>NC_135308.1:137373872-147373872 GCF_048772815.1 Callospermophilus lateralis | reverse complement strand
ATACATCATTTCGAAGATTAAAATGTGGGGGGAAAACACAACTCAGAATCTATGAAATATAGGCATTTTATCTACATATCTAATTACCTTATTACTTAGTCATATTCTAGGACACAGAATATAAAATAGTTTTAGTCTCTTAGCATATTTCAGAATTGTTTACCAGAAAGGTTATTTCAAGTTGTGTTCTATCAGCAATCAATAAATGTCCATATAAAAAGTCTGCAACATCATTTGAAAAAAAATTATGTTGTAAAAACAGCATTTTATTATTTTTCTCTACTGAGAAGTAAATGCCAAGAGAAGAGGAATTCTATTATTTGTTTTATCTAAGTATCCCAAGATCCTAAGTAATAATATTTGCTGAATTGCATCTGTGATATTATTATAGGATATGTTACCTTTTTTTTTTTTTTTTTTCTTTTTGAAATGGTACTGGGGATTGATCCCAGGGACATCCTACCACTGAGCTATATCCCCAGCTCTTTTTATTGTTTGAGACAAGGTCTGGCTAAGTTATCCAGGATGGCCTTGAATTTGTGATCATTCTGACACAAGTCACCAGCCCCACCTGCTGGGCCAGCCTCCACACTGAGTCACTGGGATTGTAGGCATGTGCCACCATGACAGGCTAGGAATGTAACATTTTTCATATCTGAGAATTATCCATATGTTATGTTTTGACTATATACAACTCCCTAAGAATTATCTATTTATGCCACTGACCCTTTTTTGTTTTTTCCTGAGAATCATCTACACGTTTTCTACAGGGTAATGTTTTCTCACTTCTAATATATAAAGATAAAACTCATATGCTATAATTTGGATCTGGAATGTACCCCTAAAGAACCAGGTGTTAAAGGCTTGGTCCTCAGCTTGGTGCTACGAGGAGATGGTGGAACCTTCAAGAGATAATGCCCAGTGGAAAGAAGTAAGGTCACTGGGGGAGTGCCTTTAAGGAATATTGAGATCCCAGCCCTTCCTGTTTTTCTCTATGCTTCCCACAAGGGAGGTAAACAGGCCTCTTCTACCACACACTCCCACCATGATGAAATGTTTTGCCACAGACCCAAAGCAACAGTGTTAAGCAACCACAGACTGAAGCCTCTGAAACTGTGAGCCAAAATAAACTTTTTCCATTATTAAGTCGATTATCTCAGGTATTTTGTTATAGTAACACAAAGTTGACTAACACAGTATCCTATTCATGTCAATTTACTTCTTAGACTTATGTTTACCTTAGTTTTGATTACAAAGGCTTTTTGACCATTTATAAGGTTTAAAACTGTGATATAAGTTAAAACACAAAAGCTGTCAAAACCTATCCTGATAGTGTGGTTCCCAGAGCCTGGGAAGGATAAGTGGGAGGTAGAGGAGAAGATAGAATGGTTCACAGGTACAGCGGTACAGCTGAAAAGGAGGAAAATTTCTATGTTCTATAGTAAAGTAAGACAATGATGGTTGACAACAGCTATTTAAATATTTCAAAATAGCTAGCAGAGGGGATTTTGAACATTCCCAATATAAGCAAATAATAAATGTCTGAAGTGATGCCTACTATATGATCTGATATTACACACTGGTGTGTGTGTATGTATGTGTGTGTATATATATATATATTAATTACAGAGAGAGAGAGAGAGAATTTTTTAATATTTATTTTGTAGCTATTGACGGACAAAACATCTTTGGTTTTTTTGTATGTGGTGCAGAGGATCGAACCCGGACCGCACGCACGCCAGGCAAGCACAACACCGCTTGAGCCACATCCCCAGCCCACACACTGGTATATATGAGTACTGAAATCACACCATATACACCATAAGTATGTACAAGTACTATGTGTGAATTAAAAATAATATAAATATGTGTTTGTGTGTGTGTATGTATGTACATTTGTACACACATAAATCTTATCCTGTTAGGAGCTGGTGGTTTTCCAGACCTGAGGAGGACACAGGGGAGTTTGGATGCAGTCATCTTCTGCTTGAATTGTGCTGTGGTTTTATGGGTATGTTCACTTTTTGAAAATTCAGTTGTAGACTCATGGTGTGCATCCTCTTCTGTATACATATGTCTTATTTCAATAAATTTTCAATAAAGTTGCATGGAGGAAAATATATCAGGTACTATTTCTTCCACTGTTTGTATGCTTATCACTCAGTTAGTATTTTCTTGCTGTGCTTTTTGTTTATCTTTGCAGTGCTAGGGATTAAACTCAGAGCTTTGCACATATTAGGCAAGAGCTCCACCACTGAGCTACTTCTCCTGCCCTCTTTGTGTGTGTGTATGTGTGTGTGTGTGTGTGTGTGTTTGTATATGTCTAAAAATCCTGATCTGCCTCAACATTGTCTCCTTTTCCAGCTTGTTGCCTCTAATGTGACTGGGGTGGGGAATTAAATATCCAAACTTACTGAAACTGAGCCCAATTATTTTTTGGTTTTGTATTGAATAACACTGACATAAACAAAATGTAAATGTTATTCATGAGTTTTCTATTTTTTAGAATATTTAAATAAGGCAAGACAGATTGAACTATAAAAAGTAGCATATAAGGGCTGGCGTTGTGGCTCAGAGGCAGAGTGCTCATCTAGCATGAGTGAGGCCCTGGGTTGGATCCTCAGCACCACATAAAAATAAATAAATAAAATAAAGATATTTTGTCCAACTAAAATAAATAAATGTTTTTAAAAAAGTAGCATATAACTGTTATAAACTCAATAATTAAGAAGGCCCAGCTACTCAGTAGACTGAGGCAGAAGAATTAGAACTTTGAGGCCAGCCTGGGCGACAGTGAGATTCCATCTCAAAATAAAATATAAAGAGCTGGGAATATAGCTCAGTGTTAGAGCATGTGAGGCACTGGGTTCTATCCCCAGTATGGAGGTGGGGAGAACAGGAAATGGTATAGCATTATGCTTAATGAAAAGAATCAATCTCTAAAGGTTATTATATGATTCTGTCTCTGTAACATTCTTAAAATAATAAAAACATAGAGATGGAAAAGAGATAGGAATAGAGTGGTGTTATGGTTTATATATGAGGTGACACGCCCCTCTCCCACCAAAGCTAATGTGTGAGACAATACAGGAAAGTTTTGAGGTGAAATAATCAGTTTGAGGGGCTTACCCTAATCAGTACATTGATCCACTTGAATGAATTAACTGAGTAGTGACTGCTAATAGGTAGGGTATGGCTAGAGGAGGTAGGTCACTGAGGGCATGTCTTTGGGGTTTATATTTTGTCCCTGGCGAGTGGAGCTGTTTTCCTTTTCCATATCTTTCTACCATGATGTTCTGCCTCACCTTAAGCCCAGAGATATGGAGTTGGTGTCTATGGAATGAGATCATGGAAACTATAAGTCCCAACTAAACTTTCCCTGCTCTATGTTGTTCTTGTTAGGTATTTGGGTCCCAGCAATGCAAAAGTTAATTAAAACACTAGTGGAAAAAACATAAAGCGGTAATACAGGGGCTGGGGTTGTGGCTCAATGACAGACTGCTGGCCTAGCATGTGCGAGGCACCAGGTTTGATCCTCAGCATCACATGAAAATAAATAAATAAAATAAAGGTATTGTGTCTGACTACAACTAAAAAAAATATTTCTTTTTTTAAAAAAGGAGGCAATACAAAAAGTTTCCTTGTGGTGATTATACAGCTTTACACATGGAATAACTGTGCATGCATTTATACAAATTAATGCACATAAAAACTGGTAACACCTGAATATGGTCTGTGGTCTAGTTAATAATATTGGATCAATGTCGATTTCATTGGGTTGATACTGTATTATAGTTTATTAAAGTAATACCAGACTATCAGTTTTACAACCTTCCAAGTCTGTGATTATTTCTAAATAAAAAGGAAAAAGTTTTAATGGACTAAGGTTAGGTGGGTGCAGTGACACATTCCTATAATTCCACTGACTCAGGAGGCTTAAGGCAGGAGGGTCACTGGTTCAAGGCCAGCCTCAGCAATTTAGCGAGACTCTGTCTCAAAATTAAAAATTAAAATAAATAAAGAAAGAAAAAAACAAAGAAAGAAAGAAACAGATATATCAATAGTAATGCCTACAGAGATTAAAAACATAAAGACACAATTCAAATGTATACTTTTGTGTTAAAGTGGGTCTGACCTGAGAGGCAAAGAGGGGAGATCTGTTTTCCTTTTTAGTTCCCTTTCCTTTGTATGCATTTGAAATTTGTTTTACCATGTTCACGTACATTATAATTTTTAATACATAATCAATATGTTAAATTCCCTAGAATTCGGAAATGTATTTTTGGTAGGCACTATCATTATATATCCTCAAAAGCTTTCCAATTCAAACGTCATTAGTATATATTTTTAAGCATGATTTGAATTGCTGCCTGAAACTACAACTAAAAGTAAGAAATAATTTTAAATTATTCTAGAAAGTTCATTCCCAGTACCTCATATCCTCTGAAAGAATCAAATCTAAGTATTACCTGTAAGATATGATTTCCTTTAGATGGTTGGTTAAAAGTTTTCCTCCCACATTTATCCTAAAACAGAAAAATTCAACTTTGGTTCAGTTATCACATATTCCATCCTAAGAAATAATATGCAAATAAGATGAAATAACATGAAAACTAAATGCAACTCACCGAATAATTGCTTCTTTTTTCTTTTTACTTCTACAATAAGGAACTATATGTGTAAAGGAATATCCACTATCAACAATGATACAGCATAATTCAGAAGGATTATCTCGGAAATACCTATGTGCACTGAGAGCCCCAGCTATAAAGAAAAAATGAATGTGTTAAATAAAAGTATACCATTAGTTTAAAGCAATAAAGAAAGATAGCAGACTAGAGCAAGCACAAAGATGAAAATTTTCCTTTAAGTATAAGAAAAATGTTAATTTATAATAATATTCACAACTGTCACAAGATGTTTGTAATGTTTAAACTTTTAAAAAAATCATACAAGGTAAATATAAAAAGAAATTTGTGATCAGTTTTCAAAAGTAAAGTTCACAGTTTATAAAAATTAGTGCAACAGCAGCTAATTTTTACTGAGGATTTATATGCCAGACTTTATTCTAAACTCTATATAATGTGTGGGTTTTAATATACAGAAGAATCCCAACTTACAGATGAGGAACCTGAAATACAGGGATTTAAATAACTTTTCCTAGGGCATACAATTAGAAAGTAGCAGAACCAGAACTCAAACCTAGGTGATGTGTTTTAGAGCAGGATCTCTCAACCTCAGAACCACTGACATTCTGAGTCAGATAAGTCCTTTGTTGGGGATTTTCCTGTGCATCACAGGATGCACAGCAACATTTGTGACATATACCCACTAGATGCCATGAGCATCCTCCTAGTTGCAACAACTAAAAGTGTCTCTGAATACTGCCAAGTGTCCCCTGGGAGACAAAAATCACCCATTGGTTGAGACTATTTCTCGAGATTATGCTCTTAACCATTAGAGCATACTGTTGCTTACACAGACTTAAAAGTTTAAATGCTTTCATGTACACAATTAGCTGATATTATCATATCATTTAATAAACTTGCTTTTAGGTCATTTTTCTTCATATTAAGTATCAGTGTAAGCTATATAATTTCAATAATATTAACAGCAAATAGCAATGACAGAAAATGAACCCAATAATCTTTTGGAGACTAGAATATGTGGCTAATAATTTCATTAGGGAGAATTATCATATTAGCACAAAGGTACTGAGAGGTGCAATTATGTAAACTAAAGGTCCTAAAGAATGCCACCCAGTATTTTCAGAGTTTTTTTACCCTATTTCTATTTACTTTTTTTTTTTTGGTGGCATAGGAGATTGAACTCAGGGGAGCTCTCCCACGGAGCCACATGTCCAGTCCTTTTTTAATTTTTGTTGAGACAGGGTCTTTCTAAATTGCCAAGGCTAGCTTCAAACTTGTGATCCTCCTGTCTCACCCTCCAGAGTAAGTAGGATTACAAGTGTGCACTATTGCACCAGGCTCACGTAGTTCAATTTTAATGAAAACTCTTTAACTTACCATTTACTCTTAATACTGCTTGGAACTGATATTCTTCAAACAGAATTTCATTCATTGATTCTTGAATTGAAGTGAAGTTAAAATATGGTTCTGTGATAATAATATTAGTATCTAAAAAATCAACCTATGGGAGGAAAAAAAATCCCCAAAAGTTTTATAATTTGTAGTGACTATCATCAACATTTGTTTTAAATATGAAAACAAAATGATTTAATCACCACAATAAACCCAACTCATTATTTTTCCCACTTAATAGATGAGAAAACTGAAACAGTAAAGTTGAATAAGTTACCAAGTTTCATATAGCTACTTAGAGACAAAGCTAAGATTTAACCACAGGGAGTCTGATTAGAGAATCTATGCACTTAACTATTGTACAATCCTACTTTTCTTAATGGTAGCATTAATAAAATGTTATCAAATTGTTAAAAATAATTATGAAATAATAATGAATGATAAAACTACAAGTAGCAAGGCCACTGCTATGTTGTTTTTAAAAGGAAAAGAGCCAGAAGCTTCAAGATGGGGCTGAGGTTGTGGCTCAGTGTTAGGGTGCTTGCCTAGGATGTGTGAGGCACTGAGTTCCATCCTCAGTACCACATAAAAATAAAAAAAGGTATTGTGTTGACCTACAACTAAAAAAAAATTAGAAAAGAAGCTTCAAGGTATGAATTTAAAGATTACATAAATCTCCCCACAAGTGTGTTGTTGTTGTTTTTTTGCAGAATTTTTATGTACAGAAAAATCAGGGAATCCCCATCTAAAAACACAGAGTATGTTTAATCCAATTTATAGTGGCCATTTCTTTAACTTTTTTCTTTTCCATCTGGACAATTCAAGCCACAGATTTTGGACCCAGAACACTGCCTCTCCAGTGATGGTGGATCTCATTATATCTGTCTTTGTGACTGGTCTTGACAGCTTCAACTAGCTTATCTAGACCCCCTTTGTCTTCTGAGTTAACCTGTGTGAAGGTGAGGATGGTGCAGGTCTTCCTGTGAGCAAGATGTCCTAGTCTGGTCTCCCTTCCCCTTTCTAATGTAATGCAGCAGGGAATCCCCATCTAAAGACACAGATGGGCAGGAAGACATTCAGCTTGATGGGATTCATATCTTGTGCAATCACCACCAGCTGAGCATTCCTATTTTCTACCAGGGTGGTAACAATATTAACCCCTGTTCAAAAGATAGGTATTCTCTTAGTGGGAACATCCTCTTTGCTGACAGCTTTCTTCTCAGCTCAGGCCAGTAGTCCTTCTTTTGTCTCTTGCTTTGCTTCTCGTCTGCACTTGTGCATTAGCTTAAACAGTCTAATAAGTGTGTGGCAGTCCACAGCCTGTATGAACTGGTCAATCACAGGAAGCACTTTCAGCCATCTATAGCTGGAAGGCCCTTTGCAGCTGCTGACAGATATAGTGGGGCCATTTAACAAGTGGAGGAAAGGCATTATGTTTTATCCAATGCCAAAATTATTAGGCCCTTTCTCATACAGGGGATCTAATCTACCATCTTGATCTCTTGCTTCTTCTTGACAGCAAGGCCAGGGCTACTTGCTTTCCCCTTGGTCTTCTTTCCTTTGGCATCTTGGGTGGCTGAAGGAAAGTGTTCTCCCACCCATTCTTCAGAAATAATAAAATTTTATACATTGTTTCAATATATCTCTACTCAGACTACATTCTACTCATTTGCATTTATTAAATACTTAGAAAATCAAAGCTAGACAAAGCTATCTTTAAAAGATTGAAATATGTAACCGAAACATTCATAAATCTGTAAATCTTAAAGTGTAAGATTGAATTTTTCATTGGAATAAGACATGGAAATAGAATTTGAATACATACTCTTAATTTGTTACCTGATACATTTCTTTTCCAAAAAGGTAATCCCAAACTTGTCTTTGAACATCCCAATTCACCAAGTAGCCCTAAAAAATTTTTAATAAATTTAATTATCAAAAATATTTGAACAATTTTTAAAAATCAGATTAATATATTCTAAATCATTGAGTTCTATCTCTTTATGGTTACCTTTTCAGTCTAATGCTGTATGAGTATCAAACCAATTATATTGATATTTTTTTAAAATTTTTAAAAACTATCTTTATTTATTTTTATGTGGTGCTGAGGATCAAACCCAGTGCCTTACATGTGCGAGGCAAGTGCTCTGCCATTGAGCCACAATCATCCCAGCCCCTGTTTTTCTCTTTTTTTAAAACAAAACAAAAAAACTGCAGGCATGGTGGCACATGCTTGTAATCTCACCAACTTAAAAAGCTGAGGCAGAAGGATTGCCAGTTCGAGGCCAGCCTTGGAAATTTAGTGAGACTCCAACTTGAAATAAAATATAAAAAAAGGGTTGGGGATGTCACTCAGTGGTAGAGTGGTCTTAGGTTCAATCCCCGGTACCATGTACACACACGCAAACTTTTAAAATTTGTAAATTCATGAAACCATAATGTCAAGGGTTCAGAGGACACACCAATATATAGGATGCTTTTCTATACTTTTTTCTTAAATTCATGTGTGCACATGAATTTAGATTTAATTTAAGTAAAATTCAGTATTCACAACCAATAACTAAATCATGGTCACTTATTTTTACTAAGACAATTTCAATTTTGGGTTTTAATTAAATATCAGTTAAAATTTAGGTTAACTTTTCTCAGAGATGTAAAAATATTTTTAATTTGGTCCCTAGCATAGCACCACAAAAAAATAAAGTAAAACAACAAAATTTTTTATACATATGCACAACATAGTATATACACCTTGGATCAATAACACTAGAAACAATAATTAGATTACTTTTTAAAAAATATTTTATTTTCTAGTTATAGGTGGACATAATACCTTTCATTTTATTTTTATGTGGTGCTAAGGATTGAACCTGGTACCTCACGCATGGTAGATGAGCGCTCTACCTCTGAGCCACAACCCCAGCTCCTAGATTACCTTTTGAAAAGGAAGGATATAGAAGAGTCCAGAAGGGTCTTTTATTTCATCTATCTGGTTAGCAGTAAAAGTTTTAAGACGTGCTGTTTTTGACCTGAACTGACAATTAGGAATAACCCTAGAAACAAAGAAACAAATGATATAATTATCCCCTACATATTTAGTTCTTATCCCTACATATGTAATTTTTAAAATGCCTTTATTTAACCACCATCCTGAAGTCAGAATACCCAAAGCAAGTGTTATTCATTCTGTCTTTAAATAATTTGAAAATGCTTTAAAAAAAAATGATTGTAGTATGTACCAGGTTCTATACTGTACCCTTTATCTTTCTCAAATTATTTTCTAGAAACCAATATGGGTGGATATTAGTTCTGCCACTGCACAATAACAATCAGGGCTTTAGTAAAGGTCCTAGTCTTTCTGCCTTTAATGTGGAAACTCTTTAATACAATTCTGGTAAAAGATATAGAAGTTCAAAATTCTGGCCATAAAATTGTGTTTTCCTGAAACCAAAGATTTTTTAATTAATTTATTTATTTTAATTAGGTATATATGACAGCAATTTGATTCATTGTACCCAACTGCAGCACAACTTTTTGTTTCTCTGGTTATACAGAATGTAGCATCACATCGTAGGTGCAGTCATACGAAACCAAAGATCCTATTTTTAATCAATAGGATGCTATAGGGTATAAGTAGGAACTACATTTAAATTGGTTGCTGCTCACCATAAGTTTACAATGTGGGTAGGAAAGCAAACAAGAGCCATTGTCAAACACATTTGTATGCATACACACACAGGCACAATTATGTTAGAATAATGCTGCAGTACCAGCTTATTTCAATTTCTATACTGTTAGCACTTTCTCTACATGTTTAAATATGCTTGGAGGACATAGTTTTAGCTGATTTGCTGTTCTTGATTTTTTTTTTTTTTTTTTTTTTTTGTACCAGGGATGGAACCCAGGGGTGCTTAACCACTGAGTCACATTTAAATTTTTTTCTTTTGAGACAGGGTCATATTAAGTCCCTTAGGGCCTTGCTAAGTTGTAGTGGCACCCCCTCCTCCACAAAAAAATCTTAACTAGGCTTCTCCAGAAATCTTCACCATGGCTGATTTTAGGACTGTCAGCAAAAGAGTCTCTGCAAAAGAGTTCAATGTAGATAAACTTCCTATTTTCATGCTGCCCTATTTTCTTGGCCACTAGCCTGGAAGAAATCGGAACTCCAGCTGCTGGACACCCCCTTACTAGTTTTTCACAAACACTTATCCAGTATAGTAATTTGTAGACATGTAAACAAGTCTTCTGGCCTTGAGCTGGAGCTTCACAGAGATGTCTACATTTCTAAGATAAGAGAAGTTACCAATTCGGCTCCATGGTAACAGCTGGCAGTGGGAGGAAGAAAGGGGAGAAGAAGCTCTCCCCTTCTCAGGTGTTGTCCTTGAAAGGTTAACTTGTCCACAACAGTGAAAGAAAAAGCTGATTTTCTGTAAACTTCTGCAGACTGAACTTCTGAGCCCTTCCCCTTACATGCTGGGTATAAAATTCTGAAACTACCTGAACTCAGGGTTCAGGGGATTAATTGATTACAGCAAAAGCTGTGCCCTCTGAACCTGGTTGCAGCCAAATAAAACTGTTTCCCTCTATCTTTGGTGCCTTGTCTCGTCTGTCTCTACAACAAAGTCACTAAGTCACTGAGGCTGGCTTTGAACTTTCGGATCCTGCTGCCTCAGCCTTTCAGGATTACAGGCATGCACCACTGTGCAAGGACTGTTCTTGATCACTTAGCATGCTTTGCTTTTTTCTTTTGTTTTCTAACTGTGCATAGTGTCTATAAATAACTTTAAAATTTTTCTGTAATTATGGAGAACCTCTAGTTAATTCTCTAAGTGATAAACTGAATTGAGATCAAGGATATGAACAATAAGCACACTGCCAAAATGTTTTCCAGAAAGAATGTAATAATGTACATTTCTACTCAGTCTGATTTCCCTCTTTATAAAGAAATAAGTCAGGCATGGTGGCAGGCATCTGTAGTCCCAGCCACTTGAGAGGCTAATGCAAGAGGATCACTCAAGTACAAGAGCTTGAGGCCAGGCTGAGGAACAAAGTGAGAACCTCTCAAAAGAAAAAACAAGCCAGACATGGCTGTGCACACCTGTGATCTCAGCAAATTAGGAGGCTGAGAAAGGAGGATTGCAAGTTTGAGGCAGCCTCAGCAAATTAGCAAGTCTCCCTCAAAATAAAAAAATAAATAAAAGGGGCTGGGGAAAAACTTTTTAAAAATAAAAAGGCAGCTAGGTAACAAAGTGCCCCTGGGTTCAATTCTCTCTACAAAAACAAAAACAAAACAAAAAGGCAGGGGAAAAAAGACAATTAAAAGAAGTTAAAGTGCCAGGCACAGGGCACACCTGCAATCCTAGCAGCTCTGGAGGCTGAGGCAGGAGGATCATGATTTCAAAGCCAGCTTCAGCAAAAGCAAGGTGCTAAGCAACTCAGACCCTGTCTCTAAATAAAATACAAAATAGGACTGGGGACGTGGTTCAGTGGTTAAGTACCCCTAAGTTCAATCCCCAATACCCTCTTACTCTGCCGCCACACACACATAAAAGTTAAGTACAACACTGGGGACAGAATTCAGTGGTAGAGCACTTGCCTCATATGTGCATTTGCTGATTTCTGGATTTCTGGAGAAGGATTTCTGGAGAGGCCTAGTTAAGATTTTTTTGTGGAGGAGGGGGTGCCACTACAACTTAGCAAGGCCCTAAGGGACTTAGTATGTCTCAAAAAAAAAATAAAAATGTGGCTCGGTGGTTAAGCACCCCTGGGTTCCATCCCTGGTACCCCCCCCCAAAAAAAAAAATCAAGAACAGCAAATCAGCAGATTCAATAGATTCAATCCCCAGCACCACTACAAAAAGAGAGGGAAAAATGATACGAAAAAGAATCCTTCGTGAATTTGATCAGGACTTTACATGTCGGCTTCAACACAAACACATTTTATGAATACACATCTTCTGAATGTCACTGTAGTATTACTGTATAAGTGACCGACCAGGTTAGCCAGTGGACTTCAAAGTCTTCAATGTCTCTAGATCCTAGACGGTGATTTTTTAACTTTTGGGGGGTCATAGAACCCTTTGGGGATCTGATGAAACCTATAATCACATTTTTAGAAAATGCAGCTATACCAAAAACGTTGCCCACAATTTTTGAAGGTTCATGAATTTTGTAGAACTACCGCTCAGTCAGTAACTCATGTCTTGAAGCGTGATAGGAAACGAAACATACACTTCCGGAGCTGCGCATCCCAAAACTAAAACCAAAATCAATTCCAGTTCAAAGCATGACAACCTCCAACCCAGCTCCAACCAGCGCATCCCCAGTCTCAGGTTAGAGCCGCGCGAGGGCGTTTCACTGACGTTAGGCATTGAAGCTTAGCATGCGAAACTACTGAGCATAGTCTTGTCCCTCGGAGAAAGCCAATACTTACGAGACATTTTCATGGCTGTAACCGATTTTGGAATTGTAGGCTCCATTATCCAACACTAAAGTCGTCATTTTAGCACTAACCACACCTACGCAACCCTCTTCTTTCCTTTCTGACCCTTCTGCTCAGGCTTTTTCCGGCTCTCTATGGTTTGGTGGGCGGAGCTATAGAACGCACTTCCGGTTACCTTAGCAACGGAGGATGCCGGAAGTGAGCAAGACCGCTTGTTAGCAGGCATCCCTCTTTTCCAAGCCTAACCTGTTTAGGTGGTGGCGAGATTCTACAAGAGTAGAAAAATGCAAAGTCTATTGAGTTGCGCCTGCAAGTGACTTCTAACCCCTGTAGCGAACCGGGATATTTTTAGTGTGTGCCCGTCTTTTAACAGAATGATTCAAACAATGACATTTCTTGGAGAACAAAGTGCAAACTCATATGTAGCATAGAATTGGATATGAGGTCTCTTCAGCCTCATTCCCACCCGATTGTAGATCCAACCACGAATTACATATCCTTTGTTCAATCTACATTTTTTTCTTTCTTTTTTTTTTTTTTTCGTACCGGGGATTGAATCCAGGGCGCTCTACCACTGAACTACATCCCCAGCCCTTTTTAAAGGTTTTTATTATGAGACAGGATCTCACTCATTTGCTGAAGACCTCGCTAAATTGCTGATATTGACCTCGAATTTGCGATCCTCCTGCCTAAATCTCCTGAGTCGTTGGGAGAGGCACGATGGCGCCTGTCAACCGTCTTTCTTTTTAACTCACATACACAGCCCTCTCTTCTGCCTACTTGTTCCCTAGGACTTAGTTTATTGTGTCTTGTCTAAAAAATGCTTCCTGCGGGGTGCGGTGGCGCACCCCGCTAATTCCAGCGACTCCGGAGGCTGAGGCAGGACCGAGTTCAAAGCCAGCCTTAGCAATTTAGCGAGGCCCTAAGATACTCAGTGAAACCCTGTCTCTAAATAAAATACAAAAATGGGCTGGGGATGTGGCTCACTGGTTAAGCGCCCCTAGGTTCAATCCGCGGTACCAAACAAACAAAAAGTATTCCTGTCACACTCAGTTCTCATTCCTGGAATTAGGTTTCCCTCCTATGTATTCCTGTAATACCCCAGGCCTTTATTTCATAATATAGAGAATTTATTTTGGATTAGAATCCAGATTCTACCACAAACTGACTCTGTAGCCTTGGGTGATGAAGAGAATAAAGATTAAAACTTACACAACACTTACCGAGTGTATGCTGTTTCAACATCTTTTACCCCAGCCCTTTTATTTTTTACTTTAAAGTAGGGTCTCCCTAAGTTGCTTAGGGCCTGAATACATTGATGAGGCTGGCTTTGAACTTTCAATCCTCCTGCCTCAGCCTCCGGAACTGCTGGGGTTACAGACCTGTCCCACTGGGCAGTTTTTCCCAAATCTTTACATATGTTAAGTAAACAAAAGAGCAGAAGTGGTTGAGAACACAGCCTCTAAATTTAAGCTGCTGAATCAAATCCTGGATCTGCCACTAGATGACCTAGACAAGTTACTAACCGCACTGTGCCTCAGTTACCTCATATAAAATGAAATAATATTAACATCCCCTTGAAGAATTGTTTCAGGAAGAGAACATTATAAAAGTCAAGTTATTACTATTATCACTGCCTTTGACCATTGATCATCCTCTATTAACTTGCCTAAGTGGTAAATTCCTTGAAGTTGGGCACTCTATTCTATTGGTATCTATATCCCTTTATATAAAAAAGTTCATTGAAGGCTGGGGCTGTAACTCAATTGCAGAGTCCTTGCCTAGCACGTGTGAGACACTGGGTTTGATCTTTAGCACCACATAAAATAAAATAAACAAATAAAATAAAAACATTTTGTTAAAAAAGAGTTCATTGAATGCTCAATTACATTCAAATTTAGTTATTCTGTTTTCTCCAACTAAATATTAATGTAATAAGATCTCTTCAAACAAATGTACATTATAAATCTTATAGAGCAGTCATTTCATTTGTTTTTTTTTTTTATCTTTTAAAATATAGTCTTTCAATTCTGTCTCTCCTTTTCATCAGCACTTTTTTTTTTGGCTTTTCTCACCACTTTCCTGCTTTTTAATCAAGATTATTCCTGTTTTTGGCTTTAGCTATTATCAAATACGACATGAAACTTAAAACAGAATTTCTACTCTTAAATATAACCTTATAAAGTTTCCACCCACAAATCCTGAGGAATCCTTAGAGAACAAATTTGCACCACATTTTCTCCAAAACTGCTTGATCCACATATACCACTTATCTCAATTATTGGTGTTCCCCAAGATCCACCCATTGCTCCAAGCTAGAAACCTCAATTGCCTTGATTGCTTATCCTTAACTGGATCTCTGGAATCTGTCATTGACCTTCCTCCATCTCTACTTATACTCTCTTATCTCTCACATGAAATAATGCCACCACCTACTCAATGAACTTTCTGTTTCTAATCTCTACTTCATCCTCTGTACTGAAAGAATAATTATCAGTAAATATTTTGCTAAATAAGAAATACAATTGTTTTCTCCAACTCACCCTCCCAGAAGTCTTCATGGCTTGCTACTGCCTATGAAATAATGTTCAGCTATCACATTTATGAAATCTCATCTCCCTCCAACCCATATTATATCAGTGTACTAGTAAAGTTTAACAACTAGATCTCTAGGAGAAAATAAGCCCTGGATTATAGTGTTCATTTGTTTCTATGCCATGAATACTATCATCATGGTTGATTTCAAACTACTGTGAAGTCACCAAACACTGAACTCAGAGTATATAAGTGATGCACATGATTGGTTTTTATGAGCCAGTTGAACTAGCTCTGGCACAAACCATTTAGTAAAAGTTCTGACTCTCTTCACTTTGACACCCTTGCAGATTTTGGCACAAAGAATCTCAAGCATGTAGATTCCACTCTTCAAATATATGTATATTTTGACAGTGTGTCATTTTAAGAGCATTAAAAAATGTAATTTCATATACATAATAATGAATATGTGTTAACTGATTTACATGCATTAAGTCCTCTTAATGCTTGGATCAGACTTATACCTTATCTTGTTGGCTCCTGCATTAATGGATTATTATATGTGTGTGTGTGTGTGTGTGTGTGTGTGTGTGTGTGTGTGTATTTTTTTTTTTTTTTGTACCAGGGATTGAACCCAGTGGCGCTTATACACTGAGCCATATCCTCAGCCCCTTTTTATATTTTATTTAGAGACAGGGTCTCACTGAATTGCTTAGGGCCTAGCTAAATTATTGAGGCTGGCTCTGAACTTGTGATCCTCCTGCCTCAGCCTCCCTAAACTGCTGGGATTATGGGCATGCACCACTGTACCCAGCCTGGTTAATAAATATTGATGTATAATCATTGCATATTTGTATAATAGTTATTCTTTTATTTTTTCAAAATTATACTTTGATAATTGAGTAGCAATTAATAAACTTGTAAATTAATTTAGAAACATTGCTGATTTCATGCTGGTTTTGTGGTATTGTTTATTCTATCAATCCAGAGAGAATAAAAGTGAAATTATTACCATTTTTCACAATGAAAAAGTATTATAATTATTAACTTGTGAGATTCTTCTAAATTATTTTGAAAAGGAACCTGTATATTGTTCTAATGACCTATCACGTATAGCCTTGAACTTTCACACTGTTATCCTTTTTCATAATTGTATTCCATTTGCCAAAATACTCTCTTCTTTCTAGTGAATGGATAACAATAGCTATCATTCTATTGTGTTATGCACTCTTCTAAGTAGTTTTGCTTTATTATCTTGGCTAATCCTCATAATCTCATGGAAGCATATTACATTACAGGGCTCAAAGAGGTTCCACACACTTCCTGTAATCACATAACTAAAAATAATAGGCAGATGGAGTTTCAAATTCAGATCTTTTGGGGGCTGGAGTTGTGACTCTGTGGTAGTGTGCTTCTCTAGCACGCATGGGGCACTGGGTTCTATCCTCAGCACCAAATAAAAATAAAATAGACATGGTGTCCACCTAAAACTAAAAAATAAATTTAAAAATATTTTTAAAAATTCAGCTCTTTGATTTCAGAGTAAATTATTTTTAACAAATTAAAGTGACTCATTCTTATCTTTGAAATACTACCTCCATTGTACATCTGTCTCTAAATGGTCATGCCCTTGCTTCTGATTTTGATAATGATAATGAATAGTAATCTAGCATTTAATAAGTTTACTATATATGAGGCACTTTGTTAAATGATTGGATACTATTAATATTATCTCCACTAAATGAAATAACTGAGGTAGACAAAGAGTAAAGCACTTGTCTGGCACATGTGAGGCACTGAGTTTGATCCTTAGAACCACATAAAAATAAACAAATGATATAAAGGCATGCTGTCCATCTACAACTACTAAAAGATAAATAAATAACTTTTAAAATAAATAAATAAATTTTAAAAAGAGAAGATTAGTTTCACCAATCTCTCTTCTTTATCTTTTAAAATATACAAGTGCTCACTGTGTGTGTGTAAACTAAAACACTTCTAATGTATACAAAGAGCTGCTATGGACCAGGTTATTGTGACAACTAAGAGCCTGGGGGCAAAGAGTGGTTTACAGGCAAGCAGAAAGCTCCTGTCCTGTGTTGATTGTCCATAAAACTGTAGGTAGACCAGTCTATCCAGTTATCACCTGGACCCTCAGGTCATTTTTACTTTATTGTGTTCTATTTTGTTTCACCATTTTGTAGGACAAAATGAAAGGTTCAGCTAGTCTGAAAATGCTTACTGTACCCCATAAACTGAATCAAAGATATTTTGTTTATTCTCTACAGATACAAGTGATCTCCATTAAAATTATTTTCAAGGTAAGAAACAGGAAGTTGACTGAAGCAACAGGTGAGGTCTGGGGCTAAAAAACAGCATCACACTTGAGCATAGGAACTGAGTTCCATGTGGCCTGGCCTGATATTCCCCAGGGCACAGCCAGCTTTAATGAGTCTTCTCTAGGAAGACTCCTGCTATACAAGCTCAAAGGAGTTGTTCCCCATAATAGGGATTTTTAGCAATGAGTTGTTTTTGTGGATCAGAGCTTCCAATTAGTTCAATTTTATTTTTGCAGTTTTTAAAGATTACTTTTTTTTTTTTTTCAAAACCCAAATCTCTGGGATTGCTTTCATTCATAAACAGTATATAATTGAAAGTGGCAAACTCTTTGGTAAACCACTGGTAAGATTTATGGGAAGGTTGTATACTTCATGCAACTCTGTTCTCATTAGTGGGGAAGGGGGGTTCCCCATCATACATGTCAGAGGCTACAGTGTAACTGTTTTGCTAGGTTGCAAATTTTCTGAAAACTGCCTGCACACTAGGTGACCAGCAAAGCTACCTAGATGCATGAACAGCACAATCCCCCCAGCTCCGCCATCTTTCAGTGGACACTAACCTATTTCTTTTTTAATCTCTTTATTTATTTTTGAGCTCTATTATTATTATTATTGCATTACAATTCTTAATGCATCTTTATACCACAATTTATCATATCTCTGACATGATTAAAGTCAGGACAAAACTAATTTTCTCCAGGTTAACACTACTAGAAAATTCCAAAGTCGGAACTTAAATTTGGGGTTTCTCACCTCTGAGTCTACCTTGAAAACTTTTACTTCTCTTAGGACTGGCATATCCAGGGCAAATAATAAATCGCAGTATTTAGCTAAGGAAAGATCTTAGCAAAAGAGAAAAAACAAAACAAAACAAAACAAAACCAGAGGAGGCATATGAACAAAGCCGAGTAGCTCAAAAGAAAAAAGCAAGTAGAGCAATTTGTGGGTCAATTTCTGAGGAAATGAAAACAGAAGTAGTATGTGGAAGGGCAACTCATTGATGGAGGCAGGAACAGAGACCAGAGAGAGCTGAGGAAGGAGTAAAGTCTAAGTAGGTTACGGGGTTGGAGTCTGAGGACCCTGTAAGATAAGGGCAGCTCAGAGTCCGCCGGCAGGTCCAGGAGGCGGGGCGTGGCCTGGGGCTTTCCCCTCCCATCACACGTCGCGTTGGCCCCGCCCCGCGCCCGCCTAGCCCGCGCCTGCCGCGGCACCCCCACCCTCCCCCGGTCTCTTAGGTGATGCTGCAGCCAAGATGGCGCCGGCGGCGGCCGCGGCGGCCTGAGCGTCATGCTCGGGGTTCTCGGCGGCGGCAGCGGCGGCGGCTGTTGGCGTCAGCCGGGGCCTCGAGTCTCTCCTGGGGTGAGCGCTCAAGCGCCTCTCCTCCGGCCGGGTTAGCCCGGGCAGAGAGGAGACGGCCACGGAGTGAGGGGGCTGTGAGGACCAGCAAGAGCTCGGCGCCTCCTGCCTGGGCACCATGGCTGGGATCATCAAGAAACAGATCTTGAAGCACCTCTCCAGGTCAGTGAGCGCCGCGGGCGTGGGGGCCAGTCTGCCTGCGCCCCATCCTGCACTCGAGGCAACCTGCGGCTTCGGGGGCCGTGGGGGCTTGCAGCTTGCTGGAGGCGACCCTGGGGCTGTCCCGCTCCAGTCCGGGCAGAGGTCGCCGCGCCGGATCTCCAGTCGCCTGCGGAGCCCGGGACTGGCTTCGGAGTCCGCCGTGGGTGGGTTCTGTCCCCGGCGAGCTCGTAGAGAAGCGCCGAGGGCGGCGGGGAGCGGCGTGCTGCGGGGGTTGGGGGACGGCTGCGCCCTGGGTGGATTTGACCTAAGCGTCGCCAGGTACCGGGTTGATGTGGTAGGTTCCAACTAGGGTTCGGTGCTTGCCCGTCTCTGAGCAGAGCGGTTCCGTTAACCGAGGGCGTCTGGTGCTGTGTGGACTCTTGGGGCTGAGGCTGTCTTCCCAGTGAAACGTTAACCTTGTGATTGATTGTTCTCCATTCCCCTTACCTGGCGTACCCGTTCTGGTGCATTACAGGGTGTGCCTGTTTGCACAGTTAGGATTTGTTTTAGGTCTAAACGCAGAGTTCCCAGATTTGGCAAGTTCTTTCCAAAGTCATTTTAGTCCCACATCATTCTTACCTAAAGAGCGTTTTTGCTTTCTTTTGCATTTGAGACCCTTAAATTTAGGGCGTTAACAACTGTGTGATTAAACCCTAGACATGTCATTCTTTCCATTTCATAACACAGTTTTAGTCAGAAACATGACTCAGTAAACTGGCAGTTTGTTACTGCTCTGGGTTTCTCCATATTTGTCTCAAGACAAGCTAAATGTAGGATCTTGTTCCAAGTTGGTAACAAGGAAGTCACAGCACTTGGTTAGGATCCCTCTGTAATTTGTTAGCTAATGATTACTTGAAACTGATTTTAGGAAGAGACTCCGGTGTAACCATAGCTTTTTACAGTAAACATAATTCTTGATTTTCCAGATTATTTTATACCACAGGTGATATGTTGGGAAACAAAAACAGTACTTCTGTGATTCAGCAAATATTTTCCTGTCTTGTAACATTAAATATGATATAGTTGTTTTAATGTAGCAAATTAACAACGTTTTTGAATATGTATTTCTTAATATTTTCACTAACTGGAAAGTTTCTTTTAAAATTGCACATATATAGTAAAGTGTTGATCTCTCTTATTTTGGAAGAAGGTTTTCTTTTCTTTCATTATTTAGATACTTTTATCAGATGCCCCACCCCCCTTCTCCTACCTAGTTCCGTAAGAAAATTCCGTAAGACCTGAGAAAATGATTTGAATGCTGTCTCGTTTTTCCACGGGTGATGGTATATAGCTAGTACCACTCTAGATGCCTAGCAAAAATTTGTGTCAATCAATAAGTGTCTTAGAGCATTAGCGTTTAATTCTCCTGTAGTCCATTTGAGAAGGACTCTTGAACCGAAGAGTAATGGCTTACTTCATAAAATACCTATGTATTTAGAATTAAGTCCTTACTTTATTATTATTATTTTTTATTTGTTTTAATTAGTTACACATGAAAGTCCTTGCGTTATAACTTGTATGGCTTTGTGGTAGATAGTGGGGTTCTTTTTTTTGTCTTTTTTGGAACTGGGGGTCGAACCCAGGGCTTTGCGAGTGCAAGGCAGACGCTTTGCCACTGAGCTACATCCCAGCCCGCTTTGTGGTAGATAGTAAAGATGATTTTTTTTTCCAGAAATGAGTTTTTGAATACTTGTATTTTCAGTTATTTTATTTTATACTTCAGAACAGCCTTAGATGACTGAAGAATGTTGCATTCATATTTTTGGTTAACATTGTATTTAGTGGTATTGTTGTTAACTTTCTAAGAAAAAAATAGTTATTGATTAATCTAAAGGCTATTTATAATAGACAAAAAAGGCAAGTGTTGTGATAAATTATATTTATTCTAATAGGAATGAACTTTTGAAATTGTCTGCATCAAGTTTAATTGTATAGATTATCCATTGTCATGAAGATGTCACTATATTGATCTGGTGATCTGGAATACAGTTTAACAGGAAATACTCAAAACAAATAACTTTCTAATAATAGACATCTAGTGTGGCCTGTGGGCACAACCCAGGCACTCTGTCAAAGGAGTCTTTTCCTGACCACACAGTTGAAAATTGTGGGCCCCATGCTTCATCTGTTTTGCTTACTTTTATTTTTTCCTGTAGCACTCATCCTTATCCATCCTAATACATATTTATTTGCTATTTGACACTACTTAAATGAATGTAAACTGCATGAAGGAAGAGATTTTTCTCTTGAGGTTAGTATAAACTAGACACTCAGTAACTATGTTGAATGAATAGTGTGGTTGAGCTGACTTTCCCTCACATTGAGGCAAGACTATATGCTCCCCATATTATCACAGATTTGAAGATGACCAGTTTTCTTGTTTTTTTAAGAAGCAATGGGCAATTAAATCATTAATGAGTTTTGAGTCCTGGAAAAGAAATAAAAAAATGACCTGGTTCTGTAGGATCTTATGTAGGGATTCATCCAGTAAGGAAGAACATTATTTAGAAAACAACAGGAGAGAAGAGAATGCTCACTCTGAGCCTTGATATTGAGGTATAGTAAAATTATGGGATTAAAACTAACATTGTTGATCAGATGTAGGGATTTGAGAAGCTGATTTATTGGAAAAATATGAAAGATAGTTGTACTTGAGAGATTGACAAATGCGCTGAGTAAATGCTGAACTAGTTGAGAAGTATAAATTTATATAAACTGTTCTTTGCCTAATTGTTCTTTAGTATGTATTCCTAGCATCTTTTACATGAATCAAAAGTTTATGTGCTTGAATAATCTCATTGGAGGACAGGGAGTGTGTTTGAGGGAGAAGAAGGTTAGAGAAGTTACATTTAAAAAATATTTTTAGTTATAGATGGACACAATACCTTTATTGATTTATTTTTATGTGGGGCTGAAAGTTGAACCCAGTGCCTCACCTGTGCTAGGCAAGTGCTCTACCACTGAATTACAACCCCAGCCTGAGAAATTACATTTTTAAGAGAAGTGGAACAGGAAAATACTTTGAAGGAGAAATTACCCAGATCCTTTATACTAGATCAGCAGAGGGTATGTGTTTGAGGTTTTCTTTATTTAAAAAAAATTTTTTTTTAGTTGTCAGTGGACCTTTATATTTTATTTATTTATTTATTTATTTATTGTGAAGTTCTAAGAATCAAACCCAATGCCTCAACATGCTAGACAGGGGCTCTACTACTGAAATACAACCCCAGCCCTGTTGGAGGCTTTTCTAAGAGATTTTTTTTTTCCCCCACAAAGGAGTAGAAAGTTTTTTTAAAAAAAAAAATTAAAAAGTTGAGGCTGGGGATATGGCTCAAGTGGTAGCATGCTCGCCTGGCATGCATTCGGCCTGGGTTCGATCCTCAGCACCACATACAAACAAAGATGTTGTGTCCCCCGAAAACTAAAAAATAAATATTAAAAAATTCTCTCTCTCTCTGTCTCTCTCTCTTTAAAAAAGAAAAGTTATAGCAAATGTAAGAAAGGAAATAGGAGTGGGAGCGACATTTCAGGTCAAGATCTTCATATCTATTACTTGGTGTGTGTTTATACATGTGTGTATAGGTATGTTTTCAGGTCATATGTTAAGCTGGACCGTGAAAGTGGTAGGGAAGATTCAGATACAAATCTTCTTCTCATTCCCTTGGCCTCAGGGCATTCTGTGCTATCTCTACATAAGGTTTTCTGGGAACTGGGAATTGGCTGCTAGGACATAAATTCAAGTGCATGGATGGAATCTGTATAGTTTAAAGCAGTGATTGTCAACCACAGGCAGTTTTGCCCTTCGGGGGACATTTGTCAATGGTTTGGGGGGAGGTAATGGCGGATTGAACTCAGGGCACTGGACCACTGAGCCACATCCCCAGCCCTATTTTATATTTTATTTAGAGACAGGGTCTCACTGAGTTGCTTTAGCATATTGCTTTTGCTGAGGCTGGCTTTGAACTTGTGTTCCTCCTGCCTCAGCTTCCTGAGCCATTGAGATTATAGTCATGTGCCACCAGGCCCAGCTTGGAGACTTTTTTTTTTTTTTTTATTGTCATGACTTAGAGGGGTGGTACTATGGGCATCTACTATTGGTAGAGGCCAGGGATGCTGCTAAATATCCTATAATGCATAGCACAGTTCCCTGCAATAACAAATTTTTGGCTCAAATGTCAGTATAATTTAGATGATTGAAAAACTGGTTTAAAGTATACAGATGTGTATCAAATGATTGAGCTAGGACATTTTTCTAGTTAAGCTTATATTGTCTGCAAACAACAGAAACCTGAAATATTTAAAAAGTTATTGTGGTAGGTCACAGAATCAAAGGAAGATCTCAATGGCAAATCAAGAGAAGGGCAGGAACCATCCAACTCCTGAAAACTCATTGAAAGAATTCCTGAACCTTCCTCTTGGAGCAGGGTTTCTGAATCTCAGTATTATTGACATTTGGTCTAGATAATTCTTTGTTGTGGAGGGCTGTTCTGTCTATTATAGGATGTTTAATGCTTCTAGACATTGCCAAACATCCACTGGAGGACAAAATTGCTCCTGATTGAGAACCACAATTGAGAGATGCTGACCCATCTCTCAAAATTCCTAGTCTCTGATCTCTCCTGTCAAATATCAGATTCCTGGGACAGGAATTCTATGTGACCCAGTTCTGTCTATTCCTAGATCAATTAACAATGGCAAAGGGATGTACAACAAAGGTATGGTTATGGTCAGAATTATTTTGAGTCAAGGTTGCTGCTTTGCTTGTATCTGTAATAGTGAAGTAAATTAGATTCCAGGATCCTCATTTGCTATGTTAAGGAAATTGAACTTACTCCCTGAGTTGGAGAGTGACTGCTAATTAAAAGAATTCCAGATAAAAGAGTGATATGATCAGTATAGAAGTCTGGTTTTTGGAATATAGGGTTCAGGAGCAACATCAGGTGAAAATATAGAGCCTTCAAGTAACTCAAGTAGAAAACTAATGTATTGGTAGGATATTGATGTCTTTCAGAATTCATAGGAAAGTCGGAGAATGAGAGTTGGAAAGGATTGGATCCAGACCTGTTCCAAAGATGGTCTCGATATGACTTGTTCTGTAAACTAGGAGGAAGGAATAAATAGAAGGAGCAGGTGGCTGAGAAGACCACTGAATGTTCAGAATATTCTTGTGGAGATAAGTAAGGGTTGCAGGATTTTGTGACTGAATGGCAGTGTGATTAAAGTATAGAGTACCTCACAAGGTGTTGGTAGGATGGGCCTCTAAAGGAAAGAGGAGAGAAGATACCATCTGGAGAAAAAAGGAAAGAACCTCAAAGAATTGCAAATGCTATCCAGGTAGAAGAGCAGTAGCGAAAAGAAATGAGAGTTTGCAGGGATTGGAGTTTTTGTCTAAAAGTGTCATCTTGAAGCTTTAAGATTTTAGAGGCCAAAATCAGCCTAGTTTGCTCAGACATGGCCATGGAAGTAAGTTGCTAAAGAGAAGTTTGAGTGCATGTAATCGGAAATGAATATTGCGAGGTCTATAAATATCATTGTGACATAGAGTCGTCTGTTGCTTATACTGTCAAATAATAATTTCATGTCATTATTTAAAGGCTGATTATTCACATGCTTCACTTTTATGGTAAAACTTAATAAATAAATAATTTTTGAGAATGTATCTATTTCAGGTTTTTAAGCACTTGCATGTGCCAAATATTGGGAATTAGGGATACAAGGATGGGTAAGTCTCAGCTCTTGGGAAATTTCAGTAATTCTATTTTGGTATGAGAAGCATGAGTAGGATCACTAACTATAGCTATTTCTAAACTGTCCTGCCATATGAAATTTGTGAGATGAGTTTACTTAGAGTAGGCAACTGGGAAAAAAATTGAGTTAAGTATTGCTTTTTGGATTATAAGTAAATTGGTCATGGTTGTTTTGTTTTTTGGTTCCAAGAATTTAACCCAGAAGTTCTTAACCACTTAGCCATATCCCCAGCCCCTTTTTAAATTGTTTTTTATTGAGACAGGGTCTCTTTAGGTTGCTAAGTTGCTGAGGCTAGCTTTGAACTTGGGATCCTCCTGCCTCAGCCTCCCTAGCTGCTATGATTACAGGTGAGTCCTACCATGTTGGGCAGTTTGGGGTTTGTTTTAGAGTAAATTTTGGTTTCTTTAAATTGACATTTTCCAGAATTTCTAATAACATGGATTTTACACTAGATATATTAGTTGTTTAACACATAATTTACTCAGTGCCTGCTTTATGCAATACTGCTCCAGAGTGCTATGGATATAGCAGTTAACAAACTAGTCAAAAATCTCTACTCTTGTGTTTACATTTTAATTAGAGGAGGAAGACAGTAAGTCAATAAGTGAAATACATAATATATCAATTTGTGTTAAGTACTTTTGGAAAAAATAACAAAGGGAAAGGGGATAGGAAGTTCAGGAAGGTAGAAATGGAGTTTGTGGTGTTTTTTACATTTTTTATTGGTGCATTATAGTTGTACATAATGGTGGGATTTGTTCTTATATAGAGTTTGCGGTTTTAAATTTGGTGATTGGGAGTGCTGAATTGAGAGGGTATTATTTGGGAAGAGAACTGAAAGAGGTGGTGGGAGCAAATGCAAAGGGTCTTGAGGTGGGAGAGCCTGTCATTTTTTAAATATACCAAGCCTCTACTATAGGTGGAGTGAAGAGGGATAAAGAAGAGATCAAAAAGAATACGAAGGCCAGATAATGTGGGAATTCATAATGACTTTGACTTTGACTCTGAGTGAAATTGGAAGCTACTGGAAGCCTGTCAGCCGAAGATCACCGTGGCAGCAGTGTGGGAAATAGGACAAGGGCAAAAACAGTAGGCCAAAGATGAGATTATTAACTAATCAAGTTACTGGTACCAAGGTAGATGATACCAGTATCATGTTGAAATAGTTTTTAGATACACTTTGAAGATAGAGCCAGGATTGACCTACAGAGGTGAATTGAGAGAACAATAGTGAATGACTTCAAAGATTTTCACATTAAGCAACTGACAAGATGAAATTGCAATTTACTAAACTAGAGAAGACTGCAGAAGAACCAAGCTTATGGGAAAACTCGAGTTCAATTTTGGATACATTAATTTGGGTGAATATTAGGTTATCTAAATGGAGACGTTCTCCCTTTTTATTTGTGATGTGATTTAGAATAAAGGTTTTAGTTTGGCAACAACAATGGCAGTGTTTTTGTGTGGTCATCCCTTGCATTGTACAGTAAGTAATTACTACAGTGAATTGTGAGTTGAGGGATGCTCTGAAGAATAGTATATACAAATATCTGAAATAGAACAGGACTTTGTTTATTTCACATTAATTTCCAACTAGAACCAGATTTTGATTATTATAAAAGTTATTTTCATATTGATTTGAAAACTTCAAGCGAAATGAGAATTGAATACTTGCTCTAGTACATGTTGTAATATTACCTCTTAGAATCAGAAGGGATCTATTTCTCTATCAGTGAAGGAGATTATTAAAATGTTAAGATTTGTCTTTTACCTGAGGTCTGACAGATAATGCTGAGTGGTAAAGCTACTGGTCCACTATCATTTTATTTGATTTTTCTCTTCTGCCGGTTTAGGTTATTGTATCCACCTAACAGTTTTCTTTTCTTTTTGGTACCCGGGATTGAACTCAGGGGCACTGACCCACTGAGCCGTATCCCCAGCCCTATTTTGTATTTTGTTTAGAGACAGGGTCTCACTGAGTTGCTTAGTGCCTCACCATCACTGAGGCAGGCTTTGAACTCATGATCCTCCTAAGCATCTGGGATTACTGGCGTGCGCAACTGTACCCAGCTCAGTTTGCTTTTCTTGTACTGAATATCAGCACTCTACTGTTACTCCTGTATGGTGTTTTACCATCCTCTGCTGCATATCCTTTACAAGATGATTATAGTCCTAAGCTCTGTAACCTTTTGAAGTTAGAGGACCATAATATTTTGACTCAGCAATTCCTTGAAGTTCAGAAACATAATTTCTTCATTTCTTTTTACTTGGATAATTTTATTTTTTGCAGTATTACACTTTGCCTTAGTACTGCAGTTTCCAGTCTAAGCTCTTATTTAATAAGTTAATCTTTTATCAATTATATATGCTTACAGTTATGCATATTACATAGACAGTATTATGCATTGCTATTTAACAGTGGGTACTGGTAATTGAAGTTCAGTTTGCTGTAAATACAAGTAGAAGACTTTGTTTCTGTGAGTGAAAAATAAGGAGTTATATTGACACCAAGCTTTTTGTTTTTCATTTTTTATTGGTGCATTTTACTTGTCCATAATGGTGGAATTTGTTACATATTCGTATATGCACACAATATAATAGTATATTTTGGTCAGTATCATTTCCAAGTATTTTTCCTTTCCCTCCTCATGGTCCCTTTCTTGTACTCTACTGATGTCCTTTTGCTTTTCATGAGATTCTCCTAACCTTTCTTTCCCTTTTTCTTCTCCAGCTTCCCAAAACATAATCCTTGACCTGCTGATTTTGGCTTAACATAATGCAATTTAATTTCATTTTTTCTTTATGGCTCAGTAAAATTCCATTGTGAATATGTGCCACATTTTCTTTATCTAGTCATCCTTATGAACGCCTTGGCTGGTTTCATAGTTTGGCTATTGTAAGTTGTACTGCTATAAACATGGGTATGCATGTATTACTACAGTATGATGACTGTAATTCTTCAGGATAAATACTGAGGAGTCAACACCCAAGTTATTAAAATAAAATTGAGAACTGAAGCCAGTATGACTCAGGATATAATAATTTATTGTTTATTTGATTTTTCAGACTTTATATTTACCGATAGTTCATCTGAGAACTCATTGACCTATTTTGAGATGTCTTGTCACCAAGGTGAATGTTGTATATAATTTTCAAATCTCTATATTAATCTTTTGAGGCTTGATTTTATCTTTATATGTATGTACCCTTTTTCTACTTAAAAATACTATTAAGAAAGAGATGTCTAAAAAGAACAAATAAAAAATTTTTAAAAAGAAAGATCTCTCAGGAGCCACATCTCTATTATGTTTATATACTCTTTCTATCTAAAAATACTATTAAGAAAGAGATCTCTCAGAGGAGCCCCACCTGGGTTCAGGGAACACCAATGCATTTTTCCAGGCTAGTGTGCTTCCAGACTAATGTGTCTGACAGTTGCCTCCCTCAGCAGGGCTGTGCTTGTGGTCCTAGTGCCCACTAGTGCCAACTAGAGTAGATGTGCCAAATCTGAAACCAATTGTTTTGTGCTTCCAGCAGTGTTGTTATGATGGCCACTTTGAGGAGAGGCCCCAAGGAGGCTCATCAGTATGATAGAATAACAAATGGTTCTCTCTCCTGTTTTTTTTGTTTTAATAATTTTTTAAAATGCTGTTTTTTTACACCATTCTCTTGGTAGTTATTTAAAGCTTAAATTGGCATTGTCTTAAAGTGTAAAAGGCATTTCTTGCCTCAACATTCAACTTACAATTAAATACAAAGGAATCCGTCCTGGGCCAGTTCAATTAGTTGTAAATTCATCCAGTTTTAATTAAAAATTTTTAAAATATTTATTTATTTATTTATTTATTTTTTTTATTTGTAGGTGGACACAATACTTTTATTTTGTTTATTTATATGTGGTGCTGAGGATCACACCCAGGGCCTCACATGTGCTAGGCAAGTACTCTACTGCTGAACCTCAACCCCAGCCCACTGTTTTAATTTTTATGCACCCTAATGAGCAAATGAATTCAAATTTAAAATTCTTTAAAGCACATGTATTATGCCAGGCATAGTGGCCCACACCTATAATCTCAGCTACTTGGGAGACTGAGGCAGGAGGATATCAAGTTTGAGACCAGTCTGGGCTACTTAGCAAGAAAGACCCTGTCTCAAAATTTTAAAAGGAGCTTAGGATGTATCTGGGCATCCATGGGTTCGATCCCCAGTAGTAGAAAGAAACAATTCTTGTTATTGTAACAAGAATAGTTATGTATTAACACTGAAGATTTTGATAGAGATTGACTTATTTTTCAAAAAAGAAAGAAAAGGATCTCTGGCTTTTTATTTTTTATTTTTTTGCCACTGCTTAGCATAGCTTTGGATGTTGTTTTCTTCCACTCTTGTCTATTTATAAATCCATTTTTTTTGTTATTAAGAATTAATATTTAGGAGTACCTTAGTGATACCAGAAAATTTGGTGATTTTAAAATTTGATAAAACAATAGGTTAGATATTGAGTTTCTTTCTCAAACATTTACTTCTGCTGTGAAGCAACTTTATATATAACTGAGATATACTATAAAAAGGGACAACCAAAAAATATGAGCTTTATCTTATTATCTCCATTGATAGGTTGTTCATTTATTTTTTTTCCTACCAGTACTTATGGAAAGTTCTATAGGATTACAAGAAAATTAAGGTATATGAATGCTTTATGGAAACATTTTGGTAGATGAGTCAATAAATAGAATTAAAGACAGAATATAAGTCTTATGAGAGGGTTAAAGCAAAATACTATATTCAACTTTTTCTTTTTAATTGTTTTATACCTTTATTTACTTATTTTATGTGGTGCTGAGGATCAAACCTAGCGCCACAAGCGTGCTAGGCAAGCATTCTACCGCTGAGCCCACTATATTCAACTTTTAACAGGAGAGATCATGAGACAAAGGTGGTCTGTTAGATTAGCTTGTAAAGAAATAATGAAATAAAATCACATAAATGACTTGAGGATAGAAATAGATAGTCATTAAATTTGTTTGACTAGGGCATGCATACAAAATAATTATGTAAGGCAAATATGTAGAGTAGTTAAGGGAATTTTTTTAAGTTTATTCAGTTTGCTAGAGATTGTATTTTCCAATACTGTACTTTTTTCCCTTTTTCCCCCCACCTGTATTTTATTGTCTTACTTTCTGTAGCCAGATTGTCTGCATTCCTTCATGAAAGGCCATTGTGTCTCAGACTTCAATTTTAACTAAGTTAGTCTTTGCTAATCTCCTTCATTTTAAAACTCATTTAGGTTTTAAAATATATATATATATATATTTTTTTTAAATCAAAACGATTCTTCATTTTTGTTAGTTCTGTTGATTGTCATCTCTTTAAGGGCAGAATCACCTTCATAAGCTTTAAATTACAAGGGCAGTGTCTGTGCTTCTTTGTTCACCACAGTATGTTTAGCATCCATGTTATGTAGAAGTTGTTCAAAAACATTTGAACCGGCTGGAGAAATAAATTTGTTCTACTGCTTTGACGTCCATGGAATTCATAGGACATATATTGGTTGCCCTACATACATTTTTGGCACGTTTAAAAAGTTGACTTATATCCAAAAAATTTAAATGTTTTTTTCCTAGAAAATACTATAGTTCTTTAATACATTTTGAGTATATATAATCTTTTATTGTATCTTTCTTTGGCTTATGGATTATTTTTCATAGGTAATTTTGTACCTCAATTTTCTCAGAAATGAGGATTATAATATTAATTGAGGCTCTTGGCAGTTAAATTGATGTGCTAATTTGTATTTGTAGGTTGCTTGTTTTGAAGAGTGCCAATCTTAATTGATTTCATTTAGTGTTAAACTAGATACTTCATCCTTTACACAATTTGTATACAAAATAGCTATTTCATTTTCATTGATTAAAATTTTAATGAAAAATTCTTTTAAAAATATGAATGTAATACAGTAATAGTAATACCAGTGGTAGACAGAAAATCCTAAATGGTTAATTCATCTTAGCTATGTATGCAGTGTTTGCCTTTGGTTAATCCAGTATGAAATACAACTGTATTTTTTAAAGTGCATCACAGCTAAATATTTTTATCATATCATTCCTTTCCTCTCCCTTTCCTTAAACTTGCTCCCTTCTGTGCCCCCTGTGTACCCACCCATTCCCTGCAGCGTTCCCTGCTGGCTGTGGTGGAGATTGATGTGCTGTGAATTGCATAATCACCTAAATGAGTACCAGAAGAGTCTAAGAAACCCTGGCAACTGACTACTTGCTTTCATCAGGAATAGGGACCTTTTGTCTGAATTTCCTGCCCTCAGGTAATACTTATATTCCCCATTCTTCTTTTTTTCCTTCTGTAAATGCAAGCACTTACTATTCGTGCCCCCACCCCCACCATCATGATACTTTGAGAATTTTTCTGATTTCACTTTCTTTACTAGGTAGCTCTAAGCTCATGTAATCTTTTTAAAAAAAAAGACTTCTCTAGGTTTGGTAAGCACTTAAAGTTGTAACCAGTTCTTTCTGATGTTGCAAGGGAGAATTTTATAATTTACAGCCAGCTATTTGGAAATAGTAATTGGTATTTGATCTACTATAATAGGTAAGGTTTCATGGTCTATTATAATTAGTGAGATCTGAAGGCTTTTTTGGTAATGAGGATGTTTTAAGCAATTCTCTCATTCATCATTGAAGGACTCAAGAGTTTATTTTGTGTGTTTAATATTAATTATAATCTTTGTCATAGAGGTTGAAATAAGACAACAGTAGTGCAAATGGGATTCATTTTTGTGGAATGTAAGGGTTTCCCATCATTTTGTTCTTCTCCCCTTCCCTGATCCCTTTAAAAATTCATTTCCAGGGAAAGCAATTTTTATGTTATAAAACCAAACTCAGGAAAATAGTGCTGAATTTCTTTTAACATGGGATTCAAAGAAAAACTCGAAACTCATATCATTGAACACTTATAATCCTTAGGAAATTAATCTACATAAATACTTTGAACCTTTTCTGAAAGTCTTGTAAATAAATTGTTAATTAAAAACTAACTGTTGGCTGTGGTGTAGCTCAGAGGCAGAACACTTGTATAGCATATTTGAGGCCCTAAGTTTGACCCCCAGCACTGTAAAATAAAAGTAATCATGAGTGAAATAATGCAACTCATTTTATACTTATCCTAGGGGTAATGGAATGGTTGATAAACTTGTTGCCTATGCTAACTAAAAGTAGTACAATGACCTAAACATTGTTTTCCATTCTTGTGTGCCTTAATTCCATGCTATCATTTGGGAATCAGGATCTCAACCAAAACTGCCAAAGGAAAGATGCCAGGCAGATTCATTTTTTATTGATAATTAAAGTCTTGTTGCTTATAATGACACTGAGAGATAGTTCTTGTTTTGTATATATCTCCAGCAAATCCTCTGGGACAGTTGTTCATGAAGTATAGTAACAACTGTAATTCTTGCTTTTTCTAGATAACACCTCCTTAACAAATCTTTTTTGGCCATATTAGTACTGCATTAATTGAAAATGAGTTATGATTGTATTCCAAGTTTAAGCTCCCACTGGAAGAGGGTCCCAAGAAGTTCTTGGAGAAGGGGGAACTCAATTCAGTACAAGTGGGGTCCTTAAATATGTGACAGAAAAGAATTTCAGTATGCATGAGTCATAGACACAAATTTATGTAAGTAAAGAGATATACATTAAAAGTAGAATGTGGACGGGCACAGTGGCACATGCCTGTAATCCCAGTGGCTTGGGAGGCTGAGAAAGGAGGATTGCAAGTTCAAAGCCAGCCTCAGCAATTTAGCAAGGTCCTAAGCAATTTGGTGAGACCCTATCTCAGAATAAAAAATGAAAAGGACTGGGGAATGTGGCTCAGTAGTTAAGTGCCCCTGGGTTCAATCCCTGGTACCAAAAATAAATAAATAAAAGGAGAATGTGGGAATGATGATTTGAGGGTTCTCAGGCTTTTTAAAAGGAAACTTGATGAGTGATATGGGAAAATACATGAGGATGACATCAGTCTGATCTTTCTTAGGATTCTCAGGCTGACGTGGTCTCCATTATTTTATTCGGTAGATAACATTGGAAAATCCCCTGAATTATAGATTTTTAAAATCTTGTATCTTTCTTAATCTACTTATTGGGGGGCGAACAGTATACAAAGTAATTTTTTAAAATGGGAGTATTTATGGTAACGTTAAGATTTACAGATTTTCCAGAAATTTAAGAGGGACAGGCCTGGGAGAAAGACTGGCTTGGGAATGACAGACCTAGAAAAGTATGCATAAACTCAGATTAAAATTATACTTTCTTGTCTTTCTTTTATGTCTCCTTCGTACCTATTTTTTATTTCTTCTATCCTACCCAGAACCACAGCTATCTAGGTGTTTTTTCAAGTTGCCTACTAAATTTAACTCCTTTTTCTTTACTTATCGTTTTAATTAGTCATGATTCTTTTTTATTTAAATAACTCCTAAATTTATGCTCTTATCTTGGATCTACTATACCAGACTACTTGGCACAGATTTGAATCTCACTTGCCACTACCCAGATTTAATTTCTTATTTCTTTATCAGTTGTTGCAATTAAATGTTCTTATTTCCTTCTGGTCTCATACTTCCCTGTTCATATTTGTCACTCTTATCAGATAAATGTTCAAAAATGTGAATCTTATTTAATTTCTTGCTAAAAATCTTTTAATGACTCCTGTTTCAGCTTATTTTTAATTTTATTTGTAAAAGAATTTTTTTTTGTTGTTGTTGTTCTAGAGAATTCTAAAGATTGAACTTGAGTACATAAAATTTACAAAAATAGAGTTTTAGGGGCTGAGGTTGTGGCTCAGTGGTAGAGTGCTCGCCTAGCACGTGCGAGACCCTGGGTTTGATCCTCAGCACCACATAAAAATAAATAAATAAAATAAACGTGTTGTGTCCAACTACAACTAAAAAATAAATATTAAAAAAAAAATAGACTTCTAGTTGAACCAGTGTCAGGGGAGGTTTATCTGGCTTATCCTTTCCTTTTTTATTTCTTTTCCCACCTGGGATAAACCAAGAATCTCCTTAGGGGCATCGTGAGAGCAACATCAATACATAGGATTAAACCCGTATACTTTGTTATGGAAAACAAGAGTCTTTCTCGTTCATTTCTCAAGGCATATAGTTTCTTTCCAAACTACCCAGTTCCTTATATTATATCTGTATGTTACTGTATAACCTTGAACATGCTATTACTTCTGTCTGAAATGCTCTTTTCTCTGCCTTACTCTTAAAAACAGCTCAAATGCTGCCTCCTCTATAAAGCCTTCGAAAAGCAGTCTTCTTTACTATTAACAGAATTGATCACCCATTCCTTGTGCCTCCATTTAGTCCTGTTCTCATTTTTATTGTAACATCAATTATATGGTTCCTGGCACAGAGTAAGATTGTAATATACTGTAATGATTTGTTTATATACTTGTCTTTAAAAATAAACTGTGTGATCTTTGAAAAGCAGAAACTCTGTCTTAATATTCTAAGTTTCTGAAGAGCCTAATGTTTTTTTTTGTCATGAAGGATATATGTTTAGTTTTGTCAGGTCTTCTAACATTTCAACAAAATCTATGTATCCAGATTTTAATGTAGGTTTTACTCATTTATTTTTAGTGTTAGTAACAAATTTAGATGTTTTTTAAAACATACAGGCCAGGGGCTGGGGATGTGGCTCAAGTGGTAGCCTACTTGCCTAGCATGCGTCAGGCACTGGGTTCGATTCTCAGCACCACATAAATGTAAAATAAAGATATTGTGTCCACCTTAAAAAAAAAAAAATAAATAAAATAAATGCTAAAAAAAAAAAAAAGAGGATGGGTTTGACTTAGACTTGACCTGTATCCATATCTGAGGCTGCTACTTTTTTTAAAAAACAAAAAAACAAAAACATACAGGTCAGACAGAAACATATCTGCAGGCAGAACATAGCTCATAGTCTGCCAGTTTAAAGAACTTTTCTGTTCTTTAAATGTTTATGTTGAAAAACTGGTTATACAGTTGATTGATTTTCCTTACACGCTTTCACAAAAACAGCCAAGCCGAACACCATGTAAATTGAGAACACTAAAAACAAACAATAAAAATAGGTAAATTTTAAGTTATTGTGAGCACGCTTGATCCTTTATTCCACTAACATTATAGGTTTTATTTATTTTTAATATAAAGTCATCTTGTATGTGATGAGATTCACATTGACATTGAGAACTCCTTCAGGGTAAGAATTTCCATATATTCCTACAATGCCTTTCTATATTTGTAGAACATTTCTACAAATGCTTTCACTAAATGTTGAATTGAAAATTTATCAATGTAATAATAGAGTAGTAATTGATTCTACCATACCTTTTAAATTGAAATTATAGGTTTGGTTATAGTCTTGGATCTGCCTTTGTGTGACCTTGAGCAGTTCACTTAATCTCTCTAGCCTTCACATTCTCTACAATAAAATGAGACAGTTGGATCAAAAGAACATTTCAAGTTCTAAAATTCTAAAATCATATGATATTCTTTGCTAGTATGAAGGTTGCCTATGGTCCTATTCATTTTTTTTACTTAATTTATAATTGTTTTTAATGTATTTATTAGGTGGCAAAATCAGTGCAGTATTTTCAAAAAGCCATAGTTCAGATACCTTACTTATTCCCTGGTATCTTATTAAAGTCCTTTCAGTTATATTAAGAATCTATGTATGTATGTATTTATATATACATATATATGTATATATATATGTATATATACATGTATATGTAATATATATCTGATTTATATCGCTTTATTGAAATTTAATTTATATGTAATAAATTGCAGATGCCTAAAGTATACAATTTGATGAAAATTCAACATGTATGAATTTGTGACACCATCACCACATTAAGAAAATGAGCATATTCACTCATCACCTGAAAAATTTCTTTGTGCCCCTTTGTAGTCCTCTTCCTTTGCTTTTGCCTTATCCCTGGCAACTCCTAGTCTACTATTCACTTATATTAGTTTGAATTTTGTAGTGTTAATTTGCATTTTAGGTAAAAGATTCATGTAGTGTATATTTTTTCTCTCAGCTTAATTATTTTGCAATGAACTTGTTGTATGCGTACCTTCTTATTGCTGAGTAGTATTCAATTGTGTATATTCTATGTTTATCAATTTACCTATTAATTAGTAATTAGTCTGTTTACCCATTTATCTGTTAATGAGTATATAGGTTGTTTCTAGTTGTTGCCTATTATGAATAAAACTGCTCTGAACATCCATAAATAAGTGTTTGTGAAGACATAGGCTTTCACTTCTTTTAAGTAGCTAGTGTATAAAAAGTTCCACTTGCTCCTTATCTTTGCCAGTACTCAATATGGTTAGACTTTAAAATTTTGGCTCTTTTAGTAAGAAATGGTAACTTGTGTATTTTAATTTGCAGTTCCCTAAGATTGATTACATTGTTCATCTTTTCAAATACTTATCTGCCATCTGTGTATCTTTTAAAATTTGAGGGTCTGTTTAAACTTTTTGCCTGTTTTTATTAATAGGTATGTTTTTTTTAGTTGTAAGAGTTCTTTACATATTATATACACAAGTCTTTGGCTTATCTTTTAGTAACAGTGTCTTTTGAAGGGCAGAGTTTTAAATATGGCTATACAATTGTTCCAACACCATTTGTTGAAAGTTTTTTGGGCTGGGATCATAGTTCAGTGGTAGAGGGCTTGCCTAGTACATGTGAGGCCCTGGGTTTGATCCTCAGGATCATATAAAAATAAAGATATTGTGTCCATTTACAACTAAAAATATTTTTAAAAGAAAATATTATCTTTTTCACATTGAATTGTTTTTGTTGTTTTATTGGATATAACCTTTCTCTGTATGGCTCTATTACTAGACATCATTTTGCTCCATTGATTATTTCTGTACTTACCCACAAATAAAACTATCTTGATCATTGTAGCTTTGATAAATATTGAAATCGGTAGTAAAATGCCATACTTTTGTTCATCTTTTTCCAACTTATTTTTGGTCTTTTGCATTTCCATATAAGTTTTAGAATTGCATATCATTACTACTAGAAAGCCTGCTGGAATTTTGCTTGGGATTGCCCTGAATCTGTAATTCTATTTGGGCAGAATTGGCTTCTCAAAAATATTAAGTCTTCAAATCTACTAATATGTTTTATTTCTTCATTTATTTAGGTCTTTAATTTTAGTAACATCTTGTCATTTTCTTTTTTATACATGTTATATACCTTTTTTTAGATTTATCCTTAAAAGTTTTTTTTTGCATGAACAACACTTTAAAATTTTTAGCATCTGCTTATGTTGCTAGCATTTAGAAACTCAGTTGATATTTTTATTACAATAACTTTATTGAATGAAATGTACATGATATAACTGGATAAAACTTCCATAAATAGCTCTGGCGACTCAGGTTGTACCTCAGGTAGTAGAACTCTTGGCTCACATGTATGAGGCACTGGTTTGATCCTCAGTGTAATATAAAAATAAATTTTTTTAGATATGCATGACATTAGAGTATATTTTAACATATTGTACATACATGGATCCTCTAATTAGGATCCTAGTCTTCTTGTTGTACATGATGTAGAGTTTCACTGGTGGTGTATTCATGTATGAATATAAGAAAGTTATGCCCAATTTGTTCTACTGTCTTTCCTAATTACATCCCCCTAACCTTCCCTTCATTCCCCTTTGTCTAATCCAGTGAACTTCTAGTCTTCTCTCCCCTCCCTCCTTTATTGTGTGTTAATATGCACATCAGAGAGAACATTTGACCTTTGGTTTGGGGGGATTGACTTATTTCACTTAGCATGATAAGTCTCCAGTTCCATTCATTTACTGACAAATGCCATCATTTCATTCTTCTTTATGGCTGAGTAACATTACATTGTGTATAGATACCACATTTTCTTTATCCATTCAACTCTTGAAGGGCACCTAGGTTGGTTGAATAGCTTAGCTATTGTGATTTGAGCTCTTATGAATATTGATGTGGCTGCATTATTATAGTATGTTCATTTTAAGTCCTTTGGGTATACAACTGTGGAGTGGGATAATGGGATCAAATGGTGGTTCCATTTCAGATTTTCTGAGGAATCTTCATAGTGTTTACCAGAGTGGTTGCACCACTTTGCAGTCCCATGAGCAATGTATGAGTGTACCTTTTCCCCCACAACCTTGACAACATTTATTATTACTTGTATTCTTAATAATTGCTATTCTGACTGGAGTGAGATGAAATCTCAGTGTAGTTTTAATTTGTATTTCTCTAACTGCTAGACATGTTGAATACTTTTTCATATATTGTCATCATATGAAGGGTACCTATTGCAACATGTCTTTTTTTTTTTTCATTATTGATGTTGACCTTGATTATTTGGCTGATGTCGTATTTATTATGTCTTTATAATTAACTTACTCTTTTTCCCCATTTTCAGAGTGTACTTTAAAAGGAAGTTCAATATGTAGCCCACAATACAGGAGTAAGATTTGGAACTTTTTAGCAATAGAAGATTTGTCTATTCCCTCCCAGTTATTTATATATTTATTCAGTTGTATATTTCTATCATCATTAACCCATGCATACTTATTTTATAGTTTGGGTTATTATTAGTACTGTTGTATTTATTTTGTTGCTCAAATTATTCCATGTTTGGGAGCTCTTTCTTTTTTTTAATATTTTTTAAGTTTTAGGTAGACACAATATCTTTATTTTACATTTATGTGGTGCTGAGGATCGAACCCAGTGCCTCGTGCATGCTGGCGAGCACTCTACCACTGAGCCACAACCCCAGACCTGGGAGCTCTTTCATTTGACTCCTTTAAACCTTTCACTTAATTTTCAACATATTGTCCTTAGATCCTGCAACCTTGCTAAAGTCATTTATTGTTTCTCATAATGTTTCTAAAAATTCTTTAGGATTTTCTATATAAATGATCGTGTTGTCTGGGGAAAAAAGAGAGATTTCACTTCTTTTCCAAACTGGATGCCTTTTACTTATTTTTCTTGCCTTATTTTGTTGATCAGAACATCCAATAAAAGTGATGAGAGCAAGCGACCTTGCTTTGACCCTATCTTGCAGAAAAGTAATTTAGTCTCTTATTATTTAAGTATGATTTTAGCTGAAGGTATTTTTTTTTAAATAGATGTTCCTTATAGTTTAGGGTAACTTTTCTTCTGTTTCTAGTTTATTTAGAGTTATTTTTCTATTTGACTTTTATCAATTGAAATAGAGCATATCAGACTGCATTACACTATTATTTAGTGAAATTTTTGTTTTGCTTATGTGCATATTTATTAAATCTCATGACTCTTGCCCTAGGTTGTGTCAGTCTTTAATCTTTAAATCTTTTAACTAATTCACTTTTGAGCATGTAGATAATGGGACATAGAGTAGGTCAAGAAAGCACTAACCCTGAGAGGGGAGTGTCAGATTAAAATATGTATAACTGGGATGAAAGGATGGTGTTGGGTAAAGGAGAAAATGAGGAAATGGTGGTTCCTGTAAAAAAGCCTTATCTGGTTTTAAGTTCTGATTGGCGGGATCTTTATTGTTGCATGATAAAGTCTGGATTGTGAAAAGATGTGATTAATTGCAGCTTAATAACTTAATGTTCCTAGCCAGAGAATTTGGCAGTCTATCAGAGTCTGAGAAGTCTTTCCAGAAACATTCTCTCTTATACAATTTTTAAATGTTTTAAGGTTTTTTCCTCCTCCTACAAATATTTTTTGAACATAGTCAAGCAGAAAATATTAAAGTAATTTTGCTTACATAAAGATATTGGGTTCTATTTTTTTTAAACATCTATATGTGCTTATTTATTTTTATGTGGTGCTGAGGATTGAACCCAGGGCCTTGCATGTGCTAGGCGAACGTTCTACCACTGAGCCACAACCCCAGCCTAAAGATTTTGGTTCTTATAATATCTCTTAATATGTAATGAGAATTAATACTTGTGAGGGGCACAGAATCTTGAGATACTAGCCAGTTTTCAATTATACTAGTTCACCATAAGGGTTTGATTGGGTGTAGTTTGATTGGGTGTAGTTGTGAGAGAATGGAAAATGATACAGAAGAATCTTTTTGATACTTTTCAGTTTCTTCATTACCTTCTTTCTCAGTCATACTCCATTATTAATTTGTCCATTAGCTTCAAATTTGTTGTTAGTTTCACATCTCTGTCCCACCCTTTGTTAAGTAGCCAACTTCATTGTATACTGATTTATTTTTCATTTTCTTTTATAATGATAAGTAGATACTAAGTTTGTGAGGCTAACCTGGAACTTTCGAGCCTCCTGGCTCAGTATTACAGCTGTGTGTGCCAGTAGGCCTGGCTATTTATCTACTTTTATTCGGTGCAAAAAAATTAAAAATTAATGTAAAACTTTATGAAAAGGTATTTTTGTACTAGAAATAAAGCAGCCTAGTCAGATTTTTTTTTTTTTTTTTTTTTTTTTTTTGGTGGGGGGTGGGTTGGCGGGGATATATAGTCTTGCTTTGTTGCCCAGGCCAGCCTATAACTCCTAGGCTCAAATATTCCTCCCTGATTAGCTGGGACTACAAGTGTGCACCACTGCTCACAGTTTAGTAAGCCAAATACAGCTGACAAAATAAAGCACATTTTAGTGTCAGAAAGCCCAAATGTCATTGATACATTTAATTTTTAGAGATTCATTTTTTCTATTCTTTATTCCTTCTCCTTTTTCCTTTCCTTTCCTTTTTTTTTTTTTTTTTTTTTTTTTTAAAGAAATGTACAAATAAACAGGTTGGTAATTAACTGTAACACTGAAATAAATTTTTTGTTTCTAGTGCTGGGAATGAAACCCAGGGCCTCAAGCTTTCTAGGCATGTGCTCTACCGCTGAGTTACATTCTGAGCCAACATAAATATAAAACAAACAAAAACTTTTTTAATATTGCCATGTAGGCATTAAATATTTTTTAAATTTAATTCTCTGTGGCTATATTTATAGATCATATGGATGTTCCTAGTGATAAATTAGAAAAAGTTGTAGTTTTCTGAGTAATAAGTGAATTATGGATAGTTTTTAACTAAAATTTAAATTCTTTAAATTTTATTTTAGTTCTTTGAAAATTTATGGTCCATGTGCCCTTCTTGGTCATCTTCAAGGAGTTAATTATAAAGACTGGTTTTTGGATATAAATTCTAAACTGGATCTTACCAGTGAAGGATAGAAGGATGTAGTAAGGTGAATAGCTTCTAATAGAGGCATATTTGAAAAATTAAAGGGACTTCTTGAATCAAGGAGCACATTAGCCTGATTGACGAAATAAGTGGTTAGAGTTGAAATGTATCTAAATATGTATGCAAATCCATAGAAGTCCCCATATAGGAAATTTCTTTTAGTTCTGGGTATACTGTGGGGTTGGTGATTATGAACTTGGAGACCTAAGTATATCTGAAATTAAACAATTAAGTTTCTAAGTTACAGATTGAGAATTTACTGTGTTCTAGAACTATGAAAAATATTGTCGGACAAATGATAGAAAGTAGTAAAATATTTATTTCTTGGAAATACTTGTACTCCAGGTATAAGGCGAAACATTTCGTTACCCAAAGTGACAAAACTGCTTCAAGTGGAAATGTTTCTCCCTTTCTCTTCTCTCTTCCTATTTCTAAAATGGAGAGAACTCTAGAGACTTCGTATTAGCAGCTCCACTTAAAGAACTGACATTTCTTGAATTTAGCTTTCTAAACACAACCAGGAAAACTAATCTATAAGGACTTTATGCCCAGCCTTTGGACTCTTGGACTTGGAGATGGGGAAAATTGTGTTCTACGCAGACAGCCCTCATTCTTTATGGAGCACTTATGAGTTCTAAGCATGCTCTAGGTCTTTATTGTGTTATGTAATGAGCAAATGAACTAAACAGACACATCTCAAAAAAAAAAAAAAATACAAACAGCAACAAATGCATGAGAAAATGTTCAACATTAACAATTAGGGAAATGTAAATGAAAAGTACACTGAGATTAGATTAGTCAGATTAGCATTCATCAAGAAATTCTGGAGAGCGTGTAGAGAAAAAAGGAACACTTTTACACTGTTGGTGGAATTATACATTAGTACAAGTGCTATGGAAATCAGTATGGAGGCTCCTCAAAAGAGTAGGCATGGAACCACCATATGACCCAAATATACCACTTCTTTGTATTTACCCTGAAGAATTAAGTATCTTATTATATATGCATACCCATTTTTTAATTTTTATTTTATTTATTTATGTGCGGTGCTGAGAATTGAACTCAGTGCCTCACACATGCTAGGCAAGCACTCTACCAGTGAACCACCATCCTACTCCTGTGTACCCATGTTTATAGCAACACAATTCACAATAAACTATGGAACCTGGGTGTCCATCAATGGATGAATGGATAAAGAAAACATGGTATGTATATATACAATGATTGTGTTTTGTTCAGCCATTAAAGAAGAATGAAATTATGTCATTTGCAGGAAAATGGATGAAACTAGAGACCATCATGTTAAGCAAAATAAGTCAAACTCAGAAGGTTAAGGGTTCTATATTTTCTCTCATATGCAGATGCTAGAGAGGAAAAGGAAAACAAAGTTGGGCTTGGATCTCCTAAAAATCAAGGGGAGTGCTGGGGTTGTGGCCCAGTATAAATAAATAAAGCCATAGACAACTAAAAAAAAAGAAAAAAAATCAAGGGGAGATCAAGAAAAGGGACTCCCAAGGAATGGAAGGGAGTGGGGGGGGAGGGAATGCTGGAGAATGGTATTGGCCAAATTATATTGTTATATCATGTGTATGTACAAATATGTAATAACAAATCCCATCAATATATACAACCATAATGCACCAATAAAAATATGGAAAAAAGTTTAATGGTATTGAGTCAGACCTGATTAATGATTAATGGGAGGTAAAATACAATTTAGGATTATAATAAAATCTTGTGTCATTGGTCAAATATTGGTTTAAAAATGAATTTTGTACTTCTCAGTTCACATTCTGTGAGAAAATACAAATCCAGATAGATTCTGCCTCAAGAAATTCTGGTTTGTTGTCAGTGGAAAAGCATGTGTGTATTGATTGGTATTCTTGTTGACATGTAAAGCTTGTAAATGACTCAGGACATGTAGTTGCTTTAATATTTAACTTCAAAAAAAATAATTAATTTTGTCATTGGTTTTACTTTCACAAAAGTAATTGCTGGGTAAAGTTAGCAATTTTTCACTTTTAGGGTTGTTTTGGGGATTAAGTAATGTATATCAAAGTATCTCAAAATACCTTTGATGTTTATTATAAATAGTTGTGACAGTAGGCAAATAGATTCAAGTTTCTTGTTTTGTTTGTTCATTCAAAAGTGGAGATAAAATTAATATTGACCGGAGCTGGGTTTGTGGCTCAGTGGTAGAGCACTTGCCTTGCACGCATGAGGCCCTGGGTTCAATCCTCAGCACCACATAAAAATAAATAAATAAAGATGTTGTGTCCATCTACAACTAAAAAAACATTCTTTTAAAAAAATTAGTATTGGGGGCTGGGGATGTGGCTCAAGCGGTAGCGTGCTCGCTTGGCATGTGTGCGGCCTGGGTTCGATCCTCAGCACGCCACATACAAACAAAGATGCTGTGTCCGCTGCCTAGAACTGAAAAATAAATATTAAAATTCTCTCTCTCTTAAAAAAAAAAAAAAAGAAAGGTTGATGCAGAATCATAAGATTTAAAAAAAATAAATAAAAAATAAAAAAATTAGTATTGACCCTAAGGAGTTAGCATAGGAATTAAGTGCAGTAGTCATGCATGCAGAGAGTAAACCCATGGCACACAGTAAACCCTTAGAACATGTTCATTGTTATGTTAACTGTTATTGTTTCTTTTTTTTTTTTAAGCTAAAATATTTTTACTGGGCTGGAACATAGCTCAGTGATGGGGCGCTTGCCTACTGTGCATGAGGCCCTGGGTTTGATCTCTGGTACTGGCATTGCAAAAAAAAAAAAAAAAAAAAATCAAGGCCTCGTCTGATATTTGCCACTTTTCCTTAGGCATTTTATCGTTCAGTTATTTTAACTCCTATAAAAAGGATAATTGATGTTTGTACAGCTAATTCAAGATTTTAAATAATTTATATTATTTAAATAATTGATATTTTAAAATATCACACAGAAAACACCAAAATTGGTTTCTAAATAGAGTTGCATAATCTTCTTCTTCAGAGACTTTTAAAAACAATTTGTATGTTCCAGAATTTATTCTGAAATGATTAAGATCAGTTTCTAATACCAGGAATCACCAGATAATTCTAAAAGGAGTACTGTTGTCCTTTGACCATTATTCTTGTGATAATGAATGATATCTGTTGCTGCTGGGTGCTGCAACTGCTTCTTCTGCTAAAAGGTTCCCTCATTCCCTTACCTTCTTTGTAGCTTGGTTAGTAGAATAGGACTCTCCCTTTTTGTGATGTAGTCTATAGTGAAATGTCATCCTCACTGTTTGCATAGTGCATGGAAAATAGTGATAGTTACTCACTAAATACTGAACAAATTTGAAGGAAAGTAAGAATGAGAGCTTGATTGTTTATGGGAATATGACATTCAAATGGGTGCCACCCAAACTGTAGGCTTTGTATAAAAGAGCTACAAATATGAGAAATCAAAACAACAAAACACATTGAATTTGTGAGGGGAATGGGAAAAAAAATAAGGAGAGAAATGAATTACAGTAGATGGGGTAGAGAGAGAAGATGGGAGGGGAGGGGAGGGGGGATAGTAGAGGATAGGAAAGGTAGCAGAATACAACAGTTACTATTATGGTATTATGTAAAAATGTGGATGTGTAACCGATGTGATTCTGCAATCTTTGTAATGTTTTGAATAACCAATAAAAAAAAAAAACACATTGAACATGGATTAAGCAGAGCCTATTTCTGTGGTTTTGTGGTTCTTTAATGCTCCGTATATTTGCAAGAATGATGTTGGCATACAGTAACTGACACTGAAATAAATGTAATATATATTCTCTTTCAGATTTACCAAAAATTTATCTCCTGACAAGATAAATCTAAGTACTCTTAAAGGAGAAGGTGAACTGAAGAATTTGGAGTTGGATGAAGAAGTGCTCCAGAATATGTTGGATTTGCCCACATGGCTTGCTATCAACAAAGTTTTTTGTAATAAAGCATCCATTAGGGTAAGACTTTAATATCTGTGGAGGGCATATTATATTATCATTTTTAAATTATCTGTTTTAGAATAAGTATTTTGTTTTAAATCATTATATAAAGAAATCCTTTATTGAAAGAAAAACTCTTTGCAAGAAATATTTATGATATGTACTTACAAATATAATTAAAGTCATATTAATATTAATATTCATAGATTTTAATTTTGTTTAAATATGATTTTATAAATATTTTAAGTAAAATCATTAATTTGTTAATAGTAAAATGATTGCTTCAGTTTGACCCATATTCAAAGACAGTTTTTTGGTTTTTTTAATAATATTACCAAATGAAACTTTTTTTTCCTCTTCTTTCTTTTTGTGGTGCTAGGGAGTAAACTTGGGACCTCATGCATGCTAAGCAAGCTTTCTACCATTGCGCTATATCCCCTGCCCTAAATGAGACTATTTAAATTTGTAGCAAGTAATATTAACTGAAACTGAAAACATGAGAACTGTTATTTCTTATTGTACATATTATGCTTTTATTTGGAATTTTGCCTGTTTGTCATTTGTTTCTTCTTCATTTTGAAAATTTTAAAGGTTTCTATTTTACTGTTTTTACCATATTCCCTACTTACTCTTAAGTTGTTATTATCTTTGTTGATTTGTATCATTTCTTGCTCTTAATGATCAGTCTTAGTTTGAGAGTCTGCTTACTTGAAATACACTGCATGCTAATTTTTTTCACAAAATTAAAATTTGGGTTTCTAAGAAAAGATTGAAGAAATTTCCTATATCCTTTTATTGGTAATCTTTAATTTTGGTTCCATCCTCCATAAACCCAAATACCTATACAGACTTGACATTTTTAGTGCAGGGTATAGTTGAGCCTTAATTTTTTTGTATTGCCTGCATTTTACATTAATGGCCTTAACTTTTTTTATTTGTTTGAATATCTATAAAAATATTGATCAGGATTCTGTTAAATAAACAGCAGTGATTTTGCTTTGCTGGGAACTCTTAATTTAAATCATGAAATTAAAATATGTTTTTAAGGACTGGGAAAAACATAGAAGAACTTGAAATTTTTATTTAGTCAATTAAGAAAATACAGTTAGTTGTATTTTCTTATAGGTACATCTGATTTTAAAAGTATGAATAAGCTGTGTAGTTCATTATTTTTCAATTTAAGAAAAAAAATCATCCAATAGAATTTGGTGTCTGTCAGTATATAAAAATAGTAACTGTGTTGATTACTGTTTTACATTATTTTTTTTGTACTTCATTTTAAAGAAAAAATTTTTTTCTGTAGATCCCCTGGACAAAACTGAAAACACATCCTATCTCTTTGGTGAGTTTTGATAATTTTTATAAATAAACATTTATATATGTCAGTTATCTACTCTGTTAGTATTTTGGTTTGTGGGATTTTCTACCCACTAGCTTTCCTTTTATTTGATTTGACTTTTTTGAACCCTTATATGAGAAGTTTGAATTTTAAAAAGAGAGCTAAATTTTTTCAGATCTAAAATATTATTGGTATATTTAAAAAAATTAAGTGCTTTATGGTTATACATAATATTGGGGTTCATTTTTACTAAATTATACAAGCATGATATATTATTTGCTCCAATTCACTTCCTAGTACCCACCCTTTCCCTTCTTTTCTCCCTCCCCTGTTTTCTTTTCCCTACTTTATTGGGAATTTATTTCTATTTATTTATAGTTAAAAAATACACATTACAGTTATACATAAAGGTGAAATCCATTGTGGTATATTCACATATGTATGTAGAGTCTACTGTGAACAGAGAGCATCTTTGATTTACATAGGATAGTTTGGATAGTTTCATTGGACTCTTCCTCCCTTTTCCCATCTTTTCTTTCTTCCTTAATCCCTTTCCTCTACTCCACTTATGTTCTGTTTTCATGTGATTTCCCACACTCCTACTTTTTAAATTTTTTTAAACTTATTTTGGTCTAGTGTATATGAGAGAAACTCTTTGATCCTTGACTTTCTGGGTCTGGCTTATTTCACTTGGCACAATATTCTCCAGTTCCATTCATTTACTAGCCAGTCCCATAATTTGATTCTTCTTTATGGCTAAATCAAACTCCATTTTGAATATATATCACATTTTCTTTATTTGTTCATCTATCAATGAACATTTGGACTGGTTCCATATGAGTTGGTATATTTTATAGCATCATTTAACTCTTTATTGACATTCTGTGAAATTCTTCTTTTAATAACATGTAATCCAGATCTTTCTGTGTATTTAGTTTTACTGATCTAGAAAATTAAGTAATGCATTCTTTAATATCTTTGTTCTTTGAAGAAAATTTATTTTTTCATCATTTATTAATTTATTCTGTAATTTTTTTCCAATGGTAGAGATTGAATCCAGAACCTTGAGCCTGCTAAGCTTGTACTACCAGTTAGTTATACCCACAGTTCCATAAATATTTTTTGTTTGTTCTTATTAGTTATACATGACCGTTGAATGTATTTTGGCATATTATACATATATGTAGTATAACTTGTCATTCTTCTGGTTATACATAATGTAGAATTACATTGGTTGTATAATCATATCTGCACATAGGACAGTGATATCCAATTCATTCTACTGTCTTTCCCATTCTCATCCACCTTCTCTTCCCCCCATTTCCCCTCTGTTCAATATGGTGACACCACCACCACCACCACCACCACCCCTGCATTGTTAGTGAGCATCCGCATATCAGAGAGAACATTCAGCCTTTGTTTTTTTTGGGATTGGCTTATTTCACTTAGCATGATACTCTCCAGTTTCATTCATTTACTGGCAAATGCCATCATTTCATTCTTCTTTATGGCTGAGTAACATTCCATTGTGATTAGACACCACATTTTCTTTATCTATTCAACTGTTGAAGGGCACATAGGTTGGTTCCATAACTTAGCTATTATGAATTGAACTGCTGTGAACATTGATGTGGCTATGTCATTGTAATACGCTCATTTTAAGTCCTTTGGGTATACAACTGTGGAGTGGGATAACGGGGTCAAATGGTGGTTCCATTTCAGGTTTTCTGAGGAATCTTCATACTGTTTTCCAGAGTGGTTGTACCACTTCATACTGTTTTCCAGAGTGGTTGCACCACTTCGCAAGGTATAAGTGTACCTTTTTCAACATCCTCACTAATATTTATTGTTACTTTTATATTTTATTTTTTTAAAGAGAGAGAGACAGAAAGAGAGAAAGAGAGAGATTTTTTAAAAAAATATTAATTTTTTTTAGTTTTCGGCGGACACAACATCTTTGTATGTGGTGCTGAGGATTGAACCCGGGCCGCATGCATGCCAGGCGAGCGCACTACTGCTTGAGCCACATCCCCAGCCCTCTTTTCACATTCTTGATTGCTTCCTTTGCTGTGAAGAAGATATTTAGTTTGATTCCATCCCATTTGTTGATTCTTGATTTTACTTCTGTGCTTTCAGAGTAAAGTTTTTGTTTAGGAAGTCACTTCCTAAGTTGACATGATGTAGATTTGGGCCTGCGTTTTCTTTAATTAGGTTCAGGGTTTCTAGTCTAATGCCTAGGTCTTTGATCCACTGTGAGTGTACAGGGTGAGAGACACAGGGGTTTAATTTTATTTTGCTACATATGGATTTCCAGTTTTCTCAGCACTATTTGTTGAAGAGGCTATCTTTTCTCTATTGTATTTTTATGGTGCCTTTGTTTAGTATGAGGTAATTGTATTTATATGGGTTTGTCTCTGTGTTTTCTATTCTGTACCATTGGTCTACATGTCTGTTTTGGTGCCAAAACCATGCATTTTTGTTCTTATAGCTCTGTAGTATAATTTAGTGTTTGGTATTGTGATGCCTCCTGTTTCACTTTTTTTGCTAAGGATTGCTTTGGTTATCATAAATATTTATTAAGCATCTGTTTTGTGCCCTGAGGGAACTTATATTTTAATAGAGGTGACCAACTGAATGAGTACACAATAAAATAAGTTTTAAGTTCAGATAATAGAGAATGAAGAATGACCAAAGTGGTTAATGATGACTACTAACGATGTTTGCTCTTTATTCAAGGGGGTAGAAGAAAAAACTCTGGGAAAGAACTTTTTTCATATGGGATTATTTATTTTTTCATATTTTTGACTTACTTCATATTTTGATTAGTTATGACTCAGATAGTATAAGCCCTTTATGGGTGGTTCAGTTCTAATCATTACTATGTAATTAATTTATCAACTGTGTTTTAAAAATTTTTAGTTGTAGATGAACACAGTACCTTTATTTTGTTTATTTAGTTTTTTTTTGTGGTGCTGGGGATGGAACCCATTGCCTCATGCATGCTAGGCAAGTGCTCTACCACTAAGCCACAACTCGAGCACATACATCTGGGTTTAGAGATTATGTGTTCATAAATTCTGATATCCTCATCAGTTAGTGGCTACTTCTGATTGTTTTTCTCCTGTACTTATAGAATATTCACAACTTTTCCACCAGATAAATGCCTTGAGATAGGACTGAATACTTTGTTTTCCTTTCTGATATTTGTTTTTTTAGAATTTTAGTGATACTTAAGACTTTTCTCATTTACTGTTTAATTTGCTCTCAAAGAAATGAAAGAGAAAATAGTAAAATAATACTTTCATAAAACAAAGAAATTATCTAATATTTTGTTTATATTTTTAACATTCTTACCAGTCTCTAGATAAAGTGATAATGGAAATGAGTACATGTGAAGAACCAAGAGCCCCTAATGGCCCATCACCAATAGCAACTGCTTCAGGACAAAGGTGAGCTATTTCCATTAATATTTGTGGCTATCAAAGTGAGTTCTTTTCATTAGTTGGTTCTGTTATCTGCAGTATTAGAACATAAAATAAAATCTCTTAATCTCAAAAGCCCTATTATAGTCACTTCTCTCATCAAATATCTTACAGATTTAGTTGTATACATTGCAAAAGTAGCAGATGATTTTTAGCTTTTTGGACTCATCTTGATTTCCTTACTATTAAGTACTAATGATTATCCAAGGCAGAACATCAGCAGAAAATGGAAGCAGAAGAGCTTAGGCATTCTATAAATGACATAATTTCTTATTTTCTGAATACAGCAGTTCTCTGTGGCTTTAGTTACCCATGGTCAACTATAGCCTGAAAATATTAAATGGAAATTTACAGAAACAAATAATTCATAAGTTTTAAATTCTACACCATTATGAGTAGCATGAAATCTTGATGCCTCCAATGGAAATGTGAGTTATCCTTTTGTCCAATGTACCCCTGCTGCCCACCCATTTGTTACTTGGTAGCTGTCTTGAGTTATTAGATCCATGGTCAAGGTATCACAGTGCTGTGTTCAAATGAAGCAGGAGGATTGTAAGTTTGGGGGTAGCCTTAACAACTTAGTGAGGCCCTAAGCAACTGAGTGAGTCCTTGTCTGAAAATTTTTTAAAAATGTAGCTGAGTTGTTAAGCAATCCTGTATTCAATCCCCAGTATCAAAAAAAAAAAAAAAAAGAAAAAAGAAAAGAAAAAGATGCAGGTTAAGAGGTTAAGTCACAATGCCCAAGTCATTCGCCTTATCTTATCTCATGACATATGCATTATATCATCTCACATTATCACAAAAAGGTGAGTAAGGCATTTTGAGAGACATTTTTTCTGTTTTGTTATTAGATATTTTATTATTATTATTAGATATTTTGTTATTAGATATTTTGTTGTTAGATATTGTTGCTTAAGTTAGAAATGAAACTTTATCTTAGGTATGGATTATTGGAAAGACATAGTGTATAGGTTCAGTACTATTCATGATTTCAGGCATTCATTGTGGGGGAGTCCTGGAATATATTTCTTTCAGATAATGCGGTACTATAATTTCTCTGCATTATCATTTCTTATCAGTGAAACTTTAAAAGATTAGTGGTATCTTAACAAACTACAGACCTTTTATATTTCATTAAATATAAAATGTTCACACTTTCCAAAGGTTGGATTTTGAAAGATGAAAGTTAGGTGCTAATGAGGTGGGAGCATGAGGACCGATTTGTAAAACCTTTTTGAAAAATTAAAATTGTTCTTCAAAAACTTACTTGTTTGTTTTTTTACACTGAACACTTGGATCAGGCCGGGGATGTAACTCAGTAGTATAGTGCTTGTCTGGCATATACAAGGCTCTGGTTTTGATCCTCAGCACTGGAAAATAAAAAATTAAAATAAATTCGGAACTTGTGCTTTACATCATTTCCAGGCAGGATTTCTGCATTATTTTTGGATTCACATGAAATGCCCACATGTATTTTAATGTAATCTGCTTCCTGAAGTTGTGTGACATGGCAACCCTGAACATCTAGTATTTTCAGTGCTGTATAAAGCTATTGATAAAATTTTTTAAATGATTGTGGTGCACGTAGACACCCTCACTCATTTCTGTTTCACAAAGATTGAACCACCTTTATATTAGTGCATTCTTTGAGAATTTCTACAGTCTGATCAATATCTTTTCATATGGGAATCTAATGATGATTCTTCTGCTGCTAAGAGTTGACCGAAGGCCATATTTATCAAATGTATGGTTTTATGTTTGGATTACAGGTGACAGAGAAAAGAACTTTCACATTAACTTTTAATTTGTGCTTCATCGGGCAACTTGAGATTTTAAAGATTAAATTATGATTTCAAGTGTAATAGAGTAATTGGTCTTCAGATTGGCTTGTCAGAATTGGAGAAAAAGTAGAAATGATTTAGTTACTGAAAGAAGAAAATTGAAAATTTATATTAAAGACTTATTTTAATTAAACATGGCAGAAGTGAATCATTTTGTTCTTGTGTACTTAGTGTAGTTCTTCCTAATTTATGGATTTATAATATCAATAAATTATTATTTTGGCTTTTTAATCATATGGTAATTATCCTTACATATATATATATATATATATTTTTTTTTAATTTATTTTTTAGTTTTTGGCAGACACAACATCTTTGTTTGTATGTGGTGCTGAGGATCGAACCTGGGCCGCACGCATGCCAGGCGAGCGCGCTACCGCTTGAGCCACATCCCCAGCCCCACATTATATTTTTTAATTAGTTGTTGATGGACCTTTGTTTTATTTATTTGTATGTGGTGCTGAGAATCGAACCCAGTGCCTCACTCATGCTAGGCAAGCGCACTACCACTGAGCCACAACCCCAACCCTATCCTTATTTATTTATTTATTTTTAAATATTTATTTATTTTTAGTTCTCGGCAGGCACAACATCTTTGTTGGTATGTGGTGCTGAGGATTGAACCCAGGCGAGCGCACTACCGCTTGAGCCACATCCCCAGCCCAACAACCCTATCCTTATATTTTGACATTAATACAAAGTCTGGCAGTATGGTTAATCTATTTTGGTGTCTTCCAGACTTGCCTGATTGTAACAACTGGTTGGGTGCATATTAAGTCTTCAGAGTCTTTAAAGTTCCTTTTCTTAAATTTTGATCCATTAGTTCTGGAATGAGTATCAAAAATATGTATGTATGTTTGTTTTTTAAAACCCAGTGCAGTGTCACTGCCAGTAGTCTCAGCCATTCAAGATGTTGAGGCAGAAGGATTGCAAGTTCAAGGCTATTCTGGGCAACTTAGTGATACCTTGTGTCAAAAAAAAAAAAAAAAAAAAGGATCAGAGATATAACTCAGTGGTAGAATACCCTTGTGTTCCATCTCCCATACTACCAAAAAATATAAATATTGAATATGTATTTCAACAGTCCCTCTAAGTATGTAATGTTGGGCAACACTAATCCTTTTCTTTCTAGCTAAGAGATTAAAAAAAGAGAAACAGACTGGCCCTACCGTATGTAGACTGATAATGTTATGCAGAGTAATTTCTACAAAGTTTAATACAAAGTCTAGTAAACTTTTTAAAATAATTTTTTAAATATTTATTTTTTAGAAGTAGTTGGACACAATTCCTTTATTTTGTTTATTTATTCTTATGTGGTGCTGAGGATCGAACCCAGGGCCTCGCACGTGATAGACAAGCGCTCTACCGCTGAGCCACAACCCAAGCCCCCCCAAAGTCTAGTAAACTTTTTAAGTTGAGAAATATTCAAACTGTGAAGAGACCTATTTGTAAGCTAGAATTCTATCTTTCAAATTTTATTGAATTTTAGCATGACCTAAAAAGTATAGACTTTAGCTGAGCACTGTGGCACACTATGTTAATTGGGAGGTTCAGGCAGGAGGATATAAAGTTCAAGACTAGCTTCAGCAACTTAGTGAAGCCCTAAACAATTTAATGAGACCTTGTCTCAAAATTAAAAAAAGGCTGGGGATTTGGCTCATATAAGTGCCCCTGGGTTCAATCCCCTGTGTCTACTAAAAAAATAAACTTTAGTCATTGATTCAGTCTTCGTCCTTTTGACAGTGGATTCTACAATATAGATTGTAACTTATTTATTTGCTTATTTTTGGTGCTAGGGATTAAATCCAGGCGTTCATGCTTGCTAGGCATGTACTCTTCCACTGAGTTATACCACCATCCCCATGTGTTCTAATTCTGTGTACATTTAAAAATGTTATAGTTCAGGGCTGGGATTGTGGCTCATTTTGTAGAGCACTCTCCTAGCACGGGTGGGACCCGAGTTCGATCCTCAGCACTACATAAAAATAAAGGCATATTGTTGTGTCCATCTACACCTAAAAAAAAAAAAAAAAAAAAAAGTTCAGACTGGGATTGTAGCTGGGTTGCAGAACACATGACTTAAGACCCTGGGTTCAATACCAGCATTAAAATATATATAGAACAGGTAAGGTTGGTTTATTCCAAAAGGATATTCCCACATAATTATTACAAAAGTATTTTTTTCTAACTCTTAAGAATATTTCTATCTTAAGTAACCAATATTTGTCCTTAGGATAAAAGCAGTTCTTAGATGCTGATGAGTTCTCATTGTTTATTTCTCAATTTTCTAAACTCAGTAGATGGCCACTTTGTTTTATAACAGAATTACCTCAGACAAGCCAATGAGTGTGTAAATTACCATATTTGCATCATTTCACCTAAGGTAATAGCAATTTTTTGAGCAGGTATTGTTTTTATTTTACAGATGAAGAAATTGAGGCTCAGAGCCTCAATATTTATTAATGATAATCTACTACTATTATCAGTAATTCTGTGAGTTATATTTAAAAAAAATTTTTTTAGTTGTAGATAGACACACATCTTTATTTTTATTTATTTTATGTGGTGCTGAGGATTAAACCAAGTGCCTCACGCACACTAGGTAAGTGCTCTGCTGCTGAGCTACAACCCCAGCCCCAAAAGTGTTACTTTATTTAAAAGATGTGTTATCTAACTGGGTATGGTGGTGTATGCCTGTAGACCTAGCTACTTGGGAGACTGAGACAGGAGAATCACCTGTGTCCGAATGTTTGAGACTAGGCTGGGCAACATAGCAAACACCTGTCTCAAAAATAAAAAGGAAAAGGAAAAAAATCCCCTGAGGCTTGAAAAGTAATTTACTTATTCATTAAGATAGCAAGTCAAGAAGAAGAGCAGTAGTAGATATGGGGAGGGTTTTGGATGATGGGCTCTCTTTTAGATATGTTGTGTTGTAATGTGTGTGAGACAGCCAGGTGGAGAGATTTGATGGACAATTTGAATTTTACTGAAGTCATAGTAAGAGATCTGGATAGAGATATAAAATTATAAGTGATAGGCATATTGATGAAATAAGCTGCTAATTGGGCAAATTTCTACCACCCCTTCTGCCAAAATGCATTCATAGTCTGGGTCGCAGTTATGCTGTACTAATTACGTTCTTGAAATCTGACCTTTACTGTCTTACTTCTCTGTGTCTTTGCTCATGCTTTTCTCTATTCTAAGATTTCCCTTCTGTTGTATTTCTTCCTAAGGAAAAATGGTTCTTCTCCCTAGTTATGTAAGTAATCTCTCTCCCAACAAGTATTCTGATGATTACTTTTTAAAAACTCTTGATTGCAGACTATCAAAAACTAGTATATATGTTTTCTCCTCTCTATTGATTTGTGATCCCTGTAATGCTACAGCTGAATTTTGGTTTTCTTTATGTCTCAGGATCATTTACATGGGACAAATATTTGTTGAATTGAACTAGAAAATACAAATTTTTTTTCTGATCATATTCCTGTTAAACTTAGTAGCCTTCGTGTTAAGAATTTAGCTCTTACTTATAGATGCTAATTGACCAAAACTTTTTGAGATTAAATAGATATGAATATTGATTATCAATAAAGTAATTTTGAGTACCTTTCAATTTTTAAAATCTTTGACATTTTGAGAACATTTTTATAGCTAAACTGTAGCTAGTTTAGATTATTGTTTTAACAAGTCAAATTTGTTTTTTTAAACAAAATGAATGGTAGAATAGCGTAAGTCATTTTTTAAAACTTTCTTTTTTATTTTTTAATATTTATTTTGTAGTTTTAGGTGGACACAGTATCTTTATTTTATTTTATTGTGGTGCTGAGGATTGAACCCAGTGCCTCATACATGCCAGGCGAGCACACTAACACTAGAGCCACATCTCCAGCCCCTTAAACTTTCTTTTTTATATTCATTTATTCATTTATTTTGGTGGTGTGTGGGATTGAACCCAGAGCTTCAAGCATGCTAGGCAAGCATCCTACCACTGAGTTGTAATCCCCAGCCCTCAGAAGTCTAGAATATTCCTTTCTAGGAAGACTGGCTTGTGGGAGGAAGGAAACCAGGAGGAAATGACTAAAGGGACAGAAAGAAAGGAAGAAAGAAAAATTATGAATTTGCATCACCCTAGTGACACAGTCTAACAAAATAAAAAATAACACTTGTCTGCTCTGTGAGTCTTACCATGCACACATTATTGAGTGTGCAGCCAAAAGGCATGAGACATTCATAAAATATTTATTTGAAAAGCAAAACAAAGAGCAAAATCAAACCAATAGTGTAAGGACAATTTAAGAAACAAGAGAATACATTTAAACATGTCTTGTGCTCTGCAGCCTTTAAGATACTTCCCAGTGATTCCTTTTCCCAAGAGGGAACTGTCATGACCACATGTAAATCTTTTCCCTTGAAAAACTTGCAATGACAAAGCAGAGTAGGTAATATTGAGGATATGACACTTTCGGGGGAAGTTACTATCATAATGCTATTGAACTTTCTCAGTGCTCAATATATAAGCTTTTATGAAGCAACCCAGCCTCTGTGGCAAGGAATTGAAGGGATTAATCTTTGACAACCACCGGTCATGGAGACTAGATGCCTATGAATCATAAATATGATTATACTTAAAGAAACTTGATAACTGTTGAGGAATTGAACATCTTACTCCAGATTTATGACCACTGTCAATGACAAGTGTGTTTATATTTCTCATCTCAAAAAAATGCATTTTCTTTTTGGAACATTGGACATTATGAAAGACTGTGGGTGCTAACATGAAAAAAAGGAGAGAAAACGGTAATGGAGGATTTTCTGATTTGAGTCCATCAAGTACTGAATGACTTCAGCAAAATTGTAAAACAATACTTTTTGTGTAGCTTGGTTTTTGAGTATTTGATTTGGGGTTAATATGATTTATGAAAACCAAGTAATTCATCATGTTTTAAATTTTTGGTGTCATTGAAAAGAATCATACTTTTTTATTGATAAACATTGTACTTGTATGAGAATATTTTGTGTATGGCTTTAGTGCATTGTATTTTTTTTTTTTTTTTTTGCTTTGTTTTTCTAGTGAGTATGGTTTTGCTGAAAAAGTTGTTGAGGGAATTACTGTTTCTGTAAATTCTATTGTCATCCGAATTGGAGCAAAGGCCTTCAATGCATCATTTGAACTTTCTCAGCTAAGGATCTATAGTGTAAATGCAAACTGGGAGCATGGAGATTTGAGATTTACTCGTATTCAAGATCCACAGAGAGGAGAGGTGAATTTTTTTCTTTCTCTTTTCTAAAAATGTTTTAGTGATAAATTTAAAATATATCTCATGTTTGCTCATGTTTGCCATATTTGCCTGGTATCAGGGTTTTCTCTTTTTGCCTTTTTAAGTATTTCTACTTTTTCTGTTATTCTTAATCCTTTAATTATAACTATGGACATTTTAATATTTGACTATGATAAGTCACCTCACAGAATTAATGAGCCCTTTTAATATATCAAAATATACTCTACTGTCATGTATACCTAGAAGAATAGATAACAGAAGAAAAAAGAACTAACAAGCGCTATATTAACTTTTCAGCTGCTTAATTGAATTTTAAATTTATAAAATTAAAATGTATTATTGGACTGCTTTTTGGTCACATGATTCAAGAGCTTTTTGTACTCTGTTAAGTTTCTTAGATTAAAAGTATTGACAGTTTTAAGGTGTGTTACTGAATTTTATGGACATGTACAATTAAAAAATAAAAACAGCATGATAAATATTTCTAGAATGTCATGAAAATTAGTTGAGAAGATAACATTTTATTTTTATAAATCTACATTTTTCTCATTTTATTTACGTGAATATGCAAAGCTAATCTCTTTGTTCTCCTTAGGTTTTGACATTTAAAGAAATAAATTGGCAGATGATTCGAATAGAGGCAGATGCTACTCAAAGTTCACATCTTGAAATTATGTGTGCACCTGTTCGATTAATAACCAACCAATCAAAAATCAGAGTCACTCTTAAAAGAAGAGTAAGTCAACCAGATTACCTGTGTGTGTGTGTGTTGCTGAGGATCAAATCCGGGGCCTTGTTCATTTGTTAACTATTAATATTGACAGGAAATTTTAAATAACTTCTTAGGTGGATTATTGGCATACTATAAACAGCATATTAAGTCAATGCAAAATAAAAGGTGATATAATGTCTCAAGCAGTATTTGTGGAAAGTCAGTGTAATCATAACATTCCTCCGTATTTTAGACTTAATATTTAAATTTTAAAGATTTTGTTTTTGATAAATTGAATAAATTTCTTAGTTGCTGCATGCTTATTGAACATTTGCTGCCTTATAATTCCATTTCTTAGGCTGGAGGTTTACCTTGGTGGGTAAAGTACTTGCCAAGCATATATGCAAGTACCTGAGTTCAATCCCTAGCTCTGCAAAAATGAAAACATAAAAGAAAACAACAACACAATAAAAAAAAGAAAAGAAAGTAATTTTACTTTTGTTGTTATTGAATCCTGCTCAGCAATAGATACACAACAAAACCCTTATTAGTAGCCAAAACTTTTTAATTTTAACTGGTAATTTACTTAAATGGGGGAAGATAGCTACTTAAGGATATTGAAGTTGTCAATCCTCTATGGTTTTTGGTGAAATTTAATGGGGAAGTGATGCCGTTTTTTAATCATGGCTCAGTAATTACAGACTCAACAATATAGGCTTTGGGTGAGTAAATACAAATAATTATATTAAATTGACAACATTTCTCAATGTATAGTGTTTAACATATATATTCAGAAATGTAAAATGTGGATAAACTAGCACTTTAGTTTTTAATTCATCTTAATGCTCCTTTCTCTACCAGAATTAGTTGATTTAATATAGGTAATTGGGTGATTTACTAATTATAAATGTGTTTATGTAAGTGCTATAGAACTTGTATTGTTAAGGTATAGGAATTTGTCAGTCTTTTGTTACCACTGTTAGCTCTGGCACTAGGAGATATTCCTTCTATATTTTAGGAACTCAGTAAATATTTGTTAAATGAAAGAAGTATTCATATCTATATTTAATTCAATTAAAAAACTTAGCTTTTTAAAAAAACTAAGTTTATTGTACGTTACAGTACAATATAGTACAATTCTTGGATTAATTTTATAAATCTTTTTTTTGACAGTTAAAGGACTGTAATGTCATAGCAACGAAGTTAGTTCTAATACTGGATGATTTATTATGGGTTTTGACGGATTCCCAGTTGAAGGCTATGGTACAATATGCAAAATCTCTAAGTGAAGCAATAGAAAAATCAACAGAACAAAGGAAGAGTATGGCTCCTGAACCTACCCAGGTATGCTATAAATTAACAAGAAAAGACTTACTTTACATATAAATAGTTTAATATATCAGAGTGATTAGTTGCTGTTTTCTTTATAGGAAATGGATTGTAAGATTGAGACCAAGAATCTTTTTTATTCAGATATCTTACAATAATTTTATATACATATCTATATGATAGCAGTAAATATTACTAATATGTATATTATGCTTATTTGTTTGGAGCTCTGTATTGAGCACTGGAGTTATTGATGACATAAAAGTGTTTGGTGTATATCACTTTTCAGGAAATTAAAATACAGTTTTAAAACTTCTAAAGTAACAGAAGATGATGGAATATAACTTACATAATTATAGACAAGAGAGGGTATGTGAGAATTGATTCCACAGAGAACTAACTATGGGGAATTGCTGAAGTTGAAAACAAAATTCTATTAGAGGTTTCTAACAGCTGGGAGCAAAAAACTAGGAAATAAGCACACTCCTGTAATCCCATCTACTTGGGAGGCTGAGGCAGGAGGATTGCAAGTTTGAGACCTGCCTCAATAACTTAGAGAGCACCTGTTTCAAAATAAAAAAATAAAAAGGACTGGAGATGTAATTCAGTGTTAGAGTGTCCCTGAGTCCAGTTCCCAGTACTGCCAAAACAAAACAAAATCCCGAACGATTTATTTAAATATCATTTTCTTAAAAATTAGAAGTATTTTGGTTTGTGTAAAGAGAAAAATGTTTTCTAGACTTTCCTCGTATTAAATTTGTGCTAATACATGAAGATCTTTGTAGAAGGAAGGGACATGGAAAACTCCATTGGGTAGTGTCTTTGATAATTTTATTAAAAGCACAAATGAATTTTTATATCTACTCTTAGAGTAAAAATATGTAGAATATTATAAAATCATACATCTATGACACTACTTTTGGGAAACAGAGTGATAGATCTTAGTTATGTGACCTTTGTTGATCTGGCTTGGTATAAGAGAATAGCATATAATTTAGGCTTTCGTTGACTATCAAATTGGTGTTGTTTGCTGCCTGCCTGGTATGTCATAAGGTACAGAGAGGTAAACATTGCAATGTGAAAGTAAATAGTGTCTGACTCTGCTCTCAAAGACCTCAGAATATAATGAGGGAGTGAAATATAAACAAATATTGTAATTTAACATAAATGTCCAGGTGCAGAAATAAAGGAGGGAAGGCATAGAAGAATAAAGTTAATTTTAATTAACTGTTTGCTTTTTGGAAAAGTTTTACAAAGAGATTAATGAGATTGCAACAGTAAAGAAAGGTATTTCAGAAGAGACTGTAGAATCTATAAAAGTATGGTATTATTAAAGAACATGGGATTTTCTGATCAGATGAGGAGTTTGTTGTTGCCAGAGCAGTGTTTTTGGAGTGAGGTATACATGCCTCTGAGGATATATTAACAACTTTCCAAGTTTTATGTTTTAAGGAAATTGAGTTTCATACTTTCCACGTCAGTATGTACTTTTTAAAATATTTGACCTGGCTGCGAATATACTTATTTTTACATGTCAAACTGATTCTCCCTTTGCATAATTGCTGTCATCCTACTTTACAAAGGAAAGGCATTCTTTCTACTCAGCCTTAGTCTAAGATGGATTATTTTAGGAAGGAAGGGGGGAAAAAAACCCTCTGGGAACAAGACAGATAGGCATTTTGAAATGCAGCTTATGATTCTAAGGACATTGTAACAAATAAAGTGATTTGTTGGGTTTTTTTTTTTTTTGTTTGTTTTGAGCAATTGGAAGGAGGATCTAATAATTTTCAGCTATTAGACTATTGAAATAACTTTATGGGATAGCTCACATTTGGTACCTAACTCAAAATTGTTTAAATACTCTAGTCACAATGCTAAAACAAAATTACTTTCTTTTTTTCTTTTCAAATATATTTTAGTTGTACTTGGTCACAGTATCTTTATTTTTGTGTGCTGCTGAGGATCGAGCCCAGTGCCTCACACATGTGAGGTGGGCACTCTACCAATGAGCTATAGACCCAGCACCCCAAATTCCTTACATTCTAATTTACCTACTTATGTGAGTTTATAGATATAAGAACAAATAAGTAGATATAGAATTGATGCTGAACTTTACATCACCATACCAAATATATAATATATATCCAGTGGTTCACTTAGGAATTCTCCAGGTGAACCTGATTTTAAAAATTTGATGAACGGACCATTGGCCTATAGCATATGTATGTTGAGGAATTTGAACATTTTCCTAGAGGCATCTAGGAGCCAAAGGAATTTTTTTTTTTTGAGAGAGAGAATTTTAATATTTATTTTTTAGTTTTCGGCGGACACAACATCTTTGTTTGTATGTGGTGCTCAGGATCAAACCCGGGCCGCACGCATGCCAGGCGAGCTACCGCTTGAGTCACATCCCTAGCCACAAAGGAATTTTTTTTAAAGAAAGAACGAACAATCAAATATGGTATGTGGCATTATAGAAAGTGAGCTAAAGAAGAAAATAACTGCCAGTCTAGAGCAGGTGAACTTGAGCCTTTGGTAATTGTTTGAAAGAGAAAATAGCAAGACAGATAATTGGAGAGAGAAGAGAGTCTTTCATAAGTTGAGGATGAGGAGGAGAGAAAAGTTGAGGGCTTTAGAATGATAATTGGAAGTTCTGTTATCCAGAAAGGGAATTTAGAAGAAGAAAGCAGGTTTGGTTAAAGGAGATGAGGGTAAGGAAAGCCATTTTTGCCGGGGTCCTGCCCTAGTGGGGTCCAGGGAGTCCTGAAGGATGAGTGGCGTCGGCGAAAAGATGAGACAGGAGTCGTTCCATTTGAGCAATCTCCAGAGAGAGAGCTAATGCAGCTTTCTCTGGGTCATCTTTTATTACAATTTTTCTCATCATTATAGATTCAGAATACGTCATTGATTATATAATTTAAAACTTTGCCAAGACATGACATTTCCTTAACCATGATTGGGGGTACAAAAAATGTAATATTAATTTACTTTTTTCCAGGATATGTCCTTCAGTTATATAATTATTAAAAGTACAGAATCATTAATAACATCACTAATTTACATTTTTCAGATTTTCCCAAGATTACTATTTTTCCCAAGATATGTTATTTTCTTATTAACTAATGCCAAACTATGTAACCAGACTCTAAGTCTCCTAACCAATCATTAACCTAAAGTACACTTGTATTTTATTTCTAATCTAAAATTCCCATCTAAAAAAGTTCCCTTTAAATCTTATATTTAAAATATCCTAAAGTTTAGGAATCATTCTTAAAACATATCAGAAACCTATACAACTAAAAACTTAAGAATTTCTAAACTTAAGAATCTAAATAAAATAATATTTCTAACATTATTCTAAAACTGTATCTTATAAAGCTATCTTAATTAATTCCTAAATTTATTCTCATAAAACTGGTTGAGTTGCTTTCTCAAAGAGTTTCTTTGTTTCTCAGTCAAGGTGCACTAATTCTCATATCTTTATAATCTTTCTCAATAGAAAGTAAGTTCTAAACATCAATCCACTTTCCACCAATATTAACTATGCTCATCATATATCCCTAGGTAAAGTAAGAAAGAGTTTATAAAAAGAGAAGAATATATCTTTATATGTTTTAACTTTCCTAAATATAAAAATGAGACTACATGTGGTGAACTTTGTAAAATAAGCATACTGATTAGGTTTTCTAAGAGGCCGGAAATATGGGCTTGAGTTCTAGTTGATATAATCAATGTGGTGCCTAAAATTCTCATGACCTTTCAAAGAATGATTGTTGTCCATTATCAGGTTTGTCCACAATGTACTGAGATAGAAGAACAGCCTTCTACTTTGTCCTTGATATGCTGAGGGGTAGTAGAACAGCCTCCAAGGCATGAACTACCTGTTATGTTCTAGCCATCTGAAATTTAATTTGTTTGGCATTTAACATACTCATGCCTCCTGTCAGAAACATAAGCATGAAAATGCAAAGTCCCAATTACATAAAAAAGGGTCTCATGGTTTCAGTTGCCCACCAACCAGCGTGGCTTTGCCAGCATTCATCCTCACTGTGACCCTGTCAAGACAGTGGGAGAGCGGCTTTGCCAACACTTTTTCTCACTGTGACCCTGTCAAGACAGTGAGTGGGGGATCGCCTTCACCACATTTTGAAGTTGAAAATGTAATTAAAGAAGTAGAAGAGAATGTTTTATTTTGATTATTATCATGCATGTCAATACTAGTCTGTTAAGGTTTACAATGAAGATTCATTTAGCTTAGGTTGTCCTAACAGAGATAGTGGTTGTAATTAAAAAACAAATAGATAAAAGGTTGATGTTATTATAGCTTTTATTTATATAATGTGTGGTTTTGTTTATATAAAATGGAATATGGGTTTAGAAACTAAGTAGAGAGACAGATTAGGAAACTAAAAAACAAGGAGAAAATTCTGTAATCCTGCTGCTCTAAAACAACTTGTGTTATTAGCATTTTGAGGTATTTCCTAACAGGTTTTTTGCCTAGACATCTGCATTTTTATCCTAGTTGTAGTAAGTGAATTTATTGTTTTCTCCTATCTTCATCTTTTTAATCATTATCTTCTGTCACTTTGTAATATTTCATAGTGAATTTACATAACTCCATATCACAATACAGTTGCTTTCTTGGGTGGTAATTGTCATATTGATACTTGAGAATGTTCTGATTGTTTTGAGATTTAGAAGAGTGGATGAGAGAGTAAAGTAGTTAATAGTGTTCCTTTGCTCAGCTTTATAACTTGATAGCCATCTTCCATCATTAATACTTGCTTAGTTTCATCTTATGCTTCTCCCAAAGAGAAAGAACAATGTTAAAATTAAGAGATTTTAAGATTATTCATGAGGCAGAAGAGCTTATTATAGACCATTCTAATCCCCCACTCCCTAGAAATTATCATCCAAAAACCTGAACTCACCACATATTAAGCAAAAAGACTTGTAGGAAGATTAATTTTTGTATTTTAATTTGTATCATTATTTGTACTGATGAGAGAAAACATGATTAAAGAAGTACTGGAGAATGTTGTGAAAATACAGTAGTTTTCCCTTATCAGCCACAGTCTGAAAATATTTAATGGCAAATTCCAGAAACAATAATTCATGAGATTTAAATTGTGTACCTTTCTGAGTAATATGAAATATCATCCTGTACTATCTCATCCTGCCTGGGACATGAATCATTCTTTCCTTCAGGGTATCCGTGATACACAAGCTCCCCGCCTGTTAGTCACTTAGTAGCTGTCCAGGTTTTCAGACAACTATTGTGGTGTCCATTGCTTGTATATAGTTTAGATACTATATAGGTTTCAAACTTCCACTGATGTCTTGGAACATATATTCATATAGCTCAAGGGTGTATGGAAAAGGGGGTACTGCAGAATTAGTATATCATAGGCATAAATACTAGTCTTTTAAGGCTTTGAAAAACACAAGAAAAAGTGATTTTTCTGATTGGAATCAGTTTAACAATTAATTTAAAAGTTTAACAATTAATTTAAAAGTTTTGCTTAAGCCCCTAGTTAAAGTTTTATAGGTAGATTTTATTTTTTTATTTTTAAAAATTCTTTCAGCCCCATTTCTATTAAGAGATTCTCATTTACTAAGTATACTATGCAATACTTTTAAAAAAATATCTTTATTATATTTGCTTATTTTTATGCGTGCTTGGGATCGAACCCAGTGCCTCACGTGTTTGAGGCAAGCAATACTGAGCCACAACCCAGCTCCTATGCAATACTTTTGCAGCATGATCATAGTTTTTAATAGCTATACTGTGTATAAGTTATATACATATTAAATATGTACTTTGATTTTCCATAAATTATTTTATTATTAAGTTGCTTATAATTTGAAAGTTGTTAATTTTTAAAATGTGGTCTTCATTTTGATTATTATCAAAGTTCCATATTTTTTGGTTGGTGATTTATGGCAGATTATTTCACAGCATTCTTTTTTTGGTGGTGCTGGGGATTGAACCTGGGGCCTTGTGGATGCTAGGCAAGTGCTCTACTACTGAGTCACATAATTGGCCTTGTCTCACAGTATTCTTATGTACATATAATCTCATACTTATGCATGTATAATTATTTTAGGTAATTAGAGATTCATATCCGTCTTTATGCTTCACCGTTATTGTGTGCCTTTTCTCTTTAGGGAGAAAAATATTTGAATTCAAACCCATTTATCTCTTTGGTTTCTATATATATCTAAGTATAAAGAATATATTTTATTGTTTTGAGAGGCAGCAAAACATTTATAGTACTAAATAATATCCCAAGGGCTTCTACATAGAAGTAATATTTTTTCTTACAAGATGTATAATATGTATATAGAGCTTACATTTGTTTTATTTTAGTATTTGGAAGTAATTTTCAAATTCACTTCATTTATTTATTTATTTATTTATTTATTTATAGAGAGAGAGAGAGAATTTTTAATATTTATTTTTTAGTTTTTGGCGGACATAACATCTTTGTTTGTATGTGGTGCTGAGGATCGAACCCGGGCCGCAAGCATGCCAGGCGAGCGCGCTACCACTTGAGCCACATCCCCAGCCCAAATTCACTTCTTTTAATAGTTACTATTTTCTAAAATGAGGGCCATAAATATGTAGCTATAATAATTCAAATATTTACTTAAATATTGGGTTCATACTCAAATTGCGTATAGTTCTCCAGTGTTTAAATTTTTAGTTTTATATAATTCAGAAAATATTTTAGGGAAACTGAATTATGGATACAAAGGAAAATATATTGTTATTTTTCATGTCTTCATTACTGAAAATACTTAGGTTTGATTATTTGTGCAAGTTCACGTATGTTACTTGATGATGATGTAGTTTTGAATCTTTTTTTTTTAGAGCTCTACAGTAACCCCATCTACCCAGCAAGTAAAGACACCACAGACATCAAATGCACCTGATCTAAATGATGCAATTGTTAAACTGTTCAATGACTTTGATGTTAAAGAAACTTCCCATCATTTAGTGATTTCTCACCTAGATCTACACATATGTGATGATATTCATGCGAAAGAAAAAGGTAATGAAATCTACTTATTTCAGATGGTTTTGACTTTTATAAAATTGTCTACAAAACTGGATTGTTTAACAAATTATACCCATGGTGAAATGCTGGACCTTCCTGTTTCACTATCAGATGCCCACTAGTGTTCAGGGAGTTCAGCAGGCGGGCTTACTTCAAACGCAGTGTTTCTCAGACTTTGGTGAACATTAGAATCAAGCTGAAGATCTTTTAAAAATATAGATATTTGACTCATGTGCCTCAGATCTGAATCAGAATCTACATCCAAGAAAACTATTGCTTTGGGTGTTTTAAAGCTAAGAAAGTGAAAACCCTGGATACTTAACAGTAGTACTCTTTGTTCATCAGACAAGGCAGCCAGGAATTGGCTATCAGATAAAAGGATGGAGGGACAAAGCTAAAGTAAGATTTTCAGAGGGACTCGTCTTTTCCTTTTCTACTTTTGTAGCATTTGGCTTATAGGTAGTCATCTTCTGCTTTAGTGATTTGAAAGGAAAATCTAGAAGAGTTAAAGCAAACCAAAGTAACAAAATGAGGTAGTCAAAGTAAAGTACTAAGCATTTTTTTCTTAGAAAATATTTTCTTTCTTGGGCTGGGGCTGTGGCTCAGTGGCAGAGCACTTGCCTTACACATGTGAGGCACTGGGTCCAATCCTCAGCACCATGTAAAAATAAGTAAACAAAATAAAGATATTGTGTTTATGCATAACTAGAAAATTTTTTTTAAAAAAAGGTTTTCTTTCTTTTTCAGAAAATATTTTCTAAACTCTTTTACATTCCTTACTCTTTATTATTCCCTCATAGCTCAATGATTTTATTTAGGGGGAAAACCCCACTGCCACATATCTCTTACACTGTACAAGTCTGTAGTTACTTCTGCTATTAGCTATTCAAAAGGTTCTGAAATGTGACAAAACCTGACCTAACCAACATGTTATTTTTTTATCTTAATTTTACCCATGTAGTGGAAATATTTAAAAGTTATGCTGCAGAATTACTATTTGTTATTGCTTAGTACTGCCTCAGAAACTACTGGGAGTATTATATGATACACTTTGTATATTCTATATTAATTTCATAAAATCTAAAAATTTCTGAATTCTGAAACTTCTAGTTCCATAGATTTTAGGTGAGGGATTGTGAATCTACATTAAAAATTCTATTAATTGAGATAGATTGGAGTTAACAGATTATAAAGAGTGTATACATAGCTATATTTTAGCTTGTATTTTTTTTACTACTAGTGGATTTGCCCATGCTGTTTTAAAATTTGACTTTTTTTCCTTTGGTACTGGGTATTGAACCCACCGCCTCAAATGTTTGAGGCAAGATTTCTACCATCAAGCTGCAGCTCCAGCCTTTCTTATTTTTATTTTGAGATAGTATCTCCCCAAATTGCCCAGGCTGGTCTGGAATTTGAGATCCTTCTGCCTCAAGTAGCTGGGATTACAGATGTGCACCACCATGTCTGGATCAAAATTTAATTTTTATTTTGGAGTTATACCAATTTATGATCTATTTTTGATCATACTCTAGCTATGTTACTTTAGATAATTTACCTAATCTGATTGACTCAGTTTTCTCTTTGGGTAATAGGTAGAATGGTGTGATGAAGTGATTAATATTTCCTGGGTTCAAATCCCAGCTCTTTGCTTAACTAGTTTTGTAATCTTGGCCTATTATTGATATAGCCGATTAGAAGTCCTGCTTCCTCACATGTTGAAGTATAACATTAGAGAAGCACACTGAGGCAAGCAGGGTTTATTTTATTTTATTTTTGGGTATTGGGTATTGAATTCAGGGGCACTTGACCACTGAGCCACATCCCAGTCCTATTTTATATTTTATTTAGAGACAGGGTCTCACTGAGTTTCTTAGCGCTTTTGCTGAGGCTGGCTCTGAACTCTCCATGCTCCTGCCTCAGCCTCCTGAGCTGCTGGGAATACAGGCGAGTTGCTGGGATTATAGGCATGTGCCACCGCCCCTGACAGGGTTTATTTTAAAAAGGTAATATAGACTTCTCCTGGGAGGGAGAAGGGGCTCATAGCTGGTATCCTGGTGTCCCAAGAAGTGAGAGTATTCTGCCTCTTTTATACATCCTAGATTTGTTTTGTTTTCCTGCCCTCTTCCCCATTATCTCCCTCCTTTCTGTGTATGTGAATAGACCCAGGAGATGCTCTTGTGGGATGGCCAAAAATGTGAGGTACAGATGGACAGTGGGAAGGCAATCAAGGACATATTAATTAATAACTTTTATAACCCTAACACCCTATAGGGAGGGACAATTCCTGGGATAGGTTACCTTAGCAACAGGTTGGAACAGGGGCAGGTTATCTTGATAAGGGTGGAGGAAGGGCTCTGAAGGAATTAACATTTAAATCCCACAAGGGGTGGTCTCCAACTTACTGGGCCCAAACTGGACCCACAGTGGCCTCCATTTTCTGAATTTGACCCACCCTTGCCTATCTGCCTGTCTTTAATTCTGGCTTCATGATCCCCCTTGTTCTTTAGTTTCCTTACCTAGAAAATGGGCATAATAATGGTATCTCTCTCATGGGGTTGTTATGAAAATGAAATGAATAAGTATACCTAAAGAATTGAAAACAGTGCCTTGCATATGGTTAGGGAGTTCTGCTCCTAGTACCTATAAGCACTTAGGAGGTTTAGTTACTATTCTTTTATCCTTTTTAGGCCAGCACTTAGCAAATAGTAGGGATTCAGTGAACACTTAGTAGATTGGATTGCATTTTCTAAAATTTGTAATGTGTTAGCCCTGGTAAAAGAGAAATGGATTTTATTTCATGAAATCTAATGAGGTTTAGATTTTATATGGTTAATTTTTTCCTTTATTTGATTAATATTTCTCTCAATTTTGTCTCTTTATTCTCACAGAGTCAAACAGACGTATTACTGGAGGTGCTATGCAACTCTCTTTTACCCAGTTAACCATAGATTATTATCCATATCATAAAGCAGGTGTGTATAATAATTTCTTTAAAATATGTAAATCTTGCTTTAAATATACATGGCTAATTAATTTAAAAAAAATTTTTTTTGGGGGGTCTTAATTTCTTAAGGAGAAAAGAGATCAAGAGACCTTTACTATTTTTCTCCTAGCAGTATTTTACCAAAAAAAAAATACTTGTCATAGAATATATTCATATATTTTCTATTGAAGTTCATATAGATTATTGTAAACTATAATTGTTAGAAATTGACAGTTTGTCAGAATACAGCAGATATATGTATTTGTGTTACTTTATTAGTTGTAACAAAAGCAAGTAATTAATCAATATTTTGAATTTTTTCCCCCATGCTGGGGATATAGTCCAAGACCTCATGCATGCTGAGGCAAGCACTTTACAACTGAGCTACATGCCTACCCCTTGAATTTTTAAAAACTATATTTATGTTATATGTAGGACTCCAGGTACTTGATTTTACTTTTCTATATTTATTTTCTAAATTTCATCAATAAATGAGATTTAATAGGCTTCTTAATCAAATGTTGATAGTTCTTTTCTCTCAAATAATATAAACTAAAATCAGTATGGTTATTTATAATTTATAGCCCAGATTAAGTAATATAACTTAGCACCTATTTCTGTCTTTTGGTAGTATGTAGCTTTTTTGATTTTATAATTTACATAAATAAAAAATTTATAATGAATTTTCCAGAATTTAAAAAATACAGCAAAATTTAATATTCATATTTCTACCTACCAGTGTTTATTATTTCTGTATCAGTTCCTGACAGAATTTAAAGGTTCTATTATTTGTTTTGATATTCTTTTGAAGGGCTTTGTCTTATATCCTATTCTAGTAAGTAAGTTACTTACTATCATCACCTAAAGTCTTTTAACTGTAGAAATTGTTCACATTTTGGAAGATAAAACTTTTAGCCAGAGTAGATTTTCTTACTCTTTATAAGTGCATATTATTTTCTTACTTTCTGTATTACAACCCAATAGTCTTGGGTTTGTAATTTCCTTCCAAAAAACATACATATCTTTATGACTGATGTCCATGGTGAGAAATTCTATTCATTTTTTAACATGAAATTCTGTTAATTTCTAAACAATCATTAGCTTATTGATTTTACTGATTATTGTTAGTCACTTAACAAATATTTAAAATTATTTATATTTAATTTAATTTTATTTTTTAGTACCAGGGATTGAACCTAGGGGCACTTAACCACTGAGCCATATCCTCAGCCATTTTTAAATTTTTTCTTTTTTAAAATTTTGAGGCAGGGTCTTATTAAGTTGTTTAGGACCTCTCTAAGTTGCTGAGGCTGGCTTTGAACTTGTTATACTCCTGCCTCAGCCTCCTGAGCTGCTGGGGTTATAGGCATGTGCCACTGTGCCTGGCTGAAATTATTTTTCATAGCATTTTTCTGGGATTCTGCTCAGTGGAGATTTGGCAGAATATTGAGCATCTACTGAAAATTGACCAATCCTGTGACTTTGAATTGAAACTTTTTTGAGTGCTCTTCTACTGAGAATGGATTCTAGATAGAAATCCCTCCAGATCATTTACTTTTAACACTCTTTCCCTCTATTCTAAATATCTTTCTTTTTAGAGAAGTAGCAGGTAAAGTCTGTAAATTTGATGGAGAATAAAGATTCCCTTGAGAAAATGACTAAATTTCATTGGGAAGAGGCTGTTGTAGAATAAATGAAAATTATGCATTGTGAAATATTTGTTTTTCATTTTACAGGAGATAGTTGTAATCATTGGATGTATTTTAGTGATGCAACCAAAACAAAAAATGGATGGGCCAATGAATTGTTACATGAATTTGAGTGCAACGTTGAAATGCTTATACAGGCTGTGAAAGATCATAATGTAGGTTCACCTCTTAAATCCCCAACACATGCCTCTCCCCAGCACACACAAACAGGTATTTTACCTATAACAACATTATAGCATCTCCCTAATTGTGTATGTGTGTATTTGTGTATGTGTGTGTTTGGGGAAATTAGTATGTACATAATATTTTCTGTAAATAAGTATTATTTCTAATTAATATTTAAAAATTGTTCATCCTTCATTGAAACCAACATAGGCTTGTGAACCAAAGCACTTGTAAGAATAAGAAACGGATAATATAAAAATAAAAGTAATACCCAGATAGAATTTTTTAAACACTTAAATGCCTGGTAGATCTCTCATTTTTAATATTGTAGAAGAGTGACTTAAATGTGATATAAATATGATTCCTGTTTGAAAATGAATAGTTAACACAGAAACCTACATATCTTTGTTACTTCATAATTTGTAAAGTATTTCCACATATATTTTCTTGTTTGAGAAATTACTGTTCACTTACACTTCTAGTAGCTGTCTTACTAATAGAAGAATACTGTTAAAAATAATTTATTAAATAATTTAAAAGGAGTTTTTGATTCTCACAGAGAAGGAGTCCACACTGAAAGGGATTTCTAGAACATCATCAGTATTATCTCAACACTCAAAAGCTAAACTTATGTCAAGTTCTGTTGTGGTAAGACTTGCAGATTTCAATATATACCAGGTATGTTTTACTTTTTAACTTAGGTCTTTTCATAGACACAATATTCACATAATGAACTCTAATAACTAATGCCAATATTTTATTTAAAAACATCTTGGAGGCTGGGGCTATGGCTCAATGGGAGCGTACTCGCCTGGCAAGTGTGAGGCACTGGGTTCGATTCTCAGCACCGCATATAAATAAAATAAAGGTCTATCAACAACTAAAAAAAAATATTAAAAAAAAACCAAACATCTTGGCCAGTTTTGTGAAATGGCCAAATTAGATGGTATAGAAAATATCAATTTATTAATTTTAATTTATATAGTTATCTATAATTAGCCAAAATGTGAAGTTAAGTACTTGAAACTGCCAGTGCTGCTCAAGACTTTGATACCAAGTTTGGGCATTTCCTGAAACTACCCTCAGGTTCAACAATTGATTAAAAAGACTCAAAAAACCTCACTGTGATCTATTATGCTTATCCTATAGAAAGAATATAAATTAAAACTAACCATAGGAAAAGATGCTTAGGGCAGCCTGGAAGACTTCTAAATTTGAAACGTGCTTGTCCTAAGAATGTATTAGCTTCCCAGTACAGTTGTGTAATAAAATGCATGAAGTATTGCCCATGTAGTCAAACCCACTCATAAAATGGACTAATAGCAGATCACCCATAGCTGCCTCTCCTCTAAACACAAGTAATTGCTATCAAGTATGGTCATCTTCTTTACATGAACTGTTAGTTGCCCACCAGGAATAGGGAATTATATTTCTTGTTATATTTTAGGAGCAAGGACAAAGGCCAGACTCTCTTGGGAGGTCTAATTTCCTTGTTTTATTTTTTGCTTTTTTTTTTTAATTATTGGTTATTCAAAACATTACAAAGATTGCTTTTTTGTTTTTGATACTAGGGATTGAACCCAGGGGTGTTCAACTTCTGAGTTCCTTTTTATGTTTTATTATGGGACAGTGTCTCACTAAGTTGCTTAGGGCCTCACTAAGTTGCTGAGGCTATCTTTGAATTTGCAGTCCTCCTGCCTCAGCCTCCTAAATTGTTGGGATTACAGGTGTGTACCACCATCCCCAATAAGAGGTCAAATTTCTTAATACACAGTGGTCTTTGTGGTAGAAATTAAAATGCCCTTTTCACTTTATTGGACTATTAAGTATTGGCCATAGTATGAAAATATTTGTTTTAGTTGTAGGTGTACACAATAACCTTTATTTCATTTTTATGTGGTGCTGAGGATCAAACCCAGAGCCTCACATGTGCTAGGCTAGCAGTTTACTACTGAGCCACAATCCTGGCCCCTAAAAAATATTTTTAGTTGTAGATGGACAAATACCTTTATTTTATTTAGTTTTTTTTAAAAAAATATTTATTTTTTTATGTGGTGCTGAGGATCCAACCCAATGCCTCATGCATGCGAGACAAGTGCTCAACCACTGAGCTACAACCCCAACCCTAAAAAGAATTTTATAGCTAATAACCCTGTCACATTTATATTGACAAGTTTTATTCAGGTTATAATCACAATATGGTCTAACATCACAATCCTTGAAAACAACAAAGTAGAATATATTTCCTATTTTTTTAGAAATAGCCTGACAGATTTTATATTTGTGCAATCATTTGTATTCTGGTTTATATTGATGAGCCTATTGCTTTGTCTGAAAAGTTTTCATTTGTAAACTCATTGGTTCTCAATCTGAGCCAGTGTTTGTCCCCTAGGTCACTTCAGCAGTTTTTGAAGGTGCTTTTGATTGTCACAATTGTAAAGGGATGCTGCTGACATCTAGTGGTCGAAGACCAGTGGTGCTAAAATTGATCTGCCTCCAGTATGTCAGTAATGCCATTTGAGAAATCCTCATTAACAGTTATTTTCTCATTTTGCAATTTATGCTTTTTAAAAATATTCTCATTATATAATTCTGTTTATTAAAAGTAGACTTAAATTTTAAGATTTAAGTGAATCCATTGGAAAGTGAGGGAGAGGAACTACCCATAATCTCAAATGATTAAAAGAGAAGGAAACCCCAACACAAACATAGCCAAAACAAACCAAGTTAGTAGTAGAAAGTAAATAACTTTTAAACATTAGAGGAAAGAAGAATAAGCTATTCTTTATTAAAGTAAGTTGAGCTGGGTCTAGTAGCAAGCACATACCTGTAATCTCAGTGACCTGAGAGGCTGAGATAAGAGGATTGTCAGTTCAAGGCCAGCCTGTGCAACTTAGCCAGATGCTGTCTGAAAATAAAATAAAAAGGGCTGGGGATGAGTTCAGTGTTAGATCACCCCTGTGTTCAATCCCTGGTACCACCTGACCCAAACCCCCCCAAAAAAAGTTGACACATAATCGAGAAGGATTTGTTTCTATTTATACAGAGAAAGTCTTGAATTATAGAATTATTCATAAAGTATGTAAACAAAAGATTATTGCAAGTGGAAACATTATCCATGGAAAAAGTATTCCACTTCATATACGGAATATACACATTTGTTGAATGACAAGGTGCACCACTTTCTGTGCCAACTAAGCCCACATAAATAAATAAATAAATCAGTAAAACTCTATTGATTGAACTTTGGGGAAATTAACATGTACATTTCCCACCCCTGGTTCTGAGGATTGAACCCAGGGGTTACTCTAACACTGAGCTACACCCAGCCCATATTTTTACTTTTTTATTTTATGGCAGTCCTTGAATTTGCAACCTTCCTACCTTAGTTTCCTGAGGCCAATATTAAAGACATGTGCCACCACACCCATCTGCATTTTTTGATGTAATTAAAAATTAGCTCTTTGGGGAGAATGAAAAAATGTAACCAGTACATTGAGAGATACAAATAGAGATAGAGAAAACCACCAGCTGATGACTAAGTCTTCAACGCATAAGCCTTTGGAGCCCAAACTATAACAGTCCTTTAAGAACATAATTTAAGAGATCAAACTATTTGACAGAACTGTTTATAGTTGTATTATTTTAAATTAATTATTTTGGTTAAAAAGTAACAAAATTTACCATTATATCTATTTTTAAATTTACAATGAATCATCATTAAATAAATTCACATTGTTGTACAACTCCAGAATTTTTTCATGACCATAAACTGAAACTCTTTATATGGCTCTATTATTTTTCATAATAATGGAGAATTTATAGTGAAAAACTATTATAAAGAACATACTGGGCTGGGCATGGTAGGATACATCTGTAATCCCATGGCTTAGGAGGCTGAGGCAGGAGGATTCAAAGCCAGCCTCAGCTAAGCAACTCAATGAGACCCTGTCTCTAAATAAAATACAAAACAGGGCTGGGGATGTGGCTCAGTGGTTGAGTGCCCCTGAGTTCAATCCCCAGTACCAAAAAAAAGATAGAACAAACATAGTGCAGAAGCATTCTGACCTTGAGGTCTTGGATCTACATCCTGACTCTGCCATTTACGTATATTATCTAATTGTATATCATTATTCTTATTTTCCTAGCTCCTATCTTAAGGCTCAAAGTAATAATTTTACAAGGAATTCCCCCCCACCCCTTGTTCTGGGGATTGAATTCGGGGGCATCCTTATCAATTTTGTAATTGATAAGGATGCCAAATGATTATAGAGTTTTCTTAATAATTGGTATTACTTAAAAATAATTTGATGTGAAGTTAAATAAATAATACATTTTGCATTGGCATTTACCTATTGAAAAATTACTGATGGTAGCTTTAAAAGTCTATGAAAGTGATGTTCAAGTTCCATAAATTCTTTGGAAATGACTTTATTTAATGTGATTTTAATAACAATTATTTTTTTTCAGGTCTCTACAGCAGAACAATGTCGTTCTTCCCCCAAAAGTATGATTTCCTGCAATAAAAAATCTCTGTATCTTCCACAAGAAATGTCAGCTGTGTATATAGAATTCACAGAATATTACTATCCAGATGGAAAGGATTTTCCAAGTAAGTATTTCTTATTTTGTAATTATTTGAACATTATCTGGTAAGTTTTTTGGCTAATTTTTTTTTTTTAATAAATGTGAAAAAAGTTAACTGTTTTTTACTCTTGTAATCTTCGTTTGGAATATATAACATAACATTCATGTTATTATTATTTGTTTGTGTATACTTTACCCTCATTACTTTTGTGGCATCCTTGATTGCAAAAATCTTGTGGTATTCATGACTAATTTTTATCCCTAAAGTTTGACTCAGCTTAAGGGCTATTGGTTAATTGAAGAGTGAATGAATGTTAGGTTATTTTGTAGAATAAGGTCATTTTTTTTCTTTTGGAAAACTCTTGTTTGTATGTCAGCTATATAAAACTCCATTTTATTGAAAAATCAAAAATTGAAGTTGTCCTGTAGACAGTTATTTTGGCTGTTCTAAAATGTCCAGATGCATACTTTGGGGTAACTTTTGGTACTTACATTTTATTAGAAACCTTGAATTATTGAATTTTGGTTGTAAGTTAGCTTGACTTCCTAAAGTTAAAATGATTATACATTTGTGTTCTTTGAATATTGAAATTCTATGCTGTTGTCTCATTCCTCTTGAGTCCTTCAAACTGAAAGTTTACCTTTGTTTATGTTGTACTTTTTCCATTATTTTCAAAGAAAGTAATAGAGAAAACATGTTGAAAAAAGATTAAATAAGTTGTGTTATCAGAGAAAAACAGTTTTTGACTTTTCTTTCAAGGTGTAACTCCAAGCCAGGTGCAGTGGCACATGCCTATAATCCTAGCAGCGCAGGAGGCAGCGACAAGAGAATCACAAGTTCAAGGCCCTGTTTCAAAAAAAATTTGAAAAGATCTAGGGATATAGCTCAATGATAAAGTACCCCTGGCTTCAATCCCTGTAACACTACCCAAGGGAAAAAAAAAAAAAAAAAAAGTAAAATACTTACTTTGTCAGGTTGTACCAAAGGAATTATAATTCCATTCTCTAATCTGTACATTGTTTTCTAAAACAAAAAAATTACAAAATTCTTTTCTAGCATTTTAAATCCTAGCCCCTTCATACTTTGTAGTAAAATTTCTAAGTTATGTTTAACTTTTTAAATTTAATGTGGAAATTTTCAAACATAGACGAAAATAAATATTGAACACCTGTATGTGGGAGTCGGTTTGCAATTCTCAAGTTACTTGATCTCTATTTTAAACAGTATTAAGCAATCTAACTTTTTTAAAAGAATATTATTTTTTACCATTGTGAAAGTAGAATAGACTCATTACATTTAAAAAGGAAAATGTCAAAAATAAAAAGATGTCAATAAGCCTATAATTAGAGACTTCTGCTAAAACCTAAATATATTCATATCTTTGTGTAATAAATACCATAGAGTATGTGGCTTAAACAACAATTTCTCACAGTTCTGGATGATAGAAGTCAGAGAGATCAAGGGTAATTTTTTTCTGAGGATTCTCTTCTTGGCTTGTAGATATCTGTCTTCACATGGACTTCCCACAATGTGTGTCTGTCCTGATATCTTATCTTATAAGGACATCAGTCATGTTGGACTAGGGTCTACCCATATGAACTCATTTTGCCCTAATTCTCAGGTACTGGGGGTCAGGAACTTCAACATAGGAATTTGGGAGGGGGAATATAATTCAACCTATAAGTACAGTGTTCATTCTCTTTTTAATGTATGTGTTTCTTTTACATATTTAATTTATATCCTGCCCTTTTTCCTTAATAACATGAGCATATTCAAGGTTTCTACAAACCCATTTTACGCATCTCTACGGCTAGGGATGTACTCAGTGGTAAAACCCTTGCCTAGCATGTGTAAGACTCTGCATTTGATCTCTAGCACTGCAGAAGATTCCCCCAATCCAAAAAGATTTCTTTTCATCTACAAAGTGATCTGTTTTATAAAGACCGCCCCCCCTTCCTGTTGTTCAGTGTAGTGGGTTCTTTCCTCAGCCTTGTGCATTGTTTCTTTGTTATAGCCTTGGGTATGAGTTCTCTAGTATTCTCTTTGGCTACTATCATTAATCACACAATCTGAACATTGATATTTCCTATCCTTTCTTCCCTTCCAGACCGTGATACAATCTCTTCAGTACCCTACTTCCTTTCTCTGCTCCCAAAGACAAGCATTTCCATATCACATTGTACATCTTTGAAAGACTTGAATTATATCTTTTTTGGGTCTCATATCTGTCTCATGTAATAAATTGTATGTATGAGTGCTTTTTAAAAAATATTTTTTATTAGTTGTAGATGACACAATATCTTTATTTTTATTTATTTATTTATTTTTATGTGGTGCTGAGAATTAAACCCAGGGCCTCATGGGTGCGAGGCAAGCACTGTACCACTGAGCTACAACTCCAGCCCATGAGTGGTTTTTTAAAGGAAACAAATCATGCTATATTCTTTTTGTATCCTGTTTAGGGTAATGCACAGAAAGTAGTTGACATTCATTGAATCTTTGCTAAAGGAAAGAGAATGAATAATGTAAGCAAAATAGTCATATGTAAGACATTGTTACAATATTCTTTGTCTTCTGGTTTCCCACACTGGATTTATTTTCCTTAAATAAATTTGATCTGAAAGTTTTAGATACCCATACTTTCAGCTTTGGTAGAAGCAAATATATTAGAATTTTTGGAATAAAAGATCTTCACTAGCTGGGGTTGTGGCTCAGTGATGGAGCGCTTGCCTAGCATGTGTGAAGCACTGGGTTTGATTATCAGTACCACATATAAATAAATGAATAAAATAAAAAAGTCCATTAATATCTAATCAATCAATCAATCAATCAATCGTCACCATGCTGTATTTGAAACACTAAATGAATAGCTTTGATGATAGAAATAGATGTAGATTTTAGAAAGTGATATATCTTTTAATTGTACATGTTAGTTTATTTTGGGAGACCTATGAAAAAGACTGTATTTATTTAAATACTCAAAAGATAACCTGAGTTTTACCTAACCTCAAGAATTTATTCTAAAACTTGATTAAAATGGGGAATAAAACCATGCATATTTCCAATTCTCAAGGAGTTCTGCCTAACCTACCACTTTCATGGGAAATTGTTCATTAGATTGAAAGGGTGCGGATTAAGAGTCAGACAGTAAAGTCCTCCTAGAAATGTCATTGAAGACCACAACTTTAATGTGATTCTACATCAAAATGGTAATATTTTTAGAAGTTTGCTTCTTTGTAAATATAACTTTAGAGAAAGAAATCTAAATAGCATTTCCTATTTGTACATTTAATTTTAGGATGCTCTAGTGGTTCAGTCAGTTAGTGCATGGTATTTAAATGTTTTAGATTAAGTTATGTATTTTTTTTAAGTTAGTAAAGCATATAAACTTGTCTTTGTCTGTGTTTGATTTCCTTTACATATTCCCCTTATTTTGTATATAACATCTCAATTTCTTTTTCTTTTTTGGTATCAGGGATTGAACCCAGGGTCGCGTAACCATTGAGCTACATTCCCATCATTTTTATTTTTTATTTTGAGACAGAATCTTCCTAAGTTGCTTAGGACCTCACTAAGTTGCTGAGGCTGGCTTTGAACTTGTGATCTTCCTGCCTTAGCCTCCCCAGCTGCTAGTATTACAGGCATGCTCCTTTATGCCTTGCCTTATTTTAAGAGCAAATAAAGTGTGTTAAAATATCTTTTCTTTTATTAAGGAACATTTAAAACTGTCTGTTTATTAATATGATCTAAGATATTATTATTTATTTCTTTTTTGCAGTTCCATCTCCCAACCTTTATAGCCAGCTGAATGCATTACAGTTTACTGTGGATGAAAGAAGCATTTTATGGTTAAATCAGTTTTTGTTGGATTTAAAACAGAGTCTTAATCAATTCATGGCAGTTTACAAGTTGAATGACAATTCAAAATCTGATGAACATGTTGATATTCGTGTTGATGGCTTAATGTTAAAGGTATTATAAGTGACTGTAAGAACAAAACCATTTTTATGGAAGAAAATTTGGCAGCTTTATAATTGCCAGGGTATAAGATGTATGTACAGATATAAACATTATGAAGTTTCAGATTTAATTTTGATTCTCAGTCATAGAAGTTTTAAGGGACTGCTTTTTTTTCCCCCAAGTTAGTGTATTTTTCAGGGATTTTAAAAATCTTTCTCTAATTTCCATCCATTTGAAGGTGAGTTATAGAAGTAAGATTTAAATTAGTCACTTTTTATCACCTCAGAGCTGATAAAATTTTTTTCTAAGAAATATAAATTATATAATGAAGCTTTTAAATTATGAGTTTTTATTTTTCACATTTATTTTGTTATTAATACCCAAAGATAGCCAAAAAATAACATTTTTTAATAGCCAAGTAGCTGGAAATCTGAATTGTATAAATATTTATGTTTTAAAGGAAAGAGAGAAAAAAAAAATCCCAGCTAGTATAGTTTAATAAATGGACTTATACATGATGAAATTATCAGTTTCTAGGTCTGTTGCTAATAAACTAAATTTATATACCTTTAATCTCTGCTCTGTACACTGTAGAAAAGATTGTCTCAAAGATCTTATATAATTTAACCAATAAGGGTATGTTTTATGACCTTTAAATTATTATTAATTTTTTTGGGGGGCTACTGGGGATTGAACTCTGGCACTCAGCCACTGAGTCACATCCCCAACCCTATTTTGTATTTTATTTAGAGACAGGGTCTCACTGAGTTGGTTAGCAACTTTTGCTGAGGCTGGCTTTGAACTCGTGGTCCTCCTGCCTCAGCCTCCTCAGCCTCTAGGATTACAGGCATGTGCCACTGTGCCTGGTTTTTATTTTATTTTTCTTTTTAGACGGAATTATATAATGTCTTTACATTTTATGAGTATGAGTAGTACTGAAACAAGTCAGTTTTACCTCTCTGATAGGTATATTTTGAAGACTGGATTTAGTTAACCCTTGAGAATTATTTTAATAAATAGTTTAACCTGTCCTCTTAAGTTTATTTTCTTAATAGTTTTCTTTCAAAAAAATGATTCTAATGATATCTATATAGTCATTTCATTCATTCTTCAGCCCTCTTCCAAAACATCTGTATGTGGAGTACCTTTCCACATTTGGTACTTTTTCTGTATACTCAGGACATGTAAACATTTTGTAATAATGATTTAATTCAATTGTATTTTTTTTCATTTTTGTGATTTATTTTGTGCGAAATATATGTTCTATATACATTATTAACTCATGTTTTCTTTTATTTTTTTAAATTTATGTTTTAGTTATAGTTGGACACAACATCTTTGTTCTATTTATTTATCTCTCTCTATTTATTTATTTATTTATTTGTATGTGGTACTGAGGATCAAACCCAGTGCCTCACAACGTGCTGGTCAAGTGCTCTACCTCTGAGCCACAACCCCAACCCCCTCATGTTTTCTTTTTAAAGAATGTTGGTCTCTTCTCAGTGGCCAATCACATAAATACCTTTCAACTCAATTTATAAAGATACCTGAAAGGTAGCAAATTAGTGTTTAACATCTAGATAGGAAAGACCTTTTTTTGGGTGGGAAAATGTCCAGAAAAAGAATTTGTAGCCTAAGTTGTGTTCTTAATTATTTTATTTTCAAGATATATGGATTTGTAAATTGAACTAGATTACTTTTTTTTCTTCTAGTTTGTCATTCCTTCTGAAATGAAATCTGAATGTCATCAAGATCAACCACTTGCAGTTTCTATTCAGAGTTCTGAAATGATTGCCACAAATACAAGGCACTGTCCAAACTGTCGACATTCTGATCTAGAAGCTTTGTTTCAAGACTTCAAAGATTGTGATTTTTTTAGTAAAACATATACTAGTTTCCCCAAATCTTGTGACAGTTTTAGTCTTCTACATCCAATTTTTCAGAGACATGCTCATGAACAGGATACTAAAATGCATGAAGTCTATAAAGGAAATATTATCCCCAGATTGAATAAACACACTCTTAAAACTTCCGCTGCCATGGATGTTTGGGCTGTTTACTTTTCTCAATTTTGGGTGGATTATGAAGGAATGAGAAGTGGAAAAGGACGACCAATAAGTTTTGTAGACTCTTTCCCTTTATCCATCTGGATTTGTCAACCAACAAAATATGCAGAGTCACAAAAAGAGCTGCATGCTTGTAATCAAGTATCTCTAAATACATCACAAAGTGAATCTAGTGATCTGGCTGGCCGACTGAAGCGGAAAAAGCTCTTGAAGGAGTATTATAGTACAGAGTCTGAGCCCTTGACAAATGGTGGTCAGAAACCTCCTTCATCAGATACATTTTTAAGATGTTCTTCTTCATCATTGGATGCAGATATTCATGTCCTGGTTCACATTCACAAACATGTCAGCATGCAGATCAATCACTACCAGTATCTACTCCTGCTTTTCCTACATGATTCACTTATTCTGCTTTCAGATAATTTAAGGAAAGACGTAGAAGCTGTGACTGGCAGTCCTGCTAGTCAGACATCCATTTGCATTGGAATTTTACTTAGAAGTGCAGAATTGGCTCTTTTACTACATCCAGTGGATCATGCAAATACTATGAAGTCTCCTATTTCTGAAAGTGTGAGCCCAATTGTTCCAGATTATTTGCCTGCAGAAAATGGAGAATTTTTGTCTTCAAAAAGAAAACAAGTTAGTAGTGGTATAAATCAAAATAGAAGGGTAACTGTTAATCATATGTCAGATAACAGATCTATGAGTGTCGACCTTAGCCATGTTCCTTTAAAGGATCCTTTGCTTTTTAAATCAGCTAGTGATACAAATCTGCAAAAAGGTACTTCTTTTCTGGACTATTTATCAGATAAACATTTAGGCAAAATAAGTGAGGATGAAAGCAGTGGACTTGTTCATAATAGTTCAGGGGAATTTGAATCAGAAATAATTGAAAGGAAAGATTTGTCTTGTGTAAGTTCAAGTAGTGTCTTAAACTCCAGAGAAGACTCAAATATGCTGTCATTTGATAACGATGGTAATCAAACTGTTCTTTCAAATAGCTTAACTACTAAAGGAAATGATACCATAGAGTCAGTCTTTAAAGCTGAAGACTTGCTTTCAGAAGCAGTTTCATTCTCTGAGAACCTGGAAAAAGAAGAGGCACCCACAGTTAAGACACTTAAATCACAGTCATCTTTAAGGTAACAATGTTGGAATTTTGGGAGATTTTTGTTTTGCTGAGTGTATGTGTATGTGTGTATATTTTGTTTTGGGGCAGAAAATCTCTTGACAAAATGTAATATTGTTAGAGTTATCAGAAAATAGATTTTTCTAAAAATGAGAACCCTTTGAGCTTATTACACATTTAAATATAATTTAAAAACTTGTGGATACTATGCATATATTTTAATTTTGTTAGAAGTATTTTTAAGGTAGAATTCTTCACTCTAAGTGTGATACTTTTATTTTTCTCTATTATATACATGAAGTGCATTGGTTTTATTTGTGACTTACCAGTGGTTTTCATATATTTATAAAGTAATGTAACTATCATGTGTACTAATTTTCTATTAATTTTATTAACAGTGGAAAACCTAAGGAACTTTTGCCATCCAACCTGGCTCCACTCTGTGTTTCTTATAAGAACATGAAAAGAAGTTCCTCACAAATCTCACTGGACACCATTTCACTTGATAGCATGATTTTGGAAGAACAGTTGTTAGAAAGTGATGGAAGTGATAGTCATTTATTTTTGGAAAAAGGTAAAACAACACAGTTTAACAGTTCTTATGTATAAACAAATCTTAGAATCAAAATTATAGTTAAATATTTTCATTTACATGCAATAACTATTAATTATGTCCTCCCCAAAAGAGTCATTTTATTTATACAGACATATGTAGAGTATGTATTTCTATTGGTTATATCTATGTTATGTTTTTCTATTGGTTATGTATTTCTGTTGGTTATTTCTATTGGTTATTCCATTTCTTCTTCTTTTTTTTTTTTAGTTCTAAATGGACACAATACCTTTGTTTTATTAATTTATTGTTATGTGGTGCTAAAGATTGAACCCAGTACCTCAAACATGCTAAAACAGGGACTATATCATTGAGCTACAACCCCAGCCTTTCCATTTTTCTTTTAACCAGATATTTCTTTCTCTCTATAGCTTACACCTAGCAATCATTTGCATGCAATCATTTAGATCATAAAGTAGCCAATATGAAAGCTACCAACCTTTATTTCACAGACTCCTATACCTTTTTTTTTTTTTTTAAGTTTTTTTGATATTTATTTATTTTTTTTAGTTTTCGGTGGACACAGCATCTTTATTTCATTTTTATGTGGTGCTGAGGATCGAACCCAGCACCGCGCACATGCCAGGCAAGCGCGTTACCACTTGAGCTACATCCCCAGCCCAGACTCCTATATCTTGAAATTTGGTTAAGTGGGCCTAATATGCTTGACAGAAATATATGATTCCCTATTTCATTCAGAGGTATGCAGTACCCAATAAAGGCCACTATAAGTGACTTAGGAAGTAAGAAATGTAGTCCCGTCAGTAAGGCATTGGTGTCTTTGTGAATAAAGGTAAAATTGTGGACCATAGTCAGAGAATTGTTGCCACAGACACAGAAACATGGGAAAACTGAGGCCAATTGAAATTATTTTCTATTTGAAGGGAAATAAGCCCCTTGGTACAGCTGAAAACAGCTTAGATAATTAATAATGCAGTAATATATAGGTAATAGCATAATAAGTATTACTAGATACTATCTCAGTTCATTTTGTGCTGCTATCACAAACTACCACAGGCTGGGTAATTTGTAAAAGAACAGAGATTTATTTTTTTGTAGTTCTGCAGACTGGAAAGTTTAAGACCAAGGCCCTGGAGGATTTGGTTATCTGGTGAGGGTTATATCCTTAGGAGGGAGGAGTGTCACGATCTCATGTGATAGAAGGCAAAAGGCACAAGACCCTAAGTGAACCTCTTTTAAAAAGCCCTTAATCCCATCCCCCGAGGGAGGGGCCCTCAGGACCTCTGGACCCTTGACAATACATGAATTTTGAAAAAGACATATTCAGATCATAGCAGGCATTTAAATAGTTTATTTCATTTAATTTGAACTGCATCCTTATAATAATAGTAGCTAACATTTATTTAACACATTTTGTCTGTTTTGACACTATTCTGTATGCTTTCTATTATACGGTAATACATTTATCCCTCAGAACAATCAATAATGTGCTGTTATCTTCGGACAGGTTAAGAGACAAACCCAAGGTAACACAGCCAAGTAAGTTGTTTAAATCCAAGTATTCTGATACTGGAGCCTTTATACTAAATTTTCTCAAGCCTGTGTGAGGTATAACCATTTATTCTCACCCTCATTTTACAGTTATGGAAACTGAGGATCCCAGATGTAAAGTCATTTGCCTATAGTCACATAGGTAGAGCTGGGATTGTCACTTTTTGCTTGTTCTAAGCTAATATTGAGTAGGTGCTTACTATACCATTTATCATTTTAAGCATTGTACATACTGTATTTAATCTTCAAATAAATTTGAGACAGGGACTATTATTATGTCCATTTTAAAGGTGAAGAAAACAAATTCTTAGGAGGCTAAACAGCTTATCCAAGGTCACATAATAAGGGGTAGAGTTAGTATTTGAACACAGACTCTTTTTAAGCTTGAGCTCTTCTATCTGACCAGAATAAGTCTTTTTTAAAAAACATTTTTATTAATTATCGATGGACCTTTATTTATATATATGTGATGCTGAGAATTGAACCCAGTGCCTCACACATGCTAGGCAAGCGCTCTACCACTGAGCCACAACCCCAGCCCTAGAATAAGTCTTCTTAACCACATGTATCCTTTACATAAAACTCAGAATAAAAAAGCTGTCAGCTAGATCCCTGTTCACTATCACTTCATGAGAGATCATAGTTCGCCTGCCTTATATGATAGATGTCATTTAGCAGCAATATCAAACACTTATTAAACATCCTAATTACTCTGTCAACTGCTTTAAAATACAGTGTTCTATTTAATCCTCAAAACAACCATATAAGGGATTAATGTATTGAAGTTTACAGTAATTAGGTATCTAGTTCAAAATTAGATAGCCAGGAAGTAATAGAGGCAGATTCATCATCTAATCTGACTCAAGAGCCCAAACTTTTAATCACTATGCAGACTTGGGGAATGATTACCATGTGTAAACAAAAATCCCTAATCTAACCCTCCTATAGGTAATTCATAGCAACCTCCTGTTCTGCACAAAGGTTGATGAGATACTCATGTGGGTCATACAAAACTGTCATAGATTTACAGACATCTGTAGTTCCCCTCTTCCCTTGATAGTGTAAAATCCTTCCTTAACAGGATTTCAGTAATTTAATACAAATATTCTTAAGAAACAAATGTTCCTATGGCAAATATCCTCACTTATTCTCAAAAACATAGTGCATAGAGATTTTTTTCTAATAATTAAATAATTAAAAAAATGACTACCATTCAGTGTTGAAAACTTGGAAAATACAACTGTATTTGTAAAATTACCCAAAAGACTCTTATTCTGGAAATAGTCTATTCTGTGAATTAACACGTGTACCTATATAAATATATGTGTGTATATATATGTATTTGTCAACTTATTAAATATGATTATATAACTATTTTTATTACTTGTATTTCCTAATATTATGTAAACTACTTTGAAAATATTTTTAACATATATAAAATTGTAATAGAAACGTACCATTAACTTTTAGGCATTTCCCTAATGTTGGATATTTAGATTGTTGATAATTTTTCACAGTTAAGAAGATGCTATCATGGGCTGGGGATGTGGCTCAAGCGGTAACGTGCTCGCCTGGCATGCTCGGGGGGTGCTGGGTTCGATCTTCAGCACCACATAAAAATAAAATAAAAAATGTTGTGTCCACCAAAAACTGAAAAATAAATATTAAAAAAAAATTCTCTCTCTCTGTCTCTCTCTGTCTGTCTCTCTCTCTAAAAAAAAGAAGATGCTATCATTAATGTCATTATTCATACATTTTTCCTACTTTTTTAGTTCCTAGCTCAGATTCCAGCAGTATAATATTTTTGGGATCTTGAAAAATATTGATTTTTGTGTGTAACATTTAAATAATATACATTCTTAGTTCTCTTGAACTCTTAATTATTCTGTTTATGTTAAGAGGAATTGATATTCACTAAGAGGAGACTCCTGTGGTTTTTTTTTTTAATTTTATAGGAAATGTATGAATAATCTTTTATAGATGAGGAAAAAATCAGATAATATGGAAATATCTACAGTAAAAATTGAAGATTCCAGTTTAACATCACCCTGAATACATCCTTGATATCATTCCTTCACTCCAGATGTAACTACTATTAACTTTTGATATATATAGTTCCAGACCTTTACCTTTGTGTTTTTATATACATATGTGGGTGTCATACACATATACACATAGGTTAACAAACATGCCTATATATTTGTGTGTATACATGTTTATGAATATGTATATAAATACTTATAAACACATAGCTGGACTCCAGCCTACCACAGTCTAACTCCTAATTTGTCTTCTTACATCTGCTCATGACCATTTGTAGCACATTCTTCATTCCATGGGCAGAATGCACATTTCATTGTGTTATTTTCCAGTTTAATCTTGATCATTTTACATTTCTCTAAGGCTATTAAGCTTAAATCCTCAATCTTAAATGTTCCATGTGATTTGACCCCTGGTTCTTGTGTTTTTACATGTGCTTACTACACTTCAGCTATATTGTAGAATACTGCAGAATACTGCAGCCTTTGACTAAGTTTCTTATAAGACCCCCCACCTTGGGATCTTGTACCTATGCCTGGAAAGCTCTTTTTTTTTTCCTATATACTTCAGCAAAACTACATAATCAAAGATGCTTCTTAACAGGCTGGGGTTGTGGCTCAGTGGTAGAGCACTTACCTAGCATGTGTGAGGCACTGGGTTTGATTCTCAGTACCACATTAAAAAATAAAGTAAAATAAAATAAAGATATATACATATATATAAAGAAGCTTCTTAAACCTCTGACTGTGAGGAAGGCCCTTTGAAATGCTTATGTTGGCTCCTCGTATCTCAATTGTATTTACATTCATTTTATGTGGTTCATTCATCTAATAGATAACCTAGGTTAAAAGCCAGTTATATAGTAGTGGTGAATATAATAATAAATTGGGGCTTTTGTTTTATTTGTCTTTGGGTTTTCTAATCTACTTTTTGTAATAATTTATTTTATGGTCTTTTCAACTATGACTCTGTGATGTACATAAAATTTTTTTAGAATTTTACTATAGATAAAGCTGGTATGGTGACTTATGCCTGTAATCCGAGCAACTCAGGCAGAAGCAGGATCACAAGATCAAGGCCAATCTGGGCAATTTAGCAAGATCCTGTCTCAAAATAAAAAGAACTTGGGATATAGCTCATTGATAGAGCACTCCAGGTTCTTTGATCAGTATTAAAAAAGATTTTTAAAATGCAGATAACAAAACCCAAAAAAGCTCACTGGGAAATTTAGGCAGCTATATAAGGGTGGAAAATCATCATATCAATAATTATGATAGTTCTGGAGCTATTTACTGTGGATAGATAGGGGGACACAGATGAAGCTGACCAGGAACCAGCACTGCACCTAAAGTGGGAAAAACACACCCTTGTGTTCAGTAGTGAAAGACTCTTTTTTTCATACTGAATTTAAGACTTTAATATCTTTAACATTTTATTGTGGAAACTATTATTATTTGCTAGGTATTTATAATCTAATTTTCTTTGCTTATTTTTCAAACAAGGCTATGCTTGAGAAGGAGTTGGTTAGATAAAAGCAACATTGTTGGTTCATATGTAAAATTGATTTTAACTTATTATTTATTATTATTTTTAACTTCAGACATTAAAAGGAACTCAACTACAAATTACCAGAGCCCAGCAGAGAGTCTGAATACCAGTGCAACTCTGCAGAATTATGGTGAAATTTCTCCAGATGCCATTAGTACAAATTCAGATGGTGCTCAAGAAAATCATGATGACCTGGTAATAATTTCAGAGGGATTCTATGAAAAGAAATGCTCCCAATTTTATTTCATATTTGAGATGTGCACATTTTAAGACATTAATATATAAAAGAATTCTTTGATGGTAGATTTACTTTGTTCCTTCTACCTTTAAAAATGTTTCCTTCTTGCTTAATTAACTTTTTTTCTGTGTTTTACTTTTCTAAATTTGTTTCTTTCATATTGAGGAAGGCAAAGTATTTGTCTTTTATTTTTTGACCTATATATTTCCTCTTTTAAAATATACTTCAGAAAGTTTGATGACAAGGAAAGTAGTCTTTAAAATAAGGGGCTTTCTAAAAATGAAATGTTACTTGTTTGTTTGAAACCCTTCTGACCCAGTAAAAGATTTTATGAAAGACTTAAAACATATATTCTACCCTGCTTTTTTTAGTGAAAATTATTTTACATAGAAATGTAGCATAATTAATCTTTTCCATTGAAGTGTTTTCTTTTGACTGAAAAGAAGCTGAAGTTTCTCAGTACCTGTTAAGTATCCCTTACTTAAGAGGATTTTGGAATATTTGCATATATATATATATATATATATATATATATATATAAAATGAGATATCTTGTGATGAGACCTGAGTATAAACACGAAATTCGTTTGTTTCATATATGTCTTATACACATAGGCTGAAGTTAATTTTTTACTGTATTTTTAATAATATTGTGCATGAAACAAAAGTTTCATCATGTGGAATTTTCCACTTATGTCATCCAAAATGTTTTGGATTTCTGATCTTTTTAATTAGGGATGCTAAACTAGTATAATGTAACAACTGTGGTAGGTCATAAATATATTTTTGGTTTGATAAGTCATAATTGTATCTTTAGAGGTTAATGCTTATTTTCTTTATTTCTTAAATTTTATTTTGAATTAGTTTATATGCTAATTTTATTTATGCAATCATTAATAGATGTCAGTTGTGGTGTTTAAAATTACTGGAATTAATGGAGAAATTGACATCCGAGGAGAAGATACAGAAATTTGTCTTCAAGTGAATCAGGTGACAACAGATCAGTTAGGCAATGTCAGTCTTCGGCATTACCTTTGTAATCGTCCAGTTGGTAAGATTTTTTTTTTTAAGTTATTTTTCATACCAAATATCTAATGATTTAAACTTTTTTTATATCTTATATATGGCTCATCAACAGTTCTTCATTTCATATAGTTGAAAACAAGGAAAATTGCACTTATGAAAAAATTTACTGTTATATTTGCCATATGTGCAGAATTCTATATCTGATATAATACATTGAAAAAATACAGTTTTGTATAATATCAGACAAGTGTGCTATCCACCTCACATCCAGAGAATGCTGCAACATGTGCCAATTATCCATAAGTCATTGCCATAAAACCCTTTGTTTTTCCTTTTCTTTTGGATTTGTTGTTGTTGCTAGGTCTTATAGTTTACAACGTGTCTGTTCTTCAATATTCAGGAATTTTATATTAGAAGTATAAATCCTAATAACATGTAAAATTGGAGCTTGGGTTGTGGCTCAGTGGTAGAGCGCTCGCCTTGTGTGTGCGAGACCCTGGGTTCAATCCTCAGCACCACATAAAAATAAATAAGTGAAATAAAGGTGTTGTGTCCAACTACAATTAAAAAAAATAAAAATAAAAACATGTAGAATTGAGGAAGCTAAGTTTTTATTTGAAAATATTTCATAGTTGGCAAAATATAAAAAAGAAGTGATTTGAAATAATAATTGAAAATCTAGATCTTACTGTATACTCCATCCAGCACTTTTCAAATTGTACTCTTATTTCCAGTTCGTTTAATACCATGTCCTGTTTTGGAATGCCTTATATGTGTTGGTTATATAGTTAGTGCTAATACTTTATTTTGTCTCAACTTTCCCAGTTGGTTTTTTGAAGATAAGAAAGAAAAGAAAGGAAAAGGAGGAAATGGGACAGGAATACAGAGTTAAAAAAAACTAACAGAGAATTTAGTTTGAACATTTTATACAATAATAAGCAATACTAGCAATGATCATGTTTGATCAACACTTTGTATACATTGTTGTGTATACACCTGAACACAATATTGTAAAATTTTTTTATGTATAATATGTGTATCTTAGATTTTTTTCATAGGAAAACATGGCACAGTAGTCCCATGGCATAAGGGTAGTAGCGAGGAGTGATTTGGTAAATATTTTGTTTTATCTCCACTCCAAAACATTTTTTTCTTTTTTTGTGCTGCTAAGGATTGAACCCAGAACTCACACATGCTAGGCACATGTTCTACCTCTGAATTGTACCTCCAGCCCCACCAGAATATTCTTTTGTTTGAAATTAATTCTGGATTTCAAACAAATTCTGGAGTTGGTATATATATGTTTGTATGAAGATATAGATGTAAATATCTGTGTAGATAAAAAAAAGACAAAGTAAAATCACATTAACCAAGTAGTTTGTTGTGAATTTCTCTTATTACTAAATCAGCAAGTTAACGCTTATTCTTTTTTTTGATATAGGAGAGAGCACTAACTATTATCAGTTTGTGGCTGTTTCTTTTACTTCTTTTTAAAAAATTAAAATATCTGAGTTTTAAATACTTAACAAATTTCAGAATTATATATGATATTATGTATTTATTTTGAATGTTAATAAATGTTACTACATTAATTAAGAATAATTCTGTTCCTTAAAGCTTTAAATACAACTTTCTACCTTGAGTTGTATATGAAGACCTATCTGTGGTACATAAATGTACATATCTTTAAATTCATGCCACCACTCCCTTACAAAAATGTATACATTTGTCCTCTATAAGACTGTTCGTATTCATGCTGAGGGAAAATAAAGTCTTTCCATCACATAGATTTAATTAGTTGAGTCTTCTTAAGATGACCCTTGGGATAATTAAATTTCATACCTCAAAACCAGAAATGACTTTGCCTTTCCAGAACAGCTGGTTTGTTTTTAGCTCATGAGTTTTTTTAATTCTGAAATTGGTCATATTTTTCTCTTTGTTTCTAATAAGTTCATTTTTCACACACATTTAGCACACAAATATAAATAATATATTTTGAGTTGTTAACCTTATCACCTATCTTCACCTTTTCTATCACTTTCTTACTTGTCTCCTTTATCTGATATACCATATTTATATTGCCTTCTATTTATTTTGGAACTGAGTAGCATAGAATAAAATAAGAAAAATAGTTACTATGATTGTCAGTTTGCAAGTAAATTACTTCAGGGATTCCACTAATAATAGTTTTTTTTTTTTTTAAATTAGATATTCTGTAAGAGCTTTATTAAAATTTAAAATACTTTTGAACTTAAGTAATTATATCTCTGTAAAGTATGTGAAATTATATATTTATATTTCTCTGTATGTATGTGTGTGTATTCTTTAATTTCAGTTTTAGTTTTATGAGGTTTTCTCTATTTACTTTTCTATTATTGAAGGACCCAGTTTAATGAAAAGGTGTAAAACCTCAGGCTTTTGCTACTTCTTGAGAGATGGTTTGAGTCACTTTAAATGTCATGACTATTTCTTCATCACAGTTGTCATTATGTTGTTACAAATGCATAGGTAGATATACAAATACACTCTAAGTATCTGAGGTATATGTCATATCAGTTTTATTATGATATGTTTTTTCTTATTTCCAAAAAACCAGAAATTCAGAAAAGTCAACATTTTTTAAATTTATTTTTTAGTTGTACACAGTACTTTTATTTAATTTATTTTTATGTGGTGCTGAGAATCGAACCCAGGGCCTTGCACATGCTAGGTGAGCGCTCTACCGCTGAGCCACAACCCCAGTCCCAGAAAAGTCAACATTTTTGTAGTAGAAAGGTTGCCTAGAAAAATTGGAATTATGGTATGCATGGTGTATTGCTTAAGTTAGGGGTACAATGTTAAACTATTTCATCTAGGATTGCTTTAATATACAAAGGGATTATAACCTCTTAATGACAAATAATAGTGGTATTTTTGAATAGCTCCATAAAGTGATGTTTTTTTTATGTTCATTTTCCTTAGGTTCTGTTCAGAAAGCTACACTTCATTCCAAATCCTCTCCTGAGATTTCTCTGAGGTTTGAAAGTGGGCCTGGTGCTGTAATACATTCTCAGCTTGCAGAAAAAAATGGATTTCTGCAATGCCATATAGAAAATTTTAGTACTGAGTTTTTTACATCTTCTCTTATGAATATTCAACATTTTTTGGAAGATGAAACTGTTGCAACTGTCATGCCAATGAAGATAGAAGTTTCTAACACAAAAATAAATTTAAAAGTATGTTAAAAGATAATTTTATAATTTCAAATTACACATGTTCACATTGCCTACCTGGACTTTGACTCATGTCTAAGATTTTGCCTTATATATATAATACATACTTTATTTAAGAAAATGAATCTTTTGGTCTTTATGGTGAATGATACTGAGATTCTTAGAAATTAGAGAATGGTATAGTAGAGCTGGTAGTTTTCTTATTTTTATCAAAGCATGTATAGATGTATTTCTAACTCATTAAAATTTAGTAGACTAAAGTAATGTTTATATTAAATTATTATTTTAATTTCATTATTTACTTTAACCAGAACATGCCAGTATTATGTCTCTTTCCTGTAGGATGACAGTCCTCGGAGCTGCACAGTCTCTCTTGAACCAACTCCTGTAACTGTGCATATTGATCATCTTGTGGTGGAGAGAAATGATGATGGCTCTTTTCATATAAGAGGTATATATGAAAAAATAATTTAAAATAATTTAAGCTGTGTGTAGTGGCACATGCCTATAATCCCAGCAAGTTGGGAGGCCGAAGCAGGAGGATTGCAAGTTTGAAGCCAGCCTTAACAACATAGCACGACCTTGTCTCAATATAAAAAATAAAAAGGGGCTGGGGATGTAGCTTAGTGCTAGAATGCCCTGGGTTTATTTGCCAGTACCACACACACAGACAAACACACTCAAAAAGAAAAATAATTCAAATGATCACCTCAGATTTTGGACTTAAATTATTTATGTGCTGATTGTTTCTTTTCACTCATTATTTATTTTGAATATATGTATATATGTAGTAGTAGATGATTGAGGGACACTTTCAGTACATTATAATAAAATAGTGTATATAACTCCTTCATAGTTGGTTTAATACCTTTTCTACAAATGTGTTTTAAATGAAAGTGTGAGAGGCTTTCATGATCTTACATGACTCTTGATATTCCTTGTACTGTTTTGTTTTTAAACTCTTTCTTATCTCTGTTTTCCCCTGTTCTTTTCTATATACTCCCCTAACCTGGTGCTGTGCTTGTAATGGGACTTGCCTTGCAATTTTACATCTCCATGTTCTTCTTCATTAGAATTACTCATCCCCTATGTAAATTAATCCATCATTCCAATGTTATTTCAAGCTTTCATTTTCAGTGATGCTTTCTTTATAATCTGACGAGAAATCTTATAATGCTTATAATAATTTCTGTACATTAGTTACTTTATAGTACATCGCTGGATATTTATTTCTCTGTCAATGCTTGTATCACCACTCTAACAAGATTTTAATATATCTAATGTGAAGATCTTATAAGGTAGTGTGGAGTAGTAGAAAGAGTGTGAGTCAGTAGTTAACAGATGTTTTAGTTCTAGTTATCACTATTTTAGTTGCTTGTTGAAGATGAAACATGAGTGACTGATATATGTATCTATTTCATCTCCTATCAAAAACCTCATGAAAAGAAAATGGGAAAACAATAATAAACTCATTTACAATATTGCAAAAGAAGAATAAGTATCACCAGGGGGTCATATATTTGTTAAAAAATTCAACAGAGAGCAAACCACAGAGGCAAAACTTGATTAGTATGTGGCCATAAACTCATGAAAGATAGGACTATTACTGAGGTCAGAACATTTTGAAAGGTACATTTAACTTGACTCTCCCCTCTGGAATTTGGGCTTAACTGGAGACTCTCAGATTGGAGTCAGGCCAGCAAAGAACAAGATGGCAGCTTCATTACTGATAAAATCTCAGATGGGGAAGGTAACTTAGGTCTTTGAGAAGAAAGGCTTGATGCACAGCTATCTTCCAAATGTTTTAGCTTCCAAAACTGTTTCATAGAAAATGCAGAACAAAATGCATTTTTTTATAGGCAAGTCATATGCCAAAGTAAGAAGAGACTGAACGGCACATATGTAGTTCTTTTTTTCTAAACTCATCAATCAGGTAAGTCATGCCTTCTTCCCTGGGAAGAGGTGAGAGTCCAAGAGAACTCTGCTAGGGAAGTTCCTCTTCAGAAACAGGAGAAATCTTCCCACCAGCATACTGACATTAGAATGGGATACTGAACAGTAGCATCTAGACATTGCTTTTTGAAATCTTTACCTGTATTTCTACTTAGTAGCAGACTCCAATAGGGTGTGCATATTGACTAAGGGTAAATTCTGCAGCTTTTAGGCTCCAGGAAAGAAATGACTCGAGTTGATTAACTTGGCTATTTAATTCAGTGGCACAATCCCACCTCTCTTACCCACAACCACTGGAGTTCATCTACAGCAAATAGAATCAGCATCTATAGTCAAGAAAATGGGATAGACATACATCCAATAATTCTCAAACATTTGAAAAAAAGAATACAATCAGCATTCATAACTGTAAATAAGGATAGAAAAGGAGATTATTAAAAAATTTTTGGAATGGAGGCTGGGATTATGGGTCAGTGGTAGAACTGTTGCCTAGCATGTGTGAGGCACTAGGTTCGAGTCTTAGCACCACATATAAATAAATAAATAAATAATAAAGGTCCTTTGACAACTAAAATATTTTTAAAAAATTATTGGAATGGGGGCTGAGGTTGTGGCTCAGTGGTAGAGTGCTTGTCTAGCATGTGTAAGGCACTGGGTTAGATTCTCAGGACCACATATAAATAAAGGTTCATCAACTAATAAAATAAAAAAAATTATTGGAATGGAATAGAATTGGGAATTCAGAAATAAAGTCTCCCACTTATGATTGATTTTTTTTTTTTTTTTGACAAGGCTGCCAAGATAATTCAATGGAGTAAATGAGGCCTTTTCCTCAAATGATGGTGAAACTGCTAGAGGAGAATGAACCTCTTCCTTTTATCATACACAAAAATTTACTCTAAGTGGATCAGAAACTTAAATTGAAGAGCAAAAATATAAAATTCTTAAAAGAAAGCATAAAAGTATATGTAAATTTTTTTTAATTTTTATTTAACTTATTTATTTTTTGTGTGGTGTTGAGGATTGAACCGGGTGCCTCCCATGTATTAGGCAAGCACTCTACCACTGAGCCACAGCGCCAGCTGAAGATGTCTTCTTGATCTTGGGTTAGGCAAAGCTTTCTCTGATACTGTACCAAAAGCACAAATGACAAGGAAAAAGAGGATAAGTTGGACTCCATCAAAATTTAAAACTTTAGGGCTGGGGTTATAGCTCAGTGGTAGAGTGCTCGCCTAGCATGCGTGAGGCACTGGGTTCAATCTTCAGCACTGCATTACAAAAAAAAAAAAAAAAATGAAATAAAGGTATTGTGTGGCCACCTGCAACTAAAAAATAAATATAAAAAAAAATTTGAAACTTTTAGTGCCTTAAGTGATAACCATCAAGAAAGGTGAAAAGACAACCCATAGGTTAGAAAACATTTGCAGCTTATTTATCTAATAAGAGATGGGTATTCAGAGTAATAACAAACTCTTATCAGTAAATGACATATTTTATCTTAACAGTAAAAAGATAAAATAACTCAGTTTTGAAGTTGAAAAAGGAATTGAAGACATATCTCTAAAGAAAATGTATAAATGGCAGTAAGCACATGAAAAGATACTTGACTTTATTAGCCATTAGGGGAATTAAATCAGTGCAATAGTGAGCTACCACTTCATACCCACTAGGATAACTGTAATCAGAAAGAAGCTGGGTTCAGTGTAATCCTAGTGGTTCAGGAGGCTGAGACAGGAGGTTTGCAAGTTTGAGGCCAGCTTCAGCAACTTAGTGAGACTCTGCCTCAAAATTTTAAAAAAAAGAGGGCTGTTGCTGTACCATTGCAGCTCAGTGGTAAAGCACTTCTGGGTTAAATCCCCAGTACAAAAAAAAAAGTTGGGGGGGGGGGAATAATAATAATAAGTTTTGGCAAAGATGTAGAGAAGTTGTAACCCTGATATATTGTTGGGACTAACAAATAGTACAGATTCTTTGAAACCAGTTTGGCAGCTTCTCTTAAAATTATAAAGTTCCCTGTGACTTAGCAATTTTACTCATAGGTATCTGTGCCGAAAAATCAAGACATGTCCATACAAAACTTGTCCATGATATTTACAGCAACAATATTAATAATTACCCAAGAGTAGAAATGACTGAAATGTCATAGTGCAGTGAGTGGATAAAAATAATATGTTGTATCCACACAATGGATTATTTATTATTCAGCAACAATAAGAATGATGTAGTTATGCTCTCTGCAACACAGATAACTTTGAAACTTTATGCCAAGTGAAAGAAGCCAGTCAGAAAAAGACCATTGATTGTATGACTCCATTTACATGAAATGCAGAACAGGCAAATCCAAAGAAAGAAAGCAAATTAGTAGTCTGAGAGGCCTGGGGTTAGAAAGGAATAAGAAGAGACTGCTAATGGTTACGAGGGCTTTTGAGGTGGGTAGGCGGGTACCAGGGATTGAAGTCAGGAGCACTCACACCACTGAGCCACATCCCCAGCCCAGGGTCTCACTGAGTTGCTTAGCACCTCACTGTTGTTAAGGTTGGCTTTGAACTTGAGATCCTTCTGTCTCAGTCTCCAAAACTGCGCTGGGATTACAGGTGTGCACCACTGTGCCCAGCAGGAACAACAGATTTTTAACATAAACAAACAAGATTTGTTTTATATGGGAGGTCTCACGTATTATCTCATTCTATTTCTAAAAGTAATGCCATGAAGCAGACTGTGATGTCATTTTTCTCATGATGTAGAAATTACTTAGGGTCTTTGGTGCATGAAGTATACAATAGAACACACAGCCTAGTGTTATATACATATAGCTTATATGTTAATGTATCAGAAATTACTCAGTAATATGTCAGCTATGATAAATATTTAACAGTAACTTTTATTTGCTTTTAGAATTTAGAAGGGCATTTTAGGAATGATTTAAATAGTCTTCTCAAATAGTTCATTAAGAAATTTCAATCTGTGGTGTTTTTTTCCCTGTCTCAAAGAAACAATTTTAGGAAACATGCACATTCAAAACAGTCTCATTATTTTTGTAGGTGTTTGTTGGTGGTGATAATAGTAGCTTACCTAATATTTCTCTTCTTTACTTCTTTCCCTTTCATTTAACATATTCTAAGCTATACTTGCAGCTGTTCTGAATGTGATTAAATAAAGTCCATTATTAAAGAATAGGTGGTTTTATGCCTACTTTTTGCTGCTTATCACAGTACTTCACACTTCTTGGAAAGTCTTAAAAAAACACTTACCAATTTTTCAGTAAAGACTTTAAGGAGAAACTTCAAATAACTTTTCACAAAACTACAAAGCAGCATTCCATTTTCCTTCTTGCTCCAGTGTAAGTGTGTAACTTAAGAGGAAAAAAACCAAAATGTTTGTGTGTTTACACAGAGCCATGTATCGTTAATTACCTTTAACAGTAGTGCAGTGGCTCTAAACATATTTTCCATCCGTGAAGTATACAATAGAACACACAGCCTAATGTAACATACATATAGCTTATATGTTAATGTATCAGAAATATGACTCACTAATATGTCAGCTATGATAAATATTTAACAGTAACATACATATAAGCTATATGTATGTTACCTAGGATCTGGTGTATTCTCATCCTTCCAGAACTATGGCCCAATATGGCATTGATTCTCAACCAGAGAAGTAGTGAAGGAGAGGGGCAATGTATGTTTATACTGAAATATATTTATTACATATATTCTTTTCATCACTACACCTAAAGAAAAGTAAAGCCTATTAACTCAGTACGTGACTAGGGAGGAAAAATAAATAGAAATCTTCTGTTTGAATGAACAGAGAACTCTTTAACTTGAGTTATTGTGAAGTATTTGCCAAGCATCTACCATTCTTATAAGAAGAAATAATATTTGAATATTGATTTTTGGTTTATAAGGTTTTTCAGCTTATTGATTTCTTACCATAACTATTTGAGATAGTTAATGCAAATATTCTTACCACTTTTTGTCAATGAAAAAATTGAAGTTTAGGCAGATTGAGTCTACTCTAGGGGAAAAAGTTTGCTGCTGTGAGGATTCTGCACATTTCATTCAGTGAGGGGCATTGATTTGTTTATCAAAATGTGTAATGCTAGAACTGATAATTGCCCCTAAAATTTGAAAGATTATTTTAAAGAAAAGGAAATTCATCTTTCTAGCAATAGACTTCAATCACTCCTGTCCTTATACTGGTTCTGTTGTTTTTCATCTTTATTTTTTTCCTCCTGCCTCTCCTTTCCCATGCCATGCCCTTCTTACTTCCTCTTCCTCCCTTCTCCTTTTTTATTGTTTGACTATGTCTTCCTTCTTATGTCTCTTATCTTCCTTTACACATTTTCCCTTTCTGTCTTTCCATTCTCCCTCCTCACATTGTCCTCCACTCTCCATCTTCTTCATCTACTTAGTCTACTCCATTCCTTCTTTTCCCTTCCACTTTGTTCTTCTTTCTCCATTCTGTTTCCCTTTTCTGACTGCCTTTCAGTGGTGGATGTAAATGAGTTTCTGAGTTGTGTAGCCAGTGGCTTTTTTTATTCATAGGAGCCCATGGTTAGGGAAACAGTAAGCCGAGAATAAGCCCTTGATCCTCCATTATCTTCACTATGGCCAGTGTAACCAGCTTTAATCTTTTGTTTATGTTGGCATTCCATGTCAGATTTCATTTAAAAGAAGAGTTTTGCTCTTAAAAGTTAGAAAAAGTGCATTTAAAAATATTGATCAATTAGTATTTTAGGAGTGTTAAAAGTCTTAAGGTTGGGCTGGGGATATGGCTCAAGTGGTAGTGTGCTCAGCACCACATACAAACAAAGATGTTGTGTCTGCCGAAAACTAAAAAATAAATATTAAAAAGTTCTCTCTCGGGGCTGGGGATGTGGCTCAATTGGTAGCGCACTCGCCTAGAGTGTGTGAGGCACTGGGTTCGGTTCTCAGCACCACATAAATGTGAAATAAAGATACTGTGTCCACCTAAAAACTAAAGAAATAAATATTTAAAAAAAAAAAGTTCTCTCTCTCTCTCTCTCTCTCTCTCTCTTAAAAAAAGTCTTAAGGTAGAAACAGCAGAGAAGAATTTGGCTTTCCCATGACATAGTGCTTGGGTTTCTCTTAAATGCATTACCAAGCCGAAATGGTATTATGTTATTCTGAACCAGTATAATAGTTTTTGTTTCTTGTTATTATTACCATAAATCATAAGTGGTAGAAGATAATCTTATAATGGGTAGTTTCTAAGTTTGTACCACTATAATGAATCGAGCCATCTAAAACTCAGCTTATTAGCATTTATCCATTTAGATAGAACTATTCCATTTTTATACACAGAATGGGAGTGGAATTGATATAACTCTCATGGAGGGTTATTTGACAGTATGAACAAAAGCTTTAAAAGTGTTTGTATTCTTTGACTAAGTATTCTTTTCTGGAAATGTTTTTTATGGGGAGAATTATGTTGCACAGAGTTTGTCTGTCTATTCATAGTTTGATTTGACAAACTGCCCTTCCTTCATTCCATGTGATTTTTTTTCTCCCTGTACTGGGTCATTCCATGTGATTTTTGAAAGACCTGTTGTATGACTCTGTCATAAGAGTGGGAATAGGATCCAGCTTTGCCATTGGAAAGATTTCAGCTCATGATTAGTGATCCATGAGTTGACTGTGACTCAAGCATTCTGAGTCCATTTTGCATATTTATGAGGGAATCAAGAAAGGAAGGGTCACCGGTAGCTACAGTGGCTTTTTTTTTTTTTCCATCATGACTAAACTGTTACAGAGGAAAAGGAAAGTGGACACGAAAAGCAGAGAGTGAGGGTTCCAACTTTTCAATTCTGTGCCAACATTTGCTAGTTATCTTTCTTTTTTTAAAAAATTGATGGTTTTATTTTATGTAAATAATACCTTAATAAACAAGGAGGAAAATGAATAATCCATGTTCATTCTTTCAGGTTTTTGCCTACTACTAGCTATCTTTTTGATTATAGCCATCCTAGTGGATATGAAATGACATTATGGCTTTCATTTACTTTCCCTAATAGCCAGTGATGTTAAGTATCTTGCAAGTGTTTGTTGGCTATTGATGTATTTTCTTTGAAGAACTGACCATTCACATCCTTTGGCCTTTTTAAATAATTGGGCTGTTTATGTTTTTATTGAGTTATAAGAATTATTTTTGTAGATAATAAATTCCTTAACAAATATATGATTTGCAAATACTTCCTCCTTTTCTGTAGACTGTCCACTTGTTTTTTGTGGTAATAGAGATTGAACCCAGGGCCTTATGCATGCTACTCAGGCTCTCTACCTAGTGATACCCTTTTTTTTTTAATGACACTAGGGATTGAATCTCTAGTCCTTTTTGTTTTTATTATGAAACAGTGTCCAGTTAAGTTGCCCAAACTGGCCTTGATTTGTGATTATCCTATTTTAGCTTCCCAGGTAGCTGGGATTATGGGCATGTGACACTGCAGCTGGCCCAGCTCTACTTTTTATATGGAGTTCTTTGAGGCACAAAGGTTTTCAATTTAATGAAGTTCACTTTATGTGTTTTTTCTTTTGTTACTTTATTTGCTTGACTTGTCTTTTGTTAGACTAGATTGCCATATCTGAGATTATGAAGAGTTACTCTTTTTGCTTTTAAGAGTTTTAAAGATCTGGTTCTTAAATATACCTCAAGTCTGTTGCTTTTGCACGTGCGCGCGCGCGCACACACACACACACACACACACACACACACATATACATCCATCTCCTTTTGACAGTACCATATTATCTTCATTGAGTACCAGCTTGCTTTGGAGTAAACTTTGAAACATGTGAGTCATTCAACATTACTGCACTTTTTCAAACTTTGACTTTTCTGGGTCATTTGCAATTCCATATGAATTTTAGAATCAGCTTGATAATTTTTACAAAAAAGCCGGCTCGGATTCGGTTAGTGATAATGTTAAATCTGTAGATCATTTTGGAGAGCTTTGCCATCTTAATAATAGTAAGTCTTTTAATCCATGCACATGGAGAATTTTCCATCTATTTAAGTCACTTTAATCTTTTTCAATAGTTCAACCATGTTTTGTATTTTCAGAGTATAAGTTTTGTACTTTTGTTAAATTTATGCCTAAGTATTCCTCTTTTTTTTTCCCCCCCTTTTTGGCAGTTCTAGGCCTCATGCTTATTCTTTTTGAACAAATTTTAAATGGAATTATTTTATAATTTTACTTTAAGGTTCTTTGTTATAAAGTGTATAGAAATAGAATTTATTTTGTATATTGATTTTTGTATCTTGCTATCTTGCTGAACCTGTTAGTTCTAATAGTTTTTTAGTTGATTTCATAGCTTTTTTGAAATATAGAAAACCATAAATCACATCATCTGTGAATAAAGATAGTTTTACTTCTTCCTTTCCAACCTCGATGCCTTTTATTTCCCTTTCTTGCCCAGTTGCCTCTAGGACAGTGTTAAAGTGATGAATGCATACATCCATCCGTGTCTTGTTTGTGTTTTTGGCAAAGAAAGTATCCAGTTTTTTCACCATTAAATATGATATTAATTGTGGAGTATTTGTAGATGCCCTTTTTTTTCAAATCAAGCAAGTTGTCTATGCCCACTTTTTTGATTATTTTTATCAATAAAAAGTGTTGGATTTTTGTCAGATGCTTCTTCTGTATCTATTATGTTCATGTGGCTTTTGTTTTTTATATAATAAATTACATATATAAAGCATTACACTTATTGACTTTTTTCTTGTTAGGTGAAACTTTTACTTCTGGGATCAATCAATCCCTTTTGGCCATGGTTTATAATTATTTTTATATGTTGCTAGATTCAGCTCGCTAATGTTAAGGATTTTTTTTTTTTTTTAAAGAGAGAGAGAGAGAGAGAGAATTTTTTTAAAATATTTATTTATTTTTTTAGTTTTCGGTGGACACAACATCTTTGTTTGTATGTGGTGCTGAGGATCAAACCCAGGCCGCATGCACGCCAGGCGAGCGCGCTACCACTTGAGCCACATCCCCAGCCCTAATGTTAAGGATTTTAATGGACAAGTTCATAAGCACATTCATGTTAGTTTTTTTTTTTTTTTTAAGAAATTCTTTGGCTTTGGTATCAGGGTAATACTGGCTTCATAGAAGGAGTTTGAAGTGTTCTTCTGTTTTGGAAGAATTATGAAGGTTTGGTGTTATTTGTTTTTGTTTGTTTTCAGTACTAGAAATTGAAACCAGTTCCTTGTTTATGCTAGGTAAGCACTCTACAGCTGAGCTACATCTTTATCCCTTTTTTAATTTTATTTTGAGATGGTATCTCACTGGGTTTTCCAGGCTGGTCTTCAATTTGTGATCCTCTGGCCTCAGCCTACCTAGTTACTGAGATTACATGTGTGTGTGACCACAACCAGTCTTTAAATGTTTAAAAGAATTCACCAGTTAAGGTTAGGATTACCTTACTGGATTACCCCTGTAATCCCAGCCATTTGGAAGGCTGAGGCAGAAGGATTGCAAGTTCAAAGCCAGCCTCAGCAATTTAGCAAGGTCCTAAGCAACTTAGTGAGATGCTGTCTCAAAATAAAAAATAAAAAGGACTGGGGATGTAGCTCAGCAGTAAAACACTCCCTGATTTCAATCCCTTGTATCCTACCCAACCCCTGCAAAAAATGAAGGAAGGAAGGAAGGGAGGGAGGGAGGGAGGGAGGAAGGAAGGAAGGAAGGATTAATTCATCAGTAAAGCCATTTGGGTCTCAGTTTTTCTTTTGGGGTAGTTTTTAACTAGTTATTGAATATCTTTGCCAGCTGTATGTCTATTCACATTGCCTTCTTGAGTCTGAGTAGTTTCTTATTTATATATGATGCTGAGAATTGAACCCTGTGTCTCACACATGCTAGGCAAGCGCTCTACCACTGAGCGGCCACAACCCCAGCCCCAACATTTTTCACTTTTGATTCTTACTAAAAATTTATCCCTTAAAAAAAAAATCTTTTTCAAAGCTTTTGGTTTTACTGTGGGTTTTTTTTTTTTTTTATTTTCCCCCATTTTCTGTCTCATAATACTGTTCTCACATGATAGGGATATAGACTCATATTAAAATTAGTTTTTCATAGTAGAAATTATAAATATTGATCAAGTATTTGGAAATTTTATCTGAGCATTTTGTTTGACTAGGTTCTCATATGCTCAACACTGGAAATGATTTGAAAGAAAGTGTCAAAAGTGATTCAGTGTTGCTGACCAGTGGAAAGTATGATCTGAAGGAACAACACAGTGTCACCCAAGCTACTCAGACAAGCCCAGAGGCTCCTTGGCCAGTTAAATTTCCTGAATGCTCCTTGGACTTTACTAGAGAACAGGTAATAGAAACCCTATTTCAGATTCAATTTCAGCAATTAAAATAATTATTAATATACTAATAGGTAACACATTATTTGTTTACTTATTTAAGTTAAATATTGAGTATTATTTAACAGACATTTTACATATTACATCTGCTTAATTTTTATTTTAATGACTGAGTAATATGGATGTGGATATATTATCATTTCTGAACTTTCCTTTTAACATTTGCTAACATTCAAGTTGCTTCTGATTTTTTTCCCATGGTAAGTAAACAAAATGCTCAGCAGGGTTTTAATTTATACATTATGAGTTTATTCATCTTTTCATCAAGGATTTATTGGATAATAACTCTGAGCAAGGAATGTAAAATTGAGCAGTTCCTGTCTGTTGAAGAACTCAAAATTTGGTGGGACAGACAAAAGTTTGTTAACAGTGATTACAGCATACTGTCAGGTGCCACAGATTGGGGGAAATATAGGGACACATCCTCATTTGATCTGTGTATAAGGCAGAACTTTTTAAGCTAAGACTAAAGGAGGTCTGAGAACTCTTTGAAATTGAATGTGTATGTTTTCATATATCTGTGTAAATGCAAAAAGCCCCTAGTTTTATTGTCTCCTCCTATCAGGGTTAGGAATGGCTCTTATGACAACAGAATACTTGACCTAAGTCAACAAAGGGGACAGACGACTTATTGGCTATCTAGAGGAAAATGTCTAGTGGTACATTCAGATTATGAATTGTGATTTTGGAGCTCAGGAAACAGATTTATGCTAGATAAGGGTATCTGGTAGTTGAACTGTGGGAGTAAGTGAGACCATCCAAGAGAGTGACTCAGATGACAAAAGAAGAGACCAGCTATGAAATAAGTAGAATATGGAAATTAAACATTTTCAAGATAAAAAGGAAGAAGTTGGCATAGGTTGAGAGAGAAGCATGAAAAGAGCTGTGACATAAAAACCATAAAAGGAGAGATGTTTAGGAAAGGGGAAAGTTAGCAGTATCCAAAGCCATAGAGAGGTCCAATGATATTACAGTGAAACAAAATCACTATTAAATTTGGAAATGAGAAGTTAATTGTTTTGAACTATGGGGTCAAAACTTAAGGAAATTTTTAAATTTTTTTTTAAATAACTATTTATTTTTATGTGTTACTGAGGATCGAACCCAGTGCTGCACACATGCTAGGCAAGTGTTCTACCACTGAGCCACAGTGCAAGACCCGTAAGGACATTTTTAATGGCATATGTGTTTCTGAATAGCTTCTCCAAGGAATTTTAAGTGGACCACACTAGCATTGGATATTTTTACTATCCCAAGTGTCAGACCTTTGGATACTCTATAAAGTAGTATATTTAAATTTTCTGGAAATGATTGAATTCTCTTTTCAAATTTATCATTTCAGCTCATGGAAGAAAATGAATCTCTTAAACAGGAACTGGCTAAAGCTAAAATGGCTCTTGCAGAGGCTCACTTGGAAAAAGATGCACTTCTTCATCATATAAAGAAGATGACAGTTGAATAACAGAAGTGGCTGTCAAAAGTTAAATGACAGCTCTGGAGTAGGATGGTTATATAAATAATGTCGATGTAATGTTACCAATTAGTGGAAGACTTTCCTTTTCATGAAAATAAAATGAAATGGAATGTGAAGTAGTGACTATTCCAAAGCCAGTTTAGAAAATATTAGGTACGAGCATTACAATCTTTTGATTGTTCTATGTTTTGGGGTTTAAACCTCATTTAAACTGGTATGATCTAGGAAAGTCAGTACATACTGTAAAATAATTACATGCCTAATGAAAAGAAGATGTCATTTCCTAATTGTTATATCTCATTATAAACTTTTTAAAAGAGGAAAATGAAAACCTGTCATGTTCACTCAGATTGAATTTATTTCTCACTATTTGTTAATAATTTACTATTATTTACAAAGAACAGATGCTTTTAGGGCTAATGTAAAATAAAAGGAGCTTACATTTTAAATGTTATTAAAATTATGTACTGAAGTCTATAATTATTTAATTACTGTAAAATATCTAATCAAATTAATAAATTATATAATTAATGAGTTTAAGAACTCTGAAAAATCTTCACCCTCTTGAACTTACAGAGTAACTTGAAGATGTGACAAATGATGGGTAAATTGTGTAAGTAAAAGCTATAATTTTCAAAAAAAAGTGGTACAAATGTAAAAATAAAAAGCACAAATATTAGAATATATGGCCATGTGATTTAAAAGCATTACTTGTACATTCCTTGAAACATTTATCCTTAGTAGTAATTTAACTATTCTAAGTTTAGCAACATTTGTAACTGTAAAATTTTTAATTAATACTATTTATATTATTTCTTTACCTTTATCTTTCCTCTTTGAGGAGAATATTTTCAGAGAATTTGCTTTTCATGAACATAAACAATTTCATACCATTCTTGTTGTATCAGATGGGTGTTTACACATATTGAATTTATAAAGCTAGTTTTGATTAAAGCTTATGTGAGATATATATATATATATATATATATATATATATATATACATACATATATAGTCTATAATAAGAGTCATTAGTAAGTTTTGAATTCTATTTTCTAAGGATTAAGGTTGAAGACACAAGAGAGAATCTCAATCATGCATTATGAAATAAAAATACATGAGTATTTAAGAAGCAGGCTTTTGAAGATTTAAAATATATTTCTGATAGAATTAAAGTAAATGGTGTCTATTTTAAAATTCAGGTTCTTAAATATATAAAAGAACATGAAACAACTGGACTACTCCTTAACTTGAAAATTCTAAAACCATGTTGCAACATTTTATGGTGCTTTGCTTGTTTGGTATATATAGCCATACTTCTATCTGAGTGCTTGAGAGAAAATACATATTTCATCTACATTAGTATTGAATGAAGTTATAGGTTTTATTAAAAACAGTAAACTAGAGGGTTTTTTTCCCCTATCTTATTCATTTTCATTGACAATACTTCAAAATACAGGCATTGTTTGTAGGGGCTAAGGATCTAGCCAAGAACAAATTAAATTGTTAATACCTCAAAATATCTTAAAAAATTATGTTAAACCATGTTAATCTAAAACTGTATCATAGCCTTAGATTAAATGCAAAGATCTAAAGATTTAAAATGCATAGTGTATGCCCTTATAAGCTTGAACATAGCTTATGAACTTTTGATTTATCTGTACATATTCATCAAAAGCAGTCTCTATTGTGGAAAAGAAGGATCAATGGGACATTAACTTCTTCTGTGATGACAGTGTTTCTCAGGATGGATCTATTCTTACAAATTTTAAGTTTTTCTATGGTATATTACAATTGCTTAATGTTACATAAGCTGAATGTTTTTCTTCTTCCTTTTAAATGTATATGTAGCCTTCCAAGATAATCATATAAACAACAGAGACAATAATACTCTGAGCCTTCTTTCTATATGCTTTGTTGGATTTTTTTTTTAATTTATGAAAAATACTATTGAGGTTTAAAATTCATGAGACAAGTTCATACAGATTGTAATTCCCACAATAAACCCTGAGAGGTAGGTATTATTCAGTTGTTGTGTGTCTGTGGGGAGATACCCTAATCCTCAGAAAAGATGAATGAGTTGATTAATCACTGTTAATAACCCGGCCTTTTGACTTAAAGCCCAGGTAAATGTGTTTACTTGAGCTTAGTTATTAATTTGCAGTGAGTGGGGATGATAAGGAGAGGGATTGCTGTCTTACCTGTTTTCCAGAAACAGGTAGTATTTTGAATAGTGTGCATACGTTGATAGATGTGTTACTGTGTGTGTATATGTTATTCAAACTACTTAAAAGATAGTGGGACAATTTTTGTTTCATTAATCTAATCCCAAATGACATAGCACTGTGAGAAATACGGTAATAAACCTATTATAAACTTACAAGGGATTTTTTTTTAAATGACTCTAAATTGGTAATAAACTTGTCATAACTTGAATTTTCCTTGGTTAAATCTCTAGCAGGCATATATTTGTGATTGGGGAATAGAAATGGTAATTGTGTTTTGCTTTTTATTTGCACTCATTTTTGTTGGAAACTTTTTAAAAAATATTTACTTTTAGTTGTAGTTGGACACAATACTTTTATTTCACTTATTTATTTTTATGTGGTGCTAAGGATCGAACCCAGGGTCTCGCACATGCGAGGCAAGCGCTGCTGAGCCACAATCCCAGCATTGGAAACTTTTTAAATGAATAAGTAAAAAATGTGTATATTTATGTTGTCCAACATGATGTGCTGATGTATATGTACATCATGGAAGAGTTAAATCAAGCATTTTAACCTTCGTATCAGTTCACATACTTTTTGTGTGTGGTAAAAATACTTAAAATCTACTCTCTTAAGCAGTTTTCTTCCTGACCCAGTAGAGGATTGAACTTAAGGGCACTGTACCACTGAGCTATATCCCCAGCCCTTTTCATTTTTTATTGAGAAATGGTCTCACTAAGTTGCCTAGTCTGGCCTGGAGCTTGTGATCATCCTGCCTCAGCCTCCACAGTAGCTGGGATTACAGATAAGCATCCAGCAGCAAATTTCCAATATACAGCATATTGTAATTAACTCTAGTCACCATGGAGTATCAATGGTCTCCTGAAGTATTCCTCTTAACTGAAAGTTTGTTTTGTTTGACAAACATCTGTATACCCACTGCCTTCTTTCCTGCAGCCTTTGATAACCATTGTTTTACTCTGTTCCTGTGAGTTCAACTTTTTTGCACTGTACATATAATGAGATGTTGCAGTATTTAACTCTGTGCTTGGCTTATTTCCACAAGCATAATGTTCTCCAGGTTCATGCATGTTGTCACAAATGATGATTTCCTTCCTTTTTAAGGCCAAATAGTATTCTTTTATATATATTTTTTCTCCATATTTTCTTTATCCATTCCTTAGTGGACACTTCGGAGTTTCCAAATCTTGGCTACTGTGAATATTGTAGAGCCGAGATTGCAGATATCTCTTCAACACTCTGTTTTTATATTATTTGAGTATATGTTAAGTAGTAATATTGCTTGCTGGATCATGTAGTAGTTCTACTTTTTGTTTTTTTGAAGAACTTTTTTTCATAATGGCTGTACTTATTTACATTTCTACACAAGGATTGCCTTTTCTCCACATTCTTACCAACACTTATTTTGGGTCTTTTTAAAGTAATAACCATTCTAGCAGGTGTGAGGCGATATCTCGAGTTTTCATTGGCTTTCCCCTCATGATTTAGTGAAACTGAGTGTTTTTCATCCTTGTTGACATTGCATATCTCTTTTAAGAACTGTCAGTTCAGGGGCTGGGTGTGTAGCTCTGTGACAGAGTGCTCACCTGGCACATGTGAGACACTGGGTTCGAACCTCAGCACCACATAAAAATAAATAAATAAAGATATTGTGTTCATCTACAACTAAAAAACTTTTTTAAAAAAAGAACTATCAATTCAGGTCACCTGCCCATTTTTTAATTGGGTTATCTGTTTTTTGGGGTTTTTTTGTATTAAATTGTTTGAATTCCTTACATATTTTGGATAGTAACCCCTATTCAATATATGGTTTGAAAATATATTCTCCTGTTCTTTAGATTATCTCCTCACTCTCTTCATTTGTTAATTTTTGCTCTTATTACCTGTGCTCTTGAGGTTATATCCCCAAAAAACCTTTGCATGGACTAATGTTTTAGGACTTGGGCTTCCCCTGTTTTCTTTCTAGTATTTTTACAGTTTCTGATCTTTTTATTGTTGTTGTTCTGAGAATTGAACCCAGGGTGCTTTACCACTGAGCTGTATACCCAGCACTTTTTAGTTTTTGAGACAGAACTTTCTAAGTTGCTGAGAGTCTCCCTAAGTTGCTGAGGCTGGCCTTGAACTTGTGATCATCCTGCCTTAGCCTCCCAAGGAGCTAGGATTATAGCTGTGTTCCACTGTGCCTGACTCATCCATTTTCAGTTGATTTTTGAATAGTATGAGCTGAGGACCCAATTTCATTTTTCTGCATGTGGATGTCCAGTTTTCCCCGTACCATTTATTGAAGAGACTATCTCTTCCCCATTGTATGTTCTTGGCATCTTTGGAGAAGATAGGTTGATTATAAATGCATGGATTTATTTCTGGGCTATTTTATTTCATTGGTCTATGTGTCTGCTTTTATGAAGATACACTAAACCTCCTAGGATTCACTCTGTACTACAAGCAGAATTCCTGTTTTGTTCAAAGTACAATTTTAATGAAAGCAATTAGCCACACACACCCCGCAATCCCTAGCTTAAAACATTTTAATGACTTTTCATTGCTTTTATAATGAAAAAATATTTTGTATGAGCTATTGGGTCACATATATTAAGACCACTCTTTGTACTGTGGTTCTGAGTATTAAATAAGTTAGTGTTTGAAAAGATAGATTTGGTGGACACATCACCTAAAAATACTATTATTATTATCATTTAGCCTCATTTTGTACCATGTTTTACTTTGTTCTACCTCCATTGTCCTGGAGTGAGAATTAAAGCGCTTCATTCATCACAAACTTTTTTTTTCAGTACTGGGAATTGAATTGATCATGGGATTTTTGTTAATGCTGTTCCTTTGGCTTAAAGTACAGCTCCTCTTCATTGCCTAGTTAATTCTATTTGTCTGGTTGCTAACATGGAGTAAGACCAACTGTTACATATTCTCACATGACCATGCACCTCTAGCATTTAATGCCTTTGTAATTTTGTATGTATTTGTTTGATTAGTGTCAGACCTAGTTTGTAAACTCCATGAGAGCAAGAATTTTGTTTTTGTCATTGTTAAACTTTGTTCCTGGCACATAGTAGCTGTTCAGTGAACTTACTGAAAGAATAAAATGGTTGGGTGCAGTGGTGCACGCATGTAATCTCGGAGCATGTAATCTCAGAGGCTTGGAAGCTGAGACAGAAGGATCATAAGTTCAAAGCCAGCCTCAGCAACTTAGTGAGACTCTGTCTCAAAAGATGTAGGGTAAGGATGTGGCTTAGTATTTAAGTACCCCCTCTGTTCAATCTCTTTTAACACAACAACAACAAAAATAAAAAATAAAAAGAAGAAGAAGAAGAAGAAAATGAGTGGATGAGATAAAAAAGGATATTTTCCAGGTATTGAATATTTCCTTTCATTTTGTTTGAAGAAAGATAGAACATAGGCAGAAAGGTAGTTGCTCTAGTTATTAAAAGGGAAAATACTTTGTGTCTAAGAAGGAAAAAAAAGAGGGAAATAGAATGGGACTATTTGCCATACTGTGTTCAGGGTAGGGAATATCTGAACCTTTAGTTGATTTGTCATAAATAGAAAATAAGCTCATCACTTTGTGGTACTGCTACAGTGCCAGAATGTCATCTGGCTTTTATTGTAACATATGGTGTTGTGGCTGTTGAGATCTGCCAGTCCCATTTGCTAAATGGAATGGAAACAAAGCCAAAAGAGTAGTGTTTGAAATAGCTTCTCTTTGGGAAACAAATTGATACTGAGACTTAATTTCAATTATACCTAATTCCTTCAAATGCAAAGAATTTGATTTTAGCTTGCATTGAGTGATATGGAAAATAAATTTTGAACTATGTTCTAATTTTCCTTTTCAAATACATTAATTACCAAAAGTTAGGCTTATTTAGAATATAGAAACATTAAAGCAGTGATGTTTTTTATTTAATATGTATTTATTTTTTTTAGTTGTAGTTTGGACACCATACCTTTATTTTATTTTATTTTTATGTGGTGCAAAGGATTGAACCCAATGCCTCGCACGTGCTAGGCAAGCACTCTACCACTGAGCTACGGCCCCAGCCCAAAGCAGTAATGTTTTTAAAAGACTATTTCATGAAATTATAATACTTGATCCATTTTTGTTTTGGTTCTTGGGATGGTCTTTTTTGAAAGGCACAAAAATGAACGTGAAAATGTAAGCATGATGGTTTCTTACAAATCATTAGATATAATCCATCTTAAAGTGAAGAGAAATTCATGTTAATGTTGAAATATTGAAACTAAACATATATGTTATAGACACTATTGTGTAGCCTTAGCAGATTTTGAGAATTTAAATCTTTAATTTAGAGAAATTGAGAAATATGAAATCAAATTCATGTCTTTTTTCTGCTTAGTATGTAATATAAAACATGCAATAAATTTTTGGTTTTAAGAAGAATAATCACCAGGAATAATAATCTGTGTTTTAAAAATTCTGAAACTATATAAACAAAGAGGCAATACTGTATAAGTTTTTATTTTCAATGTTCTTTGTGTCATCAATCAAAAGTCAGTTTGTTATTTACAATTTATACTAAACTCTGGCAAGTGAGATTTCTTGTATTTCTTATATTCAATGACTATGTTTAGAAAACTTAAGCATTACAGAAGCTAGGAGAATAAGACTGGTGATTAAATCTGACATAATTCAGCAAAGCATTTTTACTGTTATGACAAAAAACTTAAATGCTGAATCATACATCATCAAGAATAAATAAGATTTTATGGGCTAGGGATATAGCTCAGTTGGTAGAGTACTTGCCTTGCATGTACAAGGCCCTGGGTTCAATTCCCCGCATCATAAAAATAAAAAATAAAAATAAATAAATAAGATTTTTAAAAAATGAACACAAAGAGAAAGATCAGAAGTATCCTTGAAAGATATGGATGAAATAAATTCATTGGAGTATGATGAAAAGTTCATACTTTACAATATTTAAAATTACTCCAACTATAATAGATACATAGTATAGTCAGAGAAAGAACATTTAAAAGTAATCATGGGCTGGGCACAATGGAGTAGGCTTGCAATCCCAGCAACTCAGAAGACTGAGGCAAGAAGATCACAAATTCAAGGCCATCCTGGTCAATTTAGTGAGATCCTGTCTGGGGATGTAGCTCAGTGACAAAGTGCCCCTGGATTAGTCCCCAGTACTAAGGGGGAAAAAAAAAGTAACCATAGTGAACAAGTATAAGGAAATATGTTGAACAAAATTTTAATAATTAAGCACATGAGAAAGATCTGTGATAATTCATATATCACTTAAATTAAAACCTAAAGGATAATAAAAGCACATATAGAAGTTCTTAAGTTTATTATGAAAAAGGTCAGATGTAATTCTTTAATAAATGGTCTTCCCACAGTGTTAATATATTGGAATCTGTTATGATTCCAATTTGCACATAAAAAGTGAGCAGGATCACTTGCTGCTATTGGAGTCATTTTATCATGACTGTAATATTGGGGCAATTTAATGTGTTGTTTGAATTCAATATATATGCTTTATAATTCTTGACATAATTATAATAGGAATTTTAAGCATATTTCTTGCTTTATTCACTGTTTCTTGCAGTAATAAGAGATTTCAATATAAAGCATTGGAATTATGAAGGCAAAAGTATTCCAAAGAGAACTGAATTATACTGTTATAAACATTGATGTGGCTATATCATTATAGTATGCTGTTTTTACTTTTTTGGATAAATCCTGAGGAATGGGATAGCTGGATCATATGGCCATTCTATTCATAGTTTTTTGAGGAATCTCTGTACTGCTTTCCAGAGTGATTGTACTAATTTGCAGTCCCACCAACATTATATGGCTGTACTTTTTCCCCATGTCCTCATTTATTATTATTTGCATTCTTGGTAATTTCCATTCTAACTGGAGTGAGATGATATCTCAATGTAGTTTTGGTATGCATTTCTCTGATTGCTAGTTGAACATTTTTTTCATATGTTTGTTAGCCATTTGTATTTCTTATTTTGAGAAGTGTCTGTTTAGTTCTTTTGTCCATTTATTGATTGGGTTGTTTGTTTTTTTGGTGTTAAGCTTTTTGAGTCTATATATTCTATATATTAATCCCCTGTCAGATAAGTAGCTGGGAAATATTTTTCTCCCATTCTATAGGCTTTCTCTTCATGCTTTTAATTGTTTCCTCTTCTGTACAGAAGCTTTTTAATTTGCTGCTTTCCCACTTGTTGATTCTTGGTTTTATTTTTTTAAAATATTTTTTTAGTTGTAGTTGGACACAATACCTTATTTTATTTATTTACTTTTACTTGGTGCTGAGGATCAAACCCAGCGCCCCACGCGTGCTAGGTGAGCACTCCACCGCTGAGTCACAACCCCAGCCTCCTTGGTTTTATTACTTGATCTTAGGGGTCTTGTTAAGGAAGTTGGTGCCTATACCACTATGTTGGAATCAGCCCTATGTTTTCTCTGAGTACTTGCAAAGTTTCTGGTCAAATTCTGTAGTCTTTGACTTACTTTGATTTGACTTTTGTACAGGGTAAGAGGTAGAAATCTAGCTAAATTCTTCTCCATATGGATGTCTTGTTTTCCCAGCACCATTTGTTAAAAAAGTTATCTTGTCTCCAATGTGTGTTTTTGGCATTTTAGTCACATATCAAATGACTGTATCTGTGTGGATTTGTCTCCGTCTTTTATTTTATTCCACTAGTCTTCATGTCTGTTTTTTAATGCCAGTACCATACTGTTTTTGTTACTATAGCTCTGTAGTATAATTTGAGATCTGGTATTGTGATGCCTCCAGCATCACAAGATTACTTTGGCTATTCTGGGTCTTCCAAAGGAATTTTAGGACTGTTTTTTCTAATTTTGTAAAGAATGTCATTGGTATTTTGATGGGGATTGCATTGAATCTGTATATAACTTTTGGTAGTATGTCATTTTGACAATGCTAATTCTGCCTGTCCAAGAACATGGGAAGACTTCTAAGGTCTTCAGTGTTTTTTCATTGTTCTATAATTTTTACTGTAAAGGTCTTTTATCTCCTTAGTTGGCTATGGGTTTGTCATATGTAATTGTTATAAGGTTTAGATAAGTTCCTTCTATTACTAGTTTCTCCAGCATTTTAAACAAGAATGGGTGCTGGATTTTATCAAAGGCCTTTCTCCATCTATTGAAATGATCATATGATTCTTGTCCTTAATTCTATTTATGTGGTGAGTTATTTTTATTGATTTATGTATACTGAACCAACCTTGTATCCCTGGGACAAAATCCACTTGATCATAGTATTCTATCTTCTTGATGTGCTTTTGAATGTGTTTTGCTAATATTTTATCGAGGATTTTTATGTGTATGTTCATTAGGCGAAGGAAATGGGGATTCCCTCAGTGGAATGGGCTGACTTGAGAAATAAAAGCTAGGAAAAATAGAATGGCAAAAACACCCCACAGGACACAGAAAATATTTTCAAAAAGCAGGGGTGGGACAGGCTAGCCCATCATATGGATTGATACTAATGCAAAATGGAGCTTGTGCCTGCTTTATTTATATCTGGGGACTTCAAAGGTCTTCCATAGAAAGTTCTTCTCCAAAAAAGGTTATAGGTGGGCTGTTCAGTTCGCAATGGGTTATGCCTATCTCCAGAGGGATTATGAGAGATCTTCCTAGCAGAGCATAGATAAAGGTCAGGTACCTTGGGCAATCTGTTGCGTGGGAGAACCATGGATAGTTCCCAAGGTTAAATCTAAAATCTCCCTGGCTACATGCTGAGAGAAGATCCTCATGTGTTGTTCATGGATGGCTCCCCACAATTAGGGATATTGGTTTTTAGTTTTCTTGCTGTGACGTGTCTTTGTCTGGTTTTGGTATCAGGGTTATATTAGCTTCATAGAATGTATTTAGGAGTGTTCCCTCCCTTTCAATTTCATGTAATTATTTGAGTACTGGTATTAGTTTTTCTTTTCTTGAAGGTCTGATAGAACTTAGCTGAGAATCCATCTGGTTCTGAACTTTGTTGGAAGGCCTTTAATGGCTATTTCAATTTTACTACTTGATATGGTCTGTGTAAGTGGTTTTTTAAGTGTTTTTTTTTTTTTTTTTTTTTGGCATCTTCCTGGTTCAATTTGGGCAAGTCATATTTGTCTAGAAATTTGTTAGTGTCTTCTAATTTTTATAGTTGATTGGAGTATAAATTTTCAAAATAGTTTTTAATGATCTTCTGGATTTCATGTATGTAGTATTATTTTTATTTCTTTCTGTTTTGGTAGTTTGGCTAAGGGTTTATTAATCTTGTTGGTCTTTTCAAAGAACCAATTCTTTGTTGCTTTGATCCTGTGTGGTTTTATTAATTCTCAATTTCACTAATTTTGGCTCTGATCTTAATTATTTCCTGGTTTCTATTGATTTTGACTTTAGTTTGTTCTTTTTCTAAGACCTTGAGGTGTTTCATTAGATTATTTATTTGGGATCTCTCAATCTCTCTCTCTCTCTCTCTCTCTCTCTCTCACACACACACACACACACACACACACACACACACACACACTTTTTTAGTTGTAGATGGATTCAATAACTCTATTTTTATGTGGTGCTGGGGATCGAACCAGCTCCCCACATGTGCGAGGCAAGAGCTCCATCACTGGGCTAGAGCCCCAGCCCCTATCTTTTTTTAAAAAATATATCATTCAATGCCATAAACTTTCCTCTTAGAACTGACTTTATACTGTCCCAGATATTTTGATAGGTTGTATTCCTATTTCATTTGTTTCTAAGAATTTCTTGATTTCTTCTCTTATTTTTTCTATGATCTACTCCTCATTTAGAAAAGTACTATCCAGTCACCATGTATTTATGTGGTTTCTGTTATTTTTCTTGCTGCTCATTTCTTGTGTCATTCCATTGTGATCTGATAGGGTGCATGGGATTGTATCATTTTTTTAGTATTTGCTAAGACTTATATTGTAACCTAGAATATTTTGGAAAAAGTTGTATGAACTAGTGAGAAGAAAGTGAATTTAGTTGTTTTGGGGTGAAATATTCTGTAGGTGTCTGTTAGGTCATTTATTTATTTATTTATTTATAACCTTTTTAAAAAATTATTTATTTATTTTTTATTAGTTGCTCATGACAATACAATGATCTTGACATATCATACATTTGATTCAAATGGGGTATGAATTCTCATTTTTCCACATGTACAGATTGCAGGATCACATTGGTTATACAGCCATGTATATATATACAGCAATACTAGTGTCTATTGTATTCTGCTGCCCTTCCTATCCCCCCTCCCCTTCCCTCCCCTCCCATCACCTCTCTCCGCTCAATCTACTGTGACACATTTCTCTCTTTTTTTTTTCTTCCCCCTCACACCATCATATATGTATTTTGTATAACGATGAGGGTCTCCTTCCATTGTTAGGTTATTTAGATTTAGAGTATTTAGATTTAGAGTATTCAGAAATATCTATTGATTATAGTTTTGGTTTTTCTGTCTATTAATGATAGGGGTGCATTGAAATCACTTCATATTATTGCATTAGTGTCTATCTGGAATTTAATGTCAAGAATTTTTTTTTAATGTAATTAGGTGCACTGATGTTTGAGGCGTAGATATTTACTGTCATTCTATCTTCTTGCCTTGTTCCATTTGCCATAATGCAGTGCTCTTCTACATCACTTCTGGTTTATTTTTGCTTGAAGTCTGCTCTGTGAGATATGAGAATACCCATTCCTATTTGTTTTTGGATTCCATTTGCATGCAATTTTTTTTCATCCTTTTACTTTAAGCTTATGAGCATCTTTGCCTCTGAAATGAATCTTGCAAACAGTTGGATATTGTTTTTTTAATCTATTTTGCAAATCTATGTCTTTTAACTGGGGAATTGAGACCATTAACCTTTAGTGTTGTTATGGATAGGTGTTTGTTATTTCCTGTCATCCAAAACCCATTTTAGTGTGAAAAATTTTAGAGTTGGAAGCATGAAAATATACAATGGTGGTTTTATTTTTACTTTTTCTTCCTGCTGTACAATTATTACTTCAGTACATATTATAAAGCCCTAAACAATAAAATCATTGTATTTTAAAAATTGAAAGTAACTTAAGACCTCTTCTCTCGGTCAAGACTTTCAGTAAAGCAAGTTCAGAATGCTTCCAACAGGGAGTTCCCAAATTAAAAATGAAATTTTTTTCTTTTAATATTTATTTTTTAGGTGTAGATGGACACAACACAATGCCTTTATTTTTATGTGGTGGTGAGGATCGAACCCAGGTCCTGCCCATGCTAGGGGAGCACTCTACCCCTGAGCCACAATCCCATCCTCTTAAAAATGAAATTCTTAATGAGAAAAAAATGCTAACCCTTGTTAGCTGCAGGACCGGCTGAATAAATGTTAGCTGCAAGGCAGGCTGAATAAATGCTAGTTGCAGGGTGGGCTAAACACTCAACCCCACCCATCTGGTTCCTTTTTGCTTGTTTGCCTCAAGACTGAACACCTAGCCCAGACCTGTCTTGTGCAAGGGAAACCCATTTCTTGGCTCCTGTCGGGTCTGCCTGAAGGCAGAAGATGACACCCTTAGCAACTACTGTGTGATCCAATCACTGTACGCCAACAAGGCAGCTTGCAGGCCCAGAGACCCCATTAGATTTTGGCTATAAAAACTCTCCTGCCGGGCTTCATATTATTACATTAGTGTCTATCTGGGATTTAATGTCTTCCCACTCCCCCACTCTTTGTTCTCTCCTTCTCAATATCTCTCTCTCTCTCTCTCTCTCCCCCCCCACCCCCCATTCCCTGTCAATCAGACACTGCCACAATAAAGAAAGATCTCTTGGTTGCTCTGAGTGTTGTGGTCACTTTCCTTTCAACCCTAGTCTTTCTGTTTTGTTTTATGATAGTTCTAATTGTTTTGACTGCTCCCACCCCTGGAGTAATTAAAAATGTCCTATACATAGTCCTAGATTTTTCACTTGCCTCATAAAAGAGCTCTTATATCTCCTGTCAAGTCCTTTTTTTCCCTCTAAGGCCTAAACATCCTTAATATTTTATTTCTCTAAAGGCAGGGTTTCCAAAGCCTTCATCTTTGTCATTTAGATTTACCCAATTTGCCACTCACCCACTTAAAATACATGTGGTCATTACATAAATTAGCATACTTTTGTCTACAGGTAAAGAAAAGCCCAACTAAAACTATTACCCTAAAATTGGTTTAAATATAAGTAGTTTGTTGTAACAAACCATGTATTTGGAAACAGATGGTTCCACAGGCTTACTGATGTTATTAAGGACAGAGTCTTCCAGTCTTCTCTACCATCCTCAACACAGGGGATTTAATCCTCATACTTGGTCTCATGGTTGCAAGCAAAACTTCATGAAACTTAGCCACATCCAAAGGTAAGAAAATAAAAAGTATTTTCCTTTGTGTATTTCTTTTAATTCAAACTCACTCCCAGAAATTCCTCAGCATGCTTCCTAGTTAACATCTTACTGTATTTAAATGCATCACATTCCTGCTTATACCATCATTGGTTAGGATGAACCATCTCCAGAGTACTGATTCTACCCTGAACACATGGCCACATGGGACAGAACCTAGTTAAAACTGGGACTTGGCCTACCAGAAGGGCAGGGAAGGGAAGGGATTTGAGTAGGGAATCAACAGTCTGCTAATTACCCAAACTGAATACTTACATCAGGAAAGTCTGATTGATGAGGAATTTGATGGTAGTGTGGCATTCAGTCATCAGCTGACTCATATTTTTCTAAAAAAATAATGTAGCAGGTAGTAGGCCTAATGGAATACCAGCTACCTCCCTGCCCATGTAGATTTACTCTAGTTGGAGAGATAGACAAGGAGACAATTTCAATGTGATATGTAAAATGTTGTACTAAGTACATGTAACCTAGTCTTGGGGAGTTGAAGGAGATGACATTTAATATAAAGTTTAAAATAAGTGACAACCACAAGTTTGCAGGTGCTAAGCAGAAGAGAGAAGGATATACTGGAGCATGGTCAATTCCATGTGGACTGCAATTACTCGTCTAGATATTATTATTTTCAGGGTTAGGATTATGTTTACTTGTTTTTTAAGCTGGTTTTTTTTTGTATGTAATTTGTGCTGATTTATATTTGGACTGTTTTTTCTTTTCTCTTGGTACCAGGGATTGAACCCAGAAGTGCTTAACCACTGAGCCGCATACCCAGTCCTTATTTTCTGAGACAGGGTCTCACTAAATTGCTTAGGGCCTTGCTAAACGTCTGAAGCTAACTTTGAACTTAATACTGCTTCACTTCAGCCTTCCAAATTGGTGGGATTACGGGCATGTGCCACCACACCTGGCTTCATCAGGACTTTTTCATTCAAGCACATTCCTGCTGAGTCACATCTCTCCTGTATATTTATAACTGATTTTTTTTCACCTTATAAGCCTCATTTACTTTACTTTGTTTAGGCTCAGTATTAGGGCAGGAATCAGCAAATTTTTTTCTGCAAAGGGTCAGATTAAGTATTTTATGGTCTTGATTAACAACTCTTCCATTATCAAGTAAAATTAGCTACAGATGGTACGTAAATGAATGGACATAGCCATGTTCCATAAAATTATTAATAAAAGGTAGGTAGTAGGCCATTATCTTACCAGCCTTTGATGTAACCTACATTGCCTTTATTCTGGTCCCAGGGTAACTTATACCCTGCACCAGGAAAATGGGTTTCCATCTCATCCCAGCCCATCCTATATAAAGACAGTGACCTGACAAAGAAGCAACATGATGTAGATCTGTAATTAAATGATTTTATTAATCATTGACAACCAGACACCAGATGAAGCTATATTTCCAAATACCTAAGCCACAGGTTGGTTCAACATTTATATTGTGATCATCTGGTTAGCTTTTTGTCGTGACAAAATGCCTGAGAAAAAGAAGTAGAGATTTATTTTGGCTCAGTTTCAGAGGTTTCAGTCCATGGTTGGCTGGCTCCACTGCTTTAGGTCTGAGCTCATGTGAGGCAGAACATCATGACAGAATGGCTGCTCATCTAGCAGCAGGAAGCAGCAAGATAGACTATTTCAGGGTATCCTCCCCACCCCCAAAGACCTTCCTCTAACTAAGACTCACCTATGGTTTCCACCATTTTACAATAATGCCATGAAATTATTAATCTAATGAATTTATGCATGTTTGAAATCAGAGTCTTCATGATCTAATCATTTCCCAGAAGCCCCACTTATGAAAATTGGGGGTGAAGCCTTTAACACATGTGCCTCTGCGGGACATTCTAGATCCAAACCACAATACTACCTATTCCTTTTTACATCTCTTAATTCTACCCAGATTGCCAAGAAGACCTCAGATGGGTAAACTTTTTCCCCCCTTGATTAACGTACCATTATATTATATTGTGGTTTGATGTCCTTGACAAAGTTATTTTGTCTGATTAAAAATATGTGAAAACTGTATATTCCTTTCCTCTTAGGGTACACTGCAAGCATTTGTTAAACTAACCTACATTTCATCCTTTTTATTAGTTTTCTTTGGCTGCCATAATAAATTACCACAAATTTATTTTATGGTATAGTAGGTTAGACAGCATGACTCTGCTGGGTCCATTACTAGTCAAAGGTTGAAATAAAGGTGTCAGTAGGGCTGACTTTCTTTCTGGAGGCTCTGGGGGTGGATCTGCTTCCAAGCTTTAGGTTGTTTGTCCTGTTTGCTGACTGCAGAAGCCTCTAGAGACCGCCTATGTTCCTTAGCTCCCCACTCCCTTCCTCAAAGCAACAACAGTACTAGTTCCTGTACTTAAAATCCTTGTAACCTCATGTCTTCTACTCCTACATGGAGAAAGTCCTGTACTTTTAAGGACTCCTTGATTAGATTGGGGCCAGTTGGATAATAAAGATAATGTCCCTATCATAAGATCTCTAGCCTCCACTACTTCTGCAAAGTCCTTTTTGCTATGTGACATAATATACACATTTTGGGAAGGAAAGTAAACATCTTGGGGTTCATTATTCTGCCCAACATCTTTTGGTTCTATTTTTTTTTAACACAACTGCTTAAATTATATACTTAGTTCTAATATTTTTTTAGCATATTAAGTATTTTTATTATTTCTCATTATGAGCTAAGTAGACAAGTCACATTTATACAACCACAGAATGCTTTTCCTCTTATAACACATCATGAAAATTTCCCTCTGTGATTATGAGTTCTTTATAAACATTAATCGTGTAATAACTCATGGAATAGCTATAGTAAGATTTATCAATTACTCTATTATTCATCATGTGGGATTTTCCCAGTGTTCACTATTGTACAGAACTCTGTAATGCATATCTTTGTACTAAGAGAATTGTGTATACATTGGATTAATTTCTTAGGATTGATTCTCAAAAGTATAATAACTGCATCAAAACACATTAATTTCCTTAGATTGTTTTCCAAAAGTTTGACAAAGTTTATAGTCTCAGAAGCACTCTCACCTAGTAGTGAATATCATCATTAAAAACAAAACAAACACATTTTTGTAAAATTTATAGGTAAGTCTATATCTTGTTCTTTTGTTTTTCATAATTACTGGTGAGGATAAAGATTAAGTGACAAAAATCTTGTCATTTTTTGTTTTTACTTTTAGGATGTAAGCATTTATCTCAAAGTCGTATAATTGCTATAGATACTGACATTGCTATAGCTACTGACTATCACATTTACAAAAAATATAGCCTAATTCATTTGACTGCACACACATTTAACACTTCTAAACTTCAAGGGAAACCTGTCAAATAATCTGAGACCAAAGTATTTGTTAGTCTTTAGTTTTATCATCTCCTTTCACCATTATTCAATTTTGGTTTTAAAGTAAATTTGTTATAGTATTAGTACATAATAAGTACAGTGTTCCTGTAGAAAATGTGAAAATCATTGTACTTATTTCCCAATGTTTTCTACTCTTCTTTCATAGTAATAGAATTCCCAGTTTTCAGGTGGTTGCCTAGAATAAATAAATATAGATAGATATTATAGATGGATATTTCTAAGCCTCTTAGGCAGCTAAGGTAGTCACTGATCAAACAGAAGACTTATGTACTACTCAAATTTCCTTAAAGGGAGGGGCCTGTCCTTACTTATTTCTTTTTTCCTTCCTACCAACTGGAACACAAATATTTCCTCCCAAGTGATGGGGATGGAGATCAGGTGTGTGTGGTAGCACTGAAAGCCAAGTGAAAAATGAATAAAAAGCTAGTGATTAGCTCTTAAATGCAGCTAAATGGTCAAAAAGATGAGGAATGATAGTTGACAATTAGATTTAACAACATGGATATAGCCAATAACCTGAAAATAACAGTTTCAATGGAGTAGAGACCTATTTGCAGTGGGGCTGGAGAGAATAAAAGGTGAGAAATTGGACAGAATGAGCTCTTCAAGTGGTTTTACATTAAAAGGGAAGCTAAGCACATAGGTCACAGTCTAAACTGAAACACATTTGAAAAGGGCACCATTAATAATTAAGCCAAGAGTTATTAATTAAGTATAAACTGCAACTGTCATGCAACTGGAATAAATCTGTTTTGTAAAGGAAAACAGAGGCTGTGACTGGAAGAGAATTGGTATAGATTGTTGGATTATTAGTTTCTTTTTTTTAATAAGGGAAAAAATAGTGGGAATGACCTAGTAGAGAGGAAAATTTTTGTGATTGAGGAAAGAAAGGACATTTTTTGAGCAATGTCCTTGAGTAGGAGAGGCGATGATATATAATGCACAACAGGAAGGGTTGATTTTAGCAGAAGCACATAGAAGACAATAGACAAATGCAGGTGGGTGGGCTGAGGTGGTCATAGGAGTTTATGGAAATTAAAAAAAAAATTTTAGTTATACATGGATAGCATACCTTTATTTTATTATGTGGTGCTAAGGATCTAACCCAATGCCTCACACAGGCTAGGCAAGTGCTCTGCCACTAGCTACAGCCCCAGCCCTTGTGGAATTTTTAAATGAAGTTTTATATTTTTCTCACTGAAATAGGTAGTTAAGAGTGAGGGTTAGGGAAGAAGTAGAGGGTTTCAGAGAAGATATGAAATAGTTTTTATGGAAGAAAGGAAGAATAAATGGAATAGAAAATACACTGGTTGCCAAGCAGCAATTAGGGTCCAATGGCAGTTAATAATCATGTGTTTTAAGTGAGACCAATCAACAGGGTTATGTGTTATTCTCCAGTCAGGTTTCATTGTGCAGGTATAGTTATGGAAAGGGCTGAAAATTGAATATAATGAGATTTTATTGTATTGCAAATACAATAAAGAGGCAAGAGTATTCAGAGAGTATGCAATAATTTAATAATTTTTATCATTTTATAATTTGGCGATGTATAATTTAAAGTAGTAAATTAATTTCACAGGGTTGGTATAACTAAGTACCACAACTGGGTGGCTTAAAACAACAGAAATTTCTTGTCTCACAGTTCTAGAGGCTAGAAGTCTAAAAATCAAGGTTGTTGGCAGTTCAATCTCCTTAGGCTCAAGCAATCCTCCTGCCTTAGCCTGATGAGCAGTTGGGACTATAAGTGTGTGACATCAAGTCTAGCACATCTCATTCCCCCACCCCCATGTTTTTTATTAGTGCATTATAGTTGTACATAATGGTGGAATTCATTATTGCATATTCATATATGCAATATAATAATATAATTTGGCCAATATTATTCCCTTTCCCTCCCCTTCTCCCTCCCCTTGTCCCTTTCCTCTACTGATCTTCCTTTGATTTCCATGAGACTGCCCCCCTCACAACTTTTTTCCCTTTTTTCCTCTCTAGCTTTCAAATATGAGAGAAAACATGCTCCTTGACCTTCTGAATTTGGCTCTAAGTTACATCTATTTTCCTGCAAATGACAATTTCATTCTTCTTTATGGTTGAATAAAACTCAATTGTATATATATTCCACATTTTTAAATTCATTCATCCATTGACAGACATCTGAGCTGGTTCCAGTTTGGTTGTTGTTAATTTTGGGTACGTATATCTCACTATAGTATATGACTATAATGTTTTAGGATAAATACTGAGGACTGGTATAGATGGGTCCATGCCTAGACTTTTTGAGGAGCTTCCACACTGATTTCCATAGTGGTTGTACTAATTTACAATCCCACCAACAGTGTAAAAGTGTTCCTTTTTCTTTATATCCTCTCCAGCATTTATTATTGTTTATATTCTTTATGGCTGCCATTCGGACTGAAAAGTGAGATGAAGCCTCAGTGTAGTTTTGGTTCCTAATTGCTAACAATGTTGACCATTTTTAAAAATTTATTTAGTAGTCATTTGTATTTTTTATTTTGAGAAGCATCTATTTAATTCATTTGTCCATTTATTAATTGGGTTATTTGGGTTTGGTATTAAGTTTTTTGAGTTCTTAATATATTCTGATTACTAATTCTCTGTCAGAAGAGTAACTACAAAGATTTTCTCCCCTTCTACAAGTTCTCTCTACATTCTTAATTGTTTCTTTCCTGTGCAGAAGATTTTTAATTTGATGCTATCCCATTTATTAACACTTTGGGATTATTTTCTGAGCTTTAGGAGTTCTACTAAGGAACTTGTTGCCTGAACCTATATGTTGGAGTATTTACCCTACATTTTCTTCTAGAAATAGCATTGTTCCTAGTCTAATTCCTAGGTCTTTGATATATTTTGAGTTGACTTTCTAGAGCATCTAATTCTTGAAATGTTGAAAATAGAGCTCTTGGTTCTCTTTTCTCCATCTTCCCTCTCCACTTGTGACCTATTAATTTTTTGGTCCTTATTATTTTAATAAATAACACTATCACCACCGCACAGTCAAAAGTCTGGATCCCTGATTCTACAGTGTCCCTTAACTCATCCTCATACACATGCAGTCCTAAACTTGTCCTATTGAGTCTCTCTACATATTTCCAAATTATCAACTTCTCTCAATTTTCACATTTTTTTTCCAGTCCAAGAGACAATTTTTTCAGTAACTCTAACTCTACCTCCTCTCCCTCATCTGTCTTTTAAAAGAGCAACCAGTATGATCTTCCTAAAATAAAATACAGGGCTGGTTTGTGGCTCCGAGGTAGGTCTGTCTAGCACACATGAGGCACTGGGCTCGATCCTCAGCACCACATTAAAACATAAACAAAATTATAAAAATATAAAATACAGATGTCACCCCTCTGCTTAAAACACATTAGGAATCTTTAATACACTTAAAACTTCATCTCTAACATGGAACACCAAGGCTCATAGGATCTGACTGTGCCTAAAATACTTTGTGCTTGCATGTCTGCACTCCAGCCTTAAGGAAATGCCCACATGTCATTCCTTCTGTCTGGAATGCTCTTCTTTCGACTCTCTAAATTATTCTTGGTTTTTAAGTCCCAGCTTAAATGTCATTTGTTTTTGTTTTTAATTTTTTTTTAGTTGTAGTTGGACACAATACCTTTATTTTATTTATTTTTATGTGGTGTTGAGGATCGAACCCAGCGCCTTGCACGTGCTAGGCGAGCACTCCACCGCTGAGCCACAATCCCAGCCCCATCATTTGTTTTTAATGTAATTTGAATATATATTTATTAAAAATAATTAATTAAATATAACAGTTTTATTGGATTCATTGATCACTGCCACTTCTTTCATAACTTGACTTGCCCTTTTTTGGGTTATTTTGATTTGTCTTAGTTATCTTTAATATTTTCAACCAAAAATTTCAGGAAGGGCAAATAGGTATTTTTATGGAGAGTGTGCCCTCAATTAAAAAAAATAGTGTATATTGATTTTTTTTTAGATTTTTCAAGTTATAATATTTTTTCTCTCATAAAGGAGGTATTGTTGATTGCCCACTCAACAGGCATTTCTCCTTATTCATATTAGCAAAAGACTGGTTTTATTTGTGCAATCCACTCTTCCTTACCTAGCCATGCTCTTTACTGAGCCAACTGCATTCTCCTTAAAAGTGATTAGCTTAGGAATGAGTGTGGAACACAACTCTAGCTATTGCAATTGTTTATCTTGTTCTGCTTGATTATTGTTATTTCTACATGTAATGCCTGAAACTAGAGGACCATCTCATGAATAAGAGGATGAATAACTCAAGAGCACTGATTCCCTGGACTTGGCAAAGCAAAAAAATGGAAAGAATGGTCCTTGATCCACTAAATTAGACATTTTCGGGAACAAGTTAGAAATCCTAATATGAGATAATAAATCTGCTTTACTGTTTATACCAGCTGTACTGGATTTTCTATTTCTTGTGGTTAAAGATCTCTTAATACTCAACTTCTAATTTTATATGTTGTTCTATTGCTTCTTCAGGGAAATATGAACATGGCATGATGTTTGCTCCTGTACATATAACTGGTTTTCATTGACTGATTGCTAACAATACTTTTTAAAAATATTTGACATTTTAAAAATAGTAATGTCTAGTTATTGGCCTCTGTTTTCTTCTTGGCATTTGCTCCTTAACAGATTCAAGTCTCTGTAATACTAAAAGTTTTAATTATTTCACTAATCTTTGCCTTTTCTCCTGCTTCTTCTGCTAATCTTGCTTTAAATTTATGACCACGAACAATGACTACTAAATAAGTCATCAGGGCTGCCTAGTAACCCTTCTATACCCACTTTTTAACACAAAAAGGACTAGGGATGTGACTTCTAGTCAACTATTTAATGCTTTTTCCCCTTCCTAAAGACTCTTCCAGCACTCCTCCCATGTCTCATTCCAGTTCATAACTTTGCTTATAGTTTCACTGTGAAGATGGGAGTAATCAAAAGATGATTTTGGCATCTTCCTACCTTGTATCAGACATAAATATATCCCCACTTGTATCTATCTCTCTTAAGAAAAGCCTAGCTGCAAGGAAGCAGGGCTGACAGCTTCCAGGCATTAATGCCTTCAGAGTTCAAACCGAGGCCATAGGTTTCTCGAGTATCCCCCAGCCAATGACAGAGCAAGCAGTGTGCAAGAGCTTGTCCATTTCCACCATGGTGGGACTCCTCTAATGAGCAGTCTTGCCTTTGGAGCTCTGCTGACAGAGCCGGTTAGGACAGCATCACCGAAGTCTACATTGTTGTCTTATGTGCCTGACACATATTTCTTCTTTTTACAGGAGTCATTCATTCTCTTGTAAACATTTTAGGTTCCTCATTCTGTCTCAATTTCTGCTTCCTGGAAAACAACTTAAATGTCTTCGTCTAAAAATGTCTGTGCACTATGTGGGCTGCCATATTAGGCCAAGTCCTCCACTTCTGCATGTCTATAAATCATTCATGGATTTTTCTCCTGAAAGTATTCCCTCTCCCTCCTAGGTCATCAGTTTTTCTCTTCCTATAGTATGTTTTCCCCCCTATAAAATCTCTCATAAAACAAATGAAGAAAAAACTCTTTTGTCCCATCCCATTTTTATCTGTTTTTATTTTTATTTTTGGTTCTGAGGATTGAACCCAGGGATGCTTAACTACTGAGTCACATCCCTAGTCCTTTTTGTGTTTTGAGACAGCATCTTACTAAGTTGCTTAGGACCTTGCTAAATTGCTGAGGCTGGTTTTGAACTTAGCCTCCTGAGCCACTGGGATTACAGGCATGCACCACCATGCCCAACACTACTTCTATCTTGAACCAGCTCATTTGGCTTTTGTCCCTAATTGAAACTGCTCTTGTCCAATTCCAATTTTGCTTCAGTTTTCGGTCCTCATTTTACCTGATTTCTCAGCACCATTCCGTCCAGTTGATCATTCTCTCCTTTTTTGGGAGGGGGGCATGGACAGATAACCAGGGATTGAATCCAGGGGTGCTTAACCACTGAGCTACATCCCCAGCACTTCTTTATTTTGAGGCAGAGTCTTGCTTAGGGCCTCACTAAGTTGCTAAGGCTGGCCTTGCTCAAACTTGCAATCCTGCTGCCTCAGTCTCCCCAGCTCCTGGGATTACAGGTATGTACCATCAGGCCTGGTTCATTCTTTCCTTTTGAAACTCTTCCTTCATTTGGCTTTCAAGCCCTAGTCTCTCCCATGTCTTTCTCCCTCTTCTCACTGGCTGCCCCCTTCAGTCTCTTTTACTGAATCTTCTATATATTTCTGAATATTTCACAACTCAGTTCTTGGACTTTTCTTGCCCATATTCACTTCCTAGGTGATCTCCTCTGGTCTCCTGAATATAAATACCACGAGTGCATTGACTGTTCCCAAATTTATATTTCCAATCTTGACTTCTTCCCTGGATTCTACACTCATATATTTAGCTTCTATTTGGGTATTTCCTTCTTTCTACTTTGGGTCATTAGCCATACCACACAGAGAGGAGGGGGCATTGATTTTGATAATTTGAAATTAGTCCATTTATCAAGATTTTCTATTTCCTTAAGTTGTAGAATTATGAATAATATTAAATAATTTTATTTTGAGAAAATAAACTACTGTTGATAACCACTGCATTTCCTATATTCACCAAGAAAAGTAACTTTAAAATTAATAATATTAATAATATTATTTTAATATTAAAATTAAATAATATTATTTTGTCTAGACAAATAATATAATAATTTATATTATTAATATTATTAATTTCCCTGTTTCTGACTTCATATCCCCTTGTTTCTTTTTGTTATGTGATTTTTTTCCAGAGACAGGTTTGAGGTTGGTTTGTTATTTATAAAGATATATTTACTGGATACTTAAAGTAATTCAGGATCTATGTTAGTTATTTTCAGATATGTAATTTGAGTAATTTAGTGTAGTGAAAAAAATTTCACTTCTTCTACTGATGACTCAAAAAGATGTTGATAAACTATATGCTTCATCTGCATTATAATTTTGCCAGCTTTCAATATCATAGTTATTAGCATTTAGTTTCTGGAATCTATGCTTTTATGTTTTGAAAATGAAAACATCTGTGCATCTTTAGTCTTCTGGCAATTCCTGTGTTCTTCTCCATTTCTCAAAATTACTGACAGTGGTTCCATGGTTACATCACCTAGTATTGTGTTTTATGCCCATGGATGTGATTCACTGCCAGCTGAAGATTTGAACCAGTTTAGAGGAACTAGATGCATTCTTGGTAAGCTTCAATTATCTTATATTAATGCTGATTTTAATGCTTTTAAGTTTTAAAGTTATTTTTCCTGGTGAATATAGCAATGCAAATGCTGTTATCACCAGCGGTTTATTTCCTCAAACAACAGATCTTTCCATTCTAATTTTTTCTGGCTCCAGTAAAAAATCCAAAATGATTTATTATTTTTTGTTGTTTTAAAATGTGTAGTAAAAATATGTTTAAAAAGAAAGATCAATTTTCCTTGTTTGCCTATTTTTATATTTAAATTTTGATAAATTGTATGCGTCAATGGATGGTACTGAACATGCTTAATTTTCTCTAAATATCATCCTGCTCTGGAGAATTAAGAATGAGTGGATTAATAAAGATAGATATATAAATCAATGGAATAGAATTGAGAATCCAGAAATAATTCACATTATGTGGTCAACTGATTTTCAGTAAAGGTGCTAAAGAAAATCAATGGGAAAAGAATGGTATTTTCAAAAAATAGTTTTTAAGAGCTCAGGTTGTAGCTCAGTGGTAGACCACTTGCCCAGCACATGTGTGAGGCACTAGGTTTGATGCACATGGAAAAAAACTGAATTTTTATTTTTTCTTCTTGTCACATGCCAAAATTAACTGAAAATGGATCATATATGGGGCTATGGTTGTGACTGAGTAATAGAACACTTGCCTAGCATATATGAGGCACTGGGTTTGATCCTCAGCACCACATGAAAAATAAACAAATAAAATAAAGGTATCCAACTATAACTAAAAATTTAAAAATGGATCATATATCTACATTTAAGAACAAAAACACATGTATTCAAGGACATAGCACAGAAGAATAATCTTTTAAAATTTTATTTATTTTTTAATTAAATAATTTATTTATTTTACGATAGAATGCATTTTGATAGAAGAACAATATTCATAACCTAGGGATAAGACATAAAAGGCACAAATCGTAAATGAAAATATTGTTAAACATTTCAAAAAATTAAAATTTTTTGTTTGTTGAAACATTTAAGTAAATGAAAAGGCATACTAAAGCTTTAGAGAAAATATTTGCAAAATGTTCATTTGACAAAGCATTTGTATCCAGATCTATTTAAGAATTTTTAAAAAATATTTTTAAAATTGTAAATGGACACAATTTATTTATTTATTTTTATGTGGTGCTGAGGATCAAAGCCAGTACCTCATACGTGCGAGGTAAGTGCTCTACCACTGAGCTACAACCCCACCCCTTATTAAGAATTTTGCAACTTAATAATTAGATGTACAGTAACTAAAAAACAAACACACACCCCCACATACGAGTAAAAGATTTAAACAGATGACTAACAAAAAGATGCTCAATTTCATTGACTATTAGATAAATGCAAGCTAAAATGACAAGAAGATTCTACTGTTTACAAATTTGAGTATCTTAAAAAGACTGAAATGTCATATAAAGATGTGTAGTTGGGACTTCCCTGTGTTGCTGGTAGAAATACTAAGTAATATAGCCACTGTAAAACAGTATGATAGTGTCTTAAAAATGAAACTATACTTACCACATGACCTAGCAATTCTCCTCCTAGATGTTCACCTAAGAACATGAAAATATATGTTCATAGCAGCATTGTTCATAATAACCACACAATGGAAACAAATAACTGTCAACTGTGCCTATGATCAAAATGTGTCATGTGAATTCAGCAGAATATAACTCAGCAAATAGTATACTGACATTCAAAACATAGAGGAATCTCAAAGACATCATGGTAAGTTGGTAAATAAGAGAAATCAGATACAAAAACACATGAAATATGAATATGAAATTCTGGAAAAGGCAAAGGAATTTCACATATTAGGTCAGTGCCTGCCTTGCAGCTGTGGGGAGAAGGAGAGGAGATGGCTGGACAAAGGAGGGGCATAGGGGTTTGGAGAGGCTGATTAAAGTGTACTAACATTTGATTTTGGTGGGGACTGCACAATTCTATACATTATACAACTTTATATTTAAAATGGGTGAACTTTGATATGTAAATTATTTTTCAGTAGTGGCTTTATAGGTATATATGTTATACTTCAAGGTGGTATCTCTTAAAGAAAGAAGTTGTTCCTGTTAAACTTCTGTTTAAATGTCTAGCAGTCCATTTTCTAGGAAGCATAATTGTCTTTGCTCAATACAGCAATAATATTTAAAAATACAGTCATATTATAAATAATTTATAGACTATCATGATTTGAGTAATAGGCTATGGATTGTGAGATTATTAATTTAATAGTAAGGTTTCTAGCAAACTCCAGTGTTTGATATTTAATTATCCCTTACTCTCTTATGTCTGTTATAAATTCAGGAATGTAAAAGTAATCCAAAATATGTTTGGATAGCTGACTTGAGATTACAATGTCTGTACATTAAAATTATAAGCATATCTGTAATACAAGTGCTGGTCAATTCACTGTGAATAATATAGTATATTATTTGCCAGAATGAAAAGTTTACACAGGGGATAATAATGTATAATAAATAAATTTACACCAAGATATTTATAACTTTTCATCATTTTTGCCACCACTATCATCATCACCATCTACTTTTAGAAGAGTAAATTTTTTATTTCTGATTCTGGATTAAATTTTTAGGAGCAATCCAAAAGATTAAATGGTCATTTTTGTTAACAAAGAAATGAGCATATTGCTAACAATCAATAATGCATTTCACAAATCGTTTTCTGGAATAATAGATTATTCCAATAGCAGTCATTTGAGAAGAAATGCAAGTCACTTACAATTTAAAATAATTTCCAGGGCTGAATATAAAAATGCTTCTCTTTTTAACCAAATATAACATAGATTATAGTTTAAAACTTACCCCCCCAAATGCCATTTATTCTATGAATATTGTTTTGAATGAAGTCATTTGCCTCTTAGATTCAAATGCAAAGTAAGCTAACAGAATTAGGGAAAATGAAATAAATCTCTTTGGTTCTATAAAATGGTACCTCTTCTAGGTCTTTATCCTATAATATTAGTGCTATTAATGGAATTGAGTCCTCCCCAAAATTTGTATGTTAAAGACCTAGCCCCCATGTAATTGCATTTAGAGATAGAGCATAAAAGCTAAATGAGGTAATAGTCCTGATCCAATAGGATTAGTATCCTTATAAGAGATACCAGACTCTCTTCCTACAAACACTCAGAGGAAAGGCTGTGTGAGGACATAATAAGATAGCCTTCTGCAAGCCAGGAAGTTAAAGAAAGAGAGAGACCTCACTAGAAACCACATTTGTTGGCACCTGGATGATGGACTTCCAGCCTCTAGAATGGTGAAAAAATAAATTACTATTTCAGATATCAGTCTATGGTATTTTGTTATTGTAGCCTGAGCTAATACTGAATAGCACTTGATGTACTAAAGCAAACTATAAATTTATTCCTGGGGCTGGGGATGTGGCTCAAGCGGTAGTGTGCTCGCCTGGCATGTGTGCGGCTCAGGTTCGATCCTCAGCACCACATACAAAGATGTTGTGTCCGCCAAAAACTAAAAAAAATAAATAAATATTAAAATTCTCTAAAAAAAAAGTTTATTCCTAAGGAATATATGCCCTAATCTGGGTGTGGTAGTGTGAACTTATAGTCTTAGCTACTTGGGAAGTTGAGGACTTCAAGGCCTAACTGGGCAATGTAGCAAGAACCCATCTCACAACAAAACAAAACAAACACCCAAACAACAACAATTGGAATATATATCCCTGATTTTGTTTTGGATCAATAAACTTTCTTTCTTATAAACCCTTTCTTCTTTGAAAGCTATGATAGTTAATGGTTCAAAATTTCTGGTCCCAAAGAGTGTGCAGTTAAGCAAGTGACTCTTAAATCACTAACATTTATTCTAACATGGTACTTATGGCCTTAGTTGATAGAACAGCAGCATTCTAGAAACTTTATCTGATAAATACAATTTCTATGACATTAAGGTGCAAATGTATATCTCAGGACAAGTATAGATGTGAAAAATACAACTTTCTTATGTGTTTCTGGCATTCATCTTAATTTGGGATTTCATTCTGCCTGGGAGGTAGAAATCTATCTCAATCTATCTCACTTGTAGAAATCTATCTCAATCTATCTCACTTAACAGACGTGCACCTTGTTCAGTTTGTGGTGAAATTCTGGGAAACTTACACAGGGGAGCCCTCTGACCCCTAATGTACCATCACCCCTTCTGGTCTTTGGTTGATTAAGGAGAGGTTGCTATTTGAATTCCCATTCTCACTTCTGCCATACTCAGGTGCAAGAGTGTTCTTTGGCATCTACTTCGCTATGATATGTGAGGAGATAATTTTTGTGAGGAGTCTAAGACCCTATTTACTTTACCTTGAACAAATGGTAACAATCATTTCTTTTCTAGGGTCATGCTCTCTTTCTGGACAAAGCCGAATGTCTGCTCTTCTCCTGGGGGTTCACAAACCTATTTGAGGACTTTGTTGCTATTTATCATTAGCTTGGTTTGGGTTTCAGAGCATAGGATATCCCTTTCTGATACATATCTTTGATACAAGTACTTTTTAAAATATGGCACTTGTTAAATTAACACATAGTAATCATACATATTCATGGGATAGTGTGACAGTTGAGTATGTGTGTATTGTGATCAGATCAAGATAACTGCATATCCATAATCTCAGACATTTATCATTTTTTGGTCTGTGTTTAGAGCATTAAAAATTTCTGTTTACTAATTTTTTGTTTGTTTGTTTGTTTTGGGGTTTGGTACCAGAGATTAAACCCAGGGGCACTTAACCACTGAGCCACATCCCCAGCCCTTTTAATTTTTTTTTTTATTTTGAGATAAGATCTTGTTAAATTGTGTAGGGTCTTGCTGAGGCTGGATTTGAACTTGTGATCCTCCTGCCTCAGTCTCCAGAGTGACTGGGATTATAGGCAAGCACCATGGCACCCAGCTCTACTCGTCATTTTGAAATATTCAATTAATTGTTGTCAACCATAGTTATTGTACTGCTCTATAGTCTATTAGAAGTCTACAGGATTTTGGAAACCAAAAGTCGGAGACCTTCAGGCAAGTTCCCAAGTACCTCCTTTGAGCCTGTCTTTTGGGGGAAGGTGGGTGTTGATGGTAAAGGTGAAGGGAACATGAGAGAAAGATTTCTTAAAAAGTTTTCTCTGTCCTCATTTTAAAAAATGAGTCTTTTAAAAATCTTTTACTTGGTGCATTGCAATTATATATTATGGCAGGATTCATTATGACTTTTATTTGTAGATACACATAACTTAATTTCGTCATTTTCTTCCTTTCTTTTTCTTTTTTTTTTTTTTTTTTTTTTTTTGGTACTGGGTATTGATCCCAGGGACACTTAACCATTAAGCCACATCCCAGCCCTTTTTTATATTTTATTTAGAGACAGAGTCTCACTATGTTGCTTAGGGCCTCGCCAAATTGCTGAGCCTGGCTTTGAATTCCTGATCTAACTGCCTCAGCCTCCTGAGCCACTGGGATTACAGGCGTGCACCACTGCACCTGGAAGTTTGGTCATTTTCATTCCCCAGTACCTCCCCTTAGAATGAGTCTTGAATGTTATGGAAGTTATTTTTAATGTTCTTGTCTATTTCATAGTCTTTGAAGAAAAGCAGTTCATTTAGTTCCTACCTACTTTAGCAGTTTGAATGTTTCAGTATTTTCTTTCTTCATCTTCCCTCATTGCCAAGACCCCGGAATTTTTTCTATGCTGCCTCTCTAATTATAAATACTGTGACATACCCTGCCTCCCTTTTCTAGACTCCAGATGTTTACAGTCTCTTTTTTATTGAGATAGGCTGCAACAATCTACTCTTGTGTGTAAATTTTTTAACCTAAAACAACATAATCTAACCCCAAAACAAGCAAGCAATATACTTAATTCTTTAACTCCTTCATTCAATATCTTAGATCAAACTTAAAAACGTCAAATGATACCTATGTTTCTCATTTGTAAATGTCATGCTGGTCACTAAATAGATACTTAATAGCTAATGAATATTATCATAACACTGGGCTGATAGTTTTTAAGAAAAGTAATTCAATGATTAAGAATATTCAGGAGGTCTTTTCCTTTTTTATTTTCATGCTAGATTTGCTCCCTGCAAAAATTCTGAAAAGTTCACCCATTTTTATGTTTGAATTGCATTAATCATGTATTTATTAATATTTTTTAATACAGCCACAATATTTTTGCTGATTTTACAATTTTACTTTATGCATGGGAAACACATAGATGCACATTTCCACAGTTTAAATTCCTGAGTGAAGCAATGAACTTAAAAGTTTGATCCAGAATAAAACTTTGAGCAAAGTCAGCTCCAATTACTGAAATTTTAAAAATACTCAGAATTCTCCAGATGAGGAAATTTTTATAAGCCTAGTGAACAATACAATCATGTGGATATTGAAGGGAAGTTACTTCTCCTTGATTATTGCTGGATCTCAAAAGCAGTAAGAAATTAGCTCAAGCATTTTAAATTTAAGATTGTGTATCCCTATAGGAAATGGATTTCTTAAAGTTTACCTTTAGTGCTAAATTACCCATCTTTCTGAAGTAAAGATATGAATAATATTAACAACCATAAGTACTTTAAAAATTATTGCTTGTAGCCTTGCATGGTGGCACATCCCAATGATTTGGGAGATCAAGGCAGGAGGATTACAAGTTCAAGCCCAGGCTCAGCAACTTAGCAAACCCAGTTTCAAAATTTAAAGGGCTGGGTATGCAAGTTAGTGGTAGATCCCCCTGTTCCCAGTGGATTTAATCCACATTACTGCAAAAATAACTAAAAGTAAGTGAATAAGAAATGACTTGTTTGTTTATTTTGCAGTACTAGGGATTGAACCCAGGGATGCTCTACTATTAAGCTATACCACCAGCCTTTTTTATTTGTAGTTTTAGAGTCTTGCTAAATTAGTGAGGCTGGCCTCAAACTTTGAAACCTCCTGTCTCAGCCTTCCATATTGTGGGATGATTACAGGAATGTACTACTGTACCAGGAAGTAAAAACTACTTGTTTAGATTTAACTCATATTTAATAAACATCTACTAAAGCTAGGTGCCTCCGTTCTTTTTAGTTTCATTTAATCTAATCCTCAAAACAGTCACCCTTATTCTGTGCTGAATTGTGTACTTCCAAATTCATATGTTCAAATCCCAACCCATAATATCTCAGAATGTGACTTATTTGGAAATAGTCTTTGCATTGTATTTATTTCTTTATTTATTTTTTCTTCCCACATTTTTTATTGTTGCATTATAGTTGTCCTTATCGATGGGATTTGTTGTTACATATTTGTACATGCATGTAATATAACAATATAATTTGGTCAATGTCACTCCCTAGCCTTTCCCAGTTCCTTCCTATCTTCTTCCCCTCTCTGGTCCCTTTCCTTTACTAATCTCTTTTTGATTTTCATGAAATCCTTACCCTACCTTTCTTTTCCTTTTTCCTCTGTAGCTTCCAAATATAAGAGAAAGCATATGGCACTTCACTTTCTGAATTTGGCTTATTTCACTTACCATAAGAGTGCCCTTCATTTTGTTGCAAGTGACATAATTTTGCTTTTCTTCATGGCTGAATAAAACTCAACTTGTGTATATATACCACATTTTCTTTATCCATTCATCCACTGATGGACGCCTAGGCTGTTTCCAGAGTTTGGTGGTTGTGAATTGTGCTGATAAACATGGGTATGCATGTATCACTATAGTGAGATCACTTAATTCTTTAGGATAAATGCTGAGGAGGAGTATAGCGAGCGGGTCATGTGGTGGTTCCATGCCTAGTCTTTTGAGAAATCTCCATAGTGGTTGTACTAATTTGCAATCCCTCCACATCTCTCTAGCATTATTGTTTGTATTCTTTTGTTTATTGTTTGTATTCTTGATAATTGCCATTCTGACTGTGTGAGGTGAAATCCCAGTGTAGTTTTGATTTGCATTTCCCTAATTGCTAACAATGTTGAACATTTTTCATGTATTTTTTGGCCATTCATATTGCTTCTTTTGAGAAAGTTTAGTTCATTTGCCCATTTATTAATTGGGTCAATTGTTTTTCTTTTGGTGTTAAGTTTTTTGAGTTTTTAAATATATTCTGGATATTAATCCTCTGTCAGAAGAATAGCTATCAAAGATTTTCTCCCATTCTATGAGTTCTTAATTGTTCCTTTGCTATGCAGAAACATTTTAATTTGATGATGTGCCATTTATTAACTCTTGGCATTATTTCCTGAGTTTTAGGGTCCTATTGAGAAAGACTTTGCCTGTGCCCATTTGCTGGAGTGTTGACCCTATGTTTTCTTCTAGAAATTGCATAATTTCTGGTCTAATTCCAAGCTCTTTGATCCATTTTGAGTTGATTTTTGTGCAGGGTAAGAGATATGGTCTATTTTCATTCTTCTATATATGGATAACCAGTTTTCCCCATGGAGACAGGAGGTAACCTAGTTAAAAGAAATCATTAGTATGGGCTCTAATCCAATATGACTGGTATCCTTGTAAGAAAATCAGCACAAAACCACACATGGAGGGAAAACAGAGGACATAGGGAAAAGACAAGCCAACCCCGCCGAGCCTTGATCTTGTACATTTAGCCTCCAGAACTGTGGGGGAAATACATTTCTATTATAACCAGTTTTCCCCATGGAGACATTTCTGTCTCCATGGGGAAAACTGGTTATCCACAGAGTGGTACTTAGTATTTTGCCATAACTAAGTACCACTGTGGTACTTAGTTATGGCAAACCTAGCAAATTATTACGCCTGTCAAGGTGTATTATTATATTCCTCCTGTAGGCACTACAGGCTCTACAAGTTTTCAAACAGAAGAGGCTCCACCAGATTTGAAACCCAGATATTCTGATTCAAACCCAGGTCTTCTGACCACAATGCTAGTGCTTTTTCTATTATAAAACTGTAATTTGCAGCATAATGGAAAGAGTGCTTTGGAGAAAATTTAGGTACCAATGTAGAAGACACATATATTTAGTCAGATGTGAGCTACCGAGTCCACAAAAATCTCACAATGACTCCCCTTCCGTTCTTGGCTGCAAAGTGAGTCCAGCTTGGTCCCCATATTGGCAGGCTTGGACCTCAGCTGGGTAACAGGAAGAAGCCAACCCATGAATATGGTAGGTGGGAGGACTTTGGATTGTGGCAAATAAATAGAGAATTAGTTGCACATGTTTCTTTGTTACTGCAAGAGAACTAAAAAGCATATGTATGCAGGACAATTATAGTTAGAATTATCTATTCTTTTTTATATTTAGTTTACTTTCTTTTCAAATTGTTGAAACTACTTCCGTTCACATTCACTGATCCTATATATACGTTTTCTAAAGTGTAAGTTATGGTTTACTTTAGTTTTCTTCAAATGAAGAATGATGGAAGCTTCTTTGAAGCAGGCAAATATTATCATTTATTTAGAAGGGAATCAGAATCACATGCAAATTAAAAATCAACTTTATATTTAGAAAAAACATTTTTATAATACCTTATATGATTTTGAAATTAACTTTCAGTAACAATAAACTTAAATTCAATGAGTAAAACAAACATGATTGGGAGATGTGAATAAGCAAAATAAGGTAGAACATAGATAAAACAGGGTAAGAGCATAGATAAAGAAAGGAGGGTAGGGCTGGGGTTTTGGCTTAGTGGTTAGAGTGCTTGCCTCACATGTGTAAGGCACTGGGTTCAATCCCCAGCACCACATAAATAAATAAATAAAGGTATCCATTTACAACTAAAAATACCTTTTAAAAAAAGAAGGTTACATGAGAGTAGAATTCCCAACTACTCTCTGCAGAGTGAGGGAGGTACAGATTTTCCAAAGGACTGTGTGTGTGTGGCATTCTTCTGTCTCTCCTGCCTCCTTTTACCCACTCATCTCTCAGGTCCCAGTTCAAATCTCTCACCTGGGGACAAGACTTCCACTTAGCTCTCAGCCTTGCTTGTAGGTCTGTGCTATTTGTGCCCATAGATCTGGTGGCACCTTCTGTATAACACTCATCATATTGGTTAGTACTTGTTCCATGTCTCTTCCTGACAGAATGTGTGTTCTATGAGGGTTGTGATCTCATTTGCTTTGTTCACTGCTGAACCTCCAGCACCTGGCAAACTTCCTGGTACATAGCAGGGACTCAACAACTATTACATGATGACAAAATTGAGAAATTGTGCTTTCTTTATATCATGCAGACAAAAGTAAGCTTGTGTCTTGAAGTATTTGTTGAAAGAGAAACTAAGCACTAAGATCTTCCTCATTTCTGCTTTCAGAAAAATTAGGGAAAAGATAGAGAATGGGCTACTTTTTCTGAACTTATGACATTTTAATAATTTCTGATTGGAACTCCGTGAGGGCAGGGACAATATTTGTTTTTATTTTTCATTCTATTATTTAGAGGAGTACTTGGCAGATAACAAATGTAATAATAACATATCTCTGATAATAAAAATATGCCAAGTAAAATACTGCTAAACAGCAATAAAACTCAGACAAAAGTATGTAAGGAGTAAAGACTAGGATGAGGAAAAAAGTCACAAATATGTCTAACCTTAAATTTGTTTGTTTCCTGGGAGCTAGTGTGAAAATAGGAATTGGTAATTAGTTAAATATTATTATTACCAAAAAAGAAAAATAAAGCTGATGCGGTGGCACACACCTGTAATCCCAGTGGTTGAGGAGGCTGAGGCAGGAGGATCATGAGTTCAAAGCCAGCCTCAGCAAAAGCGAGGTGCTAAGCAACTCAGTGAGACCCTGCCTCTAATTAAAATACAAAATAGGGCTGGGGATATGGCTCAGTTTGGAGACTGCTGGGTTCAATCCCTAGTATACACACCCCCCTCCAAAAAAAAAAAAAAAGAAAGAAAAATGAATGCTTTAGAGGTAACAAAACTTTCCTGGTACAGTTTAATTTCTTTGAAAATGTGGGGCTTCATATAGAATTCACTATAAAGAAGAGTGGACAAAGTTTCCAAGAACATTCCCACACCCTATATGATAACAGATGTTATTGCCTGTTGATAACAGCAAAGGACATGGCATTACAGTGCAATTAAATGAAAGTTATTCTGCAGGGGGTGCAATTAGTTAAATGTGTAGCCTACTGGTTGCCCAAGGATAAAATACCTAATGCAATATTCCTAAAGTTCACTCCTGGTAGAATCTCTGTGTGGTGGCAGTAGCGGGGGGCTTTCAATTTTAGATATCAGTTTTAGATGCACATAACTCAAGAACTCATGAGAACTAAATGAGATAATTCATGTTAAGTATATGCCACATACAAAACTTACAAATACATTTTGGCTGTTATTTCCCATTGAATGATCACCTAAAGAGTTTCTGTTGCCAAAACGTACACCATCATTATGTTGTTCTTGAAACCCAGAAACAATTTCACAATCTGCCTTTCTGCTTCTATATTTGGGTCTCGGAAAAGAATGATACTACAAGTTCATATTCTTCAAAACTTCCTGGAATCTTAACATCCTTCGAATATTTACCTTCTTTCTTTTGATTTGCTTCTGCCATGAATATCAAAAGCTTCATTACTCTCCCTCAATTCCCTATATAGGCTTCACCTTATTCACTTTCTTTTTTTTTTTAAGAGAGAGAGAGAGAATTTTTTTAATATTTATTTTTTAGTTTTCGGTGGATATAACATCTTTATTTGTACGTGGTGCTGAGGATGAACCCAGGGCCGCGCACATGCCAGGCGAGCCCCCTACTGCTTGAGCCACATCCCCAGCCCACCTTATTTACTTTCAACAGACAATTTTGCCTATATGTCATGGAGAAAATGTAAGCCATATTAAATGGAACTAAATACTAGATATTAATTAACTCAAGTATCAGTAACAAGAGAGGCAAGCTCCAATATGCCAGTCTTAAAATCTCTATCCCTTTTGCTTTTGCTAATATCCCATTTGCTAAAGGAAATCATGTGACCACGCCTAAGATTCGAAGTGTAGAGAAGTGGGGATTGGATCTGGAATGTTCCCTGAAGTCTCATGCTTTAAGACTTGGTCCCCAGTGCAGCAGAGTTCAGAGGTGAGGCTTTTAGGAAGTGTTTGGATCATAAGGCCCCTAACCTCATCAGTGGGTTAATCCATTGATGGGTTAATAATTTGAATGAACTAGGGAGGTGGTAGAAACTGTAGGCAGGTGAGGTATGGTTGGGGAAAGTAGGTCAATGGGGATATGCCCTTGGGGACTATACCTTGTTCCTGCCCCTTTCCTTTTGCATTTCTTCTTCCTGGATGCCATGAGCTGAGCAGCTTTACCATGTCATGCCCTTCCATCATGATGCTTGGCTTCCCGTTAAGCCCATTAGGAGCCAGCTAATCAGAGATTGAAAACCTCTGAAACCATAAGCCAAAATAAATCATTTCCTCCTTTAAGTTGTTTATGCAAGGTATTTTGGTCACAGTAACAGGGAACTGACTGACACAGGGGAGAAGTAGTAAACAAAGGTAGGTGCATATAAAGATGGGAGGACCTTGCAGTCACGTGGCAATCTACCATGCTTTTCCAGTTGAAAGAATAAATTACATGTCTTTTTTAAATGTAATGAAGAACAGGCACAAGATTATGAAATCTTATAATAGCATGAAATGTCGAACTCTAGGGGAACAGGAGTGCCAAAGCAACTTTCCCTCTGTAAAGCCTGGATACCTGGACATTTCACTGCCTATTCAGAAGAATAGATAAAGCCATATACTTTCTTAAGAGGTGAGATTGCATTAAACGTGCCTGTATTTTAACTGAACCCCAATGTGCTATATCTATAGTTAAGTGTGAACAGAAAAATTAAAATAAAACAACTTTTTATATTTCATAAAAAGTCAACAAGGCAATTTGTTTTTATCCTGCTTCCCATTTAGGGGAATGTTGTTTTGAAATGAAGATCTGGGAGTTAGATGTATGCCAATAAAAAACTACATAAAAGGGGCATATAATGGGGTTGGGGCTCAGCGGTAGAGCACTTGCCTAGCACATGTGAGGCCCAGGGTTCAATCCTCAGCACCACATAAAAATAAATAAATAAATAAATAAATAAAATAAAGGTATTAAAAATGTAAGCACAATATATTAAAAAGGGGGGGCATATAACTAGAAAAATACAACTTAAGTTGAAGTTATGACATATAAAGAGTTTAGAAACCATCATTCCCATCCTACAACAAGGAAAAAGTTGAATAAACTGACAGTCAATAGTTTTTTTTGGACTTACCAGAACATTGAGGTTGTAGGGTAAACTGCCCCTCCTAAATTGAGAGAGACAGATGAAGACAGAGAAAAAAAATCAAAGTCATATTACCTGGAGAAGAGGCCACTGGGCTATAAACTGGTAGGAGTAATTAATGGTAGATTTGAAAAGTGGCTGAAGCTGAATGTGGACTAGTATGTAAATGGAAACCCAGGAGAATAAAAAAGAGAGAATGGTGGTCACCTCAACAAGAATGGTGGACCAGGAAGCTCCAGGTGTATGTTCCCCCATGGAAACATAAAACAACTAGAAGCTGCCAATGCAACTTTATGGGTGCTGTGGAAATCAGTCAAGATTTACAATAACAAAGTAAAAGCCTAGTCAAGAAAAAAAAATTAGCTGGATGTGGTAGTGTATTCCTTTAAACCCAGTAACTCAGGAGGCTGATGCATGAGGAGGCTAGTTCAAGGCTAGCCTGGGAAACTTAGTGAGACCCTGTCTCAAAATTTTAAAAATAAAATAAGAAGGGCTGGGGATGTAGCTCAGCTGTAAAACATTCCTGGTTTCAATCCCTAGTACCAGGAAAAAAAGAAAAAAGTTGCATTCAAGTTTTAGGAAATTTCATGGACTTTCCTTCACCTTTGTCCTACTTCCTCCTTGGCAATGGCATGGCCCAGTACAGTTTGAGGAAAACCTCCCTGGAGTTCAGTTCCCTTCTGCAAAGTGGAGATAACAGAGTGGAACGTATTTTGGGTGTTCTAACTTGTCTAAGGGCTGCCTGCTTGGTCTGTATGTTGCCTAATTTAGAACTCAGCTGACCAAGAGTGGCATTGCTTGGATGTCAGTCTAGGAGTACCCTAGCACAAGAAGCAATGAAAATGGTTCATGAAAAGTGCAAGGGACTACAGATCCACAGGCAGTTAGAGCAAGGGTTTACTACTGATGGAGGAATACAATAGGGCAGCTAAGGCCTCAAGAAAAAGCAAAGGTAAGTCTCTTAAGGAAATTCAGACATTTAAAATCATTATATGTATTGGGGAATGAAAGACACAGCACATGAATGTATGCACATGCACACACACACACACACACACACACAAAGCATACTCAAAAAAGGCCTGAGGAAACATGAAACTTTTGTGATGGGCTGATTAGTGAAGGTCTTTCCCTATTCTGAACCAATTTTCAAAGATTGGAAGAGATGGATGTTTTTTCTAATGTTTAATTTTTTACAAAATATCACAAGACTTAAAAAGAAACAGGAAAACATAATACATTCAGTGAAACAAATCTCAAAAAAAAAAAAAAAGAACAAGGGCTCAAAGAAACATAGGCATAAAACTTACTAGATAAAGACTTTTAAATGCTGTCTTTTTAACAAGTTTTTTAGTTATATTTGGACACAATATCTTTATTTTGTTTATTTATTTTTATGTGGTGCTGAGGATGGAACCCAGGGCCTCACACCTAAGAGGCAGGCACTACACCACTGAGCTACAACCCCAGCCCCTAAAATGCTGTCTTAAATATACACAAAGAGCTAAAGAAAGGGCTATGGTTGTGGCTCAGTGATAGAGTGCTTGCCATATATGTGTGAGGCACTGGGTTTTTAATCCTCAGCACCACATAAAAAACAAATGAAAAAAATAAAGTTATTGGATCCATCTACCAAAAAAACCCCAAAAAAACCTGAAGAAAAATATTCACCAAGAACTAAAGAAAATAAAAATATCCAAAGAAAATGAAGAGTATCAACAAAGAGACAGAATTTATTAAGATTCACAGGAAATCTGGTACTGAAAAGCCTAATAGCTGAATTGAAAAATACTCAAAGAATTTAATAACAGACTCAGGAAGAAGGCAGAATCGGAGACCTTGAAGATAGTTTGTGTGAAATTATCAATCTAATGAGCAAAAAGAAACAATAATGAAGAAATGTGAGCAGAGCTTAAGGGTCTTACCTATGGCCCATTATTAAGCAGAGACACACCCCCTCGACACAGGCAAATGTTACAACAGTCTCAAAAGAAGAGAGGAAAAAGAAGATTTGAAGTTATAATGGCCCCAGATTTCTCAAATTTGAGGGAAGACATGAATACACAAATTTAAGAGCTGAACAAACTCCAAGTAGGATAAGTCTGAGACAGATTGTAATCAAAACGTTGAAAGACAATGAGAAAGAGAATAGTCAAAGACAAGTTGCAAAAAAAATGTGATGTGTCAAATACAAGGGATTTTCAATAAGATAATCACTGGTTGTCTCATCAGAAATCTTGTAAGCCAAAAGGCAGTGGGATGATATATTTAAAGTGTTATAATAAAAAACTGTCAGCCACGAATCCTATATGTGGCAAAACCATTCTTCAAAAATGAGGGAGAAATTGATACATTCGCAGGTAAACAAAAGCTGAAAGACTTCATTGCCACCAGACCATCCTTTCAAAGAATGTTAAAGGGAATCATCAAGTTGAAATGAAAAGATGTCAGTTAGTACCTTGAAGCCATAGGAAAATACAGTTACCTAGTAAAGGTAAATACATGGACAAATACAAATGAAACAAAAGACAGCAAAACAGTATTGTAATTAAGGTTTTGTACTTTCACTCTTTATTATTTTATATGGCTTGAAAAGGCATAAAATAATAAATCTATGTTAACAGGTACACAATATATATATAAAGATGAAATTTGTGGCATCAATAATCTAAAGTGGGGTTGGGAGTGGAGTTATTCATTCATGTATCCTAGTTGATAACATGGTTTCTCACAGGGGTTCAGGTTAATGGTTCTGATACTAATATATATGTATATTGGAACTGAACAATTAAGTAAATAGATGGCTAGTTATGGAAGCCAGATTTCTCATAGTTGGAGTCGTAATTTATAAGTAAGTGAGGGAATGTGGAAAAAATGATCTCCTTAATAATGGATTAGAGACAATAGCATAAATTTATGTTTAGCTTATTATAGGTGAAAATGGTTACATATGGAAATATTTACAGGTATTTATATGTATGTATGTAGTTAGTACACATGAATATATTTCCTTGCTCTGTCAGCTCAGAGAGTCTAACAGAAATGACATCTGAGAGAAATGAATATACCTAGTACTCAGATTTTGCTTTCTACTACCATTTTCCAATAAAAGGAACCCAGGATCCTTGAAGAAGTAGCTATTCTAAGGGTTGGTGCAGAAAATATACAAGATAAGCCTGGTGTACCTTTTAGAACAGGAAGTAAGCAAGCACTAGAAGGAAAATTTCCAAACAAAACCTTATATTAATGGGGGTAGGTAGAAGGGACATGGGAGCCAAATGAAAAACTCACAATGGCCAAAATTTGAGGACTACAATAAATAAAATACTGTTGGATTATGACCCAAAGTATAAAGTAAATATCCATGAGTTCATACTTGCATAAATTATTGAATAAAAATGGAAAAAGATAAAAATCTGTGCAGAATTCCAATTAATTTGTGTATATTCTCCATCCTCAAGGGAGGGAAGCATTAATCTTCACTTCTTTTTTTAATATTTTTTAGTTGTGGTTGGACACAATACCTTTATATTATTTATTTTTACGTGGTGCTGAGGATTGAACCCAGGGCCTCGCAAGTGCTAGGCAAGTGCTCTACCGCTGAGCCATTATCCCAGCCCCAAATCTTCATTTCTTAAAAGTAGGATGCATTTTGTTTATACTGTGACAGTATGAATGTTTATAGTGTGGAAAGACGGGAGAAGGGTAAGTTTACAGAGAGGATATTTGGTGCTGTCTTCTGAATGTTTATGTCCCCCAAATCCATATGTTGACATCCTATACCAAAGGTGGTGGTATTAGGAGGAGGCCCTTTGGGATGTGATTAAGTCACGAGGGCAAAGCTGTCGTGGTTATGATTAATGCCTAAATAAAGGAAACCCCTGAGAGTTTGCTAGGCCCTTTCTCCATGTGAGGACACAGCTAGAAGTCTCCAGCTATTATTCAGAAAGCAGGTTCTCATCAGATACTGAATCTACTGATGCATTGATCTTGGACTTCCTAGCCTCCAGCAGTGTGAGAATCAATTAATGTTGTTTATAAGCTACTCAGTTTATGGTATTTTGTTATAGCATTCCAAATGGAGTAAGACCCCTGGCAGACACTGTCTCAGCCAGAAGTAATTTCATACTGTTTTAGATAATAGAATGAAGAATTAAAAACAAACATCAGGGTTAATATCAGTAGTGATAAATTGTGTTCATTTCTGTATCCTCAATACGATGTGATAAAAATGGCACTTCATGTCATGTATAACTAATTATAATAAATTAAAACAATTTAAAAATGGCACTTCACCTCTGTGGTCTTTTCCTCCAAACCTCATAATGCCAATCTAATCATGAGAAGGGAAAAATCAGACAAATCCCAAAAGATGGGAAAGCTACAAAACACTTGGCTAGCACTCCTCAAAAGTGTCAAGGAGACATGACAACTATTAATGTGGTATCCTGGGCCAGAAAAGGCACATTAGGTAAAAAGTAAGGACATAAGCCAGGCAAGGTACCTGTAATCCCAGTGGCTCAGGAAGCTGAGGCAGGAGGGTCGTGTGTTCAAAGCCAGCCTCAGTGAAGGCAAGGCACTACGCAACTCAGTGAGACCCTGGCCCTAAATAAAATACAAAAAAAGCGCTGGGGATGTGGCTCAGTGGTTGAGTGCCCCCGAGTTCAATCCCCAGTATCAAAAAAAAAAAAAAAAAAAAAAAGGTCATCTAAATAATCTATTAACATACTTGTATTGTGTTGTATTAATGAATTTGTTCATCATTTGTAACAAATGTGCCATACTAATGTTTATAATAGGGGGAATTAGATGTAGATATATGGTAATGATATTCTCTTCTCTGTAAATCTAAACCTGTTATAAAAAATAAAATCTACTTAATAAGAAATAGAAAAAAATAGTTTGGCTTTTTTTTTTTTTTTTGGCTTTTGACATGGAGTCTTATATTTTGCCTAGACTGGTCTCAAACTCCTGGGCATAAGTGATCTTCCTGCCTCTGTCTCTCCAGTAGCTGGGACTAAGATAAGCACCATTATGTCAGAGAAAAATAACTTCATGATAATTTAATGAAACATAGACTCTTACCACTTAAAAAAATTCTTTAATCCTCTAATGACCCATGGACCTTCCAATCTTATACAAACTCTACCACTGAATTGAAAAAGAAGGAACATGCCCAAATCATTTTATAGTGAAATAAAGACATACAGGAAAGGAAAATTACAAGTTAGTCTAATTTATAAATACAGAATGCAAATATCATAAATGATATTTTAGCTAACCTAATTCCATCAATGAATAGAATAAAGATACCCGTCATTGTTGGGGTTTTTAGTCCTTGTTCTCTCCCTTCCTGCAGGAGAGATGGGGAGAACATGCCCCGGCCAGGACTAGCCAAGAAAGGAGGGCCGACTGACCACCCTCCCTCGCCGGAGGACAATCAGACGCCTCAGGGAGACCAGACAAGGCTGGAGCTCCTTTATTGAGGAAGCACACACAGCTAATATAATGTACAGGAGCCAATCAGGATAAAGGTCAGCAGGGTAGGGAGAGTTCACGTGTACACCCATTCTACAGGCCCTAATGGGTGACACGAGCTGTCCACGAGGGTGGAAGGGTTCTGAGCCTATCCTAGAGGTGGTCCGATTTCTCATCATAACCCACGGTAATGCCTTCTGGCTGATCACCAGGCGCCAACTTAGCCATGTGCGGGGCCCCAAGACCAGAAAGTGAGCATCAGCCTGCAAGTTAGGTTTCCTTTTCTCCATCATAGGTTTCTATTTCTCTGATGTGACATGCCCTACACACCACGATGTTGCTATAGGTTGACAGGGCTGTCAGTCAAGAAGAAAATGGGCCAAAAAGTGGAAGAGAACAAGGCAAACTGAAAACAATAAAGGCAAGCTGGAAGTTGCCATCTTTCTCCCTGTTCTAACTCTGATAATACGGGTGAACTGAAGAAAGGACTAGTTGTCTAAGTCACGGAACTGCACGTGTTTTTGGAAGAAACTCAAAGAAAAGATAACACCAGAGAAGGAGGATGTGCAGGACTGGATGCTGCCCTATACCAATAAAGTGAGCCACCAGATCAGTAACCATGTGCATGATCAGCAACAACACAGTATCCTCCAACTGCTTTCAGATGACAATGGTTGTAGCTTCATTTTCAGCTTTCTAAATCTTATGCAAATGTTTATTGATATTTACATAGAATCATATAAAGAAGGAAATTTTGGGAAACAACATCTTCTAACTTGGCTAACTTAACACTATACACAGTCACCAAAGTCTATCCTTTGTCAAATTGGCATCCCCAAACACCTCTTCTAGTCATATTTAATTTCAAGTAAGACAGTCATAAATTAATGCTTCCACTTAAGATGATCAATGATTACTTGGTCTTAACTGAAAAGATGTCACTATCTCCAAGAAGAGAAAAATGAAAAAAACCTCTTTATCCATTTCTGGTTGAAAAAAATATATACTTATATATAAATATACACACATATATACAAAAATATATGAGTGTATAAATACACACAAAAAATATTCATATCAAAAAGTTAAGTTGCTAGTTAAGCTTGAATAAATAATTCTAACACTAATGAAGAAGGTTTGTATTGGGACTATGCTCTGGGATTTAAAAAAAAAATTTTATAGTTGTAGATGGACAGAATGCCTTTATTTTATTTGTTATGTGGTGCTGAGGCTTGAACCCAGTGCCTCCACGTGCTAGGAAAGCACTCTGCCACTGAGCTACCACCTCAGCCCTGGAAACTTTTTAAATAAAAAAAGATCACTACATATAATGGTTGAGTTGGTATTTCTATAATCACCTCAAATCTTTTCATTGACTTATAAACCATATACAAAAAAATAATGCCTTCCATTTGGAGTAAAACTGGATGTAGAATAAAATATAGAAAAAACATTATAGTCCTTGTTTCTACAACTGGGTCATGTGATCATAGCTGGAATTTTAAATTTACTGTTCCCACTAGGCAATCCATATTCCCTTTTTTCTAAGGCCTGGTGAGGTGATCCAAACATTTATTTCTGGAGTGTCTGAGCTATTAGCAGTGCTGCCTGCATTTGGCTCTTTGTAACATTCCATTGGCTTTTATCACAGGACATGGGAGCACTGAAGAGAGCTCCAGGGAATCTCTGGCAGGACAGACATACTCCTTCTTACCCCTACTTTGTTATAACTATGCAATTTCTCCCTTAGCAGTCATAATCAACCACCCCAGCCAGCACAGTAACATTTTTCTTTATTGTTTCACTGGTGTGAGAAACCAGGTGTGTCAGTGTCCTTTCTCATGGTGACACAGCCTCACCCTTTTTCAAAGGGTTAAGGGGTTTGTGTCTGGGAATTGGTGGAAGAGCATGAACTCTGTGTAGTGATTATTCCTGTCAAACTGCCATTCACCAAGATTTAGAGCTTTTCTGCTAATGCAAATCAAATAAGACTTTAGAAGTCTGCCCTGTTCTATTCAGTTTCTAAAGATATGCTTAACTAGCCAGTGCCAAGATCAAACCATTCTGATTTCTACTTCAGTTCTGCTGCCTGTTCTAGTAACCACACCTACCTTGTCTTTGGGAATTTAATGCCACAACTTGGTCCTTGCCATTGGATGACAGATTTCCTACTGTTGTTCCTGGCCTACAAAAATGCCTTTGAATATATTTGCAATGTTTTTCTTTATATTTTGTTCTGCATCCAATTTTACTCCAAATGGAAGGCATTATTTTTTGTAAATGGTTTATAAGACAATGAAAAGATTTGAGGTGATTATAGAAATACCAACTCAACCGTTTTATGTAGTATTTTTTTTAATTTAAAAAATTCCCAGGGCTGGGGTTGTGGCTCAGTGGCAGAGTGCTTTCCCAGCACGTGGAGGCATCGGTTCAAGCTTCAGCACCATATACCAAATAAAATAAAGGCATTCTATGCATCTACAACTATAAAAAAATTAAAAAAAAATCCCAGAGTATAGTCCTAATACAAACCTTCTTCATTAGTGTTAGAATTATTTATTCAAACTTAACTGGTGAAAGGTTTAATGTTTAATTTTAAAACCCTAGTAAATTTTTAGCATTTTATGAAATAATATTTGGTATTTAATAAGAATCAATATATATTACTTAATTTCTTAACACACTCTGACATTCTATAATTTATTAACTTAATTTTTTTAATTCTGTTCCCATGATTTTCCATATCACTGATTCTTTCAGTGTAAGCAGCAGAATGACAATTGGAAGTAACTGTAATTTGATATTTCTAAGAGATCAACTAGTGAAAACAGATCAACATCTCACAACATCCATCCATTTCCTCCTTTTTACACATATGCACACATACAAAGAAGAGTTGCAACAAATAGTGTAGTAAAGTTAAAATTTAGTTAAGGACTATTAGAAATTAAGGAATGTTAAATCTATTGCTTTTGTCCTGGCCTCTCTTGTCATTTGCCTTCTGATTTCAATTTCCAGAGGTATTACCCTCATATAAAAAAAAAAAAAAAAGAAAATTGTGATCTGACTTTAAAAAAGCATCTGATGAAATTATAATTCTTTTGATTTTGTGGGAAAGTGTAAAATACATAAAATACATATAAACAACACTCAATTTTAACAATATATCTATGTTCTGCATATTTCATTTACCAGCAATCAGTAACTAACACAAATGAAATTTTGGAATGGTTTCCACTTGTACTATTTCTAGAAGTTTTTTTTTTTCTTCCCTCTCCACCCCCGTTTTTATTGTGGTACTAGAGTTTGAATACTTTGATTGATTATCCCTTATCCTAATCTAATTTTTGTCAAAAGTTCTTACATGAACATTGTGTAGTTAATTTAATTTACTATCCATTCTACATCCATATAATACTATTAACAACTCTTTTTCTGAAGTTTCAAGGATATGCCTATTAATTTATTGTTGTGGATATAATGAAATAGTGAAAATTTTATCTATCAAAATTCAGGGAGAATAGTCCCCATGGAAAAAGAATTGGAATGTGTTGGGCTACTGGACCACAAATCTTAAGGGTCCCTGTTTGCAGGGAGAGTCAACTTCTGGACTAAGGAGGCTTTGGAGTAACAGAGTGTGACGAAGACAGCGCTGAAGAGACTCATAAAAGACGAATCAGGCATTTGGTGAAATTTAGTGTGTCACTCTTCAAAAATCTTGAAAATAATTGGATTTTTAATTTTTTTTTAGTTGATAAACCTTTGTTTATTTATACACAGCACTGAGGATCAAACCCAGTGCCTCTCGCATGCTAGGTAAGTGTGCTACTGTTGAGCCCCAGCCCAAGCCCCTGCTCCATGATTGGATTTTATCTACTAGACCAGAGCAGGAAGCAGAATCTAAAAGTTCCATGGATTTTAGGAGTAGAGGCTTAAGATCAAGAGTCTTAAGAATGGGGATAGGAAATCAGGAATACTCAGAAATTTTGAATCATTGTGAAATTAGGGATGAAGGTGTGAAGAGTTAAAACTAACCTCATTTCCAGGGAGCAGCTATTGCCATTATTATTTTTATAATAGCGACATATTCTGTGAAATGTGTAGTTAGGCAGTTTTGTTGTGTGAACAATATAGAGTGTAACTACACAAACTATGACAACTATATCAGAAATATAATTTCTGCTTACAGCTGAGACCACTGTTGTGTATGTGGCTGAAGACCAAAACATTGTTATGTGTCATGTGTCTGTACTTACTTTTGTGATGTTCTACAAATCATCATTACCACTTTGCCACCTGGTTCTCTGTTAGGATCCACCAGTAGAGGGGGCTAGAGGGAGAGTACACTTCCTTCAGATGCACTTCAATCTGGTGGTAGCTATTCCAGAGAGTCAGTTGAGAATCTAGTTTGCAGTTTTTCTTGTATGCAGATGCAGGCATTGCTTTCCCTCAGAGACATCAGCATCAACCAGGTGGTGCCCACTCCCAAGAGAAAAGAGACTTGGTCCTATGGAGCCCCCTATCTTAGGTCAAAAATACAGCATCACCTCTTTTATAGGTTGAGTTTCAGCTCAGTGAAACCCCTTCTTCAAAATGTTTGCTGTAACTGTGGTGAAGAAAGGTACACTTGTGCAATAAAACCCAAATAACACAGTATAGTGACAATGATAGAGATTCCAAGAAAGTCTGTATGAGATACCAGGGAATTAGAGAGGTTTTGATGATGGGGAGAGTTCCTGTTGACCCACACTGTGGTGGGAGAGATGGTTTAGAGGTGACATTTTGGTTCTGTCTGTATGTACACCCTACGTCTAAATCAAGCATATCAAAGAAGCAGTATTCCCCAAAGAGGCTTTAGAATAAGTCACTGGTGAATTATAGCTTTTGGGTCAATCCCACAAGCAACCTTATGGCCAGTGAAGTACAAATGGTTTTTGCATTTTTAAGTGGTTGAAAGTCAAAAGGTTATTTTGTTACACATGAAAATGACAATATTCAAACTTCAGTATGCATAACTAAAGTTTTTACTTGTTCACAGCCACACTCAATTGTTTAAATATTGTGTAGGGTCACTTTTGTGCTATAGAAGTAGAGTTGAACAGTGTGGTGGGGCTGTATAGCCCACAAAGTTGAAAATATTTACTGTGTGGACTTTTACAGAAAGTTTGCAGACCCTTCCTTAGCAGAAGGACAGCAGTATAGAATGGTTAAGAAGAGGGTAGATTGGGATTAATCATTGATCCGTCTTTGGCATCTTGAGTTAAGATGATAAAACTAGATAATGAACTTTTGGGTCATCTTATCAGAACTTCTGAGTATATAAAGGTTTGTCAGAATACTAGGTGTTTTCCTCCTCTCAAAGAGATGGTGTAAATTTATTGAATTTTTAGGGAGCTTCTCCTAGTGAGAAAGTAGTTTGGAGGTAAGACTACATTTTTCAGTGTGCTGTTTGTGGGGTCACCCTGGGGCACACAGGCTTTCAGTAGCACATTAGCAGGTTGGTCCTGAGAGAGGAGGGAGGTAATGACAAAATCAGCAGGATGGTGATGGAATGTTGTGTGGTGTGGGATCCTGGGGGAAAACTATTCCCCCTCTCTAACTTTCCCTAGAGGAGAGGAAATGTTCCAAGAGAATAGTGAACACTTCTGGTCTCTTTCCCTAATCATTTCCACTGGGACCACTTTACCAATGGGTGGGAATTCCTTGCTTTCAAAACAAGATTCAGGCTCAACTCTGGCTTTTTTTTCCCTCTTGCCTCACCTGTCTCCTGAATCCCCAAAAAAGGCAATGGGCTTTTTTCTGCTTCCTACCACATTCTGGGATCAAGACCTTTTCAGTCTGCTTTTCAAAATGGCTCAGACTCCATTTATTTTTAAATTTTTTATTTGTTCTTTTTAGATATACATGACAGTAGAGTGTATTTTGACATATTACAACATACAATGAGTATAACTTATTCTAATTAGGATCCCATTCTTGTGGTTGTATATGTTGTGGAGTTTCATTGGTCATGTCAGACCTCATTTATAAGACAGCCTTTAGTCTGGCTAGGTATGTAAAGTCAGATTTGCAGATATAACTTTCTCCAAAGGTAGGTCCCAAGGTATTTGTAAAGCAGAAAGGGTGTGCAAGATCAGAAACCACGGAACAAGAATGGGGCACCCAAAGAAGCTTTATTGGAGGCTGCTCCGAGGCGAGGTTCACTGGTCCACGAAAGGGTGAGGGGCCGGTTGGTCAAGGCTGATGTGAGTTGATGGGGCGTTTGCTTCAGCCGGTGGGATCCAGTGGTGGTTGGGGTCCCTTGCCTGGTCAGCTTCTGATTGGCCATTTCCTGTCTCCTCAGCCAGGTGGAAAGTCCTTGCCCACAGCCACCATGAAAGGGGAGGGGGAAGGGAAGCCTGCTGACCCAACAGTATATATTTATAGGGAGGGTGGTCCTAGTCTTCTTCTTGGTCTGGTTTTAGTAGTGATTGATGCACTTCGTGGGATATTAAACACTTATCCTGACTTGATAATAAAGATGGTACATGAATGAGATACTCATTTGGTTTCTTACATTTGTTTTCAGTTGGTTAGAAGTTGAAGAGGATAGGTGATTGGTATCTCATGGTCCTCAACACTTGTGACCCTTAAGTATTCAGAAAAACTGCAAACATTGTGATATGTTTGGTGTTTGGGTTTCTTTAAGAAGATGATAAGGGATAGATGTTGTGCCACGTGGCCATGAGGGGAGGAACAGAAATGCATGTAATCAACACAGGAGGCAACGACCTGGTCTCCTATCCAGGTGTCTAGTATATTCATGTTCAATAACTAGGAATTTTTCACTTCTGTCACAGCCTATGAGCCCCAGTGACTTCAGGGCCTGAGAGGTGGAAAGTAGGTATTTTCTAACTCCACTCAAATTGCAGGGCTGTTCTATCTTAGCTTAGTTAATAACTTCACATTACAAGACATCATATTTTCCTTTTCCTTACTGCAAACAGATCTTGGTATATAGTTCTGAAATTGATTTGGATTCATGTTCCTTAAATGACTTTTATCTTTCTAAATGTCTTATTTATTTATTTTGCAAATACTTCCATGCTTGCTTTATCTTTGCCTTACTTCTCATTTCTAGTGAGAAAAAAAAATAGTCGTTTCTTTTATTAATCAATCCCCCCTTGAGTTACTTGTATATATATATATATATATATATATATATATATATATATATGAGCAACAATTCTCAATTTGTGAAAACATACTGAGAATTATTTTTGTGTATGTCAGAATTTAAAATAAGTGATAAAAATACAACTAAAATAAGGAATTAAGTTTCTGCAAAAATTATATGTACCTTAAGCCCTATTGTCACAATTCAATGAGACAAAGTGAAGAATCTAGATGTTACACACTTACATATTACACAAATATTACATATTTCTTTATAGGCACAGAATATTGGGACTGGCAATACCCGTGGAGATCAGATATAAAACTTAATTTATCTTTTGTGCAGAATGATATCTAGATTGTCTAATTAGTTCCCAAGATTTTCTGACTCTTTCTGCCATTCACAGATTCAAAACATCTTGAGGAAATATGGACATTTAAAAAATCTGGATATTTGTTGATCCTCTTTGGATTTTTGGAAGAACGCTTTCACTTTTAATTTGCTTGTTAGTTCCCATGCAGCCAAAACCTTTGTTCTTTTCATAAAGAAGCTAAAAGGTAACTAAAAACAGCAACAAAAAAAGTGTAGAGTTGAAAAATTGCCTTTGAGCATCATATGTCAGTAGAGTGCCTAGAATCCTTTGAGTAAATCATTACTAAGGTTCTCTCAGAGGTTGCATGATTTTGATAATGATGACTCAGGAGCCTCCAATCACTAATTCATCCATGATTAAATGTTGCTTGTGAAAAATGTTGGTGATTTTTTCCCCCTTTTCTTTGCTCAATTGAATACCAACAGTATATTCCAGGAAAGTTATGTTCTGCTTAGGTGGCAACATTAGGAAAGGTGAAGAAGGATTTCCCTATGCCTTGTTCAAAATGAATCTGATGGATCCTTACAGCTTGTTTATTTAACTGTTTTGCTAGTCCCATTATGCCAGGGATCATATATCACCTTATCATCAAAACAGATTCTAAAACAAGAAACCAAAGTAAAACCACACACTAGCTCAAAAATTTACATCCTTCAGAAAGCCTCCAATGAGTTGTCATGATTTAACTAATATTTCTGATCATTCAAATGAAATCTCAGAACACTAAATTCCATAAAAAATTTAAATAATTTTTGTTATTTATCTTTTAATATCTTTTGAGTTTGCCTGTTAGTTACTTAAGATCTTGGCCTATAGCAGGCAGACCTGGATTTGAGTCTTGGCTGTTTTACTTTCCAACTGCATGATCTTGGGATCATCTGTTTCATTTAAGGGATAAAATGGTACCCATCTCTTGGGATTTTTGTGAAGGTTGAGATAAAAATATGGAAAGCACATAGCACAGTGTCTTGTATGTAGTAGCTGCTTTTCAAATGTTTGCAGTAATTATTATCTGCCTATTTTACTTTTCCATTGGGGCAGGAAGGTGTATTGGGAAGAGTGAGGGGTGAATGATTCTGGAGTGAGTCAGTTCTGGGGTTCAGTTCTGAATTAGCCAATTACTCTGTGTGGCTTCTTAAGAATTTCAATTAACTCTTCGAGCCACTACTTCTTTATTTCTAAAATGAATATACAGTAATTATATGCAGATCACCGGGTTGGTGGAAGCAAAGTGCCTATTATGCTCCCTTCCTATCAACTGATTATCAACAAGTTCACATTTATGAAGTCTATTCCAAGGACAATGGGCAGCAAAGGTGTCACAAGAAGTTTCAAAAGAAAATAAACGCGTTCTCCACCACTGGCAGGGAGAGCAACTAATGAAATCAAGCCAACCACGCACAGTGAATTGCTGATGATACATGCTAATTAAAGTGGCTCTCTCATCCATGCCCATTTATATTTTTCCCACTGTGGATGTGGAGGAATTTTCAATGAGAGCCTCTTTTCTGGTATTTTTACAAGTCAGCAGATCTCCAAAGCCCAACTAAAATATAAGCTGATGAACGACCCCAGAAAAACTGGAACAGTCACAACTGCTCAGTGGCCAGTGCCACAGAAAGTAGGATAAAACAACCTCTTCCTTCTAAACAAGGGCAGATATCTGGGACTCCCTGGGAGAAGTGAGGCGGGAGGGCGAAATGCGGGTAAGAAGCGGTTGCTGAAGGGCCCCTTCCCAGCACCAAAGCGGCCTGACTATCACCGTCTTGGTCCGGGGCCATGGGGCCAAGGAGGCATCGCGGCCACCAGGAGGACGCCAGTCTTCACAGAGTTAAACCTCTCCCAAGGAGACTGGAGGAGGAGGCTCCCCGCCCACCAAGGGGGAGCGAGCCTCCCGCCGGCGCCCCGCCCCCGCCCCCGCCCCCTCGGGCCGCGCCGCGGGCCGCACCTGCCCGCGCGCACACGCCCCCCGCGCGCAGGCCTGGGAGGCGCCGCCGCCGCCCTCGGCACGCGCCCGCCGCGGGTCGCCCGCACCGCCCTGCCTCGGCGCGGGCCAGGGCCGCGCGAGCCGCCGCCGCCGCCGCGCTCCACTCCTCCCCGCTGCGGGCCGCGGACGCTGCCGCCGCGTAACGGCCGAGGCGGCCGGCGCGGAAGCTGAGGAGAACCCGGGCCCGGCGCGAGGGCTCGCGGGCCGCCGCGGTCGTTCGCTGTGCTCGGCTTCCAGCGAGGACAGTCTCCTCCTGCTGCTCCGACCGCCTCAGTCCTCATCTTCCTCCTCAGTCCTACCACCCCCTCCAGCTCCTCAAAAGCACCCCCGACCCCTTAGCCCTTCACGCCCCACCCGCGGGAACCAGGCCTTGGAAATTCGGGGGAGTGGCTGTAGGGGCGCGTCGCTGCTCCCAGCTCCGCCTGCCCCTCTTCCAGGACATGGTCTGGTCCCCATTGTAAAAGCTGCGCCCCGAAGAGGAGAGCGTTGTGTTCTCGGCGTGGGCTGCAGGGATATCTCCGGGCTGAAGCGCTTGCATTATTTTAGGGTGGGGCGGGAGAGCCCTGGATTTCGGGGAGTGGGGGTGGGCGGGGAGGAGGACCCGAGGAGGGAAAGGACTCTGGGGGAGTCGGTGAAGGACTATGGGGAAGGACCAGGAGCTGCTGGAAGCTGCTCGCACTGGAAATGTGGCTCTGGTGGAGAAACTCCTGTCTGGCAGGAAAGGAGGGATCCTGGGCGGTGGATCCGGACCCCTGCCCCTGTCTAATCTGCTAAGGTAAGGACGGGCACCAGCTCTGGAGATGGCACCCCTCGTTATGCATTGTGATGGATACATCCTCCTCCTCACGGTTTTTGCACCTGGTGGCTGCCAGCGTTTCATTCTTAAATTAGGTAGGAAAACAGACTGTGTGTATGGAGAGGAGGCATGAGACTCCCAGATTGATGCCTTAGATTCTTTGAGTAATTTTAAAATAGCCTTCCATCAATGCGTCAGCCAGCTACTTTTTTTCTGAGCTGTGTTGCAGAACTTGTGTATGTACCAGTGTGGTTTGAAGAAAATCGGATTTCCATCACTGTTTTTTTAAATATATATATTTGCAGCTTCAAGCTAGCCCCCCTCCTTTTTTTTTTTTTTTTTTTTTTTTGGTCTATTTAAATGAAACTGGCAGAGAAGCTGTTGCGTGCATGCAATTATCCTGCTAAAGCCACAGCCTCGGGTTGCTGCTACCTTCTCTTGCAGAAGGCATTTGCTGTGCTCTGGGGTTATGACCCCCACAAAATGAAGAAAGTGAACCTGAGGAGATGTCATCAACTCTGGGAGTGTGTAAAACTTGATGAGGCAGATTATGCAGCCCCAGCAATACTTTTAATCACCTCCACATAAACTTGATTATTATCTCAGGATGCAAGATGCTTGGTCTGGATTGGGATAGTATGTGTAGAATATACTAGAGGCCTTTTAATGTGAAAGTGTTGTAGGTGAGACGAATCTTGCTTGGAGAATCTTTTTAAGACGACATTTACAAAAATGTCAAGGTCTTTATTCAGCAGGCAGTACCTTAGAGATAGCAGAGTTGATTTGCATATTTGAAAAACTATTAAAAGTTGAATTGATGGACAAATGAACTCAGCTGGGAGGGAGGACTCCTGAATAGCATTTACTCCATAAAATTCAAGGAAAGTTATTTTGTTTCTCAAATCATGGCTATTCAGTTTGTCCTGAGGATTTTTGGAGACATCAATTATCATATCCTCACCTCACAACATCTCTTAAGCAATCCAACTATATTTGTAAAATTTTTAAAAATCCCAAGTGATTTTCTTGGTTTTTAAAAACTTCCTTTTTATTCTTGGCAGGGCTTCATACAAACTTTTGAGTGATGACATTGTTCTTTGCATGGGTTCTCGTAGGTTGTAGTGGTCAGTGCAATTAATTACGATACTGCTAATAGTGAAAATGAAAAGTTCATATTACAGTGAATTAAATTTAGTTGGAAAATAGTTTGATGAGAGTTTTAAAAGCCCCATATGTTATCATATGTACTCATTGACAGTGACATTTTATTGGAATGACAGTTACCTCAGAATAATGAATATACCATATATTTTTCAATAAGTCTTAGAAATGATGACTTGTGTGTAAGCTCTTTTTAAATAAATTTTCGCTTTCAAAAACAAGTAGCCCATGTATGCATATTTCAGACTACAGTTCTCATAACTGCCTTTAGTCACTGGTAATTTATTGAAAAAGTTTATCTAGTTACAATTTTAAGTTATAAGTGATGTAAATCTCAGGGGTTACATTAGTTATAAAAATCATTATGGCTAGACTTGAATGCTGAAAGAAGTTTCTCAAAACAGTTTCTTTGCAAACAACTAAAGAATTCTTTGAGAACAGTGAGAACTTCGGTTAATTTCATCCAGGCAAATGGTATTTTAAAAAGTCTGTGACAGAATTCAAAGGCAGACATCTTTCAAACGCTCCTTTCCCATTTGGGTCATTTTTAAAAAAAGAATAGATGTCAAAGTTTAGGAGTAAAATACCAACTATTAAATGATGGTAAACAGCAAATAAAGTGCCAAAATTGTGAATAACAGTATACATCTCAAATAGTAGGTTTTCTCTTTTGCTGGTTTTGTCAGAGGTAGCAGCAGTAGTTTTATAACAGGAATGCACATGGAAAACAAACTAAAAGAAAAGTTCATTGAGTAATTTGAATGAAGTTGTAAAATTCGAAACTAATAACATTTAAATTTGCATTTATCTGTTTCACCCTAAATAAACAACTAAAATAGCATATTCAAAGAAAATCAGAATTGAAATTGTAATTCTTTGGGTGATCCTTTGAATAAAATAAAATTTCTAACAAGACACTTTTTACTTAGCTATCATTTTATTTTATGATTATTGTCATTAGAAATATATAGGATATTGGACTGGGGTTGTGGTAGAGTGCTTGCTTAGCACTCGGGAGGCACTAGCAGCACCACATAAAAATAAAATATTAAAAACAAGATATCTATAGAATAATGGAAAATGTGACTCCCCCCTCCTCAACTAGCCTAATGACACTTAGAAATATTTTAATATTTTGAAATGAATTATGGAATAGGTTTGGCACTTTTTTCTACCTGCTTTATTACTTGTGTAGTAGTAGTGTCAGACCCTATGCTAAATACTTCCATGTATCATCTTATTCATTTCTTATGTCAACCATAAGAAATTGATTCTAATTTTATAGATGGAGGACTAAAGAGATAGGAAGATTAATAACTTGCCCAAGATCATTTAATTAGTAATGCCAAGGATTTGAACTTTAGTGATTCACATTTGCTTTACCATATGTGTGTGTGTGTATGTATGTATATATATATATATATATATATATATATATATTTAGTTGCTGATCGATCTTTATTTTTTTAATACGTGGTGCTGAGAATCGAACCCAGTGCCTCACACATACTAGGCATGTGCGGCTACCACTGAGCCCCAGCCCCAGCCCCTTTAACAGATCTTAAATCTTATTCGGGATTTATTTTTATTCACAAAAATTTAAGGTAGATGGACAATTTAGATAGTCCAGTCTGAACATTTTTTTTGCTACTAATAATTAAATTTAAAAATCATCAATTCTTTTCTAATTAAGAAATGAGGGTTTACCAGCTAAGAACTTTGCTGAAGATGCTTTCAATTACTTATTATGTACTAACTGAGCAGTGACTGTATAATGGATAGTCAGGTATGCTTGGATGACCCCGTCATTTTCAGCAAAAGTAACAGTGCTTTTAAGTAAACATAAAAACCTCTCTAATCCTCACTATCCTTTTCTACAGTGGAGATAATAATAGTACCTGTCACATAGGGTTATTGTAAGGATTAAATGTGGTATAAAGTAATGAATGAAAAATGTTAAGCACATAGGTGTTCATCATTAGTGTTATCTCATGTACCTTTAAAGCACATGAGACTATTTTTTCCTCTACTTTTTTTTTATTGGTGCATTATAGTTGTATATAATGGTGGCGTTTATTGTTTGATTCTATTTCCTAAAGCCTGAATTACTAAAGATTTGCTTTGTATTAGACTGGAAGTAAATTTCCAAGTCAATTTTTCATTGGAATCATAGAATCTTCAAATAGAAATGGCCCTTTAATCCAACTTCTCACTCAGTGCAGAAATTTCCTGTATAACATCACTTTCTGATTAGTTATTCTAACCCTGTTGAATCTCCCAGTGACTAGATCTAATCCATTTCTTTCCCATAACTCTCATTATTTAAAAAATTCATTTACTTTCCTGTAGCTTCCAGTAGTCGGCACCTGTATTGGGTCAATATGAAGTAGTCTAATTCATTTGTCAGGACAGTTCTTTGGGTGCATGTATTTAGTTAATTTGTGGAAGAATTCTCATTTTCCTTGCCTGTTATGTGACAATATATCCTAGGTGTTAAGATCTTAAGTATTCATATTTTCCACTACTCTTGGCCTTCTTTGCATATTCTTTTTTTAAAAAAAAATTTTTTTAGTTGTTAATAGACCTTTATTATTTATTTATTTATATGTGGTGCTGAGAATCGAATTCAGTGCCTTACATGTGCTAGGCAAGTGCTGTACCACTGAGCTACAACCCCAGCCCCTTCTTTGCATATTCTTAAATTTGGGAATTACCTTCTTAAAATATAGTGGCAGGAAATGAACAATATTCCCTGGATGCCATTTGACCAGTATAGAAAATAGTAGGGCTGGACATACTGTTGAATTTAAAAAAAAGAAAAAAGGATTAAGAGCATTCATAGTATAATATTATTTTTTTAAAAAATATATTTTTAGTTGTAGTTGGATACAATACCTTTATTTTATTTATTTATATGTGGTGCTGAGAATCGAACCCAGGGTGTTGCATGTGCTGGGCAAGCCCCCACCACTGAGCCACAACCCCAGCCTAGTATGATCCTATTTTTATAAGAAAAAAAAATGTATGTGAACATTTATGATGTGTGTAAAGTAGTCTGGGATGATAAAACACCAGAATGGAGATAATATTCATCTTTGGTGGGATTGTGGGTAATCTTTAATTTCTTTTTCTTATCTGCATTTCAGATGTTCTACAATGAATATGTATTATGCAGTTAAAATGGCAGCTATTATAACATGATACAATGAAATTATTACTTCCTTATTGATTTAAGACCTACCTACAAGTCAAGATTTTCTAAGCCATGAAATGGTGTGGGTTTACACTGAGCATGTAGTCAATTAAAACTTCCAGGTATTTTTTTTTCCCCTCAATGACCTGTGAAGACATATTCTCTCTCCTGGTGTTTGTAAAAGTATTGGTTGAACTTAAATTATTCGTATTACATTTCATCTTATTTGTTTTAGCCTGTTTTGTAATATATCTAAATTTTTAAACTAATAAGTCTATCAGCATATTAACTTGTCTCCTCTGCATCATCTGTAGATTTAATGTTTTCTATAAGTGGTATACAACACTCCATAATATATCCCCAATAAATCTCTCTTCATCTTAGTTTAAATTTAAAAGTATCAATCTTTATGCATAGTATTTCTCCCTACATTTGAGCCACTTAATAGAACTGTCAGCTACTTCTCTGTATTATACTTGTGAGAATATAATAAGGTAGTTTGTTCATTGCCTTTCTTAAATTCATGCCATGTTCTGTTTATGGCAGTACTTTGATCTATTGCTTTAATAGTATTAAGTTCCACCAAAATCAGGATGTTTATTATAACTTGTTTCTGGTAGTGAGCCATTGATAATTCCTAGCTTTTATGAATATTCTTTTTAGCTTCTTGCATCTAATTCTTCTGGGTCTAGATCTTTAACACACATTTAAAGCAGCTAAGTGTCTCTTATGATCTCTCTGTTTGGAGCTTTAATAATCTCCTTATTTGTTTATCCTTTGTAGTTTGAAAATAATTCTCAATAGGGAAGACAAAAGCCAAATAAAAGTTGGGAAGAATCAGATTGTTGGCACTGTTAGATATAAGAGAATATTCTTCTGTGGTCTAAAACCATCCACAGTTTATACTGTTGGAGCTTAAGGTTATGTTATGAACTATCATACCTCCCTGTTTTTCAAACTTAGTTGAAATAGACTTTAGCATTTTTCCTGGGAAAGTATTTATTTCTCTTTTGTGTTTGTTTTCAGTTATATCCCTTACCACTCTGATGCTTAAAGAAATATGAGCTCATCAGAACTCATCTGGGTACTTACTTAGATTGAGTTGCCTCCCTGTTTTTTATCCTCTAGATTATATACAAAATTTCATTTTGTTTAACTTGTATCTTTTATGAGACAGCTGCAAAATTATTATTTTCCCTCCTCCTTCCTCCCGCCCCCCCACAGTTTGCCACTGAATTACATTGCCAGCCCTTTTTATTTTAAGACAGGGTCTCACTAAATTGCTGAGGGTGTCCTTGAACTTGTGATCCTCCTGCCTCCACCTTCCCAGTCACTATCTTATAGGTGTGTGGCACTGCTCTTTGTCATAGCTACCTTTTAGTCTAAGCAAAAATAATTCTCATTTAAATAGTACATTTTTAACTGACTGTAGTATTAAGAATTATTTGTATTTTAATAAAACAATAAAAGTTTGTTAATACCTTATAGTTACTTGCTTTTTTTAATGCTCCAGAGTTGAATAATACATAATGTATATTTAGTAAATTCTTGTTCAACATAAAGGATCCAGTTCTTAAGATACAGAGTGAAAAAGTTAGATCAATAAGAAGAGTGTGTGGGGGTGGATCTTCTTGTCACCAAAGGCAGATAGACCAGAGAGCTTATACATGTTTCAGATTTAGGATTCCACTCGTGAAGTTTTTGGTGCTGGGTACAAGGAGCTAAGAAGCAACCAGGAAGCATAGTAATGTTCATAATTTGGCCAGTTGTGGTTATTGGTACTCTAACATAAGAAATTTACTTTTAGGGAAGCTGCATTGGTTAAACAGAATAAGTCACAAATAGAGCAGTCAAGCCTCATGAAAATGTTATGTCTATAAAAATAGTCAAGTTGCAAGTGGGTTATCTATTTTAGATAGTAATGATGTTTGAGGCGGTGATTGCACTATTATGTTCAGGGAGCTGTGTCTGCCAGAGTGAACAGTGCCAGCTGCATCATGGGAAATAAGGAGCCAGGAGAGGGAATTTTGGTGTTGACCTCTTTCTGTACTAAGCAGGATTTTCAAACTCCCTCTTCAAAACCCTGAGAGCAATGGATGTCGCAGCGAATTAGGACAGCTAGGCAGTGACTAGTACTCATCCTGTTCATCTTTATATTGCACAGTTGTTAATGTGTGTGTCTCAGTGATTTCTTATCATGGATGGAATGGTGGAGCAAGTCCTCTCTGACATTAAGGCAGAAGTGTACGATATTCAGCAGTGGTGTTGTTGCCTTTAGCAGTTTAACCTCACAGGTGACAGTAAACAATTTGATTACTTCCATTGTATACTGAATAATTTATTATGTATTTGAGGTAATTTTGGAAAACTTTCTCCAAAAACCTATTATAGAACATTCTTTCTGGGTATTTAACTAGAAATGGAAACTGACTGTAATGTAAATCAAGGGTTAGAAAAAACTAATTTAAACCTATGGAACCTGAAGTTATTTCACATTTAATATATTTTAGTGTCTCTTTGGTTTCTGGTTTGAACATATTGCAGAATGGTATTAGTTAATTAAAATACTGTGAGTTTTGATTACTCATGTTGATAAGAGAGAATATTTTATATTTGAAAAAGCAAGAATTTATACAGAATACTCATCTGTTTTCTAGTTCTTTCTTGTGTGTGTGATAACAGTGTCTGGTAAATCTTATAGGAGGCCAGAGGCATGATGCCAGTTGAAAACCCAATGAATTTTAAATCTGAATGAGGGTTGAAATTGGTTTTTGAGGGTGGATCAAAAAGTATGGTCTACCCAAATCTTCACCATGTTGGCTTAGGATCTGACTTTCTTAACAAGACTCCTAAAGCACAAGAAGTAAAATCAAGAATCAGTAAATGAGATGCATTTAACTAAAAAGCTTTTTAGCAAAGGAAACAATCAGTAATGTGAAGGGAGAGCCTATGGAATGGGAGAAAATCTTTATGCACTTCAGAACACTAATCTCTAGGATATATAAAGAACTCAAAGCACATAACACCAAAAAACAAAACAAAACAAAACCCAATCAATAAATGAGCTAATGAACCAAGCACTTCACAGAAGAAGAAATACAGTCGATTAACTAATATATGAAAATGTGTTTAACATCTATGCCATTTAGAGAAATGCAAATCAGAACTACACTAAGATTTCATCTCACTCCAGTCAGAGTGCCAATTATCAAGAATACAAATAACAATGATGGTGAGGATGTGGGGGAAAAAGGTACACTCACACTTTGCTAGTGGGATTGCAAATTGATGCAACCAATATGGAAAGTGGTATGAAGATTCCTCAGAAAACTTGGAATGGCAACACCATTTGGCCCAGCTATCCAACTCCTCAGGTTATACAAAGGACTTAAAATCAGTGTCCTACAGTGATACAACCACATCAATGTTTATAGTAGCTCAGATCACAATAGTTAAATTATGGAACCCAACCTAGGTGCCCTTTAACAGATGAGATAAAGAAAATGTGATATATATATACACAATGGAATATTATTCAGACTTAAAAGAAGAAAAAAAAATGATGGCATTTGATGGTAAATGGATGGAGCTGGAGAATGGAGAATATTATGCTAAGTGAAATAAGTCAATCCCCAAAAACCAAAGGCCAATGTTTTCTCTGATATTTGGATGCTAATTCACAATAAAGCAGGTGGGGCTAGGGAATAATAGAGTAACTTTGGATTAGACAGGAGTGAAGGGAGGAGGGAGGGTATGGGAATAGGAAGGAAAGTAGAATGAATCAGACATTATTACCCTATGTGCATATATGACTACATGACCAGTGTGATTCTACATCATGTATAACTAGAAGAATGATAAGTTATACTCCATTTATGTATGATGCGCAAAGTGCATTCTACTGTCATATATAACTAATTAGAACAAATTAAAATAAAAGATGGTCATAAGATAAATTTTTATTTTTTCAGTTTCTTTTATAGTGTCCAGAGAGTGTTGACCTCTGAATCTGTTACTTATTGATAGTGCTTGCTTATTAAATGTCATGTCTTCATGGATCTAACTTTAATATAGAACTCTGATTCATTTGTGCTATAGATTTATTTAGATACAATCCAAATTGTGTTGTGAGAATAACTTTATTTAACATAGTTAGTTACTTCTAGTTAAGTGATATGAAACAGTCTTCTTAGATTGGTTACCATTTTTTTTTTTAATCAATGAGGGTCAAGTCTTGTCTGATGGTTGTGGGCCTAGACAATCAACCTCATTTCCTGTTACCTGCTTGATGTTTTTGTTCCCACACTGCATTTCCTCTAACTTTCTCATCCAAATCACTTTTTCTAGAAAAAAGTCTTTTCTAATTACTACATGTTCACTTTGGCTGTAGCTTTGGAGACAGCTCTTTCCTAAAGGAAGCAAAATTTGTTAGAGCTGGAAGGGATTGTATAGTGAAAAGTGTATCAAGAAAAGCAAATATTGGGCCTTGAAAGTTGAGAGGTGTACAGAGGTAGAGGTCTACATAGAGGTCTACATCTCTAGATTCATGTTTACCTCAATATTTATTTCTCCCCAACCTGATGGAACCAGGCCTGTCTCTTTCCTGTCTTTGCTCCAAAAACTACTTATGGCAGATGTCAGTTAATTCATACGGAAGTGCAACTGCTAAAGCTTTTAGGAAGATGTTCTTTTAATATTTTAACTTAAAGAGGTAACAAAATCTTATGCCAAACAAAATAGTACATTTATGAAGCTTGGTAGTAGAGCATTCTAATGGAGTTGCTTTTATCTGGTTTACAAGAGGGAGTGAGCATTTATCCTTCCTTTTATAAGGCTGTAGAGGAAAGGATTGATAGGGACATAGCACTGATAATATTGATAATTGAGAGGCTTTTTTAAATGCTACTTATTTAATTCCTATAACTTAAAAAATTTTTTTTTGATAGAGAGAGAGAGAGAGAGAGAGAGAGAGAGAGAGAATGAAAATCTTTTTTGTAGATGGACACAACACAATGCCTTTATTTTTGTGTGATGCTGATATCAAACCCGGGTCCTGCCTGTGCTAGGCGAGTGCTCTACTGCTGAACCACAATCCCAGCCCAAATTCCTATAGCTTTTTATCAGATCTATATGTACTCATTTTATATATCAACATATGCTTATTTCCAGAAGTTATTCCTTAGATTTGTTATATTTATTATATAATCACAAGTGACAAGCTATGAAATAAAATTGTGTAAGACCTTTCATCCCAGATGTTTGAGATTTGAATTATTTTAAACCTATTTCTTTTTATTAAAAAAATTCATGTTCCAAGTTGACTTTAGTATCTAGGTTATGAACTAACTTTTCAACTTTTTGTTTCTGGGATTGAACCCAAGGGTACTTTACCGCTGAGCTACCTTCTCATTTCTTTTTATTTTTTATTACGAGACAGGGTTTTGCTTTGTTGCGGAGGCTGGCCTTGAACTTGCAATCCTGTTGCCTCAGCTTCCTGGTATTATATGTGTGTGGTGCCATACAAAATAAATTTGTTTTACTATACCAAGAAGGCATATGAAGTTCTAACCCCTGGATCCCATTTAGCATTCTTCTGCATTAATTTTAGTTTTCTTTCTGCTTAAATTATTCTTAGCTACTTGAGGTTCTTGTTTGATACCTCTAGTTACTAATCTGCATTTGAAATGGCTTATGTATCATGCAGATATGCTAAATATAGTATTAAGTGTTTTGAATATACTAAAAAACTAGTGTATTTACTCACAGAATTATCTCTGCTTTGTGTAGATTTTTACTGCTAGTGTGGAGACACTGGAGTGAGTGGGAGTGTGTTTGGGCGAGCAAGAGGAATTATGCAGGGATGTTCTTTGGCTTAGTAAGCTCCAGTAGTGGGTAGCCTAGCACAGAGTTGTTTTCTGTTGGTTTGCTTTGGTTATTCATCAGAGTGGTCTGTCATTCTGGAGACTGATAGAAACTGACTGTGAGACATCATCAAGGGCATGGGAAAGCAAAGATTACAGTGATTAACTATTTTTTAAACCACCCTCCCCCCTGCCATTTGTGTGTGTGTGTGTGTATTTTTTTTTTTTCCTGCAGCATACCAGGGTATACTTAGATGAAACTTATCAGCCAACCAAATACATCCAACTAATCAACAAATCAATCAGAATTTTATAGGAAACTGAACAATGACAATGGGACAGTATATAAACAAAGAGTTAAAATACAGTGTAATATATGCTGCAGTGGAAGTATCAAACAAAGTTATAGGAGCACTAGGGCATCTCTAATTCTACCTGGTAGGAGTACTCAGGGGAAACTTTAGAGAACTTTTAGGATGAGTAGGTGTTTGCTAGGCTGACAAGTATCAGAGAAGAATATTTTAGGCAGAAGGATCAGTATATACAATAATAATATATAGAAATATAGAATATGATTTGGAGTATTTGCTGGTGTATGTGCATCCCAGATACGCTAACTTCTTTATATCCAATCTTCACAATAATCCTCAAGGTCTTTATTACCAAGACCATTTTTAAATGGGGTTAAAGATCAGAAAAATTGAATAACTTGCCCAAGTTATGGAGCCAGTAAATAATATATTCAAGATTTAAATTTAGGAATTTCTGATCCCAGGTATATTTTTTTATGTGCTATTTTACTGCCTGGTTACACAAGGATCAGTGTTTATCCTGGATTAAGGTATGAAAATACCAATACATTTTCAGTATATAATTAAATTACTTTTTCTGCAAAGTTTTTTTTTGATTTTTTTAAATAATAAATTAAATACCTCCATTTTATTTATTTATTTTTATGTGGTACTGAGGATTGCTCCCATTACTCTGCACTTGCTAGGCAAGCACCTTCTGCTGTCACATAATTTTATAGTGACATATTTCAGTTGCAAACTAGTTCTCAATTTTGTTTATGCTTATCATATAGTTTTCTTAGTAAGGGCACTATTTTACTTTAAGCTTATTTATGATAGCACATGAACAGTAAAATGAATTGAGTTAAAAAAATAAGTTAGGTAAAGATGCTTCAAAATACTTCATTGTGAGTTCTTTTCATTTTAAAACAGATTGTTTTACCAAAAATTTCTTGGGTGCTTGATGTTGTCTAACATCGGTTGTCTTCAGAGGTGGGTTCATCCCAAGTGCGTGGGTTTATTTCTCACCTCTTCTTTCTTACACAAAAAAGGAAAATACAGTGTTCACCATAGTCTTCATTTTATGATCCATATCTTTCAAGCCAATACATCTGAATCCATAGTTAACTCATTTTTAAGCTCATGATTAACTTGGGGGTTTGTCAACTCTAGCATTAAGCTCTGTAGAAAACCCAGGGAACCAGGTCCCTCTATCCCTTTGTTATATCTTTTTCTCTCTTGTAGTTCTGATGTATTCTTTGGCTTCTTTAACCTGAAACTCATAACTCATTCATGAAAAGTTTTCTATGTTGTATTTTATTTAATCCTGATTTATATCTCCACTTTTTAGAACAGTAAATGAAAGGAATAGCAGAATGGAATGTGTAATGTCCAAGTCTTGAGTTTGAATGCAATGAACATTTAGCAAATTATTTAACTTCTTTGAGCTTCAGTCTCCTTATTTCTAAGTAAGTTTCACTTACTCATTGTCAACCATGGTCTGAAAATATTAAATGGAAAAATGATGTAAGTAAACAATTCTTAAGTTTAAAATAACTTTATTATAGTATATTATTGCTGTTGTTAATCTTATTGTACTTAATTTATAAATCAAACTTTATCATAGTTATGTATGTATAGAGGAGAAAAACAGTATATGTACCATCTGAGGTTTCAGGCATCCGTCATGGGTCTTGGAACATATCCTCCCTGGATAAGGGTGGAGTACAGTAATTATAATGAAATAGTGCAATGCTCGTCAAGTAGGAGGGAATAAAATACTTATTCTTATTACTTAGATATTAATGGCCATAAAGAACAGTCAGTATATATGCATAATTATAATTCATAATCATACTACACTTGATCTTAGCCAAAAGGCCCAGAAATCATAATAGTAAGTACTAATTATAGATTTCATGAGTGTGTTTATTTAATGGGAAACTCTGGGACATTTGTATTGTACTTCTTTAGGTACATTGTTTTAACCCAAACCTTAAGGGGAGTGACTACAGGCAGGAGTACAGGCAATTAGGGCATGATATTGTTTGGCTAGTTATCTGATTCCAGAGGTAAGTGATTGGTTTTTTTCTACTTCTAGGAGAGATACTGGTGACAAAATATTTAGCATTTGTTTCTTCTGCTTTCCTCACAAAACTAATTTGAAGAGAAAGAGATTGTATTCCATTAAAGTTGTGCTGTGTTATCATCCATTAGGTTAATTGGTTCCTAATAAGCCTATCCTGAATATTTTCTTTCTTTTTAAATCATTAGTTGACAGATATTTCGGGGGGTATATACTATATATTCAGCATAGTGATATTTTTTTGGAGGATAGAAAAACAGACTCTTTTCTAGGTCCTTATAAAAATTACCTAATAAAATAAATAACTATATAGTAGTAGTTAATTTTGCTAGGGCACAAAAGTTCACAAGTTTGACTTTGTTTTTTTTTTTCAATCAGTCTGGTGTCAACATTGGGCTTCCACCTACTTCTGTACATCAGTGCATGCTCTAACTCTGACTGCAAATCAAGTTTAAGTAATTCCTTAATAGGTGGATGGAGAACTATGTACTATCAATTTTTTTAATTTAACATTTTTTAATTTTGAAATTATCACATATAATGGAAAAACTGGAAGTACAGTTCAAAGAACTCACCCCTCTGTGAACTATTTGAGAGTAAATTGCTTAACCTGATTACCCCAGAGTATTCTGGCTATATATCCTATAAATAAGGACATTCTCTTATATAGCCACAATACAACTTACTAAAATCAGTAAATTACTTGATTATATCACAACCCCTGTCCTCAGGTGCCATTTACTTTTTGTTAGTTGTCTCAATAGTGTTTTTCATTGGGATTCAGTTTAAAATCATGCATTGCATGATAATCAGACTTCCTTAGTCTTGATAGTTTTTCAGTCTTTTACTTTTTTGACACTTTTTGGATACTGTAAGCTAGTTACTTTGTAAAATGTTCCTCAATTTGGGTTTGACCCTGTTTTCTCATGATTAGATTCAAGTTATGCATCTTTGGCAGGACTGTCACAGAGGGATGTTGTGTTATTTTCATTGTTCCCTATCAGGTGGCACATTATTTGATTTGTTCCTCTACTGATAATGCTCATTTTAATAACTTGCTTATAATGGTGGTTGTCAAGCTTCTGTATATACAATTACTCTTTTTTTCTTCGGTAATAACTATTTTGTAAAGAGGTAATTTAAACTATGTAAATATCCGTTTCCTTATAAACTTTATTTTTTCATATTTGTATGTACCCCTTGGCTTTTTATTTTATTGCATGGATTATATTACATTACTGTCATTAATTTTGTTATTTAAATTGTCCTAAATGTAGTCAGTAAGAACCTTTTTAGATTGACTTTTTTGAGCATTTACTTGCTTTTAGCATCCTAAGATGTCCCAGAACACATCTTTCCCTGTCCCTGTCCTGGAACTAGCCCTTTCTTCAAGTGACACGTTTCATTTTATTGGAAAATGATAATTAGAAGCTAAGATTTGGGTACTGTGTATGTTCATGGCTTTTGAGGTGTCGCCTCTCCCAGGTCCTGTCAGCCAGGGAGTTACTATATATAGATATTCATACACAGAAATGCACATATTTATATTTATATTGAAAACCTTGAGTTTATAGTGGTATCTAATTCCAGTCAAACTCCACACACAGACTTCATTCTATTTGTAACTTTTATCTTTTTCAATCCTGGCTTCTGATGTTTTTGTATATATGCTTATTTGGCAAAATCCCACTGTATGTATCCAGTTCTTTCTCCACTGCCATCCCTTCCTCAATCTGTTAATGTCTACCTTCTCCCCTCTGCAGGTTCTACCTCTCCATGCTAGGTTGTGTTTTTATTTGTATTTTTTTTTTTTTTTTGGTATTTGGGATTGAACTCAGGGATACTTGATGCCAAGTCATATCCCCAGCCTATATTGTATTTTATTTAGAGTCAGGGTCTCATTGAGTTGGTGAGTACCTCAGTGTTGTTGAGGCTGGCTTTGAACTTGTGATCCTCCTGTCTCAGTCTCCTAAGCAGCTGAGATGACTGGTGTGCGCCACCACGTCCAGCTAGGTTGTTATGTAAAGATTTCTCTTTGTGCTTCTCAGGCTCTGACTTCCTGTGCTGGCCTATATCTGCAGGGTGTACCCTTTTCATCCTGCTTGGTCTCCAACCCTCTGCACTGGATCACTGACTCTTGCATGAGGATATCCTCTCACCCTGTTTGAATTTTGATACTTGTGTCAGGATGGTCCCTTCTGCTGCTACCACACAGACACCCTATTTAAGTCCTCTCATATCCTACCAGCCCTCCATGAAGATGCCTTCTCATTTAAGTAGGCTCTGCCATCCTATACTAGGCTGTCCCTAGAATGGACATCCTCCTATCCTGGCTTGGTCTCTGTCATTTCATTGTGAGCCACTGTGATTTCCCTCTTTTTGCTGGTGTGGATAGTACCTTTCTCTGTCCAACTTGATGACTTTAGGGATTGAATTGTTCATGAAGAAAAGGGAAATGAGGAAAGTAAAAAGGAAGAATGGAAAAAGAAATGAGAAGGAAAGTAACATAGTATTATCATTATTATTATTTTTTGTGATGATGATGTTGATGTTCTTTCCAAGTCAGTGATGTATATACCTTATATTGGAAGAAAATAAACCCATGGGAGTTAAGAATTTTAGATAACATGGAGATTATGACCAAAGTGTGAGTACTGTGTGGCAGTTCTTCTGATACTGTTTCTTTTGCAGTTAGAAGAGAGAGAATGATAATTTGACAGGCTGGTCAGCTCTTTGCATTTTTTTTTTTTAAAAGAGAAATGGTTTATTTCAACTCAGTATTTTTTTCTAATTAGTTATACATGACAGCAGAATGTATTTCACTTCATTGTACACAGATGGAATACAATTTTTCATTTCTCTGGTTGTACATGATGCAGAGTTGGTTTTTTGGGATTGGCTTACTTTGCTTAGCATGATATTCTCCAGCGCCATCCATTTACCTGCAAATGCCATGATTTTATTCTCTTTTAATGCTGAGTAACATTCCATTTTGTATACATACCACAGGTTTTTAATCCATTCATCTATTGAAGGGCATCTAGGTTACTTCCACAGTTTAACTATTGTGAATTGAACTGCTATACATGTTGATATGCTGTGTTACTGTAGTATGCTGATTTTAAGTCCTTTGGGTATGGACCCTGTGCATTTTTTGAGCTTTTGTTGTGGACGTGTAGTAAGCTTCCTGCTTGCCTAAGAGGCAGAAAATATTTATATAGTTTTTGCTTTATTTTTAACTATTTTAGTTTCTATTGTAATTGTCAGTGAAGTGCACTCTCAAGAATTTCAGTAAGAAGATGATACTGCAGAAAAAGTTATAAAAGCTTTGAGATAGTAACTGTCATTCACTGAAGAAGTTGAGTTTGAGAATTTGATAGAGATAAGGATTTCATCAAGTAAGATTTTTTTATTATATGATATTCCCACTGTGATTTTAAAAATGTCACATAAACATTGTCAGGCAGTTGACCAAATATGTTTTAAAAATGGCAAATCTGTATAGGTCTTATAAAATGATTATTTCTCTAAATGAACCAGGACAGTAAGTAATTCATACTGGGGATTTCCCAGACTTTAAATTATTGCCAGGAATCTATAATTCCTAGAACAAAACTGAGCATAAATCTTCCAGGAAGCTTTTTAGTAAATATTTACTATAGCTGAAAAATACTATCATTATTTGCAAAAAGTGGGAAAAATTAGTTGAGAACATTTCAGAAATAATTCATTACAATTACCTTTTGTACTTTTAAAGGTCATTCAGCTTTTCATGCCAAATTCCAGAAAAGGTAAACAGCAAGCAGTAGTATTAGTTGGTACTCTCCTTCTCTAGGTTTTGGAAAACGTACTCTGTGGAAAGATGATCAGAATTTTAATTGGACTACTTAAGAATGGAACTAAACAGGTGTGGATTTAAAAAATGATGTACTTATTGTAGAAAATAACATAAGATCTAAAAAGATCATGTTTCCTACTTTTACATTCCTGTTTTCTTATCAATAATATGACCTTTTAAAATAGTATTGCATAGTATTTGTCCTTTTTTTTGATATTATCCTTGGGATTGCATAGGAATAGTTCTTAAGTGTCACAGTTTGTAACATTTAATTAGCAGAACAAAGGTCTATGCAGAGTGCCTACATTATCTGTTCCCCATTACCCATCAAAATGTCTCCCTAACTCTTGGTTTTGGGGATTGACAGATACTTATTTGCTTAGCAGTCTAATCCATATTATTATCACTTCTGTGATAGAAAGGATCCATGTCCAAAATGACCTTCTTTGGAAGAATTGCTTGCTTGTTCTTTAAAGAAAAATGTGAATTTATAAGACTGTAGAAGTGTCTTATAGAATTAAAACAAAACAAAACCCTGAACTTGCCAGGCTGTTGGAAAGACTGGGAATTAAAGCAACAAAGATCCTTGGGACAGATCTTTAAATGTAAACTAGAGGCTGCTGGTCTCTCTGAACTCAGTCTCATGTGTGGGGAAAGAAGAGTACAAAATCTCAGAAAAGGAGCATGTGGGAAAAAATGTTTATTGCAACTTTTTTGTGAATTTCTTGAGAGAATACACCCTACTCAGAAATTTTTGTCATTCAGAATTTCCCACTTCCTCTGTTATACTTACCTTTTTTTTTTTTTTTTTTTGGTACTGGGTATTGAACTGAGGGGCACTTGGCCACTGAGCCACATCTCTAGCCCTTTTTTGTGTTTTACTTAGAGACAGGGTCTCACTGAGTTAGTGCCTCGCTTTTGCTGAGGCTGGGTTTTGAACTTATTATCCTTTTACCTCAGTCTCTGAGTAGCTGGTTTTACAGGTGTGCGCCGCAGTGCCCGACCTTCCTTCTTTAAAGAACCAAAATACTGTGTGACTATGGGTTTGTTTTTCAATGTGGTAGTGGTGTTAGGAACAATGTTTTAAGTGTCAAGGAGTTTGTAGTAGTAAAGTCACTCAAAAAAAAAAAAAAAAAAAAAAAGCCTAACCCTTCTGTTTTCCTTAGTTCTATGCTATGAACATTATCTAGCCCCTACCATTATTATTTTGTAATATTTATTTTAGATCAGTGAGAAGCCCTTTTAAAAAACCCTGTAGACCCCTAGTCAAGTATGGGCCTCAGCCTTAACTAAGAAAAATTAATCTATACTTAAAAATTTATGCAGATTCAGACATAGTCCAGGCTTCTCCTTTTAGTTAATATATTTAGGTTTCTTGCCTTATTTTTTTTTCTGTTTGATCTGCTTCCTTAATAGTTCAGCTGTTTTTCTACTGCAGTTAAGCTGTGTCAGCTTTTGCTAGTAAACCTGTGGAAAGGAAACTAAAACATGCTCTTTGACTGAAGGAAACAAAGGAGTTAGAAATAGAAAGAAAGGGAGGTTAAGAGAAAGAGTCATGGTTAGCCATGGTTTTCTCAAGGTAATTTATTTGGCTAGTTAGTTAAATACTCAAGAGGCCAGATTATCTGTCTTGGAAGTGTGTAAGGAAACCTTACCCTGGATAGATGGTTACAGCCTAGAAGAAAAGGGCAAAGCTTTTCCACAGGGATTCAAGGATTTCTACCTTTAACTTTTAGAGCTTATTACATGGGTAAAGGTATGCTTTTAATCTGTCTTTGAACCATTATTTCTAAACATCCATAAATGTGAATCTTTAAAAGAATTCTCTACATTCCACATTTATACACCACACATTTTGCTCGTATTTCGTCTCCTGTTCTTTTTGCAAACAAAGTGCTCATTTTGGCTGTTTTCCAGATATGACAGTTGGTGGACATGCTTCAGTAGAGAAAAGGAAATTTCCCCTGCTTATCTATTCTCTCCCGTCTGCCCAAGATAGTGTGGCTGTCAATTGTGACCTGATTTTGAAATAATTTATTAAATAGAGGGATGCATGATGTTATTTAAAATTTTGGGATGACATTGTCTTTTAGTCCTTTATAATCAGCTCTCGACTAGATTTTCTGGGTATATTGCTTTTGGGATTTTAGAAATTTCCTAACTCCTTCAGTGAATTCAGATTCTGTTCAGTGTCAAGTATGACTTAATGTTTACTCAGGAAATAAATAAAAATACACTATTCAGAAGACGAAGCAGATATATATATATATATATATCTATATATATGTGTGTATATATATACATATATATAAAATGTTTTTTTTGCCATGAAAATCATTATTTTGGGTATATATTCATTTTATAGGTAAGGATAATGTTCTTATTAGCTAGAAGGCTGCTTAAAAAATAGTCAAATGAATATAAAATACTTATTTTTGGTAGGAGTTTATTGATTTTATTAAATATGTTGACATCTTTCCATTTTTATGTTAAAATTTAATGTATGTGCAATTGGTAATAATTTAAGATTTTTTACTTATAATCTTTTCATCTGAATTTGGGAGAGAAGTCTAAATGAATTACATTTCTCTTAAAAATCATGTTTTTTGGTTTTAAAAATTATTACTTTCAAAAATTTATGCTAACCTTATATCTCCAATTCATTCCTCTTCTTGTACTCTACACATAATGTTCCCAATGTGCTATTGAACATGTCCCCTTCATTGTAGGTACAAAACTCAAAAAACATTCATTATTTTTACCCATAGTTCTGCTCTGCTCCCTGTATGACTCTTTTTTTGAATTTTTTTTTTTAGTTGTAGATGGACACAATATCTTTATTTTATTTATTTATTTTTATGTGGTACTGAGGATCAAACCCAGTACCTCACGCATGTGAGGCAAGCACTCTACCACTGAGCCACAACCCCAGCCCCTTTGTATGACTCTTGTGTTAGGAAACGACAGCGTACCATTTATCTAAGGTAGAAACCCTAGAGCCATGCTTGACCATTTCTCTCACAGCTTACTTGTGTCCATTCACTATCTCTGATTCCAATATTAGGCCTTCCAATCCAGTCCCTCTTTGCTATAATAGGAATAGTTCTAAAATGGTTACTTTTTGACTTAGAAATACATCAGTAGCTCTTCATTACATGAGTGAAGACCAAACTCTTTAGCATATTACTTGAGGCCTCTTGTGATTTGGTTTTTCTTAACTGCCTTCTTTTTCACCTGTCCTTCTTTATAATTGGCATCCTGTAGCTATACCCGATTTCTGTAGTTGACAATGTCAGCAGGAATTCTTAGCTTACCGCTATTGCTCCCCCTGGAATACCCATCTTTCCTTGTGTGCTTAGTGAAGCCCTTTCATCCTCATAGTCTCTACTCCAGTATAATCATATCTTCTGGGAAGCTTTTCCTGATCTCTATCTTTGGTGCTTCCCTGACACTTTGTATATGTAGTTCTATTTTTAGTATTTCAAATGCTGCATTGTGATTTTTTGTTTACATGTTTGAGTTTCCACTACACCAAGAACTCCCTCAGGCCTGAGATCTTTTAAAATGCTGTACAAATGTTATTATTTTATGTCTAAAAACTAAGACATTGAGTAAATTATTGAAAAAATAAATGAGAGAATGTGTGAAACAGGGTACATGCTAATGGCACATGATTTGAACTATTTCCTTTGAGATTAATTGTTTACCAAAAAGAACACAGCTTTTGTTAGTAGTCTTAGAGAACAATTAAGTATAATTTCATGGAACACCTATTATGTGCTAGGCATTGTACTCATTAAGGAAAGTGAGGCCTAGAGACATTTGATAATTTTTTTTAGCTTTATTTTTTTTATTGGTTGTTCAAAACATTACAAAGCTCTTGAAATATCATATTTCATACATTAGATTCAAGTGGGTTATGAACTCCCATTTTTACCCTGTATACAGATGGTAGTATCACATCGGTTACACATCCACATTTTTACATATTGCCATACTAGTGTCTGTTGTATTCTGCTACCTTTCCTATCCTCTACTATCCCCCCTCCCCTTCCCTCCCCTCCCGTCTTCTGTCTCTACCCCATCTACTGTAATTCATTTCTCTCCCTTGTTTTGTTTAGTTTTTTTCCTTTCCCCTCACATCCTCTTATATGTAATTTTGTATAACAATGAGGGTCTCCTTCCATTTCCATGCAATTTCCCTTCTCTCTCCCTTTCCCTTCCACCTCTCGTCCCTGTTTAATGTTAATCTTTTCCTCATGCTCTTCCTCTCTGCTCTGTTCTTAGTTGCTCTCTTTATATCAAAGGAGACATTTGGCATTTGTTTTTTAGGGATTGGCTAGCTTCACTTAGCATAATCTGCTCTAATGCCATCCATTTCCCTGCAAATGCCATGATTTTGTCATTTTTTAGTGCTGAGTAATACTCCATTGTGTATAAATGCCACATTTTTTTAATCCATTCATCTATTGAAGGACATCTAGGTTGGTTCCACAGTCTAGCTATTGTGAATTGTGCTGCTATGAACATCGATGTAGCGGTATCCCTATAGTACGCTCTTTTAAGGTCTTCAGGGAATAGTCCAAGAAGGGCAATAGCTGGGTCAAATGGTGGTTCCATTCCCAGCTTTCCCAGGAATCTCCATACTGCTTTCCAAATTGGCTGCACCAATTTGTAGTCCCACCAGCAATGTACAAGTGTACCCTTTTCCCCACATCCTCGCCAGCACTTGTTGTTTGACTTCATAATGGGTGCCAGTCTTACTGGAGTGAGATGGTATCTTAGGGTGGTTTTGATTTGCATTTCTCTGACTGCTAGAGATGGTGAGCATTTTTTTCATGTACTTGTTGATTGATTATATGTCCTCCTCTGAGAAGTGTCTGTTCAGATCCTTGGCCGATTTGTTGATTGGGTTATTTGTTATCTTATTGTTTAATTTTTGAGTTCTTTGTATACTCTGGATATTAGGGCTCTATCTGAAGTGTGAGGAGTAAAGATTTGTTTCCAGGATGTAGGCTCCCTATTTACCTCTCTTATTGTTTCTTTTGCTGAGAAAAAACTTTTTAGTTTAAGTAAGTCCCATTTGTTGATTCTTGTTTTTAACTCTTGTGTTATGGGTGTCCTATTGAGGAATTTGGAGCCCGACCCCACAGTATGTGGATCATAGCCAACTTTTTCTTCTATCAGACGCCATGTCTCTGATTTGATATCAAGTTCCTTGATCCACTTTGAGTTAACTTTTGTGCATGTTGAGAGAAAGGGATTCAGTTTCATTTTGTTGCATATGGATTTCCAGTTTTCCCAGCACCATTTGTTGAAGATGCTATCCTTCCTCCATTGCATGCTTTTAGCCCCCTTATCAAATACAAGATAGTTATAATTTTGTGGATTGGTTTCTGTGTCCTCTATTCTGTACCATTGGTCTACCTGCCTGTTTTGGTACCAGTACCATGCTGTTTTTGTTACTATTGCTCTGTAGTACACTTTGAAATCTGGTATCGCTGTACCTCCTGATTCACACTTCCTGGTTAGAATTGCTTTTTCTATTCTGGGTCTTTTATTTTTCCATATGAATTTCATGATTGCTTTCTCTATTTCTACAAGAAATGCCGTTGGGATTTTGATTGGCATTGCATTGAACCTATAGAGAACTTTTGGTAATATCGCCATTTTGATGATGTTAGTTCTGCCTATCCATGAACAGGGTATATTTTTTCATCTTCTAATATCTTCTTCTATTTCTCTCTTTAGGGTTCTGTAGTTTTCATTGTATAAGTCTTTCACCTCTTTTGTTAGGTTGATTCCCAAGTATTTTATTTTTTTTGAGGATATTGTGAATGGGGTGGTTTTCCTCATTTCCATTTCAGAAGATTTGTCGCTGATATACAGGAATGCCTTTGATTTATGCATGTTGATTTTATATCCTGCCACTTTGCTGAATTCATTTATTAGCTCTAGTAGTTTCTTTATAGACCCTTTTGGGTCTTCTAGGTATAAGATCATATCATCCACAAATAGTGATAATTTAAGTTCTTCTTTTCCTATCTTAATGCCTTTAATTTCTTTTGTCTGTCTAATTGCTCTGGCTAGTATTTCGAGAACTATATTGAATAGAAGTGGTGAGAGAGGGCATCCCTGTCTTGTTCCAGATTTTAGAGGGAATGCCTTCAGTTTTTCTCCATTTAGAATGATGCTAGCCTGAGGCTTAGCATAGATAGCTTTTACAATGTTGAGGTAAGTTACTGTTATCCCTAGTTTTTCTAGTGTTTTGAACATAAAGGGATGCTGTACTTTGTCGAATGCTTTTTCTGTGTCTATTGAGATGATCATATGGTTCTTATCTTTAAGTCTATTGATGTGGTGAATAACGTTTATTGATTTCCATATATTGAACCAGCCTTGCATCCCAGGGATGAATCCTACTTGATCATGGTGTACAATTTTTTTGATATGCTTTTGTATCTGATTCGCCAGAATTTTATTGAGGATTTTTGCATCTAGGTTCATTAGAGATATTCGTCTGTAGTTTTCTTTCTTTGAAGTGTCTTTGTCTGGTTTCAGGATCAGGGTGATGTTGGCCTCATAGAATGAATTTGGAAGAGCTCCTTCTTTTTCTATTTCCTTAAATAACTTGAAAAGTATTGGTATTAACTCTATTTTAAAGGTTTTGTAAAACTCCGCTGTATACCCATCTGGTCCCAGGCTTTTCTTTGTTGGAAGTCTTTTGATGGCTTCTTCTATTTCCTCCTTTGTTATTGGTCTGTTTAAATTGTGTGTATCTTCCTGACTCAATCTGGGCAAATCATATGACTTAAGAAATTTATCGATATCTTCACTATCTTCTATTTTATTGGAATATAGGGTTTCAAAATAATTTCTAATTATCTTCTGTATTTCTGTAGTGTCTGTTGTGATATTGCCTTTTTCATCCCGTATGTTAGTAATTTGAGTTCTCTCTCTTCTTCTCTTCGTTAGCATGGCTAAGGGTCTGTCAATCTTATTTATTTTTTCGAAGAACCAGCTTTTAGTTTTGACAATTTTTTCCATGATTTCTTTTGTTTCAATTTTGTTGATTTCTGCTCTAATTTTAATTATTTCTTGCCTTCTGCTACCTTTGCTGTTTTTTTGCTCTTCCTTTTCTAGGGTTTTGAGATGAAGTGTGAGCTCATTTATTTGTTGGTTTTTTTCTTTTTTTGAGGAATGAACTCCAGGCAATGAATTTCCCTTTTAAAACTGCTTTCATTGTGTCCCATAGATTCCGATATGTTGTGTCTGTATTTTCATTTATCTCTAAGAATTTTTTGATTTCCTCCTTTATGTCTTCTGTAACCCATTGATCATTCAGTAACATATTGTTCATTTTCCAGGTGATGCAGGATTTTTCCTTCCTTCTTTTATCATTGATTTCCAGTTTCATTCCATTATGATCAGATACGATGCATGGTATTAACTCCACACCTATATATTTACTTAGAGTTGCCCTATGGCATAATATATGGTCTGTCTTTGAGAAGGATCCATGTGCTGCTGAGAAGAACGTATACCCACTTGATGATGGTTGATATATTCTATATATGTCAGTTAAGTCTAGGTTATTGATTGTGTTATTGAGTTCTATAGTTTCTTTATTCAGCTTTTGTTTGGAGGATCTGTCCAATGGTGACAGCGGTGTGTTCAAGTCACCCATAATTATTGTGTTGTGGTCTATTTGGTTCTTGAACTTGAGGAGAGTTTGTTTTATGAATGTTGCAGCCCCATTATTTGGTGCATACAAATTGATAATTGTTATGTCTTGTTGGTGAATGGTTCCTTTTAACAGTTTATAGTGTCCTTCTTTATCCATTTTGATTAACTTAGGTTTGAAGTTGATTTTATTCGATATGAGTATGGCCACTCCTGCTTGCTTCCGAGGACCATATGAATGGTATGATTTTTCCCAACCTTTTACCTTCGCCTGTGTATGTCTTTACCTGTCAGATGAGTCTCCTGAAGGCAGCATATTGTTGGGTCTGTTTTTTTAATCCAAGTTACTAGCCTTGGATTGGATTGGTCGCTTGATTGGTGAGTTTAAGCCATTAATGTTTAGGGTTACTATTGATATATGGTTTGTACTTCCCGTCCTGTTTATTTATTTATTTAATTTATTTTAATTTGGCTTGTTTTTCCTCTTTGGTTATTTTTCCCGCCTTTACTGAGATACGTCCCACTGTTAGTTTTGGGTGGTGTTTTTTGTTTCCTCTTCTTGTAGTGTTTTGCTCAAAATGCTTTGTAGTGCTGGTTTTCTGGCTGCGAATTCTTTTAACATTTTTTTATCATGAAATATTTTAATTTCATTTTCAAACCTGAAGCTTAATTTTGCTGGATACAATATTCTTGGTTGGAATCCATTATTTTTCAGTTTTTGAAATACGTTGTTCCCGGATCTTCTCGCTTTCAACGTCTGTGATGAAAAATCAGCTGTCAACCTAATTGGTTTCCCCTGAATGTAATCTGCCTCGTTTCTCTTGTAGCTTTTAATATTCTCTCCTTGTTCTGTATGTTGGATATCTTCATAATAATGTGTCTTGGAGTTGGTCTGTTACGGTGTTTTATGTTTTGGGTCCTGTAGGCTTCCAGAATTTGGCAGTCCATTCCATCTTTCATTTCTGGAAAGTTTTCTAAGATTATTTCATTCAATAGGTTGTTCATTCCTTTGGTTTGGACCTCTATACCTTCTTCTATCCCAATGACTCTTAAGTTTGGTTTTTTTTTATGACATCCCATATCTCTTGGATGTTTTGTTCGTGGTTTCTTACCAGCCTTTCTGCATTGGCTATAGTCTTTTCGAGTTGATAAACTTCATCTTCATTATCTGATGTTCTGACTTCTATTTGATCTAGTCTATTTGTAATATTCTGATTTGAGTTTTTGATTTGGTTTATGGTTTCCTGCATTTCTAGGATTACTGTTTGATTTTTTAAAAAAATCTCTATCTCCTGGTAGAGTTCATGTTTTGCTATTTGAATCTGCTTATGTAATTCATTTTCAAAGTATTCTTTCATTGTTTGGACTTGCTGACTAATGACTTCTTTAAGATTCCCTTTCATCTGAGTCAGGTATGCCTTGAGTTCTTTCTCTGTCCATTTTTCTGATACCTCTAGGTTCTCCTGTAAATTTAAGTTATCCTGCATTGTTTGTAATCCTTTCTTCCCTGTTTTTTCATGGTGCTCACGTTACTTTCCAACTCTGTTTGACTGCTGTGTTTCTGTTTTCTCCTATAAATTTGTTTTGGTTTTTATAGCTCCAAGATCTCTCCTTTGTGTTGGGAGACAATGTTTAGAGATGTTGGATTTAATTGTGATTTAAGGTAAATTCATTAGTTTCATTAAAGGCCTACAGATTTTGATGGCATATAGAGAATTGAGGTTTGAACTTAGGATTTTATGTTAAGGTCGGGTGATTTGATGGTATGGAGGTTAGTATATGTTAGTTTCTTTGGGGGGTTGCTCAAATGCAGGCGGATATTAACAAGAGAATAGACAGGAGTACTTGGGGGTAGTTAAGGGCTTAGGCGGACCATAGACCGTCTCGTAGTATTCATTTATTTGCATTTAGTAAATTATACGTAATCGGGTGGTCTTGCTTAAGAGGAAAGATAGGGAAAAGGTAAGGAAGCAAACCAAGAAAGAGAGAGGGAGAGAAGAAAGAAAGAGAAAAAAATAGAAAAGAAAAAGAAATGATAAAATAATAAAATACAGTAAAATAAAACTTACAATTAAAAAAATTAATTAAAAAAATTAATATTAAAAAATAAAAAAAAATAAAATAAAAAGGCACTGTTAGGCTTCTATTTTCTTTGCTTCCAGTAGGTGGTGCTGTTGCCTTCAGGGCCAAGATTTTGCCCTCCGGCTGTGGGAAACAATCAGTGTGAGGCCGCTCCCACCTCCCCCACCTGGTGTCTCTCCAAACCTGTTAGCTTAGGTTTATTCCTGGTCTCTAGTCTCCTTGCTTCTCCTGCCAGACAGGCCTTCCCCAGTATGATACCTCTCCGCAGTTCAAGCTACACTCTGGGCCTGCAGTTTCCTGGATGTGGATTGAGGCTATTGGAAACCAACCCTCTATTGTTTTGATTCCCTCCGATAGCCATTCTTCCGAGAGCTGGCGAGACAGGTTTTGTTTTCGCCACTGGTGGGAGGGGGGAGTTGGATGTCAGGTGCCTTTACCTTTCCCCACGCCTGTATTCACGCTCACTCTGATAATCATGCCCCCAGAAAGCCAGGGAGAGATTTAATGCGATTTCCCCGCTGTATGGGAGAAGGGCTAAATGTCACATACCTGTTCTATTGCTGAACTTGCTGCGATCTGTTGGAAACTGGCGATGGTGATGTCAGCTCTCCAAGATGGTGGCTGCTGGCTTCCTTGGTGGGTTGTCCGGTGTGGAGGACAGATCTGGACTGTTTCTCTCCCTCGTCTCAAACCCAGAACTCAACTTGGAGCACAGTGATGGCACAGTTGGCAGGACCCCACAGAGTCCGCAGCACCGTTTCTCTGTGTTGGTGGCATGCCGTTTCTCAGTGCACCGCTGTCTCTGGCTGCGGGGCGGGCCGCCAATCAATCAGCCTGAATCTCCGGGCGCAAGGTTCACTCGCGATTGAGCCCCAGTAATTGATCCCTGAGTGATGGAAATCCTTCCTCTAGGTTTCGGTGCACCCCAATTTTGCTGGAAATTCCTAAAAAGATATCTTTTGGCTGTTCTAACTCGTTATTCACCTGCCCAGTGACGCGGTACATGGGGGTGATATCATGCTCTTAATATCTTTGAATAAATGAAAGAATGAAGATTTGATAAACTAGAGGGAACTAAGGAAAATTAACCAGAAAGAAGAATTATAATTTTGCTTATAAACTTTGTATCAGATTTGAGTAAAAGGGAAAGCTATATTCATTGAATTCTTGGTATATTGCTATTCTCTATAGATATACTATTTCTTTATCTATTCTCACAGCAATCTTCTCAGGTAAATATTTACCACAATTGCATTTAGTCCAGGTTCTATATACATTTTAGCCTTAAAAGAGGTTAAAACATCTTGCCTGAGGTCACACATCTATACCTGATGGATCTTTGGTTTCAAACCTGCTGTTGTACAATTCTATTTTAAGGTAGTAGTGTAGTATTGATATTTGGTGCAAATGTAATATAACTTTTCGTGATGGATTAACAGGTTGTTAAGAGGCAAAGCTCAGTTCTACCTGACAAATACTTTGTATGGTGCAGTTGGTAATTGATAATCTACCTTCCTTTCTTCCTTTTCTCCTTCCTTCCTTTCTTCCTTTTCTCCTTCCTTCCTTCTGGGGATTGAACCCAAGGCCTTACATATGGTAGGCAAACACTCTACCACTGAGCTAAATCCCCAATCCCTTTTATTTTAGACACAGTCTTGCTGAATGGATGAGGATGGCCTCAAACTTGTGATCATCCTGCCTCAGCATCCCAAGTAGCTGGGATTATAGATGTGTGCCACTATACCTGTTGATAATTTGAATTTTTGTACTTTTACAGAATGAATGTAATATAGTTATCTCTTTTCTTGGAAACCCTACCCGCTACTCTAAAATTGTGCTAAAGGTGACATTAAAACTGTTGCTTTCTGTCACTGCAACAATTACCTGAGACAGTCAATAAGAAAAATTTTCTTTGACTCAGTTTTGAAGGTTCCACTCTGTGGTCATGTGGCTATGTTGATTTGAAACTGTGTCAAGGCAGCATATTATGGTGGATAATGTGTGGTGGAGTATACCACTCACCTTGTAACCAGCAGGAAACAAAGAGAGGAAAAGACTAGTGTCTGAAATCTCCTTCATGGGCACATCCCCAATGATCTAACTTCCTTCTATTGCACCTCACCTCTTAAAGGATCTAGACCTTTAAGGACTTAAGAGGCTTATTTTGCTAAAAATGTTGACTTTTCACTTGGGCCTGAAAATGCCTAGTGGGTAATTAAAAGCAGTATAAAAAGATTGGCATTTTATATTTGTTCTCTTTATTGTCTTAAAACTTTGGGTCAGGTTCCTGCTCAGCTCTGCATGTAGGCATCTTAATTATTTAAGGAGTGTTCATCTAAAGCTGGTAGTCCTCTCTTCTCAGAGTTGAAGCCATCACCATAAGAATACCTAGAGTATTTTCAAGATTTTCAGGGACATAATAAATCAATCTATTGTAAACCAGCTTTTATAGTGTCCTGTGACAGACATCCAGGAACAGCACCTAGAAATCTCCAGTCCTTGCCCTACTCCCACCAAGAACAGCAAGTCTTATAGGGAATCACCCCGTGATGAGTCTGCCTCTCTAAGTGGGAGCAGTTACCCCATGGTGGGAACTGAGGCTGCCCCCCTAAGTTGGAGCAGTCATTTCATGGAAATTGAGTTGTCCTCTAAAATGAGAAGGTTTTACCAGATCCTTGCAGAACCAGAACTGAGATAATGATCAACTAGATTGAAATTTGTCCAAGAGTACTTAATTATGACCAACTTTTACCCCCTGTTTCAATTCTTCTATTTAAATCTGAAGCTTATGTCAGTACCCTAGAACACAGTGCTGAGGATGCTTGATTCCCCTTTTCTTACCATTGTAGTTATATTGAATCAATTCCTTTCTTGCCTTTCACCATTACTTTTTCCATTTGTTTTCTGGGGCAAGTGATGGGACCTGGGACTCCCCAAAGTCAGGTCCTTTAGCCAAGGATTCTGTAGCAGCTTCACTATCTCCCAATAGCACCATCTGTTGGAAACCAAGCCATTAACATACTGGCATTTGGGGGGTACTTACCTAAACCATAGCAACTGTTTATAGAGATTGGTAAGGCACAATGACTGGTCAGGTAGACATTGACTGTAAACATCTCGAGAGCTGTATGGTGCATTTTAGCCCAGTGTCAGTCCTGGTCTCTGCACAGACTGGTGAGCTAGATCTGTTTAGAGGCTTCATTATCTACAAAACTGAGAAGCAAAGAATTTTCAGCATGATTGTGTTGTGGAATTATTTTATCACCTAGATTAATTTGTTATATATGCTAAACCAATTAGCATTTATAATGAGAATGACATTTAAGGAAGATGAAAGGAAAAGGAGATTTAGTAGAACAATGAAGCTCTCATTTATATGATGTACCACCTTGCCTAGAACCCTTCTCTCCAAAAAACTTGTTTGATCTTTAGCTCCTCATTTATTCATCTGCATGTTCCCTAATTCAACTCATCCATCCAGTATATTTTATTTTGAGACTGGTTATTTTTTTCAGTTCTGAGGAATTTTTTTTTCTGTTGTGAAAAAAATATTGGCTATAGAATAGACGTATCAGTCTAACTACAAATAGTTTATTTACACATCTGGTGTATATACTAAGTTATAAAATGTTGAAGCGTAGAGACCAAGATTTTTTTTTTTTTTCATCTCCTAGTCCCATGCCTGGCACAGTACTTCAATAAATATTTTGGGACTGAATGAAAGATCAGAATCCAATCTAAATGTAAGTTTTTTGCAACTTAAGTCTGCAGGTTACTGTTTCTGGCATTCCTCTACTGACCATATAATGAGCTCTTAAACCTGTGAATTGTTGAAGAGATAATCAGAAACCCCTTAGATGACTGCCAAAAGAAGAGATAGAATTCCAGAACTCTAAAGTTAGACAGGAAAAGGCCTTTTAAAGGCTGCTCTGATGTGTAATGTCAGACTATATTGTTACCGTGGTGTATAAGGAGCAGTAGGTGATAAAGATTATTTAGGTTGTGTTGGAGACCATACTATGTAAAGATCTAAGTTCAGAAATAAGGGATTGAAGTACATTCTACTTTCCGTGATGAGAAACAAGCCTGTGAGTTTTGGGACTGCACAGAAGCAGTAGTGTCTTAAGTGTCAGATGTGAGGTGAGACCTAAGGATCTGAGGATCCCTTTATTGTAGCATTGCTGGTAAATGCTAAATCTCAATGGCCAAGACAGATAAAGGGCTTGGGAACACAGGAAGTCAGAGAGCAGAAGAGAGTGAGCTTGAGCCCAGGGCAGGTTTTACTTGATTATTGAATTATTTATAGGTCTTAGACAATGAGTGAAGTAGCTTTTGAGCAGAATTTCTCAAAACTTGGCACTGTTGACATTTGGCCAGATAATTCCTTGTTGGGAATAGGGTGGGGCTGTCATTTCCATTGTAGAATTGCAACATCCCAAGCCTGTGCCCACTAGATGCCTAATAAATGCTTTCAGACTTTACAAAGTGTTGCCTAGGAAGCAAAATTTCTTCCCAACTAAATGCTTTAGGAGTATATGAGTGAAGTGGCTGCTGCTGGCTAAAGAAAAGGGTAAGGAAACTGAATTATAAGAGGCTCTGTAAATGTTGTATCTTTTCATATGAATTCCAAAATAAACCAGGCCCGAATTAGGAACATTGGTTCACTGAGATGGAGTGAATTCCAAGAAGCAGTAGTCTTTGCATTCGTAAATATGACTACTATGCGTGGAAATGTGAACTAATTCAGATTATAGTGGAGAAATGATGTTTGGAGAAAGGTGATTTGAGTTGATATAGTTAGGTGTATGTTGGGGAGAACCTTGAAGGCCAGTTAGAAAGTTTAATTAAGGTGGATTTAGTACTTGATTATTCTGAAATTAGCAAGGAATAGATGTTGAAAGATCTCTTGAAGATTTATTTTTACAAGTTTTGTTTGTTTCTTGTTTGTTTCATCTTAAAAAGTAAAATAAGAAAGGAAATCCTTTGAGTAAAATAAAAATTTAGGTTTTGTTAATTTTTGAATATTTTATCCTGATCTCCCGATATCATCTACTTTATACCCTCTGAGCAACTCTAGTGTAACAGCCACTATTGGGGAAAACAGAAGTTTTGCTGCTTATAAAAGTTCTATTTTATTCACAGTTGAGTCTGCACAAATTCATGCTAGCTTCATGTGGACTTTTCCTGCTGCTGCTGTTTTGCTTAAGTAAGTAAGTAAATAAATAAATCCTCCTGTGAACTCCCTATTACACTCACCAGAACAGCTGTTCTAAGCCTTTTCCACTCTCCATAAATCCCATTCTCGTGTAGTTATTCTCAGCAGATAACTTAGTTTCTTATTTAACTGAGACTGAGAACATTTGGGCATGAGTTTTTTAGAAGTTTCTCCTCTGTATCTCTGCACCATTATCTTTCTTTTTCCTTACATCTCTGCCATATAGTAAGAATGCCCCTTCTCCCTACTAAGGCGAGCCTTTGTACCAGTACTCCTGGTTTCTCCTCTAACCCTTTATTAGTTATCCTTTAATTTTACTCTTTCCTTTGCATTTTTATTCTCTCCTAGAATCTTTCCTTCTGCATTCCTGTCCAGGTTTTTATTTTTCTTCAGCAAACAATAAACCAAAATTTAAAAAGCTTTCCTTGACCTTAGTTTATTGTTTAAATCCTCATTTTCACTCATCTCAGGCTTTTTCTCTTCTTCTTCATCAGATTATTTGGGAAAAAATGAAGAACAACTAGTGCATATTGCTTTCCTACCTACTCTTATACCTTTAGCATTCGTCTTCTATTGAAACAACTCTCTTAAACATCATGGTTAATCTTCCTAATCACCAAATGTTTTATGTCCTCTACACTCTCATCTCTCTCTGTTTCTCAGCACAGCATTTGACATTATTGACTGTCTCTTCTTTCTTAAAACATCTAACTTCCCTTGACCTTTGTGACTTAAGACTAACACACTTTCCCTTCTATTTTTATTACTCCTCTTTCTTTGAGTTCTTCAATAGTTCCTTTTTCTTAGTATAAGCATTTCCAAAGATTAAATAATTAGATATTTTTCTTTAACATTTGTTGGTTATCTTCTTTAATAGGCATAGAAACCAGCTCTGTGTAAGATACTTTTCAATTTCTATCTCTAATCCTGACTTTTATCTTGAGCTTCCAAATATTGCATATCTGTCTTTGTTATTATTGTGTTATTACATGAAACTAACTGTCCAAATCGAGGGAGCTTCTATTTGAACATGTTGAGTAGACAATGTGAATATACCTTTTTTCCTTTTATCCCAAATCTCACTGAAGTGATAGTAGGGGAATTAAAAAGTATTAATTTATAATACAAAGAAATTGGGGTAGCAGAGCTTAACAAAGTTTTGGGAGATAGGAGGAGAAAAGAAGAATGGAAACTGATTCAGCACAGAGGAAGAAATTATAACTGAAGTGCCCAGGGAAAAGATACTGATGAGAAACAAGTACTTTAGGGACTCACATTTAGAAGCTCCTGGTACCACAGAAGTAAGGAGTAAAATATAAAGTAGAAAATGGAGCTTGTTTGAAAGTACAAGGACCTTTAAAAGAATTACTTAGGTATCCTTTTTACATGTGGGAAATTGGGTGATATTTCACTTCTGAAAAAAAGCAGAGGTTAAAAAAACCAAGCAGAGGTAATTCAAGAAGAATACCTCCAAATTTCATTAAAGAGAAGTTATTGTATCCTTAAAGTAAGAACAGATTCTATATAAAGGAACTACCAAATAACGGGGAAGTAGCTTGGAAATTTAAAATTTATCACTAATCAACAAAAAATGAGAAGAGTTTTAAGATAACTTTGATTAAATAAATCTCCCAGAAAGCAGATCAACAACAATAACGAAAACAAAGTAAAGAGAAGATAAATTCAAGAGGTGGAACATAGGAAAGAAAATAAAATTATAGGATGAATTCAGCAAATGTAAGATCTGATCAATATGTATGTGAATCCATGTATTTATACTCTGAGCACTGGTTCTGGACTTGGTTATATGACTTAATTTGGTCAATGGGGTACAGAAAACTTGACACAGAGCAGGCTTTAAAAATGGAGCACATTTCTGCATCCTATCTAAAACCTCTGTCATTATCACGAGAACATGCTCCAGAATGAGACTTATGGAACAGATTTTTTTTTCTACCTAATACCATTTTTGTTCAGCTCATAGGCAGCCTACTACAAATATGTGTGGGAGGCCTAGTCAATACTGGAAAGAATTTTCTAGCCAAATCTAGCCAAGATTAGTGGGCCAATTAGAAATGATCATTGTTTTATGCCACTTAGTTGTTGGATGGTTTGTTTTATAGCATTATTATGGCAGCAGACAACTTATACCATTGAAGAACAAGAAAAAAAAAGGAATTATCAAAGAGATAAAAGACATTTTGTTAGTACTGGAGGATACAATTCTCCAGACTAAAAAGGCTCCCCAAGTATCTAACACAGTGAATGAAAACAAATTATATTTTGAAATTTAAGAACATCTCAGATTAAAATAAGATTCTAAAATATTTGTGGAGTGTGTATAAATGAAACAAGAAAAAACATAAATCACCTAGAGATGAATGGAAATCAAAAGGACATCAAACTTCATAGTAACCCTGGGTAAAATAAAAGGGTGAGAATATAAATATTTTATTTTGTGGGCCATATAGTCTTTGCTGTTGTACAGTGAAACAATCATTGTCAAGTCATGAATGAATGGTCATGGCTGTGGTCCAGTAGAACTTTATTTGCAAAAATAGATGCTGGGTTGAATTTGACCTATAGGTTACAGTTTGCCTATCTCTGGACTAGAGGGCAAGAATGGATGGTGGGACAAGGATGATTTTCCTTTCCTCATCCAAGCACATTTTTTGGTCAGACATTTTTTTTAAAAATTATAGAGTAAATAATATAATCTTCTATTTTGCTCCTTGTATCACTCTCTTTTCTCTTTTTCAACTGCTGAGGTGCTAGTGTAGACTCTTGCCTAGAATATCACAGTAATCTAATAACCTCAGTGTTGGCCCCCAGAATGTACTTCTAACTTGTCTTTATTTGTAAAGAGTTTGTCCTGTAGTTTATCTGGCCTACTCACCATTCTGCAAATGTTGACTTTAATTTCTTGCTTCTGTGCCTTACTCAGTTTCCCTGGAAATATTCTCTTTTACCATCTTAGCTTGTCAAAATTGTGTTCTTTTCAAATTCTCTCTGAAGTAATTGCTTGTCTAAGAAATTGTTCCTGATTTCTCTTCACCAGCTTCCAGACTCCCATCCAGCTAGCCAATTAGAATGATTTGCATGCCTCCACCTCCTTGGGCGAAGAGATTGAGTTCTGGAGTCAGTTTTGAATTTGATTGTATACATTTCCATATTCTTGCTATGTGATCATGAAAAAAAGTTTTAAAGCTGAGACTTTTTCTCATTTATAAATAGTTCATATAGTTCTTGAGAGGTTTAAAAGCTGTTTGATATTATTTCATTTCCTTCATTTCATTTTTTAAAAGTTGGAAATGGATTTTATTTATTTATTTATTTAGGTGCTGAGGATCAAACCCAGGGCCTCACACATGGCAGGCAAGTGCTCTACTACTGAGCCACAACTCTAGCCTCTCCCTTCATTTCATTTTTAAGAGTTAAATGTTGCTCAACCTCACATTATAATCATTTGAATACTTCTCTTGTCCTCCAAATGTTAGCAAATTGGTACCGATTGTGTTTTTTTTTTTTTCATCTTCAGTGTCCTATAACAGTGTTCAGTAAGTTTTGATCTGATTGAATTCAGTTAATAAGCATTGCTCTTTAGATGAGGAATTCCTATTTTATGATAATATTAGAGAAATTTTGTGTTCTAGTTTATTCTCTAATCTTTGTTACATGGTCTATTTTTATTAGTTTACTTCTGTTTTTTCCCATATTGCAAAGGAGGTGCAATGTTGGGGAGGGGAATACAGTGTCTTGATTTTTCTTTTGATGAAAATTAAGCCATATGTTTATGTTGAGTCAGCTACTCCAAACTCTGAATTCTCAATCAAATGATCAGCAGTGTTTAACTGAATTCCCAGTATATGCAAGGCTACACTGGGCATTGTCACTTTGGGGAGGTGCAACCATCTGGAAGAACTTTTTGAAAGAACATAGAATATGAAAATATGTCTCTAAATTAAAATGATACCAATTTTGGCAAAGTAAATAGCTGGCATAAATGCCGTCTTTTGTTGCTACCTTTTTTGATTTTTCTTATCTCCCGAGAAAAGATACCCTTCTTATAAGGTATGACTAGGAGGGCATAATTTTTCCTGGATTTCTGTCCTTCCCTATTATTAGTAATTTGCATAATATAAGATTCTGATATTTAAAGCTTTTTGAGAGTCTTTTAACTTTTGGATCCTTTTCTAACTTTGAATTGTACATATGTGGTAGGAAAATTCAAAGATGGTCCCCTAAGATTTCTTGCCATAATCCATAATTGTGGAGTGTGAAACAAATTGAAGGGTGGGGAAATATAGTCTATGAACTAAACTGTGTCCCTTTCTCCAAATTCCTATGTTGAAGTCCTAATCACCAATATGATGGTATTTGCAGAGAGGACTGTTGGGGATAATTAGGTTTAGATGAGGTCATGAGGGTATGGTTCTCATGATGGAACTAGTGCCCTTATAAGAAGAGATAGCAGAGAGCTTGTTCTCTTTGCTATGTGAGCATATAATGAGAAGACTGCCATTTGCAAGCCCAGAAAGAGAGATCTTGCTAGAACTATGCAGGCCTCCTGATCCTCAGACTTGCAGCCTCCAGAACTCTGAGGCAATGTTTCTGGGCTTTATGACATCTGGTCTATGATACTTTGTTTTGACAGTGTGAGCTGGGTAATTATACTGCATCCTTTTAGGAGGAGAAACTGCAAAGTTACATGTAAAAATTTGATTAAAAAGGGATAGAAGTCACTGATAAAGGAAAGGATGGATAATTGTAACAAAGAAAAATGCAGTCTCTGTCACTGGCATTGAGTAGTATCCCACTTTCTCTTTCTTCCCACTCAGCAAATATATTTTCTCTTTATAATTTTTAAAAAATTTTATTTGTTTTTTCTATCTATATTCTTTCTGTCTTAGTCATTTATGGGTTAAGTTATCCTTTCAAAATAAACACCCGCCAACTATCTCAGTGACTTAATACAACCAGAGTTTGTTTCTTTGTTTTGCAAATCTGGATGATTTTCCTTGGCAACTTCCCTTCAGATGTTGGCTCACATTCCATACTGCACATGTGTGGCACTTCCATTTTAACAAGAGATTGCCGTGGTAGAATTGTGGGCCAAATACCAGTAATTAAATCCTTTGGCCTCAAAGTGACATGTTATATTTCCTGTGTACCCAGAAGTAAAGAAGAACCATGTATCAGATGAATTTTAGTTATGACTTCTAGGTTCATCCATCCCAGGCCTTGGTTTCCTTCTCTGGGCTATGTTTCCTCTTTCAGTGTGAAAGTGAATTAGATGAATTTCTCCTCAGATATTCTGAATTAAAATATCATCAGCAGTTACAACTGCCATGGTACTCTGGATCAACAGTCCATGACCCCCACCAAAGTCACATTAAATTATTAGAAATATTTGTAGGTATCTCTGAAAACCTGCCTGCCTAGCAGAGCTGGCTCATGGTATCATGAGACAACTGCTTCTGAAGAATGAAATATATCTATCTTAATTTGGTATCCGAGGTTTTCTTATTCTAGCCCCAAATTAGTTTTCTAGGATTGTTTATTGCTGCAACTTTAGTTCAGATTGATCTGTTACTTTGACATGATATCATGTCAGCCTTTATCTCATACTACTTTTATCCTTGTCTAGTCTGCTATAGTCACACTGGCCTGTTTATTTATTTTGGTTTCTTAAACATGCTAAACTTATTTCTACTTTGGGGTCTCTGTACTTGTTTCCTTTAACATTCATTTCCCTAAGCTTGGTTCTCTTACATCACTTTCTTCTCAGATTATCTCAAAATGGCCTTCTGTATTACCTTATTTGGATTGTCTCTCCATCAGTCACCATAGTGTATCACCTTCTTATCACTATCAGAAATAATTTTGTATATGTGGTTTTTTGTTGTCCATCTTTCCCAATTAGAATATAAGCCTTCTGAAGGTAGGAACTTTGTCTTGTTCACTGCTGTATCCCTGGCACTAGTACTGTAATTGACACACAATAATTACTCAATAAAATTTGCAGCCAAATTGATGTTGGCTTCTCAGTATTTGCTGTCCTTCACCTGGCTACCTCTCCCAAATCTGTTTCCCAAGGTCTGAGCCTCCATCCAGACACTCATGAAGAAGGCAGACTTTGGACTGACCTTAACATGTAAGGCCTAGACATGGTGATTTTTTTCTCTCACAGCCTTTAAGATTTTATCTTTATTCTCTGTGTTAGTCATTCTCATTATAATGTGTCTTGGTGTGGGTCTGCTGCAATTTTGTATATTTGGGTTCTTATAAACCTCTTGTATTTGATTTTCCATTCTGTTCTTTAGGTTTGGGAAATTTTCTGTTATTACATCATTGAAAAGATTGTGCATTCCTTTGGTTTGTATCTCTGCTCCTTCATCTATTCCAATAACTCTTAAATTTGGTCTTTCATGTTATCCCATAATGGATGTTCTGTTCATGGTTTCTTGTTCTGTTTATGGTTTCTTACCTTCTCTGCATGTTCAACTCTACTTTTGAGATTGTATATTTTGTCTTCATTGTCTGAGGTTCTGTCTTTCAAGTGGTCTAGTGTATTGGTGATGCTTTCTATTGGATTTATAATTTGGTTTGTTGATTTCTTCATTTTGAGAATTTCTGCTTGTGTTTTTTTCATGATCTCTAACTTTATTGAAGTGATCTTTCACTTCTTGTATTTTTTCTTTGATTTCATTCCTTATACTATCCTTTACTTCACATATCAATGTAACTATATACAATCTGAACTCCTTCTTGGATATTTCTTCTACTATGTTATCAGTGGCTTCTGTTGTTGAAGCATCTTGGTTTGTTTGGGATGCTTTATTCCCTTGTTTTTTTGTGTAGTGTGTTTTCCCATCTAAAAGTATGGATCTAAGGCAGGATAAAGTCTACCCTGTAGACCTATAGTATCCCTGAAGGTTTCCAGAACTTCGCCTTTACTGGTGAGACCAATATCAACATTACCCAGTGTACACAATATATAGCCTTAAACCTAATAGCTCCCATGAAGGTGTCTACTGCTTTCTCACATTAAACCAAAATGATGAGTTCAATAACTATCTATGGTACAAACAGAATATTTGTTAAAATGATTTACACTTTCAAATGGTGGATGAGAGAACAGAGGTAGTGTAGTATGCAATATTTGTGAGGGAGGAAGAGAAGCTAGAAGTAAAAATTCAAAGAAGAGTGGAAGAGGAGCCAACAGAGATTGACTGTTGGTTGGAGAAAAATTGGAAAGAAAATCCAAGAAAATAGACAAGAGAGAGGAAGAATATGACCAAAGAGAAAAAAATTTAAGACATAATAACACAGCAAAAATGTAAAACACCATCATTGTCCTCCACACACTGATGCATAAAAAAGCATCCTGTTCCAAATATGGTAGAGAGATTAGTGAATTAAAAAATAAAATAAATCTTGCTGGAAAGTTGAACTGTCTCTGTCAGTGTTTAACAATTTCTCAGCTCTGTCTCTGACATTTCTTGGGATCACCAAACTCAGATCAGCCCTTGCAAACCCAGTCTGTATCCCACTGATCTGGGCTTCAGATATCTCAGGCATGGCCATGCTACAATCCCAAGATCTCAATGCTTGCAGAGAGACCACCAGGGGATATACTCATGCAAAGGAGCAACCTCAAGATGCAGCAGCAAGACAATGACCACCAGTACATTCAGCAGAAAGACCCCAGTCTCCTCCAAACCTGCAGGTACCCCCACACTGGGCTGAGACATGCAGGTCCCAGCTGGAGTCCCCAGACAGAGGCTCTTGTGGTGGTAAACCTGCAGGCCCCCGGGCCCTGGCTGGTGTCCCAAAATGGGTGAAGCCATATGCAACCAAACCTGGAGTTTCCCCCAAAGTTTTCTTCTAGGCTGTGGTAGCACTGGTAGTGGCGGTGATTGTTGGCAGCCGGCAGTGGGTCAGCAGTAGCAGCGGTTGTAGAGGCAACTGCAACTGCAGCTGTGTGGGAAGTGTCACTAGGTGATCTCTGGGGGTCAGGAGCCAACAAATGTTGGCTTCAGTTGCATCCGGGGCAACAGTTTCTTCTGTGGCAGCAGCATGCAGAAAGAAGACCTCCAGGTGATTTTAGACGGGCAGCAGAGGAATCAGAGGCAGCAGTAATGGCAGTAGCAGTGCAGGCGGTGGTTGATTGACAGGAGACTTGCATTTCAGCTGCAGTGACCACTGGAGCTAGCATTGGATTTTGCGTCCGAGGTAAAGGAGGCTATGCCTAGAAGAGGAGACCTCTGAGCACAGCAGCTGCGTCTGCCCTTCCTTTCTTTATTCACTGTTTTCAATCAGTTTTTCCCATTGAAGTGATTCAGAAACTGTCAGCTTTTTGAGTAAATGATTATGGCTTATTATTCCTATCTCTAGTAGCTCCTAGCAGTGTCTGGTAGATACATAGTAGGTATTCAAAAGATGTTTGTTGATTGGATGAGTGATTGCCTTGTTGATTTTAGCTATATAATATTCCCATAGTACTTTTTTTTAAACTTCCTATTCCTACTACTTTCTTTTAAAAATATATATTTTTAAGTTTTAGGTGGACACAGTATCTTTATTTTACATTTATGTGGTGTTGAGGATCGAACCCAGTGCCTCATGCATGTTAGGCAAGCATTCTACCACTGAGCCACAACCCCAGCCCCCTACTACTTTCTTTGTAGTTTAGGTTTTCACTTTCTTTGACTGGGCTCCTATGATGATCTCCTTATTGCCCACATTGTCTCTTATTTGTAATCTGCTGTTTGTTTTGCTTTTTCAGTACAGTCTCTAAAGCACAGACCTAGTTATGCCATTGTACTCCACAGAGATCTTCAGTGTCTCATTACCAGTAACATTAAAATTTATCAGTTTGATTTTTGTGGTCTTATGTAATTTCATACTAAATGATCTTTTGGTATTCCTCCCCCACCTCTTAAAATTTACTAGGCAAATTGAATAGGTCATAGGTCACCCTGATCTTTCCTGCTTCTGTTTATTCCTTTAGCAAATACTTATTGAATGTCTGCCATATACCAGATACTTTGCTAGGTACTGAGAAAACCATTAAAAATTTGGTAGTCTTTGCCTTCTCAAAACTTGAAGACTAATCGAGAGCTGTTAAAAAATAATTATACACATAGCTATTTCATGATGGTTGTGAAGGTATATATACACTGTTCTCTTTTTGAAATGAAGCTTTTCTTTTTTTTTAAAGAGAGAGAGAAGAGAGAGAGAGAGAATTTTTTAATATTTATTTTTCAGTTTTCGGTGGATACAACATCTTTATTTTATTTTATGTGGTGCTGAGGATCTAGCCCAGTGCCCTGCGCATGCCAGGCGAGCACATTATGGCTTGAGCCACATCCCCAGCACTTAAATAAAGCCTTTCTTATTCTACATTTTCAAATTGTCTGTCTTCTAAAACCACTCTCAAGTAATCTTGCGAATCTCAGTATTTTTGTCAAGTAAGTTGGATTTGATAAATAAGTTGAATTATGAATCAATCTTCAAGTATCCATTCTAAGTATCACTTTGTTTTGCTTTGTACTGTGGACTATGTTTGATTCACCAGATATTACTCATAACTGGAAGTGGCAACTGTGACACTAGTATGTAAATCTTGCTCCTGTCTGAGGTAAGAGTGCTGAGTAGTTTTTTTTCTTACTTTTTTTTTTTTTTTGCCAAAAGTCCTATATGTATTTGTTTTGTTTGTTTTCAGCTTCTGTATCCTGGTTTTAAGCTTTTGTTAGATTGACTATCTGGAAGGTATATTGGTTTATATTATTGCACATTTTATTTATTGTCTCACCCTATTTAGGACACTGTTGTAAGCCATAGGACTGACCCAAATGTTCAAAAACAGGGTATTCAGAGAGATAGCTTAAGGCACTGTGTGAGTGTAGATCAAGCTATGCTTTGCACACTCATCTCTGTACATGTACTAAGCTTTACTCAAAGTAAATGCATGTTCTTTCCAATTGCTTTGCTTTTATTTTCTGCAATCTTTGAAAATGTGTGTATGCATGTATTAATGTTACAGGAATGAATTTCTCAGACAACCATGGTTATTTTATCCCCCTAAATTGTCAGGGAAAGCATATATTTTTTTAAGTGGGGGGAGGGAGAGGGAGGGAGGGAGAGAGAGAGAATTTTTTTTTTAACATGTATTTTTTTAGTTTTTCGGCAGACACAACATCTTTGTTTGTATGTGGTGCTGAGGATCAAACCTGGGCCGCACACATGCTAGGCAAGCGTGCTACCACTTGAGCCACATCCCCATCCTGGAAAGCATATCTTAACTGTTAATGATTTGTAAAAAGCCTTTCTGGCATTGTGTATAATTAAAGAAAATTAAGCCATCTTATAAATGTACAAAGTTAATTTTATTAGCCAACCATTTGGAAATAGGTTATTGATTTTATTTTTCCTATATATAGAAAAATTAAATGAAATAACAGTGAATTACCTTTTACAAAGGATAAAATTATAATATTTCAGGCATGTATTTTGTCATACATTTTATATTTTACAAAAAATGACTTTGTTCAAGTGAACATTAATAAGTATAGTGGCAGCTGAGTACTTTTTCTGCTTTTCCCAGTTGAATTATAAAAGTCTTAATTGGTTTTAGTTATATTTATGATCCTGATAAAGTTGTCCTAATATATCACTTCCATTCCTATGTGAAAATATTTGTACTACAATGAGCCTCTGATGATGGGACTTCTGAACTGATGGTAAGAAGGTGTGTAGATGTAGATGTCAGATGGTGTGTAGGCTTATTCTGGTTCATTTATAACAAATGCATGTCCCCAAGCAAGGGCCATTTGTTGTTTATGGAAAGTGATTTTTAGATAGAGAAAAGGGCCATATTTTACTAGGATTTATATATTTTCACTTTCTTTGAGTAAGTAGGAATGACAGTGTTCTATACCTAAAGCTTGCTCTCTTTACCCATGTTTGTGATGTCCTTTGCCTCTTCATATTTTCCTTTTGTATCTCTCATGCCTGGTGGCTCATGGAGAATTTGGTCAGGAAATGGAAGGTCCTTGCTCCTTGAGAATGTACAGGGTGAGAATAAGCAACTGATCTTTAAAATTTGACCTATTCGGCAGCCAGACTGGCCATTATTGACAGCAAATCGGAGCTTGAGTCTTCTGAAAGAGTGTGACCATGTGACTGATTCTGCTTTTCTCTAGTATTTAGACTGTGGATTTTATGTTGACTTTGGTGATCTGATGTTTAGAATACTTACCTCTTATGATTTGTTAGTAGTTGAAATAATCAGAGATATATTAGTTATATATTGCTGTGTAAGTATTATCATAAATTTATGATTTAAAACAGCATGTATTTATTGCTGGCATAGTAGCACACACCTGCAATCCTAGTGACTCAGGAGGCTGAGAGAGGAGGATATCAAGTTCAAGTCCAGCATCAGCAACTTGGCTAATGCAAGTGTTCTGAGCATGTTTAGGATAGATGAGGTTAAGATAAGTGGCAGGCAAGGTGTGTTAAATATATTTTCAACTTAGGGCATTTTGGACTTAAAATGGGTTTATTGGGGTGCAATCCTATTATAGCTTAAGGGGCATCTATATCTTTTTTCTCAGAAGGGTCCATACTTATGCTATATTTAAAGTTGGAGAATACAGATCATCTTGTTAGGGGATGGGAATTACCTTGAGTCTGTCTGCTAAAGGAAGGGAAAGGAAAACTGGTTTGATTCTGCCCTCAGGATTTTTTTTTCCACTTATTATAGTTAACTTGAGGCTGGAATTCAGGTGTGATTCATTCTGTATCTTCTGTTCAACATCACCTACACTGAGTAGGAACTCACTTGGTATTTGGAGGCTTACCTAGTATGTGATAAAACTGCTAGCAGGGAAAGCTAAAACTGTTGTATGTGGCATCATAGTCTGTTTGCAAGTTGAAAGCTATTGTTTATAAAGTGAATCCATTAAATTTTCTAATTATTGCTAGCAATGTCTTTATCATCTCTGCTATAAAGTAATTTTAAATACAGTTTCTGATTTACAGTGGTTTGACTTATGACTTTTTGACTTTATAGTGGTGTGAATAAGTATTTATGCACCATTTTTTAACCTTCAGAGAAATACTTAATAAATTATGAGCTATTCAATGAAGTAGCTTTATAGTAGATGATTTTGCCCAACTATATCTTTTTTCCTAGAAGGGTCCATACTTGTGCTACATTTAAAGTTGGAGGACACAGATCATCTTGTATAGCAATGTAGCAATCCTCTGACATTCTGGAACCTATGCATTTATCATGACACCCTAACAGTCATGTAGGTTGGTGTGTCAGATTTGTGTTGCTGTGACCAAAATATCTGAAAAGAACAACTTAGAGGAAGAATAGTTAATTTTAGGCTCATGGTTTGAGAAGTCTAAGTCCATGATTGGTTGACTCCATTGCTTTGGGTCTGAGGTGAGGCAGAGAAAAGCTGCTCAGCTAATGGCAGACAGGAAGGGGGGTGGTACAAACCATGGACAGATACAATCCTAGGCTACCCCAGTGACCTACTTTCTCTAGCCATGCCCCACATGAGCTTTTGGGGACATTCCAGATCCAAACCATAACACTCAGCTTTCTTTGGATGGTGTTTATTTCTTTGTCTATCAGCAACACATTTACTTTCCCAATCAATAGGCAAAATTATCAAGGGCCTTTAATTTTTGTCTAATAGAAAAATATAATCTGCCAGATCAAAAGAGTATTTGGTATTTTCAACTCTTGAGACTCATATTCCTAAATAATCATATTCAGTATTATAGAAATTTTAATTATATGTTTATCCATATGGCTATAGAACTGACATTTTACTTACATCAAAGCTAAACTGTTTATAATTCTTTCATGATAGTTAAGATGAGGGCCAGATAACCATAAAATACTTAAAAAAGCTAGCCAACTAACACCAGGCCAGAAGAATAAAGGCTGCAGAGAGGGAAAAAATGCAAACGAAGATGCTAGGTTTTTGTGGAATGAGATAGGACCCTAAAAAGTTCAGTATTAGCCTAAAAGTAACAATGTTAGTCTAATAGTAAAAGATATATTAGTCAGAAGTAGGAATGGTTCATAGTGAATAAAAGACTGTGAGGGTGAGGCTCTATTTGAAGTTTTATAAAATAGGACTTGTAATATAATAAGTGACTATCTCTAACAGTCCCAAGAATATAGGCAGTTATCAAATGTGGGAAGATCCTCAGTTGCAACTGTAAGTACGCATGTACATTTTACAAATAACATATTTGGGCACAGAAATATAGAAGGGAAAACTAATTGAATTTTGGCATAACTTTGGGGAATTTTTGTTTTCATCTTCTATTACCACCTATGCTAGGCAGAATTCTTATGACTCTCAAGGTATGCACCCCCTGGAATATACTTCCGGTATAATCCTTTTCCCTTGAGTGTGGGCAGAAGTTGTGAATATGATGAGTCATCTCACCTGTGATTAGGTTAGAAAGCAGTTGATGAAGTCACTCAAAAGGGACCTGGGTACACCTGGATATTTCCTGAAGTTAGAAAGATTCAAAAGTTGAAAGCAGGGGCCTGTTCTGGGGGCCAGTTGACAAGGAATTGTAGATAGCATCTAAGAGCTGAGTGAGTGGTTCCTGGCCAACAGTCAGCAAACAAACAACAGGGAGTGTCAGTCTTCTAACTGCAAGGAAATGAATTCTGCCAACAAGCCGTGATCTTGGAAGAGGGTCTCAGGTTTAGAGGAAACCTTAGCTCTGGCAGATGCTTTAATTTCAACCTGGTGAGACCCTTAGCAGAGGGCCTATCCAATCCAGACTTGTGACTGCAGAACTTATGAGTTGATAAATTTGTGTGGTTTAGGTAATCAACTGTATGGTAATTTGTTACAGAGATGTAGAAGAAGACTACATTCCCTTATATGTGTCCCCAAGTTCCTAAACTAACACTTGACTTCATTTCTTCCCAACTTTGTGTCTATATTTAGGTATTTTCTTTCCTGGAATAATCTCTTTTATATATCTATTTTATCCATCATTTAAGGCCCATCTCAGTACCACCTCTTTATTGATACTTTCCCTAGTTCAGTAAATACATAGGATCTCTAATCCTTTGCCTATCCAGAGTACTTTGTATGTCTTTTATGTTATTTGTATACATGCTTTATACTTTTTATATTTGTTTGATTACTTGAATGAAAAGTGTATACATTCAAATCTTCCAACAGTGTCAGAGGATATAATAAAAATATTTTTTCCTTTTTAAAAATATTTTTCCTTTTTATAAATATTTAGTTATAAATATTTATAAATAAATATTTATTTTATGTTTATTTATTTAAACCCAGTGCCTCACATGTGTTAGGCAAGTGCTCTACCACTGATCCAAAACCCAGCCCTCCTGTTACTTCTTTTATTTATTTATTTATTTATTCATTCATTCTAATTAGTTATATATGACAGCTGAATGCATTTTGATTCATAGTATACAAATTGAGCACAGTTTTTCATTTTTCTGGTTGTACAGAAAGTAGAGTCATACCATTCATGTCTTCATACATGTCCTATGGTAATGATGTCCGACTCATTCCACCATCTTTCCTATCCCCTCTCTCTTCTTTGCCCTATTCATAGTTCCTACATTCTTCCCCATGCTCCTCCCCATGTTCCTCTCCCCCACCCCCATTTAGGATGGGCACCCACTTAACAGAGAAAACATTTGGCCTTTGGTTTTTTGGGATTGGCATACTTCACTTAGCATGATATTCCTCAACTCCATCAATTTACCTGAAAATGCCATGATTTTTCTCTTTTAATGCTGAGTAATGTTCCATTTTGTATAGTTTCTTTATACATTCATCTATTGAAGGGTATCTAGGTATTCCATAAATAAATCCTCTTAGCCCAGTTCACTAGTCTCCCAGTTCTCTGGCCCAGAGGGAACCATTCGTTTCAGTTTTTTCATGTACCCTGTAGATATTCTATACATATACAAGTATAGTGTGTGTGTGTGTGTGTGTGTGTGTGTGTGTGTGTGTGTGTATACATGTATACATATACATATCTCCTTCCTTTTTTGTGTATAACTTCTTTTCACTATGAGAGATATAAAAAAAATCCGTGTCTTTTTTTCCTTGTTATAATCCCCTGAGGTACTAAAGTGTTTAAGACTAGTTTTAACCTTTTTACCAAGCCTTTTAATGATACCACTCTAATTTCATTCGGGCAGACACTTTGTTTAAATGCTTTCTTTAAAATGGACTCAAAACCTGAACATTTCTCTGTTTAGGTGAATGTTCTATATAATGAAATGTCAAAGGCTCTTAACTATGCTGTTGCCATGATGCTGTTGGACAAATGAATATCATAATATTTCCTGAAGTTCTATAAAAGTAAAACAATGGAATATCTAACCTTTCTGACCTATGAGCAGATTCTGGGACTAAAATTTTTATTATAGCTTTTACTATATTGTTTACTTCTCACTACCTAGTTGTTTCAATTACTGTATTATGAGTCAGTTGACACTTTTAAGCTTGTTTTTCCTTTGCTATCATTTTAGGATTATCTGATTCCCTTCCTTGTTTAGTGAAGATAGACTGAGTCAGGGTGGGGGAGTACCTGAAACTATGATCCTGAAAGGGTAATCAAAGCTTGTGTGACAAAGTTCTTACTAAGTGTTTTTTTGAATTCTATATGTGTTATATTTTTATGTAGTATTTTTTAAAAAAATATTTATTTCTTAGTTGTACACAATACCTTTTTTTTTAAATAAATTTTTATTGTAGGTTGTTCAAAACATTACATAGTTCTTGATATATCATATTTCACACTTTGATTCAAGTGGGATATGAGCTCCCATTTTTACCCCATATACAGATTGCAGAATCACATCAGTTGCACAACCATTGATTTACATATTGCCATTCTGGTGTCTGTTGTATTCTGCTGCCTTTCCTATCCTCTACTATCCCCCCTCCCCCCTCCCCTCCCCTCTTCTCTCTCTACCCCCTCTACTGTAATTCATTTCTCCCCCTTATATTTTTCCTCCTTTCCCCTCACTTCCTCTTGTATGTAATTATGTATACCCTTGAGGGTCTCCTTCCATTTACATGCAATTTCCCTTCTCTCTCCCTTTCCCTCCCACCTCTCATCCCTGTTTAATGTTAATCTTCTTCTCATGCTCTTTGTCCCTACTCTGTTCTTAGTTACTCTCCTTATATCAAAGAAGACATTTGGCATTTGTTTTTAAGGGATTGGCTAGCTTCATTTAGCATAATCTGCTCTAATGCCATCCATTTCCCTCCAAATTCTATGATTTTGTCATTTCTTAATGCAGAGTAATACTCCATTGTGTATAAATGCCACATTTTTTTTATCCATTCGTCTATTGAAGGGCATCTAGGTTGGTTCCACAGTCTTGCTATTGTGAATTGTGCTGCTATGAACATGGATGTAGCAGTGTCCCTATAGTGTGCTCTTTTTAGGTCTTTAGGGAATAGACCAAGTAGGGGAATAGCTGGATCAAATGGTTGTTCCATTCCGAGCTTTCCAAGAAATCTCCATACTGCTTTCCAAATTGGCCGCACCAATTTGCAGTCCCACCAGCAATGTACAAGAGTACCCTTTTCCCCACATCCTCGCCAGCACTTGTTGTTGTTTGACTTCCTAATGGCTGCCAATCTTACTGGAGTGAGATGGTATCTTAGGGTGGTTTTGATTTGCATTTCTCTGACTGCTAGAGATGGTGAGCATTTTTTCATATACTTGTTGATTGATTGTATGTCCTCCTCTGAGAAATTTCTGTTCAGGTCCTTGGCCCATTTGTTGATTGGGTTATTTGTTATCTCATTGTCTAATTTTTTTAGTTCTTTGTATATTCTGGATATTAGGGTTCTGTCTGAAGTGTGAGGAGTAAAGATTTGTTTCCAGGATGTAGGCTCCCTATTTACCTCTCTTATTGTTTCTTTTGCTGAGAAAAAACTTTTTAGTTTGAGTAAGTCCCATTTGTTGATTCTAGTTATTAACTGTTGTGCTATGGGTGTCCTATTGAGGAATTTGGAGCCCGACCCCACAGTATGTAGATCATAGCCAACTTTTTCTTCTATCAGACGCCATGTCTCTGATTTGATATCAAGTTCCTTGATCCACTTTGAGTTAACTTTTGTGCATGGCGAGAGAAAGGGATTCAGTTTCATTTTGTTGCATATGGATTTCCAGTTTTCCCAACACCATTTGTTGAAGATGCTATCCTTCTTCCATTGCATGCTTTTAGCCCCTTTATCGAATATAAGATAGTTGTAGTTTTGTGGATTGGTTTCTGTGTCCTCTATTCTGTACCATTGGTCCACCTGCCTGTTTTGGTACCAGTACCATGCTGTTTTTGTTACTATTGCTCTGTAGTACAGTTTGAAGTCTGGTATAGCTATACCGCCTGATTCACACTTCCTGCTTAGCATTGTTTTTGCTATTCTGGGTCTTTTATTTTTCCATATGAATTTCATGATTGCTTTCTCTATTTCTACAAGAAATGCCGTTGGGATTTTGATTGGCATTGCATTAAACCTATAGAGAACTTTTGGTAATATCGCCATTTTAATGATGTTAGTTCTACCTATCCATGAACAGGGTATATTTTTCCATCTTCTAAGATCTTCTTCTATTTCTCTCTTTAGGGTTCTGTAGTTTTCATTGTATAAGTCTTTCACCTCTTTTGTTAGGTTGATTCCCAAGTATTTTATTTTTTTTGAGGATATTGTGAATGGGGTGGTTGTCCTCATTTCCATTTCAGTGGATTTGTCGCTGATATACAGGAATGCCTTTGATTTATGCGTGTTGATTTTATATCCTGCCACTTTGCTGAATTCATTTATTAGCTCTAATAGTTTCTTTGTAGACCCTTTTTGGTCTGCTAGGTATAGAATCATGTCATCTGCAAATAGTGATAATTTGAGTTCTTCTTTTCCTATTTTTATGCCTTTAATTTCTTTCGTCTGTCTAATTGCTCTGGCCAGTGATTCGAGAACTATGTTGAACAGAAGTGGTGAGAGAGGGCATCCCTGTCTTGTTCCAGATTTTAGAGGGAATGCCTTCAGTTTTTCTCCATTCAGAATGATGCTAGCCTGAGGCTCAGCATAGATGGCTTTTACAATATTGAGGTATGTTCCTGTTATCCCTAGTTTTTCTAGAGTTTTGAACATAAAGGGATGCTGTACTTTGTCGAATGCTTTTTCCGCATCTATCGAGATGATCATATGGTTCTTATTTTTAAGCCTATTGATGTGGTGAATAACATTTATTGATTTCCATATATTGAACCAACCTTGCATCCCAGGGATAAATCCTACCTGATCATGGTGCACAATTTTTTGGATATGTTTTTGTATCCGGTTTGCCAGAAGTTTATTGAGGATTTTTGCATCTAGGTTCATTAGAGATATTGGTCTGTAGTTTTCTTTCTTTGAAGTGTCTTTGTCTGGTTTAGGAATCAGGGTGATGTTGGCCTCATATAATGAATTTGGAAGTTCTCCCTCTTTTTCTATTTCCTGAAATAGCTTGAAAAGTATTGGTATTAGTTCCTCTTTAAAGGTTTTGTAAAACTCTGCTGTATACCCATCCGGTCCTGGGCTTTTCTTAGTTGGTAGTCTTTTGATGGTTTCTTCTATTTCCTCAATTGATATTGGTCTGTTTAGGTTGTCAATATCCTCCTGAATCAATCTGGGCAAATCATATGACTTAAGAAATTTATTGATGCCTTCACTATCTTCTATTTTATTGGAGTATAAGGATTCAAAATAATTTCTGATAATCTTCTGTATTTCTGAAGTGTCTGTTGTGATATTGCCTTTTTCATCCCGTATGCTAGTAATTTGAGTTCTCTCTCTTCTTCTCTTTGTTAGCGTGGCTAAGGGTCTGTCTATTTAATTTATTTTTTCAAAGAATCAACTTTTAGTTTTGTCAATTTTTTCAATTGTTTCTTTTGTTTCGATTTCATTAATTTCAGCTCTGATTTTAATTATTTCTTGTCTTCTACTTCTTTTGCTGTTGTTTTGCTCTTCTTTTTCTAGGATTTTGAGTTGAAGTATTAGATCATTTATTTGTTGGTTTTTTCTTTTTTTAAGGAATGAACTCCAAGCAATGAATTTTCCTCTTAGAACTGCTTTCAATGTGTCCCATAGATTCCAATATGTTGTGTCTGTGTTTTCATTTATCTCTAAGAATTTTTTAATTTCCTCCTTGATGTCTTCTATAACCCATTGATCATTCAGTAACCTATTGTTCATTCTCCAAGTGATGCATGATTTTTTCCTTACTTCTTTTATCGTTGATTTTCAATTTCATTTCATTATGATCAGATAAGATGCATGGTATTATCTCTACTCCTTTATATTGTCTAAGAGTTGCCCTGTGACATAATATATGATCTATTTTTGAGAAGGATCCATGTGCTGCTGAGAAAAAAGTGTAACTGCTTGATGTTGGGTGGTATATTCTATATATGTCAATTAAGTCTAGGTTATTAATTATGTTATTGAGTTCTATAGTTTCCTTATTCAACTTTTGTTTGGAAGATCTGTCCAGTGGTGAGAGAGGTGTGTTGAAGTCTCCCATGATTATTGTATGGTGGTCTATTAGACTCTTGAACTTGAGAAGAGTTTGTTTGATGAACATAGCTGCACCATTGTTTGGGGCATATATATTTATGATTGTTATGTCTTGTTGGTGTATGGTTCCCTTGAGCAGCATGTAGTGTCCCTCTTCATCCCTTTTGATTAACTTTGGCTTGCAATCTATTTTATTTGATATGAGTATGGACACTCCTGCTTGTTTCCGAAGTCCATATGAGTGATATGATCTTTCCCAACCTTTCACCTTTAGTCTATGTATGTCTTTTCGTATCAAATGTGTCTCCTGAAGGCAGCATATTGTTGGGTCTTGTTTTGTGATCCATTCTACTAGCCTGTGTCTCTTAATTGGTGAGTTTAAGCCATTAACATTTAGGGTTATTATTGAGATATGGGTTGTTCTTCCAACCATATTTGTTTATTTTTGTTACTAAACATGGTTTGTTTTCCTCTTTGATTATTCCCCCTGGCCCTTTACTGTACTACCTCCCGCTGTTGGTTTTCATTGATATTTTCCATTTCCTCTTCCTGTAATATTTTGCCGAGGATGTTTTGAAGAGATGGTTTTCTAGATGCAAATTCTTTTAACTTTTGTTTATCATGGAAGGTTTTAATTTCATCTTCCATCCTGAAGCTTAATTTTGCTGGATACACAATTCTTTGTTGGAACCCATTTTCTTTCAGTGTTTGAAATATGTTATTCCAGGATCTTCTAGCTTTCAGAGTCTGTGTTGAAAGATCAGCTGTTATCCTGATTGGTTTACCCCTAAATGTAATCTGTTTCCTTTCTCTTGTAGCTTTTAAAATTCTCTCCTTATTCTGTATGTTGAGCATCTTCATTATAATGTGTCTAGGTGTGGATCTCTTATGATTTTGCACATTCGGCGTCCTGTAGGCTTCTAGGATTTGGGATTCTGTCTCATTCTTCAAGTCTGGGAAGTTTTCTCGTATTATTTCGTTGAATAGATTGCTCATTCCTTTGGTTTGGACCTGTATCCGAATGACTCTTAAGTTGGGTCTCTTTATGTTATCCCATATTTCTTGAATGTTCTGCTCATGGTTTCTTAACAGCTTTGCTGAGCTGTCTATGTTCTTCTCCAGTTGAAATACTTTGTCTTCATTGTCTGATGTTCTATCTTCTAAGTGTTCTACTCTGCTGATAGTATTCTCAATTGAGTTTTTAAGTTGGTTTATTGTTTCCTGCATTTCCAGGATTTCTGTTTGTTTGTTTTTTATAACCTCTATCTCCCTGTATAATTGATCTTTTGCTTCTTGGATTTGTTTATGTAATTCATTGTCGAAGTGGTCGAAGTGGTCTTTCATTGTCTGATTTTGCTGTGTAATGTCTTCCTTGAGACTCCAGATCATCTGAAGCATGTATATCCTGAATTCTTTATCTGACATTCCATCTGCTGCAGATATTACCTCTTCTAAAGTTGAGTTGACCTGCATTGCTTGTGGTCCTTTCTTTCCTTGTCTTTTCATACTGATCGCGTTTCTTTCTGCTTGGTGAAACTGTTGTGTTATTGATTTTTTCCCCTATATATTTATATTGCTCTTGTATATTTGCAAAGTCTCCCTCCCAGGCTTTGGCGGTGGTTCTGCCCCTCCTCCAATTGGGGCAATGTGCCTACCACGCTGGCAGGCCGCTGTGCCTGTACTTTCGGTGGGCCTGTTCTTTCGGTGGTCACAGGTCCGCCTACCTTGCAGGCGTGAGCAGCGGCTCTGCCCCTCTGCTGGCCGCTAGGCCTGTTCTGTCTGTCGGTTGCAGGTCTGTCTACCTAACAGGCGCTCGTGGCGGCTCTGCCCCTCCCCCAACCGGGGCGATGTGTCTGGCGGGCCACTGGGCCTGTTTTGTCAGTGGTCACGGTTCCGCCTACCTTGCAGGCGCGTGGGGAAGCTGTGCCCCTCCGCAGGTTGCTGGGCCTGACCTGCCGGTGTGTCGCAGGTCTGCCTACCTTGCAGGCTCGGGGGGTGGCTCTGCCGCTCTGTGGATTGCTGTGCCTGTTCTGCTGGTAGGTCGCGGGTCTGCCTACCTTGCAGGCGCCCGGCGGCTCTGCCCCTCCCCGAACAGTGGCGATGTGTCTGGCGGGCCACTGGGCCTGTTTTGTCGGTGGTCACGGTTCCGCCTACCTTGCACGCGCGTGGAGCAGCTGTGTCCCTCCGAGAGTTGCTGGGTCTGACCTGCCGGTGGGTGGCAAGTACGCCTACCTTGCAGGCGTGGGGGTGGCTCTGTCACTCTGCGGGTCGCTGGGCCTGATCTGCTGGTGAGTCGCAGGTCTGCCTACCTTGCAGGCGCCCGGCGGCTCTGCCCCTCCCCCAACCAGGGCAGGGCGATGTGTCTGGCCGGCTGCTGGGCCTGTTCTGTGGGTGGTCACGGTTCTGCCTACCTAGCAGGCTCGTGGGGCAGCTGTGCCCCTCCGCAGGTTGTTGGGCCTGACCTGCTGGTGGGTCGCAGGTCTGCCTACCTTGCAGGCTCGGGGGGTGGCTCTGCCACTCTGTGGATTGCTGTGCCTGTTCTGCTGGTGGATCGCGGGTCCGCCTACCTTGCAGGCGCCCGGCGGCTCTGCCCCTTCCCTAACCGGGGCCGGGCGATGTGTCTGGCCGGCCGCTGGGCCTGTTCTATTGGTGGTCACGGTTCTGCCTACCTAGCAGGCTCGTGGGGCAGCTGTGCCCCTCCGCAGGTTGTTGGGCCTGACCTGCCGGTGGGTCGCAGGTCTGCCTACCTTGCAGGCTCGGGGGGTGGCTCTGCCACTCTGCGGATTGTTGTGCCTGTTCTGCTGGTGGATCGCGGGTCCGCCTACCTTGCAGGCGCCCGGCGGCTCTGCCCCTTCCCTAACCGGGGCCGGGCGATGTGTCTGGCCGGCCGCTGGGCCTGTTCTGTTGGTGGTCACGGTTCTGCCTACCTAGCAGGCGCGTGGGGCAGCTGTGCCCCTCCACAGGTTGTTGGGCCTGACCTGCCACTGGGTAGCAGGTCTGCCTACCTTGCAGGCTCGGGGGGTGGCTCTGCCGCTCTGTGGATTGCTGTGCCTGTTCTGCTGGTGGGTCGCGGGTCCGCCTACCTTGCAGGCGCCCGGCGGCTCTGCCCCTCCCCCAACCGGGGCGATGTGTCTGGCGGGCCTCTGGGCCTGTTTTGTCGGTGGTCACGGTTCCGCCTACCTTGCACGCGCGTGGAGCAGCTGTGTCCCTCCAAGATTTGCTGGGCCTGACCTGCCGGTGGGTGGCAAGTGCGCCTACCTTGCAGGCGTGGGGGTGGCTCTGCTGCTCCGCGGGTCGCTGGGCCTGATCTGCTGGTGAGTCGCAGGTCTGCCTAACTTGCAGGCGCCCGGCGGCTCTGCCCCTCCCCCAACCGGGGCGGGGCGATGTGTCTGGCCGGCCGCTGGGCCTGTTCTGTGGGTGGTCACGGTTCAGCCTACCTAGAAGGTGCGTGGGGCAGCTGTGCCCCTCCGCAGGTTGTTGGGCCTGACCTGCCGGTGGGTCGCAGGTCCGCCTACCTTGCAGGCGCCCGGCGGCTCTGCCCCTCCCCCAACCGGGGCGATGTGTCTGGCGGGCCACTGCGCCTGTTTTGTCGTTGGTCACGGTTTCGCCTACCTTGCACGCGCGTGGAGCAGCTGTGTCCCTCCGAGAGTTTCTGGGCCTGACCTGCCTGTGGGTGGCAAGTGCACCTATCTTGCAGGTGCGGGGGTGGCTCTGCCGCTCCGGGGGAAGCTGGGCCTGATCTTCTGGTGAGTCGCAGGTCTGCCTACCTTGCAGGCGCCTGGCGGCTCTGCCCCTCCCGCAACCGGGGCGGGGCGATGTGTCTGGCCGGCCGCTGGGCCTGTTCTGTGGGTGGTCACGGTTCTGCCTACCTAGCAGGCTCGTGGGGCAGCTGTGCCCCTCCGCAGGTTGTTGGGCCTGACCTGCCGGTGGGTCGCAGGTCTGCCTACCTTGCAGGCTCGGGGGTGGCTCACCGCTCTGCGAATTGCTGTGCCTGTTCTGCTGGTGGATCGCGGGTCCGCCTACCTTCACAATACCTTTATTTTGTTTATTTATTTTTATGTGGTGCTGAGGATCGAACCCAGGAGCTCACACATGCTAGGCAAGCGCTCTACCACTGAGCCACAACTCCAGCCCTATGTAGTATTTTTAATGGGGTCCTATAGTATTTGTTAGAGAACATGGAGCTCATTATGATTTTTAATTCTGTTTACTAATTTATAAAGTCCCTTGTTATAAGCAAAGAGACATTCTTCCTATGTAACCTTTGCATTTTTAAGTAGCCTCAAAGTTAACGATGTTTTTAGGTCAAGTATTGAACATATTTAATTTTTTGAATGGTATCAATTTATGGAATACAGGTAACATAAAGCATTTGAAGTTAGTTTGATTATTTTTAGTTCAATTATGTAAATTGCCATAATCATTTATGCACATAAGGGATAAACTGTGTCTCTTCTGGTTGCATCTGACTGAAATCTAATTCAAACCAGTTTAGGCCAAAGGGACTTGTATTGACTACTGTAATGGAGACAGGAATGAACGGCACAAGGGAAATAAGTATGAGTAGGACTCTTATTTAGCTCTTATCTCTATTTTGGTGTGTCTACTTCATTTTATTAGTCCTCGTTCCCGCACATAACTGTTAGCAGAGAAACTTTAACCAACTCTCTTGCAGTTTTTAAGTTAAAAGGGAAAAGACCTCAAGTGTCATTTATAATTAGGGTTTCTGATTGGTCAAACTTGTATCAGGTGACCCTCCTTCCTTCCCTCCCTCCCTATAGCCAAACAGCTGTGGCACAGAGGTAGGCAGGATTAAGAAGGAGACACCTCATGTTATAACTACATAATTACAGAGATTGAGTAGAAATGTATTTCTAGAAGGTAGTGGAATGGGGGAATTCCAGCAATGAGAAGAGGGGACAATAAACACGTTACTTTTATCTTTTAAAACGTGAGAAGGAAAGAAAACGCCTGACGCATGATTAGGAGGGATGCTTTAGTAGGATTCAGAAAGAAATAATATTAGGGCTGTCCAGAGAAACAGGATGAGTAGTGTATGTAAATAAATTGAGGAATTGGCTTAGGCAGTTATGGAGTCTGACAAGTTCTAAGATCTGCAAGCTGGACACCCAGGAGATTTGATGGTATAGCTGAAATCTGAAGGCCAGTAGGCCCAAGACCCAGGAAGAGCTGACATATCTGTTGTATAATTTTTTTGGGGGGGTTTACCAGGGATTGAATTTAGGGGCACTTGACTGCCGGAGTCCAGCCCCAGCGGGGTCCAGGGAGTCCTGAGGGAGGAGTGGCGTCGGCGAAATGATGAGACAGGAGTCGTTCCATTTGAGCAATCTTCAGAGAGAGAGAGCTAAAGCTGCTTTCTCTGGGTCCCCTTTTTATTACAATTTTTCTCATCATTATAGATTCACAATACGTCATTGATTATATAATTTAAAACTTTGCCAAGACATGACATTTCCTTAACCATGATTGAGAGCACACCGATCTACATTCTTCCAGGATATGATCCCCAGCCATACAATCATCAAAGTACAGAATCATCAATAAAACATGTCACCAATTTACATCCTTCAGATTTTCCCAAGATTTACTATTTTTCCCAAGGTATGTTATTCCCTTATTAACTAATGCCAAACTACGTAACCAGACTCTAGGTCTCCTAGCCAATCATTAACCTAAAGTACACTTGTACTTTATTTTTAATCTAAAATTCCCATCTAAAAAAGTCCCTTTAAATCTTATATTTAAAATATCCTAAAGTTTACGAATCATCCTTAAAACATATCAGAAACCTATACAACTTAAAGACTTAAGAATTTCTAAACTTAAGAATCTAAATAAAATAATATTTTTAACATTATTCTAAAATTGTGTCTTATAAACCTATTTTAATTGATTCCTAAATTTATTCTCATAAAACTGGTTGAGCTGCTTTCTCAAAGAGTTTCTTTGTTTCTCAGTCAAGGTACACTAGTTCTCAAAGAATTTGTTTTTTAGTCAAGGTGCACTAGTTCTCAAAGAGTTTGTTTTTCAGAGGATGATTGTTGTCCATTATTAGGTTTGTCCACAATGTACTAAGATAGAAGAATAGCCTTTTACTTTGTCCTTGATATGCTGAGGGGTGGGTAGAACGGCCTCCAAGGCATGAACTACCTGTTCTGTTCTAGCAATCTGAAATTTAATTTGTTTGGCATTTAACATACTCATGCCTCCTGTGAGAAACATAAGCAGGAAAATGCAAAGTCCCAATTACATAAAAAAGGGTCTCATGGTTTCGGTTACCCACCAACCAGCATGGCTTTGCCAGCATTCATCCTCACTGTGACCCTGTCAAGACAGTGGGAGAGCAGCTTTGCCAATACTTTTTCTCACTGTGACCCTGTCAAGACAGTGAGTGGGGGATCGCCTCTACCACTTGACCACTGAACCACATCCCCAGCCCTATTTTGTATTTTATTTAGAGACAGGGTCTCACTGAGTTGCTTAGTGCTTCACTGTTGCTGAGGCTGGCTTTGAACTTGTGATCCTCTTGCCTCACTCTCCTGAGCTGCTGGGATTATATGTGTACACTACTGCTCACTGAATTCTAGTTTAAAGGCAGGAAAAAACTTACATCACAGTTTGAAAGCAGTCAGACAGAAGACATTTTCTCTTATTTGAAAGCAGACCAGTTTTTTTTTAAAATTTAAATATTTTTTTTAGTTGTAGATGGACACAATACCTTTGTTTTATTTATTTTTATGTGGTGATGAAGATTGAACCCAGAGCCTAGCACGTGCTAGGCAAGCACTCTACTGCTGAATCACAATTCCAGCCCCAGACTGGTTTATTTAAATTTTTTTTTTGTTCTATTCAAACCTTCTAATTGGCTGAGGCCCACCCACATTTGAGAGGGCAATCTACTTTACTTAGTCCCTCTTCAAGTCCATCTCATCTACAAACATCCTCAGAGAATAATGTTTGACCAAATATTCAAGCATCTCATGGCTCAATCAAATTGACAAGAAAATAACCATCACAAGATGGTACCTGCTAGAATATGAGAATAGGGTAGTTTTGTACTTTGCAGTTCTAAGTTTAAATTATTAAACAGTGATTTAAAATTAAACTGATAAACATTTTATACACACACATATGTGTGTGTGTGTGTGTGTGTGTGTGTGTGTGTGTATGACATGACTAGTTTCTCTGAATTGTTTTCATTCTTATTATAGCCAAAATACAAATAACCCTTTATCATTCTGTAAATAAGAAAGATATTTGGAACATGAAGTGGGTAATATAAATAAGAAATTTTATGAAAAATGAAACTGGAGTATACTTTAATAAAAAAACCTGTAAAAGCTATCTATGTAGATAAGAAATTATATATCTTTAATGATAAACTGTTAACTTGAAGAAGCAGATAAATGTTAAATGTAACTGGGGAATATTTCAGTATCTGAAAATTAAGTTTGGCTTAATGCTAGTTCTGTTATTGGAAGAAAAACATGTATATTGAATGAAAATTCTATATATTAATCTGTTACATTTGCAGGAACAAATCTTTTATACTTTTTTATATTTGATAATATAAAACCAGCTTGTTTAAAATCACTTACCTTTTTCTCAGTGGGCTGATCATAGTTTGACACTCTGAACAAAGCTTAATGTTGAGCCAGAAAAGAAAGGAGAGATGTTTATAGGGTCATGTTCTAATAGCCAAAGCAGGACAAAGAATGGTGTATTTGGAGTTGAGAGGCAATACATTGAAAACTAGTGAGTGCATTCAAAACCAATAATTATTTCAATTTTTTAGCTTGGGGTTTCTAGATCATGTAAGTAGTATATGTTTAAAGCCCTAGAGAGTTGATGGTAGGTCCTATTCAAAATTCTCAGGGAGACTTTTTTGTTCTTCTTATCCCAAGTTTCCTAACCCAGGCTGAGATTGGTAAGTTTCCATTAATTTTTTATTATGTCAGTAAGTGTCAAGCAGATGGCCCTTTGAGGATACCAGCTTTATACAGAGATTTGCATCTCATCTGACCAAAGGCTGTTAAAACTTGAGCCCACTGTTCTACTCCCAAAGGTAGTTTAAAGTAAGCTCCCAAGCTTTTTGCTCTGATTTGCAGTTGTATGTTTGCTTTTGGTATCTAGGGATTTCTGTTACATTCTGATGAGCTCCTAGCTCCAGTTTTCCATCCACACTCTCATTTATTTTCTTTAATATCTGTGTCAGGGTAAGCCAGCTTCTAGCCACCTTCCTACTCTTTGTCATGACCTTCAATGTGATCTAATTCTAGGTGTTGGGGGTACAACTGTGAACAAAACAGACATTCTACACGTGCATGTGGAGCTTTTATTTTAAAAGGGGAAAGAAAACAATAAGCAAATGTATTCTGTAGCAGGTGGTGATAAATGCTATGAAGAAAAGTGATAAAGAAATAGAGTGAGGTGTTTGCTGTTTCATATAGTCTAGTCAGGTTATGCCTTGAGGATAGAGTATTTGATGGACAATTATCAAAGGCTGTGTTTGCTTTTAAAGTAGCTTTGCACTGTTATAATAAAATGCCATAAACTGGGTAGCTCATTGCCGCAGTCTGGCTGGGCACAAAATCACTAGCCACTCACAGCCTTGTAGATTCAAACAGCAATTCTTTATTCCCGAACTCACACCGGCACTCTACAAACACGTTCTGGGCAAATACACGCTCTCCACCAGGCTCTGAATCCCAAAATACTCTCTGAATCCCACGAGAACTCAACGGGAATTCAAGGCGCCTGAGGCAGCAGGATATGCCCTATTCCCAGCAGGAATCACCTTAAACCTGGAACCTATAAACCGGAACACCCTAAACCACCCCCCCCCAACACCCTAAACCCAGATCTGCCCTGGTCCTTGAGCAAGGTCACCTTTCATGCAAAGTCACTGCAAATGACCTGGGTCCACTATGGAGAGTCCTTCCTCTAAGCAACATGGGGTAGGCTGACAAAGAAATTGCCATGCGTCATTCGTACTTGGCAATGGCTCTCAGCAGCTCATAAATAATAAAAATTTATTTCTCAAAGTTCTGAAGGCTGGAATGTCTAAGATAAAGGCACCAGCCTGGTGAAGGCCTGGTGAAGGCCTTTCTCTGTTTCACTTCTAGCTGTGTCCTAACATGATGGAAGAAGCAGGTCAGCTCTGTGGGGTCTGTTAATACCCTGTCATTACATAATCACCACCCAAAGGTCCCACATTGAATATCATCATCTAGGGAGTTATGATTCCAACATAAGAATTTTTGGGAAACACAAACATTCTGATCACAGTAATGTGAATTCTACATTTGTATATTAAGCAGCTCATCTTGTTGTTCTAAGCAATGTTAATTTATAAGTTGAGCTATAAGAAATTGGATGTTACCACCATACTTATGTAGTTTTAAAAAGATAGCAGAAAAATACCCTTAGGATGATTCCTTGAGTAATGTTAGTCTTTAATATTTCCTATTATAAATGCTGCCAGTGTTGAATAATAAATAAGCCTATAAGATAATACACCAAGCAGTGCTTATGATATGCTTTATAAACTCATCATCTTTTTCCAAAGCCTTTTTGTTTCTCCTGCATTTGCTGCCTCTGTGTAAGACCCATCACCATCCTTCTTGTTGCTAGTGCCATTTGTTTGCTTTTCCTCCATTCAGCATACATTTAAGTACGTGCTTATGAGACACACTGTGTTGGGCAGGCACTGAGAATCCAGGCTGGAACTAGGGTGAGGTAAGCAAGATACTCACATTGGGTATACATTTAGTGGGGTGCCTAAAAGCTCAGTAATCAAGGTAAAGAATACACACACACACACACACACACGTATAACAGAATAATTAATTTATTATTAAAGTAAGAAAATCTAATTGCGTGCATTATATCTGTAACTGCAATCACCACACTAACAAATTCCTAAGCAAAAATGATTGAAATATAAACCTAGGCACACACATAGCTCTCTATAAAGACATTCCTTTTTAGGAAAAGTCTAAATGGTCCTAAGATAAAGAATATTTTAATAAAAAAATGTATGCAAAAAAAGACTATGATGAACAAAATGCCAAACATTTATGTAAAGACAGGTTTTACCCTGGCATGGGTGTGAACCTGAAATTGAGTGTCACTCTTCTCACCTTAGTTCTGGCCCTGCTGAGACTAAAGGGAATTAACCATAATTTCTCCCCATAATGAGGTTACCAGTAGGGGGTACAAGATATGTCAATACATAGGTACAAAAAAGTTTGCTAAGGTAGAATAGGCATTCAAAGGAGCAATTTCTATTAGTGAGATGTAGGGACTAGGAAATAACTTAAGGATCCATCTTAGACATTTCTTTCTTCTGTACTTTTATCAAGTTTTGGCCTTCCTTCAAAATTCCACTTGAATACATTCTTTCCTTTTTTTTTTTTTTTTGGTCCCCATCATTAGTGCTATTTCTTTAGCCTTTTTCTTTCCTGGATTTCTCAGAACTGGCTTACTGCCAGAAAAGCTTTCTAAAAATGCAGATCTGGTCATGAGTCTTTTCTATTTAAAATCCTTTAATAATTATCAGTCACCTTTATTTTAAAAGTCTGGCCCAAAGCATCTTATGACTTCATCTCTGCCTATATGTTGGCTTTCTCCCAAAGATTATATCAAACTTTGTATGGTTTTCCACATGTCTTGGCATATGCCATTATCCTTGCTGGAATGTTCCTGCTCTTCTTTTTCCACCTAACTTCCCTTCATACCTTTGTAAACATTATCTTCCCTGGAGTTGTGGTTTAAGTGTTTGTATCTTTGGTGCCTAACATGTAATAGGCACTTATTGTTTTTTAAAAAATGATGTAAGAGCCTCAAAGAATATTGAAGCCACACTGTGAGTTCACCATTTCCCAAATATCCTGTGCATCCTTGTGCCTTTTGCCGTTGTTTAGATTCCTTTGTTTTCTTGTCATGCACCAGCTTCATACTTCTGTTATAGTTTATCATAGCTGTGTACAGCCTGTCTACTTAGACTGAGCCCTTAAAGGTAGAAGCCTTTTTTTCTTTGTATGTCCTTTATCTTGGAAGCATCAGTCATGTATTGACAATGAATATTTGCGCAATATGGTATATTTTGAGCCTTAAATATTATGTACATTGATATCCATGAAATCAATCTCTTGATTTTCTTATTACAAAGGTCTTTTGCTTATATTTTTCCTGATCTCTTTAGGTATACACATGCCTTAATTTATTTTATCTTACAAAGCAATATTTAATAATTTTTGTGGTGCTGGGAATCTAGCTCGGAGTTTTATACCTGAGCTACACCCCTCACCTCAAATAGCTTATTTATATGAGTCCTTTGACTCTTAAAGCTAGTAACATTTTAATACCTGTTGGAAGAATTAAGATGTCCTTAGGAGATTAATCACCAGTTAAGTGAAAAGATCATTACATGTAATAAGCTATACCTATTCCTTTCAGTTAAGTTTTTGGTCATGTATAGTAATAAGTACCATTTGTTAAGCTTTGAAATGTGTCAGGTAGGGGCTGGGATTGTGGCTCAGTGGTAGAGCTCTCGTCTGGCATGTGCAAGGGCCTGGGTTCGATCCTCAGTACCACATAAAAATAAATAAACAAAAATAAAGGCATTGTGTTCAGCTACTTCTAAAAAATAAATATTAAAAAAACAAATGTGTTAGGTACTGTTTTAAATGATTTATGTATTGAAGTATTTAATTACTATAACAATCCTGTAAAGTAGGTGTTATAATTCATATTTTATAGAGGAAGAAACTGAGGCAAGGAAAGATTAAGGGACTATCTCAAGGTTAGACAGTACCTAAGTGGTAGAGATAAGATTGAGTTGAGGTAACTGGACTTTAGGACATCAAGATTTTCCACTATACTATAATATTATAATAATAATTGTTGTTATGGGAACATGTGTATTCTGTTTTTCTAATATATGCAGTTTTTCCAGACTCTAAATTATATGAATATATGCCTTAAGTTTAAAAGTTTGTTTTTTCTACTAGATATCTAACCTTGTCTTGGTGAATGAATAGTGCATATTAAAACAATGTGCTTTTAGAAGTGTATTAGAAATTGCCACAGAGTTACTAACAGGTTTCATTCAGATATAGTCAAAGTCTTGTCTGTGTGAACATTGTCTTCTGGGAGACAATTTCCTCTGGGAATTCTCTCATCATTTGTTCATCCTTTTTCATTTTGTATATTAATTAAAGGCTATTTTTCTTATGGCAAATAACTCTTGTTTTACATCTATGATAGTAAGGCCCTCATACTCTCCAAATATGTGAGTGAAAATTAGAACTACCAGTGTAGGGTCTTTGCAAAAGAATGGGAAGGAAGAACAAGTGACACTAAGAATAGACTCTATATCGGTGCTGTGCAGTGGAAATATAATATGAACCACATATGTGCATATAAAATTTTTAGTATCCACATTAAAGAAAGTAAAAAGAAATAAGTGAAGTTATTTAACAATGCACATAATTTAGCCCAATATATATAATATAATTTAAACCTATTCAGAAAAATTATTGAGATATTTTATATACTTTTTAATAATAAGTCTTTGAAAACCTGTATGTATTTAACCTTGTAGCATATCTCAGTTTAGTCTAGCTATATTTCAAGTGATCTGTACCTGTATGTGGCTAGAGCCAGTATAGCTTAAAATCATAGCAATTAAAACTAGGGTTGTGGCTCAGTGGCAGAGCATCTGCCTAGCATGTATGAGTCACTGTGTTTAATCAGCATCACATGAATATAAATAAATAAAATAAAGTTAAAAATTAAAAAAAGATCATAGCAATGAGTATCCTTTTACCCTTTCTTGAGTGACCACAGTGGTTTCTGATGAGGTCCTGGAGACACTGCTGAGTACTGTTGAAGCTTTCTTTTCTATGGATTTTTCTGCTTGCATTCTAATGTATTGTTGTTACCTTTTCTTGTGAATCCATGTTTTAACCTATTTATGTAGGCTTCCAATTTACTTGCAATTAAAATTATAAGACTTTTGAGAGTTTTCTAAATTATTTCTATTAATTGTAGGTAAGTATGTGAAAATTAATTAGTTAATAATACCTATGAAAAAGGAAAGTATTACTGAAGAGCTTCTATAAGCTAGACAATGTAATACAGGCACTTTGTATATGTATCCTTTTCTCCTCCACATTTTGCAGACTAGAAAACTGAAGATCCAAGAGGTTTAAAATAACTTGTCCTAGGTCATTTAGCAAGTAAACTGAAAACCTGGAGTTTTCTCAATATAGAATAAAATTCTTTTTCTACCTCATTTTCCTTACCAGCATTGTTAAACTATTCATAAATCTTAACATAATCTAGATTTGAATAGTAATTCTCAGGTCTGTGTCCCAGATCTAGTTGATGGACAGATGATACTAAATGGTGAGGATAAGCTAGAACAAAGTGGTTGGTTTATTTTTAATTAAAAATTTATTCATTATTTTTAGATATATATGATAGTAGAGTGTATTTTGACATGTTCTACAAACATGGAGTATAACTTATTCTGATCAGAATCCCATTCTTATGATTGTACATGATGTAGAGATTCACTGGTAATGTATTCATACATGGACATAGGAAAGTTATGTTTGATTCATTCTTTCCTATTCCCAATGCCCTCCCTTTCTTTCATTCCCCTTTGTCTAATCCAATGAACTTCTATTCTCCACATCTCCCTTATTGTGTGTTAGCATCCACATATCAGAGAGAACATAGCATGACAGTTTCCATATCCATCCATTTACCGTCAAAAATCATAAAGTCATTCTTTTTAAAAGTCATTTCTTTTTTATGGCTGAGTAATATTTTGTTTATCCATTCATCTGTTGAAGAGCACATAGGTTGGTTGCATACCTTAGCTATTATGAATTGAACTGATATAAGCATCAACATGGTTGTGTCACTATATATGCTTTGAGTCCTTTGGTTATATACCAAGGAATGGGATAACTGGATCAAATGGTAGTTCCATTCCAGGTTTTCTGAGGAATTCCATACTGCTTTCCAGAGTGGTTTTTTACCAATTTGTAGTCTTACCAGCAATGTATTAAAATACCTTTCTCCCCACATCCTCACCAACATTTATTATTTCTTGTATTGTTAATAATTGCCATTCTGATTGGAGTGATGTGGAATCTCAGTGTAGTTTTAACTTTCATTCCTCTAATTGTTAGAGATGTTGAACAATTTTTCATATATATCTTTAGGCTGTTTGAATTTCTTCTGTGAATTGTCTGTTCAGTTCCTTTGCCCATTTATTGTTTTTTTTTTTTTGTTAAGTTTGAGTTTTTTAGATATTCTGGAAATTTATTTTCTATCTGAGGTGCAGGTAGCAGAAATTTTCTCTCATTCTGTAGGTCTCTTTCCACATTCTTAATTGTTTCCTTTGCTGTGAAGAAGATTTTAGTTTGATTCCATCCCATTTGTTGATTATTGATTTTACTTCTTGTGCTTTAGGAGATTTGTTGAGGAAGTAAGTTCCTAAACTGACATGATGGAGAGTTGGGCCTACATTTTCTTTTAGTAGGCACAGGGTCTCTGGTCTAATGCCAAGGTCCTTGATCCACATTGAGTTGAGTTTTGTGCAGGATGAGAGATAGGGGTTCAATTTTATTCTGCTACATATAGATTTTCAGTTTTCCTAGCACCATTTGTTGAATAGGCCATCTTTTCTCCAATGTATGTTTATGGTGCCTTTGACTAGAATGAGATAATTGTATTTATGTGGGTGTGTCTCTGTATCTTCTATTCTGTTCCATTGGTCTTCATGTCTGTTTTGGTGCCAATACTACGCTGTTTTTGTTACTATAGCTCTATAACATAATTTAAAGTCTGGTATTGTAATGCTTTTTCGCCAAGGATTGCTTTGGCTATTTATCTAAATGAATTTCATGACTGATTTTTTTCTATTTCTGTAAATAATGTCATTGGAATTTTAATAGGAATTGCATTGAATGTGTGTGGTGCTTTTGGTAGTATGGCCATTTTGACAATATTAATTCTGCCTATGCAAGAACATGGGACATCATTCCATTTTCTGAGGTCTTCTTCATTTCTTTCTTTAGTGTTCTTTAGTTTTCATTGTAGAGGTGTTTCACCTCTTATGTTAGATTGATTCCCAAGTATTTTAACTTTTTTGAAGCTATTTTGAATGGGATAGTTTTCCTAATTTCTCTTTCAGCTGATTCATCATTGGCATTATAAGAATGAAATTACTTTATAGGTATTAATTTTATATTATACTTTTCTGAATTCATTTATGAGTTCTAGAAGTTTTCTGGTGGAGTTTTTTGGGTCTTCTAAGTATAGAATCATGCCATTAGCAGATAGGGATAGTTTGAGCTCCTCTTTTTCTATTCATATTCGTTTAATTTGTTTCTTTTGTCTAATTGCTCTGGCTAGAGTTTCTAGGACTGTGTTGAATAGAAGTGGTGAAAGAGGGCATCTCTCTCTTGTTCCAGTTTTTAGAGGGAATACTTTCAATTTTTCTACGTTTAGAATGATGTTGGCCTTGGATTTAACATATATATACAATGTTGATGTATGTTACTACTATCCCTAGTTTTTCTAGTGTTTTGAACATGAAGGGGTGCTGTATTTTGTCAAATGCTTTTTTTTTTGCATCTATTGAGACTTATCTTTAAGTCTATTGATGTAATGAACTATGTTTACTGATTTCTGCATGTTGAACCAACCTTGCATCCTTGGATGCATGGTACACTGAGTTTTAATGTGTTTTTATATGCAGTTTGCCAGTATTTTATTAAGAATTTTTGCATCTGTTTTCATGAGGGATATTGGTCTAAGTTTTTTTTCCTTGATGTGTCTTTGTCTAGTTTAGTGTCAGAGTAATATTAATTTCATAAAATGAGTTTGGAAGGATTCTCCTTTTTTGTTTCATGGAGTAATTTGAGGAGGGTTGATGTTAGTTCTTTGAAGGACTTGTGGAATTCAGTTGAATCCAACAGGTCCTAGGCTTTTCTTTGTTGGTAGGCTTTTGATGGTGTCTTCAATTTCATTGCTTGAAATTGATACGTTTAAGTTTTCTATGTCCTCCTGATTCAATTTGGGTAGGTCATATGTCTCTAAAAATTTGTCAGTATCTTTAAAATTTTCTATTTTATTGGAGTATAAATTTTCCAAATAGTTTCTGATTATTGTATCTATATTTTGGTAGTGTCTGTGGTGATATTTTCTTTTTCATTATGAATTTCAGAAAATATACATTTTTTTCAAGTAGTACTGGTGATTGAACCCAGTACTTTGTGCATGCTAGGCAAGCCCTCCATCATGAATTTTCATAATCTGAGTTTTTTCCATCTTTCTCTTTATAGGCTTCACTAAGCGTTTATCAATTTGATTTATTTTTTCTAAGAACCAACTTTTTGTTTCCCAATATTTCCTACCCCTTCCCTTTAAAATTCTCGGTGAGGCATGTATCTCTCAGCCAGTCCTGCAAGCCACTGGATTGGAGGGGGCAAGGGGAGCTAGGTGGGTTTCCATTACCAGTATTCCCCTGTGTAAACCCCTCTCCATGTTTGATTTTTCTCCTCATCACTTAGGCATATGCTCTGTCGTGTGGTGTGGGTTTGTCAGGTCTATATTTCAAACCCAACTATATTTCTATATTGCCAGGAATCAGCTCTCCCAGCCACTGGCCCCTGCTTTGTGGCTGCAGAATGTTTTTTCTCCTCTGTTCTCCATGGGCTGCTAGGAGAGATGTGGCTTTTTTCTCACACAAGGATATTGTGCAGCACGTCTTTTAGTTTAGTTGGGCAGTGTCTTTGATCTCTGATCTCTCCATACCCAGATATGCCTCAGGCCTCCTAAAAATTTGGGTTCCTTCAATTTCCTTATCCCTCTAATTTGCTTATGGAGGGACTGCTCTGGCTTAGGCCTCTGGCGGCAGCAGTGGCAGTAGGACTGGGGATTTGGGATTTTTAATTTTATTCAACCTTCTGAGTTCCTGATCTGCTTTGAATATCTATTATTAATTCCCAGTAAAGTCATCCCCATTTTTTTTAACCCACCTTGCTGAGAACCTGCCTATTTAGTTTCTTGATTTCACACCAACAAGCAAAACCCAGAAAGTGACCTTCTCTATTCTGCCATCTTGAAAAACCCCCAGTTCAAAGGAGTTTTATATTCATTGTTGAAAAGGCCTAGCTTGGTTGATTCAGCATATTAGAATACTTCTTATTTCCTGGGGAGGAAAGTCAATGGTAACCATTGCCTTGAACTTACCCTCATAACTTTTGTTAAAAAATGCATATTTTATGAAATGCTTTCATAAAGATATCTTTATTTCTTAATTTTGTTATGCTTAGATATTTTTTAAGGAGCATACTTGTAGATAAATGGTAAGTGAAGACAGAGTTAGACATTGTTAGTAACTAATCACATTGAAACCTATGTTAAATAATTACCAGATTTAATTGACTTTTAACTGTAGAGGTACTGGCACATGCTTTACAAACATGAAATAATATAGGAATACTTTTCTCTAAGGCCACTAAATTAAAAAATATGAACTTTTAAACAATAATTTCTGAAGTGAGGGCAGTTAATGGGTATAGAGGTGTAGGGAAAGGAGAAAGAACATCTAAGTTCTGTAGCATAATAGAGTAACTCTTGTCGACACCAATTAATTGTATATTTCAGAATATCTAGTACAGTGGATTTTGAATATTTCTAGCACAAGAAAGTGATGAATATTTGAGGCAATGGATATGTTAATTGACCTGATTCAACCATAGCACATTGCATACCTGTATTGAAATATCATACTCTGAGGCTGGGGCTGGGGCTCAGTGGCAGAGCACTCGCCTGGCATGTGTGAAGCACTGGGTTCGATCCTCAGCACCACATATAAGTAAATAAGAAGTAAAGGTATATCAACAACTAAAATATATTAAAAAAAGAAATATCATACTCCATAAATACATACAAATATTAGGTGTCAATTAAAACTAATTTTTTTTAAACAAAAAGAGATTTAGTACAGAATGTAAGAGCATGTGTTCTTAATGAAACTATCCAGGTCATGTTTGGCTCCATCACTTAGTATCTGTGAAACCCTTGTCAATTTTAAACTTCTTTGTGCCTCATTCTTAATATATAAGATGATAATAATAGTATCTAATCTGTTTTAGGTTCCCTTTAAAATCAGGCATGAAATAAAGGGTTTGGTGAAGGTTACTTATTTGGTAGGTAATTTCGAGGGAGCTCATGTGAAGGAAAGGTAAAAATAAGATAAAGAAGTAAGAAAAGACAATACCTGTTGTTCTAATAAGTTAATCACCTCGGGGGGAAATTGGGGTTTCCCACTCAGGACTCCCTGAGGAGCTGTGTAGAATGTGTCTTTGAATTGTCTCACTGAGAGCATGGAAGCTTGAATGTTTATCTATTCACTCTCATCCCTCACTGGGGGCATTAAATTCCTGGTGTTCCAGGATGCTCTGCATGAAAGTTGAGTAGTCTCTTAGCACAGGAGAGAACCCTCAGACAGCAGAATAGACACATGTAGGCCCTTGTGGTGGGATGCTTTTGGTATTATTGGTAACTCTTTGTAGCTAAGGTGAGCTTAACAGTTGGATAAGGAGATATGGGATGAGGATCAACAGCATCTGCTATAGTCTTCCCTTTTTACCACTCAGATGAGCTCAAGTCCTACATCTATCTAGTTCTTCTTGCTTTAAGCTGATAACTGGTAGCAATTTTTGAAAATGATTTAAAATGGGAGTCAATGAAATAAACTATAGTTTCTGTTGCTGCAACTGGTTCCAAGACCATAATTGATATTAATCAGTTCCTTCTTTGACCACTATCCTAGATTTCCTATATTCTGGGGTGCATGGACTTTTATCCCAGAGGGTCTGAGTGAACCCCTGGTTATTTTTCCCTTGTCATATTGTTATTGCTTTACTTTCCCATTTTCTACTATCATTGGGCATAGAAGCATTAAGAAATACCCCAATCTTCTGAATTTCAGATATATTCTCTGTCTCCATCATGAGGTGACATCTGTAGCTTCTCAAGACAATCAGTGTTGATTAATTTTGACAGTATAATAACTGTTTTTCTTGGCCTTTTTATATGTTGGTATAAGTTACTAGATGGCAGTAATCATTAAAGGTTGAGGAGCTATTAAGGTATTCCAAATGGAAGTGTTCCATCCCTGGAGGCTAAGGTATCAAATCTTATAGAGATAAATGTTGAGAGTCTAGGAAGCACAAATTCTCCCACTTGATCACTCAGAATGGGCAAATTTCCTAAGTGGGGCCAAGTGGTGAGTTCTCCAATCCTACATCTGCCTCTTACTTCCTTTCTACACCTATATGAATGGAATAGAGCATGATGTAGTGGCCATTGGTTTAACCTGATATTGTATTCTGGAGGGCAGGGCACCAGTTCTGCAGATATTCTAAAGCTGAGCCTTTAGGCCATTCCAGCATTCCCTCAGGATGGTGGTGCTTGAAAAGTTAGGACCAGGAAATCCAATGTCAGTAAGTGGGTGCTGGCAGAGTCAAAGAGTTAGATTTTTATTTGAATGAGTTCCAGCGAGCATGCATTGCTGTGCCCTCCATAGTGGAATTCCATATGATTAACTTATCACCAAGTGTATGGTTGGTTTCCTGAAGGGATGATAAGATATCAAGGGGTCATTTTTGGTAGGTGCTTACTTGTCAGTTTAGCATTATCAACAACTACATTAGCCTTGGTGAGAGAAAATACAGGCTTTGTGCCCATACATGGTCTCCATCCCTGCCATTATGGCTAGTTATCTGATGAGTCCATTGTTTGAGCATTGAGGTGGCCAAAGACAGGTTCCAGCTGACATTGATTGATTATTTTTTTCATCTGGTTGTTCCTTGCCAGAGATGCTCTGTTGAGTAGTTACACTTTGTGTCCACTTACATAGGGTAATCTACTGGTCTTTTTTTTTTTTTTTTAACTTCTTTTTATTGGATTATCTGCTCTTGCTGCTTCTAAGACCTCGATTAATTAGCAGAGCAATGAGCCACTGTCCAAGAATTGATATATATCCTTAACTCCAGCCCCTTCTCTTTTTATATAAAGTTAATATATCTCTACCTGGTGGTAGAATTTCCTTTCACCACTGTCCTTTAGAAAGTGCTACTTAAACTGGTGAGGCAAAGGACCATTTTTTGTTTTTGTTTTATCATGAGTGATTCTTTTTTTGGTAAAATATAAAACCATACACTTGCTGGACACTGTGGTGCACACCTGTAATCCCAGCAACTACGGGGGATAAGGCAGGGGAATACTTCTGCCTTAGTTTCTCTGTCTTAGTGAGACCCTCAGCAAATTAGTGCAACCCTGTTTCAAAAACTAAAAAAAAGGGCTAGGTGTTCAATATTCAGTATTCACACACACACACACACACACACACACACACACAGTTATTGCAGCAATGACAAATTACCAAAATATTTTTTAAAAATATGTATTTTTTTTAGTTATAGGTGAACCCAATACTTTTGTTCTATTTGTATGTGGTGCTGAGGATAGAACCCAGTGCCTCACGTCTGCCAGGTGAGCTTTCTACCCCTGAGCCAAAGCCCCAACCCCTTGAAAACATTTCAACTGCATATTCTTACTTTTAATGTGTATGTTGTATAGTAATAAAAAGCAACATTAGTCTGTGGACTATGTTTTGAGTAACAAGGAACAGTCCGTATATAGAATTGTAGTGTGCCTTGCACCAGCTTAACAAGCTGATCCATCCATAAGTTATATGGCATTTTTCTTGGGCCTGTCTGTGAGGGTGGCACAAATCTTTATTCTGCCAATTGATTTATTATCTGGGTGAGCAGTAGGGAAAAAGTGATAGCAGGGTTTTTCTTTGTCCTTTTCTATCTTAATGGCTTGTTTTCACAGTTCAGAGAACTAGCTGCTGCCATATATATCCATTCCAGTTACACACTTAGGGATCAAGTCATGACAAGATGGTTGGGGAGAAAATTGGACTTAGATGAGGACTTCATTTATTTGGACTTAGATGAGGACTTCATTTATTTTCTGGCCTACTTATTATATTCCTGCTAAAATTGGGAGAACATAAATGTGTTTTGGGTACTCTGAATTATCAGAGCCAAGAGTCATTGTCTCAGTATCATTGTCAGCTTAGAAATCCTGTATTTGCTCATTCCTGGAAGGATTGGATATTCCTTCTTTAAACCAGTGTAGAGTTACTCTTATAAATGGCAGCATATTTTTTTTTGTTTTATTAGTTGCTCAAGACAATACAATGGTCTTGACATATCATACATTTGATTCAAATGGGGTATGAATTCTCATTTTTCCATGTGTACAGATTGCAGGATCACATTGGTTATAGAGCCACATATATACATACAGCAATACTAGTGTCTGTTGTATTCTGCTGCCCTCCCTATCCCCCCCTCCCCTCCCATCACCTCTCTCTACCCAATCTACTGTGACACATTTCTCTCTCTTTTTTTTCTTTCCCCTCACACCATCATATATGTATTTTGTATAACGATGAGAGTCTCCGTAGAAATTTATCAGAAATCTTTGCCTTTTTGCTCAAGAGGACTCAGCCTTCCCTGATATTGATGAACTCTGGGTCTGATAACTAACTGGTTTAGCTATGGAAACTCAACAGTTATTTTCTCTGTGGTTTGTGGTCTACCTTGGCAATGAAAGTAAAAAGCTTTATTCACTTCTTGTTATGATTTGAATTGTGTATGTCGAAGTACCAACCTCCAGTACCTCACCTTATTTGGGGATAGATGCTGTGATTATAGTTGTGCACTACCACTCCCAGCAATAGATGCCACTGCAGATTTGATTAGTAAAGCTGAGGTCATGTGGAGTAGATTGTGCCCCTAATCCATTTAGACCGATATCTCATAATAAGGGGAAATTTGGAAGCAGCAATGCACAGAGGGTGAATACCTTGTGAAGATGAAGGCAGGGATTAGGGTGTTGCTTCTCCAAGCCAAGGAAAGCCATGGACTGCCACCAAACCACCATAAGATAGGAGATAGGCATCAAGAAGATTTTAAACTTCCTTGGAAGGAACCAACTCTGCCAACATTTGATCTTGAATTAATCTATTCTAGATCTATGAGACAATAAATTTCTGTTAAGCCAACTATTGTGGTTCATTGTTACAGAAGCCCTAGCAATTTTTTGCCTCCCCTTTTGCCTCTATGAGCAAAAATGTCTTATGATTTATTAACTATTGTCTTAGATTCCTGAAGGTCAGGATTTTCTGGTTGCTGCTCCGATGTTACTGCCTTTTGTGGCAAATACATTCCTCTTGCTTCTAATGGTTATGTGCTACCTATGACTCCTGCTGTTTTGGAATCCTGTCTCTCCCATTGACATCCTGTCACTGTTTTTGAAAGTTTTATTTCAGGATACCTTTAATTTGTGAACTATCCTTATGTGTTTGAAATTTGAGTTGATTTTTGAAAATTTTCAGATGATCCTAACTTTCCAAATATATCTATTTTGTTAGGCTCCTGTAAACTCGGACGACTTAGGATTGAACCCATTGAATGATGGATTGATAACTGACCTTTACTTAGTTAGCTTTGATGATCTAAATCCAGCATTTATGTCCTGGAGGCAACCATGTTACAGCTAATCTCTTTACCTCACTGTGATATTTTCCTTCTTGTTCAATACGATGAAAAACAAATTGAAATTTATATTAATCTCTATTTAAAAAAACCTGTTATTTATGATTTCTTAGGTCTCAGAAAAATCCTTATTTAGGGGAAAATGGTGATTACAGCTCTTAGAGAAATGTCTTTTATGCTAGTGAAATATTGGTATAAAGTTAGGACTCAAAATTTGATGTTTCCTTTAAAAAATTATTCTTTTTCTACTTCTGTTTGATTCCATCATTATTTTATTAGCCAGATTGAGGAAATAAAATTAAGTTTTAAAAGAAATATTTAAAGACAATGTATTTAGGCCCAAAATATCAATAATTTTACCTTTTTGAAGCTTTTGGTTGGAGGGCAAGGCAAGTTAGGGGAGGAATAAGAAAGAGTCAGTGTTGTAGGAGTTAAGTGCTTTTAGAGATTTATAAAAAATAAGGGTCACAGAATAAAAAAAATTTGAATCAGCTTTTTCATTGGATAACATATGTAGTTACAGAATAATAATAATTGGCAAATTGCTGGAACAATTAATAAAGTAGTCATTTGATGTCACCAAGTGGATACTAAATTGAATTGTTGAAGATGGCAAAGGTTAATAACAAATCATGCCTAATTTAATTTCTCTGATACTCAGATACTCTCAGTGAACAACTGAAATTAAAAAGGAACAGTGTCTATAGATTTTTTTTCTTTCCTTTTATGGACACATTTGAAATAGTGCTGTATTGACGTTTTATAAATAGATATAATTACAGAAATTATATACAAAAAGTATTAAAATACGAATAATGATAGAAATTTAAAATATATAGATAGCTTTAATTAACATTCAAGATAAAATTTAAGAACTAATTGGCTGGGTGCGGTGGTGCACACCTATAATCTCAGAAGCTCTGGAGACTGAGACGGAGGATGGGGAGTTCAAAGCCAGCCTTAGCAGCTTAGCTAGGCCCTAAGCAACTCAGTAAGACCCTGTCTCTAAATAAAATATTAAAAAAAGACTGTGATGTGGCTCAGTGGTTAAGTCTCTGGGTTCAATCCCCAGGACCAAAACAACAACAACGAAAACGGGGTTGGGGGTGGGAGAGGAGACCATTAATATAGCTCCATTGCCTTGGGTTTGGGTTCCTACATAAGCAAACTGAAACCCAACTCAGTGTAAGCAGTAAAATTAAATTTAAGCTTAACAAGTCAGAAACCACCAACTTTATTAGAAACTTCCAACTAACCTTGAACCAGAGATTCTATACTTTAACCAAACATTTTCTTTGTATTGCTTTCATGACACATTATGAAAGCTTTTCCCTCAGGCCCTCTTTGTGGAGCCTGAACCACTTGCTGGCTGGTTCTGCCCAATATTATCTCATAATTTCAGTTAAATTATGATCCTTAAATGTTTATTATTTATTATCATGTGTTTAAATAGATTTTCTCAGTTACAGTCATTATATATTTAGGTGTGGTAATCATATTGTTGTTAGACTTAATTCTTATCTTTTAGACATATGTACTGAAATTTTTGAGGAAATGTTATGGTACCAGGTGTTTCCTTCAAAGTGCCAAAGTAGATAGATGAAACAAATTTACAGGTTGCTGATTTTTTTTTAAAAAGGTGAGTGATAAGTACATTGAGGCTTATTATACCATTCTGTCTACATTTGAATATGCTTAAGTTTTTGAATATGCCTATAATCCCTGCATTTAGGAGGCTGAGGCAGGAGGATAGACTGCCTCAAAAAAACCAAAAAAACAAAAAAAGGAAAGAAAGAAAAATAAAAAATAAGGAGGCTGGAGATGTACTATAGCAGTACAGCATCTCTGAGTTCTATCTCCAGTGCACCCTCTTCCCATAAGTTGTCATATGGGATGTTGCTGGTGAGTGGTATTAGAGTGTATAAGTAAATGTTAATTATGTTTTTATTTTACAGTTATATTTAATTTTCATAGCCTACTACTACTAATACAAAGATACAAAGATAGGGCAGAAAATAAATAAATCATTTCTTTTGGCACGGTTTCAGGTAAAAGATTTTTTTTTTTTTTTGTACTGGGGATTGAACCCACAGGTATTCAACACTGAACCACATCTCCAGCCCTTTTTATTTATCTTATTTTGAGGCAGGGTCTCTCTAAGTGGCTTAGATCCTCATTAAGTTATTGAGGCTGACTTTGAATTTGTGATCCTCCTGCCTCAGCTTCAAGAACTGCTGGGATTACAGGTATGCGACACCACCCCTGGCAGATTTTTTTTTTTTTTTAGTTGTAGGTGAATACAATACCTTTATTTTATCTTTATGTGGTGCTGAGGATTGAACCCTGTGCTTCATGTGTGCTAGGCGAGTACTCTACCACTGAGCTACAACCCCAGCCCCAAGACTCAGCTTTTTAAATAAATATTTCAAATGAAATGGATGTTTAAGCCAAATTGAAATATTTGTTTCAATTTCTACATTTGCTGATGAAAGGATTGGAATTTGGCTGGCTTGGTTCATTTGTATCATGGCTGGAGTCTGGGCTATAGTTTCTGGTTTTGGGATTTTTTTCTACTTTATGAGATACCTTTTTTTTTTTTTTTTTTAGAAACGCATTTTTTAAAAACTATTTTTCTTTTAATTGTAGATGGATGCAATACCTTTATTTTATTTTTATGTGGTGCTGAGGATTGAACCCAGCGCTTCACATGTGCGAGGCAAGTGCTCTACCTCTGAGCTACAAACCCAGCCCCATGAGATACCTTTTTGCAAAAGTAATATAAGATTCTTTTAGTTTATTGTTTCTTTGTATGTTTGTTTTGTTTTTTGGTGCTGGGGATCGAACCCAGGACCTTGTGCATGCAAGGCAAGCACTCTACCAACTGAGCTATATCCTCAGCCCCTAGTTTATTGTTTCTAAGTTGACCATATAGAAGGATAACTGAGGTGGCAGCAGAGTCCAGTGATATGAAGTTTAAATCATAGCTTTTTTGACACTAGTTGTGAAACAAAATGATTTGTTTCACCACCCTAAATCTGTTTTTTGTATGTAAATCAAGGATTAAATATAATATAGTTTAAAAAGGATAGTAATAGAATCTGCTTTTAGAGATTTTATAAGGATTAAATGAAATTATATATTTTTAACACAGTATCTGGTATAAATATCCACTCAACAGATTACTTGATATTATTGTTACTTTTGTCATTATTGCTACTATTGACATATCAAAGTATTCAAATTAAAAATTTAAAATTTGGGGATAGAGTGGTGAGGTGGTTTGTTGGAGTAGCAACGTTCTTTTGTTCTGTGGTCAGAGAAGTGCCTAACACTTGGGTGTTGGTAAGAGAAAATGGCCCAAACCAAGCAGAAAGTTCCTTAAGTCCTCTGCTGGGAAAGCCTCCCCCTCCCACCCCATGCAAATAGCTGATCACCAAGGCTGCCAAGGAAAGCCCTCCTTCTACCAGCAGGGGGAAGCAACCTCATGGCTATAGGCCCAGGATTGTGGCACTTTGCTCTTCGTTGTTACTAGAAGTTGATGGAGCTTCTCATCCAGAAATCACCTTTCCAGAGGTTGGTGAGGAAGATCACCCAAAATTTAAAAACTGACTTGAGGTTTCAGAGTCTAGCCATTGGTACTCTTCAGGAGGCTAGTGAAACATACCTGATGGGTTTATTTGAAGATACTAATCTGTGTGCTATCCATGCTAAGAGAGTTAGCATCATGCCTAAAGACACCCAGTTGGCTCGCCAGATACTGGGGAGAGAGAGCTTAAGTGAAAGTAGTTTTTGTGGCATTTTGTAGTAAATTCGGTAAAATACTTAGGTTTAAGTTGTGACTTTTTTTGGTAAGAAGTTGTTTATAATATGTTGCATTTGTACTTAAGTCATTCCGTCTTTCACTCAGGATAAATTTGAAAAGTGACTGCTCACAGACCTCAGTGATATGAGCACTATTGCTCAGGAGTAACAAGTTGTTAATATGCAGAAGGGACGGGTGATATTTCTTGCTTCTCATGATGCGTGTTTCTGTATGTTAATGACTTGTTGGGTAGCTTTTAAGGTACCTGAACTGATAAATGAGTTCAGGGTCCTTTGTTTAACATTTGGGGCTCTTAAGTCTAACCATACTCTTCATTGTGATAGAATGTAGACTTTTTTAAGGGTGAAGATAGAAGTTTAACCACATGTAACTTAGAGGTTCCTTAAAAACAGCAACAACAACAACAACAACAACAAACCCCAAAGTAAGCCTGGCAGCTATAGAATGTACTCTGTGCATTTACAATAGCTATTTTATATATTGTAGTGTCAACATTTTTTTTTTTTTTTTTTAGTACCAGGGATTGAATTCAGGGGTACTCACTCAGCCACATCCCCAACCCCCTTTTTTTTTGTATTTTATTTAGAGACAGAATATCACTGGGTTGCTTAGCACCTCACCATTGCTGAGGCTGGCTTTTAACTTATGATCCTCCTGCATCAGCCTCCTGAGCCTCTGGGATTACAGGCATGTGCCATCATACCTAGCTTTGTGTGAACATTTTGAAATTAAATGTCTTACATTCATATGTGTTAGGGAGTCTTGCCATTAAGGTGTGTGTAATTTAGAGTCAGGTTGGTTTTCTTGAAAGCAAGTGAAGTTTCATAGTAGTAAAATGTTATGTGTAATATACTTTGCATAAGTCCTCATTCTACCACGTTAACTTTCTGATAATGCAAGCACTAACTTTGGGATTTTATTTATAAGGGCTCTAGAATAAAATAACAAGTTATTTACACCAGCATTATCTGTTTACTAATATTCTATGTAGTTCAACTTTTCATTGTGTTGTTGTTGGTCTCAAAACCAGTTTTTTTTTTTTCTCCTAAGAGGAAACAATATCATGGGTTGGTTCTTTTCCTTGTGAAATTTAGTGTAAACTTGCTGTGGGGGAGGAGCTCCAGATTTATTGGACCTCTGCAAATTAAAATGATGTTGGGGTAGGTTTCATCTGGTTATTTTCTGTCTTGGGAAAAAATCCTTTTATAGGGATGGCCTTGCGAGTGGTTTTAAAATTTGTGCTTTATTGATGCTTTTAGGTCAATGATGTATGTTGACTAAATTTAAAAATAAACTTGTTTATCAAAAAAATTCAAATTTTTGGTAGAATAGAGGCTGATACTTGAGAATTCATTGTAATAAGTGTGTGTGTGTGTATGAGCGCGTGCGCATAGGCTGGTGTATAGATAACTTAAAAAAACCCCACTTCATTGAAGCATAATTCTCATACCATAAAGTCCATCCACTTAAAGTGTACAAGTGGTTTTAAATATATTCCCAGTGTTATAAAACCACCACCACAATCTAATTTTAGAATATTCTCATCACCCTCCAAAAAAGTCCCCATAGATGTTAAGAGTCACTTCCCATTTCCCATATCTTCTTAAGCTCTGTGCAATCACTACTATACTTTGTGGTTTTTTAAAAAATATTTTTTAATTGTATTTGGACACAATATATTTATTTATTTTTATGTGGTTCTGAGGATTGAACCAAGTGCCTCACACGTGTGAGGCAGGCGCTCTACCACTGAGGTACAGCCCTAGCCCTATTTTGTGTTTTAATATATTTGCCTAGTCTGGACATTTCACATCAATCGAATCATACAATGTGCTGTCTTTAATGGCCATCTTCTTTCACTGCACATATATTTTCATAATTTGTTCACATTATAAATATCAATACTTTATTCATATTTAATGACAATATTCCATCATATGGGTATTCTTTTTTTTTAAAATATTTATTTATTTTAGTTATCAGCAGACACAACATCTTTGTTTTGTATGTGGTGCTGAGGATCGAACACCAGGCTGCACGCATGCCAGGTGAGCGCACTACCGCTTGAGCCACATCCCCAGCCCTCATATGGGTATTCTTATACCTAAAAGTTCTCTACATTTTCTTATATCCCTTTCTTTGGACAGGAAGATGAGGAAATTCAGCTCTATTCTAAGTGGATGGAAAAATTCTAAACTTTCCTAAGGGATTATAACCATAGCCTAATCATTTGCCAGGAAAAATAGTCACTATTTACAGAAATAGAAAAAATTTCTTCGGAAAAAAACTCCAATAGCCAAAACAATCTTGAGAATGATTGAAGGCATCACACTTCATGGTTTCAAAATATATTACAAAGCTTTAGTAATCAAAACATTATGGTACTAGCATAAAACAGACACACATGCCAGTGGAACAGAACACAAAGCTCATTCAAACATACGGTTAACTAATTCTCAACAAGAGAGAATTAGTGCTACTAATGGGAAAGGATAGACCTAATGGGAAAGGACCTAATGGGAAAAGGATAGTCTTTTCAATAAATGATGTTAGAAGAATTGGATTTCCATATGCAAGAGAAATTGGGCCCTTATATCACAGAAAAATCAATTCAAAATAAAGATATAAATATAAGACCAAGAACCATAAAACTCCTAAAGGAAAATATAAGAGAAAAGCTCCTTGACATTGGCCTTGGCAATGAGTTTTTGGATATTACATCAAAAGCTTGGCCAACAAGAAAAATTTCCAAGTGGGATTGCATCAAACTAAAGGCTTCTGTATAGCAAAGGAAATAATAAACAAAATGAAAGGAGCCTATGGATTGAGAGAAAATGTTTGCAAACCTTATTCCTAATAAACACTTGGTATCCAAAATATGTGAGGAACTCACACAACTCTAAGCAACCCCTTAAAGAAACCTGATTAAAAAACGGGCAAAGATCTGAATAGATATTCTAAAAAAAAAAAAAAAAAAGACAAAAATGCCCCCAACAGGGATATGAAAAGGTGCTTACCATCAACAGGGAAATGCAAGCCAAAAACACATGAGATTGCTTCCCAAATAATAGGATGGCTATTAAAAAAGGGAAGATATAAGTGTTGGTGAAGCATTGGAGAAAAGGGAACCTCATATATTATTGGTAGACATGTAAATTGGTGTCATCATTATGCAAAACAGCATGGAGTTTTCTCAAAAAGTTAAAAATATGTTGGAGATAGTAGCACATGCCTGTAATCCCAGTGGCTCTAGAGGCTGAGGCAGGAGGATTGAAAGTTCAAAGCCAGCCTCTAATCAACTTAGACCCTGTCTCAAAAAAAAATGTGTGTGTGGGGGCTGGAGATGTGGCTCAGTGGTTAAGTACCTCTTGGTTCAACCCCTGGTACAAAAAAGTTAAAAAAAAAAAAGTAAAAAAATACAAGTATACTGTGACCCAATAGTCAATCCCTTTTCCAGGCATGTACCCAAAGAAAGTGAAATCAGCATTTTGTAGAGATATCTGCTCTCCCATGTTCATTGCTTCATTGTTCACAATATATAAGATAATGGAAACAAAGTATATGTCAATGGATGAATGAATAAAGAAATTATGGGGCTGGATGTAGGTCAGTGGTAGAGTGCTTGCCTAGCATTGAAGCACTAGGTTCAAACATCTGCATCACATAAAAGTAAATAAAATCAAGGTATTGTGTCTATCCACAACTAAAAAATATTTTTAAAAATTATGAACACACACACCCACACCCACACAGATATTTTAAAGTATCCTTTAAAAAGGAGATGGTGCCATTGTAAGAATGTGAATGAAACTGGAGCACATTATGCTTGGTGAAGTACGTCAGACACAGAAAAATACTTCATGATCTGATACATATGTGGAATCTAAAAAAATCCCCCCAATATATAGAGAAACAATGCAAAGGTGTGAAGGGGTCAGGTATGTGGGAGGAGATGGTGGTCAAAAGGTACAAAGTTATGTGGGATGAATAAGTCTAGAGATCTAATATATTTAGCAGTAAGTTGATAGTTAATAATATATGTTAGAAGTTTGCTGAGAGTATGTTTTAGGGGAGAAAGGGTAAATAAGTGAAATGATGAATATGTAAATTACTTGACTATAGTAATTATTTCACTGTATGTATCCAGATACATTGTATACCTTAATTATATACAATAAAAAGGTAATATTTCATACAGTTGATCAACAAATATATGAAAAAAATGTTCAACATCTTTAGCAATTAGAGAAATGCAAATCAAAACTACTGAGATTCCATCTCACTCCAATCAGAATGGCAATCATCAAGAATATAAGCAGGGCTGGGGATGTGGCTCAAGCAGTAGCGCGCTCGCCTGGCATACGCGCAGCACTGGGTTTGATCCTCAGCACCACATAAAAAAATAAAATAAAGATGTTGTGTCCACTGAAAACTAAAAAATAAATATTAAAAAATTCTCTCTCTCTCTCAAAAAAAAAAAAAAGAATATAAGCAACAATAAATGTTGGAGAGGATGGGGGAGAAAGTTTCACTCATACATTGCTGGTGGGACTGCAAATTGGTGCAACCACTATGGAAAGCTGTATGAAGAGTCCTAAGAAAACTTGGAATGGAACCACCATTTGACCCAGTCTTCCTACTCCTAGGTTTATGCCCAAAGGACTTAAATCAGCACATTATAGTGATGCAGCCACATCAATGTTTATAGCAGCTCAACTCACAATAGGTGCCCTTCAAAGATAAACAGATAAAGAAAATATGGCATATGTACACAATGAAATATTACTCAGCCTTAAAAGAAGAATGAAATGATGGCATTTACTGGTAAATGGATGGAGCTGGAGGATATCATGCTAAGCAAAATAAGCCAATCTAAAAACAAAACAAAACAAACAAAATCAAAGGCTAAATGTTTTCTCTGATTTGTGGATGCTAATTCACAATTAAGATGGGGGAAGAATAGAGGCATTTTGGACTTGCAGAGGGGAGTGAAGGGAGGAGAGGGAGTACGGGGGAGGGGTAGGAATGATAAAAGAATCAGACATTATTACCATGTGTGCATATATGATTACATCATGTACAATTAGATGAATGAGAAAATTATATGCCATGATGGTCAAAATGTATTCTGTCATCTATAATTAGAACAAATAAAAATATATTAAAGGAGGGCTGGGGCTGGGATTGTGGCTCAGCAGTAGAGCGCTTGCCTAGCACGGGCGAGGCCCCAGGTTCAATCCTGAGCACCACATAAAAATAAATAAATTAATTAAAGATATTGTGTTCAGCTACAACTAAAAACTAAATATTAAAAAATACATTAAAGGTAATATTTTAGCAGAGTTTGCATGATTATATACTAGGGGAGTCCATCTAGGAGATTCTTGACATGGTTAAGAGGTTGATTTTGGCTCCTTAACAACTTAATGAGAAAAACCTGTTAGATCACACCTTCATTAATTTGGTAGTGATGGCTGTGTCTTTTTTTTTTTTTTTTTTTAAGAGAGAGAAAATTTTTAAAATATTTAGTTTTCGACGGACACAACATCTTTATTTGTATGTGGTGCTGAGGATCGTACCCAGGCCACATGCATGCCAGGCGAGCGCGCTACTGCTTGAGCCATCCCCAGCCCCATGGCTGTGTCTTTTTGATCATTAGTACAGATTTGTCCTTAACCTAATAGATATATGTAAGGCCCTGGGTCTGACCCTCAGCACCACATAAAAATAAATAAATAAAATAAAGATATTGTGTCCAACTACAACTGTAAAATAAATATTTAAAAAAATGATTTGGAGATGACTGGGGCTGCAGCTCAATGGTAGAGGGCTTGCCTAGCATGTATAAGGCACTGGGTTCTACCCTCAGGACCACATAGAAACAAATAAAGGTATAAAAAACACAACAATATTATTAAAAAGTGATTTGGAGAAAGCAACGGTAATAGTATACTAATTTCTCCTCTCAGGGCTATAAACCTACTTCTATTTGCTACATTTTTAGTTAGGATACTAGATGGTCGGCACCAGCCCTTGTTAATCTGAACTGCAAAGGAACCATAACTTGAGCACACTGCTGCATTGCCTCTTAAGTCCTTTAAGATCTAAAATTCTGTGAATTACTATCATGCTGCTTTATATCTAACTCTTTTTGAGTAAAATTTAAAGATAACACCCTACAAACTAAACAAGGGTGGTATGAGTAGTTTGTTTTGTTTTTTCTTTAAAAAAAAAGACCTTTAGAGAAGAGAAATTATTTCTAGGTGGTATTGAAAACAAAAAGAAATACTCCATCTATTACCTTGTTAAAACTGAAGTCTGATTTTGCAGTACTGGGAATCTAACCCAGAGCTTTGCTTGTGCTAGGTAAACAGTCTACCACATTCCCAACCCTTTTCCTTTTGTTTTGAGACAGGATCTCACTAAGTTGCTTAGGCCAGCCTCAAGCTTGTGATCCTTCTGCTTCAGTCTTCTGAGTAACTGGGATTACAGGTGTGTACTACCATGCCTTGTTGAAAGTCTGATTTTCAAAGAAGAGTATCAAAACAAAGCAGAGAAACAACAAATAACACCATTTTAAATGCTTTTATATTTCATTCAATGTCTGGGAAGTAGATTGTGTCCCTCCCTATTGGTGATTATAAGATATGCCAATTCTGATTAAGAAGAACAGGTTACATTTCCATGAAGCAGCTGGACCAAAAAATGATGAAGTTTAGAGGATAGGGATGATCCAGTATTATTCATCTTAATAATTACTGAAAACTGCTCCATATGATTTTTGTCACCCCATTAAATGTTTCTCATTTCATGCTTTTGACATTAGCAGCTGGTGAGATCATGCAACATATTTAAAGAACCATAAGTACTTCTGTTTAGTACAGACAACATGCACCGTGAAGGCTGGGATAGAGGCTTAGGAGAAGGTAGCACCGTGGAAAAATGGGAGCAGCAGCCAATCTCAGGAAAATTTTAGCCTAGGGGAAATTAAGTACAGAACTGATGATGCTGAAAAAACTATCAGTGACTTCCCCTGACAGACTCAAGTGCTCATTATTCAGCATGGCATAGAAGGCCCACATGATTTCCACTCCTCTAAGTCTTTTGTTATAGCCAACACGTATGTTTTCTGTTCCATGAATATGTCTTACATATTCTTTTATGCTTGTTCTTGTGCTCTGTTCATGCCTAGATACTTTATGGCTTTGTGTAAACTCTGTCCTCAGGCAATCTGTACTTCCTTCTCCATAGCACCTTGTGGATAGCTTTGTTATAATATGGCAATTCCCTTGGGGTTAATTGTTTATATAGCTTTTTTTTTCATATCTAAACTTTACTTTCCAAAAGGGAGAGGACTGTTTTATTTATTGTTGTATTCCATACTCCTTGGCAATATTTGTGGCCTACAGTAAATATTTGTTAAATGGAAAGCAGAGATAGAATAAAGAAATGTATGAAGGAGAAAATACAAAAGTAAAATGTAGTATTTAAAAAAGCAATTGAACCAGATTATTTTACCGAGTTTTACTTTGAATCTAGTACTTTTTAATAATAGAATAAATTATTCAGATATTATTAATCAGCTTTAAGACTAGAGAATAATGAAAATGTATGCTAGCCTATCCTAGAGGTAACTTTAACTAAAGGGGAAGATGATGAGGTAGATATGATCTTTACTTCTCTGAATACATTGATAAAGGTTTAGCCTGTATAAGGAGTTAGAATAGGTGTGAAACAAATTATCATCATTTTTGATTCTAATAAACCTTCCCCTGAAAAATATAATAAGCACAAATTTCTGCTGTATATTACTTCATTAGAAAGACATTGCTTGGACAAAGGACACAAAGAGTAAAGTAGCATTAGTTTTTGAATTTTGAGTGACAAGACTTAATGATGAATTGAATGTAGTGATACAGATAATTAGATAATTCACTTGAAGTCCTTTTTTCTTCTCTGCTAGTCTTGCTTCTGCCTCACTTCCTGTCATCTTGAGTTGACATGTCCTTCAGTTGAACTAGGTTGCAACCAGACTTACTTCATCCCAGGCTGCAAACAACTTATTGGGATTGATCATTTCATGTTTCAGTTAAAGGTCCTCATAGTGTGTATAAGCCACAATCTCTAAGATACTTAATTTAAAAAAATACAGATGCCTGGTCTACTACTAAGAATTTCTGAGTGTGGCCTGAACATCCATCTGTTTTGACATACCTAATAATTGGTTTTAATTATGTATGATAATATATGTTGAATATGTGAATGAATCTTTATTTTACAGATAGGGAACTAACTGTGTCATGGATAAGTAAAGTAAGTGGATTAAGTTGTATAGGTATGGAGTTGTGGAAATAGGTTTCAAGTCCAGGCAGACCCCAACCATTAATTTCTGTGCCATAAAAAAGGGGAATGTTGTAATAAAATTATGGTATTTTCAGGTAAATGAATGCAGTTGGAGAATGTCATGCTAAGCAAAGTAAGCCAATCCCAAAAAACCAAAGGCTGAATGTTCTCCCTGATAAGTGGATGTTGATCCATAATGGAGGGGGGGCATGGGAAGAATAGAGGAACTTTACTTGGGCAAAGGGGAGGGAGAAGGAGGGGAAGAGGACATGGGAGCGGGAAAGATGGTGGAATGAGATGTCATCATTACCCTAGGTACATGTATGACTATACATATGGTGTACCTCTAAATTGTATACTACCAGAGAAATGAAAAGCTGTGCTCCATTTGTGTACAATGAACCAAAATGCATTCTGCTCTCATGTATAACTAATTAGAACACGTAAAAAAGAGAATGATGTGGTAGCAGACAAAACAATAAGTATCTACTGTAATAGCATGATATTCTGGAAAGCATTTATACTGACATCAGAAGTCTTAACGTTCATTCCAGGCTTTGTTGAGTGGTTAGAAGATTGTATCAATTCCACATAGACTGAGCATGTGGGAAGGGGTGTTATTCAAAAATAATTGGGATTTGTGTAAGAAGACCTGGAATAATTCTCGGGGGAGGGCATAAATGGCTAATATCCACCATGGGATTCTAGGGTGTTCCCATACCACGTGCCTGTTCTAATAGAGGCCATCTATTCTTGTCACTGTGTTTTGCAGATCACTTGAAATTTTAGATCTAATATTTTTCTAGGGCATATTCAATTTGGAATGAACTTGTGGGGACAGCTGGCATCAAGATAATTGCTAAATGTGAAGTCTGACAGCACAGCCTGACAATTGTGAGAATCTGATAATATTTTTCTATTTAATAGACACAAAATCATATATGGACTAAGTGGTGGGATTCTTTTTTCCATTTTTAGTATAAATGACTCCATTAAAAAATGTGTCTGTTGTATATAGTTATTGTTCTCTAGCTGTGCTGTGAACTAAGGTTAAAGGTTAAAGCATTTGGTTTTCCTGGGATATTTCTAAGAACATACATTTGGTTTTTTTATTTGTCATTTTTTAAAAAATATTTTTAGTTGTCAATGGATCTTTTATTTAATTAATTTATTTATATGTGGTGCTGAGGATTGAACCCAGGGCCTCATGCATGTCAGGCAAGTGCTCTACCACTGAACCACAACTCCAGCCCGATTTGTAATTTGTATATAGAAAAATTATTACTGATTTTGTCTGTCTGCTGTATATCAGTTCAAAGATTATTTGATTTTTTTTCTTCTTTTTTGAAGATAATTATACTTTTAGAAGAGAAAGCCTTATTCTTCTGAAAAGTACAGTTAGAGGGATTAAGTTACATAGTGGTAAAATATGGGTTGGAATTTAGAGATTCATAATTTCCTTCAGATGAGATCTGACTGACTCATGTACTGTATACATTCATTTTTCAAATGTTAACTAAACTATCATCTATATAAGAAATAAGGACCTAGGAATCATAGATCAGGGTTCCAATCCTGGCTCTGCATAGTGATTATTGTGATATTGACTGAGATAACAATCCATTATGAATCTAAGTTCTTCCTTAACTTTAAGATGAGAATAATAATATCTATGATCATCATCATCATCATCATCATCATCCTCATCTGCTCTCATTACCTTTCAGGATTATAATAAGATTTGAAAAGGTTTTACATATTATAGCTCTCTGAGTGAATGTTAAGTATTTTGTTATTCTGTGCATGCAAATACATAAACATTTTTTAAAGTTACCATTCTTTTTTACTGTACTTAGGTTCACCAACCCATGTCCTAGAAACATTTAAAAATGTTACTTACCATTTATAAAGTGCTTTGAAATTCCCCGAGGCTAGATTGTAAATAGAAATGATATTAATATTGTTTGCTTATAAATCTTTATTTATTTCCTAAAACCAAATTTTTAAGAGATGCTATTTGGCTTTTTTATATTCTTTATAAATAATCCTGATCTTAGCATAGGGAAATCCGCAAGAATGAAACAAAATGCTGTGATTTTTTTTCTCTTGAAATGAACTCTATACATATAATTTATAAAAGCTATTTAAAATTGCTGAGATGCTGTATTGATAAAATGAATACTATAGTTAATTATTTTACTTTCTAATAATATATAATTAAAAGACTTTATTTTTATGAACAGAGATGAATCTTTTAGGGGCATCAAATATTTTAATGTATTAGACAACAAATGTAATGTGTATTAGATTTCTTTTTTTAATTTGTTTTCATTAGTTACACATGACAGTACACTGATCTTGACATATCATACATTTGAATCAGATGGAATATAATTTCTTATTTTTCTGAGTGTACAGGTTGCAGAATTACATTGGTCATGCAGTCATGTATATACCCACAGCAATAATAATGTCTATTTTATTCTGCTGTCCTTCCATGTGTATTAGATTTCTATTTAAATACACACTTAACAGATGGCTGTGGGGTACACACTGGTCTAGGATAAGATTCAGAAAAATTGAGTTACAATCTTCACTATAAGTCTCAGAAAATAAAAAGTGCTAGGGATGTGGCTCAGTTGTTAAGAGCCTCTGGTTTCAATCCTTGATACAAAAAAAGTATAGTATAGTATAGGGGTTAACTAGATAGGGTTTTGAATCAGTATATGTATATATATTAAAAATTTATTTTATTTATTTTTGTATGTGGTGCCAAGAGTCAAACCCAGTGCCTCACACATACTAGGCAAGTGCTTTGTCACTGAGCCACAACCCTAGCCCCTGAATCAGTATATTTTTTGAATCCCAGCTACTCTACTTATTTGCTTTGTGACCTTAGCCAAATTTCTTACTCTTTTTAAATCTTAGTTTTTCCAATTTAAAAGTGAGATAATTATTAGTATTTCTTCTAAGGGTTGGTATATGGATTAATGTACACAAAGTATTTAGCATTTTATTAGTATCATTAGTAATACTGACCAAGTTATTTAATCTCTCTGACTTCAGTAAGTCTTCTCATTTATGAAAAGAACTAAACTAGTTGATTTTCATGTGGCTTTTGTTGTTAATAACATGGGATGATGTTTTAAGAGTGCTTTGTAAAAGCCTATATAAATATGATCATCATCAACAATATCTTATGGTCTTTTGAGATCTGAAATATTATGAAAAAATGAAAAACCATCTATGATATTAATCATTGGCTTTCGAGCATTCTTATGTTCAAGCTGAGAACAAAGCAGAGAACAGTTCTGCAAACCCCTTATCTTTGCTCCCTTTTTACCTACTGTATATAGCAAATTATAGAAAACAGAGTCCCTGAAGCCGAGCCAAAAAGGAAGAAGATGAGGAAGGCTAGGACTAGCTAAGCTTGTCCTACTCAGTGCCCCTACCCCAACCCCGGCCGATCAAATACTCAGGGGCAAGAGATAAATCTCACTGTAAGTTCATCTTTTATAAAACCTCCCCCTTGCTCTCCTTCTTGATAAAACTTTTGTCTCTTTGGAGGTCAGAAAGTCCTATTTGTAGAGAGTTGAGAAGAGCTGAATTTCTGTTCATAGATTCAAAGTACAGTATATAGAGATATGCTTTTTGAATAATATTGAAGGCTTTGTGGTAAAATTATGTATTTAAATTAAGAAATAAATAAGAAGATTTAACTGTAGATTTTTTATCAGTGTAATTATATTTACTAGCTGCTCAAACTACAGAAGGAAGCATTTGAAAGTTTTAGTTACTACAGATTTATTTAAATCTGGAATAGTGGAGAACTTTTGTGTGACTGAGTATTTGTTTTATTGTATGCGCCAGGTAACTGTACTAAGAGCTTATATGTATTGCTATTTATATTTACAATTATACCTGATTCTATTTTACTTCTACCTAAATCTTTCTGTTCATTCTCTGTATAATCTACCTATTTTATCTTATTTTACATCATTCTCTAATAAAAACTGCATTTAGCAAAACTGTTTGCTAGATGTTTTTCAACTTAAAAAAATTTAATATACTTTTTTTTAGAGAGAGAGAGAAAGAAAGAGAGAGAGAATTTTTTTAGTATTTATTTTTTAGTTTTTGGCGGACACAACATCTTTGTTTGTATGTGGTGCTGAGGATGGAACCCAGGCTGCTTGCATGCCAGGTGAGCGCACCACTGCTTGAGCCACATCCCCAGCCCAATTTAATATACTTTTATTTTTCAAACTTCATGTTCTTGTTTGGAACTTCTTTGTCTTATCCTTACCCATTTTTCAAGATTTAACTCAGACCTCTGTCTTAAAATTGTCCAATGTTTATAGCCAGAGTGGTCAATTTTTCCTTGTTCTAAGCATGGGTATATCAGATATGCATTAAATAAGTACCATGTTACTTTTTAAATTTGTATATAATATGACTTTATTCTAGTAGCTACTGCATATATATTGTTCTGCATAGATATTGTTCACCAACAGCTGTGAATGGAAAAATAGAAGTGATGTGTTTTATTTAAATCTGGAATAGCACAGAACTTTTGTGTGACTTTCGATATTTTAATAATAATTCCAGAGTAATTAGGGTGATTAGGCAGCCATTAAGGATGGCTTTAGTCATGTTTAAATGAAAACCTGAAACATTTACATGTATTAGTGTGATATGTTGACTATATTAAAACTTATTTTTATATATAGCAAAAGTAATAATATTTAGTTAGATGCTTCCTTTTGAGGGGAGGTTGGGTACTGGGCTTCAAGAAATAATCACACAAGACACAGAGATATCTTTTTCTTTGGGTCCTGGAACGGCTCCTCTGACCTTAAGGGTCTGCAGAAAGAAAGAGAGAGTGCATGCTGAACCCTTTTATTGAGGAGAAGCCATTCAAATGAGGCAAGGGTTCAGGTTTCAGGGGGTTGAATCTAGCTTCCTGATGTCTGCTGTCAGCAGGTTGACTGACATCTAGGAAGTCCACATCCAAAGGCAGAGCAAGAGAAGGGGACACACAAAGGGAGTTTCCATGGAACATTCTATCCCAAACAAGGCAAAGGGGTAGGATTACAAAAGAATAGGTGAGTGTAGCTCAACCCCAGGGGTATGCTTACTCAAAAGACTGGCCTTGCTATCTGAGGTGGGAGGAGAGAGACCCTGTCATGAGTCATGGCACTACTGCGCCTGTCTACAGTGATCTTTCAGATCCCTGTGGTGTATCAGGACTGGAAGGCATGGTAACTCAGTGTGGCTCCCCACACAGAGGATCATCCAGAGAATCTACTTTGAAAACTTAGATTCCTAAAATTGCAAAATCTAGAAGATATGGACAAATTTCTAGACACACGTGGCAGATATAGGAAAAAACATAGAGACTAATGTCAAGAAGCAAGATTGAAGCAGTACTTAAAACTCGTTAAGTTAAGAAAAGCTGGGGACCAGAACTTCTCAGCTAAGTTCTACTATACTCTTATTTTAAAAAAGTTGTTGTTTAAAAATTGGCACTGGGTATTGAACCCAGGGGTGTTTTACCACTGGGCTACATCCCCAGCACTATCTATCTATCTATTTTATTTTTGAAACAGGTTCTTGCTGAGTTGGTTAAGGCCTTGTTAAATTGCGGAGGCTGGCCTTGGACTTGCGATTCTCTCACTCCACTCATTTGAGCTGCTGGGATTGCAGGTGTGTGCCACCATGCTTGTCTCTACCATACTTTTAAACAAAATCTAATGTCAGTTCTCCTGAAATTACTCCATTAAATAGAGAGGGAACACTCCCAAATTCATTCTATGAAGTCAGTATCATTGATACTAAAACCAGATAAAGATACTAAAACCAGATAAAGATACTAAAACCAGATAAAGATACTAAAACCAGATAAAGATACATCAAGAAATATAACTAAAGACCAATAGCTGGTGAACATGGACACAAAAATTCTTAATAAAACATTGACAACCCACATTCAGAACCATATTAAGAAGATTGTAAACCATGATCAAGTTGGTTCCTATCTTGGGGTGCAAGATTGATTCAATTACAAAAGTCCATAAGTGGAATGCATCATATAAATGAATTAAGGACAAAAATCATATGATCATCTCAGTAAATTCAGAAAAAGCCTTCAACAAAATCCATAACTCACTCATGTTCAAAATACTGAAGAAACTAGTGATAGAAAAAAACTTATCTCAACGTCTTGCTTTTTTTTTTTTTTTTTTTAAGGACAGTACCTTTTTTTTTTTTTTGAATGTGGTACTGAGGATGGAACCCAGTACCTTATATGCGTGAGGCAAGCACTCTACCACTGAGTTACAACCCCAGTCCCTTACCTCAGCATCTTTAAGTCCATATTTGACGAACCCCAAACTGCCATAATACTGCATGGAGAAAAGGTGAAAGCATTTCCTCTAAAATCAGGAACAAGACAAGGAAATTTACTCTTACCACTCCAATATAGTTCTTGAAACTCTGAATTGAGGAATTAGGTAAAAGGAAATTAATGGGAAAATAATAGGAAAAGAAGAAGTAAAATTATCTTTTTTTGCTTGTATGCTTATATATACACATACATACATATATATGAACTCCTATATATAGAAAAATCAGAAAAATTCTAGAGTTGGTAAGTACATTCTGCAAAGAAACAGGATATAAGATCTGTGGGCAAAAATTAGTAGCTTTCCTATACTCCAATAATGAACCTGTTAAGAAAAAAATCAGGAAAACAATTACATTCATAAGAATAGGTGAGTGTAGCTCAACCCCAGGGGTATGCTTACTCAAATGCCTCACAATACAATACAATGAAATAAATTTAACCAAGGAGATGAAAGACCTCAAAATGAAAATGATATAACAGTGAAGAAAGAAATTGAAGAATACCTTAGAATATGGAAAAACCTCGCATGTTCTTGGATAGTCAGAAATAATACTGTCAAAATGGTCTTCTTATTAAAAGCAATACACAGGTTCAATGCAATCTCCCTCAAAATACCAATGACATTCTTCACAGAACTAGAAAAAAAGGTCCTAATATTCATATGGAAGAAGAAAAGATTCAGAGTATATAGAGAAATCCTGTGCAAGAAGATTGATGCTAGAGGCACCACAATACCTGAGTTAGAGTGACAAAAACAGCATGATTTTGGTATCAAAACAGACATGAAGACCAATAGAATAATTTAGAAGACATAGAAATAAATCTACATGGTTACAGTCATTGATACTTGACAAAGTGCCACAAACATACATTGGAGAAAAGATAGCATTTTTAGAAAACGGTGCTGGGAAACTGTATATCCATGTAAAAGAATGAAACTAGATCCCTTGCACAAAAATCAACTCAAAGTGGATCAAATATGTAGGAATTAGACCCCGAACACTGCAACTGTACCAGAATACTGAAAGTACTAGAAGAAAACAGTGGGCCAACATTCCAACATATTGGCACAGACACTAACTTCATTAATAAGAATCTTAAAGTTCAAGAAGTAAAATGAATCAATAAATGGGAAGACCTCAGATTAAAAAACCTCTGCACAGCAAAGAAAACAATGAAGAGAGAGCCTACAAAATGGGAGAAAATATATTAGGTACTCTTCTAACAGGTTATTAATATCTGAATAACTCAAAATTAATACCAAAATCCCCCCCAAATAACCTACTCAATAAATGGGCAAATGAACTAAACAGAAATTTATCAAAAGAAGAAATGCAAATTGCCAACAAATATGTGAAAAATGTTCAACATTTCTTAGCAATCAGGGAAATTCAAATCAAAATTACACTGACATTTTATCTCACTTCAATAGGGCAGTCATCAAGAATACAAACAATAATTGCTGGTGAGTATGTCAGAGAAAGAGGTACACTCAAGTATTGTTGGTGGGACTGCAAATTAGTACAACCACTTTGGAAATCAGTATCGAGTTTCCTCAAGACTAGGAATGGAACTACCATATGACTCAACTATCCCTCTTTCTGGTATTTATCCAAAAGAACTAAAATCACAAACTAGAGTGAAACATGCATACCAACATATTTATAGCAGTGAAATTCACAATAGGCAAGTTATGGAGCCAGAGTAGGTTCCCTTCAGGAGATAAATGGGTAAAAAAAAAATGTGGTGTAGATACACAACAGAGTTTTATTCAGCCATAAAGAAGAATGAAATTATGTCATTTGCTGGTAGATGGATGGAAGTGAAAAACATGCTATGTGCAATAATAAGCCAGACTTGAAAGTCAGGGTCAAATATTTTATCTCTTGTGTAAGTTAGAGGGAAATAAGGAATTAAAAAAATAAAAGGAATCTCGATAGAGTAGAAAGCACAACAATAAATTAGAGGAAAGGGATTGAGGAGGAAGAGGAGGGATATGCAATGAGAAGTGTGGAATGAAATTGACCAAACTATGCTACACACATGCATGAATATATCACAATTAATTCCACTTTTATGTATAACCATAATGCATGAATTAAAAAAAACAGTAAAAAGAAGGAAGATTATATAGAGAAGGGGGATCATTGGGAGGGGAATTGAGAGAGAAAGGGGTTCAGAATGAAGCAAATTATGTTATATACATTTATGAATATTTCATAATGAACCCCACTATTGTGTGTCACTCTAATGTGATAATAAAAAACATAAAATGTAAAATAAGCCAGCATCTTCTGCTGGAATAGGGGATGGATAGTTGCCTGGCTGTGTAGAGTAGAGTAATGCCATCCAAAGATCTATTTTCTTTCCACCATTTCTTTGTGTTTTGTTCCACCTCCACACTCACCTCTCAGATACCGGATGTCACTCATTCCTAAATTCTGTGTGATTTTTACTGTATAAATCATATTGCTTTTCCCATTTCTGGTTATGCATAAGTTTCTCTAGTAAATTCATACCCATATTTTTTTCTAGTTTCCAAAGTTGTGTTACTGTTTTTTGTTATCTTTCTTCTTGTTTATTATGCCTTGAAAATACCTTCCTGTTCAGGTCCATGGCCCATTTATTGATTGGGATATTTGTTTCTTTGGTGTTTAGCTTTTTGAGTTCTTCATATACCCTAGAGATTATTGCTCTACCTGATGTGTAAGGGGTAAAGATTTGCTCCCAAGATGTAGACTCTCTATTCACCTCACAGATTGTTTCTTTTGCTGAGAAGAAATTTTTAGTTTGAGTCCATCGCATTTATTGATTCTTGATTTTAATTCTTGTGCCACCGGAGTCTTATTAAGGAAGTTGGGGCTTAATCCCCATGATGGAGATCTGGGCCTACTTTTTCTTCTATTAGATGCAGGATCTCTGGTTTTATCCCTAAGTCCTTAATCCATTTTGAGTTTTGTGCATGGTGAGAGAGAGGGGTTTAATTTCATTTTGTTGCATATTGGATTTCCAGTTTTCCCAGCACCATTTGTTGAAGAGGTTATCTTTTCTCCAATGCATGTTTTTGGCACCTTTGTCTAATGTAAGATAACAGAAGATGATATACAATCAATCAACAAATATATGAAAAAATGTTCATCATCGCTAGCAATTAGAGAGATACAAATCAAAGCTACTCTAAGATTTCATCTCACTCCAGTCAGAATGGCAGCTATTATGAAGACTAACAACAATAAGTGTTGGCGAGAATGTGGGGAAAATGGTATACTCACACACTGCTGGTGGGATTGCAAATTGGTGCAGCTAATATGGAAAGCAGTATGGAGATTTCTTGGAAAATTGGGAATGTAATCACCATTTGACCCAGCTATCCACCTCCTTGGTCTATACCCAAAGGACTTAAAAACAGCATATTACAGGGACACAGCCTCATCAATGTATATAGCAGCACAATTAACAGTAGCCAAACTGTGAAACCAACCTAGGTGCCCTTCAATAGATGAATGGATTTTAAAAAATGGCATATGTACACAATGAAATATTACTCGGCAATAAGAGAGAATAAAATCATGGCATTTGGAGGTAAATGGATGGAGTTAGAGAAGATAATGCTAAGTGAAGTTAGCCAATCCCCCCAAAACCAAATGTTGGATGTTTTCTCTGCTATAAGGAGGCTGATTCGTAGTGGGGTAAGGAGGGGGAGCGTGGGAGGAATAGGCAAACTCTAGATAGGGCAGAGGGGTGGGAGGGGAAGGGAGGGGGCATGGAGTTAGAAATGGTGGTGGAATGTGATGGACATTATTATCGAAAGTACATCTATGAAGACAAGAATTGGTGTGAATATACTTTGTATACAGAGATATGAAAAATTGTGCTTTATTTGTGTAATAAGAATTATAATGCATTCTGCCGTCATATAAAAATATTAATTAAAAATAAAAAGAGAAAATATCTTCCTGTTGATTTTAGTAGATTTCAATAGAGTATATGTTTGATGCTGTTGTTCAAAGTGTCAGCTTTTTGTCTGAAAATGTATGGAAATTTCAAGCATGCAAACATAGAGAGAAGTAATATGAATCTCTGTGAATATTTTTTTCTCAACTGCAAATGATGAGTTGTCAGCATATGGTCATTTTTTAAAAGATTTTTTTTAAAGATGGACACAATATCTCTATTTTATTTTACTTATTTTTATGTGGTTCTGAGGATAAGACCCAGTGCCTCACTTGTGCGAGCGAAGTGCTCTATTGCTGAGCTATAACCCCAGCCCTGTATATGGTCATTTTTAAAATTACCTTTTCCTTACCTCCTTCATATGATTTGATAGCAAATCACAGACCTCATATCATTTCATCCATAAACTATTCAGCATATCACTCTAAAAGAGAAATTATGTTTTTATGAAACAACTACTATTATCTAATCCAAATAAACAATAATTACTTAATATCAAATATCCATTTAATGTTCAAAATTCTACAGTCTTATCTAAAAATTTTTCACAGTTGGTTTATTCAAATCAGTATGCAAATGAGGTTCAGTTTTTTTAAAAATAGAAAAATATTTTAATAGGCATTTCACCAACAATCTATAAATGGTTAGTAATCACATGAAAAGGTGCTCTACATAGACATTAGAGAAATGCAGATTAAAGTCACAATTATCAGTCCTTAAATACCCATTGTATACCACACACACACACACACAGTTATTTATAATTTAAAAGACCACCAATAACAAATATTAGCAAAGATGTAGAGAATATGAAACCTTCATTGTTGGTAGGAATATAAGATGGGTTGTACCATCACTTTGGAAAAGAGATTTTGTTGTTTCACAAATTTAAACCTAAGCTTACTATATGACAAAGCAAATTCTACTATTAGGTATTTACCCAAGCAAAATGAAAACATACAGTCACGAGTTTTCATACTAGCAATATTCATAGTAGCCAAACCCAGAAAGCAATCCAATTGTCTGTCAATTACTGATTAAATAAACAAAATTAGATTTATTTCTCCAATAGAATTCTGTTCAAGAATAAGAAGGGATGAATTACTGATGCTTGCTGAAACTTCAAAGATTTATTTTCAATGAAATGGGTCAGATGCAAAAGATTACATGCTGTATTATTTCACTTATGTATAATGTCCATAAGAGGCAAATGAATAAAAGTAGAAAGCAGACAAATGATTTCTAATGCTGGGCACACTCTTTACTAATCTGTAAGTTTCTGCCTTTCTTTTGTCTTTTATTTTGCAGTGAATCCATTTTTTGTCATTGACTATTATTTTTGACTTACCTACTACCGACTTCTCTTATTATGCTTCCTCACTTTTGGATAAATACTTAGAAAAAGGATTCTTGGATCATGTGGTAATTTTATTTGTAGTTTTTTGAGGAATATCCATATAGTTTTCATATAATTTTTGGCCATTTGTACTTACTTACTTATCTCTCTCTCTCTCTCTCTCTTTGAGAAGTGTCAGTTTGGTTCATTTGCCCATTTATTGAATAGGTTGTTTATTTGTTGTTGAGTTTTTTGAGTTCCTTATATATTCTGGCAAAGGTTTTCTGTCATTCTGTAATCTCTCTCCTTGTTCTGTTAATTGTTTCTTTTGCTGTGCAGAAGCTTGTTAGCTTACTGACATACTTTTTAGTCATTTTTGGCTGCTGTGTCCAAAAGATCTGAAAAGAACAATTTTAGAGGAGGAAGTTTGTTTGACTGTCATGGTTTCAGAGGTCTCAGTCATAGATGGCCAGCTTCATTGGACTGGGCCCAAGATGATGTAAAACAGCATGGTGGAAGAGGAAAGCAGTTCAGGACATGACCACCAGGAAGCAGGAAGGAAGAGAACTCCACTCACTGGGAACAAAACATATTCCCCAGAGGCACACCCCGGTGATCTATCTCCTCCAGCCACACCCTACCTGCCTACAGTTACTATTCAGATAATGCCTGCCAATGAATGATTAGGGTAAGGCTTTCATAACCCAATCATTTCACCTCTGAACTTTTTAGTGGTGTCTCACACATGAGGGGATGCTTTTGGGGAACCCTTCATATCTAAACCCCTTACCAATTTTTGGTATTATTTCCTATGCCATTAGGAGTTCTATGGAGGAAGTTGATGCCCATTTCTGTATGTTGGAATGTTTCCCTTATATTATTTTCTAGCAGTTGCAAAGTTTCTGGTGCTACTCCAATGTCTTGAATTAATTTTGAGTTGGATTTTGTGAAGGTTAAGAGAGGGATTATTTTCAATTGGTGATATATAGATACCCAGTTTTGGGGCACCATTTGTTAGAAAGTTCTCCAACATAAATTTTTGGCTCCTGTGTCAATAATCAGATGACTATAACTATGTAGGTTTCTTCTGTGTCCTTTATTTTGTTTCATTGGTCTACATGTCTATTTTTTATACCACAACAGAGCTCTGCAGTAGAATTTGAAGTTGAGTATTGTAGTGCCTCCAGCTTTACTCTTTTTGCTTAGAATTACTTTGACTCTCCTGGGTATTTTGTTCTTCTATATTAATTTAGGACTTCTCTTTAAAGTTCTGAAAAGACTATCATTTACATTTTGATGGGGGTGCATTGAATTTATAGATTGCTTTTGATAGTATGGCCATTTTAAAAGTATTCAAAAGTATTTTAAAAGTATTTCTGCCTATCCATGAACATGGGAGGTCCTTCCATTTTCAGCCTTCTTCAGTTTTTCTCAGCATTTTGCAATTTTCATTATAGAGGTCTTTCATCTCCACAAATATTTATTCATAAGTAGATTTAGATTTATTCCAAAGTATTTAACTTTTTAAAAATTATTGTGAATGGAATTGTTTTCTTGATTTGTTAGTAGATTCATTATTGATATATAGAAAACTGCTGAATTTTCTAAATTTGTCTTGTATCCTGCTACTTGGCTGAATTTGATTATCAGCCCTAGAAGTCTTCTGTTGGGGGTTTTAAGATCTTCTAAAGTATAGGATTTCATCATTTGAAAACAGTGATAGTATGACTGCTTTCTTTCCTTGACATGTCTTTTTCTGCCTTTGGAATCAGGGTCACACTGCCTTCAAAGAATAGATTTCAAAATGTTCCCTCCTGTTCTGTTTCCTGGAGTAATTTGAGGAATGTTGCCATCAGTTCTTTTTAAAGGTCTGATAGAATTCAGCTGTGAATATGTTGGGTTCTGAGTTTTTCTTTGATGTATTTCTACTACTAGTTCAATCTCATTGCTTGTTACTATTCTGTTTAGGTTTTTATGTATCCTCTATGTTCAATTTGGGTAGGTCATATGTCTCTAGAAAATTTTCAGTGTCTTTTAGCTTTTCCATTTTTTTGTAATACTTGTTTTCAAATTAGTTCCTAATGATCATTTGGATTTATGTGGTGCCTGTTGTAGTATCTGTTTTTTTAATTTATATTTTTATTAATTTGAGTCTTTCCTCTCTTTCTTTTGGTTAGTTTGATTAAGGATTTATCAATCCTTTTATCTTCTCAAAGATCCAACTCTTAGCTTCATTGATACTTTCTCTTTTATTTTCTATTTAATTTCAGCTCTAATTATTATTATTTATTTTCTTCTGATTTTATGAGTGGTTCGTTCTTGCATTTCTAGTACCTTGAGATGTAACATTAGATTGTTTATTTGGGACCTTTCTGATTTTTTAAAATGTAGGCACCCATAGTTATTAACTTTCCTCTTAGAACTACCTTTATTGTGTTCTAGAGGTTTTGGTATATTGTATTTATATTCTTGTTTTCTTCCCAAAATTTTTAAACTTCTCTCCTCTTATTTCTTCAAGAACCTGATTATCTTTAAAGAGTATATTGTTAAATCTTTATATGTTTCTGTAGTTTCTGTAGTTTTTCTTGCCGTTGTATTCTAATTTGACACCATTCTCATCTGATAAGATTCAAGGAATCATTTCACCTTTTTTATATTTTCTAAAACTTGCTTTGAGGTCTTAAATATGATTTATTTTGAAAAAATTCTATGAGCAGATGAGATAAAAGTATATTCAGCTGTTGTTGGATGAAATATTTGTATTTGATATATATTGCAAATTAACATTGTATTATCTATTGATTTTCTGTCTGGACAACCTGTTTATTAGTGAGAGAGGTATGTTGAAATTACCCTGTATTATTGTATTGGGGTCTAATTCACTCTTTATGTTGAATATAGTGTTTATTTTATGTAGTTAGGTGTACCTCTGTTTGTTCATAAGTACTTACTATGGTTATATCTTCGCATTGGATTGTTCTCTTTACTAATTCATAATGACCTTTTTGTTGTCTTTTCTAATTAATTTTGCCTTAAAGTCTGCTTTGTATGATATGAGATTAGCTGTTCCTGCTTGTATTTGGGTTCCATTTTCATGGAAAACTATTTTCCCTCTTATTACTTTAAGTCTGTGACTATCTTTGGGTAGGAGGTGTGTTTCTTGCAGGTGTCATGTAATCTAGTCTTGTTTTTAAATGAAATTTATCAGTCTGTTTCTTTTACTTGGAGAACTGAGTCTATTTACATTTAGCGTTATTATAGAATGGTATGCATTTGTGACCAAATGCGGTATTCACTGTGACCAAAAGACCTAACAGGAACTATTGTAGAGGGAGAAAAGTTTATTTGGAACTCATGATTTCAGAGGTCTCAGTTTATAGATGACCAAATCCATTCCTTGGGGCCTGAGGTGAGACAGAATATTAGGTAGAAGTGTATGGCAGAGCAAAGCATATCAGGATATGATACAGGAAGCAGGCAGTGAGACTAAGTTCCTTTTACCAGGGACAATACATACATACATACATACATATATATATATATGTGTGTGTGTGTGTGTGTGTGTGTGTGTGTGTGTGTTACCCAGGTCAGATCAACAGATACTTTGGACTCTTCTGTTAATTGTGGAGGTTTTTGCTGAGGTAGAAGCTTTCTATTCAAATCTGACCAATCTAGTTCTACTTGTCTGCCTTGTTCCTTATCATAGAATTCAGACCACCAATTTCAAATGGAAGCGCCCTTTTTTTTTTTCTTCCATAGACCCTACCCTCATCCCCAGACCAGCAGCTATGGCTCTCACAGCAGCCCACAGATTTTCTTAGGTCAATTGTCAGGAGCTGCCACATAGGAGCTGAGCGCCTCCTAGCTTCAAGAGATGGAGATGCGGAGACTGGCTTCCCTACACGTGTAAGCAGGTGGATCCCCATCTCTGCTCAGCAGTGTGTGTAAGGCTTTGGGAGTAGGCTTTACTCAATGGGAGTGGGCTCTCTTGTTGTTCCTTTGTAATACTACCCCTTACCTTTTTTTGGAAAGAATGGTCACAAATGGCTCCCTTCAATAAAAGGGGGCTTCAGAACATGCTCCTCTTTTTTGTCTGCCTCTCTTGCTTCCTTTGTGGGAGCTGGGGCTAAGGAGCTATCACTGAAATGCCCCAAGAAAAAGATATTTTCTCTGTCTCTATGTGATTATTTTGTGCCAACCCAATTCACTTGGAGTGACCGGGATTGATTTAGTCGCGTGCCTCTGCAGTCCATGTTAAGGCTCACTCTTTTGCACATACTGAGTCATGATATGGGTGCCCACTGATCTAGTAAATAGCAAAGAATAAAGTATAGCAGCACAATTAACAGTAGCCAAACTGTGGAACCAACCTAGGTGCCCTTCAATAGATGAATGGATTTTTAAAAATGGTGTATGTACACATGGAATATTATTCATCAATAAGAGAGAATAAAAGCTTGGCATTTGCAGGTAAATGGATGGAGTTAGAGAAGATAATACTAAGTGAAGAGAGAGAGAGTTTTTTAGTATTTATTTTTTAGTTTTTGGTGGACACAACATCTTTATTTGTACATGGTGCTGAGGATCGAACCCAGGGCTGTGCGCATGCCAGGCGAGTGCAATACCGCTTGAGCCACATCCCCAGCCCTTGGTGTATCTTAAGTACAGACTTGGGGAGACCAAAGGGAAAAATGAAATCTTACTGCTGATATTTTGAATTCCAGTCCACCTGCTGCTGTTTACTCTTTTGAGCCCGCCCTCCCTTCCTTCCTTCCTTCCTTCCTTCCTTCCTTCCTTCCTTCCTTCCTTCCCTCCCTCCCTCCCTCCCTCCCTCCTTTCTTCTTTCCCTTCTTCCTCTCTTTCTTCCTCCCTCCCTTCCTCCCATTTCTTCTTTCTTTTCCCTAAATTGAGTGACTAAAGAATATATATTATTAATTTTGGAGGGGGGTACCAGGGATTTAACCACTGAACCACATCCCTATCCCTTTCAAAAAATATTTTATTTTGAGACAGGGTCTTGGTAAGTTGCTGAGGGCCTCATTAAATTGCTGAGGTTGGCCTTGCACTTGTGATCCTCTTGTCTCAGCCTCCTGCATTACTGGAATTACAGGTGTGCGCCACCATGCCTGGCAAGACTAATAGTTTTAGGCGGGAAAACCAATCCCAAATCACATATTTGTGCCTTTTAACTTTCACTTGTCTTGACCAATTGCATCACTAATTAAGAATTTGATGGGACTTTTAAGAGAGGAAGTTAAATTTTCATTTTTACAAATTTTTCACTCCACACAAAGAAGACAGACTTAGAAAACACATACATTTGATAAAGAATATTCTTATCGTAAATGATTTATGAGCAATAGTCTTAAAAACTGCATGATATTTTTATGTTTTATGTTCTTTATCTATAATGGAAATGAATATTGCATGTATACAATCATTCTACATAGGAGGCTGTTAATTGGGGAAACAGTTTGTTTCAAAATTTGCAGTGTCATCTTGGGTTGTTTCTTTGGCACTAAATATCGCTTAAATGGTATTCCACAAGAGAGCCAAAGAAAACTGTGGAGCCTCAGATTTGAATGATACTATTCTTGGGTTGTATAGTATCAATGATTAAGATGAGAATCTGTGGTTTCAGATTCCTTGGAATTAAATTCCCTTTATTTACTTTTGTCTCTGAGCTCAGCAAGTTATGTAACCTATTCTTGCATCAGTTTTTACAAAATTGACATAATGTTGTTTTCAAAATTTAATAAGTTAATACATATAAATCATGTATAATTGTACCTGTCATTCTAACTACTTTGGACAATTGGATCTTTTAGAGTGAATGATAGTAATTAGTATTTATTGGTTATTTGTATGCAGGTACTGTATTCACTTTGTTATTACTTCCCCTCTGTATTTTTCTAAGATATTGATACAAAAGAACTCGTCTAAGACTACATGGCTAGTAAAATGCCAGAGAGAAGATTTATACCTAGGCAGTCTCACCTCAGAGCTCAGGTCTTTAGATATTGCATCTTACTAGAATGTGGATGATAAAAGTGTAATAGCTATTGTAAACTGGTGGTGTGTGAGCACTAACGCTGTTATTAGTGGGTAGATTTTTGGCAGGGAAACATTTTGTTTATAAGCTGTGAATCTTTTAAGTTTTATTTTCAAAATTAGATACTTGACTTAAAATGGTAAAAAGAGTACTTCTGTCACTTTCTAGAAATCACTTAAAAACAATAAACAAAAACCCAACAGATATTTACATTCCATTTTAAGTAAAACTAGAAGATATCTCTAGTATAGTATAGGAGGAAGGAAAGTAGATGGAAAAATTGTGGATAACTCAGTAGTGAGAATGTGAAATCTAACCATCTGCAAAGGGACCTACCATTCATAAGCAAACTAATTCATCCAACAGATTCTGAGAAAGGCTTAGGAATCAGAGGGACCAGAAGGTGGGTGAAGAAGAGTGGGGTGAGATTGTTAGGGAGAGGTGAGGTGAGTGAGATGCAAACAGAATTGTTGTTTAAAATTAATTATATTTCCTGGTCCTCACTCTTTTCCTGGTACTAACAACTGCCACTTCTCTATCTCTGCATTATATGAAGGCATACTTTGAAGAACTGAACCTGAGAGACTGCAAAGGGTAGAATGGGAATGAGTCTCCATATTAGTGTGACTTCTAGTTTTCTTCTGATGTGTAGTTCTATGATATTAGCAACAAGTCTCCCAGTCATCTTTATGTTTTCACACGTCCTCAGATAGGAATTTAGAGGATCCTTCTCTGAAGACATTACACAGTCTAGAGAAAATTGCTGTACATATGACATAAGGGTTTTCCCTGATGCCGCAGTCTGGCTGGGCACAAAATCATGAGCCACTCAAACAGGAACAAACTTTATTTTTGAAACTCCCGCTAATGCCCTGTATGCTCCCGGGAAATATGCCGACCCACACACACAGGAAATCCCTCCTCTGGAATTCCCTCCTACCGCACTTCCCCAACCAATGGGAACTCTCCAGGAGTCCTGTAGAAGACCGAGGTGGACAGTAGGGGTCTAATATTCATTTGAATACAGATCTTAACATAATCATACCATCTCAATAGCTTGCTGGCGTCACCTTTCAACTAAAAATGCTATGCATCATTTTTACTTGGCTATGGCTCTTAGCATCTCCCCCCTTCTGTTTAATTAAGCAACAAGCAATGTGGCTTAGGGACCGTGCCTGTTAGGTTGTCAAATTCAACATACAGTCCTTTTCTTACCCGTCATCAGATGAGTTGACCTCTAGGCGTCAGCCTCCTGTCTTAGGTTGGTACCTCTGCAATTGGATCATACCCGTCACTGACTACCGGTCCAGCATACAGCCATACTTGTGGATAGGCCTATGCACCAGTGGGGGGGGGTGAGGTTCTTTGCCTCACCTCTGTTGGCCCCCAAATTTTAGACCATCACTAGCAGAAGGGAGGAGGATACAGAAATGCCACGACACCAAGCCAATTGATGGCTCCTTTGGAAAAATTGTATCACCGGTGACACCATCAGCAAAGATACACCAGCACTACCACAATTTACTGAACCAACAGATAGTTCACAATGCATATAAGTGATACATAGTCTAGGCAAGTTCTGCAAGCAGTTCAAAGCGGAGGAATCTATCAATATGTACATTTCCTCCCAAAATAAATTAACTCCTTGATTGAGCATTACTTGTTGAGTTATTATTCATTGATGCATCAGTTTATACAGTTTGTTGTGATAACTATCGAAGAAGCTGTAGTTTGGTTTCATCTTTGTCTTAACCGGCACTGGGATGAAGATAGGAATTCTGACGATGATGCTTAAAAAAAAAAAAATTATGTAACATTCCAACAGGTACTAAGAAAACAATTTTCTGAACAATTTACATTATCCTGAACAGAATTATTAAATATAATGAAAAGAAAAGGTGAAAGTAAACAAACAGATCTGTTAACCTCCTTATTTGTTCACATAACAATCCTCAACAGCTATTTACCCAATTTAAATTAAACCATTAAAATCACGTGAATAATAAAAAAAATTTCAGATCCATTTTTTCATGAGTGCTCCTCATATATGATATATGGACATACGCACATACAGACATACAACACAAAACAGAAGTGTGCACACATAACATACAACACATAAGACAATAGTAAAGGCCTTGTAGCTTTACATAGGTGAAATCTACATTGCAATGTTTAAAAACTCCACAGTACAAAAATAAAACTGATCAGAAAAACACTAACCTAGGTCTGTATGAACTCAAAAAATAAAATAGAATTTTATGATGTGGGAAAAGGCAATAATAAAATAGATATTGAAAAAAGCATCCTGGTTAATCGCTGTCGCAGGTGTAAGAATAGCCAAGCTGGAGCTCTGAATATCAGCTGTTATGGATTTGAGTCAAATCATCTTCTTTTTGGTCTGTAGAAATCACTTTGGTTAGTCTCTCTGGAATCCAAATCGGCTGCTGTTCTCCCTGTGGAAACACACAAACAGAACCCTGACTCCAGACAATCACTGGGTCAGGACCTTTCCATTGTCCTGTTAGAATATCCTTCCAAAGTATCTTAGGCTTATGTACATTTTTAGGATACATATGCCTTTCCGCAGCACTAAGTCCTGATGAATCCAAATTTAAAAAGTTTAGAGTAAAAAGGGTTATTTTAAGTTTATCTTTGGGGGATATATACCCGTTTCCAATTCCCTCTTTTTGCTTTAATAAGTACATTTTGATAGTTTGATGAGCTCTTTCAACTATGCCTTGTCCCTGTGGATTGTATGGAATTCCTGTTATGTGAGTAATGCCAAATGATGAGCAAAATTTAAAAGAGTTAGAGGTATAGCCAGAACCATTATCTGTTTTGAAACGTCCACAGTGGCAAAATTTTGTAAGCAGTGAGCTATAATATCTTTAGTTTTTTTCTCCGGCATGAAGGGAGCCCATCAAAAATCCGGAAGAAGTATCAACTGTAACATGCAAATATTTTAATTTTCCAAATTCTGTCAAGTGTGTGATGTCCATCTGCCAAATATGGTTAGGTATCCTCTAGGATTGACTCCAAGATTAACTTGTGGTAAAAAGGTCACACAATTTTGACATTGTTTTATTATATGTCTGGCTTGTTCCTTAGTTATTTTAAAGCGCTTTTGTAAAGTATTAGCATTGACATGGAACCTTTTATGAAAATTTATAGCTTCTTCTATTGTGGAGAAAATATGTATGTCATGTGTAGATTTATCTGCTAATTCATTGCCCAAACTAAGGGCTCCAGGCAATCCTGTATGTGCCCTGATATGTCCTATAAAGAATGGATCTTTTCTGTCCCAGATTAGACTTTGTATAGTGGAAAACAAAGAGAAAACAGTAGAGGAAGGGGAAATCCTACCAGCATCTTCAAGGAATACTATAGCATTAACTATATACTGATTATCAGAAAATAAATTAAATACAGAATCTTTAAACATCACAAAAGCTTGTAATACTGCATTAAGCTCTACCTTTTGAGCTGATTGTTTGGGTACTAAAAATGTAAAAGTTTGATCAGGGGTAACTACTGCTGCTGTACCATTATTTGACCCATCAGTGAATATATTTGGGGCATTAATGATAGGGTTTTTTTTTTGTGTGTCATTTTTGGAAAAACTACAGGATGCGAAGACCAAAAAGACAACAAAGGATTAGATGATAAGTGATTATCAAATGAAACATTAGATTTACATATGATTATTGCCCAAGTATTTAACTCATTAGCTAACTCATCAATTTGATCCATAGTATATGGAGTAATAATTTTATTGGGAGAAATCCCAAACACTCCCTTTGCTGCTCTTATTCCTTTGAGTATTAATTGTCCTACAGCCTCAGGATACCTAGTAAGAATAGTGTTAGGAGAATAAGATAAGTGTATCCACAATAATGGACCTTCTTGCCAAAATACTCCTGTAGGAATATTTTTTGTTGGTAGTACAATAAATAGTAAAGGCAAACTTATGTTAATTCTATACAAATGCATATTTTCCATATATGTTTCAATGATTTTTAATGCCTTTCTTGCTTCAGGCGTTAACATGCGGGGTGAATTTGGATCTCATGGACCTTTTAGGATATCAAATAAAGGTCCCAATTCTCCTGTTGGATTGCCTAGATAAGGCCTTATCCAATTTATGTCTCCCAATAACTTTTGAAAGTCGTTAAGTGATTTGAGTTGATCTACTCGTATTTGAATTTTTGGTGGACGGACCATGGTTGAGGATAATAGAACTCCTAAATAATTAATTGGAAGATTTAATTGTACTTTATCTATTGCTATCTCTAGATTATAATTTTTTAATAAATTTGTAAGTGTGGCATAACATTCTAGCAATGTGTTTTTATCTTTATGTGCCAATAATACATCATTCATATAGTGAAATATTTGTAGTTCAGGATTTTGATTTCTAAGTGGCTGGATTGCTTTGTTAACATAAATTTGACACATAGTTGGACTATTAGCCATCCCTTGAGGGAGTACTTTCCATTCATATCTCTGATCAGGACCTTCATGATTCAGTGCAGGGATAGTAAATGCAAAACGTGGACTATCCTCAGGATGAATTGGAATTGAAAAAAAAACAATCTTTAATATCTATAACTAAAACATACCAAGTTTTTGGCAAAGCAGACAATTGAGGAATCCCCGCTTGAGCAGGTCCCATAATAACCATCTCATTATTAATGGCTGTTAAATCTTGCAATAATCTCCATTTACCAGATTTCTTTTTAATGACAAAAATGGGAGTATTTTGGGGAGATACAGAAGGTTGTATATTTCCCTCCACTAATTGTTGTTTGAGCAGGTCATGGGCTACTTGTATCTTTTCTTTAGTCAGGGGCCACTGAGGAACCCATACTGGTCTTTCTGATTTCCAAGTAATTTTGATTGTCTCAGTGGCCCTTTCTGAAAACCCAATCCATGTCTATTTATTCCTTGATCTATTTGAATTGGTGCTGTTATACCTTGTTCTTGTTCTCTTAATCTTTTTTCTTTCCTAAAGCCTTGTCTAGCCCTAGTTGTGGGCGCATTAGGATTGATGTTATTTGTTAATGTCAAACCTAATTGATCTAGGACATCTCGTCCCCATAAATTTATAGGAAGATGATCCAATACATATGGCTGTATAGTTCCTTCACATCCTTCAGGATCCTTCCAATCTAATACCATTGCACTTCTATGGGGATTAGTGCCACTCCTAGGCCTTGAAGCGTTTGAGTGTTGTAATGGCCAATGTTTTGGCCATTCTTGATGAGATATGATGCTAAGGTCAGCTCCTGTGTCCAGTAGCCCATTAAATTTATGTCATTGAATATTTAGTTTTAGCATTGGGCGAGAATCTAAATTTAAAGACAGCATAGCCCAATCCACACCTGTGGAGCCTAATCCCCTGGAACCTCTTTCTACAGTACGACTGGAAAATTTATCTTGCAGGCTGGGTATTATTAATAACTGTGCTATTCTATTTCCTGGTGAAATTACTGATATGCCTCTTGGAGAACTAGCTATAATTTTTATTTCACCTTCATAATCGGGATCCATTACCTCAGGACTTATCATAAGTCCTTTTAGTGTAGAAGAACTGCATCCCAATAATAAGCCTACTGTTCCTTGGGGAAGAGGTCCTTTTACTCCTGTGGGAATGATTTGAACTCCCATCTCTGGAGTTAGTACTGCTCTGGCGGAGGTGCAGATGTCCAACCCTGCGCTCCCTCTGGTTTGTCTGATGAGGGATTTAATGGATAATGTGTCCTGGGCACTACCCTGATTGTGTTGCTGGGTTCCTCCATTGCCCTGTATATTTGTGGTTGTGGGCCCCGGAGCATTGGGCCCCCCAGTCCGTTTTTTGGCAATGGAGCTTGTTGCCTATCTCCATGATATCGTGGGTAAACACTTGGTCCTTGTCCATTTTTTGATAACGGAATACCCTCTATGGTGGTTTGAGAACGGCATTCATTAGCCCAATGTCTCCCTCTATGGCATCATGGGCAAATACCCGGTATTCTATTCCTTTGATACCTAGCTTTGTTAAACCCTCCTCCTATGGGGCAACTCCTTTTAAAATGTCCTGTTTGTTCACAATTGTAGCATGTTTTTGGCCTGGCATCTAAAGCCTGTTGTACTGCAGCTGCCAAGACTTGCCCTTGTTCATTAATGTCTCTACATAATTTAATATATGTGTTTAAATCTTCACGTCTCCATGGTCTAATGACCTCTCTGCAGTAACGATTTGCTTGGTCATAAGCCAGTTGTTTTATTAATGGCATTGCTTGTTCTGTATCCCCAAAAATTCTGGCAGATGTTTGAATAAGCCTATCTACAAATTCAGTGTAAGGTTCATTAGTTCCTTGTATTACCTTAGATAATTGTCCTTGTAAATCTCCATGCCCCTGTAAAGTTTTCCATGCCCTAACTGCATCTACAGCAATTTGTGCGTATACGCCAGGATCATATTCAATTTGTTGCCGTTGACCCTCATAAGGTCCCTTTCCTAACAACATATCTAGATTTCTTTGAGGGTAACCGACTGCTGCATTTCGCCTAGCTGTCTCCTTGCAAAATTCCTCATTGGCAACCTTCCATAACAAATATCGTCCTCCATTTAGCACAGATCGACACATATTAGCCCAATCTGCTAGCGTCATGTCCAAGTTGGTAATGGATTCGACCATGCTTACTGTGAAGGGTGCTTGTGGACCATAGGTTGTTATAGCCTCCTTTAACTGCTTCACTGTTTTGAAATCTAAAGCACAGTGAATTCATTGCCTTCCTGCCTGCTCAAGTACAGGGCATGCTAATATTTGAGGTCCTGCCTCAGGATTCCGTCTATCAACTACGGGAGTTGAGGGCCACTCAGCTGTCTCTATAGATGGAGCTGTTGGTTGAATTATGCCCTCTGGTGATAGAACGGAGTTAGTAGCAGCCTCCTGTTGTAGTTTCCTGCCTGATAGCTGTTTGTCCTTTAAGCTTTCTTCCTTTAAATTTTTTTTATCTGACTGGGTCGAGAGACCTTCCCTTTTATTTGACCTAACATTTTTTCTGCCATAGTCTGGACCTCTAACAATTTACTTAACAGTTTTTTGGTTTGTTTTTTATTAATTTCTAATTTACTATAAAGATAACACAACCCAACAAGATAACATAAAACAAAACCGAAACAGGATGAAACAAAAACGGAAAAAAAAATCGTTGTATCAATTTTCTCTTCCTCAGGGCCAAACAACTTCAAACCTTGAGCCAACCATTTTTCCAAGTTTGCCTGAGAAAGTTCTAGGGATAGGCAGCTTGAAACAAAAACAAAATAAATCAAAACAAGAACACATTGTTTTTTGAAATGGTCACCCATTTTCTTGCCTTCCCTCAGGGGCGAGCAATTTTACTTACCTCTGAGCTTCAGGTGTTTCCCGCACGGGCCACCAATTGCCGCAATCTGGCTTGGCACAAAATCACGAGCCACTCAAACAGGAACAAACTTTATTTTTGAAGCTCCCGCCAATGCCCTGTATGCTCCCGGGAAATATGCTGACCCACACACATGGCGTTCTCCCGGACCCACACACACAGGAAATCCCTCCTCCGGAATTCCCTCCTACCGCACTTCCCCAACCAATGGGAGCTCTCCAGGAGTCCTGTAGCAGGCTGAGGTGGACAGTAGGGGTCTAATATCCATTTGAATGCAGATCTTAACATAATCATATCATCTCAATGACTTGCTTGCATCATCTTTCAACCAAAAATGCCATGCATCATTTTTACTTGGCTATGGCTCTTAGCACCCTGATTAAAAAACAGCTGGCTTCCTGATTGTTGTACAGTGAAGTTTACCACTCATTAAGCTTTGCCTTTAGGCACAAATCATCCTGTTACCTTTTTTAGTACTTCATTCTTACACATGAACACAGAACCAGTTACCACTGTTCAGTTAAGAAAAGCCTCCAACCTAAGAGAAACTGAAGTCAACAAAGAAATCTTAAAAAAAAAAAAGTCGCTCAGAGAGAGAGAGACTGTTAGGAAAAAAAGAAGACCTTCAAGAAAATATAAGCAATGCCCTCAGAAAGATAAATTGATTTTATATCCATAAAATGAGAATATATTGCTGTGAAAAAGGAAGAATGAGAAAGAAAGCACCCTAATAAAATATTTAATTACAGAATGATTGTATACATGCAATATTCATTTCCATAATAGGTAAAGAACACAAAACATAAAAATATCATGCATTTTAAAAAATATTTAAGATATGAGATTATATACAAAAGTGCAAGAATGAGGTAAAATGATTAGATTATGAGAGGTATAACCCAATCAGTGAATTAGTTCACTGATATGATTAATTGAGTGGTAACTGTATGCAGGCAGGGTGTGGCTACAGGAAGGAGATCACTGGGGGAATGCTTTCAGGTTTTATATTTTGTTACTGGTGAGTTGAGTTCTCTCTCTCTCTGCTTCCTGGTGGCCATGTCCTGAGCTGCTTTTTCTGCCATTCCCTAAGCCTCACCTCGGGCCTAGAGCTATGGAGTCAGCCAGCCATGGGCTGAACCTCTGAAATCATGAACCAAAAATAAACTTTTCTTCCTCTAAGTTGTTCTCAATTTTTTTGGTCACAGCGACAGACAAGCTGACTAAAATAGAGGGTTAAAAGCAAATGAGGGAATCTCCCAGAAAATAGAGCTAAATGAGATTGAAAATAGGAGGAATTAACATAAATGATCAGCAGGCTGGGTGTATAACTCAGTGGTAGACTGCTTACTTAACATGGCTAAAGTCCTGATTAGATCCTCAACACTGGAAAGAATAAAAAAAAAAGATTATCCATATTAGAAGTCCAGTCTCTGATTTAAAGAGCTCCCAAGGGAGAAAGAATAGAGAACATAAAATCAAGGAAATTATCAAATAAATTAGAAAAATTGCCAGAACTGTAAACATGTGTTTAAAAGTTTGAAGGATTCAGAGTACTCAGGACAAGAAATCATTAAGGTACCTTCTCATGTAATGAAATTGTAATTTTTAATTTCATTATATTACAATGAAACAGCAAGGGATCAACAAGATACATTGTAATATAATTTCATACTCTAATTTGGCTCTTTTAACCTATCCTAATCTGCTTTTTATCCCGACTTCTCTTTTAGATCCTAGACATGTAAAAACTTACTTTTCTCAACTTCCCTTATAGGTAGATAGGGCTGAATGTGTTACAATGCTGGATTATAAAATATTAAGTGAAGTCTACTTCACTTAAAAAAAGAACTACAGAGAAAATTTAATACTTTTTTGTGTAGAATGTTAGTAAAATGTCTACAGTTACAGTAGTCATTTTTTGACATGAGAAGTCTCAGCTCTGATATGCTGAATTGCAAAACCAATGCAACTACCCATCTCTGGATTTCTTGTTACATTGGAGGTGGCTAAGCTACTTCAAGTTGGATTTTCTTTTTTTTTTTTAAGTTTATATACAACAGTGAAATGCATTATAATTCTTATTCCACATATAGAGTACAATTTTTCATGTCTCTGGTTGTATACAAAGTATATTCATATCAATTCATGTCTTTATACATATACTTTAGATAATAATGTCCATCACATTCCACCATCATTTCTAACCCATACTCACTCCCTTCCCCTCCAACCCCTCTGCCCTATCTAGAGTTCGTCTATTCCTCCCTTGCTCCCCCTCCCTTGCCCTCCAATCCCTCTGCCTTATCTAGAGTTCACCTATTCCTCCCATGCTCCCCCTCCCTATCCCACTATGTATGAATCAGCCTCCTTATATCAGCGAAAACATTTGACATTTGTTTTTTTGGGATTGGCTAACTTCACTTAGCATTATCTTCTCTAACTCCATCAATTTACCTGCAAATATCATGATCTTATTCTCTCTTATTGACAAGTAATATTTCATTGTGTATATATGCCATATTTTTTTATACATTCATTGATTGAAGGGCATCTAGGTTGGTTCTACGTTTGTGAATTGTGCTGCTATACACATTGATGTGGCTGTGTCCCTGTAGTATGCTTTTTTTTTAGGCCCTTTGGGTATAGACTGAAGAGAGGGATAGCTAGGTAAAATGGTGGTTTCATTTTCAATTTTTCAAGAAATCTCCATACTGCTTTCCATATTGGTTGCACAAATTTGCAGTCCCACCAGCAGTATATGAGTGTACCTTTTTTTCCACATCAGGTTGGATTTTCTTTTACCTAAAACTAAACATAATTCTAACTCATACTTCTAGAGAACAAAAAGAAAATAAATCACACATAAAGTTTTTGAGTAAAAGTGTGATCACATTTCATCAAAGTAGCATTAGAAACTAGAAGATGATAGAACAATGATTGAATAATCTGAAGGAAAGTAATTTTCAAGCATGAATTTTTTTACATTGTCAAAATATCAGTCAAGTGTAACTGACAAGAGATTTAAATATTTAAATTTAAATATTTACCTCTCGTGTACCTTTCATAAGAAGCTAGGGGAAGGTAGGGTCTACCAAAGCAAAGATGTAAAATAAAAAATAGGATCTGGGAAGCATGAGCTCTAACACAGATGAAGAGCAAAAGGAATTCCTGGAGAAACTTAAGGAACCAGGGCAGATTGGAGAAGAAACAGAAGTTTCTAGGGAGCATAGTCTAAGGGGGAAAAAATAAATGATCTGATAGGTCTGATTTTAAAAAGTGTATTTTGCCTCAGTTGGTAGAGTGCTTGCCTTGCATGCATAATGCCTGGATGGAGTTGGAGAAGATAATGCTAAGTGAAGTTAGCCAATCCCAAAAAACCAAATGCTGAATGTTTTCTCTGGTATAAGGTGACTGACTTATAGTGGGGTATGCGGGGTGAGTGTAGCATGGGAGGAAAAGGCGAACTCTAGATAGGGCAAAGGGGTGGGAAGGGAAGAGAGGGGGCAGGGGGTTAGCAATGATGGTGGAATGTGATGGACATCATTATCCAAAGTACATGTATGAAGCATGAACTGTTGTGACCATACTTTATATACAAACAGAGATATGAAAAATTGTGGTCTATATGTGGAATAAAAATTGTAATGTATTCTGCTGTCATGTATTTAAAAAATAAAATCAATTAAAATTAAAAAAAGAAAAAGTGTAAAATGAATGAAGTATAAGCAAAAAAACATTAGAAGAAATAAAAAATATTACAGAAAGGAAATATAGTTGTATATAATACTTTAATCAGGAAGCACTATTTATTTTGTCCTAAAACCAATTATGGATATACTCCCTGTGATACTCAGGTTTTCATTGCTGTGACCAAATTACCTGACAAGAACAACTCAGAGGAGGAAAAGTTTATTTTTGGCTCATGGTTCCAGAGGTTGGTCCATGGTCAGCCAACTCTATTTCTCTAGGCCCAAGGTGAAGCAGAACATCACGGTGGTAGGACACGATGGAGGGGTGCTTCTCTACTTATATTTGGCTCCAAAGCAGAGAGAGAAAGCAGAGAGAGAGAGAGAGAGAGAGAGAGAGAGAGAGAGAGAGAGAGAAGAGAGTATGTATATAAAGAGTCAGGGGGACAAGATATAAATCCTAGGGAGTACCCCAGTGACCTACCTTCTCTAGCCATGTCCTCACTGCCTGCAATTACCACCCAGTTAGTCCAAACTAAGGTAGACTTATTAGGTTACAGCTCTCATAATCTTAATCATTTTTTCTCTGAATATTCCTGCATCAACATTGGAGTTTTAATAATGTAGTAGTTTAATTTCCTGGTTTTGATGACTGTGTTGTGGTTATGTTCTTATATGTGAAAAGAAAAAGCAGGCAGGCAGACAGACCACAGGTTGGGAAGATAATGAGACAAATTAGCAATTACTCCCAAATGGTTGAGAAAAACAAAGTATTTGTACTATAAATTTAATGTTTTATAGCTTTGAGATTATCTCCAAATTTAAGTAATAAACATACAATGGCATTCCATTACATGAAAAAAAAATTAGATTATAATGATGCTGATACAACTCTGAAAATACAAAAAAAATTCAAATTATACACTTCAAACAGGTGAACTTTTGTTATGTAGATGATATCAATAAAGCTGTTTTTAAAAATGTGAAAAAAAACATTGGAGTTTTTTGGGAGACAATTCATATCTAAAACATGATACTTCAATCAATAAGCAGTATTAGTCATAACAACAAATATTAATATACCCCCAAACTGTTTTTCAACCATATTGGGAGACTAGGGTGGGGAAGACGAAGTGATTATAACGCAGAAATCCTCGTACCATGTAAGATACCAATATATCAGTATATACACATGATTTTGAAGCATGGAATCAAATGCCAGAAGTTTAGTTAGCATAGTTATATCAGGGAATGAGAAAGCCTTGATGGTAAGGTGACCTGCAGAGTGGTTGTCATGGGACTGCTGAGTTTTGAGTCTTTTCATAGTATTTTATTTTGAAAAAAAAAAGGAAAAAAAAAAAGCTCAGAAATAGAGGAAATTTATACTTTTTGTACTTAGATTTGTTGAATATACAGTGTTCTTTCTTTCCTTTTTCCTCTTTCTGATATGCTCTTCTTTCTTTTTTTTTAAAAAAATATTTTTTTGGTTGTAGTCGGTCACAATATCTTTATTTTACTTTATGTGGTGCTGAGGATTGAACCCAGGGCCTTGCTCACACTTGCTAGGCAAGCACTCTACCACTGAGCCACAATCCCAGCCCCCTTCCTTTTGTATTTCTAAGAACACCCTACTGATTTAATATGATTTAGCTGAAGTGAACACATCTTCCTAATCAGAATTTGGGTCTCCCTTCTCAGTGCTACAAAACATTGTGCAATTTTCTGTTGCATGGTTTATCTTTTGGTGATTTTTTTCAAGTTTATTCAGCATTGAGTTAGGTAGTGGTTTTCAAATTTTTGCCTCCTTTGCAGCATTTCGCACTAGACCTCATTATAGTGTTTTAGTCAGTTTTTTTTTTTTTTTTTTTTTTGACTGCTGTGACCAAAAGACCTGACAAGAACAGTTTGAGAGAAGTTTATTTGGTGCTCAGGGTTTTAGAGGTCTCAGTTCGTAGACTGCTGGCTTCATTGCTCCAGGCCCAAGACATTGCTGAGTGGTGTGATGGAGGAAGGCAGCTCAGGATATGGCAACCAGAAAGCAGAGAGAGAGTGAGCTCTGCTATCCAGGGACAAAATATTGTACCCCGAAGTCACACCCCCAGTGATCTACCTTCTCCAACCACGCCCTGCCTGCCTATGGTTATCACCCAGTAAATCCATTCAGTTGTATTAATACACTGTTTAGGTTAAGGCTCTCACAGTCCCATTATTTCATCTCTAAACTTTCTTTTTTTAAATTAATTTTTAAATTTGTTCTTTTTAGGTTACACATGATAGTAGAGTTTATTTTGACACATTTATACAAACATGGAGTATACCTTATTCTAATACCTCTAAACTTTGTTTCATTGGTTATCACAGTTTTGGGGGACTACTCATATTTAAACCATAACATTCAGTAAAAGTGCACAAAAACTCTGCCTCAAATCATTTACATGTTAATTCAGGGGAAAAAAAGTACTACATAATCCACAGCTTTGTATACATAGTTGCTGAGACTCAGAATATGAGATTAACTCAGGCCTCATGAAAGAAAGAAATTTTGAAGAGATAATTAAAGGAGGGAATTAATGTTGAATATAGAATTAGGAAACTTGTATAAAGGGCTGGCTTTGCTTCTCTTTACTCATCTTGATCAAAGCACTTTACTTATCAGTGCTATAGATTTCCTCTTGGAAAAACTGGATGTGATGAACTTGAAGGTCCCTAAGAGTTTAAAATTGTCTTGATTCTTTTTTATTAATTGCCCCAACATTGCAATTAAAATCCAGGATAATAAGACTACTCCTTATATCTTAATCCTTCCCAGCTCTTATTGGCATTTGTAATTATTTTGTCTTCACTTTTTTTTAAAAATCTATCTTCCCCAAAGACTCTAAACTTTCACAGGGGAAGGACACATCTGTCTTATTTAGCATTGTGTTTCAGTACTTATTAGATAACCTTTCATTTGGAGATATGCAATAAACATTCATCGAATGAATATATCCTGATGATTGTTTATGGATGCTCCTGAAAATCCAGTTGTTCTTTCAGACATTTTAGAAAAATATCTTTAAATCAAATCTAATCACAGATTTTGCATATTGTCCTTGTCAGCTATTATGTAATATCACTTCTGTCTGCATACTGGGCATGGCTTTCCATTTCCTGTATATTCAGTGCTATTTCACTTCTTTAATTACCTCTTCAAAATTTCTTTCTTTCATGAGGCCTGAGTTAATCTCTTCTTCTGAGTCTCAGCAACTTAGTGTACAGAGCTTTGGTTTATGTAATACTTTTTTTTCTGTGTTAAACTCTAAGTGATTTGGGGCAGAGTTTTTGTGCCTGGATAAAGTACTTTATACATTTTAATGAGTTTCAAATCTAAATGATTCAGATCTACAAGCTGGCTTTCCCTTGAATACATGCAAGTAAAAACGTTAAGGACTTGGCAAAATACATTTTAGATTTTGCCAAATTCAGCATTTTGAAATGCAATTTAAATGTTTAACCAAATCCTAAGCATCACTACATTGATTCCTTTTTGACTAGAAATTAGAGTTTGCCAAGAAACTGAATCAAAGTATCTTTCTAAACTATTTGAAATCTTCAAAAGAATTTTCAACTTTAATAGTGATCTCTTTAAAAAATGTTTTTACTAATGCACTATAGTTATTTATAATAAGGGGATTCATTTTGACATATTCATTCATGCATTAAAATAATAATTTATGTATCATTTTCATGCAGTAACTTCAAGTCATTCACCCTTTCCTTCATTTTTTCCTTTTCTTTCTATCTTTATTCCTCTTTTTCTCTCATGTTATGCTTAGTCTTATCCCAGTGTCAGTAGAAGCCACATGTTTTAGCTATAGACTGACTCGAGAGAATGTGATGAGTTCTTATTGCATGTTTCAAAGTATAAGCACATAAAATACTTCTATGTACTAGGCATTGTGTCAAGTGCTTTATGCGTATTTTAATCCTCACACCAATCCTGTGATTTTTCCCCCCATTTTACTGAAAAGGAAATTAAGCTGTTTTGAGGAATAAGAAATTTGTCCTGTAATAAAACTTATAAATTTTGAACCAGCACTTGATAACAGGATATCTGGAGCAGCATATATCCTGCCTTCCTTGTGTGTCAAATATTTGCTGAGAACTTCAGTGGGAGTATATTTATATCACTACTGTTCAAGTTAAGATTTTGTTTAAATTTGAGATGTTAGAGATTTCTCTTTATCTCAGTTATGCCTTTTTAAGTTTGATAAAGACTATTATTTCATTAATATGAAGTTCAGAATATTTAAAATATATTGAATGAGAGAATAGTATTCTAAAAGATCTGGACAACATTCAATAAGAAACTAAATTTCAAACGACAATATGAAGCAGGAACAAATAGTACATGTATTGTGCATGTGCCCCAAAGCAATTTGCAAATATAGAACTGGTAATATGTAGCTTGGTAATTTTTTTGGGAAAGTTTTGAGCTTTTATCATGCCAAGTTCAATATAAATAATGATGTATATTAAGTTGCTTTTTGGTTGCATTAAAGTTATTAAAGTAGCTAGAATTAGGTGACAAAGTCTCAGTTTCTTTTATTTTATATTCTGATCAGATTGTCTTTGGAATAGTGTGTGTGGTTCAGGAACAATTTTAAGAGTTATGTGAACATAATTAAATGAATTTAGGCTGGGTCCTGGATGTATTTACTCAATGTTCTTCAGAACAATAGAACCAACAGGATGTACATCTCTGTGTTGATACACAGAGATTTTTTTTAAGGAATTGGTTCATCTGAACTATAGGAACTTGGCAAGTTCAAAATTTGCAGGGTATACTGCCAGGCTGGGGACTTGGGGCCAAGAGCTATAGTTCAAGTCTTTAGCTAAGTATGCTGGCAGAATTCCTTCTTCTTTTGGGAAAGTCAGTTTGGTAAGACCTTCATCTGATTGGATGAGGCCCACTTACATTATGGAGGGTAATCTGCCTTATTGTAAAGTCTACTAATTTAAATATTGACTTAATATTAAAAATGCAATCACAAAAACATCTAGAATGATTTTGTCTGGGTACTGTGTCCCAGCCAAGCTGAAAAATAAAATTAACCACTACAGTAAAGGCATGCAAGGTATTTCTTTAGTGAATGAATTGGTTTAAAAAATGGTCTGTAGATAGTTGAAGGAGATAGGTGTGTCTAACTTGAGAAGACTCATAAGAAAGTAATGGCTATCTTTAAATTTTTGAGGAGCTTATAGATACTAGGTAGAGATGAAGTCAGGTCATGAATCTTGAGGCAGAAAACAAGGGAATAGATAGAAAATTTAGGTATTGAACAGTTAGCCACCTATCCCATTCCTTTGTATGATTTTAGCAGCTAGGCAGGTACTTTCCCAGTAGATTAACTTATTCATCCCTGAAATAACTGAGTAGCTCATGGAAGTCAAAAGACTTCCAAATGAATTACTCAAAAGTGATGTCCTTGTGTCTGTAATACCCCTCATGATCCCAGATGACTTCTTTTTTAAAAAAATTGTTCTTTTTGATATACGTAAGAGTATTTTCACATGTTATACATACATGGAATATAACTTATTCTAATTAGGATCTCATTCTTGGTTGTATATGATACGGAGTTTCACTGGTTATGTATTCATATATGAACATAGGAAAGTTATGTTTGATTCATTCTACAGTCTTTCCTATTCCTATCCCCCTTTGTCTAATCCAATGAACTTCTATTGTGTTTTAGCATCCACATATTAGAGGGATGCTCACAGATTTATTGCTATCATTTTAATGTTTCATTTTTGGAAAAAAATAGTTTGGCAGAGATGATAGTAGTAACAGTAATGACTTATCTATATTAGGTACAGTGATAAGTGATTTACATGGATTATTGTATTTAATTCTTGTAATAGCCCTATGAATTAGGTACTAGTTAAATCAGCCCCATTTTCCAAATGTGGAATTGAAGCACAGATTAAGAAATTTACCCAAGGTCAAAACGTTTGTATATGATTAAGCTAACATTTGAACACACACTAGAAAAGTACATAGATTTGGAGGTTATAGGAAAGAAAGTTTATCTTATAATATGCCTGCTATTGGCTAAGAGTCAAGAACAAGATTTTATGATTTTATTTTAAAATGTTTACTTGGGATCCTATATTTTCCTAACAGAGATAATCTAACAGATTATAAATAGAAGAGGAAATTTTCCTGAATATTTTTTGACTGGCGATCTGATTTTATTTTCATTCAATGGCACTCATTCCTAATCTGAGGTTTGTAAATGTCAAGGGATATGCAAAAACAATATGAGATATGAGTCTTCTAAAATTCTTTTCAGTTTTTCAGAATGCTCAATGAATTTACATATTTAACTTTACTAACACTATACAGATTAACTAAAACATCAAGTTTTTATTTTTGCCTAAATATTAATTTCTTACCTTATCATTGGATAGTTTGTGCCAATGAGAAATGTTTTTTAGGTTCCTGAAAAGGCACTTCTGATTTTGTTTTACATTAATGATTTTTATATCCTCCCTATTTTCTATTCTCCTTGCTTTTTTAAAAAATTGAAATATACAGAAAAGGGCACTTGTTTTAAGTGCACAACTTTATGAATTATTTCAGAGGAAACGCTCATGAAAATACCACCTGGAATAATAAATAGAACATTACCATCACTTAGAAACAACCTTCATGTTTCTTATTGGTAGTGTATACACGCACGTGCGTGCACACACACACACACACACACACACACATTGGATATATACCTAGGAATGATATTGCTAGATTATAGTTTATGTATTTGTTTAAACAGCTTTTTCTCTAGAGAGATCGTGAAAGTGTATTACTTCTATAAATAGCTGAGTGGTCCCTATCCAAACCATTTGGTATTGACAGTCTTTTTAAATTTTGGCCATTCTAGCATGTGTATTTTTTAAAAATATTTTTTTTAGTTGTAGATGGAGACAATATCTTTATTTTTATTTATTTATTTTTATGTGGTGCTGAGGATTAAACCCAGGGCCTCACACATGTGAGGCAAACACTCTACCATTGAGCTACAACTCCAGCCCACATGTGTATTTTTTTTCCATCTTTGTTTTACCTTTTAATTTTCCAATGTTGTCTTTATAGTAGCTGTTAATTTTAACTAGTTCAAATTATTAATATTTCCCTCCATGGTTTATGCTTTTGTTTTTATCATTTTAACCAAGTCCCAAACAGGTACAATATCTACTCAAAACCTCGGATAACTCATGGAAGTTCTTCAGAAAATTGACCTTAAAAGATACTTAGCCAGTGTACCTTACCAGTATGCTAATGTTTCTGACCCAGGTCAGAATTCCTTCTCTTTGGTAGCTGAGGATTATGTTTGTCCCTTCAACAGTGTCCTAAAAATGTAGCAATGGACCCACCAGTGGCTCTTTCAGGCAGGTCCTGAAAGATTCCCTGCCCTGAATAGCGTGTTACATGAAGGTAGACATTGGGGCTCCATGGAACTTGATCCCACTTTTAGAAGGTCTGCACGGAAGTCCATATTCTGCTGCTTCCTGGAGGATCTTCTGCAAGTTATCTTAGATGCACAGAAGCTTAGGGAAACCTAAGCTTCTGTGCATCTATTAAGTTGCACTAAATTCTCCCTAGAGTCCTGTACAGCTCCAAAGGTCTCATGTCACTCATAAGGGAAGGTAAAACCCCTTCTGTGCTCAGGGAGTTTTTTTCTTGACAGTTTAAGCTTCATGGGGAAAAAATGTTGCAGAAGTTCAGGATGCAGGATCTGAAGCTTTCTCTTACCAATGTTAGAAGTAAGTGGTTGAGAACAGCGATATTCAGTGTCTGTGAGTCTTGGAGTTTTTTTTTTAAGTAATTAATTTATTATATTTAGGTATATATGACAGCAGAATGCATTTTGATTCATTGTACACAATTGCAGCACAACTTTTCATTTCTCTGTATGTGTTGTAGTGTTGCACCATATGTGCAGTCATACATATACCTAGGGTAGTGATGTCCTTCCCATTCCACCATCTTTTTGTCCCCATGCCCCCTCTGGTTTATGCTTTTTGAACCCAGTTTAATAAATTTTTGCTTACCTCAAGGCCATGAGTCCTTTCATGTTAAAGAAGTTAGTTGTTTTTAATAGTTAGGTCTATTATTGTTAGGAATTTGTTTTTATATGATGTTAAGAATGCATATTAAAAAAAAAAAGTAAGCTCCAGAGGAAGATGGCAGAAATGAGTGATGCAGCAAGTCCCAGTCTCCTCACAACATGGAAAGGAGACAGTGAACAAAAGCAGAATTGAGAGGTTGGTGACAAAATAAAATCTCTTAAGACTTGATGCTATATGCAGACCTGGAGAGACTGGAAAATGGGTTACTGTAGCAGAAGACAAAAGTCAAAGTGCCCTAACCCGAACCTGTGGATGAGGGGGGAAGTGGTAATAGAGAGAAAATGAGAGGGAGTGTAGATAGTCTTTTTAAGTGCATACCTTAAAAACTGTTGGAAAATGGTTGGAAAGACAGCCAAAATTTAAAATGCAGAAGGCTCCTCGAACCAGCATAAGCTGCTTAAAATCAAATCATGAAGAGAAAGCTAAGAGGGGTGGGACGCAGCCATCTGTGGACCCCACAGCTGACCAGTCACCCTCTTAACAGCATGGTGTCTTCCCATGCCCAGACATCCGCAAATTAAACCAGAGGGAAGCCCCTCTTCAGTGGGCCCTCTTTAAGAATTAGACAGAAAGAACTTCTAGAAGGATACTACTAGCCATCAATCTCAGAAAACTCCTCCTCCTCACCACTAATAAGGGTACCTAGGCCAGAGAAATGCATGTCTAACCCCTCTCAGCCTGTGACTTAGGCACGGGCCAAAAGCTCTATACAGGGTTGTTTAACTCAGAAGCTACAATTAAGCAGCTTTGGCTCTGAACAAAGGAAAGTTGATTCACTAGGCCCTGAGCACTGGAACTTGGGGAGCACTGGCACTGGGGGAGCACTGGCACTGGGGGAGCACTGTGGGAAGCCTAGGAGTACTCCCCAGGGTCACTGCACACCATACCCAAGGGAAACTTCCTGAATATCTAGAGACATTCAGATCCAGTGGGAAATTGCCAGAGGCTACTCAGCAGAAAGGTCTGGACATCAGCCTTAATAGGGTGATGTGATTGCAACTGGCAAGCAACAGGGTATTGTTTGGATATTTGTGGGACCTTGCATCTGACTTACTATGCAGCAAATCAGTGCCCACCATTTATAGCCTGGGGCTGTGGAAACTAGAGTCCAGGTGAACCACCAGAAACCCTTCACTATAGCACCTCATAAAGTGATGGCAGCAGAGGGAATACTCCTGCACCACAGAACACCTCTGGAAAACCCACAACCAATTTTCCTATACACACAGACAGCTACTGGGAGCTTCATTACCGTGAAAGGAACCTAGCAGACAGGAATAGATGACCACAGAAAACAGAGAGGCACTTCAGATCCTGCATCCTGAACTTCTGCAACATTTGAATCAGCCAACACTGCACCTTCTGAGACTATGAAAAACTATAATGTCAACTTGGATCATATAAATAACTCCTTAACTTGAATAATTGTTAACCCAATAGCCAACTTTGTACCTATAACCCATTTGAATGTATTTCACCTAATGGTTTAAAACATTAATTGGAATAAATCTTCCTGTGTTTTCCTATTTCTAGTTTATATCTGCTTATCTTACCTTCTACTCATCCTTTTCCACTATCCATTGCTACCTCAAGTATTACCCATTAATCTATTTTTCCTTTTTACCTTGGAATAAATTACCATTTTATAGCTCCCTCCCTTTCTTTTCTTTTTCCCTCCCCCATTTGCCCAAATTTTCTTCCTCCCTCCTTTTTTTAGAGAGAGAGAAAAAAAAACAGAGAGAATTTTTAATATTTATTGTTTAGTTTTCGGCAGACACAACATCTTTATTTTATTTGTATGTGGTGCTGAGGATCAAACCCAGCGCCACGTGCATGCCAGGCGAGCATGCTATATCGCTTGAGCCACATCCCCAGCCCATTCCTCCCTCCTTTTGGCACTCACTTGTTTATAGTAAGTTTACTAAATTTAACTGATTTTTGACATTGTTCCAGAACTTTATTATAGGTTTATACCTGAATTTGAGGAACCATCAAGAACAATTGCAACAAGTTTCTGTTCTTACAAGGTTGAATAGTATGAGACTTGGCTCAGAAGTGATTATAGGAAATAGGGCTTAGTGGTATCTCTTAAAGTAGAGCTGATATTGTGATCAGCAGAGGTCACAAATTGAATTAAAATATTATTATCTAGCTATGCACTCAACCAGGGGCTCTTAAGAAAAACAAGTTCACATAGTAATCCTTCACTTAACATAAGTAGTCAGAAGTATATTGGTAGATGGATAGATACACAAGCAATATGAAAAAGCAAGGGAACAAACCATCATAAACAACACATAATGCTTTAACAACAGACTTTATTGACACCAAAATGGAGGAAATATCACAGAAGGAATTTAGGAAATTCAAAGTTAAACTGTTCTATTAGCTAAAAGATGATATAAGGAGTGAAATTAGAAAATATAAGAAGTGAAAGATCACTCTAATAAAGAGAGTTTCTGAAAAAGAATTAAACAAATCCTAAAAATGAAGGAATCAATAAATTAAACTAAAAATTCAATGGGAAGCATCACCAATATATTAGAACACTTTGAGGACAGAGTTTCAAAGATAAAGTATATGATCTTGAAAATAAAGTTAATCATAAAGAAGAGATGTTAAGAGACCATGAACAGATTATTCAGGAAATCTGGGATAACATTAAAAGGCTAAATTTCAGCTTAATTGGGACAGATAAAGGCACTGAAACACAGACTAAAGGAATGCACAATTTTTTTTCAATTAAATAGTTGAAAAATATCAGAGAATTTTCCAAACCTTAAGAATGCAATTAAAATTAAAACATAGGAGGCATTTAGGATGTCAAATATATAAAATCACAATAGATCTACTGCAAGATACATTATTGTGAAAATGCCTAGCATACAGAATAAAGATAGAATTTTAAAGTCTGCCAGAGAAAAAAGACAGGTAACATTTAAAGAGAAACTAATCCAGAACTCAGCTGATTTCTCAACCCAGACCCTCAAAGTTAGGAGGTCTTGGAATAATATTTACCAAGCTCTGAAAGATAATGGATGCCAATCAAGAATACTATACCCATCAAAATTAAGCTTTAAAATTGACAATGAAATAAATTCTTCCCATGATAAATAAAAGTTAAAGGACTTATAACTAGAAAGCCTGCATTACACAACATAATAAAGTATTTCATGAAGAAGAAATGAAAAAAAAAAAAAAGGAAAACCAACATAGGGAGGCATTACACAAGAAGAATTGTCAGTCAAAGAGAATCAAATCCAATTTAAACACTAAAAACAAATAAATAAATATGGCAAGAAATAAAAATCATCTCTCAATGATAACATTGAATATAAGTGGTCTAAACTCTTCAATCAAAAGATATTGTTTGGCAGAATGGATTAGTAACAAGACCTAACAACATAATGTCTGCTAGAAACTCACCTCACAGGCAAAGACATCTGCAGACTGAAGTTGAAAGGATGAGAAAACATAATATCACATGGGTCCGTAAACAAGGATCTCATAAAGTGCACTTCAAGCTTAAAATTAATCAGAAGAGACAAAGAAAGTCATTTCATAATACTGCCTAAGGGAATCATACAACAAGAGATAACGATTGTAAATGTTTATACCCCCAGTAATGGAGCATCTATGTACATCAAACAAATCCTTCTCAATATTAAAAGAAAAACAGAACACAATACAATAATACTGGGAGACTATAATATACCTCTCTTACTATTGGATAGATCATCTAAGCAAAAACTAAGTAAAGGTTCTATAGAACTAAAAGATGTAGTTAATATTTTGGACCTAATAGACATCTTTAGAATATTTCATCCATCAATGACTGAATTCACTTTCTTCTCAAGAGCATGTGGAACATTTTCTAAAATAGACCATATTTTAGGTCACAAAGTAAATCTTAACAATATAAAACAACAACAACAACAACAACAAAATATTATACCTTGCATTTTGTCTGATCATTGGAATGAAATTAGAAATGATAAGATAAAAAATAGAAATCACTCTAACAATTGAAGATTAAATAGTACACTCTTGAATGATTGATGGGTAGCAGAAGAAATCAGGAGAGAAATAAAAAAAATACTTAAAGGTAAATGAGAGCAGGAGAGTGGTTACCTTCTTAAAACACTTAGAGGTAAATTAGATAGCAGGAGAGTGGTTATCCTCTGGGAGTGATTAGAATATGTTTTTGTATGTGATTTTTCCGTATTTGATTAAGAATTTTTGCATCTGTGTACAGTGATGTAACATATCAAAATCTCTAGGACAGTATGAAGGTCAGTTCTAAGAGGACAGTTGATAGCATTGAGCTCAGGCATTAAAAGAATAGAAAGATACCAAATAAATAACCTAACATTATATCTGATGGCCTTAGAAAAAGAAGAACAAACCAACACAAAAATCAGGAGAAGAAAGGAGAAATTAAAATTAGAGCTGGAATCAATGAAATTGGGATTTTAAAAAACCAATACAAGCGATCAATGAAACAGAGTTGGTTTTTTGAAAAGATAAAGAAAAAAGGATAAATCCTTAGCCAAACTAAAATGAAAAGAATGTGAGAAAAATCTCAAATTATCAAAATCCAAGATGCAAAAGGAAATGTCACCACATATACTTCTGAAATCCTAAGAATCATCAGTAACTATTTAGAAAATTTATGCTACAATAGCTAGAAAATCTTGAAGATATGGAAAAATTCCTAGAGAGGCATGTTCTACCCAAATTGAACCAGGAACACATAGAAAATTTAAACAGATCAATTTCTAATAATGAAATTGAGGCAGCCATCAAAAGCCTTCCAACAAAGAAAAGCTAGGACTGGATGGATTCTCAGCTGAACTGTACCAGACCTTTAAAAAAGACCTGATACCAATCCTCCTCAAATTATTCCATGAAATAGAAAATGAGGGAACTCTGCCATACTGATTATATGAAGCCAGTATCACTGATACCAAAACCAAAGTCACATCAAGGAAAGAACCTATCCCTGATGAATATAGATGCAAAAATTCTTAATTAAATACTGGCAAATTGTGGGCTGGGGATGTGGCTCAAGCGGTAGCATGCTCGCCTGGTATGCATGCAGCCAGGGTTCAATCCTCAGCATCACATACAAAGAAAGATACTGTGTCCGCCGAGAACTAAAAAAAAAAAAAATAAATATTAAAAAATTCTCTCTCTCTCTCTCTCTCTTTAAAAAAATACTGACAAATTGCATGCAAAAACATATTCCAATCACTCCCAGAAGATAACCACTCTCCTGGTGTCTAAAGGCTTTAGATACTCTTTCAGCTTAAGGTAGTTCTATTTTCTTGTTAAATTTGCTAGAATGTCATTTTTTTGTAAATTTTTAATTGGTGCTGAATGCTATAGAATGCTTTTTTTGGCATCTAGTGAGATGATATGATTTTTATCCTACATATTGTGACTGTAGTAAATAATTCTACATTATGAGAAATTAACCTAACTTGATCATGGATATATGCCACAAGATTAGATTTCCATATATTTTCTTTCATACTCATATTTAAAAAGTAAGGTTTTACTATAGTTTTTCTTTCTCGCAATGTTCTTGTGAGGTTTTTGATTGAATGTTATCCTGTCCTTAAAAGACACATTTTTTCGGGCTGGGGCTGGGGCACAGTGGTAGAGCACTCAACCTAGCATGTATGAGGCACTGGGTTCCATTCTCAACACCACATAAAAATAAAATAAAGGTATTGAGTCCACCTACAACTAAAAATAAATATATGTATGTAAGTATTTAATCTCTTCCTGTTCTCTGGAAGAATAGGTGTAATTTTGATATTATTTTTTTCTTAGATTTTTTTTTTAGAATTTAAAGATTAGTATAAAATGTTGTCTGTAGGATGGCTATGTGTTACAGTTTGATATAAGGTGATGACAGTCTCGACTAGGCTGGTGTGATGGGAAGGGAAAGGGCAAATAACAGCAATATTAACAAAATCTTGACATGTAGCATTTCCTAGTTTACAGACTGCTTTCATTTGATCTTGACAGTGATCTGGTGAATTGAAGATTAAAGAAAAGATCTAGGAATGAATTTGAGATAATTGTAAGCTTTGGCCTTTAAGTTACAAAGAGATTACTGGTACTGCCTTGAGTAGACATGTCCTCTTGTCTAAGAAGATTATTGAGCATAATTATTACTATCTTCTTTTTTGTGCCACCTGACAGTGATGGAAAATATATAAAAACCAAATAAGTCAATGGTAATGCTATAAATCAAGGAAATTGGCCTAATAATTCCCTCATCTGAAAAACGATGGCTTTAGGCTTGGTGATCACTACATTTTTTCAAACTTCTAATTTCTATTAATTTATAGACTAAATTACAAATTTAGATCTTTTTTATGGTAGTATATTTCATAGAAGAGTTTTAGAGGAGCAATACTTTTGGCATAACTTTAACAATTAATTTTTGACAAATTACTTTTAATTAAATATACATTTTTTTGGGAAAAGAAATTGGAATGAGGAGCAATGGTTTTGAACTGCTGAGGAGAAGAAAGTAATTCAACATTTAAACCAAAATGTGAGCCACTCAAATTATGTAAGTGCTTGGGACAGGAAATGCACACATAAATCAAACAGCTAACCTTATTGTAGTAAACCTTGGCCCAAATATGAAGAAATTTGTGTAATGAGGAAATGTGGCAGGGAACAATGAGAAATGAATGGAGAAGAATAGGTAAACAAAAATGTACATTCTAAGTGTTCTATGTTTAAAAATTGTAAATATGCTAAGTACTTCTATAATAGAGCCATAAAAACCCACTGTAGTACAGGGTATTTTCATTTTAAAGTATATATGTTTTCCAATTGGAAAGATCAGGCATAGAATTAGGCCAAAAGATTTCAACTCTACATCTGGGGTTTATTGTTACCATCATTAGAAACCAATTCTGGATAAGGAAACACAAAAGGAATTTATTAGGAGACTGTCAGGTAGTTCATGGGGTTAAGCTAAAGGCCAGACACCAGGCTCAGAGTGTTACAACAGACACATCTTCTCAATGTTCTTGTCAGAGCTTCAATTTTTGGATTTATTGGCAGGTTTGAACTAACTCATTAATGTCAGTGCATTCTACTTGGGAAGCTAATAATGATATCTAAGTATGGAGATTTACTTATGTGCAAGACATTATATCAGGTTTCAAAAATATCTAATGTATATGTATGTATATTCACTTTCATCTCTTCAAGGTAGACCTTATAGTTCTAATTTCACAAGTTAGGAAAATGCTTCATAGATGAAGAACTTGCCCCAAGTCACACAGCTACTAATGTGCTCAATCTAAATTCTTTTACATTAGTCTTATGTAATACTAAAGTCTATGATGCTTTCTCCAAGAAGCTTAAAAATCTATGTAAGACCTATTATTCATATTATTCATTTTTATCTTATTTTCTAGCACGGTATTTATTACAGAGTAAGCAAAGGGGAAAGATTAGTGGAGGAAATCGTGTGAACAAAGATACACAAGCTCCCTTGCACTTAATAATATGTAATCTAGTGGTTCAGACATGGAGTATGTGAAGGAAATTATGAGATCATTATGGAAATTTAGATTGAGGTGAGATCAAGGAAACCTTTGATGGTTAGGGTAAAGGATTTTAAATATTTTCAGAAGTCATGTGAACTCTGTGAAGGTTTTTGAGCATTGAAGGGTAGGATCACAGTTGTGCTATAGAATATGAATTTTATAGCAGTGGATATGATGAATTAGGGACAAAGAGATTGGAGGTAAGGAAACTAGTTAGGTATTTGTGAAAATTTAAGTAAGAGAGTTTGATAAACCAAATTTTGGGATGGGATCATAGTGGAGATTAGGAAAGATAGGATATACTTTTAACAAGCCTTTGTCTATTAGGTTTAATATAATCTAGCAATATCTTGATATCATGGGAGACACAGAGGAAAACCCAATTATCAGTTGAAATGTAAAGCTTATAAGGATTGAGAGAAAGGTGTTTCTAATGATAGGGGAAATGGTCAAGTAGTAGAACTTTTTATTTTCAGATGTTGTTATGGTTTGGATGTGAGGTGTTCCCCAAATGTTTATGTGGGACACAATGCAAGAAGGTTCAGAGGAAAAATGATTGGGTTGTGAGAGTCTTAACCCAGTCACTGAATTAATCTCCTAATTGGGATTAACTGAGTGGTAACTAAAGTGGTAGGGTACAGCTGGAGGAGGTGGGAATTGGGGCATGGCTTTAGGGTATATATTTGTATCTGGCAAGTGGAGACCTCTCTCTCTGCTTCCTGATCACCATGTGAGCTGCTTTCCTCTGCCACACTTTTACATTATGATGTTCTGCCTTACCTCGAGCCCCAGGAATGGAGCCAGCCTTCTATGGACTAAGACCTCTGAAACTGTGAGCCTCTAAATAAACTTTTCCTCTTCTATAGTTGTTCTGGTTGGGTCCTTTAGTCATAGCAGCAAAAGGCTGATTACAACAGATGTAGAGGAAAAGTAGTTTGATTTCTGGAGATGTTGAGTTAAAAGTACAAGGAGATCATTGACAAAACATGCAAATATATGATTGGGCATTGGAGAGAGGTCAAAGATTGATAGAAATTTGAGAAGCACACATACAAAAAAGTAGCAAACAAAACAAATAAAAACAGACAACAATAAAAAAAACTCCAATCAATCAGTACCATCACAACCAACAACAAAAATTACCATATAGAGATTAACCTGTATGTGAATGAATGATGCAGCCCATATGAACAGTGTCAACTGTTCGCTCCTTACTTGGGTTGCCTCTCCATTTCTTATGATAGCTGTGTGTAGGGCTAGAAAATTCTTTATCCAGCTATTCTTTCCATCTGGTCTAGGAATACTGGGTGAGTTTCCTGGGATGTTTAATAAGAGTTAACAATGAGTCCAAGGGAGACAAATTCAGTTTTTCCTTCTCTTGAGTCAGTCAGCATCTCCTCCTTTACATTGGTATACTTTCACTCCTTCTTTCCCCTACTTGGATCCCAAATTCTCACATATTTTGTTTATTGGTAAAAATTTTTGGTGGTATGATACAAGGAAAAAATATAATGGGTTATATAACATTTGACAGTACATGGGAATAATCTATTAATCTATATTAAAGATCCTAGTAATTTTCTAAACTTCAGTGGTATGCTTTGTCTTGGATAACTGAATAACATAGTTTTAGCTGCATTAAATAAGACACATGAAAAAGTTAAACTCGTCATCATATAAAACATGAAACCATTTTTAGGACGTACTCAAGGTGGCAGAATAATAGCATCCTTGTTAAGTGTCCTTCAGAGAAATAAACATAAGGAATACTTTGTTGCATATGAGGTAGGCTCTTCAGTTATCTTAAGTCTATCTTTGTGCTTTTTCTTATCATCAGTAGTATGTAAATAACATGAATATCCTGCTTTAAATGTTGCTTAAAAAAAGCAAAATCCAGTGATGAATTTGATTATTGGACAGCCTTTCATGTTTTTCTACTTTGAAATTTGCTCTGTGGCCTTCTTTAAAAAAAATCCTTTTATAAATACAATCCTGAAGTGCTTTGTTTCCTTTTTTTTATGCATAAGAGCATGCTCAGTGGAAGCATATTGTGTGTGAAGATTATTGCTTGTTCAATTTTGTGCACTGATGGTGAGCAGAAAATCTTTTTAGCTTTCTTTATAAAAATGATTTATACAACACCACTTTAAAAACTGAGTGTTAACAGTAAAATTAGTTTTAGAGTTATTACAATGAAAAATGAGAGAAAAATCTACCATGTTAAAAATGAGTAATGCATTTATTTTAATCTTTGTTTCCCTTCCCCCATTCGGCTACCAAAAGAGATGCAGCAAAATTCCCCAAAAGTGTTATTTTTTTTTTCTGGAACTGTTCCAATGGCACTTCAAAAGAATTTTAAAAAGACTATTCACTTATGTATAACAGCTTTGGAATATATAATAGGATATATTAGAATGCTTTTAAAAGGATCATGGGTAGATCATGAAGAACATAAATGTGAACTCCTTTGTTGTTATTCTTAATGAAACCAAAATTATTTGCATGTGAAAAAATTTAATTGTTTACAAAATCTGCATAACACTATCAACAGCAATGGGATGATGGGGGGAGGCAAAAAAGCTCAAAAAAAGAGTTTTTAGTTTTGTGAAAGACTGATTATTATTCATAGATGATGCTATTATAAATGGCTTTCCTAAACTGTAATCTGAAATAAAAATATTAATAAATTACTTATGCACAATTGAAGGTAATATCAATTCTATGATGTTTTAAATTGCATTTGATCTGGATCAAAAGGGTAAAGAGACTCTATAAAATGAATAAAGTTTTAATTGCCATTGATAATGTAAATAAACATCTATCTCTTTTAAAATAAATTGCCCTTCTTAATAATTTGATTTATTATACAAAGAAATTATGCATACAGGTATTGGAATTGAATCCAGGGGTGCTCCACCACTGAACTACATCCCTTATCCTTTTTAACAAATTTAAATTTTAGGGCAGGGGGTCACTAAATTGCTCAGGCTGGCCTTAAACATAATGATCTTCCTGCTTCAGCCACCCCAGTATCTGGTATTAAAGGTGTGTGCCACACTGGCTCAAAGAAAAAGACATTTTTTTTAAGGTTCTCAATTTATTTATTAAATAAATGGATTGAGACATGAATGAAAACAAATACTCATGTGCAACTACCATGTTCACCATTCAAAAAAATTTTTTTTAATTGATTTTCTTCTCATATTTTAAATGGTTATGTGAAAAGAATAGTGTTAAAAGGAAAAGTTGTGAGATAAAATTTAACAGAATTTATATGGTCAAATGTATATTAAACCACATTGTTCCTTGATACATATTACATAGTTAATTGTATCTCATAGTGTTGCATAGGAGTTTTTTCTTTTGAAACGTGTATTGGTTTATCTGGATTAGCAATATCTTTCATTTAAAGATAGTTCATCATCAATATTATTATCGTTGTCACAATTATTTACTTCTTTGTGATCCCTTTATTTTATTTGTTTATTTTTTTCTAGTGCTGGAGATTGAAATTTGTGACCTTTGTGACCTCTGTAGAAAAAGCATTCCACCTCTTCCAAATTATTAAATGATATTTTTCCTTGAATAACCTCAAGCGTGTCTTAATGTAATGTTCTAAATTCTCAAGGTTAAAAATAATTTACATTTTTAGTATTTCCTCCTTGATTAGTAGGACTAGAATTGTGAAATGGAAAAGTAGATATGTTAATACTTTAAATGCTTTAATAAAAATTGATACTTTTGTCCTGGTTTTTTCATGGTGATCAGGTGGGGTAGGACAAGACCAGAAAACTTCAGAGGACTTGAATTGTAGAGATATCGGGTGTCTGAAGCAGAAGAAGGCATCTTCTGAGTAAAACTTTTAGATTTGAATTCTCTAAACATGTTCTGCTTAGCACTTTTCTCATTTTTTTTTTAGTATTCCTGCCATTCCAGCATAGTTGTTTTATGTACTTTGATGATTTGGGGGATTTATTGTGGTCTGGATAGAAAACTTCATTTCAAGTCTACTTGGGGTGACGTACTGGAGCTGGGAACTGTGGTGGGGGAGAGTAACTCTTCATTTAGAATATGTGGTCATTGTTATATCATGGAGAACCAAAACTCACTTTAAAAAAAAAAAGTACTGGGGATTGAACTCAGGGACACTCAACCACTGAGCCACTTCCCCAGCCCTTTTTAGTATTTTATTTAGAGACAGGCTCTCAGTGAGTTGCTTAGTGCTTTGCTAAATCACTGATGCTGGTTTTGAACTTGGGATCCTCCTGACTCAGCCTCCCAAACTACTGGGATTCCAAAATTTACTCTTTAAGTGAAAATATAGGTGCCTCCCATTGGTGCAGATTTTTATGCAGAGTCAAACAAACAAAAAAAAAATAGAAGGAACATATCATTGAATTGTAAGTTTCATTTTCATTGTATTAATTCCTGGATTTTTAATCTGATTCTTCTGATTTTTTTGTGTGAAACTTGGACTGATGTTTATATATGTGGCTGATTTAGAGTATATTAAACTAGATGAGAAGAATTTCCCCCATATATTTTTGTCAAAAGCAAATAAAGCTATCAGTTTTAAATTTGACATTAGCATAATCTTCTTTGAAAAAAGACCAATTAGGCCAATTTAATCTCTTCATACAAATGAACTCTAGCAGTTGAGTCATTTAACAAAATTGGGGTATTTCTGCTTGGGACTATAAAATGCTTCCAACTAGTTTGTAAGGATAAAAATGGAAGGCAGAATCATCTATTTCATATTTGTAAAAACCTGGAATTATTGATGTATTTTGTATATGGAAAATTTGGATTAGAGAATCTGGTTTACTTCAAAGTTGCATATATGACATAAAGGCTACAGCAAATGAATGGAACTTTTACTAGGGGGTTTAAGATGAATGTAAGGGGAAAGAAACAATCTATTTATTTATTTATTTAAAAATACTTTTTTTGTTGTCAATGGACTTTATTTTATTTATTTATATATGGTGCTGAGAATTGAACCCATTGTTTCACACATGCTAGGCAAGTGCTCTACCACTGAGCCACAACCCCAGCCCAAGAAACAATTTAAAGTGCATTGATAATTAGCAGGGCACTGTGGTACACACCTATAATCCCAGAAGCTTGTGAGGCTGAGGCAGGAGGATGGCAAGTTCAACAGAGAGACCCTAAGCAACTCAATGAGATTTTGTATCTAAATAAAATACAAAAAATAGGGCTGGGGATGTGGCTTAGTGGTTGAGTGCCCCTGAGTTCAATCCCTGATACCCCTCCACCAAAAAAAAAGCATTGATAATTATAAACCAGTTATTGAAAAATAAGCCAGTTATTTAAGATGCAACTATAATATTATTATTTACATAATTATTTTAGAAGCCAGAGGAAAATATACAAAAAGAAATATTAGAGAAAAAAGATGCATATTATATATCCAGGGACCTACTATTATAGTGGTCCATGGATATATAATATGCATCTTTTTATTTATTTATTTATTTTAAAATACTTTTTTTAGTTGTCAATGGACTTTATTTATTACAGTATAGATGTTATTCAAAGGGAGAATAAAGTAGATAGAAGAAACAATAAGATAAAATAAAGAAACATTCTCCTGAAGTGAAGACAAACTTGTATCTTTCAATTGGAAATGCAGAGAAAGTGTTAACAAACTATTGAGAATAGGGGATGAGGAAAGATCTGCATTTAAATATATTCTGATGGAATTTCTGAATCTCATGACAAAGAGTCTATTTTATAATACTGGGATGAAAATCAGAAACTTTTCAAAAAGAAGAAAGAACCCACTGACATTGGTCTTCTTATCTGTTACACTAGATACTAGAAGACAATGGAACAATATATTTATTCAGAGTTTCAAGGGAGAAATATTCTGAGTCTCACATGCATTTAATTTATAGGTGTGTATAAGGACATACTTTAGATATTCTTTGTGATACTAAGAGATATTTCAGACAAAATCCTTCAAGGAAGTCCTGTGGCCAAATGAAGTTGAATTAGAATTCAGATTGTGTATAGGAGAAAAGTCGTGTTTTGTTTCCTCACCCATTGCAAGATTCATGACTGAGGCCTGTATAACAAAAGACAGATTAATAAGAGAAAACTCATTAAAATTTATATAATGTAAGTTTTATATGAATGGGAGCCTTGGAAATGAAGATGCAAAGAAACAGGAAAAACTATTTTCATGAACAGCCATGCAGAAATATGATTTGAGGACAGAAGGGTATAATTTAATGATTGGAGCAGGCTTGGCAAGACCTGTTTAGTGTTCAGATTCTTCTTGGCATCTCTGTTTTCAGAGATGGTAATATTCCTTCCCTCTGAGTATGGGCAGGATCCTTTAGAAATGAGGGTCTAATGGCCTACTTTCAGCAGACGATAAACTAGGTTTTATGGCCCATTTTATTGGAGAAGGAGGGAGAGAATGTTACAGAAAGACTGTTCTGCTTCTGCTATTTTTTGAAATGCCAAGGTGCCATACTTTGGGATAGCATGTCTTCAATACCATGAATTTTTAAGAAAAGACAAGACTAGTTAATATAACTGAAATTTCTTAAGTCATGAGGAGTAACACAAAACAGTTGTATTTTTCCAATTTCTGCTGCAACTGTGTTCTAATGAAAGTGCCATTCATGCTCTCCTCTCTTATTCCAACTATTGTTTCCTGTTTCCAACTGCCTGAGACTCCGCTCTCCCTTTGCAGAAAAGAGGGCAAAGGGGAAAAAAGTACATATACTATGTGGCTGCCCCTGGCAAGGTTTCTGACTGCCCCCCCCCCAAACCTTTTTTTTTGTTTTGTTTTGTTTTTACTCCTAAGTGGATTTGTCAATAGACTCCCACTGACAGATGCTGTCATATTCAGCAGGTGGCCTTGGGCTGTTTTCCTCTATTTGCTCTTCTCTTGCTGCATTGATTGATGGTCAGCCTGTTGCTTTCAGTCTCATCAATCATTTGTTGCTGCAATTCCAGCTCCCCTTATTCTGGCCTTGATTCGTATTCTATACATTTTAGAAACTGTGCTTCCTGATTCTTCCTGTTCAGGGATAGTTTGTCCTTTTCAGTCCATTGTGTTCTCTGTCTTCCTCCATTCCCATTCTGCCTTAACTCTAGATGTTCTAGGGTAAGTCAAGCAAAGAAAATATTCTATCATGGATTGAGTTTGTCAGTTATTACTTTATGCACACAAGTTTCAACTTTTTCCTGGTGTTCCCTTCCCTAAAAGTTGGGAACAAAACCGGTTGAGTATTTTTTTATCCTCTTCCTATGGGAGAAACGTTCAGAGAGCCTTTCTACAAAGATTGCAATCCTTAAAAATCCTTAAAATTGCAATCCATATTATGTCCTCAAGTCTTTGGTCTCTCAGTCAATGACCCCTTGCAGCTTTAGGGTGGGAGAATTCCATTCTAATATCTAAGATGTTTGTGAATATGGCAGTATCTTGATTATAATTCCTGTACCTTTTCATAACCTCATGGCATCAAAAGATACCAACCAGTATTTCCTATAATCTTTTTAAATATACAAGAAACTGTGGTGAACAGTGAAAGTAGTAAATCACTGATGGTAATATCATTGTCAAATTCAACACAATCATTAAGAAAGGTTTCTAAAATAAAAGTCATAAATAGAAAATTATAACAGCATTAAAATTCTACATCACTTGATTAAAATCTGGGCAGAAAGCAGAAAAAGATGCTAGTTAGAATTTGTTGAGGATGGACATAGTTAAAATTTAATATTTGATATCAGTAAGAAATATAGGTTTGTGTTGGGGGTGTAGCTACTAGGTAGAGCTTGTACCTAGTTAGCATGCACTGCCTGTGTTCAGTCCCCAGCATTAGGTGGCAAGCTGGGGAGAAAAGAAAAAGAAATATAGGTTTAATGTATTTTCAAAAAGTAAAGGCGATTATAATAGAAATAAAATGCTAAGGAAAACCAGGTAAAGAGGAATAAAGAAATGAAACAGTGATAAAAAAAAACTAAAAGAGGGAAGAGTGTCAAAAAGACAAAATCATACCAAATTTAATTGAAAAATCTAATTGGCTTTTTTTGCCATTCATGACTAAAGTACAATAATGGCCTATCACAACATTGTTGAATTATTGTTATCTAGGAAGAGAATATGAAGTAAGAGGAACAGTTGCCACCAAAATAGTGTTTGCATAATGAGAGATTAATCTGCCATGTCTGTTTATTTTTTAAGCATTTTTTCCACTTGGAGAGGAGAAGAAATGGGCTGGTAGGAATGTGTTACAGTTTTAGCACTAGTGACAGTTGAAACAAGTTTGATGTGGATGCTGTGGTTTTCTGTCATATTTCCTTGACTCTATGACTGTATGTTTTCAAATTCTTATATTCAAAATTCTATCTGTGGCACATAATGTATATATTGAGGAGACATAATAACTTTTACAATTATTACTCAAGGAGTTATTTTTGCTCACAGTAAGCCAATTCTGGTTTCCTGTGTGCAAACGTGTTACTGGAAATTGCATCAAGTAATTCACAATGGACATAATTCCTTAGAAAATATTTGTCAGTATAATTTTGGCTGTGATGCTTCCTAATGTATTGGGTTTTATGTATGGTGTGAATTATACTATACAATATGACTTTTATTTTTGATCTTAAGAAATCTTTAAGAAATTGTGATTTGATCATTTGGTCATTTTTTTTTTTGAGAGAATTTTTTAATATTCATTTTTTTTTAGTTTTCGGTGGACACAACATCTTTATTTTATTTTTATGTGGTGCTGAGGATCATCGAACCCAGCGCCCCATGCATGCCAGGCGAGCGCGCTACTGCTTGAGCCACATCCCCAGCCCTGATTTGGTCATTTATTTTCTACAAAGTTAGTGTTTTTAGTTATTTTTAGAAACCATTTTATTAAAATTATCGGGGTTAATCTTAAGCTTTTTTTTTTACCCCAACCCCAGGAATAATTAGATAGAACGCCTTGGGCTGTAAAACACAATAACCACTGTCCCCTTTAGGCCAGTAAGCACTAGAACCGTGGCTTGTGTTAATTGTGATGTAATATAAGTGTAAAATAAGCAATAATTTTTTTTTTTACAAATACAAAAAAGGAATGTAAGATAACTCAATAATTTTATATGGATTATGTGTTGAAATAGTATTTTTGTTCTTCTAGGTTAAATAGAATGTAAAACTTAAATTAATATATATGGCTGATATTGAATTTCTGCTGATAGTGTTGATATAGACCCACTTGAACTAAGTGAGATGCTTCTAGCAATGATAATAAAATTATGTCATCATTATAAAGATGAGAATTTGTAGTATTCAGTAGCATGTGTCCATGGAAGCCTACTATTAAGATACAATTTGGAAAAAAAAGGAACTTCATTTTTTTTTCATATTTATTTATTTATTTATTTTGTTTTTAATTAATTTTTATTGTTGGTTGTTCAAAACATTACATAGTTCTTGATATATCATATTTCACACTTTGATTCAAGTGGGATATGAACTCCCATTTTTACCCTGTATACAGATTGCAGAATCACATCAGTTGCACATCCATTGATTTACATATTGCCATACTAGTGTCTGTTGTATTCTGCTGCCTTTCCTATCCTCTACTATCCCCCCTCCCCCTCCCCTCCCCTCTTCTCTCTCTACCCCCTCTACTGTAATTCATTTCTCCCCCTTATATTTTTCCCCCTTTCCCCTCACTTCCTCTTGCATGTAATTTTGTATACCCCTGAGGGTCTCCTTCCATTTACATGCAATTTCCCTTCTCTCTCCCTTTCCCTCCCACCTCTCATCCCTGTTTAATGTTAATCTTCTTCTCATGCTCTTCGTCCCTACTCTGTTCTTAGTTACTCTCCTTATATCAAAGAAGACATTTGGCATTTGTTTTTAAGGGATTGGCTAGCTTCACTTAGCATAATCTGCTCTAATGCCATCCATTTCCCTCCAACTTCTATGATTTTGTCATTTCTTAATGCAGAGTAATACTCCATTGTGTATAAATGCCACATTTTTTTTTATCCATTCGTCTATTGAAGGGCATCTAGTTTGGTTCCACAGTCTTGCTATTGTGAATTGTGCTGCTATGAACATGGATGTAGCAGTGTCCCTATAGTGTGCTCTTTTTAGGTCTTTAGGGAATAGACCGAGTAGGGGAATAGCTGGGTCAAATGGTGGTTCCATTCCGAGCTTTCCAAGAAATCTCCATACTGCTTTCCAAATTGGCCACACCAATTTGCAGTCCCACCAGCAATGTACAAGTGAACCCTTTTCCCCACATCCTCGCCAGCACTTGTTGTTGTTTGACTTCCTAATGGCTGCCAATCTTACTGGAGTGAGATGGTATCTTAGGGTGGTTTTGATTTGCATTTCTCTGACTGCTAGAGATGGTGAGCATTTTTTCATGTACTTGTTGATTGATTGTATGTCCTCCTCTGAGAAATGTCTGTTCAGGTCCTTGGCCCATTTGTTGATTGGGTTATTTGTTATCTTATTGTCTAATTTTTTTAGTTCTTTGTATATTCTGGATATTAGGGCTCTGTCTGAAGTGTGAGGAGTAAAGATTTGTTCCCAGGACGTAGGCTCTCTATTTACCTCTCTTATTGTTTCTTGCTGAGAAAAAACTTTTTAGTTTGAGTAAGTCCCATTTGTTGATTCTAGTTATTAACTGTTGTGCTATGGGTGTCCTATTGAGGAATTTGGAGCCCGACCCCACAGTATGTAGATCATAGCCAACTTTTTCTTCTATCAGATGCCATGTCTCTGATTTGATATCAAGTTCCTTGATCCACTTTGAGTTAACTTTTGTGCATGGCGAGAGAAAGGGATTCAGTTTCATTTTGTTGCATATGGATTTCCAGTTTTCCCAACACCATTTGTTGAAGATGCTATCCTTCCTCCATTGCATGCTTTTAGCCCCTTTATCAAATATAAGATAGTTGTAATTTTGTGGATTGGTTTCTGTGTCCTCTATTCTGTACCATTGGTCCACCCGCCTGTTTTGGTACCAGTACCATGCTGTTTTTGTTACTATTGCTCTGTAGTATAGTTTGAAGTCTGGTATAGCTATACCGCCTGATTCACACTTCCTGCTTAGCATTGTTTTTGCTATTCTGGGTCTTTTATTTTTCCATATGAATTTCATGATTGCTTTCTCTATTTCTACAAGAAATGCCGTTGAGATTTTGATTGGCATTGCATTAAAACTATAGAGAACTTTTGGTAATATAGCCATTTTGATGATGTTAGTTCTACCTATCCATGAACAGGGCATATTTTTCCATCTTCTAAGATCTTCTTCTATTTCTTTAGGGTTCTGTAGTTTTCATTGTATACATCTTTCACCTCTTTTGCTAGGTTGATTCCCAAGTATTTTGTTTTTTTTGAGGATATTGTGAATGGAATGGTTGTCCTCATTTCCATTTCAGAGGATTTGTCGCTGATATACAGGAATGCCTTTGATTTATGCGTGTTGATTTTATATCCTGCCACTTTGCTGAATTCATTTATTAGCTCTAATAGTTTCTTTGTAGACCCTTTTGGTTCTTCAAGGTATAGAATCATGTCATCTGCAAATAGTGATAATTTGAGTTCTTCTTTTCCTATTTTTATGCCTTTAATTTCTTTCGTCTGTCTAATTGCTCTGGCCAGTGATTTGAGAACTATGTTGAACAGAAGTGGTGAGAGAGGGCATCCCTGTCTTGTTCCAGATTTTAGAGGGAATGCCTTCAGTTTTTCTCCATTCAGAATGATGCTAGCCTGAGGCTTAGCATAGATTGCTTTTACAATATTGAGGTATGTAAGGAACTTCATTTTTTATTGCTTGAAATTATCTGACCTGTTAGAATACCACTACCACATACTTTGACCCTGCCTGGGTCCTTAGATACATATTCGGTATGAACTTTCATATCTTGTGCCCCGGAATGATATATATGTCAAGATTCATAGAAAAATCAACAAATGTTGATGCAGTCTTATGTTGTTCCTGATGAATTTTCCCCATAGATTGGTGGAAGAACTAGTGATAATCAATTTGTGAAGTAGCTGTGCCTTAAATCTTTTTTTTGAGAAAAAGGATAAATAAGGTTTATTGCTTTGATAGCAAAGGAGAAATACAGGGGACTCCTGTCCCAGAGGCAGTGATTCTACCCATCAGCAGGAACAGGGAGCTTTTAAAAAGGTGATTCAAAGACTGCATTCCACATGTTCTTGTTAATTTGGGAGACTGTCATTTTTGAAATCTTCTGGTGTCATCCCTAAAGTCTGGATTACTTCATGCCTATGGTGGTGATTGCTCAAGTACAGATAACTCTGTCTAAAATGGGATAGAAATGTAATTCTGTTTCCTGTGAGATTAAAGAGGGGGAGAGATTAGGAAGGAGCAGGGAGTGAGGAAGAGAAAAAAACATATTCATTTTAAAAATAGATTGCAGTAGCAGAGCAGCAGGGGCTATATTCAAAGCACAAAGTGGACCACTGTTACATTTCCACTCTGTCAATTTCTATGGAAAAATGGGCAACAACATCTTGAAACTGCTTCCTGATGAAAGAGGGCAAAGTTGGGGGAAGTAACCCAAAGTCCTTGTTTGTGTCAGAGAGGCATGGACAGTGAAGGCCTATGTAGCATAAGAGCAGTCCAGAGGTCTACAGTGGTAGATGGCAGGTGACTGGACAAAGTATACATAGGGAAAGAATCATGCAAATGGCCAAGGGTGTAGTGACTTCACTGAGTTCAGTTTCCTTTTTCTCAAAGTGGACCACAATGGAGCAACCTATAGCCCTATAGCCGTCAGGGAGAGAATGTGGGAGTTCCCTCGAAGCAAAAGGAGCCTCCTCAACTGCTGGGATGGTCCCTCTTATTAAGTCTAAATAAGATTTAATGTGCCTTAAATCTAATTTGCTACACATATGGATATTGCTCAAGAAACCCAGACTTACATTTTATATAAGAATAATCTTCTTTAATATGTGAAAGATCAGGGAATAAAATATTCTAGTGAATGTCCAGGCTTTTTGAAAGTTCTGTAGAAAACATATCCATTTGTATTTTAAAATATATTAATATGGCTTATTAAATTATACACATAATACTAATGTAAATTTTTACATTTAATTTAAAGGAAATTAATTTTTTTTTACAATTGAGGATCTTACATTGTCTTAGAGCATTCATTTAAGACAAGAAATCTCAAGTACAGAATTTAAAGTATTGAGAAATAGGCATGGAAAATGGTATTTGAGTTTGTATTAGACTAAGACCAAGATCTCTAAATTATACTTAAAAAAATGTAATAAGCATTTTAAACTTTTAAAAGTCATTTCTTAAAGACCTAGAAATTTGTGCATTTTCTAAAACAACTTAATCAAGGTTTTATAGGCCCTCTTTAAATTTGAGGATATGTTGGAATAAAGAGAGGAAAATACTACAAAAAAGTTGGAATGAAATGGAGCATGAGGTTGAAATATTACTTTTAAATGTAAAGGTTTCTGCTGGCTGTGGTGGCACATGCCTGTAATTCCAGGTTGGGGAGGCTGAAGAAGAAGGTTTGAGAGTTCAAAGCCAGCCTCAACAACTAGCTGAGTTGAGACCCTGTTTCAGTAAAATACAAAATAGGGCTAAGTGGTTGAGTGCCCCTGAGTTTAATCTCCAGTACCCCCCCAAAACAAACAAACAAACAAACAAACAAACAAAATAAAGTGTCTTTTTTTAAATTAAGTTTTTACTTGGTGATTTTGGGTTTGGCATAATTTATAGTGATTCAAATACATATAGATGTTCTATGGGTATGTACTCTGTCAATAAGTATAATAGGAAAAAACATATATGCTAAATTTCTATTCTAACCCTCCTTATTTAAAAAAAAAATGTATCTGCATCCATTCTAGTTAGGAGACATTTATTGGAGATATTTTTTCATGCTGCCGTTATAATTTTTTTCCCCTCATAATAGAGAACTGAGATGATGTAGGTAAATTAAATATATAGGCCATGATTATTATTTTAGTTATAAATATCAGTATCTTTTCACATCTTCCCAGTATCTTATAAGTATCAGTAAACTATTTTTAAGGTCTATTAACATTAAGGAAAATTTTAAAATACATGAATTAATTCATAGTATTTTCTAATTTCTTTTCTATCCTTTGTTTGAGGTATTCTGAGCAACATATTGTTCTAAGCAGCTTCATCTGAAATTTGGTGCCCTCAAAATAAACCATTCCCCTTGCAGTTCTCTCTGGTGGAGTCATCTCATCATCTATGCACTTTTCACAGTGGAAAACTCAATCATTCTCTTACTCTTATCCTATCCATGTTGGACACCGTCTCCTATAGGTTATAGGTCTTATTTTAAATATATCTGCCTATTTGAATTTCCTTCCTCTTCCCTATATTCATTAGTATATCTTCATTAGTTCTAATTTCTTTGTTTCTCCTTTGGTCTGTTAAAGCAGACTGTTAACCTGATCCCTCATGTCTTGCTACTTCTACCTGTCACAAGAACTCTCATTCTAAAATACTGACCTTTCTGTCCCTAGTACTACAAAAACAAAACCCAAGTACAGACAGACAAAAAAAAATATTGATAATGCCAGAAATATGCTTAATGTCTTTTTGATAACTGTTTAGTTCCAAGTTATCTACAGAAGTCTAAGCTTCTTTACACATTAGGAGGAGCACAACTCTCTTTTATCCCTTTCTATTTTATTGCCCTTTTTCCCTTTAATGAAGTACAAGATAATTTCCGCTATTTAAACATTCAGAGAATGAATAATGTAATTTTGCATGTTTTTTTATGTTTATGCAAACAGTTCTCATCTAAACAATGGAAATAATAAAATTATCTTTGTTATAGAATGAGTTAGTACACATAAAGAATTTAGGATATTGAGTCACAATATTTGGCAGTTTGCTTTTCTCAATACTTTTTAGTACAAAGGTCACGTACAAATAGATAAGTTATTTATTAAAATAGTTGCATAATTTTCCAAAGTATTAATATTAATTAAATGTTCCTTTTTTGATGGGAATTTATGAGCTTGTTCTTTTATAATGCTATGGTGAGATTGCAATAAATCACTAAGTCAATTTTAAAGCAGGAGATGGTACCATCTTTATTCACCAGCTGGCAGTACAGATCCACCAGCTGGAGGGCCAAGGAGCTGACTGCAAGTCTATACCCTTTGACCCCCTCCAGGGATTTGAGTACACCTTTTATACCAAAAGTAAATCATGTTAGTACATTAATCATAAGTGGCTGTTGATATGATTCAAGACCATAAACAAACATCATGAGATCATAAGCAGAAGCGGGAGTGGGTCAAAATAACCCTAGTTGAGTACAAGTTAAAGAATGGTTACTAACGTCTGGACAATCATTCTTTGACAGGGTACATTGTTCAAGAAAAATGGGAACCAAAAAGAGAACAATTTTACATTGTATAAGAATTGCCATTTTGTATTGCCAAACATGCTATCCTAAGCAACTGTTAATGGGTACAGAGGCGGCGTGTTCCCATGGGAGGAGCATTTCTTACATGACATGGAGTCTCAGGGTAAAATGGAGTCTGTTTAGTCTTTGTCTGTTTAGCCTGGCTCATAACAATAATATTAAAATCCCACAGTAAAAATTTTTGTGTATTGTATTCATGTTAATACTGTCATTTCATACGTATCACTTCTAAAAAGTGGAATTGTTGGGGCAAAGAGTAATACCATTTGAAATTTTAATAAATGATGCCATGTTACTTTTTAAGAAAATTGCTGCAATCCAGTCACATTTTTGCCTCCATTGTTGGTCATCAATTATTTCTTTAAAATTCTGTAGTCATCTGATTGGTTAAAAATAGATTACCGCTCTTTCTGTGGATTCTTAAGGTCAGAGGAGCCCTCCAGGACCCCAAAGAAAAATGCACAGGGCAATATTCCATGGTGTCTTGGCCACTGCCAAGGAGCACGTGCATCTGTCTGTAAGAAGGCAATTGCCAGTTGACATGTACTAAGTGTCACCCATGGGCTGAGCATTACAAGGAGATACAAAAGGAGCACATGACCCTGTTACAGAGCGAACCCCCTTCCCACAACTGAAGCAGTCACAAAGGAGTAGATGGAAAGGAGTAGATGGACACAACACAATGCCTTTATTTATTTTTTTTAATGTGGTGCTGAGGATCGAATCCGGGTCCCGCCCATGCTAGGCGAGCGCTCTATCGCTGAGCACAACCCCAGCCCAATAAATATGAACTTTGAACTTGCCCTTTTAATACTCAGGACATTAAGAAAGGATATAATTAGGTCCGAAGATGGCGGCAAATAGAGTGTGTCACCCCCATGTACCATGTCACTGCTCAGGCGAATAGCGAGGTTAGAACGGCCAGAAACTATCTTGTTAGGAATTTCCATCAAAATTGGGGTGCACTGAAACCTAGAGGAAGGATTTCCAACACCCGAGGATCAATTTCTGCGGCTCAATCGCGAGTGAACCATGCTCCTGGAGACTCAGGCTGATTGATCAGCGGCCAGCCCCACAGCCGGAGCCTGCGCGCCGACGTGCCAGCAACACAGAGAAATGGTGCTACGGATTCTGTGAGGTCCTGCCAACTGTGCCCTCACAGTGCTCCAGGCTGAGTTCTGGGTTTGAGACAGGGAGAGAAACACTCCAGATCTGCCCTCCACACCGGACACCCACCGAGGAAGCCAGCGGCCACCATCTTGGAGAGCTGACGTCACCATCGCCAGTTTCTGACAGATCCGACTCATCGCAGCAAGTTCAGCGATAGAACAGGTGTGTGACATTTAGCCCTTCTCCCATACAGTGGGGAAATCACATAAAATCTCTCCCCGGCTTTACGGGGGCCTGATTATCAGAGTGAGCGTGAATAGAGGCGAGGGGAAAGGTAAAGGCACCTGACCTCCAACTCCCCCATCCCACCAGCAGTGAAAACGAAACCTGTCTCTCCACCTCCTGGAGGAGTGGCTATTGGAGGGAATCAAAACAATAGGGGGCCGGTTCCCAATAGCCGTGCTCCACATCCAGGAAACAGCAGGCCCAGAGTGTAGCTTGAACTGCGGAGTGCCGCAGTCTCTGGCTGGGCACAAATCACGAGTCTCCACACAGCTTGTAGATTCAAACAGCAATTCTTTATTCCCGAACTCACACCGGCCATCTACAAACACGCTCTGGGGGAATCCACGTTCTCTGCCCAAATCCACACCGCATGGGCTTTTGTCTCCCAAAATATACTGTCTGACCCTAAGCACTCAAGAGGAACTCAGCAGCTGGATACGCCCTATTCTAAAGGGGGAACACCCTAATCTCCTATTATGCTAAACTGCCCTATTCTAAAGGGGGAACACCCTAATCTCCTATTATGCTAAACCACCCTATTCTAAAGGGGGAACACCCTAAACACGGATCCTGCCCTGGTCCTTGAGCAAGGTCACCTTTCAGAAGTCCTTCCACTAGACAGCATGGGAGTAAGCTGGCAAGGAATTTGTCATACCTACTTGGCTGATGGCTCCCAGCATCGGAGAGGTATCACACTGGGGAAGGCCTGTCTGGTGGGAGAAGTGAGGAGACTAGAGGCCAGGAATAAAACTAAGTGAATAGGATTGGAGAGACACCAGGTGGGGGAGGAGGGCACGGCCTCATACGGATTGTTTCCTACAGCCGGAGGGAAAATCTTGGTCCGAAAGACACAGCAACAACTACTGGAAGCGAAGAAAATAGAAGCCTAAAAGTGCTTTTTTTTTTTTTTAAATTGTAATTTTTATTTTACTTTATTTTATTATTTTTAATTTATCATTTCTTCGTTTTCTTTTCTATTTTTCCTCTTTCTTTCTTCTCTCCCTCTCTGTTTCTTGGTTTGCTTCCTTTTCCCTATCTTTCCTCCCAAGCATGACCACTCCATTATGTGTAATTTACTAAATGCAAATAGATGAATATTACGAGACGGTCTATAGTCCACCTAAGCCCTTAAATACCCCAAAGTACTCCTGTCTATTCTCTTGTTAATATCTGCCTGCATTTGAGCAACCCTCACAAAGAAGCTAACATATAGTAACTTCCATACCATCAAATTGCCCGACCTTAATATAAAATCCTAAGTTCAAACCTAAATTCTCTATATGCCATCAAAATCTGTAGGCCTTTAATGAAACTAATGAATTTACCTTAAATCACAATTAAATCCAACATCTCTAAACATTGTCTCCCAACACAAAGGAGAGATCTTGGAACTATACAAAACCAAAACAAATTTATAGGAGACAACAGAAACACAGCAAACAGAGTTGGAACGTAACATGAGCACCATGAAAAAACAAGGGAAGAAAGGATTACAAACAATGCAGGATAACTTAAATTTACAGGAGAACCTAGAGGCATCAGAAAAATGGACAGAGAAAGAACTCAAGGCGTACCTGACTCAGATGGAATGGAATCTTAAGAAGTCATTAGTCAGCAAGTCCAAACAATGAAAGAATACTTTGAGAATGAATTACATAAGCAGATTCAAGTAGCAAAAAACGAACTCTACCAGGAGATAGAGATTTAAAAAAAAAATCAAACAGTAATTCTAGAAATGCAGGAAACCATAAACCAAATCAAAAACTCAAATAAGAATATTACAAATAGACTAGATCAAATAGAAGTCAGAACATCAGATAATGAAGACAAAATTTATCAACCTGAAAAGACTATAGCCAACGCAGAAAGGCTGGTAAGAAATCACGAGCAAAACATCCAAGAGATATGGGATGTCTTAAAAAAACCAAACTTAAGAGTCATTGGGATAAAAGAAGGTATAGAGGTTCAAAACAAAGGAATGAGCAACCTATTGAATGAAATAATCTTAAAACTTTCCAGAAATGAAAGATGGAAAGGACTGCCAAATTCTGGAAGCCTACAGGACCCCAAACATACAAAACCGTAATAGACCAACTCCAAGATACATTATTATGAAGATATCCAACATACAGAACAAGGAGAGAATATTAAAAGATACAAGAGAAAGGAGGCAGGTTACATTCAGCAGTAAACAAATTAGGTTCACAGCTGATTTATCATCACAGACGTTGAAAGCGAGAAGATCCGGGAACAACATATTTCAAATGCTGAAAAATAATGGATTCCAACCAAGAATATTGTATCCAGCAAAATTAAGCTTCAGGTTTGAAAATGAAATTAAAATATTTCACGATAAACAAAAGTTAAAAGAATTCACAGCCAGAAAACCAGCACTGCAAAGCATTTTGAGCAAAACACTACAAGAAGAGGAAACGAAAAACAGCACCCAAAACTAACAGTGGTAGGTAACTCAGTAAAGGTGGGGGAAATAACCAAGGAGGAAAAACAAGCCAAATTAAAATAAATATGTAAATAAACATGACGGGAAGTACAAACCATATATTAATAGTAACCCTAAACGTTAATGGCTTAAACTCACCAATCAGGCAACATAGGCTAGTAACTTGGATTAAAAAAACAGACCCCACAATATGCTGCCTTCAGGAGACTCATCTGACAGGAAAAGACATACACAGGCTGAAGGTGAAAGGTTGGGAAAAATCATACCACTCATATGGTTCTCGGAAGCAAGCAGGAGTGGCCATACTCATATTGAATAAAATCAACTTCAAACCTAAGTTAATCAAAAGGGATAAAGAAGGACACTATATCCTGTTAAAAGGAACCATCCACCAACAAAGAATGGTGCGGCAACGTTCATAAAACAAACTCTCCTCAAGTTCAAGAGTCAAATAGACCACAGCACAATAATTATGGGTGACTTCAACACACCGCTGTCACCATTGGACAGATCCTCCAAACAAAAGATGAATAAAGAAACTATAGAACTCAATAACACAATCAATAACCTAGACTTAACTGACATATATAGAATATATCCACCTCATCAAGTAGGTATACGTTCATCTCAGCAGCACATGGATCCTTCTCAAAGACAGACCATATATTATGCCATAGGGCAACTCTTAGTAAATATAAAGGTGTGGAGTTAATACCATGCATCTTATCTGATCATAATGGAATGAAACTGGAAATCAATGATAAAAGAAGGAAGGAAAAATCCTGCATCATCTGGAAAATGAACAATATGTTACTGAATGATCAATGGGTTACAGAAGACATAAAGGAGGAAATCAAAAAATTCTTAGAGATAATTGAAAATACAGACACAAGATATCAGAATCTATGGGACACAATGAAAGCAGTTTTAAAAGGGAAATTCATTGCCTGGAGTTCATTCCTCAAAAAAAGAAAAAACCAACAAATAAATGAGCTCACACTTCATCTCAAAACCCTAGAAAAGGAAGAGCAAAACAACAGCAAAGATAGCAGAAGGCAAGAAATAATTAAAATTAGAGAGAAATCAATGAAATTGAAACAAAAGAAACCATGGAAAAATTGTCAAAACTAAAAGCTTGTTCTTCGAAAAAATAAATAATATCGACAGACCCTTAGCCATGCTAACGAAGAGAAGAGATAAAACCCAAATTACTAACATACGGGATGAAAAAGGCAATATCACAGCAGACACTACAGAAATACAGAAGATAATTAGAAAGTATTTTGAAACCCTATATTTCAATAAAATAGAAGATAGTGAAGATATCGATAAATTTCTTAAGTCAAATGATTTGCCCAGATTGAGTCAGGAAGATACACACAATTTAAACAGACCAGTAACAAAGGAGGAAATAGAAGAAGCCATTAAAAGACTTCCAGCCATGAAAAGCCCGGGACCAGATGGGTATACAGTGGAGTTTTACAAAACCTTAAAAAGAAGAGTTAATACCAATACTTTTAAGTTATTTAAGGAAATAGAAAAAGAAGGAGCTCTTCCAAATTCATTGTATGAGGCCAACATCACCCTGATCCTGAAACCAGACAAAGACACTTCAAAGAAAGAAAACTACAGATGAATATCTCTAATGAACCTAGATGCAAAAATCCTCAATAAAATTCTGGCGAATCAGATACAAAAGCATATCAAAAAAATTGTACACCATGATCAAGTAGGATTCATCCCTTGGATGCAAGGCTGGTTCAATATATGGAAATCAATAAACGTTATTCACCACATCAATAGACTTAAAGATAAGAATCATACGATCATCTCAATAGACGCAGAAAAAGCATTCGACAAAGTACAGCATCCCTTTATGTTCAAAACACTAGAAAAACTAGGGATAACAGGAACTTACCTCAACATTGTAAAAGCTATCTATGCTAAGCCTCAGGCTAGCATCATTCTAAATGGAGAAAAACTGAAGGCATTCCCTCTAAAATCTGGAACAAAACAGGGATGCCCTCTCTCACCACTTCTATTCAATATAGTTCTCGAAATACTAGCCAGAGCAATTAGACAGACAAAAGAAATTAAAGGCATTAAGATAGGAAAAGAAGAACTTAAATTATCACTATTTGTGGATGATATGATCTTATACCTAAAAGACCCAAAAGGGTCTACAAAGAAACTACTAGAGCTAATAAATGAATTCAGCAAAGTGGCAGGATATAAAATCAACACGCATAAGTCAAAGGCATTCCTGTATATCAGTGACAAATCTTCTAAAATGGAAATGAGGGAAACCACCCCATTCACAATATCCTCAAAAAAAATAAAATAAAATACTTGGGAATCAACCTAACAAAAGAGGTGAAAGATTTATACAATGAATACTACAGAACCCTAAAAGAGAAATAGAAGAAGATCTTAGAAGATGGAAAAATACACCCTGTTCATGGATAGGCAGAACTAACATCATCAAAATGGCGATATTATGAGATCCAACATGGCGGCCGGTGAGGAAGCAGCACTTTCAGTATCTCTACATTAACGGGATCAGAAAGACCCATTAATACACCTAGATTCTATCTACTGAGGATCTTCTAGCAAAATTCTGCTGAAAGGAGACCTGCCGGGAATTAGTAAGTTTATTAGAGGTGACAATTTGTCCCAGACGAGTGAATCTTGGCCACGCGGCACAGAAGCCCAGTCCCACGGCCACCACCTGCCTGGCTCTGCAAGCGTCCCCCGGAGGCCCGGCTCGGCAAGAAGGTTCCCCGTGTGGCAGATGGCCCCCGCCCCCCCCCGGCTCTGCTGGCGGTCCCGCTCGCGCTTCGAACGGCCCCCCGCCCACCTGGCTCTGTGAACGCCCCCACCCACCCGGCCAACGGCCCCCCCCGCCCGCTCGGCTCTTGGTGACGAGGCGCAGAGGTCCAGTCCCATGGCAGCCGCCTGCCGGGCTCTGCAAGCATCCCTGGCGGCCCGGCGCGGCGATAAGGGTCCCCTCCTGGCCCGCAGATGGCCCCCGCCCTCTCGGCTCTGCTAACGGCACCGCTCGCACGGTGAACGCCCCCCCTCCGCCCGGCTAGGCAAATGGCCCCTCCCCCACGCCGAACGGGCCCCCGCCCGCCTGGCTCTGCGAACGGCCCCGCCCACCCGGCAAACGGCCCCCGCCCACTCGGCTCTTGGCGACGTGGCGCAGAGGTCCAGTCCCACGGCAGCCGCCTGCCCGGCTCTGCAAGCGGCCCCCGGCAGCCCGGCGTGGCAAGAAGGGTCCCCTCCTGGCCCACAGACAGCCCCTGCCCTCCTGGCTCTGCTAATGGCTCCACCCTCAGGGTGAACGGCCCCCACCCGCCCAGCTCAGGAGGCGACATGAAGGGAATCTAACCAAGCCTTTATGAAAGTAAACTGGGAACTAAAACCAGAGATTGAGTCAGACCAGAGACAAGCCAGTTCCACCCCTCCCTTCAGACACTCCGGCAAGGAGCCAGGGGCCCGCCATAGCAGAGAGGGGAAGTCACCAAAGTTCGGCCAAGGAGATTCCTTCCCAGCGGAATCTACTTTAGCAGGTGTGTGACTCCCACCCACATCAGATACAAACAACTGGGAAACTTCAAAAATCTCTCTGTGGGCATGACTGTAAGGGCCAAGGGCCTCCAGACCCCCAACTCCCCTTAATGCCAGTGATGCGCACGTGACTGTAGGGGCGGAGGGAAGCAGAGAAGACTCCCCACCCCCACCTCCCCCAACCGCCATCTGAGAGGGCCTGACGGTAGGGGCGGAGGGAAACAGAGGACACCCCAGACCCCCAACTCCTCCTACCGCCAGCGGAGTGGTCATGATTGTAGAGGCTGAGGGAAGCAGAGGGGATCCTCGACCCCCAACTTCCATTACCACCAGCGGTGACACCAAAGGTCTTAGCCGCCAGCTGCCGAGGGTGTGCCCACCAAAGGGGTCCAGAAAAATTAAACTATTGACTCCCAGACCACAGATCCACAGCACTGGGGCTTGGATGAATGACAGAGAGAGTGCTCAATCGTTTGGGAAATAGGGCTCGCGGTGGGGCTGAAAGTGTAACCAGATCCTTGGAGAACCGCCTCTGGTGAGCAGGACCGGGCTGGCTGGCAGGAGGAAGGGGAGGAGGGGCCGTAGAAGTGAAATGGCTCTGGACCAACAGGATTGAGAGACTCCCAGGAGCTGCCTTATAGGGATTGCTGTCAACACATTGAGGGCAAAACTCAGCCCGGAGGGCACAGCTTTGCCTACGGGAAGAGAAGAAAATGGATCTCTAAGACCTAATTTTATTTCTTATTTTATTTTATTGTATTTTTTCTCTCCCTTTCCCCCTCTTTCTTTCCCCTTCCTAGTTTTATTGTTCTTTCCATTCTCCTCTATGCTATCTATCTCCCTCTCCTTCTTTCTTTTCAAGAGGACCTTCCCTCCCCTTTCCCCAACGTTCATCCCAAGCATTACGTCCTCCATTTCAAGTAACTGTCTAAATGCAAATAGGTGAATGTTTCGAGGCTGTCTATAGTGCTCCCAAGTACTTAGCTACTACCAACACCCTGATCCAATCGACGGTTAGTATCCCCCTTCAGTAGAGCAATCTTCTAAAGTAGCTGAGACATACTAACCCTTATACCTTCATAGCACCTAACCTAAAGTCCTAAGAACAAACAACAAATCACTATATGCATACAAAATCCGGAAGCCCTTTATAAATTGAATGAATCAGCTCTAAAATACAATAAAGCCCAACATCTCTAGGCATAATCTCCCACCACAAAGGAGAGACAACAGAGATATACAAAGCCAAAACAAATGTATAGGAGAAAGAAGTTACAAAGCAGTCAAACAGAGCTGGAAAGTAACGTGAACAACATGAAAAAAAAAGGGAAAAAAGGATTACAGATAATGCAGGACAACTTAAATCTACAGGAGGACCTAGAAGCATCAGAAACATGGACAGGGAAAGAAATCAAGGCATACCTAACTCAGATGGAACGGAATATTAGAGAAGACATGAGACAGCAAGTCCAAGCATTGAAAGTATATTTTGAAAACAAACTAAACAAACAAATTCAAACTGCAAAGAACGAGCTTTACCAGGAAATAGAGATCTTGAAAAAAAAACCAAACAGTAATTTTAGAAATGCAAGAAACCATAAACCAGATTAAAAACGCTAATGAGAATATTACAAATAGACTAGATCAAGTAGAAGTCAGAACATCAGATAATGAAGACAAAGTTTATGAAGTTGAAAGGAATATAGTCAACACAGAAAAGATGCTTAAATCTCACGAGCAATCTATCCAAGAGATATGGGATCTCATCAAAAAACCAAATTTGAGAGTCATTGGGATAGAAGAAGGCACAGAGGTTCAAACCAAAGGAATGGACAACTTATTAAATGAAATAATCCTAGAAAACTTCCCAGAGATGAAGGATGGAATGGATTACCAAATCCTGGAAGCCTACAGGACCCCAAACATCCAAAATCGTAATAGACCAACTCCAAGACATACAATTATGAAGATAGCCAACATACAGAACAAGGAGATAATATTAAAAGCTACGAGAGAAAGGAGGCAGATTACATTCAGGGGTAACCAATTAGGTTAACGGCCGATTTTTCATCACAGACTTTGAAAGCGAGAAGATCCTGGAACAATGTGTTTCAAATGCTGAAAAATAATGGATTCCAACCACGAATATGGTATCCAGCAAAATTAAGCTTCAGATTTAATTTCATTAAAATTTGACAATGAAATTAAAATCTTTCACGATAAACAAAAGCTAAAAGAATTCACAGCCAGAAAACCAGCACTGCAAAGCATTTTGGGCAAAATTCTACAAGAAGAGGAATGGAAAAATAGTGCCCAAAATTAACAGTGGGAGGTATCTCAGTAAAGGGGGAGGAAAATAACCAAAAAGTAAAAACTAGCCAAACTAAAATAAATAAATAAATAAACATGACTGGAAGTACAAATCATATTTCAATTGCAACCTTAAATGTTAATGAACTAAACTCACCAATCAAGAGACACAAGCTAGTAACCTGGATCAAAAAAACAAATCCAACAATATGCTGCCTTCAGGAGACTTATATGATAGGAAAAGACATACACAGGCTGAAGGTGAAAGGTTGGGTAAAATCATTCCACTCACATGGTCCTCGGAAGCAAGCAGGAGTGGCCATACTCATATCGAATAAAATCAACTTCAAACCTAAGTTAATCAAAAGGGATAAAGAAGGACACTATATCCTGTTAAAAGGAACCATTCACCAACAAGACATAACAATTATCAATTTGTATGCACCAAAGAATGGTGCGGCAATGTTCATAAAACAAACTCTCCTCAAGTTCAAGAGTCAAATAGACCACAACACAATAATTATGGGTGACTTCAACACACCGCTCTCGTCATTAGATCCTCCAGACAAAAGCTGAATAAAGAAACTATAGAACTCAATGACACAATCAATAACCTAGACTTAACCGACATATATAGAGTATATCAACCATCATCAAGTGGATACACGTTATTCTCAGCAGCACATGGATCTTACTCAAAGATAGATCATATATTATGCCATAGGGCAACTCTTAGTAAATATAAAGGTGTGGAGATAATACCATGCACCATATGTGATCATAATGGAATGAAACTGGAAATCAATGATAAAAGAAGGAAGGAAAAATCCTGCATCACCTGGAAAATGAACAATATGTTACTGAATGATCAATGGGTTACAGAAGACATAAAGGAGGAAATCAAAAAATTCTGAGGTAAACAACAATTCAGACACAACATACCGGAATCTATGGGACACAATGAAAGCAGTTTTAAGAGGGAAATTAATTTCTGGAGTTCATTCCTCAAAAAAAAGAAAAAACCAACAAATAAATGAACTCACACTACATCTCAAAACCCTAGAAAAGGAAGAGCAAAACAACAGCAAATATAGCAGAAGACAAGAAATAATTAAAATCAGAGCGGAAATCAATGAAATTGAAACAAAAAAAATCATTGAAAAAATTGATAAAACTAAAAGTTGGTTCTTTGAAAAAATAAATAAGATCAACAGACCCTTAGCCATGCTAACGAAGAGAAGAAGAGAGAAAACTCAAATTACTAACATGTGGGATGAAAAAGGCAATATCACAACAGACACTACAAAATACATAAGATAATTAGAAAGTATTTTGAAACCCTATATTCTAATAAAATAGAAGACAGTGAAGATATCGGTAAATTTCTTAAATCATATGATCTGCCCAGATTGAGTCAGGAAGACATACACAATTTAAACAGACCAGTAACAAAGGAAGAAATAGAAGAAGCCATCAAAAGACTACCAGCCAAGAAAAGCCCTGGACCGGATGGGTATACAGCGGAGTTTTACAAAACCTTCAAAGAAGAATTAATACCAATACTTTTCAAGCTATTTCAAGAAATAGAAAAAGAAGGAGCTCTTCCAAATTCATTCTATGAGGCCAACATCACCCTGATCCCGAAACCAGACAAAAACACTTCAAAGAAAGAAAACTACAGACCAATATCTCTAATGAATATAGATGCAAAAATTCTCAATAAAATCCTGGCGAATCGAATACAAAAGCATATCAAAAAAATTGTGCACCATGATCAAGTAGGATTCATCCCTGGGATGCAAGGTTGGTTCAAGATACGGAAATCAATAAATGTTATTCACCACATCAATAGACTTAAAGATAAGAATCATATGATTGTCTCGATAGATGCAGAAAAAGCATTCGACAAAGTACAGCATCCCTTTATGTTCAACACATTAGAAAAACTAGGGATAACAGGAACTTACCTCAACATTGTAAAAGCTATCTATGCTAAGCCTCAGGCTAGCATCATTCTAAATGGAGAAAAACTGAAGGCATTCCCGCTAAAATCTGGAACAAGACAGGGATGCCCTCTCTCACCACCTCTATTTAATTTAGTCCTTGAAATACTAACCAGAGCAATTAGACAGACAAAAGAAATTAAAGGCATAAAAATAGGAAAAGAAGAACTTAAAATATCACTATTTGCAGACGACATGATCCTATACCTAGAAGACCCAAAAGGGTCTACAAAGAAACTGCTAGAACTAATAAATGAATTCAGCAAAGTGGCAGGATATAAAATCAACACACATAAATCAAAGGCATTCCTGTATATCAGCAACAAAACTTCTGAAATGGAAATGAGGAAAACCACCCCATTTACAATATCCTCAAAAAAAAAATAAAATACTTGGGAATCAACCTAACAAAAGAGGTGAAAGATGTATATAATGAAAACTACAGAACCCTAAAGAGAGAGATAGAGGAAGATCTTAGAAGATGGAAAAATGTACACTGTTCATGGATAGGCAGAACCAACATCATCAAAATGGTGATATTACCCAAAGTTCTCTACAGGTTCAATGCAATGCCAATCAAAATCCCAATGGCATTTCTTGTAGAAATGGATAAAACTATCATGAAATTCATATGGAAAAACAAAAGACCCAGAATAGCAAAAGCAATTCTAAGCAGGAAGTGTGAATCGGGAGGTATAGGGATACCAGATTTCAAACTGTACTACAGAGCAATAGTAATAAAAACAGCATGGTACTGGTACCAAACAGGCGGGTGGACCAATGGTACAGAATAGAGGACCCAGAGACCAATCCACAAAATTACAACTTTCTTATATTTGATAAAGGTGCTAAAAGCATGCAATGGAGAAAGGATAGCATCTTCAACAAATGGTGCTGGGAAAACTGGAAATCAATATGCAACAAAATGAAGCCGAACCCCTTTCTCTCGCCATGCACAAAAGTTAATTCAAAATGGATCAAAGAGCTTGATATCAAATCAGAGACTCTGCACCTGATAGAAGAAAAAGTTGGCTCTGATCTACATATTGTGGGGTCGGGCTCCAAATTCCTTAATAGGACGCCCATAGCCCAAGAGTTAAATACAAGAATTAACAAATGGGACTTACTTAAACTAAAAAGTTTTTTCTCAGCAAGAGAAACAATAAGAGAGGTAAATAGGGAACCTACATCCTGGGAAAAAAATTTTTACTCCTCACACTTCAGATAGAGCCCTAATATCCAGAATATACAAAGAACTCAAAAAATTAAACAATAAGATAACAAATAACCCTATCAACAAATGGGCCAAGGACCTGAACAGACACTTCTCAGAGGAGGACATACAATCAATCAATAAGTACATGAAAAAATGCTCACCATCTCTAGCAGTCAGAGAAATGCAAATCAAAACCACCCTAAGATACCGTCTCACTCCAGTAAGATTGGCAGCCATTATGAAGTCAAACAACAATAAGTGCTGGTGAGGATGTGGGGAAAAGGGTACACTTGTACATTGCTGGTGGGACTGCAAATTGGTGCGGCCAATATGGAAAGCAGTATGGAGATTCCTGGGAAAGCTGGGAATGGAACCACCATTTGACCCAGCTATTGCGATTCTCCGTCTATTCCCTGAGGACCTTAAAAGAACATACTATAGGGATACTGCCACATCAGTGATCATAGCAGCACAATTCACAATAGGTACACTATGGAATCAACCTAGATGTCCTTCAATAGATGAATGGATAAAAAAAATGTGGCATGCATACACAATGGAGTATTATGCAGCACCAAAAAACGAAAAAATCATGGATTTTGCAGGGAAATGGATGGCATTAGAACAGATTATGCTAAGTGAAGCTAGCCAATCCTTAAAAAACAAATGCCAAATGTCTTCTCTGATATAAAGAGAGCAAGTAAGAACAGAACATGGAAGAAGAGCATGAGGAAAAGATTAACATTAAACAGAGACGAGTGTGGGGAGAAAAAGGGAGAGAGAAGGGAAACTGTATGGAAATGGAAGGAGACCCTCATTGTTACACAAAATTACATATAAGAGTTTGTGAGGGGAAAGGGGAAAAAAAACAAGGGAGAGAATTAAGCAACAGCAGATGGGGTAGAGAGGGAAGATGAGAGGGAAGGGGAGGGGGATAGTAGAGGTTAGGAAAGGTAGCAGAAAACAACAGTCATTAATATGGTATTATGTAAAAATGTGGATGTGTAACCGATGTGATTCTGCAACTTGTATTTGGGGTAAAAATGGGAGTTCATAACCCACTTAATTCAAATGTATGAAAAATGATATGTCATGAGCTTTGTAATCTTGTGAACAACCAATAAAAAAAATGGTGATATTACGAAAAGTTCTCTATAGGTTCAATGCAATGCCAATCAAAATCCCAAGTGCATTTCTTGTAGTAATAGATAAAGCAAACATGAAATTGATATGGAAAAATAAAAGACCCAGAATAGCAAAAGCAATTCTAAGCAGGAAGTGTGAATCAGGAGGTATAGCGATACCAGATTTCAAACTGTACTACAGAGCAATAGTAACAAAAACAGCATGGTACTGGTACCAAAACAGGCGGGTGGACCAATGGGATAGAATAGAGGACACAGAGACCAATCCACAAAATTACAACTATCTTATATTTGATAAAGCGGATAAAAGCGTCCAATGGAGGAAGGATAGCATCTTCAACAAATGGTGCTGGGAAAACTGGAAATCCATATGCAACAAAATGAAACTGAATCCCTTTCTCTCACCATGCACAAAAGTTAACTCAAAATGGATCAAGGAGTTTGATATCAAATCAGAGACTTTGCGTCTGATAGAAGAAAAAGTTGCCTCCGATCTACATATTGTGGGATCGGGCTCCAAATTCCTTAATAGGACACCCATAGCACAAGAGTTAAAAATAAGAATCAACAAATGGGACTTACTCAAACTAAAAAGTTTTTTCTCAGCAAGAGAAACAATAAGAGAGGTAAATAGGGAGCCTACATCCTGGGAACAAACTTTACTCCTCACACTTCAGATAGAGCCCTAATATCCAGAATATACAAAGAACTCAAAAAATTAAACGATAAGAAAACAAATAACCCTATCAACAAATGGGCCAAGGACCTGAACAGACACTTCTCAGAGGAGGACATACAATCAATCAATAAGTACATGAAAAAATGCTCACCATCTCTAGCAGTCAGAGAAATGCAAATCAAAACCACCCTCAGATACCATATCACTCCAGTAAGATTGGCAGCCATTATGATGTCAGACAACAACAATTGCTGGCGAGGATGTGGGGAAAAGGGTACACTTGTACATTGCTGGTGGGACTGCAAATTGGTGCGGCCAATTTGGAAAGCAGTATGGAGATTCCTGGGAAAGCTGGGAATGGAACCACCATTTGACCCAGCTATCGCGATTCTCCGTCTATTCCCTGAAGACCTTAAAAGAGCATACTATAGGGATACTGCTACATGGATGTTCATAGCAGCACAATTCTCAATAGCTAGACTGTGGAACCAAACTAGATGCCCTTCAATAGATGAATGGATTAAAGAAACGTGGCATTTATACACAATGGAGTATTACTCTGCACTAAAAAATGACAAAATCATGGCATTTGCAGGGAAATGGATGACATTAGAGCAGATTATGCTAAGTGAAGCTAGCCAATCCCTAAAAAACAAATGCCAAATGTCTTCTTTGATATAAGGAGAGCAACTAAGAACAGAGCAGGGAGGAAGAGTGTGAGAAAAAGATTAACATTAAACAGGGATGAGAGGTGGGAGGGAAAGGGAGAGAGAAGGGAAATTGCATGGAAATGGAAGTAGACCCTCATTGTTATACAAAATTACATATAAGAGGATGTTATGGGAAAGAAAAAAGAACAAGGGAGAGAAATGAATTACAGTAGATGGGATAGAGAAGATGGGAGGGGAGGGGAGGGGGATAGTAGAGGATAGGAAAGGTAGCAGAATACAACAGTCACTAGTATGGCAATATGTAAAAATGTGGATGTGTAACCGATGTGATTCTGCAATCTGTATACGGGGTAAAAATGGGAGTTCATAACCCACTTGAATCAAATGTATGAAATATGATATATCAAGAGCTTTGTAATGTTTTGAATAATCAATAAGAAAAAGAAAAAAGAAAAATAATAGATTACCACTGTTTCATTTTGCACTTTTTAGGCCACAAGTGCGATTAAGTTTATTTTCAATGTTTATGAGCTGCTTACATTTCTTGATTTGTGAATTGCTTGTTTATATCCTCTGCTACTTTCCTGTTTTTTTTTTTTAACTTCTGATTTATTTATTTATTTATTTTTTATGTGGTGCTGAGGAATACATGCTTTGGGGAACACTTCATATCCAAACCATAACATTCTAGGCAAGTGCTCTTCCACTGAGCCACAACCCCAGCCTCTACTTTTATGTTTTTAAAGTAGTTTTTATTATATATTTTTTACTTTATAGAATAGTAGTATCTCTTTGTCACAGATTGAACCATTGTGTAAGGCTTTTCTTTTTCTTTTTAATTAGAGCTGTATAGTTACACATTGTAGTTGTGTAAACTTTTTCAATGTATAGCCTCTTTAGGAACCAGGCTGCTCTCTTGGGATTTCTCCTCCAAGAGGGGTTGACATAAGATAAATGAACTGATCAGTTGAAGGTTGAGTCCCTAGGCTGTGGAGCCTTATACTAAAGCTAGAGAGGAAGAAAGAAAAGGAATTTTCATTTGATAGAGAGAAAGGTTAGTACCTAAGATCTGGAGACCCTCAGTGTTCTTCATCTAGCCAGAATATACAGAGAATAACTATTCTAAGAAGCACTGGATATTAGACGATTCCATAGTTTTTACTATTTTAAGTCACATGGTGATAAATATTCTGTTAGCTAAGTATTTGTGAAAAGTATTAATTCCTTAAAATAGTTTTTTTTGAGGAATTTCTAGGTAAGAAATTTTTACACTATGAAGGCCTTTAAATATATATTGTCAAATTATCTTCTAGAAAAATTATACAAATTTACATTTTCACCAACATTTATTATAAGGGCTTTTTCTCTGTATTTTACTCATTACTTAGTCTTATTGACTTTTTTTTTTTGCAATTTGACAAAAAATATATCATGGTGTTTATGTTTTTTACTTCCTTCAATTGCTTTTGAGATTCACATTTTTCATATATGTAGTCACCATTTATATTTCATTTACCAAATATATATTGGGCACCAAACAATATTTTAATCACTACTCTGTGAACTGAAGATAGAGTAGTAGAGTGTGCATTTGGATAAGGGACAGATAATAAACGAATACATAATATCAAATTGTGTTAAGTCCCATACTAATGGGAAAGAGGATGATGATAGGTTCTATTTTTGACTAATCAGAGAAGGAGGGGGGTGGTCTCTAAAGAGGTAGCATTTGAACAGAAAGATTGAGCCTTATGATTGCATAAAGAAAAAGTTTTGTAGGCACGGAACTTAAAATGCATCTGCTATAAGGTGCAAGCGTACTTGTGTTTTTAAGGAGGGTCCATGGTGTTAGGGTATGTGAGGAAAGTAGGGTAGAAAAATGAGGTTTGAGGTTTGAGTTAAGGTCATATCAAGTGGGATTTAATTTTCTGTGAGGTAGGAAAATGCACAATTTTTCCTTTTTCAATAATTAACACGTATTTTCTCAGGTCTATTTATTAAATGATTTTCCCTTTTCCTGCTTTTTTCCATATGTCAGCTTGATTTGTAATACACTGGGCCATTTCTAGAAGTTCCCTTGCATTCATTGATGCCTGTATTCTGACACAAGAATAACATATTTGGAACTTTTAAAAATAATTTGTTTTAATAATTGGTGGCACAAAGAACCCATTATTGCTTTTTTTTCCACATTTTTCCCTGCAAATTTATCTAGATGCACTTTAGAACTTAGTCAAGATTTCCTTTAAAAAAAATCCCATGAATATTTTTACTGAAGTTTTGTTATGGTTTGGATATGAAGTGTTCCCCAAAGCTCCTGTGTTAATGCAGGAATATTCAGAGGTGAAATGATTAAATCATGAGAGCTGTGACCTAATCAGCCCATCCTAGTTTGAATAGAGGAACTGAAGGCAGGTGGGGTTGTCTAGGTCACTGAGGGCATGCTTTGGAAGGATTCATCTTTCCTGAAGTTTATTCCTCTTTCCCTTTCTTCCTCCCTCCCTCCCTACACCTACCCTCTTCTCTTTCACTCTGCTTCCTGGCTGCTTTGTCCTTAGCTGCTTTCCTCTGTCATGCCATTTTACTGTGATGCTCTGCCTTAATCTGTGGCCCAGAGCAATGGAGATGAACTGAACCATGAAGTGAACCTCCAAAACTGTGACCTCATGATAAAAGTTTCCTCCTCTGAGATGTTCTTGTCAGGTGTTTTGGTCACCGTGATGAAGAGCTGACTGACACAGAGCTGCCTTAAACAAATTTATTAATTTAAGTAATTATAGATATTTCTGTTGAGGATTTATTTTGTTGTAAGAATAAGAAGATTAATAAAGTTATTGGATATTTACTGTGCTATAGGCACTAAGCTCACTGCATATATTGTGGTTTCTCTGAGTATATTTTTCCTCTAATGGGATTGCAAGCTGTGACTTTATCTTATTTGTTTTTTATTTCTTGGATCCATCATATTTTCTTGCACAAAGAACTTGATGAGTGTGTGTTAATAATTGAAAGTTGAAGATTGAAGTGGAAATAATATGAATAACCTCTCTTTATTCTAGGTCCCTAAGTAGTGAAAATTTGATGGTATTTACTAGAGAAAGAAGAAAAATTTATATTGAGAAAATAGTCTGGATCTCAGTGGTTTAGAATTTTGGTTTGCCTGTTTAATTGAAATTTTAAAGGCTACATCAGGTATTTTTTCTTTTTTTTATTTATCAAATCTACCCATATACTTTTCAATGTGAAAATAAATGTTCTTAAGTTTTGGCAATTTTTCATAAATAATTTCTTTCATTGTTTTTAAAAATTATATTATTCATTGCTGAATGGATGCTTTACTTATGATATCCTTTTATTTTTCATATCTCTGCCATTTTGTCTAATTTTATGGAATATTTCAGCTTTATTTTCAAGTCTTTTGAGTTTTAGATTTCTGCCATCATATTTTTTAAAAACTCTTTTATCATTTTTATTGATTTTCTTTATTATTAAAATCTTCTTACATTCATCTTCTTTACTTATTTTAGAGAATATTAATGATAGTATTTTAAAGTTTTTCTTCTTCCTGTGCAGTCTAAATTTCTTCCAAGTTTCTTTATTTTGAAGTTCATTTCTATTTTTTCTGTGTTTTGGCTTCTTTATTGATTGAGGTTTTCCTTGGATGAATGGATGTCTTTGGATGTTGCTTGTATTTTAGAGTGAAGGATTTCAAAAGTTAATGGTAAGTTTTAGTTCTTGGTGTTGGGACTTGGAGATTGTAGGCTTTCAGTGGTGTGCTTGATTTGTTAGATACCTTTGTTAGCATGTCTTCCCATCTAAAGGTCAAATGACCTCAATTTGGATAAAGTTATTGGATATTTATCAAAGAAATTGATAAAGGCTTAGGGCTCTTCTTCTACCCCTCTCCCCACCCTGCTGCAACCACATGTTTTTGTGTTGTTAGTTGTAAGTATTTCCTAGGATTCTAGTTATACCATAGGATGGTCTGTGTTCACCCATCTTGGTATCAATGAGAGAACTTGACTGTAAGTATATTTGGGTCCTTTTGGATTATTTGTTTTTATCTAGATAAGAATATTCCAATGGACTGCCTGGAGAATATAAGCCTTGCTATTGTTTCTTAGAAGCCCAGTCAAGTAAGATTTTATGTAAACATTTCTTTAGATCCCATCTCTAGTTGGCACATTTGCATTTAACTGTGCCTGTTATCTTATAGTCTAGAGAGTATGTAAGTGTATTATCCATGCCACAAAGTACATCTCTCATTCTACTAGGGAGGTGGAGGGCAGTCACTGCTATTCTGAGAACGCAAGGGAAACTAGAGAATCTAATTGATTTGCATTTTCAACCAATAATGTTGGGTATTTTAGTAATTCATTCTTTTTATTTTTCAGTAGTATTCTGTATATGGATATCATTTGTTTATCTGTTCACCTGCTAGTGAACTTTTGGGTTGTTTCAGTTTTATGTGGTGAAAATTAAGCTGTTATGAATATTCACGTGCATTTCATTTCTCTTAATTAAATACCTAGAGTACAATGTTTGGATTGTATGGTATTTGTATAACTTTTAATGAAACTGCCAAATTATTTCCAAAGTGGTGGTACTAGTTTACATGTCTACCAGCTGTGTATGTATTCTATTTGATTTACACCCCTATTGACAGATGTATGTGAAATTGTTTTAATGATATAATTCTGATAGATATGTTGTAGTATCTTATTGTGATTTTTTTTTAGAAGAAATTTTAGCTGGGTGGGGTAGAGCAAACCTGTTATCCCTTTTACTTGAGAGGCTAAGGTAGGAGGATGGTGAGTTCCAGGCCAGCCTGAGCAATATAGCAAGACCCTGTCTACGGAGAGAGTGGGATGAGGTGAGGGAGGAAGGAAGAAGAAAGAAAGAAATTCTATTGTGTATATTTAAGGTACACAACATTATTCTATGGGATTCATATAGTTGGTAAAAAACAAAAGTTACTATAGTAAAGCAAATGAATATGCCCATCATCTCAGTTATCTTTTTTTTTCTTTGTAGAAAGAGCAGCTAAAATCTATTCATTTAGCTTGAATCTCATATAGTACAGTTTTATTACCAATAGTCCTCATATTGTAAATTAGATTTCTAGAGTTGTTCATCCTACATATCTATTTATTATTTATACCCTCTGATAACACATCTTTTTATTTTTGAGTTGGATTGTTTTGCTGCTTTTGAGTTCTATGATTTCTTCATAAATTTTAGATATTCACCCCTTTTCAGATATGTAATTTGTAGATATTTTGTTTCCCTAATCCACAGGCTGCTATTTCGTTTATTGTTACCTTTGCTTTTTTAGAAGATTTTTTGATATAATACCATCTATTTGTTTTTGTGGCTTAAGCATTTGGTGGAATACCCAATTATTGCCAAGGCCAGTGTCTAAAAACTTCCCAACTATTTTTTCTTTTAAAATTTTTTAAAGTTTCTGAGTCCTATTTATGTTTTTTTTTTTTTGTTAATCCATTTTGAGTTGATTTTTAGGTTTTGTGAAAGATAAGGATCAAATTTCATTCTTTTGTATGTATAAATCCAGTTTTCCTGCTACCATTTATTGAAGAGAATATCTTTTCCCCATTTTGTCTTCTTGGTATCCTTCTCAAAAGTTTGTTTTCCATACAGGCTTGGGTTTATTCTGTGCTATCTATTCTGTTTCACTGGTAATGTGTATGTTTTCATGCCGTATCATACTGTTTGATTACTTAGCTTTGATATAAACTTCTAAATCTTGAAGTGTGATATATCCAACTGTATTTTCCTTTCTCAGAATTGTTTCGGCTTTTTAACTATCTTTTATGATTTCCATAAATTTTAGAATTTTTTTCTATTTCTGTGGAGAATGCCATTGGGATTTTGATAGAGATTGTAGTGAATCTTTATAGTGCTTTGTGTTGTATGGGTAGTTTAACAATATTAATTCTTCTAATCTGAGAGCACAAGATGGATCTGTCCATCTAGCTAAACACTGTATTCTTCCTTTCTGATCCATTAATCTGTCTTTACTCCAACTACGAAACTATGAGATTTTCTTTACTATAGCTTTCTTGTAGTTTTGAAACCAGATAGTATAAATCTCAAACTTTGTTTCTCTTTTCAATGCTACTTTGACTATTTTAAGTTCTTTGCATTTCCATATGAATTTTAAAACTAGTTAGTTTATAAAACAGCTATTGGGATTTTGATTTGATTTCATTGAATCCAAATATCAATTTGTTGAAAGTTGCATCTTGTGACTGATCAATTTGGCATATCTCACCATTTTTAGGCCCTTTTAAAATTTTTTCAGCAATATTTTGTAGTTTTCATTGTATATGTTTGCACATCTCTTGTCAAATTTATTCCTAAGCATTTAATTTTTTTATGAAATGATATTTTTTTTGGTAACTGGCTAGTATTTTTAAGAAGTTTTAATTTCTGTTTTTTACTAGTGTATTGAAATATAGTTAATGTTTATATATTAAGTTGTTTATTGCAACTTGACTAAATACACTTTATTTTGTTGCTTTTTTTGGAGTAAGGTTTACTTTTAAAAACCATTTTATTTTGAATTAAATTTAGACTTATGGAAGTGAAGTAAAGATAGTCTGAGAGTTCTCACACAGGATCGCATAATTATGTTAAGTTTTGGTAGGTTTTGTGTAGATTCCATGGGATTTGGTTATTTTGCCTTACAATAATTTTTTTTTTCTTTCCACATAACCTTGATAGCTTTTATTTCTCTTTCTTGTCATTGCATTTTCTAGTCAGTACATTTGCTGGGACCACCAGTTCATTGGTGGATAGAAGTAGTGAGAACAGAAATCCTTGCCTTGTTTTTGTTCTTAAGGGGAAAGCATGTCTATTCCTCTTATGCCCTCTCTCCCTACCCCATGGATCAGCCTCCTTATATCAAAGAAAGCATTTGGTGGGGCTGGAATTGTGGCTTAGTGGTAGTGTGCTCGCCTAGAATGCATGAGACACTGGGTTCGATTCTCAGCACCGCATAAAAATAAAGACAATAAAGTCCATCAACAATTAAAAAAAATATTTAAAAAAAGAAAGCATTTGGCATTTTTTCCCCCAGAGTCTCTATCTCTCTCTTGAAGTAATCTTTTGCTACCTATATTTGCTCTCTTATTGCTTTGTTGGAGTGATCAGTTTTTGCCCGTATTTGCTCATTTAGGTCATTCTTTAATTCACAGATCATTTTATTTATGAATCTTCTGAATTCTTCCTCTGACATTTCATCAACTTCCCTGTCCTTGGGTTCTGTTATTATAGTATCCTGGTTTATTTGGGGCACTTTCCTCCCTTGTTTTCTCATGATGTCTATGTGTCTTTCTTTCTTGCAGTGTGAATCTGAAATATTACAGTTTCTTCCCTATATTCTTATAGTACCCATGCAGATTGTCTGTACCTCACCTTGATGTTGGCTTCCAGACCCTGCCAGTGTCCCTCAGTATATACTACTGCATCTAAGGTTGGTGGTGGCAATAGCAGAGGTAACTTGAGATAATAGTTAAGGTGCCTCAAGATGGAAGCAATGTCTTACAAAGATGGGGCTGCAAGACTGGGCCTCACACTCCCTTCAGGATGCCTGCTGTGAGATGCAGCTGTTTTCAAAAAGTTAGGGGCTACTGGGTGGGGAAGGCTTTGGTGATGACTGCAGTGTTCCAAGATGGAAGTGGGTTAGGCTTAGGCTCCCAGGTGTGTGGGAGGTGAACTGGGACCTACTCTGGACCTGGGTCCTGTGTAAGTCAGTGTGGACAGATCTGGGCCAGGCCTGACTCCCGAAGGGGCGGTCCTGTGCCAGAGACTAGGTTCTGGCAGGTGTCTGCCCTGCTGGTGGAGGAGGGGTAGACCAGGGCCTATTGTGAGCCTGGGTCCCATGCGGGCTGGTGTGGGCTGTCTGGCTGGGTCTCAGCTCCAGGTAGTCTGCTGGACTGAAGGGGCGATCCTGCACCAGAGGCTAGGCTCTGGCAAGTGTCTGCCCTGCTGGTGGAGTGGTGGATCAGGGCCTACTATGTACCTGGATCCCCTGTGGGCTAGTGTCTAGTATTATCTTTATATATTGTTGAATTTAATTTGCTATATTTTAAGAATTTTTACACCTCTGTTCATATGTGATTTATTGGTCTATTGTTCACTTGGAATATTTTTGGCCTCATGGAATACAGACCTTGTGGGTCAGGCAGTCTTTATGTCTCTTCAATATGTTGGAATGAATTTGGTGTTATTTCCTTTTACACATGTGTCAGAATTCCCTATTGAAGCCAGCTCTTCCTGGGAAATTTTATTTTGCTTTGTGGGTGTATCTGGCAGGTGACTTCATCATTGTTTTGGGCCTGAGGCCAGGCACAATATCATGGCATAAGGGTATAGTAGAGGAAAGCTGCTCACCTCATTACAGCTGGGAAACATAAAGAGGATTGGGTAGAATATAAAATATAGTTCTCTCTCTCTCACATAGTTTCTACCATTTCTCAATAGTCCATTCAATTTCAAATACCCCAGAGGATTAAATTACTGATGTAATCAGAGCCCTCATGATCCAATCACTTCCCCAAATCTCCATCTCCACTTCAAACATTGGTGCACTGGGGACTAAGCCTTCTACATATGAGCCTTTGAGGGACATTCCAAATCCAGTTTTAACAGTGGAGATTATTTTTAAGTACAAGTTCACATTCTTTAATAGATTTAGGGCTATGCAGGTTATCTATTTCTTTTTAAGTGAGTTTGGGCAGTATCTTGTATCTTTCAAGGAACTTTTTCATTGCATGTGTTTTCCTGTTTATTGGTATTTTAATAATATTCTGCTATCCATTTAATATCTGTAGAGTATATTATAATATTATTCCCTTCTTCTTGATGTTGGTCAATGTATGCCTTCAATAAATTTTTCTTGATTAGTTTTGTTATAGATTTATTGATTTTTTTAATAGAATGTTTAAAAGAGTCTTTTGTTTATTTTATTGTTTTTCTCTGTTTTTTTTTTTTTTTTTTTTTGGTACTGGGGATTGAACCAAGGGCACTTGACCATTGAGATGCATCCCCAGTCCTTTTATTTTTTATTTTGAGACTGGTTCTTGCTAATTTGCATAGGGCTTTACTAATTTGCTGAAGCTGCCTTTCTGAGTTGCTGGCATTACAGGTGTGAACCACCATGCCTAGCTCCTGTTTTTCATTTCTTAATTTCTACTCTGGTACTTTTTATACTTTTCTTAATTTTGTTTAACAGGGATTAATTCTTTTTCTGTTCTTAAAGTGGGAGCTAAGTTTACTGATTTAAGATGTTTCTTCTGATCTAATATTTGTCATTCTAGTTTTAGAGACTGCTTTAGGTCCATCTAAAGAGTGCTTTAAAAAAATTTTTAGTTGTACATGGGCACAATATTTTTATTGTTTATTTATTTGTTTTTATGTGGTGCTGAGGATTGAATCCCACATGTGCTAGGCTCTACCGCTAAGGTGCAACTCCAGCCCCAAAAGTTTTGATATATTGTATTTACTTTCTTTTAGTTCAAAATATTTTTTTTATTTTTATTTTTGATATCTTCTTTGACTTATGTTTAGTTTCCAATATTGATGATTTCTAATTAGTTACTTATTTCTAATTTAATTCCCCTGGAGTCAGAGTATTTTATGTGATTTTAATGATTTTAAATGTATTGGGACTTGTTTTATGATCTACAAAATGCTATATTTTGGTAGATGTCCTGAGTTTTTTTGAAAGAATGTGTATTCTGCTGTTATTGGTACAGTTTTTGTTTTAGTCAGCTTTTTCACTGCTGTGATTAAAGGATCAGACCAGAACAATTTTAGAGGAGGAAAAGTTCATTTGATGGCTCATAGTTTCAGAGGTTTTAGTCCATAGAAGGCCCTCTCCATTCCTTGGGGCACAAGGTGAGGTGAAACATCATGGTGGCATTGTGGCAGAGGGAAGTAGCTCACATGGTGATCAGAAAGCAGACTCCACTCACCAGATACAAAATATATATTCCATATTCATGCCCCTAATGAACCACTTTCTCCAGCCATACCCCACCTGCCTCCAGTTACCACTCAGTTAATCCCATCTGGATCAATTCACTGATTAGGTTAAGGCTATGGCCCAATCATTTCTCCTCCAAACCTTCTTGCATTGTCTCACACTTGAGCTTTCTGGGGGACAACATATCTAAACTGTACAGTGTTGAATACATTTCAGTTAGGTCAAATTGGTTGATAGTATTTATTCAAGCCTTATATTCCATTGTTGATTTTTCTGTTTACTTGTTTTGTCAATTATTTAGAGAGGAGATATTTGAATCTTAAAATATATGTGGATATTGGCAGTTTATCAGTTTGATTCATATATGTGTGTGTGTGTGTGTGTGTATACACACACACACACACACACACACACACACACACACATATATATATATATATATATATATATTTATATATTTTTTCTTTTATTTTGGATACCAGGGATGGAACCCAAGGGTGCTTAAGCACTGGGCCATATCCCCAGATGTTGATGTAGATGGCACAATATCTTTTATTTATCTTTGTGGTGCTGAGGATTGAACCCAGTTCCCCACACAGGTGAGACAAGTTCTCTACCACTGAGCCACAACCCCAGCCCTCCAGCTCTTTTTAATATTTTATTTAGAGACAAGAGTTTTGCTGAGTTGCTTTGGGCTTCTCTAAGTTGTGAAAGTTGGCTTTGAACTTGCATCCTTCTGCCTTAGCCTACCAAGCCATGAGGATTACAGATGTGGGCTACCATGCCTGCATGATTCATTGTTTTGAAGTTTTACTGTATGCCAAAAATGTTTGGATTATTTTATTGTTTTAATATTTTTGCCCATTTATGAAATGATCCTCTCTACCCCCATGTAATAGCTTTGCTCTGAATCTAGTTTGTTTAATATTACTAAAATTATTCTGCTTTTTTCCTTTTTCCCTTCATTGCTCCCTACTTTGCTCTCTCCCTCCCTCCTTTGGCCCTTGCCCATGCTAACTAAGCACTCCACCACTAAACTACACTCTCTGTCCAGCCATTCAGCTTTGTTTTGATTCCTGTTTGGTTTTTCTATGCTTTTACATTTTAACTATTTACATTTTAATAATACATGCTAGTATTGTGTTCTAGTACTTCACTATGAGCTTTGTAGATATTGATTCATTTGTTCCTGAAAACAACACTATAAGGTAATAATATAATTTGTAATTATTATCTCCATTTTGCAATGAGGAACTGAGTTTCAGAGAGGGTTTGTTCTTTATTCCTGGGCTACTTCCAACAAGTAACTGGGACAGATTTTGAACTCAGGTAGTGTAACTTGAAAACCATATTTCTAATTACTGTATACTTTCATAGCCTTCTGGAAATCCTTAATTTTATTATTATGTCAGATAGTAAAAATTTAATGTCTCCAAAATAAGAGTCATTGTTTCCTCCTTCATTGTCCTGTTACCAGAAAATCTGCTTCTTTTTTTTCCATTTCACATTTTAGATAATATTTTCCTTTTCCTTTTAGTCAACAAAGCCTGAAGTCTGAGTCATTTTGGACCATTGCTCCCCTCAACCTCTTGTCTTATTGATTCTTTTTTTTTAATTGAGTCTTAACAGTCTACTCATTCTCATTGTTCTACCTTAGTTTAATTCTCTTATGATTTCTTATTTGGGATAGCTATTCATTCACTTCTCAGAGTTGGGCTTGTGTGCTTTTTGGCCCTTTAATTATCTTAGTACTTTTTAGTTATTAGTTTAATGTCTGTCTTCTCCATCAGACTATATTCTTATAAAGAAGGACTTTGAGCTTCTTTATGCTCTCAGTGCCTATCTTAATATGTGACCAACAATTGATGTGCAATAAATATTTTGTGAATTTTTGTCATTTGATAGTATCTTGGATAATTTTAGTATCATAAACATTAGTCATATTTTGTCTGCTTTAGAGAAGTAACTTTTAATGCCTTATTTTTCCAAAAGCTAAAAATAATTTCTTTAATTATAGTGACCAAGAATAAAATGGACTCTTTTATATAGTTACATGCTATCTCCAGAATATATCATGTAGCAGAATCAATGATAACTGCAAAATTGATGGGATCATCTTATGGTTTATAATAGTCCATATCTTCAGTTTTATTTTTAAGTGTGAAATATTGAATATATTTTCTTGGTAGCAGTAGAACAGCAAGAAGAGTTTATGTTCTTCCCATAATGCAAAAATATGTTATAACTTACATAAATCAGAATGAGTATGTTAATGAGGAGGAGGCAGGTGTCATAAATCTTTATTCATTGGTAGAGATTATAGTATCTGAACATAATATATGAATAATAGTAGAAAGTAATAGGGAATTTTTGTATCCAAACTTCAATGCATGGCAGTGAGCACACATTCACTAATAATTTCCAGAATAGTTATATTTCCTATTAATTTCCCTGAATCAAACAAATGAAGTTATTTTGAGAAGAAACATGAAATAGGCAATCATTTTCTATGTGACTAAAATTTTCATATACAACATGATGCTGACTGTGAAACTATCAGGCTTCTTTTTGTTTTTCAAAGCACGATTCTGCTTAACTGTTAACTCTGCGCTTGTGCTTTATTTGCAGCATCTGGAGAGGCCCCAATGTGAACTGCACTGACAGTTCCGGTTACACTGCTTTACACCATGCAGCCTTAAATGGACATAAGTAAGTGTCACTTATTTGGACTGGAATCCTGGGTATTTAGTTACATGTAATGAAGTTAATTACATCTGATGGTGTCTTTCTGTACTGTCATGAGTCCACTGTTAGGCGAATTTGGAGAGGCACCAGATGACAAGTTAAACTTGGTAGGAATGTTGTTGAGAATGATTGTGTGCACAGTATAAAATGAAAGAAATGCTGAAATAGTTAAATATCATGTAGGGAGAATGGAAGAAGTGACATAACCATATTATTCATTGTAGCTTTGGGGAAAGAAAAGGATAAAACCACTTGATAACACCTTTCTACCTCTTTTTTCCCCCCCTGGAAGCTCCATTTAGTTTATTTAAAAATTTAAAAAAATTAATTCTTCTTTTTAGTTATGCATGACAGTATATATTTGATATATTTATACAAACATGGACCCTCCTGTCTCTTTTGGTATCTATCTGTACTCACCCACCAAATATTCACTAGGAGGGAAATCTTAATAGATTCCTTCTCTTATAAGCTCTTATATTTCTAGTGATTTTTTTCACTTTAAAAATCCTTCATGTTTTCTTAAATGCTTTCTCTTTGTCACCAATGATAATCTTTCTGGTTTTAAACTTCTCAAATCTAAACTTTTTTAAACTTATGGAATTATGTTTCAAATAATGTGATAGTATATTTGGGGAATGAAGGAATGTGTAACTATGAGCACCACGTTATATGCAGTATTTTAGCTAGGTAACCTAATGGTTTAGTCTTCTGAATAATTCAGATTTTCCTTTCATTTCCACTAGAAGAAAAATGTCCCTCTTAATGTATTTATCCCTCCTCCCTATTTTTCCTTTTCACGAATGATCCAAGTTATTTTTCTGAGATCTGGATTATTGTTTTTCTCTTTAGTGTTTTGAATGTGGTAATTACTGCTTTAAAAATGTAGTTAGTTTTTGTTTTCCATCCTAGAACATTTGTTTTATTCTGTGATTTAAGACACAAATAACTTAGTTTTACTTAATTTTAAGCTTAATGGTCATAAAACTCCTCACTGCAAGAAATATACTTTTTTTTGGTCATGATTTATTATCATGAAATTTTATTCTTTACACTTAGTGAGTAAATATAACATTATCAGTGTGTTTAAAGAATCAGCTATTTAATAAAATATTATAAACTTAATGTTTTTTATTTGGATGAGTATTGGAATTCCCAAAATAAATTTCTTTTCATCCACTCCCTTTTAATATTATGTTATCTTATACCATCTGACTTAGAATGTTTGGGAGGCAAGGTATGGAGCTGGGTCTTTTTTTTTTTCAACCTTCTGTAAAATGGAAAATGTGTCTACATATCTAACTCTTTTAAGAGAAAATTATTATTTATTATTCTTTGTACCTGGGTCAACAGGAACAAAGACAAATTAAATTTGCCAAAGGCAGATTACTGATGGCTTCCTTGGCTGGCTATCTTAATTGTGGATTCAGGTAGTACCATATTTCTTAATTCTACTTAGGAAGATCAACTCTATCAAATATAATTAGCAGGGTATCTTGGGCCTGATCACTTGAACTCTACTACTTTTCTTGTTCTTTCTCAGATTGGTATTATAAGCACTTCTCAAAACATTATTTTCCCAAAATGGAATTTCAGTGAAGTGTTTAGGAAACATTATTGATTTGTACATGATAGCCAAATGAAATTCTAGCCATTGAGATATGTTTTTTTTTCCTCATTGCATTTTTTTTCTATTAGTAATGTAGAAAGTGAAGATAATTTAAGGGAACTGAATAGCAATCATTAAGAATATCATAGGGCTGGGGATGTGGCTCAAGCGGTAGCGCACTCGCCTGGCATGCGTGCTGCCTGGGTTCGATCCTCAGCACCACATACAAAACAAAGATGTTGTGTCCACCGAAAACAAAAAAATAAATATTAAAAAAATTCTCTCTCTCAAAAAAAAAAGAGTATGATTAAAAAAAAATAATATCATAAAGAGGGCTGGGGTTGTGGCTCTGCGGTAGAATACTCACCTAGCACGTGTGAGGCCCTGGGTTGGATCATCAGCATCACATAAAAATAAATAAATAAGGGTAATGTGTCCAACTACAACTAAAAAATAAATATTAAAAAAAGAATATCATGAAGAGATTGGAAATTTGACCAGCTATCTTTTAAGATCCTTTTTATTACAGATATTCCTCTGAAGATTTTCTTTACCTTTCTTTTTAATATATAAGATTTTACTTAGCATTATCCTATAGGCATTGGAAAAAGCAGGAAAATTCTAATTTTATCTCCCTCTGTTAGTTGTATGACCTTAACCCATTTTCTTAATATTTCTAGGCCTCAGTTCAATGTATTGAATACATTCACTATATATTCATCATTTTTCCATGCAATTATAACATTTTTTGATATTCTGTATTGTGTATTACTTGTGGCAAAGTTATCTGTTATGATGCTATAATTCTGAAATTTGAATTTTAATGTATAGCATATGTTTCTTGATTTTGCATATTTAAATTATTTGTGGATTTTTACAAGTAGATATAATTTATTCTGCCTGATCCCACTCACCTCCCACATTTTATAGATGGAGAAACAAGGTCATTTTTGGATAAGTGACATAGTAGCCACTTATATAGTAAGGGGAGGAGCTATATTTGTAACCTAAGTGCTGCTTACGAAAGTCAAGGCTTTTACTCATACTTTACATTAGCTGTCCTTTGTGTGTGAATTTTCTGTATCACATAATGTATTTCTGGATTACTTTCCCTTATCATCAAGGGAACATACTTGTTCACGTGGAATGCTAGTTTTAATATTGGCTTAAGTAAAAAAAGATATATGAAGGAGGAAAAAAATGTCATCAGAGACAGAGAAGGATGATATTTCTATTCTTTGCCTTTGCTTTTCTCACTTAGTATTAGTAATTAGTATTTGATTATGTTGTATTCTTTCCAAGTAAACCTTAGCAGACAACATAGAAACACATTAATTTTCATGTTTGTTACTGTTGACCTTTGTATCCCTGAGCTCTACAATGCTTCCATAAACATTATAATTTCTAGGCTAAAGTTCTTGGAATCAGAGCTGGAAGGAATGAATGTTAGAGGCAGTGTGGGTTTTTCTTCTGAATTACTGGTTTTCCTCCTGCCCCCAACATATAATTTAAGGCCTTCCTACTGTAAATTAAACCCAGTTCTTCCTATTTTGTACATTTTATTGAGAGTCCTTGTTTCTCCACACTAGTTAATCCACATATGGAGCAGCAATTTGTACCTGAAATGCATTATTTCATATTGGCTAATTTGTCTTTAAGTAACCAGATCTGGATACAATAGGAAATGTACTCTATTGGTGATTCCTGGGTTATTTATAGTATAGATTAGAAAGTTATTATCATCAAATGTTAGAAAAAGTTATTTTGATAGATAGTATAGAGACATATCAGTTTTTTCTTTAAAATATGGAAGACTCATCGTTTCAAGTATTTCTACTACAAATGAGAATCCCTTAATTATCTTCTGAATAGCAATTGGCTAACCTTCCTCCATATGAAGATGATTTGCATTTGTTTTGAAGTTCCTTGTAGTTTCCCAACAAGTATTTATTTGTGATTTAAATACAGGGAATTTTGCTATTGAGGCAAAGAAATTTGATTATTGAACTTCCCAATTAATTTAATTTTGTTTAGTACTCTTAGAGAACTTCTTGAAAGACATTTCATATTAATCAGAAATGTATTGATAGCTATAAGAAAATAAATGCAAATTAAATATAGAAGTTAAATCAATACTTTTAGAATTTCAGTTTCCCACAGAATTTACATATATTAATTTAAAAAGCTATAAAATATTGAAATTATTTAAATTGTATTATTATTATTTAATTTGATTTTTTTTGCTCCTGGGAAATGGAATTATTTTTCCTGTGGTCCTATCACATTTACATTAGAATGTTAAAACATTTCATGGGTGTATCTGCTGGGGATTGAACCCATGGCTTCATACATGCCAAGCATGAACTCTACCATTGAGCTATTCCCCTAGAGCATTTGCTTTTTTTTCAAATGCTGGATATAAGAAAAATTGCTAGTGTATGTTTAAGATTTTAGGGATTATATTGCAGACATCAATCAGTATAGTATTTCATGCCAAGTAACAAAGTATAATTAACATATTCATTTGTTGATACCTCTGAATAATATATGAAGTTTACCAATAAAAATAAAAAAAACAATAATACTGAATTAGTATTCTAATACTGTATACCCTTCTAATTTATATATTATAGAAAGTACCTGAAATTTAATTTGTTCTTAATGAAACTGGATAAAAAAATTGATTTAATTCATACTACTTATGCATAAGAAAGATGAATGACTATTTATTGATTATATTTATGATTTGGTAAAACTGATAGGCATGTACTTGATCATATATAGTTATATTTCACAATTATATTTTCACACTAGAAATCTGAGCTCAACCAGTTCATTTGTTGATATTACTAAATAAGACATAAAACTCAAATCAAATAAAAATTTAAAAAATTCAAATTTAAAAATAAATCTAATAAAACATTTAATAAAATAAATACATTAAAAAACTTAAAATATAGTATTTAGTTAGGATCTTATTGTTTGCCAAAGGCAGTTTTATAAACATACAGAGTACCCTTTTCTGATATAGATATTAGTGGTAATACTATACAGTATAAGTGATCAGTAACTAAAACAGTTTTTTAAATTGGCAATTTTTACTACATCATATATTCCTGATAAAGAATAATAATTTCACATCACATATATTATTAAAAATATCAATAAAATTTGAGCCAAAGAACAAATGAAATTCTGAATGGTTTGAATCAGAGTAAAAGGAGATAGAGTTGATGATTCCATGTTTTTTTTCTCTTTACCCTTTGAAAGTTGTATTATTCTGTTTTGCATTATTATAGTGAAGTTCTCAAGGCTGGGTAACTTTATAAAGAAAATAGGTTTATTTAGCTTTTAATTCTAGTCCAGAGTCAGGTCTTGCATCTGGTCATGACTGTCTTGTTGGTAGAGACCCAGGGTGGTATGGGGTACCACCACATGGCAAGAGACAGGATGTAGTTGTGTGGGTCTGTGTCTCTCTTCTGGTGTTATTTCATAAAGCCACCAGGATTCAGTCATGGAGATTCTTCTACCCTGATGGTGTTATCTAACCTTAACCACTTTCCAAAGGCTCCATCTCTAACTACCATAGTTATATTAGGTTTCCACCTTAATGCCTCAGCGGGGATTAAATTTTAACAATGAACCCTGTGGGGGCATGCTCAAACTTTATCTAGTAAGTAAAAGTAAAATACAGCAAAAGTAAATACTGTATGGAAGTTTCAAAAATTTTATTTTATTTTCTTAAGACAATAAGAAATTCTGACAGTTGTCTTTAACAATAATTTGGGGAAGTCTGTATTGTGGTAGGATAAATTCTCCCTTTTAGATCCACATATATTTAGTTTGATTAGTTTCCTTGAGTACTGTTTGACCTTTTAAATGCCGAAATATTTCTATTTAAAAAATTACTGGAATTATTCAACATTGCAATAACTTGCTATAGTAATAGCTTTTGATTGTATTTAATTTTACAGTCTTATTTTTCTCATTTAATTATCATAACCCTTTGAGACTGGCAACAAGATATTAACTCTAAATTTTATATTAGCAATAGCTGAAGGAGAGATAGAGGTTATTTTATTTGCTCGCAGTAACCAAGTAGTAGAAAGTTGGGACTTCAAGCCAGATCCTCTGGGTTTTAGCTGCTTTTGATATTCATAAGTTTTGATTGAATCGTCATTACTGCATTATAGGTATTTATTTATCTCAGAATGGGAGACCTTATATAACAACTCTTGTGTGGAAGAGAAATGAGAAGAACCACGTGAATTGGATGGTCTTCAAGTTTCCTTCTGGTTTTCAGATTCTCTTTTTTTAAAGGTGATTTTCTATAAGCATTTTTCACTTCTGAAGGATTTTATTTTTACTTGAGATGAGTACTAATAGTTACATAGTGTTTTACTATTTATCAAGTGACTTGTGTAATTTAATATTCTTACTGGTCTTGAATAGTAGATATTCTACAATATCTTATACAGAAAAGAAAAAGTGAGACTAAATAAGTTTTTCAACATTAGGTAGTTTACATAGCTGGGACTCAAATCTAAGCCTTCTAAGTTTAGAGCCTATAAAATAATACTGGGTTTTAAGAAAGCCATGCTAAGATAAAGTTTATTTCTTAATTCTCAGAAATCTTAATATTAGAAAAATAGACTCCTTGGAACCTTCTAAATATTTCTAGTAACATATCCACTGTTCCTTTATTATGATTTCATACATATAGCATCTAAGTCCAATGTTTAGGCCAGATTATTTGGATAGTGTTTTTACCATTTGCTAGTACTTTGTATTTTATCATGTGAATTTTTTCTTTGGAGCTACCAGAGTTCTAACCTAGCTTTTATTCAAACTTCCTTCAACTTTTCTGATTTGTATCTTGTAGAGTCTGTATGAAAAAATTAAATTTAGTTTTTTTACATTTACTTTCTCCATTGGTGATTTGTTATATCAGAAATAACTTTAGTATATAATGTAATTGTATATTATGTCTATCTGTATTTATATGTGTGTGTGTCTAAGATTTTGCTTAGTGAATTTTTAGAATTTGCTTCTTAAATGCATTCAAACAAAAATACAGTATATGTTTAGGATTACTGCTGTTGAATGTTTTACACAATGGTCAATGTAAGGTATACTAATAATTATCAACCAATTCTTCATGAAATTGAGTATTTATTTCAAGATTTTTAAAGAACCAGGTGGGGATTGAGTACAAAATCCTATAGTTGATTATATTGTGTGTTGAAATTACGGCAGTGGTGGAACTGATCTCTCAAATGAATTTTCCTCTAGAAATCATTTCTTGTGCTTAGAGAAGAAAGGGGAATACTAAAGTGGGAACATCACACATTCAAAGTATGTTGTATACCCTGACTGAAAAGTTATTAATTTTTTTAAACCTGAGCTAGTACTGTATCTAATTTGTTGGGCCTTTTACCTACTTGTCTCTTTTTCTTTTATTTTTGTCTTAAATCACTTATTCCAGTTCTCTGTAGCATGATATATAAGTTCCCTTAATGTATCTCGGTGTTATGGTAACTGTTTTTCTGAGCTAAATCTCAAATATGGGATATCTGGAAAGACCTTTTAAAAATAATGGAAGGAAGTATCATTTTAAAAATTTCACTTAACTCATTTGGTTAATGAGATAGGATATATTATGCCCAAATTCTATTAAGTAGTTTTCTTGGGGCTGGGGACTTAGCTCAGTGATAGAGCACTTATCTAGCATACACAAGGCCCTGGTTTGATCCCCAGCACTGAAAAATACTAAAACCTAGTTTAATTGTGTGCACCACATATGTGGCAGTGGTTGTTTTCTAGGTAAGTAAAATAGCATGTTGAATAGGCAAACTCTTAAACTCAACATTATGTTTTAGCACTTTGCATGGTGCTCAATATACTTTCATTAATATACTTTATTATACTTTCATTAATTATCTAATAATTATTCAATAAACTTTCATTAATTATCTAATAAAATCTGTGTTGTTCAGCAGTATTTTCTTTTGTGCTCTTATTGGTATTTTTGTTCCTTCTTAGGGACATAGTTCTCAAACTACTTCAGTATGAGGCATCAACAAATGTGGCAGACAACAAAGGTTATTTTCCTATTCATCTGGCTGCCTGGAAAGGAGATGTGGAAATTGTGAAGATTCTTATTCATCATGGACCATCACATTCCAGAGTCAATGAACAGGTGCACTTGTCATATGTTTGCTCATGCTGTAATTTACTCTAGAGTTTTGCAAAGGCAGTCATATTGAAAAATTGATATTTTTATCTTTACACAGCCAAAACTTTCCACTGCTGCATTTCCTACAGGAGAAATTTGAAAAATTCTTTGGCATTTGGATGCATAGGCACTAAGTTGGGCATTTATGAATTTATTTTGTTAACAAGAATATCCCACATAAAGGAAGTAGTTGCCTGCCTTATATAATCATCCATTTTATAGCTGTTGAATATTTAAAGATAGATCAGCATTCACATATGTAATGAGAATTAGAGTGTTCCTTAATAAAATCTTAAATGCTGAAACAATGATGATAGCTATCATTTGCATAGTGCTTTACCATTTACATAATATTTTTATAGTTAAGTACACTATTTGAAAATCAAAATGCAAAATTCAGTGTATACAGTTGCTAGTCACATATTAAGTTAGAAATTTTCTGTATACACACACACACACACACACACACACACAAACACACACACACAAACACACACATATGCCTACAGTAAGTTGAGCAGAATACCACAAAGCAGCAGTATGATTCTGACAAGTAAAATCATTATTTGTGAGAGAATACTATCTATACACATAGTGTACATTTTTTAAAAGTAATACCATTCTAAGTATTAAAATAGCTATACCACAGATTTCAGAAAGTGAAATATGGTCTCCTAATACGGTTTGATAACAAACATCTTGAGCTCTGCATGCCCCCTACTGTTCCTGTTTTGTAAAACTATATTTGAAAACCAGCATGTAGTCTAACAATTGAATTACAACCATGACATTAAGCTAAAGGTTGGCAGCTGTCTAACATCAATGCAAGTAGGTTACTCTAGGGCAGGCACATCTAATAAAGTACAATTAACATTTTGTTCAAGTGGATATAGACTTTTCAGACCTTTAACTGAAATTCTTACTAAAAAATAAAAATATAATACTAGCTATAAACAGTAAAGAGAAGAAAAATTATATTTTCTCAACCAAATGCAGTGTTGAAGGACTAGTCAGGAAAAAACTACAGATATGGCTATATTAATCATCATATCATGCCAAAAGGAACTTATGAGAATTCTATTCCTGAGAAAACCATAAGTTAGATCATTTCTGGGATGAGCCATCTGCTGGTTATTCTTAAAATTGTCTGAATGACGCAGAGCAAACTTAAAATAATAAAATGGAAAAACAATCGAAGGTTAAATAAGAGGATGTTAGTTAAAAAAAAAACAAGATGTTTAAAATCACATTAAATTAAAAAGCACATATTATTCATTTACATTTGAAGGTTGAAAATTTAAACAACATTTGGTAACTATTGGTATGTTTTAACGAGAAACACTTGTTTGGGGCAGGTAATATTGAATAGATCAATTCAATCATAACATATTTCTTTTTAAGGAGATTAGAATTCAAAGTTATTTTTTTAAACTTCTATTCCTATATGTTAACTTCTATTCCTATATGTTGTAGACACTGTTGGCAATAAATTCAAATTTTTTGAGTTTTTTTTTTTTGTGTGTGTGTGTATGTAATGTGTGTGTCTATAATGCTGATATAGTTCTCCCACTCCATGCTGTTTCTCCTTAAAGTTTCTGGTGTGGAATTTTATTTTTATAAGTAACTTGATTTTAGCTTTATTCCTTTTTTCCCCTTCTGAATGGTATAGTAATGTTCTAGCTAATTATAAACCTTTTTGAATTTAAGCAACAGAAGGAAGGAATGAGAATGCCAATCAACATTTATTGAAACATAAGCCAAGCATGGTTCTAAGCACTTTATCTGCAAAGTGTAATTTAATTAATTCTCACAAGAATCTTTTGGAGTGATATTATCATCCCCATTTTATAGATGAGCAATCAGGCTTAGTAAAGATAAATAACTTGTTTAAGACCTCCTATTATTGAGTGACCAAAACTGAGACTTGAACTCTGGACAGAGTCTAGAACTCCAGGGCCTTCCACAATAGCACATTGATGTTGTCATCCTAAATCCTTTTAGTTATAGAGTGTTTACTATATGCCAAGCATTGTGCAAAGTACTTCATCCATATTACCCTCCTGATGAGGTAAGAATTAATTATCATTCCTACTCTATATATGGAGATAGAGTCTTAAAGAGATGGAGTAACTTACCCATAGTATCTTAGATGCTAAGAAATGAAGTCAGTATTTTCATTTTATTTTCTTGTACCAGGGATTGAACCCAGGGTTGCTTAACCACTGAGCCACATCCCCAGACCTTCTTACGTTTTTATTTTGAGACAGGGTCTCCTTAAGTTGTTTAGGGCCTTGCTAAGATGCTGAGACTAGCTTGAATTTACAATCCTTCTGCCCCAACCTACATAGTCCATGGGATTATGAACATGGACTACCACACCTGCCTACAGTCAGTATTTTTTTAAATTTTTTTTTGTAGTTTTAGATGGACACAATGCCTTTATTTTATTTGTTTATTTTTATGTGGTGCTGAGGATTGAACCCAGTGCCTTGTGCATGCTAGGCAAGCGCTCTGCCACTGAGCTACAGTCAGTATTTTAACACAGCTTTTCTGATTCAAAGTCCAAACTCTTAACCAGTAACGTATTATGATACTGAAATTACTAATAATAGGGGTTCATTCTGATTTCTGGGATTTATCTTTGGTTTCTAATCCAGTAGATTCCTTTACCATAGGGGATACATTCTTAGACCCTAGTGATTGCTTGAAACCATAATACCAAACCGTTTTTTTTTTCTCTAGCATGCCCTACAGCATTGCCACATAGTACCAGAATTCATCTGTCCTTTCATATTTTATATCTGGGTGTCTCCTTTGCAACACTTACTAAGTAAATAGGGTTTCTTGAACACAAGCTTTGTGTTACCATGACAGTTAATCTGATGACAGAGATGTCTGCTAGGTGAGGCCAGGTAGCAGATAGAATATAGATACAATGTACAAAGGGATGATTCACTTCTTGGGAGGGATGGGGTGGAATGGCTCAAGATTTTACCACAATACTCAGAAAAGTGTGCAATTATAAACTTATGAATTGTTTATTTCTGCAATTTTCTATGTAAAGTTTTCAAATGCTGGTTGACTGCAAGTAACTGAAATTGCAGATGACAATCATGGATGGGGTGGGAGACCACTGTACAGCTTCCTTTAAAAATGGTTTTATCTCACATTTTAATATTTATAGTTTACAAAGTATTCCTTATGTTATATCTTTTGGTTAATAAACCACACAGCAAATTTCATAGAGAAGGTAATATTTTTATTGTACAAATAAGATAGTTAGGTTTGGATAGATCAAGTGATTTATTGTTGCTAATGAGTGACATATTAGCATTTCAATGTAGGTCCTGTTCACCCTTCTGTTCTGCATTAGAATTACTGGTTAATTTAGAGGAACATAATTTTGAATAAAGTGGGCTCTTCCCTGATTGTATCACATCCTTCCTATCTTTTGTCAATTGATTTCTAATATCATTGCTTTCTTCTTATGTTATACATGTTCTGTGTACATTCCTCTTAATACTCCTTTCACCTTTGCTTTTCCTTTTGTATTCCTTTATTTTGACATTGGGGCAAAAGCTAGAGGATTCTTATTTCAAAAGTACATTACTTTTGGCATTTATTGAAACCTGAACTCAAATTGTGTTAGATTTTGGGGATGAGTAAGCAAGATCTTTTGGTAAATAGTTTTTTTTTTTTTTCAGCCAGTTTGATTCTGCTACTCATTGTCTGAAAGTGTCCTAATTTTTCAGTGAACATCCAATTCATTATAAAAAAATTCAAAACCTGTTAAGAATATTCTCTGTAGATATACTAGCAATTATTAATCAGTGCTTAATCACAGCTTATTTATTTCAAATTAGATGGGTTTTAAAAGACCACTAGTGAGTGTAGACACAAGTATTATACAATCATGCCTTTGTAAAGATACCATAGTTGTGGTCACCACTTATGTAGCAATCCAAGTATGTGTTGATCATGGATAAAAATCTATGAACATTTTCTCCTGAATAAGTCTTAAATGACTGAATAATTTCTCTTGAGATTTGAACAGTGTTAATTGGTGTTATTAGAAAAATTTTCAATTTTGCTCTTCTGTTTTCCTAGGCTAAGGCCTCTGGAAAAGTAGAAATCTTTCAGAATTCTTACTTCATAATAGGTCTTTCTGGAGCTGGAGTTGTCATTCAGTGGTAGAGTACTTGCCTAGCACATGCGAGGCACTGGGTTTGATTCTCAGCACTATATAAAAAAGTAAATAAAATAAAGGTATTTTGTTCATCCACAACTAAAAAAATTTATCTTTCTCTGTTCTCAAAGAGGTAATGTAATTGGTAAAATGAGATTCAACCTCTTTCAGACCAAGGGGAAATTGGATTGGTCAGGAGGCATATATCTGTTTTATATTTTTATGTTATAAAGTAATTAGCTTTATTTTCTTATCAGATTTACAAAACTTAGCTAGATTAAAACAAATCAAGGAGTTTAAACTTTTATGTTGTTGGTCTCTGTGAGGAAGTATATTATTATAATAACACATTCAAACCAACGTAAGAATGATTCTCCACAAATGCTAGAAGAAAGATCTTCAGCCGGATTCCCATCTATCAGATCTTAGCTTTTCATTCACTATCTCTAGGGAGCTGTTTTTTTCCCTGGTGGATTTAACTTTCAAATGCCCTCTTTAGATACTAGAAACAGAGTAGTAAGAAGCCTTTCTTAGTATTTCTGCCCCCTCCACGTACCACTCTTCTTAAGTTTTCAAATCTTCCCTCTAAACTCTCAATTTACTTTCTGTATTCTTCTATTATCCAGAACAAGCCTGAGTAACTTTCTGGAACAATAAGTTGTGTTTAATTTGAACCTTCACTGTTCTTTCATTTTGATAGTAACATCTGTCTAAACAGGCACTGCCTACTAAGTTGGTATTTTTTGAGACAAAATCTGTAGAAATTTTGCTTTCAGATCACTAAATTCTAGCACCACTTCTTCTATGACATCATAGCAACATATAAACCAGCAGTATGGAATAGTGGAAAGAACATGGGTTTTGGATTTTGACAGATGGAAGTACCCAAAGATCTTGATTCTGTCTTTGACTTGTAATGTAAACTTTTTGAATTTTAGTTTCCTCATTCATGCAATAGAGTTATTAATACCAGTCTTGTAAGATTGCTGTAAGAGTTAAGTGAGACAATATACATAAAGTTTCTAGACACTTAGCAAATAGGAGTGGTGATAGTTGTTAATGAGGAAGGTGGTGTGTGTGATGGTTAAAAGCTCTATTAGGTCTGGGTTACTTGATTCAAGCCTCTTTCCATCACTAAATGGATGTATAAACAATGTCCCATTATTCAATGACTCAGTACCTTATTTTCTTCATTTTTAACATGAGAATAACGGTAATAGCAGTGTCTATTTCATAATAAGTATTAAGTGACTAAACATGAAATGCAACTGTTTCTGGTACCTGATGTTAGCTATAATGATGGCTCAGATGAAGGCAGCTGCTCTTTCTGTCAATGGTCATTTAGGATCATTCATTTTTGTGATTACAGTTTCTTGTTCATATTTCTCCTGAATGACCAACCCTTCCACCTTTGGACATACCCAGACCCCTTCTACTATGTTATCTGTCCAAATGGTCTGAAGGGTTGATCTGCCTTGCATCTGGGTTTAGTGTTTTTATCTTATCTTGCTAAATTTCTAGGAAAATCTCATTGATAGCAACAGAAACATTTATAAGCTGCACAGTAGTACTGTGATACTCCTGATAACTTGACTGGGCGTGGGTCTAGATCTGCCTCTTTTCTGTAATTATGTTTCAGAAAGATAATATATTTTAGGGCCAGAGTGTCTTCATTCCTTTTTCATAAGAGGCAGTGATTTGTAATGTGGAAAATAAAATGAAACTTATTTTGGGAAACATTTCTATAAATCTTTCATAATCAAGAATTTACCATCTTAACTGTGTTTTGGAAAACCAGTCTATTACACATGTGTTATAATTGTTATATTAATCTCTTTTAACAAATGTCAAGGATGTGTGATGCATGATGTAGAGAACAATGGCTATCTGGGCCCAGCAGGGCCAAGCTACTGACCAACATGACTAAATCATTTATCATTCTTGGAAATTACAAGATGTGATGCAGGGAAAGGTTTGATATTTTTGTATTAAAGTGATAGAAAACATTTTTATGTAATAAATTATGCATACTTTTGTTAAATATAAAATTCAGTTAGATTTACTTAGTAAAATAGGTTAATCTAGGGCTGAGGATGTAGCTTAGTGGTATAGTGCTTGCCTAGCATGCACATCAGTAAATCAATCAATCAGTAAGACTAGTCTTAAATATACATTTTCAAAATATCTTAGGTTTTAAATTGTGTGTTTAGATCTTAATAACTAATTGGATTTTTGGAAATGTGTCTTTTGTATCTTTGCTCCAACCAGAACAATGAAAATGAAACTGCCCTACACTGTGCAGCTCAGTATGGACACTCAGAAGTAGTTGCTGTCCTCCTAGAAGAGCTCACTGACCCTACGATTAGGAACAGCAAGCTTGAAACACCACTGGACCTGGCAGCACTCTATGGACGACTTAGAGTAGTCAAAATGATCATCAGTGCACACCCTAATTTAATGAGCTGCAACACTCGAAAGCACACACCGCTTCATCTTGCTGCTCGCAACGGTCACAAAGCAGTTGTACAGGTGCTGTTGGAGGCAGGAATGGATGTGAGCTGTCAAGTGAGTCTTCTTTTGGCTGTGCTTTAAAGGTGATGCTGCACCACATGCTTTTGGGAAATATGACGATATAAAGCATAGTCTCTAACTTCATGCTAATTGGAGAGCTGTAAATGTGAAAATTTATTACTGAATAGCAGTTGTGTGTAGTATAAATAGTAATTGTTTCCTTTATTTACTGTATAGCATATTAAAAATTCAGTCAAAGTGCATTTAATGAAAAAAATTGTACTTTTAACATTTTTGAGTACACCCTTTTGTTTAGCATGTTGACATATTTAGAATTGAATTGAATTGAATTGCGTTCTTACAGCTATCCTGTGACATTGGAGATCTATTAATTTCCAGTTAAGAGATTAGGAATCAGAGTCAAAAATTTTAGACACTTGCCTGAGGACACATAGCTGAAAAACGATTTTTTTCTTTTGTTTTTGGTACTAGTGATTGAACCCAGGAGTGCTTTACCATGAGACAAGACCCTAGCCTTTTTAAAATTTTTATTTTGAAGCAGAGTCTTACTAAGTTGCTTAGGGCCTTGCTAAGTTGTTGAGGTTGGCTTTGAACTCACAATCCTCCTGCAGCCTTCTGAGCTGCTGGGATTATAGGCAACCACCACTATACCTGGTTAAAACCAGAATTTGAATTTAGACTTGCTGATTAAAGCTCATCCTTCTTTCAAATATAATTTACCATTTATACATAAAAAACAAAGGCAGGATTACTAAGCCTATGGAGAGCCGGAAAAGAAAAGAATTGAAGAAATGTGATTTGGGTTGAGCTTTGAAGGAAAAATAATGTTTAGATAGGTTTTCTGTCTTCACTAGGAAAGGGCAGCCTAATTTTATTATCTATCTTATGTTAGCCCCAGTGTCAAGGTTAGTCAGTTATTCTTTCTTTCTCTGTCTTTTCCTTCCCACTTTCCTTCTTTCTTTCTAACATTTTTTTGCTTTTATGATAGCTTCTTGGCTTCCAAGTTTGTGGAAACATTCTAAGTTTCCAAAGACCATTTTGGTTCCTGTCAGTTGGCCTTCTCCTCTGTATATTACAAGTTATTGCTGCATTATGCACTATTCCAAATGTAATGTTTTAACACATTAACAATATTTAGCTCATAATTCTGGGCTTGGCAATTTAGTTAACCTCAACTATGTATCTCTGGATTCTCTTATGTATATTGGCTGGATTTTCTTATGTGTGCTGGATCCTTTGTGAGTCGGGTAAGTACCTCTATTCAGAGATTGTCTGGGTGAAATTACCTTACATCTATTAAGATCCCTTAGGTCAACTTGGCCTCATTTACATGACAGTCATGTAGTTCTGAGAGAGAGAGAACACCATTGTACAAGGTTTCTTGAGGCCTAGACTTGGACCAAGCATACCATCACTTCTGCCACATTTGAGTGGCAAAAGCAAGTCTTAAAGGCCATTCCAATTCAAGAAGTATAAAAATAGACTTTACCTTTAAATTAGAAGAGGGTGTGAATTGTAAAAAGGATATGAATTCCTACAAGGAATACATGTGGCTAGTTTTGTAAATACTCCACATACTCAGGTGAAATTAATGCTGTGTTGTGGGTTTAGTTTTCCAAGGAACTTTTTAGCAGTTGAATCCTGTGTCTCCAGAGTTTTCTTTATTGAATTTCTGAAAATATTAGGCCTTCAATGTAAAGTTTAAGGCTGCCATCCTAGGTCAGTTTTCTTTGGAGAATTGTCTACATTATTTAGTTATTTGATATTTGTGATATCTTTTCACTATTTGTTAATTTATTCAACTTTGGCAGCCTTGCAAGTAAGCACAACAATTTCCCTAGCCCTCATATTAAGGAAACAAAAAAAATCTTTCTTCAAAGCAGTATTGAAATTAGATACACGATTTCTTTTGTAGGTGACTCACAAAGGTACTTTCTTAATGGTTGTTCAGTAATAAAAGCAAATGTTTATTGTCTAAGTATTATATTTCTCTAGTCTGGATTTACTGCTTTCATAATACTTTTGGGATATTTCTAAACTTGGATGCACAGATAGCTTTATAACCAAAGATTTTCATTATGACTGAGTCAGTAAGCCTTCAATGTCTATGGCCAAGATCTTTTCATGTTTTGAACTAGATGACATGATCAGAAGGAAATAGTTTAAATTTGATTTTATAAATGTATATGGCTCATCTTTTTTATGTAAAACATTATGTTTTGTGTTTTAGAGAATTAAAGTTAAAAAAAATTCTGTGCCAAATTTAGTGGGGGAGACAAAAAATTTGCAACAATTACCCCCATATACAACATTTAATAAATACCAAAACAGAGAGCTATGGAGATATAGGAAGAAAATACAGACTTTAAGAAGAAGAACATGGGAAGACATTGATGGAAGTGATATTTTAAGAGGACCTTGAAACTCTAATAGTTGAATTTAGGTGTAATTTAACTTTCATATATGTATTATTTTGCTAAAGAGTGTGATAAAATATTGAATTTGAATGCTTTTAGATGAAGCATATAATTTCCAAGGTCCCAAACTCTTTCTACTCTTTTATATCTGTATATTATTTCTTTAGATTTTTTTACTTGTTTCCTGACAGCATTTGAGTTTGTTACCCATACATCAGAGGAAAGGGACATAATATATTCTGATCACTGTGGTTTCCTGCTCAGAAGCATCAGTACCTTGGTAGGAAGGGCAACCTTTTATGCTGCTAAAATAGATTTTATTTACTTTCACTTTGCAAAGAATTCTAGGAAGAATTGATAATGTATTTTAAATACATCTCAATGAGGTGAATTTCTCATCAGCTATAGTTAGATTTGGTTATGTTTTGTGTTTGTTATTGTTCCTTTGTTCATAGGAAGTGTTTTTAGGATAGGACCCAATGCCTTTTTTTGAGTGAATATTTAATTTTATTACTCAAATTAACTGTTGACAAATTTTCCCTATCAGATTGTGCAGAAATTTTTTAATATCTTATAGTTGTTATTCTCACTGGTTAAGAGGGAGTAATACCAGCTAGTAATCTCAAACTGTTTTAATATTCATTAAATTGTTCTAGTTAACCAGTGGATATTAGCAATATCAAAAGTAATCCCACTTGGTAAATTATAATAATATACTTTAATTCTTCAATTATGTTCAGATTATTATGACTGAATTCTAAAAATTTTTGGATGACTTTAAAAGATCTCATCTTTTCCTTATAATAACATATTTTTAAGTGTGGCATTTGTGTTTATATTTTCTCTTGAATTTTTGTTTTCTACATCATTTCCCAAATTGTTACATGTATTTGAACTAGTAGACAAAATAATTTAATTCCTATTTAGGTGAATTTCATAAAGATTGTATATCCCTTATCTAAAATACTTTGGACCAGAGGTATTTCAGATTTTGGACCTTTTTTTTCACTTTGTAAGAATTGAATTTTCATAATGAGATACTATTGAGTTATTATCTAAGCCTGAGATTCATTTATGTTTCATATACACCTTATACATATGGCTTGAAGGTAGTTTTATATATTTTAAGGGCATCTGCATTTTTTAAAATAATTAGCACATATTAATTATACAAAATAATGGGCTTCTTTGTAACATTTTCATACATGCATGTAACATATTTTGATGGTATCTACCTATACCTGCATTTTGATTGTGACTTGTGACATGAGGTCAGATGTGGAATTTTCTGCTTGTGGCATCATGTCAGCCCTTGAAAAGTTCCAGATTTGGAGCATTTCATATTTTGGTTTTTCAGATTAGTGATACTCAACCTGTATTATATTATTATATTTACTTATGAACCCTATAATCTTAAAAGATTTCTTAATAAAGAAAATTAGATAAAGAAAATGTGGTATATATACTCAATGGATTTTTTTTCAGCAATAAAGAAAAGTGAAATTATGTCATTTGCTGGTAAATGGTTGGGACTGGAGAATATCATGCTAAGTGAAATAAGCCAGACACAGAAAAGTCAAGAGTTGAATGTTTTCTCTCATATGAAGAAGCTGGAGAGAAAAGAGGATTTTTTTTTTTTAAAAAAATGGAGATCTAATGAAAAGAGAAAATAGTTGAGTACAAGGAGAGGATTAGGGGGAGGGAGGAGATATGGAAAAGGAGAGAAACTATGGAATTAAATTGACCAAGTTATACTATGTACATGTATGAATATATCATAATAAATTTCACATATATGTATAACTATAATGCACTCATTAAAAACAAATCAATGGAAGGAAGACCAAGTAGAGGAGAAGAAGGGGATCAAGAAGAAGGAGGAGAAAAGGGAAGGGGGAAAGTATGGGGATTGAAATGGAGTAAATTATGTTACATGTATTTATGAATATGTCAAGATGAACCCCTCAATTATGTATAACTATAATGCACTAATAAAGATCACTTAAAACTAAAATCAGTAGGCTTGAATTGACAATTTTCTTTTAAAGTTAGCAATTATTTCAATGGATTTTGAAGTCAGTATTCGCTGTAGCATACAGAACAAGTCACTCAGTAATGCCAGTTTTTTCAAATGTTCCTACTTATAATGTGAGTGCTCACATTTTTCCCCAAGTAATTTTCCAAATTATTTAATTCATTTTTTTCACTAAAACCTAAAATACAAACAAATTCTATTGAAATTATCATGATTGTACAACCTATCAGTTAAAAATTTTTCCAGAGTCTAGCTAACTCAGAAGCACTTAAGATAAAACGGGTCTGATTTTTAACTGGGTCTGCTCCTATTAACTCATTGCCTTTAAGATCCTTTAAAGATAACCATGTTAACAATGAATTAACCTCACAGTTTGTGCTGACCAATTTCTATGTAACACCATTTTGGAAAGCTAAAAATTTAACTCAGATTGCTGAAATTTAGTTAGATATGATTTTCCATAAAACAACATATTTAGAAAGGCTTGTTTTTATGTCAAATTCCTTTTCTCTATTATCTTGTGAAGCCATCCCAACTCCTTAACTTTATTAAAAGTCTTGTTTTTTTTCAAGGTGATAGTAACTGTCATATTGTTAGATCCAATATGATTTTTTTTACTTGATTTTTTTTATCAGCATTGACAAAATGCTCTTCCTTGAGCCACTTTTTTCTTTTGATCTCTGAGAAAGCACATATGTTTCTCACTTAACACTTCACTGGTGTCTTTATTTCGATCTTACTTTAGGTAGAGCCTGAGAACTTGAATGTCTCCCCTTCAGCCTTACAGCTAGATAAATCCTTCAGGCCTCACAAACCTTTTATTGATTTTATTTCCTCAAAAATTAAGCTTTTCTGTTTTCTGTCCTCTTTATAAAGTCATACCTTCCCTCCTGAACCTTTCTTCCATTCTTTCCCAATAAACATTTACTTTGAAAAACTGAAATTCCCTGTAGTAGTGTATGGCTATATTGCTGGATAATAAACAAGATATCTCTGTGGCATACAATAATAGACAATGGCATTTGTTTATCATTAAAAGGCTGGAGGTTAGGGGAATCTCTCCTTGATACTGTAAATTAGTTCCATGTGTCTATTTTCTTCCTCATGGGAATAGCAGGGGTATGGCCTAAGCAGAAGAGAGCAAGCCCAACCAAACAAGCATATTTTGGGTCTCTGCTTATATCCTGTTGCTTACTGTCATTTGCTAAAGCAAGTCACAAAGCCAAACTCTAAATCAAAGGGTAGGGAAATAAACTTCACTTATGTATATGGAATAAATTCATACAGCAAAGGGCATATGAAAGGAGGCACTAATAGTATACTCTATCATGTTCCCATACTATGATTAACTGCTGTCAACCTTCTTATCTCTAAGCACGAGAGTGTTCCAGACATCTATTTTTCTCTGTCTATGCTTATTTCCTATTTGACCTTATCCAGTCTCTTATGACATCTTTATCTGACAACTACCAAGTTCATTTCTTCATCCTGGACCTCACTCTGAACTCATTAGTGTATATAACTGTCTTCTGTACATATCTATTGGGTGACTAATAGGCATCTGAAACTCAAATTACCAGAACTTAACATTTAGCTTTTATACACTTTTCTTTCTATATTTGCCTGTTTTCTACACTTAACTTTTTTGACAAATTACAGTGCCATTATTCTAGTAGTTTAGCTCCAAAATTTTAGGGTTTCTTTCATGTTACATTCATTTTCTCAGGACATCCTATTGGTTCTCTGTGTAAATTGTATCCAGAATTTCATTAATTTACATTAGCCACACTAGTCTTACAATAGCCCAAGTCCTGATCATTTCTTGCTTCTTAACTTGTTTCACTGCTTTTCCCTTTGCCTCTATATTCTTTGCTCAGGATGCCATAAGAAAATACCATAGAATAAGTGTCTTAAACAACAGAAATTTATTTTATGAAGGCTGGAAAATGCAAGATTGACATTCTGGCTAATTCAGTTCTTGGTAAGTGGTCCCTCCTTGGCTTGTTAGACATCTTCCTTCTGGACCAAGAAGGTCATTTCATACTGCTGAAGGGAATTATTCATCAATAAGACATACTTTCTGTTCTTTAAAAGAATAGAAAGGCACCAAATAAATAACCTAACATTACATATCAAAGCCCTATAAAAAGAACAAATTAACACTAAAAGTTGTAGAAGACAGGAAATTATTAAAATCAGAGCTGAAATCAATGGATTGAAACAACAAAAACAAAAATTTTCAAAATAGACATTTTATCTTTGAAAAAATAGATAAAATTGGTAAACCCTTAGTCAAGGTAATAAAGAAAAAGAGAGAAAACTCAAATCACTGAAATTCATGATGAAAAAGGAAATATCTCCATGGACTTTATTAAAATTCAGACAATAATCAGAAACTGTTTTGAAAATCTATACTCCAATGAAATTGCGAATGACATTAACAAATTAAACATATGACTACCCAAATTGAAACAGGGAGACATAGAAAATTTAATCAATTTCAAGCAATGAAATTGAAGATGCCATCAAAAACCTACCAACGGGCTGGAGTTGCGCTCACCTAGCATGTGCAAGGCCTTGGATTCGATCCTCAGCACCAATAAAAATGAATAAAAGCATTGTGTCCAACTACAACTAAAGAATAAATATTAAAAAACAAAAACAAAAACAAAACAAAACCTACCAACAAAGAAAAGCCCAGGACCAGATGAATTCTCAGCCAAGTTCTATCAGTTCTCCAAAGAAGAACTTATGCCAATACGCCTTAAATTATTCCATGAAATAGAAAAGGAGAGAACCCTTCCAAACCCATTCCATGAAGCTGGTATCACCCTGATACCAAAATCAGACAAAGACATATCAAGGAAAGAAAACAGACCAATATCCCTCATGAACATGCATGCAAAAATTCTTTCACCACTTTTATTCAACATATTCCTGGAAACTCTATCCAGAGCAGTTAGGCAAAATAAAGAAATTAAAGGGATACAAATAGAAAAAGAAGAGCTCAACTATCTCTTTTGTGGATTATATGATTCTATATTTAGAAGACCCCCAAAACTCCATCAAAAACTTCTTGAACCTATAAACGAATTTAGCAAAGTAGCATGGTTTAAAATTAACACCCATAAATTAATTGCATTCCTATATACCAATGATGAATCAGCTGAAAGAGAAATCAGGAAAACTATTCCATTCACACTAGCCTAAAAAAAATGCTTGGGAATCAATTTAACAAATGAGATGAAAGACCTCTACAAGGAAAACTATAGAACACTAAGAAAGAAATTGAAAAAAAAACCTTAGAAAATGGAAAGATCTCCTATGTTCTTAGATAGGCAAAATTAATATTGTCAAATGGCCATACTACCAAAAGCACTATACATATTTAATGCAGTTCCTATTAAAATTCCAATGACATTCTTCATAAAATAGAAGAAGCAATCCTGAAATTCAATTGGAAAAATAAGAGGCCAGAATATCCAAATCAATCCTTAGTGAGAAAAATAATGCAGGAGGCATCCCAATACCACACCTTAAATTATACTCAGACCTATGTTACCCAAAACAGCATAGTATTGGCACAAAAATAGAATTGAGGACCAATGGAATACAATAGAAGACACAGAGACATACCCACACAAATACAGCTATCTCTTGTTAGACAAAGGTGCCATAAACATATATTGGAGAAGAGAGAGCCTCTTCAACAACTGGTGCTGGGAAAACTGGGAATCCATATGTAGTAGATTGAAATTAAACCCCTATTTCCCACCCTGCACAAAATTCAAAATGGATCAAGGACTTTAGCATTAGGCCAGAGACCCTGTGCTTATTGGAAGAAAAAGTAAGCCCAACTCTCTGTTATATGGGCTTAGGAAAAGACTTCCTCAATAAGACTCCTAAAGCCTAAGAGGTAAAATCAAGAATCAATAAATGGGGTAGCATCAAACTAAAAACCTTCTTTTCAGCAAAGGAAACTGTCAAGAACATAAGCAGAGAGCCTGGAGAATGGAAGAAAATCTTTACCACCTGCAACTCAGATAGAGAGTATTAATCTCCAGGACATAAAAAGAACTCAAAAAAATTAACACCATTAGTGTATGAGTGTACCTTTTTCCCCACATCCTCAAAGCAGTATGGAGATTCTTTGGAAAGCTGGAAATGGAACCACCATTTGACTCAGCTATTCTTCTTCTCGGACTATACCCAAAGGACCTACAGGGGCACAGCCACATCAGTGTTTATAGCAGCACAATTCATAATATCTAGACTGTGGAGCCAACGTAGATGCTCTTCAATGGATGAATGGATAAAAAAAATATGGCATTTATACACAATGGAATATTAATCAGCACTAAAAAATAAGATCATGGCTTTTGCATGGAAATGGATGGCATTAGAGCAGGATATGCTAAGTGAAGTTAGCTGATCCCAAAAAAACAAATGCCTAATGTCTTCTCTGATATAAGGGGGGTGACTCAAAATGGGGTAGGGAGGAAGAGCATGGGAAGATTACCTCTAGATAGGGAAGAGAGGTGGGAGGGAAAGGGAGGGGAAAGGAAATTGCATGGATGGTGGGAGGAGACCCTTATTGTTATACAAAATACATGTATGAAGATGTGAGGAAAATAAATAGCGTTACCTTAGGTTTAGGTAGAGAGAAGTGATGGGAGGGGAGGGGTGGGGATGGGGGATAGGAAAGATAGTAGAATGAAACAGAATTATTATTACTATGTGTGTATATGTGACTGCATGACCAATGTGATTCTGCAACTTGTACACTCAGAGAAATGAGAAATTATATCCCATCTGATTCAAATGTATGATGTATCAAAGTCATTGTACTGTCACATATAACTAATTAAGACAAATAAAAAAAATTAACACCAAAAACCCAAAAAACTCAGTCAATAAATGGGCAAAGGAACTGAACAGGCACTTCACAGAAGAAGAAATAAGAGTGTAAAAAATATATGAAAAAAATGTTCAACATCTCTAGCATTTAGAGAAATGTTAGATTCCATCTCACTCCAATGAGAATGCAATTATTAAGAATACAAGTAACAATAAATGTTGGCAAGGATTTGGGGAAAAAGGTTCATTCATACATTGCTGGTGGGACTGCAAATTAGTGCAACCACTCTGAAGCAGTATGGATATTCCTCAGAAAACTTGGAATGGAATCATCATTTGACCCAGTTATCCCATTCCTCAGCTTATGCCCAAAGGACTTAAAATAACCATGCTATCGTTTTGTAGGCACATCAGTGTTTATAGTGTCTCAATTCACAATAGCCAAGCTATAGAACCAACTTAGGCGCCCTTCAACATATGAATGGATAAAGAAAATGTGGTATATATACACAATGGAATATTACTGAGCTATAAAGAAGAATGAAATTGTGGCTTTTGCTGCTAAGTGGATGGAAGTAGAGAATATCATGAAAAGTCAATTCCCCAAAAGCAAAGGTCTAATGTTCTCTTTGATATGTGGATACTAGCCCATAAGAAGGGAAGGAAGGGTGCATACGTATAGAAGTTAATTGGATTAGACAAAGAGAATGAAGGGAAGGGAGGGAGGATGGGAATACAAAAGACTGTAGAATGAATCGGCCATAACTTTCCTGTAAGCATATGTGAATACACAACCGGTGTAACTTCATATCATGTTCAACCAGAAGAATGGGATCAAAATTATAATGGGTTGCACCCCATGTATGTATAATATGTCAAAATACAGTAGTGTCATATGCATCTAAAAACAAATTTTTAAAAAGTCCTTTCCTCTGTATACAAACGGAGAGAGAATTTGCTGATTTCTCCTCCGCCTCGTATAAGGACACCAGTCCTAATAATTAGAACACAAACCTTTTGACCTAATTTAATCCTGTTTTATTTCTGTAAAGGCCCTGTGTTCAAACCTAATCACACTGGGGGGGTGGCTAGGGGTTTAATATGTGACTTTTGGGGGAGACACAGTTGTTCAGTCCATAATAGATTCTCTTCAGTCTGTCTGCAACATAGCAGTGAGAAGTGATTCCATTAAATTATGTCTGTTATTCCACTTTTCTGCTCAAAAAACTCCACTGTTTTTTCCATTTCACTTAGAGCAAAACCTAGAGTCTTTACTGTGGCTGACACAGTCTTAATGTGACTCGGTACCACTGTCTCTATGTATATAAAGCTACCCTCTCCTTCTGTTTGCCTTTTTTTTTTTTTTAACCTTAGCTTTAGCCACAGTGGCTACCTTAACTGTGTTGGAACACTCTATGTATGTACTCATATCTCAGGCCTTTGCCTTATTAACCAACCCACAGGATTTCTATTTTTTTTTTTCAGGTGTTGCTCAGATATTACCTTAAAAGGAAGGACTTCCCTGGCCTATCTCATCATCCCAGCAACTCCCTTTCTTTCACTTTCAACTAAAATGGGTTTCCCTATAAAGACTCCTTATCCTTTCCGTCTTCTCAGGCCAGGCTATCAAGCACTATTCTATGTTTCCTGCCCTCATGGGATTGATTGACTAGTAAGGATGATGGAAAATACACACATACAAACAAAAACTTCAAATAACATTAAGTACTATGAAGGAAACAGCTTATTTTCAATTTGTTTGTAATTGAGATCTAAGGACCAGGGGAGGCCTCTCTCTGAATATACCACTTGAATGATACTAACTAGCCTCAGTTAAACCCCCCTAAGGGGCTGGGTCCAGTGAATTGAGAGACAAAACCACAGAAAAGATGGGTATATTAGAAAGAGAATGTAGACAGAGAAAAGCTGAGTAAAGAATATGTAGGGAGTTAATGGGAAAAGAGAGCTGTAAAAAAAGTAGTTAGAAGAGGAATGCCAAGACAGTAATTTCATATCATCAGTTCATCTATTGACCATGTATTTTTTGAGAGCCTGCAATGTGCCAGGCATTAATTAATATGTGTCAGAGGTTATAGAAGTATTAAAATTAGACAAAAATTGTGCCACAAGAGGGAAGATGACTCTATAAAACATGGTATAAAGAAAATTGAGACGTGGAATAGGAGCTTGAAGTCATAGCAAGTCTCTTTTGTTTTTTGGATAGTGGAGAGGTATATATGCTTATGGAGAATGGAAAGATGCAATGAAGAGACCAAAATTGAAGACGAAAAAGAAATGGTGAAGATACCTGATGAGCAAACTTTGAGAAGAAACAGAGAATAAAAGCACAAGTGGAGGATTAGTTTTAATGGGGAGAAAACATGCTTCTTTTGAGAGAGAAGTGAAGGAAGAGAATACAGGCAAAGACAGAAGCTTGGGAGAAATGTTATATTTGAATTTGAAGACATGTTACATTTCTCTTGTGCCATTTTCCCTAGTCTAAACATTCTTATTACCATCAGCTGTTCTTCACGTGTTCTTCTAGGTCCTTTTCATTTCTTACACTCTTCTCTGGACACATTCTTGAATGTTAATAGTCCTGTAAAAGTTTAATTTCCACAGTTAAATGTAGTGCTCTAGATGTCGTCTAGCTAATGCAGGACATCCCCTAAATAAAAACTGCTGCCTTCCAACTCATTGAGGCATCATATTTGTTTATAAAGACTAGGATGTTATTATCTTCTGGGTTCTTTTTCCCCAAGAGATGGTACAATGGCTAATTGGTACCAGCCAAGGTACCAGGGATTTTTACTCCTAAGTTAAATACCAGTCTAGTTGTCTTCCTTTATCTACATGAAGATTTTCTTTATTAATTGCTTATTAATTATTAAAATAGTATTTGGTCTTGGTTGTCATAGTTTTTATGTTATTTGTGTTATTTTCTCTACTGATCATTACTACAATTACACTTTATATATTGTCATCATTATTCTCTATATTTTCTCCTTTAATCAAGAATGGTTCTTTCATTTTTTGGGGGATATGAATTCTTATTTCTTTATTGGGCCATGCTCTTTTGCATTTTTCAAGGAGGGTTATGGGTGGAATGTTAAAATTGGAAGGGGAACTGGTATAGCCAAGCTCTGACATCTTCACATCCGTTTTTGTCTGCTCTTTTGGTATTCTGGTGTATGGATAACCTAACAACAAATTTTAAACACTTGAAAATTCTGAATAAAATATAACAAACGTCTTTTTAAATGTGGAATTGTGCTTCCTTAATAGTCACAGTAAATTTTATGGAATTAATCTGTTTTGAAAAATCCATAAGTTTGACATATTTAAACTATTTGGAGTAAATAGCAATTAGAAAAAAAAAAAAAACCTAACAGTAGGGCTGGGGATATAGCCAGTTGGTAGAATGCTTGCTCACATGCACAAGGCTCTGGGTTCAATTCCCAGAACCCATCCCCCCTAAAAATAAACCACCCTCAAAAATATAGTAAATAGTTCATAGGATTTATGAATTTTCAGAAATATTAAGTGATTTTTCTAAAGATTAGCAACTAAAAGTCAAGTTTCTACTGGAACTGAGATCTTCTATATCTACCTCTTCCAGAAAGAGAAATTTAAATTTATGGTGGAGAGTCAATGTATAGAATAGTACATTTCACTTTTTCCATTTCATACTGGGCTGTATCTAAGTATCTGGGGAACCAAATTATTGTGAAAAATAGACATTATTATTATAATAGTTTGTTTAGACTTTGTCTTAAGTTAATTATTCCCTTTACTCATCATTACTTTTTGTATTTCTAATCTTTTTCCTTACTTAAATCACATAGAAATTCTTTCAGTAAAGTTCCATATCCACAACTCATTTTTAATGTGCCTAAAATGCTATTTTACCTTCATTCTTGGAAGATAATTTGGCTGGAAGTAGAATATTAGATTGACAGTGATTTTCTCTTGTCACAGGAAGATATTATAATTTCTTTTGGCTTTATTGAGAAGTCAGCTGTAGGTCTGATTTTCGTTTTAGACAATTATTTTTTTTCTCTTGGGTTGTTTTTAACATGTTGTCTTTATCTTAGGTGTTTTATAGTTTTACTGAGATGTGTTTTGCAGTTTCACTGTAATATGTCTGAGCTGTATTAATTTATCTTTAATACTATTAATATAGAAAGTTCTTAGCCATTGACTATTAATTATTTTTATCATTTCCTGTTTAGACAAATGTTGGATCTTCTTATTCTATCTTTTCACATTTCTTTCCCTTTTTATTTTATATTGCACTACAGACTTAAAATATATCATCTATTTCAGCCCCTTTTTTGAGCTATATCTTGTCTATTATTAAACTAATCTGTTATAAATGTTATATTTTCAATTTATAGAATTACTATTTGGTTAATTTTCACATCTGGTCAAATTTGGTTGTTATGTTGTTCTTTAGTCATATTTTGTATCTTCTAGTTCTTTTACCATATTGTTTATATATATTTTATATTCTGTTGCTGACCCTTTTAGTATGTAAAGTTTTTGTGCGTTTTGTTCTTTAGTATTTTTATTTTTTGTTTGTTTCTTAATTCTTACTGATGATGGCTTGTTCATTTTTAATTTAGTGATTTCTAATTTTTAATTTTTTTTCTTAGAGTTTTATCTGTTGGAGACTTGAGAATAAAGTTTATATTTTTAGAGAGGATTTATATCTTCTGCTAAGCATTTATATCTTCCATTGAAACTACAAATCTTAGACCATGTTATTCTACATTTTGGTTTACAATCTGGGGATCCATTGGAATTGTGTGTTTTTGCCCCACATTCACTATGTGAGTATTGAAATGTGTTTTGGAATTCTTGCAGGTAGCAGGCATTTATTTCTTTCCCTCTCTTTCACTTAGAACTAAGACCTAGGTAGATACTCCTATATCTTCCCTCTGTAAAACTTTAAAATTTTATTTTTACCAAGGATTTTGTAGCCTTCTAACTTGCTTCAACTTCAAACTTTGTCTCTTGTACTCGTACTCCCATCTTGAGTGACTGGTTAAAAAATAGGCTGGGTTTACACGAGTTGGCAGATTCTTTTTTCCAGTGCCAACTCCCTAGATTCATGCTAGTGGTTTGGGTGATGGCCAGATCAAGAGGGTTATGAGTTAGATCCTGCCAGTTGAAGGGACCAGCATTTGTGACCTTTGGGGAAGAAAATAGAAAATGACACTAATATACTTAAGTTCAGTATGCTAGGAGGAGAGAGTATGCGGTTTGAGAGAGGGTTTTAGTGTACAGGAGAGGCTGGTGAGGAAAGCTTGGAGATCATCATCCAGATTTTGTAAGTCACTTTAATTGTTTAGATTTCATATGTCATAAATATTTACTTATGCATCTGTCTCTTGGAATGTGGATATAAGAGGGCCAGGATGATTGTTCCATACTTAAGAACATCCTTCAGCTGTTCTTGGTATGTAACTGGTGTTTAATAAATCCATGGTGATTGAGTGAACTCAGTGGATACTCACAAAAGCCTTGTACGATAAGCATTACTTACCTTTATTTTATACTTGCATACAATAGAGGTTTAGAGAAGGTGAGTTTCTTTTTAACATAACAAGGTCAGACGTGATGAGGTAATTTCCAAACTCAAGTGTTTGGATTTTGTTTCTAGTAATTCTTCTTTATTTCATAGTACCTTTCAGTCAGGGAGTGCTGAGATTATAGAAAATATGCATGAATACATAAAAATGACAGAATAATAAAATGTCTAAGCATTCTAAATGCATCTGTGGTTTCTTTTTTTCAGACAGAAAAGGGGAGTGCCCTTCATGAAGCAGCTTTGTTTGGAAAGGTGGATGTTGTGCGAATTCTGTTAGAAACAGGTAGCTATCATGGTTCATAGAGCCTGTCCTCCCAAATACTCGATTTCAGGAATAGACAAAGGAAAGTGACATTTTTATTCATGATTCTTCTTCTTTTCTTCAAATTGCAGAGATGTAGAATTGATCCTCTGGTGTTTAGATAAAATTGATATAAATGTGTACTTTTTTATTCAATAGATGCATCCATTTAAAAGTTCTTGGAAATTATTATTTTATAGATTTAAGTTGCATTTAATTGTACTAGAGAAATTAACACAGAGATCTCTGTTTTCTGTAAGAAGAAGGTATTGGTCCCTGAGAAATTATAATAATTTGCTTGGTTTGTTGAACATCATATTTCTCTTAGTGTTTTTTTTTTTTTTGTGAACTATGGGAAACAGAGATTTGAGTTCCTTTTCCTTATTTTCCTTCATCAACTGAGTAGCAATTGTTTGTTGGTTCTGTGACTTAATTTAAAGGGAACCTTTTAGAGGCAGTGCTTTGAAGGAATATCACAGTAGGCTTTTTAATCTTCATATGTATATTCTGATTGTGATGAAATAAAATTTGAATTGAGGTCAGATATTTTTAAGAATTGAAAAAGTACAAATTCATATTTAATCATCAATGTGAGTCATTCATGTTATAGACTCTCACATGTTTATTTTCCTCTGTAAAAAAATAAAATGAAAAACATTGACTAACTATTGTACTGTGATGTGCTTTTGTACAAAGTTAACATTTCATGCATAGTTAAGTTTGATTCTGCAGTGTAGTGATATAATAAATAATTTGAGACACTCAGTTAAATAAGTGCTGGTCATACATCTGAACACACATTTAAGCAAATACTTAATAATCTTATGATGAACTAACATCTGGGACCAGATCCTACATTGAATTTGTTTGCAGTTTGGTGTTTGAAAAGCTCATAAATTTTGGGGGGGTACTGCAAACTATTTGCTACATTAAAATGTTTTTTATTATAATAAATATTTTCAGAACTAAAATATTTAATTACTGTATTTTGGTCATACAGTTCAAGAAGTTTGTTCAGTTAAATGGTAAGTGTGACTGACATTGAACATAATCCAGCATAAACAAGTATCAGGGAGTATTTGGCTTTGTAATTTGAGAAAAAGTATTTGGACAATTGTTCAAAATAATTATATTTTTAAAATTCTGTGAATAAGAGTCTCCTTATATTCACATAATATATGTTTATTATTTATTAAATATTTTCACCATATGATACAATATAAATCACATGACCAATTATACTTTAGGAATTGTCATTATAAATCAATAATATTTTTCAGTTTGATAGTGTACTATTTGGTTAACTAGCTATCACCCCAAAGAAATTATAGGGCCTTGAAAAGCGGTTTTAAGCATTGGGTTAGTGACCTTTGAGAGTTAAGTCATTATCAAGAATGTTCTTAATATTTGGTAGCTTAATCTTTGTGTGTGTTTAATTTGTTTAAAATCATCTACAGTGCTTGGTCTATATATGTTTGAAATTATAGCAGTTCTATGTCAATAGTGAGGATCCTTTAGTGATGTACATCTGGTGGGTTTTCCTTTTTCTTTCAGGAATTGATGCCAACATAAAGGATAGCCTAGGAAGAACTGTCTTAGATATTCTGAAAGAACATCCATCTCAGAAATCTCTCCAGATTGCAACACTCTTACAAGGTAAAAGTACTGCTTAAATTCAAGATTAAAATAATACTATCATGGTTTCAGGCTTTTTAAAAAAAGTTTTTTAGTTGTTCATGGACCTTTATTTTACTTACTTATTTATATGTGGTGCTGAGAATCTAATCCAGTGCCTTGCACATGCCAGACAAGCACTCTATCACTGAGCCACAATCTCAGCCCAGTTTCAGGCTTTTTGAGTTAGTGTTTACCTTTGAATAAACTAACTTATTGTCTGCTTTTTTTTCCTAATAAATTTTGAAAGTAATAATACTTTTTAAATGTTTTGTTTCTGTTTTCCAAGTACTTAGTATTAAAAAATTGAAGTATTTATTTACTATTTATTATTAAAATCCTTTTAAAACATCTAATAAATATTTAGTGATGAAATTGAATTTAATAGGCTATATAAAGTGATGATTAAGTATTATCTTATGTATGAATGTTTTTTAGAGATTTTCTATCATATTGTCTGATTTCTATGACTCTGTGAAGCAGATAAATCAGATATTATTCTGCTTTTTTGCACATAAAGCAAGCAGAAGCCTTGAGAGATTGTTTTGCTTAAACTCATATTTGCTATGCTAAATGGCAGAGCTAGTACATAAATGATAGATTAACAACAACAAAAATTGTATTTAACTGAAAGAACATGAATTCTTTTCTTCCTAATCCAGTAGTACAAGATAATTCAGTTTTGCTAATCTTTGTTTTTGATAAAGGTCATTTAGAACATTCGCAGTTAGTTCTAGTTTTTGGTTTCTCAAAGATTCGACTACTATTTAGGTACTAGTTTTTATTGCAGAATTGTATAGTATACTTCTCTATTTGATCTAAAACTTTTATGAGAAATTTAGATTTAAATGTGGTCTCATTTGCTGGATGATTAGGCTTGGCATGTAACATGTCACATTAAAAATCCAGATGTTCTTTTTGCTCTTTTTAATAGGCTTCTACTTGTTCAGCAGTGTATAACAGAGGAATGAAGAGGAGTAGGTTTCACTGGAAGTCTATTAGGAAACTTAGCAACCTTTATCCTTGCAGCAAGATAAATGATTTAAAACCAACTAGGACAGGGGACATGTAAAAACAGGAGTCAACAAAGGTGAAAGAGGGGTATAAAGAATAAATGATCATTATAGCCTGTTTCTATTTCCAAAACCTTTCATGGAAGTTGAAGTCCCTACAATTTTCTTGTCAATAAAGAAGTTAATTGCAAGTCAAATACATACAGAGATGAATCAGAGAATCCAAGTATGACTTTTCATATAAATTCAAGCTAAAATCAAGTTGAATGAAAACTAAAAAATAAAAGTGGTACACATAATTTTTATCCCTTTTCTCCTGTAGGCACTGTGTTGCGTCTAGCTGAACTTAAGAACAGAAAAAAACTGAAGCTTGTATATAACAAAACATCAAAATTAAGCCTTGTGCCCTTTGTCAGAAGTAAAATACATGTCTCCCACTAAAAAGAGGTTATGACATAATTTTACACATTTTTTTTACATACTGCACTGGCTCATGAGTATGTTATTATATATAGGAGTAACTTATCTCTGCTCCCTTAAATGGTGAAGGGTCATTAGATATGTGAGTTTTTAATAGGGATATGAGACACCCTTAAAATTTTTCAAATTGTTGGAAAATTTCAGAATGTAAACATATTATATTTTTTACATTCCTTGATTTCACATCACCGCTGTATTTTAAATCTAATGAAAGAATTTGATATCAAAATAAAGCCAATTTTTAGTAAAATTTATAAAGTTACTACCTTACAAAATTGTCATTCAGTTTACATAATTGCCACATTGTTCAGAAATTTTGAAGACAGAATTCCAGAGGTTGCTTTCTTTTCCAGAGAATTTGTCCAGTAGAATTGTCCTTTGATTCTAAGTATATCAAATATTGTGTGCATAGTAAGCAGTATTTATGTTTTAACTGCTATTATTATTATTATTATGTCTATCAAAAAAGGAAAAATGATGGAGCTGGGGTAGTAGCTCCATGGTAGAGTGCTTGCTTAGTATGTGTGAGGCATAGAGTTTGATTCTTAGCACCGCATATAAAAAACAAAGGTCCATTGACAACCGAAAATACTAAAAAAAAAGTGAAAATGAGCGTGGGACATAACTCCAAGAATAATAGGAATGAATTTACTTTGTGGAAGTAAAATTAAATATGCAAATTATGCCTGCCTTGAAAGATTATAACACTATTATGAAATAAACTTACCCAATTTCATTCACATTACCTTATAGGTGATTGAATTCATCTGACTTGAACATCTCTGTTCAATAGAGGTGAACAGAAACGTTTGAATAGTCAGGTCTATTCAAAGTATCTTTCAGAGAGCTTTAAACCTTCAGATTGAAAAATTTTAAGGAAACTAGGATTCTATTACATCCTAGTTTAAATTAAATCCATCTAGATTTACTTATATTTACTTATTTTTCTATTTATTTATTTATTTGTTGTGGTACTGGAGATTGACCCAGGGCCTCATGCTTTCTAGATAAGCATTCTGCCATTGGGGATATATATATCCCCAGCCTTAGATATATTTTAAGAAAATAATGGGATAAGTTTAGTTTTCAAAATAAAGGTTCATGAGTTTTTCCCAAAGTATCTTTTGTATTTAAAGGTCTCAAATTAATGACACATCACGAAGTTCTTATGGTTTTTTTGAAGTTCTTTGAAAACTTAAGATATACTTAAGATATGAGGAAATAAATGGAAAATGGATCATCAGAAGTAAAAAAAAAGTTTACTTTTTGATTTTTAACATAAATGAATTCAAGTATGTAATCTCAAAAACATATATACACAGAATATTTAGAAGGCATGGGAAGAGCAACAGCCCTTGAAGAGCATGTACAGGAAGATACAACACAAGAAACCCAAATTTCATCTCCTGTTGAATCTCCTTCCCAAAAGACCAAAAGTGAGTATCTAATTACAAAGCCTTGAAACTATATTACACTTGTATGTCCAAATTTGTCACGTATGCATAAGAAGGCTATTAGTTGTGAAAACCTCATACGAGTCATATCCTATTCTCTATATTTTATACATTTATTCAGTCAAAATTTATACAGTCTCTACTACTCGCTGGGGACCATTTGCAGCCCTGACATACAGCAGTGGGCAAAGCAGATTGCAGCCCCTGCTGTAATGAAGTTTATATGAAGTAATATTTTATAGCTTTTTAAAATAGATCTGTTTTTTCTAGATTTATTGAGGCTTACTTAACAAATTATGTTTATGTTTACAGCATACAATATAATGTTGTATATGTAATACATTGTGAATTAATTGTCACAATAAAGCTAATTAACAAATTTATCTCTTCACATAGTTAATTATTTTAAAGTGGTGAGAACACTTAAGATCTAACTTAGGAAATCCCAGGTATATAATATAATATTAGTAACTATAGTCACCATGCAATACATTAAATCTCCAGAATTTTTTCATTCCCCTGTTATCTAAATTTTTAACCCTTTGATAAGTCTCTCTCCATTATCTCCACCCTCCATCCCTTGACAACCACCTTTCTACTCTCTGCATTTATGAGTTAGACATTTTTAGATTCTACATATAATTGAGATCATACAGTATTTGTCTTTCTGTGTCTGCCTTACTTCACTCAGCAAAATGTCCTCCAGTTTTATCCATATTGTCCTAAACGATAGGATGTCCTTCTTTTAAGAGTAAAGGACACTGGATTACAATATGGACAGTATTATGTGCAAACGCGTGCATGTGCACGTGCACGCGCACACACACACACACACACACACACACACAGAATATATTTTTTATCAGTTCATTTAACAATAAACACTTAGGTTTTTTCCATATCTTGGCTATTCTAAATAATACTGCAGTGAACATGGGGGCACACATATCTCTTTTAAAGTTATTATTATATTTGCTTTGAATAAATACCTACAAGTGGGATTACTGGTAGTTCTATTTTAAAATTTTTGATGAACTGTCGGGGTTTTTAGCCCTCCTCCTCCTGACCAGCAGAAGAAGCGGGAAAAGCAGACCCCAAACAAGATAAGCCAAGAAAGGTAAAGGTCCAATGGCCGCCCACACCCAGCCCTCCCTCCTTCCCTCCCGGGAGGACAATCAGAAGTGCCAGGGAGAACAGTCAAAGCAGGATCTCATTTAATAAGGAAGTACACATAGCTTATATACTGCACAGGAGCCAATCAGAATAAAGGTCAGAGCGGTGGAGCAAGTTCATGTGTACACCTATTCCATAGTCTGTAAGGGAGGGCACGAGCTATCCACGAGGACAAAAGAGTCCTGGACCTATCCTGGAGATGGTCCGCCTCCTCCATCACCGCCCACAGCACCGCCTCCTGGCTGATTGCCAGGAGCCCTCCCAGCCACATGTGCGGCCTCAAGACAAGGAAGCAGGCAGCTGTGCCCTACAATGAACCATATAATTTTTGATTATAGCAATACCATTTTGCATTTCCACTGTTTTCTCCACAGTCTTACCAACATTCATTTTATCTTTTTTGATAAGAAAGATGTGAGGTAATATCTCATTGTGGTTTTGATTCACATTTCCCTGATGATTAATTATGTTGAATACCTTCTCTTATACCTGTTGACACATTTGCATGTCTTTTTTTGAGAAATGATTGTTCAGGACCTTAGCTCATTTTTTATTCAAGTTTTTGATATTTTCCTATTGAGACGTTTGAGTTCCTTATAAATTTTGGATATTAATCCCGATCAGATCTGTGATTTGCACATATTTTCTTCTGTTTCTTAGGTTGCCCTTTTACTTCACTGATTGTTTCCTTTGCTGTACAGATACTTTTTAGTTTGATTCAGTCCTACTTGTCTATTTTTGATTTTGTTATCTATACTTTTGCTATTGTATAAAAAATAGAAATCATAGTTCAGATTAATGTCAAGAAGCTTTTACTCTGTGTTTTCTCCTGACAGTTTTGTGGTTTCAATTTCCACATTTAAGTTAATTTATTTTAGTTGATTTTTGTATATGGTGTAAGATAAGGGTACAATTTTATGTGAGATACACACACACACACACACACACACACATATATATTCCATTTTTTACACAACATTTATTAAAGAGACCATTTTTTATGTATTTTCAGTTCTTGGTACACTTGTTGAAGAGCTATAGTAATAAAAATAGCATAGTACTGGTATAAAAACAGACACAGACCAATGAAACAATTTAAAAACCCAGAAATAAACCCATACATATATGGTTAACTGATCTTAAATATGTTTTTATTTCAGAATAAAAAATAATAAGATCTATAGTATAAATGCTTGAAATGTTTTTCAGAATAATTAGAGGAATAATTACTTTTCTCAGACTGCTAAGAAAAGTTAATATTTGCATGTAACCTATGAAATATTCATGTTTGGCAGGTTATATGTATTAGTTATTTGTTCCTTCTGTGTTTTTTCTTTATATCATTTTTAAGTTATGATTATCTACTTTTCTAATTTTTTTTGTTTAAAGTTCTATTTATGTTTATTGAAGTTAGGAAGTAGGCTCTCAGTACAATTTCAAATTTGTTAATAAATCATCAGATGATTCTGTCAGTGAGGTAAAGTGGCAGTAAAAGATTACTGAAAAATTAATTCCTATAATAAATAAAGCTATAGGAATTATAATTCCAGGTGTTTTATGTATTACAACTATGTAAACTTTTTCTTGTTTCTATTTGAGAAAGAATAAATACAGGCAAAATTGGAATCTCTTGTTTGTTAATATTCTTGTGTTATAGTTTAATACCTTCTACTTATTCTCATTTGTCATATTTTGAGTTTTCAGATTTTTATTATTTAATGTTAAGTTTCAGCCGTAATCTTTGTTGAAATCTGATAAAATTACTATCTTTTTATAGGTGAAACTGTGACTGGAGAACTATCAAAACTCTTGGATGAAATAAAGCTCTGTCAAGAAAAGGATTATTCTTTTGAAGATTTGTGCCATACAATATCAGATCACTACTTAGATAACTTGAGCAAGATTTCAGAGGAAGAACTTGGGAAAAATGGAAGCCAGAGTGTAGTAAGTAAGAGGGGAAATGAAGACAAAGTGTTTGTCTTTGGTAGTTCAGTATGTACAAGTAAATGGCATGGGATTTGGTCATTGTTAGATTATCAGATTCTACCACTATTGAATGCCAGTCTCTCTTTGTCTTTCTCTAATTTTCATTGGGGTTCTATGCTCATTGAATGTGCAGTGGAAGAAATGCTTTGATGTATAACTTATAGTTTGTGATGGTCTCTCTATTGTCAGACTCTCATAATACTTGGAGTCATAATTTCTTTAGCTATGTTCATTTAGTTTTATTAAGCATAATTTTATTGGTTCCCAAAGAAAATTCCCTTTGTCAATATTCCCCATTTTCTCTATTAAAAAAGTCTAATCCCTCTTCAAAAAGATTGAGAGAGCCAAGCTATGTGTCTAGCTCCTCAGTCACTTCTTATTCCATAGTAGGAGAAAGATGTGGCAACTTGAATCTGTATATTTAAAAAATCTGCAAATCCCAAGGGGATTCTACCTTATTAGCTCAGAATCTAAAGTATGAGTTAGAGATTCTTGTTTATTATGGATTTTTTAAATACTCATTTTTTAGTTGTATTTGGACACAATACCTTTGTTTTATTTATTTATTTTTATATGGTGCTGAGGATCGAACCCAGGGCCTTGCACATGCAAGGTGAGCGCCTGCCCTACTGCTGAGCCACAATCCCAGCCCTCATTATGGATTTAAATTTTTTTTTTAGTTGTAGATGAACACAATGCCTTTATTTAATTTATTCATTTTTATGTGGTGCTAAGAATCAAACCCAGTGCCTCACATGTGCTAGCCAAGTGCTCTACCACTGAACTACATCCCCAGCCTTCATGATGGATTTTTATATACCTGCAATAACAAGCAAAACTGTAGAGAATCAATCAACTTAAAGTTAAGATTTATAAATCTACTTTTGTCCTATAGAGGAAGGATTGATAGTATCTACTGGTAGTAAAGAAAATACATTATTATGATATAAACCATTTACTTACTTTTAGAACTTTAGAGAAACTTTATACTTTACACAAAAGCCAATAATAGACTGTGTTAAGTATGTCGTATTATTTATGAAAACTAAAAGAGTATGAAGCGTAATGACTATCCATATATATATATATATATATATATATAAATTTTTTTAGTTGTTCATAGACCTTTATTTAAATGGGGTGCTGAGAATCGAACCCAGTGCCTCACACATGCCAGGCAAGTGCTTTATCGCTGAGCCACAGCCCCAACCCCTATCCATATCTATTTTGAGAACATTTATTTCATGTAGTTACTTAAATAAGTTATGACACTTTTTCCCTGAATACATTTGCTAATCTAGTTCCATGGCTAAACTTACCTCCTATGCCTGCCTTTTTTTGTTGTTTCCTTTTTTTTTCTGCACTGTATTTTGTAAGGCATCATATTATTAACCACCCCACCAAATTATTTATGAATAGTTAAAAAGTAATTTTTACATGAATACTTACAGGTTTTACAAAATAAAAATTTTATATTAATGAAATGCTTATGATGTTAGACAAAATTCCATTTGAAATCTAAAATAGATGATATCTATCTTGAAATTACAAATCAGTTGCATTTTAGCATTTTTTGAAAGTCACTTATAAATTAAAACATATTTATTACTTAGAATTTAAAACACGTTTGTCCTGCAAAACTGATGCATGATGCTTGAATTTTTATATCTGTTAATATATTAGATATTTTATGTCTGTTATATTCAGACTCTCACTCTCTAAATATTTCTCTAAACTGGTATCTTCTTGCTCTCTATTTCTAAACTTACAAAAACTTTTCAAGCTATTCCAAAAATCCTAATTTTTTAGATCAGTGGTTTCTAAACCTTTTTTTTTTGTATATACCCTTAGTAAAGAAATTTTGGGTACACATCCCTAACGTATTTGTTTACAAATTATGTGTACCTATTACTATCCTAACAATATATGGTGTGAATTATGAGATATTTATTATCCAGTAAATTCAAAATGAGGAAGGCAAGGAATAGAAGAATAGAAGCTGTAATTTTTTTCTGTTAATCAGTATTTTATGTTCTCTGTGGTCTGTGCATTCTGTTTGGAGATCATGATAGAAACTTTTAGGAGGTGATAGGAGGATCTTTTGATAATGAGAAGGTGATAGTTTGGGGAAGAGATGGCCAAAATCTTTTCTGGCTTTTTTTTTTTTTTTTTAAATAAGCAGAAGACTGTATCATGATAGTGGCAAGAGAAGGATTGTTTATAAATTGAATTTAACTCTTTGAAATTTGAACCCATATGTTCCTACACTACCCTTTCTTTGTTCCTATGACAACCTATAGTGCTTTTGCAACTGTTGTCATAGAAAACATTAAAAGACACCCAAGGCAGAAAAGCAGATAATATATATGATATTAACAGCTAGTATTTATTTATTTGGAGTAGTAGAATTTAGAAAGGGGAAAGATGAAAGATAAGATTAGAAGGCTAGGTAAGGTTAGGTCATAGATAATTTTGAATGTCAGGCTAAGAATTTTGGTATTTATTTTTTAGGAAATGAGAAAAATCTAAGGGATTTTGGGCAGATAAAAGACATCAATGGAACTGGCCTTTCAGAAGATGAATATTTTAGAAACTTGTTATTGAATGTTTAGAAAGTAATCCAATTACATTGGCCTTTCCCTATAACCTGTGTTGTTTGTTTTTATTCCCTTTTTAGTTGTATATATTTATTTCCATTCATCAAAAATGTGTTTCTGGAATATTGTTTTGAATTATCCTCTCAAATAATGCAGGAAGCTTAATGAAACACTTAATATAGATGGTTATTACTGTGTTTGGAGTTATAGATTTCTAAGATCAAAATGAAATATGGTTCTTGATTTCAAAATGCCTGTCTCACAGAGCCTTCAATACAGTTAAGACCAACATATAAAACAAATATATATTACCATTTGACATTTAGTGGGTACTTGGTATTTCCTATTCTAGTGCTGTACATAATTTAGGCCCTATTAAGCAATCCTAACAGTGAAGTTATAGATTTAGGAAATGACTCATATTGTAAGTGGCATATGAGGATTAAAATCAGAGTCAATTTTTAAATTCCCAGCTACATTTCTTATTGTAAGGTATCCTGTGGCCAAAGGAAAAAAAAAAATTTTTTAAGGGAGAGATAAGTGAAGATTTATAGGTATTCATTGAAAGCTACATTTATGGGTAAGGAGGGACAAAAATGGAGTCCTGGAGGAAGGAGAAATGTGCCTTATACCTGTGTTGGAATGAATGAGAGGTTTCAGCCTAAAAGACAACGTATTGAAAATCATAGAGAAAAAAATTAGCATATAATTTGAAGAGAACGGTTTACTATGAGAATTGGTTTTGAAAATACTTGAAAATAAAGTTGGATAAGTAAAGATAATACCTACCACTTATTGAGAACTCAAAATACTACTGAGATTGTAGTATTCTTCCCATTTTATAGATGAGAAAGTGGAAACACAGAGAGCTATAATGACTTTCCAAGTTCACAGTGTTTAAGATGGTACTAAATATAGGCTTGTTCATTGTAATATGAAAAATAATTCCAAAATTATTTCAGATGAGATAAAATGAATGGAAAACATGTTTTGTAGCATTCCCGTTATTCACAAATGTGTTTACATACTAGTGGTGTGACTTGAATTTGGGGAGTATTTTTGCTCTTAGGTCAGTGTAACTTTTATTGCCTCTTTTCTTCCAATAGAGGGCACTCTGAGTCAGGAATTCAAATATAAAATCAGCCATCTTATGTAAGAACTTTATTTTTGTACCGGATTTCTTTGGTTTTATAAGTATTAACATTAAGGTGGTAGTTGGAACAGTTTTACTATATAAGTGAATTTAAAATTAAATTCTTATTACAATTGAATTTATTCAATCAGCGGCTTTGTATTTAATGTAAAGGCCAGTTCAAGTTAAAAGTACCTTTGTCTTACACACATTTTAATCCAGCAGTCTGTTCTAAATACTCTTATAATATGCATATGAATCCATTTTCTAAGTTGGATTAGGACATTATATAATAAAGAATGTAGATTTTGAAGAAATATAAATATCTTCACATTCTTTACTAGCTTATGAAATTTAGGTTTTTGAAAGAATACAAAATTATTGGGAAAAATTTTCTGTTACCTTCATTTGTTTTCCCAAGCCCTATGTTTGTTTTTCTCTCCACATGTATAAACAAAGTATGCAATTCTCAGATGTGAACTCATCGTGCCAAAGATAAGCTGATGAAGAACATTAGGGCAGATTTGATCTAGTTTTCAGGAAAACTTTTTATCTTAGATTTAAAATGGAAAAAGCATTTTTACCTCACTACCCCGTGTCTCTAAGAAATAAATAAGAAGCTTGCAGGATGAAATGCTGAATGCTTTTTTTCTCCTGAGAGAGAACCTGGACATAAGCAGCATCTGGAACATTTGGTTTAAAAGGGGTTGCACTGGTGTTTTTTTTTTTGTTTTGTTTTGTTTTGTTTTGTTTTTTTGCAGTATCACACAGCCAGTACACTTCTTTTTTGCTATTTCCCTTTTTTTTCCCTCCATAACATCTGTAATTACATTTCAGCCCTTTGAAGTATGAGATGTTGTATTTTAGTATGTCAGGATTTCAAGATTCACCTTGAAATATCTACATTTATACTAAGCTTCTATAAAGTATCTTGAGAGTGCTTTCCAGAGGAAGGGTTCCTGATTTTGGAAATATACTTAATCTGGTGCAAAAATCATCAATAGAGTAAAATTAGATTTTCTAAAAACAAATGGTGTTTCTGAAACAAAGTTTGCTTTCAAACACATGTTAACTCAATTTCTAGAGCTTGTGATCAGTACCAATTTTAGAATTTTCAGAGTCCTTAATGACTGTTTTTTTTCCAGTTCTTGTAAGAAACAGTTCCTTTGAAAGTGAATATTCTAAAATATAAATAGTGAGGTTTTTTTAAAGGATTATAACTGATTCGTTAGCATATTGAATTATTTTTTAATAGTGGAGTTAATTCCTAAGCAGTGCAAACTATTATCTCATTAGATATGGTGTTCAGAAGATAATTTTTAACTCCAACAAGTCATGTCTTATATAGTTAAACAGGTTTTGAAAGTTGTGACTCAAGGCTGCTAGGTATTTAGCCAAGCCTTGGATTCTCCTAACAGATTTTCCAGGAATCAGGGAATACATGGAACTAGCATTCTGTTGATCTGTGGTAATACTTTGAAACAATATGAAGTACATAGATGTTCTAAAATACACACACACACACACACACACACACACACACACACACATATATTACATGTAAAAAATCTGGAATCAGAATGGTTAGATTTTTGTCTTTACACTCACCTCAGTAAGAACTTTTTATAACTATAGTGAATCTAGGTAGATTTTTGAGATATTCTTCTGAACTTTTAACACAATTGCTTTTACATTTCAAGATATATCTTTTTCTGCTTTGTCTTATAGATGTATACATTTATATATTATTTGTTATAGACTCCTCTATGGTTTGATCTTTATTTAATTGATATGTCATCTTATCCTGCCTAACACAGTGCATTACATTTGGTGATCTCTCAAAGTTCATTGGGTGAATAAGTGAATAAAAGGGCAACAAACACGATATGTAAAAGTGCATATATTCTTGTAAATAAACCATCAGCAGTGCAAAACATGTTTAATTATTTTGGGATGAATTACAGAATTCAAGGAGAGATTTTTCTTACCAAGCACAGAATCTCAGCTTTCTTAGGGAGGAAATAGTCTTAGAGTTAAGGTATGAGGTTGTGAGTTGCAGACTTGGTTTTACAAGCCCGTTCAGTTACTTCCTATTGGGTGACCTTCAGAAATTATTTGATATTTCCAAAACTTTTCATCAGTTAAAAACAAAATTACTATACTTTTCTGTCAGCTGTAGAAAATAGCTATTTTATTTTTTTTTGTGCTGCTAAAGACATGCCATTTTAATTTTTGTGTTTTATAGACTTTGTTCAGACTTGTTGATTTCATCAATGCTTATGTAGACAGGATTTCTTAAGTGGCATTTCAAATATTTGGTTCTAGCTGAAGTGTCCATCAGTGGACTAGTGGATAAAGAAAATGTGGTATAGTCAATGGAGTTTTATTTAGCCATAAAAAAGAATGAAATTATGTCATTTGCAGGAAGATGGATAGAACTGAGACTATTATGTTAAGGGAAATAAGCCAAACTCAGAAAGTCCAGGGTTATATGTTTTCTCTCATATGTAGATGCTAGAGAGGAAAAAGGAAAAGAAAGTGTGTGTGTGTTGGGGGGGGAAATCTCATGAAAATGGAAGAGAGATAGTAGAGGAAAGGTACCAGAGGGAAGAAAGAGGGGAGGGAAAAGGGAAATACTGGGTAATGATTTTGGCCAAATATATTGTTACATCATGTGCATGCACAAATATGTAACAACAAATCCACCATTATGTGTACCTGTAATACACCAGTAAAAAAATATGGGGAAAAACTCACAGATAATGTTATTTAGTTAAAAAAGATTTTTTTTGGTTCTTGGATTGGTCTTAATATTTTACTTTGAAAAAGATATGTCTCAATCAAATTTGGACATCTTAGGAATATATAATATAATAAATATTGAACTTACATGATAAATCATCTAAAAGTTATAAGCTTAAGATAGAAACACAGAATTCAGTGGGAATTAATATAAAATATCATATATATAATATAAAATCCTATGTTTAGATTTCTAAAAAATCATTAGTATAAGTACAAGATGGAAGAGATTTATTTTGGGAGGGTAGTTCATATAAATTTGGGAGATATTTAAGTCAAACATGAGGGTGCTTATCTGTAGTCCCAGCTACTTGGGAAACTGAGGCAGGAGAATCTCTTGAGCTCAGGAGTTTAAGACCTATTTGGGCAACATAGAAAGATTCAATCTCAAAAAAAAAAAAAAGTTTTGGGATATTTATGTTACAGCAGCTTCTCTGTGAGTCATCAGTGAAAATCAGCCACTAAAAGTCAATAAACAGCAAACTATGATGTCTGAAAAACAATTGTAATACTGGACACTAGCATTTATTAAACACACAATTTTAACTAGGTACTAGGCATTGTAAAAGCATGATAAAAACATTTCTTTATTCCTCTCAACATTCCCAAAGACAGCTTTTTTGTTTTTGTATTTAGTCCTCAATTTGGGAATTAGAAATAAAACAACTTAAGCTACCGAAAGGTAAATCTAAGATCCGAATTTAGGTTTAATGTTTTACAAATTCATGATCCTAATCATTAGGTAATTTTGCCTTTTCTTAGTATTGTCCAGATTGACTTTCTCTTACCTTTTCATCATCCCTGACATTTTTGTGGCCCTCGACTTTCATTACCTCTTATCTCAATTATTGCAAGAGCCACTTATATATCCATCTGCTCCAATTTATTCTGATCACTGCTGCCAAATGAACACGCCTTAAGTGCAGTTCTGATCCTGTCATTGTCTTACTCAAACTTAGCATTGATTCTCCCTGTAAAAATTAAATGTGAACTTCTAACTCAAAGTCAAGCCCCTCAATTTCTAGTTGCAGTATTTGTTTATGGCTTTATATTTTTTTGGTACCAGGGATTGAAGCCGGGGCCACTTAACTGCTGAGCCACATCCCCAGTCCTTTTTCCTTTTTTATATTTTATTAGAGACAGGGTCTCACTGAGTTGCTTAGGGCCTAACCAAGATGCTGAAGCTGGCTTTTAACTCATGATTCTCCTGCTTCAGCCTTCTGAGTTGCTGGGATTACAGGTGTGTGCCATTGTACCTGGCTTGTGGCTTTGTCTTTTAATAATGTCTTAGATAAACATAATGCTTCAGGAAAATGGGATACTCCCAAGCATGACTGTCTTTACTTATTTGATTCTATGTTCAAAATGTTTTATCTGTATAGAATTCTTTTTTCTATAAACCATTTTTAAAACCATTCTTTACAATACCTTTTAAAATCTTTCTGTTCAGACCCAGAATTAGATCAGATATCATTATGTTATATTTATAAGTCTGTGTATAAATTCTGTAATCTGCTTGGTATTATTTATGCATAGTCTTTCTTGAATTTGCTTATAAACTACTTGATGATGGAAAATATTAATGTATGTGTGTGTGTATCTTTAGTATAGCTCCCTCTGATATACTTACTAAACTTTTATTGAATTGATACAACAGGACATAAATCATGAAAAAGTCTGTTTGAGACCTGCATTTTGATGCAGATCTGTGAGAAGAGCTCTAAGATGAACTGTTTTGTAACTCATTGATTTTTCAAAGGATGAGTGCCTCACCAGTTTGTCTTGAAGACAAAATGAAATACCTAGTTAAAGTAAATTATCAACTCTCTCATAACTTCAAATCACTAGTATTTAAGGCCATGTTATATCTTTCTTATGTAATAATTTATGTTTCTCACTGATAACAAGGAAATATCATACTACAAATACCATATTTGATTCCTGCCAATATATGTAAAGGAAATTAATATAAGAATAAAGGAAATTATGTTTCATTACTTATATTATTAATATTTAAATTCCTTAATATATTTGAATTCCTTCTTATAATTCTCTGTAATTGAGAGGACTATTTTTGAGGCAGTTTTTTCATCTAATCATATGGAAAATGGACTTCACTGAACATGTTGTTTTTTTTTCTCTCAAGTTATAATGATTCTTATATATTATAATGTACCCCATTGATGATGCATATTATTTTAGTCTGCATGTTCTTTTTTTTGGTTTTTCTCCATATTTAAAAAAATATTGCATTATTTTTGTGCATAACGGTGGGATTTGTTGTTACATATTACTGCATGCACACAAATAATATAATTTGGCCAATATCCCTCCCCGGCACTTTTCCTCCCTCTCCTTCTCCTACCCCCTAGTGTCTTTGTTTTTTCTACTTATCTTTCTTTAATTTTCATGTGATCACCCCCCCCCCACTTTTCTTTTCCTTTCTAGCTTCCAGATGAGAGAATTTGACTTATTTGCTTAACCTAATGGTTTCAAGGTCCATTCATTTTCTGACAAATGACATAATTTCATTCTTCTTTACGGCTGAATAAAATTCAGTTGTGTATATATATCACATTTTCATGGACACCTAGGCTGATTCCATAGTTTGGCTATTTAGAATTGTGCTGTTATAAACATGGGTATGCAAGTATCGCTACAGTATGTCGATTTTAATTCTTTAGGATAAATATCAAGGAGTGCAGTAACAGGGTCATGTTGGTTTCATGCCTAGTTGTCTGAGGAAACTTCATATTGATTTCCATAGTAGTTGTATGAATTTACAATCCCACCAACAGTGTAAAAGTGTTCTTTACACTGTTGTATAATTTTATTACTTTGATATTGTTTGTTTTATTGATGTCTGTTTTTCTGACTGGTATGAGATAAAATCTCAGTGTAGTTTTGATTTGTGTTTCCCTAATTGCTAATGATATTGAACATTATTTTTCTATATTTATAGGCCAGTAGTATTTTTCTTTTAAGAAGTGTCTGTATAATTCATTTACCCATTTATTAATTGGGTTATTTCATTTTTAGTATTATGATTTTTGATTTCTGTAAATATTCTGCATATTAATACTTTGTTAGAAGATTAGCTAGCAAAGATTTTCTCCTATTCTTTAGGTTCTCTCTTTACATTCTTATTATTTCCTTTGCTGTGCAGAAGATTTTTAATTTTATGCCATCTCACTTATTAAACCTTGGCATTATTTCCTGAACTTTAGGGGTCCTACTGAGGAAGTTGTTGCCTGCACCTATATGCTGGAGTATTGACCCATTTTCTCCCTTAGGATTTGTATAGTTTCTGGTCTAATTTCTAGGACTTTGATCCATTCTGAGTTGCATTTTGTGCAGGGTGAGAGAGAAAAGTCTACTCTCATTCCTCTGCATATGGATAACCAGTTTTCCTGGCACCATTTGTTAAAAAGGCTGCTTTTCTTCAATGTCTTTTTGGCACCTTTGTCTAGGACCAAATGACTGTAGATGTATGTTGGTCTCTTGTTTTCTGTACTATTGGTCTATGTGTCTTTTTATGTCATTTGTTACTGTGACTCTGTATACAATTTGTATACAGGTATTGTGACACCTCCAGCATTGCTTTTTTGGCTTAGAATTACTTTGACTATTCTGGACTTTTATTCTTCCAAATGAATTTTAGGAGTATTTTTTTTTTAGTTTTTTGAAGAATGTCATTGGTATTTTGATATATTGAATCTGTATATTGCATTTAATAGAATGGCCATTTTAACAATAATAATTCTGTTTATCCATTAATATGAGAGGTCTTTCTATTTTCTAGTATTTTCCTCAATGTATATATTCAGTGTTTCATAGTTTGCATTGTAGAGTTGTTCAATTCCTTGGTTAGATTTATTTTTAGTTTCTTTTTGGGGGGGTGTTTATTTCGAATGGGATTATTTTCCTTATTTCTTTCCAGCAGGTTCATTGTTGGTATACAGGAAAGCTACTGATTTTTTATATGTAGGTTTTGTAACCTGCTACTTTGCTGAATTGGCTTATTAGCTTTAGCAGTATTTTGGTGTAGTTTTTTGGATCTTCTAAACATAGGATCATATCATCAACAAACTGATAATTTAACATCTTCTTTTCCTATTTTTATTTCTTTTATTTCCTTCTCTTATCTAATTTCTCTGGCTAGAATTTCTAGCACTATAGTAAATAGGAGTGGTGAGAGTGAACATCTTTGTCTTGTTTCAGATTTTAAAGGAAATGCTATCAGTTTTTCCTCGTTTTCTATGAGGTTGGCTTTGGTTTTTTTTTTTTTTTTTTTTTTTTTTTTTTTTTTTTGCGTGTGTGTATGGGTTTGTGGGTATCTCTTATGATATTTAGGTCCTCTGTCCCTAATTTCTTCAGTATCTCTTATGATATTTAGGTCCTCTGTCCCTAGTTTCTTTAGTGTTTTTATCATGAATCGGTGCTGAATTTTGTCACAGGCTTTCTCTGCATCTATTGAAATGACTAAGTGATTTTTGTCCTGAATTTTGTCTATGTGATGAATTATACTTATTAATTTGTTTTTGTTTAACCATCCTTGCTTCTCTGGGACAAGACGTCTTCTTAAATATTGTTGAATATAATTTGTTAATATTTTAATAAGGATTTTTGCATCTATTTTCATCAGGAATGTTGGTAGTTTTCCTTCCTTTATGTGTCCTTTTCCAGTTTTGGTATAAGTGTGATGATGGCCTCATGGAATGAATTTGAAAGTGTTCCATCCCTTTCTATTTCATAGAATAATTTGAGGAACATTGGGATTAGTTATTCTTTTTTTTTTTTTTTTGTGGTATTGGGGATTGAACTCAGGGCCTTGTGCATGCAAGGCAAGCATGCTACCAACTGAGCTGGATCCCCAGCCCTGGGATTAGTTATTCTTTAATTGTCTGATAGAATTCAGATGAGAATTTATTTGGCCCTGGACTTTTCTTTGCTGAAAAGCTTTTTATTATTGCTTCTATCTCATTACTTACTTATTGGTCTGTTGTGATATTGGTCTATGTCCTGTTGATTCAGCTTTGGTAGGTCATATGTGTCTAGAAAAATATACATTTCTTCTAGGTTTTCCAATTTATTGGAGTATACATTTTTGATCCACTGGATTTCTGTGATGTTTGTGCTAGTTTCTTCTTTTTCAGGTCTAATTTTATTAATTTGGCCTTCTGGCTTTTGGTTAATTTAGTTAAGGACTTATAAGTCTTATTTCTCTCTTCACAGAAACACCTCTGTTTCTTTGATCCTTTGTATTTTTTTTATTCTCAGTTTCATTGATTTCAGCTCTGATATTAATTATTTTCTTCCTTTTACTGGTTTTGATTCTAAGAATTTTTTTACATTTTCCCCCTGATTTCTTTTATCACACATTTGTTATTCAAAATTGTATTGTTCAATCCTTGTGCCTTTAGAGTTCTGTAGGATTTTTTGGTGTTGATTTCTAATTTTATTCCATGATTATCTGATAGGAATTATATATATTTTTTTGTATTTTATAAGAGTTGTCTTGTGGCCTAAAATATGGTCTATTTTGGAAAAATGTTCCATGAGCTGCTGGAAAGAAAGTATATTCAGCTGTTTTTGAATTAAATATTTTATAGATGTCTGTTAAGTCCATTTGATTTATAATATTTTTCAGGTCCAAAGGGTCTTTATTGAGGTTATGTTTTGATGTTCTTTCTAATGGTAAGAGAGGTGTGTTAAAAAATCACACAGTGTCACTGCACTGGGGTCTATTCAAGGGTTTAATTAAAGTAGTGTCTCTTTTATATAATTAGTTGAACCCAAGTTTTGGGTATAAATACTAATTATCATTATGTCTTCTTGTTGGATTGTTTCTGTTACCAATACGAAGTGACCTTCCTTTGTCTGTTCTGGTTAATTATGGTTTGAACTCTACTTTGTCAGATATGAGAGTAGCTATCCCTTCTTGTTTTGGGGCTTCATTCATATGGTATATCAATTTCAATCCTTTTACTTTTAGCCTTTGTCTGCCTTTGCCTGTAAGGTGAGTCTCTTAGAAACAACGTATAGTTGGTCTTGATTTTAATCCATTTTGCCAACCAATGTCTTTTAACTGAAGAGTTGAGAAAATTACATTTTATTATACAGAGATGTTTATTAATTCCTACCATTTCGACTTATTTATAATTGTTAATTTTTTTTCTTATTTGCTTAGTTTCTCTTCATGAGATTTGTTCATGTGAGCTCTGGGATGTGTTTTTTATTTCTTCTGTGTGAAATATTTCTTTAGTAAGTTTTGTAGTGCTAATTTAGGAGTCATGAATTATTTAGTTTCTGCTTAGGTTGGAAGATTTTTATTTCATCCTTAATTTCAAAGGATAGTTTTGTTGGGTGTAGAAATCTTGGTTGACAGGTATTTTCTTTCAGGACTTGGAACACATCATTCCAAGCCTTCCTGGCTTTTAGAGTTTGTGCTGGACAATCACAAGTAATTCTGATTGACTTACCTCTAAATATGACCTGATGTTTTTCTCTTGAGGAGGCTTTTAAAATTCTATCCTTGTTTTGTATTTTAGGCATTTTAATTATGTAATGTGAAGAAGTTCTTTTTAAATCTTATCTATTTGGAGTTCTGAATGCTTCCTGTATCTGGATGTCCATCTTATTCTTAAGGTTTTAAAATTTTTTTGTTATTATTTTCCTGAAAAGGCTATCCATTCCATTAACCTGCATTTCACAAACTTCCTAGATTCAATTATTTTTGAATTTGGTTTCTTACTGTTGTCCAAGAGTTGTTTTATATGCTGATCATGGTTACTCATTTTCTTTCTTGAATACTATCTGAATGTTCAAGTCTATCTACTATGTCTACCAGATCTGAGATTCTGTCTTCAGCATGGTCTACTCTATTAGAGAGACTTTTGACTGAACATTTAAATTTTAATAGCTCTACCTCCTTATTCAATTTCTCCTTCATAGCCTGTACTGACCTCTTTAATTAATTCAGTTGTAATTATATATTCTCTTGGAATTCATGGATCATTTTTATAATCACTATTTTGAATTCTTTATCTGGTACTTTGTGCGCTTAAACTATATTTGGGGTCAGTTGCTGGTGAATCATTAACTTTAAGAGGTGTCATGTTATCTTGTTTTTTTATATTTCTTATATTCCTTTGTTGGGTTTTATGCATCTGTGGAATATAGTTCTCTTCTGTGCGGGTATTTTTGGACACAGCCTTCTCTTACCAAAGTATCCTAGAGTGATCTAGATTGAGACCCCTTGTAGGGGTGGTTTCCACAGGCTTTATGTTAATTTTGTCTGTTTTTGCTATACTAGTGTATGTTCGTGAGTGGGATTTGAGGGTTCACCCCTAACTATTCCTTCCCAGGGCCTTGTTTATTTATTTATTTATTTTTGTCACTTCTATTCTTTGTATTAAAGTATAGCTGAAGTTTGATTGTCATTAATTTTTGTGTAGACCAATGTGTGCTGCCTTTTGGCTGAGTTTAGTTCAGCAGCAGTGTCTATAACCTCACAGGATAGGGGGAACAATTGATTCAAACAATATATGGCATTAAAATAAATATTTGGTTCCTACTATGGCATCCACAACTATAATTACACAAAAAAGCAGGAATTGTGGAGTCAGCAATTGTCAAAACCCAAAATAATAAATAACCATGAACTATATCTAGCTAAACAAAGAACCCTAACCCTCAAAAAAGCAAAGAAAATGACTGTATCAAAAAATGCTAAAAATGATGAGGCTGGGGTGAATGCTTGCCTGGCATGTGTGAGGCACTTGGTTTGCTTCTCAGCATTGCATATAAATCAATAAAATAAAGGTCCATTGACAACTGAATAATATTTTTAAAAAATGCTAAAAATGAGGGAAAAATATATTTTTGTTCATGAACCAATTAGCCCAGAAAGAACACACACATGTGGTACACACACACACACACACACACACACACACACACACAAAATGGAGAAACATTCTTAATGAGAAATGAAGAAATCATATCCACTGTGGTGGTCAAAATAGTCAAAAAGAATGATGGATGGTCACTGTCTAGGCCCAACTCTTTTTCTTTCTGTTTCTTCTTGGGCTATGTACTGAGAGAAAGAGAGAGCCAGTAATGGATGGGGCTTTTTAACTCCTTCTTCATTTTGGTTTACTCATCAAGCTGCCAGTTGGAGTGGCGTAGTACGAAAGCTCATTGTAATAGCTCTTAGCTTCCCGTCTCACCAGTATAAGGTAGGATGTAGTGGGAAATATTGTTAATAGGAGTTTTGTCTGTATATATGAGAACATTGCATTCCCAGGGTTCTTCTGCTACAGAGTTCGAGTTCTATGAGGAAAGTTCTGGTGACTAGGGCTTAGGTTTAATCAGGCATTAGGGGCTTTGTTGGATGGTATCTGTTCTGGAGACATTAGATCAACACATGCCAAGGGAGATGCTGATTTATATTAGGTGTCTGGATCTCAAGGGTCTTTGAAGAATTCTACTCACTGTCCTCCACACACTCTGCTGCCCACAAACACAACCTTCCCAGACTTGGTTGCTGAGTATATTCACGCCCACCTGTTCAGATTCCTTTTCCACTTTAGTTGGTCCTGGAACTGTCAGACTCAAAGGAAAAGCTGAGTTGGGTTCCCCTTCGTTTTTCTGACTTGAATCCTCCTGGGGACAATCGTCTTTGTGCCTGTTTTACTCATGTTTGGCTGGGTATACCCTAAGTTGCATGGTTGGCACTTTCTGGAACTGTATGGGAATGATTACTATGATTTCCTGGCTCCTGTAGCAGCAAGCTGCAGTGTGGTTGCCTCAAGATGTTTGCCATCTCAGCTCTTTGTTTGCCAGTTGAGAGATACAGAACACTTTTTAAATACTAGTTGATGGTGCAGCCTCTGAATCAGCTAAGTTTGGTCTACTCTTTTGATCTTAGGTTTTTCCATAACAAGTCCATTTGTTGTGTTTCTCTCTGTTATCCCTTCCCTCTGCAATGAACCATTGCCACTACCACTGCTGCAACTGGCTTGGCTTTAATGTGCTTTCTTCTTTGTTCAGTGTACCCAAATTTCTGAATTTCTAAGACACTCTAACTGTCCCATATTGAATTTTAGTGAGATCACTCTTTCATCCACCTCACTGTGAAACATTATTTCCTCTCCTTGAATCCTAAGCCATGGAGCAGCCAGCAATTCAGTCTTCCTCTAATCTGTCATCTTTAAGAATTTTTAAAAAATATTTAATTTTTATTGTAATTAGACACAACACGTTTATTTTATTATTTTTTTTTAATGTGGTGCTGAGGATCGAATCCAAAGCCTCACATTTGCTAGGTGAGCACTCTACTGCTGAGCCACAACCCCAGCTGTAATCTGTCATCTTGAATCCTCCTTTTTGCATGTCTCATAAAATATTTGACAATAAAATATCTCTTAATATTGTGGATATTCTTTTACAATATCCAAAGTAGTAAATGTGTCAAACAATTTAAAGTTTGATATTTTGAATTTTTAAAAATTGTGAAGTTATTTTATATAATCTGCAGATACAACATCAGCCAGTGTATTAGTCAGGGTTCTCTAGAGGAACAGAATCAATAGGAGTATGATTATAAAAAGGGGATTTGTTGGGTTGGCTCACGTGACCAGAAGCTGGATAATCCACAGTGGTCATCTAGAGGCTGGAGAGATGGAAGAATCAGTAACTACACAGTTCTAAGAAGCTGAAGCCTCACAACAAGAGGGATCAATAGTGCTACCTTAGTCCAGGACAAAATACTTTTGGAAACTCCCTGAAGAATCACTGGCAGAGTCCACTTTGGAAGAATGAAGAAGCGAAAGTCCAATATCTAACTGCAGCAGCAATCAAGAGCCTGTTCAAGAAGAATCGAGCTTGTATATGCTGCTGCTTCCTTGTACTTCCTATTTTTATTCCATCCAAGCCACCATCGTATTGGATGGTGCTGCCTATGCTTAGGGAGGGTCTCCACTTCAATTAGCTATCCCATGTGCCAGACACACCCTCATAGACACACCCAAAAACCTCTTAATCATGAGCTTCTCAATCCAATCAAATTAACCATTGCAGCCAGTTTTTGCTTTTATATTTTTCATGTTTCTGATCTCTTTATAGTTTCTGCCGCAGTCTGGCTGGGCACAATTCAGGAGCCACTTGTCAAAAGAAACTAACTTTATTTTTAGAACCACACACGCCAAACAAAACAGCTCCTCAGGGAAAAACCCTCAGAGCCCAACTGCCACCACCGGCTTCCCACAAGCCACACACCCCAACCCAGCCTCTTCCTCCCACAATCCTCCTGCTCTTGAGGCCGATTGGCTGGTTCGCATGGGCGGAGCCAAAAAAGTCCCCCAATGAGCAGCTCCGTGGTCTGAAAGGGCAGGGAAACAGTCCAATGAGCATCACCGCAGAGGAGCCAATCAGCTAGATGTTTCTAGATGTTGTTGGGGCTGCTGTGAGCCAATCATTAGCTGGTAGTCTGAAAGTTTGCTGGAGCCCCTTCAGCTGTGGCTCTCAACATCTCCCCCTCTCTGTTCAACAAGCATGTGGTTTAGGGACCGTGCCTGCCTTAGGTTGTCCAATAGTAATTGGATCTTACCCGTCACTGACTACTGGTCCAGTATACAGCCATACCTGTGTGGAGGTCTTTGTACCAGCAGGGGGGTGAGGTTCTTTGCCTCACCTCTGTTGGCCCCCAAATTTTGCTGAACGATCATGACAAGCAGAAGAGAGGAAAATACACCAAGCCAATTGTACCACCGATGACATCATCAGCAAAAATACCCCAACACTACCACAAGTCGCTGCACCAACAGTTCACAATGCATATAGGTGAGTTCACAATGCATACAAGTGATACATAGTCCAGGTAAGTTCTGTAAGCAGTTCAGTGATGGCTATTGCAGAAGCTGTAGATTGGTTTTATCTTTGTCTTCATGCACTGGGATGAAGATAGGAATTCTGGCAATAACAGCTAAAGAAAAAATTATGTAACATTCCAGAAGGCACTAAAAAAACCCAATTTTCTTAACAATTTACATTGTCTTCATCGGCACTGGGATGAAGATAGGAATTCTGGCAATAGTGGCTAAAGAAAAAATTATGTAACATTCCAGAAGGCACTAAAAGAAAACAAATTTCTTAATAATTTACATTGTCTTCACTGGCACTGGGATGAAGATAGGAATTCTGGCAATAATGGCTAAAGAAAAAATTATGTAACATTCCAGAAGGCATTAAAAGAAAACAATTTTCTTAATAATTTACATTGTCTTTAAGAGAATTATTAAATATAATGAAAAGGAAAGGTGAAAGTAAACAAACAGATCTGTTAACCTCCTTTTTTGTTCACATTTTAAAACAATCTTCAACAGCTGTTTACCCAATTTAAATTAAACCATTTAAATCACATGAATAAAAAAAAAATTATTTGGATCCATTTTTTCATGAGCGCTCATCATATATGATATATGGACATACGTACATTCAAACATATAACACAAAACACAAGTGTGTACACATAATACATACGACACATAACATAATAGTAAAGGCCTTATAACTTTTTACAGGTGAAATCTCCATTGCAATGTTTAAAAACTCTATAGTCAAAAAATAGAACTGATCAGCAAAACATTAACCTAGGTCTGTATGAGCTCAAAAAACAAAATAGAACTTCATGATATGGGAAAGGGCAATAATAAAATAGATATTGAAAAAAGCATTCTGGTTCTGTTGCAGATGTAAGAATAACCAAACTGGAGTTCTGGATATCAGCTATTATGGATTTGAGCTAAATCATCTTCTTTTTGGTCTGTAGAAATCACTTTAGTTAATCTGTCTGGAATCCAAATCAGCTGCTGTTCTCCCTGTGGAAACACATAAACAGACCCCCGACTCCAGGAAATCACTGGGTCAGGACCTTAGTTAATCTCTCTGGAATCCAAATCGGCTGCTGTTCTCCCTGTGGAAACACACAAACAGACCCCCGACTCCAGACAATTACTGGGTCAGGACCTTTCCATTGTCCTGTTAGAATATCCTTCCAAAGTACCTTGGGCTTATGTACATTTTTTGGACACATATGCCTTTCCGCAGCACTAAGCCCTGATGAATCCAAATTTTAAAAGTTTAGAGTAAAAAGGGTTATTTTAAGTTTATCTTTGGGGAATATATACCCCTTCCCAATTCCTTCTTTTTGCTTTAATAAGTACATTTTAATAGTTTGATGAGCTCTTTCAACTATGCCTTGTCCCTGTGGATTGTATGGGATTCCTGTTATATGAGTAATGCCAAATGATGAGCAAAATTGTTTAAAAGAGGTAGAAGTATAACCAGGGGCATTATCTGTTTTTAACTGTTTTGGAACGCCCACAATGGCAAAATTTTGTAAGCAATGAGCTATAACATCTTTAGTTTTTTCTCCGGCATGAAGGGAGCCCATCAAAAATCCAGAAGAAGTATCAACTGTAACATGTAAATATTTTAATTTTCCAAATTCTGGCAAGTGTGTGATGTCCATCTGCCAAATATGGTTAGGTATCAATCCTCTAGGATTGATTCCAAGATTAACTTGTGGTAAAAAGGTCACACAATTTTGACATTGTTTTATTATTTGTCTAGCTTGTTCCTTAGTTATTTTAAAACGCTTTTGTAAAGTATTAGCATTGACATGGAACTTTTTATGAAAATTTATAGCTTCTTCTAGTGCAGAGAAAATATGTATGTCATGTGTAGTTTTATCTGCTAAATCATTGCCCAAACTAAGGGCTCCAGGCAATCCTGTATGTGCCCTGATATGTCCTATAAAGAATGGATCTTTTCTGTCCCAGATTAGACTTTGTATAGTGGAAAGCAAAAAGAAAACAGTAGAGGAAGGGGAAATCCTACCAGCATCTTCAAGGGATACTATAGCATTAACTATATACTGACTATCGGAAAATAAATTAAATACAGAATTTTTAAACATCACAAAAGCCTGTAATACTGCCTTAAGCTCTACCTTTTGAACTGATTGTTTGGGTACTAAAAATGTAAAAGTTTGATCAGGTGTAACTATTGCTGCTGTACCATTATTTGATCCATCAGTGAATATATTTGGAGCATTCCCGATAGGTGTTTTTCTTGTCATTTTTGGAAAAATTACAGGATGCGATGACCAAAAAGACAATAAAGGATTAGATGGTAAGTGGTTATCAAATGAAACATTAGATTTGCACATGATTATTGCCCAAGTATTTAACTCATTAGCTAACTCATCAATTTGATTCATAGTATATGGAGTAATAATTTTATTGGGAGAAATTCCAAACACTCCCTTTGCTGCTTTTATTCCTTTGAGTATTAATTGTCCTACAGCCTCAGGATACCTAGTAAGAATAGTCTTAGGAGAATAAGATAAATGTATCCATAATAATGGACCTTCTTGCCAAAATACTCCTGTAGGAATATTTTTTGTTGGTAGTACAATAAATAAGAAAGGCAAACTTATATCAATTCTATCCAAATGCATATTTTCCATATATGTTTCAATGGTTTTTAATGCCTTTCTTGCTTCAGGCGTTAACATTCGGGGTGAATTTGGATCTGATGGACCTTTTAGGATATCAAATAAAGGTCCCAACTCTCCTGTTGGTATACCTATCCGATTTATGTCTCCTAATAACTTTTGAAAGTCATTAAGTGATTTGAGTTGACCTACTCGTATTTGAATTTTTGGTGGACGGACCATGGTTGAGGATAATAGAACTCCTAAATAATTAATTGGAAAATTTAATTGTACTTTATCTATTGCTATCTCTAGATTATAATTTTTTAATAAGTTTGTAAGTGTGGCATAACATTCTAGCAATGTGTTTTAGCTTTGTGTGCTAATAGTACATCATCCATATAGTGAAATATTTGTAGTTCAGGATTTTGATTTCTAAGTGGCTGGATTGCTTTGTTAACATAAATTTGACACATAGTTGGGCTGTTAGCCATCCCTTGAGGGAGTACTTTCCATTCATATCTCTGATCAGGACCTTCATGATTCAGTGCAGGGATAGTAAATGCAAAACGTGGACTATCCTCAGGATGAATTGGAATTGAAAAAAAAACAATCTTTAATATCTATAACTAAAACATACCAAGTTTTTGGCAAAGCAGACAATTGAGGAATCCCCGCTTGAGCAGGTCCCATAATAACCATCTCATTATTAATGGCTGTTAAATCTTGCAATAATCTCCATTTACCAGATTTCTTTTTAATGACAAAAATGGGAGTATTATGGGGAGATACAGAAGGTTGTATATGTCCTTCCGCTAATTGTTGTTTGACCAGATCATGGGCTGCTTGTATCTTTTCTTTAGTCAGGGGCCACTGAGGAACCCATACTGGTTTTTCTGATTTCCAAGTAATTTTTATTGTCTCAGTGGCCCTTTCTGAAAATCCAACCCATGTCTGTCTGTTCCTTGATCTATTTGTATTGGTGCTGCTATACCTTGTTCTTGTTTTCCTAATCTTTTTCCTTTCCTAAAACCTTGTCTAGTCATAATAGTGGGTGCATTTTGGTTGATGTTATTTGTTAATGTCAAACCTAATTGATCTAGGACATCTCGTCCCCATAAATTTATAGGAAGATGATCCAGTACATATGGCTGTATAGTTCCTTCACATCCTTCAGGATCCTTCCAATCTAATACCATTGCACTTCTATGGGGATTAGTTGCCACTCCTAGGCCTCGAAGCATTTGAGTGGCTTGTTGTAATAGCCAATGTTTTGGCCATTCTTGACGAGAGATGATGCTGAGATCTGCACCTGTATCCAGTAGCCTATTAAATTCATGTCCTTGAATATTTAGTTTTAGCATGGGGCGAGAATCTAAATTTAAAGACAGCATAGCCCAATCTACACTTGTGGAGCCTAATCCCTTGGAACCTCTTTCTACAGCACGACTGGAAAATTTATCATGTAGGCTTGGTATTATTAGTAACTGTGCTATTCTATCTCCTGGTGAAACTACTGATATACCATTTGGAGAACTGACTATAATTTTTATTTCACCTTCATAATCGGGATCAATTACCCCAGGACTTATCATAAGTCCTTTTAGAGTAGAAGAGCTGCGTCCCAATAATAAGCCTACTGTTCCTTTGGGAAGAGGTCCTTTCACCCCTGTGGGAATGATTTGAACTCCCATCTCTGGAGTTAGTACTGATCTTAGTACAAGTTAGTTTCTAACTTGAACTTAAACTTCCTAATAGAAGAATTCACCATTATGATCTCCCTGAGAATCAATATTTTAAACTCAGAAACTCATTATAATGTTTTCTTGAAAGTTTAGTAATAATTCCATTTTCTTCTAACCTCACTTTCTGGGTAATAACAAAGTTAATTTTGACCACTTTTTGCTAGGATTTTCACATTTACCTCCTTCATTTGCCTAATGCACCTAATTTGTAATTCTATTTCACGGTGTACATTTTGGAAATCTTATTTTTGTTTGAAGTGACGGCCTTGGACAGCTTGCCATTATAAAAGAATCCCATTTTGCTGCCTATTGCCAAAGAAAATCAGTCAAGAGCCTGAGCTTAAAGAGATTCGTCAGTGGTGCTGAGCATTATCTCTGTGTCCAGGGAAAAGTTTTCACCTTGAAGAGCAAATTAATTCTAAAAAATAATGGGCTAGTAACTCAGAAAAAAACTTAAATAACTCATGCTCCTAACATATTTTATCATGAAACCATTTGGTTCATGATTAAGGAAGATTGGAATTCATTCAGCCTCTAACAGGTAAAAGATTGGGATTTTCTATGATAGAATCAATGTCAGTAACAGCAAATGAAAAAGATACTCTGTGATCTGTTTCAATTTTAGACTTAGATTTTTTAAAAATGATGTTATCTTCATTTTGCTTTGCAGGAATTCTTATTTCTACCATGTGTGCTTTTAAAAGTTCAAAATTTTTGATTGTTTACATTTTCACAACAGTTTCATTTAGTTGATAGCTGCTGACCTATGCTATCAAATAATTAACAACAAAAAGCATGGTCTTAGAGAAGGAAAGAATACTCAAGAAATGAATTTGACAGTAAATGAAAGGCTTTAAAACAAACAAAAAAAGAACCTGTGAGAAGTAGATACCAGTAAAGTGGAACTATCCTGCCCTTAAAATACCACAAATAATTACATTTTATTTTTTCATATAATCTATTCTTGTTGGTTGTAATAAATGTATTACAACCTTGAAAAGATTTCCTTTTAGCCCTTGATTTTGTAAGCCCATTATTACTTGGCCTGGGTTTCTTTTCTAAACTTTGGACGTTTCTTTACTGTTATTATAGTCAGCTTTTTTGCTGCTGTGACTAAAAAGACCTGACCATAACAATTGTAGAGGAGGGAGAGTTTATTTGAGGGCTCACAATTTCAGAGGTCTTAGTTCATAGAAGGCTGGCTCCATTTCTCAGGGCTTGAGGTGAGGCTGAACATCGTGGTGGGGGAGGGTGACAGAAAGAAGCAGATCACATCACAGTGATCAGAAGCAGAGAGAGAGACTCCACTCTCCAGATACAAATATATATACCAATATCATGCCCTAATTCCCACCTCCTTCAGCCATACCTTACCACTTCAGTTAACACTCAGTTAATCTCTATGTATCAAGGGATTAAATCACTCATTGGGTTAAGACTCTTACAAACCAATCATTTCTCCTCTGAACCTTCTGGCATTGTCTCACATGTGAGCTTTTGGAGGATACCTCACATCCAAACCATAACTATCATTGTGATTATCATCGTAAGTCCATGCATTGAAAAATTATTTTTATTTCTTCAACATATTTTTAAACTTGAAGCCTATAGAGAATATGAATTTTAATTCAAAAAGATTGTGTTTAAATCCAATTCCTTTTTAGTTCCCTCATCTTTAGATTAGCTGAATAGTGACAATAATAGTAATAATGAGGGCTGGGGATGTGGCTCAAGCGGTGGCGCGCTCGCCTGGCATGCGTGCGGCCCGGGTTTGATCCTTAGCACCACATACAAACAAAGATGTTGTGCCTGCCGAAAAACTAAAAAAATAAATATTAAAAAAAAATTCTCACTCTCTCTCTCTCTCTCTCCACTCTCTCTTTAAAAAAAATAGTAATAATGATAGCTTGCATAGTTGTTGTAAAGATAAAAGTTTAGAGTTCTTACCATAGTGTACACCTCAGATTTTATACTAAGCAAGTAGCAGGTTATTATTTAAATTATGTCTCATTCAGTCATTTACTTATTTTGGCAAGACCAAAAGGTTATTCCATAATTATAAGTGACTTCCTCATCCTGTCTTAATTTTTCCTATTAAAAGGAAAGTATACTTCTATGCTTTCTGGAATAGTGTTTTAAAGTGTCTTTCTCACCTAAGCCTACTGAGTCAGATATTTGAAGGTAGATTATTTTAACCAGCCCCCCTAGGTGATTCTTATGCAATGAGTAATTTTGTACACATTGCATTAGAACATCTTTAAAATGGTAGTTTCTTAGATTATCTGGTACAGAAGCCTACTTTCTTCCCCCAAACCCACCTCCTTCAACTCTGTGTACCTTAGAGTTTAGTGTTGTGATTATAATTTGCCTTTTTCTTTTTCTGCTTCTGTGGCTACAGGTTTGAGTAGTCACCAGGGCAAAATCACTTATCCTTTAGTAATTATTTTATACCTGAAATTAAATAACAAATGATGTTAAAGTACCAAATTACATGTAAACTAATGTTCAAAATAATGTATTACCATTATTATGTATTACCAATTAAGTAATACATAATAATGGTAATACATTAATGGTAACCTTTCAAACTTGTAGATTACATTTACTGCTACTTACTTATTTATTAAGGTTCTGTCTTCTCAGCTTCCTACCCTTACCTGTTCTTACCTGCTTCTTTCCAATTTAAATAAAACTCCACTGGAATAAACTTATGAACTCAGGGATAATATTTTAATTTTTATTTTCTCTTCCAAGTGTTTGTTGTTATTCCTAGCATATAGTAAATGCTGAATACATTTTTAAATTAACGAGTGGTTTATACTCTTAAGATTGATATTACTATCTTCTCATTAATTCTATTATTATTTAATAAGGACTCACTCCATTATCTCATAGCTTTGACCATCAAGGTCTTAGGCAACGTAAAATAAGGTCTTTGTAAGTATCTTTACCCTTTGACTTACGAGTTCTATAATTTTTATATTTTTTATGGTCTCGGGAATCCAACTATGAACACTAAAAAATCTGACCTTTTCTAGATGCACCAGTGTCACAATTTAAAGAGTAAAAATTTTATATATTCATAAATTTTTCATAAATCAAATATGAGAAGGCATATTTCAAAGTTTTCTCTTGTCTGTAACCTAATATTAAGGGTGTTTTATTGTAATTGTTCATAAGCCTGAAAGCAGATTTATTTGACTAATATATTCTGAATTACATATAGTGATAAGAAAGAGTTAACCAGAGGTGGGGTGTGAGTGTTTATATATGGTGATATAGAAGGTCTTCTGAGGAGTGATGTATAAATTGTAATCTGAAGGAGGATGTATTGGTCAGCTTCCCATCACTGTGACAAAATGCCTGAGAGAACAAAATTGTAAGGAGCAAAGGTTTATTTGGGCTCATGGTTTTGGAGATTTCAGTCCATGGTCAGTTGACCCTGTTGTCTTTGGGCTCATGGTGGGAGTATGTGGCAGAGGAAGGTGCTCACCTATGGTGGCTGAGAGTGAAAGAGAGACAGGAAGGAGCAATGGTCCCAATAGACCCTCCAAGGGCATACCTCTAACTTCCTCTATTAAGTCCTACCTCTTAAAGGTCCTTCCACCTTCCAGTAGTGCCCTAGACTGGGGAATCAAGCCTTTAACACATGTGTCTTTGAGGGATATCCCAGATTCAAACTAGAGCAGAGGTGAAGGATACAGATCACATGAAGTGTTAGGAAAATAAATTTTGGAATAGAAGGAGATAGTCTATTTCCTAGGCTAGAAAGAGCAGAAAGTACCAGAAAGGAGGTCATTGGGTAGGCTGAAGTAGAGAATAGAATGGAATGAAATTAGGTAGAGAATAGAATGGAGTGAAATTAGAAAGCCAGATTATACAAGGGTTTTGTATGTCATGTATACTGATATGATTTTTTTTAGCCAAAGATGTTTTAATCAAGGAAGTAATCTGATTAATGGAATGTTTCTGCCTTCTCTAAATTCATTGCTAATTTTAATAATAGAAGTCTATATGATATTTATTTAATAATATACTCAACAGTTATTTGTTATTTATTATATATTTATTAAATATATAATATGTATAATAAATTAAATGTATAAAATATTGTATTTATAATATATACAACATTTGTAATATATATAACATGATATATTACATGCAATGTGTGTATCTGTATTACAACATGTAATATATATTACAACATGTAATATATATACAACATATGCAATAAATGTTGTATATATCTCAAGGCCTAGCACAGGGCCAACTCTGTGCTAGGCCCTGGAATACATACAACAGTTGACAAGCCTGATTGAGCCCCTGCTATCATTGAAATTCTAGTTCATCAGTGGCTATAGATAAGGACATTGGTGATTATGAAACAGCATAGTAAGTGTTATGGCAGGGGAAATACAACTTATTATTAAACACATGGGGAAAGTACCAAACTTAGATTGGGGTAATCAGGGGAGACTTTCTAAATTCACTTCTTTTCTTTTTGACTCCTTTTGTGTCTAAAAGAGAAACTCTTCTCCTTATTGTTTGTGTTTTCCTTATCTGATACTTTCTTATAGTTCCTTGGTTTTCTGTTCTATCTCGAGCTTTCTTTTCTGTATAGAGAGAACTACTTTCTAAGTTCAGATAGCATGTCATTGTTATTTATTTTCATATTTATAATTCTGTCTTCAAGTTATCACTAGTTTTTACTTCTGTATTTCAAATGCCTGTGTTACCCCAAATGTCCCACTGTCATTTCATCCTGTCTGTCAAAATATAAATAATCTTCACACTCAAATTTACATCTGCTTCCATTTTCCATGTTTCTTTCAGTAATAGAACAGTTATTTCATTCTTCCAAGAGAAAAGTTTTGGTATTTTGGGGGGTTCTTTCCTTTTTCATTGTCTTGGTCTATTGAGTTCCCCTTTGTTTAATCTCATTATTCCTGTTTCATCACAACTCACCTTCTAGGAATAACCTCACATCTTTGCTCATTTATACACTAAAACTCTGTGGGAATTGTCTTTTCTTGCTATTTACAATGTTTCTTTACCATTTTCCAGTTTATTGAGACATTCGTCTTTACTATACTCCTAATTTCCCTGTCAAAGTCCCCAGGAACTTCCACATTGCCAATTTCTTAAATTTTATCTTACTTGAGTTTTGAGGAGCATTTGATAATATAGATCAAGTAAAGACACCCACACTTTCTTTACTGATTTCCTGGATACCATATATTCTGAAGTTTCTTTTCTATTCCTTTTCAGTCTCGTTTTCTGGTTCCTCCTTATATTCCTGATCACTTAATCTGAGATCATACAGGGTTTGGTCCCTGGATGAATTTATATTGATTCTCTCTGCTAAGCATCCTGAAGTCTCACAATATTAAATACTTACTGGGTACCAACACTCTCACATTTGTGTCTATAGCATGGAAGTTCTTCTTAACTCCAGACTCCAATATTTAATTATCTATTTGATCTCTGTTTTCTAATATCCTTTTTGAACTTACCATGAGTAAAACTAAACTTGTTTCCTCCACAAACCTGCTGAAACATAGATTTCTCATTTCAATAAACAGCAACTTTATCCATTCAACTTTTTCAATAGCCTTGAAGTTCTCCCTTTCTTTTTTCTTTTCTCATGTTCCATAAGTAATTGGTATTTAAATCTTACCAGTTTTCCCTTCAAAATATGTTCATAATCTAGCCCATTCCAACCAGCTGCACTATTACCATTCTAGACTAAACTATCATTATTCCTTGCCTGGCTCAAAGAGCCTCCAGATTGGTGTTACTGTTACCACCACTGCCCCACATAGTATATTCTTAAGAATTGCCAAAGAGATTCCATTAAAATGTAAGTTAAATCACATCACTTTTCTGCTGTAAATCCTCTTGTGCTTCCCAATCTCATCCCAAACAAAGACAAAGTCCTTATGATGGCTCACAAGGTCTGGCATGATCTTCATACCTGCCCTTGCCTCTGCCTTCCCCCTCACATTTTGTTTTCACTCCTCTGTCCCTCACTCATACCGTACCAGCCACAGTTGCTTCATTGCCATTCCTCCAAACTGTGGACTTTCTTCCTTCAAGATACTTGCACTTGCTGTTCTTTCTGGCGCTCTCTTTCCCGGTATCCTCTTGGCCTATTCTCAGTTTTTTATCAGACATCATCAGCCTCTCAGTCTGGTTTTATATGAAGACCGTATTCAAAATTATCTACGCTAGTGTTTCCCTTTTCCTTAAATTTTTTTCCATATCACTTATCATCATATATATATATGATATATTTTTCTTATGTTTTATGATTATTGTTTGATTTCATTGATTAGAATATAGACTTTGCTATGGAGAGAAGTTATTTTTAAATTTTTGTTGCTTCTATTCACTGTAGTTACCCCAGAGCTTAAAATGCTCTCTGGCACATAAGGGACACATAGTAAATATTTGTTGAGTAAAAAAATAAATTAACTCTAGGCCCTTGGCACTGTACCTTTGTATTACATAGTTTACGAGCTGGTGTTCTGGTATAGTTAAAAAAAAAGCATATATTTTAGAGTCGGGTAGATCAGAGTTTGTATCTGGTATTTGTACTTACCTAGCTCTGTGCCTGGGTTAATGGATTCATTTCTCTCAGTGTAGCTTTCTCTTCCGTAAAATGAGCATATTAATACATTCCCTAAAGAGTTATCATGAAGACAATATAGTTGCATGATGTAACAATATTTTAATAAGTGATAGACTGCACACTCAATGATGGTCCCACAAGGTTACCTATAGCTCCTAGTTGTAGCCATCTTAGTTTATATAAGTACACTGTGTGATGCTCTTAAAACAAAATCACCTGCATTTCTCAGGAAATATTTCTGCCATTAAGCAGTGTAGGACTGTATGTAAGAATGGGTATAAAGTTTTTAGCAGCATATCTGCATATAGAAGAGAAACCAATGTGTGCTCCTTTCTTTATAGTCATTCTTTCTTCATTTTGATCCACACCTATTTTACTCTTCCAATGATATTTTTCTATTCTCCCTCCTCCTATCAGTATACATTATTCTTTTGTCATTTACCTAAGTACATTATTTTTTCTTCTGTGTCTTTGCTCATTCTGATTCATTATCTTTTCTGTTTGTTTAAATCCTATTTATCTTCAAAGGTATAGCTCAAGTCTTTAAATAGAAACCTCCTTACTTACTAGCTCAGACTATTTTCTTTTTCTTTGAACAGATGGAAAATCTCAGAAGAGAAATGGGAACTATTAAAAAGTTAAATGGAAATTCCAGAACCAAAAGTACAATATCTCATATAAATAAAGAAAACATAAAACAATGCACTTAAATTGAACTTATAATCAGTATGCTATACAGTTATATGCTTTAACAACAAAACAGTCTTTGTTTCTAAGTACATTTCTTGTATAATAGGGTGTTGAATGATTTTTTTAACCACATAATCTGACCAGAGTTTAAAGTTAAGGATAAAGAGACATCAAGTGGACATACTTTACTTATTTCATAATCAGTGTTATGTTTCATGGCAATGAAGTATAAATGGTAATCAATTCATATAGTATTTTGTAAGGGTCTTACAAATATTTAGTACTTAATAAATATCTTACATGGATGAAAAACTGAATTCTAGTCATAGCAACATTGAATAACATTCCAATACTAATATGTTTTCAGAAAATTTCAGAATAATTAGTTGTATATGTAATGTTATATCTGGAAAGGGTATTACAGCAGGAAAATATTTTTATGTATTGATTAGAGTAAATATGATGAAAATATAAAATATGCTTATGACATTTCATACACTTAAAGAGCCCCACTGTGCTTTGAAAAGACAAAATTGATGGCCTCTTTTTAAAAGCCAATTTATTTTCTTGCATTACTTCAGCTCATCTACTAAATCAGCATTCTTGATACCTCTACTATGTGGTACAGCTATTATTTTAGGGCAGGTAAAAAAATAAGTGAGTAAGGCATTTATCTTCCTAGGAGTTTGGAGTTTTGCAGAGAAGGCCAATGTTTTATAAAAAAAAAAATCAAAATACACGGGGGATAGAAAAGATGGTGGAAATAAAATGGACATCATTACCCTAGGAACATGTATGAAGCAATGAATGTTGTGAATCTAGTTTGTGTACAACCAGAGAAATAAAAAATTGTGCTCCATTTGTGTACTATGAATCAATGCATTCTACTGTCATATATAACAAATTAGAACAAAGCAAAGTAAAAAGTGTTATTTCCAAATAGTTCAGTAAATGATAACATAAAGTGTTATAGAAAATGAGGAAGAACTATTTATTTTTATATACCCAGGATCTAGTATAGTTCTAGTAGCTGTTAATAAAAATGTATTTTAAAAAAGCAGTGGCTGTATTTTAATCTGTGAAAATGGAAAGGTGATTCTACCTTGTTCAAAAACATTCTTAGAGGGAAATAAAAGGGGGTGAAAACAACCATTTGATTATGGAATAGGGAAAGTGACAGCAGGTTTTGAACTGGCTCCTGTTTAATTCTGTATTTTCATCTTTCATGATTTTCCCCACTAACTGGTACCAGTAGTTCTGTGAATTTACTATACTCTTTAACCTGTCTTTCAGCATGTATACCATACCTGAAGTTGTCACAGTCTCCTCTACCCTACCCTCCTCTATCCTAATTCTCCTCATGTATTAAAACATGACTTTGTTGGGACCTTTTCCTAATCTTAGCCCTTCTTTGAATTCCTTTCCAGTCTGGATTTGTTACTCCTTGAATCTTTTTATAATACAGTGTTCCCAATGCTCTGTAATTATACTTACTATGGTTATGACTGTAGTAATCTTAAATGTTGTTGGTTTCTTGTTCTTGAATTTACTAGACTATGAACTTCTCAAGGGCATTAGATGTATCTTTCATCTTTGTAATTACAGATTCTAATATAGTGCCTATAATATTAGAGGAAACCAGTTTATATTTATTGAATCAATGAACAAAAAAGTTAATAAGTCGATGGTAGATAAGTGCATGTTAGAAAAATGAGCCCAGCTTAACTGGAGATTGAGAAATATTCTTTCACAATCTTATATAGTAGTTCTCATCTGTATTCTTCTTTTGTTCTAAATAACTGTACACTCATTCTTACTGAATAAGCTCAGCTGTTGGGACATTTTTACTTCTTTAAGGTTAGTATAATGTTACTTATTTGCAGTTTTTCTGAAGAATTTTCTTACTTGTGAATTGCTTTATAGGAATGTCATAAGACTGGTTCTGGCTTTTTTTTTCTTTCTGTTAGTTTGTTTTAATAAGAGATAATATTCTTATTTTTAAAACAAAGTAATATAATTGAATATTTTGACCATTTATATCTAGTTAAAGGAAGATTTTAATTGATTGCCAAAGCCACTAGTAAGGTTAATTATGTGAACTAAAAGCTAAAATTTAGTATTTATTGGGGTTGATAAAAGAATTTGAAAGAGAATTTACTGAAGATGCAGACTATTTATGAATATTAAAATATTTTATAATTTGAAGTTAATGCATTTGTATTGAGTCTTGAGGATATTAATTTTTAAATTAGAATATCAAAATAAATCAGAAATACTAATGGTCATGTATTAGTGACATTATAATAAACTGACTAGTTTAAGGAAATGCTGTTTAAAAATAAAGAAAAATCATATAATAGATCACTAATACTACTTTGTTTCTCACTCATTTACAGCCTAAAGCAGGTATTCATATTAGTGTGAATCTCTTCCAAGCAGAAATTCAGAAACCCAGTATTCTTCTAACTAGTGGCTCTGCCATCTTTAGCATAGGCTTCTAAGCTCTCCTGGCTTATGGGTCAAAAGTTTATCAAGGGATTAAATGTGAAGTAAGATAAAGATAGGAGGTTTGAGGGGATGGGCCTGGAAATAGCAAACATCCTTGCTGCTCATATTGCATTGAATATTAATCATGTATTCACATGGCTATCCCAATATGAAAGGCTAAGAATATAGACCAGCTAAGTACCCAAAAAGTGGAGAAAATAGATTTTGTAAACAATTAACCAGAATTGGCTATGCATTGTCTTTTAAAATTTAAATAATTTTCTCTGTATACATGTTGATTTTCATAGTTACTATTTATGAAAACTTTTCTTATAGCTATAGGTAATCCCATTTAAAGCATGCATTTACTCATTAAAACCTTCATAGTTAAAAATTGGGATATAACACTTATATAGCAAAAGCCAGGCCTTATGAGGCAATTTCAAATTTTAGTTTGTTCCTAAAAATATAGTTACCTCGATGTATTTTCTTATTATATAAATCCTAGGTTCTTGTCTTCAGAGTGATTATTATGAACACCTACACATAATTTTTGATGCATTTACTTTCATAACAAGTTACAAATTGTAAATGCTTCACTCAGTAATTTTCATATTTAAATAAGTAAATTCAGCAATCCTAAGATGTTTGAGTGAGAAAGAATCTGAAATCTTGTTTTCAGATGGAAAGTAAGTACTCATCTGTTGATATTAAGAAGTTCAATTAAAATTAGAATGTTAATGATTATTGGTATCTGATAGACAAGTCAGTAATTTACTTTTAAAAATAAGAGTTAAAAGTTGTATTATTCTCCTGTGTATGTGGTAGCATACCTGGATATGTTTTTTTTTGGCTTCTGTCTTTCCTTACACTGCACTGTATTTGCTTTCATTTGAGGTGTTTTGGTTGTTTATATTTTGTTTGTTTGTTTTTTGTGAAAAAGGAAAAAGGTTTATTGATTTGCTAGCAAAGGACTCCTGTCCCCCTGCCCAAACTGAGGGCGTTTAAAGAGGCAATTCAAAGGCTACATTCCACATGTTTTCTGACAGAGTCGTTATTCACTTGTTAATCTGGGAGATAATCATTTCTGTAATCTTTACAACAACAACAACCAAAAAAAAATTTTTTTTCCTACTACTGGGGATTGAACCCAAGGGGGCTTAATCACTGAGCCATATCTCCAGTCCTTTTTTGTATTTTATTTAGAGACAGTGTCTTGATGAGTTTCTTAGAGCCTCCCTAAGTTGCTGAGGCTGGCTTTGAACTCATGATCCTCCTGCCTCAGCCTCCTGGGCTACCAAAAATTGATCTTTTGAACACAACTCTAAAATAGCTGAAGTATATCCTATTTTGAAGCCATTCTAACATGGCATAAGTTTAGAGGCAGAGCCTTATCTCAGGTAAGGAGGGACTTTTGAAAAACACAATAAAACATTACATCTGAAACATGAATCAAACAAAAGCTAAGAGAGCTTTATATTTAGTTTTGTAGAAAAAAATGGCAAAATGATTCCATGTTTTACAGCATCACCTTTAAAAAAACAGTTCAGGCTTTCTTTACTACCTTCCAAAAATACATTTAAATTCCAGTTCCAATGTGAAGAGTAACACAAAATTGATGTATATAACTTCTTGACAATAAATTACTTTATCCATCAAATGACATGAATAAATACCAACCAAATTTGTTATTTCTATACAAAACTGAGACTATTTCTATAGATAATTTTAGTTTGGAGATCACCAACTTGGCAAAATACTCTCCTAAGCTTTACATTTAATTAAGTTTAATTTTAATGTACAATTTAGAATTCATGGTGTATGGTAACAATAATCACAGGTCTTTATGGGTTAGCAAAAATCAAAGAGCACCCCTAAATCCCTTATACATGTAGAAAACAGTGTTAATGATCAGAAATTAACTTATTCAAAGCAAACAGATGTAATACAGGTGTTAAAATGACAGTGTGATCCTTCTATGTCAGATACAATGTATAAAAGAGAGCACTTATTGGCTATCTTGCTGGTAAACATATATAAACTTCCATTTTATATACTTTGACATAAAACTTAGAGAAGCTTTAGATAGATATAGTTTTCATATATATATATATATATATATATATATATATATATATATATATATATACCTAGTCACATATATTTAGGGTGTCAGTTATATTGTTAAAACCTAAGTAACCGTTGTTTAACCAGTTGCAAAGTAATCATTTAAAACTTTAAAACAGTAGAGGGGGTAGAGAGAGAAGAGGGAAGGGAAGGGGGGAGGGGGGATAGTAGAGGATAGGAAAGGGAGCAGAATACAACAGACACTAGTATGGCAATATGTAAATCAATGGAGGTGCAACTGATGTGATTCTGCAATCTGTATACGGGGTAAAAATGGGAGTTCATATCCCACTTGAATCAAAGTGTGAAATATGATATATCAAGAACTATGTAATGTTTTGAACAACCAACAATAAAAATTAATTAAAAAAAATAAAACTTTAAAACAGGAACAAACCCTAATTCTTTTAAGGCTTAGTGTCTCCAAGTGATAAAACCTAACAATCACAAGAAAATTATCTTGATAGATAAGAGCAGATCAGTGTTTCAGACTTTGCTTCATATCAGTACATTAAAGTTCAAATAACTTAGTGCTAATTATAGCCAATTTAATCACAAACACAAACTTTGAGATTTACCTTCCACAAACCTTCAGTAACTTATTTAAACATTCACAACTTGTTTATATCCTTAGTTTTTTCCTCTTTTATCTTGGACTTTAGTACAAGAATATTTCTTTACCAGACAAATACTTACCTTTTAACTTCTAAGTTTCCATACAAAATATTTCCATACCTATGACTTTCTTTCATCTTTTCTAGTTTTAGACCCTTTTTAAAATTCATATTCTTAATCAAGCTTTATGAATTTTATCTGTGCATTTAATTTACACAAAAAATTTCATCACAAGAGAGAGTTGAACAGTTCAGCACATGCAAAAACTGCCTTAATCTTTTTTTTCTCCTAGGTTATATTTCAGGGGTTGGAGCACAGAATATTGTTGAGCCTGACCTATCTCCCTTTTTTTTTTATTATAATGTCATCAATTGAAGGTGAGTTTCTCACTGTCAATTGAACCCAGAGGTTCCTTTTAGTCTTTTTCTTATACCAGGCATATGGACATGCAATGGAGGAGGCCCTTTCCATCCCCTTCTTTAGGCTTCCTTGAAGATCCTTTTGCAGAGGCTGCCTACAAAATATGGGTTGGCATTATCTTCTCTAACTCCATCCATTTACCTGCAAATGCCATGATTTTATTCTCTTTTATTGCTGAGTAATAAATATTTCATTGTGTATATATGCCACACTTTTTTTTATCCATTCATCTATTGAAGGGCATCTAGGTTGGTTCCACAGTTCACCTCTTGTGAATTGTGCTGCTATAAATTTTGATGTGGCTGTGTCCCTGTAATATGATGTTTGTAAGTTCTTTGGGCATAGACCCAGGAGAGGGATAGCTGGGTCAAATGGTGGCTCTATTTCCAATTTTCCAAGAAATCTCCATACTGCTTTCCATATTGGCTGCACCAGTTTGCAGTCCCACCAGCAGTGTATGAGTGTGCCTTTCCCCCCAAATCCTCTCCAACAGTTATTGTTGTTTGTCTTCATAATAGCTGCCATTCTGACTGGAGTGAGATGAAATCTTAGAGTGGTTTTGATTTGCATTTCTCTAATTGCTAGCAATGATGAACATTTTTGTATGTATTCGTTGATTGATTGTATATCATCTTCTGAGAAGTGTGTGTTCAGGTCCTTGGCCGATTTATTGATTGGGTTATTTATTTTTTTGATGTTCAACTTTTTGAGTTCTTCATATACCCTAGAGAATAGTGCTCTATCTGATGTGTGAGGGGTAAAGATTTGCTCACAAGATGTAGGCTCTCTATTCACCTCACAGATTGTTTCTTTTACTGAGAAGAAACTTTTAGTTTGAGTCCATCCCATTTGATTCTTGATTTTAATTCTGGTGCCACAGGAGTCTTATTAAAGAAGTTGGGGCCTAATCCCACATGATGGAGATCTGGACCTACTTTTTCTTTCTTTCTTTCTTTCTTTCTTTCTTTCTTTCTTTCTTTCTTTCTTCTTTTTGAGAGAGAGAGAGAGAGAGAGAGAGAGAGAGAGAGAGAAATTTTTAATATTTATTTTTCAGTTTTTGGTGGACACAACATCTTCATTTTATTTTTATGTGGTGCTGAGGATGGAACCCAGCGCCCTGCGCATGCCAGGCGCATGCCAGGTGAGCGCGTTACTGCTTGAGCCACATCCCCAGCCCCCTACTTTTTCCTCTATTAGACGCAGGGTCTCTGTTTTTTTTTTTAATTTTTTTTTTTAATTTTAATTTTTATTGGTTGTTCAAAACATTACAAAGCTCTTGACATATCATATTTCATACATTTGATTCAAGTGGGTTATGAGTTCCCATTTTTACCCCATGTACAAATTGCAGAATCACATCGGTTACACATCCATGTTTTTACATATTGCCATACTAGTGACTGTTGTATTCTGCTATCTTTCCTATCCTCTACTATCCCCCCTCCCTCTCCCCTCCCAACTTCTCTCTCTACCCCGTCTACTGTAATTCATTTCTCTCCCTTTTTTCCCTTTCCCCTCACATTCTCTTATATGTAATTTTGTATAACAATGAGGGTCTCCTTCCATTTCCATGCAATTTCCCTTCTCTCTCTCTTTCCCTCCCACCTCTCGTCCCTGTTTAATGTTAATCTTTTTCTCACGCTCTTCCTCCCTGCTCTGTTTTTAGTTGCTCTCCTTATATCAAAGAAGACATTTGGCATTTGTTTTTTAGGGATTGGCTAGCTTCACTTAGCATAATCTGCTCCAATGCTATCCATTTCCCTGCAAATGCCATGATTTTGTCTTTTTAGTGCTGAGTAATACTTCATTTTGTATAAATGCCACATTTTTTAATCCATTCATCTATTGAAGGGCATCTAGGTTGGTTCCACAGTCTTGCTATTGTGAATTGTGCTGCTATGAACATCGATGTAGCAGTATCCCTATAGTACGCTCTTTTAAGGTCTTCAGGGAATAGTCCGAGAAGGGCAATAGCTGGGTCAAATGGTGGTTCCATTCCCAGCTTTCCCAGGAATCTCCATACTGCTTTCCAAATTGGCTTCACCAATTTGCAGTCCCACCAGCAATGTACAAATGTACCCTTTTCCCCACATCCTCGCCAGCACTTGTTGTTGTCTGACTTCATAATGGCTGCCAATCTTACTGGAGTGAGATGGTATCTTAGGGTGGTTTTGATTTGCATTTCTCTGACTGCTAGAGATGGTGAGCATTTTTTCATATACTTGTTGATTGATTGTATGTCCTCCTCTGAGAAATTTCTGTTCAGGTCCTTGGCCCATTTGTTGATTGGGTTATCTGTTTTCTTATTGTTTAATTTTTTGAGTTCTTTGTTCTTTGATATTAGGGCTCTGTCTGAAGTGTGAGGAGTAAAGATTTGTTCCCAGGATGTAGGCTCCCTATTTACCTCTCTTATTGTTTCTCTTGCTGAGAAAAAACTTTTTAGTTTGAGTAAGTCCCATTTGTTGATTCTTGTTATTAACTCTTGTGCTATGGGTGTCCTATTAAGGAATTTGGAGCATGACCCCACAATATGTAGATCGGAGGCAACTTTTTCTTCTATCAGACGCAGAGTCTCTGATTTGATATCAAGCTCCTTGATCCATTTTGAGTTAACTTTTGTGCATGGCGAGAGAAGGAGATTCAGTTTCATTTTGTTGCATATGGATTTCCAGTTTTCCCAGCACCATTTGTTGAAGGTGCTATCCTTCCTCCATTGCATGCTTTTAGCCCCTTTATCAAATATAAGATATTTGTAACTTTGTGGATTAGTCTCTGTGTCCTCTATTCTGTACCATTGGTCCACCCGCCTGTTTTGGTACCAGTACCATGCTGTTTTTGTTACTATTGCTCTGTAGTATAGTTTGAAATCTGGTATCGCTATGCCGCCTGATTCACACTTCTTGCTTAGAGTTGCTTTTGCTATTCTGGGTCTTTTATTTTTCCATATGAATTTCATGATTGCTTTATCTATTTCTACAAGAAATGCCATTGGGATTTTGATTGGCATTGCATTAAACCTATAGAGAACTTTAGGTAATATCGCCATTTTGATGATGTTAGTTCTGCCTATCCATGAACAGGGTATGTTTTTCCATCTTCTAAGATCTTCATCTGTTTCTCTCTTTAGGGTTCTGTAGTTGTCATTGTATAAATCTTTCACCTCTTTTGTTAGGTTGATTCCCAAGTATTTTATTTTTTTTGAGGATATTGTGAATGGGGTAGTTGTCCTTATTTCCATTTCAGAAGATTTGTCACTGATATACAGGAATGCCTTTGATTTATGCGTGTTGATTTTATATCCTGCCACTTTGCTGAATTCATTTATTAGTTCTAGTAATTTCTTTGTACTAGTTTCTCTAGTAGTTTCTTTGTAGTAGTAGTTTCCTTTTGTGTCTTCTAGGTATAGGATCATATCATCCGCAAATAGTGATAATTTAAGTTCTTCTTTTCCTATCTTAATGCCTTTAATTTCTTTTGTCTGCCTAATTGCTCTGGCCAGTATTTCGAGAACTGTATTGGATAGAAGTGGTGAGAGAGGGCATCCCTGTCTTGTTCCAGATTTTAGAGGGAATACCTTCAGTTTTTCTCCATTTAGAATGATGCTAGCCTGAGGTTTAGCATATATAGCTTTTACAATGTTGAGGTAAGTTCCTGTTATCCCTAGTTTTTCTAGTGTTTTGAACATAAAGGGATGCTGTAGTTTGTCGAATGCTTTTTATGCATCTATCGAGATGATCATATGATTCTTATCTTTAAGTCTATTGATGTGGTGAATAACGTTTATTGATTTCCATATATTGAACCAGCCTTGCATACCAGGGATGAATCCTACTTGATCATGGTGCACGATCTTTTTGATATGTTTTTGTATCCGATTCGCCAGAATTTTATTGAGGATTTTTGCATCTAAATTCATTAGGGATATTGGTCTGTAGTTTTCTTTCTTTGAGGTGTCTTTGTCTGGTTTGGGAATCAGGGTGATATTGGCCTCATAGAATGAATTTGGAAGTTCTCCCTCTTTTTCTATCTCCTGAAATAGATTGTAGAGTATTGGTATTAGTTCTTCTTTAAAGTTCTTGTAAAACTCTGCTGTATATCCATCTGGTCCTGGGCTTTTCTTAGTTGGTAGTCTTTTGATGGCTTCTTCTATTTCCTCACTTGATATTGGTCTGTTTAGGTTGTTTATATCATCCTGACTCAATCTGTGTAGTTCATATGTCTTAAGGAATTTATCGGTGCCTTCACTATCTTCTATTTTATTAGAGTAAAGGGTTTCAAAATAATTTCTAATTATCTTCTGTATTTCTGAATTATCTGTTGTGATGTTGCCTTTTTCATCTCGTAAGCTAGTAATTTGGGTTCTCTCTCTTCTTCTCTTTGTTAGTGTGGCTAGTGGTCTATCAATCTTACTTATTTTTTCAAAGAACCAACTTTTAGTTTTGTCAATTTTTTCGATTGTTTCTTTTGTTTTGATTTCATTGATTTCAGCTCTAATTTTAATTATTTCTTGCCTTCTACTGTATTTGCTGCTGATTTGTTCTTCTTTTTCTAAGGCTTTGAGGTGTAGTGTGAGGTCATTTATTTGTTGGCTTTTCCTTCTTTTAAGGAATGAACTCCATGAAATGAATTTTCCTCTTAATACTGCTTTCATAGTGTCCCATAGATTTCAATATGTTGTGTCTGAGTTTTCATTTACCTCTATGAATTTTTTAATTTCCTCTTTGATGTCTTCTGTAACCCTTTGTTCATTCAGTAGCATATTGTTTAATCTCCATGTGATGTAGGATTTTTCCTTTCTCATTTTATTATTGATTTTCAATTTCATTCCATTATGATCAGATAAAATGCATGGTACTTTCTCTACTCCTTTGTAATTGCTAAGATTTGCCCTGTGACATAACATATGGTCTATTTTTGAGAAGGATCCATGTCCTGCTGAGAAGAAAGTGAATCCGCTTCATGTTGGGTGGTATATTCTGTATATATCAATTAAGTCTAAATTATTAATTGTATTATTGAGCTCTATGTTTTCTTTATTCAACTTTTGTTTGGAAGATCTGTCCAGTGGTGAGAGATGTGTGTTAAAATCTCCCATGATTATTGTGTTGTGGTCTATTTGACTCTTGAACTTGAGAAGAGTTTGTTTGATGAACATAGCTGCACCATTGTTTGGGGCATATATATTAATGATCGTCAAGTCTTGTTCGTGTATGGTTCCCTTGAGCAGTATGTAGTGTCCTTGTTTATCCCTTTTGATTAACTTTGGCTTGAAGTCTATTTTATCTGATACAAGTATGGACACCCCTGCTTGCTTCGGGGGTCCATATGAGTGATTTGATTTTTCTTAACCTTTCACCTGCAGTCTGTGTATGTCTTTTCCTATCAGATGTGTCTCCTGTAGGCAGCATATTGTTGGATCTTTTTTAAAAATCCATTCTACTAGCCTATGTCTTTTGATTGGTGCATTTAAGCCATTAACATTTAGGGTTACTATTGAGATATGGTTTGTATTTCCAGCCATATTTGATTATGTGTTACCTAACATGATTTGTTTTTCCTCTATGATTAGTTTTTCCTTTACTGTACTATCTCCTGCTGTTGGTTTTCATTGTTATTTTCCATTTCCTCTTCCTGTAATGTTTTGCCAAGGATGTTTTGAAGAGCTGGTTTTCTAGCTGCAAATTCTTCTAACTTTTGTTTATTGTGGAAGATTTTTATTTCATCTTCAATCCTGAAGCTTTACTTCGCTGGATACATGATTCTTGGTTGGAACCCTTTTTCTTTCAGCATTTGAAATATGTTGTTCCAGGATCTTCTAGCTTTCAGAGTCTGTGTTGAAAGATCAGCAGTTATCCTGATTGGTTTACCCCTAAATGTAATCTACTTCCTCTCTCTTGTGGCTTTTAAGATTCTCTCCTTATCCTGTATGTTGGGCATCTTCATTATTATGTGTCTTGGTGTGGATCTCTTATGATTTTGTACATTTGGTGTCCTGTAGGCTTCTAGTATTTGGATTTCCTTTTCATTCTTTAAGTCTGGGAAGTTTTCTAGTATTTTTTCATTGAATAGATTGCTCATTCCCTTGGTTTGAACCTCTATACCCTCTTGTATCCCAATAACTCTTAGGTTTGGTTTCTTTATGTTATCCCATAATTCTTGGATATTCTGCTTATGATTTCTTAATATTCTCACTGAGCTGTCTATGTTCTTTTCATCTTGAAAAACTTTGTCTTCGTTGTCTGAAGTTCTATCTTCTAAGTGTTCTACTCTGCTGGTAATACTCGCATTTGAGTTTTTAATTTGATTTATTGCTTCCTGCATTTCCAGGATTTCTGTTTGTTTGTTTTTCATATCCTCTATCTCCCTATAGAGTTGATCTTTTGCTTCTTGGATTTGTTTATGTAATTCATTGTCAAAGTGATCTTTCATTGTCTGAATTTGCTGTATAATGTCTTCCTTCAGACTCCAGATCATCTGAAGCATATATCCTGATCTCTTTGTCTCACATTCTATCAGCTGCAGATATTACCTCATCTAATGTTGAATTGACCTGTATTGTTTGTGGTCCTTTCTTTCCTTGTCTTTTCATACCGCTCATGATTCTTTCTAGCTTTGTGAAACTGTTGTGTTAATGTTTTTCCCCTTATATATTTGTATTGTTTTTGTATAGCTCCAAAATCCCTTTTTTTGCAGAGAAAGACAATGTTAACAGTTCCGAATATCAACAGTACATCAGATAAGCACAAGTTTTCATTATTAATACATTTATAGTTAGATTCTAAGTCTATAGATATTGGTTTTAATTATTACTTAAGAATATAGACATTAGTTTCATAAAAGGCATACCATATCTGGTGGCATATGGAAAGCTTAATTTTAGATGAAGGATGTTATACTTAGAGAGAAAGGAGTGAGGGTATGAAGTTAAACTAACTTAGCACCTTTGGAGAACTCTAGCCAATAGACCAATTTATGGAAGAATGTATAGACTCAGCCTTCTCTCTGTATTTAGATAGTTACCCTATGTATAGATAGCAAAAGTTAGGAGATTGAAAGTGGGATAGAGGGAATATGAATGAAAAAAAAGAAAAAAATAACAAGGAAGAAAAGAGAAATAAGAGAGAAGGAAAAGGAAAGTAAGATAGAAATAAAGAAAAAATGGGGGGAAGGTGGGGTATATGCAATTACTCTATATTATGTTACTTTGGTAATTCGGTTGTTCATGCACAGTTTTTGGTTTCACATATGTTGAAGTTGTGGAAGAGAGAGAAGAAAAGAGAGAAAGAAATAGAAAAATAAAGTCTCTCAGAACACTGTTTTTTTTTTGCTTCCAGTAGGTGGCGTTGTCTATTCCTAGCTTGAGCCTCTGTATTTAGGGTGGTGGGTATAGCCAGTGTGAAAGGAAATGAGCTTCCACCTGTATCTTCCCTACTCTAGTCTCTGAGATAGAAACCAGGTGCCTGTACAGTTGTTGTTTTGCATTGATAGCTACAACCCCCAAAAGCTTGTGGGAAATATTTTGAGTTATTGCAGCTAAGGGTGGGGGAGTTGGAAATCGGGTACTTGGATCAGCCGCAGAACCGTGCTGGTAGCCACACCCCCTTTGATGGGTTTTTAGGGTTGATGGGCTTCCTTTGGGCTAGCACACAGGGTGGGGGCCGGGCTGAGCTTCTTCCTCCGATCTGGCTTGGCTGGCGCCGGGCTTCCTCCTCCGGTTAACAATTGATTTTTAAGTCATTGTGATTCCTTCAGACAACAAGACTGGGCGCTTGGAAGTAATCATGGCAACTGGCTTATGCAGCTAATTAGCTGATGACCTCTTTGAAGTGACGTCAAGGAAGGGCTGGGTCTCTGGTTTTATTCCTAAGTCCTTGATTCGTTTTGAGTTGAGTTTTGTGCATGGTGAGTGATAGGGGTTTAATTTCATTTTGTTGCATATGGATTTCCAGTTTTCCCAGCACCATTTGTTGAAGAGGCTATATTTTCTCCAGTGCATGTTTTTGGCACCTTTGTCTAATATAAAATAATTGTAATCTTGTGGGTTAGTTTCTGTGTCCTCTATTCTGTACCATTGGTCTACCAGTATGTTTTGGTGTCAATTCATACTATTTTTGTTACTATTGCTCTGTATTATAGTTTAAGTTCTGGTATAGTGATGCCACCCGCTTCACTCTTCTTGCTAAGGATTGCTTTAGCTATTCTGGGTCTCTTATTTTTTCAGATGGATTTCATGATTGCTTTTTCTATTTCTATGAGGAATGTCATTGGATTTTGATCAGAATTGCATTAAATCTGTATAGTGCTTTTGGAAGTATGGTCATTTTGATGATATTAATTCTGCCTATCCAAGAGCAAGGCAGATCTTTCCATCTTCTAAGATCTTCTTTAACTTCTTTCTTTAGTGTTCTGTAATTTTCATTATTTAGATCTGTCACCTCTTTTGTTGATTCTCAAGTATTTTTTTGAGATTATTGTAAATGGCATAGTTTTTCTTGTTTCCATTTCTGAGGCTTTGTCACTGATATACAGAAATGCCTTTGATTTCTGGGTGTTGATTTTTATATCCTGTACTTTGCTAAATTCATTTACTAATTCTAGAAGTTTTCTGGTCTTCTAGGTATAGAATCATATCATCAGAAAATAGTGCTAATTTGAATTTTTCTTTTCCTATGTGTATCCCTTTAATTTCTCATGGCATTTGCAGGTTAATGGATGGAGTTGGAGAAGATAATATTATGCAAAGTTAGCCAATCCCTAAAAACCAAATGCCAAATGTTTTATTTGATATAAGGAGGCTAATTCATAGTGGGATAGGGAGAGGGAGCATGGGAGGAATAGATGAACTCTAGATGGGGCAGAGGGTTTGAGGGGAAGGGTGGGGTCATGGGGTTATAAATGATGGTGAATTTGATGATCATTATTATCTAAAGTTCATGTATGAAGACATGAATTGGTGTGAATATACTTTGTATACAACCAGAGATATGAAACATTATGTTCTATATGTGAAATAAGATTTGCAATGCATTTTGCTGTCATATATAAATTTTAAAAAGGGGAAAAAATTCCTGGCATTTTAGTGACATTCTGCTTGTTTTGTAGATGTTTTATCTCCAGGGTATTTATACATTAGGTGATCCTCTGTACTGTTTGTTGATATTTAGTTGTAGAAAGTAATTTTTATATCTTTGAGGAGATTAAAACACAAGAAAGTCTCATGTTAGAGTATCTATCACCTGAGTATTCTGCAACTGAGAAATTTAACATTTAATATTTATAAAAGTACACAAATACAAATATAATCATAAAATCACTATGCAAATGATTTAGCAATAAATTCAAATTTCCTCCAATTAAAAAAAAACCAAAAAATATGGGTTGGACTTAGTTTCTGTCTTTTTATTTCCTGAGTGCAATTGTTTATCCTACTAGTGTCCCCAGGCATTTAGTTTGATGGGATTGATGGATATCCCTGGCCAAATGGGTTGTCTTCTCAAATATTAAAGGGGAAGATTATTCCTGTTCCCAGGTTATAAACTAATAGTGCTGGAATCTACTGCCACATCCTTTGTGGCCAGCAGTCTCCACTCTCCATAGGCAAAAGGAGAAGAGGCCAGATTCTCTTTAGTCATTTTTCTACAGCCCAGGCAGCTTTCTGGGATTTTTTTTCCCCAGCTTAGGGATAGTGTCCTTGACCCACAGTGAGATATGATCTGTGGCTACCTGGAGCTCAGCTGAGAAACTGTGCTGGGAGTGCTAGCACTGTGGTTAGAAGATTTAAATCTTGTTTTAACCCTTTCTTCTGGTGTTCTGCTATCCTTGCACATAAGAGGTAGTGCCTTTTGGCACATTCAACTCAGTTCCTGACTGTTCAGACCCCTTAATATGCAGCTGCATCAATGCTTGTACATACAGAATCTCTTTCATATCTTTTACCCCTGACAGGCTAATTTAAAATTCAAGATTGTATAATAATCTAGAAAAAAACACTAAAAGACAAGACTATGTTATAGTAAACCATTTTTCTCTTAGACTTATACCTATACATAGCCCATTCAACCAAGATATCTCTGTCTAAGAGACTACTGGTAAGATCAACGCAGCATGACCCATGTCTTAAAGGACCACTAACCGATACAAAAGACAGACAAGAGAGGATCACTGAAACCAGGGCCAACAGACAGGAACATTTAAAACAGGCCTACATATACGATTTCTTCCTTTACCAACTTCAATTGCAAGATTGTACAATAGAGACAGAGAGAGAGAGGGAAAGAGATAGATAAAGATAGAGAACCAGAGATGAGCCCCAATACCATGTCCAATGACTGGGAACCTTTAAAACAGACCAGCTAAGACCTTTCTCAAAAGACTACCTATAGGATCAAGTAGTATTATCCATGTCTTAAAAAGGGCGGTAAAAGATACAAACAAAATAAAAACACATTCAAACAGAGGAAATTCTAAAACTCAAGCCCAGCAAACAGATGAGAATCTAGAACATACCAGAAGGGAGTAAATATCCCTACAATTCGAGTCCCACTTCCCCATGACTTCTACACTAGTGGTGCCACAGATGTCCCCACAAAAAAGGACCAGATGTTCCCAGGAAGAGGACCCAGATGTGTGGATCAAGTGTCTTGGTATACACACTGGGGAACACTGAGATGGCCAAGGGTGTAGTGACTTTATAGGATCCAGTTTCCTTTTTCTCAAAATGAACTATGATGGAGCAAACTGTACCATTCAAGAAGAGAAGGCAGGAGTTTCCCTAAGCAAAAGGAGCTTCAGCAGCTGCTGAGATGGTTTCTCAGTCCCTTCCTTTACTCATAGGAATAGCTCCTCTGGTTTGACCCAAGGCAAACTCACCTGTGTTCTAACTCTCCTGTAGTTGGCTCTCAACAATTTTTGCCAGCCACCTTGCATCTTCAGCATGGACATGAGGTTTCTTCTGCCCAAGAAACCTGGAGCAGAGGCTGCTCTCAGGTCCCATCTGGGGTGCCAAATTTGTTACTGACAGCTTGGTCCTTGTCCCCAATGCCAATCCAATAATGATGACATGGTTTTGAGAAAAAGGAAAAAGGTTTATTGCTTTGCTAGCAAAGGAGAAACACAGGGTACTCCTGTCCCAAAGGCTGTGATTCTCTGCTTTAGAATTTTTACTCTGTGTATTTACTTTTCCTTCAAATTTTTATCTGTCTTGCTGTCATTACCTTTAAACAGTGAGAAATTCTTATTTTTTTGCATTTTAATATATTTTTTATTATTAGTTGTTCAAAACATTACAAAGCTCTTGACATATCATATTTCATACATTTGATTCAAGTGGGTTATGAACTCCCATTTTTACCCCGTATACAGATTGCAGAATCACATCGGTTACACATCCATGTTTTTACATACTGCCATACCAGTGTCTGTTAATTTTTCTGTAGCACTAGTTTCTAATGATTACAGATATATCTTTGAAGCTCATTTTGTTTGATTTCCTTAAAGGAAATTAGATTTTATTACTTTGAAGTGACCCTGTAGTGACCATTTAAATCCCATAGTAAAAATTTGCCTACTTCCATCAAAACGGTAACACTAACACACAGCTTTATAACATATCAATGTTGAAGATAGATTTTCTTTTTTTCTTTTTTTATACTGGAGACTAAACTCAGGGGGTGCCTTAACTTGGAGCTATATCCCTAATCCTTTTTTTAAAAAAATTGAGACAGGCTCTCACTAAGTTGCTGAGGCTGGCCTGGAACTTATGAGTCTCCTGTCTCAACCTCCTCAGATGCTCATATTATAAATGTGAGCCACTGTACCTGGCTTGAAAAACAGATTTTTCTGAATTTCTGCAATATATTATTTGCTAATTTTCCATGTATTTTTCAAATTAATCAAAAATAAGAATGTATTAGCTCATATAAAAATCCAGTTTTTACACAGACCCAAGTACTCAAACAATGTAGTCTGGAATCTGTTTCCATAGTTCTCTTTTCTACTACACTGTATCATTATTAGGCATGCTTTCCCTACATGGTTGCAAGGAATATAAGTAACCTAAAGTTACATTTTTTTAAAAGTTTCTGTTTTAGTCAGCTTTTTTGCTACTGTGACCAAAAGACGTGACAGAACAACTTTAGAGGAGGGAAAGTTTATTTGGTGTTCACAGTTTTAGAAGTCTCAGTCCTTAGACAAGATAACTCCGTTGCTCTGGGCCCAATGTGAGGCAGAGCATCATGGCAGAAGAGTGTGGTGGAGGAAGGCAGCTGAGGACATGGTCATCAGGATGCAGAGAGGGAACTCATGCTCACCAGGGATAAAATATATACCTCAAAGGCATACCTGCAGAGGTCCATCTCTTCCAGGCATACCCTACCTGTCTATAGTTATCCCCATCAGTGGGCTAACATACTGATTAGGTTAAGGCTCTCATAACCCAATCATTTCACTTCTAAACTTTCTTGCATTGTCTCACACTTGAGCTTTTGGGAGACAGCACATACTAAACCATAACAGCTTCCCTGCTCCCACACATTCCAGCAAGATTTCTAACTATAGTCACATTTTGACTCTAAGCCAATTCTAGTGGCCAGAGAGATAGGTACACTGATTAATCTGGCCTGGATCATGTGCTTAGGTCAAGGGTTGGGTGGTGGGGTTGGTCAGTTATATCTCAGTGTTCTTTTTGAGCTATAGACAGCAGTTTTGAAAATGGGCTTTCATTGTACATGGTTGATGCACATCAGCTTTGAGTAATTAATCTATTCCTGATAGAGGAAGGTTGGAAAGTGTAGTGTCTAGTCTGATCTATATCAGATGATTAGGGTGGTTGAAACCTACTTCGTACTCCTTAGCTTTTGTGTATACTCTGACAATTCAGTAGGATAGAAGATATTAAATAATATAACTAGAAACAGTAAGTTACTGAATCACAGTATTACTTGAATTTTGACTATGCTGATGTTCCATATTTTATGAAATTTTAATTCTTAAAGTATGCTCAAAGTTTTGTCAATAAATTCTCTGTTCTTCTCCCCAGTACTATTTCCACTACTCTGCTTTATCATTCATTATAGTAGTTATTATTATTTGATATGTTATATATTTGTTTCTTCTCCTTCCACTACAATATAAACTCAAGATAACAACTTTATCTTCCTAGTTTATTGCTGTACTACTAATATCTAGAAAAAATACTTGGCATATTATATTTACTGAATATTATTTGCTTATTGGTTGAACAAATGAAAGCAGTTTATAGAATATGAAATCATGATTTCAAAAAATATGGTGCAAAATTAGAAAAATATTTCCATGGGAAATAGTCATTCCAAAATCTAAAGACAAATCACTCCTACAATAATTTTCAACCCAGTTTTAGAAAGATATGTGTTAAGTATGTTTTTGTAAATATCAATGATATTGGAAATAACTAATAATAAAATATTCTATTTCAAATTCAATTAAAGTAAATAGAATCAATGGAACATTCATTTTAGGTTGCATTTATTCTTATCTGGCCACAGACATTATTTCTTGGTATTCATGGCAGACATTAATAAATTTCTGGGAAGGATTATGGTTGTAATTGGTAGTACCCAAATAAAATGAAGTTATCTGTTCGATGTGGGTATTTAAACTTAACCTGTATGATACTTTCTCTAGTAAGATGAGCAATTTAGGTGCAATCATAGTAAACCAGCCTCTAAGAGCTGAAGCAAAAATAGAATAGTCTTTACTTTTAAGAATAGAAAATGAATGTATAGGGATAAAAGTGCTTGACTATAGAAGAAAAATAATTACATCCATACATTGTTATCCTCTTACTTTCAGACTCTTGTTTGTTTTTGAGGGGTTGTTTAGGAGTTTAGATGTTGTTTCTTGTCAAGGATTATAAGAAAATGGTTTATTTTTTACATGTATAAAATGAGAAATTTGATATAGCTATCAAATTTTGAAAGTTAAGACTTAAGTGTAGGAGGAAAGGTAGAGCATTCTAGGCAGAGGGCACTTTGTAGGAATGCATACTGTACTGGGTGTGGAGCCATTTGACTGAATGGTATGTATATTAACTAGTATGTATATTTGAAGTTTAGATGTATGGGAGAAGAGCGAGAAGAGACAGTTGAGACAGATAGAGATCCAGAAAGTGCTTTAAATACTTGGGTAGACAGTATGAAAGAAATTATATAGACAGTGGGAAGTCATTGAAGACTTTTGAACAGAAGGTGGCTTATAAAATAGAGTTTTAACTGAGAGGAGAGAGATATATAAATAATTGCATAGAATTCAATTAGAAAAATTTCATTTCTCTGTGAGGGAGGACCTACTAAGAGTGGGTGTGGTCAGAAATGAAACTTATTAAGGCCACATACACAGAACTTTTTGGTGATAAGTCACAGGAAACAAGGGGAAGAAAGGAATCAGGATAATTCTCTTCTGCACCCCAGAAAACCATGAAAATAAGGAGAACGGAAATGAAACTGGCTTTTTTGGAGAGAGGGCAAGTTGGGTTTTAGATAAGTCACCCTTGAAGTGATTGAAAAATTTTAAGTCGACAATGCCTATCAAGTAAATGTTTTAGAAGAAAACTTTGGTAAGCTTTTAGGCCAAGCCATTTTATTTTATTTTATTTTTTTAAACCAGGGATTGAACCCAGGGGTGCTTAACCACTGAACCACATTCCCAGCCCTTTTTATTTTATATATATATTTTTATTTTGAGATAGGGTTTCACTAGGTTTCTTACAAAATAGAGTTTGAACTGAGGGGAGAGAGAGATATAAATTGCATAGAATTCAATTAGAAAAATTTCAGACTTGTTAAATTGCTGAGGCTGGCTTTGAATTATGATCCCCCTGCCTCAGCCGCCTGAGCTGCCTACAGGCGGCATGTGCCACTGTGCCTGGCAAGATTTGATTTTTTGATAAACACAAAAGTAGAAATTTGAGAGACTGGAGGAAGAAGAGAAAGGAATTCAGACCTAAGCCTTTCAAGGGTTTTGCCTTTGGGAATCTGAGCAATATAGGAAATATGGGACATATGAAAGAGATTATTAGAGATTATATAGCATGACACCCTAGGAAGTCTTGTTTCCAGTTCCATATACTGAATTTAGAAATTGTAAGAACTATACTTCACTAGAGAGTCTGAGGATGATGATTACATATTTTCTTGAGGATTCACTGTGTTCTGTATAGTATTTGTGCATTCAAGATATATGTTATATAACTTGAAGATTGAAGAATTGCACTTGTCTCAGACTGTAGGGTGATTCTTTCCGTATGTGAGACTAAACATGGATGAGACAACATTGCTTCCTCAAGGTCTGATTTGATTTTCTCTATCATAGTCATGCACAGCTATGTGTCCCTTAGTGAGGATTTAAGGACCTAGACCTGTATTTCTTTGTTCTGAATAATGTTGCTGAACCTGTTATTTTTGGTTCACTGGGATCCTTCTGTAATATTTGTAATTATGTTACTCAGTAACTTTATACACAGAGATAAAGGAATGAAGAGGTAGAAAAAATTTTGATTCATTTTAATTATATATTTTTGTTTTCCCACTTATAAAGAGTTTTCTAAGTCTTACTGAATTAACAACTGTGTTTTACCTCACTGATCTGTTTTTTTTTCCTGCAAAAAGCCCAATTTTTATTTTTTCCCTGTGTTTCCATGTGCCTTTGTTTCTGTTTGTAATTGCTTGTCTTTGTTTCACTAAACAGTATTCTAATCTGGCTTACAGTAAAAATTTTATGGATTCAAGTGTTTTCTCCTACTTCCTAATTTGGTTTTATTTGTATATTCTATTACACTTACTCTCATATTGACCCTTTGCTTGTTATTTTACCCTGTGCTTTCATGTTAGCTAGTGATTTTTCTTGTCTAGTACACTTTTTTGGTTTTGAATGCTGTGTGCAAGCCAGGGACATTGCTGCTGTTGCGTCTGATTCCTGGAATATGTCACAAATGTGCTACATTGTAGCATTTATTATTATAATAGTGGCCCCTACTACTGACTAGTTCTTTGAGTTCTTATATGACAGACAGTTTTCTTCATGGAACTTATAGTGGAGGAGATAAAATAAAAAATGTGAAAATATATAGTATGATAGAAGATGAGAATGGAGAAAAATATGGTGTAGTAGAGTGAAAGAGGGGCTTAAGTTTAAATAGACGGTCTAAGAGAGAAGGCACATTTGAGCAAAGACCTGGTGCAAGTAGAGTGGTTAGACTTCGTTTATCTGAGGGATGAGTACTCCAAGGAGAGGAAAAGAAGCAACAGCAAAAGTTGAGAGGGGCAATAGGATCTGGCTTGAGAATGGGGTAAGTGGAAGGAGATGCTGGAATCCAATGATGTAGAAAGGGCAATTCTTAAAGGGCCTATGGACTACTATGAGCATTTTTAGTTTTATTTATATCATCTATTTAATACAACAACCTTATAAAGACCTATTTATTATTATTATATCATATTCATATATTAAAGACTGTAATACTGAGGCTTAAGATACTTAAATTACTACTAAAACCCAAACAACTAGTAATTGGAGTCAGTATTTGAATCAACAAGTCTAACTGCAGATGGTATTTAAGGATTAAAGGATTTTGGACGGTGTTAGTCTTGCTTTTGAGCAACGTTTTTGCGCCCCCCCCCCCACAGTACAAGCAGAAACATTACCTAGAGTATTAGTTTAAAAGAATATTAAAATTGAAGTTTCTGGTGAAGCTCCAAGATAATAGAAGCCATACTCCAAAGTAAGGTTGAAAGTCACAGTGATTTAGAATTTATATATAAAATTAATGTGGAATTGGTCTGACAGCACTTATATCCCTAAATAAGACATGTAGAATATAAAAGCCGAGGAGTTTGGAAATTGGGAGAGAAACATAGAGATGTACTAGAGTGTGTGGATATCTTTCTCAAGTTGGAGGAGTTAAGTAGTCCCTAACTTTTGCTTAAAGTCTAGTGGAAGATGGCCTTAGGCCATCCAGCAAACTCAGTATATGCCTTTAAAGGTTGGAGGACATAGGGAATTTCTATATCCACCTGGGCTCTTAACCATTATACTATCTTTATTCTCCTACTTACTTGAGAATTTTTTATTTTCAGCCCCGTTTCTCCACATTTGAGTGTGTTTGTGGGATTCTCCTTGTCTCTTTATTTTCTTTCCAGACAAGTTACTTCTTAACTAGTGAGTCCTGGTTTGGGCCAATACTTTCTTCAATTGGGTCTTGAAGTGTAGCAAGAATTAAGTTGCTTTGCAAAAGTTCTTAAAAATTTTATGATGTGAAAATTTCACTTTATAGTTCCTAGTAATGGTTACCCTATTTTTAAAAAGCAGTTTAACTGATCATTTTAATTGAAATCTTAGGAGGGGAAGAGAATTATCTATTTTCAACCATCTTATCATCTAGAGATCAGTTAGATTCATTTAGAAAGAATGCTCTCAAAGAAATGGAAGATAAGTTGCATGGAGAGCAGTGGTGGAAAACAGTGAGAATAGCTACTGAAGTACTACAATAAAGAAGTGACAGAAAGACTGACTTTTCAGACAGACTGCAGCATGGGGACCAAATGTCTGTAGAGAAGTCAGATGGTGTAATTAAACATCACTTGGAAGACTTTTGTATTGTTGCTGGTAATAGTAATGCCATGGAGGCAGGAATCATAGAAGCAGGAGTTATTTGGATTTAGAAATTATAAAATAAGCACTGAATATGTTGATTTAAAGAAATCTGGTAAATAGTAGTAACTACTGTAATGAAGTAGCACTATTGTAAGTGCTAGCTACAGTATGTTCTAACTTTATGATACTGGGGACATTATGTAAATTTCATGTCTTTTTTCACTCTAAGGAAAGAATAATGTTGTCTGGTTTACAGTATTGCCATAATGATTAAGTGAAAATGTATATTTTTGATGGATATGTGTTATACATCTAATATAATGGCTGGCATATAGCAACTTTCAATAAATGAGAGCTATACTTATTGATAATATTATAGTATCTATGGGCTGTAGGAAGTTTATATAATGGGATTTATATAATGCAAGGATATGGTGTAGGAAGATGATCAGGAGATGATGCTGTAGAAGTAACCATACAACACTTTGTATTCCTTTGTAATGCATTTTATCCTTCTTGTATAGGAAATGAATACACACTGATATAACCACTGAAGAGTTTTTATATATAGTGATTTTTTTTCCTTTTTATAGTGTTGGAGATTGAACCCTGGGCTTCACCCTTGTCAGGCAAGCAGTCTACCACTGAGCCACATCCCCAGCCTCTTATTCCCCAGTAAAGAGTTTTAAGTATGAGGGAAAGATGTAGAAAGAATTATTATTTGGGGGAGTGTAGAAGATGAATGGGTGCTATAAAAGTTTCCAAAAAAGTACATTTGAAGACTTTTGGAATGGTCCAACTGAGAGATTTTGAAGACTGAATTAAGTAATAGGGATCAAAATATTGGAGGTATTAAGAGGCTATCATGTGGAGAAGGAGAGAGATAATAGATTTTTAGGTTGGGTGACTGAAAGGATAGAGGCACCAGTAACCATAATAGAGAACACAGAGGGAAAGGCAGTTAGATGTGGGTGGGTCTGAAGGGATGGAGTTCATGTATGTAGTTAATGTTGCCATTTCAAACTACAGAGACTTGGTAAGAATGGTGACTTGGTAAGAATGGGAGTAAAAAATTTACTTGGGCAATTTGGAAACTGTCAGTGTCATTTGAGAGAATAATTTCGGTAAAGTTAGAAGAAGAGAAACCACATTATAGTGAATTAAGGAATGAATAGGAGGTGAAAAATTGAAGATAGATGAAATAGAGTACCTCGTAAAGAAGTTTAGCAGTGATAGCAAGGAGAGATGAGTTGGTAGTTTGTAGAAGAATCAGGTTTGTGGAAGGTTGGTTGAAGATGTGAAAGAAATGATTGTGTAGGTTTCCCTATAGAGAGAAGATGATGTTAAATGGATACAGCAAGAAATAGGAAAGAAGAAAGAAAATCAAGAATATGAGGGTAGGATTAGTCATCTGAGACATGAGGGTAAAAATAATGAGATGTAAAGATAGGTAGAAGGCTGAGAGGAAAAAAGTTGAGAAATGTAATTTCTCATGAAATGTTCATTCTCCACGAAATTGGAAGCAGATCTGATAGTAAGTTACTTTCTTACATATGGAAAACAATTGTGTAGATTTTTCTTTTAAAAGTACTGATTTGGGGATATAGTACTCCATCTATTCAATGAGGCACAATGAATCAGAGGGTGACCTATCATAGTTAAAACAGCCCAGATTTTAATGTTACTTGGTTACTTACTATCTCCAAGACTTTGTATAATGCATTTGTCCTTCACATTCATCACTATGTAATTTAAAAGGACAATTAAAGATTCCTTCTTACAGAAGGAATCTTTTTTTCCTTTTTGTAGTGTTGGAGATTGAACCCTGGGCTTCACCCTTGTCAGGCAAGCAGTCTACCACTGAGCCACATCCCCAGCCTCTTATTCCCCAGTAAAGAGTTTTAAGTATGAGGAAAAGATGTAGGAGGAATTATTATTTTTGGGATTTCAACAAAATCTCAAAATCTTTCTTATTTTTAAATTTTTTATTTGTTCTGTTTAGATATCATAGTGATTAAAGTTTTTAGCTCAGTGCTGAGAATAATTTTTTCACGAATGTTAGCTGTGTGTTAGCTAGCTAGTCTCACTAACAATTGATGTATAAAAAACCTCCATCAAATTCACTTGTCACTGCATTTCATAGTAAACTTTTAATTTTCTCACTCATGAATGGCTTGGTTTAGGCTATTATGGTTCACTTTTGAGCTTTGAGGCAAATTAAGATTTATTTCTCATGCCTCAACATGAGGTCTAATCTAAAGAAGTACTGGGTACCTGGGTTGTACTTGTACAATAATCATCTGAGTTAAAGAGCAGGCTAAACCATGCATGCACATTTAAATCTCTGCAAACATCCTGCGTGTTCATATTCCATTGGCCAAAGCAAGTCAGAAAGCTAAATATAAAACAAGGGGAATGGGAGGCATAATCTGAGGAGGAGAAGTAATTGAATATTTGACAAATAAAATCTCAGTTTATCATAGCTTTATTAGACTTGGCATTACAAGTGTGTGTGTCTGTGTGTGTGTGTGTGTGTGTGTGTGTCTATCTGACCTTTCTCCCTATAAAATAATGTCCTACTTAAAAGGTAGTTGTTTTTAGGTTTAATTTTCACAATCCAGCTTAAGAGACATGTTGACTTTATAACTGGATTAAAATGATTGACAAAAAACCATTTTCAGTTGATATCTAACATACTTTCAGAATCTCTGATATCCAGTATGTTAGCTTATATATAAGACTGAGTTAGTCTCTGATCTTTATTATGAACCTATTTAACATTTTTTCTTCTATTGCTCTTTACAAAATCTTTACTGAGGTATAATTTACATGCAATAAAATTTACTGAATTTATGGACACAAGTAAATGAGCTTGACAAATGTATGGCAATGTAATTAAGACCACAAGAAAGATAAAAAATATTACTATCATTCTCCAAAAGATTCTTCATGCCCCTCTGCAGTCATTTCCTGTCCAACAGTTCCCCTGCTAGATGGCCACAGACTTGTTTCCTATTATTAAAATTTTGTCTTTTCTAGAATTTCATCTAAATAGAATTGTATAGTCTTTTGTGCCTGTTTTTTTCACTGATATATTTGTTCTTTTTATTGCTGAATAGTATTCCATTGTGTGATATGCCACAACATATTTATCCATTCACCTGTTGATGGAAATTTAATTTGTTTCCATTTTGGTCATAATAAATAAAGCTATGAACATTTGCATGAAAGTCTTTGTGTTTTTATTTATCTTGGATAAGTATGTAGGAGTGGTATTGCTGTAGGTTACTCCTATGTTTAAATTTTAGAAAAATTGCCAAGCTAATTTCCAAAGTTGAGGTATCATACTACTTTCCAATCAGCAGTGTATACATATTCCAGTTGTTTCACACTCTTGGCATGTATAGTATCATTAGTCTTAAATTTTAACCATTCAAATAGCTATGTAGTTGTATCTCATTGTGATTTTAATTTGTATTTCTCTGAAGACTAACATTATTGAACAGTTTCATTTGCTGTTTGCTATCTGCATATTCTTTGGTGAACTTTCTGTTCAAACTTTTGCATTTTTAAAAACTGGATTGCTTATATTATTATTCAACTGAAAAAATTTTTTGATAAAAGAGTTCCTTATCAGATATATGGCTTGTAAAGTTATTCTCACAATTTGTGGTTTGCAGTTTAATTTTTATAATAGTATCTTTAAAGGACAAGCTTTAAAAATTTTTGATGAAGTCCAGTATAACATTATTTTGTGTGTATGATTCATGCTTTTGTGTCCTAGCTAAGAAATCTTTGCTAGGCCAAAGTCACAGTCACAAAGAGTTCCTTTTGATTTCTAAAATTTTTATAGTTCTACATTTTGGATTATGATCCATTTCAAATTACTTTGTTTATGGTATAAGGGAGAGTTGAGTTTCATTTCTTTCCAAACCTATTTTTCAGAACCAGTTTTTAAGCAAGACTATGTTCCTCATTGATTGCTTTACACCTTTGTTTGTCAATTGAATGGAGGAACTTATGGCTTGAGGAGGTTGGCAGGCCTGATTGACAAGAAAAGAGGTGAAAATCATTTAAGAGAAAGACAATTAGTCTACACTATTTTATATCTTTGGAAGTGGTCCTAAGAATATTTTTAAGGTCTTAATAAGTAAATGAGGAAACATTTAATCAAGAAAATATGTATTTTGGTAAAACCGAGACTTTGTGATATCTAACTAAATATTAATGGCACTTAACACTATGAGGGGTGGGGAATAGACTTCACTAAAATAATCCTGTAAGTCTTTAAACAAAGAAGAAATCACAATACAACAAACCACAGAGCAGGTATGTGTTTAGTGTCTAGATTTACTACCATATGCTAAATAAAATATCCAGTTATTAACAATGAATTTCAAGGCATGCAAAAGCAATAGAAAAACATGATCCATAAAATGTATATGCAGGAGGCAAAATAAACTGCCTGAAAATGGTCAAATGTCAGATGAGTAAAGTAGCCATTATAGATATGTTCAAAGACTAAAGGGAATTATAATTAAAGACATAAGGTATGAGGACAGTTTTTCATCAAGTAGAGAATATCAATAAAGAGTAAGCAATAGCTGGACCCAGTGGCACATGCATCTTGGAAGGCTGAGAAAGGAGGATTGCAAGCTCAAAACCAGCCTCAGCAACTTAGTGAGGCCCTGTTTCAAAATAAAAAATTAAAAAGGCTGGGGATGTGTCTCAGGGGTTGAGTGCTGCTGGGTTCAGTCCCTAGGACCAAAAAACAAAAACAAAAACAAAGAGTTAGAAATAAAAAACAAATTCTGCAATTGAAAATTATAATAATTAAAATGAAAATTCACTTTATAGGTTTCATCAGGAAATTTTAACTATCAGAAGAAAAAACTAGCAAACTTAAAGATAGATCGATCGACAGTATACAATTTGAAGAAGAAGAAAAGAAGATAAAAGGTGAAGAGACCTTCAGAGAAATATGGAACACTAGTAAGCACATTAAACAGGTGTAATGGGAATATCAGGAGAGGAGACATAGAAACAGAAAAATATGTGTAGGTGCAATGACTGAAAATTCCGCAAATTTATTGAAAAGTAGCAATCTGTACATCCAAATAGCTCAACAAATTCCAAGTATGTTAAATACAAAGAGACCCCAAACTTTTATATATATATATATATATATATATATATATAATAAAAAGGCTGAAAGCCAAAGTCAGGGGGAAAAATTTGTTTTATTAAGTTACTGTATGTTTGTCTTGATAAATGCTACAGGTACACTTGAACAGAATATTTATTCTGTAAGTGTGAGAGTGCTGTATAAATGATGTTGATACAATTGATGTTCTAGTTAGGTGGGAGCAGACATAAATATTTGAAGAAATACTGGACAAATTGTCTCCAAATTTGATGAAAATTGTAAGCCTAAGGATTTTTGAAGCTCAACAAACTTCAGAAGAAACAAAGAAAAGCATCTTAAGATGTCTCATATTCAGTTTACTGAAACTGTTGTTACAATGAAAAACTTACAAGTGAAAAGAGAAAAATACTCATTACTTACAGAGAAACAAAGATAAGGATGACAGCAAACTTCTCATTCCAATCTGTGCAAGCCAGGGAACAATGGACTATCTTTAAAGGGCTAAACACTTGACTGTTGACCTAGAATTTTATATTCAGAAAAAAATATCTTTTAAATATAAAAGATAAATAAAAACCTTTTTCATATTAAAAGATGCAAGGAATTAACTTATATTTTCATCTTTAAAGATGTCTACATCTGGGTTGGGGTTGTGGCTCAGTGGTAGAGCACTTGCTTAGCATGTGTGAGGCACTGGGTTTGATTCTCAGCACTGCTTATAAATAAATGAATAAAATAAAGGTGAATAAATATCTAAATATATATTTTTTAAAAATGTCTACATCCTACTCCCAGAATTTATGAATATGTTACCTCATGTAGCAAAAAGAACTTCCCTGGTATGATTAAAGACTTCTTTTTGAGAAGAGAAAGTTATCTTGGATCATCTCTGTAAGCCCAGTGTAATCACAAGGGTCCTTATGAGAAGGAGGTATGAAGGTTAGGGTCATAAAAGGCAGTGTGGTAATAGAAATGGGTGAGAAGACGTAATGACAGAAGCAGATATCTGAGTGATAAATCTATGAGCCATGGAATGTGAACAGCCTTTTAGGGCTTAAAATAGCAAGGGATAGGGGCTGGGATTGTGGCTCAGAGGTAGAGTGCTCGCCTAGCACACGTGAGGCACTGAGTTCGATCCTTAGCACCACATAAATGTAAAATAAAGATATGTGTCCATCTATATTTAAAAAATATTTTTAAAAAAGCTAGGGATAAATTCTGCCCAAAAGCATATAGAAGGAATGCAGATTTTGATAGTTAATTTTAACCTTGTAAGACTCATGAATGTTGATATATTTCAAATACTTTTGTATTTCTAACCTTTAGAACATTAAAATGAATTTGTATTATTTTAAATCACTAAATTTGTGGTAATTTTTACAGCTGAAATAGCAAATGAACATAATTTTTAGTGTCTGGAAGTAAGATTCTTCTCTAACAAATACCCTGACTCAAGATAAAAAATAAAAAGGGCTGAGACTTGGCTTGGTTAAGGTACCTCTGCATTTAATCCCTGGTACCAAACAACAACCAAAAAACCCAAAATTGCTAGTAAGAACTCAGAAGAAAGTAAGGAATGTAGTAAAGAAAACCTATGCTTCCTTAGAGAAGGCTTAAGTTATTGTAAACAAACTGTTGATAGAAATATGGTTGTTAAATCATTCATGAGGGAAATAATATTTAATGGGAAAATGCTTAGAGAATTTTGTTCTTCTGTTATGTGTAAAACAGAACTTGTAAGCCATGACCATGCATATTTAGCTAAGATTTCCAAGCTAAGTGATGAAGGTGTGGCTTAGTTTTCTTGCTTTTTATAGTATAATATGAGAAGAAAGCACTAGAAGAAAGACATGGATTGAGGAAAGAACTGTTAAAGGAACAAGGACTCAATAATTTGAAAATTCTGAGTTTATCCAGAATTTGAAAGTTGGTAAAATTAATAGACTTAATTATAGGGAAGTGTGCTCTTTGGAGAAAGCCAAGAGTGTAACTGAGCAGTCTTTTTGCTTTTACTTTGACAGGCCTTTAGGTGAGGGATCGTATTTCAGTCACACAGAGGGCTGTTTGAAGAGTTTATGTGTATGACCTACGGATTTCTTCAGTCATCTCAATAACAGCCAAGAATAAAGATGGAATTATCCAGTATATGTTTGTGGAAGAGTTTCTTGTTTAAAAGGAGTGAATTCCTATGACATATAGGAGAAACCCACAAAGTTCTTAAGAGTATTCTTTCAGTGGAAATATTGCCCTCTAGGGCTGAAAGAGATAAGAGAAAGAACAAAATGAGAAGCTATTGTATTCTTCAAATGCTATAGGCAGGAAACAGGCTAACAGAACCACTTAGCTGCAAACACATTCTTGAAAGAGGATCACTCTGAAGCCAGAGATTGATATTATAATAAGTTGAAACCTTTGGGGCCCTTGCCATCTTATCATCTTCTCTGACTCTGACCCTTCTGCTTTTCCCTTACAAGGCCCCTTGTGACACATTAGGTCTACCCAGGTAGTACAAAATAATCTCTGTTTTAGGACCCTCAAATTCATCATAGTTGCATAGATCCTTTCTCTTTGTGTGGTAAAATATTTATATGTTGTGGTGATTAGGATGTGGACATCTTCAGGGAGATATTATTCAGCCTATTACAAGTCCCAAGCTGAAAACAACCCAGCTGTTCATCAATGGATGAATGGATAAACAAATTGCAATCTTCTATTCAGCAATAAAAGGAATGATATGTTAATAACAACACAGGTGAACTTCAAAATAGTTATGAAGGAAAGAAATTAGGCAAAATAGCATACATAATTTATAATTCTATTTGTCTAAAATTCCACAAAATGGAAACTATACTGACAGCAAATCACTGGTTGTCTGTTTCGTAGGTGTGGAAGATGAACTGGGAGGGAAATGAGAAAGTATTAGAGAGGCATGATTTTGCCCATTTGGAAGTGTGTGATTATTTATTTATTTTCTAGTTTTTGATGGACCTTTATTTTATTTATTTGTATGTGGTGCTGAGAATTGAACCTAGTGCCTCGGGCATGCTAGGCAAGTATGCTACACTGAGGCACAACCCCAGCCCCTGATTGTTATGTTTACTATGTTGATTGTAGTAATGTTTCGTAAATATATTTAGATGTGTATGTGTATATCAACACTTATGTATTTCAACATTTTGCACACATACAATTATTACAGGTTAATTATGCCTCAGCCCAAAACTGATAATGGAGAAAGAAAACACAATCTGTATTTATTGGCTGGCTTTAGCCTAGAGCATTTGGCATTCTTTCTATTTAGATAATTTATACAAATATACATATTACTGCTAAGTTTCACAGTACCACACAATTATCATTTTGTAGATATCATTGGATCATCCTATTCTTTAAGTTGGCTATTTAAGTAAGATCTTTTTCTTTAAAAAGTCTTTTGTAAATAAATATGCAATTGACTTTTTCATTTTGTCTGTATCCCCAAAGTCTGTATTTTGCAATTAGTAAATTAATGTGTACTTTTCAAGTAAAGACAAAAATAACATCAACGCAGTACATTTCATTTTATAAGGTGATTTCATTATAATGATGACAGTTCTTTTCTTAGTTGAACCCCATTTGACTTCATTATAAATACAAACCCATTCAGATCTGAAAAAGAATGAAGAACTTGAATAGATTCTGCAGGATGAATCATTGGTTATAAGAGCTGAAGGAGCAGGCCTTTGTTGATTCCTGGATTTTTCAGCCTGGATGGTAGGAGGAGTTGCAATGATATTAAAATAAATTACCAAGGCAAACTGAATTATATTTAAAGGAGGTAGGGGAAAGATGGTGATGAATCAGTTAATCTCAAATATATGAGCTTTTATTGATTATTGCACAATCTAGTGAGTATAGATATGAATGACATTTATCTCATGTTGTTTTTTGTCTTATGGGTCTAAAGGTACATATGTAAGTAAAGTGAAATACAAAAAGGAACTAGAAAAGCAATTCATACTTGCTTTGTGTTTGAGGTTGAATAAAAGGACCAGATATGTATTTTTACTTATAGTAGTGAAGGATATGGAAGGACCCCTTTTGATGGGGAAGTAACCTTTGCTATTGGAGCATTATAAGGAAAGAAATGTTTGCTGTTAGTAATTCTTTCTGTGACATGTCTTACCCAATCAATTCTCCCATGAAACACATATGCACATAATCCACATGCTTGAGACTAGTCAAGCCTTGGCCTATATTTGTCATCGTCTTCTTTCTTTTTTGTTCTATAAAGTTTAGAGTAGTCAAGCAGAATCAAAATTCAAAGTCATTTCTATAGTAGTCTAAGGTAGACTTTTAGTTCTCAGTTGAATCAGCTTTATAAAGTAGATAGCATAATAAGGAAATGCTTTAGTTATATTGTAAGAGATCCATATGTTTAATCTCAGTTCACTTGAAGATATAAGATGACATGTAAAATTGAAATTAGAAATTGGACATGATTTTAGAGTCTTTCTTATGTGGAAAGGTGATACCATAAATTTTCTCTTCCCTAGGTAAGAGAAGGAGGGTCTCAGTAGTAAAACGGGAACCTGTAAGTGGGAACCACTACTTACTTAGGTTATGTACTGTGATGTTATCAATACTTGGATCTGGTATATGATCATGCAGCAATTATGATCTGCTATTGTCAGCTGATGGAGTGTGTCATAAGACTGTTTTCTTTACACATACTCCCCCCCCCCAGAGCTCTTCTGAAAGAACCATTGTTGTTAATTTTTGACTTCTTTATCTGTAATAGCATGCTGAAAAGCTTATGGATTTTTGAATTTCAACAAATGTAGGTCTGAATTTTAGCTTCAACATTTGATATCTAGAAAACTTGGAAAAGTTACCTAATTGTCTCTGCATATTATTTTCTTCTTCTTTCAATACCTCCATCATCTGATGTCTTAGTTGAAATAACATAAAAATCTGTAAAGCCTGTAATGCCTGACTCACAATAGCCATTTAATAAAAGTTAGCTCTTTCTGTATTCCACATCCTACATAGCTACACTCTCAGGTGTTAGAGCAACTACTCCAAGATCTAGTCAAAGCATCTTGGATTAAAATTGCTTGATGCTTACTGATGTATTTTCCAGCACTCATGTTTGTTATGCTGTGTATCATACAGGTATCACTGGAATCCTTTAATTACTCACCAGTAGTATGCTTTTATCCAATCTCTTGATTCTCACCACACATGTGTGTTTTTGTGTACTGCATGTACACACACCCAGCAGTACTCATGAAATCTCCAAGGTAATCTCAACTAAGTTTGCTCTTTAGTTTCTTCATATTGTGTTTACCAAGAATGACTTTAAAAATTCCCAATTAATGGAGAGTTTAGGAGCCAAAATAATATTGATTTACAATCTCTAATCCATTTAAATTTATTGTATTTTGGATATATTTGCACATGAATAATGAATCCATTACCATAGACAGTTTTCTATTAAAACATTTATGAGATAGGATCTGTGATAGGCTGAATAATGGCTCCCAAAGATAGCTAGTCCTGATTTTTGGAAAACGTGAATGTTACCTTATATGGTAAAAGAGGCCTTTTTTAAAAAAATATTTTTTAGTTGTAGTTGGAAATAATACCTTTATTTTTATTTACTTTTATGTGGTGCTGAGAATTGAACTCAGCACCTTGTACGTGCTAGGTGAGTGCTCTACCACTGAGCCACAACCCCAGCCCACCCCCCTTTTTTTACTTAGAAAATTCTTCATATTTTTTTGATATTGGTTCTTTTTAGTTATACATGACAGTAGAATCCATTTTGACTAATTATACAAGCATGGAATATATCTTGTACAATAAGGCCTTGCAGATGTAATTTAAAATTCTGAATTATTTGGGTGGGTACTAAATATAATTGCAAGTGTCCTTATAAGAAGGAGGCAAAGGGAGAGTAGACTACTGAAGACAGAAGAAGATGCTGAACTGATGGCTTCAAAGGTGTATGAAGGGCCAAGAGAGAGGCAGAACTGAACACCAGCAGCCTTTAGAGCTGGAAGAGGCAGGATTCTCCCAAGGAACCTCCAGGGGAAGTAGCTTTGTTGATACCTTGACTTTAGCCCATTGAAACTGGTTTTGGATTTCTGACCTCCAGGACTGAAATGGAATGAAGTTGTATTGTTTTAAGCTACCAAGTTTGTAATAATTATTTATAGCTGCAAAGGAAACTAATATGAAATCTAAATGGTATCTGTTGAAAATAATGTAAGCTTTAGTCCTTAATATAATGTTAAATAAGAACAATATGTATGTAGTCATTTGCCCTTTATTCTCTACTCATGACATCAGGTCATTAAAGAATGACCTCTATCCTTATGAGTTCTGTCATTTCCATCACTTGTCATCAACTTTATTATGAAACCATTTGGAAAGGAAGGCTGCCATTGTTGAATTTCAAATTTTTAGTGAGCCCACTCAGTTGAATCAGGCTTGCAAGCATTATTTTATGATGGAGACAGCTTATCTAATTGTGACAGCTGTAAGAAACTTGGTTCTGACAGGTTCAGACCCCCACATTAACCTCCACATCTCTTACAGAAGTTTTGATAAGTGACAGTCTGTCTCAGTGATTGCCCATTCAGCTCACTGTTCTTAAGGTGAATGATTCACAGCTGTATATGGATTCTCTTTTGACAGTTTTCCCACACATGCATTTCATTTCTGAGTCAGTGTGATAAGGACATCTAAACAGAAAATAACTAAATTTTTTTTCTCTAACAATATAGTTATAATTGTAAAGCAAGAAAGTCTCTCAGAACTGGTAGGTGGAAAGTCAAATGGCTAGTGCTGCCTACCTAGTTGTCATACCACTTTTTTTCTGCTCCTGTAATTCTACTTCCCTGCTGCCTTTTCTTCCTGTACAATAATGTGTGTTCTGTAAGCTTCACCATTTTGCCACCCACAGATCACCTTCTATTCTAGATTAAAAGCAAGGGAAATTTCCTTTCCATTTACCCAGAAACTAGAGTTTGTTAAATATTTAATGTGTTAGAATTAGAATGTACACTTTTTAGAGGGTTAAAAACTTGAATTTTTTTCTTCTACTCTTACATATTATTAAATAGAAGACATCAGTTATGTATTACCTCTCATGACTTTTCCCTGTAAAATACTGAAGTGACTATTACTTTACCTTTTGGGTGACATTTGATTGACACCACTAAAAATAGTAACTTGTTTAAATTCTTTAGTGTTTGAGAGATGATTTTATGACTTCTGGATGATGTAGGCCATAAGGAAGTCAGCTGAGGTTTCAGTGCTGTAGAGGTTTCAACCTATCTGACCAAGTGATACATACATACCAGGGACTGATTTCATACCTCTGTGAAAAACAGAAATCTACAGACTTTGTTTTCAGTGTATTCTGATTAGATTCTTTATTAATCTATTGCTATATGGCAGCATTACCACAAATTTAGTGGCATAAACAAAAATATATTTTTTCACTGTTTTGTGATTCAAAAATCCATGTTTGGCTTGGGTTTTCTGCTTCAGTTTCTTTCAACAAGACTACAGTCAAAGTGTCAGCCACGGATGGAACTCATCTGTAGCTCAACTGGGGAAGGATCTACTTCTAAGCTCATGTGGTTGTTGGCAGGATTCAATTCCTTGTGGGTTATTATCTGAGAGCCTTGATTCCTTGCTGGCTGGTCCTTAGTTCCTTGTTTGAGGAGACTTTCCTCAGTTGGTGGTCACATGCACTTCTTCACAGGACAGTTAACTCCATCAATTTCAGAAAGGGAGAGAATCAACAGAGAGAGTCTGTTAGTAAGGTGGAAGTTGGAATCTTATGTAAAACAATCATATAAGTGACTTTTCATCATCTTTACCAAGTTCTGTTAGATAGAAGCAAATCTCAGATCCTGCCTATGTTCAGGAAAAGGATTACACAAAGCCACCCATACCAGAAGGCAGGGATAATTGGGAGTCATCTCAGAATTTGTCTGCCACAGGTTCCCTTAAAAAACAAGTAGAAAGAGATTACTAAATATTTTTCCTTTTTTTAAAAAAAGAATATTCAGTCATAGGGAGGAATTGATACTTTAAATTTAGACAAATTATATAATACCATATGAAAAGGAGTAATAATGTTAATTATGCCTGACAGGATGGAAGGGACTCAGTGATTATTTGTAGGACAAAAGTTTGTTATATTTGCAGATCTGTTAATACATAAGACCTTTATCTGACATATTTTCTTCTTCACAACAGCTTTGTGAGGGAGGTAAGGCATGATAGAGAAGTAGATTATCCTGGTAACAAATTTAGTAACTGCTTGGGTGGGGAATCAAATTTGATGCCTTCATGCCATAATTTTTCTTTGGATTTTTTGGAGAGGCGATGAGTTTGCCATGAAGTTCAGCAAACAGGTGAGGCAGGATTTTTCAACCTTTTTGCCATAGCACAGTTGTAGAATACTTTTTATATCTTAGTTTGGGTCAAAGTTATAAGTTTTAAAGGATTTTATTACTAAAAATATTAAATATTTCTGTAACATTTGTATTTTAAAAAGTGGCCCCTGTCCATCTTTCCCTCTTCTTTCCTCATTCCACCTCTTTTATCTGATTATCCATGTATTTATCTTTATAAAAAAAGTTTGTTTTGCTTCCTCATAATTTTTCATCTTTATGTATCAACTATTGGTGTCGTACTAAGGGAGATGAGATTCACAACACCATAGAAGCATACCCCCAAGCACACATATGTGAGCATATGTACTCCGTTACAATCCTTCCAATATATTAATTGCCTACTTTGGGTTATTAGATCAGTCTTCTCTATGTACTTTTTATGTTTGTTGACAGACATCATAATGTAACTAATCAGACACTTAATTCCTTTTCCTTTCCATTACCATTCTGTAGAGCTTAACATTGTCTTTGCTTCTTCTGATTAATTTTCTATTTTTATATAGTCAATCCAATTCCAAAAATCTTTTCTTAACATGTTCGGGTCTAACAGGTGTTCTATACATTTCATATCTTTGCATAAACTCATTTGAACCTTTCTATTTATTCAAATCTAAATGGATTATCTTCTATGCAGGTATCAACACTGGAACTCACTTCAATATCATTTGGAGCTTTCTGTTGCCCCTCTTCTATATTGGATATGCTTTCTGTATTTCATGACTTATCTTGTTTTGTGGTGCACATTTCCTGAAAATGTCTTTATTCTATTCTTCTCCCTTAATTGATATTTAGACTGGGTGTGGAATTCTAGAGTTTGAAATAAATTATTTTTAGGAATTGAAAGCATTTACCATGTTATCTACTAGATAGCATGGTCACTGCAACCTTTACTTTAGGTTGATTCGATTTGGCTGTTTAGCTGGGAAAGAAGCGTTAATATTAACATGTTTTGATGTTTCCTCTTGATGTGGACACAAGTCCTAGGAAATCCTTCCTTCAAGCTCCTTATGAGATGTTCCTGAGGTTAATTATGAAAAGAGGATACAAGGATGTCAGCATATGGTATACTTCTTCTTTCTCAATCATCCTATTTCCAGTATATTACTGTTTCTTAAACTGTGTTTGGTTTAGTTAACTATTTTACTCTCCCCAAGGAAAAAACCCTTACTCTTTGCCAAGATTGATGGAGGGATAGTCATCAGGGTATAAAGAATATGGAGGGCATATGGGAATCTGACTGCTTACAAAACACACTTTGAAATAATTCATATTTGCCTTTTTATTCACCTCTGCTTCCAGATATATCTGCTATGAAATTCATGCCTCTTCTGTAGTATTATCAGGTTGATTTTTAGTGTTTTCTATGGCTTGCTTTGGGTTTGGTTCTTGAGTAAGCTTAGAATGTTAGAATGTAGATTCTTCTCTTGTTAAGCTTGTCTTTGTGGTTATGCTTTTAAAAATTCATTTATACAACTTAATGGAATTTGAAGAGGAAGGGAATGAAGACATCTATGTGTGTTCAGTCTGCCAATTTTTTTTTCCTATAACGCCTTGGGAAAATTTCTCTAACTTGATCAAATATGCACTACCCTTCTAGAGGTTTAGCTGGATAACTACCAGACAACTTCTCAGCTCCTACTTTTTTTGACCTGGCTTGGGGATTACAGTCTTAACCTGAAGAACCTTGTTTCCTGATGAGAGGAGGCAAAATTGAAATATGATTCAGCTTCATTTTTAAAAAGGGCATAGTTCCCATTAGAAATGTATCTATCTATCTGTAACTATTACATGTGTCCCTATAAGTCAGGAAAGTGGGTCTATAAATGTTGAAGTGTTCTAGGTAAGTTAGTTTCCCCTGGGGATACTCATCTACTCATCTCATTCTGTTTTTTTTTTTTTAAATCTAAACCAAATACTATGCTTGTTCCATATGAACATTCCAATCATCCTTCCTCAGGATGATTCTCAGAAACTATGCAGGGCATCCATCTGCCTAGATATAGAAAGCCAAATCATCCTTCCCATGTTAGCTCACAGAGGACTTTCCTTACTACTGTTTTATGCATCCCCAGCCTCCAACCCACTTCTCAGAGAGCTGGGCTGATTATGTTCATACTTTCTGTTCTTATTTACACATTTTATTTTGTGTTATTTAACTTCTATTTAGGACAAAGTTATGAACTTTGTGCCTACAGCAAAATTAACCTTGAAGTTAACTTTTTTAAGATCCAAACTATGTTGCTGATTTTAATAATCAGATTATTCTTGAACCACTATGCTTTGTAATTCAAATGTTAATATAAATATGACATATATAATGGATGTTATTCAGAGACATCATGGAAATAATAGGTATGTAATACCTTATCCTCAAAACCAAATTTAAAATATTCCTATTTTAGATTTCTTATGCAATTTATTAAACTTTTGTGGTACACTTAAACTATTTCAGGCTTTGTGTTACAAAGATGTGGCCTCATCAACATTATGGTATATTGAGGAGAAACATTTATAAAGAAATTATTGTAAACAGGATTATGGGAGAAATACAGAAATATGTCCTGAGAACAGAGAATAAAACACATAATGACTGAATCTCCCAGAGAATATCCCAGAAGTGGTGACTGAGCTGAGTTTAAATGAAGAGGAGGATTATGACACATGAAGAGGAATGAGGGGTGGGAATAGCATATGTAAAGACATGAGTCATGAACAAGATAATATGTTTCAAGAATATTGAAGCATAAAGAAGGGAGATACCCATAACACATAGTGGATGTAAGTCAAAATATAGAAACATTTTGAAAACAGCAATGGAAGACAGTTAATTCAGTTTCTTTAAAAAAGATTATAAGCACTCAACATATTAGAGATGATGTTGTATTTACTATTGCAAATAATCATGCTTAATCTCATAGATCAACATATCTGCTCGCTTTTGTTGTGTAACATACCATCCTAAACTTTGTGTCTCAAAACAACAACCAAATCAAAGCTCACTGTGTGCTATTTGTACATCTAGGTTAGGATCAACTGGGTAGTTTTCTGGTGTGGATTGGCCCAACTGATCTTGGCTGACCTTTTTCATGTGACTGCAGCCAACTGTTTTGTCAATGAGGACTGCCAGATTAACGATGAATTCAGCTGAGCAGATTTGGTGTATATATAACTCTCACATGGTTTTGAACTCTCTAGCAGAATGGCCAGGGATGCTCATGTAACGTCTCAGGTGATGAGAGGGTGAAGATGTCTGGAAGTATCCAAGAGGCCTGGACTTTGAACTAACACAACATTGCTTTCACTATAGCTCTTGGCCAAAACATGCCCAAGACGAATACATGTTCAAGGGAGAGAAATTAACTCTATGTCTTGGTGAGAGTAGCACCAAAGGACTTTTGTAATCTACTATGACCATATTAGTGGATATCTGTGGCTTTCTTTGTATAGTAATAGGAAATTCTTTACCTTCTTTCATACTCGCTTATAAATAAAAAACATCAACATTTAGATCTTACTTAAAATGATTAACCTCTTGATCATCCAGGATCATCTAGGTTTTAGTTCTGAAAGTCTTGTATCCCAAGAAACTTCTTAGTCTCAGACAAACCAGGACAGTTTGTCATCTTTTGTCTTGTCAACAATGGAATTTTTCAGTTTGGCCTACTTAGAGTCAGATCACTCTGAATTATTTTCAGGAATTTCAAAACTGGAATTGAGAGTAAGTGTTTATAAAGGCTGAAGAAACTTTGAGATCCAAAACTTAGATGTTTTATGGTTATGTTTCTTAACTTGTGAAAACAGCAAACGTATAGTAAGAGGGTGAAATCTAAATTTTAGAAGAAGGGGCATATCTGTTGATGGTTCATTTTTGTTGAGACTTATCTATATTCTGTTGTTTAGCCATTTGCTGGATTCTGAGAGATAATAAATTCCAGTTTATGGCTAAGATATTTGTATTATATTATTGACACTTGCATTCTCATTTTTGTTACTTGCGACCCCATAGTGTCTTCACTGATAATAGAATTAAAACTACAACATGTTTCTTGGGACTCAAGACAACATGCCCACCAAAGCTCAGCTTTATAAGAAATACTTAGAATAGTAGCATTTTATGTATCTTACATTCCTTATAATATATTGCAAGTGAAAGATATGCATTAGTTCAGATGGAAGACTGCTCTGAAGCCATTGAGCAAAGCTTCCTCCTTCATGCCAATGATCTGAGCCTCTCAAGGGCAATCACATGTTTTAATGAATCACAGAAGACAAATTTAGCTTCAGTTTAAGGAGCTGTATGTCCTGGCAATGAGAGTGGGAGTACATTGGAAATAACAGAGGTACCAAGACTTTTGGGCCCTGAGTTTATTCTCAGAGCTTGGCTGAGCAATTCCTGCCTGATGAAGGGATGCCTCTTTTTTTATGGAATATCCTTCTAGGAGGAGAGAGAATGCATTTCAGAAATTATAGCAGTAAAAAAACCTTCAAGCATTATTAAAATATTTTGACATTTTAAAATTTATCTTCTGTATATCTTTGGTAAGCTCAAAAATAAATTTAAAATTAAACATGAGCTATTTAGTGAGAAGATTTAACCCTGTAAACCCTGTAAACATATGTGTATGTGTGTGTGTGTGTGTGTGTGTGTGTGTGTGTGTGTGTGTGTGTATTTCTTTTAGAAAAAGACTGGGAGAAAAACCTTTTAGTTTTATTTTGAGGCAGTTAGACTTATATCCATATTTAAGAGGTGTTTTCAGGGTTAGAATAATCTTATGCAGGAAAATGCAAACAGCTTATTTTAAATATGCTTGAAGGCAAAGATTTCATTGAATTAAACCTCTAGGTTACATTTATCAGTGCCAGCACCTGTTTGTTGAAATTAAAATGGAATAACTTTATCAAAAGTCTTTCATTTAACTGTTCTATGTTTCAGTTACTTGCCTTAACAAATACACATTCTTTTCTCCAAAGTAAAAAAAAAATCTTATTTTTTTTCTTATTTTAGCAAGTAAAGAAATTTGGCTAGATATTATAGAATATGTAAAATTGCAATATAAGAAGACTCTGTCCTTCAACATTTGTCAAGGATATTATTTTCATTCTACCAATTCTTATTGTATAGTCACTGTGAATAGTACATTATTTTATCATCCTCAAGTATTTCTTAAAGGCTTCTCTGTTGCTAGACCAAGAGCTAAGGAATGAAAATTCATATTTTCTTGTTCTTCAGGATTTTATAGGTTAAGTAAGGCAACTCTGTAGAGACAGAGCTTATCAAAACTTGGATGAATACATGAATAAATTAAATAATGAAAATATTTATTAAAAGAATCACTTATTTGAAAAGTAGATTCATGGATGGTGTGGTTTTTGAAAGAAAAAATACATGGAAAAATGGTTGCCTCTCGTATCAATTAGAGAAGAATTTATAGGAATAGCATTTGAAGAGTATGTGTGTATATGTATGCACCTGCATGCACACGTGTGCTTAGAGTGAAGTGGGGTGTCTGGGGGATTACTGCATTTCCAAATATAGGATGAAATGGGAAGACTCATTGGCACACTGCCTATGTCATTGAATGAATTTGATTTTTCTTTTTTGTGCTAGGATTGAACCCAGGGCCTTGTGCATCCTAAGCATATGTTCTGTCACTGAGCTATACTCCAGACTCTGAATGAGTTTGGATCAATGAACCGAAAGTGAATGAATAAACTTTGAAGGATAGTGAAGTCAGTTTGAGATAGTAAAAAGAACACAAAAAGGCAGTAGGGGAATAGAACAAGCTACAAAAGATAGCCTAGTATAGTCTGTTTAAAGAAACCCTCTGAACAGAGCATATATACCTGGGGATTTATCATATGGTGGGAAATTATTGTAAGTCTTTCTAATGAAATAATTAGGCATTCTTTTATTATATAGGAAATGGTTATATATTGCTGACGCATTAAGAATGAATCAGAATCAAGCAGGTAAAAATTAGGGGAAATAAATTTTCCAAGAAGAGAACAGCATGTCTCACCTACAGAAGACAGAACATTAAGTTCATAAATCGAAGCTTGACTATGTAATTGGGGAACTTAGTCCATGTTATAGGGTTTTATTGCTTTATAGCCTTGTAGTGGGGTAGAGCTAAAAAGAATTTTTTAAAAAATCATGAGTTCATATTGATTGTAGGGTTCTAATATAATACTAGAAGACTTTTGTCTTCATTTCTCAAATCATATTTATTTCCTTTCTGTATTTCTTTCTTTCATTGTGTGAATAAGTTCCCAGCAACATCAATATAATTGCCATTCTTTCAGTTCTAATACACATTCATATACTTGTGCATGTGTGTACACATATAGGTTTAAATTGTTACATTTATACTACTAAGTTTAAATCTACCAACTAAAGTTCTTTGCAGCTATTTTTGCCCTTTAGAATATTTCCACCATGGGTGGAAACAGCATGGTATCCAAAAGGTATTTAGAATAATATGTCTTTATTTCTCATCATAGTTATCTTTTTGATATATGATTAGGTTCATGGTTTTGTTTTTCATAAGCTTTAGGGATATTTTGCCCTTTTTGTGAATTTAAATTTTTATTATATGAAATATTAGTATGGTTCAAAGTCAAAACTATATAAATGGATTTACTCAAAGAAACCTATCTTTAACCTATATCTTCTATTCTTTCTATGAATCCCTGGTATTTTTTTTCTGGTTTATCCTTCCTCTATTTCTGCCACTCCCTATTTTTAAATCAAAAGGATTCTATATGGTCATACACTTTACATGTTGATTTTAAAAACCTTAACAGACTTTATATTTTAGAGCAAGTTTAATTTTACAGAAAAATTTAGCAGAAAGTATAGTTTTCATAAATGCCTGCATCCCCCATTTCTCCCATTATTAACAACTTCCATTATGGTGACACATTTCTTAAAACTGATCAACTAATATTGACATAATTAAGTAATGTTCATAATTTGCAACATTTTGTACTCTTCTATGGCTTTTGAAAATTCATAATGACATGTAGCCATCATTATAGACAGTGGTTTCAATTCCATAAAAATACCTTGTGTTCCACTCTTTTGTAAATTTTTGAAAATTTATTTATTTATTCTAATTTGTTATATATTAACAGCATAATTCCTTTCAACTCATAATACACAGAGCACAAATTTTCATGTTTTTGATTGTACACAAAATAGAGCCACATCATTCATGTCTTCATACACATACTTAGAATATCCTTCCCCTGGATACCATTTTTCCAATATATGTTTTTGGCACCTTTGTCTAATATAAAATAACTGTAATTATGTGGATTTGTCTCTGTGTCCTCTATTCTGAACCATTTGGCCTATAAGTCTGTTTTGGTGCCAATACATGCTGTTTCTGTACCATTAGGCTACAAATCTATTTTGGTGCCAATACATGCTGTTTTTCCCCTCCCTTTCCCTCCCTCCCCTTTTCTCTATCTAAACTTTGTCCATTCCTCCCATGCTCCCTATACCATCCCCATTATGGATCAGCATCCTCATATCAGAGAAAACATACTGCATTTGTTTTTTTGGGATTGGCTTACTTGGCATAATATTCTCCAACTCCATCCTTTTACCTGCAAATGCCATGATTTTATTTTCTTTTAAGGCTGAGTAATATTACTTCGTGTATGTGTACACCACATTTTCTTTATCCATTCATCTACTGAAGGGCATCTAGGTTGGTTACATAGTTTAGCTATTGTGAGTTGTGCTGCTATAAACACTGATGTGGTTGCATCAGTGTAGAAGGCTGTTTTTAAGTCCTTTAGATATAAACCGAGGAGTGGGATAGCTGAGTCAAATGGTGGTTCCATTCCAAGTTTTCCAAGGAATCTCCGTACTGCTTTACATATTGGCTGCACCATTTACAGTTGCATTAACAATGTATGAGTATGCCTTTTCCCCGACAGCATCACCAACACTTATTGTTGTTTGTATTCTTAATAGCTGCCATTTTGACTGGAGTCAGACGAAATCTCAGAGTAGTTTTGATTCACATTTCTCTAATAGCTAGAGATGTTGAACATTTTTTCATATATTTGTTGATTGATTGTATATCATCTTCAGAGAAGTGTATGCTCAATTCCTTGGCCCATTTATTGTTTGGGTTATTAGGGGTTTTTTTGGTATTAAGATTTTTGAGTTCTTTATATAACCTAGACATATTAGTGCTTTATCTGATGTGCATGTGGTAAAAATTTGCTCCCATTCTGTAGGCTCTCTATTTACCTCAGATTGTTTCTTTTGCTGAGAAGAAGCTTTTCAGTTTGAATCCATTCCATTTATGGCTTCTTGGTTTTAATTCTTGCACTATAGGAGTCTTATTAAGGAAGTAGGGGCCTAATCCAACATGATGAAGATTTGGGCCTACTTTTTCTTCTGTTAGACACTGGGTCTCTGGTTTAATTTCAAGTCCTTGATCCACTATGAATATTTTGCAGGGTGAGAGATGGGGTTTAGTTTCATACGGATTTCCAGTTTTCCTAGCACCATTTGTTGAAGAGGATATCATTTATCCAATATATGTTTTTGGCACCTTTGTCTAATATAAAATAACTGTAATTATGTGGATTTGTCTCTGTGTCCTCTACTCTGTACCACTGGCCTAAAAGTCTATTTTGGTCCAATACATGCTGTTTTTGTTACTATTGCTCTGTAGTATAGTTTAAGGTCTGGTATAGCGATGCCACCTGCTTCAGTCTTCTTGCTAAGGATTGCTTTAGCTATTCTCGGTCTCTTATTGAATTTCATGACTTCTTTTTCTATTTCTATGAGGAATGTCATTGGGATTTTGATTGGAATTACATTAAATATGTATAGTGAATTTGGTACTAAGGTCATTTTGACAATACTAATTCTGCCTATCCAAGAACAAAGGAGATCTTTTCATCTTCTAAGGTTTAATTTCTTTTTTTTTAGTTTTCTGTAATTTTCATTGTAGAGGTCTTTCACCTCTTTCATTAAGTTGATTCCCAAGTATTTTGTTTTCTTTGAGGCTATTATAAGTGAGGTAGTTTTCCTAGTTTCTCTTTCAGAGGATTTGTCACTGATATATAGAAATTCCTTTGATTTATGGGTGTTGATTTTATATCCTGCTACTTTGCTGAATTCATTTACTAGTTATAGAAGTCTTCTAGATATAGAATCATATCATCAGCAAATATTGCTAATTTGAGTTCTTCTTTTCCTATTCATATACCTTTAATTTCTTTCAACTTTTTAATTGCTATGGCTAGAGTTTCAAGAACTATGTTAAATAGAAGTAGTGAAAGAGGGCATCCCTTGCTTGTTTCAGTTTTTAGAGGGAATGCTTTAAATTTTTCTCCATTTAGAATCATGGTGGCCTGGGGCTTATTATAGATTGCTTTTACAGTGTTGAGATATGTTCCTGTTATCCCTAGTTTTTTTTTTTTAGTGTTTTGAGCATGAAGGGCTGATGTATTTTGTCAAATGCTTTTTCTGCATCTATTGACATGAACATATGATTTTTATTTTAAGTCTATTGATGCTTTCAGTATGTTGAACCAACCTTGCATCCCTGGAATGAACCCCACTTGATCGTGGTGCACTATCTTTTTGATATATTTTTGTATTCGATTTGCCAGAATTTTTTAAAGAATTTTTTCATCTGGGTTCATTAGAGTTATTGGTCTGAAGTATTCTTTTCTTTAATTTGTCTTGCCTGGTTTTGGAATCAGGGTGATATTGGCCTCATAGAATGAATTTGGAAGTATTTCTTCTTTTTCTATTTTACAGAATAATTTGAGGAGTATTGGTATTAGCTCTTCTTTCAAAGTCTTGTAGAACTCAGCTGTGTATCTATCTGGTCCTGGGCTTTTTCTTGGTTGGTAGTCTTCTGATGGCATCTTCTATTTCATTGCTTGAAATCGATGTGTTTATCTTGTGTATATCATCCTGATTCAGTTTGGACAAATCATATGACTCTAGAAATTTGTTGATCTCTTTGATGTTTTTTATTTTATTGGAGTACAAATTTTCAAAAACAATTTCTAATTATCTTCTGTATTTCTGTAGTCTCCGTCAAGGTATTTTCTTTTTTATCATAGATATTTTCATAGATATTAGTAATTTGAGTTTTCTCTCTCCTCTTCATTAGCATGGCTAAGGGTTTCTCAATTTCTTTATTTTTTCAAAGAACCAACTTTTGTTTTGTCAATTTTTTTAGTTGTTTCTTTTGTTTCAGTTTCACTGATTTCAGCTCTGATTTTAATTATTTCCTGTCTTCTGCTGTTTTTTTTTTTTGGTTCTTCTTTTTCTAGGGTTTTGACATGTAATGTTAGGTAATTTATTTGTTGACTTTTTTTTTTATTTTCAGGAATGAACTTCATGCAGTGAACTTTTCTCTTAGTACTATTGCCTTCATAGTGTCCCAGAGATTTTTATATGTTGTATCAGTATTCTCATTTAACTCTAAGAATTTTCTAATCTCTTCTTTGATGTCTTTTACAACTTATTGTTCATTAAGTAGCATATTATTTAGTATCCAGGTGTTGTGTGGATTATATTTCTTATTTTATAATTGATTTCTAATTTCATTCCATTATGTTTTGATAGAATACAGGGTACTATCTCTACTTTTTGTATTTGCTAAGAGTTGCTTTGTGGCATAGTATATGATCTATTTTAGAGAAGGATTCATGTGCTGCTGAGAAGACAGTGTAATCACTCATTGATGGATGAAATATTCTATATATGTCAGTTACGTCTAAGTTATAAATTGTATTATTGAGTTCTATAGTTTCTTTGTTTAGGTTTTGTTTGGAAGACCTATCCACTGGTGAAAGAGGTGTGTTAAAATCGTCCAGAATTATTGTGTTGTGGTCTGTTTGGCTCTTGAGCTTATGAAGAGTTTATTTGATGAATGTACATGCTCCATTGTTTGGGACATGTATATTTATAATTGTTATATGGTTCCTTTAAGCAGTATGAACTGTCCTTCTTTATCCCTCTTGATTAACTTTAGCTTGAAATCTACTTTATTTGATATGAGGATGGGAAGCCCTGCTTATTTCTGCAGTTTATGTGAGTGGTATGTTTTTTCCAAACTTTTCACCTTCAGTCTGTGTATGTCTTTCCCTATGAGATGAGTCTCTGGAAGGCAGCATATTGTTGGGTCTTTTTTTTTTTTTTTTTGGTAATTCAATCTGCCAGTCTAGTTTTTTTTTTTTTTTTTTTTTGATTGGTGAGTTTAGGTCATTAACATTCAGAGTTATTATTGATACATGATTTGTTTTTTTGTCATTTTTGTTTATCTTTGGTACTTACTTAATTTGATTTCTCATAAATTGGTTTTTCCTTTAGTATAATACCTCCCTTTGCTGATTTTCATTTCCTCCTCTTGGAATATTTTGCCAAGATTATTCTGTAGTGAAGGCTTGCTAGTTGTAAATTCTTTTGTTTATCATGGAAGCTTTTTTTTCATCATCAAATGTAAAGCTTAATTTTGCTGGATATAAGATTATTGATTGGCACCCATTTTCTTTCAGAGCTAGGTATATCTTATTCCAGGATCTTCTAACTTTCAGGATCTTGGCTGAAAAATCTGCAGATATCCTAATTGATGTCCTCCTATATGTAATCTGATTCCTTTCTCTTGTGGTTTTTAAAAGTCTCTCCTTATTCTGTATGCTGGGCATTTCCATTATAATGTGCCTTGGTGTGAATCTGTTGTGGTTTTGTACATTTGGTGTCCTGTAAGCTTCTTGTATTTGATTTTTCCAGTTCATTCTTCATGTTTAGAAAATTTTCTGGTATTATTTTTTGAATAGGTTGTTCATTCCTTTGGTATGGAACTCTATGCCTTTCTCTATCCCAAGAATTCTTATATTTGGTCTTTTTATGTTATCCCATAATTCTTGGATGTTCTGATTATTGTTTCTTACCATCTTCACTGTGTGGTTAACATTCTTTTCAAGATTCTAAATTTTGTCTTCATTGTCTGAGGTCCTGACTTTGAGTGAACTAACCTGTTGGTGATGCTTTCTATTAAGCTTTTCATTTGGTTTATTGGTTCTTTCATTTCAAGGATTTCTGTTTGGTTTTTCTTCAGAATCTCTATCTATTTATTGAAGTAATCTTTTTCTTCCTGTATTTTCTTATTTATCTCTTTATTGAAATGATCTTTTGTGCCTGCATTTGCTCTCTTATACCATCTTTTAATTCACAGAACATTTTAAGTATGTACATCCTGAACTTCTTCTCTATCATTTCTTCTGTTGTTCTGGCCATGGATCCTAATAATGTAATTGTTTGGTTTGTTTGGGGCACTTTCTTTTCTTGTTCTTTTTTTCATATATCTTTCATATATCTTCCCTTCTAGCATTGTGGATCCATTTTTACCCTATAGGCTTATAGTGCCTCTGTAGGGTTCCAGTATCTCTCCTTTGAAGGGGATGCCAGTGTAAACAGATCCTAATACAAACAATATACAACCTTAAACCAAATAGTTGCTATTAAGTTGTTTAAATTTTTGTCATAATATACAGAAATGATGAGTTCAATTATTATCTACAATATACATAGTAGGTTTGCAAAAGGTTCTACAGTGTCTGATGCATGGACAAAGAATTGGGGATGAGGTGTCGGATGAGATGTTGAGTGGTTAGGAGGTGATGATATAGAGTTATTAGATCTCAAGAAGTGTGAAATAGGAATCTAAAGAAGTTGGTTAGTAGCAGGAGAAGCCTGCTCTGCACACACACACACACACACACACACACAGAGAGAGAGAGAGAGAGAGAGAGAGAGAGAGAGAGATGCAGCAGCCAGTGAGGGAGAACAGCATGTTCCACTCTTTTATCCCTCCTCCCTTAGAACCTTTGACAATCACAAGATCTTTTTATTGTCTCCATAGTTTTGTTTTTCCCATAATGTCATATATAGTGGTTGGAATCATAGAGTATTTAACCTTTAAAACTTTCTTCTTTCACTTAGTAATATGCATTTAATGTTCTTTCATGTTTTCTCATGGCTTGATAGCTCATTTCTTTTAGTGCTGAATAATTTTCCATTGTTTGGCATACTGAAGTTTCTTTATCCATTTCACCAATGGAAGGCCCTTCCAGATTTGGACAATTGTGACTAAAATAGCTTTAAATGTTCCTGAGAAGGTTTTCATGTGGATTTATTTTCAATTTATTTGGATATATTCCATTGAGTATGATTGCTGAATCTTATAGTAAGACTATGCTTAGTTTTGTACGAGCTTATAAACTATCTTCTGAAGTGACTGTACCATTTTGGTTTCCTTCAGCAATGAATAATCAAGCATTGCTGTTGCTTCACACCTGCCTGTGGTGCTGTCAGTACTGGATTTTACTCATCTTAATAGGTGTGTAGTGGTATATCATTTTGATTTAGTTTGGAATTCTTTAATGATATATAAAACATATATTTACCTGATTATTTGACAGTTGTATATCTTCTTTGGTGACCCTTTGTCTATTTTAAAAATTAAGTTATTTGTTTTCTTCTGTTTTGTTATTCATTGGTTCTTTTTAGTTATACGTGATAGTAGAATTCATTTTGACATAATTATAAAAGCATGGAGGGCTAGGGATATAGTTCAATTGTTAGAGTGCTTGTCTCATATGTATAAGGCCCTGGGTTCAATCCCCAGCACCACTACCAAAACAAAACAAAACAAAAGAAACCCCAACTAACCAAACAAACAAAAAAACAAAGCATGAAATACTTCTTGTTCTAATTCAGTCCCCAGTAACTCTCCTTTCCCTCCCATCCCCCACTCCCTGCTTCCTTCAGTGTACTCTACTGATCTTTCTGCCATTACCCATAGTTATTTTTAAAAACTTAATTTCTTATGGATGTACATGATGATGAGATTTACTGTGGTATATTCATGTATGTACATAGTAAAGTAATGTCAGATTCATTCCACTGTCTTTCCTTTTCCTGTCCCACTTCTCTTCATTTCATTCCCCTTTGTCTACTCCACTGAACTTCTATTCTCTCTCCCTCTCTTTTTTTGTCTCCCCCTCTCTTATTGTGGTTTAGCTTTCACATATCAGAGAAAAACATCCAAACTTTGGGTTTTAGGGATTGGCTTATTTCACTTAGCATGATAGTCTCCAGATCCATTCATTTTACAAACAAATGTCATAAATTCATTTTTCCTTAAGGCTGAATGATACCCAATTGTAAATATATGCATACAACATATTCTTTATATCTTCATTTGTTGAAGTGTACTTAGGCTGACTCCAATAATTTAGTTATTGTGAATTGAGTGGCTATAAACATTGATATGGCTTTGTCACTGTAGTATGCTGATTTTACATCCTTTGGATATATACCAAGAAGTGGGAAAACTGGATCAAATGATGGTTTCATTACAGTTTTTGAGGAATCTCTATACTGCTTTCCAGAGTAGTTGTACCAATTTTTAGTTCTACCAACTATGTATGAATATACCCTTTTCCCCACATCCTTGTCAACTTTTATTCTTTTTTAAGTATACATATTTTTAGTTGTAGATAGACACAATACCTTTATTTTACTTATTTATATGTGGTTCTAAGGATCAAACTCAGTGCCTCCACATGCTAGGCAAGTTCTCTACCACCACTGAGCTACAACCCCAGCTCCCATATTTTTCATATATTTATTGACTTTTTTTTTTTTTTTAGAAATGTCTGTGCCCATTTATTCAATAGGGCTATTTGAATTTTTGGAGTTTTTTTTTAGTTGTCCATGGACCTTTAATTAATTAATTAATTAATTAATTAATATATGGTGCTGAGAATTAAACTCAGTGACTCACACATACCAGGCAAGCGCCCTACCTCTGAGCCGCATCCCCAGCCCTTGGAGTTTTGAGATCTTTGAATATCCTGGATATTAATGCCCTATCAGAGGAGCAGATAGATTTATTTTCATTCTGTAGTTGCTTTCTTTACACCCTTGTTGTTACTTTGGCTGTGAGGAAACCTTTTATTTTGATGCTATCCCATTTATTGATTTTTGGTTTTATGCCTTGTGCTTTAGGAGTCTTATTAGACAAGTCAGTTCATGAGGGTTTCTGGTCTAATTCTAGACCTTTGATCCAATTTGAGTTGAGTTTTTTTTTTTTTTTTTGCAGGGTGAGAGGGATTCAATTTTATTATACTACATATGAATTTCCAGTTTTCCCAGTACCATTTGTTAAAAGGCTAGCTTTTCTCCAATGTATGTTTTGGCACCTTTGTCTATCATCAGATAACTGTATTTATGTGGGTTTGACTTTTCTACTCCATTGATCTTCATGCCTGTTTTGCTGCCATACCATGCTGTTTTTGTTACTGTAGCTCTGTAGTAAAATTTAAGCTCTGGCATTGTGATGCCTGCTGCTTTGCTTTTCTTGCTAAGGATTGTTTTTGCTATTCTGGGCCTTTTATTTTTCCAAAAAAATTTCATGACTGCCTTTTCTATTTCTATGAAGAATATCATTGTAATTTTAATAGGGATTGCATTGAATCTATATAGTATTTTGGTAGTATAGCCGTTTTAATTAATTCTGCCTATCCAAGAATATGGGAGGTCTTTCCACCTTCTAAGGTCTTCTTCAACTTCTTTCTTGAGTGTTCTATAGTTTTCATTGTAAAGGTCCTTCACCTCTTTTGTTAGATTGATTTCAAAGCATTTTATTTTATTTTTAAGGCTATTTTAATGGGTACTTGCTCTTATTTCTTTCTCAGCAGACTTATCACTGGTATATAGAATCATGATTGATTTATGGTTGTTGATTTTGTATCCTTCTACTTTGCTGAATTCATTTATGTGTTCTAGAAGTTTTCTGGTGGAGTTTTTTTGGGGGTCTTCTAAATATGGAATCTTGTTGGCACACAGAGATAGTTTGAACTCTTCTTTTACTATTCATATCTGTATTAGTCAGGGTTCTCTAGAGGAACAGAATCAACAGGAGATATAATTATAGAAAGGGAATTTATTACGTTGGCTTACATGATCAGAAGTTGGATAGTACACAGTGGTCATCTGTGGTCTGGAGAGCTGGAAGAACCAGTAGCTGCACAGTCCAAGAGACTGAAACCTCAGAGCAAGAGGGAATCAATGATGCTACTTTAGTCCAAGACCAAAGGCTTCTGGAAACTCTCTGGAGAATCACTGGCAGAGTCCACTTTGTAATAATGAAGATGTGAGAGTCCGATATCCTCAGAGGACTGCATCAGCAATCAAGAAAACCTATTCAAGGGATGGGATTGTGGCTCAGCAGTAGAGCACTCACCTAGCACGGGTGGGACCCGGGTTCGATCCTCAACACCACATAAAAATAAAAGCAATGTGTTGTGTCCATCTACACCTAAAAAATAAATGTTAAAAAAGATGCTCACATTAAAAAAAAAAGAATCTGTTCAAGAAGAATTTAGCTTACATCTGCAGCTGCTTCCTTGTTCTTCCAACTCTTATTTCATCTAAGCCATTATCCTATTGGATAATACTGCCATGCTTAGTGTGAATCTTCATTTCAGTTGGCTATCCCACATGCCAGTCATTCATAGACACACCCTCATTAACACACCCAGAATCTGCTTAATCATGGGCATCTCAATCCAATCAAGTTGACAATTCAAATTAACCATTAGTATATCCCTTTAATTTCCTTCTCTGGCCTAATTGCTTTGGCTAGAGTTTCAAAGCCTATGTTGAATAGGAGTGATGAATATGGGCATTTTTGTGCTATTCCTGTTTTTAGAGGAATAGTAGTTTTTTCTCCATTCAGAAAAATGTTGGCCATGAGTCTTTACGATATTGAGGTAAGTTCCTTCTACCCCCCTAGTTTTTCTAGTGTTTTTAAAAAGCATGAATTGGTGGTGTACTCTGTCAAATGCTTTTTCTGCATCTATTGAGATAATCATGTTATTCTTATAAGTTTTTTTTTTTGGCGGGGTGTGGGTATCCAGGATTGAACTCAGAGACATTCGACCACTGAGCCACATCCCCAGCCCTATTTTGTATTGTATTTACAGACAGGGTCTCACTGAGTTGTTTAGTGCCTTGCTTTTGCTGAGGCTGGCTTTGAACTCACAATTCTCCTGCATCAACCTCCTGAGCTGCTGGGATTACAAGTGCGCCCCATTGTGCCCAGCATAAGTTTTTTTTTTTTTTTAAATGTGGTAGATTATATCTATTGATTTCCATATGTACAAGCAACCATAGCCCTAAATGAATCCTACTTGATCATGTTGCACTATTTTTTGATGTATTTTATATATGGTTTGTATTAAGAAATTTTGCATCTATGTTCATCAAGGATATTGGTCTGAAGTTTTCTTTCTTTGATGTGTCTTTATCTGGTTTTGGTATCAGGGTGATACTGGCTTTATAGAATCAGTTTGGCAGAGTTCTCTCCTTTTCTATTTTATGGAATTATTTGAGGAGGATTGGTATTAGTTTTTGAAAGGTCTGGTAGAGCTGGGCTGAGAATCCGTTCAGTTCTTGGCTTTTCTTTTTTGGAAGGCTTTTGATGGCTACTTCAATTTCATTATTCTGTATAAGTCTGTGTAAGATTTTTATGTCTTTTTGGTTCAATTTGGGTAGAACATATGTCTCAATTTGTCCATTTAAGATTTTCTAGCTTATTGGAAAATGAATGTTCTGAATAGTTTCTGATGATCTTTAGGATTTCAGTAGTATCTGCGGTGACATTTTTTTTTTCATCTTGGATTTTGATAATTTGAGTTTTTTCTCTTAAGTTAGTTTGGCTAAGGGTTTATCAATTTTGTTTATCTTTTCAAAAATCCAACTCTGTTTCAGTAATCTTTTTTAATTTTTTTAAAATCTCTATTGATTTCAGCTCTGATTTTGATTTTTCCTGTCTTCTACTGATTTTTTGTGTTAATTTGTTTTTTTCTTTTTCTAAAGCCTTGAGATGTAATGATGGGTTGTTTTTTTTTTTGGTATCTTTCTGTTCTTTTAATGTATGAACTCAATGCTATGAACTTTCTTCTTAGAACTGCCTTCATACTATCCCAGAAATTTTGATATGTTACATCACTGTTCTTATTTATCTCTAAGTATTTTTAAAATTTCTCCTCTGGTTTCTTCTACTATCCATTCATTATTTAAGAGTATATTATTTAATCTCCAGGTGTTAAGATTAGTTTCTATCTTTACCTTATCATTGATTTCTAATTTTATTCCAATATGATCAGATATAATGAAGGGTATATTTTAATTTTTTAATTTGCTAAGATTTGCTTTGTGACCTAAAATATTGTCTGTTTTAGAAAATGTTCCATAGCCTGCTGAGATGAAAGTGAATTCAGTAATTTATGGAAGAAATATTTGAAAGATATAATTAGGTATTGTATTTGTTTACATCTATAGAAACTTTACTTTGTCTCTTCTGATTAATTTGGCTTCAGGTCCACTTTATGTGATATGAGAATTCCTGCTTGATTACAAGATCCATGTGAGTGGTATGTTTTTTTCCCATTCTCTCACCTTCAGTCTGTGGGTGCCTTTGTCTATAAGGTGAGTCTCTTGAAGACATGGTATTTTGGGATCTTGTTTTTTAATCCAATCTGCCAACCTATGTCTTTTGCTTAAAGAGTTTAGACCATTTATATTCAGCATTATTATCAAGAGATGATTTCTTATTTCCTGTCATATTGATTTATTGTAGTGTTTAAAATGAATTCAATTCTCCCTTGGTGGACTATTATTCTAGTGTAGTTCCTCCATCTATTATTTTTATTTTTATTCTTTTAAAATTTCTTCTTCAAAAAATATTTTAAATATGTTTTGTAGCATAGGCTTTGTAGTTATGAATTCTTTTAGCTTTTGTTTATCATGGGAAGTTTTTATTTCATCTTCAATTTTGAAGCTTAATTTTTATGAGTGTAGTATTCTTGATTGGCATATATTTTCTCTTAGAGCTTGGTGTACATTATTCCAAGCACTTTTAGCTTTAGGATCTGGGTTGAGAAATCAGTTGAAATATGAATTGATTTATCTCTAAATGTGACCAGTCATTTTTCTCTTGCAGCTTTTTAAAAAAATATTTATTTTTTAGTTATAGGAGGACACAGTATCTTTATTTTATTTTTATGTGGTGCTGAGTATTGAATCCAGGGCTTCACACATGCTAGGCAAGTGCTATGCCTCTGAGGCACAACCCCAGCCCTTTGCATCTTTTTTTTTAAGTCTTATTTTGTATGCTGGTCATTTTCATAATAATGTGCCTTAGAGTGAATCTGTTGTGATTTTGTATATTTGGAGTTTTATATGCCTCCTGTATTTGAATTTCCATTTCATTCTTAAGGTTTGGAAATTTTTCTGATATTATTTCATTGAAAGGACTGTGCATTCCTTAGTTTGTATTTCAGAACCTTCATCTATTCCAATGAACCTTAAATTTGGTCTTTTAATGTTATCCCAGATTTCTTGAATATTCTGTTCATGATTTCTTAACATCTTTTCTCTATGGTCAACTTTATTTTCAAGATTATATACTTTGCCATAGAGCCTGAAAATCTATCTTCAAAGAGGTCTATTGGTGATGCTTTCCATTGAATTTTTTTTAGTTGTAGTTGAACACAGTACCCTTATTTTATTTTTATGTAGTGCTGAGGATCAAACCCATGGCCTCACACATGCAAGGCAAGCACTCTACTGCTAAGGCAAGTGCTCTACTGCTGAGCCACAATCCCAGCCCCTCCATTGAATTTTTAATTTGGTTTACTGATTCCTTCATTTCAAGTATTTCTGATTGATTCTTTTTCAGAATTCTCTTTCTTTATTAAGGTTATTTTTTCACTTCTTGTATTTTCTCTCTGATTCCACTCCTTGCAGTATCTTTTAGCTTGTAGAACAGTTTAACTATAAACTTTGTAAATTCCTTCTCTGATGTTTCCTCCAGTGGGGTGTCAGTGAACTCTGTTGTTGAGGCATTTTGGGTTGTTTGGGATGGTTGTTCCCTTGTTTCTTCATATTGTTTGCATGTGTATCCATCTGTTAGTATGGTTCTGAATTCTTCATTTCAGTGAAGGAGTGCTATGTGAGCTTCTTAAGTGCCCTGTGTTGGATGAAAATCCAGATAATGATATTTTAATTCATTGTATCATCTCTGCTGATCCTAATATCAGCCCCACTTCATATGAAGCCACTGAGCCCTATTTACTATAGTTGCTTTTGGACGAGTCCTTTTTCTCTTCAACCATCTAAGAACAAACACGTGTCATAGTTGATCTTTGCTCTTTCTCAAGTTCAGTATCTTTTAGCTTGTAGAACAGTTAACTATAAACTTTGTAAATTCAAGTTCAGGTGTATACCTGTAGTAAAGTTTTGGAACAGGTCAAAAAATTAGTAGTTAAGTTTAATAAGCTTATTATACCTTCAACTGCAGGGTAAAAGAAGGGAAGAATAAGATTGGGCAAATAGGAGAGAAAGGAGGAGAGAGATGAGCTATAAAAGGGTAATTTATACCAAGGTAGAAAAGAGAGATGAATGTGTGTTATTTGCAGATAAAGCAGATAGTGCTTCCAGGGGGTGAGTAGGGGATAATAGAGGTAGATATGTACTAGAGCTAGGAAAACAAAGATAGAAATATTGATTCCAATTATTGCTTTAGACCATTAGATGAAATACATTCAACTGGGTTTAAGATACAAATTTGGCAATTGAATTAATAATTTTTCAAATTAAAAAGTTATTCATATGATCAAAGTTGATGTTAGAGCTGTTTATAATATACTGTGTCCAGAATTTTCTTATTAAAAAAAAATTCTTGTTGAGTCTTGATTTGGATTTTATTGTGGTTTGGACATCTAACAGATATCCAGCAATCTTAGGCCATGGATGTCTCCTGAGTTGCTTGGAGACAGGGGCCAGTTTCCTAGTTGTATGATTGTTCTACCAGCAGCTTCTGATTTGTCAGCTCAAGGACCTGAAGCTGACTTCCCTGTTGGCACCGTGTTTCTATTATGTGTAATTGTTCAGAAGGTAGGCTCTGGTATGTCCCTGTGAGGCTGTGTGTTACTGTGTACCTGTTACCCTCTATTAATTCATTATCACAATAGTGAGGTCCTGGTGGTTGTCTGTGGGTGCAGAAATGCTGGTTGTGGATTTTACACAGATGATCTGTGGTGCAGACATATTCCATTGGCTGATGCATCTCTCAGAGGTACAGTAGTGAAGTGTCTCCAGTGATTGACTTGGACTTTCATTTTCACTGCCCCAGGTTGTGAATGGTGTGTATTGATTCCCAATGCAAGGACCCAAAAGTATCCCAAACAATTCCATCACTTGCCATTATGATCACACTAGGATTGGCTCCTATATACTGTGTAGCTTTAGGCACTTTCCTGCTGAGTCTCTATGCCACTGGATATTCAGGCAGCTTCCATGGGTCCCAGACTGTCCCTAGTCTTCCTATAGTGCCTCCCCCCAGAGTCAGAAGTTAGTGGCCTACTGGTGAATCTCCTTCCCTTTTTTCAGTGCCAAATCTTCTTTGTGGCTTTTGTGTCAAGTGAGTAAGTGCACTTCCCTGACCCCCATCCCCTTCCAGTAATTTAGGGCTGGTAGTGGTTCTTCTAGAAGTTCTTTCTGGCCAGATTTTTAAGAGGTCTACTTCAGGGGACTTCCTTCTGGTTTAGTTTACGGATAGATGTCTGGGAGTGGGAAGATGCCATGCTGATTTAAGAAGGTAACTCACAGGCTGATGGCTCCAGAAGATGGCTGCAGACTGGTTCAGCTTTTTTGTCACAGTATGGTTTTAAGCTGTTTGTGCTGTTTAAAAGGAGCTTTCTATTACCATTGCACTTTAAGTTTCATCTGTCTTTCCAACTGTTTTTAAGTGCATGAGCTTGAGAGAAAGACCACTCCCCTCCTCTCTCTGATGCTCCTCCCCTGTTATCCACCATTTGTGGTTGGGGTGTAGGGCTCTCTGTGTTTTTTTCCTACTCTGGTTACCATATTCCAGTCTCTCCAGGTCTCAGACTATAATATTGAATCTTAGTGCAATTATTTTATCACCCTCTTCTCAATTTTGCTTTTCCTTCGTTGCTTTCTTTCTGTGTCACCAGGAGATCTGGGACTGCATCTAGTTTGTTTCTAGCATCTTCCCCCACTGTCTTATTACTGTTTTAAGAATTATTTGTATACGTTGAATACTGGTGCTGTATCATATGCGTGTTTTGCAAAAATCTTCTCCCATTGTAAGATTGTCTTTTATTTTTTTGTGGTGGGGGCGGGTATTGGAGATGAACTCAGGGGCAGTTAACCACTGAGCAACATCCCCAGCCTTATTTTTAAAAAATCTTATTTAGAAATAGGGTCTCACTGAGTCGCATAGTGCCTCTTTGTTGCTGAGACTGGCTTTGAACTGGGATCCTCCTGCCTCAGCCTCCTGATCCACTGGGATTACAGGTGTGTGCCACCACGCCTAGCTCTTTTGATTCTTTTAAGAGTATATTTTACAGGAAAATTTTTAATTTTAATTTTTTAAGGTGTTGGAAATCAAACATAGGGCCTCACATGTGTTAGTAAAAGGTTCTACTAAATTTAATTTTAAATAAGATCCAATTTATTTTTTCTTTCACTCCATGGTTATGGAGTTGTGCCTAAAATGTCACTGCTAAATCCAACATCATGGAAACTTTCTCCTGATATTTATAGTTTATGTTTTATATTTGGGTAGATGATCCATTTTAAATTGATTTGTTAAAGTTGTAAAGTCTGTGTCTAAGTTCACTTTTTATTACATGTGGATGTCTACTTGTCCCAAAATCAATTTGTTAAAGAACTTTCCTGTCTCAATTGAACTGCCTTTTCTTCTTTGTCCAAAGATCTTGAGTATATTTGTGTGGCTCGCTTTTTAGATTCTATCATACTCTGCTGATTTCTAAAGTCATGAGCTACAACAAACTTTTATGTAGTCATGGAACATATGTACAATGCTGGTCCCTTAAGATTATAATGAAGCCAAAAAATTCCTATTGCCTAGTGATATCATAGCCATAATAACATTAGCACAACACATTACTCATGTTTGTGTCAATGTTATATAAGCAAACCTAGTGAATGTGTTTGTGTCTTGAGTTTTTAACAAATAAATTTTAACAGAAATAAGTTGTTATGGTTTGGATATGAGATGTTTCCTAACAGCTCCTGTGTTAATCCAGGAATGTTAAGAGGTAAAATGATTGTACTGTGAGAACTATGACATAATCAGTTCATCCTAGTTTGAATGGACTGGGTGATAACTATAAGTGGGTGGGACATATCTAGATGAGATGGGTCACTAGAAGTGTGCCCTGGAGGAATACATCTTCTCTGTGGCCTCTTCTTACCCATCTCTGCTACGTTGCTGCTTGCTATGAGGTGAACATCTTCCTCTATTACTCCCTTCTACGAAACCATTCTGCCTCACCTTGGTCTCAGAGCAAAGAAATTGGCTGCCTGTGGACTGAGAACTCTGAAACAATTAGGCCCAAATAACTTTTTCTCCTTTAAGTTAAGGTAAGTTTATTATTGAAAAAAGAATTTTTAAGTAAATTTAGAGTAGCCTAAGTGTTCAGGGTCCATATAGTCTATATAGTGTATAGTAATGTCCTTGGCCTTCACATTCACCACCACTCACTGTCACCCACAGCAAAGTCCTGCAAGCTTCATTCATAATAAGTTCTCTATATGTGTATACTATATTTTATCATTTATACAATATTTTTTGCCTTTTCTATGTTTAGATATAGGAATAGTTACTATTGTGCTACAATTACTTATACCATTTTGTACAATAACATGCTGTACAAGTTTGTAGCCTAGGAGCAATAGGCTATACCATATAGACTGGCCTTATCATAGATTATACTATCTAGTTTGGGTAAGCACACTTTACAATGTTTATACTGATGAAATTTTCCTACAGTGCAGTTAAAAATCCAAATGCATCCTGTGAAACAATACATGGATATTTGTCTATTCTTTCATCAGTGCCACAGTGTCTTGATTACTTTAGCTTTATACTAAGTCCCGAAGTTGAGTAGGTATGAAAGGGGTATTTTTTTTCTTAACAGTACATCCTGAAAATGACTTTATCATTTAGAGAGATTTTTTCTAAACAAATTTGATTTTTTCTAGGGGATTTTTTCATGTCTTGTCATGTGATTCATGAACCACATATTCATTAATTCATAAATTATAAAATTTATAAAATTACTTTTAAATGGCATATCTTATTGAGCCTAGGCAAACTCTTTCAAAAGTTCCTGAACTCTTATTAAGAGGGGCACTATCACTCATATGGCAATTATAGCAAGAAATTCTATGTGAAACTTTTCAGAAGAAAAGATTTAGTTTCCAGTTCAGAGTAGATTTTCTGTTTTTGCACATTAGCACTGATGACTGCCACTGGTTTCAGTATTTTTCTTAGGCATCTGTTTTATTGGAAAAGCCAAATACATGTTTAAATTTGATGAAGTGTCAAATACTAAATTAGAGCAGTGAAGAAGGAGGATGTGAATCTGAAGTTTCACAACATTGGTAATCTGTCCACAGATAACACTTTGATCACAGTAGATTGCAAAACAAAAGTTGCTTTAGTAAGTTTGCTAAAATATATCAACTTCTCTAGATTATTTCTAAATTTAGGTATTTTCTGAAAGTAAATAATGTATTTGAACCTTATTATGTTGTCTATAAACAGTATATTTGCTAAGCACCATTTTCCCCTACGTTGAAGTATTCCTAGTAGCAAATATTTGAAAGTAATTGTTTGATTGTAGAGACCCTATTCTTTCTTTTTAGAATTTTCAAAGCATTCAGTGGGTAGAGCTAAGGTAAATGGGTGGCAGTGTGGAGATTCAGGTTTTAGATCAATATATGAAAGTTGTTCTTGAGAAACCATGAACTTATTAATGGATCTACTCAAGGAGCAGCTCACATTACCTGGAAATTAATGTCTTTTTTCACAAAGATACTGAATAAGGAAGATTGGTACTAGGGATAGGTTGACTAAAATGACATTTATAATATTTTTATGATCTAAGATTTTATGGATTAAAATTGTTAATTTTTGGTATGTGCATGTTGAAAACCATAAAAACTAGATATGTTACTTGTTTCATGAGATATAGATGATTTTATAGATTGTAACATAATTATGCTGTTTTTCTTTAAAGTATTACATGTATGATGTTTTGTTTAACAGAAATATTTCTTATATTTTATAATATAATTTTTAATATTGTTACTTTTTGCTGAAATTCAAACAGAGATATAGATTGTTTGTAAAATAAAGGGCAAATCCACCCATAACCTGACAATTCTAATACAGTTTTAGGAAATCATTTAATATTCATATATTTGAATATCAATGTCCAAAAAATAATTTTTTGAGAGACTGGAGTATGGGAACTAGTCACTTGTGAATGACACTGACTGCTTAGTATCTTCTCTTAATTTGGATGTTTATTTCTTAATATGCATTTTGCTACCATATACAGATTAAAGTTTTAGTTTTATTCAGCCCTACAATTCAGCTAGGTAAAATCCGACAAAGTGAGATTTAGTCATATTGCAATAATATGCAGCATACAAACGTAAAACTCTATAAACATGCTATAATATATACCATCCCCACCAACTGAACAAAACACCAAAATCTTTTCTTGACCCCAAATATTCCTGTACAATGGCTTCAGTAACTGAATCCATTCACATTGCCACTTCTTGAAAATGCTGTCTATTATTATTTTTGTCTCTCTTTTTTTTCACATAGATTCTATCCTTATTCTGCTCTAGTAAAATTTCCATCACTACCAAGATTCCAACAGCACTTTTAATTCTACCATTGATTTGTGATCATGAATTATTTCTCTGTCCTAATTTATTTTATTTTTACTTTTCATCAGGATTCCCCCAAATGTGACCATTCTCTCTTTCTTGAAATACATTCTTCTGTTAGTTTAAATGATTTCTATTCGTTTAAATGATTTCACATTCTACTTTTCCTCATTCCTCTCTACCTGGCTGTTCCTTTTAAATCACATTTACAAACTCTTCCTCCTTTGCTTTACCTCCAAGGATTTATTTAGTTTAGTTTCACCATAGAAAACCCTGTATTTTCAATTAACCCAGTCTTCCTCAGTAGCAGTATCCAATACCTTTGCTTTATATACTACCTATATTCTAATGTCTCTGTTGTCTCCATTTCTAAATTGGACTTGCAGTTCCAGATATGTGTAACTATCTTCCAGCTAATATTACCGTTCATGTTCTGAACAGGGATTTAAACTTACCTAAAATGAAACTCGTATTTTTTTCCATCCCATCATTTCAACTGGCTCCTTACCTAGGTAGGACTCCCCATTTCAATAAATAACAACCACAAATCATCTTAGTTCTTCAAGCTAAAATCTTGGAAGTCATCCCTGATTTATCCTTTTTTCTTACCCCCAATTTAATTAATTAATAATTCTTGTTAACTTTACTTTAAGAAAATGACTACTTTCTGACTATATCTAATCTCTATTATATTATTCTAGGACAAGCCATCTCACTTAGAATATTGCAATAACCTTCTAATTTTTTCTTTGTTCTTTTTAGTTATACATGACAATAGAATGTACTTTGACATATTATACATACATGGAGTATAACTTCCCATTTTTGAACTTAGAAATAATTATGTCCAATTCATTCTACTGTCTTTCCTAATTCCATCCCTTACCCTTACTTTTATTCCCCTTTGTTCAATCCAGTGAAATTCTATTCTTACCTGCCCACTTCCCTTATTATGTGTTAGTAGCTGCATATCAGAGAAAACATTTGGCCTTTGGTTTTGGGGGGGATTGGCTTATTTCACTTAGCATGATAGTCTCCAATTCCATCTATTTGCTGGCAAATGCCATTATTTCATTCTTCTTTATGACTAAGTAATATTTCATTGTGTGTATGTACCATATTTTCTTTATCCATTCATCTGCTGAAGTTTGGTTTTATATCTTAGCTATTGTGGATTGAGCTTCTATACACATTGATGTGGCTGTGTCACTATAGTATGCTAAATTTTAAGTCCTTTGAGTATATGCTGAGAAATTCTCCCACCAACCCTCTATCACATTCCTGTTTACTCATAGCATTCAGAATGTTATTTTAAAATGCAAATCAGGTCCTTCCTATGTTCATATCACAATGATGACTTTTTAATGCACTTAACCAACAAAATTGTAAAAACCTCCCATTTTTAACAGTAAATCCTCACAGAATTTGGGTCTTGTTTCTCCAAGCTCATCTCATAATTTCTTCCTTGCCCATTAATCCTATTCATATCAGCTTTTGGTATTGCTTCTTAAACACACTGTATGCTTTTTCTGTTGTGTAACAAATTACTATACACCCCATGGTTTTAAGCAACACTCATTTGTTATCTGTTATAATTTAGATATGAGGTGTCCCCTAACAGCTCATATGTGAGACAGTGCAAGAATTTTCAGAGGTGATATGAGTAGATTATAAGGATTGTAACCTAATTGGTGGATTAATCCACTTGAGTGGATTAACTGACTGTTAGACACCTAGGATGTGGCCAGAAAAATAGGTTATTAGGGCATGTCTTTGGGGTTTTTATTTTGTCCCTGGTAAGCAGAGCTCTCTCTCTGCTTCCTGGTTTTCATGTTTTGAGCTGATTTCCTCTGCTATACCCTTCTGCCTCACCTTGGACCTATGGCTATGGAGTCCATCAATCATGGACTGAACCTCTGAAACTGTAAGCCTAAATACATCATTCCTCCTCTAAGTTGTTCTTGTTGGATCTTTTGGTCACAGTGATGAAAATCTGGCTGAGATATTATTTCATAGTTTCTGTGGGTGAGTTCAGGCATAGCTTAATTGGGTCCTCCCCTCCTCTGTTCATGCTTTTACAAGACTGTGTCAAAATGTGTTCCAAGATTGTGGTCTCACCTGAAGCTTATTTGTTATCTACAAAGCTCATGTGTTATTGTCAGAATTCATTTGTTTGTGGTTGTAGGACTGAGGTTTCCATTTTCTCACTGGCTGTTGCATGGGGATTACTTTTAACTTCTAGATGTCATTCTCAGATTCTAGCTGTGTGGCCTTCTCACAGCATGGCAGGTTACTTTTTAAAAGCCAGCAGGTGAATCTTTCTGACTTCAGGTGAGGTGGTATAATCTTCACCTATCAGGTTTGTCCCAGTTAGGATGTTCTCCTTTCTGATTATCTCAGAGTCAACTGACATTAATTCCATCTATAAAATTTCTTTTGTCCTTTGGCATAATATAGTCATAGGAGTTATATTCTATTTTATTCACTGACTGAACCCACACCTGAGAGTAGGGGAATACAGTATATAAAATAGTAAGTGGAATTCTTGGGGGCCATCTTAGATTATTTTTCTACCACAAATATCAAACTTATTTTCTTCTTTATGTTATTTTGCCCTTTACGTTTTTCTTAATCTCTACAATGCTTGCTGTGATTATTAGCCAACTTCATCCTAAAAGAGACCTCAGATTTGTCTTAACAACCCAGTCTAAAGAGTCTCTTCAGTCATTCTGATTTTGAGTTCTCTGTATGAACTTATAATTATTTGATAATTTTTAAAAATTTATTTTCTGGTTTATTAAGTGTCAGCATTCCTTCTGTGTTAGTCATTTTTTTCCCCTTCAACAAATACCTGAGATAATCAACTTATAAAGTTAAATGTTTTATTTTGGTTTACAATTTTAGAGGTTCCAGTTCATGATTGGTTGGCCTTGTTACTTTTGGATCTGTGGTAACGTGGTACATCATAGTGGAAGCAAGTAGTAAAGCAGAAACTCTCATTTCATTGCCAGGAAGTGAACAAAAGAGAGAGAGAGAAAGAGAGGGGAAGGGTACAGGATCCTATAATCCTCTTCAAGAGCATGCTCAAAGACCTTCTACTTCCACTATGTCCACCACCTTCCAGTAATTCCAAGAGCTGGGGACCAAACCTATAACACATGGACCTTTGGGGAACATGTATCCAAACCATAGCACCCTCTTTCCTACCACTAGATTGGAAGGTGCATTAAAATTAGAGTTTCTATATTGTGCACTGATATATTAAACATGCCAAAAGTGGTACCTTAATCAATAGCTACTGACTAGAAGTATATAAAAATACATAGAGCTTATTTTAGCAGAAGAAGTTATTTGTTCTAATTTCTCTGTAAATTACTTTATTTTAAAAATAAGCTTATTTAGAGTCAAAATAAGTAACTTACAATTTTCAGGTATAGTTTTACTTCATGCAAGGGAGAAAATGACTAATTATCTTAGTATTCAAGAATTTTGAAATTCATATAAATTTTAGCTATATTCATCTTCTAAGTTAAAATCTTCAGTGTTCTTACTTTTTATGTGTACCATACATCATTTTCCATTGACATTCATATTTTACATAGTTTTAATCATAATCATAGTTTTATTTCATGCTTTTTTTTAACTAAACATGTAATGAGCATTTTAATGCTATTACTTAGTTTTACTATCATCAATAATTACTGCATAATATTTGTACTGGAAGAAATAACTACCTTTTTTAAGAGGCAGGTATTATAGACAGCAGAACACTGAATTTTAAAATTGGTCAGATATTGACTATATCTAATCTCATCATTTACCTATTATACAACCAGTCAAACTGTGTTACTGTTCAGTGCCTAGTTTCCTTGACTGCCAATAACTTATCTTCCTCATAGAGCCATTAAGACAACTCAGAGAATTATGAAGAAATGCCCAGGTATGATAGCTGCTTAGTGGACATTAATTGCTTCACCTTTTTTCTCCTTCCCTTCTTTATTGACAGGTTTAACTATGATTAATAAAGATATAATCCATGCAATAATAACACCTATTCAATCTTGAATTCTTTCTATAATTCTTTCTCATTAAAGGTCTATGTCAATCCTATAAGGCAAGCATAATTATTATCTTCATTTTTACTTTTTATGGTGATGAAGGTGAAACCCAGGGTTTTGCACATGCTAAGTTGGCACTGTATCACTGAGTTTTATCTTCAATTTTATCTTCATTTTATAGTTCCAGCAAACTGACAAAGAATTTGAGAAACTTAAGGCAAGTAATGATAATGATCCCAAATTAAAATATACATACATAAGTATGTTAGTTAGGGTTCCCCAGAGAAGCATAATCAATAGGAGATACAAAGAGATAGATAGACATAGATATGGACACAGATAGATATAGAAATATATAGAAAGAGATTTATTATAAGGTATTGATTCACATGATTACAGAGGCCCAGAAGTCTCATGATCAGTCTTCTGTGGGCTGCGGGGCCCAAAAAGGCCAGTTGTACAGTTTGCAGGCCTCAGAGCTAGAGTTGCTAGTGTAGATTCCAGTTCAAGTCTGAAGACTTGAGAAACAGGAGCACCAAGATCAAGAGAAGATTTGTGTGCCAGCTTAAGCAGTTAGGCTGAGAGAGAATGAATCTTCCTTTCCTCCACCTTTTTTTTTTTTTTTCTTGTTTAAGCCTTTAACAAATTGGATGATGTTTACCCACACTGGAAGTGTAATCTGTTTTAGTCTACTGATTCAAATGTGAATCTCTTTTGTAAACACACTTACACATGTTACATCTGTTTAATGTTTAAACAGATATTTGGACATCTCATGATCCAATCAAGTTGACACACAAAATTAACTATTATTAAGTGGGTTTTACCTTTTGCATACAATTTTCTTAGGATTACTTTTCATTAAGTCTTTTATAGTTCTTCCAGAACAGAATCAATTAGGGGTATGAGTGTGTGTAAATTCTGGCAAGATTTAATGTTGCAGTCTGAAGACAGAATTCCTTCCTTTTGGGGGACCTCAGTCTTATCTCTGAAGACTTTCAATTGATTGGAATAGATCCACCCAAATTATGGAAGGTAATATGCTTTCCACAAACTCTACCAATTTAAATGTTAATCACATCTAAAAATATACCTTCATGGCAACATATTGACAGGTGTTTGCTCAAACAACTAAACACCAGAGCCTAGTCAAATTCACACATAAAGTTAGATAAATATAACATATTAGTTAAAAAGGGAAAAAAAAGCACTATTTTGTTTCATAAAGAACTGGTTTCAAATCTTAGCTCTCCAATATCATAGTCATGAGCCACACAATGATGTTTTATTTAATGATGACCACATGCACAATGATTGTCCTATAAAATTATATTTCCTAGTGATATCATAGCCATCTTAGGTATAATCTGGAATATTTTCACAAAATCAAAATTGCCTAATGATATATTTCTCAGAATATATCCTCATCATTAAGTGACAAATAACAGTACTAAATGCACTGCTATTACCAGATTTTCAGTATGTGATTCTTACCATAATCACACCAGTGTATGTGTGTGTTTATACATGTTCATATATATGTTTATTAAAATAAAATGCACATATATTATAATTTTGTTTTTTTCAATTTTGGGAGGTATTATGGACCAGATGGCACTTTATTGTTTTAATTTGTATTTATTTGATTATTAATAATATTAGACATTTTCCACTATGTTTTTAGTTGTATTTCTTTTGTGAAATGTTTGTTTTTATTCACTGTTTAACCACTGAACTATTACTATTTTTTTATTGAGTGAGAGTTTTATTAAAAAATGGTATTTGATTAAACTGTTTTTATTTGACCTTTTACCATAGGGATTCTTAATTCATCTCCATTAAAATTCCAAATATTTTATTTATCCAAGAAGCATTTATTCATTATTTGTCATGTTTTAAGTACTGAGCCTCATATTAATGATATGAAGAAAAGTGACTTAGTTTTCATAACTCTCAGTAGTATAAATGATATAATATTATAAATAGAGGACACAGAAGGACTCCCTCAATCCATCCTTAGAGCAATTGGAAATGGGAGATGAGGTTTTAGGCAGGCTTCAAAGGACAGCCAACAAACACCTGTGCTAAATTTTGAAGGATGAATATATTTTTTTCCAATTCAAAATGGAAGGACTCAGCATTTATTCAACAAAATTGATATTTATTCAATTTTTGCTGTGTCTAAAGCTGGAACTAATCATTGGGGATTCAAAAATGAATAAGAAATGTTTTGTGTTTTAGGTATATTAATCTTGATGGACTTGAGGAATTTAAAACTGGAAATCAAACTATCAAGTAGGAAATATTTACATTAGGCATATTCAGAAAACGGAAAGATAGGAGGGCTTTGATTAATAAAATGTGGGAGGAAAATTTTTCAGTCAAGGCAAATTTCAGTTGCGATTACTCTAGGGCTAGAAAAGTGAGTTAGTTGGTGCAGGGTACTACAAATAAGTTTTTTGGGGGGGTATAATAGTACCTTTAAAATATTCTATATGTCTCCTAAGAAAAATAATAACTTTTGTAACTTGCCTTTTTTCCCTTTAGGTTAATATTTTCCAAAAATCATCATTATCCAATCAAAAGGGATTGTTTTGGGAATAATTTTCTCATAGTGAAAAAACTAGAAAAGTGAATATATGAAACAGCTCTTTTCAGGTGCTAAACATTAGCATAGATCGAAGATTTCTGACAGAAGAGAAACAAAGGAGGTGTGTTTTATAAAAGTTCTGTGATTACCTGGCTTACTATATGGAGGCAGTTTATAGGCCACAGAGTGGAGGCAAGTTGAGGAGACAAGAGTTTAAATTCAAGATTGCTAGGTGAGAGCTGCATACACTGAAAGGGTTCCATCAACTCTGGTTTAATGATGATCTGCACATTCAAGAGGCTGGGGAAGGGCTGGGGTTGTTGCTCAGTGGTAGAGCTCTTGCCTCACTTGTGTGAAGCACTGGCTTCATTTCTCAGTACCACATATAAATAAATGAATAAAATAAAGGACCATCAACAATTACAAAAAGAAAAGAAAAGAAAAATCTTAAAAAATAATAATCTGGGGAAAGAACTGATAAAAAGCAGCATGCTGAGCAATTCCATAACAATATAATATAATATAATGTAATATAAAATAATATAATATAATAATACAATACAATATTGTTGCATTGGGAATAACTTTCAACATGAACTTGGAGCTATCGCAGATATTCAAACCATAGCAGGTAGAGTTCTCAGAAGAGTCTCATCTTAGTAATATGGATAAAGTAGCCCTTGGACAAAGGTTGTTTTGGAACTACCCTAATGAAGTTTAAATGGAAGCCTATTTTTCATTTCAAAGTAATAAATCTGATCTGCAAGTAAAGTAACTGTGTGCTAGTAGAAAATAATATACAAAGATTCAGCACTTAATAACGTAATATTCACACTTACCAAACAATAGAAAATTGCTTTGCATATAAAGAAGCTATATCCTGGAGAAAAAAAAAATCAGCCAGTAGAAACAGAGAAATGGCAAAGTTTATGGATTTACTAGCTAAGACGTTTATAACATAGCTATTACAAATATAGCACTGTCATAAGTATGCTAAAGAATATAAGGGGTACATGAGCATGATGAGAAGAGAAATGCAAGATAGAAAAATAAGATTGAAATGGAATATCTAGGGAAAATATATATAATAGCTGAAATGAAAAGTACACTGATAGGATTAATCTAGACAGGACTGAAGCAGATAATACCAATGAATTTTAGGATATAATAGTAGAAACTAAAATGAAGCATGGAGAAAAAAAGACTGAAGAAAAAAAAGTTTCAGTGAACTTTGGGGAAAACTCAACTAAAAATTAAGTTGTCTTTAAATATGTGCCATTTAGTTAGGTGCAGTAGTGCATATTTATAATCCCTGCAATTCGGGAGGCTAAAACAAGAGGATTATAAGTTTCTGGCAATTTAACAAGACTTTTTCTCAAAATAAAAAAATGGGATGGGGGAGGAGGGCTGCTGGGTATGTAGCCCACTGGTAAAGTGTCCCTGGATTCAATCCGAGTGCTGCCAAAAAAAAAAAGAAAGTAAAGAAAGCCATTTAAAATTATTCCTTTCTGGGCTCGAGATGTGGCTCAAGCGGTAGCGTGCTCGTCTGGCATGTGTGGGGCGCTGGGTTCGATCCTCAGCACCACATAAAAATAAAATAAAGATGTTGTGTCCACCGAAAATTAAAAAATAAGTGTTAAAAAAATTCTCTCTGTCTTGAAAAATAGAATTATTCCTTCTTGAAATCTAGTAAAATCTTTTAATTTGAACAAAACTTAGATCAGAACAGCTTTCTTCTATTACATATTTGATTCTCACGTTTTCATTTGTTTTTATTCCAGTATTCATCAAATACAAGTGCTAAATTTGTACTTGGTATTTATTAGGGTTTTTGCTTCTTTTTTTATTCTGTTTTCTCTATTTTCTAAAACCCCAAATTGCTTTTTTTTTGGCTATTTTTTCCTTTTTATTTTCTCATCTGAATTTTTGAATTTAAGTAGATTTTATTTTAGTTCTGGAGACTATCTTTACATGTTCTAATTTTATAATACCAGGAGATCACAGTACATTTTTCTTCATTTTTTTCTTTGTTCTCCATTATTTTTACCTTCATTACTATTAGTGATCATATCTCATTGGTCGTACTCTACCTATTCATATCTTTGAGTATGGGATTCCTTAATATCTGTACTGCTCAAGTTTTTAGAATTTTATGAAATGTGTTAATAAAAAACAGTAAATAGTAAAAGGTTAGGGTTTACTCTCAGATTGTTACAGTGACATTTAGGCTTAGAAAAGAGATCTTTTTATTTTCTGGTACAATCAGGGATGAGTTGTACTTAGCTCAACATTGCAACTTCTCTCCAGTGAAAAGCAGCCCTTGGCCTCTCATTGCTTAGGGATGTCCACAAATCTGTGATATGTATTACAAGTTTTGTTGGAAAGGGAAGCCTCGAGGAGGCTCTGACCCTGTTTATTTAAATATCAGGTCAGTATTGTATCTTCTGTTTTTTAGGACTTGAGATCTCTGATGAGTCTTGGTCATTTTTCAGCCTCCAAGAGTAGACATCAGTCCTTTTCTATTTCTAGAAGCCCCCACTAGTGACTTAGGAAAAAGGAATGGACAATATGGACATAGGCTGTCCTTCCCAAGAATCCTAGTCTTGAACTCTCTAAAACAGACTAAGTTCTATTTATTCAGGTATTTCTGGAAAGGTGGATCATAGAATGACTCCTCAAATTTCTACTCTTTTTGAGGCATGGCCATTGTTTCTAAGATAGAGTTTTAGTGGATAATTTTAACTGAACTGCTTTCTCTTATTCTATTGAATAAGTGGAGAATTTATTCTGAATAACACAAGCAGCTGGAGATTTGACTGGGTCATTTGGATCACTGGTAGGAGTTAACTGCAGATAACAGTGTTCTTAGCAGCGCAGGATTGATTTTATTTCAAAGTGCTAACAGTTTCAGAAGAGAATCTAATTATAACATATTTTATGGGAAACACTTTGAAATTGTTTCCCACAGATATAGTTTTAAATATATTAATCACATTCCTTCCTCACCCAATCATTTCTAATTTATGTATTATTAATGGTATTTTATTTACTCCTTTCTTGAGTAGCCTTAGGAATGGAAAAAAGAAAACAAAGAAGAAACAACAATCATTGTTGGGGGATAATTTATAGGCTTGTAAGACTTTACTCCTGTCAATTTTGTCATGGTGCATGACTTTCTTGATCACATATCTATTGGGGACCTAGAAACAGGGATAAGGCCAGAAACTAGATATAAGATATAGGCCATGAAAGATGCAAGAGAGCAAAAAATATTTGAACAGGAAAAAAAAACACCTAAAGATTAACTGCAAATTAATTGTTTTTAGTGTTTGGAAACTTCTAATTAAGATTCTCTTAAAATTATTTTTGATAGACATTATTAATCTGAATACATTCAATATTGAATTTTATATGATTCATTTGGCAGATATGTCAGTAAGAATAAAGGTATGTACCTTAGTCCTTCCTGTTTGTTCTAGTGTCTCAGTAGATCTTTTTCTCCCTATTTTCTCACACTCTTTAAATCAAGTTAACTTGTAACTTTTTATAATTTAACGTGTATGAAACTAAAGTCCTAAGGATTTTGGTAGTTTTTGCCAACTGTAGGAACTACATTTTTTTTCTATTTGTCTTCCAGATTTTGCCTTCACAGAGGTATATGGCAATACATCATGTTATTTTAACATTTTTAGAAGCAAGAAACATAAAAAGGAATGACAACCAAGAACATATTTTATAAACTCATAGAAAAGATCATTAATGAAATACTTTAAATTAATACTTTTTATTTACCTTAATATATATAATGAAATTAAATCCTGCTTATTTTTATAAATTGAAAAATAGAAATTGTTAAGCTAATATTTGGAATTATGAAATAAGTTTTTAGGATTGCTTCTGTTTTCTGAGACATTTCAATAAATCAGTATTCAATTACTAAAGTCATATGGGAAATATTTTTCAATTTTTTTCTTTAAAAACACACTTATTCTTTTCTTATTATGAATAGCTTAGAAAAAATTATATGCATGAGAAATAAAAGGAGAATTCAACTGACATTAATATGTTTTATCTTTTATCATATACAGGTGACTATAAATATGAAACCAGAATCATGCTATGCATTTTGTATCTTCATTTTTTTATTATGAGATTTTTCCCCTTCCAGTAATTATTTAGATAATGTTATTTATAGTAATAATATGCTAATATATGAAGATAGCATACTTTAATTATTGGTTAAACCTTTACATTGTCTACCAATTTGTTTTAAGTAATACTATGATAAATGCTATTAAGTAAAAAACTTTGTGCCTTAGGCACAAATCCTCTTGAAATTAAAATGGTAGAGGCAAAATACTTTCAGTAAAGTATATAAAAGCAGCAATATTTGTCTGATTATAAAAGTAGCCAAATTTAGTTATAGAGTTTACAAAATTCATAAAAACATAAAGAAAAAATTCAGATTGACCATTGTCTATTTTGAGCTGGCTCAGAATTTTATTATAATTAAAAACTAATCAAATTTTATCTGCTTTTTAAAACAGTATTACATAGTAATTTTAAACATTTTTGCATATTATGGAATATTTTCAGAGAATATTTTAAAGATATTAAATATTTGATTATATGGATATATCCCAATTTATTTAATAGTGTTTTTCTGTTAGACATCAGAGTTTTTCAATTATTTGCTTTTACAGCAATTACCTAATGAATATCACTGGACATGCATATGACATATGTTTATTCCACCAGTATAGCTATCTAGAAGTAGAATTTCTGAAGACATATGAAAGAGAAGGGACCTTATTTTGAGATTCCTTATGCTCTTTACCAATTTATTTCTTGAAATATTTTTTACCAATTTATCTTTCCAATGCAAAACTCCTTACAAGCATTGAGTATTATGGTTTTAAAAAAATGCCACCTTGATCAATAAAAGATGTTACCTTGCTATTTGAATTTTCATTTCTGTGAAACTAATGAGTATGAACAGTGATCAGTTGTCTTCTTTTAAAATTATCAGTTCAAACCTTTTGTATGTTTTTCATTTAATAGGCAATTTTGATTATTGCTGCATGAAGTCTTTGCATATTAAGAATATTATTACTTTGTTGTATTTGTTGTAAATAATATTCCTAGGTTTTCATAAGCTTTATTGATATTATTGTTCAAATACAGGACTTAAATCTTTTTTAATGATTTAAAGAATTTAAGTAAATGAAATATTTAAATTATTTTTATTATATTTACTACAGTTTTCATTAGAAAGATCTTTCTAAAAAAGTGCTTATTTTTCTACACAACAAACTTTAATTCAATGATTTCAAATTCTGCTATACATAAGAACTTTTGTGTTCCCCTGCAAAACTTTATTTTTAAACATAGTTTATTGAATAATCTACTCATTCATTCTCCATAGATATTTATCTAATAAAGATTATATATTAAATTCTGAACTAGGATTATTTCTTCTATCACTTTTTCACAAATACTATAGTGTTTTCCTTTTTATACAAGTTTTCAACTTTTTCATGACTTATTTAGTTTTTTTTAATCTTCTTTATTTTTTTTTAGTGAATTTTAAATTCCTTTTACTATCTTTTCTTTCAAATACATTTAGGAATAATTTATTACTTTAACCATTCATTGAAAAGCATTTATTGTTAAACTCATATCTGTTATGTATGTTTCTACTAGTCTCTGATATGATAATATTTGACATAATTTCTGCCCTCACTTTATAGAGTCTGTAGAAATTTTGATTATAATTGTAATTAATATACTTTTATTTGAGGACTATTTACCATTTTTGGAACATTCAGCCATCAGTGTTCTGAAATTTCTCTCCATTTAAATTAGTTTTCCTGTGTTTCTTAATATATATTTTATACTTATATAATTTTATTTATCTAGGGCCCCAACATTTCTTATTAAGGTTATTGTTAGCTGTTTTGATTTTTGATTTTTAAATTTTTTGAATCATGTTCTTTTCCCATTATGTCTTCTAGTGGATTTTGCTCATATGTAGAAAATCTTAGTTTTTAAGCATTTTTTTTATAATCAGTTACATATTTTACTCCCAATTTTCAATAATTTTCAACTCCTTGAATTTGTGGTATTTCACCTGAATATAAAGAACATATTAACACCATATTTTATGACTGTATTAACAAATACTATTATACTTAAAATATTATATTTAATTGATTTCAGTGTTCACTAATTATCCTTTATTCTACACATTTTGATTTCTAATTTGTCCCTTGATAGAATGATATTTATCTTTGAATTGGAAAAATTTTATCACATCATTTTGATTTCTATTTTGTCCCTTGATAAAATGACATTTATGTTTGAATTGGAAAATTTTTATTGTCTTAAATTATTCATAAATGCCGCATTTTATAAGTCTTGATTTTAAACATAGATGGTAAATTTGCTGGGTATAAAGTTTTTGAGTTAAAATTTTATACATAAGTATTCTATTTATATTTTATATTATCTGATGCTTATAATATTTCATAAGATCAGTGTGATACTCTTGATAAAGGTATGGTGGACTTTGGAATTTTTTGTTGTTATTTAGGATGCAAAAAAACTTAATATTGGTAAAGATATCCAAATTACTTTGGTTATAGCAGAGTTGAGATTCCAGAAGTAGTGTGTTAGCAGGGTCTGATTCTTCAAGATTCTCATTTATTCATAGAGCTACCCAATAGTTACATAATTTTTTTTGCTTTACTTGATCAGCTTAAGTAAATGGGTTTCCCCAGTATATGTAAACAGTTTAACCAAATTTATGTTGCTTGAATGTAAATATCCTGATTAGTATAATAGAATACTCATTATGAAAGCTTGAATAGGTTATTGTTTTTCCTTAGAATTAATTATTTTGCCAGAATATGTCTAGATATTTTTTTTTCATTGAGTTTTCCAGGCAATGCTCTTTCTTGACTTTGGAAGTTTTCTTCTGTTATATCTTTGATTATTTTCTTTCTAGCCTTTACTCAGGTTTATTTATCTAGGGTCATATGTTCTTTATTTTCATAGTGTAACAATTTATTTCAATCTAATTCTTTTTTTTGAAGTTTTATTTGTTATTTTTAGTTATACATTCCAGTAGAATATATTTTTACATATTATACATAGAGTATAACTTCCCATTTTTGTTGTTGTACATGACGTGAAGTTATACTGGTTGTGCATTCATATATGAAAATAGAAAAGTTATGTCTGATTTATTCTACTCTTTTTCCTATTCCTATCCCCACTCTCTTCCCTTGATCCCCATTTGTCTAATCCAGTGAACTTCTATTATTCCCTCTGCTTATTGTTTTTTTTTAATTATTTATTTATTCTAATGTGTTATACATGACAGCAGAATATCTTTCAATTCAAAATAAACATCTAGAGCACAATTTTTCATGACTGGTTGTTCCTAAAGTAGAGTCACACCGTTCATGTCTTCATACATGTACTTAGGGTAATAATATCCATCTCATTCCACTGCTTTCCTTCCCCATGCTCCCTCCCTTTGCCTTCATCCTCTTTGCCCTCTCTAAAGTTCTTCCATTCCTCTCATGAGGAATTCCCCACCATACCCATTATGGATCAGTATACTCATATCAGAGGAAACATTTGTCCTTTGGCTTTTTAGCTAACTTCACTTAGCACGATATTTTCCAACTCCATCCATTTACCTGCAAATGCCATGATTTTTTTCTCTTTTAATGCTGAGTAATATTCCTTTGTGTATATATACCACATTTTCTTTATCCATTCATCTACTGAAGGGCATTTGGGTTGGTTCCACAATGTAGCTATTGTGAATTGAGTTACTATAAACATTGATGTGGCTTCATCAGTGTAGTATACTGTTTTAAAGTCATTTGGGCATAAACCAAGGAGTGGGATAGCTAGGTCAAATGGTGGTTCTGTTCCAAGTTTTCCAAGGAATCTCCATACTGCCTTCTATGCCTCTTACACAAATGGTCCTAGGAAAACTGGAAATCCATTTGTAGTGAAATGAAATTAAGCCTCTCATCATACACAAAACTCATCTCAAAGTGAACCTAGGAATTAAACCAGAGACCCTGCACCTAATAGAAGAAAAAGCAGGCCCAAATTTTCATCATGTTGGATTAGGCCCTAACTTCCTTAATAAGACTCCTATATTGCAAGAATTAAAATCAAGAATCAATAAATGGGATGGATTTAAACTGAAAAGCTTCTTCTCAGCAAAAGAAACAATCAGTGAGGTGAATAGAGGGCCTACAGAATGGGAGCACATTTTTACCACATGCACATCAGATAGAGCACTAATATCTTTAGCATATATAAAGACCTCAAAAATCTTAACACTATAAAACCCAAATAACCCAATCAATAAGTGGGCTAAAGAACTGAATGGACACTTCTCAGAAGATGTAATCAATCAACAAGTATATGAAAAAATGTTCAACATCTCTAGCAGTTAGAGAAATGCAAATCAAAATTACTCTTAAGATTTCATCTGACACAGTCAGAACGGAAGCTATTAAGAATAAAAATAATAATAAGTGTTGGCAGTGCTCTATGGAAATAATTGCACTCATACATTGATTTTACATCTTGTGCTTCAGGAGTCTTGTTGAGGAAAATTGGCTTCTTAGCTGCCATGGTGGAGATTCGGGCCTACATTTTCTTCTAATGCCTACGTCTAATGTCCTTGATCCATTCAATTTGGGTCTTCAAGTGGGAGATTGACCCCCAAACTTTACTTCTGAAGATTTAATCCAGATCCATTTTCTTCTTTGTAGTATGAATACCATAATGTTCACTCTGGTAAGTGAAACTGATGAATATACTTTTAGGATTAGAAAATAATCTGAAGTATAATTTATCTTGAGCATGAGTCAGTTATAAACCAAGACCACAAAACTGAATAATTTCTGTCAGGACATATAATCTTTTAAAACATTACAAAAAATTTTAAATTCTCTGCGCTTAAAAACATAAATTTACCAGGTATATTTAATATACACACATACCCAGCCAAAATACCTTCTGCAAAGGTAAAATTTCTTAAATTATATCACCTTATTGTGTGTATTTAAAAAAAACTTCAAGTCTTTTAAAAACTGAGTCATAGTATATTTAAATACTTAAAAATATCTTTATTTTTTTGCTGCTACATGCTTTGATGAAATTATGATCTAATTTTCCATTTTGTTTACATAAGTTCATCTTTACATGCACACTTACCTCTGTATATCAACATGACATGTCCTTGTATATGAGAAATGGAGAAAAATGGAAATCATATCTAGTTACTTTGACATTTATTTTGTTAAAGTTTATAGTAAAATATATTTTCTAATAAAAAAACCCTGAAAACTTTCTCATGTAAATCATAGAACTCACCCAAAATATCAAACCATTAATCTAAATCATCTGTCCCACATATCTTGGCAGAAGTATGACCTTAACCTTTCCTTACCAATATTAACAGACTGTACAAAATCCTCAATGTCTATTCACATTTCATTTTTTCTACCTCTACCATTATGACATAAGGTTAATAAGTTTTCTACTGATATAATAGATTTAAATGTCCAACTTGTATTCACTATTTTTTAATATTAAATACTTCATCAAAAGTTTTGCTCATTTATAGACACTTAAACTATATACTTTTTTCCTAATATTTTACTTCTATATAACTGCTTCCCCAGAAAGTGGATGAAAATATAAGAAAAGAGTATATATAATAGGAAGATGAAAAATGACAATGAACATATAATTATATATTGAAAATGATAAAATATTACTATGTTAATGAAAATTTTTTTCTTTTGATTGTAGGATTATTAGAAGTCTTTCTTCATGTATTTTCCTGATGACATATACCTATTATTTTCTGTTTTATTAGTTCAATACACAAATGTTCATGCATATTTGAGCATATTTACATATATATTATTACCAGGTGCATTTCTATTTTACTCTAGTCTAAAGAGGAAATAAGGAACTGGAAAGAAGCAGAGTTGTCCAGTCAAAATACATATACATGTGGTGTGCTTAGAAATGTGCTAGTCATTTTGCAGAATACATAAATAACAGAAAATATACTTCATGTAACATCTATCAAATAATTTAAAACAATAGATTGAGTTGTTTGCACTTGATAATTCAGGTAAGAGAAATAGTCTCTGAATGCCTTGTACTCAACCACATAAAACCTATTTTTTAAATTGAAATATAATTAGAAGTAGAAAATTATTGACATTAGTGGACCTGTTTTAAATTGTCTGCTTCCCACATCAGAGCCCTGATTTGTTTTTCTGTCCCATCTCCCCACCATGCCTTTCATCTTATTTTTTTCATATGGCTTATTTCCAAACAGCCATTGAATTCATGCTGCCATGATCATGCAATCCCTTGGCCTCATTTTTATTCCCTCTTTCCTTTCTGGGTAGAATTTTTATCTCATGAGGTACTATTTCTCAGCACTCTCTTACTTCTCTCCTTCACTCTCCATGGTTGAAAATAATTACTTCTTTAAAAAAAATGTTTTCCTAGCACCTTGTTTTGATCTGTAATATTTATACTTTTGGTCTAATTTTACTGTACATTTATGTGTGTATTTTTTTATACTTTAAGTTCAATGTTTATGACATAATATTGGGCTTTTACTCCCTCATTTTCAGGTTTAGCTTCCAAGACAGTAATTTTTATCACTATATTTTTAATTAATTTAAATGAATTCTAAAAAATATCAGGTGTTAATAATATAATTTTAAATTAAATTAACTTAAGTAGTACTGATGTTATCTTTGCAAGAAGCTCAGATTGATTTTAAGTGTATGTTTCTATTGATGCAAAATTAATAGTTCAATGATGACTATGTGATAGTAGGATTATTTTCCCAGGACCATTTACTTATCTTGAAATTGTAAAATTGGCAACAAAGCATAACTGTGGATGGAAATGACTAATTTCAAGGAATAAATATGGGATGAGGGAATATTAACGTATTTACAGAATTCATACAAAATAGAGGAAAGGGGATGATTTAACCAGACAAATGTGAGAAGTGATAAAAGCTCTAAGATGAATAGACAGTAATAAATATATGACTATTTTTGAAGAGTTGCTTTGTTAGACTTCTCTGAAGTAACAATAAGGTGTGAAATAACTCCTTTTTTAAAGTTCTAGAATACTGGACAAAATAAACATCTGTTATCAGATTATAAGATGAAAGAAGGCTCCGATGCCTGATAGAAAACACAGGAGACAAACTGCTATTACTTCTTCTTTCTGCCTATATACATAGCTTAAACACATCACAAAAAGGAAAAAGAGAGAATCAAGTAGTTTCACTGTGTTAAGGGAGACTGAGCCATTATAATTTGGAGGCAGAAAAACAGAAAGGAGAAAACTATACAGATAAAAAGTTCCAAAAAATAAAAAGGGCTGGGTATGTGACTCAGTGGTAAAGTACCCATAGGATAAGTCCCCAGTATAAAAAAAACAAGTAAATAAACAAACAAGCAAACAAATAAATAAAAATTTAAAAAATAAGAAAAGAAAGAATCAATGCCAATACTCCTCAGATTATTCCATCAAATAGAAAAGGGAGAGCACTTCCAATTTCATTCTGTGAAGCCAGTATCACCCTGATACCAGCATCAGATACGGATGTATCAAGGAGAAAACACTGCAGACCAAACATCCTTCAGGAATATAGATGCAAAATCTTAATATTATGCTAGCAAATCATGCTCAATAACACAATAAAATCATACATCTTTTAAGATTAAACTGTTTTCATTCTAGGGATACAAGAATGGTTCAACAAACACAAATCAATACATTCACCACATAAATAGAATCAAAGAAAAAAATCATATGAGCATCTCAATAGATGTAGAAAAAGCCTTCCACAAAATTCAGCTCCCATGTATGAAAAAAACATGAAAAGATAGAAGAAGGGATAGAAGGGATAGAAGAAACTTGCCTTAATATTATAAAACTTACCAAAGCCAACGTCATACTGAATGGAAAAAAACTGAAAGTTTTTCTCTAAAAAATCAGGAACAAGACCTGGGTGTCCACTATCACTACTCCTATTCAATATAGGAAAAATTAGGCAAAAGAAGGAAATAAAAGGAATATGAATGGGGAAAAAAAGAAGTCAAATAATTACTGTTTGAAGACAATATGATCCTATGCTTTTAAGACCCCCCCTCCAAAAAAGAAAAAACTCCACTAGAAGACTTCCAATGTTGATGAACAAATTCAAAGAAACTAGAAACATGAAAAAAATCAATAAACAAAAATTAATGCATTTTTTATATACCAAAAATGACCCTGCCAAAAAAATATGAAAACAATTCTATTTGCAATAGCCTCAAACAGTAACAAGAAGAAGAAAGAATAAACAAAGACATAGAAGCAAATCTTACCAAGGAGTTGAAAGATATCTACTGTGAAAATTAAAGAGTACTGAAGAAATAATAGAAGACACTAGAAGATAGAAGGACCTCCTATGTTCATGGATAAGCAGAATTAATGTTAAGATGGTCATATTACCAAAAACAATCTACAGGTTTAACATAGTCTCCATCAAAATCCCAATGAGATTCTTCTTTGAACTAGAAAAAGTTCTTAAAATTCCCATGGAGAATAAAAAACCCAGAATAGCCCAAACAATTCTGAACAAAAATAATAATATTGGAAGCATCACAATACCTGATTTCAAATTATACTACTGTTTTAGTCAGCTTTTTAATCTGGTGTGACCAAAAGACCTGGCAAGAATAATTTTTAGAGGAGAGAAAGTTTATTTGGGCCTCACAGTTTCAGATGTCCGAGTCTACAGATGGATGACTTTATTCCTCAGAGCCTGAGGTAAAGCAGGACATCATGACGGGAGATGTGGTAGAGGAAGACTGCACCAAGAAGCAGAGAGAAAGAGAATAAGTTCAGCTCATAAAATGTAAACCCCAAAGGTGCACCCCCAATGACCCACCTCCTCTAGCTATACCCTACCTGCCTACAGTCACCACTCAGTTAATCCTTATCTGGGGAATAAAACACTGGTAGGTTAAGGTCCTCATAAGCCAATCTCACGCATGAGCTTTTGGGTGGACATCTTATATTTAAACCATTAACAACTACAAAGCTTTAGTAACAAAATTACAATGGTACTGGCATAAAATCCGATCTGTAGAGTAATGGAAGAAAATAGAAGACAGAGAAAACTACACAGATAGTTATCTGATCCTTGACAAAGAGTTGTTTAAAATATACATTGAACAAAAGACAGCCTTTTAAATACATGGTGTTGAGTAAACTTGATATACATATGTAGAATAATGAAACCAGATCCCTATTTCTTACCCTATACAGAAATCAAATCATGAATGAATCAAAGACTAGGAATTAGACAAAAATTTTGCAACTGCTCTCAGAAAACAGAATCGATACCCCAACATATAGGCATAGGCAATGACTTCTTCAAAAGGACTCATTAATCTCAAGAAATAATATCAAGAATTAATGGAATGGAATTTAAAAAGCTTCTGCGCAGCAAAGAAAACAATTTAGGACCACGATGACAAAACCTACAGAATGGGAGAAAATCTTTGCCAGGTATTCTTCCTACAATGTGTTAATATTCTGAAAACATAAAAAACTCAAACTTACCACTAAAACTTCAGATAACCCAATCAGTAAATGGTCAAATGGACTAAACAGACAATTCTCAACAATGGACAAATGGCCAGCAAACAGGTAAAAAAATATTCAATATTTTATCTATCAGGAAAATGCAAATCAAAACTACACTGAGGTTTCATTGCACTCAAGTTAGAATGGCAGTCATCAAGAATACAAATAAAAATAAATGCTGGGCTGTCATATGAGGAAAAAGTAACACTTATCCTCTGTTCGTGGGATTGTACATTAATACAACCACTATGGAAAACAGTTCCTTGAAAGACTAGGAATGGAACAACAAGGTGACTCAGCTATACTACTCCTCTGTATTTATCCTAAAGAATTAAAGTCCTTTTACTATGACCTATGTTTATGGTAGTGCAATGTTCTGTGGCCAAGTTATAAAACCAGTCTAGGTATCTGTCCTCAGATGAATGGATAAAGATAATTTGCTGTATATACAAAATCCTTTGATGGGCTATTCTCAGCCATGAAGAAGATTGAAGTTATGTTAATTGTAGGAAAATGCACGGAACTGGAGACTATCATGTTAAGAAATAAACCAGACTCAGAACATCAAGGGTTATATATGTTCTTTCATATGTGGATGCTAGAGAAAAAAAGGTGAATAAAGTGGGAATATCATGAAAATAGAAGGGAAACTAGTAGGGTAGAGGAAGGGTATCAAGAGGAGGGAAGAAAGGGAGGAGAAAGGGAGGTACTGGGGAATGAAATTGACCAAATTATGTCATATATGCATGTAAAAATATGACACAATGAGTTCTACTATTATGTATAATTATAGTGCACCAATAAAAATGTAAAAAAGTAATTTTAAATTTTATCTGAAAAACAATTTTATCTGAAATGCTATTCAATGCTTTTAGGGAAGAAGCTGACTACCAATCATTGTCCTATGAAATAAGAATTTCTCTGGTTACTATGTGGAAAATAGGTTAAAAGAGAACATTGGCAATATATACACAATTGAGAATGGTTGTCCTCTTTAGTATACAATTGTACATTTATTAATTTATTTTGGGTAAGTCATCAGACAAGGATGAAAAATTTTGGAGGACATTCACTTAATATTTACCAAAGGAATGAGTTTAGGAAAGCTTATCTTTCTTCATTTTAATCTTTTATTTTGAATTATTTATTTTTAATAAGCATGCATTCTTTTAAATTTCATAAAAATCAACAAAACAATTTCAGTTTTGAAAAGAAAATACTAAAAGACCTGTGGGGTATGCTGAGTATGCTGTAAGGTAGGGTAGATTAGTTACCCATTCCAAATTGTTCTTTGTTTTAGATCTCCATTTCTTCTGGGTTCCTTCCTGAATTCAGCCTTTTTGTGTAGTTCCTTTGTCTTGATAGTTCTATTAAATTGGCTTGAACATCTGTTGTTCCTTTGAAGAACTCCAGTAATTAGGAGCTTACTTCCACAGTGTGATCAAATGGTTGTAGGACTTGGGGGTCTGGGGTTGTGGCTCAGCTGTGGAACACTCCCCTAGCATGCATGTGGTACTGGGTTTGATCCTTGGCACCACATTAAAAAAAAAAAATAAATAAATAAAGGTCATTGTGTCCACCTACAAGTAAAAACCAATTTTAAAAACAATTGTAGTACTTGTATTATATATGATTTGGCTTCATTTGATAACATCAAGCTGAGTAACAACTTGAGCTTGCGTTTCTTTATTTGTAAAACAGGTATAATCCTTATTTAGTTTACTGGGTATTCTATATCCAAAAACATTTTATAAATTTCAAACCACTATCATATGTAATTAGATAATAATTATTACATATAAAATGTATGAAAAATTACACACCCACAGAGTCACAGACACACCACCTTGCAGGGAAATTTCATTTCTTCTTTATTTGATGATTTAGTTATTCTAGTATTTTTTTCTTTCATAGAATTCAAATTTGTCTTCCCATGGTGTTTATGTATTATGACTCTTTTTCCTTTGCAACAATGTGAAGTATTCGATCCTTTCTTCTATATAATAATCATGTAATAACTAAGAAAGATAATAGGCTCAAAGTCTATAGATTTAGGCCTTTTCTCTGTAGAAAAATGTCCAGTTTTTCACAACTTTAGAACATAGTCATATCTTCAGTAAAATGTATAAAAGACATGTGAAATAAAGGAAATCCTTGGAGTTTATGTGTGTTTATGTGACTTCTTTTCCATATATAATTGAAGATTTGATTTGGTTTGATACAATCTTTCCAAGATATTTTTTTTTATTGAAATAAGTTAAAATATGGTTTTAGGTAGCAAATTTCTGTACTGTCTTTAGGGGGCAGTGCTAAACCACTGATAAATGTCTTCATTTCTGGTAAAGCTATTGGTAATAATTAATATGAAATAAAACTAAAATATTAATCCATGATATTTGTGATACAATTTTATATTTCCCTTAATATTAGTTAAATTTTCTAGGTGGCCAAATGAAAATGATGGTTCATTTATTCAATAATTTATTCAATAAATATTTATGAAGTTCAATTATGAACAAACATTATATGAGATATAGATATGAATAAGGCAATGTTTTCTTTCCAATAATTTACAATTAAATAGGGTAGGAAAGCCACATTGTGTTTGTACATGTGTTTATGCATGAGCACACTGTATATACACAACTTTTTCAGAATAAATATAATAACAAAAATAGCAGAATTTATTTTTATGTGCCAGTCACTGTCAAGCAGTTAATTGTATGCTTATATAGTCCTATCAAAATGGGAATTATTATTTATATACATTTGCAGATAAGGGAACTGAGGATTAATAAGATTAATGTGATTTTTCTCAAAATCACATAGCTTGGAAATGTCAGAGCTAGGACATGAATGTATATATACATTTGACTTCACAACCAATGCTCTTTGCCAATATGTCATCTATGATTTTGGTGTATATGTGAAATACCAAAATACACTTTGCACATTTACACAGTCACGGACATTTAGAAGTGAGTTACATTATTTCTGTTTGTGATAGATCTGAAAATTTTTATGTAAGAGATGAAATCTCAACTGTATTTCTCATATATAAAATTAAAAGAAAATAATATATTAGAAAGTTAATATTCATTGAGACCTATCATGTATCAGGCACTTTTTATTCATTACTTCATTTAATTATTAGGAAAAAACCTTCAATGTTATTTTCTATTGCATAAATAATGCTAGTAAGACTGACAATGGACATATCTGCTGAAAACTATCAGATAGTGGGACAATTAAAACTCAAATTCAGGACTGTCTAATTTTAGAGGATAAGTGCTTAACCACTGCAATATGCTGAAAACAGAGAATTAAGGTAGATGATGCAAATAAAAGCATGGAGCATGATTAGGCCAGGGTGAATAATTCCAGTTGGTTGTAATCTGGAGTGAGTAAAATTGAATAGGAAAAAAGGCTGAAAAGTAGTTTAATCATAGAAACTTGAAGTCATTTGAAAGAATTAGGATATTATTTGTCATGTAATGGGAAATAATTGGAGACTTGAGTAGGGAAGATATATCAATATTTTTTTTCCTTAGAAGAAAGAGATGTAAGAACTTTACCACATAATTGGATTAGATAATTACAGTACCATTAACAAAAACAAAGGAACTAGTGAAATGAAATGTCAATCTATGAGATGTAGACAGTTCTTAACCAGGTGTGCAATTGTTTATAATGCCATGCAATTTCATCTCTGAGGTCAAAACCAGTAACTAATCATGAATTGGTGACAAAAATGCCTATTTGACTTTTATTCACATTTGTGAACAACATATTGATGATCAATCCTATAGATGTTCTTGTTAGGATAAAGCTTTAGATTTCCCATGTATATGTATATTTTACCCAGATAATCTGTAGGATTAAAAAATCTCTGTGATAATTACCTTTTATTACTGGTTGGACAATTGTATATTTATGAATGATGGGCTTCTGTGTTCCAAATTATAGAAAATTTCACTGACTGTCACAGGTGGCAAAATGCTCTCAGGAGTTATAATAATGTAGCAGAAACAAAGAAAATATATACCTCCTTTTTTAAATGGCAGCTATATCATCTTGATTTTTTAATATATTTTCTTTTATAGCATGTTGTGCCAAATAAGGTATCCTGTAACAGAGTGGTTAAGTAAGCATAAGGTCTACCTATAGACTGGCTGTAGAATTTTTATTTTTTTCTTACTTACCAGCTCTGAGACTTCAGGTTTTACTTGACCTCTCTTTATAAGATGAGGGGAAAAGAATATTTGCTCCCAAGGTCTGTCGGTAAATAAAAATAATAAATGGAAAAGAGTCCCATGGTAATATAAATCACATAGTAATTTCTCAGTATAGCATAGATGTTATTGTATTTTATAGGCAGCAACTAATTAAGGGACTATTTAATTTTATTGTTTCTCATTTACTGGCAATTGATAAAGGGAAAATTAAAATGTGAACAGAAAAACAAATTATTTGAAATATAAGTTAAAAGAAGGTCTTATGTTTTACTTTTAAAGGCAACAACTTTTTTTTGAGGGTGTATATTTGTGGGGAGGAGTTATTTACAATCCCATATGTAGAATTCTTTAGTCATTTCAATAATCATGATCTGTGTATTGTGCTAAACACTACATTCTGAAGCTCTTTAGACAAGTTTGTACCTTTTCTTTATGTTTATAATATAAATATATATAATTTATATATATATATATATTATATATACACACACACAAAATAAATGCTTTCATATTGTCAGTATTTAGCTATTTGGTTTAGTCTCATGTTTTTATAAAAGTGATTTTATAACACGTTATAGTTGCACATAGTATTTGGGTTCATTTTGACATAATCATACGTGCATAGAATTTAATTTGGTCCATTTTAGGCCTCAGTGCTTCCTCTTTACTTCCCCTTCTCTTTCTCCTCCTCCCTTTCCCTATTCCCCTTTCTATTCTCTATACTGCTCTTCTATTTATTTAGTTTTTAATTTGATGTGTATTAAGGTAGAATGCATTGTGATTTTATACATTCACAGAGTGTAATTTTATCAAATTCATTCCACATTTTCTCTCTTTCCCATTCTTCTTCTCTCCTTCTCAATTTCCTTCTTCTACTCCACTGATCTTCCCTTTATCCTCATGAACTCTGATACTTACCCGCCCCTCTTTTCCCTTTACTTTGCTCTAAATTCCACATGTGAGAAAAAAAACATTCAATTCTTGATTTTCTGAGTCTAGATGATTTCATTTAACATGATGTTCTCTAGTTTTATCCATTTACTGGCAGTGCCATAATTTCATTCCTTTTTATGGCTGAGTTAAACCGATATGTATATATAATACATTTTCTTAATCCATTCATCTGTTGATGGGCACCTGAGCTGGTTCCATAACTTGGCTATTGTGAATTGTGTGCTATAAACATTGATAGATGGTTTAACAATAGAATGTTTCTTTTCTTCTTCTTCTTCTTCTCCATCATCATCATCATCATCATCATCATCATACTGAGAAGTGGGATAGCAGGGTAATGTAGTAGTTACATTTCTGGTTTTTTTTTTTTTTTTGGATCACCATTCTGTTTTCCAAAGTGATTGTACTAATTTGCAACCAACGATGTGAGTGTTATCTTTTTCCTGACATTCTTGCCAGAATTTATTATTATTTGTATTCTTGATGATTGGCATCACTGAAGTGAGGAGAAATCTCAAGGTAGTTTTCATTTGTATTTTCATGATTTCCAGATATGTTGAACGTTTTTCATATTTTTGTTGGTTATTTGTATTGGGATCAAAAATAAACATGAAGACCAATGGAAAAGTATAAGAAATAGGCAAACCCACATACCTACAGACATCTAATACTTTGCAAAGGTGCTAAAAATGTATATTGGAGAAATGATAGCCTTTTTAACAGATGGTGCTAGGAAAAATGCATATCCATATGTAGAAGAGTGAAAGTAGATTTCTCTCTCTCACTAGTGAAATTAAAGTGGACCAGAAAATTTGTAAACGCTTGAAGATAACATGGGGCCAATAGTCCAACATATTAATGCAGTCATTGACTTCTTTAACAAGTCTCCTTAAGCTCAAGAAATAATATCAAGAATAAATAACTGGGACAGCACCAAATTAAAAAGCTTCTGCACAGCAAAGGAAACTAGAGTGTGAAGAGAGCTTACAGAATGGGAAAAAAATCTTTGCCAGCTACTTCTCTGACAGAGGATTAATATTCAGAATACATAAACAACCTTAACGCCAAAAATGCAAATAACCCAGTCAATAAATGGGCAAAAGATTAAACTCCTTTCTCAAATGAAGTTATACATATATATTTTTAAAAATCCATCTGTTGAACATTCAACAGCCTCTCTGAATAAGGAACTTTTTTTCAGTTCTTACAAAATTTCTTGTTATTTCATTGATCTTCCCATTTCTATTCCTTTCTAATGTTTGTAACTTCTGCTGTTCGGGTTTTGAATCTGTTTGTTCAATTGCCTAGCTTTCTTAACTTCTAATGTCTCATCTTTTATTTTACTTTTGGAGAAATTTCCTTAGATATATTTTCCAATACTTCTATCGCAATTTAAGTGTGCATGTATTTATTTTGTAGCATTCTGTTCTTGTTTCATGGATGCAGATTATCTTCTATTCTTCCGACGAAACTAATGTTTTTTAAAAATATTTATTTTGGTATTTCTTTAAATATGTGGTGATTTTTATTTATAGTTAACTAAAACATTAGAAACTATTTATGTGAATAGATGTTTTTGAGAGGTGGGTTTCACAGTAGAGATTAAAATATAGACCTCACCATTTTCCTGGTAATTTCTAGATCTTTTTTTTTTTTTTTTAGGAGGTGGTCTTATTTATTTTTTTAAATTAGTTGAACAATACCACAGATTTTAAGGAAAGAGTGTTTTTAAAAAAAGGTTTATTTTGACTCACATTACTAGTTGTTTAATTCTGAGGGGCCATATCTGGCAATGACCTTGGGAGAGTCCTGAGGCAGTGATAGTGAAAGGGCAACCCAACATGAATGTGTGGTTTCCCTCTTTTAAAGCCTCCAGAATTCAACCATGGGGACTCCACCTTGATGACCTTACTCAATCCTAATCACTTCCAAAAGGCCCTAACTTCAAACACTATAGCTAGATTAAGTAACCCTTTGAATGCCTCACAATGGGCATTAAACTCCAATGTGAGTTTTGGAAGTAACAAATCATATTCAAACTATACCAGAAGTCAGTTTCTAAAGAAGTATATTCTAGTCTTTGACCTAGGAAACAGAAATCTGACTGTCATGTTTTCTAAGGAAAATTTGGAAAGGCACTGATGAGTTGGAAATTTTCATTTACTGCATTAGGCTATATGACTTATTCTCATTTTATGAGAGGCATCTCTTTACTCAGTGTATAGGAATACTTAGAATTTATAATCTCTTTGCTTCAATTCTTTTGGAAAATAAACCTCTATTTTTTTGCTAGTGGTGAAGGTTTTGTTTCCTGATTGAGTGAGAAGATGAAACTAGGGATCTGACTCTGATATTGAGTTTTTTTATGCTTTTTTTAATATATTTTCATTTTTTAGTTGTAGATGGACACAATATCTTTATTTTTTTATTTTTATGTGGTGCTGAATATCGAACCCAGGGCCTCCCACATGCTAGGCAAGCGCTCTACCGCTGAGCCACAACCCCAGCCCAATTTTTATGCTTTTGAAGAAACTCTACACTGATACCTTTACTGGTAGCCAACCCTCCACTTCTTCCCCCATGCAAGCACTTTGCTTTCATTGTTCTCAAGTTTGTTAAATCAAGTAATACCTATCCTTCTCTTTTTTAATCTAAATAAAGTTATCCATCATTGTCCAAAAGTTTTCTTGCTGTTGCTTATCTAGTAACATCTATCATGTAGCCCTTATCCTTATGGTTCAAACATTTATATGAGTTCTTTGCTGTCTCTTTTTTAGGATTTGGAAAGTAACAAAGGTATATTTGTAAGGTTCACATGGGAGTCTTGTTGGAATTTTAAAAATATTACTGCATTATGATATGAAACTTTATGATATGACTGATATAGTTTGATTTTGGTGAATATTTTTGTTCGTTTTTTTTTTTTAGCAATTTCTATTTACTTTCAAGTTCTTTAACTGCTTTTCCCCTTAATTTTATGCCTACATTAAATACTTGATAATGTGAGATTTTTTTTTTCATTTATTACTATTCAGATATTTTTTTGGGGTCATTATCATGTCCTGTTTTTCATTATGAAGTTTGTTATTTTAGTCATTTTCATCCAGTTTGTTCACTTTCAATTTAAATTGATTTATGCATTTTTTTTCTGAGTCACATGGCATAACTAGATAGCTGGCTGGAAGGAAAAGCTGACTTTTGTTTATTGAGACATATAGCAAGTAATTTATATAATTTGATTGATGTTAAGATATATAAATAACATTGATAATATATTGGTACAATATAAATTTAATTTCAGAGAACTTCATCTACAATAAATTTGTCACCAGGAGAGGTGGAAGAAGATGACGATGATGAGAACACATGTGGGCCTTCAGGAATTTGGGAAGCACTGACTCCTTGTAATGGATGTAGGAACCTTGGCTTCCCCATGCTTGCACAGGTAAAGGTTTGCTTCTAGAAAGGTACATACAACATAAAAATGGTTGCCTACTTTTTTAAGATCAAATTTTTCAAAATTTTAGAAATTCAATTAGTATCTTTTTCACTTTATGACTTCTTTAGTTACCTTATTGTGCATGTGTGATGCTTAGGCAATGACATAATTTTCATAATTTTTAGTTTTTGAATTTCGATTACAATGCAGAATATGTATCATGTTTATGAGTGTTTTAATATTTGTAGTCCACTAATATATCATTTTAAAGATTACTATTTTAAATAAATAATGAAAAGTGATTTAAAGACATAGGGAATTATATTTGGACTGTTTAATAGCATAGTCAGTGATATAAACATGTTTATTTTTTCTCACCACAATGGGAACATATTAGAATAAATTGAAAATATATTCCCAAGAGATTTTGAGGTAAATTACAAAAATGAGAAGAGAACACTAAAACATTGACTATAAGTTTTAGATAATTTTCAGATAATTTCATTATTCATTAGGTTCTACTGTGTTACCTTCAAATTCCTGATATGTGGTTTGGACTATAAACACTTAGAGGACTTTCAAAAATGAGAAAAATATTTCCTTTAAGGAAATTTGAAGCTAAAATAAAAATATATCTGCACAAGATGAGAAAGAACTTAAGATAAAAGACTATAATGTTAATATAATGCCCAGCCTGGGCAACTTAGTGAGACCCTGTCTCAAATAATAAAAAGGGCTGGGGAGGTATCTCAGTAGTGAAATGCCCCTGGGTTCAATCCCCAGTACTGTGAGAAAACCTCTTCATAGAATTTTTAATATAGCTTATCCTGATCTTTACAGAGTTGTTGTCAATATATACTGGATTGAGTTCCATAAAGGTAGAAACCCAAACCTTTGATGCTCAAGATCCATGGCCTAATATCAGCATAGTTACTGGCATAGTTAGAGTAGTTGAATGAACTAATAAACAAATGTGTATTTTGTAGATTTTCACATCTTCCCTTCAACTTTTTACATACTGTGTAGATTTTTACCTCACATCTATATATGTAAAGGAGAAAGGAAATTAACAAGCATAACTTTTATATTTTGTTTAAATAAACCTCATGTGCTTAACAATGTTATAATAATTGACCCTTTTTTTACCCATGCTTTTATTCATAAAATTAATGTCTTTGTAAAAATGTTTTATCATTACTTTGTGTTATATCTTACAAAGTAGAATTCTTAAAACTATTAAAATAAACTATTATAGCTTTCACTTTAATAATCAGATTACCAAAAATTATCAATAACATGGTTATGTTTCTCCAACACCTTACTACTGTTTACTTTAAATTTTATCTTATTTTATTATTTTATCAGTATTGATAGTGACTTGCTTTTGGTTTATAATGTTTTAGTATTTAGTTTTTTCCCTGTCAGTTTTCTGTGAAGACTGGTAGTTTCAATAAATTTATTACTTTCTTGATATTTTTAGATTTTAATGTTTTAATAGTTACATTTATCACAAAATTATTCCCAGTTCATAGCATTTTTTGGTTTTAATTTTTATATGTGTATGCAAGTATGTTGTGTAGTTTATAAAGCTATCTATAATTCATTAAACTTCTCAGAACTATTTTTTGATTAATTCATCTCATCTAGAATTTTTTTTATTAGTTGTTCAAAACATTACAAAGCTCTTGACATATCATATTTTATACATTTGATTCAAATGGGTTAAGAACTCCCATTTTTACATCTAGAATTTCTTTAAGATAAATTCCAAATATGGTTCTGTACTGATTTTTTCCTATTGATATCTAGTTTTCTCATCACTTTCCATTGAATAACAATGCACATTCTTATCATTATATTTCATCTTTTACATTTTGACTTTACCTCTGAAATCTCATTTATTACTTTCCTAGAATATAAATAACATGATTCACTGTTGATATTTGTGTTATTACATTAAAACTATTAGGTGACAAAATTGCTTGCTTTTTAAAATTTGTAGTTTACAACCACTATGTCACATTTAAAAAGTATCCTCATTAGGATTTTGTTACTATAGTAAATCTCCAAATTTACTTGAGATGTAGTATTTTTTAAAAAAACTAGACTTAATCTAACAAACCAGAAGTAGTAGTATTCTTTTACTAATGTTCTTTTCACTTTAAATTTTTAAGACTTTATGTGTATATGTGAATATTATTATCTATGGGCTTACTTTTAGCCTATCTATGACATGTATATATGTATATATTTTAATTATAAAACTATATCAAAGAATTTATAGTTTTGTAATTGAAATACACACACCTATATGCAACTTGTATCATCTTCAAACTTGGTTTTTTGTTTATAGCATTTTCTGGGTATCTGATCCATTCACTTATGAATACTAATTTAAAAATATTTTTCTTTTATTTATCCTGAACTTACTTAAAGAATCTAATACTATTTCATTAAAAGAAGTAAAAGGATATGTTGTTTCAGAATTTTAAGGAAACTTTGTGACATAATAAGATCTGGTGGTAATAGCCATTAGGATTTATAATCAGAAACAAAATGAGACAATATTTGCTATAGGAAATATGAAATTTAAAGATATTGAGTCAGAAAAATAGTATTGAAGAGTTTGAAAAGAGGGCTGGGGTTGTGGCTCAGTGGTACAGTGCTCACCTAGCATGTGAGACTCTGGGTTCAATCCTTAGCGCCACATAAATAAATAAAATATTTTAAAAAAAGAATTAGAAAATAAATTCAAAATGGCCTTTGCTATTAATAACCAGTGCACTGATTAAAATTACAGTGATTGTCCAGGCACTATAAGGTGGTTAATAGTTTTTGAATACAAAGATATTTGGTCCCTACCTAAAGACAGCTTGCAATAGTTGCTTTTGAAATATTGTAGGGAATCATCAGCATCAAATGAAATGTATTGAAATCAAAGTACATACCACATGAAACAATTTTTATTAAAAGATATGAAAGTTTTTTTTTAAAAGTTTTAAATTTAAAATTATTTGCCCCAAATAATTTATTTTATGGTTAGATATAATTTCTCAATAATATAACCTTGGAATTTGCAAAACTAAAACATACAACCTATAAAATGTTTTCATATTTGATAGCCACTTTTTTTTCACATATCAAGCATTTTTGGAGGTCAATACAAATAATTGATCTGTGTGCACTGTTTATTTAGGGCTCAAAGAAAAAACATTTCTTTATAGTCCACTTCAGGAAGCTTCAAGATCGGTACCATTAATATGGTGCTGTGTAAATTTTGATGTACCCAGATTTGAAGGTTTGGGAAAAATTATATTTTACATTAATTAATTTAATAGATTCCAGAGAACTTGTATTAAATATCTTTTATATTCAAAGCATAGTGAACATGAGTATTATGAAAATCATACAATCTTAATTGGGGTCTACATTACCTATACATCTGTTCCTAGATGTATCAGTTTTAGAATCATAATATTTACTTGAAAAATTAGAATATTGATCTACTTTCCAGTATTTGTCTAGATTTCGAATTGATCTTATATTCAAGTTTGATTTTTTTGTTTCACCTAAACATAGAATGAACAGTCTAAAAGATGGGCACTTTAGAGTTTATGCTCATGAATATATTATATGGCCTTTTATCCTTTCATTGAGGCTAGGCTGAAATTGCTACAACAATTCCTTTCAAATTCGTGAAAATTTAGATTCTGAATACCTTTTGGGAATAAAAATTCTTAAAAAATACTAAGACTTACTGTACATAGAAGTTTTATAAAATAATTTCAAAGCAGTTCAATAAGATTTAATTTGGACAAAAATTAGAAGTGAAATAAATGAAACCCTTTTTAGAAAATATTATTAAACTCAAATTTGTTTCACAACATTCCTGACCATGATAATTGCTACTCTTTACACAGTGCCTACTATGTACTACATATTTTCCATGTATTTGTGCCTACAATGAACTGGATATTTCCCATGTATTATTTCTAATTTACCAGCCTAAACATTTAAAGGAGGACACATAATATACTCAATCACAGTTAATGAGTGCCGATGCTACGGTTCACACCTGGACTTAAAAACCTTTACTATCAGGCTGCTTTCCTGGATTCATTTACATTTTCTTGCTTCTTATTGATTGCTTTTGTTAATGATTAAAAACTGCATTTTTAAAATTTTAGGATTCTCTTTGGCTATAAGGGAAGATCATATTTTTGAGAGCAACCATCAACATTTTCTTTTTGTTTTCTATTCATTTAATAATAGATATCAAGTTAAGGCGCAGTTAAAGACAGATGAGAACTTGCTCTTAAATTGCCATTAGTTTTACTGCTACTCTTCTTGTTTTATAGAGCAAATGTCGTTAGAGCAGAGAATTTGAGTTGATGGATTATATTATGATGAATGATACAGCTTTCTTCCACAATCTTAGATGATGCCCACCTCTGTATCCTGTATAGAGCAGATCTTTAAGGTTCTTTACTAAAGAGAGTAATCCTGCTGGTTGGAGAATCCCCCTGGCTTCCATCCTGTTCACTCATGCAGCCTTCACTCTGCAAGGGTGAGATGAGATACTGAACTTTTCCTGATGTTTCAACAGGCTTGTCAGAAATTTCTACTCCTACTATCACCATTCTCATGCTGCCCTCTGGAGAGAGGCCAGCACCTCTTGCTGATGAACTTGGAGTTACCCTTTAAGGACAAGAATGTACTTGCAGCTTGAACTGTCACAATATTTAGACATGCTGGAAAGCACTCACTTTGCCATGTAGGCTGTGCTTCCTCCTGAATCTGAAATCTCCTCTTTCCAGTGCCGTTTCTGCCCTGAGCCTGCAGTCTTGGTATCAGCCACATTCACAGCACCTATGGTGCTTATTCTCAACACTACTCCTTTTCCCTTTATCAGGAGTGTGTGAACTTTTGAATGTAGTATATGTTGGATGCATGTTGGAGTCATTCCTCACTAGAATAATCAAAATAGGTGAGATCAGATATTTCATGTGAAGATTCCTTTTGCTAACTTGTTCTTTATCCCCCCTCCAGAGAACTTCATGACTTGTGCCTAGGGGGAGAAAAAATAAGTAAAGAAAGTGACACCAGCAAGGTCACCTGTCTCTTCCTGTAACTAAACAAGAAGAAATTGTTGCACATATGACATGTTTGTGTAAGTGATAGCAGCAGGGAGACATTATGTCCCACAATATATCAACTTATCTAGGTTGGAGTAGGATGTTTTCAATAACAGATTAGATGGTCAGGATGCTGTGGGATGCAATGAAACACTGGATATGAAATTAAAGAGTTGCTGACAACTAAGGGATCTTTAAAATTCAGTTATGGGGAATAATTTGGAGAAGCACTAGGAACCTCCCTAGTGTGCCCTAGCTTCCAAATGAAGGATCATGTGGCCTTGAGCTCTTCCAAAAGTGGTGCATTTCCCAGTTGAATCTAATTTCTAAGAGCTGTACAGGACCTTTAGTTGCTTTCCCCAAAGTGTCCTTGCCCATCTTTTGGTTTCTTTAAAGACTTAGCTCTGGGCTCTTGTCCTCTTCCTCAAACACAGGTATGTCTGATTTATCCCCAGTTGGAATGACTTGAGTACGGCTGTAAGCCTCCACTTGTGGTCTCAGGATGTAAACAAGATATTCCCAGTGAGCAAAAAGATCTCTTGTATCTGAAGGAGGACACAGCTGCAGGTAAAAAGCACGGCCAGTAGCAAGCCTCAGGTGGAGCTGTTGTTTGTGGCTGTTATGGATGGTTATCTTTACAAACTTCAAGGGAAGCAGCCTGGTTAGTTCTAAGGTCTGTGTGGACTTTTTAGCTCTTTCTTGAGTGGCAAGGCCACAAGGGGCATAGTCTTTACAGATAGCAGCTGGCCGGGCCAGAAGCATGACATCAGGTAGTGTGAGGCAAGGGCTGGTGCGAACAACACCCATAGTCACCATCCGGGCATGGTTGTGCACATCAATCAATTCTCCTCTTTTACCGATCTGGATAAAGTCACTCTCAAACATTGGTGCATACCTGAAAATAGCATACTCCCCTTTGTACAGTTGTTGCTGTAGTTTCCCCATGGAGGTATTAAACATGCCCATTGCAGGACTGTTTTGGGCTGTGTAATATGGTAACATAATCTGATCTTTCATGGCTATCTTATCAAGCAAGTTTCTAACGACTGTTCCACACATTCAACAACACACTTACACAGCGTCCTGTTTCACTGGCCTCTCTGGCTGATGGGCAAGTAGTTGTCTTCTGCAGGTTTTTTGTTCCTGGGCCACTGAGGACCCCCTGAGACGTTGATCAGTGACTGTTACAGAGATAGTCAGGCCCCTCAGTCCAGATGGTGCCTGTCTTAGTGCATGAACATGTGGCCACACACTGATGTTGGGCCCTTGTGAATGTCAGGGCATTCAGATTTGGGTGCTTACTTGGAAGGGACCTCTTTAATTCCATAACTTCAACTACCAGTTATAATCTTCTTCAGAGAAGTGTCTCCTCTGCCTAAACTAACCCTGTGGGACCACTTTTACCCCCCTGCCCATTGTGACCTGTCCTTATCACACACAGCTTTGTCTCTGTCACCCAGTGGCCCCTCCCCCAGGGCAGGGACATGTTGTCTCCACTCCACCTTACTTACTCACCCTGCCAGCTTGCCATAACTCAGTAGGCCATCCCCTCTCACCAAGAGACCTGTGTAGGGGTCTTAATATACATTGGCAAATTGCTTTCAAAAAACAAGTGTAGCAAAATTTCTGTTACGTATAAGAGTTTAAAATATACTCTAGGGTCGGGACTGTAGCTCAATGGTAGAGTGCTTTTGCATGAGGCCTTGGGTTTGATCCCCAGCACTGAAAAAAAAAACAAACAAAAAACAAAAAAACCCAGTAAATAAACAAATACAACAATATATATATATATATATATATATATATATATATATATATATATATATATATTCTACATACTCTTTTTCTAGCACTTCTAATTGTAGATATTTAGTTTAAACACAATTGTACAAGTTGGTAGACAGGTTAGTACAGGATGGATGAATATACACAAAATTAATATATAAAGATTAATATATTAGGGGATTGGTTAAATAAATTATGGAGCATTCTATCAAAGACTATTCTGGACCATAAAAATTATTATGTAGTTCCCAATTTATTGACCTAAAAAGATATTCCTAACATTTTTTTCTTAAAGGAAAAAGCAAACAAACAATATTTCAAACTATTAACATAAATGTGATTCAATTTATATAAAATCATTTGCATGTGTATTTAGATATAGAATTACGTTCAATGAAGTGTTTATCAATTGAATAATATAATTTTAATTCTTTATGCTTTTTTAAAAAATATTTTTTTCAGTTGTTGATGTACCTTTATTTTATTCATTTATTTATATGTGGTGCTGAGAATAGACTCCAGTGCCTCACACATGTGAGGCCAGTGCTCTACCACTGAGCCACAACCCCAGGCCTATGCCTTCTATTTTTATTAGAAAATTATTATTTCTATTACCAAGAAAAATAAAGCTGAACAATAATAATAATAATGTCAAGATACTATTTAAATAACAGAGCTCTGGGAATTGTGTAATTCAACATATAATCTTATTATGTTGCTGAATTTATCCTTCCTAAAAATTTTAGAAGAACCAGTGTTTCAAATGTGGAAATGATAAATGTTAGTTCAGTAAGCTGGGTAATCAGTGGGGACAGTGCTTAAAACTATTTTATTGATATTATAAGTTAAACTATTCAAACAGTATTCAGTTAATAATGAACATGGCTATTGTATACAGAATAATCTCCCCTACCCCCAGGATGTCCATCCACATTCTAACCTTTACAGCCTGTGAATATATTATTTACATGGGTAAGGGAACTTGTAGATGTGATTAAGTTAGGCTTCTTGAGATGGGACAATTATCTGTATTACTTATAATATTATATATAGTTTGGATCTAAAATATCCCCCCAAAGTCCAGTTGTTAAAGAGTTGGTCCCCAGTCTGTGACAATCTTGGAAGGCAGTGAAACATATAAGAGGAGTCTAGCTGGATGAAGTTAGGTCATTGGAGGTGTGCCCTTGAAGGGGATATGGGGACCCTGGCCTATTCCTCTCTCTCCTTTTGCTTCCTGGCTGCCATGAAATGAGAAACTTTCTTCACTATACGTTCCTGCCATTACGTGCTACCTTACTAGAGTTTCAAAAGCAATGGGGCCAAGTGACCATGTACTGAAACCTCTGAAACTGTAGGCCAAAATAAACATTTCTTCATTATTAGTTGATTCATTCAAGTATTTTTTTATAGATAGAAATCTGACTAACATACTATGCTAGTTCTACCATTATATTTTAGGAACAAATAATTTTTATTCTGGTTTCACAGATGCATACATGAAGAATTTTGCCTTGAAGTAGATTATACCCCGAGTTTCATCCATAACAGATTTTTATGAGAAGACTTGGAATTTTTGAGCTGATGAGATTTTGAATTTAAGTTGATATTGTGCAATGGTTTGAGACTTAACAGGAATGCTGAGATATGAGTTAAATGTATTTTACATGTAGATGTTGGTGAATATTTAGGATTCAGAGGATGCATTGTGATAAATAAGATAATGCTCCTCCATATCCATATCCTTATTCTAATCCCCAGAACCTACGACTATATTGCCTCATGTGGCAAAAGGGACCTTTCATATATAATTAAGGATTGTGAGATGGGATGATTATTCTGAATTACTCAGGTGGGCCAAGTATGATCACAAGAGTTCTTATAATAGGGAAGGTAATATGATGAAAAAAGCAGAGAGAGATCTGAGCATGTGACACTAGTAGCTCCAAAGATGAAGAAAGGGCCTATGAGCCAAGGAATGCTGGGGGTCTCTTGATAATGGAAAAGGCAGGAAACAATTTTTTTGCCCCTGAGTGTTCTGAAGTAACCAGCTCTGCTGATACCTTAACTTTAAGGTATATAACATTCCTTTTAGGCTTCTGACCCCAATAACTGTCAGAAAAAAAAAAAAATGTTGTTTTAAGCTACTAAGTTTGTGGCAATTTGTGGCAGTGCCTATAGGAAAATAATATAATGACTATGGAAATTAGATCAGAAGACATTTCATCTATCATCTACTTATTTGGGGAACAGATGCCTGTTATCTATATTTGGGCAGAAGGCAGGAAATACAGGTATAGAGAAACACATTTTAACTTTCCTACCAAGCATTTATGTAATCCAGGTTTTTATGATTTTATACAGTCATTTTAATAACTTTTAAAATAACAATTAAAATTTTGCCATTATAAAGTCCACATGTTGCACCATTTTAGGAAAGTATTGGTATAATTATATTAACAATTATGAAAACAATAATAATGTTAAAAATGAAATTAGCATTTATTGAGTGCCTACCACATGCCAGATATTTTAGTCAGCTTTCTTGTCACTGTGACCCAAAGACCTGACAAGAACAACTTAGAAGAAGGAGAGTTTATTTTTGCTCATGGTTTCAGAGTTCTCAGTCCATGGTTGGGCTGACTCCATAGCTCTGGGCCCAAGGTGAGGCAGAGCATGATGGCATAAAGATGTGGCAGAGGAAAGTAGCCCAGGATATGCCAACCAATAAACAAAGAGAGAGCTCTGCTCACTAGGAATAAAATATAAATCCAAAAGGTATAACCCAGTGATCTGCTTCATCCAGCCACACCCTACCTTCTCACAGTTACTTCCAAGTTAATCCATATCAGAGGATGAATCCACTGATGAGGTTGTGGCTCTTATATTCTAATCATTTCACATCTGAATGTTTTTGCATTGTCTCATGCATGAACTTTTGGGGGCCACCATGCATCTGAACCATAATACCAAGTACAGTAAAAACTACTTTACATTCCTTATCTTATATTTCACGATAATCCAATGACAAATTTTCACTTTAACATTTGAAAATTGAATTTCAAGTGGTTAAAGAACAAGTTCAAGTTTGTATAGCTATTGTATTTGGTCCAAAACCCACATGAATACTTTATATGAAATTAAAAAGGTCTTAAACAGTGCACATTTTTTCAAGCAGAAAGAAACCTGTATATGATTTTTCTATTCAGTAGTTTTCACTGTAACATTTCAATGTTAAAAAGAGGATATCAAAAATTGTTAATGTCATTCTTGTGTTGAGTATACTCAATTGATTCATCATTTTACATTATGCTTCCAGAGTGAGTAGATTTCTCAATATTTTTATTATTTAGAGTCTATATTTTAAAAATTGATGGTTTGATAAGATTCATAATTTATTTAGAATCCCTCCTGTCTTCCCTATTATTTTATTCATTATCCATTTGCTGCATAAACATTATTATTGACTATCTGCTGCATGCAAGGTATATAGTATTAAGAAGTTTGGACATCCCTCATCCCTCATATTATTTAAAATTTTTTCTAAGTACTGTATGTAAGTAATACTATTTATTACCTATATAATCTTGAGCAGTAACTCAGTTTCTCCTTCCTCCTTTTTAAAATGTGGAGCATAGTTCTTATTTATCCACTGGATTGTATGATAGTATTACAATAAAAATACTAGTTTCTGTATAAATTTCTTACTATACAAATACTAATTTGTCTTTTTCTGTTTTGTCTGTGGCCTCTAGAGACATCACCTTCTTAATGTGTAGAATTGTCAGGTTGAAGAAGAATATAAACCAACCTTATATAAGTGCTTTGAAAGTTGTCTAATATTAATTTGTATGTTTTTTGAAAATCTGGCAGTATATACGGTACTCTAGAAGTTAATAGTGATTAGTTCTAAAGCTTAGGATTTATGAGAGGCCTCACTTTCCTTTGTCATATACTTATAACTGGTTTGAATTGTTTTCAACAAGCAGATCTAATTTTTCATAAATATTTTATATTTTGTGAAAAAACATTATGACTTGTAAAAGTCACAATGATTAATTATGGCATTTTAAGTGTACAGTTTAATAGTGATACCTATATTCACATTGTTTTATAAACCACCTCCAGAACTTTCTCATCTTTCAAAACTGAAATTCTGTGCCCATTAAACAACTCTCCATTTATTCCTCCTGCCAGCCTTTGGAAACCACCATTCTACTTCTTGTTTCTATTAATTTGTCCACTCCAGTTTCCTCAAATAATCATGCAACATTTGTCTCTTTGTTACTGGCTCATTTTATTTAGCTGATGTTTTCAAGTTTCATCTATGGTGTACAGCATTATTTTGGTATGTATATACCCTATTTTGCTTATCCTCTCATCTATTGATAGAAATTTAGGTTGCTGTCACCTTTTGTTGTAGAAAAAATGCTGAATATGGATATATGTCATGGTTTAGATATTAGGTGTCCCCAAAAAGTTCATGTGAGAGACAATGCAAGAAGGTTTAGAAGTGAATCGATTGGGTTATGAGAGCCCAAACTCAATCAGTGAAGTAATCTCCTGATAGGAATTAATTGAGTGGTAACTGTAGCTGTGGGTGGAGGAAGTGGGTCCCTGGGGGCATGCTCTTGAGGTTTACATTTTGTCCTTGTTGAGCTGAGCTCCTTTTCTGCTTCCTGAAACCCCGTTCCCAGCTGCTTTCCTCTACCACACTCTTTTACCATGATGTTCTGCCTCGTCCCTGAGGAATGGAGTTGGCTGTCTATGGATGGAGACCTCTAAAACCATGAGCCCCCCAATAAACTTTTATTCCTTAAAATTGTACTTGTCAGGTCCTTTGGTTACAATGGTGAAAAGCTAACTAAAATAGAAATTGGTATCAGAAGTGGGGTTGTTGTTGTGACTAATGTGACCATATGGCAGACCTGTGACCGACCAGCGGAACAGGCCCAGCGGCCTGCCGGCAGGGTAGATATGTCACCCCAATTGGAGTAGGGGAAGAGCAGAGCCGCTTCCTACACCCGGAACAGGCCAAGCGACCCGCTGGCGTGGTAGACACGTCACCCCAGTTGGAGTAAGGGCAGAGCAGAGCCGCCACCCGCGCCTGCAAGGTCGGCAGACCTGCGACCCAACCTACATTAGTTACGTGCCAGTAACTTATTCTTAAAAACCCTTAATAAATCTTTCCTGCATGAATGGTCTGTAGCAGAGGCCAGCAAGCCCTCTCTGTAAAGGTGGTAAATATTTTAGGTTTTGAGTGCCATATGATCTCTGTTGCAATTACTCATTTCATCAAGGCCAATTTGGAAAGCAGTATGGAGATTCCTGGGAAAGCTGGGAATGGAACCACCATTTGACCCAGCTATTGCCCTTCTTAGACTATTCCCTGAAGACCTTAAAAGAGCGTACTACAGGGATACTGCCACATCGATGTTCATAGCAGCACAATTCACAATAGCTAGACTGTGGAACCAACCCAGATGCCCTTCAATAGATGTATGTAATGTACTATATCAGATCTACATGGTAAAGAAATTGGTTAATTTATTTATTTTAATTAGGTATATATGACAGCAGAATGCATTTTGATTCATTGTACAAAATTGCAACACAACTTTTCATTTCTCTAGTTGTACGTGATGTAGCGTCATACCATGTGAGCAGTCATACATGTACCTAGGGTAATGATGTCCATCTCATTCCACCATCTTTCCTGCCCCCATTCCCCCTCCCCTACTTTCCTCCCCTCTCCTTTGCCCAAAGTTCCTCTATTTTTCCCATGCTCCCCTCCATTATGGATCAGCACTCACTTATCAGAGAAAACATTTGGCCTTTGTTTTTTTGGAATTGGTGTACTTCACTTAGCATGATATTCTCCAACCCATTCATTTACCTGCAAATGCCATAATTTTATCCTCTTTTAATGCTGAGTAATATTCCATTGTGTGTGTATATGTGTGTGTATGTGTGTGTGTATACACATCTCACAGTTTGTTTATCTATCATCTATTGAAGTGCATCTAGGTTGGTTCCACAGTTTAGCTATTGTGAATTGAGCTGCTGTAAATATTGATGTGGCTGCATTACTATAGTATGCTGATTTGGTTGGAATGTAAATTAGCACATATTGTGGAAAACTGTAGGGAAGTTCCTTAGGGGGAAAAAAAGAGAAACAAAAATAGAATTTCTGTATGATCTAGCATTCCACTCCCAGGTATTTACTCCAAATATTTGAAATCAGTATGTCAAAGAGATGCCTATAGTCCCATGTGCATAGAAGTCCCATTCACGATAGGCAAGTTATATAAATGACCTAAGTGTTCCTCAACTGATGAATGAATAAAATGTGCACACACACACTGGAATACCATTTATCCTTTAAAAAAAGAAATTCTGTCATTTGTGAAAACTTGGATTAAACTGGACAGCATTGTGTGGAGTGAAGTAAGCTAGGCACAGAGAGAAAGATAACTGCATATTCTTACATGAGGAATCCAGAACAACTGAACTCAGAAAAGGGAGTAGAATGGTAGTTAACAGAGTGCAGGGAGTGAAAGAATGGGCAGATGATGGTCAGCGGGTACCAGATCTTAAACAGGAGGAGTATTTTTGAAATCTATTGTATTAGCATGTTAAATATAATTAAGAGTATTATACATTTCAGAACTGCTAATAGTAAATTCCAAATCTTCTGACCACAAAAAAATGTTAAGTATTTGAGGTGATGAGCATGTCCCTAACTTGAATTACTTATTCCACATCATATTCAAAAACCATAATATTACTTAGTACACCATAAATACATGTAATTATAAATTGTTAATTAATAAAGCAAAAGTTTTTTTAATATTTATTTTTTTTAGTTGAACACAATACCTTTATTTTGTTTATTTATTTTTATGTGGTGCTGAGGTGAGCGCTCTACCCCTGAGCCACAACCCTAGCCCTAAAGCGAAAGTTTAATAAAAAAAATAAAAACAACAACAACAATATCAAAAAAGAAAATGTTTTATACAAAAATATGGAAACTTAGGAAAAAAGGAAAATTCAGTGAACCAGGGGGAAAAAAAAGTCTTTCCACCTGTAACAAGACTCCAGAGTACCAGTTCTAACTCCTTCCCCTAAAAGGATAATTTTACACAGATCTTTTAAGGATTAAACACATTTATTAGAAACTAAAACTAGATTAGGATTGTTATAGAAGCACTTTGAAGTCTTAACAATTAATTTCTAAATGAGATGTACACCCTCTGTGGTATAGGTTATAGGTACTTCTTCCAAATGTTAGTGAGCAGTTAGTTGGTACAGAACTATTAATTTTACAGTCTTTTAGAGTCAACTCAAATGCCATTTCTTTCATAGCATCTGATTTAGTCCTCCCTAACCATAAACAATCTTCTTCCTCTTAAATTTCAAGGAGTTTGTTTTAACATCTGTGGCTTTCTCCTTTCAATTGTAGCTATTTATGAATTTATTTTATTCATTCTTTTACATATTAGCTTCTTATATCTGGCAAATGCTTATGATCTTCAGAATATTCTGCTTTGTGTCTTGTGTACAGGCTGTTTGTTCTGAAAAAGAAAGTAGTGTCTATTATCTTTTTATACCCTTTTGATGATAGTACATAGAAGAGAGAAACAACCATAAAGAAATGAAAGTTATCACCCACCTTATTCTCTTCTTTACTTCTGCTATGTTTAGGTGTCTTGAGAGGATAATTCACACTTCCATGTGACCCTGCAATCCACCAGAGCACAGGCCCCATTCCTGATAAATCTCTTCCCTTGTATTCCTGCTCCTTACCAAACTTCAGCTTCTCCCGATGGTTTTCCATTAATTCTGGCTGTTACAGTCAACCCTTGTGGCCTTATAGGTAGGAGCTTAACCTCTTAGGAAAGTGGGAAAATTGCTTCTGACTGAGTTTAAAGTGAGGAGTTGTGGGTGGTCATGAAGGGGATGGGATTCAGCTTTTGGAGAGAATAGGTAGAGAGGGAAAGGAAAGAACAGGTGTGTAGTAATCAAAGGGATGGAAAAAGAAAAAGATAAAATGAAAAGAAAGAATGTGGCTGCATTTGGAATGCTCAGCCACAAGTGATATATTGATTTTTTAAAACATGTAGTGATGATGGGAATACAAGGAGGGAACAAGCAATGTGTCATTGTCACCTGAATGTGGAGAAGAAATTACAGAATGTTATCTACCTTTGATATGCCATTTTTCATTGCAGTAAGTGGACAGCTGGCTACATAATATCCATTGAAAATGTATTATTTTAGGGATTGATTGCTTTATGATAATTAAGTTTTATAAGTTACTCTTAGTTTGTTTTGTACTTAAGCAACATATATTTTTATACATTAAATTTGAGTGTTCATGACCTTGACTATACACTGACCATAACGTAGCCAATTCATGGCCTTGGCTGTACAACATAGTCTGCTGGAAGTCTGGGCGAGGGAGTCTAACTATAGCCATTTGGGGACTGTCCCAACAACAGTCAATGTGTGAACTTTTATATTAATTTTTTTTTAACTTAACAGATTTCTGGTTAAACATGGTAAATTGAACATGGTAAGATGGACTCATTTAATTCTAACTCCTTCCCGAATCTTGTGAAAACAACAGGAAGGTAGGAAAGAAATCATTAACCCAGAGAGCACAACAAGGGGACAAAGCAGAGAGGGAATCCAAAGGTAAGTGCAGGGAGCTCCAAAGCAGGCAGGCAAAGAAGGAGTCTTTGAATCTTGCCAATGCCTGGAGATTGTAATTTTAGAGCTTCAGAGATTGTAATTTTAGGCCTAGGTGGGGGTCTGGGCCTCAGTCATTCTTTTTTTTTAAATTTGTTCGAATTAGTTATACATGACAATAAGTGCACTTTGACACATCATACGTAAATATAGACTCACACTTGTCATAGAGTTATATATGCAACTGTTTTTCTCAAGTCACAGAATTCTATGTTGATATAGAAGAAAACATATCATCATATAGTCAGTTTAACAGTTTGATATACAATATAGAAAGAAGTTGAATATTCTTTAATTGGTGCTCAGAAAAACCCTAATTTCAGTCATTCTTCTTGGGGTTAAGTATGAAGTTGCCTATGTGTGGTAGACAAAAACATAGAGCATACAGTCCACTTTCCACCAGAGGACTTCCTGGGCCTTTCCCATTATGACTCAGCCACCACTAAATGCCCATCCTCTCAGGTCATCTCTGTCATTACTACCAATGTTACCCTTTTTTTGCTCTCATTGGTCTTAATTCCTTCCTTCTCTTTCTACCTAATGTCTATGATTAGCAAAAGCCCTGTGTTCTGATTCTCTCTTGTGAACATACTCATCATTTCTTGGCTTTCCTTAGAAGTCCACATTTATCTGTGTGTACTAATTCGTACCAGCAACATTGTTACCATGAAATTGGTGAGACTGGAAACCAATAAATGTTTTATCATAAAGAATCCTAAAATGTGCAGCATGGATTACTATTGTTATTATCATTCCCTTTTCTCAGTAATCATTAATTTAGCACTGATTTATTTATTATTTTTGAGACAGAGTTTCACTATGTTGCCCAGGCTAGTCTCAAACTCCTGGGATCAAGGGATCCTCATGCCTCAGCCTCCCAAGTGGCAAAGACTACAAGCATGCCCCACAATGCTCAGCTTACTTACATATTTGTTACTTTCTTGCTATGTATCACATACTGTTTTAAGTAAGGATGCAGTCATCAAAAAAATATTTTCTATATATAATTTGTCACTAGCAGGACTTCCTATTTATTTCTTTATTTTGCAAACAGCAGCAAATAAAGAAATAAACAGGAAGTCCTGCTAGTGACAAATTAGATATAGAAAAGCTTTTGAAGGTGATGCACTTGAGGATGCAGACAAGGAATACACGGCAGATTAGATTGTGCTGTCAAGGGAGGCCTCCCTGTGAAGGTGACATTTGGATCAATACCTAGTTACTGGAAAGGAGGCAGCCACAGGAAGGTCTCTGTGTTACATAGGGCAAAGCACAAGTGAAGCCACAGGGCTACCCTAGGGAAAGCATCAGGAATGATAGGGAAAGTCTTAGGAGTTGAGGTCAAAGAATGTATTGAGCTTTGTTGATATGGGTAAGGAATTTTGACTTTATTCTTATTTAAATTTAAATGAGAAGTCAGTCTTTGGAGGATATTTTAAACAAGACTTGTGATTTAATTTACATTTTAAAATAATCACTTAGTATATGCAGACTTCATCACATTAAATACACACCTGCCTTCTTTTACACTTGTAAAGACAAATTACCCAAGTGGCAGGAAGGTTTGGTTAGTTGCAGGGCTAGATTCAAACTACCCACTAAATTGGCCGGAAGGTTTGGTTAGCTACAGGGCTAGATTCAGAGACATCTCAATATTTTAGAAAGAAGTGATATTTTGATGGTTGATTTGTAAGTAATCTATAAAGTATATGTTCAGATTTTTGGTACTGAAGGTATTATATGCTTATTATAAAAGATGGAAAAAGAAGAAAAATTTAAGGAAGAAAAAAAAACCAGTTGTATTGTCCCCAAAAAACAATGTTGATGCATTTCTTCTTGACTTTTTAAATGTAAAAATGTATTTGTGTGTATTTATCTCTACTTACCTACCTACCTAACTTTCATCATGGTGCATATATACTTCATAGTTCTTTTTTATTTAATAAACATTTTCCATATTTTCCCAAAGTTTGTATAAGTTTTATTTTAGTAAGACAACATATCACTAAAAGATGAAAATCATATTCAAAAGGTAGTTTTTAAATATGGGATGCAAATATAAATAAGAGTTTATCCCTTTCTTTGAAGATCATTAGGGTTCATTTCATAATAGATGAGAAAAAAAGTCTTAAACTAAAGCAGCTTTCTTTTTCTTTATATTAGGAAGATTTAATTCAGGACACAAAAGGAATATTTTTATTCTGAATTATGAAAAGCCAGAGAGTATTAATATCAGTTTGAGATGGGAAGATAAATAATAAGAAATGGATGAAACATGACTGAAAACGATAAACATGGTCAGTGCAGGACATCTTGCAGTACAAACACTCAGCAGTGTAATCCAATAGGAGAGTTCTTACAAGTATGCAACATGTAAAAGAATATCAACTTCCAAAAAATGGTTGGTACATCTGTATAGGAATAGCCAACTCTGAGTAGAAAAAAAAAGTGGAATCCTCCACTGAGAATTCCTTTCTTATTCAGAAAGAGGGAATTAATTTGAAGATTATTCTCATGAGGATAGAAATGGTTAACATTACTTAGGATACAAGCAGTAGGGCTACAGAGAGGTTCTTTCCATTTTGAGGATACTTGAATGAACAGAGGACGCATCTTTAAGGCATTTGCCTTGGCTCTGTACTGAGTGATAACATGTCTGAGCTGGATAACCCATTCCTAGAAAGCTCAGCTTTCCTTTCTTTGGCAGCTCACAATGGGTAAGCTGGACCCTGAGGTGTCTTTTTCTCTTTTCCATATCTGCTTTTCTACCCATAGCTTCTTCATAAAGACATAGAAGAGAAGTAGAAAGCACCACTTTCAACATTAAGATACTTATGCAATACAGAGAATAATGTCGTAACTTTTCATATGAAACATAGTTGGTTTTAAATAGAGATTTATTGATAGATTCAAGGATGTACTCATGTACTATACATATATGTAGATGAAAGAGAAAAAAACTTTGCTGTTGAATTTATCCTAAAAATAAAGTTAAATCAGCATATTGAAAAGAGATAATGCAGAAAAGAATTTAGTATAGTGCTTGGCATTCAGGAAATGCTCAAACATTATAGACTCTGGAGCTGGACTTTTTTTTTTTTTTTTTTTACTGTGTGACATTGGACAAGTTACTTTAAACTCTCTGTGCCTCAGTTTCAATAGTAGTTATATTTCATGGAATTGTTATGAAAATTAAATGAGAGAAAACATAGAAAGTACATAGAACTGTGCCTGGCACACAGTGAGTATTAGATGTATTAGGCATTATTATGTGGTGGTAATTGTAACTCAAGAAATCACAGATCACTTTTGTGTCATAGAATGAAATAAAAGGAAAGCTCTGCCAGATCAGCATATGCCAGAACTCTTTTACCTTCATTCTGGTGTGGATTATTCTTATTTAGGATATGAATTCAGCTTATTCAGCTCTTCATTTCTGTTTTTTTTAAATTCATGTGTATTAAGTTCAACACTTAATAAAAGTGGCTGCTGTTCTTCAAATCATATTCGCCCAAATCCAGCTAAATACCATCAGAAATTCTTTTAACTGGCAAATTAGCTTTAATCATTTTCTTAAATGAGAGTCATGAATACTAAATTTATAGTATATGCTTGCTACTGAAAAACAATTGGTTTATGTATTCAGGATATTTAAATGAGAACTTCTCATGTGTGAAAATTTAAGTTACTGATGAAAGAAATAATAGTTAAGCTATGAAATGAATTTCTTGTAGGGTTTCTCAGATTGATACCTCACTAATCTTGCTTTAAATAATAAATTCCTGGGGCATACATTAGATATGATGCATGACTTAGTCAATCATAGAAATCTTCCTTCTGCATTTATTTTCTCATGTATTGCCTTATAAAGGATTCTGCCTCTAAAGCCTCCATTAAATCTTTGTTATTTTTTAAAAATCTCAAACTGAGAATTAGAAATAATTTATTGGGAGTTTCATTATAGAGCAAACATCTGAGATTTTATACGAAATGGAGATGTCTTAAACCTAGTCCCAGGGGAAGGTAGCTAAAACACCTTATGGCCCTGTCTGTCTCACTTATAACCAGAGACCTCAGGTTATTTGCTATGATTTGTTGAATTTAATTTTACAAATAAGAAGATACTTGTAGAAATTTAGGCAGGATGATAGGTAATCTCTGGATGTGTTAAAAATACATATTAGTGTTATATGTGTTTGTGTTTTAGCCTGGATGGGGAACCTTTAGTTACAAAGTAATCATTAGATTAAATGCCTTACATATAAAGAAAGAAGCATGAATGTAAGATTGAATTGGGAAACTTGGATTCTCTTGGCTTTGTAGCTCAGAGTGCCAGAGCTGGACAGCTATTTGACTTCTGTCTGTCTGTCTGTCTGTCTGTCTGTCTCTCTCTCTCTCTCAATTTTGCTTTGTTTTTAAATCTATAAACTAAGGATATTATACCAGATCAACATTGTTTAAATAGTGTTGTGGCTACCCATGCTGATTCCTTGTAGAGATTATGGACATTACTAATGCAAAACTTTCATGGTTAATATGTTTGTGAATTTGAGAAGATTATTTTCCTGCTGGACATCTTAGAAATGACATTCCTAATACAAATCTCCAAGAATGGGGAAAGAGCAAAGATAATTCCCTAAATTCATGTGATTACAGAACCCTTTTTGTAAATCTTTGGGAACTCCTAAATTAGATTATCTCATAGAAACCTCCCAACACTGATTCTGTTACATTTGCTAATATACCTTTCATTAAATTATATAATAAGGACTTACTTATAAATATTCTTAACTTCCTCACAAAATATTCTATAGGAATAAAATTTTCTGTTTTCCTTCATTGTTGTAAATCTCTACCCAGCTAGCATTTCTGATATAAAAATTTTAATCCTATAAATTAACTGTTCAAGTTAGGATACATCCTAACCAATGTCAAGCAAATTATATTTGCAGAATAGCACAAAAGCAATTTCTTACTTTTCCTGATTTTTCTTAGTGCATTAATGTAATTGGATACTGTGAAAATTAATCTAAAGGTACAATCTTATTCTGGAAAATAATCTTTTTTAAAATTTTTATTTATTGTTGAAATTTAAGAAATAGATGGAAGCAAAGATAGCAAGGAAATCTGTTATGAAAATAAAACTATTTGTATGAAAGATGAAAATTTTAATTAGAAATATTTAAGTAATTGAAAATTTGGTTAGAAATTAGGCTAGAATAAAAGGCTGAAGGGTATTTTCAGAATCTTCTTTTAAGCATTATTATCCACATCCATTGAGAACTACTTGACACTGTACCACAATAAGATATTGTATGCTAACTGCATCCAAAGGGATCATAATCTATTTCGACACATAGAACATATACATAAAAGATATGTTTGTGAGGCAGCATTTGCTGAGTTCCAGATTTTACAACAATTATGGTAGAAATATGAAGAGGAATTGTGACTGTTAGATGACACAGTCCCAGTAAATTTCCATGAATTAAGTAGACCCAAGCTGAAGACTGAACTTTGAAAACAGAAGAAAGGGAAGCCATGTCAGGTAGGAGTGATGGGAGAGTGCAGACAGGAATCCCTATTGTCTTATAGAGGATAATACATAACTCAGTTACACTGGAACAAAAGGCTTTGTACTTGAAAACTAAAAATAAGGCTGGAGATGGAGGTAGGGAGCAGAATTTGGAGGAACAGAGTTCTTTTCGATTTTCTCAAGTTTTAGTTTAGATTAGATAAAGGAAATTTGCTTAGAAGCAATTTTTGACCCAGTTAAATTTTGAAGTCCCTCCTGGGCTAACTGTGTGTCTTGGCAGGAGTGATTGATGTCTCCTGGGGCTAATGGCTGAGGCATTGTTTCCCAGAGCTGGATTCTTTGGCCCAGAACACACATTTATGAATAGTGATTTGATGACCACAGAAGCACCTGCTTGTCAAACCCTCAGGATCTGCAGTCTTCCTGTAGCTGTTTTGTTCTCTGCCTCTTCCTGGTGCTACCTTTTCAACAACATTTATTAAGTATACCTGATTCTCTCCTAAAGATGATAATCTCTTCTCTTAGCAGCATGAAAATATTGCAGTTATGTGATGTGATTTTTCAGGAGAAATGATTTATAGCTTGGGCAGTCATAAGGTGAAAGTTTAAAGGACTATTGGGCTAGGGTAATTTTTAAATATCAGTTCCCTAGAGGATTCATATAAGTAATAATTTTTCCTTTTCAAAGCCTTTTTGGATTGGCAGTTCTCATCAGCATTTATGAGGTCCTAAGCACTGGGACCCTAAATATATATAATTAGACATAAATAGAATGTTGAACACTCTGGTGTTGTTTTTTTTTTTTTTTTTTTTTTTTTTTTTTTTGCATTGACACTTTTCCAAGTGGTGCAGGCAGTGCCTAAAGAAATTTAACTAATTAGATACCTTCTAGGTGGCTAAAATTCATCAATGATGAGGTCAAAGTATTTATAATAGTGTAAAAATTCAGGATGAATTTCCTTGGAACACATTGGTACCAACAAAGTAGTTTCTACTAATATTCAGTTGTTTGATCATTTCAACCATACTTATACCAGTGATTCTTAAATCTAAATTTAATTTTCTAAATTTAGATGTACTTGTCTATTTTTCCAAACTCTTCTCTTGTACTAGATGCTTACATATCCAGTCTTCCATGATGATCTAGTTTGGATGACACAGAAAGTTCTAAATCGGCAGTGAGTACTGAAACCAAGTATATCCTTCCATTCTGCACCTCCTCTGATATTTCATATCCATAGTTACCATCTCTTTTATCCACTCATTTGCTCAAACTAGAAATTTATGTGTTATCCTAAATTCTCCCTTGAGCTTTACTCTGTATCTAATCAATAATATCCACACTGTCTTAACTATTCTTTCCTTTTCTCCCTGAATAATTAAGAAGTTTAATAATTCCTGCCTTCTACTAATCTCTCTTTAATATTAGCTCTGGAATGACCTTTATCTAGCCTATAAATATTGCTGTGCCTTGCTGCAAATCAAAATCCATCAATTGTACCTATCACATTTAGGCTAAAATATAAACTTCTCGTAACCCAATCATCACCACCTATTAGTTCTCTTACTTCCCACCTGCTACCCCTCTCATGACTTCTGCCAATATAAGTCTCAAATATACCAGGTCCTAATTCTTAGAACCTGAAAATTGTATCATATTTGGAAAAAGTGTGTGTGCAGGCATAATTGGGGGATCTTGAAATTAGGACATTGTTTTGTTATTTTGGAGGGCCCTCAATACAATCACATGTAGCTTGAAAAGAAAGAGGCAGAAGGAGATATTATAGACACAGAAATTTCATGATGCTGAGCTTGAAAATTTGAGTGATATGATCATAAAGCTAAGAAATACTGGTGGCCACCAGGAGCTGAAAGAGGCAGGATATTTCCCTAGAGCCTTTGGTAGGAGTGTTAACCTTGATTTTGACTGAGTGATACTAATGTCAGACTTCTGGCCTCTGAATCCTGAGAGAATAAATCTGTCATGTTAAGCCACAAGATTTTTGGCAATTTATTACAGCAGCCATTGTAAACTAATACAACTGTATTCTCTAAATATTTACTGTTTATCATCCTATCATCTCACACATTATTTGTTCTCAACCTGGAATGTTTGTCCTGTTTGCTCTGTCTGGAAAAGTCTTGTTTATTTTCAGAGCAAACTATGAAAATTTTTCTGACTCTCTGCCAAATCAGAGTGATGTCCCAGTATGCCTGTTGTTGATTTTGTTTTTAGCACATCCTTATGTTTGTAGTAGTGGTATAAGACATAGTACAGCTACCTCGATGGTTAGGAATACACTTGATTCAGTGAGAATTGATTTGACTAACCTTGTGCCAGTTGTATCTCTAAGCCTGTTTCCTTATCTATAAAATGGGAATAGTAATGGTACTTACCTTATAGGCTTTTGGGAGGATAGAATAAGATCATCCATTTCAATATGATATGTGGCAAATAGTATGTGGTCAATACATTTTTGCTCCTCTTAAAAACTCTACTTTCATTGTTTTCAAGATTACCACTAAGCTATGAGCTTTTTGAAGGAAAAGATAATTATTTTTATACCCAGTGCCAGGTCAGTAGTTTTGTTTGAGTACTAGTTAGTGCATAAGTGAATAAAATATTTCTTTTAGTGTAGGTCTTACTATTAAATTACATTATCTTGTAGTTTTAAAAAGCCTAATCTTATTTCATTTTTCAAAAATGTGACATATTTTTTAAATATACATAATGTGCAACATATTAGCTCTCATCTCTATAATGCAGTACCTATGGCTACAAGACTTAGGTGGTATTTCTCTATTTCTTGGTAGGGCCTTTAAGACTGTTTTCCAACATTGTACATAATTTATAAGGTCTATATTTTTGGTGCCTATTTGACTTCATATTGGGTTTATAGGTAGGCTATGAAAGGGACTTAAAAGAAAAAAAGTTTATCAACTTAATGAAAATTATTTATGTTTGTAGCTCATTTGTATGGCTTTGAATCACAGAGGTTGAGTAGTATAGACTATTTAGTTTTATTTAATAGAACTGTTCAGGACTGCTAATTACTAGAGATCCTATCATCTACCTCAATCTACATTTCTCAGGATTCATTTGACATTTTTAAATGGGTAGTAAAAATGATTTATATCATTCACTAGAAAAGCCTATTGTTAAAATCATCTTTGTGGAAATTCCACTAAAATAATAATGATCATTTAAGAAACTTAAATACTTTGTACTTAATATTATTATAAATGCCTTTCAAAGAAAATGAGGTAATCAAGAGAATGTTTTAGCTGATTGTTGTAAAGATCAAAAGTATGTTAAGAAAACACTTGATAGGTTGATGGCATGAACAAAATCTTAGGTTTTGTTTAATCAAGTGTTCATATACTCTTTGTTCAAAAAGAAGTATGTTAAAATTTCCTAAAACTACTTAGTAAAAGATATGATATAGCTGTGTGTTATAATTGTGTTTTATTGACTTTTTTCCTCTCTCTCACAATAATTACTTCAAGGGAAGGATTATGTATTATGTACTTTTTAACATCTACTACCAAGCAGATTGCCTGGTTAGTCATTAGGGGAATGCAGAGTATAATTATGATGTAATTTTAATGGCTGTAATAAAGAAAATAGACAATACTAAGTGTTGACAAAGATGTAGAGAAATTAGAACCTCATGCATCATTGGGAGAAATGTAAAATTGCACAATCACTTTGATAAAACAGTTTGTGGTTGTTTGAAATGTAAAACATAAATGTACCATATGGCCCAGCAGTTCCACTCCAGGGAATCTACTCAGGAGGAAAGAGTCCATTTTTTGCTCATCAACATCCTCTTAATTTCCCTGTTCCCCTACTCTAATCTGAATGATAGAAATGCTTCCTTACTTCCCTTTTTTGGTTTGCCCTGCAGTCAAATAATGTAGCTGAATTAAATGTCTACATGGATAACACCCAGAAATATGAGGCAGAATTTGCATTTTTATATGTAGGATTAATTGATTTGGCAATAGACAATTCATAAATGAGAAAATTGATAATTTTAAGAAAATATTTAAAGAGTAGATATAGGTTCAAATTTTTGTTTGTCTCACAATTATGGAATTACAGAATTTCACAGCTGAAACATACTTCAAATATTAAAGTTAAATGAAATGAGTGTAAAGCTAATGTATTGGGTTAAGTGATGCCCCACTCCCATTCATGTTCATCATAACTACTGACTATAATCATATTTGGAAATATGATCTTTGTAGATGTAATTACTCAAGATAGTGACACACTGGAATAGGATGAGTTCTAAATCCAGTATGACTTTTGTCCTTATGTCAAGAGGAGAAGACACAGAGAGACACACATGAAAAGGACTGTGTGATAATGGAGGCAGAGTTTGGGGTAATGCAACTTTAAGTCCAGGAACATCAAGGATTGCTGGTATTATAAGAAGTTAGGAAGAAGAAATAAAAGATCTTTCTCTAGAATCTACAGAGGTATCATAACCTTGCCAACATCTTGACTCCAAACATTTTAGCCTCTAGAACTGTGAGAGAATAAATGTCAATTGTTTTAAGCCACCCAATTTATGCTACTCTGTTATGGCAGTGATAAAAAGCTAAAACATGTACATTTGTTGAAAATAAAAATATGTGTGTTCTTCATATCATGGCAAGGATGTTTCTGGATTTAAAATTACTTAATATCTGGCCTGGGAGCCCAGCAACTCACATTTCACAGATGTCATACATCTATTTAAGTTTATGTTATAAATAAATGGACTAAGGAACTGAGCAGACACTTCACAGAAGAAGAAATACAATTGATCAACAAATATATGGAAAAGTGTTCAATATATCTAGCAATTAGAGAAATGCAAATCAAAACTACTCTAAGATTTCATCTCACTCCTGTCAGAATGTATCATCAAGAATACAGGCAACAATAAATGTTGGCGAGGATGTGGTGAAAAAGGTACACTCATACATTGCTGGTGGGACTGCAAATTGTTGCAGCCATTATGGAAAGCAGTATGGAGATTCCTCAGAAAATTGGGAATGGAACCACCATTTGACCCAGCTATCCCACTCCTTTGTTTATACCCCAAGGACTTAAAAATCAGCATACTATAGTGACACAGACACATCAATGTTTATAGCTGCTCAATTCACAATAGCTAGACTATGGAACCAACCTAGATGGCCCTCTATAGATGGATAGATAAAGAAAATGTGGTACATATAATCAATGGAATATTACTCAGCTTTAAAAAGGAACAAAATTATGCCATTTGCCAGTAAATGGTTGGAGTTGGAGAATATCATGCTAATCAAAATAAGCCAATCTCACAAATTAAAGGTCTAATGTTTTTTCTAATATGCAGATGCTAATTCACAATAGGCAGAGGTAGGGCAATAGGGAAGAATAGCATTACCTTAGATTAGGTAGAGGAAAGTGATGGGAGGGAAGAGGAGGGGATTGGGGATAGGAATGATAGTAGAATGAAACAGACATTATTACTGTATGTAGATATGTGACTCCATGGCCAATATGATTCTGCAATATGTACACTCAGAAAAATGAAAAATTATATCCCGTCTATGTATAATCTATCAAAGTGCATAAATGTATTCTACTGTCATGTATAACTAATTAAAATAAATAAAAAGATTACAAAAAGTTTATGTTATAAACATTTACAAAGCATCACACTGTGTTGATTATTGACACCTACAAAAATTGAGGCTGTAATTTGGGAAGTTGTTGAGAAAGAATTAGACACTTATGAATTTTAACACAATAAAAGATATATTGTGTCTTAAAGTTTTTAATCTGAGGGTGTTAAAAACTGTTTTGTAGGAGCATTTTGCAATCCAGGTAAATTTACTTGAAACTTCTTCCTTTAATATGAACAAATATGATAGTCATATACTTCAAGAGATGATTTCGAAATGGTTGCCTGACAATGGTAGTGTTAATCTGTTAAACTGAACATAATTTGTTGTGTATTTTCTAAAATGAACTGATATATAACTACAATGATAGAATTTCCTATTTTCTGAACAGCTTATTTTGTTCATTTCATAATTTAAAATGAAGTATATATCTTATCAGTTATTCTTTATTAGAAAAAGAATTTATGAAATGCACAGGCAATTGAAACAATTCATACTTTTTTCATACAATTTTCTAATAACACCAGTTAGATTCTCATAAGCAAAATAGTTGCACCTATTGCAATAAGGGAACAGATGAGAAGATCCTTCTAACTAATTGTTCTATGTAGCTGGTAACTATAATGTGATTGGCTTTGGCTCTGGGACCTCTTAGAGTATCCAGTGAAGCCAAATATTTCAAAAAATCAGGTTTAAGTTTATAAATCCTTCAATTTTGGTCTCAGGGAGTTTTTCTCACTTAATTATCATATACATATGAGTTAGGTATTAATGTTCTTTATTTCATCTATGAAAACCTGAGGCTAATTGTTGTTATGTGACTTGCTGAAGTGGTGGAGCTATTGTGTGTGCCTAAGTTTGCCCCAGAGTTTATGTTCTTTCAAGAATAACATATTACTTTATCTGATTTGGATTGAATTTTAAGGCTTGTTTAACATCACTGGACCTTATGTAAAAGTTTAGAATTTTAATCCTGATTATTCTATTTATTAACTCTCTAGCATCATGGCAGTTCTATGAAGCTGAATTTTGTTATTGTAGTAAGAACAGAGATCTACTCTCTTAGCATGTAGTGTATAGTACACCATCATTAACTATAGGCACACAATGTTGCACAACAGATCTCTATGGTTTACTCTTCTTGGAAACCTGAAATTCTATATTGTTGAGTAGCAACTCCTCATTTTTCCCTCCCAATCCCCTAGGAACCACCATTATATTCTATTTCTATGAGCTTGAGTATTTTGTATTATATAAATGGGATCATGCCATATTTGTCCTTCTTTTCCTTATTTCACTTTGCATAATATCCTTTCATTCATTCATTCATTTCATTCATTCATGTTGTTGCATATTATAGGATTTCATTCTTTAAAAAGTATATCTTGTAGATAGACACAATACATTTATTTTGTTTATTTATTTTTATGTGGTGCTGAGAATTGAACCTAGTGCCTCACACATGCAAGGAAAGTGCTCTACAGCTGAGCCCGAACCACAGCCCCAGGATTTCCTTCTTTTTAAAGGCTGAATAACATTCCATTGCATGTGTGTGCACATGTATATGTATCACATTTTCTGAAGAACCCATTCATTCATTTATAGACATTTTAGTTGTTTCTATATCTTGGAAATTATGAGTAATGTTGCAGAGAACATGAGTCTAGAAATATATTTCTTTTGGACAAATTCTCAAAAGTGGGATAGTTAGCTCATATGGTAGTTTTATTTTCAATATTTTTAGGAACTTCCAAATTTTTTCCATAAAGGTTGAGCCTTTTTACATTCCCACCCAGTATGGGAGGGTTCCAATTTCTCCACATCTTTGCCAATACTTCAGTTCCATTTTAGTGCTAATAGCTAACTCAAGCATTTAAGCACTTCATAATCATTCGTTCATTTAATCTTTATAATTATGTTGTGAAGCAGATAAATGTCTCCATTTTACATATGAGGAAAATGAGATTCAGAGAGCTTAGAAAACTTACCCAAAGTTACAAACTACTCAGTGACAGCAGCATTTAAGCCTGTGAGATGTGCTGCCTCTCTGTCTAGGTGGAGATAAATAACACTACTCACACTGACTGAATGTGAGCATAAATGATAAAGTGTAGATACGCACTTCATACACTGGAAGGGGTCTAAAGAAAGATTAGTTCTTGTGAATGCTTTTGTTTTACTAAAGAGGAAACACCACGATAGGCAGTTTCCTTATAATAAATTTCTGTGGAATCTAAGTGCTATTGTCACATTGTAATCCTATTGATGTATTTCTTGAAATATTCTTTGAAGTAAGATATGCAGTTTGCTTCATTTAACAGATGAAACTAAATGTAAAAGTTGTCTACTATTAGCTGTTTGTGTTTGTAATTCTTGAGCTCTTGAATTGCTTTAACTAAGGATCACTTGTTGAAGACAATTAGTCTTTTATTAATATGCTAGTATTTGCATGAGAAAACTCAAGTATTTTAGGAGTAAACTTTTTACTTCAGTGTAGTATTTATTGCAAAGAACATTAATTCCTTTTTGATATCTACTCATTTCATTAATGAAATATTTTAGATATTTAAAAATAAATTATCTTAGGAACTTTTGAATTTCAAATGCTTTTCAATACAAAACTAAAATTCAGAATTACAAAATTCTAGCTGCTGTTATCTGCATTTGGACTCTGACAACTAGTTACTATTTTCTGTGATTATTGTAATGCTACTTTACTTCATGAGAACCTTCGTATCCTACCATTCTTTTTCTTCTTTATCATCATCTTCATCTTTTTCTTCTCTCCCTTTAGTCCCTTCCTTGTTCTTTTTCAGATAGTCTATATTATAAAAGGTCTGCTACAATTTATGACTGATGATAAAAGTAAAAATAAAATTATTTTCACTTATTTTTCCATTTACAATCTCAACTAAGACCTTAAGTCAGATACCTCTGAATTGTGACCAGGGTACCTGGTAGTGACTTAATGGTCAGTTTCCATTCCATTTTTCATAAGACAATACACTTCAAACTGTAGTACTTTTGAAAGGAACTGTGCTTCATTTCTGTGGATTTATTTCATATTCACATACTTCTAGCTGTCAAAATAAGGAACATTTCATATACTTCAGTTAAATCACCAAGATGGTTCTAATTATACAATTTTGCTAAAATGAACAGAAAAAGACTCATCCAGATAGGGAAAATCTTAAGTCACCATTGTATTAAAATGAGCAGAGTGCCAACCTGCTTTACTTAGTGACAGCAGTTCTTTGGAAATATAAACCCAAATTCAGTCCATTTGAGTACTAGTTTAAATAACTATACACATTATTTACTCTGTTCATGAAATGTCACCATAGACGCCAAAACACTATCTACATATAATTTAAAGTTTTAGACAGCAGCAATAGCTATTCGAAAAAAAAATTTAAAGACTAAAGTGAAATTTTAGGTGTGAGTGTCTGTATGCCATGAGTGTAGAGGAACAAGAGTCACTGACTTTGACTAGGGACTGGTGAAGTAACACTCTGCTCTCTGTGCTTTTTTCTTCCTGAGAACCCCCATCAACTGTTTGCTGTGCTTTAGATCGGGACTTGGAGTGATGAACCTTATTATTCCTACTCATGAGAATGGAGAGAACAATGTTAAAAAGGATTTATGATCTGGTTAATGACCAAGGTAGCAATTCTAAATATTTTGGGGGTTGGCCATTACTTCTTATCCCTTGAGAGCTTTCTACACTGGTGATATTATTTATTTGAAAACCAATTGCTCCTAGAAGCTACTTGCGGTTGGGGTTGATGAATAATTTTATGAATTTCATTGCAGTATGAAAGGAAGGTTCACCAAAAACAGATTTTATTTACAAGAATAGATAATTATTTTAACCAACATAGGGTGTATGAAAATAACACTTGTAATGAGTCTGAAAACTGTAGTCATGGTTACTCTGATTATCAGAATATTTTTCTTCTCCTCTTTATCCTGGAAAGAAATCAAAACATCTGTTTCTGAGATTTTAGGATAATAAATAACATTTGTTTTATTCCAATTCAACTTTATTTTAATCAAATGATATAATTTCTTCATCAAAGGAAATTTCATAATTATTAATTTTGCAATAATTCCTTGATTCTCAAATTCTGAAAATTTATAATTTGTTGATTCCTTTAGACCTTCTTCTGTAAAAATATTGGAGCAATAGACATCAGATAATAAGATCAGAATGGTAGGTTTCACAGATTCAATTACTTTTTATGCCGTATGTAAACTACTTAAACAGCTTTTAAATACGTATTTTGTACCTAGCACAATAGTAGTTCTACGGAAAATGCAAAATAAAGCAAATAAAAATTATAATTTACTTGAAAGAATTTGAAAATCTAGGAGGAAGTATAAGATACATTTAGAGTAGAACACTCAATATGAAACAATTTACTCTGTATTGTAGATTTATGATGAGATTTGTCAGAAAAAATAAATATGTAGAATCAAGGTGATCTCCAAGAAGTCTGACAGATAAAATATGTTTGGTTCAGAATATTATTTTTAAGCTTATCATGTAAATAAATTTGTTCTCAAAATCTGAGAAATAATTTTTACAATCCTTTACCTGGATATGGCCACTCTTTGCTTTTAAGAGTTTAATGAACACTTTTTTTACCTGTAGCCATTTCCTACCTGCAACATTCTTCTCAACTCTCTTCACCTGGCCAGTTCTTATACATTCTTTATGTTATTTTTAAGTGGTACTTGTTCTCAAACCTCCTAAAATATTTTAGCTCCCCTTGCTAATGTGCTCCCATTTAGTCTCTGGGTTTCCTTTACATTATTGAAATACTTATGATCCTGTGCTCCATGGTAGATGTGAATACAAATGATATAATGTTGTGATAATCCTGATCTCTTTATGTTTCAGACAGTCTTGTCATTAATATGCAATACTTAACAAACCATTACCAATTTAGTGTTCTGCTCTAGAAATATGTATTTCTCCTCAGTTTTATGAGACTAGTTTGATGTAAATTATAATCTTGTTTTATATCTTCCATAGCACTACCATTGTGCTGTGCACCCAGTATGATCATAGAGTTTGCAATTATAGTGGAGTCAGATAATAAAGTATGAAGGTTTAAATATAATTTTTGTCTCTATTATTTGTTTAATGTACATTCCTCATTAGATCATCATATGGTGAAAACCAGGTTTGTTTTGTTTAGTTTGATGGCAAATAAGTGTGGTATGTATATGTGTGTATAATAAATACTAAATGAATGTGAATTGAATGAATGAACAAATAACATTTCTGTGCATGTTTTCGTATGAATTCACTTATATAAACAGGCATTTTCATGTATATTTAAAATTGGGATCTTTTTATAAACATATACTATACTTTTCCATTGCTTTGTATCTTTAACATATTTTTGTTTTACTTATTCTCACTTATTTCATATTTTATTAGAATGTACCATGATGATTATTTAAGCACTCCATACTGAAATTCTTCTGTTCACTTTTTCTGAGTCTTGTAACTCAGAACCACATATTAATTTAGTTTGTTTCAACTAGTTTTCTATTGCAAATTATGTTCTGATTAATATGTATATGCATAAATCTATATCTTTGATTACATTTACTCAGAAAATTGAATCAGTGCACAATGTTATTATATTTTTAAAAATCTTTTTAAAAATCTAGATTGCCAAGTTGTTTTTTAAAAAGGTAAGTTATGCTTCATTAAAGGATACTTTAGGAAATTTCATTAGGTTTTGAAACAAGTAAGGTATGTGACCTAATAGAAAGGAGATTTGCAGAGTAAGAACATTCAGAAGTAGCAACAATTAAGGAGATAATAAGTGTATGCATTATGTTGTAGAGTCTGGATGGATGGGGCTCAAAGTCTTGGAGCAGGTCAATGTTAGATGAGAGAATTGCAATTAAAAAAATAAATAGTTGGAAACTATTGTAGGATCCTGAGTAGGAGAGAACAATTTGAAGTTATTGTAGGATCCTGTCTCTGGTATCAAATATATCTTGACTCCTATTAGTAGCTTGGTAACTTCAAGCACTGAAGTTTACTAATTGTTCATTTTCAGTTTTGGGAATCTAGATACTTTTCTGATTTTCAATCCCATCCCTATTATGGTAGAAGATTTAAGAAGATTTGATTTTACAAGTATTCTTTACTTAGATCCCTCGCTGAGTCTTTTCTGTTCAACTACCTGTGGAATACCACTTTAGAAAAAGAATTTCTTCAAGGTGAGTTGTGCTAGGGAAAATGAGCAGCAAGCTTCATTTCCTAGAGTTCTCTAATTCTATCCGATAGGCTATTTGATAAAATAGGGGCATCAAGACATCATAAATGGGGAAATATATTAGTTTAATATTTCCTAAATGTTATACTTTTAAGTTCTTACTAGATGTATAGTGTTTAAGGGTTTATCAAGGCACTAATTTGAGGTGAGCTGGAAGCAGCTCACATACTCTGTCCTTTCCTCTAGCTAAACACTTGAGTATGACACTCTTTACTAGGAAACTTCTGGAAAATCCAATATAACTTGTAATTTACCTGGGGAAAAACCCTTAAAAACATAATTTTTCCTAATAGTTGGCCTGAAGCATTATATTTGTGTATAAGAAATTAAATTTTTTCTCTAAACACAAATTTCTAGCAGCCCTCTATTAATCACCATAGACTTTCTCTCAGAGTTCAGAAATATTTTAGAAATAAGGGAGAAAATTCTTATTTTCCCTATATAGAATGTAGATGAATCTTTGGTAAAAGGCATGTGAACTTATATTGAATAACAATGCAGTTTATTAATTCTCAGAGTATTTAGCTCAGAGCATATTTATGTGTACTGTAATTTGTCTTCAAGTGTAGTGACATTCTGTTCTGTTCTTACTTCCAGAATTGAAACCTCCAGATATTTGTTCTTTAGTATCAATTTTGCATTGTTTCATTATATATTACCCTTAATATTTTAAGAACTTCCCACTGTAGAAAGGCTAGGTAATGCATTATAATGTCTGACTCAGTGTAGCTCATACACTTAGGCTGAAGAACTATTCAATTGTATATATTTTCTTTTTCTATAAGACTTTTTTTCTGTTTTGTTCTTGATTACATTCACTATAGTTGTATTCCATAGATTCAACTATTTTCTACCTAAGACTTTTAACTGAGCTAAAGATGCTATTTGAATCTACTTATAATATTAAAATCTTGGTCTGGATTCATCAGCATCTTGTCTGGCATTCTGTCCAAAAGTGAAAGTTCTTGTTTTTTTCTAAGTTGTATTGAAGCATTGCCATATAGTATTATGAAGCTAGAACACTTAACGTTTTCTGCAATCTGCTATTTTCTTTGCTACTGCTCTAATTAAGGAATCATTTTCTTTTCGTCCTTTTTTCTTTAAGAATGTTTATGAAAAACTTTATCAAACATACAATTTCATTCACTAAAATAAAACAATTAAGACTGAAAACCATATAAAGAAGTTAGAGATGATATATACATCTTAGTTTATAATAACAAACATTATAAAATAATTCCATTTATAACAATCATTATAAAATTATTAGGTTTTCTAGTTGCCTCAGATTCAATGTAATTACTGTATATTTATTTTATTTGTTTATAGAAAATATTCATAATAAGAGGTCTTTTTCAGTATTTGATTCTGTGTCAAATTCTGATGTTGTGACCTCTGTTTATTGACTTCCACTTTTCCACCACCTTAGTGTTGGTGTGATGCTAGTGAAAAGATTTTAAAGTATACTGGAGGCATCCTTCCTGTAGGTGCCAGCAATCTTTCTTCTTATGAGACAAAATGTAGTGTGACCTGATATTGATGCAAAAGCTTCTTTATCTATTCTGCCATTTGCTTTATCCCATTTTTATATTCGTAACTCTTACTTTTAATAGAAGAAAGTACTTAGGGTACAATCAAAATCCTTTCAGTAGCAAAAAGAATATATAGAAATATGTTTTAATATACTGAAATTTCACATAATAGGAAGCTAAGTTGGGAATGAATTACTGTATTTCAGAGGGCTTCAGTTTTGTTAACTTAATTTTCATATGATTTTGCTCATGCCTTTATAAACTTGAGGGGCCGGCACTCTTTTCTTGGTGAATTGTTAGATGCCTAATTTACTCTTGTCTTCTTTGTTTATCTCCTCCTCTGTCTGCCTTTTTACATTGTTATTGCTTGCAAGTATGCTTTCTTGCCAAAACAACAACAATAACAAAAAAAAAAAGAAAGAAAAGAAACAAGGGCTCTGATTTCTTTAAGAAAGGAATGATATACTTCCTTTTCTTTTTTTCCGAGATAGAGAGTCTCAAGAGATCAACTCAAGCCTTTACAGACAAAGTTTGAATAGACATACTAATTTTAGTCACTAAAGTAGTCTTGAAGAAATGGTACTAGTAATGTATACTGTAATCTATCTACCAATGTTTTGTTTCTTCAAATAAAACTGAAGTACTTGAAATCCCACACTGTTTTTTTATCCTACTGCATGGGCTATATCACTGTAGAATATAGGAGCTTCATAATTATTTGTTGATCTATGATCTGACTTGCCAAGTCAGATCTATGATCTGACTTGCTTACATATCATTTCTATAATTTATAATTCACTTCACAGTCAATAGATCTAAAAAGCCATTTATTAGTGTAAAATTCAAGTGGAAAGAACAGAACTGAATACGTAAGTCATTTTGGAAACATAAAGAAACTAAGTTGTTTCAAATCAGTACCATTTATTAACTTAGAGCCACTGTTTTATACATAACACCCAGTATACTGAAAGTTTTAAATGTTTTAAATTAATTATATAAATTCCTCCTTCCCACTTCTATCTTGAAGACCTACTTTGAGAAGAAAAAAAAAGACAGTTTACATACTTACATTTAAAAATTTTTAAAAGGGTTTACTTTATTGAACTCAGATATCAGGAATAATCAGTTGTGTTGTTTTTCTCTTGCAATGCAATCAAACCAAAAATAAAACTAAAAACAAAAGGCAGTTACTTTTGTTATAGTGATTAATTTAGGTGATCCCAAAATAATTGGTTACCTATGTAACAAAATCTGATCTTTTGGTGGTAGATCTGTATGAGTTGTGTCTCCTCTACTATCTGTGAATCTTGGAGCACTTGGTCTCTTATAAAACATTACTTTTGATAGTGGTATAATGCATTTCATATATCTTGATTTAGTTATGTTCCTGAAGAGCTTCATGTAAATCAGATAATATTTTACATATAGAATAAATGGCCAAATATTTGAGGAAAATGTATTGGAAAACATTTTGTGAAATCTAGCCATTGTCACTTCTCTGAAACTAAATACCAAATATTTATTTTGGTGATGACACTTGTCATTTCTTTATTTTTTAAATTAATGTGTAATTAAATTACCAATTGTATATAGTTATACAATTTGATGAGGTTGGACAAATGTGTATCTCAAGGTATGGAATATTCCCAGATTATCTGAAAAAAGTTCCCTTATGGGCCTTTGCAATCAATCTCCTCCTTACCCTGGTCCCAAGCAATTTTTGATCTTTTGATTTTATGATAGCATTGTACTATCTATATTTTTATATTAATATTATTATATAATATGCATTCCTTTGTGTCTTGGATTCATTCACTTATCATAATGGTTTTGAGATTCATCTGCATATTAATTTCTCAATACTTTTATTGTGAATAGCATGACTTTGTTTTTAGGTTGATTAGTTGATAAGACATTGAATGTTTTGGCTATTCTTTTAAAATCTTTGACTATTCTTTTAAAATCAGACAATTTGTCTTATTGTTCAGTTCCAAGAATTCTTTATGTTGTAGATGCATGTGTTTTTATCACATGTGTATTTTTGCAAATGTTTATTCCAAGTTTGTGGCTTGAATTTTTATTTTCTTAATAATGTCTTTTGAAGAGCAAATGTCTTTATCTTACTGATTTTCAATTTATCAATGTTTTATTTGTGCTTTATATATTTGATTTAAGATTTAAGACATCTTAAGTAAAGGTCACAATGACTGAATCATGTTTTTTTTTTTTTTTTTAGAATTTTATAAGTTAATGCCTTGGTCTGTTACACATATACTTTGGTCTGTTACACATTTCAAGTTCTTTTTTATTTATAATGTAAGATAAGACATTTGTTTTGCATCTGGTTATCCAAATGTTCTAGTGCCATTTGTTAAATGGAAGGTTTATTGGAAGTCTGGAAATCAGGTAGTATTAGTCCTCCAAATTTGTTTTTCTTTTTAAAATTCTTTGGAGTATTCTAGGTTTTTTGCATTTATTTCTGTATTTCAGAAGCAACCTGTCAATTTCTAAAAAAATCCTTTAGGGTACTGATTGCAAATGTACTGAATATATAGAATAATTTAGAATAAATTAACTACTTATACTGAATTTTCTGATACATAAACATGATATATCTCTCCCTTAATTTAGGTCTTCTTAAATTTCTTTGAGCAATGTTCTATAGATAAACTTATCCTTAGTTACTCATATTTTTAATACTATTACTAATGGTTTATTAATTTTAATTTTTAATTGCTTTAATAGTTTGCAGAAATGTATTTGATTTTACAAGTTGACCTTAAATATTACAAGCCTGCTATATTCCCTTATTAGTTCTAGAAGTTCTTTTATTGATTCTAGGGATTTTCCATGCAGATGAATAATGTTGTCTGTGAATATAGTTTCAATTAATTTCTTTCTGATCTGTAAGCTTTTTATCTATTGTTCTTGCCTTTTTGTACTGTCAAGGACATTCAATATAGTGGTGAATGAGAATTTTGAGAGTGTACATTCTTGCTTTTTCCCACTCTTAGAATGAAAACATTCAGTCATTTACCTTTGTCATGTTAGTTGTAATGTTTTTATAATGCCCTTTATCAGGTTGAAGAAGTTGACTTCTTCCTGAATTGCTAAGACTTTTAATCATGCATACACATTTACTTTTTTGTCAGCTCTTTTCCTGCATCTATTGAAATGATTAGAGTTTTTTTAGGAAGTTTTTTTCCTTTTAATATGAAAAATTTTCTTGATAGATTTCAAATGTTGTCTCCATCTTGCATTCCCAAACATCAGTTGGTTTTTGTTGGTTTCATTTGCTAATATTTGTTTTATCATTTTGATATATGTAGTCTTGAGGGATATTGGCCTGTTGTTTTTACTAACACCTTTGTTTAATTTTTGTATTTGTATAAACATTGGCTTTTAAGCTTTGCTAAGATGGGTCCATAGCAACCTTTAGTCTAGGGCTAATTTAGCTTTTTTACTAAGATGGCTATTATTGAGGATTCCATCCAATTGCCAAACTATAATAGCAACAGCTGTCATAATTTAGATTCCCCAGAAAACAGCTTTCAAGATGGAGGTTTGCATGTAGGTGGTTTATTCAGGGAGTACTTTCAGGAGTGACACAATAAGAGAGTAAAGGGAATAATGTTGAGAAGAATGAAATGAAAGGAATAAGGTTGGACAAAAGGAAAAGCTGTCTATCCCCTGAGACAGAGAATTACCTTGGCCAAGGAAGTTCCTACAAACCTGCTGTGGGCAAAACTTCTGGCATTCTGGAGGAATGAATGCCTGTCTTTAAGAGTAATCAGAACAGCAGACTGTATCTCTTACAAATAGCAAATAAAAAATGATGATGAAAGAGAAACAATTTCTTTAAAAAGTTTATTTTCCAGGAATGAAGTCCTAATGAGGCAAGGTTGGAATCTGTTTAAGAAGAAGTGGTGACCTCCTGAGAACCTGGACTGTACATGTACTATAAAGGAGTGATACTAGAGTATTTGCACTTAGATGCAAGTAAACTTTCAGATTTGCTGTTGGGAGAATATAGAGGTTTTCTTTTGATTTTATTTTCTCAGTGAAATAGTAAATATGGTTGATTTGAGAGTGATATGGGAAATGGTGTGCTAGAAAGAAAAAAAAAGATGTAAAAGTCATCTTGGAATGTGCAAACTATCATTTTCTACTGGTTAAACTGGTTTGAATAGGGAGGGATTTAAATTTAGCAAGGCTTGGGACTTTTCAGGTACATAACTTAAAGAGGGTGATTAAGATGAGTGAGCATCATTGTAATCTATGTATCTGAAATTATTACTGACCATAGGAAAAATGTTTTATTTTATGAAGATAGCTGAACACTAAACCCAATAAAGATAGCATCAACATTTAAAAAAATTGTCATCATCTCACATGTCAATTCATGTCTAAGAGAATATAGCATTTTTTTTTTTTTTTTTTTGCGGGTGTGGGGGTACTGGGGATTGAACTCAGGGACACTGGAACACTGAGCCACATCCCCAGCCCTATTTAGTATTTTTTTTAGAGTCAGAGTCTCACTGAGTTGCTTAGTGCCTTGCTGGCTTTGAGTTCGAGATCCTTCTGTCCCAGCTGCTGGAATTATAGGGGTTCGACACCATGCTTAGCTAGAAATGTAATCAAAGGATAATAACCATAACCTAATAAAATCTACTCCAGGAACGAAAGGTTAGCTAAATAACACTAAATCAGTCAATATAATTCATTGAATCAATAAATTAAGGGATATATTAGAAAATCAATAGATGATGAAAATCTTTTTGTGGCTTATATACATTTTCAGTATCTATCATGAGTTTTTGATTGAGACTTCACAAGTGTGGGAATCTTAACAAGTAGACTTAATTTGGTGACACCATGTTCTCTCCGTCCATTTCAAACAACCTATTATCTCTTTAAAAATGTTTATCTGATCAATTTCCAAATCCACAAAACAGAGATAATAATAATGAATGGAGGTAATAATGTCTAAATTATATTCTTACGACTCAAATTGTGTAATCCCTTTAAAATATACTGAAGAATAAAAGCACGATACATATTATATATTATTTACATCGAATTATTTATATATAAATTATGTATCAAATCTATAGTTGCTATTCTCATAGATATGGGAATTATAATATATAAACTATATATAATCTTGGAGTTTTAGGCTTAGTACCTGAATTTTACCAATTTAATGTTGCTTCAAAATTATATTACAGTATAAAATTTTATATTTATGTTATTATTCTAAAGTAGTTTCCTGTTTGAATAAGCTGACAAGTACCTAACATGGAACACTTAAAATTTTATACACTGTTGCTAAAATTGAAATTTACAGGAACTATAGACTATAACTGTTGAATTTTAACTTAATTATATATTGACAGTCTAGGTTTGAAATATAGAATTGCATGGCTTATTTTGAATTATCAGGTTTCTTTAGAATCAAATTTGCAGAGCCCCTACTGGTCTGCCTGGTATAAGGTCAATATTAAGTTATTTCAGAAAACTTCAGAAAAATATAGTCTAGGAGAGAGAATATATATATTTGGAAACCTAAACTTTTCTATAATAAATAACATTTATCTTCAACTTATAGAAAATTTAATTACATTTTTATTCTTATTTAATTTCTATTCAAGATTGTGTTAATATAATTTCTTTGATTTTTTATCATTACTTATTAATATTAAAAATGTGACATTTGATTCTTAAGTCTTTGAATATGATAATTTTAAGGGCCCTATATCTAATAGAAGCCAAAAATGAAAGCTAGAAAGGTAATATGCCCAGGGTCTCAGAGCTAGTTAATGACAAATCTAATACTAGAACCCAGTTTTCCTGATGTTAGTTCTTCTCATCTCATTTTATTCTGAACCACATTCTCATTAAATCTTTTGTGTTTCCCTTAGGACTGCTCTCTATTAATATATTTGTACATATTTGGATTTTATTGACTTGTTTATTTGGAGGTAGTCCCAATAGCTAGGTAAAATACTTGGAAAATTCAGACTTCACAGGCTGTTAGATCAGCTCTGAATTCACTAAATTGCTTAGAATGCTCCAATCCCTTCTATTTGTTCAGGTGTACCAAACCTACTTATATGAAAAATGTTTGGGTATGATAATAAGCTGGTTATAGAAAGTCCTTAGATTGGCTCTCTGATTTTTGAAATTATTAAGTTTCTTTGAGAAAAATAATATTCTGATATTCTTATGGTACTCCTCAAAGTGCTACTAAATGAAATCATTTCAAATGGATATGATCTCATAATTCAGAAGGACCTTCATACATAAGAAGATGAAGATAGGAAAGTATTTGTGTAGCATACTTGGACCCTGTGGGTTTTCTCATCATACCATACTACACATTTAAGAATTGAACAAAAATAATACTACCTATACACTGAATACCTGAGTCAGATACTATTTTCTTATTGTGATTTTGACCCAAACCTAAATAACTATATCAGAATTGTTTTGCTCCAAATTTAATAGCCCAGGTGGCACTGGTTATTGAATCTTCAGGATCAATTTTCAAGAGTTGAGGAGGAAGAAAGCTGTAGTTTGGCTATGTCTTTTATTTTATTTTTTTTGGTGGTCTGGGATGAACCCAGGGCTGTACATGCTAGGTAAGTGCTCTAACACTGAGCTACATCTCTGTGGCTACATTACATAAACATGTTTGAATAACAATTGTTTTATTTAAAAAAATGACATTTAGAAAGTTGAACTTTTAAAAATTGGGATAATTTGATATTGTATTTAAAAAGACTTTTTAATCTAAAAGTCTATATAATGTACAGAACAGTCACATGATATACTTTAATGTGAAAAAGTAAATCCCTTAAAATAATGCCTTATGAAATTTGCTTTCAGAGAAATTCTCAGCATTTTAAAAAGAATAAGTTTGAGAATTATTTAGTAGATTCCTAACAAGTCCTGTTTTCTCTCTATTGGAAAAATATGAATTTTATATGTTTTGATAGACTTATTTGCTTAACATGAGAAAAACTGAATTTAAATATATGATTTAGCGTACCTTAAAAATGAATCCTTAAAGTACCTGCAGAATATGTACTTTACAATGTATATGTGTCTACTTTTAGAAAGTATATCAACATACACAGTTTTATTATTGAAAAGTTCAAACATACACAAAAGTAGGAAGACTGGTTTAATCATCTTCTATGCACCAATCACCCAGCTTCATCAGTGATCAACATTTTGCCAATCTTGTTTCACATGTCCTCTCTCTTCTTATTTAGAAAATTATAAAGTTCCAGAACAACCATATTATTCATGACTGATATCATCCATTACACAGATCATATTAAAATTTCCTCTGTTGTAAGATATGCAACATTTCTAATGTTACAGAATGAATCTCTGCACAAACTGATGAGTGAAAGATGCTTTAAAGGGGTCAAACAGAGCTGGGGTAGAACATTCACACTTTTGACTCTTAATAAACAATAGTAGAAGCAAAGGGCCAAGGCTTAAGAGTCTTTACTCTTGAACCCCTGCCAGAACAACCCCCAAATGCTTGTGTGTGATGTACCTTTGTAGGAAATGATTATGATATGAGAGTCTAAGCAAACATTGACTCCACATCATTGTCACTGGATGAGGTTCCCTGGTAAGGTGATTTCCAACTCTGACTAGGATATAGGAGGCTTGTTAATGGAGTGTGTTGAGATGAATACTAGTGGATGGGAAGTGAAAGGAAGAAAGCAGGATTGACCAGAGTGATAAATTAAACAAGTAAGAAGTCTCAACAGAGGTCTTATCCATCCCTATGGCAAGTCTGCTCTGGGATGATAGACCTTTTTTTTAATAACTTTATTTTATTTGTTTATTTTTATGTGGTGCTGAGAGGATTGAACCCAGCGCTTCAAATATGCTAGATGAGCACTCTGCCACTGAGCCACAACCCCAGTCCTTGGTAGACCTTTTGATCAGTCATTGGAAGCAGATCACCCTGAATATGGTGGACACTGAGTGAGGAGAGTCTCTTTAGCCAAAGCAATCCCTATAGGAACTGTTAACATAGGGCTTTCCATTAACAGCACTCCTAGCAGCTTGGAGAATCCTTCCACCCTGTAGCAGAATCTGGGCAGAGCATCCACTACAAACATTTTTAGCAGGAAAATCTGTTCTTACATTTTAGTTTTTCCTAAGTAGGAAAGATACTAAATGTTTTTATGTGCCAGGTATTTTACATATATTATCTTTAATCTTTACATTGACTTGACACGACAGCTATTATTAAGATGAGAAATATGAGAGAGGTTTGGTAACTTGTCCAAGGTTACACTGCTATGGTATAAATAGAAGAATGAGATCTCAACTAATTTCTGTTCAACTACCCATCTCTTTTCACCATGCATTCCCAGCCTTCCCTACACTATGTCAGCACATCTGCAATTAGAGCCTATAGAGGGCACATCTATTATTCTATTACTTCTGGTTTTTACCTCTGGTCAGGACAGCAATATGTTTTTAAAATTTCAAGCTATGTTTACTTAGTACCTTCCAAAGCTATTTGAAATTCAAGTGGAAACCACTCAGGTTTGACTAGATTTCCCAAACAGGTTGTTGCATGTTCTCTATATTTCCTTAAAGTTTTTTTTTTTTTTTTTTGAAATGAGGAGGTGGAAAATGAACCGAAGGCATTTTAATGTCTCTATAATGCTTTTTCTCGTGGCTTTGGAGTGCTTTAGGAAAGAGGAACTAGATAATCAGTATGAATCATTGTAACCATTATTCCTGGCCTTTGAAGCTACTGAATGAAAGAGGGGAAGCTGAGTTCTATTCATAATTTCAGTATTTCTCCCTGAGTGATCTTGGGAGAGTCACTTAACCCAATATATGCTTTGGTTTTCTTACTTAGAAATAGCTGTAATGCTATCCATTCTCTTGTTTTTAAAAATAGAGTCAAAGAATACATTAGATGTTTTGTGAATGCTTTAAAACAACTCCTTAGGAATTTATTAATACTTTATAATTTGTTACTTGATCAAATTATAAAATTAGTATTTATTTTCTTGAAGAATGTAAGAATATGTAGAATTTTACAAGTTACCTTATTAATGTTACTGAGCATTTTGTTCAGTAGCCAAATGGAATGGTTGAGTTTGAATATTAGTCATTTGACAATTGTGTGAGCAGAATAAGGGATCCCCCATTCCCAACCAAAAAAAACACAACAAAACAAAAAGTATCTATGTCTTAATGCTGAACCTGGGAAATGTTACTTTACATAACAAAAAGGATCATTGCAAATGTGATTAAGGATTTTGAAATGGGATGCTTATCCTGGGTGATCTCAGTGGACCCAATGTGATCACAAATTCTTTATAAAATGGAGGAGGCAATATCAGAGTAAGAGAGAGATTTAAAGATACTCTGCTGCTGGCATTGAAGGTGGAGGAAGGGGCATGAGTTAGGAATACAACCTTCCTCTAGAAGTTTGGAAAGGCAAGGAAACAGATCCTTATAGAACCCCCTGAAGGAATGCAGCCCTGTTGCCATCTTGATTTCAATAGTTCTGACTTACAGAATGGTAAAATAATAAATATGTGGATTTTTAAGCCAATAATTTGTTATGGCTTGTGTTAAAAATAGAGATGGATTAGAAATTATCAGAAATGACCCTTTAGGGAATATTGGTGGTCAGAAAATTAAAATGCATCACTTTTGGGTAGAATAAATAATAGTTATATACACACATACATATGTTTGGGTTAAAATTATAGATTTAAATGGTATACATATAATACTATATAAATTTAAAAGAGAAAATACAAGTACATCCTTTATATCAGAGATATCTACTAGCATAATTTTCCTAAATAATCTTTTAATTTTTAAAAATAAATAAATATGAATTAATGCTGTCATTTTCCAAAAAGCTAGGTAATTTTACATTAATTTTTTTGTCATAGTCCATTTTTCTTTCTGGTGACTGAATATGTCAGATGGAGTGATTTATCCAGAAGTTTATTTGGCTGATGATTTGGAGCTGGGAAGTCTAAGCATGGAGCTGGCATTTAGGGTATTTAGTCAGCATCTGGCGAGAGCCTTCTTACTGCATGGTAACATGATATAGGGCATTCTTGAAGAGGCAGAGCAAGAGTCTAGCAAGTTTCTCTTCCACTTCTTATGAAGCCCTTAATGTAGTCACTGGGGCCCCACCTTCATGACCTAATCTAATCCTAATCACCTTGTAATGGCATTAACATATGAATTTGGGGATTAAGTTCCTAACACATGAAATGTTTTCTTATTGGTTCCTTTCAGTTATACATAACATTAGGATTCATTTTCACCAAATGAAAATGAAAGCATGGAATATAATTTGTTTGAATTCAGTCCCTAGTACTTCCCTTTTCCCTGCCCTTCCTATGTCCCCAGTCCCCATTTCCCTGCCCTCCTCCCTCCCCCTGTTCTAATGCATGAAATTTTGGAGGATACATTCAAACAGTAACATTTTTTAAATTGATTTTTTTCAATGAGCCATCAATTTGGGGCATCGTTTAGTATAAGTAAGTATATATTATTCCATTCTCTTTAACTGCCTTGTGTAAATATATTAAAAGCTGTATACTCTGTTTTCGACAGATATAATTTGAGTGTATTCGGTTTTTGCCTATGTAAATAATGCAGTAAATATTTTTGTATGTGCATGTTTTGCATTTTTCTTTGAGTTCAGCAATTCTACGTGTAGGTATGAACTCAAGGGAAATTTTCATCTAATATGCTAAGAAATTTTGATTGCAACATTGTTTATAATAGTAAGAAATCAAAAACAATGTTAACAATCCAAATTTCCATCTTTAAGGAAATAGATGAATTAATAATGAAACTTTTATATCTAGAGCCTATAAGACATATAAAGTATAATAAAGAATAAGCCTTATTTACTATCTCTGGAAAATGAGCAAATCTTGCAAATATAATGTTAAATGTCAGAAGGTAGTATGTGCATCATGACATCATTTGTGGAATTTTAAAAGCACATACAACAAACAGTATAGTATTATAGGTATCTGGACATTATATACTGAAAGTATAAAAAAGATGGATGGGAAATAAGTGTACCAACCTTATTAAAAGGTCATCTGTAGAGAGGAAGTGAAAGCGGTGGATCAGGGTAAAGTTTAATGAGTCTGTAACTGAATTTGAAAATTTTATTTCTTAAAAAATCATTGAAAGGGGTGTTTTACTTTGAAGTAGAATATGTTCCTGTATGAAAAGAACAGTGTATCTATGGAAGTAATATGGTAAACATGTTCAGACACTCAAGTGAACATCAGTATGGCTACATTGTCCTTGGAGATGACAGGAAAGTAGTATCACAGAAATAAAGAAAACACACAAGCAGAACTCACAGTAACTTTAATCAACTAGAGATCAACACGTTTTACAAAGTAAAGCATTAAATATGAAATTAATTAATATTTTCTAGCCTGTAGAAGTAACCAAATTACTACCTCATATATGCCTCAGTTGCATTTTTGAATACTTATTACTGTCTTTATGAGGCATTTGCTTTAAATAATATACAGCAACATTAAGCCTGTGTAATGCCTGTCTTTTTCTTAACTGCTGAAATACTTAACTGAGCCCTGCAATGCTCGTTTTGTCTTCTATAGTTACTCTGTGAATCTCACTTTTAATTCCCAGATTGGACTGAAAATCTTTCAAGGAGGGAAATTTTATCCTATACTTTTTTGTGTATTTTTTAATTGAGTTTAAGTACCCTCTGTATGATTTTTTTAAATTTCAAAACTTAAACAGCAATACTTAGCTTCACCAAACAGTATCTTAGGCACTCGTGTATTGTGTAAAGATATCAGACTTTTGTTATTAACTGTGTTATTTGAGTGGGTTACCTATTCTTGCTAAACCTGGATTTGTTTCCTTTTCTAAAATAGCAGGATGATTAAGGCTACCTTACTGACTGTGCACTTTGAGTAAGGAAATAGTTATAAGCTACTAATTAAGTATCTGTTATACAGCAGGCTTTCAAAAAATAGTATTTCTTTTTTCCCTATCATGCAACTGGAAATATGTGATTATTTTAACACATTATGTATACATAAATACTTGAATTTAGGGGAGTACTAATGCTCATCTCCCAGTCTGATCTTGCTCAGTCTTTAAACAATAACTGCAACTGAGGGGAAGAAATTGGGTGGTGCTGGGCCACATGGCTGATCCTTGTGTTATAGGGCTGGGTCAATTCTGCTCCAACTACAGGGGCTGGGAATGGAGGAGAGATAATTCCATAAATGAAAATCAAAGTTTCTTTGCCAAATGAGGTGACAATAGATGTTACATTGTTAGAATAGCAATTATCTATTTAAACAGTTGTCTGCAAACTGGCCTGCACACCAGATCTATTGCTACTTATTTTTGTAAATAAAGCTTTATTGGAAGATGACAATATCCCCATTTAGTGATATGTTGTCTGTGATTGTTTTTCTGCTGTATCAGTAGAGTTGAGTAGTTGAAATAGAGGTTGTATGGCTAGCAAAGCCTACCCTATTTACCATCTGACTCTTAATCTAATATTTTGTTCTACTGCAAAGAAAGGCATAGGAAAAAGGATCTGTAACAGGATTAGATAAAGATGGCTCCATTGTTTCAAATACTTTTATCTAAGGTCCTTAATGAAGCCTTCAAATATTTAAATGCTGCATTAAATAATATCAATTTTAATTTAAGGCCAGTAAGTTCCGAACTTGTTTAGTGATAATGGTCAGCTTAATCTTCTTTTAAAGTGCTTCTAAATTTTAGAAATGCTTACTAATTTCTGTTGAATATTTTTATACCAAGTTATACATTTAGTTTACTTAGCAAAAAATTTAAAATATAATAAGTTTGATTTTATGGAGTATGTAATCTGTGTTTTACTTTTAGGCTCTGTTGATTTTTTTTTATTATAATTAAATGCCTGAGGCTTTAGCTTTATGAATAAAAGATTTATTTAGCTCGTAGTTATGAAAAGTCAAGGGAATGGGACTGGCATTGATTTGGCCCTGGTGAGGATCTCATAGTAGATTACTATCACATTTGTCAGGAGCACATCTGGGAGGAAGAGATCACACTGCTACACCAGAAGCCAAAAGGATTGCCCAGAAATGGCCAGGTTTATTCTTTTTATAACAATGTTCCTGTAAAAAATATCTTACTCCCTTCTGAGAGCAGAGGTCCTCAGTGGCCTAACCACCTCCCATTGGGTTTCACCTCTTATAGATCTCATTACCTTTCACATCACCACATTGAAGCCCAAGCTTCTGACATATGAACCAAAGCACATCCAAACCATAGCAGGCTCCAGCCATTGTGAAAATGCAGGAGTGTATGTTGTTATTAACTTTAAATAATGATTTAGCTCCTGAAGCCTTGCTTTTGTACATACTATTGTTCATATATGATTTTTTGATATGCAATCCTTGTTCTATAATCCAGTTCCCAGCTATAATATAACTTGAGGAAAATACAATATCTTTTATGACTTTATGACAGAGCAGTGCATTTTGGCAAGACCTAGTGAGTGGCTATAATCTCAGATGTCACATTCCCATATTCATTCAATCCATCACTACTCATTGTTTCCCATACCTGTTTAGTGAAAGCTTTATTATATGCCAGACATTGTGTTAGTGCGAATTCAGTGATAAATAAGACAGAAATGAATCCTGTCCTCATTTTGCTTAAAATCAAATCAGAAATAAAGACATTCATTCATTTATTCATTCACTTTTATTTGTGTTATGGTTTAGATATGAGATGTTCCCCCAAAGCTCCTGTAAATGCAGGCCTATTCAGATGTAAGAGGATTGGATTATAAGAACTCTAACCTAATCAGTCTATACCAACTTAAATGGACTTACTGGGTCGTAATTGTAAGCAGGTGGGGCATGACTGGTCACTGTGGGTGTGCCCTGGAAGGGTGCATCTTCCCTGTGGCCCCTTATATTCTCTCTAACTTTCTGTTTCCTGACCACACCATAGGCTCAGAAGCTTTCTTCTGCTGGGCTCTTCCCCCATGATATGCTTCCTCACCTTTGACTCAGAGTAATGGAGTCAGCTTTCTAAGGACTTAGACCTCTGAAACTGTGAGCCCCAAACAAACTCTTCCTCTTTTAAATTGTTCTTGTTGGGTATTTTGGTCACAGTATCACAAAAACTGACTAAAATAATTTGTTAATTATGTCAATGAATATTTATTGAATATTTCTGTGGGCTAGACACTATAATAAACATTGAGCAGGCAATAATGAAAAAGACCAACTCCCTGATCTTTTGAGGCTTGTAATAACTTTGAAAGACAGGTATTTCACAGATAATTGTTTCATTGGAATTGTGATCAGTGCAGGGTGCTGTGAGAGTATATATAGTTGACTTGACCCAGTCATCCCCGAGGAAATAATGTGAAAACTGGGACCTATAGAAACTGAAGTAGAAACAGAGCCCTCAGGGAGCATTAGAAGTTATCTAGGCAAAATTGAAAAGAAGAGTGCTCTTGTTCTGTAGGTTTACAGGTAAAAGAACAACTTTGTTCATGCCTCAAACCATACATAGTTAGAACATAGTGTTCCAGATGGGCAGGGATGACTATCAAATCTGGAGAGATTCGAAAGAGCCAGATCACTCACAATCTTGCAGACTAAATTAAGAGGCATGGCATATTTAGATTTTCATTTTAGTAAGATCACATGGGCCAAAGTGTTGAAAATGGCTAGCAAATATAAGACCTTTTAAGGAACTGTGAATGATAATTCATGTCAGAGATTTTTGTGCTATTAAAAAAGGTTATTGGCCATTGTAATGGAGAGGAACATCTGCCCTCCCACTTCAGTTTCTCTACTACTTCAAGACACAGCTCAAATGTCATCACTTTTCTGAAGTTTTTCTTGCCCGTCCTAGACAATTTTATCTGTGACCTCTTACAATATGCATTCAGCTATCCATTCATTCATCCCTGAAATTCATAATGAGCCTATTCTAAGAATCTCTGCCAGGTTATGAAAATGGATCATAAACTAAGACACGGTTTCTACACATGGGGAGCTGACCTTTTGGTGTAGATCATAGTTCAGTGTGAAAAGTGTTTTGATAAATATATAGAGGGCATCACAGAAGTGGAGATATAAGTTAGACTTGGATATAGGGAAGGAACTTATAGCTTTCTGGAAAGATCTGTTGGACAGTGTGGTAGGGTTGAGCATAATGATGCAATTGAGAAACTGCAAATTATTTTATATGGCTAGAATTGATGATAGAAGTGGTGGTAGAAATAATGAGAAATTAATATAAAGAATTAGTGAATGTGTATTTTAAATGTTTTTTTATACCATCAAAGATAATATCACAATTTTCTACTTCCATGTTTGTTGTCAGATGCACCCAGGTCAGAAAATGTGTAAAGAATAAGTCTGAGTGGAGCTGGAAGTGAGATGCTACTTTTTTTCCCCAAAATACATGCTCAGAAACAAACTTCTTAATAAAAAATTGTATGAATCAGGACATAAAACTTAAACTATTGATAGAGGAGTGTAGCAAAGAAGGGTAATCAAGAATAAATAGGAAAACTAAAAGAAACTTCAGGATAAGGAAAATTCCTCAAAATTTTGAGAACTGTTAGCACTTATCTACAGAGTTGTTGTTGTTGTTGTTTGTTTTAAATCAAGACCCTATACACATGGTTGATATAGATGTGTCTTGAACATTTTGGTGAGCTTCTCAGAGCTAGGTGTGCATAATAATGGCTTTTGTTAAAAATATAGATTCCTATACAACTCCAATATTTTAAGTAAATTCAGAGGCAGCTAGGGGTATGACTTTTCATCAAGCATCTCTGGTGATTCTGACGCCAGTGTTAGTATTCTATTGCTTTATGTAACTGCATGTCTATGACTCTTAGGATTTTATCAAGAGATTAATAGGAGTATTATGCAAGAGGCTTAATGAACAGAGCCCAATGGAAACCTCTGAAGATATCATTAACTAATGAATGTATATGCTTTAGGTCAGTTTGTTTTTATCTAATTGGTATTACTAAGCTCAATTTATTTATCTTGTATAAACTCTTTGTCACACACTGGTTTGGTAAACATCTTGTTTTGTCAAGCGTTCTATATATAAAGAATTCCTAGAGTTATTGGATAAGAACTTGTTGAATAACAGAAACAAAGAAAGATAGGAAGAAAGAAGAAAATAAGGGAAGAAATAAGAAAAGGAGGGAAGAAGAAGGAAATAAATGTATCTTAACATAATTTGATTTAGAAAATCCTGTTGATTTTCATGAATACTGATTTATTTACTAAGATCTCAAAAACCATCTGCTTAACTCAAAGAATGTTGGCAGGGACTCATATTAGTAGGGGATGGTTGGTTCTGCTGCAAGGCTGCCACTTGTTTGTTAAAACCAAATTATTTTGTCTTAGGAGTTACTATAGTTGACATAAGCTTTTCCTCTTCTTCTAGCTATAAATAAAACACAAATGTTGATAAGGAAAAAAATTTTTTGTCACTCATATCATTTTTACCTCAGTTACATAAATGATTTTGGGTTTAAGTTCCTATGAAAATTTGTCTAGTTTGGAAGACAGAAGATAAATTTGAACTATATTTTTATTAAACAACCTTAGGTTAGATTTATTCTATGTTTTAATAGTAGCTTTACAATAAGTATATGTTGACATAATGATTATTATACTAAAACCAATTTAAAATTTACATATATTTTTCTTTTTTAATTTTTCCTAATTAGTTATACCCAAGAGCAGAATGCATTTCTCAACTCATTGTACACAAATGGAGCACAACTTCTCATTTTTCTGACTGTACATGATGCAGAATCACACTGTTTGTGCAAACATACATGTACATAAGGTAACAATGTCCATCTCATTCCACCATTACTACCACCCCCATACCCTCTTCCCTTCCCTCACTATCCGCTGCCCAATCCAAAAATTCCTTCATTCTTTCTTAACTCCCCTTCCCCATTTTGGATCAGCATCTGCATATCAGAGAAAATATTTGGCCTTTGGTTTGTTGGGATTGGCTTATTTCACTTAACATAGTATTCTCCTATTTCATCCATTAACCTGCAAATGCTGTTCTTTCATTCTTCGTTAAGGCTGAGTAATATTTCACTGTATGTATATATGTGTGTGTGTGTGTGTGTGTGTGTGTGTGTATACACCTTATTTTCTTTATTAATTCATCTGTTGAAGGGCACATAGGTTGGTTCCATAGTTCAGCTATTGTGAATTGAGCTGCTATAAACATTGATCTGACTGCGTCACTGTAATATGCTGATTTTAAGCCCTTTGGGTATAAACCAAGGAGTGGGATAGTTGGGTCAAATGGTGGTTTCATTCAAAGTTTTCTAAGAAATCTCCATATTGCTATCTAGAGTGGTTGCACCAATTTTCAATCCCAATATATGAGTGTACCTTTCCCCCACATCCTTGCCAACACTTATTGTTGCTTGTATTCTTGATAATTGCTATTCTAACTGGAGTGAGATGAAATCTTAGAGTAGTTTTGACTTACATTTCTCTAATTGCTAGAGATGTTGAACATTTTCATATATTTGTTGATTGTTTATCATCTTCTGAGAAGTGTCTGTTCAGTTCCTTAGCCCATTTATTGATTTGGTGTTAAGTTTTTTTAATTCTTTATATATCATGGAGATTAGTGCTCTATCCGATAAGAGTGTAGTAAAGATGTTCTCCCACTCTGTAGGCACACTCTTCACATTATTGATTGTTTCCCCTGCTGAGAAGAACCTTTTTAGTTTGAACCCATTCCACTTATTGATTCTTAATTTTATTTCTTGTGCTTTAGGAGTCATGCCCTAAGCTGACATGATGAAGATTTGGGTGTACTTTTTCTTTTATTAGGCATAGGATCTCTGATCTAATTCCTAGGTCCTTGATCCACTTTGAATTGAGTTTCGTACACTATGAGACAAAGGGTTTAATTTCATTTTGCTACAAAATTTAATAATGTATGTTTTTGGCACCTTTGTCTAGTATTATATAAATGTGTTCATGGGGTTTATCTCAGTGTCTTCTATTCTATACCATTGGTCTACATGTCTATTTTGGTGACAACACCATGCTGTTTTTGTTACTATGTCTCTGTAATATAGTTTAAGACCTGGTATTGTGATGCCTCCTGCTTCACTTTTATTGCTAAGAATTGCTTTGTTTCTAAGTTTACCAAATGAATTTCATGATTGTTTTTTCTAGTTCTACAAAGAATATTATTGAGATTTTAATATGAATTACATTAAATATGTGTAACAGTTTTGGTAGTATTGTCAGTTTGACTATATTATTTCTGCCTATCAAAGAGCATGAGAAATCTTTCCATCTTCTAAGGTCTTTTTCAACTTCTTTCTTTAGTGTTTTGTAGTTTTCATATGTAGAGGTCTTTCACCTCTTTTGTTATATTGATCCTAAGTATTTTATTTTATTTTTTAGGCTATTGGGTATGGGGTAGTTTTTCTAATTTCTATTTTGGAGGATTCCATCATTGATGCATAGAAATGCATTTGATTTATGGGTGTTGGTTTTTGTATTGTGCTACTTTCCTGAATTCATTTATTAGGTCTAGAAGTTTTCTGGTGGAATTTTTTGGGTCTTCTAGGTATGAAAGCATATTGTCATGACACAGTGGTAATTTGAATTCTTCTTTTTCTATTTGTATTCCTTTAATTTCTTTTGTCTGTCTAATTGCTCTGGCTAGATTTTCTAGGCCTATGTTGAGTAGAAGTGGTAAAATAGGGCATCCCTGTATTATTTCAGTTTTTAGAGGGAATGTTTTCAATTTTTCTCCATTTAAATGATGTTGCCCTTAAGCTTAGCATAGATAGCTTTAACAATGTTGAAGTATGTTCTTACTATCCCTAGTTTTTCTAGTTGTTTTGAACATGAAGGGGTGCTATTTTTGTCAATGCTTTTTCTGCATCTACTGAGATGATCATATGATTCTTGTCTTTAATTATTATTTTTTTTAACATTTACTTTTTTTAGGTGGACACAATATCTTTATTTTATTTTTATGTGGTGCTGAGGATTGAACCCAATGCCTCACGCATGCCAGGCGAGTGCGCTACCACTTGAGCCACATCCCCAACCCCATCTTTAATTATTTTGATGTGATATGTAATGTTTTTTTGATTTCTGTATGTTGGACCAACTTACATCCCAGAAATGAACCACTTGATCATGATGCATTATGCTTTTGTGTATAATTTTCCAGAATTTTATTGAGAATTTTTTCATCTATGTTCATCAGGGATATTAGTCTGAAGTTTTCTTTGCTTCATATATCTTTGTTTGGTGTTGATATCAAAGTGATACTAGCTTCACAGAATGAGATTGGAAGGGTATCCTCCTTTTCTATTTCATGGAATAATTTGAGGATTATTTGAGGAGTATTTTTAAAGGACTTATAGAACTTGGCTGAGAATCTGTCTGATCTTGGTCTTTATTGGTAGGATTTGATGGCATCTTCTATTTCATTGCTTGAAATTGATGCCTTGAAATTGTGTATGTCCTCTTGATTTAATTTGGGTAGATCATGTTTCTCTAGAAATTTGTCAATGTCTTTAAGATTTTCTATCTTTTTGGAGTACAAATTTTCAAAATAATTTCTGATTATCTTCTGTATTTCAGTAGTGTCCATTGTTATATTTCCTTTTTCATTACAAATTTTAGTAATTTGAGTTTTTTTCTTCACTAGTGTGTCTAAGGGTTTATCAATTTTATTTATTTTTTTCAAAGAACCAACTTTTCATTTTGTCTTTTTTTAATTGTTTCTTTTGTTTCAATTTCATTGATTTCATCTCTGGTTTTAATTGTTTCCTTTCTTCTACTACCTTTTGTGCTGATTTGTTGTTCTTTTTGTAGAGCTTTGAGATGTAATGTTCGGTCATTATTTGTTAAATTTTTATTCTTTTAATGAATGAGCTCAGTGCAATGAACTTTCCTCTTAGCACTACCTTCATAGTGTCCTAGAGGCTTTGATATGTTGTATTAGTGTTCTCATTTACGTCTAAGAATTTTTTTATTTCCTCCCCAATTTCTTCTGCTATCCATTTGTCATTCAATAACGTATTATTACTGTCTCCAGATGTTGGAATAGCTTCTCTTTTTTATTTTATTATTGATTTCTATTGTGATCCCATTATGATTTGATAGAATGCATATTAGTTTTTATTTGTATTTACTAAGAGTTGCCTTTTGGCATAACATATGATCTATTTTAGAGAAGGTTCTATGTGCTGCTGAGAAAAAAGTGTATTTGATCATTGGCAGATGAAATATTCTACATATGTCTGAAGTTGAAATTATTGATTGTATTATTTTGTTCTATAGTTTTTTTTTTGTTGTTTAGTTTTTGTTTGGAAGATCTATCCAGTGGTGAGAGAGGTGTGTTAACGCCACCTAATATTATTGTATTGTGATCTATTTGATTTTTTTTTGTATTTTAGGTTTTGTTTATTCATTTTTTTTATGTGGTACTCAGGACCAAACTCACTGCCTCATACATGGTAGGTGGGCACTCTACCACCGAGCCACAATTTCAGCCTCTGTTTGATTTTTGAAATTAAGAAGGGTTTGTTTGAAGTACGTAGATGCTTTTTTCTGGCACACATGTTTATGATTGTTGTGTCTTGCCTAAGTATGATTTCCCTTAAGCAGTATGAAATGTCCTTTTTTTTATCCCTTCTGACTTACTTTGGCTTGAAGTTCACTTTATCTGATATGAGGATGGAAACCCCTGCTTGTTTATGCAGTCCTTGTGAGTGATATGTTTTTTCCCATCCTTTCATCTTCAGTCTGTGGATGTGTTTTCTTATGAAATGAGTGTCTTGAAGACAGCATATTGTTGAATATTCTTTTAAAAATCTAATCTGTCAGTCTATGTCTTTTGATTGATGAGTTTAGGCAATAAAATTCAGGGTTATTATTGAGATATTATTTGTATTCCTGGTCATTTTAGGTTTTTTTTTTGTTTTGTTTTTAGTTTCTCCTCTGTCTTTTCTTTTAGTGTTGCTCCTCTCTTCGCTGATTTTCATTTTTTAAAATTTTCTCCTCACTGAATATTTTACTGACAATGTTCTGTAGTGCAGGCTTTAAGTTGTAAATTCTTTTAACTTATTTATCATGGAAGATTTTTATTTCATCATCAAATCTGAAGCTAACCCTAACCCTAACCCTAACCCTAACCCTAACCCTAAGAATTCTGGATATAGCATTCTTGGTTGACATCCATTTTCTTTCAAAGCTTGGTATGTGTTGTTCCAGGACCTCCTAGCTTTGAGGGTCTGGGTTGAGAAATCTGCTGAGATCTGAATTGGTTTCCCCCTATATGGAATCTGATACTATTCTCTTATGGCCTTCAAGATTCTATCCTTATTCTGTATGCTAGGCATATTTATTATAATATGCCTCAGTGTGGGTCTATTTTAATTTTGAATTTGTATATTTGAGGTCCTATAAGCCTCTTTTATTTGATTTTCCATTTCAATCTTTAGGTTTGGTAAATTTTCTAATATTATTTCATTGAAAAGATTGTGTATTCCTTTGGTGTATTCCTGTGCTTTTCTCTATTCCAATAAATCTTAAATTTGGTCTTTTTATGTTATCTTATATTTTGCAAAAGTTCTGCTTATGGTTTCTTACTATCTTCACTGTGTGGTCAACTGTATTTTCAAGATTATATATTTTGTCTTCATTCCTTAGGTCTGTCTTGCAAGTGATCTAGTCTGTTGGTGATGCTTTCTATTGAATTTTTAGTTTGGCTTCCTTCATTTCAAGGATTTCTGCTCTTTTTTCCAGAATTTCTGTTTTTTTTTAAATCTCTTTATTGAAGTGATCTTTTGCTATCTGTATTTGTTCTCTTACACCATCCTTTATTTCACAGGTCAGTTTAACTGTGTGCATTCTGAGCTCCTTCTCTTACTTTCTTCTATGTTGTCAGTGGATGCTCTTATTGTAGCATCTTGGTTTGGGGCACTTTCTTCCCTTGTTTTTTTATGTTGTGTGTCTTCTGATCTAACAGTATGGATCCAAGACAGTTTCTGTCCCATAGACTTATACTGCCCCTGTAGGTTTCCAATACCTCATCTTTAAGGGGTGATCAATATTAACAGCACCATTGCAAACAATATGAATCCTTAAACCAAATAGCTCCTATTAAGATGTTTACAATTTTGTCATAATAAACAGAAATGGTGTGTTCAATTTTTGTCTACAATTGAAAAAGGGTCTACAATTTCTAATGGTACACAAAGAGAGAACAGGGTGGTGTAGGATGTGATATTTATGGTGGGGGAGAAGACAGAAGTATTAGATCTTAGGAAGAGTGAAAGAGGAATCAATAGAAGTTGACTGCTGGAGAGAGACTGTGGGGAAACAGATAAGTGAGAGGGAAATATAGAGAAATTTTAAAAATAAGTAAAAGTAAAAATAATAAAATAAAAATAAAAGAATATACAACATTACTATAATATACTATTCAGATATCCTAATCCTCAATAGCATGATGTGTGAAACATATTTAATTTCAAAATGGTGGGAATGTGAGAATGGGAAAGAAAAGAAAAAAAATCTCTAAGGAAAATTGAACAATTGTTTCTATTGGAGTTCAATAACTTCTCTTCTTACCTTCTCATCTGATAGGTGGGGTTGTCTGGAGTTTGCTGATATCTTCACCTCAGGAAGGTCAGGTTTACTAGGGTGGGAGTTACGGTAAGCCTTGGAGGTGAAACTCCTAGAGGTGGAATATAGCAATTGCTAGTCCCTGTTGGAAGACCCCAGGACTCTCCTTTGGGGTCCACTTGTGTGATGTAGGAGCCTGATTTTAGCCCCTCATGTTGCTTTCACACCCCATAATTCATGATCTTCATTTTAGTTTCTAAACTGTATCCCTCTTGCCCCTGCCCTTTTGACTTCCCTGCAGCACCTCTATCTGCAGAGGTCCTGAGAGCTAAGTGCCAGGACCTGTGCACCTGTCATGGGGAGCTGTTCTGTATCTGTCAAATCAGGACCAGGTGTTAGAGCTGCAGGCTGGCTATGTAGCTGCAAGTGCTGGGCTGGGTTGTTGGCTAGAGAGGGTTTGGAAGACTGGGGATTGGGTAGGTGGAAGGCCCTGTTGATTGCCAATCCAGTGGAACAAGGAGATCAGTGGTTGCCAGATAGTGGAAGGAGTCAGGGACTAGGTTGGTGTCCAGTCACAGCAGGTATTGGCCCAAGTTGGCCCTGGAAAACCAGTGGGTGCTAGACTGGTTGGCTGGGCAAGTCAAGAGCAAGATTCCTTCACACCATCTTCCAATCTACTGACCCTATGCAAGGTTTTCTCCTACCTCTGCAGCAAGATGTTGGATATTAGCACACTTAGCAGGGAGACGTCAGGTGTAACCAAGCCTACAGCATATTGATGATGGTCTTCTAGGCCCTAGCTGGTGTCCCTAGATGGAAGTGGCCATGACCCTAGATGGTGGCATTGGCAGTGGAAAACCTGTTGGTGACTTGATATTGTTCTTCTTGGCCCTGGTGGGTGTCCCAAAATGGAGGTTGACATAACTCAAGATGTTGATGGCAGTAGTGGAGATAACCAAAGATGGCAGCAGAGGTGTCCCAAGATGGAGGTGACCGCTTTCAGAAATGAGGCAGTGAGGGAAGGCCGTGGGGTGATAGTGTGTGGCCACATTCAGAGATGCAGCACCAGGTGGTGCTGTGGTGTGTAGCTGCCTCCAGGCCCTGCCCAGTGTCCCAAGGTGGAGGCTACCATGTAGAGGTGGCTATGGCAGTGGCTGTGGTGATGAGGCAGCAGCAGCAGGCTGCTCAGTGATGGTGGGTGGCCTCCATGTGGTAGCTCTGTGCTGCTGGTACCTCTGCACCTTGTATAGTTTTCTTGTACAAATCATAGTTAACTGTATAATATCTTTATTTGAAAGAATCTTTTTGAAAGTAAAAACTAACTCCTAATATGACTAATAAATCCAGATTTTATATATTTATTACTTGAAGCAATCATTCAATTTGGCTGTGGGTGTCTTAAAACTATACTGTGAAATGAAAACTCAGGTGCTGAAGGGGAAAAAAGAAAGTAACAGTTAATTGGGGCTAGATTGTGTTTTAAGCAAGGTTTAAAAGATTAGAGTTGATAGACATGACACAGAAATAATATCTGGTAAAATGATAGGTAAATCGCTTCTCACTGATGATCCTCTGTAAGCTCCGCTCCTACGTCTGCTGAACTTCTAGTGTGCCCTTTCATTATATATCCCCATGACAGTTCTCCACTGTTCTACTCATCACAGTTGTAATTATCTCTTTAGGGTTTAAGTGTTGCCCAGACACTCTTCTTTACTATATTTATGGACTGGGCATGCATTAGGAAGCCAATAATATTTGTAGAATGTATATTTTCCAATTTCTAATAATCAAATGTTTATATTATCAGGTTGCATGAGAGCTAATAATTGTTGAATGGTTGGCCAAAGGAATTAATAAGTTTAGTGAAAAGTCAAAGAGCACTATTTCCCAGAATACCCCTTTTCTATATTATTTTTCCTTTTCACATGTTTACTGCCTTCTCTTGTTTGACTTCAAAATTTTTTCTTAGGATAGTGTTGATGAAATTACTTTTAATCCAATATTTACATTTTTAAAGAAGTTAATACCTAAAAGAATATACCATTAATGATGAAATTCCATACACTGGTCTGATGGGAAAGATGTTCTGTAGAATAGAGGAATTAATTTTTGCTGTCCCTAAAACAAACTCATATTACTGCCCCTCCTGCTCTTTCTTCCTTCCTTTCTACAAATATTGAGCATTCATGTGCCAAACTTTGGGAATCAGAAAGCAAAACAGCTATCGGTAAAGGGTAAGGGTCATTAGATGGGGAACCTCTTGGGCCCAGACAGCATAATTTGAGTTTGAAATTCCATGCCAAAGAGATTAGCTAGGCAGCAATAGCAAAATTTCTAGAGTTTATTTAGCCAAAGTTGGTGGAACAAATTATAATGCTATGCCTTTATATGTTTTCTGCTTACTTTTTGAAGACAAAAGAAAAATTAGGGGAAGGTAGACAAATTGTCTTAACTGAACAATGGAAAATATGTAATGAGGAGCACAATCAGCTGGTGCTTTTATTTTATTGTTTAGGGCGAATTTTGTTGGTGTTGCAGGGTTATAATTCTTGTCAATTAACTATGATGTTTGTTCTGGTTCTTTGCTGACTAGGGCAGATCAGTGAAGGGCATAAAATTATAAAACCAAACTCAAAATAAAACCAAAAATAAACTCAAAAATAAAACCAAACTCTTGCCAATTTTTTTTATTTGCAGTTCCTTATTTATTTTATATTAAGTTATCCCTGTAATGAATATAACATCTTCTATCCTTGAGGCCTACTTCTTTGGTAATTCTAGGAGATATAAAGCAAAAAAGTAAAATATTTTAGAATATTTGAACAACATATCCCTAACAGATTTGTTATGCCCATGGGACATAAAAATAATTCATTTATTCAGTAACACTTGGTTCAATTGTGGAAGAAAAATATTATGCACTAATGTGTTAGGTATGTTGAACATGAAAGCCTCCCTGCCATTCAATTAAGTACTTCCAGGGGAGATGCTGTTAAGGTCACTATTGCCCTATACAATGGCTTTAAATGAGTTAGAAATGGATATCTCCTTTGGGATAGATTCTGCCTCCATTTAGAACTATTGTTTGTCTTTGGAGTTAGGGCTAGAATTCAGTGTCTAATTGCTTTCTAGGAATGATGTCTCATGTTATGGTTTGGATGTAAGGTGTCTGTCTCCCAAAAAGTCCACGTATGAGACAATGGAAGAGGGTTTAGAGAAACAATGATTGGGTTGTGAGAATCTCAACCCAATCAGTGAATTAATCACCTGATGGGATTGACTGAGTGATAACTGGAGGAAATTACAGTATAGCTGGAGGAGGGACATTGGAGGTATGGCTTTGGGGTATATATTTGTATTTGGCAAGAGGAGAACTCTCTCTGCTTCCTGATCATCAGGTGAGCTGCTTCCCTCCACCACACTCCTCTGCCACAATAATCAGCTTCACCTTGAGCCCCAAGAAATGGAGCAGGCATTCTATGGACTGAGACCTCTGAAACAGAGCCCCTAAATAAAATTTTTCTCCTCTACAATTCTTCTGGTCAGGTCTTTTAGTTACAGAAGTAGAAAAACTGACTAAAACGACTCACAAGCACACACAGGATTCCAGTTTTCATATTCTTCTTGATTTCATTTTTATGAAAGAGGGATTAGATCATCTCCCTTGGGCAAGGATAAACTTCTTAGGTAAGACCTTGTGATTTATGCTGTCAGATGACAAAATTAAAACAAATTTAAAAATCTTATCTGGCTTTTATTTGTAATTCTAGAATTGGTCAACACCTCACTCTAAAAATTGAATATATGTTCTGATGAGCTGGTCAGAGGAGTTTGGCTTTACAGACAGGGCTGAAGAAAGCAGAAACAGAACAAAAAGCAGATTGGCCATTTCAAACTTAATTTTCTTGTTAAGATTAAAGTAGAGTGGACTTCCTTACCATGTGGTTCAAACTGACCTGTTTGAGATTTTTGACTCTCTGGTTCTTCAACTCTTTCTCTCTTCTTTCCTGATTTCTTGGAAGGTGAAATAAACCATTATGTTCCATGCTTGGTGGAATGAAACTTTAGCATGCTTAACTTTATTTGGTTTAGACTTACCAGTTCAATCTAATGGCCTCCCATGAATTTATTTAATAATACTCAAAACAAAAGCAAACAAGAAATGGAAAGAATGATTGAATGATAATGGGCATTTTCCACCTGTAATTTCCTAACCTTCACAAGAGTCTTTTAATGTAGGCATTATTATGTAAAGTTTAGTCATTACGAACAAGGTGTTTAGAGGTTAAATGATTTACTTCAAGACAAAAAGCTACATTGTAAGTGGCAAAATCTTATGCAAGTTGAGATCTAACTGCAAAACCCAAAACAACTTTGGTTTACATACTTTAGTATAGTTGAAGGAATTTCCCTTTCTTTACCCCTCCAAGGTTATATTTACTGAAATTTTACTATAGATACCTCCTGGAGACCATCAGTGTCCCACTGGCATAGGAATCTCAACCTAAGAGCACCTATTCCATTTACACTTCTTGCTTATTTATCCTCTCCCTGACCATGCCAGAGATGTTTAGTCCTCTCTCTAAATAATCACTTTTACTTGTTTGAGATTATCTCAACCTCCTAACCTGGAGCTAATCTATACCTAACTTCTCCCACCTTAACCTTTCTCCCTGTACCACAACTAAATCATTTCATATTCTATGGCAGTTTACTGTTTTTTCTTCTTTAGATGTCTTCTAACCCCGTTCTGATCCTTTTGCGTCACTCTATACTTTCCTTATGCATTATACAGAGATCCTTTACTTTCAGTTTCCAGAGCATCTTCTGGGCTTTCCCTTCCTGCTGGTTTAATGGAACTCCTGAATCCTGGAATGGTACAACCATGGATTGCCTATAGTTAGCAGTGATCCCATTTTGTTTGTTCCATAGCCTAGTAGGAAGAATACTGATCCATCTATTTCTGTTATTGAAATGTGTCCCTGGAAACTTGTGGCATTTTTGTGTACATGATTAGGGTATCTAGAGCTACTAGAATACAGATAGGCCAGAGTTTTAATAGAATTTTGCTATTTTTTCTGGTAAAGTATGGTATATATGGAAAACATTTTAGAATGCTAAACCATTTTAGAAACCCTTGAAATGCATGCCTTTCTTAATGTAGCACTTTCTTTTACATATTACATGTTCAAGAATGCTAATGAATATTGGCTTTGTTTTATTTGATAGACTTGTACTTCATTTCCATTGTCTTTCTCTAGATTTATCTTCTTCAGGCAGGTGGAATAAATGAATGAATTATAAATTGTCATGTACTGAATGGAACCATGAGCCAGCTGTCTATAACTGTATTATTATTAATCATGTATTTTCATCCTTTTATTCTACTCAACTCTGCTATTTTACCTGACAGATTTGGAATTTCCACCCCCAGATTCTGACTGTAAAGTCCATACATTTTTTTTTCCAATATTTATTTGGGTTCAATTTTGGGCTCCCCTCTAAAGGGGGAATAGATTCTGTCTTTTGTAAAATGAACCCATGTGACATTAGCAATCAAAATGTGCTAGAATAGAAAGGAAGGTAAGTTATGTTTTATACACACACAAACACACACACACACACATACACATCCCTTTAAATTCAACTACTGTGGGTGTGTATACACATATATATGTGATTGTATATCCATATATATATATATATATATATATATATATATATATATAAATATATCACATATATATCATATATATAAATATATCACATATATATATATCATATATATATATATGTATATATATCACAATGAACATAAGAACAGTAACTTTTCGATCTTATGATGATAGATTTTCTACAGCTATCAAAAATGAAGTACTTCCTCTGGTTCTTTTTTGTATTCTGTGCCATTCTCCCCTAGAGCAAAAGAATGATGAAGCAAATTAAATTCTAACCAAGGAAAAAAATGAATGCCTTTAAGCTTATTTCTCTCCTCTGAAGGCAAGTACTTCAACAGCCCACTTACCCTTTACCTCCAAATATGCAGTGATCTAAACAAACAAAAACCCCCCAACTTCACAAGAGCAATGGTGAGAGACTTGAACTTGGTTATTATGAATAACTCAAGGGAATATTTTCTATATTACCTCTTTTCAGTTGTTGATAAGGGAAAAATTTAAGAGGCCAAAGTTTTATTCCTTATGCAATATAGAACACACACAACAAATGTTGGTTGAATGTTGCATACATTTGCTGTACTCCATCAGAAGTTAAGTATATTTGTTATGGAAGTATGATTCATGAAGAATAAAAGTAAAGAAGTGCAGGGGCTTTTTTAGACTCAGATAGGGCTAGTGTACAGGTGCCCAGAGTTCTTTCATCTTGACCTGCTAAAAGGAAAAAAAAGTTAAATAATTAAAATGTCCTGAAATTAATAGTAACTTGGAATTATGTCAATAGCTCTATCAATTACAGTAAACTTCCTTCTTGGTTCTAGTAAGTTCAGCTGATACTAAATACACCCATGTAACCAAAGAGATAGGTAATTTAGCAAGGTTCTAAGGAGACCTATAGGAGTAATCAAATATTGGAAAGTGTTTTCAGAGGAAGTTAAAATAGTATGGTTTTGAAGTCTGAGGAAGAAAACACTGAAGGCTTTTTATTTATATATTTATTTTTGTTTTTTGTTTTTTTTATTGGAAGATAAAAATAATCTTTAGTGATAAGAATTCTTTAATTTGATACTTTAAAAATAATAACAACCTATTGCCAGGGGGCAAAGTTGTGACATATGCAGTCAAGGGGAGAAATAAAGAATGTCCATGTGTTTCTGCCCCTTTCAATTCTTTATTCACTCAAATTACTCAATACAACTTTACTCTATAGGTTCATAATGAAGAAAACAACAATCCTTAACGATAGGCACTGCAATGGAGATAATCAATTAACAGCAAGCAATTCTAGATTAAATAATTCACAGAAAACAATTTTAGATTAATTCTGAGCATTGAAAAACATATTTAGTCATGACAGGCTAGTGACAGACATTCCCTCTGCATGCTGAGTTCAAAAGTCTCAATCCTTAGGCTTTATGACCTGCAGATGCACCTCACTCAGACAGCAGTGATCAGGTCCTGAACCAAAACAGGCTTTTTCTGGTGTGGGGTGGATGACCAGTTGAGGAGAGGGTCATAGGGAGAAGTTGCAGCTCTCACAAAGGTCCAGACAAGGTGATAGAGTTTGAGAGCAGTGAGGATCACAGAGAGAATCAGGAGAATGATGGCAAGTTATGAGATGCCAGTGCAGGTCCTCATCAGGCTCTCCAGCTCGAGTACATACTTGTTTAGGCTTGATGAATCCCTGTTTATTAGCTCTATTTTTTTATACTAAATTTTGGGTTTTTTTTTTACCACCCCTGGCGATTCTTATCAGGTGCCACCACATTTCTCCATGATATTATTTACTCTGTGGTCAGAAACATCTGATCTGATAGTCTCCATCTTGATATTCTCACCTTTCACTCTTTTATCAGGAGAGAAAAGCCTGCCAGAGGCTTTACTCAGTTTATCAGGGTGAGGGGAAGTAATTTGTCTGAGGCCATATTAGAGGGCTCTGTGGGTGTGCCTGGTGATAAATGACCTCTAATAATGGAGTGAGAAACTGATGTGACTCCATTTTTGAGAAATCAGCCTCTACCTCAGAGCAAAGATATCCAAAGTGGGGAGTTACCCTTGTCCATGGAAAAACCCAGAGTGCTCCTAGGCACATACCCAACCTGCTGAGTTGTGTCTGTAAATAACTGGATTGATCTTCCATGCCAGGTGACTCCGACTCAGTTACACTAGGTTAGGACCCATAGCCATCCCCTAGCGACCACAATCAGTGTGAGACAGGGAAAATACCTGAAATGCCAGGTGACCTTCCAAGTAGTTTTGGTGATTGGTAAAATGATTAGGCAACCCTGCAAGTTTATAATATAAACTCTTGCAACCCCTCATAGCCTAAACCAATCAGTTCAAATGTATCCACCACTTGAACTAACCAATCACCCTTACCCGACTTGTGCCTGCCAATGAATGTGCTAATCAATGTTAAGAGTTGCTGTTTGACTTTCCTATGATGTGAAATGATTGGCTGTGTGATGTTGTGATGCATACAGTATCCCCCAAAATCTTTTTTCTGTTTCCCTATTTCTTTTTTTTTAAAATTTTTATTGTTGATTGTTCAAAACATTTTTTTGTTTCCCTATTTCTTTTTTTTTTAAATTTTTATTGTTGATTGTTCAAAACATTACATAGTTCTTGACATATCATATTTCACACTTTGACTCAAGTGGGTTATGAACTCCCATTTTTACCCCGTATACAGATTGCAGAATCACATCGGTTATACATCCACTGATTTACATATTGCCATACTAGTGTCTGTTGTATTCTGCTGCCTTTCCTATCCTCTACTATCCCCCCTCCCCTCCCCTCCCCTCCCATCTTCTCTCTCTACCCTATCTACGTAATTCATTTCTCCCCCTTGGTTTTTTTCTCCTTTCCCCTCACTTCCTCTTATATGTAATTTTGTATAACCTTGAGGGTCTCCTTCCATTTCCATGAAATTTTCCTTCTCTCTCCCTTTCCCTCCCACCTCTTGTCTCTGTTTAATGTTAATCTTCTTCTCATGCTCTTCCTCCCTACTCTGTTCTTAGTTACTCTCCTTATATCAATGAAGAAATTTGGCATTTGTTTTTTAGGGATTGGCTAGCTTCACTTAGCATAATCAGCTCTAATGCCATCCATTTCCCTGCAAATTCTATGATTTTGTCATTTTTTAATGAGTAATACTCCATTGTGTATAAATGCCACTTTTTTTATATCCATTCATCTATTGAAGGGCATCTAGGTTGGTTCCACAGTCTTGCTATTGTGAATCGTGCTGCTATGAACATTGATATAGCAGTGTTCCTATAGTATGCTCTTTTTAGATCTTTAGGGAATAGACCGAGAAGGGGAATAGCTGGGTCAAATGGTGGTTCCATTCCCAGCTTTCCAAGAAATCTCCATACTGCTTTCCAAATTGGCCGCACCAATTTGCAGTCCCATCAGCAATGTACAAGTGTACCCTTTTCCCCACATCCTCGCCAGCACTTGTTGTTGTTTGACTTCATAATGGCTGCCAATAGTTTGAAGTCTGGCATTGCTATACCACCTGATTCACACTTCCTGCTTAGAATTGCTTTTGCTATTCTGGGTCTTTTATTTTTCCATTTTTTCCATATGAATTTCATGATTGCTTTATCTGTTTCTACAAGAAATGCTGTTGGGATTTTGATTGGCATTGCATTGAATCTATAGAGAACTTTTGGTAATATCGCCATTTTGATGATGTTAGTTCTGCCTATCCACAAACAGGGTATATTTTTCCATCTTCTAAGATCTTCTTCTATTTCTCTCCTTACGGTTCTGTAGTTTTCATTGTATAAGTCTTTCACCTCTTTTGTTAGGTTGATTCCCAAGTATTTTATGTTTTTTGAGGATATTGTGAATGGGGTGGTTGTCCTCATTTCCATTTCATAAGATTTGTTGCTGATATACAGGAATGCCTTTGATTTATGCATGTTGATTTTATATCCTGCCACTTTGCTGAATTCATTTATTAGCTCTAATAGTTTCTTTATAGACCCTTTTGGGTCTGTTAGGTATAGAATCATGTCATCCGCAAATAGTGATAATTTAAATTCTTCTTTTCCTATTTTTATGCCTTTAATTTCTTTCGTTTGTCTAATTGCTCTGGCCAGTGTTTTGAGAACTATGTTGAACAGATGTGGTGAGAGAAGGCATCCCTGTCTTGTTCCAGATTTTTGAGGGAATGCCTTCAATTTTTCTCCATTCAGAATGATGCTAGCCTGAGGCTTAGAATAGATAGCTTTTACAATATTGAGGTATGTTCCTGTTATCTCTAGTTTTTCTAGAGTTTTGAATATAATGGGATGCTGTACTTTGTCGAATGCTTTTTCTGCATCTATTGAGATGATCATATGGTTCTTATCTTTAAGTCTATTGACGTGGTGAATAACATTTATTGATTTCCATATATTGAACCAGCCTTGCATCCCAGGGATGAATCCTACTTGATCATGGTGCACAATTTTTTTTCATATGTTTTTGTATCCGATTTGCCAGAATTTTATTGAGGATTTTTGCATCTAGATTCATTAGAGATATTGGTCTGTAGTTTTCTTTCTTTGAAGTGTCTTTGTCTGGTTTAGGAATCAGGGTGATTTTGGCCTCGTAGAATGAATTTGGAAGTTCTCCCTCTTTTTCTATTTCCTGGAATAGCTTGAAAAGTTTTGGTATTAGTTCTTCTTTAAAGGTTTTGTAAAACTCTGCTGTATACCTATCTGGTCCTGGGCTTTTCTTAGTTGGTAGTCTTTTGATGGCTATTTCCTCAATTGATATTGGTCTGTTTAGGTTGTCTATATCCTCCTGACTCAATCTGGGCAGATCATATGACTTAAGAAATTTATCGATGCCTTCACTATCTTCTATTTTATTGGAGTATAAGGATTCAAAATAATTTCTATCTTCTATATTTCTGAAGTGTCTGTTGTGATATTGGTTTTTTTATCCCGTATGCTAGTAATTTGAGTTCTCTCTCTTCTTCTCTTCATTAGCATGGCTAGGGGTCTGTTGATCTTATTTATTTTTTCAAAGAACCAACTTTTAGTTTTGTCAATTTTTTCAATTGTTTCTTTTGTTTTGATTTCATTAATTTCAGCTCTGATTTTAATTATTTCTTGCCTTCTACTTCTTTTGCTGTTGTTTTGCTCTTCTTTTTCTAGGATTTTGAGATGAAGTGTGAGATCATTTATTTGTTGTTTTTTTCTTCTTTTAAGGAATGAACTCCAAGCAATGAATTTTCCTCTTAGAACTGCTTTCATTGTGTCCCATAGATTCCAATATGTTGTGTCTGTGTTTTCATTTATCTCTAAGAATTTTTAAATTTCATTCTTGATGTCTTCTATAACCCATTGATCATTCAGTAACCTATTGTTCATTCTCCAAGTGATGCATGATTTTTCCTTCCTTCTTTTATTGTTGATTTCCAGTTTAATTGCATTATGATCAGATAAGATGCATGGTATTATCTCTACTCCTTTATATTGTCTAAGAGTTGCCCTGTGACATAATATATGATCTATTTTTGAGAAGGATCCATGTGCTGCTGAGAAAAATGTGTAACTGCTTGATGTTGGGTGGTATATTCTATATATGTCAATTAAGTCTAGGTTATTAATTGTATTATTGGGTTCTATAGTTTCTTTATTCAACTTTTGTTTGGAAGATCTGTCCATGGTGAGAGAGGTGTGTTGAAGTCTCCCATAATTATTGTATGGTGGTCTATTAGACTCTTGAACTTGAAAAGAGTTTGTTTGATGTACATAGCTTCACCATTGTTTGGGGCATATATATTTATGATTATTATGTCTTGTTGGTGTATGGTTCCCCTGAGCAGTATGTAGTGTCCCTCTTTATCCCTTTTGATTAACTTTGGCTTGAAATCTATTTTATTTTATATGAGTGTGGACACTCCTGCTTGTTTCTGAAGTCCATATGAGTGATATGATTTTTCCCAACCTTTCACCTTCAGTCTATGTATGTCTTTTTATATCAAATGTGTCTCCTGTAGGCAGCATATTGTTGGATCTTTTTTTTTTTTTTGATACATTCTACTAGCCTGTGTCTCTTAATTGGTGAGTTTAAGCCATTAACATTTAGGGTTATTATTGAGATATAGATTGTTCTTCCAGCCATATTTGTTTATTTATGTTACTTAACATGGTTTGTTTTTCTTCTTTGATTATTTTTTCCCTTTACTGTACTACCTCCCACTGTTGGTTTTCATTGTTATTTTCCATTTCCTCTTCCTGTAATGTTTTGCTGAGGATGTTTTGAAGAGATGGTTTTCTAGCTGTAAATTCTTTTAACTTTTGTTTATCGTGGAAGGTTTTAATTTCATCTCCCATCCTAAAGCTTAATTTCGCTGGATACACAATTCTTGGTTGGAACCCATTTTCTTTCAGCATTTGAAATATGTTATTCCAGGATCTTCTAGCTTTCAGAGTCTGTGTTGAAAGATCAGCTCTTATCCTGATTGGTTTACTCCTAAATGTAATCTGCTTACTTTCTTTTGTAGCTTTTAAAATTCTCTCCTTATTCTCTATGTTGGGCATCTTCATTATAATGAGTCTAGATGTGGATCTCTTATGATTTGGTACATTTGTCGTCCTGTAGGCTTCTAGGATTTGGGATTCTGTCTCATTCTTCAAGTCTGGGAAGTTTTCTAGTATTATTTCGTTGAACAGATTGCTCATTCCTTTGGTTTGGACCTCTATATCTTCCTGTATCCCAATGACTCTTAAGTTTGGTCTCTTTATGTTATCCCATATTTCTTGGGTGTTCTGTTCATGGTTTCTTAACAGTCTCGCTGAGCTGTCTATGTTCTTTTCAAGTTGAAATATTTTGTCTTCATTGTCTGATGTTCTATCTTCTAAGTGTTCTACTCTGCTGGTAGTATTCTCATTTGAGTTTTTAAGTTGATTTATTGCTTCCTGCATTTCTAGGATTTCTGTTTGTTTATTTTTTATAACCTCTATCTCCCTGTATAGTTGATCTTTTGCTTCTTGGATTTGTTTATGTAATTCATTGTCAAAGTGATCTTTCATTGTCTGATTTTGCTGTCTAATGTCTTCCTTGAGACTCCAGATCATCTGAAGCATGTATATTCTGAATTCTTTATCTGACATTCCATCTGCTGCAGATATTACCTCTTCTCAAGTTAAGTTGACCTGCATTGCTTGTGGTCCTTTCTTTCCATACTGCTCGCATTTCTTTCTGCTTGGTAAAACTGTTGTGTTATTGAATTTTCCCCCTATATATATGTATATTTTTTTAAAGAGAGAGTGAGAGAGAGAGAGAGTGGGGGAGGGAGAAAGAGAGAGAGAGAATTTTTTAATATTTATTTTTTAGTTCTCGGCGGACACAACATCTTTGTTTATATGTGGTGCTGAGGATCGAACCCGGGCCGCATGCATGCCAGGTGAGCGCGCTACCGCTTGAGCCACATCCCCAGCCCCCCCCATATGTTTATATTGCTCTTGTATAGTTGCAAAGTCTCCCTTGTAGGCGTGGGCAGCGGCTGGGCTCCTCTTCCAATTGGGGTGATCTGTCTATCACGCCGGCGGGCCGCTGGGCCCCTTCTCCGGGTCGCGTAGTCTGCCTACCTTGCAGGCGCGGGCGGCGGCCCTGCCCCTCCTCCAGTTGGGGTGATGTGTCTACCACGTCAGCAGACCGCTGGGCCTGTTCCGCCGGTCAGTCGCAGGTCTGCCTCAGGGCTTTTTAAATAGTATTTTTAAAAACTATGAAAGACTTTATGCATAAGCCAGACCCAGTGGAACACACCTGTAACCCCGGGGACTCAGGAGGCTAAAGCAGAAGGATTTTAATTTGAAGCCAGGCTCTGTAATTTTATTGAGACCCTGTCTCAAAAAAAAAAAAAAAAAAAGAAAGAAAAGAAAAGGAAGAAAGAAAGAAAAAGAAAAGAAAGGAAAAGGAAAAAGGGCAGTGAATACAGATTAGTGTTCAATGGTAAAGCATGCCTGGGTTCAAAAATCCCAGTACAAAACAAAAACAAAAAGCAAAATATGTTTGTACAGATTATCAGCCTGGGACCATTCTGTGTCTAATTCAGATGTTATGCTTAGGTTCTGCCTCACCCAGGAGCTACTGGATTCAGATTTAAGTGGGGGGTGAGGGATGAGGCTCAGACCACTATGTTTTTTGAAAGTTTTTCTGATGTTTTGCATGTACAGCTAAGACTGAGAACAATTGTTCTTGTCACTGACTAAATATGTGGGTGTTTGCAGGCTTTTTATATTCCAGGATTTCTTATCATAAAATACTCAGTACAGCTCATAGGTAGTGGCAATCAAGTTGTCCCTAAAATGAAGCTTCTACTGTGCTCCTGAAGTAGTGTTTGATTCTTAAATGGGATCTCTTCATTCTCAAAACGACCTTTTTAGAAAGGTATTATCATTTTCATTTTCTAAATGAAAAAATGAACATTCACAAAGTTTCAATGACTTGCCAAACATAGTAAACTACAGGAATCAGGATTTGAATCCACATCCATTTTTAGTAAAATGGACCCCAAATCTCCTCAAACTTCAAAATTAGTTCTGGAAAATGGATCTAAAAACCAAAAGCCAATTGACATAAAATCCTACTACATCGACTGTCTCTGATATCGGAATTGAGTCAGAAGAGTTGAAATATATTGGTAACTGGCAAAATTTACTGATTTCTCTTTTTGTTCATACCAACAAACTATATGCTAATTCATATATCATCCACAATTATTTGTTTATTTCCTTGTAGAGAGTGGTACAATCCAAACAAGAAGTTGATGCATGCCTCAAAGTTCTGGCAGTTTACATGTTTTCTCTAGACTTTAATTTCTACTCTTGCAGAGTTTCAAGGTTAACTATCATTGAGACACGAGAATCTTCTTAGATCTTTCATGAGCATGCACAGAGCCAAATATGCATGTGTGGCCTTTTCAATCCTCAGAAATATGCTGAAACTTTTCAAAAATTTATATGAATATCTTATTACCCAGATTTTTCTTTCAAGTTTTTTTGGACAAACATTTTATCTACACACTGGTTTTGGCAGCAATAATGTTGAATAGCTATAATGTTAAATAGTTGATTCTGATTGGTTTTAGCTAACATCTCGAATATAACACCTTTCCCCTGAGTGAGTTATGTACCAGGTAAAATAGAGACAAGTCCTAAAAGTAAGGCATTTGTATGGAGCTACTGAACATTATTGAGAATTCTCTCTGTGTGTGTGAGGCTTCTTGCTGAGCTTGGAACCCACTGGGCCCCCTTTAGTGGACAAGTCTGCTGGTTTTAATACTTACCGTTATTGTGAGGCTGTTGTGGAATTAGGGAGAGAACAATGGGATTGAAGCAAATTAAAAACACCATAGTTCTTACTGTTTGCACAAATATTCTGTTAATTTTCTTGAATAAATACTTGATGGATTGTGGCAGATCTTTCAGTGGGTTCTAGAGTTTTGGAAAAGTTAACTTTTCAAATTTTTGAGTATTCTTCTTGCTTTTAAGAAGGTGTGGGGTTTGGGAGATCTTTATTTCACTATTGCAGAAATGCTTCTTCACTAGTCATTCAAATAGTTGGAGAACTTCAATAGTCCAAGCTGTGAGTTCAAATTCAGTGTTAGGCTGATCTACCAAGCATATGAAATAAAATGTTGGCATAGAGTCATCTGGAAAGTAAATTAAAGTAGTGAGGTTGGTATATTCAAGGCTAAGGTAAAAAATTTTACTTTGAATAAAAAATATTTTGAAAGAACTTAAGTTCTTGGGCCAGGAATAATGTGAGGAGAAAGTATTCAAAGATTTTTCTGATATCTGGGCATAGGATGATGTGAAGCTGTGCAAGGATGAAGATGAGCTCAAAAGCAGTGGGAATAATCTGCATGTGTGGCATTGAACCCTCGCTTAACCTGGTAGCAGTGGACATGGAAAGAGGAGGGTGGTAGACTGGATCTTAGGGGTCAGGAAATGAGAGAATTTTCAAAGGATGCAAATGATGCCACTCTGCTAGGATGCTAGTAGAGTAACAATACTAAGTGTATTGGAAAAGCAGACACATGGTAAATCCTTATTTTGATAAATTAAAAGATTCCTTCATTTAGCTAATGATTTCTTAAGCTCCTTGCAGATACATGATTATAAAGATTAAATGATTAGAGGTTGATAATTAAAACCAGAATTTTTTATGACATTAAATGCTGAGTATCCCCTCCTAAATTACATTAATTAAAAAAATAAAAATGTTTTTCTTTTTAAATTGTTTTTTAAATACCCAAAGATGTTCTAAAATGTTTATCATCTTAACTTCCTTTTCTAACTTGTGATTCTCTTGGAAAGCAAATGTAAGAATTCTAAGAATATGTCTTAATGGATCTTAATTACTGTGTGTGGAAGTGAGAGGTTCATGGCTTTGAATGTTTATTAATAGACCAAATAAAAGAATCCTGGGTTCAAGCACTGCTTATTACTTAGAACACTGTGCTTTTCTTTCAGCGTGTATATTTGTCATTTTTCCATTGACTTCTTGCCTTACATTTTCTTCAGTTCTTGATAAGAGAAAAACTAGATCACTATCAATGAGATAGTCACTTTATCCATATAATTGAGAAATGTTGATTCTTATTTGGAATCAAAGTCAAATTTCTCTACCTTGATCTAATGAAGGATTCTCATTTAGTTTTCATTTCTATGCATACTTGTAATAATTTTAAGACTAGAGGTAGCAATACTTTAAAATATTAGAATCACAATATAGTATTTATTAATATTTTGAATAATTTTTTAAATTAATTTTTATTGTTGGTTGTTCAAAACATTACATAGTACTTGATATATCATATTTCACACTTTGATTCAAGTGGGATATGAACTCCCATTTTTACCCCGTATACAGATTGCAGAATCACATCAGTTGCACATCCACTGATTTACATATTGCCATACTATTGTCTGTTGTATTCTGCTGCCTTTCCTATCCTCTACTATCCCCCGTCCCCCCATCCCCTCCCCTCTTCTCTCTTTACCCCCTCTACTGTAATTCATTATAGTAACCATTAAGAACAAAACCTTATCTGTAGATTGAGTAAATAAAAGATTTTATATATCCATATGCATATTTATTATTTTTAGTTTTTCCTAAGTGGAAATTGATTGTTGCTTTTTGCGCACACATACACACACACTCACACACACACATACACACACACACACACACACACACCTGTTAGAGTTGGGCAAAGAAAGGAAGATTATTTTCCTTGCTTTCATATTGTGTATGTGTGTGTGCGCATGTATGTGTGTGTAAAGCCATTCATTGAGCTTCTCTCTATTCCTGCTCTTTGCTGGGAAGGGTTAACTTTTTGTAAATTTGGGAGCAGGAGCTGAGAGCATGTATCATTTACTTTTTTTGTGTGTGTGATCTTGTTACCTGCAAAGAGTAAGTGAAGTAAATTTAGCAGTGAAGAACCTGGTAGGGAAAACTGATGCCAATCTACCTAATTCTAGGGTTTAATAGTAAGAAGCATGTTTCCAGTTGCTTCATTAAAGAAATTATTTTAGGGATTTCACTATTTCCAATTTCATCTGGGGGATACAAATTTTCCCAGAAATAATAAAAGTTTATTTATTTTTGAAATGGTATTTTTACCTTCTTCAGGTGATTTTTAAACTCACAGATTATTTTTCCTTAAAAATAATATACATGTAAGTTTTTAAAAACCAAGCAAAACAAAAGAGAATATGATCTCATTCCCCAAAGGTAAAATCAAATTTTCTAATCATTTCTTCCAGAAATATTTCATGCATGCATAATGTATGTGCCTGTTTTTTTCTCATAAATGTGAACATGGATTACATATTTTTTTTCCTTTTGACTTAGCTCACCATATTGATACCTCTACATTTATCTCAGTTTTAAACATCTGAATCATGATGATTGTTACATTTATTGATCATGTAGATGCTTAGATACTACACTAAACACGTTGCACAATATATTCAATTTTAATTCAAATTTATTTATGTACTCTATTATTTCATTTTTAATTACCGACAAAACTTTGAGGTTGATACTGTTACTATTCTAATTTTCCAGATGCAGAAACTGAAATTTTGCAAAGGCAACTTTGCTAAAAAGGCAGGGCTGGGATTCAGACTCTGTGCTCATACTCTTTTGAGTACTATTCCAGTGTTTTTCAAGTATATTTCACCAACTAATTGCATCAAAATGAAGTAGAATACTTGTAAAACATAGCTGTCTAGGTTCACCATTAGAGATTCTGTTTAGTAAGAATTTAAAAGAGAATCACAAATCTGTGTTATTTACAAGTGCTCCAGGTGGATTTTATATAGACTAAAGTCAGAGAACCTCTGTATTTTCTTTTATTACCTGAATAATACTTATTAAATGATCTCTTAAAGATGAACCTAAAATAATTTCTAGTCTTTTAATATTGTAAATGACACATTCAATATACACCATCGGAAGTATATTCTTTTTTGCATTTATAAGTTTTACTGTAGACAAGAATTCTATTTCTGTAGAATTCCTGGGTCAGTTTTCTCCTGGAATTTATTATGTAATCTGTTGTTTTCCTACTGATTTGAATTACCAGCTTCATTTATAATAAATTTCTCCAAGTATTGGAACTTTTTGTTTCTTTTTATGTATATCTTCTATTCTACTGCCTTTCAATTATTATAGCAGAAACATTTATATTTATTTAAATATTTGGTAAAGGCTTATCTCCAATACCTCCACTACTTTTCTGTTTTCAAAAATGGATACCTGGCTACTGTCATACAATTATTTTTACAAATGCATTATAGGATTACTTGTCAAGATCCAAGATAGTGTAGGAGGGAAATACTAGTTCAGTAGTGCTGCATTGAGTTTAAGAATTATAAAGAATCACCCTCTTTAAAATATTAAGCCATGTTACAAAATAACAAGGTGTATTTTCCCATTGGTGCCCAGTTTTATGCCCCTCTCTCAGCCTGTACTTCCATTCTGCTTGTGTTATATGAGTTTTCTGTTGTTACTCTAGCAAATTGCCACAAATTTAGTGGTTTACAAAACAACACAGATTTTATTACTTGATAGTTCTGGAGGTCCAAAATGGGTCTCACTAGGCTAAAGTCAAAGAAGGCTGCTTTCCTTTCTGGAGGCTCTAGGAGAGAATCTGTTTTCTTACCTTTTCCAATTTACATGAGCTGATTTCATTCCTTGTCTCATGGCTAATTTCCAAATCCAAAGCTAGCACCTTGAGTAAGTCTGACACTGACTCTTTTTCCTTCTTCTATTTATAAGAACCTTTCTGGTTATACTGGGCTGCCTGAATAATCCAGGATGATCTCAAAATTTATTTGCAAAGTCCTTTCTGCTACATAACAAAATACATTCACAGGATGCAGGATTAGGACATGACTTTTAGGGAGGCTATTATTCTATTGACCACTGTCATGAATGCTGTTTTCCATAGAATTGCCCTGCTGTCAATCATCCTTTTCTACCACTCAAAGTCTCTCTTAAGAATCTCCTTTTTAAAAGTTACAATTATTATTATTCTATATTTATATTGTTATGTTCTTGACTTGAATGTCATTGTAAATCTTTTGAGACACTTTCTTTTGATATTGTGGGAATGTGGCAGAGGAGTCAGACCACTTCCAAAAGCTTTTATCTATTTTGAGTCATTTGGAATTGTGAGTCATCACAGTTGAAAGACCCATAAACCTACACTCCCTGGTATTAGTATTACTTTCCCCATTATCAGAAAAAGAATTTTCAAAGCACAGTATCAGGTAGCTTGTATCATAGTATTAACATAATACTTCTCTTGATTGTCTTAATTTACCTAGCATTTTAAAACTCATCTAATTCAAACTGTCATCTTTTATGCACAGGAGATACCTTGTGTCAATCAGGGTATGCTTGAAGACTTCAGGGGTTAAGAACCTACTACTTATGAAGCAGCAGATTTCATCCTGGGAAGCTCTAATTGTTAGAAACCTCATCTTCAGCTGAAATATTCTCCCTATTGTTGTTTTTTTCCATCCTGTTTCTACCCACTTGGAGACAGAGAACAATTCTAATCTGTCTTTATCTTTTTAAAAAAGTAACCTTTATTTTATTTTTATGTGGTGCCGAGCATTGAACCCAGTCTCTTGCGTGTGCTAGGTGAGCTCTCTACTACTGAGCCACAACCCAGCCCCTCTTCTACCTTTTGAATATGTGTAAAACATGTTTCTTTACATCTCTTCTTCTTCTCCTTCTTTCTTCTCCTCCTCTTCCTCCTCCTTTTCCTCCTCCTCCTCCTTTTTTTTCTTCTTCTTCTTCCTCCTCTTCTCCCTCTCCTCCTTCCCCTCCTCCTTCTCCTTCTCTTTTTCTCCCTTCTCCCTACCTCCTTCTTCTTTTTCTTCTTGTCCTCCTTATGTGACACCAGTTTAATGCTCACCATTGTCTGCCCCCCATGTCTAGAGAAAATAGTCCATTTGGTCTTTGCCCCTCATCATATGTTGACCCCCACCCCAGCCAAGTGTAGCTGTCTGGTCTTTGTGCACCACTGACTTTTGTGTCATTCACGAATAACAAAGCACAAGAACATGGAAATTGCTAAAATAAAACTTACAGAACATTAGTCAGGGGCTGTGGATGTAGCTTAGTGATAGAGTGTTTGCCTACCATGGGTGAGGCCCAGGTGCTGGGTTCAATTCAATTCCAGATATTACAATAAGCAAACAAGATATTCGGCAACACTAACAATAGACACTCTTTCCTTAGGGGAACTTTTTAAATTTTTTTAAATTTTAATTTGTTGTGTATGACAGTAGAATGCATTACAATTCATATACATAAAGAGCACAATTTTTCATAACTCTGGTTGTACACAAATTAGAGTAATACTATTCGTGTCTTCATACATTTACTTAGGGTAATGATGTCCATTTCATTCTACCATCTTTCTTAGCCCCATGCATTCTCCCTTCCCCTTTGCTCTATCTAGAGTTCTTCTAATCCTGCCATGCTCCACCCCCCACCCCATTATGAATCAGCATCCTTATATCAGAGAAAACATTCAGCATTTGTTTTTTTGTGATTAGCTAACTTCACTTAGCATTGCATTCTCCAACTCCATCCATTTACCTGCAAATGCCATAAATTTATTCTCTTTTAATGTAGAATAGTATTCCATTGCGCATATATATATATATATATATATATATATATATATATATATATATATATATCACATTTTCTTTATCCATTCATCTACTGAAGGATATCTAGTTTGGTTCCACAGTTTAGCTATTGTGAATTGTGCTGCTATAAACATTGATGTGGCTGTGTCCCTGTAGTATGCTGTCTTTAAGTCCTTTGGATATAGATCAAGGAGTGGGATAGCTGGCTAAAATGGTGGTTCCATTCCCAGTTTTCCAGGGAATCTCCATACTGCTTTCTATATTGGCTGCACCAATTTGCAGTCCCACTAGCAATGTATGAGTGTGCTTTTCCCCCCACATCCTTGCCAACACTTACTGTTGTTTGTATTCTTTTTTGAAAACTGCAAATAAAGTTTAATTTCAGAAACTGAATCCATCATTTATAAATACACTAAAGCACAGTCCACTCGAATTGAGAGCGAGAGTAGGTACAGTATTCAACAGAAGGACAGCTTCCTAGGGGGCCATGGCAGAGGACCGAGTAGCCTCACCCACAGCATCCAATGGTCTGAAGTGACACAGGAACCTTTTTCAGATGTTAAAGCAAACACTTTGAAGACATATTGTTAAAAGAATCTGACAACTGATAATTTTACTCTGATGTCCTGGGATTCTAAAATACCCAGTGATGGCCGAATATTCCCTATTATAAAAAAAGAAAAATCTAAATGCCTAGCCTCACTGCTATAGCCTGCCAGACACCCCCATTGGTCACCACCGCCTCCAGGGCCCGGCAGTGGTCCCAGCACCTGGGTCAACACACAGAGCTCCACTGCTCAGGGATGCTCCCTCAGAGGCACCAGAGGCGGTCAACCAGGACCCTGTTGCACTGCCACGCTCTGCCCTGGCTGAATCCTCAGCATGGACACACTCGGGACTCCAATCTGATCTCAAGGAGTCAGGACAGATAGTCCGGGACCTATGAGTGAATGAACAGACCATGCAACCCTGAATGCAAAGACCTGAAACGGAACGTGTCCATGACCACGTCACTGCAACTGCACACTCCGTGGTGACTCACCCAAGTACAGTTTTTGTTTTCAAACGCTTTGTCTATGTGGTAAACAGTTTGTATTCTTAATAGCTGCCATTCTGACTGGAGTGAGATCTCCAACATGTCAGATTAGGCCCCGACTTCCTTAATAAGACTCCTATAGGGCAAGAATTAAAATTAAGAATCAATAAATGGGATGGATTCAAACTAAAAAGCTTCTCAGCAAAAGAAATAATCAGTGATTTGAATAGAAAGTCTACATTCTGGGAGCATTTTTTTTTTAACCACACACACATTAGAACGCTATCTATAGGATATATAAAGAACTCAAAAATCTTAACACCAAAAAAAAAAACAAAACACAAATAACCCAATCAATAAATTGGCTAAGGAACTGAACAGACATTTCTCAGAAGATGATATACAATCACTCAACAAATACATGAAAAAACATTCAACATCTCTAACAATTAAAGAAATGCAAGCCAATACTGAATTTTTATCCTGTATTTCTTTACTGAAGTTTAGGACCTTATTTTTAATCACTTATAAACTTTGACTTGTTAGATGGTTTTAAGCATCTATAAAAACACATTGTAAACAACTTATGAAAGCATGTTATACAGGCTTTGATTATACATAGATTTCAAAAGCATATAGTACTACAAACCTATTTTTTATTGATACTTATGCATATGGTTAAATTTTAATAACAATTGAGGGAATTTTAAAAACAAAGTTTAGAACAGCATTTATCTCTGCTAGGGAAAGGAGATGGATGTATTAGAGAGAGGAACATGTGGTTTAGGTGTGAGGGTGGGCTTCAAAAGTTAAGTGGTAATGATCAATCCCTTGAAACTAAGTAGTGTGCACACATGGATTAATTTTTTTTTATTATTGAGCATATTCTCCTTTGAGGGATATTTGGCAGGTATTTTGTTGAATGACCCTCTTTTGTGATATGAAATATTTGGTTACATAAGTATGGATTTATTGTTTTTGTGTTTTATCTTCTTTCCTTTAAGTGGGCTCTCATTTTCCACAGGAAGCCTTGTACTTCAAAAATTATCTTCCAATGAGAAATTTTGGCACTTTCTTAGGGAGCAGAAGAAGGAGCACTTCATGACTGTTTAAGATATTTTTTTTTCTTTTGTGAATATATCCATACATGCTTTCAGAGGTAAACACTGTGAGGAAAATTCATAGCTCCTAGATGCCATTAGTTTTCTCAGCATACTCAATTTTCATGTGATATTTTTCTTTCTTTATATATTCTAATTTTCTTTAATAAATAAACCTCCTTTTTAATTGTTCATTATAGATATACATAATCTTGTTCTTTATTTTGGTATAATTATTCAAGCATAGAATATGATTTGCTCCAATTTAGTCCCCAGTACTGTGCCTTTCCCGTTCCTCTTTCCCACTCTTACCTCTTTTCTACTCTACTAATGGTTTTTCTATTTATTTACAGTTTTTAAAATTAATGCATTATGTATATACATAAAGGTGAAATTCACTGTGGTATATTCATATATGTACATAGGAAAGTTTGGTTAGATACATTCCACTGTTCTTCCCTTTCCCCATCCCTCATTCCTCCCTCTCAATTCCCTTCCTCTACTCCATTGATCTTCCTTCTGTATTCATGGGATTCTCTTTTCTTTTCCTCCCTCCCTCCCTCCCTCCCTCCCTTCCTTCCTTCCTTCCTTCATTTCTTTCTTTTCTTCCTTATTTTGGTCTAGCTTCTGCATACAAAAGAAAACATATGACCCTTGACTTTCTGGTTCTGGTTTATTTCACTTAGCATTCATCCATTTACCAACAAATGACATAATTTTATTCTTTATGGCTAAGTAAAACTGTATTGTGTGTGTGTATAACACACACACACGCACACACACACACACACACACACACACACACACACATATATATATATATATATATATATAAAATCACATTTTCTTAATCCATTAATTTGTTGACAGGATCCTAGGCTGTTTCCAAGTTTGGCTATTGTGAATTTCACTGTTGTAGACATTGATGTGGCTGCATCCTTATAGCATGCTGATTTTAGATCTTTTGAATAAATATGAAATCATATGGTGATTCCCTTTCAAGTTTTTTAAAGCATGTCCATACTGCTTTCCAGAGTGGTTGTTCTAATTTGCAGTTCCACAAACAATATAAATGTACCTTTTCCCCCACATTCTCACCCAAATGATGATTGACATTCTGACTGGAGTGAGATTAAATCTCAGTGTAGTTTTGATTTGCATTTCCCTGATTGCTAGAGACATTGAATATTTTTCATATATTAGTGACCATTTATATTATTTGAGAAGTGTCTCTTTAGTTCTTTTGTCCACTTATTGAGTTAATTGGTTGTTTCATGTTAAGTTTTTGAGTTCTTACATATTCTGGGCATTAATCCCCTATATGAGGAGCAGGTGGCAAAGATCTTTCATTCCTCTTCTTGCTCAGAATAACTTCATACTTTTTATTCTTTACTGTTTATTTTACTTTATTGTTTACTAAAAAGCAGAAGCTTTTTAATTTGATGTCATTTCACTTATAGATTCTTGGTTTTATTTCTTATGTTTTAGGAGTCTTGTTAAGGAAGTCTATGTTTGTGCCAATATATTGGAGTGTTAAGCCTACATTGTCTTCTAGCAGTTGCAGAATTTCTGGTCTAATTCTTAGATCTTTGTTCCACTTTGATTTGAATTTTGTGCAGGAAGAGATATAGGGATCAAGTTTCATTCTTCTTCATATTGATATCCAGTTTTCCCAGCACCATTTGTTAGGAGGCTATCTTTTCTCCAACATAAGTTTTTGGTACCTTTGTTAAATATCAGATGATTAAGTATGTAGGTTTGTCTCTGTGTCTTATATTCTATTGGTCTGAATGTCCGTTTTTGTGCCAAAACCATGCTGTTTTTGATACTATATCTCTGTAGTATAATTTGAAGTTCAGTATTATGATGCCTCCAGTATTCCTCTTATTGCTCAGAATAACTTTGACTATTCTGCATCTCTCATTCTTCCAAAAATTTTTGAACTATTTTTCTACTTCTGTGACAAATGTCATTGGTATTTTTATAGTGGATTTCATTGAATTTGTGTAACACTTTTGTTAGTATGGCCATTTTTAAAATATCAATTCTGCCTCTCCAAGAACATAGGAAGTCTTTCCATCTTTTAAGGTCTTCTTCAATTTCTTTCCTCTGTATTCTGTAGTTTTCATTGAAGAGGTCCTTCACATTCTTGGTTAAATTTATTCCAAAGTATTTAATTTTTAAAAAATTCTTATTTATCTATTTTTATGTGGTGCTGAGAATTGAACCCAGGGCCTTTCACATGCTAGGCAAGTGCTCTACTGCTGAGCCACAACCCCAGCCCCAATGTATTTAATTTTTTGAGGTTATTGTGAAGGTGATAGCTTTCCTAATTAAACATTTTAATGGGAAGGTAAATTAGCCCATTCTGTGTGGTTAAATTCAATGTTGTTTTCAAAGATTTAAAAATCCTTATAATTCTTCATAAACATAGTAAAATTTCAACTTCACCAAATCCATGCATTGTTCTGATGAATTTAATTTAGGATAAATTAGGATTTTAGCTACAGACTCTTTTTTTTCATAGACTCTTCAATTTTATTGTTGTTTTTCTCACTCCCTTCCCTGAGTCTTTCTATGTTGCACAGGCTGGGCTTGGACTTGAGATTTCCTGCCTCAGCCTTTCAAATAGCTGTATCAGTTTTCTTTGATAAGCAAAGCAGTAAACAATAACAAACAAACATAAAGACAAAATCATGGGCGTCTGAAAAGGTCATAATAATTTCCATAATCAGTAGTTAGATTTGCTTAAAGATACTTAAAACTGTTAAGTTAGTCAATAAATATTTATTGATCACCTACTATGTGAAAGGACCTGTATTGTTTCTTTGGATACAGTGTTGTGGTGTACAAGACATATTTTAGCCTTTATAGGGCTTATGGTATTGTGCATAGTTTCATCCATAATTTTATCCATAGATAATTTTATCCATAGATAATCCATAATAATTCCTCAGTGATGAGGCATTCCTTTTGTTGGTTTCTGATGCTACTTGTTGGATAATGATTTATCAATACATTTTAATTTTAATAGATAAGCAATATTCTTAATTTATGAAATATTATTTTTTATATTAAACCAAATTTGCCCTTCTTGGCTTATAAACATTAGTTATTATTTTGCCATACAAACTTTGGATAAATCCACCAGAGCAACCTCTGCCCTTCCCTTCCCTTTGTAGGACAGCTCTTGAGGGAGAGACTTTTCAGTATGTTGAGGAAACAATCCTGGCTGTGAAGCTTCTGTGGAAGAACACTATGGTTCCTTTCATCCTTTCTTGTTTGACATGGTTTTAAAATCATATATCATCCTGATTGCTTTCCTCTGGATGCTTTCTACTTTGTCACTCTTTGTTGTTAAAAATAAATTACTCCCAATTTCCTGCTTTCAATAGAGAAGAGTGAACATAATTGACTCTTTGATGTGTGAGGGTCTGGTTTGGTCAGAAAGCAATTATACTGACCTTGAATTCTGTACTGTAAATATCATTATAGAGAAGAAGGAGCTTATACTAAATCTTTGTCAAACTTTTCATATATCTTGGAAGATTTATTTTGAAAATATGAGTTTAGTTTCTTATTTATTTCTCAGTATTGAAATAAACTTTATTTAGATAACAAATATCAAAAGATAAATCATGATTAATTTTGAAATTCTTCATGCAGTTAATGTATCTTCTCCAGATTATGAACCTCCTGAGAGCAAGGTTTATGTTTTATTTGTTTTTTAAAATCTCTGATATTTAGCACACTCATACACACACACACACACACACACACACACACACATGCGCACACACACACACATCTATATGAAAAATGTCAATTTTGGTGACCAATTGATATAAAATGAAATGAATTTCAATTTTTAGAGTACATTGAAGTATCTGACATATATAATTGGACCACATTTTGTCCTGACTTGAAAAGGGTAACCTTAGTAAATTAATTAACAGTACACACAGAAAAATGCTGGTGTTTTGGATGGTAATAATTTTATCTTTAAATGACAGAAAATGCTGCCTCAGCTCTATGAGCAAAATTGCATCAAGACAGGAGACTGAATATAGCCTCAGCTCTGAAAATGCCTCCGTATAAGCTTCTTCTCTGAGGAAAATATTTTCCTAAAAGCTTCCCATCAAAGTTCTGCTATGTATAAATGGCCAATGTTTCATCATGTGGCTATCTCTAAGAGGCAGGAAAAGTTGAAATGACTGTTGATTAAACAATAGTTTGTACCACAACTAGAAAAAATTCATACATTACAAGAAGAAGGGAAGACTTTACTAGTTCAGGAACAAATTCAGGGAAACTAAGTTAGAAGATTGCTTTTAAAGTCATCACTGGTGATGCTGGATCATACATACAGTTCAAGCAAATTAATCACCAGCTATCAATCACTTTTGGAAGATCTGATGAATCTGAGTATCTTTTCTAGATTTTGTGAATCAAGAGACTTATGTCTTTATTACAAAGCTGTTTGTTTTTTTCCCCCTCCTTTTCAGGAATCCTATTCAAAGAAGAGGAATTATACTATGGAAATTGTACCATCTGCTTCTCTGGATACTTTTCCTTCAGAAAATGAGAACTTTCTATGTGATCTCATGGACACAGCTGTTACAAAGAAACCGTGTTCCTTAGAAATTGCAAGGGCACCTTCCCCAAGAACTGGTAATATTTCCTACTCACAACTGGGCCAATTTGATTTGCATGTTTACATAAGTGAATATTATTATTTTGATTTCACATTACATGATCAATATGAAAGTACCCCAATACACTCCCAGTAATCATTTTTGCATTTTAAAGTGAGTACAGGTAAGTTAGGGAATTTTTTTATATATGAAATCTTTTGACTATAGATAAAAGCCCTTCATGGGGATGATTTTGCCTTGATGAAGACACTTTGAAAGTTTTTAATGATGAAAAATCTTGGTCAGATATAAAGCTTGGGTTCTTAGAACTTCATAGATGATTTGGTAGCAAGAGTCTCTATATACTTTTTGGTAGGATATCTGTTTCTAAGTTATCAAAGTGCACTTATTTTACTTAGTATTTTACATCTTTTATGGCATTTTCAGATCCATAATTTATTCACATTAAAACTAGTGAATAAGGCAAGACAAATACTATTCACATTTTGCTGCTAAGGAAATTGGAGCTATGTCATATTTAAGCTCAGTAACTCTCAGGGTTGTGCCTAAACATGGATTATTAATTACCGTCATATTTGTTTTCTGTTGATTTGCCACTACCTTTAAGAACAAATGCAGGATAGTTATGTAAAAGCTAATGAAGGAGTATAGTTTCAAGTTGGTGATCAATATATTTACTACTACAAGGAATTGTGGGAAAAGTTCTGAAGAGTGACTTTTTTTGGTTTGGAAATCCAATTGCTGCTTACTTGAGGGCTATAAATTTTAAGTGTGATAAATCATATTTCTGGAAACAATGAGAGACTGGGAAATGGAAAATAAGAAAATTGGTGTGGAGGATACAGATTACTCTTTCAAGAGATATTGATGCTGGTGGAAGAGGAAAGGAGGTAAGAGACTGAAACGGCTAGTTTATTTTAGGATAAGTAAAACTCAGTGGAGTTTAGAGGTAGGAGGAATTTTCTGGTGGAGAAAGGTATTGAAAATAGTGAATGAAAAGAAAGAGCAAAATGGGTAAAGGTCAAGAATTAACTAGTCTAAGAAAACAGAGACTTTGATTCCCCTGAATTAGAGAACATGTTTGTGAATGTACAGAAATTCTGAAATATGTATTTCCAAATGGACTCAGTTTCTCTGGATCAGATTAAAAGGGTTCTGAATGAAAGGAAAAATGAGATCTTGAGAAGGGTTGAAATAAATTCTGAAAAGTCACTATGGATAATAAGCTAGGGGATTTTTATAATTTTTTGAGCAGTACTGAAGCTTGCATGTTGTATGAATAATAAATATGCAGAAGGAATATTTTAGGTAAAATTTTAGTAATGAAGATAATTAAAACTTATTGAGTATTTACTGTGTGTGGCAGATACTGTTCTAAGTGCTTTATATATATTGTTTCATATTATTCTTACAATGTTGTGAGGTACTAATATCATCATTCACACATCATTCACACAGATGAGGAAACAGAGGCACTGAAACATTAGGTTGCCTCCCAAGGTAATAATGGAAGGATCTGGCATTTAAACTTGAGTTGTTTGACTTGTGCTCTTAAACACTATGTAATAGTGCTGCATTATATTGGAGGATGGGGGGTAGTGCTTAAATTCTCAAGAAATGTGAAGATAATACTGGAAGTCCACATAGAAGAGCAATAAAGTTAGAAAAAAGAATGTTATAAGAGAAAAATATAAACTTCAAATGAGCTGCAGAAGAAGCTGAAGAAGACACAGACCCAGGAAACAAGGCTTATTTATTTAGGCTCAGATCAACTTTCCTGAGGGCAGCAAATAATGCTGAATAAAAATATAGAAAAGAAAACTTTTCAAAAGCATTGAATGATGGCAGGAAAATTAAACAAGCTGAATCACATCTACATTTGGTACTTCTTTTTATCAGTACCTTTTTAAGAAATAATCAGGCCAAAATATCAGTTAATGTGGGAAGCCAGTGTATCAATAAAGCCACTTTTGTCCCAAGGAATTTTCTGAGTCTGCTCTTGAGTGTTGGCGCTCAGAGTTTCCGTGAGTTTCAGTACAGAAAGGAAATCTCTGTACCCATCCAGTATGGGAAATTTCATATGAAATTCTTCCTCCATAGAACTATTCCCAGGGTATACCCTCATAGTAATGATAAGTAATCCTGTCTCATATCCTCTACCCTAGGAACTTAAAAAATAAGATTTGTCATGAGCAGAACAAGAGGGAAAGTTCCTGAAGGGTTAATACTATGAAGTAGCACTTATATAAATTTGTACCCCACATTCACATCACTTAGATGTTCCAAAAAATATCAATTCTTCAACTTAGTTTTAAGCAATACTCTCAGGTACTATGCAGAAACAAATGAAGGAGGGGAAGAATATACTATGTTCCTATGTCTTAAATGCTTCCTATAAATAATTTTCTCATTAAAATTAGAAGTTTGTAATAATTAAGTCTACAGAGAGAACAGTCCAAACAGGAGCCAGTAGACATAGATATAAGTGAATGATACCTGAAAAGACTTCACATATTGTAATTCTCAGATTCACACTATAATATGACCATGATGTTATAATGAAAAGACAAGCTTGGATGTAATTGGGGAAATTGAAGCTAAAAATGTCACCTAGGATTGGCTTAGTTTGTTTAGCAAGGTATTCTACAACTCCATCCATTTACCTGCAAATGCCATAATTTTGTTCTCTTTTAATGCTGAGTAATATTTCATTGTGTGTGTATACCACAGTTTCTTTATTCATTCATCTATTGAAGGGCATCTGGATTGGTTCCACAGTTTGGTTATTGTGAATTGAGCTACTATGTACATTGATGTGGCTGCGGCAAAGCTACATCATGTACAACCAGAGAATGAAAAGTTGTGCTGCAGTTATATACATTAAATCAAAATGCATCCTGCTGTACATATACCTAATTAAAATAAATAAATTAATTAAAAAACTGGCAGATTTTAGAAGACAAAGTAAACTTCAAGAAATGGGAAAAAAAACATGACACACAAACTCAAAATTTAAAACTCAATGGATGGATGGAAAAGCAGATTAGTTTCAGCTGAAGATTTAGAAAATTGGATGTGAGGCCATAGGAAAGTTTTTAAAACATTGTATGGAGAGAAAAAGAGGTAGCAAATATCAAAGAAAAGCTGAAACTTGGAGTATACATACTGACAAGTCCTTACATATCTAATGTAAGAATGTTCAATAAGAGTTTCAGAAATAGAAAAAAGGGGAAAAAGAAATGTATTTGAGGAGATATTATCCCCAAAAGGCATAGCCTTTCCCCTGAGCTTACATGGAGGAAGAGAAGTGAACAATTAAAATAGATACAATAAGTGCTGAGATAACGTTTCACAAGTAGTGCTTTGGGAGCAGAAAAGAGGAACATTGAATCTTACCTAGAAGCTTGAGGAAGACTTAAGAGATAAAGTCTGTGACACTTATCCATTGCATTTTATAAGCCACCAAAACATACTAACATCTGTCATTCATATATTGCTCACAAATCTTCAAATCTGGAAGGTTTGGAAGGAATTCATTTTGTAGGAATTCCTTGTGTGTATGCCACATTGTATGAACTGGGATTGATCATTGGGAGGATAAGCTGGCCCATTCATGTGGCTGGCAGGCTGCTGTTGGCTATAAAACTGAAAGCTTGGTGAAAGCTATGGGCTGAAGGCCTCTTTTTTTCTCCGTGGACTTTTTGGATTTCCTCATGATGTATTGACTCAATTCTTAGAGTGAGCATCCCTCCCCAAAACAAGTAGGAATTGTATCATTTTGATTGCTCACCATTCTGGCAGCTGGAAATCTTCAGGTACCAGCATTGTCAGGGTTCAGAAGGTAAAGGCTCTCTTCCTGGCTTATAGAAAGGTATCATGTCACTGTGTGAACCTATGAACTATTATGTACAGAGACAGAGCCTTTGATTTTTGCCATAAGTAAATAACCACATCTAAGGAAAAGACTGTAGAGAGAAAATATTCTTCATTTTCTGTTTCCAATTGTGTTTTCTTTCTTTTAAGCCTTCATCAACAACTTTCCCATAGCCCTTCAGGCTTCCACAGATTTCCTCATGGCCCTTTCTGTGTTTCAGTCACTTTTTTTGAGGCTCTTCCAGCCTCTCCCTGCTGCCTCGTCATGTTAATGCCACATATTTTAAGTTTTCATTATGGAGCACTTCATTCCCAGCTATCAAAATCTATTGATTGGTTATTGATTGCTCCACAAAAAAAACCCCAAACCTTGTGAGTTTAAAAAAAGTCATTTATTTTGAGTATAAACTTTCAATTGAGAAGGGGAATAGCAGGAATAGCTTGTCTCTGTTCTAAGAAATGTGAGTGGGGGCAGCTTGACCAGAGGCTGTAGGATTTGTGCTCAGAATTCTTACTTGTGTAGCTAGCATGGCCTACTTGGCCTTTCTTATGGCATGTGATGGGTTCCAAGAGCAAACATCCTAAGAGAAGGAAGAAAGCTATAGCAAAAGCTATGGGCTGAAGCCTTTATGGCTTGGGCATGGAAGGCAGTATCACTTGCCAAATAGCCAAGATCCTGCCTACAGGTAGGATTTAATTTCTCTTCCTCTTGATGAAAAAGTGATGACTAAAGTTACACTTTTAGAAAATACAAATTCCTATAAAGTGTGTTTTTTGTGTTTTTTTCTTATTTATTCATTCATTTTTAATTTTTTTTTTAATTTTAAGTTATACATGACAATAGAGTGTATTTTGACATATTATATGTACATGGAGCATAACTTATTCTACTTAGGGTTCCATTCTGTGGTTGTACATGATGTGCAGTTTGCTGTTTGTGTATTCATATATTAACATAAGAAAGTTATGTCCAGTACATTCCACTATTTTTCCTAATCTCAACCCCCTTCCCTTCCTTTCATTCCCCTTTATCTAATCCAATGAACTTCTATTCTTCCTTCCCTTCCCTTCTTATTGTGTATTACCATTCACGTATCAGAGAGAACATTTGGCCTTCATATTTTGGGCCTGGTTTATTTCACTTAGCATGATAGTCTTCAGTTCCATCTATTTACCAGCAAAAGCCATAATTCCATTCTTCTTTATGACTGAGTAATATTCCATTGTGTATATGTACACATATATATATGCAAGGGAGGTATATGACACTCCAGGCCAGGAACAATGTGTGCAGAAATCCAAAGGTATAGAAGAATAGAGTGCATTCACAGACTGGCTCACTTAGCATGGTTAAAGCATAGGATACTGCTAGTGTCGAATGACAGTGCCAGAGACAGAAATGATCAAGTCATGAGAAAACCTGTTATGGGTTAAACTGTTTAACCCCCTACACCCACCCCCAAAGAACTGTTAACATCTGTTATAGCTCAGATATGAAGTGTCTCCCAAAATCTCATATGTGGGACAATGCAAGAAAGTTTAGAGGTGAAATGATTGGGTTATGACAGTTTTAACCTAACCACTGTTTTAATTCACTTGAATGGATTAACTGGTTGGTAACTGTAGACAGATAGGTGTAGCTGGAGGAGGTGGGTAACTCAGGTCATTGCTTTTGGGGTATATATTTTGTATAGTAGTGAAAAAGCTACTAAAATACTAATCCCTAGTACTCAAGAATGTGATCTTATTTGCAGAATTTGGAGGTAGTCTTTATAGTGGTAATCAAGGTGAAAATAAAGTCATTAATAGGCTGTAATCCAACATGACTGCTATCCTTATAAAAAAAGTGGAAATTTAGAGACAGACACCCATAGTGGGGAGACAGTGTGAAGAGACAAAGAGAGAAGGCTATTTGTAAGCAGAACACAGAAGCCTGGAACAGATCCTCCTCCCATATGCTTCAAAAGGAGCAAACCCTGTTGACATCTTGATTTTGGACGTCTAGCGTCCAGAATTAAATAAATAAATTTCTGTTGTTTAAGCCAGACAGTATTGTTACAGCAGCACTAGGAAACCAATATAGGGACTGTAACTGAGCACAGAAATTCAATGCATAGGAAGGAGGGACAAATGAAGATGGTTGGGTTTGTAGGTATGGACCATATCTTGCCTAGCTTGCTTTTTCAGAGACTTAGCAATTTAAGGGTCTTGGTTGTGACTGGCAATACCATTTGTAGATATTTAATATATATTTTATTGGAGAATCACAGTTAATGTATATGCTATTTTCCTTTCTGTGGTTACTTCTTTTATTAATTAACCAGATAAGCTAGTACAAAATAGACTTTATCCTGACCACAAGAAAAAAATTATCGTATTAGTTTAATTTAAATATGAAAGCATATTATTAGTAAAGCTATATTCAGCAAGACCTTACAATTGAAATTGGACAAAAAAAAATGCTTCCAAGAATTTTCTAGTGCTTCAGTGACTACAGATTTCATTTGGATTAATGAATGATATTGCTCTATTACTGGACTTCTTGAATAAGATCAGCAGTAGTCCCATGCTTGTTTGGTAAATTTGCAAAGACTCATGTTTATGCACCCAATGTTAAATCACATTTCACTTATAGCGTCAAGCAAAGGACCATATAAAATGATGGTGGTGACTCAGTTATATAAATGAATAAATAATTAAACGAATGAATTATCTTTAAAAGAAAATGGCTGTAATGGCAGTGAAAGCCTTTATAAAATAGTCAGATGCCATCAAAGATAATGTTTTATTATCTGCCTTTCATTTAATTTTTACTTTCACGGGGGAATTTTTCCATTTTATGGTAACTAAGCAACCTGTTATTTTGAATCATTTAGTACAGGTTTTGCAGAGTATGGATGCTCAATAAATCCATTTTGATTAATGACCAATTTATAACAACACCAGCAAAGACTGTTTCCAATCCTGTTGAAATAGAATAGATGATCTCAGATAAAAAGGACACATTGAATAGCTACATGCTAACATAGTGAGGGGCTTGGTTATCTCCCTTCAATTTGCTAATGTACTTGTTGGACTTGCTCAACCTGACATGAAATAAGAGCATCTGGTATTCACAAGATGCACTGCACACCCTGCTACACCTTCTCCAGCATCTGAAATGGGATTAGGTATGATTCTGATTCTGTAACTTATTTATAACTCAATATTTCTTATAATAATGAAGCTTTCTTAATTCTAATGCCAAAAAATTGAAATTAAAAGAATTCTGACTGGTTTAAGACAAATGTTTATCTCTGCTAAGCAAGTGAAGAGTGTCAACATGGTTTCGGTGGGTATGTTTAACTCATTTAAAAGAGCAAACTATTTTTAAGGCCCTTGGAAGCATTCTTTTACATACAAATATTGGTCTTTCTGATAAGAACCATTTTTTAATCACACAGCAATTATTTATTTGGCATTTGTTCTATGCTCAGTGCTTTCTTAGCCATTTATTAAAACAGATATATACATGGTAAATTGTTGGCCCAGCACTGGATTGTGGAGGGGCAAAGAGAGAAAACTAGGACGCAGAAGCTGCAGTGAAATCCTAGTACATATAAGCTATTTCTTTCATCTATGTGGACAGGTTACCAATTTAAAAATGTAAGCCTCTCAGTTTGCTCAGATTGGTGACTATATACTATATTTGGAAAACAACATTCTAAATAGAAATAAAATTACACTTTTCTCCCCTCGAATCAATTTTACTAGTACTGTATATGAATTAACATGAACCATGGACTAAGGTTTCTAAAAATATAATGAACTCTCCCTAAATTTATGATGTGGGAATATAGGCCTTTTAGCATGGTGTTGATACCTTGTGAAACAAAATTTCTCCTATAATGTCAGAGTATTTATAATAATGAAGCACACATTCATTAATTCATAAACTCATACTTACCAATTCATGTAGGCCCTTCAGACTGCTCTCTATTCTACCCTTTCTCTACTCTCCGCAAACCTCAGGTACTTTTTCTACCTTGTCTCTTGGTCTCAGCAGGTCTCATATATTAATTCATAAGCAAAATAGAGGCCATCGAGTGGAACTTTGTTAAAATTTTCTCAATTAAGTGTACAAATGCAAAGCGTGTGCCTCTCCTACCCTTCTTCTTGCTCATCCATATTGTTAAAAAAGATGGGATTCCCTCCTTCTGTTCAAGGTTTCAAAGTTGGCTCTATCCTCTGTTTCTGCCTTCCAGTAATTTAACTCTTTCATTCCTCATTCCTTCTTTCTCCCTTCTAGTGTGTGTGTGTGTGTGTGTGTGTGTGTGTGTGTGTGTGTGTGATGCTGGGAATGGAACCCAGGGCATCATACACCCTAGGCAAGTGCTGTACCACTGAGTTTATGTACTTTAAATTGTCCTTTTCTACTGGATCATGCACATCAAGATTTGAATTTGCTCAAGTCTTTTTGACTTGAAAAACAATAACAAATGACACTTAATAACAAAAGCAACATCTGAAGAGCAATTAAAAAGTTCCTTGATCCCACCTAATAACTCAGCTACTATTTTCTCTTTATCCCACACACCCACTGTCTTTATTCTCTTTCTTCCTTTTTGCTTTTCAGCTCACCTTAGTTGTTTCCATTCCTCACTGCTTACTTGAGCATTTTTATCTAAAGAAAATAATGACCTTGATGTCTACAAAATCCAAAAGAACATTTCTCAATTTTCATTTTTCTTAACCTTTCAGCAGCAAAGGCTGGTGACACTTCATCATGTTACTCTTTCTTCCCTTTGCTGTCCAATGCAAATTTTCATATTATATTTCTCTGTATTTTGCTAATGGGCGCTTTTCATTTTTCTCCATAACTCTATAAGTTAGGAGTTCCTCAAGCCTCAGAGTCCCCAAATATATGTATATATATCTTTTCTAAGTGATATCATCTATGTTTTTGTGTCTGCTAAAATCGACATGCTGAAGATATCCAAAAGATTTATCTCCAATCCTGTTCACTTCTCTTAATTTTAAGCCTACCTGCCCATCCATCTGCCAATCCATCTGCCTGCCATCCATCCATCCATCCATCCATCCATCCATCCATCCATCTATCCATAATCTACTGTTTCCACCTGTGTGTCTTAAGTGAACCTCAACCATAATATACCTGGAACTAAATTCTCATTGACTTTTCCCTCAAAACCTGTTCTTCGTATCTCAGTGTTTTATTCAGATTTTTTCACCACTCTGATCAAATGACCTGACAAGAACAATTAGAGATGGAAAAGCTTATTTTGGGGCTCATGGTTTCAGAGATCTCCATAGACACCCCACTGTATTCCTTGGGGCCTGATGTGAGGTAGAATATCATGGTGAAAGACTGTGGTGGAGGAAAACAGTTCAGAAAATATAACCCACTAGGAAACACACACACACACACACACACACACACACACACACACACACACACACGTGGAGGGGATATATCTTCCCAAAGGCAGACCCCTAAGGATTTACCTCCTCCAGCCAATACCCTACCTGCCTATAGTTAGTTCAGTTAATCCCCATCTGGGGATCAATGTACTGCTTACATAAAAGCTATCATAACCCTGTCATTTCACCTCCAAACTTTCTTGCATTGTCTCATGCATGAGCTTTTGGGGGACATCTCATATCTAAACTGTAACACTCAGTAAGTGACTTAATCGTTTATTCAACTACAGAAACCTGAAAATCATTCTTGCCACCTGCTTCTGCATCAACCCCCATATTCAGTTAATCATCAGGTCTTATAAATTTTCAGTAGAATAGGTAATAGGATGAGGATAATTCTGTAACTTATTGTTTAACTGTCCCTCAAACCTACTTGCCTCTCTTATCATCACCAGTTACTCTTCTGGATTATTTTAATAGCCTCCAATTGTCCTATTTGCCTTCCTTGAATTTATAATTTACAGAGCAGCCAAAGTAATCATAAAAAGCACAAATATGATGGTGTCACTCCTCTGATTAAATAACTTTAGTGGCTTGCCACTGCTCTTAGAGAAATGACCCAAACGTTGTTAATTTGGGGGCCTCTCAGTATGTCTTTAGTCTCCTGTCTTACCAGTTTCCACCTTGCCATACTGACTACTTTTTAGTTATTTTTAGTTCTTTAAAGGGCCAAGCATCTCCCCACCTGTGGGCCTTCACTTGTTTGAATGTTCTGCTACTACTGCCACCTCCTCCCCCACTGCTTCCTCAAAGTGGTAACTCATATTCTTCCTCAGGACAACTGGCTGTGGGTATCCCCCCACAACCCTAAAAGTAAGTGCCCCAAAGTAAGTATATGAATGCCTCTTTTTTTTCCCTATTTTTGTAGTACCTTCTAATTGCCCTTTCCTTGGTAAATCTGCCTTGATTGAGATTATAGTTATCTGGGGGTTATTTATTTTGATATCGGTTTCAGTTATTTGTATTTTATACTTCAGAATCTTGCCTGTCCATCATTGCAACTATAGCTTCTAGCAATAACATGCTCACCTAGAAGATATCAGTTAATATTAAGGGGGAAAACTTAATGTTATTGAATACTTACTTTATGCCTACTTAATTAGTTTTAACATAATTTGTGAGATAGTATTATCCATTTTATAGATAATGGAATCAAGCCAAATAAAGGTTTAAGGCTTACTAAACAATGATGGTCCTGGAATTTGAATACAGAATGTTTGACTATAGAGACATATTCTTAGCCATATTCATAATTCATGAATTAATTATTCAAGTAACAAGGCAAATCTATTAACAACACAAATCTGTCTGTCTGTCTATCAATTAATTTGGCAAGCTAAATGTTGAACTTTCCCTTTCAAAGAAAATAGGAAGTATTGAAAACTTATTTAGTGGTTTGTTGAATACATTGTGCTAATCTTTGGAGTGGTTCTGAGGAATGTTCTAATCAATGTAAAAATAAATGGGTGAATTGGGGACAACCCCAAATCAAAGCAAATAAAAGAATGGTTAAGTAATAATAATACATCCAAAGGTTAGAATCATCCATAGTCATTAAAAATAATATTTTCAAGTGATATTTAATTATCTGCATTTTCATAATGATTAATAGGCACTCTTCAACAAATACCTATCAAATAAATGCATATTTACCATTGAAAGTAAATTTAATTTAAAACTAACATTATATGTATGTGAACAGGGAAAAAATGGCTAGAAAGATATCATATTATAGTACTATCTTTAAATGATAGTATTACATGTGGTTTTTATTTTTTCATAATTTTGTGTTTTGAAAAATTCCTATAATCATTACTTTTATAATTTAAAAATATTAAGAATAATGTAGTTATCCAGAAATAAAAATAGATCATATCAAAAGAGTTGACATCTAACTAATGTTAAATATGCGGATGATTTCCTTCTTTGAAAAAAGTTGATTAGACCTTATCTTTCAGAGGATAGATACTGTCCATGAAATACTGAAATTTTGGCAATAATCCTTCATCTGTTGAATACACAGATTTTAAATTACTATTTTTGTGCACAATTCAGAATATTTTATTTTTAATATACAAAAATACAAAAAATACATATTAATGTGGTACCAGGTGATGTTTTAATATGTGTATGCAGTATGTAGTGAGGTTAAACATATTTATATCCTCAAAAATTATCACTTCTTTATGGAAAATATTAAAAATCCTTTCCTCTAGCTTTTTGAGATTATAATACAAAATCACTATCTACAGTGTATTTCAAGAAAATTTTAATTTAGATTATCTTTTTTGTTTTTCTAGTTGAAATCTTGATAAATTGTTTTCAGTTCTCCTAAAAAACACAGTATCATTATAGCTCATGGGAATTTACAGCTGTGTAATTTCAGTCTATTCTAATGATAAAACTGTTACTTCATTGAATCACTCATTAATTTTGTTCTGTTTAGCAGCTTCTACACACAGCATTAAATTGGAAATAATATTCTGAAAATATAATCTTGCAGAAATTTTGCATAATGCTTGTAGTTCTATATTTAACACCTTTTCTCCCTCCCAGCATTATCTAGACATATCATGTAAATCTACTGTAATCTCACTAATTCACTTTATATTGTATTTCCATAGATATTCTATTAGTATTTTACTAAGACCACCAATTCTCTTTTTAAGTACTCTTACATTCTCATTAAGAAATATTAATAAAATTATATGACACACAACTATAGTCACACTATACATTTAAAATGTAATAATTTTATATCAATGTTTATTTTATTGCATTTTAATTTACATTAGAATACACAAATTCAAGAAAATCATGGTAGATTTTCTGTTAGTCTCACAGAGGCAAATTATACAAAAATGGACAAGATGAAAATAATTTTTTCTTTTTTTATTACTTTATTTGTATTGGTTCTTTTTAGTTATACATAACAATAGAATTCACTTTTATATAATCATAAAAGCATGGAATATAATTTCTACTAATTTAGTTCCCAGTACTTCCCCTTTCCTTCCACTTCTCCCTCCCCCCTGTTCCCTTTCCTCTATTGATCTTTATGCTATTTACTTATAGTTTTTTTTAATTAATGTGTTGTGCATGTATATGATAGTGAACTTCATTGTGGTATATTTATATATGTACTTATATATGTACATAGGAATGTTAGGTCAGATTCATTCCACTGCCTTTTCCTATCCATCCCTTTTCCCTTCCCTTCATCCCCTTTGTTTACTCTACCGATTTTTCTTCTATTCTTTTTTAGCTCCCCTTATTTTGGATTAGCTTCTGCATATCAGAGAAAATATTCTACCTTTGTTTTTGGGGACTTACTTATTACAGTTAGCATGATTATCTCCAGTTCCATCCATTTACTAGCAAATGTCATAATGTCATTTCTTCTCTATGGTGGAGTAATACTCCATTGTGTGTGTGTGTGTGTGTGTGTGTGTGTGTGTGTGTGTGTGTATCACATTATCTTTACTCATTCATTTGTTGAAAGGCACCTAGGTTAGCTCCATAGCTTGGCTATAGCTTGGCTATCATGAATTGTGCTGCTATAAACATTGATATGGCTACACTACTGTAGTATGCTAATTTTAAATCCTTTGGATATATACTTAGGAGTAGGATCGCTGGGTCACATGGTGTTTTCGTTCCTAGTTTTTGAGGAGTCTCCATAAAGCTGTCCAGAGTGGCTGCACTAATTTGCAGTCCCACCAGCAATATATGAGTGTACCCTTTCCCCCACATTTTAACAACATTTATTGTTACTTGAATTCTTGATAATTTCTGTTCTAATTAGAGTGAGATGAAATCTCAATGTAGTTTTAATTTACATTTCTTAAATTGCTAGAGATGTTGAACAGAACATAGCTTTTTCTTAAGTACCATTTTTGGGTTTGAATGGTTTAGAAAAATTGAGAATTAAAAGTAATTTCATTATTTAATCTCCTTTCAAGAATTAATACACAGTATATCTACAGGTCTATCATCTCATCACATTTGTAATCATATGTTTTATTGCAATTGAGGAAACTAAAATAAAATATTTGAATAGTGTTAAAAGATATGAGAATTCAGAAGCAAAAAATTACTGAAAAATCATTGTATCATGTTCAGTATATTATTTATAATTCTTCCCCAGTGCTCTTGCTTATTGTTTAGAACTGTGCCTTTTCATAACATTGCTCATTCATTTGTCCTGTAAGTGTTTATTGAGGACTTACATTTTCCAGGTGCCAACAGATGTGTGAGACACAAAGAGAAAGAAGACATAAAAATAATAGGAGGAATTTTAGCTAGAATAGATTGCAAAATAAAAGCAAAATGCATTCAAATATACTATTATTGCACCTGGAGCTATATGTTTTACTGCCCAATTGGCACACATTCATTCTCTGTGGATATCTGATTTCTCTATTGATATACAGAACCCAGAGAAAAATTGCAGGTGCCATTTAATCACATAAGTTTTAATTTCATTAGAACCATCCAACTCATTACCAGTAGTCATCTACTGTCTTCCTTCTCATCTTTGTATAGGGGAAATATAGAGAGAATGCTGCAATGCGAAAAGCTATGCCATAAACAAGTTCAGAGCAGTTGAGCTTTCCATTCTTTTTGGCAGGAAACTTCCAAATCACAGGCATCTTCGAGGATTCTGGATCATCATTTCAATGGAAGCATATTTGGATTATTACTTTGATCAAGTGTATAAAAGAGCAGTTTCTCTAAATCCTGAGACACAGTGACAAAGAAATCTTTCTGAACATATGATCTCATTTTAAATACCTTTTAATGAATTATTTTCCTTAGGATATCCTGTTGGATTGGCATTGTTATTTTTAGGTTTTTTATATAACTACTGATACAATACCCATTTTTTCTCCTAAAAGTTTTTAAAAATAAGTTTTATTCTCATTATAAAATGAATAAATTATCTTACTTATTTTGCTCCAAATATAGAAAGTAAAAAGAACAAAAATTACTTTCTCCATATTCTACTTATCAGAGCAGCAAATGTTAGCATTCTGGTATATTTCTTCTCCTCCCCTTCTTACTTGGCATATATGTGAACCTTTGGTGAATATACATTTGTGTTCTATTCACTCTTAAATTAAAACATGTTTCTGATTATAGAAGTATAACGTGCTCTGTCAATTTGGCAAGCTCTTTCAAGTTTTTGTTAGAGGAACCGTTCCCCTGTTTCCACCCACCCAATTCATCAAAACAATCACGAAAGATAAAATATAAAGTGAGAAAATTATAAATTTTAGCTGTGTTGAAAAACAAGGAAAATATCTCCATGTTCAACTGGATCAGAAACACAAAACAGAAAGTGGGACCTAAATGACGGTGCAGCTGGTGACTTGGCCCAGAAGTGGGCAGCGTGGTAAGGAAATTGTGTCTGTATGGGCTATGGGGTCTGAATGAGCTTCATTTGAGGTGGAGCCAGAAAGTCAGGTTTACTGCTGAAAATGAGCAGCTGGGCATATTAAATTTCTAGATAACAAGTAGATTAAAGAACTGGAGAAACAAAGATACTGGATGACTTTTGATTTAAATTTTTTTTTTTTTTTTAGTTGTCAATGGGTCTTTATTTTGTTCATTTATTTATACGCAGTGCTGAGAATTGTACCCATGTGAGGCAAGTGCTTTAACACTGAGCCACAAACTCAGCCCTGAATTTTGATTTTTATTAAAAAAATTTCTGGTAAAAATTACAAGAGAAGCCATTAGAAATTAAAAACATAATTTTTATAACCAGTGATGGAAAATAAAATAATAAAGGAACATTTATTAATTACAGTATCCCTAAAATCTAGAAAAAAATCAATAGAAGCAAAAAATAAGCATAGCAAACCCAAAGCACAAAAGATGAAATAACTAATGATCATGTCAGAAGCAATTTTTAAAAATCTTGTTATATGTTTTTTACCAAAGTCAAACCTAAATAAAAATGGCACTAAAACTAATTGTCAAGCAAAACTAATTTAATGAAAGGCATTGAAGCAATGTCATTAGTCAAAATATAATTGAAGGCTACAAACATTAAAAGTGATAAACATGTATAAATATAACAATAAAAGGACCAAACCTAAGAAAATACAATACCAAGGTATAAAAACCACATTTTTTTCACGTATATCAACACATAACAGAGCTTGCTATATAGAAAAGCAAAATGGAGAGGCTTTTGTAGAGAAATTAAAATCCACATTTTGTGAAAGTTGCTACTATGTCATATTTCATTCAGAATATTGATGAGTGAAGGAACATTTTAATGTATAGAATATTGATTAATACAATTAACAAACTTCATTTAATAGACCTATCAATAGAGAATATATAGTCTTTTCAAATACACATTAAACATTTTGAAAAATTGAGTACTTATTAAGTCACTCTTGAGGCAGTGTCAGCACATCAGACAATCAGGCTACAATTTTGGATCATAAGCAATCAAATTACAAATCATTAATAAAAATATAAATCACACTATATTTTAAAAAAGATTTCTCTCCATGTTGGATGGTTTACAAATTATAAAATAAATGCATGTTTGTAAAATCTTTCAAGAATTGTATGAGTGCAATGCTAATTTCTCCCCTTTAGCCTGACCCAGTTGTTCCCACTCCCCAACCCACCTTTATTTAAGCAATGGTAACATCTCAGAATATCCTTCAACTCTCTTTTTTATGCATACAAACAGAAAACATCTATGTCATGATGATGGTGGTTGTATTTGCCATGGAAAAACAAACTGAAATAGCTGTTTGCTGTCTAAAAAATTTTAAAGATAATAAAATGGACAAAACAGGAGATACAGTCACCAAATGCATGGATAACTTGAGAAGAAGTTTGCTTCTATAAATCTCAAAAGACTAGGTGAAAAAATATTAGAATAGAAGAGACAAATTTGCACAGCGCTGAAAACAACTAGTATGTTAAAAATTCAATACTTTTCTCTCATTCCAGCAATAAGCACCTAGAAATAGAAACAAAAAAATCTTTTTAATATTGTGATAAAACTATTACATAGGAATTTCAATGAAATTCATAGGAATTGTGTATTTGTAAAAACTAATTTTATTGCTGATTATCATACCAAATCTGAACAAATTTTGTATAATATTAAATATAATATAAAAGTGACAATTCCCCAAAGTTAAAATAAAGAAAATAAGAATCCCCCCTTTTTTGGTAGAATTCTGTTACTTTTAACCTAATGTTTTGGGAATTGAATAAGATTATCTTAAAATTCATATAGTAAAATAAATGCCAAAAAAGTTAAATAACCACCAAGAAAGTATGAAAAAGAATAATAGTGGAAGAGGATTTACATAACCAAATAAAAAATATTCTAAAGCCACTATAATCATGTTAATCAGTCATGGAAAAAAAAGAGGAGCAATATATATTTCAACAGAAAATTTCATAAGTGATCCAGAGGGTTAGTAGGAAAAAGAAGTGCTTAATTAACAGTTGTGTAATTTTATCATGCAAGCGGAGGAAAGTAAATTTAAACCCTTAACATCTTATTTATTAGAGTATTTAAGACAATATTAAATGAAATGGCAGTGGAAGATGTTTGAGTCTGCCTCCAGTTTTGTTAAAATTTGTCTAAGACTTTTACTTCTGGGATGACATGATAATTTCTTTGTAAGTTATATTTTTGTCATTATATAGTGATCCCTTTCTATTAGCAACTTTAATCCTAAAATCTCATCCTTCCCATTTGAATATTTGCTTTTCATCTTTTTGTTTGGCTTTGCTTTACATTGTTTTTATTCCTCTATTTCTTTTTTTCTTTATTTAACTAATACATAAACATGAAACTTGTGGGGTTTTAATGGGGTACCATATAATGTGTCAATAAGTATATACCTTGTGTAATGTGTAAGTCAATTTAAACATATCTTTCATCTCAAATATTTATAATTTCTTTATTGTGAAAACATTTAGAATCCTATCTTCTAGCTTTTTAAAATATACGAACATTATCATTGTCTATAATCTCCATACTGTTCAATATTATACCAGAGTTTCTTAGTCCTACCTAATTTTAATTTAGTAACCATTGATGAACCTTTCCCTTACAATCTAGCCTTGGTAACCAACATTCTATTCTGAATTTCTGAGATTAACTCTTTCATATTTCACATATGTGTGAGATCATATAGTACTTGTCTTTCTGTACTTATTTCATTTATCATAATGATCATTTTTTAACACCATTTATCCTAATTGACAGGATTTCATTCTTTTTTTATGGTTAAATATCATTCCATTGCATATATACCACATTTTCTGTATCTGTTCATCAGTGGATAGATACTTAAGTTGATTCTATATCTTGGCTATTCTGAATAATGCTGCAAAATCATGGAAATACAAATGTCTTTTTGATATACTTATTTCATTTCCTTTGGATATATATGTGATATTGGTAGTGGAATTGCTGGATCATTTTTTTTTTCTGGTAGCAGGGACTAAATTCAGGAGCACTCGACCACTTAACCACATTCCCAGCCCATTTTTAAATTTTATTTAGAGACAGGGTCTCACTGAGTTGCATAGTGCCTTGCTAAATTGTTGAAGCTGGCTAAACTCGAGGTTTTCCTGTTTCAGCCTCCTGAGCTGCTGGGATTACAGGCATGTGCCACTGCCCGGCTTGCTTGAGTATATGGTGGATCTATTTTTAATTTCTGATGAACCTCCATATTGTTCTCCATAATTTATATTTTCAGTAACAGTGTGCAAGCATTCCCTTTTCCTCTCATCCTCTCCAGTACTTTTTGTTTGCAACTTGTTTTTATTACTTTATTTCAGATGAGTTTCTTTAAAATAGCATATAAATTTTTTAAAAAAGATCTGATTCTTTGCATCTTTGTACTGGGGATAAACATATTTATATTTAGTATAACAACTGATATACTTCCCTTTATTACATCATTGTGTTAATAATTTATTTTAGTTTATTTTTATCTTAACTCTTTTTTATTATTTTTCTGGTTTTCTTGAGCTGTTAGTAATTTTTTCCTTATCCTCATTTTGATTTTCTTATGGTTCTCTTTTATACTAATAATGATTATTTTTCCATCCTACATGTTCATTATCAAGTGTGTATTTCTCTAGGGTCATATGAAAACAAGTTAACAAATATTTACCTAAGATATAGACAGCTCTCTTGTCCCTTGTATTAGATATAAATTCAACTATGTAACAGATATCCAAAATATGAAATATAATATAAAAAGATGGAATATTATTTTTCTCTCATATAACTTTCCAGGTATATGCAATCCAGGTTTGGCATGGTAGATTCATAGGCTCAAGGATGCAGATGTTTATATGGTTCCTCTGCCAGCTCGAGGTTGTTCTCATCTACACCTTATCCTGACCACATCATATTCCAACCAAAGAGAAGAGGAATATGGAGAATAGAGGATATGCCTTGATCCTTTCTTTAAGGTCATGTTCTGGAAGTTGCACAGATTCTTTCTGCTTATTCGGATCTTAGTCATGTGGTCAAAAGCTAGTAATTCTGCATAGACTTGTATCTAGCTACACACTGGGGATTCTATTATTATAATACAGTAAGGGAAGGGAAGATGTTGAGAGGCAACTAGCACCTCCGACACTCTCCTATAAATTGTTACTATAAATTTAATTCACCATTTTCAACCCTTCTCAGAAATAGAGGGGGACTGCTTCTCTTTCTTCTTTCTCTCCTTCCCAAATTTCAGAATCGTTATAGAATTTCCATTGTATCTCATTTATTTTGAGAGTCTTTACTTAGAGACCTTGTTTTTAGTTATTTAACTATTATAAGAGAACCTATCAGGTCATAATTATAGTTGTAGGTATAGTTTTATTGTTCACCACTGCCTGTTACTTTTATATATCACCTAATTTGAGGTCCCTATTCTTTCCAGTAAGTATTCTTTCTTTTCTTAGGTTTTGGTTTTATTCCTGTTTTTAAAATAGTATTTATTTGTATTTTCTTTTCTCTTGGTAAGTCTTGGTAGGGTATATTGGTATTAGCAGTCTTTCTTTATACATTAATTGCTATTGAAATTTTCTTTTAATCCTTGAGTTACTTTGAAATGTATTCCTTTTTAATTTCTAAACTTATGATAAGGGTTCTGGACTGATGATAGTTTAGTTGTAATTCCTCCTTGCTGCAGTTCATCTACTAATACAAGCAATGCAGCTTCTGGAGCCAATAGATAATATGTTTGAAGGGAAGAACAAGAAAGTTTCCATAGGAAACTGCATTATGATATCATGAATAATTTTGTTCAAAACTTTCAAGTCACATGTAAAATGTGTAATTTTCTGAAAAATACTAATTACCAATCTTAATAAGCATTAACATAATAGAATTTAAAGCAAAAACTGTTGGTCAAGATAGTTTGGATAGTTTTACCAAATATTAATGAACGGAAAATACTAAGATTATACAAACAGTTTAGAGAATGCTCAACAAAGAAGTAAACTACCCAACTTTGTAGTTGTATGCCATGGATACAAAACTGGACAAGAAGAAAGCAAGATAAGATGTATGTGTTAATCTCCAGTGTGAAAACAGAAGCACAATTCTAAACAAAATATTACCACATGAAGTCCAATGATGTATTTAAAAATCTATCATGACTAAGTAGTATTTACCTCAATATTTCAAGGCTATTTCAGCCATCATAAAATATTTCAAAATAACTCCTCAGTTTAACAAATTAAAGGAGATAATCTATCTGATCATCTTAATACAGGAAAGGATTTAGTTAACAGAAAAGAAAGCATGCATGATTAAAAAAATTGGAAAAACTGACTACATTGAAATTAAAACTTACCTTAGCATAAGATGCCATAAAATATTTAGGATGAAGTCTATTCAACAGTGATCTTGATTAAAATGATTAAGAAATCCAGCCATAGCATACTGGCTGATTAAATGCTTGTTTATTAAAATATTGTCCTTACAAGCAAAATCATTCTGATGTTATCTTTTATTTTGAAGCTATTTATTTCAACTCTAAAATAGTTCAATGTAATATCTTAACAAAAACAGTGAAAATTTCATAAAGAAATCAATCATATTGTTTTTCTTTTTCTTCATTAAAAAATTCATGCTGAAGGTGAAAAAAAGGAACAAACTCGGAGAGATGTTTACAATGTATATACTGAAAAGAGATTAGTACTACAAAATAAGGCTAAAACCAAAAAGCAGTGAAATAATTGGCAAAGGCAATTAATTGAAGGTAAATTTGAGGGTCAACAAACAATTCACCCAGGAGACTGGAGGGAAATTTGAATTAAGACCCTAGTGAGGTATAAGTTCATATTCATTCATCAGAATGACCTAAAACAAAAGTTCTGCCAATATCAGTTATTGTCAAAGATACATAAAACCAAGAACTCTCATATTAGTATAAATTGGCACACCACATTGGAGGACAGTTCAATAAAATATATTTACATTGTGGAAGGATATGTACACTTTAATATAAATGTAAAATAAAATGCAAATTACTGATTGTCATACAGATATAGTGGAGGAATTAAAACATGCACAGAAATAATTCATTTCAAATTCATAGTAGCCATTCTTCTGGTGAGGGAGTAGAGTGGGCTTGGGAAGGGTACACAGGAGACTTTAAATACAATATATAATTTTCTTTTCTTTTAAAAATGTGGAGTGTAGCTTTTTAAAATAAAACTCTGAGACTTTGAAAGATATTTATTGCAACATTGTAAAAATGAAACTTTGGGAAAAAACAAAACATCCTTCAGTGGGAGAGTGAAAAGTAAATTTTGGTAAAATGGAACACTATGCATTAGTTGAAATGAAAACATGAAGTACATTGCTGGTGGGACTGTAAATTGGTGCAACCACCATGGAAAGCACCATGGAGGTTCCTCAGAAAACTTGAATGGAACCATCATTTGACCCACTTATCCCACTCCTTGGTATACATCCCAAGGACTTAAAATCAGCATATAATAGTAACATAGCAATATCAATGTTTATAGCAGCCCTGTTCACAATAGCTAAGCTATGGAACCAACTAGGTGCCCTTCAACATATAAATGGATAAAGAAAATGTGATATATATATATATATATATATATATATATATATATATAATATATATATATATATTATATATAATGGAATAATAGTCAGCTATGAAATTATACCATTTTCTGGTAAATTGATGGAATTGGAGACTATCATGCTAAATTAAATAAGCCAATCCCCAAATCCCAAAGGCAGAATGTTCTCTCTGATATGTGATGCTGACTAACAATAGGCAAGGGGTCGGGGAAGTCCACTGGATTGGACAGGTTAGAGTGGGGGAAGGGGAAGGGATGGGTATGGGAAAGACAGTAGAATGAATCAGACATAGCTTTCTATGTTCATATATGAATATGTGACTATGTAATTCCACATCATGTACAACCACAAAAATGGGAAATAATGCTTCATGCATATATGATATGTCAAAATACATTCTACTGTCATGTATAACTAAAAAGAACAAATAAAAAATTGGGGTAAAAAATGAAAATAAGAGGGTTATAATTACCTATGTGGCCATATCTTGAAAATAATTCTAAGTGAAAAAAGCTAGTGTGAAAATTGTACACATTATGTGTTTCTATTTGTGTAAATTTGCAACATAATATGTCCTATATATATTGAATATGAATAATGAATACACATAATAAGAGTAGAAGGGCACAGTTAGAGAGTACATATAATTTAAGGATGGTGATTATCTTGAGAAGGAAGCAGGTAAATAGGTTTGTGGCATGATAAAGATGAGATTTTTAAATGTACTTGTAATGCTTTTTAAAAAGTAACACATATGTGAAACAAATATAAGTAGATAAAATATATCCTCATCAAAGAATATTTGAAAAATAGGAGAACTATAAAAAAAGAAAAATAGTTCATCATCTCACCAGCCTGAGTAAGTACAGCCTCTTATGACTTTCTTTTCATAAACAATTTTAAGTGTATTAAAATTATATAAAATTAAATTTTTATATAATTATTAAATTATATACTCTATTTTGTCACACATTTTTAAAATTAGACCTCTAAGGTTACAACAATTAGATATTTTTGCACCCATAAGTTTATCTATCTTTGTAATCACTATTTCAACAAAATTTTGTTAACAAAAATTTCTCTTCAGTTTTTAACAAAAATTACTGAAAAATCATTGTTTTCATGGGAACTATGTGAATAATTTACTAAACCTGCAAAATTTAGATTAAAAAATATGGAAAAGCAACTTTTAATGGACCCTTGGAGTGTTGGGATTAATGGCATTTAAATCCCAGACAATGGGATTGGAAAACTTTATCCCTGCTTACTGATACTATTACCTGCATAGGAAAACACTCCAATAAGGAAGAATGAGAACAACCATGGGAACATAGAATTGTTTCTAGGATAGAAAAAGATGGAAATCTTTGCTTCCAGTTGCTTTGCTGCTGCTATGAGTACAGAAAGGAGATGGTCTAGAATTAAATAATTCTGATTCTCATTTTGCTTTTTGGAAATTCTGAGACAGTTCAATCTGATTTCTAAAAGCATATGAAATGCAATCTGATTTTTCCCCAAGTGTATTTAAATATAATTCTATATACTGTAATTCTCTTATAATGTGTGAAGTTTGTCCTCATGACTATCTATATAATTTGAAGAATATAATAACATTTCAAAGGAAATACACATTCATATGATAATAACAGTTCAATTTGTGGCCACACTTGTGCCATAATGTCAGATAACCCAAGTAAATATGGGTTCCTGGACAATGAGTTTTTGTCACTGGTGATTTCTACCCAGTTTTCTAAAGTTTACTGATATTTTAGATAAAAGCCAAGCCATTAGTTCCATAAGATATTTTGTACGTACTTAATTTGTATAGCAAACATTTCACAACTGTATTATATGTGTGCTAGTGTAGACACTGGTTAGATCATAGTTCACATGTTGCAGTGAATATGTAAAAAAATTAATCTCTTAAATTGTATTCACATATATGAAAAGTAGGGAATTGGGAAATTGCTAGATTTCTCAAGGAGGAATTTTGCTTATTAATAAAGGCATCAGACCTTTCAAAAAGGTCAACATTTGACATGAAATATAAATTCATTTTGATCCAAGTATAATATTAATTGAAGGAAAACTAAACCCCATCACAAAATAAATACTGATATGATGATCTACAATCCCCATTATTCTCCACCACATTAAGGAAATGAAAGTCAGTATTAATTTGAAGTCACCTTTCTAATGATTGTGCTCTCTGAGATCAGTGATTGCAAAATGAACAAGGATTCGCAGATAATTTGATGCTAACCCTATATCCCCATAACTGATAAATTATGTCATAATTAAAATAAGGCAAATAATTTATTTGGATTATGAATACTTATTTCTAATTTAGATTTTATCAGTATTTCTCACTCTTCTCACATGAACTTTTTCACAAATAATATTTGATAGACTATAAAATACAACAGGCATTAATAATATCACTAAAATTTTAATTTGTTTTAGTTGAACATTTAACTTCTTTGTTAAATTCTCAAATTTTAGAATTTTGTTTCCTTTGGTACTTTGTAGCTCTTAAGTAAATTCTAAGAAAACACATTGTTTAAAATGCATTAAAATTTTTTTTTCATAATAATTTGACTATTCAAAAATTGAGTCCTGACTCCTACTAAAATGAATCCTCCTGTAATGTGTTATGGCAATATGAAGACAAATTAGACATAATGTGTATTACCTTGATCTAGTATAACAGGAGCACAAGAACAGATCATAGTCAGTGTAACTGTTTACAGGTTGGCATGGGGTCAGATTACAGGGGCACCTCACTTTTACTTGCACATACATCTTTCTTCTTCATCATACTCTTCTGTCCTTCCAGTTTCATATTAGGTGGGCTAAGGAAATACTTTTGAAGGAAATGATTTTTGATCTGAGGCAAATGAAGGCTGGAAGGATATTCAACTTAAAAAAAAATCAAGTGGATAAAGTGTGGAGGCTTGAGAGGTAAAAGGAAACAGATCATGCAGAGCCTTGTAAAAATGAAGAAAAGAGAGAAACTGGCAGTGAGGGACTAGAAGGAAAGGAGACAATGAAGAGTAACTTGAATGTGTACTTTTATTTATACTCCTACCTTATTGTAGAAATGATGGAAAACTTACAACATCTAGTAAACACTACTGATGTTCTTCCTGATACTTTTTCTTGACTTCCCCATTTTTCTACCCCATTCTTAATCTTTAACAGAATCTTGATTTTATCAAGTAGATATGGTCTTCTCTATGACCATGTATTTTAAGAGCAGTTGTCTCTGTCCCCATGTCTTGGTCTGTTTGGGCTGCTTTAACAAAATACTCTTAACTGAGTGGCTTATAAACAACAGAAATTTATTTCTTTTAATTTATTTCTTACTGATTGTAAGCAATCAGACAACTCATTTATCATGTGCTGACAGATTTGGTGTCTGGTGAGGGCTCACTTCTTTCTAGATGGGTATTTTCTCACTGCTGCTTTACTTGCTGGAAGGGGTGTCTTTATGAGGGAACTAAATAGCATTAATAGGGGCAAACTCTGCCCTCATGACATAATAACCTTCCAAAGTCCCCACCTCCTAACACCAACATCTTAGGAATTAGGATTTCAACTTATAAATATGGGCAATGGGGACAAACATTCAGACCACAGCACCCACCTCTCATGGAGTAGTGCTCAATCATCTAAGACAGCTCTTGTTAGTGATTGGGTTAGACATGAGCATTTGATAAGAATTTGACTAATTAGATTTTTAAAATATACAAGAGGAATAGATGACTGGTATTTTATCTTGATTTTATCATGTCTGATATTCTGGGAGCTTCTTGCAGTTATCTTTAGCCTGGGGATGAAGGGTCACACAGAGGTGGGCAGAACTGAGAAAACCACATAGAAAAGAATCAAGAGCCCTAACATTTGGCACCTGGAGCAACTCTGATGCTAGACTCTCTTTTATAGGGAATATTTTTTTTTAAAGAGAGAGTGAGAGAGGAGAGAGAGAGAGAGAGAGAGAATTTTTTAATATTTATTTTTTAGTTATCGGCGGACATAACATCTTTGTTTGTACGTGGTGCTGAAAATCAAACCCGGGCCGCACGCATGCCAGGCGAGCACGCTACCACTTGAGCCACATCCCCAGCCCCTTATAGGGAATATTCATTGTCTTCATTGCTTAAGCTTGTTAAAGGGGATTTTTACATTAATTGAAGTTCATTTACCTGATTAGTTGCTGAAACATAAAATCCATCTTTCTAACAACAGCAACAACAATGAATTAAAAAGCAAGATAGTCAGAAGGGAAAATAGGTAGAAACCTAAAATGGAGCCTAGATAAGACTATTGCAAAATGATATGATATGCTTTCACTTGTATTAGAAAACTATGTAAAAGAGAAGTACATATGATTTCCCTATCTTTCCATATGAATTCTGCAGGAAATCATGATAAATTAGGAATAGGTTGTGGGACTTAAGAAGGAATTAGATGACTCATTTATCATTCTATACTATATCATTCTGCTTGAACGTTTAACCCTCTGTGTATTTTCTTTTCACATTAATTAAATCAATACAAAACCAAAAGATACACCATACATATACTTCTATCCAAAGGCTTGAGCAAAATTTGAGCCATTCGATTTATATTTATATTTTTACTTTGTGGAGTGTCTGTTGGTAGTTTTTAGTTGTTTTCTATTGGAAATATTTTTTTCATGACATGAATGATTTCTAAGAGCATATTAAATTATAAACACAATTCTTAGCATTGTATTTTTTCTGTGTCAGTAATGAGTACTTACTTGTTAAAAAAAATTGCAAAAGGGACCACTTGAAAGCAATTGGTTTCAGTTCAATACAGGATGAATTGACCAGGAAGCTGAATTTTAAATAGGGGTTAGCATACAGGAGATTTATTAAGAGTTCTCTTTGAAGCCTACATCTTGGAAGCAAATTTTTACCCTCACACATCAGATAGAGCACTAATCTCTGGGGGAATATAAAGAACTAGAAAGCTAAGCACCAAAAACATAAACAAACAAACAAACAAACAAATAAATAAAACAAAACAAGCAAGCAAGCAAACAAACAAGTAACCCAATCAATAAATGGGCCAAGGACCTGAACAGACACTTCTCAGAAGAGGATATATAATCAGTCAACAAATATATGAAAAAATGTTCATCATCTGTAGCAATTAGAGAAATGCAAATCAAAACTATTCTAAGATATCATCTCACTCCAGTCAGAATGGCAGCTATCATGAAGACAAACAACAATAAGTTTTGGTGAGGATATGGGGAAAAAGGTATACTCATACATTGCTGGTGGGACTGCAAACTGGTACAGCCAATATGGAAAGCAGTATGGAGATTCCTTGGAAATATGGTAATGGAACCACAATTTGACCCAGCTAGTCCATTCCTTGGTCTATAATCACAGGACTTAAAAACAGCATATTACAGGGACCCAGCCACATCAATGTGTATAGCAGCACAATTCACAATAGCTAAACTGTGGAACCAACCTAGATGCTTTTCAGTAGAAGAATGGATAAAACAATGTGTCATATATACACAATGGAATATTACTTAGCAATAAAGGAGAATAAAATCATGGCATTTGCAGGTAAATGGATGGCGTTGGAGAAGATTATATTAAGTGAAGTTAGCCAATCCCCAAAAAACAAATGCTGAGTGTTTTTTCTGATATAAGGAGGCTTATTCATAGTGGGGTCGGGAGGGGGAGAATGGGAGGAATAGATGAACTCTAGATAGGGCAGACGGGTGGGAGGGTTAGGGAAGAGGCAGGGGGTTAACCAGGATGGTAGAATGTGATAGACATCATTATCCAAAGTAAATGAAGACATGAATTGGTGTGAACATACTTTATATACAACCAGAGATATGAAAAAATTTGCTGTATATGTGTAATAAGAATTGTAATGCATTTTGCTGTCATTTATTCTTTAAAAAATCAATTTAAAAAAATTAACAAAAAAGAGTTATCTTTGAAGCAATGCTAGAAAATTTTGGAAGGAAAGGCAATAGGAGAGGTTAGGCTTTGATGTAGTCTCAATATGGCCATCCACAAGCTCCCTGGGGGACTCTGAAATTGGGATAACCCTTCAAATTCATGCCAAGTTGGTGATAGAACAGCATCTGATGTATTGATCAGACATGACCTGATGTATTGATCAGACATGGAAAGCAGACTGCTCCTAGAATGGGGCGTGACCTTATGGCATGAGTTTTCTTCAGCTGAGGCAATTCTAAAAAAACTTGATGGCTGAAGACTATCAGTGATGTTTGTTTCAAACAGCTAGGGGAATAAATCTTTCAGACCTGAAATTGAATCTGGAGAACATTAAAGTGTCAACTGCAAATAGGAAGTGTTTTGCTCATGTATTCGGTAAAATAAAACTTGTAGTTTTATTTTAATGTAGTCATTGGCAAAGAGAGTTAGAAAATGAGGGATCCGAGATGGCAGGCTAGAGGGAGGCTGCATTCTGTGTCGCTTCATGACCTGAGATTCAAGTAGTAGGAATACTGATTCTCTGTGAGCAATTAGAGGATCCCTGACAGCTGCTTCTGTGCAGGAATCAAGGCCCCCCACCTGTGCAGGAATCCTGGTGGCCATTCCCAGTCAGGATACCAGGCAGCTGACCATGTGTAGGAACTCCAGCTGCCACTCACAGGTGGGCCCCCATCTACTAACAAGGGGCTTCCCCAGTTGACTCCATCTTAGAACACTGCAACTACTACCATAGTCTTCTACAAGCCATAGTCTGCACCTGGGGATCCACACAGAGTCTGGAGACAGCCACCAGCCGCAACACTGCATGCCACAGAGCTGCATCTCTGAACATGCCACCAATAGGACGCACACAACCTGACACCCCATCACTGAAAGCAGCCACCTCTATCTTGGAACACTTTTGTTGCATCTTTTGTTGCAACCCCTAGCTTGGAAGCAATCCCAAGGGCTAGAAGGAAAGTCACATGAACAGCATGAAAAAATGAGGGAAGAAAGTGCCCCCAAACAAACCAAGATACTACATTATTAGAATCCATGGCAAGCATAATGAAGAAATTATAGAGAAGGAGTTCAGGATGAACGTAATTAAAATGTTTTGTGAATTAAAGGATGATATAAGAGAGCAAATATAGGCAGTAAAAGATCATTTTGATAAACAGCTACATAAGCAAATATAGGAAGCAAAAGATTACTTCAATAAGGAGACAGAGATTGTGAAAAAAATACCAAACAGAAATCCTTGAAATGAAGAAATAATAAACCAAATTAAAAACTCAATAGAAAGCACCACCAACAGATTAGTTCACTCAGAAGACAGGACCTCAGACAATAAAGACAAAATATATAATCTTGAAAAGAATGTTGAGCACACAGTGAAGATGGTAAGAAACCATGAGCAGAACATTCAAGAAATATAGGATAACATAAAAAACCCAATTTAAGAATTATTGGGATAGAGGAAAGCATGAAGGAATGAATAGAGGAAACCAAATGAATGAATAATCTATTCAATGAAATAATATCAGAAAATTTTCCAAACATGAAGAAATGAATTGGAAAATCAAATAACAATAGGGTTACATGACACCAAATGTACAAAACCACAACAGATCACACCAAGGCACATTATAATGAAAATGCCTAACATACAGAATAAGGAGAGAATTTTAAAAGCCATAAGAGAAAGGAATCATATTACATATAGGGGGCAACCAGTCGGAATACCTGCAGAATTTTCAACCCATACCCTGAAAGCTAGAAGATCCTGGAAGAACATGTAACAAGCTCTGAAAGAAAATGGATGCCAACCAAGAATCTTATATCCAGCAAAATTAAACTTTATATTTTGATGAAATAAAACCCTTCCATGATAAACAAAAGTTAAAAGAATTTGCAAGTAGAAAACCTGTTACAGAACATCCTCAGCAAAATATTCCATGAGGAGGAAATGAAAATCAGGAAAGGGATGAATTACACTAAAGGAAAACCAATCAAAGGAGAAATTAAGTTAAATAAAAATAAAATAAACAAAAATGACCAGGAAAACAAATCATGTCTCAATAATAACTCTGAATGTTAATGGCCTAAACTTACCAATCAAAAGACATAGACTGGCAAATTAGATACAAAAGAAAAAAAGACCCAGCAATATGCTGCCTTTCAGAGACTCATCTCATAGGGAAAGACATATATAGACTGAAGGTGAAAGTTTGGGGAAAAACATACCACTCACAAGGACTCTGGAAACAAGCAGGGGATTCCATCCTCATATCAAATAAAGTAGACTTTAAGCCAAAGTTAATTAAAAGGGATAAAGAATATTTCATACTGCTTATGGGAACCATACATCAACAAGACAGAACAATTATAAATATATATGCCCCAAACTATGGATTATCTATGTTCATCAAACAAACTCTTCTCAAGTTCAAAAGTCAAATAGACCACAACACAATAATTCTGGGTGACTTTAACATACCTCTTTCACCACTGGATAGGTGCCAAACAAAAGCTAAACAAAGAAACAACAGAATTTAATAATGCAATCAATAACTTAGACATAACTGACATATAGAATAGACATAACTGACATATATAGAATATTTCATCCATCAATGAGTGAACACACTTTCTTCTCAGCAACACATGAATCCTTCTCTAAAATAGACCATATATTATGCCACAAAGCAACTCTTAGCAAATATAAAGAAGTAGAGATACTACCCTGTATTCTATCAGATCATAATGGAATGAAATTAGAAATCAATGTTAAAATAAAAAAATAGAAGCTACTCCAACACTCGGAGGCTTAATAATATGCTATTGAATGAACAATGGGTTGCTAGAGTCATCAAAGAGGAGATTAGAAAACATTAGAGTTTTTCAATGATACAACACATGGAAATCTCTGGGACACTATGAAGGCAGTGCTAAGAGGAAAGTTCATTGCATGGAGTTCATTCCTTAAAAGAAGAAAAAGTCAACACATAAATGACCTAACATTACATCTCAAAGCCCTAGAAAAAGAAGAACAAATCAACACCAAAAGGAGTAGAAGAGAGGAAATAAATAAAATCAGAGCTGAAGTCAGTGAAATTGAAATAAAAGAAACAATTGAAAAAATTGACAAACAAAAAGTTGGTTTTTTGAAAAACTAAGGAAAATTGATAAACCTTAGCCATGCTAATGAAGAGACGGAGAGAAAAAACTCCTATTACTAATATCTGTGACGAAGAAGAAACTATCATGATGGACACTTCAGAAATACAGAAGATAATTAAAATAAAATAGAAAACATCAAAGACATCAACAAATTTCTAGAGTCATATGATTTTCCCAAACTGAATCAGGATGATATACATAAGATAAACACATTGATTTCAAGGAATGAAATAGAAGATGCCATCAGAAGACTACCAACCAAGAAAAGCCCAGGACCAGATGGATACGCACCCAGGTTCTACAAGACCTTTGAAGAAGAACTAATACCAATACTCCTCAAATCATTTCATGAAATAGAAAAAGAGGAAACACTTCCAACTCATTCTATGAGGCCAGTGTCACCCTGATTCTAAAATCAGACAAAGACACATCAAAGAAAGAACACTGCAGGCCAATATCTCTAATGAACACAGATTCAAAAATTCTCAATAAAATTCTGGCAAATCGAACACAAAAAAATATCAAAAAGATAGTCCACCACAATCAAGTGGGGTTCATCCCACAGATGCTAGGTTGGTTCAACATACCAAAATCAATAAATGTAATTCATCACATCAATAGATTTAGAGAATCATATGATCATATCAATTGATGCAAAAATAGCATTTGAAAAAATACAGCACTGCTTCATGTTCAAAACATAGAAAACTAGGTATAGCAGGAATATATATCAACAATGTAAAAACCATCTATGCAAAGCCCCAGGCCAACATCATTCTAAATGGAGAAAAATTGAAAGCATATCCTCTAAAAGCTGGAACAAGACAGGGATGCCCTCTTTTACCACTTCTATTTAATATAGTTCTTGCAACTCTAGCCAGAGCAGTTAGACAGATAAAATAAATTAAAATGATATGGATAGGAAGAAAGAACTCAAACTATCACTATTAGCCAACAATGTGATTCTATACCTAGAAGATCCAAAAAAGTTCCACCAGAAAACATCTAGAACTAATAAATGAATTCAGAAAATGGCAGGATATAAAATCAACACCCATAAATCAAAGGCATTTCTGTACATCAATGACAACTAGAATAACTAGGAAAACTATCCCATTTACAATAGCCTCAAAAACAAATAAAATACTTGGGAATCAACTTAACAAAAGAGGTGAAAGACATTTACAATGAAAACTATAGAACACTAAAGAAAGAAATTAAAGAAGACTGTAGAATATGGAAAGATCTCCCTTGTTCTTGGAGAAGCAGAATTAATATTGTCAAAATGACCATACTTCCAAAAGCACTATACAAATTTAATGCAATTCCAATCAAAATCCCAATGACATTCTTCATAGAAATAGAAAAATCAATCATAAAATTCATCTGGAAAAATATGAGACCCAGAATATCTAAAGCAATCCTTAACAAGAATTGTGAAGCAGGTGGCATCACTGTACCAGAACTTAACCTATACTACAGAGCAATAGTAACAAAACAGCATGGTATTGGCACTAAAATAGACCTGTAGACCAATGATACAGAATAGATGACAGAGAGAAAAACCAATATAAATACAATTATCTCATATTAGACATAGGCACCAAAAACATATATTGGAGAAAAGATAGCCTCTTCAACAAATAATGCTGAAAAAACTGGAAATCCATATGCAACAAAATGAAATTAAGCCCCTATCTCACCATGCACAAAACTCAACTCATAGTGGATCCAGGACCTAGAAATTAAACCAGAGACCTTGCACCTAACAGAAGAAGTAGTAGGCCCAAATCTTTATCATGTTGGAGTAGGCCCCAACTTTCCTTAATAATACTCCTAGGGACTGGGGTTGTGACTCAGTGGTAGAGCGCTCGCCTCCCACATTCGAGATCCTGGGTTCAATCCTCAGCACCACATAAAAATAAATAAGTGAAATAAAGGTGTTTTGTCCAACTACAACTAAAAAATAAAATATTTTAAAAAAAGATTCCTATAGTGCAAGAAATAAACTCAAGAATCAATAAATGGGATGGATTCAAACTAAAAAGCTTCTTCTCAGTAAAAAAAAAAAAAACAATAAATGAGGTGAATAGAGAGCCTACAGAATGGGAGCAAATTTTTATCACATGCACATCAGATAGAACACTAATCTCTAGGATATATAAAGAACTCAAAAATCTTAACATGAAAAAACAAATAACCGAATCAATAAATGGACCAAGGAACTGAATAGACACTTCTCAGAAGATGATATACAATCAATCGACAAAAGTATGAAAAACTGTTCAACATCTCTAGCAATTAGAGAAATGCAAATCAAAACTACCCTAAGATTTCCTCTCACTCCACTCGGAATGGCAACTATTAAGAACATAAACAACAATAAGTGTTGGTGAAGATGTGGGGAAAAAGGTACACTCATACATTGCTGGTGGGACTGCCAGTTGGTGCAGCTAATATGGAAAGCAGTATGGAGATTCCTCGGAAGACACAATGGAACCTGGTATAAACCAAGCTATCCCACTCTTCGGTTTATACCCAAAGGACTTAAAAACAGCACGCAGCCATATCAATGTTTACAGCAGCACAATTCACAATAGTTAATTCTGGAACCAATTAGATGCCCTTCAATAGATGAACGGATAAACAGAATGTGGTATAAATACACAATGGCATAAATAAATAAATGGAGAATAAAATTATGGCATTTTCAGGTAAATGGATGGAGTTGGAAAACATTATGCTAAGTGAAGTAAGTGAATCCCAAAAAAACAAATGTCGAATGTTTTCTCTGATATGAGGATGCTGATCTTTAATGGGGATGGAGGGGAACATGAGAGGAATGCAGGAAGTTTAGATAGGGCAAAGGGGAGGGAAAGGAAGGAAGGGAAGGGAGGGACATGGGGGTAAGAAAGACAGTGGAGTGAGATGGACATGATTATTCTAAGTACATGTATGAAGACCCAAATGGTGTGACTCTGCTTTGTGCTTTATATGTCTACTATGAATGAAATGCATTCTGCTGTCATGTATAACAAATTAGAATAAATAAGTACATTTTAAAAAAAGGAAAATGATGAACCATTGTGTCTAAGCTGAATAAACAAGACACCACAAAGGAATTGATAGAACGAATGAAATTAGGTGGATAAAAGGATTGGGTCTCAATGAAATTAAGCAATAGATATAGTGTTAGTGAAGGAGTTGAGAGTAGAAATGATTCAATATTGTATCTACATAAAGGGTTCTTAGAGATTATATGTCTTTATGAAGCCATTGATGTTTATAGTGAAGTACATAAGTTAGCTTTGACATGGAAACCTTAACAGAGTTAAGGCAAAGATCACATGAGTAGAATTGAAAAAACTTTTAGGCCTAGGTGATTAACTATGAGGAATCTGAAAGTTCCTAATATGATGGCAAGCATGGGGTGCAAAACAAGACTGAGAGATGCTAATGCTTTTGTCATTATAAGAGAGTAAATAGAAGTTCATAAATGATACATATGAGTCAGTATATAAACTGTCACAGAATCTGATTAAAATAGACATTTTTTTCATGAGTGTGGAAGAATATTGGAATTTTCCTCTGTGATATAGAAGAATGGGCATTTCATCTCTAACTTCTCTAATTTTGTTGGGGGAGTTTAGCAAGTTCATTTTCTAACTTCACTTTAGGGAGAGTCAGTGCCCACTTATCAAGGCAACTGGCACCATCCTGGAAAGATGGTGAAATTCTGCTATCAGCAACTTCCTGAATTCCTCCTAAACCCTTGAGATTCTGAGTAGAGAATCTATAAACATGTAAACCTTTCTCCTAATAATATTGTCACCAATGACAGAAGAATTCTGATAAATGATTAAGGTAAATTCTCTCTTTCTGCTAAGGAATAAAGAATGGGAAGAATGAAGAGTAGATGGATGAGAAGAAAGAGTCGAGTCCTCTACCAGTTTGTTCATTGGGCTACTTTTCATTGTTGAAATGAGATTTTGGATTTTTTAAAATGCCTTCCCAACTCTAAGGTTGTTGGCTTATTAAAAGAACTTCTCTGGTATAGATAAGACCAAAGGTCTTTATAGATTAGAATTGATCAAACACTGAAAATCATCTTGAAGTTGCTGTTCAATTATTTCATCCTTTAGCACACAGATGTGGCTTCTTTATGTAGAGTATTTTTAAGTGACTCTATAAACTTGTAGACTGTATGTTTTTAAATAGGTGAAAGTAGCATTTGATCATAACTTTAAGGAAAACAAATTTCAGGCACATAATGTGGCTGGGTTTTTTTCTAAACAAAAATTTTAATATTTTACAAGGACAATTTTGTTTCCTTTTCATTTATCTTTCATTTAAATACTTTATCTTACTAATATCATCTCCATTCACTTTTCCATGGATATTCAGTGCTCCAGCCAGGCTACTTATAGCCTATCGATAGTTTCCCAAAGCTGAAATAAACTTCCTTGGTTGTGTTCCACTGCAGGAATCTAGAAAGAAGGTAGCTGAAAACCATCGACTTGGGTCTCTCTTTGGGTTGCAGTCAAACTGTTTCACAGAACTTAGGTAATTTCCAGGCTTAATTGGCAATGAAGGATCTGCTTTCAAATTGGCTTATTAGTGGTTGACAAGTTTCACTCATGGTGGGCATAGGTCTCTTGCCATGCCAAATGGGCCTTCCATAAGACTGTTCACAGTGCGGCAATTCACTTTCAAATCAGCATGATCAGCACATACATCACCTCAAATATTTATCTTTTTGTTGTTTTTGGAACATTCAAGTTTCTCTCTACTGGTTGCCCTGCTGTGCAAGGAACATCAGAAGTTACTTTTCCTATCCAACTGCATTCTTGTACTCATTAACTATCCCCCTCCATCCCACCTCCACCTATTGCAGCCTATTTGGTTAAACGTTATTTTCAGTATGTCTGTGAGGTTGTTTGTAGATGAGATTAACTTCTGAATGGTATTCTGAACAAACCAAATTGTCCTTCCTAATGTTATAAGCCTCATTTGATCAACTGCATACTTGAATAGAGCAAGCAGACTGAGTAAAGGAGAACTCCTCCTGCCTGACTGCTTGAACTGGAACATTTCCTTTGGACTTTTAACTTGGACTGAAATTTTAGTTCTTCTTCTATTAAGATCCATTTGGACTTGAACTTATAACATCACTTCTCCTGATTCTCAGTCCTCTTGACTCAGACTAGAACTATCCATTGGCTCTCCTGGGTCTCCAGCTTGCCATATGCATACCTTGGAACCTTGGCTTCCATGTCTTGTGGGCCAATTCCTCATAGAAAAATTTCTTTCTAGATATATCCCTCAAGCTCTCAAGGGATTATCTCTTATTTTTGAATTAAATTCTGTCCCTACCAATTTGTGTTAATAGTTAAAAGATATTGACCTCAAATTTCACCAAAGTATTCATGATCCTTTCTATTTCTTTTCTTGCTTTCTTCCCTGGAATTTCTTTCATCTTCTACATTTTTTTAAATTTTGATGATATTTGGTTTGATAGCAGAAAAGGAAACTCATTTATTAAACTACTGTATATCTGGTAACACAATTATTTATCTTCTATTTTATCTACACATATAAACCTACAACATAGCTATTAATCATTCCTTTTTGTAATTAAGAACACTGAAATCCTGAAAGGTTAAATTGTCTTAATATCACACAGACTTCAGCAATAGGTGTTTGTATGTAAATTTTGATGCTCTTTTGAATTAACAGAGAGGCTAAAGAGAAATAATTAGCTAAATTTAATGCTGCATTTTTTGCTCTAACCAGTTGAGTGAATAGCAGCACAAAATTGATAATGAGACAAACAATAGAATAGCACATGTGAAAATCAAAATCACAGAAACTACCCATGAAAACTGCAGATACTAGAATTATCAGGTACAGATAAACAAACCAAAATCTTTAGAAGTCATTCTTCCTGTCCACCGATGCTCCTGTATCTATTGACCATCATCTTTCCATTTTTACCCTTCCCTAATTTTATAAGCTATTTAAAACACAAATAATAATGTTTGAGATAATTTGTATGCTAATTATCCATATCTATTTTATGCTAATATCCATATCATTAAATATTGTTTCTGTATACTGAAATATCACATCCTACCTCATAAGTACATTCAATTATTATGTGTCAACCAAAAAATTTTAAAATACTTTTATTAATTCCTTCTAAACACCCCCCATACACACACACACATACACACACACACACAGAGAGAGAGAGAGAGAGAGAGAGAGAGAGAGAGAGAGAGAGAGAACAACTTTACTTGCAATTTTCAAATAAACAAAAGCAAGCTTAAAAATGTTTTTATGGACTGAAAAATTCTAACTAGTGACATAGTGTATTTTAGTAAGAACCAAATGGAAATTTAGAATTGAAAAGTATATTTTAAATTAAGAAAGGTTTTGATGGCAGATTAGACACAGCTAAAAAAAACTAATAAACTGGGAAATGAGTTGAAGAAACTATTCTGAATGCTGTATAGAGAAACAAAATGAAAAAGTACAACAGAGACAATAAATGATAAAAGGAATAAATTCTTTCTAGCATTATTTCCTTCTAGTCCAAAATTAAAAGTGAAAGAAAATGGGGTAGAGACAATATTGGAAACAGTAAGGTGAGACTGTATGATCCTTCTACAGACTCCTTTTACTACCAGTAGCAATGCATCCTTTCAGTTACTCAGGCCAAAGCCTTTGACATCCTTGAATTCTCTCTTTTCCTATATCCAACACATCAAGAAATTATTTTTCAAAAATTGTAATTACTTTTAATTGATAAATACAAATTAAATATACATATATTTATTGTGTATAGTATGCTGTTTTGAAACATATATACATTATGAAATGGCTAAATAAGTAATTCACATGTGGATTACCTCACATATCACTTTTTGCACATGTTAAAAACAATTTCTACTCCTTTATGAATTTTCAAGGCTACCATTGCTTTTTATTAAGTATTTTAGAGATCTCTTGAGCTTATTGCTCCAATGTAATTGAAAATTTGTGTTCTTGGACAGCCACCATTCTGTTCTCTGTAAGTTTTAACTTTGCTGAGATTCCACATATAAGTGAGAAACATGCAGTATTTACTTTTTTGTGACTGGCTTATTTTAATTAACATAGTGACCTCTGGATTAATCCATGTTGTTTCAAATGATAGGATTTCCCCTTTTTTAAAGGCTGAATGATATTCCATTTTGTATATATAACATTTTATTTGCATCCATCTATTGATAGACACTGTTTGATTCCATATCTTGGCTATTGTGAATAATGCTGCAGTGAACACAGGAGTCAGGTATCTCTTCATCATGCTGGTTTCATGAAAGGTTGTAGAGGATTGCCAAAATGATATATATGCTAGCATAAGTTATTTATAGAACATTTCCATAATTTTTCAAGTGTTTTAAACATTCCAAAATTGTATCTCTGTGTTATTTTAATATAAATTTAAGAAAAAAATGTTACACTTATTGCAGAATTTCAAGTGAAAGTTTTCTTTACTACCTTGCCTCATATTAACCCCATCAAATACCCAGCATAAGGGAAGATTAATTTAGATTTTGAAATTTCATTCATTTAGCTTTGACCATATAGAATGATATGATTTTCTTGGGGTTATAATTTTGTTTGTTTGCATTATAAAGCTGTTTTTATAAATGTCAGTTTTTCATTCAGGCTTCATTTACTGGCCTTCTTTTCTATAGTTTGAGAGATTTCAGGGAAAGTTGTTTGAGGAGTCCTGTGTTTGGGTTTTATGAATCACAGAAAGATGAAACTCCTACTTAATAAAAATGAATACTCATTGAAAGGTTATGAGGAAAGCTTTGGCCAGATCATATTCCTTTTAAGTTAAGGTAAAGTCGTAGTCATTCATGGAGTAGTTGCAGTCTTAAAAGTGATGATGCATGATTTGTCATTGTGAATTGAATGATATTAATATTCTTGGAACTTTACTATGGGGGGATACTATTTTAACAGGAAACAAAACATTTGAAAACTTTATCTTTAAAATGTACCAATGAGCATATTCCTCATTATGTTCTTGTAAAATTGATACCAGTCATAAGATGAAATCTCAATTCATATTCACAAAAGTAATTTCAGGTCTTAAAAGGTAAAATGAGTGATTAGATTCATGATAGTTCTATTTTTATTCCCAGATAATGCCTCTGAAGTAGCAATTACTGCTCCAGGAACTAGTAACCATAGAAACAGCTCAACAGGCCCAACACCTGACTGCTCACCTCCATCCCCTGACACTGCCCTCAAAAATATTGTAAAAGTTATTCGACCCCAGGTAAGTTTCCTAAATGACATCATCTACTTTATAATGTATTTTTAAGTCAATGCATGTATACTACTTATATTGTAATGTTCGGACTATTATGATATGTAATGGATTTTTTTAAATTAAAAGAAGGGTCTCACAAAAGGATGTTTGCTTCCTTTGAAGTTGGTAATAGACACTGAAGTCTGTATTAGCTTTTGGAAAAATGAACCTTGTGTATTACAAGTATTAAAAGAGAAGTTCAGAAAAATGACTATTTCACGTTTCCCTTTCACAACATTTTAATGATACTCCAATTAGTGAGCTGTTGGTGTGTTCTGATGTTTTCCTTCTTCTTTTGTCTTTATTCCTCTGAACATGATGCATTATTTATGCTTACTTCTCTATCTCCTATAGATAGATATTTTAAGTTCTCTGTTCCTTATGGCTTCTAACTAATGTCATTTGTGTTTGATATTGTGCCTCTCATTCTTCCTTATTTTTCTTCAGAGTTCACATTCCTTGCTAGTCTTTCTTTACCCTTTGTTTCCTTTTTCATTCCTGTTTTTTATCTGTATGTTTTTTTTTCTCTTTCCCCTTCTCTTTCAGTTGGATTTCCCAGTAGGCGGTTTGCAGGCAAGCTTTAGAAATATCATTGGGACAAGCTGTTCTGTGATATTTCATTGAAAATAGCACTTTTAAAGCTGTTTGCATTATATTTTTGCCAACAGATGGACCTAGAACATGGAATTGGTGATGTTCTCAACCTGGCTCATTCTGAATGGGCATCATAAAATACAAGAGAGGGAGACTTAGGATCCAATAAATGCCATTCACTATATCCTGAGACATATAGTTTGAATAAATTTCTTGAGCCAATTTGTAGGGCATATGTGTCTTTTAAGTCTGCTAATGAAGCAAGGATTTGTTTAGTATCTTACTTCTTTAATATAACATTTTTCTTTTTTTACTGTAATTCTTATCTTCATCAGTGAAATGGCATTTAAATTTCACAAATCCACTATAGTTTATAGAACTCATTCATATATATTATTTCATGTGATCTTCACCAACTCTAAGTGAACTTATATTCTAGTGTTATGTAGAAGGATATTGGTGCTATAAAAGGGCTAAATTGTCCATAAAGTTCTTTTGTTTTCCTTTTGACTAACAGCTATCTCTGCCAGTCCTGTTCAGAAGTTTAAAAAAATCCTCATGAGGTTATTCACCTTGACATATGTTTATGAGCATGGAATTTACAAGTTTGGGGTGATCTAGGCTCAGATAACATTATACAGTGCCCTAATTACATTGTCCTATATGTATTAATAAAAATAAACTATTAAACATATTTACTTTTATGCTAATATAAATTCTCTAATGTCAATGTATTTGATCATTCAATGAATGAAAAGCAGAATCTCTTTCTCTGAATATTTTGTTTTTGTTCAACTTAGCTTATTTTTGTAAACTTTGAGGAAAACTAGAAGTAATTTTAATGCCATCTTGACTCTATTCCTTGGTTCTATCAGTTATTAAATATTTATGAAGGTAAGTAACTTTACCTTAGTAGTTGTATGATGAATGAGGAGGAAAACAAAAAGTGGGAAAGTTAAATAATTCAGGATAGTGGTATTTAAATTTAAATCAGTGCCATGTGTAAGCATTATATGTAATTGAATAATAATTTCTAACATGTATCATTGGGAAGGAGTATAACTTCACCTGGGCTACTGTCCCTTCTGCCCAAAGACTTTGTACATTGCTCATTTCTCCCTCTGACTTCTAACCTCCTAGAGTACCTCATTCATTGTAGAGAGAAGGAGGAGAAAATACACATGGAAGTAATTATGAGGGAGTATTGAGATAGGACATACAATGTTAGGAAAGGGTTTAGAGATCAGAGGGTGTAGATGAAGAGAGATGTATAGATAGAACAAAAGATTCTGATGTGTTATGACAAATGATATAGGTGTGTCAGGTATGAAAATGTTGAGAGCTACTATTTTAAAAAGATAATTGTGGCTACCTCATATTAAAGTCTAAACTCTGGTTACTAGTCCAGTCCTCTAAAGTGTTTTCTAATTCTGGATTTCTGTCTAGAAATTCAAGATATGTGAAGTTAGATTCACTCCTGGCTATTTACTAATTGGAAATTAATAACATGATTGAAATGATGATTTCACTTTTAAAACTGTTGTTGAGGTTTGAAAATAAAAGTATGAATGCAAACCTTCAAATTTACATTGTCTTAACAGGGAATTAGCTGATGTGTTCAGACTTCTAATGTAGAAGGAATTATATTGAAGAGATATTGAAGAGATGAAGTCCAAATTTTTTATCTTATTCACTGAAAATAGACACTCCTTAGGTGGAGCAAGTTGGGCTACTTCCTCTTTGCTTCATGCATACCTTTATCTAGTTGTTTCCTTAATTTTACTTCTAAATGGAAAGAATCCATTATAACCAAATAATTCTTGCTTTTAGAATGAAATGGGACTGATTATGCATTGCAAGTGTTTCTGATTAGTGTGTTAATTGCTTGGAAGCTACAGACTTTCCAGCACTTTGTTGAGTTTGTTTTTATTCAGCATATTTGTTAACTCACTAAGTCACAGCTATTAGTTTTACATCCCATGTTTGATCTTTTCACCTTTGTTTAGTTGGGCTCTTTTGTGTCTTAAAATCCTCCAGATTGTGAATTATTATATTTTTAATTAATAAGAGACTGAAATATTTATATGCTCTGGTTTCCTCTTTGTTTTTCTCAAGAATATTAACTCACAAGGATAAGTTTCTCTATTTAGAAGAACCCATAAGACTGGGTTCATTTACTTATACTGAAAATTATTTTACCCTTGAAAAAAATCTTTGAAAATTCTTGAAATATTATTTCTGAAAAAAGTATTAGGTAATTCTACTGACATACCAATTCTCTTCTTTGTATTAAATAATTATATTACTTGAGTTGCCTTTTTGTTTTTAAATCGAGATATAAAATTGCATTTATCATGCACAATAGAAAGTTTTTTATACACTGTATACTTTGTGAGATGGTATATCTAGTTAATTAATAAGTGCATTACCTCTCATAGTTGTCATTCTTATGGTAAGACTTAATAAAAATTCCCATAGCATATTTCAAGTATACAATATATTATCATTAACATAGTCAGCATGCTGCACAGAAAATCTCTTCAACTTATTCTTCCTATCTAACTATATATGCATATCCTTTGGTCAACCCCCTCTTCCTCCTATCCACTGCATCTCTGGTAACTACTAGAGATCAACTTTCTGTGCCTGGCTTAACATCACTAATCATCAGGGAAATACAGATCAAAATCCACAATGAGATATATCATCTCAATCCTTTAAAATGATTATTATTGAAAAATTGGCAAGATTATGAGAAAATCAAACTCTTGTACTCAGTGAATAGGAATGTAAATTAATACAATCATCATGGATATATATATGGAGGTTCCTTAATATATATGACAAAACTGCCATAAGATCTAGAAGCTACTACTTGGTGTATATCCAAAGGAAATGAAATCAATATTTCAAAGATAATTGTACTTTATTTTCATTGTACTACAACTCGCAATAGCCAGAGTCATCTGTCCATCAGTGGATGAATGGGCAAAAAAAAATGTGGTGTGTATATATAATGGAATAAATTTTTACCTTAAAAATGAAAAAAAAAATCTTGTCATTTGTGACAACGTAGATAATTGTAAGTTAGTGAAGTGAACCATTCTTTTTACTTAAAAAGAATGTTTCCTGGTGAACTATTTTCTCCCAGTTGTATAGCAAGATACACAGATTTTAAGTATATGGTTTGATACTTTGACAATTGTTATCTGTAGTGGTAACCCCACTCCATGCAAGATATTGAGTGTTGCCATCATTCCAGAGAGTTTTCAAATTCTCTTTCCAATTGACCTCATTTTTGCCTCAGAGGCAAGTATTTCTGATTTTAATCACTGTAGGCAAGGATTGCCTATTTTTTAAAAATATTTACTTTTCAGTTTTTTTTCGGTGGACACAATATCTTTATTTTATTTTTATGTGGTGCTGAGGATTGAACCCAGTGCCTCATGCACGCCAGGTGAGCGCACTACCACTTGAGCCACATCCCCAACCCCAGGATTGTCTACTTTTTGACTTTACATAGTGGAATTCCACAGTGTGTTTGTTTGTGTGTTCATGAATGTGTAGTTTTGTTTAGTTTCTTCCATTAAAAATATTTTTGAAATTCATCCATTGTTATTCCTGTTTTTGCTGAGTAGTATTCCATTGGATCAATATACTACAATATGTTTATTCATTCTGCTGTTGATTGATACTTGTCTTGTATCCTGTTATTACCATTCTGCATGAATACATATATGCAAATTTTTTTATAGATACACTCTTTCATATAGATCCCTAAGAATGGAGTGTTTGGGTCAGGGTGGATAACTTTTTTTAAAAAAAACTTCCCAACAGTTTTTCAAAGTAGCCATTCCATTTTATAATCATGAATAGATATAGAGTGAAACTGAGTGAGAATCTTAGTTTCTCTAAATCCAGGCTCTAATTATTTTTTAAATTTTAGCCATTCATATGAGTGTGAAATGATTTTTCTTTATAGTTTTATTTTGCATTTTTCTAATAATTACTGATACTAAGCACTTTTTCTGCGGTTATAACCCATTCTTGTATCTTTTGTGAGATGTTTATGTTCTTCTCTTTCTTCATGGGATTCTTCAACTTTCTAATCAATTATTTACAAATTTTAAAATTCTTTGTGAATTTTCTGATAATTCTAAAAGATACAGATCCTTTGTCATTTATAAGCACTGCATATATTTTCCCCAGTCTGAGGTGTGCCTAGACCTTTTTTACATGTCCTTTGATGGGAAGACTGTTTTAATTTTGATGAGATCCAATTTATCTTTTTTTTTTCTGTTATGACCCCCAGTCTTTTATATTCTTTGTCTTATCCAGGTTGTGAATATATATATATATCCATAATTTTTTCTAGAAGCTTTCTGGTCTGGCTTTTATGTTTAGGTTTATGAACCATCTAAAATCATTTTGTATATGGTATGAGGTAGGGGTCAAGATTCATTTTTTTGCTACATGGAAAAAGATTTTCCTCATTCAGTTGAATTAATAATTGTTTATTACTTTTATTTTATAATTATTGGTATTTATAAATGTAATTAAGTTTTATATTACCTGTTTAATTTAATTTAAAAGCTGTAGCAGTTTTTGATTTTATAAAAAATTAATTTCCTTAGGTTTTTCTCATGCCATCTGAGTATAAAATAATTTTACTTCTTTATTTTTCCCCCTGAGCTTTATACCTTTTGTTTCTTATTACGGTGACTATAGCAAAGTGTACATTTAAATTGTAAAACCAAAAATTCTAGCCTTTTTTCCTATTTTGGAGAGAAAACGTTCAGTATTTCAGCATTAATTATAAAATAGGCTATTAGTTTTTTATGTGAATCCTCTACTTCTAGTTTGTTGAGAATTTTTAACATAAAAGGGTATTGACATTTTAAAAATATTTTTCCTGTATCTATTTGGTAATCATATGATTTCCCCACCTTCTTTTTCCCTCTTCAGTATAGTGAATTACATTCTTTTATTTTGAATGTTAAAAATTTAACTTTACATCTCTGGAATAACACTGAGTTATGATGTTTTATCATTGTGCTGAATGTGAGAGACACTTTGTGTAAAGCATTAGTGTGGACAGATGGATTCGATCTAAGGAAGTCAAAGATATATAATGATTTGAACTGACTGGGATTTTGAAATTATATTAGCAGAGATAAGAAAGATTTAAATAGTAGATGACTTGAAGAGAGTTGAGCTGCTTCTGAATTCCTACCATGTTTAGATTAGGTGACAACTCAACCTGAAGTAAATAAGCATTTTGGATATTTTTCTGGGACCTTGCATATGTTTGATGAGTAGCAATAAACTAGCTAGGTAAAAAGCCATACCATCTATCCCTATTATTATTAAGAATTTTGAACTGAGATTACATAAAATTCTTGCCATATCTGGAATAACATTTTACTGGGCACTGGGGGTCATAGAACACATATGCTAAAATTTAAAATTAGGAATGAGAGTGGGTTTGTAAAAAACAGAACTATATAACTCAGAAAGAATATAGAATATTGTATTGAGTTGCAGCAAAAAATAGATAAGGAATAAAAAGACCTTCGAAGATACAGTCTTTTAAAATTAGTTTTATTATTGAGTATTAAATCATTTACTTTTATTATGTAGTTTCAGTTTCATTTATTTCTTATAAAAATGCTATGTGCTGAAATTGTCAGACTCAGAAAGTCAAGGGTCAAGAGTTTTCTCTCAAATGTGGAAACTAGAGAGAAAAAAGGAATAAAAAAGGATCTCAAGAAAACAGAAGGGAGATGAGTGGAGTTGAAGTGGGGGGCCAATGGGGAGGGAAAAGAGGAAGGAAAGGAGAAGAACTGGGGAATGAATTTGACCGTATTATGCCATGTGCAAGTATGACATATCACAATTCATTCCAATTTTATTTAAAACCATAATATACTAGTAAAAGAAGCAAATGAAAGGAAGATCAATAGAGACTCAAGTGAAAGGAGGAAGGAAGGGACAGAGGAAGTACTAGGGATTGAAATGGAGCAAACTATTTTATATACATTTATGAAGTGAACTATTTTATATACATATATGAATTTGTCCAAATGAACATCATTATTACAGTAACTGTAATGCACTAATAAGTATTTTTTTAAAAAAAAACGACGGAAATCCTGCTGCTAGCTACAACATGGATGAACCTGGAGTACATTATGCTCACTGAAATAAGCTAGACTCAGAAGAACAAATATTGGTGGTTGCATTGATATGAGATGTACACAAAAGAAACAATGAAATGGTTCTTGCCAGGAGCTTCAGGAAAAAAATGGAAAGTTGTTTTCCTACCAGTATAAAATATCATTTACAAAAGATGAATAAATTCTGGGGATTTTTGCATTACACTATGCCTATACTTGACAATACTGTATTTTAAATATAGAAATTTGTTAAAAGAATAGGCCTCATGTTAAGTGTTCTTACCACAAGAGTTTTTTTTAAGATCATCTTAAAAATGTTATGAGGGAGGTTTATTTTTTTCTTTATTTTCTTGATTGGGCCTGGGGTTTAGAGAGGGTGAATAATTTTCTCAGTGTGACACAGACACTCACTGGAAGAACTCTGATTTCTTAACTCCAATAGTCTTTCTATTAATACTAATTAGTTCATTAGGAAAAAAACAGTCAAAAGTGTATATTTATATTCCAGAGGGATGAAATTGGAGAGAAGAATAATAGATTGAAAAAAAAAAAACCAATAAGAGCAGTAACATAGATGGTCAGAGCTTGTAGCCTAAAGGAGAGAGGAACAATGTATTTATAATTTGGAGATTTGTAACAAAAATTCTATGAGAAGAGAAGGAGAAAAACAAAAACAATATTAGAAAATAATCTTCTGTGAAACTGAACAATTTGAAAAGAAAAATATTGAGAAAGAAGTCAATGGGACACATCTATCCACCAGTAGTTCTTGGCAAATTAGAATTTTGTGGGAAGCTTTAAAAATTGGTTTTGGTTTCCACCCCAAACCAATTAAGTCAATGTAAGGGCAAGTACAGATACTCCTTGACTTAAAATTGGATTACGTCTGATAAAACCTTGTAAGTCAAAATATTATAACTAGGTTACATGTATTGAATACATGTAACCTACTGAACATCAAAGTTTAGCAATACTGTACATTAGAGTGTCAGTTGTTGATCCTTATGAATCAGTGGGTGACTGGGAGGGGCAGCGCACTGTCATTTTCCTAGCATCTTGTGAAAGTATTATACCATATATTATTAGTTTGTAAAAAATAAGAACATTCAGAATTTAAAATATGATTTCTAATGAATGTATATTGCTTTTGCATCATTGTAAAGTTGAAGAGTTGTAAGTTGAATTATTGCAAGTTGTGTACTGTGTTTTTAACCTACTAATCTTGGACAGGCTATATAGATGGTCTATGAAGTTCTGAAGTCAAATACAAAGTTTTGCTTGTAGATCCAACATGGCGGCGGGCGCGGAGAGATCATGTCTCTGACCTCTTCAGCTGCGCGGGCATAGGGAATCGTAAACCGTCTAAATGCTGTTTGCTCAGGATCACTAGGCAATGCTGAGCTGACGTGGATCTGGGGCGAACAGTCTGGGCCTCTCAGAACACACACCAAGCCCGGATCGGCTGAATTCAAGCTCCCGTTCACCTGCGTCTCACAGGCAAACCGCTGTGACTCAGCACTAAACGATCCCACTGAAACAACTGGTCGGCCCTTCTGAACCTGTGGAGGTTAATACCAACCGAGCCTTCATAGGCAGTGGCCACAGGATTGAGATGGAACTTGGGAGAGCCAGTCAGGACCCACCCGTTGCATTGGTCACCTGGCAAAGGGAATGAACTGTCGCCATTTGCATGGGATACCATCATGACAGAGAACTGACGTCACCAGAACGTGGCGGAGGAGATAACTTAATTGAAACCAGTGGAGACAGGTGTGTAACCCCCTAGCCCTTCCTCTCCACACAGCAGGGAAACCTTAAGGGCCCCTCCCAGCTCTCCCGTGAGTGCGATAGACGGAGGGAATCAGGAGTGGCGCGGGACCCGTGGCGCGGGACCCGTGGCGCGGAACCCTCGGCTACTGCTCCCACCAGTACTGACAACTGAGGTCTCTTGCACCAGCTACCGGGGGTGTGGCTACCGGAGGGCAAGCAAAATTCACTGAGGGTTCTCAGTCCCAAGCTCCACAAACTTAGGGTCTGAGGGAATGACAAAGAGGGAGAGTGTGCCCAGTTGTTCAAGATAATAGGACTCCTGGGAGCAGCAGACCTGGCGTGTAGCCAGTATTGTGGTGAGCGTCACCGGTGAGTGGGGCCTGGCTTGAGGAAAAGTGGGGAAGTGACTAGACACAAGAGAAGGCCCTTGGCACTCAGGATTGGAGACCCGCCCAGTCTGGGAAGAGGAGCTGCTGCACAGTGATTGGTTCCCGCGTATTGAGAGGAAAAGTTTGGCCCGGTGGGCACAACTCCACCTACTGGAAGAGAAGTTAATCAAACTCTTAAGACTGTATTTATTAAATTTTTTTTTTATTTGGGTTTTTTTTTTCATTTTCTTTTTTTTATTTTTTAATTTTCTTTTCAAATTTTTTATATTATTTTTTTAATTTTAATTTTAATTTTTTGACTATTTTTAAATTATTTTCTTTTTTTAGTTTCTATTTTTTTCTTTTGTCTTTTTATTTCTTTTCAATTTCCTTATTCCCCCTTCCTTGAATTCTACCTGCTTACTCTCATTCTCTTTAGTGACTTCTTCCCTTCCCTTCTAATACCTTTCCTCCCAAGCATCAAATAAATTTATAGGAGTAAACAGTAACTCAGCAGTCAAACAGAACAAGAAGTAACATGAGCAGCATGAAAAAGCAAGGAAGAAAAGGAGTACAAACAATTCAGGACAGCCTAAATATTCAGGAGGACCTAGAGGCATCAGAAAAATGGCCAAATAAAGAACTGAAGGAATACCTCAGACAGATGGAATGGAATCTAAAAGAGGATATGAGACAGCAAATTCAAATAGTGAAAGAACACATTGAAAATGAATTACATAAACAGATAAAAGAAGCAAATAAGCATCTTTATCAGGAGATAGAGATTATTAAAAAATCAAACAATAATTCTAGAAATGCAGGAAACTATAAACCAAATTAAAAACTGAAATGAGAGTATCACTAATAGAGTGGAGCAAGTGGAAGCCAGAATGTCAGATAATGAAGACAAAATATATCATCTTGAAAAGAGTCTAGCCAACTCAGAAAGGCTGGTAAAAAAATCATGAGAAAAACATCCAAGAGATACGGGATAATATAAAAAAAACAAACTTAAGAGTCATCGCGATAGAGGAAGGTATCGAGGTTTAAACCAAGGGAATGAGCAACCTGCTCAATGAAAAAATTATAGAAAACTTTCCAGAAATAAAAAAGGAAACGGATATACAAATTGTAGATGCATACAGGACACAGAGCATACAAAATCACAGTAGACCAACACCAAGACACATTTTTATCAAGATATCCAATATACAGAACAAAGAGAAAATATTAAAAGCTACAATTACATTCAGGGGTAAACCAATAAGGTTAACAACGAATTTTTAATCACAGACGCTGAAAGCGAGAACAACGTATTTCAAACACTGAAAGACAATGGATGCCAATCAAGAATTTTGTATCCAGCAAAATTAAGCTTCAGGTACGACAACGAAATAAAAATCTTTCATGATAAACAAAAGTTAAAAGAATTTGCAGCCAGAAAACCAGCACTGCAAAGCATCTTGAGCAAAACACTACACGAGGAAGAAATGAAAAACAATTACCAAAACCAACAGTGGGAAGTACCTCAGTAAAGACAGAGGGCGGGGGGAAAGCTAATCATGGAGAAACAAACTAAATTTAAAAAAAAAGACAAATAATCAAACATGGCTGGAAGTACAAATCATATATCAATAGTAACTCCAAACGTTAATGGCTTAAACTCTCCAATAAAGTGACATAGGCTACTAACATAGATTAAAAAAAAACAAATCCAACAATATGCTGCCTCCAGGAGACACATCTGATTGGAAAAGACATACACAGGCTGAAGGTGAAAGGTTGGGGAAAAATATGCCATGCACACGGTCCTCGTAAGCAAGCAGGGATGGCCATCCTCATATCGAATAAAATCGACTTCAAGACTAAGTTAATCAAAAGGGATAAGGAAGGACATTATATACTGTTAAAAGCAACCATTCACCAACAAGACATAACAATTATCAATATTTATGCACCAAATAAGGGTGCTATGACGTTCATAAAACAAACTCTCCTCAAGTTCAAGAATCAAATAGACCACAACACAATAATTATGGGTGACTTCAACACACCTCTCTCACCATTGGACAGATCCTCCAAACAAAAGTTGAATAAAGAAACTATAAAACTCAATATCACAATCAATAACTTAGACTTAACTGACATATATAGAATATATCAACCATCATCAATTGGATATACTTTTTTCTCAGCAGCACATGGATCCTTCTCAAAAATAGACCATATATTATGCCATAGGGCAACCCTCAGTAAATATAAAGGGGTGGAGATAATACCATGCATTTTATCTGATCATAATGGAATGAAACTAGAAATCAATGATAAAAGAAGGAAGGAAAAATCCTACATCACATGGAAAATTAACAATATGTTACTGAATGATCAATGGGTTACAGAAGACATAAAGGAGGAAATCAAAAAATTCTTAGAGATAAATGAAAATACAGACACAACATATCGTAATCTATGGGACACAATGAAAGTAGTTTTAAGAGGGAAATTCATGGCCTGGAGGTCATTCCTCAAAAAAAAAAAAAAAAAAACCAACAAATAAATGAGCTCACACTTCATCTCAAAGCCCTAGAAAAGGAAGAGAAAAACAACAGCAAATGTAGCAGAAGGCAAGAAATAATTAAAATCAGAGCAGAAATCAACGAAATTGAAACAAAAGAAACTATTGAAAAAATTGACAAAACTAAAAGTTGGTTCTTTGAATAAATAAATAAGATCGACAGAGCCTTAGCCATGCTAATGAAGAGAAGAAGAGAGAGAACTCAAATTACTAACATACGGGATGAAAAAGGCAATATCACAACAGATGCTACAGAAATACAGAAGACAATTATAAATTATTTTGAAAACCTATATTCCAATAAAATAGAAGATAGTGAAGACATCGATAAATTTCTTAAGTCATATGATTTGCCCAGACTGAGTCAGGAGGATACACACAAATTGAACAGACCAATATCAATGGATGAAATTGAAGAAGTAATCAAAAGACTACCAACCAAGAAAAGCCCAGGACCGGATGGGTATACAGCGGAGTTTTACAAAACCTTTAAAGAAGAATTAATACCAATACTTTTCAAGTTATTTCAGGAAATAGAAAAAGAGGGAGCTCTTCCAAATTCATTCTATGAGGCCAACATCACCTTGATTCCGAAACCAGACAAAGACACCTAAAAGAAAGAAAACTACAGATCAATATCTCTAATGAACCTAGATGCAAAAATCCTCAATAAAATTCTGGCAAATCGGATGCAAAAACACATCAAAAAAATTGTGCACCATGATCAAGTAGGATTCATCCCTGGGATGGAAGAATGGTTCAATATACGGAAATCAATAAATGTTATTCACCACATCAATAGACTCAAAGATAAGAACCATATGAACATCTCGATAGATGCAGAAAAAGCATTCGACAAAGTACAGCATCCCTTTATGTTCAAAACATTAGAAAAACTAGGAATAACAGGAACTTACCTCACATTGTAAAAGCTATCTATGCTAAGCCTCAGGCTAGCATCACTCTGAATGGAGAAAAATTGAAGGCATTCCCTCTAAAATCTGAAACAAGACAGGGATGCCCTCTATCACTACTTCTATTCAATATAGTTCTCAAAACACTGGCCAGAGAAATTAGACAGATGAAAGAAATTAAAGGCATAAAAATAGGAAAAGAAGAACTTAAATTATCACTATTTGCAGACGACATGATTCTATACCTAGAAGACCCAAAAGGGTCTACAAAGAAACTACTAGAACTAATAAATGAATTCAGCAAAGTGGCAGGATATAAAATCAACACGCATAAATCAAAGGCATTTCTGTATATAAGCGACAAAACTTCTGAAACGAAAATAAGGAAAAACACCCCATTCACAATATCCTCAAAAAATAAAATAAAATACTTGGGAATCAACCTAACAAAAGAGGTGAAAGATTTATACAATGACAACTACAGAACCCTAAAGAGAGAAATAGAAGAAGATCTTAGAAGATGGAAAAATATACCCTGTTCATGGATAGGCAGAACTAACATCATCAAAATGGCGATATTACCTAAAGTTCTCTATAGGTTTAATGCAATGCCAATCAAAATCCCAATGGCATTTCTTGTAGAAATAGAGAAAACAATCATGAAATTCATATGGAAAAATAAAAGACCCAGAATAACAAAAGCAACTCTAAGCAAGAAGTGTGAATCAGGCGGCATAGCAATACCAGATTTCAAACTATACTACAGAACAATAGTAACAAAAACAGCATGGTACTGGTACCAAAACAGGCGGGTGGACCAATGGTACAGAATAGAGGACACAGAGACTAATCCACAAAGTTACAACTATCTTATATTTGATAAAGGGGCTAAAAGCATGCAATGGAGGAAGGATAGCATCTTCAACAAATGGTGCTGGGAAAACTGGAAATCCATATGCAACAAAATGAAACTGAATCTCCTTCTCTCGTCATGCACAAAATTTAACTCAAAATGGATCAAGGAGCTTGATATCAAATCAGAGACTCTGCGTCTGATAGAAGAAAAAGTTGCCTCCTATCTACATATTGTGGGGTCATGCTCCAAATTCCTTAATAGGACACCCATAGCACAAGAGTTAATAACAAGAATCAACAAATGGGACTTACTCAAACTAAAAAGTTTTTTCTCAACAAGAGAAACAATAAGAGAGGTAAATAGGGAGCCTACATCCTGGAAACAAATCTTTACTCCTCACACTTCAGATAGAGCCCTAATATCCAGAGTATACAAATAACTCAAAAAATTAAACGATAAGAAAACAAATAACCCAATCAACAAATGGGCCAAGGACCTGAACAGACACTTCTCAGAGGAGGACATACAATCAATCAACAAGTACATGAAAAAATGCTCACCATCTCTAGCAGTCAGAGAAATGCAAATCAAAACCACCCTAAGATACCATCTCACTCCAGTAAGATTGGCAGCCATTATGAAGTCAAACAACAAGTGCTGGCGAGGATGTGGGGAAAAGGGTACTCTTGGACATTGCTTGTGGGACTGCAAATTGGTGCGGCCAATTTGGAAAGCAGTATGGAGATTCCTGGGAAAGCTGGGAATGGAACCACCATTTGACCCAGCTATTGCCCTTCTCGGACTATTCCCTGAAGACCTTAAAAGAGCGTACTACAGGGATACTGCCACATCGATGTTCATAGCAGCACAATTCACAATAGCTAGACTGTGGAACCAACCCAGAAGCCCTTCAATAGATGAATGGATTAAAAAAATGTGGCATTTATACATAATGGAGTATTACTCTGCACTAAAAAATGACAAAATCATGGAATCTGCAGGGAAATGGATGGCATTAGAGCAGATTATGCTAAGTGAAGCCAGCCAATCCCTAAAAAACAAATGCCAAATATCTTCTTTGATATAATGAGACCAACTAAGAACTGAGCAGGGAGGAAGAGCAGGAGGAAAAGATTAACATTAAACAGAGACATGAGGTGGGAGGGAAAGGGAGAGAAAAAGGAAATTCCATGGAAATGGAAGGAGACCCTCATTGTTATACAAAATTACATATAACAGGTTGTGAGGGGAATGGGGGAAAAAACAAGGAGAGAAATGAATTACAGTAGATTGGGTAGAGAGAGAAGATGGGAGGGGAGGGGAGGGGGGATAGTAGAGGATAGGAAAGGTAGCAGAATACAACAGTTACTAATATGGCATTATGTAAAAATGTGGATGTGTAACCGACGTAATTCTGCAATCTGTATTTGGGGTGAAAATGGGAGTTCATAATCTACTTGAATCTAATGTATGAAATATGATATGTCAAGAGCTTTGTAATGTTTTGAACAACCAATAAAAAATGAACTAATCAAAACAAAAGTTTTGCTTGTAGATGTCTTTTATTAAGAATTAAATTCTGATCATGTCTCTGTCATATGCCCTCCATAAGTTTTCTCACCCTCAATTTGCTCATGGTATTTGCCTTGCCTAGTTCTTAGGGATATAGTAAGACAAAACCAAATAAAATTTGCAATGGTGCTGTATTAATTATAAAGCCCTGTAGTAATTTCACTTGATATTATAATGGTGATTAATTAAATCATGTGTGCCCATATTTGAAACAAGACCTTTAAACACAATGCTTTCACCTTCTCTGTCTCATCCACATATGGCTCTAATGATAACAACTTTGGGTTTTAGAAAATGTAAGTCTTTTGAATTTCCCTTAATCATTTGAATTTACTGAAGATGATGTTGACTAAATATGGGGCAGTTCCTATCTCTGTATCTCATTTCTTGGAGGCATCAGAATAAGAAAGCCACAGGAAGTCTAAACCCCTGAAATCTGGGAAATGAAGGTAAATGGAGAGTAGTATTTAGGATGACCTTACACAGGGAAGAGAAAAACAGTATCCAGAAAGTACCTTGACTATATCTCCTATTAATTGACTATATCTCCTATTAATTATTAAAACCACCATCAATCCTACTTAGCCCAGTTGTGCTTTTATAAGAAAATACCCAAGACTGGGTAATTTATAAAAAACAGAAATTTATTTTCTCACAGTTTTGGAGGCTGGGGCATTCAGCACAAAAGTGTTGGCAGGTTTGGTTATCTGTTAAGTGCAGTTCTGTACTTCTAAGATGGCACTTTGATACTGTATCCTCCAGAATGGAAGAATCTTGTGTTCTTTCATGGCAGAAGGTGAAAAGACAAAAGGGACTAACTCCCTCCATCAAACCCTTTTACAAGGGCTCCTAATCTCATTTACAATGATTTAATCATCCCCTAAAGGACTCACCTCTATTACTTGGTGATTAAGTTCCAACATGAATTTAGAAGAGACAAAAGTATTCAAACTGTAACAAATCCATATGTTGGTCATGCCAGTTATATGGCATTGAAATATTATTCATTTCATTTATCTTCATTTGAAGAAATCCTGAATTTATTCAACAGTAATATGAGTGAATATTTGTTTCTGACACTTTCTACATGTAAAAAAACAAACGCAGAAAGTATAACTCTCTTTACTGTGGGCCCAGATTGCCATTGATAACAACAGACTCTTAATATTGTTTTCTATTTTTTTTATTATTCAGGATTTTTCTTCCACATGCATAAATATATCAGTAGATATCTTTGGCATGTCTTTTTTTTCTAAAGCATCTCTAGGCATCTGGAATAAGAAAAAAATCAATAAAAATTATATGGGAAATTTTTGCTTGGAAAACAGAATGTCCAGAAAGTTGAGTGGATACTATTGCTTTAAATATCACAAGATGCAGATTAGAATTTGAAATATAATTTCACCCCTCCCATTTAGTCACTTGTTATTGATTACACTGGGTAAAGTTAAAAGTCTTTAATTACCTATGCCTCTAAATTCAAGGGAAACTGCTTAACTCCACAATTAATAGTATACCTAATATATAAATATGAAGTTTCCTAAACTGTCCTGCTCTAAATTCTGGAATTTAGCTATGAAAGCACCATAAATATGCATCATTATTTAGTTATTCATTCATTCACTAATTGAGTGCTAGGCATCTTAACTGGTGATTTGAATATGAAATAACTAAAATATCAATTTTACCATAAAAGAACCTTTAATCAACGTGGGAGACTATGGAATAGTAGACAGAACTATAGACAGAACTTTCAGTTTCATTTGATGGAGTTATATGGCAGTTGCTCAGGAGTCATTCTCTGACTTCTCTTCTCAATCTACATTCACTTCCTATGTTCTCTCATCTCATTCTAGATCTTTAAATACTACCTTTATGCTGTTTACTTATAAATTTATACCTCTACCCTTGTCCACTTCCTGGAATTCTAGGATCATATCCTGCAGGCTAGTTAGTCTAAACCTCAATGGGATGTTTAATAAGCATTGTAAGAATAACATAGAATTAAACTTTGTATTTCAGTTAATAGCAACACAAGTAAACTAAACAAAACAACCAAACCCTTATCCCCCTCATTGATTCCTTTCTCTTACATCCCCACATTCAATTCATCAGAAAATTCTGTAGGCCAGAAGTTCTCAAAGTGTGGTTCAAGATCTCTTAGTAGCCTTTAAGACTTTCAGAATGCCTGCGATATCGTAACTATTTTCATAATAACACAAAGACATTTTGTTTCTTTTCACTTTTATTTGTACATGAATGCAAAGTGGAGATTTTTAGAAGCTATTTGGGATGTGTGAAGACATTATAGTTCTAATGGCTAATAGAAAATGCAGTTCTTATCTATCTCAGTATAATTCTAATGTATTAAATATTAAAAGGTATGACCCTTATGAACAAACACTCCATTGTATTCTCAATAATTTCTAAGAGTGTAAAGGGATACTGAGACCAAAGGATCTAAAAATTATACTCTACTTAAAAAGATATCTTGATTCAGGCTCCTCTTACCATCATTTTGCTGTCACTTTCATATAAGCCATTAACATCTTTTACCTGGACTTTTGAAAAAGCCTCCTACCTAATTCTCTGGCATTGACTACTGTGTCCTAATCATTCTTTTGCATCAAGATACAGTCATATAAATCAGATCACATTGTTCAACTGCTTCACCTTTCAAAGTCTTCCCATGTGAGAATGAAGATGTACAATTCCACATATAATCTGACTCTCTTTAATGTCTTAAACCATTTCCTACCTTTCACTACCTAGCTCTTTTTACTCTAACCATGTTATCTTTCCTGCCTTTTTTAGATAAGTGAAACAGCTCCTGCCTTAGGTTCTTTATCACTGACTTTTCTGGAATGTCCTTCTCCCAGAGACTTACATGGCTCATTATCATCCTTCCTTCAGGTCATTATTCAAATGCTACCTTATGAGAGATGCCTTCTTTGACTGTTGAATATAAAGTAGCTACCACTTTGCTTTTGTCTCCATTGTGCTATTTTCCTTTATAACATCTTCAACTCTTGAATTAACATTATTTTGATCTGTTCAATGACTTTCTTCCTCACTTGAATACATATTCCCTGAGAATGGAAACTGTATCTTTTAAAAAATTAAATTTTCAATACCAGCACAAAGACTGATATCTGGCATATAACTGGTGTTCAATAAATATTATTTGAATTAATTAATTTATCACATTTGGGTAAAGGGCAGTGAATACTATTTTGTGGTGGGAAGACTCAAATTGGGCTTTTATATTTACTAAAAGTTAGATGGGTAAAGGGGAAAATATTTAGTCCAGGGAGTAGGATAGCATGAACAAAGCACTTTCAGTCTTTTTTTTAAATTTTTTTTTTAGTTGTAGATGGACACAATATCTTTATTTTATTTATTTATTTTTATGTGGTGCTGAGGATCAAACCCAGTGTCTTATGTGTGCAAGGCAAGCACCTTACCACTGAGTTATTATCCCAGGCCCTTGAAGTCTTTTGACTTAATCCTTTGCTGAATTTATCATCTGTAATTTAACCAATCAGGAAGTCCCAACCAATTATTCTACCCTCTTTTTCCTACTCATAATGTCCTAATATCTACACACTACTCATACAGTGAGTGATATTCTTGATGAAGAAAGCTTATTTTGTCAAACATAGTGGTAAAGTACAGCATTAAACTTTTTTTTTCTTATGAAAAGATTTTTCACAACCTTTGTCTTCTATCAACCCTGGAAATCCATTAATATGTTTTATAACTAGTGACCCACAAAACACAGTTTGAGAAGCATGATCCAGGGCATTTCAAATGCTTCTATATAGCTGACCCTTAAAATTCCATTCTTGTTTGAGTTTTTCACTCATCTTGCACAAATTCATACCATTGAGAGAGAAAGCACCTTGGCTCAGCAATAAGCTAGTCCTTTATTTAGAATGTTACAGAGTGATAGCTATATGTTGTCTACTCTAATTCTCAGGTGAACCATGTGAGATAGGGCCATTATTATTCCAATTTTATTTATGAAGGAAGTTAAAATATAATTATACTGTAGATTATACTTTGTTGAAAAACAAGTCTAAATCAATGGTGTTAAATACCTAAAACTGAAAAACAAGTATTTAGAAGGATCTATATTTTTCCCTATTAAACAGTTTTAGTTTACCATCATCCTATATTACATTGATTGGATTCAATTTAGTAAGCTTGTTTAAACACTTTAGTAGATACTATGAGGAATAAAAACCATTTTGCATTTGTTTGAACTCAGGAGACTAATTGACAACACTGCTTTCTTTCTATCCCGGATTCTGAACTGATTGAAAGACTGGGTACAGTAGTTAGACAAACTGGAGTCAAATGTCATGATTTTTTGTCTTTGGAAGACCTGATAGGACAATATGATTCTAGACATGTGGCTGAATATACTTCCTGTAACTTCACCTTTCCCAACAGGTCAACCTATGAGGTAGTTTTAAAATAGCAGAGAACGTATTTTTATGCTGACATGTTTGCTCTGAAGAGGTAAAAACCAGAAAAGACAGTGATGAACATGCTTAGTTATTTCCCCCAATTCATTTTACAGCTGAGTAATTCTAACTCCTTAGGGAAAAATGAATGAAGGGTGAGAGAATAGGCTGAAATTTCCTTATGGAAACACAAGGCCAGAGGATAGAAGTTCAGCCTAAGAGTAAGGCAATAACATCTTATTTGGTTAAAGAACCCAGAGTGTTTGGAAAACTCATTATTCGTGCTTGTCAAACATAAAAATCATTATCTTCCGCTAAGAATTTGTTCTTCCTTATTTATATCAATTAATTGCACCACTACCTCGTCAGTTACACAAGACATAAATTTGAGTCACCTACAAGACTCTTCTCTTTCTTTCTCTTACTATATCTTATTAGCCACCAAAGCATGCCAATTTGGATGGAGATATATATATGAGAAAAGTTTATATATATATATATATATATATATATATATATATATATATATATATATATATATATATATATTACTGAAATGCTCCCACAATGGTTCCCTTACTCTCACTCTCATCTGCTTCTAATTTATCTTCTACATTTTCCCCAGAATAATGTTTATGTTTTATTATTGTTTTTGTATGTTTTGAACAATTGAAAAATTATAGCAAAGTTATAGATATAATATAAAGACCCTTTTCTCCTGAAGTTATTTATAAGTTGCAAACTTGATGCCTCATCAGCCACACTTAATCTGACATACTATTTCTTACAAACAAGGACATCTATCTATAACCAGAAAACAATCAACCTCAGATCATTAACTTTGATATATTACTACCACTTAATCTTAAGACCCCATTCACATTTTACCAATTGTTCTAAAATAATATATTTTATGGTAAATGAGCCAGATGAAAATACATTGCATCTATTTTTCATTTTTCTTTAATCTCTTTTGATCTGGAACAATTTTTCAGTATCATTTGACTTGAAAAACCATTGAATGTTTTAAGATAATAGGTCAGCTATTTGGTAGAATGTTCCTCAATTTGAGTTTATCTAATATTTCCTCATATTAAATTCTGGATATGTATCTTGACAGATTCAGAAGAGGCTGTGTTTTCTTTATTGTATCCTATCAGGTGTTAACATGATTTTGATTTGTTCTAATCATAACGATGCTATGTCCCTTTGATAACTTGATTAAAGTGATATCATTCAATCTTCTCCACTGCAAATTTAATCTTTTACTGCTTAAATTTACAAGTTTTGTGAGGAGGTACTTTGTAACTAATATTCCATTTCTCATAAAACATTGTTTTTTAATTTACTTATTTATATCAGCAGAGAGTCATCATTTCCTATTTTATTCAATGAGTAATATTCCATTGCTATCACTATTTGCTTAAATACTGAAAATATTTGTTTTTTTCCCAAAGGAAGCCCTCCTGTGTTCTTATGACATATCTCAATCATTCTTTTTCTTCTTCCTTACTTTTAGGCTGTCTCATATGTACTTTTCTAGTCCCAAATATGGAATCAGTCATTCCTCCAAAAAGCTTTATTTATTGTAAAATGATAGGAAGATGCCAAGATTTAGGAACTAAGCATGTTCAGTGTTATTGGGCTATCACTGGTCCCATATATGGGCAGGACCAGGGAATTTTTCCAGTATGCACTTAAAAATACACACACACACACACACACACACACACACACACATAAAATTTCATAAAAACACACATCTTTCTCTATATTGATCTTCTACATATGTTGAAAACCATGAGTTAATGGATATAATGTGACATCAATCTAAACATCACAGAATTAATTTTCATACTTGTAATTATATTCCCTGACAGTCAGAAAACTGAATCCTATTATTCTTTTAAGTCTTCCTAGTTATATGTAACATTAGAATATATTTTCATGTAATCATAAAAGCATGGAGTATAATTTCAGTCCCCAGCACTACTTCTCCCTTCCCCTTTCTTCCTCCCTCTGCTCCCCTTCATTTACTAGTCTGATCTTTCTGATATATATATATATATATCAGTGTGTTGTAGATATACTTGATGTTGGGATTCTCTATATGCACTATGAAAGTTGGTCATAATCATTTTGCTTTTCTTCCCTTTTCCTGTCCCTCTTTTTACCTTCTCAGTCCCTTTAGTCTAGTCTACTGATCTTTCATCTGTTTTAATGAAATTCCATCTCTCTTTTTTTTCTGTTCTTCCCCTCCCCATTTTGGATCAGCTTCCACATATCAGAGAAAACATTTGACCTTTGACCTTTGAGACTGGCTTATTTCACTTGGCATTACAGTCTCCAGTTCCATCCATTTACTGAAAATTTTCATTCTTATTTATGGCTGAGAAATACTCTTGTGTGTATATATACCACATTTTTTTAAATCTATTCATTGGTTGTAGGGCACCTAGGTTGGCTTCTTAGCTTGGCTATTGTGAATTGTGCTGCTGTAAACATTGATGTGGCTGTATTCACTGTAGTATGCTGATTTAAAAATTCTTTGGATATATACTGAGGACTGGGATATCTGAGTCATATGGCGTTTCCATTCCTATTTTTCTGAGGAATCTCCATATTGCTTTCCAGAGTGGTTGCACTAAGTTTTAATCACACCACATCCTTGCCAAAATTTATTGTTACTTGTATTCTTTATAATTCCCATTCTAATTGGAATGAGATGATATCTCAATGTAGTTTTGCTTTGCATTTCCCTAATTGCTAGAGATGTTGAACATTTTTCATATACTTGTTGACCATTTATATTTCTTCTTTTGAGAAATGTCTCTTTTGCTCATTTGTTGATTGGGTTATTTGGTTTTGTGGTAGAAAGTTTTTGAACTCCTTGGATATTCTGGATTTTAAGGCCCTATCTGAGGAACATATGGCAAAGATCTTCTCCCATTTGGTAGGTGCTCTCTTCATGCTCTTAATTGTTTCCTTTGCTTAAATACTGAAAATATTTGTTTTTTTTTTTTTCCAAAGGAAGCCCTCCTGTGTTCTTATGACATATCTCAATCATTCTTTGACTTATTCCTTACTTTTAGGCTGATCTCATATATACTTTTCTAGTCCCAAATAAATTTGATACCATTCCACCTATTGATCTTTGATTTTTTTTGCACTTTAAGGGTCTTTTTTAAGGAAGTCAGTTCATGTGCTGACATGCTAGAGGGTTGGCCTACTTTTTCTTTTTCTAGCAGGTGCAGGATTTCTGGTCTAATTCCTAGATTTTTTATCCTTTTTGAGTTAATTTTTGTGTAGGGTGAGAGATAGGGATCAGATTTCATTCTTCTACATATCAAGTTTCCCTAGCACCATTTTTAAAAATGTTATCCTTTCTCCAACATATATTTTTGGCAACTTTTTCTAGTATCAAACAACTTTATTAATGTGGATTTGTCTCTATTCTATTTCATTGGTCTTTTTACCTGTTTTGGTGCCAATGTCATGTTGTTTTGTGAATATAGCTCTGTAATATAATTTAAGGTCTGGTATTATGATGCCTCCATCTTTGCTTCTCTCACTGAAAATTGCTTTGGCTGTTCCGGGTTTCTGATTTTTCGAAATGGATTTCAGAACTGTTCTGTTTTTCCTAGTTCTGTGAAAAACATCATTGGAATTTTGATGGGGATTGTGTTAAATCTGTATAGCACTTTTGACCATATTAATTTTGACCATATTATGACTGTTTTGACCATATTAATTCTGCCTATTTAAGAACATGGGAGATCTTTCCATCTTCTAAGGTCTTCAATTTCTTTCTTTAGTTTTCACTGTAGAGTTCCTTCACCTCTTTTGTTAGATTGATTCCCAAGTATTTTATTTTATTTTTGAGGCTATTGTGAATGGGATAGTTTTCCTAATTTCTTTTTTAGCAGATTTATTTTTGGAATATAGGAACATGATTGATTTATGACTATCATTCTTGTATTATGCTATTTTTCTATAGTCATTTATGAACTCTGAAAGTCTTCTTTGGAGTTTTTTGAGTCTTCTGCATATAGGATTATGCATCAAGAAACAGAGGTAATTTAGTCTCTTCTTTTTCTATTTGTATCCCTTTAATTTCCTTATCTTGCCTGATTGCTCTGGCTAGAGTTTCAAAGGATTGTATTTAATAGGAGTGGTGAAAGTGAGCATCCTTGTCTTGTTCCTGTTTTTAGAGAAAATGCTTACAGTTTTTCTCCATTCAGAATAATGTTGGCCTTGGGTTTTCATATATAACCTTTACAATGTTGAGGTAAGTTCTTTCTACCCCTAGTTTTTCTTGTGTTTCAATGTGTGCTGTGCTTTGTTAAATGCTTTTTCTCCATTCATTGAGATAATGTGTGATTTCTAAACGTAACTCTATTAATGTGATGAATTACATTTACTGATTTCTATATGTTGAACCAATGTTGTATCTCTGGGATGAAACCCACTTGATCGTGGTGCACTATTTTTTAAAATTTGTTTTTTAATGTGTTTGCCAATAATATTGACTCCCATTCTTTTCAATGTATTTAATTATTTGATCACTCTCTGGTAGGCTCATCCCCAAATATAGACACTGGTCTTCCCCCATTTAAGCTCTGATACCCACCTGTGTATTGTTTTCAATCTGATTAGAGTATGATAATATACAGTCCACCTTTATTCTTGCTTTGCATGTCAGACTGGCCTCTGGTGGATCCCCTCCTCACCCCAAAAGTGCCTTGACTCTCCACCTTGTCTGACATTCAATGTGGACACACTCCTTACACTGCCAGTGGAAGGATAATCCATAAAGATACCCTAATCACCCTGCTTAGACTCTGGTTCCCAATGCCAGGCTTTCCCCCAAGGGTGAAGAGTGATCTTATTCGTTGTCAACTTGATCATGTCATTCACTATTATAAAATTCATCAGAACTTACTACTTTCAGGATGAAATTAGTATGATAGCATTTTCATGTGTACTGTCTTCAATCTGATCAGTAAAACATGAAAATCCATTCATGTTCTGGCACAGGGCTTCTTTTTATGACCACCAACATGCTATCGTACTAAATTCATTCAAATCTCCAAAGCACTCTCATACTTCCCAATTCAGTCTAAGTGTTGTTTTTCTCTTTCTCTACCTGGTCAACTTCTGTTCTTCCTTCAGGATTGATCCAATCCTCAGCCAGAACAACCCTTTCTTGCCCTATCTTCAGGGAGTTACCTTATCAAATCATCCATTTCACTCATAATTGCTGCATTTTTTCCTATATATCAGGCTTCATAGTAGGTATAGAGAATATTAATAGTGAGCAAAATAAAAGATTCCAGAGGAGGCTGATATCCAATGACTATATAAATCATAAATAAAGTATATTTCAAATTACAATAAGTGCTATGAATTTATGAACAGAGAAAAATAACAAGTGAAAGTCAGTATTTGAGCTCAAGCATGAAGGAAGAGAAATAGTTAGCCATACAGAGTCAGGGGGAAATTACAGCAGGGAAAGGATATAGAAATACAAACACCATGATAAAAAATCAGACGTGTTGTAATAGAGGAATAGAGAAAGGCATATTAACTAGGGATAGGATTGGTGGAAGTGCTGTGAGGTGAGGTTGGAGAAATAGGAGAATCAACAAGGTCATTGTAGATTTTGCTCCAAATGCAATTAGAAGTCATTGAAGTGCTTTAAGCAAGGGCATGACATGATTTAACTGATTTTTTAAAATAATCACTCTGGGCAGAGAATATCTTACAGAAAGCAAGTGGAAATAAGGAAAACAATTAGGAAAATTTGTAGTTGTTCAGGAGAGAGTACTGTTGTTTGGATCAATGTTGCAGTGGATGTCTAGGGCACTAGAAGTTTTTGCGACAGATTTTAAAAGTAGGACCCATCATGTAGAGTTGAATTCAGGGGATATAGGATATCAATCAAGCATGCCCAATGTTATAGTTTGGTTGTGACATGTCTCATGTGTGAGACAATGCAAGAAGGTTCAGAGAATAAATGATTGAATTTTAAGTCTTAACATAATTAGTGATTTAATCCCCTGATAGGAATTTACCGGAGTGGTAACTGAAGTTGTAAGGTGTAGCTGGAGGAGGCGGGAATTGGGGCGTGGCTTTGGGTGTATATTTTTATATGGTGAGTAGAGTCTTTCTCTCTGCTTTCTGATCACCATGTTGTGAGCCACTTCCCTCTGCCACCCTCTCCTGCCATGATGTTCAGCCTCACCTGGAGCCCTGAGGAATGGAGCTGGCCTTCTATGGACTAAGACCTCTGAAACCGTGAGCCCTCAAATAAACACTTCCTCCTCAATAATTGTGCTGGTTGGGCCCTTTAGTCACAGCAGTGAAAAAGCTGACTAAAACACCCAAGTATATGACTTGAGCCACTGCAAGAATCATGATGTCATTTACCTGAATGGCAAAAATCTAGGCAAATTCCAGAATTGTTTTTATTTCCTCTCTGTTTGTGTTGTTGTTGTTTTCTTTTGTTTTGGTGTTGCTGAGATTGGGGAGAAAGAGTCAAAAGTTTGTTTGTTTTTGTAGTTGTATATAGACAGAATGTGTTTATTTTATTTATTTATTTTTAGTGTGGTGCTAAGGATCAAACCCAGTGCCTCACGCATTCTAGGCAAGTGCTCTGCCACTGGGCTACAGCCCCAGCCCAAAGGTTTATTTTGACTACAAAATTTGAGATACCTTCTAGATGTCACGTAGTTATATATAAGGGTTTTAACCCTTCTGCTATGCTTCTTTAGCATTATGTGTGTACTTTCACATAACTTTATATGAGTATTCTGTGAGCCAATGCATTAAAGAAAGAAGAGAAAATTTTATGAAAAGTAAATTAAATGCATTTCTGTTTATAAATGCAGAATTACAAATGACCCCATACTAGTTTGTGACATAATTATATAAGCATAGATATCGTTTGCTTTAATTCAGTTCCATACTTCCCCTTTCCTTTCTCTCCTCCCTCCCACTTTTCCTTTCCCTCTATTATACTGATATTTCTTCTGTTTATTTATAGTATTTTTTAAATCAGTGCCTTGTGGATATACATAAGGGGAGATTCACTGTGATATATTCATGTATATATATTAAAGGTGTGGTCAGATTCATTACACCCTTCTTTTCTTTTCTGGTTCTTTCTCCTTTAATCTACTTCCTCTGTTCCCCTGATCTCTATATGAAATACTCCCCACTTTTTTTCTTTCACCCATTTTGGTCTAGCTTTTGCATATCAGATACAACATCTGACACTTGACTTTCTGGGTCTGGCTTATTTCACTTAGCATGGTGATTTCCAGTAAATGCCATAATTTTATTCTTCTTTATGACTATTACTCCATTGTGTATCTAGACCACATTTTCTTTATTCTGCTAATGGGCACGTGGGCTGTTCTGTATCTTGGCTATTGTGAATTGTTCTGCTGTAAACATTGATCTGGCTGCATCCCAGATATATTATATTATATATTATGCTGATTTTATATCTTTTGGCTTGGTACCAAGAAGTGGGATAACTGGGTCATATGGTGGTTCCATTCCTAGTCTGTCTGAAGAATTGCCATACTGCTTTCTAGAGTGGTTGTACTAATTTGCAGTCCCACCAACATCCTCACCAAAATTTATTATTATTTGTATTCTTGATTGCCATTCTGACGGGAGTGAGGTGAAATCTCAATGTAATTTTAGTTTACATTTCCTTGATTACTAGAGATGTTGAACATTTTTATATATTTATTTACCATTTTCATTTCTTCTTTTGAGAAACGTCTCTTTAGTTCTTTTGCCCATTTATTAATTATTGGGGTTTTTTAGTGTAAGTTTTTTGAGTTCTTTATATATTCTGAATATCATTCCCCTATTTGAGAAGCAGGTTGCAAGATCTTCTCCCATTCTGTCAGTTCTCTTTTCATACTCATTTCCTTTGCTGTGCAAAGAGCTTTTTAATTTGATGCCATCTTATTTATTGATTATTGGTTTCATTTCTGGCACTTCAGGAGTCTCGTTAAGGAAGCTAATGCCTCTATCAATATGTTGGAGTGTTCAGGTTACATTTTATTCTAGAATCATCTTGTCTTATTATTTGTCTTTTGTGCAGAATGAGATTTAGGGTTCAAATTTCCTTCTTCTATATATATGTCTTCTATTCCATTGGTCTGCATGCATTTTTTGGTGCCAATACAATGCTATTTTTGTTACCATAACTCTGTAGTATAATTTGAGGTTCAGCACTGTGATACCTCCAGTATTGTTCTTCTTGATCAAGATTGCTTTGGCTATTCTGGATCTCTTATTTTTACAAATGAATTTTGAACTTGTTTTATCTAGTTCTGTGAAGAATACATTGGTATTTTGTTGGGGATAACATTATATATGTATAATGTTTTTGGTAATATAGTCATTTTGACAATATTAATGCTGCCTATCCATGAACATGGGAAGTCTTTCCATCTTCAAAAGTCTTCTTCAATATCTTTTTGTAGTGTTCTATAGTTTTCATTGCAGAGGTCTTTTGCCTCCTTCATTAGATTAGTTACCAACTTTTTTGTTTTAGGTTATTGTGAATGGGATAGTTTTCCTGATTCCATTATTTGAATATAGGAAAGTGATTGATTTATCTATGTTGATCTTGTAACCTGCTACTTTACTAAATTTATTTATCAGCTCCAGAAGTATTCTGACGGAGTTTTTTTTTTTTTTGATCTTCTAAATATGATCATATCATCAGCAAACAAATCATTTGACTTCTTCTTTTCCTATTGTTATCTCTTTAATTTCTTTTTGTAGTCAGAGTTTCAGAGACTATGATGAATAAGTGTGGTGAGAGTGGACATCCTTGTCTTATTCTTTATTTTAGAGGAAAGTTTTTAAGTTTTTCTCCTTTCATTATGAAGTTGGCCTTCAGTTTGTCATATGTAGTCTTTACAATGTTATTTTTTCCTCATATATTATAGTTTCTCTAATGTCTTAAACATGGATGGGTGCTGCACTTTGTCAAATGCTTTCTCTGCATTTATTGAAATAATCATATGATTCTTGTCCTTAATTCTATATATGTGATGAGTTACATTTATTAATATGCATATGTTGAATCAACCTTGTATCCCTGGAACAAAATGACTGGATTATGTGTTTTCCACTATTTTATTAAGAATTTTGGAGAGGGCTGGGGATGTAGCTCAAGTGGTAGTGCTCTCGCCTGGCATGCGCGGGGCGCTGGGTTTGATCCTCAATACCACATAAAAATAAAATAAAGATATTGTGTCCACCAAAAACTAAAAAATAAATATAAAAAAAGAATTTTGGAGATATGATAAATTGTGGTATAAAGGTATATTAAGAATTGTAATGCAAAAAAAAGGGAAGAGGGGAGAAAAAGTGAGTTTGTAATTTTTTTTTAAAGTAGATCAATTTTTGTTTCTGGTATAATTTAGAAATATTTCCATTTTGTCATCCTTTGGAATTAAAAGTTAATTGAGGAAACATAAAGAGATAAAGATATTATTTATATAATAAAGGAGAGGAAAAACAAAAACAAACAAACAAGCAAAAAAAGAATTTTGCACCTATGTTTACCAAAGATATTTTCCTGAGTTTTGTTTTCTTGACATATGTTCATGTGGTTTTGGTATTAGGGTGATTCCACATTCATAAAATGAATTAGGAGGCATTATCTCCTTTTCTATTTCATGGAATAATTTGAGAATAATTAACATTAGTTTTTCTTTAGAAGTCTTTAGAATTCAGCTGAAAATACATCTGGACCTGGGCTTTTCTTTACTGGCAAACTTTTAATAGCTGCTTTAATTTCTTTACTTGCTATTGATCTAAGTTTTCTACATCCTCATGGTTCAGTCCTCATGGTTCAATTTGGGCAGGTAATATTTCTTAGGAATTTGTCAATATCTTCAAAAATTTCTAGCTTACTGGAGTATAAATATTCAAAATGTTTCTAATGATCCCCTGGATTTCATATTGTCTGTGGTGTTATTTCCTTTTTCATCTATAATCTTGTTGATTTGGGTCTTCTCTCTTTTGGGTAGTTTTTGGGATTATCAATCTTATTTATTCTTTCAAAGAACCAACTCTATTTCATTGATCTTTTTAATGTTTTTTTAATTCTCAATTTAAATTTTGGCTCTGACTCTGATTTTAATAATTTCCTGTCTTCTACTGATTTTGGTGTTTTTTCTTTCTCTAGGACCTGGTGGTATAGTGTTAGATTATTTATTTGGAATCTTTTTATATTTTTTATATTTTTAATGTAGGAACTCAGTGCTATAACTTTTCATCTTAGAACTGTCTGCATAATGTCCCAGAGATTTTGATATTTCTATCATTTGTCTCATTATTTCTAAGAATTTTTAAAAATTTTTCTCCCATCTTCTTCTATGATTCATTTCTCATTCAAGAGGTTTATTTAATCTCCAGGTGTGAAAATGGCTTCTGTTTTTTATCTTGTCACTGATTTCTAATTTTATTACATTATACAAGGTATTACCTCTGAGTTTTATATTTGTTTGTGCCTTAAAATGTAACCTATTTTAGAGAATGTTCCATGTGTTTCTGAGAAGAAAGTGAGTTTTGTTGTTGATGGATGAAATAGTCTATAGATGTCTGCTAAGTCGATTTAATTAATAGTGTTTGCTAGCTCTGAAGAATCTTTGCTTAGTATATGTCTGGGTGAAACTCTAGTGGAGAGAAAGGTCTGTTGAAATCACCCAGTGTTATAATATACAGTGGTCTATTCACTACTTAATATTGAGAAGTGTTTGTTTTATATACATTGATGCATTATTTTTAAGGGAATTAATATTTATAGTCATCATATCTTCATATTGGATGATTCTCTGGTTAAGAAAATTAGAAGTCACTTCATAGTAACCTTTGTTTCTTCTAATTTTGACTTGGATTCTGCTTTGTCTGATAGGAGAGTAGCGGCCCCTGTTTGCTTTTGCTACCATTTGCATGGTGTATCTTTCCCCATCCTTTTACCTTCAGATCTGTGGATGTCTTTTAAGGTGAGTCTCTTGCAAACAACATATTGTTGAGTCTTGTTTTCAATCCAGTCTGCCAATCTACATCTTTCTATTAAAGAGCTTAGACCATTTACATTGAATATTATTAGAGAGAGATGATTTCTACTTCCTGCCATATTTATTTATTTAAATAATAATGCTTTATTCAGACTTTATTTAATTGTCTATTCTTCTAGTACAATTCATCCCTATGCTGATTTTCATTTTCATTTTTTATTTCTTCTGTATGAAATATTAAGTATTTTTATAGTTCTTGCTTAGAATTGTTGAATTTTTTAGATTCTGCTATCATGGAAGGTTTTTTATTTTATCTTTAATTCTGAGGGATGATTTTGCAGGATTTAATAATCTTGGTTGACATGCATTTTCTCTCAGGACTTGGTATCTATTATTCTAAGAGCTCTCTTGACTTTTAGGGCCTGGGTTGAGAAATCAGTTGAAATATGAATTGACTTACCTCTAAATAAGACCTGCCATTTTTACCTTGTGGTTATTCTGTATATTAAGAATTTTTATTGTAATGTTTTTTAGAGAGGATCTTTGTTTTGATCTGGCCTATTTGGAGTTCTATGTGCTCTTTTATTTGGATTTCCATTTCATTCCTAAGATTTAGAAAAAATTCTAAATATTATTTCATTGAAAAGGATGTGCATTCCTTTAGTTGGTATTTCAGAGCCTTCATCTCCTCAATAATTCTTCAGTTTGTCCTCTTGATCTTATCCCAGATTTCTCCAATATTCTGGTCATGTTCTCTTAACACCTGAGTCTTTCATTTCCTGGATTTCTGTTTGATTCTTTCTCAGGATCTCTATCTCTTTATCAAAATGACATTTCATTCTCTGTATTTTCTAATTTGATTCCTTACATCTTCTTTTAGCTCATTTAATATTTTAATTATGAATTTCCTAAATTCCTTCTCTAAAATTTCCTCCACTGTGGTGACTGTCAGTGGAGTCAGTTACTGAAGTGTTTGTGGGCTGTTTGGGTTGGTGTTTTTCCTTCCTTTCCATAATATTTCCTGTATGCCTATCCAGCTGTTGAGATGATTATCACTTCTTTTATGCAAAGAACTCTTTTGTGAAGTTATTTCTCTTAAGAGTCCTAGCCTGGGTAAATATCCAAGTATTGATACTTTAACTCAATGTTTGTCCTCTGCTATTGCCAGTACCATTACCACTTTGATACTATTCCCGTTATTGGCATTACTTTGAGTTCCCAGTATCAGCCCTTTGATGTAGATTTGCTCTGAAAAATGAAAAAAAATATTAATACTACTCTCCACAATTTTATTTAGAGACAGGGTCTCACAAAGTTGCTTGGTCCCTTGCTGTTGCTGAGGCTGGCTTTGAATTGAAAATCTTCCTGCCTCAGCCTCCCGAGCCACTGGGCTTACAGGCATGAACCACCATACCCAGCATTTAGAGCTATTTATAAGAAACCATGCCAACATGAAGAAAATTATTATTGAGTCTTGGTTTGGATTTCAACACTATTTGGGACCTTTAGAAGATGTCCATGAGTTTTTGACTTTGGATTCCTTCAGAGGTGCTGGGGCATAGGAGCCACTCTCCTGGTTTCTGTGGACTGCCAGATAGCTTTTTCTCAGTTGTCAACTCAGGGGCCTGAGTCTGGCTGCAGAGAGGTTGTGGTGTTGTTTCTGTTGACTGTTTCTGTTCTGTGCAAGAGCTCAAGATGCACTGCTCTAGACTGTGTGCATCCACACTCGCCCACTACCCTCCACAGGACCCTTTTAAAACTGGCATAGTGCAGTTATGGGACCTGTGGTTGTGAACTCTGTGGATGGTATGTGGTCCAAAAGCATCCCCCCGACTCACACAGTCCACAAGGGCATCGTCCCTACTACTGAATAAAAAGGTTCAACTGGTTCACCTGGGTCCTAGCTTCTACTATTCAAGATTGTGAACTGACTCGACTGACAGTCACCACAGTGGAGGAAATTTTAGAGAAGGAATTTAGGAAGTTCATAATTAAAATATTAACTGAGCTAAAAGAAGATGTAAGGAATCAAATTAGAAAATACAGAGAATGAAATGTCATTTTGATAAAGAGATAGAGATCCTGAGAAAGAACCAAACAGAAATCCAGGAAATGAAAGACTCAGGTGTTAAGAGAACTGAAGTAGCATCCTGCCCATGTCCAATTAATTTCTGGCTGAGGTCGTGAGTTTGGGCACTGTCGTTTTCCACTTCTTGGGACCATGGTGGAGGTTATAAAACCTCCGTTTAACAGATACAAATACTGAACTGATATACTGGCATTAGTATTTGAATATAATTCTTTCTTGCTGAAAATTCCATTCCATCTCCCAAACATTAATGGCTAGCATTCTAAGTGGAGTGAGATGAATCTCAGTGTAGTTTTGATTTTCTTATCCCTAAATGATAATGATGTTGAATTTTTTTCATATATCTATTGACCATTTGTATTTTTTCACATATTAATAGAAATAAATATATTTTAAAAAATTATCAACATCTTTATCTACCATGGAAATGCAGAAATATACCAAGATTTAATCTCACTCAAGTCAGAATGGCAATCATAAAGAATATAAACAATAATAAATGCTAGAGAGAATGTGGAGAAAAATGAACTTTTATACACTGTTGTTGGGCATGTAAGTTAGTACAGCCACAATATAAATCAGTATGGAGGTTCCTTGAAAGCTAGCAGTGGAACAACCATAAAACCCAGCTTTATCATTTCTTAATATTTATCCAAAAGAACTAAAGTCAGCATACCATAGAGATATATGAATACCCATGTTTGTAGAAGTATAATTTTCAATAGCCAAGTTATGGAATCAGGCTAGGTATCTGTCAACTGATGAATGAATAAAGAAAATGTGAAGAATAACAAAAATCTATCATTTGTAGGAAATGAATGGATGGAACTGGGAAGCACCATGTTAAGCAATATGAACCAGACTCAGAAAGACAAATTTCATATGTGTTCTCTCATATATGGTGACTAGAAAGAAAAAAAGAAAAAAGTGGTCTCATGAAAGTAGGAGGGATTATCCTTAGTGTACAAGGAAGAGGACAAGGGGAGGAAGGAGGGGAGAACAATGGAAGGTATTAGGGAAAAAATGAATCACTTATTTTGTATTTAGGTATGCTTATGCCACAGGATACCCATTACTATGCATTACTAATAAACATCACAAAAGTTAATATACTGTACCACTTTTCCTGGCCAGCATTGTTTCTGCTGAGAAAATCATTGATCATTGTTTCAGGATTGCCAAAAATTATATGTACAATATAATAAGATATGCTTCATATCTTCTGCTTTCAATTATTTTTGATATCTTTGTTTTAATGATAGCTTGATTATTATGTGCCATAGTTAATTCTACTCCTCTTTAACATTTTTTTAAAAATTTTTATTGTTGGTTGTTCAAAGCATTACATAGTTCTTGATATATCATATTTCACACTTTGATTCAAGTGGGTTATGAACTCCCATTTTTACCCCGTATACAGATTGCAGAATCACATTGTTTACACATTTCTCTTTAACATTTATAGTCTCTGTATACTGAAAAATGTAGAATATTGATGAAAGAAATAAAAAGTTTGAGGTCAAAAGACAAACCTGTTCATGGTTTGGAAAACCAAACATAGTAAAGATGTAAATTGCACCCAAATTAATATTCAGTTTAATGTAATTCCTATCAAAACCCAGCAAAATTTTTATAGATATAGCAAAGATCATACTAGTATTTACATAAATATATTAAAAAAACTAGGATCAGACAATTTTGAATTTTGAGGAAGAAGTCTACCCAATTTCAAGTTTGATTTCATAGCTAAAAGACTTGAAGATTGTGTAATTTTACTAGTAAGGGGATAAATACATAGATCAATGAAATGGAGTCATGAAAAAATAGATACAAATATGTCCAGTTGACATTTGACAAAGTTGTAAAAGAAATTCAATGGAGGAAAGAGGCTGGGGCTAGATCAATTGAATATACATAGGGAAAATTATTGACATTTGACCTAAATCTTCACCTTACACAAAATTTAACTCAAAATGGATAAATTTCTTAAGTGTAAGATGTAAAATTATTAAAAATTTTAGAAAAAAAATAGATGATTTAGAACTTTTGAGACCTCAAGCTAGGCAAAGAGTTATTATACTTGATACTAAGTCATGGCCTATAAAAAGAAAAACTGGTACACTGTGCTTCATCAAAATTAAAATTCTCGCTCGGTGTAAAACATTGTTAAGAAAATGTAAAGAAGGTACATACTGGAGAAAATATTTGTAAACCACATATCTGAAAAAGGCTAGAATCTGCAACATATATTAAGAACCCTGAAAATTCAACAGTATAAAAACGAATAATTATAAAACATACAAAAGACTTGAAGGGACATTTCATTGCAGGGGCTTTTTATGCAGATAAAAAGCACTTGAAAAAAAGAAAAAAACTTTTACAAGGTATCAGCACTTTTCTTTCATTGAGGGGAAGGCATGAGGAAAGTACCAAACAGAAGCAGACTATTATACTTTAAATCACCAGGTCTGAGTGTCTGAAATTGCCTTTCATTTCACTTCATCCTCCAAAGAGTTCCATTAATTGGAGTACCTACTGCACTTCTTTAAATGAAAGAGTAAGTTAAAAAAAAAAAAAAAAATACTTACTTAGTGTACAAACAGAGAAATGAAAAATTGTGGAATATATGTGTATTAAGAATGATAATGAAAAAAAAACAAAGTACATGTATAAAGGCATAAATTGGCGTGAGCATACACATATACATACATATATAGAGATATATGAAAAATTGTGCTCTATATGTGTAATAAGAATTGTAATGCATTCCACTGCTATCGTGTATTTATAAAAAATAATAAAATCAATAAAAGATTTTAAAAAACACTTTATCTATTAGTTTATTTTTCTCCAAGTAAAACTTTTCTAGGGTTTCTAAGTGTCTAAAATGTAACTTTGATTTATGTTTTGATTTATAATACTGTAAATGAAATGGTGAGCTTGTAAGTACCTCTATAGTTTTAATGCTAAATTTGAATATAGGAAGTTTATATTTTTGATTGTTTCAAAATTGGTAATGCAACAGGTAAAAGGTTTGAGCCTTTCTAATTAGAATAAAGAATTAATTTACTGGAAAAATACATGAAAAAATGTCAAATATCATTAATCATTTGGAAATTCGAATTAAAACCACAATGATATATCTCTACATATCTATCAGAATGACTACATTAAAAAATAGTGATAACTTTAGATGCTTGCAAAACTATAGAAAAGTTCATACGCTGCTGACAGAAAAGTAAAATGGTAAAGCAACTCTGGAAAACAGTTTGAAAGTTTCTTAAAACATTAAACATTTAACTATCCTAATACCCAGCATTTGAACTCCTGGAAATTTATCCCAGCTAAGTGAAAATATGTTTAACCAAAACCTTGTACACACACATATATATATATATATATAGCAGCTTTATTTATAATAGCTGGAAATTGGAAGCAACCTAGATATCATACAATGTGTGAATGGTTAAACATCCATACCATTGAGACTACCCAGAAGTGTAAGAGAGCAAGCAATTTATACACACAGGATTTGGATGAATCTCCAGAAAATTGAGTGAGAAGAGTCTCTCTGAAAAGATTACATACTGTACAATTCACATAACATTTTTGATATGACAAAACTAAAGAACTATAGACTAGATTAGTGGTTGCCTGGAGTTAAGGAGGAGGTAGGGCGGGATGGATGTGAGTGTGACTATAAAAGGCCATCAGGACGAATCCTTGTGGTGAAGAAATTTGTTATTTCTTGATTCCAGTCGTGATGTTGTCTTATAATGTGAGATGTTACCACTGGGGGAAACTAGAAAAAGGACGTGAGATCTCTATATATTATTTCTCATAACTGCAGCTGAACTTATAGTTCTTTCAAATGCACATTTTAATTAAAAATTAAGCTGTTATTTAAAAAAATTAAAAGTTCACATTTATTTGCAAAATTTTGTTTCACCCACACAATGATGCGTGCTTTCTATTTTGGCTGCTTAGAAAATATCTTCTATAACCTATTGCATAATTACTTCCTGCTATTTTCAAAATGAACCAAATTTTTTAAAAAAACTATTCTTAATAGAACCTAAACATGGGAAATCAAGCTTTTATTACTTATTTTTAGTTGTGGGCATTTGATTTTGATATGAGCATCTCTGAAATTGTAGCAAATAAATATTTGAAGTACCCAATTTCAAAATAATTTTTGCAAGATGATCTTGACTTATTTCAATGGTGGGAGAAACTTTTATGAGGAGAAACTCCTTAAAAGACTCTCCATTTCTTTAGTATCTACATTTAGTCCAGAGCTACTTCATACTTCCACTGATAAAAACTAGAATAAAAGTAAAACTAACAGCCTCTCATGTTTGTATGTAGTCTTTCCAATGCAGGTTTGAATAACTTGTATGAAGAAACTAACACATAAGAATAAACACATGTTGTGTTTCTCTATTTTAAAAATTTTGTACTCATGCTTATATATGTCAAATATGAGGGATACATTAGCACTTTTATACTCTGTTCTTTTAATAAAAATGAATATATATATATATATATATATATATATATATATATATATATATATAAATTTATAGCTGAATATCTGCACATGAAAATGAAGTGAATCAGAGATAAAAGCAGAAGATATCAGTTTTAAATTTTTTCTGCCTTTCTCTTTTTATTTTTGTATTATATGCAATAATGAGGTCCATTTTGACATAATCATACCTACATAGAATTTAATTTGCTCTATTTCAGTCCCATTGCTACTTCTTTCCTTCTCCCTCCCTCACCCAATTCCTCTTCTTTTACTTTGCTGGTTTTCTTTGTATTTATTTATTTTAAATGGGTGCTTTATAGTTATATATTAAGTGGAATTCATTGTGGTATATTTATAAATATACCTCATTTTCCCTGTACTTTGCTCTGGCTTTTACATATAAAACATTTGACCCTTGAGTTTCTGAGTCTGGCTTATTTCACTTAGCATAATGTTCTTAGCAGATTCATCTATTTACAAGCAAATGGCATAATTTCATTCTTCTTTGAGGCTGAGTAAAACTTCATTGTGTATACATACCATATTTTCTTAATCCATTAATTTGTTGAGAGGGACCTGGGCTGGTTTCATAACTTTGATATTGTGCTGCTATAAACATTGATATGCCTATATCACTATAGTATGCAGATTTTAGCTCTTCTGGATTAATATCAAGGAGTGGGATAGCATTGTGGGATATGGTGGTTCCATTTCTAGTCTTTTGAGGAATCTCCTTACTGACTTCCAAAGTGGTTGTATTAACTTGAAGTTCCACCAACAATGTATGAATGTTATCTTTCCCCCCACCCTCCTTAGTATTTATTATTATTTGTATTCTTGATGATTGCCATTATAATTGGAGTAAAATGGAATCTCAATGTACTTTTGATTTGTGTTTTCCTGATTGCCAGGGATATTGAATTTTTCATGTATTTGTTGGCCATTTATATTTCTTCTTATGAGAAATGTCTGCTTAGTTCTTTGCCATTTATTGGTTGGATTGTTTGTTTTTTGGGTTTTTAGTGTTAAGTTTTTTGATTTCTTTATATATTCTGAATATTAATTCCCTTTCTGAGGAGCTGGTGGCAAAGATCTTCTATTCTATAGGCTCTCTCTTCATGTTCTTCATTGTTTCTTTTGCTATGTTGAAGCTTTCTAATTTTATGCCATCCCACTTATTGATTCGCGGTTTCATTTCTCATGCTTTAAGAGTGTTAAGGAAGTTTATTCCTGTGCCAGTGTGTTGAAGTGTTCAGCCTACATTTTCTCTAGCAGTTGCAGAGTTTCTGATCTAATTCCTAGGTCTTTGACCCATTTTGAGTTGACTTTTATTTAGGTTGAGAGCTAGGAATCAAGTTTCATTCTTCTCCATATGGATATACGGTTTTGCTATCTTTTCTCCATGGTTGGTTTTTGGCTCCTTTGTCAAGTATGAGATGACTTTATCCATGTGGATTTGTCTCTGTGTCTTCTATTCCATTGGTTTGCATGTCTGTTTTGGTGCTGGTACCCTGCTGTTTGTGTTTCTATAAGTCTGTAGTATAATTTAATATCAAGGATTGTGATGCCTCCAGCATCAATCTTCTTGCACAGGATTATTTTGACTGTTGTGGGTCACTTATTCTTCCAAATGAATTTTAGGACTCTTTTTTTTTCTAGTTCTGTGAAGAATGTCATTGGTTTTTCAGTGAAGATTGCATTGAATCTGTATAATGCTTTTGATAGTATGATCATTTAGACTATATTAATTATGTCTGTTTAAGAGCATGTGAGGTCTTTCCATTTTCAAAGGGTCTTCTTCAATTTTTTTATTCAGTGTTCTATAATTTTCATTGTGAAAGTTTTTTACTTCCTTGTTTAGCTTTATTTTCTAGTTTTTTTTCCTCTTTGTTGTTGTTGAGACTATCTTGAATGGGATAGTTTTCCTGATTTCTCAGCAGACTCATTATTGCAGCATAGAAAAGTAATTAATTTATGGATGCTTGTCTTATATCCTATTTGTTGAATTCATTTCTGAGCTCTAAAAATCTTCTGGTGGAGTTTTGTTGTTGTTATTTGTTTGCTTGTTTGTTTGGTTTGGTTTTCTAGATACAGGATCACATCATCAGAGAGTAGAGATCATTTGAACTGTTTTTCCTTTTCTTGCCTGATTGCTCTGACTAGAATTTCACTAACTATGTTGAATAAGACAGTGGACATCCTTGTCTTTTTCCTGATTTTAGAGGAAATGCTTTCAGTTTTTCTCTTTTGGGTGTGATTTGGTCTTGAGTTTGTCATATATAGCCATATTTTCTTTACAATGTTGAGGTAAATTTCTTTTATCCCTTGTTTTTTTCTGTGTTTTGAACATGATGGGTGCTGGATTTTATTGAAGGCTTTTTCTACATCATTGAGATGATCATATGAGCCTTGTTCTTAATTCTGTTTTTGTGTTGAATTGCATTTATTGATCTGCGTATATTGAACCAATCTTGCATCCCTGGGTTGAAACCTACTTGGTAATGTAGTAGTATATTCTTAATGTGCTTTTGAGCATAGTTTACCAATATACCAATATTTTATTAAGGATTTTTCCATAGAATATAAGGTTTTTAAAATAATATCTAACTAAGATGGGTCTGGTTTTATGAGTATGGAACCAGTACAGTTTCAGTGGCTCCTGTACTCAGAAGTACCCTCTGCTTGGGTTTAGTGCTCTTTGGCCTAAAATAATTTTTTAAATTATTATTTAAATTTTTTGTTTAAAGAGTTTACCATTTGCTGACAATCCTTTTGCCTTATTTGTGTTACTGTCATATATTTTTAAATCTACTTTCTATTATTGTGTCATTTTCCTCAGTTTTTTTGTTTTTATTTTATTATTTTTGTTTGTTTTTAATAAACAGAATATTTTTTGGATGAGTTCAAGGCTTATACTAAGTTAAACATACAGTTTGCTGAGTTCTCACATGTGCTGTGGACTTTAGTTAATAATAATGTAATGTAATATTAATATTAGTTCACCAATTTGAACAAATATACCACACTAAAGCAAGATGTTAATGATAAGGAAACTGAGTTGGGATGGGGCATTTTGTCAAAAATTCTTAGTAGCATTGTGTTTGAATTTGTATTTTTAAGGAACATCTGTGAGAAATTGGAACATGTGCCTGTAGTTGCTTATCTACTATCCTACTTCCTGCCATCTTCCTACCGAAGTGAGCAGATTTCTTGGTCACCTGCTGCCCCAACCATGGTGCCCCCTGCATACTCAGCTGTGCTCACCTAGCAATGAGACCCTGAGTGTGAGGAGGGTTAAGGTTGGGTACACTGGAGTCGCAGGGCAGAGCCCCTGTGTACCCACAAGGGTCTGTCCTCATGTTGTTAGTGTCCTCATGCCTGAGAGAGCAATTCATTAAGTGTCAAACAATAATGCCATGACAGCTCTAGGGAGAGATCATGCATGTGTGTGTGTGTGTGTGTGTGTGTGTGTGTGTGTGTATGTGTGTGTGTGTGTTCTTCCCCTGCCTTTGGAGGAAGGAACCCCACCTTTTCATATTGCACTGATTCCAAAAATTCTACATAGCTGGACCTGAATCCTTTGCCGTCATTCCTATATCTGCTTAATTTCAGCTCTTCAGGGACATTCTCTAGTCACTCTAATGTAGGGGTTACAGATTTTTACTTGAAAAGAATTTGAAGGTATAATAGTTTAGGCTTTGTCATTTTTATGGTCCTTGTGGAAACTACTCACCTCTGATGCTGTAGCAGGAAAACAGCCATGGACAATGCATAAATGTATGGGCATGGCTGTGGCTCAATAAAAAACTAATTTATGGACAGAAAATTTGGTTTTCATACAGTTTTCACACATCAATAATATAATTCTTCCATGGACTTTTCCCCATCTATTTAAAACGTGAAAGCCTTTTTAGTTCATGGGCTTTAAAAAAATAGTTGGATGCTAGATTTGGATCAGGAATTGTAGTTTTCTGACTCCTGTTAATATGTATGGTTGCAAGTCCTACGGAAAAAAGGAGACATGAGTGCTGAACTAGTTTTAGAGAGGAGGAGTTACAATAAACACAATTCCTTTTACAAATTCAAACATAGCAAATTCCATTTATAATTTCAGTGACTTTGTGAAAATGCTTTCATTTACTTAATGGCTCTGCAGAATTCCATTTGAGTAGTTAAAAAATTAGAATGTATAAAAATCAAAATGTAAGTAAATGTTTTAGGCCCATCCTCTTTTATCTGCAGTTTTAATATCCCTACCATCTCTTTAATCTTTTTTCCACTACTTTTATTTTAGTCCTCCAGAGATGACTCTTAACTTCTGCCTCTGTCCTTTGTGTTTTGACGCACCATCTGCTTTTCTCGCGATTTGAATATATGAACCTTCCTTCTGATTTAACTACTTATGTAATCTTGAGTAAAGCATTTGGCCTCTCTCAGTCATTGCATTCTACACTAGTTTGGGTAATTCATGCTAGCTGCCACAACAGACAAACACAGAATCTCAATGGCTTAACATTAGGGGTTTTACTTTAATTTCTCATAAAGCCCAATGGGTTACATGTCCTTCCTTCAACTTACAGCTACATCATCTGGACAGTAGGAGAGGAATAAAAAATCTCTTTTGTACTAAACAGTTAATTGTTCACAATTGGTCATATGGCCCAACCAAAATGCAAATAAGGTTGTGAAATAAAAGGGAGACTATGGTGATAGTTGTTTTGAGCACTAAAATGATATGTAAAGTGATTCCTTAGAATAAGAGTTACCAAATGTTTGTTCTAAAGAGCCAGACAGTAAGTATTTTAAGTATTATGAATAATTTGGCCTCTCTGTCACAACTACTTAATTCTGCCAATGTAATGTGAAAGAAGCCATAGACAAAAAGTAAATTAATGGAAAATGGGCAGAGTTATGATCAAATAAATTTTATATTCAGAAATAGGAGGAATTCCAGATTTGGACCACAATCCATAGTGTGCGAATCCTTCACTTAGAGCATGACTCATGTACAGGATTCTAATTTTTCATCACCTAAGATACTCAGTGAGCTTGGGCATTGCTTTCTCCTAATATTCCTTAAACTGGCTAATGAAAACCAATAGACAGTTCTAAAGATGCAAAGAAGAATGAAGTCAAATGATCACTGCTCAGTGGTCTGGCTTTGGACTTTCTTTTAGCCTTCTTTTCTTCCTTTTTCCAGATCGTTCCTTTGAAACAGTCAGAACAAGATCATTTGCAGAACAAGATCATAGCATTCTGCTCAAACAAAGGCAGGTACATATGTGGACTAGCATTAACATGTACTGAGCAATCTATACTGGGTCTCTATAGCATACAAACATACATCTCATGTAGCATAGTGGTGTGTACGTTGAGAGATCTGCCACCCTAGACCTCTTACTTAGAATCAACCTTCACACCTAATCAGATGCCAAGTCCTAGAATTAATGTCATTAACCATCTCCTAAAAACATCTGCTATCTTCAGCCTAATTCTACTGCTTTTCTAAAGGACTTTATAATATCTTGTCTTGGATTCTATAACATCTTCTTAAATAGTTTCACTTCCTCTGGTCCAACCCAGATCAATCCATTCTCTAAAGTGAGTTTATAATATACTAATCTGATTATGAAATATGCTTGCTTGGAAATCATTCAGTGGTTCTTTAAAATATTTAGGCTAAAGGAAAAACTCCTTAACATGGCATTTAGAACCCTTTATGATTTGACCTCTGCAACTTGCAATATTTCACATCTTGAACTCACCACTACTTTTGCATGCTCTCCACTATAGCCATACTGAACTATTTGCTTTTTTGTTTTGTACTTTCCTTCTTCCCATCCTTTTTCATCAGCCTACCAGTTTTGCTTCACGAAGATCCAACTCAGCTATGAATTGAGTCACTTCTCCATAGAAGCCTTTTCTGATTCCCTCCCTAAAGCAGAGGCCCACCTTTTGGTTTCCTTATATTCTGCGCTTTCACATATTGTAGTTCTTATCAATGACTACATATACTGTATACTCTACTGAAGCATAATTGCTTGCCTCTTCCCTCATGCACCATTTTTCCTCCCATCTCAAGCTTATAAACTGAGAGAACAGGAGAAATCTTTGGTTTTTATTGCAATTGCAGTGTTTACCATGCATGGGAATCTGCAATTTAATATACATTCAGAAAATATTAATAGAAAGAGTTAACACAACAAAAAAACCAAGTTGTTTGTCTTCATGATCACATAGTTAATTGTTTTTAATGCAGTTAGAACTATGAGTATTTGGCATTCAAAATCATGTATTTAGGAAACATTTAGAAGGAAGGAGATTGTATATATCAGTTGGCTTGACTTTTATAAAACTTATAGGTGAAACATTATAGAAAAGTAGTCCATTGTCTATAAAATGATACAAAAACACAAGAAAATAAAACCTAGAATAATGGACATGCCTATATTTCTATTAGAACTAGTATCAGAGCTTGTGCCTCTTTAATTGCTATTTTACAGCATAGTGCGAAGAACATTGAATGGGAATTTGAGATTCAGTAGCCTCAAGAAAGACATTTCATGAGAAACGAAACCTGACATTAAACTCTGATCTTATATACTTCAAAAGTAACTGTCTTGTGTGGGTATTGATTTGAATTCTATTACTGAGTTGATGTGTCATAATAATAAATGAGTTGCACTCTCTTGTGTAAAAAAATTTATGCCTTTTAACATCCTTCATAAATATGTTGCAATGATAAAAGAATGAAGCATTTTGTGATCATTTTAAATCTTATACTAAAAGCTGTAAGATGCAGATATTTTCTATATAATGATTTTACATTACAGACTAAATGATATCTATTTGGAAAACTGTAGAAGATAGAGTAAATGAGTATCTTGTAGGGTGAACTGTAAGAGACAGTGTATGAGTATCTTTTAGGAAATAATATATAGAATGCAGTGATTAAATAAATAGATATTTAAGGGTAAAGAAAACATTAATGAATCAAAAGTTTATTTGGGGGGGGGCTGGGGTTGTGGCTCAGTGGTAGCACACTTGCCTAGCATGTGTGAGGCACTGGCTTCGATTCTCAGCACCACATATAGATAAATAAAATAAAGGTCCATTGACAACTAAAAAATTATTTTTATAAAAGTTTATTTTGCTTTAAGTAAAATGAAGTACAATAACCTTTATTTTATGAAGCATACGTTTAGTCTCATAATTATAAGAAACATTCAGTATTTCAGTAATACACATGAAGAAAATAAAAGTAAAACTTGGATTAATTCTTGGGAAATGGATGTACATCTGAGAGCCAAAAAGACTGCAGTTTTTCCAAAGAACAATGTTAGAAGCTCAGACAGGCCCGGAAAAAAGTGAATGTAATTGAAACTGTGGGAAAAAAACAAACAAACAACTGCTATAGGGAATAATCCATTACTGACAAAGAGTATAGATTATATCTGCTATTGCTCCATGATTTTAACTTTTATGTTTAAATTGACTTTTCTTGCTATTTGGGGATTAAGTAAAATCCTTTAAAAAGAAAATCAAAGTTCACTACAAATACCAAGCAAATTCTTAGATCCTAGAAAATGTCCCATATAACTTTACTTAATTCTGGTGATTAAATTCCAGCATATGGTTCTTGGGCACGATATCTAATTCCACCAATTTCTTGGACTATATAAGAATGAAAAAAGGAAAGTGCCTTAATTATACTTCAATGTTGTAAGGGTCCTTTTATTATTAGATTCTATGTCCTCAGGGTCTAACAAATGCCAGATATTTAATAAATATTAGTTGAATGAAAGGTGACTTAAAGTTGTGACTTTCAAAATTGATCATTAAAAGAAATGCTGTGTAGTATATTTTTTTACCATCTTCTTGGAAAATCAATTAAACTCTAAATTATTATATCAACTGTACCATATTTTTCATTAAACAAACTTTTCATTATAATTCATAAAGTGATTGTTTAGTATCTTTGTAAAGTATAATCATACTTTAGGTAGAGAACTCAAATAATTTAAATGAAAAAATTATCACTTAGATTAAATTGTTGAGAAGATTGGGCTAACAATGAATGTAATCATGTTAATATTTTTGTCATGCTTATTTTAGCCTAAACAACGAACATCTATTGTGTCTTCTCTGGATTTTCATCGAATGAACCACAACCAAGAATATTTTGAAATCAACACATCAACAGGGTGTACAGGCTTTACTACCAGCCCTCCTGTTAGCCCACCCACCTCTTCTGTGGGAACTACAGAAGTCAAGAATGAGGAAACTGACCATACAGGTGAAATAATTCACTTTTTGCAGCTATATTTTTGAACTTTTAAGATTAAATGCTTTATGAACTATAGGAATTAAGAGAAGTTTTCCTACAAATTGTATTGTGCTTTTGGCTCACATACACGTGTGGCAATGTAGGGCTTTATGATTTTTGTCAGAGTGTGGGTATAATATTATTTTTTAATATGTTAATGGTCTTTCAAGTGTTAAACATTAAAGATGATACTTTAATGTTGGTACATTACATGGTAGCTAAAGACCTACAAATGTTCTTCTTCCACTGCTATTTACCCCTCTACACACAGGAGTTTCAAATAATTAACATATGACTTTGTTGATAGCTGTTATGAGGCTAGAACCTTTAATAAGGATATCTGGCAAGACTGAGTTGGACAACGTGGGCAAGGGTGGATTTTCTACCTGCATAAGCCAAGATGTACTTGGAGAGGAGGGGCATGGGGGTAAGGGGAAGATTATGGAAAGTAACAACATCCACTAATAAAACATGCCTGGTTAAACCCAATCAGATTTGCAATATTTCCTTGCTTTGGGGACAAAGGAACTAATAACCAAATGGTAAGGTCAAGGGACAGAATATGAGAAATAGGAGCCAAAGAAGTTCTTCCCTTTCTGTTTAATTTACAGTAGGTACACTATTCAATTACTTTCCTTCAAAAAGATATGATTTTTAAATCCAGTAGATGTGATTAATATGGATTTAGTATCATAAAGTCTGGTCAGTATTTGCTTTCTGTGTAATATTTGTTCAAAATTTGTTTGTATTTAAGTCCTTTGATCTGACTCTACTTTTTAAAGCACTAATGCAAATATTCAAAAAATTTAACCAAAGAATTGTTTAACCCGAGGAAAAAAGCCAAGATTTTAAAAGTAATGACTAGTGGAAATTGATATTACATGGAAATTATCATCCAATATTTCATGGCAGCCGGAATCATATTTATAAAATGTAAATCAAATGCATGATTACCATGCTTAAAATGTGCCAAAGGCTTCCCACTCAATTAGAATAAAATCCATCTTGTTACCATGGCCATAAAGCCCAATTTAATCTGGATCCCAACTAGTTCCTTTAACTTTGCCTTTGGCAAAATCAAGGCCCATACTGGCCTTCATTGCTAGACAACTGGCTCTGGGCTTTTGCACTTTGGTTCCTTCTATCTGCAGTCTCTATCTTTAAATTTTCATGTGTCTGAGTGTCATTTATGTTTTGGCTTGAATGTTTTCCATATAGAGGCCTTTCCAGACTACCCTATCTCAAGTAGAAGCTACCAATATGATGATAATTGTAATATCAAAGAAGCAAAAAGAATAACAATAATAGTAAGTACTTCAGTGTCAGGCAGTATTTTAGGTACTTTATTTATATCAACTCATTGAATTCTCATGACTGTTATATGAATTAGGGATTATTATCTGCAGATAAGGAAATACAATAAAGGCCAAGCTGAGTGTTAAACCTGGTGTAAGAGCTCATGTTCTCAACCATTTTTCTGTCACTTTTATGAAATCTTCCTGTCTTATTTTTTCAATAGCCTTATTTGTTATATAAGATAATATCAATTACCTTTTTACTTATATATTGTCTTCTTTAGTCTTTCTAGAATGCAAGCTTGAATAGATGGGTCTCTGGCACATCATAGGCATTGAAGTTAGACTACTTCTCTGATTACTAATAATGAGACTGAACCTCTTGCCCATCTATGAAACTTGACCTTTTTATGTTCCAGTTTTCTTATCTGTAGAATTACATTAACAATGAATTATGATATGATTATGATATAACACTGAAATGTGATATGCATGTAAAGTGATTAGCATAGTACCTGACATAGTTAATGCTCAAAAAATAGTAATAACTATTAGTAGTAGTAGCAGCAATTGTGATATTACCATAATTCTTTCTAGTCTACATCAAGCCTATTCATTCAAGGAGTTTATTATTTATCTGCTATGTGCCAAATGCAATTTTATAATAGAGGAGAAGTGGGATGTGATTTGTAAAGAAAAATGGAATATGGACTCTGGAAAGGGTCCTGAGTTATATAATTATTATTCATTCATTACTTATTTGAATGCCTAGTTCCAGATTTAAAATTCTAAAGTGGGAGGGATGAAAAGTATTTTGATACTTGCCTTTAGGAAATCTTTCTTGGCTTTACTTCAGTTGGAACACTATGTTTTTTGAATAGTTTAGTTTTTCATTTTTTTCAGCAATTCTTTCAGGTAGATAGAAATATTATTTATTTTCTCTTCTTTTTTTAACTAAAAGCAAGAAAAGTTAGCGGTCTAGTGTCAAAGGCCTGATGCCTTTCTGTACTCTGACATTAATCACCAGAGAAAAGGTATAAACACACATTTTACTGCTACTGGGACTTCAGTGGCACCATGCACAATGTGTGAAAAATTGTCATCAGGTCTGACTTTTTTAAACAGAACCAAAATCTAACCTTTTAGCAGTTGAAATAGTTTCCAATAGCATATTACTATGGTTCTCTAATGTTGTATGTCATTTTCACATTTCATAAAAAATTTTATAATAGACCAATATTTAGTAATAATGTGGAAGGACTGGGCTTATTTGTTTTATATGTTAAAAAGTAAAACTTTAAATTTTAAAAGTAAAATTTTTAAGCTACACATTTATCTCCTTGAAAAAGTAGCATTTTATTATCTCGAAGAGAGATAATTGGTTATACTTTGTACTTAAGAACCTTCATGGAAGACATTGCACATGGTACATAGAGAAAGAGAATGAATTTGAGTCCATCCTAATACTGATTTCCTCAGTATTTTACATCAAATATCTTAACTTTTCTGATCTTCAATTTGCTCTTCTGAAAAGGGGAAATAATATCCATTTCTTTGGGTATTTGTAGTCACAAATAAATTCACTATGTGAATGCACTTTGTAAACAATCAAAGCTAATATTCTTTAATATTATCCTTATTGTTTAATGTTTTACTTTTATTTTTCTTTACTATTATTATTTCAAATATATAATAATTTTAAGATAAAAGAGCTATCTGTAAACCTACACTTCTTATTTTTGGGTACTGAACTTTTCTTGACTTAAACATATAATTATATTAACTGATACACCTGCAGTTCATTTTATAAGTGATAATTTTTTTGCAGAAAAAAATTAATCTAAAAATGACATTTAATAGAACAAAGATTAATAAACCTTCAAGTGAATTTGATTCTACAAAACACTAAGTGAACCAATGAATTTATTATAACAGGTCATTTTAAAAAGGATCCAAAATTGTGATTAAAGCTTCAAGATATCTGTCATCGAAAAAGGTTGTTAAAGAGGAAAAGCTTTGGTATTATTAGGCTGGGGAATGATATAAAAAGGCTTGCATTTAACTACAAAGATTTGTATTAATTATTAGTAAGTAGATTGAAATGAAGAAACAATGTCACCAGCAATGGAAAGATGTACATGGTTTTGAGAGATGCTAGGAAAGGATAAATTGACAGGTAGAGGTGTTTGACTGAGTGTACTCAGGTGAGGAGAAGAGTTGAAAGAAGGTTCTAAAGTTCCCAGCTTAAGTAGATGAGCCAGATCTGCATGCTATTCTTTGAAATGGGGAATATTTGTAGGTAAGAACGTGGGGATAGATCATGTAAGTAAGACCCAATAGGACATTGAAGGACTTTGGCTTTCACTTGGAATGAAATGAGGGTCCAATTCAGGTCTTCCAGAAGAAGAATCACATGATCTATTTCTATTTTATGAGGATTCCTCTGGCTGTTTTGTAGAGAATGGACTGGGAAGAGGAATAGGGTAGAAGCAGAAAGGCCAGTCAGGAGGCCTTAACAACTTAACAGTAAGACAACAGGAGGACAGCCAAGCTCAAAAATGAAGCTGTGGAGGTGGAGAGAAATAGGGATAATGGAAATATTTTTAAGGTTGGTACAATAAGAATTTATGGAGGAGGAGTAGATGTGATACATGTGAAAAAAAGAGAATTAAGGATCCATTCAAGATTTTTGTCCTGAATAACTATAAGAATTGACTTCTTAACATATGACATACAAGAAAGTATGGAAAGAGCAGATTTAGCAAATAGGAAAAAAAATACTAGGAGTTCATTTAAGTTCCAGATGTCTATTAGATATTTGAATTCATGTGATCCTTTTGAATGACTAGCAAGCCCATCTGATAAGAGATTTTAGTTGCCAATGCATTCTTTTTATCCTCATAATAGTTATTAATTGTTTAAATAGAGGTGGTGAGAAGTACTGGAAATCTAGATCTATTTTAAAGGTAGAGCCTCCTTTTTTTTTAGGTTTGGATGTAAGATATGAGAAAATAAAAGGTACCAATATGTGATTCAAGAATTTGGGACCCTTATGAATCACTGGAAGGATGGAGTTGATATTAATTAAGATGGAGAAGTCAGTTTTGGATATTTCAGTTTGAATCACTATTGGACATAAAAGTAGTAATGTTGAGTAGATAGTTGAGAATGATTTTTACAGGGTGGAAGGAGACCACATGATAATTTTAAGTTCATCATAAGTAGAAGGTATCAGTTTGAAAAGATTAAGAAACAGAAACTTAGTCTATAAAGAGTAACTTAGGAGTTCTGAGTTCTTCAGTGAATATCTCCTGGAAAGGCATACTATGAATTCCTGGGAAAAAAGAAGATGAGAATAATAAGTTGTAATAAATGTTCCCTCTTTATAGAAAGATCTCAAAATCTCTGAAAAATTTTGTGAGTTAGCACCTTCTGATCATACCTGCTAAGCAAGCCAACCACCCTAGCTAACTAATTATTTTCATTTTTGTTAGTATTTTCAATCCATCCACCTCCTTGCTGGAGAAAACTGATAGGAGAGGAAATATTTTTAAAAAATAAAGCAGAGGACTGGGGATGTGGCTCAAGCGGTAGCGCGCTAGCCTGGCATGCGTGCGGCCCGGGTTTGACCCTCAGCACCACGTACAAACAAAGATGTTGTGTCCACCGAGAACTAAAAAATAAATATTAAAAAATTCTCTCTCTCTCTCTCTCTCTCTCTCTCTCCCACTCTCTCTTAAATAAAACAATAAAAAAATAAATAAAGCAGAAAAGTGCCTTTTTCCAAGTGGAAAAAAATAAAAGCCTTTAAGTACTCAGCAGAAGAGGATGCTTTTCTGCAAAGGAGAAGAAACACTAGACGGGAACTAAAATTAGAATGGAGAGGGTAGCATTGACCTCTCAGCCTCATCAAGGATTATCAGAAAGGCAAATATAGGGCTTCATTTTAATTAGTTCATATGGATTTGAAACAGATCTCCTAAGGCCAAGACATTATTATAGCAGCCACTGGATTTGGGCAGCTGAGGGAGGCCAAAGACAGCTACTAAGATTGTCTTTAAACTCCAAGCTAAGATTCATGGTGATCTTATATGAGAAAAGTTAAGGGTTAGTGAGAATAATACATAATTACATCTTTGAGACATTTTCCCTTATAAATGTACATTAAATGATAAGCTATATTAGTGATTCTTCAATTCAGTACTTAAATGTATTTTAGCTTCCCAAAAGGAAAACATTTTTATGTCAAATTCCAATATAGCCAGATATATTCTTATCAGTTCTTAAGAAGTCATAAAATGCCTCATACTTTTTTTCTGTTTTTCCTCTGGTGCTACATGAATGTTTTTCCCCCAGTACCTTAGTACACATTACACATGACAGAGAAACAAGATACAGTTTACTAGATACTGGCTGAGGACAAGAAACATCGATTGTTTTTTGTTTCTTTGAAAAATATAAAAATATTTTAGGTTAGAGATGTGATCACATTGGAACTTATTCAAGTGAGATTATTTTATGACTATTGGTTAAGCAATGTGAAATAAATATACTCACTCAGTGTGTGCCATTATAAGAAAAAAACAGAATGTTCTGAGAGTATCCAAGAAGGTGCTTGATCTCATCTCCTGAAAAGAATGGGGCTCTGAGAAACAAATATTAAGAAACAAATATTAACTAGATTAAGATAGGAAGGAAAGATGGTTCCTCAAAGAAGGAATAACATATTTTTGAAAATCTCTGTGGTAGAAATAACATTAAACTACAGGTCAAGCAGAAAGGAGAGAAATGGCAGGAGTTGAAACCACACAGGGAGTTAAAGCCTGATCACGGAGGCTTTGTGAGCTGCAGGATTTTAGTCTCTATCCTAAAATCAATGAGAAATTATTGACAGGTATTGTAAGTGGAGAGAGATGATCCAATTTGCATTTTACTGTCTGATGGCTCTTGTTTTCTCTGGAAATAGAAACAAGGTTTTCCTTGGAGGGTGACCAGAGAAAGCAAAGACCAGACATTTGAGGAGTGGAGAAAATTTGACTTAGGTTTTATTCAAACTCCTAATGAATAGTTAGTATGTGAGACCTGTGGGCAATGGAGGTGAGGGGATAGTGGAACATGGACATTTCCCCAGTGTACTTGTGATCTGTTTATGCTATTACTTATGCCAAAATCCTTTGACAGGGCCTATTGTTCCTTTTGTCTGGCTTGACTCTGACAGGTAAAGGGGTCCCTCAGTCTCTGCCAGGCCTACCATCCATCCATCTTATCTTTGCTACAGAGTCTCTTCTTCTCTAGAGAGGGTCAATGCCAGCCATTGTGGCTTTCAGCCCAGCTGCACTCTGAAGTCCCCTCTGGAAATCATAGGAACATCTGGGTTTCATTCATAATTAAAGAAAATTTGCAGGAACCCAGAAAATTTATTCTTAAGATCTTGCTATTTATACTATGGAAAACTATCAAGTTTAACAGAATGTGGTCATGCTCAGAACCTACACAGGACTCAAGAACCTTCTTCTCTCTTTCCTTTGTTCTCCTAATGCCACCTATTATGTTACATCCTCTCAAAGACAAAACTCAGAAACAAGAATTCAGCATACACATGTGGAACAGTTTCCTTATTTTCCTTTTTTTCATTCAGACTTTTTATTTTTAAAATTTCTCAGAAGTTGGTTTTATCCTACCTCTCCTGTGGTAGTTTTATCCTTCCTCTCCTCTCCTGTTCTAAGGTAGGAGTCTGTTGACTTGTTAGCCCAGAGGGCATGAAGTCTCCAGTCTAGCTATGGATCAGGAAAGAATTCTAATTGAACACAATTTAAAGATGAAGAAATATCCACTTATTTTTTTAAATCCCTTTTACATTAAGCAAGCACCACTAAATGAAATATACATGAACACAACATATGCTTAATTAATGTAGCTTCATAAATGCTTAATAAATATAGCCATTATAATATTTAGTGCTGTTATTATATAGGTCTGGACAGCAAGCAGAGCCTGAACTCTTAAGAATTCAACACCAGCTCAGAACAGCTAGCTGCTGCAAGTCCAGATGGTCCAGGGTTATGAGTAGGTTCCTGTTTGCTCCATGCCTCAGTTTGATGCATCATGGGGCTGAGGGAGCAACAGAACCTGGACCTGTGTCACTGTTATAGACAGCCAGAGTTCAATACAAGCTAACCTATCCAAAATTATAGTAGCAGCAAGAGGGCAACAGCGTTGAAAATCTATTTTTTTTCTTCTCATTTAATCTTTTATTAACTAGGTTTTCTCTTACTTTTACCTTCTGTTGATGCATGTGAAAATATAACTGCTTCATTAGCTGGGATTTTCTTTGAGATTCAAATTCACTGTAGTGTATATCTTCTAATTACCCTATCTACTTTAGTTTGCAGAATAGTTTTTCTCTCATGATTTTTTCAACCAGATTGTTTATATCACTTGGAAAAAAAATGCCCCTGCTTATCAGTTACATTTGCATGATAAATGTGCAATCGTTATAGCTAAAAGTAAAATGGGGGGGGAAGCTGTCAATAATATTTTTAAAAAGGTATGGGGAGTCTATTCGTATAACCAAATCTGTGTTATGGAAAAACCCTTTCCCACATCCAGGTAAAGACACTTTCCAAATTGCTTGGCTTTTTTTTCTCTATTCACATCTGCTGTTGTTACAGTCTTCTGTCCAATTTCCCCCTTTGTTCTTTATACCTGTCTGTGTTAAGCTGGTGCCTTGTGTGTTTACCCTTGTTTATCCTCATGTCATTCAGAACTTATTTCAGATATTCCCCCAGATAACTTCCTATATACTCAGTAGACCAACTGAGTTTCCTGCTTCTGCAGTTTCAGACTCTAGTGACCTCAATTCTTCTACTTGACTTTTTGGCATCTATGGTAGACAGAGTCTAAGACGGCTCCATGACTTCTTCCTGACCATGCCTTTGTGTAATATCCTCCTTCTGAGTATGTATGTAGCCTCTAACTTGCTACTAGCCAATGACAAAGGTGATGGAATATAACTTCCATTGTTGTGATGCCTTATGGCAAAGTCAAAGGGATTTAACAATTGTAATTAAGGTTTCCATCTCTGACTTTAAGTTTATTTGAGGAGAGATCATTCTTGGTGTGCTTGTACTAATCAATAATCAATTATAAGGGTTAAAGACTGCAACTGGAAGCAGCAGTCTTTCTCCCTATGTTGCTTGCTTTGGAGACATAACCTGTGTTAGTGCTATAGTGCAAGAAAGTGAATTCTGCCAACAGCATGTCAGCTTGGGAGAAGACTCAGCCTCAAATGAGACCGCAGACCTGACCATTGCCTGGATTACAACCTTGTAAGACCGTGAGCGGAGGGCACAGTTAAGGCAAGCGTAGATTCCTGATATGTGCAACTAGGGATAATAAGTGTATGCTGTTGTGACATTGTGAAATTGTGGACACAAGGACATTGTGACTTTTTATACATGGATAGAAACTTAATAGTGTCTCATGTTTCCTTGATTTGGGACAGAAGGAGACTCTCTATTTGCCCTAGTCAAAAGTTATCTTTCAGATTAGTACCAGTTCCTTGGTCTCATTGAAATGACACAGTTAAGAGTTAAGAACTTCTAAATTGTCTCTTTTACCTCCAAACCCACTCAGTTAATATTTATACATTTTCTATTAAGCCACAACTCCCCTAATAAATACTAGTTTTTATTTTAATAGGTACTAAATTGTGATATTAATGCTCTAAAAACAAAATGTTAAAATGTGAGACAGAAGATAGGAGACTGTATTAAGTATCATAGACCCGAAATCCCCAAATTATTGATGACTGCCTCTTACAAACTTTCCATCTCCAAGTCTTGGCTATTTATCAAAGCAAGAGAGTTTTTGTTTTTGATTTTTCAAGCATATATCTGATCATGCCATCATAATGTTTATGTCTTGTCTCTGATTAAGAACTATATATGAACATGTCGCTATTTAAGAACTATATATGAGGGCTGGGCTTGTGGCTCAGTGGTAGAGCTCTTGCCTATCACATGAGAGGCATGGGTTCTATGCTCAGTACCATGTAAAAATAAATAAATAAAATAAAGGTATTGTGTCCATCTACAACTAAAATTATATTTTAAAAAAGAACTATATATGAACTTCTATATGAATATGTTCAATTGTCTCGTGTATCCAACATGGATCTTAATAATTTACATCTATTTACCTCTATGCTACTATTTATCTCTATCCAAATATACCAAATATTCCTAAGTGTATTTTTCTTAGAATTTATGGCTCCTTGGTTCATAGCACACTCTTTTGGCATGCCTTACCATCTAATCTACCTGATAAACTTCAATTCTTGTATAAAAATTGTCTAAAGGTAAATGGCTTAGTTTGTTTAGGCTGCTATAACAAATTACCCTAAACTGACTAACTGATAAACGATAGAAATTTATTTCTTACAGTTCTAGATGTGGGGAAGTTCACATCCATGCACCAACAGGTTTGATGGCTAGTTAAGGCTGTTTCTGGTTCATAGACAGCATTTTTGTGTGTGTGTGTGTCCTCTCATGGTGGAAGGGGCATATGAGCTCCCTTGGTCCTCTTTTATAAGGGTACTAAACTTATTCATGAGCAATCTACCTTCATGACAAATCACATCCCAAAGTCCCTACCTCCTAATACCATTATCTGAGGAGCAGATTTCAATGTGAGAATTCTGGGAAGACACAAATATTGTGTCCAGAGGAGTAACTTCCTTTGTGAAGCCTTCTTTAACTCCAATTCTTAAGCATCCAGATGGCCACTTGCACTCTTCAGATATATCTGCCAATGCATGCTTTACACAAATGTATTTGTTTATATGTCTGTGAGCTTCTTAAATGCAGGGATCATTTCTCAAATAAAATATATCCCTGGTGCCATCTATCATAAGTGAATGACTTATGATAGATGTTTAAAAATGATGAATAATTAATAACTGAATGCATATTTGCTTTGTTGGAATTCTACCACCTACTAGTAACCTATCTTGGTTTTATAGTAAGACAAAATCAGCTTTTCTCTTAACTATAATTGCTTTTCCTGAGCCAAGGAACCCAACTTTTATTCTTTATTTTTCTGTTTGTTTTACCTAAAGTGCCTCAGAGAGAAATGTCGTCTTTAATGTAAATTTTTGTTACATAATTGATCTGATTTTACAGATGAAAACATTGCAGTTATTTACATTATGAAGATACTGAATATTCTTAGACAATTATAAAGTAGTTGACCCAGGGTTTCCAAAATCATTAAAATCACTCTAGAAAGCAATGTATCTGATAAAGTGTAATTATTTCTAATTTCTTTTCCTTTTTATTTTCGTGGACCACTATCTAAGGCTTAATTTTTAACAAAACAGTAAAAACTTAAATAATACCTGTTTTTGTTTTTTTTTTTTTTACAAAGTCAAAGCAATACTTAGTATGGCTTGCTGGCTCGTTCTTTCTTTCTTTCTTTCTTTCTTTCTTTCAACTGACTTTTTCTTTTTCACTGCTTTAGCTACTTTCAGCATCAGTGTTATATGAGGTTAGGAATATCATGTTAGGCCATGGAAATTTGAAGAGAGCAAGACCTTTCAAAATATTAGAGTCAGGGTGCAGAATGAATACCACTGACAGAATTCTAACATCTGACAAGCAGTTTACAGGAGGTAGAGTGAACTCTCACTTATATGTGTAGGTGAGTTTTCTATAGCATAGTTCTTCTTACTTAGCAAAGCTGATGAGGTGTATTAGAAAGACAAGAGTGCTACAAGAAATAAATATTTATTCCAGAGGCAAAGATGTAATTTTTGCATTATCCACACTTTTGGATCTCAATTAGGTCCATTGTTTGTGTCTCTGTTCTATTAGCACAGATGTCTGTGTTCTCATTTATGAACTCACATTATCAAGAGTTGACTGCATAAAGCCAATAATAAATTTCAAACTTCCTTCTGGAAAGTGCACGTGAAGGAAGCATTATTAACAAATCTTTCACTTCCTAGGATCAACATCTTGACAAGCTGTGTCTTAAGTAAAGGATTTAGATTATATATTACATAACTTCAAAGTATTTTTCATATTTATTCCTGCTGAGTACTAAATAAACAGTGCTCATTTTCATTTAAATTTTAAGGAAAATTTTGACTTTATTTTAGTCTCCTTAGCACATTTCTTGGTCCATTCATGTGCTTACATCATTAACTTACAGCTGAATTTTGTTTCTACTAGTTATAATCTTCAAGAATTGGGTAACATTATAAATATGTCAGGTTCTCTGAGCTAAGTAGATTTTTATTTGCTAGCAATGTATTTACTCCTTGAAATTGTTATATAGAAAACTAAAATTAGAATATCCAAAACAAAAGGAATATGAGTAATTTTCCTGTGCCTTGTATATGATATTATCCCTTTTAGACAATTATTTCATGTACCTTAAAATTTATCTTTTTTTTTTTTTTTTTTTTGTGTGTGTGTGTGTTGTACTGGGGATTGAACCCATTGCCTTGTGCATGCAAGGCAAGCACTCTACCAACTGAGCTACATCCCCAGTCCCTTAAAATTTATGTTTAATATATTTATCTAAAGTCTTATCTCCATTACTGGATAAGAGCTGTTATCACATGTTCATTATACTATCTTAGCAATCTCAAGTATATAATATTATGGGTGGAGTCCTAATTATTGCTTGGTTATAAAAAAATAAAATTTTATAAATACTAAATAATAATTAATTATATTATTAAATTTGCTAAAAATGCCCAATAGGTTAATTCATTCATTCATTTAGCAGATATGTGCTTAGTTTTTATAAAGTGTTAATATCTAGGCAAGATACTAGTAATATAACAATGCAAAGACATGTTCCCTTCCCCATAAAACTTTGTGGTAAACCAATAATTAAAGTCTAATATTCTTGTATTAAGTACAATACAAACCTAGAGAGAGGAACATGTAAGGCTTGTCCTAATAACCGAAAGAATTAATTGGGTAGATATTGAAGGAACATATTGAGAGAAGCAGATAAAAGAACAGAGTCTTTGGAACCAGAGAAACGCAGAATAAAGTTCTTGCTTTACTACTTGATATGATCTTTGGTAAATGACCTTTCAGATATTTTTCTAAATTTTTTTTGAAAGAATGAGATGTCAGCACCTAGCATAAAACTCTGTGCATTGTACCCCTCAATAAATATTAATTATCCCTTCCCACCTTCTTTAAGCCTCCTGACAATCTTGACAGAACAGACAGAATTATCAACATTTTAAAAATTACATAATACAAATGTTTTTAAGTGCAAAAATGGGTAAACAAATTCAGCAACCTAAATGACAGAGTTATAATACAATTTTCAATTGATTTTTACATGTATTTAGATTAAATAAAAAGACATTCTTTTTAAATTCAAAAAATAAAATAAAAAAGAGGACATATTCTAATCAGAAGAGATGGAAAGTCTTGTGAGGGGAAGTAACATTTTTACCCGACGATTAAGCAGGAATTATGTGGGCACTGAAGAGGGAAGATGATTCCAAATAGTGGGAGGTTAGCAAAGATATAAATGAAAACATGCTATGTTCAAAGCACTGAAACTGATTCAGGAGAGCAGGATCAGAGAACCTGAGTGAAAGAATGGCAGAAAATGAGTTCATGGAGCTTGGCATGGAAATCAGGTTTTAGAGGTCTCTAAAAGCCTTCTTAAAGAGTCTAGATTTCAGCTTCACACAGTGGTGCACACCTGTAATCCCTGAGGCTTGGGAGCCTGAGGCAGGAGGATCCAGGGTTCAAAGCCAGCCTCAACTGCTGTGGCCAGTGCAGCCAAACTAGCAGGTTCCAGTGAGGGGCAATGGGAGATTGGAAGAAATAGTCAACACATGCAGATCTTGAAGATAAAACAGCTGGGGTTGGATGGAGCACTGCTCTCTGATGGAAAAACAAGTCTAAAGAATTGTACCAGCAATCTTTATTATATGTGTCTCTAAATCAGATTAAACACTATGCAAGCATTATTCTTTGTATTCATGAAAGTTACAGAGTTAGCAACAGTATACAACTATTTCCTCAATTACATTCTACAGCTGCAATGTGCAATGTTAGGAGAATTGTGCAGCTCTCAAGAAAATCCATTGTTTAAAGTTACTAATTAGTGGGCAAATTCAGGAGCAGTGGAACTGGTGAAATATTGTGGTTATCTTAGCAAGGAAGTTCCTTCATTCCCAGGAGCTGCTGTGCCTGAGAATAAGGTCGAGGCTGTAAGACTCTACTAGCTTGGAGAACATCTCCATAGCAACCAGACATCCTGTGTCTTTGCATAGAAACTTTCCCAGTCACCAAGTATGTCACAGCCATGAAGTCATCAGGGACCTCAATCTCAGACACTGGTCTCCCAGTCACTATCACCGCTCTCCACACTCAACAAATTAGTGAGGCCCTAAGTAACTCAGTTAAACCCTGTCTTTAAATAAAATAAAATTAAAAAGGGCTGGGATGTGGCTCAGAGGCAAAGTGCCCTTTTTGTACCTTAATCTCTGGTACAAAAAAAAAATCATATTTTAAGGACAAAGGTGCTGCATTTTCTGCACTCCATAAAAAGCTTGATCATAAAGCAAGTCAGGTCTAAAACCAGACTAACTGCTTATTCTAGGGTGGTGATGGTGATTATCCTTTTTCTCAAATTTCTCACAAAGACTTTTGTAGGCTTCAGGTGGCTCTGGTGAGAAACCACCTAAGGTTTTAAGCAGCATAATGATATCTGATTTGCATTTTTCCACATTCCTGGCTGTGCTGTAGCTTTGTGTAGAGGACCAAAGACAAAAAATAAGACCTTTGCCATAGTTGAATCAATGGCAGCTTAGATCAGCCTGTAGCTCTGGGGAAGGAGAGATGTTTAGATGAAGAATTCTCAGGACTTATAATTGCCTGCAGAAGCTAGAGGGAAAGGGAGTGGGAGCAGGCAAAGGTGTTCTTCACTCTCCTGTTGAGCAGGCAACCACTGGAGCCTCAGATACTATATCTAAAACTTCAATGTTGACAAAAAGCTACTGTAGTTACTCCATGGTGGGAAGGTATCAAGATTAGCTAGAATAAAGCACACAACAAAAGCATTTCAATGTCCTCTGGGGCTGGGGATATAGCTCAGTTGGTAGAGTGCTTGCCTCACATGCACAAGGCCCTGGGTTCAATCCCAAGTACCACACACACAAAGTCCTCTGGGGTCAGTAGAAGGACATTACATTTAAAGTGATGGTTTCCTTCCTCTCTCCTCCCTCCTTGCTTTCTTGCTTCCTCCCTCCCTTCTTCCTTTTCTCCTTTGTTTCCTTCCTTTTATTCTTGCTGGAAAAGCTACTGCCCTTTTATATTTTCATTTTACTTCTTAGGCCTCTGTATATTTCTACCTGTCTAAATTTGTTCTACAGGGACATTAGTTGTTACCTGACTTTAGTTTTAATTTAAAAGAGTGGGAGACCTGTAATTATGAAGAAGATTGGGCATGTGGGCACCTGATTCATTTCCCTGGGTGGCACTATGACTCACCCTCATTAAAGTAGTTTTGCTTTGAGATGCTTGATGCCTTATCAGTTTTAAATTTTTTCTGCCCCTTATGTGAACAATAAGGTAAGTTTCTCTCGTGGGTCATTCACTGCTCTTCATCTCAACTATGAGTCAGATGTTTTGCATTTCAAAACATTATCCTGCCTACAATTTCCCTCTTTATAAATTATGCAGAAAACTTCTACTAACAAACGATTCTGAACAGAGTTTTAGATTTGTGTCTATAAAACATATTCTAGTTGTTTTGCAATAATTTAGTAAGCAATTTTATGACCAACAATAATTAGAATGAGGTCCTGTTTTATCTGTTTTATCATCATTGTCTAAACATCAAGGTGCTTCATTAGATAAAAGCACAAGCATCTGTAAGTAAATTCAAGTACAGATGATTAAGTAATTTAAAAGTCCTCCCTTGATCCTTTGACTTCACATTCAGTCTCCTAGAAAGAGCTATCTACCATTCCTGGACTCACTTTCGTCTCTCTCAATCAGTTCCCTAAAAGTATTCCACTACTGCACTGAAATCTCCTGGGTTAGGTCTCCAGAATAATAGTCTTCCTAAATGCAGTATTCTGTTTGGTACTTGAGCCATCTGCTGTACTTAACCACTGGAGCACTTTGTGCATGTAGCTCTGTGACACTACCCTCTTCCCCTCTCCTTTCACCTCTTTGGTTTCCTTCATGATCTCTCCCTTTGTGTGTAACTCTCTCTGCCCACTCCTAAAAGATTATTGTTCTTCAGAATTCTAGAGTAGATCCTCTTCTCTACTCATTCCACATACTGCCCCTGGATGACCCCAGCCTTATTGCTCAATCACATGCTGATGTTCCTCAAGGTTTCATCTCCAAATCACACCGGAATTCCAAACTCCTAAATTCTTGTTTCTCATAGACTACTCTATGCAGATGTCCCACAGGCCCTTCAGTCACCATGTCTATGTAAGTTCCCTAAGGCTGCTTCAAAAAAGGGCCACAGATGGGGTGGCTTGAAGAGAAGTTGGCTTGTGAGAGAAGTTTATTCTCTCACGATTTCAGTTGCTAGAGATCTGAGATCAAGGTGTTAGCATGACACCTCTGAGTGTTCTAGGAAAGAATCTGTCCCTACTTTGTCCAACTCTCAGGTATTCCTTGACTTGTGGCAACATAACTCCAGTCTCTGTCTCTGTTATCTCTAGGTCTGTGAGTTCTTTTTTCTTCTTGAAAGAACATCAGTTGTTGGATTTGGGGTCATCCAATTGCCTTTGTTTTGTTTTTATAATATGTAAATAAACATGCTTTTATGTTTAGACCACTCTAATGGAAACTCTACCCCCTAATAGTGCTGTTGTTAAATGAATTGTTGCTTAGGAAGTATTTATTATAGAGAAAAAAAGAAGGAAGGAAGGCAAGAAAGAAGAAAGGAAAGCAAGCAAGACTTAGTTTTAAAAATGATAAGCAAGGTAAAGTAAGTTTAAGCATGGATTTTTAAAATGGGCTCAATGTAATTTTTCATAGTTCATATACTAACAAAATACATAGAAAATCAATGAAACACCATTTTAAGTTAATTCAAAACTTTCAGCAAAACCTACATTTCCCATAGATGTTAAGAAATATAGTTATGTTTCTCACTAATTATTTCATACCTGGCTTTCCCCACTCATCTTTATTAATGAAAAGGCTCCTGTCTTTATTGATACTAAAGGATATAATATTATTTCCCAAAATTTTCTAGAACATATCTCCAAAAAGGACAAGATTAAGCAATTAGTAGTATTCTTATTGTGAAGAAGAGGAAGAAAAGGAGGAGGGAAGAAGGGAGAGAGGGAGGAAGAAAGAAAAAGAAAGATTAAAAGGAGCAAAATCTATTTATACTGATGTCATTCTGAAAGAATGAAATAAAACATCATTTGTAATTTATGTATCTGCTTGCTTTTGTGGAACATTTATTCCTGTCTGCATATGTAACTGTTGAAAGATATGCCTAATCATTTAAGCAACCAAGAAATTAAAAAGGATTAACATGAAGTGTTTCAACCTACATTGGCTACATTAATAAATTCTCCCAAGAGAGGATCTATGGTAGACTCCTGTGCTTGTAATTATTGAAAATATCTTAGATTCAACTAAATCATACTAGGTCATATAGGTGTTGATGAGAAGAAAAGTGGAAGTGCCTCATTTTCCCATAGCATTTATTATGTAGGCAAATAAGGTCACCCCAGGGAATTAATTTTATTCTTTGCATAAAAGCTAATCCTCAAAAGAAGTTCTAAGTCTTGATATTTTGCTCTACTTTGCATTAGTGCTACTTGATGGTTTTAAATTCACATGATTTTTCAGAACACATAATTATAATATTCACTAATTAAACAGAAAAAATCAACCAAATTAGATATAGTTAGGAAAATGTCTTGGCATAACCTAGTGGGTCTGCTGAGATTTATTGTCATTAAATTATCCTCAGTAGACACTAGCATTCACAGCTTAGTATTTATTATTCATCTATTTTTAGTTCATTTTGACAAACAGCAGAAGATTTTAGCTTTACTGAATTGTGTGGGGGCCTCTGGGTACTTACACAATCATTTTAAAGCCTTATGTAGCAATTTTCTTCACTCAACAAGATTCATTTTATAATTCCCAGAAGTTTTGAGTTCTTGAAATAGTTTCCTTCAATTTGAAAATAACAGTTATCATTGTCATTAGATTTCTGTAGGTAAGTCCTCTCTATTAATGTGTTCTACTTGTTTTGCATATGTTAACTTATTTAATCCTACACTAGGTAGGTATTACAGTCTTCTCTGTTCATGTCTAGAAGAGGGTGGACTTGGGAGTAGATTCTATACCTTCAGACTCAGCGCCTGTTCCCTCGACCACCCCATTATTCTGCCTCTCAGTAATTTTATTAGATTATGTTGTAATCACTTTAGAAAGTACACACAACTTCTGTTTACCATAATGACAGAAAGGGATAAATTCAAGTGTCAGCTTTTGGAAGAAATGCCATTGCTTCTCTGCATCTTCCTCCATTTCAGGTATTGCCCTGGTGGCTTGGGCTATTTTTGCCTAGAGATGTTCCTATGGATTGTCCTCAAGTAGATCTTAGAACTGAGTCAGTCATTTGTGAGTCACATATAACACAGGGATCTTCCCCATACATTAACTCATGCAATATAATTTATGTACTAATTATCTCTTATAGATAGTATTCCTAATTTATAGATGGAAAACAGAGGATTAGTTAAATTTCTCTGGTCTGTGGCACTGAATGATTTATTTAAAACTATATTCAAAGGGCGTTTTTTGAGCTTAAATTTAGAGCTTCTTGTGGTAGCTAGCTGATTGCTTGCTTTCTTCTTCTTCTTCTTTTTTTTAATCCTAAGTATGGTCCCAAACCAAGCCAAGTAATTATGGTCAGAATCTGTTAGTATGTTTTACTAAACAACAACAAAATAAGTGCCTTTTGAATCAGAACAGATGTTTCAGTTCCTATTGCTATATAACAGATCATCTCAAAACTGAATAGATTAAAACAACAGGAATTATCATATTACCTTACAGTTTTCGTGGCTTAGGAATTCAGAACAGGTTTAGCTGTTTGGTCTCTCAGGCTCTCTTATATAGTTTCAGTCAAATGGTGACTGGAGCCGGAACACTGTGGGGAGGGAAAAGCTGGGGACTAGCCACATATGTGTCTCTCTTCAAATAGTCCTTGGGCTTTTCCATGAGTTCTCCTTGCAACGATTAGTGTGAGTTTCCCCAAGGCATTTTGGTCTCAGGTAGTCAGTCTGTTTACCCAAAGATGAAGGTCTCCACTGCTGTCCTCTCAGATGTAAGGTGGAGTTTGCATTGCTTTTCTGACTTAGCCTCAGAAGTCACATGGAATCACCTCTATCATGTTCCACTTGTTACAAGTGAATAACAAACCTACCCAGATTCAACAGGGTGAAAATCAAACTTTAATTCATAATGGGAGAGTGGCAAGATTCTAGAACAAATGGGAAGAGAGAAATATTTGTGGCCGTCTTTGTAAAATACAGTCTACCACAGTCCACCATCTAGATCAAAAATTCATGTTCTTCCCACAGACACAATATGCGACCCCCGCAACCCCAGCCACAAGTTCATCTCTTTTGGCTTGTGGTTCATTATCTAAATGAGGTTCAAGTCAGTTTAGTCTCCACAGGTAAAGTTTCCTTAAGTCAAACTTGGGGATCATTTTTCTCAGTTTGAAGTCTTGTGAATCAAAGATACAGATTAATCTGCCTTCCAATATCCATCATATAATGTTTAAACAGGTTAACTATAATAGACACTTTCATTTTTAAAATACAGAAAAGCACAGTAGCAACACAACAGTCATTGATCCATGGACATTTTGGGGTCTAGTCAGATACATGTCATCAGTTCTACTCTGTGAAAGTTATTCTCCATGGATCTTGGCTCTGCCCTGTGAGATCTTATTTGTTTTGAATGATCTTTTCTTTATCATAAGACATGATACTCCCAGTTTGCTTCCTATCTGTAGTAGTTCTGTGGTTCAGAAGATTCCCTTAATTTTGTATTATCTTTATTCCTTTTAATTTTAAACAGGTAGTGTTTCTAGCAATGCAGTTCTTAAAAACTGTGGGTTTTCTAGGAATCTTATTGGGTTTTATTCTGTTAAACAAAAGGTAGAGTTACAAGTCTCTAAGATAATCCCTTCTCTACTCTGGGTACCCTTTGTATCTGATGAAGAACAACATCCTAAAGTTCTTAGAATTCTTATATTGTTTAATCAAGAAGACACAGGCAACAGGTTTGTAAGATCCTCAGAGAGCCTTTTTGTATTTTTAAAATAATCTATTTGGGACAGACCTAGATCTTTCTGAAGTCTAAGCAAAGGATTTTATAGTACTACCATGTATTTATTTGATCTTTGGCTTAAGAATTGTTCTTTTCTTTTTTCTATTTTTTGGGGGGTACTAGGTATTGAACCCAGGGTTACTTTACCACTGAGCTATATACCCAGCCCTTTTTATGTTTTACTTTGAGACAGCCTCTTGCACAAATTACCTAGAAGGACCTCACTAAGTTACTGAGGATGGTCTCAAACTTGTGATTCTTCTGCCTCAGCCTCCCAAATCACTGGGGTTACAGGCAGGTGCCACCATGCCTAGTGTAAGATCTTTCTTAACTATAGAATCGTTTACCCCAATGTACAAGATGAAAGAGGCACTGCCTTGTCTGATGTAGCCAGGGAAGTCTTACACTGTTATTACAAGTAAGCCATAAACATATCAAGATTTAATAAGGCAAGAAATAAACTGTACTTCCTGAAGGCGAATTTTTAAGATTCTAGAAGAACATATGGTATGGGAGATATTATTGTAGCCATCTTTGGAAAATGCAGTCTAACTCAAATAATCACTTTGATATGATGAAACATTTTTTAAAGAAACTTAACTGTTATTTAACATGCAAATGCCTTCAAAGTATAAGTTACCTTGGGAAGATATATTATTTTTATTATTAAAAGTTTTGTGAAGATGTGTTTTGGAGCTTAGCTTTTGGAGTTGCTTTTGAAAGCTTAAAAAACTCATTATTGTTGAATGCTTTGTATTGCTGTCACAATTTGTTGACAAAGTATACTTTTATGATACTTAAATTTTCTTTGTCCTGAATATTTTTTAGCTTAAGTTTCCCATACTTTGGAAATGTTGCTAATGCTGTCTTTGGATCACAGGAAATAGAACAATCTACAATGTTTTCCAGAAGTGTTTCTTCTGATACTACTAGCCATGCAAAAGTCAGTATGTAGTAAAACTTTACTTTGTTCAAGAATGATATCCTAAAGAACAATGACCAGTTTCCTTAACCTCTCAGCATTTCAGTTAACTCCAAAGTTAAATAAAGGTATGTGTAGACGTGGTGTGTATGAGATGAAGGATGGCTTAGATAAAGTGGATATGGAAACTACTTTCATAAAAACCATCAGTGTGTCCTTGATCTAATCATTCAACCTGGAGCTGTACTGGGATTCAGGAGGGTAGGTTTCTTGAACAAACTCTATAATTAACTACCTCTGAGATTTCTTTAAAGCCTTTGCTATTTCATGTGAATTTTCTGAAGAGGGGAGACTGGACTATCATCAAAAAATTCTTCTGAAGTATCTTCTATTTACAAAGCATCCTTGTGCAATTTAGTGTTAAAACAATATTATCACAGCATGCTCATTGATAGTAATATATACTTGAGCCATGCAATTTGCTTTCTTATAGAACATTTCTAAGATTATAAACTGTGAACTGAACTCTCAATTAACTTCCTTCAGAGAAACCCTGTTACTGATACACTTGTAAGAACAAAGCAATAATCAAGAAGCATAATCTCAAAATTCTTCTAGCAAAATATTTGAGCATTTCATCATTTAGCCTTTCCAAAACCCCCCAAATGAAAGCACTATCTGAACTTCCGCAGATAAAATGAACTTGGAATTAAAGAGACTTTATAACTGCCTCTTTGGAAAAGCTATTCATTTATAGGTAGCAGCTGTACTCACCTGAGTGTGTACTAAAATCCAACAGGAAAGCACATAAAATTCCCAGATGGCTGAATTTTATGCTAAGGAATGTAAATCAGCATTTTAAATATCACTTTACTCATACATTTTTTTCATATCTTCAGTCTTTGGCATGAAGTTGTTTTTTCATATGCATTAAATTCTGATGCATGTCTGAGGTCATAATTGAGTCAAGAAAGAAAGAATTTCCCATTAAGAAAAACACTAAAGTTTAGAAGTTTATTCTTGTACAGAGGGGGTTTGATAATTCATACATTCATCTGCCTTTCTCCTGTTTTGTGGTTGAGAGAATTTGAAATGCACCTGTATGAAATTCCTTCTCTTAAATTTTGTCTTTGGTTATACATATGTTGTTCCATGCAACAATATTCCACATTGTATTTACTTGTTTTCATATCTCTTTCATTATTAACGTATAAGGATTTAGAGGGAAACGGAGGAAATCAAGATACTCTGCTTAGGACTAGAGCTTTGAACATATAATTTTTGTTCATTTTTTTTTCCTCCAGTCTGTACTTTTCCTCATGTATGGAAAGCAACATTATTCCAAACATTTTGCTGAAAGTAGTTTCAGATTCAAAGGGTTAACTGCAAAGTTTGCCATTGTCCCATTTAGAAATTATTATATTCAGAGTTCACTTTTTTGTCGTTGTTCTTTTGTTTTTGCTTTAACTTATTTTAGAGTTTTAGTTCATTATACCTTTGTCAAACAACATAATTATGAATTTAGTTAGTCATTACTTTGCAGATTTGGGTTAGAAAATTTGCATTTAGGATTTAGGAATTATGATATTACTATTATTAATAACATTATTTTTATTGAGTTTTTACTATAGATTAATTTACTTTTATTGAGTTCTTACTATAGATGAATTATCAAAACTAAGTGCATTATCTTATTTAATCTCTTCAAGAATCCTAGGAGATAGGCTACATGTAATAAATTTCCCAGATAATGAAATGAGTGTCTTTCCTAAATCAGCAACAATAAAGGACAACACCTGAGAGCTGAGCTCAGCTTTGTCAGCCTCTTCTAAAACCAATTCCCTTAACTACAATGATATACTCCAGTGGTTCTCTCCTAATGGGGAAATTTTGCCATTTACCCAGCTTTGGAAAGTGAAGGGGTTTGCACTTGGCATCTAGAGATACAGGCTAGGAATGCTGAGACAGGTTACAATGCACAGGGTAGCATTCCATAGCAAAGAATTATCCAACTCTGAAATGTCATAGTGTTAAGGTTAAGAGACCCTCGTATACCTTTACACTTTTCTAAATTGTTCTGGTCAGGTATTTTAGTTATAATGACCAAAACCCAACTAATTCTCATACTGTAATGGCCTGTTACTACCCTTTCTTTATATTACCTGACAGTTCTTCATTTTTCTTATCAGTAGGAAAGCCTACTATCACCTCCTCTGTGAAACTCCAAGGATATGATATATATTATCCATAATTTGTAAAATGAGAGTCAGCCCCTACCTGTAACTTAATAATTGTCTTCTTGAATATTTGAAGGAAATACTTTTCACACCCTGTTTCATGATACTTCAAAATTCCTGCTAATACTCTATAAAGATTACTGCTTTTAATGTAGACCCTTGCTATTATGTCTATGACTAACTCTAATATCATCCAGAAATTAGGGAATTCTAGCAGAAAAGAGAGGGCAGCTCAGCATAATATAGAAGGTACATATTTTGAGGGAATGCACATATTCAAATATCTTGAGACATGATTCTTAATTTTAAAATAATTGCTGAGATGAAAACCAAAGGACCTGACAATGGTAATGGAGTAGTAGTGTAAAAAGCTGAAAACCTAGACCCAGTGTGCTTTGACAGTGACAGTAACATCTTATGCAGAGCCTGAAATACTGCATATGAAAATTATGTGTTTTGAGTGTACATATGTGTGTATAGAACTAAAGGAGGAAGTGAGAAAGAAACTAATATGTAGCAATTTTTCCATGTGTGATAAAATCCTGTTTAACAATCTTGTTAAGTATGTGAAATGGGGATGGAAAAACATATAAAACACCATTTACAAAGAAAGGAATTTTAAAAAGTGGAGATAATGAAACATTTTCTCTTTATAAACATCTTATTCTTCCCTGAAATTACTAGCAGCTGCAGTATATTCTGGCTAATTACAACTGAATCATAAGAAACACAGCATGATAAGAACCCTAAGTGGTATCAGTATGGTGCAAGATGATTTTAAACCCTGAAGTTCTATATAATTCTTATTTTATTCACACTTGGATCATTAACTTTTTAAAAGTTTTATTTTTTAGAGCAGTTTTAGGTTAACAGAAAAATTGAATGAAAGGTATAGCAATTTCCTATATCCCCCATTACCGACATCCCCCTTTGAGAGTGGTATAATTGTTATTATTGATGAACCCATATGGGCATGACATTATCACCCAAAGCCCATAATCTACTTTAGGCTTCTTTCCTGGTAGAGTAGATTCTGAGTTTGCACAAATATATAAGTGACACATTATCTATCATTATAGTATCATAGAATGTTTTCACTGTCCCCAAATCTTCTATGGTCTACCTATCTTTCATTTGTGCCATCAATTTGAAGAAAACAATACTAGACTAATTTGGGTCATTTGTTAGAATAAGTAATCATCTTAAGCACTGTGAAATATCTTAATAAATATAAAGCATTATTAATTATTAGTTCAGGTACCACTTATTAAAATATCTTGCTATGTATACTGATAGGACTTTCCTTTGCATTATTAACAGAAAGGGAAATATTTTTCAGAAGAATTCTTTTCCTTTAATAGTAAGAGCTCACTCTTTTCAGGCAGTAATTTACCAACAAAGTAATTTATCATATCTTACATATGAAATGGTAAAACTGAAGAATTGGGAATAAATATATATACATACATACATATATGTATGTATGTATATAGAGAGGGGGGATTGATTTTAAGGAATTGGTTCATTGATGTTGCAGTTTTGAGTCCAAAGGCTGTTAGTGGCAGAATTCCTTCTTCTTGTAGGGCAACAGCCTTACTGTCTTTTCACCTAAGATCTTCAAATTGACTAAACGAGGTCACCAACATTATGGAAAATAATCTGCACTCAGGTCTACTAATGAAATGTTAACCAAATTTGGAAAATACATTTAAAGAAACATCTAGACTGAGGTTTGACCAAAATCTGGGTACCATAACCTAAAAAGTTGACACATAAAATTAAATATCACATATACTGTGAGGGGTAAATAGATTTGCAACTAATTCATCTCATTCTTCAACCTTCCCTTTGCAAATAAACTTTTTCCATAAGTCTTCTCTCTTAAACTCTAAGCTTATAGATTTCTCTAAGACTCAGGGACCAGGAAATGTATTACTCTACCTTCCTTACTCCATCAAGTTATAATCAAGGACAGGAGCTTCCTGTGAACCCAATCTTGTGATAAATCTGTAGAAACAGCATGTAGCACAACTATGGAGTCAAACTGAACAACAATTCAAAGCTCTGCATATTTAAGAAGTAGATTAGGACACACAGCCTCTAAGTACCATACAAAGGGGCAGCAGTAATTTGACAAAAAGTAACTTCATTCATCTTCATATTTTTCCTTGGGATCCAAAACCAGAAACTATTATGAAAGGTGAAGATGAGAGAACTTTAAAGTCTATTTATCCTTGTCACTGTTTTTTTTTTATTATCTGTACTTGAAGAGAGTATATTGAAGCATTTGTCTCTCTTTCAACCTTAAATTTAACTGCATTCCAGTGTTTGTTATTTCCACACACAATACCCAGTTCCACACACAATACACAGGCAGTAAAATGTTATGAGACTATGATATCTTAGCCACAATTCCAACAGGTAATTAAATTCCAGGCCCGTGAACTAGTCAATTAAAGTACTATTTCCTTTTCCACCCAACCTAGAGTGTGTGGCAAAGTCGTACTTATTAACAACCATTATTTTCATCCAGAGAGTGAAGACATGTGAACTGGGAAAGTGTGCCAGGGCTGTATGATATTAAATGAATTCATTGGGTATCTGTTGCCTGTCTCTTAAAGAGATGCTCGGAATTTATCAGGGCCTATTGGCTTTTCTAGATTGCCATCTACTTTCTTTATACCTTTTGCCTAAATTTCACCCTAAAATCTTTACTGTGGATAAAACTCACTCTCTTTGATAGTTGCTTCCCCTCTGAATTTCATGATGTTGTATTCATCACCATATTCTATGGTCATAGCAATAATAGCTGGGATGGACTCTCCCTTGCCAACATTAGCACTCAATGGTGTGTATTTTTGTAAGTCATGACCGTGCACTCTAGATCTGAATATCTTTTTCTAATTGGCTTCTTTGTCAGCGGTGACAGTTAAGACAGCTCCCCCTGTGCCTTTTTGGCCATAGACAGTAGATCTAGTGCCACCCTTGCATCTTTGTATTATCAGTTCTCTGAGACCAATTTCTGTGCTTCTTTATACAATGTTTTAAGCACATTTTTATTATTAAAATTTCCAAACAGTCAAGACTAGTGAAAGAAGAGTGTAATGAACATATACCCACCATTCAGCAATCTATGTTTGACAATTGACATTTGCTGTATTTGTTCCATCTTGCTTGCTGAATAATTTGAAAAAACGTTTAAGGAAATAGTATCTTATTTCTAAATATTTCAGTATGCATAGGGAATAAAAGAATCTTCTTATTTAATTGTAATACTTTTTCTACCAAAAAAAGTTGAGAATAGGCCACGCGAGGTGGTGCACACTTGTAATCCCAGTGGCTCAGGAGGCGGAGGCCAGGAGGATTTCGAGTTCAAAACCAGCCATAGCATCTTAGTGAGGCCCTAAGCAACTCAATGATACCCTGTCTCTAAATAAAATTCAAAATAGGGCTGGGCATGTGGCTCAGTAGTTGAGTGTCCCTGAATTCAATCCCTGGCACCCAACCCCACAAAAAAAGAAAATTGAGAACAATTTCTAGTTCAAGTGCTGTTTAATCAATCTATCTAATCTACCTATATAATTTATCCAATTTTCCCAAAACTGACTTCAGAGATGTATTCAAATTAGGATTCAATCAAAGCTCACATATTTTATATGATTGTTGTATTACTTCAGCTTCTTTTAGTCTAGAACAGTCTAGTTTTTTTTTCATTATATTGACTTCTTCAGATTATGGCAATTGTCTTTTAAAAAGTCAAAAGGAATAAAAGGCAGGTTTTTCTTCTGTTGGTCATGATAAATTAAGTCACTTTTAAGGTGATTCTACTAGAGTCCTCCATAATAAAGGTCTTCTATTTCCATTTGCAATTAGCAAGTAAACTTTAGGGTGACTGAACTGTTGGGAGTGGCACCATGGGTTCTGCTGTGGTCCTTCACATAAACATTTATCATTTTTTTTAGGACCATGAATGGCAATGTTGTTTTGTTGGGATGGGAAAATTATGACTTTTTTGGTAATATCATTGCTTCTAGTTTATTGGCTATTAAACTTTTATAAAGAATTTTCAGTAGTAAAATAGGCATAGGCAACAACTTCTCCCCTAAAGAGGAATTATTTTCTTTTAATTATTTTAATTATCAACTTTTAGGGTAAAATATTGATTTATTAGTTACGTGATAGTGACACCTCCCTCTTTTTCTCCCCACTTCCCTTCCTCCCTCCCTCCCTTTTCTTCTCCTTCACTGTCTCCTTTAGAAGACTGTGGAATCATGAATTTTTATATATTGAGTGTTTTACAGTAAATGATAGTAGATAATGAAAGAAAAATATATAAATTCACACACAAACATATACCTATAAAATATTTACTTCATAGGAGTGTTTCCAGTTAAACTTTAATATTATAAGTTTTTAAAATTGATTTTAGCCCAGTGTGGTGATGCACACCTGTAATCCCAGTGGCTGGGAAGGCTGAGGCAGGAGGATCACAAGTTTAAAGCCAGCCTCAGCAAAAAGGGAGGCACTAAGCAACTCAGTGAGACTCTGTCTATGAATAAAATACGAAATAGGGCTGGGGAAGTGGCTTGGTGGTCGAGTATCTGAGTTCAATCCCTGGTACCCACCCAAAAAATAAAAAAATAAAATTGATTTTATATTTTATTTCTTTTATAATAAAAGTCTTATTTCCTACAATATATATTTTATCTTTCATATAAAATGGATTCTGTTATAATGCCAGTATTTCCAATAACAACAAAATAAGTGAAATTTTTGAAGTATATTTTGTATGAAGAATTTATTCTAGAATTAAAGTCTTAATTAGAATACTGTGTCAAAAGTCACTTGAGATTATTTTGTCCCTGAATAGTATAATTAGTTTAAAATATGGTTAGATTTATTTGTTTTTATTTTTATTTTTTGGTTTTAACTATCCTATTTTTAAATTTTAATGTATATGGTATTTATATAATTCTAAAGTAAAAATTATATAAAAGATGAACTCAGAAATTTCCTATTTCCATCTGTTCCATACCTTATTCCTCCTATTCACCTGTTCTGTTGCCATTTGTAAGGTTTGTGTACACACACATACACACACACACAGACAGTAATCCCTTGAATATTAAAGGAGATTGGTTCCAAGACCCTTGCAGATACCAACATTTGTATATGTTCAAGTTCCTTGTGTAAAATAGCACAGTATTTGCATGTAAACTATGTGCATTCTCCCATATACTATAAATAATCTCTAGATTATTTTTAATACCCAAATAGTGTAAATGTCATATAGAAAGTTGATATACTATATTTTTTTTAGAGAATAATGACCAAAAAACAGTCCGTGTTCAGTATAGATGCAATTTTAAAAAAGTATTTGGACCTATTCCAAAGTTGGTGAATATGCAGGTGCAGGACCCACGAATATAAGGGCCCATTGTACTCTGCATGCATTATTTTTTTCCACTTAGCCATACATTCTAAACATTAAAGATAATTTTTTTAACTTCCTCTAAAGTCTGCATAGTACTTCAATGGGTATATTTGTCATGGTTTCTTCCCCTAGTGCTACTGATGGACATCCGATAACTTTCAAGAATTTTGCAGCAGTGAATAACCTTGTGCATAGGTTGATTTGTATTTGTGGATCTGTGCCTCCTTGGCAAGATTTATGGAAGTGAGATTCCTAGGTCAAAAGAAAAAGGGAATGTAATTTTTTTATATAAATTGATAAATTCTCCTTTAGAGAGGGTTTGCTATCTTGCACTCCCATCGTTATTTAGCTAACAAAATTGTTTCAAATGTTTGGATATGTACCAGTCTCAAAGGTAAGAAATATCTTTGTTTAAATTTGCATTTTTCTTCTCATGAGTGAGGTTAAGCAAACTTTTAAGTGCCCCCCGGACCTTTTGTTTATCATTTTAGCAAATGTGTCTATCCTTTACCTAATTTTCTATTGGACTTTTGAACTTTCTGTTCACTATTTACTAGCACAGACCAGTGGTTCTGAGCTTGGGGATGAATTTTCCCCTCCTCAAGATATTTCGCATTGTCTGGAAACATTTTTCTTTGCAACTGATAGCTAGTATGTAAAGGGCAAAGATGCTGCTAAACGTCCTACAAAGCAAAGCAGCCCCACAACAAAGAACTGTCTGTTCTAAAATGTCAAATATTTTCTTCTGGTTTGTCATTTGTCTTCTGATTTGATAATGGATGTCCCCCTCCTATATTTTTTTAGTTCAGTTTTTCAATCTTTTCTATTATTGCTTCTCTATTTTGAGTCATAATTAGAAAGGTTTTCTCTTGCCCTAGCTGTAATAAAATTCACCGTATCATCTTTTTTAATTTATGTGCTTTTGCTTGTTACTTTAATGTAAAATTAATCTTGAATTAGTCTTGAGTTAATGTGTGAGGTAGGATTCAATGCTTTTCTTTTTCTAAATGGTTATCAAGCTGTACCAATACAATTTATTTTATTTTTTTTATTTTAAAATTTGTTCTAATTAGTTATACATGACGCAGAATGGATTTTGTTTCATTGTACACAAATGGAGCACAACTTTTTATTCTCCTGGCTATATATGGTACAGAGTCACACCAATAAGTGTAATCATACATGTATATAGGGTAATAATGTCTGTTCCATTCTACAATCCTTCCATCCCCACAGCCCCACCCCTCCCTCCCTCCCCTCTGCACAATCCAAAGTTCCTTCATTCTTCCTTACACACCCTCCCCCCTTCCCACTATGGATCAGCATCTGCTTATCAGAGAAAACATTCGGCATTTGCTTTTTTTAGGATTAGCTTATTTCACTTAGCATGATATTCTCTAGTTGCATCCATTTACCTGCAAATGTCACAATTTCATTCTTCTTTAAGGTTGAGTAATATTCTATTGTTTGCATTTTCTTTATCCATTCATCTGTTGAATTGCATCTAGGTTGGTTCCATAGTTTAGCTATTATAAATTGAGCTTCTTTAAACATTAATGTGGCTGTGTCGCTGTAGTATGCTGATTGTAAGTCCCTTGGGTATAAACCAAGGAATGAAATGGCTGGGTCAAATGGTGGTTCTATTCCACGTGTTCCGAGGAATTCCATAGTGGTTTCCATTGTGGTCGCACCCATTTGCAGTCCCACCAGCAATGTATGAGTGCATCTTTTCCCCCACATCCTCTCCAACACTTATTATCGCTTGTATTCTTGATAATGGCCATTCTGACTGGAATGAGATGAAATCTTAGGGTAGTTTTGATTTGCATTTCTCTAATTGCTAGAGATGATGAATATTTTTTCATATGTTTATTGATCGATTGCATTTCTTCTTCTGTGAAGTGTCTGTTCAGTTCTTTAGTCCATTTATTGATTGGGTTATTTGTTTTTTGGTGTTAAGTTTTTTGAGTTCTTTATGTATCCTGGAGATTAGTGCTCTATTAGTAAAGAATTTTTTCCCATTCTCTATGTTCTCTCTTCATTTTATTGATTGTTTTCTTTGCTGAGAAGAAGCTTTTTAGTTTGAATCCATCCCATTTATTGATTCTTAATTTTACTTCTTGCACTTTAGGAGTCTTGTTAAGGATGTCAGGTCATGAGCCAACATGATAAAGATTTGGGCCTACTTTTTCTTGTACTAAGCACAGTGTCTCTGTTCTACTGCCTAAGTCTTTGATCCATTTTGAGTTGAGTTTTGTACAGGATGAGAGGTAGAGGTTTAATTTCATTTTGCTACATATGGATTTACAGTTTTTTTAGCATCATTTGTTGAATAGGGTATCCTTCTCCAATGTATGTTCTTGGTGCCTACGTCTAATGTGAGATGATCATATTTAGGTGGGGTTGCCTCTGTGTCTTCTATTTTGTACCATTGGTCTATATGTCTATTTGGGTGTCAATACCATGCTGTTTTTGTTACCGTAGCTCTGTAGTACAGTTTAAGGTCTGATATGATGATGCCTCCTCCTTCACTCTGCTTGCTGAGGATTGCTTTAGCTATTCCTGATCCCTTTTTTCTCCAAGTGAATTTCATGATTGCTTTTCTACTTCTGTGAAGAATGTTATTGGTATTTTAATAGGAATTGCATTAAATATGTCTAAGAGTTTTGGTAGTATGGCCAGTTTTACTGTATTATTTCTGCTTATCCAAGAGCATGGGAGATCTTTCCATCTTCTAAGGTCTTCTTCAATTTCTTTCTTTAGTGTTCTATAGTTTTCATTTTGGGAGGTCTTTCACCTCTTTTGTTAGATTGATTCCCAAGTATTTTACTTTATTTTTTTGGAAGCTATTGTGAATTGGGTAGTTTTCCTAATTTTTTTCTTTCAGTGGATTCATCACCTATGTATAACAATGCATTTGATTTGGAGGTATTGATTTTATATCCTGCTACTTTGCTGAATTTATTTATTAGTTCTAGAATTTTATGATAGAATTTTTTAGATCTTCTAAGTATAGAATTATATTATCAGCTAATAGTGATAGTTTGAGTTCTTCTTTTCCTATGCATATACCTTTATTTTCTTTCATCTGTCTGATTGTTCTGGCTAGAGTTTCAAGTTCTATGCTAAATAGAAGTGGTGAAAGAGTCTTGTTCCAGTTTTTAGAGGGAATTTTTCAATTTTTCTCCATTTAGAATGATGTTGACCTTGAGCTTAGCATAGATAGCTTTTACCATGTTGAGAAATGTTTCTACTATCCCTAGTTTTTATAGTGTTTTTTTTTAACATGAAGAGGTGCCGTATTTTGACAAATGCTTTTTCTGCATCTATTGATATCATCATATAATTTTTATTTTTAAGTCTATTGATGTGATATATCACCTTTATAGATTTGTGTATGTTGAACCAACCTTGCATCCCTGTGATGAACCGTACTTGATCGTGGTGCCCTGTCTTTTTAATGTTTTTGAGAGATTTTCCAGTATATTATTGAGAATTTTTGCATCTGTGTTCATCAGGAATATTGGTCTGAGCTTTTCTTTCCTTGATGTGTCTTTGTCTGGTTTTGGTATCAGGGTGATACTAGCCTCATAGAATGAGTTTGGAAGGGTATCCTTTTTCTATTTCATGGAATAATTTCAGGAGTATTGGTGCTAATTTTTCTTTGAAAGTATTGTAGAATTCAGCTGAGATCTGCCTGGTCCTGGGCTTTGCTTGGTTGGTAGCTGTTGATGGTGTCTTCTCTTTTAATTGCTTTTTTGCTGTTGTTGTTTCAATTTCATTGATTTCAGCTCTAATTTTAATTATTTCCTGCCTTCTATTGCTTTGGGTGTTGATTTGTTCTTCTTTTTCTATGGCTTTGTAATGTAATGTTAGTTCACTCATTTGTTGACTTTTTATTCTTTTAATGAATGAGCTCAGTGCAATGAACTTTCCTCTTAGCACTGCCTTCATAGTGTCCCAGAGATTTTGATATGTTGTATTGGTGTTCTCATTTACCTCTAAGTATTTTTTTTAATTTACTCCCTGATTTCTTCTGTTATCCATTTGTCATTCAGCATTCTATTTAGTCTCCAGGTTTTGGAGTAGCTTGTATTCTTTATTTTATCATTAATCTCTAGTTTCATTCCATTGTGATCTGATAGAATACAGGGTAGTATTTCCTTTTTTTTTTTTTTTTTTTTGTATTTGCTGAGAATTGCTTTGTGGCATAGCATATGGTCTATTTTAAAGAATGATCCATGTGCTGCTGAGAAGAAAGTGTATTCACTCGACAATGGATGAAATTCTCTATATATTTTCATTAAGTCTAAATCATTGGTTGTGTTATTTTATAAATGTGAAGTTAGTTTTTACCTTTATTTTTTTAATGTGGTGCTGAGGATTGAACCCAGGTCCTGCCTGTGCTAGGCAAGTGCTCTACTGCTGAGCCACAATCCCAGCCCTAGTTCTATAGTTTCTTTGTTTAGTTTTTGTTTGGATGATCTATTCAGTGGTGATATACATATGTTAAATTCATCTGGTATTTTTATTTTGTTGTCTATTTGGTTCTTGAAATTGAGAACAGTTTGTTTGATGTTTGAAGATGCTCCATTGTTTGGGGAATATATATTTGTGATTGCTATGTCTTGTTAATGTTTTATTCCCTTAAGCAGTATAAAATGTCCTTTTTTTAAAATCCCTTCTGACTAACTTTGGCTTGAAGTCCACTTTATCTGATATGAGTATAGAAACCCCTGCTTGTTATACAGTCCATTTGAGTGATAGGTTTTTTTTTTTCCCATCCTTTCACCTTCAGTCAGTCTGTGGATGTCTTTTCCTAGGAGGTGAGTCTCCTAAAGATAGCATATTTTGGATTTTTTTTAAATCCAATCTGCCAGTCTTTGTCTTTTGATTGATGAGTTTAGGACATTAACATTCAAGGTTATTATTGAGATATGATTTGTATTTCTGGTCATTTTGGTTTATTTTTCATTTTTAACTTGATTTAGTTTCTCCTTTGATTGACTTTTCCTTCAGTGTAGTTCCTCCGTTTGCTGGTTTTCATTGTTTTGTCTTGTTTTTATTCACTTCCTCCTCATGCAATATTTTGCTGAGAATTTTCTGTAGTGCAGGCTTTCTAATTGTGAATTCTTTTAACTTTTGTTTATCATGAATGTTCTTATTTCATCTTCAAATTAGAACCTTAATTTTGCTGGATATAAAATTCTCAGTTGGTATCCATTTTCTTTCAGAGCTTGATATATGTTATTCCAGGACCTCCTGGCATTGAGGGTCTGGGTTGAGAAATCAGCTGAAATCCAAATTGGTTTCCCCCTACATGTAATTTTATTTTTTTTCTCTTGCAGCTTTTATAATTATAGCCTTATTTTGTATGTTAATCATTCTCATTATAATGTGTCGTGCTGAGGGTCTGCTGTAATTATGTACATTTGGGATTCTTTAAGCCTCTTGTAGTTGATTTTCCATTTCATTCTTTAGGTTTGGGAAATTTTCTGATAGTATTTCAATGAAAAGGTTGTACATTCCTTTGGTTTGTATCTCCATGGTTTTATCTACTCCAATAAATATTAAATTTGGTCTTTTCATGTTATCCCATATTTCTTGGAAGTTCTGTTCATGGTTTTTTATCATCCTACCTGTGCAGTTGACTTTATTTTCACGAGTATATATTTTGTCTTCATTGCTTAACGTTTTGTTTTCTAAGTGATCTAGTCTGTTGGTGAAACTTTCCATTGAATTTTTAATTTGGTTTATTGTTTCCTTCATTTTGAGGATTTCTGCCTGGTTCCTTTTAATATTCTCTGCCTCTTTATTGAAGTGATCTTTCACTTCCTCTCTGATACCATCCTTTATTTAAAAATCAGTCTAATTATGTACATTCTAAACAACTCCTCTGACATTTCTTCCACTAGGTTGTGGATTCTATTGTTGTAACATCTTGGTTTGTTTGAGGCACTTTGTTCTCTTGTTTTTTCATGTTGTTTGTGTTTCTTCCCATTTAGCAGTATGGATCTGAGTCAGTATAGTTTCTTTCCTACAGTCTTTTAGTGTCCCTAAGGCTTCCAATACCTCACCTTTAAGGGGGAGATCAATATTAACAGCATCCAATCCAAACAATATGCAATCTTAAGCCAAATAGCTCCTATTCTGTCATGTACAGTTTTGTCGCAATAAACAGAAATGATGTGTTCAATTATGGTCTACCATATAAACAGTAAGTTTGCTAAAAGAGTTTACTATATTTCAAATGATGGACAATGAGGGGACAGAAGTAGTGTAAGATGTGATATTTATGAGGGAGAAGGAGAGAAGATAAAGGTTAAAAAATTATAGTGAGAGTGAGGGATGAATTAATAGAAGTTAGCTGTTAGAGAGAAGTGAGAAAGAGAATCTAGGAAAAGAGATAAGTGAGGGAAAAAATATATACAGATTTTTTTAAAAAGTTAAAAATATAAGAATACACGACAACTGTAATAAACTATTCAGGCATCCCATTCCTCAATAAATGGCTGCATGAAAAATATTTGAATTCAAAGATGGTAGAGATATGAGAAAGAGAGCAAAAACTAAAAAATAAAAAGGAAAATCTCTTGGGCTGGGGATGTGGCTCAAGCAGTAACGCACTTGCCTGGCATGTGTGGGGTGCTAGGTTCGATCCTCAGCACCACATAAAAATAAAATAAAGATATTTTGTCCACCAAAAACTGAAAAATAAATATTAAAAAAATTCTGTCTGTCTCTCTCTCAAAAAAATTTTTTTTAAAAAAGGAAAGTCTCAATGGATAATTGAATGATTGCTTCTGCTGATTTTCAAACATTTTCTCAGCTTCCTTTCTCTGATATAGATGAGGTTGTCTGAAGTTCAGTCTGGTGGGTGCCGGACCAGTTGAGTGGGCAAGCCAATATCAAGATGTTCTCACACCCTCTTCCAGTCTTCCCAGTTTCCATCCTGGTGCAGTACTTTAGGACTCAGAGAGCTGAACAGAGCTCGATTTTCTCTAGTTTCCCCAACCTGCACTCCCCCAGGGAACTGCCCTTAGTCTTGGGCTTTCCACAGCATTGAGATCTTGGGTTACCAGACCCAGACTGGCCAATGCTAACCCAGCTGTAATCTAGCAGACCTGGGCTTCAGCTTCCTCAGGCTCTCAGCCTTGCTGCAGACCTAAGATCTCAATGCTGTTTCAACTTGCAGAGAGATAAGCAGGGATGTGCTCACACCAAGGAGTGACCCTAAAAAGAGGCAGCCATATTGCAGCCACTAGTACACCCAGCAGAAAGACCTCAGGTGCAACCAGACCTACAGGTACCCCAACAATATATCTCCAGGTCCTGGCCATTTTCTTTAGACTGAGGCAGCTGTGCCCCAAGATGGTGGCAGTGTCCCAAGATGGCAGCCATCGCATGTAATCAAACCTGTGGGTATTGTGACAATGGACTTCCAGGCAGAGGTGGGCAGCAGGCTATCTGCTGGCGTTCTGCAGGTAGTCTTCAGGTCAATGGCAGGGAATCAACGGGTGGAAGTCAGGCAGCGGGTAATGGGTAGGTGAAAGCCCAGTGATGTGCAGGCAAGAGGCAGGCAAATGGGCAAATGGTGGACTATTGGCATCAGTCAGCAAGGTATCTGCACTTAAAAGGCAGGTGATATGCTGGCAGATAGTGGGCGATTGTGGTGGATGAATGGGGGGTAAATAGCAGGGGATCTCTGAGCAGCAATGGCTGCCTTGCAGAGAAACAGTATTTCCTCTGCTTGAATCCCTAGTCATGGAGTGACAAGGAATGCAGCCTCCCTCTAGTTCACCATCTTGGATCTCCCATTTATTTTAAAGGTCATCCATCTCTCCCCCATACTCCAGGGATTTGAGATGCCAGCTTTATCATGTACTTAATTTCCATATATACCTGAATCTATTTCTAGACTATTTGTTTTGTTGTTTTTCTCTCTATTCATGGACCAGCACTACACTATTTTAATAATACAGGCTTTATAAGCAGAGAATTAGTTGCATATGTGATGAAAGGGCAGAGAAGCCAAACTGGGACAGTGAAGAAAATAGATAAGGCAGGAAAAAGTCAGTATCACAAGGTCAAGAGAAAAAGGAGATGGCATTTTCAGAGCTTAGGAGTCAAAGAAGTCAAGGATATTTTGGAACATAGAAAAGAGACAGGAATGAAGAGAGATACTTACCAAGGTGGAGAGAGAGAGAGAGAAGTACCCCTGGCTTTTTCTTTCCCAATACATCCCAGTCTCTCACAAGGACTTCTCTTATTGACTGTTCAAGCCCACCCAGAAGCCAGCTGATTTGGCTAGCTCCAGAAAACGCAGTCTATAGGAGCCAGCCAGGAAAGACACTTCACATGCTATCCCCCTATGAAATAGCAAAGAACAGGAGCGTAGCAAGGATGGGATCTTAGGACAAATAGGTACAGGCCTGACAATCCAGATTTCCTTAGTCCAAGAGCTACTTCTGTTGATATGTGAAGGATTTTCAAAACTTATTTTCTCTCTCTTTCTTTCTGTTTTTTTTTTGTTTGTTTATTTGTTTGTTATTTATTTTAACTTTTAAAACTTGTTTGTTTCAGTGGGCTTCCTATATTAAGTGATTTCTTTTTCCCCCTTATAATCAAACCTCCAAGGAGCACTCATATGATGTAGAGTGACCACTTCTCTGTCAAGAGAGGCACCTGACAGAGACTACCACTTCAGTCATGTCCACTAAGTTACTTCTTAACAATATTCCAGTATCCAGCACTCTGACCCATCAATTCTAAGGACTGTTTGAAATATCTTCTCACTTAGAATTAGACCTAGGTGAGTATCTTTGTCTTAGACCTTGTGCTTTAAGCCCACTCAGAAGCCACCTGCTTTGGCCAGCACCAGGAAATGCAATGAACAGGGACCTGCCAGGAAAGACAGTTCATAGGCTAGCTCCCTGTGAAACAGCAAAGTATCAAACACATACTTCTGGATTGTCCCAAGACTCCATGGCCAGCCCTCCTTCTAGTAGAGTAGCCTGGTAAGTGAATCACTTCTGATGAACATCATGTTTTTTTTTTTTTTTTTTTTGTGGGATCATGTGTGATTGGTGCACTGAACAGTGCTGACATTCTCATTTGGGTGAGTTTTAGAGCTTTGGGCTACCAACTATCTGCTACTGACTTGAGCTGTAGGTCTTTATGTTAGCTCCCATGGGTCTGAGCCTGCCCATGGTGCTGCCTCTAATCTACAGTGCTTGTGAATAGCAGGCACTGCAGGAGCCATCCTGGACCCTAAGTGCTCCTAGCCACTGGCATCCAGGATGTTCCTCCCAGCCCCTCTTCAGGTTCCTTGCTACCTGTTAAGTTGTGCAGGGGGATGACCTGCTGCTTTCCTTTGATTTTTCAAGACTGTTGTTAAATATTGCTAAATGGCCCTTTTGATCACTGTTCTTCAGTTGACATGGTGATATTCTGCTCTGCAGGGGGGCAGTTCTCAGCTATGCTGAAAGAGGAATGAGCAGTCTTTGACAAATATACTCTTTGCTCCTAAACCCCTTGCCTGTCTTCCCACTAGTGGTAGTTTGTGGAAGACAGGAGTATAGTAACATGAAAAACAATCACATTTTGAGGAACGTACTAATATTGACATGAGTTGTTCAAGGTAAACATGGAAGGAAAATGTGTTGAGTTTATGCTATAAAATTACAACCAAACAAATTTAACATGATTAGAGAGCAAACCATTGTTCACATTTTCTGAAATACCCTGGGAATGACTTGTAGTTTGGTTATTATCAATGAAACACCCTATCAACCTTATAAAAAAATTTTTTTGTAGTTGTAGATGGATAGTATTCCTTTATTTTATATGTTTTTAAATTTCTTTAAAATGTGGTGCTGAGGATTGAACCCAGTGCCTCATACATGCTAGGCAAGTGCTCTTATTATGCCAGATTGTGGGACCCCAATAGACCTCCAGGAGCTGAATCCAATGCAATCACACAAGAGTCTTTATTGCAAGCTCGAGCCTGGACTCACAACTCTTCCTGACGCAGCGGTCCCAGGGAGTGAGTCCCGGTCCTTTGTTCAGTGAGATTTTATAGATTTTGGGGGGATACTCTATGCGTCACAACATCACACAGCAAATCATTCCATACCTCGGGAAAGTCAAACAACAAGTCTTTAACATTGATTAGCACATTCAATGGCGGGAACAAGTTGGGTAGGGGTGATTGGTTAGTACAAGAGGGGGATTTCTTTGAACTGATTAGTTTAGGCCACGAGGGGAGTATGTGCTAAACTACATGGTTTCCCAACATGTTATCAACCACCATAAACTACTGGGGGGTCATCTGGCATTCCAGGTATTTTCCCTGTCTCATGCTGATTGGAGGTTGCTGGGGGGTTGTTGTGGTCCTCACCTAGCCTAACTGAGTCAGGGACACCTGGCCTCAGACCTCTCCTGTTATTTACAGACAAACAACTCAGCAGGGTGCCTATGTGCTTAGTTGTGCTCTGTGGGTTTTTCCAAGGACAAGGGTCACGCCCCCCTTCCTTGGACAGGCTTTGCTCTGAGGTAGAGGCTGGTTTCTCAAAAATGGAGCCACTTTAGTTTCTCACTCTGCCACTGAACTACAGCCCCAGCACCCCCATCAACCTTTGAGAGAGTTATTAAAGTCAGAATTCACAGGTGGCATGATAAAAGATGCAGTATAATGAGTGACCAAAGGAGCAAAACGGTCTGTGTTCAGATTTACTTAATTTCCAGCGTTGTGGCAAAGTAATATCAGCATTGCTACTATTTTTTTTTTCTGGTGAGAAATATGAAATTAGTTAGAAATGACACATTATGGCAATAAAAAACAAGAAGATACGGTTTCTGGATCCAAATAAAAAGAGTCAGGGGCCATATACTACCAAGGATGTTTATGTGCATTTGTTATGTAATAATCAAATATGTACCTATCTTTTCTCTGCCCTTATTCTAAATCTTCTTCATCAGTTAAATCACTATATCTCACAAGGGTCCATGAATTTGTAATACATTTTTAGTTGTTGATGGACCTTTATTTTATTTATTTATTTTTATGTGGTGCTGGGAATCGAACCCAGGGCCTCACACATGCTAGGCAAGTGCTCTACCACTGAGCCATCACCTCAGCCTTGTAATACATTTTTAATCAACTTGTTTATATAGATAAAGAATCCTGGAGAAACAAAGTATTTGGCAATGCTCAGGACAATGATAATGAGCTTTATGATAAAGATGTCAATGCTGGAATGCCAACTTGTTTTACGTTTTAATGCAGAAAGTTGCCTTCATCACTTCTGAATTTCACCTTGTTAAATTTCTTGGGAGAATTGTACCTGCTGTACACTATATTATTTATTCCTCTTGGCTTTATTTCTCTTGTAGGTCATAGCATTTTATCTATCTCTTTAGTTAAGTCACTGGTAAAATAATGAGTGAGTCAGTTCAAAATTTTACTAAATAGATCTTATTGAAATATTTTTACCAAGGAAGATAATATTCTTTTCCTATCTAGTTTCTATTTTATTTCGTAAAATTGACCTTCCTATTCTATTACTCATCTTTCTTTTTAAAAAAGAAAATGGGGAAGTCTGCTAATCATTTATTTCCTAAACATTTATTTTTAGGCTAGGTAAAGGAAAGAGCTTTTTTCCTGCACTGGTCATAATGAGATGAGGGAAAAATTCACTTAATCTTTACAAAATATTTGATTATTTAAGAGTATATTTGTATCAGTCTTCCAAACATCATTGAGATGTGCAACTTGACCTTAAGGGAAATCGTAATTAGTCAAAAATCAAATTGTTTTGGATATCTAGCTCATAATTTCCCTTAATTAAGTAACCAAATATGAGTAAAATAACAAAATACCTTAGGAGTCCATTATTTTCATAATCCTAGCCTCCTATTGGTATAAAATAATCTTTTAGATGTTATTGAATTTTTCAGAGGAGACAATGTAAAAATTAGCAAATAAATTAATTGGTTACATGAAGATACATGAATGAAAATCACACTGAAGCTTGGTAGGTAAAAATACATATTTTGTAAATAAAATTTTAAGAACTTCATAGTAAATATTTTCATAAGAGATCATAGTCAAAAACTCATTTTTGTTTAAAGTTCTGCTTCTAACTACATAACTTTGGATATAATATTTAATATCTCTAACTACTAAGATACACTTTAACATGAAGATTTCAAGTTCTCAAATCATCTGTCCTGGGCATTAGCTACTTATACTGTACAAAGTATTTACTGCCCTATTTGTACAGTAAGGATAACGATAGACCTTGCCTCATAGTTTTTTTTTTTTTTTTTTTAAATAAGATTGGGTGGGATAAGTATGTAGACATGATGTATAATAAAGACTCAGCAGAAAGACTGGCAGGTAATTAGGACACATCCACTGTTGACAACTTTCACAGGATTTTATTTTCAATTTATCTTCTAGGTATAGATAAACTTGCTAAGGTTACAGATGCATAAAATGCCCTCTACTTTTGAACATGTCAACACAGTTTAGCAATATGTCATTTTATTGCAGTGAGCTGTGCAATCAATGTCCTTGTGATGCTTTAGGATATTTTCTGTGGTAATGAACATTATTCAGATTCTCTGCATAATTATTCTGGATTTAATATACTTTAGAAAATACCTAATCATTATCTTCCCTACAGTGTATAGAATGTTTACCTCACTTTTTTTCTGGTATTTAGAACAAACTTAGAAGCTTTCAATTATTGGTATAAGCATTTAGTCATCTTCTTGATTACTTATGTGAATGTAAAGGAAATGTGTAGATAAAATATGAACACATAATTGAAAATTATGTTTTTCCTTTGAAAATAAATATAGACAAATGTTCAGCATTTCTTCCAGCCCCCTTGCTGTTACAAAACATAAACAAACCACCAATTATCCCAATGATTATGTAATTTTAGAGATTTAAATAATAAATTGCATCCAATTAATTAGATGAGATTGGACATATTCAGGATGATATAGCTGTAAACTCATCCCATTATTTAGAAAGCTCCATATAGATATTCAAATTTTTCAGACAGATAACATTTACTAAATGTTAATGTTACTAAATCATAGTAAAGCTGAATTATCAACCAAATCATCAATAATATATATAATAGTGCTAGATGATTGAACAAAAATTTTTCATCTGTTCACACCGTTAATACTTAACTAATTCTAAGTTAGCTTCAGAGATACATTATTAATTTCCTTAAAATATACCTTTCTTCCCCTCTTTTCTATGTCTTATTTTAGGTTATATAGTAAAATACTAGGCATCTAGGAATGATCAAAACCTTGATAATAAGGATTTGCTTAGTAAAATGTTTGGAACCCACTTGATCATGGTGCACTACCTTTTTAATATGTATTGTATGTGATTTGCCAGTGTTTTATTAAGGATTTTTGCATTTATGTTCATCAAGGACATTGGTCTGAGGGTTTTCTTCCTTGATGTGTCTTTGTCTGGTCTTGGCATCGGGATGATACTAGCTTCATAGAAAGACTTTGGAAGAGTTCCCTCCTTTTTTATTTCATAGAAGAATTTGAGAATGTTGAGAGTTCTTTGAAGGTCTGGCAAAACTTGACTGAGAATCTATCAGGTCCTTGGCTTTTCTTTGTTGGTAGACTTTTGATTGTGTCTTCAATTCATTGTTTGAAATTGATCTATTTAATTTTTCTATGTCTTCCTGGTTCAATTTGGGTAGGTCATATGTCTCTAGGAATTTGTCCGTGTCTTTAATATTTTCTATTTTATTGGAGTATAAATTTTTGAAATAGTTTCTGATTATCCTCTGTATTTCAGTAGTGTCCATGGTGATATTTTCTTTTTCATCACAAATTTTAGTAATTTGAGGTGTTTTTTTAATAAGACTTTCAGAAGTAGTTTTGCTTTTTTATTAGTTTCATAAAAAGCACATAGTCAGTTTTTTTTTTTTTTCTGTGACAGCAAATTATGGTATCTTAATGGCTTACAACATGGAGATTTATTTCTTGCTCACAGGTTTGCAGGTCAGGTGAACTCTACTGGGTCAAGCTAGGTTCATCTCAACTTGAGTCAGTTGTTCTACTCCACATGCCTTTTCACTCAGAGATCCAGACTCAGGAAGAACACTCTTTGTGTTGTGCTGTGCGTATGACAGAGAGCACAATCTCAAGAGAATGAAGATAAGCATTTGGTGCTTCTCAGTGCCTCTCCTTGAATTACCACTCTGGGCCTTCTACAACATTAGACAGGTCAAATCAAGTCAGATGTTCAAGCCTAAAAATCAGTGGGCAGAGAATTATACTTTGTGCACAGAGAAGCTATGTTAAAATACAAGATGAATAATTATGGGCACATAATGAATGTAGTTTTCTACAATTGTTTAGTATGACATTTGATCTTTAGAAACCCCTAGATTCATACTCATTCATTTATCATTAAGTCTTTTTTGCACAGAGTCATAAAATTTTAGCACTTTAGAAGTAAAAGAGGATTTGAATGGTCCTTAATTCCATTGTTTCACTTTGCAGATATGTTACTGTGGCCTAAAAGATATTCAGTGACTCTTGCCCAGGATTGGCAAAGATGGATATGAAACCTGCTAACTGTTTTCTACAGTTAATTCATTGTGTTGGCCATTGGTTAGTTATTTAGTATCAACTAGTATTATCTGAGAAGGGAAAATTCCAATTCAGAGTAGTCAATTCAAGATTTTACCATTGCTTTCTCACAATAGAAATATTTAATAATTTAAGGTTAGTTCTGCTAAAATTAATTCAGCCTTTAAAATGAGCTCTACTCTAAGCTTTTCAAGTAAAAATTTAGCACTTCACCAAAACCACTGACAGAATAGAAAGATTAAATTGTAGAAAGTACAATTCATACTTATACAATTTATATTTATACAAGGATATATAAAATAAACAAAAATATTAAAAGTAGTTTACACTTTTAACTAATATATTAACTAATATACTAATATCAACTAGTATGCCACCTGAAATAAATACACAAAAATCAAAAAATCTCTTAAATGTTGACTAACACTTTCCTTCTTTGGGAAACTTTGGTCAGAATAGTTAATGACATCATAATTGTACATTACAATTACAGAAAATGAATGTTATCTATGTGAATGCAAACAATTTTCAAGGAAATCATAAAGTTGATTATATATAAGGAATTAATTTAAAACCCTTTTAATCTCTTTTAACAATGAGAAATTGTTTTTATAAGCCTCAATAATTCTATACTGTGAAAAGATGATTGTATTTTTTATAAACTTACTTTTTCATGCTCTTTTCATGGTACCCTTAGCTACAACTGTTTATTCAGTCTTTAAAATAATATAATTATCATAATTTCTTGAAAGTCACCTGGAAAGCAAGCTATAAACCCTTGTGAATAATGTATATTAGGTGATCTACTTGAAAAACATTCCAGATTATGTACAACTACTACTGAGAGATGAAAAGGGGAGCTAGCATGTATGTTAAGAGTAGGGCAGATGTAGAAGTGGTAGATGAGTTCATATCCTTTGTGACCAGAATCACAAAGGAAATGCAGAAAAGTTGAGAGATATTTCATCATTAACTTCTAAAACAAATTAGAAACTGGATCATCAAAGCAATTTGAATGAATGAATGAATGAATGGATAAATAAGATATATTTAAGAAAATTTGAATACAGCAACTTCTTCATTTCATGAATGTCTTGGCATTTTTGCATGGTTAATGCCTCTTTATACCTTAGATGCTTTAGATTTTCATTTTCATTTCTTTTGTGGCAAGCTTTTCTTTCACCTCCAAATCTGTACCAGTGCCTGGGCATAGCACCCAGTACTTGCCCTGTGATGGCTTCTCTTTAATATGGTTGCCTGCTTGTTTATCTGGTACCATTTCATCATAGTTTTAGCTCCATAAAGAAAGGAGCCATGTCAGTTATCATGCATACTAGGAAAGTACTTGTTATGGTTCAGATATAGGGTGTCCCTGAAATGCTCATGTGATAAACAATGCAGGATTATTCAAAAGTTAGATGATTAGATTATGAGAACTGCAACCCAATCAGTGAGCTATTCAATTTAATGAATTAATAATTTTAATGGATTACTGAGTGGTACCTATAGAGAGCATAGCTAGAGGAAGTAGGTCACTGGGGGTGTGCAGTTGGGAATTATATGTTTTGTCTTTGGTGTCTCTCTTGCTTTCTCTGATTCCTGGCTGCCATAAATATAGAAAATTTTCTCCATAATGCCCTTGGACCTGGTACTCTGCCTCATCTAAGACCTACCATGGACTAAGCCTCTGAAACCATGAGCCTAAATTTAACTTTCCTTTCTTTAAGTTGTTCTTGTCATATATTTTGGTCACAATGGAAAGATGACTAACACAGAAATTGGTATTGAGAAGTGGGTCCTCACTGTGACTAACTTGACCATGTAGTTCAGAAAAAGCCTTTGGAAATAGTTTATGAGAGGAGTTTGTTCAAGTTTGGGGATACATGCTGGAGAAGCCTTAAAATACTGTAAGCAGAGCTTAATGGGCAATTTTGGTGGTAGCTCAAAAGACCACCACGTTGATAAGAATGCAGACAATGAATATTGTGCTCTTGAGATTTAAGAGGATAATGTGGATTCTATCAGGAATTGGACTCATGGCGATTTATATTACATTATGGCAAAAAACTTGTCTACATTTTGCCTATGCCCTGAGACTAGGTGAAGATGGACTACTTAATCTGGTGGAGAAAATATCAAGGCAGCAGAGCATTCAGGCAGTAGGTATTGTTGGTGGCTTTTAGTCAGTCAGGTTTACTCTGAAAATTAGGAGCAAAAAAGCAGAGAATAAAGATTTTTAAAACTTGCAGTTTGTTTAGAAAAGTTCATGTAAAATTGGCATCAAGAAAGGTATGCTTATTATTTGATTCAAATGTATGAATTGTCAACATCATTGTACTGTCATGTGTAACTAATAAAAAAAAAGTTGTGCTTATTGATGAGATTGCTGCCACAAAAGAGGAGTTATATGCTTTACACAGAGACGAAAGGAAAGATGCCTGGAGGGCACCATCAGCAAGACCCCACTAATCAGAGACTCAAGGGTATAAAAGTAAAACTTTTATTTAAGAGACCCTGGATCTGGGGGCAGCCTGCTCACAGGTGGTGCATAGGAAGTAATTTCCTTCTGATTCATCTGATGGTACGAAATTGCCCAAACAATGCGAAGCTGCTTAAGCCAGGGTCCAAGGGACCCTGGCTATTGCTAAAGCTGGTGGCAGACCTACTGCTGGAGCTGGAGTCATCCGTGTGGCGATGGTTATGGAGGAATGCAGGTTGCTGGATTTAGGGGTTATGGAGGTTTCCACCAAGACTTCACAAAAAAGGTGTAGGAGTACAGACAGCATGTAGCAGTGTTGGATCCTCAGCATGTAGGCAGCCCCTGCGAGGTGATGCATGAAGCTGTGAGAATGAAGCTGAAGCTGCCGTGGAGAGCCCGTAGTTAAGAGAAGCCAGGAATATGGACCATCTCTCAGAGAAAGCTACAGGCTTTAGACAGAGTCAGCCTGAGAGAGAGACCAGCTGGGCTACAACTAGCAAGGTCAAAGGGGCAGGGTGACTCAAGCCCTATAGGAGATCACTTCTCATTGTTATATGCTCCAGACCATAGGATGTAGAGCTGCTGAACCTAATATTTTCCTGACTGGGTTTCAGTCATGGTTTGGTCTCATCCCTTCTTTCTATGCCCCTTTCCTACCTTTGGAATGGTAATTTTTGCTCTGTGCCATTATATATTGGATATATGTAATTTGCTTTTGATTTTTTTCCAGGGGTTTATAGCCACGAGTTTGCCTTGAGTCTTAGAGGAGTCTTTGGTCTTTGACTTTTGGGCAATGATGAAATTGTTAAGACTATGGGTACTCTTGGAAATAGACTGAATGCATTTTGCATCATAAGATGGACATTAGTTATTGGGGGCCCAAAGTAGAATGTTATGTTTTTAATATAAGGTGTCCAACAATATGCTTATGTGATAGACAATACAGGAATGTTCAGAGGTTGAATAATAAACATATGAGAACTATAACCTAATTAATATACTAATTCATTTGATGGATTAATAACTTGGATATATTAACTTGATAGTGACTATATGCAGGTGGGGCATGGCTGGAGGAATTAGGTCACCAGGGATATGCCATTAGGCATTAAATGTCTTATATATCTTGTCCCTGCCTCTCTTTCTTTCTCTCCCTCTCTCTGCTTCTATGCTGCCATGAGCCGATAGCTTTCCTCAGCGAGGCCCGTGTGCCATGATTTCTGCCTCACCTCAGGCCTAAAACAATGGACTGACTGACCATGTACTGAACCTCTGAAACCATGAGCCAAAATAAACTTTTCCTCTTCTAAGTTGTTCTTGTCAGACATTTTAGTCACAGCAATGAAAAACTGACTAACACAGCACTCTACCACTGGCCCACACCCTAACCTTAAGTTTTTATGTTACTTTATTCACAGCATCCATCACAACTCCTGCCTAATTTAAGTATCCCAAGTTTTTGTTTTTGATTGAATGAAGTCTAATAGAATGCAGTTCTGTGTGTGTGTGTGTACAAAACGCAAAATGAATTAAACTTATCACTTTAAAATTTGTGGTTGTTGGAGCTAGGGATGTGGCTCAAGCAGTAGCATGCTTGCCTGGCATTCGCGGGGCGCTGGGTTTGATCCTCAGCACCACATAAAAATAAAATAAAGATGTTGTGTTCACTGAAAACTGAAAAATAAATATTAAAAAAAATTCTCTCTCTCTCTCTCTCTCTCTCTCATCTCTCTCTCTTAAAAAAATGTGTGGTTGTTAAGTCATCTTTTTCATTGCTATGACCAAAAAACCCTAAACAATTGTGACCTAAACAAATGTGACCTAAAATAATTTTAGGAGAGGAAAAGCATATTTTGGGGCTCACAGTTTTAGAGGTTTACATCCATATATGATCAACTCCATTTCTCTGCTGTGAGGTAGCAGCACATCATGGTGGAAGGGTGTGGCAAAGGAAAGCAGCTCAGACCAAGGCACCAGAAAGCAGAGAGGGAGGGAGGGAGGAAGGGAAGGGGAGAGGGAGAGAGAGAGAGAGAGAGAACTCAAGGGAGAGAGCAAGAGCTCTACTCACCACAGATAACATATAAACCCCAAGGACATGCCCTTAGTTACCCACCTCCTCCAGCCACACCCTACCTGCCTAAGGTTACCACCTAGTTAATCCCTATCAAGAAATGAATTCAGTGATTGAGTTAAGGCTGTCATTTCAACTTTAAACTTGCTTGCATTGTCTCACACAAAAGCTTTGGGGAGACACCTCATATCTAAACCATAACAATGGTAATTGTACATTGTAAAAATCTCTGGAACTTAATAGAATTCAAAGACCCTACTCAATATAAAAAATAATATTTTAGAAAAAAATAATATGCCATGAGAAGAATAAATTATTGTAAAAATTGATTTTGAGAACAATCACTATATTTAGTTGGTAAAGTAAGTTACAGTGAATCAAAAAATTAAGTTCAAAATTTAAAGCTGGGCACTGTGGTGCACACCTTTAATCCCAGTGGCTCAGGAGGCTGAGGCAGGAGGATCACTAGTTCAAAACCAGCCTCAGCAAAAGCAAGGCATTAAGCAACTCAGTGAGACCCTGTCTCTAAACAAAATACAAAATAGGGCTGAGGAGGTGGCTCAGTGGTCAAGTGCCCCTAAGTTCAATCCCTGGAACCAAAAACAAAAAAACAAAACAACAAAAGAAACATTTAATGGTATATGGATGATGCTCTTATTGACTGCCACATGTAGAAAGACTTTTAGTAATAAGACCATGGAGTTAATCACAAAAAAATGAATTAGCAACACTGCACAAAAGTTAAGATTACCTGAGTGCAACAAAGCAGCATATGTAAATTTAAAAAGCAAATGTTAAACTATATTTAAAAATTTAACAAATGGTTAGTATCTTAATAATAAAAGTAATCCTTAGACAATAAGTAAGGAAAAAATTCATGTCAGTAGAAATTTGGGTAAAGAAAATAGACAATTTAAAGAGTGTATTTAATTAGAAAAACATGTTCCACTACACTAGTAATTAAATAAATAGAAACCTAAGCAGCTTATAAGGTAATACATTATTAAAAATCAGAAATTAAAAAATTATAAGACGAAATGCTCATAAGAGTAGAGTAAGAGTTTTTATATGTACTATGGTTAGAAAATGAATTGTTCTTTTTCTGAAATGTAATTTTTCAGTTATCAAGATCCTTAAAAATACTTGTGGTCTTTAATCTAGAAATTTCACTTGGTACAAATTCATCCCATCAAGCAATTTGGGTTATAGATGAAGAAATTTTTTATGTAATTTGTTAAATAAATATTCAATTCTAACTGCAGGTGACAGACAGAATTTAGGGATCCGAAGAGTAAACAAAACAATCAAGGCACTTAAATCTGAGGAACATACAGACATATAAAGATTCAATTATAATTGCTAATATTTAAATAGCTTAAGTTTTCAGATACTGTCTTAGGGGATTTTTATATATTACATATATAACACATATATAAATACACACATAAACATATATATTATTATAAATGTACATAACATATATGTTTTATCCTCCCCAAAACCACAGGGGGTAGTTAGTATCATAACTTTATTAAAGACAGAGAGGGTAAGTGATTTACCCAGATCATTACATCTATAATGTACCATAATGCAGAAATTATTTAAAATGCTAAAAGTTGTCCAAAAATAGTAAAACATTAAGAAAATTAAATAATATTTAAATGGTAGGATTTATTTCAGTTATAAAAAACGACATTTCCAAAAATTTTTAATGACATGAGAAATATTTGTAACATAATCTTAAATAAAGCTGATATTTATTTAAGATTATGTTACAAATATTTATTTAAATCTGATATCAGGTTTAAGTGCCTTGATTGTTTTGTTTACAGATTAGTATACATTAAATGAACCTAATTTTATTATTAAAAGGTATTATAAATATGTATGTATCAAATCAATTTACTATTTGCTCATCAATTTACCAGCTTATCATTTGCTCACCTCATTAGATTCTGAGTTGATGGCGAAGAGCTCAGTCGGTTCATAATTTTACCGTGGTTATTCCTAATAGATGCTAAGCTTTAACTGAATAGTGAATAGGACAAATGCAACAAAGTCTATAAGAATATGTAGTAGCCACCCCCTTTCTGTGGTTTCACTTTGAATGGTTTCAATTGCTTCTAGTAAACCATAGTCCAAAAATATTAAATGGAAAATTCCTTAAATAAGCAATTCATAAGTTGTAAATTGTACACCATACTGAGCAGCTTGATTAATCTCACTGTGTTCCACTCCAGTCCAGCCTAGGACATGAATCATAACTTTACCCTGACATCTATTTAGAATATGCTGCCTACCTGTAGTGGCTTAGCAACCATCTGAGTTATCAGATTAACTATTGCAGTATAGCTATGTTTCTATTCAAATAACTCACATAATATGCTAGACCACAGTGCTCGTGTCATTCAATCTCATCACATTGGTATGATGTCATGTCACATTATCATAAGAAGAATGGTGAGTATCCGTACAAACTATTTTAAGCACTAAGAGAGGTCATATTCACATATCTTTTATTACAGTATATTATTATACTGTATACAGTATGTTATTATACTGTAATATAAGACTTCTCGTTTATTATTAGTTATTATTAATCTCTTAATGTATCTAAACTGTTAATTGAATTTATCAAAAGTATCTATGTATAGGAAAAATATTTATGTAGGCTTCAATAATATCATCCAAGATTTAAGGCATCCCCTGGGGGTCTTGGAACATATTTCCTACAGATAAAGAATGACTACTGTATACAAAAATGCTAGCATTAGTTTTCTTTAAACTTTGAAATTTTAGGTTGTTTTATTTCTTTGTTATAATTTTTCAATATGTGCAAAATTTATTCCAGTGAACATGTATAGATTAAATTAACTTGTGTTTTTTAAGAGTATAGTGGATTCTAAAGGAAACCTATGTTTAAACAGAATTAACAACCATCTGTGTGAGGTAACATAGGCATCTATCTGCTGGAAGGTAGGAAATTTAACCAGATGATATTCTGATATTCCTGTTAGATATGGGTTACCTGGTGTGCCAGTTATCAATTTATAGTCTCTCAGCTGCAAATGTATGCACCTTTGCGTGCTCCACAAAAATGTAGATATGCCCTTTAAGTATTTTCCTTTGCCAGCCTGCATAATATTAAACTTTGTCAGAGGCACAAGGAAGGGATTTTCCTCCCTGGTTCTGGTATGTTCCCTCCTGCAGTGTGAACAGCTGGTTTGCCAGAGCTTCAGGCTACCATGTTACTTGGTGGTCAGCAGCACCCACCGCCCAGAAGCCTGCAGCTACCCTGGCACCAATCTTGGACAGTTTCATAGTAAAGAGACTCCTATCCATACACTGTTTTCCATGACATCTTACAAAGCAGATTTCCAGCAAATTCTGGAAGGCAGATGTTTAACTTAACTCTGGCATAGCATTCTCTTCATTGACTGCCTTTCAATGGGCCATGGCTGGGCCCTGAGTTACAAGGTCAAGATCTCAGACATGAGGGTGGGAGAGTATGTTTCTTGGGTAACTATCTGAGTTTCAGGACAGTGACTGTTTCTTATACCTCCTCTTCCTATATTTTTAAAGGGTTCCCTTTAATCCTTACAAGTCATTTCTTCGTAATTCCAATCCCCTGTTGAAGTTAGTAATTCTTTTTTTTTTTTTTTTTTTTTTTTTTTTAGGGGGGGATATACTGGGGATTGAACTCAGGGGCACTCGGCCACTGAGCCCAGCCCCAGCCCTATTTTTTGTATTCTATTTTGAGACAGCTTTGCTGTTGCTGAGGCTGGCTTTGAACTCATGATCCTCCTTCCTCAGCCTCCTGAGCCACTGAGATTACAGGCATGTGCAACTGTGCCTGGCTGAAGTTAGTAATTCTTGATATATTAAACTTTTCTTGTTCAGATTATAGTATAGTTTGTGTCCCTTGACTGAGCATTGACTGATAAAAGATTCCTGATCTGGGTTCTGTGGATTTTAAAGATTTTTATTATAATTTCCATCCTTCTAACTTCACTGAGAAAAAATAAAGGATACAAATAAAATATTGCAAGGGGTATGTCTGTCACAGAGGCCAAGAACCATAATTATTCAAATATAGAATGAAGATATAGTGTCCCTGAAGCATATAAAATTCCAAATAAATGAGTGTAAGCTGAGTAAATAACTTATGCAGGGAAGGAGGAAATATATTAAGGAAAAATATTCCTTTCTGAAATGGCAAACATCATGAAAGCAGAGCTATTATCAAAGAAGGTATTAGAGGGAGGCAAACTATCAGAGGATAAAATGAAAAACATAAATAAAAATTGAAATATGAAGCCTTATGAAGAGACCACCAAATCAAAAAGCCAGTCTGTAGGGCATATCTAATTCTGAAAATATGATTCTCTCAAATTAGTATAACTCACCTTTTAGTCAAAGGACAACTAAAAAGTAATTAAAAGGCCTAAACTTTTCTTAAGGGTTAAATTTGCCACAGGGGGGAAAAAGATTTGTATATGCATATCATATCTGAAGTAAATATTAAAATGAATTACCCAGAGAAATTTGCATCAAAACTAAAGAAGTAATTCTAGCATATCCCAATCTAGAATTACCAATTATGAATCTTGAAGTATATTTACCTTATTTAGTGGCAATTATTGTGACAACTTAGCAGTTCCACTGACTTAGGCCTTGAAATGACTGTGTTTAAAATTTAAGCTCAGGGGCTGGGATTGTGGCTCAGTGGTAGAGTGCTCGCCTAGCACGTGGGAGGCCCTGGGTTCAATCCTTAGTACTACATAAAGATGATAAATAAGGCATTGTGTCCATCTACAACTAAAAATATTTTTTTTTAATTTATGATCAAAGAAATTGTTATTTACAGAGGAGATAAAATATTTATTGATGAAAGAAAATAATACATGTAAATATTTAGCATGTTGTATTTCATACAGTAAGCACTCAATAAATACTAGATATCCTACTGTTATTAATAGTAATATAGCCAAAAGTCAAATTGACCTTCAATTGCATCACACATTATTATCTATTTGCTGAAAATACCTTTGAGCTTTTTTCTATAAGAAGTTACTTTACTAGGAGTTGTGGAGGATACAAATAATGTTAGATATGCTAATCTCCCAGCTTCCTAATTCCCTATGCAAAGTTTGTTTGAATTTATAGACTTCCCTTTTACCAAACTTGAAGTCAACAAAAACTTGTGGGAAGTTCCTGTTGGTTTTCTATTTACTAAATTATTCGAAAGGTTTCCTGTCTTTTAATTATGTGATTTTTTTGCAACCTAAATCTACTGTCTGATTTCATCCACATTAATGTTGTGCGTGTTTGGCATAGTAGTCTTAAGACTCAAGGTCATGTCAGCATATTTTATGTTAGCTTTCTTTCCCCATATTGTGGCAATAATGGGTTTGATAAGCATGTTTTTTATATGTTCATTTAGATTATAGATAAACAGTTCTTATTTAATTAATGTCTATTATATGCCAGACAATACATACCTCATCTCACTTAATGTTCACTGTGAGGCCCAGAGAGGTTTGACATCACATAAAAGTAAAAGGCAGAAACAAACTTTGATTGCAGATCTTCCTTTTGAAGTACATACTTTCTTCACTATATTTCCGGTTTCTGTTGCACCCCCCAAATGCACAAGAAACACTTTGAAGTTTCCTAGGCTTTACCCCACAGAGTATCTGTGGTAGAGCCTAAAAATCTGTATTTGAGAATTGCTACACTACTCCATGATGTCCTTAGTGAACAGAAAATATCTAAACCTCATTTCAGACCTACGACATATGACTCAAGATTTTATTCCTAGTTATGTGGGTCTATTTATAAATACCCATTGGATATAGTATATCACATTATATTTTCCATAAGTTTATATATTTTTGTGATACTTCTCACCTGCATGAAGCAGGTGAGAACCTAGTGTTCCAATAAGAAGGGTAGCTGGAATCAAGATAGTTTGCAGAAGCATAGGTTCATCCTTTCTTTGGACTATAATCCTAGTAATATCAATGGAAAAGAAAATTAGTTTACTACCCACTAGAAGCCTCCATAACTATGTAAAATGGATGTTTGAAATGGTAGGAATTCACAGAAAGGTGAGCAGGCTCTGATAGGGAAAATGAGAGTACATCACAGACAGATTCCATTCTTTTCCCACATCCTCTAAGAGCTGGTACTAGTTGTTAGAGAAGAAAGCAGTGAGCTTGTGTCATTAATGGAATGTTTCATAGAGGAAAAGGATATAAGCTGAAACCTAAGGAAGGGGAAGGTCTTGGTATAATGGTGAAACCAGCAAAGTGAAGGAAAAGAATAATGACAGTATTTGTAAGTTGATAATGCTGAGTAAAAGAGATCAAAAGGAAACTAGTCTGACTATAGTCTGGTCTCTGAATCCTGGGAATGGTGGTGAAATTGGGCCAGAATATAGAAAACATTAAAAGCATAATCAGAGATTGAATTGAATTTTTATGGCCCAAAGAACCCATTCTGGTTTTTGAGTATAAAATGACATGAAAAATCCAGAGTGCTTTGAAACTAATAAGAGTTAACTGCCATTTATTATTATGTAGTGATCCATATGTGTAGGATTTTATAGACAATATATCATTTACTTTCCTCTATAATTGACAAGATGGTATTACCTCAGTTTTACAGACAAGGAAACTGAGACTTAAGAAGAATAAGAAATTCATATAAGAATACACAGATAAAATAGAATTAAGCCAAAATTTTACACATCTATATCTGACTCCAAAGATTATATCATGCTGTACTGCTTTGCATGAGATTGTTCTGGTATCCTGGGGAGATTTATACAGAGGAAGTCAATGATTTGAGTTAGGAGATCGGTAACCCAGGCTTGTGTCCATTGAACTTGAAGGGATAAGATTTCTGTCTGGGGATAAGGAATCCATTTGAAATTTGAATTACAATTTGAAACAAATTATAATGTGGAGCCTGCCCTTCATTTTGACTACATCATGAATAATTTTAAAATAATTATTAAGAATATGCAATCATATCTATAGTATACTCTATAACTAGAATTCTTAGGAAAAAAATCTGGATTCTTAAGAGAAATAGCTTCTACATGCATCAAGAAAAGTTTATGGGGCCTATGTACAAAAGCAGTACATTTGACAATAAAAGCTGAGGAACTCAGTCTCAGGATGCTTAATATTTTAAGTGAATAATTAATGGTTGTGCTATTTCTCTAGGTTTTTATAAGTGGTATATGATTTTTGTCTTCAGATGGGGATGGCCTTCCAAGAAATCTGGATATCTTGGTAATATAGCTTATATATTTTATATAATAAAGATTACAAAGACAAGTTAAATGTAGAGATCCTAGGATTCAAGCTTAGAAAAATCCATCGATTTATCCATGCTTATAAAACTTCTGATTTCTTGGCTTGGAATTCAAACCAGGTCTGTATGATTTTAGAACATGTTTTCTAATATCATGAGTCACAATGCTAAAGTTCCCCATAACTCTCAAAAATAAAACAGTTTTTAAAAATATTTAAGCAAGTGTCAGGATTTATTTAAAAAGTTATTTGGGAAGAGCTGATAATATCTGAATAAATTACAAATGATGAGCATACCCTCTTTCTGTATTAATTAGAGATTACAGCCTTTATGGAATGCAGAATTTCTAAATTGTATTTCACCCCAACCTATCCCTCTTCTATAAGTAGTGCAAGGCTAGCAATTTCTTTTACTCAGATTAAATGAATTTGCATTAATTCATCTAACTATAAAACAAAATCTAAAACTAAAAATATTTGCCATTAAACTCAGCAGAAATTTTGAGAATAGTAATTTTGAAAAGTTTAACTCAATAAGAATATGTTTATCAAAAATGGCTAATTTGGGCATATATGATTAGTTTAACAGACCCTGCCTGTGAGAGTTGATAATCTTAACATATAGGTCTTATTTCAAAATCCTGCTCCTTAGGAAATGAGACATTCCATGATCAATGTCTCTTCTCTTTTTTGTGGTGCCTATTTTAATTGTGCAGCACTAACTTTACTGGCTGCCTCTCAACAGACTTAAAATGCAGAGAACATCATGATTTCTCCAAAAATACTTGTATTCTAGAAATTTTTGAAAATGGTGGAATGATAGAGCCTTTGTGATATTAAAAATGATTCATGAAGCTGGATTACTGTAAGGAGAGACATTTCTGAAAATAAAATGAGAATACTTTGGAGAAAGGAACACCCAAGAGATATAGTTGGGACTATTTGGGTTTTGAGTGATAGCTATTAAGACAGACATAAACAAATGCAGAACTAAGTGACCTAGGCAAATGCATTTAGAAAGACCTGGATGTGATCTTATCTTTCTGAAAATTCTGAGAATCAAGGAATCTGTTTTTCCGCTTATACATCATTTGGGGTAGGCTATTTAATTCATTAACAGTTACTTTTAAGTCAGATTATGCATTCACATAGTTTAAAGCCTTGCCTTAGAATTATCTATTAAAAAAGTACTGTATATTTTATATACCAGTCCTATTTTCTTGTTCCACTGAAAACCCTTTTCATCATTTTCTGCTTATTTTTTATTTTTATTTTAATTTTTATGAGGTCTGCTACTTTTTAGCAGCTTATTGTGTCTTGTTGTCTTCTGCCTCAGCCCTATGACCTTTCCATTTGATCTCTTTTAGAAGCAATGGCTTCATTAGGTTTTACAAAATTGGGTATTGTTTTTTAAATCATAGGTTTAATTCCTTTTGATGTGTTATTAAGTTAAGTTTTTGTATTATGCTGAGATGCATATAGCATAAAATTCACAAGTTTAATTATGTTAAAGTGTTTAATCAGAGACATTTAGCACATTTCATAATATTGTGTAGTCATTACCACTATCTAGCTCTGCAACATGTTCTTCATTTGTCTGTTAAGTTTATTGGCTTGCAGGATCATCAAGTCCTCCATTTTCGTAGTAATGATCTTCTGCCTAGTTATTGTATTCACTATTCATAGTGATCATCTACAACAATCTTTTAATGACTATTGTAAAACTATTTATTCTACCTTCATTTCTGTTACTTTTTTCTTTATATTTTGGGACATTATTGTAGGTCATATCTCCTAATATCAATATATAATGCTCTTGCCAGGAGGGAGGGTGAGGCAGGAGGATGACAAATTCAAAGGTAGCCTCAGTAACTTAATGAGGTCCTAAAGAACTTGGCAAAACCCTCTCTCAAAATAAAAATTCAAAAGGTCTGGGATGTAGCTCAGTGGTTAAGCATCCCTGGGGAAATAAATAGATAAATCTTCATTGATTCTTATAGCAATTTTTGACTTATATGTTTAGTCTGCTTTTTCACTGCTGTGACCAAAATACCTGACAAAAAATTAGAAGAGGAAAAGTTTACTTGGGTGGAGGGGTTCATGGCTTCAGAGGTCTTAGTCCATAGATGGCTGTTTCCATTGCTCTGAACTTAATGTGAGGCAGATCATCATGGCAGAAATGTGTGGCAGAAGAAAACACCTATGGACATGGCACCAGGAAGCAGAGATAGAGACTCCCTTCACCATAAACAAAATATACACCAAACACATGCTCCAGTGACTCACTCTCTCTAGCCACACCCCACCTGTCTACAGTTACCACCCAGTTAATCCCTATTAATACACTGATTAGGTAAGACTCTCATAACCCAATCATCTCACCTCTGAACTTCTTTTGCATTGTCTCACATATGAGCTTTTGAGGGACACCTAATATCTAAACCATAAAATTTTGCCTTGGCCCCCAAAAGCTCATTCCTGTCTCACAATGCAAAATACATTTTGTCCATTTTCAAGAAACTCCATAATCTAACCAGTTATAGAATTGTCCAAAAGTCTTTAAGTCCAAAGTCTTTTTTGAAACTCAAGGTAAACTCTCTTGGAAGCCCCTGTAAAAATCAAAATCAAGTTACTTATATCCAATATATAAAGGTACAGAGTAAACATTTTCTTTTCAAAAGGAAGAAATTAGGACATAGAATGAAGGCATGGAACCAAAGCAAGACAGAAATCCAGTTGGGCAAACAAGCCCTGTAGTTCCATGTCAGGCATCCAGAGCACATGACACTGTCATGTCCTCTCCAAAGGGCTTGTGTAACTCTGCCTCTGTGGCGTTGCTGGCTGCAGCCCACTTAGCCTCTCTCTCGGCTTGTCTCTGCTCAATTCCTGTAGCTTTTCTTGGCAGATGTTCCATGGTACTAGTATTTCTTGATCTCAGAGGTCTCCACTACAGCTTTGGCTTCCTCCTTCCACCTCCAGGCATTGCCCTCTCAGGGGCTGGTGGCAGGAACCCAGACCATGCTGTAGCTTGCCTGGCCTCACAGGCCTTCCTTTGAAATCTTGGTGGAAGTCTCCATGACACCCTAACTCCAGCATCCTACATTGCTGCAGAACCAGAACCAATGGTTGATGACAATGTGCGAAACCTCCAGCAGTAGCCAAGCCTCCAGAGATCATGGCTGCAGCAGCCTCTGAGTGCCTGGGTGGCTGAACATGGTGAAGCAACTTCCTAGGCCACCTTGTTCAAGAAGGATGCCCCACTGGCTCTTCCCAAGGGAATCTTTTTCTTTTACACACTTGAACCTGAGGTGGGTATAGCCTTTCCAGTTTCTGGTATGATTTCAAGCCCCCAACCCTATCATTTTTAGGTAAAGTAACAGAATCTCTTCAGTAGCTGCAATATCTTTATTAACCACCCATTCCTTAGCCCCAGTTTTACTCAGTTTTCTAGTCAGACTGCACATTTATCAACTCTTCCAGCTATGCTTTCTTCTCCTGATTATGGCGACAAACTTGGCTGAAAGCTGCCAACAATGCCCTTGCCACCCCCTGAAGGCTGTGCTGCTTAGAAATTTCCTCTGTCAGATTAATATTAGACCATCATTTTAAATTTAGCCTCACAGAAAACGTCAGGATATGGATAAAATGTAGACAACATCTTAGCCAGAATATAACTTGAATGGCCTCTAGTCTAGTTTTCGATACAGCCCTCCTTCTGCTCTGAAACCTCATGAGCCCAAACTTTGCTGTCCACGGTCTTTCAGCATTCTGATCTTCTGAACTCCTACCATAACTGCCCATGACGCTCCAGTTATGCAATCTAAAGCTTTACTAGCTTGCATCTCTAAACTTTTCAAAATTCCTCCCCCAAATTCTAAAAAGCTCCAAAACCTTCTGAACATGGTCGGGTTAGTCACAGCAATGGCTGCACTTCTTGGTACCAATTTCTGTTTCAGTTAGCTTTTTCACTGTTGTGACCAAAAGACCTGACAGAAACAATTTTAGAAGAGGAAGAATTTATTTGTAAGGGGCAGGTAGTGGTCACAGTTTTAGAAGTCTTAGTCCATACAAGGCCAACTCCATTCCTTGGGGCCCAAGATAAGTCAGGACATTATGGTGGAAGAGTGTAGTGGAGGAAGGCAGCTCTGGATATCACACCAGGAAGCAGAGAGTAAGAGACTCCCCTCACCAAAGAAAATACATACCTCAAACACCCCCTCCAGCTACACTCTACCTGTCTACAGTTACCACCCAGTAATACACCAATTAAGTAATACTACACTACAGTAATACACCAATTAAGGTAAGACTCTCAGAACTGAAACATTTCATCTCTGAACTTCTTTTGCATTGTCCCACACATGGGCTTTTGGCAGACACCCAGTATCTAAACTGTAACTATATATATATATATATATATATATATATATATATATATATATATATATATATAGTTAAATTATATATATATTAACTTTTAAAAATTTATATGTGACAGTGGAATGCATTACAATTCTTATTACACATTTAGAGCACATTTTTCATATCTCTGGTTGTAAACAAAGTATATTTACACCAATTCGTGTCTTCATACATGTACATTGGATAATAATGATCATCACATTCCATCATCATTTCTAACCTGATGCCCCCTCCCTTCCCCTCCAACCCCTCTTCTCTATCTTGAGTTCGTCTATTCCTACCATGCTGCCTCTTCCTATCCCACTATGAATCAGCCTCCCTATAAAAAAAAATATTTGGCATTTGATGTTTTGGGATTGGCTAACTTCACTTAACAATATCTTCTCTAACTCCATCCATTTACCTGCAAATGCTATGATTTTATTCTATTTTATTGCTGAGTAATATTCCATTGTGTATATATGCCACATTTTTTTAATCCATTTATCTACTGAAGGGCATCTAGGTTGGTTCCACAGTTTAGCTATTGTGAATTGTGCTGCTATAAACATTGATGTGGCTGTGTCCCTGTAATATGCTGTTTTTAAGTCCTTTGACTATAGATGGAGGAGAGGGATAGCTGGGTCAAATGGTGGTTCCATTCCCAGTTTTCTAAAACATCTCCATACTGCTTTCCATATTGGTTTCACCAATTTGCAGTCCCACCAGCAGTGTATGAGGGTATCTTTTTCCCCACATTCATGCCAACACTTATTGTTGTTTGTCTTCATAATAGCTGCCATTCTGACTGGAGTGAGATGAAATCTTTAAGTGGTTTTGATTTGCACTTCTCTAATTGCTAGAGATGATGAACATTTTTTCATATATTTGTTGATATCATCTTCTGAGAAGTGTCTGTTCAGGTCCTTGGCCCATTTATTGATTGGGTTATTTGTTTTTTTGGTGCTTAGCTTTTTGAGTTCTTTATATACCCTAGAGATAAGTGCTCTATCTGATGTGTGAGGGGTAAAAATTTGCTCCCACTATGTAGGTTCTCTATTCACCTCACAGATTGTTTCTTTTGCTGAGAAGAAGCTTTTTAGTTTGAATCCATCCCATTTATTGATTCTTGGTTTTACTTCTTGCACTATAGGAGTGTTATTAAGGAAATTGGGGCCTAATCCCACATGATGGAGATTAGGGCCTACTTTTTCTTCTATTAGATGCAGAGTCTCTAGTTTAATTCCTAGGTCCTTGATCCACTTTGAGTTGAGTTTTGTGCATGGTGAGCGATAGGGATTTATTTTCATTTTTGTTGCATTTGGATTTCCAGTTTTCCAGCACCATTTGTTGAAGAGGCTATCTTTTCTCCACTGCATTTTTGGCACCTTTGTCTGATACAATATAATTGTAATTTTGTGGGTTAGTCTCTGTGTCCTCTATTCTGTATCATTGCTCTACCAGTCTGTTTTGGGGCCAATACCATGATGTTTTTGTTACTATCGCTCTAAAGTATAGTTTAAGGTCTGGTATAGTGATGCTACCTGCTTCACTCTTCCTGCTAAAAATTTCTTAAGCTATTCTGGGTCTCTCAGTTTTCCAGATGAATTTCATGATTGCTTTTTTTATTTCTATGAGGAATGTCATTAAGATTTTGACTGGAATTACATTAAATCTGTATAGTACTTTTGGAAGTATGGTCATTTTGATAATATTAGGTCTGCCTATCCAAGAGCAAGGTAAATCTTTCCATCTTCTAAGGTCTTCTTTGATTTCTTTCTTTAGGGTTTTGTAGTTTTCATTGTATAGATGTTTCAACTCTTTTGTTACATTGATTCCCAAGTATTTTATTTTATTTTTTTGAGGCTATTGTAAATGGTGTAGTTTTCCTCATTTCCTTCTCAGAGGACTTGTCACTGATATACAGAAATGCCTTTGATTTATGGGTGTTGATTTTATATCCAGCTATTTTGCTGAATTCATTTACTAGTTCTAGAAGTTTTCTGGTGGAGCTTTTTGGGTCTTCTAGGTATAGAATCATATTGTCAGCAAATAGTGCTAATTAAAATTCTTCTTTTCCTATATGTATCCCTTTAATTTCTTTTGTCTGTCTAATTGCTCTGACCAGTGTTTTAAGAACTACGTTGAATAGAAGTGGTGAAAGTGGGCATCCCTGTCTTGTTCCAGTTTTTTCAGGAAATGTCTTCAATTTTTCTCATTCAGGAAATGTCTTCAATTTTTCTCTATATTGGCCTGGGGCTTAGCATAGATAGCCTTTATGATGTTGAGATATGTTCCAGTTATGTCTAATTTTTCTATTGTTTTGAACATAAAGGGGTGCTGTATTTTGTCAAATGCATATTCTGTGTCTATTGAGATGATCATATGATTCTTATCTTTAAGTTTATGTGATGAATTACATTTATTGATTTCCATATCTTGAACCAACCTTGCATCCCTGGGATGAATCCCACTTGATCATAGTGCACGATCTTTTTGATGTATTTTGTATTCAATTTGCCAGAATTTTATTGAGAATTTTTGCATCTATGTTCATTAGAGATATTGGTCTGAAGTTTTCTTTTTTTTTATATGTCTTTGCCTGGTTTTGGAATCAGGGTGATATTGGCCTCATAGAATGAGTTTGGAAATGTTGCCTCTTTTTCTATTTCCTGAAATAAATTGAAGAGTATTGGTATTAGTTCTTCTTTAAAGGTCTTGTAGAACTCAGCTGTGTATCCATCCAGACCTGGGCTTTTCTTGATTGGTAGACTTTTGATGGCGTCTGCTATTTTGTCACTTGAAATTGATCTGTTTAAATTGTGTATATCATCCTGATTCAATTTTGGCAAATTATATGACTAGAAATTTGTTTATGCCTCTGATATTTCCTATTTTACTGGAGTACAGGTTTTCAAAATAATTTCTAATTATCTTCTGTATTTCTGTAGTGTCTGTTGTGATATTTCCTTTTTCATCACCTATGTTAGTGACTTTTCTTTCTCCTTCTCTTTGTTAGCATGGCTAAGGGTGTGTCAATTTTATTTAATTTTTCAAAGAACCAACTTCATGTTCTGTCAGTTTTTTCAACTGTTTCTTTTGTTTCAATTTCATTGATTTATCTCTGATTTTAATTATTTCCTGTCTTCTGCTTTTGGTGTTGATTTGTTCTTCTTTTTCTAGGGTTTTAAGATGTAATGTTAGGTCATTTATTTGTTGACTTTTTCTTCTTGAAAGGAATGAACTCCATGCAATGAACTTTCCTCTTAGAACTGCCTTCATAGTGTCCCAGAGATTTCGATATGTTTGTTGTATCTGTTTTCTCATTTACCTCTAAAAATTTTTTAATGTTTTCCTTGTTGTCTTCTGCAACCCATTGTTCATTCAGTAGCATATTACTTAGTCTCTAAGTATTGGTGTGGATTTTATTTCTTATTTTATAATTGCTTTCTAATTTCATTCCATTATGATCTGATAGAATGCAGGGTAGTATCTCTTCTTTTCTATATTTGTTAAGAGTTGCTTTGTGACAATAGTATATGATCTATTTTAGAGAAGGATCCATGTTTTGCTTAGAAGAAAGTGTATTCTCTCATTGAAGGATAAAATATTATATATATGTCAGTTAAGTCTACGTTATTGATGGTATTATTGAGTTCTATAGTTTCTTTGTTCGGCTTTTGTTTGTAAGATCTATCTATTGATGAAAGAGGTGTGTTAAAGTCACCCAAAATTATTGTGTTTGGTCTATTTGACTCTTGAATTTGAGAAGAGTTTGTTTGATGAATATAGATGCTCCATTGTTTGGGGCATATATATTTACAATTGTTGAATCTTGTTGGTGTATGGCTCCTTTGAGTAGTATGTAGCATCCTTCTTTATCCTTTTTGATTGACTAATAATTGAAGTCTATATTGTTTGATATGAGGATAGAAGCCCCTGCTTGCTTCTGCAGTTCCTGTAAGTGGTATGATTTTTTTGAACCCTTCACCTTCAGTCTGTGGATATCTTTTTCTATGAGATGAGTCTCTTGGAGGCAGCATATTGTTGGGTCTTTTTTTTTTCTGATCCAATCTGCTAGTCTGTGTCTTTTGATTGGTGAGTTTAGGCCATTAACATTCAGGGTTATTATTGAGACATGATTTGTATTCTCAGCCATTTTGTTTATTTTTAGTATTTAACATGACTTGGTTTCTCGTCTGATTAGATTTTCTTTTAGTGTAATCTCTCCCTCTGCTGAATTTCATCATTGTTTTTCATTTCCTCTTCTTGAAATATTTTGCTGAAGATGTTCTGTAGGGCAGACTTTCTAGTTGTAAATTCTTTTAACTTTTGTTTATCATGGAAGGTTTGTATTTCATCATCAAATCTAAAGCTTAGTTTTGCTGGATATAAGATTCTTGGTTGGCATCCATTTTCTTTCAGAGCTTGGTATATGTTGTTCCATGATCTCTTGGCTTTGAGGGTCTGGGTTGAAAAATCTGCTGAAATATGAATTGGTCTCCTTCCCTCTATATGTGATCTGATTCCTCTCTCTTGCAGCTTTTAAGATTCTATCCTTATTCTGTATGCTATGCATTTTCATTATAATGGGCCTTGGTGTAGATCTATTGTAATTTTATACACTTGGTGTCCTGTAAGCCTCTTGTATTTGGTTTTCCAACTCGTTCTTCATGCTTGGGAAATTTTCTGATATTATCTCTTCGAAGAGATTGTGCATTCCTTTGGTTTGAAACTCTGTGCCTTCCTCTATCCCCAAAACCCTTATATTTGGTCTTTTGATTCTGTCCCATAATACTTGGTTGTTCTGTTCATGGTTTCTTACTATCTTCACTGTGTGGTCAACTTTATTTTCCAGATTGTATACTTTGTCTTCATTGTCTGATGTTCTTTCTTCCAAGTGATCTAGTCTATTGGTTATGCTTCCTATTGAGTTTTTTATTTGATTTATTGTATCCTTCATTTCAAGGATTTCTGACTGTTTTTTTTTTTTTAGAGTCTCTATCTCTCTCTTGAAGTAATCTTTTGCTACCTGTATTTGCTCTCTTATCTCTTGTTGGAGTGATCAATTTTTGCCTGTATTTGCTCATTTAGATCATTCTTTAATTCACAGATCATTTTAATTATGAACCTTTGGAACTCCTTCTCTGACATTTCATCAACTTTGCTGTCCATGGGTTCTGTCATTAGTGTCTTGGTTTGTTTGGGGCAATTTCCTCCCTTGTTTTATCATATTGTCTATATGTCTTCCTTTCCTGCAGTGTGGATCTGAGATATTACCATTTCTACGCCATATTCTTGTAGTACCCATGAAGATTGTCTGTACCTCAGATTGATGTTTGGTTTCCAGACCCTGCTGGTGCCCCTCAATGTATGTTACTGCATCCTGGACCTGGGTCCTGCATACGTCAGTGTGGGTGGATCTGGGCCATTGGGCTTGACCTCCCGTGGTAGTCCGCTGGTCGGAAGCAGTGGTCTTATGCCAGATGCTAGGCTCTGGGGGGTGTCATCTCTGGTGGGTATCTGCCCTGTAGATGGAGGGGTAGACTAGGCCTTCTGTGAGCTTAGGTCCCATGCAGGCTGGTGTGGGAAGTCCTACATATGTTTTTTAATACCTTTATTTTGTTTATTTATTTTTATGTGGTATTGAGGATCGAATCCAGTGCCTCACACGTGCAAGGCAAGCACTCTACCACTGAGCCACAACCCCAGCCCCATAACAATATGTTTTGCCTGTTGTTGTATAGCCATCCAGTTTCTCTTTTGGTACTTTCTTCCATCCTTTAATTTTCAATCTGATGATAACTTTGATTTTTGAAGTGGGGCTTCCTCTAGACACTATAGTTTGAAGCTATCATTCATTTAAAGGTAAGGTACTCATAAGGAAGGGCTTATATCCTTTGACTATTTGTTTCCTGTATGTGCTATAACTTTTTTGTACCTTAAGTCTTTCATTGCTATTTTTATGTTTTTTATAATCAATCTAATTTAATTCCCTTTTTTACTCCCCTTTAATTTACTTTTCTGTACTTTCCTTTTTAGTAATTACTTTGGGTATTACTGTTAACATCTTCTATTTAAGGTATCTAGTTTAAAAATAGCAAGTCAGCTTGCTATTTTAATAGTAGTTTTCTATTTTAATATTTTAATAGTATACAGAACTCTTCTATATAGGTTTATCCATTCCTGTTTGTGTTGTTTTTGTTATATGTGAAATCTTTATACATTGTGTGTCCATTAACCTAGATTTGTAGTTTTCATTATGAATTTGTCTTTTCAATTATGTGGAGAAAATAAGAAAAGTTAAAACCAAAAATACAGTACAGAATTTTATATTTGCCCATGAGGTTACCCTTACTGCAGATCTGAAAGCTGTTTTCTATTATCTTTCCATTTCATTTTGAAGGACTCTCTTCAACATTTCTTTTTTTAATTGGTTATTTTTAGTCATACATGATATTAGGATTCATTCTGACACAATTATATGGAATATAATTTGTTCTAATTCAGTCCCCAGTGCTTCCCCTTTACCTCCCTGTTTCCTCCCCCTATTCCCTTCCCTCCACTCTATTGATCTTTCTGATGTTCACTTATATATTTTTTAAAATTACTGTAACATGATGGTGAGATTTACTGTGGTATATTCATATGTGTACATAGGAAAGTTAGGGAATTCATTCCCTATTCCATTCCTATTCCCTTTTCTTCATTCCTCTTTCCCTACTCCACTGATCTTTCTTCTTTTCTGTTTTTCTCTTCCCTTTATTTAGGATTAGCTTCCACATATCAGAAAAAAACATTTGACCTTTGACTTTTGGGGACTGGTCTATTTCATTTAACATGATAGTCTTCAGTTCCATCCCTTTATCAGCAAATGCCACAATGTCATTCTTCTTTATGGCTGAGTAATATTCTATTGGGTATATATACCACTTTTTCTTCATCTATTCATCTGCTGAAGTGCACCTAGCTTGGTTCCATTGCTTTGCTGTTGTGAATTGTACTGCTATAAACATCGATGTGATTGCATCACTATAATGTACTAATTTAAAATCCTTTTGATATATACTGAGGATTGGGATATCTGGGTTATATGGTGTTTCCATTCCTAGTTTTTGAGGAATCTTCATAGTGGTTTTCAGAGTGGTTGTACTAATTTGCAGTCCCACCAACAATGTATGAGTGTACCCTTTTCTCCACATCCTTGCCAACATATATTGTTACTTGTATTCTTGATAATTGCCATCTTGATTGGGGTGAGATGAAATCTTTATTTTAATTTGTATTTCTCTATATGCTAAAGATGTCAGACATTTGTTTACCATCTGTATTTTTTTATTTAAGAAGTGTTTTTTATTTTCTTCGCTCATTTATTGATTGGGTTATTTGTTTGTTTCTTTGTTCATGTTAAGTTTTCTCAATTGTTTGTATGTCCTGGACATTAATGTCCTTTCTGAAGAGAAGGTGGCACAGATTTTCTCCCATTGTGTAGGCTCTCTCTTCATGCTCTTAATTGTTTTCTTTCCTGTGGTTGGCTTTATTTCAAGATTACATATTTTGTCTTCAAGGTTTGAAAAATCTGTCTTCAAAGTTCTCTCTGATTTCACTCCTTACATCTGTATTAGTTCATAGAATAATTTAATTATGAGCTTCCTAAGTTCCTTCTCTGAGACTTCCTTCACTGTGGTGTCAATGAAGTCTGTCATTGAGTATTACAGACTATTTGAATGGTTTGTTCCCTTGCTTTTTCATATGGTTTGTATGTCTACTTACCTATTGGTATAGTTCTGACTTCTTTTAAGTGAAGGACTACTTTATGGACTTCTTTCTCTTAAGAGCATGGAGTTGAGTGATTATTCAGATAATGATATTTTAAGTTAATGTGTGACCTCTACTGATTCCAATATCAGCACCATTATAAGAGATGCTACTGGGCCCTATGTGCTATAATCACTCCAGAGCCAAGTATCATTCTATTCACCCTTATAGGAAACAATATTTATTGTAATTGTTCTGTATGGTTCCTCTAATTCAGGTATAAACCCATAATAAATTTCTGAAATACATCAAAAATAGTTGTTAAGGTTAGTAAACTTACTATAATTTTAATCAAGGGCTAAAAGTTGTGGGGAGGAAGGTTGGGCAAGAGGGAGGGAGGGAGAGAGAGAGAGCTGTTTATTGTGTGCAGATCTTTGGGGGGGGGTGAGAGAAGATATAGAAGAGTAATTTACACCAAGGTAGAAAGGAGAAATACATGAATGTTTGATATTTAAGGTAGTAGCAGGAAATTCAAGAATATGAGTAGGGGTAAGAGGAGAAAGTATAAGCTAGAGCTAGGGAAAATAAAGGAAGACTGATTCTAATGAATGCTGTAAACCATTAGATGAAATACATTCAAATGAGTTGAAGTTTGCTGCCTATTGGGTTAGCAATTATCATTGAAGTTAGAGTTATTTATATTATGAAACTTGATGAGTTTCTTCTTTCTTGCTGCTTATATGATTTTCTCTCTAGCTTTTAATAGTTTGTTTATAATGTGTCCTGGTTTTGATTTATCTTGGTTGGTATTTGTTGAGATTTTTATAGTAAACCATGTCAAGGTGAAGAAAATTCTTGTTGAATCTTGGTTTGGATTTCATTGGGCTTTGACCAATTAGCAGAGGGCATCATTCTTTCACTGTGGATCTCTCCCAAGTTGTATGGACACAGGAGTCAATTGCTTACTTGCTATGAACTATCTACCATCTCCTTTGGGTCTGTCAGCTCAGCGTCCTGCAGCTGAATGCTCAGAGGGTGCAGTGTCTTGGGTTGGCTGTTTCTATTGTGTGCAGTAGTTCAGGATGGAGACTCTGGAGTGTCCCTGTGATTGTCATGGGTTACTGTGTACCTGTTTCCTTCTACAGGACTTTTTTGTATTGAAGATCTTTGTCTGTGAGCAGGAACTCTGGTTGTGGGTTTTCCATGGGAGTTCTGTGGTGCAGAAATATTATCCCAGCTGATGCCACTCTCTGACGTACTGTAGTGAAGGGTGTCAGATGGTTCACCTGGACTCTTGTTTCCACTGTGTTTGTGAATGGCAAGCATTGATTTCCTTTGTTTAATAAGCCTGATGAAAGGTCCTCTAAGTATCCAAACAGTGCCCTGTCACTTGCGGTTGTGATCACGTGTCAGACTATGATCAGACAGTTAAGGCTAGGATCAGCCCCTTTTTGTTGTGTGGACTCAGGTAATTTTCTTCTGGGTCTCTATGTGGCTAGATATTCAGTCAGCTTCCCTCTGGTACAGCTCTGCAACCCCACGACTGTCCCTAGGCTTCCCATAGTTCCTCCCTCCAATGTCAGTGGCTGGTGCCTGGTGAATCTGGTTTCCTCTGGGGCCAAAGTTTCACTGCCCTCTCAGCTAGTGGGCATTGTGCAGCCTTCTGCCTTCACCTGGGTTGCACAGGCTTGAGGTTGGATGCTAGGTGCCCTTCTTGGCACAGGTCCCCATGCAGTGCATTTCATTCCCTTGGTTCTAAATAAAGGAGAGGGAGAAGGAGATTCAGCAATTTTTGGCTAGTAGTGGTCCTTCTAGAAATTCTTTCTAGCCAGATTCTTAAGAGGTCCTACTGTTGGGACTTCCCTCTAGTTTAATTTGCAGCTGTCTGGGCATTGGAAGATGCTATGTTGATTTAAGAATTGGTTGACTGAAGGCTTCACAAGATGGCTCTGGATTAGTTTTTCAGAATTCGGTATTAAGATATTTGTTGTTTTAATGACCCTTCTATTGCTGTTGTGCTTTAAATTTTGTCTGTCTTTCCAAATATTTTTAAGTGGCTGAGCTTAAGAGATTTTATGCCCCTCCTTCTCTCTGTGTTGTCACTCTCCTACTCTTGTCCCCAGGTTCAGGCTTGGGGTTATGGGACTCTGACTTTATATCCTACTCTGGTAAACCTGTCTTCCAGTTTCTCCAGTTCTCAGAGTTTGTAATATTGAATCTTAGAGCATTTATTTTACCACCCACCTCTCAATTCTGCTTTTCCTTTGCTGCCTCCTTTCTGTGTTGTGAGGAGATTAGGACTCTCTGCCTAGCTCACTTTCCCCCAACCTCCTGCTTTAGCTTTTCTTATAGAACTTGCCAATTAATAATTCACTCCCCCACCTTTTGCTTATTTAGGAATGTCTAAATTTCTCTTTTGTTTTTGAAGAATAGTTTTGCTGAATATAGAATTCTTGGTTAATGTTTTTTTTTTCTTTCAGCTCTTCCAAATAAGGTATTCTTCTTCTTTAAGTCTTCCATGGACTAAATCAGCTGTTGATGTTGATTCTGTGTACTTGATGTACTGTGTACTGATGAGTTTCTTCTTTCTTGCTGTTTATATGATTTTCTCTGTAGCTTTTAATAGTTTGTTTATAATGTGTCCTGGTTTAGATATCTTTGATTTATCTTGGTCGGTGTTTGTTGAGATTTTTGGGTATATAGGTCTATATCTTTCATCAAATTTGGAAAGTCTTCAGTTATTGTTTCAAGTATTCTTTCTATACTATCTCCTCTCCTTTTGGATAGATAGAAGATAGATTGAACATACACACATCTATGTTAATATCAATGTCTATATAGATCTACATAGATATGTTTGTATGCTTGATGTTCAAAAAGTCACTGAGTCTCTGTTAATTTTCTTTCATCTTTTTTGGTTTTGATCTTTAGAATGGATCATTTAAATTGACTTATCTGTAAGTTCTTTGATTGTTTCTTCTGCCTGCTCAAATCTGTGATTGAAACTAACTAGTAAATTTTTCATTTCACTATTGAACATTTCAGTTCCAGAATTTTGTTTGCTTTCTTTATATCATTTTGCTTCCTTGAAGATATTCTCTACTTGGTAAGCTATTATTCTCCTGGATTCTTTTAAGTTTTTTTGTCTATGGTTTTTATTAAGCTTTTAAGCACACTTTAGACCGTTGATTTAAACTCTTTGTCAAGTAAAACTAGTGTCTGGGATTACGCATTTCTTTTTTTTCCCCCTGTGAATAGGTCATACTTTCTTGTTTATTTGAATTTCTAGTAACTTTTTGTTTAAAACTGAACATTTTTAATATGATATTGTGGTGATATATACCAATTACATACCTGCCTTGCCAGATTTCATTGTTGATGCTTTGGAGGTTGTTGAAGTTTATTTAGTGACTTTTCAAAACTGTTCTTTTATTTTTCATGTATGGCCACTCAATCTATTCCACTAATTATAGTGATTTTATAGGCATTTCCTTAATTACTTTGAGAAAACACTACTTCTCCCTGCATTTACACCTGTATTCTCTCTGTGTATTAGAGAAGACCCTCAACAGTATACAATTCTGTCTTCACTTTTACTTCCTGTTTGCACAGAGTCTGAATTTCTGATCATGTACCTTGGGTAAGGGGATGGTCTTTTAGGTACCTGAAAATATGTGGAAATCTTTGAAAGCCCTTATTCCCAAAGAATCTCACTCCCCAGACTCTTTTCCCATGTTCTTTGGTTTGTTCATTGTTTCCCCTAATATCCTTTGTCTCAGGTGGCAGTAGTGAGTTCACTGGCCTTTAAAAAATGTTTTATGGTGTAGCCACTTCTGTGCCTTGAGAGATTCTAAATTAGGTGAAATAAAGATAAGACCTTCAGGGGATGGGGATGTGGCTCAAGCGGTAGTGTGCTCACATGGCATGTGCGGGACACTGGGTTCGATCCTCAGCACCACATAAAAATAAAATAAAGATGTTGTGTCCACCAAAAACTAAGAAATAAATATTTAAAAAGTTCTCTCTCTCTCTTAAAAAAAAAAAAAAAAGATAAGACCTTCACAAAGTCTTCTGACAGGAAGTGAAAACTGGCAGACAGTTCCTTGAAAACAAGGTCTGCTCTGCTTCTCTAGCACCAGCACTCACACTAGGAGCACAGACGACTGTCTTCAGGATCATTTTTGAGCCAGGGGTGGAGAGGATGGGCAAAGGTAAATTAAAATACCACAAACATCTACTATAGATTTCATCTACCTTTTCTCTTGATCAAGAGTTCTTTTGATTGCTGTAAATCTTTGAATATTTTTCAAGCTCAAAGAAAGTTGATTCTGGTAGTTTTGCTGGAGTTTTGTTGTTTGTTTTTTCTTGGCTTGATTTGTTTTGGTTTTCCTATAAAAGAATAGGTCCTTGGAGTTTCCTATTTTGTCATTCTCCCTGATGTCTTTTATCACATTTTAGGTTAACTTTTGCAAATATATGACTCTTGGCCTTCTTCATATTTCTCACATGCTTCATACCTTTCCCTTGGGAAAATGGTTTTATGATTGTGTGGTGTGGTGTGGGGGGGCATGCATTCATTTAGGGAATTGGCTACATTAAAAAAAAAGGAAGAGTTAAATTGCTCAGGCAGAAAATCACTATAAGAAAACCATATATGGAAAGTGAGTCAAAACAGAAATCTTGTGAGATAAAAGAGAAATTCAAAGTAAGTTGATGGGACTTATGTGATACCCCAAACAGCATTGTGGGGACTGTCACTTAAAGCAAACATGTAGCAGAGAAGAGGATAATAAAATGAGTACCTTAGAAGGAAAATTAGAATTGAGTCATGTAGCATGTGGCATCCAAGAGTGATACTAAAAATAAAGTCAATAGCCCCATTTTACAAACCCTGTGTAACTCTTAGGACATTTCCACCCAGGAGCAATTAGGACAGGTGCAAAGTAATTTAAAAGCAAGCATGAACTAATTTTATGAAGGTTATCCATGCACAAAGAGAAATTTTACAAAGAACATTTTTCTGGCCTACCTTGGATACGAACCACAGCATTTGCTTCAGCTCTGCAGGTGATGCCAGCTGTTTTTTAGAAAGGTCTACATATGCTTTTAAAGGATTTGTGTTTCTGGATCAAAATGAAAGAGACCCACTTCCTTTCTTCCCTTATATTTTCTTATACATCCTCATCATAGGAACCCAGAGACACTATTTTCACTAACTCTCTGTGTAACCTGGGTCAAGTGATTTAACCTTTTTAAAGGTTAGTTTCCTCCCCCTTTAAAATGAAAGGTTTGAACTAAAATGATGTATCTCTAAAGTTCTTTATACTCAAGTTCCATGATTCTTTCTGATAGTTTAGAATCTTTATATTCTTCTGTTCTCTTTAACTATATTTAGCATCTGGAACCTCTACCTCATAAACTACATGAACATCACTTTTCATTGTGCCTCTAAACTCTCTCTGTCATTATAACCTACTATTTAAACTATTTTGTCTGCCTTTCAACTAACATGACCTTGCCTGGAATAGTTATCCTGTATTTCCTTTGATTATTAAGTGTTCATCTTAGAAGACCAGAGAGACAGATGTTATGTTTCAGGATCCTAGTTCTTGTTCATTGATTGTTGAGAATCCTCTCCTAAGAGATTGACACAATAACAATATGACTACGTCCCAGCCAGTTTCACTGCCAAGCACCTTTAAGAGATGATAAATTGGGCTCATCTTTGTCTGGTTTTGGGATCAGGGTGATGTTGGCCTCATAGAATGAATTTGGAAGATCTCCTTCTTTAAGATTGGCAGCCATTTTGAAGTCAAACAACAAGTGCTGGCGAGGATGTGGGGAAAAGGGTACTCTTATACATTGCTGGTGGAACTGCAAATTGGTACAGTCAATTTGGAAAGCAGTATGGAGATTCCTGGGAAAGCTGTGAATGGAACCACCATTTGACCCAGCCATTGCCCTTCTTGGACTATTCCCTGAAGACCTTAAAAGAGTGTACTACAGGGATACTGCCATATCAATGTTCATAGCAGCACAATTCACAATGGCTAGACTGTGGAACCAACCCAGATGCCCTTCAATAGATAAATGGATAAAAAAAAATGTGGCATTTATACACAATGGAGTATTACGCAGCACTAAAAAATGACAAAATCATGGAATTTGCAGGGAAATGGATGGCATTAGAGCAGATTATGATAAGGGAAGCTAGCCAAACCCTAAAAAACAAATGCCAAATGTCTTCTTTGATATAACTAGAGCAATTAAGAACAGAGCAGGGAGGAAGAGCAGGAGGAAAAGACTAACATTAAACAGAGACATGAGGTGGGAGGGAAAGGGAGAGAGAAGGGAAATTCCATGGAAATGGAAGGAGACCCTCATTGTTACACAAAATTACATATAAGAGGTTGTGAGGGGAAAGGAAAAAAAAACAAGGAGAGAAATGAATTGTAGTAGATGGGGTAGAGAGAGAAGATGGGAGGGGAGGGGAGGGGGGATAATAGAAGATAGGAAACATAGCAGAATACAACAGTCACGAATATGGCATCATGTAAAAATGTGGATGTGCAACAGATGTGATTCTGCAATCTGTAATTGGGGTAAAAATGGGAGTTCATAACCCACTTGAATCTAATGTATGAAATATGATAAATCAAGAGCTTTGTAATGTTTTGAACAACCAATAAAAAAATTGGGCTCATCTTATCTGACACTGACAAGTGGTTCCATTTTAATCACCTCTAAAGTTGTTAAAATTATTTGTTCTAAATGCAGAAGTTTCCAGGTTTTCTTTTACAGAATTGGAAAGGACATGGTCCACAGCCACAGCCAAGAAATGTCAAAAGAAATAGATTCATCTGTTCTAAGAATTAGTTTAAATGCTTTTCTTCTTTTTAAGCTATTTGAAAATAGTGGTGATTACCATGAAGAAAAATTTTGCCTATTTACAAGGTAATTATAAAGATATAAAATTGACAACAAAATTACTGCTCTTAGTTGGTTTTTTTAAAATCATATTAGCACTTCCACAGTAGACTGGACAAATCACTTTTCTATTTATTATAGCCAATTAAAATATTAATACATCTGGAATACAAAAAATAGCTGATAATATGCAAATATATATTTTATTTGCAAAAGATGAATTTATTATGCATAGAAAATCACCCTAAGAAAATTAAATCCAAAGGATATATATGGTTCTTGTAATTGTTGCCAGAAGTAATCTTTAAAACCTGTGGTGGCAAAAGTTTATTTTTAAGCAAATTATAAATCTTTAATAGCTAGGATTTAACTAAAGGAAAAACACAACATCCAAATGCAAATGTTTTCTTCTTTGTCAGAACCTAATGTTGTTACAACAATTTTTATGAGGATCCAGTAGATGTTATTTCAAGTTCATTTTAATACAGTATATCTACAGTTATTGAAATTTACATATTCTAAAAACTTAACAATTTCTTGTCAGGTGCCAGGTATAATATAAGGCAGTAGAAACACGATTAGCAAAGATCTGGTGTCTCAGGAAATTTAATAGGGGACAGAAAACAATCATGATTCAGTAGTCTGAGTGCTTCAAGAATGGGACATGTAGGGTACAGTGGGAGATACTTGTTAGGAACAGGTATCTCAGAGCCTGCAAGTGAGGATAAAGAACAAGCGCGTCACCAAATAATGCAAAGACATTAAAGCAGCATGAGCTATAGCACACATATGCATACATACACACACAAAGTAGTTTGTGTAGCTAAGACATAAAGTTCAGAGGGGACAAATGTTGATGGCTGAGGCTGATCATGGAAGCTATTCTAATAAGAGTCATGTGTTTGTCAGTGTAAATAATGCTATGTGCTATAACAATTTATAAAACTCAGTGTCTTAACGCTGTGTAAATTTGTCTTGCACCCAACATAGTTTGAGTGTTAGGTAGGTGTCCTTCCATGTGTTGATTCCAGAAACCTGACTTATTTCTACTTTTAGTGCCATCTGATACAAGAAGTTTCTGGCTAATAATATCAAAGACTGCTGAGAGGCCAACCCAACCTGAAGGTTGCTTACTGAATATAGTGACTAAAGAGGTTACTGTTGATGGTTTCAGGAGAAGTTTCCCTGGAGAATGAGGGCAGAAGCTGCATTTCAGTGGAGGAGAATGGTAGGTGAGAAATAAGGGCCCGTAAATGTTAACAACTCCTTAAAAGTCTTGGATAAAAAAAAAAGAGGGCAAGGATTATAGATGGGAGGAGAAACATTTTAAGGGTTATTTTATGATTTGTCTTTGTTCAACCATGAAAGAGAATGGAACCTGTTTATATGATGAGGGGAAGAATTAGTTGAGAGGTAAGGGTTTTAGATTCTGAGAAGAGAATGTAAATTAAATGAAATCCCTAAGGAAACAGGAGGCAATAAAATTTGGCGGACAGATAAAGTGATTACCCTTACACTAGAGGTCTTATGCTTTGTCTCTTGACCTGAGAGACAAGCATATAATATAAAGAAAAATAAGTTTAAATATTTTTCATGAAAATCAAGAACAGTGTTTGAGATTCAAGTATATATCTATAAAAATGAACTTTAAATAATGGAAAAACCATCTGTTTTAAAACAATTATGAGCCATGGGAATATCAAATCTATCCACAAGTAGTCTAGAAAGGCTACTTACTGTTTGTCATTGGATGTAGTTTTTGCACTTTACTCAATGTGTTTGAAGAGTCAGCCATTTCATTCATAGCCTTAGAAGATACATGTGTAAATTAATATGATTGTAACTTTACTTTTTATTACCTTGAAATATAGAATATTGCAAATCTTTGAAAGATTTGAAAAGTCAAATTAGATATTGGTTGAGGACTTTTGACTATTAGTTTTACCATAAATAGATGGAATATAATTGTATTTTTCTTTAGACAGAAATAGAATAGTTTGATTGTTGTATTTGATTAAAATATATTAATCCTCCTGCCTCAGCTTCCCAAGCCACTGGGATTATAGGTGTATGCCACTGAACCTGGCCAAATTATAATATTCTTTTTAAAAATTAATTTATTTTAATTAGGTATATATGACAGCAGAATGCATTTTGGTTCATTATACACAATTGCAACACAAATTTACATTTCTATGGTTGTACGCAATGTAGCGTCACACCATATGTGCAGTCATACATGTACCTAGGGTAATGATGTCCATCTCATTCCACCATTTTTCCTGCCCCCCATACACACATATTATAATATTCTTAATGGAAGCATTTTGACAATATTAATTTTGAGGCTGGGAGTGGTGGTGCATGCCTGTAATCCCAGTGGCTCAGGAGGCTGAGGCAGGAAGATCATGAGTTCAAAGCCAGCCTCAGCAAAATCGAGGCACTAAGCAACTCAGTGAGTCTTTGTCTCTAAACAAAATACAAAATAGGGCTGGGGATGTGGCTCATTGGTCAAGTGCCCCTGAGTTCAATTCCTGGACCAAATACATACATACATGTAGATATGTATGTATGGGTGTGTGTGTTTCTGGATCAAAATGGTGTGTGTGTGTGTGTGTGTGTGTGTGTGTGTGTAATATATAAATTTTACCTATCTACAAACTTGAGAGTTTTTTTCCATTTTCTAAGGATTTCTTTAGTTTATTTCTTTAGTGTTTTATACTTTTCATTGTAGAGGTCTTTCAATCATTGGTTGAATTTATTTGCAAGTATTTTATTTTTGTATTTTTGAAGTTATTGTAATTGAGTTGTTTTTCTGATTTCTTTATCAGTGAATTCATTATTAAAGTATAAGAAAGCTATTGATTTATGTATGTTGATCTAGTAGCTTGCTACTTTGCTGAATTTGTTTACTGCTCAAAAAGTAGTCTACTGGAATATTTTGTCTTCTCTATATAGGATCATGTCATCAGCAAACAGATCATTTGACTTCTTTTCGTATTTGTGTCCCTTTAATTTTCTTCTCTTGCCTTTTGGCTCTGGATAGATTTTCTGGAACTATGTTCAGTAGGAATGGCAAGATTGGATATCGTGTCTTAGTTCCTAATTTGAAAGGAAATGCTTTCAGTTTTTCTCCAATCATTATAATGTTTGCTTTCGGTTTGACATAAATATCCTTTATAATATTGAGGGAAATTCCTTGTATTCCTAGATTCATCAGTGTTTTTAATATGAATGGGTGTTGAATTTTCTCAAATGCTTTTTCTGCATCAGTTGAGAAGATAATGTGTTTTTGTCCTTAATTCATTTTATGTGGAGAAATATGTTTATTGATTTGCACATGTTGAGTCATCCTTGAATAAGGGTGATGAAACCCACCTGTTCATGGTGTACTATCTTCTTAATGTGGATTTCTAATACCTTATTAAGGAACTTTGCATTTGTATTCATCAGGGATATTTGTAGTTTTCTTTCTTTGTGTGTTTTTGTCTGGTTTTGACATCAGACTGATATTGGATTTATCAAATGAATTTGGAAGTGTTCCCTCTCTTTGTATTTCTTGGGATAATTTTAGGAAGATTGACATTATTTATTCTTTAATGATCTGGTAAAGCTCAACTTAGAATCCATCTCATCCTAGGCTTTCCTTTGTCAGATACTTTTTCATTGTTGCTTCAATCTCTTTGTTTGATTTCTTTACAATATCCTGGTTCTATTTAAGTAGATCATATATGTTTAGAAATTTGTCAATATCTTCTAGATTTTCTAGTTTATTGGAACAGAAAATTTTGGAAATAGTTCCTAATGATCCTATGGATTTTAGAAATATCTGTGGTGATATCTTCTGATTTGGGTCTTCTCTCTCTTTCTTTTGATTAGTTTAGCTAATGGTTTATCAATCTTGTTTATCTTTTCAAAGAAACAATTCTTTGTTGCATTGATCATTTGTATTTTTATTCTCAACTTCATTAATTTTGGCTCTGATTTTAGTTATTTCCTGTCTTTTATTATTTATGAAATTAGTTTGTTCTTTTTTTCCTAGGGCCTTGAGGTATAGGATTCAATTATTTATTTGTGATATTTCTGGTCCCCCCCTTTTTTATTAAAACATAGGCACACAATGCTAAAAACTTTTCTCTTGAAACTGCCTTCATACTGTCCTAGAGATTTCTTTTTGGTGGGGAGTACTAGGGATTGAACTCAGGGCCACTGAACCACTGAGCCACAGCCACAGCCTTAATTTGAATTTTATTTAAAGAAAAGGTCTCTTTGAGTTGCTTAGCACCTTGCTGTTGCTGAGGCTAGCTTTGAACTCAGAATCATCCTGCCTCAGCCTCCAAAGCTGCTGGGATTACAGGCATGTACTACTATACCTGGCTTGTCCTAGAGATTTTGATATTTTGTACCTATTTGTTGCTAAGAATTTTTAATAGTCTCCCCTTCTATTATCATGCCTTATTCAACAGCATATTATTCAACTTCTATGTGTTAAGATGTTTTCTGTTTTTTATGTTGTTTATAATTTAATTCTATTATGATATGATAGGATACAGGGATTATCTCTATTTTTAATTTGCTAAGACTTCCTTTGTGTCTATTTTGGAAAAGATTCCACTTTCAGCTGAGAAGAAAATGAAGCTAGTTGTTGATAGATGAAATATTCTACAGATGTCTGTGAGGCCCATTTCATTAATAGTGTTTCTTAGTTCTGAAGAGTCTTTGCTTACTTAGTTCATGTCTGGACAGCTTATCTCTTGGTGAGAGAGGTATGTTGAAATCACTTTATTGAGATATATTTGAGTATTTATATTGAATAGGGTTTGTTTTAATGTAAGTAAGTGTACCAGCATTTGAGGCATAAATATTTACAACCAATATATCTTATTAGATGATTCCCTTAACCAATATGAAGTGACCTTCTTTGTGTCTTCTGATTAATTTTGGCTTGAAGTCTACTTTGTCAAATATGAGAGTAACTCATCTGGCTTTCTTCTGGTTTCATTTGCATATCTTTTTCCATCTGTGTTAGTCAGCTTTTTTTTTTACTGACTTAAATACCTGACAAGTATTTCAACTTAGAGAAGGAAAAGTTTATTTTTGGCTCATGCTTTCAGAGGTTTAGTTCTTGGTCAGTCAGTTCCATTGCTCTGGATCAGAGGAAAGGTAGAGTGTCATGGCAGAAGGATGCAGTGGAGGAAAGCAACTCAGCTCATGGTAGCCAGGAAGCATACAGAGCAGAGATAAGTGGCCACAGGGAAAATGAACTTTTCCAGGGTTTAGTACCAGTGACCCATCTCCACTACCCATCCCCCATCATAGTTGTTACCTCGTTAATCCACTCAAGCTAGGATTGACTTATTAGATTACAGCTCTCATAATCTAATTACTTCACCTCTGCATTAGCCCAGGAGCTTTTGGGGGACATCTCATATCCATTCTCTAACACCATTCTTTCACCTTTATCTTGTAGATGTCTTTGCCTCTAAGGTGAGCCTCTTGTAAATAGCATATGATTGGATCTTATTTTAAATATACTCTGCCAATCTATATCTGCTTATTGGATAGCTGAGCCCATTTATATTCAATGTTATTATAGAGAGATGACTTTTATTTCTGCCATTTTGGTTTATTTCTGACGTTTAATTGGGGCTTGTTTCTCCTTTATTTGACTTGTCTTCTAATGTGATTTATCCATTCACTGATTCTGATGTTTTTAATTTCTTCCACATATAATTTTTCATTAAGTCTTCTCTGTAGTGTTGGCCCAGTGACCATGAATTCTCATAGTTTATGTTCATCTTGGAAGGTTTCTATTTCATCTTGATTTCTGAAGGATGGCTTTGCTGGTTATAGCAATTTTGTTGGCACCGATTATCTTTCACCCATTGTTACTTGCAGGGATTGGTAAGTATTATTCCATGCCCTCCTCCTAGCTTTTAGAGTCTGGGCTGAGAGATCAGAAGAAGGTGTAATTAGTTTATCTCTAAATTCACCTGCTGCTTTTCTCTTATAGCTTTTAAAATTCTATATGTGTTCTATACATCATACATTTTAATAATAATGTATGTTGGTGAGGATCTTGTCTATTTGGGGTTCTAAATACCTCTTTTCCTTATATTTGCATCTCAATCTTAAAGTTTTAAAAATATTCTGATATTATTAAAATATTCTGATATTATTAAAAGTTTGTATATTCTTTTAGTTTGTATCTCAGTGCCTTCTTTTATGCAAGTAATTCTTATATTTGTTTCTTTTTGAATATTCTGCTCAAAGTCTTTTTTCACTTTCTCTTTTTTATTGACTTTGATTTCAAGATTATATATTTCATCTCTGAGGCCTTAAAACCTGTTTCTCTGTAGTCTAATTTATTGGTGATGCTTTCAACTGAAATTTCAATTTGATTTTCATTTCTGGGATTTCTGTTTTTAAATTTTTTTTTCAGAATCTGTCTTTATTTAAATGTCCTTTTACTTCCTATAGTTTCTCTCTCAGCTCATTATTTAGATTTTTTATTTCATTAAATGTGTTAATTACCAACTTCCTAAATTCTTTATATGTCATTTCCTCCACTGTGGTGTCAGTGAGTTCAGTTGGTGTGTTGTGAGCTATTTGGGATGATTTATTCTCTTGCTTTTTCACATTTTAAGTATTTATTCCTATCTAGTGTGATAATTGTCTCTTCCATCTATGTTTTCATAAGTAGATAAAAAAGACAATCTTATGTGTTGTTGTACAGGGTACTTTTTAGTGAGCCACTTTCTTTTTTACTAAGTGCTTTGGGCTGGGTGAATATATTAGTGTTAATAGTTTTACTCAGTGTGAACCCACTGCTCTGTCCAGTCTCTAGAACCATATTTATCCCTAGTAATTACAACCACTTAAGAATAAAGCTGAATACTAATAAACCTCTTTTAAAATAAACTTTTTTGAAGATGTTCTCCAGTAGTCTACTAATCCAAGTGGTCAATGGAAGTGATTTCCTTGAATATGTCAAGAAATTAGGTAATAAAGAAGGTAAAATTGTTATTATACTATATTTAGCTCTTTGGTCAGTTGTTCTCTCACTGCCTCTATTCTGGGATGTGGAGGAGTTAAATCTTTCTGCCTAGTTCCCCTCCATTATCTTCTGGGTGCCAATTAATTAACTATGTTATTTATTTTTCTTGCTGAGGTTAAAATAGAGTCCTTGCTAGTGTTTCTGATATGGTGCAGTTTTCTCATTCTCAGCTCTGACCCAAACTATTCAAACTTGTTAGGGGAGTCTGTATACAGAGTTTTGTTCCCTGTTTAACTCACCAGCTCTTATGCACACCTTCTACTGGGATCCTCAGTCCATGTGCTATGGGAAGGAGCATGGGATGCATCAGCCTATGTTCTAGCCCCTTCTGGGTTTGGAAGAGGTGACCCAGGTATCACCACATTTGTTTTGAATTTAATTATTATCAGTTCCCCACCAACCCTCAATGTAAGCCTAACCCCTTATCCCAGAGCCCACATTGCCTATTTCAAGTGAAAGAGTCCTTCATTTGACTCAGCTCCATAACCTAATTTACCAGTGCTAAATGGCTATTTTGATTCAATCTTGGGGTGCTGCTATGATAATGTGGATTCCTCCAATCCATTGTATTTCATGGCCCAAAGGGTAACTTAAATAGATTAAAAGGATGTTTAAAATATCAAGAGTAGAAAAATTAGGAATGAAGGCAAAATGAAGTTTAGTGTATTCTAAAGAAAAAAGAAAATAAGATGGAAGAGAAGTATCATAAGGAAGGCCATAAAGAGGGGGGAAATGTTGGGGGGAAGAACACGAGATATTTTGGGAGAAGAGAGGACAGTAAGAGTAGAAAAAGCAAACAAGTAGAATAAGAAAATAAAAAAGCAACCAACCAAACAACAACAATTACTACCTTTTAGAAAAATAAAACCAAATACTAAAAGGTTAATACAAAACAAAAGAAATGATAAAAACGTGGGGAAAATGTAGAAATATGTGTGTATGTATCAGCAAATATAACCAGAATAACATCAACAACAAAAATAATTATAAAAAAATGAAAACATCAAAATAAATTTTCTCCCCTGAGGTAGCTAAAATTGTGTGTATTTTCAGCCATTTCAGACTGTCCTTTTCTTTTTTTATCTGGCTAAGCTCTTCTTTGAGCAAGGGTTTAGTGTTCTTAAATCCACCCTCCTTTTGCAATTTTTACCAATCTCACTGCTAGACAAACCTGGAAATGTAGCTGATTGAAATAGGTCTTAGCTTCCCTGTTCATCAGTACAGATGGAACTAGAAGCATCTTCTATTGCAGGTTTGTCTTGATGTCTTAGATCACTATACTTCCAAATTGGAAGTGGTATAGAGATCAACTTGGAAAGTTCTGATGGCTACGGTTGAACTCTAACTGGAAATTTGGATCTTTCTTTGGGGCATCTACTCCAGAGCAATTAAGTCATTGCACCAGTAGGGATGGTCAGATGCCATCTCAACTGGCATCTGGGTCTCTAGCAGTTCTCAAGAGCTCTACTTATGGAGTAGGGTAACTATTCACTCTGGGTGGATGGGGCATAGCAGGTCTCCTAGAGCCCCCTCCCCCCAATATGAGCTTTCAAGTCTCCATCCCAGAAGGTAATCACACCTGTCTGTTCATTTTCCTCCAGCCCTTTTCAACTGGTTCTTGGAGCCACAGAACCCAAAGGGATAGCAGTTTGCACTCCTCTGTATCTCTGTCCTGAACCCCCAAGGAAACACTTCTCTATAACCATTGTGGGATTATGATCTGCCAGGTGCAATTTTGCTCACAGAGAATGCGCTGAATGGGACAGAGTAGAAGTATTTGCTAAGAACTTTCAGGTTTCTGTAGGAACAAAATTCAGCATAAACTCCCTGAGCTGGATCTCCACCTCAATTCTTCACCTTCCAAACCCCAGTTAGCTGTGTAGTCTTTGTGTCAGCTAAGTACACACTGCCTTCCACAGGTATTTATGTGCCAAATTTATCTGCTGTGCTTCTATTTCCCTTCCTGTTGCCTCCTCCGTTTGCAGTGATACAATACCATTGGCATCTATGGCCAAGCTTTTGTTACCTCTTATACTATTTGTAGCACCAAAATCTTCAGGCTTCTCCAAACTACTGAGAGGAAAATATTGATTTATAATGAATTTCTTCAGAAAACCACCTTGGTATGAAGCAGTATTCATGTTGTTTTAATTCTGAATAGCAGAGCATCTGGGAAGTGCATCCTTCCTCTACTCCACCATCTTTATTCCCCTCAATTAAAATTGTTGAATGAGTGAAGGAATAATAACATTTTATATTAAAAATTACTGAATCAAAAAGAATCCTAGTTCCTCTTAAACTTGTATCCTTTAAGGAGAAGTTATGTAAATAATTATTAAATATCACAGTAGTTAAATAGGTGAATACCTGGGTTGGAATCCTGACTTCCTTCTCTACTAGCTTTATTACTAATTGAAGAAGATAATCTACCTTAGGCTCATCTACCATTTACTCATCTGTAAATTATAGTACCTGTGGTAGATGATGCAGATTGACTTATTAACCATTCCAGTTTCATTACAGCTCTTGATGGTCTTCTTATGGATTCTTCTTACTTTCATATCAACTTATCTCTTCTAAAAACAAAACTGCATTTATAGATTCCCTTAAAGCAAAGGTCTCATATGGAACTTGGTTTCACTGAGCAAACTTAAAGACAAAAGGGAGCTAAAAAGGAAGAAAAGGAAGCAGCCATAAGTGACAAGTTTCGGTATCTGGTCCTTTGAGTATAGTTTCAGTAAAATGCCTTAAGTCTAGATGTAGGTACAGATCCCCTTGGATGAAACCAATAAGTAGTTCTTCTAAAATATTCAGGTAATACAAGTGGTTATTTCTTCTGTTGACTTTAACCCTGGATGTCTTGTTTCTGGCTGTGAAACACCCAGGCTTAGTTCTCCAACCCTCCTGGGGATTCTGTGACCTACTTGATTTCTAGAATAATTCATTTCCAAATAGCTGAAAGAAATTCTGTGGCTTTCAGAAATAAAACTGGAAGACTAATTTTCAAATTATTTGTTGAAAGGGTTAATCTAAATATAGGGTCTATCCTTGACATCTGAACACAAAGACTGGCAAATTAAGTTAAGACAGCCAATATTAAGTTAAGACAGCCAATATATATTTCCCCCCCAAACCCTAGTGGTACTTTCTCCAATTTAGTATCAACACCCTTTCCCAAAACTTTTTGGAGAGGAAGTTTCTTTACTGAGTACATGTATATATGGATATAAATAAAGTTCTAACAAGTGCTCAATTCAGGTGTTACTTTAAATAAATAATAAATTGAGATAAATCTAGAAGAACACACTACTGAATTATATAACAAGTAACCTTCTTCTTCCTGTTTGTATTTAATTATTTCTTAGAAATAAATTCTTATTATTTATATATATTTAAAAGGACAAGTCTTTTAGCTATTAAAACCTCCACATTTGTGTAGTGTTTTCCGTTAAAAAAAAAAAAGGTTCTCACATGATTTAATCCCATGACAACTCTGGAAGGCATTTAGTAAGATGGGGGTCTGAAAACCAAATTTCAAAAATAGACAAATCTGAAATTAAGAAGTATATCCAGAAAAATCAACAATCAGAATATGATTCCTTCCAGTTGAAATTAATTTTATGAAACAGTACAACATTTTTTAAAACCTTGAAGAGTGACATAAATAACTTCCATTCAGAAAGAAAACAAAAAAAAACCCTGTTTATCAAAACTCTAACAGTAAATAGGAAAATAAATCAGAACTATTAAAAGTGAAAAATATGTTTGTTGGATAGGTATAAAATATTATGTGAGCCTCTGTTTTTTTAATTGAGAGAGCTTATACTATGAAATGGGGAATAAAGAGAGTGATAGGGAGATTCTGTAATAGAAGTCTAAGCTATGGGCCTGGCAAGGAATTGGGGTATGAGGATAAGACTATCTTATTCCTCTTTAAGAGAATGAAAGACTATCATAAAAGATAGGATATATCGACAATCATCTTTGAATTTGCATGGAGAACCACTCTTCTGGGACAACTTGCCCTGATCTATATGGAAAGGAAGAAAGGATTTGTGCCTTAAGTTGCCCATAAAATAACCCACTCCTGCTTCTTGTTGAGGGAGGAGAATGGGAAAAGAATCTCAGTAAATTAAGGCTATTATTATCCTTTCCTTCTGGACAAGAAAAAAAAAATATCACCATCTGTGGAGGACACTGGACATGAGAGTTTAAGCTTTCTCTACTGTGCATTTCAATGGTGGTGTAAATTTGAAATTGAACATGACACCTGAATCTGTGTATGGTATACTCATGCAAATGTGCATGCATATCTTAATGCTTGTTCTGTTCCACTCAAAAGTGGGTGGAGATATGCATATGATTGAGCAAGTATAATTTTCATACAAGCTTTGTGTGGGCAGTTTCCATTCTGGCTAAGCATCTTAACAAAAATGAAAAGCTTGGATAAGAACAGTGGGATTTTCTAAGTGTTAATATTACAGCATGAATGTTTCTAATCATTCTCTAGGCTTTGTGGATCTTGAATTAGAAAGAATAGAGTCTTACAGCACCAGAAGGCAAATTGTCACATGGTGCAAATTGATATACAGAAAATAGATATACAGTGATACTTCCTATTTTTTTAAAGAGTGTGTGTGTGTGTGTGTGTGTGTGTGTGTGTGCGCGCGCGCGCCGCATGCGCACATGCTTGCATATGTTTTAAGAGCAGGAAACAGTCTTAGAGCACTAGGGGTATATTAAATATGATTGAGTTGTACCTACCCTACAATTCACTCACACTGTTTTAAAAGCACTGAGAACTGGAAATGGGACTTTGATCTCCCTAAGGCCTAGTGGAGTCAGTGATTCTGATAAGTTTGGGGGAAAAAATGGGAGCAGAAAAGGGGAAGGAGCTGAGAATAGGAAATGCCACAATCTTTAAGGTTAAAAAAAAAGCTTCCCTAAACACATAATTCAGGATTGGGAAACAACTAAAAGAGGCAAAACAAATCTGTAACCATTGGATTTTGGTGACTTTAAAGCATAGAAAAATTCCCATTTAGAACCAAGCTATAAACCTGCAGCTAGCTCAACAGGTATTTTCCTTGATGATATAAAGAACTTCAAAGGAATGACACCCAGTGATTGGTGCAGAAGTACAGGCTATATTAGGATGTGAAAATAGAGACGTTTATAAAGATCTGATTTATGTATAAAATTGTGCCATCCTAAAATGAGTAATGAAACTGTGCTTATAATTATGCACCTGCTTCTTGAATCTATCCCTTAATTTCTATTCTCAGAGTCATCAGGATCTATTACCTCTTGCCTAAATTATTGCAGTAACCTTTTAACTAGCCTTCTGCATTTAGTCTCTTCTCAGTCTCAAGAATTCTACTGCTCAGAAATTTTCAGTGATTCTCTGTTGCCTACTAAGCATAAAATATGGCAGTCAGTATCCTCTGTGATCTGAATCCAAACTTATATTTCAGCCTTATCTGCCATTTCTTTTCTCTATGTACTTTATGCTTCAGCCAAATTGGCTAATCACATTTCCCAAACATCCTCCAGAGTTATATTTGTAAAACACAAACATGATCCTGTTTGTTGCCCTACTTAAAACAGTTCTATAACTTACTATTATTTCTCTGTAGGATCAATCCCAAAGTTCTTTGTCTACAAACACTCTAAACCAGGCCATTGTCAAACTCTCAAGCCTTATCTCTGTTCTCCAGACCCTAATTTACCCTCCCTACAACCTGTAATCCAGCCATATGGAACTACTTAAATTATTTAAATAGATCAACCTGTTTCTTACCCTTAATCCTTTGTTAAAGTTGTTTCTTCTACTTTCTACACCTTTCCTGCCCCACGGTCTACTTAGATTAGACTCAACTCAAGGCCATCACCTTTATAGAAACCTTTCCATTTTCATAAAACTTGATCAACATCTTTCTTACATGTATTCACTACTTGTTCTCTAGTAACTCCCAAGCCAAATACATGTTTTTAACATTGAAACTATCACTTTTTTTTGCATTAACCATGCAAAAAAATGTCTAGGATCTTTCTAAGGGCAGGGGCAGTGTCTTATTTATCTTTTTGACCTTAGCACCTCACACAATATAGAGAACAGATTACAATTTAATAAATGATTGTGAAGTACTACTTCCTTGAGTACATGGACTGGGAGGTGTTCATTGTTCTTAATGAATATTTGTGGAGAGCATGAATAAAGATGAATACTTATAATCCATATGCCATTATCTTAGTATTCAAGGAGTAGTTTCTTAGACAACACATTGTGAATGTGGTAGAGCAATGTTTCTCAAACTTCACATATGAATCATATGCAGGTCTTGAGAAAATGGTACTGTTTCAGTAGATCTGAGTTAGAGCCCAATTCTGCATTTCTGATAAGTTCCTAAGAGTTTTCAATTCTGCTAGTTCTAAGACCACACTTAGAGTAAACAAACTGTAGAGGATAGTAAAGGAAAAGATTTCACACGAGAGGTTCAAGGGAAGGACAAATAGTGAAGGGAACTCAATACAAGGTTAGGACTACTTGGTGATGCCTACAAAGGTTACACCCAGTTATGAATATATCCAAACAGGCCTTTTTTGAGGGTGTGCTAGGGACTGAGATTTTTATCTTTATCTCTTTAAATGCAGCCCCTAGAGTCAGGCTTTCTCCCTATTTATTTCCCCAGTATGATTCAGTCTGTGTGATTTTCTCTACATAAGAGCTCCCCAGATTCCTTTTTTTAACACTAACCTGAAGCTGTTCTCCTGTCTGGTTCCCATAAATATAAGTAGTTGCTGCTTCATTGCCCAAACCCTGGAAATTCAATCTTTGCAGTTTTTAGAAGCCTCTCCAGCTGCCTGAATTGTTTTGCCTCCATTTTAACCTGAAACCCCTTTTCTTTTCCCAGTGAAGGAACAAGCCTCACCTCTGCAAAGACCAATTTCCAAGCAGCAGCTGCTGCTGTGATTGATAAACACAGATCTCATTCTGAAAGACCTGCTGCTCTCCCCGCCCCACTTTCAGGGAAACATGAAGTAGTCAGAATTTTAAACTATGGGGTGGCTTAGAAGAACACCAGTGTTCATACTGTTGACTGGTCAAATGCCATGAAAGAAAAGTGAATCAGGGGAGAATACTGGAGCTTTGGCTGGCAGCTGAAGGACTCTATAAATACATGCAATATCATGGAAACTGCCAATGGCTTTGCTAGTGTCAATTTATACTTAGAGATGCCATTTTAAGGAGAGGGGATTTGACATTTAATGCTACTAGTTGATTTTTTCAGTAATACCTAACTCCATATTATAGTTTTCTCTTTTTTCAGGACATATATCCAGAGGTATAAGGTTCAACCCAGTGAACCACAAGCATGTTATAACCCATTTTATGTCTTAAAATATAAAACAAATAAAAGTCATAACATATAAATACAAGCATATACATGATTGTAATTTAATTATATTTTTTAAATTTATAAAAATTAAATTATAAATTTTATTATTTAGAAGCAAGCTAAGTGATTACAAAGCTTTCTTTTTAGAACAGCAGTATTCAGTGAACCTTTTGGTGTGTGTTTAAGTACATTCAAATGCATAAAAAATGTGTATTTGATATCTGTTAAGCCATGCATTTAAGACTTCAAAACTGCAGATAACCTACAGCCTTGAATATTAAGTAGTTTATGTGCTGTTTAAAATATAAGGTAATTTGATTAATTTTGCACTGAGGGGATGAAAATTGACTCATTTTTTTTCTATTAGCAATAAACTGGTACATGCTTATAACTGACTTTAGAGTTTCCACTGATTTCAAAGGAGCTATCAATTTCTGTTAACTTTTTGAAGTGTGAAAGACCAAATAGATCTACTGTGTGAATGCCAGAAATTTTTAACTATATAATTATCTGCTCAAGATTTCAACCCAACTATCAGTACAGTGATGTATCTTTAAATCTACAAAATGCCATTAAAAATTTATCCCATTTTTAGCTGGAAATGGTGGTGCACGCCTGTGATCCCAGGGGTTCTGGGGGCTGAAACAGGAGGATCCCAAGTATAAGGCCAGCCTCAGCAACTTAGTGAGGCCCTGAGCAATTTAGTGAGACTCCATCTCAAAATAAAAACCAAAAAGTGCTGGGGATGTGCTTAGTGGTAAAGCACTTCTGGGTTCAATCCCCAATACAAAAAAAGAAAAAAAAATTCCATCCTACCCCCAATCTTCCTAAAGCAGACATAGGCAATACCAGAAGATTCTTTGAAGGGAAATACAATCTTTGTTTTAGAAGACAATCATGAGTTTTAGAATTTCAGAACTGGAATGAATCCTAGTGAATCCACATATGCTAAGTGGGAAAAAAAGCATAATTTTCATTAAATTTGAAAAACTTTGAGTCATTATCTCTATGAATATGTTTTTAGTCCCTCCTTCCACCATTATTCAGGGACTCCAATTACATTTATTAAGCTACTTGAAGTTGTTTCACATTTCACTAGTATTTTCTGTTAATTTTTTATTTGATTCTTTTTTCCCCCTGCATTTACTTGGATAGGTCCAGTTTTTGTGTCTAAAAATTTACCAATACTTCCTTCTGCATGGTTGAATTTGTCCTTTATTTTATCCAGTGTATTTTTCATTTCAGACTTTTAATGTTTACCTCTACAAGTTTGGTTTGAGTCTTTTTTTATATATCCTTCAGGAATCTACTTAGCTTTTTTTAAAAAAAATATTTATTTTTTAGTTGTAGTTGGGCACAATATCTTTATTTTATTTATTTATTTTTATGTGGTGCTGAGGATCAAACCCAGGGCTTCACATATGCTAAGCAAGCCCTCTACCGCTGAGCCACAACCCCAGCCCTCTACTTAGCTTTTTTAACATATGGAATACAGTTTTAATGTATGTTTTAAATGTTTAATGTCCTCATACACTAACTCTAACCTCTCTCAATTCTGGGTAAGTTTTGATTATTTAATCCTCTGATTGAGTCCTATTTCCTGCTTATTTTCATGCCTGGTGATTTTTTATCAAATGCCAGACATTGTACATTGTACCTTGTTTGATTTTAGATATTTTTCTAGTTCTATAAATGTTCTTTAGATTTTTCTCGGATACAATTGAATTACTTGGAAACATTTTGACAGTTTTAATTATGTTAGGCCAGAATATAGCAAGCTAAATCAAAGGCTAATTATTTCCTACTACTGAGATAAAATCCTTCTGTGTACTCTCCTAATTCCAATCTGGCTCTTGAATAGGCACTGTTTCTAGACCTGAGTGACCACTAGGCACTCTTACTACTAATTGTCTCAAGTGATTTTTTTCCCCAGCATTGTATGTGCTGATCATGACTCAGATGAATGCTCAAAGAAATCCCTCTATAGATTCTTGAAGTTTTGTCCATGTGTATCATCTCCTTTACATATTCTAACACTTCTTATTTACCTTGGTTTTTCCAGACTTTCAGGTCATCTTTTCAATTCAGGGAGTTTCCCACTCTACCTGAGTTTCCTCCTCCTGAACCACAGCCTAAAGAGTCTCTCAAGGCAGATAATTTGGGGGAAATCAATTTGTTTGCTATTTCTCAGAGATTTCTGGGCTTCATTTTCTGATGTCCAGTGTTCTACAAATTATTTTACCTATTTTATCTTTATTATTTTAGGAAGGAAAGCAGATTTGGTCTGCTTTCCTTTCTGAAAGTAGAAACCCTTACAAGATTTACAATGCCTTTATTATGTTCTAAAACATTGTTGAAAGTGGTATCAGGAAAAGCCTAACTACACACAGAAAATATTAACATGTAACACTACCAAGATAGTTTAAAAACAGATATATCAAAATACTAGCACATGCATATATATATTATTAAGAAATGAAAATAATATAAAAATCTTAGCAATAGTGCTGAACCCTGGGATTATGGCTGATTTATTATACTCATTTTCATACTGTTTAAAATTATGTTCTACTCTGAAAATATATTAATATTAGCAAAATTGAGTATTATATAACTTTTGAGGAAAGAATAGATTTTTATTTTGCTAGACAATAACAAACTAAGAATAATGAGTGTCTTATTATATATATTTATATTTACATATTTAATATATAGCATATACTATAATATATGTGGAATATCTAATTTCATTAAGGAAATCAGGAGTATTTACCAATGAATAGGACACAATAGTGGAGGTAGTAAGTTCACCTTACTGAAAATTCTTCTGCAAAAGCTAAATGACCAGTATTCAGGGTGACCAGGAAGGCATACTTCAGTGGTTGGTCTTGGAACCAAATAACATTTAAGCTCCTTGCAATTCTGAATTCTGTATATGCTGTTTCTTTTGAGGAAACCTAAATGTTATTTAGTAAATTTTTAAATTTCAAGGACACACAGATTCCCTTGGAAATAGATGACTTTATACAGCCTCTTTGTGGTCAAGAATGAATAATTCCTATGGAACTGTTATATAAAATGATTTCTGACAATGCAATGAACTGACTAAGTGAGCAATTTAACATAATTGTGAGGCAATGAAGGATAGTGAAAAGGCTAAAAATCAAATATAGTGTAAGACAGATTCTATTGGAAAGGAACTTATTAAGCTAAGTAGATACGTAAAAGCACTCCTGGGAGCTCAGAAGAGTGTGCTCTAGAGAAAAGCACAGTCAGAGGGGACCACAGACAACTTCCAGGTTATTGTTTCCCAAGCATAGCAACAGGCTTGAATCCTAACTCTGCCACTTTAAAGCTACAAGATGCTGCTTGAGTACTTAGCCTCTTTACATCACAATTTACCATTTGTAAAATCGGGATTGAAATCGGTGTAGTGAGGATTATATGAATGAATGCAAACAAAGAATTTAGAATAGCATTTGGCAACTGTGAGCTTTAAATAAAAGTTATTATTTTAGGTATGGATGAATGAACTTTTAAAAACAGTGATATCCTTGTATTTAATTTGCATTTGAAAATATATAAATGCTCCTTACAATGTGTTTATACAGACATTGTTGCATAAGAACATTTGTGATGATGATATAAAGTTGAAAAAATTAGTTTTAATTTTTTAATTAAGCAAATATTAGCACAATTATGTGTGCATATTGCAAAAATCATACTATCAGTATACAAAAGACTATGTACAACCCAGCCTTTTCACTTAATAAATGAGGAAAATAGGATTCAAAGAGGAAAATTATAATTCTATAAGGGTATAGAAGCAAAGCAATATGAAAATCTAAATAACTAGATTGTTAGTCCCTTTTTTTATTAATTATATTTTTATTTTTTGTAGTGCTGAGGATGAAACCCAGGGCCTTGTATATGCTAGATAAGCCTTCTACCATTGAGCTACATTCCCAATGCTAGTTATCTGCTTTTGTATTTATTCTTCCAAGCCTTCATTCCTGCTTTTTATACTTTGACTTCTGCCTCTGTGGAGACACAGTCAATAGCTTACTTTCTTCAGAGTTTCATTTCTCCTATCCTATTTAACTCATGCTTTAAAGATAATTTAATTCCATAATTTCAATAGCCAACCTTAAGCTTTAACCCTCGCAGAAAAAAATAAAATAATTTATTTAGTTAGTCTAAATGTAACAAATAAAGCAAATGGCAGTCAACAAAGATTAAAATATAAAGCAGGTAGCATATTTAAATAAAATATAAAAACAAGAAATAACTCTGGTATATTTTATGCATGAAAAGGATTCAAATCAGAACTGGAATTGAGCCCCCATTGAGGATGGAAAGAAATAATGTCATGATTCTGTACTGTCCATGAGAAGAGAATTCAAGAAATGAAAATCATTGGCCGTTATTTTTAGCTTTTGATAGTAAAATGATAGAAAAGGCATATGGCTACATGAATGTCATGCAAAAATTAAATACAGCAATCATTCAAACAGTTTTACCTAGTGTAAGTAAATGCATGTCACAGTACAATGATACTTCTGTAATAAAAATGGGTAAGGCAAAATGAAGCATAATGGAAGAAATGCACAACTCTGTCCAGAAGTTAATAGAGGATATATAGTTGAGCTGCCACTTTAGTTGACTCTTAGAAGTAGAATCTTCATGGTAGGTAACATAGAGAAAAGACAACCCAAACTGAGAGGAAAGCAAGTTAAGTGGAGTTGGATGCATTTAGAGAATGGCAAATAATTTGATATGGCTGCATCACAGGAAACTTGCATCAGGGAGTAGTAAGATATGAATAGGTAGAAGTAGATGCAGTTACTTTGCAGAAACTTTATGATTTTTTTCTTTATAGGTAGATTGAAATTCAAAACAAAAAATATAAGTCTATTTCACTACACGATGTCAAAGACAGTCTTATTTGGAGGCACATAAATATGCTTACTCTTGAATTTGTGGTAAAAATATATATCCGTTTATTCATTAGGTTAATCTTTGTTCTTCTATTTTATAATGTGTTAGATCATTCATTGGTGTTAAGAGATAGGGCAGCTCCTTGGTGAAGATTTGACAAATGAAAGTTTGGGCTGTGTAGTTTTAGAATTACACCTTATGAAAAGTCAGACAAGCTGATATAGCAATTCTCACTGTAACTTGTAAGAGACTAATCTAAAAAGAGACAGTTTGAAACAAGCAAACATTTATTCCACCATTTTCTATCGATATTATGTAGGTCTTTCTATTCCTAACTCACTATATGTAAGTATAGCAGGTAATACTGATGAACATTTTCATATCAAAAATGAAAGGAACACTGTTATCCATTGCCTTTAAGCCTCTAGGTATTGTCAGTGACATTTGTTGATTAGCCAAAAATTCTGATGTCATTTGAAGACTCACATTTGCTAGTTAGCAGATAACCTTTTGTGAAAAAAGTGCATCCATTACAGAATGGATCAAATAGCCTTCTGCCTGGAAAACTGTAGAAATCATTCGCAAGATGTATTTTGATGTCAAAATCCAATCCTAAAATTCCACCAAATTCTTCAAGAACATTTCTAATAAAACTAATTATTATTCTTTTATTTTTTTCTTGAATTGGTAAATTGAATAGTGTAATTTGATATATATAATAATATAATAATTATATCTAATAATTTTATAGTGTATATACATATATAAACATATATATGTGTGTGTGTGTATATATATATATATATATATATATATATATATATATTTCTTAATAAGAGATGCTCTATTTTTCTTTCCTTCTCATTCTGTTCTTATTTTTGGTATGGTTCTAACTAGTACATTGTATGTACTTTTAAAATATTTTGTAATTATAAAATCTAATGAAAAGTTTCTGAATATTTTTATTACCATTTGAAATTACCTGGCACTCTTTCTAAAAATGCCGGCAGGTTATTAATCCAACATCCTGGGTGCTTTCTAGTTTGAGCTAGGTTCCCCCTGGTGGCTTCAATTTGCATATAGAATTTTTCTTCATTTCCAACTCAGAATGCTGGTGGTATTTACTTCTATATTGATACCTATGACATCAGTCTTTCTGCATACCCAGCAGCTTTTATAAACTGGGAAAATTATACTTTATTTATTTATATATATAACTTTTTGATTCAACACTGTATATTTAGTGGCCACTTAAATGACCCCTTTTTCTTTTTAATTCTATGGATACACCTACTCATTTGGAGAATCTGTACTTGTTTCTTTTAGTGTACATATTTTTCAACATGCTGGGATTCCTGGTAATACCATAGAAAGCCCATTTATTATGAGGCTGTAAATTCCTCACTGGGTTATCCATTTCTAGATTCATATTGGCAAAAGCAAGTTCTATTTTTTAATAAAGACAGCATAAGAAATTATGGGAGTTTAAATAGTCCTCTCTGAAAATACATTCTCTAGTAAAAGAATAACAACAACAGGAGCCACTCTGATATTAATAGGTAACATCTATTAAACCCTTGCTGTGGTATACATTCTCTAGTAAAAGAATAACAACAACAGGAGTCACTCTGATATTAATAGGTAACATCTATTAAACCCTTGCTGTGGTTAAGCATTCTACTGTCATATATTTAATAGGTTGTTTTATTCTCACAAAGCCCAGTTGGGTATGTAATGTTGTTTTTCCTATTTTAAAGATAAGAGAACTAAATCACAAAGATGTTCCATAGCTTGCTAAGAGTCACCTAGGAGCAAATGATAGAGTTGTAATTTAAATTTAGACAATCTGACTATAGAACTTATACCATGTTAGGATTCTCCAAAGCAGTAGAACCAATTGGATGTGATGGGTGGATGGATAGATATATATTTTAGACAGAAGACAGATAATAAAGAACTGGCTCACACAGAGAAAGGCAAGTCCCAAGATCTGTAGGGGGAATGGCAAGCTGGAGACCCAGTAGAGCCAATAGTTTAGTCCAACTTGAGTTTGAAGGCCTGAGAAGCAGAACAGCCAGTTATGTAGTTGCTGTCTAAAGGAAAGCAAACTTGAGAACCAGCATTTCAGTTTGAGTCTAAAAGCTAATCTGAAAGTAGCTAAGCAGGAAGAGTCCTCCCTACACGAGGGAGAGTTAGCCATTTTGTTTTCTTCAGGCCTTCAACTGACAAGATGAAACCCACCCATACCAGGAAGGGCAATCTGTTTTACTCGGTCTCCCCAGTTCAAATGTTAATCTCATCCAAACACATACTTCCAGATGCCTGACTAAATAAATCTGATAATATAAAATTAACCATTATAATACTCTTAATCACCATTCTAATATTTCACAGTTATATGGCATCCAAGTAATGAAAGATAATAAATTATATATTCTCCCATTTCCAAACATGAGTTGAATACGTGCAATTATCTATTAAAGGGAGATTGATCATAATACATAAATTGTGGTTATGCAAATATTTTGAAACCAATTTATCTCTAAACTATTTTAAATCAGACTCATGATGTAGATTTCAATGACCAAAAGAGGTAAGCGGCTTGGTTTTTTAGCTTTCCAAATGCTAAGAAGCCATGTTCCCTAGCAACATTGTGGATTCACATAAGGAATTTTCATACACCATTTATAGAAAGTTCTTTTTTTCCCTACATTGCCACTTCACTCAAAACTCGTGATTACTAAAGAAAAAATTAGCTTTAGAGATTTTAAATAATGTTCTTAAGAGGACATCATAGTGTTTAGCTCAAATGAATGTTGTTCATAGTATTGCTTAGGCTTATTTAAAACTCACTGGAACCTCACTTTATTTTTTTCTTACTACTGCACTGATTTTAATATGTGACTATTAGAAATGGTTATCAAAATTCAGTGTTACTAACAATGAGGACTTTAGTGATTATTCTGAAATAAAGTAGGCAAAGTATAAGTATTATTTATGCCTTTTGCCTTATGCATGTATGTAAAATATTTATGTGTAAGCAATTAATTACATGTGTTTATATAAATATGTGTATACTGTGCACAATACCTGTATATTAAGATATGCCAATTGATCTGTAATATCAAGAATTACACTTTGTTATTTCTACTTTGAAAATCCCCTGGCAAGCAGAGTTTTCTGCTAATTTTATCAGAACTAATAGGGCCATAAAAATATACTGGTTGTTATCACAGGAATACAAGAATGTTTCAATATGTGGAAAACTATCCATGTCAACAGATTAAAGGAAAGAACCCCATGTAATTATCTCCAAAGGTACTTAAGAAATATTTGATAAAATGCCAACATTATAAGACTGAGAAATAAACCATCATTAGCAAACTAAATATGATAATAAGATAATATCTTTAAACTGATAATTTTATATCCCAAACTTTGCAAATATGCATCATTGCTTATAATCAAAGTATACTAGGGTTCTGCCCAAAGTAGTAAAGTGAAAAGAATAAATATAAGGAGTAATGGCTGTAAAGAAAGACACAAACTGAAATTATATGTTGTAATTTCAACCTTATGTGTTGTAAGTTTGAAGCCACAGAAAAACCAAAAGGAATTAAAAATTATCAGGGAAATAAGCAGCAAAGATTTTAGATATGAAATATGTAGAGAAACCAATAGCATACCTGTATCTTCATAGTATATCACTATAGTACATATTGTGTTCATGAAATATGTTATATATGTATGATTCTTAAGTGTAAATAATATGTATATATGTACATACATGATGCATGTATTATAATACTCTCAAAAAATCTATAAATTACCTAGGCATAAATTTAATAAAAAGGGCATAAGACTTTTGTGGGGGAAAAATACATAAAGCAGTTTAAAGGTTATAAAATATGTGAATAAATGAAGGTACAAATCACATCCAAAATAGACTGATATCATAGAGATATCATTTTCCCAATTTAAACACTAGAGCCACTATAATATTTCAACAGTTTTTCATGGAACTTGACAAGCATATACTAAAGTTAATAAAGAATAACAAGAAGCCAAAATAAGTAAAAAATGATTCTAAATATATGGTAGGACTTTTTTTTTGCCAGATACTAAGTCTTACCATGAAGTTAATAGTAATTATGATGACATGATATGTCATAAAAAAAGTATAAACAAATTTAGGAATAAAATAGGGGAAATAGATTAGAGAGTGATAAACAAGGACCTTCAAATATATCTGTAATGTGTTATGTCTTAACCTGAAGCAAATTCATAAGGCTGTCTCATGACTGCATTGATTCTTGTTCTCTGTACTTGCGGTAGAGTTATTATATTTAAGTGTGTCTTTAAAAAGTTAATGTAAAATCAAATGAGATAAACACCTTTAGGTCCAGATAAGATTAAATTAGCCAAAAATCATTCAGTTGTTCATTCAGTCATTTGTTTAACAAACAGTCAGCGAAAGGTGAACTTGAGAGACAAAGAGCAAGATTTATTTGATGCTGAGCTGTTTTGAACTTTCCATCTTGGAATTGCTGCATATTGAAGAGCACTCCACAGGAAAAAGCTGCAAAGGTCTGAAGGTAGGGCCAGAGACCAAAATGATCACTTCATTGTGCTTTCCAAACCTGTGGATGTTATCAACATAAAAGGGGAATAATGGATACTCTCTGATGGATGAGAAAAATCAAAATGCAGAGTCTATAACCCTGAACAGAAATCATTAGGATGAAATTTGCAAAGAAATATAATATCCTGCCTTGGTTACAAAAATCAATTGCAGAGGAGCAGATCATAGGATACTTGGCTTGAACATTAGTCATGTGAAGATGAACTAAGAGATTTGATTGACCTGGTTTGCAATCAGATGCAGCTTTTCAAAATGCTTTAAAAATTATACTCTACTGCAGGGATGGGGTGTGGCTCAGCAGTAGAGCGCTTGCCTAGCATGTGTGATCCTCAGCACCACATAAAAATAAATAAAAATAATAATAAAGGTATTTTGTTCAACTACAACTAAAAAAATTACATATTTAAAAAAAATTATAGTCTATTGAGAGAAGTACAGTGACCAGATCACCAAGAGCACTTGCTTCATTGTACTTATTTATGAATTTTCCAATGTCTTTGATATGTTAGACAGCATCCAGTGGGTAAAAACCTAGAGCACCCAGAAACCATCTGTTATGTAAAATCATCAAAGAAACTATCATCTTATTAGATCACACAGTTGGCTCTAAATACCTATATGCATTCCTCTAGGTGTTGTTTAACTAGTAGAGGACTCAGCAGTGAAAGTTATGGGGATTGGGAGATCACATAGGAAAACATTTTCTGAACCATTAGCTTGTCAGTAATGTAAAGGGTTGCCTAAGAGAGTCTTCCAGATGGGTTGCAATGGAGTTTTAGTAGTGTTTGATAGAATGAAGTCTAGAGACCCAGGAATGGCTGAATATTGCCTTCTTAGTTACCTTCCACTGCTACTGCCCTTGTGAAGGTGCTGAGGGAGGAATACACAGAATAGCAGAATGAAAATTGAAGAGCCACTTTATCAATCACTCTCTCAATAACTGTTGGTAAATAACTTGAGGAAATTCTGGATTGGAGCACAAGACTAAGACCTTATCTTCTTCCTTCCTTTCCCCCATCATGCCCTCCAATATCTAAATTATAGATCAGTCTAGCAAATTCCTGGAATTCAAGTTCTTATGTCTTGTCAAAATATTATATGAAAGTAAAGAGTCCCCCAGTTGTAGTCAAATTTCTATTATGGACAGAAATTAAAGAGAAATAGAGTTCAACTCAACAGAGAACACTTTACCAATCATGTAGCCTTCCATTAACAGAGTTCACTGCTTTAAGAGGGAATTAGTTCTCTATTTTGGAAATTTGAATACTGTACAGAGCAGTGAAGTTTCCCAATGATTCAAGTCATAGATGGGGAGTTGGACTAGGTGATTTTTTGATCCCTTCCTATTCCAGCCTTCTTTGATTTCAGGAATTTTCCTTGATTAGTCAAGATTTCTTGACTATGTACATATGTAGAGAGAATTTCCTAAGAGAAAGAAATTTAACTCCTGATTTTAACTTTAGAATACCACTTAACTTCCCATGAAGAATTTTGATGAAACAAGATTCCTTTTGTTTGTATTCTCTAGAACTCTGAATCTGTATATTTCTTCTTTCTCTAAAAAAGATTGAGTTTTTCTTTGCTTCTAAAACTACTTTCAGAACTAGGAAATTTGCACAAGCATTCATCCTATAGGATGTGTACTCATCTAGGTAAATAGCACTTTGAAACTGTTATATTTTCCAAAGCTTTTGTCATCAATTTAGTGACAGTCCTTGATAAGTGAATCATGGAATTAGGAAACAATTTAATTTTATTTAAATTACAATTATTAGAAAATATATAATACGTAAAATAGTCACATTTACCTTTTAATTAAATCAAGGGGATGTTAATATATAAATTAATTACTAAAGATTCAAGATGAACAAATTAAAATGAACTACAAAACCATAAAATTTCATCTACTGTAAATCACTAGTGTTAGAAATATACCCAGAACCTATCATGAAATCACTCAAAAAACCAAAAAACAAATAATTCTCAATTACCTACTGATATATGAGCTCAAGGTAGCATAAAAGAAAGTACCTCATCAGAATTAAAGAATATCTCATTTATCCATTATCCTAAGCCTCTTTTTTTTTAAAGAGAGAGAATTTTAATATTTATTTTTTAGTTATCGGCGGACACAACATATCTTTGTTTTGTTTGTGGTGCTGAGGATCGAACCTGGGCCGAACGCAAGCCAGGGGAGCACGCCACCGCTTGAGCCATATCCCCAGCCCCATCCTAAGCCTCTTTTTCAACAAAACCTCTTTGTAGAGAGCTGTCAGCAGGAACAGCATTGTCACACAGGAGTTTCACCTCCTAAGTTACTTGTGCTAACAAGCAAAAATTAGTAAAAGTGAACAGCAGGAAGGAGAGAGAAAAGCCAAGAATCAGCACTGCACAGGAAGTGCTCAGTTATAAGTTATTAAAAATATATAACAGATTAGAGAGAGTGAGAGCCTTATGCTCAAATGAAACGTACCCACTTAAGAAGGCCAGCCCTGCTTCCCTGTTTTAAAATAGTGTCTACCTCCTTTCTACTTTGCTTCATTTTTCATATAATTTTCCAATATTGTAATTACACATTTGATAATTTTTTATTGTCTCCATCTATAGGATGAATACAACAAGCCGGTTGTCTAGTTCACTACTGAAATCCTAGGGTTTGGAAAAATGTTGGCACATTGTTGTAGATAGATATAGATAGATGATTAATGGATCAATCGGTTGACAGGTTGGTCACTAGAGCCCAAAATGAGAAGCTAATAAAATATTTAGAATAGATTGTTTTTCTCCTTGAAACAGAATGTGAGATCAGTAAGATGGCAAATTGACTAAACCAGCTCTACATCTATGATAGCTTTTATAAATTTAGATTTTAAAGGTGTGCCCATGATTTCTAATAATATACCTACCTTCCCCATGTGACTATAATTTTAAAAATCATCAGTAAATGAGGTCTACATTTTCAATAGCATGGCTCTATTAGAATTGACTTTATTGTCACATATAAGTATTAATTGATTTTTATTCAGATGTAAATCATTCTGACCAGTGTTTCCATTTGCTAATGTTGCTTAATAATGAGGTGACCCTTTTTCACATTTCACGAAAGCTAAAATTTGAACCCAATTAGCCTAAAGGACATGATAACGAATCTCTGGACATTTCATGGTACTTGATTTTATATCCTTATGATACGTAATACTGTAGTCAGCTTTTAACATATCCCAACTTACAGCATACTTTGGTTTATATAGAATGTGTTTCATTGATTAGGTGATAAGCAAGAAGCGTGTCAAAACTAAATAGTTTGTATTCATTATTTTATACTTTGTATAAGAAAAGTCAAATATACGTTGCCAAATTTAATTCTTTATGCTGCTTAATATTGTGGCTTTTGTTTGAAATCTTTAATTGGTGACACTGGAAAAGCCATTGAATGAAGGCAAATTCAGGGGATTCTTAGATGAAATTGTTTTCTTTCAAGCTACTGTAATAATTCATATGCATGGCATATCATTGAAAAACAATGTCACATTAAACCCTCATTCATTCCCCTACCTTCTAATCTTAACAACATGGCCCCTGTTAACTTCCAAAGACTATTTTCAAGGGAATCAGAGTTTTTTCAACCTGAAAAGTAATTTACTTTAATTGAGCCCAGTTGACATTAGTAGTTAAATAAAATGAAATGGTAAGGCTGCTGTTGTTTTGCAGAAAGGCAAACGTGTCCCTGGGAGGAGAGTGCATAAATAGCTTTACGTTTTTAATACAGAAAGCAACTCATTTAAATATTAAAACTGGTAAAAATTTCCCTGTAAATCAAACAAGTTTTTTGTCATGCAAATAACAAGCATAACATTTATTCTGAGAAATCTGATTTTCACATATTAAATCTCTTTACAGTGGGATAAATCTATACCGTTGTTCCATGAGGGAGAATCTCTCCAGCCATAAACATATGTGACTCTCTTCTTAGTATAGAAACTACAGCAGAATTAAGGTCTGATGAATTCCCTGCTCTTCTCTGTATCTGCTAAGAAATCTTTTCACTGCATACCTTCCTACCCAGAATTGCTTGGCCTGCCCTATGTTCTTCCAAGGCCGCTTGAGCAGACTGCCCTTTTCCCACTTGGAAGTACAATCTCCTAGTTGGCCTTCTTAACTAACCTCATTTGGTCCTGTTCTCTCCAATGTCTTACCATTGGTTTCTCTCTTTTGTTATACTATACTGAACACTTTTTTATATAAGTACTACCAAACATCTGTAATTGTTTTTATAAATTTGGGTGTTTTCTGTTATTATTAATTTTTAATTGTGTTCATGTTTCCCCCCTACAAGAATTATTTATCTTTTCTCTACCTGACTTTAACTCTGTAAGGTAAAAATAAGTGTATTTGATTCACTTAGTGCCTGGCTTATAGTATATATTTATTGTTTTTTTAATTAATTTTTATTGTTGGTTGTTCAAAATATTACATAGTTCTTGATATATATTTCACACTTTGATTCAAGTGGGATATGAACTCCCATTTTTACCCCGTATACAGATTGCAGAATCACATCAGTTGCACATCCATTGATTTACATATTGCCATACTAGTGTCTGTTGTATTCTGCTGCCTTTCCTATCCTCTACTATCCCCCCTCCACCCTCCCCTCCCCTCTTCTCTCTCTCTACCCCCTCTACTGTAATTCATTTCTCCCCCTTATATTTTTCCCCCTTTCCCCTCACTTCCTCTTGTATGTAATTTTGTATACCCCTGAGGGTCTCCTTCCATTTCCATGCAATTTCCTTTCTCTCTCCCTTTCCCTCCCACCTCTCATTCCTGTTTAATGTTAATGCTCTTCATCCCTACTCTGTTCTTAGTTACTCTCCTTATATCAAAGAAGACATTTGGCATTTGTTTTTAAGGGATTGGCTAGCTTCACTTAGCATAATCTGCTCTAATGCCATCCATTTCCCTGCAAATTCTATGATTTTGTCATTTTTTAATGCAGAGTAATACTCCATTGTGTATAAATGCCACATTTTTTCTTTATCCATTCATCTATTGAAGGGCATCTAGGTTGGTTCCACAGTCTTGCTATTGTGAATTGTGCTGCTATGAACATGGATGTAGCAGTGTCCCTATAGTGTGCTCTTTTTAGGTCTTTAGGGAATAGACCGAATAGGGGAATAGCTGGGTCAAATGGTGGTTCCATTCCGAGATTTCCAAGAAATCGCCATACTGCTTTCCAAATTGGCCACACCAATTTGCAGTCCCACCAGCAATGTACAAGTGAACCCTTTTCCCCACATCCTCGCCAGCACTTGTTGTTGTTTGACTTCCTAATGGCTGCCAATCTTACTGGAGTGAGATGGTATCTTAGGGTGGTTTTGATTTGCATTTCTCTGACTGCTAGAGATGGTAAGCATTTTTTCATGTACTTGTTGATTGATTGTATGTCCTCCTCTGAGAAATGTCTGTTCAGGTCCTTGGCCCATTTGTTGATTGGGTTATTTGTTATCTTATTGTCTAATTTTTTTAGTTCTTTGTATATTCTGGATATTAGGGCTCTGACTGAAGTGTGAGGAGTAAAGATTTGTTCCCAGGACATAGGCTCCCTATTTACCTCTCTTATTGTTTCTTTTGCTGAGAAAAAACTCTTTAGTTTGAGTAAGTCCCATTTGTTGATTCTAGTTATTAACTTTTGTGCTATGGGTGTCCTATTGAGGAATTTGGAGCCTGACCCCACAGTATGTAGATCATAGCCAACTTTTTCTTCTATCAGACGCCATGTCTCTGATTTGATATCAAGTTCCTTGATCCACTTTGAGTTAACTTTTGTGCATGGCGAGAGAAAGGGATTCAGTTTCATTTTGTTGCATATGGATTTCCAGTTTTCCCAGCACCATTTGTTGAAGATGCTGTCCTTCCTCCATTGCATGCTTTTAGCCCCTTTATCAAATATAAGATAGTTGTAATTTTGTGGATTGGTTTCTGTGTCCTCTATTCTGTACCATTGGTCCACCCGCCTGTTTTGGTACCAGTACCATGCTGTTTTTGTTACTATTGCTCTGTAGTATAGTTTGAAGTCTGGTATCGCTATGCCGCCTGATTCACACTTCTTGCTTAGAGTTGCTTTTGCTATTCTGGGTCTTTTATTTTTCCATATGAATTTCATGATTGCTTTCTCTATTTCTACAAGAAATGCCGTTGGGATTTTGATTGGCATTGCATTAAACCTATAGAGAACTTTTGGTAATATCGCCATTTTGATGATGTTACTTCTACCTATCCATGAACAGGGTATATTTTTCCATCTTCTAATATCTTCTTCTATTTCTCTCTTTAGGGTTCTGTAGTTTTCATTGTATAAGTCTTTCACCTCTTTTGTTAGGTTGATTCCCAAGTATTTTATTTTATTTTTTGAGGATATTGTGAATGGAGTGGTTGTCCTCACTTCCATTTCAGAGGATTTGTCGCTGATATACAGGAATGCCTTTGATTTATGCGTGTTGATTTTATAGCCTGCCACTTTGCTGAATTCATTTATTAGCTCTAATAGTTTCTTTGTAGACCCTTTTGGGTCTGCTAGGTATAGAATCATGTCATCTGCAAATAGTGATAATTTGAGTTCTTCTTTTCCTATTTTTATGCCTTTAATTTCTTTCGTCTGTCTAATTGCTCTGGCCAGTGATTCGAGAACTATGTTGAACAGAAGTGGTGAGAGAGGGCATCCCTGTCTTGTTCCAGATTTTAGAGGGAATGCCTTCAGTTTTTCTCCATTCAGAATGATGCTAGCCTGAGGCTCAGCATAGATTGCTTTTACAATATTGAGGTATGTTCCTGTTATCCCTAGTTTTTCTAGAGTTTTGAACATAAAGGGATGCTGTACTTTGTCGAATGCTTTTTCCGCATCTATCGAGATGATCATATGGTTCTTATTTTTAAGCCTATTGATGTGGTGAATAACATTTATTGATTTCCATATATTGAACCAACCTTGCATCCCAGGGATAAATCCTACCTGATCATGGAGCACAATTTTTTTTTGTATCCGGTTCGCCAGAATTTTATTGAGAATTTTTGCATTTAGGTTCATCAGAGATATTGGTCTATAGTTTTCTTTCATTGAAGTGTCTTTGTCTGGTTTAGGAATCAGGGTGATGTTGGCCTCGTAGAATGAATTTGGAAGTTCTCCCTCTTTTTCTATTTCCTGAAATAGCTTGAAAAGTATTGGTATTAGTTCCTCTTTAAAGGTTTTGTAAAACTCTGCTGTATACCCATCCGGTCCTGGGCTTTTCTTAGTTGGTAGTCTTTTGATGGTTTCTTGTATTTCCTCAATTGATATTGGTCTGTTTAGGTTGTCAATATCCTCCTGACTCAATCTGGGCAGATCATATGACTTAAGAAATTTATCAATGCCTTCACTATCTTCTATTTTATTGGAGTATAAGGATTCAAAATAATTTCTGATAATCTTCTGTATTTCTGAAGTGTCTGTTGTGATATTGCCTTTTTCATCCCGTATGCTAGTAATTTGAGTTCTCTCTCTTCTCTTCGTTAGCGTGGCTAAGGGTCTGTCGATTTTATTTATTTTTTCAAAGAACCAACTTTTAGTTTTGTCAATTTTTTCAATTGTTTCTTTTGTTTTGATTTCATTGATTTCAGCTCTGATTTTAATTATTTCTTGCCTTCTACTTCTTTTGCTGTTGTTTTGCTCTTCTTTTTCTAGGATTTTGAGAAGAAGTATTAGATCATTTATTTGTTGGTTTTTTCTTTTTTTGAGGAATGAACTCCAAGCAATAAATTTTTCTCTTAGAACTGATTTCAATGTGTCCCATAGATTCCGATATGTTGTGTCTGTGTTTTCATTTATCTCTAAGAATTTTTTAATTTCCTCCTTGATGTCTTCTATTACCCATTGATCATTCAGTGAACCTATTGTTCATTCTCCAAGTGATGCATGCTTTTTCCTTACTTCTTTTATCGTTGATTTTCAATTTCATTCCATTATGATCAGATAAGATGCATGGTATTATCTCTACTCCTTTATATTGTCTAAGAGTTGCCCTGTGACATAATATATGATCTATTTTTGAGAAGGATCCATGTGCTGCTGAGAAAAAAGTGTAACTGCTTGATCTTGGGTGGTATATTCTATATATGTCAATTAAGTCTAGGTTATTAATTATGTTATTGAGTTCTATAGTTTTCTTATTCAACTTTTGTTTGGAAGATCTGTCCAGTGGTGAGAGAGGTGTGTTGAAGTCTCCCATGATTATTGTATGGTGGTCTATTAGACTCTTGAACTTGAGAAGAGTTTGTTTGATGAACATAGCTGCACCATTGTTTGGGGCATATATATTTATGATTGTTATGTCTTGTTGGTGTATGGTTCCCTTGAGCAGTATGTAGTGTCCCTCTTTATCCCTTTTGATTAACTTTGGCTTGAAATCTATTTTATTTAATATGAGTATGGACACTCCTGCTTGTTTCCGAAGTCCATATGAGTGATATGATTTTTCCCAACCTTTCACCTTCAGTCTATGTATGTCTTTTCCTATCAAATGCGTCTCCTGAAGGCAGCATATTGTTGGGTCTTGTTTTGTGATCCATTCTACTAGCCTGTGTCTCTTAATTGGTGAGTTTAAGCCATTAACATTTAGGGTTATTATTGAGATATGGGTTGTTCTTCCAGCCATATTTGTTTATTTATGTTACTAACATGGTTTGTTTTCCTCTTTGATTATCCCCCCCTCTTTACTGTACTACCTCCCACTGTTGGTTTTCATTGATATTTTCCATTTCCTCTTCCTGTAATATTTTCCCGAGGATGTTTTGAAGAGATGGTTTTCTAGCTGCATATTCTTTTAACTTTTGTTTATCATGGAAGGTTTTAATTTCATCTTCCATCCTGAAGCTTAATTTCACTGGATACACAATTCTTGGTTGGAACCCATTTTCTGTCAGGGTTTGAAATATGTTATTCCAGGATCTTCTAGCTTTCAGAGTCTGTGTTGAAAGATCAGCTGTTATCCTGATTGGTTTACCCCTAAATGTAATCTGCTTCCTTTCTCTTGTAGCTTCTAAAATTCTCTGCTTATTCTGTATGTTGGGCATCTTCATTATAATGTGTCTAGGTGTGGATCTCTTATGATTATGTACATTCGGCGTCCTGTAGGCTTCTAGGATTTGGGATTCTGTCTCATTCTTCAAGTCTGGGAAGTTTTCTCGTATTATTTCATTGAATAGATTGCTCATTCCTTTGGTTTGGACCTCTATACCTTCCTGTATCCCAATGACTCTTAAGTTTGGTCTCTTTATGTTATCCCATATTTCTTGAATGTTCTGCTCATGGTTTCTTAACAGTTTTGCTGAGCTGTCTATGTCCTTCTCCAGTTGAAATACTTTGTCTTCATTGTCTGATGTTCTATCTTCTACGTGTTCTACTCTGCTGGTAGTATTCTCAATTGAGTTTTTAAGTTGGTTTATTGCTTCCTGCATTTCTAGGATTTCTGTTTGTTTGTTTTTTATAACCTCTATCTCCCTGTATAATTGATCTTTTGCTTCTTGGATTTGTTTATGTAATTCATTGTCGAAGTGGTCGAAGTGGTCTTTCATTGTCTGATTTTGCTGTCTAATGTCTTCCTTGAGACTCCAGATCATCTGAAGCATGTATATCCTGAATTCTTTATCTGACATTCCATCTGCTGCAGAAATTACCTCTTCTAAAGTTGAGTTGACCTGCATTGCTTGTGGTCCTTTCTTTCCTTGTCTTTTCATACTGATCGCGTTTCTTTCTGCTTGGTGAAACTGTTGTGTTATTGATTTTTCCCACTATATATTTATATTGCTCTTGTATAGTTGCAAAGTCTCAAAAATATGGAACACTTCACGAATTTGCGTGTCATCCTTGCGCAGGGGCCATGCTAATCTTCTCTGTATCGTTCCAATTTTAGTATATGTGCTGCCGAAGCGAGCACTATATTTATTGTTTTTGAATGAACCATTAAGTGAGTGCTTGAGTCCTCTTTTTCACACTGTGACCAAAAGACCTGACAGGAACAATTTTAGTGGAGGAAAAGTTTATTTGGAGCTCAAGGTTTTAGAGGTCTCAGTCAACAGACGGCTGACTCAATTGCCCAGGATCTGAGTGAAGTAGAACATCATGGAGGAGAGAATGGTGGAGGAAGGTCTCTCAGAACTTGGCAATCAGGAAGCAGAGAGAGAACTTTTCTAACTCACTAAGGACAAAATATAAACCCCAAAGGCAAGCCTCCAGTCACCCACCTCCTCTAGCCACAACCAGCCATACCCTACCTACCTAGGGTTACTACCTAATTAACCTTTTTAATCAGATTAATGCACTGATTTGGTTAAGGCCCTCATAGCCCAATCATTTCACCTCCAAACTTCCTTGCATTGTCTCACATATGAACTTTTGGGGGCACATCTCTTATATAAACCATAATAATGAAGAAATATATGATGTAGATTTAATACATAAATATGTGTTGAGTAAATGAATGAATAAATACATAGTAAAGTCCCCTTGATCACAAGATTTCTTACTATTCCATTTTCATATGCCAACATATTACAATACATAATTCTTGTTCAATATCACTTTGTTTCTTTACCGTGTGGGCAATAATTGTATCCATGCATTGAGAAGAAAACTGTTTTTCACATTTTTTTCCTGTTGTGATAGTTAATTTTGTATCAACTTGACTGGTCTAAGAGATGCCCAGATCTCTGGTAAAACATTATTTCTAGGTGTCTGTGTGGATGTTTCTGGATGAGATTACCATTTGATTCAGTAGACTAAGTAAAGAATGTCCACTCTTACCAATATGGATAAGCATCATCCAATCCATTGAGAGCCCAGAGAGAATTTTAAAAATGAAACCAGGGTGAATTTTTTCTCTTCTTGAGCTCTGACATTCACCTCCTCCTGTCCTTGGATATTAGAGCTCCTGGTTTTTAGACCTTTAGACTGTAACTTATACTGTAAGTGTCCCTGGTTCTCAGGCCTTTGGACTCATTGCATTATACCACCAACTTTGCAGGGTCTCCAGCTTGTCAACTTCATATCATCAAACTTCTTGACCTCCATAGTCATGTCAGCCATTTCCCATAATATACATCCTTATTATATATGTACATACCCCATCTATTCTGTTTCTCTTAAGACACCTGATAAATACACCTGGTAACCAAGTAACAGCTTCTTATTTTTTCAGGCTTAACATCCATGTCAAACTCTGAACCAAACTACACAGTCAAGCTACACCTCTAAACTTTCATGTGTGTACAACAAGCCAGACACAGACTCACCCATAGAAAGAACAAGCAAAAGTATATTTATATGCATTTTGTTTCCCTCTTACATGTAGTGAGTTTTGAACACAATGTTTTTCTTGCTTAAATTTTGTAGAACAGGTGATCATGAGCCTTTTTGACTCTAGCTTCCTTTACTGGAAAAGTGATTCGTAAATATGTAAACAAAACAAAATTGTGCTGCAACCAAATTATTATTATGTTTCATGGAATTTATTATAATGGGCTTTGATCTATGTTTGTTTTTTTATTTGCAAATCTAAACTTCTTTGATGTTCTAAATTTAGTGGATGTTCAGTAAGTATGTGGGACAAAACAAAAGGCCTAACATGTCATCTACATCATGGTTAGTGTTGGAATGATAGTTTACTTATAATTATCTATAATTCATGTTCTTCTAAAATAATAATGAGCTGCATTTGTCCTATTTAGCAACCACTCATTAGATAGATCTGTAGGTTTGTATGAAGTCATTTGGGCATCATTAAGATATCTTTCTCCTAAACCTAATTCTTTGGGGATTTTAATACTCTTAATTAGATTTTTAATTTTACTTCTTTTAATGTAGTTTTCTCCTTCCTAATAAATTAATTGAAGCATTTTGTTTTTTCTAAATAATAGTAATCATCTGGCATTTACAAAGATTCCATTATCTTCAGGCTGATCGATTCATATCAGGCTTTTAGCATTCAATGCAGCTTGTCTCCCAAAATTGATTTGATTATAGCCATCTGTATTGACCAGGAGGGCAAATCAATAAACAGACTGAAGGAACTGTAATTTGCCCACCAACAATGGGAACGGCAATAGATTTACATCATCCATTGTCCCTCTCTAGGAGAGGCAAGAAATCAATGAAGCAAGTGCTTGTCAGTGGAATTTTGTAAGTGTGGGAACTCAATATCTGATATCAAAAAGAAAATACAATATGGTTAAGACAGAAGAAGAAAAATGAAGAGTTTTTTAAAGTACTTATTTTAAAAATTTGTATTAGTTGATTAACCTCTTTTGCCTAAGTATGGGCACGCATATAGCTCTGTCCCAAGTACTGTTGTCAGAATATGACCTTTGGAAAATTGTGTGGCCATTTACTGTGAAAGTTACGCAACAGGAAGTGAAGGTTATATAATGAACAACAACCACCACAGACAAAGAAACACATTACTCAAAAGTAATAGGGTAGAAGCTTAGGACCAAATAAAATAAAATAGAAGTGATTATATTTATACTAGTTTTTATTTTTATTACATTTTTAAAGGAATACAGAAGGAAAAGTATTTATAGAAAGGTTTGCTATGAAAATTATGCCTATATTTCATATGATATTGACATTTTTATATTGTCTTAACTCACAAGCTCTCCTTCCCACTTTTCAGAACCCACAACAAACCCACAAACATGAAATTGAATAAATGGCCTATGGTCAAAATTGCAAAAATAACTTAAAGGTCAGATATAGCCTTGTATTTCCAAATCCAAGGAGGCAGAAATTTTCTACTATCCACTTGTTTTAAAAAACAAAAGGATTTATGAAGATAGAAAATGAGCAATTTCAACTTCACTGCCCTAATTACTGAAAGATTAGAAAATGAAATTGCTAATCTTAATTCTTAAATTTTAATCTTAAATTCTTAAATTAAAATTCTTAATTTTCAATATTAGTATTTTGTAACTAAAAGTTTGCCATGATATTAATGTAGTAGCTAAGTACTGAAATTCTAGTTCCCTTATTTAATGATGTATTCTGGTCCAAATTACTTATCTCATCTGAGCCTTTCTGGAAAATTGGAAAAATTAAAGTCCTTACCTTATAGGACTGACACAAAGATCAAATGAGAACATACATGTGGCCTAGTGACTGGTACCTAGGAAATATTCAATAAATGTTACCTGCACAATTATACAAACCATGAATTATTAATTGTTATACATCCTATACATCAGCTCTAATCCTGACAATTCTAACTCTAGAGTACCTGGAAGATGAGGGCAGATTATAGAGAAAGAGGAAGTCCAACTAGGAGAACCAATGGTCTTCATTTAAAAGGTAACTGATGCTTTAGTTCAAAAGTACAAACACACACACACACACACAAACACACACACTCACATACACACCTATCTTAAAGTCATGGAAGATCATAAAAATTTGGATTAATGACAAAGAAAGTAAAAAACAAATACAAAATTAGTCTAAATTCCAGGGAAACTTGGTTAAAAATATGAAGACTTATATTGATCATAGAGAGCTGTATTTAAACATTATTACCACAGTGCCACTTGGAAGTGCTTTATAGAATAATCAGGCTTGAGAAGGCTAATAACAGAATACTAGATCTGTGATTGCTGTGAGTCACTTGGCTGAGGAAGGGGAAGCTAAGTCCACCATGAGGCTTATTTATTGAATAAAGGCTACTTGGAACCCTGTGGAACCAAAAAAGGGGAGAGAAGACCATCATTTTCATGATTTCTGATCTTTTCATTTATGGTTTTCCATTAAGCAATAGAAATATTAGGATGTGTGACTTCTTAAAGGACTGGGACTGTTTTACTCATTTCTTATCTCCAATGCCTCACCCAGTCTCTAGCATGCAGCTGATGCTGAGTACAAGTTTGGTGGATTAAATGAATTAAATAAAGCTTCTGAGTAAGGGAAATATCTTAGTAAAGGAAATTCTGTTTGTGATTTTACAAGATTTCTTAAGGTAGGCCTTGATTTTATATTTGTATTGCATGAGCTTCTTAAGGACAAAATCTTACTCATCATTCAAACATGGGTTGGGCCCAATAAATGGATTTTGTTGGTGATTATTTTAAACAAGCACAACAATGAAATAGTTTCTAATTGTGGCCTCTGTTTGTCAAAAGTATGGCCTCTCTTTGTCAAAATTATGGTAGTTTCTTTTCTTTTTAATTCAAATATTCTTTTGAAAATAACTGTAATTTCTCATGGACCTGGAACTGTGGTTTTTATCCATGTGACGTTTGGACAAAGTTTTTATTTGTTCTAGTTTATTTACTTTCCTGAACTCACCAGAGATGACTCTAACCTGAGACCTCTTTTTAAAATTCTGCTAACAAAGTTTGTGAGCTAAATAAAGGTGTGTGGTTTTTTTAAAAAAATCTAAACTTCTGAAATGCCATAATCTAGCTCAACAAACACAACTGGCAACCTTTATGAGAACTGAAGCTTTAAGTAACATTCAACTCCTCACAATCTTCCCAGAGAAATCTACCATTTTATAAATAAGTTAACATGTTCTAGTTAATATTATATATTCCTATACTAGTTCAGTCTTTACTTGGAGGCATGTTTGTCAAATAGTCAAGGATTTATTTGACAAATATTTAGTGTTTGCTTGGTAAAGGCATTTTTGGCTTCAGGGATACAAACAAAGTAAGTCAAGCAAGGTCTCTGTTTTAACTTTCATTCCCAGTTTGAAAAGACAGATAAGCATCTAAAGTAAACAAAAAGACAAAGTTAATTTCAAAATTGTAGTTAATGCTGTAGTATCAATAAACAGAATGTTTTGAAGTAGAAAGATGAAGAATATTAATTTAAATTGAGTAGTCAGGGAAAGATATCTTTGAGGATGTTACTTTTGAGCTGAATTATGAAGGACTGCAAGGACCCAACCCTGGGGAGAGCCATGTAAAATAAACAAACAAACAAATGCAAAAGTCTTAAGTAATAATCTTTTAATCCTCAAACATCAGAGCAGATGTTAATCCAATTAAAATCCTCACAGATTTGTAGAAATTAGCAAACTGCTTCTCAAATTCATATGAAAATGTAAAGGATGAAGAGTAATGAAAATATCTTTGAAAAAGGTTGAAGTTGCAAGACTTATACTCACTAACTTTAAGACTTACTCTAAAGTCATTATATCTAAGACCACAATGTATCAGTATAAAGATAAATGGAACAATGAAATAAATTACAGAGTTAAGAAATAGATCTGTATATGACTGATTAAGTTGTAACAAACATGTAGTTCAGTGAAGAAAGGAAATCATTTTCAACAAATATTCCTGGAAAGATAGATATAATTTTCAAAAGAATAAAAGAACATTTATTCATACCTAATACCATTATAAATTTAACTCAAGTGGATTCTAAAAATAAACTGTACAATTACTAAAAGAAAATATAAGACAAAATTTTGGGGACCTTGGGCTAAGCAAAGATTTCTTAAAATGATATTAGAAGTATAATTAATATGAAAGTATTTACTAATTTGGACTTGATCAAAATTAAGTACATCTGCTTTTTGAAAGAGAATTATAAGAAAAACCATACCCTGTGAGAATATACTTCTAAATATCGTATCAGAATATGTAAAAATAAATACACATGGTAGCACATGCCAGTAATCCCAGTGGCTGTGGGGGCTTAGGCAGGAGGATTAAGAGTTCAAAACTAACCTCAGAAAAAGCAAGGCACTAAGTAACTCAGTGAGACCCTGTCTCTAAATAAAATGCAAAATAGGGCTAGAGAAGTGGCTCAGTGGTCAGGTGCCCCTGAGTTCAAATAAATAAATAAATCCAATGATCAAGAAATAAACATTTCCATTTAAAAATGAGCAAAGGTTTTGGACACCTCTCCACAGAAGATCAACAGATGTTTATCTTTTTTTTTTTTTTTTTTTTTTTTAGAGAGAGAGATGGAGAGAGAGAGAGAGAGAGAGAGAGAGAGAGAGAGAGAGAGAGATTTTTTAATATTTATTTTTTTAGTTATCGGTGGACACAACATCTTTGTTTTGTATGTGGTGCTGAGGATCGAACCCGGGCTGCAGGCGAGCGTGCTACCGCTTGAGCCACATCCCCAGCCCAGATGTTTATCTTTATAAAAGATGCTTATAAGCATGTGAAAAATGTTCAATGTCATTAGTGATTAGTCTAATACACATTTATTATAATGTTTAATATTAAAGACTGACCATACCAAGTATTGGTAAGAATATGGAGCAACTGGTCCTCCCAATAACTGCTAATGTGGATGTAAAATGGAATAATCACTTTGGAAAAAATTTGACAGTTTTTTAAAAAGGTAAACAAAAATCTACCACAAGGCCTAGCCATTTTCTCCTGTTTTTTTATTAAAAAGAAATGGAAGTAAATGTCTATACAAAGATGTGTATGCAAATGTTCATAGCAACATTAATTCTGACAGCTTAAAACTGGAAACAACCCAAGTGTTCAACAGGTAAATGGGTAAACAAACTGTGATATATTCATACAATGGAATGCTAATTGGCATAAAAAGGAATCAATTTTTTAAAAAAATTTTTTTTTTAAGGTGGACACAATATCTTTATTTTGTTTTTATGTGGTGCTGAGAATTGAACCCAGTGTCTCTCGCATGTTAGGCGAGCGTGCTACCACTTGAGCCACATCCCCAGCCCCAGGAATCAACTTTTATATGAATTAATATAAGTAACATGAATAAGCCTCAAATAATTAAATTGAATGAAAGATGGTAGACAAAAAAGGATATATATACGATATGATTCCATTATATAAAATTCTAGAAAAACTAGATTTATCTGTAGTGCCAGCAGATAATTTGTTGTATGGAGGATGAGAGGATGATGAAGGGCATGGATGAGAAATTACAGAAGAGCAAAAGGAAATTTTTGAATAATAGATACACCTATTATCTTGATTGTCATTATGGCTTCATATGTATATGCAAATATCAAAATATCACATTGTGTTCTTTAAATGTATTTTAGTTCATTGTATGTCAGTTATATTTTAGTAGATATAGACACACACACACACACACACACACACACACACACACAAGATGCCAATGTAATTGGAGAGTAATGAATGGAAGAAGGAGCCAGGATCCAGTGGTAGACTGGGACTGGATCACACAGGATTTTAAAGACCACTAGGAAGAATTTGGAGTTGGTTTCAATGGGGAACCATTTTAAGTACAGGAGTGAATTGATTTACATTTTAGAAGGATTATTCCAACTGGTACATGGCAAATGAGTACAAAAGGGCAATAGAGGCAACAAATTATTTAAAAAGTTTTGCAGAAGTCCTAAGTGAAGAAGTCAGTGGTCTGAAGTAAGGTGACAGGAGTGGAAATGGAAAGAAAATATATAAGGAAATGAAATCTTACTAAAATGAGTGATTTTCTGGATTTTTAAAATTTGGGGGACCTATAATTTAGAGTATTCTTTGCAAATTAGTATTTAATCTAGGTGTCAATTTATAAATGCATCCAGTTCCATTGCCAATTTTACTAGTAGCCTGTTTTTCTAGTTTCTCTACTTTCTACTCTCAAAGTACTATCAGTAGGCTAAGGCACTGGCCTTCCATCTCTCTTTATTGCTATCCAGTTCTTCCTTCAAAAGAATCTAACACATTTTAAATCTAATTGGGCCTGGCAGGTGGAAGAAAGCTAGGAACTTTGAAAATAATCTGCCTTAGCCTCACGCTAGGATCAGTGGATGCCCTAAGATTCCCTACAGACTGCTTACTATTTTACTAGATAAATTTACTCTGGAATTTATCTCTTTTTTATGAAAAAGTATTTCTACTTTGGGATTCTTACAATAAAAAATGGACCCCAAGTAACCCATACCTTATTTATAATTATTTAGGAGATTCCTAAACAAACTAAAGCAGAAAATTCATTCATATTTTAATTCATTCATTCATTTAGTTTTTTCATTCATTCTTTCAATAAGCATTCAATGGTATATGTTGAAAGCAGAGAAATGAAATAAAAACAAGAGATTATGGTAGAGTATTATTTCAGCTACCCCTGATTTACCCAGAAAACATTTTCTTTCCTAAGTAAAACTCCTTGTTTTTCTAAATTCAGAGCTAAAAGAACCCACATTTGCATCAAAGAAAGCATACACTTTCTTCAAAGACAGATGATCTTGAATCACTACAAGGTGTCTAGCTACAACAATAGGTTTTAACAGCTGCAGTGAAAGGTCTACTTAACCCAGCTATTTATATACAGATAGCTCTTCCATAGCACTGAACAAATCCTCTAAAATTAAATTATTAGTATGCAATTAATGTTGAAATAATGGTACACGGATGCCAAGTGATAAAGAACCTGTTATTCTTTCCTCTTTCCAGCCTCGTTTTAGTGATCACTGCCCCCCTTTAACCCTTTGCTAACTTCTAAAACAGAGGAAGAGAGCAAAAAGCCAGGATGAATACCTAATAACTGTGAGTTCTCTGACTGAAATATTAAGTAACAATTGAAGAGTAATAAGGCTCTTCCACAGTCAACACTTCTGAACTATATGATTAATATTTGAGCATCTGACTGAGAGGCAAAGAATGGAAGGAAGCATGAGAAATCTGGCATCTATCCAGAATTTCATCAGCAGTCAGGAGTGATATTTATCAAGGGCATTCTAGGCCTTGTGTGTGCTTCCCATACTACCTCTTTTCAGCCTTTGGTTATCCTATGACCCAGGAATTATTTTCTGCATTTTCACCGTGGAAACAAACTTGGAAAGGTTACATAGAAATGGAAACCTGCATTCAAACCACTGTGGTTCTCCTCGGATCACACCAACTGCCTCCTCTCATTCTCTTTTCTTTGACCTAAACATCAGAAAGCCCTGGGCTTAGTTCTTGACTGTCAGCTCTGTCTCTCTATAACAATGAACCTTAATAGTTTATTATCTTATTCATGATGATGACTCCAACCTTTTTATCTCTAACCTGGGTCTCTGCAACTTTTGTATTCACCTGCCTACTTAACTGTGGGACATCTCCACTTGAATGTCTACTCGGCATTTTAGCCTTTACATTTCCAAAACTAAATTCCTAATTCTCGCAATCCCCACTACAGTTTTTCCCATCTTAGTTAATGACAACTCCTGGTACCTCTTTTCCTTTAATATTCATGTCCAACATATCTATAAATTTTGTCTTTTTCATATTCCTTATATGACAAGATCTAAATGTATCACTAGGTGCACAACTAACATTTTAGACAAAGCCACAGTCTTTTCCCACCTGTATTATTATAATAGCCCTTTAACTGGTCTCTTGGAAGCAAGAGACCATAGACAGCACTTGTTCTTTGTCTCTTAAGAGACAGACTGAATGTACTTGCTTCCACCTTGTCTTCCTTACAGTCCATTCTCAACAGAGTACCCAGGGATCCTTGAAAAGGAATGTCACTTGTCTCCCCCAAACCCTCCAATTTCTCATCTGTTGATGAAGCCCTGAGTCTTTTTTTTTTTTTTTTTTTTTGAGTTTTTCAGGGGACACAAACATCTTTGTATGTGGTGCTGAGGATCAAACCCTGGCTGCACGCATGCCAGGCAAGTGGGCTACCGCTTGAGCCACATCCCCAGCCCCAGCCTGGAATCTTTTATAATGCGATACAAGGTTTATGTAAGCTAATCCTACCACCTCGGTGACTTAAATCTCTTACCTTTCTTTCCTTTGTCTGCTTTGCTTCAGCTACACTGGTCCTGTTCTTGAGCATGCCAAGTACAGTCATACCTGAGGAGCTTTGTACCTGTCATTTCCCCTGACTAGAATGTTCTTTCCTGGGTAGCCAAATTGCTTATCCCTGCATGTCCTATAGTTCTCTACTCTCAAGATATTTCTTTATCAAAAATACTTCCCAAACCACAATTAAAGACAACTTTCTTCCCTTACAACACACCATTCCCCTTGCCTTCTTTATTTTTCTCATTTGCATTTATCATTACTGGATGTACTAGATATCTGAGTTGTTTTCTTTTTTCTTGCCACTAAATGTTCAGCTCTATGAGACTAGGAGTTTTTTATTTCTTGCTGAATTCCCAGTAACAGAATCTGGCATGTATTAGGTTGAACTATATGAAAACATTATTTTTATATTTCAAATAGAGTTAAGTATCTGATTTCCATAGTTCAATTTAATTAGTAGGTTCTCAATAAATACTTTGTTAATTGATAAATGAATCAAATGTACAATTTACTTCCAAATTCCATTTTCCACCTACTTATAGTTCCTACTTATTATAAAGTCTTTTATTTGTTGAAGGTTATGAAGTTTGATGCACTAGTTACAGGCATTTATATAACCATAGAAAATTATAAGTGTGCTTATACCTACAAATTGTTTTGGAATTACCAACCAATAGACAGTATTTGTTCTTTGTCTTTTAAGAGCCAGACTGAATAAGTCAGGTCTGAACTCTTAGTGGTATCTCTGAACTCAGCTGCTTGGGGCTAGTCTCATGGTCTTCATGTGGACCTGCACACTGACCATGGCAAAGCATCCTTTCCTACCTATGACTTAGATTTCCTCCACTGATTATAAAAATTCACAAGCCAAGTGATATTCATTCCAATGAGATAATTAACATTTGGTTACATTTGGACTGAAAATGGATTTTCTTTCAGTTCCATAAAAATCTAGCATGCAACATGTACTACAGTAAATAATTTTAGATGCCATCACAGAAAAAAACCCACATCTTAATGGATCAACACAATAAATGTTTGTTTCTCACTTGTGTTATTGTACAATACAGGTAAACTTGGTGGCTTTCTTCTCTCTCATCCTTTATTCAGGGGCTCAGACACCTGCCATTTTTGTGGCCCCACCTTCCCCTGTACGTAGAATTCTCTCCATTTATTCAGTAGCTGAAAGAAGAGGATGAGGATCCTCTCAGGGAGGGTTTACAGTGCGGTCTGCATTAGAGGTCCCTAGGGAGAGAACCAATGGGATGAAGTGTATGTGTATACATGTGAATGGATATGTATTCTTTTTATCTGATTTTTTCTGAGCAGTTCAGATACTTATGCAAAATCTTATCTTGTTTCTATTTTTGTTACTTTTAAGAACATATTTTACAATATTCAATTGCATTTTAAAAAGATAATCAGCATTCGTCAAAACATTAAACATAAAACATATATATATATATATATATATATATATATATATATATATATATATATATATATATATCCCTACAAGCTACATAATTCTATTTATATGAAGGGTCTGGAATAGACAAATCTATAGAGATAGAAACTGAATTAGTGACTGCCTAGGGCTGAGGGTGGGAAGAGGGTGAATGAGGAGTAATTGCTACAAGGTTTCTTTTCAGATGATGGAAATGCCCTAAAATTACATTATACCAATAGTTTCACAATTCTTTGTACTAAAAAAACATTGAATTATACACTTGAAATAGATGAATTGTATGTAATGCAGATTATATCACAGTATCCTTTTTTCTTATAATAGAGCTAATATACTTCAATTAAGTTGTTTTTTGATAAAAGCTTTGATATTACCTTCTAACTATTTCAGTCAACCAATCACTCAGTCAGCAAGTTAGTCAATGGACATTTCTCTGTTACCAGTCTACTGAGAATTCTTTAGCTCAATTTAGGCAGAAATCACAAATAGGCGAACTGTAGTTCCCTTAGTGTTAGCAGCTCTGAGCTTTGAATGCAGTGGCTCTCTGCTGGCTCTGAATTAGCAGCTCTCCCCTCCTGCTCTTTTAGCAGCCAGAGCCAACAGTTACCAACAGCTTTCTGTAACTCTCCATCTCTCTCCCTCACTCTCTGGCTAGTCACCCTCAGTGTTACCAGCACTGGCTGCTTGCCATTCTTAATGCCACCAGCCTCAATGTTACCAGCTCCTAATGTAACCATCTCAGTTCACTCCAGATAGAAAGCACAAAACCCGCAAGATAAAAACCATGGGAAAGAGGTTTTATTACTACTTATGCTGCAGCATAAGGGGCAGCCATACACAGACTGTTCCCATAAGGTTGCCTTAATAGGAAGAGGAAAAAAAGGTAGGTTTACACAAGCGCAGTGTTTTGTTTCCTAACCACAGACTTTTTGCTTAGTCATGAATAGGGGAGGGGCTCCTCACAACCTGAAGTAAGGCTTCTAAAGCTGATGCAGAAGGTTGGAGCTAGGCTGCGGTGAAGAGTCACGTGGGATGAACCCATAACCAAAATTTGCTTCAGCCAAAGCAAGAGTCTCCAAGTGGCTGTGAGGCATGTGGGGAAGTCACGGCTGTCAAAAAGGGAATAAAGAAAAATAAAAAGTACCCCTTGGGGAGCTCCAGGCCTTTCTAGTCTGTTTAGATTGAGGGTATACACTACTAGTTCAAGTACCAAACTGTGACCTGAGAATGGCAACACAAAGATGACTGTGACCTCTATCTTCAAGTTCACAATTTAGCAAAGGGATCAAACTAGTATAAAGTACAATGTGCTGTATTTTGGTGCTATAACTTAGATTAATGCAAGACAGAAAAAGGCTGGTAATAGATATATTTTTAATATCTAGGACAATTTAATTTTCTACTACCAAGAGAGGCTTTTACTTCTTTATTTTCAAGAAGGTGTACACTTTACACATTTTTCTTAAAGAATTTTCCCCTTTCTCCCTTTATTTCATTAATTTACATATTAATTTAACAAATATGTGCCAGTTAGGTTGTTAATTGGGAAATGGTCACATATACAGAAGATTATAACCCATCATGCAAATTCCATACTTAGCTTGAAAAAGTTTCAAAGGCTTAGAGAAGGTGATAGCTGACATTGGTCTTAGACCATAAGAATCAAAAGGAAAGAAGATCAGAACAGGATACACAAAAGTGTAAGCATAAGAATATGAACTATATTTGAAGCTTCTACTTATTTCCATGTCTCTCTCTTAATCAGTTAATATAAACATTAGCTGTGGGAGCAAACACCACCACCACCACCACCACCCCCCCGCCAAAGTTTTAGTGACTTGACCACAGCATTTTTTTTTCTTTCTCATTTTTTTTCTTTCATCTAATGCTGGGGTTCATTCAGAGAGTTTGCAAAATTCAACATGTGACTTTCATTGTCAGCCTAGGTATTGATATCTAGCCAGAAGAGGGAAGAGTGGAGGATTGAGTGGCATGAGAGGTTTTTCCTGTGCCAGAGCCAGACATGGAGTATTTCACTTCTGCTTGCCTTCTCCTAGCCAGATCTCTGCTTCAAGGTCCCATCTAAATGTAAGGGGATATGGAAACATAATTTCTAGGTAGGCTGCAGCTTCCTGGCATCACCATAGCTCTGTTTCATAGAAGGAAATAAAAATCTTTAATGGTTTGATGGAGAGCTTGTTTTCTGACATTCTCAAATGAATAGTGTTGTCTTTTAAGTCACAAAGTGCAGAGTTGCATCTGTGGATTATTATCACTTTCATCAGTTTGCTTGCAGATTAACTGAATATGCTGCAGATGATCACAAAATATTTTAGAATTATTTCTTGACTTGAAAAGACAAATATATATTGTTCAGAGTATCAGATGAGGCCTGTTCAGGAATAGTCTCTAGGGTAAAACTTCATTGTGGCTTGTTCCACCCCATAAAATATGTGTTCAATCTTATAGTGATCCAGAACTTAGTCTTTTATCTGAGTTCCCACAAGACCCATTGAGTGACTCATAACCAATTTGAAAACTCTAGTATCTTGAACTAGATCTGACTGCCTAGGGTTTTGTTTTGCTTCTCAAACTTTTGAACAAACTGAAAATTAAAGGACCTTCTGTATAGCTGAATAATCTTGGAAGAGAAGGAAAGAGCTCTGCTATCCCCTAAGTACATCTTTAGTTCTAGCTCCCACATCCTATGTATACACTTAAACACTCCCTCTTTATTATCATATATATCTCTCTATTAAACAATATTCTTTTAATTCTTCAAACCTTTTTCTCAGCTGCCATTTTTCTTTGTGGCATTAAAATAGCTTTGATGAAGTTCATGAAAGAATTCAGCGATTTTATGTTACTTTTACTCTTGTTTCTGTTTATGGGAAAGGGTATTTATAGGTGGTATTCCTTTAATTGGGTATTCTTGTGAGAATCAAACAGATCCAAGTTTTGAAATAAGATGTTCATTACTAAGAACTGCCTGGCAGATAGGAATGAATGAGAAGTGAGTATTTATTACACAGATTAGATGGAGTCTGGCAACCATCATACTCTTTTTAAGTCATGACTATCTTTTTAAAATATTTTTTTTAGTGGTTGTTAGACCTTTATTTTTTATTTATTTACATAAGGTGCTTCACACATGCCAGGCAAGTACACTACCACTGAGCCATAGCCCCAGTCCCTCATAACTATTTCTTATTAGGTCTTTTTAGTTATACATAATATTAAGATTAATTTTAGGACTGGGATTGTGTCTCAGTGGTAGAGTTCTTGCCTGGCACATGTGGGACACTCAGCACAATCCTAAGCATAAAAAATAAATAAAGTTAAAAACAACTAACTTCCTTTTTAAAAAGAGATTAATTTTGGCATAATTATAAAAACATGGAATATAATTTGCTCTAATATACTGTGTGTGTGTGTGTGTGTGTGTGTGTATGTGTGTGTGTGCGTGCTCACTGTGCTTACATGCGCATGTACGTGCACTGGGAATTGAACCCAGGGCCTCATGTACACTAAGCTACTGCTGAGCTACACCTCCAGCTGCACACTCAATCTTTCACACTTGAATATTACAGTATTTTATATTTTAATATATGCCAAGACTCCTTCTTAGAACTACCCTGTTTTCATGAAGGAAGGAATGTCCTCATGAGAGGTCAGGGAGAAAGGAAAGGGAATATTGACTTACCTCCCAAAAGGTGCCATACTGTTAATCTAATAAACTATTAAGGAACCATGGCTTAATATAGTTATCTGGGGAAATAAAACATTAAAGAAGTAGAAAAGAATATCAGTGTTGAGAATTCAACCTTCTTTAATTACTGATACATAACATAACCTTATTATCAAGGAAATGATTTCTTCATTTGGTGCCTATTAATATGCCAGGCACTATTTGATGTTTTATCAATATATGATTCAATCACCTGAGGAAGGCATTATTATCCATATTTTATTTATTTATCTATCTATTTATTTATTTATTCATTTATTTCAGTGCTGGGGATCGACCCCAGAGCCTTGTGCATATGGGCAAGCACTGTACCACTTACTGCACTCTATGCTAGTCTTGGTTTAAAGGTGGTATATTAGTTTTCTGTGGTTCCCATAACAAATACCACAGACTCTGTGGCTTAACCAACATAACTGTTTTTTCTTAATTCTAGAGGCATCAACCATCAGACTTGTGAGTGAGAAAACCTGTCAGTTGACTTCAGCCCCACCCTCTGTCCTACAAAACTTCAGTTTTATGGTATTGTTTGGTATAGTCATAGATGATAGGAACGAATTTTTGTATTTGGAAAAATGGTGCTGCCATTAGAGTATCTTAAAAGATATAGCATTAAGTTTTAAACCAAGTAGTGGAAAAAGTTGGGAGAATATTGGAAAAAAGTGTTAGTGACAGTGAAAGGTTCTCAAGAAGAATGTGGGTGAAAGCCTTCAAGGACAAGTGATAGCACATGCCTGAAGCACCTTGAGCAGGCTGTCACTGGGGCCTAAAGGAAATTAAGGAAAATGTAAGCAGAAGCTTTGGAATAAAGTGGCAGAATGCCTGGCAGTTCTATCACTTACAATGAAAAATAGTATGGGAAACAGTAAATTTACGTATTAAAGACCTCTGGGCAGTGTATGCAATGTGCCACCTGCTTCTTGCTACCTATGACAAAATGTGAGAAGGCAGAGGTAAGCAAAAGATTGGACTGTTTAACACAAAGGAGAAGGTTCTCCACATAAAAATGTCAAATAAAACTGGCCTGGTTTCTTAGTTTTTCCGGAGGTCAAATGACTTAATATTAATAAATGGCTTCTGGGCAGATTTCACATCCAGAGCACCATCAGGGAATTGTGGTCTAAAGTGTAATCCCAGGGTGAGATTATAAAGTTCTTGGAAAGATCAAAGACAATGCTTCATAAGAAGTTCCAGACAGACAAGAGGCCCAAGACCTTAAACTCATGCCTGGGGCTCCTCCCCTACTAAATCATGGGACTTCTGAAAATCTAAGGGCATCACACAGCAGGCTCACAGAAAACTTAAGGGAGAGAAGGGCTTATCTGGAGGAAATGTATGGGCATGACATTATCTAATGATATGAATTGTAAATTAATTCACACAAACCCTACAATATTTCAAAGATAATTATTTTTGGTGGAAGCATCCTTATATAGGACTAAAAGGGAAAGAGAGAGTACAATACATTAAGAGTCTTTGGGCTCCTAGTAATTTGTGGACAGAAAGCAGGAATAAGAATTTTTCTTAGGTGAAAAGAAGGAACATTCAGAGGGAGGAACCAAGAACTCAGAGACTACAACTAAGAGTAATAGTGAACAATTCCAGTGCAATAGGGCTGAGCCTATTCAGGAAACTGACAACCTGTACCCCACTGGGTTTCAGAATTTCTATAGACCGCTAACTAATGTGTGAATCAGTTTTCCCTCTTTCTGAATGCTAGTCCGTAGTGGTCATCCTATGTCTGTCCTACCATTGTATGATAGACATAGTGGAGGTGAGGAAGTGAGCTCATAACAAGTGTTTAGATTGAGAGGAATGGCATTCAAAGAATTGTACCCTAGAAATTGCACGTGCAGGGTCTAATATATACCAAGATCTTATTTAAATGATGACAACCTGTTTTTCAAGTTTATTTTATAATAAGGTTAAGACTTGGAATTCTTCTGGGAGGAATAGAGCAATAAATAACTGGAATAGAGTCATTATTTGTCAAAATACTCTTCATATCACTTTAAATTAAAATTCTAAGAATAATTGAAATTGTTCAAGATATTCTTCATATATAAGGTGACCCAGAGATATTTGTTTGGGTCAGTGATAGCACTGCATGATGAATGTGATAGCAAATACATTGTGTAAGTATGTAAGCATCTTCAAAAGAATGTTGGAGCTTTATAGAAAAACATTTTGAAGCATATTTTCCAAAGTGACTTTATGGTAAAGTCACTCAATGGTCTTCTGAAGGAAGAGATCTAAGAAGTTTTCTCCTTATAAGTTATTATAATCTAAACTCCCAAAATATGTTTTATTCAAATTTTCTGCCAATTTTCCAGTAAATCTAACCTGTATTGATTTTATTTCTTGTCTTCTGAATCTTAAGGCTGCATTCAAGGCTTTATTCTGGAAACGTCCCTCCCAGGATGAGCTAATTCCTGGAGTTATCTTTAAAAATCCCTGATGAACACATCTTTGATAAACAAATCAGCCAATCCAGAGACACTTCCAACTATCTCTTTTATCGAACTCTCATGCTTGAGTCAATATTTTCCATATCTATAATCACCCCAGAGGCCAAACAGCTAAGGACTACCTCTGCAGCTGCTTTTGTGTCTTTCCACATATTTTGGTATATTGTGTTCTTATATTCATTGTCTCTTCTCTAATGTCCCTTGTGATTGCTTCTTTGATCCATCATTGGGTGTTTAATTTCCATAAATTTGTGAATTTTTCAGTTTTCTATTCTTACTGATTTGTAATTTCATTTTGTGGTCACGGAAGATACTTTAGTTATAAAATCTCTTTTTAAATTTATTGAAAAGCTAAATTTATTGAAATATCTTGTGCCTGATGTTTGGTCTGTCCTACAAAATGTGTCATGTACACTTTAGGAAAACATGTATTCTGTAGTTGTTAAAGTTTTTCATATTTGTCTGTTAGACCTAGCTGATGTACTGTATTGTTTAAGTCCTTTGTTTTCTAACTTGTCTCTGTTCATCTAATCCATTGTTGAGAAAGGAATATTGATATCTTCAATTATCATTGGAGAACTATTTATTTCTTCATTCTGACAATTTTTGTTTCACGTTATTTCAATGGTCTGTTATTGAGTACATAAATAATTGCAGGTATTCTCTCTTGTTGCTATAATGAATGTCTCATTAATGTATAATGACCTTTGTCTATTGTAGTCTTTTAAAAATTAAGGTCTACTTTGTCTTATAGTAGCATATGCCAGTCTCTGTCTTTTGATTAAAAAGTTTAATTGTTTACATTTAAAGTAATTACAGATGCTCCTTACAATGTGGTTAAATCCCCATAAATCCATTATAATTTAAAAAAACACCATAACTCAAAACTTCACTGAATAACCTAAACCTTCTGAATGTGACATCATAGTATATTTAAATTATTGGTTGTTTACCTGGTGATCATGATTCATGGCTGACTGAAAGTCGCTCCCTGGTGTGAGAAAGTATCATTACATACTACCAGCCTAGAAAATGATCAAAATTCAAAATTTGATGTATGGTTTCTACTTTGCAAGTATGGATTTTGTACCATTGAAAAGTCAAAAAATTGTAAGTCAAACCATCCTTAAGTCATGGATCATCAGTGCTAAATAAGAACATGCTTCTTTCAATCTACTGTTTGCTATCTACATACCTTTGAGTATGATCTTTTCTTTCCCTCAGCTTTTACATTACTGTTTTTTGTTTAGTTAAAACATTTGCATTCCTTTCTAATTTCCTTTTAAAAATATTATTTAGCTCTTTTCTTTGTGGCTGTTATAGGGGATTACATTCAATATTCTAAAGCTAAAATGCTCTAATTTGAATTTATAGCAGCTTAACTTCAATAATATACAAAACCTTTGCTCCTTTAATAACTTCATTTCCACTCCTTTCAGTTGTTGATGTCACAGATTAAATCTTTTTAAATTATGTAACCAAAAACATAAATGATTTGTAATGACTAGACTATTAAATTATGTAGAAGACAGAATGTGAAGTTAGCAATTCAAAGTTATAATAATACTTGCTTTTAGACTAAGTGCTTTTTATAAAATATATATTGGTCTCTTAAAAAAGGGAGAAAACAAAAATTAAAGTTACACACCATTGTTAGAATAATAGTAGTTTTATACTGATCCATGTAGTTACCTCTGCTGAGCTCTTTACTCTTGATACAGATTCAAGCTACTACCTAATGTTCTTTCATTTTAATCTACTGGATTCCTTTTAGTATTTGGGAAGTTTGGGGCCAATGTTTCTTCAAGTAGTCCCTTTTCCCTTTTCTCTTTCTCTTCTCCTTGTGAGACTCCCATAACATGTATGTTGGTCTAATCAATGGCATCTGTTAGGTCCTTTAGGCTCCATTTGCTTCTCATCAACTTTCTTCTTTCTGTTCCTCAGACTTGATAGTTTCTATTGTCTTTATCAAAATTACTAATTCTTTCTTATGCCTGTCCATTCCTGCTTTTAAATTCTTCTAGTGAATTTTTTATTTCAGTTAGTATAATTCTGCTTCAAAATTTCTTTTTGGATTCCTTTCAGATTTTCCATCTCTTTATTGATATTTCCATTTTGTTTGTATGTCATTTCCCATTCTTTTTTCACTTTTTCTTTTACTTTTTTGCCAATTATTAATATAATTATTTGTAAAATCAATTTCTAGTAGATCTACCATCAGATCTTTTATAGAAACAGTTTCTTGTGATTTATATTCTTCCTTTAAATAAGGCATGTTTTTCTGTTTCTTTGTATGCCATGTGATATTGTTGTTGTTGAAACAGTAATATTTTCATCTACCAATGTGGTAAATTTGTAATTTGTATCCTTTCCCCTTCCCCAGAGTTTGCTCCTTTTTGTTTTTGAATTATTGTTGGAGACCATGTCTCTCCTGAGAATCAGCCTAATGGATAAACTTAAAGTCTCTTCAGGTCTTTTCTGATCCTGAACTTCTCCTGAGCATATGCTACGACATTATAATTTCACCTGTGTATACAGTTGCTTTTGGATATCCTAATCTTCAATCTTTTGCTTCCAAAATAGGAAAATAATAAATGGGTCTTGACTTTTTAAACATATCAAAAGTCACCTTAACTAGATGGAGAGGAGATTACAACCACAGGGGAAGATGCAACAACAACTGCTGCCTCTTTGCCTGATTAGAGATAGCAATCAGAGATCAGAACAGAGATCCTGACATTTTGAGACAAGGTCCTCTTTGCTTACTCTGTCTCCAATGATCTGTGTGAGCTGCTGCAGGGATAGGTACACAACTGCCTACAATAGGGCTGAAGGATGGGAATGAGCAGCTGGTAGGGTAAGAGTTGAAATTGACTGGACTTTACCAGATTACTTTCCAAACCTTCCTCTGGAATTTTCAAGCTATCAATAGATTCCAGATTTCTAAAACAATTATACCAAACAGATTCTGCCAATGCAATTGTTATCTCTGTGGGAAGATATATTTCAGGTGTTCCTCCTCTGCCATCTTCCTGGAATTGTCTCTTGACTTCCTCTAATATGTTATTTCTTAAACACTAACAAAGTGTTCTGAAAATAGTATCCTGTTCACATGCCCCTTATCTATTATGTCTGACAAAGATGTAACTGCTGGGATAGCTTTGCAAAATTGAGCAACAGTTTCCTTCTTTTACTGCAATCACTTGACATTGTATACTGCCAGAATAATATCATAACCGAAATTTAATTGAAATAGGGCTTATGTATTTCAGAATCCACTGTGTCTGGTTCATATAAAACAATGTACTTATTGAACAACTTGTCTCACACCAGGGACTGTAGTTCCTCATTTCTACCTTTTACTCCAAGTTGTTGTCTTAGGAGTATAAACTCAGTTCCTGCTAGCCACTTTCCCTGACACCTTTATGGTATTACTAGGTGAACATTGATTATTGTTAATTCAGCTTGTCAGTAAAAAGACAAAATGCAAGAACATCTGATATCTGGAAGTTTCACTGATAATTATGCTACTGTTAATTTCCTACCCTCATTCCTACACAAACCTTTGATTTGGTTAGTATGAATTGCAATAGCATCTCTCAAGGGACATGACAATTCTGATCAATAAATTCAACTGTTACCTCTAATTCTTACTTCACCCTAATGTTGATTCACCCTTCTTCCTCTACTGACTTAAAGATTACTTTGCTCCTGATCTCAGGAATCTTCCACTTAGAAGGATATATACACACATAAATAATTATGTTTCAGTGTGGTAGTTATAAAGCTAGAGATTTTCATAAGATATTAAGGAAGCAACAACAACAAATGAGTACCTAACCAAGAGTGAGGTAGGGAAAACAAAAAAAGAAGGCTTCCTGATGTTGGTGGTCCATAAGCTGAGTCAAAATGATAAGAGTTAACCAGGTGACAGGAGGGTGGGTGAAGGGAACAAAGGCATTCTAGGCATAGGAGATCACTGAACTAAAAGCAGAGGGCAGTGTTTAGTCAGCTTTGTGTTGCTGTGACCAAAAGACCTAACAAGAACAGCTTATGGGAGGAAAAGTTCATTTTGGCTCATGGTTTCAGAGGTTCGATTCATGATCAATGAACTCCATTACTGTGAGCCTAAAGTGAGACAGAAGGGCATGGCAGAGGAAAGGCAGCTCATGATAGCTGGGAAGCAGACAGAGAGAGAGCTTCACTTACCGGGGACAAAATATAAATCCAAAAGCCATGCCCATCCCCAGTGACCTACTTCTTCCAGCTACACCCCATTTACTCACAATTACCTCTTATTAGTCCATTAATGTGGATTAATCTGCTCACCTGGTTGCAGCTCTCATAATCTGATCATTTCACCTCTGAACATTCTTGCATTGTCTTACATATGAACTTTTGGGGGACACCACGTATCCAAACCATAAGAGGCAGTAAATAGTGTGATGAATGGGTAAAACTGCAAATAGTTTGAATTTGCTAAGATGTAAAGTGTAAGGCAAGAGGCAGTGAGTATTGTACCTGTGTGTGTGTGTGTGTGTGTGTGTGTGATGGGAGGGGTGTCTATGAAATAGAGGAGAAGGCATTGGGCTTTGTCCTTTAGATCAATACCTTCAAAACTCATTTGAGGACACATCTATTTTTTTTCTATGTCTGTAAATGAATTTATGGTTTTTATTTTCTCATCTTAATAACATTTATGAAATCATGAGCTATTAAGGTTACCTATTTGATGGTTTGTTAGAACTCACATTCAAATAATTTTAAAAAACAACTATTAAATATCTTACTGAAGCTGCTTAAAACACTACTCTTTATGCTTTGGGACTATTCACTTGGATGATTAAAGAACCACTGAAGAGCTCCAAGTAGTGGTGTGACATGATTAGATTTGCATTACAGGGCACAGACCAGTATTAGTGTAGAAAATTGATTTGGGGAAGGTAAGATTGATGTCAAGGAGACCAGTGAGAGAACTCTTACAGTTACCCAGGCAAGGACCTGAATTAGGACATCAAGACATCCTGGGAAAGTGTTGTTTCACACACTTGCAGCATGTCAGAGAAGTGACTAAGTACTGGGGATTCAGCAGATCACTAAGACATCATTACCCTATGAAGCTAATATTTTAGTGGGTGATGTGAGGGAAGACAATAAGCAAGAAAACAAAGTAAGTGAAATAGAAAAAATTGAGTAAATGACTAGAGGAGATAGGCAGTGAGGGGTAGATGGGAGAAGGGCTGAGAAGATAGTCACTTAAATTAGAATAAAAATGGACCTTAATAATGAGAAGGAACCAACTACGGGTAGGAAAGTCTGAAGCAATTAGATTTTAGAAATATTTTGGACATAAAATCAGATGGCCTGGGATGATTACTAGGTCCAAGAGAAAAATTAAGGGTTGCCCAATTTTAAATTTATATTATGTACTCACATCTCATTAGTCAACATAACTGGGGCTGCTTCCAAGTTCCATATAGCCTGATCTCACTTCTACCCTAATCTCTATTAATCAATTTAATTTTTGTATTAGATGTTTGAATATTAAAGCTATCTTTTTTGAAAAATTTACTGCTCATCATTCTTTGGTTTAATGCCAAAAACTCCTCATCTGAAATGTCTCCACATTTTTTTTTTATCTCACACAGAACAATGGCCCATTCAGCTATCAAGTACACGGTGGTATCACCCATGTAAAATCTGCTTTTAGAAACCATGAACAAAGGTTTCAAACTGGTGAATTTAAATGAAAACTTGTGACTAAAAAAATAAATAAATAAACATACTCTGCTTATTTCATTCCAAATAAATTAATAAAAACCTTAGGGGTTGTTTAATGCAATTTTTATGCTAAATATATTCAATATTGTGTTGGAATGATGGCTTCCTTTAGCAGCGTTAGAGACTGCATACAAGAAGCATTTAATTATGAATGTCATAATTTGCTCAATTGATGTCTCTCTTTTATCTGCAAACCATAGTTAATTTTCCCAAAATAAATGTAATCATGAAAATAATATTTAAAAGAGGAAAATAAAATACATTTGCTTGACATAAACCAAATTGTGTATAGTCAAAACTAACTGCCCTAGTGGCAAATAAGCATTTTTTAAATTCAAGTGGCAAAGGTATCATCGTTCACTTAGGAGCTGTTTCCCAGATAAAAGTTAGAGGATGTATTTTTACAAATAACTTGGGTTTTATTTTCAATGAGAAACTGATTTTAAAATAATATTAAATTTACTCATTTGTGTATTTTTAATGCTTTTCAGCAAGCCCATTACATAATACGACCAAAGGAATCTGGTTTTATGTACAATGAATTAATAAGGAGTATAAATTCCAGTCTCCTCCCCAAGCTAGATTTTAATCTAATGACAGAGCCCATTGTCTCAAATGAAGTCCCTTAATGGAAAAGATAATGAAAGTGGTGAATATTTGAAGATTTCAACCGTCCTTTTATTGTTAAAGTTGCACTTCTGAATTTTTCTACTACTTATAGCAGCTAGAGCATAAAACTAGCAAGTGTTTTTTTCCTTTAAATTTAGAATCAGAAGAGAGAATTATGCTTTTCTATTACATTTCTTACTTTATACCACTGCAAGAATGTATGGCATTTTATGACCATTGTCTTTGTCTCGAACTTTTCCAAGTGCTGAATCAGGCAGTCAATATGCACTGGGGCCACAAACTTCAGGGGTACACTTTAAATAATGGTCATCAGGAAAGAGGCCAAGGTGAAAGACACAGCAACTAAATCAATTGCCTTATGTGTCAATGGAACAGAGAACTTATCTGGTTTGATTTTCATTCAGCTAAGATTCCCATTTCTACTCAGAATAAAGTAGACAGGCTGTACCCAGGAATAAGCAACTACTTACCAACTCAGGTCTTCCTGCCCCTCTTGGGAAAGCTCAAAAGACCTACTTCATACTTCTGCTCTTAATTCTAGTAGTGTTCAGAAAAAGCTAGATTACTTTTGGTATGACGAATACTGAGATTGCTGTCTATGGAGATTCTCCATCAGTTGCCTTAAAATATACATCTCCCAGTTCTTGAATGAAAGATTAACATAGATGGCTTTTAAAAAAGTGAGGAGCTCTTTTTATATCCCAATATCTATTTTTTAAGTCTATTAAGCTGTATGTATTACTAAATTTGGAATGTAACACCAGGAAGGTAACTGATTTATTGTTGAAAGAGCTCTGAACTATGAGCAAGAGAACCTAAATTTTAGTCCACTTTTGTGGATTATTTGGGTATGTTGTTTATTCTGCTCAAATATTGCAACCTTCCATTTCAACTTTCCACCAATCCTTTCAAGTCCTACTCCATCAGTCAAACAACAACTACTTAGTTTTCCCATGCCACCGGGACCTTCCTATCTCTACATCTTTGCTTATGCATTTTTTCCTGTGCTTGTGATACCTGTCACTTGTTTCACTTCTACCTACTCCCAATGCTCATTTTTCCCCCATAAAGAGTTTATTTGGTAGTCTTCTAGATCCCACAAAACTTCTTTAAATAGTGTGTGTGTTATAATGTATATGGTTGCATATTTCCTGAGTCTAAGCTTCTTAAGAAGATGGCTCATATTTTATTAATTTTTGTCACTCCAGTGCCTCACAGTAACAAATATATTTGTTGAAAATTGAATGAATGAATGTTAAGAAATCTTTGTTTTCTTATTGATAAAATGGGAAAATTTTCACAGATTTTCCTGTTGCATTACATTAGACACTATATATGAATATCTTTTGTAAATAATAATATGCTACAAAAATGAAGGATATTTTAATATTACCTTATGAGAGGAACTAAAACAATTGATTTGTCTCTAATGTAGAGTCAAGAGAGAAAATAAGTAATAAGAATAAATCATTACTCTTTGTTATGAGGCCGGCATAACATCATGACTTGGGAAAGGTGCACTATATGGAAAATTCTTTGCTTGAGCATTTGAAATCAGCTCTTCCATCTCTGAATCATTCATGTCAAATTGGTATGGATGGTAAGGGTTGACACTTGTCCTCAGTAATGATGAATGATAATGTCTGAATGGCACAATTTGGAGACTAAACTTTTTAAAATTTGTAGCTATCAAGCCATAAAGCTCCTTATAGATGCCCTCAAGCTGCCTATTTGTTCCCAATACTCTGATGACATTTAAAGAGCTAGTGAAGTTTTAAGTGAATTCATCAATGGTAATTGTAACAAGGCAGGTTGGAGGGAGAGTTTATTAGTAACCAGGCAATTCACCAAACCTTTCATCTTAGGCAATTGCTCTGCAACCCAGCCAACATCAGAAGCACAGCAGCTAGCATGGTGTTAACACATAATAGATATGCAATAAGCATTTAGAATGAATGGAGTTAAGAGTTAGGACTCATATGGCTTTGTATTTTTCTCAGAATGAGAGACAATAAGCAAAACATTAAAATTACAGTGAATTAATGTGTTTTCCCCTATTAACTACTAAATACGTGACTAAATTTGGTAGTGGTAGAGAAAATGAATCAAACAAAAACTCACTGTGTGATAAATGATGAGATATAAAGAAGATTTATGAAAATGTTGCACTTTTAAAATTTTTCCATGCCATTTTATTACTCTCAAGCTAATAACCCAGTATAACATAGCCAGTAAGAGGTTAGCCTTCAGAATCAGACAGGGTCCAAACATTGGCAGTTTGGCTAATGAGTTGTATAAACTGGACAGTTTTTTGACCTCTCTGGTTTTGATCATTATCTGTAAACTATAAATGGTTATAGAACTTAAATAAGATAATGAATACAGAACATTAATGTAATACTTGGCTCATAATAAAGACCCAGTAAATGCTAGTCATCATTTTCTGCCTATCAAAGGCCCTTACAAAGCAGAGTATCTACCCACTTCTCTTCTATGGATCATTTAAACCATTACGCCTCAGTTTCCTTTTCTTTAAAATGGGAGTAATAAAACTGACATCACAGGAATGTTTTGTGGATTAAATCAAATCATACATGTGAAATAGCACTATGGAATTATGTGGGAAAAGTAAGATATTAAGAGGGATATAGGAGATTTCTTGAAAAGCAAGAGTTTGAATGCATTTCTCTGTTTTACCTCCTGGAGATCTCCCTTCAGAAGTAACAAACAAATATAAAAACAAAAAGGAAAAAACCTATGTCAGCATGGAAAATTCATAATGCGTGACATCTACATGCCAATTATTTCAAGAGTTCTGAAAGATAAAAGGGAAAACAAAGTAGATTGAAGATACACAAAATGATTTCCCACATGTGAAGAATCAACACACCAAGGTAATACCTGGGCAAGACTTTAGAAACTTAAGGGCAGGAGGTGAGAAATAATAATGAGGCAGTGAGAAAGCATCATTTAGAAACTTAAGGGCAGGAGGTGAAAAATAACAATGAGGCAGTGAGGAAGCATCTTTGGATCCACCAGTCCCACTGGAGAGCTCACCAGCTGCCAGAGATCTGCAAGCAAGTATCATGTAACAGGCTTAGTCCTGACTTACACTTAGGGGAGACATTGTCACAGTTGGTTCTTAATGAGAACAACTGTGACAAGTAAAGAATGAGGACACTGTCCTAGTTAACTCCCGGCTGCTCACTCAAATACAGAAAGGAAACATTAGAACAGAGAGAAAACCCCTCTTGTGACTGCCTTTAGTTCTTGTCCTCTCCTAACTCGTGATCTGTAGACCAGAGATTCTCAATTCTTAAATATGCATCAAAATTGAATGAAGGGTTTATTAAAAGATATATTGCTGGACCCACCCACAGATATTCCATAGGGGAGCCCAAGAAGTTACATTTCTGATAAATACCCAGGAGATGCTGCCGGTCTAGGGACCACTGTTCTAGATCTGTACTGTCCTTTATAGTAGTCACTACTACCTGTGACTATTTAAAATAAAATTAAAATTAATAAAATTAAATTAAATTGGAAATTCAGTTCTTGGTTTGTATTAGTTACATTTCGAATGTTATTACCACATAGGGTATGGCTATTACCTTGGAGAACACAGACATAGAATATTTCTTTTATCACAGTATATTTTGTTGGACAGCCCTGCTCTAGTCTAATAAAGTAAAACTGTAGTGAACAGGGCCATCACCATGCACAACTGCAGGAGGTAGTTTGTACCATGTGATTGGATGTTCCTGGAGTTGTATAATATGGCAGAGCTTAAGATTTTCCTTTTTCTGTTCTTATGGATCCTAAAGATGGAAAGAAGGTTTCCCTCAGTCTATGATGGAACATATCTCAGTCCCCCAAAATAAATAAGCCTCAACTTCTCTCTGAAAGATGGAAAAAAGAACTGGATATATTAAATGATACCTCAAAAAAAGAAGACTTGTTCTGCAAAATTGAAACAGTGCCATCCTCTGACATAAAAGTATTAACAGAAAGAGTTTTCAGAAATGCTAATGTCAAATGGATCTCAAAAGTGTTCAGTAGACTAAGGCTATGTGAAACCAGAATAAGCAGTTACAAAGAGTTGAAATATAAGTCAATAAAGTCATCATGTACTTAAATAACATTCATGTCAAATTCAAAACTGTAATGGAGGTAAAAAAGACATTGGCTTGCGAGAAACCCAAGTCCATGAAGTGGATAGTTAACTTAAAATATTCGGTAGACAGAAGAAATGTATAAAGAAAGAAAGATAAAAGAAAAAATAAAACATAGAGGAAAGATCCAAGAAATCCAATATGTATATGATAAGAATTTCAAAGGTAGGGCATAAAAATGAAGAAAACTCATCAATAAAAGAGAAAGTTGAAGAAAACTTTTAGTTTTAAAATCTTAAAAAATAAATATTGAATTTTCTGAATATGGACAAAATTCCTTAAAGAAATAGAGTTTTTACAATTTTTTTTAATAATTTCAAGGATAATTTAAAAAGTCCTATAAGTAGTTAGATAGAAATTACATAACAAAACGATTATTTACAAAGGAATAAAACTTGTCTGATATTAGACACTCTTCAACTCTAAGGACCTAGTAGACATTGGGGAGACATCTATAGAATGTTTAAGGAAATGAATTAGGACTCATTGTGTAGAGTTATTTGCCCAGCCACAGTGTGAAACAGCATAAAAAGGAAGTCATTTTCAAGTATGTCTTAGAAAACAAACTACTGTTTTGAAATGATTGCTTAAAGATACATTTCAGTTGGTCAAGAATTGAATACTGACAAAATTATCAAGATGAGGAAGGAAAATATTAGTATAAAAGATTTTGGAATATAAATGCAAGTTGTAAGACATAAAATATGTTTTCAAATAATTCTCAATCTGGTTTTCACAATTTATACAAATACAAAAAGGTTAAAGGAAATATATGAAATATACAATTACATAGTATAAATACTTTGTCTAATACCCCGAATAATATAAACTGGCAAATGGAGCATGGGCTTGATTAGGGAGTTTGGGGATTCTAGATAATAAGCATGTTAATTTTCTCATTTTAGGAATGAAAATGGTTTAGCAGTCAAGAGCTTGAGTACCTTGTTCAAATGCTGCTCTACCACTTTTTATTTATTTGTTGTCTTTAGATATATGTAACAGTAAAGTGTATTTTTGACATACTATATATACATGGAGTACAACCCATTCCAATTAGGATCCCATTCTTGTGGATCTACATAATGTGGAGCTACATTGATCAAGTATGCATATATAAGCAAAGGAAAGTTATGTCCAATTCATTGCACTATCTACCACTTACTTGTAACCTTTCGTAGTTACTTAACAACTAAGCATTAGGCTCTTCACCTCTAGTGGGAATGCCATAACATCCCAAAGTTGTGTGGGAATGAAATCAGCTGATGCAAATAATAAGAAACTTGGCACCTATAAGATTCAGTAACATTAGCTATTAACTTATAATGGGAGAAATCAAAATTTACTCTTGAAAACAAGGAAATAGGACTGAAAATTATTTTTGTAACAAAATTGTGACTAAAAGAAGTCACACACAAACATATCATCAAAATTATTTTAAAAGACTAAATATACTCTATGAAAAGAAAGAAACAGGATAAAATATATGAGTTATTTGAGTATTCCAGGGATTGATACTATAGAGCCATTAATATAAATGTGTTCTCATTTTTAGGTGATATTTACATTAAAAAAATACAAAAACAGAGAAAACCCAGTTTGAGGGAAATTATATGCCCATAGAAAACAAAACCAAAGATATAGAAAATTTTGCCAGGTGTTGGGATTGTAGATATATTTTTCTTCTTTTCTCTTTTCATTAATAGCAATAATGAAAAAATATTTTATAAACGGAAAAATGGTTATTTCATTTTAAGTAGCTAATTGTTAACCACTGTTAACATTTAAGGCTCTAGAACTCTAGACTTTTCCTTCACATGCATATATATATCTATATATTTCATTCATTCATTCAAAGAATGTTTTTTGATTATCAACTATGTCCAGGCTTTATTCTAATCTGTTGATATAGCAGTGGAAAAAAGGGATAAAAAACTCTCCTGCTGGAATAGTATAAATAAGTAAATAATATAGTTAGGAGACTAGCATAATTAAGTGAAATATGTATTTTTAAAAAATGAGTTTCACAGAGAAAATATAAAATAGAAAAATGGATAATGATTAGTGGTTGCCATTTTAAACAAGGTGATCTATGAAAGACTTACTGACAAAAATTCTAAAGTAAGGTCTCACCAAGGGTAGACATCTACAGAAGGTGTTGAAGGAGATCATGTGGCTTCCTAAAAAAGAGAGTTCCAGGCAAACAGAGCTAGGAGTACAAAGGTTGTGACACAAATGAATGCCTTATGTTTTGGAGGAAGAATAGGAGACAATATGGCAGAAAATGGAGGACCAGAGGAATCCACATTATTGTAGCAGCCCCCCAAGACTAAATAAAACAACAAATGTTCTGCAATGGCAAATAGAGGTAGGAAGACTGTGGGAGAACACTGGTAGGCAACTCAAGAGAGCTAAGAACCAGGTGAAAACCAGAAACATTAGTTTCTAGAATGAAAAAAGAATTAACAAAAGTAATAGATTATAGCAGAGCTGGGCACAAGATGGCTCAGTAAGGGGAGCTCCCCTCCAATGAGCCAAAAGAAATTCTCCTCCTGAGTTTAGGCTAAACAGGTGCCTCTGTCCAACTGATTTGTAATCTGAGCAGAAAATAAGCTCAGATGCATGGACTGAGCTTGTGGCACTCTCCAGTGGAGTTTCTGAAAGTGGGGAAGCAGTGACAGCTTAGAAAAATTCTGGACTTTCTGAGCAGGAGACTAGAAATCCTTTCAGTTTACCTTCGTTTTTCTTATTTTGCTGTTTATTTTTGTTTATTTATTTATTTTTGTCTTGTTCTTGGTATACTTGCTTTTGCATACCCAAGATCAAAGAGCCACTTAGACTTTAGTTTTCACTGAATCTGTGGGTGTCATGAGTCAGTCTGGGCACAGTAGTGAGACAGTAATATACACTTGGGAGTAGGTCTGCGTTTGGGGAGTTATGACTGTCTTTCTGACAATCTGCAGAGTGGAGAAGAGGGAAGGATTTCATTTGAAATTCACAATCTGAACCCTGGGACAAGGAATATGGCTGACAGGGAGTAGAACTTGGCCAGATCAAGATTAGGTGGAAAACAGTGATCTACAATTTACTGCAGGGTCCACGTCACCTTCCCCATGTCCAGAAGGGGTCTGGAGGTAGAATGATGCATCCCACACATCTCCCACCAGCACATGAACTAAGGCTATAAGGAACCACAAAAGGTTCAAGGAATAAAACAAGAGGTGTGACATAAGCCAGATTGATCTACAGACTGTACAGGTGAGAGAGCCCTACCAGACTTACTCCCCCAGTCACAATAACAAAGTCATTTGAAGGATGAAGTCTGCTCTGAATCTCATAATGCTCCTCTAATAGATGACACCAGACAAGAAGGGGATGGAGCTCAGTATACTGACTCTCCTAACAAGTTTGGCCATTTAGATCAGTATTTATAACAAACAAACAGCACGATATTTATGTCACATAAACATCATAGGTAGGAAGTTTAAAATTTAAAAAGACATTAAGAAAAAGATACCAAAATCTCTGTATTTTGTTGCATTAACTGCTTGATGTAAATTAATTCCCAGTGTTTTCCAACATTTTAAAGTTTTATCTAATTTTATGTATTTTGTCAATAAATGAATCCTCTCTGATACCTGTTTTCTTCTTATTTCCATTTCCTTCCCCTCTTCTTCATCCTTTTTCCCTCCTCATTTTATGTTTCCCTTCCCTCCCTCAACCTTTTTGTTCCTCTTTTTTTTTCTATTTTCTTTATTTTTTACAGTATACCATCATTAAAGCTTAATCTTTCTAGCCTAGCCTATATTTTTCTCATCCACTTTTTTTTCTTGGGTTAATAGAATTGTAGAGATCATCATTAATAACTTTTGTAGCAGCTGTTATATATGGTTTGCACTTATATTACCATCATTAATGGAATTTACTCTCTCTTCTCACATGGTACTGATGATTGAATTTAACACACTTTGATTATGCTGATCAGATGTATTGAAACTAAGATATACTCTCATCCCAGGGATTATTATAAATAGATAACTACTCACTAAGATATCCCCATATAAATGAGGAAGATGAATACATTTAAACAGATAGACAAATATAGGACTTCATAAAACATGGAGATACAGGTCAAGAAGATGCCTATAAAAGTTTATAACTCCTCCCCAATAACTGAATTCACAGACATTGAAATGAATATAATTCTGGAAAAAAATCCAAAAAATAGGTTGTGAAAACAATCAGTGAATTTAAAAAAAATCTAAAGAATGACCTAAGGGAAAAAATATAGGATGCAAAAAAACATTTCAGTAAAGTTATATTTTGAAAAAGAATCAAACAAAAATCTAGGAAATAAAAGACACAATAAATCAAATTTTAAAATTCAGTTGAAAACCTCACCAATAGGTTAGATTAGTCTTCAGCCTTTGAAGACAAGGTATATGAACTTGATCAGAGAGTAATAAAGAAAAAAGTAAGAAACCATTATGAGAATATACAAGAACTTCGGAACAACATTGAGACAAAACTTAAGAATCACTGGCATCAAGGAAAGAGTAGAGATACCGGCTTATAGCATTAATAAACTGTTCAGTGAAATAATAACAGAAATTTTCCAAATCTTTGGAATAAGATAGACATCCTAGGATGCATGTAGAGCTCCATATAGACAACAAGAAACTCTCCATGACATATTATAATTAAAATGCCAAATATATAGAATATGGCTAGAATTCTAAAAGTGTCATGAGAGAGAAATCAGGTCACACTTAGAGGTAAGCCAATCAAATAAATGTGGGTTTTTCAACAAAATCCTAAAATCCAGGAGGAATCAGAATGAAGTATTTTCAATCCCTGAAAGAAAATAATTGCCAACCAAGATGCTATATCCAGGAAAGCTATCCTTCCAAATCAAAGAGGAAATAAAACTTCCAAAAGAAGGGCTTCACAGAGAAAAAATTAAAAACAAACACACCAGAGCCTGGGAAAGAATAAATCTCAGAAGAGTAGTTAAGTAAATGAGAATAAAGATTGAACTAAATATTAGAAAGAAATCCAAAGGGCAGGAAATAACAAATATCTATCTATAGCATTGAATGTAAATAGTTTCAATTCTCTAATTAAAAGACAGCCTGGCATGGGCTGGAGACATAGTTCAGTGGAAGAGGGCTTGCCTAGCATGTGCAAGACCCTGAGTTCAATCTTCAGTACAATACTGGAAGAAAATGATTAAAGCAGATTGGCAGGTTGGATTAAAAACAAGACAGAACTATACATTGTCTTCAAGAGACCCACCTCTCAGGGAAATATATCCACAGGCTAAAAATGAATGGATGGAAAATGTTATCCCAAATTGAACTTGAAAGCAACTGAGTATTTCATATCTAACAAAGCAGACTTCAAACCAAAACTACTTAGAAAGGCAAAGAAGGTCACTTTATACTGGTAAAGGGAACAATCTAACAAGAAGATATAATGGTTATAAATATTTGTACCCCAAATATCAGTGCCTATAATTACATAAAACAAGCACTACTAAACGTAAAAGATCAGATAGGCCCCACTATAATAATACCAAGTGATTGTAATACACCTTAATCTCCAATACATAGGTCATTCAGACATAAAGTCAATAAATCATATCAGACCTAAAATAGTATAAACCAAATAGATTTGACAGAAATGTATAGAATATTTTATCCAACAACAGCTGATTACACTCTCTTCTTGCTATTCATGAATCTTTCTTCAAAATAGACCATATGAAAGTTCACAAAGCAAGTCTTAGCAAACACACACAAGAAAATCAATACAATTCTTTGCATCTTATCAGGTCACAATGGAATTAAATTAGAAATCAACAGCAAAAAAAAAAAAAAAAAGTTTTAAAAAGCCTGCATAAACACATAGAGATTGAACAATGAATGGGTCATAGAAAAAAATCAGAGAATAAATTTTAAAATTCTTAGAATCAAATGAGAATAGAGACAGAACATATCAGAATCTTTGGGATGCTAAGAAGGCAGTTCTAGGAGGAAAGATTAAAACTATGAGTACCAAAAAAAAAAAAAAAAAAAGAAAAGAAAAAAAAAATCAGAAAGATCCCAAATAACCAAATCATACATCTTAAGGTCCTAGAACAACAAGAATTCCAAATTCTAAAATCAGTAGAATGAAAGAAAGAATTTAAATCTGTCAAAATTAATTAAATATGTAATAAAACAAAACAATCAAATTAACAGAGAGTTGGTTCTTTGAAAAGATAAAAAGATTGATAAACCTAAGCAAAACTAATCAGAAGAAAGATAGATAAGACCCAATTTAATAAAATTAGACATGAAAAAGGATCTATTACCATAGACCTCACCAAAATCCAGAGGATCATTAGAGACTATTTTGAAAACTTAAATTCCAATAAATTAGAAAATCTAGAAGAAATGGATGTTTCTAAACACATATGGCCTACCAAAATTGATCAAAGAAGATATAGAAAACCTTAACAGACCAATAACAAGCAATGAGATTGAAGCAAGAATAAAAAGTATTTCAACAAAAAGACCCCAAGAACAGATGGATGAATTTTCAGCTGATTTCTACAAGACCATTTAAAGAAGATTTAATATAAATGCTTCTCAAATTATTCCATGAAATAGAAAGGGGAGGGACACCCAAATTCATCAACCTGATCCCAAAACCAGATTTATGAAAAGAAAATTACAGACCATTATCCCTGATGAATATAGATACAAAAATTCTTAATAAAGTGCTAGCAAGTCATAGTCAAAGATACACTAAGAAGACTGTATAAATCATAATCAAGTTGGTTTCATTTCAAGGATGCAAGAATGGTTGAACATAGGCAAATCAATAATACAATGCATCACATAAAAAGTATTAAAGAAAAAAATCACATAATCATCTCATGTTGTTTAGAAAAAAACTTTAACAAAATCCAGAAAACATTCATGATAAAAATATGAACAAAGAATGGGATAGAAGGAACTTACCTTGAAATCATAAAGGCTCTCTAGGATGAACCCAAAGCTAACTTCATACTTAAACGGGAACTGAAAGAGTGTCCTCTAAAATCAGATACAAGATAAGAATGTTCAGTCCCATCACTGCTATTCAATATAGTACTTGAAATTTTAGTTGGAGTGATTACATAAGAGAAGGAAATAAAAAGAATACAGACAAGAAGTCAACTGTTTGATAATGAGGTGATCTTATTTTTAGATGATTTAAAATACAAGAATAATTCTAGAGCTAATCAATAAATTCAGCAAAGTAGCAGAATAAATAAATAAATATCAGTAACTAAATAAATATCGGTAACTTTCCTATACACCAATAAAGAAATCACTGAAAAATAAATCAGGAAAACAATTTCATTCACAGTAGCCTTAAAAATAAAAATAAGGGCTGGGGTTGTAGCTCAATGGTAGAGTGCTTGCCTTTCATATGCAAGGCACTGGGTTTGATCCTCAGCACCACATAAAAATAAATAAATAAAATAAAGGTTTTATGTCCAACTACAAATAAAATAAAAACATATTTAAAAATAAAAATAAAATATCTAGGAATAAATCTAACAACTGAGATATAAGACCTCTACAATGAAAATTATACAACACCGAAGAAAGAAATTGAAGAAGGTACTAGAAGTTGGAATGACCTCCTATGTTCACGAATAAGAAGAATCAATACTGTTAAGATGGCTGTTTACCAAAAGTGATATATGTATTGAATATAATCCCCATCAACACATCAATGGCATTCTTTAGAGAACTAGAAAAAGTACTCCTAAAATTCATATGAAAGAATTTACATCCAGCGTCGGCAAAACAAAAAGCAAACAAAAAAACCAAAAACCTCTGAGCAAAAAGAGCAATGCTGAGCAATTATCTCAGAGTAATAGTAACAACAACAATACAGTTCTGGCATGAAATCAGAATAGAATAGAAGACATAGAGATGAACTCCCACAGATACCATAACCTGGACCTTGACAAAGGTGCCAAAAATACAATGGAGAAAGGATTGCCTCTTAAACAAATGGTTCTAGAAAGCTGAATATCCATATGTAGAAGAATGAAACTGGATCCCTTCTCTCACACTGATCAAAAATTCACTAAAAATGGATCAGAAACTAGCTGGGCGCTATAGCAATCGCCCATAATCCTAGCAATTCAGGAGACTGAGACAGTAGGATTGCGAGTTCAAAGCAACCTAAGCAAAAGAGCGAAGCTGTAAGCAACTCAGGGAAACCCTGACTCCAAATAAAATACAAAATAGGATTGGGGGGCTGAGGTTGTGGCTCAGTGGTACAGCCCTTGCCACACATGGCTGAGGCACTGGATTTGATTCTCAGCACCACATGTGAATAAATGAATAAAATAAAGTCCATTAGCAAATAAAAAATTTTTAAAAAAATAGGATTGGGGATGTGGCTCAGTGGTTGAGTGCCCCTGAGTTCAATCCCTAGTACATACCCCCCCCCAAAAAAAAAGGATCATAAACTTAGGAATTAGATCAGAAACTTTGAAACTGATATAAGAAAACATAGGGTCAACACCCCAATATATAGATGCAGGCAGTAACTTTGTCAGTAGGACTCCCAAAGCTCCAGAAATAATACCTTTAATTAATAAATGGGAAGGCATCAAATTAAAACGCTTTAGCAAAGCAAAGGAAATAACATCAAAAAGAGAGAGCCTGCAGAAAGGGAGAAAATCTTTGCCAACTATTGTTCCAATAGCAGATTAATATCCAGAATATAGGAAAAAATTTAAAAAACACCTTAAAAACAACCCAATCAGTAAATGGGCAAATGAACTAAACAGACATTTCCAAGAAAAGAAATACAAATGGCAATAAGTATATGAAAAATGTTCAACATGTTTAGCAATCAGGAAAGTGCAAATCAAACTACACTGGCATTTCATTTCACCCCAGTTCAAATGTCAGTTATAAAGAATTCAAATAATAAGTTAAATTGAAAAAAAGAGTACAAATAATAAATGCTGGCAATGATATGAGGGAAAAGCAACAGTTAACACTGTTTGTGGATTGTAAATTAGTATAACAACTATGGAAATCAGCATTGTTTCCTCAAAAAACTAGGAATGGAATTACCATATGACCAAGTTATACCACTTCATATTTATACATAAGAATTAAAACCAGCATACTATAGCAAGGCATGCATCCCCATGTTTATAGCAGTGCAACTCACAACAGCCGAATTCTGGAACCAGCCTAGGTGTCCGTCAATAAATTAATGAATAAAGAAAATGTGGCATATATACACAATGGTGTTTTATTCCACCAAAAATTATGTCATTTGTAGGAAAATGAATGAAACTGGAGAACATCATATTAAGTGAAATAAGCCAGTCATAGAATATCAAGGGTTGTATGTTTTCTCTCATATGTGAAAGCAAGAGAGAAAAAAAAGAAAAACAATGAATCTCATGAAAATAGAAGGGAGACCAATAGAGTTAAGGAATAGGATAAAGGGAAGGGAGGAGAGAGGAGAAAAGGGAGAAACTGGAGAATGAAATTGACCAATTAATGTTATTTACATGTACAAATATATCACAGTAAATCTCACTAATATATATAATTGTGATGCACTAATTTAAAAAAATTAAGAAGGCGCCAATATGGCTAGATGTAAGCAAGGAAAAGTAGAGTACTATATCAAAGAATCAGAGCAGAGTATCCACAGGGCTGAGAAAAGGTTTTGATTTCAGAGGGAACTAAGGAGTCTGTAGAGGTTTTTGTTTTGTTTTTGATTGTTGTTGTTGTTGTTATTGTTGTTTCCAGAGGAATAACATGGTTGTTTTTAGTAGGATAAATTTGACTTCTGTGATAAGATTTGCCCAAAGAGGTACAAGAATAGAAGCTGGGAGAACTGTTAGGAGGCTATTGCAATCATCCAGGCTGAAATCATCCAGTAATGGCTGAAAAATAGACAAATTACAGGTATATTTCACAAAGAGAGCCACCACAATTCACTGCGTGATTGTATATTGGGTGTGAGAAAAAGATAAGTATAAGAAGGATGACTCTAAGACAGCTGAATGTGCGAGTCTGGAGTTTAGGGGAGAAATCAGGTTGAAAATAGAAGTTTGAGAGTTATCACTTTTAGGTGATATATTAAGTCTTAAGACTGAGTGAAACCGGCTAAGGAATAAATGCAGAAAAGAGAAGAGGTCCAAGTGTGCCAAGCCTAATGACACTGTACTGCTTAGACTTTGAGAAAATGAGAAAGAATAAGCAAAGGAAAATGAAAAGGAGTTCCTGTGAAGTAGGATGAAAACCAGAAGAGTATGGGTTTAGCTCCTAGAGGGAGCTAAATGAAAGTACTTCATCCAGGAGGGGTGATGATCTGGATTAATGATAGAGCTGACGGGTCAAATAAAACAAAGATCAGAATGTCCATTTTAGTAATGTGGAGATTTTGTTGATAGCAATGAGGGACATTTCAGTGGATGCATATAGAACAAAAGTCTACTTGGAATGCATTTACCAGACTAGGAGAGAAATAGAATTAGCTCCTCTTTTGCAGGGCTGGAACACCGATTTCCATATTTTCTTACTTTAAGTTAATATTTCTCTTCCTATGTTAAAGTGGTGGAAATCGCAATTTCATTGCATTTCATTTTTCCCTATCCATGGAAAATTACATGATGCCCCCAACCTGAAAATTGCTGTGAAGTAGTTTGCTAAATGAATATGCCATTTATCAGCACCTTGAATAAAATGGATCTCTCCAGCTTTCATGATCATGAAAAACCCAAGCAAACATGTAGATCCTATATTTAGTCTCTTTGGCTGCTATTTTTGTGATGTCTTCTTTAATCAGTTGAGGAACCATGAAAAAGATGGAGATAAATGATCGATTTTCTAAGCCATCTTACATACATTTAAAGCTCATCTTGTTCTCTCTGGATCAAATGGAAAAACATTAGAGTTGAGCATCATTCATCGTTGCCATGGCTACAGTACCAAACCCTTATAGAGGACTTTTACTTTACACTCAGTATTCTTACCATAGCAACAGCAGTGTTGATTTGAAACAACTCACTAGATATAATTTATCTTTAACATTTTGTATAATTTCTATGGTATGTCTTGTTAATAGGATTACACTTTTGGTGACTCTTCTGCTCTTTTGAGATGACACATCTCTTCAAACACATGTGAGAAAAAATTTAAACTGCTCATTGCTTGCAGGAATAGAAAACTAACAGGATAGATTTGAATGCATTACATTCCCAGAGCTTTTACTAAAGATATTTAGGTGACTTTGAGTTCAAATTCAAGGTGTATCTGGTGAAAATTGAGTCAGAGTGATTATTCATTTTAGAATAATAGAATCATCTCCATTCTTTTGATATTACAAAATCACTTTCTTCTTTAAAGAATATTGATCTACTTTTTGTTGTTTTATTTCTCCAGCACAGTCTTTTTTTCACATTCATAACCTGTTAACATAGTGTAAAAATGAAATTTTTAAAAAAATAAATTAAACCAAAGGACCAGTGTCTTTGAAAACAACAGATTTGAGTTAAAAGGTCTTCTTCCTCTTTTCCCCCAGTACAGTCTCTTCTATTTGGGAAAATACATGGTTACAGTGACTACAGTATTACAAAGAAATACATTTTGGTGAGAGAAAAACAAAAACTCTTGGTTCCAAATGTAGTTATTCACTATAGACCATTTATTCATCTGGCTCTAGGCTATGGGAATTACTCCTAGCACAGAACTCCCTTTGAAATCCCTCACTCCCTAGGGGGTCAAAGATAGATGAGAAACTACCCCTATGAACTTGGCTTATGCATGGAGAACAAAGAGGTTAGTGGTGGAGGGTAACAGAGGAAAGGCGCGTGGGAAGGGTGAGAACAGCTCGCTTCCTCTGCTGCAACAGGAGCTTCTTTCAATTCAAAGTGCATGCCAAGACAGATCAGGCACTCTACCAAAAAGATACAATAATTTAGTAATACAGTCTGCCCAGGCAGCTGAGCAGCTGGAAATGAGGGAGCTTTGGGATTTGCTATAAACGGTGGGGAAATTGGCTGATAGCCTCTCTCCTATATTGAGCAAAGGGAGCAAGAGAAAGGATTATAAATGTTTGAAATCAGAGCCAAACTGCATGGTCTGTTCTGGTCCAGAAGCTGCCAGGACTCCAGCATTCTTCCGCTTTTGCATTAAATGCTAAATTTGGCAGTGTGTGGGACTAATAGACTAGGGAACAACAGAGCTTACCTGGATGCATTTTCAGAAAGGCAGCTATTGATCTGCAGTTTACAGGAGGGAACTTTATTACATGCTTTATCTGACACCATTCAGCATCTAGGCATAGCAAGTTTCTTTGGCTAATTGTGCAGTCAGAATAAATGCACAAAGGTCACTGCTGATACCTGGAATGTGGCCCATGGAGTGGTTTTCAAACTTCAGTGATACCCAGGACACTCCAGTGGATGGCACATTGTGTTGCTGCCACAGGAAGCTCTGGGGTAAGCCACAGACACAAAGCCTTGTAATGTCACAGAAAAAAGCAGGCTTTGGACTAGCCAGATTTGTATCCCATTCTGGCTCCTCTATTCACTAGGTGATCCTCTTCAGTGCCAATGTCATAATAATACCTACTCCAGAGGCTTATGTGACAATTTAATGAGATAGGATGACCTTGGACATAAAAGGCACACAGTAACTATTGGTTCCCCTTACCTAGTATGGGCTCTTTGCATTTGTGATTCTTTTAATGAATTCCTGGTACAGGAAACTGGTGTTTATTGAAATTATTTTCATATACTTTTGAAAGCTTTGATTTTCGACCTTGGTGAATTAAGAGAATGTAAGTTCTCTGTGGCTCATTATTATTTGTTTGACTCATACTTCTGTCTCAACACATACGGCAACTGGAAAGACATTTTTAATACTTTAATAATTTAAACATATTAGAAAGAGCACATGTACTCCAAGCCCAGGACAAAACAAACTATAATAAGGTTCATGTAAGTTTACATTACAAGTGAATAAAAGTAGATAATGTTTCTCCCTACTATTTCTTATAAAACCCAGCACTCCTTAAAAGCTTGTTGAGACATGTAGACCATACATATTATAAAAGTTTAACTCCTTGTTTTCTTCAATCAAATCAAGTTGATCTGAGATTTATATACTAAACCCAACTCTATTAACTATTTTGCATGATTCTTCGTCTCCATTTCTCTTGTTTTGCTCAGTACCATAAAGTATCGGAACCCTAAATATTACCAAACCTTGTATTTCTTTTTTTCTTTATGCATATACTTTTTTCTTTCAGTGCTGGAGATCAAACTCAGGGTCTCACCTGTGTTATGCGAGCAACATCCCAGCTCTCTCTACGTATACTTTTTATGGGAGGCCTTATTTTAAAAGAATTTGCTAGCCAGGCACAGTGGCACATTATTGTGATCCCAGTGATTTGTGAGGCTGAGAAGGGAGGATAACAATTCAAGATTAGCAAGGCCCTAAGCAACTTTGTGAGACCCCATCTCAAAATTAAATAATTAAAAAGGACTGGGGATATAGCTCAGTGGTAAAGCACCTCTGGGTTCAATCCCCAGTACAATAAAAATAACAATGATGATGATGATGATGATGATGATGATGTTTTATTTATATCCATAATTAGGTTAACACGTTTTCTTTATTTATGTAATTCTCAAGATAATTTATTGATTTATAAATTGCATTGTACTTGACAAGATACAAACATGCATGGCAAGATTATTTATTTATTTTTCTGGTACTGGGGATTGAACCAATGGACACTTTACTCCTGAGTTAGAGCAACCCCTCCCCTTTAAAAAATATTTGTTGATTTTTAGAGACAGGGTCTCTCTAAATTGTCCAGGCCACCCTGGAACTTTGGACCTGCTGCCTCAGCCTCCTGAATAGCTGGGATTACTAGCATGTGCCCTCACACCTAGAAAGACAATTTATTAATAACCTGTCTATTTAGTGGGGTGTAGTCATTCGAAGAGTCACATTAAAAAATTTTATGTTCAAAAAATTATAAATATTTTACAAAAAAACCTTTGATGTCCTAATAAATTCTGTTTTTAGGTGAAATTTTAATGTACATTTTGACAATAAAAATAATTTACTTCAAAATATTTTGTCAGTCTGTGTGCTCTGAGATCTTTCTGCAGCAGAACACATATATTAAGAATAGGACAACTTCTTTGAGACATTGTTTCCTCTGTTGGGCCTTGATCCATAAAAAAAGTGTGATAGAAGACAAGAAGATCAATGTTGCTTTGAGTGTAGATGTTTATAATAGCACTGCTCATAGGGACACAATATCCAGGTTCAGTAGGAAGGTGGGGAGCTGAGTTAAGATTATCCAGTGAAACTGAAAGAAAGTATACATCCTTTCTGCAGGAAACCTTTCCTGAGCAGAATGACACTTCCATAGATTAAGATCAAATAATGGGTTAAAAATAAATGATTCTAAATACCTTGAGAAAAAAAAGAACTTTAAATATCAAAAAATAGGACGCATTTAGCCATCAATGAATATAGATATTATTACTGCAAATAGCAACTACAAATAGCCATTGTATGTACACAAAATGTTTAAAGAAATAAAATGCCTAATCACAAAAATGAGTAAAAAAAAACATTATCAGTAAACAGCAGGTAAATTAGAAAATTATGCATTTTGGGATATGAAAAAAAACATAACACTTGAAATTATCTAAAAGTTCAAAATGAAAAGGCTAACTTAACACATTTATATACAGATGAAGAGAGAATTAGTACATTGAAGGATAGATTTGAAGAAATAATCCAAAGTATATCAGAGGACCAAAAAAGCAGAAAATATGAAATCATGAAGAAATATGAAGAATGGAATGAGGTTATACTAACCAGAGACTTGGAAAGAAATAATAGGAGAAAGGAAAATTTTTGACAGATAATGGCTGATTTTTTTAGAACTAATATAAACATAAATTCCCATATCTAGGAAAAACAATTATTTTTCAAGCATACTAAATAAAAAGAAGTCCACTCTGAGCTACATTATCATGAAACTGAAAGGTAAGAGAAGAGTTTCAAAGCAAGTAGAAAGAAAAGAATATCAATTTCAGAAATCCAAGCCATATATTATGTAGAGAAAAATGGAATAAGAACAACAATAAGTATATTTCAAAAAGTAAAATAGTAGAATTAAATTTAAATACACACACATATATATATAGTCAAAACAAATATAAATCAGCTAAATTCACAAGTTAAAAGGGATTTTTAAGAGGTAAGAAAACAAAATTCATTTTATGTTCTTCATAATAGATATAACAAGAAATAATGGAACATACAAAAATAAAGGGATAAATATTAACTCAAAGGAAGCTGGGATAGCCATGCCAGCATTAAGCAACATAGACTTCAGCCCTAAAGGCATTGCTAAGGATAGTCCGAAGCCCTGGACTATTAGGAGGAGAGTCCCATGTGGGAACAGGAATGAACCACAGTAGATTTCCGTACTTCACAGCACAGTGCATTTTTCTTTGACATTGCTATGAAGTATTAATTATATTGGTACTTCTTTTTAAATTTTTTTTAGTTATTGATATTTATTTATATGTGGTCCTGAGAATCGAACCTAGTGCCTTACACATCCCAGGCAAGTGTGCTACCGCTGAGCCCCAGCCCCAGCCCTATATTGGTATTTCTCTGTTTGTTTCAGGAAGCCCACTACCTCCAAAGTTCCATGCATCTTGTCTTCCAAAGCAGTGTACTCACAGTTGAATACTGTCTTGGCTATTATAGGATATTCAAGATATCCTTCTGAACATCTGCCTTTCCTGTAACCCTCCTATCCCCATTATATAAAATGTTTTCCTTCCTGATAATTTCAAGTATAACTTCTTTTCCCATATCTGGTATTTTTTCCTTATTCAGTTTTGATTCTTCTCCCAAAAGCTTTTCTGTAGAGTGTATTTCTAGTCTGCTAAAAGTATGTATTTACTAATAATCCTGAGATTCTCAAAGATATTATCTACTTCCTGTTGTCTTGCTGCAGAAGATTTTGAGTTCTGCTAGTTGTTCTCAGATTCTATTTTTCAACATCCTCCTTGGGGCAGAGCCCCCTTCTTTGGGGAATCAGTATTGATGGCAGTTTCTGAGTTGCATGCCTTATAGGCTCCATCAAATTTCCCTTTCCCTTTATTACTACAGTTGCACAACTGCTGTCCAGTTCTGGATCCTGTGGCTATTGCATGATTTGACTATGTTCATCCACTGTAGGGCCATGGGGATTTCTTGATAGCTTTATTGAAAAAATTACCCACAGTCTTTTGGTTTTTTCTTTGCTATCATGTGCTCATTTCATACTTTGACTATCTCATGGTATTCTTTTCATGAGGGGACTTGGGGTGATTGATGTTTTTGAGGAAACACTGTGCTATTTTGTTTTTGCCTTTGGAAATGCCAGGGAACTCTTTAAAGTACAAGTTAAGCCAAGTCAACTCCACACCAACTTCATTTCTGATTTGCTGTCCAACCATTATTCTACCTATCCCCTGCTACTCTCTTGCAGCCACTGTGGCTTTCTGATTGCTCTTAGTAGCCTGATGAGCTTTTTAGATCTTCCAACTACCTACAATAATCTTTCCCCCAAAGTTTAAATGATTAACTCCTTACGGTCATTTCTAAATATGTGCAATGTTAGCTCTTCAGAAGGAGTCACCTTATAGCATCTTCCTTCCATTCCTTTCTCACTATTTTGTTTTATTTACTTCATAGAATTTACTATTGTTTTTGCAATTATACTTTTTTTCAGTATGGTGGATCAATCCCAAGACCTCATGAATGATAAGAAAGTGCTCTACCATTGAGATAAATCTTACTCAGTCCTTTTTATTTTATTTTGAGACAGGATCTTGCTAAATTTCCCAGGTTGGTGTCAAACTTGAGATCCTCCTGCCTCAGCCTCCTGAGTATCTGCAATTACTATACTAATTTTATTTGCCTGTAATTGTCTCTTCTGGAATGTAAGTGTCATGGAGACAGGATGTTGCATGTTGCATTACTGAAACTTTGCCACTGATGCACAGGAAGTGTTTTATCCATATTTGTGGAATTAATTCACATTTTCTAGTAATATCAATATCAGCATTGTTCTCTATGGAAATGAAGTATTTTGGCTTCCTAAAGAGGATCTAGTGACCAGACCGACAAAACTTATGATTTATAGTAGAAATTATTTTTTACATAAGTCGTTTTTATCCTAATATGAAACTTTGGGTTTTATTGTTATTCAGGTATTTATATAAGTGATAAAGATGAGGGATAAAGATGGGTAAAAGATTGAACTGCTTAGGTTTGGATACTTACTTTGACATTTCTCTGAAATGTTAATAATGTTTTAAATAACTATTAGATTGAAATTCACACATATTTAGTTCTGTACCTTAGCATGAAATATTCATTTATCAAAAGAGAAGTATGAAATTAAATGAGACAAGTTATGAAAACAGTTTAATCTATATATTTTGCCTCAGTTTCATCTAAAGAAATAGTAAGAAAACAAAAAAAAATTTCTAAAATACACCTTTGAAATATATAAGCAGAAACAAAGGAATAAAACCCACAGTTTCCATGTCAAAATAACAATCTTTACTAAGTATGTAATATTATAACTTACTACTACATTTCTTTTTATAAATTAAATCCTCTAGGGAAGAATAGAGTTACTTTGGATTAGGCAGAGGGGAGTGAAGGGAGGGGAGGGGGTATGGGGGGGTAGAAATGACAGTAGAATAAATTAGACATTATTACCCTATTTGCATATATGATTACACAACCTGTGTGCTTCTACATCATGTACAAGCAGAAGAATGAGAAGTTATACTGCATTTATGTATGATGTGTCAAAGTGCATTCTACTGTTATGTATAACTAATTAGAACAAGTTTTTAAAAAATAAAACTATCTTCATTTAGCATTATATTCTCCAACTCCATCCATTTACCTGAAAATGCCATGATTTTATTCTCTTTTATTGCCGAGTAATATTCCATTGTGTATATATGCCACATTTTCTTTATCCGTTTATGTACAGAAGGGCATCTAGGTTGGTTCCACAGTTTAGCTACTGTGAATTGTGCTTCTATAAACAATCCCCCCAAAAAAATGCTGAATGTTTTCTGTGATATAAGGAGGCTGATTCATAGTGTGGTTGGGAGGGGGAGCATGGGAAGATTAGAGGAGCTCTAGATAGGGCAAAGGGGTGGGAGGGGGTAAGCGGTAGAAAAGATGGTGGAATGAGATGGACATCATTACTCTAATACATGTATGAGGACACAAATGGTGTGAATATACTTTGTATACAACCAGAGATACAATAAATTGTGCTCTATATGTTTAATATGAATTGTAATGCATTCTGCTGATGTATACAATAAATTAGAATAAAAACTATCAAATTAATAAAAAACAAAGCTATTGTCACAATAATAGAAAAATAGAATACCTTCTATGTGATAGTTATTGTCTAACTGCTTGACTTCTTGCTATGGTCCAAATGTTTGTATCTCACCCCCATTCATTGCTGAAATCCTAATCCCAAAGGTGATAGTATTAGGAAGTGAGACCTTTGGGAGGTGAATAGGTCATGAGGGCAAGAGTCCATGTGGATGGGATTAGCACCCTTGTAAGAGACCCTTCTATCATCAGTAAGATGATGCTGTCTGTGAGCCAGACAGCAGGCCCTCAGCAGACACAAAATCAACTGGTATCTTGATCGTGAACTTCTAAGCCTCTGGAATTGTGAGACATAAATATCTGGCATTTATAAGTCACCCAGTTTATCATATTTTCTTAGATAAGCCCACATGGGCCTAGAAACTTCTATTACCTCTTCAATCTTTATAACACTTTTTAGGTGTATACTATTACTATCATCATTTTCCAAAAGTAGAAATATAAACATTGCAAGAATTTATTTTAAAGAATATACTAATTCTTTAAAACTTAGGATATAGTTTGAATTTTACTTATTATTTATTGCCACATATCAAACCAGCTCAACCTAATGGTTTAAAATAATAGCCATTAATGGGATCATGATTCTGGGTATTTTTTTTTCTGGTCTGCCAGACTCGGCTTATCTTGGCAGTGCTTGCTGATGCACTGTGGTCAGTTGGCAGATTGGCCTGAGGCTGGGCCTGAATGGCCTCATTCACATGTGCGGAAGTTGGCTGGCATGATGTGGGTGACTGCTGTATTAACTATGTCTTTTTTTATTTTGTGTTTTGTTTGGTTTTGTGCTCTGACACTTTGGGATGTTGCTGATTCTAGAGGGATTTTCCCTCCCAGGGCTAGCTAATTCCTAGATACAGTGAACAAGTTCCTTTGAGCATGATTTTCCAATCCAGAGCCCATACCCCACCATCTCTTTTACCAGGCTCACACACTCTCGGCCACTATGTAGCTGCCCTAATTACCCAGGGCCAGGGACCAGACAACTAGGGACAATCTCTACACATTTGAACCCTCTGAAGTTATTCAAACTAACTAATCCTAAACCTGTTCATCTCTGCTTTTTTTTTTTTTTTTTTTTTTGTCCTATGGAAATCACAATAAAGATTCTTGCCGTAATTTTTCCTTACTCCTTCTACTTCCTGTCAGTCCCCACTGCTTCCCCCCTGAATCTACTATTGATGTAACATGCCTCTCTTCTTGCATCTTTGAGTTTAACATTTTGTCTTTTCAGTACAGTCGTCTCCTGATCTGTTGGCTTTACCATACCTAAAAAATAATAAAATCTACATTTTAAAACAACTGGATAATGTGTCATTTCATTATCTAGAAGGCCATTTTAGCTTGTTCATATGTGGCAGGGTTTCAAGAGCAACATAGTACCTTTCAAATCTCTCGTTATACCATTTTGCTGCAGTCCCATGCAGTAATGCAAGGCATGTGGCCACAGTGGAAGTCAGCACAGGAGGACTGGTTGCAGGGAGGGGTGTGGCTACAGGGAGCTGTGCTCAGACCAGTTGGCTCTAATCCATCAACAACACAGGCTTCTCAAGAGGTTTCATATCAACCTCTCATTTTCTTTGATTTTAGTAATCTTTAGAATCTGGCCACTAAAATAAGCAAATAATATTTACCACTCTTGGCCAAAAATGCTAAAAACTGTTATTCAGTAAACCAAGCTTATACACTAATAACTAAATTCTCTTTTACTTAGGGAAGTAACTGCTTTTAAAAGAGGACTTGGACAATATAAAGCGATTGGGGATTATAACGATGGTCATTTTGTTCAAAATAGAGAAGAGATGGTAACCTATAATACAATTCACAGAAACTCTAAAATAATATACTGCCTCTAACATTCTCATTATTCTTGATAATGAACATGGTCAGAAATCTTTTTGACAGAGATTTACGGAATCTTTTTCCCACAATTGGTGGACTGTTTTCAATTTTCTTTTCAAACTCAATCCCTGTAGCCTTCTTCAGCAATCTTCAAAATGAAATTCTGAATTTCTTTATTTCAGAATTCCTCCTTCCTACAATTACTCACCATTATTGTCATCCCAGACCAACATGCTCATGTTGAAAAGCACTATGGGGGATTCAAGCTACCTCAGAAGAAAGAGAAAATAAATTGGAAGAGAATGCCAGGACTTGTTTCCTTCTAGTATTAGCTTATCTATAAGAAGAAACACACACACACACACACACACACACACACACGTGTGCTCACACATACACACACACACAAACTGAACAAACAAAACTTTAATAGACTCAGTATACTTTTCCCAAATTCTAGAAATAATCATGAACAGAAGCAGCATGTCCCTCTCCACACCAGAGCTTCTCTGCTTGTCCTCTTGGTAAATTAATCCTAAATTGTTCTTTTATTATAATAGTAATATTAATATCCAGACTATTGGATGTTGTAATCTGATAGACCTTAGGTTGAATCTCAACCACTGACTAGGTGGAAAAACTTGAGCAGCTTAAGTTGTGAGTTAGTTTTTACCTCCAAGAACTGAACATAATAAGCCATAAACTCTACAATCTTGAGAGAGTTCAAAGCTGCCTTGCCCTACTCTCTACCTACTATGCTATCCCACGAATGGCCTCTGTGGTGAGGACAATACAGAAGGGAGTCTTCAAGGACATATTGTAGCTTCTTTGGAAAGGGATGGATTTTCTGTGGGAAAACTGAAATGGTTAGAATAGTAATAGGTGGATGCAGATTTTTTTCCCATTTGGATTGGTGTCTCTTGGATTTCTCCTCTATCACTGTTCTTTCTTCCATCTCAGGATGCTGGTGGGATAGATCTGGGCAGGGAGACATCTCTTTGGAAAATCTAAGCAGGAACTAGGGTGAGATCTGGAAATAAGTAGAGCTAGGAATAAAACTGCTCTTATCAACTCCCAGTGGGAGAACAGCATGGAGCCTGGGGCCAATACTCAATATAAAGTATAGATTTGTCTGTAGCAACCTATGGGCAAATGTCTATTAATATTCATTGTGGTTGCCCATTTATCAAAAATATGAGAATTTAATATTTTGTTTTAACTCTTTCCATCAGAAAAATAAGGATTGTTATTAATAATCACATCACAGGATTGTCATGAGGATCAAACGAGATGAAGTAAATATAACTTCTAAGTCAGTGCCTAGTAAATAGCACATATTCATTAAATGTTACTTGTCAATCCATAAAAACTTTGGTGTTTGAGGCTTGTAGTAATAACTAACTTTTTAAAGTATGGATCAGCAAATCATCTTTGAATTTGTTGTTGTTGTGTCCCACATTGACTATATTTCATTTTGCAAGAGTATGTTATGAGTTAATCAGAAAATGAAAGTTCGATCTTGGCAAACATTTGGCTATCTCTATGGATGCAAAAGGACACTGAAAGAAGTAAATTGACTTCCTGTGCTAAGTTCTTTATATTGTTCACTATACAATGATGCATTTACTTTTACACAGTATACCTTTAAATGACAAATTAAGTCATAAAAGAGCATGGTATATTTTAATCTCAAGGAAATTTTATGTTTTATTTTAGGAAAAAGGGCAATAATCTGAAGAAATCAGGAAATAACTAGTGTTGTCTCCAAGAAGAAAGAAAAAGATAGCTTTGTGTTAATAGCTCAACTTCAGTTTCATGTAATAGTCTTGCTTTTAAGTCATATTATGGATGCATTGTTTACATGTTTTAAGCCTGAACAAACTCCTTTTTAATCTGTGTAGAATTGTTCTTAATTTTATATTTAAGGTAATACTATCAGAATTATTAACCTTAAACTGCTTCTAATTGTACTTCTTCTCAAAATGCCAGATGTTCCACTATACAATGATGCATTTAATTTGAGGTTTTGGATATGGGTATCCTATTTAAGAAAACCCAATTTTGTTCATTCAATATTACGTATATACCCTGGGGACAGGTAGAATGGTATTCAGTCACTGACTACTCAATTCATACCTCTGAAATGAACACTAAGGTATAGCAAGATTAATTCACACACACACACACACACACACACACGCACACACACATTCATTTTATATTTGGCACTGCAGGGTTATAGGTGTTTCATAAAGTGCAATATAGCAATAAATCAAATGTCTGGACATTTCACAAGTTCATAAGGGCATTCCTACTGTATCATGGCTTTCAGAGTTCTTTATATAATCCTGACATCCTTCCTCCCTTTTGCAGATGACCTCTCTCAACAGGAAGACAATGATCCCCCTAAAGAATATGATCCTGGGCAATTTGCAGGCCTTCTCCATGGATCTTCTCCAGCCTGTGAATCCCCTGAAAATCCATTTCATCTCTATGGGAAAAGAGGTCAATGTGAAGAAAGACAAGATGAAGTCAGTTTGGCAAACAGTCCTTTGCCTTTCAAGCAGACTCCAATAGAAAATAACTCAGAACCTGTGGTAAAGAAAATTAAACCCAAAGTGGTCAGTAGAACAATTTTTCACAAAAAAAGCAACCAACTCGAGAACCATACCATTGTCGGCACAAGAACAACCAGGAGTGGATCCCGGAGTGGAGACCAGTGGGTTGTGAATACGGGGGGATTTGTGGAAAGAGCTTGTACTCTGGGGAGAATAAGGTCATTGCCTAGAGCCCTGATCGACATGCACTTATCCAAAACCGTCTCTAAATCTGATTCTGATCTCATCGCCCACCCTTCAAAGGAGAAAGTATCCAGAGTTAACTGGAGTGAAGCTTCAACTGCTGAACACAGTTCTAAAGGGAATTCTGAAAGAACACCGTCTTTCACATCTGAATGGGAAGAAGTAAGCCTTGTTCTTCTTGTTCTTTATTTTGGGCTTTAGAACTGAGGGAGGTTTAGGGAAGGGTTGTCAGCTTTTTAATTCTTTCAGAGGCTAAAGCAGAAAATTAACAAATATATACAGGTCCAACCAGAAGGGAAAGGTTCTATGGGTAATACATGAATTCACGGCAGCATAAAAACAAATACAGCTCCACCTATTTGGTGAAATCCATTGTTTCCATAGAAATTGATGTCAAGCAGAAGTAACGAGCTATGAGGTACCAGAGAATGTTCACATCACATCCTACCAAGCACTGTAGCTGACAAATTGAGAAAAATCTTGGTTTTTGTTAGGTATCCTTTTGCTACTTGCTAAACTCTGTTAGTTTGTCTCTATTTCTTAAAGTATTTTGTATTTTCAAAAGAGCTCCTTCTAATCTTAACCTTAATGATAAAAAGAACAGTTCCTGGCTCTTTTTTAAGAATCATGCAATAAATGCACATCACTTAATATTTCCCTTCTACAGCTATCAGAGAATCTTTAAAGGAAAAGATGTTTTGGGGTCAAGTATCACCAATTTAAGCTCTCCTTAAAGACAAAGTATTTAATCGGAAAGAGTTATTCAGAAAGTAAGTGCCCTTGTAAGGTTATAAAATATCATCCTTTGTCTCTGAGGAGAATTACATCATAAAATAATGAAGCTCCTTGCTTTTTCCTGATTTTTTAAAAGAATGGACCATAGTCTCTTATGATATTTCATTATAACATGTCACATTTTGTCTCTCAAAAGACTGTACCAGTTGGACTAGCTTTAAAAGCACATTAGGTCACTATAGTATTCTGTAAACTAGAAATAGATATGGTTCTGATATTAATGTTCTCCATTGAGCTATTTGGGAAAAATCACTGGATATCTCTGCATCTGTTTCAGGGTAAACAAAATGAGACAATCCTCATTGTCTTTTCTGAAACCTGCCATATAACATCTTGACCAATATGAGGAAGAGGGAGATACCTCCATCTTAGATAATTGTGTTTTCCAAAATTGCAAACTAGTAGATGGATGTTTTTTTTATTATATTCCTTTCTTCTGAATACATTTAAATTCCTTTTTGAATTATTTTTTGAGACAAGATTAATTAATATTTAATTTATCCTTTAGAAGGTTAAAGTAAGGTTGTTAATTAATTTAATATGAGGTTGTTCCATGTCTATATTCTTCTGACTGGATCCTACTAATCAGCTTGTGACTGATCAGACCATTTAGTTAGACCTTGATTCCAAAGGCCATGCCCACAATCTGACTCCTGGTATCTTCAGTCAAATGAGATGCATGCTCTTAGGCAGAAGAGGAAGGATGCCAGAGGATAGATCTCATCACATGATCTTATTCGCACGCAGCTCCTTCCCTTTCTAAGTTTAAAGAATACACAATTTCTAACTAACTTGTCATCTAAGTACGAATTTCATTTCAAGAAATACAGAGAACATACACATTAATTTTGAAAGTTTAAGGAAGGGAAGCATAATTTATATTTTCAAAAATCCCTCAAAAGAAGTTTAAGCTTTTCCCTATTGGTCTCTTAATTATAGTATTGCTGTAGTAATAACACCAAGAATATATGATCCTACCATTGGAAGTTATTTTAAAGTGCAATGTTAAGAATGAATGCAATAATTCCCCCTTTTATGGCCTTTATTTCCCACAGATTGACAAAATAATGAATTCCATAGATGTTGGAATCAACAGTGAACTTGAAGAGATGAATGGTGAGACCACAAGTAAGGAAACTTTCCTCTACTTATAATGAATAAATATAATTTTAAAAATAGCCAGGAAATAATTTTAAAATCTTTAGATAATTTCATGTTTTATCATAGTGACAGTTGCTGAAAATTATTTCCTTCTACTCTCAGATCCAGTAATCCTGACCTGTAAATAACATCAATTATAAGTAAATTGGTTCAACAAATATGGATTTTTCCCATGTGCTATTCTACCATGCCAGTTAATATTAATGAAGCTTCAACCTTATGTTGAGTGCAGTAGGAAGCACTTCAAAGTGTTGTAGAATCCAATGATTTAATACACTATTTCTCATTCAATGAAATGTCCTATTTATATGGGCCAAAGCAATTAACAACTTCTCTAAGTTATAAGTTCTGTTTGGCAAGAACTATATATCACTCATCTTCATGTATCTCATAGAACCTCAAAGAATATCTCACGAAGAGTTGGGTTTGCAATCGCTGTTTAACATATTACGCTTGGTAAATATTGTTTTCTTCCCTACAATTAAGGTTTAGAGTAGAAGTCCATTCAAAACCATTTTTCATTTATACTCAAAATTTAACCAAGAGGTATTTTACCATTGAGCTCTATCCCCAACTCTTTTTATTTTTTATTTTGAAACAGGATTTTGCTAATTTTCTGAGAGCCTTGCTTAGTAGTTGCAGCTGGCCTCTAATTTGTGATCCTCCTGTCTCATCCTCCCAAATTGGTGGGATTATAGGCCTGTATCTCAGTGCCTAGCTTTCTAAAACCTTTCGAAATCTTTTTACTTAATATTGACAGACATTAAATACCAGATCACTAAACCTAAAATTTCAGTAATATTTATACTAAATAAAATGTATTATTCTTGAAAAAGTCAAAAGACTTGGATTCTGTTTCTACCTTGCCACAAAGTAGCAGTACAATTGTATACTAGATAGATTTATAGAATTTGGAGTTTTAAACAGGTGACTCCTAAGGTCTCAGGAGAGCTCATATTTAAGTCAGAAGTGATAGTTGGGTTTTTTGTTTGTTTGTTTGCTTGCTTTGTTTTGTTTTGTTTTTAAGAGAAAGATGTCTAAAGGGTAAACAGATATTGAACTTTTGTCACCAAAGCCCTGACTAGTTTGAGATGAGTGAAGAATTGAAGAATTTGTCTAGGGAACAAAATTTAAGGGATGCTTAAATTTTAAAATATTATGTGTCCTGATGCTTATCAGGACACATAATATTTGAATGTATATTTTAAAAACTCAAAATTAATGCTACAAATCCACAATAAACAAAATATCAAAACTTAAATAAAAATGAAGCCCTCACTGGCATGACTTGGACTTTCACTTTGCCTGGTTCCCAAAAGTGGTCACAGAAGCACTGACCTTGTGAGGGAGAGGACAAAAGCACAAGTAATGAGAATCTTTTCAGAGATGAAGCTGAGTGACTGAGATGCTCTTTACCAATGAGCACTTGCAGAGTGTTGCCCAGGGGCTAAGAGCCTGGGCAATGGTGGGGCTCTGCAACAAGCCTGGCTGTCACTCAGCAGGGATGTGGGAAAAACCACAGCTTGACTCAGGAGCCTGGTCACAGGCCTGGGAAAAAGGGAGTGAGATGGTCAATTGGCTTAGGAGAGTAGGGACATGCTCCCTTTTAGCTACAAACCTCCACCTCCTTTTTCCTCCTTTCCCCACCATGTTCTTTGCCATCCTGTTTTTACCTGTGGAGGCACTTCCTGTATCACATGCAGGAAAAGTACACAAGTCTACGTATTTCTTCTCATTGGAGGTTTGTAGTGGGCCAACAACAGAAAGACCATTTCAGAGTAAAACAGGAGCAGTTGGAAAGTATGTGAGTTTCATGGCAAACACACACACACACACATACCCCAAATATAAAAGTCTGGTGATTTGCTTTGACATCAGTGGAAAACTGTGAAAGGGCCCCAATCTAACCATCCTTACTAATTTCTGTTGAACCAAAACCAAATGAATGACCTTCATTTTTACAACTGCTAACATTAGGCTGAAGCAACTGGGGACTTTTCCAGAATCCAATGAATCAGCCTGGGGACACATGTTGCTATGCAGTTCTTTCATATATGCTTACAGAGTCATTTCCAAAAAATAATAGGAATACACTTTTTTGTTGATATCAACTGTACTATTCAAAGATAGAAAGTCTGCATGGTGAGCTAGTAAGTTTCATTATAATGAAAGTGTCTGAGACCTAGGAGTGCTTCTCTTTTGGAATGGTGATATGGGCATTAAATTCACTGTTCAACTTGGATAACATTAAATGTTACTCTAATGTTCTAAATTCTTCAAGAGACGGTGGCACAGAATGGTAAAAATATCATAAACATTAGGAAAAAATAAGGAAAAATATTTAAAATGTCACTCAGGCAAACCTACCTTTGGAAGGGTATTTTAGTGGTAAACAAATCTACAGATTTTTTTCCCCTTAGTTCCTCTCTATCCACCTCTCCTATTGCCATCCTACCTCTGTTTTTGTTTATCATTTTTCTGCAATTATAATGAAAATAAAAGTGGAGACTCAGTCCACAAGAAGTTATTACTATAGACAAAGGCTGGCTCTATATGTCCCTTAGTTTTTGCCTCTTAATTACACTCTAATTATGCACTAAGTGATTGACCATAACATAGCATTCCAATTCACCCTCAGGCCAGTTATGAATCACAGCTTTTCCGAGCTGTATTCTTTTCCGTCTCAAAGCTAGACTTAACTAGAGGGGTGATAAATAACCCCATGAAGATGGCACTCAACAAATAACATTCTGGGTACTCAATGTGGTTGGGAAATCACACAGTGAAATAAAAAATGAAGCACCAATTCAAAGCTCAATTCTGCTATTTACTAGTTGCTTGTTTACTCTTTTGCCCCTCGACAGAAATGGACATACCAATGTAGAATCATTGTAGAGGCATGTGCAGTGGATATGTAGAGTGTCTGACACATGTAGATATGCATTAAACATAGTTCTCACCTTGTCTACCACCAGAAAAACTGTTCAACACTGTGGGACTACAAAGCTGAATGTATGTAAGCCTTTGTTTAAGGACCTTGTGTCAACTGTTCTCACAAGGATTAAATTTGCTTTATTACCTAGATACAGATTGTGACAAGTTCACTGGGCAATTGATTAAAAAACAAACAAACAGATTAGAACTCCATGTTACCCTAGCAAAGACAGAAATCTAATATGCTTTGCTATAAATATACTAAATTATTTTTCATGAAGTCTGAGTATTCGTTTTTTTGGCTTGCCAATAGTGAAGAGATGTACAAAAAATTAGTGGGAGGTAAATTTAGAATGAGAAACAGAAAATAACTACTTTACATAAGTGTCATCAGTCTCTACTGAGTCCAGTGCTATGCCTGGTTTTAATAATGCTATGTATTTTTATGAGCATTTATTGCTTAAAACCTCAGATGATGAGAGAATAAAATCATAAGTAATGGAGATACATAAAGGTCCAACATTAAATTTTCAGTGCTCTTGCCCATTTTGTTTCGGCAGGGATTTTTGTTATTGTTGTTGTTTTGTTTTTCAAGACAAGTCTCCCTAAGTTGCCCAGGCTGGCCTCTAACTCAATCCTCCTGCCTTAACCTTTTGAATAGTGGGGACTACAGGCATGCACCATCATATCTAGCTAGTTTCAGCATTTTTGTTTGCCCTCCCTGTACCTACACTTTTCCAATGTCAGATATTTGTTTTACAAACCATATTTATTGGACCAGGAAGAGATTTGGAATTCTCTCATTTTTACCTTAATAAATATGAACCAGTTCAAAGTTTGAACAGTCTCTATAACAAAACTAATTTCCTTCTTTGAAACCAGTTTCCTTTTTATTTTTCAAATATAGTAGTTTACAACTTATCCAGCAACTTCACATGTCCAGGATCAAGAAAGAAATAAGAGTAAGTCACAATAAGGCCGGGGACACTAAGGAAGAATAGCGTTACCTTAGATTAGGTAGAGGGAAGTGATGGGAGGGGAGGGGAAGAGATGTGGGCATAGGAAAGATAGTAGAATGAAACAGACATTATTACTGTTTGTATATATGTGACTGCATGACCAATATGATTCTGCAACATGTACACTCAGAAAAATGAGAAATTATATAAATGCATTCTACTGTCATGTATAACTAATTAAAACAAATTAAAAAATTTTTTTAAAAAGACCTACTGGATTATTCTAGGTCAGTTCCTTAGTTTCTCACTCAGAACATATTAACTCATCATTTTTGCAAACAATATTTCTGGTTTTGAAATTAGGTGGACCTGGCTTAAATCCCAGTTTGCAAATTCACTGGATTTTTGACCTATTATCATTTTCCCCACCTATAAAATCAAATTTTTCATAAGCATCTCATGAGGCTGCCACAAGATTAAATTAAATACTATACTACTATAACTTAGAACATAGCAGGTGATCAATAACTATAAATTCTCTGTCTTCTTATCCACATATGTATGCTTTATCTTTCTAATTAGAGTGTATGCTACATGGGAGATTCTTGGAAAATCTTGCTTATCTTTCTGATCAATGAGAATTGTAGTTAAGGTACTCATATTTTTAGTTGTTTTCCTGTGGTATCTTTCTTAAAGTCTTATTTCTTACCATTGTCATTATATCAGAAGGAAACCCTTTCAAGTTAGGAAATTTATATGTCCATTGGAATTACTTCAAGTTCTCACACTTTCTAAAAATCAGGTTAATGATCTTCTTGATGAGATTGAGGATTTCTTAAGTAAGTGGAGGCAATAATTGGCTCCACAGGATGTTCTTATCATTATACAACAGTGAATATGCAGAGTAATCAAGTGCCTAGACTTAAAAATACAAGGGTTTCAGATGATCTTAAAAATACCCTTTAATTTCTAAACGGACTTTAAAAATCTCCTGCTACATAGACAGACTACAGGTGTATGGACTGTATTAAATTGATCTAAGTCCATAAGTAAAAATAGTACTTAGTTAGAATATAATTTTTAAGACTAGGATTTTTTTTATAAGATTGAATTCTATCTCCAAAGAAATATTTTAGCATCTTATCTTTAAAAAACCTACGTTGCCAATATATGAATTCTATCTAAATTTTAATTTTAAAGGAAAGCTATTAAAATGAGTATATAAAGAATTTTATCATAGAGTACACTGGCTATATTGGATAGTTGAAGAGTAAGTCTTAGTTGTTTACTGGAAAATACATATTTCTGAAAGCCAACAACTCAGGATCCCACCTAGATTCACTCCCTTTCCTCCGAGAATCTGAGGGCAGAAGTCACCAAGGCACAGTAAATGTTCTCTCTTGTTCTGGCCTAAGCTCCACCATTTCAGTGGGTCTGCAGTAACTAGGAGAGCTGCCGTGGCCTTTACCTCTGTGCAGGTCTCTTGCTGAGTGGAGGAGAGCAAACATCCCACAGTCCCTGCCACTGTTTCTCCATGGTTACTTCCAGGCCTTGCTCTTTGTTCTGATACCTCTGCCTCCACCTCAGGAGGTGCATTATCACCAATGCAGCAGAATCCTGTCCTGCTAAAGTTGTTGGTGGGAATATCATTCCTCACACTCCAGGAGAACGCTTATTTTAAATGTATTTTTATAGTTGCACTATTAGAGAAAAGAAAAAGAAGGATAAAAACTGAAATATTTTCCTTTCTCACCATGTATCAGGTGCTATGCAATTTTTTACAGTGAACATTTTCGTACTTAATTTTCAAAACAATTCAGAGAAATATTATCATATCCATTTTATAGACAAAGAAACGTTGAGAAAAGTTAAGGAACTTGTCACAGGTGACTGTTTCAAACCCAGATATTTGTCTTCTTGAAATCCATACTCTTTTCAGTAGCATACGCTCCCTACCTAGGACAAGAGAAGCTAGCTAATTGCTTCCTTCTCAGGTTAAACCATACTCATATGCACTGAAGGGAATCTTTTAAGGGTGTTGAGTATAGAGAACCAACCACTTCTTCTCAGCAAAGCCAAACTATCCACATTGAGGGCTTTAGCTAAAACCCCAAAGCATGGGCCACATGGTCACATACGAAAATGAGCCACAGCCCTGAATGTCTCCTACTTTCTAAAGTGAATGTACACACTCTAATGATGACCCATCTTTCACTTGTTTTCAGAGGAAGAATTTCCCTTGCCTCCAGTAATATTATTTTTTCCATGAACTTTAAATCGCACATAAAAGCCTCTCTGTGAAATGCTTTGCAACAGGCATATTTTATTTTTGATTTTTATTTCTTTTTACAGTACTATTTTTAATAAAACCAACTGGGGAAGGTGGGTAGTAGAATACATTAGCATACAAGCATACTATTTTATCTAAATCAAGAGAAAATTTATTTTTATTATTATTTTACATAACACTTCCTTAAGTGATTTATTTTTTTCAAATAGATTAAATCTAAGGAATCCCTTAATATTAGAACAGTTATATAAAAATGTGAACTATAGTAACCGTTTGACTAGCATGAGTTAACTAGTCTTTATCAAGTAGTTTTGTTTAATCTGCCAAAAAAATTGTGTTCCTAGCTCAATATATGCTAAAATTTGCACCTATTCCAAATAGTCTTTAGAAACTAAAATAACTTATATAATGTAGATTTTGATAATGAGAATATGGCTGAGATTCTCTAGCTTTGAAATTATGGGGAATAGTCAATGTAAAATTACTCTTTCCTTAAGTTTGAAATAGTTGAATACTATTCTGTGGCCTAATATTTGCTTATGATATATCAATAGTTTAAAAATGGTACATTCCATTTCAGTTAAAAGAAAAATCTAATCCTCTAAAATATGTATGGAGAGATGAGTTTTGACAATCATCCTCTAGTACTGGAATGCTTTCCCCATAATGTCTCTGATATATAAGCAACCGACATCAACTAACATCTGTTTACACACTTCTCATGATGATGAGTCCACTGCTTCAAGAGACAATATATTTTATTACTGGGAAGCTCAAATCCTTAATTTTTTTGTTTTGTTTTGTTGTTGTTGTTGAGCTGGGCGTGATCACACATGCCTGTAATCCCAGCAATTCAGGAGGCTGAGATAGGAGGATTGCGGAGTTTGAGGGCAGCCTCGCCAATTTAGCAAGGCTCTCAGCAACTTAGCAAGCCCTGTCTCAAAATAAAAACAAAAAGCTCAGTGGTTAAGCACACTTGGGTTCAATCTCCAGTACAAAAAAAAAAAAATTTCTTTGAGTCAAAAACATGTCATGTGTATTTGAATACCTACACTAATAATTATTAGCATGATGATTTTAAGCAGATTTTTTTTAGCCTGAACCCCACTTCTTCAAATGGAAAACAGCTTCTTGCACCAAAATTTTAGGAAGTACTAATTTAAGGGAAAGTAGATAACTACATTCTTGGTACAGACTATATCTTATATCTTGATTTTTTTTGGTTTGTTTTATTTTGTTTTGTGTGTTTTTGGTATGGGGATTGAACCCAGGGATGCTTATTACTAAGCCACATCCCCAGCCCTTTTTAAAATATTTTATTTCAAGGCAAGGTCTTGCTAAATTCCTTACTATATTCCTCCCTAAGTTGCTGAGGCCAAGTTTGAATCTTGATCCTCTTGCCTCAGCATCCTGAGCCTCTGAGATTACAGGCAAGCTCATTTTCATCCATTATTCTCTTAAGAAAAAATTGTCCAAAGGATTAATAAAGGTCCATTATTTCATGTATATGTGCATATATGTCTTAAACATAGAAATAATGTGTATTTGTTAGAATATACCCCTTGCAAAATGACAGTAAACAATTGCAAAGGGTCTTTACAGGTTTTAAAATACCAACTGAATAACTTCCATAAAAATGTCAATGCATTTTATAATATCCACCACTAATGACTTCACACTGGCCATTTTAGGAAATTTTAGGAATAATTTGAAAGATAGGTAATAGACTTTCATAAGTTATAGGTTATCATCATGACTGCTTTTAGGTAAAAATTTGTTTTCCCAAAATACAATGAAAAATTAAGGGATATATGTGGGTAACTTACCCACAAGGAAAACTTTATAGCTTATTCTGGTTATATTCCTGATACACTATCCTGATAACAAAGGGCTTTTCATTTACTAGTATTTTGGAAACTCCAGTATAAACTTCTAAGGAGTTAAAAAATTAAATATTAATTAAATTAAATATTTTACTATTTGAAGTGGCTACCCAGAAATATCACTTGTAAGAATGTAAATCAAGGAAGCTAATGGACAAGGGCAAAAACAAATGAATATGAGAAGAGGTTCATTTCATGACCATTTTAAAAACCAAATCAAAGCAAATAACCACTAATTCATTTGTAAAGTGAATTATAGTAATTCTCTATGAAAAATGTTAACAGTTTAATTAAAATGACATTGTATGGGTATTTATTACCACAGAAATAAAACGTGACTAAAGTAGTTAACAAATGTTGTGAATGCACATGCCTGCAAAAGATCTGGAAGGACACCAGCAAAAAGAGTTAGGAGTTGATCTCTTTGTATACATTAACAATGATTTTTATCTTCTGCTCCTTTTTTATAAACTTTTTGAAATTTTTATAGTGAGTATGTACTATTTTTATTTATTATCTAAGCCATTCAATAAAGTATACACCAATTTAATAAACAGATGTAATGATAAAGAATTTATACAGAGAGACACACACATATATAAACATTTGTATTTGAAATAAAATATTCTATAGCTATCAATATTGATAAAAATTTGCTAAGGGAATACTGTTAAAATATGATTGAGTCTATCACTTTTGAATTAAAATAGGTGTGATTCAATAGTTTCAGATAAGAGATTCACTTCTCTTGTTTTTATTCCATTTTTCTGTTACTACAAAAACTTAAGTTACACAAAATTTTTAAATGTCCATAACCCAGAGCTGATCAAAGTGTTATTTTCTTTTGTTCATGTTGTTATTATATGTCCCACTGACCTTCTAGTCCTTACCTATGTGTACATTCAATTTTTACATATTAATAAGAATTTTGCGTACAAAATTTTGCAGTATTCTTTTTCACATACCATTTTTTCAAATTCTGTTTGGTTACATTTTTTTCTTACCCTCTTGCTTTACCTTTCCTTTGCCCATTCAGTGTAAGTCTAGTATATGTGTTTTCACCCTTTTCTACAGCTTCATGTGTCAGATGATGATGATGATGATGATAGAGGGAGAGGGAGAGAGGGAGATAGGGTTGTATTTTAAAAACGTGAGCCCATGCCATATGCATTTCTCTGCAACCTTTTCTTCTCATTTAATGATGAATCAGCATTATCTTCCTTCTATATTCAGCAAATAACCTATGAAACCAAATTGTACTTGTGAAATTCACCCTCAAAGAGGAAACAATCCCTGAGGTCTGACCGCTACTCCCACCTCTGCACTGACTTGCTGTGTGACTTGGGGAATTGAATACTTCAATTCTGCACTGACTTGCTGTGTGACTTGGGGAATTGAATACTTCACAATGAGGCTGTTTCCTCATTTGAAAATAAAGGGGTAGGACTACATCTTTTCCAACTCTATAATTCTATGACTCATACTTTTATCTTTCATTTTATGGAATATGCTTTGGTAGAATAAATTCACTTAAAGATTTCCTCTTCTTGATTTCTTAAAGACAATAGCCAATAAATCTCAAATATGTAAATTTCCATGAGGTTATTCTAGGAATGCTGCCAGATCATCATTGTACAGTGCTTTTAAACTATGTTAATTTAGGGCTGGGGTTGTGGCTCAGCAGTAGAGCACTCGCCACATTCAAGGCCCTGGGTGGGTTTGATCCTCAGAACCACATAAAAATAAATAAAATAAAGGTATTGCATCCAACTACAACTAAAAAATAAATATTTTTTAAAAAATATGTTAATATAATAAATGTATAATCTAATTGATATATGTCTGTAGAATAGATAAGTTCTTGTATATATATGCAAAAGTTTTTCACCTGAGCATCTCAACTTTTGTAATAAACCTTTCACTGAACTACAGGACACTTAAATGAAAACACTAGTATATGTGTTCTGCAGTCATGTGCACGGTAGCCATGCATATGGGAATAAACACAGAATTCTAATACTTTATCCTTCCTGCTTTTATTTTTTAAGAAGATACACAAATTTTAAGAATGTAAATTTTTACATTTTACTCAGGGAAGTTTGAACTCAGGAGCATTCTACATACTGAGCTACATACCTGTTTTTATTTTGAGATAAGGTCTTGCTAAAGTGTTGAGGCTGGCCTCCAACTTGCAATCATCATGCCTCAGCCTTTCCAAGTTGCTAAGATTATAGGCACGCTCCACCATGCCAGCCTTCTTGCCAGCTTTTTGAATCCACTAAGCTTTTTAAAGAAGTTTTATGACCAAAAGAGTCAGCATTTTGATAGTGTGTACTTTTCATTAGGTGGCAGGTACAGCACTTACCAAATGCTCACAATTACCTATTCCTTGTACTAATTTGTCTTGACCAAACTTTAGTCAGGCATCTCTCCTCTCTACAGACTCCTGAACTTTGCTTGCCCCCAAATCTGAGCCTGTACTAAAATATAAAACATCCTGCCTTAACCATTCATTCCAAATCAGCTGAGCACAGATAAAACCATTTCCTCTTGATACTTCTCTGATCCTGATGTGTGCTCAGCTCTACCCTCTGTATCAATTTGCCCCCACAGACCCTGCTAGTCCCACTTAACCCTCCTATAAAGAAAAAGGCTCTTTCTGTTTGATTTTTGAGATGCTTAAAAATCCTGAAGGAAGAGCAGTCTTCCTATAAGAATCATCTTTAAAATCTCAGCCTGCCTGAGTCTGGATTCATTTTTATTTGACAGTACTAAAAAGTTCTTAGGCATTTTTATTGGTTCATCTTTTGTCCCTCAAACACTATACTAACTGATTTTTTTCTGTTGTAGTCATCATTTAAAAAACCAGTGCATAATTTCCTCTGTGAGATGTGGATTTTATTACTACAATAACCAGAATTACAGATATGATATAATTATATATGTAAAATGTATATCCTAGACAGTGTGCAAATTGATCTGTCAATTTCTGATACAATTCTGTATCAACAAAGAATTTCCTTAGAAATTCCCACCATTATCTCTTTTTATCTCAACAAATATGCACAAACATAAAACTAAGAGGCTTATTTTTTAACAAAAGCTCAATGTGTGATACTAAATACCTTACCAACCACTGTTGACACTGAAATGATTGTGATAGTGACACAGAGCCTTTATTATAAAAATAAAGGAAATAAAACAGAACTCTATTATCCTGTGCACTTACAACAAAAATATCTTCTCTGTGAGCTACCGAAGCATTTAAATAAACCATTTGCACCTGGTGTATACTCTTATTATTTTTTTCTAAGTGTGTTACTTAGAGTGGAATTCTCTATATTTAAACTCTGCTTATCTCCAAAAAAGACTTGAGAAAACTTATAATAAAAGATATAATTACAACAAAATAAAACCCCATTAAGACAATAGTAAGAGATAGGAGCCAGATAGTTTAAAAGGGAAAAACTTAATAAGGGAGAAAAAAAGAATGAAAATAGTCTAGAAAATCTAAGCTAAGGAAACTGATTGTTAACTAAACCTGCAACTTTAAGCTTCTTGGCAATGAAGACAAAAGCTCACTGCAGAACTGTCATTATAAGGGCAAAATTGTCAAGGCATGGAGAAAAAGGGAATTCCTAGGTTTAAACTACAGAAGGAATTTTCCCAGTGGATCATTTTGTAAAATAAATAACTAGGTGAGAAATAATAATGTTCTCATTAGAATTCAGGGAAGGAGGAAGATCCCACCCGTGACTTCCTGTGGCCAGGTTTGCAGTGATAAACTGGTGCTTCTGTGAGGAACTTTCATGTATTGACCTGTAGCTTTCTGTATGATAGACACACATGTTGGTGCTCTTCTTTCTCACCCTCTTTTACAAGGCCCTCTTTTACTTTAGTAATAGGAGTTGTGGAGTACTTAAAAATTATATGTACTACTTATTTTTATGTGACCATAAGTTTGGGGAGTCATGGACCATATGTGAAAGAATGTGAAATATGGCCTCAGAAGGTATACCAGTTTCATCCCTTACTTTCTGTCTGACCTTGGACAAACTACTTCATCATTTTTGAGCCTTCATTACCTTATGTTTTAATGAAGCCTTCATTACCTTATGTTTTAAAACTGGGAATGGTGATCAATTTCCTGCCTGTTATAATTAAATGAGATAACTCATATAAAGTACTTGTAAACTATAAAACTTGTTTGTTACAATTATATCACCTGGGGCTGGGGATGTGGCTCAAGTGGTAGTGCGCTCGCCTGGCATGCGTGCAGCCCGGGTTCGATCCTCAACACCACATACAAACAAAGATGTTGTGTTCGCCAAAAACTAAAAAATAAATATTTAAAAAATTCTCTCTCTCTCTCTCTCTCTCTCTCTCTCTCTCTCTCTCTCTCTCTCTCTCTCTTTAAAAAAAACAAAACAATTATATCACCTTTCAAGAAAGTTCTTTACTTTTAAATTGGAGATCATTTTATTCATTTTTTTCTCTCCATATAATTGAATTGTTTTAGTCAGCTTTTTTTGCTCTGTGAAATAACCAAAAGATCTGACAAGAACAGTTTTAGAGGAGGAAAAGTTTATTTGGGTGCTCACAGTTTCAGAGGTCTCAGTGCATAGACAGTAGGCTCCATTTCTCAGGGCCCAAGGTGAGGCAGAACATCATGGTGGAAGAATATGATAGAGGAAAACAGCTTAGAACATGATGATCAGGAAGCAAAGAGAGAAAGCTCTCCTCATCATAACAAAATATAAACCCCAAAGGCCCACCTCTAGCTATACCCTACCTGGCTATAGTTATCATGTAGTCAATCCCTATCAGAGAATCAATCACTGATTGGGTTAAGGCTCTCATAACTCAATCATTTCAATTCTAAACCTTCTTGCATTGTCTCACACATGAACTTTTAGGGGGCACCTCACATCCAAACCATAACACAATAGCATAGCTGTTTTATACACTATCACTGTTTTATATGGGTCATTCACCTTTTGGATGTTTCTTTTTAAAAAGTAGGCTTTCCTTCCTGAAGAAGTAATAATAAAATATGTTTTCTAATTAATTTTTAGATATTAAATAAAATTTTGTTTACTCCATGAACAAAATAACTAAGCATCTTCCCCCACTAATAAAAATAAAAATGGGAATTCCAGAACAACAAAGCAAGATCAAGTGCTTACACATCGGGGCTCAAATACAGTGTAGTTGATGAGTGACTTTTAACTATAGTTAAGCCTATCATCAAATGCTCTTTAATGCAATTTTTGTAAAGTAGACAGTAAATTATTCTAAAAAATGATCATGCTAGTGGCTCGCTGGTCGGGTAATAGGAGGGATCTTAGAGAGCCTGAAGGCAGGCAGGCCAGCATGCCACAGTCATCTAGACCCAAGGGAAGCTGTCAACCTAGATCTAAGAGGTAGCTGTAGGGAAAGGGAAAGAAGTCAGGAGGAGAGAGAGTGTCCATTTTCTAGTGAAATTTAACCCTCCTTGAGTCACCAAGTACACTGAGTCTAATGGAAACTGTGAGGCCTCTACATTTTAGAAAACATTTTTTATTTTCAATCCCTCTTACCTGTACATGTGTATATCCATGTGTACATATGTGTGCACACAAATATTCATGTTGAAGAAAGAAAAATGCTTGTAGGCAAAGAAAATGTAAGTCTTAGTGAAGAATTACCAATTTTAAAAAGAAGTTTCTAATTCCTGAGGGTACTCCAGACTTAGGATTTCTGAAGTTTAAAGTTATTATACCCACCATTAGTGTTAAAGCTATCACCAAAGTCTCTCAGAGAAAGACGGCATTTTTTTATCTTAAATAAACATCAACCATAATCTAGATTTGGAAAATGATTAAATTGTATGTTTTGAATTATGAGATGTCAAGAGAGTTTCAGTGTGCTTGGATTTGGGATCATTAATACAACTGTAAGTTAAGTTCTATTTTATCTATTGGTGTAGTCTTGTGTGCATAGTGACACCCTGGGCATGAGGATATGCCAGGCTCTTCCAAATTTCTGTGTGATAATGACAATGGTTTCCATAAACCTGTGTGACTTTCATGTTCTGAATTTTTTCACTGCCTACATGTATTTTCAACTTTATGATTACAGTATGAAGAAAACTAAAAATACTCACTTTTTATTCTTTTCCTATGCTGAGAAATTTTTTCCTTAAAATTTTTTATTTGTTTTTAAAATAGAAAATATAATTGATTCATGATTCACAAGTAAGAAAATATTAAGGTATTCACAGAATTCAGTGAAGAAAATCTCTCTGTAATGTCTATTGCATCAGATACTCATGTCTCCTCCCAATAGACAGCTACACAGTGTTTGTCATATTTTTCCAGAGGTATTTAATCAAAATACAGCCAATATGCACATATATTCTTTCTCTTATTTATTCTTTCTTCAGCTATTTAACAAATAGTAACATACTCTGCTCTATTCTTTATCTTGTTTGTTTCACTCATTGATTCAAATTAATGAAGATCCTTTCATATTAGAACGTAGAACTCTTCTGGTATTTAATTCTATGTATGTTCCAGTATTTAATTCTATGTATGTATCACATTTTATTTAACTGTCTCCCTATTAACGGGATTTTCTATGTTGCTATTATAGATAATGCTGCAATGAATTGCTTTGTTTATACTTCACATGTGCAGGAATATATCTGAAATATTAATTCTAGAACTTAAGCCACTGTTTGGGGGGCATGTCCATCTGTGTTTTGATAAATATTGTCAAATTCTGGCCTTAGTGGTAAATAATGACTTACACCATAACACCATCAGCAATATAAAAGAAAATCTATTATGTGCTGACCAATTCGATACATTATCAGTGTTTTATGCCTTTACCTATTTGGTAGAGGGAAAATAGAATCTCCATGCTGTTTCTCATTTGAGAGTAAGTTGAGCTGCTTCTTGTAAGCTCACATTTCACTTCCTCGCACTGTCTATTCATATTCTATGCCTATGTTAGAGAGTGTCACTGGTCTGTTTCCAGGTATTTTATACCATTAAGCACATAGTTCTGGGTATGTGATATGAGTTACAACTATCTTTCCCCACCTTTCCATTTATCTTATGATTAAAATTGTGATTTTTGCTATATAAAACTTTTAAATTATTTTGTAGTTGATCTATCAGGCTTTCTAAAATGGCTTCAAGGCTTTGTGTCATTATTATATAGTCTTCCCTTGCTATCAGATATAATAATAATCTTCCTATAGTTTATTCTGGAACTTTTATGACTTTGGCTTTTCTATATTTGACCCATATGTAATTTACTCTTGTATAAGGAATGAGGTATGGACCAAACTTTATTTTGACCAAATGGCTACTCAAATGGTACATCATACTTGTAGTCCATGCATTCCTCCCTGATTTGAGATGCCACCTTTTTTATATACTTGATGTCAAATTATATTTTGTTTTTTATTTACTTTCTCTCATGTTCCCCTTATGTAGCTGTATTCATATATATCAACATAGAGTTGTTATAATTATCACACTTTATAGTGTGTCAAACATCCCTTTTCAGAGCTCATGTTTCCCCACCCAGCACATCCGTGCATCCAATATATTTATTTTATTTTATTCATTTTTTGCTGTAAAAAGTTTTGTTTTAATTTTGGTACAAGTTTTGGGAGAGGGCTCAAAGGCTGGAGGGAAAGGCTAGGGCAAGAGTCCTGATAACAGATGATGCAGTAGGGATCCTCAAAGGCTGCTGGGCTCTGGAGGCTCCTAATCAAGCTGGAGGGTGAGTCTTTGAGAGACACCCAGCTGAACCTGGGGGCTGCCAGCCTGTGGAAGCTGGTCAACTGGTTGCCCCTCTTTATGATAAATCTCACCTCCTTATCTAGGCAGTAGTCCAGAGAGAATAGTCTATGTGGGCAGAACTGTGGGTATGAGGATTCACAAAGGCTTAGTTCCAGTTGTTCTCTGGGCCCCTGGAGGTTCCCATGCTATGCAAGTTTCTACCATATTTGTCTTGGTAGTGTCTGCACATCCTGCAAGAGGGCACTGCTGCTGGCTGCTTTTGCATCTTCAGGAAAGGGTTGGTGCCCTCGATCTTCTTCTGGGCCAACTTGCAGAAGAAGTGGTCAATGCTCTCTAGAGCCATTTATTTATAAAATAAATATATTGTATGCATGGATGTGCTGGGTGGGGAAACATGAGCTCTGAAAAGGGAAGTGGTCAATGGCCTCTAGAGCCCTAGTCAAAATAGAAGCCCAGAGACAGGCAGGTATATGAGGCTTGCAGGAACAAACTGACCAGGTGATAGACAGCAGCCTCCACCTCATTGAAATAAGTCTGACTAATCTGAGAATTTCTAGTTCATCAACAATAAAGAGCCACACACCCACACACAAACAACAAACAAAAAACAGTGTTGACTGGTCCTGGAAATAGGAAATGAGAAATGGGTAAGAAGATGGTCTTGGAGGTTGCAACTCAAGATTGGAAGGCAATTAGAGGCTGGAAGTTGGAGGCCAGTCTGTTCCATTCCAAACACTTATGATAGCAAGAAGCAGATCCATGGGAACTCCAAGTGCTGCTGGTGCAACACATTTGAAATGTTTGAAACCACTACTGCTTCTTCAGGCTTTAGAGATGCCTGGTTTACCATTGGAGGGCATTAAGAATGACCTTGGTAATTTTCTTTCTAGAACTTTCTAGCTGATAGTGATGCTCAAAGACATATTTCCTAAAGAGAGCCTTTCTAAGTAGGTGGGTGATCCTAGCACAATTCCAGGGACTTTACAGACTGAGATTCTTTATCTGGAGTTTGATAGAAACTAGGCATCACCTGGAGAATTGAGTTGACTGTCATTGTGAGAGGAATCTTTTTATGATTTTCTCACCAAAGCCTATAACTTTGAACCTTTTTATCCAGTTTCCTTGAAGCCCAACTAACCTCTAAGAGATGAAGCTACAACTATTTTCCCTGAGATGAATGGTAACTGATCTACAGCTATGCCTATCACCCGCTTTAAGATATGTCTTTCATATTCCCTTACTCTAAAGCAGAATCTTGTTTGTAGGTGATCAGTAAAAGGAGGGGAAACAAAGAGTCTCTTTTGTTCTCCATTTCCACTTTTACATCAGTATTCCTGTATCTAGAAACATTTGTTCCATGGTTAGATTCTACCTTCTTCTTTGTGGTGTCAAAGAAAAATTACACAGGACAGGGTTAATCAGGTATAGAGGACTTTATTCAAGACTATTGCAATGGGGAACAGAGATTAAACTTAACTCTTCTGAAACAAAAACGAGTGAGGTTTTAGGCACTGAGGTGAGCTAGCAGAAAAGTACTAAAAGACACTGCAGGGAAAGATTGGTGACTGTGACAGGCCCTCTGTGTTTGCTAATTGACACTTAGGCTCCTAGGATTTGTATGTAGCTCAGCAGTAGATTACTGCCTTGCATGTGTGAGGCCCTGGATTCAATCCCCAGAACTGCCAGAATAAATAAGAACTGCCCAAACAAACAAACAAACAGATAGACAAATAGGCTCCTACCCTTAAGTAGAGACTGGGAGATAGGGACACTATCATATTTTATGATTATATTTCAAAAGGATGATTCGCAGTCCATAGGAAAGAGATTTCTAGGTCATAATATATTGAGAGACTAGAAGAAAGTTTATACATAAAGGGGCAAAAAAATGAATTTAAAATTATAAGTGCTATAAAATAAATGCTCTACAAAACTGAGGTTCGGGGCCTAAAATCAAGAGGAAACTTGTCTAAAGTTTAGTTAAGCTTAGTTGGATGTTAATCCACAGGAAATTTATTCACTGATGATTCATTATGCCTATAACTATCACATCTCTAATGAGGATTCACCCTCTTCCCTGAGAGAATTATCTAATCACTTAGGACATCGCCACAATTGTATGCTATATTCATTAACCAAGCCAAATTAGAAGAATCATACTAAGGACCATGGTTTCATGTGACTTCATGTTTATGAGAGTTTATGAATGCAGGCCAGAACCTGGTTAGGAAGCACAGTACTCGGAATCTTTCCAAATTTTTCACATATGATGGTGTTTTGCAGCAAGTTTCACATGACTCTTACCACCTCTTATTTATAAGAAATACAATTAGTTAATTTTTAAGGTGACAGTTAATGTGAACCAGGTACTGATCTAAGCATTTAACGTGTATTAACTCATGTAGTCCTCACAAATACTCTGTGAACCACCTCTACTTTACAGACAATGCAGCAGGCACAGAGAGATTAAGAAAGTTGTCAGAGGGGATTTAAACTGAGGCAATGGAAGTCAAATGCAATCTGATTCTAGAACCCAAGATCTTAACTTCTCTGCTAAAAAGTCTTGCCAGTGAGCTGGAGACATTATTTGATCTTTAGGAATTACTTGGGAGGTGAAATAACAGGGTAACTAGTTTGCTTCCTTACTTTTGAGCCTGTAGGCAGAGGTCAGAACCAAGGGTTGCCAGGACTCCAGGGACTGACTACCACTGTGGCAGCCACTTAGCATAGAATTTCATAATATTCTGTTACATGAATTAGAAATCAGATATTTTCCATAAAACACTATGAAAGAATTCAATAGATACCTAGGGAAATTTAAATAAGCCACTTTACTTCATAATAATTCAGAGGACTTAGAGAGAAATGCCTGTCAGTTTCAGGGAAATAGAAGAATCTTGGTAGGCTTGAGACAAGGTGAAAAAAATGACTTTTTAAAAAAATCCATGAAGCAAAAAGCTAGAAGGACAGCATCCTTTCATCTGAGCAGCTTTAAAATGTTCATCTTAACATTCTGATGTGAATAAAACCTCTAGAGCAGGGTGCTAGTTATTACCTTTACCTCTCTGGACCACTAAAGAGCCCTTTTCCTAGCCAGACATGGTGGTGCATGTCTTTAATCCCAGTGACTTGGTAGGCAGAGGCAGGAGAAATCACAAATTCAAAGCCAGCTTTAGCAAATTGGCAAGGCCCTAAGCAATTTAGTGAGACCCTGTCTCAAAAAAAACAAAAAATGGGGCTTAGTTTGTGGCTCAGTGGTTAAGTGCCCCTAGGTTCAATCCCTACTAACAAAAAAAAAAAAAAAAAGAGCCTTTTTTCTTCTTTTCAATGAGCCCTAATCTTTGTGCCTTTGTCTTAGAAGACAGTGTGCATAGGACAAGAATATAGATTGGGTTTTATTTGAAGGTCCATTCCTATATTATGTATATCCTTAGATAAAGCATCTTGGACAAGATATCTACTCTGAGCCTGTTTCCTCATCTATATGGGAATAATAAAACCTCTTTTTGAGTTGTTATAATGATTGGAGATAATGCTTAAAATAGGGCCATTTATATAATAGTCACTCCACAATTTATGAATATTAATATTCTTTGGCAAGCTTCTTCTCATCTTCCTCAGCTAAGGAATTCAGAGGAAAGCAAAGAGACTGGGCCCTGGTTTTCTGGGACTGTTAAAAAAGCTGTTTCCTCTGGATTTTCCTGGTGGCATGTGATAAACAAAAAGGATTACACAGGCAGGGAAAGAAAAAGCCATCCTAAGATTATAGTTAATATTATGTCTAACTTAAGGAGTCTGAAGATCTTAAGAGGAGGTATAAAACATCAACAGGGACCAGATATGGAAAAAAACTGTTCCTTGATATTGAGGCCCAACTTTAGAGCAAGACTCCTTTCACCTGTGGGGAGTAGAAACTCTAAGGAAAGTATATTTTAAGAAAATTTAGCAGGTTCTTAGAATATTAACTCAGGAATGTAGATCAAAGAGACCGTTTTGTAAGATTGGCACACATAAAGTTAAGTCATGGTGTTTAGGGAGAGGAAAGAATGATATAAAACCCTGAAAGTAGAGGTTATCATAAATTTGGGGGCTGTAGTAACAGAGGCCCAAAGCAATAGTGGCTTAAATAGGAGAAAAGTTTACTTTTCTTTCATGTGAAAGTCTGAGTCAGTGCTCCAAGGGTGGTACGATGGCTTCAAAATCATCAAGGCCCATGCTGTTTCTATCCCGTGTTACCTTAAACACATGGCTTCCATCTTTCACCCAAGACAATGCCTCTAGTTTCCCCATCCCACCAACATTGTAAACAAACTGTAGGTAGAGAAAGAGAACCACACTTTCATTTAAGGGTGTGACCCCAAAATTGTGCACCTCATTTCTTCTCACATGCCATTGGTCAGAACTTAGTTACATACACACACCGAGCTGCAAAAGAAACTAAATGTAGTCTATGCCTGGACGGCCGTTCTATTGCCAAAGTCCATTTCTGAAATCCTGATGTTGTGTCAAATCATTATGTCTTAAAGGAGATAGAACAGGGCTTTGCTTGATACTATATTTCTCCAGTTATTTAGGAGAACCAACTGATCTCTACTAAGACTTTGGACTCCACCAAACTTCCTGAATTGTTGATTATTTTGAATTTTCTGCTCCCCTCATCCCAACTCCTTGTTGTGCTAGAGACGAGAACACAAGGCCTCGGGTATGCTAGGCAAATGCTCTACAACTAAAGTATATCCCCAGCCATTCCTGAATCTTCTGAATAGACTGTTTTGACTCAGTCATTGAACTCCAAGTTTTGCCTCACAGTTTTGCCCTCTCTGCCACCAAGAGCTTTGGTGATAAGCATTTCCTTAAAAATCTCTGAAAGAATTAAAAGCTTTAGCTTTTAAGTTAGCCTAAGTTGCAATTATAGACAACTACCTACTTCCATCTCCTGCCCATTATGCAAATTTTGATATTGGTGTATCTGATAATTACACAAGTGAAGCTCATAACAACTGTGCTGTCCGGCCATCAGTGACTGTACAACTATCAGTTTTAAGACACGTTCCAATTACAGGCATGTTAAAATGGGGGCAGGGGAGAATGCACATCTTAGAATTGATGAAATAATATTTCTATTTAGTTCATCAATTGTACTGAAGGGGATGCTTTGGTACTTGCAAGTAGTTCAAATCTCTTAATTTAAAGAGCTCCCCTCCTACTCTGTACATACATATCCCATCATGGATTTCCTCAAGGCTCAGAAAACCTTCTTTTTATAAGTATTTCAAAGATAATCTGCATTAAATGAATCTCAATGGAATTTCTCCCAAATTCCCAATTAGCAAGTCTGACAGCAAGGTTTCCGCTCATCCCAGCTGCTACTCTTTAAGAGTTGCCACAATTGTGACTTCCAGGCCTCTGAGACAGACTCAGGGAAAGGTGAAGGAGGAGTGATTTATCACAGCAAGGTTTGAAATAAAGCAGTTTGGGCAGAAAGAGTGGTAAAAACAAACCACTGAATGACCCACTGCAAGGCTTCCAGCGCCTCCTGGGAGCTCAGTGCCCGGTAGAGAGAAGCAGGCCATGCAGATGCTGAAAATGGCGTGCAGCCCTCGGAAATCTATTAAATAAAGCAGGTCACTGGCAGGTGTAATTGGACTTTTTTTGTAAAGCTGCAGGAGTGGCAAATGAACCTCAGAGAAGTGACATAGAAATAGCAGAAACTTCCATAGAAGCTTTGGTGCAGTCCAAAGAAGGGGCTGGTGAGGGAAAAGCTAGATTTGGAGCCACCGTAGCCACTCATTAAATAAAGTCCATGAATATTATTCAGTGTCATCTGCCTATAGTGTGGAAACCTCAAGGTATACAAATGCAGTTCTAGGCCCTGCAGGTGTGAGGAGACTCCAGCCTCCTAATTCATTGAAACCTAGGAATTTTCTTTGACCATCAAAAATGATGAGTTAGTGTAAGTTTAATTTTTGATTTCCAAAGAGACCATCAATACAAAGGTTAAATTAAAGAGAAATTAGTACTCATTCAATCAATGTTTATCGAGTGCCTGTTAAATGCTAGGCACTAGACTAGGTTCTGCAGATTGAACAAACATGAGCAAGATGAGAAAGATAAAATAAATGATGTGACAAAACCAGTGTTAGAGTTCAAGGGAGAGTGACATTTGTGCCAGCTGAAAAAGAGTAAATTTGTACAGGGGAAAAGTTAGGTGCTGGAATCTAAAGCATAGCTAGACTTTTGATTTTTAAAAAAAAATCTGCATTTTTGCTTGGAATTTGAAATAATAGGGATGAAACATGGAAATGTAAAGTCTGGGCTACACTGGCAAACCTTTAATTCCAGGCAATCTACCTTTCTTGGGAGATAGGACTGGCATGGGTTTGGGGGCAGAGGAGTGACATCATCAGGCGGTATTTGGGAAGAATTAATCTGGCAGCAGCATATAAGAACTGTGGTCACCTATGTGTGCAAATGCCACATTAGACAAAATCAGTATGCAGAATGGACTTTTTTCTTTTCCTTTTCTTTTCTATTTGCTTGTTTTTCCCTGTAGCATGATGTTCTGAATTGTACTTCATGGCAGATTGGTTCGCCTGGGAACTACAGAGAGAGCTAGTACTCTGCCTTGGGCCTTCTTGGGAAGATGTGCACCAGGGTGAATCTTTCTTGTCACTTCTCCAAGAGGTTTGGGGTTTGCCTGGCAGGGAAGAAACTGTCTGCCTGGGTTGCTAATCTCCTGGGGAAAGATGAATAACAAGGCAGAAAAGCTTCAGGTCTCCTCTGGCCAAAGGCAGTAATTCTGCCTCATTACCACTTCAATGGGCCAGTCAACAAAAATTAACATGGCTTGCCCTGCTCTGGATGTCATCAGTTCCACTTTGTTCTTGTGTTTCACACAGCTGAAGAATCCAAAGAGAAGAATGATTAACTGGCAGGCAGAACTGAGGGGTCTTTCCTGGTTAAAATAAGATAATACCTCTCCTTTGAGATATACTTGATTGCAATCACAAATATTTCTAAACACTCACTGTGTGTAAACAATCTTTAAGGGCAGAATGAATCTAAGAGAACTTCACTGTTCTCAAGAAGATAAAGGCTTAATTTAGGAAAATAATGAGTGCCCAAATAATAACTATCTAAAACAGTATGACAAATTGCCATGGGTTTTACCTAGTGAGGCTTTAGAGTCCGGAGGAGCAAGACCTCACTTTTTGGTGAGGCCCAATATAAAAAAAAAAAGAATATGGAGGAGATAGAATTTTAACTACTTGTTTGAGTCAATGTAATAGACTTTATAGTCTGAATGACCTGGACATAGCTTTACCACTAACATTGCTACTAGGGATGTGCACTTGGCAAATTATTTAACTTTTCTGGCCTGCATTTACAAAATAGGGTTAGCAAATCCCTGTTTCATAGGATTCATTTGAGCATTAAAAGAAATAGTGCACATAAGATGCTTACTTAATAAAATACATGGCAGGTGGTAAATACTAAATTAACTCCAATAATTGCAGTTTTATCTTGTTATTATTATTAAAGTTCCGTAACTAGAGCAAATTACTTCACAAACTAGAATTACAGATATATCAACTACTTAAGTAGCCCTGAAAGTTCTGAGGGCCACAGATGATCCTGAAGTTCAAATATTGATGGTCACCTGAAACTAATGGGATCTGACCTTTTGAGATTGTCCTCTATTTATTAGAAAGTGCCCCCACTCAACAGCTGTACAGCCTTGGGGCCTCTCTCTCTCTCTTTCTCTCTCACATCCCCCAGACACATACACACACACACACACACACACACACACACACACACACACACAGAGTCTATCAGGGCTTCAATTACTCATCTCATAAAATTAGAGGAAATAGGCCCTAATATTTGGGTTAAGAGACTATCCTATGTGGAAGGACCCAAACTCTTTATTTGTAGATGAGATTATTAAAAGTCAAATAATTTAAGCAATTAGGCTGTGAACTCCTGACTCCTAATTCAGTTTTTCCTTTGTTGTTACTTTAGGAGCCAAGAGTAAGGGGCTGGGCTTCACTTAGCTAAAGGGAGCAGCCACAAACTCCTAATAAGCAGATTGAAAGTAGATTTTAAATAATAAATTTTTAAAGGCAGTCCTTGGCTCTAATCACATACTAGAGCAGCAGACTGTGGAAAATCAAATATTCTCAGAGGAAACAAACAAACAAACAAATAAATAGCAGCATCTAGGAGATTTTATTTCTCACTCTAGTGTTTTTTTTTTTTTTTTTTTTTATCAGTAAGGATTCTATAAACCCATAGAGGTCAGGTGACTTGTATAGAGCCACACTGCTAAGGAGTTGCAAAGTCACACTTGGGACACAGATCTTCTGCTTCCTAACAAGAGTTCCTGTCACTACATAGTCTCAGAACAGCTTCTGAAAACAGGAACAAGATGGTACCTGGAGAATATGTTTATGACATTTCATAGCCTTAGCAACAGTATGTCAAATTCAAGCACTGTGAGTCACCAGGTAATCCAAGCCCTTGCAGCATCTCTGTTTTTAACTTTTCGGGGGAAATTTGTCAGACACACACACAGCTCACCCCAAAGTTCTTACTTAAGAGGAAGAAAACCCAGAAAATGGAAGCATGTCCTGGAACAATACCTGTTGCTGTCACATTAAGATCACGGTTCATAAACTAAGAACTTTATCTGTGGGAATGCAGTGTGGTCCTAGGATAGAGACTGGATTGCACTCACCTCAAAATAACTCCTGGTGTTTGCCTTTAAGACCCATTGATTTGTCATCTCTTGCTCTGTAGCAGTTTGGATTTTTCACACTTAGCACAATAATTTGGTTTCCTACAGGTTTTAGTTCATTTTGTAGAAACCAGAGAATAGTTCTGTGTTTGATAGCACGAACGCACTCCCTCAGAATTTTAGTCAGTACATCCTGAAGGGTAGGGATGTATTTTTAGCTGCATGCCTCTGCTGGAAAGGTTTATACTGTTAAACATTGATATCACTTGAAAAGTTATGCCCAAGGCATATTGCTTTTTTCCTAGCTAGGAATTGAAATGTTTATGAAGCTTGCTGAAGGTTTACCAGGTCACTGAAATCAGAGTTTATATCTCTTATGTAGTGACTAAGAGAAATAGATTTTTGAATTCAGCCAACCATTCAATATTTATTGAGCTACTAAAATGTGCATTTCTATATTCTGGATAATGTCAAATGGTGAAGTTAGATTATATAAGATACATTTCAACTGTTTCGGTTCCATTTTAACATATTATTACCTAGTACTTATAGAATGTCTGGATCATGGTAATAAGACTCAGCCCTGCCGTCAGGTTGTAAACAGTCTAGCTAGGAAAACATAAAACAGATTCCCAAACATGCTAATACAATGTAGTGAATTCTGAGAAAGAGACAAACACAGGATATATTTAGAAACTCAGGAGCAAGGACTTCCCTGAACCTGAGAGTACTAGATGGGGCTTCCTACAGGAGGTAAACCCAGAGGTGGAACTTTAGAAAGGATAGGCTTTTGGATATGAAAAAATAGGGAAGTGGGGCTGGGGATGTGGCTCAAGCGGTAGTGCGCTCGCCTGGCATGCGTGCGGCCCGGGTTCAATTCTCAGCACCACATACAAACAAAGATGTTGTGCCTGCTGAAAAACTAAAAAAAATAAAAATAAAAAAATATTAAAAAATTCTCTCTCTCTCTCTCTCTCTCTCTCTCTCTCTCTCTCTCTCTCTCTCTCTCTCCACTCTCTCTTTAAAAAAAGAAAAAAGAAAAAATAGGGAAGTGCTATCCTAGTCAAAGGGAGCAGGATTACTTCCAGAAATTAAGTGTTGCTGGAACCATGAAGATCAAAATGTATAGGACACTGATCCTTAAATACTAGAATCCTTTCCCCTTGCTAAGGAATTCACAGCTGCCCTCCCCAAGTTCTGTATCAACTTGAGTATGCAATGCAGGTATACATGTTATGTGATTCAAGGTTGTTACAGTTCTTAAGTTAGCAGCCTCCACTGAACCCTACCTCTGAATACTCACACCCCTGTGTCATTCCCTCACCTTGAATCTAGGCTGGCCCCATGATTCACTTTCACCAATGGAATGCAGCAGAAGGGATATGTTTTAATTCCATGACTGAGTCCTTCTCTGGGATTCCAGAGTGCTCTGAGATACTATGTGAAGAAGTTCATTCAATCTGCAGAGACAATGTGAAGACACAGGATACACTAGGGAGAAAGAAGTATAATGATCTAAGTGTCCTCCTTAGTACCCCAGCAGAGTACATCCACACCAGTGACCTCCACAAGACCAGCAGAAGAACTACTTAGTGGAGCCTAGCCTACATTGCAGTACTGAGAGGAAAAAAAAATGTTCATTGTTTTAATCCTCCTCAGTTTGGGGGTTGTTTGCTATGCAGTAGATAAATTAAACCAAAAGTATAAAATGTCAATACCAATAGTTTACATATTTGGTGGTATTCGAGGTATTTGTAGACTGGAGAGATTATTACTTTTCCATTACCATTTAATCTAACAATGTGTTAGCAAGATGTGAACTTTGTTCAAACAAGGAATTAATATAGAATGGATTGTTTCCAAGTTACAAAAGCAAGACTGAAACTGACTGTCCGATGTCCAAGTACTGAGGCAAGAGTGTTGGGGCTCCGAGGATGGAACCCTGAAGTTAAGGCCTCAAAGCAAAGTTTCTCTCCAGCCTTCTCTTGCCCTCCTGTCATTCTCCCAGAAGGCAAGCCACAGAAACTAGAATTATTCCCCAAGGTGGGTGTATATACCAGACCCCTTTTCCTCAAAGCCAGCCACTAAACCTAAAAATATTACGGTTTCTCCCTCCTTTCAGTGTAAGAGTTGGCCGCAAAGACAAACCTTGATGAATAGTAGGTCATAAAACCTCCGTTCCAGAGAGGGTCCTGCCCCACAGGGGAGGGAGAGATGTTACAACTTGAGTGATAAACAAGAATCTAAACAGACAGGGCATTCTGGGTTTCTCCACACATTCTATATCCATTAGCTTATACCCTTCTTGTCTAATCATATTTTCATACAACTGTTCACCATGGGTCTTTGGATCTTGATCTAAAGGCTCCTGTGTCATATAAAACTATGATCAAATAATTTTATTATGGCTTTTCTCCTCTTAATCCATCTAATACTAGCTTATTTCAGCAGACTCAGATATTGAATCTTCAAAGGGAAAGTCTGAATTTTCCTACAAGAATTAGCTTTTGTTAGCAGAGAAATGTTTTTTTTTCATGAAGTAGCCAATATATATACACATCCATTTATATATATAAAGGGATTGTGGATGGTAGGCCACTGGAGTGAAGACCAGAAGATGAATGGAAGGGGGCTGAAGGTCATCTAAATTGACATTGAGGATTAGTCAGTTGTCCAGTTGGATTATCAGGTGATGTATCTATTTTTCTCAGAGCCACCAAAAAAGAAAAGAAAAAGTATAATTACCTTACTATCTGTCTCTTCTTATCATAGATCTCATGTGATTTGACCGATTTAAATATGCTTTTTCTTCCATTGATCACTCAACCAAGAAAGAAGATTTATTACTTGTTTATTTTACAGAAAAAAAGGAGATATATACATGTAAAATTTATCCTGCAAATTCCATGCACACCTGAAAGATTACCTAAGTGAAGAGAGGAGCCTGTTGGCATTACACCAAAATAACTCCCTGACCCAAGGATGAGGTCTCTGGAAATTATAATACATTTATTCAACTTCTCTAGAAATAAAAAGCTTTCTTTAAAAAATTAAATCAAAATCCATCATGATGGCTTGAATAATAACACAGTATGTTCCTTATTAATCATTTTTAAACACATCCACCTTGTCTTAACTCCTTAGTGAGTTAAGACTATTTACTCAGTGCTCATAGGATACTTGACAGTATCTTCAGTTTCTAGGGATTCTTTTTCCCTATTAGGATACAAATACACTTCAACTGTTTTAAGAGACAGCCTGCCACTCTCATGGACTGTGAACCCTTATTCTAATTCCTTATGAAATTCTTACAGTGGCCTACATGTTCCTAAATGATCGTCCTCCAGCTACCGATTCCACTCAATTCCTGCCACTCTCCTTTCCCTTTCCTTGCTGCATGACAGAAACCCCCACACTGCTTTTCAAACACACCAAGTGTACCACGTAGGGCCATTAAGCCACAATGCTCTTTCCTCCAGGTAGACCTGAGACTCAACTTGCCTTTAGATGTCTTCTCAAAGGATACTTCATAGAGAGGCTGTCTCCTAAATTTCTTTGTTGAGCATTGTCCTTCAACTTTCAAGGGGGCACACATTTTTTTGAGAATCTAAGAAATCTTAGAAAAATATATGATTACATACACAATTTTGCATATTGATTTGAGGGCTATATCAGCCTCTTAAATGCCCTTCCAATACCTTGTAGAATTCCACAGATCCTAAATTAAAACTAATACATTTTTTGAGGCTGTTGTGAATGGATAGTTTTCCTAATTTCTCTTTCAGAGAATTCATAACTAATGTATAGAAAAGCATTTGATTTTGGGGTGTTGGTTTTATATCCTGCTACTTTGCTGAATTAATTTATTAGCTCTAGAAGTTTTGGGTGGGATTTTTTAGATTTTCTAAATATAGATTCATGCCTTTTGCAAATAGTGATAGTTCAAGTTCTTCTTTTCTTGTTTGTATCCCTTTAATTTTTTTCATCTGTCTAATTGCTCTGGCCAGAGTTTCCAGTACTATGTTGAACAGAAGTGGTGAAAGAAGGCATACCTGTTTGGTTCCAGTTTTTAGAGGGAATGCTTTCAATTTTTCTTCATTTAGAATGATATTGGACTTGGACTTAGCATAAATAGGTTTTACAATGTTGAGGCATGTTTCTATTATCCCTAGTTTTTCTACATTTTGAACATGAAGGAGTGCTGTATTTTGTCAAATGCTTTTTCTGCATCTATTGAAATAATCATATGATTATTATGTTTAAGCCTATTGATGTGATAAATTACATTACTGATTTTTGTATATTGAACCAACCTTGCATCCTGGGATGAACCCCACTTGATCATGGTGCACTATCTTTTTAATGTTTTTTTTTTTATGCTATTTGCAGGAATTTTACTTTATATCTATGTTCATCAGGGATATTGGTCTGAAGTTTTTTTTCCTTGATGTGTCTGTGTCTGGTTATTAGGGTGATACTAGCCCCATAGAATGGGTTTGGAAGGGTTCCCTTCTTTTCTATATCATGGAATAATTTGAGTAATATTGGTGTTAGTTCTTCTTTGAGGGACTTGTAGAACTCCACTGAGAATCCGTCTGATCCTAGGCTTTTATTTGTTGGTAGACTTTTGATGGTGTCTTCTATTTCATTGCTTGAAATTGATCCATTTAAATTGAGTATGTCCTCCTGAATCAGTTTGGGTAGGTCATATGCCTCAGACATTTGTGGATGTCTTCAAGGTTTTTTATTATAATGAAGTATAAATTTTCAAAATAGTTTCTAATTATCTTCTGTATTTCAGTAGTATCCATTATGATAATTCTCTTTTCATCATGAGTTTTAGTGATTTGAGTTTTCCCTCTCTTTCTCTTCATTAGGGTGGCTTAAGGGTTTATCAATTTTAATTATTTTTAAAGAACCAACTTTTTGTTTTGTCAATTTTTTCAATTGTTTCTTTTCTTTCAATTTCATTGATTTCAGCTCTGATTTTAATTATTTCCTGTCTTCTGCTGATTTTTATGTTGATTTGTTCTTATTTTTTCTAGAGCTTTGAGAGGTAATATTAGGTCATTTCTTTGTTGGCTTTTTCTTCTTTTAAGGAATGAACTCCATGCAATGAACTTTCCTCTTAGCACTGCCTTCATAGTGTTCCAGAGATTTCCATATGTTGTTTCAATGTTCTCATTTATATCTAAGAGTTTTTTAATCTCCTCTTTGATGATTTTTACAACCCATTGTTGATTCATTAGCATATTATTTAAGTATCCAGGTGTTGGAGTGGCTTCTATTTTTTTATTTTATTTGATTTCTAATTTCATTCCATTATGAACTGATAGAATGCAGGGTAGTACCTCTATTTTTTTTTTTTTTTTTTTTGTATTTGCTGAGAGTTGCTTTATGGCATAACATATGGTCTATTTTAGAGAAGAATCCATTTGCTGCTAAGAAGTGTATTCAATCATTGATGGATGAAATATTCTATATATGTCTGTTAAGTCTAAATTATTGATTGTATTATTTAGTCCTATAGTTTCTTTGTTTAGTTTTTGTTTGGAAGATCTATCCATTGGTGAGAGAGGGGAATCAATCTACAATAGAGGAGAAAGAATTAAACAATGAAAACTACAGAACACTGAAGAAAGAAATTGAAGAAGTCCTTAAAAGATGGAAAGATCTCCCATATTCTTAGAGAAGAAAAATTAATATTGTCAAAGCGACCATACTACCAAAAGCATTGGTATTAGTTCTTCTTTGAGAGACTTGTAGGTTTAATGCCATTTCTATTGAAATCCCAATGTCATCTTCATAGAAATAGAAAAAGCAATCACAAAATTCATTTGGAAAAATAAGAGACCCAGGATAGCCAAAGCAATTCTTAGCAAGAAAAGTGAATGAAGCAGAAGGCATCACAATACCAGATGTTAAACTATACAACAGAGCTGTAGTAACAAAAACAGCATGGTATCAGCATCAAAATAGACATGTAGACCAATGGTACAGAATAGAAGACACAGTAACAACCCACATAAATACAGTTATCTACTACTGGACAAAGGTGCCAAAAACATACATTAGAGAAAAGATAGCCTCTTCAACAGATGGTGCTAGGAAAATTGGAAATGCATATATATATATAGGAAAATGAAGTTAAACCCCTATGTCTCATCATGCACAAAACTGAACTCAAAGTGGAGGAATTAGACCAGAGACCCTGTGCCTAATAGAAGGAAAAGTAGGCCCAAATCTTCATCATGTTGGCTTAGGACTGACTTCCTTAACATGACTCCTAATTCACAAGAAATGAAATACAGAACAAATAAATGGGATGGATTCAAACTAAAAGGCTTCTTCTCAGCAAAGGAAACAATAATAATGTGAAGAGAGAGCCTACAGCATGGGGTAAAATCTTATTTTGTATTTGTTTTAATTAGTTATACATGACTGTAGAATGCATTTATACCCTTTAATATATCATACATAGATGGGATATAATTTCTCATTTTTCTGAGTGTACATGTTGCAGATTCATATTGGTCATACAGTCATATATGCATATGTGTATATATATTAGAATGAAATAGACATTATTACTGAAAATATATATTTTTATTATTTATATATACATATATAAATATATACATATGCTACTATCTTTCCTATCTCCACATCCCCTTTCCTCTCCTCCCATTACTTCCCTTTACCTAATCTAAGGTAATGGTATTCTTCCATAGTGCCTCTCACCTAATTGTGAATTAGCAATTAGCATTCACATATTAGAGAAAACATCTGGCTTTTGATTTTGTGGGATTGGCTTATTTTGCTTAACATGATATTCTCCAACTCCAACCATTTACTGGCAAATTCTACAATTTTACTCTTCTTTAAAGCTAATATTCCATTGAATATATATACCTCATTTTCTTTATCCATTCATCTATTAAGAGACACCTACATTGGTTCCATAGTCTAGCTATTGTGAATTGAGGTGCTACAAACATTGATGTGGCTGCATCACTATAGTATGCTGATTTTAAGTCCTTTGGGTATAACCAAGGAGTGGGATAGCTAGGTCAAATGGTGGTTCCATGCCCAATTTTCTGAGGACTCTCCATACTGCTTTCCATAGTGGTTGCACCAATTTGCAGCCATACCAACAATTTATGAGTGTACCCTTTTCACCATATCCTCACCAACATTTATTGTTGCCTGTATTCTTGATGGTTGCCATACTGACAGGAGTGAGATGAAATATTAGAGTAGTTTTGATTTGCATTTCTCTAATTGCTAGAGATGTTGAACACTTTTTCATAAATTTGTTGGGTCAATTGTATTTCTTGTTCTGAGAAGTGTCTGTTCAGTTCCTTAGCCCATTTATTAATTGGGTTATTTGGTTGTTTGTTTTTTTTTTTGTTTTTGTTTTTGTTTTTGGTGTTAAGTTTTTTGAGTTCTTTATATATCCTAGAGATTAATGCTTTATCAGAGGTGGATATGGTAAAGATTTTCTCCTAATCTGTAGGCTCTCTCCTCACTTTATTAATTGTTTCCTTTGCTGAAAAAAAGCTTTTTAATTTGAATCCATCCCGGATTTATTAATTCTTTTTTTTCATAAAGTTTAAAAAATTTTAATTTGTTTTTATTAGTTACACATGACAGTACAATGATCTTGACAATTCATACATTTGAATCAAATGGGGTATAATTTCTTATTTTTCTGATTGTACAGGTTGCAGAATCACATTGGTCATACACTCACCCATATACATACAGCAATAATACTTCTTGTGCTTTAGGAATCTTGTTAAAGAAGTCAGATCCTAAGAAAATCTTCATCACATGCACCTCACATAGATCACTAATTTCCAAGATATTTAAAGAACTCAAAACTTATCACCAAAAGTAACAAACAACCCAATCAACCAATGGGCTAAGGAGCAGAACAGATACTTCTCAAAAGAAGATATACAATCAATCAACAAATATATGAAAAAATATTCAACATCTCTAGTAATTAGAGAAATGTGAATCAAAACTGCTCTAAGATTTCATTTCATGCCAGTCAGAATGGCAGTTATTAAGAATACAAACAACAATCAGTGTTGGCAATGACGTGGGGGAAAAGGCACACTCATACATTGCTGGTGAGACTGCAAATTGGTACAACCAATCTGGAAAGCAGTGGAGAGTCCTTAGAAACTCGGAATGAAACCACATTTGACCCAACTTTCCCACTCCTCTGTCTATACCCAAAGGACTTAAAATCAGCATACTATAGTAATGCAACCCCATCAATGTTTATAACAGCTCAATTCACAATAGTTAAACTGTGGAGCCAAACTAGATGCCCTTCAGTAGAAGAATGGATAAAGAAACTGTGATATATATACACAATGACATATTACTCAGCATTATAAAAGAATAAAATTATGGCAGGTAAATGGATGGAACTAGAGAATATAGTGCTAAGTGAAATAAGCTAATCCCAAAAATTCAAAGGCCGAATGTTTTCTCTGATATGTGGATACTGATCCACCATGGGAGAGGGCATGGGAAGAATGGAGGAACTTTGGGAGGGAAGGAAGGGGAAGGGCTATGGGAGTAGGAAAGATGGTGGAATGATATGGGCATTATTACCCTATGTACAAGTATGATTGCACAAATGGTGTGACTCTGCATCATTTACAGCTAGAGAAATGAAAAATTATGCTTTATTTGTGTACAGTGATTTGAAATGCATTCTACTGTTATGTGTAACTAATTGGAACAAATTTTTAAAATGTAAAAAAAAATCCCTAATACAGAAGTTATATCAATAAAGTATTTTCTTTCTACAAAATTCCAAATCCAACCCAGAATAGGATTCAAGTAGCAACACTCAAAGCCATTGAAAATCCTGTCTTCCATAGATGACACTTATTTGGTTGACTGTATTTCTTATGCACATCTCTCAGCACCTTTATACACTCAAGGAATGCTTATGTAGTACATATGTACTTGGGGTTGATCAGGAAAGAGAAAGAACACACATTTCTCCTCTTCTGAAACTTTCATTTATTTTTTGATCCCAAAGAATGCCTAGAATCCTTACTCTATGGTGGTAAGATTGTGCCTTTTTTATTCTCCAGTCACCTCCCTGAATTTAGAAATTCTTTGGAGATAACACTAGTTCTTAACTATACCCTGTTAATTCTTACTGCTATGTGTGCAGAGATTATTAGCTTCCCCACCTATGCATAGAGATTTCCCCCATATATATTTATAAATTTAAATAATAATGACAAGTTTCTAGTCATATAATGACCAAAAAAATAGTAATTTGAATTCAGTTTGCTATCCCTACTTAGACTCAATTCTGCTACATAGCCCTACTATTTAAATTTCAGGATACTAAAGACAACTGTCAAGACATTTTATCTAAATTTAAACCAGATTATAGGCAAAAAAAACTAAAAATACACAAATGGGATTATATCAAACCAGAACAGTTCTACACAGCAAAGAACAGAGTCAAAAGGCAACCCATAAACTGGGAAAAATATTTGTAAAACATATATCTGATAAGGAATTAATGTCTAAAATATATAAGAAACTCAGGTAATAGCAAGAAAATAAACATCCTGATGTTTTTAAATGGGAGGAAAACTAAACAGAATTTCTTAAAAGAAGACATACAAATATTCAATAAGTATATGAAAAATGTTCAACATCATTAATCACCAGGGAAATGAAAATTGAGACCACAAGGAAATATCACACCATAGCTTTTGGAATTACTATTATCAAAAAGATGAAGGATAATTGTTAACTAGGAGGTAGAGAAAAGGGCATTGAATAATGTTGCTGGAAATGTAAATTAGTACAACCATTAGGTAAAATAGTGTAAAGGTCCTTTAAAAATCAAATAAATTACCCTGCAATCCCACTACTGGTATATAGCCAAAGGTACGAGATTGTCGTGTTGAAGAGACACCTGCAGTCCCATGTTCAAAGTAGTCTATTTGCAATATCCAAAATGCAGATTTAACCTAAGAAGTGTCAACTTATGGAAGATAAAGAAAATGTGATACGTACGTGTAATTGAACACTATTCGGCTTTACAGAGAAGGAAATTCTGTCATTTACAAGTATAAGGATGAACCTGGATGGCATTATGGATAAGTTAAATAAGCCAGGCCTAGAAAGAAAACTATCATGTGATCTCATAGAGTAAAATGGTTACCAGAAGATACGGGGTAGGGAGGTTGGGAAGATGCCAGTTAAAGGACATAAAATTTCATGTAGATAGAAGTTATGAGTTCAAGAGATATATTATATTCTATAATGAATGTAGTTAATAACTATATGTTTTATATTTGAAAACTGCTAAATAAATTTTAAGTGTTCTCACCACCAAAAAATAATTATTGGAGGTAATTCACAGTTCAATAGATTTATTAAGCATTTTATAACATCTGCCTATTCCAAAATATCATAATGTATAACATAAGTACAAACAACTTTCATCTGTCAAAAAACAATAAATTGCTAAGTATTTGTATATTTATGAGACAGTGTTTATCAGAATCATAAGTGTTTTAAGGATTCAAAATTTACTTCATAAATGCATTCAGGTATATGTGCTACCCTCTCAGAATTGATGGACTAAAATCAGACAGTGAGCTTTTTTTTTTATTCTGCTTGTGCCTCCTCTTTCCCTTTTGAGGAGACCACATTTTTGCATGGAAGTATTTGATATAGTCCATCATCTTCAGGGCATTAGCTGGAACATGTCAACACATGTTGACTCATTGGCAATTCATTGGCAATTCCAGTCTGTGCCAAACCAGCCTATTGCTTTCTGTGTCCTCACAATTAGGCCTCTGTTGTTTTGTTCTTGCCCTTCTTCATCTCTGTCTCTTCCTCCTACCTCTTCTGGTTTTCCTGCCTAAAAGATCCCTCTGATGCTTTTGATGAGATGTCATCAAGGCATTTTTTCTGTGACAGTCATACATGGAACAGTGAACACAGAGACACTTTGAGTGTCTGTCCTTCCACAGAGGGAAAGATCGCAGGCAGCTCTCTGTTTTCTTTTCTCTCCTCTCTCCTTTCTTCAAAAATGGAGGAAGTCCAGAAGTTGTGTTTCTCTTCTGAACCTTATCAAGAGGAAGAGTCCAGTGTGTCATGTCTTATTTTCTGAGGTCATATTAGGAATCTCACCATCCAATTTCAGATGACCATATAGTAGGGAAGAACCTAGACACAAGGGAAGAGGAACATCACTGATGGCTGAGAACTGGGGGGTAGTACAATACTGACACATCATTCTGATTTTAATACAAAAGCACTGTAACCTTTAAAAACAAATCCACAGCTACTAACACAAAGAAGTGGACAATGACAGTTTTTGTCTTCCTATCTCTTCTGTCTATGGTATGCTAGATATCTATTGCTATATAGCATATCACCTCAAAACTTGATGACTAAAAGCCATAATAGATTTTATGTATTTCCCACGGTTCCTGTGATTCAGAAATTTGAGAGTGGACCATCTGAGTAAATATTATTTGAAGTTTCTTGTGAGGTTGCAATTAAAAAATTGGTCAGGGATGAAATCACCTGGAAATTTGACTGGGGCTAGGGGGTCACTTAAACAGTGGACAATTGGTCCTAGTCATTGTTCGTAGACTTCAATTCTTCTCTAATGAGCCCCTTCACAGGGTTCCTTCAGTTCCCCAAACTGGCAGATATTTGCTCCCAGAACAAGTGATTCCAAAGAGTGAGGTGGAAGTAGTAATGCCATTCATGATCTAGCCTGAGAAACTACACATTTTTTTTTTCAAAATCCCATTGTCACACAGGATGAATATCAAAAGGCAAGAATTATCTTCTAAGAAGTGTCTGTTCAGTTCCTTGGCCCATTTATTGATTGGATTATTTATTTCTTTGGTGTTAAGATTTTTGAGTTCTTTATATATCGTATAGTTTAGTGCTCTATCTGATGTGCTTGTGGTAAAAATTTGCTCCCATTCTGTAGGCTCTCTATTCACTTCATTGATTGTTTCCTTTGCTGAGAAGAAGCTTTTTACTTTGAATCCATCCCATTTATTGAATCTTGATTTTAATTCTTGCACTAAAGGAGTCTTATTAAGGAAATTGGGGCCTAATACAACATGATGGAGATTTCAACAAACATATGAAAAAGTGTTCAACATCTCTAGCATTTAGAGAAATGCAAATAAAAACTAAGATTTTAATCTCACTCCAGTCAAATGGCAGCTATTAGGAATACAAACAACAATGAGTATTGGCAAGGATGTGGGGAAAAGACACACTCTTACATTGCTGGTGGGACTGCAAATTGGTGCAACCAATCTGTCAAGCAGTATGGAGAATCCTTGGAAAATTGGGAATGAAACTACCACTTGACCCAGGTATCCCACTCCTCAGTTTATACCCAAAGGACTTAAAAACAGCATACTACAGGGACACAGCCACATCAATGTTTATCATAGCACAGTTCACAATAGCTAAATTGTGGTACCAACCTAGATATCCTTCAGTAGATAAATGGATAAAGAAAATGTGGTATATATACACAATGGAATATTACTCAGCAATAAAAGAAAATCAAATCATGGTATTTGCAGGTAAATGTATGGAGTTGGAGAATATTTTGCTAGGTGAAATAAACCAATTCCCCTCAAAAAAATGTCAAATGTTTTCTCTGATATAAGGATGCTGATTTATAATGGAGATGAGGAAGGCATGAGAGAAATAGATGAACTTTAGATATGGCAAAGTGGGGGAATGAGGGTATGGAAGTAAGAAAGACGGTGGAATGAGGTGGACATCATTACCCTAAGTACATGTATGAAGACACTAATGGTGTGATTCTATTTTGTGTACAATCAGAGACATCAAAAATTTTGCTCTATTTGTATAATATGAATTGAATTGCATTCTGCTGTCATATATAACAAATTAAAATAAATAAAATTAAATAAAATAAGAAATACCTGGAACAAAAAAGAGGTAAGAATCATTCAGAAACCATCTTGCAGGCTGACTCTACATAAATGTATTGGAAAGAATCCAGATTATAATATTAGAAATTATAAATACTATTAGAGAGAAGACCATGTTTTCCAATTTTATGTATAGGATTCAATCCAAAATCTTGAACATTAAGAGATTGATTACAATCAATTTATTCCCCCAAAATTTACCAGTTCAATCACTGATGTAGATTTTATTAACTCATTTAGACAATATTTGTTTAAATAAAAATGTGCCTGTTATCTTCAAGGTATTTGACAATTGACCAACTATTGGTTGATTTTCAACATTTTTGTGTGATAGAAGCTAAATCTATAGTCCTGTTTTCATTTTCTCTTTCTAAAGTATGTTGGACATTTTCCACCTTCAGTGGGGAAGTTCAAACTTTCCCTCTGAAAGTTTGGTAATTGAGTACTGAAACAAATGGAAAATAGATAAACAGGGGGAAAACATACAAATTTATTACACATGTGCTCATGTGTACGGAAGTCATACAAAATATGAAACTCAGAGAAGGTCCAGATGATTAAAACATAAATACTCTTTTCTTAGGGGAGAAGAAAATGGGGGAGAAGGCTATAAGCAACTTTAGAGGGGTAGTAAATGATTTGGGGAAGAAATAAATAAGCCCAGCAAACAGACAATGGCATGAAGCAAAGTTTCTCTAGACTCTAGGTGTGGTGTTTTATTTTTAGTCTCTTCCTCTGTGATATGGGTTTAATCTTCCTTGGTTAATGAAATTTCAGTAAGAAGATTTGTGTTCCTCTTTGGCAGATTTGGTCTTTAGGTAGATAAGAGAACTTCAAAGAAAGCCTCTCCCTGCGTTTGCTGCTCACCAGGTGCTCTCAGTTTGAAGTCCAAAGTGGCATTTTTGGGGGGTACATTTTTTAAGTCCTAACACAACTCTTTCTCACTCTTATGTAAATCTCAAAATCAGTAACCAATGAAACAAATTTTCATGCATTCACAAGCAGTTATTAAAATTCACTCTATGTCTAATATTGCTTAACCTGAGATATAGATTGAGGAATGGGATTCAGTCCCTGGAATGAAATAAATATACACTCTTATAGAAGAAATATTGTCTATTATGAGATAATTAATGCAGTGCTTAAGCAGAGGAATGCATAGAGTGCTGTGAGGCTATAGGAAAGAAGTACTCATGTCTCCCTGTAGGTTGGTACTAAGGAAGCTTCAGCGAGGGGGCAGTACCTGAGTTACATACTGAGCAATAGTAGGAGCTTACCAAGTGGACTGGGATTGAGTGGGGTAGATTAGAAATTAAGAAATGTATATGAAATGGCCAGAATGTGCAAAACATATCATAGCATGGCCAATGTATTATTTTTTTTGTTACTTCTTTAACAATTTACCATAAACTTAGTGGCTTCAACCATACAAAATTTATTGTCTTTTAATTCTGTAATGGGTCCAAAGACAGACACAGATCTCATTGAAATAAAATTAAAATGTCTGCAGATTTGCATTACTTTTTGGATGCTCTAGGGGAAAATCCATTTCCTTGCCTTTCCCAGCTTCAAAAACCATTTTCTCATTCCTTGACTGTGGTTCCCTTTCTCCATGTTGAAAGCCAGCAATGGTTGGTCAAGGCCTTCTCATGTAACCATCTCTCTGGTTCTCTGACTCTGGGGAGGATTCTCTGATTTTTAGAACTCACATGATTAGAGTAGGTCCACCTAGATAATCCAGGATAATCTGTTTATCTCTAAATTCTTATCCTTAATCACATCCACAATGTGCCTTTTTTTTTGTAAGGTGGTATATCCATAGATTCTTATTCATAGATTAGGATGTGGCATTTTGGGGTACTGCTGTTCTGCCTAGCACAGTTTATTCAGAAAAGATCCAAATGTGCAACAAGGTTAGAAAGTGAATGGAAGTGAATGGCAAAAGATGAGGCTAGAAAAGTAGGGAAAGTCAGTTCAAGAAAGTATGTTGGCCTAAGGAGACTGGATGGTATCTTGTGTATGGGATGTTTGTTTTTTCATCATTACTTAACCCTATAAATAGCGTCCCTGCTTACCCTTGGGCTGATGGTTCTAGTCATACCTCTTTCTTTGGATCGGAATTGTTACCCAGGCCTATCCTCTTGGCCTTAGTAATAAGTACAGATGTGATCATACTATGCAACCATAAGCTGCATCTTGGATTTCATACACAGACACAGAGAGAGAGAATATCTCTCTTGGACTAAGGTTGCTGGGTAGGATGATACAAACTTGGAATTATCTATAGCCTTGTCACTGAGAGTAAGCTTATCTATGTGTAAAGGATGTGATTATCAAAGATAAAACAGACAAGAAATAGAAATCCAAGGACATGATTTAAATCCTGAAAACCTTCCCTTTTCCTTTCAGTTGATCTCTTGCAACTGAAATTCCTGTGCAACTCATCCTATGTACTTTGAGGAGTCTTTGAAGGGGCAAAAGCAATGGAGTGATGTGGTCATGTTTTCCCGTGTGGTAAGATATAGAGTGGCTTTGTAGAAAGACAGACAGCCAATATAACCTTCCAGGTGATAGCTGACATATGATTAAATTAGAAAAGCCAAGCAAAGAGAGTAGAGAACTTTAGCAAGGAGTGGTCAACATGTCAAAAGTCAGAAAACAAAAGCAAAAAGCCTCCTTAATAAGAGTTATTTAAATGAGCTCATATGAGCTGAACTGTTGAATATTGAGAGTTGCACTTGAAATATTTTTATTGTTATATCTCAGTATAAAAGTAATCCCTGTTGTAGAATATCTAACAAATGAATAGATGAAAAATATAAAATCACCAAAGTATCATCACCAATAACTATTATTAATAACTTGATTATTTCATTCCAGACAATAATATGATTCTGTATTTAACAATTTATTTTGTATTGTTAATAATTCCCTTTGTCATTAATACGCTCAGAAACATTACTTTTGTTGGCTGCGTCATATTCCATTATATGCAGGTGATGAATTTTTTAGAAATCTTTGTGCATGAACTTTTTAAATATTTTCCCTCAATTTTTTATCTCCAAATCAATGCTATAATAATTCAAGTTCATCTTTATTTTTTTAATTACCAATTGCATGCACATTTTTACTATCATGAGCCATTAACTTTCTTCTCCCTCTCCTGAAGGAGCAAAGTGTGTCATTTAGCTTTCTTTTGTTCCTGAAATAGTAAAAGAATTCTTTTTTCTGTTTCCTTTCATATTTTTTAGATGTGGCATCCTGTTTCCTGCTGAGCTTTTTTGACCCAACTCCTACAAGCTTTTGCTATTTCTTTGTGATCTCCTTAGGAATTTGCCCTACATTCCATGTTCTGTGGCATTTCCATTTGTGCTTCATCTCCCTGTGAAGTTCTTTCTTAAGTAACTTTTATAGACCTTGCCAATTTTTTTTTCATTGCAATTATAACAGATTGTGCTGCTGCTGCACTTTGGGAAGTGTTTTGCTTGATTCAGTCAAAAACAGCATCTTTGACCAAATCAACATTTGACATTCTGTCATTTACTTATTAAAAGCTCAAGTTCAAGATCACTAAAGAGGTAGATTTTCAGAAGAGACTTACATACATAGGGAATTTATGTTTACTATATTATTGTAGTTCTGTAACTTCTGACTAAATACTATACCTAGAAGGAGCATATTAAAAATTTTGTCAAGCTACAGGTTATGGTCCTACCCTTTTAATATATTAGCCAGCTAAATATCAAAATAAGTTGGAATATTAAAACAAAGGATTTGGGTAACAAAGTATGAGAACATTTTATACCATGCCACTTTTTATCCTGGAATTTCACTTCATCTCAAAATTCAAATGTTTTCAAAGTTCTTCTTACAATTTTACAAAAATGGTTTTTAAAAAAACTTCTCCTTATTGAAAATTTCAAACATATCCAAAGCAGAGAATTTAGTATTATTGTCATAGGGACTTAGAAGCAGTTTTTGCTAAAAAGCACTGACTCTTCACTTGGGCCTGCAAATTTTCAATGGGTGGCTAAAAGCAGGATAAAAGCTTGGCATCTCTTCCTTCATTTTGTATATGTCTCTTTTACCACCTTCAACTTTGTGTCATATTCCTGCTCAGTTCTGTGGGTAGACATGATAAGCATTTAAAAACAATCAAAATGCCTTTACAGTACCTAAAGGAAAATCAAACAATAAGACCTTAATATCATCTAAGATCCATTTGATGTTCAAATGTTTCCAATGACTTATAATTACTTAACCTTTTGTTTGGTTGAATTAAGTGCTAATAATATTAATATTAACACCCTACAAATTCTGATAAATCTCTTAGGGCTATTTTAATATATTAGTGTACACTTCATTTCTTTTATATTTTTCCCCAGTATTTGTTGATGAAGCCATACCAACACGTTTTAAAACTTTCTTTTGTGAGTTTGATAATCTGTTTTTTTAAAATTAACTTTCTCAAAATATGAAACACTACTTCTAAAGTAGTTCAATTCAGTCAGGCATGGTGGTGGTGTCTGCCTATAATTTAAGTGACATTACTTGTTGAAGAATTACCTTTTGTTAGTCAAACACATGTGTTGGAATGTTTAAGCAATACAGACATCAATTTCAAATGTAACTTAGTTTTCAAGTGGGAAAAAGAAAAAGTATTATCATGAGTGGATGTATTTTGGTTAAGCATATTTTCTATTTATTTTAATTAGGTATGTATGACAGTATGCATTTTGATTCATTGTACACAACTGCAGCACATCTTTACATGGTTGTACATGATGTAGAGTTTCACATTTGTGCAGTCATACATGTACCTAGGGTAATGATGTCCATCTCATTCCACCATCTTTCCTACCCCCATATCCCCTCCCCACCCCTCCCTCCCCTTTGCCACATCAAACTTCCTCTATTTTTGTTTTTTAAAAGTGATTTCAAAGGGCTTGGGTTGTGGCTCAGTGGTAGAGTATGTGCATTACATGTGTGAGACACTGGGTTTGATCCTCAGCACCACATAAAAAATAAATAAAGGTATTGTGTCCATCTACAACTTAAAAAATATTTTTTAAAAAAAGTGATTTCAACACCTTTAGGATCTGAAATAGATGCAAAATCTGTTTTGTTCCTCAGATCCAGAGACTGAATAAGGAGACCAGGAAGAAACTCATGAGTAATTCATTCATCAAACATGTATTGAGTATTATAATGGAGAAAAAAAGCCATACCTTCTTGTCATCTATTGCAAGGTTCAAGGCTGACACCACCCCTGTGATAAAAGACATACTAGTGATAGAAAAACGTAACAAATTTATTTAACCAAAGTTTTATGTGACATGAGAGCCTTCAGAAATAAGAGAAAACTATATACTTTTATGCTTAGGTTTGATGAAGAGGGACAGTTATCATGAAGAAGTATGATTGGATACAAAGGAAATATGACCGAATGACAATAAAGTGTGGGGAGCTTAGCAAGGGCTGTTGGTTCAGGTTCTTCTTGTCCTCTGCTTATTGGGCACAACCCCACTGGAATGAGGATCTATGACCTCCATTCAGGCAAGGAAGGTAGAGAATTACTTTATGACTCTGATTCAGAGGAAAACATTAGGGAAAGGTCAGTGTGAGCTTGTTTCTGCAGCTTTCTAAATTGCCAGCATGCCATGTTTTGGGATATCTGGCACTTAACAGTACCTGCAACTGTTATATGTAAGTAATAAGGATACTGAAAATATTTATAACTTACTCCATGCATAAGATAAGCAATGAGAATCAAAAGAAAGTTGAATTTAAAGAACTAAGAAGAGATATCAGAATTTGATGACACATTGTCTAAGAGATGAAAAAATAAAAGGTTAATTCAAAGATTTCAAGCTTGTAATACTAGGAAAATAGACTAGTACATGGAATTCATAATATGAAATATTGTAAAACTTTTCAAAATATTGCATATAAATTCTATTTATTATTTTGAATATTAAAGAAAACACAAAAATTGTTAATGTTTTAAGAATAGAACTATTAGAATAATTTGTCAAGTTTTTTACATTATAGTAACTATGATATGTAGCCAAAGAATTTAAGAAAATGCTATGCTATATTATACACAGATGGTTTTTGTCACACTTTCGTTTCAGCAAAATATATTTAAATACATTTCCAATTATTTAAAATGTGATATTATGAGCACTCCTTTCTAGAATGCCTTGTGCAGTGGTTAATCTTTTGTTATTGGAAATGAGCCCATTATATCTGTAAAATGCTAAAGAAAGAAATAATTATACACCCAACTCTGGTTTTTAGGAGCAGATAATATAACTTTAATAATGTATTGAATAGCACTGAACACATCTTCTAGGTAGTACAGATTTATTAATTAGAACAAGTCACAAATACTTGAGTTAATGTGCTGTCAACAACTTAATTGCCTAGAGAAACAAATTGATTCTCACTAGATAATCTATATATCTTACTGATTTATAGAACTCTTGCAACTATAAAAAATACTTCAAAGATAATGGGGAAACCACACAGGAAATTTTCAAATTATTTTTTTTATATTTTTTTTAGGTGTAGATGGACACCACACAATGCCTTTATTTTTTTAATGTGATGTTGAGGAACGAACCCAGGTCCCGCCCGTGCTGGGCGAGCACTCAACCACTGAGCCATAATCCCAGCCCTTCAAATCATTTTAATGTTTTATTTACTTACTTCGTTGAGGTTCTTGAGATTGAACCCACATTTTAAAATTTTTAGCCATAAATTTAATAGCATAGAAACGAAAATCACGGAGTAACACCCGAACACCTGCATGTGTTATAAAAGCATATTATTTAACATTCCAATGGACTCCCAGTATGAATTAGAACAATTTTCAAATTTATAAAACAATGCTATGGTTTGAATGCATTCCCCAAAGTTCATGTGTTGGAAACATGATCCCCAATGAAGCAGTGTTGACAGCTGAGATCTTTAAGAGGTGACTGGAGATGATTAATGTCATTATTACAGGAGTGGGCTCATTGTGGCAGGAATGGCATCCTTATAAAGAATGGGTCCACCCCTTTACGCCCTCTCGCCTGCGCTGTCTTTCCTTGTGGCACCTTCTGCTGTGTTATGGTACAGTAAGAAGCCCTCACCAGATGTGGCCCCGGGATCTTGGACTTCTCAGCCTCCAAAACCATGAACCAAATAAACTTCTATTGTTTATTAGTTACCCCATCTGTGATTTCTCATTTTAACTGCAGAAATGGACTAAGACAATTAACATTATCAATACTCTTTCTAGAGGTTGTCACCACTGAACTAATGTCTATCTTTGTGATAAAATGTCTGTTTTAGTTTCTTATATTCATTTATTTGAGGCTTACATAAACCAGTCTTCTACATATTATTTTGAATTCTGCTTTTCTTATGCATATTTTAAAATGATGTAATAATCTAGGGTCCTTCTGAAAAATCAAAGTTAGGGATCTGTTTCCTTCTAAACTCACAATGTTAATTATGCTGAGGGACATATTGTCACTCATCCCATCTGATATAGGTGATGAACAAAAAGCATCAAGTTACAACTACATGTTGCACATTTACTACTTCTGTTCTCTTGATGATTTTAATTATAAACACAATTGTGTACTTTAAATCTGCTGAGCACTCCTCAGTTGTCCAATTTATAAAATATATTTGTAATAAAAAGTATGTGGCAGCTACTGTGCAAAGCACTTTAGAGAAGAAAGTATTTCCGTTTAATCACAGAACAATCTTGAGATATAAGGCTATTTTGTTACTGACTGTACCTTTATAGCTTCATAACTGCAGCCTAAATGGGAAGAGATAACTTTTATTGTCGTAGTATTGAATGCAGTGCTTAAAGATGAAGAAGGTAACAGTGAAGTACTTGTTTAATGACATGATCAGATTCTAAACAACAGGTGAATTAATGCCAAATAATCTAGAACTATTCCCTGTTCTTTAGAAAGTAGCCATTTAAGATGGTAAGGCTGATTTCATTTCAAGACTATGCCTTTGAGGTTTGATATTGTGAGTAAAATATATGGTTTTTATTTGATTTGTATGACATTGCATTTTGATACATTTTATTTTCCATTGAATGTGTGGTCATTGCCTTCCTTTCAATAATATTAAGCATGGACTTCCTAAAATGTGCTTCAGAGATTTTCTGTCCTTCAAGTGCTCTGGTAAAAATGTCATGAGTACTCTTTGCCTATATTAAGTCAGGAAACAGGAGTGGTGCATCCTGTTTCTTGGAAATTCATGATGAAAATTAGTACTTCAACATCTCATAAAATAATAAAGAAACCAATTTAACTGTCTTTATGTTTCCCAAACTTCCTTGATCACTGAAACATATATATATATATATGTGTGTGTGTGTGTGTGTGTGTGTTTAATTATATATATATATATATATATATATATATATATATGTTTAATTATATATATGTTTAATTATATATATAATTAATTAATTACTTCATAGAAAATTTAAAACCTTTCAAAACCTTGTGTTAGCTAAATTCAACCACTGAATATTTCTTATAATACAGTTTAGTTTATTTTATGTGCCCAATATATTTAAATCATTCCTAAGAGCAGTGGTCAGTAAAGATCATCATATTATCATGTCTCTAGATCCTTCAGATATGAATGCAACCATCTTTTCTTTCTAAACATTTCATATACTTAATAACTAAAATTTACTCTTAAAAATATTTTTCTTTCCTGAAAAAAGAATTTATCAGATTCTGCAAATTCCAAATTGGCCAATGTTATTCTGAAAAGGAATATTTTCATCTTGACATCTTTTATACATGTAAGGTAAAACTAAAGGAAAATACTCTTTCCCATTAACCTGCTATTTAAACATCTTTCACTTTGAGGCTGTGAAAGTCACTTCTCTCTGATTATTGTCCAAATGAAAGCTGAAATCTTCTAGAACAATAAACCTGCAGAAATAAAACACAGATTTCAAATTCAGTGGGTGGTTGGGGATTTGGACTGATAGCACACTGGTCTGAAAAATGAAAAAGTTTTATTCTAAGAGCAAGGCAGTGGGAGCCAAAAAAGCCCAGGTTCTTTTTTAGAAGAGACAAAGTAATATTTTTCCTTACCCATTGTAATGGCCATGGCTGACACCTTTACAACAAAAGATAGGTCAATGAGAGAAAAGCATAGCAAATTTACTTAACCCATGTTTTATATGACACAGAAGGTTTCAGAAATGAAGATCCAAATATACAGGGAAAACTCTGTATTTTTATAGTTAAGTTTGATAAGAAGGGACGGTGTGCAAAAGTGCAATTAGAAAAGGAAGTATAGATGGTGAAGACTTGGCTTCCACCATTGAAGCTTAATAAACTCCAGGGAGCTTTGTGAGGCCTGGTTGTTCACCTTCTTCTAAGGTAATTCTTCTACCTGGGTATGGAAGAGATACCTGTAACATGAAGACCTTCAGGTGTTGGGGACAAGGAAAGAGTTCATAGACCTTCCTAGGATTTATGATTGCTTTGTGGGGGGAGCTAGAGAGAGAGAAAGGAGGGCAGGAGAAATTCAGAAAGACCTTTCTTCTGAGGCCCACCCAATCTCCTCCAGCAGACGTACTCAGCAAGCTGAGGCGCCATATTCTGGGGTATTATGTTCTCATACTTATGACTTGGAAATTCTTATTCTATGATGCTCTCTACTCTGTTCAAATCAAGAAATATTCACTTTTTGAAAATGACAGAAAGATGAAAAAGCAAAAATTTTCTTACCCTTAAGGAACTCCCACTAGTTTTAGGCATCATTCCCAAGTTGGGGAAAATCAAAACAATTCAGTGATTAATCTTGGTTATCTAAGCAACAAACCTCCAACAGTGAGAGTCTGTATTCATCTATTTGGAAGAGTAAGCACAATTTAGGACAGTTGGCTGGAAGGATTTTCTAATGAAGCAAAAGTGATATGTCTTAGTCCACTTTGTACAAGGCATTCTACTCAGTACTGTGTGGGGCACAGAGATGGTGAAGACTTAGCTTCCACCATTGAAGCTTAAAGTCTTATAAAAAAAATATATGTGACATGTACATAAATATTATACAGTATCAAAAGTGAAAAGTGTGATTTAAAAGACACAAGTAATGTACTACAGTAGTAAAAAGAAGAAATGGATGATTAGTGAGAGTATCATGGAATAATTATTGTTAACATTTATTGAGTATCTATCAGATGCTAAGCACTGTTCTAATTATCTCATTGAATCTCTCAATAACCCTGTAAGTAAGTATTCATAGACATTCTCCTATAGCTAAAGATCAATCAACAGAGAGATTTTACCCATTGTCACTTAATTTGAAGTTAATACAATTAAAATCAAACAAATACATGATACTATTCTAGACTCTTTGTCAAGGTAAATAACACAATGCATGTTTTTTCAGAATTTATTCCTTAAAATAGATAACTCTACTGAGATTTAGCTATATCCTCCCCATACCTAGCATGACATTTAGTTAATCCATAATGTGTATTGGATTCAGAGAATCATTGTAGTCATATAAATGAGCATCACAGTCTAAGGCTTATTATTGCTAACCTTTTTTCCCCATATTGTCTAGTCTCTAATATTTCATATTCTTTTATCACACAAAAGCATTATTTTTATTATCCTGATGTGAGGTTCAGCCATTGGTAGTTTTGAAGATTAGGAAGAAATTGAAGAGCTACATGATGTTGAACTAGAACTACAAGACAGAATTTTATAAATCTTTTCTCATTATTTTACTTAAAGCACATGTACAACTATAAAAATATTATTAATGTTGTTATTTTACCACAGCATGATCATGATTTACTTATGATCCATTAGGCAAAATATGCATACAAAGTTATTTTCAATTAAACTATGTTTGATATAAAATAAATGATGAACAAAGCACATATATATGACAATCTTATTTTTAAAAACTAAAATGTTGGGAAATACCCCATGAGTTGTTAGAAATGTCAACCTCAAAGTTTGAGGTTGACATGTTATTATTTGGGTGATAATAAAATTCTTTATATTTTGGCTATTTAACAAAATATAACCCATGCATTTTGTATGGTCACCTAATTTTTGATAAGAATAATTAATTTTTTGGTAAGAACAACACTTCCACAGCAGAAAGCCAGTCTTGTCAAATCAGTAGAAAACAAAAATAAAAACTCAAGATAAAAATATTATAGTCTATCAATGAAAGAAACAAAACACATTAAATAAAATGTTGAAATTGAAAGTATAGATACATTCACTTAAAAGTTTAAGCTCTGATCAAAATTTTACACAGTAAGACCACAACAGGAGACTTAACTGAATGTCCATGAAAACCTTAAAATTGTTATTTGACTAATAGAAGATAACATGAAACAAAGTATTTTATGAACAGATTAGAAGGCAACATGTAAAATTTATCTGCATATATTTATTTCAGTTGAAATACATGGCAACTATACAATTCAAAGCAGTATCAATGTTTGTCTTTCCACTATCATCTAGCTGCCACAAACTTATAATATTTTTGTTTTTTAAAATTTATTTTAGAATCTAGAAATGCTGAAATAGAGACTTCCTTTATTGACCACTAATTTTCTTATAACTATCAGTAATTAATTACTGTTTTATACAGAGATTGAAATATTATCTACAAGAACAAAACAAAAAAGAAATGAGATGATCATTTTATGATATATTCTATAATCTTACAATAATAAACTGATTTTGGCCAAAAAGCATATTCGTATTTCCAATTACAAAAAGTAAAGAGAATATATAAGCAAAAACATATAAAGGTAAGTTTGAGTTTCAGGTGCAGCTTTATTCTGTTGTCCCTCAAAAAACTTGTTAGGACCTCAACTCTTACTGTTTCTTAGCTCTATTCTCTTCCAGGTTGGCTACCTTCTTTGGGTTCCAAATGGTTCAAATAAGATTGTCAGTACTACCAGCTCTGTGTCTTCACTATTTTATGCCTGTGAATGTAAAGGGGAAGGGGGCTAATAAAATTCTCTTGTTTGGGCTCTAAAACTTTTATGTCCATAATTGGGCCCTTCATCCAACCCTGATTCAAACACTGTGGCCAGGGGAGCAAAATAAGTGGCCAGATGTGTTATTTATTCTGAAAAATAATTTGGCCCCCAAACTTAGCAACTTAAAACAACACACATTTGTTTACTCTGACAGTTTCCATGGGCCAGGAATCCAGAAATGGTTTTATTGGGCCCTCACTTCAGGCTTTTTTTTTTTTTTTCAAAGAAAACACTTTAATCAATATGTTGGCCAGGGTTGGGGCTCATCCATTGGGTCCACTGCGGAAAACTCTTGTTGCAAGTTCACTTTCATGGTTTTTATGGGGTGGCAAATATAACTGTCCCTGACGTAGTCCCAGTTTGGCTCTAAGTTGTATAGAAAAGAGAACAAAAAGCTCTTTTTCTACTCCCATGACTTTGAGTCATTATGAATCTCAATGCTTATAGCAAATTACCTAATTATATGTTTATATTATTGGATAAAGATGTATTGTGTATTAATTTAACATCTCTAAGCCAGCTCTATTCTTTCTTTATTTTTGGTTTATATTGTAATTTTCAGCCAGCGCCTCTACATGAAATAGATTTAAACTTCTGTATGTGAAGTTGCTGGGATTGTCTTAAGTGTTTAAATTATATAGAGTCTTGAGATTAAAACTCTCTCAAAACTCATCCTAACTTTACCTAAAGAAACTTCTTATGGTCATTAGACTGTTTTATACAGAGATTGAAATATTATTTATAAGAACAAAACAAAAAAGAAATGAGATGATTATTTTGTGATATATTCTACCATCTTACAATGAAGCAGAACCAAGTGTTTAGCCCCAAGTTTTCAGGATTTTAGTAGAAAATGGAAATAAACATTAACTTTAAGAGAAAAAGAATTTGGGGACCTCTTCTATATAGAAATTATAGATTTATTAGTTGACTTTATCAAAAAGTAAACAAGTCTCTATCAGAAGGTATTTACCCATGAGATTTCAAAACAGTTAAAATTGTCAGGCAAAGATGAACAAATTCATTTAGTGACTAATTGATGTTCATACTTAATCATAGTGCATCTGTTGAAGAGTGATGAATATTAAGTCTGACCCAGAGTTTTCTGATGAGTTCTTCCAAAATCATGGCCTTCAGACAGTACTTAACTGTCTCAGAGAGGTAGTTATTTGAAATTTGTTTGTTTCAGGAACCAATTTTTTTGGGGGGAGGGAGCCAATTTTTATGAATAGTATATTCATTTTTTATTTTCAATACATTTTAATAGATAGTGATATATAGCTTATATTTATTATTATAGCATATATTTGTTATTTTTTCTAGTGTTTATTCCTTGTATATTATATATGAAGTATATATTATAAGAACTTTCCTTATTTATCATCCTTAGTCCTCTTAACAATCTTCTTTTGAAAAAATTACATGCTAATTTCTTTTATAATCACTTTGTAATGCATGCACAGATCACCTGGAATTTTAAATTTCTTCTTCTAGTAATAGTGTTCATTTGCCATGTCTGTCAAGTGAGGTTGAGTCAACATTAGACAAAATCTTCTCTATGGAAGTACCAATTCCAAGTCTAACTTCTGCAATTGAGGCCTGGCCAACTAAGCACCTTTCATAGGAAACACAATCAGCCACTGAACCAGGGCTTCCTTGGAAGGTTCTAAGTGATGGAGGATATTTGGAGTTTCCCCCGCTTTAGAAATTATCCTCTAAAATATTTAGTTGGGTCATTTCATCTATTTACTCTTTTAAGAAGAAGAGCTTCACAGGCTTTTTCTGTCTCCCCTACTTCCAGCTTCTTCCCTGTATTAGTTTATCTCCTCCCCATCCTCCAGGTGATGTTTGTGCAACAAAATTTTTATCATATCCCTCCATTCCCAGGAAAGTTTTTCTTGACACACAAGTCCTTTGACCATCTCCTGCCTACTGTCCTCCCCATTCCTGTGCTCAGATTCTCTTCTTACACATGCACTTATACCGTTGAATTCCAGCAATAATGAATCACTCTAGCAATATGAATAATTGAATATATCTTTGCACATTCTGTTCCCTATGCTTGGAATACTTAACATCTTTCTACATATCTGCCTCATAAACTTGTACTGAATCTTCAAATCACAGAGCAGATGGCCTTCTATATGCAAGCCAAATTAAACATTCTTTCCTTTCTTCCACCTTTCATATACCTTGTACATATCTCCACAATTGTGTTCAACATCTTGCATGATATCTGTCTTTCCACTAAACCAGAAGATCCTTGAGGCAAGGACAGATCCCCCTTCCTCCTGAGTCTAAAACAAAGCTATCATGCAGGAGTCATGACTTAACACCTTAAGTCACCACCTTCTGAGTGAGGAGTCAAACATTTGCCAGATACTTAAAAGAAGGGGAAATGAGATTGAAATCAACAGAATTACTATTTTTTTTTCCCAATCAGGTATGGTCTATATATATAATTTTGTTTTCTGCCAGAAGATTTTAGCATTTTAGACTTAAATTCCATTTCCTATTTTAGACCACACTCCAGCACATAAGTTGTCAGATCTGTTTAGTAAAGGCTGGTATTTCTTAAGTGCTCCTTGAAGCTTTTAGTTCAAAATAAAATGCAAAGCCTTAGGGAAAATTAAATCTGAGCTTCTGATTTCCCTTAGCATTTAAACACCAATGCATGATCTTGGAGCATTTTCCTATTTAAATCTTGACTTTGTGATCCAGAACTCTCTTGACCCACCGCACTCCACGATTCCTGAAATAACGAATCCCTTTCCTTATTCTGTTGTCTGCCATCTCTGTTTGTGTGTCTATTTTGAGCTGTTAGAAAGGCTATCCTTTCATCAGTAGAAGCAGCATTATCCTTACTGCAGCATCTCTTTTCCAGCTGATTTTTATTATCACGTTTTCTCCATAAGGAATGCAGATGTGTAGTTTATAATTCTCAGCTCAGAAAACATTTGGGGTTGGAAAAATAAGATACTGCTACTTTCTAATTAAAAATAGAATTGTTAGTCAGAATCTTTTTCACATTATTCTACAGAAGTGAATACTGTTCATGCCTAGCTCCTATGCCTGCAATACAAGATAGAAGACAGGAAGTCAGGCTCACATAGAGACCTTTAGTTATTAGCTACATGTGCGATTTCTCTACCAAATGTGGGTTCGGCCTTCTGAAAAAGTATTGCGTGCTCTTTGATCAATTGTTTAAAAATGGCCAGTCTTTACTTGCAATATGTTGAAATAAATAACTTACCATCCCTTTTCTTAATTATGAAGCTAGGAATAAGAATCATCTTTTATGACCATTCCTGGTCCCACTCTTGATTCTCTTTTTACCTTCAGATGATATCATGGCCATAGCACAGCTGCACCAGGGCTGTGGGGTAGATTGTGAAAAGGCCAAAGAAAGTGCCTGGAGACAGCATGTGAGACATATGATTTATTAGGGAAAGCTTACAAGAAATCAGTACTGCTCCAAGAAGAATTCAGTGGCAATAGGCTGAACAAATAGCACCTCTGTCCCTCAGGGTGCCTCACTAACCAGAGCCTCTCACCCTAATGGCATTTTGTATAGTGGCAGCTGGCCGGACTAGCGGCACATATCATTTCCATGGTGCCCTCAGATCCAAGCCCATTCCCACACAGAGAGGAATTTTATATGTTAGGCTGCAGAAGCAGTGACATTGTCAGCATTAGCTCACTTAGTTTGCTTGTATGAGCAGCATCCCCAGGAGCAACTGTCCTGGCATACATACAAGAAAGTAGCTTTCTACAGATAACACTAATTTGCCCTAGTTCTCTGTGTGCTTAAGAGAAAGCCAGTGTCCTTCAAAATAATAAGTATCTAGACTTTCTGGCCCAGGTTTGCTCTCATTGTTCCCTTAACTGAGCTAAGTTTGAGGGAGCACACAGGGGACACTCAGGGATGTGGGGCTTTATTGTCCCCCTTTTCTTTAAGGATGATGTAGATAAGTTACAAATAACAGACTGCTTTGTACTGAAAACCTGACTGTTGGTGCATAATACATAGGCAAAACCCCTAATGATATCCAGGGCTTGGGGATTCTGATCACTTCACAGTAGTATTAGCTTTTGTTTGTTATTTGACTGAACTGCACACTCCATGCATTTTTTATCTTATGGGAAACAAATGGAACTGGACAAGGAAAAGCCCTGATGGTTTTAGACCAATCTTCTTGGTTGAGGGATGAATGAACAACACAAGTATATGTTCTCCTGGCAGTGAGGATAATAGGCGATTCCCAGCATTGAAATAGCTCTTTCTTCATCATAGTACTTGTTCACATATGTTATTTAATTTCAGTTTCAAGTATCACACTGAGATAGATGCAGGGAGGGTGTCCCCTTATTCTACTGAAGCACAACAAAGTTCCAGAAATTTCCCCAAGAAAATTGTACTTTTTCTGATGCTCCATATAAAAAATAGAAGCAGCAAATATTTAAATAGTGGAGAAGAACCAAGATTCAAAACCAGGAAGTCTGGCTTGAGAGTCCAGGCTCTCAACCTCCATGCTGTGCCACCCTCATTGAGGCAGCCATCTTCCCAGACCCCAAGTGCAAACATTTGTGCCTTGAAGACCTGCCAGCCACCCACGTGGATCCGCACTGAAGCAGCAGTCTTCCAGAATCACAGCAAAGCCCTTCGTTGGCATAAAACAAAAATACCCAAGGACAGGATTTATCCTCCTCCCACTTCTCATCATTCTTTCTAATTTTTCCTCATTGTTTTGTGCATTAGAAACCAAGAATGATGAATGTGACGTGAAGGGAAAAAAGAGAATAACAAACAAAAACCTGAGAAATCATTTTAAGACAAACTTTCTTGCATGTGTATAGGTGAGTATTCTCACTCATGCAAAAGGGAAAGAAGTAAAAAGCAGTGTAGAATAGTGACCAAAATTTTAGACTTGGAGCCAGGCTCTCAGAGTTCAAGTCCAACTTGGTGACTTTAGACAAATTTATAATCTTTCATAACCTGTTTATTTCCTTCCCTGTAAAGGAAATGGTAGTAATACTACCATTTCACAGGGTTGGAGCCTCTCCTTTTTCTTCCTAGAGTTTCACCAAGTAGTAACTATTGAGGTAGGTGATATGTACTCTAATTTATTTCATTTCTGTTTGTAGTCAGAATAAGAAATCATATTTCTAAGTTTAAATTCCCCCTATTTCAAATGGCATTTTTCTAAGAGATAACTAGCTTTCTCCGCTTGGCTATAAATTGCACAAGTGTAAGGATGTTCAAAACTCTCTCCCCACTGCCTGGTGAAATGCTTGGAACAAGAAGTACTTCATAAATATTTGTTGAAGAAATCAGTGAATGCTGAACAAACAAGGTACAAAAATAAGTATCTCCTTCTCTCCAATTAACTAGAACCTAATTGAGAGGCCCCTGAAAATAATTAGAATATTAGTTGCCTTCTACTTTTAAAAGAGAAAATTTAATTTGAGAAAACTAAACTAAAATAATGGATTCATTTTAATACAATTGTAAGAGTTTGGGTGCTGTATCCTAGAGTAAAAATGCATTCGTGATTGCTTTCATGGATACTCACTAGACTGCAAAACTGACATTAAGAACATGTCAAGGAAGGTGGTTCCCCACTCTCAAAATCATCTTGGCATTGCAGTGTAGAGCAGGATATTAGCCTTTGGGTTTAACTCTTCGGCTGCCTAGAATTCTCTTTTCCTAGACACCAGAATGGCTTTCTCTCTCACTACATTCAAGTCCCTGTTCAAATTTCACCTTTCTCAGGGAGGCATTCCCTATTCTATCTAAAATAAATCATTTCCCTTCCCCAATCATTCTTTAGTTTCTTTTCCTACTTAAAAAAAAACTTTTTAAGTCAACTTATTAATATTTAATTAACCCACAATAAATTGAGCATATTTGAGCATACACTTCAATTTTGGTAAATGTATACACCTGTGAAATCATTACCACAATCAAGAAAATGAGCATATGCATCACCCACAAATTCTTCATGCCCTTCCATAATCCCTCCCATCCCTGCATAGACATTAATCTGTGTTTTGTCACTAGATAAGTTTGCTCTATCTAGAACCTTACATAAATGGAATCACACAGATGTATTCTTTTGTTGTTATTGTTGTTGGAGGGGCATCCTGTTTATTTTTCACTCTGCAAAATTATTTTAACATTCATTTGTGTGTTTGTTTATTAACTATTTATTGCTGAGTAATAACCATTTTACAGATAAACCACAGTTTGTTTCGTTGAATGGTCAACTGTGGAGGGACAGTTAGGCTGTTTCCAGTTTTTGACTATTACAAAGGAAGTTACTGTGAATTCTTATATACAAGTCTATATATGCTTTCATTTCTCTTGGATAATTATCCAGCAGTTCATCTGAGACACATAATAGATATATATCTAACTTTTAAAAAAACTATTAAACTGTTTTCCATCAGCAGTGTTTGAGAGTTCCAGTTGATCTGCATTATTGTCATTTGATCCTTATCATTATCAACACCTGATATGGTCAATAAGTGATATCTCATTATGGTTTTCATTAGCATTTTCCTAGAGATTAACAATGATGAGCATCTTTTCATATGCTTATTTCCATTCCTATATCTTCTCTGGTGAAGTACCTGTTCAACTGTTTTGCTCATTTTAAAAAAATGATTGGTTTATTACTCAGTTTTGACAGTTCTTAATATTTTCTGGATACAGGTTTATATCAGATATAATTTATAAATGTTTTCTTCTAGTCATGGATTTGCCTTTTCTCTTAACAGTACCTCCCCAAAAGTAAAATTTTAAAATTTTCATGAAGTTGAACTGTCAAATTTCTTTTTAGAATTATGTTTCTGGTATCTAACCTAAATTCAAGATTCTTCCTAGATTTTTTTTAAAGTTTCTTCTAGGTGTTTTTCATGTTAGTTTTTATATTTAGGCCTATAATGCATTTTGGGCTAATTTTTACATGAGATACAATTTGTGGATCAAAAAAGTTTTTTGCATGTGAATATTAGATTGTTCTGTAGTACTCATTGAGAAGTCTCTCCTTTCTCCACAGAATTGCCTTTTTACCATTGTCAAAAACCAGTTGACCTTCAGAGTATCAGTCTATTACTGAACCTACCTCTATTTCATTGATCTATTTTTCATTCTTGGCATCAACACCCCATTGTCTTGATGACCATAATGTTATAATAAGTGCTAAAGTAAGGCAATGTACATTTTCTAAATCTGTTCTTTTTCAAAGTTGTTTTGGTTACTCTTAGTCCTTTGCATTTCATATGAAATTGACTATTTCTACTTAAAAAAGGGCTCCTGCTGGTACTTTCATTAGGATTACACTGAATCTTTAGATGCAATTGGGAAGAACTGGCATATAACAAGGTTGTTTTCCATCCATGATAATAGTTTATCTTTCCAATTTTTAAGACTCTATATTATTTTTCTCAGCAATGTTTTACAATTTTAAGTGTACAAGTCTGGCATATCTTTTGACATATTTATTCCTCAGAACTTCATAGTTTGAGAGGTGCTATTTTAAATTTGCTGATTTTTAGACTTTTTATATTTTTTTCAATGTTTTTATTGGTACATTATAGTTACACATAACAGTAGGGTTTGTTTTGACATAATCATAATTCATGGAACAAAATTTTCTCCATTTCAGTCCCTGATACTTTCTCTTTCACTCCCTATTTCCCCTCCCCCATTTCCCTTCCTCTATTCTACTTGTTTTCCTTCTATAATTTTTTTTTAAATTGGTGCTTTATAGTTATGCATAAAGGTGGAGCTTACTTTGGAACATTCCTATATATCATAATTTAGGACTTCAAATTTTGATAATCTATTATTAATATAGATAAATGCAATTGATTTTTGCATATGATCCTTTATCTTGCAATCTTACTAAACTCACTTTTTAAAAAATTTTTTTTTTAAAGAGAGAGAGAGAGAGAGAGAGAGAGAGAATTTTTATTTATTTTTTTAAGCTTTCGGTGGACACAACATCTTTGTTTGTATGTGGTGCTGAGGATCGAACCCGGGTCACACACATTCGAGGCAAGCACGCTACCGCTTGAGCCACATCCCCAGCCCCTAAACTCACTTTTTAATTCTGGTAATTTTTATGTGTATCTCATGAGATTTTGTATATAGAAAATCCTGTCATATGTGAATAAAAACACTTATTTCATCCTCTTTAATCTGGATACAGTTTATTTTATTCCTTTTTATGAATAATTGTACTAGCTAGACCCTCCAACAAATGTTGATTCTATTGTATTACCTTAAATATGCTATTGACCATTTACCAAAATTTGGTTATGAATCTTTGCATCTATGCCCAACAGATATTGTTATGTAAAGCTTTTTTTTCTCATAATGTCTTAGTCTGATTTAGTATTTGAGTAATGCTGACCTAGTAGAATGAGCTAGCAAATATTCTCTTCTCTTCAAATTTCTGGAAGAACTTGTATAAAATTTGCATTATTTTTTCCTTATATATTTGGTAGAATTCAACACTGAAGTCATTGAGGCCTGGAGATTTCTTTGTGAAAAGTTTTTAAGTAAAAATACAATTAATTTAGTAGAGAACTATTTAGTTGTAAGCATTCTCATAAGTGAGGCTTGCCAATTTGTGCCTTTCAATAAACTTGTCCTTTTCATCTGAGTTGTTGAATGTATTGGCATAAAGATGTTCAATTTTACTCATCAACTCAAATAACACCTTTTGGTTTCATTGCTTTTTCTCTATTGACTTTCAGTTTTCTATATATTTATTTTCTCTCTGATCTTACTTCTGTGTACTTTTTTTTTTTTTGGTCTTCTTCTTTTCCTTATTTCTCAAGGTGAATGCTGAGGTTATTTTTTTGAAATTCTCTTCGTTTATAATGTAGACATTTTAATGCTATAATAAGTTTCTAGTACAACTTTAGTTGTACCTCACAAATTTTTATATACTGTTTTTATTTTTATCAGTTCAAAACATTTTCTGAATGTATTTAAGAATATTCTAACAAAACTACAAACAAATAAAAACATAAATCCAAAGATGAAGATAGTTATGAGGATATGAAATAGTAGTAATCAATGAAACAACAATAACTAAATCTAAATTAAAATTAGTAGACCAACTGGAAATATTCTGTGTAATAATAAATAAGAATTTGGTCTTTAGGAGTCTTGCTGAGGAAATTGGTTCTTAGGCTTATGTGATGGAGAGTTGGGGATACATCTTCTTCTTTTTTTCTTTTTACTTTTTAAAAAAATTTTAATTTTAATTTGTTATATATGATGAGAGAATGCATTACAATTCATATTACACATATACAGCACAATTCTTCATCTTTCTGGTTGTACACAAAGTAGAGTCACATCCTTCATGTCTTCATACATGTACTTAGGGTAATGATGACCATCACAGTCCACCTTCTTCCTACCCCTATACATTCTCCCTTCCCCTCCCTTCCCTTTTTCCCTTTACCCTAGAATTCATTTAATCCTAAATACCCACCACCCCCACAGCATATTACGAATCAGCATCCTTAAATCAGAAAAATCATTCAGCATTTGACTCATTGGCTAATTTCACTTAGCATTATATTCTTCAGCTCCATCCATTTACCTGCAAATGCCATGATTTTATTTTTTTCTAATGCTGAATAATATTCCATTGTGTATATATACCACATTCTCTTTATCCGTTCATCTACTGAAGGACATCTTGGTTGGTTCCACAGTTTAGCTATTATGAATGATATTGAAAACTACAGAATGCTAAAGAAAGAAATTAAAGAATATCTTAGAAGATGGAAAGATCTCCCTTGTTCTTGGATAGGCAGAATTAATATTGTCAAAATCACCATACTACCAGAAACACTATACAGATTTAATGCAATTCCAGTCAAACTCCCAATGACATTCCTCATAGACATAGAAAAAGAAGTCATATAATTTATCTGGAAAAATAAGAGACCCAGAATATCTAAAACAATCTTTAGAAAGAAGAGTGAAGCAGGTGGCATCACTACACCAGACCTTAAACTATACTACAGAGAATAGTAACAAAAAACATCATGGTATTGGCACCAAAATAGACTTGTAGACCAATGGTACAGAATAGAGGACACAGATTCTAATCCACATAATTACAGTTATCTTTATTAGACAAAGGTGCCAAAAACGTACTTTGGAGAAAAGATAGCCTCATCAACAAATGGTGCTGGAAAAACTGGAAATCCATATGCAACAAAATGAAATTAAACCCTTATCTCTCACCATGCAGAAAACTCAACTCATAGTGGTTCAAAAACCTAGGAATTAAACCATTTATTAGAAGAAAAAGTAGGCCCAAATCTCCATCATGTCAGATCAGGCCCCAATTTCCTTAATAAGACTCCTATAGTGCAAGAATTAATAACAAGAATCAATAAATTGGATGGGTTCAAACTAAAAAGCTTCTTCTCAGCAAAGAAACAACCAGTGAGGCAAATAGAGAACCTACTAATTGGGAACAAATTCTTACCACACACACATCAAATATAGCACTAATCTCTAGGATATATAAAGAACTCAAAAATCTTAACACTAAAAAAACAAATAATCCAATCAATAAATGGGCCAAGGAACTGAACAGATCCTTCACAGAAGAAGATACACAATCATTCAACAAATATATGAAAAACTGTTCAATGTCTCTAGTAACTAGAGAAATGCAGATCAAAAATAGTCTAAGATTCCATCTCACTCCTACATCTGCTTCTAGTAAGCACAGGATCTCTGGGTAAATTGATGTAACTGGATACCATGATGCTTAGTGATATTTCTAGTCCCCCCCTCCAAAAAAAAAAAAAAACAAACAAAGTTGAATGTTCTCTTTGATATGTGAATGCTAACCCATGAAGGAATAGGGTTTGGGGGGAGGGAAGAATAGAAGTTCATTGGATTAGATCAAGGGAAATGAAGGGAAGGGATGGGAAAATAGGATAAGGAAACACAGTAATGAATCAGACATAAGTTTCCCATGTTCATATATGAATACATGACCAGTAAAACTCCACATCATGTATAACCACAAGAATGGGACAAATTATACTCCATGTATGTATAATATGTCAAAATACACACAACTTTCATGTCTATGTAAATAAATAAATAAATATTTGATAAGGAGGCAGAAAATGTAGTGTTAGACTAGAACAAAATTTATCTAGTGATCAACAATAAAAATGTAAAATTTGGCCCAAATAATTAAGATGGGTAAGTTAAATGCATCTAAGATTCACACATGGTTGTAGGAAAGGGGTAATAAGGAGCAAATATTATGAGGATATAATTTAACTGTAGTAACAGAGATATAGAGTGGCTCAGAGGATGCCACATACTGCTAATGGTAATGTAAAATGATACAACTATTATGGAGAAGAATGGATGAGTGGTTAAACAAACTGTCTTACATTCATACTACTACTCAGCAATACAAAGGAAAAAACTATTGACAAAACGATTTGTATGTATGTCATGGGAATTATATTAAATGCTTCCCAAAGGACATATATTATAGAACATTCTTGAAATAACCAAAATGATAGAGATAGGATACAGTTTAGTAGTTGCCAGGGAATAAGGAATAGGAGAGAAGGAGAGATGGTTGTGTCAGTCAGGTTTTCATTGCTGTGATCAAAATGCTCAACAAGAACAACTTAGAGGTGAAGTTTATTTTGGCTCATGGTTTCAGAGGTTCAGTGCATGATTGATTGACTCCATTGCTGTGGGCCTGAGATAAGGCAGAACATTATGGTGAAAGGGCAAGGTGGAGGAAAGACACTCAGCTCCTGGCAGATGGGAAGCAGAAAGAGGGAACTAGGGACAGAATGTATGATCCCCAAGACACACCTACTGGTGGCCTACCTCCCCCAGCCACTCCCCACCTACCAACAGTTACCACCCAATTAATTCATTCAAACTAGAATACAATGGTAAGATTAAAGCTCTCATAATCCAATCACTTCACCTCTGAACCATAACAATGGCCATGGCTAGCAGGAAGGATTCTTGTGATAGTGCTGTGTATATTAACTGGTGATGGTCCCATGATCTTCGTATGTGATAAAATTCCATAGGACTCCACACACACACATGTAAGTTCATGTAAAACAGATGAAATCTAACTAAGATCAATGGATTTTAACAGTATTGCTTACTTGTTTGTCATCTTGTGCTATAGCATTGTGATATAGATCAAGATGTTATCAGAATAATGAAATCTTATAGAGAATCACTCAATGAATACATTTCTTACAATTGCATATGAGTCTACAGTTATCAGAAAATTTAAAAATAATAACTTTAAAGAAAATAAGGGGTGGTCCTTGAGATATCAGGCAAAGAACTGAATAAACTATGGCAATATCTGTATTCTGGACTATTCTAAATGCTAAATTAGAGCTTAAATTTACTTAGTAGAAGTTCCATAAGACTTTTTTGAATGAGAAAAGCAAGGTTCACAGAAGTGTGATATGATTCTGTTTTTATGGAACAATGTGAAAAATACCTCACATGGGCATATATATCTGAACATCTGTGTGTGTGTTATTTAAGCATGGGTATATGTATACTAGATTATTAACATGAATAACCTTCAGGAAGGATGAGAAGGAGAGATGGTTGGATTATAGGAAGTAGTAACCAAGAAAAATGGAGACAAAAAAAACCCCAAAGTACTAAAATACCATGAAATAATTATAATGTATATTTATATTCAATTATGTTTTGTATTCTTATATACTTAGGGAAATATGAAGAAATATTTTTATTTTTATCTTCATTTTATATCTTATTAAATAATTTTAAACATGTTGAGATATAATTCATATGCCATTCAATTCACCCACATACAATCTAATGAATAATAACAATTCAGTGTTTTTTAGTATATTCACAATTGTACAACTACCACAATTATAAAGCATTTTTATCACCCTAAAAAGAAATCAATATCTATTAACAATCAATCTCCATTTCCTCCAAAATACCCTTCTCCAGCCCTAGACAACACTTAACCTACTTTTTTTCTACATAGATTTGTCTCTCCAGAACATTTTATATAAATGGAATCATATAATATATGTGTTTTTTTGTGATCAGCTTCTTTCACTGGGAATGATGCTTGCAAATTTCATCCATGTCATAGCATGTATTAGAATTCGTTCTTTTTATTTTCAACTATTATTCCATTGAATGAATGTACCACATTGTATTTATCCATTCAGAGGTGCAGGTTTGGCCATGGGCACTGTCATCTTGGAAAGGCCCTTGTCTCTTTTACTAATCTTTCTTTTGTCTGCCTCATTTGATATCACACCTAGATATTAGGCTCCACTAATTGCCAGTTGATTGCTCTATGGTCAATTTCCTAAAGTATAAATGGTTCCAGAAACTGGTCCAAATAAATTTAAGCAGTGTTTTAAGTCAGTCTTTGAGGTTTGTTCTGATGACAGCAGGGCTCTTCGGAAATGCCTCCTTTCCTGGTTCTCTAAATTACTGGACTACCATTTAGTTTGCTGCTCTAATGCAGTGTACTAGTGTTTTATTCAGCTTTTTTTGCTGCTGTGACCAAAAGACCTGATAAGAACAATTCTAAGGAAGAAAAGTTTATTTAAGGGCTCATGGTTTCAGAGGTCTCAGTCCATAGATGACCAGCTTCATTCTTCAGGGTTTAAGGTGAGGTACAACATCATGGTGGAATAAGTCAGGACATGGCCACCAATAAGCAGAGAGAGACTAAAATCAAATATATACCCCAAACACATGTCCCTAATGATCTACTTCTTCCAGTCACACCTTACCTGCACACAGTTACCACTCGGTTAACTCCTATCAGGATTAACCCTCTGATTAGATTAGGGCTCTCATAACCCAATCATTTCATCTCTAAACTTTCTTACATTATCTCACATAGGAGATTTGGGGGAATACCTAATGTTTAAAACACAACAACTAGCCTCCTTTTCATAATTCATCAGCAAAATTTCCACTTCTTTGTATAATACTTTAGGCTTGAATTTCTTTTTACCTTTTCAAGTAAAGTCAATCCTGGCAGAGAGCATTGTAGAGCTTTCGGTTCCTATGGACTGACTCTCCCCTTAAGCAAAACCTTTGAGCCACTCTCCTGGGCACAGGATAGGGAAAATAGCCTCTGGTCTTCTTAGCTCACCTTTCTGGGCATAGAACCTCCACTCTAGAGGAATATGGTATCCCATTATTCTTGCCATACCAAAACAGGGGTAGACTCTGGGATCTTTGAGTGGGGCTCAATAACAAAAGAAGCGTCCAGCCTCTCTACCTCACTCATCAGGAATTTAATCTCTACAGTTTAGAGTTAGAGGATATTAGAAATGCTGGCCTGCCCCTTTTGATAATTACCTGTTCATATCCTTTGGTTGGGAGCTCAGGAGAGAGTCCATCCTCTTGAGTGCCCTCATCCAGAATTAGTGGGTGGGGACATGCCTGGGGTTGTGCGGGCAGGTTGAAGCAAGTCATGGCTAAAGTGTCAAGGGATCTTTCTGATCTTACAAAGTTTTAGTAGACCTTTTGAATAAATATTCTTCATCCACAGTATGGTTTTAGGACACTGCAGAGGCATTGGTTGTTTTGTTATTTGGGATTTTGAAATTTTGGTGTAGTCTTTTGATTTGTTTCCAATTTTTAGCGATTACACCTTTTTAGCTGGGATTGGCTGTGTGGAGGTCCTCACACTGCCTTTCTGGGAGTGGAACTTCTGACTTGTTTTTTCAGAAGACTGTGCCAAAGAAAATTCCTTGTTTTTTCACATACACTTTGGTTTCCTTATATTATAATGAAAGTAATAATCCACACCACAATGTTCCAACCACGAGAACCCCAAATAAGTGGGGTTTTTCCTTTTTTCTTTTTTTACTCCTATCTCTCCTCTTATCTCACTTTCAGAACTCAAAAAAGTTCTAGTTGAATAAGGGTGCCTGGCTATTAATGTGTTGTGATGCTTCAAGAATTTCAAGACTCTGAGAAAGTATTTTAAGCAAAGTGAGAAATATATTTAAACACATATTTTTATGTGTTTATGTGTTTAAATATATTTAAAAAGTGATTTCAGGCCTGAACCAGGTTCTATTAGAACTCATGAAAAAAATTTGAAAAAAAAAAACACACAAGGGCTGGGGATGTGGCTCAAGCGTTATCGCACTCACCTGGCATGCGCGGGGCGCTGGGTTCAATCCTCAGCACCACATAAAATAAAAAATGAAGATGTGTGTCCACCGAGAACTGAAAACTAAATATTAAAAAATTCTCTCTCTCTCTCTCAAAAAAAAAAAAAAAAAAAAAAAACCCATAAGCCAACAACATGGCTCATGATCTTTTTTTTCTTCTCCACTTTTCTTGACTACTTCCCCCAACTAATAATCTCTCTGAGCTGTATTTTATATAGCAATCTGAATCTTGAAATAACTCTCCCTTTCCAATTATTAAGAAATCAAAATCTCAAGAAAGCTATTTCCATTATCATTTTTCATTCATTTAACAAAGATGATTTGCTATCTAGGAGTTTTATGGTGCTGTATTCTGCACTTGGCCCCTGTTTTGTATCTTAAGAAATGAGTTAGAATTTGAGGAACTATCTTGCCAATCCAAAATGCTATTTTCATGTTTGCTCAGTTTCTAGGTATCTTATTCACCTACTCATAACTTAAAATGTTCAGGGGAAACACTGTGGATGGCATCCTAGGAGAAACTATAATTGAAACTTATCTTTAACTTTGTGTTATAACAACTGTAGAGCTGGTCAGGGACAAATAGAATCTTGTTTTCAGCTACTTGTGCAGGTAATGTTGAGAAACTAGAATCTACCAAAATTCATTCATGTGCTCTTACAAATTCTTTGGTCATCTGAAAAGATCCAGAAGCAATCAAGGATAAACTGTAATCAGGTACACTGCAATCTATCCAGAGTTGCTTACTCAAAAAGGGGACAAGGATGATGAACAAAAACCCAGACCTAAAAATTATATTCAAAAACTAAAATATCTTTTTTTCAGAGATATTCAGAGTTTGGGGATATAGGTTAAAAATACAGATTTTAAATCTGAATATAAGAGGATCTTATGTATGTTTCAATTGTGAAATTTTTGTTTATCATTACATTATTTTGTTTAGCAGGTGCAAATTGAATTCTTACTATGTGCAGTGTCAGTAAGGTATATTCCTTGCTTTTAAGAAATGAATCTTATACAAATAACTATTGTGTAAGTTAGAAAAATTGTTTCTGCAATGGAACTTCTTTAAAAAATGCCATTTAAGACAGAAAAGAAAGAGACTTATTCCTGTTAGGGAGGATTAGAAGAAGATTCATAAAGAAAATGGCAGCAAATGGATATAAGTGCAGGGACATAATGAAACCAGCCAGAGCTTATTACAGGCTGCCTTCTGAGATCAGCTAGTAATATCCCTTGCTGGAGAATTGGGGAAGGGGTATAAAGGAAGGAGGGAAAAAGGTTATATGACTTACAGTCATCATGAAGACCCCAAAATGTCATCACAGGACTTGGGAGTTTATTTTGACGTGAATAGAAAACACATAAGGGTTTTGAAACAGGGAATATTCATCAGAGCCATGTCTTTGAGATTATTCTGACAGCATGTATAAATTAGATTTCAAAAATAACAGAGGTGGGAAGACCAATATAGAAGTCATTGTTGTGTTAGGCTGGGTGGGCTGGAACTAAGAGTGCAAAAGCCAAAGGAGATGTTAGTTCCATAAACACAAAACAGGAAATGGAAGTAAGAGAATGGATGACACCATGATGAAGGATGACTGCCACTTGGGGGCTGGTGTCAGTAGTGGGAGAGGGTACGAGGTATTTTGAGGTTTAATGTCTATGTGTTGAAGAGATTGACGGTGTCCTTAAAAAGAGAAAGGAAATAGGGAAAGACATGACTTAGGGGAAGAAGAAAAAGGATGTTTTATCTATTCAATAAATACTTATTGGGCACAATAAATAGTAATGTGTCCAGTGTTGTTCTGGAGGGGGAGAGAGTAATCTTGAATTTTTTAAAGTGTTTCTGAGGAAGAGGCACTGTTCCCAAAATGTGTGACTCCAAAGGCAGAGCTGGAGCCAGAGAGTAGGAGTGAGGTAGGAAGTAAAATATCTTTCTAATAAATGGAGGCTTGTTGGTGAGTAGTAAGAGCTCTGTTACAGGCAGTATTCAAGTAGAAGCTGGGTATTATTCTTTCAAGAACACAGTAACAAGGGATTCTCACCTTAGGAAGGAGGTCAAACTAACCTTTCTTCAAGTTCTCTTCCAGTCTTAAGACTCTATTCTTCCTGATGATGTAGTCCTGTGAGTTCTATTATTAATCTCTGGTTTCTCCCAATTATTAAATAAATTACTCAGTCTGTCTGCCATTCAGTAAAACTCACACATTTACATCTGTTATTCTTGAATTATTTTTGGTTAGGGCTCCTCTTCTGTATTAAAAAATTCTTCCCAGTTAACATTACCTTTGTAACTATTTAAGAATTATAACCCTGGCAGATAGGGTTATAAATACCAGAGGGGAAAAGGATTTCTTGTGCCTAATAATATTTTTTGTTTAGAAGAAGCCCTGGGAAACCAGGAATGGATTATCTTGACTTCAAGATTACGATGCAGTTTCTATATGTTGCAGTAGTTCAAAAAGGAAAAAAAAAAAAGCATCTCAGAGAGGTTCATTTTTATACGGCATGTAAAGAAAAAGAATAATTATTCTCCAAACACTGTGAAGCTTTAGATCAGAAACATTTATCTGTGCTGCATTTAAAAGAATAAAAGAGGAAAGAACGGGAGAAAAGGGAAAAGGGAAAGAGGAACCTGTCGTGAGCCCTGTTATAAGCTATAGTTCAAGCTTTGCATTTCCTGGTGTCTTTTGAAACGTAAAATTCCACAACAAATAGCCCGGTAATGTAGAACCAGTATGAAGATTCAATTCAGATTGAAGCACTTTGGTTTGCTTTTGAGTCTTGCTATTTTCTGCATTTGTTTTGACTGCTCTCATCATTCAAGATTGACGCTTGGATGGGTGTGTAGGAGGAAGCAGCAGCAGCAGGCTTACAGCTTGCAGACAAAAAAAATCTGCCTTATCTGATGGCTATTATTGAAAATGCGAGGTGTAGCCTGGGCTGGGTAATGAAGGGGAGCGAGCGAGGGGGAGCAAGGAGCATGGAGCTGCATACTGATGAGTGTAGGAGTACTTGATAAAAAGAATTCTGGCTGCTGGCCGTGCATTGCTCATTGTGGAGTACTCCAACAATCACATAGAACGCAGACCAGCCTAAGCTGACAGCTTGATATGCCTTCTTCTGCTGCCTGGTTTTGGGGGCTGTATGACGTACTGGTCGGTAGTAAAGATTAATATGTAAGAAATGTGGAGCTAGGATCAAGTCACACTCCACAGCCTGCCTGGCAAACTATGTTTTACTTCTGACTTTGCTCTCTCGCTGAGAACATTAATCTGTCAAGCTGGCGGGCTCCTTTGATAGCAACTTTCCCAGGAGCATGATGTGGCAATGCCACCTCTCAGCCCAGGACTACCGCTATTACCCCGTGGACGGCTACTCCCTGCTTAAACGCTTCCCTCTTCATCCTCTTACAGGACCCAGATGCCCTGTCCAAACAGTGGGACAATGGTTGGAAAGCATTGGGCTACCTCAGTACGAGAACCACCTGATGGCTAATGGATTTGACAATGTGCAGTTTATGGTAAGATGCTCTCTGTGTCCAGGGAGCTGCCTTTTGTCTGTCTTTGCTTCTTATGTGTCTTACATAGCTCAGAGGCAGCCTGATTTGCTCCAAACCGATCAGTTTTGTATATGTAACTGCATCAGAAAATTGAATGCCCTTAGGACTAAACTTACTGTGTACATATTAGACACTTGCTGAAAATGAGATCTATATGCATCCATATACATATGTGTTATATGAATGAGCAGGCAGAGTACTATTTATAGGCAATGGAGAAGATTAACATTTATATTCTCCTTGTCATTCTTTGTGTGATTTTTTTTATAAATTGTGATCTTAGTATACCCAGTTAGATTGTATCACTCTTCAACTAATTCTAGATTCCTAAACCTTATTATTTTATTTGAGCATCAGCATTTAGTGATTAATTAGACAATTTGTTATGCTGATGGTGTAAAAATCATTCTTTCCTGATAATTATTCAATAAGCAGTTTAAATCATTCGGACGCCCTTTGGTTCATTAGCAAACTGCTTCAGATGGTCAATTATGGAGAGTATTAACTTACTTACACATGCTGATTGAAGAGCAATGAAGTATTGTTTGTTACTTTAGGTGGAAAATAAACACTTGGGTCAATTCGTTGTCAGCATGTAGAAAGAGGGATAGATGCACTGAATACATTCATGTACTTCTGAATCCTGGTCTACATGCAGTTTAAACCTGGTGTGTGCAAACTTCCCACTGTGATGCATATAGGTGAGGAAGGATGGGGAGGTGTGCTGATGACAATCTGGCTTTCTAATCATTCCCATACCTCCCCCAGTGCTCATCAGTTCCTCTTGTAAAGCTACGTCACAGCCCTTATTGCCTTTCCTTGCTTGTAAGCTCCCACCACACATATCACTGATCCCTAAATTTAGAGAGACCTATATAACATGGGCATGTAGCACGAAAATTACTTGTAGAAATAATTAATAGTTGTTCTTAAAAAAAATGCTGGGGCTGACACCTGCAGCTTGCTAATACCAGAACTGATTGTAAAAATACTTAGAGCTAGTCAGATCTTTTTATTTTCATGTGATATCATTTTTTTTCTCCAAGCTGGGCTTGACTATGTAGATTGGAAGATTATTAAAATTCTTGAACTTCTGCTCCTTTCCCAAAAATGTGTTTGCTTGTAAACTTTGGGGGGGGGGGGAAGCCATAAATTTAGGAAGTCATGATTTTAAGAAATTATGTATATATAACATTTAATGAGTGTTTTAGTTGTTTTTTAAAAATAATTAGAGATGCAGCTACTGTTATTTTTCTTGAATTTATCAAGTACTTTTACTAGCTAGATAAGATATTTTATTTTAAGAGGAAAAGAGGGAAAGTTCTTCAAATGCTGTGAAAGTCTTAGGACACTGAGATTTAAACAAACTTAGGACCCTAAGTTTAATTCCATTAAATGGAATTAAGAAGTAGAGGAACTATCAAACAGAATAAGTCATTTCATCATTATTTATGTTTAGTGTACATTTCAACATCTTTATTCTTTCTCCCTGTCTCTATTTGAAATGGAGCTTTCTCATTCCCATCCCTCAGACCCTTGTCCAAATTTATTGTGGTCCATGAGAACTCAGATCTCATGAGACCTCAGGTTTTTTAATACTCTCGGTCATTTGGCCATACTGAGATACTTGATTTCAGCTTGATTTTCCTCTGAATGTTAAATACTATGAACAAATATAATCCCTTTTTAAAAGCCTCTGACTGAAAGGTTAATCACACGGGTTTTAAATAAGAATTTTGGGAGAGATCATAAAATACATTCATAAATAAATTATATACAAGCACTACAAATGTATCTGGAAGGTGAAGATACTGGACATGTGCAGCAAAATCAAGGTCTAATCATAGATTATTTTCTTTACTTGTTTAATTCCAAGTATTAAATATAATTTTTCAGAAAATAAGAACACATTATTAATTCATGTGAGCCAAATACTTTCCTTATGATACAGAATTAAAAAAAAAACTTTTGAGTTATCATGTAGAGGAGTTAATTCATTTTGAAAATGAAGCATTCATAAAATGGTGTCATCAGTTACTGCTTTACATGCTGTTATACACCATCTATTTGCTACTAGAACAAGAAATGAATTTTTACCTTTATAAAAATCATTTATTGATCTCCATAACCTAATTTATTTAGTTATGAACTTAAAGTACACTAATATGATTGGCCCACTTTAAGAAGCAGATTTCAATTATGTGGTGAAAAATCTTTTTTAGACTTGCTAGTTTTCACTTGGTATCATATTATAGCTTTTGTTTTTCTTGAAGCACATTCTGACCTGCATTTATTCATCCTGTTGCCTAAGCAACAAGCACCACGCTTCTGTTAACTATGATGTAGTGCCGGTCTTATTAGTTTTTTAGAACAAGTCAGTAGACATCAAGAGGGTATAATTAATGTTGGTGGAAACATCGTAGTACATCCATGCATAGACATGCTTTATTTAGGAAACATTCCCAGGAGTTAACTTTTCATTTAATCAATATTCCATTAATGTGAGTTTGAAGGATCCATATGAGTAACTTTAAAGTATTTATTGAAAGCTTTAAACATTTTTTTTGCTAAATCTATTCTATATACTCTCATATATGAACACAATATATGGAAAATTTGTCTGCATGGCTATGATTAACTTTAATAGAGATTACTTATATCAATTCCTAGACATGGTTAGAGGAACTCCCATCCACTGCACTTGCTTTTAAATACCTGTCAATTGTTGCTTCTCCTTCAGGCTCTTGATACTTACCCTTGATTTTAAAGACATGTGAAATGTTTTTCTATATCTTCAAGTTAAAATACCAAACTTATTCTTTATGCATTTCATTCTGTTTTGTAGAATAGTTGTGCACACAAATTGGACCCTTTGTATCCTTCAGAATAGCAAATAAATAAAATTGGTACAATCAAAGAATAGCTACAAAATTACCTCAGGTTGCCTAAGACTTTGGTAAGGTCACACATGTGTTAAAATAAAAAGTCCTATCACAACAGAATCCTGAAGTCTTCCCTAGGTCCCACTCTGCTTGTTCCTCCCTCTGAAGTCATACTTCATCTCCTCCCTCCTGCTTACGCACTTCTTCTGCTGCTCACCAGCCCTAGAAGTGCCGCTGGGGTCATCTGACACCTCATTCCTTTACCCCAAATTTGCAACATACACAGTGTGTCTGTTTCAGCGTTATTTTTTTTCACCAAGAAGTTTAGGTGTAAAGTGAGTATTACACAGAATGCACATGCTTCTATTTCCTTATTAGGTTTATTTCTACTACCATCTTTCTTTTCCTAAGTCTAAAGACTTCTTCCCTAGTTTTAAGTCTCAAACCATCTCTTCTTGTCCCTATGACTTTACCCTTGGATTCTCTCCCCACACTTCACAGACTGCTGTTTTCTTTCCTTCCCCTGTCTTTTATTCCAAAGGTCTAACCCATTTCCTGCCTTGTTTATAGAGCTTTTCTTTAACAACTCCAGTCCATAGCAGCCTTTTTTCCCCCTCTGAATTCATATCATGGTTACATATGGTATGAAAAATTACATTTGGCATGCCATTATTCTCTCTCCAGAATTAAGTTTTTAGTGGTTTATATCTTGTCTCCCCAACTAAACTAGAAGCTCCTCAAGTCCAAGTTTTACGTGTTCACTTCCCTTGCTTTACACACAACTCCTAGAAAAATGCTGTGTATATAGAAATCAGCCCCAAAAAACCAAATTCACAAAAGATTGTTATGGATGGACCTCCAGTCTCATTTTTAAACTAGTAACCTTGTTTTACCAATGGGAACATGTACCCTTCTCTAATTCATGCAACAAATTGTCTTTAAACATTTTCTGTGCCAGATACTGTGTTAAGTACTAGGAATGTAACAGTGAACAAGACATGACCTTTTGTTCTCAAGCAAGATAGTATTGCCCTCAGACCTATCATAATGTTTGCATTCACATCACACACATTCCTTCATTCATAAACACACACATTTGTGCATGTGCATGCACACACATACACACTATATCTCAGGGATATTGGTCCTTTGTCTTTCCATCATGTGTACTTGCTAGTAATTGTTTTTCCAGCAACAAATTATAGTAGTTAACAGAACAAGATCTGTCATAGCATAAATAGTAAAGAAAAAATATAGGCACCAAAATTTAGCAGTGTGATAGTAGATTTATAGTCTGAAGACAGTAAAGAAAATTATATTACTTGGAGGAGGACTGACTCATGACCTTACCATAACTAGCTGACAGTTATATTTGTAAACTCTGACCAAAACAGAGGAAGCATCTTCTGTTCATTTTGGCTAATTTAACCATTATTAAAATGTTAAAAATGCAGCCTTTATGGAGTTAGATATGAAAATAATACTGACATCCTTACATGAACTGGCATTTTGTACACTTGGGTGGAGAGCTTTCACAAAGGACTTGCTGGAGGTCAAAGTGAGTAGTGCCTATTAGATAGTGAAGTGAAGCCGCAGAGCTCATAGTAGTCATCCATCTGAACAAAAGATTTCAGCAAGATTGAGCTTACAAGTACAAATTTAATTGACACCCACCCCCCATTTCTGTGGTGCATTTTACATGCTCATGGACTTACATCTCTTTTCCACTTTTATATAACTTTGGCCTGATAAAATGACTTTTGAAGTATCTTAGAATACTTGTTGGGATCCAAGTAACAAGTTAAACTTGTGAATTAGAAATACATATTGTCCCTAAAAGATAAAACTAATAACCGCCTGATGATTTCTTATTCAAATATTGTTTAGGAAATTCTCATGGAATTACTGAGATTGGAAGGTATAAGAGAAAAATACCTGTCTCATTCCTGTCCCTTCCTATATCTGAAACAGCCTAGACTTTGAGTTGAGTGGGTGGCCTTACATTGCAAGTGTGGGTATAATTTTAAAAACTCATTAGGCCAGTAGTTACAAACCCAGTTTTGGTAGGGGGTGGGGGTGCGGGTGGGGGAGGTGTATATAATTTTTTCAACTACTGGCATTTAAAATCTGTCGCTATGTAAAAATTGGTGCCAAAAGGGAATCATTCTTTATCTGGACTACAGCTTAATTACAATCATAATAGATAACAGAAGTCTGGCAATGGTGTGAGAGAGAACTAAAGTAAGACTTCCCATTTGTATAGTTTTTCTTCTTTATGAGTCAAGGTACTCATTGGTAAAAACCAATCTAATCAGGGTTCTAGGAGAAATATTCTTATGGGTAGTTATTTAATATTTTGAGCTCTTCAAATATGTAGGGCACAATACTGGTGCTGGAAGAGCTATTAATTGTTCTTGTGTATCCCATTAGCCTTGGAAGGATACTGATTGCTTGTGCAGCAGAAAGTTGGAAATGAGGTCATGTGCAGGAATGGCCATGTTGGAAGAATGGCTTTCAGAGAACACATTAGCCACAATTTTAATCGTGATAGAAAAGAGCCTTTTCTCCCATCTGGAAGTTACTCTGATTAAATTTTTAAGCATTAAAATACACTGCCCCATTTTCTAATAATGCAGTAATGTAACTCCCATTACTAACTAATGCTCACATGAATTGGCCTTTAATTTAGTCATGCAGCATATTTGCATAATTTGATCTCCAGTATTGCTTCAAATGACCAGATATTTGGGATGAAGAATTTACCTCATGAGTCAGAAAACTTACTAAAACTGCCGAATTATAGGTTTATTTTAAGAAATCCAACCAGAATCATATTTCTTTTCTTCTTTAAAAGGAGATATTGCTCAAGTAAGTGTTCAATGGCAGTGACCTCCATTTCCTCACTTCCAGTCACCTCTTTACCTTCTTTATAATCCAGACTGCTTCCCAATTTCTCTGCTAAAATTGTTCTCTTTTAAGTCAGCTGTGATCTGTTTCTTGGCAAATCCCCACCCAATTTTTTTTCCTCACTTCATTTGTTTGCCCTCTTCACAGTATCTGATTTTCTCTCTGCATTCCTTACTGTTATTTACTCCCCATTTGGGTTCCATGGCACTACACTGCCCTTTCCCATCACTCTGTTTTAATCTTCCATGTGTAAATGTTGGTGGCACGCCGCCCTTCCATCCTCAGGGAGATCGTTGGTTCTCTTGAGATCCATATTAGTTCTCTTTGTTTCACCTCGTTCTACCTGGTTTCCAGTGCTGTTCAAGTACTCAGTAAACATTTTCATTTGCATGTATGCATGCAAAGCATTTGGCACAGACCTGGCATGGAATAAATGTACAACAAATGTTAACTGTTACAGCAGCCAAAGTGATCTTCTAAAGCACACATTTACTTTTGCACTGCTCTGCTTAAGATCCTTCAGAGATTCTCAACTGCCTGTGGGAGTTGGTAAGATATTTCCAAAATCCATAGCTTGGCTTTCATATTTAGGAACCCTTGTGACCTGGCCCCAGCTAATTCTTCAACCTTTTCTCCTCATTTCCTCTCTTTGCAGTAGGGAACTGCATACTTCCCTTCCATTGCCTGGCTTTTGCACTTTCGATTCTCTCTGCCAAGAATCATCCTTTTTTCCACTTAACTCCTTTTTATCCTTTATCCCTTAGTTATCACTTCTAGCTGTCAGTTCTTTTCTGACCTTCCAAGGATGGATTAGGATCCCTTCTTCTGTAGTATACTTTCTTAAAACATACATTATTGGATTATATCACTTATATTCTTGTCTGTCCATCCCTACTATTTCTGTCATACATAAACACTAGAACAGGGTTGGCAAACTTTCTCTGTAAAGGCCACTTGGTAAATAATTTAGACTTTTCAAACTCCATAGTCTCTGTTCCACCCCTTCAGTTCTGGTGTTGTAGCATAAAACAGTCACAGATAATAAGTAAATTGAATGGCTGTGATTGTGTTCTAATAAAACTTTAAAGAACGCAGACAGATTAGGTCAATGGGCCATATAGTTTATTGACCCTGCTCTGGATCTTGAACTCCTCAAAAATTAGAAATATACTTTGATCCTCTGTATCTCCAGATCTAGCACATAGTTTATATGTGTAAGCACAGCAAATGTGCAATAAAAGGAGAAAAAAAGATAGGAAGAAAGGAAAGAAGGCAGGAGAAAGAAAATGAGCCAGGTATAGATGGCTATACCTGCTCAAAGGGTTCCTGAAAGTTTATTTGTTTTCAAGATAGCCCAGCTAGTAGCTGAGAATGTTCAGAGCAAGATTTGGCCTTCAGGAGTCTGACAAGAGCCAAGCAGGGTGTTTTTACTTTAACTAAGCAGCCTGGAATACATTTTCAGCACAGGCATAGGAACTAGAAAAACACAGCTGCAAAGGAAGTCTGTTGTTCCCTCTGTATGGAATTCCTTTCTCCTCCTTCTTCACCTAACTACTGTTCATCAATCAGCTTAAGCATCACCTCCTCCAGGAGACATTCTTTAATACGTCCAGCCATTTGGCTGGCATTCTGCCCATCTCTGTGCACCCATAGCACCCTGTTCTTAGTCCTTTCCAGCCCTTATTGTATTGCATTGCAGTTGTTTTATCTGTCAGATATCTGCTTCTACCGTAGAAAGTGAGTTTATTAGAGAGAGACAGTTTGGATCTTGTTTATCTTTGTATTCCTGAAGTCTAGCACAGTGCCTAGCATCTAGTAGCCTCCCAATAAATATTGATTGAATGGAATCTTTAAGTTCTATATAGTTTCATATAAATTATTTCATGTAATTCTCACCATCAATCTATCAGGAAATATTTTTATCTCTATTTATAAATGAAGGGAATGGAACTCAACAAGGTTGAAAAAAGAAACTTCTAGCAGAGTCAGAATTACAAAACCAAACTTCTCTGACCTTTTGAAATGTCCTTACTCAATTCAGTAAAGTCACACAGTTTCATCCTGTCTCCCTTCATTTGTTCAGCAAATGTTTCCCAAGAGACACTGCTATATTGCAGATACCAAGTTCTGGCTCTTCCTTGAAACACCCCTAGTTTATGATTCTTCTAACCCTTTAAAGGATTTCTTTATCTTACTGCTTATTACCTTCCCATCCCCCCATACTGCTTCTTGAGAAAACCTCTACTTTAACCAAGACAGAACCCTAATCACCAAGTAAATATGGACCTTCACTTTTGTCCATGATGGTCTCACAGTTCTGGAAGTGAGAAATCTAAAATCAAAGCATTAGAAAGGCTGGTTCCTCTGAGGTCTATAAAGGAAGGATCTGTTCTGGGTCTGTCTCCTTAGAGATGGCCATCTTCTCACTGTGTTTCAATACTGTCTTTCTGTTTGTATGTTTGTGCCCAAATTTCATCATCTTATAAGGACACCAATCACATTGGATCAGGGCCTATCCTAATGACTTTAACATATTTATTTCTGTAAAGACCCTGTTTCCAAATAAGGTCCCATGATGAATTTCTCAAGTTAGGACTTTAACATATAAATTTAGGGTGACACAATTTGACTCAAACAGTCCTCAATAGATACATGTACGTATGTATCCTTTATTATCCCTCAGTAGGCCAAGCAGAGATAATAGTCATTCAAATAAATGCTTGCTAAATTGAATTAAAATCTGTCTACTTGAGATTTATATGAGATTTCAAATGCCTAAAAAAATCTAATAGTATTCTTTCATCAATGATAAGTGTAATCTTTCTACTAACTTATATTTTTCAGTATATGGGTACTATACAATATCATACTGCTAGTTGATATGAGAAGCAGCAAAACCAGAACAGAGAACTTTCTACCTATCTAGCCCAGCCTCTACTTATCCCTAAATAAATGTATTTCAAGAAATATTCTTTTGTTTGACATCCTTACATTTGACAACAATCTGATAGAAGACCCCCCAAGAAATAGATGATTAGGTAGTAATATTTTATAAAAAAAACATAACTGACCTAATAATATAACCATCACTTACTTTTGCATATATTATCTTTCCCTCCACCACAAATGTTACAAAATATGTAGTATTATCCCAGTTTTACAAATGACAAAATTTAGTAATGAAAATGCTAACTATCTGATCCAAAGCACTCAAGAGTCAAATCCAGGTCAATGTGAGTCCAACAGAAAAGCTTCCAGCTAGAGCAGTATATCTGGGTGAGCTGAGAAAAGGCATTAGTCTGGGCAAACAACAGTAACATAAGCATTCCTTGTTCTTGGGGAGATGATGATTCAGAGAAGCATTGAGAGAGGTGAGAGAGCAATTTGCCATGTGCAGAGATAGGGTAAAATGCTTCTTATCATACACAGGGTTATAAAAATACAGATGAACTTCCAGGTCAAGTTTGTCCTCAGACTGTGACACCTTCTGAGTGGAGTAATTTCATGCATATAGGTGACAGTACATCTAAATGCAGCAATGTTCAGAAAGACATGATTTGTCTTTCAGAAATAATTCTTCCTAAGGTATAATGAGTTGTCCTGATAAATAGCTACAAATACTTATCATAAAAACACTCAGGCTAGAGAGATGTAGTGACAACACTCAAGAGCATCTCCCTGACCTCATCCCAGCAACCCATATTGGTTTGTATATATCTTGCCGTTCTCAGACATTGAGAACTATCCAAGAGCACATGACCTACCACAGTATTGAGAAACAAGAATCTTTATGTCTCTATTTGTGAATTACAGAGTCATATAGGAGGAGAGAAAAATAAAATAAGTGATTAGTATAGGTCTCTGAGCATCAGATTATTATTTGTGCCCCTCAATCCCATAGAATTAAATTTCATGTTGTCATACTCTTATCTTCTCTCAGCTTGAGCAAAGATGATTAGGATTCGTACATAAAGCATTGTGGAACATTTTGTATTTGTAAACCAAAGTCTGTTTAGACGGCTAGAAAGAAGAATTAGTTTTATTCTTTTAGAGTTTTAGAGACCTTGCAATTCAAGGCCTAGAAACTGAAGTATCTCAAGTTTATTTGGCAGAAGTTATATCACACATTCTTTTATCAGAGAGTAGTAATCTTGTAAAAGAGAGAGCTGCCCATCCAGTTATCCACTACCCCAGAACAAATTAACAGGAACATTCAGTCTGGCAAATATCTACTCCAGAAATCCCTCAATCTTTAAAAGGAAGTTGCAAAAGATTATTCAGACCAATTCAACCATTTAAGAACTGCTGAATAAATAATAAGGAGATTCTTTTTGGAAGAGTGGGTGAGGGTTTGTTATATAGTCAAAAATACAATCCATTGAATTTCTGGTAAGTAATTATGGTACAATGGAAAGAAGAATACTATATTAAATTCTTACTGTATTTTGCAGTTTTAAAAATCATACATTATCTCAATTTGAGAAATAGAAGAAATAGATTTTATGTTGAGTTCTAGCATAAATAGTTTGACACTAAGTAAGCTTTCTTCTTGACAATATCTCAGCAAGCTCAGACATAGCCTATTTTTTTTCAAAAACCCTCCCTCAATTCTGTCTGCACTAGACTCTACCCACTTAACCCTTTTTACCTTCATAACCAAACTTCTCAAAAGAAATGTCTGTACTTGGTGGTTGCCCTTCAGCATAATATAGTCAGGCCTTGAAAACATCAGCCTCTGACATTATCCTGGAGTCATTTATAAACAGTGAGCAGCGAACTCCTAATTCCCAGGCCTTATATGCCTGATCTGCATAGGGTTTTTATTCTTTGTCCACTGCTCCCCACTGAGCTGCCGTCACCTGGGCATTCCCTATCCCAGTGCTGCCCTGCTTTGTTTCCTTTGTAGCCTCTGGGCTTCTGCCTGAGGTTAACCTTCTGCTAGAGGTTAGCTCTTGACCCTCTTCTCACCTTACATTCACCTCAGGTGACTTTATCAATAGCCCACAAAGTTTTCTGCCTCATATACTACTGACCCCTCAAACTCCATGTCTAAAAGCAAAACTATCTTTCCCCTAGAACTTATTCCATGAGAAAGTGATCAGTTGGGTAGAATTCTAATGAAAAAAAAAAGTGAGATGTGACTAGAAAGGTAACCATTGGTTTTGGCAACATAAAGGCCACTGGAGACCCTGACAAGAAATAAGAGCTACAGAAGCCATTTTGCATTGGATACAATACATGGTGAAAAATTCTTGAAAGAAATATTCCTAACTATGGGAGCACAGAAATGAGTGAGTAGCTAACAAGTAATTTGGAAGTCAAAGGGAAGATTTCTTTTTAATAGGAAAGACTCGAGTCATGTTTGGGTACTGAAAGGAAAGTTTGGGTAGAAAGAAAAGTATCAATATTCAGAAAAAAAGGGGAGTCCACTAAAAGAATAAACATGAGAGGGATTGAGATCCAGAAACAAGTGGTGGAATTAGTCTCTAATAGGGACATCCCTATTGTAACAGAAGAGAAATAGAGAATATGAGTACTGATTTGTATGTAAAGTGGTGAGAATATAGAACTCTATTTCTTCTAATTGTTTCTGTATTCCCGTGAGTTATATGAGACAAGGATGTGGAAGATTCAAGGATATATAAGATATGAAAAAACTATCTTAGAAAATGAGAAAGTGCATTTATTACGAGAATGGATTAGCATCATAGGACCATGTCACAGGCTTGTTTGAGGTTTGTAATCATTAAGCTCTGTGTAGAAAAGACAGTCATCCTTGAGAAAAGTTGGAAAGACAGTGGTACTTTAAGACACAGAATTGCTTTTCATAGTCTGGTTTCTTCACTTACTGGGTGGGAGCCTGAGCTGGTCACTTAACCTTTGTGAACATCAGTTTCCCATGTGCAAATTGGAAATAGTACCATCTAGTTCACAAGGTGGTGTTAAGAATTTGATTAAGGCTAGCTGTGTGCTTTCAGGAAGCAATGAATCATAATGGGGACAAGAGTGCCTGTTCTGTTTATCTGGCAAACCACTTTAGAATTACTGATTAACTAGGACAGGAGTGCAGTGAGACATAGAAACTGCCACAAGGCTTCATGGCTCTTGCCTGCATAAGACATTTGATACAAGGAAAAAGCTTACATGAATTATTTAGGAACACCAAAATATACTTAACCTATCTCAGTAACCATGTATCAATTATAACTCCATAGGGTGTTGGAAAGTTATGTCACTTTAATTCACTCACACACACCACATACCTCATTATATTGACTATATATATGTATACTTGAAGAACTGAGCCACTCTAGTTTATGGCTCTGTGGTACTATATGTGACTGACTGAGTACTGTGGTACTTCAACAGAAGTAGTTTGCATTTAGTGTTCTCCTTAAGAAACACACTCAGGGACACTCACTTGTTATAAAATGTTCCTTTAACCAGAGTTGATCAAATTATGATAATTTGAAGACTCAGGAGTCTAGTAGTTTTGTCCTGAAGGATTACTAACCTAAACTTGCATTAAAACTATGAAACATATTAATGTTGCAGCATTTTAAAATATGAATCTATGTGTTTCAAACCTGTATATTTTATCCTGTAACATGTGCTAGCAATCTGAAGTAGAAAGTAGATAAACCTTTGTAAAAGGGTTCTTAGCTAAATCATTTTGAATGGATTTTTGGAGATTTCTTCATTCATTCCTGAGGGAATGAATTGAGCGCATACTATCCTCATCTAGCTGTGCTAATTTTGATAGGGACTACAGAGAAGAATAATACAGGATCTGCTAAAGGATCCTACAATCTACTCAGGGAGCTAAGACTAGCATACTTAACAGCTTAACTAGCAATACACATTCAAATAATAATAAAAGTCAATAGTGTGTTTTCACAGCAATGGTAGAAGAAGTGAATGTTATGTATCTGTGGCTGATTATTATTGAGAAAGAAGACAGGCCCGTTCACTGGAGTAATCAGAGAAGACTGTCTGGAGGAAGTGAGTTTGAGAAGCATTTATGTAGACAGTACATAAAGAATGGGGTGGATGACCTAAGATTAAATCAAATCGTGGCAAAAGTGGTGAGATGTCAAAATGCAGATAGTGTTTGAAAAGCAAAGGAGATAATGGTCTGGCAAACTCCTAGGGATCATGTCATGCTTCTGTGAATGAAAATGTTCTCTACCTTGCAAGATCGTGGCTCAGACACTACACATGCACCATATGGGAAGACAGCTTAATGACCCATCACTGTGCCCAGATCGGCTCATCCAGATGGCAGCACACACATGCACTTCACACATACAGACAGCAAAGGAGGATGAGCAAGGAAACATCTGTCTGAGGCTGATTAACCATCTATTTCTAGACGATGCTAAAGAAAATGAAGTTACTGGAGTTACATTAGGCGTTTCTCTGAATAAGCCCATCTTCCTTAGGGCTAGAACACTGTCTCAAGCCAAGAGCAAATCTGTTTTCAATCACTTCGTATTATCTGGAATATCCTCCAAAATTATTTCTATTTGCCTGCTAGAGCCTCTGATTCTTCAAAGACATTTACTGCCCCCTGTTACCAATAGCTAAAGCAACTCCCTTACTTTTACTCTGCAGCTAGGACCACTGCCAAGACACCTCTAAAACCTCCTCAGCAATAGAACTCAGCTTGAAATGTTCTAGGAATTCAAATGAAGAAATATTTGCCTTGTGGTCACTTTCACAAGCCTGACAATATGCTGGGCTCCTAAATACAAAGATTGATGATGACAATGATGAAGAAGAAAACTTTTATCATGTTTCTATCCAGGTACTATTATTGTAAGTGTTTTACATATATTAACTATCATAATTATTTTAGAGTGGTGACATACCAGGTCTCTCCTCCCACAAAACTATCTACTGAAGAAGCAGACACGAAAACAAACAAATCCTTCAGTACTATAACTGACTGGAACTATAATTGAGTGACTCAGGCAATGCTCCATAGAAGAGGTCAGGTTTACAAGAACTCTTGATAGATTGGAAAGATTCACATGCTGACAAGGGCTGAGTGACAGGGGCAGCCTCACAGGCAAGCGGAAGAGCATGAATTTAGCATGGAGATGCACAAAAAGGGAATGGTACACAGGGGTATACAGTAGCTGATCCAGTTGGTGTGTAAGAGACAAAGGTGAAAGAAAGTAATACTTAAAACTAAAGGGATCACCGTGGGCCAGATGGGGAAGAGTCTGTTTTTATTCCACTCCAACTTGGAACTCCACAGGCCTCTCTGTGTAACTGAGAATGGATGTTTGTTTATATCTATCTGTTGATGAGTGTGCTCTCTGCTGGTCCTTTCCCCTCCATACCTTCAGCTCCTTTTAGTTTGAAGTACCTTGGGGAAAGGACATTGAAGGGTCTTCTCTCCTCTCCTCACCCCTGCAGAACCTCCTAGGGAGCGCTCAATGTCAGTTGACTGACTGGCTAATCATTAGCTCACGGTTGTATGTGATTATCTGTGCTACCTGACAAGGCCGAGAGTCTAGGGATGGTAATTACACTGGCTTCAGTGGGGACTTCTGGTGTCAGAGATCCTCTTAGAAAGCGTTTTATTGATACTAATTCAGGAGACAATTCTCTAGCACAGAGAAAACAGTTCCTTTTAGAAGCTGTAATCAGAGCTGACCATTTCAATAGAAATCTTCAGAGCCAAAGCCTAGGTGCTAAAAATTAAAGCTCCTCTGTTTCCTGTTACCCCACAACCAAGACAATGACAGCATTAAATAGGGTCTGTCTCCCTTGTGTCCTCAAGAGCCCTGTTGGAAAAAAAATGATGACGAAGGGGCCTGGCAGAGGAATGAGTGAATTATGACTGGTTAATTGTTTCATTTAAAACCTGACCCTCTTCCAAAAAGGTGGTTTACATAGAACAATGTAATACCAAGCACAATCTAAATAGCTAACCAAAGTGAGGAAATTCAGAGAGGGAAGTTGATAGAAGAAAGCACACTTACAAAAACGATAAATAATTGAAGAAATAAGTATGTAATTTTTACAAACATCAAAACAAGTGCACAAATAAAACTTAAACATGTCGCTGCATTCTTCTTCCACTTCTGACCCCACTCTCCAGAAGCAAATGCCTTAAACATTTCTGGACTGAGCCCTTCTGGTGGCTGTCTCCACGTGACATGTGTAGAGCCTGAGTACTCAATTTATCAGCATAGATGGTATTTACTCACATCCTGACCTGAGATAAGGATTCACCTCATTGCCCTCATCATTTCTTCTGTCTTCTAACTGCCTGCATCGGAAATATTGTTACAAACTGAATCTTAGCCAACAAACTCAGGTTCTATGAAATATCACTTCTTTGTGTATTTTATGTCAGTTTAGCCTTGACTCCAGCGGAGAGTTAAGCATGAAATTCTACTGCCTTCAGTATTGGCTTCTCCTGTCATTGCCTATCCATAATACCAGAAATCCAAGTGTAGGCAGAAGCACAAGGAAAACTGTGCTCTGTGGTGCTGAAGTCCTCATTGTCCATGCTTGCAGTGGAAGATGCAAAAATCCAGTGTTTTCCCTCCTGCCTCCGTGCCACTCAGGAGGTGTGGCAATCCTTATCAAGGGTGAAAACCCCAAACATAGATCCCCCATGAGACCACGCAGTGGTGATGATGGTCCCAGCATTCACACTGTTATCCAAGCTGGAAACATGAGAGTTATCCTAAAACTCACCTTTTATTTATTTTAGTTCATTATTATTTTTTGCGTTGTTGGGGGTTGAATCCAGGGCCTTATGTATGCTAGAGTAGTTCTCTACCACCGGGCTACAGTATCTTGAGCCATGCCCCCCCCCCCACCTTTTATTACTCTTAGTAATTATTTTATTGCTCTTAATAATTGTTTAATTCTTCCTATTCTTGATTACTTTTACTTTATTTATATTTTCTACTTCTACTTTATCCTTATGGTCTCCACAGTTCCCCCTCAGGTATCCTATTCCTGGATGGATATCTCTGAGATTACCATACATGTCATTCTGGTACTCTCTTCATTGCATTATATTTCTGAATCATATTCACTGTTTTTTGATGTTTTTCCTTTCTCCTTATTTTATTTCTCATATTTCTGTAGCACATACTTAAATTACTTTAAAAAAAAAGAAAAGAAAAAAGGTGAAGAATAAATGAGAGGTGAATTCCTAAGTCCTTGTGAATCTATAAGTGCCTGCATTCTTTTCCTAATATGGTGGTTTGGTATGTGAATCCAAGCTGAATCTAATTTTTCTCAGAGCTTGGAAGGCTTTTCCTTTGTATTGTCATGTTGGAAGTGGCAGATGGAAAGTCTGATATTGGTTCCTTTATAGGTGACCTTTTCCCTTTTCTGGAAGTTTCTCAGTCTTCTCTTTATCCTCCATGTCTTGACAGTGTTCACCACTAAGATGTGACAAAGTGGGTGTCTTTCACTCTGTTTTGCACTTAGGCACTTTAAACATAAAGATAACATTTTGAGAAATAAATTCTCTTACATTATTTATTTGATCATTACTATGACCCTGCTTTTTTTCTTTTTTTCTTTCTCTCTTTCTCTTTCTTTTTCTCAATGAACTCCTACTAACCAGATTTTGGACTTCCTCAATCACTCCTCAATGTTTCTTAGCCTTTAGCTCACATTTGTCATCTCTTCTTATTTTTTTTCTTATATATTAGGAAATTGCTTTCAAACTTCAAATTGATTTTTAAAAGTTTGAGCAATAATATTTTTAATTTAACAAAGCTTTTCTCTATTTGTTTTTCATGATACATTTTCCTTTTCCTCATATGTAATATTGCTTTGAACCTGTCAAGTATAGCAATTAGAAGTGATTTGTTTATACTTTGAACTTCTTGGAATAGTGTCTAGTTAGTTTTTCTGTTGCATTTTGTTTTTAACTTGGTCTTTCTCAGTTGTGCTGCAGGCCATCTCCAGTGACTGGTAGGTAGTGTGTGCTTTCTGTTCATATTTCAGAAATAGGTGATGGAAAAGAGAACCAGAAGCTCTATGTACATATTTTTTTGTTTGTTTGTTTTTGTTTTTGTTTTTAAGTTCCAGGCTTCATGTCATAGTGAGCAGGGTGTTCCCATGAGCAGTGTCCCAGTTGCTATTATCCTAGATGCTGTGGATCTCCCCAGAAATTTTTTTAAAATATCTTTGTAGAGAATAAGCTTCCATTTCATTTTTTAACTAAGGATGGAGGTTAAATGTCTGATGTGTGTGTATGTGTATGTGTGTGTGTGTGTGTGTGTGAGAGAGAGAGAGAGAGAGAGAGAGAGAGAGAAGAGAGAATGAGACATAGAGAGAAAGGGTTGCAGAGGTATTGGAAGTAGGAATGAAACTATTGCATTTACAAACCTTCAAATTTGTCCCCATCTTCTCAGTCTCCTCCTCAATCCTTCATTCTTAGACTGAAATCTGATGAACTTGGGCAACATTTATTGGTTCGGGGCTCTTTGCAAGCACCCTAACCTGACACTCCCTCTACCCTATTGCATTAGTCAGTATTTCCCCATTCTTTCTTCTGAAAACTTATGAAAGCATTTATACGTCTAAAGATTTTCTCCAATGATCTTCATTATTGTGAGATGATGACTTCTTTTTCCAACTTTTCACTGTAATCCAGGAAGAAAAAGATAGACCGATGGACTCAGGACTCAACTTGACATAGAATCCAGATACATTTCTTCTTTACTCATTAAATAATACCAAGCAAGGAAAAACAATTGTTTATAAAAAGTAGTAGCAATTTTAAGTCACCATTTATAGAGAGGTGGCATGGTGTAAACATTAAAAGGAACATAATGCCTAGATATGTATCCCAGCCTGACACCTCTGAGCTGTATTACCTTTACTAAACGACTTGATGTCTCTATGCTTATCAGGTATCCCGGTGCCGCAAGCTCAAGCATTGATTATCACCATTGCTATTATTGTCCCAATTTCGGACAAGGAGGCATGGAGAACACAGAGCCTCTGCAGTGATTTACTGTCCTTTTTCTAAGGTAGCAAAGACAGAGCCTGAAGTAAATAGGCTTTTGAGCATCTATAGTTAGGCTACTACTTTTTAGTTTTTCTTGCCTTCAAGTCCTGAAGGAAGTAGTAGCACAGATATTCATTTGAAAAAATGCTGATAAATTATCAGAAACATGTTTCTGGACATGGAGTATGATTTTTGCAGCAACTTCTTGGAATAAGGAAAGAGAAGAAAAGTGAAAAATTATGAGACCTACATTACTGTGGTTGTTTGGAAGAGGAAATGTGTAAATATCATGGAAGGCTCCTTTGAGAGCACACATGGAGAGGTCACTTGAAGGAATGGGAAGCCTCCTGTTCTTGTGATGGAAGGGCTAGCTCTAAATATTGCTATGACACCCTGTACTTAGGCACATGTTATCATGACACCATATACTTAAGAGAGACATAAAATTGAAACACAAGAGCGTGTAACAGTGCAGTTTTGGTGTATTTTAAGTTAAATTTCCAACTCCAAGCCCCTTTTGAAATACCATTTCTCAACCTCAAACAAAAGTTAAAAAGATATTACCTTCCATGTATGATGAGTGTCCACTTCATGTGCTTTTTATAATTTGATACTCACAACTTCCTGAGGTATATATTGCATTTTAATAGATGAGCAAACAGAGGAGCCAACTAAGGCTCAGAGACGGTAAAGAGCACATGGCTGATCTGTAGGATGCTAATGTGTAAGCCTAGGTTCATTAGCATTACTTTTGTTTCTCTTCTACATATATTATTATTAGGCTCCAAAACTGCCCCACACACTTTTTTGCTACTATGCCCTTTGCCTTCCACGACTCACTCTTCCAAATGAAATCATCTATTCTCAGTTTTATACCTAACACAACCCCTTAATCAACCACTATACATAGAACTCTCCATCACTTTTTATAAATCTTTCCTCTTTCTTCCTTCTGGCTTCTTTTTCTAAACAAAGTGATTTCTGCCTGCCCCTGCACTTTCCTCCTGAGCTTCATGGTCCTCTCCTCTGAGGGCCTCTCACTGGCTTCTTCTTCCTCAGCTTCCCCCCAGGGCTCTCCCCTTCCCCACACTCTGCAGCCTCCAGAGAGGCCCACATTTCACCTCCTCCTCTCAGCCCCAACACTAGTTGCAGTTCAGCATCTTTGCTTCCCACCAACATTTTCTGTTGCTATGGAAACCGAGCGGCAGTGCTCAAAGGAGGGGGAGTCTTGGAGCGCAGTCACTGCTGGCCTGGGTGTGGGAGGAGATGGTAGGCAGCTGGGGTAGGGGGAGGAGGAGAAGAGGAGAGACTAGAAAACTCAGGATCAGACACCAGCCAGGACTGGTAGAGAAAGGGACTTCTCAACTTTCTCCGTGAGATCGGTAGAGGCAGGGGGAGAGCAGCCTGACGCTGGGCTGCTTTAGCAGCTGCACCTCTCGGATGGCTGAACAGAAGGAGGCTGAGTAGGCGGCCCCTGTGGTGACGGAGCCTGGTTCCCAGGCTGCTTGTAATCTGTCCTTAATTTGCCACTGAGGAAGTTAACTTTATGTAGCTAAGAAAAAGGAAGACTCAGGGGAGCCATCATCACAGAAAATAAATATGTTCCCATTACAAATGAAGTAACAGGATAATTTACAGTCTCCGAAGATGAGGAGACAGGGAGAAATGGCCTGTATCTAATGAAAAGTTTAAGCTAAAAATTAGGAGGGAAGCTTTATAGGAATAGTTGCTATGTAAAAACAACTGAGATAAAGGAGGACAGAGAAGCACAGAGCATTTTCACTAGCAGATCATTTAATCCACACCTTCTGGAAACTTATTTGTGCTTGACAAAAGGCCTGAGACCCTCAGACTTTTCACAACCTGAGAAGTAAGACTTTCAAATATATTATGCAATCAGTTTATGGCCAAAGGGTAGAGATGGCTGAAAACTAGAATAAAAATGTCAGGAAGTTACAACTGGAAGTGAAAATTTACCTTAATAAGCAAGAAGTTAAAAAAGCAAACCTTATGGGACTCACGAAATCTCATACAATACAACCATTCACTCCTTAAACTAGCAAGTGTTCATTGAGTATTTACAGTAGCTAAGGGATTGTACTGGACCATGGAGGCTGAGAGAGAAGATGGGGAAGCAAAGAGAAGTGAGCAATGAATGGCCACTGGTTTACTTTCACAGCTTTAAGCTGAGGGATAGGCTCACAAACAAATTATTCCAAGCACTTATACATAGAAGTTTTCAGCACAGATGTGCTACAAATGCCTAGAGCATCATGAAGGTCTCTGACTGTGGGAGACAGGGAAGCATGGCAGAAGTGGTCTCTGAAACCAGACCTTAAAATATGAGTTGAAAGGGTCCACAGACACAGAAACCCAGAAAATTCTGTAGCAGGGAAAGCCACATGATCCAAGAGGCATAAATGTTCAGAAAACAAGAATGCTGCTGTAGGCATAGTGTTTGGGTGTCGAGAGTGGGAGAGAGAGAGGCAAGACATGAGGTTAGGAAAAAATTAGGACCCACACCTCAAATGACATCCTGTGAGGTTTGAACTTAATTCTGTACAAAATGCTAGGAAAGCAAAGTGACATAAGATTTGCACATTAATACTCTGACTTTGGTGGTGTTGTTGGGGATGAGTAAGGAGAGCCTATTAGGTAATGTGAGAAAGTTGCTGGCTGTAGGGATGGACAGAAGAATGAGAGATTCTGTAACAGAAAAATAGATAAGACCTGGTAATAACTGCCTTTCAGAGTAAGAGAAAGGGAGGAATCAAGGGCTGGCTGACTTATAAGGATGAATTCAGCTTAAGCAAGTAAAAATTCCTTTTTCAAAAATATACATGATGCCACCTAATCTGGATTCACATGCTATTTCTTCAAGAGCTGCAAAGGGAAAAAAATAAAAATCAATTAAATTTTACTCTACCAGCCTCCCTACCAAATGGTTCCTAAATATAAGACTTATCTTTCATGTTTCACAAAGCAAAATTATATGTTGAGATAAAAGAAACGAATTGCTAAGGATTATTTTTAAAGTTATTAAGCAATTGGCAGTCCCCAGTGTGCCTTGACGTGTTGTTTAAGCACATCATACTGTGGCAAATGGCAGAGATCATAAAGAAGCATGGGTGCAACTAGACAAAGAATTGCTGAAATTGATATAACTTTCCTGAAGATTAAAAAAGGATGATGGCGTCCCTCCAAAATTAACATAAATAAAATTTCAAATTAAAGAAGGAACCAATCCATTACTCAAACAATAAACATAGGAATAAATACTGGATGAGCAGTCATTCTGTTCATGAACAATGATAAGTTTTGAGGTTTTCACACTTTTCATTTTTTATGTAGTCATTACTTAAAATCCCAGTGTATTCTGAACAGCTTTTCAATGCCGAGGAGATGAATGAAGAGTCTTCAGTCAGAAGATCAGTGCCAGTTAGATAGCATTTCCCCTATTTAACCAGGAGTGTTACCTTATTTACTTCTATACAAGAGTTATGGACAATCACTTAAATGTTTTAAACTGATCTTCAATCTTTGTGCAGATTGATAGCAAGGTGGGAGATGGTGGGAAGCTCCTTTCCAATATCTCTGCTCCCTATTTGGGTTCTAAATTTGAGCATGCCTCCCACTCTCTCTACCATATACCCACCCTTGGCCACTCTTTGGGTCATCTAGCTGGCCTCTGTGGCTGCTGATCAATCATTCCTGCTTCTAATTTAGCCTATTGCACTGCCCCAGTTCTGATAACAATGGCAGGCCTGTCTCTGCCTGATCCTCAGTCTTGTCCCACCCTCCATGCTGCATAACACATTTCTTTTTCTCAAAGGTTTCCGCCAATGATTTGCTTTGGGATAAATAACTGAGGCCTACAACCCATCAACAGACTTATGGCCTTCTGTCTGGAGCCGTGAGCATTGCCTGATCCAGACACTCCCCCTGCCTCGTGGGAGGGGAACAACATCTACACACAGACACAACGCTTCTTTATCCTGGGCCACCTACTGGAACAGTCTGCTTCGACTGCGCTCTGCTACTGCTGTACCCTACTATTTGGACACTAGGATTTACCCTCAGACCAGACCCCTTTCTCCACTACTGCAACTCAATCAGTTCCTCAGCTCTTATTCCATCCCTCCTTTCCTGGCCCTGAAGTGGCCCCATCTGTCCCATCCTGCTGCAGTAGCTGACCATGCCCAGAAGAGTCAGACATAGAGTCATCTGTGTCCTGTTTAACCAGCCTCCAAGCTCCCAGTTGAAGAGTGGCTCCATTTTTGGGATAGTTTATTTATTGTGTCACTGTCTTGGTAACTTCCCATTCCAGCTCTCCAGACTTGCTACTGCATAACTCCACTTCTCCCAGGCCTTGGAACTTTTCTTGTTTTCTCAGAACCTGTCTCTATATGCGTGCTCTCTCTCCTTTCTACCACAGTGGCAGGATTGAATTACTTCCACCCAACAGACTGGAAAATTTCTCATAATGCCAGACCACAAGCTGGTGCTGAGTGGCTGAGAAACCAGGTCAGAAAATCAAGTGTTGAGGATTTATTTCAACCAATTTGAGAGGAATGTACAGATGAGCAGGCTAGTTCCTGTTTATCGACTGGAATCCCTGGAGTCATTCGAACAGGTTCAAATTAGCTGTCAGTGTGGCTAAGGGCCCCACCTCGTTCTAAGTGTGCACAACAAAATTCCAACAGGAAATAATGAGCTCTTAGATAAAGGCTTCCTTTCCTATTGCCTGATAGTCTGACTCAGAGTCTTAGAAAACCCATTCATGGTCTCTGTCCAAATTTCACCAACTATGCAGCCGAGATAGGACACTAATGATGCTGTCTCTTCATATGGCATGTCACAGTGCTATTTATGGATTGTTAGAGTTTCAACAAGTCATTTTCAGAATCCATCACAATATGTAGCTACTGTGTGGTTTAAAAATAATTAGTCCTATGAGACAAGAAAGTATGATGCACATTTTATGCATGAAAAATCAATTCAAAGAGGTTAAGTGACATGCCCAAGGTCATTCAATCAACTGGTTAAAGAAATTAGAATTTCTACATAGGTAACATTAGTTTTCAGTTTTCAACATGTAGTTCACAAGTGGTATCTATTATGATACATTTTGTAAGTGTCTTTTCAAGTAAATTGTGTTCATCCTTATCTTAGCAATGAAGAGTTCCATTTTATAAAAGGAAGTATGATCTGTAGAGGGAAATAGGATTCATGGTCCAAAAATAAAGTCTACCAACCATCTGCTGATAGAAGCACAGCAAAGACTAGGAGACCTAGAAGGCACCCAAACAAGGAATTATCAGGTCTTCAAGGTTTCAGGACACAAAGAAGGCAAAACTACTGTTTCCAAGACCTCATGGCTCTTCATGCAGCCAGGTGTCTAAGGCACTCTTTTTTGATCTGGAATTGTTAATGATTTCCTTCACAGAGGAAAATGATTCTCCATTGGAAAACAACCCTTTCTGAGTGATATTTAGTATTTAAAGGGAATACCATATGTTTATGTTTCCACTGAATAAAGCATCATATACTGTTTGTTTTTTTCTCATTCTAAGGTCCCTTCCTCCAGAAACTCATAACTGTTTTCTTCTTTGTGAATGCTGAGAAATGGTAATAGTCCTTTTAGATAATCTTCCTCATTTCAGAATCTGGAAACATCAGTATTGTTGGTGTCACACTTTTTTAAAAAAAAATCTGGAAATTGGGAAAAGTATCTGAATGAGATGGGATGAATGGGATGTTATAAAGTAGAGATTCCCCTAAGAGTCAGATTGTGTTTGCCATCTCAATGAGTGTACCCAGAACAAGCGCCCTCCTACTTGAGTCTTTCCCCACCATGTTCAGCAACCCAATATCAACATGATATTTTACAGGCAAGTTATTCAGTGTCCTGAGGTGGGAGTTTGCCTGTGGGCTTGCCGGGGTGCCTTAGAGGATTGATGTCTTTCAGCAGAAACTTGCAATTCCACTTCTCAAGAAATAACCTCTTCTTACAGAACATATCAAATATATGGATTTTATGCTTTAATCATCTCCTAAGATTAGCTTTATTTTTAACTCAAAATGTCCATCATGACTCAAGTCCTAACTGAATATTCTGTTTTTTTCCAAGTTGTTAATTGGATCTACTAATATACATTCAATGCCACAATCCACTGGTAACCCTGTTAATATTTTGGTTGGACAAGAAAGGATAGAATTTGAGTCAGTTAGAAGGGAATTTGGAAGCCATGTAGAACAATCTTCTTGCTTTAATAAATGAGAAAATAAATGTACAGAGCATTTGTGATTTTCTAAAAGTCTCACAGCTATTCCAAACTCCTCTTAGAAGTAAGTAGTGTGTACAAAATTTTTTAAAAAAAAATATAGAGCTGGGATAGAAGAGTCCAGGCTTCTGAAACTTTGTTTTGTATTTTTACCTCTTCTCCTGGTCTCCTCAACATATCCAGGGGTATATGGCAGCATGCAATGATGCCACAAAAGTCATTAGATAAAACACGACATGCCCTTCCAATACATCACTTTTAAATTCAGTGAATTGGAACAGATAAGGGAGGAGAGGGAAGAGACTCCATTGTTTTTGTATGGAAAAAAAAAACCACACACAGATGTTTTAGAAAACTGTGTCCAAATTTTGCTTAAATGTTTAATTAAAATACCAAATCAAAGGAATTTCATGTTTGCAACTTAATGCGTTAGGTTACACCTTCAGACACCCTCATCTACCATCCAGGGTGTTCATTCTTATTCTTCTGGCAATAGCAGCACTTGAGTGGGAAAATTCAGAAAGTGCCACATGACACTGTGTGGCTTCCTGCTTAGAGGAGTTAGCCTGACAGTAAAAACCCAGCTCAGCCACATTCTCCTCCCAAAACCCCAAGATTATTCCTAAGTCCCGTAAAGTCTGGGATCACTGTGAACTAAAACCATACATTCTAATTAATTTTTATTTAATTTCTCAAAGTATTTTATGAAAAAATAAAGGCATCAATACCAGGAGCTCTGTGGGGATTTTTTTTTTAATTGTTGTTGTGTTTGTTTTTCAGTTTCTGGTATAATGTCAGGAAGTGCTCTAGAATTTATCATTGGTCTCTCTTATCTATTTTTTCTTTGGTGTTTATGATATCATGTAGAGATTATATTTAATTTTTTCTTTATAGACAGAAATATCTGGATTCTTTAAATACTGTTCAAAGTTCCAGGTATCTATAATACCTTAATTAAAAAAAAGTCTTAGGGCTAGGAGTATAGCTTAGTGGTAGTGTGCTTGTCTAACATGAACAAGATCCTGAATTCAATTCCCAGCACCACCAGAAAGAGAAACAGGGGTTGAGGGAGAAATAAAGAAAAGAAAAGGTCTTGAATTATTCTTCTCATCCATCTCTGCTACCTGCTAGAATTTGTTTCTTAGCATGCCCACCTCCAGGATACTGGATTTGAGAAACCTGTGATTTTCATTGACCTTCTCTCTTTTTTATCTTATTTTAGTCACCCAGTCACCAGTATTATTGATTTTTACCTCCCCCAAATTTCTCAAATCTCTCACCTTGACTTTATCTATGTGGCCACAGTCCCAATTCATGCTCAGAACTCTTGCCTGAATTCAATCAACAGTATAACATGGAACATATCAATACATTATGGGAATGAAATTCTCTAATCTCTTGGCTTATAGTGACATAGTAGCACAAGAATTTGTGTACCATAAAGAAAAGAGCCCTGGGTGCATTTCTCTGACATTATTGTTACATACATTGAATATGAATTATTAGTTTAAGAAAATGCTTATTTCTTGCCCTTAAGAAAATGACCTTTTTGATGACAGGAACCATGTTTTGTTCATTTCCCTATTCTTAGTCTTCAGCTGTATATATTGTACCTGTTAGATGCTTGTTTAACTTTGGGAATGAATGAATGAAATCTCTCATATTTAAACTTCTTGCCTCACTATTGCCTCTCTTTATCCTGCATCATCAGTTTCCCTCTGTTGATTATCCCCATAATTATGCACACTTGTCATAATAAATTCTAACTTGAATTTTAAAACTCTCTTTACCCTACAGTGCTCCAATTAGTGCCCCATTTTTTTAGCTCTTCTTATAACAAAACCCCTCCAAAAGTCTGTCAGTATCATCTTCTCTAACAGATGTTCTTTTCTTATTGCTCTACCCAAACTGCCCTATCAAAACAGTCCCAGTTATTTCCTTGCTACCAAATACAATTGTCAATTTTCAGTTTCCATTTTATGTGACCCGTCAATAGTATTTGATTCAGCCAATCAGTTTTACCATCTTGGATTCATTTTCTTCTAATACTCCATTATCTATTGCTCTTCCACCTTGCTGGCCATTCCTCCTCATTCTTTCTTGGGTTCTCCTCTACTACCTTTTCCAACTCAAACACTGGATTCCCCTATGGTTCAATCCTTTGTCTTCCTTTCTGTATTCATATTCACTTCCTAGTGACCTCATTCAGCCCCATGGCCCTACATTTATCTACACACTCATAACTCTCCCACTCATACCTGTAGCCTAGACCTCTCCCCTTAACTCTAAAATCTATGAAATTACTTTACTATTTATATCCAATTGCCTTCTTGACATATCCACTTAGAATTAATATGTCAAGAACTCCATTCTAAATTCTGCATTACACACACACACACACACACACACACACACACACACACTTTTACTTTTAAGTCTTTCCTCAGGGTAAAAGGCTATCTTTGTTTTTCAGAGAATGTTTTTCAAGAAAAACCTTCAGAGTCATCTTTGAATTCACACTCTCATATTTCACATTTATTCCATCAGCAAATCCCATTGACTCTATGTTCAAAAACATCCAGAGTCTGAAGACTTTTCAATACTTACCACCTGCTTCAAGCCACCATCACCTGTCCCCCTGTATTATTGCAATGCCTCCTGACTGGTCCCCCTTCCTTCTGATCCCCTATAGTCTCTAAATTCAAAGTGATCTTTTCTAAAACATAGGTCAGATTGTATTACTCCTCTGCTCAGACCTCCCAAATTGGGTTCCCATCTCACTCAGAATTTAAATTTAAAATTCTTATAATTGGCATCCAAGACCCTACATGAACAAGTTCATCTTCCTTTCTGATTTCATCACCTACCATTCTTCCCCTGAGTGCTCCACTCCAATCATACAAGCCTTCTCACTTCTGAATCCAGCCAAGAATTCTCCCAATTCAGGGCCTGTGCACCTGCTGTACTGATTGAAATGTTCTTTTGCAGAGTTATCTACTTGATTTGTCCAAATTTCCGTTCAAACGTCACCACATCAAGAGACATTTTCTCATCACTTAAATATAGCACCTCCCTCTTTCCTTGCTTTCTTTGTAACCATTGTGCCTAAAACCCTACTGTATTTATATAGATATTTGTTCCTTAATTAGTGTCTGTCTTCCTCCCCACCCCTTACACCAGACTATAGGCATCATTAAAGCAGGCATTTTCAATTATTTTGGGGGGGGAGGGTTATTGTTTGTTGGTTTGAGTTTTTGTTTTGTTTTGATTTGTTTTTTGGTTTTTGTTTAATTGTTTTACTGCTTTATCTCTAGCATATAGAACTGTACCTGGTAAATGACATTCTATAAACACTTTTGAATGAATGAATTGAATAAATGGATAAGTGGCCTTGGAAGAGAGACCATGGAGAGAAGTTTGATGCTAATGTATACTTCTCAATCCTCTACCTTGGTTTTATTAGTACCATGATTAAACAATTGAGATAACAGGCTCAGACAAGATAATAACATTTCCCAGTGAAAGATCCAAGAATACAGAGTGCCGAGGCTGCTGAGGGGACTGCTGGTTGTTATAGCAACTCTTGAAATCCAGCAAGTTGGCAGGCAGCATGCATTTATGAAAACATGTTTATGGAACCTCTTAAACATTTTTCTAAATTGATTATGCATGCATTTTATTTGTTGACTCATATTAGGAGTTATTTACCATGCATTCACAGTAAGTTGAGGCACTCTGCGGTATACCCTGTAAAGGATTTTTCTCTAATTGTCAATAATCACATTTAGTTATTCTAAATGCCTGTCTGTGTTATCCAACTAAAAGGTAAACGGAAGTTAGGAGAAAACTCACTGATTAGAAATTCTTGAAGATTTCATGTAAAATCAAGAAAATGTTTCCAGATAGAGTTGCAAAATAAGAAAATTGAATGACCTCAACAAAATTTTGTATTTTGTTTCTTAAGAAATTTTCTCCTGTTATCCCTGGATCAATTTACTTCTCTGAAATCTTCTATGTAATATATTCTCAATGAATATTTTTGTAAAGGATTCAAATTTGGAAGGGAATTAACTTTTATTATATACCTATTAAATCTCAAACATTGATTTACCACATATAATTTTATTAAATTTTCACAAAAATCTATTCTTATCCCCATTTTGTTTAATGTTTAAGGAGATTATATAATTTTTCCCAAAGTCACAGAGTGATAGAAAGGACAATCACTCCTGTCTGACACCAAAGAACATATTTTCATACAGCTTTTAAAATAATATTACAGAAATCACTCTAGTTAACTTCTGAACAGAGTCGTCAGTTCCTTTGGTAGGATATTCCTAAGACCTTACTAATTCTTTGCCAAGTCTGAAAATGATATTAAGAATCTCAAGGTCAAAGAATTGTCCCCACCATCCACATCAGCTCAGCAATGACTTTCAAGAAGCAAATCATGAAGTAAAACTGTTACCCTTAGGCTTTGTTGTTCATTGAGTTGAACTCACTTCATTTATCAGCATCTCCATAAAGGGAACAAAGGAATAATTCTTTTCATTCACTTCTTGATGGCCCTTAACAACCCACTCAGCAAGCGGCCACTGTTCAGCCCATGGAGATAGTTATTATTAACTTTTCTCTCAACTGCCAGGACACATTGTGTCACATCCTATCATCCTATTTCCTCAAAGTTCTCTGTAAATAAACTGGGTCATGCCACACACCAATTCTTTTTTCTCATGATATGTTGATTTCTTCTCTTTCCACCTTTACAAACAAAATGCAAAACCTTTAATACAGAAATAAATACTCCAGTGTGTGCCTTTGAAGCCAACTCTATTTAGTATATTTGCGGGGGGTGGGGGAGGGTATAAACACAGGCCCTTGTCTTCTCTAATTGTCAATAATCGCATTAACCTGCCAACTGAACTCTTCACTCTCAGTCTTCTTTCTCTAATGTCCATCCTACACACTACCTGGATTTATGCTATGGAGCAAAAATTCAATCCTATCAGTCACCTCATCAGAACTTCTATTACTCAGTACCTACGAAAAAAATGTCCAAAACTTTTAAAGCTGGCATTCAATGACATGCTCACTGGGTAGACTCATTTTATCTCTTATCAGACCCCTTTAAATCTCAAATTGTTTTCATTATCAATCTTTTTATGTACCATGCACTCTATTAATCCTGTGCTTTTCTTAAGCCTCTTTTTCTTCTCCCACTACACAAAGTACAGGGGTAATCAATTTCATTCTTTTTATTATCCTTTATTATCACTCTGGCCAGATAATCCCTAAACCTATAACGTCATACTTTATCTCTCTCCTTAATGCCAGACCTATTTTTCCATATGATACTCCACAGCTACCTTGAACCATCATCCTCACCAACTCTGCTTCTTCTCCCGTGGTTCCTACATCAGTGAATGGCATCACTCTTCTTTCAATCCTCTAATCCAGAAATTTGAATTTCATCCTTGTTTCCATCCTCCCCTCATGGCATTTCCACACCCTGCTTTGACTCTTTGTGACTTGATAATATTTCTTTTAATCTCAACAAGAATTTAAGTGAGGTCAGGAAATGTCTTATGTGTATCACTCAATCTCTAATTCTTAAGTCAATGCCCTGCATATAACAAGTTCTAAATTTTTTCTGGCAGAAAGAAATAATAAATCCACTACTTAATGTATTTGTTACATTCACAGATTTTTAAAAATTATTAGTGGATCCAAACTGTATAAATGAATGAGATTATATGGGAAAAGAGACATACCAAAATAACGGCATTTGTAGTTGTTTATTTAAGAAAATCCATGAGGGAAAAAAAAAGGCATTCAAGGCCAACCTTGACTCACTGTACCTGTGTGTCAATCCCAGCTGGTAAGTAGGTAGGGCTGACAATGGAAGTGATTTTGCACAGATGTCAGCCAGTGATGCTTAACATCAGAAGGCTGCTTTACCTTTAATAGCTCTGCTTTTACCAGCAGCAGCCCACAAAGAAATCAAAAATTGGGGAGGCTTATGAAGAAATGAACAGTATATTAGTATATTATAGTATTATCTATCATATTAGTATATTAATATATAGTTTGGCTGTATATTAGTATTGTAATTCAATGGTTGGATGCTTAATTTAGTTTCATGTGACTTCTATAACAAATTATCACAGTCTTATTATCTTAAAATAATTTATTCTCTCAAAATTCTGGAGGCCACAAGTCTGAAATTAGTATTAACGGGCCCCCAGTCAAAGTATTGTCAGTAGTACCACACTCCCTCTGGAAGTTCTGAGAATATGCTCCTTGCTTCCACTAACTTCTGATTAGTGGTATGCTGTCCACATACCTTAACTTGTGACTACTTTCATCTCTGCCTATGTGTTCACATTGCCTCCTTGTCTACTGCCTGCCAAATATCCCTCTGCCTCTATTGTGATACATGTGTTTAGATTTAGGGCTTGTACAGATAATGCAGGGTAATCTCCCCATCTCAGAATCCTTAATTTAATCACATCTGCAAAGATCCTTTTTCCAAATAAGGTAACATTTATAAATCCCAGGGATTAAGCCTGATACCTTTGGGGGCCATTTCTGAGCCTGCTGCAGAGGCTGCAGGTTTGCCTAAGTGCTGGCATGAAGTCAACACTCAGTGAATGTTGGCTGCTGTTATTGTCATTACCCAAACCCCAAAACTTGGATCCAACACTTCTGGACATACATTAGAGAATCCTAAGGAATTCTTTACCCCTGCCATCCCTTGAATCCTGATAACAGAAGATCAGTGCATTCCAAGGTGAATTTTTTTGATCTTTTATTGTTAAAGTTGCCTACAATTATTTTTGAATGCTCATTCATTTTCTTCTATCCATTCTTTGTATGTGTGTGCAGTTACTTTTGATAGTGAACCAAAAATATGCATAATACTTAATTCAAGTATATGAATGAATAGGAGCTTATCTCCAGACTGGTGGGTAGATGGGCTCACAGCATTGCAGCACTTAATATTATATTTCAATTTGGTATACATAATATTAAGTTCATTCCTGAAATCTCTTTATGAAAATGAAAAGATTTGAGTTTGCTACTGAATATAGCACTAGGTACTGTACAGTCAGTCTTTCAGGAAATAGCATTATATAAAGCTACCTAATAAAAACTTGTGCTGCATTAAAATATTCTCAAACTCAGTGTAACCAACTCTGTTCCTTCCCAGGATACACCAAGGTACAGAAGAAAATTTTCAAGCTTTTTATTATAAAGACACCTATAATCTTGCTTTATTTTGGGGTGAGATAATACCATTTTTATAATCAAACTCAATTTATTTTATGTTACATTCATAATTCTCTGACAACTACTAGGTTACCATTATATAATAATTAGACTTTTTTTTAAAGATAGCTTTTTGTAGAAGTTAATGTTTTTTGCCTTTGGGTGGGTCCCAGTATGCATCAAATTAGAATTTGAAATTTTCTCTACCAAGATTAAGTTTCTCTTTCTATAAAATCGTACTTATATAAAAATCTTGTGTATTCAGATGCATACTGAGCCAACATCCTAAAGCAGTCATAGTATCCACTGTATAGATGATATAAACCAGGTGCTACTGGATCACCAGAAAGGAAGCAATTAATTTTGCTTCTCAGAGTGGGGGAACATTCCAAAATGTTTGTATTATGTCTATGAAGGTAACTACAACATGTAAGTGTCATCTATCATTCTAGTACTTTATAGATATAGAATTCATGCAATCCTTACAGCGATCCTTTGCAGTAGAGACTGTTGATATACCCATTTTAATGAGGAAATTGAAGGACAGGGAGATGATGTGACTTGTCTAAGTCACCACAAATAGGAAATAGAAGAGCCAGGATTCCCACCCAGGTAAGGACTGTGTCTTATTTATCTCAATATCCGTGTGTATATGTGTATATGTGTGTGTGTGTGTGTGTATCTTCATCTATCCTAGTATGTATGTGTGTGTGTGTATGTATATATACACACACACACATACATGTATACACACACATATATGTATACACACATGTGTACACACACACACAAGAAGCATCCAATAATTGTTTGAGTGAATAAAAGACTAAATGGAGGAATAAATGGGGGATAAAACAGTATGATATGGAAAGAGGATATGGCTGGGGTAAGAAGAACTAAATGTTCTGTCATTACGTATATGACTTCTATTTTCTCTTTCATAAAGTGGTAGATCATAGTAATGGCTGCACCTACTTCATGGGGGTGTGTGTCCAAAGAGTTCAATTTAATAAGTAACAAGAATTTATAGTGTATCTATTGTGTACCAGGAAAAGGGATTTACCAAGAATGGAAAACAGGAACTCACAATGGAAAAATAAATGCAACTAATACAAATAAAACCAGACTATAACCAATGAAGAAAGAGAAGAAGCTTGTGTTCATGCATAGGTATCAGAGAAGCCTTAGGGGAGGAGGTTGAAATGTGAGATATAAAAAGTATGAAGCATTGTCCCAAATGTAAAATACTAGTGTTTTCAAACCAGTCATTGCTATTAACCACAGACACATTTTAATTGTTTTTAATCCATGCATTCCAGGTTCTATCCTATGCATCTAAGAACATTTTCCTAATACTAATCAATCCCCAAAATGGGAATAAGTGAAAGGTGTGACTGTGATGCCAGAAGCCCCAAGTTGAAGTTTCATCTTCATTGCAGAGTTGCTTGCTGCCTTACACAAGCACAATTACATGAGCCTTTATTTCCTTGTCTATAAAATGGCTATAAGAGTAACTATACCACTTAATGACATTTGAAATAGTTACATTGTATGAAAGCAGTTTACAAATTTTAGAATATCATGCAATATAAGATTTCATCTATGTTATATGATTGGGGTAAATGCTAATCTTGGCAAACATGCTTTTTTAGTTTAGGGCTATAATTACTCAGCATTTCTGGTAAATCAATCAAATGCTAATGAATCCTGAATCTACAACTGAAACTTATTGTCAAAATTATTCTCAAGTATGATGTTCTGATGTTATTGACACAAGGCACATGAGATCATATTACTGCCACCATCATTTTGTTGCCACGGTAACCATAGCAGGCTGGCAAGAAAGCTCCCTGACAGTTGAATTGGAAAGAACAAGAAAACTCAGCCCACTTCCTGCATTAAATGAATTACAAGTACGTGTAAAGAAAGAAAAGAAAATTGCTAACCCTTAATCAACTGCTTTTATTTTTTTCTACTTAAAAGGAATACAGAGCAAGAAGGGGACCTCTCTTTCCCACACACTGGGTTTCAGTACTTTCATAAGACTGGAAGGTGGCATCTAGGTATTGGCTATGAAGAAAAAAAAACTTAAAATACACATTAGCTTATATAATAGTCTTCTCTCTCAGGTTTGTGCAGTATTAAGCAGTAGCTGAGTCAAACCTCTTTCATGTCTCTGGATTCAGAGCCAAAATAGAAAGCTATGAGGACAATAAAAAAAGTATCCTTCCAGCCTGAGAAATAGAAATGATACTTTAAAAAATACCTTTTACTATTATATAAGCCAAATAATGAGCACCTGAGAAATAAGTTCTGACCTGGGAAATAAGACTCACTTTTTCTTTAACTTTGCATGTCTTTGGTGCCATTAGAAAATGGCACTTTTAATATATATCGATAAACTTGAAATATTTATCATTTGAAATGGTGAATTTTGTGTGGACAGAAGGAGCATTCTGCCATTCTATGGGCAGGTTATCATTTTAAAATTCAGTGCTGTTTGGCAAACATTTTCTGAGTTCTGGCAGGTGCTGAAGACACCAGGTGAACACCGTCCTAATCGTCCTCCAGGGAATGGATATGCAGGCAGATAGTTTCAATGAAGTCTGCTAAGGACAGTGATAGCATAGAATGCTTCTGTAGCACAGAGGAAGGACATCTTAATTTAAATGGAAAGTAGAAAAGCCACCTGAATGGGAAGTCAAATCCAGAAAGAAACATAATGGGTCATCTAATACAGTAAAGCAATAGCAGTTTTAATTGTTTTTATCAGGTTTTTTTTCCCCTCTTGAAACATTCAAGTTGCAGGAAGTTACCCAAAAAAAGCAAAAATTCATAACCTAGTCAAATAAATATCACATGCTTATTAATGACAAAACCATATTTCTGAAAGAACATTTTATTGTTCTAATATTTCTGAGAAATGCTTTTATTTTTCAAACAAAGGCACAGAGGAAGTTTCCTGCTTCATATTATTGTATATAAACAAAATGAATGAAAATTCTTTGCTTTTAAGCTCGACCCAGTGGCACAAAAGAAATGAGCATTAAAGGGGTAAACGAATAAATGACCTAAAATGATGATAAATATTTTAGAACTCTTCATAATATAATTCTCCAATCAGTGCTTCCACTTCTGTCTCTACAGCAGAAAATGTCAGTTTTCATCCAAGAAACTCTTGGCATGGTTTCTTGGCTCCCTTCGATATCAGGCAGGATGTATTTCTATGATAGAATTTTTTCCCAACCTAAAGTAGGCTTATCTGATTTTATAGTGGCAATTTTGCACCTTCTTAAAAATCTAATTTGTTTTACCCTGAGCTGATAGCACCACTTAGTAAGAGATAATTGACCGGTAGCCCCATGGTAAGGGGTTCAAGCCTACTCATTGAACTCTTGCCTTCATTCTCATTTTCTCAACTATCTGATGACACCTAGCCAGGTTTTGATTTGCTAAAATTTTAAAAGTAATGCAAAAGACCTCCTGGATAATCAGGAAAGATGCAGGCACTTACCTGGGCCTAGGACAAGCTCTCTGTCTCTTATATTTACATTTGTGGCCATAAATCCTGCATTCGCTTTTAAGATCTGTAACTGATTAATGACTGACTTTGGGCTGATGTCACCATCTCTGGGCTTTACTGCACAGAAATGCCATGAGGGTTGAATGAGATAAGTAAAATCAGTAAGGGCTTCAAATGCAAGCATCTGACCACCTGAATGACTCAGTGTGTTGATTAAGAATGTGAAGCCAGCTGAATTTAATGTAGGCTCTGGAATTTCCCAGCAAGGTGACTTTATCATGCCACATTATCTCCCTGTGCCTCAGCTCTTCCTTTCTTAAGTGAGGATAAATAAATGAATAAAAATAATGGCATTATTATCATTTACACATATTTGAATCCTAAAATCAACCATGCAACATAGGCAACATTATTTCTGTTTGTCAGAGGAAACTCAGAATGAAAAAACTATTCTTCATTCTTACAGATGAAGAATCCATGGTCCAGAGAGATATTCTCCCAGGCATGTAGCCAGGAAAGAGAGAATTAGATTCCATCTCGAAAGCACATGTGCTGCTCCAGCATACTCTGTTGGCATCTGGCTCAGGGCCTGGCAAAATGAAAGCAGCCCATTCATTCCTTTACTGTATGTTAATTGCACTGCACATACCTGCAGTCAGCAAGGTGACCCTTAGCTAGCTAAGCCTGCAATAGCAATGATTTTACTTGAGAAAATCAATTAGCTTCCATTGTCATTTCATAGAAACAGGTGTCTTGAGAGAATAAGATGGAGAGGCTGGATAAGTTCTGATGGCTGAGAACAGTAGAGAAAGGTCCAGAGCTTGGGAAGGTTCTAGAGCCCAGTGAGAGTTCCCGGCCAGCTCAGAGCAACCCTGAGAGCAGGTATCAGAGTGCAAGGAGGAAGAAGCCAAAGGTTGACCACCAGTTCATGTTTTAACCTTGATTTCTACCTGCATGGCAGGGACATTTTCTACCTGGTGACAGAAATGACCTTTATGAGATCATTCTCTTCCCTTTCTCTTTACCTGTGAGTGATCAGTGCCATGTAACTGATTGTCCATTCCATGACTCTAGTTTCTCACCTATACTACTATCTCAACTTCTGTCTGGAAAAGAACCTGATTGCTGTGTGTGGTGGCGCACACCTTTAATCCCAGTGGCTTGGGAGGCTGTGGATTGAGAGTTCAAAGCCAGCCTCAGCAAAAGCGAGGCACTAAGCAACTCAGTGAGACCCTGTCTCTAAATAAAATACAAAATAGGGCTGGGTGTGGCTCAGTGATTGAGTGCCCTGGGTTCAATCCCCAGTAGCCCCCCCCCCCCACCAAAAAGTGACTAAGTCCACAGAATTTCCTATCAAAAGCTTGTTCCTTTTCTTTTTAAAATTATAATTATTAAAACATATTAATTATGTAAATTTATGGATTTTACTGTGACATTTTCATACCTGCACACATCATATGTCATACTCTAATAATCCCTCTTCTACTTCCAGGTCTTTTTTTAAATTTTCACATTAAAGAGAAAACTTGCAATACTTGTCTTTTTGTATCTGGCTTATTTTGGTTAACATGCTGTTCTCCAGTTTCATTCATTTTTCTTCACATCACATGATTTCATCCTTTTTATGGCTGAGTAATACTCCATTTTGTGTGTGTGTGTGTGTATGTGTGTGTGTGTGTCCCATATTTTCTTTATCCATTCATTTGTTGATGCCACCTAGGCAGGTTTCATTTCTTGACAATTGTCAAAAGTGCTGCAATATCATGGATATGCAGGTATTTCTTTTGTATGCTAACTTCATTTCCCTTGGATGAATACTTCGAGTGATAAAGCTGGATCATCTAGTTCTATTTTTAGTTTTTTGAGGCACCTCCATATTGTTTTCCATAATGAATGTACCATTTACATTCCCACCAACAATGTATAAGGTTTCTTTTTTCTACATGTTCTCACCAGCATTTTTTATTTTTTACCTTTGGATAATAGCCATTCTGATAGAGGTGGGATAGAATCTCAATGTAGTTTTGATTTGCATTTCCCCGATGCCTAAGGATATTGAACATTCTTTCATATTTTTATTCAACATTTCTACTTTTTGTGAGAAGTAGAGCATTTGCCCATTTTTTATTTTATTACTTGTTCATTTGTTAATTTTTTTGAGTTCTTTATATACTCTGGATACTAATCTTCCATCAGATGAATAGCTAGTAAAGATTTTCTCCCACTCTGTAGATTGTCTCTTCATCATGTTGATTGTTTCCTTTGCTGTGCAGAAGCTTTTTAAATTGATATAATTCTATTTTTCAATTCTTGATTTAATTTCCTAAGTTATTAGAATTCTATTTAGGAAATTGTTGCCCCTACCAATATCTGAAAGAGTGTGGGTGACAGCCAATGTCTCAGTTGGGGGCGGTTTCTCCCCACTAAGCAGGGTATAAGCCACCTGAAAACTTAAAGTTTAAAATAATTAGTGAAAAAAAATACAAAGAGTCAGAAATATATTTACAAAAGCAGAGCCCCTGATACATCCAGTCCACACAAGAGCTGGAACTAAACAAAGGAAAGATGGCTCTGGTGGTGTATTTAAGAGGGTACATCAAAGGCAGGGTAAGGTTTCAAGGGCGGAGTGTTGCTTTGTGATGTCTTGCAGTCAGCAGGTTGATTGACATCTTGGCAGGTCACACTCATCTCAGGTGCTGTGTGGAACAAGGCAGAGTGGGATAGAACTTCACAATGTCCCTGGGCAATTGACCAGAGAAAATGTTCACTGGTTATTCCCAGATGTGGTTTGCATCTGGCTTATTTTAGTTAACATTCTGTCCTTCAACCTATGGACGGCTTGTGACATGTCCCCTATGTTTTCTTTTGTCAGTTTAATAGTTTCAGGTTTTACATTGAGGTCTTTGATCCATTTTAGTTTAGTTTTTTTTTTACAAGATGAGAGATAGGGGTCTAGTCTCATTTTCTATCCAGTTTTCCCAGCACTGTTTTATAAAGAAGCTGTCTTTTCTCCAATGCATATTTTTGGCAACTTTGTTAAGAACCACTTGGCTATAAGTGCATGGATTTATTTCTGGGTCCTCCATTCTTTCCACTGGTCTATGTGACTTTTTCATGCCACCACCATGCTATTCTTGTTACTATGGCTTTGTAGTCTTTTTTGAAGTCAGGTGTTATGATGCCTCCAGCATTGCTCTTTTTGCTCAGATTGTTTTCACTATTTAGGAACTTTTGTGCTTTCATATGAATTCTAAGATTTTTATTAATTTTTTTCTGTGAAGAATGTCATTGGTTTTTTGATGGGGATTGCACCAAATCTGTGGATCACTTTTGGTAGTAACCAATCTAACAATATTAATCCTTCCAGTCCATGAACATTCTATCTTCTATTGTCTTCAATTTCTCTCTTCAGTGTTTTGTAACTGTCATTGGAGAAATCTTTCACCTCCTTGTTTAGATTTATTCCTAGGTTTGTTGATTGGTTGGTGGTTTATTGAAGCCATTGTGAATAGGATTGTTTTCCTGATTTCTTCTCAGTGAGTTCATTATTGGTCTATAAAAATGCTACTGGTTTTTTAATGTTGGTTTTGTATCCTTTTACATTGCTTAATCAGTTGTAAGTCTTTTGTTTGCGTTTCTAGGATTTTCTAAGTATAGAATCGTATCATCTACAAACAGTATAATTTGACTTCTTTCCTAATTGTTTCCCTTTTATTTATTTCTCAGGTCTAGTGCTGGCTAAAATTTCAAATACTATATTGAATAAGAGTGGTGAGGTGAACACCTTTGTCTTGTTCTTGATCTTAGAGGAAATTCTTTCCATTTTTGTCCATTCATGTTATGACATTGGCTGTGGTTTTGTCATACATAGCCATTGTTAGTTTGAGGTATGATTTTTCTATACCTAATTTATTCAGGGATTCTATCATGAAAGTATGTTGAATTGTATCAAAGGTTTTATGTGCACCTCTTGAGATGATCATGTGATTTTTATCCTTGATTCCATTATGAACTGTATTGCCTTTATTTGTTCTCATATATTGAACTATTCTGTGTCCCTAGAATGAAACCAACTTGATCATGGTTTTTTATCATTTTAGTATGCTGTTGAATTCAATTTGCAAGCATTTTATCGAGGGCTTTTGCATCTATGTTCATAAAAGACATTGGCCTATTGTTTTCTTTCTTTCCTTTTTTTTTTTTGTTCTGTCTATCAGGTTTTGGTAGAAGGATAATACTAGTTTTGCAGAATTAGTTTGAAAGAGTTCCTTCCCTTTCTATTTTATTAAATATATGGTGAGCATTGGAATTAGTTATTCTTTAAAAGTCTGGTAAAATTCAACAGTGAATCCTGGGATTTTTCTTTGTTGGGGAGACTCTTTATTCCTGCCCCAATCTCATTGCTTATTATTGATCTGCTCACTTTTTAATATCTTCTTAAATTTTGGTAGGTCACATGTGTCCAGAAATTTGTCTCTTTCTTCTAGATTTTCCAGTTTATTATCATATTATTTTTTAAATATTCCCTAGTGATCCTAGGGATTTCAGTGGTATCTGTTGTAATATCCCCACTTTCATCTCTAATTTTATTTATTTGGTTCTTCTCTCTTTCCTTTGGTTTAGCTTAGTTTTTAATTTTATTTATCTTTTCAAAGAACCAGTTGTTTCATTGGTTCTTTATTGTTCTTTTAGTCTTTTATTTATTTCTGCCCCGATCTTTCTTTATTATTATTTTGTTGTTGTTGATTTTGGGTATAGTTTGTTATTTTTTTTTTTTTTGAGGCTCAAGGGTTTATTAGGTTTTCTCTTGGTAACAATTTCATCTTGTCCAAACATTCTAAACATTCTGCTTCTGTAGTTTTATCAGAGTCTCTGGACAAGTCTGTTGAAAAGAGCCTGAAGATGGAGAAGCAACATGCTGCGGTACAATAGTTTCTTGCACCCAGGGGTTTATTTCATTGTCCCAGGTTTTTGTCCCACCACAGTGATTCCTAAATGTATTGCTGTTACAGTACAGGAGCTATAACCTTCTCCTGGTGGAAGCCAACTCTACCACTTTTGCTTTGGATTCCAAACTTCTTATCTTCTCTGTAGAATTATTATATTTATTATTCATTTTCTCTTGCATATGCTCAATCTTGCTTTCTATATTCTTCCTTTTGATTTCAATAAAAACAAAACAGACCTCCTCTTCCTCCACTTGACTAAACAGTCCTTTCACTCTTTTAACAACTGCATTCCTCCAAGTAGTTGTTAATGATGCCAGCCATCTGCAATTCCTCGCCTCTCACTCACTGCCCAGCCCTCTTGAGTCTGGTTTCTGGCCCCTTCGCTCCATTAAAATAGCCCCATTGAAAGTCACCAGTGCCCTTCAGGTTGTAAATTCCGGAGATAATTTTTAATCCTCATTCAACTTTACCTCTCAGCAGCAATCAACAATGTTTATTGCTCCCCTCTTTCTGAAACAGAGTTCCTTTGATTTCTATGACCCCACAATCTCTTGATTTTCAACATCTCTGGTCAATTTTATTGTTTCCTGTGGATTTATCCTTTTCCTGTTCTTTACTTAAAGGCTTTAGGCATTTATTTAAGACTCAGCCCTGGAACTTCATCTTCTCAATCCTCTCCATCTTCCTAACTAATGTTATTCATATCCATTGCTTCAGTTAATATATATATGCAAAATAAGTTAAAATAATTATTTCTGTTCCAGAGCTATTAGAATTTCAGATCTGTATATCCAATTATCTAATTCTTTTTTGAATGTGTCAAAACATCTCCATCTTACCATATCTTTAGTTGACATCTGCCTCTTTTCTTAGGCCCTTCCATCCCTTGGGAGAGACTGTTATCTTGGTGAGAGAGAATTCCCAGCCTTCTGCTGCTGAATCTAGAAAAATCTAGTCTTCTTTTCCCCATTGCCAGGTTAGCCAGCTTATTGCACATGATTGGGGCTTTTCTAATTGCCTCTTTGCTTCATGACTGAAGGTCAAGGAAGTGTTCAGTGTTCATTCCAACCTTGTTGGTGCTCAGATATAGTGGTTTTGGTGTCTTAAGAGATTATTTCTCTTAAGACATGTTTACAGTCCTCTATATGGTGCTTATTTGGGAGGAATCTTTCTCTGTGACCCCACAATTTTTTTGGGGGGGGAATCACTCTTTCACAATCAATTCTCATTTTATACATTAGTTACGTTGATATAGTAACGTGGCAAACCCAAAATGGATTATTGTTTGGAGTTGTAAAAATTTGGTTTTGCTTTATAGGAAGATGAACATTAATTGACCTATGCATGTCTAAGTTTCTAGTTTTTTTATACTATGAGTTAAAAATTTAGGTATTTTAATTTAATAAATCATTTCTTCAAGATTTTTATGCTTTCAAAAGCATAGAGTTCTGCCCTTGGCTACTTTGTTTTTTCATTTTTAAAATTTTAATTTGCTATATTGGACATAAGAATGCATTACAATTCATATTACACATATAGAGCACAATTTTCCATATCTCTGGTTGTACACAAAGTAGAGTCACACCATTCGTGTCTTCATACATGTATTTAGGGTAAAAATGGCCATCTCACTGTCTTTTCTACCCCCTGCATCCTCTCTTCCCCTTCCTTCCCTTTTCGCCTTTGTCCTATCTAGAGTTCACCTAATCTTCCCATGCCCCCGACCACCACCACATTATGAATCAGCATCCTTAAGTCAGGAAAACATTCGGCATTTGGTTTTGGGGGATTGGCTAATGTCACTTTTAGCATTATGTTCTCCAACTCTATCCATTTACTGCAAATGCCATGATTTTATTCTCTTTTAATGCTGAATGATATTCCATTGTGTATATATATATACCACATTTTCTTTATCGATTCATGTACTGAAGGGCATCTAGGTTGGTTTCACAGTTTAGCTATTGTGAATTGTGCTGCAATAAACATTGATATGGCTGTGTCACTGTATTATTCTGTTTTAAAGTCCTTTGGGTTTAAAACAGCATAATACAGGATTTTTTAAAAATCCCAGTTTTCCAAGGATTCTCCATACTGCTTTCCATATTGGCTGCACCAATTTGTAGTCCCACAAGTAATGTGTGAGTGTGTCTTTTTCCCCACACCCTTGCTAACACTTATTGTTAATTGAATTTTTAATAGCTGCCATTCTGACTAAAGTGAGAGGAAATCTTAGAGTAGTTTTGATTTGTCTTTCTCTAATTTCTAGAGATGTTGAACATTTTTTCATATATTTCTTGATTGATTGTATATCTTCTTCTGAGAAGGGTCTGTTCAGTTCTTTGGCCCATTTATTGACTGGGTTTTTTTTTGTTTTGTTTTGTTTTGTTTTTTTAGTTTTTAAGATCTTTGAGTTTTAATCCTAGAGATTAGTGCTCTATCTGACGTGACTGTGATAAAAATTTGTTTCCAAATTGTCGGCTCTCTATTGACCTCACTGATTGTTTCTTTTGCTGAAAAGAAGCTTTTTAGTTTGAATCCATCCCATTTATTGATTCTTGATATTAATTCTTGCACTGAAGGAGTCTTATTAAGGAAGCTGGGGTCTAATCTGACATGATGGAGATCTGGGCCTACTTTTTCTTCTAATAGATGCAGTGTCTCTGGTTTAATTCCTAAGCCCTTGATCCACTTTGAGTTGGGTTTGTGCATGGTGAGAGATAGGGGTTTAATTTCATTTTTCTGCATCTGGATTTCCAGTTTTCTCAGAACCATTTGTTGAAGAGGCTATCTTTTCTCCAATGTACATTTTTTTGGTGCCTTTGTCTAATATAAGATAACTGTAATTTTGTGGGTTAGTCTCTGTGTCCTCTATTCTGTACCATTGGTCTACAAGTCTATTTTGGTGCCAATATCATGCTGTTTTTGTTACTATTGCTCTCAGTATAGTTTAAGGTCTGGTAGAGTGATGCCACCTGCTTCCTCCTTCCTGCTAAGGATTGCTTTAGCTATTCTGGGTCTCTTATTTTTCCAGATGAATATCATGACTTCTTTTTCTATTTCTATGAGGAATGTCATCGGGATTTTGATCAGAATTGCATTAACTCTGTATAGTACTTTTGGTAGTATGGTGATTTTGACAATATTAATTCTGCCTACCACAGAACAAGGTAGATATTTCCATCTTCTCAGGTCTTCTTTAATTTCTTTCTTTAGCATTCTGTAGTTTTTGTTGTAGAGGTCTTTCACCTCTTTCATTAAGTTGATTCCCAAGTTTTTTTTTTTTGTTGTTGTTGTTTTTGAGGCTATTGAAAATGGGGTAGTGTTCCTCATTTCCCTTTCAGAGGATTTGTCACTGATGTATAGAAATGCCTTTGATGGATGTTGGTTTTGTCTTCTGCTACTTTTTGAATTCATTTACTATTTCTAGAAGTTTTGTGATGGAATTTTTTGGGGTCTTCTAGGTATAGAATAATATCATCAGCAAATAGTGCTAATTTGAGTTCTTCTTATCTATCCATATCTCTTTAATTTCTTCATCTGTCTAATTGCTCTGGCCAGTGTTTCAAGAACTATGTTAAATAGAAGTGGTGAAATAGGGCATCCCTGTCTTGTTCCAGTTTTTAGAGGGAGTGCTTTCAATTTTTCTCCATTTAGAATGATATTGGCCTGGGGCTTAGCAGAGATAGCTTTTATGATGTTGAGATATGTTCATGTTATCCCTAGTTTTTCTCGTGTTTTGAACATAAAGGGGTGCTGTATTTTGTCAAATGCTTTTTCTCCATCTGTTGAGATGATCATATGGTTCTTATCTTTAAGTCTATTGATGTGATGAATTACATTTATTGATTTCCATATGTTGAACCAACCTTGCATCCCTGGGATGAACCCCACTTGATTGTGGTATACTATCTTTTTGATATGTTTTGGTGTTCAGATTGCCAGATTTTTATTGAGAATTTTTGCATCTATGTTTATTAGAGATATTGGTCTAAAGTTTTCCTTCTTTGATGTGTCTTTGCCTGGTTTTGGAAACAGGGTGATTTTGGCCTCATAGAATGAGTTTGGAAGTGCTCCCTCTTTTTCTATTTCCTGAAATAAACTGAAGAGTATTGGTATTAGTTTTTCTTTAAAGGTCTTGTAGAACTCAGCTGTGTATCTATCTGGTCCTGGGCTTTTCTTGGTTGGTAGGCTTCTGATGGTGTCTTCTATTTCATCACTTAAAATTGATTTGTTTAAATTGTTTATATCATCTTGATTCAATTTAGGCAATCATATGACTCTAAAAAATTGTCGATGCCTTTGATATTTTCTATTTTATTGGAGTACAAGTTTTCAAAATAATTTCTAATTATATTCTGTATTTCTGTAGTGTCTGTTGTGATATTTATTTTTTCATCACATATGTTAGTAATTTGAGTTTTCTCTTTGTTAGCACGGCTAAGGGTCTGTCAATTTTATTTATTTTTTCAAAGAACCAACTTTTGTTTTGTCAATTTTTTTATTTATTTCTTTTGTTTCAATTTCTTGATTTCAGCTCTAATTTTAATTATTTACTGTCTTATGCTTTTGGAGTTGATTTGTTCTTCTTTTTCTAGGGCTTTGAGATATAATGTTAAATCATTTATTTGTTGGCTTTTTCTTCTTTTAAGGAATGAACTCCATGCAATGAATTTTCCTTTTAGTACTGCCTTCATAGTGTCCCAGAGATTTCGATATGTTGTATTCGTGTTCTCATTCACCACTAAGAATTTTTTAATCTCCTCCTTGATGTATTTTGCAACTCATTATTCATTCAGTAGCATATTATTTACTCTCCAAGTGTTGGAATAGCTTTTATTTTTTTATTTTATCATTGATTTCTAATTTTATTCCATTATGATCTGATGGAAGGCAGGGTAGTATCTCTACTTTTTTATATTTGCTAAGAGTTTCTTTGTGGTATAATATATGGTCTATTTTAAATAAGGATCCATATGCTCTTGAGAAGAAAGTGTATTCACTCTTTGAAGGAGGAAATATTTTATATATGTCAGTAAAGTCTAAGTTATTGATTGTATTATTGAATTCTATAGTTTCTTTGTTCAGATTTTGTTTGGAAGATCTATCCAGTGGTGAAAGAGGTGTGTTAAAGTCACCCAGAATTATTGTGTTGTGGTCTATTTGACTCTTGAACTTGAGAAGAGTTTGTTTGATGAACATAGACACTCCATTGTTTGGGCAGATATATTTATTATTATTATGTCTTGTTGATGAATAATTCCCTTAAGCAGTATGAAATATCCTTCTTTGTCCATTTTGATTAACTTTGGCTTGAAGTCTACTTTATTTGATATGAGGATGGAAACCCCTGCTTGCCTCCGCAGTCCATGGGAGTGGTATGATTTTTCCCAACCTTTCACCTTCAGTCTGTGGATGTCTTTTCCTATGAGATGAGTCTCTTGGAGGCAGCATATTGTTGGGTCTTTTTTTTTTTTTTGTAATCCAATCTGCCAGTATGTGTCTTTTGATTGGTGAGTTTAGGCCATTAACATTCAGAGTTATTACTGAGACATGATTTGTATCCCCAGCCATTTTTGTTTATTTTTGTTATTTAACTTGACTTGGTTTCTCCTTTGATTAGTTTTTCCTTTAGTGTAATGCCTCCTTTTGCTGATTTTCATTGTTATTTTTCAATTCCTCTTCATGGGATATTTTACTGAGGATGTTCTATAGTGCAAGCTTTCCAGTTGTAAATTCTTTTAACATTTGTTTATCATGGAAGGTTTTTAATTTTATCATCAAATCTAAAGCTTAGTTTTGCTGGATGTAAGATTCTTTGTTGGCATCCTTTTTTTTTTTTTTTCAAACTTAGTGTATGCTGTTCCAAGATCTCCTGGCTTTTAGAGGTCTGGGTTGAAAAATCTGCTGAAATACAAATTGGTCTCTCCCTATATGCAATCTGATTCCTCTCTCGTATGGCTTTTAAGAGTCTATCCTTATTCTGTATGCTAGGCATTTTCATTATAATGGGCCTTGGTGTAGATCTGTTGTAATTTTGTACATTTGGTGTCCACTAAGCCTCTTCTATTTGATTTTCCAATTCATTCTTCATGTTTGGGAAATTTTCTGATATTATCTCATTGAAGAGATTGTTCATTCCTTTGGTTTGAAACTCTGTGCCTTCCTCTATCCCGATAACTCTTATATTTGGTCTTTTGATGCTATCCCATAATTCTTGGATGTTCTGCTCGTAGTTCCTTACCATCTTCACTGTGTGATCCATTTTATTTTCCAGATTATATATTTTGTCTTCATTATCTGCCATTCTGTCTTCCAAATGATCTAGTCTGTTGGTGATACTTTATATTGAGTTTTTTATTTGGCTTGTTATTTTCTTCAAGGATTGCTAATTTTTTTCAGAATCTCTATCTATTTCTTGAAGTAATCTTTTGCTACCTGTATTTGCTCCCTTATCTCTTTGTTGGTGTGATCAGTGGATGCCTATGTTTGCTCTCTCATCTCTTTTGTTGGAGTGATCAATTTTTGCCTGTATTTTCTCATTGAGGTCATTCTTTAATTCACAGATAATTTTAATTATGAATGTTCTGAAATCCTTCTCTGACATTTTATCAACTGTGCTATACATGGTTTCTGTTATTGTAGTATCCTAGTTTGTTTGGGGAACTTTCTTCCCTTGTTTTTTCATGTTGTCTGTGTGATTTCCTTTCTTGCAGTGTGGATCTGAGGTATTACAGTTTCTACACTATAATCTTGTAGTACCTGTGCAGATTATCCGTGCCTTACCTTGGTGTTAGGCTATCAGACCCTGCAGGTGTCCCAGAATGAATGCTACTGCAACTATAGGAGGTGGTGACAATAACAAGAGATAACTCAAGGTAACAGTGGAGATGCCCCAAGATGGATGCAACGTCTTTCAGAGATGGGGCTGAAAGGGTGGGCCTTACACTGGCTTTGGGATGCCTGCTCCAAGATTCAGCTGTTTCTAGGCCCTGTCTGTTGACCCAAGATAGAGGCTACTGCATGGGGAAGGCTATTGGAATGGCTGCAGTGTCTCAAGTTGGAAGTGGATTAGACCTGGGCTCCCTTGTGGTGGTGGTGGTCAGGAAGGGACCCTGGCCTACCTTGGGCCCTCGCTCTCTGTGCAGGACAGTGAGGCAGGTCTGGGCTGAGCCTGACTCCAGCAGGTATCTGCTGGTGATGGGATGGACTCAGGCCTACCTTGGGCCGGAACTCCCACACAGGTCAGTGAGGCAGGTCTGGACTGAGCTGACTCCGGTGGGTGTCTGCCCTGTGGGCAGAAGTGGTCCTGGGCTTTGTTCTTGTTTTGTTAAGAACTTGAGATACATTACTAGGTTACTTATTTTGAGATATCTTTTTTTTTTTAAACATAGACACTCATAAACTTTCCTCTTAGTACTGTTTTCACTGTATCCCATAGATTCTGGTATGTTATGTTCCCATTTTCATTTGATTTGAGAGATTTTTAAATTTCCCCCAATTTCTTTAATGACCCACAATTCATTCAAAAGTGTGTTGTTTAACTTCCATGTATTTTTACAGTTTCTGTAGTTTCTCTCTTTATTCAATTCTAGTTTTATTCCATTATGATGTTGTAAGATGCAAGAAATTATTTCAATAATTTAATTTGTTAATATTTGCTTTATGGTCTAATATGATCACTTTTGGAAAAAGATATAGATGCTTATGAAAAGAATGTGCATTCTGCAACTGTTCTGTCAATGTGCATTCTATAGATGTCTGATAAGTCCATTTGATCTACAGTGTAATTTAACTCTGATGTTTCTTTGTTGATCTTTTGTCTGGGTGATCTATCTATTTGTGAGAAATGAATGTTGAGAAAGATGAACTGCTTATGAGAGAGAGCTCCACTATTATTGTATTGGAGCAATAGTGTTTATTTTATTAAATTTTCAGCCCAGTGTTCAATGCATATTTATTTATAATCATATCTGCTTGATAAATTGTTTACTTTACCTATACATGGTGACCTATTTTGTCTATTATAACTGTTTTGAATTAAAGTCAGTCTGGCCATATATGAGCATAGTTATTTCTGCTTGTTTTCATACTCCCTTTTCTTGAAATATCACGTTATATCCTTTCACTTTCAGCCTATGCGTGGCTTTGTCATTGAGTTTCTTATAGGCAGCATATTGTTGGATCTTGTTTTTTAGTCCAATCAGGCAGTGTATGTCTTTTAATTGGAGATTAAGACTATTTGCATTCAAGATTATTATTGAAATAAATGTACTTGTTCCTGTCATTTTGTTGTTTTTCTTCTGGTTTTGAATATTCTATGTTCATTTCTTCCTTTATTAGTCATCTTAGGGGTTTAATGGTTTTGTGTTTGATTCTTTGTAATTCTCATTTGCTTATCTATCTACTCTTCTAGTGAGATTTATTATTTCCTGTGCTCTGATGATTATGTTTATCTTTATTTTCTCGATATATTTTTCCCTTAAATGTCTTTTGTAATGCTGAATAGTAGCCATGAATTACCTGATTATGCTTATTATTGATGGTCTTTATTTCTGTTTTTATTCTGAAGGATAACTTTGTTGGATATAGTAATCTATTTATTTCATCATCCTGATCTTTAGAGTTTCTTTGAGAAATCTGCTGTTATTCTGATGGGCTTGCCTTTAAATGTGACTGGTATTCCTCCTTGTAGCTTTTAATGTTCTTTCTTTGTTCTGTAGTTTTGGTAGCTTAATTATAATATGTTATAATGTTGGGGAGAGGCTCTTTTATATTCATATCTATTTGGGGTTCTAAGTGCCCTCTGAGGCTGGATGTCCATGTCCTTCCCAAGATTCAGGGAATTTTCTGTAATTATATCACTGAATAAACTTTTTTATGTTTATAGCCTGTAGCTCTTCTCCCTTGTCTAATAGATATAAAAATACACAATTTTGAATATTTTGATCTTTTAATGATGTCCCAGAGATATTGCATATTTTTCATTCTTATTTTTATTATTGTTTGAATGTAATTATTCTTCAACCTTGTCTTCAGTTCCTGATATTTTTTTCTTCTTATTGATCTAGTTTATTAGTAAGGTTTTCAGCTGAGTTTTTAATCTATTTGAGTCAACTTTTTCATTGCCATGACTAAAAGACCTGACCAGAATAATTGCAGAGGAAAAGTTTATTTGAAGGCTCATGGTTTCAGAGGTCTCAGTCTGTGGACAGCAGGCTCCATTCCTTGGGGCTCTATGTGAAGCAGATCATCATGGCAGAAGAGTGTGGCAGAGGGAATCAACTCATATGATGATCAGAAAGCAGAGATTCTACTCACCAGATATAAAATATATACCCCAAAGACACAGCCCCAATGACCCACCTCCTCCAGCCATACCCTACCCACCTTCAGTTTCCACTCATTAATTCACTGACTGGATTAAGGCTCCCATAATCCAATAATTTCTCTTCTAAACCTTCTTGCGTTGTCTCACATATGAGCTTTTGGGGCATACCTCACATCCAAACTATAACATTATCTTACTTATTGAGTTTTTCTAAGATTTCCATTTGGTTCTTTTTCATAATCTCTTTTTATTGAATTGCTCTCTCATATCCTGCATTGTCTTCCTTAATTTATTTGACTGTTTATTTGTATCCCCTTGGAATTCATTGAACTTTTTAGAAATTATCCTTTTGAATTCTTTAACATTTCATCCACTTTGTTATCTTTAGAATCAGTTTACTAGAGAATTATGAACTTTAAAAGTGTGTTGCCTAATTTTTTTTCATATGTCTTGTGTTTCTATGTTGATATTTGCACTTCTGTTTGGATGGCTATTTCTTCTACCTTTTTGAGAGGGCCTTCATAGAAAGTAGTCTTCTTTTGATGATATGGCCTAGAATACCAGTTTGTTTGGCAGTTACTTCAACTTAAAGAATAGGGGAGATAAAAGCTCCCAACCATAGTCCAAGCTAAAGTGTTGCTCCTGGACTTTTATTCCCATAATTATAGCAGAGAGAAATAACAGCAGATGTGGATACCATATCTATGAAGAACCTCAGCATCAGTCAGTCTCATACTTTTATCGTTCTTCACACTGTTGACAGTATTGGAGGAATGACCACAGAGGGTGAACCCTATCTATACTGCTATCTAGACACATCTGGCTTGAACTACTTTTTGTGAGACTTGTAGAGAAAATGTGTCCCTCAGGGTCAGATTCAGTGTCACAGCCAAACAAGCAAAAGAGAAACTACATTCTGAAATCCAATTACAATTAAACCTATGCTGAGGTTCCTCATAGATGCAGCATCACAACTGTTGTTATTTCTTTTTGCTGTTGCGATGAGGGAGGCAAATGCCTAGGAGCAGAACTTCAGATCCCCAACCAGGGTCAGGTCTACAGATTGGGGGCTTTTATCTCCCCTATTCCTTAAGTTGAAGTATTGGCCAGGATTTGAACAGGACTAAGTTGTGTTTGGAGTAAGGTGCAGTTTCTCTGAGATGGACTGGGAGTGTGTACTTTAGCAACAGAGCATCCACCCAAGCATGTTCAAAGTACCAGGCTCAATCCCCACCACCACAAAGAAAGAAAAAAAAAAGATGATGATAACAAAAAAAGTCAAACCAGATAAAGAAATAAAGTAAATACCAAATAAAAACAGTAATAACCACAATACCAACAATAATCTAACAAAGTTAGAAAATAATACATATAAAATTAAAAGAAAGGAGTATAAAAAACAAACAGAAGAAACATAGAAATTAAAGAGAGAAAAATAAAACACAGTTGAAAACAGGAGAGAGGGTTTTTTAATATTTATTTCTTAGCTTTCAGTGGACACAACATCTTTATTTTATTTTTATGTGGTGCTGAGGATCGAACCCAGCACCCCGTGCATGCCAGGCGAGCGCGTTACCGCTTGAGCCACATCCCCAGCCCCAGGAGAGAGGTTTTTAAAAGTTTTTAAAAAGTAAAAAAAAATCAAAAAGAAAAATGTAAACATTAAAATGAGCAGAAAAGAAAGAGATGGGGGAGAAATATACATGTATCAACTGAAAACAGAAATTACAAAGAAGTATTAATAAAAAATAAAACTTCTCTTTACCAAGGTGCTCAATTATGCAGGCAAGAATGGATGATCACATATGTTGCCATGTCTCCTGTGTACTCCTTGGAATGAGCAAAGGCTGGGAGTTATTCACTCTTTCTTTTACTTTTATGTGCTTGTCAGGCAACCAGCAGGAGTGTCTGGAGCCAGTTGGAATATTTTGTTTCCCTGCATGGCAAAATGAGCTAGGGCAGAACTCAGAGCTCCCCAGGCAAAGATTTACTCTGGAGTTATTTGAGACGCACTCAGAACAGGGCAGACGCTGATGTTGCAACATATCACTGAGGTAGCATGGAACACAGAACTCATCTGGTGCAGATTCCCTCAGGTGCCCTTTCTGCTATACACTCAAAGGACGGGTGTCAAGTGCTGTAGTATGTCAAGGACTCTGGGTCCTTTTTTGATATATGTCCTTTGAGTGCTGGGGAAAACTATAGAGTTGCTGCTGTTCTTGCTGGTGGGGGAATGGTGGTGGGCTGTACACAATCCACTACCCATGACTGACGTTCTGAGAGAGAGCTCCTGTAGGAAATCATACCTGACTGCTCCTTCCCTCAACTTGCTATAGCTGGCTTCCCAAACTGCTGGTTTTAAAGGAGGAATCATCTTCCATTTCTTCATGTGTGGCTGTCCACTTTCCCATCATATAGAATTCTCAGCAAGTTTATGTCAGAGGCCAAACCTCAGATCCCCTGGGGCCAAACTGAGCACCAAGGCAGCCACCCACTGAGCCAGTGTAGTAATATTGCTGCAGGGACCCAGAGATAGGAAATTCAGGGATATTTGGCTCCCAGAGTAGTACATTCAGACAAGACCTTCTGAAAATGGCACTCTGTTAAACAATAACATAAGAATATGCTGGAAGTGCAGAGAATTTCTTCAGATCCATTTGGCTGAGCAGATTCCAAGTCTATTGTCTATTTATACTATACGTTTACAAAGTGTAGATTTCTGTAGTAGTGGTTTTCTCTGGGACTCTCTGTTTTTCCTCTACCCCTGCTTTCTGCCTTACTGCTGTGTGTTCAATGTGGGGTACTCATTTCACCCTCTGTTTCACTATTCAGAGTCTCTCCAAGCCACTATCCCCTATTGAACTTCAGTGTTCACCCACTTTGATATGCAGCTGTTCTCCAGTTGTTTTGATTCTGTCTCATGGAAAAGCAGGTGATTTCTGTGTGCCTCTAATCTGCCATCTTGAATTTCCCCCTTTCTTTTTTTTTCCCATTCCCTCTCAAATGTCTTTACAATTCCCTCCTTATCATCTTCCATATTCTAACTCCATTTCCCATGTTTTCTCACCAACCATTCCTCTGGTTACTTACCTTCTTATCTGTCCTCTTTTCAGCTTTAATCCTGGGTTCATAAATAAAATTGTCAGTCTTAAGAACAAAAATAAATAAAACAAACAAACCCTTTCTCTTTCTATTTATAATCTTACTGTCACTAATCTATTTTCCTTTCCCTAATATAATTCTCCATTCAAGAGCTGTGATTGCTCAATATTATTATTATTATTTTTAATTTTTGCATGAAATTCACACTTTTTCTCTGAGGGCAGATGTTTCAGATTGGTTCATGCTTTCATTCATTCATTTATTCATTTTTCAAGTGTTTAATGACTATCTTCTGTATGTTATTTACTGTTCTAATCTCTGGCTATATTTAATGGACTAAAACAAGCCTCTTAAGGCTTGAAGTCTAGTTGGAAAGAGAGAGCTGAGCCACTGGATAAAGTGTATTGTGATTACTACATGGGAATTTGCACAAAATGAATTTTCTTTAGAAGCTGGTTTATCTTCACCAGCTGAATCTACCATAGCTATTTCACAATCATCACCTACCAAGATGGCTCAGTAAGAAAAAATTATTGGAGTAGAAGCCATAGGAATTATATTTGTTGATCTTGTAGTTACTGGCTAAGTTATCAGAATAAGCCTTACCTCTCTCATCTTTAAAGGCATGAACCATTTCTTTATTCTTTCTATTCTTTCTGGGGTCCCTAGGAAAAGTTCAATAAAAAAATAGATATATAAATATATAAACATAGATATCCTCATTCTTAAAGTTTAAGTTAAGTTGAATGTCTCTACAGTTTAAAAAGAATCTTTTATGAAAAATCTTGTATGCTTTCATTTCTCACTTCCTCTAGCACTTCTATTTGCTAACTATCTATGTTATTTATCTACTGTGTCATTCTGGGAGTAATTTCTTGCAGGAGTTCACCTATTTATTTCAGCCTCACAAAACAAAGAACTGAGCCTCAGGAAGATTGTGGCTAACCTACAATTGAACCTGTGTTACAACTCATTCTAGTTTGCAACCCTGGCCAGTTTCTGGCAGGCTCGGGCTTGATGCCAGGCTAATCTTTTAGTTACTAACTTCCACTGAACCCTCAGAGTATAAAGATTTTTAACATTGCATAAGGCTTTTCTGTTTTCATTATTTCATACTTTGTTCTAAATATTACAAAAAGGAATGCTGAGTGTTCTTTCTATAGAAATAAATATCCCCAAAGACAGTCCTTGTGAAGTTACAGGATGTCAAGTACATCTAGCTAACATTTTAATTTATGCTTCACTTATAAGTCTGAGGCAGCATGGTAGGGTTCCTGATTGATCATCTGGCATTCCAGCTGGCTTCTCTGCGCAGGACTATGTCAGTCTTACATTCTTTCATGTTCACCGGGCGCCATTGCCCAGATAGTGGGGGTGTAACTGCTATTCTTCAAAATTAAGAAATGGCTCCTGAGACACAAGAGTAGGATTAGAGTGATGGAATTACTACTTTCCATTATATATTAATTTATTTGTTATTTTAATTTATTACTTGTAATAGCATTTCTTTTAATATGAACTTACATTACGTTTATTATTAATTTATTTTCACTGTATTAATTTGTTTTTGTATTCTAAGTCATTGTAATTAGTTTAGTGCAACATCTCTTGTTATGATGCTGTGGGATGGGGAGGGGAAACATCACAATAAAAACAGATCACTGCATCACAGTTCTTGCTCTGTCAGTTCTCAAGATAGTCACGGCTAAGAACTATCCTGCCTTTTTTATATAAATAAAAGCTAAATGTAAAAATGCTCTATAAAATATAAATGATGATTCTAACTATCACTATTAACAAGTAATCAAACATTAGCAATCAAAGGACACATTTGGAAACTGGCAACAACCTGAAAGGCACTCCTTACCCAACTTTGCCACTTGCATTATTTTTGTTGTATGATTATGGGGACTCAATACTTTTTAAAGTTTCAGTATATAATCAATATAAAATTATTTTGAAAAACTTAAATTAAATTTTATTAATATATTAAGATGAAATCCAAAATGTGATTTAGAAGCATGCATGACTTTGGGTCACTCAAGAGTAGGAGAACAAGAATTCTCTAACGCGTGTTCTAACCCTAGATTTTAACAAGGAATTCATAGCCTCTTGGTAACTTCCAAAGTTAATTTTTGGAGCACATAGTAGCATCTCAGCTATAAGTGCTTCAGACCCAGGTGTTCTTAGTTATTTCAGGATTTTTCTTCCATTACATCATGATGGTGATGATGATGCTGAAGAAGAAATAGGAGACTCTATGAAGAGTCTAGAATAACAGAGAATATTTTTATCTGGGAAATTAAGCTGCTAGCAGTAGTTGACCCCCTTGAAGTGCCTGTTGAGAAAAATCATCCCCAAATGGTAACAGTGAGCATTTATACCACAATAAAGTCCTAAATCCTTGCAGAGATTCCCAGTAAAGAATCTTTTAGGGAGAATTCCCCATCCCACGTCACACCCTGCCTCAGGGATATGATATGTACTTATTTGTGCAGAACTGTACTCCTAGAATTCACTCATTTTCTTGGGCACCAGTTCCAAAATTCAGTCTTTATCTGAATTAACCTCTTCAAAAATCAGGTCATCACCAATTCTTTCACTCCTAGACTGTAAACTATATGAGAACAAAGACCATGCATGGTTTTCTTAACTCCTCTGTTTCTAGGGTCTAATATGACAGACGGTAGGAAAGTAAAATAGTCATGCATGATTAAAATAAGTGTCCCAGAGCAAAGAAATTTATATTGCCTGTGGTCTTGGGTTGTCTGCAAAACAGTACTGCGCCCCCCTCAAGATTTTCTAAAATGAAATTTGACTTTCTGACTTTTGTGTTTTGATGTCACATTTGCTTTCTAATTCTGAGGAGCTTACTGCTCCTTCCCTACAGAAACTTGCAAACTTAAGTTGCTAGTTTATAAACATATGAAAATAGACAACCAAGCAGATACTTTGCATGCTTTGAGGGGACAGAATGGAAAGAAGAAATTGATGGTCTCAGTGTTTTTCCTCTAGAGTTTTAATTGCATGAAAGCTTTCAAAAATATTAAACTAACTGCTTTAATTCATACTTAGTTTAAAAGTATAAAGAATAAAATACTTCTCTAGACAGTCTCACATTGATTTTTTTCCACTGGGTGTATTTATGTCCAACTATTTGAAGATTCAAAATATTCAGATTTATAAATAAAATAGCAAAAGCCACATACATTTAATGAATATTTATTGAGAACTCACTATATGTCAGGCATTGTACTCAAGCTGGGAATAAAATAATGAGCAAATTACCAAAGAGAAGTCTACCTTCATGGAACTAAATTAAGTAGAAAAATCTATAGCCTACTTAGTGAATGTGTCTTACCCAATGCAGGGGAATCAAGCCAGAATTCCTGGAAGAATTGCCCAACAGGAGCTAGCTAAGACAAAACTAGTAAGGATGATAGGGAGAGGGTGAAATGAGAAAGAGTTCCAGTTATAGAGAACAATATTGCGATGGCCAAGGAGTAAGAGGACACACAGCTTTCAAGGAACCCCAGGAAATCCAATTCAGTTCAATTTAACATGTATTTATTGATACCTACCATTTGCCTGACCTCTACCAAAAACTATGAGAAGTATAAAAGATGCATTTTAACATGAATCTTCTCCTAAAATTCATATGGGCTCAAGAACCAATATTTTAAAAAGTGCATTTGTTCATATAAAGCACCATTAGGCTTAGAGAATATCAAGTGGTGAAGACAAAAAGATAGCAATGTTTCCTAGGGCTGATCTAGAGAATTGTGTTATAGAATATGTAATAAATTAGAGTCACTGTTATAATTCACCAGTTAATGTCTTTTGGAAAGCAGGATGAGCAAGTATCTCTGGGCATTTCCCTTGCTCACCACCCAGCCCACCAATGTGCACACACATGCACACATGTACCCTCTCAACATCTAATCTTTAACCACCTTCCTTCCCTCAGTTGACCATTATCATCTTACTTACCCTATCCCAAAAGCCTCCAAGTAGATCTACATACCTCCAATCTCATTCTTTTTAAATTCATTTTCCATCCTGCTGTTAGGGTCATCTTTTTAAAACACGTATCTAATAATGTTCTCTGACTTAAAAGTTTTGAGGGCACCAGGTTTTCTACATAGTAAAGTCTGATTTCATCAGCATATCATTCAAGCTCTCTCAGGCTCTCATTCCCAGACTTCATTTCCAGTATTATCCTCTTACCTTTCGGCCTGGTTTCTAGCGTATTTCACAGATTTGTGCTTTTGTTTATGCTGTGTATTTTGCCTGCTAAAACCCTATTCACACTGGAAGTTCACTTCTATAGTTACTGGTGCTTATGTGCTGGCATTCCACAGTATATATTAGAAGGCCCCCCAGATTTCATTCCCTTAGAGACCCTGCTTTGTTTATCTTTGTATACCTTCAATTGCTAGCAAGTGAGTATATAATGAGCATTGAATTAAATTTGTAAACTGTGAAGTATGTCTATGTATTCCCATTTACCTACCTATCTAAATTCCTCTCCTAAGAATTTATAATCCATTAATTGTAGTAGGTAGGTATTATGTGCAGTGTATTGCCCTTGCTAGAACAGGTGCAAAAAACATTTGCTTGCCTTTGAGGAATCCAACAGTTTAGTAGGGAAATGATATAAGAATAAGTCAAAGAGATAAAGAAGATAAAAAGAAGCGATAAGAAAAGGCATTATGATGCTTCAGTGGTTAGTTGATTGGATCCCTTCCTTGCTCTAAAAAGTACTTAAAGGATGACATAAATGACATCAAATAATTTTTTAAAGTATATGTAAGATGAAAGCAAGATAGAGATAAGGGATATCACTTGAGTTGGACCTTGAAAGGTCAGTGGAAGTTTGAATATCACAGGGAAAAAAAATGAGATCAAGGGAAGGACAAAAGAAAATGGAGATAGAAAGGAGAGATACTGGTTTCTTTGTGGGTAGTGTCAAACTACTCAAAATAGCAAGGAATCTTATAAGATTGAAGAATGTAAAAGTAAGATTAGAAACTTGGGGAATTATCAGGGAATCTTTATGAGGAACCCTCAAGAAAAAGAATTGCCATGGGAAGTGCACCTACTAGTAGCTAAGTAACATGAATCCATATGGCATTCGCGCAGCATGGTTACCCAGCCTTTTCCAACAGTGTTTGACTCAGTTCCGGGAATGAGACAGTGGCATGGACCTTATCTGGAAGGACTGACAAGTGCCCGGGATGGCAGAAGTACCAGTAGCCAAGTATTCCAGGAGAACAGGAGATCTGCACCAACTCCGCTGCTTCCTCCAAGCCTTTTGTCTTACTCAGGGCCTTCCACCAGTTTACCTTTCCTCTCCTGTGTCTCCATGTTCCCTCTCCATTAGTACTTTCTCTACTTCCTGTAAAACTTGCTTCAGTAGCTCTCAAAAGCAAAGGAAAAGAAAGAGGGGAAAATGAAGCAACCCTCCTTCAGTCCTGCTCCGTCCCTGGCTGTCTCCAGATTTGCTCCTTCCTTACTTACGCAGACTTCCCAAAACAGTGGTCCACATTCACTGTCCCCATGCCTTTTACTTCACAATCCTCTTTGATGGGACTTGTCCCCACAATTCTCTTGGAAAGAGTTCTCTTGTGATCCCTCACAAATTGCTCTGTATTACCAAGTCAAAGGGCCTTTTCTGCTTCTTTTAAGGCCTCTCTGCCATATTTAACAGCTGGTTCATGTCTTGTCATGAAACTCTTTATCCCCTTGGCTTCTGAGACAACATACTCTCCATTGTTTCCTCGTTTCCTTCTTCTCCTCACTTCTTTCATAGTGTTTCCCTGTTCTTCTCCGTGGGTGCCTTCATCCATTTCACAGTTTCAGCTATAACATAGGCACTGATTACCTCCAAATCTATAGCTCCATCATGAACCTCTCTCCAAATTTCAGTCTCCTATAACTTCCTGCAGACATCTATTCCTACAATAGGCTCCAATCACATTCAAAAGAGAGCACATCATCCTTCCCCACCACACCTTCAAACTCTCACCTCTTCCTGAAGTCTCCTTCACACCCGACCATGGCTCACCCAAACAAGAGACTTCACAGCATCCTTGGCTCCATCTTCAACTGATGCCTGCATTCAATCAATAATCAAATCCAGTTTGGGCTGTTAATATTTCTTTAATATCTCTAAACTCCTGCTGTAACTATCCTACTGTAGACCTTCACCATATCTTATATCATCCCAAAATGGATTTGCAGCCTCCACCTTTATCCCTTCAAATCCATACTTTGAATAGCCACTGGAGTGTGCTTGCTAAATTGCAAAATCCTGCCATATCCTTTCTAGGCATAAATAATTCACCATCTTCCCAGAGCTATGGGATGAATCCCACCTTGTGGCTCATTGCCTGATCTCTCCCTCCCTATTTCTCCAGCTTGATAACAATAAAAGCCTTGTTGGTTTTCACCCTCTCACTCCATGGCTTCTTTACTCAGTGCCTTTGTTCCTGCTATAATTAATCTATGCAATGCTCCTCCCGCTGCCTCCACCACTTTCTGTATTCTGGTTAACTTGTACTCCATCACTTAGTAAGTAGCAGAGGTGTCACTTTCCCCACAAAGTCTTTCCTGATGTGCATCTTTGTAATTCAGGAATCTTTTCTCTATGTAGCTATAATCAACATACTTGTTGCATCAAAAAATAATGTATTTATGTGCCTGTCTTCTACTGCCACCCCAAATTTACCCCACCCCTTTTAGGAGAGAGAATGACATAGTTACTTTAGATTTTTCAGTGTTTATCAACATGTGCACAGAATGGTAAGCACTCAGTAAATGTTGTGAAATGGTAGTTTAAGTGAATGAGAGAATGAATGGATGAATAAATGAATGAGCCCCACAAGTCCAGGCAAGTTACAGTGTTTCTCTTTGTCCTCATAATCTTTTAGACAACTCAAGAACTTAAAATGAAAATCATATCTAATAAATGACTAGAGAAGCATCCCCTCTTGTTAGAGTTAAATGACCTCCATGGTTTCCAAGGGAATGGCTTCCATTTCTTCTTTTCTATCCACTTGGAAAGTTAAAGCAAAAGCCATAGATAACTGAGCAGTGAGCTATTTTGGGGTCAGTCCAACCATGTTCCCTAACTGAGTTTAAAGTATAACTGAGAGGTACTGCAGATTAACCTGTGGAGTGAGGCAGAAACCAGATGATTATGCAAAGCTTCCACCCTGGGAGCATCTGCAGCTCTATAATATGTGGGGCCCAGTTCAAAATAAAAACGTGGGGCCCTATATTCAAAGAAAAGACAAAAGAATGTCATTTATATACACACATAAATGATAAATGGTATTTCTCTGGACTCCCATGGTGTTTTAGTTTGTTTGGGTGCTATTTACTACTTAATCTTTTTAGTAAAGAAAAATTAAAATTTTTATGTTGTTAGCATGAATTTTCCTTTTGTTTTTATATTGTACAATGCTGCTGTTAAGTGCAAATATTTATAAGCATGTAACTCCCATGCAGGATCACCAAAATTATTCAATCATATTTTATAGTTTTCATCCAAAGAATGTATTGGACTGGTCAAGAAAACAAAAACACACACAAAGCCACTCCAGGAAGGTTAGGAGGAGGGAGAATGCCCCCAGGGGTGGAGCCAGCCAAGGAAGCATTCTTAAACACAAGATACTTGTGTGGAGAGCGGATTCTCTCAGACACCTTGGAGCCTGCTTCCTGTTGTAGGACACTGGCTGGGTCTCCACTACCCCACTGACCAATGCAGTGCCCTGACAGAGCAGGGTCTGGGGAAGTTGAGCCAGGTGTCTCCCTTTCAGGGGTCTATCCCTCTAATCCATGGCACACATGGAACACCCAAAAAATCTCAAATCTCTGTACTAGGGCATGCTTAGTACCGGACCTGGATAGCCTCTGGCAGGTTGCCCAATGGATGTTCCATGGTGTGGCCAGTCAGGTGCTATGAGACAGGAATACTGACACAAACCCTCTCATGCCAGCACTCAGACTCCTGCTGGGAGTAAAGGATAGTAGTGGTTTCAGCTCTGGGCTGAGGAGGGTAAGTCAGGCAGGACCCATGGCACCTGGCAGCAGTAAAGGTGTTCTCTGCCAGAACCTACCCATATGCAGCAGTGGGAAGCAAGGCTCCGCAGCTGAAGTGCCAGGATCCCAGCACATGCTTCATTGTCCCTTCAGACTTAACTTACAAAACACAAATTTAAAAAAAAAAAAAAATGAGCAGATTTCAAGACAGGAACTACAGAGCATTAAACTCCAAGTACAAGGCCCTTTGAGCTTTGGGCCCTATGGGATGCCCAATTAAGTGACTTGCCCAAGGCCACAAATTTAAGTAAATGGCAGAGCTAGGAATAAAACCTGCATTTGTTCCCCATACCACACATGCTGCCTCTTTCAGAATAGACTATTTCTGGCAAAAACAACATGAAACTAGAAGATTTACAGTGCTATGTTCTTTTTTAAAAAAAGGAGTTCCTGCAGGGATGCTTTATTTTTAGCAATTTTACTTTATAGTTTATAAAGCAACTTCATATAAATCACTTCACCACATCCCTAAAAGGTAGGTGTTATTCTTAGCCCCATTTTACAGATGAGGAAAGAAGTTCTTTGGCTCCAAACCACACTGCTAATGAAGAACAGAGCTGGAACAGGAACCCAGGAGATCCAGACTCCCTATTCCTTTGTTAATCTCCAATCCCTTGATAGAAATTATAGGAAAATGGAGACCAATGGGCTGATAGAGACAACCTCTACCATCAGACCCCAATGGGTCAACTTCTTGTGGAAGACATATGCCATGGGTGGCCAGGGAACATCTGATTCCACAGCAGGTCTGCCACTTACTGTGATTTCAATCAAGTTGCTAGTTTTCTCTCCACTTCCTTGTTCTCAATTCTAATAGCAACAGATTTGTAGATTTCTTCTGAGGGTAAAACAGTGCCTGGTCCACAGTTAACACTCAGCAACAAACATTCATCATTGTTGATTTGTATGAAACTTGGGACTGAGCCCAACTCCCCTTCTCCTATATGTATCTCTCAATACTGGACACTTACTTGAAGAAAATTACTTTCCCCCAAAAAAGATTTATTATTATTTTGTGATTATTATTCACACAATAGGAGGATGTGAGTGCTCATATACCTTGTTAGAACATCCAGAACAGATGTGTGTTAGGAACTAACATCTGGTCCAAACCTCTCATTGTTCAGTTGAGAAAACTTAAGTCTCAAGGAAATTGAATGAATTTTTTTGTTTATACAATTAATTTGTTCATGATAAGTCAGAAATCTAAATTCAGTGCTCATTTCTAATAAATGTTGCTTCTGTTAGACGAAACACAACTCTATCATTATCATTATTTTAAAATGCTGATTTTTTCATAACGTGGCATGATTATGAAAAGCTGCAAATTCTTTTTATTTTGGTTGTTATAATTGATCCTGATGATCATTATAATCATTATACTGTGAAAAATGATTTAAATTCATTTGTGCTTCTTGTACACATAAATTGAAGAATATACCAGTATTATTTTCACAGTATGTTCTCTTTTTCCTTCCGGATAGGAAATATTTTTGAGCCATATGGGATCCTAATTCTCTGAATGCTTTTAGATTATCAGATGTCTCAACTGACAGTCCTGGATGAAAATCAAATCATGAGAATTTGCAAAACTGAAAAAAAAATCAAGAACATTTTGGTGTTATGGTGTACCGGCAATTCCATCTTTATCTTTTCTTCAATTAAAGGGGAAAAAAAGACACATTAAGTATCCTGCATATTAGAATTTCCTGATGAAACTTTTTAATCCTTTTCCTACTAACTTAGCTTAGTGACCTTTAGACAGTTTTTATGGATGTTTTTATAAATCTGTGCCTCTTGTTTTTACTTATGTATTCAAGCTTTATTTTACTCAATACTAAGCAAACAGGTGTAAGAGGAAATACAAAAATGCATACAGCATGATCTTTTCCACCAGGAAGTTTGCTGTCCAATCAAAGAGACATGACATAGAACACAAAGTAGACAGAAAGTAGATACTGTGGCTGTGTACCACCTCTTTAACCAGACAAGGTGTGCCCATAATCATAATGCACAATTTAAGTTAATATGAAGAACTTCATGATGGTTTTAATATCAAATATCTTAAAAATCTTTCTTTAGCTTAAAAAAATTAGACAAGGGAATGGTTAATAATATTCTCTATGAGGAAGGATATTCTTTCCTTTTCTTTCTCTTAAAGGATTAAGTAATATTACTTGATAAATAAAATGGTGTACACAAGAGCATCCTATACGGTGTCAATGTGGCACAAGGGACAGGAGTGTTTATATGCCATGTACAAACCTTCTTTTTGTATTCAACCCACGGCCACATGACGTGGCCAGCCAGCCCCACGACTGCTCAGAGGACTTCCCTTCCTCGTGATCTTGCTCCCACCGCTCAGCTAGGGCAGCTTTGCCTGTCTGCCTGCTTTGATGGCCCCACACTGCAGCCCAAGGTTGTGTGCCAGTGATTGTTCCCACCACCAAATTTCAAAAAACCAAATAAGCCTAGAAAAAACTTTCATGGGGTGGAAAATGTTTTTTATCCTAAAGTCATCTCCAGAAAAATGTCTTAAATACCAAAACTAAAAATAAACCTGGGGAAAAGTCAGAAATACTCCATCACTCAGCTGTTTCCACAAAGAGATCACCACTGCCCTCCACAGGCTTTCCAGGTGGCAGAGGACCTACCTACACAAACTCTTGAGACCTCCAGAGTTCAGGGCAGAGCCACACGCTGAGGCCAATCCTGGGCAGGGCAACTTAGATGTACATGCCACCAAATGTTTTAGTGCTTCTGCCCTGATGAGATGTGTATGGATTTCAAGTTTTTTCCTAAGGAATGCCAGACTTCTGCACAAATGTACTTCCTTTAGAACCATAACCATACAATCTCTGGATGCCTGCTGTCTTCAATTGCAAACTGAAAGCCACTCCCAGATTTAAAATCTGTCAACTCCAAGAACACTTGGATAATTTCATATCCAGTGTTAACAAGATTCAAAATCCAGAGGAAATTCTTTCGAGAATATTTTTATGAGATTTCACAATTTCAAGTCAAAATAAGAAGAAGCAGTGCTAAAAATTGACATACACACACACACACACACACACACACCCCAAGTTGGTTTGCATAACTTTCATTCTTTCTGATATCCCTTCTTTGCTATTCTTAGTGTTATTACACCTCAGTCTATATTAGGTGAGCAGTAAAACACTGCCGCCCCATTAGGACCTCTATTACATGTGGCGGTACATGTCGCCATCACTATTTTCACTGACAGATAAACCCTGGTCAGGGCAACTTAGATGGATAAGGCGGAGAGACCTTCTTGCTCAGAGCCTACCTCTTCCATAGTCTCTGCCTGCCTGCTTCCCGAGAGATACCTACCACTGGTGTTCAGAGGACTGTGGGCCCATGCAGTTTACCCGCACATCCTGAAGGGCGCCCACAGTACTTCCTCTTGGGCACAATGAGGGAGAAGGTACATTTCTCTCTTTTCATCAGTAAAGCAAAGGCTTCTCCGGTTTTCCAATGGACAGCTTCTGTCACATGTCCCACCACAGCTTTAAGGGAGGCTGAGAACATTTAGCGTAGCCAGTCTCTGTAGTAGAAGGCAGCCAGGGAGAGGGACTCAGCCTACCAACAGTGTTGCCACAACCTAGAAATAGAATCGCTGGCACCGTGGAGTGTGAACATTTTCGGCATAATAGGTACTGCTAAATCTTCACCATAGTTGTATGAATTTAGAATCTTTATCAAAGGCTATGCTGATTTTTATCTTTGCCATCTGGCTTTTCTCATTGATTCAAATGCAAGATCATATTTGGTTTGGGAACTCGACTCCTGAGTGAGGCCAATTCCCATGATCCTCCAAAAGGCCATATTTCTTATTGTTTCTATTGTTGAGCTCAACTTCTATATCATCCAGTTTCCTCATCTATTTTTCACACCATAGCCAGAGTACATTCAAAGATGCAAATTAGTTTATGTCCTTCAGTGTTTCCCATGGCATGTAGAATAAATTCAAAGTCCTTCTCAGGGTCTACAAGTCCCTGCATTATTCATACTTTGCTTTCCCCGCTAAGGTCTCCTTCACCCTCAGTCACTGAATTCCATTCTTAGTAGAATTCTGTGTGTTTCTAGAATATTCCTGGTACTTTTCTCACCTCAGTGCCTTTGCACCTTTTTTACTTCTGCTTGGAATGCTCTTCTAATGGCTCTTGCTGGGTCGCTCCTTAAAATCCCTCAGGTGTTAATTTACACGTCACTTGCTCAGAAAGGCTTTCCTGACCAGTCTTTCTAGCATAGGTCTTTCTTGTTTTGTTTTGTTTTGTTTTACCTCAGCACTCTTAACTTTCTTAATAGCAGTTAGGGTTAGGGTTAGCTGTGTGACCGTAGACAACTTATCAGCTTCTCTGTGCCTTCAATTTTTAATTTGATAAGGATAATAATTATAATGACCTCCAGAATCAAGCAATATAAAGCTCTCAATCCTGAACATAGTCTGAGGGACACAAATACCCTTTGTTCCCAGACATCCTCCACCTTAATTCATTTCTGGAAAACTTCATTTTCTAAGCTGACCAGACAGGTAGTCTGACGGGGCTCTGTAGAAGATCTGTATCCTTTATACCAATCCTTGTTATTTCTCACCTCCCTGTATATACCCAGCTCAGAGCAGGGTGAGTATGAGGTGCTTTAGGCAGAAGCGCCCTGGGTACTTTCATTAACATGCCTGGCTCTGGATTCCACTCAAACCGTTTTGAAGGGAAACTAACAGCTTGACCTTTCAGAAGATAATTTATTTGAAATAAAATGTGTTAGAGAAAGTATGGCAGTCGCTCTCAATGATCTATATGTCTATGTATATATTTGAAAAATAGTGTCATAGGAGTTACTCACTAGTGACATTGCACACCTGTTGACTGGAATCTCCACACACATAATCTCCTACTGAACATGGGGTTCTCTTTCTATAGTGAAGGAAACATCATCTCAGAGTCTGACAGAATAAAACACTGATCCCAGATCTATCATATACTGACTGAGTGACATTGAAGAATTAGTTTCACATATTTGAGACTCAATTTCCTTATTTATACAATAAAGATAATACCACCCATCTTACAAGGTTCTTGTAAATTTTTTTTAATTTTTTAGTTGTAACTGGACACAATATCTTTATTTTATTTATTCATATTTATATGGTGCTGAGGATTGAACCCAGGGCCTCACACATGCTAGGCAAGCGCTCTACTGCTGAGCCACAACCCCAGCCCCTGTAAAATTTACAAATGAGCTAGACAAAGCTCCTGGACACAGTCTGCTTAGAGGCTGGTGGTTAACATTAATTTTTTCTGGCTCTTCTCCCTGCTCATTATGTGTGGCTGTGTTGGCCACATTCAGGAGCTTCTCTGCACCACCAGGAGAGAGTAGTTTTAAGAGGAAGCTGCTAGAAATACCACGGCGCCATGTTCCTCTGCCTTGGAGAGCTAACCTCGTTACTGCTCACTTTCTCTTGTGAGGCACTGGGAAATGTTCAGCATATTAGATAGGAGAGTAGAACTCAAATACCTGCCAAGATTATGTGCAGCCTACTCAAGGAAAAAAACTTTTTTTAACTTCACAGCTTGTGATTGGGAAAGGACACAGGACAGCTGCTAACTGTTTTCCTTTCATCTCTGCTTTTGGCATATTCCTCTAATAGCTCTGCTATAACACTCGGTCTGCATCACAGTGGGAGCTGAAAGAGTAGAATTAAGGTGCCCCCTCCCCAACCACAACCCCACCCCCTGCTCAGACTCAGCTTCTGGGAAAGGCTATTTAAAACATTTAATGTCCGCCCTACCCCTTTGGGGATGGTATAAACCCAGCTAGACACCACGCTTCAAAAGAGAAGGTAAGACTTTACAGTCATAGGGAAAGTTTAGACTAGGAAACCCCCAGGTCCCTGCCAACCCTGATTCCATGATTCAGTGAGCAGAGGGGAGGTCCTACAGTTTTAAAACTTCTCTCCCGTAGAGGGGACTCATTGTTGCTTAAATGCTGTGAAACCAAACATAAAATACATTGAAACACTGGCTTTCACATGTGAAGTTCTTATGGCTCTAAAATTAAAATATAAATAGTTGAGGTTCAGCCATGTTTTTGTAACTGAACCTTTTCTCTCCTATATTACACTGGAAGTAATGTGGGCTAAGTTATGAGAAAGGTTCCTATCACCTGCAGGAATAAGTTAGTTGTTTAAGTACCTATCTCATGGAGTTGTGGTGAGACTCAAATAAGATGATGTATTTTATACACAAACACAGTGGAATATATACAGTAGATAGGTAAGTAGGTAGATAAGTAGATAGAGAAAAATAAGAACACACAATGAGTTTTGTTCTCATCAACTTTTCCTATTGAAGAACCTATAAATTGGCTTCCTTAAATGAAGAGTTGGTTTCCTCTCTTATAGCTATGACCAAAGCAATACAAATTACTATATAAATAACTTTGCAGTATTTTATAAATACACATAATTCTAAAATTTGCATGAACACATGTCTCAAATGAATCATAATTATAATTTATGATTTCAGCAAATTCTGCTCAACACTTTAACAAATTACCTGCTTACTTAAATGTCCTCCTCTTTTTCTGTAACTTGGAAACAAATGTGTCAAAGGGAAATAGACCTCAAAATGAAGAGGAAATTAATTAGTTATAAAGATAATCATATTAGCTATTAAATAAGACTTAAAATTAAATCTAACATATAGTTTTATTCTGCTAAAATATATGAATTGCATATATAAGATGCTCTCTTGGGACTGGGGTTGTGGCTCAGCGGTAGAACTCTCACCTAGCACATGTGAGGCCCTGTGTTCAATCCTCAGCACCACATAAAAATAAATAAATAAAGATATGTGTCCAACTAAAAAAATAAATATTTTTTTAAAAAGATGCTCTCTTACTGCTTGGTGAGGTAATATTGATTAGAATCAATAGTCTATGTCATCTGAAATATCCAGAAAACTTATAAGCTAAAAATATGAAAATTTCATTATGTGTGTACAAGAAATTCCCTTGCAATTGAAAGAATATATTTAAATGGAAGACTAATGTAGAGCAATTTTTAAAAATGGACTACAAAATTTCTTCCAGTGCCATTTTGTAATTGTGAGAGAGGGAAATAAAATTGGACTTCTTCCATTATATGATCATTTATAGTAACCATGTTTCTGTATGATGAGCTAAATAAAGATTTGTTCCAACACTGACAAAAGTTTAAATTTAGTATTTATTACAATAACTATTACCATAATCATGCAGAAAAGATGTGCATTGGGTTAACTTACTAATTGATATCAAATTGACTCCGTTTCTATAGAAGCTAAGACATACCATTTTTATTCCAAGAAAATTGTATGCACCATGTTATTTATGCTATAAAAATTTTTTAAAAACTAAAGTACATGTTTTTCCATGTGTGAGTTTGCAAGATCTTGGTGTAATTCTCTTATACAACTATCCTATTTTAAATTTAAGACCACACAAATTGTGGATAAGAATCTAATTGAGTTAATTATAAACCAAAAGCAATTTTCTCCAGTCAACAGTAGCCTCTTGATTTTTTTCAGTCTTGGACTGAATAGAGAGAGACTAAATAATATTATTCAGCTTATGCTTATATTAAGAAGAAGCCAACTCCCCCTGGTCCTTAAGCATGCTTTCCTAGCATTTTATGCAATATGTGATGTGAAGGAAAGATTTCTAAATGAATGTGATGTGACATTAAGGTTACGAGGTAGGAGAATGTCTGAAGCGGCAGTCCTTAGAGACAGAGCCATCAGTCTAGATATCCTTAAGAGATGATTTAAATGAAATGCAGTTTTACTTCTAATGGATCATTAAATACAAAACACTGCTTTTCAATCTATTGGTCACCTTATTAGTTTGTCACAGTTGAAAACATCACATGCACAAAATATTCTCCCCATGGTCAGAGAAACTTCAGCTTTCAGCTATCAATGCATAAAATATGAGGTGATTTTTCTTCATTCCATGCTTAAGAAAGCAATAAAGACACCCTGGCTTAGACATTTCTTGTCTGTGAAAGAACAGTTGTTATAAGAACATTGCCTTGGGCCTCTCTGATCCTTCTAATAAATAAGTCATTGACTAAGCAATTTTATCTGAATACCTGTGCAGAGCGCCTGGTAGGGTGTCAAGATAATAATATTTTAGCAGTTATACTTGTCATTTTTATATCATAGATTGCTAGTCCCATAATAAAGAAATACTATTGAAAGTAGAATAAGCTTCTAATTTGTTTTGATGACTAAAAAGTTAGAATTTTCCTAAAGATTCTAAATTTAATGTTCATAATGTTCATAAACTTTGACTAAGAAACATAAAATAATCATATCTTGAGAATGACTCATGAATACTTTATATTTCCTGCTCCATTTTTGCCCCTACTATGTGAAGATTTCACTACAATTTCAATTCTGTGACTATAGAGCAGCACTGTCTAATAGAATTTTCTACAATGATGGACATATTCTAAAATCTGTGTTGTGCTTATAGTGGTCACCAACCACATGTGGCCAAGTACTTGAAAGCAAGATTGAAAAGAATCAACTAGATTTGGCATTTGAGAGGTCATTCTCAACACTTGGCAGAGAATTCCATGGAGTTAATAGAGGATAAAAGCCTATTATAGTGGGTGGAGGAGAAAAAGGGAGATAAAGTAGAGACAGCAGGTGTACTGGGGAGGTGAGGAGGTGGAGTGCACTGGAGTAGGTGGGTGAGCAGAAGACTGGCACAATGGAGCTCTGCTGCAAAAACCAGTGATCTGGCATTTGTGTGAAAAATGGATGGAAGAGGGAGGAAGCTGTATTTTATGTTCAGTTTTTATTAGGAAAAAAGAAGCTAAGCTGAGATTCTCTACCATTTAGGAAAAACAAGTGATAAAGTAAGAATAAATCCTAGTTCCACAGGAAGAATGGAAATGTTTATGTTCCTTTGGTCACCTTGAGGATTTAAGTCCTCAAGTGTTTGAGTTTTTTTCTGAAAATCTATAAGAATCCATAATACTATAAAATAAGGTATTCCATTATTTCCTCTAATAGAAAATTTTATAAATTCATAATACCAAGATTGATTTGTCAAACAAAAAGGATGTATTCTTGAACTTCTCTATAATCATTTATTAAAGCTAACTTTAGGTTACAAATTCTGAAACATAAAATGTAATTTCAAAATATACAATCTATTTTTATATAATTATCCTAATCAAAAGTCAATCAGGACTGAAATCATACAGTTTTTTGAAGTGAATGCATATTGTTTAAACTTTCATTTTGTAAGTGAGAATCATGAAGGCCAAAGAAACAAAAGACTCAGCCAAATTTACCCAACCATGACCTGAACCCAGGTTTTTAGACTCCGAGTCCCCTGCTGTTTAGACAGAGGACTGGATGAATGACACAGCAAGATATTTTGTATGCATTTTCTTTCTATCTATTGTAGAAAGAGAGAAAACATTTTCTTTTATATTAATTTTTCATCGACACACAATTGTACACATTTATGGGGTGCCATGTGATGATTCCATACATATATACATCATGTAATAAACACATCAAAGTGGTTAGCAGAATTCAAAATTTCTAACAGTGTGCCTCGTGGAGGAAAAGAACTCTTTTCTTTGTTTCCTGACTAGTGTTATTTGCCCTTAAGCACATTCTCACAATTTTCATTATGCCTCGCATACTTCTCACTCATTTTTTGAAAGTGTTTGCTAGGGCTGGGCATGGTGGCACATGCTTGTAATCCCTGTGGCTCAGGAGGCTGAAGTTGGAGGACTACAGGTTCAAATCCAGGCTCAGTAACTTAGTGAGGCTGTAAGCAATCTAGTGAGATCCTGCCTCAAAATAAAAAAATAAAAAGGGTAAGGGATGTGACTCAGTGGCACTTACCCAAGCACCCTTGGGTTCGATCCCTGGTACCCAAAAAAAAAAAAAAAACGTATTTGTTAGGAAATTTGAACCAAACAGAAACTATTATCATGTACTTAATGCCTTCCTTAAAAATGTCTGACTTATCTACAATTCTTCTAAAAGACTCTTCCCTTACTGAAGACAGAAAAGATAATATTGGGGTGGCTTTAGAGGCAGAGCAGTGGAGTTTAACGATTTGTTAAAATTATCTCAGTATTCAAAAACTGACCTCAGGTTTTCATAATTATACATAGTAAGTCCTACAAACTATAGGATCTTTGTATGTTTGGGGTTTGTACAAAAAAAAAAACTGGACTTTATATTTTGCATGAAATGAATGTGAAGGTTGCTAATACAGCACATAGAAAAACTGATTGTACTCTAGCTCATAGATGGCCGAAGGACTTTGTTTCCTTCTTTTTGTTGTTGTTATTGTTTGGTTGGTTGTGGGGGGGGATGGGGGTCAGTAACTCCTTTGTAAATATCTCAGAAAGAGTAAAAATCAGATTAAGTATCACATATCTTGCTCATGTCGCAATAGTCCATTTCTGGAAATAATAACACTTTCTCAAAATGAAGTCATTTATATTCTTAGCCATGCTCTATTGTGTGCACTGAGTAATTTCTTGAGAGCAATGTTTCCTGTGGCATATTGCCAAGGCTAGGTTTATTTGTTTTTCATTAGGTTTTTCATTATCAAGCTGCTATATACCTGAATCGTTCCGCTTCCTCTGAGATGGCTGCTGTAGCTTAAGCATAGGAATGATACTATGAGTAGGTGGAATGCTTTTGTCCATTGAATGCCCATTTTTAAATACTTAGCTATGGTACCATTGTAATGGCTTTAATCCTTCTAAGAACAATCAATTATCCATTTATAATGTAGTCTGATATTAAACTGTTTACATTCATCTATTCAGTCCCTGTCCAGGAAAAAGCATTAGTCTCACTTTGCACCATGCTAGGCTTGCCCCTCCTCCTCCTCCTCTCTTATCCCAGGGAAAGCCATCCAGATCCACCCCTGTCCCAGCCTGGAACCAGGATGCATTCTGCATTTCTCCATCATCCCACATGTTCAATCTCCAAGTTAAACTTGTTGATAGTTCGCAAATCCATTTGCTTCTTTCTGACTCCGATGACTACTACCTTAGTTTAAGCCCAAATCATCTCTAGCACAGCTGCAGCAACCTCCTCAACACTGTGGCCCCGGTATTGCCCCTTCCAGTTCATTTTCTTTTACTTTGAACTTATTTCTGCACCTGTTGCCATCCACAAGCAGGTATTCATAAGTGTTTTGTGTTATACACTAATAGAACAGAGTTTGGGGATTTTTCCAGAAAAGTAGCAATCCTGATTCTTGAACTTCTATAGAATCCTTAATTTTTAAAATACTTTTATTTTTTTTATTGACATTATAATATTCATACTTAGCAGTTACAGCATAATAATTCAATACATTTGTACAATGTGTAATGATCATATCAGGGTAATTGGCATTTTCATTTCCTTAAACATTTATCCTTTCTATGTGTGGGTAAAGTTCAAATTCTTCTAGTTATTTTGAAATATATAATAAATTATTATAAATTATAGTTATCCTACTGTACTATATAGAACATAATAACAGTTTCTTCCATCCAAATGTATTTTAGTACCCAAGACCCATCCTCTCTCCGTTGCCCTCTCCCCACTACCCTTCCTAGCCTCTTGACACTCTCTACTTCTCAGCTTCCACCACTGAGCAAGAACATGCAGTATTTGTCTTTCTGTGCCTGTCTTATTTCATTTGACATAATTAGAATCCTAAATTTAAAGAGATGCTCTAGCTTACAGATGAAAGATTCAAATCTAGGGACAAAATGAGTACCTATAATTTCTGTCATGTATTAATCAGCAGCTTAATATAGTCATTGAAATCTGAGATTTTCAGGACTAGGCTAGTTCTTGGAGATTGTGTGATTCAACCTTATCATTTTATAGTTAAGGAAACTGGGACCCAGGTATGGAAATCAAAATGATCTTTCTAATTTTAGAATCCCACCATGTATCTCTTTTCTTAAAACCCGTCCATGGCTTCCCATGATGGTCCCAATGAAGTCTGAACTTCTTGGCATTGCATACAATATCTGTGCAGTCTGGCCTCTGCTTATCTTCCATTCTTACCTTTTCTCTTCTCTCCAAATTGCCCCATAACTCAATGCTTTTCAGTATACTTTGTCTTTTCTTATAGGTTATTGCACATAATATTCCTTTTGTCCCTCCTTCTTTGGGTCCTAACCACATCTGATTAAGTGTCATCTGCTCCAAAAACATCTCTCATATCCCTTCTGGACTCACAAGTGACTGTCACCACATAGCTATTCACAGCATTCCAACTGCCTTTGCATAACCTATGTCTGTTACTGGACTGGAAGGAGTAAAGCCTGTCAGGGGCAGTGTCTGCATCCTATTCATTGCTCTATTTCCCCATCTTGATTAGGAATATGGCATTCAATATTTTAAAATTTATTATTCTCACTTTTAACCTGCCTACTTCATGTCAATTTTTCCATCAGTCCTCCTCGCAAAATCTGTTTTTAGATTAGTTTTTTTAAAAATGAATTGATTCATTCACATCAATGTGCAGGTCACTGATAATCCTAAATGACAACTCTTCCGAGATGCATTTACATTTTTACAGGAACAGAATTCTAAGTCACAGGGATGAATCTCAGTGTAGATAATCTGACTTTAAAAAGTAACCAAGAGAGATTTGTGAGGAGAGGGAAGTTTTCAATACCTCCCAATTGGTAACCCAGGGGACCAACTCTGCCCTCACCTGCACAGAAGAATGACTTTGTGTCTTTGCTTACAAAAAATCAGATCACTTGTTGGTTATTTTACTCTGTGTTAAATAAATTATTATTTCCCACAGTGTAAACATTTAGTTTGTCTGTAACAATTCTGGTTTTGTTTCAGGGAAGCAATGTTATGGAAGATCAAGATTTGCTGGAAATTGGTATCCTTAATTCTGGGCACAGACAAAGAATTCTACAGGCAATCCAGCTCCTTCCAAAGGTAAGAAATACTTTATTGCCCTAGCCCTGTGTATGGTTCCTAGCAGGTTTAAGTCCAGGCTGCAGGGCATGTAATGCAATGTAGAACAGGATATGTTGTGGCCAGCTGGGAATCTTCACAAATATCCATCCCCCCACCCCCAGGTGAGAACTCAGATACAAGAAGGCTAGAGTCATATTAAGTAAGTGCAGGAATGTCCTTGGCTTAAGGCCTCATTCCCCATAAAAAGCAGTATCTCTAATAGCAACTCCATAGACTTAGCCTCCAGCATCTCTATGAGGGTCCTGCCTAATTATTAGAGTCATCACTAAGGAGGTCCAAAATGTCCCATCCCCACCATGTATTTACAGTTCATAGATAGATCCTTCCTGTCTAGATGCAATTGGCCAAGGAGGCATCATTTTTACTGTAAACTGTGTGTTATCTGGCAACTCAGTTGATGTTCTGTTCCTAGATAAGCTTTTAAAGAAGCCTAAAGGAAGAGGTAGGATGTGAGAACTAGTCTTTCAAGATATGTAGGATTTTAATGGATAGGGAAAGGGAAAGGCATTTCAGGAGGCCAGAAGAGCCATCTAGTCCCAGGTATGGTCCAGGCCACAAATTGCTGAAAGCATTAGATAAATCATTAATAATATAAAATCCAATGGGATTTGCACAATAGTGTGAATGTACTAATGTCACTGAACTTATGCTTTAAAAAATTTTGTTAAAAGTATTTCATCACCATTTTTAAAATGATCAAAAAGAAAAAGAATCTTCGGTGTGATTAAAACTGGAGAGTGTAGTGTGCTGTCAGAAATAAAGCAGAAAACATAGATAGGGTCAGTTTGTGTCAGGCTAAGGAATTTGAAATTTTTTCTGTAGGCACTGGAGACTAGACATGCCTGGACTACTTTATACTGATGAATTCTGGAAGCAGTTTACAAGAGGAATTACAAGGAGGGAAAGTTGAAGTGGGGTCATCCAGTTGGGAAAAGATTAGCGGAGGGCAAGCCTGGAGGCAGGGTAGCAGGAGAGCTGTAAAGGATGCACCTGGATCCACAAGCTTTTCCTACATTTTGTACTCTCTCTCTTTTTTTCTCTTCAGAATGGGAAAGAAATATTAAACACTAAGGAAGTTATATGATAAAAATTGTCATCAGACAGTGAACTGAGTTTTTTCTGATAGAAACTTAACACTTGTACATTTAACAAGAGCCAAGCATAGGAAGGAGTATAAAATCATATAATTTCCTACATTAAACAGAAAAGAATAAAATGTCCTTAGAACTAATTCTCAAAATAATCTGAATGTGCATATTGTTTATCTCCCTACTTTTATATCTTAAAATATTATTTCCTCCCAAGCTGAGGGGAGGCAGGTAGTTCAGTGGTAGGGTTATTGCCTACCATGCATGAATCATCATCGTCACTATCATCATCACCACTACCATCATCACCACCACCACCATTATCAACACCACCACAATCATTACCACCACCACCATCATCATCATCATTATCGTCGTCATCGTCTGTCATCCTGGTGGACTACTTTAAGGATTTCTCATTTGTCCTCTCTAACCTGGAGCATTCACACACGTCTAATCTCTGTCTGGAATTCCCTCTTAATCTCTACAACTGGATTTCCACTTCTCTAAAACTCCTTCTAAAATGCAAATCCGTTCACATCACACCCAACTTAAAGTCTCCAATGCATTTCCTTCTCACTTAGAATAAAATTCTTATCTTGTCCCAAAAGTCAATAGGATCTGGCCCCTTCCTACCTTTGTGACTACATTGTCAGTTTTTCCTTCTACACTTCAGACACGTGCTTTCTTTTTGTTTTCCACAATGGCAAGCACATTTTTCCCTAAAGGTCTTTCTGCATTGGTCCCTCTACCTGGAAAGCCCTTCCTTCAGACCTTTGTTCATCATCAAGTCTCTACTCAGGTGACACCACTTCAAAGAGGCCTCATGACCTAAAATCATACCTCCTACCAGTTATCACTGTCCTTGACATTTCCCTGTTTTATATTTCTCCATAGTACTTATGGCTAATTGAAGTGTTATTATTTGTTTGTTTCTTTCTTTATTGTTTTTCATCTTGCCCAGAGGTAGCAATGTCCTTGAGTTCAGGGACCATGACTATCTCCCTTCTGCATACACAGTCCCTAGAGCAGTGTCTGCCACAAAGTAGCTAGCCAATAAATATTTGTGAAATAAGGGAATACACTCACCTCTCATTCCCCTGAGAATTTTGTAGCCCTATGCATGTTCCTGTCAGAAGGTGCAAATGCTATGTATAGCATGTTATAAGCACCTGAGTGCAGGAACGGCTGAACATCCTTGAATTTTCCCTTTCTGCTTAGCCCAATATATCATTAAAAGAATGAATAAATGAGTGATTGAATGAATGTTTTCCTCACATGTCATTCAAATGTTTTTTTTAAAAGAGTGCTTCAATTTTAAGATAATTCTATAATCCTGAACATGCAATTTCATAAAGATAAACAATAGAAACTGCACCTAAAATTATCCAGGGAATAAATGGAGTATTTATTTTCAAGACAGAATATCATCCCCATTAGAGAAAACAATCTAATAGAAACAATACAAAATTAGGCTTCTATCAAGAGGCGGATAGAAGTGCTTACTCTGCACACAAATGAATGAAGACTATATAAGAACACCCAATCACGTCTGCAGCACAAACAGAAGGTTATAATGCTACGAATTTATGCTTTGCCTTCTTAGGTAATGAGCCCAGTCTTCATATGGCTAATAGTGTAATATCACTGCCAGCACATTCATATGGTTTCATTCCAACTTTGCACTGCCAGAAAATGGACAAAATGTCTCTTTCTTTTGCTTATATAATTTTGGTCTTCAGAATATTTGTTCTTCATCTGTCATGAGAAATATTCTATGATTACCACCTGAGATGCTTTAATTAACATATTGTGTTTTGTAATTGGTGAGATTGTTCCTAAACAGAGAAAAGATGGTTTGCTAAGTACAATCTTGATCTCTTAGCATACTTCAAATGTCTTATTTTTGTATTTGTCGTTTCAGGTTTCTTCCTTTGGCAAGAATGGCTTTTATGTAATATGTTCTTTTTAATGTTGAAATATGCACCAATGCAAAGATCTGCAAGTCCTCAAGTATATCTAATAACATTCAAAACACAGAATATGTTAGTTGGGCTCTGATCATAGACATCTTTAGAACAGTAATCACAGTCATTCCTCCCTTTCTTCATTCTATCCGTCTTGCATACTTGACTTCCAACGTCAGTTTGCCCTTCCTTCACCAACTCCAGCTAAGTCTGTTCTCAGGCCTGAAAATTTCCCTGGTTTTATGAAGATCAAACTTCATTTCTTAACCTTTTAAAGAAAGGAAATATGCCTAAGATTTCCTGAGAAAGGAGTTCATTTTGTACATTCTTAGAATTGTACGTTTTCCATCTTCTAGACACAGAGCAATTATCTAATTACTTATTTATAACATATAACTTACCTTTTTCCAGCTAAAACTGCAGAGCCAAATGTTTAGACAGTGTTTTAAAATGTTTTCCTTTTGTCAAGGGCATAATCACTTTTTTCCTTTGATAATATAATACCTGAAAGTTAGATAGGATTTTCATACTAAATGCTCAGAAGACTTTGTGTCAAGGCCCATATTGTGTCATCTGTCTTAATAGCACTCATCCTAAATTGAAAATGTATTTACCATAACTTTATGTCATATACTCCATTTTAAAATATTTTCTCTTCTAATTTTTTTCTGTTTTATAATATGTTTTGAAACTGTTTAATAGTGCTCTGTACTTTCTATACCCCTTTCCTTTGCTCCTACCCTTCCCTTAATCTGCTTTGATCTGACTCGTTCCTCTGCTGCCACTCCATACAACTGATGCCAAGGTCACCAGTAACCAGCAGAGCAGAGATTTCATAAGCCCCTTTTCCTCTTCTCTTGATCTGACTTCAGTAGACACTGATACTGTTGACAACCATTGACACTATATTCTTTGGGATTCCACAATACCTAGCTACTCTCTCTCTCTCTCTCTCTGCTCTTCTCCTTCGCTTACTTGCTTTTCTCAGTTAAATCTCAAAAATATGTGATGACCAGTGAATGTTGTTATCACAGACTCTTGATCATCGTTTTGTTCATTTCCACTGTACTTTACTGCATAATGAAAACCAAAATTTTAGTTGCCTTTTACTTCTAAGTTTAGTTTAATTTAATCAGTATGTGTTTTAGGTGCATAGTTTCAATTATTTTTTCACTGAATGACAACAAACACCTCTGATTAGATTAAATCACCACCTTTGCTATCCTCAGTTTGAGACTTCGGTTAAAAAAAAAAAAAAAAAGAGTCCCCTTTTGCCAATAGAAAAATAGAATTCTGTATTGCTACTACATAACAAATTTCCACAAATTTTATTGGCATATATCAACATTTATTAATGCAGTTTCTGTGAGTCAGGAACCCAGGTGCAGGCTGGGTCCTCTGTCTCTGAGTCTGTTCCAGGGTTACAGTCATCTCAAGACTCAACTAGGAAGAATCCACTTTCCAGTTCAGTCTCATGATTACAGGTAGGATTCAGTTATTTAGGGCTTTCGGACTGGGGCCTCAGTGCCTCATAGCTGATGGCTGATAGCCTCCCTCAGTTCTTATCACATGGGCCACCCACAGAGCATCTCACAATTGGATCTAGCTTCAACAGAGTAAGCACTGAAGACAACAAGAAAGTGCTAGCAGCATGGAAGGTACAGTCATTTGTAACCTAATCACAGGAGTAACTTCCCATCCTTTTGCAATATTCCATTCCTTAGAATCAAGTTCTAAGTAGATCCAGCCCCAGAAAGAGGTGTTTATACAAGTTTGTAAATACCAGGAGGTGGCTCTTTGGGTGCTATCTTGAAAGTCTGCCTATCACAGATGCACTTTATAATGATCTACTTTACAGTCCAGTTTCCATGACATATCTGGGTTAAAATGGAAAGACCTATGAACAATAACAACAAAGGCATTTTTTATTTCTTTGGGCCATCTTCCTGGGACTATGATATGCACAGTTAGATGATTTGAAAGCCATGTTAGCAAAAACCATTCAAAAAAAAGCACACGTCTCTGGTCTGTAAGGTCACATTTAACATATCAATATATGGCACAATAATACAGAAATTAAAGACCTTTGGGGATTTTCCAATTTCACATAAAGACTTCATAGTTTCTACAGGGCAATGATATTGGCCAAATTATATTGCTATATTGTATGCATGTACAAATATGTGACAACAAATCCCACCATTATGTATGACTATAATGTACCAATAAAAAAATAGGGGGAAGAAGACTTCATACTCCAAACACCACTAATCAAAGTGAGCCACACAAATCAGTAATTCCCATAAAACATCATAGATTTTTTAAAATATATTCATTCTTCATACTGAAAGGAGCATATTTCTTCCTATATTGGGGAAGTGAGTTGATCAAATACTATTGAACAAGACTTAGCAAAGAAAATACATTTTAAAAAAAACTAGCAAAACTAGAAAGTTAAAAAAGGACCATAGGGATGAAAAGGTACTAGAGGGATTGAGAACTCAAACATTTTAAAGACAAGACAATCTAGAATGGTGGGAACTGAGGCAAACTGGAAAGCACAAGTCCTATTCCCTCACCCACCAACAAATTATATGGGTTTTTTTTTTCCTCAGTTACTTTGTTAACAAAACAAAGCCCTAGGGACCAGATTTGGTTATAGCTAGCTGTCTCTTTGCTACTCCTGTGTCACAGGGAAAAGTATCTCTCCAGAAATGAAAGTTTTAAAGTGGTAGGATCACAGAGTATTTTAGAATTTGAAAGGAATATTATAAATGTGATATCTCACTTTAGCTTCCCATTCAAGACTATGCTCTTAAAGACTCCAGTTTCTTTCAATAGCCTTGAAATTCAGATGTTTGTTAATTCTAGTCTCAATGGATAATGCTTTAGAGGGAAAATGTACAACCAATGTAATTTCTTTAAAAATCTAGAAAGGAAGGTTCAGTCTTATTTCCCTGTCACTTAGAAAAATGATAAAAACTTATTCCTTTTAAAACTATTTTTCAGAATGGCAGTGACAAAATACAGGCTATAGGCACAAATGCTCTCATGGTACATTTAGACAGGGTAGCTTTTTATTCTCCCATCCCATCACTCACTCTTCATCTACCCACGTTCTTTTTACTTCCATTTCCCTTCCCCCACTGGCTAATGTCTTAAATTTTGTGACACCCAATGTTGGCCTAGCACTCAGGGGACATCTGTTAAAGACACACCACAGAACAGAGTTTCATATACACACACATATACAATGTTAACATGGAGGTCCCAATCTAAAGTAAATATGCAACTCAACTCAGTCTGATAAAGGAACAGAGTATTCCACGTCCTGTTGGTCTGGTCCTTAGAGACACAGGCTGTGGTATTCTCAAGGACCATCCCTTCAGCTCTGAAAATGATTTATTGTTCTAGGACAAATAGATGTGCTTAGACCAGGGATTGGCAAACCTTTTCTACAAAATGCCAGATTGTAAATATTTGACACTGTATAGGCCATAAATCTTCTGTTGCAACTACTTAACCCTGTTGTGGAATAAAAGCCACCATGGATCATTCAGAAATGAATGAGTGTGGCTATGTTCTAATAAAATTTTATTTATAAGAACAGGCAATTGGCTGGATTTGACCTGTGTACCATTGTTTACTGACACATAACTTATATTAGCAACAAATTCTCTAGCTAGATGGAGGCTTCGCTGTACTTCTGAAAATCTTCTAGACAGGAAAGATTCTGATCAGAAATACAGCCTACTACGTCAGATGAATGAAAGGGCCCAGGATGGCCCACAAGCCTCCTGGTATTGTCCCAGAGATTTGTGTAACACAGGTATTTTGTCATGACTAACAGGGATGACACTAGCTGCACATTTGTTAAAAGGTGTTGGCCCCATCTTCATGGGAACTCTTCAGGGTTCAGCATTTATATAAATCAGTAAATAGGTGTTCATTGAATTCTTCTATATTCCCAGATCTAACCCCCAAACTATAACTCAGTGTTCTCACAAACAAGAAAGCAAACTACTCCAAAATCTCGTGTCTCAATGTGATTAGTTCTACCTCCTCTTCCCAGTGATCCTTTATTAGCTTCTTATATGGAGTCTGTTTCATGAATTGATACCCTCCAGAATTCAGTCCTAATTCTCTCCTCTTCTTCCTTCCCATACTCTCCCTTGGCACCTTCATCTGCCCCGATAGCTGCCGCTACCACCTACACATGAGTAAGCCCCAAACCACTGTCTCTAGATTTGTAGCTCTGCCTTCAGGAATCCCACATCTGGATATAACACAGAGCCTTCAGAATAAACATGTCCAAGCTAAGTTGCATTTTCATCAAAGAAAACTGCCTGAATTCTATTGCATTTATCTTTATTTATTTATTCTACAAATACTTAAGGCTGCCTACTATATCCCAGGCACTTCCCTTGGCACTAGAATTATAGTAATGAACAATGTAGGTGCACCCTTTGCCCTAACAAAACATATATTTTAATGAAAAAAATGGATTTTGTATACATAAACACACACAACGTTTTAATGATATTTTCTTATATGTTATGTAATATGGACACATTTATATATTTACAAGTATAATAGTATAATATTCATATACTACTATATTTTATATAAATTTATTTTAAAGCTTTAATATATTTTTTATGTTTCAAAATAATATATTTTATATAGTTATATATAATATATAGTAATATATTTTATATAATCATATATAATAATTTATATAATAATATATAAAATTTTAAAATGTCATTAAAAGGTACAGGGTCCAGGAGGATTAGTTATCTTGTTATAACCTGTAAATTTCAGAAAGAATTTGATACCTTTGGAGAATGAGGAAGGAAGAAAGAGTAATTGACTTAAGGTCAAACACTTGAGTAACCTAAGGTATGGAAATTATGAAGTAACAGCAAATCCTTGACATCTTTCTTATTATTCGTTAGCCTGGCACAGTGTGTAATCAGGGTAGTAAACTCCAGCCACTGTAACAACTGCAAAATTATGGTGTTTTAACACTATTATTTTTAGTTCTTATTCATGCTAGGTCCAGAGTCAGGTAGCTCCCCTCCAAGTAGTAACTCAGGGATTGAGGTTTCTTCCGTCATGGCAGAGTTCTTTAAGTGCTACCATCTAAAGGCAGGGTAGAGAAGAGCATGGAAGACCACACAGTGTTCCATTGTCAGGCCTGGAAGCGCACCACTTACGTTAGACTACATTTGATTCACCATGATGTTCATGACCCTCGCTAAACTGCAAAGTAGAACAAGACATATACTCTTGTCCCAGGAAATGATGACAGAAACACCATTCCTTTCTGTACCTCAACTGCCACCCTTTTTTACACAAGTTCCCTTCTAGTCACTCCTTAAAACTTACTTGAAAAAGCATTTTATGACATCCTCTCTCTGGGTGAGATTGAAAGTTTAACCCTTTTGTGTTCCCTTCCTACCCTCATACAAAAACTACCTATTGACTAGGTAGTCTCTCTCACTCAGGATTAGGATCTTTGCCATATCTATATTCATCTTCATTTCCTAAGCCTGGAGCACAAAGCACTTGAAGATAGTAATGCCCAGTTCATTTTTATTAAATCTGTTGTAAATAGAATGCAGATTAGAGATCAAAACTGGGTGAATTAGATCAGAAATCCTAAAGGCATTTCCTGACTGATGCCTTTATCTTTAAATGTTTTACAAAGGAGTATGGCATGTTCTTTATGCATGTCAGCACCCACAACACTGGTGGCCTGCATTCCTAGAGTCTCCCCCATGCCTCACACTTTCTGTTTACAAGTGAGGACCAATAACCAGTCTATTCTTGAAGGACACACAGGGAAAAAGAATGGCCAATGTTCCTTGAAGCTCAAAGGACAAAACCCAGTATATGTACAGAGTGCAAAATAGCCCTATCTATTGAAGCCGGATGGATATTCAGAGAACTATTGGATGTGAGAGAAGTACAGTCCAAATTCACTTAAACTCTGTTCCAAAGTTTTTATGCAATTTCAGAAGGCAAAATGAAACTGCATTCTTCCAAACCTATGAGGGAGGATTTTTAAAATATTTTAATTTAAATGAATTTGTCTTGGAAAGGTTTAATATGTATACCAGAGAGCTGAAATATCATTTTTACTCATAATCCCCCCTGATATTTACAGAGAAATAGGGGAGGAATTAGGCAAGTAAATAGGTTCCCACCTACTGCTATCCCCAGCAGCTGTTGTCCTTCAACTTTGAGAAGTTCACCCCAATTTAGTAAAGAGCAATGGCTCCCTTGGAGTTATACTGCGGCCAGTAGGGAGAGTGAAAGGGATTTAGTTATCTGAGTTCTTTCTCTTCCTTACGTAATCCTTCAAAGAACAATTCCAATTTAGAGCTGGAAAGAACCTTTAAATTTCCAGCTCATCCTCTTACTTGAGTCTTTTCACAGGTGAAGAAACTAAATCCCAGTCATCTTAATTGACTTTCCCCCAGGCAGATTGCCCCTTCTTAAGGGAACTGGAGCTAAAGCCCAGGCTTGGGTGCTCATGACAGTTGCCCCTGGGTGAATACTGTGCTGTGGCAGAGACCCAGGGCCATGAGGATGCTTACATGTTTGTGATTGAAACTGAAAAGAGACTGGACAGAAAAAAAACCAAAAGACTCAAAGCAAGAACAGGGATGTCTATAAAACTAGGCTTCCTTTTAGGTTTCAGGCTTAAAAGGCTGTTCTTGTAGCCTCCCTAGATCACTGAATTCCCTTCTCAAGGCTGGGAGGAAAGGGCTATGGCAGGGATCCAGAAGCCCTGGCAGGACAGGAAGGAGACAGCCATGTAAAAGAATAGACCTACAAGACCACTTCAGCTGTCCAGCAGCCTCCAGGGCTCAAGTCTCTCGTATGCCCTTGAAGGTGGATGCAGAGAAGCTTCACCGATAGCACGCATTGCTACCTGCAGGAAGGCAAGGTGTAATGGAGTAATAAATAAAACCATCTTGTTTGTTTTCGTCTTTAATCTGGTTGGAGAGGAAGGAAGATTGGACAAGATGGAAGACCATTCTCTAAAGAGAGTTGGGGACACATCTTTAGAACATTAAACCTCATGTTAATGACACTTTTATAGAATTAAGCCAGAAAACAGCGTGGTATAGTGGTTGGGAACATGGCCAGACTCCCTGAATTTGAATCTTGGCTCTGCTCTTTGCCTAATTGGGTGACCTTGGGCAATTTTTTAAACATGTCTCTGCCAGTTTCCTCATCTTTAAAATGGATATAATGATTTTACCCAGCCTGGAGGAGTGTTGTGCTGTTCTGTATTTGGATCTATTAAATGAATATTTTTTAAAAAGTTGAAGGTGAACCAAGAACAACATGAGGTTCCTTCAGCCCATTAATTATATCTGAAAATTACTACTCCAGGCTTAAACAATAAGCAAAATGAGTTGCCTTTTATTTATTCACACAATAGTTTTTATGAACCATCCACGACGTGCCAGGCATTGTTCCAGCTATTGAGATGTGATTAGGAAATAAGACCTACAAGGTTATTGTCCTCATGTAGATTATATTCTAGTGGGAGATCCAGATAAAAGTAGGTAATTATAAGTAATGGTAAATGCTGTGGATAAAAATATTGAGCAAGAGAATGGACAAAGAATCATAGGGATGACTGAATGCCATTTTAGGTGGACAAATTGGGCTTCAAACCCAGGCAACTCACTGTATTGTCTAAGCATTGTACTTCAAAGGACAATAAGGATACTAAGGGGATATTGAGATAAGCAAGCTAAATAATCCACTTAAGTCATCTTAAGGAACTTGCAATCTTGCCAGGGCTCAAAAATGAACCCTCTTGAGCTTTTAGTTAAACCTAATTTAATCCTAGTTTAGCTACCTACTGCTTGAGTCACCTTGGGCAAGTTACTTAAATTCTCTAATCCTCAATATCCTTATTTGTAAAATGAAGATAATAGTGGAACCTGCCATATTAGGTTATTATATTACTCTAGACTACAAAAATCAATAAAGTTTTGATATTGCTTTTGTCAAGGACCAAAAATTAACCACAAAGGGACTCATTTCCTGACAAGAGAATCTGCCTAGGACTGTATTTGTATTGCACAGTGAGCTTTTTGTTCTATACTAGTGGATTTTGCACACTACAGATTTCTCATTATCTAAATAAGGAATAAAATTGCAGATTTGATTGTCATCTGCTAGCTTAAACATTTTGGAATACATTTGGAGTTATTGTTTAACCCATCAAGAGCTAAAAGAGAAGGTGTTAAAATCATAACTAGAGCCTTCCTATATAAGAGATTAAATGGTTAAGCTTAATTTTGACATAGCTACCTGTCTGACTATATCTCTTAGAGGTAATGAAATCAGTTCCCAGCACTAAGTAAAAATGCAAGAAGAGTGTGGGGAGATGGAAAAGAGCTTAAACAGCAAGGGTTCAATAAATGTCTGGCACAGATTGGAACCGGACTAAGAATATGAATAGTAAGACCCTGATGGTGTGGTTCTCTTAAATTGCTAAAGGCATTGAGATGTCATAGAAAAGCACAACTACGTAAATTTTAAATTTTCACAAAAACTATAAAACAACATACCTACCATTTTGAATAAGCCATTGTTAAGTCACTGTTTCCTACCATTACTGTATAATCAAGTGAGTGCTAATTTAACAGTTGAATAGAATTTTACTAAATTCTATATTTTCAATCAGTAGCATTCAAGTCAAAAGACTCTGTTTTTTGGGGTCTGCAAATGTATTAATGTCACAGACATAGCACAAGAAGAAAAAAATAAGATGAAATTACACAGTCTGCACCTTCATCTATATTTTTGTCTAGATAAAGAAGTTAGGTGAAAATTCAAGTTATTTTAATATGAAGTGAACTATAATAGAAGTAAAATTATAAACTTTTGCAAGGCCTCCTGGAGAAAAGGTAGATGAATCAAAAAGCCATTCCTATGCACAGTAAAACTTCTTTGTTATGGAATTTTGCAATTGCTCATGACACACCAATCAAAAAGTGACTACAAGCATTTGTTTGGCTTATTTAGTTAGATAGATGTGCTGTTTGGTCTTGTTTATAATAGCCATCCTCTGAATTGCAGCTCATACCATTAATCCAGCCACGAACTTCATTCTTCACTTCACCTTTCAATGAGTAATAAGTCAAATACTTCAAGCACAGATGAACACCTGCAGTCAGCTTCAGTGGAGCAGGCCACAGTAGTGACATAGTTAATGTTCTTCTACCCCTAAACTAAGCACTTTTTCATTACATGATATTTCTTTGTGGTTTATTTTCTTTGTTGGTAATTAATGTAATTTTAGATTTCAAAGACTGGTAGTCCTCACATCCATCTTTTGCCTGTGGGTTCTGGCCTGATGGTTGATCTGTGGACCCGCAGAGGACACTCTACCTAGTAATCCACATTTCCTAAAACCAGAAAGACACTGCATGGCAAATCCTTGATTTCATAGCAAATATTTAAATAGAAATTTCCAATGTGCCGGACACTATTATAAGTACTGCTGGATTAACCCCTAAAGTAACTAGTTTAAATAGCAAAATTAAATCCCTGTTTTATAGGTGAGGAAATCAATGCAGAGAGAAATTAAGTAACTTGCCTAAGGTTACACAGCAAGTAAGTGGCAAAGGCAAGGTTCAAACCAGTCATCTTGGTTCTGGAGTCTTTGCTCTTAATAACTACTTTTTTCTACTTAGTCTATCACCAGAGCACCAGTCTCTGTACAGTGTAGAATCACCCATCAAAGCACTCACCTTTAGAAAAAAGAACTGGCCATTTTCATTAGCTCCAACAGCACTGTTGTCTTCTATTTTAGTAAATAGAAATTCAACTTTCTTTCCTTTTTTTTAAGTTAACAGATAACTGCTGCTCTTAGAGGAAATGAACACTCAAGAAACAGCTAGAGTTCTTCATGCCTTTAAGAGAAAACACTTTTAGCTTTATGTGTTTTTCTATGAATTCATGATGGTATAAGTACTAAATAGATACACTTTAAATAATTTTAAGGTTGTAATTTATGAATCATAGAGTACTGACAGGTTAAAAGCTTTTTCTTGAATTTTCTTGAATGCATTATCAATTTTAACCTCGAGTCCTTCTTTATTTAGAAGCCACTGCTTGGTGGCAAAGGTTTAAATTACAATATTCTAAATACAAAGTGATAAATGTATTATAGAAATTTATGAATGTGAAAGGAACAAAAGAGATATTACAGTAAATGTATAAAAGATTGATTTCCCTGCCTCTCACCTCTGGGACTCAATTACATCATCATCTGTCAACATTTTCTGGTATCCACTTTGGACAGAACACTTTTTACTAAGTGCTACCTGATGTACACACAAAGTAGTAATTGACCTTACATCCTGACACCTCAGCATCTTCCCAGGCTTGGAGCCAGGTGTAAGAGAGCTGGTACAACTGTAGGTGCCCTGTGTCTGCAAACACCCATATAGCCATGCCAAGATATTCATCAGTAAATTGCCGATTCATTCATTCAACCAGATCATCAGTGTGTTTAGGCCCTATGCTAGGTTCAGGGATAAGAATGAAAAAAAAAAAAAAAGATTTGGTCCCTGCTTCAAGGAGTTCTACCTACTTAGAGTCAGGTATGTCGAAAATTAAAATGCTGTGTGAAAAATGGTGCAAGAGAAGAGAAGGCTAAGTATGTGGGGATCAAGGAAATCTTTCTGGACAGGTGGATGATGCTTGAACTGATTCTCAAAGAATGAATAGATATTTTTAGCCAAACCTAGCATTCAAGGAGTCACTCAATAGACAGGATGCTGCCTGTGTTCTTCCTAGGACTAAGAACATTAAGGAGAAAAGGATACCCATGTTCACCCCCCACCCCTGACACAATTTGCCTTCACTTAATTCCTCATGTATTAACCCCAAGAGACACTGTAGAATAAACTCTCCCCAAACTTTTCCACCACTCAAATTTTTCTTCTCAAACTTATAAAGACTTTGATAATTAAATTCTCCTATTTTTTAATATATTTAAGTTCATACTGAGGAAAATTATATATTCCTAAAGGTAGACCTTTGCAACATTTTACATTTATACAATTCCTAGGGTGATATTACATTTGTATTTTGTGCTTAAAAATTCTTGTTGAATTGGGGCTGAGGCTGTGGCTCAGCCGTAGAGCACTTGCCTACCATGTGTGAGGCACTGGATTCGATTCTCAGCACCACATATAAATAAATGGATAAAATAAAGGGCCATGCATCTAAAAAAAATATTTTTAAAAAATTCTTGTTGAATTAAATAGTAATTATTAAAATTATTTTAAGAGATAATTGTCTAGTCAGGATTCCCATAATAGAGCTGAAGATTCTTAGTCACTCCATTGACTTAGGTAATTAAAAATTCTGAAATGACAAAAACAGACCATCATGTGGTCACCAAGTCCCTGAGGATCCGGCTCTTGTTCAGTGTGGCTACTGCTCTCACTTGCCAAGGAGCAGTTTTTAGACCATCCCTTACCTGTAGATATACAAGCAGTATTCAGAAACCCCAACCAGGTCTATGAAATAGGATCACAATGACTACACAGGACAACCTTCTCTGTGTGCTCTAGACCTTACTGAAACTCCTCCTAGTGATTTGTTCTAGGTGTCTCTCATCAAATGTGTGTCATTGAATAGACACTGGCTGACCCTATGACATCTGCCCTTAAAATTGCCTGTTTTGCTCCAGCTTATTGTGTTGATGTCTCCTGTCACCAAGGCTTGAAACAAAACTACCAATCCCTATCCAAAAGTGCTCTCAGTCCTGTCAGTACCCACTCAGGGTGCCAAGTCAGCCTCTGATGACTTCCAAAGGCTGCTTCAGAGCTGCAGGTGCCCAATGTGTCAGAGGTACTGATGTGTGTGCTACTGATATGATGCCCAGTGTCTTCCCTTCAAGGGCACCTCAGCCAATGCCAACAAGATGTTCTGCCAATGCCGCTGAAGCCTGCCAATGTGGGTACCATTGCCAGCTGCCAGGGCCCAGTGTCGAGGGCACCAGTACTGCAATATGGCACCATCTCTGCTCACTGATAAAGCTGATGGTTCTAATTCTGCTAACTCATTTAGTTCCCAATGTCCCAAAAATGTTTCATGGTATACTTCCTTTATGGAAACCTTTTCATCTTAAGGCAAGGTCCTTGGGACCTGGACCTTAGCCTGGTCAGAGTGCCAAATCCTGAAATCTATCAGAATCACCCATTCTTTCTGATACTCATCTATTGTCTTTTGAATCAAATGCATCTGCCTTGACTTCTCAATTTGAGCAGAGAGTCTTTTGAGGCCCCTGAATTCCCTACTGAAAACAGACCCCTGCAATATCAAGCCTGCCAGTCATGCATAAATTCCCACACATAACAGATGAACGCAGTTCTGTTCAAGCTGAGATCCATACCCCACAGCTGTAGTCATCAAGCTGACAAACTCCAAGCTCATATTAGAGAACAAGGAGCATTTTTTGGTGTGTTTTGGGAAATCTTGCCAATTTACCTTTAAAATATGTCTGAAATTTGACTATTGCTTGCCACCTTTATTCCACGCCACCAATCTCTTTCTTCTGGACTATTTCCACAGTCTCTGAAAAGCCTCCCTATTAGCTGTTCTAAGCACAGCCTCCAGAGTGATTTCACTGAAGCACAAGCCAGATCATGCCACACCTCTGCTCAAATTCATGCACTGGCTCCCTGTTTCCCTCAGAATGAAAGCCAGACCTTACCAGGCCTTCAAGGCCTGGTTTAATCTGGCCACCAGTTGCCCCTTTGACCTGCTCCCCTTTGCTCTGTGCCTGCATACACTGCACCAACCCCACTGGTAACCTTGTTATTCTTGGATCACACACTGGCCTCCCTCCTTCCTGAAGGCCTTTGCTCTATCTATTTTCTTTACTTGGAATCCTCCCCACCAGTTGCCAACACAGCCAATGTGCCATCTTCAAATCTTTAATCAAATCTCACTTTCTGAATGAAACTCCCCCTGCACCCTATTTAGTCCCTCACCTCCCTCCACCACACCACTCTCCAACATTCTGATCACTCTGCTGTACTTTCTTTATTTCCAATATTTCTATCACCTAACATAATATACATGCAAAATATACACTTTATTTCTTTATTATTATTATTAGTTGTTATCTGACTCCCCACTTAGAACATTAGCTCCACAAGAACTGGTTTTCTTTTCGAGTTTTGGTCACTGGTACGTCCCACATAGTGCCTAGAATATAGTAGGCACACTGTTAGTATTTGTTGAATGAGTGGATGGGTGAATGGATGGATGGATGGTTCCATTTTTAACTCCATAAGTGAATGTGCATATAGTAATTTTTGACCACCATGTGAATGGTATCCTTTGTAGTATCCTACTCAGGCAGAACATAAGTTATTCATTTGTATACTTCTAATTGGTTTTGTGGTACATATATCTGTTTGAAGTACTTCAGTGGATGATGTTATTATGCACATGCCTGGAGGCTGTAAGCAAGGACATGGCTTTTAAATATCAAATAAATAGAACTGACATTCAAAGCATTCATTATCTTTTGAAGACTCAAGTTTGGGGAAATTAGTTGAAACTAAAATCATGCAGAAGACTCTCCTGATTGATACTAGCATTTAAAGTTTCTGTTTTAAGAGGAAAGCGGTGTGCTATATTAACCACCAAATAGCTTACCCGAATGTCAGAAAACATGTACTGCAGATAAAAAAAGAGACCCTGTGCCTTTTTCTAAATATAGTTCACATCACTGGTAAAGCTTGAAAATGTGAATGACGGGGAGCATTGTTCAGCACCTTATTCTAGTTGCAATAAATCCTCAGTTCATCTTTAATCTGAGCCCTTGCTTCATAAAAGAGCTTTGCAACAAGGAAATAAATCAAAACAAATAGTGATGTTTAACAAAGAGCTTGAGGGTCAGCATTATCTCAACAAGGATTTTAGAAATAAGAAGATGATAGAAAAAAATTCCATTTATTGAATTTTTTAAAATACACTTTTTACCAAAAGCTTTAGGGAAAAATACAATAAAATCATTCAGTAAAATCTTCCAACCCCAGAACCACATTTATGCATGTCCCATATATGGCTTTATAGGTCTTTTAGTACATAGTACACAACAATCTTGCATGACAGACAGCTGTTCTCAAGTGATGCTACAGATAGTTACTCTTCATGTGCAGAGATGAAACTGAAAAAATTAGTGCCTAACTAATAGACCACTCACACTGTTTACAAAGCAATAAATTGTTTTTGTAATTGTTGCTATTGTTATTTTCCCAACCATGGTTTGTAGCTATCTATGTTGGCTACTTTACTGTTTTAATTTGTGATTATCCTATACTTCTGACCAAAGGGGATGCCCCTTGTCCCTAATGGCTAGAGGCTAGACTTGTCTGGCTAATGCCTCTCTGATGATTCTGTCCTGCTGAAAAGTTATTAGCTCATGAATCGTGAAAACACTTCTTATCTATGCTTCTTCATTGTCCATGGTTCTACTCTCAGTTTACTCCATGATCTGACATCAAAATTAGAGGGACCTCGGGCCTTTCCTGGGCTAGGTTTTAATTTTTTTTCTCTTATTCATGAAATAGAAAACATGAGACATTAAGAGACAGTGTCCAGTCCAAAGTGTTTTACTTTCCCTTCTTTCTCCAAAACTGTAATGCCAAGTAATATCCAGATAACCTCTTCATTGTTCCTTCCCTATATCTAAAGCTGGGCATTTTCAGTTGTCTGGACAGTTCAGGGACCCCAAATCACTGATGCTTGGCTGTTGGTGTGGAAAACAGTTAGAGGGGTTATTATTTTCTATAGTTGAGTCCAAAGCAACATTCAACACAATTCTCCTACCTCTCTATTCTTTTGCAGAAATTGTATCCAAAACAGAGTCTAATCTAAACAGAAAGGCTTCAAGCCAATGTTTTATTTGTTCACAGACCCCTTCCTTGCCACAGCCACACAACACAGAGACCTTAGACCTTGCTTCCCCACAGCAGCCACAGCATATTCGTATTTCCCACAGAAGGAATATCATTCCATGGAGTACCAAGTTCTCAGACTCCGTAACCAGAATTTCCCCAAACATACCTAAAACTCTTCTCAAGTGAGATGACCTAAATGAAGTCACTTGATGGCCTTTAAAGCCCCATGTAGCTGTTAGATGATGTTCTTATCATTAACAGTGTTATGCATCTTGTAGACATGTCCCTTCCAGCAAAGTCTGCACTGACGTAGCACTTGGATGTTGATAGGTGGACTTTTTTCTGGGGTCCCGGAGTCAGTGGATCAGCTTTTTTCTTTCATGTTCAGTCAGTCTTTTAAGAGCCACTGATGAAACAGCACAGTGATGTCTAAGCCCAGTTCTCCCAGCCTGAAGGAGATCTGATCCTCTCACCACTTGATAGACCTGCATTTGGACTTGGCAGCACACTGTCTGCTAGCACCACTTGTCCTGGTTTATTTTCAGGGCTGCTGTTAGCTTGATTCTTCGGTAGCAGCAGGACAGAGAAGAAGAGGGTAGAATAAGGAGCTGGAATAAGGGAGGTACACAATGATATCAGCTGTGTGTATTACAAAAGCTTTACCAGGCAGGAAGTCTGAGATCTCAAAGGATATCCAGGTGGGAAAAGAGAAGCCACGGGTATATTAAGAGCTGAGGCTGGCACATCAGTGATATTGGCACAGGTGAGCTGATAGGTTTGTATGTTTGTATCTGGAAAGTGGCGTGCCACATGCAGACAGCCCTGGACCCCATAGGGACCAGCACCAGAATGTCGCAAAGGTACTTCACCCACAAACAGCTCTCGCCAAGTGTAAGCCTCAGGACTTCCAGACGTTTACTGTGTTTAACACAAAGATCATTAACCCTAAAGTTAGCCCCAGCTATCCCCCCTGGCTCTGTCATTTTCAAGAAAGGCAAGTGAAAGCCCCCAAGAAAAAGACAAACACTCTCCATCAATCTTCAGGCCTTCCTGGACCCATTCCCGAGTCCTCACTTTTGCCCCTTTTAATGCCTTTTCCTTTGTGATTTCTAAAACTATCCTTTCTCTCCTTTTCTTCTCTTACAAACTTCCCAAAAGGATAGCTTAGCCTGAAGTTTCTATTTGCTCAGCCAGGTGCAGCCAGACTTCTGTGTTTTCCTCAGCACATCTCCTCTGACCTATTTGCCAGATCCCCAAAAACACTTCTTCTCCCTCATCTTCTTAGACTTGTCTGCAGCATCCCTCACTACTGACCAACCCTCCTTGAAACTCAATTTCTTCCCCCTACTTCTCTTCTAGTCTTGACTTTTTTGATTTTTGTTTGTTTGTATATTTATCTTTTCCTACTTTCTTGAAAGTTTTGGTTCATTCTTAGGCCAATCTCTTCTCATACTCTGATCACTCTGCAGTCTTGTCTACACATGATTTATGATAAAACATAATTATTGAGTGCTTCTGTCTTTCTCTGTGCCAAGTACTATGCTAAATTCTACTTGCATAATTTCACTAAATTCATATGATAACTCTCTCAGTTGTTGATATTCTTTTTGTCTCACATATTACTAATCAAAAAATAATGCTTGGCAAGGAGAAGTAGTTTCCTCAAGGTCATGCAACTATAATTGGGGCAGCCAAGATTCCCACCTGTTCTGCTGACAGTGCCCAAGGTCATATGTCTCTCCAGACTTCTCAAAATTTAAGATGTCATTCCAAGCATCTTCAATTTATTTTCTTCCTTGGCTAGAAACAACACCATGTACTCAGATATCTAAGCTAGAAACTTGGGGTTTTCTCAAATCCCCCCCTTTTTATCCCTTGCATAATTGTCAGAAGGGGTGATAATATGATTGACAGAAATATGTCAACAAACACAATTAAAGAAAATGAAGCAACACATGTGAACATTTATGGCTACACAAAACAAGAGAAAATACAATGTACTGTCAATGAAGTTACAGACTCCCTATGAATGTTCTATATGACAATTACTTATTTTGAGTTACGTTTATATTGAAGGGAAGCTATGCAGCTGAAACAAGAAGCTTCATAGTATGGTGGTTTAAAGAATAGAACAGTCCTTTGTCTCATATCACAGTTCTGAAAAAAAGCAGTCCAGGTTTACAAGTTGGTTCTGCTCTATGCAATTCTGGAAGGATGCAGGGCCTTTGATCTGTTCCTCCATCATCCTTTAAAGTACTGCTACTCCAAGAATGATCCATGGACTTACAGCATTATTATCATCAGGGAACTTGTTTTAAAATGCAGAATTTCAGATATTCCTTTCTACCTGTTGAATTAGAATCATATGTTAACAAGATTCCCCATGTGATCCTCATAAAAGCTGTGAGAAGCATTTCACAAACTTGAGGATATTGTTATGCCTGTAGTCAAAGCTTAACTGCAGGCATTAATGTTCTAGCTCATGGGAAAACACCCCCCCCAAAAAAAATCTAATCTAGGGCAAAGAAACTTTCAGTTTGGAGCTGACCTAGAAGTTAAATTTACATGCCAAGCTTTCATTTCGTAGTCACAAACATATTCTCATAACAGCAATAAGCAAAAAAGCTAATGCACCTTGTCAGTAGTTGGGCAGACATAAGCCCAATTATAAGACCCATTATGTAAAAGAAAAGACAGTTTTTGGTAAACCATGGTAATATCAGTCTTAATTGTGTAAAACTTTCAGACATAAAAAAATATCTCCATAATACATTATTGGCTTTTTTGGAGTTTCTTATTATCTTGGTCAAACTACCAGGCCAATGTCATAGTTTTTGCTTAACAACTGTTGCATTGAAAGCTACTTTTTTTGTTTAATCCAAAATCTATTTTACTGTATATTATCTCTCTCATTTTACTTCCCTTATCTCTTTTCCTGGCCTTCCTCTTGCTATAACTCCTATCTTCTGGCTCCATCATTTCACAGAATATTGTTTTTGTCTTCACAGACAAAGCTGATTTTAAGCAGATAGAATGATAGATTATATATACATATATACATATACAGACATATACACCAGAATATTCCAATAAAACTAAGAAATTGAGGGAAAAAAAAAACCTGTAGTTATCTCTAGTCTTATAAATATCTTCTAGATCAGTGGTTTTTAAACGTTTCTTTTTAAAGCACAGAAATCCTTATTCCTCTTCTTGCCTGTGTAAAACATTTAAGATAGGAGCTACTTGGTTGAAGTGGAGCAAGCAGCTCAGAGCCTAGGCGCTCGCTCTCTCTCTCTCTCTCTCTCTCTCTCTCTCTCTCTCTCTCTCTCTCTCTCTCCAGGATGCACTAAGACCCCTGGAGAACACTCAGTGTCCATTCAGGCAGAACAAAGAAACAACGCAAGTTGTTCAGTAAAATATATCAATATATCTGAACTTTCCCAAGCCTAAAGCTTCATTATTGTCTCCAATTTCTGTCCCAGCTTAAGTTTCCCTAGACTTTGGAATTCAGCAAGCTAAATCAGATGGCCTTGTGAACCTCTGTTGCATATGCCTACTATCTGCCCACCATTCTGCCTCTGAGATTACAAACTGTGCCTATCTCCCGCACATGCATATTTCTGGCCTGGCAGCCCTGAAGCTATCTTTTCCTAATTCTTTCTTGCCAGATGTTTATGTGAGAAAAAAAGTTTAATCATTGCTAATTTGAGAAAGCAATTGCAGTGCTACCTGTGGGTACTGCTAAAGTCATAAGAAAAATCTGAGCACCATCTGACCTTTAGTCTATGTGTCCTATTTTTTTTTTTTTTTTGTCATTGGGCAAATTTTTTTCCTTACTAGGCAAATTAATCAGATGTTAATTCAAAATTAATTCTTATACCATAGAATTATAAAGTTTAGGGTATACTGTAAAAAAAAAGCTTTGAGATCATGGGTCCAACACCTTCACTTTATAAATGACAATGCTTGGAGAGGGTGAAGTAATGGGCCCCAAGTCACATAGCCAATAGAATCAAACTGCTGGGCTAGGGAAAAAGTTCACTACATTTTGTAATACAGTGTGCCACCTGGAATTGGCTCCTGATATATGGAGGTTTTAAATAGTTACAAATGTTATTACAGACCATAAAATAACCTTAATTTTGATGACATGGAGAACAAAATATGTTTCCCCCTAAATGGATACCAAGCCACAGAAGTGAATGTCATTTTCTTTCCATATGTTCATTAAATAACAGATACTTAGCAAATGCCTGTCAAGTGTGAGATGCTCTCTTGGACACTTTAGGGACTAAAAAATGGGTAACACCTTGTTTTGTCATCAAAGGTTAGACAGTCCAATGAAGAAAATACTACTCTCTAAGTAGTATTGAAATCAAACTCAAATATGCTATAATAGAATCATATGTAAATTTCCACAGAAATCTAGCAGAATACTTGATTAATTTTTACTTGATAATAAGGGTAACGTTACAGAAAGCTTCACAGAGGAGGCAATGTTTAAGCAAGACCTCCTAAGGATAAATTTTGATGGAGAAGAGGTGGAAACAGTGTTTCTGGAAGAGGAAATGGCATGAGCAAAATACGGACGTGCACTAGACTTGAAGTAGATTATGCTCAACAACCAAACTCACACAATAAAGAATTTCTTAGTTTAGGATTAGCCAGAATACAAAATAATTAGAAAAATGTATTTTGGTTCTCAAGAGGAGAAGTCAGTTCTTGAAAATACCTTCAGAAATAAGGGCAAAAGCATTACAAACATGGAAAATTATATTAGCAAAGATATGGTTGTGCTTTGTGTGGTGCATGTTTAGAGAATGGCTAGCAATTAGAAATACCCATGTGTCTATTCACATTTATTAGGGTACTTACAGCAGAGTTGTGACAGATCATGTAAATCCCAGTTGGCCTTGAATGCTAGAATAAGACATTTGGACTCTCCTTAAGAAGGAGCCACTACGGGTTTTGTGCAGACTTACGTGCCTTTTAGGAAAATTAATGTAGTAGCAAGATAGAAGCTGAGCAAAGATGGGAGGCCAAGTGGAAGGTTATTGCATTAGCTTTTGCAAGTGCTAACGAGAACCTAAACAGGGTAGTGATGGTAAGAACTGAAATAAAGGAACAGATGGGAGAATTGCTTTGAAAGAAATTATTGCGAAGCACAGTTACCATTCTGCATATCATTAAATATGTGTCAACTTAATTTTGCAACTTCATTTGGCTCTAATAGTTTCCTCTCTTCAGGTATGCAGAGCCTTCATAATTTATTGGTCATCTGTTCACATATTTTTAATTAAGACTTATAATTTCCATGAGGGAGACTATGACTGTTTTGTTCCCTACTATTTCCACAACATTCATCAGAACAGGCACTGATTAAATATTCATTGAATGAGTAGATGGTTGAATTCTGCCCTGCACACATCCACATGCCCACTCCTAGGGCCTCTTCACCTTTGCACTCTACCCTGCTCCTTCTCTCATCCTCCAGCAGGCATTTCCCTCCCTCTCACTCTTTTAAGTTGGTCTTGCCTTTAGGAGTAACCAGATTACTGCACAGTCTGCGTTCAGTGAGACACTGATGCAAGGGTTTTGTTTGTTTGTTTGTTTGTTTGTTTGTTTGTTTTTGCAATCACTTCCTTCGACCAAGCTCATTTGATTTTCTTTTTGCTGTTTCTTTATACGATCTCAGGCATATCCAATAACTTTCTTGTCATGTAAAATATTGAAAACGCAGTGCTAATCTATTTTAAACCTATGGTTTTATTTCCTTTGCTCCCCACTCCCAAGTTTAGCTTTCTCTCAAGGGACCGGCTTCTTTTTTCTGATTCTAAATTCCCTAATGGAACAAGAAGGATGGGTTAGGGAAAAGGAAAACTTTTTTATACTTAATTAGGTTCACTTTGAAATTGTCTAATGTGTTTTGTTCCCTACTATTTCCACAATATTCATCAGAACAGGCACTGATTAAATTTATTCATTGAATGAGTGGATGGGTGAATTCTGCCCTGCACACATCCACATGCCCACTCCCAGCTAACACTGACCATCCATATCTTTTTAACAGGCAACCACTGATCTCTTGGGGGAAAGCCCATGGGGATCCCATTTTACAGTTTTCTGGAAGGAACAACTGACTCTTCCTAAGGGGTTCCCAAGACTCTCTAAGCTTGTCCCCAGTATCCACTACTGGTGGTCAGCTTCTTGGGTGGGCTAATAGCAAAACTTTCCTGCCAGGCTCTCTGTTCAACTCCACTGTTCCTTTCTATCTTTCTTCTTTTCCTACTTCCACTTATTTCCTTATGTCAATTTTAAGAGTCAGAGCAGTTCCTGGTGCTTGGGTGACTATTTAAGTTAGTAGAGCTAGTGCATCACTTCTTAACAAGTCCTGGAGAATGTACATGGCCCCAGTGTTTCTAATTAACATGAAGGTACTTAATGTATTTGAACTCTCATTTGAGTCTTGGACTCCAATTGTATACACATGTATAACTTTCAGTTTTTGTGAATGTCACTAAGCTTCATTTTTCAAACCCTGAGTTGCCATTTACATTTGTAGATACTGTGTAGTGAATATAGAGTAAGCCTCACACAAATATTTAATGAATAGCTGAAATAGGTCTGGTGTGCCAATGTAAAAGTGAAATACAAAAGTCTATGCAGTTTGAACTCTAGGACAAATAATGAATTGCACTGTAACTTTAAAATAGAGAGCGTTTAAACCTTGAAATGGAAATTAGACTGGGGAGTAGAACAACAGAAAAGAGGAAAGGAGAAAAAGTAACTTGAAAATGAAAAAGTAAGAAGAATCTCAAAAATGAGAATTCTGCATAGTGACAGAAAGCTCACCATGCTTAAGATTGAAATCTGAATCGCTGACATCAGACTAATCTTTTCTCTGCTCACAAATCAGAATCACATAGATTTCCATTAATACTTATCTCCTTAAATTTGGAGGAAGAGAAAAGTCTATGACGTATTTTGCCCATTTTCACTGTTCCCACCAGGTATTTCACAGAAGGCTGACATCAGGTTAATAAGCTGGCAGCTATCCTTAAAAATCCAAGACCAACAGAATGGCATGCAAAGAGTTTTAGCAGTGAGTCACTTCAAAAGCCAGGAACCACAAATTCAACTAAAATTTCAAATAAAGGCTAAAGGACTAGAATAATCCATACAAAATTTTAAACCCAGAAGTTCCTTTTGCTTAAGTTATTTTCATATTCCAATTTAAACTCAGAAACATTATGTTGCTGTCACACTTCTTTGTTCTCCTAAAGTATTAAAAAAAAATCCGTATATAGCTGACAAAAAATAGGAGCCTGTCTGCCAGCAAGTTCTCTATTCATGTCTAACATACTGTAGAGTCAACGCAGAACACATGGTCTTAAAACACTCAAAAGCCTCTTTTTAACTGGCTTACCACAGCAGTATGTTTCTGCAGCATGTTTGCACTACCTACAATACATGTCTTGCATAAGCATGAATTCCTTTTGAATGTCTCAAGTCATGCAGTATTTTCACATGCTTTGATGTTGTGCATATGAAAATTATCATCTATATTTTGGAAATGCAGTTCCATGTGCCTTCAGCCTTGAATACCGCTCAACTGACACCATTTTTAATTTCAGCCAACAAAATGACAATAATTTCTATAACAGAAGTTTGACATATTTCATTCTCTCAAATACAGAGTTAATTTAGCCGCTAAATTGGAAATTTCTGGGTGTAGTTTTGAAAACTAATTCAGCGTGAAAATTACTAATGATTTAGAATTGTGCATGAAGAATTTTCATTTTCCTTATTTCCTTATCCAGAAACATCTGATGCTTCACAGATAAATTTTCAAGTGGCAAGATGTGTTCTGTTGTTGAAACATAAGGCAAACAGTTTAAATCAGTCCTAATGTGATTTTCTTAATTACAGATGAGACCCATTGGTCATGATGGTTACCATCCCACCTCTGTAGCCGAGTGGCTGGATTCCATTGAACTGGGTGACTACACCAAAGCCTTTCTAATTAATGGCTACACATCGATGGACCTTTTGAAAAAAATCTGGGAAGTTGAACTTATTAACGTAAGTTGGTCTTTTACTGACCCCTTAGTCATTCAAACCTTGATAAATCAGATTTTATTGCAGGCAGGCAATTATTTTTCTTTCTTTATAATGGTTTGAATCCAACAAGGATTTACAGGTAGGCCATATGTTTTGAATTTTTGATGTAGGGAAGGAACTAAGACATAAAGAGAGGACTCTCAGGGTGTTTTGCATTATCTGACAAGACCTTCCAAGCATTTGAGGTTTTCCACTTTAGGAAATTTTGACAGTTTAAGATATGAATATGATAGCAAATAGTCTCCCATTCTGATCTTTGCTCATATTCACTGTTAAAGGTTTAAATTCTCATATTTTCTATGTTATAGTTCCTTATCTTTATTCCTTAATTTCACATACAGAGCTCATGCTTGAAGAAGACTGCTTTTGCTCTTACTACATAGGCTGCTGTAATATAAACTTTTTATTTTCTAGAGTTGGTGTTCAATCAAATGTTGACTCTGTTTTATTCATACATTTGACATAGATTTCCTATAAAAACGGGCCAACAATATATGTCACCATATATTCAAGCCCAAAGAGATAATAAATCTGCATAAATGATTTTGATACCCTTCTTGTTTCATTTTTACTTCTATTCTTTCCTAGAGAATAAATGAAAGAACAAGATGAAAATATAAACAATCATTTGTCTGGATTATATTTGACATTATAAATGTTTCTTTTTTCCCAAAGTGACTGAGAGAAATCACTTAATTATTTAGAAATTTTTAAAGTTTCATAATGATTGGGTAAAAAGGTGTTTGTAAACTGAGAGATAAGATAGAGAATATCTGCTGGTTGCAAAGTGCTCTGTTCTTCTCTTTATGCCACTTTCTCTCTAAAAGTACAGTTTTTTTTACAAATTACATGTCATTAATTAAGCTATCATTTAAGATAGTTATTATTGTTAACTAATAATTCTTTGCTTTTAAGTCTATCTTAAAAATATCTTTTCTAGAATACCCTATAGAAATTGTTCTTGAATTTTAAAATCATATTAAGTTGACAAACTCTTGGTTTCAAATTTAACATAAGCAACTCTTTCTTGACCTTTTGCTGCTTTTCCCCTCATAAAAGCTATCTTTATCAAAAGAAAACTCACAGTCTGACTAAAGCCTCTGATTAATTTCATTCTTGGTCTGTATAGCAATGGAAATGAATCTACATGCTTTGGTTTTTGTCAAGCTAAGCTTTTTGGTTGTGTCAAACTAAGATTTCAATTCTCTACTAAGAACTTGTCACTGATATCATAGCTACTAGTCATTTATTAGAGGGGGTATCTTCCATAGATCACAACAGCTTTCCAAGTTGAGTGGTAACCCAAATATCCCTATAATATCCTCTGAATAAAACTGCTCTCCACTAAAGAGAAAATATTCATGAGAGGTAGCTTGTGAGTTATGCATTAGCAATTAATCCCCACTGAAAAGAGTGGCTTCCAGTAGGACTCTAGAATAACATGTTTTTATTGAAGCAAGGATCATTTACAACATGAGGCTATATATCTCTCAAAAATCCAAATACTTGGTCTAGTGTTGAAGATGGGGACTTGCATGCTCACTTCTCCCAAGGCTAAAGTTACCAGTGGCCGAGAGATCTCTGCACACAGGACTTGGGCAGTGACTGCAGGAGAGTGATGCTACAAGGACCCTAGGTTTACTGCCAGGACTTGGGGGCTGATCCCAACCACCTTGAATGCAGAGAGAATTTGAGAGAAGGCAAACTTCAAGGGTTTTCCCTTCAACTAAATTTGTTGCACTACAATCTGACTTGGATCTAGGACGAAGTGCCTGCTATAATTGTTGTATCAGAATTTGAAAGCATAGTTACTGTGTTTAGACCTTGAAGCCACATCCTTCTGACTTGAAGTACACTACTGTGTCTACTACCAACCAAGAACTTTTTCCTTAGAGTAAATGGATTTAAATTCCTTGTGACATCCATATGGGCAGGTTCACACTCTTGATGGGGAGACTTTGCAAGTCATTTAACTCAGTAGATAAACTTATTGTGGACAAAAACTTATCTGAACCTTTAGACATATAAATTAGAAAACCAAATTTTTATACCCACTAGAGTTGGGATGCTTTGGGGTTGTTGGGATTCTCTTGTTTTAAATGAGAGAGGTGATGTGTCTCCTTCTTGACTTACAAAGTTTTTGACTGACCTCAAATTTATTCCTCAAATTCATCAGTTTATTCCAACTCATGAGGGAAAGCAAATTCAAGACTTTAATTGATCACAAGGAAAGGAAAGGCACCCAAATATGATATAATCTCTTATATATTATTTGGACATAATATCCAATACTAAGTACCCATCATTTATTGATTTGTAGGCTAAAGGGAAGGTATAGTCATCTTGATTTAGATTGAAGCCTTTTAGGGAAGTTCACATCTTGAATCAATGCAGACAGTGGCTAGTTTTAAGGAAACCAAATTTCTCCAAGAATTATCTTTTGTAAAGTTAAATAGAGAAGTTCAAGTGTAGGCTGTCTCTGATACAGAGATCAGCTGGTGGAGGGAAGAGAACAGAGATTGAGGAGACAGACTGCTAGTATGATTATAAATAACTTCAGCATCATTATACAGTATTGCATCTAGTGTGCCATGGTATTATGGTTATTATTAGAAAAATTAAATATGCTATCATCAGTATAATGAATTTAAAGTGTTTCAAAGAGGTAATAAAAACTATACAAAGTTGTTCTTGAAAAGCATAAATATATATTTGAAACTATAATACTTCAAAAACTCCCCCAAATATTTCATGGAAGATATTATTGCCTTTGAAAACCAAGGTTATCTGAATAAACTAATAAGGGTTTTAGGTGCAAAGCTACGCAAAGTATGGGATGAGAAAGAAAAGTGGAAAAATCTTACCATTAGCACTCTTAGCCTAGAGAAATTAAACACAGAGAAAGTCTTAAGACATGAAGCATTGCCAATTTTACAGGTCTAGGTTTACCTCAAATTAAAGCATAAAATATAGGTCAGTAATTGTTCCCTTTATTCCTAATCTGTGCTTCATATTCCAAAGATGATGTTTTATCAATAGTTCTGTTTTTTCTCCTGTGACTGCCACTATCATTAATAACATCATACTCTCAATTTTATAATGATATTTTAGTGTTAAAATATGAATACACAGGAGAAATTGTCAGGAAAATTGTTCCCTGTGCAGATGCCAGCTGGTTCAACCTCCAGTTTGAATTATTGTCCCTCCAACGGCTTGTTAAGAGAACTAATGACTAGTTAAGAGTGCACAAGTACATCCATTTTTTTTTTCCAACTCAGAAGTTACTCAGGGCTGGCATATGGTATTAGTAAGATCTCAAAACAGTTCCAACTGCTATTGAAAACCACAACAGCCCTACATGGGAGAAAATTTAGAAAGAAGATTGACATATTTCCTCCATGATGTGTATGGATTAATTATGAAATTAAAAATAACTAATGACCATGCAAATAACCTGTTATCCATTTTCTAGACAAAAATGTATTGATATTATGAGAAACAATGTTAATTTCTCTTACCACTGTGTATCAGCTAAGGGGGCTTGGAAAAGACTAAATAAATTTGAACACTGTCCAATTTATTAACTTGTGAATCTCAGTGCAGAACATATGATTAATTTGTTCCTAGGGGCTTTATCACTGTTTACCAAGGAAATCATTCTAGCCCAGGCTTATTATATCCTACAATATTGAAAATGTTGAAAGTACCTGTTGAATTGACAAAATTGAATTCAGGTGTCAGTGCATTCTTAGATCCCTGCTCATAAGTATAGAATAGCTTTAAAAAGTTAATGACAGTGATTGTTTCTTTAAAAAAAAAAACCCTTTGAATACAAACAAATAAAATAGCTAAATACATGTGTCCTATGTAAGTTATTTCACACATCCCATGGAAATAAGTGAGAATAATTTGCCAACAATAAAAATTTATTAGAGATCATTTGCTTCTGGCCTAATAGATGCAGAAATTATTCTTGCATTCATTAGGACTGTGAGATTTCTTTTCTTTTCTTATCAATGTTATTGATTTAATTTCTACCTTTCAAGAGAAATTTTATGATAATCTAACCACTTAGAGATTTGCTAAGACATTTTCAAAGGAAACTTGATGGTTTTGCATTAATTCTTTGATAATGTGTCTCTATTTGCTTTAAATGATGTAGTGATATCATTCTATGAATATCAGATTTAGATTCATTACTTGCTTTGATGTTTTTACTTCGTGATGAGAATTATAAGCTCCTACCCCTAACTATGCTATCCTCATTGCTATAACTTCATTGTTCTCTGTAAAACTCGTGTGTGTGTGTGTGTGTGTGTGTGTGTGTGTGTGTGTGTTGTATAAAGGCAAATGGTAATTTATGCTTATAACCAAGAAAAATAATCAGCAAATTCACAAATTGTAGAGGAGGATGAATGTTCTAATTCCATTTCCAAACCAATTATTTTAAGTAAAAGGTGATGTCTTCACTACAGGACATTAATAAATGAGAAAAAATTCATCTTTCCACACCAGGGAGGCTACATCAGTCAACACTTCAAATATTAACAACTTTAATCAAAGCTGAAGGCTTTCAACAAATGACCTGAAGAGTGTATTCAAGAGTATAGCAAACTTTATAAATTATCTGTGGATTTAAACATTTCATTTATACTCATATATATTACAGCTGGATCCTCATAAACCTTCAGGCCAGCTAGTTAACAGAAGCTCAGCTTTAAACTTTTTCAGGCACGCATCAGGTTAGTCTCCTGGATTCCACCACCCTCACCTCATGAATGCATGTTGCAAGTCTTTCACAGATTCTTCTGAAGCTTCTGTCACTTGGCTCAAGTTTGGGAAAAGTGGCCTTATTCCTTCTCATATGAGATGAACAAGCTTATCCTAAGTAAATATCTGTATTCACTTTCTATGGAAAAATTACAATTATGTTCTGATTTTCCAGAAATTTCTACCTTAAAATTTTTTTATTTTAGTGGACTTCTGCTGGGATTTTTCTCCACCAAGATTCCAAATTTCCTAATAAGAAGCCACTTCCATCTCTTGCCATTCTGCCTGAACATATGACCTAGATTTAAACTGTGCTTAGACTTCCAGCCTGTTCCCCCAATCCGCATGGGCTACAAAGTTCTCATCCTCAGAACCTCAGAACCAGCTACATAATTTGGGATTCAGTGCAAAATGAAAATACAGAGACCTTAGTCCAATGACTAGAAAATATGAAACCAAGCACAGGGCCTTTTGAAGGGCAGGAGGTTGTATAACTGCACAACTCACTCATCCTTGAAGCCAGCTTTGATCTTTATTTCATTGTGTATATCCATGCTTCTGTCTGGTGTCATTTTCTTTCTACCTTCTTAAAATGGAGTGAGGCTGCTGGTGGTCAGTTCTCTCAGCTTTCGTATGTCTGAAAAAGACTTTCTTTTGCTTTCTTGTTTTTAAGGATATTTTTGCTGGGTGTGAAACTCTATGGTAACTACTTTAAGAAATGTTGACACACTATGCTCTCTTCTACATTATTTCTGATATGATAAGAAATCTGCCATTTGTTCCTCTGTGCATAATGTGTCTTTTTTCCTCTGGCTACACTTAAGGTATTCACTTTTTTCACTGGTTTTCATCAACTGGATTATGATCTACATTGAGGTAACCTTCTTCCTGTTTCTTTTGTGTGATGTTTTTAGAGCTTCTCAGACCTAAAATTTTGGTCTTCATTTTTTAAAATACTGTTTTCTGTCTCTCTACTTCTCTCTGTACTCTTTTAGAACTCCAATTGCTTGTGTATGAGGTCATTTAATGTTAGACCACAGCCCACCAATATTTCATTCATATTTTTTCAGTCTTTTTATTTTAATCTATCTCCGTGGCTCCTTTGGATAGTTACTGTTGAGGTGCCTTCAAGTTTACTAATCTTTTCTTCATATAAAAATTGACCTGTCATTATTACTATGAATTGTCTTTTTCATTGCAAAGGTTGTAGTTTTCATCTCCAGAAATTAGGCTTGAGTCTTTTTATATTTTTCGTGTCTCTATTTTTCATGTCTCTATTTAGTATGCTTAATCTTTCCTCGAAACTTATTGAACATATGGGATACAATTGTGATAACTGTTTTAATGTCCTTGTCTTCTAATTCTAACATCTGTGTCAGTTTAGGTTGATGTTTTTCCTCATTGTTCTTTGCATGTCTAGTAATATTTTTTACTGCATGCTAGATATGAATTTTATCTTGTTTAGTGTTGGTTAATTTTTTATCCCCATAAATATGCCTGAGGGTTGTTTTGGAGCACAAAAAAAATTCTTTGATAGACGTTGATCCTTTCAGATCTTGCTTTTAAGGTTTGTTAGGCAAGACTGGAGCATTGTTTATTCCTAATACTTCCCACGACTGAGGCAGGATGCTCTAAGTACTTGACCAATTCCCTTGGAATTTCAACGCTTTCCAATAGTGATTAAACTATTACCAGCCAAGTTTGAAATTTTAGAACTATTCCCACCATTTCTTTTCTGTTCTTTTTTTTTTAACCTCACTTCCCATAGTTTCCTCTCATACATAGGTACTCAATATTCTCTCCTCTCCAATACTCTTCCAGCAAACTCTAGCCACCCTGGTCTCCCCAGACTCTCAGCTACATCTTCTCCAATCAAGGGGTCTTCCTCCTCTCTGCCCCATGGCCTGGAAATTCTCCTAAAGTAGCAAGCTTGGGCAGTTGTAGACATCATTGTTTCCCATCTCTCAGGCATCACTGTTCTTTGTTGCTTTGTGTCTAATACTTTAAAAACCAGTGCTTCATTTATTTTGCCTACATTATTAGTTGTTTAAAATAGGAAATAAATCTGATGCCTGTTACTCCATCTTGGCCAGAAACTGAACTCAATGCTTCTTACATTAATCCCTGAAGACAAGGACCCCACACCTAAACAATTGAGTCAAAATTTTAGGGGCTGGAGTTGTGGCTCAGCAGTAGAGCGCTCGCCTCACATGTGTGAGGCTCTGAGTTTGATCTTCAGCACCACATAAAATAAAGTTCTTGTTCCATCTACCACTAAAAAAAGAATAGTTTAAGAAAATTTTTTTAGATAGTGGCACCTGGGCATCCAGAGTTTCTAAACACTCCAAACTGACTTTCATGTGCATCCTGGGTTGATAGCACTGCTATAATCAGTGGGAAGCCAAGAATTCTAATCAGAGAATGACATGATCAAAAGCAGTAGGTAGGGACCAGAAGCTGACGCGCCTAAGACAGGAAGAGCTGTTTGTGAGGGAGGAAGGAACTGAGTCAGCAATTTTTCTATGCAGTTATTCCTAGCAATGAATGTATTAGGTGGGATGGAAAAAAAAAAAAAAAAACCTGTATGCCACCATGGATCCTGAGGGCATCCCTGAATTAGAAACCCATACATACAGAGTCAGTTTTCATAATCACAACCCCATTTATCAAGAAGAGAATAAATTAGTATTCAAAGGAGGCAAGGGCAAATAGAATACATTTCAGAAGTGTTTTTTAACAGTAGCTAAAACTGCTTCTTTCAGACCCTTCAAAGACTCAGCCTCCATTATGTGAAAATTATACTTACTGTTTATAAAGTAAAAGGTAGGGCATACAGTGTGTGTCAGAGTTTCAAATGTGCCCTCTCTTCTTTCATCTTTATCTTGGAATCAGGTCACTTTACTTTGAATCCTGTGTCTACCTTTTAGCATGTGATCTTAAAAAAAAAAACAAAAAAAAAACACCAACCCTCTCTTGGACTCAGTTTCTCTTTTGTAGAGAGAAGATAATAATATCTGTCCTGCTGGTTCTATGGATTTCCTGTGAAACTCAAAATCAAATGGCAACTTTTTCTCATCCATTTCTTTCTCTTATCTCCCTATTTTATTTTTCTTTGGCCTTTTTTTTACAGACGTCTCCAGGTCCCTTTCCCAGAGGTAGAATGGAGCTGGTCTCTTGGGGCATAGTCTCACAGCTTAGTCGCCATTTGCTTCTCATACCATCACTCACCCATGGGAGCCTGGTCACCCTGCTTGATGTGTTAACTCTGGTCTGCAGGAATTACTGCTCAGCTCGGTCCTCCCTCACTCCCAGCTCCAACCCCTTTCACCTGCCTTGAACTCTGTGATTCCAATTTGCCACCAGGCATCATCTTTTCCTATCAGCCTGTTCAAAATTTCACGGCTTGGCTTTACTCAAAATCCTTTCACTCCTGGAGGGGGAGAATATGAGAGGAAAGATGAAGCTAAACATTTCCCCCACCTCCATTTTTTCCCCCTGACTATGTCTAGGTATGGATTTCTCGTGTCTTTTCCTCCCAACAACATAAGCATTTTCTCTTGACCTTTAACACTGACCTTGAGCCACTAGATTTCTTTGTTCTTGAAACAGAGGGCCTTGGGGAAGAACAGGGTAGCAACTCGGAAATTAGAGTTATATTCATTCTCAAATTATCATAAATCTAATCTAATCTAACAAATCTAAGCCCTTATAGAATCTTTCCCAAGTTGCAGCTTGTTGATTCCTAAATGTGGAAACTTCTGTTTTTAATGTAGCACAGTAATTCCTTTTCACTGAAACTATACTGATATTATGTCATTTCATCCTTCATAACAAAATGCTCAGATTTCTAATATGGCTTGAAGATTTTTGTTTAAGAAGACTTCTTGAAATATGTAGTACAGAACCTGTTATTAAAGAAATGTAGCTACATCGCTGTTAATTTATGGCAAACTAACTCTGTGCTTCTAGGAGATTTGAGAAGGAAGCTATTCTAATAAATGGTTCTATAGTAGAGGAAATAAAAAGAAAAAATCCCCCATAAATGCAAATACATACATAAAATGCAAATAAACACTGTTTATGCTGCTCTAGTGGAGAAATACTTTTGGTCCTACTTAAGAAAAGATCTGAGATTATTCTGGAAAGATAAGCCTCTACTGTCATAGATGAAAGAGAAGATAGGTCTTTTTCCTTGAGGAAAACTATTAAGAATTTTGAAACCTAATATACAAGCTACCATGGAAGAGATTGACAATAAATAAAGACTGAGAGGAAATCATGAAGGTTAACACTGTCATCAAGGTAGGAGTATAAGATTTTTATAAAGCCATTATGGAAATAAGTAGAAGAGAAATAATGAGGCAGGTGATTTTGTAGCTTAGGGTTCATATCTATTTTAAAGATGTTTACGGGTCACTTAGAGTTTAAGTTCAGCTATTTTAGTAAAGAGATGTATTATGTTAAATTGCAAACCTGTGGCCTCAAATTCGTTTTGAACTCAAGGGAAAAGCTATTACTTTGAACCTCAAAAAGCATGCAAATCCCTTATTGTACAGACTTTATGCCTGACACCCTACCGCCACCTGGTGGCAACATACCTAAAGTACAGGACAAGATACTAAACTGAAGTTTCTTAAATGCAGAAACTAACCACAAAACTGAAATTATTCAGTGCCAGTTCTGTACTAATCTCTGATTGATTCTAGAATTAATGTAATAAATGATAAATCAACAGAGATGTAGATGTAGGCATTCAGTCAAACATCAAATTTAAACACCATTTAACTAAAATTTATTAATAAAATGGGGGAACCCTCTATTATGTATTCTATCAATTTGATTGATTTGAATAACAGTGCCCTTTTAAATATGTGCACATTTTCTAGTAACACATTTATCATCATTTATTATATTTTTATTGGTTGATTTTATAGACTATATGTCTGAATAGATTCTTGGAGTTTTAAAAATATTCTATTGCATAATAGTGGTAGGGGAAAATGTAAGCATTTTACAGCCTTTATCTAAAAAAGAACTTCCAGACTAATGAGGAAAACAAGACCTACACAAGATTCAATAAGAGAACTGCTGAGAGGAAAACAAATATAAAAGTGGTTTCTGCATCTCAAATGGGAATACAGGGTCTTTCCTGATTGTAAGGGGTGGGAGGTAGAGGTGAGTAGCAGAACAGGTGGGGGAGAGGCTCGAGTAGAGTAAGTTCCAAAAGCACAGTTCAAAAATCAGTATTCAGATTTGAATCCCAACTACACATCACATAATTGGGATTCTACCTTAGGCAAGTCACTTGACCTTCTCTTAGCTTCCATTTCCTTGCCTCTGAAATTTGGATAATAACCTTATCCATCTTCCAAAGAATACTGTTGTCAGAACTGAATAAAATAACCCAGTAAAACGTTTTGCACAATGCTTTGCAAATAGAAAGCACTCCATTTTTGTTTAAAGGAGTCCAAATGAAGGGACAGCTTCCAAGTTCCTAAGATTGATGGAAAGCATTATTAGTGATCTATCACCACAACAATGCTATGTAACAACCTGTTCCAAAATGCAGTGCCTAAAGCAACAAGCTGTTCAGCTCATGAGTCTGTGGGTCAGCAGTTTTAGGACCAGCTTGACTGGAAATTTCTTCTGGTTTCAGCTGACTCCCTCACACTGGCAATTGTTCTGCTGGGGTCTGAGAGTCCACTGATCTGGGATGGTCTCAGCTGAGACAACTGGGACTTTATGTGCCCCATCCTCTCACATGCTATCGCAGGCTTGTTCTGACAACCAAGAGAGAGAGAAACAAAAATATGCACCGTGTTTTCAAACCTCTACTTGCTGCATATCTGATAACAACTGGCCAAAGGAAGCTCCACGGAATATTCAAAATCAACTTGGGGCGGGGGGAGGATATAATTTACCTCTTCCTAGGAGAAGCTGCAGATTCTCATAGTAGATGACTAGATGCAGGGAAGGATGAAGAACAGGACCATTAGTGTAATCAGTCTACCGCAGAAGTTGTGATTAGAGAAAAGGAGAAAGGACTTCAGAAATATTTAGTCCTATCATTGTTTATCAGCCTCTAATCAGGATTTGTGAAAACAAAATCATCTCAGAACATCTAAGACGATTAGAGGGGGGCCATGAGATAAAAAAGAATTACATGAGAACAACATTGGGGCCTTAAATGTATGGAAAATTTGGGGGTCAGGAACTTCAACCAACACTCAGTAAATAGAGAATAATAACTGATGATGAACACACTGTATGATAGTGGAGTTGCCAGATCCATAAAAAGCTGAAGAATTGTTTATGGAATTTATTAGCTATCAAACTAAATTATTTTAGAAAATTAAACTCTAAAGTGTTTGTCTAATGGAGAATCATTATCATGCCTTGCTCAAATATTTCTTGCTCATCCACTTTTCCCAAAGCAGATATGCAACAAACATGTCCTTAATGGAATTTGGTTCCTTAGGTTAATTGAATCTTCTAGACAGGCACAGAGAATAATCATCTTAACAATGATAGGAGTTTCAGTACCTCCTCCTGCGTTTCCCCTTCATTAAGTGCTAGTCTTTGTTCAAGATTTTTTTCCTCAGACTCCCATCCCTGATGCTGTACTCTTGGATCATATCATTTAGGGAAAGGCTTCAACTGGGACCTTCAAATAGACGGTTGCCAAGAATAGGTCTCTGGCCTAATTCCTGAGATCCAGGCTCTTAGCCCTCACATCATCATGTTCTCTCAGAGAAAAAGAGGCATCCCAAAGTCTTGGACGAATCTGGGTCTGGAGCTAGACTGCCGGGATATGAATCTTGGTTGTGCGTTCTTTATCATGTTTATTAGCCATTGTCAGCTCCATTCAGAGTAGATGTATTTTGTTTCCTCCTGTATCCCCAGCTCCCAGGACAGTGCCTACCACGCTGGAGGTTACAAATAATTATTTGCTGATTGACTGAGGAACTCTTACGTGTGAGACGGTATTCCAAGTGCTGTTCATCAGACCTTAACCTTAGAAGATGCACACTGTTGCCATTCCCATTTTACAGATGAGGTAGTGTCTGAGGGGAACTGGTTGAGTGTTGATGAAAAAAGCATGGATAGTCCCTGATAATTTATATTCATGAGTATCTTGTACCGTGAAAGGAGTTACACCAGCTGGTCTTGAACCAGAAACACATCCAACAACAGAATGCACACCCACGGTCTTTTCCCTCATGTTCTCAGCTCCCAGGGAAATTTTCCAACAGTGCTACTAGGATGGCTGCCTTGGGGAGCTCCACTTCTCCCTCATGATGGCCACTGGATAACACATGCTGCTCAAGATAAATACGGATGTGACTGTGAGGATGTAGTTATGATCACCACTACATATACATGCACACATACATATGTGTGTATATGTACAGAGAGAAACAGAGACAGAGCCTGAGAGGAAACAGAGAAGAGACTTCTTTTACCACCTCCCAAATGCCAAAAATTAAATATGGACTTCCCTTCAGAAATGACACTAAATAAAGGAAACACCATGACCTGACCTACTTTACGCTTTGGTCCTTGGAAGTCTAGAGAGGTGGGGTTAGATGGAAAAGCTCAAAATAAATAAATATACTCCAGGTAGTATCCTTTCTCCCATAGTTCCCCCACCCCACTCCCAAAATATAGAAATAGATCATCCCACATACGTGTGTCTTCTTGGGCCTGGCCTTAGCCAAGAAGAGCAAGTTACAATGCAAATGCCTCTGGAGAGAACTAAACATATCAGTCATCCTCATTACTGTGAGCTACTGTGATCAGATCCTCAGTGGTGTTTCACCTCACCAAGAAGTTCAGGATCTGATGCTTTGGATGTAGAGAACGGGAGGAGGGAGATTTAAGACAAATTTAGAACTACAGAGAAGCACCAGAGGGAAAGCAGGCTTTGGGGTGCTTAAGGCAGCAGTGTGAAGAAGAGGCTGGATTTGAGTTGAATTCAATGAGCCAAATTCAAGCTCTTATTCCTAACCTCCTCTTAGGCAAGACACTTCACCTCTGTAACACTCCTTATATTTATTTGAGTTCTTCTCCCATCCCTACCAGACCCCAAATTCCTTGATGACCTGACTTCAGAAGGCCAAGCTATGTCCACCCTTGTGTCCCTCACCGTAATCACAAAGATTATTGGAAATGACTCTTCAAGGTGGCGTCATGGAGCACAGATCTGAATGAACTGTGGGAAATGACAGTATTCCAGGCTGAGAGAAAAAACCGCAAGGACACAACCCTGAGGCAGGAGCACGCTCAGCCTGTTGGAGGGACAGCAAGGAAGCCAGTGTGACTGTAGCGTTGTGAGCAAAAGTCTGGTAGGAAATGATGTCCAAGAGTCCGCCAAGGAGCAGGCTTTGTGAGCTGCAGAGGGACTGGATATTTTCAGAGTGTGAGCCTGAGCATCAGAGGGGTTCTGAGTAGGAGAGAGGTGGTTTGGTTTATGGTTTAAAGGCTCACTTGGCTGCTATGGAAAGAACAATTCTGGGTTTGGGAAGAGACAAGATGGTGGTGCCTGTACTGAAGTGTTTGTGGTGAAAGGTGAGAATAGTCAAGATTTGTAAATAGTAAAGATTTACAATGAAGACCGAATTCATGAACTAGGGATTTATTTATTAGAAGAGAAATGAATGGAATCAAGAATAAGTCAAAGGTTTGGGGCCTGAGCTATTTCTTGAGATTCGGAAGGAAACTAAGAGTGAGAAAAATCAATGTTCCACAAGGATATGGTGAGTTGGGCTACATACCATTCCCATCACGTAAAAACATCCCGAAGCAATTATATATAGGAGTGTGTAGCTTTTCAGCCCTTCTTTGCATTTGAAACAAAATGAAGTTACTGACGATCATTGTGATCCATGGCCAGGAAAAACCAATGTCTGGCCAAAAAACATTTCTGCACTTTGTACCCTACATAGAGTCTAGCCTTTCATGCAGAAGCTTTTCATCTCCACCACCAGCTTTTACAGTGAAGAGTTGGGGTATGATGTTCTTTCTCCACCAATACAGGCAAGCAGCTATCAGCCTGCTAATTGTCAAGATACTTGACAACATCTTTAAGACAGTTTCCTTCAGTAGACACAGAAGAATGACTGTGGACCCCTTAAAAAAATAAATAAAGGAACTGGCTTCACACATAGTGATTGACATGTTGCCAATAGCCAAAGTGTGAATTATTTTATCTATTTCCTGCTGACTTTCCTCATAATTTGCTGTTTCCCACAGATCTGAGAACACCTTAAAGGGAAAACCCTCAAGGTCTTTCATCCTGATTTTCACAATCAGACATAAAATACTGTGATCTCTTTAAAGTGAATTTAAAAGAATTGCCTAAGCAAAGCTATCTTATTTTTCATTAAGACCATTATTTCACAACCACCTGCCTATGTTCCACAATCATCTAAATATTTAGAAACTTTTGACTAAATTCATTTCATCGAGCAAATCTATTATGGTGCCCTGAGAATGCTTGGTTCAGTCTACCACAGGATCAAGACACAATGGTGAATATAAGTTTCTAAGCAGACAGATCTTTGGTGATATGTAAATGAATGCAGAGATATTTTGAATATAATTAAATCAACAGGGCCCAGTATTTGCAAAGTCCAGTCATCTAAAGACAAAAATATCCACTCTGTTTTACTCTATTTCATGGGCTCTAAAGTGCCACCTCTTATGAGATGCATCATTATTTTATATATTGCAAAATAGAAAAAAGAATGTTGCCAATTAAACTATGACCCAGTACTCATTGATGATTTCGTCCAACACACAAATCTGTCACAATAGACTTGTACAGCTTTGACATTTCTTTCATTTAAAGCACTTTTTAAATTCCTCCTGACTTTGTTAAGGTCTTTGGAATGCGATATGTCATCTTTTTCACATTTCACAGTAACAGAGCATAACATGGCTTTGTGTATGTATGGACATCTTCCTCTCTTCAGTCCCATAATGCCATCTAAAAAAAGATATGGGTAATTGCTTTTTAAAAATGTGTATGTAATTGTAGTTTCTTCTCCAATGAAAAGATTTGCTTCACAAACATCAAATTAGCCTCTCCCTACTCTATTTATACCTTTCTAAGTACCAAGTTTATTTTCATACCAAATTATAATCTACTGTTTTTATGCATAGTTGAAATGCCAATTATAACCAACATGTTAATAGCTATGACCAAGCATGTGTACTCAGGCCATGACAGCCATGTCACAGCAATCATGAAGCAACCACTGATGACACGATGCAGTGCCATTTCAGAGAATGTGAAATGAGGGGAAAGAGTGGGCTTTAGAATCAATGAATTAGGTAGAAGCAAGGCATTGTGGGAGTGCAAATGAATAAAACAGAGTTTAGGTCTTGAGTTAATATTTTACTGCTGCTTAGAAAATGAAAAACTCCCATTCTTTTATATTTCCATAGATTTAAAATGATATTGTGCTCATATACCAAGAAACACCTCAGATTCTGTTAAGATGTGGCAATATAAATGAAATTTCTTCAGGAATCTTTTTCGGTCGTGGTAGTTGTCAGGCATTGACATCACTGACTTGTGCTGCTGCAGTCCCTCATGCGTCTCCTGCTTTAAAATCACTGTGCACACAGGAAAACTATCAAAACCACCCTCAGGGAATGGAGGTGCAGGCCTGTGTGATTAGAATACTCAGAGCAAAGGGAACACAGGACCCACTGCAGTGGGAGGCTGGGAGAGCTGCTGTCAGAGTTGATGAACTGCCTGGACATGAGGTGGCCTGAGCAGCTCGCCCAGTGGATCCTGGGTCCCTTTCAGACCCTTCCTGAAACCTATCCCTGGCCATCAGCCCTGCTTGCCTTTTCCACTTATTCCTGGCATGGCTTCTGATTCTACCTGGAGATCACCTGATGCTTCGCAAACTCCAAACATTTTCTCCTTTGGGCAATTAGTGTTGCTGTTCCCTCTGCCTGGGTCATTTTATGTCATCTTTATCTTCCTCCTTCCACATCATCTCAACTTAACTGTCACCTCCTCAGGTCTAGGGCTCCTCACCACCCAAACTGGTATCTCTTCGTCCTCCATCATATCATCCTGGATATTTGTTTGCTTGTTTGTTGTTTGTTTTTATAGCTCTAAACATCCTCTTTATCCATCTGCTTGTTAATAGCCAGTTCCCTTCACCAGAATATATGCTCACCTCTGCATCCTCAACATTTGGAACAAATAGAAAGAAGATGGTCAATAAATACATAATCAACGTACAAATGAATAAACTTCTGGATTCTTAATGCACTGGTACTTTTTAATATCTGGCTTCATATCTTGTTCTCCCTCCCCTCCTTCTTCCTATCTATCTTTCATCACCAGACTTCACATTTATGTGATTCTATGATTCCTTAGTTAAAATGCTCAGTGTGATGTTCCTAAAAACAACCCATAACTGCAGACTCCAGACCCTACTCTGCTGTCTGCCCTCACCCTTTCTTATATGCAGGGCCTTTCTCTCTCCCATTGCTGCTTTGGGCAACTGCAAACCTCAAGGACCTCTCAGTGTCTAAATGGGCAGCAACAGCAGCAGTGTCTGGGGTGGGCTCTGACAGAGCAGCTGCTTATCAGCCACCAGATCCTCCCTGAGCCCCAACATCCTTCCCTTTCATACCTGTCAGTGTTGACCCCCCTCCAAGGTCCTCCCCACATCTCTGGAACTGGAGGCATGTCCAGCTCAGCACTTCTCTGGGGCTTGTGAAGCCTGACTGCTCACGCTTCTTGGGATCACCACTGGAAGTGATTCTTTTTTTCCTTGAGCATATAATGATTTCTACTTGTGGAAGAGAGATCCAACGTACATCAAACAGCTCCTGACTTTGCAAAAGTTATAATCAGATGATGGGCAACCATAGGAGTCTTTTATTGCTCTGATTATTGCCAGTAGATTATGTTTGTGTGTGTGTGTGTGTGTGTGTGTACGCACACGTGCATATGCACACAAGCACACATGAGAGTTAAAGCAAAAATGATAAAAGTTACTTTTTTTAATTGGTTTGAGTTTTTCAGAGTAATTGGGAGAAAAATTCTCTATGAGCATTGGCTCTGCTACCCTGGAATGTGAATGGTACATTAAATAGTATATACTAAGATCACACAACATAAACCTGTGTGTCTTGTGTACACTTCTATCTTCCACAAAGGCACATTTTGAAGTACATAATGATTACTTTATTGAATAAATGAATGGTGTTGAAGAAGGCAGGATTGGTGAGTCTAGTCAGTGAGTTTTTAGTGGCTTTTAAAAACTATGGATACCCAGGCCCATCCCCAGATATTTGTATTCAATTAGCCAGCATGGATCTTAGGCATGTGTTGTTTGAAGGTTCCCAGGTGATCATAATGTATACGAGGATTAAAAACTGTTAACTCGGGGGAAAGTAATTCATCCCTAAAAACAACAAATAATAATAATCCAAAGCCATCCATCTTTTATCTATAATTTTAAAAAGACTAGAGTATAATAAGAAAATAATTCCTTACTTTGAAATATGAAAGCCAAAAACAATAATAAATTCTGATCCAATACAAAATTTAAACTGCTATCAACATTTCTTTACACAGCTTAAAAAAAATGAAAGTTAATGAGTCCAACACAGAAAAATAAGGTGAGCAGAAGGTATTTTCTAGAATACGAAGGAAAATAATTATACGATGTAATGGCAGCCTCCCAAAAGATATGTCTACGTGGAGCGTGTGAATATGACCTTATTAGGAAAAGAGTCCTTGTGAAACCTGCTAAATGGGGCTCAAGAGGAGATTATTTCGGATTACCTGGCTAGGCCCCACATGAATTAAGTGTCCTTCAAGATCAGAAGACACAGACAAGGAGGAGGCAGACTCGAGAAGACAAGGCAGAGACTGGAGCGATGCTGCCGTAGCCGAGGAGCACCTGGAGCCGCGAGGCTAGAGGGCCAGTCAGGGTGCTCCCCTGGAGCCTTCAGAGGCCGCGTGGCCCTGCTGACTCCAGGACTATGACGGAACGAGTTTCTGTTTTAAGCCACCCAGTTTTGTGTAATTCATAGAGCAGCCTTAAGAAGCTAGTACAATAAAAGGCTTGAAGCAGTAGCAATGTCCTCTGCTTTAAACGTCATGACCTAGTATCTGTTAGAGGAAACTCAGAATGAAGAGAATACATGCTAAATGGAGGCAGTCCTCAGTCAACTGTAGGCTGTGGCCTCTGCGTGGGATTGGCATGACCTCTCTCCTCTATGGGGCCAGATGGAGTAGGAATGGGGTCCCTAAGGACACAGGAGAAGGGCATCCCTGATGGGGCACAAAGAGAACTATTGGGGTTAAGATGAGTAAGAAGGAACTGTGATTCAGCTTTTGAGTGGTACCACAGGTGACCAAGCTCTGTTTAACGGTTCAGGCGGTATTCCTATTTGGGGCTTGAAGCAGTTAGGAATGCCTTAAGGTTGAGGACCTGAATGAAACCTGACCAATGGCAGTTTCAACCCACTGGCTGGCGTGGGCTACGTTGATTGGTCAGCAGCCTATAAGGGGGCACTTGCTAGCATATCATTTAGGGGCAAAGCCCTTCTGTCTTTTCTCTGCACTTATTAGATGATGGTGGTTTTCTTCACACGTTCATGTTTTTCACCTCATAACTCCACGATGGCTACAATAGTAGCTGCAGGCATCACATCTTCATGGTTAGATGGAGGAAGGGGAAAGGGAGCAATGATAGGGATGTTTCTTTTATCAGGAAATCAAAAGGTTTTCCAGAAAGTTTTCAGCAACTTCAGATTTATACCTCTGTAGCCAGACTGGGTCACATAGCCATTTCCCGACTTCAAGGAGCCTAGGAAGGTATGTCTGAGCCTTCTTCAACCTTGGTAAGGGAAAGCAGGCAAGGGAGGGGAAATTTGGATGGATTTTGTACTCTCCAGTTGGTAACATCTGTCACAGAGCAATAGAAACCACTGAGAGAACAGGGGCCCTCTGGATAGGTCTTATCTATTCATCTGTAATATTCAGTTGAATGAAAAGATCCTCAGCCTGTGAATTCCTTGGTATAGGATGTAGAACAAGAAGAAACACACATTTCTTTCTTTAATCAAGTTGATTTGGGATATTTCTAGAAGGTATAGAATAATTTCCAAACTTTCCTCATAACCACATTAAACTCTTAATTATTCAAAACTTTCATTCACATAGAGATTGTTAAACACTTAAGCTAAAAAAAAAAAAAAAGGAAATCTTGAAATTCCTTTTAAAGGATCAAAACAGAAATGAAAAGCAGAGTTTAGTTTGTGACTGATTTTGTTCCAACTTTTTTCCACTGATTCCATTCTCTCCTTGGCCCTTCTTGCAGACATATGGATGAGCTAAAGTAGAGGGATTCAGAAAGAGGGAAGTCAGATGTTTATCTTCATTACATTGTGGACTCAAAACGACCCTTCTCTGCATATGTAGAACTTTATCAGTGGGAGTACATGGTGGGGGCTGATCTGTTCAGCCCACTATTCATTCACCGTCTAAACACTGTGTGCCAAGAACTATGCAAGGTGCTGGAGAGACTGTGAGTGGGACCTAGGTCTTTCCTTTGAAGAACTCACAGTCTAGTGGAGAGCGAGTAAACAGTCCCAACACAGCACAACACACTCCATGTAACCAGGAACTTAAAATGAGCTGAAAGGAATCCAAAATGTCTTCTTGGAGGACATTTACAGGTAGAAGTACTCTGTTTGGTTGGGAGGAAGCTACAGATGGACTGAATGCTGAGGTGGGAACTTAACTCCTCTCCCATTGGATAGGAGGGGAAAGGATCTGGGAGAAGGCACCAGAGTAGATGGAGGAGCAGGAGGCAGTGAACTGTTGGCCCCATGTGCAACTGCAAGCACCAAGAAATAGAGCTCAGAACCAGGCCACGTGGAAGCACCAGCAGCCCCCATCAGGGTGGCCATAGTAGTGTGAGGTCCTTTTTCCCCCTGGGCCTCATCCAGCCCCTCCCACACCAGAAGCAGAGGAGGCTGCCAGTACAGTGACTGCAGCCACACAGAGATGTGGTGGTGCTCTTTGGAGTGTGCCCAGGCAAACAACCCCAGTCACCCAACCTTGAAAGACAGGCATTGTGAGACCCACTACAACAGCCCTCCTTTTTTAGCCTGAGGGAAGCAGACTTAAGGACTAGGAACAAATCACAGCTCTTTCATTGACCCCCAGGCAGGTGAGCAGGCTAAATTCAGTTACTTTCTGAAGCATTTTAACAGTGCTTTAGGATTGACAAAGCTTTCCCATTCCTCAGATAACTGTTTCTTAGGTCAGTGAGGGGGGTGTTATCAGTCCCATTTACCACAGGGAGGGGAGCTCTCACACATTTAGAACAGGCCTGGCAGGGCCAGAGCTCAAGCCCAGGTCTGCTGGAATCAAGCACTTTCCAGAGATCTCAGTGGGCCTTCAGTCAATCTTTTTTTTTAACTTAACTACGTGTGTTTAAAGCTGCCGTCTCCCAGAACTTCTGTTAAACATTAGTACACCTAATACTTCTGGGTTTCTTACCAAATGTTGAAAGAACACCCTCCTTTGCACTGTTAGATTTCTGTGGAAGTCTTCATCTACCCATTTTTATTAATTCACCTGCTATATGCAGTGATGGCTTCCCATCTACTCCCCTGGCAAGGACTTCACTGTGGATTGTACTGTTGAAGGAGTGCAAGGCGGATGTGGAATTGGGCTCCCAGCAATCCACCTTCCCACCCGGTTAACTGTGGGCCAGCCCTGAGCACCAGCCCAGTAGCTCCCTTTCCTCCACCATCCAGTGAGTGGCAGCACACTTCCCACTGGGAACAAAGTCAAGTCCTTTATTTAATGCACAGCATGTGGCTCAGGAGGGAACAAATGGGGGGGAAGGTGGTTTTATTGGATATTTACCATGTTAATGATGGATCTCTATTTTGTACAATCTGTACCTTGCTGGGGAAATGGGGATTTTCTTTTCCAATTCTGACAATCCCACCTCAGAAGAAAAGCAGCAGGAATCAGTACACAGCAGCCTACTTTCATAACATTTTTAATATAATTACCTACAGTTGGTTAAGCCAGCAAAATCTTGTATTCTTTTTTATTAAGAAATAATTATGCATGTTTACAAGTAGGCTTGATTTATTGAGTGCAGATGATAACTACAACTCCCAGTTTGGATTTTCCTGATTTTTTTATATTGTTTTCTGTGTGCTACATGAAAATCTTTATATTAATGAACTTGGTTGCAACCAAGGGCACCCATGGCCCTTTTTAAAGATAAAATATCATTTATTGTTCATTAAAGGAGCTACAAAAATACCCTGGCTGTACCTTTTCTAATTGTTCATTCTTTAAAAAACAATTGAAGTTCATATTAAAACAACTATGTAACATATAAAAGTAGCTGCCCTACCAGGAAAAGGGAGACATGTGGTCATTTCTGGGCTGCTTCAGGTAAGGAGCAATTAGAAGATCTAGATAAAACTTTGTACATTATTTAAATTCTATTATTCTGTTGTACAAATATGTTTTTTGTCATTCTCATCCAAGGATTCTTTTTATTGAAGTAAAATAACCTTCATAGGTAACCATATTCTAAAATTCAAAGAGGAAATAATTCAGAAGAAACAGGTTTACAATTTCTAACTTAGTGACAAAATTATCTCTCTAACCTTTGGTCTCATTATCTTGCTGACATCTGGATCCATAAACAGAGTAAAGCCCAGAGGATGTCTCAGGACTTTTTTTTTTAACAGAAGCTAAGTGAGAATAAATGCATAATACATACATGCATTTTAAATCACACTGTCCTGTCCTTCGGAGCTAAAGAAGTTGTTATAAACAGTGCTTCCCAAACACTTTTACTCTCTGAAGCAACACCTTGTTCTTCCCAGTGCATGAAAACAATGCTTGAATATTAGTCACCCATCATCTCTGCCATTTCAAAAAATAAAGAATGAAATTTGGAGGCTAGCGATTTATGTTTAGCTTTAACAAACTGTAGAAGGAATAGAAAAGTATAAAGATGTGTTTATAACATTTATTAAACTTCTATTATGTGCAAATCAATTTTCTAGTTGCATTACATATTTAGATCATTTTCAAAAATAAGTAATTTACTTTGATAAGAATAGCAAATTATACTGAATATAGTTCTAAACTAGAAATAGTATATTTTTGGTATGAACATTGAATCTAGAATTTTCTTTGTTGTTAGTGAACAACATACTCCTTGATTATTCTGCAAAATATTTGTCAAAGTTCATAAAACTTTTAAAGTATGCATTTTTCATATCCATAGAAATAATGATAACAACAACTGACATTTTAAAGCACCTTGGAGATAATAATGTGTATCTTCTATATAATTCTAGTTTTTTCCAACCATATACTTTTAGGAAGACAAGGTGAATGCTAATTTTCTGCTTTGCATATGGGGAAGCTGCAGCTCAGAGAAGTTAAAAACAGTGCCCAAGGCCAATGCAAGAAGTACAGACACAGTCTGTGGGGTTGCAGTTCCTCTGTGCCCTTTGCAGCATGCCACTGACCTCATCAAGCATCCTTTCAGCTAAGTCATGGTCGTTAGCATAAGTTTCTCATCCACAGAGTTGACAACCTCTTTAATTTAGTGGAATGTTCTGCTCTATTAAAGAAAGCAATATAATATGCTGGAAGTTTCATGCAGTCCCGTAAGCAGCCATGAAAATACTCAGCAAATCATTTCACCTCACCAGTTTCCTCATCTGGAAAATGAAGGCTTTGGATACATGTTACCTAAGGACCCCTGACTGTGCTCAGCACATGGAAACCCTCAGATGATTGCTTAATAGATTCTATTGTATTATTTTTGATGTTTTTCTTACTACAACCTTAGCTATAGGTGAATAAGGAGGGAACCCAGGGTGAGGAGGTGTCCAAACCAGTTTTGAAGGACAAATTGGGGTCTCTCCTGAAAAAGACTGTCCAGATGGAGTGAGCAGCAAGTGGTTCAGACATGGCAACAATGTGGCATGATGGAGAAATGCCAACTCTAAAGCACAGGGGCTGGTGACCAGTGCTGGGAGGGACAGAAGATCAACCATGCCCCTCCTCTGACCGTAGGCCCTGGCTGCTGAGGGGAGAGGCCTCAACTTTAAACCAAGATTGCAGTCTTTCACTATTACATGAAATGAACATTTTTGATTACTAAATTGAGATTGTTTTTCTATCTAAAGTGACCACAAAATTTTTTTTAACTAAAGAGTGAATAAAACTGCCCAAGTTTTTTTCAGAGGCAGGGAGAAACTAGTGCCACTGAATAAATTTAAAGTAATAGTTGGGGGAGAAGAACTTGCCTTATGATATTACAACCATGAATCACACATGCTCAATATACTTGTTTTATATCCATATATATGAGTCATGCACCTAGAAATAAATAGAGTAGTAAAACAAAATTAACTCTTTTTTCTTTACAATGGATGGAATCATAGTATCTCAAAGTCACTATTTTGTGGCACTCTCTTTGTTCACTTTTATAAATACAGAAATTTGGGACATAAGGAACTTTACTTCAGATCATGCTCAAAAACAGATTTTAGAATAAATGTCTGATATAAATTTTCCTGTTTTAAGAAAGAATTTATTCTGCAAATAAGCCCAACCATCCTCTTCTCCAATGTCAATTAATTGAGAGTTCTGATTAAGTGGTTTTGAATAATTGAAGTTTGACTCTATTAATTCAGTTCTTAACTCAAGGTAACACATTAGAATTTCAAGACCAGGCTGCACCCTAGACTAATTAAGTCAAAATCTCAAGAGTAGAAGCCAGGAATCAGTATTTTTTAATGCTCTCCCAGTTGCTTTCAATGTGCAGCCAAGGTTGAGAACCAGAGCTATTTTATTTAACCAGACTAACATTCATATAAAATTGGCTGCCTAGTTTTTTTTTTAGAATATATATTACAATGCTATCCTATTGAGTATGTAATAGTATATCCACATCAAAATTTTAAAATATATTATGAAGATAATAAATGAGATTTTTGATCATTTTTCAATTTAGATGGAAGTCAAGACTATTTCCATTTTATTCAGTGTTTATTGAATTGGTCTTGCAATAAATCTGTATACATGCTATGTAGTAATAATTTAGTACTGGTGATTAGTAATTCCTTCACTAATTTGAACACAATGAATTAGCAATTGTGTTTTTGGTCAAGATTTTTTGGGGGGTGCTTAAGTAAATGCATCAAAAGAAATCAATTATGCACTCTTGTGATTTGAGTATGAACAGTCCCCCCAGAGATTGATGTGTTGAAGGCTTGGATCCCAGAGCAGCAATGTTCAGAGCTGGAGATTTGAGGAAGTGATTTTGGATCATCAGTGCTCCGACCTCTTAAATAGGTGGATCCACTGATAGATTAATAATTTGATGGCACAATGGGGAAGTGGTGGGAACTACAGGAGGTGGGGGTCTTGTTGGAGGAAGTGGATCTGTGTTTCTTCTCTCTCTCTCTCTCTCTCTCTCTCTCTCTCTCTCCCTCCCTCCTTCCTGGCTACCAGGAGCTGAGCAGCTTTTTATCTGCCATGCCCTTTCTCCATGTGCTCTACCTTAACTTGGGCCCAAAGCAATGGAGCCAGCTGATAGTGGACTGCCACCTCTAAAACCGTGAGCCATAATAAATCTTTCCTCCTCTAAGTTGTTTTTCTCAGGTATTTGTGACAGTGATAAAAAGCTGACTAACACATAGAAAAAGTCTTCAATATATTTCTAGTAACAATATCTGTGGGAAAATTATGTATAAATGCACATATTAAACATGTGAAGGACTCATTCCATTCTTTAGATATGCAGACTTTTGATTATTTGATTTTATAAAGAAAAAAACAGACTCAGGAGAGTTAAATCTGAACTCTATATAAATTACTTTTTCTAGATTTCTATTATTGAAGTCAAATGAGAAAATCCAGATACACAAAGAACCCAGACTCACAAACTTGTATATTAGAGAGTGATCAATCACATTACAAAAAGGAGTTTCTGCTTTACAAAAGGGTTCATTCCAGCATTTCTTTAACTGCAGGCCCAATAGTTTATACAATACACATTCTCCTAGACGCTCTAAGACTCTGAGAGCCTAGCTATTTTAAGTAGTCATATGGTAAAACCTCTTGTTATGCAAATTCTTCCCTGTAATTGATCTGTTTTGTATACGTATAAACTTTTCCCCTGTAAATCTGAATTTGCTAAAGCACTCTTCTTTAAAAAATGGGCCTCTGCATTTAAGTTCTTGTTTGGAAAAACAATGGACTTCCTGTTCAGGCAATAAGGCAGAGTAGTTAGTTAGCCTGAAAATATATATTAAAGACATCTGGAAATCTAGATAAAATACTCTTTTTTAAAAAAGGGTTTATATACTTCAGAGCTAAAGAGAAAAGTAATAACTCTGCAGGACACAGAGACTAATAGGGAACTAAACTTCCCAGCAGTAAAACTCAGATCTGACTCTGTGTCTGCTCTAGGGGAGAGCCTTGTAGGCTTGCAGGGTTTTATTTTTGTTTTTTGGTTTTGGGGGGTTTTTTGTTTGTTTTTTGTTTTTGCAGTTGTTCTATATCTTTTAAAATTATAATTATGAGCACATAGTAATTGTATATGTTGGCGGAATTCACTGTGATATTTCCATACATGCATACATAATGCATTAATTATGTCCACCCACCTTTCTATTCTTCATCCCTCTCCCCACCACCACCCTTCTTAATTTCTTCCAGTCTCCCTTTCTCCTTGCCCTTCCCAATCTCTAGTGACTACAATTCCATTCCATACTTCTCCAAGATTGACTTACTGGTTTCTTTAAATGAGTGAGAACGTGTGGCATTTGTCTTTCAGTATCTGCTTGTTCCAGTCAACATAATGTGCTTCAGTTGTATTCGTGTTGCTGCAAATGACAAGATTTCATTCTTTTTATGGCTGGATATTACTCTATTGTGTAAATAAACCACATTTTCTTTATCCATTCATCTGCTGAAGAGCATCTGGGTTGATTATGCATTTTGGCTACTGTGAATAGTACTGCAAAAAACATGGAGGCGCAAGTATGTTTTGGGTATAAAGATTTCATCTCCTTTGGGTATAAGCCCGGTAGAACAATTGCTGGGTCATATAATGTTCTAGTTTTAGTTTTCTAAGGAATCACCATGCTATTTTCCACACTAGTTTTACTAATTTACATTCTCACCAGCAGTGTATAATTGTTCCCTTTTCTCTGCATTCTCACCAGCATTTACTATTCCTTGTCTTTTTAATGAGTGCCTTTCTCACTAGGATGGGAAGATATCTCTTTGTGGTTTTGATTTGTACTTCTCTGATGATTTGTGAAAATGAGAAATTTTTTTCATGTATTTGTTGGCTATTTGAGAAGTGTCTTTAGCTCTTTAGCCCATTTTTAAATTGAATTGTTTGTTTTTTGTTTGTTTTTGTTTGTTTTGGTGTTCATCTTTCTGAGTTCCTTAAATGTTCTGGATATCAAACCCTTATCAGGTATACTGTTTGAAATATTTGCTCCAATTCTGTAGGTTGTCTCTGAATCCTGTTGATTCTTTCCTTTGCTGTGCAGAAGATTCTTAGTTTGATGTAATCCCCTTTTGTCTATTTGTACTTTTTTTTTTTTTGCCTATGCTATTAGAGTCATATCTAAAAAAAATAATTGCTGACACCAAGATCTTAAAGTGCTTATCCTATTTTTTGGTAGGAATTTCATAGTTTCAGGTTCAAGATTTAGGTCTTTGGTCCATTTTGAGTTGACTTTTGTGTACAGTGAGAGAAAAGGATCTAGTTTCATTCTTCTGCATATACCTAGCCAATTTTGCCAGCATCATTTATTGAAGAGACTGTCTTTTCTCCATTTTTTTTTTTGTTTGTTTTTTGGTGCTTTTGTCAAAAGTCAGTTGGCTATATGAGAGTAAATTAATTTCTGGGATCTCCATTCTTTTCCAATGGTCTATGTGTTTTTTTGTTTGTTTTTTTTTTTTTTTTTTAATTAATTTTTATTGTAGGTTGTTCAAAACATTACATAGTTTTTGATATATCATAATTCACACTTTGATTCAAGTGGGATATGAACTCCCATTTTTACCCCATATACAGATTGCAGAATCACATCAGTTGCACATTGATTTACATATTGCCATTCTGGAGTCTGTTGTATTCTGCTGCCTTTCCCATCCTCCGCTATCCCCCCTCCCCCCTCCCCTCCCCTCTTCTTTCTCTACCCCCTCTACTGTAATTCATTTCTCCCCCTTATATTTTCCCTCCTTTCCCCTCACTTCCTCTTGTATGTAATTTTGTATACCCCTGAGGGTCTCCTTCCATTTACATGCAATTTCCCTTCTCTCTCCCTTTCCCTCCCACCTCTCATCCCTGTTTAATGTTAATCTTCTTCTCATGCTCTTCTTCCCTACTCTGTTCTTAGTAACTCTCCTTATATCAAAGAAGACATTTGGCATTTGTTTTTAAGGGATTGGCTAGCTTCACTTAGCATAATCTGCTCTAATGCCATCCATTTCCCTCCAAATTCTATGATTTTGTCATTTCTTAATGCAGAGTAATACTCCATTGTGTATAAATGCCACATTTTTTTTATCCATTCGTCTATTGAAGGGCATCTAGGTTGGTTCCACAGTCTTGCTATTGTGAATTGTGCTGCTATGAACATGGATGCTGTTTTAGTAACTATAACTTTGTAGTATTTTGAAGCTAGGTATTGTGATGCCTCCAGTCTTGTTTAGTTTTATTTTTTATTTGTTTGTTTACTGTTTGGGGGTTTTTTGCTAAGGATTGCTTTGGTTATTCTGGATCCTTTGTGGTTCCATATGAATTTAGGTGTGGATTGTTTTGTTTTGCTTTTGTTTTCTAAGAAGAAAGTCATTGGGATTTTTTTGGGAATTGCACTGAATCAAAAGATTTCTTTGGGTAGCATGGCAATTTTAACAATATTAATTCTTCCAATCTATGAGCACCAGATATCCATCTTTTTGTGTCTTTCCCTTCCTTGATTAATTTTATTCCTACATATTTTTCTAGCCATTGTGATAGGATTGCTTTCTTAATTTCTTTTTCATCATCTTAATTTCTTTTTGAACTTGTTTATAAATTCTAATAATTTTTGTTGTAGTATTTAGGTTTTCCTAGGTATAGAATCATGTTGATACCACTGGTTATCAGTGAAGAGTCCTGCTTCCTCACGTGTTGAAGTACAACATTAGAGAAGCACGCCGAGGCAAGCAATAAAGCAGAGTTTATTTAAAAAGGGGTAATATAGACTTCTCTCTGGAGGGAGAAGGGGGCCATGGCTGATATCCTGGTGTCCCAAGAAGTGAGGGTGTTTTTCCTTTTTATATGTCCTAGGCTTCCTTTGTTCTCCTACTCTTTCCCTTATCTCTCTCCTTCCTGCTTATATGATTGGGCCCAAGAGATGCTCAGTGGGATGGCCAAAGGGTGAGAAGCAGATGGGCTGGAGGGGCCAAGATGGTGTGATCTGGGCAGGAAGGGGGCATAATTAACAACACCCTGTAGGAAGGAACAATTCTTGGGACAGGTTACCTTAACAATAGGTTGGAGCAGGAGCAGGCTGTCTTGGTAAGGGTGGAGGGAGGGCATTAGCATTTCCATCTCTCTCCAATTTACTAGACTCACTCAAATTGGCCTCCTTGATCCAACCTGACTCAATATACCTATCTATACTGAATGCCTGTCTGGCTTCAGTGTCATCAGTAAACATGAATCATTTAACTTCATCCTTTCCAAAATTTGGATGCCCCTTATTTTTTCCTCTTTCTTTGTTTCTCTGAAAGTGTTTCCTCTAAGATCAGGAACAAGACAAGGATGTCCCCTCTCACCACTCTTATTTAATAATAGTGCCGGAGGCTTGTATTTCAGCATCCTCTGCAGGTCAGGAGACAAAGTCTTCTATCCCTTTAATGTAGATCACTCACATACCCTAAACCATGAAGAAGCTCCACTCTAAGTAAAAATATAAATATGAACAAATAGTCTGTCCATTGGCATAACAAAATAGGAGGATAGGTTGTCTTCTTAGCATGAGTTCAGGATGAGGGAATAAAAACACTTCCTGTGAGCCCTGAACATGTACCTCATTTTAAGTTATTGATGCAAAAAGTTCAAGTTTAAAATGTTACATAAAAATTGGTCCCAGGCTGGAGACATTTCAAGGATACTTTTGCCAAAACCTCAAATCAGATTTGTGTGCCCAATATGCAGCAAGCACCAAACACAGAACACTAGTGCTTGGAGTAGAGAAAGCTAAACCAAGAAGGTACCAAACAAGAAGATGGGGGACAGACCTCAGACCTGTCTTTCCCAAGAAAGCATGGTTATAGGTTATATGACTAAAAAAGGGCACAGGGTGGGGTGTACAAGGGGAAAGCTTATGGGTTTACAAGTTTCAATAAAATTAAGGCTTTGAGACTTTGTGGCACTAGTGGACATCTGGTGGATCACTGAGCAATCTATGATTTTATAAACTAAGCTTGTAAATCATCTTGTGACACTTAGTGTCCATTCTTCTGTAACAATGACAACAAGATTATCAACTGATAGTTATAGCAATGGGAACAGGAAGTAGGTGCTCAAGGTCTTGTCAGCTTAAAAGAATGTGTTCTGTTTGGTTTTTATTTTATTTATTTATTTATTTATTTTTACCTGAGGAGGGAAAATTGTTCAAATCTCTTACAAGAAAAAAAAACAATTATTAATTTTGTTTTGGGGGCTTGGTTACAATGTCAATTGAAATAAACTCAAAACATCTCTGGAGAGACATACCTTGAGCTAAACTAACATAGTCCTGTGTCCTTATTCTATATCAACTTGGCTAAGTTGGAATTATTTTTCTCAGAACTCCTTTCCTTTCTTAGAAGATATTTCTCAGTTGGAGTTGGCTGTAAAGAGCATTGGCTTGAGAATTGAAAGGAATAAGTGAAGAAGCAGCCATTTTTGCATTCTGCAAGGTCAATATAGGATAGTAGGCATTGGCAGTTTGCACATATTATCACTAATCTGTTAACTCATTGTTCCTGAGAAGCATCTAGAACTGCAACACTCTAGTTTCCACCAAATTTCCTTCTTTGGCTTCCCTAAATCTTGGGCCGTGTGTGGATACCATTCCATGATGAAGAGTTCAGGCTTCTCTGCAGGTAACCAGCATCATAGAAATTAAAGATCCTGAGAGAATAAATGTGTTAGTCAGCTTTTACCTACTGTGACAAAATGCCTAAGATAATAAACTAGTGAAAAAAAAAGTTTTACTTTGGCTCACAGTTTTGGAGGTTTCAGTCCATGATAGACACTCCTTGTTGCTTTTGACCTGCAATGGCATTGGTACTTCATGGAGGAAGCACATGGCAGAGGAAATACCTTCACTTCATGATTGGGTGCAAAAGAAAAAGAGGAAGAATCAGAGACCCACTATCCCCTCCAAGGGCAGACACCCACTGGTCAGAAGACCTTCCATTAGGCCCCATCTCTTAAAATTTCACCATCTGCCAATAGTGCACATTGGTAATATGTGCAAATTGCCAAATAGTAGGTTGCCAACTTTTGATTGACACATCATTTATTTTGATATATCCACATGTACAATCAAGCTACAGCTATTTTGTCTCCTTAAAGAAGCTTGTGATGTTCCAGTCCAATCCATTTTGGTTAATTATAAAATGTCACCCATACCAGGAAACTTCATTTCCCTTATTTCAGAATTCTTGGCAGTGGCGGTAGTGATCTGACTGCCAAAGCAACATACCTAATATTGGCATATAAACAATTATGTAAAATATCAGAAATCACTGAAATGTAAAATAAAAGAGAATTTCCTGGGAATTTATGATGGTTTAACATGAAAAAAAATCTATGATATAATTCATTACATTAAAAGATTAAAGGCTAAAAATATGTTATTTTATCAAAGAAGCAGGTGAAATTTTGGCAACATTCAATACAGATTCAGAGTAAAAATTCTTATTACATTAGGAGTTGACAGAAAAGTTCATAGCATAATTAAGTATATAAATGAAAGACCTACTTAAGAGGGAAAACTCAACATTACCTTGAAATTATGTAACAAGATGGCAGGTGTCATTCAATATTGAACATGAACAGCGTAAGTATTGTAAAGAAAGAAATGACATAGCCAGTATTCACAAACTACATGTTAGTATATTTTATTTAATGGTAAATTTTAGGTGCAATGGCAGATCTTCAAATTATAGGTAGCTTAAATCCAACAAATTTATTTCTCACTCATAGTTTAGTATGAGAGTTCTTGGCTGGGCATGATTACTCAAGGATCCAACATCTTTTTCTTTTGTCTGTGACTGCCTTGAGATTCTCAGAGTCCCCTCTAATCATTTTGCAAATGAAAAAAAATGGAGATCCATATGTAGGAAGTTTTATTGACTAATTATAACACCATTTCTATCCATATTATATTTTCTAGAATTCAGTCAGTCACATGGCAAATGTGGTCTAGCTGTGTACCTGGGAAGAAGAGGGAATTGGTTTTTAAGCATTTTTTTCTTTCTCATGCTGTCAGTGTAGGAAGTTCAAGAAACTGTAGACACAAATTTTTACATCTATTAGAAAATTTCAACAAGATTGGATGCTAAAGGTTGGATATTTGCATAATATATGAACTGTCAATTCACAGAAAATTCAAATGACTAATAAACATATGAAAAGATGTTCAACATCACCAGTCATTAGAAACTGTAAATTAAAACAGCAGTAAGGGATGATTTTGTATTCTTTATATTATGAAAAATGTAAAATGTTGATAATACCAAGACAAAATGTACCAAAACAGGAACTTTCATACATTTGATTGACACATCATTTACTTTTATATATCCATATGTACAATCAAGCTACAGCTATTTTGTCTCCTTAAAGAAGCTTGTGATGTTCCACTCCAATCCACTTTGGTTGTTTATAAAATGTCACCCATATCAGCCAACTTCATTTCCCTTATTTCAGAGTTCTTGGAAGTAGCAGTAGTGGTACCTTATCATGGCCCCTGTGATCTGACTGCTCCTAGACAGAAAGACTTTTACTTTACTAGATCCTAAGCATGTCTCCAAATGAGGAACAGCCCCTAAGTGCTTATTTCACAAAATCATCCTCTGTGATGTAAAAACTGCTCATGAGATCCCTATTTTGAAACTGAACATTTTTTATCTTTTTTAAAAATTTAGAAGTCTATCCTCAAAACAAATGTTTTGCCAATTTCTAGGGGCAATAAGATTGGCTAAATTTCTAGGGGAAAAGAATCCTCTAGACTCAAGTATAAGACATATTACAATTTGGTATAATAGGAAAAGCATGGGCTTCAGAACATTATAGGCATGAGCTGGAATTCTGGCTCTGCCACTTGCTAGTTTGGGGACCTCTTAACACTTCTTAACTTCAGTTTTGATATCTGCTTAAAAAACATGGAGAAATTGTATACCTCAGAGAGTTGTCATAAGGATTAAATGCAACATAAACAAAGTTCCTGGCATTGCAAGTGTCATTAGATGTGAGCCCACACCTCCTACCAATAGTCACAGAATATGCCACTTTGGGAGTATGCCAAATCCTGGGTTTTTTTTGGTCAGTTCACCACTTATCATTCAGTGGCAATTTTTAGCCTTCTACTCTCCCTTTCTCTGTACTTTCCTGCATTGTTATATTTTGCCTCATGGTTTTACCATTCTTCAAATGTCAAATGAAAGAAATCATGTTGTAATAAAGCTATAAATTGAACCTAACAAAACATTTTACATGATATGCCTTTACATCATTCATTCGTCTTTTAACAAGCCAAGGAAGTAGGTAAGTTTTAATTCATGTGCCAAATAATAATGATAATGATGATGATGATGATGATTAACAAGTCTGTTTGAGGTAGAAAAATAATGTTTTAACACATATTCATTCAGAATCACTAAGATGCACATTTTAAACATTGACTTGATAATTGAATCATTCAATTTGATAATTCTCAAATTTTTTGTGTCGGGGAGTGGTTACTGGGGCTTGAACTCAAGGGCAAGAATTACAAGAATTCTCATTAAGATTGAAGCAGCAGCTTTTTTAAGTTTTAAATTTTAAACATCATGTTTCATTTTAGTAAATCACTTATATTTGGGCAGTATTTTGTCAACAGCAGTGTAATTCAATTAGCCAAAAATTCTGTCAATGTTTCTAGTTTCTGGCTACATAAAATTACAATAGATAAAATACTTTTATGTTAATAAAATAACACAGAAATAAGCCAGTCACAAAAATACAAATATTGTTTAATTTCACTAATATGAGGTGCCTATAGTTGTTAGGTGTATAAAGCCAGAGAAGAATGGTGGTTGCCAAGAGCTGGAGAGAGGAAGAAATGGGGAGTTGGTGCTTAATGGGTATGGAGTTTCAGTTGGGAAAGGTGGAAAACTTCTAGAAATGGGTGATTGAAACAGTTGCATAACAACGTGAATGTACTTACTGACGCAGAGCTCTACATTAAAAAGAGGTTTAGATGGAAAACTTTATGGTATATGTATTTTACCACACATACAAAACAATGAGAAAAACATACAAGAAAACATACAGGCTTTAAAACCACAACAGAAATCAGACCTATTTCATTACACTTATCAGCTGACTGTTTTCAATTTGATAATTCTTTCTCAAACTTTTTTTTGTGGGGGAGTGGTTACTGGGGCTTGAACTCAAGGGCACTCAACCACTGAGCCACATCTCCAGCCCTTTTTTGTATTTTATTTAGAGACAGGGTCTCACTGAGACTTAGTGCCTCATTTTGGCTGAGGCTAGCTTTGAACTCACTACCCTCCTGCCTCAGCCTCCCGAGCAGCTGGGACTATGGGCATGCACACCGCACCCGCCTTTCTTAATTCTTCTTTTTTTTACATTTTTAAATGTTATTAACAAGTATATTTCTGAAAACATAATTTTTAAAAACTCAATTACAAGGCTGGGGTTGTGAATCAGTGGTAGATGAGCTTGCCTAGTATGTGTGAGGAACTAGGTAGGTTTAATCCTCAGCACCACATATAAAAATAAACAAATAAATAAATTTATTTAAAAATTTAGTTATGTTACAAAGAAAATATAATGAGAAATGACAATTGTCATTTGATATAGTAGCATTGATTCCCTTATTTCTAGCTCCTTAATGTATACTAAAAAACAAAATAATAAAGTTGTCATTTTAGTTTTAATCACATAAAACATTTTCAAGAACAGCCTTAAGATTTTTTTTCAGTCTTAAGATTTTGAAATGAATGTAATAATTGTACTTCTAGCAATTTCTCATTCTTAACACTCTATTTGTTGGTTTGTGTGCCCCTCCTGCTGCCTTCTTCAAATATTCTCATCTTGGGTTCTACTTTCCCCTCTTCCAGCTGAGATATAATTTAGACAGTTTTCTATTAAATGGTGAATACATGATATGTTTTCTGAGTTATAGTACATGTAAAAAGAGACTTTCTTGCGTTATAATACAACACTTATACCAAAAAGGGGTGACACATATGCTAAAGAATTGACCACCTTCAACTTTGGGGTAGCTATTCATACCTCAAGGCAGCTAGAACCTTCAACCAATTGTCTCTAAGCAGTCACATCTAGTTACTCTATTATGCATTAAAAACATTTTTCTATATATGAGATGGGGGGAAAGGGGGGAAGGCATTATAACTGATTTAGGATAGAATTATTTTCTTCTTACATATATGACAAGATAGTTGTGTAGAAATTTTGAATCATAGTTATTTCCCCCAAAAGATAGTAGATATTACTTCATTTTCTTCTGGCATATATATTTTTTCTAAATAGAAAATTGAATTCAGGCTTCATTTTTTGCACTTGTTAGTAAACTTTTGTCCCTTCTTTCACAATAGTACCACCTATGGTGCAATTCTTATTTTTTGAATATTGGAACTCTAAAAGTTCTGGTTTTAGACCTTATAAATGTTAACCTTTTAGGTAGTTTAAGGAACATTCTTTCAAAGTGCAGCAGAGCATTGGTCATTTACATATTTTAACTTTATTCCTGAATTCTCAAAACAAATTGCTTTTGATTAGAAAAAATGGACATTCATGTAAAGTTTATGCATAGAGACTAGCTCAGTTTGAGAAAATATGTCATTCAGTGTCACTATATTAAAAATATATAGTTTTGAATGCCTTGATGTTGTAGCCAAATAGCAAATCTGTTATTCTATTTTATGGTAGTATTTTTATTATACTTAAATACAGAATAAGTTTGATTAAAAATATCCTTTTGTCAGCTACTTTACATCATACTTCAAAACACTTGCTTTGATAAGTTGGATATCTTCCAACTACTCAATAACTATAATGACTTGGAGCAAATACCATGGCCCATTAACACCTTGTATCCTCTACTTGAATTGTTATATAGTTTTAATTGACTTATCTGATATTTCTGTGACTCTAAATTATGAAGGTTATTAACTGATTCAAATACCTTTAAAATCAGAAGCATTCTTACATTTTAAATATATAATATATAATTTTGCATATGATTTACAGATATTTTTAAATGACCAAACCCTTTAGAGAAGCCAATACTGAATGGGAAACTCAAAACCATCCAGAAACACAATAGAAAGTTAAATTAGAACATATCACCTCAATGCCAAGATGCTAAGCTGGTTTGTAAAGAGCACTTGTAACAAAACAGTACAATAGCACAGTTGTCAGATGACACATAATGTTTGTTTCACTCTGATTACACTTAGGCAAGTTTTGTCAACACTTTATTTCACAATAACACAGCCCAATGTTACTATATATGAAAATACTTTTAGATTAATCATCACTAAGTGGGCTTCATGAGTATAAGTGACAAAGAATATTCATCAAGCTCATTCAATCGACCCAATAATTTCAAAAGCAGTTCACTGCTACAATTTGTATGGATCTATTCTGTTTTCACAATAATTTGATCTTCATGTAAAATATTCTATTAAAACTACTTAAGATTGTAGGAAACAAGCACCAAAATGGTATGGTTCATTCTCTTGGTCAGACCATAAATGATTGCTTTCATCATAATGCAAGACAGAAACTGGTCAGCATGTTCCAAAGGCCCTTCAATTTTGAATTATCTCCCCTCTACCACTTCACAAAAACTCATAGGCTGCAATGCTCTGACTTCCACAAGCAAATGATGTCTTTTACAAAGAAAAGTGCCAGATTTATTGTAATATTTACATATTTATTATCCATTTGACATACATAAAACTGTGCTGCCACTTTTACTATGTTATCTTTTTTTACTGACAAATTTTTAGTCTTGTACCCCAACATTATTTTTCTCATAAACTCTGTGTTTTATTGCTTGATTATGCAATAAACATGGAAACATATATGTTACATCATAGCAGAAATTCACATATAAAGGTGTACAAAAGTGCTTTGTAATTTCTAATGTGATAATTTGCTATTGATAGTACAGTAAGTAGTATCTATTATTCCAAGAGGAAGAAAAATACTACTTTCTTCATAGCCTTCAGAATATCCACACTTACAGGAAGTAAGTTTTGAAATTCTGGAATCAATTGTTATCTCTCTAATCTTAGCTCTCCTTCAACCAGCAAGTGTTTGAGTGATAGACCTCCAAAATAGCTACACTAAGATTATTTCAGTCACACTTGGTTGTTCATGTGAAAACTTCAAATCTTCCAACTCAAACACACATTATTCTTTCATTTATGCAACTCCCTTTTAGTAATTCAGGATCTGATGATTTAGGTAGGTGTTTTAGGATTTTTATTGCTGTACAACAAAGTGCCACAAATTTAGCAGCTTAAACAACATGAATTTGTTTCTCAGTTTCTTCTGTCTGAACACAACTTAGCAGGGTCCTGTGCTCAGAGCCCTATAGACTGCAGCTCTGGTACATCATATGAAGCTCAAGGTCTTCTTCCAAACTCATGTGGTTGTTGGCAGAAGTCAGTCCCTATGACTGTAGATCTGAGGCCCTTGGCTCCTAGAGACCACCCCTTCGATACAGTTCAGAACTCCTATGAGTCTAGCAGAATAATCTCTCTAGCAACTGGTGTTCATTTACTAGCTCCTGATTGAGTTAAACCCACCCAGGATAATCACCCCTTTGATTAACTCAAAGTCAATTTTGTAAGGACCTTAATTACATCTGCAAGGTCTCTTATCTTTGTCATGTAACCAAATCAAAAAAGTGAAGATCCCTTCATATTCACGGACCCTGCCCACACTTAAGGAGAAGGTATTATACAAGATGCATATTTATTTCCAAAGAGAATTATACAAGAAGCATCATGTACTACTATATCACTTTTTAGCTGTGTAACTGTGGACCAGGTTCTCACCTTCTCTGAGGCTCAGTTTTCTCACCTGAAGAGTTGATAAAACCTGTTTCCTGAGTGTGTGAGGCTTTAATGAGTTATTTCATATGCAGTATCCGGGAGATAGTTATTTAGTACATAATGGCTCTCCAGGGTAGGTGTGTGTAAGTGTGGGAGTAGGTGTAGGTGTAGGAAGTAGGTGTCCTGACCTTTGACGTCCCATTGTGAAATAGAAAACATATTGATAACTGCTAACATCTGCTCTATGCCACTTTCTCTTCTAAATACTTTAAGTGTGTTGACTCATTTACTCCTCGAAACAACCTTCAGAGACAGGGAACAATATTATTCCTGTTTCTTATGTGGAGAAATTGGGACACAGAGGGACTAAATTATTTGCTCAAGATTCCCAAGGTAGGAAGGGGCAGAGCCAACTTGTTAACCTTCCTAACCCTACAGCCCAACTGTAGATTCCATGCTCTTAACCATTAGACTTCTCTGCCTCTCACAAGGATGACAGAGAACATCAAATGGTGGCCCAGGGTCCCAGACCTGTTTTCAATAGGCAAGGGTTGCTTCGGGCTCTTCCTGCCTCTCATTAGTTCCCTGCCATGCTACCGCCCCCTTCCCTTGCTATCTCCCTTGACGTTACCTCTAACACTTTCCTTATCCTACACACACTCCCAATGAGCTTTGCTCTGATTGAAATGATGCGTTGTTATTGCTCTTGAGACAGTGGCTTATAAAGATTTCTGTTTAATTTGCCCCATGTTTCTTTTGCATAGATGACTCAACTTTTAAACAAAAAAAATGATATAATCCTTTAGGAATCAGGGGGCTAATTACCTACTGGTGAAAGAACATGGGGGAGGAAATTTTGATGGAAGATTTTCAACATCATTCAATTCTCTTCACTTATTTCAAGTTCCACCCAGTTTCCATGACTCTCTAAACTCCAGATGCATCCTGCCCCATACAGAGACAGAGTTCTGCAGGATGGGGAGCCAGGGAAAGGAATCCTTAACCCCAGGCCACAAGAGGCAGTGGACTAGAGAGCTACACAAAGTAGGACATGTTTCTATTCTCTACAAAATGTGGCTCCAGGGGTGAGGGAAAGTCACAGGAAGATGCTGAGTCTTCAAGGAACCAAGTTGAAGAAGGATGTTTGGGGAAACAGAGAACAAAGAGTTCAGCATACCCTCCCTATACTGGCACTCTTCTTTGAACTACCAACTGTCCACTATTTGAAATGGATTCTACCAGGAGCTGTGTGCTCCAAAACTTATAATCCCAAATAAAAGGAGAATATTTAGATTTACTTTAATTTTTTTTAGTTCTGAGTAAGCTAGATGCCTATGCAATAAAGTGATAAAGATTGAGTATCCCTTAGCCAAAAGTGCTTTGGACCAGAAGTGTTTTGGATTTCAGATCTTTTTAATTTTGGAATATTTTTATATATATAATGAGATAACTTGGGGATAAGACCCAAATCTAGACATGAAATTTATTTAACTTTCATGTAAGCCTTAAACATAAGCCTAAAGATAATTTTATATAAATATTTTTTATGTGCCTGTGTTTTGATTGCAACCTGTCACAGTGGAATTTTCCACTTGAGGCAACATGGCAATACTCAACAAGTTTCAGGAGCATTTCAGATTTCAGATTTTCACATTTGAGATGATTAACAAGTATCTGTAATCTGAGGCAACTGATTCTTGTACCAAACAGATTCTTATCTTTGTTTTTGGAAGTAAATTCCAGAATTCCAATGAGAAAATAAGGAATGACCATTAGTATCCATTTTGACCACACCCTTCACCTTTTCCCAATGCCTTGTTCTTGCTGAAGGTGAACTATGACTGAACTAACCCTATTCTCCCATCCATGAAGGCTCCAGGATGCTGTGCACTACTTGGGATCCAGATAGGATTCTCATTTTTCATCACCACCTTCCTTGACACTGACTCTCACTTCAGTCATTGGCACCCTGAGCTTAAGGGTGCTAGTGGGTTTCTGCTAGGGGGTCATTTCCTTTTCTGGCATTGAGTACACAGCAGGCTTGCACTCCACTTATTGTATCTTCTTCTGCATGCAATTGTGCAGAAATTTTTTGATGTGTCTAGCAAATGAACAGCACTGTTCCCTAGTTTGTATAATTTTTTTATTTTATATTTTTGGAGCATTTCAATATCACTCATAAAAGGGAGGATGTGAGTTCAGCATTTCTACTTGAATTATACTCTCGGATCAGTAATCAAGCATTCAGAACCAGAGAGCTCAGAGCTCTTCAGAAGAGCAGGTTGAGCTCATAATGCAAGAAAGTAGCTAATTACTGTGTCAGCCAGATTGTAGGCAGCTTCCCCAGTCATGGAAAAGTACAGTCCACAACTGGAGCATGTTGCAACACCACCAAAATTCTTAGGAAACTAAAATTATTACCTATCATAATTGTCTCAATTCTTCTGCTCTGTTAAAATTTTCTCATTGGAATTAAGACAGTAGTGATTTGCAAGGCCTTTTCTTATCCCTCATATTTTGGTTTACATGGGTTGTCTTGAAGGAAGAAAGGAAATAAGGAGGGAAGGAAAAACGAGAGAAACATCTTGATACTTTCTTATCCTCAAGGCTTTGATCAAAGTTTACCATATTAGGATGTAAAAGAGACTTCCCTCCGTCTGAGAGCAGGTACCTAAGGTCCAAACCTGGGGAAGGTGGTACTTTGATACCGTATGTAACAAAAGGAGCATCCACCAGATAACTTTCTCAGAGATAACTAAGAAATAGTAAAACTCCTCCTATTATATTAACACTCCTCTAGCTGCCTCAACCCATGTGCCAGGAGGGCGTCTTATCAGGCAAGGAAATGCAAGCAGTGCAGGAATAGCTGGTAGGATGGTTGAAGCAGCTGAGGAGGACGAACCCTTTGAGACTGGGCCACAAAGAAAGCAAAAAGATGTCAACCCACCTCATCCCTTCTCCTGACCTTCAAAACAATAGAAACTGGGTACTCCTGAAGGAGGTACCCTAAAACTGGAGAGTCCCCACTGCATACTCCAAGGTGAAAGAGTCACCCCTAAGCGCACCCACATCAGGTCCTTGAGTCACTAGTGAAGCCATCAGTGGATCAGATGAATATCTTGAACTGGGTGTGAAGTTGCCTGTGATACAAGTTTGCACTGGACAGAACATTTGATGACTTTTAGTGACTGGAGTTCCTACCCAAGATGTCCCTGAGAGAGAATTGTCTAGAAGAGTTAGAAGATTCAACATGGATTTAGGAGCAATGATTAGAGATAAAAACATGTTTCTGGTTGCCCCTCACCATGGTCAAATTCCTCAGTAACCAGGTTATAGAAGATCAAAGCACAATCTGCTGCTCTCTTCATGAGAAGTCTAGCAGGCCTCATGTTTATTCGAATCCTCATATCTGTTTCCATAGAGACATAACTTCTGCCTACATATTTTCCAACTCACCAAGTCTATCATTTCACAAGTTCTGTGGTACCAGATTAAACAATATGATTCTTTCATAACTAGTTCCTGATCATCTTCCTTTAAAAATAGCTAGTGGGTAGGCAGAGAGCTCCAGCTCCCACGTCACCTCCCTACAGTGACTATGGATTTTAAAATAGGGCTTATTTGGAGAAAAACAAAAACAGTGGAGCAAAATCAAGAGAAAACTCCTGATTTTTTATGCTTCTATATGACATATTTTGGATTTTAATCGTAAGACCTGTCAGTTTGTATAGTTTTCAGCAGTGGTTGAGAAGCAGCATAGCTCAATAGTTAAGAATTCGTGTGACCTGGGGAGTTGTCTTTCTTGACAGAGAAACAGTTAATAGTGAGTGATTTTAACTCCGTGTTTCAGTCTCCTCAAATGGATAATGGTGGTGGTGGTGGGGGAGAGTAGTGATAATTACGGAATTTCTATTCAATGGCCAAGGAATAATAGAAATAAGACATTTCAGTGCTTAGAACGTTGCCTGGCCTACAATCAGAGTGCAGTGTCACTGCACATTATGAATTAGTGTCATTATCATCATCATCCTCAGTCCACGGGCAGACCTCAAAGCCAATTTGAGATCCTTAACCTTCACTCATTTCTGAGACTTCAGAAGCAGTCTGGGCTTGAGTCCACACAGGGCAGATTTGCAGCAAAGGATAAGGACTCTGTTTCTGATGTTGAGTCCCTGGTCTATTGAGTAGGACTGTTGTCCTTTATCTTGCTTTGCCCTTAGAGAAGTCCTAGTCCACACGTACCTAGTCCACACACAGACAGACCCCAGAGAGGTGTTCAGGGATAAAGAAGAAGAGGTAAGAAACACCTGGTGCATATGCGTCTAGTTTGAAATCAAATCTGAATTAATTCTCCATGCCAGTGTCCCGGCTAGACGTGAATCCCTCCCAGCAGGGACTGTATTCCCATCGCTAGTGCAGGACCCTTAGGACATATTATGGATGAATGAACAAGTTGATTTCTCCAAAGCTTTGGTGCTGGGGTAGAGAAAGTTGCAGTAAACAAGTCTTCAGCTGGTATATCAGGACAAGAAGGTGAGGCTCTGGTCAAAACTCCATACTTTCGTAGGTTTGTGTTCTCTCTTCCCTGGCAACCCCATGTAGTCTGTATGAAAGTATTTCTAAGCTGAAATGTGAGCCAAGCTGTGGGGTCTGACCTAGAAAACTAAACCACATGAGCCTCTCACTTAGAAGATCCTAGTTTATAAGCCTCTACCAGTGGCTTTGTTGGGAGGGGGCAGAAGCTGTGCTAACTACTCTCCACCTCTTCAGTGCTAAGAAGACTTTCAGCATCATGTTTTATCCCAGCTGTATCCCAAGCGCTACTATGACAAACCCTTTAGCTGTACTGAGCGGGCTCAGAGTGCCATCAGCAAATTGAGTTATCAGAATATGTTTTGACTCACATATGCTTTGAATGGTGTGTGTGTGTGTGTCCCTCATTTATATTAAAGTCTTATTTTATGAGTCTTATCCCTTGAGACCACAGAAACAAATACGTATCCCTACACAGAAACTCAAGGCTATTCACTATTTGACTGGGATCTTCCCTTCTGTTTGCTTGCTCAATTTAAAAGTACTTGCAAGATTCAAGCCAAAGTAGTCCTGAGGGAGGAAGAGAAATGGAAACAGGATGGGGGGAAAAATAGCTAGATGTGGGGCATTCATGTCAAGTGATGCAAATAATGTTCAGAAACAAGGCCATCAGAGCCGATCCTTCCTGTGGAGACATCCACTTTTTAATACCGTAACTAAGCCTCTTACATCTTTCAAATGCCCATTGTTGCCTGCCCATGTTTTAAGCAAGGATTAGAAATGCACTGAGCCTCATAGAGTGGGTTTGGGTGAGAGCAGATGCAAAGGAGCTGTTTGTGCAGGCAATTCTGATCATAAGCCCTACTGTCACCCTGGGCCACAGGGATGAAACCGATGCTTGTATGATGCTCTGCTTGGCTGCAGAATGGAGCAGATCGTGACCACACTCCAGCATTTGTGCCTTGTTTAATGAACACTTGGCTCCTGGTGGGCAACTTAGGAAATAGGTGCCTATTAGGAGGTGTCTGCCTTCTTCTATAGGGTCTCCTTTTCATTATCTCGTTTTTCATGGCAAGAGACTTCTTACGAAAACAGAATATTTTACCCTGTGGGAAAGCTGTTCCTTCTGCCTTTGCTTCTGCCCCCACCGGATGTTCTTATCTGCTCCTTGCAAGGGCACAGGCAATTATAGAGCAATACGTCTTCCTCCACACAATTACAGGCAAATATTATAAAAGGCATGCAGATGGCATTGGAGAAAAACCTTCTGCTGCTCCCATCTCTTTAGTTTAAGGAAGAGATAGCAATTTCTTTTTTAGTAAGCACTTCATTCATGTATCAGTGAGCTGAGCCAACAGATGTTTATTCCATGTCTCTTTGATGTTGGTGTGTATGGCCACAGGTTTGATACTTAGCACCAATACCCCACCCTCTACCATGGGAGATCTTTCATGGGCTATGGCTTCCCCAGCCCTCCTGGTTCCTCATGAGCCCCACCTCTTGCCCCCTGCCTCACGATAATCTCTTCTTCTTTTCTTATTTTTTTCTAAAGCAGAAAAATCAAGTTATTACTGTCTTTATGCTCATCTACTGTCCTCATTCACTCATTTACCCAAGATTTATTGAGAACCTATCACCAAAATAGAAATAAGAACAATTTATCCTTATTCACTGTTTCATATAGATAGATAGATATTACATGTATGTATATATGAGATATACATCTACACACACACACACACACACACACACACACACCCCACTTAATCTTTGCAACAAGGCTGTAAGGAAAATATTGCTATGATCCCCGTTTTCCAATGAAGACATTGAAACAGAGTAAAGAAACTTGGCTGGAGTCACATTATTGCTGTAATAGGAATACTTTTGCATCAAACTAACAGAAAGTCCAACTTACATTGTTTGAAGCAAATAGACATTTATTTCTCTCATATAACAATAATTACCAAAAACCGGGAGGTAATTAGTTCCCAACATTAGTTCTGTGGCTCCACAACGTCAGGGCTGGCATCTCTAAGGACTAACTTTTCTCTTTCCTAATGAGCTCACAGTGACTGCCCCGAATCCAAGAATTTTGTCCACACTAAAAACAGGAAAAGGATGGTGTCATCTGGATTTGCTTTTGTCCCTTTCAGTAGAAAGTCAAAGCCTTCCCAAAGCCCCAGACCAGCTTTCTACTTACCTCTCACTGGCCAAGTCTTTGTCATATGGTCACCCCTAGCAGCAAGAGACTAACCAAGTAAATTTTAGGGTTTTTGTTTTTCTTTCTAAAGTCTCTTTAATGGATGGTATCAAAGCAAAAATGATCTTAAAATGTTTGGTAGATCAGCCAGCTGACAATATATGTGTCCTGGTAGTAAACAGTTGCAGCCAGAAGGGAACCCCAGAGAACACAGCTCTAACCAGTAGGCTCTACTGCACACGTCGGTGCTGGCTATTCTATGGTGAGTAAAAGAGACGTGGTCCTGCCTTCATAGAGATGTGAAGCAAATAAGTACACAATGAAATGGATGATTTTGAATTCCTATAAGCATTAGGAGATAGAATAACAGGCTTTTAAAATATCAGAAATAGCTAAGGCTACAAGAACACCAACAGCCAATGTTCATGAACTGGAAGATGTGATATTATTAAAATGTTCATAATACCCCAAACAGCCCACAAATTGAATGTCAACCCTATTAAGATGGCATTTTTTTCACAGAAGTAGACAGTATACTAAAATTGGAAATACAGAAGACTGAACAGCCAAAACAATTTTAAGAAGGAAAAAAAACAAACTAAAAGCATCACACTTTCTGATTTCAAAATATATTTCAGAGCAATAGTGATTAAAACAGTATGGTGCTAACATAAAGACAGTCTATAGACTAGAAAACCCAGAAGTAAATCTATGCATATGTGACCAACCAATCCTTGACAAGAATTCTAAGGATACACACTGAACAAATAGTCTCTTCAGAAAATGGTGTTTGGAAAACCAGCTCTCCAGTTCAACTCACAAAAGCCAAGCTATGGAACTGACCTAGGTGCCCTTTGACAAATGAATGCATAAAAAAAAGTGGTACATATACACAAAGGAATATTACTGACCTAGGTGCCCTTTGACAAATGAATGGATAAAAAAAAACGTGGTACATATACACAAAGGAATATTACTCAGCCATATAAAAGAATGGATTTATTACTTTTGCTGGTAAATGGATGGATCTGGAGACTGTCATGCTAAGTGAAATAAGCCAATCCCCCCTAAAAAGTCAAATGTTCTAATCTGTGGTTGCTAACACACAATAAGCAGGGGCGGGCAGGGGGGATAGAGGTTCATTGGATTAGCAAAGGGGTTGAAGGGAAGGGAGGGAGATTGGAATAGGAAAGATAGTAGAATAAATCAGACATAACTTTCCTGTGATCATATATGAATCCACTACCAATGAAACTCCACATCTATACAACCCAAGATAGGGATCCTAAATAGAATAAGTCATACTCCACGTATGTATATGTTGAAATACACTCTACTGTCAGGTGTATATAAAAAGAAAAAAAAATTAAAAAAGAAAACCAGTTCTCTATATGTCAAAGAGAGAAGTTCGAACCACATCCTATGCTATACACAAAAATCAACTCAAGGTGGATTAAAGACCTAAATGTAAGGCCTGAGACTATAAAAATATAGAAAATATAATGGAAAAGCCTCAAGACATTGGTCTCGGAATGATTTCACAGATATGACACCAGAAGGACAGCAACAAAAGCAAACTACAAGTGGGATTACATCAAACTGAAAGCTTCTGTCCAGCAAAGGAAACAAGGCAGAAAAAGGAAAAGGCGGCTCACTGAATAGGGAGAAATATTTGCAAACCAAATATTGAACGAGAGTTGATCTTTAAAGTAAGTAAGAAACTCTGACAACTCAAGAGGAAAATAATAATAACCCAATTTTAAAATGGTCTAAAGACTCCAAGAGACATTTCTCCAAAGAAAACATAGAAATGCCCAGCAAGTATATAAAAAGATGCTCAACATCTTCTCAAAACCCCAATGAGATACTGCTTCACTCTTGTTAGAACAGCCTTTATCAAAAAAATGAATGATCTCACCACACACACATGCACACACACACACACACATGCACACACACAGAAAAGTAATAATAATAATAATAATATGTGAACTGATGATTATGTTCATTAGCTTGATTTCATCATTTCACAATTAAACAATATGAAAACATCACATTGTACTGTAAATATATACAATTTTTATCAATTATATCTCCAGAAAAAATAGTTGGGAAATACAAATGTTGGCAGGAATGTGAATAAATTGAACATTTGTAACACTGCTGATAGGAATGTACGATGGTCCAGTGCCTATGGAAAGCAGTGTAAAGATTCCTTAAAAAAAAAAAAAAAAGATTCCTTAAAAGATAAAAATAGAACTACTAGATGAAAAAGCAGTCCTACTTTAAGTGTCTGTCAGCAAATGAATGGGTAAAAAAAAATGTGTATATATACAATGGAAATAGTATTCCGCCTTTAAAAAGAATGAAATCCTGCTATTTGCAGTGACATGGGTGAACCCAGGGACACTATGATCAGTGAAATAAGGCAAATGCAGAAAGACAGATCCTGCATGATCTCACTTATATAGAGAATCTTAAAAAGTCAAATTCAGACATAAGACAGAGTAGAATAGTGGTTACCTGGGGTCAGGGAGAGTGAGGGGAAATAATGTTAGTCAAAGGAAACAAGATTTTAGTTACAAGAGTAAGTTCTAGGGATCTAATGTATACTAGAGTAATTATAGTTAATTATACTGAATCGTATAACAGGTTTTGCTGAGAGTAGATCTTTTTTTTTTAATTTTTGTAGTTGTAGATGGACAGAATAATAGAGTTAATAATAGGATCAACCATTAATAGGGTTGACATTTGTCCCTGAAGGACTAATACTGTATAATTTTTGCCTTTATCAGGTATCTAAAATAGTCAAACTTAGAAGCTTGGAGAGTTGAATGGTGGTTGTCAGGGACTGGAATGTGGTGATGGGAAACTGCTAACCAAAGAGCGTAAAGTTTCATGTGCCCACCTTTAACAATACCACATTGTAGAGTTAAAAAGGTTTTAAGAGGGTAGATATCATGCTAAGTATTTTTACCACAATAAAATAAGTATTTTTACAAAGAAGCCTTTTACACTGACTTTTCTAAAGTTCTTACTCCACCCTTCTTTGTATAGTCCATTCTGCTGATCATTATTATTATTATTATTCATGTGTATCACCTTTTTCTGCCTTTTCCAATTTTTCTCATCTTACTCTTTTCTCTGTTCCTCTTCTTTTACCCACACATTTCTTAGCATTTTACTGAGTTTTATTCTTGTGAATGGACATTGTTCCTATGTTGGCTTCTACAGAGTTAGGAAGAGATTATTACTCTCCTAAAAATCACAGTGTGCAACTTCAGGCCTCAAAGAGAGCCCAGCTATTCTCCTTCATGCTGTGGGAGAAGAGAATTAAGTGAGAATTGTTGGTAAACTAAGAAGAGCAGCAGTTCTAGCCACTGCATGCTTCTGATGTCAGCCAGACATGCTGTGCAACCTTGGGAGAGCCCAACCCATCCACATGCCCTTCACATGTAGTGCTGGCTAAAAATCACCAGCTCCTAGCCCGAAGCCCACCATCTGCTGAGCAGTTACAGGTTAGAATAGCAGCAATTCTTTCATTTCCCTTAGATCCTGACCTTTTTTCTATCTATGCATAATAAATCATGGATATAAGGGATTAACCTCTGACCTAGCATTAATACTTACTAAAATTTGATATTTCATAACCTTTTACATTTCACCAAAGTATCATTTTCCAGAATATTTGTTATTTCTCTGACCCAGATTCCAATATAATATATGTAACATCTGTCTTCACCACCAAGATTCAGAGGCCCAGCTGGCTCAGTGACAGGACACTGAATGGTCTGGACACACTGTAACCACATGAGCTATTTTGTTCCCAAAATGAAATTGATTATAAACTCCAGTTTGTGTGCCCGTGGATTTATATAAAGGTCAACCTGCTAGTGTAACCCTTGGCTGCTCCCTGCAGAGTACTCTGCTCTTGTTCACAGAAAGGATGACTCTGCAGTGAATGCAGATGAATTGCTGCAGTTTACCTTGCTCACTGACTGTCATGGAAAATTTAAAGCTCCAGATGCCTATCAGGTGTATTTCTCATCAGCCAAATGTTAAACTCTGGCTGAGCTTCCCAATGCAGCAGTGTGCTAGTTGGTGAGGGATTGGTGGGCAGGGACTTCCCTTCACAGACTGAAGGACAGCTTTATCTGTTCAAGATTAACAATTACTACTTCTGTTATAACCCACAAGGAGATCATAACCACCAATTTCACTGGTTTTTCTCTGCAATTTAGCAGTGGTAAAGCACAAGGATCATGCAGTAAATGAAAACTCCACTAGGTGGTTCTGGTGTTCTTCTAACCAGACATCTGAGGCGCCACAAAACTTGCTCCATCCTTTGATGTTCCAAAGGTACAGCAAACATGAAAGCAAAAATGTTTTTGTTGCTATTATTTAATATTCATTCTAGATATGTGAATAGATTGGTATTTGTAGTAATTGATCAGAGACTAAGCTTTTCCAGAGTGTTGAGGGTTTTTTCTGCTTCTTTTTTATATCGACACATGAAGGCTGCATTTTAATTTTTTAACTTTATTTTTATGGCTAATAAAACATTAATTTATGTTCTTGTGACACTAATTTATGACACAAACACACCATTTCCCCACCACTCATTTGACAAAATTATTTATATAAGGACACAATTTTCAAAATGAAGGAATGTATTATCTTCTGTGAAGCCTTCCTTCACCTCAAAGCAGTACAATTCTCATTCTTAACATTGCCATTAATGTTTTCAGAAACCTTTTAAAAATGACCCAGGTTTATGAGTTCCTCTTAGAATCCTTATAAGAAAATCTTCTCATATGATTTAGAATATAATGATAAATAAAGCTAACTGAAAATCTGCTTAGGTCACCCTGTTTCCAAACATCATCTCGAGTTCACCAGCCCTTGTCCACTTTCCCTTTAATGCCTACAGTCCAAGGTCTTTCTCATTTGTAGTAGGTTTATCATGAAGTATCAGATGTCTTCAGCCAAAGCACCTGGGTAAATTCCCACAGTGCCAGACACAGTGCTGAGTTCTCAGGACAGATGACAGCTGTTCCTGTGCCACCACATTGGAAAAGAGGCACAAGGACAGTTTCCACACAGAATTTCCACAAAGAATTCCAAACCAGAAGACAGGCCAAGGCAGTGTTTATGAACATTATCAGAGGTAATTAAAATGACAGATATTTTTCATTTCAAGAGAGAAGAAACATGGCCAAATTAAAAATGAATGCAAACTCCAAAGAACCTTGAAATGGACCATTTTAACATAATAAATTGGGAACATTTTTAAAATAATAACATGAAAACATTTAGATATCAAAAGATTGAACATGAACATGACTCTCTGAGATGGCAATAATAATCAGCACAAAGCATTTTCTAGGTGTGTGTTGGTTACTTACCCTATTTCTTAAATGTTTAAAAATTGACCACTAGGAAGATTATGATTTTAATGTTTTTATTTTTAATAATAGGTTATAAATAATTTCTGTTTAAATTAGTTCAAACAACTCAGAAATATGTAGAATACAAAGTGAAAGTGTCTCCTTGCCATTTTCCCACTGTCTTCTACCTGCCAATTCCAGTCCCCAAAGAGAGAGATAACCTTTTAAAAACAGATTGTCATATCCTTCTAGTAATTCTAACTTCCTCTTAGCACATGTGGTACTGTTTTAGTGTATTGATGGGTATATTTGGGGGTAAAATCTGAGTAAATTCTACATTTCTTTATTTTAAATATTTTTTAGTTGTTGATAGATCTTTATTTTTATTTATTTATACGTGGTGCTGAGAATCGAACCCATTGCCTCACACGTACCAGACAAGTGTGCTACCGCTGAGCCACAGCCTCAGCCCCACATTGTACATTTCTTTTAATAAAATATAAGCATATACCATCCCTATTGTTCTAGTTCTTGCATTTACATATTTATTTTTAATCTGCTCAATCAATAAATCTACTACCCTATAAAAGTATGACCAAAGTAGCCCGTTAAGTGGTGTGAAAGGCAAATACTGCCAAACAGTAATCCAAATTACCTCAAGGGTTTTTATTTTTGTTTTTGGTACCAGGGATTGAACTCAGGGACACTAAAAATTGAGCCACATCCCCAGCCCTATTTAGAGACAGGGTCTCACTAAGTCGCTTAGTGCCTGGCTTTTGCTGAGGCTGGCTTTGAATTCATGATCCTCCTGCCGCAGCCTCCCAAGCCACTGGGATTACAGGCATGTGCCATGGCACCTAGCTAGGTCTTGACTTCAGTTGCCAAATACTATGAAGAGTGTTCATCATTTATGTGTTATTTCTTAACATCCTCTTTCTGAACTAGTTTGGCTTGCAGAACCCATATTTTAAGAACTGAGGGTAAGGGGAATAGAGTAGATAGTCTCTTTTTAGTGAATCTGATGAAAAGGAATAGGAACACTAAGACCTAGTACTTTTTGTCCCCTTGATAATTGATAAGATTGAAGTTTTAAATTCTGTACATTAGAAGCAAGTTCTTAAATCTTACCATGGTCGGAGACCCTGAAAGCTCTCCTGGAGGCACTGGCTCCCATCCAGAGTACCCTGATGATGATGATGGAAACTAGTGAACATCTCTTGCCTTCCAACTTCAACTTGAAAATAGTCTGACTCTCAGTTGTGGCTGCTGCATCTTGTAAAGTGCCTGGCTTTTGCTGAGCTTAATTTATTCTAGGGCTAATTTTTCCCCACCACTGAATCAAAACTCTTCTCAATATTCTACTCAATGCTTCATGAGTTATGATTTTGAGAACTGGAACTATTCCCAGTCCCCAGTGAGCTCCCGAAGTTCCTCCTCTAGTCCTTCCATGGTTCATCCCCCAGCCAAGGGTAGTTTACTCACATGTATATACTGATGAGCTTTCATTGATGATTCAAGGGAACCCTTTGAATATCTAGAAGGCTCCTGCAGGCACGCATGCTCCCTCCCCCACACTCCTATATTCTTTCCTGTAATCTCTAATTGCACTGGTCTCCATGGGCTTCCAGTTATGCCTTCTGAACTCCAGGAAATGCCCTGGATACCAGGTTTAAAAAATCTATGTGTGTGTACATAGTTATATATACCTACATGCTTGGGCATACATAAACACACACACAAGCACTTGGAAAACAGGAACATTATGTGATAGTTAATAAATTAGATTTATATAAAATTAGTTCATCATTGGAAACCAATATTATTTTTAATGTAACCAAAACTTACTTACTTGGCAATTTCAAATCACATTCTTTTAAATAGGGCTGAAATGAATATACTAGACTTCAATTAGGAAGATTAAATATCATTTTATATATAGTTAGTAATGTATTTATTTCACAGGGCAAATTAATGAAGTAAAATTAATGTTCATTAGATTTTTAAACAGAGTTGAAAGTATTCTATAATTCACAGCTTTATCCTGCATAATAGTCATTATTTTGCTTTCAGCACTCAGCCCAAGAGTTGTCTCTTTAAGTATCAAAATATATCATAAATGAAGACTAAAATCTTTCCTGCAGCTCACTCTTTCCTTGGAGTATTTTTGAAAGCCACTGTGCTCATCTGTCCATAAAGAAACAGAGGTCATTTGATTAAATTCCAAGCATCAAGAAAAGCTTGCAGTGGCTGATAAATACATGGAAAGGAGAGTGTAAAGGACCTGCCATCAGCATGACCTTTGAAGTAGAGAACCAGCCTCTCCTATCGCTCATCAATTCTCTCAAGGGTAATGACAGCAAATCAATAGACCTCAGGAACCAAATATGTAACTGGGTTCATTGATATTCAGAGGATCCATGGCTTGAAGATATGAAGAAAAAAAAAGAAACCACCACCTAAACACATCCTCTTATTCACAAAATAATAGGCTAAAGACCTCACACAGGTCAGAGACACTCCCTCATAGCTTTGAATCTCAGAAAGTTTCTGTAAATGAAGCAGAAACTTGAGAAACTATTTGAGGGAATTAAAAAAAAATTAAAATTAAAAAACTATTTGAGGGAATTAAATAAAATTTTCCTCAAAAAAAATTTGAGGAAAATCCTCGCTCATGGAGCTTTCATTCTGATAAAGAGAAATGACCATAAAAGCAGGTTAGCAAATAAAAAATTCCAGACAAGGATAAATAGGCTAATAGAAAATATAGGAGTGGAGTACTATTGGAAATAGTATTCATCAAGGAAATCTTGAGCTGGGGAACTAGCCCAGGTTATTGCACATGCTAGGCAAGCACTCTACCACCGAGCTACATCCCCAGCCAAAGAAATTCTCTCTGGGTAGGGAATTCGATCTGAGCTCTGAAAGGAGATTTGTAGAAAGAGCTTTCTAGCCAGGGGACACAGGGTAGACAGGACACTTGGACACAGGACATTTGAGGAACAAGTAGGGCTTTTTGAACATTTGAACATTTTGAACACTGGAACAGAAGAAGGTCAGGGTGGCCAGAATTTGGTGAATGTCAGTAAGATAAGTTCAGAGAGGAGGGCAGGAGCCAGTCATTCAGTAAGTCCTGCCCATCAGAAACACCTTGTCCTATAACCTACCGCTGCCCCATGCTCCACACCTCTGTGTCATCATTTGTCTCTGCCAGCCATCTGTCATTTTGTATACATCCTCTTCTATTATTCCCTTTTTACACACAAGTATTCTATTTCTCCAACTGGTTTGAAAGTTCCCTAGCAACATGACTAGATATTTTTCTCTGTAGATCCACACAAATTATTTGTTTATAAGTAGGATTTTTAAAAATTTTGTGGGTTTTTTTTTTTTTTGGTACTTGGATTGAACCCAGGGGCACTCAATCACTGAGCCACATCCCCAGCTCTTTTTATATTTTATTTAGAGACAGGGTCTCATTGAGCTGCTTAGTGCCTCACTAAGTTGCTGAGGCTGGCTTTGAACTCGCAATCTTCCTTCCTCAGCCTCCTGAGCTGCTGGGATTATAGGTGTGCACCACCATGCCTGGCACATTTTGTGTTTTGTGTGTATGAAAACATAGTATGTAGACAATATAGATTAGTGGTTAAGAGTTTAAAATCGGAAACCAGACTACATAGAATCAAATATTGGCTTTTATTACTTATTAGCTATTACTAACTAACTTATTAATTTTTAGCAAGTTAATCTCTCATTGACTTGGTGTTTTCCTCAGTAAATGAGAGGACTAATTTTACCTCTGAGTAGTTTTGAGGATTAGTTTACCAAATTGTGTGCTTACAGACTGTTAGTTGCCATTATTATAGATTATTAAATGATGTGCAAGTAGTCTAATAGGCAATCAAAATCATACACTACATGGTTATATTTACTTTCAAAAATGCACTAAGTGAAGTTGATTAATATTAACACAGATTGCATACTAATAATTTAGAATTTAAATAATTTACTACTAAACTAGTATATAGAACTTTCCTACTTCACTGGAGAAAGAGCCATTATATATCTAAAATATAGCTTAACAAGAAAAAATTATCCTTCCAAGTATCCTATACACAAACAACATGTCCAAAAGATATATTCCAGCATTTTAAATATGTACCAAATGTGGCTCTACTTATCTCCTTGTAAATCTGCACTCACATGTAAACCAATAACATATTACTTTAAGTTTTCTCAGAATTTTGCCTCTGAGTATAATGTCTTTCATAATTTTGATCATAGTTTAGGAATTATTAAAGTTGAAGTCATACATGTCAACATTCATCCAGTGTCCAACCCAACATCCTTGGCATTAGTTTTCCCTCATCTGTCTTCCTCAAGTCCCCCATCAAATTCACACCAGTCTCATCAACTCTCTTTGACAAAAGCCTTTTGAATGTCTCCTCCCCATCACTTATTTAAATGCCTCAGTGCAGGCCTCAATCTGCCTACCTAGCCTGTTGACACCAGGGCAGAGAGATGAGGCGCCATAATCCCAATTTGGGCATATAACACATACAGCACAAGCAGACGGACACTATAATCCCAAGCCAGGCATGTCACATTCACAGCAGATCACCTTCAGCCAGCCCAGTGCTACCTAACAAAAACCTAAGCTATCACCTGTCAGCAACTCAAACATCTGTTACCCTAGTTTAGAGCAAACAGTTCATCTCTTTTGCATCTGCACAAGTAAATATCTCAAAACAACTCTCATTGGACCTAATAACATTGGCTTAAGTCTTGTTACCATTGATGAGCCAGTCACTTGGCCCAGGGATGTGATGGTTAATTGTCTAGTCCTAGACCATCACAGTTCCCTATAGGGAGTGTCATTCCCCCAGCCTCAAGTGAGCTTTCTATAGTACTTGTCACTTTGCTTTGTCATTAATTTTCCCATTGCTATGTCTCAACTGAACTGTGAGCCTCTCAAAATGTTATTCTTTGCCTTCTCAGTGCTCACTCAGCACACAGAAAAAAAAAGTAGGCATTAAAGAAATATTAAATGCAATAGTTAATATCTTTAACAAATACATTAGATTCTTCTGTCAGTGAGATTTTCAGCTATTACATGTGAGAGTTGATATAAAACATTTCTCCTGAACATGTAGTAAAATGGAAGCTGCTTTACAAATATGAGATATTTTATTGTTGTTTTGATAATATTTCAGGGAAAAGTCAAAATTTATTTACATGACATATAAATATCACTGTAATGATTCCTGTAAAATTTGATGAAGTATTTTAAGGACACTTGTCTCTGAATTATTTTACTTTTAATTTTTAAAGAAGTCTGAGTATTTAATTTTAATGATATTCATCAGTATAATTATGGCCTTCTCTTTATTGCACAAATTATTCATGTTATACTATATATAACACATTTCTGAGAAAAAGTAATTAATTCTTCCATGATATTCAGACTGTTTACCTAACACAAGAACAAACATGTCAAAGGAAAAAAAAATACAACCCCAAAGAAGCTAGGAAACAATACTCAATTCAAAGGATAAAGGAGTTAACAGAATCAGACCTAGACATGGTCCACATAAATATATTGGACAGGACCTTTAAAATAACTATGATTCAAGTGTTAAAAGATTCAGTAGGAAGGGTAGACAACAAACACAAAAAGGTAGGAAATTTCAGTGAAGAGAAGGAAACTGGCATCAAATGAGGATGTTCTGAAGGAATGTTCCTTATAATTGAATGTCGTCAGCAAAGAAGAACTTCCCTGATGGGCTCACAACCAAATTGGACATAGCAGAGGCACAAATCAGAGAACTTGAAAATACGTTAGTAAAAAATATCTAAACTGAAAGACTAAGAGACTAAAGAGTGAGAAAACGACAGAAGCAGAACATCCAAGATCTGAGGTAAACTATCAGATGTTCTAATAGACACAGATGGGAGAGCCAGGAAAAGAGTGCGAGAAACACATAAGAAATGACCTGTCATCACAGAAGTCTACAACCAGCATAATGTCTTTGAAAGCTAAAGGCAAAATAAAGACCTTTACATACAAATAAAAGTAGAGAAAAATTTTTGATGGCAGACCTGTGTTAAAAGAAACATTAAAGGAAATTCTTCAGATAGTAGAAATATGACTCTAGGTAGAAATTGGAATCTACACAAAGAAATGAAAGACACTGGGAATGTGAAGTCTGGGTAAATATGGCACATGTTTTCTTGATCATTGCCTTTAAAAGATAATTGAAGTCTAAAACAAAAAGGGGAACAATTTGTTGAGAAGTTTATAGTGTATTAGAACTAAAAGGTATACCAATAGCAAAAGGTATAAAAAGGAAATGGAAGTATACTGTTATAAGATTTTACACTGCATATAAAATAATATATATTGTTATATTATTTGAGGGTAGAGTGTTAAAAGTTGAGATGCATGGGCTAGGGTTGTGGCTCAGTGGTAGAGTGCTTGCCTCACATGTGTGAGGCACTGGGTTTGATTGTCAGCACTGCATATAAATAAATGAATAAAATAAAGGTCCACCAACAACTAAAAACATATTTTTTAAAAGTTGAGATGCATTATGTAAAGCCCAGAGAAATCACTAAACATAATAAAACAAAATAAAGTCAATCATAAAAAAATTATAAAACATTTCTCTAACACTGAAGATTAAAATGGAATCATAAAAATATTCAAAGAAAGCTGGAAAGGGGGATCAAAGTACAAATTGGACAAATGAAAAGGCACGATTATGGATTAAAATCAAAATACTCATAATTATATATAAATAACTGAATATCTTCTTAAAAACCGGAGTTTTTTATATTGGACCAATAAAAGCTAGACCTAACAATATTTATAAGAAACCCTAATAAATATAAAGACATAGATAAGTAAATATCCAGACTTCAAGAATGCTGGTACTGAGGACTCAGAAAGAAGGGAGGAACATATTATTGGACACAGACCAAGGGAGATTCCTGTTGTGAATTGGCTGAAGAGTTAGCCAAGTTGCTTATTGCAGTTATGTGGAAAGCAGAATTTGTATACAGTGAATTTGAATATATGACTAAGGAGGTTTCCAGGAAAAGAGTTGAAACTTAAGCTTGGTTTCTTCTTGCTGCTTATAGTAAATTGTGAGAAGAGAGAAATAAATTGAGGAACACAAAGAAATACTGACAATTGCCTTATGAAGGCAAAAAAATGCTAAAAGTCAGAAGTGGCCACTGAAACAGCAACATGGAGAAGAGTCTGAGTATGTATGCTACATCTCTGCTGAAAACTCAGAACGATCAAAAGGCCAAGCACTTTCACCACACAAAATACCCTTCTAAGAGACAGAGAGTTTCTCAAAGATCTTCTCAATCAAACCAGAGGCCTAAGCTGAAAGTCTGTATCTCAGTAGAAGCCAAAAATAGGAAAGGGACTACCTTGAAAAAAATGGTGAATGTGAGGGTGAAACCCAGAGCCCAGAGAGCAGAGTTGAGGGCCAATGAGGATTATTCTCAGGCTTATGAAACTTCATGGCTTTTTCCTGTCTAGTATTTGCTCCTCTAGATTTCAACACTACTTCAGTTGGGTGACTGATTTTTGTATTCCACCTGGTTTAAATTACTTACATGATTTAATTATTGAGATTTTAAACTTTGAACTGATGAGGTTTTGGACTTTGCGCTGATATTATTATCAGGACTTTAAGAAATGGTGATTTTTTTTTTTTGCCTGTGAGGATGAAGACAGGATCTAATGAATTGTTGGGGCCGGTTTGGCCTCAACAATTCATTAGATCCTGTCCAATGAACAGTGATCTGTGGTAGGCAGCATGCTGCAGATGGCTCCCATAACCTTAATCCCTAATTTTTTTCCAACTTGGGAAGACCGTGTCTCAAAATAAAATATAAAAAGGTCTGGGGACGTGGCTCAATGGTTAAATGCCCCCTGGGTTCAATCCTTAGTACCAAAGAGAGAGAGAGAGAGAAAATGAGACTTTAGTCTTACAACTTCAAATAACTGAATTTTGCCATCCACCTGAATGAGTTTGGAAGAAGAGACTTCTACAGAGCCTTCAAGTAATAGTCCAGCCCCACTGACCTTTGATTTTGAACTAGTGAAACCCTAAGCTGAGAATCTAGCAAAGCCCACTTGAACTTCTGACCTACAAAACTATAATATATATATATATAGGTATTATTTTAAGCCACTGACCATGTGACAATTTATTATTGCAAGCAGTATAAAACCAATACAATTGAAAAACAACCAGATGGTCACAGTTAGTGGCAGGATAAATCAATACAGCCATTCTAATGATAATTTGGCATTGGCCACTAAAATGGAAGATGTACATGTCCTATGAACTAGCAGTTTAACACCTAAAGCTATGACCTGATTAAATCTTACATATGTGCACCAAGAACTTATATAAGAATTTTCATATCAGTATAAAACTGAAACTTCAACCATCAACAGTAAAATAGATAAATTATATATTTTCATATATTCATAGAATATATATAAATGGAATTGAACACATAAAGTCACACATAAAAATATAAATGAACCTCAGGAACATAATAAAGTGAAAAAAAAGAAGAGCATAAATATGTGATTCCATTTATGTTAGATTCTTACATTAAAAAATATATAAAACCTAAGTATGCATGCACATACACACACATACACAGAGAGAGAGGGAGAGAGAGAGGGAAACATATATGGTAAAATGATTAAGCAAAGCAAAAGGATGATTTTTAAAAAATCCTCTAAGAGGGCGGGAAGGAGATGGATTCAGGAAGGACACACAGATGACATCAGAAATAATGATGTCACACACTAGTGACCATTGTATTGTCTGTTCTTTTGTTCTTGCTACTGGAAGGATAGTCTGCAGAACAGAGCCGTTGGCATCCACCTGCGATTTAGTTAGGAATACCAAAAACAGGCCTCAACCCAGACTGCCTGAATCTGAATCTACATTTTAACAAGATCCCAGGTGGTTTGTTTGCACATTAAAGTTTTAGGAGCACTACTTTAAATTTACATATATTCTGTAAATATTCTTTTGTATCTAATAAATATTTAATAAAAACCATTTTGAAGTATTGATTCATGTTCAATATCACATCAGTTAAATTAATGGAAAGATCTTTGAAGTGTTCTATTTTTTTTCTTATAATTAACCCCATAGACTGATCCATCTAAAATGAGAAAAGGTGACTGCAAATATCCCACATGTGAAGCCCAGTTCAGTTCCCTTCATGAAGTAGCTGAAAAATGATGAATTATTGCTGTTCATATCAGGTGCCCCCTTCTTTCAGGTACTCCTTTCAATATCTTGGCAGTTTAGTCCCTCTTAACAAGATACAAATATTAAACTTATTATTACATCTGACATTAACTGAACAGGGAATTTTTTAAGAATTATAATACAATCATTGACATTTATGTCTTCGTAAGATTGTTTAATCTAAGAACATTTAAAACAGAGTTGAAATTTAAGCTCTTGGTCATTATAAATTGGATAAAATTTGTGAAGCAATAATTTTCAAACATTGGACCATAGGCAATATAGAACAATAATCTCCAAGATAAGGAAAAGAAATGAAATTATTTCTATATTTGTCCCAGGATTCCACCTATAGGCCATTTATGGACCATGAGCAGAGGTAAGGGTAACCCAAAAGAGCTTGGCTTGATTTCCTTGCTGTCTCAGAAGACACAGATGAGAATTTGGGGAAGCTAAGGCTAGAAATTGAAAGGCAAAAATTTATAAAGAAGGGTTACAGTGTGTGGGGATCAGGGAGACCTAGCACCAAAAATCTGCATAGCCCATGCTGCGTACTAGGCCATGCAACTTCACAAGCTAGACAAAGAAAACCAAGAACTCATAAGAAGTTCAATGTCCAGAACTTGCACGGAGTGGGAAGACATTAGATCTTGACAAGTCAGTGTGGAGAGTCCCCTAGGATTACCTAGGCCATTAAGTGAGACCTGACAGGGTCCATGTCTTTATAGTAGGGATGAACTGTGCCTAGAGAGAAGAAAGACTACTCTAGACCCACTCTAGCAGAGTTTTTAAAAGGATTTAAAGAAATACTTAGCTGTCAGCCCAAACAAAAAGTCAATACTTTTAATAAAGTCAAAATCCAGACAACCAAAAAATGTAGCATTCATAATTATCATCTTATCAAAAATTAGACAAGACACAAGAAAATGTGACATGATACCGAAAGAAAAAAATCTTAAAATAGAAACATACCCAGAAATGACAGTGATAATGGAACTAGCAGACAAGGGTGTTAAAATAATTACTATGAGCGAGTGTATGAAGGAAAACATGAGTATAAGGAGAGAAATGGAAGATGTTTTTGTAAACACCCAAGTGGATTTCTAGAGATGAAAAAATACAGTATTGGACATTAAAATTTGACTATATGTATTAAGAGTGGATTATAGACATTATAAAAGAAAAAAAGCTCATGAACTTGAAGACATCATAATAAAATCATCCAACATAAAGTGTGAAAAAAAAACAGTGGAAAAATTAACAGAGTCTCAGTGATCTGTGAAATAATATCAAGCCACCTAACCTATGTATAATTGGAAAACAGTGCATATGTTTAAAATGAATGGAATGCTTGAAGATATAATAGCCACCAAATTTCCTAAGTTTGATATTAGAATTATACATCCAAGAAATTCAATGAAAATCCTAAACAAGACACACACACACACACACACACACACACACACACACACTTCACAGTAAGGTACAGCATGATCAAATTACTAAAATTTCCTAGAAGCAACCAGAGGAAAAAAGTCAAATGTAAGAGAGTTTAAGCTTCTTGTCATAAACTGTGGAAAACAGAAGACCATTAAACAATATCTTTAAAATGCTTCACAAAATAAAACTGTCTGATTAGGTCTATTTGAGTATACATATATGTGATATAGGACACAGGATATAGTGTGTGTGTGTGTGTGTGTGTGTGTGTGTATATATATATATATATATATATATATATATATATATATATAATAACATATCCTTTGAAATATAAGTGAAACAAAACTTTTTTAGACAAAATCTGAAATAATTTATTGTCAGCAAATCTAAATTGTAAGATATGTGGAATTTCTGTTAGAAATAAACTAACCAGATAGAAACTCAAATCTACACCAAGAAATGGAAGAGCTGGGAATGGTAAATATATGGGTGGATGTGAAATACTAATTTCTCCTTTTAAAATTTACTTTTAAAAGCTTGTTGATTTTAAAGTAAAAATATTTACAATGTACTGTGAATTTTGTATCATATATAAGTAAAATATATGATAACAATAACTGGAAAGATGAGGGACTAAAAGTACAACTATTATAGGGACCACATGTGTACAGAAAATGGTATATTATTTCAAGATACTCTATGCTAGGCTAAAAACTAATACTCTAAGTCTTGGGACAGCAACTAAAAAATAAATAAAACAAAAGGTATAGATAATAAACCAATAATGGAGATAAATAGAATATTAAAAGTCCAAAAGAATGCAGAAACTGAGGGAAAAAAATAAGAATAGATGGGATAAATGGAAAACAAATAGATAATAGATTGAAATGCAACATATTAATAACTACATTAAATGTACACTAAAATACAAACATTGTTTTTTAAAACAATACCCCACTATATGCTTCTATGAAAAAAATTACTTTAAATATAAAGATATGCATAGATTACACCAAACTGGACTATACTTTTCCTGGCATGAGAATGAAAGCTCTTTGTTGATATTCCATATCTCTCCCACATTCCATAAGGTAACCTAATTTGATAGCTCATCATTTAAATCTAGTTCAAATGTTATTGAGCCCATATTAGTCTCTACATCATCACTGTTATTTCTTAAGCTATCAAAAATGGCCATTGATTATGTTAATGTGAAGCACAAACTATTATTTCACATATTTGAATTTTATTTTAGCAAATTAGAAGTTTAAGTTTAATATGAATATTTTATGTCTGTACTTTGATTCTCCAGTCTCTACTGACTAGAATATCCATTAAGAATGATATTTTAAACAGGACACGGTGGCATACACCTGTAATCCCAGTGACTTAGGAGGCTGAAGCAAGAGATCACAAGTTCCAAGCCAGCCTCAACAACCTAGTGAGACCCTGTCTCAAAATAAAAAAGAAGAAGGGCTGGGGATGTATCTCAGTGGTAGAGCAACCCTGGGTTCATTCTCTAGTAACTCCCCGCCCCCTCCCAAAAAAGAATACCTTACTTTCCTCAAGGCAAAGGGGTATTTTTCCTCTGGTAATCGTTTTGTTGTTGTTGTTTTGTTGGTTTTTTTGGTAACAGATATGCCTAATTTACTAATTACAGGCCAGCATCTTTTTTATTTAATTTCTAAATATGAAGTCAGAGTTTGGTGATCATATATCATAGAATTTCCATTATAATATGCAACATTTAAACACTGAAAGTGATGCTTGCATTTTCCTACTTACATATGAATGGATAAATGCCTTCAGTTTTTTTGTGACTAAATTTAAACTTTCTGGAATCTTTGCCTTTAGAATGTGCTAATCATATACCACAATTTTCTATAGAAAATAACTCAGCCAAGGATGCTGAGTTCCATCTTTGCCATGAAATGCAAATTTCTTAAAAGACTGAACAAGATTTTCTTAATAAAATAATTTTAAGTTTTACTTTTAGGGCATCTAAAGCATACTAACAATATTCTCTGAGTTGCTGGAATTTTCAGATCAGTATTTAGAACTGATCATTTTCATTTACTTTAAATCTTTGTCTCTAAAATTTCATTGTACACCAGTACTTACATGCTATGCTATTTTTTTTCTTCACAGTACTAAGGATTGAACCCAGGGCATGCTAGTGATACTATGAAAAGCCAATGAGTCAATGACGCAGTGTCTTTTGCTTACATTATTTATTTCCATTTTATTATTGCCAACTAAATATGCTCATAATGCTGATACCTCTGGGCAGTGCCTATCTGAAGTCATTCCTGCCCTGTCATAATCCCCACATCCCCTCTTTCCCCAGGCTGCTGTTTTAGGAATAAGTTCCCTAGCTTGAATCAAACACCAGCCAGTAGAGTAATATGTTTAACATGTTTTTAACATGATACAAATCTCAGATACATGGAGTATGTAAAATGAATTTCTTCCTCTTTTTGTAGCTACAATTATTTTTCACTTTAGGCACCCAGAGTTGACTAATCTATACTCTTTTTTTAAGTTTCTGTTCTTCATTTATTTGTGCTAAGAAGCAATTGTCAAGGACATACATTGAATAGGGGTAGATTGCACAACATGACCCCGGAGTACACACGGTATGGTGAACAAATGAAGCTTCCCTATTGTCTAATCCATGTCTCAGTCTATAAGCACTAGGTGATCTGATCCCTGCCTACTCAATATCCATTTACCATCAAATGACATAATTTCACTCTTCTTTATGGCTGAATAGAACGCTATTGTGTATATATACCCACATTTTCTTTATCTATTCATCTATTGATAGACACTTAGGCTGGTTCCATGCACAGATTTAAATAAATAAATAAACAAACAAACAAACAAACAGAAGGAATACCAATAGAATAGAGGAAGGTGATCAAGAGGAGAGAAAAGGGAAGGTAAAAGGAGAGTAGTGGTGATTGAAATGAAGGAAATTATATGCATTTTAAAATATATAAAAATGAACCCCACTATTCGGTGTTACTATAACATAAAAACAGAAACATAAAAATAGTCATCTGAATTAAAAAGAAATTTCTGGAGTAGTTGAATTGAAATAGAAATAATATAAATAGCATAAAAGGTAAATTTTCCTTAAGACAGTCATGAAGTAGCCCTGTGGAGAGATGATGGGGGTGTGTGTTATGGTTTACAGAAATGTCCCCCAAAAGCTCTTATGTGAAACAATGCAAGAAAGTTTAGAGGTGAAATGATTGGGTTATGAGAGCCTTAACCTAATCAGTGCATTAATTCACTTGAATGTATTAACTGCAGGCAGGTAGGGTGTGGCTAGAGGAGGTAGGTCACTGGAGATGTGACTTTGGGTATATATATCTGTCTCTGGTGAGCAGAGCTCTCCCTGCTTCCTGATTACCATGTCTTGACCTTTTCTCTGCCACACTCTTCTGCCATGATGTTCTGCCTCACCTTGGGCCCAGAGCTATGGAGTCAACCCTCTATGGATGGAGACATCTGAAACCATGAGCCAAATAAACTTTTTCTCCTCTAATTGTTCTCATTGAGACTTTAGGTCATGGTGACAAAAAAAGCTGACGAAAAATTCCACAGGGAATTGACACCTAAGCTCCATGAAGGCTGAAGGAGATGAGGTCCAGGAAGGCCCTCAGGCTGATCTCAGATGAAGAAGCTCAGAAATCCAAAGAGTATAAACCAGCAGTCACCCTCAGAGCTGTGCTAGGAGCTGAAGAGAACCTTCTAACCTGAAGCAGTAAATATATGTAAATGAGTAAATATATCTGAAAGCCATAGATGGTCTAACTTAAGGGCAATAAATAAGACTATTACTCCAGTGAAAGCAAACGTAATTTTTGTCTCTCATCACTTGTCAAAGCAATACAGTGGGACAACTAATACCTGAGCCATGCATCTGTTCATACCACTGTGAAACTGAAAAGGAGGCAAGCAAGCCTCCTCTCTGACAAACCACAGAATCATTCCTCTTCTGGTAAAAGGACAATATCAGCATCTCCCATGTTCGTGGAGCCTGTCTCCATCTCTTTCCAGACAGAGGGACAGCCATAACTCAACCCCTTGGTTGCTGCTAGATCCTCAAAGAGGGGGAGCCTGAGACATTTAGGAGTAGATGACCAGCCCACCTCCTCTATAAAGCAGAGACGACTCACACATTCCTTTCACCAGAGTCTTAGGTGAATCTAGTTACCATTCTCTGTCAAATACATGTCCACGGTCCACCCTAACTCTGGAATCCCTTTAGTCCATATTTATCCAAACTCACAAGAGTTACACCCTCTCTTTCTCTACACTTGAGGTTGGTTTTATAATCAAAGAGATAGACATATTTTTTTAATTAATTTTTATTGTAGGTTGTTCAAAACATTACATAGTTCTTGATATATCATATTTCACACTTTGATTCAAGTGGGATATGAACTCCCATTTTTACCCCATATACAGATTGCAGAATCACTTCAGTTGCACAACCATTGATTTACATATTGCCATTCTGGAGTCTGTTGTATTCTGCTGCCTTTCCTATCCTCTACTATCCCCCCTCCCCCCTCCCCTCCCCTCTTCTCTCTCTACCCCCTCTACTGTAATTCATTTCTCCCCCTTATATTTTCCCTCCTTTCCCCTCACTTCCTCTTGTATGTAATTTTGTATACCCCTGAGGGTCTCCTTCCATTTACATGCAATTTCCCTTCTCTCTCCCTTTCCCTCCCACCTCTCATCCCTGTTTAATGTTAATCTTCTTCTCATGCTCTTCTTCCCTACTCTGTTCTTAGTTACTCTCCTTATATCAAAGAAGACATTTGGCATTTGTTTTTAAGGGATTGGCTAGCTTCACTTAGCATAATCTGCTCTAATGCCATCCATTTCCCTCCAAATTCTATGATTTTGTCATTTCTTAATGCAGAGTAATACTCCATTGTGTATAAATGCCACATTTTTTTTTATCCATTCGTCTATTGAAGGGCATCTAGGTTGGTTCCACAGTCTTGCTATTGTGAATTGTGCTGCTATGAACATGGATGTAGCAGTGTCCCTATAGTGTGCTCTTTTTAGGTCTTTAGGGAATAGACCGAGTAGTGGAATAGCTGGATCAAATGGTGGTTCCATTCCGAGGTTTCCAAGAAATCTCCATACTGCTTTCCAAATTGGCCGCACCAATTTGCAGTCCCACCAGCAATGTACAAGAGTACCCTTTTCCCCACATCCTCGCCAGCACTTGTTGCTGTTTGACTTCCTAATGGCTGCCAATCAGATAGACATATTTTTAATTTAAACATTTGTTAATAGAATCAAGAAGGAATATCTAGAATGCCTTTATCTTTGCGGTTTTATTGGTGTGTTTTTGTTGTTGTTGTTGTTGTTCTTATTGTTACTTTAATTAATATTTTTTCACTATCTCATTTAATTATGGAAAAATAATAATTGTTAAGCTCATGAGCTCTTGCCGCAGTCTGGCTGGGCAAAATAACCAGGAGGTGACAAACAACTTGAAGGTTGAAGTGGGAACTACTTTATTGCAAGTGAACTCAGCAGGAACTGAGCAAGAACTCAAAGTAGCGGGCTCCTAAGGTAGCGGAACCGCTTTATTGCGGGACAGCAGAGGTATATATACCTAACTGATTACACACAGTTTGACTCAATTAACATCATCTAGATACAGCAGTCAGCCAATAAGGAATCCTCACCATCTTAATGGCTTGCTGGCGTTGCTTCATAAACCACTCCTCCTGGCAAACTGCCAGGCACCATCTTGACTTGATTTGCATACCCAACAAGCTCTAGAACCAGAAAGACTGGGGTTTAATCTCAGGTTCCACTACTACATCTAGAGATTTGGTATTATCATCTCCATTTTATAATAAGGACACAGTAGCTAAGAAAAATTTTAAACTTAGCCAAGTTCACCCAGCCATCAAGGGGCCGAATTGGGATTTCAACCCAATTAAAGCCTGATTAAAGTCATAGCTTTTCAGGTCTTCCTGCAATGTGTAGGCTCTTGTCACACACTGTGATTCTGAAACTTGGGGGTCACATGTTTTGTGAGTAAATATATCTGAAAGCCATAGATGAAACTGAAAGGGAGGCAAGATATTTTTGAAAATATTAAGAAATCTGTAGACTTTTTCTCCAGAAATCACATGTCAAGGGTTAATGGACTCTTTGGGACCCAACCCAAGGAAGCCTGCAGATGAGATCAAGTACCCTTGTTGCTGAGCTGTGGCAGTTGGCACAGTGTTCAGAGGGGTGTCTTCTCAATCACGGTGTACCTTTCAAGAAGTGGTAAATGGGTCTTGAGTAACCCAAGGACGATTGTCCATTTCTGTTCATTCCTTATAGTTTATCAGGCGTCTCTTCTGTACCCTGCAGTCATGGAGGATGAGGTGTTAAAATCTGGCCCCCATTTTCCCCTTCATGGTATCTAGACTCAATTTTGATTCATATTAACCAGATTTTTGTCAATCAACTTAAAGAAAATTTAAGTTGACACATGATTAAAGGAATAGAAATTATAAGTTACAGTTCATAATTTTGCCTAAGGGTGTACTGAGGATTATTGACATCATTCCTATTTTCATTCATCCAGGTAGTCACTGAACAGATATTGACTGAGTGCCTGCTATGTGCCAGGCACTAGAAGAGGCTAGACAGACTGATGTTGGCAAGGATGCATGGTCCTTTCTATGCCTGTGTAAACAGAAAAAAAAATTGGCACTCTAACTGCATTCTTGAGAATTACATTAAGGGTAAGAAGGAGTGTCAGGGAAGAAAATAAGGACCAGAGTAAAAACATGAAATTGTAGCAAACAAAATTAAATGAAGTGATTAATATACATAGTGAAGAATAAAGAAAGGCATGATGGAACTTGTATAAGGAAGTAAAAAAAAACCATGTAAATATATATTGAAAAGAGTTGTTATTCGTCTTGAAAGCAAAACTCCATTAGAGAAACAGAGGGCAGTAATTGAACAAAACAGTAACTGCCTGGAACAGAGTAATAAATAGTCCCTGGGAACATTTCAGAGGCAGAAATGAGACTGAATAAAGAAGAAGATGTAAAGATCAAATGATCTGAAAGCCAGTTTCAAATTGCTAGTTACATGTCTGTGAATGACTCATTGTTTCTCATTTTCTTTCCCAAAATCTCATTTTTTTTTAAATCCAGAAGAGCTAGCTATGTGGTTAGAATAAGCCTGGGTCATTGAGTAACTTCAATAATAGGTACACCAAGTGAATTTTCATTTCTCTGTCCAAGTCCACCGAAGTCCATCTTCTGAAGTATGAGTCTATGCACAATAATTCCCAGAAATGCCTTTCACAGCCTTGAGTCAAATGAAATTAGTAGCTAATTTACAGCCCCAGAAGGTTTCCCAACACTTGCTCTTAAATGCAATTTGTGTTTAAAATAATGATCCCATGTAGTATTTGTTTTCTTATAAAACAAACCAAAAAGTAAGGAAAAAAAAGATATTTCTATTCCACAAAATCAACCATCTGGGGTTCGGTCAAGATTCTTTACTTATTTATATAATTCATACATAGGGGCTTGTTTGTTTGGTTTACTTTGATTATTGGTATATAAATGCAGTATTTTTGCAGAGCCTATGACTATGGAGAGGAAAAGTTAATTAAAACAAACAACAAAAAAATTCTCACAAAGTGTTCGGCCCACAATTGGTAATTAAACTTCTCCAATTTTCAGCTTAGTTAGATTTCATTTTGCCCATTTACCAGGAGGTGACACCATGAGCCTGTGCAATTCTCTTCCATCCCGCTTGGCTGTGACACCTGGCCCTCTTCCCAGTCCTGTGCAGATCACTTTGACATTTCAGTTCATCTGGGTGGTTTCTGTCATTTTCTGCTTGAGAAAATCGAGGACCAAGGTAGCTAAGTGACTTCCTATTCTCCTTCCGAAGTCAGCTGAGCCAAGCTCCGGTTCTCAGGCACATCCTTCTCCATCCAGGCAGCAGCTCTTCAGATTTTCAGCTCTGTTCCAGGTTTATTCACTAGGACAGGAGAGTGTGGGTGCTGCCAGAGAATGTTCTGGGGGCTGGATGCTACTGTGAGAAAACCAACGCATCATTAGAACATGTTCTTATGCAGTTCTCATCTCATACTGAAAACTTGGTGCAGGGGACGTTATTCAATTTTATTATCATATCAGAACCATGTCCCCCAAAATACTGCTTTTATGAAGTAAAAGTAAAAAGCAAGGCAAAGTTCAGTTTGAATAATTTTCTTTTCTTTTAGGTTATTATTATTATTTTTGCTGGTCCAGAAAGCCCTTACCTTCCCTACTTCCTTCCTTCCTAGGTACAAGGGCAGTGTCCTCTCTGGTGATCAGACAGCTTTCCACTATTAGTTTCTGCATTTTATTTAAAATCATATGAATCAGTAGGAACTCAGAGGTCTATATCATTTATTGGCTCTGTGATTCCTTCATAGGAGGTTTAAAGAGATCACGATAGAAGATTGGATTCCCTCCCCTCTCCAAGGCTGCATGGGAATGTGTGGTTTTCACTCTTTTCTAAAGTACAACAGGGAACTGCAGTGAATTTCCAACAACCTACCTGCCTTGATTTTTTGGTCTCATGTGACTCATCTAGAACAGTGGTTCTCAAACTTGAGTGTGCATCAGAGTCACCTGGGAGGCTTATTAAAGCACAGATTCCTGGATCCCACCCCTGAGTTTCTGACTCACTAGGTCACCTGTAGGCCTTGAGAATTTGCATTTTTACAAATGCCTAGGTGATGCTGGTCTAGGAACCAAACTTTGAGAACTACTGGCCCAGAACAGAGGTTTTTCACCTCTGTCTACATTAGAATTACCAGGGAGTGCTCTTTTAAAAAGATCCCTGCCCGATCCCAGCCATAGAGATACTCATGTAATTGGTCTGGGGGTGATGAGTAGACAATGTTATTTTACAAACTATGTCCTAGTGATTCTACGACTGTACTACACATCCTATGAGATTTTGTTTAAGTGTACACTACTATTCTTTATTCAGCTTCCCTCTTTGTCTTTTGAATACACTTTGAACTAGGGCTTCCTCTGCCTAGTGTACTTCCTATTTCCCCCCAAATCCCCTCTTGAACAGCCTTAGTGCCCACCCCAGCTCCAATCCATGGCAGCCAGAGTGTGATCATGCCCTCCTCTGTCTTTCATGTGAGGCCTAACGACTCCCAGAGGACAATAGATCAGCACTGGCTGGGCAGCTTGGTGTGGGCTACTCTCCAGTCTCTGCCTGGATAGGTTCCAGGCATTTTTATAAAGGCGTACATAATTAGGTGATGTATCTAGGACCTTCATTTGAACACTTGAAAGTGTCTCAAGATTTTTGATGCAGCTAACTCTAGTATTAGGGAACATCACACAGCTTGATAGTTAATTAGACGTTTATAACCAAACAGACTCCCATTCCCTTTTTGTAGGTTCTTTCAATGACAACATGAACTGAAACCTCTCCTAACAAAACTTTCCTGGCCTAGTCTTCAATGCCACAACTTTGACATTTAAAAAATATATATGTTTTCTTGAGGTGTTTTTTTTCTCCTCTTTGTTTTTGTATCCTCTCATTCAATGTGTAAACAATTCCAGGAAAATAATTCCCTTACTCTTATTCAGTACCTTGAAGGGAAAAGAGCTTGACTTTTCATCCCATATGTATTATTTGGAAAGCAAACCATTTATATTAGGAAGACGTGGAATAGTGTTCACATTGTCATGTAATTGCTGCTCAGACTAGACTAAAAACCACAGAAGTCATAGTCGTTTCAACTAATGGATCACATTCACAACTAATTAAATTGAAGACACAAATATGGCTTACATCTGACTTTTTGCCCAACAATAAAAATAACTGACATTTGCAATGTGCTCAGCATGATACTGGGTATTTTATATGCATTGCTTCAATTAATTCTTTCAACAAACCTGAGTCTGGTACAAATTAGAAGAATGAAGTTCAGACAGTAGACATCTGGCTCAAGTAATGAGGTAGAGTTATTATTATGATGATTACTACAGTGTAAGCTGGCAATGCCAGGACCACTTTACTATTCCTTGCACCTAGAACAATGCCTAGTAGTTGACTGCAACAAATATACTTTAAATGAATGCATGAATGAATGAATCTGGAATCATTACCCTCTGATAAGGTGCTCCTCTCCAACTGAGTGACTTTGAACAAATGTGTAAATCTGGGATGAGGGACTGTGAGCTCAGAGGAAAAGGAACAAGCCCATTCAGCCTCTACCAGATAACAGGCAGGACCTCCCCAATTATTTGAGGCACATAAGGAAGTCTGTGGCTCAATTCCTGAACAGAGATGGGATGGCAACAGGAAAGGACCTTGAAGTTTTGAATAGTATTCAAAGGCATCAGTGGGGCTCTGGATGTACTCAAACCCTGGCATTTAAATTGTCTATTATTGTACACAGCCAGCAAAATTGCTGACATGCAGTAATAGAGACTGACAACCATGAAAACATTTATTGCAGTGAAATTTTTATTCATCAGATCAATAGGAATCTAATTTAAAGCTTCAGAATCAACACTTTTCTTGTCTGCTCACTATATGCCATCTTTTTCCATATTATCAGATGTGTAATTTTTATTATAAAGTATAACCACAGGAGTCATTAAGCCATTAATTAAACAAGATACTCATAATCATCACCTAATACATTTTCATAATCAAGATAGTCTCCTTACTTGATATGATTTTAATTTATAAATTATATCATTAATATATCTAAATGCTGTGGTAAATTAATAAATAATCACCTAATATAGATGTAACTGTATGTTAACAGAGCAGGCATTTTACTAACAAAGCAGGCATCTCTTTAAATAAATTAAACACATTGGCAGTGGCTGTACAAGCTCTTCTGTGCAGCAAATTGTTTCCTTTATAAATCAAAGTGCTTACAACTTATAAATATATTCATATGATTTTCTAATGCTGATTGACAGTCACTGATGCAATATTTTTAAGGGTATAGTACAACACAAAAGGACAGGACTAATCTTATTATAAGCTTTGGCATGTGTGTTTGTGTGTATGTATATGTGTCAAACATGTGTCTTCCTGGAAGATTCACCCTGCTTACCAATTTGGAGACTGGTTTTATCATAGCCAAAGAGACTTTGTACTATTTCCGAAAATTCTTTAGCAGTATTGGGTTGTTGACCACCTCATCACCTTAGAGGTGAGGCAAGGCAGTATCAGATATCCATTTTTATATCTCCATTATAAGATATACTGCCATATGCAAACTGTAAGTCAGAGGAAGAGAACCAAGAGGGTTTTTCAGGCTTTTTAACTAGAAAACTTGGTTTTAGTGCTGTTGCATATTTATAAAACATAGTTATTCCCAATGAAGTTTTTAAAAATCATCTGAATATAGATGTGTGTGCATATCTGAGGGTGGGGAGAGGTATGCAGACATAGAAAGAGAGAAGAGACAAAGTTAGAGATTGAGACTAGAATAATAGTAGCTAAGATTTCTCATCCTGCTCTTTGTCCATCAATGTGAGCATAAATCCGCTGGTACTCCAAAGCACTCCTTAGGTAATGAGAACAAGTGAGGGTTTTATTTTTTCTTGGTACTCCCCCTCATTACCCACTCCCCATCTATTTACAAGTAGTCAATCTCCATATATTTTCTTTCCTAAGCTGTATACCTACTCCAGGAGCTGCAACTAAGGGTAGATCAGGAAGTATGGGAAGATGTGTATAAAAGAAGTCATTCTGCCATCTTTCTGTACAGTGATAGCATTAAGGGATGACTTAAAATGGGATCTTTAGTCCCCATCATTGTTTTTATGATGTTGGGATGGAACCCAAACCTTGAACAAGCTTGGCAAGCACTCTATCACTGTGCTACATCCCCAGTGCTAGCCCCATCTTTATTAGTCTCCCCTCAAGCTATTGCAAACATATGTGTATTAATATAAGTAATAATTCTGATCTTGCTTTGCAAACTCAGCTACTAGAGAAGTTCCCTAGGACCTCTACTGATCAGATCATCCCCAGTAAGGCTGTGCTCCATAAAAATTATAGAACATCTGCTGTATGTGCAGTCCAGTGCAATCGGATTCACTTACTCTGCAGCAAGTTAACCATTGTCTGTACCACATGCAGAGCCCCAAGAACCATGGGATGAATCCAGAGAAAGGGACTTTTCCCCACTCTGGAGATTAAGAAGAAAATTGTATTCTTTGAACTATACTATAATCTCTTAATGTAAGATAAGATATCATATTCTGGACTACATCTGAAGTATATTTAGAGATGCACTCACTTCTAGCACTATTAACTTATTCAATAATACCGTTTGAAGGAGGAAACATTTTTAGAAGTAACAAGATTAAGAAAAGTGCAAAGAGGAGGAAGTGGTGTGAGCTGAATCTTAAAAGGTGAGTTGGTGTTCTCTAAGTGGAGGAAGAGGCAGTGGAGTGAAGGGAGGGGAAGGTAGTAGCATATTCAAGGCAGACTGCAAAGATCAAAGACATGGAAATCAATGTATGGTTGCACCAGAGTAGGAAGTCTGCTATGTCCAGCCTTATATTCCCAGAGCTTAGCATATCGCTTGTAACATAGGAAGCACTTATCTTCTATATTTGAAGATAAGTCCATTAACTACAGGTAGTTCAATATAACCAGAGTTAGGACTGATATGTTTTGGAGGAATAATCTCAATAGATATGAGATATAATCAGAGATTAGATAACGGTTCTTGTAGGCCAGCCTGAAAATTTGGGATTTTATGTACAAAAGGAAGTATATGAAAAATTTTTGAGCAGAAAATAATATAGCTACATTTATATTTTAGGAAAAATTATTCTGAGAGCTATAGGAAACGCAGATTGGAGATTGATAAGCTAATAGAAGATTGACATAAAATCCAGGCGAAAGACTATGAAAACATAATCCAAAAAAAAAGCAGCAATTGAGGTAGAGAAGGGAGATGAGTTCTAGAGATGGTGTGAAGTAAGGTTTATAAGACTTGGTGACCAGTAAACATAGGGCCGTGCAAATGGAAGGAATGAGGTATGATGCTCAAGTTACATGCCAGGCGTTACCAGTCACTACATTCATAAGGAAGGAGAGTGGATTTGGAAGGAAAAGATAAATCCCATTTTAAACATGTTGAGTCTCTTGGGAACATTGAAGGGGAAACAGCCAGCAGACTGTCAGATCTCCAGTCCTGGAGCTCAGGCAGGTCTGGGCCTTAGTCAGAAGGGTCTAACTTCCAATGTTGCTTCTCAAAATGCTTCACATATTAGGAAGTAAAAGGAAGTGTTGATTTATATGTGAGGGAGTTAAACACTTGATTAAGTTCCTGCTTATTCATTCATTCCACAAATATTCAACTGCCTCCTCAACATCTCCACTTGTCTAAAAGAATTGTCAAATTCAACATTGCCAAATCTAGTTCCTAATCTTCCCTAAAAAACTTCTTCTCCTGCAGCTTTCCTCCATGTAGTTTGATGGCAGCTGCATCTTTGTAGTTGCTCAGGCCAAAAATCTTGAAAGCCTGGATCCTGGATGCCTCTCTGTCTCTCATACTCCAAATCCAATCTTTTAGCAAGTCCTGTTGGCTCTACCGTCAAAATATATCCAGAACATAACTGTTTCTCACCTCCCCCACTGCTGTTTCCCTGGTTTCCCAAGCCAACATCACCTCTTGTCTATATTATTACAGGGCCCTTCTAATTGTTCTTCCCACCTCCATGACCTTTCTCCCCCTTCAGGACTTTCTCATTAGAGCATCCACAGTGATCCTATTAAGATAAGGTCTGACCTCATCTTTCCTATCATTTTTCCAAGCTCCCTTTACTCCAAACTCAAGAAACCTTTCTTGCTCTTCATTTCAGCACAAGCCCACCTCCTGACCCGTGTCCTCTCCCCACATTACTACATCATTTACCTCATTGAGGTCCTTCTTTAAATTTCATCCTCTCAAAGGGGGTTTTCTCTAACTCCTTACTTAAAAGTAAAGTACATTTCGCCAATTCCCAAACCCCTTTCTCTAAGTTTTCCTACAGAACATATCACAGTTTAATTTATTTATTATTTATTTGTAACTTATTTGTCTTTTGTATTTATTGATCCACTGTAATACAATGTTCATGAAGATAAGCATTTTTGTTTTAATAGGTATTGATCCCCAGTATATATAACAACATCAGAATGATATTATGTTATATAGATAGACTATCCCAATACACTATCTCAGTCACTCAATAAATATATAAATGGAGGGAGGGAAAGAAGGAGGGAAGACTATTGCTCAGCATTATTAGTTATGTACAAAATTGTAAAATACATGTCCCTGCCCTCCTTGCAGTCTGTTGGCAGAAATAAGACATGTTCCAAGAAAAAAGGTTAAGTAACAAGCCCATGCTTGAGTCAGTCTAGAACATCATACTGTATTCCTTGAGCCTTTATGAATCTAAGCTAACAGAAGATTGTAGGGGCACTATCTGTTCTCATATTTCTCTTTTGTCAACTGGTGGACAACATTACCACAAAGTAGACATTTCTCTACTAAGTTCAGCAAAACCTCATGTGGTTTTCAGACACATAATAAAATTGTATAATAGCACATACCATCAAGTTCTAAAAATACCCCTTCATTCTATAGGCAATTAGAGGATCATACTCTTTCTTTGTTAGAGAACTTCTTAAAGGTAAACATTTTGTCATGTGAATATGTAGGCATTTACAGTTGGAAATATTTTTTCACTTGAGGCTAGGTTTAGAGTCAGGTATACTCTTCACCCTAGACTATGACCTTTCTTGTTTATACTTCTAAGCTTAGTATTTCTCATCTTTAGCCTTTAAAACTTGAACTATGGTGACAATGGGAGTGAAAAACAAAGAGGCAGGTCTCTGGTTTTGAGAATCATCTCAGCTTATCTGCTATATGGAACATGAAGATGAATGTAGACTGTCTATAGAAAGAACCATCCAGTGAAGGCCAAGACTTTATCTCTACAATTTATTCATGCAACAGTTATTTATTTGTAATACAATCAATAGGCATTTATTTGATTGTCTTCTCTATGATGGATGAGATGCTATTGATGTTAAAATGACTAAGACATAGTCTCCACCCTTGCCTGAGTGGTAAGAAAGGTGTGCACGTGGCAGTGATGGAAAGACAAAGGTGCTTTAGCAGTGGAGAGTCCAGGGTGCCACAGAAACAGGAAGAGATCAACCTGTAAGTAACCTGCTACTGCTTCTTTGCCACCTTGACCCAGAATCAATTGACCTGCCCTTCATCAAAGCAACAACCAAGATATATATATATATATATACATATATATATATATATATATATATATATATATATATATCTCCTCTGTATCAGAGTACCACAGACTGGATAATTTATAAAGAACAGAAATATATTGCTCAACTCGAAAGGCTGAGAATTCTAAGATCAAAGTCCTGGCAGATTCATTTATCTGGTGAGGACTGCATCTTCTGGAGGGGAAGAATGCTATGTCCATACATGGCAGAAGGTGGAAAGGCAAGCTCTGAGGCTGTTGCAGCCTCTTTTTAAAGACTTTACTCCCATTCACAAGGGAGAAGTGACCAGTCACCTCTTAATGGCCCCACCTCTTAATATTATTACATTGGCAGCACCTAAATATATAGCAGATTATTTTAACTTTTTAGAAGTTTTTTTCTCCCTTATTAGTAGGCAAAGAAAAGAATAGACACAAAATCAGTCCATTATCACCTACTTTGCTATGAATTTATGTTTGAGAGAGATGCAGATGAAAAATAAAATAGAATTCAAACATCTTGAAAAGCACAATTTAGTATTTAAGTTGGTGTTTGTATTAAGTACTATCCAGGTGTCTACATGGGTTAGACCAGGGCTTCTCAACTTTCATAAAGCATTTCAGAGATCATACTGAAATACAGATTCAGATTCAGCAGGCATAACAAACAGCTCTAAGTTTCTGAATTTGTCACCAGCTCCCAGATGTGCCAGTACTGCTGATCTTAGGATGACACTTTGAGTAGCAAAGCTGTAGATGGTAAGGGCCAAAGAACTTCAGTGATATGAATTTCAATATTTAGGAATAACCACATCAAAGAGATGGGACCCAAACTGGAATTTGAAAAATGAGGAGGATCTGAAAAGCTAAACTGAGAAAGGAGAAGTAGCTTGAGTACCAAAGTAAGGAAGCAGCAGATGCACTCAGGAGAGAGAACACCAATTGCCTGAGGTTAAAAGGAAAATTGCTTCATTGAGGCTTTTCCATTGAGATGGAAAGATCCTTTCGTCAGATTGGGAGGTTTGGCACACCAGACTAAAGACTATGGATTTTATCCTACAATCAAATGGACATTTATGGAATTTGGGGAGGGTGGTGAGAAGGAGTACCTTTGAATCAATAGTGTAGAAACATTAATTATTAGGCACAGATTATTACAGTGATTTTAGGATGAGACAACAGATGTCCTGGATTAGAATAGTGTGTGAGACAGAGGGCTCTGAAGAAAGATGTAATTCTTATCCAAAAGATTCTCAAATGGGCACAATAGGAATTTTGAAGGAAGAATTAATAAAACATAACAAATAAAGAAGTTAAAGATGACGATGATTTCGAACTTAGATGACTTGGAGAATGGTGGCAGAAAAATGTAAGCTGAGAAAGAGGTGGCATTTTTCAGAGAGCAGATGATGACTTGTATTTAAGTATGTGGCGTTTGAAGTAATGGCAGAATTCCAAATGGAAACATCTGGTAAACTGTAAGGGGTGTGAGGCGGAGATCAGGTGGGGGGTCATCACTATATACAAAGATTTAGTAAGTCTTCAAAGTGGTGATAAATGAAACCATGAGGCAGGGATAGGTCCCTGAGGGTCCTGGATACTGGAGGGTCAGAGACAGAGAACTGAGGACCACACCTACAGGCATGTTCTTATTTAGGGGACAGAAAAAGAAAGATGAGCCTGAAATGCCAAAATACCCTGTTGAAAAGAGAGAATTTCAAATAGCCCATTATCCATCTTGCCCATAGTAAATAAAGCCTTTAGCCCATAGATGGGTTGGTCTCAATTGGCTTTGGCAATGTGTGAGCACATCTGCTTTCCATTCTTAGCACACTTTGGGTCATACTTGGCTAATGTGTCCTTAGAAGGCCAAGGTTCCAGCTTTAGTTTTATCATATGCCTGCTTCCCCTTAATCTCTCACCACAGTATATTACCAGTAAAAAGGGTAAAAAAATATTGCACTTCTACAACTTTCACGAGAATGTTGTAAAAGCACATACATAATTTTTAAAAATATAAATTTCTGTGAAGTCATCAGATTACTTTTCTAATTCATCAAGAATGAACGCAGGTTATATGCAGTTCTCAGACTACTATCAAACTTAGCTTCCAAGGAGAAAACACAAACAGAATTATTTTTCTAGGTTTATAAAGGTATTTACTAGATTCTGTTAAGGACTCTTATGCTTGATACTTTAACAGGCAAATATAGAGTTAAATCAACAAGGGCCCTGCTATGAAAGGGCTTTTAGAACTGAGTAATAAAGAAGAGAAACCCCAGTCATGAATAATAAAACACAAATCAGTATGTAACAAATGCCATAAGACCCGTATGAACCAAGTACAGTTGATGTTCACAGAAGAGGAAATCTCTGACTGAGGGTTAGATTGGAGGAAGGCCTTGAACAAGGGTAAACTGTGACAGATGGGGAGGAAAGGGAGGGTAGGCCATGTCAGCCCAGAGGGAAGAGGGCACCGCCAGGGCTCGGGCAATGACAAGGAGCACAGTTAGCCTGGAACATGGAACAATTAGGGGAGCAGCAGGAGGCAGTCAGATTGTCAAGGGCACAGATGCCAGACTGAGAACTCCGGGCTTTATTCTATGGATAGTGCTGCAGGATGAGGGCAACGAAGGGCCAGGAGAAGCAAAGAAGCACAACTGGGGCTATGTATAAGGTGGTCTGGCTGGGGCGAGGCTTCTGGGAGAAAAGGGAGACACTAGAATTTGGGTAATATAATGAATTTATTTTTTCAGTCACTCATTTAAAAAAGGGGAGCATATATTCTGTGAAAACTGTCACAGGTATATCCTTGCAAAGGAAATTATCCTTAATAGAAACATGGGAGGGATGCTCTCCCATGAGTTGCATCCTGTTTCATGGTTGAATGTAAAGTTTCTAAATAGAAGAGGAATATACTGTTCACTAAAGCCAGAAAGACTGGCTACAGCATAGAACAATGTACCACTTCCTCCTGATTAGGACCAAAAGGAAGTGGGTAGGACAGTTGAAGTGGTGATTCTGAACCCTGTGGGGGCCACAGATGCCTTTGAGACTTTGCCCATAGTGTGTGCGTGTGTGTGCGTGTGCGTGTGTGTGTGTGTGTGTGTGTGTGTAATTTCATATTCAATATTATGGGGTTTAGACCCTCTGGACCCCATCAGAAACTTGAATTAAGAATCTCTAAGCTAAAAAGGGAAAAAAATAAGAGCTGCTCCAGAAGTCCTATCAGAACAGAAACCCATAATTACAGAAGTCGGGAGCACCTACCCCACATGATTCCACTGTGGCTTCTTGCAGGTATTTGGTGGGATGATTTCCATTGGTCAGTTAGTGTTTTTGGAAGCAGGACTCAAAAGTGTTTTTAGTTAACCAAGGTCATTTTGCTGAGAAATCAGGATTTGAAGCCACTAACCTAGTTTCTTCTTGATCACAGCCCTAACCCTTCCTAGGCAGGTGGAGCACTGCTGTTTCTTAAGATCTTCATAGAGATCTTTTGATGTGTCATTATGGGGAGTTACTAGTTGAACCTGACTTTGAGGTCTCAGCACATCTTCATTCACTCCTTTCATTTCACCCCTTACTAGGTGTGGCCATCATCCCTGCTTGGAAGACAGACACTCCCTCTTTCAGCCTTCATAATCCCAACTTTTCCCACTGTCTAGTTCTAGTTCATCATTATTCTTATGGCTCCTGACTTTCCAGAGCTTAATATTAGAAGCTGTATCTTGAAAGTGAGACATACTGGGGTCTTTTACTCAAAATTTTTTGAGTGAATTATAATTATACATAATAGTGGGGTTCATTGTGACATATTTATATGCATATAATATAATTTTCTCCAACACAGTACTGAGGTTTCTGATAAAACTCTTGAAATTTAAAGGGGGCTTATTCAGAAAGATCCATGGATCAGTAACTTGGCTGTATCTCTTAGCTAATCTTTGACCTCCATACTAGTTTGGGTCTTCTGCAATATCTCTGTCTCTGCAGGAATCATGGAAATGGCTAAAGAATAAGGGATTAAGGATCTGAAAGCAGCCATTAATTTATGCTTCTGCTGTCCAACACTCCTTTTCAGGAAGACAGCCTATTGCAAAATCAAACTGTTAGTTTCCTACAGGCAACCTAAGGCAGTATAATTTTTCTTGAAGATGCAGATAGCATCTTTTCTTTTTCAATTCCTTCCTCCTCCCACTCTCCTCCCCAGGCCAAATTTAGCCATTTTGGACCACTAAGGACCAAGGGAGCTCAACCACAAAAATCAAGATAAAAAACAAGCATTGAGAAAATTCTCTGGCTTCCTACCTCCTAGTTTTGAGCTTTCTTTTTTTAACAGGTGGGTGACATTGCTTGCTAGGTCAGGTTTGCTCAGAACCAAAGAATGGAGGTGCCAGAACAGATCTGAGGAAACAGCAGGGGCTGTGAGTTCCAGTCTCTAAGGCTGTCTTGAAGTTTTCCTGAACTCCTTCCTTTGAAGTAGTTCATACTCACACCTGCCTTTCTCAGAAAACTATTTTGTTCCTGATGTGGTAGAAAAAGATTGATGGGAAGTCAAGTAGTTCTTACTATCTATGGGCTCTTGACCCTGCTGCTTAATATCCAAAGAACTTCATTTGGGGGGTGGGGGGAGAGGAAGACAGAGAGACAGAGAAACAGGCATAAGTGTTCCTCCCTTATCAGCCTATTGTGGATTTCAATGTGGATTCAAAGTGTCAGGCTCAGAATAACCTTTCAGTGTTAATTTCCTTCCCATCTCCAGCCCTATTTTCCAGGTCATTGTTTAACCAGTTTAAATTTCAAGCTGCTCAGACTTAAAAGAATACATCCATCCCTTAATATATACCTAAACCTGCTACTCCAGAGCAGTGCTGCACCATTAGTACCCAGATGCTCATGAACAATTGAGTTAGCCACCAGAGCCTCAGCTTCTTCATCCTTAAAATGGTTTCTTTCTGTAAATGGCCTCCAAAGTTCTCTCCAGCTCTTTCCCTCACTAGTTTTAGACTAGAAATAAACCAACCAATTCCCTAAGTTATTACAATGCAACAAGTGTTCCTGCAGCCATTTCTTAAGCTGTAAACACAGAAAATAGCCCAGTGAGATTTAGAACAGAGGGGAAGGTATTTAAGGGTAAACAGCAGGAGTTCTAACCATTACAACCAGGCATAAAGATACAGGGAAGAGAGAGAATGTTAAATTACAATTGAAGTGCAGGTGGAAATTATGGCAACAAAAGTCATACTAGCAAAGAGCTGCTAACAGCAGGTTCTATGGTCCAAGACAAAATGTCATTTCCAAAGGTTTTTAATAATTGTGCTTCTGCTAGAAGATTTGTAATTACAAACATGAATAATCCTCAGCATAAATCATTTCTAAAGATAGAGGCTGTAATTCTGTTCCAGACCAAGAGCTAAAGAATATTTCACACCGGTTGTTAAGTGACAGGCAGTAACAATCAGACAATTAGGATGATACAGCCGCAAAATTAGAGTCAAAATATCCCATATTCAGATGTTGAGTCCATCAAAAAGGAAGGGATGTCATCATCCAGGCTACCGATAATGGGAAACTGTGCCACTCAAGGAGAAAGTGCAAGAATATTCCCACTCAGGATGCAGCGGTCATCACTTTGGTGATGAGTTAATGCTCAAAGACAATGGAGGAGAACTTTAATCTTATAAGATAGCCAAGAAAATTATTTCAAGTGGAGGGATATGGTTGGTGGAAAACATAAATCCCTAAGCATTGAGTTACTGGTTTGCATGAAGACCTTGTGTTTAGCTTGACTTTTCCATGATCTGTGACATTCATCGGTTAGAAATCATTGATAGGTAACCAGGTAAAGTTGGGAGTGAGTGAGTTAGGTGGCTTGCAGCTGGAGTCATCCTTAACTCCTTTCCTTCTCTCACATCCCACACACACAACACCGGGAAATCCTGTCAGCTCTGCCTTCAGAACACATTCAGAATCCAAACCACTTCTCACCACCATCATCATTACCACCCTGGGCCAGGACAACAGCAGCTCCAGCCTGGATTAGGTCTCTGCCAACTGGCTCCCATGCTTCCTTTTAAACCTCCAGAGTCTGTCCCTAACACAGCCACCAGAGTGATGGCTTTTCACTACCCTGCTCAAATGCCTTCAGTAACTACCCATGTCTCAGAGTCTAAACCAAAATCCTGCACTGGCCAAAGGACCCACAGGACTCCCTGTCTCCATTCCCAGCACATCAGCCTTGTTTCTTCTCTAACACTTTCAGAAAAGCCTACATCTTAGAGAATTTGCACTGGCAGTTTCCCTACTTCCAAAGCTCTTCCCTAAATATTCATGTGTGCTCGTTTCTCAAAAGTTTACTGAAATTGCACCTTTTCCTGAGATGAAACCTCAGCACCTATTTAAAATTGTAATCAGTATTCCCATCTTCCACCTGCAGCCCCTGTCACCCCCCAGCTCCTTCATCTTGCTCCTCTTATCTCCTTCTAACACACCTGTTGAGTTTTCTCCTTTATTATATTTATTATTTACTTATTTAACTCTTCCTACAAGATCAAGGCCTGGTACACAGCACACATATGTAATTATTTGTAGAATGAATGAGGAAATAACAAAAAATCCAACTCCAACAGGCTTAAACAAAGAAAATATTTTCTCCCATAACTGGAAAGTCTGGGGAGATAGGAGGGAGACATTTCTAAGTTAGTTTCTTCATTGGGCTGATAACAAGATGGCTGGAAAAGTCCTAAGACCAATTGTGATTGATCAAAATGGCTCTTTGAGACTCTCACTTGACTAAGGATACTTCACCTTGAAGCCCCATCAAAGGCCTGCTACCATCTCATTGGCCCAAATTGATCTAGTCTTTGTTGCTGAGCGAATAATGACTTTGCCTCACTGTGAAGGATGGAAAAAGCATGATTGCCTTGGCTATGATTCATCAGGGTCCACCCTACCCACGTGGTCACCTCCCAGTGAGGGAGGGGTATGGAGAGGAGACAAACCCAGTGTCCTGTTCTCAATACTAGCCAGATAAACAGGCAGACAGAAGAAATGTGGGAAAGAAGAGAAGCCAGAGACTGAAAACTCTGAAAGCATCTCAACTGATTTTCTGATGATGAAGACCTGAATTCAGTATCACGTGACCTTTATGATTCCTTGGCCATGCATGGGAGTATCAGAAGTATAGTGTGGCTTTAATGCAGCAGTCTCACATTGCCCCTGCTGATCCACATTCACACAGTAAATATATTTAGGAATGACTACAAAACAATTTGTAATTGATTCTGGTTTCCCCAAACCCAAATATAACAAACGTTGCATACTCATAGTTTGTAGATAGAGAACAGTGGCTAGAATATGGAATGCTGCTAGCCCTATTATTTTTTATTTGTTAAATGTGCAACATTGGATAGGATGGGGACATACAGGACATGGAATCTGATATTTCTCATTCTGCAATATTTTGCCTTATGCACAAACTACAGAAAAGCTTATCACCCCTGCAGATTTCCAATCAATAATCATTCCTCCTGAGATTGGCTAGAATCTCTCCGTGCTGTTAAAAAAAGCAGCAGGGGACAGGAAAGCCTGGTCTAATTGAATTAGAAAGAGAAACAAAATTCCTGAGAGGAATGATGAAGAAGAAGCGTTTTTTTAGACGCAATTTATAAACATGATCTCAGGCCAACTCTAGCTGGGTTATAACAGGACCCAATCTATTGGACTGTGAGAGGGACTTAAAGGAAATAAATTAAGAGCAGATAGATTCTTACACGTAGATTTCCACATAAATGATACTTAGAGGTGATTTTCTTAAATTCATGTATCAAAAGAAGAACTTCACTTTTTAATTTATTTTTATTTATTATAATTATTTATTTATAATTATAATAATATTATAAATATTATATATTTATTATATATAATTATATTTTATAATTTTATAATTATTATATATTTATATACATTTATTATATAATTATTATATATTTATTATAAGTTATAATTATATAATTATAATATATAATTATATATATTTATTATATATAATTATTAAGCTAGGAAAGCACTCTACCAACAGAGCTATATAGCCTTTCTTGAACTTTACTTTTTTTTAACTCTAAAATTATTTCATTCTGCAGTTTGATCTTTGGGTAGTTTTTTTTGTTGTTGTTGTTCTGGGAGTTGAGGAAGGAGGAGATTTAGGACAGAGATAGTTTCTTAAATAGTTTTCTATATTTCCTAGATTACATGTGTATGCAGTTGTGTGTACAGTTATCATGTAGGCAGGACAATGGCCACCAAAGATGTCTCTTTCCTGGAACTTGTGAGTGTGTTAGGGTAGATAACAAGGGCCAATTAAGGCTGCAGATGGAATTAAGGTTGCTAGACAGTTGACCTTAAAATAAGGCATTTTTTAAAATTCTGGAGTATCTCAGTGAGCCCAATGTAATTACAGGGGTTCTTGAAAGTAGAAAAGGGAATCAGAAGGAGGAACCAAAAAAAATGGCATGAGAATAACCCAACCTGGTTTTGAAGATGAAAGAAGGTGAGCATGAGCCAAGGAAACAGGCTGCCTCCAAAGATGGAAAACACAAGGAAATGAATTCTCTCCTGGAACCTGCAGGAAAGAATGCCCTGCTAACACCCTGATCTTTGCCCCATGGATCTGTGTCAAACTTCTGAGGGACAGATATGTTTTAACTCATTTAATCTGTAGTAATGTGTTACAGCATCCATAGAAAGTTAATTTGGTTATCATTTCATAGACTCACAAATTGCAAATAGAAAAGTGTTGAAATAGGCTTGAGTTTGGAATATTTTCAGATCCTTTAAAGGAGTAGATTAAAGGCTGAACAAGATCCAGTTCAATCCACCTTATCAAATAGGAGCATATGTTGAGAATTGAGCTCTGTTATCTGTGTTTATGGCCACTTCAAGAAATAGCTGTGTACTACCCAGTAATCACAAGCCAGAAGACTGCTGAACAGGGTGTACAATTGTAAGAACATAAAGGATACAAAAATTGTATTTGCTTTTCATATAGAGGCAGATTCTCATTTCTATGATCTTCTATTTGCCTGAGTATAAGAAATCTTGTGCTTTTTGAAGACTATGAAATTATCTCATTTGAACTCTTCAACGTTTTTGGATGAGGTTTGATGTTGTTAAATATGAACATTGATCTTTATACTTAAAGATGATAATTCCAACAGAAGTTGCTGTCTTGAAGCATGATCACCCCATGCATCAAGTACTTATTTTGACCTTCATTGTGTGCAAAGTAATATGCTAGGCGATGTAATTCAAGGGTGAACAAGCTACATTCAGCCCTTCCCTTCACAGAGCTTAAAATCGAGTCGAGTGCAGGTATACACTGGGTAATTACAACACAGTGTGGTGAATGCAATGATAGAAGAGGGGCCACTGCTGAGGGGCCCTCTAGGGGCACCTAGCCCAGACTTGGCAGGAGGTGGCAGGTGAAGAGAAGAAGCCATGGACTTCTAGAGAAAGCCATCCCTTTTGCACTGCTTTTAGCAGAGGGCTGACTTGGGTTTGCAGAGCCGGTCTTATTCATGCTTACATCTCTCCCTGTTCATCTTGAAGACCATGCCTAGACACATACCCTGTTCTCAACTCTGCAGCACCTTAACCATTCAAAAAGTTATTTAAAGAGGGAATTCAAAACATCTTTCAAAGTTATGGTTCCATATGTTTTTTAAACTACCATACTGATAGTTTGATCTTTTCCTTTTCCAACTTACTATGCCCAACTTTTATATCCTGCCCGTCATATTTTGCTACTCCTAATATAAGAAAACCAGTATTTGAGATTTTTTTTCTAGTTATAAAATAATCCAAGTCAATTTTAGAAATTTGTGAAATTGCAGAAAAGTATAAATTAAAAACATGTTTTTGACACCCTACTCCCACTACCCCGAGGGCTATATTTGCCCAGATTTTTTTAAGCATATAAATCATTATTTTCATATTCATTTCTGTGAATTTGCCTACTCACTAAAATTTAATTGTAGCCCTAAATCAATACTCTCAATCCTTTTTGGGAATTTGCGGACGTGCACATGGGCAGAGCAGCAAAAAGTTGGCCAATGCTCACTTCCCAGCTCAGCTCCAACAGGACCACACAGCTCTCTTATTTCTTCTCTCATATGATAACAAGTGTCATTGGTGTTCTCTATTTACTGCCATCTGTTTTACATTTCATGCTTTTTGTTGGTGATTTCGCTGTTTAAAATAGCCTGTGAGTATAGTGCTAAGGTGCCTTCTAATGTCCCTAAACATAAGAAGGCTGGGATGTGCCTTCAGGGGAAAGTCCATTTGTCAGAAAGGCAGCATTCAAGCATGAGTCACAAGGCTGTTGGTTGTGAATTCAATGTTAAGGGATCAATAAGATATATTAAATAAGGTGTCTTTAAGTAGAAAGCACACATAAAACAAGGTATGTATTGATTGCTTGACAAAAATTTTGTGACCAGAGGCTTACAGACCTAACCTTGTATTTCCCCTAGGCACAATGATTCAGCATTTGCCTTTTCAGTGTTTGTAGTGACTTTACAGAACATAATTTTACCATTAATAGTAAGAATTGACTGTGTTTTCTTTATTCCCAAAAAAGAAAAAGAAATCACACCATATGTTAATTTTTGTATCCCACTTGTTCTTCACTCAGTCTTATGCTCTGAACATTTTTCAGTGTCATTAAATATTTTTAAGATATGACTTTTAATAATGGATTCAACCAAATGGATGTCCATGGTTTATTCGTTTCTCTCTTACTACACTTTAGGTTGTTTTAAAAGCTCATTGCTGTACACATATTTTTGTGTGCCTCATTCATTCATTCACTTATTTAACAAATATTTATTGAGCATCTGTTATGTCTCAGGCCTCTGCGTAAGAATACACAAATAATAAACACCAGTCTCCACCCTCATGAAGCTTATCACCAACTGAGACAGATAATAAACAAAAATTTATGTGAATAATTTGTTATGCTAGTAAGTGCTGGTAGAGAGGAGAACCAGAAGCTACAGAAGTCCTGAGGGCCTGACCTTGGTCACAGAGGAGTTCTCAGCCGAGCCTGACAGAACTCAAGTTGGAATGTTCTAGAGTCCTGGGTAAGAGGCAGAAGAAGGATTTTTCTTCTTTCCTCCTCTCTCCCTGCCCACTATCCCCATAACACAAGCCCAAGGAGTCCAAGGGCTAGGTCTCTGGGTGCATGTGACCCCAGGGTCAAGGCTCTCCTCTGGCTGCCTGCTAATAACCCAGCACCACCCTTTCTTCCACTCCACCAGAGAGAAAGCAAAGGCATAAGAGGAGTGGCAGTTAGGACAGGCAGAGGGACTCCTGCCGGGATGAGGTCCTCTACCCAGCAGCCCTTAGACCAGTGGGATCTGCTGGTAGGAGAGAGGTCAAATGTAACTGCAAGTCTCTTCAGGGTGGGGCCTAACCTCAGCCACGAGGTTATCCTACCACTGCCTGAGGCCACCACAAATGCAGTCAAAACTCTCTCCCTGTGCTTTTTCTCCAATAGAGGTGCTCTCAAAATCATCCTTTACTGTTGTTAGGAAGATGAATTCAAATGGTTATTTAGGGGCACCAGTATACAGTGTGAGAACAAGTTGGTAATATTGAATCAAGAACCAATTAAAAATTATCAGTGGACCTTATTCCACGCCTTAAGAAAGCATTGCTAAGAGGTCCCAGTGTCCACTTGACCAGGGAATCTTAGAAACCATTTCCTATGAGAGAATTAAAGAACTTGTGACAATCTGAACATCAAGGAATAGGGACACTTTCTAAAACATTAAAACTAAGTCTAACGATTAACTAGGCATTGCCACTAGAGGTCCTGCCCACCCGACTTCAACAGACTTATTAGACTCCCCTTGTAACTAACCCATGAGTGGTATGGTTTATAACATAATGGCACTTAAGAGCTTGGAAATATTTATTCTCTAAAAAAGATTAACTTTGGCATACTACACATCTGCTTATTAGCAAATTCTTTCTTAGAACAAAAGAAACTTAAACCAGTTTATAAAATAAACTGACATCCATTCCAAAGCAGCAGTGTCCAAATTAGTAATGCATATGGGCAATTTGTGTGAAGAAGGCCTCAGTGCCCAGGATGAAAATTAATAGTGGCTTATTTACCAGTTATTTATTGTGATTCTCTAGAAAATCCAATGCTGACAACATATAAACTAATCCCAATAAGGTTTCTCCAAACATCCTTACAGAAACTTCAAATTCAAATTTGAATACCTCTAGGCTAATATTAGCTGATGCTCACCCACAGTTTTCACCCAGAGATGCAGTTTGAGCCTAATCTGGCACCTCACTCAGCTTGCTAACAGCCCCTAGGTGAAAAGAGAGGGGGAGGAAAAGGTGTTCCTTACAAATGCAGGATCAGACTTGAGAACGATTTGCCTTTTTGTTATCCATGCAGTCTGAGGTGCATGGTTTCCCTGGGTTTTAGATAGAGTCCACCCCATCTCACTGTCTTATTAACACAATCATTAACTCCTTCCAGATGTATCATCCTTTACAAATTAGTAATGACTTATTTACCAGTTATTTATTCTCGAAATGCTTACCAGTACATTTTCTTGCTAAAATTCAACACGACTTCTTGCCTTTCAACTCCACTGCCTTCCCACCAAGGCCTTTTCCATTTTATTACAACTGGTCAACACATCTTCAGCTTGCCCAACCCTCACACTCCACACACCTTACGACAAGTTTGTCCTTAGCTTTTCTTTTAGCAGTGTCTTCAGAACTTCCTTCCAAGAAATTGTCAGTTTTCTGCAATGTGGTCTATTCTTAGGGAGCCCCTGCTGAGGAGTCTTAGACTCTCACGTTTTCATATAAGTGACTCAGTAGTTTGGTCTCAATAAATAACTGCAATTTCTGTGTGTGTTTTCCCCTCAAGGACAGACTTTAACCTTACAAAGACAGGGTGCTAAAGAATCTTTCACAACTACAGTTGCATTTTTAGGAAAAACGCTCACTCTGCCTCAGGTTTTCCGAAGCACCTCTTTTTCCATCCCTGGCATTTAGAACAGTAGTTCTAAATCCCTGGCTGATCAGAGAAATCATCTAGGGAACTTTTAAAAAGTCACAGATGCCTAAACCTCGTCCCATACCAACTGAATAGAAATTCCTGTGAGCAGGGCCTGGGTATTGGTATTTCTGATAGCTCCAGGTGAGACATGCAGGCAAGATTGAGAACCAGCTCCTAGTCGGTAAGGACTGCTATACTCATGTTCACTTGATCGAGATGTTTTTAGAAAGAGATTCCACTAAAACCCATAGGAATTTAACATATGGTAATAATAATGTCTCTTTGCATTTGCCTGGAGATTTTAAAATTATTTGGTACTCTCACAGCTCATTTGTTATTTGCATAATTAATCAATATTTATGCAACACATACCAGGAACCATTGCAGGTGCTACAACAATAAAGATGAAGACATAGCAATTGCCCTTCAGAGACATACAGACTTGTAAATGAAGTGAAATACACTTCTACACAAGTTACTATAAATGGAAATTCTTATATTCTCCTTCTTCAACCCTGTGAATCATCTTGCTCATCCCTGGAATATGCATATCTCACTTGGAGGCCACTATTTAACAAATCCATGAGGTGGTAGGACAAATATGGATGCTTCTTGACTTACAATGGTGTTATAGCCTAATAAACTCATCGTAAATTGAAAGTATCATAAGTTGAAAGTGCATTTGATACACCTAACATGTCAGACATCATAGCCTAACACTATGCTGTAGAGTGTCATTTGTGTCCTCTCACCATTATGTGGCTGACTGGGAGCTGTAGCTAGCGGCCACTGCCCAGCATCTTGAGAGAGTGTCATAGTTGTAACACTAGCTGGGAAAACATCAAAATTTGAAGTATGGTTTCTACTGAATGTATATCATTTTTGCACCACTTTAACATCAAAAAATCATTAAGTCAAATCACTGTAAGTCAAGGACCATTTGTAGTAGGAAATTTGAGCCCGAGTTACGGAGTGACTTGTTGGGGTCATGCAGCTAATTAAAACATAGGAATGACGAAACTCATAACTAAGTCTCAGGCCAATGTTCCATCCACTACCCTACATCAACTCCTGAGTTACACTCCTCACCACAATTTCTTATGAAGTCAGAGGATCTGGACAAGGTATAGATTTGTGTTCAATTATGTAGCCCTTCCCCATCTTACCTGAACAAGAGAGAAATTCGAACAAAGGGACCACTAAAGGACCATTAGGGTGGCATTGAGTTAGCACCACTATATTGATATCTAGTAGGGAAATAATTTATTAAAAACAAATGAGGAATGGAAGAGTCTCAATGAATAGAGAGCTATCAGCTACTAAATGAATGAATTATTATTTTCAAAGAAGACAGCAGGAAAAAATATGGAGAGAGCACCAGATTTGGAGTCAGGGAATTTTAGAATACTAACTCCGCCACTTACTATGTTTTGCTTGAACTTAAAAAAATTCACTTAAGCTTATTCACCTGAGAAGTGAAGTTGGATAATTTCTATTCCATAAGATTGATGTGAATACTAAATAAACCCAATAGGTGTTCTTTTCTTTCTCCTTTCCTCAACAAATAGAATGCCAGAAGTGTACTATTCACTAACATTGGACTGAACGTTGCTTGGACTATAATTGTTTCCTTCCTTTCTATACAGAAAGCATACTGGAATTTTAGAAAATTCCAACAAGTTATTACTGTAAATTAAGTGCATGTTTGCTTCTTGACAGAAAAAGAGTTGACTATCTTTTTCTATATACAATAAACTAGCTTTTTTCTATTTACATTAATAGCTACCATTTATTGAAAGCCTACTAACTGGCTAGGATTTTCTAGTTGCTATACATATTTTATTTCATTTAATTTCCATAACACCATTTATAGCAAGAATTTTATTACAATAATTTTTTCTTAATATTTTTAGTTATAGATGAACACAATACCTTTATTTTGTTTATTTATTTTTACGTGGTACTGAGGATCAAACCCAGTGCCCCACACATGCAAGGCAAGTGCTCACCGATAAACTATGACCCCAGCCCCTATTGTAAAAATAATTAGGAGAGGATCCACAAATAGAATTCAGTCCTATTTGTCCACAGTCTTATCTCTTAGCTATTATGTTAGGCTAAAGGTGTGAATCTAAAACTCTCATTTCACAAATTCTTTCACAGAACACTAGTTTCTTGAGATAAAAATATTCACCCGAGAGTCAAGACTGTCTATCACAAAAATCTCCCAACAAAGAAATTCTCCAGACTTCACTGGTGAATCCTACTAAATAGTTAGTGAAGAATTAATGTCAATTCTTCTCCATTTCTTCCAAAAACTCATTTTATGAGACTAGACTTACCCTAATACGGAAGTCAGACAAAGACACCTCAAAAAAAGAAAACTACAAATAATATCTCTGATAAACACAGATGCAAAAATCCTCAACAAACACTAGCAAACTTAATTCAACAACATAATAAAAGGATCGTACACCATACACAACTGGGATTTGTCCTTGGGATTCAAGGAAGAAACAACATATGAAAGTCAGCTAGTATGAATATATTATCATAATAAAAGACAAAATCACACAATTATCTCAATAAATGCAGAAAAAAATATTTGACAAAATTCAGCACATTTTCATTAAAAAACTCTCAACAAACTAGGAATGGAAGTAAAGTACCCTAACATACTAAAGGCCTTTTGTGATTAGCTCACAGGTAACATCAAACTCAATGATGAAAAGCTCACCGCTTCTCCTCTCAGATCAGACACAAGGCAAGGATGCCCATTCTTGCCACTTCTATTCAACATAGTACCGAAAGTTCTAGAGAACAATTAAACAAGAAAAAGAACTGAGAACCACCCAAATTGGAAAGGAAGAAGTAAAACTGTCCCTGTTTGCACACAACATGGTCTTATAAATAGCACTCCCTAAAGATTACATTTTCCTTTAAAAAAATTACAACTAATGTGCAAAGTAAGGTTGCAGAATGCAAAAACACATGAGTGGAACTATATCAAATATAAAATCTTTTTTACAGCAAAGGAAACATCAGCAGAATGAAAAGTCAACCTACTGAATGGGAGAAAGTATTTGTAAACTATATATCAGACATAGGGTTAATCTCCAAAAATATGCAGATGGTTACGACAATTCAATACTTCTTTTTTAAAAAATCTAATAACCTGATCTTAACCATGAGCTAAGGACTTGACTGGAAATTTATCCCCCCAAAGATGTAATGTACAAATGGCCACAGGTGTGTAAAAAACATGGTCACTGTCACTAGTCATCAAGGATATGCAAATCAAAACCACATGAGATATCACCTCACACATGTCAGGATGGCTATTATCAAAAAGGTAAAAATCAGCAAGTGTTTTCAAGAATGTGTAGAAATTGGAACCCTTGAACACTGTTGGTAGTAATGCAAAATAGTACAGCACTATAGAAAACAGCATTAAGGCTCCCCAAAAAGTTAAAAATAGAACGACCATATAATTCAGCAATCTCACTTCTGAATATTTATTTAAAAATTATCTAAATCAGGAACTCAAAGAGATATTATCATCCCCATGTTTATAGCAGCACTATTCACAGTAGCCAAGATGTGGAAACAACCTAAATATCTATCAGATGAATGGCATGTACACACACAGTTGTATACAGCAGAATAATATTCAGACTTTAAAAAGAAGAAAATTCTGCAATATGAGACAACATGGATGAAACTTGAGGACTTCATACTAAGTAAAATAAGTCAGTCACAAAAAGACAAATGCTGCATTGTTCCAATTTTGTATGAGGTTATCTCAAATGGTCAAGTTTGTAGAATCAAAGAATGCAGTGGTGGTTTCCACGATGGATGTAGGGGAAGTGGGCAGTTACCAATCAATAGGCAAAGAATTTCAGTTAAACACGAGTAAGTTCTAGAGATCTGCTGTACAACATTGCACCTATGTTTAACAATAATGTATTGTATTGTTAAAAATTTGTTAAGTGAGCAGATATTAGTTTAAATGCTATTACCACAATAAAAATGAATTTTAAAAAATAAAATATGTACAGTACATACACAAATAATTTTAAAATAAAAACATGTATTTGTGAATATGTCTAAATGAACCCTACAATTATGTATAATTATAATGCATGACCAAAACCATAAAAACAAATTTTAAGGAGATTGGCAAATAAATAATCACATAAAATGATAACCATTTTTTTGAAAGATGGACTATCACAGCTACATTAAGAGTTTTCACAAAACCCCACATTATTATTATTATTAAAGATTTTGTGAAGCCCTGCAGGAAATAAATCAATTTGTTTTGACTTAGCTCAAATTTCTCAAATTTATTTGCCCATACAAACCTTTCTGTTTTCCAGGAATACATACTAATATCACACAGGAACAACTTTTAATAAAACTAGTTTGGGAAATGCTTATCTATAAAAACCACAAGACTACTTCCATTTGATATATTTTGCAGTGTTATCAGAAAGCTAAAGACAAATGAAATAGCGTGTTCTCCTAACCCTACTTCGTAAGATTTAGTAAGTAGAGAACAGGGAAGATTATGTGTCTCTTTTCTACAGCAATAATAGATAAGCTTTTAGTCTTTATCACTTGCTACTCATCATACTTGATCCCTTTCACAAACACAAAATTTGTTTTGGAAAAAGGAAAAACCAAAGGCATTATTAAGTGGCTCTAAACATCCTGAAATTAAATGATCCCATTTTGTGTAAGCTTTTCAGAACAGAAGGAATGACTGTACTGAACACCAAACAACTTATAAGAGAAAACATCTCTTACACAAGTGGCTATGACTAAAGAACATTTGCTCCTTATAGAAAATTTTCAGTGGTAGTGCTGCAGGCTGGCTGGGGAGTGCTGCCTAGCAGAGTAGGGAAACTGCAGAGAGCTGCACATGGTAGTCATCTGTGATTCCCTGTGGTCCCCCGCCAGGATCTGGGGAATGCAGAAGGACATCACAGTGGGGACCGTGTAAAGAGATACAGGTAGGGGCAGCCAGGGAAAGCCAGGAAAACTGAGGTTCCACTATTGGCCTGAGCTCTTCTGGGCAGCCACTGATCAACACAATATGGATTCAGGGCTTGTTAGGATCAAATGATCAGGTGCCCCTTTCCAGCAGTTTGCAGAGGCTTTGAGAAATTATAATCAGAGGCAGGAATCTCTTCCTGGCAAAATGCCTCCTTATCTTTGCCTAAATAAAATTGTGGCTTGGAATGTTGACAAACCAATCAGAAAACAGAGGTGAAGCCTGGGGAGGGGTAGATGCAGGGATGAAGGGCAGTATGAACTGTCAGTAGTACTAACAGATTTTCTTTCATCTCACACGAAAGTGTCTGGGAAACATGTAATAACATGATAGTCTGGCTTCACTATTTTCTCCAGGGACAAAAAACATGGTTGTAACAGGAAATTAATATAAAACAGTAACATAGTGTGTTCTGTGTCAAATGTGAAGAGTTCACTTTTCTTAGAAGTCTAGAGAGCCATTACTATATGGAGATAGAGTCCTCCACTATAATCCTAGAAGAAAAGACTATTATTTGGTTGCTCATTGTATTTACCCAGAGCCTCAAATTGGTTATTGTGCCTTATTCTCATCTAAAGAAATTATTTCCATAATACTAAATAAATTTTCAAATCACATACACAAAAATAATATTCTCCCTTTGGTCAGTAACCAGAGGCCTCAAATTCTTCCATTTTTAAAGTTCTACTTTAGTTATGTTCAAAATAACCTGTTTGGAAGATGTTGTTGATTGGGCTTGATATTGAAAGCATTAACAGGGATGTTAAACTCTACAGAGCAATTCATCAACAACTCAAGCCACCAATGTCCATGATGGACAGAATCAGGTTGCTTTCTCTTTCTGGGGAAGAAAAGTAGCCTAACAACTCTGATTATCCTCAGGCTATTGCTCCTGGTGCCTTAAAAGCCATTCCTGAAATGTCACTTGCTGTCACCATCATGCTCTTCCAGAACTGCCAACAGCATGGTAACTTCTGAGTTGTCCAAATAGAGGACAAAAAAGAAAAAAAATAATAATTTTAAAAAGGAAGATGAGCCACGAGTGGACCATATTATTTCACATTGTTTTTAATAAAACCTTTATTGAAATATAATTCACCTACCAATACATTCACCCTTTCAAGGTATATAGTTACATGGTCTTTACTGTTTTCACTGAATTATTTGACCATCACTATGATTAAATTCTAGAACATATTTACTATCCCCAAACGAGCGACATTCCTATTATCAATTATTCCCCATTTCTCTCTCTTATCCCTGCTTTTTGCTCTATCTCCCAGGACTCTACCATGTAATTTTATTGAAATAGAATCATGTAGTCTCTGGTCTTTTTAAATTGGTTTATTTTATTTAGCATGTTTTTAAGGTTCTTTCACATGAAAATATATGTTAGTACTTAATTCCATTTTATCAACAAAATTTTATTCCATTGTATGGATATTCCATCTAATCATTCAATGATTCATTTATTTATCAGTTCATCAGTTGGTGAACATTGAGTTATTTACATTTTTTACTATGGAAAATATTACTAAAATTTTTTTTAAATATTACTAGAAATGTTCGTCTACAAAATTTTATGTGGACATAGTTTTCTATTCTCTTCATTTCAATTCTAAGAGTGGAATTGTTGGCTCATATGGTTAATCGAAACTTAACTTTTGCTAAGCTATTCTCCTAAGTGGTTGCACCATTTTGAAATCCTATCAGTAATATGAGAATTAAAATTCACCCACATCTTTGTCAATATTTGTTATTGTCTGTTTTAGTTTAGCCATCTTAGTGGAAATAAAATAGTATTTTGTTGTAGTTTTCATTCTGCATTTCCCAAATAGCTAGTGAAGCCAAGTAACTTTTCATGTGTTCATTGGCCATTTGCATTTCTTTTTTTGAGAAATATTTATTCAAATCCATTGTACTAAGTTGAATTATCTTTTTCTTTTTTTTTTAATTAATTTTTATTGTAGGTTGTTCAAAACATTACATAGTTCTTGATATATCATATTTCACACTTTGATTCAAGTGGGATATGAGCTCCCATTTTTACCCCATATACAGATTGCAGAATCACATCAGTTGTACAACCATTGATTTACATATTGCCATTCTGGTGACTGTTGTATTCTGCTGCCTTTCCTATCCTCTACTATCCCCCCTCCCCCCTCCCCTCCCCTCTTCTCTCTCTACCCCCTCTACTGTAATTCATTTCTCCCCCTTATATTTTTCCTCCTTTCCCCTCACTTCCTCTTGTATGTAATTTTGTATACCCCTGAGGGTCTCCTTCCATTTACATGCAATTTCCCTTCTCTCTCCCTTTCCCTCCCACCTCTCGTCCCTGTTTAATGTTAATCTTCTTCTCATGCTCTTCCTCCCTACTCTGTTCTTAGTTACTCTCCTTATATCAAAGAAGACATTTGGCATTTGTTTTTAAGGGATTGGCTAGCTTCACTTAGGATAATCTGCTCTAATGCCATCCATTTCCCTCCAAATTCTATGATTTTGTCATATCTTAATGCAGAGTAATACTCCATTGTGTATAAATGCCACATTTTTTGAATTATCTTTTTCTTGTTGAATTATAATAATTATATACTCTGGATAGAACTCTTGTCAGGTGTTTGATTTACAAATATTTTCTTCATTTATGTGGTCTTTTCATATTCTTAAATATGTCCTTTGAATCATAAGTTTCTAATTCTGATTAAGTCCAGATATATATTTTTGCTTTTGTAACTTGTGCCTTTAGTGTTATTTTTGAAGAAGAAGCTATTGCCTAATACAAGATTCTAAAGATTTTCTTCCATGTTCTCTTCTAAGTGTTTTATAGCATTAGCTCTTTTATTTAGGCATGTTATTGATTTGTTTTGTTTTGTTTTGTTTTTGATACTGAGGATGGAGCCTAGGGGTAATCTATAACTGACTATATACCCAACTCTTTTTACTTCTATTTGGAGATAGGGTCTCATTAAGTTGTCTAGGCAGGCTTCAAATGCATGATCCTCTTGCCTTAGTCTCCCAAATACTGGGATTAAAGGCATACACCACTGTGTCTAGCTCTATGATTAATTTTAAGTTGTTTTATATTGTGTGAGTTATGGATCTAGCTTTATTCCTTTGAGTGTGGATATTCTGTTGTCCCAGAATTTTTTGTTGAGGAGCCTCTTCCCCCTCCTTTGAATGATTTTGGCACTCTTGTTGAAAATTAATTGACCATAAACATGCATTTCTGAAAATTTGTGATTTTATTCCATTGATCTATGTTTATCTTAATACTAGTACCACTGTCTTGATTAATATAGTTTGGTAGTAAGTTTTAAAATCAGAAAGTGTGAGTTCTTCATCTTTGTTCTTCTTATTCATGGTTTTGTTTCATTTTTGTTGCTGTTTGGTTTTTGGTTTACTTTGGTTTTTGTCTATCCTGAATCTTTTGTATTTCCATGTGAATTTTAGGATTGCTGCAAATAGAGGCAGCTGAGATTTTAACACGAATTATGTCTAATCTGTAGGTCAGTTGGGGGATTATTGCCAGCCTAACATTATTTAGTCTCTTAATACATGAACATGAGTTGTCTTTTCATTTGCCTACATATTCTTTAATTTCTTGCTATGATGTTTGGTAGTTTTCAGTATGAGAGTCTTATGTTTTAAAATCTATTCCTAGGTATTTTGTTCTTGAAGTTATTACATAAAGATTTTTTTCTTAATTTCATTTCCAAATTGTTCATTGTTGGTATGTATAACTACAACTAATGTTTACATATATCTCCTCTTCCATATTGTATAGATTCAACCAACTATGGATTGAAAACATTAGGGAAAAATTGTGTCTGTGCTGATTGTCATTAATCCATAAACAGTAATACAGTATATCAACTGTTTGCTTAGCTTTACATTGCATCAGGTATTATAAGTAACTAGAGATGTTTTAAATTATATGGGAGGATGTACATAGGTTATAAACAAATACATCAAATACTTCATTTTGTTTAAGGAATTTGAGCAGCCATGATTTTGGCAAATGCCGGGGGTCCTGGAACCAGTCTCCCACAGAACTGAGGATAGCTATATTGATCTTATATGGACTTAATTAGCTCTAAGTTTTTGTATGTATATGTTTCTTGAGATTTTCTGTATAGAAGATCAGATCATGTAATCTGCAAAGAAAATTATTTCTTCCTTTTCAATTGGAATGCACTGATTTCTTTTTCTTGCCTTGTTATCTTGGCCACCACCTCCAGTACAATGTTGAATAGAAGTGACAAGAACAGATTATCCTAATTTCTTATTTTTTCCCCAAAGGATAGTTTTTTTTGTTAATAAAGAAAGAGTGTGAGAGAGAGTGAGAAAGAGGGAGAGAGAGAGAGAGAGAATTTTAATATTTATTTTTTAGTATTTGGCGGACACAACATCTTTGTCTGTATGTGGTGCTGAGGATCGAACCCAGGTCGCACGCATGCCAGGCAAGCGCGCTACCACTTGAGCCACATCCCCAGCCCCCAAAGGATAGTTTTTGCTGGATATAAAATTCTTGATTGACAGTCTTTCCCTTTCAGTACTTTGATAAATGCCTTCTGAGTTCCATGGGTTTTGATGATAAGTTGATTGTTAAACTTACTTAGGATCCCTTGAACTTAATGAATCTGGCTCTCTTGGACTTTAGCTTTTAACAGTTTGATTGTGGTGTATCAAGGTGTGGATCTCTTTGAGTTTGATAAGGAGTTCACTTGACTTCTTGAATTTGCAAATTAATATTTTTCATGAAGGTTGAGAAATTTTTCATCTATTATTTCTTCCAGTATTCTTTATCCCCCTTTTTTTAACTCCCCCCTCTTCTCTCTTTCTCTCTCTCTCTCTCTCTCTCTCTCTCTCTCTCTCTCTCTCTCTCTCTCTCTCTCTTTCTCTCTCTCAATCTCCCATTACACAGGTCTAGTTATACATAATGACACTCTATAGGTTTCTAACATTGATTTCCTTCATTTGTCCCTCAAATTCATTGATCTCCATTAAGATTATATTTTTTGCTTATTCTTTCTTTTGTTGAGACCCACAGCAATAATGTCATTTCGGTACTGCCCAACTTCACAATCCCTATTTTATTCTCTTTGATTGTTTCTCTTTATTGGCTGAGACATTGTTTTCATACTTTAATCCTTTAAATAATCCTTAAGTAATTTGAACACATTTATGTTAGATGGTTTAAAGTCCTGGTCTATCAAGTTCAACATACACAGCTGCCAGACAGGTTAAATAGTGACAGTTCTTTGTTGCTATTGACTTCCTTTTTGCCTGTGTATAAGCCATACTTTGTTCTTTATTTGCATGTCTTCTAACTTCTCATTGAACTCTACATATTTGAAATAATATATGACAATTATAGAAACCATATGACTCCCTCCTCTCTGGTATTCATTGCTGATGCTCTTTGTTGTTTTTGCCGCTGCTGTTTATTTAATGATTTTCCCATACTAATGCTATAAAGTCTGTATTCTCTTTCAGTGCAACAACAGAAAGACATGCTCATTTAGATTAGCGGACAACTAATGATTAGACAGATTGCCTTAAGTGCCTTGAACCAATAAGTCTCTGAGCCATTGCCAAGGGGCTTTGTGTGTGTATTGGGGTAAACCTTCAATGTTCTAGCAGTTCACAACTCTGCCTAAGCCTTCACATCCAACTCGCATAGAACCTCAAGATCAGCCAAAAGTGAGTGATTAGGGTCTTATCAGGTCTTTCCTGGGTGTATGTCCAGCCCTGCACAGGTGCATGTTCATCTAGATTACCAGAAATGTATCAGAGCTTTTCAAAACCCCTATGGAGTTTTTCCTATGAAGTTTTTAGTCATCCCATATGCAGTCTTCACTATCATCACTGCTTCTGGAAGCTTTGATGCTAAACAAATGCTGCTGATGTGTCAGCAAATGCCCTGGGGATAGGGTCTGTTCCCATCAAGTGAACTCTTCATACAGGCAAATAAATCCAAACCTTGATAATGGAACTTTTCAAGAAGCTTCCAGACAGGTTAAATAGTGACAGTTCTCTGGGAATGAGATGTTGTGTTGTAGGTGCTCCAAACCTGTTCTGCCTCTTCCATGACTGCGAGGCTGCTGGTTTCCACAGCTACCATGGTGGCAGGGATACTGTGGAGCTCTGACAAGGCAGATGGTAATAAGGCAAGTTAAAATGCCACGAGGCTTATTGTTCTTACTGATAGCCATTTTTAAAATAAATGCTTGTTGTATTGTTACAAGATTTTGGTTATTTTCCAAAGTTCTGAACAGGTTAATTTTGACCAATTTTGCAAGTTTTCCTGCTTTTTTCGGAGGAGTGACTTTTCAGAGGCCTCACTCTGCCATTCTGGAAGTGCTTCTCACAAACACACTATTTTTGATTTTTAAATCTTTCAGAGTTTCTAGAAAACAAGCTACATTAAGTAGCTTGTCTAAAGAAGGTCAGACAAAAGAAATTAAAGGCATAAAAATAGGAAAAGAAGAACTTAAATTATCGCTATTTGCGAATGACATGATAATATATTTAACAGACCCAAAAGGGTCTACAAAGAAACTGCTAGAGTTAATAAATGAATTCAGCAAAGTGGCAGGATATAAAATCAACACGCATAAATCAAAGGCATTCCTGTATATCAGCAACAAAACTTCTGAAATGGAAATGAGGAAAACCACTCCATTCACAATATCCTCAAAAAAAATAAAATACTTGGGAATCAACCTAATAAAAGAGGTGAAAGATTTATACAATGAAAACTACAGAACCCTAAAGAGAGAGATAGAACAAGATCTTAGAAGATGGAAAAATGTACCCTGTTCATGGATAGGCAGAACTAACATCATCAAAATGGCGATATCACCCAAAGTTCTCTACAGGTTTAATGCGATGCCAATCAAAATCCCAACGGCATTTCCTGTAGAAATAGATAAAGCAATCATGAAATTCATATGGAATAACAAAAGACCCAGAATAGCAAAAGCAATTCTAAGCAGGAAGTGTGAATCTGGAGGTATAGCGATACCAGAGTTCAAACTGTACTACAGAGCAATAGTAACAAAAACAGCATGGTACTGGTAAAACAGGCGGGTGGACCAATGGTACAGAATAGAGGACACAGAAACCAATCCACAAAATTACAACTTTCTTATATTTGATAAAGGGGCTAAAAACATGCAATGGAGGAAGGATAGCATCTTCAACAAATGGTGCTGGGAAAATTGGAAATCCATATGCAACAAAATGAAACTGAATCCCTTTCTCTCTTGCCATGCACAAAAGTTAACTCAAAATGGATCAAAGAGCTTGATATCAAATCAGAGACCCTGCACCTGATAGAAGAAAAAGTTGGCTCCGATCTACATATTGTGGAGTCGGGCTCCAAATTCCTTAAGAGGACGCCCATAGCCCAAGAGTTAATAACAAGAATAAACAAATGGGACTTACTTAAACTAAAAAGTTTTTTCTCAGCAAGAGAAACAATAAGAGAAGTAAATAGAGAGCCTACATCCTGGGAACAAATCTTTACTCCTCACACTTCAGATAGAGTCCTAATTTCCAGAATATACAAAGAACTCAAAAAATTAAACAATAAGATAAAAATAACCCAATCAACAAATGGGTCAAGGACCTGAACAGACACTTCTCAGAGGAGGACATACAATCAATCAATAAATACATGAAAAAATGCTCACCATCTCTAGCAGTCAGAGAAATGCAAATCAAAACCACCCTAAGATACCATCTCACTCCAGTAAGATTGGCAGCCATTATGAATTCAAACAACAATAAGTGCTGGCGAGGATGTGGGGAAAAGGGTACACTTGTACATTGCTGGTGAGACTGCAAATCGGTGCGGCCAATATGGAAAGCAGTATGGAGATTCCTGGGAAAGCTGGGAATGGAACCACCATTTGACCCAGCTATCGCCCTCCTCGGACTATTCCCTGAGGACCTTAAAAGAGCATCCTATAGGGATACTGCCACATCAATGATCATAGCAGCACAATTCACAATAGCTAGACTGTGGAACCAACCTAGATGCCCTTTAATAGATGAATGGATAAAAAAAAATGTGGCATCTATACACAATGGAGTATTATGCAGCACTAAAAAATGACAAAATCATGGAATTTGCAGGGAAATGGATGGCATTAGAGCAGATTATGCTAAGTGAAGCTAGCCAATCCTTAAAAAACAAATGCCAAATGTCTTCTTTGATTTAAGGAGAGCAACTAAGAACTGAGCAGGGGGGAAGAGCATGAGGAAAAGATTAACATTAAACTGAGATGAGTGGTGGGAGGGAAAGGGAGAGAGAAGGGAAATTGCATGGAAACGGAAGGAAACCCTCATCATTATATGAAATCACATATAAGAGATTGTAAGGGGAAAGGGTGGGGGGAAGGGAGAGAACTGAACAACAACAGATGAGGTAGAGAGGGAAGATGGGAGGGGAGGGGAGGGGGGATAGTAGGGGATAGGAAAGGCAGCAGAATACAACAGTCACTAATATGGCGTTATGTAAACATTGTGAATGTGTAACTGATGTGATTCTGCAATTGTATTTGGGGTAAAAATGGAAGTTCATAACTCACTTGAATCAAATGTATGAAAGATGAAAAAATATATATACTCAACTAATGGTTACCATTAAAAAAAAAAGAAGGTGTGATGGAGGAAAGCTGAAGAGAATTAATGATGTTCTAAACAAGCCTGTTCATTTGTGAAACGTTGATTTAATGTCCACTGTATGTCAGTTACTGTCATAGGTATGAGGTATACAAAATGAAAAAGTTATAACATCCTACAGTGGACTCACATCAACAAGGAAAACAAATACCTAAATAACCAATGTAATACAATGTGGTATTTATTATAATAGATGTAATAGCAAATTTTGATAGGAGAGATTAATTCAGTGTGAGAAGTTTATAGAGGAGGTAATGTAAGAGTTGAATACGACCGATGGGTCGTAGTTTGCCAAATACAAAACAGAAGCAGAGATCCAGGTAAAGGTGGATCTCTTTATCGTTGAGACATTGGGCAGTGTGGGGTGACTAATGCCTGGGAGGAAGCTGTGACTGAAAAGAGGACATAAAGTGAGACTGTGAGAAAGGAAGGGGGCAGAGGAAGAACCATTAGTCTTTACATAATGGAAATTCATGTAAAGATTTTAAGTAGAGAAATCATTCAGTCATTGATTTACTTAACAGGTATTTATAAAGTGTCTGTTGTGCACTGGGCCTGTTCTAAGCATGGGGAATCAGTAATAGGGTACTGACTTCACGGGGTTAATCTTCTCAGTGGGGAGAAGAAACAGAATGAGAAAAATATGAAATATATGACATAGATTTAGGTTGGAATGAGCACTCTGTATTAATGCAGGGGAAGGCATGAGAGGGTTGGGGAGTGCTTGGGAGTCAGGAATATAGAAAGCTGTGTAGGGATAGTCAAGGGAAGCCCTCTCCTACTGAAATAAGTGAGGGAGAATGTCCTCGGAGATCTGAGGAGCGGCAAATGGGAGAGGAGCAGAGGTGCACTTGACTGCTCCTAGGAATGATGGACTGAGGGAAGACCTGAAGAATCACAAGAGGTTTGGGGAGTGAGTGAGGGAAAGGATGGAAAGAGATGAAGTCTAACAAGAGCATGGGTCAGAAAATGCTTTATAAAGCAAGGAAAGGAGTTTCATTTTACTGGGATGGGAAGGGAAGATAGGGGAGGCCACTGGAGGCCCTAGATCACTATCTGATCTACAAGTTCAAAAGTCACTGATTGCCTGCACAAAACAGACAGTAGAGGGGCAAAAGTGGAAGCAGAGAACTGGTTTATTAGAGAGATTATTGTGGCCTGCACGGTGGTTTAATGCAGCGGGTAAAATGTGCTTGGATTTAAAAGTCATTTACTTAGAATCAATGCAATAAAATTTGCTGAAGAGCTGGAGCTGGTGGCGCATGCCTGTAATCCCAGTAGCTTGGGAGGCTGAGGCAGGAGCATGGCAAGTTCAAAGCCAGCCTCAGCCATTTACTGAGGCCCTAAGCAACTCAGCAAGACCGTGTCTCAATAAAATATGAAATAAGGGCTGGGCATGTGCCTAAATAGTTAAATGCCCCTGGGTTCAATTACCGGCGCTCTCTCTCTCTCTCTCTCTCTCTCTCTCTCTCACACACACACACACACACACACACAAACTGCTGAGGAATTATTAGGAGACGGAAAAATATTGAGCCTGATTCCTAGGTTCTGAGCTTAGGAAACACAAGGTATGATGGTGTCGATAATGGAAAAGAATGAGACAGGAGAAAGGAAGCGGGCAGAGGAAGAACCCAGGGCTTGTCTGAGGCTCACTAAGTGTGAAGTTTGAGATGTCTTTTAGCCTTTCAAATGCAGATGTCAGATGGGAAGGTAGACATTTGAAATTGGTGTTCAAGAGAGAAGTCATAACTGGGTATAAAAATTTGAGATTCATGAACTTAGAGTTGGAATTTGATGAGTCACCTAGGGAATGAGTGCAGTGAACAAATTTGTCATTTATGAGTAAAATTTGATAAGTCGTTTTAAGCATCATTTTTGTGTAACCTGAGTACAATTCTTATTTCTCCTTTTATATGCCCCAATCTCACCATCAGTATTTTCTGCTGCTTCATTATAAACCAATTAACTTCATACGGCTACTATTAACAGTAATAGCCGTTAAGTGCTTCCTCAAGGCAAGCAGTGGACACAGAACTGTATAAGAAATATTCTCTTTCTGTTTTTATGCAGAAAGCTTATCAGCTGTGGAGTTTTACATTATGCTATTCTGCTATAGTTCATTATTCTTAACAAAGAAAAGTGTCATTGCATATAATGGAACCATATTTTGTGTGTTATAGGTCACTTTCATTTGGAATATTGTTAGGCAAACACTTCTTTGTCTCCTGTCCCATCTGGAATTTGAATATTAAAAATTTTGGAGCAGGCTCAGCATTTGCATTAGCAAATAATGTACTTTGCCTTCCTACTCATTGAACTATGGAAATTAGTCTGCATTATTATTTGATAATCTGTTTCAAAAAAAAGTCTCAGTTTGGGGTAGGAGCTTAATTTCCCTATGTGATAGAAATTATTTAGTGAATTGATTAAGAAACAGAAGGAACTTGTCTCAACTCTGAATTTCTTCCCAGAAGCCCTTAAAGCCTTCTCAAAGGAAAGAAACTTTCTTCTGATACCATTAGCTGTTCTCATATCTAGAAAAGGGGTTACGTGACCTCAATATAAAACTAAGTATATCAATTTCACATTTGTGCCCTTGATGTGATGTGTATTTGGGTTGGTGGTATATAAGAGCAAGGTAAAATTGGCCAAGGGGAAAAAAATTAGAAAGGACAGACAGGGTGGCTTGAAGAAATCTACTTGGGTTTCCTGAGATTGGATACACTAAAACACTTGGAGTTAGTATGCATTTTCAAAACTATATATAGACTTTTTGTACATAAGGAATTAGAAAAAGAAATAGTCTCATGAGGAAATACATATTCTTAAAACCTGTGTTATCCACCTTATTGAACAGAAATAAATGACAATGAAAAATGGCATTTATTTTAGATATTGGAAGGATACTATCTGATAATGTGTCAAAAGGAGCCACCTGGAGGGAATATTGGCACTTTTAATATTGGAATGATATTACAGGCCTTTCTGGGAAATGGAGGCTGCACACAATCTCAGTCCTGCAGTGGTGGCTTGGTGGCTTGTCCCTATTTTAATCAGATGCTGCTGCCTTCTTTTCCTCCTTTCCTGAGGGAAGAATGGGGGGAAATGAAGAGTCCCGGCTTAAGTGGCAGCATCTATGTCTGCAGTTCATCACGCCCCCTTCACCATTTGCTGTAATGCTGGTTGCTTGCTTGCAGTTCAAGCGGGAATTGAATAAGAAGGCAAAGCATAAACCTATTGCTAATGAATGCAAAAAGAAATGGTTTCTTTGGTATCCCCAGAGACATTAAGAGCAAAACAGGGCAAGGAGAAGGGAGGCATTAGAAGAAAATAAATGGCCCTGAGAAAAGAAGGGAAGATGAAAAATTAGAAAGGCTAGGATTTAGGGAACTGAATGTTGACTCTATCAGGCTGTGCTTTCTCTTAATGCCAAAACAAGTCCCTAGTTGTCAAATTAGGTGGGAAATGTCCTTTTTTTTTTTTTTTTTTTTTTTTTTTTTACTGTTGATTGGTGGTTGGGAACAGTAATGAAGTAGTGGGAAACCCATTTATTGGTCATCCAAAAAGTTATTTCTACAAATTCACCATACATTTATAGTGTGCCTCCTTCATCCAGATAGGAGGTGTGCTTTTTGCATTTGTTAATGAATTACAGAACAAAAGTCATTGAAAACTAAGCCTTTGGGAAGCTTTGGGTTTATCAACTGTAATTGTTTTATATCAGACAACCAAAACCTTCCTTGCACATCAAGTACATCATCTTTCAATAGAAACAGCCCTATTAAACTCTGAGGAAGAGAACCCTCAGGGAATCAACTGTTGTGCAAAATAATAACTGTCATGTTTTCTATAAATTTCTAAGGAAATCTTATTTTTACACAGAAATCCACAAATAAATCAGAACTTAATGTGTGTTTGCAACATTCATGTTATGATCTTAAGACAGAATTACACCAATTTAATTCCTTTTCTTGTGCAGTAACATAATTAGGCTTGCCTTTCTGATGAAGTAATTAGAAACAATATACAGGGAGAAGGGATTTATGTCCTCAAAGGAAAGCCAGCAGTGAATGCCAGTTTTGAACCAGGGATCAAATGCACTTACTCAAAAGCATATGGATTCCCTTATATTCAGAGTAATAAGCGGTTAAAAGTTGTAAAAAGGAATAAAATGTCTGTATTTTAAAGTTGCACCAAGATGCCTCTGGGGCTATGATATTATCAAATATTAATATCACACAATAAAATTACAGAAAACTCTAAATAATGAAAAATACCATTCTCAAGCAGAGCTGCCACTTGAGGGCAGATACACCAGCCCTGAACAATTGCAGAGTAATTCCGAATGTGTGAGGGAAAAAGACAAACTGAATCACGGTTTCCTTGTTGATGTCATGGAGTAGTAAAAATTGCAAGAGCAGATAGACCTCACATCTGCTTGAGGTTATAAGAGGAAAATATTTTTGTGCTGTAGATTTTTTTTCTTTAAGATACATTTTGAAAGGTATAAAAATTTAGCTCAGACTGTATAATTTATTAATATTTAAGACTTGAAACTCTCTGGAAGTAAGGTTCTATACTAAATGTCCAAAAATCCCTTCAAATTAATCCTTATAGCTACCATCTTGAGAGGGGGTTTCCATTTTCATTTACAATCACTTTCCTCAAAGTGATTTCCTCAGAGAGCATATGCCTTATAATCAAAGCATACCAGAGCAAGCCAACGGAGCACAGCAGTGGGCCATCTGGGGACCCTTACGTTCATTCTTCTCTTCTCTGCTCTTCATGCAACAAATAGAAGACAGGCATGGGAATGGGGTGATGTTCCTTATATAATTAAATGGTGCCCAAAGTGTCAAGCATTTTCTTTGAAACCTCATTAGAACATGGCAATAATTGTCAGGGTCTATAGAAAACATGCTGAGCTACTCAAACAAGTGGTATAATGTTATGGCTATTAAGGCGAATCCCAGCTGCAAAAAAAAAAAAAGGAGACCCATGGAATGCAGCATGAATGAGATCTGAGATGATTCCTCTGACCTCAATATTATTTAAGGTGTACTACAGCCCCCCTCCCACCCGCCCTTTCAAGTAACTTTGCAATTCTATTAGATCACAAGTTTGTCGAGAGCAGGAACTATGTTTATTACCTTGGCATTTGGGGAACATCCTTGGCATATGGTCTACACTCTGACATGTGGCAAGTGTTCCCTAAATGTTTGCTGAATAAATGTAGAACATGAAAATAGAGAAAGGAAAGGAAGGACAGAGGGAAAGAGGAAGGGGATTTCAAGAAGAAAGAAAAGGAAGGAAGGAGAGGAAGGGAATTTCAAGAAGAAAGAAAAGAAAAAATAGCAGAGGAAGGAAAAAAGAAATGCTTTTAACAAGACCTAAAAATTATTCTCTCTCCTTGTAACACCAAGTAAATTGTGTGTGTGTGTGTGTGTGTGTGTACTCAATCTTGTTTGAAAATTGAAGCTTTCATTAACTTGCTTCTAACCATAGCTTCCATCAACTGATGAAATTACTCTAATTCTTATTAAGTCTAATATACCAAGCACTTAGTAGGACAGCAAGTTTTCCACTGTAAGCTATGTGTTGAGATGTTGGTTGAAGCTACACCTCTCAGGAGAGTGCACTGCAAGTCAGCCACTCATTTCTGGCTGCAAGCAGTTGACGAGGTAGGTGGACCAGGACTTGTGAAGCATTCTGTGCTCAGTAACACTCTTGGCTTTGGAGAGTAGGTACATCCCACCCTCAACCAACAGCTAGCAGTTTTATCTGGATTCAGATGCTCAGCCCTTGAAACACATCTGAAAGGGCTTTTTTTCCAAATAATCTAAATGAACATTGTGTCTTTATTCCTCTGTTATGTAAGATGTGAAACTTGTAGGGAGGTTAAAACAGAGTAAGAACTCACAGGCAAGCTGTAACTCACTATATTTTCTGGTGTACATCAAACTACAACTTTCATTTATCCATCTAGAACTTGGGCCAAGTTAGTGCCTATGTTAGAAATCATGAACCACATAACATCAAACAGAAAGAAATTACCTAAGCAAAAGTTTGGTTAGAGGCAAAGCAGATGCTCTGAAATCTCTATCTCTGAGAATCTTCTAAAATTAGAAGCCACCCACTAATGTAGATTGCTCTGGATTGTTTAGATAGATTGGCTTGAAGGCAAAGAACCAGAGATGACAGAACTGAATTTGAATCAGGCTCTGACTCTGGTACAGATCAGCTGTGTTACCTTGAAAGAGTTCATTGGCCCCCAGAGATTCAGACTCCTCACCTGAAAATACAAGTTAAGACAAAATCTAATCTTTTAATTCATTTTTTAATTCACTCATATGCTGTGTACATATTGAGAGAGCATTTCAGCTACAAATACCCAAAAGAAAAAGAACTTTGGGTCACCACATATTCTAAGTGTGTAGAACACTGTATGGCACATGGAGAGCCCTCCAGAATTATTGTTAAACCATGTTATCTAGTTGTTATGGTTTGGATCTGGAATGCTCCCCAAAGGCCCATGTGTGGAAGTCTTGGTCTTCAATGCAACAGTGTTTAGAGGTAGAGCTTTTGCTCTGGGCACATGATTGTATCATGAGGGTTCTGACCTCATCAAGTATTAATCCATTGATGAATTCATAACTGGATGGACTATTAGGAGGTGGTGGAAACTGTAGGAGGTAAGGTCTAGTTGAAAGAAGTAGGTCTCTACGGTGTGCCCGGAAGGGTATATCTTGTCCTTGGCTCCTTCCTATTTCTCTCTCCCCCTTCACCCTTCCCAGCTTCCATGAGGTGGGCAGTTCTGCTCCATCACACCCTCTCCATCACGATACCCTGCATTACCACAGGCCTAAGAATAATGGAATCAGCCCAGTATGAACGGAATCCTCTAAAAACATGAGTCAAACAATTTTTTTCTCCTTTAAGTTGTTTTTCTCTGGAATTTTGTCATAGCAACAAAAAGCTGCCTAATACATTATACAGTGGGCAAATAGACTGCATGGATTTGACATCAAGCCCCTCTACTTCTTAACCTCATGACCTGAGGGCAAGCTATTCCACCTCTCTATGAAATGGGATAGCAGTAATAGAATCTACTTTATTATAGCAATATGAGGATTAAATAAAATACCATAAGTGAACTACTAAGAACAGTCAATACTCCCCAAATGCTAGTTGCTTTTAAAGTAATAATAACAGTAGTAATAGCATTAGTAAGCTACTGGACTAAGCACTAGGCATACAAAAATAAAAAAGACATGGGCCCTACCCTCAATGAGTTTTCTTAGTGGAGAGTCCAACTTCAGCTAAATTGGCAATTATAACATGAATGTAATATTAGTGCAACAACAGGTGACTATAGAAGTAAAAGCAGGTGCTTCACAACACATTTGGTGGAATCAGTGAGTGTTCCCTAAAGATAGGACGTATGTGGCCTAAAGTAAGTTTCTGCAATTAAGTCCTTCCTCCCTGATGGAAGAGAAACCTATATGTGGTCATCAGATATCACGTCTGCTAAAATTTGCCAGATGAATCACAGGACATATATGGTTCCCTTTCTCTTCCTGGAAAGATACTTCCTGAATTCTTACTTTATAATATCAAGTAGGGTGTAGAAGACCTGCTTTGCATGATGCCTTCATCTCCTCTGTAGACCAAGCTCTCTAATAACACAGTGGCTTTCAGACTGCATTGCATTGAGCCCTGGGGTTCTACAAACATTCCTTGGGCCCAATCTGCTGTAAGTAGCATGGAACTTGAACTAAGAGAGGAACTCCAGAACCTCTGCCCTATAACGACCAAAAATGTGGAGATTTATATATGATTTCTTTAAAATTGAATACTCCTCTGTAAAAGTTAACAATAATGTTTAAGTTTTAAATCCATTGCCTTAGAGATTCTTCTAAGAAGCATCTTGCAGCAAGACCATGATTCCCTGCTCCCGGGAAATGCAAATGCCTGGCAGAAGGAGATTTTGAGAAGCATCTAAGCAATGAGTTTTCTCCCTGGCATATTTCCCAGCCTACCATGGCAAATCAAGCAAGATATTTCTTTTTAATGCAATATTTCAGGGAACATGGTCCAGTGAATAAAACATCAAATTTACTGAACAGTGAAATATTACAAATCCTCTTGAAGTATCAATTCATGATTTTCTTACTTGGTTTCAAAGTGGGCCACATAGTCTAAAGAGTAAATGTAGGTTCACATAAACAGATTATAGTTACAGTGCATCTATATTAGGGAGGAAACATTGATCAATCCTTTGATTCTACTCCATTTTTAATCATTTTACATGTCCAGGCTATTTTTAATTTCTCTTTAAATTGGAAAAGTTACTAAGTGGTGAAGGATACGGGGATTTTCAACCCTTATCTCTCTACAACAAGCAAATATGGTACCAAACCAGAAATACTCCAAAAACGTGTCATATACAAGTGGTTATCTCATAAAAATAGATACATCCTAAAGTAGATGAATAAAAACCATCTAAATAAAATTCTCCCTTTACATTTTAATTTCACTTAGTAATACGTAAGATAGCAATACATTAATATTCCTCAGAGTATTCTTATGTCATAAGCATGTACAAGGAAAGATAAAGACATATGTCATGCATTTTCCATACAGCTGACCCTAGTGAGCAGTAACTCACTGCTTGAATTGATGGATAGATTTTTACTATCTTTACCTCGTTTTCACAGTTGAAGAAACAGATTGAGGGAGGTTTCCAATGTTCCAGATCTAACAAGAGCCAGGATTGAAACCGGGTTTGTCTACTAAGATACTCATACTCTGCCCATTATGTCAGAGTAATTGGCCCAATAATTGAGTGTGTCCATCTGGTTTGAGCTAAAGGGTATCCTCCCAAAATATCATTTGTTGAAGTCCTAACTCCAGTACTTCAGAATGTGATGTTACTTGAAGCTGGGGTCTTTTGACAGGAGATCAAGTTAAAATGAGGTCATTAGTATGGATTCTACCTCACTATAACTTGTCTCCTTATTTAAAAAAAAAAAAAAAAGTTGGAGGCAGGGCTTTGGTCCGTGGCATTTGGGGTAATGCCAGGTAGTAACAAAGGCAGAGTTGAATGGTGTTTCTATAAGCCCAGGAGTGACAAAGTTTGCCAGCAAGAGACACCGAACAGACTTCCTCCCCAGCCTTACCAATGTACCTTTACCTTGTACTTCTAGCCTCCACAACTGTGAGACAGTAAGTTTCTCCTGTGTAAGCCACCCGACTTGTGGCACTCACGTACCACAGCCCTAACAAGCATAGCTTTCAGATAATTGGCTGTTGGTTAGTGGGCTTTTCCCAATTCCTGAAGTTACTGAAATGGAAGTCTAGAGTGGGTTCACTTGTTAGTGTGCCTCTGCCTTTTACTGTCTCCTGGAACTTGTTCTTGCATTTATTCTACACTCACAATTGCAGATTTGGGGAAATACAGCTGAGTACTTCACCAACCACACAGCTTCCATTCGGTCATTCCACTTTGAAAGAGACCCTATGATAATATGAAGTTGATGTTTCCCTGGAGTTTAAATAAGTACAACTCAAAAGAAAAATCTCTCCCAAATGACAAAGTGTTCTCTTTTTAAAGGAATCTACTTAGATAGTTTTGAAAGACAGGCAATTGGAAAGTGGGTGTTGGGATCAAAGAGGTACAATGTGTTTAAGAGTCCCATTGCAAATCAGTGCAGCTCCAGCTTAAGAACTGAGGGCTTCTGATTCTGTGTGAGAGTTTAAGTAGACTGAATTATGCAGTGACCATAATTTCCACTTAGTAAGAGTATGTTCTGTACAGAGTACACAATGATGGCATCCCCACCCTGGATCGTACCTCTCTTGTTTCGTACTTAAGTGGATCTGTGTATGCTGGATCCATTGCAGTGCTTATCGGAAGTCATTAATGTTGGCTCTACTGGGAACAGGCATTATCACAGATTAGCTATTTCTGGAATAGGATCACACAATCCTGCGTTTTCTTTTGTACAAAATCTTCCTTCACAAAAATTCAAATACATCAAAATAAATTCTAAATGATCTATGAATTAAATGTAAAAAAAAACTGTTTTGAAACTTGGAGGAAATAAACAAAGCCAAATATTTTCCCAATCTAGAAATCAGAACAGAATTTTTTCAGGGAAAAGAAAACATCCCCTTTTTCTGTTTTGTTTTTATATAATCATACGTGCATGGGATTTCTTTTGCTCCACTTAACTTCCAGTGCCTCCTCTTCCCATCCCCTTCTCTCCATCCCTGTTCACCGTCCTCTACTCTGCTGGTCTTTATTCTATTTATTTATTGGGTTTTTAAAAATTGGTACTCTATAGGCATATGTAAAGGTGGAACTTACTGTGGTAAATATATAAATATTCATGTATATAGCATAAGTTTTTCAAATTCACTCTCCATTTCCTTCCCTCTCCTGTCTCCCCTCCCACCTCAACTTCCCTCCTCTGCTCTGCTGATCTATCTCTGTTCCTTCACATTCATCTTTTTTCCTTTACTTTGCTCTCCAGCTTTTACATTTGAGAGAAAATGTTTGACCCTTGATTTCCTGAGTCTGGCTTATTTCACTTAGCATGATGTTCTCTAGTTCCATCCATTTACCAGTAAATACCATAATTTCATTCTTCTTTATGACTGAGTAAAATTTCATCATTTATATATACCACAACTTCTTAATCCACTCATCTCTTGATGGGCACCTGGGCTGGTTCCATAACTTGGCTGTTGTGACTTGCACTGCTGTGAACATTGATGTGTCTATATCACTATAATATGCTGATTTTAGTTCTATTGTATAAACACCAAGGAGTGGGATAGCTGGGTCATAGGTTAAAGAAATTACAAAGGAGAAGATCAATCATTATATTGAAAAATATGAAACTTTACCTAAAATGAAAATGAAAAGACAAGCAACAAATTATGGGGAATATTTTCAAAATATATTGGTGAGCAACAGTCTTTTTTGAACTTCTATTTGTTTTTTTACATGACAGTGGAATCTATATTTATACAAACATTGAATGTATCTTATTCTAATTGCAATCTCAGTCTTGTGGATGTACACAATGGTGAGATTCACTGTGATGCGTTCACATATGTACATACGAAAGTATGTCAGATTCATTTCATTCTCTTTCCTATTCCTATACTCCCTCCCCTTCATTCTCCTCTGTCTAATCCACTGAACTTCTACTCTTCTGCTCCATCCCCACCCCCCACCCCTGTTATAGGTTAACATCCACATATCAGAGAGAACAATTGACCTCTGGTTTTCTGAGACTGGCTTATTTCACTTAGCATAATAGTCTCCAAATTCATCCATTTACCAGCTTATATCATAAAGTCATTCTTCTTCATGGTTGAGTAATATTCCATTGTGCATACAAACCACATTTTCTTTATCCATTCATCTGCTGAAGGGCACCTAGGTTGGTTTCATAGCTTACCTACTGTGAATTGTACTGTTACAAACATTGATGTGACTGCATCACCGTAGTATGCCGATTTTAACTCCTTTGGTTATATATCCAGGAGTGATAAAACTGGGTCAAATGGTTATTCCATTACTAATTGTTTGAGGAATCTTCATATTTCTTTCCAGAGTGCTTGCACCAATTTGCAGTCCCACCAACAATGTATGAGTGTACCCTTTTCCCCACATCCTACTAATATTTATTATTACTTGTATTCTTGATAGTTGTCATTCTAACTGGAGTGAGGTAAAATCTCAGTATAGTTTTAAATTGCATTTCTCTAACTGCTACAGATGTTGAACATTGTTATATAGTGTTCTTATAAATCCATAAGAAAAATGTAAATAGCCCTAGAGACAAATGGACAAAAGACATGAACCAATTCAATTCACAGAAAAAAGAAACACAGGGGCTGGGGCTGGGGCTGGCGCTAGCAGTAGCGCATTTGCCTGGCATGTGTGAGGCAGTGGGTTTGATTCTCAGCACCACATATAAATAGATAAATAAAATAAAGGACTATCAAAAACTAAAAACAATTTTTAAAGGCTAAATGTAAAAAAAAGAAGAAGAAACATATACATATCCCATAACATATGTAAAATATGCAAGCAACTGAGAAAACAAAAATTTAAATAGTAGTTCCAACCTTTCCCTATTTAACTGACCAAGACAGCATGGTCAGTTGAAATAGCTCCTCTCATATACTAAAGGATGTGGAAAGCAGCAGTCCACGCCTGAAAATAAAGACGAATCCCTATCTCAAGAGCTTTAAAATATGCATACTCTTTAATCCAAGAATATATTTTAAAAACTCATCATAAATGCCACAAATATTGATACACAAGGATGATCATCACAGGATTCCTTGTAACACAGAAAAAATTGAAGTGGTCTAACATCAGGGAGGTGACTCGATACACTATGGTACGTACGTGAGTTGACGTATCTTCTCTTCTACTCATTTCCCCTCCTGCTGCTGCCTTGCTTCCTCACTGGCTACTCCGGGTTTTCCGTGTCATATAGCTTGTTGATTCACAGCTTCTGCTTACAAACAACTTCTGCTGATACATAGTCCACTTAGCCTCCTCTACGTCATCAGTCTTTCTTTGTGTTTCCTCCACATTTCTTTGGTGCATTATAGTTATACATAATGGTGGGATTTGTTATTTGTACATGCACAAATATACTCATTTGTACATGCACACAATATAACCATGTAATTTGGCCAATATTCCTCCCCAAAACTTTTCTCCTCCCTCCCGTCTTCCCACCCTCTGGTCTCTTTCCTGCATTCTGCTGATCTCCCTTTGCTTCATCAGTCTTTTCTGATCACCTTCTCAATGTCTATCCCCATAATCAATTTTTCTTCTGACTTCCAAATGTAAACTCCGGAGGGAGAGAATCACTCATCTAGCCAACTTACCATCCTTCTGCATAGGGCTGGGGTTCTGGGAGAATGCAGCTGCCCAGGCAGGAAACAGTCCCAGATGCAGGAGCTATAAACATAGTAGGAACCATCTTGGCCCATACAGCATAGTTCCAGTGCCTCCGTATTCTCATATCAAAATAACATCACATTGAGCTCAAATTATTCCTCTGCTTTTCTTTTTCCATTTTGCTTAAAAGGGTAGGGGCCATGATGTATTCATTTTGTAAACCCAGTACTTATTATGGTTCTGGAACTCAATAGGTATTTGTTAAACAATAGAATTATTAGAAGAATTTAAAAAAAATGGTGGTTGGGCCCTGCAGTCATATCTGGCATTAGGTAGCTGCTCAACAAATGTTTGTTCCTTTCCTCCACTCTCCTCATTTTCCCAGTCCCATTTCTCCTTTATTCCTGCAGGATTTATTTCACTAAGTGGTCCCCAGACAAAGTCCACTCACTAATCCCAGAGCATTTTTGTTACCATGACCATGAGATTCATTAACTAAGATAAATAACTCTTCACTCTGAAGCTTAGAGTAGCTCAGCTGATAAAAAATTAAAAAACAAAATACAATTAGATAGAAGGAATGCATTCTTGTGTTCCATAACACAATGGATGACTGTGGTTCACAACAGCATGCTATTTTATGAGAAGAAGGAAGGAAGGAGCTTGAAGGCTGCAAACACACACACACACACAAAATTGACAAGGAGATAGAAATGCTAATTGCCCTGTTCTGGACAGTACACACTGTATACATGTATTAACATATCACACTGTACCCCATAAATATGTAAAATCACTCTTGTGAACTAAAAAGAAAAAGAACAAAGTCTTTCCAAATTTGTGTTCTTACCATTTGTTCTAGTTTATCTTTTTCCTCTCTTAATGTGAGTGGAAACTGAACCTACATAGAAGCACTGAGCACCCGTGATGTCCTTTCCACTGTCCTTTACTGGAACTTTGAGGCAATAAAACTGGATTTTCAGGGACTTTGGCTCTCTGGAGCATAGAGGGGGAGGGTAAGGCCCTGACACTTACTGAGGGTGATTTAGGGTGGGGATTGAGCCTCTGGGATCCAGACTGCCAGGTGTGTGACATTGAGAGGGTTGCTGAACTTCTCCCTACGTTAGGTTTTCAGCTTGTCAAATGGTAACAGCAGTAGTTAAATTTTAGAGTTGCTGTTAGCATTTGCCAATACCTATCATATAATAATGACCTTGAGAAGGCTGCTAGTATCATAGAGAACCTGATATGCACCAGGCGTTGTCACACAGGTGCTCCCTGAGTCTTTGTAACACTTAAACAAATGGTGATGTGTCACCCTGTGATGAATGCCAACGAGCAGAGAGCTGAGGGGCATCGCTACTGCTCTGACCAAGGGAACTCCAGCGTGGCCGTGCCAATCCCTATGCCCTGATAAGCCGGTTGGGCAGTCAGTGTCAATATTTTGTTAAATATTTTGGATATCACCCCTGGTGGATCTTGTCCATCTCTCATGCCCGATGTCATACTGTAATTCCATTCTGAAGGGAAAACTCTGTTCCTGACCTGCTTGGTAAGCATCCAAACATGTCTGACCTCTCTGAGGTGAATGGTGTTCATTTACTCGGTAACAGTTCAAAATCATTTCTTCCCTCATGGAATATGTTGGATAAACTGCTGCTTCCTGCCTCCTCCTTTTATCGCCTCGCCTTAATGTGGCTGTCAGAATGGAGAGCAGCTCTTCACGGATGTAGAAGAGTGCTCAGCAGTAAGCTGATTTAATTGGGATGTTCTTTTGGATCAGCCCACTGAGGCATTTGTATATTCCGCTGTGACATCATCGTGACTTATCTTAGCTGATTGTCTGCTCTAAACCTTGGATTGCTCCCTGTGGCTCAGTGGCTCAGCAGTGAATCATTCTTTTTTTTTTTTTCCTTTATATTATGACTATAACTTTTATTACTTCCTGAATAATGGAAGACTCATACACAGGGCTTTTCTCTGAGCGATCAGAACATAGCAAACATATGTCAATAATTGTCCAACCACAACATACCCAGGGTATGTGATTGGGGCAGGAGTAAGTGGGAAGGCCTGTAAGGTGAGACCCTAGAGATCCGCTCACCCTCGGCCCAGCACTGTTCAGTGCTTGTGAGTTGGGCAGATGCTGCCTCAGACTGTGGGGGCTAAGAGTAGTGGGAGGAAGGAGAGCTGGAGTTTTGTCTTGGTTCTGTCCATGAACCAAGACTGGGTGTTTCTGGCAAGTTGCTCAACTTCACTAGGCTTCCTTGAAAAAATTATTTCCTCATTTATTCATTCATACATTTTTTCCTGAGAATATTTCAGAGTGCTGAATTAGCTTGCTCAGGCTGGCATCACAAGGCACCACAGACTGGCTGGCCTGAACAATAGAAACTTATTGTCTCAGGCTCCAGAGGCAGGAAGTCTAAAATCAAGGTGTTGGCAGGACTGGTTCCTTCTGAGAGCCGGGAGGGAAGGGTCTGCTCCAGGCCTCTCTCCACGGCTCATCGATGGCCATCTTCTCCCTGCGTGTCTTCATATCATTTTCCTTCTGCACATGTCTTTTCTCTTCACATGATGCTCTCTCTTTAAGGACATAGTCATATTAGATTAGGGGTCTACCCTTCTCCAGCATGACCTCGTGTTAACTAATTATTTCTGCAATGACCCTATTTCCAAAAAAGGTCACAGGAACTTCAACATATGGATTTGGGGAGAGACCGAGTCATAATTCAACCCACAACAGGTACCTACTATTTTGAGCAGTAAACAAGGAAAACCAAAAAAAAAAAAAAAAAAAAGAAAGAAAGAAAGCTTCTTTAACAAGTTTACATTCTAGTAGATAAAGTGAGGCCAACAAACACAGTAAAAATATATAGTATATTAGAGGATGATAATGTGCTTTTGAGAAAAGTAATACAGAAAAGGGGAAGGAGAACTGCTGTGGTTTGGAGTGAAGTGTCCTCCAAAAGCTCGTTTGTGAGACAATGCAAGAAGGTCTAGAGATGAAATGATTGGATTATGAGAACCTTGACCCAGTCAGTCTGTTAGTCCTCCGATGGGATTAACTGGGTGGTGGCTGTAGGCCGGTAGGGTGTGGCTAGAGGAGCAGGGTCACTGGTGGCATGCCTTTGGCATATATATTTTGAGTTGAATGTAGTTTCTCACTGCTTTCTGGTGCCACACTCCCGGCTGCATTCCTCCACCACCCTCTTCCACCATGATGTCCTGCCTGAGAAATGGAGTCAGCTATCTATGGACTGAGACCTCTGAAACCAGGAGCCCCTAAATAAACTTTTCTTCCTCTAATTGTTCTTGTTAGGTTACAGCAGTGAAAAAGCAGACTCAAATAGGATCAAATCTTCCTAGTGTAGGGGAATTTATTTTAAATAGGGAAGTTAAGAAAAGCCTCACTTAGAAGGTTCACTCAAGTAGCAATGGAAGAAATAAGGGAGCAATCCTTGCAGATACATGCAGGTAGCTGGGGAAGGGGTAAGCTGGGCTGGGGATGGTCCAGGCAGATGGAACAGCACAATGCAAACACCCTGAGGTAAGGGCATGCCTGGAATATTCAAGACCAGCAGGTAGACCAGTGTGGTTCAAGCAGTTCAGTAAAGGGAACCATGGTAGAAAAAGGAATCTACAGGGACCAATAAACATAGGGGAATGAGAAGTAGAAGAGCAAGGCTCATATAGACCAGTCTAAAGACTTCCTCTGGCTTTTACGCTGGAAAAAATAAAAAGCGGGGAGATACTGGAGGGTTAGGTTGGAGGAATAATTGCTAGGATTTGGATATGGCAGATGATAGGGACCAGTTGGGGATTCCACAGGTTTGGGAATAATCATCTGACAAGCTAGGTATACTCTTAGCTGAGATGAAGAAGATTGTAGGTAGAGCATATTTGGGACATCTTAAATTTAACAGGCCTGCTAGACAATCAAGCCTAGAGCTGTGCATTGAGGAGGTATCGGCATTGTGTCAGTGTTAAAAGTCACAATCACAAAGAGGGTGAGAGTAGATTGGAAAAAAAAGAAGCAGGCCAGGGCTGTACCAAGCAAGGCATCAGAAATTAGAGGTCAAGAAAGAGTATGAGAGGAATCAGCTAAGGAGACAGAGAAGGAGGAGGAAAACCAGGAGATGTGGTTCTGGGCATGGAGGTTCCTGGGTCAAAGCTGGGAATTAGATTTAGCAAGACAAAAGTCACTGGCCATCTTCATCTTCACTGGCCTCATCAGTAGAGGGCAAGAGGAACACTTGATTAGAATTAATCAAGGAGAAAATTGGAGACCATAAGTACAAACTAAAGGAGCTTTACTGTAAAGGGGTCAGAGTAAATCCAACATTTCATACTAAATACTTTGAAGGGTCAGGAAGATTCTACAGATGAGTGAGGTTCTATATTTTGATTGGGTATGTGTAGATAGATTCTGGAGAAATAAAGAGCAAATGTCCTGCCTAAAAAAGGTATTCCAATAAAACACAGAAACAACCAACCATGTGTCAAATAAAAAGTATCTGTAGGTCACCATTTTGAAATACCTGGATGAAATGATCCCCCAGGGTGTTTCCAGTCTAAGGTTTGGCAAATCTAAGCTGTGGAGGACAAATTAAGTCCAGGTCATTTCATGCTGAACCTCTGCCTGAGCTATAAATAGCTTTGGTTCTTTCTGAACTGAAGCTAAGCATTTGTCATGATTCTCCAGGGATTTGTGATGGAATCCCTTTTTTAAAAATGTGTTTGTAAACATGGAAGCCAGAGTTTCAGAGTGAAGGCTTTTTGTTTTTAGTTGCAGATGGACACCATACCTTAATTTTATCTATCTATTTGTATGTGGTGCTGAGGATCAAACCTAGTGCCTCACATGTGTTAGGCAAGCGCTCTACCACTGAGCCACAACCCCATCCCCAAGTGAAGACTTCTTAGCCCAGCATCCATCCACTGAACAGCAGATATTTATTAAGCAACAGCTTTGTATGCAGATGCTGTGGTATGTACCATAACACATGAGACTATCCCTGTCTTCAAAACCTCCAAGAGTTCACAGATTGATGGAGAGACAGATAAACAGACACGTGGTTTGGAAAGCTCTCTGGCACAGCAGTATGGCTTGAGCAATGGAGGATCTGCCTCTGGTTTATGGGGGAATAAAATGATGCTCGGGCTGAGTGTTGGTGGATTACTATGGGTGAAAGAGAGCAGAAAGAGGGGAGGGTTACAAACATGATTGCAAATCAATGTGGCCTGGTCTCTGCTGGCATGAGCTCAGGTTATTCTGTCAAGATTGAGGGATCTCTATGCTCAGAGTAGTGGGGAAGGACAAACAGGCTGCAGTCAGACTTCCTTAGTTCATAACCTCAGCTCTGCCACTTGCCAGAGACCCTGAGTTAATTTCTTATCAACTCTGCCTTTAAGTTTCTGTCTCTAAAATTGAGTGTATATCAGCACTGACTTCATAGGGTTCTGGTGAGAATTAAACACATTTAATGAAGCATTTCTGGTACCAAGCAAGTGCTATGTGTTTGCCATTATTATCAAGGAAAATTTTCAGGAGGTGGTCACACACAGAGAAAGAACAATATTGCAGGCAAGAAACGAATTGGAGGATATTAAAGGCAGAGAGAGAGTTCTGAAGGCAAAGGTACCCACCCAGTCAAGGCCTCCCTGGAGGCTTTCAAAGTGTTCAGCTGAGGAGCGTCTGAAGTCTAGAGAGGTAGGTAAGGTCAGGACTATGCTTCTTCCTTTGTTAATAATAAATGACTTAGGCATGGAGAGCTTGAGGGTTAGCTCTGACCAAACCATAGGAAGTTTGTAGGGGTACAGAGATGACGGAATAACTTTGGTACAGCAATAACTGAACCAGCATCCCTGGTGGCCAGAGAACTGGCTTGTACCTCATCAGCTTTGCACACAATACCATAGGAAGCATTATGGAGAATTATCATTTGGCATGAATCCAAGGGCTCATTGACTCTGGATTACCTACCATGGTCTATTTAAAAGAACACACCCTAAACTGATTAAATTTCAGGTTAGTACATTAATTTCTTACAGCAACAGCAATCCCACTCCTGCCCCTGCTCTCCCTCAGAACCACTCACTATGCTTTTACTCAGTAAATATTTGAGGAAAGATTCGTGCTTATAATCTCAACATGTAGATTAGTTTCTTGGGGCAATACAGCTTACATTACAGCCAGTATATACAAATCTCAGGCTGAATATAGGTCTCTGGAGACTCTAGGATCATCTCAGCTTCATCATCTTGGTTCTTTAGTTTTAGGAATACAATGACAGCTGTTGCTCATTCAGGCATAAATCCATAAATTCATTTTTTAACTCCAGAAGCAAGCAGCAAACAGTTTTATAGTAAGTAGTCCAAGGGAACCTTGGCTCAGAGCTTGTCATTAATATGAAGTTCATCAGTAGATATCACAGTTTTTACCACAGGATTTTTATCTCCAGATGGTGAAGATGGGGTGTCATTGAAATCCCCCTTCCAACTGAAGGCCTTCCTCAATTCTCCATATGTTGACAGAGAGCCCATGCAGACATCTCCATAAATGTTACCTCTGTGTCTTCTGACATCTGCCAATGTCCTGCCTTACCATTCCCTCAGATGTTCAGAGTTAGCTAACTCAAAATCTAGGATGCTCCTTCATTATCTCATGTTCCCAGATCATATTGGTACTACTCCATTGGAGATCACCAGATCCCTGTTAAACAAAATTTTACTAAAGTCATAAATATTGAGCAAATTGGCTACAGAATGCTTCTCTTGTGTCAGTGAAGACATTTGGAATGGAGTTGGCTTGGTTGTTGATTCTATTTTACTGTTGATCATCACATTAAAACTAATTTTAAATGCACTATTTACAACATTTCTACCAATTTACTAAAACTCACTGGATTCTTTCCTCTACTGATTTCCATGCTGGTTTATAAGTCTGGCAATTTGCAGTAACACCATTTCTGATGTATTCCATCTCTTTCATCTCCTAATTAAAGTATGTTTTCTATTTTTCTGAGCTTTCAACATGTTCTCTATATTTTCATTTAAAGGTAATTATGTTTGCTCTTTTGGAAGCCTGATGATTAAATATATTTCAGGTGCCAAAAAGCTATATCTCTTCTAATTCTGCCCTATTTTCTCCTCTTACTTATGATTTGTTTTAAATATCATTATATCATTACCAATGAGAGCAAGCATTTGTTGAGTGTCCACCCTGCGAGGATGACATCACTCTAAGTAAAATAAAAACATATAAAATAGGATGTGTGTGTATACATACAAATCTGTGTATATTTGTGAGTCACGGTTCACTCCTCTGTTCTGTTGGTCTTTCTTGTCTCATTTAAAGCAAACCTGTATTTCCACCTGAATTTCCCTTTAGCCTCCTTCCTTTTGAATTTTCAAGGCTTCCTTCTTTGTGGATGAACTGATAGAACATTGTTCAAAAAGCACAGATAGGCACACAGTCTGTCAGGAAGAGTTAAAAACCTCCACCTTCCCAGCTAACTGTGGCCCACAGGCTGCTAATTAGTTTGATGGATCAGCACCTGGTCTGGTTATGAATGCTCAGAAGCCCATTGGCTGCTGGCAGCTGATTCCTGGCTCCCTGAGGTTTGGAGATGCATCAACCTGAGAGGAGAGAGCTGGCACTTGCTTAAAGGGTAGCTGTAGCCAATTATTCATGTGCTTCTTTGAACTTGACTTGGCTGAAGAAAGAACCCCGCTCTTGGACGCATTGGAGGCAGCCTTTTCTTGCACAATAGGTTGCAACTACCTGGCGCACTTTCTCTTTTTGGTATCATTACAGTGCAGTGACAAATATTAGTACATTCCTACAGTTATCTAAGGGATAACTGAATTGTTCTCTGTATACTTTGTTAAGATCTTGTTCTTTCCTCTTCTGCTTTTTGTTCCCTAGGAATACTTAAAGTCAATTTGTCTTATTCTTATTTCAGTAGTGTTTTAAAATGTACATATATTGGTAATGTCTAGTTTATATGACACCAAAACTCTAGTCTGGTAAAGAGCACAGTATGACCAGGGAGGCAGTGTGAATTAGGCATGGGTTTGTGTCTCCATTTTGCTGTATTAGTAGCTGTGTGACCCCAGGCAAGTTTCTTAGCTTCTCTGAGCCTCGTATACCTCATCAGTAAACTAGAGAGAGTAATTCCTACATGGTAGGGTCATTGAAATGATAGAATAAAATTATATTAATTTTCTTTCCTTAGTAGCTATACTTATATTGATATATGTGCTGGGCCTGATTGTAGGACTTGCAGAATATAAACTAAACAGAATACACATAGCTGCTGTTATACCTCAGTCCACATCCAAATGCACAGCCCAAACAAACAAACAAACAAACAAAAAACAGGTCACACAGAGGAAACAAAGAGCTATGCCATAATAGCCATCATCTCTATACTCATCTTCCAGCACATGCTATCTATTTTCATTTGCACCAACATAGACACAAACCTCAATACCTCTTTAAGACACTGATCCTCTCCGCCACACCCCCATTAATCACATACACACAGCATTAAATTGTCACACATAAGGCCAGTAGTCATTTCATCTCTCCTAAAAAATCCATGAAGGTGGGAAGGTGGGGGTGTTCAAAGCATAAGCCTACACAGACATTTGTTTAAAGCCCCATTCAACATTTCCACTCTCTAAACCAAAGTATGGTTACTGTACTCTTCCCCCACAAAGCCTTGCTGATTCCTTTTTTGACCTCCTTTCTCTTGGGAACAATACAAACTTTGTTGTAAGTGCAGAAGTTAAGCAACTTGTTTTACCTGAGTATGTCCACAGGGTCTCACCCTCCTCTTCACGCAGCTTATTGAAATGGTTCTTCCAAACAAATATAGTGCCAGAGTAATGCAAGTAGATAAAATTCTCCCCATTTCTTAAGACACCATCATGTTTAATTTCCACAATAACTTGGTGAAATAGGTGTTATACCAGTTTTACAGATAAGGAAATTAAAACTCAAAGAAGTTAGGAACTACCCCAATATATAAGGCCCCATCTTGTGCATATGTTGTGAGGATGACATTAAGTGTTTATCCCAGAGCAAATCACAGTGACGGTAATGGTGGCCTCCCCTAGCAGTAGGAATAATGGAAGTACACACAAGGGGAGCCACACCCTCGTCCTGTCCAGCTTGCACTGATATCATAGTGAATGCCAACTGCAGAGCTGGCTATATACTTTGCCAAGAAAACATGTGAGACTAACCAGGGGCAAAGGAGACAGTCACCTTTTTCTGAAGGCCTGCCACCCCAACATGTGGCAGACAAGTAACTACCAGTAGTTGACAATCTCTAGACGAGGTACGCTGGGCAGTTGGGCCAGGGGTAGGAGAGAAGCTAAATCACCCACCATGCTGTCCCCTGAGCAAGCCATACTTCTGCAGTTAGGGGCAAAGATAGCTACTGCCTTGCCTGCTCCGGGAAGTCATGAGAGGGTGACCTTCCACCCAGAAAACTCCTAGTATCACCTAAGGATTGAGGAAGGAAAAGGAGTGAGTACAGGAAAGTCCATCCCCCACACATATCAAGGCCACCAGAGGGCTACCCAAAGAGCAACAGTGGTTAGGGGTCTAGTCAGACAGAGGAGGCTGGGTGGGGCCCTGAGCAGCATGAAGTTGAGCAGCCAGCCAAGAACTCACACCAGGAAGGCAGAATCATGGGTCACCGGAGACTCCAAGTTTGACTCATGCCTCATAGTCCCATCAGACTTCACTTTCTAAATAATCTGAGAATGATTTAAAATGCAAAACTGTGACTGCAGAGCTTTAAACCAAGCTTTGGGCCCTTCTGAGAGCTAGGCCTGTGGGATGACCCTGGTGTATGTGTATAAAGCCAGTCCTGATCAACAATGAATATGCAAATGCAAGATGTCTGTCAAAGGGGACAAATCTGCAGTTATAAGTTTTGGAGCCCTAATATATACCATAATGACTCTAGTTAATGATAATGTGTTAAGTATTTGAAAATCACTGAGAGTAGATCTCAAACGTTCTCACCACACACACACACAAAGTAACTATGAGGTCGTTAATTAGTTTAATTATGGAAATCATTTTATAATACATCAAAACATCATGTTTAGGGCTGGGGTTGTGGCTCAGTGAGAACACTTGCCTAGCACTCATGAGGCACTGGGTTCAATCCCTAGCACCACATAAAAATACTAAATAGAGGTATTATGTCCATCTACAACTAAAAAAATATATTAAAAAAAAACATCAAGTTGAACACCTTGAACATATTCAAGTTTTATTTGCCAATTATACCTCAGTAAAGCTGAAAAAAATAAAACAAAATTTGTAAAAAACCAATAATCAATATGCAAGTGCCTCAAAATATTTTAGTGCTATATAAATGCAAAGCATTATTACTATAATCACTACTATGTAATAGTAGGCCCTAGCAACCCTATTGAGCATTTACTTAATAGTTCTAGGTTTTTAAGAGCAAAGGAGAATTCTGACACTTTTATTTTGGAAGGAAAAATGTTCTTAGCTTGGTCAACTGACCAAAATCACACATTCTGAATGAGAGGGTGAAGCCAATCTTAAGGGAACATCCTTACCCCTTGAAATGCATCTCTCTTGTAATACGTATGTCAAGGTAGAGATCCTGACTCCTCCTCAGATCATAATTGTGGGTCCTCCCTTCTAAGTGGGAGAAAGAACCCCTCTGCGCAGGCTCCCTACAGCGCCTAACCCCTTCTTCCCTCAAGAACATGGGGCTCTGTGTCATACCTGGCATCAACTCAAATTTCAAAAATCAGGGACATCCTGGTGCTTTGGGTCACTACTTGGTCCTCTGAGGATGGGACTGCAGCCCTCACCCCCACACACAACTTACACACAGATTTGATTCTATACATGTCGATATAGTAGATCTGTAGGGGTATTTTTTTAAATATTTATAAAAGCATCCAGTGATTCAGAATAAAGAAATTATTAAACAGTCTCAGTCCTCATCATAATTGGAGAAAGCTGAGAGAAAAGGGAGAAAAGGCAAATTAGACTGTTCACATCCTCCATGCCCACTAGGGACCTATTTAGAGGAAAGTAGTAACTTACTAAATGACAGCCTGATGGCCTGAAAGAGTTAATATGGCTTCCCACATTATTTCTACCCAGGGAGCCATTTCTGCCCTCAGGGTACTCTGGCTCACTTTATCCTAGGTCTTGACAGCATATAGCCCTAGAAGACTGAATGGGTTTTCACAACCCTACTCTACAGCCCCAGCCCTAGTGCTCAGCAGAAGGGGACTGGAATCCTTAAGCATCATCCCCATCCCCTCCACCTACAGTAAGAAAGCCCAGGGCCCTGTGTTCCTTTGGTCCTTAGGGGTCTTGACTTGTGAGCCAGTGAGAGTGAAAGCAGGCATTACCTGGCATCAGGCGGAGTGCTGTCCCTCAGGGGAAGGAGAGTTTAGAGCAAAGCTGTTGTCAGTCACTGTTCTGACACAGCACAGCATCTGACAACTGGCCCAGGTAGTAGCTTCAGTCATGCATTTCAGGGGAAATGCATGACTCTAGGAATTAGGAAGTCTTAGTCCAAGTCATGGTCTCTTTACCAAGCCGTATGACCTTGAGCCAAAGAACTCCATTTCCTCACCCATATAATGGGAACATTATCAGTAACACCAATCTTCTGGATTGTTTCAAGGATGAATTGAGATATACTGCAAACATATTTTGTCAACTAGAAATATCTTACACAGTGATCCCCCCTCTTCATGGTTTCACTTTCCTAGCTCCAGTTACCTGTGGTCAACTGCGATCCAAAAATATTAAATGGAAAATTCTAGAACTAAACAATTCACAAGTTTTAAATAACTTTCATCATAGCATGTTATAATTGTTATTTTATTATTAGTTAATATTATTAATATCTTACTACACCTCATTTATAAATTAAAAATTTTTACAGCTATGTATGTATTTAAAAAAAAACATAGTATACATATGGTTTGGTACTACCTGTGATTTCAGGCAACTCTTGGGGTCTTGGAACCTATGCCTGGCAGAAAAAGGGAAACTACCAACAACTGCTGATTATTTAAGGAAATAATGTTTGTGCTGTTTGATTGTAGAAATCTACTTAATTTCTAAGATTCTCCAGAATTTCATCTGGAAAAACAATAATAAGGTAATAATAATGACCCCATAGGGTTTTTGAAGTCATGCATATAAAGGGCCTGGTACGTAGTAGGTACAAAAGAAACATGTTTCTTCCCTTGCTCCCTCTTTTCCATCTCCACAGATATCAGGTATGACTTCCCCTTGGCTCCTGGCCATATTCCTCAAGGCTGGACTTCCCCCATCCCCAAGGAATGCTGTTGCATTCCTATCTGAGCTCTGGCTGACTTCCTTTGCTTCCCAGGGCACTGGCGGGAGGAGAGAAGGGAGAAATCACCTTTGGGGGGTGACCATAAAAATGTTATTTTGACGGACATCATGTGATTAAAGGTCTGTACAAAAACTGCAAGTCTTTTAAAAATATTTGCTTTTGGTGTGCATCCGGTTCTGTTCTTGATGATTTCCTAACACTGAACTAGATTTAGTTAAAATTTTAAAGAAATTTATACAGAGTTATCAAGTACCCTGGGAAGAACTGACCCTAGTGATTTGCTGAACCTCTTGGATAGAACCACCCAGTGGTTGCTCACCACTTTCCACCACTCTCTAATTTCTGGAGGCCTTCTTAGCCTTCCCCTTCTCTCTCCCTCACCCCCACTCAGTCATCTGCATGCCACACCCATGTCTCTGAACCCATCCTTTATCCCCACCTCCACAGCCCTTTCTTTAGTCCCTTATTTTTTCTTACCTGTATTTCCACAGGGCTTTCATGTCAAAAGGTTGTTTGAAAATTAAATGAGATAACACATTTTACACTTGTAAATGTCACATGGTACATGATCCCAGGCCTCTGGTGGGTACAAAATAAGTTGTAAACGTTTTAGAAAATAGATGTTCACTAAGTATAAGAAAGAATTTGTAGTAGTAAAGCCTCAAAGATGGAATGGGCTTCTTCAGTAGATATGAGCTCATGTCACTGGAAGAGTCTGAGTCTTGGTTATGTGACTCTTTCATTAGAAACATCAGATAGGAGACTGCGATATCTTAAGTTTTTTTCCTGAATAAATAAGGACATTTTCATTTACATGTGGCAGAAATGCAACACAAAATGGGTAAAGCAAGATGAGAAATGAATTGGCTCACATAAGTCTCACATAAGTCTGGAGGTTTCAGGCATGACGTAGCTGAGCAGTCTCTGGAGTCCCTCAGTCTGTCACTCCATCTTTGTTCTGCTTTACTCAGCACTGGCTTCACTCCTGAGGATACCTGCTCCCCAGGATATGCTTGGCAGCTCCATGCATTAAACTCAGCACTCTGGCAAAGCCAGGTTCATCAACTCAGAAACACCAGTGAATAGTGTTCCTCGTTCTCGATAGTTCCAGCAGAGGTTCCTCCTTGAACAAACCCTCCCTGAATGAACCATTGAGGCTGAGTGATGGAATCTCCAATTGCCCAGTGGATGTGGGTTTCACTCCATGGTCAGCTCTTATAGGATTATATAGAATTCCATGGCTGAGTGTGGGAGAGGTTGGTACCCAGTGAATAATCAGGCTATTGATAAAAGAAGTAGGACTGAGTGTTGAGCAGCATAAAATGTGGATATCAACTTTCCTATCCTCAGATTCAAATATTCCAACCCCAAATTATTTCTTAATATTTACTATGTAATTCTTCCTTACTTTGTTTTTCTAGCATATTTCAACATCCTTAATGTGCATTGCTGAAAAATTGTCATAATGATGCACATAATCACCAATAAATGAGAGCCTATCTTATCTTCATAAAATACTGTGGAGAAAAAAATAAACCTTATCTTTATGAGTCTACAATATAAAATGTCACTGTCCACTCCCAGGTGCATGAACTTCTCCTCACTTACTCAGCAGACAAGCACACAAGATGGTGCTGTGAGAATGAACTTTGTTATTTGGATATGTTGAAAAATTGGAGAAACCTCTCAATTCTGAAGCCTTATGAATTAATACTAGGGTGAGTTAATTCTCTAGTTGATGAATTATTGTGCTGCAGGCATTGCGCTAGTTTTTATATTGGGGCACTTATTTAATCCTTGAACAACATCTTTAAAGAAAATAATCTGTATTTTATAGATGTAGAAACTGAGATGCAAAAAAGTTAAATAACTTGGTCAGGATCTATAACTAGTAAATGACAGAGCTGTACTAGAACCCAGTTCTTAGACCATGGATACGTTATATCCTTGAGAACTAGAGGTCTCCAATATGCCTTAAACCATGTTTTCCTGAACAACAACAACAGAAAAAAAAATCAGAGTTTATGGTCTGACTCATTTCAAGATAGCTATTATGGAAAACTTGGGATGTATAGTAACTAAGTGAAGCAGATATACAGATCAGGTTATGGAGTCTTCTCTCATTACTAGCCTTGAAAGTTGTTGTGAGTGTTGAGTTTAGCTGCTCTCTTGGTTAAGGGTGTTAAAGGGTGAGGAACTTTGCACCTGTGCCATGCAGCTGACACTAACTCATGCAAGCAAAAGGCTCTGCTATGGCTCAGTAGAGCTGCATATGGCTCAGGCCCTGTATGTAGTTAACATCCAAAAGAAGTCCCTAGGTCGCAATTCAGAAGATTGGGGCAGAACATTTCTGGCAGATGGGCCTCAGTGTTTACATTCATTCCCCCTGGATTCCAAGCCTGCTTGCCTTCAGGAAAGAGCCAGTCCCTTTCTGCTCACTCTGGATTATTTAAGCTTGGTAGTCAGATCTGTAAATATGCCCATGGTTAATAGGCAGTCTATAAGTTGTTTCAAATTTGTATCCAAACAAAGGGATTTTTCTATAGTAAAAGCCTGATCAGGCAATAAAAATAAATAATAAAATCTTTGAGTGCTGGAAGTTGGTCTATGCCTTAATTGTCTCATTCTTGACAAGCAAGCCTGGAGTAAAAGGGGGAGCCATGCTGCTCCTATGACAGTTGTACACCCTTGATAGCCACACATGTACATTCACCATTTCTGTTGCATCCTCTTCGCACAGGGTCATGCTCTCTAGCCTGTGTCCCAAAGCATGGGCTCCCTTCCTCCCCACACTCTCTGACTCATTTCCATGCCCTCTATCAAAACATGCCAACTTTTTCTTTCAAAATTCAAAATGCTGCTTTCTACATATTAGAAGGTAAAGCTCCACATATCGTGATTACAAATCCGCATTTATAGTGCTTCTGTCTCTACAGCAGCTTAGTTCTGAAATAGCTATTACAGACTCATTCACCTGGTTGCAGAGATTCATTCTGGGTTGGGATATGCCACAGCTTTGCTCACCTAACTATGTGGTCCAAGGTTCATCCTACAGCTTAATGGGAAATGAGGTCGCTGTCCAAAGTTCTGACCTCAAACCTTTTCCTTAGTTCTCCTTGTGAGCTGATGATGATCCACTCCCAGGCCTTCCAGCTGCCAGGAATCAGCTGAGAGCTCATTTGTTCCTCTTGCCCATACTTCTGCCTGAGTTCCAGATTGCTATCCTCTCTGATTTCTACTTGCTTCTTCTTGGAGAACAACATTCAACATGTCCCAACCTTTCTTTCACTTGTTCAGCAAACATTTACTTTATTCCTATTTAGGATTAGGAGTTGAACATAATTAGAGGATCACATAATCAAGGTCCTAAACATCATGAGTTGTATATGGAGATTTATAACTAAGTCAGTAATTATAGAAAATGAAAAATGCATTATTAGTGGAGTAAAAATTACTATGGGAGCAAATGGGTATTGCCTAGGTCAGTTCAGAGCAAAGGAAATATAAAAATTTTCCTAGAATAAGGTACATGTTAGTTAAAATCCATAAGGATAAATTGGGATTACCAGAGAAAGAATTCCACATTAGAGTTCCATCTCTAAATTATCTTCCTATTCTCCAGAAGCCAGCTCAAGATTTGACATCATAGGCAGTCAGTAGATCTCTGCATAATGAGTAAAAGTATTTTTATATCACCACCTGTGAAAGATCACTAATACAGTATAAAGAATCATGGGACAGCTCTGTGCTGAACACACATGCACACATATGCTCATACATAATTTTAAGATGTGTACATTTCTAAGATTGACTCTAAATTATTAGAACTTTACTATAAAGCCAAAAGAGGCACTCACTCTTACTTCTCTATCATCTTTTAATCCTATTTATATCTGAGACTACCTCCTGGGGTTTGTTTACTTATTTCAGGTATTTCCGTCCTTAAGTTGTGTAAGTTTGGCATTATAATTCTAAAGGAGTGAGGCAGTTCTAGCTAACTAGGTTTGTGCTTTTTTGTGATACTTTGAAAGAAGTCTTCCTTGCTTAAAAATGTTCAAAACAAATGACAAGATCTAAGACATAAGAAAGTGGAATGCTAAGATGAGCTAACATTGAATTAAGAAAGATCTTTTGCTGTAATACTCAATTATAAGAGTATTTCTTCCTCCAAGAATCTCAAAGCAGTTCTCTTAAGTATGCAGTTCTAGCTGACTTAAGACCAAGTCATAAATAAATTTGTATTCTATCATGGAATTTCCTGTTTGATCCATGGAATTTTATCTACCTAATTTTAGGTGGTATCTCTCAGGTCTGTTGAGAGGGAAGCCTGCCTTTGTGTTCATTATCTTCCTAACCCAGGAAACTGTCCTCATGCTAGATTTGCATAATTCCCTTACATAGCTACAACTAGGACAATCACCCCTGTTAGCACTTCCCCTGTTCTTCAGGAAATCTTAGGCTAAATTCCTTCCTGGGAGGGTAACTGTCACTGAAGTTTCAGTGAATATCCCTTTCTATTTTCAAGCTCTCTTTATCAGCATGCATAGCTCAGTGTTGTGGATATGAGGGGTATTCAATAAAGATTGTGGTTTTATATGCTAGGGATTGAACCAAGGGCCTTACACATGCTAGGCAAGCACTGTACCACTGAGCTGCATCTCCAGCTCAATAAAGGTTCATTTTATTTTATGTTTTAGCTAACATTTTTGGAGTGCTTATTTTGTAGAAAATACTATAGTTAATGTTTTACATGGTAAATCAGTTGGGGTTCAATTAGAGAAGCAAACCAGTAGGAGACATACTCTGTGAGATTTATTGCAAGAAATTGGCTTATGTGATAGTGGGGACTGGCCAGGCATGTTTGGGATCTGTAGGGCAACCCTTCAGGACGGATAGGCTGGCACTCTTTCGAGTGGAAGGAAACTGCTATTCACAGCATCTAAGATAATCTCCCCTAAAGCCAACTGATTATGGACTTTAATTACATCTACAAAATATCTTTTCAGCAACATGTAGGTTAATGTTTGCTTGAGTAACTGGGAACTTTAAACCACCCAAGTTAGCACATCAAAAACACCATCCCATATGGGTAATTTCATTTCCTCCTAACCATATTCTATGAAGTGACTTCCATCATCATCATATTCCTTTCACAAACTGGAACAATGAGGCACAAAAAAGGTAAGTAACTGACTAAAGATCACAAAACTTTTAAGCAGAATATCCACGACTTGAACCCACAGATATGATTCCAAAGTTAGGAGCTCAACTACTGTATTACACTATCACCAAACAAATGAAAGAGTTATTGAATGTCCATTCCTCTACATCTGTACCCAATATTGTTACTCAAAAACAAAAATCCACAAGAGAATATTGCTCGAGGAAATGTCATTTTTCATAGTTGAGAAACCAAGTAAACATGTATTTTTACCTCAAGTCATAGGAGTTTGCATCGCAGAATGAAGACATAACTAAATGATCTGACTTTAAACCCCACTGAGAATTTACTAATCTCAAAAACAGATATCCAAACTGTCCCGTCAAGGATTCAGGTCACATTCCTTACAGAGTACACCAGTCAAGAAGCCAGGTCATATCTGGTCTTTTCTCTCTATATATTGTAACATATAAAATAAAAAATCTTTAGGATTTTTTTAAATAAATGATTCCTGCATTAGCTTTTCATTGCTGTGATAAAATACCTGATGAAAACAACACAAAGGAGAAAAGATTTGTTTCAGCTCATGGTTTCTGACATTTCAATCAATAGTCAATTGACCCCATTGCTTTGGGCCTGAAGTGAGGCAGAACATCATGGTAGGAAGGGCATTTTGGAGGCAATGAGGGCAACCTGGGAAGCAAGAGGAAGAGAGAGACAAGGAACAAGGTATAGTCTCCAGGGGCTGGCTCCAGGGACTCATTCCCTTCAACTAAACCCCCCACCTTCTATGGTTTCTACCACCTCCCAATAGTGCCATCAAATTACAAGACCATCAATGGATAATGCACTGATGAAGTTAGAACCCTATGATAAGATCACTTCATAAAAGCCCAACCCTTGAACACTGCTGCACTGGAGATCTCCTCCTTCAATGGAGGAGACTTTGGGGAACATTCCAGATCCAAAACTCATAACAGTATAAGTTAAATGCTCATCATACTCACAGAATGGGACAGGCCAGGGTTTACATCCTGACCCTACCCCTTGGTAGTCAGGTGGCTTTAGAATTTCACAAATTTCACAAAAGCACATAGGAGGGTGGAGAAAACAGTAGACATTTAGAGTTTCTTTTTAAGGAAGACAGTGTTGTCCCAAAACTATTAGTTGCAGACACTTAAATCCCCCCACCCTTTTCTTCCATCTGTAAAGTTTGGGTAATAAGAAAACTACTTCAGAGAGTGTGAGAATCAAACAAGATAATGTACAGACACCTGGCAATTCATAAGTGCTCAGTAAATGTTACTTTTTATGAAAAGATTTATATTTCTATTTTGGTGCCTGAAGTTTTGCAACTGATCAAACCTTTGTTTGCTTTGGTTTTAAGGCAATAAATGCATACTCTTAAAGTTTAGAAAATGAATGTTCCTTGAACAAGCACTGTTTGGAGTTCAACATAATGTTATGCATTTCCTTAAATACTCTTGTTTGAAGTGTCTTCGTTCCAACCTATTCACAGACCCTTTGAGGACTATTACCTCGTTTTGAGACTTCAGATATTCTCTGTGGGAATCTGAGGCTCTCATCCGAGACTAAGTGGGCAACTCACAAGTGCAGATGAAACACTGAAATGCCAATGAACTGAGGTGTGTGGATAGTCGGTTGTGTTCCTGCAACTGTTGCAATATTAGACAATCTAAGCCGCAAATTATTTTTATTTATCTATGGGGGGGAACGTTGGGATAAAAGGGGGGCTCCCTTGTCATTTAAGGTCAGAGGTACTTCATTTAATTGGTGTAATGTTGCAAAGAAGACTTTGATAAAGTAAATTTCTACAACCATTAGTAGTAGTACGGTGGTAACTTTGGTGGAAACCAGGGGCAAGAGCGAAGGGTATTTGAACAGCAACAAAATCTTACTAAAAATCTTAATCGTGACCGTCGAAGCCTGGTGGGCTCCCATGGTACCCGCTGAAAATAGAGGACAACAAGTCTTGTGGGATGGGGCTGTCGGTCCACACAAGTCGAGGACTGCGGTGGTTTCTCCGGCGTCGTAAACACTAAGCAGCTTGGACAGTGGGAGGAAACCCGAGGTGGCCTCTGGGGTACAGCAGGACCTGCCTTCTCCCCCTCTTCCTCCTCCTCTCCCCAGAGGCGGCGACGGCAGTGACGGCGGCGGTGGCGGCTGTTGCCACCGCTGCTGCCGCTGCCGCTGCCGAGCTGGTCACCTGTGCGCCTGCGGAGCTGCCAGGCTGCTACCGCCCCGGCGGTCTCTCCGAGTGCGAGGAGGGGGCGGCAGAAGAGCGAGATATCCATAGTAACAGAGGATGCCAGGGGCGCCGAGCGCGAGCGAGTGCAGGAGAAGGAAGCCCCCGCGCGCCGGCAGCCCGCGGTGCTAGGCGCCCGCAGCCCCCGCGCGCCGAGCCCCGGCCCGCGTCGCTCAGCAGTTAGGGTCCCACCGAGCGGTAAGCCCTCCGCGGCAACTGAGCCGACACCTCCCACCCGCCCGCCGCCCACCGCGGGAAGCAGCGGCAGAACAATGGAGAGCGCCGCCAGCTGCCCTGGAGACCGCGCTCGGGGGAGGACGCGCCGCCGCCACCGCCGTAGCCACCGCCGCCGCCCGGGCTGGCGCGCGCCGCGTGGGGCAGAGCGCGTGCGAGGGCGCGCGGCGGGGGGTGGGGGCACGCGCCGCGCGGGGGGCGAGGGCGGAGGGCGCGCGCGCGGGCCCGGGGAGCTCGCGGGAGAGCCCGGCGCTCGGCGCGGCGCAGCGCAGCGCGGCCAGGCTCCGCGCCTCTCCCGCCCTCCTCGGCGCGCTCGCCCTCGCCTCGGAGCTCGCATTTGCTGTGGGCGCCCAGAAAGATGCACAGAGGCAAAGGCTAGGGGAGCGGAGGTTCGAGCCACATGTCCGCGTCCTCGGGGGCCGGAGCCCGCCAGCCCTCGCGGATCCCGGCTCGCGGCCAGCCCGCAGCCCCTGCCGTCGCTAGTGCCAAGCGGCTCGGGTGAGTAGCAGCGTAACAGCGGGCGGCGCGGGGCACAGCTTCCCGCTCTGACCACGGCCCCCGCTCGCAAGATGCGGCTCGGAGAAGTGGTGCTGCAGCCGGGGCAGAGAAAAAGGAAGCCGAGTCTAGAAATCCGAGAAGGCTGCGGAAAGGTTTTGCCAGGGCATTTGTTGCAGCCTTGGCTAGCGGTCTCTACCGTGTGGGCTTTTTTTTTTTTTTTTTTTTTTTAACCTCTTTTGATTATTGATTCCACTACCACCCCCGGGTTGGGCTCATTTTCTATTTCCTTTCCTCATCCTTGGGGTTCCGAGGAGTTTGACGGGTAAATTGACGGGTGTCTTTCCAAATAATTTGACTTTCACGAGTCTGTATTTTTCAGAGGTCATTTTGTCTTCAATATTAGAAAGCCATGCCAACCCCATGTAGTTTCCAGGTGCGCTTTGAGTCACCGTTCAGGAGTAGCATGCAGAACAGCCGGTGGAGGGGTTGGTATTGAGTGTGCTCACTCCGCGTATTTTTTGTACACTGATCAATCAATCGGAGAGGGGAGTGGGCATGGACTTTCCATTGCTACGCCTTGGAGAGCTGTAATAGAGCAGCAGAGACTGCAATTTGCTGCTTTCGTGAAGGTCGGGTCAGCATTTCCATTGAAATGCCAATTTCTGTGCTTGGAACTTGCGTGTAATCTTACTCCAGGCTAAAACTTGCCAAAGCCAAACAAGGTCTTGTTTTTATAAGGATGCCTCCACCGTTGCTTTATTTATTTCTTCAAGAAAACCAGCCCTTTATAAACAAGAGTCCCTAAAACAAATGGGCGGCTCAGGAAGGCTTTGCATTTTCAGCGATTGCCGGGAAAGGCTAGCCCTCGCTGCAGTTATCATTTCTTGTCTCTGAGCAACTGAGATATTAGTTTGAGGATTAAAATTTCAGTTCTCGGGTTGCAAATGTGCACCGAACACATTGTATAAGTAGATGGGACATGTGAACTTTGGGGTTCTTAACTATTCTTAAACAGTTTTTAGGATACTGTGGCTTTCTGCATCTGGAAAGACAGAACTATAAGAAATGGTGTTGGAATGGCAGCGTGAGGAATTTAGTCCATTGTAAGACACATCTGAATGTTGGCACCAATTACGGAGGGAATCTAATTCTCTCTAGGAGTCTTTACAATAAGGTAGATCACAGTTAAAGTTCTGAGCCAAAGGAAGGAGAGGATTACAAAAACCCCAGAGGTTCCTGTGTTCTTGGTACTCAGCAGATGAGTATAAGCGAGGAGTTGCCTGTGGTGTCTGGATTATTTGAGTCCTTAGTGTTGATGGCTCTGTAACAAATTAGAATGTAATGACTGGAGCTGGCATTATGCTACAATGACTGGAGCTGACATTATGCTATGGTAAAGGCTCCTTCAAAAGTGTTCTGCGCATCAGACCCGAGTAGCACTTGGCATCATGGCAGTGATCTTGGATTCAGATGCAGGAGAAACGAGTAAAGAGTACAAATGAAATCAAAACAGATACATGCTATCTATATACCCGGAGGCTTCCTGACAGTGCCATACAAAAACATTGCTACAAAAACTTTTCTTTTAAAACTTCTGGATGTGGGGGGAAGTATATTGTTGGAAAAAGAAGAGAAGAATCAGCTTCTTGCTTAGGATGGGATCTTTGCTCTTTAGTTGCTAATAGATTCATATATCAAAAATGAGAAACCACATATTGTTACATTTCCCCAAGGGGATGCTTTTTCTCTATTTAGAAAGTAAATTGCCATTAAAATAATTTCAAAATACAGATGCAGCATGGAATGATACTTAATGGATAAGATACTTGTGGTACTTAAATAGTTTTTAAAAATTGTATGATTCTATTCATTTGTCAGCAATCCAAAATGATCATCTCTGAGCAGTTATTAGCAATCTACAAGTTTGCAAGTTTAATCAAATTTGTATACTTGAGTTAAATTTAAATAGCATTTCTTGTCTAGTAATTTACTGCATGTGGAACATCTGATGAGAAATATAGGCTTGCTTTCTTTAAAATAGTAGTATTTGTTTAAAGTTACTCTTTATATCCTAAATAGGATCTAAATTAGCAGACACTGCATTGTACAGGAAAGGCATCCTTAATAATCATTTATGATGTTATTATCCTATTTTAAATGATGGCAAATATTTTCCAGTTCATTATCAAGTCATTCTCATTGCACCATTCATTGGATAAGTATTTTTGAGCACCATGTGTTTGAAAGCAGGTTAATCTTTCCCCAAATGAAAGGCAGACATGTTCTCAAACTAGTACATTGAACTAAGTGCTTTGGTGGTGTTACTGATTGTAGCATTGGCAGTCCTTAGAAATACCAAGTAGAGTTTATTGACGTCCTTGTTGTTGACCAAACACTGGTGTCGACATGTCACAATGATATTCATCAAGTCAGTAAATGTCTTGGGAAGAATGAACAATTAGAAAATTAATTAGGAGATCTGCCTGATTAAAGTCATTGATGACCAAGAATGAAACATTTCCATAAATGTATTTGGTTTTTACACCTTTTGGGTTTTATAGCAGTAGCTTAGACTTGGTTAGTATTTACAGGTGCCAATACCAGCAGTCAAAGTGTAAGGTCTCCTGTAGGCCACCAGTAATCAACAGAAGTGTGCACCGAATTTAAATTTATCAGTTGGCTACCTGATTTTTGTTGTTGTTGTTGTTGTTATTTGTTTGTTTTTTTACCTTCTGTGGGCAGCAGCTAGAAATGAAGTATAAATGCTTGCTATTGAATTTGATAGTAGTGTATATCAGTAAACTGAAAAAAATTGTTGTATGCGTATTTCTTTGAGTAAAAGAGAACATTAACTATAATGTCTTTACTTTTTAATTAATTAATACTTTGTTCCTTTAAAATGATTATTTTCAAAGTGCCGTATTGTCAATATACTTAATAATTTCCTTGAGAAAGAACATTTACATAAGTTCATTTGTCTTCCCACAGAACTGTCAATAATGCATTATTCCAGATCTCTATTTTTATGTAGATATAATCTTCATGTAAAAATTAATCTTTCTTATAATTCTAGTATGAGATGAAAACCATTTCTGTTCATCTGATTTTTGCTTTTTTCCCCCTTGGAATCATAAGATAGTTTTTTAGAAGTCAAAATATGATTAAGCTGAGTCATTTTTTTCCTTTAAAAAAGTGGGGGTATATTGGTTTATTTAGATGGAAATCTAAGATTAATTGTCTAGAAATCTTAATGGTTGACCCCTCTCTCAATTCTTATATTTACAGAACAAAGACTTACAAGTAGTTCTCTCATATGGCAATTGGAAGAAATATAGAAAATATCAAAGCAAAATTGGAATTAGAAGAAGCAGACATGCATGTTCTGATTTCTGGTTTTGTTTTAGGTAAATCTTCAAAGTCTTATTCGTTACTATTATGGATACATATCATTAGGAAAAAAGTGTAACTAAAAACTAACCTCAGAGCATGCACGTAAGAACATGCTCTGGAAAATCAATGACTATATTAAGATCTCCCTAGATACCAAAGATTGCCACCTTTTGACATCCTGCCACGGTAGAGAGCAGCCTCTGAGATGCATGGGAAGACCACTAGAGTCATTGGGTACCCCCAGCACTATTTGGCCTTATGTTTAGATAATACTTAACATCTGTGGCGCAGCATTAGACAGGGTTAGGTTTTGTGGCCAGTGAAAAACCAAGAATTTTTCTTGCCAACAAAAATTATATTTTAAGAATATTTGAACATCTTGTCATATTTAAGGTACATTTCATCTCGAATATTTTTTCATAACCATAAGTTTTGTGATCTGTTTTTGTTTTAATTAAAGCCTGAGAATGACTTGCATGTAGTTGTAACTACAACAGGTGGTATGTTTTGTGTTGTGTAATGTTCATTAAAGTCTCATTTCTCTATGTTTAAGAATCAAGACCATGTTGTAGTTATTTTTCTAGAGATATAAAATGTAACTGTAAAAATAATCTGCTGCTCCTCATCCCCATGATTCATTTCTCCAGAAAAGACTTGCAGACCATATGCAGTTTCTCTCGGCTCTTAATATATTTGTGTGTGTGTGTGTGTGTGTGTGTGTGTGTGTGTGTATCTTAGCTGTCAACTTATATAAAAATAATTGGTTCAAGTTGTTTTCTTACACTATAGTATTCCCTCCAGAATGGAAGGTTTGGCATTGCCTCCTCAATTTCTCCTATGGGCTGATTGGTACTCCTGATATGAGTGATGCTATTTATTTCAGCCTACTGGTAGATTAGTCATGAAAACTCATGCCAAACCAAATTTGGGACAGAGCCTCAGATTAGAAATATATAGTCCTTCCTAAATTTCAAAATTATTGACAAACTAGCTCTCCCTCCTTGTATCCACTCAGAGCTACTCCAGACAAGAACCAGACTATCGTGGAAGGTGAAATTTTCCCATAGCTAGCAGGAGACGCTTTCCCTCCATCTTTCCCTGTCCATTCATCACTAATTTTCCTCCTACTACTCCCTGCTCTTAGCTCAGGTAGAGCTTCCAAATCATATTCTGGGTAATCCTTTGCTTCTTAATCTTCTCTCTCCCCGAACCTGCACATCAACTCCATCTTTCCTCTCTTGCATTTTGGATACAAACAGTGACTCAAGTCATGACTGATAAAACAGTGTTGCTAGTGATGTGTCCATTAGTAAGGAGCCAAAAGCTATAAAGTTTAAAGTGAAGTTATACCTAGTGAAAACCAGCACCAGAAACTTCTGCAGCTCTTAAAAATGCTCTGAAATTCCCTTCAAAATATTCACAAAGTCTCTGCCAGAATGAAAGATTAATAATAATTGTAATTTAGATAAGTTTCTATTTAGATAAGTTAAAGGGACTAGGGATATAGCTCAGTGATAAAGCATGTGCTTAGAATGTGCAAGGCTTTGTGTTCAATCCTAGCACCACATATAAACAAACAAAACATCACAGATAAGTTGTTGTATTTCTTCTTAATTCTCAATTTTCCCAATGGTGATTCATCATGTTGATTTTCTAATATTTTTGTTGCAGCTTTGCAGACTTTTAGCCCATTATGTGTCCAGTGGATTTCTGTGGGATAGCCTTGATACGGGTTATCTATTCTGTGGCTTATTTAAAAGAATGTGCATTCTGAATTCTTAACAACTGACTTCAAATATAACTTTGCAAACACAACCCTCCTTTTCAACCCGAGGAACAATCTGTGTGTGTCTGCACTCACTGGAAAAATGTTTATTGAATGTGTGCTCTCTTCTAGGCATATTCTTCAAGCAGAGACATCATGGTGAAAAAGACAAAGGTCCCTGTTTTTTAGAGCAGATGTTTAGTGGGGGAGGGTTTATACAAAACAAAACAAGGGGAAGATAATTTCAGATAGTGATAGGTGCCTTGAAACCCAGACAGCAAGCCGAGAGTGAGGTGGAGGGAGAAAAGGGTACTGCTTTCAGAAATCCCTCTTAGAAGGTCTCCCTGTAAAAGTGCCCCTTAAAGAGTGACCTGAACAGTGAGGAGGGACCAGCTGTCCATAGACACTGAGGAACAAGCACTCCACGCCAAGGGAACAGCTCGAGGTAAAACTCTCAGGAACAAGTGCAGTGTGTTTGAGGAACAGGTGTCTGCATCCTGGTCACCTAAGGTCAGCCCTGTTGGTCATGCCCAAGAGTTTGGACTTTATTCTAAAAACACTGTGAAGCAAATGGAAAATTTAAAGCAAGAGGTGTGATCACTTTACCTTTGAAAAGAACACATGACTGCTGTGTGAAGACTGGATGATACCAGGGCAAGAAGAGACACAGGGACACTAGTAGAAGACTGAAGGTAGTCTAAGTGAGGATTGAAGTGGTTCAGTTGGAGTGGTGGCCTCAAAAGACAGGAGATGTGAAAAGATTCGGAATTTCAAATTTCAAATAATTTTTTGGAGAATATAAGAAAATAACAGTTTTCCAAAACTATCTCTTATCTTGGCATTTTTAAGGAGTAAAATAATAATTATTTTTGAAATATTTGGTATATGATTACAATAAACACATAACAAAAGAGTTGATTTTTTAAATGACCCCAAATCCTAGTTCCCAGAAATAACCACCTTTAGCATTAGACTTATTATTCAAGGTGCCTTTTTGTGCATGTGAACGAAGGAATCAGTACTGGATGCATGGATAGAAAGATACTTTATAATAATGGAGTCTCACTGCAGATAATTTTTGAAAATAAAAATGCATTAAAATTTGTTCCCTTGCATTTAACAGAAGATGAGGGTAAACAAAGTTAAGTAATCGAACTTGAAGCAAGTGTCACTTTACTGTAAGTTATTATTTCTAAAATATTTCCCCTTATAATTAAGAAAATGGTGATAAAAAGAGGGTTAAGAGGAATAGAGAATTTGCGGAAAGGTGATGTACTCTAGGAGCCCTCTTTAGGAAAATGGAGTACATTTTACAAATTTTACAGAATCATGGCCATGTGAATGCATTGTGTGACCCCTTTCCAGAGTGTGGGGACAAGCACATTGCCTATGAGGATAAGGAACTTGATGGTCAAGCCTCCTTAGCTTCATAGTAAACCTGCCTCAGGGTTAGAATCATTGTGGTTTGAAACCACATATCCCAATTTTAAACACATTAGGTTCATTCCTCGCTAGGAGATTTGCTATTGCCCATCTCCCCTCTCCAACCAACAAATTTATTTTAATATAGATTGACCATGTCATAACATTTACTTTCAAGACTTCAGTCATAATCACTCTCCCTATTTAGTATAAATTCTTATGTTAAAGTGGACCCAGTGCTGCCCAGTCCTTCTGTACACCTTCACCATTTCTGGCAGAGTTCTTGTGCTCATCTCTTAATTGCCCAGATTTCATTTTCAACTGGTTTTGTGCTTATTTCAAGAAAGACTCATAGACCCTGCATTTCTGAGTTTTATTTTTTGATACCTGAGGCTGTCTTCCCATTGCTTTTGTAATTGAACAATATCATGACTGAGTATAATGTTCTTATGCCACGTTTTTCTTTCCCTTATAATTTTGCAGCCACCACACCATTGTTTAATAGCATTTAATATTCACTCTGCCATCTGAGACCACCCTTTGTAGGTGATTTGCTTTTTCTGTCTGAATTCAAAGAATTCTTTCTTTATCCACACAGCTCGGTAACATAGCTAGGCTATGTCTAAAATCGACAATACTCTTTAAATTCTAGGGTATCATAATCGTGGGTTTCTTGAACCTTCCTTTTATTCCATTTATATTATTGCCTCCTCAGGACCATCAATTATCCTTCTTTTGGTTCATCTTTGAATTTCTTCCCCATCTATTAGTTTCTGTGTCAGGAATTCAACTTTCAGAAATGTCTACTCTGTTTCTTGATGTTTCTAATGGGTTTATTGATTTTAAATTGATGTTCTTTGGTCCTTAATTTGTATCATTAGGTCCCTAATATCTCTTTTCTTTAATTCAAATTGTTTCATGATTCTGCCTTTAAGCTTCAGTTTTTATTGAAAACATTCCTCTGTAGTGGGAGTTTGTGTGAGGGTTTCCTTCTGTTTATCTATAGAGTCTAGATTTAACTCCATGATGCTGTGAGTCTTGCAGTTTATATATTTTCCTTTCTCCTTTTCTTCCCCCACGCCCTCCTCCCTTCTCCTCTCCTCTTCCCCTTCTTTCTTCCCTTTAGAATGCTTACGTGTCTGTCACGCTTTCTCTTTCCACCTTTCTGGTCCTTGGGCAGCTTTGCCCAGACAGAGTATAACTTCTTTGATCTCTTCCCACATTCTGGGGGACCATTTTGCTGCATCTTTGAGTTATGGCTTATTGCTTGGACCCCTCCACTCTTACATAAAGAAGTTATAGGGGGAGCTCAGTTCAAGCTGTGTGGTCAGATTTCCTGGGCTGTGCTTTCTTAGATTTTGTTAAATGCCTCCATTATCAGCATTCCTTTCACCAAACTGAGAAGGAAGAGAGGCGATAGCAAGGAGGCCTTTTGTGCTTCCTGAAGGTTCCATGCAAGCTCGTAGCTAACCTACAGATACCCTGGGACTTTGTGGGTTTCTCTTGTACAGTGGGCAGCCCAGGAGTCCTCAGTTGGCACTGAGTCAGGCCTTTGCTCTTTTTCTCTCATTTCACGTGTTTCCATTACTCCTTGGTGGAGAAAGGAAACATATAAGGGCATTCACTGAGTGTGCTTTTCTCTAAATTTAGAATTATTAGTGAGAATTCTCAGAATTTTGTTGCCTCAGCTCCCTAGGGAGTAAGAACAGGGTTAAGAATGAAACAACACAATATGCCTTTTTAACTGATCTAGAATCTTCTCCCTTTCCTTGGCAGCCATTTTTGAAGCTTATTATATTTGTTATGTTCCTTTTCTTGAGTGGTTACTGTCAGTTCTCTTTCCTTCTCTTTTTCTCTAATGCTTACTAATTTTTTTTTCTCATTTTGTTAGGCACTTAGGAAGGAACTTTCTGTGAAACTATTTAAATTGCCATCTTAAATCAGACTGGAATATTGGAGCAAGAATTTAGAGATCTTGGTAATGAATTTATTTTAAAGGTGAGGAAAAGGGCAGAGTTATGGGTGACTCCTTAAGTTTTTGCCAAAGCTACTGATGGTTGATGAACAGATGAGGTTTTTAGGTGGGAAGAGGAATTAAGAGTTCTTTTGTAAGCATTTTAAGTTTGAGAAACTTGACACTGATGTGGAAGTGTTAAGCAGGTGGTCGGGTCTACTACTGTGGAGCTCATGGGAAAATCAGGTTGCTGGACACACATCTGGGTGGCTCCCTTTATAGGTAGTATCAAAGGCCCGCTGAGGCGGGGAATAAATGTAGGGAAGTGTATAATAAATTATACAGTAATAAAGATGTCTGTACTTATGAACTCCATAGGCTCCAAGTAAACTGTTCTTAATCCAACAAATATCTGAAGTCTTTCAGTATAAACAAATCAGGTTAATGATTGGTATGAATGAGCCAGTCTTCCCTTCAACTTTAAAATTTCAGGATAATGTATCTTAAATTGTACAGTTTTATCAAAAAGCTTAAAAATGTCTCAATGACCTTACTTAGTAAAGCATGTAGAAATACACCCTTTTGTAGTTGGGGGTAGAAGAATCATTACATAGCAAAGCATCCGACATAAGGGGCAAATGATAGAGGTTTGGGTCCATTAGGACCATGTCACACATCTCCTGCTTTCAGCTCACGCAATTTCATCCTCTGAGGCTTTTAAGTAACCCTGGAACTATTCTACCCCTACCCTGAACTCCTGTAGCTTTTTGTGCCTTTGTTTTAGTATCTGTATGCACGTGTTTAGATTCTCGGACTGTCAGCTACTTGAAGGCAGAGACCATAACCTTTGTGACGTTGCTTCACTCTGAAAGTCCCTGGCACATAAGGAGGCATGGCCATCAGTTTTTAAATTCACAGGTATTTATATATTCAGAGTACCTAGAGCAAATTAAATTTGGATTTTCCTGTTAAATGAAATAGTTTTATTCAAACTCAAAAATATAGTAATTTATAAATTGAACTGGGCATCAAGACTTGAGTCCTGCACTGTTGTTTGCCAATGGGTATGACCTTCAGCCAGGCCACAGTCTGGCTGGAGTTCCTTGTCAGTCAAATGGCAGTGACTATTTGAGTATTTCCTGGGTTATAGAGCATGAGGCCAAATGAGATCATGTATCTGAAGTTCTTATTTAAAAGAAAACACTATAACCATAGAAAACATTCCCATTCCTCTTAACAAGTGGGACACGTAACCAATCTCTAATTGATTCTTAGAGACTTGGGGTTTGTACACTGCTGCCTTCTCCTAAAACCCACACCCCCAACTCAAACAGGTTGTTTTCTATCCTCCTATCACTTTAGAATAAATATGATTTATTTATCATATTTAATAAAGATTACTTTCAAATATAAGAGCATGGGCTTGGCAGTAATGTGAAAATGAGTGAAAACAATGTGGTAAATTTAAGTATTCATTTCCAGCTTAGTTCTTCTCTAGATTTCTTTATATTAATTCCATGCACTAATTCAAAGAGCTTTTTTTGAATTGCATCTCTGCACTGTAAACAGTTATAAATAAAAGTAATACATATTATGTCAACACAGAAGTGTTGAGGTAGGTAAGTATCGGTTGTGCCACTGAAGTGATAGGTTTGGGTTGCTGTGAAGAACTTGTCAAGTTGTCAAGCACAGCTGAATCTGTCCATGAAGCAATCTGTGTTTGTTGCTGAACAATGAATGCTTTCCTGACTTGTGACCATCATCATGTGGTCCAGGGCTGTAGCCTGCATCACACACCAGAAGGAATTGCTTTCAGATTGGGACTTGAAAACTGTCCACATGCTGAATTTTGGACTTCAGAAGTCAAATTATATAATTGCTCCAATCACCTATTGATCTTTTAAAGAGATTTTATGCACAATATTGGAAATCAGATTTTTAGCAAAATTGAAAGAGAACTTAGATTAGTTCTCTTCTGGATTCCCCCAGATGTTATAAATTTAATGCATTAAGCTGTTATTTGAATGTAAGAACTAATTTGGGATCCCTTACAGTGAACTAATTACTCAGAACGGTTATGTTGTATTTAAACAAGTCAGCATCACCCCTTCAATAAATAGAAGTCAGTGTGTAAGATCCTGTTGGAATTCCTTTGTCTGTGAAACGGTACAAATAAAAATTTAGTAATGATGGTGATTCTTAAAAAAAAATAGAACACTAAATCTATTTGAAATGTTATTGTTTGTGACCAGCTCAAATAATAGCTCTAAATAATGACAATTTATTACTGCATGGTTTTTCAAAACATAGGCGATAGATGCATCTAAAATCGTTAGCAATTGTACCTTAATACATACTTTGGCTTAATTAAAATCTTAATGTGCAGTTTATGAACATTCTTTCTACCTAAAAAATAAATAAATAAATAAGGATTTTTTTTTTTTCTTTTTTGCAGTATGGCAGTTACTTGCCCAGTTGCTAGGTAACAAGGCAGATCTCTATAGCTTTATCTGAACACACAGCAGATGATTTTTCAGTGACAATTATTTATATCCAATATATTAAAGTATGCCATATTGATAATGATTAGACAAATTGTGGGTGCCCTGAATCTGCATTCACAAGTAAGCATGCAGCAATTCACAAAGCTAGTTTTTGTTCTAATCTTTTTTAAAAGCAATTATTAATCTTTGTCACTAAGAATGACCAGTTTTCCAGCAAAGCCGCAATAGCTAAGTTGTTTATTTGTTAATTCTTCCAACTGGTTGGTCACAATCAAGAGCTTTGCCTTACCTTTCCAACAAACTATAGGACATATCCTATGGAAAGGGATGTTTGTTTGCCATGGTATCCAGGCAAATGTTACAGAGTTTGAATTTTTGAAAATTGATAATTATTCTTTGTATCACTTATCATGACTAATACTATAATCCTTTAAGAATTATAGCCCTACACCTGGAAGTAGCAATTGATTTGGAAGATATTCTTGTTTGAAGACATTAACTGAATTTATTGTTTTGGGGTTTTTTTTTTTAATCTTTTGGTACAGAACTGAAAAAAATCACAGCAGCATAGCACCAGTGTTACATAATCAGCAATGGTGTCTTGTTAGAGATCTTTTAACAAATGTTACCAATAAAGAAGAGATCTGTGACTTAAATATTACAATCAGTGAATATCTATAGTAAGAAAAGGAAAAAAATCTCTTTCCACTGATTCTGGATTTTCTCCAAAATACTTGCCTTTGATCAGATGGATTCATTTGCTCCAAAGCTGCTTCATATATGTCACAAACTATGTGAAATACATATTTGCTCGAAATTGATTTTGTCCTTGTCATTTATGTTGGTAAATCTAGATCATTATTGGACAGAATTTATGTATTAGAGTAATAATTATTTGTTACAGTCTTTTTTTGCATAAAAGGCCAAAATGGTGTTTTGTATTGCGATAAGAAAAGGTGTCTATTGAACATCACCCTTTTGTGGTACCACAGCTGCAACTAATCATCAACAATTGAATAATTATATATTGTAGCATAATTTTCTTTATAACATAAGAAATATCACACTATGTAATGCTAGCATGTAGGTTTATCTGAAAAGATTTAGTTTATAGAACAATAGCGCATGAGAAATTGTGGATAATATTTGTTTTGAAACTATTTTTTTTTATGACTACAGAAAGAATGCATTCCGAAGAATCAGAAAACAGATAGAGATGAGTTATTACCTATCTGCTAGGTGAACTCAAGATAACCCTGTCTTTATAAGTCAGCATACTAGGAAGCTAGTTTACATAGAAAACAGTTTAGCATGGAATCTTGCACTTTGATAATACCTACTAATTAAATGCTTACACTCAATAAAATATAGCCCTTGCTGCCTGGAAAGCTATAAAAGCCACCTGGAATGATTGATTATTCTCAATTGCTGTAGTCTTGAGTAAACCACAGGCAAGGCATATATTTTATTGAATATGGACCAAAGGACTGAGCAATTTACAAGACAATTTAACAGTAATTTATTTGATTCATCATGCCACAGTGTTCATTTATTAATGTGGCATTTAAATAGTACATATAAAATATAAATCAACCCTCTGACTTTTTCTCCATTTTACAAATTATTTATGGTGACATACAAGTTTGTCTTGTTTTTAGACAATATCCTGCTATTCAAATCACTTACTATAAATTTTTTTAAAATTTTTAAGTCAGAGAATCAAAACAGATATCTGTCTGCCATTTAAAATGTTTTCTCTTTATAATTTAGAATTTGCTGCAAGATTTCATTAGGTCTTTTTCCTGTCTTCCCCTTAGAAATTAGGGAGAAAAACCATATTTATACAGAACTTTTAAGGAACCTGTCTATCTTTTGAAGCCGGATACTTTTGTACATTCCAGTTAAGGTCAATTTATATTTTTGATAAATAAAATAATTTTGATAAGTTATTTTAAATGATTTTTAATGAACATCTTTTTATTTTCTCGTTTGATGCCTGAACCTGTCTTAGCCTGTAGAAAAACTAGGTAATCCTAAATATGACCTGCTGTTGTCTCACTTTCAGGCTTTGCTTGCTTTAAAAGTACTCTGCAGCCATAAAAATAAAGCTTGTAGGTTTGATTTTATAGCTGTCAGAAGGTCAGCATCCTTGGGATGTGAAGATCACCTTCTGCAGAGCACTGAGATTGTTTCAGTTCTGTATTATTAATATATATTTTATATTTCTATCCATTATTTTTTTACACTGTACAAAAAAGAGAAAAGCCAATGAATCTCAATAGTCAATTCCCTTTTTGTTTATTCAGGCATGGAAATCTTGACTGAGGGTGAGAGTGATATTGAATAATCATTTTAAAAGTAAATGTCACTTCTGATGGAAAAAATTATTCTAATCATGTGTGCATATGTGCGTGTATGTGTGTCTGTGTAGGTCAGTATGAAGATAATGAGAGAATTTATTTGTCCCATATTCAGGGTACCTGAAAAACCTAAATCTAATTATGCATACTATGTGGTATTTTGCTTAAATATTATTTTTATGGCACTTTTTCTCAGAAGACCTGCAGAAACTGTTAAGGAATTTTCAATGAAGGTTTCTTAAATGCCACAAAAACATAGGAGGAATGGAAATTGAAACTGCAGGGGCCTGGGGGATGGGGGATGGGACAAGACCAAGAGAAACACATAAAGTAAAATGAAGAGCAAACCTAAAGGTTAAATTTTAATAACATCAACAGAATATCCAGTACTGGTTGCTGCTTTTCTGCAGAGAAAAGGAAAGAAGAATGAGGTGGGGTCATTTGTCAGCCTCGAATTGCATCTTAGCTCCACTCCTTATTAGATCTTTTTGCTTTGGAGAAAATTATCAAACTGAACCTTTCCTGGACTTCCTTTTTATCAATAAAATAATGATAATATCTACCTTTCATGTTTATTCTGAGGACTGAAAATTAGATATATTATATTAGATATAATACACAGTAGGTTCTCAATAAATACTACTATTATTTTATGAAGGTCTGTTCTTATTATAGACCTTATTTAGTCACCAAAGGTCAATACAGCCCCAAAGTTAGGGCCATACGCAATATATCCAAACCTTGCAGATCTGAAGAATTGTAGCCAGTATGGGAATTTAATACCTGAAGCAAGCCCAAGAGGTTGAATATAATACCACAAGTTGTTCTCTACACAATACCAGGGGGCACCGCTCATAGGATGTCCAATAGAATGTCCTGTGTGTTGCATTTCCTTAGAGTTTCTGCATTTAAAGAAGCTTAAAATCAAGGCATTAAACGTTTTGTTTTGTTCTAAAACTGCTTAGGTTTTGAAAGCCCTCTTTTATAAAAGAACAGGGGGTGGAAGAAAGTTAATTGCTCCCAGATTTATTGACTCAGACACCCTCATATGAATCTTTATCTCTTAACAGGGCACTCTAGCCAACAACAGAGTTGGCTGAGGAATGAAATTATTGGTAGTCACATCAATTATGTCCCCTTTATGCCTCTAACCTGTTCAATCAATTTCGTTTTGCCAACATGATTGCATTAAGTTCTTGCTTTAATAAAAGCCTCAGGAGTGTCTGGGCCTCCAGCTTTCCGCTCTCTTCCTGCTCTCCTGTCCTGTCTTCCCCAGTACTCACCTCACATCAGACAGCGGCTTGATCCTCTCTAGGCACCGAGCTGCAGTGACAGGACAAGACGCTTCCACAAGGAGTTCCTCACTGGGGGACCCCAGAGAAGTTGACAAGCAATTATTCTAAACTTTTCCATCAGCAAAGCCCTCTGTTGGCTCCCTCAGAGTTTAGGCAATAGAACTTTGTAAGTGCTCAAAAGTCGGGCAAAATATAGACGTATCCAGAATGAGGTTTTTCCCCATCTTTTATAAAATAACTTATTTCTCCTTTTTACACAAGTTGTACATCCTCATTATTTAAAAAAGGAGAAAATGGAGAGGAAAAAGAATAATTTGTTATTTTTGTCAGTTAACACTTTAAGTCCTCCTAGTCACAGTCAATTTTAATTTAATTAAAAAATTAATTTTATTTAAATGATTTATTTAAATGGGCATATTGAATATGCCCAAGCCATTTTGAAGAAAAAAGTAAGAGTAGGTGACAGATTGGATTCCTCTGGTAGGCTGTAAGTGGCTTCAGGGCAGGCCCTGAGTCTCGCACACCACTTTTGTTTTCAGTCAGCCCTGGTATGTTAATATTACATAAATATGGATGTAATAATAAATGGTGTTGGGGAGTAAGGGATATGTTTGTGATTAAATGACTAGATTACTTTTTTTCTCACTTAAAAATTTTAAGATAAAAGATTTGTTGCCACATCAGAGAAATATGACTTTTGCTAGATTCCTTTTAAGATCAGGGCCACAGGGGAAATTCTTGAAGACTGCTTTCTTGTCCCTATTTTGAATCCTTCCAGAACTAAAGGGTGACCCATCTAAATAAACAAATGAAACCAAAGCTAGCCCCCAAAACAAAGCACAGCAGTGACTAAAACCATTGATCCTCACGAAAATCGTAACACCTCTTCTCTGTGACTTTATTAATTCATTCATGCTTGCCCTGTGTACATCCTTCAAGGAAGGGGAAGAAAGCTAATTAGGACCACTTCTGCCTCTAGTTTTTACTTACTGAACATTCAGTCTGCTATACTACCTGAGTGATCAGCATCTTCAGCATGACTTAAAATAATCTTTAACTAATGTTTCCCTGTTATCAGGGTCAGCCTGATGTTGTTGGCAGCAATGTGCTTTGGAGAGATTTCCAGTCTCATTAGACGTTTTGGATAATAACAATCAAGATGACACCCCAGCTCCTTCTTGTACAGAATTTCCATTGATACTGCCCCATCTCTGAGACCTCTTTCCATTATCTCTTTACTCCCAAGAGGGACTCATTAGGCTGTAGGTTGTGTCCTCATAGGTGCCCACCACTTAACTACAGAATGTTTTTACAAGTCACTTAGACCCAAACTGGCCCCCTTAGATTGGCTGTGCTGCTGTTCTGGTTAATTACATGTCATCTAATTGCATAATGTAGCTATATATGCATAGTGACCTGAAGCCAAGTACTTTATGGTATAATTACTGTGAATAAACTCCCAGTGAAAATAGAATTTAAGTACCTGGTGTAAAAATGACACTTTTAAAAGATTGTTTTTGGCTTTTTATAATGCTTTTATGTATTTTTAAAGAAAGCAAGCTTAAAAATACCATGTGACTTCTCCCTATACCCTAAGACCATTAAATACTATTTTCTGTAGTTGCTCTTATCTTTGATCTGTTCAACTAAAAAGTTTGATATACCCATAGTTATTGATTCTGAAGTTTTTTTTTCTGCATACTCATGCTTATTTTGGTTCATTCCAATTATGCTCCCTATTGTCAACAAAACTTGGAAATCAACCACTTTAGCCATTCAGGCTTTGGATAAAGTGTCCTCTTCCCTGTGAATTCAAGAAATTCAACACATCATTTGAATTCTTACTCTGGACCCACCATAATGCTAGAATCCCAGAATGCAAGGACACGTGAGTCCCATTATGTGGGAGAGGAGCAAGAAGGTAATAGATATCGGCGTACCTGGTGATCCATCGTGTAACTGAGCAGATCACAAGGAGCATTGGTGGCACAGGGAGACACCTCAGCCCTACAGGACACCTCATGGGAGACTTATCAGAGCAGGTGGCAGTTGAGACTCATCTACAAGAACGATCAAGAAGAAAGAATGAAGAAAAAGGGCACTTTAGGTAGAGAAAACAGCATGTGTGGGGGCATGAGGCCCTCCATGTGGTACCTGTGGAGCTGCTGAAAATATAGTATGAGCTGAGGAAGGAGAGAGAGAGAGAGAGAGAGACTTAGACATCGGCCTTCCAGTGATGGGAGGCCATTCAAAAAACTCTAAGCAGAGGAGTAGTATGGACACACACACACACACACACACACACACACACACACCCCAGTGACCCTGCTTTCCTTATCCTCTGCTGAGTTGTTTGTCCTTAAATACCAGCCCCTCCTTTAATTCCTACTGGGCTTGATCCAAACTATAGCATTTTCTAGGCCAGATGAACTGAAGAGGCTAAATTTAAGAGCCACGGGCTCTTGTCTACCAAAGCAGGTGGTTGCCCTTGTTACCTCCTGCATGCTGCCTCCAGAACCAGCGTGCATTGCACACAAGCCCAGCCTTACCTTGAACATGGGTGTAGTCCCTAAATGTGGTGGTGGTCTGAGCCTGTTCATTCATAATGTACCTGTGGGCCTGTGGGTTCCAGGCTGGCAACATAGAAGAATAAAACAGCTCACCTCTCACTGTTTACAGACATGTAAACGATTCCAATGGAGTACAATAAAGGCCACAGTAGAGAAACTAACAAAGCAGAAAGAAGGAGGTGGGGGTTGAAAACGACTTCTTTCAGGAAATAGCAGCTGCACACAGTCCTGAAGAGTGGAAGTGGTGTACAATCAAGGTTAAGGGCAGCAGAAATGCTAAGAACTGGAAGTGCTTCAGGCCAGAGAGTGGAAAAGGAGGAGGGAATGATAAGAGAAGGTAAAAGGATCGGAGGGGATCAGGCTCTCCAGGACCTGTACCCCGTCTTGAAGGGCACAGGAAACACCAGAGGGTTTTAAATGGGGAGGATTCATGTGGTCAAATTTACAGAAAGATTATTCTGACAGAAGAGAGAGCAGATTGCAGAGGGACAAGGTAGAGACAAGGAAAATGCTTCTTTGACACTGGGATTGAGCAGAATACCAATAAGAAATAAGGTACCTGAGCTGCATCCAGAAATGGACCTGAATGAGAGGTGAGAAGGCAAAATTGAGGGGTTTGGTGATTCCATGGATGTGAAGATGAGTAAGGATGGGATCTAGAGTGAAAAAAGCTAGTCCACAGTCCACCGATGGTACTATTCTTATAGGCAATTACACCTCTGGTGGATTTGAATGCCGTGGTGCAGTCATAGTGAGAGGTACCAGCATTGTCACTCATTTTTATATTCTTGTCCAAAAGTCAGACTCCTCTTTAAGCCTTATGTTTTTCTCTCTTTTGTAACATTTTCCCTTCAAAACCTGTAAGGAAGCTTGTATAAGTGGTAATATCCTTACTTTAAAGCTACAGACAATTGTGCACAAAAACACACAGCTAACGTGGTAGGTTAGGATTAGAATCTTCTGCCTATCTCATGCTTCTAGACTGCACATTTTGTTTAAAAGACACATTGTTAGATTATGTAAGCCTAGTGAAGTAAAATTGATTTTTGGTTTACAGCAAATAATCAATGATGAACATCTAGAACTGTATGTAAAGTTTTTCTCTGAAATTTATCTGTTAAATTTACCAGCTGTTCACAGTGAGCATTTTGAATAATTAGCATTCATAGATGGCTCACAGTGTGCTTCACATAATATTGATTCATTTGGTCCTTTGATCCTTTGAGTAGGCACTGTGTTAACCCCTTTTGGGATGACAAAGGTGAGGCACTCCAGTGTAGGTCACTGGCCCAAGTTCACCCAGTCAGTGGGTAACTGAATCAGGGTTTGAACCCAGACGTCCTGGCTTCAGAGCTTCCTAATGTCATCACTGTGATAAGAACGCTTACAACAACTTCATTCCAACTTTGTGACCTTAAGAGTAAACTAGTCCAGGACATAATCATTATTTTTTTGGAACCTCCTCAGGAGCGTTCGTTTAAGGGATTTTAACTTTGAAGAGATTTCTGGAGGCAGGGGAAGTAGCAAACCTCCACAGTGGTGCTCAGAGACCTCTCAGAGTCAGTCATGACTGCACTGGAGAGGGTTTCTTTACCCAGAGATCATTGCTGTGGAGCTCTGTCTCACTCAGAACCAGATAAAAAGCAAGACAGTATCTCAGAGGGACTGCGGATGACTTGTTCCTGCCCCAGGATAGTTCATTTAAACTGCAGAGTTTTGTTGCTGATCTTGAAGGTTAAAATTTATAATGATAAAATCCAAAGATGAGTAAAACTCAGCTCGTTTAAACCTAAAAAATCACTTGGGGGCAAGTCATATAATGTGCCTTCATTAGGACATGTTATTAAAATCTCCATGTTACAACTGTATTACAGTCCAGGTTTATAGCAAGCTTCTTCCTCTACATGGGTTTGAATGTTATTAATTTCTAGTTTCTTTCTCCTTTTATGTGTGAATTTTTGCAAATATTTTTTCAAATATACTTACTTTCCTAAATGTGTATTTGTTAGCTTTTTCCCTCCAAATTCAGATATTCTTAATCAAGTTTCTGATCCCTCTGATCAATAAATCTTTGTGCTTCCCACCTCCCACTCTTGTTCTTCCCTTTTTACAGACTACTTAAAGAATGTTCTAGTCACAGCAAACATCAGGAGCCCTCCCATCACCTCTTAAACACCTTCCTCCCAGTGAGATTGGTTGAAGTGCATTGTTTCCCGTGGTTTATTATCTCCTCAGCCCATGCTCAAGCCAAAGTCAGATTTGTGAAGGAAATTGTGTGAGACATTCCTCCAAATGCTCTAATAAAATTCAAATCTATCACATCTGCTCCACTCCCTTAAACTAGTAATCTTGTAATTCCATCAGAAAAGCAATCAAATTTGGTGTACCTTTTTTTTTTTCTTCATAAAGCTCAGTTTCTTATTACTTTTGGGTTTATTCCCTCTAGATGTTAACAGATTTTTATTACTCACAATATTGCAAACTCGCCAAATTACGATTTCCAGGGTCACTTTCATTGTTTTGAACATAGAGGCTGTCTTCCTTTTGCCTCATTCTGTCATGCCTAAATATTTGGGTTCCTGTTGACTGCATGTCTTATATTAGCCAGATTCGTTATTTATGAGGATGGTAGTGTGAGGAGAAGGTAGTCCCCCTGTTATCCATCATGTGAAACTCTCTTCTCATGTCATTGCTAAGTCAGCCTGACCTCATGGGCACTAATGTCCTTGGCCCTCACACAAACCATTCACATCAACTCACCTGCCTTTTGCTGTCCTTTAGAAGAGAGCACTCATGTACTTCATTTCTCTTTGCCTGTCCCCAGGCTCTCATGATTCTGTTTATTGATGTAGTTACTTTTACCTCTAGGACTAGGACTGGGTTTCTTCAATTTCACAGGGAGTCTTTGAGTCTTTGGTTCTTGAACTTCACCATGAGGGCAGAGTTCTCAGAGTTCTCCAGGGCCTGATTCAGAGCAACTGGCCCTGTGGTTCTTCCCTCAAGTGAGCATTGCTCTAGCCAAGGCTGCACCAGGATACAATCCTTTCAATTTTGTAAAGGTCTCTGCTTCTATTTTTTCTATTATCCACAATTACTTTCTTCTCTGTTAATAAACCTATCAATAGGCACTTTTTTTCATTAGATTTTATTATCTTTTCTAAGCTTTATATTGCTTAATACATTTCTTCCTCAACAACAAATATGACTATACTTAAAACTAGGTCAGAGACTTTAGTATTAACAGATTTATTCCAGGGGAAATGGAGATCTTTTTGCCCCCCCCCATGTATTCACTCAACAAACATTAAATGAGTAACTCCCAGGTGTCCATACTGGACCATAAAGATGAGTCTCTCCTTTGAAAGCATTTGCGAGATCTTGAAGAAGTGGGCAGTGGAAACAGCTCCACCATGGTGTGGTGTGTGCTAAGATGAGTGATATACAAGGTGCAGCGGAGGTATCATCCCAAGGAGATGGAGGCTCTGAAGAAGAATCCAGCTGTAGACAGGGGAATCTGGGTGAGTTTTCCAGGCAGTCGAGGGGGAAATGGCATGAGAAATAGATTCTCAACCTAGGATATCCTCAGTCCTCCTTCCAGATCTGCCTGTCTTTGTATTACTGGCAGATTAAGGAGAAGCTAAGTCTATAGAAAAGAGGCCCAGAGGTTGGAAGGAGAAAACAAGTGTTAGGTTTGTTAAGTGTTAGTTTGCTTTATCTAGCATAACAAAGTACCGGGGACGCAGTGGCTTGAACAACAGAAATTCATTCCCACGGTTCTGGAAGCTGGAAGTCAAAGTTCAAGGTATTGGCAGGGTTGTGTCTTCTGAGGCCTCTCTCCTTGGCTTGCAGAGGGCCACCTTCTCCTGTATCCTTACAAGGTCAACACTGTCTGTGAGGCCTGTGTCCTGATCTTCTAAGGACACAGGTCCCATTGAGTTGGGGCCTACCCTCATGACTTCACCTACACTTGAATAGTTCTTTAAAGCTCTGTCTCCAAATACAGTCTCATTTAGAGGTACTGGGAGTTAGGGCTTCAACAGAACCATTTTAGGTGACACAATACAGCTCATGTCTTGTATTTAGTCTCTGGTAGTGTCTGAACTAATGGCTTAACTGGACTTTAATGTCACTCAACTGGAAGTATACATGATGAGCTCTTATGTGCCCAGCTAGGCTCTTCCGTGTTTTATATTAAAATAATTTATACTAGATATTATTGTAAACATCATAGATTTCCTATGTAGCTCTGTTTAGAACCGAAATATTATAGAACTCACTACTTATTAAAGGCTAAGCTTTATTCCTGGAGTCCCGGGACACGTGACAATAGGTGCACCTCTTCTGTGCTGCAGTGAATGCTACACCACATTCATTATCACTGGGGAAAGGATTAGTCTTTAAGTTGCTTAAACACCAGTAACTTGTTCCCACTCTAGAGAAAAGTTCATTTATCTTAATTTAGAGAGATCATTTTATAGAATTTAAATGTAGATTTAAAATATAGTTAAAAAAAACTCCTTAAAAGGAATAACTGCTTCTTGGATGTTCTGTATGGGAAATTTTTTTTTTGTCATTGTTAAGTATGAGAGTTTGAAATGTCTTTGTATTCTCAGCCATTTATAATTTTTCTGGTGTGTTTAGTGTGTCTGGCTGGTAAACTTGTGTAATGATCAGAAGATGTCAATCCTAATTTCAGCTGGGCCACTTGCTTCTTTGTGATTTGCACAAAACTTTTAATTTTCTTGAGCTTCCGTTTCCTCATTGGTTAAATGCAGTTTTATATATATATATGTGTGTGTGTGTGTGTGTGTGTGTGTGTACACACACACATACTTATTTCATATTTTATACTGGTGTGCTTTTCCACTGTAGAAATTGTTACTGCATTAATATGCAAGATAGTACTTATATTTTAAAATACCAGAATTTATTTTTAAATAGCAATATGTTTTTTGAGTGTGCTTAGCTTTTTGAATTCTTTATATACCCTAGAGATTAGTGCTATATCTTATGTGTGAGGGGTAAAGATTTACTCCCAAGATGTAGGCTCTCTATTCACCTCACAGATTGTTTCTTTTGCTGAGAAGAAGCTTTTCAGTTTGAGTCCATCCCATTTATTGATTCTTGATTTTAATTCTTGTGCCACAGGAGTCTTATTAAGGAAGTTGGTGCCTAATCCCACATGATGGAGATCTGGGCCTACTTTTTATTCTATTAGATGCAAGGTCTCTGGTTTTATTCCTAGGTCCTTGATACATTTTAAGTTGAGTTTTGTGCATGATGAGAGATAGAAGTTTAATTTCATTTTGTTGCATATGGATTTCCAGTTTCCCCAGCTCCATTTGTTGAAGAGGCTATCTTTTCTCCAGTGCATGTTCTTGGCATCTTTGTCTAATATAAAATAATTGTAATTTTGTGGGTTGGTCTCTGTGTCTTCTATTCTGTGCCATTAGTCTACCAGTCTGTTTTGGTGCCAATACCAAAACTAGTAACCTAATCAATAAATGGGCCAGGACCTGAACAGACACTTCTCAGAAGATGATATACAATCAATCAACAAATATATGAAAAAAATGTTCATCATCGCTAGCAATTAGAGAAATGCAGATCAAAACCACTCTAAGATTTCTTCTCACTCCAGTAAAAATGGCAGCTATTATAGAGGACAAACAACAGTTAAGTGTTGTCCAGGATGTGGGGAAAGATACACTCATACACTGCTGGTGGGGCTGCAAATTGGTGCAGCCAATATGGAAAGCAGTATGGAGATTTCTTGGAAAATTGGGAATGGAACCACCATTTGACCCAACTATCCCTCTCCTAAATACCCAAAGAACTTAAAAACAGCATACTACAGGGACACAGCCACATCAATGTTTATAGCAGCACAATTCACAATAGCTAAACTGTGGAATCAACCTAGATGCCCTTCAATAGATGAATGGATTTTAAAAAATGTGGCATATATACACAATGGAATATTACTCAACAATAAAAGAGAATAAAATCATGGCATTTGCAGGTAAATGGATGGAGTTAAGAGAAAATAATGCTAATTGAAGTTAGCCAATCCCAGAAAATCAAATGCCAAATGTTTTCTCTGATATAAGGAGGCTGATTCATCATGGGGTAGAGAGGGGAAGCGTGGGAGAAATAGACGAACTCTAGATAGGGCAGAGTTGTTGGAGGAGAAGGGAGGGGGCATGGGGTTAGAAATGATGGTAAAATGTGATGGATATTATTATCCAAAGTACATGTATAAAGACACGAATTGGTGTGAATATACTTTATATACAACCAGAGATATATGAACCACACTTTATGATGGAAGAGAGAAAAGGGTGAATGATAGTATTTATATGAGCAGAAAGTAATAATGTCTTGCCAAGATAGAACTGATTAGAAAAAAAGAAATTTGAAATTCAAAAGGCGTAAGATATAAGAAACCTTGCAGATCACTTACATTACATGAGGAAGAGGTTAAAATATAGACCATTAAAGTCATTCTTAAGGTAAAATGAAAAAGATGTCTTTGAGGCAAATTTTAAAAAGGGAAAAAGACCTAGACCCAGTTCAAAGAAGTGGGAGGAAATTTCGATTAGATGAGAAAGGACAAAATGAAATAGTGACATCTTCGTGCCCCTACCCCAGGTCTGAATAATCAAAGGCATGACACGGGCCTGCACAGAATATGTCTATTCTTACAAAAATCACCCATGAGGGACTTGTCCTGTTTTGCTATGCAAAAGCATTTTGTAGGCACCATCAGAGCCTGGTACAGCACTGAGGATAGCACAAAGGAGGCCTGTCGTGGTCCCGCCTCCTAGATGCGGTCACAGATGCAGAGGGTGAGATGGATATCCAGGCCCTGCACATTTCCACGTATTGTGCAAGCTGCAGTGCTGGGAGTGAAATGTGGTCAGGGGACTGCCACCTCACATGCGGTTAATTGGGGAAGATTGAGTGGATGGGGTGGACAGCAGGGGCTGAGCCTGTTTCCACATCAGCTCGCAGCCAGACCTCCAGCCGCTGTCACCTCTTCTCCCAGGGAGTCCTGGATCCTGTGGCATATTTTAATAGGAAAGAAAATAAAAAGAGGAAGGAAGGACAGAGGAAGGGAAGAAATGTAGGTAAGGAACTTACTCCAGAAAGCTCTTGTCTTCTCTTTGCTTCTGTCTAGCAAAACAGCCTCTGGGACCACCATCTTTATTGGCCCCACACTCCTGGCATGTTCCTGAGGGCAACTGAGCAGATCCTTCCCCTGCTCTGGGGGCATGCAGCTGACCAGTGTTCTCCTCTGTACACTGATCCTGAAAGCAAAGAAATCATCACAGAGAAGGTTTTTTTTTTTTTTTTAGCCTTGTCCATGTGCTGGGCCTCTTCTAAGTACTTATGATATGTTAAATCACCAAATTCTCATCTTCCTAATAGTTATAGGATCTGGGTAAATTACTGCTCTCCCATTACAGAAAAAGAAACTGAGGCTCTAGCCCTCCTCAATTCCCTGGTGGCCGAGCCAGGGTTGGGGTTCAGAGCATCCCTCTCAGCTACTTTGCCCAAAGTGCAGAAGGTAGGCCAAACCCTGTCATTGACCAAAGGACATTCAGTTTTCAGGACATGTTAACCTAATTTCATCATGACCTTTTCATGTGAAACAAAAGATTTTATTACCCCATTTTACAGAAATGAACTCAGAGTGACAGTGATTGAATAACCAAATTATTAGGAAAGGGTCATGGACATGGTTTCTTTTAGTTTTAAAACTCAACTTCCCCCTCAGGACAAAACTGTTTATATACATTTACACACGTGCAAGTAAATTTTGTGCAATTTGTACCATTGTACAAAGCTCAAAATAAGAATATTGCAAAAATTTATCCAAGGTGGTTGTCACAACCATCTAGAATTATGGGATTTTAGCTCTTTTAGTTTTATCAGAACTGGGAATTAATGCTAAAAGATAGCACCCCCGCCCAGCCAGATCTTCAGGTCTTGGCTTCATCCAGGGACCCACAGTTCCTTTGTCACCTGGGTCAGTGCAAGTCACATCCTGACCCAAGAGTCCTGAACCTGGCAGTCACATACATGACCTCCTTTCTTCTGGGAGTACCTGGCTGTGACCGGCCCTGCTGTGGGACTCTAACTTAGGAGCAGAAGCTGGGTGGAGGCAGAAGCTCCTCCCAGGCCTGGGTCTTATTTCTCAGTAGACATTGAGCATTGAGCATGCATCAGGGTCTGTGGGAGACACTGGAGACATAATTAATGGTGAAGAAAAGCATAAAAACCTCTCTCCTCATGGAGCTTGCAGTCTGAGCATTTCGGGGGACACACTGCAAGAGAAAAGAAGGCTCAAGGGCTGCTGTGTAACAACAGGTGCTCTAGACCCATGGAGGGGGACGCCTAGGGGCCCTGTCCACAGCTTGCCATCTGTGTATCCACAGTTGTCATCTCTCTTCACCAGTCATCTTCATGCACTTAGGTGCATCTTACATCTTTAGAGCCTTCTTAAAAATGTGTATAAAATGCCACTAAAAGAACTGTATAAGAGAGGAAATGAGACTGGCACACTAAGCAGCTAACACTGCCTGTAAGGAACCGAATAAAAATTAGTTCTCTGCCACAAAGTGCCTACCCCACCCTACCCTGCCCCTTGGTTCAGGCACTTTCCCATCCCAGTAGATTGGATAAATAGTAATAGATCATAATAAAATAAGCTCCTGTCTGTGAACATTATCAGATAGGCCTAGGTCTCAGCGGCCAGTGTTAGCCATGTCATCCCACTTTGTAGATCTCCTTTTTTATTTCAGCTCAATCCAGATTCTTCCCTTTATTTTCAGAGATAATCAGCCCATTCAGGGAGTTTTGTTTTTCATGACGTTGATACTCTTTTTAAGGGGACGATTAGCCATGTATCTGAGAACATTTAGGAACACCTTATCTACATAGCTACAGACTGTCACCTGAGTGTTCTGTGCTCCATAGAGTCATGAGTGTAGCTTTCTTTTGAGGTTTCTTCCCTAATGTATGCATACTGCAAAAGATTTTGAAACCGTGTCTCTGCAATGTGCACCATCCATGGATTCTTCCACCTCCAGAAGGCTGGATTCCTAGTCTGTAACATGAGGCAAGCCGCTCCTGGGACGTTCCCAGCAGCCCACACCCAACACCAGTGTTCCCGTTCCTGTGCAACCCACACTTGGCACCTTCCTCCAGCCCCTTGGCTGGGTGCACTCTGCCTTGAATTACAGTTTCGTGTGTCTGACTCTAGGCCTTTTCCCTCCAGACTCTGAGCACCCAGAGCTGCTGAAACATATTTATTAATCCATCAATGTGCAAAGCAATTTAATCAGGGCTTTGATAGGAGACTGAAGGAGAAGGCTGTGAGAAGGAGTGCTAAGGGGGAGTGGGCTGTAATGAAGAAAACACCTAAGTGGGATCCAGGGACACAGAGGATGCTTTACCTCCCATAAATGGCAGAAGCACTGAGAAGTAATATCCAGGGCTAGGATATCAGTGGTGGCATGCTTGCCTTGCTTGTGCAAAGCCCTGGGTTTAGTCCATGGTACTGCAAAAAAAAAAAAAAAAAAAAATGTATCAGAAAGAAAACTGATTTATATTCTAAAAGACCTAATTTTCTTTAAGAAGTGTATGATAGAAATGAAGATGACAGCTGCCTTTTTCCTACGGTTATCCGCTGATTGCATTTGGTCATATTTCATTTTGATTCAGCTCTCTCCTGTCGGTATAATATCACCATTACATTTTTATGCCATTTTAGATTTTCTTTTGTTGTCACATGTAGGAAATGGATTACATTCTTCTTGTCTGTGAAACCAAAGAGATTGTTTTGTTTGGAGAGGGGCTCACACTGTGTGGACCAAAGAGTACAAAAGAGATCAGGTACCTGAGTAGTCTGTCCTAACCATTCTAAAGAGGAATTAGGGTAATGCAGTTGACCTGAAACCTCCCTCTAACCCGTGGTGACAGGAGCCAGCGCAGATCATTACTCTGCTCCTTTGGATGGCTGCCTCATGGTTACAGATTCTGCTTCTGTATGAAATTCTTTTTCAAGGAGCTTACATCCCCCCCCCCACTTACCTCTTCCCCCTACCCACCACTATCTTCTTCACCTCTGCAATCCTCAACTTTCCCCATGGGGATTTTTTTCGTGTATTTATTCATTCAGTCAGTATTTATGTGTCTCCTATGTATCAAATGAGGTGCTAGATGCTGGGAGATTTACTCAGAGACCCAGTGCGGGAGGCCAAGTGATGCGGAGATAGTCTGAAAGAGAGCTGGGAAGCGATGCCGCAGCTCTGGTGGAAGCGCAGTGGAGGGATGAGGAGGAAGCTAAGCCAGAAAGAAGGTCAGGGGAAGCTCGGAGTAGGAAGTGATGTTATATCCGGAAAGGAGATGCAACTTAGCTGGGGCCATTCTTCTTAGTGTGAGGAAGGTTGCAGTAAGTGACAGAGGAGAGTTGAAGGAAGTGTCTCAAAAAGAGGAAGCAGCACCCACAAAGGCATGGGGACCAGGGAGAAGAAAACTCCATGTGTTCAGAAAGCCTCATGGGGGGCCCCTTGGCCATGCACCAAGGATGGGAGAAAAGACACAGCAGTAGCTGGAGCCAAGTGGGAGAGGGCTAAGCCCTGCTCGTGAGCACACACCAGCGTGTAGGCAGCGGGGAGCCTTGGAAGAATGTGATCAGGAGACATCAATAGTTTTGAAGGCTCATTTTGGTGGAGTATAGGAAATAGATGTCGGAAGGTCAAGACAAGACAAAAGAAAACCACTTCAGAAGTCACCGCATTGTGGATGAGAAAAGACAAGAGTGTGGTCAGGGATGGTCGTGGTGAAGTGGACAGATTGGAATTCAATGAAGTGCTGTAACTGGAGGACACCATGATGCTGCTAAAGCCACACTGGCCTCTTTGCTGTTCTATAACCATATCAAGGACACCTCTGCCCTAGGACCTGCTATGGTCTGAATGTTTTTGTCCCCCCTGCCCACAAATTCATTTCAAATTCTAAAGTGCTCATGTTAGGAAGTGGGGCCTTTGAAAGGTGATTAGTACTTTAAGACAAACAAATAACCCAGAGACTCCCTCACCCTTTCCACTATGGCCATGAGAAGACCATGGTCTAGGAGAAACAGGACTCCACAGACACAGAATCTGCTGGCATCTTGACCTTGGATTTCTGGTTTATAAGCCACCAGTCTATGGTATTCCATTACAGGAGCCCAAATGGACTAAGGCAGGACCTTAGCACCTGTTGTTGCCTCCAACTCCAGTGATTTGCCCTCAGAGATCTCTATGGCCTCCCCAGCTTTGAATCTGGGCTCCAATACCACCCATGAAGCCCATGCTGACCAGTTGCCATGAGGGGCAAAAGGTTCGACATCTGCAGTTGAAGGAAGAGATAAAGAATGTCCACACGTTTCTGCCCTTTTCAATGTTTTATTCACTCAAATCATTTAATACAATTTTACTCTATAGGTTCTGAATCAAGGAAATGACAATCCTTAATGCTAGGCACTGCAATAGACATAAATCAGTTCACACAAACAATTCTAGATTAATTCTAAGCACTGCAAACACACTTAATCATGACAGGCTCATGACAGACATTCCCTCTGCATGCTAAGTTCCAGTGTCAGATCAAAAGTCTCAAGCCTTAGGCTTTAAGTCTAGCAGATGCACACTCACTCACACCATGGTGATCAGATCAGGAATCAAAGCAGACTTCTCCTGGAGTAGAGCTGACAGCTGGTTGTGGAGGCCGTCTTAGGGAGAAGTCCTTGTCTCACCAGAGTCAAGAGGCTGCTGTAGAATTTGAGAGCAGTGAGAACAACGCAGAGGATCAGGCAGATGAGAAGAGCTGGGATGTCAGTCCAGGTCCTCATCAGGCTCTCAGGCTTGTGCACATCAGTGTCGGCTGGCTGAACGTCTGTTCATCTGTTCTTTCATTTACACTAAATTCTGGGACTTTTGCCCCACCCCCCCCCTTTCAATCCCCATCAGCTGCCACAGGGTCTCTCAGTGATGTCATTTACCCTGGGGTTAAAACATCTGGTCTAGTGGCCCCCACCCTGATCTTTTGCCCTTCCGTTTTGCCTTTCAGAGAGTTTATCAGGCTGGGGAGAAGAGACTTGTTTGTGCCTGAGGGCCATACTAGAGAGGGCTCTGTTAGGTGTGCTTGATGAGACTGCAGGTTTCAAACTGGAGTTTTAAAATGAAGTTGCTTAGGCTCAGGCCTAATGCCATCCTCACACCACCCTGCTTAGAGCTGCGCTCCCATGAACCTGATTCCTGCATCCCCTGTCATGTTCAAATTTTCACTGTTTCATTTTTTCATCTACTGACATTCTCTGTAAGTTTGATCACATTATGTTCGTGATCTTTCTCCCTTCTGGAATATAAGCTTCATGAGAGCTTGAGTGTTTTTGTCCTGGCTAAGGATGTTGGTGAGGTGTTCTGAGTATCTGAGGGCCCAGCTACAGTTAACCCTCATGGATATGTAGTGGCTGGCAGCAGAAGACAATGTCGGGCAGGAAGATGCATGATTTGATAGGGGCTGAGGACGTGGAAGGCGAGCAGAGGAAAGATGAGGGCGGTGGGATGCTGAAGATGTAAACAGTGCCCTGCAGCTCATCCTGGATACGCAGGGACAGGGAATCCTGAGTGGAATACAGGAGAAACACAGGGGTGAAGGTCAGCGAGGTCGAGGCGCACGAGTGGCCAAGACCTATGTGAGTGTTGGAAGGATGGAAGAAAGTGACCAGTCACTGTTCAGTCCTCAGTCACCCACTTCTTATTGGACACTATTGTAGTAAGGATTCTCCAGAGAAATGGACCAATAGGTTCTGCATATAGACACAGAAAGATTTGTTTTAAGGAATTGGCCCATGTGATGATGGAGGCTGGCAAGGCCTAACTCTGCACTTGAGTCCCAAAGGCTTCTGCTGGTCCACTCCAGGGAAGTCAGTCTTCTGTGCTATTCTGGTCTTCAGCTGATTGGATGAGGCCCATTAGGAAGGGTAACCTGCTTTATTTGAAATCTACTAATTTAAGAAGCATCATTGATATTTGATCACATTTCTGGGCATCATGGCCCCCGCCAAGTTGACACACAAAATTAACTGTCACAAATACCTGTAGAGGGCCAGGTCTAACTAAGGGACAGCTAGGGCAAAAGAATTCCTTCTTTTGAGGAGTGTGGAGTCTCAAGGAGTGTATGACCTCTGTGGATACTGAAGTAAATGGCATGACAATCAACCTGCTTTTAGGCCACCTCCAAAAACGTAAACTTGACTTTATGTTGAGGATAAACCTGATACCAGGTATACATATAACATTTGTGAGTTTAAAAATATATATATTACCAAAACATTGAACCCTGCTGTATTACCTACATTGCAATTAGCTTTCTATCAAGATAGCCATGGGAAAAGAATTCATTAATATTTATGGACTTTTCCACCTCCTCAAGTTATCTGGTTACATCTTTAGATTTTATTTTCTATTGGCTAATGTATAAGCTTTGTTTTATTTTGCTTTTTTTGTTGTTGTTGTTCTAACTAGTTGTCAGTGATCTATACTAAAATGAGAAAATAACATGTTTTGTTTAATATCTTATCAATCAAACTAGCATGAAAAGTAACAGATTTTATTTTTACATATAAAAATACCTTCCTCCCTGCAACACTGAACCTGTACAACCTATATACTTACTTAGTGCCTCCTTTAGAAAAAAAAGGAGATTAAAAAATAATTTCCACAAACCCCATAAAGGAATTAAAAATGTGCTGCCATAATCATACCGATCAGGTCTCCACCTAACCAGGCATGGAGCACAGAAGCATCGTGTGGGCCACACTTAGGGTCCTGTGGGTTTTGCAGCTGACACGGAACATTAGGTGCTAATTTGCATAGCTGATGTACTCTGTTCATTGCCTGTGGAGAGCCTGTTAGCAGCAGAGGTCACAGGAGCCCAGGTCCAGCAGAGCTGCAGAAAAAACCTGTTGTTTTGTTCTTCTCAGGTGAGAGAGGCCACAACCTCTCTATTAATTAGTCATTATGGTTAATAAACATTTACCAATAGGTTAGAAGGGTGAACTCCACATACTGAGTGTAAAAATTGTATTATGCAGGGCAAGACGGGAATTGCTGGTGTCCCTGAAAGTACCTGGAAAAGCATGTCTGTGATGAAGGTATCTCCCAGTCACAGAGAAGCCCAGGACCTGAGAGGTAGTGAGAGCCCCCAGTGATGTGAATGGATTTCAGATAGAGCATATGGGGTTCATGCCTTGGATGTCATGTCCAGTGATCTTCTGTTTTCATGCAGGGACTATATTGGACCATTAAATGCAACTGTCTATAGTAGAGATTTATTATTTTATACTGGGAAAAATTACTTAGGAACATATCCCCATAGAAATGCGCACTTTGCACTCCACATTTCAGAATACTAAAAATGTATATAATAGATAAAGTAAGTTTGTCCTGAACAGCTTTTGCAGGGATACAAAGAGGATGTGCATTATTGATTTCTGCTTGAAAGTGGAAGGTGAAAGCTTATTAATATGCTTGGCTTTTTTTTTTCCAAAGTAACACGTTTTCAGAATGCTATACTGGTTCATATTAATACATTTCCCCAAATCTAAAAGCCAGTCATTGCTAAGTTACATTATTTGAGTAAAGGGTTTTATGTAAAAAAAAGGTCTATTCAGATTAAATGATGAAATTTTACATTTTCAGTGTGTTGTAAAGCTGAGTTCCCACTTCTCATATAAATAGCTACTATATAAAATTATTTTTCAATTTTTATAATAATAATAATTGCTAACTATATTGAGTATTTGCTATACTTACTATGTACCAGTCAATACGTAAGTGCTTTGCATTTATCAGCTTTTTCATTCCCACCCTTTGAGAAAAGATTTATTAGTCTCATTTTACAGATGAGAACACTGAAATGCCAAGAAGTTTAAGTGATTCTCTCCACGATGCACTGCTGGGTAGTGCAGGATGAATTCTTATCTGGAGCCAGCTGACCTCAGGGCCTGTACTCTTATACTATGTCAAGGTCAAGTCATTAGCTTTACTTTAAGAAAAGGAAACTTTAATGTCAGCATAACCAGACCAAAATCTTATTACACTGAAGCACAGCTAAAACAATTCAGATAAAGAGAGAACTGACCTAATTGACCTTACCTTTAGAAATTTGATATATCTAAGTCTCTCAAAAACCATTACTGAATGAAAAAAAAACAAAAGAAAATGGGATTTGAAATATGAAGAACATTTTAAACTTGTGAAAACAGGAAGGTCAAGATTTTTTTTTTAATCATCTCTCATAAGAGGAAACTAACCCCAAAAGAAAAGGCAGCATTACTTTGTCACATTTTTTTTCAAAGGCTGAATCTCAAAAACTGTGATTTGCAGTGGAAAAAAAATAGCTTATCAGAACTCAGAAGTCCCAGGATTTAGACCTGACTTTCCTGTTCACTCTGGGTGACTTTGGGCACTTCACTCTCTGAGTCTCAGTTTCCAAAAAAATTAAGACCTTTTTTCTTCACTAGATGAAGTAAATACTAAATCACTAGAGTTCTTGCCAGCTCTAATAATTTATAAATATCTTCAGAGTAGAAATGCGTGTAGAACTTTCACATGCTATCTTAGAATCTTAGAATCAAAACTAATTAAGCTCTTTTCTAAGATGATTATTGTGAGGGTTTTTTTTCCCCCTTGATGAGACCAACAGCTGGGCAAACATCATTTTTCTTCAAACATTGGTAGTTGATCGCATTAACTCCATCATCGCGGTTGATCTTTGGCCATTTGCTGAGGCAGCTAAAGTGGATTTATTCCCGAGAAGATGCTGTGGGATCTCATCCTGGTAGTATAAAGCCACATGGAACCGTTAGAACAACAAGGAACTGCTAAATCAACAACACCCTTGCTTTCTCCTCTTTCTCCTCCTCCTCCTCTCCCCTCTTTCTTCTCCTGTTTTTCAGAGACACTAAATTGATTTTCTCATTATCTAGAAACTTGATAAGAGAAGTGCTAAGATCAAGATATGGAGGCTGATCCATCTATTAACAAGACCCTCACTGAGAGCTGGAGATCGTGAAAGAGAAGCATAAACCCTGGAGGAGAAGCTGTCTTAATCTACTTTAAGACAATCTCCTATGAGAATGTGGGGTCTTCTTGCCTTTCTAATTCTGGGAGGGAGGGGATGTGCCAAATAGATGAATAGATGAACCTTGAAATGAGTCTTTCAGATTGCCACAAATCTGTCAATAATCTTTTTTATTATTGACTTAAGACCACTAACAGATTTGTTCGATGAGAGAGGAATGAGAAGATTTTCTCTGTAGTGTCTTTAGAGGAAAGAGCTCTCTGAGGAAATCCATTTCAGTTTACCTTTGACAGTGCAGTTCTTTTCCTCCTTTGAGGGGCCAACAGCATCCTGGTCCACAGTGTCCTGCTAGTTCCCTCACCTCTGATCTTGAGCATATTTTAACTGAGGACTAGAGTGTGCTTCTCCATGAAGGTTTAATTAAGACATTAGTATTCATTCACTAGCACTAGGCACATTTGTATCTCTAAGGAGCAGAGATAGACAACAAAGGGTCAAACTTACTGAAACAAAAGTAGAGCATCCTTTCTTAAAATTCAGAGGCCCTGAGCATCTTCCTCTTGGCCTTTATGTGAAGAGCTGACAGAGGACAGCTTTGGCATGTGATGAGAAACTCAGAGTCCCTTTCAAATTCCTTTGTTCATAGAAAATATTTCAGTGTCTGTGTTCAGCATCCAGGTGTGAAAATGATGTATATTAGGATATTCGGGACTGAAAACACATAGGTTTTTAAAATTTTAAGATTGCAGAGTTGCATACATTAACAGAACAGGTTTTTAAAATCATCTTAGGTTGAGAGAAAACGTGAATAGCCTACATGAAGCATATGGTAAGAGCTGTTCATTCCATTTGCATTTGTTTCTGGGAGCTGTACTTATTGCAGCTTACAAAATCAATTCAGTTTGGCTTCTGTTTCTCCGTGCAATAAAGTATTTTCTGTGTAATAAAGAAAATATGGGTCCAAAATATGGATGTGAAAATGTTCTTGTCACAAATCAAAATGTCAGTATGTTGACCCAAATATGAACAAGTCCAAAAAGCCTCCCTCCTACAAAAGCCAAAATTTGGGGGAACTTTTTCTATTTTGCTTACAATAACTAAGAAAAATAGAACATACAAATTTCAGTTGTTTAAAAGACCACACAGGCCCTATACTTTTACATCTCCTGGATTGTATTGATTTAAATGTCTCATACATTATCAATTTGAAAGTACATTGCATAAAAGATAATTTATTTTCCCTATTGTTACCACTGAAAACATTGAGTCAACAACCAAATTGTACTCTTCCAATAAAACTCTTCATCTAACAAGTCCTTTCTGTTTGTTGTCATTCATAGCTTTACTTCTGAATCATTATTAATCACAGCTCATGTGTTCAATCACCGTAAACTGTTCATAATGGCTTATTTGTAGCTCTTAGGTTTCCTTTAATCTCCCCACAGTGAATTACAGTAGAACTCAACTCATTTGTTGGCATTATTAAATTGTTGATTAATGCCCAGGTTTAAAATTGTTAGCCTTTTCTTATTTTTATAAAGAACTGAAAAATCAAGAATTCCTTCTCTTGCCAAAAACCAGTCAGAATTTTCAAAATATTTCTCTTTTAAGTCTTGGGCTCTGATACCACCACATATGTGAAAGTTGTACTAAAGTCGTTTTGGGTAGCTTTAGCTCCCATGATTGTCTATTCTTAACTGTGGGTCAGAAGTCCTGGTGTTAGACCAAAAGCTCTTCTGGAACCCAGCCCATGTTTTATTCGTCTTGTGGGGAAATATCCCAACAAACTAGACATAGCATTCTTCAGCAAATAGAAACTCCATGAAAATAAGCATTTACTCACTTGCCCAAGATCCCAGAATGAGACAATATCCCTAAGGGGAGCCAGAAATCTTAATATAAATGGATAATGCATGATCTTCTCTCATCTCACAGAAAGCAGATGGCTCACAAGATTTGTGCCCTCAAGGAAAATTGGGAGAATGCTAAGGTTGTGTTTAGTTAGGTCTTCCAAAGAACCTAAGTCAGACATCACAGTTTCCCGCAGTGCAAGAAAAATGTCCCATCCATGGCTCCTGGTGGCATGGATTGTGCTTCCTTAGACACAGTGTGAACCCAACCTATCCCTCCAGCCTTATCTTCTATCCAGCCAGCCAACCTTCCCTCTGAACAACTGTGTGGGTCTCAGCCCCTCTCTTCTACTCTGAACCATGGTTTTTTATTGATTCAAGAGGCTTCTTTTTCAGGACTACAATCTAGTGTTGCCTTCTCAGTGAAATCACCCCACTTGTTTACGGCTACAGTTAGTCCCCACTATGACCTAAAGAGTCTGGGGAGAGGAGAGGGGATGGAGAGAGGTAGAGAATGCATGGGATTATTAAAACTGGTACACAGATCTCTGTCACAGACTGGAATAAAACAAACAAACAAACAAAATAACTATTGTCACATGGCCTATGAAACAGGATGGGAACACATGCCCCACAAAAGATTAGGATGCAGCATAGTAAATTATTCAAGATGTAACTACAGACTTATTTCTTAAGAAGTTCATAAGTATACCCTTCCCTCTGAATATGCTGACTTTATGAATTATCCATTTAACTTTCTCTACATTTAAAAGATGTGTGATGTCCCTCAGCTAACTTATAAATACCCTGTGTTCAGAAGCTATGTTTACTGAACCCCATAAAGAGTTCTTCAAACCTTTATTTAATGCTTCTTCAACCTCTACCCTAACCAACTTCATTCATTCGTTGATTCAACCAACCAGTGACATTGCCTCCCACCGTATCAAGAGCATGAAGGTAAACTAGGCACGTTCTCCTAGCATCTCTTCTCTAGACTTACAAAGTAAGACCCAGGGAAATACGTGCCCCTCTTCTTTCCTGGGCTCTAATGGCTCTGTGCTCTGGATCCGTGCCTACCTTCCCTCTTGAAGCTCCATCAGGTCTCTTTCTTTCAGCCTCAAGTGCCCTTGAAATGGCACCCAGCTCCTGGCTTCTGAAATCACTGTGCCCAGGAATATCAGAATACCTATGAGTCTTCAAGCATGGCTTGCAGGATCCTGTCATGCAAGTGAGTTGGCCTGTAACGCCTTTTATGCTCCCTTCCCTGAGAACTTCCCATATGTCTTTCAAAACAGCATAAAATATCCTCAATCCTTGAAAATACCTTGTCCTCTTACAAGTACCTACTTCCTCTTCTGTGAGCCACAGCACACTATCTTGTCACATAGGACCAATTCCCACCCAACAGGGTGCTTCCTTACTTTGTTACATACTCATGCTTCCTCATTAGATCGAGCACTTGTGTGCAGGGATTGTCTTGGAATCATTACCTCCCTGGTGTGGCTGTCACACATAGTTGGTATTTTAACAAGTGTTGCTCCATAATTCAGTTTTTCCCCCTCTTACCAACTAGGACTTGATAAAATAAACACTTGCATCATGTCATTTTTATTCTCTAATAGAAACCTTCCTTTAATGATGCACCTTCCTGTGGATTCTTCTAGATGTGGAAGAGAGTATGCTTTTAAAACCCTTTTGGCTTTTCTTTTTTTTTTCCTAACTAGTTCTCCTAGACTCACAGAGGGCATTCAGTAGCTTACATCTTACACCACCCTATCCAACTCTACAGGGAAGAAGCAAATAACACTCCTGACCGTCCTTCTCATCATCCCATTATATAATAAAACATGAGGAAAGGGCGACTTGTGTTAAGGCCATACCAGACACATGCACACCCACATGGGCACACATGCATACCTAAAATCATCTCATTTTGTTAACATAGGTGTGTGTCTGTATGTATATGTATGTATACCTATGTGTGTGTGTGTGTGTGTGTGTGTGTGTGTGTGTATACATCTTAATCCATTTTCTGTTGTCATAACAAAATACCTGATGCTGGGAAATTAAATAAAGAATAGAGGTTTATTTAGCACAGTGTTGGAGGCTTGGAAGTCCAAGAACATAGTACTGGCATCTTGTGAAGGCCTCCTTTCTGTGTCATAACATGGCAGAGGATATCACATGAGACAGAACAGGCTTTCCAGAGAGAGCTCACTGTTACAACAAGGCCACTCTTACTATAACACATTAATCCACAAATAGATTTATCTATTCATGAGGGCAGAGCCCTTGTGACCCAATCAACTCCCCAAGGTCCAACCTGCAAATACCAATAGCATATGAATTTGGGGATTAAGATGTTTTCAACATGTGAATTTGAGGGACACATTCAAATCATAGCAACATACCATTGACGCATTAAATGTTTTCGGTGGATCTACAAAGTTGGCATTTTTATCATCTCTATTTTACAAATGAAAAATCAAGAGCTGAGAAATATGACTCCCTTCCCTCTGATCCAGCCTCTAGGAAGTAGAGCTAGGATTCAAACTTTGGTCAGCCTACATCAAAGCTAATACACTTTCTATTATTCATATTCCTTCAAAAATAGGGAGAATGATTACATGGCTTATAGGTATAAGTTGTGGTAGATGGTTCATAACTATACTGTGCATACATCGTGAAACTACAAGTTGTTGATTTATTAGGCCTAAAATACGTTCCTAACCACTGAATATGCAACTCACAGAAGAACGTAGTTCACAGTGGAATTATTTCTATTTGCAACCTTCCATCTGAGACAGAGGACACTCATAATTCAGATGAGCAAATGAGGGACCAGAGAAGAACAAACACTTCTGGAAAGTCAGAAGGATCTAGTTTAGAGCACAACCCCATTGTGGACCTCAGAGCATGAGTCTGATCATTGAGCTTGACAAGAAAGAGTCCATCAACTGTTTGTCTTGTGGGAGCAGAGTTGACACCCTGTATAATTAAGAATCCCAAACAACTGACTAAATTGGAAGGGTCACCAAGTTGATATGACAGTACCATTCATAAAAAGGTGATGGGAAAGACAGCAAAAGCATTTTTCATTTCACAAATATTTGAAGACCTTGTTTAAAAAAAAAAAACATAGCCAAGAGCCAGCTTTGAATTTTGCATCTCCATTTCCCCAACTTTTCACATTGATTATGTGTTTATATAGGCTGTTCCAGGTTTAAAGCCAATGCAACCCTACACATTGTGTATGGGTAAAATTATGAAAAGAACAATTTGTTTTAGACTGCATATTTTCTTCCTTCACTAGTTCTGTACTTGCTGGATACTTGTTATATGCCAGGTGCTCCATGCAAAGTTTTGGTGGAGAACCAGAAGTGATCGTTTTCAACATCAGAAAATAAAATAGGTTCCAGAATATGCTTCTATTTTTAAAAATTGACAAGTAAGTGCATTAGGCAGCAATAAATAATATGTGGGCATATTTAAAGCACCTTTAGGATGAACAGATCAGCAAAATGCAGCACCAAAAGAACAGGTTTTGGTGCTATAAATACAGCTACTGCGTCTTTCAACTCCAACCACCATAGTCAGGATGTTGAATTCAAATACCTTCTGTAGAATTGTCCCCCCAAAAGTTATTTTCTTTCAAAATGCTTGCAAAACAAGTATTTTGCAAGGATCGGGTTTGTAAGGTGATAGTTTCAAAAGAGAGTCCTGTTTATTTGAATTAAAATTGTTCAATGGGAAATAGGTGGAAGCTTGAATGATTGCCATCTTAGTTGACACCAAGGAAATGAAACGACCCTTCCCCTAATTCCATATCCAAATGGAAATATACACCATCTCTTGGAAGCTCCCATCTTTGCCATGCTAGCCTCCATCAGAAATATATCCATCATACATACAAGGTGTATAAGAAATGACATCACCAAAAGCAATTTAGAATCATATTCTAAACAGTTAAATTCTCTGGGCTTTGGTTCAGTGGTGAAGAGATGCAAGTGTTAAATCTAACACATTCAGTTGCTTGCATAACCTCTTTGAACTGGTTACCTCATTTGTAAAACAGGATTTTATTACTTTCCTTCAGGTTGGAAGAATCTAATGTGATAAACTATGCAGAAAGCCTGGTCTATCAACTAATCTTATGTGACTTTTCAGCCATATCACTACATATCATCTATTCATTTTAGGTTTCAACAGTTAATTTCAATGGTAGAAACAGAGTGAAACAAATGCAGTTCCAGAACCTCCCATGCCCTCAGATATGCAAATTGTTTCATACAGTACCATTTCCTGGAGTAGTTCCTATTCCCACCCCTGGAACATTCCTGGTTCCCCTAGCAGTTGCACCACCCACTGAATGGTTCAAACACTTCCCTGGTCTACTTTGAGCAACTGTGAATCCTTCTGTCTGCACAATTATTTTTATGAACTATGCATATTTAACTAGGAGAACAAGGAACCTACTCCAGAGTTGAGGAATAGTGATGTTCGTGTTGTTCTCCCTTGGGGCTGTGTGTGGGCCAGTCAGCTCATTTGGTTGGCATGTCTTGCTGATAGAACAGAGGGATGGCCTCAGTCCACATGTGAGCCATCCACTATTCCATTCCTAGTGCAACATAGCTAAGCTTGGCTGTGGAACAAAATCCCCCAAGTGTTGAGTGGCCCTTCTGCTTTCTTGTCACTTGTCTCATCATCTCGGATTTAGCACCATTTGTTCATTAAAACAAATCAGTCCTGATGCCTGCTCCATGTTGGGCCCATGCTGGGTGCTGAACTGAGTTCTGTAGACCTGAGCCCTGCCCTCATGGGGTCAACAGTCTAGTCTAAGGCACAGGTAAGCAAACAAGCAAATGTGTGATTGAAAATTCTAAAAATAACCATGTGAGAAGTAGACAGATTGCAGTAATAAAAAGGAGCAGAAGGGACTTAAGTAAAGAGGGCAGCCACTGAACACCTCTCCAGGAGGTGTTATGTAAGCTGAGACCTGTGTGGGGAGACTGAGCCAGCCATTTGAAGAGCATCAAGAAGACTAAATAATATCCATCCTTTTGGTTACGTGTAGTGAGCCCCTATCTTGTTGGGTACTGTGACAAGTATGAGAATAGGGGTACAACTTCTGCTCAGGGTACTTGCACTGTGACAGGGCTGAGACACATCACCACTCCCTTCAAAGACCCTCAGTGATGTTCAGAGGCTTTGCCCAGCATCAAGAGAAAACACATGACATTCTTGCTCCCCATCCTGCAGCCTCTCCTCCCAGTACCTGATGGAACTGTTAACACATTTGATAGGAATATAGGTTTCTTTCTGAAAGAAGAGTGAAAACAATAGTTGTAAACTCTGGCTTTGGAAAGCAAAATCATCCCTTATCCATACCTGCAATCATGTTTTCATGTCTTAGTAAAACTGACACATGAAGACAGAAAAAACCTCAACCACTTTGCATCTTCTAGAATTCCTTAACCCAGACTCTGAACCTGCTTTCCTCTCATTTCTTATATCACCTTGTTTTTCCAGAATGTTTTATATTTGTCAAAATTTTTTAACATTTTTTTTGTTTTGTATCTTTTGGTTCCTCATAATAACTTTGTTAATCCAAAGGACAGGTTTGGAGTATTGATGAAGCAAAAAGTTAATGGAAATTATGCTTTGGTTTCTTTACAAAGTACCCTCTCCCCAACCCCTGAGCTTTCATAATATGGAATACACCATGTTCCAAATGTCCATTTTGTTGAGGGAATTTTTCAAAGCACAAGTAGAAAAGCACATGAGGCTTTTTGTTTGTTTGGTTGGTTGGTTGGTTTTTATTTGTTTGTTGCCGTGCTGAGAATTGAACCCAGGGCCTCATTCATGCTAGGCAAGCATTCTACCACCAAGCTACATGCCTAGCCCAAGATATGTGTTTTCAGTCTGGTCTCTGCCACGTAGGTAAGATGTCATCTCAGGCCTCAGTTTTCCTCCCTGTAAACAGGGATAACAGTACCAAACTCAGAGTTTATGGGGAAACAAGGAAAACACCAAGCCCAGCACCTGAACTGTGGCAGTCAAAGCACCTGTAGAGAGTCCTCGGCCTGCCTTTGGACACTTTTTCGCAATGCTCTAGAAAAACGGAATTTGACAGATGCATAGAGAGTACTACTCATACAGCCTCCCCGTCCCCGCCAACCCTGTTCCTCCTTTCTGCATGATTGTAGTATCTGGCAACACTGTCCTCCCAAGCCCAATTTTTCAGTCATCCTTAAACAGAACTCCCCCTCCTTTCCCTCCTACATCCAATACTCACCCACCCTGCCCTTATCCTCCTAGATAGCTCTCAGATCTTCTTTCTCTTCTCATTGCCATTTATTTATTCATTCAGCAACTATTTATTGAACACTATTATATGCAGCCACTATGCAGGACATAAATAGTGACCAAGAATTATTCCTGACTCTCATCCTCACTCGCTAAAATGTTTTCCATTTATTGATCTGTGGATGTCTTTTCTTTCCAATCAATTCCCAATATTGAAATCAGAATTATTGTTCTAATCTAACTTCGATCTTTTACTTCTTTAAAACTTTATTTGGTCCTCATGGACTGCAACGTGACAAAAAGTGCTTATATTTACTGAGCATGCACTGTGTGCCAGGCACGGTTCCAAGCACTTAAACATCTTGTCTAATTAAGCTGAAGACCAAAATCCTTTAACCATCCAGCTGTCACCCACCTTCACAGCCTCCTGTCCTGCCACTCACACACATGGTCCCCTCCTTGCCACAATTAATTGGAAACTAGATAAACTTTTGAAACAATAACAAACATATCATGATCTTCTGTTCTTCCCACTTTTAAGGCTTTACACATGATCCCGCCTCTGCCTGTAAGTTCCTTCCCTTTCTTCTCAACCTGGGAAACTCCTACTCATCCCTGAAGCCCGTCTCCCACTCTATGAGGCCATCTGCAGCTCCCCCAGGAAAAGAGCGTCCCTTCCTTCCAGTGCTTCCATGCCACTCTGAACCTATTCCCCATGTGCATCTGTCTCTTCATCTTTTCCCTTAGGCCAGGAGCTCCTTGAGACAATAATTTTGTCCCATTCATTTCTGTGCACCCTAAGCAACCTCATGAGGACCCACACAGTCACTGCTCAAGGCGGATCTGTCAGTGAATGAATGCATACTACTCCTGGCTCCTTCTCTGTGCTCCCCAGCATGGCACGACTCTCAGAATAGAAGCTGCCTGTGGAGACTGGAAACTGTAGGATGATAACAGTTCTGTCAAGGACACAGTAACCAACTTTTACACAACCTGCTATGGCTTTTCAACAAGCTCTCTTCCTTCAGCGTTTTGCATTCTGTCTTGGCTGGCCTGGGTATGGTAAAATTGAGAGTGTTGGTAAGCAGGGCAGAGAGAGTGAAGAGAATTTTTTCCTCCTTAAATATTACATCTCTGATCTCCATCATCTGCATTATGTGAAAAATAACTTGTAGCCTCCAAAAGTAGCCTTCTGCCTAAATTTTCATCTAAGATCCATCCAAACATTTGGAAAAGCGATATCCAGTAAGGAAGACCAGATATTTGTAATTTCTGAAATTTAAAATTCAAATTACCTGGGGCTGGAGTCTTGGCTCAGTGATAGAGTGCTTACCTAGCATGGGTGAGGCACTGGGTTCGATTCTCGGCACCACATATAAATAAAGATCCATCAACAACTAATAAAATATTTTTAAAAATTCAAATTACTCATCCTCCTAAGGTCTCCAGGTATGGGGAATAAAACAGCAGGTCATGAACTATGGCAACCAGAAGTCCTCCCACTTCCTGAAACAAAATTCAACAACTATATAAGGAACAAAAGATATTTGATTCTGAGCTTCTCAAGATTGGCTTTTTTCTTCATCTGTCTCTTTTGCAAGTCCAGGAAATTTTCTACAGTCATGATGATTTAATTATCAAGTAAACTGAACCAGTCAGGCAAAACCCATTTGTTCTGTGGTCTTCAACATCAGTTCCGATTCTCTAGCTTCCTAATAAATTGCTCGGCAGTCCAAATTAACCAGAGTTATACATCTGTTTGACCTTGTACATAGACAAAATATTAGCCATGGGGACATTCTAGGTTTAAACACACTTGACTTTAGGCCCTTTTATACTAAAATGAATAAAAAGGTGATAAAAGAAATCTCTCTCCCTGTAATATCCTTGTAAATGAGTGTCATGTACTCTTCTAAGATTTAGACCTTATTCAGCTTCTACAGGGACTAGAGATTTTGTAGACAGCCATGTAAATGGTTATAAGATAGGAAAAAAATGTTTGAAAAGTTGTGTTTTATTAAATCCCTAGCTACATGCAGAATTTTTAAAATCTCAAGTTCAAATTTTATGCTATTCAGTTTTTGGTTTCCCCAAATGCAGTCTCTCTCTCTCTTTTTTTTTTTAATGGTTTTAAAATGCTGTTTGGCAAGATAGCATCTCTTCTCCCAGCCTCCTTAATTAGCATGTCTCATCTGCAGCACTGCACTAGAGACAACACTCTAGCCAAGGATCCTGCAAGGATTTCTACCCCACTCCTCACCTTCCCACAGGGAGCCTTCAGCACATTCTGTCATGTTCACAAGATGGGAATATCATTTTTTAAATGAACTTTGATGAGAGATAAATAAAAACAAAGAAAGGCTGGGGAAAGGAAGCCACTTACATCTCAAACAATTAAAATATAAGATTTCAACATTTGAGACATTGAAGTGATGTTTTAGTAAATTCTTTAAATAATTGAGATTAGAATAATTCTATGGCCAAACATTAAAAGATCATTTTTCATATATGGGAATGGACTTTGATATATAAATTCTTCATGAAAAACCACAAATTATTAGAATCTCATGAAAATCAAACCAGGGATTTCAGGAAGATTTCATTTAATCATGGGTGAAAAAAAAATGTGATATGATCAGTAAGCATGATATTTACACTATGGCATGTTCGTCCGTAATTACACTTTTCATGGATGTCGAGTGCCCACTGTGTGAGTGACATTATATTATTTAATTAATGACATGCTCCACACTATCATCATTCTTGGGCAACATAAGAATAGTTCACCAATTTTTCATCATATGTTGTTGCTCAGTCCAGTTGAATTTGACAGTTATCTTCAAGTGAGAAATGAATAATTCCTCACAGTGTGAATGGCATATAGAAGTCATGAGTTTAGTGACAATTAGAGATTAAGTCTTGTTTTCTATCAAACACTAGATCATTGTCTATTGTACTGTTTTCATTGGAAATTTGTAAATTATGATGAATTATCTTGGCAAGTGGGGATATTATTTTTCCATTTGATAGTTCAGCAGCTACTTCTTAGAAGTCACTTCTCTTTCTGTTACATTTCCATCTGAAGCTCATAATTTTGATCCAGAAATCCTACTTCTGGTTATTTATCCAAAGGAATTTAAATCAGAATCTTGGAGAGATACTTGCACTCCCTTATTCGTAGCAGTATTAGTCATGATAGCCAAGACACAGAAGCAGCCATGTCCATAAATGGATAAAGAAAATGTGTCATATACATACAATGGAATATTATTCAGCCTTAACAAAAGAAGGGAATCCTACCATTTACAACAATATGTGTGGACCTGGAGGACATTATGCTTACTACATAAGCCATGCACAGACAGTAGTTGCTGTATGATCTCACTTACAAGTAGAATTTAAAATAGTCAGTTTCATAGAAGCAGAAAGTTTAATGGAAGAGGGAGAAATGGGTATGTGATGACAAAGGGTACAAAGTTTCAGTTACACTAGAATAACTGGAGAGTCACAGGGCATAGTGCTAAAAGCTAACGATACTGTGTTGCGTGCTTAAAATTTGCAAAGAGGGTAGATCTTACATGTTAGTCAGCTTTGGGTTGCTGGGACCAAAATACCTAACAAGAAAACTTAGAGGAGAAAAAGTTTATTCATTCTGGCTCACAGTTTCAGAGATGCATTCCATGATCAGCTGACTACATTGCTCTGGACCTAGAGAGAGGCAGAACAAACTGAGGGAAGGGCAGGACAGACGGAAGCTGTTCCCCTCGGTGGCTACCAGGAGGCCAAGAGACAGAAGAGAGGGGCCTTAGGGAAGATAAGCCCTTCCAGGGCACACCCCCAGAGACACACCTGTCCAAACAAGCGCCTGTGACTACCCAGTTAGTCCATTCAAAATAGAATGTACTGATTAGGTTACAGCTGGTACAGTCTAATCCTTTTACCTCTGAATATTCCTGCATTAACACAAAAGTTTGCAGGGGGGTGGGGGGAGCATTTCATATCCAAACTATAACATCTTGTGTTAGGTACTCATACCAAAAAAAAGGTAATAATAAATATAAACAAACTCATAAACAAAAAAAGATAATAATAATAATAATAAGAGACAGAAGGAAGCTTTGGGATGAGATGAATATCTTTATGGCCTTGATGATGGTGATGAATTCATGAGTGTATACTTATCCCCAAACTCATCAAGCTGTAGACATTAAGTATTTGCAGCTTTTTACATGTCAGTCATATCCCAATAAGGTCATTTAGGGGAAATATATACATGATTTTTCATATGGTATCCCAAGTTAATGTTTTTTCATGGAGCATAACTAGTTTGATACCATCATTCAAAAATTCCATTGCTGGTTTGTTTTGAGATACCTTGTTTCAGTCCAGTTTGGTTTGGTTTCACGCCACCTTCTACCATGCTACATCCTGGGAACACAAGAATAAGGCTTACTTCTCCCTGGAAGGAGATGTTGGCCTAGAGAAGGAAGCATGCGCGATAGACAGCAGGAGTGGTGGAAAAGGGGTTGGTAGACGTTTCACTTTTCACAAAAGTAGTATTTGATCTCTTGAAATGTATTGGAAATTGAGTAGGGGTTCACCAGATGGATAAAAGAACATTCCAGAAAATAGGCACAGCTCATGTGAAAGTGTACTGGGGGTGCACACCTGGGCTTAAGAACATGAAGGAAATGACCCAGGTTACTGAAGATTAACTGTTCGGCCTTCAGATCACCCTCCACTCCCAGAATCATCACTTTTCTCCATACCTGTATAATAAGACAGTTGGCAGCAGAGGTTCCCAGCTCATCCCTTCCATTGGTCAACCTGGTAACCTGCTGCAACTGCCCCTCTCCACACCAGGATGGGATGACCAGCACTGTCAGAAGCTCGTGACTCCCTGTCTTTTTAGTGACTCCATTCTCCAGCTTCATGAATCACAGCTGTCCATGTAAAGAGAAAGAGGGAGAAAAAAATAAAGAGGCGCTCACACATCCCCTGCCCTGGGATTGTTATCTATGATGAAACCTCTATGAACTGGACTTTTAGCTAGCTAATGTCAGCCTTTGCTTTATTATTATTATTATTATTATTATTTATTCTAATTTTTTATACATGACAGCAGAATACATTTCAATTCATAGTACACATATAGAGCACAAATTTTCATTTCTCTGGTTGTACACAAAGTAGAGTCACAGCATTCGTGTCTTCTTACATGTATTTAAGGTAATGATGTCCATCTCGTTCCACCATCTTTCCTTCCCCCATACTCTCTTCCTTCCCCTCCCTCCCCTTTGCCCTATCTAAAGTTCTTCCATTCCTCCCATGCCCCCCCAATATGGTTCAGCATCCACATATCAGACAAAATATTCAGTCTTTGGTTTTGGGGGATTGGCTTTTTTCACTTAGCATGATATTCTCCAAATCCATCCATTTACCTGATTTTATTCTCTTTTAATGCTGAGTAATATTCCATTGTGTATATATACCATAGTTTCTTTATCCATTCACCTACTGAAGGACATCTATGTTGGTTGCACAATTTAGCTATTGTGAATTGTGCTGCTATAAACATTGATGTGGCTGTGTCTGTGTAGTATGCTGTTCTTAAGTCCTTTGGGTATAAACCAAGGGGTGGGATAGCTGGGTCAACCAACCAAGAAAATCTTAGGACAGCCTTTGCTTTTAGAGCAAGAGACAATGACAACCAACTTTTCCTAGGAATTTGTTTATTAAAAGGAGCACAATCTTCCAGGATACTGCTGGTGCCTGTGTGCATTCCTCAAGTCCCTTCTGCAGCAGCACTATGGCCCAGTGACAAACGGCCTTCCCAGAGCATGACTCAGATGCAGTGCAGCCCTCCGAATACCCAGGAAAGAAGTGCATCAATAAACTGCAAAAGACAGGAGAGGAAAAAATATGCGCACATTTCTAGGAAGAATTCCATTAAGGATGCAACGACAACAAAATGTATCATTTTAACCAAAAGATAAACTAATTAAATAATTGAATTAAGCAAAAATTTCATGCATTCTATAAGTATATCATTATACTAGATTACTTAACACACTACCTCATTATCCAAAGGTAATTGCAGTTTTATCATGGAAATATGCAACATTGAATCACTAATGCAGCCCTTGAAAAGTGCCTTAATTTAAAAAAAAAAAAAGTTTTAATTATCTGGGTATCATTACTGACTGACAGAGATTACATATTGTCCTCTAATCTCCCAGCGTCTTCTTAGCCAGGGTTTCCTACTGTGGCTGTAAGGATTTTGGAATAATGGTAAGCAGAAAAAGAAGAATCAACAGAATCATTTCTGTGATAGTTACATCAATAAACTTGAAAATACTTAGAATAGACTGCAGGGTTCATATTATAATACATAAAGTGCCAGCTTGGATAAGCACCCAGTTTTACATCTAAATGAGACTCTAAAAAGAAACCAACACTTTGGAGCAGAAGTCAGGCACAGTGTTAGGTACTTCCATTAAAATTCTCTCCCTTGAGCCACAGCAACTTGGGAGAGAAATGGCAACATGATATGATGAATATAAAGAGTATTAATTTTGGAGTCAGAATTTGTATTCATATCCTGACTGTATCACTGCCCTGAAAAATTCCTTACATTTCCTGAGCCTCAATTTATTCATTTCTAAAGTGGAGATAATTACTAACCTTGTAATGTTGAAATGGTGAGGTAAACAAGACAATTCATTTTATACATCATCTGATGAGTGTGTTCCCTTCCCAGCTGACACAAGACTTTCCCTATTCCCACTAAATTTCTTCCTGTATTCAGCTAAACTCTAGATATTTTTTTTTCATACCATTGGCAAAGCCACTGTCTTCCCCATCTCCAAATTGCACAATTGATTTCTTTTGGAACCTTAATGTAGGACATTACATTTGTCCCTGTTAAATTGCATCTTTCTGGAACCATCTTTGTTTCTCAGCCTGTTGAAGGGATTTTGAATTCTGCATTGTGCCTTATTATTGTATTAAATATCCTTCACCATTTTATGTCATTGAAAGATCTGATAAGTGTTCATCTCCTGTCTACTTTGATGCCATTAATAAAAATATTGAAGAGAGCAGAATCCAGGGGCAGAGCCTCTGGCATTCAATCAGTGGTCCCCCTACAGGTTGTGACAGAGCCATTCATCAAGCTTCTTGGGTATAGATGTACAACCAGCTACAAATCCACTTAATTTTTCACTCACAGAGCCCACCATCTTACAGATAATGAAAGACTTCATCAAGTGCTTTATTGGAATCAAAGACACTATGTCTATGGCATTCTCCTGGTCTGTCAACCTCATACTAATAACCCTGTCAAAAAAAGGAAATTAATATAGTTTGGCAAAAACTTAACTTTTAATGAGACCACTGAAGTTAGAAAAGAAGAGTGGCTGATGGCACAGGGATTGTGGGCAGAGGAAAGGCACCCAGACCGCCACTGAGCTGCTTTTGGCTGGTTGTGTGTTATGCTGATGAGCTGACCGTGTTCCAGGGGTGGGCTCAGCTCTCCCAGTTCCAAACACTGAAAGAAGTTAACAATTGTTTAAGACTAATTTTATCCCAGGCACTATGCTAAGTTCTTTGCATATGTCTCATTTAATTCTGGAGATAACACTAAGAAATAAGTATTTTTAAAAACTATTTTTTAGTTGATGTACCTTTATTTTTTATTTATTTATATGTGGTGCTGAGAATCCAACCCAGTGCCTCACACATGCTAGGCAAGTGCTCTGCCACTGAGCCACAACCCCAGCCCCAAATATTGTTTTTTAACACTATAAATTTGGATGTGTTTAGGTGAGACTAAGAGAAGTTAAATAACTGACCAAAAGTCTTAGAAGTTAGTGGCAGGGCCCAGACTCACATCCAAGTCACATCAAGCCCTGCTCTTAATCACTGTGCCCTCCGGAGCGGATCCTGTGCCTAAGGGGTGTTGATTTAATTTAACTGAGGATAGAACAGCCTTACCAAGATTTTCAGTCTGTTAATGTGTGGTGGAAAAGATTTACTCACTGACCAAGTACTCCACCGCCACCCACATCTTCAACACACCCTTTCCCCAGTGTCCAGGTGGGAAATCGCCCTAAAAGCTGGTTCAGTTATCGCTGCTTCCCGACCCCAATAGCATTGTAGGAAATGAGATTTTAAGAGTTGTTTTGTTGGGATCAATACAAGCCCTAATGAAATAACCCCTGCCTTGTGGCAGAGAGAACCTCACAAGTGGTCAGGGAATTTGCTTTCTTCCCAGGGACACAACCAAAGCTAGGCATTCTAATTCTCTTTTATCCATTGTTTCATTGATTGGATCTGCCCACTCCCACCCCACCTTGCTCCCCTTTCCCACCCTGACACATACCTTTGCGCAGCTGGGTTTCAGTGTCACTGATTAAACTGTAGTCAGATCTCCAGCCTATTCCTTGGCTTTTTTCTGGGCCAGGAAGTCGTTAATGACTCCATTCGCTCTGTTGATGTGATTCATTTAGTCCCTAGAATGCAACCTTATTCTAGATCTTCAGGGTCACCCCATTATCATCACCTGTTCCCCCTACAGAAAGAACGCATGTTGGCACTCAGTGATGACTACACTCTTTTCAAACATTCACAAGCCATTTGTTCTAAGTCCTTAGGAAGTATTAGCATTTTTACCAAAGTGTCATGGCCAAGAGAATTGAGACAACAAAATGCACGCTTATAGGAAGCCAGTACTAATTCATTGTGTACACAGACAGCGAATATGTTAGTCATCCATCAGAACTACGCTCTTAAAACAAAGTGACCCTGTAGATCACATTTCCCTGGAGATGCACTGGATAGCTGACACCAGGTATATTCCAGGAGAACAGAGATCTCTCTGGAACAACCTGAATTATAGCCTTCGGGAATGACCTAATTTATACCATGCCTTCTGAGCACTAAATGCCTCCTCCCCACATTCTCCTTTTTTTAAAACAGCTTTACTAATAGTAACATAATGACAGATCATTATTATTGCCCATTCTTCAGCATATAGTTCAATAAGTTTTACTTTATACTGCTGTCCAGCCATCAACACAATACAATTTTAGAACAATTTCATCACTCCAAAAAATTCCTCACATCTATGTAGTCAGTCCCTGCTCCCACTCCTACCCTAGGGAACTTAGATCTGTTTATATAGTTTTATATTTTTTAGAAATATATAAATGAAGTCATACAATACAAAGTCCTATGTGTCTAGCTTCTTGACTTAACATAAGGTCAACCCATGCTGTAACCCATACCTGTAGTCCATTCCTTTTTATTGATAAGCTATAAACCATTCCATGAATATGCCATGTTTTACCAAGCCCTTCACCAGGTCATGGGACATTGGATTGCTCCAAATTTTCAGCTCTTGTGAATAATGCTTTTTAAACATTCATGAACAACTCTTTGTGTGGACATACGTTCTCATTCCTCTTGGATGGCTTGTGAGGAGTGTGGACTTGGCTGGGTTGTATTTTCAGAAACTGAGCCATATTTTCAAGAGACTGGCAGTTTTCCAAAACCAGCTCTACCACTTTATATTCCAACCTGAAATACAGGGCTCAAGTGCGTCTCCGTCTTCACCACCACTTGGCATTATCTGCCTTTCTATTTTAGTCATTCTAACGGCTGTAGAGTGATTCCCAGTTTTATTCTCCATGCAGCTCTCCAGGAGATAAGAAAGGGGGACAGTGGAAGGGCTGGAGGTGGTGACAATGGAAGAAAAGGGATGACCTGTCACTGTCACCTTCTGTTCTTTCTCATGTTAAAACTATGCTTAGGACAAACATCATCTACTTTCCTTATAAGGAGATTTTTTAAGCCCTTAACATCCTTTTTCTCAGCATTAATGGGCTGTGAAATACAGTGGACACCCCATTCTAAAGTGCTGTAGTATAGCTTGGCTATGTAAAATCCATGGATGCTTTTTTAAAACCTGAATTTTAGCTAGTTTTAGATAGATTTTTATCTACTCCCACATCCAATTCTTTCATCAGAGCCGCTGACAGGAAACAGAATTGACTGGATTGAATTCATTGCCTCTGAGTATCCTCTGATGGAGGGTGTTATATGACATTAAAGTAGCTACACAGCAAGAAGAGAGGAGCAGTGACAGAGCAGAAAAGACCATTTATAATCCAAAAATTGAATAACCAGACCCTCACTTAGCTCGTATTGTCTCTTGCAATTCAGTTTGTCTTCTCTCTTAACAGGTATGGGTATATTTTAGTTAGCTTTTTGTCACTGCAACCAAAATACCTGACAAGAACAACTTAGAGGAGAGAAAGTTTATTTGGAGTACATGGTTTCAGAAGTCTCAATCCATAGACAACCAACTCCATTGCTTTGCTCTGGGCCCAACATGAGGCAGAACATCATGCAAAAAGGGCCCAGGGGAGGAAAACTGCTTGGCTTTTTGTGGGGTCAGGAAGTGCAGGGAGGGTGGGGGACAGGGAAAGTGAACCCTCAGGACATGCTCCCCAGTGACCCACCTCCTCCAGCCATGCCCCACTTGCCTACAGTTGCCCCCCAGTCCATTCAAGGTAGGATGGATTAGGTTGCAGCTCTCATAATCCGATCATTTTATCTCTGAATATTCCTGCATTAACACTGGAGCTTTTGGGGGACACTTCCTATCCAAACCACAACAGGATAGACTCACATATATATTTCAGTTTACTTTATACTTACATAAATATGCTAATGATGAATTTTGATAACTGTCATTTTATTTACAATACTGAGATCATACAATATAATTGATCATAAATTTTATGATCTCAAAAGTTGAAAGAAAATAATTTGGAAAATTATTTTACAGCTGTAAAAATCTTGCATGGTTAGCAAAATATAAACAAAAAGTGGTCTCTATACTTTCTAAGATGCAGAGCATTTTTATGTACTAATAAAATTGCAGTCTTCAGATGCTATTAGCACATCATCACATCTCCAAGAATAACTTCAGATGTGGGATATTGTACGTATTTTCCATTTCATTGTACAACAAATTATTCCTTCAGTAATCCCAATGATTGGATTTTTGAGAAATGCAAACGAAATTTCTCCTATGAAAACCCAATTTCCAGCAAGATATACTTAAAAGTAACTTACAGGGAAATTGATTGGTTGGGTTTTTGTGTCTTTTTTTTTTAATCTTCTAGAGCAATGTTTATGTGAAAATATAATCAGAAAATTAGTACCTTCATCAAGAGGTAATTCAGAGAGCTTTACAAGTAAGCTTAAGATTCTCATTGATTACAAAAGAAGGCTTTGTGCCTCCAGAAACCTTAAATACTCAGAGGCAATTATGCCATTAAGGTCTCTCTTCCATGCAAAGATTATCTCATTCCCTCACAATTAGTATTTCCTGTTTATTGAGAGAGACTGTATTAGAAACACATATTTCCCCCTCCTTACTCTTCCTCACTATCCTTTGCTTCTCTGAAGATATATAATTTGGAACCTCTTTTCCTTCCTATAGGTTAATATAGTTGTATTTTGTTGGCATCTATGATTCAAACTGTTATTTGCTGATTACCTCATAGCCATTACTTTGAAAAGTAATTAGAGAAAGAAAAGAAGATTTGGAAAATCTAGTCAGAAAGATTTTTTTAGATGAAGGAGTAGAGGTAAAGAGGAATTAGAATTGGTGAGAGGTAAGGAAGACTTATATCACCTGTGGTAAGACTGTATGTAGAGGTAAAGGTGCTGAAGTTCAGAAGGAGCAGAAAATTCCTCAGAGTGGCAAGGGAAAGAAATAAGATGTGGGAATCCTTTTCCTTCCCTTCTTGCCTTTCAGAGACATCTCCCTGCTTGTCTGTTGTCCACCTTGAAAGGGCTCAGGGCTGAGATGTCAGGGGTGACCTCCTAAGTGTGCTGTGCACTATATGCTAAGAGGGACCCTAGAATGCAAGGGAACTAGATCTGACTTCCCAGAGCGTCGGGTCCTGTAGATCAGGTAAGACACACACACGTAAAAGGAGAGCTGGCTGTATATGCCAGGTGAATCAAAAGTGTTGATAGCAGCCTTCAATACTAGAGAAATTCAGAGAAAGAGGTTGATGGAATTTAAGTTGAGAGAGGAAAGCTTTGGGTGGATCTTGATTTTTATCTTTATAAGATTCTGGTGAGAAGGAGAGTGAGGACCTTCTAGAATATGAAGAGGTGTGCATGTGTGGGGCAAAGAGGTCATAAAAGAAAGGGCTGGAGGTGTGAAAAGCATAGTTTTTGATTTAAAATCTACTCAGAGAAATCCATAATAACACATTTAAGTAGCAAAGATAATATCCAAAATATTGCTAATAGGGTTATTCAAGGACAGGATAAGAAAGTTTTAAGTTTCTGTTATACTTAAAGAGAAATACGTTAATACACGCTAGAAATCATAAATGTATAGGGTGGCTTCCTAGTCATTCTCATTTAATCCTCAGGAATCCTTTTTAGACTGGGAAGGCTATGAAGGCATGAATATTTAGGTATATAGATGGATGAAAAAGAAAAAGAGAGAACACATACACTTTTTTTTTCATAGCTCACAACTTGCTTAACATGGTGGCTATGTATGAAAGACATCTAGTAATTATTTGTTGAATGAGAGTATTACTGTTCCCTTTATATCACAATTCCAAAGTAGAAGGAAAGAGAAAGAACCAAACATCAAGTCTCTGCTCCTAAGGTCCTCCCTTCCACCATACTGTCCCAGACATGGATTATTATATTTCAATAAATGAGAGAAAATGTCATAATCAAAATTTGGATGCAAGTTCAAATGAGAATCTCTGGAATTGTAGAATTGAGATAGGATGACCTACAGGTACATATGCCTTGAATCTCAGGTGGAAAGTGTTTAGGAATTATTATTGGGAAAGCAGAGAGCTTTCATATTTAATTGTAATTATAGTTCAATAGATGAGAACAAATCTTCTGGTGGAACAGACCAGAACTTCCATTCTTGCTATTTAAGAACACCAGAGCTCCTGGGAACACTACAGTTTTGTTAGAAGAGGCTACCCTGAAGTCAGAGAGCACTATGGACTTAAATGGAAGCTGCTCTCTTTAGTTGGCAAATATCTAGAAAGGAAAAGGGGAATCATCTGACTTCCCAGAATGGAAGGGGGTTTCAAAGGCAGTACAAAGTTCTTTCCTCCCCTCCTTAAATAAAAGTCCAGAAATAAAAAGGATGCAGTCCCATGACAGTGATAACTAAACTCTCTGTGCGCTCACCACTGCTGCATGTGTGATCTCTGGAGAATTCCAACTACATGTGCTATTTCACGTCTGTCAGCTAAATCTGAATCCCAAAATATAACAAATGCAAAAGGTGACACTGAGGAACATTATGTGGATTTGTGATTTTCCCCAGAGGACTTAGTCCATCCAGCAATAAATGGATTGAGATTTCATGCAGAACATGGAGACAGACGGTCGCTACATGACTTTTCTTCGTGACTGGACATGCATTCTTGCAGTTTCATTAGTGTTTTCCATATTGTGGCTACTGAAAATGACAGTGAAAATGGAAATTGTAGGATAAAAGGATCTTTTAAAGCATGTGGAACAGTTTATAAACAAAAAAGAAGCACAAACTATATTTCCAACAATAAAGGAAACAAAAAATTATGAAATGCTTCTCTGAAGCAATATTGTATGGGGTTACTTAAAATGTCTACTCAGTTGTGTATGAAGAAGAGTTCTCTAATTTTAATATTAAGTGAAAAAAATTGAGGTAAAAATTATACATACAATATGACCACCATAAAACATAACCACAAGGGAAAAATGAAAGAAAATATAACCAAATGTTAATAGCCTATGGATAACTTGTTGTCTTGTTTTTCTCTGTATTTTATAAAGTACCTGCAATGGGAAAGCAATATTGTTATAATCAAAATGTTGTTCGATTTCTAAAAAAGAAAAAATGTTTAATTTACAGCATATTAAATTCATTCATCATGTTTAATTTATATCACATTAAATTTAAAAAGAAAAAGAAAAAAGTCTAAGTGTGCCGACTTTCAACTTTTCTAGGACATGTATTCTGAGGTGAGATGTTCAGTGCACGGTCATGTCATGATATTTTCTGTCAGAGTTCCCACAACTAAACCTAGACACATAAATGACAGTGACATAACATTATAGCATTGTCACTCAGCACAAATAGTTTCCTACTGCCCAGATTTGCAGTGGGGTGTCCGAAGTTGTCCTAATTAACACTGGAGAAAATTCCTGGAGGCCCCTGTTGTTTCAATAACATTTTTTGCCTCTGACCCACATTTCTCCTATGATAGTTGTAACAAAAACCACTTTGAAAACACGCAGGGGGCAGGGAATGTAGCTCAGTGGTTGAGCACTTTGCATGTGTGAGACTGTGGACTCGAGCCTCAGCACCACAAATAAATAAATAAATAAATAAAGATATGTGTCCATCTACAACTAAAAAAAAGAAAAAGAAAAAAATTTTAAAAACCAAAACATGCAGGACTGAGGCTGTAGCTCAGTGGCAGAGCCCTTGCCTAGCATGTGTGATGCACTGAGTTCGATCCTTAGCACCACATAAAAATAAATAAAGGCATTCTGTCCATCTACAACTACAAAAAAAAAAATTGAAAAAAAAAACATGCAGGGCTAGGATTGTGGCTCAGTAGTAGAGTGCTTACCTAGCATGACTGAGACACTGGGTGTGATTCTCAGCAACACATATAAATAGAAATGTGTGTTTCTTATGTACTGGAACTCTGCAGTTGGAACCATATTCTTATGCTGACATATATAGTTATTTTTTCTTAGTTAATGGTTTGACTCTGCAGCTATCCACTCATTCTCCCCAATATCATTAGCTCTGTTAGTCAAGTTTCCTCTCTGAATCCTCCAACTAATTTGTGGCAGAAAGTCAGTATTGTTTTTTGCATTGAATTGAATAACCTCAATTTCTTAAAATAACTAAATTCCAAATATATTATTATTACTTTATCCTTTGTACCCACTGGGTTCCTTGTGCACTCCCTTGTTAACTTGTACCCAAGCAGTAATGAGAACGCTACAGAATTCTCCTTTACCACAGTAACTGTTGCTTTGGGTCTTTTGTTGAAAACCAAAGGTTTACAGGTGATTGGTCGTGGTGCCTGGAGCAGTAGGATCCCACTGCTTTAGAATCCTCATTAAAAAGATCATCAGAAGTTGAGCTATTCTCACTCAAGGAAAACCTGGTTGCCTTTGGACTTGACTGTTCCATAATGACTGGCTTTCTTTGGAATATTCTCTGTGATACTATGTGGCAAATTGGATTTCTCATTGCTAGTGTGGGAGTTTCAAAGCCAAATGTTACCTTCTCTATTGCTCCAGTATTAGCCAACTTGGATGAAATCTTCAGTGGAAAAAGTTTCCTGTTCCTGGTCAATATATGTATTTTCACAGAGAATTCTGTGACACTTAAAATGTGCACCCTTCACAGAGTGCTTGGTCCAGCTAATGGACTCTGAGAGTGCATGGTAATCTTGAACCACAAAAATGAGGACTTGTTCCTCATTTAGGTCTTTTGACCTAAAACTTGAAGACTGCTATGACCCTTATGCAAAACTGAATTATTTCAATGATTTCAGATGGCTGAGGCAATAGAAACATTTTAAACATGATCACTCAAAATAAGAGGCACCATCCTAAGAAGCATGACAGTTGCATAAGCAATGGTGTAGCTAAGGTCCCAAGGTGTAGAGGTGAAGAGCAAGAGGAGCATGTCCAGTGGCAAAGAGCAGGCTCAGAGTCAGGTACAAATCACAGCCATGGTGCCTCTTGGTAATGTGACCTTAGACAAGTTACCCTGCATTTCTGAGTTTCAGGTTTCGCAGCTCTCAAATGCGAACGAAAATGTTATATTAAGAAAAAAATGAGATATTAATACATGTATAATGCCTAGCACAACTATAATATGGAACTAGAACATAGCAAATGTTCAGTGCATGGGAGTTATTGTCCACTGTCTTCTGTGAGATGAGGTCATTTCTGATAAACAGTAAGAAAAAAAGGAGCATTACCCACTGTTCTTAATATAACTTATCAGTCTATGTCAATTTACTATCATTTTATCTTCCCTCACTCTCCTTGGTTGTTGAATAGGAGGCAGCAGTGGAGCACCAGTACAGAGTGGGGAGCACCTCCCTTTCCCTCCCATTAGAGATTAAACAGTGTGGTTGAGACCTCTTAAAGTAGGTCTAATATCAAACTAGGAGCTAGAAATCAAACACATTCCTACCAGGATAAGCTACTTTAATGAGAGATCTTCCAAGGCTACCCAGATCTCTTTATGTAAAGCACCAGCTTATTTTTTGACATGATTAACTTTATGAAAACGACCAAGTCCTCATTTTTGTGGGTCAAGATTACCATGCACCCTCAGAGTCCATTAGCTGGATCAAGCACTCTGTGAAGGGTGCAAATTTTAAGTGCTTTCTATTCTCACAACCTTATTCTTCATCTTCCCAACACTGGATACTGCCATTAGTTTCCTCATACTCTAGATGAGAAAACCGAGATCAAAGGAGTCACTTGCCCAAAATTGAGCTGTGGAAGAATAAATGAAAAGCAACAGCAGGGGTTGCACCAGCTCAGTTTTACCAGTTGTTTGTTTTTTAGTGCCAGTTTGTCAAAATAATTTGGAGTGTCTTTATTACAATAACAGTATTTCTTAGCAGGACTCAGGGTCCCAGGGTAGCACCATCAGCACCAGGTCCAGTCACCTCCTGGGAGAAGGCAATGGGAATTTTATGGGTCGGATTTATATCCAATAGAAGCCTTGGGCAGAGTAATTCAGAATAAGAATAAAAGGGAATCAGAAAACATAGTGTACTTAGACTTGCAAAATACCTTTGAAAAGGTTACTGTTGGATTTTACTGAGATGGGGGAATACTTTGATCTTGATGCTTAAGCAAAAGAAACAATGCCAGAATGTAAGGGCATTTCTGTGGGTCGTATAAATAATGCTGCCTACAAGTAATCAGCACTGGGACCACACTTACTTAGCATATTTATAAATCATTTGAAAGGAGTACATAGTGAAATTTCCAGATTTGGAAAAAAAAAAAAAAAAAAACTGCTAAGCTCTTCCAGGTAGTCAAATGCCAAGCCAGTTAATATAAATGCAGAAAGACAATGCAGGGATACATGAGTGGGCTGAAGAATGGCAGATGGGCTTCTGCGTGGACAACCGTAAAGTAAGGAATTTAAGAAGAAATAATTCAAACCATTTCCCAACATTAAGGGGTCTTGAACTATCAGCTATTCCAAAATTAAGAGATTTTAGAGTTAATGTACACCTTTCCCCTAGTTACTCCTACTACAGCTGAAGAGCCAGACAGAAATTAGGTGTGCTTAGAGAGGACATTTTTAAAGTGGGCATGGAAGGCAGAAAGCGGTCTTCTGCTCAAACATACAGCCATTGGTCCACTTAGGCCTGTGATATTGTACACCACGTTTTCAACTAATCTTAAAGAGTTGTAATAGGGTGGAAGATGGTCCACAGAAAGTCAACTAAAATGGTCTGCGGGAAAGAGGAGCTGCTTTGGGGAAACAAATTTGCAAAGATTAGGATTTATCAAATCATAGAAATAAATAAGGTAGAAATAGCCATTTACCTTGGTTAAGAGGCAGGAGACAGTGGGTGGGTGGAAAAGGCAAAAGGCAGAGTGCTGTTTAAAAGCTAAACCAATTTAGTTGGAAAGGCTGACAAATAGGCAAATAAAATTCAAGGTAGCACAGGATACATGTAAAGAATTGCCTACCCCTGCGCCTTAAAACTTATAAAGAAGGGGAAAAATTACACAATCAGCAATGTCTTTAGAAACCATTTACCCAACAAGAGTTGTTCTATGCCAGGACCTGGGTAGGAAAAGGGTAAATACCTTTTTTATGAGTGAATTTACAATACGTTGTTTAAAAAACTCTGTTATATTTAGAGATCTGCCCAAACTTTGCAGTATATACTTTTGAGAAAAATGAGTTTTATAATCAGACAAACTTGATTCAAACAGAGCCAGCATGTACTAGCTCTTGGGTGAGCAGCTTAACGACTCTGTGCCACAGTTTCCTCATCTGCAAAGTGAGAAGACATCTTCTAGACAGAGATGTTGGGAGGTTGGGAGGGGTAGCATTTGTAAAGCACCAGAACAAACTGGGGATCGAGGCTCCCTGCAGTTCTCAGTTCCCTTGACGTCTCCCGGACAGGTGCCTTTGCAGTCAGACTAAAAATCTTGTCCCAGAGAGACTCAGTCAAGTAGGCAGTGTTCAATTCTAACTCTAGTGTTGCTGCCTCCATCTTTGTTAATATCCATTCTTTCCTATTCATTGAGCTGTTCTTTTGAGCATTGCTTTAGGTTTGGGGAAAGAATAAGGATAAGCACATCCTAGTGCCCTGTTCTCAGGGAGCACACATTGGGAGGGGATGCACTAAGCCTGTAAGTAAAGTTATTTCAAAGAATGAAACAAGAAGGTCATAGGGTAGAATACGCTGGGGGCTGGGGGTGAAGCTCTTTGGTGGGCCAGCAGGGAAAGTCCTTTCTGTGGAGACATGTTTGAGCAATGGGAGGATGAGATGTCTCTGGTTATCCCAAAAGCATTCCAGGCAGAGGGATGGGCAGGGCTGGAAGCTCCAAGGTGAGAATGAATATGGGGTGTTCAAGGCATGGTTTCTCAGGCCTGCAAAACAGAGATCCTGAGTGGAAAGGGGGAGGCAAGGACATGGATAGAGACAGAGGGAACCAGACCCAATGGCTTTGAGGCCAGGTGAGGGCTCAGATTTTACTCCAAGGGCAATAGGAGGCCATTGGAAAGCTTTCAGCTGGTTAGTGATAAGAGTTTGTATTTCTGAAGGGTCTCAAGGCTGCTGTGTAGAACGGGACTCTGGACAGCAGGAGTCCAAGGAGAACCCTCACTGCTTCTTCTTTCCACCCAGACCTGCTGGCTGCTACTCCTTCCTACCTTTCTGGACCTGAGTGTCCCTCTACCTTCACACTTCATCCCTCACAGGGGAAGAGGGCTAACTTTACACAAATCTTTTTGCACTCCTCATGTTTTAAGACATATAAAAATGATTTCTTTTTCTCAAATGAAATAGTTAACCCAAATACATGTTGTTTCAGGTTTTAAAAATCAATTTGATTGGCCACAGGAAACGCATTTTGGCATCTCTGGGAGACAGGCTGCACGACGATCCTCCACAGAAGCCCCCTCGGTCCATCACCCTCAGGGTAAGTGACGCCATGTTCATTTTGTTCTCTTCCCCTTCTCCCAATTATTATTTTGTGCAATAAAATGACTGAAGCAATAGATCAAGAAATATAGGCTGTTTTCTACGTAGCTTATCTGTATAAAAAGCAATCTTCCTTTAAAACAGGATTTGTCTTTCTCAGTTACTTAAATATATGTTTTAGAGATTTAGACATTTCTCTCTAATGGAATTCAGCCTGACAAACCACACCTCTAAAGAACCACACCTGTATCCCACATTCCCATCTACACCCAGAGAGAGGAAATGAGTTTTCTGTGAGACTCCTCAAGCCCACAGAAAGGAAATCGATCAAGGACCACAGTTAAGTAAAGATCAATTTAAATTTGACCTCAGGGTCTTCTGTTTTCAAGAAGTGAAAATTGGCCATTTTTACTCACTAAAGAAATTAAGAATAGAGAATCCAAAACGTTATTTCATAAATCATATGTCTCCCTTTCAGCTACGTTTTAGAGTTATGGGGTAGAAAACCCAGAGACAAACCCAGAAGGTAAAGTGGAAGGGCAAGGAGGACCAGAAGGAAGGATAGAGAGAGATGATTCCAAGCAAATGGCCGATGCAGGGAGTCGCCACCAGCTGCTGGTTTCATGAACCCAAAGATCGTTTCTAAAATTCATCAAAAAGCCAAGATCTCTCCGGCAAGTGAGAGAGTCCTCACTTTATTCTCTGTGTTCAGTCTGGCACATGCTCGCTTCTGAGTCCCTTCCTGCAGGTATCAGAAAAAGTAGCCATAACAAGCTGAACAGAAGCGTGGCCCTTAGACGTAACTGCCCGTGTGAACGGCCTCTTATCATGAACTGCAGCGAACCGCAAGCGAGCGGCAGGGTGGCCGAGGGTCAGGCAGGGCAGGAGCCATTAAGATGTTAAGTGTGACTGCGCTTTGAAGAAGAAGAAAACATACAGAGTTTTAGGGGGATGCGAGAGAATTGTCTTCAGGAGGGATCCAGGAGGAAAAGCCATCACTTGGAGAGCCGGGATACACTACTTAAGGACTTGGGAGCAGTGAAAGTAGAAATAGGACTCATCTTTCCCCCTCCAGAAGAGGAGCCTCCTGTAAACTGGGTAGAGGGTGATGAAGCTAGAAAGGGCTTATCCACCCGCCCTGCCCTCCGTTTGCTACATGAAAGGAGAGGAAGCCACAGGCACCATCAGTGTGGTCATGCTGAACTCCCAGCTACACACTCTGCTCCCTGGCCTTTCCCTTTTAGCCTCTTGCTCTGACTCCCCAGAAGAGACTGAAGGGAGCAACAAACTGATCAAAGACAGAGATTCCCAAGCAAAAGTTTAGGACCTAAATCTAGGCAGGGAGGTCCATAACATGTCAGGGAGAAGTGGTCTACAGATTAGGTATGACCCCAGTCCTCTTCTTACCTGCCAACGCTAGAGCCCAGCCTACTGCCTCCCCTTGCCTTACACCTGGCCAGTTTCCAGCTTGAGTTGTCTTTGCCATTGAAAAGTATCCTCTGTCATATATGCATTGCTCTGCAGTCTGTATGTCGTGTGACATGCTGTGTTGCCATTGTGTCCTCTTCCCGGTCCTGTTGTCAGACCACTCTTTGGTGGAGGATCAAGACCCATTGGGTCCCATTTTAGCTTCTCATCATGGCATCTCCCATGGTGAAGACACACTCCTGCAGTTCCCTTGTAAACACATGTGATAGTGTGCCGGGTGCCTGGCAGAGGTGGGCCTCTCTCCTGAGGTCATCCATGGTGCTGGTTTAAGAAAACAGAGCCTTATTCTTTGTACTTTAAACTTCTGACCGGAAATACTAGTGAGGGGTAATATTGACTTGATAATGCCATTAATAAAATAAACAGTGAAATATCATCCATTCCTTTCAGTTGATTTAAAAAACGACTCCCCACCCCCCACAGTTTGTCTTGTCAGTATTTCGCAGTTTTGAAACCAAAGGTGAGCCACAAAAACATGGTATTTATTTCATGATGTATTTCCATTCAGGAACCCAGTGGTAATCACACTCCTCCTCAGTTGTCTCCATCACTTAGCCAAAGCACTTACACCACTGGTGGCTCCCTAGACGTTCCTCACATTATCATGCAGGGCGATGCAAGGAGGAGAAGAAATGAAAACTACTTTGATGATATTCCCCGATCAAAACTGGAGAGGCAGATGGCCCAGGTAAGGTGTTCAAAAGCCTCTGTGATGTTTTGCTTTCACCTGTACCAGGTAATGCACTCAAATATTGAACAGTAGCTTATAATGGATGCTTCTTGTCCATGCCTAACTGGAATTTTACCATTTTATAAAGTGTCCTTCATTCCCTGCTCTCTTGAACTAGCCTGGAACAGAGTTTTCAAAGAGAGGAATGTATATACATATCATTGTTATTCATTCCTACTGAACAAATCATGCCTGATGTCATTGCACCCCCAAGTCTTTGCTCTAAAGGGAATACTAGTGTGTCAGAATCCAGTCATCATAAAAATAGGTAATAAAACTCTAAATTTTAAAATGTTGGTTGGTCGAATAATAGGGCAGAAGTTGGAGAGAGTATTAACTCCATATAATGTTAATTTCCTCCCAAGCTGACATGTTTTTATAGACTTGTGCTACTAGGACTAGTGGCATTATCTCCGTCACCTTGAATAGTTGATATTGATAGTGCTGCCTGACACAGATGATTGAAAAGAGGGCTCTGTCACTTTTAGACCTTTCCTCAGAAGATTCGGTAGCCATAGCTAAACAGTGGTTCTGTTCTGAAGGTACATTAGAGGGTTAGCTAGCTTTGCAGCTTTGCCCTGCGATTCAATGATCTGATGTATTGACAATTATTGGCAGAACCAACTCTTTTCATCCTCATTCTAAGTTCAAAATGATGTGCTAAGAGTCTCTTTCTGCCTCCCACACCTGAGATGAGAATCTCGAGGTGAAAATTTGACTGTAATTGCTTTGCCTTGGTTGTTAAAGATTTTTCTCAACTGTTTGGTGAGATTCTGTTTTTAAAAAGCTTTTGATAAACATTCCACACTGCAGCTCACAAAAGAAAAATGTGAAGAGAATGTTCTAGAAACCATGGCTATGCTGCCTGTAAATGCCTTGGAGAGAGAGGAACTGGAATACTGTCTCCTTTCCACTCTCAATATTGAATCATTCTCAGGGAGTGGCATTGTTGGGATTATGGATAATTTTTTATTGAAGGGAAATGGAAAATAGAGGACAAATAAGAAAAGAATAATTTTCCCAATCTCTGTTGTTATGCATTGTCTTTAAATCTTTATTATGTTTTCAATTAAGTTCTTTTAAATAAGGAGTAGGAAAGCTTTCCCCCCAGGCTATTCGTTCTTTTTCTGCTATTTGTTAGTATTTGTGGATCACATACATGGTTCAGTATCTTCAGTGACAGCATTTCAGGGGCTCAGCTTATTTTAACCTTGAACCATATTGTCTTCATGTATTAGTTCAAACCTGGACTTTCCTGAGCCCTCGTCTTCCCTGGGGAAAGCAGTATAGTTGTTTAATGAGCATTAGCTATTATTGACTGTGTCAGCTTCAGTGACAGAATTACCTGTCTCAGCTGCTCCTATAATTTATGAAATTACTCCACATAGGGCAGGGTTTTTTTTTTCCAAAGAAGAATTAATTATTCTTCTGCCTGTGTCTGAACACACAGAGATAATCTATCAGGATTGCTCCTTTAATTTCTTCCAGAGGTTCCCAAGCAGGGACAGGGGTACTTTCTGAACAGCCCAAATCTTAGTCCTAACACTGCAATCAGAAATGCATCCCTTTTAGCAGTTGTCTTACCTTCAGAAAATTGAATTAACTTTCATCTGCCCAGGTAAAAAAAAAAGCAAAAAGCGGAGTGAGATAAGCAAGCTGATGTGATGCAGTGAGCTGTATTGCAGCTGCGTGTGTGCTTGTTTACTCGGAGCCAGCTAACTAGGGTTGAATGACTGATGCAGACATGGGCTCCATCAGCAACCAAGAGCTTATTAGAAGCTTTCTAAAATCCTGCAGTTCAATACAGCGCTTTAGCTGCAGAGGAAATAGGAGATGGCACTACAGGAATCTGATCAATAAGAAAAAAGGATTCTGGGATCTTTAGATTGTGTTAATTGCAGTTTTTAAATTTGTTTTGAGAATGTCCTTACTCTGACAAAGCAAAAAACCATGGAGAAATGAATTTATCCCTCTTAAAGACAGTGTCGTTTCAAAGCTTTAACCTGTCAAAACATGGAACACTCCGTCATTTTGTTGTTGAACAGCTGTATTCATGTGACTTTTCTACCTCGCAAAGCACTCAGTTGATGTTTTTTCTTATTTTCTTTATTCTTCTAATAATTTTTTAAATCATTTGCTTTTTAATCATCTGAAATATTGGCTCTAGACCATGTTTTTCCCTGGAGTTATATGTTAAACCAATAAAGTTGTGTCTTCCTAAAGACCTGAATTAGCAATTAAAATCCCCATAAGCATGCAGCTCCCTAGTTACACCTCCTCCCAACCAGAGCTGTGTCTGTGGCTTCTCTCCAAGGGGTTGCTCCCAAGAGGCTTACTGTAGCTTGGTTAATGCTTGCCTAATCCACCTCTATTTCCCACTAAAATGCAGAAGTCCACCTTCAGGCTTGCTTTCTTACCTGCTAAAAGAAAGAAGAACGCAGTTAAGAGAAAAATCACCAGGACAGATTGATGTTCTTGGAAACCCTTCCGCTTCTGCAGGTTCAGCTGAGCTTGCCCTGGAGTGGTTTGGAATTCTAATCCTCGCCCAGAACCCCTCAGCTCCTGGTGGCGGTGGTAACCCCCAGGAGTTTTGCCTTATGAAGGTCTACTTCACAAATGTTTGGGGGTGCTTTACTTAAGTGAGAAAACCAATGCTGAAAGTTCATCAATTTAATGTCCATTCTACCTGTTAAGTTTATTTGTTAGCAAATACTTAAAATGTTTTCCCCTATTCATTCATGATTATTATTATTCAGTGTTGTTTAACTGCTTGTTTTCAGTGAGAACCAATATTTAAAATACCTGTCTTGGAATACAGGAGATTTGCTAATATTTGACTGTCATTTGCTTTTGTTCTGGTATAAGCAATATTCAGGAGTTGTCTTAAAGGAATATGGAAGAAACAAAACTGAGCTCAGTGCTAGTAGCATGTTTTCAATCACTGCATGTAATGATGTAGACCTATCTGAACAATAGGCTTCCTACTATGCTGAAAACATAGCTTCTCTGGCCTATAATTCTAAGTTGGTCTCATTAGCCTAAAAGGTTCTGAGGTGCTTCCCCATTTCCCTACCCTAATAAGTGAATATTGCACTCATATTTATATAATTATACCTTAATGTGCATAGTGCTTTTAAATTTCTAGAGTATTTTGACATCTGTTTATCTCATTTTAGCATGAACAAGGTGTCTTCCACACTGTTGATGTGCACTTAGCACATGGCAGATGAGCATTTAATTCTGAGTTCTGTGGAAATGAGATAGTAAATATAAATATGGGAAAGACACCCAGAAGGAAGAAACTATTTTTCATTATTTAGAGCCTAATTGCAATCCTTAGAAGTTTTCCTCAATGATGAGAAGTCAAAGGACTCTTCCATTGAATAAAGGAGGGTGATGGAATTGATAAGGTTTAGGAACCACATTCTCCTCAGACCGATGAAAGAAGGAAACAGAGTTTTCAAATGCTGAAGCTTATAACTATTGATAGAAGACTTTGATTTATGGAAATACATATGAAAAAGTGAAATAGTATGTGTATTTTCACAAAGTAGAAAAAAACTCCTCAACAATAAGAGAAATACTTATCTTTTTATAAACTTTAGCTTAAATATTAGTGAAAAAAATCCATAATGTCCAAGTTCTTCTGTTTTGAATGCTCTCATTGAAATACCCACAATATTGCCTGGGGCAGTATTTCAGGCCTGCTTAAGACTTTTTCCAAATTTTGTCTAAATCATTAGAAAGTCAATGCAGTTGGCAGTCTAATATTTCTTCATCTAAACAGTAGCACTTAATAAGTATGACTGGATCAATTACTTAGTTATTTGAAAGCACTTTACATATATTAGTTCTACAAATGTTCATTCTTTTGATATTATTAAAGGAAGAGAGCCATGTGGAAGTGCTGCTATGGCCAGGTCCCTGCCTGGAATTCCACACACAGTGTCTTATTTAATCCTCACAACAGCCCGTGAGGAAGCCGAAGTGGGTGAGTGCTGTGCCTCACAGCAGGTAAATAGTAACTGTGTGACCTGGACCAAGTCGTGTGGTGTCTCCGAACTTCAGTTTTCTTGTCTTTGAAATGTGGATGAGGCCTGCTTCTCAGGTGTGTGTATATCAGATAATGTATGTGAAATCATAATTAAGCTGCAAAGTGATGAACAGATGGGTAGGGGGGTAGGTTAATGACTATAAATTCTAACATATCATCTGTGGGTCCCTAATTCAAAGGTCCTTGACTCATTGCAAGAACAATTAATGCCAAAAGCAAGTGGTCAGATGGCTGTAGCATGCTATAAAGACCATTTTTTTATTCTAGTGTTATCCATACTTAGAATGTATATTGAGAGTGGAATTGGAATATTCCTTTTGATTATCTTAATTGTGTAAATACGAAGTCCACAATACAGCATACATCATGATACAGAGGGATCAGCCCCAAATACCCTCAAAGCCAGGAATAGCATAGGATAGAAGGAATCCTCCGTCAATTCAAGTTACACAAGTATGTCACAAAAGATACCTTATGGTAATAACATGTTACTACTATAACATGGTTACATAAGACAGTGAGAAGGAGAGGAATTTTGCCTTAAATAAAACTTTTTAAATACATAGTACACAAAATAGTTAGCTAGAGACGTATGAATATTCCAGAAAGCCTTGAGGCAAATACCTATCTCTCTCTGGAAAGTGAAAAGATTGTAATTTATCCTACTCTATTGGTCCTGAGGAAAAAGGCCTGTTTTTCCTCAAAATTCTACCCATCACTCTAGCATTATGGGAATTTACAGAATGAACCTTCAGAAAATAACACAGCTAGGTTGAAAGGAACAGCATTTAATGAAGTAACTTCCCCCTGAAACTCAACAGTTTTCTTATTACTGTTAACAGCAGAAAAATTTTTCATGTCTGTAAGTTAGTGGCTAGTTTTTAATTTAGATCTTCATTACATAGCTGCCACTTGGAAAGCCTTAGCCTGTCCAAGATTTCCAAATTTTCCTCCATGAAAGTCTAAAGAGCAACTCCTAATATTTAAGCATAGACAGATAAAATATAACCAAAAAAGAAGGTGAAGAATTAACCCAGTAAGCTCTTCCATCAGGAATTTCCAACTTGACAGCTTGTCAGTTAACAAGCTGATACCCCACCCCAGGGACCATTGGAAATGTTGGTAATATCTTTGCCCTGTTTCAAGTCAAGAACTCTAGACCAAAAGCCACCCAGGACCAAAGGCATCACACCAAGCAGAAGTGGAAGAGGTGCCCTCGTACTTGGAGCTTAGACCTGAAGTCTGCACACCTTGTTAATTCACATGGTTAGTTCATTGCCTCTTCTCAAAATGCACCCTGCCCTCACTGTGACCATGATTAGGAAGTTCAGTACAATTAGTGTATTATAAATCCTGTACATCACCCTTCAACAAAATAATCAGAAGAAATGAGAAAGCTGCTCGGACGGATTCTTCTTAGGTTTTGATACTCATCTTCCAAGTCTGGATTCTTCTGTTTTCTGTCACGTCCCCCAAGGAAGCAAATGAGATGGCTGGGATTTGTCCTGACAGATCCCAGTCGGACCTAAACAGCTCAAGTTCTTTTGCTAGGAAAGCTCTGATGTTGCCACCTTCCATCCAAGTGCTGGGGCTTGATCCAGGTGACTGCTTCCAATTAAAACATGACTGTGTGTGTGTGTGTGTGTGTGTGTGTGTGTGTGTGTGAATCAATACAAGAGAGTCTGTCTTCAACTGAATAAATAAGAAAGATGACAATATATGAAAGCCTATTTCAGTGGACTTGACCTTGTGATTTTTAGCAGTGCCTTAGGCCTGCTGACATTGAGCAGCTTGTTCTCAAAGAAGCACACTAGGCTATTTTTCCACTTGTTAAGTTTTTTGAAAGTTCTTCATTACACTCAGTCCAGTTCTTGAGTCCACAGGTCAGAGTTTTGACTGTTATGATCTGACCTTGCTAAATTTTAAAGGGTAGAAGAATTCTTTTATTCTCCTTCTCCCTCTTCCTGTTCTTTTTCCAGTGTTGAAGAGGTTTTTTAATGTCTAAAGGAAATAGAGCTGATTGTGCAGTTCTGCCTCCATTAATTCTTTTGGTATATGACTGAAATAAGATATTAGTAAGGACTCTATCTCCAGATGGCGTAAGCAGAGAGAGTATCACTTCTCTGCAACGTCCCTGTGGTCTTGGCACTAGGCATTCCCATGCTGCCTTGCTCTCCACCTTCCCTGTCTCAGCTCTGGGCTCCGATGTATACTCTTTCCAAACAGCCTTTCTCTGCATGTGGGGAGGTTCAAGCCCAGTTACTGCTAAGCTTGAACCTGCCAGAAAGACAGCTTACCTGTCCAGTAGCTCCCTCAAAGAACCCCAGGACTGTGTCCTTTCAGTTGAGATCAACCTTGTTTGGATCACTGATCCATCCCTGAGCTAATGGGGTAGGGGGTTAGGGAATTAGGGGCAGTCAGGTTGCTGATACCAGAAGTGGGGCTAGTTTCTAAGCAGGCAGAAATAGCAATTGTGGGCAACTGAATAAACTCACTTTAACTTTACAATTATAACAATGTTTAATAGAAAATTGTTCTGTCACGTGGGTATTGGTTTCATTTTTTCATATTTAATTTGATGAACTTTTAAGAATGCCCAGATTTGAAGTAATGAGATCAGGGTTAAAAATCTCATCTCTGGTATCTATTACCTCTGTAACCTTGAACAAGCCCCTTAGCTACTCCAAGCTTTAGTTCATGTTTCTCTCTCTCTCTCTCTCTCTCTCTAATGTTTTTTTTTAATTTTTATTTATGATTTAATGTTTTTATTAGTACAATATAGTTATATATCTCTCTCTTAAGGCATAATTTTTGCAAACTATGAAGCCATACATTTGAGTTGTTTTTAAGAATTATTATTTTGAGGTAACTTCTAGGTTTCTCCTACATTATGCTTTCTGAACTACAACTGAAAATAAATGCATTTAAAGTAAAAAATCATAGTAGTTATGTTTTACAAAATCATTCTATTTTCTAGCTTGTAATCCCAAACTAATATCTCTCCATGTGGAAACAGTAGTTCTTGTGTATGCGAACAATGTCCAGGAAATTCCTATCCACGCTAATTAGCCTTGGAGCTCTTTGGGAAAGGATTTATGATTTATATCCACACTTGATATTTTTACAATGTAAAGCATCTTTTAGAATTAGTGTATCTGAAAATGAATAATTATATTTTATTTAAGAATATTTGCATTCTGTTTTGGTAGAAATGTATATTGGCTACATAGAGGCAAGACCTAACATTTCCTGAGTCATTTTTTATTCCCCTATAATGAGCACTCCATAATGTTTTTCAACCAGATTCCTTTTCATTAGATAATAGGTACTATAAAACTACAGGGTTCTAGAACATGACAAATTAAACACAATCTGGGAGGTTCTCAAATATTTTAGGGAAATAACTGCCTGGAACAATGGCATATTCCCTAACTAGCTTAGCACTGGTGATTCATTACTGTCATCCTCAGACTAAGTACTAGTTAATAGAAACTTCCAATGAGGAAAGTGAGACACAGAGACTTTATGTTGCTTGCTCAAAGCAAGAGCATAGGTATGGGGTCAGGATCAAACCCCAAAAGGTTCCCATGCAATATTTTGAGTTCCTAAAAAAATTCTATTAATAATATCTAATATCTTATGTAAATGCAAAATTAGCAGAGAGTGAACCTTCAAGGTAGAACAGATAAGCATTGTATTTGAAGAAAATCCTTAGCTCCTGACATCCAATGTTTTATTCTTTAAAAGTCAGAGATAACAAACAATTGCTTCATGTAAACCTTTGTGAAGTAATGTGACGCCCTTTCTACAAAGATCTCTATTTTAATGAGCTTTGAATTCAGAATCACAACAATTGCAGTAACTTACATTTGTATTTGTTATTGGCTAGATTCTTGTGTTCTTCTGTTAAAAGAAAAGCAGAGAATTTTTTTTGGGGGGGGGAAGGGACCTGAAAACATATGTAGTACTGTCTCTGAATTGGTGTAAGCCCCTTTCTATCCTTGACAGGCAGCCACACATTTCTGCTTCAGCTTGTCACTAGAAAGTTGGTTCCTCTCTTTTTGAGGCTGTCCCCTCATTTGGAAAGTTCTAATTAATACAATTTGTGTCTTATATTGAAATGAAATAAGTAAGTCTTTCTAGAACTCTCCTACATAGTTAATGTAATCTGAAACAACAAGGAATAAATGTGCTCCCTTTTGCTGAGAATAGCTCTATAAAACCAAAAACACTGTGGTATCTTAGTCTCTCTGCATATTAGACATATCAGTTTCTTTTCAATATTATCCTGATAAGTGGGAGCATCCTGATTCCTCAACTCTGGGTATATTTGCTTTGTTGATGTTCATGCTGAACAACATTAGCGTATTATTTAATTCTTACACAGCTGTTCTTTATGAAAATTTCCCAGCCTTTATGAATGTCCATGAGCCATGTTTCTCTTCCCAACCCTCAACAATGTTGGATTTACATTTACATTATTCCTTTTGAAATAAAACAGTTTCATCAAGTTGTTCGTCCAGTGGTTCTATATTCTTAAGACCTTTTTAGACTATAGTTGTCCCTCGGTATATCTGTGATCCTTAAAACTTACCTCTCAAGTGGCCCTCCCATGCATTGAGTGAAGCTTCAAACAAGGTAGAGCTTAGGAGAAACTCTGTAGGTTTCTAGCAGAGACCTTTTAGATTGACATCATTCAAAATGATTGTTCAGCTAGACTTGTTTTTCTGTATTTTTCTCACAAGGATAAAATAAGGAAATAGTGGGACCTCAGTAAACATCACTGAATGAATGGCTTTGTCTAATCCCTCTTTTTAACCAGAAGCAAGAAACAAATGTTAAACATACAGTTAATAAATGTGCTTAAGTAAAGAAAATGACAGCCTTGATTTGTAAGAAAAGAGCATAATGTATATTTCAAAGAGATGTTACAGAAAAAAACATTACTTTGCAAAAATCTAGTTTCTTTGTAGCAATTCATATTATAATAAAGTGCTGATCACTGCTTTTCTAAATAAGTTATTAATATTTCTGCTTTTGACTGGTCCTGAAACATGTCTGAATCAGTAGTGATGGCATCCAAACTCTGAAGCAGAACAAGTAAAATGGCCCATGTGGCTATAAACAGTATGATCCCAATTGTCTTAAATTCCCTGAAGTACCTGAAGACAGTGAGCTCTAGTATGTACACACAACCTTCTCTTTTTCCCCCCCTCTGCTCTATTTTTTTCCTGTGAAGAAATTTCATAAATAATTGTGTAATGCCACTTAAGGGTACAACTGTCATGCTAGGGAGTACAGGTTATAGATTCTCCCTACAAATGGAAAGCCAGGCTGCTGTCAGTCAGTAGTTTTCTCTACTGGGGCAGCTGAGGGATTATTTTAAGTGCTATCAAAACCAGAATCAGAGTTAACAATCAAAGGGAGGGAAGAAGAGGGGTGTGGAGAGGAAGAAGGAGGGGAAAGGGTACAGAAAAAGACCTTAAACTTGAACTGCTGTGTTGGAATTTATATCATGCCAGTGGGCTTATAATAGGAACCAATGTGCTCTTTGATTTCTCCCTCTTTGGGATTAATTCTGACACCAGCAATCATGGGTCATACATGCAGATGTTGTTGGAACTGCTATTGGCCTGACTTTTCCCTTCCAGCAGGTACTTACTGATCCATCCTGGAATCTTCTCGACAGACATAAGGGAAGGTCACAAGTTTGAAAGGACTGCTCTTCAGAATGGTGGGGAAAGGACAGGAAGCAGCATTTTCTTGGGTCTATCTAGTGTTCTCTGCAAATAAAACAGCTCTTCTACAGGGGGCCACTAGTGCATTGCTCTCTTTCACTCTATTTCTTTAGAACTGGAAATAGACACAGACACTGAACTTGGGAAGCTGACAGTGCAGCTGAAGAATCTAAATCTCATATAGCTAGTTGTTGGAGGGCAGCATGTTCATCTCCAAACCCACTTGAAAGGGGAGAAGCAGGACCATTCAGTCTACAGGTGGGACAGAGGAAATAATCTGATCAGACTCTGGCCTGTGGCCTCTGGGTTACCCAGAAGAAACAAAAGGTCTGATTTTCTGATTTCCAAGCAGGATTCAGTTAGTGCCTCTGGAAGAAGCAGCTGAGGGGCCCTCACTACTGGGAGGAAGTGTGCATCCAAGGTGTTTGGTGCACTGTTGCCTGACTGTGCTGAATTTGTTTGACTCTATCTTTTGACAGTTCTTATTTCATCTAAGTGTCTGCCCAAGGAGCCGCTGTGTTTGCTGGCTACTGGCCGAGGCATCCTCTGTTGGAGCACCCTTTTTTCTTCTGCCTTTGAAGCTGTTTTGTTTGCTTTTCAAGTCTGTTTTGGTTTTATTTTAGAAGCACTGTCATCCGAGAGAAGGCAGGGGCTTCATTATTCCTTTAGCTCTCATTCTGAACCTTTCATATTTCTTGTTGAATTCTTTCTGGTCAATTTCTCAACACCCTTAAGTGGCGAAAGTATTATGACAAACAGGAGAGAAACAGAGGAAAAGTCTCTTTTTTTCCCAGGGCTATAACAAGGCGGAAAATTTCATCTCTGATAGAATCTGACTGGAGGCCTCTATTCATAAAAATTTCTTTATTAAAGTAGCTACACAACAGCCACAGACTCCCGGAAGGTGTCCAGAGCCTAATTGGTATGGTTCAGTAGATGGAGCTGTCATTAGCTTCCTCGATTGGGAGACCCACCATCAGACTCTCAATCCTAGTTCACCACTGACTCTGACAATGACGAAAGGATCAAGTCCATAGCATCTCCTATTCTATGAACATGGATTAAGTGCAAGGCTTGTCCCTACTCACTCTGTGACCCACACCTTGCCTTCTGTAGATGACCAGTAACTCTCTTTGGAGGGATGTCAGGGGGCCAGGGAGATAGGTTCTTATGCTCTAAACTTTTTTCAAAATTTATGCTTGTGCTTGAAGAACAATCCTTTGACAATGTGGAAAGCACAGCCTTGGTTTGAACATAAGATGTTGGGGAAATAAATAAATTTTTAAAAAGATGCTGGGGGGCTCCAGGAAGGCTTCTCTGAGAAGGTGACATTGAAGCAGAGCATGCAGGGCATGAGGGAGCTAACTCAGAGTGTGGACAGGAAGGAGGGACAAAGGCAGCTGCTTTGAAGCAAGAGTGTGCATGGCCATCAGTTACAGAGTAAGCTGGAGGAAGGGCCAGAGGAGACGAGGACGGCAGCAAGGAAGCCAGAGGACGGAGGACCTTGCAGGCCACTGTAAGGACTTTGAATTTCCTTCTCAGTTAAATGGAGCTGAGTGGCACAATCTGGCTTTCATTTTAAATGGGTCGTTTTTGCTCTTAATTGAGAGTAGACACTAAAGGAGCAAGAACCAAGGCACCAAGATCAGTTAGGAAACAAATGGAGTAATCTAAGAGGAAAGAATCAATGACCGAGGCCAGGACGAGAAAGGAGGGTGAGCAGGTTCTCAGATGTGCTGTGAATGAAATGTGATCTGTGAGAGAAAGGACAGCTCTGACTGGGCACCTGGAAGAAGGGGACCACCATTTGGTGAGATAAGAATGATTTTCAGAGGAGAGGTTATTAGAAGCTTGGTTTGGGGCATTTATGGATGAGGTGTCCATTAAATGTCAGAGGAGAAATGTCAAGTAACAGCTGGATGCTGAGTCTGGACCTCAGGGGAGAGGTTTGCACTGGAGATTCAAACTTGGGCATCAGGATTGAGCAAGACAACCCAATATAGGAAGGGCTGAAGAAGGATCCAGGACTGTGCTCCAGGGGTGGTCAGATAACAGGAACAGCGGCTGAGGATTGGAAGAGGTGACAAAATGTGTCCAATAAGTCAAGGAAAATGAAAAGCTGTTTCAGTTTCAGTGACTCAGGTAGGACAGGAAATGAGAAAGTGCAGTGCACACACGCCTCTTGGGAGTTTTGCTTAAAGAGAATCGAGCTAGAGATGGAGGGTGGGGGTAGGTGGAGAGAGGAGTTCATATACTTCCTCATGGAAGATGTTGCAGCACTTTCTGAGAATGTTCCAGTAAAGAGGGCAAAATAGACAAGGAAGGAGAGAAATTTATTTTAAACTACAGCATTGCTACCAACAGAGCAGGAGAAAAAAAAAGTTTACCTTTTAGGAGAATAACTGTGGAGACTAATAATATTCTTTTTATCTTGTGATTAGATTTGTATGCAATTGAGCTGCATTTTCTGAATGGAAGCCATGGTAACCTCAGATGCAAGATGATAACAAGAGTGAGATGTGTGTCGTTATTTAAGAAAACATCTCAGAGTCAAGGAGAGGTCTGAACTAAAGATAAAATTATACACCTTCAACTGGGTATTGACTTCATCATCAAAGAAATAAACATTAAATTCTCAATAATCTTTCAGTTATAAGACTTCTGTATCTTTGCTTAACCCTTATTTGTTTGTATTTCATAGTAATTCAGGTTCAGATAAACTAAGTTAGCATTTGCACTGTATGTGGAGAAGGAATTGAGAGAACCTTAATAAGCAAATGAAATTGCAGAGGGATGATTAACCTTTTTTTTTTTTTTTTTTCATAATTGTTTGCAAGCTCTCCACAGTAGCTCCTCTGACACAGGGGCGTGCTTATGACAAATGTCCCTTCTGTCTTCAGCAAAGTTGGCAGCCCTTTGTCAGCCTTTATGGGGAAACAGGTAGAACTTTTCAAACAAGAAGTCTGCAAGGTTCATTTCTGGGGCATTTTGCCAAAAGTGCAATAGTGGCAACGATAAAGTAGACCTATTACAAATGGTAACATCTAACAACAGTGGGTGATGTTTGCATAGTGCTTTACTGATTAGCAAGGACTTGTGAATCCATTGTAAGACTCCATTCATTTTGTAACTGTGTCTGGGAGCCTTCTGTGTTCCAGGCCCCAGAAATTTAGCTGTGAAAAATGCCCCTGTCTCATGAAGCTTAACCTGAGCTGCATGAACAACAACCTGGTGAAATAAGTAGGTCAAGAACTAATGTTTGCCATTGAAGGCACTCTAGTGATTAATTAAAACTTAGATTTAAATCACTGCTTTTCTAGGATTTGGGCCTCAGAAGAAATTTTATCATTGGTATTCTCTTTCTCAAAACTCAGTGCTTCAGTGCATGTTGGACCCTAAAATAACATGTTCATAAATATGAATTTCTGCAGTTCAAACTCTCCTGCACTTAAAAATTCATTCTAGTCCCCAGTGTCATGGTCCTGTGTCTAAGAGCAGAGTCATTTCCTCATTTCATACTAGGAACACACCAAATATGGCTGGTCCTCCTGGAGCAGCTGCCCCTGTACATCTGCTAAATTATTTACTGTCAACAAAATGACTGGGAAATCTGGAATGTATCTTCTTTTTAAAAAAAAAAAAAATCTTAATAACTAAAAGGAAAAAAACCTAACTAACTGCCTTTATTTTAAACTGTTTAAATCTGACTTTTTATCATTTGTACTGATGTACACAAGTATTAGAAATTATGGAGGTTTTACTTTTTCTACATTTAAAACAGCTTATAATGGAAAATGGTCACAGTAGTCATTATAACCTCTAAAAATGTGTAGAAGCTATGCATGAACTCTCTTCACCATGTATGTCTACTGGTGAGATTTTTTTCCTTCATTGAGTTAATGAATTTTTTAAAATAGCATAAGTATGGCATGAGATCCTCTCTTCCCTCCTTAACTCTGTTACTGTCCTGTGGCTGTCAGCAGACGCATTCATGTCATGGCATGTCCAGTGGATACTATAGGAACTCAGTGCCTCACACTCTAAAGAGTAAGTTGCCAGGAGCAGAGCCTGACACCTGTTCGGAGCTTACAAAGAGGTGGTGAGCCCCATCTTCCACCGTCAGCCACTGTCCCCAAACGCAGATCAGTTGGTGCTGGGGAAGACAGAGACTTGTTGGAGTCCCTAAGGGAAGGGCTGAGACTTTTCCTCCTTTCCCTTGGGAGAGGGGACAGAGTGCATCCCACACTCTCCCAGCCGGGCAGTGAGAAGGGGCCCAGCAGGAATGTGATCCAGGTTGGAGGTATCTGATGTACATTAGGGCGGAGAGACCAGGCATGGTCCATTTGAGAGTAATGATGGAAACAATAAAACTGAGGTGTTTGGATCCCAGTGGAATTGAGAGTGTTCCAGAAAGTGGCTACATTTCAATATACTCCTATAACAGGAGCCTTCTGACTTGCACTCCTTCCTAGCCATCCCAGCGAGCTGATTCTCCTGTGTGGCCTGTGCAAGCCACTTAGCCTCTCTGAATGTTGGCGACTTCATGGCAGCCGACAAGTGGTCTGTGGGTTACTACTGGCACTAGAAGTGGTGAAAGTTGTAGAAGCGGTAATTAATGTAGAAGAATTAGCTCAGGAATGTGGGTGAGAGTGCTGAAGGGCCTAGGGCTCCCTGGAAGCACATTTGGTACTGGTTATGACAGTAATCCAGCTAAGTACACAGTTAGTGTAACCAGGCAACTGTGTCCTTGGGCTTTGTATCTGTGGATTCAACCAAATGCAGATCAAAAATATTTTTAAAAAAGTTGAATCAGTATCAAACATGTGCACTCTTTTCTTGTCATTATTCTCTAAACAATAAAGCATAGCAACTATGTATGTAGCACTGATACTGTTTTAGACATTCTAAGTAATTTAGAGATAATTTAAAATATGTGAGATGGTGTGAGGGGGTTATATTACAAGCGCTCTGCCATTTTATATAAGGTACTTGGAGCACTCTTGGATTTTGCTATCAGCAGGAGTTCCTGGAACTAATTCCCCACAATTATGAAGGGACAACTACATATTTAAATCAGATGACAGCTATTGGACACAAGGCCAAAGCCAGTAATGAGTCGACTTAACTTTCTAGGGAACTAATGTTTGAAAGTTAGGAAGGGGCTGAGGTTGTGGCTCAGTGGTAGAGTGCTTGCGTAGCATGTGTGGAGTACTGGGTTTGATCCTCAGCACCACATAAAAATAAATAAATAAATAAATATATTGTGTCCATCTACAACTAAAAAATTAATTAAAAAATAAAGTTAGGAAGAAGAAAATCACTCATGGGGTGGGGATGGCCTGAAGTTTAGAGGGAGAACCAAGAAGAGCAGAGCAGGTTTGTGTGGAAGGTGGTAGGAAGTACCCTTTGGTCAGACCACAGGAAATCTAACAGTGCCATTTACCTGACAGTGTGTCCACAGCAAGCCATCCAGATGAAAGAGGCTGCAGAGCAAAAGTACAGGTGTGGGTAGAGGTGCTATTATAACTGGAGAGAGATGTTGAACCTACTTTCCTGGGAGGATAGAAGAGGAGAGACATGAACAAGGATAAGCTAAGCTTTTTTTTCCCATAGTTTGCTAATAATACCATTCTTCACTAGGTTTCTAAGCCACATTGGGGTATGTACTTATCTCCCTACTGCAATGATTTCTGTCTGGCCTGCGTGTGAATTCTGGGGATGCTCACAGTGTTTCCTGAATGAGTCTAGGCCATTTTCTCTGATTTTCTGCCATTTTCTGTGTTTCAGTTCACGGTGCCTTTTAGAACAATGCCATTCAGGTAGAGAACTCTGGAAAGATCAGGCCAAGAGCTGGTCAGGTTATTTGGTGGTTTCTGCTATAACTCCCGGGAAGGCATTGTTATTTTGATGTTTGGTTCTGAGCAAACCCTGTTGTGTTTGGCCACTACTGTTGTGATGGAAAGCCCAAATTGCAGAGCTGATTCATTAGGCTCACCAATGCTGCTCTCAGAAGTTTCTGCTCCAGTAAAAGTAAAGGAGCTTCCCTGGCTCTAGTACCTCCCCAGTCCAGACTCTTCTGCCACCTCTACCACCACTCCAGCTGCTACATGGCAGACTGACACTTGGTTAGCTGCCATTTTGTCCCTCTAGGTTTATCAAGTAGAGTAATAATTAAACCAGAAAAGTCAGTTTGTTGCATTGCTCATTGTTGGTCATTGAAAGTAAGAAAATAAAAATGTTTTAAAGATTATTTCTGCCATCTTTGTTAAACTTAATGAAAATATTTATCCTCTGAAACATAGCAACATAAAGAGGGATGTTGCCCTTCTTTGGGGCAATTATAAAACATGCTTTCATTTTTTCTAAGACATGACTTCATTTGTAATTTCCCTTAATATAACATTAATGCACATGTGGCCTTTTTTCTCTCCCAGCCCAACACAAGATTTCTTTAAAAGAAAAGAATAAATTGGAAGTCAATTATTAAGCCTTGGGTATCCTAAAATGTTCTTTGAGGGTTATGTTGGGGGTTTTTGTTTTTTAAGAAATACAGTTCTGGAATTTCATTATTTTCCTTCTTCCCTTCCTGGATGCTACTTTGGTAGCTGTCATGTTTTAAATATTGACAAGATGAGATAGTTTTCTGTTTATATCAGCAGTCGTCTGTCTGTGAGATATGGACGAATCAGAACGCTGGATTTCCTTTCTCAGCGATCCATCAGGTCCATAATGTAAGGTTACACATGGTTATTTTCTCTTCCTGAACTTGCGCTATGTAATATGTTGCAGTGTTGTCAACAGCTGGAGGTACTGTGTCCTGGCAATGCGGAAAATTTGTAATGTCTAGTGACTCCTGAGATTCTTTGTCTATTATACATTAACTGTGCCTTGTGACTAGTTGGTGTGTAAACATTGTCCTGAAATGAGAAACATACTTGGTTTTAAAGTCTATGGTTAAAATCTGTCCCATGTGAGTTTTGGCTTTCATTCCAGGCGTCTGTGTTAACTTACAGGAAAAAGGAAAAGGGTAAATTGATATATATATATACACATGTATATATCAGTGTTATTCCTTCCCATTTTGCACTTCCCCTTGTCCATGGGTTATTCAGCCATTTGTGTCCAGTGATTCTCAAGGATTCATGTGCTTTAGTTGTGAGAAATTCTTGAGTATGATTTGCATGATATTCTGTATACATTTTATGCAAATGTGGGAGGAGAGCCCAGGAGAGGCACTGTTACAGCTACAAGGTGGTTCTCAGCCGTTTTCCATTTATAGAACAGAACTGGTCTTTAGAACGTGTGTGAAATTGTGACCCAATTTACTCTGAGTTGCTTAATATTCAAATATTCACATTTTGCCTTTGCATATTAGAAATTTTCCTTTTCGTTTGGAAAGCAAACATTTTAATGTAATTTTTTTTTAAGTTTTGTATTTTAAAACACAACCCTGTTTTTACATTCTGTACAATTTTTCCCATTGGATGACCTGCTATCTGAGAGGTTGAGACATTTGGTTGAGAATCACTGAGCAGAATTCTTGGGGTGGCATGCAAAGAGCCTTATTAGGTGCCCTGTCAGGCACATCTATCCTCCTGTGCATGGGACTTTTGAGGACTGATATTGCCTGATACTGGTGCTCCCATGACCCAGCAGTTTATGAACTCGTAAATGCTAACTAAAGCCTTTATGTGTTCAGAAGTGGCCATCTCTGCTCTTCATCAAAATATTAAATTCAGTATAACCAATTGCATTTGGTTATACTGAAAGAAGCAGTCTTTATTCTTTAAGACATTTTAAAAGTATTACTACAGCATCTGCTTTTGTATATCTGTAAATGTTTATAGGAGAACTTCTCTGATACTCCATCCAAATATTTGTATAAATTTATAGACATAGAGTTACATGTGGTTTTCTTAAAAGCCTTAGAGAATACAAAAAGTAAATGTAATCGCATAAATCATAAGTATGGTTGGGTAGCCCATCTCTGAAATTTGTCAGAATTATTGAAAGTAAAACTTTCAAGCAACCATTATCATTTAAAATCATTTTAGTTTTTTACAAAGTGTTCTCGAGAAATAGAGAATGATGTTTGTTAATATTCAGTTCTAAATTTACTAGCAGGTAGGTGTGAAGAGTTCCTAGTAGAAAAGATTTTAAAGCGTCTATTAAAAAATCAATTAAATCTTAATTTTAAAAAGTTTGAAAAGAATGATACAAGGCTTGAAAAATACTGTACCTTCTTTTAATGTTAGAGACTCAGTCATAATCATGACTTTTAATTATTCACTGACATCCTTAGGAAATCTTTTTCTGAAAAAGAAAATGAGAATATAGAGATTGTTTCCCCTTTGTATTCTCAGTGCACACAGAATATATATGCTCCCTTCTGGGGAGAGGGCTACAGCATATGATCTGTTTTAGAATTTGCCTTAACTGTGTGATGTATATGAACTAAAAACTTGCAGCTATTTATTATTTTTAAAAATAATTCAAAGTTTAAAAGCTGCCTTTTATAATCTGCCATTCAATAAAAATCTATCTGCAGACTTTTTAAAAAGCATTTATTTATTAGTTTGTTTATTTATTTATTTTTGGACAGAATGCCTTTATTTTACTTGTTTTTTTAAGGATCGAACCTAGTGCCTCACAGATGCTAGGCAAGCTCTCTGCCACTGAACTATAGCCCCAGCCCTATCTGTAGGCTTTTACGGATTTTTATGTATTATATCTAAATTTGTCTAGTGGCTTTACATTTTTTCAGCTGGTGGTATAAAAGAATATTTAATTTAATTATGTTAGATGTGGCCCAATTATATAGTCTTCCAAACTCAGCCAGACTATGAATTTATGGTTAGCAATTGGCAAATACCTGTTAGACAGAATCAGTTCTCCATTTAAAACTCCTAATCTCAAATTATGTTTTTCCTTAATGTTAGAGGGTTAATTTTTATTTGAGTTTGAAGAGGTAGTTAATGATGGACATTTCCTTCTGTGTAATTGGTGTCCTTTTGTGTATTTACAAAAAACTGAAAAATCTTTGAAGCATACATATAAAAAAATAATAAGTACCAAGTGAATGAGGTGTTAAACCATGACCAAATTCTTGGAATATCATGAGCATTTACCTATGTTAACCTAAAGGAAAGATTTTTCGCTATTTTAAGCTCTAAAGAAACAGCCTGAAGATAGCTATTAAAATTTCCTTGAATCGTTTTCATTTCTCTTCTGTAATTACTTAGGCCCTCTAAAGATCTTTGTGTCAGTAAAAAAAATTTAAATATGACAGAATCCTACCCCAAACTTTTCCTATTTCATTTTGTTTTTCTAATTAAATATTATTTCATGGTTTCCCAGGTTTAGATCTACGTCTCATTAAAGATGAATTTTGACTAAAATCATTATTTCAGGCAAAAGACTTTGTACATCTGTTTGATTTTTATTTAATTTTTAATAAGCACTTTTTAAAGCAGAAAATTATTAGAGTTAATTTAAAATATTTGCCTGAGGAAATGTAGGTATCATATAGACATGAATGCACTCCTCATCAAGAGCTAACACGGGGCCTCACAGTTCAAAATTATTTTATGTATGAGGTAAAAATCCTTATTTATTTTTCAATTTCTTCTGCCATTCCATATAGTAACTACTCCACCCAGCTCCTCCATTGCTCATTCCTGCCGTAATTCCACCTCCAGGAGGGTTGAGGCCTAAGCACACCTGGTCTCTGAACTCTTTTGTCTTTCCTGGCAGCCAACCAGGTAAAGCTGAATTCCAGCCAAGGGCCAAGGTCATTCCTGTCCTTTACAAGAGTGTGATGTTAAGTCCAGTTGTTGGAGTCCCTCCATTGCCATTAGGTTAATTCCAAAGAGAAAAACCAACATCTGTATGTTAAATCTTCTAAATATTCTTAGATCTAAGATTTCTTTTTAAATAGAAATTGACGGATTCCCAGGAAGAAAAAATCATTTTCTTATAAATTCAATCCTAAGAACACTTTCCCCCTGAAAATGAATTCCTGGAAATAGCACTAAGGATGACAAAATTTGGTGTCTATTTCCAGGAAAGTCCATTCAGTCCCTGTAGGAAATTTTAAAATATTTGGACTGGAGCAATATTTCAAGACCAAAGAGAAAATAAGTCAAGGATTATGTTTCCCCCTCCCTTAATTATCTCCCCTGACAACATCTAGAGGACAGCCTATCAGATCACTCTGGATTCAAAGCAGGTGATTTGTGATTTTTGGACAAAGTGGGGTGAGGAGAGCAGACGATGGCGCTGTCCAAACAGCTAAATGAATGCGCCACTCATTTCTTCAAGTGGGTATCAAATGAAAAATCTCAATTTCCAAACAGAGGGTGAATGTGCTGGGGCTTTTTAGACCCAAAATGGCTGCTACAACTTCTGTGGATGATGTAAATATTTGGATCAGCATTTGGCTGTAGTTCTGCTTCAAGTGTATGGAACTCACATTAAAATTTAATTATGAAAGTGTGTGAGTTAATTGAACAATTAGAGAATGAGTTTGCATATGATTTGCATGCTTAACATACTAACCTGGGAAATGTCCCCATATCCCTAGCTTCACTGCACCCACTCCCACCCCAAACCCTATTCCCACCCGTTTCCCTGCAACTCTTGGTACGCGCAGCTCCTGCTTTGTCTGTTCAGGCTTTTTTGAAACCTGCCTGTTGAGCTCGGCCAAGGTGAACCTCAGCTAAACTGAAATAGGGCTAATGTGAAGGAAGACCTATTGCTTGGTTTGAGTTGTCACATCAGCAGACCCTGATTCAAAGTATCTTTTAATGTCATCCAGATCCTCCTTTCGTATCATTCCACAGAGTTTCGTGCAAACTGTTGTTCTGTTAATAGTGTCGCCTGTGACTTAAATGTACGATACCTGTTTGCTATGTTGTTGTTGCTTTATTGGGGGGAGGGGTTAATGGGGAGATTAGAAGATGATTTGCTAGATTTGAGGAGAACTGTTATTTAAGAACTCTGTTTCCAGAGTTGCAAGCTATTTTAATTTAAAGCTTATTACACTCAGCTTCAAAATAATAATGAAAACCACATACCCTCCATTTTTAAGTTTATATGAGTTATTTAAGAACAAATTAAAGTCAGTTGAAATGAAGAGTGGAGAGTTAATAAGGATCCAGACATTTGTAAGAGGAAAGGAATAAATCAAAATGGAAAGCCAGGGGGAAAAAAAAACTGAAAACTGAAATTAATTGCAGCCACTTATTGCTTTTAATAATTAAAAGTTTAACCATAAAGAGAAAATTTTCAGAATGACTCAGGGATAGGTCATAAAGCACACAGAAATGTTCAAGCTAAAATTATAGGTTAATTCTTTAAAATATCAACAGAGAGAAAATAGAAAGATTAAGCGGTACACAGGTAACTTAGGGACTTAGACAAAACAGACATGGAAAGTAACTCAGAACAAAGAGCAAAGAGCTGGAGGAGTTCACCCTGGTCACATGCACCATTGAGGAGCTAAGGAGATAGCCCCAGGCTGATGTGGCACTTCCTCTAACTGGAGCTGATCCACCTCCAGCACAAACACTCAGGCTCTCTACTTCTATGAATGAGCTATGCATTCCTGAAGGACTCTAGAATTTTTCTTCTCAGTTTTCAAAGCCACTTAATAATTTCCAGAAAATTAATTTCCAGAAAGCAAAGCTTTTGCTTTACACTTCCTACCTTTGTTGGCTATCTCATATTCCTGCCAGTGTAAGTTCAAATTGCACAGAGAAAATTGGAACCTAGCCTCTTCCCCACAACACACACCCAAGATGAGCCGTTCCTCCAGGCCTGTGGTTCTTTGATGGTGCTAGATCCTTTCAAAGAATTGAATGAAGACTGTGGACTGCCTTTCTCTCCCACAACATACATTCAGATTTTGTATTCTTATCCCAGACTCCTTGAAAATTCTCCTTAAGAAATCCCACAAAAGCTGGGCACAGTGATATATGCGTATAATATCAGAGATTGAAGAGGCTGAGGCAGGAGGATAGAAGTTGAAGACCAGCCTCAGCAACTTAGTGAGATACTTAGCAACTTAGAACCTGGCTCAAAATAAAAGTTTAATAAGAGGTTAGGGATGTAGTAGCGCTCTCCCCGGTACCAAAAAAAAAAAAAAAAAAAAAAAAAAATCCCAGAGTGTGTGGACCCATTTGCTAATACTTCTGTGGAACTTGGTCTCTAACCAAGGTTCTGTTTGGTTTTGGAGCTCATGAGCCCTTTTTATGCTCTCCTAACAGCTGAAAAAAGTGATGATTCTATAAGGTCAGCCAAATTCAGGTTAGAAGAGAATGGCTTTGGAAACCTGCCTATATTTAATTTCATTTATGTCCCTTTGAGAACAAAGCATTGAATTTTGAAGCATCAGAATCTTTGACAGGAAAAAGTAAGAAATACTCCATGTGTGACATGTAAATCAGATTGGAGCCCAGAGAAGACCAGCCAACACAGGCCTTTGATTTGATGAATGCTCACACTAAACTTCATAGACGTAAAACAGATTGAGGCTGACCTTCTGGAAAGTGTTCACTGAAACAATAGAATGTTCTGTTTTAGGTCCGTCCTCCTGGGCCTTTGTCACATGATTCATCATCTTATGTGAAAGTGCTTATGCTTGTGAATCACTTTCTCAAGCACACACTTGTGAGCAAACTTGGCATTAGGTGTTTAGTCTGCACTGGTGTGGAGGGTTCCTAAGGAATGTAGCTCAGCGTAAGCCCAAGCCATCGCAGCAGCACTCTATCAAAACAACTGAATTCCAATAAGAAAAACTAATCACCATTAGTAAACTTTCTTTTAATATTTTGTTTAGTATCATACTTATAGTACCATTTCTCTGGAGATATAAAATTATTCAAAGTGGATAGTACATGTCATGTTTGGGAACTGACATTTATGGAACTGTATTCTAACATGAAAACAATTCAAACTAAAAATTTCATTCAAGTTTTAAAAATTCAAGTTTAAAAATTCTTTCAAAGATGGTATATTATTTTCTATTATATAAGAAAGTTATGACTTTATAAATCATTTATTAATATATCATTATGATTTTAATCTCCATTAATATCTTCAAGTCATAAAATACTTAGCTTAGGGTATCTTTCTGAAGACAGAATAATCCAACTTCTTCACACTCAAGATGAACTCAACTTTGGGAAATATGCTAATACATATAAAAGCATCATAACCAATAAAAGTATTTACATATGTACAACACACTCAGATGTTTTCCTATATTTCCAACACCTGCGTGTAAGGTGAACTCAGGCTAGCTAGAGGGAATGAACTTTGCTTACTGCTCATATTGCGTCTAGAATAAATGTCATTTTCAGACAGGAGACTGGGGAGAGCCTTCTATCACCTTGAGACCTCCAAATGAAGCCACGGCCTCCACTCCAGTACAGTATTGGCAGCATCACCCAGAAAAGCTCATCTTCCAATCGTGTGACTACAAAGCTTTTGTAAGTTACCCTGAGTTCAATATTTGGGTACAACTGGGGATAAAAGGTATATTTTGGTTTCTTTACTGAACCAAAATGAATGAACCAAAATGTCCATCACTGAAATTCCTAAATGAATTTCACTTTCTCTTTATATTTTTTTCTTTTTTTCTTTTTTATACCTTTATTTTTTAAGTGTTGCAGAGGATCAAACCCAGGACCTTGCATGTGCTAGAAGAGCGCTCTGCCACTGAGCCACAACCCCAGCGCCCCCCTTCTCTTTTTTTTAAAGTAGCATTCTACACATAAAGTCCAAATAACTAAACTTTATAATGCTCTAAATCTTGTACACTTAAGCTATGTTCTGCCTTCTTCTTATAGTGTTGTATATTTCAAAAGAAATGAGATCTCAGGGCACAGTGACATATGCCTGTAATCCCAGCAGCTGGGGAGGCTGAGGTAGGAGGATCACAAGTTCAAAACCCAGTCTCAGCAACTTAGCAAGGCCCTAAGCAACTTAGCAAAACCCTATCTCAAAATTGTAAAAGGTCTGGGGATGTGACTGAGTGGTTAAGTGCCCCTGGGTTCAATCTCCTATATCAACCACCACCACCACAACAACAAAAATAGAAAGATATGAGATCAAGCTTAATTTAAAAGGAAGTGAGGAGGAGCTGGGGGTGTAGTTCAGTGAAAGAGCACTTGCATAGCATGTGCAAAGCCCTGGGTTCCATCCCCAACAGCCAAAATAAATAAATAGGAAAATAGAATGGAAATGGGCATGAATGTAGAACACCTATCTATCTTCACTCACTCACCAGTGATCCCAGAACATTGGATCCACCACTGTGTAAATCAGATTCCTTTCATCATCAGCAGTAGGATTATATTACTGATTTGAGGTTTGTTGTTGTTGGTTTTCCTTTTCTTTTTTTGCAGCAAAGGGAATAGTTATGCTTAGCTGAAAATAACAAATAGGTGAATGTTCAAGATACTGCAGGCTTTGGGGCAGGCGGTGGTTGTCATGACTACAGTAGGAAAAAAATGGCTGAATCCTCGCAGCACATTGAAGCCTCCTCTCCTTAAAAGAAACGTTTCAATTAGGGAAAAACTTTCCTGATAACTGAAAAGATTAGAATTTCACCAAGATCATTTTCCTTAATTTGATTAAGATGTGGGCATCCTAGTCATCTCCTTGCAGTTAGGGCCCTTTTTCCTTGGGCTGTTTTTTTTCTTACCTGCAGCTTTGGATTTCTTTCAACAGTAATAGCCCCCAAACTGTAGGGTAAACGTGGTTTCCTGCAAAGCTCAGACCCCAAATCCCTAAGCTTTCTGCACAAACCTCTCTTCAAGGTCTTGACCAGGCCCCTTGCTACTCTGTGTCAGGTCATTGGCTTCCCAGGTCCACGACGTCAATCCCCATACCTGTTTTTGCACTGTATCTCCAGTTAAGTCAGGAAGTGTCCTTCAAATCTAAAATAATTTAAAATAATTATAATATTCACATTAATAATTAAAATACTCACTTTTTTTAAAAAAATGTGCTGAGCTCTTTAAAAGGGGGGAGAATTTAGGAGAGAAAAATGACAAAAGGAAAAATCCCTATTGATGTTTCAAAAGATTGATGAGGAGTCAATGGTAAAAAGGCAGTCTAGACATTTTGCTCAAAACTATTTGTCCCTGGCCAGAAACATGAGTTAGTGGTGCTGTGTACCAACGTGGTATTGGATCCCATCACCTTATAGTGAAGTGGCTGGTAATTCCTGTGAGGAGACAGTCTCAACATTCCCCACCTCCATACAGCCCTCCAGGAGTCACTTTGCACCAGGACTCAGCGCATCCTGCTGTGGAACTGAAAATGGAGTTCTTCCTCCCCAGCCCCTGCCATCCAGGTCTCCGATGGACCAACCACAAGGCACACAGCTGTGAATGAAAAGGTCCCTAAACTGCAGCTCTGCCTAAGAACAACCTAACGTTAATTACCTATGCCGCCCAATAAGCCCCAACCGGGGCCATGTTGCTCAGCTTCTCAGCTGTCTTATTCAACCCTGTAATTACACGGAGTAGTGTGAGTTATTTTTGCAGATATTGCTGCCTCAAAAAAAGGGGAGGGGGAAGCATTTTTAGATGTTCCCATTTTGCAGTTAAATATGATCTGAAAGATGGCATCTTTAGAAAATGATGCAGTTTCATTATAAAGAGCAATTTACAGCCCTCAGAATATATGGTTAATTCTGTGACATTCTCTCTTTGAATGCATTTTTTTAATTAATGTACATTTATTTATTTATGACAGTGGAATGCATTACAATTCTTATTACACATATAGAGCACAATTTTTCATATCCCTGGTTGTACACAAAGTATATTCACACCAATTCGTGTCTTCATACATGTACTTTGGATAATAATGTCCATCACATTCAACCATCATTAATAACCCCATGCTCCCTCCCTCCCCTCCCACCCTTCTGCCCTATCTAGAGTTCATCTATTCCTCCCATGCTCCCCTCCCTACCCCACTATGGATCAGTCTTCTTATAAAGTTATCAACAATTTATAACCAGGAAGCCTAGCCAGTAGCACTTCCACAATTTGTTTTTTAATTGTTACTCATATTTAAACTCTCCTTTTCATAAAAATACTCCTTTTTTTTATTTTAGTATTTAGGTTCTATGCTGATAAAAGAGCTCAGGGGGACAGAATCAACCCAAGATGCCTGTGCAAAAATGCGGGTAAGTTTGCCAAACTTTTATTTCTAGTAGCTGAAATACTAAATACTGGGTATGGATGCAAATTGCCACCTTTCAAAATTATTGTTTTCTTCATCTGATGGTCTGCTGAATCACATCAGTATTACATAAAAAAAAGGTGTTTTGGCTTTGTTCATGTTTATACTTAGGCTTGTAGTTTATACTTATACTTCACTGTAGTTTAATATATTTATATCATATTACATATCATATCTTTAATATATTTATATCATATTACATTTGCTCTTAATTATTTTTAATGAATTTAATTAACTATATATTCATGGATCACTCTCCAGATTAGGAGAAAATTGATCTTTAGTTTATTTCAAGAAAATATTCTAAGCACCCACTTGATATTCTGAGAATAATTCCAGAAAAGGCCACCAATTTAACTAAAAATTATCAAAAGCAGAAGTATTAGGAATATATTATAGAAAGCTAAATTTTTAAAAATATTTTTAGTTGTCAATGGACATTTATTTTATTTTTTTATATGCAATGCTGAGACTCAAATCCAGTGCCTCACACATGCTAGGCAAGCGCTCTACCACTGAGCCACAACCCCAGCACCAAAGCTAATATTCATTTTGTGTCTTCTTAATTATTAATTTTTAATAGAAGAAAAATATTCAACTCTAAGTGGAATGAACCATTTGATGGCAGTAAATGTTTGAAGAAGTAGCAATTCCAAATGCCTGTGATGGGTAGCTAGTAGGTTTCTAGAAATCTATTTTAACCAAAGCTGATCTCACCCATGCTACCACGGAACTTTTCCTGTCATGTGTCCCTTATTCTAGCTTCTTCCAAACAGGTGCATAGAGGATGGTGATATCTGACAGTAGGAATTAAGAATACTGGACTTATTCAATATAACAACTAACTAAAGTCAAATTTAATATCATTAGAGTAAATTTAGCTTGTATTTGTGGCCAGTATACCCGTCATTAGTTTTATTTGAACAGTTTTTAGTGGGAAATATTTAAAAAACCATATAACTGAACTAAAACAATTTTGAAGGTCAATTTGGAATATCCACTGTTCATGGAAAGCTAACTATACGTGAATCTTCATGAAATTGAGACCTCAGTCTGAAATTACCAATTTAAAATTTTGATCTGTTCAACAGCAAAAAGGCTGAAATGGTTGCCCACATGTTTGGTAGCATACCAGTGAATTTTTATCCTAGGTACTGTGTTTAATGAAACTCAAGTTCTGTTGATGGTTTCTTGCCATAAGAGTCACTTTTATTCACAAAAACAGGGTGATAGCAGCCAACATCTACTGAGTAATCACACTGTGACTCAGTGTAATTATTATCCCCATTTACAGATGAAGAAACTGAGACTCAGAGGGGTTAAATGACTCTCTCAAGATCACACAGTGACTAACTTCCCAACCTGGGACTGAAATTCAGATCTGTCTAACTCCAGAGCTCAAGTCTCCCCCAATCCTCCTGAGCCTCTGCTTTCTTACTTAGAAAATGACATTAGATTGGACATCCTTTAAGGTTTTTCCTGGTTTTATAATTCTGGGAATCTTGTGTTCTAAGTATACACACATCTAACCAAAATTGTGTCACCACTGGACAATGAGAAAATGGGAGAAATTTTCAGTGATCAAACCTCATAATGATTTCTGAGATATTCATGAATATGTCTGGGAAATCAATTTGGCCTCTCTGATTTAGTACTATTAACCAAATTACCTGGGTCCAGATACTTCAGTGTTATAATCAGCATAATATTGCATTGTGCTTGTAGCATCATTTAAAATATGCCAGATCTGTGATTTGAGTTTCAATTTCTTGAAATTGAGTGGATTTGAAATTACATTCTGATAGCAATAGCAAAGCCATTTTAATAGTCTCAGTTGAGAATAATTTAGTTAAATACTTGTCTATTGCTTAAAATGAAATTCAGAAAAAGCTATTTATTTAGAAGCAATTCTTCTATTCTTTGGGGCATTTTTCTGGTTTGCTGCCCTTGGTGTTTATTTTAGATTGTTTACATGAAAATAGAAACTTTATTGCTTCCTGGAATATCATAAACCCTCTTTTTCCATTTTGATTAAATATATCAGTCCTTGATACAGCAGCTAACGTTGCATTCGCTGCATTCACTGGAGCCCTTCAAAACCAGACGCAGATTTGATCTGTTATCTGGGACTGTTGTGTTGTGACTTAGAACTTGGCCAACTACAAATGGTATGCACCTCAACTTGCAGCTAGTTTTCAGTGTGAACCCAATGTTGCTGTTTTCCCTGCTTCCAGCATGGTAGAATTTCAGCTTAAAATCCCAGTATAGTCAAGTCCTGCTGTGGGAAAGACATTAGGACAGTTGGTAGGCAGTAATACTAGTAGGCCAAAGTATTTTTGTATTTAAATTATCTGGCTTTTTTTTAATTTGAAAAAGTAATAAGTTTTCAGTTAAACAGTATACCATTTAGCTGAAATTATAATTCCCTTCCATTTAAAAAGTAAATCAGTGTGGTCCCTGAATTTTGAGAGATGTTTTCTTTTTTTAGTATTTATTTTTTAGTTGTAGGTGGACACAATATCTTTATTTTATTTTTATGTGGTGCTAAGGATTGAACCCAGGGTCTCACATGTGCTAGGCAAACACTCCACCACTGAGCTACAACCTCAGCCCGAGAGATGTTTTCTTAAATGTACTTTGTTAACAAAGATAACTAAGATTAGGCTTCTGTTTTCACTGAGTTGACAAACCCGTGGAAGAAAACAACATGTACACAGTTAGTTATCACAGAGTGGTAGAAGTACAACCAAGGAAGTGTCTTCATATTGCTATCAGCCTAAGGGACCGTCAGTGATGATCCTGAAAATGACATAGTCAAGATCTCCTATAATCAGTTTATTTGGGTTTTAAACCAGTTAACACTTGTGTGCCCAGCCCTGCACAAGATACTTATTATCTTATTATTTCATTATCTTATTATTTCACTTAATCCATGAAGTAGAAACTGTAACCCATATCCAAAATGCTTGGGACCAGGAGTGTTTCAGATTACAATTTTTCAGATTTTGGAATATTCACATATGTAATAAGATATGGCACCCAAGTTGAAACACAATTTGTTTGTGTTTCATATACACCTATACACATAACCTAAGGTAATTTTATGGACCATTTTAGCACACCTGCATTTTGATTGTGACCCATCACACGAAGTCAGGTGTGGAGTTCTCCACATATGGCATCATTTTGGCACTCAGAGAAGTTCAGATTTTGTAGCATTGCAGATTTCAGGTTCTCAGGGGTGCTCAATCTATATGGTCATTGTCCCCACTTTACATATGGGGAAACAAAGGCAAGTAAACCTCATCAGCCAGCAAGCAAGCATTAGGATTTGAACCCAGGTTAACTATCCCCACTGCCCACACTGTGACTCTCCAGGCCAGACCACTTCTCCGACATGCAATGGAGCTTACATTGTCCAGAGTTCTAAAGCAGCTGAAAAGATGGATCATTTATATTTCTTAAGAACTAGCTTCGGGAACTCTCAAATAGCCCATAAGATCAGGACTGGCTCAATTAGACCATATATGTATAGACATATCTAATAATCTGAGGTAAATTCCATTGTGTTAACATAAACAAAATTTCACAACAGTTCTTAACTGCATCCTTAATATCTATAGGATGTTTTTCCTTATAACACTCATTTTAACACATTCATTTTTGCTCCAGCAAAAACCAAACACAATTTTCCCTTCTTGGAAGCATTTGGAGTGTTTGATAGTCACAACTGGTTAATTTTTAAGCTTATCTAAACTCATTCATTCATCTCTAAGGACCCTTCAGTTCTGAAATAAAAATAATTTTCACTGACTTCCTGGTGTTTTATTATACATATTATTTTCTCTAAAAATACACCATAATCAACTGTGTTAGATGGAGTTTAATTCACACTATTCTACAATAAGAAACCATCTCTCTCGGTTTGCTCAGGTTAACCAGTCTTTTTTTCCCCCTTCAAACTGTCTTAAGATTTTTTAAATTGAAAGGTTATATTTTTAGAGCAGTTTTAGGTACACAGAAAACTTGAGAGGAAGGCACAGAGATTTCCTGCATCCCCTGCCTTTGCACATGCATAGCCTCCTCCAGTCACCATCCTACACCAGAGGTGCGCATTTTTTCCAGCTGCAGGACCTACAGCCACACATCTTAACCTCCCAAGTCCATAGCTGACATCACAGTTCACTAATTTAGTGTTGTGCATTCTGTGAGTTTGGACAGACTGATGGTGGCCGGTATCCACAATTATATTATTATACAGAATAGCTTACTCCCCTAAAAGTCCTCTACTTTTTAGAGCAGTTTGAGGCTTAAAGAAAAACTTAGCATAAATTAAAGGTACCCATACACTCCTTCTGTTGTTGACAACTTGCATTAGTGTGGTACATTTGTCTCAATTATGGACCAATATGGATACATGATTATTAACTAAAGTCCACAGTTTACATTGGAATTCATTCTTTGTTATATACTGTTTTGAGTTTTGACAAGTACGTAATATTATGTATCCACCATTACACCTTGGTTACTTCCAAGTGTGGGCAAGTACCATAGAGAAGCTGTAAATATAAGCATTTGTATGCAGGTGTTTATCTTAAGGTTTTCCCCACAACACTCGGATCCAAACTCTAAATAATAACATTTCTTCGAATTGTGTCTAGTGAAAAGAATCAATAGGAATTAACATTAAGCCCTGATAATTTTTTTATTAAGTAAATTGCAATTTCTGTTTTATCTTGGAGTTTTCAATAAAATCCTGGAATTAGGTATGCTTTGATTCTGAAGCATACTTTTAGATAGAGTGATTGTATGAATTATTTTGTTCCTTGGTATAGTGCAGTCTGGTTGCTTATTTCCTGTATCATGACAGCTTTAAAGACATTTCTATTTAAGATTAAAAATCTAAAAACGCATTTTAGGGATGTGTGAAGAATGGTAAAAGTTATCTGTTTAATCTGAACATATTCATTTAGCAATGCCTTTTATGTTACTGGTTGGGTTTTCCAGCTAAATCCATGCTCAGTGACATTCTTCATTTCTGAAGCAATTTCCAGGGAAACCTTCTTTCTGCCACTCCTCAGGTCACACTGCATAGATGCCTGGCTACTCATCCACTCCCATCCCTGCTTAAAAGCAGATACTGTGTGCATTATATCCTCATCACAGCTTTATGGTAGTCCGTCACAAGGTGGTTGTGACGTTGAGTAAAGTAATGTATGTAAAGTGCCTAGCTCAGTACCATCCCCTAACATACTGGCTTCCACCTCCAGAGGTTTTAAAAAGGAGTAAATTTATAGGTTTAGTTCCTTTGGATTATTTTATTTGTTCTTCCCCAACTCTGAAGCATGAGGGTACCATTCATTACCCTGTTTCACATAGGAGAGTATCCCAAGTCTTAGGAATACTATTCTTTTATTTCCATTTTTAAAGGGCCATTGCCAGAAGAGAGGAAAAAAATGAACAAGGGAACTATTCATAAGATGATATATGTGATTTTGAAATTTTATATTTTGGGGAGGTTATTTGTCCCAAAAATGATTGGGAGTTGCCTCTTTTTAATAATGTGACCGTTCACTGGACTGAATTTTACAAAGCATATTGGTTTGGATTTTCAGTGGTTTGGGGTTGTTGTTTTGTATGAATCACTGCCACTCTGAAGATTCCAAGACATACAGAGTTTGGTGAAATGAGGATTTGCTCTGGCCAGGCCGTCCCACTCAGCATTGCCCCCTGGGCTTACACGCACCCCACCTCAGCACTGAATTTTGCCCCAGGATTTAGTTATCACTAATATACAGGACTCCATCACTTCCCTAATTAAATTAAATATACCATTCGGAAACATCTGCTACTGTGAGAGGTGGGCCATTATATTCAATTTAACACTGCAGTCTTCTTTCTCTAATCCCATAGTTGACAGTTTATTATTCACAGGTGTTTGTAGTTACGGAAATTTCTCTTTAAAAAAAAAGAAAAAAGAAAAAGGGGGTTAGGGTTGTGGCCCAGTGGTAGAGCGCTTGCCTAGCATGTATGAGGCACTGGTTTTGATTCTTAGCACCACATATAAATAAGTAAAAGTCCATCAACAACTAAAAATATTAAAAAGAAAGAAAGAAATATCTGCTTTTAACCAAGATAAGGTGGGAACCTGCCTTCCTAGTGTGGGAGAGAATTTTTCAAGATTGTTTTTGAGTCGGGAATGAGCAGATCTTCTAGTGTGCTGAGGCCCTTCATTTCCCAGGGAAGTAGGCAGTTTCACCCCTCCTCCCACCGGGCCTCTTCCCCTGAACTTGTCTGGTTCTTTAAACTTTCAATCTGGAAGCACTTTTAAAGTATGAATTTTCAGATATATAGATTTCTGAATAGTAATCTGTCCCTCGGTTCAAGAAGGAAGAAGATCTTTTTTCTATCTTTCAAAAAAAACAATAGTGGAAATGAGATGAAAGCTTTTTTAAAAAGTTAGAACGTAGAATTTAAATGAGAATATTAATTTTAAAAGTCTCTTTTCTTAGAAGAGACTCAAACTAAAATCATGACCAGTTTTCCTGCCTTTACACAATTCCTTCTGTGAGTAATTGTTATTTTCAGAAATAACTTAAGGAATCACTTCTTAGGAACCAGGTTGGGAGAAAAAAAAAAAAAAACATGAATACAATTTTTTTTTAAAGTCTCTGTTGCTCAAGTTTCAAGGAAGAATCAAATATGTTTAATTTATCTTTCACTCTCTCCCAAATACTGCACAAGCCATTGAATACAGGTCTAAGCCCATAAATGTTGTGTGTGCATGTGTGTTACAGTAGTGATACCTGGGCTGTGGGTGTGGCTCAGTGGTTGAGCATTTGAGCACTGCCAAAGTGATACGGCAGCACACACAACCAGCCATACTTCTAACTCCCTATAGCTGATCTTTGCTTTCACAGACCTTTTCCTTGTGAGTATTTTCACAAGGAAAAGTAGAAGGCTAACCAGTGCCATCCATCTTATCCCACCCATATTGTTCTCACACTTGTTTCTCTTTTTATTTTTGCTTGTATTGTTCACATAACTTGATTTTTTCTCCCACGTGACGCTACCACTGCTCCTTACTGACAGATGATGCCCTCATGGGCATCTTGTGTCCTGAATCCCCACTTAAGTTCTTTCTAAATATGTTGATTCGGTCCATCATCATTGACCCAAGTATTTTGTTCTGATGAATTCTCATGGTTGCAGCCACCATCTCACAGCCATCTCATGGCCATCATAACATGAAGCAGGCAGTATTCAGTGTTGGTCACAGATTTTTTATTTTAAGTCCAAATATGGCATTTATTTATTTATTTATTTAAAATTTATTTATTTATTTTAATTAGGTATATATGACAGCAGAATGCATTTTGATTCATTGTACACAATTGCAGCACAACTGTACATTTTTATGGTTGTACACGATGTAGTACCACATCGTATGTGCAGTCATACATGTACCTAGGGTAATGATGTCCATCTCATTCCACCATATTTCCTGCCTCCTTGCACCCTGACTACCCCACCTCCCCTTTGCCCAATCAAAATTCCTCACTTTTTCCCATGCCTCCCCGCTCCCCATTATGGATCAGCATCTACTTATCAGAGAGAACATTTGGCCTTTGGTTTTTTGGGATTGTCTTATTTCTCTCAGCATGATATTCTCCAACTCCACCCATTTACCTGCAAATGCCATAATTTTATTCTCTTCTATTGCTGAGCAATATTTCATTATATATATATATAATGAAATATATATATCACACAAAGCTGAAAAGTCGTACTTACCAGTGATTAAAAAACTCAATGTGTTTTTCATACATTGACACTTTCTTTTAACTGAAATTATAAATTTTTTAAACTTTACTTCTTATTTCAAAAGGAGTGCATGTTCATTATTGTCCACTTCTAAAATAGAGACCAGAAGGGAAATAAGAGCAACCGTAACTTTACTGCCCAGGAGTGGTAAACACCTCCTTATAACACCTGCTTGAGTGTGATTCTTCAGATTGCTTTTTCACTAAGATTTGGAAATGGTCTGTACCTGCTATTTCATAATCTATTTTAAAACACAATATGTTTTGAAATATTTTTATTCCAGTAGTATTCATCCTCAATATTACTTGTGGTGGTTGATTCCCATAGGCCAACCCATCCTTGGACCATATATATTTAACAGTTTCCCTGGTTGGTCACTGAGTCATTACCCTTTTTCTCAAATGGTAGCCAACATTCTGGGTGCCATACCTTTTCCTGCTGGGTCAAAGGGTATATGCTTCTTGAAACTCTGGATAACTATTGCAAAATTGCCTCCTGAAACAATTGCTTGCTGTCTGTTCCTGTTACATGGACCTGTTACATACACTCCCAGAAGCAGTGCATGAACTCACGTTGGTGTTTGCAAGTCCTGTCTCTCAGCAACGTGTGCTTAATATCTTGGATATGCTCCTAGTCAAGGGAGAAGTGGGGAACTTTTATGAGAAACCATCCATCTTTGGCATGATGCCTGCTCTTATCAACATCTATTCTGGATATAACTCTACAATCTGTTTTTATGACTTCTACTCTTTATTTTATGTGAAGAATGTTTTCTGCTTTCACAGTCCCTAAGAAACTAGGAAAGGATTAAATAATTCTTGTTAATTGCTCTCAAGACCAAGAGCTGTAGCTAAATGCTAATGAAGGATTTTTGGAAATCACTTGTCAAGTGGAGAAAGCCTATTTGATAAACTGGCTTCTCTCTGGATTAATGTAGAACGTGGTACAACTGAGTTTACATGCATAGCAGCAGAGGACAGTTCCGACAGCAACTTTCAATCAAACTGATCAACTGCATTTTTAGAGCAGTAGTTCTTAAAGTGTGGGCCCCAGACATGCGGTGTCAGCAGCATCTGGAGACTTGTTAGAATTGCAGATTCTTAGGCCCCACCTGCAGATTCCTGAGGCTGAAACTGGGGGTGGGGCCCAACAATCTGTCATTCACCAAGTCCTCTTGGGTTGAAAGTTTGAGAGCTAAGGTGGGGTCTTCCACTGGGCACTCCGCTAAGTCTGCTCTGTGGGCATGCTGATCTGGGTGGACACATCCTGTTGTTCTGTCTGTAAACCAGCTAGGAGAAGAGGAACAGAGACAGAGGACACCACTTTGGGCTATGCCAAATTTCAGCCAGAATTTGTGAGTTACACAGACTGGAGATGCATTCTAAGTGGCCACTTGCCTGCTGTCTGCCCCTGTTACATGGACTTGGCTCTTGGCACCATAGTTCTTATGACCAGAAAAACCCTTGAGAAGTCATTCAGCCTCATTTCCCAAATGAAGCCCACCCCTTGATCTTTAGTGACAGAGGTGACCCCACACTATTTTTAAAGTCATCCCAAGGAGAAACGTCGCAGTGGCCTCTAATAATCATTCTGCCCTCCCAGGAAGCTCTCCCCTTCTCTCAAGGCCCGCAGTTGCTTTCTGGTTGCAGAAATGAAGACCTAACCCTCCTCTCCTCAAGGCTGAAAAATCCCAGGATCCTCACAGCTTTCTCCACGCCATAGGAGCCTCTTGCTAACCTTGCGCTCACACCTGAATGCTCCTCCACGCCCGCAAAGACCTCCTTTCTTGCTCTGGACACCAAGGCTCTCTGAAAAGTTTGTTGAGGCTCCAGGTATGCAGAGGTGGTTCTTCTTCATAGCACCAGCTACGTGCTCAACACTGAGATCAACTCCTTGGCTTGTTTCTTTAACAGGCATGGATTTCAACAGCCATGAGATTGAACCCTGTGAGCTGCTACATTCAGCCATTTTTTACTTGAAAATATGACTTCATAGGGTCCAACAGAAGATTGCCAGCTAGCGATTGTGGGGGAGACAGATCAAGAAAGGTGTGGGTGCTCCTCAAGGATCTCCCGGTGTCATGAGGGAAGCAGAGGCCCCAAGACCCAGGGAAGTGGACACAAGGAAGTGGCAAAGGTGGGGACACAAGAAGAAAGCCATCCTAGGATGCCCTTCCCCAGAAATTGAACCTCACACTGAGTTTCCAAGGGTAGGAGTTCATTTCAAATGGCTGCTTTGTGGTGGGCTCTTTATGCTTTATAACCCCACAACCTAGCTAGCTGCACACAAAATCCCTACAGTAGTGCTGGTTTTCTGTATTTTGTAAGCATTTTAAAGTCACTGAAGGCTACCGAACGTAATTGTTTGATCTTAATTTACTTGCTGAAGCTGAATGTGATAATTAAGGTTTGTAACTAACTAAGGAAAATATTATATGGCAAAATTAATAGTTATTACTCAGCACTGAATGAATATTCAACTAGAAAGCATTCTCAGGGTAGCCATGAAAAATCTCTTCCCCAGTCTGCTTCAGAAAACTGGTTGGGGGCTTCTGACCGGGGACTGCCTCACTCTTAGATTCCCCAACTCTGCTGCCGGCAGGGCACAAATGATTCTTACTGGGACCATGAGTACTGCAGACTCGCACCCAGCACAACAGCTCACAGTTGAAGTGCTCCCTGTTGTAAACCATTCTGCTCTCATTCATGTTCTAGAAAAGCTGTGCTCTGAAGTCAGAGCACATGCATTCGTAGAAGGATATTCCCATATTGTTGATTTTGCATTCAAAAATGAGAAAGCAGACTGGGTGCAGTGGTGCACACATAACCCCAGTAACTGAGGAGGCTGAGGCAGGAGAATTGCAAATTTGAGGCCAGCTTCAGCAACTTAAGAATGTTCTAAGCAACTTGGTGAGAGCCTTTCTTAAAATAAAAAAAGGGGGGTGGTACGGATGTAGCTCGGTGTTAAAGCACCCCTAGGTTCAATCTCCAGTACCAAAGAGAAGAAGAAGAAAAGAAATTGAGAAACCAGGGCTGGAGTGTAGATTTCCTGGCACGCAGGAGGCCTTGAGTCTGATCCCCATAGCAATAAAATAGAAATAATGTGAGAAACTACATTTGGCATTCCATATCATGGGCTCTGTATCCTTCAATGCAGCTAACCTTTCTTTCTTGTCATAACCCTCTAAAGAATACAGTAATATAGATTGTATTAGGTATTATATGTAATTCAGAGTTGATTTAAAATAACTGAGAACATGTGCTTAGATTCTATGCACACGTAGCCCATTTTAAATAATAGACTTGAGCACCCAGAGATTTTGGTATTGAGGGGTGTCCTATGATACTAAAGGACAACTGTCCTTATTTTCAGGACATGTTTTAAAGCTAAAATAAAAGCATCAAGGATGATTTCTGACCTGATACCAAACAACTCCTAATTTATAATTAAAAAGGAAAAGAAGAAAAATCATTACTTCTTTTTCTTGGTGAATCTAAAAATCCTACCTTTAAAAAAAAAAATGCTTGATTGTTCAATTACTTGTTAAGAATATTTCAGGTGGCCACCTCCAGTTATGAAATTATGATTCAGTTCTATTCAATGATAAAAACCCAAGTACTAAATATAAGGCTGCCCTTGAATTTTATTTTAGATTCCAGAGATGTAACATCTCTTCATAGCAAAATATTATTTCTTTTGGAACAATAAAAGGATATTAATCTTAACTTGGGAAATTATGAGCAAAACATAATAGATTGCCAGTATCACACTTTTTGCAGGAGAGTAAGAAAAGATGCACGGCGCGGCCTTACTCATGAGAATTCAGCTGCTACGGTCCTCAGAGCCCTTCATCACAGATTAGCCCTTTCCATACGGCTAGCATCAAACAGGAAGAAATTTGAAGACTGAGAAACCTCAGAAATTCCACAAAAAGCCTGGGGTAGGAAAAAAGCAACCAGAAACCAAAGCCAACCAGAAGATAAACCTTCCCCTGAGCATTTTACTGGGGAAATGAGCCTGCAGAAGAGAATTATGTTTACACGAATAAATAAGGCTTGAATTTTAAACATACACTAATGGGCGTGTGAATTGTACAGAGCATGCGGGTTGGTCCTCAAAGCCAGTGTTGCCGAAAGAGCAGGGACTTTGTCCAGTGAAGGAGGCACTTTCAATCTGGGAAAGGAGAAAATGGTGACAGCAACACTGGAGAGCAAACGGAGAAGGTGGAGCTTAGACACGTGATGGGACTGAAGCCCTGCGCTCTTTCCACGCCTGGGACGTCATCTTTAAGTGAAGTGGAGGCTTATTTGGATTTTTTTTTTTTTTTTTTTTTTTGCCTCCCTGAAGACTCAGTATACATTTTTTTCTTTTTACGAATATTCATCTTTCATTAAAATTAAGTACAAAAAGGCATCCGAAAGCTCCGTCAAGGTGCTCCATCAGAAAATCCCCTAAACAGAAGTTGGATCGTTATCTCTTGTAGAAGTATAATTGCCTTGCTGGGGGGCACTACCATGCTCTCCTTGAGCTCTGGGGCCCGAAAGCTCATCCCCTTGTCAAGGGGTGCAGTGGGGAGCGCAGTACAGTTTGGGCTCCAGATTGGAATGTGTAGCCATCCCCAGTGCTGTCATTCATAGAGGCCTGTGTACCGCCTTTGTCATTGACACCCCAGTTAAGAGAACAAGGATTCTTGGAACCCATAAAAGAAAAAGAAATGCCCTCCTTTATCTTCCCTTTGTTTTGTTCTCTGTTTGCCTCTGAAGCAGGAGTCTGAATCATGACAGATCACCACTGACGCACTCGGGTCAGCTGAAGGGCGTGGAGTTGTGACCCTCTGTTGTCTCATCTCTTGGCTCCCTTTCTGACAGTCACTGCACAGCCCGTGTTCTCTTCTCTATCTGCTGCCCTTGTTTTCCTGAAGCTACTTTTCCGGGTTGTTAAAGCCAAGGATTTAAACCCAAAACCCTCTAAACTCAAAAAAGTGTCGCAGCTCCTGTGTGTGCCAGCCTCTCACTAAGACCAGGTTTTGAGTCTCGTAAGTCCTCTGGGTACGGGGCATGGCACCTACCTCCTAACCATTCCCCTCCTTAGCTTCTCTGATATGTCTGTGGGCTTCTTCCAACCAACTCCCTTTTGGATTCCTTCCTTGGCTCTTATGAATCAATCTTCCCCAGAGGTGTGGTCCTTAGCCCTGTTCCTGTTCCCTCCTTGAGCCACCTTGCCTGCTCCCACCTCCTCAGCCACCCTCTCTGTGGATGGACTTCCAGATCTGATCCTTACCTCTAATTTCCTGTGTGACATCTGCACCCGAGATCACACAGAGCACATGCAGGAGCGTTTCCCCTTGTGTCTGTGCAAAAGCACGTCCCCCCCTCCACCCCAGTACCCCACCTCAGTCACCAATGACTTCTTCGCCTGTGACCCACTCCCACTCACTCACTGGGGCTCCTCCAGTTCTCCACTGCCTTCACTTCAGCCAGGCTTGGGCTCCTCTGGAGTTGCACAATAACATCTTGCCTGCCTGTGTCTAGGCTCCAGCTGTTTCAGCGCATCTTCCACACAACCACTACTTTTTCTGCAACACAAACTTGGTCGTGTCCCTCTCTGCTTAGGACTTCCAGTGGACTCTAAATTGACAGAGTAAATCACAACCTTCCAAACCTACTGCGTCCCTCTCATTTCCCATCAGTTACATAAACTCACAACATTATTTCTCACGTACGTGTGTGTGTGTGTGTGTTGTGTGTGTGTGTGTGTGTCTTGACTCTGCTGCTGTAACAGAGTCTGTCCTCTTGTCACTTGGGAAATTCCTATTCATCCTTTAAAAGTCAGCTTAATCACTCCTAGCAGGCATTCAGGGTTTGTTGAATGAATGAATGATTAAAGACTTGCTTCAGTCTCGCATGCAAAGTGAGATTCTCCCCATTCACTTCTCTGGAGGCGCTCTGTTCATATCCTTGTTGTTGCATTTATCATCATTTCATTGTAGCTGTTCTTCATATCTGACCAGAACAGAAATGACCTTGTGTGGCTCGTGCGTGTGCTGCCCCTTCCCACTCCTTCTCTCAAGGTGGATGTCAGCTATCTTTCCTACTGAGCCTAGTTGCAGCTCAGAATCCTTTCAACATAGCACTCAGGCAGCTTCTTTGAGCAGAGTAGGATTTGCACCCTCTGACAACCCCTGCAATAGATGGAGCTTTTCCAGTGAGGAACACAGTGGGCTGCCCCCAAATAATCAGTGAGTTGCTAAAAAAAATAACAAATGGGTTTTTCCTAATTCTAAATAATATATTGGTAATTTAATCTTAATGTTGGCTACATATTGTTTCATGCTACAGATAAATCTGTTCAGGAGAATGTATTCATGGCAAAAGATGAGTGAGGTGATTTTCTGGAATCCATTGTTCCACTTTGTAGAAAGTTCTTTACACACACATTCGATTAACCAAACTATGACCTGTGCAGCCCAGCCCTCTCTATCTACAGAATCTAGTCACTGATTAACCTTAAAACTAGCATACAGCATGTTATTTCTGCTAGCCTTGCCTTTGATTTGCCTTGCACATTTTTCAGAAGTGATTGGGAAAAGCATTAAAAAGATGAAAGTATGTAACCTTATATTCCATTTTCATAATATTTCTTTTTGGAAATTGCAAAAGAAGATTGGAAAGTCTAGGTAATTTGAAAACTAGTTAAAAACACTATAAAAGAGCTTCCTTTTTCCATACTGTATGAAACAGTAAATATCAAATAACAATACTCTTAATAAATTTTTGTCTTTGAAACAGGTTTGGTAACCCTCAGAAAGATATGTCAAAACAAACAGGACAATTTTGAAAGACAATATTGAAAGACCCTTTCCAAAGGTCAAGCAGAAGATACAATATAATTATCATTATCAAATTCAATGTGTTTCATTCACTGTTCAATTAAAAGCCTTCTTTAGATCCGGTTGCATTTGAGAAATTAAAAATGGAACATTGTTTAATATAAATGAAGAAATCAAGAAAGTTCATATTTTATCCCTGATTCCCTTAATATTTACGTACAACAGCTGTTGTCGAAAGCACAAAGCAGAAGATTTTTGCGTGTCAGTCCTAAGACTGTGCAATACAGTAAACAGATGAGAAAACAAGAAAGAAAAGAAGAGACAGGCCTGCAAAAGCCTGCAGCAATTTCTAAAATAACAGTTTAACCACATCTGCATATATCTTGAAGCCTGTTCTCCTTTTGTAGCATCCTTTAATTTTTAATGAGTTTATGCTGTTGGTGAATTGTTGAAATGATTTCCTCTCTCTCACCTTTTCATGTGTTTTCTCTCCTATTCTGTTCCCACCTGTCTTATCTGGAAACTTCATCAGGCTAACTGTCAGGTAGGTTTTTCTTGATGTTTAATGTGATTATTAAGAGTATCCATGGAGAAAAATCAAGTAAACAGTGTGTTGGTGACCAGTGATGGATGATGAAACTAATCAGAAAAGGCACATACTAAATTACAGAGAAACTTTTTGCAGATTCATAAAACTGAAGAGGCTGCAAACCCTAAGCACATTAAGCCAGTGTGAACATCTATCATGAGAACTTAGCCTAAGGGAATACAGCAGCTCTCCATGATTAAGTAGGTTACCTGGACTGTCCAGCATTTGGCTATGACTCAAAATACAGACTGCTCCTGGAGGATTTAGTTGTTACAGAGCAGTTTCATATCCTTCGTGGTCACACGTGATTCTACTATAAATATAACATCAGCTTCTATGGTTTGGGCCAGATTCAAGAAAAATTCACAGTGATATATTTTAAATTCCTGCTTTAAGTACATATCCAAACATCCCCTGTGACTTAAAGATTGTGACTAAGAAAAAGGTGGGCAGTGGTGACATATATTTTATGAATGTTAAATGCACCCTAGGAGTTAAATCTGATGTGGTTTAAGCCTTGTCAAAGGAATGGAGACAGAGCCCCTCATTTTCCCACTGGAGCCAGAGGAAAGGAATCCTCCTGCACCCACATGAAACACCGGGGCAAGCACTTTTTACATCCTCAAGTGCAAGACAGATATTTTATAAGCCCAAAGCACAGCTAAGCCCAAGAGAAGAGAGAGATAGACATTTAAATTAGAGTGTGTTTGGGGGTACACTTGATATGAGTGTGTGTGTGTGTGTGTGTGTGTGCATGTGTTGTTTTTAACTTGAGTTCATTTTTATCTTTCGAGAGGAAAAATTATGTGCTTCAGTTGCCATGCAACAACACAGCTCTAACAGCTTTCTAATTTTAATTTCAGAAGTCTACAGAGCAAATGAAGAAGGTCCCTACTATTATTCTTTCAGTCTCATATAAAGGAGTCAAATTTATTGATGCAACAAATAAGGTAGGCACCACACCTCTCTTGGATTTAAACACCAGGTATAGTCCTGAGGATGTGATCTAAAAATCCCATTTGAGTCACTCCTCATCCCCTACCTTCATGCTTCCTGCTCATACCTGGAAATTCTCATTCTCTCTCTCTCTCTCTCTCTCTCTCTCTCTCTCTCTCTCTCTCTCTCGTTCATATATATGAAATATGTATATATACACACATATCTCATCCATGAAGGAAAATCGAGTAAACAGTCCGTTGGTGGCCAGTGATGGATGATGAGACTAAACAGAATATAAATATTACAGAAAGGCTTGTTTTATTTCAGGGTCTTGATCTTGTACATATTTTGCTTTTATCTTTTTATGATGTCTTCTCTAACACCACCATGACCCCTTACCTGGCATGTTCCCTGGTAGCTAGAGAACATTAAAATGGGGGTGGGGATCACTTAAAAGAAACAATGTCATCTTTCCTCCATGAAAAGAAAGATTACTAATCGGAGGGCTGGTACATCTCTGTGGAGATATCTATGTCCTTTCCTTTGGTACACAGAATGAATACCTGACACAGGAACAAACGTTCTTCCACCTTTTGTATTCTGTAACTACTTTTAATTCCCACCTCCAGAGATGGAAGAGAGTTTCAATTGTTTTGTTTTCTCAAGAGACACTACCAGAAAAGCAACTCTGCTGTGGGAGTGGTCTGCAGTTCTGAGGTCAAGTGTGGGCAACTGAGTTTTGTTTCACTTGAAAAGGATTCTAGAGCTCCTTTGTGCACAAAGACCGCAGAATCCTGGAACTGAACTTGAAAGTTTATCCCCACCTGTCTTACCTCACTCTCCATAAATTCAAAGCTGACTGGCTCCTTTTCACAAAACCCTAAGTGTCCCTGGGTTTTATTTTCTCACCCTTTCTACTGAAAAAGTATAGGAAAAAAGAGATGAGGTGACCACTATTGGTGGACGGCAATTTCTCTTCTGCCCTGCACACCCAGACCCCCGCCTGGACCCTCGGAGTTTTGGAGAAAAGGAATGGGAAATCATGAAACAAACGTACTTAAACCTGGCGTTAGATACCAGGGGAAAGTTCCATGGGCAATGACCCTTTGGTGTCTATAATCCACCAATTAGAAGTTTTCCTGATTGGTTTTCTGTTCAGTTATTGCATTGGCAATCAGCTAAGCCAATTGAGCTAAGCTACTTGAGAAAGCAAGCTCAGTTTTAGAAAAATTCTGAAAGTCAGGCAGACAGCCTGTAACACAGCATTATCATGATGGCTAACAATAGCCAAAGCACTTTGAGAGCGAGCCGCCTGACGTGTGCAATGATGATGTCAGCCGTGGAGTGTGTTGTCAACCATTCCCATGTTGTCAGATTACAGTTTCGGAGACTCAAATCAGAATGATCCCAATTGATTTTTCTATTTTTCTCGGAAGCAATTTTAGTTCCCGGTACATAAAAGTATCTTATCCCTAAATTATATTCAGCTGTTTAAAAAGTTCTAAAATGTTATGAAATACTCATTGAGGTATCATTGCTATCTTTAAACAAAGATTTTGGTGCCTAGATTTTTCCTACTAACCTGGAGAAACTGTCCACTCCATCTGCATTTGAAAGACTTAAACAGCAGTATATTTTCAGTGAATAAGTTTGACACTCTCTTAGCTGACTTAGATTCTGATGATTTCTAAACAAGGGGCATTTGCCCTGTGAAGTTCCTACGGTCTTAAAACTGTCTTTCAGTGGTGGCAAAACTGGCTGCATCTGTCCTTTCTGACCCAGTCTCCACCATCACAGCACTGAGGGAGCACTCTGACTGACAGGTCTGTTGCTTTTTGCTCACCAACACATGGAGGTATGTGAAGCCAGTGCTCCTGTACCTCTAGGAGACATTTCTGACTCAGTCACCAATAATTAGATGAGTTACTCATACACAACTGCTTGCCAGTGACTCTGCTTTGGAAGCATCAGCAAAGAAAGATATGCAAAAGATAATTTTATATAAACGTAGATACAAACAAAGAAGGCCAGCATACCTTTCAAGTCCTTGCAATGTGGTCCTCGGAATATTTTTGGAATATTTTTGAAATCTGCAATGGTGAAGTGCAGGTGCCAGCAGCAAGTGGGGTCACCCTCTCTATGACTGTATAGCAAGCAATACATGCCTGGCTCTTTCTGGAGTTTGAGGACATTCACTTCAACCAGCTGGGCGGCTAATCTCCCTGCCATATGATAGTGGAAAGAGATTAGGGGACTCAGAGTGATAGACCAGTGGTGGCCATGTGCGAAGTCAAAGCAGAGAGATTGTTTTTAGAAGATAGAATAGTGCAAGGCTGCACTGGAGAAATTGGAATTAGAAGGCTAAAGCATGACCACCAGCCGGGGCTGAAGGACTGGCTTCAAAGGTGCAGAGCTCTGCAGGGAGGAAGTGGACTGATAAACTCCAAAGTCTTGCTCCCTGTTTTTACCTCAGATTCCCCCCACTGGGAAGTGTTGTCTAGGTGGGCTGCTTTGGTCTGAAGTGAAGACTTTGTGAAAGGCAACTATATTTGGAGATCTCATTATTATTTCAGGTGCTAGTGGCCACTAAGCCTATACAGAGGCACCCTACTATTAATAGTTGATGTGGTCCTGTTCTTCAGCAGCGCTCTCCTAACCATGCATCCTCTCCCCACTCCCCTGGTGAGACAGAGGGGTTGTCTGCCTGCACTGGCCAGCTGGAGGACCTGAAGGCTTCCGTCCCTTGGCTGCCCTGCCATCACGCAGCCTGTGGTCGTGGAAAAGGGTTAAAACTCCCTAAACTTGATGCTTCTGTTACTCCACAAGTGCCTTCCGCCAACTAGTTTGAAGTAGAATGGATAATTAATTATGTGTTAATTGCCCTTCCCTTCCTATTAGCCCCCATTAGACTGTGGTAAAAGACAAGTCTTCCATGGAAGTATTTCTTTCTTTTATTCTAATAAATAAATAGCTTTGGCTGAGTTTGTGGGGAAGGGTTAGGCACCTTAGTTATAAATGCATAAATGTATTGCCTAGCAACTTAGGAAACGAATCACTAATCCTGATTTAAGAAGGAAGAAGCAGAGAGTGATCTTGAAATGAAAATGGAACTTGGAATAGATTTAGTCCTAAAGCGTTTCAGAGGAATCACATCAGCTTGTGATCCACAGCCCAGAGGTAGCTCCGGCAAGGAATTGGCCTGGAGGCTGCGACTGTTTGGTTACAGACAAAACCTTTCCTCAGATCAGCGGGGTTTTCCAGGAGGTGACCCAGTTCCTGCATCCCGGGAGCGCTAAGGGTTCAGTGGCCATTTGCGTTCCTGTGCTGGCTCCCTGCTCAGTCTTCCATCGGCTGAATTAGGAACAATGCCAGGCCAGAGTTTGTTTTTTGCTTTAATTGTTAATTTTTTTTAAATACCAACTTCAAACGTGACCAATGGTATTTTATAGGCTCCAAATATTCGGAACATCTGCCTCAGCAGGTGCCCACTGTTTTCTGTAGCACATACTTCTCAGAAAATTGGAGTCAGCTGAGACCACAGTCCACGTGTGTGCTGCTGCCTTGACATCAAGTGCTCCAAGGGTGTCTTCAGTCAGCCCTCAGCCAGAGCTGTGCCTTCCTTCTGGAGCACTTTCTGAAGGAGACGCTGCTATCTCTCAGGAACAGTCTGGCCTTGGAAGAGACTCAGGTGGATCTCCCTCATGGCAGAGCTCAGATTGAGGGCTGAGGCCAGAGGCAGATTTCTAGGCTGCATCACTTCATTACCTCCTGTCCTTCCTAGAACCACCTTATTAATTGGCTGCACCAAATAATTCTGTTCTCCACTGGCCCAGCCATCCATCTCTTCAACTGTTTCTCCACATGAAGGAAAGCAAAAGTCAGGCAAAAAATCTCTCCCTGTTGAAAGTAAGCTGCCAAACTGTCTATCACAAAGAAGAGGCAGGGTGAGGCCTCCCCAGTCCTTCTCTTGAGCCTTTTAAAAGCTCTAGTCTCCTTAGAATATGCTTAGAAGGAGGGCTAATTCCATATGACGAGTCTGGTTCTAAGCTGAGGAACAATCTATACCTCATAGTGACCTCACCTTTTACCTTGAAGAGGACCCACTAATTGATGTGAGACTGGGAGGAAAGAATACTTTCCTACTTGACCTCTTCTCCAAGGAGGAAGCCAACATCCAGTCTCCATAGAGTCTATAGCTATGAATGTCCTTGGCCTTGGATCCCTCCTACATGTAGAGAATTGGCCTCACCATTCTGCGATGATGGCCAGTACAGGAAGTTCCATGGTGAGATCTCTATCCTCACCACATTCTAGCACTGGGGATGTGTCAAGATAATAAAATTATCTTGCTTTCCTCCTAGCTTAGGCTGTGGGAACAAGGGAAAAAAGTTTCCACAGAGAGGGAAGAGACTAGTTTGGAGTACAGATGTCAGGCCTCAATGGGCCATTTAAAAGGCTGCCCTGGGCTCCTGAGAATGGAGAGTAAGGGGCTCCAGAAACTTTGGAACTGAGGGTTCGAAAGACAGATGAAGGGCGAGCACCAAGAATCCACTCTACCTACCTTGGAGTTGTGCCCAGGGCCATGATGCTGCCACACACTATTGAAAATCCTCAATAGTAGCATCCTTTGAAATGGCCAAGAGCCAAGGAAATCCATGCAATAAAACTTCTGCAGAAAGTTGATCTGTCTTATGCTGGCAAAGGATCTCAGAACACAAAATGCCAATTTAGTTAAAAGTTGGAGCTAGTGCTCTTTTTCCTGTGATATAGATCCAGATAGGTGAGGCCAAATACACCCAGACTCCCCCAGGGCACCAGCAGCCCCCTGTCCGGTGACGGCAGACATTCCACACTTGCTGACATCACACCTTTAAAGACTACCTAAATTTTAACATTTCTTTTAAGATTCACTAGTTCCTGATGTCTTGTTCTACTTGGAGAAATGCTACCTGGATACAAGAGAATCATGACCTTTACTTTGAAACTGTATCTTACAGTAGAATGTTTCTTGTTTATGGGATTACAGTTTCAATTTGAATTATTTTTGATAGAGCCATTGCATGTAGTGACAGCATACAAGGCCACAGTGAAGAATGTATTAATTTAATTTTCTTTTTTGTGTCAATTCTGTAATTGCTCCCCAACCACACCACTCTGTGGAGTGAGGGACATGAAGTGCTTGCTCGGGGTGCTGGCAGGGAAGGACATTTTGAAAGCATTTTTAGGCATTAATGGGTAGATGCAGAACACTGTATTGCCAACAGGTTCTTTAAGACTGTGCAATTAAAAAGTCATTAGGGTAACTAAAGCACTGAGGGCTTTAAATCTGTGTCAACTGCAAAAAAACATAAGTGGGATATTATAAGATGAAAAGCGATGGCACTATTATGGGATTCTCTTTGCTTTTTAAATGCATCTGTGTGTGTCAAAAGGAATTTCTACCAAGTTTTGTAGCCAGGATGATGCTCCATGGTTATTATGTTCTTTGGGACAATGGCACTAAACCTTTCCTCCCACCAGTTATTCTTGGAGACAGGCAGGGATGGGGCAGAGAGGAGAAGACACAAAGAAATTCTAGAGAAGGAAAAATGCAATTCTGTTAAACTGGGAAGAGAAAGTAGGGGATGACGAAAGGGCATCACAGGGTACTCGAAAGAGCCAGAGCTCGACCAGCAACCTCAAACTCCAGCCCCAGCTCCACACCTGCTCCATTTAAGGCACGGAAACCCTCTGAGGCCCAGTTTCCTCACCTGTTATATAATAATGGTAACAGTGGCACCCACCTTATAATTACACAGGTGGTTTTGAGAAGAAAGGATTGTCATATTCATAGGTCCCTGAATCCAGCAAGGCATCCAATGGCTGAATATGGCAGTGTGGCATTTCCCTTATCCTGCCCTAACACCACAGCCACCACACGATCTCAAGAGAGCACCCGAGGTTTCTTTCTGCCTGCCTGCCTTGTTCTGTACCTGCCAGCGTGCTCGAGGCCCTGGGTTTAATCCCCAGGACCACAAAAGAAAAAAAAAAAAAAAAACAGGACAAGCAAGCACAAGCCCAGTGGGGAGGGCTTTGGGCAGCTCCCTTGGGTCATAGTTCTTCTCACCCACAGAAAGTGGCAGATGACCCTTTCCAAACAGAATTAGCAGGAAGCAGGCTGCTTATCTTCAACTGGATGTGGAGAATGGAAACAGTAAAATGCTTAGTAATTACTGTTTTTCTAAAAAGTGTCTGCCACCCAGACTGCTTCCGCGCACAGCACCTGGTGAGAACCTGCTCCAGGATATGACTATTTTAGGTTGTTTTTCATTAAATGAAAACATTCCTTCCAGACCTGGCGTACATTTGCCCACGGGTAGCACTTTGGATCACTTTGAATGTTGCTGGTCTAGAACATTCTCGAAGAAGGAAAGCAGCTGCTTCCTAGGTTACTTGTCTTGGTTCTAAAATATGATGGTTTCAAAGGAAAACAATGGTCATTTGTGTCATTTCTTCCAGAACATAATTGCCGAGCATGAAATTCGTAATATCTCCTGTGCTGCCCAAGACCCAGAAGACCTCTCAACCTTTGCTTATATCACAAAAGATTTGAAGTCCAATCACCACTACTGTCACGTGTTTACGGCCTTCGATGTGGTGAGTCCTGCCCTCCTGGGACAGATCAAATATCTCCCAAAATGTTCCTGGATTTTGTTGAAGGCCCAGCTTGTGAGTAACACATTAGCTTGGCTTGTTTACCAGACTAAGATATACCAAGAGTGTTAGTTTTCTCAGGCGATCATAATAAAATACCACAGATTTGGGTGATTAAGCAACAGAGATTTTCACACATTTCTGGAGACTGGAAGTACAAGACCTACCTGTCAGCCAATTTGGTTCTGAGGCCTCTCTCTCCCGGCTTGCAGATGGCTGCCTTCTCACTGGGTCCTCACATGGTCTTTCCTTTGTCATAGCTGTCTGTATCCAGATTTCCTTCTCTTCTAAGGGTAGCAATCAAATTGGATTAGGGTCCATGGCAATGGCCTCATTTTAACTCAGTCAACTCTTTAAAGGCTCTGTCTTCAAATAGGATCACATTCAGAGGTACTAGGGGTCAGAGCTTCAAGGTACAAAATTTTGAGGTGCCACAGTTCAGCCCACAATAAGGGGTACAAAGAACTTTGGCAACTCAGCTTTTCTTGGGTATTTCTGTATTTTCACTCTTTCATTCAATTTAGAACTCTACTCCTGCCTGGATCTCAGTTGTCATTATTCAAATACCAACTTCACTTTTCACATTTCAGAAATTCTTTTTCTCCTCTGGTAAAAAAATAAAATAAAAAACACAGGAAAGTTCTTTCCATCTATTTGTTCCTTAACTACAGCCAACAGTTTCTCCAGTAACCATTCTGAGCACTAGGACATAATGGGTGTGTTTGTCTCCGCAGTATTTGCAATTTTCTGTATTGGATAGTGGTCAAATTAGATACCTACAAGTAATAATTGGGGACTCCAAGGTCTGGCCCATATGCTCATTCAGAAGTTAATCTTATAATGACTTCCTCATGCAGTCACACCACTTTTATTCATAACTTGTCAGTATGCCTAAAAATGAGTTCATATATTACAAACTTGGAAAATGAAAACAATTTAAGAAGACGATAAATACCCACAAGATGGTACAGATTGCTCGAGGCTGTCTCTAGTGCAGAACATTGGACGTTTGCAGTTGCAACAGACAAAACAGATACAACTGTGACCCTGGAGTAATTCATAATCAGAAGAATTTTAAAATGCCACTTCAGTTTGATTATTCGGCTCTGTTCACTGGATTTTAAAATGTAGAGATTTAGAGAAACAGACAGAAGTCACATGTATGTACTCTTGGGAGGCCAGCCTGTGGTTCAGCACCATGTGTAGAAGACCATTTGAAGCCATCTCTTCCATTTCTGACAAACACCATAAACCAAGGCCAGCTGTAATCAAAACTGACACCACCCTACAACCTGTCAGGTTTATGCTCGTAGCCTTTGTGTCCTGCTGCATTTGCTCATCCCTTTTAGATTTTTAAAGATTGAAAATGGGAAAGGATATTCATGGACCTTTAAAAACATTCCTTCTATTTTGGGAGGCATGAGGAGAATAATATAAAAACGGTATGTGGTAACAGTAAGGACTGCAAAGCAAAGCCCCCCCAAGGCTGCTCTAAAAATCTCTGGTTGTGTTTGTTTGTACAGGATTAAAGTGTTGATTAAAGTCATTTCATTCGGGGTTTACAAGGACATGCAGCATTAGATTTCTGACACCTTAAACGTAACCTGCCACTGTTGTGAAATGCAGTTGCTTCTTTGAACAGTCAAATTTCATTCCATCCACGTGTATTTTGGCTTGCTTGTAACACGTCTCTCCATGGGAGTTGGATTGCTGTTGTAGACAGAGCAGGCAGACCAAGTTCACATCCATGATCAGCTACCTCCTCATTCCCCAGTCTTTGACAAATTTTAAAACTTTTCAGAGTCCCAGTTTTCTTACCTACAAAACAGAGACAAGGATCTGTGTCCCACAGGTTTCACCAGACTGAAATAAAAGATCAGGTGAGAGGCCTACAGTGTTGGTTCCTTTGCCATCTCTTCCCTCTCCCTGCCTGTTGGCATCTGCTGACAGTCTGTCCCTTTTTCTGCTAAAAAACAGATAAGTTTTCCAGAAGCACATTATCAGGCAGTTTTCCTACTGCCATTCTAAAAGGACTTAAAACACAGAAATAAAAAATTAAAATAGAAGCAATGGAAAGAAAGCATTGAGTCCTCAGAACTTACTGCCTCTAAACAGTGTTTTTAATGAACATCATCAGAAATATTCTGATGCTTTTTCAGGATGATTTCAGCCTCTTCCTTGAATATTGCAGCATTTCTTTCAATAAAATTGATTTTTAGGGTAATATATAATTTGATTTCATGAGAGTATGAAAAGCATTGTTCTATATTCAGACTAAAAATGATACCTGTGGGCCATCTGCCTCCCGGGTTCTGTGACACCAGAATATGCAGCTGAAATTGCAGGGGGGATCATCAAACTAAAACTGTTTAGTTTTATGATCAACATAATGTCCCTGATTATATTTGGAAACTGTGTAGAGAATTGCTTCAACTTTTATTTTTTCATCCAGATGTTTGATTTAAGTAGACATTTACTAGCTTAGGATTCTCATATCTGCTCCAAAGGATTTTCATCTTACACAGATCTGCCATTTTAATCCTCTCTAGGTGGACACAGTTTGTCTAACTTCAAAAATAGTAACAAAGGCCAGCAGTCTTGACCTGGTCCTTTGAGCAATTCTGAGATGCAACAAGCTTTGCTTGTGCTAAAAAAAAAGCTTCTTTGAGAATGGATTTTATATCTTTATATGGGGCAGTTCAATATTTCAGTCCAGTCTTAAAGCCTTCAAATTCTTTTGATGTGAGTCAGTCTCCTGGGATGCCCCAAATGACAAAATTTTTTTACAAAGGAATTCCTTATAATACTTCAAGTACACATTTAACCTTTGAGCTGTTATGAATGAGTACACATACATTTTTATTTCAAGGTTGTTGTTTTTTTGACCTTGTAGACCTTTTATGGGCTCCATTTTTATTACTCTGATCACATTTCACGTGTTTTTATGTGCTATCCTCTAGAAAATTCAGTGACATCTAGGAAGTTTCCAGTTTATGGATTTAACATTTGAAATTCAGAGTATTTCCCCGTAGAAACTCCGTGGTCTAGGAAGGAACCACAAAGCCCCCTATAGAAGCTCCAAAGTGAGTTTAACCTGGTTTACATGCTACAGGACCCTGCAGAGCCCTGACATGCCCAGGAAGGAGGGAGTATGCTGAGCTATTTCTCAAGTTTACCTGGCCCTGGTAGCCTTTTTCAGAGAGCACTTCACAGGGCTGCATTCTGCAGAACACTTTTGGGAAATGTTACACTGGTTGAGTTCTGTTTCCTTGATTCAATTTGTAATATTTTCAGTTTTAGATGACAGATACATGAGCAAGATGAAATGAGGGTCAATGTGTACCTGCAGGTTGGCACCCTACTCTAGAACCTTACTATCATGGCAGCTGATTTCTGTTTGCATCACTGAATGACCAGGCCTGGAACACATCTCACCTCCATAAAAGGTTTTCCCACCCCATGATCTCTCACTATCACTGTTCTGGACAGTGATGTCTTAGGGAAAGAGGTAGCAGTAGGGATGGGTAGAAAAAAAGGACATCTTTTGTGACCAGGAGTTGTGAAGGTTAAAAATTGATTCATCTTATGCCTCCTCCACTCTTATCTCAAATGGGATTGCAAGAGTAGGGAATTGAGATGGGAGTAGAGGAGGTAAAAGCTCCACTCCCAATGACCACCAGATCCCAAGGCTATGGTCATCTTCCTGAGAAGGCCACTATGGGTAAGCTAATAGATACAACCAAGGTAATTCACTCAATCTAGAGTACTTAGTAGTAAAATTGGTATGGGTAGATCAAAAAGATTTTGATGCATTCTCTGTGAGAGTATCAGATGTGCTATAAAAATTTGGGAAGGGCCTCATTCAATAGTTTCAAATATTGAGAGATTTTCTTGTTCTTTTCTCCTTAATAGCATTAGAAGCCACACCTTTGCTGCTAAACCCTTGCTAATTCTCATTTCTCTATCAAGAACATGTTCGCAGTCTCTGGTATTTTTAACCATGCCCATTTTTCTCTTACTGGCAACTCCCAAATTCTGTCCTCTCTGTGTGCAGCTCAGGTGAGGCTGAGAGTGGCTCAGGAACGTTCAGGGAACATTGAAGTCATGGTGCTGGTAGGCGATGCAGGTGGGAGATGGAGCGCCCTCTTCCCTGTGCTTTCTTGGCTGAGGGTGGGCCACAAAAGGACCTAAACTGGAGAGACAGAAATGACATCATGCATGAGAACATGGCCAGCCTCCTGTGATGGCTTGCTGTGGTGCTCCACCACCAGCAGGTACCCAGCAAGCGAAAAATAGGGAGAAAAATGCTGGAGTCGACCACACTGCAATGTCTCAGGTGAAAAGGGAGCAGAATGGGTGGGTAGAAAAGAAGACTGTCTTGTGAGACAAGGAGTTGGAGGGTTTGCAATGGAGCCAGCTTTTACCTCCTCCACTCCCATCTCAAATGAGTGGGCCCTACATGGCACGTGGCTGTGGGTCTGCTATGAGGTTGTTTCTTGTTTTTTTTCATCAGCTTAATGATATCTAAATTCCTAAACTTCTTAAACTCAGATTTTTTTGGTAGAGTATTGAGGTTCCTGAAGAAGACCGTGTATGGCTTACATTGCAGTTGGCCCACAAAATGGGAAATCAAAGGTGCAAAAGAACTTAGTAGTGGTGCTGATGTTAGCTGACCTCTGACCAATAAATTGTTTGTGGAGGTAGGTGGTCACTTTCATTCTGTTTCTGATTTTCTCTAACTGAAATGGCCTCAACCTACTTGACTTTGAAATAAATGGCAATCTTAGAGTATGTGAACATGTACAAAGCCCTTAAAACTGAGCCATCGTGCATTCCCTGGCTGAAGTCCACAGAGGTAGTAGAGCAGCAGCCAACAGGGAAATCAGGAGCCACTCCCTGGCCTGTCCATCCACCTGGCACTCACCAGCAGGCCAGGAGGAACCTCAGATCTCCTAAGAGCAGCAATGGTCCTGACTCAGTTAAAAAGACAGCCTCCCTTGGCCCTTCTACACCAACACCAACACCCCCCTAAAAAGAGTAGATACGTTAGTACCACAGGGTTTCACTTACCCATATCTGATCTCCACTGAGAATTAACCAGGCCATAAGCCAGCCACAGGGGCAGGTTGCAGAGATTAATCTCTCATCCTTTCTTTTTGGTGGATGTTATCAGAATACTAAATCAATCACACTTTTTGTTAATTTAGAAAGAAAGTGGGCATTCTGAGTTTTTTTTTTTTTTTTCACAGATAGACTGTTTTACAGCATTTGCTTATATACAGTTACTCTTCAGTGTCCTGGGGGTCTGGTTCCTAGACCCCCTGTAGGATCAAAATCCACAGGTGCTCAAGTCCCTTATATGAAATGGGGTAGCATTTGCAATAATTTATGCACAATCCTCTGTATACTTTACAGCATCTCTTAATAATTCAAAATGTCTCATACAATGTCAGTGCTATATAAATATGTGTTCTAGTGTATTGTTTGGGAATAATGACAATTTTTAAAAATCTACATGTTTAGTATATATGGAGTCTTTTTCCAAATATTTTCAGTCTGATGTTGGTTGAATATACAGACGCAGAACCACCAATAAACAGAGTTGACTATAAAATAACTGAAAAGAAGTGTTAGGTTTAGGATGTGGTCTTTGGAATCCACCTGGTTTCGAGCCCCAGATTAGCTTTTCTTAACTTCATGGTTTGGGCAGGAATGTCTTTAAGCCTCAGTTCCCTTATCTGTAAAATAGATAACCACCCCTGTGGTTATTGTAAGGATTAAGTGTATTCCAACAAGTGGTGTTCAGTAAATCTTAGCTGCTGAGGATGGTGCAAATAGGGGGAACAGATACACTGACGTTGTATTCTTGCTGTCAGACCCTGGGTGAGGATTTACATCCCATACTTTGGTTTACAACCTTAGTTTGCTGCTACAATATTCCACAGCTGAGGAAAGAAGTGAAAATCCTTATAAATGCATTCCTTTATTTATTGCTTGTCTACCATGAGGCAGGCACAGGTTCCTGATCCCCAGGAGCTCAGAGTCCAGTTGGATAAACAGGACATAAACAAATAATTATAATAAAATCATAGCTATGCCATCCTGGAGTTGTGCCAGCACCCAGCAGGCCAGCATCTCCCAGAGGAGGAATGTGCAGGCTGGAAGCTGAATGTTTCGTTTGTGTGAACATGTGGCAGGTTTGGAGGCATGACGGCTCATGAATTCACTTCAGAAGTATGAGCTCTGGGCATAATAAACAAAGAAAAATCGTTTATATTTAAAGTTGTCCCTGTACGTCCACAGGTTTTGCATCCATGGATTCAGCCAATCGCAGATCAAAAATATTCGGAAAAAAGTTGTATCTGCACTGAATACATACAGACTTTGTTTTCTTGTCATCGTTCCCTGAATAATACAGCATGACGAGTGTTTACCTAGCTTTTACATTTTTTAGGTATTGTAGATAATCTCGAGGTGATTTAAAGTATACAGGAGGATGTGCATAGGTAATATGCAAATACTATGCCATTTTATATAAGGGACTTGAGCATCTGTGGGTCTAGGTGTAAGGGCTCCTGGAAACAGTCTCCCCCATACCAAGGGGATCTGTACTATGATCACCAAAGCAAGGAAATGGACCTGTCCATTTGAGAAAGATTTTCAACAAGAGTTGAAAAAAAAACTTAAATTTGGTGTGCACCCTGTTTCCAGGTCCTCACAAGTTAGTAAAAAACTCACTGCAGCTTCCGCTAGGACCTTTTACTGTCGAAAACTGGGGAGAGGTCAAAATCTGGCACCCTTCTCTCCTGTTCACCCTTTCCACACATCCTTGCCAGGTAACAGAATTATGACTGTGCCCTTCTACCCTAGAAGGCCAGTCCTCTAGATGGGTGTGAAAATCAGCCATCTTAGACAGTGGTTCCATGAGGACAAGTGACCACAGGCCACAGTGTGTGGTCCCCATGGAAAACCTGGACTGTTACAAGAAGCAAGTCATGGCAGTGAGCAGAGATAGTTTCTGTGCTTCGGATGAGGTGTGACATTAAACCTTAACAAATACTCTTTCAGAAGAACAGTTGAAGAACTTGTGATGGCACATGAAACCCATTCATGGTATCATGTTACATGAAAAGCAATCAGGGAACTACACATAAAGTATGATTCTAATTTTGTCTTTAAATATAAATTACATATATATATATATATGAATATTTATATAATGTATAAAAGCAAGATATCAAATAGAAAATACACCAAAAAGAAAATACACTTTTTAAAATATAAGAAAATAAATAAATATAGATTATTTATATATATGAAAATTCACATAGTGTATAAAAGTAAAATATGAAAAGAAAATATGCTCTATATATTGGATAGTTGTTTGCTGTAACTATATCCCAACAGTGGAATTTTACAGGTGCATTCAATTTTCTTTATTTTCAGTATTTTTCACATGTATCCATATTATAAATTCATGACTCTTTTTGTTAGATGAAATTAGCTCTAAAGAATGTATCTGCATGTTAGCCAGTACTGGCCCAGATAGGCATCTTAGCAGAATTCCTAATATTTATTTCTGAATACTGAAGACTTATGATTGGGCAACATTTATTTCTATAAACCTTCAAGATTAGTTTCTGGAAAGTACTTGAGAGAACTAACTATAAAGGTAGAGCTAAAGAGATGTCAATGGATTCTGTGAATATGCCCAGAATGTTCTCAAAGTTATTTTTGCCTTAGGACGTGGGTGAAGCAAGTTGTAGATGAGGCTTACCCCAGCTCTCAAAAAACAAGAAGTGCAAGCAAAATAAAGCCCGAAGAGAAACGGGGCTCTTTCTGGAGACCTCTCTGGGGACCCCGACTGAAAACACTTGCCTGTCTCTAGGCGACCCTGGTGTTGCTGGCATTTACTCCGCGGGTCTACTTGTGGGGGCGGGGGGAGAGAAGGAAGGAATCGGCTCTGGCCATCACCTTCACCCTTGTCCTACACTTAGGAAGCAAGTCCCTTAGGAACCTACCAGGCAACTCCAGCTGCTTCTTCAACCAATCCAACATCGTTGGCCCTAGACCTGCCCGAGACTTGAACCCCCAAGATGTTCAGTCACCTGGAGAATCAGACCTATAAAGAAAGCCAGGATAGATGCCATGAGGCAAGCAGAGTGTGCCCAACGAGGAGGACTACTCACTTAGCCTGAGGGGACAGGAAAGGGGACCTGTAGGAACTGCTGCCAAGTGGAGTGTTCAGGGATGAGCAATAACTCACTAGGTAAAGGTGGTAGATAGGAAAAGGCAATCACCAAGAGCAAAAGCCATTTTTCAAGAGACAAAGTGCTTGGCAATTTGGAATAGCCTTTCAGGGGTGACAGTTGGAATGAGGTCATTTTCTGAGACACTAGCTAATGGATGGGTGAGTCCCGTGGTCTGGCCTTTGGGTAACGCACTGCTTTTCAACCTGCCATCAGCCATGCGTGCCTCTCTCTCTAAGCTAGTCAGAGGTTGACTGACAGGCAACAGTTCCTCATCAGAGCGTCTTGGAACTCTCAGAGGGAAAGGGGACCAAAAGGTCCCCAGGACCAGACCTACCTCTTAATGTCACCTCCTTCCTCAGTGACAGGGACTTTGCTTGTAGTCTTGGATGCAGTGGTGTAACAGACTTCTCTAGGCTCATGACACCTCAGGATGGTGTCAAGACACAGCCCTTTCCTTGACTATTTTAAGGTCTGCACCTCTTCCTGGGGTCGGGGATTAAGCCTCTGCTGATCTCAGGAAGTTCCCCTGCCGACCCTGCACACTGAAAGATAGCCAGAGGTAGACCTGTAGTTTCTGAGGCTCTGGAACTAACACACGTGTTCTTTCAATTCCAGTCTCAAAACTGTGGCTGTTGGTTCTTTAAAGCTAGTGTACAGTGCTGTAGAGAGCTCAGAATGGTCCCCTGGTGAATAGCAGCCTCAGAGCCTGGGCCAGGAGGGCCCCTCTCCCTGTGGGGTCCCTCTCCTCTCTGCTCGTTTCCTTTTTTTCTCATATTCACCAGATGATGTCGAGCCTTGAGTCTGTGTCTGATGTACCTTGTCAGCCTTTGGGATGGTGATGGGCTAAACAAAGTAAGCCCCGGAATAAATGTTGAAGTGAACACATGGACACTTCCTTCCCACGCAAGACCCAAGGCAGCCTCCATGAATAGATAAGGATAAAATGTACATACATACAAATCCAAATTAGGGAAAACACAGATCAAAAGAAGATCCACACCGAAAGTTCTAGAACAGTTCTAGCGCCAGTAGGCAGCACGCAGGATTCTGTGTGTAATTATTAGAGCCAAGCCACAAGTTTGGCTCTGAGCTTCTAGGAAGTCAAAGCAAATATGGAAATAAAGTAATTACATGCTTCCTATTTATCTGAAAGGAAAGTATGCCCCCTACTCTCAGAAAACATCTCTTCAATGAAACTTAAATCTGAAAGAACTTTTTCCCCCATGTCCAATGAGGGGGTCTGTATGCTAATGTCTGTGCCACATTCATACAGTGAATCTGCAAAACACAAGATGCTTCTTGGCGGGGGGGTCCCCCAATGAACGTGAGGGCAGGACACAAGCAGATCTATTGAAGCTGTGAAGGCAGGACACCCCCGTGGCACAGAACATGGGCTGTCTCAAGTCAGACCTGGTGTGACTCCTGGCTCCACCACTAAGCAGCTGTGTGAATGCGGCCAAGTTAATCAATCCCAGTGATCCTGAGTGTCTCACATGAGAAAGAGGGATGATCATTCCTCTTTTGTAAGGCATTGTGAAGGTTCGAGAGTCCACAGAAGGCAGGCAGCATTGTGCTTGGTATGTAGTAGGCAGTCTCATGCAGCAGTTGCTAAGTTGTTGCTACTGCTGCTTCATCATCAGTATGGAGGAAATAAAGTATTATTCAAGTTCATAGGCAACAGGGTCTGGTGCAGAAACTCGACCTCACACAGCTACAAGAGCAGACTGACTGTATGTCCACAGGTAAATGTCCAATAACAACCTTTTTCAGTTGGACCTGACAGAGTTGGACTGTAGGAAGTTCAGCCTGTCACTCTGTACTTGGAGTAGAACTTTGGGGACTTACAGGTTAAAGGAAGAGTTGGATATTTTAAAACTCAGCTGAACAGGTGTTAAAATTGATATCCAATGTGAAAGCTGAAGAGAGTCTAAACAAGATTCATGGCCAAGTGTGTGGCCAGCCAGCTGGTACATGGAGGTGCGCCATGCTAACACCTGCAAACAGGATCTTACTGGAAGACAGTTTGCAGCAAAAGAAGAAAGATGCACTTAGAACCCCAAGGTGAAGCGTGAAGAATGAAAAAGATTATTTTGCACTCAAAGATTCTCTCTTGTTTTTAATTGTCATCAAAATGAAAAACAAAATGGAAAATTATTTGTTGTTACTGTAAGAATTAAAAACAAAGTTCAAAACATTCAAAGAATAAAGAAAAGTATTCACAGTGTAGATGTGGTTTAGTGGTAAACCACTTGCCTCACACATGTCAGGCACTACGTTCAGTCCCCAGCACTGCAGAAAGAAGGAGAGAGAGAGAAATGGTCCACAGCCTTAACACTCACTGATCACTACTAGTCATGTTTTAATATATATATCCCTGTTTTCTATACACATAATGAAGACCATCTGTATTTTAGCATATACATATATATATTTTATATAGTCTTTCAACCAGTTTTTTAAATGACTCAATTTTCTTTTTAAATGGCTACCTACTATTCTCCTGCATGAATCTATGTAGTATTCATAATCAGTCCCCTGAAAATTTTACACATTGTAATAAGTATTCATGCACATATTCCTTTAAACCCATGAGCCTAAAGATTTTCAAAGTAAGAAACAGAAAAAAAATCCTAGTGATGCACCAGTTAATATAAATTAATGGCCTGTGTGCCAGAACTCTCCCTGCAGGACACATTGCCACAGTCTTGATACAGTTTTTCTAACATCAAATTGATGAATGTGCCAGGCACAGCTTCAGTGACTCGAATACAGGACAGTGAAGGACGTCTCTTGGCCCCTCCACAAGCCTCTTTTGGAACTGAGGAGAGACTTCCTGGATCCTCCCTTGAGCACTTCCTGGATGCTATACATTAGGCACAGGCCAGGCACCAGGGACACTTGGAAGGTGCTCAGTAAATATTCTGATGATGTTAAACTGTAGCCTGGCTACCTCGAGGAGCCCTCAGTAAATATAAGTAGCTTACATTTCTCCAGTGTGCATCCCTGGATAACTATTAGGATCCATTTTTAAGATACGATGCCTTTTTAAGTTTCTCTGCTGTAGCAGTTCTTAAGCCACAGATTTAAAATCCCTGGGCAACAGGAGAAGGAAAAGAAGAAGAGATTTTTATGTGCCCTGGCCCCAGCTGGAAGTTGCTCCCCGATGAAGTGGGATTCCTGCCTTTATCCTAAATCGCAAGACACCATTTGCCAGGAGGCAGTCTCTCAACTGATCCTCCCATGAGATCCAGCCAATGAAAGGATCATCCAGGAGCTTCAATATTTCATTTTTTTTTAAGTTTACAGAAGTCTCTTATTTTATCTCAAGTGTAGCTCTAAGTGGTCAAGAGCACAACCTACTAGAACACGTGGATCCAAATCCCAGCTCGGCCAGGTGCTGGCTTCAGGAACAAGTTCTTTATTTATCTCAAGTGCAAAACAGGAACAATGGACCTACAGCGTGGAGACATCATTAGGCCATAGTCCATATAGAACACTTAACACAATGCAGGGCACACAGGAAGTGAGAAATGCTAGTGGTATTGTTATTAGGTTTCGTGTTGTTATTAGTGAGGTAGGTATTGCAAATGGCATTACTGCATCTGTTATTATCCCCATTTTGAGAAAAGAAAACCGAGGCTTGGAGTTTGCTGGTTCTAGTAATCACCAAATACACACACATGTGAGCATTTTGCACATGCTGCCTTGTTTCACTGGTGATCCAGGGTAGAAAACACTCAAGGCCATGATAAGTGTGTCTCAAGAGACTCATGCTGGGCTGGGGTTGTAGCTCAGAGGCAGAGCACATGCCTCTCACGCATGAGTCACTGGGTTCAACCCTCAACACTACATAAAAATAAATAAAGATATTGTGTACATCTACAACTATATATATATATATATATATAGAGAGAGAGAGAGAGAGAGAGACACTCATGCTTCAAAGGTCAAAGTGAGTAACTATCTTCCAGTAAGCTACATACCACAGAAGGAGCCGTGGATGGCCACCCGTGGGGTTACAGCATTTGAGAGATGTGAGATTATGAATGTAAAGCTGAATGAGTTTGAATTTATGCCCAGACAGGGATAACTAGAGATGAGAGCATGCTTGTGCTGACTTAAAAGGATACTGCAGCTCTGTGGTTTGAACTAGCACATGTGAACGGACTCCTTAGTGCTCACTGTGATCCTGTGACCTGCACAGACCTCAGCTTCTCTGCAGCCAGAGCTGGGGGCAGGGGCTCCAGAATTGGCCTCCTAGCCAAGTACTATTCATCACAGCTTAGCTTTTGGTTCCTCTTTGTGCTGCCTGAACCAGGGTCCGGTCAGCCACCTTTAGCTTTGGATGGTGTCCAGGTATGGATTGTGTGACAAACCACCCCAAAATGTTGTGGCATAAAACTTTACTACACTCACAATTCTGTAGGTCAGGAATGTAGGCTGGGCACAGAAGTTCTGCTCTGCTCTGCTGGAGAACATCTGGGGAGTCAGCTGGGCCAGCTCAGATGGCTGACTCTGGGGCAGCTCAACCCAGGCCATCTGCCTGGGGCCTTGGGTCTCACCATGTGCCGGCTGCTGCATGGCTACTTCACGCCTGCATCTGGGGCCTGTACTGGGATGGCTGGAACTGCTGATACCCTCCAGGAAGCCTCTGAGCATGATGACCTCAGGGCAGTCTGACTTTTACACAGAACTGGTTCCCCCAGAGAGAGTGCTCCCAGAGTCCCAGGCAGAAGCTGCAAGATTCCTCATGATCTGTAGCAAACAGGATTATAATTATACTATTAATATAATTAACATTAGTGTAATTAATATTATAGCCTTAATGTATAATTAAATCCTATTACAATATCATTTTCAGCCTTTGTCCCAATAGAGTGTCCTGCTCTCATGATAACAACTCCCCTCCCACCTTATGTGGTGGGAATGTCAACAGGAGAGGGAAGAATGACCCTGAAAATGGGCTACCTCCCCTGTTTGAATGCACATCCTCAGGTAGCTGTAGCTCAGTGATAAAACACTGCCTAGAATGTGCAAGGTCCTGGGTTTGATCCCTAACAATGAAAAAAAAAAAAAAAAAGATTATGTGTCCTCAGGTTCTGTCTGATGAGAACCTGTTCCCACAAGGAGCCCAGTATGCTGGTATGTCGGGACAGTCCGGGCAGGTAGTGTGGCCCTCCGCAGGCTGGTCTCCATGCCCATGGGCCTCCTTGACATCTGGCATCCATATTTCAGATACTAAGCTGCAGAAAAGACAAGGAGGGTAGCAATGTCCAACTCTTCTCTATACCTAACCATAAAAGAACATTATGAAACTCTAAAATGAAAAGAAAGCAAAATGTGAAAGAGAATGCAGGCCAGACCAGGACAGGCCATGTGGGGCTGCTGGTTTGGCAGAAACCCTTCCCCACTCTGGCCTCTGGATCTTATTTGACCAGTTTCCTAATACCAAGAAATAATTTTTTAAAAAAAAAAAGGGCAGACCCTCTAACCCATTATTTACAAAACCTTTTGGCTTCCCATAATAGTCATGTGAAAATTCTCACTTGCTCAAATGAGCAGTTTGACTTTCATTTGGAGACACTGGTGCTTTAAGCAGATCTCACTTTCCGGAACTTGTTGTAGGCTAATGATAAAGGAATTCACACTCTGGAAGCCCCACTGCTCCGGCGTGGAAAGGCTGCATGGTGTGGGGTCCAGTGACCCCACCTTTCCCTTGGTCCAGACCATGAGTGTCTGTGGTATCCCCCAACAAATGGACAAGACCATCTTCTCCAGCAGTGGTGAACAGAAATGGTGTGACTTCACCCTGACGCTGGAGAAGTCAAAGGCCGGTCCACCTTCCCAAGGGACCACACGGACACCAAGAGGCAGAGCTGATAGTGCTGTGGGTGCAGTGTAGGCAGTGGAAAGGGCCCAGCCTTCTCCACAGTGATGGTCGAGCTGTCTCCCAGCCTCCTCCACTGTTGTTTATTGGTGTGTTACTAATTTACTAGTCTGACTCACCCCTGGAGCAAATAGGGCCCTCCATTCCATCGCAGGGACGCGAGGGACTTGCCATACAGTGTGCAGTATCTCCAGCAGCAAACATCTTTCTTGTAGGGCTGTTAGTTCCTAACAAGTAGCTCAAAGATGACCGATACATCCTCTATCAAACCCATGGTCAAGCTCAGGCATGTTCCCACTTGATTTTAAAACCAGAAAAATTCATCTGGCATTGACCTGAAATAGAATCAGTCCAGAACCCATGGTCCTCTCCCATGTGCCCTCAGAAGGCCATCCTATATTTCCATGTCCAACCTCACCAGCGGGAACAGTCCCCAACACTTCTTCTAAAACATGGAAGTTGGGCCCCCAGTATGCCTGGTGAAGGCGGAGGTGGACAGGAACGCAGAGGGCACCATTGCAATATCAGCAGAAGCAGAATGCTATTTCTGTGATTTTGAGAAGCCATGAAAAGACATTGTAGGATCGTTTATAGAATGAAAACTTGAGACAGATGGCACCTGCTGTCAGTGGTGCAGAGACCTTAAGAACACTTTTTGTGACCAGTATGTACCCACTTCTCTGATTCACTGTGACCTCAGGGTGTTGTGGGAGCCCTGCCTCTTTGGGGCCAGACAATGTCATGTCTCCAGAGAAGTCAGGGGGACGCTGCACTTTTGAGAGAAGGCAGAAATCACAGATACGAATGGAGAGGTGAAGAGAAGAAAGACAGAAATCATCTTGAGAGAAGAATGGAAAGTCCAAAGCCAAGAACCTTCCATCCAGGCAGCAGCTTGGTGTGGCATTCTGACCCGACAGAATCTCCTGTCTCTTGCTGATTTGATGATAAAATATAGAGTGGACCCATAGGGAGAGCAAAAGCCTCAAGAAATAGATGGGTAATTGGCTCTGTTTGAGCACTGTTTGCATGCTCGCTGCTGCAACTGTGAGGCTCCACACCAGCATGACTAATGCCTCTCCCCTCAGCCTAAATTAGATTTTGATTGTGTTTTGTAGATGTTCACTGAATCACAGATGTTTGAGGTAAAAGGATCCAAACTTCTCAGGAACACCTCCCGTGGAGTGTGTGGGATCATCCTCACAGACATGGCTGAAATGCCACCAGTAACTCCTTCCCTTCCAAGTCCTGGGAGCAGACCTGCTGCCTCTGAGAGAGCTCCTTATGGAGTGGACTCCTGGGACCAGTGGGCTGCGTGTAGGCCTTGTTTTCCAGGGGTTAATCTACAAGCCCGCTCCTTAGCATGGCTGTGAACAAGAGTGCCTCCTTGGTGACTGATGCCTGTGTAGACACTAAATGAGACCTGAGTGTCCAGTTCCTCATAGATCTCCACTGAATCCTTGAAGCCTCTGGTGGAGTAGCTCAAGGCCATGGCTAGTTCACCTCCATGGTGTTCCTCAGCCACTTTCTGGTTTGTAGTGCACCCATAGTAAATGCTTTCTCCTTGTTCTTGCAGAATTTAGCCTACGAAATCATCTTAACACTTGGACAGGCATTTGAAGTCGCTTACCAACTAGCACTACAAGCAAGAAAAGGGGGCCATTCCTCCACGCTTCCAGAAAGCTTTGAAAACAAACCCTCCAAGCCCATCCCCAAGCCCCGCGTTAGCATTCGCAAGTCAGTGGTAAGTAGAAGATAGAGGCATCCTAGAAACCTCCAGAGGGAGGGAAAGGGAGCTGTGTGGTGCGGGTGGGTGCCACTTAGAATTTAGAGCTTGCCCTTCCAGGTCCTTTCCCTTGGCCATTTCCGGGCTGGTGGTCATCATTGTCTCAGCCTGGTTCCTTCAACTTCTTGAAGGACCTTCTCCCTGAACCTGGAGATTCCAGAGAAAATTTCACTTCCTCCGTCCCCCGCAATAGCAGCAAGAGGGAGGGTACTGGCTGCCCAGCTGCTGTCCATGGTGAAGATTACCTGAAGGTCCAGGAAAGCTTGAGGATAGTGTTCCCATGGCCTCAGCTGCCATCCGATCAAGGGACAAGGCCTCCCACAAGCCCCTGGCCTCCAGAGAGATTTGCAGAGGTTGACAGTGAGCTGCCTCTGGTATCCAGCAGGCGGAAGCTAGATGCATCTCTTTTGAGAAGTGCAGGTCGTGGTCCTGGGCACCTTCCCTCCAGCAACTGAGGCTTCCTGCAGTGAGGCAGCTGCTCAGAAGGTGCCACCCCCTCCTCATCATCTGCCTTCCTCCAGGATTCCTCCCCTTCCCTCCCACAGGCTCTGCAGACATCCTGTCCCGGCAGGCTCACATGACTTCATAGCAGTCTCCTCTGGTAGTAGCAACACCCCAAAGCTGGAAGGTTCCCAACAGCCTCCCATCTGCTTTCTGCTCCGGCTGCCGTCCTGCATCCTAAGAACCCCGGACTTGTATGGGGGAGGCCCCCAGAATGCATTGCCCTCTCACCCCTGAGTCCTTCCTCTGTAACCCTCCTCCTCCCACCAGCTCCCATCCCCAGGGTCCGGGGGGAAGCACAGACATTTTTACTGCTTGCAGAGAAACACCTCCCTTGGTGACTGTGTGGCTTCCTGTTTACAACTTTCTTTTTGGCCCCACTCCTTGGCAACTTCAGCATCCATTGGTATGATCTCTCCAGTGCCTGGCCTCTCTGTTTTCTCATAGTTTTCTTCCGGATCTTTCCCTCCACCCCAGCCATTCACCAGCCCATCACTCATGACTGTCAGCACCAGTAACTGCACCTTCTCTGAAAAATTTTACTTCAAACACCACATTTCAACTCCCTGGTCCTCTGGCCTCACAACCCAAGCTCCCACTTCTCTCATCAGCCCTGACCCACTCCCAGAACTCTAGACCTACTATGTGTTCAGTTTCTTCTTGAATATTTGGTGTTCAACAGACATCTGAAACTTGGTATGTCTACAACAAAATGCTTGATTTCCCCCTCAGAACTGCTTCTCTTCATCTTCCCAGCTCAGTAAAGGGCACAGCCGTTCACCATGCTGCTCAACCCAAAAATCTACCAGCCACCTCTACTGCTGTTCTCCGCCCCCTCTACCTCCAATCCAGGGCAAGGGCCATTTGCTCCACCCCTGGAACACCTCAGTCTGCATACTCCTCCCCACTTCCTCTGCCATTCTTTTAGTCCAAGTGCCACCAACTCTCATGAAGCCAACACCCACAGACCTCCAAACCAATTCCTTTCCTGCATACCCAATGCCCCACCCATACCTAATGCTCCAAACACCCATACCTAATGCCTCACCATTACCCCTTGGCCCTCAGGCCTTCCCGTTCCTCAAATATATATAAAATGCATGCCCCACCTGATGCCTTTGTGCCACCTGTTCCCTCCACCTGGCAGATCATCCTCCCAATTTCTGCACAGAGGGTTCCATCTTGTCCTTCAGGCCTCAGTTACATGAAGAGGCTTTTCCTGACCGCCTCATCTGAGGTAGCCACACTCAAGCACATGGCCTGCTTTCAGTTGTGTAGAATTTACTAATGAGATAGTTTATTGATCACTTGTTTATTGCCCATCTTCCTCCACAAGAATGAATGTTTTAGGCACACAGGGATCTCATAGGTGTTGTCACGCTCATGGAGTATCTGGATAAAGAAATTAGGAACTGGGGATAGACTTAGCAAGTGAAACTTTGAGAATAATTAGGCTGAGAAGTGTCCAGGAACGCACTGAATGTTTGGGGGATCATCTCAGACACATTTCTTCTCATGTAGGCTGGATACACTTGTTCACGGCTGGTACCCCTCTCCAACTTTATCATGGTCCCCAAAGACTTCCTCCAGAAGAGCACAAAGGGTTGAGTGCTGTACAGACTCATAGAATATTCATTTAGATGCCAGGAAATAAGAAAATATAGTGTGAGTCTGTGATGCTTTCCCCTGCACAGGATCCGTGCCCCACAGCTGCCGTCAGTATTCCATCTCCTGCAGCTCCAGTCCTTTGTTAGGAAATATGCACGGATCCCTAAGGATATGTGAAATCCTCCCACACCTTGTGGAGACACAGTCAAAACACAGTAAAGGGTAGTCAGTAGGGACAGATCCTGCAGACCTGGACAGGCTGTGAAGCTCACAACCAGAGACATGGAGGAGGCCTCCCGAAGCTCTCTGCCCAGTGTTCTGGAGCAGGGGCCAGGGCAGGGCAGACTGGAAATGCCAAAGGCCAGTCCCAGAAGAACTCACCCCAGCCCTTCCTCAGAGTTTGCAGTTCAAACTTTACCTTGGGAATGACCTGTTTGACTGCAGTGCACTGGGACTAATCCATCTTAGAGCATGGTTGGGTTCAGATCAAGGCTCATCCTGATAGGACCCCGCTGACCTCCTCACCCCCACCTGTCCCTCCTGTCTCCCACTGTGCAAACTGCCGCTTTCCCAGGCCTCTGGGTCTTGCATGCTGTTCTATCTCCCTGAATGCCTGGCCTCCCTCCTGGGGAAGGCAGACTCCCACTGGTCTTGCATCTGGCCTCCAACACTGCCTCATTCTCCTACCAGTATTTATTCAATAATTCATTGTGTGCCTATGTGGATGGGTTTCCCAAGTTGGGGGTTGGGGGTGGGGATAACAACAGAGACAAAACCCTGGCCCTCCTGGGCATGCGCTGTCCTGGAGGCTGAGCAGATGGACATCTTACGGGGAATAAGGCAGAAGAGGCGAGCAGGAAAGTTGGGGTGCTCTTTTGCATGGGGCAAACAGTTAGGACTTCTAAGTGGCCTTAGAGCCAAGACCCGAATGATCTTGGGGGTGCAGCAGGCAGGAATCTAGAGGAGAGCAACCAAGAGGAGAGAGGCCTGGGCTGGGGTGGCGCAAGGCAGGGCTAGAAGGCGGAGCTGAGGACTCGGGCGAAGGGTAGGAGAGGGAGTGGCATGGCCTTCCTCACCTCCTCCAGGAAGTCTGCTAGCCTCCCTCTGCCCTTCACAGCTCACTGCCCGGGAGAGGAGCCCTGTTTCTGTCCACCCTCGCGGGCAAGGCCGGGTCTCACCGCCGTCCCCCTGGCAGGGCCTGCTAAGGTCGAGCCCCCGGGGGTCCCGGTGGAAGCGCGGGGCGCGGGCCGAGGTGGGGGCAGCGACGGCCGCGCACGCGCCCAGCACAGCGCCGGATAACGGGCATCAGCCTTTCTGTTTTAAAGCAGATCGACCCGTCTGAGCAAAAGACTCTGGCCAATCTGCCGTGGATTGTGGAGCCGGGGCAGGAAGCCAAGCGGGGCATTAATACCAAGTATGAAACCACGATTTTCTGATACCCGCCGCCCTCGCGTCCTCGCGGTGCCTTGCTCGCCCGCAGCCCGGAGCAGGCTTTCCTTCGCGCCCCGTTCCCAGCCCGGGAGGAAGACTGCTCCGCTCGCGTGGCCTTGTCCCGGGCGGAAGGCCGCCGGCCGTTCCTGGGGAGTCCTTTCTGCACCAGTGACGGAACACGCCGCCCCGACTCCCCGGCGCAGCCCCCGAGAGGCGCGAGTCGAGGTGGGTGTCCCGGGGCCCGCCGCCTCAGCGCTTCCAGTGACTCGCCCCAGCGCGGCTTGGCTTTGGTTGGGGTTGACACCTTTTTAAAAAAAAGTAAAGGGGATCTCTGATACTGCCTGGAAGTATAACAGCCCTGGGTTTAGATCTCACTGTCAGCAGTTTTCAAGGTAAAATCAGAACAGACCCCCCCGTATCGCATCTGTAAAATCATCACATCACTGAGGCTCGTTTAATGCAAAAGGACAAAAAAAAAGTGATTGCCAGGAAATTCTGTTTCTCAGTTTCTATATTTGTGGATTTTATATGTAATCAACTATGTCAGATAATGAAAACCTTTAAATCTCATGATTGATTCAAAGTTTAACAATGATTTAAAACAGAGAAATTTATTATGCACAGAAAAATGTGTCTTGTATTAAATATTTTTATTAAAAGAATGTTTCATTAATGCATTGATAAGAAAACTAGGTTAGTTGTGCCGGATGTTTCTGGTTTCATTTCAAGTAACTAAATTTCTACTACCACGAGGACTGGCTCATTGTGGAGAAATCCTGATGCTGTCCACCGAGTAGGAGATGCGGCGGGCAGACTGGCATTGACCAGAAGTGCTGAACAGCACGTGCCTGCAAAGATTGTTTTGTTTTGTTTTTTTTAATCTTCACAGTGTTTTAAAGAACATGTTTAAAATAATAATAATAATCTAGGGCTCCTGCTGTCAAGATTTCTGACCTGGAAAACTTGTTTGAGAAAGGTGTTAATAAAATTCTATTGCAAAAATTTTTTTCTAGAAAATATAAATACATTTAAAAAAAGAAATTCCAAAGTAATACAACTTTTCTTGAAACAGACAAAAAAATAATGTTTGCTTACTATTTGATTAAATAAAATTTACTTACATTTCTTTAAGGTATTTTAATTTTTTTAATGTCTCTGTGGAGTATTTGTATGATACCATAATGTATATTTATGTAGAATCAAATTATATAAACAGTACCAATAACATTATAGAAAAATAACATTTTAATGTATATTGTTCTAACAAATCACATTGTGAATCATTTTGAAGTTCATTATAGAGATATTGATAAATTGTGGAATTGTCTTAATGTTTTTTTAATTAACCAATATTATTTTAAACCTGAAATTATCAGTTACATTCATCAGTTGGTGAGTTTTGAAAAAAGAATAACTAAATTTTATTTCAAACTGACAAATGTATATGGTTTTAGTTCAGTGTTAAAAGAATTTTAATACAATATTAAATTACTTGAACTGAACAGTTCCTTGTATATATTTTGCCTATTCACTGTTGATATGTACGTAGAAAATTGAGAGTAAAATAACACTAAAATATGGTACCAAAAGGAAATTGTATAGGAGCAAAGTAAACAGTAGCTTTGCTGAAACAGAAGCATAAAGCATATGAAGCGTATGTGTAAATAAGTTTGGGCTTCCAGTTATAAATTTTGTAATTTTTGTCATTATTTATATCCTATTAAAAAAAAAAAAAAGAAAAGCACACAAAATAAAACAGAAGTTGTACAGCCACTGGTGCTTGGCATCCTTCTGTGAGCACCTCCCCACCTCCCCAAGGAGGCCAGGCCCCTGGCACCCACAGCTAAAGGGTTTCTTTCAATTGGCAAAATGGCTGAGAAAGTCTGCTCATTGCTAAGTTCAACCATCTGAGAAAGAAACACTGGCCTTTGAGGTCTGAATTTCAGCCAAACGCCTCCATTCACTTTGTTTAAATATTAAAGTAGATTGTAAGGGAAGTTACTAACACAGACCCCCCCACCCTGGATCACTTCCATATTACACACAGAGGGTAAGATTGGAAAAACATCACCCGAGAATTTGTCCGTCCTTTCGTTTTTCCTACCACACATGTGCCAGCTGTAAGGCGAGTAACGGGCCACGCTAGAGCCATATTGGATTCTCTGGTCGGTGGTTCACATGCCATATCCTGTGACCTTCAGGGGGCTTATCTCCCCACTGCCTGGTCCAAGTCTGTTACCCTCCAAAATCCACACCACAGCAACCTCAGAGCGCTTCCCATCTGGCATGCAGAGACGTACAGGCCCCAGGGCTTTGAACCCCAACAGTTAAAGCAATCCTAGGTGGGAGAGAGTGGCCCAGAGAAAAGCAGCCTTCTTGCAGGAGGCTTTCCCTGGGCTAGTGGGACCCCTTTTTTCCTTTGTTGGCCAAGAATCCATTAATCCTGTTTACTATCTCTGTATATCAACAGATGGTTGTAACCTCATGAGCCTCATGGAAGCACAAGGCACACTGTGGTGGGGATAACCGACCAAGCTGACTACCGCACAGGTGTTGGCAGAATGTAGGGAAATCACTGGGGTGGGATAGTATCCCTGGGCTGATAGCAACCCGAGGGGGAATGAGAAAGGAGATTATATGGCAGGGCTGCCCTCCAGGTAGGGGACAGGGACAGCTACAGTGACCCTCAAAGAGGAAGCCAGGTATTAAAAGACCCTGAACTCACTCTCCACCCTTCACCCTGCATAACATGAAGCGACAGGAAGATAGTCCACAAGAGCATCCCCATAGACCAAGGCAGAGCAGGAAAGCAGCAGAGAACACCCACCACCCAAAGAAGAAGAGATTAGAAGAGATGGTTTTCTTCAGGGAAAAATCTGACACTTTAATAACTGCAATAACCATGGGGTAAAAGGTAGACGGGGATCCTTGAATAATGCTAACATTATTCGAGAAAGGATTTGGATTCATCTTTTAAGAAAAGGAAAAGGACTCTAGTTCAATGACTCCATTTAAATTTTTTCTTATTAACTTGTATTCTATGATAAATTTGGGTGAATGAACCCTATGAAAATATGCCTAGTCAGTTCATTAATAAGTCATAGAAGTGATTTTTCTCAAGACACACCAGATTTTCTCAAGTTGGAATACTTGGGAATTGTGCCAGCACATCTCATGTTTAGATAAGATGGAGCAGAAGACAGGCTTAGATAAAAAGACATGTGCCAAATTCTCAAAAATCAATAAAAATTCACACTTGGACTCCAAATAACACTGCTCCTATTTTGAAAATAAATGAAAATTTGATAAGTGGTCTAGCCTCCAGAGAATAGGAATATAATGAAATCTGTATGGAATAAAGCCTTTTTTTATTTTTAAGTTATCTTTTTATATAGGCTATTCAGTGAGTATGTTTCTTATAAAAGCACTCTCATGTTTTCTTAAAATATAAGTGGGTAGCCAGGCACAGTGGTGCATGCCTGTAATCCCAGAGGCTCCAGATACTGAGGTAGGAGGATCAAAGCCAGCCTCAGCAAAAGCCAGGTACTAAGCAACTCAGTGAGACCCAGTTGCTAAATAAAATACAAGTGGGTCCAGCCTACGCAGGCCAGCAGTCTACCTGCAGCTGTACTGCATTTGGCTCCCGGCACCAGCCGCCCACACCCATTCCCCACAGTCTGCTTCAGGGCATCTGCAGCCCAGCGTCTCCTGCCCCACTGGAGTCCTGCTTCCCAGGAAACGGTTCCAGAGCAGATAGGCGCGTGCTGCGAGCTCGCTCAGGCCCCTTGCCCGATCCCCATGCCGCGTACTGTGTGATTCCATCGGTGCTGGTGAGCTGGAACTTGCTGTGATTGAATTAATCTTTGATACAACCAGAGAGTGCCAATTCCACTTAACTGTCTCCTGTCTTCATCTTGAGGCAATCTGCTTATCGAGAATCCGCTCGGTCTCAGCATGTGCCACTTCCCTGGGTTGCTGCTGCTGACAGCCTAGCAGTCCAGACCCCGCGACTGCACTTCCTGCACTCGATGTGAGCTCAAAGGGAATCATGGCTGCAAAAGTATTTGCATCAAGACAGTTTTGTTGTAGTTGTTGTTGTTTTCCCATCTCCAAAACCCCAGAGGCCTGTGTCTGTAAAAGTGCAGGGACATTTAACTTCCCAAGAGCAGTTAGCGACCAGGGATGGATGCAGACGTGTACCGAGGTCAGAATAGAGACCCTCCACCGATCAGCTCCAGTGGGGTCACCCAGCCAACGGTGGCCACCGCAGCAGCTGAGGTGACATCAGGGCCCTCACTTGGTTCAGACAGCAGAGGAACATGGGACCGGGTGACAGACATCAGCACAGACATCAGCACAGCAGCTCAGCTTACAAGTCTCCACGTGGGTCTCAGCGCCACAGGGAGGCCAGAGGAGGTGGAGGCCGCTCTGCGGTCAAAGTCCGCTCACAACAAAGTGACGGAAACCCTTCGAGGCGATCCAGATTCAATACCCAACTTAACTGTCCTCCGGGTGTCGGGGCGCGGCTCCCTGGAGGCTCGTGCTGCAAGCAAATGGCCACAGGCACATGGCAAGGAGTCAGGACTTCGCGAGAAGCAATGTCGGATATTTCCTAAACCTGAGAGGCTCAGGATCCCTCTGTAGTTCTCAAAAATGCAAGTTCAGATTTTTGAGAGAGAGAAAAAAAGAAATACTAATGTGTTAAGTGTTGAGTCAGGGGCTGGGGATGTGGCTCAAGCGGTAGCGCGCTCGCCTGGCATGCGTGCAGCCTGGTTCGATCCTCAGCTCCACATACAAACAGGGATGTTGTGTCTGCTGAAAATTTAAAAAATAAATAAATAAATGTCAAAAAAAAAAGTGTTGAGTCAGGGAGACTGGGAGGGAGGAGTCTCAGAGCCCATCTTAGCCATTTCTGGGGTACAGGTTTGTGGGCTGGGGGGTGAGGGACAGTTCATATGTCTTCGGAGCCACCTCCCCCCATCTCCAGTATCTTTGTGACTTTCTGAGATTCCATACAGCTAGATATCCAGTTGCTCAGAAGGGGAACTGGGTGTCTGTAGCTGGGGTGAAGGGATAGAAGAGGCAGAGATCCAGGGGTCACTTTTATTTGTTTACTGCTATTACATACTAGGTTGCTTTTAATCAGTTAAAAACTGACTTTGGAGACTAGTAGCAAAAATCAGAAATAATAGTGTCTTAAACAAGGGAGAAGTTGAATTTCCCCTAAGAACCTCAGAGATAGGATGCACAGGTCTAGAAGTGGAAGCTTTATGATATCAAAATCTCAAGATCCTTCTCTAGTTCTCCTCTGCCATTCTTAGCATGTGGTTCTATTCCCAAGTTCACCTATCATCACGCGGTGGCTGCTAGAGATGTAGCCAGTGCATCTCCTTCCAGGCAGGAGAAAGGATGGTAAGGACCAAAGGATAGTAGGATTGCCCAAATCAGAAAACTTTTAAGATCTGTCTAGGAAAGCTCCACACCACAATTTCTGCTTTTAGCTCATTGTCCACCCAGAGTAGGAGGCTGAAAAATGTGACTGCTGTTGTTAGTAGAACACTATGGCCCCCAACAACAGAGGGGCTTCTGGTGAGGTAAAGAGGAGACTGGATATCAGGGTGCCACTAGAAGTGTACACCCAGTGAGGATCATCACAGGAATAGGTAAAAGGCAAAAGCTCACACAGATGAGAATGACTGCACAGTGGCTATAGGGGCACTGGTGAGGATCCTGGCAGAGCTGCTCTAGGAATGAGCCACCAACTCCATCACACCCCCCAGCTGTGTTAACATGCACAGCCATGCGGCCCAGCAACCTGGGCCACCAACTCCGTCACACCCCCCAGCTGTGTTAACATGTCACAGCCGAGCAGATGTCTAAGAGCATGCAGCCCAGCCAACGTCACAGGCGTAACCAGAGGGGCCTGGCAATGGGCTGGCTGGGCATCAATGGCCAGAGCAGAGGCCCCCAGAGCTCCACTTCTGCCGCACACTGGAATCACCAGGAACTTGAGAAAACACTGCTGCGTGGGTTCCAGCTCCAGAGCTGGGGCGAGGCTCGGGTCTGGGGAGGTTTTTAAGTTCCCCAGGTAACTCTAGATGCTACCAAGTGTGAGAGGCATTGCTCCTGGGTTATCAGGCCCTGCCGGGGGTCCCGAGAGCCCCCAGAGCGCCTCCCACCAGAGGCTCCCTAGCAAATAGGTCCTGGAGAAGATTAAACCATTTGCTGAAGACGCACAGCTGGAAAGTTAGTGCAGCCAGGACTTGACCTGGGATCCAGTGGCCAGAGCCACAACGCACCACCATACTCCTAAGCCCTGGCCGAGCAGTGAGCCGAGGTCCCTTGCCCCCACTCCCAGGCCTCCTGCCACACACAGCCCACAGAGGGCAGGCGGCAGCTTCCCTGGTGAGCAAGGTCTGTCTCCTGCCACCCAATAGCCAGGAGGAGGAGGGGAGAGAGGGTGCCTAGAGAGGTGCATTTCCTAGGGGAGAAGCACAGGGCCCCAGTTTATAGGCCAGGGAGACCTGGGCAGGTGAGGAATAGGGTTTCTAAGTGGGACAGAAGGTAATTGCCATTAATGAAGACCCGCATCTCAGGCGTGACCTGCTCTGTGCCTCTCACAAGCCCGGCACCTTGGGCATTGGGTTCCCCACCTGGGACATTGCAACTTTTCAAATGGAAGGAAAAGGAGAAAGGGGGGACGTAGGATCAAGATGGCTGAAGAAAGCACGTTCACCCACTGAAACGGGGCCTGCCGCTAATTTGAAACGAACTCCATAGAGTTTCCAAGTAGATGTCACAGGCTTCCCCATGAGGGGCAACAGCAGGGCTCCCGCCTTCCCTGCTCAGTGCTGGAATCATCTGAGAGCTCAGAGCAGGCTGGGCAGTGGCTACGTGCTGGCAGATACAAAGCACCCCCAAACTCTGCCATCCACATGCCTCATATCAGAATGGTCCTGGCTGCTTTTGTTCAAAGAGCAAATCCTATGGGCCTGGTGACTGGGTGATCAGGATGCCAAAAGTAGAAGCTCCTCAGGAGCAGAGAACAGCATCTGAGGTCTTCTCCGACAGCTCAGCACTGACGCATCTGCCATGACGCACCAAGTGAATGCATGAAATGAATAAAGAACTAAATGCAGGACTGAAAAGGAGATCCAGGGGAGGCAGATGGCCAGGGGCTGGACCCCTGCTCCCCGCTTGGCTGTGGGTCCTAGTGACTTAAACCTCTCTGCATCTGTTTCCGTACCTGCAAAAGACACCTTAGGGCACTGTCATGAGATTCAGTTAAATACTGTCAAGAGAGTGCCCAGCCCAGGGCTTGGCACCTAACCGGTCCTCAAAACATAGCCACTCCCCCCTCCTCCTTCCTGAGCAGGATCTCTTATGTCTCAGAAAGTTCCCTGGCAGTGAGCAGGGCAATCAACTCAAGGCAAAGGTTTAGAATCTCTGCTAACCAAAGATGACGCAGAAATAAGATCCCCAAATCATCACACAGGCCAGTGCTGCTCTTCCTCAGCATCTGAAACCCAAGCCCTGTGGCTCCCGGATGGGTGCTCAATTCCACTCTCGACTGTAACCTCTACTTCCCGCCCAGCAGGTCTGGGCCTTTCTGTAAAGAAAATCAGGTTTGGATTCTGTCACTGGTTAGCTGCCTGGGGTTTGGTTCTTCCTCCAAACACTGAGAATCCTAATCTGCAAATCCACTCAGCACCTCACCACGGTCACAGTGAGGGTTGGGCAGAGCCTGGCGGGAATCCAGGAACTCCTGGGCTAGAGGGAGCGGAGGCAGAGGAACAGCTGCCCTGGCCCCAGCAGGGACCCCCACTCACCTGCCGAGTGATCTCCATCCCAGCCCAGCTCAGATCCACACCACCCAGGCGCGGGCCTCACTACGCATCCTAGGCCTGCGTGATGAGGAATCACAGAGGCAGGTTTTCTACTCATTTTTATGCCATCAGCAGTATTCCCAGTTTGGAGAGCCTGACCCCATAAATGAATTTACAGCGAGCAACAGCAACTCATTTTCTTGACTCATAATCGAAATGAAAATTTCCCAAGTTTTAGTTCTCGCAGGGCACCATCTGACTCAGGAGCAAGTCACCACTATGCCACACGACTCCAAAGGCTGGCCTCTGAGGAATCCCACACTGCGGCAGTGCTCCAGCCCCTTCCAGGTGACAATACACAACCGCGCTTCTACAGTGAAGCTCACGGCCCCAAAGCAGCTACTGTCCCGATTCAGGCGTCTTAATAACCCTACAGCATATCCACAGGCCTAAGGGGGGGACCTCTGAGCAAGGAATCTATTGCAGTGACAATCTTCAGAGATTAGAATTATTAGAAAATCATTTTCTCCTTTTCTAAAGGTCGGTAAGTAAATTATACTGTAAGACGTCTGTTGAGTAGCACGCGTCCTCACCTGCCGGGTAGCTGAACGCCCCGGGGATATGTTTATTCATTTCCTATAATTTGGTAGCAAACCTCCTTTATCCAAGTGAAGTTTTACTTTCCCCTAATGATGTTTCACAGTAAAAATACCAAATTGAAATGGGAAGATAAAGAAAAGGCAGGTGATAGGCGGTGGCTTGATTCGACACCCTCGTGAGAGGTCCCACGCCCACGGGAGCTTCAGTCCTTCCACAGGTGTTCACTGAGGCTTCCATGGCCGGTCGGGCTGCTAGAATCTGGTATAAAAGACAGAGCTGGTTTCCGAGGAGGACATGATGTAAAGGGCGGCCCCCAAGAGGCGAACAAACAGCTGCAAAGCAACAGAAGCCCTGGTGGAGGAAAGGAGGCTGCGGAGGGAGGGCAGATCCCCAGCCCTGGAGGGTCACCTCCAAGGGTGTATGAAAGTCGGGAAGGAAAATGTAAAATTGGGGGTGGGAGATGCAGAACAGAAGAGAGAGCTGTGCAGACAGAGCCACGGAAGCAAGAGGGTTTTAGCAGCAAAGCTCAACAAGATGGAGAGCAGCACTTGGGAACCATCATGCAGAAGGGCAGGAATGGCACCAGGGTGGCAGGCCTGGAACTATCCACGATGTGGTCCAGATGACATCACTGGATGTGCCCCGAGTGCTTTCTAGGTTCCAGCAGTGACTTAAGTACTCTGTGAGCATTGTCTTATCAAATTCTCACAACAGCCCTGGGAGGAAGTGATGCTCATGTTATAGACAAGACAAAGGCTGGTGGCTTCTTATTTTCTTACTACGCCTTGGCTACATTCTCGCCAACAGCTGCCATTTGCTTTGTGCGCTACTTAAAAAAATAGTGCCCGGTGTTACTTCAGCAGATGTTTGTGACATACAGGACAGACAGATGGCTGGACAGATAAAGGAATCTGCAAGGCCCTACCCGGCATTTGCTACACCTCCCACACCAAACTGCCACTTTGGCTCTTCGCAGGACCTTTTCTGTCTCTTGTGCTGGCCCTGCATCTCACTGACCTCCAGACTGCCCTGGACGCAGTGTTGAGCCACCTGCCTCTTCTCCCTACACTCACATCACAGCTGATGTCATCTGGCCCTGGGGCTATTTAAGTGCCATCAATTCACTATTTCTATCTCATATTTCTATCTCTAGCTTGGAATTTTCCCATGAAGTCCAGGCCCTCTGATCCAATCAACACCCTCACTTGGATGTTTAATTGGCATCTCAAATTTACGTCCAAAACCTGCTCCCTTCGAAGTCTTCAACTGAGTTGATGGCAACTCTGTCATTCTTCCTGTTGAACAAGCCAAAACCTTGGCATCATTTTTTGTATATTTTCAACTGCCCATCACTAGTAAAAAAAAAAAAAAATACCTGAGGGCCGGGCATGGTGACAAATACCTGTAATCCCAGTGATTCAAGGAGGCTGAAGCAGGAGGATTGCAAGGTTGAGGCTAGCCTCAGCAACTTAGTAAGGCCCTAAGCAACTTATCAAAATGAAAAAATGAAAAGGGCTGAGGATGTGGCTCAGAGGTTAAGCATCCCTGGATTCAATCCCTGGTATGAAAATAAGTAAGTAAATAACCTGAGACAAATCAACTTAAAGGAAGGAATGGTTTCTTTTGATTTATTGTTTCAGACCTGGCCGTGTCACTTTGGGTCTGTGGTAGCACAATACACTGTGTCAAGAACATATGGAGGAAGGGGCCTGTTCAAGTAACTCATGGTGGCCAGGAGGTAAGAGACAGGAAGGGCGTGAGGTCCCAACATCCACTTCAGGGGTCCTCCCCCAGTGATCCTACCTCCCTTCACTGGGCCCCACGGGCTAATAGTTCCACCATCCCTCAATGGTACCACAGGCTGGTGATCAGCCTTGTAACACACGAGCCTTTGAGGAAAAATTTAAAACCACAGCATTCTTCCCCTCGACCCCAAAGGCTCATGTCCATCTCATAAAGCAACCTTCATTTAATCCATCTCTAAAAGTCCCCAAAGTCTAACTCTTCCAGCATTCTCCAAAGGACACACCCAGAGTCTCCAACACTCAAGGCAAAGTCAGATGTGAATCCTGCAATGATTAAAAAAAAAAAAAAAAGTTATGTGCTTCTAAGAGAATGGCACAGGGTGAACACTCCCATTCCCAAAGGCAGGAAAGACTGAATCCCAGGAGGGCAGACGTTAATCCTAAGACTCCATACCTGGCATCCAGGACACTTGGCAGCATGAGGTGTCTTGGGCTGGCTCTGCTCACTGCCCACAGCATCCCTTAGCAGATGGCCCACCTTCCTGCCATCTCTAACTACCTGAAGTCTCCAATGCAAATTCAGATTCACTCTTACAGCTTCGTGCATGGCCCTGTCAGGGCTGCCTGAGGGACTCAGAGCCTGCCACAAGCTGCCTGGCCTCTCAGGGGAAGACCCCACGTCTTCTAACTCCTACATTCTGCATGCCCACAAAGCCAGCAGCACGTGGATGATACCAAGGTCTATCACCTGTGTGAGCTGTAACAGGGACCATTTGAATCATGGCAGCTGACAGCTGAGCACAGGAAAGTAAATTCCAGGCAGCCGATTCACTAGTCAGTCCAATGGAGAAGAACACCCAGGGCTCTCTTCTCAAAGGAAAATCTTTGAAAGTTTATACTTTCACACCTTTGAGCCTGTGGTGGGCGGAGCCTTGCTGATGCCTGACATTCCCTCAGGGTACCTTTCCTAGGGTCCCAGTGCAAATCACTTGGCTGCTTTATATTGGTGCTGATCTCTCCGGCAACTGTGTTCTTTCTCCTTGGCCAGAACTTTATGCTTGGTTCTTTTCTGGCCAAACTACAAGCTTTCCACATTTTTCTGTCCAACTTCTTGCTCCCAATTCTCTGTGTACATCTGATGAAAAGCAGCCCGCAATACCCCTACCACTGTCTGAATGCTGAAATTTCCTCCACGGGATAAACTTGTCAGGCACCTTTAAGCTCAACCTCCTACAGTCTCAGGGCATGGGCAAAAGGAAGCCAAATTCTTTGCCCCCGTATTATGTGGGTGGTCTCTAAATCCAGTTCCCAACCGGCTCCTGTCCATCTGAAACCTCATGAGCATCATCAATGACCTTTACTGTCTGCATTCTTATCAGCATTCTGAGTCCTCTCCAGAAATGTCCACTAAGCTCTTCTTACAGCATTCTGGGTTTTCTCCAGCCGGTTCCTCCAAACTTTTCCAGTTTAAACTCCTGCAAACCAGTTCCAAACAATCCTGAACCACACTGTCAAACACAATCACAACCACGACTGCACATGATATCAACTTTCTATGTTAGCTTTCCATCGCTGTCAACTAAAAAAAAAAAAAACCTGACTCAAGAGAGGAAAGGCTCATGGCTGCAGCCTGTGGTTGCTTGGCCCTGGCGCAGCACTGCACATCATGGTGGGAACACATGGCAGAGGAGGATCATTTCATTCACGATGGCTAGGCAGCAAAAAAGACAAGAAGGGGTTGGCGTGCCCATGTTCCATTCAAGGGCAGGCCACAAGTGACCTGAATGAGCCCCACCTACTAAAGGTTCCACCACTTCCCATAGCACCACCAGCTGGTGACCTAGCATTTAATACACGGGCCTTTGGGATACGACCCCAAACTGTAGCAATTCCTCTCCCTCAACCTTTATCCAAGCCATCAGCAATTCCTATTGACTCTTACCCCAAAGTATATCCAGAACTCACTTGTTACGACCTCGACTGCCATCCTCAACTGACCTGACTTCATTCTGTCCACGTGATTACAAAAGCTTCTCAATGGACTCCCTGTCCCCCTCTCAACTGAGTCCCAAGTGACGAAGCTCAAGTTTAAGTCTGATCACTCCATTGCTCAAACTCCTACACTGGCTCCCATCTCAGAGTCAAAGCAAAAGTCCTTACAGGGCCAGGGAGGTAATGCTCAGTGCTGCCCTGAGTCCTCTCTGCCTGCCACTCCTGTTGTATTCCTCCCACTCTTCTCCAGCCACACCAGCCTCCTTACTGTTCCTGGAACACTTTAAAGCCTGTACATGCTGCATCCTCTCTGTGGCACTGTCTCCAGATGCATGCATGGCTCACAATTCCTCTCCTCTTTCAGGTCTGTACTCCAGTGTCACCACTGCAACTCCATCGAAAACCATAACCCTCCCCCTGAATTTATACTATGTAATTGAGTGTAGATTAGTATATAATAGTAATATTATATGTAAGTTCCCAACTGCAGCAGTATTTTGTTTTGCTTACTCCTGTATCCCCAATACCTACACCAATGCCAGGCACACGGTAGATCTCAATGAATATTGTTCAATGAATAAGTGAAAAATATGAGTGGGTGGATAAATGAATTCTCTTTTTCACGGGTTCTTCTTCATGCCAGCTCACTGAGCAGCAACCATCATAGACACACACTGAAGAGACATGCAGGAAATTTGATATAACTGAATTTACATATAGTTAATAAGGCTTAGATGGAAAGGTTGATAGATTAGCTTTATCGTTCACATTAGTCTTCTAATCAACAGATAAAGATAAGCAAGGAGTCTGGAATAGGCCAAAGTGTTTTCCAAAAAATTCTAGGAATTTTATTTTTATAATTTTTTTAAAAAATTAATGTTTTAAAATGTATTCCAAGGCAAAAAAAAAAAAAAAAATCACGTAAGTAACAGGTTTCAGAACATACACATTCAATATAAAAACATTCAGTATAAAAACATCTTTACATATACAAAGTCCAATGTAATTTCACATACAAAAAACACATCAGGGAAAATGTTTAAAAATGTTCATCTGCAACTACAACCGAATCCCCCTCATGACCAACTCCACAAGCTGCAATATACGTCGCAGGTGTCTCCTTTCCTCACATTATCTCATCTTCCCATTTTCCTTTTTAGTTTCTTCTAAATATTAAGACAAAGCTCAATTGAGACATAAAAAGTTGATGTTTGCTGTTATACATTAGCAGTCAAGTGGCTTTTAACTCCAAAAGTCAATTCTTCATATTCTGAGCTATAGATGAGATGAGCCCTTAAACATGAAAATCAAATTAAAACTTGGACATTCTAAGCAAAACATTATTTACCAAAATTTCTTGTAAAATTAAGATTTTTCACTTATCACATTTGCTTAAATCACAGTAAGCCTATAAACTAGTTCCTCAACCTATCAAAACACAAAAAACTTCCTTAATAATGTAAAAGATTTTATTCACTGTATGTTATTTACAGTTTCCGCAAATGCTATATATGAATATCTAATCTAAAACACATCCTTCTATCCACACATCATCTATTAATATGCATCACCAGCAGAAATGGGTTTGTTGCTTATATATAATATTACTATTATATACTAATATTCATTTGACTTATTATTTCTGTAACAGAAAAAAAATCTTTGAATTTTGATTACTTTTATATGAAAACCACATCTGTTATAAATTTTTATCCAATGCCCATAATAACATTTAGATTTAAACTTTGTTTAAAGTTCCTAATCAGGAGGTTTAAAAAAAAATAGCCAGCTATAGATGCTGGTGAACTTTCTCCATGTCCAAAGCTATTTTTCTCAGCTACTCAGGAGGCTGAGGCAGGAAGATTATTACTTGAGCCAAGGAGTTCAAAGTCAGCCCAGGTAACATAGCAAGCCCCATCTCCAAAAAAAAAAAAAAATCCCTGCATTTCCTGATTAACTTCACAGAGAAGGGGGAGAGAGAAAGGGATGGTATAAGGGAGGATAGAAAGTAAAGGAAGGCAGGGAGGGAAGGAGGGATAGGAGGAGAACAGGTTGGCTGAAAGGTAAAAGCTGAAATCTTCCAAAGTGACACTGACCCTTCTAGAACTGCACAGAAAATCAAAAAGAAGTCTCTTGAAATTCACAAAGAAAACAGCTCTAACAACACTATTTACCTAAAAGTAAAATGCAATTAGAAGAAAATTATTCTTTACTATTTCACATTTCTTAGGAAAGTATTATTAAAACTTGTGATTAAAATTGCTCCATCCTCAATTAATCTGATTTACTAACATTTAACTAGGGAACAACAGCTTTAAAATAAATAAAGTGAAGATCAAGAAAGGTCAAGTTCAGTCACTTAAGAAGTAAAAAAGCCACAGAAAGTAGGATAGCACCCAACTCAATACTGACCACTAGAGTTCAGTTACAGCAGGAGCTGCCTTTAGCTATGGGGAGAAAAAGGGAAAACCATGAATTCTACTCTCTAACACATAATTTTTGCTTCACAGAAAGAACTGATAAAATCCAACACTCACTTATTGAGTTAATTAAAGGAAGTGTTTCAGAGTGTGCACACAGGCACAGTATTTTAAAGCAAATTTAAGGAGTACAAATAACCTCCAAGATAGTATTTGAGAGAACTATACCCCCTGGGGGTAAGTGTGGTTCAGAAAACAGGCCACTGTCACCCTGAGGCACAGCCTGCATAATGACAATATTAAATAAATATAGATCCTTCAAATTATTCTCATTAATTATGACAACTAATTTGAATGCATCATGAACAAATTTTACTAACAGTGCAACAAGGTACATATTTACATTTTCATTTGCATCTTAAGGACAAATTATTAATGATGATGATAAAAAATAAGATTAAAGGTGGGTTCAGATGGGAAAAAGCTACACTAATATTATTCATCCAACCACAAATACTTGTAATGAATGCAAACCTGCAAAACAATTCACAGCTTTACAAAAAGTTGATAATACAGAGTTTATCATTTTTTTTCCAATGCAAAATTTAAAATACTTTAACTTACATTAATTCTAAACCATTTTACTCTAAAATCTGTAAAATATATAAAATACCAAGATTGTCAACAGTCACATATGTTTTGAAGTCAGAGGACACATGTATTTTCTTAAGATTAGTTCCATTTGTGTAGAAGGTCTGTAAGGATTCCCCGGTCTCGACATTCCACCACTGTTCAGAAAAAAATAGAATTCTCATTAGATTGGTAATTACACTACCTGACAGTTTGTAGTGCCAGCAGACCTATCACCTTCCCTCTCCTAACCTCAAGCAAACAGCAGGAAAGAGGCCCAAGATTTACGGCTGAAGACAGTATCAACCTGGTTGGCCTTTGCTGATCAACCCTGGTGTTGGCCTCAGACCTACGCAGGTATCCCTACCCATCCCCACTCCGTCCCCACTCCAGCACTTCTAGAGAAACAAGCAGCTGCTTGAGAGCTGCAGGCACCAGGCGACAGAGTTCCTCATGGAGGACTGGGCTCTCCTGATTGCATGTCTTGGTAGATGACTGCCCCTCTTTTCTCTCCAGTGCCCCTCTGTAGTCACAGACTGGAATTCAGACAGACAACCAGAATGTTCTCTCTAGAGAATCTTCCTTTCCACCAGGCGTGATTCAAGAACATATGACCCAGTTTCTTTATGTAATGGTTTATGTATTTATTTAATCTCAAATGAAGCAGGTGCTTCCTTTCCCTTCCAATCCTTGAACTCACTAAGATAGATTATAACAATATTTATATCCATTTACCAGATAGAGACCATAAAGCTTACCCATGTATCTCACAGCTAAAACAAGGGCAAGAAACAATGCAAATGAACATATTTTTCAAAGGCCTCAGATGTATCAAGCTATTTGAGAGACTGAGACAGGAGGACAGATTCAAGGCTAGTTTCAGCAAATTAGTGAGACCCTGGCTCAAAATAAAAAAATAACAAGGTCTGGGAATGTAGCTCAGTAATAGAGTACCCCTAGGCTCAATTCCTAGTACTACAAAAAAGTCTTGAGTATTCGGAACACAGTGTCATCCACCTTTGTGTCCATGGCCAAGGCTAGCATTCTGCCTTAGCACGTTATGGAGTCGATTATGCATGATCTCTTTAGTCACAGGAACTGATAAAAGCATACCAGACTTGTTGAACCTTACTTAAGCAGAATGCACTAACTTGGAATCTTCCAGAACTGGCAAGCTGGCTTCATAAAACAGCAATGTAATCAAGAGTTCAAAGGACACAATCTGTCCCCTGAGAGGAGACTCACTACTTTTCAGTGTCTAAGGCTCTTATAGCTTATCACCTAACCCACCATTTTACAAATAAGGAAGTGGGTTTCTGAAAGAAGAACCTGAACCTCAGACCCTGGCAGGTGGCAGAGGTGGAAAGATTTGGCTTCTGAATCCAGTGACCCTTCTTCCTTTCCCACTATTAACACAGACCACTGTCCCTGGAGACAGTTTAATATAGACTTTAAAAAATAGATGCTATAATAGCAGCACATACGCAGGATTTTCAGGGCAGTAAACCTACTCTGTTTGATGCTGTAATGGTAGATACATGTCATTAGAGATTTGTTCAAGCCCATAAAAGGTACAGCACCAAGAATGAACCTAATGGAAACTACTGAATTTGGGTGACAATGTGTGTCAACACAGGTCTATCAATTGCAAAGGATGCACCATCTCTGGTAGGGAATGTTGATAGTGGGGGAAGCGGCATACATGTGGGGACAAGCATATGTGGGAAATCTCTGTAATGAGGTATGGTTGTCACACCCATTGTACAAAAAACTGAGGCACCAGGAGATGGAACAATGTTGTGCAAAGTCAAAACGCTAATGAGTGGCACAGTCCAGCTTTGAACTCAGTCTGTCCCCAGGCCCACTCTCCCAACCATGACACTGCTGCCTCTAAATGATGGTACGTTTTCACTTACCACCATGTGTTCCACATTTCAGATCAGCTTTTTTCCTCAGGAGTATGAATTAATGTGAATTTCTTGCATTATAACATTATGTACTCTGTGGCATTAATTCAGGTAAAAGCTATCTTATTTTTTCACGTACAAATAGAAGTAACTTTGAAAGTTAAAATCTTTTTACAACTGGATACCTACTTTATTTCACTGGCACTCAATTTAAATAGCTTGGATTCTTTTTAAAGTGAGCAGACTCAAAAGGCCTAATTTCTTGGCCACTACAGCAGCTGTTCCTTTTTACTTTTAATTTGTTCTGTGCTTTTGGATAGTCTCATTAACATGCTGGGTAGATGCAGGCTGGGCTATAACATAATTAGTTTAACCATGCCAGTAATCAAACCAGAAGGCAAAGCAGCCTGATGATCACTTAAATATACAGACTAAATATACATGCTACAGCTTCTTTTAGCCTTAAGATATAACCCCTAGAACACACAGACCTGTTCTGCTGCTTTATTTCAAAATTCTCCAAGAGCTCCACAAATCTGGTCATTGATCTTTGTAACACCTTAAAAGCCAGACTCACAACTATGTGACAGCATTTATGGAGCTCAGGAAATCAAATTCTAGAAGCTTGGTGTCAGAAGACTGAGCAGTTTTCAGGAACTAATACAGTTCAAGACTCTCAGCTTCTGACACAAGGCAGCAATGACCCTCCTCTAAGCATTATCCTCAGAGGCAACCAAGAGTTACAGTTTACCTTTATCTTAAAGGAAAACAAGTGATGATCATGACTTGGGATCCCCTGATAACTGAATGAAGTTGTGCCCAAAAAGACGTAGGTTAATGCAGCATTAACACTGACAGAATTGTATTTCCAATGCAACCTTGTAAAGGAATCATAATTCCTATCTTTTCACAGAACTAAAAACTGTTACCTAATTTATCTTATTTTATAAGCTAGAGTTTTATGTTGTAGATAATTGCAATGATATGGGTCCCATATAACCAAAACTTCACTCAAGTATTTTGGAACATCTAGATGATCAGAATCAGCTTCAGTTGGCTGTTTTCAGTAAGAAATAGCAGTATCATAAGGTCTTATATGGGATCTATTCTAAATGAAAAGCTTATAGAATTTTCAAGTGGTCAGTATAATATATAGTATCACCTTCTACCTGTTTAAGAAGTAAAGGCTGGGCTGGGGATGTGGCTCAGTGATAGAGCAAGTGCCTAGCATGAGTGAGGTACTGGGTTCGATTCTCAGCACCGCATAAAAAAATAAGTAAATAATGTAAGATATTGGGTCCAACTACAACTAAAAATATATTTTTTAAAAAAAGAAGTAAATCACTATTCTAAAGACCCTCAGGCTTCCCTCTCCATGTGAACCTCTGGTAACTCCCACCAGCAGCCTATCCACTTCCCTCATGTAACCATGTGCCAGACCCCTCCTGCACTTTAGAGGCTTTATTTATCACCTGCCTCCCCAGACTATTAGCTGCTGTTAGGCAGGAACAAAACTTAACAAATGCGCCACACAGTAGTACCTGAGTACACAGTAGGCATGGAGAGCAGTCTCACTGAATGGAGGGATTAACAGATGCAAGCACCAAAAAAATGACCTTGAAGCACCACAACATATTCAAACCATGGCCCCAAGAGCCACCAGTAAGTTGCAGAAGCCAACTCACTACAGAAATCTGAGGAGGAAGACCTGAGTGTGAGTCCTGGCCCTTCTACTCACTAATTATATAATTTCAGGAAAGTCACAATGTCCACAAAATTCAGTATGCTCTTCTATAACCAAGGATAGTATAAAATGTAGGCTTCAGAAAACTAGCTAGTGAGATGATGGAAGTAACACGTTTTATAAATTATAGAGCAATATGCTGCTTTTATTATTGTTGTTGTGACTGTTATTGAAGAAAATAAATTCCACAAATATTTTTAAAAGAATTTCAACAAAAATATTTAATAATGAGTGACATGGAAGGTAAAATTGGTTGAACACCCCACTTGCTAGTCATTCTGACCATCTAGATTTTGGTGAACTGAGAGGAGAGCTGTCACCAAAGCCTACAAGAGACCTGAGGAAAGCACCCTTGCTGACCTCAGTCTCATCACTGCCAAACAGTGATGGCAACTGCCCTTTCACTCTGCTGCACTATAGGGAGCCAACTGAGAAACAGGAAGTGGAACAGCTTGGAAAGAAAGGCAGAGGTGGTTCTTCTCTTTCACAGTCCTTCAGGAACTCTTACCTTAAGATATCCTCCAGCAGAGACAAGCATTTTGCTATCTGGAGAAAAACAAAGGTCCGTCACCCAGCCTCCATGGGTAGCAGCTCCTTCTTCTACTGAAACTGGAGCACACAAGTGAAGAAGCTCGCCATTTGAGACATTCCATATCTATGTAAACACAACACACAGTCCATTAACAGGTTACCCAGAAGCTTCTCTAGTTTTAAAATATATATTTCATATCTCTGGGATATATGGAGATCATTCTTACAAAGCAAAAGGATAGAGTGACTGATTCAAATGCTAACTCTAATTAAAAGAGGGGGCTAGGAGTATAGCTTGGTAGTAGAGCATGTGCTTAGCAGGTGCAGGTCCCGGATTCAATCTCCAGCACAGTACGTAAAAAAAGAAAAGAAAAATGAATGAAGGGAGATGCAAGAAATATAAAAGAAGCCATATAAACTAAGTGGGGAAGAAAAAAAAAGTCCAAAAGTTAACATCAAAAATGTTGACAAATATTATTCAAACATCTAAAGTATTTAGAACCTGTGAGGTTCTAAATACATATATTATATTCTAAGATTATTTTACTAGAGTCATTTACAGATGATGTACATTTATTTCCTGTGATACTTAATACACAATAGTGAAATGCACAAGAGAATAATAAAAGAAATAGAGGCATACGTACAAAAGGAAATAGTTAAATCATCACTTGAAAATGTCTCCCTGAAGTCAGGCGCCATGGCGCACACCTGTAATCCCAGCAGCTCAGGAGGCTGAGGCAGGAGGATAGTGAGTTCAAAGCCAGCCTCAGCAACAGTGAGGCAGCAACTCAGTGAGACCCTGTTTCTAAATAAAATACAAAATGGGGCTGGGAATGTGGCTCAGTGACTGAATGTCCCTGAGTTTAATCTTTGGTACCCCACCTCCCCACCAAAAAAAAAAATCAGCAAATGTCTCCCTAGAAAATTTAAGAGAAACTAATTGAAAAGAACATACAGATTTCAGTAAGACAGCTAGACATAATATATATAGGTAGATATAATACATATAGCTAGATAAAAATATATATAGCTATTTTTATTTATATATACAAAAATGAATCGTGTTCCTACATTATGAATAATCAAGTAGAAAAACAAAATTTTCTTCAGAAAATGTACCAGGGAAAATTTTTTAAAATCACATTTGAAATTTTAAGAGTTTTCCTTTAGGGGGTTCTGAAAAATGGAACACTATCTCAACTTGTAAAGGAGCCCTTTCATCCAAAGATGAGAACTCAAAGCACAAGGAATGTCCCACAGTGGCCTGCCACATCAGCTGGCAGGGCATTATGCGAATGGGATAGAATAGAAGGTTTGTTCCTTAGTCCTTAAGGAGAATCTTAATTTTACTGGACATCCTTTCTGATTACCTCTATTCATAAAAATTCCATGTTCTCCTGTTGGTCTGCATTATATGCCTACTCCTTGAGTTTCAATCCTCCATGTATATTGATCACTAAGCAGCCATTCCAATATCCACAATTCCCCATATCTGTCCAATTCTTTTAACACCACCAGCTCTGTTTTTCTGTGATTTCTGATCTCACAGCATGCAATACTTTCCAAATTGCACTGTATTTCCATAGACATGAAGATTGTCTCCCTTTTAAAACAGACGTTTTCCTAAGTAAAATCAGCACAGTTTATATGTGTATCTTACGCACTGCAGGGTGGTAAAATCTGGCCTATCCTGCAGACTCTGCCTCAGTAAGAAGTCCTTCAATGCCCACCCAATTATAGAAATGTGATCCTCTGCACTATTCAGTTAACAAAGCAGAGAGAAGACTGCAACAAACCACACTGTAAATGTTGACTAATTGGTAAAGTACTAAAGAGATCTTTTCTTTGAGCAATCAAAACCAACAGAATTTGCAATTCATTTAGAACCCAGACAATGATTTACAAAATTACTTTCCTCAAATTTTGCCACTAAAAGCAACCTTTGGTTCTAGTCCAAAAATTAAGATGAATCACTCTCAAACTAATGGCAGAGAACCAGCTGCAAATAACTAGGGCATTTGCCTCCTCGCCTATGTAGGAAATGCCTCAGTCTAACTCCAAAATGAATTCTTCCTACAATAAAGGCAAACGCACAAAAATATACAAAGAATGCTTCATCCAACCAGAACCCAAGGGCCTGTGCCTCCCTGTCCCATTATCAAAGGTCCCCATGTGGTAAAGAGTGCAGGCCCAAGCTCCAAGAGGAGCAGCGCTCCCATGTAGCAAACAGCCTACCCTGATTTCTCCATTGTCATCTCCAGTTGCCAGCAGGGAACTGTCCACAGAGAAGGCCGAGCAGCGTACACAGCCATTGTGGCCTTTCAACTCGTGTAGAGGAGAAGGGAGTTCAAAGCTCCAGATCTGGAAGGCAATTACAATTGTTTAGGAATGATAAACAAACTCAGAAATAAGCATCTGCAAACCTTGGCTTGAGTGCTATTCAGTCATAAACTCCATCAATGGAAGTTGGAAACATTTGGCAGTGCATATACTTTAATGAGATGCCCAAACTCCAACTTGCAGCCCTATTAATTTTTCTGAATTTCCCTTTAATTACTCAATTTAAATTCAACTCAAGGACAAAAGTCATACCTTCTTTATCTTTAGACTTAGAAGAACACAAATCAGTTAAGAACAGTCTGTGGAGTGATAGAGATCTGAGTGTGAGTACTGGCTCCATTAAAAAAAAAAAAAAAAAAAAAAATATATATATATATATATATATATATATATATATATATATATATATATATATATTTGGACACAATACCTTTATTTTAGTTAGTTAGTTAGTTATAGTTAGTTATGGTGCTAGGAATTGAACCCAGGGCCTAGTGCATTATTTATTTATTTTTATGTGGTGCTGAGGATCAAACTCAGCACCTCATATGTGCTAGGCGAGCAGTCTACCACTGAGCTACAACCCCAGCCCACTGGCTCCACTCTTTACTGGTTCCTTGTGACTGAGGGTAACTCATATAAGCTTCTCCAACTTCAGTTTCTACATCTGTAAAATGGGGACAATGATAGCTATAGTATGAAGATTAAGTGTTATTATAGGAAATGAAATTCTTAGAATATAGCCCACCATATGCAAACCCTTTTTAAAGATTAGCCATTATGCTGTCCTAAAATATGAAACAGACATTAGATAGAAATTGTTACTATCCTGTTTTATACATTATTTGGACTCATAATACATAATCAATAGTACAGTTTTATGCATGGACACTTCAATTTATTGACATACCTTTGCAGTTTTATCAGCAGAGGTAGATGAAAACTTGGTAGCATCAGAAGAAATATCACAAGAAAGTACTGTACCCTGGTGACAGACAAAGTCTTTTTCCATTTTTCCAGTAATAGTATTCCATACCTTAAGAACAAAAAACTTAGAAGTTAAACTTTTAAGAACATTTTATATTAAAGAGCATGATCAGCTATAAGACGGATCTTAAATATGGGTTTTAGCACACTAGTTGTTCCGATCTCTTTAAGTAAGTACACTTTGGTATAAAATGCTCACATATATCTAGCAGATATAAGTGACCACAGTGAAAAACAAAAAAACAAGAATATAAACATTAGAAACTGAACCATTTAACATCTATGTGCTTTTGCTACTGAAATATAATTGTTGCAATAGCAAAATACTGAAAAAAAAAATTTTAAACCTGAGATTCAAATTACCTTCACTGTTCCATCAAATGACCAAGAAAGCAATCCTGAATGTTTTAGAAGCCTGAAGTCTTTCACTGCTTCCTGGTGGCCTTGCAGAAGAACATATTCCTCTGATTGCCAATTCCATATCTGAATATCAAAGAAATAAGTCTGTTATAACCTCCCTCAATAATATCCCATGGATGGGCAGGGAGAGTATGCACTCTCAGTTCAAGTCCTTTATCCTTGTAGCATTCCAAACAGAGAGGAGTAATAAGGAATATGGTGTCCACATTTTACAAAGAGAAAAGCTGGGTTTAATTAACTTGACTTGGGGCAAAATAAAATATTTTTCTCCTAAATAAAATTTGTTTTCTTCAGTTGCTTGGAGAACAGTTAATTATACCAGAAGATGGAGAAAAGCCACAATATGGCAGTGAGCTCACCATCTGATTAAATTTTCCAGAGAAAATGATCCCAATTACATATTCACAGATTTCTGAACCACAAGCTGGGCAAGTCTGTAGATTCTGGCTCCACTGAAGCTAGACCTATTGCCCAACAAGGTCAGCTGACACAAACAGCTTAAAATCAGGTCACAGGGTCTCCAAGCTTCAGAGACTTAGCCATCCCCTAATGCAAGCATCAAATGAAAGAAGCAACAGGGCATTATTTTTCACATGGAGCTTCAGGTCTTCAGATAAAAGAGGACGAGGAATTAAAATAATGTCAGTAACTGACACAAAATAAGCACATAAGAATATCTGAGACACAGGAGTGAACAGAAGAGACTATTTCTAGGCCATGTCCATGTGCAAAACATCCCATATTTACTAATCAAAGCAACTGTTCTGAGAGCCTTGTTAATTCTTGACTTCAGATTAACTCATTTAACAAATGTTTATTTAGTACCTACATGTGAGACAAATGTGAATCAAGCAAGGACCTATCAAAAAGAAACCTGAGAGGCTAGAGTTGTGGCCCAGTGGTAAAGTACTCGCCTAGCAAGCATGGGGCACTGGGTTCGATCCTCAGCACCACATAAAAATAAAGATATTGTGTCCACCTAAAACTGAAAAATAAATTAAAAAAAAAAAAAAAAGAAACCTGAGTCTAGAATGTCCTCCCAAGTCTTGTGGTGAAAGTATACCAAGGTTCAGAGGTGGGGCTTTTTAGATAATGACTGGATCATGAGAGCCCTGATCTCATCAGTGGATTAATCTGTGTGATGGATTAATTCCCTGGTAGCTGAACAGACTACTGGGAGGTGGACACTTCCCCTCTCTCCCTCTTGGCTTCCCTGCTGTCATGCACTGAGCAGCTTTCCTCCAGCAGGGCCTTCCATCATGATATTGTGCCACACTTTAAGCCAGAGCAATGGAGTTGGCCAACAATCACCTCAATCCTCCAAAACCATGAGCCAAAATAAATCTTTCCTCCTCCAAGCCGTTCTTGTCAGGTATTTTGGTAACAGTGACAAAAAGATAACTAAAACAGATGATATTAGTCGCAGAGATAAAAATTATGTGGAAATCAAAAAGCTATTCCTTACAGAAGATTTGGTGGAGACAGTGCATTCAAAGTAGGCTAAAGGAAATTGAGGGGCTTTTCAAACAAAAGGAATAAATCTAGATTTAAAGTGTAGGTGTACAAAATGTTAAGAGTATAGGGGGACTGGGGATGTGGTCCAAACGGTAGCGCGCTCGCCTGGCATGTGTGCGGCCAGTGTTCGATCCTCAGCACCACATACAAAGATGTTGTGTTCGCCGAAAACTAAAAAATAAATGTTAAAATTAATATTAAAATTCTCTCTCTCTCTCTCTCTCTCTTTAAAAAAAAAAAAGAGTATAGGGACCTTTTCATAGTTCAATCTGGCTAGAATACAGGAGAAGCAGAAGTAACAGTAGAGAAAAAAGGTTGGGAAGGTATTCAAAGAGTCAGCCCAAAGAGCCCACTGAAGGTGTGGGCCATCAGGCGGGCTCCAAAAGGATAAAAAGATAAAGAAAAATCAGCCACCAACCGAGGTAGGCCTATTACAAACATTCTGGGTCTAGTTTTTGGTGAAGTTCAAACTGTAAAAATGTCCTTAAGCTTTTCCTATCAGGCTTAAGCAAAACTACAGAAGAAATGACATCTCAGGCTGGGGATATAGCTCAGTTGGTAGAGTGCTTGCCTCGCATGCACAAGGCCCTGGGTCAATCCCCAGCACCACAAAAAGGAAAAAAAAGAAATGACAACTCTTACTCCTCTTTCTTTATTCCTTCTTTCACTGCTCTTGGAAGTCACCCTCCTCACCAAGCCCTGGCTCTCAGATCTTTCCCTATTTTCTAGCTCAGGTTGGATGTTCTCAAAAACAGGATCATCAGGAGCAGTGTATCCTGTATGCAAACTGGGGCTTTAGACAAGGAACTAGAAGTAAGAGTATTCGAATGAGAATGAATTAGAAATTTCAGTATTTTAAGAATGCAATGAGATATGCTGGGTGGTGGGTGAGAATGGCTTTCCTGGCCTCCCCAGGCTATACAAGAAAGGATGGACACCCTGTGCAACTAAGCATGAAACACCCGAACACTTGTACTAGGAACTTCCTAGCTCCCTCCTACGCTTCCGGGGCTTCACCACTTGTACAGCTTGCCCTTGTTGACAGACACTACCAGTCTCAGCTGTGCCTGATTCAGTGTCCATTCACAACTAAGGTGCTTACTGCTGCCCTCCACATCAAGAAGCCAGGGTACCTTCCTGCACATCAAGAAGCCAGGGCACCTTCCTGCACAGTCACTGAAGGGAGATTAAGAATAGCCTTCCTGGCTTTATTACAGAAGATTTCTATGAGGCAGTGATGACAGTGATTTTTTTTTTTTTTTTTTTTTTGTGGGCTCAAACTTAACATGCCATTTGAATCAACCTTGATGTAACAGTTACATTCCCCCCCAAATTAGTCAAATGCATTGAAGTTGAGTTGGGGGATGTCTATTTGGCTATAATTTTTGTGAGTATACATACTACTGAATTTTTTTAACTATATAAATGAAACTTAAATTTTAAAAATGCTAAAAAAATTTTCCTGTACTTGCAAGAGTCAATATATAATTATACAATGACTCAGGTGAGCATGGCTACTACTTGGATTTTATTTACTTACCTCAAGGTAAATAATCACAAAACTACCAAAGTGGACCTCAATTTTCATAACTCTGCTATAACTAGGTCACTTGATTCTTTGAATTTTGGCAATAACTTCAGCTCAACAGAGATTCATTGAATTTCTACTACATTCCAGGCAGTGGGGATACAACGATGAACAAAACAAACCTACGTTTTTAGTCATTTACTAAATCATAAAAAATCTAAAACAAAACTCAACCAGTCATTGTTTGGAAATACCTACCAAGAGCTCTGCTGCATGGAAGCACACTCATTAAGACTCTGTAAATGTAAAAAAGTATTCTGAGCAGAACAGAAAAAGAAGATAAAACACAACTTGTATTTCTAAAAATACCTCCCATTCTGAAAGTATTTCTAGAAAGTATTTTTCCTCTGGCTGAGGGTATCTTTAAGCAGGTCATAAAACCTTAGGAATTAAAACTTCTAATAGAAAGACTATATACCATATGATGTGTCAAGAGAATTTCATCAGATGCACTTTAGTTTTACTATTTCAAAGACATCTGGAGAGGAAAAAAATGTGACTATTACAGAGTTTCACAGCTAATAAAGAACCATCATGGGATCCTAAAATAAAAAAGTTTCTAGACTGAAGCCAAATTTCACTACACCTTCACAGGATCCACAAAGACACAACATAAAAAGACCTTTTTCCTAGCCAGTCGTGGCAGTGCACGTCTATAATTCTAGCGGCTCAGGAGGCTGAGGCAGGAGGATCAGGAGTTCAAAGCCAGCCTCAGCAACTTAGTGCGGCGGTAAGCAACTCAGTGAGAACTTGTCTCTAAATAAACCATAAAAAAGGGCTGCAGATGTGGCTCAGTTGTCAAGCACCCTTGGGTTTAATCTCTGGTACCAAAAAAAAAAAACCCACTTTTTTTCTAAAACCATTTTTAATAGTATAGTTAATTAAATACTGCCACAAAAAGAAATATATGTACTAAATGAAAGAATATAGTGACTTCAACTGAATATGCACTTATCTCTTTCCTTCTAAAACCCTGTTAAAATGGCAAGATAAAGAGAATGGAAAAGGGGGTCTGGGGTTGTGGCTCAGTGGTAGAGTGCTTGCTTAGCATGTGCGAGGCACTGGGTTCAATTCTCAGCATCACATATAAATATATAAATAAAGGTCCAATGACAACTAAAATAAACACACTCATACACACACACACACACACACACACATATACACATATATACAAATAAAAGAAATTCTGAATGTTTAAAAAACAAAAAAAGGGGGGGGATGGCAAAGGAGGCAGTGACACAATGTTGGAGCTGGAAAGCAGGAAAATGGTGACTAACGCAGCAGAACCAAGAAAACAGAACCCAAAAAACAATAGAGAAAAACGAAAAACAGATGCTACAGACTCCTGAAATGCTCAGAAATTGGAGGCTCTAAGGATATCCAAAGGTGGGCCTGAGGATGAGCTAAGAACAGAAGTCCAGGACTCCTGGGAAAACAGCAGTGGCTCAGGCATCGTTCATTAGTCTCCCTGAAGCCATCTAATAAAAGCAGTCAGAGTAACTAGAATAACACAACCAAAACTGCACTAATGATATCTGTAAGACCATGTTAAGTGACAAGGTATCCCCACAAACCCCAAGATACAAATGGATGGAGACAAATAGAGCCGTAAGACCTGCATGGGATTAACATCTATATAGGAAGAAGCAGAGAATCCCAAAGAAGCCTAGTGACACTTCCTGGACTAACCAGAAAAGAGAAGCAGAAACTGAGTACAGGAGAGTAGGTACCATCTGGAGAGGTAGACCAGCCTGGGCCATGAACTCTCAGAACTAACCAGGAAAACCCTGCAAGGCGTAGAAACAGAATCCAAACTAAGCAGAACAAAGATGATACAACAAAGGAAAGAGAAGGTCCAAAAACAACAGGGGAATGCAAGGTGTGAAGAGATCTCATGAAAATAAGAATGCATTTTTAACATTTATAAAAATGAAAGATTAGAGGCGAGAAGCTAGAAAGGTAAGAAACACAAATGGGTTTCATCTAAGTCCATGTGCATAATCTGAATGCACTCCAGAAGTGATATGCTTAAAATGCACACTAGAATTCAGGCACATTCAAAATGTTCTTTTGCTAGAGAAATGTTCCTTTGTTCTTCTCCCTAATATTATATGTGTTGGGAATTCATTAGTTTTCTATTTTTCTGACCAGTTAAAACAGTAGAAAAAACTGCTGCTGAATCCCAAAGTTATGAGAAAAGGGGAATAAATTGCAGAATAATGCTGCTACAGACAATAAAAACACACCAGAATCTTGAATTATAAGGTACCAGCACCATCTAGGATAGAACTGGAATTTGGAGAACAGAGGGAGCAAGTGAAATACAGAACAAATGCTGACCTCTAGCATCTATTCCTAGTTCTCTTCCACCTAATTCTGAGAATCCATCAGCCAGATTTATCCTCCAGGCAGAAAATTGCCAGATTCTTTTCTAGGAATCTGAGGAGAAAAAGACAAAAGACCCAGAAATACTAACAGAAAGGTTTCCCATCCAGTTTACTTTTCAGAGAAGGTCTCAGTCAACACAGAAGGTTTTAAATGAGCCTTTTCACAGCTATCTCAGTTACCCAATGATCACTGCATGGCTAAAGAAGCCTTTAAAACAAAGGCCAAAGCAACCAAACAGAAAAAGACAACTTGGAGGGCAAAAAGTGTGAGTTTGAGTGTGAGTGTGTGTGTATGTGTGTATATATACGCTCCCACACCCATGTGTACGCACGTGTGCAGGCAATTTACATATTTATATGTAAATTGGATATTTACATATAAAATATATAATTTCTATATACATTGTATATATGTGTATGTATCTCCTAATAGAGGAAAGAGAAGATATTCCATCTATAAAAAAAGAACATAAAGCTCTTCCAAAAAAATAAACAATAAGGGCAGGGATGCAGCTCAGTGGCAAAGCATCTGCCTTGCATTCACAAAGCCCTGGTTTGACCCCCAGTTCCAAAAAAGACAAAAAAAAGAACCCTACCAAGATTAAATAATAAGAATAGACTCTTGGGCATTAAAATAAAAAGAAAAAAATAGAATAAAACAGAAATAAAATGAAAAATGGTAGAAATTTAAAACTCGATAAAAAGGCTGAAAGGTAAAACTAAGGACACTTCCAGGAAATGGAACACAGTGTAGAAAGCTGAAATATAGAAGATGAAAACTAGATGACTGATCCAGGAGCCGACATCTAAATGAGGGGTGTTATAGAAAGAGAAGGCAGATTCAAACCAAATATATATATATGTAGTTAAATATATATGTTTGTAAAATGGAATCCAACATGGCGGCGGGCACGGAGAGATCATGTCTCTGACCTCTTCAGCTGCGCGGGCATAGGGAGTCGTAAACCATCTAAATGCTGTTTGCTCAGGATCACTAGGCAATGCTGAGCTGACATGGATCTGGGGCGAACAGTCTGGGCCTCTCAGAACACACACCGAGCCCCGGATCGGCTGAATTCAAACTCCCGTTCGCCTGCATCTCGCAGGTAAACCACTGTGACTCAGCACTAAACGATCCGGCTGAAACAACTGGTCGGCCCTTCTGAACCTGCGGAGGTTAATACCAACTGAGCCTTCACAGACAGTGGCCACAGGATTGAGATGGAGCTTAGGAGAGCCAGTCAGGACCCACCCGTTGCATTGGTCACCCAGCAAAGGGAACAAACTGTCGCCATTTGCATGGGATACCACCATGGCAGAGAACTGACGTCACCAGAATGCGGCAGAGGAGATAACTTCATTGAAACTGGCAGAGACAGCATCAAATAAATTCACAGGAGTAAACAGTAACTCAGCAGTCAAACAGAACAAGAAGTAACATGAGCAGCAAGAAAAAGCAAGAAGAAAAGGGGTACAAACAATGCAGGACAGCCTAAATATTCAGGAAGACCTAGAGGCATCAGAAAAATGGCCAAATAAAGAACTCAAGGAATACCTTAGACAGATGGAAAGGAATCTTAAAGAAGATATGAGATAGCAAATTCAAACAGTGAAAGAACACATTAAAAATGAATTACATAAACAGATAAAAAAAACCAAATAAGCATCTTTATCAGGAGATAGAGATTATTAAAAAAAAATCAAACAATAATTCTAGAAATGTAGGAAACTATAAACCAAATTAAAAACTCAAATGAGAGTATCACTAACAGAGTAGAGCAAGTAGAAGCCAGAACGTCAGATAATGAAAACAAAATATATCAATTTAAAAAGAGTCTAGCCAACTCAGAAAGGTTGGTAAAAAATCACAAGAAAAACATCCAAGAGACATGGGATAACATAAAAAAACCAAACTTAAGAGTCATCGGGATAGAGGTTCAAACCAAGGGAATGAGCAACCTGCTGAATGAAATAATTATAGAAAACTTTCCAGAAATAAAAAAGGAAACGGATATACAAATTGTAGATGCATACAGGACACCGAGCAAACAAAATCACAGTAGACCAATGCCAAGACACATTGTTATGAAGATATCCAATATACAGAACAAAGAGAAAATATTAAAAGCTACAAGAGAAAGGAGGCAGATTACATTCAGGGGTAAACCAATAAGGTTAACAACGGATTTTTCATCACAGACGCTGAAAGCGAGAAGATCCTGGAACAACGTATTTCAAACACTGAAAGACAATAGATGCCAACCAATAATTTTATATCCAGCAAAATTAAGCTTCAGGTACGACAACGAAATAAAAATCTTTCATGATAAACAAAAGTTAAAAGAATTTGCAGCCAGAAAACCAGCACTGCAAAGTATCTTGAGCAAAACACTACACAGGGAAGAAATGAAAAACAATAACCAAAACCAACAGTGGGAAGTACCTCAGTAAAGACAAAGGGCAGGGGGAAAGCTAATCATGGAGAAACAAACTAAATTTAAAAAAAAAAAAAAGATAAATAATCAAACATGGCTGGAAGTACAAACCATATATCAATAGTAACTCTAAACGTTAATGGCTTAAACTCTCCAATAAAGCGACATAGGCTGGTAACATGGATTAAAAACACAAATGCAATAATATGCTGCCTCCAGGAGACACATCTGATTGGAAAAGACATACACAGGCTGAAGGTGAAAGGGTGGGAAAAAATATACCACGCACACGGTCCTCGTAAGCAAGCAGGGGTGGCCATCCTCATATCGAATAAAATCGACTTCAAGACTAAGTTAATCAAAAGGATAAGGAAGGACATTATATACTGTTAAAAGGGGAACCATTCACCAACAAGACATAACAATTATCAATATTTATGCACCAAATAAGGGTGCTGTGACGTTCATAAAACAAACTCTCCTCAAGTTCAAGAATCAAACAGACCACAACACAATAATTATGGGTGACTTCAACACACCTCTCTCACCATTGGACAGATCCTCCAAATAAAAGTTGAATAAAGAAACTATAGAACTCAATATCACAATCAATAACCTAGACTTAACTGACATATATATAATATATCAACCATCATCAAGTGGATATACTTTTTTCTCAGTAGCACATGGATCCTTCTCAAAAATAGACCATATAGTATGCCATAGGGCAACCCTCAGTAAATATAAAGGGGTGGAGATAATACCATGCATTTTATCTGATCATAATGGAATGAAACTGGAAATCAATGATAAAAGAAGGAAGGAAAAATCCTACATCACATGGAAAATGAACAATATGTTACTGAATGATCAATGGGTTACAGAAGACATAAAGGAGGAAATCAAAAAATTCTTAGAGATAAATGAAAATACAGACACAACATATCAGAATCTATGGGACACAATGAAAGCAGTTTTAAGAGGGAAATTCATCGCCTGGAGGTCATTCCTCAAAAAAACAAAAAACCAACAAATAAATGAGCTCACACTTCATCTCAAAGCCCTAGAAAAGGAAGAGCAAAAAACAGAAAATGTAGCAGAAGGCAAAAAATAATTAAAATCAGAGCGGAAATCAACGAAATTGAAACAAAAGAAAATATTGAAAAAATTGACAAAACTAAAAGTTGGTTCTTCGAAAAAATAAATAAGATCGACAGACCCTTAGCCATGCTAACGAAGAGAAGAAGAGAGAGAACTCAAATTACTAACATACGGGATGAAAAAGGCAATATCACAACAGATGCTACAGAAATACAGAAGACAATTAGAAATTATTTTGAAAACCTATATTCCAATAAAATAGAAGATAGTGAAGACATCGATAAATTTCTTAAGTCATATGATTTGCCCAGACTGAGTCAGGAGGATACACACAATTTGAATAGACCAATATCAATGGTTGAAATAGAAGAAGTAATCAAAAGACTACCAACCAAGAAAAGCCCAGGACCGGATGGGTATACAGCGGAGTTTTACAAAACCTTTAAAGAAGAATTAATACCAATACTTTTCAAGTTATTTCAGGAAATAGAAAAAGAGGGAGCTCTTCCAAATTCATTCTATGAGGCCAACATCACCCTGATTCCTAAACCAGACAAAGACACCTCAAAGAAAGAAAACTATAGACCAATATCTCTAATGAACCTAGATGCAAAAATCCTCAATAAAATTCTGGCAAATCGGATACAAAAACACATCAAAAAAATTGTGCACCATGATCAAGTAGGATTCATCCCTGGGATGCAAGGATGGTTCAATATACGGAAATCAATAAATGTTATTCACCACATCAATAGACTCAAAGATAAGAACCATATGATTATCTCGATAGACCCAGAAAAAGCATTTGACAAAGCACAGCATCCCTTTTTGTTCAAAACATTAGAAAAACTAGGGATAACAGGAACTTACCTCAACATTGTAAAAGCTATCTATGCTAAGCCTCAGGCTAACATCATTCTGAATGGAGAAAAATTGAAGGCATTCCCTCTAAAATCTGGAACAAGACAGGGATGCCCTCTATCACCACTTCTATTCAATACAGTTCTCGAAACACTGGCCACAGCAATTAGACAGACAAAAGAAATTAAAGGCATAAAAATAGGAAAAGAAGAACTTAAATTATCACTATTTGCAGATGACATGATTCTATACCTAGAAGACCCAAAAGGGTCTACAAAGAAACTACTAGAACTAATAAATGAATTCACCAAAGTGGCAGGATATAAAATCAACACGCATAAATCAAAGGCATTTCTGTATATCAGCGACAAAACTTCTGAAACGGAAATGAGCAAAAACACCCCATTCACAATATCCTCAAAAAAAATAAAATACTTGGAAATCACCCTAACAAAAGAGGTGAAAGATTTATACAATGCAAACTACAGAACCCTAAAGGGAGAAATAGAAGAAGATCTTAGAAGATGGAAAAATATACCCTGTTCATGGATAGGAAGAACTAACATCATCAAAATGGTGATATTACCAAAAGTTCTCTACAGGTTCAATGCAATGCCAATCAAAATCCCAAAGGCATTTCTTGTAGAAATAGATAAAGCAATCATGAAATTCATATGGAAAAATAAATGACCCAGAATAGCAAAAGCAACTCTAAGCAGGAAGTGTGAATCAGGCGGCATAGCGATACCAGATTTCAAACTATACTACAGAGCAATAGTAACAAAAACAGCATGGTACTGGTACCAAAACAGGCGGGTGGACCAATGGTACAGAATAGAGGACACAGAAACCAATCCACAAAACTACAACTATCTTATATTTAATAAAGGGGCGAAAAGCATGCAATGGGGGAAGGATAGCATCTTCAACAAACGGTGCTGGGAAAACTGGAAATCCATATGCAACAAAATGAAACTAAATCCCCTCTCTCACCATGCACAAAAGTTAACTCAATATGGATCAAGGAGCTTGATATCAAATCAGAGACTCTGCGTCTGATAGAAGGAAAAGTTGGCTCCGATCTACATACTGTGGGGTCAGGCTCCAAATTCCTTAATAGGATACCCATAGCACAAGAGTTAATAACAAGAATAAACAAATGGGACTTACTTAAACTAAAAAGTTTTTTCTCAGCAAAAGAAACAATAAGAGAGGTAAATAGGGAGCCTACATCATGGAAACAAATTTTTACTCCTCACACTTCAGATAGAGCCCTAATATCCAGAGTATACAAAGAACTCAAAAAATTAAACAATAAGATAACAAATAACCCAATCAACAAATGGGCCAAGGACCTGAACAGACACTTCTCAGAGGAGGACATACAATCAATCGATAAGTACATGAAAAAATGCTCACCATCTCTAGCAGTCAGAGAAATGCAAATCAAAACCACCCTAAGATACCATCTCACTCCAGTAAGATTGGCAGCCATTATGAAGTCAAACAACAAGTGCTGGCGAGGATGTGGGGAAAAGGGTACACTTGTACATTGCTGGTGGGACTGCAAATTGGTGCAGCCAATTTGGAAAGCAGTATGGAGATTCCTGGGAGAGCTGGGAATGGAACCACCATTTGACCCAGCTATTGTCCTTCTCGGACTATTCCCTGAAGACCTTAAAAGAGCGTACTACAGGGATACTGCCACATCGATGTTCATAGCAGCACAATTCACAATAGCTAGACTGTGGAACCAACCCAGATGCTCTTCAATAGATGAATGGATAAAAAAAAATGTGGCATTTATACATAATGGAGTATTACTCTGCACTAAAAAATGACAAAATCATGGAATTTGCCGGGAAATGGATGGCACTAGAGCAGATTATGCTAAGTGAAGCTAGCCAATCCCTAAAAAACAAATGCCAAATGTCTTCTTTGATATAATGAGAGCAACTAAGAACAGAGCAGGGAGGAAGAGCAGGAGGAAAAGATTAACATTAAACAGAGACATGAGGTGGGAGGGAAAGGGAGAGAAAAGGGAAACTGCATGGAAATGGAAGGAGACCCTCATTGTTATACAAAATTACATAAGAGGTTGTAAGGGAAATGGGAAAAAAAAAGGAGAGAAATGAATTACAGTAGATGGGGTAGAGAGAGAAAATGGGAGGGGAGGGGAGGGGAGGGGAGGGGGATAGTAGAGGATAGGAAAGGTAGCAGAATACAACAGTTACTAATATGGCATTATGTAAAAATGTGGATGTGTAACCGATGTGATTCTGCAATCTGTATTTGGGGTAAAAATGGGAGTTCATAACCCACTTGAATTACATAAGAGCTTTATAATGTTTTGAACAACCAATAAAAAAAAGGAAAAACAATAAATAAAAAATAAATATATATGTATATAAAATGTACGTGTAGATATATATAGATATAAAAGAAATAATTCAAAGTGAACTTCCTAAATTAAAAACAATACATTTCCAATTAAGATACTAAACGTACAAAACAATGAATGAAATCAAACACACACCAAAACACATGAAATTTCTCTGAAGACTAAGATCCTAAAATCTTCCACAGAGAAAGATTAGGAAACAGAATGGCTTCAGACTTTTCAACATCAACTTTGGAATTTGGAGGAAAATGAAGTAATAACTTCAAGTTTTAAGATAAAATAATAGTTTCCAACTATGACTAAAGAAAGGCTAAATTATAAATGTATTCATAGTATCTTTAGTACACAAAGTCTACTTAGTCATAGTAATAATACTAAAGACCTAAAGAAAATTTTGTCATACTGCATTACGACAATGGGGTGTGTGCATGTGTATACATACATATGCTAGAGGTAGAACAGGGGGGAGGAAGAAGAAAACCCAAATCTGCACCTTACTATAGGGAAGCCAGTAGATAATTCTTCAGATGGGAAAATCCAAAATAGCACTATCAGCAGGCCATATGGAGATAAGAAGGTAAATATATCAAAAGAAACTCTAAAAGCTAAAAGTGATAACTCTGAAGAATTAGAAATGGGAAGAGGTATAGTTTTCATAATAAGCCTCTTACTACTATCTGAGTTTTTAAAGTATGTTCATGAAACTTTAATGAAAACCAAGTAAAATTTAAAAGAACATATAGTAAGTCCACAATCTTCACTCCTTTTTTCATAGAATTTTCATAGAATTTCATCCCTATAATAACTGTTATTCTTTATAAGAATGAAATTATTTTAATCAGATTTTATTAGTGCAATTACATAAATGTGGCAAAAATTTTATTTACTGATACAAATATAAATACCAAGGCAGACAAAAGAATTTAAATGAATCTTGAATTTTCAAAACAAACAACCTTCCAGTGGGGAGTTCTAAATCAGACTGCTCACCACACACAAAGAAAGGTAAGAAATACAAATGGGTTTCATCTAAGTCCATGTGCATAATCTGAATGCACTCCGGAAGTGATATGCTTAAAATGCACACTAGAATTCAGGCACATTCAAAATGTTCTTTTGCTAGAGAAATGTTCCTTTGTTCTTCTCCCTAATATTATATGTGTTAGGAATTCATTAGTTCTCTCACCTGAATTGAAGAATCATCTGAACTTGAAATGAGAGTCTTCTCATCATCTGTGAACTGGATGTGCCGTACAGCTTTCTTGTGACCAACCCTGGACTGGAAGACTCTGTTGTTTAGAAATTCTAAAATCTTCAAAGTAGAAAAACACAGAAACTTAATACAAAGAAATTAAGTAATACCTAGGCATTATGCCCCCAAAGATACTAAAAGAAAATAGGATGAGAGAAGGGTACAGAATTCCCTTCTCATAGTTCTTTCAGTTAATTAAAAATACACAAGTGAATGGGACACATATATACACATATATGCACATATACACATTAGCACACACCATGTAAAATCAAACATTCACTGGAATGGCCAGATGGCAGGAGGAACCAGTGATCCCTCTGAATACTCAACTACCCAATTCATCAAATAAGAGGCAGTCCAGGCTTAGCCTCCAAAAAAAAAGACATTTATGATGGATAAGAAAAAAGAACAGTAAATATCCTGGATAAGACAAGGCAAGCTCTTCACAAAACAACAGAGATGAGAAAAGATAAAGGATGACAAGACTTAAGAGGGCTAAGAACTAACGTGCCAAATGCAGAGATTCATAAATGAGTAATAGAAACTAAAAAAAATAATAATGACTGTCAAAATGCTCTCAAATGAACTTACACCCTCACAAAAGTAAATATGGTTTCTTCGCCCAAATTAAAATGTAGTCAAGAAAGCCAAAGGAAAATAACAATGGAGTTAAATTCAAACCTAACCCATATATCTACAAATTGGCCCCTTGGAAAACAGAGGGAAGTAATGGTTTGGATCTGGAATGTCCTCCCAAAGCTCACTGTTAAGACTTGGTCCCCAGTGCAGCAATGTTCAGAGGTGGGATCTGGGGAAGTGACTAGATCACCAGGCACTAACCTCATCAGTGGATTAATCCATTGATGAATTCATAATCCGAATGGACTGTTGGGAGGAGGTGGAAACTGTAGAAAGGGAGCCTAGTTAAAAGCGAGTGGGTCCCTAGGGGCATGCCCTTGGGGATTTCATCTTGTCCCCAGCCCCTCCTCTCCGATTCCTGGCGGCCATGAGGTAAACAGCTTTCCTCTGCCACACTCTTCTGCTATGAAGTTTCTGTCTTGCTACAGGCCCCAAAGCAATAAAACCAGTGGAGCATAGACAGAAAATTCTGAAATCATGAATCAAAATAAATCTTTCCTCTGCTAAGTAGTTCCTCTCAGAACTTTTTTGTCCCAGTGATGAAAAGCTGAAACAGAACTGTGTGAATGGGAGCCTTCCTAAGTGAGCAGGATAGACAATTTCATAATTCTTCCAGGGAAGGCAGGGTAGCATAATAGTGGAGCGCAAAGGCTCAGAGACCTGCCTTTGAATACTGGTTCTACTACTTAGGAAAGTTGTAGAAATGAAGCGTTCAGACGTTTGTAAAACAAGAATAACAGTATGTAACACCTGGGATGTTTTAAGAATTCAATGAGAGCATCTGACACAGTAAATGTCTAATAAATGCTAGTTGCTATTATTTAGGCTGAACCATATGAAATTGCCATTTTATATGTTAAAATTAGATTTAGAAAGTCAGATATTGGTAATTTCACACAGTTCATTATGTATATGTGTGTGTGTGTGTGTGTATAGAGAGAGAGAGAATGTTATATATATATATAATGTGTGTGTATATATAATGTTTGATGACTTTGAAGGGGTTAAGGATGTAGTAGGCTTGTTTCTAGATACTTTGATGGTTAAAACCAAAAGGAACATGGTTGGGATGTGGTTCAGTGGTAGAGCAATTGCCTAGCATGCTCAAGGGTCTGGGTTCAATCCCCAGCACCACAAACAAACAACCAGGTAAAAGAAAAAGAAGAAACAAGAACCTTTTCAGAATAAATAATAATATACAACAATTTGTATATTATTATATACAAATATATATATAAAGATTATATATATACACACACACACAAAGGAAAGGGAAGACTAAGATTTACCTCTAAATGTACAATCATCTCTTATAGCACCCATCCTAACAATGAATTTTTCATAACAATGAAGAAAAAAATGAAGTCTTGACTCCAAATCCATGCTACAATGACCACAGGAAGTATATAATAAAATTAATGTCATTTCTTTCTTCATTTTGTGTATTAGTATTCAATCTCTTCTTTGTGGAACAATATAGACTTGAAAATATTTGTGTAATTCCCTATGAAAATGAATCCAAAGTAAAGTAAATGTGGCTAATGAGCCTAGGTGAGACAAACTGAGAGAAGGAGCCAATGTTCTCAAAAAATTATTATACAAAAATGTGTTCTTCTGTGATGAATTTCACTTGTAATAAATACTATTTTAATCCAAATTATTTTTTAAAGATTTTTTAAAGATGGACATATATCTTTACTTTATTTATTTATTTTTATGTGATGTTGAGGATCAAACCCTGTACCTTACATGTGAAAGGCAAGTGCTCTACCACTGAGCTATAACCTAAGCCCCCGAAATTATTTTTATTATACTACCTTTTCTGCCTATAACCTGATTCCACTTTTAATTACTTGGTCTTGTTAGATAAGTCAAGGATTTCAGGTGGTGAGCAGATGTACTTCTAACACCAAATGCTAAAAAAGCAAGGGGTGGCAAAACAGGCAAGCATAGCCCACCCTGCACTGAAACTCCCAAGGAGTTATCAGGACCAAAATGGAAACAATTTACATTCCACACCTATGAGCTTCTAAGAGGAGGAGAAAAAAATGCTTTTGTGTAGTTGGCTAAATCTCAGTGTTTGAAATGTGTGCAGAACAACAAAAACACTAGGTAGAAAATAAAAAATACAAAAAGCATGAGGTAAAGGCAATCTGAAAATTTACAACCACCTGTAAAAGGCTCTCACAGAACAATGCCTAACAGATCACAGGGAGACTTGTCTAGTATGCACGTGTAGAATGCCAGGCATGTGCTTAATTTTAAATAAATTACTCTCCTGCACAGTTCTGAAGACTAGAACTGAATACCTCAATGGCACCATCTTCATCTCCAAATGCCACATACTGAAGATGTGGGCTTAAGCAACAGCAGCTAACTTTAGCTTCAGTCAGGTAATCAACTTGACCTGTTTTTCCATTAATGAGCTGAAAAACAAGGCACATCAGTTATTAGGTTGTAGGAGCAGTTTTTCTTCTTTAGAACACAGGCCTCAATTGAAAAACATAAAACAAAACAGAAAATAATTAACTGCAGCTCCCTGGGGAACAATGAAGCTACATCCCTATCTCAGCAGCTGTATTTAGCACTTTCATTTCATTTCATCATAAAATAAAAGTCTTAAAAGGTTTAAAAGCAGCTGCTATGCCCACCACCTGAGACACATCTGTCTGATTCGTAGTCCCACAGCTAGCTCCATACCCTGTTTTCCATTTTTTCACAAAGTTCATTTTTAATAGGGTTATCATTTGTTAAAAATATATTTTTCTGATATTTTTCAAAAGGGTCAGTAAAACAGGACTGAAACAGACATACATAAAAAGACAAATCCAAATTTAAACAGGATTTTTTTCCTCCAAATCACTCACATAGCATGGCAATTTTAAGAACTTTTAAGGGAGAGGGGCACAGAGTAAAGAGATATTGGAGAAGAACCCATAAGCATAATTTATGTGATTGAATCTGTAATATTTAACTAAGGTTACCCAATTTCATAATCAAATGCTAATAATTACTTTTTGAAATCCCACACAAAAAAAGTTGCCTTATCACTCAACTAAGATATGCGATTTAGAAAACTATTTCCCTAGCTTACAACTGTCAGATAGTCCTTTTTTCCTTAGTGTCACAATCTAAAATTCTTGAATTATTTTCAAAATGAAACAAGCAAATTTGTTTCAGTTACACAGATTACAGGGTCAACTAGGTTCAATCCTCAGCACCACTAAAAAATGAAAAAGAAAACAAAAAAATATATAAGGCACTAATATAATCCATCTGGAAAAAAGATGAACTCAAGTTGCATCTTGAAAAAGAATCTGCAGGGCAAGAAGGAATACACTGTTCACATAAAAGCCATATCTACCCCCAGCTCTTCTCTGGCTGCCACTCTTACCACCTCTCTCAGCCACAACTCACTGTCACTCAGTTACGCTAACTCCTCCTAGGTCCACTACCCAGCTGTTCTGCATGGTCTGGCCACCATGAAGGCAGTCTCTTGTGTTGATCTTCCATGTTGGATTTGCTTTTTCCTGCTGTTACTGCTCACAATGCTACTACCCCCGCTTCCAGACTTCTCTACCAACACAGTGCCCACTGCACTGGACTTCTATTTGGAGGAAACTTCACTCAAGGCACCAACCTAACACCAACCCAGTGGCACTAACTTGCTGCTAAATGCTAATGTTCTTTAAGGCATCTGCTCTCTCTGTTACCACCATTCAGAGCTTCTAAGTACCATTCCTCTGCCAACAGGCCTCTGGGAGCCTTTATCAATCAGTTGAAGAATGCCTTCCTCTTTATGTGTCGCACCCTAAAGTACACTGTTTGGGATCCCTGAGCAATATAGTTCTTTCAGTGGTACTTCACAATCTTTTCCTTCATGAGAACTAATAAGCATTCAGAACAAATGTACGAATGAATGAATGAATGAAAAGGTGTGCTTCAGTACACAAAGTCCAGCTCCTTCCTCAGTTCTGATGACTCAAACTCCTTCCCCACTTAAGGTAATTTTTTTCTTTCAAAGAACTTATTATCTTTCCTCTGCAAAAATACTTCCATTAGTATGCTCATACCTCTATACATGCCATCAGTCATGTCTAAATCACTATTGTAAACAAGTTCAATTGTGTCCTCATGGTATCCCAAAGACTCTGTGCCAATCAAGGAATGTGATCATAGATATCAATCAAAAAGAAGTGTGGTATAGTGAAGTAGCATCTAACTTAATTCTAAATACTGGCATATCTAAACTATAGCTCAAGACCCATATATTTATTCAACTAATTCCTATGGGGCATCTGTTAGAACTATACAATTATGCCTGACCCCAAGTCCAAAACAAACAATAATTTTGAGTTCAACCAAAAGAATTTTTCAAATTATTTTCTCAAAAAAAATACTCACTTGCAGATGTTTCATATTGTCAACTGCAAGGACCATCACGTCATTTTCTTGAAACACAACATCTACTTCTTGCTTTAACACTATAGCAGAGTTCTTACATACCTTCTTTGTCTCCCAGACCTGATTAAGATATAAAGAAACTAAAATGACTATATAAGTTCATCCTCTAAGATAATATAAAGTTTTATTCTTAAAGCAAAACACAAGCCACGCTTCATAATTAAAATGTCTATAATGCAAGAAAACTTCCAAATGTTGTATTTTAACCCAACAATAAATATTTACTAACACATGCTATAGTGAGAAGCATTTAGTATTAGAAGTTGTGGGCTCTGGAGCCAAAATGCCTCAGTATGAATTCTAGTTTTACATAATGTTATAACTTTGAGCAGTCTATTAACCCATGCTACTCAAAGATAAACACCACCTGCTGCTTCTCAAACTGTTTGATACCAGACCACAAGAATATACCAGAATATAAATTAATTATATCACTAAACATACTGCAACAGTGTGTTTCTTAACAGAGCTTTTTGTTTTGTTTTTAAAGAAGACCTTCTTGATGGAGGAAGCAGTAAGGTGACTTATATTCTAAATCCAGCTCAACAAGACTGACACATTAACTAGCAGTGACCTTTCTGGACCCAACTAACCTTCCTGTGCCTATTTCCTCAGCTTCAAAAAGGACTGTTGTGAGAGTTAGGAAATTGATACACATATAGTACTTTTCACAATATCTGGCATACAGTAAGTACTAAATAAGTTTTAGATACAAAATGTATAAAACACTGTATTAGCTGTCATAGTGCCAACCAGGATCCATGGACACAAAGACCTATCTATAAGCTAAAATGTGTGAATAGATCATGGAACAGAGGAGCACTAGAGATGGGGAGTAAATTAAATCTTTTTTTTTAATCTTTTTAAAAATTTTTTTAATATTATTTTCTAGTTATAGGTGGACACCATATCTTTATTTTATTTTTATGTGGTGCTGAAGATTGAACCCAGTGCCTCATGCGTGCTAGGCGAGTGCTCTACCTCTGAGTCACAACTCCAGCCCCTTAAATCTGTTCTTAAAATCAGAATTTGATAAGTGTTCTTAGAAACTGACATAGAATTATATAGCATTAAGAGTTATAAGACACATTCCCACAAATAAGGAAGCCTAGAGGGAACCTATAGGATGGTCAAGATTTCAAATGCAGAAATATAGGGAAATATGGTATTCAAAGCATAAGAAATCACTTAAGCAAAAGTACAGAAAGCAGGAAACTACAGGGTTTTAGGAAAATCTGAGCAGTCCAATGTAGGTTACCTGTAGGAGTAAAATGAAAGACAGATTGGAACAGAATGAGATCATACTGTGAAGCTTAACAGCAGGTTAAGTTAGAAGTATTTCAGTAGGTAGTGGGGGGGGGGTGGTATTTGTTTTAAGTAAATGCAAGGACCTGGGTTCAATCCCTAGCATCCTCCCCACTCAAAAAAGACAAGACTATATTGCACATAAGGAAAATATCTTGAAAGCAGCATGTAGAAAGCTTGAAAGAAGACAGTGGGAGAGCCTAATGTAAGACAGGCAATAGGTAATGAGACCCTAGGAATAGGAATGGAAAAGTTGAGACAATGATGAGAAAAATGAAAGGCAGAATATATCAGAATACGGGAATTCAAGTTAGAAGAAAGAATCAAAAATTATTCTCAGGAATCAAGTGTAATATATGCAAATTAACCAAAATACAGTTTAATCATTGGACTTCCCATAGCACCTGACCCATGGTAATACTCAGTGAGTGTCTGAATGAATGAGATCATTAAAGTCCACATAGTAGCACTTTTCCAGGAAGAATATGAACCTCATAGCTTCCTACTTTACTTCTCCCAATATTGCCCATCAATTTCTTAGTTGTAGAAAGTTTCACTCACCATCATAAATGTTTAAAATTAAAATCTCAGAATTTCTCACCCTGATTGTTTGGTCGTCAGAAGATGTCAAAAATGATGATCCATCAGGAGAAAACATCACACCATGAACCCAACTTAAATGTCCTCTGCAATCAGCTACCTTTACACATGAGTCTACATTCCATAACTACAGAATAAACACAGAATATAGGAAATAACATTCATAAACATTTTGAATATAGAAAGAAAACTTAAAATAGCAAGTATGGCTCAGCAATACCACCTCCATGAAAACAACCCCCCAAACTATAAGAATACAAAATGTCTTGTGCTAAAGATTATTCATTGTATGTATGACTATTTTTAATAGCAAAAACTGAAAACAATCTAACCGTTTGACAATAGAAAACCAACTGAATAAAACTACATTAATCACATGATGGAATACTATGCAAACTGCAGTGAGAAATGCACCCTGATAATGGCTAATCTGTAGGATATATTGTTAACTGAAGAAAAGCAAAATGCAGAAGAGTATACATACTGTCTTTTATAAAAAAAAAAACAGTTGGAAATATAAATATGGAAACATATGGATACATACAGATATGGATATATATGCACACAGATATCTGCTTCTATACACTGTTATCTTTGGGGTAGGGTAGTATAATGGGGAAGAAGAATCAAGGATGATAGTGAGAGTTCTCTTATAAAACTTTGACTTTGGAATGATATAAATGTTTGTCTATTTTTTAAAAATCAATCTAAAAAAATAATAGCATGAATATAAGCAGCTTCCAGATACAGACTATTTTCCACTTCATCCCAAATGCTTGCAAAACCATAAATGAATGCACTAACTGTAACATGTACACATTTCTGTTGTTATTCATGCTTATTACAAATTGTCTTTGTCTGCAACCAGCCCAGCTGTATTTTGTCCTAGGTTCTACTATAAATTACTCAAATACATTCCAATCTAATGAAGCACCATATGTGCCTGAGTTCCTCTCATTACACTTTGATTACAGACCTACTTTATGATTTCAGATCTAGCATGGACAAAATAAGTACTTCATCACACGTCCAGTGGTTTTCATTCAGTGAATTAGTTCTATGGTTACAAACTAATTATATGAAATTTCCTCTGCCTTATCTCTAGAGTCCAAACTGGGATATATGGAGCTGAAAGCCAGAAATCAAAAACAATTCTACAACTGAAAAATCTCTCTTGAAAAAACTTAACAGCAATAATAATAACAACAATAAAACCCAATTAATAAATGGGAAAAAGAACCAAACAGACTTTTTGCAAAGAAGAAATACAAATGACCAACAAATATATGAAAAAATGTTAAACAATCCTAACTATCAGGGAAATACAAATCAAAACTACATTGAGATTTCATCTCACTCTAGTTAGAATGGCAATCATTGAGAATACAAACAATAATAAATGCTGGCAAGGATGTGGGGGAAAAGTACACGCAGGCATTGTTGGTGGGATTGCAAATCAGTATAATCACTCTGAAAGAAGTATGGAGTTTCCTCAAAAAACTAGGAATGGGACCACCAGATGACCCAGTATCTCCTTCCTTAGTATTTATACAAAATAATTAAAATCAGCACACTATAGCTATACAGCCACTTCAATATTTACAGCAATGCGATTCACAACAGCCATGTTATGGAACTAACCTGGAAGCCTGACAACAGATGGAACAGATAAACAAAATGTGGTATATGTAACAATGGAGTTTTACACAGCCATAAATATGTAAACACATTGATGGATATGGATGAATGGATATAAAGAATGAAATTATGGCATTTGCTGGTAAACGGATGGAACTGGAGAACATTATGTTAAGTGACATAAGCCAGACTGAGAAAGTCAAGGGTCAAATGTTTTCTCTCATATGTGAAAGCTAGGCAAAAATTAAGGTGGGGGGTTGTGGGGGAGTCTCATGGAAACAGAGAGAGATCACTGAAGCAGAGGAAGGGGACTGAGAGGAAGGGAACAGAGACCAAAACAAAAAACAGTATGTGGGGGGGGGGGGAGAATGGAATTGACCAAATTATACTAAGTACATATGAGTTTATCACAGTGAATTTCACCTGTATGTATACTTATAAAGCAGTAATTTTAAAAAACTATAAATAAATTGAAGACCAGTAGAATAGAGGAAAGGGAATAAGGGAAAGGGGGAGAAGAGAGAAAAAGAGAAGAAGTACTGGGGGTTGAAGTGGAACAAATTATATTCCATGCATGTATGATTATGTCAAAATGAACCCCAATATTATGTATAACTACAATGCACTAATAAAAACATTTTAAAAAAGAAACTCCTTCCTCTCTTCCCTCCTTGTTTTCTCCATCTCTTCCCACTCATTTCTTTGTCACTCAGAGCCTCCTGAGCCAAGTCCCTATATTTCAAGAAGGAAGACATTGTTTTCTAGAGAGAAGAAGATAAGTATGCAAGAGAGTAAGGGTCTTAGAAGTGTCAGGAAAGGTTGAAAGAGGGGTTGCTCCTTTACTCCCTCTAAAAATCCTGACAAAACTTGGAGAGGGGAAAATTCCAACCACATCTACCTTGAGAATCTACAGATAAAGTTCAGGTTCCCTGGTAGATCTGACTCTTCTAATTCAAGATCTCTGCCCAAAAGAACCCTGCCCACACCACCTCGCTTCTTCCTACTGTCTGGAACAGAACTGGAGCGCGCTCTCTCTCTCTCTTTTTTAACTATCTAAAAATTTATTCTGATTGAGCTACCATGAAAATTAATATATGTATACATTTGACTAAAATAACAAATATATAGCAAACTTTGATAAGTAACATCAAATATAAAAATTAAAATTTATTCAGCCGGGCACAGTGTGCACACCTGTAATCCTATAGGCTGCAGGGACTGAGGCAGGAGGATCCCAAGTTCAAAGCCAGCCTCAGCACAGTGAGGTGCTAACCAACTCAGTGAGACCCTGTCTCTAAATAAAATACAAAACAGGGCTGGGGATGTGGCTCAGTGGTTGAATCCCCTGAGTTCAATCCCTGGTATGTAAAAAAAGAAAATTTATTGGAAATAAATTTAGAAGAGAACTGGAGTTCTTTAACTCACTGCCTCGGCTTACAACAGGCAGGTTCTCAGAGGAAAGTCTTTCAGTGTTACTTGTATTGCTGTACTGAAGAATCAGGGGCTGGGGATATATAGCTCAGTTGGTAGAGTGCTTGCCTTGCATACACAAGGCCCTGGCCTCGGTTCAATCCTCAGTACCACCAAAAAGAAAAAAGAAAAAAAGAATCAGGAGGCAACCAGGTGCAGTGGTGAATGCCTCAACTCGGAGGTTGAGAAGGAGAATCACAAGTTCAAGATCAGCTTCAGCAACTTACGTGAGGCCCTATCTCAAAATAAAAAATAAAAGGGCTGGGGATGTTGCTCAGTGGTTAAGTGCCCCTGGGATCAATCCATGGTACTAAAAAAAAAAAGAATCAGAAGGCACTTACAGAACTCATGCCTTCATCTGTTACCTCCTCACTGAAGGGTATAGCTTAGCAACTCTCCCCTAAAGCCTTAATAGTAAGAGGCAAGGTGGCAAACTCACTAAGAACTGCTGAAATAAGCACCCAACACTGAAGAAGTATTTGCTGTAGTCAAGTGTCCCTTGAATAGGAACCTGTGAACCAAGGGAATTTCTCTACTTTCCAGATAAAGCCCTGTCCCCTCAAACTACCTGATGGTGAGACCAAACCAAGGAACAGGGAGTATTAAGGCTTTGAAAAACGAATCCATCTTTGAAGGGAAAATACAATTCATTGTCTTTTGAGTAAATTAATAGAGCAATTCAGACTGGGGTTATAGCTCAGTGGTAGAGCACTTGCCTAGCATATATGAAGCACTGGGTTCGATTCTTATAAATATAATAAATAAAATAAAATAAAAGTCCATTGACAACTTCAAAAAAAAAAAAAAATAGAATAACTCACTTGGTAGAATTCTTCCAAGACTAGTTAGGTACAGACTCTGAATGTATAATTTATTAGGAAAATACAAAATTATATGTATAAATAGTAATTTATAAGTCATTTTACTCTTTAGTGCTTGGCAATAAAAATAAAAATCTTATCTTAATCAATTCTAAATATAACTTCCATCTTATCCTACTCAATGATCTAAGAATCTGAACTCTCATTATTTCTTTTAAGAAGAAAAAAGTCTGTCTATCCTTATACTGTTCAAGAGATGACATAGTTCAGCCTAGAAAACCAGTGGTCATTTCATTGTTTCCCCAGCCCCCGAAAAATGCTAGGGATTCAATAAATGCCTGATGAATGGTACTGTCATTCCCTGTTATACTGTCAAATCAAGTCTCCAATCACTGTTGAAATACTAAAGCTGGCTATATAGTTCAATATTCCAAAGCTACAGGTTATTAGGCTACAAAGAAAATACTCAATAGTTTTTCAAGAAAGCATTGTGAGCAGCTAATGGTTTAGGCAACCCATTCCCTATTATCCTTGGATTTCTAGAGACCCAGATGTCACTGAATAAATTCAACGACTTACCTCCACACAGTATTGGGACAAAGCCACCACTGCCAAATGGTTATGAGGGGAGAAGTCACAGTATTGGATGGTGCTATGATGGCCTGTGTGGATTTCTGCCAACAGGCCACTGGTATAAATATCAAAAAGCTGTCAACATAAATAGAAGTATCTATGAAAGCAAAATATTTAAAGGATAAGCTATACCAAACTAAATCTAAATTTATTTTTAAAATAATTTCCTCCTGTTTCAACTATAAAATCTAAGTCCTGAAAAATTACTATAATTACTAATACATTGTAGATATACATTTTATATTATAGCATAATTACTATAATGACTGGCATAATTACTAACAGTCATAAATAAGATAATACATCAATATACATCAACTTTAAAAACATTGCTCATCTTGAAACATTTTCTGTATAGGAAAATGCATCACAGATGATCTCTCAAGCTGGCCTAAAGAGAAATAAAAACCTTTGTGAATAAATAAATGGACTAGACAAATTAACCTAGAGTAGTTCTCCCCAATGCTCATCTATTCAAAAGAGAAAATGCAATTCATAAATGAAGATGATCAAAATGTAGACACAGTCTTGCTAAATGAAATTAACTCCATTATTTCTATTTCTCTCCAGAGCTAACAAATTACTACATTATAATTCATCATTTTCCCATTTTTTAACCAAAAAGTTATTTTTGAGTAATTCAACCTTCTTCATTTCAATTTTTGAAAAATTTTAAATGCTGAATATACTCTTCAAAGTTTTTGCCAAATGATAAGATGGTTTATACTTAATGCACACATACAGTATGTTGATACAATCTAGGAATTCAAGACCAAAACACAGTCCTCAGGAAGAAAATAGAGGTTCCCAGTGGGAGCCAGAAAGAAGCTTAATGAAGTGGTAGAGTGAGTACATCTGTAATCCCAGCTATTCAGGAGGCTGAGGCAGGAAAATCATGAGCTCAAGGCCAGCCTGAGCAACACAGTGAGCATTTCAAAACAGAAAAAGAAAAAGAGATTTAGTGAATGCATAACCCTGGAAGCATGCGCAGATGGTAAGACGGTAAGCAGCACAGCTTTGGGGGCCAAACCCAAAGCACAGGAAATCATATTTAAATGTTTCCCAGAGCAGGTTGTTCTTAAAACCTAGTGGCCCAGAGTGATACAGGAACTTTGCAAACTGGATAGAAAACTGTCCCAATCGTGAAGGAACAAAATAAGAAAAACCTAACAGCAGGGTTGAATTAACAATACCAAAGAGTGGGAAAGAAAAAGGGAAAACTAAAAAGAAATTGAGATCTACATGCAAAATACTCATAAGGGTAATTGTGCAGTAGCTTTCTTTCAGCATGGTAAACAGATCTATAGGTTTTTAAAACAAGAAGGCATTTCATGCAACGTAACGTTATTTTCCTTTTTCACTAGATCTTTTAAAAAATCTTTTTAAAAAATGATCTTATGCTCAACATCACCAGTCATCAGGAAAATGCAAATGAAAATTACAATGAGATACCACTTCACGCCTACTGGGAAGGCTATAGTTTAAAAAAAAAAAAAAAAAAGTATTATCAAGGAACTTGGAATCCTTGTACGTTGCCTGTGGAAATGTCAAATGATGCAGCTGCTGTGGAAAAGCCTGGTGGTTCCTCAAAAAGCTAAATATAGAATTCCCATATAACCCAGCAATTCTAGTCCAAGATATACACACAAAAGCAATGGAGCCGGCACAGTGGCGCACACCTGTAATGCCAATGGCTCAGAAGGCTGAGAGGAGGATCAGAGAGTTCAAAGCCAGTCTCAGCAAGAGCGAGACGCTAAGGAACTCAGTGAGACCCTCTCTCTAAATAAAATACAAAATAGGGCTAGGGATGTGGCTCAGTGGCTGAGTGTCCCTGAGTTCAATTCCAGGTACCAAAAAAAAAAAAATCGAAACAGGGGCTCAGATACTTGTACATCAATGTTCACTGCAGCATTATTTATAAGAGCCTAAAGGTAGAGAGAAAAGCCCAGGGCCCATACATAGATGAATGTACGAATAAAATGTGGGGAATATATAGATATATTATACATATACATATATATATGTTCATGAATGTATAACACACATATACATATATATAATGAAATATATTCAGTTGTAAAAAAGAATGTAGTTATGATATATGCTATAATGCAGATGAACCCTGAAAACATATGCTTAATGAAATGAGCCAGAAACACATAAACCAATATTGCATGATTCCACTTACATGAAATACCCAGAGTAAGTAAATTCATAGATTATGTTAGAGGTTATCAGGGTTTAGCTAATGGCAAACAGGGAGTTATTACTTAATGATTATGGAGTTTCTTCTGTTTGGGGTGATGAAAAAGTTTTGGAAATATGTAGTGGTAAAAGTTATACAACATTATGAATATAATTAATACCACTGAATTGTACATTTCAAAATGATAAATTTGCCAGGATCAATGGCACAGGCCTGTAATCCCAGTGGCTCAGGAGGCTGATGCAGGAAAAATGCAAATTCAAAGCCAGCCTCAGTGAGTAACTTAGCAAGACCCTGTCACTAAATAAAATATTTTTTCAAAAAAGAGCTGGGGATACGGCTCAGTGGTTAAGTAACTCTTGGTTCAATCCCCAGTACCAAAATAAAAAAAGATAAATTTTACATTATACATATCTTATTAATAAGAATAATTTTGAAATCTTTGAAACTTGCAAATGCAGTAGTTCCTTTCTGTTCTTAAAGACTTTAATAAACTTAAGACAAAAGGAGACCGTTTTCCTCTTAATTTCCTGCCAGAGGAATAAAAATAAATACCAACCAAGATCCCAGCAACACAGTTACCAGATCAATAACAATCATATGCACAGATCCTTTGGTGAATTTTTATATAACTATATTATATTTCAATTGTGCTCTTAAAAATAATAATATTTATTATTCAAGTCTTTTAAAATTACTGTTAGAAGAATATCAGTGAGCCATAAATCAGAAGACTTGGCCATCCTATTCACAGTGCAACCTTAGACAAATTATTTGGCTGCTCTGAACCTCAGTTACCTCATTATTATCATAGGGTCATTGCAATCTGCTTTGTCTCCTAGGTATTTACTATCAAAAGAAATTATATGTGTGAGTACTCTGAACAGCACAAATATAAAGACTCATTAGATTGGAAACAAGAGGACAGTACTGTCTTTTCATTTGTTTTATAAAAGTCTTACAACCTTGTTCAGTTGTTGATGAGTATTTCTATCAGAGTCACCAAATCATAAATTTTTTAGGGATACATAGCTCTTTGAAAAATCACCTAAATCAACATATTGAAATTAATGGGGAAAAAAGGAAGAGGAGGAGGAGGAGAAGAGTGATGCAGAATTATTCCACATTTTAAATATACGTGAGGAACAGTGAACTCAACATCACAAATTGCTTCTGTAATGTAGGGTTACCCACGGTATTAAATATGTTAGTTCCCACTGTCTATCTCCCAGAGGAGAAAGCAATGCATGATATTTCCCACACCTGTGTGACTATACACACCTTTTCTCACAAGCCATCCAAATCCCCCAGAGCATGGTTCTAAACAATAATGAAAGATTGGGAAACCCTGCCCAAAATCACACAGCTAGACTTTATTTATATCAGGAAACAGTGTAAAATGAAAAAATTAATAGAAATTTTAATTTTCTTTAAATCAGTCTAAATTTGATTTTTAAAATACGAATACTTACAAAGATTTTATTTTTTGCTGCCACCATTATTCTAGTACCATCAGCAGACCAGGAACAACATTTCACTATCACTTCTATCTCATCTTGAGGGTCCTCTGAATTTAGGAAGAACTGCTTCACATTAATGCTTTTCCTCTCGTTTGCTGATCTCACATCCCAAAGCTTCAATTTTTTTTTTTTTTTTAAAGAGAGAGTCGGGGGGAGGGGGGAGAGAGAGAGAATTTTTTAATATTTATTTTTTAGTTCTCGGTGGACACAACATCTTTGTTTGTACGTGGTGCTGAGGATTGAACCCAGGCCGCACACATGGCAGGCGAGCGCGCTACCGCTTGAGCCACATCCCCAGCCCCCCAAAGCTTCAAATTTAAAAAATAAAAAATAATTGTTTTTACTCTCAACTCGCACCTCTAGATTTCTACCTGGATTAAATACCATGCGAACTTACTCACTTTACCTAATCAACTTTTACCTACACAGGACTTTCTATAAAGCTTTTACATTAAGTACTTCTGTTTCATTGATCACCTTCCTAATTTTAAAAAATAAAAATACTGCCCAAAATGCAGACTGCAGAACATAAAATTAAGCAAAAAGTGAGCAGAGCCTTGCTGGCGTGGAGGAGGCTCTAAAGGAGGTGTTGACAGGACGAATGTGGAAGCAGGAGGATGAAGATGACAGCGACTTGCCACTGCTGCCCTCTGCTGTCCACCTTGACGTGTGCACCACATCTACAGTAAGCACAGCAAGAGGACTGCACAGGGCCAGACCAAGCCCAGTGGTTCCACAAAGCAACAGGAGACCTGAAAATAGGAAACAGAGATACTGAAAGAAAATGAGGCTCCTTGTGTGCTTGGTGGAGCCAGATAATCTAGAGACATGAAAACTACTGTCTCCTGAGAAATGAGGTAAAAATACACTGAACCTCACTCTAGAGCAAAGCCAATGAATGGTACAAAACAGAGGCCTTCGAAAAGATACATCTTCCTTCCAGATCTCAAGCAGTCCCAGCTTCAAAGAATGATAAAGGCTATCATGCCTGGACCAAGGGTTGGCCAAGGACAAAAACAAAAACAAACAACAATGCTTCTCAGACTTGAACTCAGCTTCCAAAGCAGAACACCCAAGTAAAACCTGACTTGTCTGGCCAGGCACATTTTTAATTCTTTCTTGAGTTCAGAGAAGCATTCTATATAATAAGAAATACGGCCAAAACCAAAATCTTGCCACTTACAATAACCTTGGATAAACTAACTAAAGCAAAACAGACACTGGGGACTAAAATATTTACCCTTCTCTAATACTAAAGAGAAAATAAATGCCAGAAGCTTCAGTCACATCAGCCAGAATATAATGAGAAATCATACTGTTTCCCTATTCATAGGAAAGACAAAGAAACCACTGGTAGATTTAAGAAAGTAAAGGACTAGCTAGAGCAATCAGATAGACAAAAGAAATTAAAGGGATATGCATAGGAAAAGAAGAACTCAAACTATCATTATTTGCTGATGACATGCTTCTACATTTAGAAGATCAAAAAAATTCCACCAGAAAACTTCTAAAACTAATAAATTAATTCAGCAAAGTAGCAGGTATAAAATCAATACCCATAAATCAAATGCATTTCTATAAATAAGCAATGAATCCACAGCAAGAAAAATTAGGAAAACCACTCCATTCACAATAGCCTCAAAAAAAGTAAAATACTTGGTAATCAATCTAAAAAAAGAGGTGAAAGACCTCTACAATGAAAACTATAAAACACTAAAGAAAGAAATTAAAGAAAACCTCAGAAGATGGAAACATCTCTCATGCTCTTGGATAGGCAGAAATAATATAGTAAAAATGGCCATACTACCAAAACTGTTATACAGATTTAATGCAATTCCTATTAAAATGCCAATGACAGTCTTCAGAGAAATAGAAAAAGCAATCATGAAATTCATTTGGAAAAATAAGAGACCCAGAATAGCCAAGGTAGTCCTTAGCAGGAAGAGTAAAGCAGAAGGCATCACTATACCAAACCGTAAACTGTACTATAGAGCAATAGTAACAAAAACAGCATGGTATTGGTACCAAAACAGACATGTAAGCCAATGGTACAAAACAGAAGACACAGAGACAAACCCACATAAATATGTTATCTTATACTATACAAAGATGCCAAAAATATACATTAGAAAAAAAGATAGCCTCTTCAACAAATGGTGCTAGGAAAACTAGAAATCCATATGTAACAAAATGAAATTAAATCTCTATCTCTCACCATGCACAAAAATCAACTCAAAGTGGATCAAACACTTAGACACAGAGACCCTGTGACTAAAAGAAGAAAATGTAGACCCAAATCTTCACCATGTTGGCTTAGGTCCTGACTTCCTGAACAAGACTCCTAAAGTGCAATAAGTAAAATGAAGAATCAATAAATGGGATGGATTCAACTAAAAAGCTTCTTCTCAGCAAAGGAAACAATCAATAATGTGAAAAGAGAGCCTACAGAATGGGAGAAAATCTTTACCACACACACACCTCAGACAGAGCACTAACCTCCAGGATATATAAAAAACTCAAAAAACTTAACACCAAAAAACAAATAACCCAATCAATAAATGGGCTAAGGAGCTAAGCAGACACTTCTCAGAAGAAGATATGCAATCAATCAACAAATATATGAAAAAATGTTCATCATCTCTAGCAATTACAGAAATGCAAATCAAAACTACTCTAAGATTTTATCTCACTCCAGTCAGAATGGCAATTATCAAGAATATAAGCAATAATAAGTGTTGGCAAGGATGTGGGGGAAAGGTACACTCATACATTGCTGGTAGGACTGCAAATTGGTGCAACCACTACAGAAAGTAGTATGGGGACACCTCAGAAAACTTGGAATGGACCCACCATTTAACCCAGTTATCCCACTCATCAGTAATACCCAAAGGACTTAAAATCAGCATACTACAGTGACGCAACCACATCAATTCACAATGGCTAAACTATGGAACTAACCTAGATGCCATTCAACAGATGAATGGATAAAGAAAATGTGGTACATATACACATGAAATATTACTCAGCCTTAAAGAAGAATGAAATTATGGCATTTGAAGGTAAATGGATGAAAGTAGAGAATATCATGCTAAGTGAAATAAGCCAATCCCAAAAAACCAAAGCCGAATGTTTTCTCTGATAAGCAGATGCTGATCCATAGTGGGACGGGTGGACAGAGAAGAATGAAGGAACTTTGGTTTGTGTAGAGGGGAGTGAGGGGAGGGGTAGGATTGTGCAGATGGGAAGGACAGTAGAATGAGACAGACATTATTACCCTATATACATGAATGATTACACTACTGGAGGACTCTGCACCATGTACAGCCAGTGGAATGAGAAGTTGTGCTCCATTTGTGTTCAATCTGTCAAAATGCATTCTACCATAAAATAAATAAAAATTTAAAAAAAGAATTTTGATATAGAAAAAAGAAAAGGAAAACTAGCATAATCCAATTTCTTTACTCCTGCTTAAACTACAGCTGCTTTTAGAAGGACCTGCCTGCAGCTCCTATCCAATGTGGTGAAATCCTACATGTCAGGGGATCATATAAACTAATATCACCATTTCATTTTGAAGACACCATGGCACTCTGTCCAGGGTTCCTGTTTACCTGTGCCCTTGTATGTTCTAAATGACAATTTTTAAATAAAACTCCCTTTTGAAATAGTTTATCATCACAGTCCAAAAAACACACACTTATCAACTTGATACACTACAAAAAGCTTAGAAATTTACAGAGCCATTTGAGGCAGCAAATAATTTACAGTTCTCATCCTCTCAAATGGTAAAAGCTTTAGAAGACTTTGACCTTGAAATGCTGTTATCTAAAATCATTTTGCAGAACCTCTGCTTACTACATGTCACTGTATCAGTGTGAACCAGCCAGCAGTATTGGCTTAACAGCACCGTAGGAAAGCCACCACAGACACAGGCAGGTGTCCCCAAGACTGCAGCAATGTCTGTCCCCTGCTGCTAGTGACACTCACACATGAACACAGAAACCAAAACCTGCCCCTAAAAACTGAGGCCTCTTTAAAATTTCTTTATGAGTTTGAAGAAGTCTTAGTTTGATCTGAAGGAACACAGCAAGGGCTTATCATTTTTAATGCATTTATTAAAATATTATGCTGGTCACTTTGAAATTATATTTGATATTATATAAATGAATCGGATATAGATACTACCCTCAAAGAGTCTATGGGTCAGCAAGAGGGCTAAGATGAGCACATAAGTAACTCCAACCCTGGGTACATACGACATATCATTTGAGAGGAAAAGAGAGCACAGTGGGAACACGGCACTCAAGTTGTGGGTTTAGGGAACACAGTATGCAGGTGACCAACTCACTCTACCACCTGAAGATTAGCCTACCTTATGCCACCTTATAAAAGAATTTCAACATCAAAAAGACAGAAGGAACACTCTAGGCCTTCAGCTCAGGGGTCAGCATACATTAAGGTACAAAATGGGAAAGCAAAGGTAACAAAAAGGGAAAACAAGTTCAATCTGGCTGTAGCCTTAGGTACCTGAATCCTTTACCAACACAGTCCTCATCTGTTCTTAGAACATCCTCTACATAGCTGGGCAGGTGGTACATGCTTTGTAGTCTCAGCTACTTGGGAGGCTGAGACAGGAGGATCACTTGAGCCCAGGAATTCAAGGCCAACTCGGTCAACATAGTGAGGCACTATCTCATTAAAAACAAAACAAACAAACAAAAAAAAACTAACTACCCCTCTATATAATTTTAGCATTTCATGTTCCTCTATCACTTACCTTTCTCCCCAACCTAAATAACTTAAGGTCAGAGAATGTGCTTTTTTTTTTTTCTTAAGTATTTAAAATCCAAATGCCTACTAGCACAGTACCTGGTACACAGTAAATATCATAAAATGATCACGGGCATGGGCATGGGCATGGAAAAGACTTATAGGAGAGGTTAAGAAGAAGAAGAAAAAAAAAAAACACTGTTATATTCAAATGAAGAATGCTTAACTAGGTTATCAATGAAGGTTTAAATACAACAAGAATAAGGACCAGATAAATAAAAATGCAAAATTTCACACTAATCCAGAATATATCAGACTTTACAACAAAAAATGGAAACTTAAAACTGATTTTGACATTCTTCAAAAGCATATAGGTCAGAGAGAAGCGGGTTAAAAAAGGCTTGAGCAGTGAGCGGGTTGTCAGGAAACAGAGAAAAGCACAGATGATGGACGGATCTGGAACATCCCCCAAAAGGCCACATTAAAGACTTGGTCCCCAGCCTGTGGCACAACTGAGAGGTCATGGAGCCTTCAGGAGGTGGGAGTGCAAGGTCTTCAGGTCATTGGGAGCAAGCCCTCAAAAAGAATCATGGCTCCTCTCTGTTTTGTTCCAGGCCTCGGGATGAGCGGTTCTGCTCTGCCCTGTACCCCCTGTCAAGGTATGCTGCCTCCCCCCAGGTCCAAAGAACAACAGAGCCAATTATCAGGCACTGGAATCTCTGAAACCATGAGCCCAAAAAACCATTTTTCTCTTTATAACTTATCTCAGTTATTTGCTACAGTAACAGAAAGCCAACTAACAAAGTTTAGTCACAGAAAAAGAGAAAAACAGAATGATTATTTGAAAGAAAAATACACCCAAGAAAAAAAAATCCAAGGTTTTTCAATTTTTTTGTTTTATTGGGCCAGGAAGGGCCAAGAACATTTATAGATGGTAGGAAAGTATCCCCCCAAAAGCATAAAACCGAAAAAAGCAACAGAGAGAGGAAATAACCATGAAGGGAGAAAAAGAAACAGCAGGAATAAGTAGTAGACTTTTGGGCAAGCAGAGGACTTCTTGTTTAAAAAAAAAAAAAAAAAGGAGAGAGCAGGGAGCTTTTACAGCAGTGTTTGAGGAGGCTCACTGAGGGGCGCTCTGGGTAGATGGTTTTAACCCTCTGAATTATAATGAGGTAAGGTAATTACCATAGAATCAAAAGGTTAGGGGCTTACAAACAGCAGGAAAGGACTGGAATAGGCACTACAGTGAAGTAAAGCCAGGCATGGTGGCACATGCCCTTAATCCCGGTGGCTTGGAAGGCTAAAGAAGGAAGATCGCAAATTCAAAGCGAGCCCCAGCAACTTCACAGAGGCCCTGCCTCAAAATAAAAAAATAAAAAGGGCTGGAGATATGGTCCAGTGGTTAATTGCTCCTGGGTTCAATCTTTGGGGTAAAAAAAAAGAAAAAAAGTCAGTTAAAGCAGCTGCATAGCTTAGATCATGATATCATCACAAATCTTAGAATTAGCAATGGAGATAAGATGGTAGAGAAACTTGGAGAGATATAAAATGCCTTCGTCTAAAGTCACTCACATAGTAAAAATCAAGAAATAATAGACTGACATGATGGAAAGAATATCTTGGAAGATGGCTGCCTTAACCCATCCAAGGGTATTCTGAAAAACTTTCTACAACATGGATTATCCCAAAAGAAGGAATAGATATTCGATATTTGTAAATAACAAATTGTAGAAACCAATCTGACAGGTGAGGACAATGCCTGAACCAGAGCCAACACTACAGAATAGAAGGGAAAATAGACACGAAAATGGTCAAAAATGGTCTTCATTTAAGACCAGAGAAAGGAGAGTCAATAATCAGGAGACAAAAGTGACAATGGAGACAGAAATAAAATATTGAAATTAGGGTCTTATTTTAGAAGGTAATGATTTAAAGAAGAAAAACTTGGGGTTTTTAGGAATATAAAATTCAGGAGGTTAAATGAGATGTTTTCCCTAACTCTTGTGTTATTCCCCTATATGACTGCTCAAAATCAGGAAAATGGTAACACAAAAAGTAGAATAAGTGACAAATAAAAGCAGCCCTTTATAAACCTGACCCTACAGATCTCAAAATAGTGAATAAATATGTTTTTTAGGGATATAATGCTTAGCCAGGCTTGCTGGCGCACACCTGTAATCCCAGTGGCTCAAGGAAGCTGAGGCAGGAGGACTGCAAGTTCAAAGCCAGCCTCAGTGAAAGTGAGACACTAAGCAACTCAGTGAGACCCTGTCTCTAAACAAAATACAAAATAGGACTCGGGGTGTGATTCAGTGGTTTAGTGCCCCTGAGTTCAATCTCTGGTACCCGCCCCCCAAAAAAGGATATATGCTTAAAATTTAAGAATTCCAATTACATGTATTTTAAACACAGGAAATCATTCATAAATAATTCTTATGACAAATAATTAGTTATATTAAACATGTTCCTGGAAGTTGAAGGAAGAAGCTCTTTCTGTAGAAATATGAAAAACGAGCTATAGTTTGAATCTTAAATGTCCCCCAAAAGCTCACAAGTTGAAGGCTTAGTCCCTATCCACTGGTGATGTTAGAAGTGATAGAACCTGTAAGAGGTAGGGCCTAGTGGAAAGAAGTTATTGGGAGTGTACCCTTAAAGGGGACATTAAGAGCCTCCACTCTGCTCCCCTATAGGCTCCCTGCCATTATATACTACCTCACTACAGGTCCAAACAAAGACAAGCAACCACAGACTGAAACCTCAGAAACCGTGATCCAAAATAAACCTTTCCTCATTATAAGTTGTTTTTCGTGGGTATTCCATTACAGTGATGAAAACCTGACTACCCATTTTAATAATGCACAAAAGCTTACCTTTAATGTTCCATCAGCTGAACAACTGGCCAAAAGCTCATCATCTGGTGAAAATCTACAGTGATTGACTGAATTTGTATGGCCAAACATGGTATTTCGACATTCTTTTTGATTCAAATCCCAAAGCTATTTGAGAAAGATAAAAGATAAATTTTAAAAACTAGTACTGAATGGGGAAAAGTCAGAAATCATATGAATTTCTTCCTCTCCTTCTACTTTAGTATGTTTGTTTAAAGAATGATGCTCAATTCGTAGTAACACAAAGGTGTCAAAGTTAAACTTGTGATCAACAACAAGGCAGCCTTTCGGTTGACATCTAAATCTACTAAGGAACTTGAAAGCTGACCTGGGCTTTTAGTCTGAGCTTTAAATAATTAAACAATTACTGCTTATTTAAAATGAATGATTTAGAATCAAAGTTATTTTGGCTATAAAAAGATACAATATATTAAGATAACTGCCCCCATATTTTTTAAATACTAGGTTATAAAAAATGATAATTTCTAAGATCTCCCAAACCTTGAAACTAGTCAATAGGCTAAAAATTATGAATATTCTAAAAAATTATTCAAAAAATTCAAAACACCTGTATTAAGTATAATACAGTAAATAGAGGGTTTAGAAAAAGAAATCAAATAACAACTCCAGTAGGCAATCAACCAAATGCAGAATGTGATATATTCCACAAGACAAATAACTCAATTCCTCTATCAAACCAATAGCACAAGAAAGGGCAAAAAGGGGAAAGGGAGGTTTTTTAGAATAAAAGAAGCCTAACAGACAAAATAAATGTCAAGTGCCAAGTTTGTTCCATGTCTGATTCCAACAAGCCACAGGTAGATAGACATGTTTGAGACTACTGGGGAAAGTGAACACAGATCAGATACATAACAAAACTACTGTTTATTATAGTAGGTTTAATAATGGCATAGCACTAGTGTTTACAACTCCAAGGCTCATGCTGAAATATTTTGGGGAAAATCACATATCCAGGATTTGCTATAAAATGCTCTAGCCAAAAAGAAGGGTAGAGGGCATATATAAAATAAGATTGGCAAAACCTCATTTTGTTTATAATTGTAGCTACATGATGGATACCATAGAGACTCCTTATTATATTTTCTCCTTGTTTGAAAAATATTTTTAAATATACATGAAAAAGGCTACATTCACCTCTGGTGATTTGTACCAACTAATTTAAACCCACGGAAAGAAATAATTTATCCCAAAAGTTAATCTTGAAAGAAATTATTTGAAAATGATCAGTAAGTGAGATTCCTGTTCCTCATGTTCACCTCCTTCCGTGGCTCCTTAATCCTAGTTCTGATAAACCCAATTCTTCATGTAAGGCAAGTTACATGGAGACAGCCTTAGTTTTATAAATTTTCAATGGCTTCTCAGCTTGCAATCACAGAACATGCTTTCTGGTAGTCTGAATGGTAACGCAGGTATGGCATGTCATGTCTTAAATTAAACTTTTCCTTAATTAAAATCCCCTTACATATGGTAGAGACTTCTATCTATATTTAAATGAGGTAAATTTCCTCAACCTACAAAAAATTAAAAATAAACACCAAAAACATGTCATATTATAATAGATTTATTTTCATTTTAGAGTAATTTATTTCCATATAGCAAAAGTTTTCTGAGTAATAGTGAGTTACAACTATATGAAATATATATACATATATATCTATATTTTACTTTTTTTTTTTTTTGCAGTATTTGGGATTTAACCCGGGGCCTCACACATGCTTGGGAAGTGCCCTACCACTGAGCTACATCATCAACCTTTCTTTTTTTAATCACTGCAATAATAAAAGCCCCAATAATACAATACATGAGAAAATAAAAGCTTTTGTAATGTATCTATAAAATTTATCTACATAATTCTCAATAGCCGTACTTACTTTGAGGAAAAAATCACTTGACCCAGTGGCTAAGAGATGACTCTTCTTGGTAAAATGGCAACAATTGACTTGCTCTGAGTGCTCATCATAGGTGTGAACTAGTTCCCCAGTCACAGAATTCCAAATCTAAAGAGAATTTAAAAATTAAAATTTATAGATATTCTTTAATTTCAAAGGATAACAGAAAAAACAAAATGAGGCACTTTCCAGATGCTGTCTTGTCATAACAGATTTTCCCATAAGAATGACACTAATGAATACTACCCTTTCTCTAAAACATGGCAATATCTGTCTCGGTGGTTTTTATATTTGCTTTTTTGCTAAAATTACTTATAAGACTACACATACCTTTCTATAGCATAAACGGAATCTTATGAAAATAGAGGATTCCCCACATTCATATGAATGACAGCACCACAGAAGTGCTATAAAGAGGATAGCATAAGAGACTTCAGATCAGACGTGTGAAGTTCAAGATTGGCTCTGTGTAGCCCACTGAGCCCTTACCTTACCTGAATCTCAGCTCCCTCCTTAGCAAATGGGGATACATAAACATGTTTTACACAATTCAACATATCAAATCAGATCATGGACATGCTAAGTATCGACTCCAAGGTACCAACCACATCAATAGTAAAGACAGGCACAAAGCCCTGGGTTTGATCCTCAGCATCACCAAAAAAAAAAAAAGATTCCTCAGTAAATAAATAACAGCTTGAGAGTCTGATTGAGAGTCTGAGAGAAACCTAGCTATCAATCCTGTTATTGTTACTTAATGCAAACTTGGGCAAGTGACTTCATTTCAAACTATTTTCTCCTCTGTAAAGTCAGATCAATACTTACTTTGCAAGTTGTAATGAAAAACTGATAAGGTAATATAAAGAAGAGTGTAGTAAGTCCCACAGTAAAGAGTAAACATCATTCTACTTACTGTGTAAGACAACTAAGCAAATGAAAGAAATGTCCTAATAAATCTTCACTAGGACATTGACTTTTTAGAGATACTCATGTTCCCTCCCATAGCATTCCCTCAAAGCATTTATTAGAATCCCCAGAGGTCCAAAGAATTTATCTTATTTTGAAGCTCTTTAAAGAATAATCCTGCCTCTTGTTTATTTATTATTTCCCTTTACTCCACATAGTTCTGACTTTGGAACTGCTCAGTGTGGCCAAGTCTGAGTCAGAGTGGAGGTTTCAAGAGTGAATTAACTCCTGGTTGTAAAGCCACCAATTCTAGTCTATCAAGAAGCAGGTTTTAGGGCTGGGGATGTGGCTGAAGCGGTAGTGCGCTCGCCTGGCATGGCGTGCGGCCCGGGTTCAATCCTCAGCACCACATACAAAGAAAGATGTTGTGTCCGCCGAAAATTAAAAAATAAATATTAAAAATTCTCCCTCTATATATATCTTTCTATCTCTCTCGCTCTCTCTTTAAAAAAAAAAAAGAAGCAGGTTTTAACAGGGCTTGGTGGCACATGCCCATAATTCCAGCAACTAGGGAGGATGAGGTAGTAGGAGCATGAGTTCAAAGTTGTCCTCAGCAACTTAATGAGGCACTTGCAACTCAGTGAGACCCTGTCTCTAAGTAAAATATAAAAAAAGGCTGGGAATATGGCTCAGTGGTTAAGCACCCCTGAGTTCAATTCCCAGTACAAAAAAAAAAAAAAAAGCAAGTTTTTCCAAGGTCTCAATTTTAATCTGGACATTCTACAACCTCTTCATGTCAGTGAAAACTCCTGGAAAACTCCCAAGCCAACTCTCTTGTCCTTCCAACCTAGCCAGATTCGTATTCCAAAATGCTTCTCAAAAAAGTCTGAAGTGAGGTCTCTCTTCTAAATTCTAGTGATAAAACATCCCCTAAGTCTTCAGTTTCTCTTAAATTCTGTATTAAATAAATACTCTAGCTAAAAGCCAAATTTAGGGACAAGAAACAAAAAAGAATAATTAACAAGAAAAATCATCCTCTTTTTTTCTTGTTTTTAGACCAGCAACCTGTTAGTTTGTCCACCTACCTGGTTTTGCACTGAATACCTAAGTTCATACACGTTTAAAAAAAAAATGGGTTGCATTTAACAAATTATGTATTTTATGACAGGAATCTGATCTCAGACAATCGTTTTGTGCAATAACACTCTAAATCACAATGTACTTGAAGATTTCAACTGACATTTAACCCATAGACCTGTCTATTAATGGCAGGCAAATTCATTAATCTGTAATTAGTTTTCCCCACTGCCTGGTAAATACCTCAGGCTGATCAACATAAGCATTTTTGCTTATGCTTAAAAATAAAGAATTTTCATACAATGTTAATTTATAATGGTTCAAGTTAGTGATAAATAGGCATGAGTCCTTTAGTCTTTTACAGAAAAAATTAATTCTGTAATGATTACAACTCAAGAGAAAAATAGTTTCCTACCTTCACTTTTTTATCCACTGAGCAGGTTGCTATAAATCTGTCATCTGTAGAGAATGCACAACAAAGCACTTCATCCTCATGAGCTTTGATTTCTAGAAGTTTCTCTCCTGTTTCAGCTTTGAACACCTATACAAGCAACAATAAAATCTTTACTATAAATCACTGAACTCATCACGTAATAAAAATGTTTCTTTAAAAGATCTTAATCACTGTTATTTATAAAATAGAAATGAACCTTAGCAAAATCATTCAAAAAATCAGAATTTCTCTCAGAATTTGTAAGCCTTTACATAAACAGAGAACTATCCATTGTTACATGTTGATTAATACCAATAAAAAGAAATGGCTGCATATAGCTTCAATTCTTGTGACCATTTTGGCAAATTCCTAACAATCAAACACAAAATATTTAATGCAATATGTTTTCTTTCTGGAGCTCAGAAACCAAAATTAGTAATCAAGTACTATAGAAAGAAGGCATGCAGTCCTTACTTCGGAAAGACCAAAATTATTATAAAAAGTTTAATTAATTTGACCCTATTTCCTTCAAAATTAACAGGTAGAGCACAAACGCTAACAGAAATAATTTAGTTCAATTACTATTTACATCCAGAAACCTATTTCTAAGTCTTTGATAAAATAGTATTGAATCACTACTTTTTCATCAGAGTCCTATTCACTACACTATTAAGTCCTTATGTCTTTTAGCAATTATTATTTCATCATTACCCATAGGCAGCAAATGGGTAGCAGATAACTGACAGGGAAGAAAGTTCTTTGTCATGTGGCAAATTTAGAATTATGAAAACACATAACTATATCTTTAAAATCTCTAGAGAAAACTTTCATAAAATATTCAAGAGAGCTAGGCATGGTGACGGCATGAGCCTATGATCCCTGCTACTCAGAAGTCTAAGGCAGGAAGATCACAAGTTCTGGCCAGTCTAGGCAACTGAGACCTTGTCTCAAAATAAAGAGGGCTGAGAATGAAGCTCTATGGTAGAACACATGCCTAGCCTTTGCAATCCCAATCAAGAGATTGGGATTCTCCACTACTTCTAAGTTTTAATTTTCTTTAATTTTGGCAGTTAAACATATTATACTCTGCATAGGATTGGGTATATGCCTTTTCCAACTTGTCTCAAAGAGATTGTTTTACCTGTAAGGTTTTATCAGCTCCACAAGAAGCTATTCTCTGACCATCCTCAGAAAAGCATGCATGGTAAACAGCATCTGTATGGGGGCGGACAACTAAGCGGGAGAGATTCTTGATGGTTTTTTTATTTCTAAATACAAGGAAAAATGAACAGAAATCTAGTAAGCGAGAGTAAAAGGCCTATTTCTTTTATAATAGAAACTATCTCGTAACATGGTTACATTTCATAAAACATAAAATTCTTAAATCATTAACTGCAAATAAAAACACAGATCACCTAAAGAAAAGACATAATTCAAGAAAAGTAACATTTTAAGAGAAATGTTACTCTCTAACAAGCAAAGTGCCATGTGTCACAAATGTCACTGAGTTGAAGGAAATCTAGTTTATCAAACGTCTTTTTCTATTTTCTTTTGATACACTATTAATTATAACACACAGCTAAAACCTTATGTAAGCATACTTTTGAAAAACCTCCATCTCTTAAAATTCAAGAAAAGATTACAAAATGAAGTTCATTTCCTAACTAAAGCATGACACTACACCCACCATTATGGTGATGATTTTTTCTAACTACAATTACTCAGACACAGAGGAAAAAAGACACAGCAATGTCATTTTCTTTGTATCTTAATCTAAGGAATACCAACTATTCCATTAGTATAGATATTATATTGTTGCTCACAAGGTAAAGGATAATAGAATGGAATATGTACTTAAAGCAGCACAAAGCACTAGAGTAGTGTCCGGATTTCATCTATATACACACCAGTCACTTTGGATATAGGTAAATATGTTAAAAAGCACTGTGCTTATTTGGAGTCAAAGATTAGGAGTTAAACACATAGGGCAACCTCACTTTATAAGGTGTGAAATTAGACAAATAACTCAACGTAAGTTCCATTTCCTTGTATGTAAAGGAAATAATAATATCCACTATAAACTACAACTGACACAAAATACCACTGTTATCATTCTTCAAAAAAATGAACCATGTACAATACAGAACAAATGATAAAAGAACACAGAAGTAAATCAGTCTAAGATCCTGCATAGAAACTATGTATTATATTTTACTAGAAGTGATAAAACAAGTATAAGAACTAGAGTGATGAGAACCTGGAAAAGATAAGTTATTTGAAAAGTTAAGAGAATTAGATTAAGAATATAGTATTTCCCTTTGATCTGTCTACTCAATTCCCCAAAGCTTAGAGTGTCACCTTTACAATGACAGGCATATAGTAAAGGACCAAAAATATTAGATAAATAACAAATGAGTATACAAATGATTGCTTTGAACATTAAAACTCAATTAAATTTAAGTTTAGAATAATCCACACCTTCTACAATAAACAAACAGGTTTCTAGTACTGAAATTAAGCATTCTTTGATGATGGCCTGTTTAAACCCAGGTATAAAATAAATCTATGAATGAATATGACAGAATGTCACAGGTTGAAATGCAGTTGGTGCAATGGGAAAAACAAATAGCAGGAAATAGCAAAAAAAAAACTCAACAATTCCCACAGGATCAAGAACTAAACCTCTGCCAGTTTGATAAGACAAAGTATTAAGATTCCATTTTAGCCATTAACCAACAGGAATTTATTCAATCTTCTACAAATCTCTACTGAACATCAACTATGTGGACCAAGCAAAATGCTAACTGCTATTCTTAATGACAACCTCTATTACAAAATGCTATGAAATGGCACTCTTAGGCAAGAGAAATTGAATAACTTTCTCCTAATTACACACAACTAATAATTAACAGAGCTGCAATTCAAGCCCAGGCAGTCTAGAACCAGTTTTTTTTAAGATTTTATTAGTGCATTATAGTAATGCATAACAGTAGGGTTCATTCTGGCATATTCATAAATGCATATAACGGTGTGCTCCATTTTAGTTTCCAGTGCTTCCCTTCTCCCTCTTCTCTTCCCTCCCTCTACTCTATTGATCTTCCTTCTATTCAGAGTTTGGATTTTAACCTTCTAACTATTCTACAATATAGAATATATGGAGTAGTATGGAGAAAAACAAGTAAGCATATCATCACAATAAAGGGTGACAAAGGAGTATTTTGGAATACTAACAGATCTGATGTAGCTTCAGTAAGTTAGGAGGGCTGCTTCCCTTCTTTCACTTCTTGATGGAAGTGAAACCTCCTCTTGTGAAGAAAATGTTAAAGAATGATTAATTCTAGGAAATAGGAGGGTAGGAGAGGAAAAGAAGTCTTTGACTTCTCGTTTTACATATTTATAATTTTTTACTTTACCAGGAGACATACAAGTTTAAAAACCAACCAAAATTTAAATTTAAAATTAAATTTTAACAAAAAAAATTTTTTTAACTCTCTCATCCAAGTTAATTACTCATCAATTCTATCCCAATTTTAATACATACATCTGTTGCTGCATTTATCACATTATATTGTAATAAGCTTCCTTCTTCACTATCAGATTATGAACTCACTAGAGAAAGCCTGGACCCCTAGTAAGAGTACTTAGCACAGCAGAGAAAGTCATATGTTTGTTAAATTACCCTGAATCGAGGGAATCACCTATAATTTATTTGAAGAAGGTAAGGGCCATAAAAATCACAGATACCAACCTGGAGTTCAATTTAGACATAAATTATACATGTGAAGAGAAAACCACTCATGTTTATTATATCCAGCTGTAAGAGAAGCATCGCACATGGAAAGAGAATGGAAAATAAAGCTAGACAGACCAGGACTTACGTTCCACTCAGCATGCCACAAAGCTTAATCAAGTCTCACCTCTCTATACCTCAATTTTTTCATATGTCAATCAGGACAATGAATATTTACCTTACAAGGTTATTCTGAAGACAATATAAAAGACATTAAATAGATGGAAGTTTAAATAAATAAAATGAAAAGTTATTGACTTCTTTAAACCATCATTCCCATCATCATATATATTAGACACCTATAAAAGCCTATAGAGTTTTGTAATACATCTATAAAATTGCTCAATTTAAGTTTTTACTAATGTCCTATTAATATGACAATGAGACACAATGGATTAAGAGGTAGAAGAGTCAGGATCCAGTAGACATTTAATAAGAGCTATGTGTTTGAGGCAAAGTGCAAATTTCTTTACAGCCATTATCTCATTTAAATTTTCACAAGAAACAGCATTTACCTCAAAAAATTGTTCTCTCCATTTTGCATATGAGAAAATAACCTGTAACTTGTTTGAAATCACAAACTACTAGATTTTAGCACCAAGACTCAAACCCAAGTCTGTGGCTCCAGAGCCCATGCTCTTCATCACTGTACTAGATTATGATAAGTCAAGCATCAGGTATTAATAGTTAGGATGACCTGTCAAAATGCCTTATGGGCAGCTATTTCTATGGACTTCATAATCATTTTCTCCTATGCTTACATCTCTGGAACTTTTCACTAAGTAAGAATACTTATTAAAAGTTCCAGTTCTTTCCAAAGTAGTTACATCTTCCTGGAGTGAACTTATTCACTACCAGAAAAATAATGATATAGTTAGCACTCCACACCCTTTGGCGTTTCTCCCCTAACCTACTTACATCCATTCCAGGTAAAGCATCCCGTTATCGACCTCCTGCTTGGCCTGCAGCTTTGCTTGCTGATAAACTTCTGAAGTTTCTGGTTCACAGAGACCCAGTTGTACAATATTAGGAAATGGCTGTCGTCCAAGAAGGTGTCCATTTAAAGATAAAAACTCTTGAAAATTCTCACAGACTGCACAATCCTATGAATAAACTGAAATCTCTTAGAAACATAACAAGAGTCAAAATCTGACATTTTTCTGCTTCTCTGATCTTGTCATTTTAAAGACTTAAATGAAATATTCTCTATATGAACTAAAATTTAATAGCCAACCATTAGGTAACAAATACATAGTGATTCTCTTCTGCCTTTAAATACAGAGTAAAAAATCTCATTATCAGACACATTTCTTAACATTTTTTTTTTTAAAATACTGAAAACCCTACTTTCCCAACTTTCAAACTTTAATCCTACCTACATTCCCAGCAGGCAAGGAAGCAAATTACTTGGAGTGATAAAAGGTCAAAGCAAGGAAAATATCTATTTTCAACTATTCTATTCTGCTCGTCCCCACCATTAAACCTAGAATTAAATGTAAAAATGAGATGTACTTTAAACACAATCTTTTCATACTAATACATACCTTTTCATCCAATATATGCCTATATTCCACAAATTCATGAATCAGATGAGCAGGGCCTACAAGTTCTGTTTTGGCTTTAATCCAGTCCAGGGAAAACATTAAAGCACAAAGTTCCTTAAGAAAAAGAAAAGGAAAAAAGTGAAGTTGGCAGTACTGTTAAAAAGGTCAAAGAGAGCCAGCCGAAACAAGGATGCACTCGAGCTGGAGAGCCTGATGAGGACCTGGACTGACATCCCATCACTAGTCATCCTTTCCTGATCCTCTGCATGATCCTCACCACTCTCAAATCTACCATCTCGTCTGGACTCTGGTGAGTGCCGCAACTTCTCCCTAGGACCCTCTCCTCAACCAATCATCCACTCCACGCCAGGAAAAGCCTGCCTTGGTTCCAGACCTGACCACTGCGGCCTGAGTGAGTGTGCATCTGCTGAACATAAAGCCTAAGACTTAATACTCTTGAACTTGTATGAATGTCTGTCATTAGCCCGTCATGATTAAGTGTGTTTGCAGTGCTTAGAATTAATCTAGAATTGTTTGCTGTGAACTGATTATATCTATTGCAATGCCTAGCATTAAGGATTGTGGTTTTCTTGATTTAGAACCTATAGAGTGAAATTGTATTGAGTAATTTGAGTGAATTAAGCATTTAAAGGGGGAAAAAAAAAAGGTCAAAGAATTTTAACATCACTATCCTAACACCACTTAGAGAAACTTAGCTGATATCTAGAATTTAAGACAAAAAGGAAGCTAGCAAAAAGGAACACATCAATAGTTTCAAAGAAACATAAAATGAGCCTCCCATCTTAAAATCAAAATAAATTTCAGTTGGACTAAAGATTAAAAGAGAAAATAGAAAACCCAGGCTAAAATATGGGTAAATAATTTTGTAACCTTGGGGTAAAAGAAACCTTTATAATGAATGCACCAAAGCAAAATACAAAAAAACAAAACAACAACAACAAAAAAAACCCAAGTGCCTTAAACAACCAAAAATTCAAATCCTCAATACAGTAGAAAGCAATACAAGCAAAATTTAGGGGAAAAAAAGATTAGGAAAAATATTTATTTCCAACACACACAACAGAAGAGGGCTTAATAAATTATCCTTTATAGAAAATTATAATAAAACAATTTAAAAATATCCCAAAAAAAAATCAGTAAAGGAAAAAAACAAGTAAATTCACAAAATAAAATATATCAGTAGCCAAAATTTCACCAGTGATGAAAGTGAAACACAGAAATTACCATTTTAAACAGGTTTTAAAAGACTAAAGGAATAATATTAGCTAAAAATCAAAGGAAATAGATATGTTTATCTATTGTTCGAGATATAAAAGCACCCTTCTTAACAGCAGTTTAGCAATCTAGATTCAAATTTAAACTCTATGCACTATTTAAACCAGAAATTGTATCCTGAGACAACATTTAACCCAGAAATGTATCCTAAAACAACAACCAGATGAGTATAATTAACACTCCATCTATCAACCACCTGGTTAATCATAGTGTACCTATAATGAAATAGAATAGAGCTTTAAAAATCATGTCGTTCTAGGGGTTGGGGTTGTGGCTCAGTGGTAGAACGCTCGCCTAGCACTTGCCAGGCCCTAGGTTCGATCCTCAGCACCACATAAAAAAATGAAAAGATATTGTAGATAGTGTGTCCGTTAATATTTAAAAAATAAATATTAAAAAAATCATGTCATTCTATTTAAAGAAGATGAAAAGACAATTATTAAATACAATTAAGAAGTAAAATTCAGGGGCTGAGATTGTGGCTCAGCGGTAGAGCGCTCCCCTAGCATAGGCAGGACCCAGGTTCGATCTTCAGCACCACATAAAAATAAATGCATTGTGTTGTGTCCATCTACACCAAAAAAATATATATTAAAAAAAAAGAAGTAAAATTCAATATATACAATGATATTTCTATTACAATTCCCATTTTGGTTTTAAAGAACAAGTGTGTTTATCTAAGTAGCAAAATGAACTATACACAGAATTATTAGCAATGGTTGTAATTGATAGACCCAACCTGATTTTCTCTTAAAATTGGGAGCCACCTCGCCACAAAGCCATGAAAAGCTAATTTTGGCTTTACTATAAATTACTGCAAATTCTGAACCTGCTTGGAATGCCTGCCCGTTCCTTGAACTCACCCATGCCTGGCTCTCTGACCAGATAGCAGCCCTCTCTAAAACTTTTGTGACGCCTCACAAATCTTGGCCTTCCCTGGCCAGAAAATGACCCTCTGTGAGGCTCTAATGATCTTCATAAATTCTGATGTGGGGGCCAGCAAAAATGTAAACTACCATTAGTGTTATGCTCGTCAGAGTTTTGTTATCTGTAACCCCCCTTTGTGTAACTTTCTGGGCTATAAAGCTGGGCTGCAGGAAAGCGGCAGCTGCAGGAAAGTGGCAGCTGCTGTCTTGTTCCTGCAGTTTTGGGTGGGAGAGGCAGCCCGGCCGGTCGAAATAATAAGCTTGCTTTAATTTGATTTTAATTGGAGTCAGTGGTCTTTTCTTATGTCCTGGTCTAACAGTAATCTTCAACTTTCTTTTCTATAGATGTTTTCCTAAAATTTCCCAATAAAAATAAATTATTTACCTTTAAGAGCAGAAAAAAGGTTAATAAGAAAAAAACTAATTCCTGCCACACTGATATATTTCAAAAGTTTTTTGGGGTATTTGTTTGCTTGTTTTAGGTACTAGGGATTAAACCCAGGGGCACTCAACTACATCCCCAGCCCTTTCATTTTTATTTTGAGACAGATTCTCCGTAAATTGCTCAGACTAGCCTTGAACTTGCAATCCTCTTGCTTCAGTCTCCTGAGTAACTGGGATTACAGGTGTGCAATGTCACATCCAGCCTCCATTGCTTCTTATAGCTTAAAAATAAATCCTTACTGCCCACAAAGGAAAACTACCAGGAAGAAGAAAATCAATTTTTAAGTAGTTCATTTACTATAGTTACTAAGTAAGATAACCTCAGTTCAGGTAAAAACAGGAAAAAAAAAAAAAAAACTTACATAAACTATGATCTTATTTTTACTAACAAATGTCTAATCATAGGACAAAACACATTTATAAACATGACACTGAAGCAAAATACAAAAAAGAAAAAAGTGGTACATTTAACTACATAAAAATTCCAATCTCAATCTGGGCATGTACTTCAGTGGCAAAGAACTTTCCTAGTAGGTATGAGGCCATCTTCAGTTCCACATACACCAAAAAGAAAAAAAAAAGCAGTATTTTAAAAAATAAATAAACCAGGGGCTGGGGTTGTGGCTCAGTGATTGATTGCCTGCCTCGCATGCGTGGGGCACTGGGTTCGATCTGCAGCACCACATAAAATAAATAAATAAAATAAAAAATAGTGTCCCATTTGCAACTAAAAAAAAAATTTAAAAAAGAAAGAAACGAAGAAAAAATACTTGAAGCACATACAGTGAAAGGAAATAAAGATAAAAGAATTTTCAAATATGTCATCTTACTTTGTGCATATTGGCACTGGCCATGTGATAAGCCAGAAAGTTGTACCAATACATGCAGTCCTCCTGATCTGGGGAAAGAGTATGCAGCTGGTGATACCTCTGAAACTGAGTGATCATCTTCTTATGTAGATCCTAAAACAAAAGTACACATTTCAGAGGACAGAAGCAATTTAATAACTTAAGCATCATAGTAACTCCAGCTTCTAACACTATTAAGAATGTAATTTCTGGGGGCATAATGGAGTATAATTTCTCATTCTTCTGGTTATACATGCTGTAGAATCCCACCAGTTGTATGTACATAGGGTAATATTGTCTGATTCATTCTACTAACCTTCTTACCCTCCAGTATGGCCCTCAGGCACTCTGATAAACTCAGAGTGAAGACTGGAAGACTGTCCTTGCTGATGATAAGAGGGAAAGGTGCCAGATAAGAGGGAAAGGCAAAAAGACAGAGACAACCAGACCAGTGTTTTAACCCCAGGGTAAATGATGTCACTGAGAGACGGCTGGCAACTGATAAGGATTAAAGGGGGGTCCTAAGCCCCAAAATTTGGTATAAATAATAGAGCAAATGAACAGACATTCAACCAGCAGACAATGATGCCCTCAAGCTGACAGCCTAAAGAGGACCTAGACCTTTCCTTGTTGACCTGATCCTCTGCATTTTCGTCATGGCTCTCAAACTCTATAGCCACATCTTAACCCTGGTCAGAGCCACAACTTCTCCCTATGACCCCCTCCTCAACTGGCCATCAGCTTCACCCCAGGAGAAGCCTGCCTTGGTTCCTAATCTGATCACCAGTGTCTGAGTGCTGGACTTAAAGCTTAAAGCTTGAGACTTTTGAACTGACACTTGAACTTAGCATGTAGAGGGAATGTCTGTCATGAGCCTGTCATAATTAAGTGTGTTTGCAGTGCTTAGATTTAATCTAGAATTGTTTGTTGTGAATTGATGTATGTCTATCGCAGTGCCTAGCATTAAGGATTGTCATTTCCTTGATTCAGAACCTAAGAGTGAAATTGTATTAAGTGATTTGAGTGAATAAAACATTGGAAAGGGTAGAAGCGTGTAGACATTCTTTATTTCTCCCCTGGACTGCATAAGTTGCACCTTTTGCCCTTCACAACAGGTTCAATCTCCAGTACCCAACAAAAAGTGTTAAGGTTATATATAACAAGATGTTGACATAAAGATAGGTGAAAGATCTAATACACAGAAATTCTCGGTACTATTCTGTAATTTTCTGTAAGTCTAAAATTATTTCAAATTAAAAATATTTAAAATTGAAAATTTACAGAGATACAAGTACCTGAAGTTGGCTGCGATTCTTCTCTGTAAGAAAATCTATTTGAAGATCATGTAAATAATAACAAAACGACTTTCCATTCCGATCACAGAATAGGAGAGACTTATTAACAAACTCCTGCAATATGTCTTCAACTTCTTCAGTTTCCATGTCCCAGAGAATACATAATACCTGTGAATTATTTTAAGTATTTAATGTGCCGTAGAAGTATATCAAATAGGACTTTAGAAAAGTGTTAACAGGTGCTGGGGCTGGGTCTCAGTGGTAGAGTGCTTGCCTAGCATGTGTAAGGCCCTGGGTTCGATCCTTAGCACCACATATAAATAAATAAATAAATAAAAAGTATTGGAAAAAAAAGAAAAAGTGTTAACACACACAAAAAAAACTGTTATCTCATATCTCTAGAAAAGAATGTCTCCATTTCATAAGAAGCCCAACTATTCTCCACATAGAAAAGAGAAAAAGATGTTGGATGCTTCCCCAGCTTCACCAGACTGGTATGCACTCCACAGAGAGTCCTTAACGGAGACTAAGAGTAGAGGACTTGTGTACCCCCCACCCACTACCTTGGTCCTGTAAATCATATCCTTCCGCTATCCTCTGCAACATGTCCTGCAAATGTCCTTGGAACTGTATCATTAACATCCAATGCTGAGAATTGCTGGTCTATTTATTACCTTTGTAGGCACCTTAACATCCTTCTGAAGGATAGAAAGATCTGTGTAATAATCTTTAATGTCTTCTCTGAGCATTTCAACACTTATAGACATGGCTTCATCCAGAGCCTCATAATCATAAGATGAAGATTTCCTTATTCTCTTAAACTGCTTGTTCTGCAGTTGCCTGAGGTAGTATTCCCACCGGTTGGGAAAATCACGTAAAAGTGCACCAATTAAAGATACCACAAGAGGAGAACCTAAAAAACATAATTGTAATAATACCATCTTATTTTAAAAATCACCACTAAGTTAAGGAACAACTTAGTCTTAAGAAACAATTGCTGCTGCATGTTATCCAAGCCTTAAAGATATATCTAACTCCTCTTTTACTTCTAGGTATTTGTTTTAAGAAAATCATCAGAAATAAAGAAGATAACACTGAAGGATACTCATCATATCATAATTTATAATAGTGACAAATCTTTGAAAATGTAAAAAATGTTCAATAATAGAGAAATAGTTGCATAAATAAAGGTATATCACAATATTGTGCCACTGGTAAATTTTTTCAAAAGCTACTTAATACCATGGGAAAATGTTCAAGATGTATAAAAAGGACAAGATTCAAAACTATGTTAACCAGGACTAGGGCTGTAGCTTAGTGGTGTGGTGTTTGCATGTGAGAGGCAATGGGTTCAATCCTTAGCACCACATACACAAATAAAATAAAGGCATCCTGTCCACCTACAACACAAAAAGAATGCAAAAACTATGTTAACCATTATAATCTTGATTTCAAGGAATTGAACTCAAGGGCACTCAACCACTGAGCCACATCCCCAGCTCTAATTTGTATTTCATTTAAAGACAGAGTCTCACTGAGTTGCTTAGCACCTCACTCTTGCTGAGGCTGGCTTTGAACTCTCAATCCTCCTGTCTCAGCCTCCTAAGCTGCTGGGATCATAAGTGTGTACCAGTGCACCCGGCTATAATCTTGATTTTGATTTGACTATAAAAATTTTTCAGTTCTATATGTGAAAACACAGTACAATAAAATTAAAAGGCACATAAAAAACTGGAGGGAAAATTTGCAAAAACATGATGAAGTGCTAATAGCTTCAATAGGGAATTTTAAAATACATGTTAATATATACCACAAAAGAAAAGTGAGTCATGGATAATTTCTTAAAATGCAAATATCCAATAAACAAGTATCATATCATAATGTACATATTTTGGTTTTTATCCAATGTCCCTGGCTCCTTAACTCTCTCCCAAAGACAGGCCTCAGAAACTATAATTTCTCTTTCCTGAGGTGGGTCTTAGAAACTCTATCTCTACCTTTCTGTCTTGGAGCTGGCTGTAAAGAAATTCTCTGATCTACTTTTTCTTGTAGGTCATAAGACCCCCATTTCAGAAGGGGTTCTGCCCTATACGAGAAGGCAGGAATGCTTCACAGAGAAAACAAGAAGAATCTGTACCAATAGGCCTTGCTGGGTTTCCCCATTCAGTTTATTAGCATTAGATCATACTCTTTTTGTCCAGTCACCTTTCTACACAGCTGTCCATTCTTCAATCCTTCCTATGCAATGGAGTTTCCATTAAAAATACAAAAGGACCTAGTTTGGACAAATACCAGGTAGCTGAACACATGGAGGTTCCTAAGGGCAGCACACTAGAGACGGCATGGAAGCTCTGTACCCCTACCTCAAAACTTGCCCAGTGGATCTCTTTGTCTGTATCCTTTGTAACAAACCAATAAATATGTTTCCTTGGGTTCTGTTAACTGCTCAAACAAATTAACTGAGATTGAGGAGGTGTGACAAGAACCTCGATTTATAGCTGCTGGGTCAGAAACACAGGTTAAACATCTCGGAGCTTACAACTGCCATCTAAAGAGGAGGTAGTCTGTCTCCAGGGAGACAGTGTCATGATTAAATTAAATTAGAGGCTAGCTAGTTGGTGAATATTGAAGACTTGATTGCTTGCTTGGTGTATGGAGAAAAATCTCTATACATCTGTTGTCAGAGTGATCTCTCTTATCAGAGTACAGGAGGAAAAATTGAATCGGAACAAGCAAAAAGTTTAAATTCATTAAAAGAAAGTACAAATTAAGAAGACAATATCAGCTTTTACTTATCAAATTTGAATACTTATTTTTATAAAATCCCAAGCAAAGAAATTCTTAAATTTGACTTTCACTATATTTCTCACTCTTTGACAGTAAATGTCATGCCTTCATTTCATTTTTCTCACTAATGCAGTCTCCATAAGATATTGTGGGAAAGTGTTAAATATTATTTTCATGACTAAAGGAGTACCATATCATGTATCCATTTAACGTACCAAAGAAGGACTTAAAATACTAAATATTCTAGAAAAGTTTAAGGATATTCATGTGCTAAATTGTCATATTCATTAGCTTAATTTACAAAAGGAGAATCATTACCCCTATAATCACCCTCATACACAAAATAAATAACCATACCTTTGCATTCTTTTATAATACTATGAGCTTGTTCTGGCAAATCTGCTTTTTTCATATTAACAAAAAGGGATAAAATTTCAAGTCCTTTTTCTTTTCCGAGGCCACTCTCCACAGGGACTACATATTTAGGACCTGCAACAAAATTGCAAGACATAGTAAGTAATTTGGTATGCCATATATTTCAGTGTAATTGAATTAAATAATGAATACCTTTAATTTAGTACCTTTATTAATAAAGGTATTTAAAAGTAAGTTAATAATCCTTACCCATTACTGAATCTGTAACACTCTTGTCTCTGGTTGTAAGAAGAATCTGACACTGATTGTCAAAAGCTTTTAAAACCCAAGAATCCCAAATGTCATCCAAGATCAACAGAGACCTAAATTTTAAAAAATTAAAAATAAACATAATGAATCACTAACAACACTTATTTTAAGCTTCCTTAAAAAAAAAAAAATCACACAAGTGTGTTAAAACCTACTGATTCAAAAAAGAAAAAAAAAGAATAGATGGCTAGTTTATGATTCTTCTTCCATTCTTTGCTATGTTCCTTTCTCAATATGCTAATTCAAATAAGGAAAAAAAAATAGGCTTCCCTTTCCTCATACCTCAGATTAGAACATATTAAAATCAGTGTCCTACAAAAAGAAGACTGTATGCCATATAAGTATTAGCAATTCATTCAGTCATCTCTTACTGAGTGCCTAAAAAGAACTATTAAAGTAATAGGATTTTCCCAATTTGGTCTTTAAGTATAAAGTATAAAATCAAACAAGAACTAATAGGTTAACATCAGAATGAATTACATAATAATGATACTATGTGACCATACTCTACCTGTAACACTCACAATTTCATGTGTTCCAAGGTAATAGAAAGCTCTAGCAAAAATATTACTTTTCATTTGGCATACTAGAGAGTTTTTTCAAAGAAATCAATTTGCTTATCTAGAATAACAAAGAACTTCTATGCCAATTCATGACTGATCTCTCCAAAAACTTTTTTTGTTTGTTTGTTTGGTACCAGGGATTGAGCCCAGGGTGCTCAACCACACAGCCACATCCCCTTTTTTATATTTTATTTTAGAGAAAAGGTCTCACTGAGTTGCTTAGGGCCTCCCTAAGTTGCTGAGGGTGGCTTTGAACTCATGATCCTCCCACCTCAGCCTCCCAAACTGTTGGGATTACAGGCGTGCACCATCATACTCAGCTCCAAAACCTTTTTAAAACTCACAAGAACAGATAGGGAAAAAAAATATAACTAAAACATGATGACAAAATTATACACTAGCATTTTTATCTGCACAGCATACTACTATAAACTACAAAAAAAAAAAAACAGGGTACACACATAGGTTGGAAAACTGCAAAAGCATAAACCAAACGATGCTCAGAGAAAAAGAAAATGATCGACTTTCCATGGCCTCATACATCTGACAATGGTTGCTAAAATGCTTTCCTAAACAGAGGTCACTTTTAGTTTTGCAAAGAAGGGAAGCAGAACAAGGAAAAAGTTACCAAATAATTAAAGTGTGAGTAGCTAGTAATCTCAGTCCTACTTCCTCCTAGAAAGTAGATGATTAATGACTATCAAGGTGAGAAGATGATAGAGGGATATTGAGGTGAAGGAAAGAAGAAGAAAAGAGAGGCTTCCCTTTCTAGTGGGGTTGCATAAGAATCATGCAGCAGACTTTTCCGAAAAATTCTCCTTTCACCTTATAATCCCTACCAATTTGAAAATCTGCCATACTCAGCATATGTGAAAATATACTGCATTCCCAAAATACATTCATGGGGGCCCGAGGTATCCATCAGCACTACTGTTTACCTGACATGTGCAACAGCCTGGGTTTCATCCACAGTGCCACAAAAAATAAAAAAAGAAAGAAAAGTTCAAAGCCACAATTAATTCTCATCTAGTATACTATCCCACTTCCAAGGCATGTTTTGCTTAGCATTGCATTGCACTTGGAGCATTTGACCCTGAACCTGGCACAACACTCAATGCTTGTTAACTGAACTTGTTCAAAACTGGCTGCTAGGTCACAGAAAGCAAATTGTTTACTGAATCTCAGGTTATGTTGATTTTTTTTATTTTAACTGATACATAATAGTTGTACACAATTATAGAGTATGGTGTGACAATTCAATATGTATATATAATGTGTAATGATCAGATCAGAGTAATTAGCATATCCATCAGCTCATATATCATTTCTTTGTGTTGGGAACATTCAAAATCTTCTCTACTAGGTATTTGAAAAGATAAAATGAATTGTCATCAACCATACTTATTCTAATATGCTATAGAGTATTAGAAGTTAATTGTCCTATCCAATTGTTTTTCTGTACTCCTTAAACATCCTCTCTCCATTCTCTTCCTCCAGACTGATTGATACACACACACACACATACACACCCTTCCCAGGTTCTGGTAACCACTATTCCTTAATATACTTTAATATTAACTTTTTAATCTACTTATAAATGATTAGCCAGGTGTGGTGGTACACACCTATAATCCCAACTACTCAGGAGACTAAAGCAGGAAAATCACAAGTTTGAGGACAGCCTGATCAATGGAGTGAGACCCTGTCTCAAAACAAAAAATAAATCAAAAAGGGCTGGGGATGTAGCTCCATGATAGATGCCAATAAGTTCAATCCTTAGTATTGAAGAAAAGAAAAAAATAATAAAATAAAAAGCTGATTTTTGTATGTTGATTCTGTATCCTGAAGCCTTACTGAATTCATATATCAATTCTAATAGCATTTGGGTAGAATCCTTAGGATATTCTTTATTAGACACAATTGGTTCATCAGTAGCAACTTTACATACCAAATATATACAAAATTTCTGAGAGAAATCAAGAAAGAATTTCCATTCACAATAGCTATAAAAAAACCTAGGAGACTGAGGCTGTGGCTGGCTCAGTGGTAGAGAACTTGCCTGGCATGTGTGAGGCACTGGATTTGATCCTCAGCATCACATAAAAATAAAGGAGGGCTGGGGTTGTGGCTCAGTGGTAGAGCACTCAACTAGCACGTGCAAGGCCCTGGGGTGCAATACTCAGTATAAATAAATAAATAAAGGTAATGTGTCCACCTACAACTAAAAAATAAATATTTAAAAAATAAATAAATAAATAAATAAAGGTATTGTGTCCACCTACAACTAAAAAAATACACATTAAATGAAAATAAAAAATAAATCTAGGAATAAATTGAACCAAGGAAGTGAATGATTTCTACAATGTTGTCTTTCCTATTTGAATGCCCTTGTTTTCTTTCTCTTACCTTATTGCTCTGGCTAATACTTCCAACACTATGCTGAATAAAAGCAGTGAAAATAGACATCCTTGTCATGTTCCAATTCTTAATGGAAAAAATTTCAGATTTTCCCATTCAGTATATTGACTATAGGCTTGTCATATATAGGCTGTATTGTGTTGATGTATGTTCCTTCTATGCTTACCTTGGTGAGGGTTTTGATAGTGAAGGTAATACTGTTTTATTTAATGCTTTAAGTATCTATTGAGAGATCATATAGTTTTTGTCCTTCATTCTGTTTATGTAATGTTATATTTATTGATTTGTGTATGAATTATCCTTGCATTCCTAGGATGAATCCCATTTGATTATGGTGTATAATCTTTTTAATGTGTTGGGGGATTCTGTTTGCTAGGATTTTGTTGAGAAATTCTGCATCTATGTACATCAGGGATACTGGTCTGTAGTTTTCTTTAAGGATATGTTCTTGTCTAGTTTTGGTATCCAGGTAATTCTAGTCTCAGAAGGAATTTGGAAGGGTTCCCTCCCTTTGAATTCTTTAGAATAGTCTGAGAATATAATTGGTCTCATTTCTTTAAAGATGTGCTAATATTGAGCAGCGAAGCCATCCAGTCCTGAGCTTTTTTTTTGTTGGAAGACTTTTTACTACAGTGAAGGACTCACTTAAGCATTTCTTATAGGCCCAATCTAATACTGATGAATCTGTCAGCTTACCTTAAGACTTTATTTATTCTTAATTTCTGAAGGATAAGTTTCCTGGGCAAAGTACTCTTGATTGACAGGACTTTTCTTTTCCCCAGGACTCTGAAAAAATCATTCCAATTTCTCCTAGTCTGTAAGGTTTCAGCTCAGAAGTTTGCTGTTAGTCTAATGAGGATTCCCTTCTATGTGACTTCACACTTTCCCCTTGTTTCTTAAGAATTCTTTGTGGAGCTGATAGTATAGCTCTATGGCAGAGTACTTGCCTGGCATGCCCAAGATCCTGGGTCAAATTCTCAGTACGACGGGGTGGGGGGGGGGATCCCTGTTTTTGATAGTCTAACTATAATATGCCTCAGAGAGGATCATTTTTGGTCAAAGAAGTATTTAGGGGTCCTTTGAGTTTTCTGAACTTGAATGTTTATCTTTCCCAGGTTTTAACAAGTTCTCAGCAATTATTTCATTAAATGGGTTTTCTATTTCCCCTTTCTTCTTCTTCCATACTAAAAATGTTTGAATGTTTGTTCATTTAATGCCACTTAATGGTGTCCCGTAAGTCTTACAGGAATTTTTTTTTTTCCCTTTGATTTAGTCCAAAAGACCTGCTTTATCCAGGTATGGTGGATACATGCTTGTAGTCCCAGCTACCCAGGATGCTGAGATGGAAGAATCACTTGTGCCCATGAATTCAAGACAAGCCCAGACAATAGTATGACAACATCTCAAAAAAAAAAAAAAAAAAAAAAAATCCTTCAAGGTCAGAAATTCTTCCTTCTACTTGACATAGTTTGCTTTTGAAGCTTTCACCTGTATTTTTTTATTTTAAGAATTTAAAATTTACTAAATTCTTTAGCTCTTTGATTTCTTTTGTTTCGTTCTTGAAGTTCTCCAGCTCTTTGCTACATTTCTCACTCAGATCATGAACTATCTTCTTAATTTCCCTAAACTATCTGTCTGTATTCTCATATCTCAGTAAGTTTTCTTAAAACCATTCTGAATTCATTTTCACTTATTGGTTGATTTTCTTTTCTTTGGGATCTGTTACTAAAGAGTCATGGCGTTCCTTTGGAGGCAGCATGTTACCTTGCTTTTTCATGCTTATGTCTACATTGATATTTATACAGCTGGTGGATCAATTGCTTTAATGGTTTTCATAGTAAAAGACTCTCCTGAAAGTGTGTCCTACAGTGTCAGTTGCATAGACAATGATGTTCTTGGTTCCATGTGGACACAGAGTACAGTATCTATGTGGCTTCAGCTTTACTCAATGTAGGTGATGCTTGAGGGTATCTTAGTGATCCTAGGCTGCAGGAATTTATGGGATTACTCCACCGGCTAGCTGACATACAGCTTTATTAAGCGGAGCAGATTCACCAGCAGCTATGGCATAGAGCGCCCAGGTATGGGTGTGGGGTGCTCATCAGTTTCCATGCATTACCTGGGGATGGGCCACTCTGATAGGCCCATACAGATGAAGTATAATTGGCATTGCAGCAGAGGCTGGGTACCTGTCAGTTTCCAAGGGCAACACAGGAACTCCTCCAGTAGATCCAGGTGTGCTAGGCACTGCTATGAACTATTCATAGTTTTCATTAGCCAAAAAGGAGTCAGCAGCTCTATTGCTGCCTACATTAAGACTATCTTACCCATAACTTAACGTAAGAAGCAACCAAACAGATTTCCCTGAGCAGCTAAGCCTGCTATGGCCCTAAGAAGCAGCTGGGCAGCCTTTGAGCAAGTCAAGCCCTCAAGACCACAAGAAGGTACCCTGTATCTCTCAGACACGGATGAGCACCTCATCTGGGCCCACTAGTGTGGCTTGGCTCCCAAGAAGCCAAGAGACACTACAGGCATTCTGCCCCTGCTACTACTATTCATTCTGAGCCTTGCATTCTATAACTATAATGACAGTTATTGAATAAATTCATTATTGAAAGAACAAACACCTCCAAAAACTAAGACAACCCAATAAAATATCCCTTAAAAACTGTCCCTCTTGTGTTTGTTTGTTTTAATAAAGCAGGGTCCATACCCTGTTCTGTCAATCCATTAGAAACAATTGATTCAAAGTACTTTCTAGCAAAGTACTTTCTAGGACTTTCTAGCAAAGACCACTCGCTAACTCACCCACATAAGATTTCTCAAGAACTTACAATGGACACATGAGATAATGTGATTAAACAGGATGCAAAAGAGGAAAGTGGCAATTTTAAGCCAAGTATCAGCTACTTTTTTTTTTTTTTTAATAATAATAAGAAAAAATTGAGCATAGTGTAGCATGCCTGTAATTCCAGCAGCTCGGGAGGCTGAGACAGGAGGATCGCAGATTCAAAGCCAGCATCAATTTAGTGAGGCCTTAAGCAATTTAGCAAGATTCTGTCTCTAAATAAAATATAAAATGGGCTGGGATGTGTCTCAATGGCTAACGACCCCAGTTTCAATCCCCAGTACCAAAAATAAAATAAGAAAGAGAACAGCAGAAAGCAATGGCTCTTTCTTAGTCCCTCAACAGATAAAAAGGCAAGATGTCTTCAAGATGTTGGCAGGTAAGTCTAAAACACCTACTACATTTGACCACCTGTACCTTGGGTGTTTGCGCAGCATTAGAATGCGGAGACGGTCTTTTGCCTCTTCAATGTTAAGTGGAAGCCTCTGGGGGAAACTCTCATCCTGATCCAACCGTGTGCAAAGATTCTGTAGTTTCATCAGAAGCCCAGATTTGTCTTGTTTTCCAACTGAAACCCAATGAACACCCCCTGGGAAACAACCTAATGAGGAAAAGAATAATAAACTGAAGGCCTTTGAACAGCAATCCCCCTTTGAATAGCTTTACTATTAAGTAACAGATTTACTCCATTCTCCAATCTTGAATCTTTACCTTCTCTTAATTCAGGTTTTTTATTTTTTCTTTGCAGTACTGGGGATTGAACCCAGGGACTTGTGCATGATAAGCAAGTGTTTTACCAGTAAGCTACATCCCCAGCCCTTTTTTAATTTTAATTTTTTTGAGACAGGGGTCTCATTAAATTGCCCAAGGTGGCCTTGAACTTGTGACCCTCCTGCCTCAGCCTCCTGAATAGCTGGCTACAGGCTATAAATTTTGATAGGCTATTATTGAGTTTTAAAGTTTGAATCTAAAAAGAAATTTAAGATCTAAATAAACTGAGGCTTGGAGGAAATCTTGTACTGATTATCAGGAAATCTCACCAAGCAAAATTTTGCCATCTTTGGTCTATATCATCAGTAATCATGGTATAACACCATTTTTCAGCCTCCACACTCTTGATGTTTGGGGCTGAATAATTCTTTGTTGTAAGGGACATTCATGTGCATTACAGGAAGATCAACAACCATCCTGGTTTCTATCCCTTTGGGTGCCAATAGAATTCCCCCTTAGAAGTACTAAGAGCCAAAACTGCCTCCAAACACTGTCAAATGTTCCCTGGACAACAAAATCACTCAGATTAAGAACCACTAATATGGGCTAGGGTTGTGGCTCAAAGGTAGAGCTCTTGCCTACCATGCATGAGGCACTGGGTTCGATCCTCAGCACCACTTAAAAATAAAGATATTGCATCCACCTATAACTAAAAAAATAAATATTAAAAAAAACAAAACACTGATGTCCAGGAACACATAAGTTATTCATTATGGTTCTCTTATACAAACTTTTAAAGTAAGTTAAGTTCAAGTATGGCTCTACTGCTTACTAGCTATGCAATCGTTAGTAACCACAGTCACTTAACTCAGTCTCATTTCTTATACTCTAGTCCAGCTATTTCAGAGTTGCTGTGAGAAATTAACAACATAAAGCATTGAAACTGCTGTTAATTATAAAGGATTATAACAAACAGGATTACTGGTGTTATAAATCTGAGAGTACCTTATAAATATTAAGCTCTGAACTAGTAAGCACTTACAAGAATAGTCATTATTATTATTACTGTTACCATCAGTATTGTTAATTAAACCACATCTTTATTTACATATGTATCTTTACATGTGTATTTTCATACATATGTATGAAGACTCTAAAATGTAGCCTTCAGACTTAATTGGCTTCTCACAGGTTAAAAAAATACACAAATAAAGGCTGGGGCTGTGGCTCAGAGGTAGTGCGCTCATCCAGCATGTGAGGCACCGGGTTTGACCCTTAGTACCACATAAAAATAAAATAAAGGTATTGTATTCACCTACAACTAAAAAATAAATGTTTTTTAAAAGTACACAAAATATGGCTGGGGATGTGGCTCAGGCGGTAGCACGCTCGCCTGGCATGTGTGCGGCCCGGGTTCGATCCTCAGCACCACAAACAAACAAAGATATTGCGTCCACTGAAAACTAAAAAATAAATTATTAAAATTTAAAAATAAATAAATAAATAAATAATACACAAATATATTATATGTATATATGAGGAATCTCTATGTCCAAAATATGGTGAACAGTAGCATTAGATCACTGATAAGTGACATTAACCATAAAGGTTTCTATTACATGATCATAAAAATTTAAGAAAAAGAAAAATACAAAAACATAAATTACATCCAAGGACAATTTATTTATTGGTATTCACAAATAATTAGGTATAAAAATAAATCACTATTCTAAAAATGTAATCATACAAAAAACTTTGGAGAAAGCTTCTGAGCTTTAAAATCTCAGCGTGTTGATGCAGCTACCTAGTAAACTCACATTTTTTTTTTAAAGAGAGAGAGAGAGAGAGAGAGAGAGAGAAAGACAGAGAGAAAGAGAGATTTTTTTAATATTTATTTTTTAGTTTTTCGGCAGACACAACATCTGTTTGTATGTGGTGCTGAGGATCGAACCCGGGCCACACGCATGCCAGGTGAACGCGCTACCACTTGAGCCACATCCCCAGCCCAGTAAACTCACATTTTAATTTAAGGACTTAATAATGCTTAGGTTAAAAGCCTTTCTCTCCTAAATTTAAAACTAAACAGGGCATTATCAATGCATGCACAAATAAAAACAAAAACAAAAACAAAAAAACACTACAAGCTTTACAAAGAAAGGTAGACAGAATCTCACTCCCCTGCTGCCATCTTGCGTTCCCTGCAGCCGTGGACTTCCTGTCAGCCTTCCTTCAGCACCCCATCATCACCCCTAACATTTCTGGATCTAAGGCATCCCCAATCCAATCACTGTGCTCCAAGTCAACTGCATACACCTGAGTCCAAGTCCCTTTCTTCTCTCAGTTGAACCAACTGGTTCTTCTGCCTCTGCTCTTATTTCCTAAATTCTCCCCTTTCCTCACAGAAACCAGAAAGATCTTTTAAAAAATACTCTGCTCAAAACCTTTCAATTGTTTGCTACTGAACTAAAAATAAAACTCAAACTTCTTATGTGAAAAAGAAAAACAGATCAAGTGACCAACATTTGCAAAGAAATGCAAATCAAAACCACTCTAAGATTTCATCTCACTCCAGTCAGAATGGCAGCCATTATGAAGATAAGCAACAATAAGTGTTGTCGAGGATGTGGAGGAAAAGATACACTCATATACTGCTGGTGGGACTGCAAATTGGTGCAGCCAATATGGAAAGTAGTATGGAGATTTCTTGCAAAATTGGGAATGGAACCACCATTTGATCTAGCTATCCTTCTCCTTGGTAAAATCAGCATATTACAGGGACACAGTCACATCAATGTTTATGGCGGCATAATTCACAATAGCTAAACTGTGGAACTAACCTAGATGCCCTTCAATAGATGAATGGATAAAAAAATGCAACATATATACACAATGGAATATTACTCAGCAATAAAAGAGAATAAAATCATGGCATTTGCAAGTAAATGGATGAAGTTAGAGAAGATAATGCTAAGTGAAGTTAGCCAATCCACAAAAAACAAATGTCAAATGTTTTCTCTGATATAAGGAGGCTGATTCATAGTGAGGTACAGAGAGGGAGCATGGGAGGAATAGACAAATTCTAGATAGGACAAAGAGGTTAGAGGGGAAGGGAAGAGGCATGGGGTTAGAAATGATGATGGAATGTGATGGTCATTATTATCCAAAGTACATGTATAAAGACACAATCTGGTGTGAATATACTTTGTATACAACCAGAGACATGAAAAATTGTGTTCTATATATGTAATAAGAATTGTAATGCATTCTGCTGTCATATATAAATTTTAAAAAATAATTAAAAATAAACAAATAAATACTGAGTTGAGATATTATTTCCACATTTCAGAAAGAACCTAAAGATCTTAACTATGGGCACAAGAGGGAGCAATTTAGCCTTGAATAAGTGTTTACTTATAATTCACTCAGAGAAATTTCTTCTGAGGAAAAACTGCCTTTATTCTTTGTCTTTTTTTTAAGAGAGAGAGAGAATTTTTTAATATTTATTTTTTCTTTTTCGGCGAACACAACAACTTTGTTTGTATGTGGTGCTGAGGATCGAACCGGGGTCGTACACATGCCAGGCAAGCATGCTACTGCTTGAGCCACATCTCCAGCCCAAACTGCCTGTATTCTAAGAAAACAAATCCTATCCTACTTTCACATGAGGTTTTTCCTGTTATCAATTTAATAGCATCAAGGAAATCCTGGGAAGGACAGAAACAAATAAGTAGGCAGCCTATATGAAAAGCTTAGAGTACCAATGTATGACATGTAAAAATCATTGTACTGTCATGTGTAACTAATTAAAACAAATAAATAATTTTAAAAAAGAACAGAAAAGCTTAGAGTAAATGGTCTAAAGATATGTCAACAATTTCTCTACAAATAAAAAAAATACAGAGTTAAACTGTGAAAAAAATTTGGGTTACTTAAAAATATCTAGGCATAAATAGCTAAGAACTTAATATTTTTTATATCAATCACCTAAGATAACAAAATTTCTATAGAAAACAGTTTTAACAAGTATGTAACCTTTCCCATTGTCTAGACTTTTAAAATAAAAGGTTTTACATTATAATTAATGGCAAAAAGCCAAATACCTATAGTTTAGAATGGAAGTAATCTCAAGAGAGTAAAATCTATCTTTGAGAAAGCATCTCTTTTTGTTCATTTGTGGTGCTGGGGATTGAATCCAGGTCCTTGCATGGGCTAGACAAGCACTCAGCTACCTACACAGCCCCAGAAAGCATCTACTCTTGAACTAGCAAACATACAAAAGAAAACTCAAGAGATTGAAGAGTTCAATATAAATGGTGAGGCTGATACATGAGGCTGATACAGGATGATATAAGCAAAACTTGGGAAGTACAAATTAGAATGCAAAAAAAATTATTAATCTGACTATTTGGGAATTAAAAACTTCTCTTCTTTAAGAGCATCCAGGACAAAGTGAATACAGAGAAAAGTTAGAATAAGGTATTTACAAAGTCAAAAACCAAGAAGTCTATCATTGAGAACACACAAGAAACTCCTGAAAAGCAACAGATGGAAATCCCAATAAAAAAGTACACAACTGATATAAACAAAATCTATAAAAGAAAACCTAAAACACTAACAAGCTTATAAAAAAATACTCAAACTTGAGTTATAAGAGAAATGCAAATTGAAAGATATAACTTTACATCAGCCAGCCTTATAAAAATTATAAAGTTGGACTACACCGTCACTGGGAAAGTAAGGCTCCTGGAGCCCCCATACCCTGCTGGTGGAAACACAAACTGTAGAACAACCAAATTTGATGTTGGTATATCCCATCATTTAATTTAGCAACTCTTCTAGAAATATACACTAAAAAAACACTCTTTTTAAAGATTCAACCCAGCTTTGCTGGAGCAACAGAGAGTTGGAGACAATGTACATATTAAATTACTATATTAGGGGAATGGATAGTAAAATATGTTCATAGCAATCAGGTGTAACAAATAACTTGTATATTCAGCAACAAGAATAAATCTCAACAATGTCGTGGGAGATAAGAAACACAATAAAATAACACCATAACATTTATGCAAATTTAAAATAGCCACATACAAACAATATAGACATTTTATAAAAGCATGTACAATACACAGGTATTTATTAAAAACATATATTAAATACACTGGGATTCTATTATTTCTGATACAAAAAGGGACAGGAAAATAATGAAAATGGGAATTTTGAAAAGGAAATAAACAAATAAATACAGTTAAGAGGCTAAAGTCGCAAAGACATTTAAAAAAAAATGAACCTTGAACTAAAGGAGCCCCCAAAGCCTGCTGGTGGAAACACAAACTGAACTTGAGATCTCACAAAAATATATGAGGGAAATGAATTAAATTTACATGTACTGGACAGCTATTAATATATCTGGGATTTCCTCAATAAAATGGTTAATCTCTATTCTAAGATAACAATTTATACAATATGATTCCTGAGTCATCTAATTCCATAAACTTATGTTCAACTTTAATCCTTAAAATTGAAAATTCATCACAATATAATTTAAATGGGGGTATTCTTTTAATCCTATAAATTAGTATATTATAAACACACATTTTTTAAAAGTTCATAATATTGAAATAAAAACTTATTTCTTCACACTAAAGGAACTTAAGCCAATTTTATGCTGAAATATCCCCAGTGATCAACTTTGCAGTAGAGGTTAAAAAATATTTCCTAGCCAGGCATGGTGGCACACGTCTATGAATCCCAGCACTTCAGGAAGCTGAAACTAGAGGATTGCAAGTTCAAGGCCAGCCTCAGCAACTTAATGAGGCCCTAAGCAACTTAGTGAGACTCTGTCTCAAAATAAAAGATAAAATGGGGCAGGGAGCAGTGGTGCATGCCTGTAATCCCAGTGGCTTGGGAAGCTGAGACAGGAGAATTGCGAGTTCAAAGTCAGCCTCAGCAACTCTGTGAGACCCTGTCTCTAAATAAAATACGAAGAAAAAGACATGGGGGGCTGAGGAAATGGCTCAGTAGTTAAATGCCCCCGGATTCAATCCCTAGTACAAAAAAAAAAAAAAAAAGATCAGGATCAAAAATGTGGTTCAGTGGTTAAATGCCCTGGATTCAATCCCCAGTACCAAAAACAGATAGATAGACAGACAGACAGACAGACACTTGAATCTGAGACTTGCAAGGGGCTAAGTCCCAGAAAATTTCTCTATAATGACAGAAGGAAAAAAATCAAGGATTGGGAATTGGGCATTCTTCTGACAAGAGTATAATAAATGCTACTAACAAAGCAGCCTATGAAGTTAAACTAAAGTCTTATGTGTACAACAGATATGCCCTAACATCCATCTTTCCAAATCTCTTAGATTCAGATTTTTAAATACTTCTTATTCCATTCAATTTATCAGCCTTAACTGCTAATTATGTATCATATGCAAAAGAAAGAAAAAGTTTAACTATAAGAAATCAGGAACTATCTTTGAATTTCCCTAGAAGAGCTCACAACCGAACACTGAGGAAGCTCTAGGACTATTCCTGATGAATATCCTCAGAACTTACCAGACTCACATCTACAAGCATGCCTGAAACCCTCCTCTGCCCAGGATGCCCTCCCCATCCAGTAACCACCAACTACCCTTCCTCCTTTCCCTACTCTCCCATCCCTAGCTCATCTACCTAGTAAACTTCTAATTTTTTCTCCAAACTCTAGCTAAAATATCACCTTGTTGAGGAAACCTGTGCTATCTACCTATTTCCCCCAGAGAGTTAATGTTCCCTTCCTTTGTTCTAACTTTAAGCCTTATATTTTTTTCTAATTTATCACATAATCATAATTGATTGTATGTCTGGTTATCCTACTAGACTATGAGTGAATTCCTCAGTTATACAGACTATACCTTCTTTTTGGATAACCTGTACCTAAAACTGCCAGTCTCAGCCCACCTGCGAACACCCATTGACTGTTACAGTCAAGTCCCAGGTTTTCTTCTTGGGGTGTATACACAGACAGAAAAGATACCAAGAATTTTTATTTATTTATTTATTTGTTTTTAATATTTTAATATTTTTAATATTTTTTATGTGGTGCCACATCAGAAAAGAAAGTGTATGACAGAAACAAAGATGAGGAGGAGTATGAAGATACTATGTATGCACTGCTGGTCTTAAGGAAAAGATCGTGAGTCAAGGAATGCAAGACTCCTCCACAAGGGGAAAATTGCAAGGAAAAAAATTATCTCCAAGAGCCTTCAAATGAAAGAAGGAAGACCCCCCCGTTGACACTTTGATTATAGCCTAGTTAAAAAAAAAAAAAAAAAAAAACTCCAGAACTATAAGATAATAAATTTTGTTTTAAGTCACTAAATTTATGGTAATTTATTACCAGCAGCAACAGAAAACTAATAGAATTCCTAAAGAATTATCTTCTTAGCCACCAACACAGAGGTCAAAACTTACCTTCTAAGAGTGAATGATCTCGAACAGCTTCTGCAGCTAATACAGACTTCCCACAGCCTGCCATTCCATATATGGTGACCCATCCTGGGTCGCCATTCAATTTGAAGAGTTTCTGTTGAATTGCATTCACCAGCTTCTTTCTAGTAACAAAAACAACTGGCCGTTGTGGTACTCCACCTTCACACAGCACTGTCCTTACTGAAATCCAAAACAAGTATGCATGAATATAACTTTGAAGTGGCTACTTACATAATATCACAAAAAATTAAAAGAGCAAACCAAGGTCTTAGCCTCAGAATTTTCAAAAGAAAATGACTAGCATATTAACTTCAACTTTCTGATTTCTCAGAACATGGAGAAAAAAAGCAAACATGTATCCTTCAAGATGACTACAAACAATGAAACTGTCTATCAATACCTGCCTAAGAGTTAGGGATGTGGCTCAAGCGGTAGCGTGCTTGCCTGGCATGCATGCGGCCCGGGTTCGATCCTCAGCACCACATACAAACAAAGATGTTGTGTCCGCCAAAAACTAAAAAATAAATATTTAAAAACTCTCTCGCGCACTCTCTCTCTCTCTCTCCCTCTCTCTTTAAAAAAAAAAAAAACCTGCCTAATACACCCTATGCCTCTCTGACTCTTCAGTCTGTGTTTCATACTAGAGACTGGGAAAGGTGGAATGCTTGCCTAGCACGTGCAAGGTCCTAGGCTTGATCTCCAGCATTGCAAAAAAAAAAAGTGTAAAGGAAAAAACATTTATGAAAATCCTTTCAAGAATATAGATCTTTTTATTCTTTCCTATAAACTCTACAAACACAGAGAAGTAGAAAAGAACTTAAATAAGGGCCTGTAGAAAGTCTGGTTAACTCTAAAAATTAGGGCCTGCATATGATCTCAGCAACAAATAGCTCCCTGAGAAGAAAACGTGTTAACATCGAAATATCTAAATTGAAAACATCACTACAATTTTTTCATATGCATTTTTCAGTGAACTGATTATATTTTTCAGATTACAGATAAACATGAAGAAATGTAGTAGCCATCATCATAGAAATGTGAAAGAAGGTATCAAAGGTACAAACCATATGAAGTTATTCCATCATTTGAATCTTTGCCACTGGAAGATGAAAGCACAGGAATGCCACTATGAAGAAGGGCAGCAAGATCTTTATATCCTTCATGCAGTAGAGCATTGTAGAATGATATATAGGAATAATTGTCTTTTTTAAGTATCAATTTAATTAGCATAGCTGCTCGTTGATGTTGCGTGGGCTAAAAAAAAAATAAGTAGTTTAGTACATAGCAATGAATATGCCTGCAACATAAATGAATGGAAAGACCCATGAAAACTTCCAAAATTTTTTAAATTCTAAAAATTTTTAAGTAAGCACAGATTGTTTCAAAGGGCTTTACCTGATTTTTTACTTTTTCCTCTTCTGACACTGTTAAAACTCCATCACTAATCATGTGATCCATGATGTAGGATGTTTTAATGTCCTTTTCCAGAGCTTCTCTATGTTGAAGTAGACAATTTCGAGCTTTTGCATCCATTGTCCCTCAAAGTTCTCTCTCTCTGCACTGTCAACCATGAGCTACAGGCAAAATACCAAAATATTTGTCAAGAAAATAAATATAGAAAAGATACATAACCTCCAGAAATTATCAAGAAATATAAATAAAACAAGATTGTTTTCTTTTTCTTTTCTTTATCTTTTGCTTTTTTTTTTTTTTTTTTTTTTGGCTAAGACTTTTTTTTTTTTTTTTTAATTTTTTTTTTTTTAGAGAGAGAAGAGAGAGAGAGAGAGAGAGAGAGAGAGAGAGAGAGAATTTTTTTTTTTTTTATATTTATTTTTTAGTTTTCGGCCGACACATCTTTGTTTGTATGTGGTGCTGAGGATCGAACCCGGGCTGCACGCATGCCAGGCGAGCACACTACCACTTGAGCCACATCCCCAGCCCCTTGGCTAAGACTTTTGAAAATGAACAAAAGCCAATGCTTTGAAAGGTTTGAGAAAAATAAGCATTCTTACTACTTGAGGAGAGTACAAATGGATGTAACTTTTCTGGAAGGTAGCAAAAAAAAAAAAAATGTTTTAAAGAGTGCTCACTTTATCAGCACGCATACTAAAAATGTTTAAAATAGGCATTATTTGGGGGCTGGGGATGTGGCTCAAGCGATAGCGTGCTCACCTGGCAGGCGTGTGGCCTGGGTTCGATCCTCAGCACCACATACAAACAAAGATGTTGTGTCCGCCGAAAACTAAAAAATAAATATTAAAATTCTCTCTCTCTCTCTCTCTCTCTCTCTCTCTCTCTCTCTCTCTTTAAAAAAAATCCTTATTAAAGAGACAATAAGGAAGTCCTGTATTTAAAAAAAATAAAATAAAATAGGCATTATCTTTAACCTGGAAATCCTACTTCTAGGAGTCTAACTCAAAGAGATGGTCACACAAATTTATGCAAAAATGTCCACAAAAAGATTCAATGGAGGAGCTGAGGATGTGGCTCAAGTGGTAGTATGCTTGCCTAGCATGTGTGAGGCACTGGGTTCGACTCTCAGCACCACATAAAAATAAAATAAAGATGTTGTGTCCACCTAAAACTAAAAAAAAAATATTAAAAAAAAAATGATTTAATGGAGATGGGATTGGGTTGTAGCTCAGTGGTAGAGCACTTGCCTAGCATGTGTGATGCCCTGGGTTCAATCCTCAGCACCACATAAAGATAAATAAATAAAATAAAGGTATTGTATCCAGCTACAACTACCAAAAAAAAATTTTTTTTAATTTAGTGGAGAATGTTTAGGTGAGGGGAAAAATGTAAACACAACCTAAATGTCAATCATTCTGAATGCAGATTTTTTTTAAGAAAATTAAGATGCATATAAATAAGTACATGATACAGCCATTTCAAATTATAAAACACATTATCTCTGTGTATTGACATGGAATGATATTCCTGATACATTGCTGATTGAAAAACAGAAATATAATCCCAAAAAAACACAAAACATGTATTGGGATAATATAATTATATAGGGAGATGTTTAGAAGTTTTTCATCCAAATATTTGGGCTATTGAGTAGCAAGAGTAGGGATTTTCCTCCCTTTCTTTTTTATATTCTTCTATATTATCTAAATTTTTTTTCAATACAAATCATTTCTACAATACTTTTTTTTTTTTTTTTTAATTAAGATATTGGCACTGGGCATGGTGGAACATGCCTGTAATACCAGTTACTTGGACAGGAAGATCAAATGTTCAAGTCCAGTCTCAACAACTAACAAGACCCTGTCTCAAAAAACTTTTTTTAATTAAATAAACAAATAATTAAGATTTTATAAAACAGGGATTATACTGAGGTCCTTAATGCTTAAAAGTTTTTTGTTTTCTTTATCCAACGTAAGACTGAACACAGCATTGTTGGAATTGAGTATTAGTTCTCAAAGTTGTTGTCAGCTCTAGGTCTTTATTAGTAAACACACTTCTCACAAAGCATCAGGAAATACCCTCTGATATCATTTCTTGGATTAAGAGGTAACAAGGAAAGAATGTTCTTTACAGAAACATATTGATCAATTATACCAACTTCATTTTAAATACAATGCAATTTTTTTCCACGAGAATAAAACCCAGTTGAGAAAGTGTGAAAGTTTTTAAAACATCCAATGTATTATATTGAGAATGTCTAAATGGGCACATTAATCCTTCAATACACATTTATGGCCTCTCCCATGTGCCAAGCACTGAGACTACAGAGAAGATTAAGTCATGTACCTGAAGGAATTCACAATCTAGTAGAAGAAAAAGAGATAATTAGAATGTGAATGTCCTAAATGTAAGACTAGATATAAACACAAGTAATTTGGAGAGCACAGAAGAGGAACAAAAATTATTAAGCTTTGAAAATGATCATATTTCTTGAAAAGTCACCAAATGTAGTACTTGCCAAAAATAGGGAAACAGGGCATTTGCCCATGTTTGTTCACAAAATGCCCAGAACTGGCATGAAACTTACTGATTAAAAAAAAAGTTAGGATCAGAATCAAGACTGTCATATTTTCAAAATGTAAACGTTTCTATTTTGTTAAACATAAAACACTTTCCAATTTATAGTAATAAAAATTGATATCACAGAACAAAAGTGAACTTTCAGGTTCATAAATACTCTTAGCAATTTCAAACTAACTTCCAGTTTTACCCAGCCCTATTAAACTTACAGATATGAGTTTTAAATACTTCTTAAAACTTTGCACAAATTGAAATATGAACAAATTCTCAAAGTGTCCCATCTTTTGTAAACACATCAAAATGAAAAAGCCAAAAATCTTCATAGATGTAAAATACAAAGTAAATGCTAAATTCACCCAGGAAAATGCTAATAGTTTAGTACTTCCTCGTTAGATAATTTCTCTTCCTGGTACAGAAGCAGAACTGTTATCAAATATTCCATGTCCCCAAATCCTCAGTCCCTGGAAGTCGCCTAGAGAACCCCCAAAGAACCTGGTTCCGGGAGAAAAGCAGGGAGGTAAACTTAGCCAAACCTTCGTGCAGAGGTCTTACCGGGAGGAGCTGCCCTGCCGGGTCAGACCGCACGAGTGCAGGTCAGTGGCGGAGTACTGTAACCCCGACTTCCGACGGGAAATGGGGGCGCGGGGCGCAGGTTCCCCGCGACCTAAGCCCAGGCAGGTCCTCACCAGAGCCTCCGCAACCCGGAGTGAGGAAGATCCGAGGGCCCTCGGCGGGGGTGTCACCCCGTGGCCCGACCCCAGCAAGCCCCGCCCGCGGGCGGACCCTGCCCGGAGACACAAAGGGAGGAGGGCCACTAGAGCTGTCGCTCTTCCTCCGGCTGGAGTCGCACCTTTCGGGACCCTGGCGCGGTTCGCCGCGGCTACTTCAAATCCTTGCAGGTCGCCTGCAGCCCTGCCCCTCGCTCTGGTTCCCTTATCCCTTCTGCCCAGGGCTAAAGCATTAGGGTCCACTAGTTACCGCCTCCTCTCCACCTCAGGACCGCTGAGCAGTCAAACCCCGCCCGGCCCGACCAGTCCAAATAGTGTGCCCGCGCGTGCAAATGCACACACCCAATTGCCCGCGGGGCTGCCGCCGCGCGCGCCCCCGTCCCGGCGCGTTTCCGCGAGCGCACAGGGACGCGCCCTCCCATCCCTCGGTGGGGGCGTGGTTACGCTACCAGGGCGCGCCGCGTTCTTCGGAAAAGAGGGCTCAACGTGGCGCGTGCGGCCCCGCCCCGCGCCCAGGAGTCCCGGCAGCCTGCGCGCGCCCGCGAGCTTCGATTTCCTCGCGCTTGCGGCAATTACGCAGAGGAAGCGGGAGGTGTGGCCGCAGCGCTCCTCAGCTGGAGGAACCCGGAGGCTGGGAGGCGCGTCGAAGGAGCGAGGATGGCCGGGAGAGGGATGGAGCTGGCTTCTGGGCGTTGCCCGGTCTGTAAGGGGGCGAGGCTTCCCAAGAAGTGGAAGCCGGCCACGTCCCGCTCGCGTGGGTGAACAGCCGCCCCGCCGTTGCGGTCCTCAGGGCGTCCAGACATGTCCGAGGTGAAGAGTAGGAAGAAGCCGGGGCCTAAGGGAGCCCCTGCAGAGCCCGTGAAACGGGGTGAGGGCAGGAAGAGCCCCGAGGCCCAAGGGGGCGGCTGGGCGGACCCGAGGACCGGCCTGAGCCTGCTGTCGCTGGGGACGTGCCTAGGCCTGGCCTGGTAAGTGGTCGCGGGCGGCTGCCGCCCAACCAGCGTCGCCCGGCTCTTCCAGGTCACGGTCCCGTCCTGCCTCGCCTGGCTTCACATCCCGCTAACTTGCATCCCCCGGCCTGCGGCTTCTGTTCTCTGCCTCCATCGCAGAGGAAGGATACGGCCCAACTTTGTTCTTTCTTTCGCTCATTCCTTGTAACTCATTTTTCTTCCGAGCTAGAAACGTGCCCCTCTTCGCTCAATTGGAATTGAGCCTAAAGTTTGGGAACCAGTCAGCCATTTGTTAAGCGTTGCAGGTTCGGCCAGGCTTCTGCTACACGTCAGAAGCTTTCACGTTTTTATAAACCGTTATCCGCGACAGATTTACCCCACCCCAGCTGTCCCTAAAATACCTGATGGAAACGTTTGCAACTTTAAAGAAAGTTCAACAGACATTAATGCTAATGGCAAAATTTGGAGGGTTTCTCATTTCCATCAGTGTACATACGTTTGAATATAAAACCTAAGTTACAGATTTGACCATAACTGTGAAGCTGCAAAATTTCTGTGTAGTACTTGTGTTTACTTAGGTGTAAACATTTGTAGTTTTTAAGCCAAACAAATAATGATATACTGGTGTCATTGGGGAAAATAAATATTAGAAATAACCTTTAAACTAGTTGTTTTATTTTCCCAAGATAATCTGTTTCATTTTATAACAACACTGACACTTTAATAGAATTTTCCTCCATTTTTCACAACCTTCCAAAGTGATAGAAGTCTAGAAGAAACCCCAGACCTTTAATCTAGGCTTTTTTTTTTTTTTTTTTTTTTTGGTACTGGGGTTTGAACCCAGGGTGCTTAACTACTGAGTTACATCCCCAACTGTTTTTTTATGTTTTACTTTTTTATTCTTTTTAATTTTACAACTACATTCTGGTAGTTGTAAATGATGTGGACACACTGGTTGTGTATTCATATATGAACATAGGAAAGTTATGTCCGATTAAGTCTACTGTCAACAAATTATAAGTTGCTTCTATATCCCATATCCCCTCCATTCCCTTTGTCCCTGTTTGTCTAATCCAGGGAACTTCTATTCCTCCCCCACCCCCATCATGTTTTTTTGTTTTGTTTTTTTGTGTGTGTGGAGGGGGAACGGGTGCTGGGGATTGAACCCAGGGCCTTGTGCATACAAGGCAAGCACTCTACCAACTGAGTTATATCCTCAGCCTCTCCATTCATCATGTTTTATTTTGAGACACGGTCTCTCTAAATTGTTTAGGGCCTCCCTAAGTTGCTGAGGCTAGCTTCAAACCTGCAGTCCTCCTGCCTCGGCCTCCCAAGTCACTGGGATTACAGGCCTGCGCCACCATGCCTGGCTGCCATTCAATAATTTGATTATGTCCTGGGGGAAAACTTAATAGAAAACTAAACTTGAAAACTTGAAAAAGTGATGCTTCATCTAAGGAATTTGCTATGAGGGATTTTTGTTTTTATTCTAGAAAGACAAAAACATGTTACATTCATTTGAAAGATTTCATCTGATCTATGACTTTGAAAAATATTTTTTTTAGTACTGAATCATTTATTTTTAGGATTAGAGGTGTATCTCAGTAATAGAGCACTTGTCATCATGTTTGAGGCTCTGAGTTCCATGCCTAGCACCATTAAAAGAAAAAAAAAAGTTTCTTTTAAATGGACAGAATCTACAACTGTACTAAAATAGTTGACTCTAAGTTGCTCCTGAGAAATCTTTTGCCACAAGAATTGAGTATATACATTTAGTTTGCTATTTATAGCAAAATATTCATGGTAAATTTGGGGTTGAAATTTTATCCTGGTAAGACATTTGCAAGCATTCTCCAAATAAAAGAGCAAACATTTGCCATTTCTTAAATACTTTCAAAGCACAGAATTATAACAAAGTAGTTGAAATCTTTACCATTAGAACACATACTTTAGCTTCAAAAACTCAATCCACCAAATCCTTATTAAATGGTAACTTTACTGACACTATTCAGTTGTTAAAATATAACAGTGAATATGTGTACCTATAAACACTGCTTATGCATCCTCTCACACTTTGTCTCACTGAGAAAGTCTGAACCCTTGTGCCCCAGGAGGATTTCAAGGCATCACAATATATGAGTATCTTCAGATCTTAGTTTTTGGGTCCTTGTTTGAAAAATAAACAGAAATAACACATAACAAACTTAAAAGTGTGTTGTTTTCCTATCTTCTCTCTGCTAAATAAAATCCTGATACATCATCATACATCAACTTGATAATAAATACTGGAGTGACCCAAGACATGAATTCAGTATCAGTTTGCATATCTCATTTCTAAAAGAACATTTTCAGATAAAATAATTGAAGAGATTCTGCTTTCAGAAAATTAAAAAGGAAGTTACTAAACAAGACAAAACCTTTTACACAAGGATATTTAGTTACCTAGAAATTCAGTCACCTGGAGCTATAATCCTAGCAATTTACAAAGATAAGGCAGGAGGATCACAAGTTTGAGGGCAGCCTCAGCAACTTAGCAAGACACTGTCTCAATTTTTTTTTTTTTTTTTTTTTTTGGTACCGGGTTTAAACTCAGGGACACTTGACCACTGAGGCACATCCCCAGCCCTATTTTGTATTTTATTTAGACACAAGGTCTCACTGAGTGGCTTTGCACCTCGCCTTTGCTGAGTTTGGCTTTGAACTCATGATCCTCCTTCCTCAGCCTTCTGAGCCACAGGCCTGCTCCATCATTCCTGGCTTCCAATTTTTAAAAAAGAAAGAAAAAGGGCTGTGGACACAGTGCAGTGGTAAAGTTTTAATCACCAGTACAAAAAATAATTTTTTTTAATTCCATTGTGAAGATTTTAATTTTCTTCTGGAAATTTCAACAAATTATAAGTTGCTTTTATAAAAGATTTTCATGACATTATAATTGTGTAGAAGAATTCAAAAGCTCTCTAAACAATATTTAGGATTTTCTTCCTTTATCGTCCAGTATAACTTTGTCTATATAATCTTGGCTAACTTTTTCTAGATCTTTTGCTATTATTGTTATTAGAGTTTTATCTTTAAAACAGGATTGTACTTTAAACATGAAACATGTTCAGTGTTTTTCTAAATATTGGGTTCTGTACTAAAAATGAAGCTGTAGATGGTATGAAATATAGGGTTAAGTATGTACCAACCCTGCTAGTGACACTAGAAATTTTTTGCAGAAGGTTTATAATACCTTCCTTTAGTCATTTGCCTCTGTCATTATTAAGTTGAAATAAAAGCCAAAGGAAATCCTGTATTTATGTCTTCAATCAACTGTCTCCACCTTTTACAATTCTGAAGGAGCCATACAGATTCAGTAGACCATTAGGGCTATAGAGCCCTAAATCTGTATGAGGTCTCTGTAGATTGCAATGGTTTATGATAGAATGAAGAAGATTCCTTTTGGAAGGCCTACACTAAATTTAGCCAATTAACCTTTGTCCTACATTTAACATTTTCAGGGCCTTACCTCTCCGATAGCGAGATCCCAAAGTAGGATAAGAGAATGCTGCTCCTTTAGTAACCTGTAAGTGGTCTAATCCATCTGTTCTATACTTCATTTACCATAACTCCAACCCCAATTATGCTTAATGTTCAAAGGAGATAGGGATAGGACTAGCTGACAAGTACAGGTAAACAGAAGGTAATCTGCTCCTTTATAAACCATAGGCACATAGGCAGGATGGAAAAACAGTTGTACAAAATAGTCAAAAAGAAAGGGCCAATGTACTTAAATAGAATAGCTGATGTGTTAAACTCTAGGTATTATTCTATGAACTTTTATAAATATGAACCTGTTTAATCCCTGTAACAACCCTTTGAGGTATTACCCTTGCTTTATAGATGAAGAAATGAGCAAAAGTTGTTTAATTTGTCCAAGGTGGTTACTACAGCTAATAAATGGTAGAGCCAAGATGGTCCAGCTACATGCTTAACCAGTATATGTACCCTTCCTTTGATACTAATACAAAATAAGACCAGACTCTAAAAATAGAGATCCCCCAAATCCAGAATTAGTCAATTTCTTCCTTTCACTAGAAGCTCTACCACTTAGCAGACCCTAATTGTTGGTCTTTCACACTCACCTAAAAGATTAGAAACGGTTCTGTTAGAATATGCCTCTGACTCATGAAAAGAAAATGAAGCACCTTGGGCTCAAATCTGGATGCCAGATTGAAAAAACTTGGTTTTTCAAAACTGAAGCATCCTTCTCTTAGGGTACTTTCTTGACTAGAAAATCAGTCATTCTCTTCCTTAATTTTAAGTGAATTAATGTTGATCAAGCATTTAGAATAGTGTGGCACATTTAAATGGAAATAAAATGTATTATAATGTATTATGCCTTATCAACACCATGCAGACCACTTTTCATTTTTTCATTAGTATCAATAAGTCAACTTTGTGCATGTTTTTATATGCACATTCATATGTAGCAAGGTTGAATCTTGTACTTTTTTACTTTTGTGAAAGGTGAAACATAAGAGGAGAAAAACCTTACAAGTTAACATCAGAAATGATATCTCTACTGATGTGACAGTTTTCTTCAAGTTTTTACTTAATGCTTGAATTTAAAAAGTCCAGAGACAGACAACATTAAAATATTTAATAAGGGGCTGGGGATGTGGCTCAAGCAGTAGCGCGCTCGCCTGGCATGCGTGCGGCCCGGGTTCGATCCTCAGCACCACATACAAACAAAGATGTTGTGTCCGCCGATAACTAAAAAATAAATATTAAAAAAAAATTCTCTCTCTCTCTCCCTCTCTCACTCTCTCTTTAAAAAGATATTTAATAAAATTGAAAATCCTGTAATGCATTTTTATAGTGAGTCAACTTTGATTCAGTCTTTTTTATAATGATTTTACTCTGAATAAACTCACTGATCTATACAATCAATCCATGAAGTAATACTATGGAGTATGGATGATAAAACTAGCCCCTAAAATTAGCTTTTACTTTAGGCTGACCTCAATCAAACCTATACTGAGGGTTGGGTGGGTATCTTAAAATTCAAGAATGAGAAGTGGATAAAAAATTTCGTCTGGGGCTGGAGTTACAGCTCAGTGGTGGAGTGCTTGCCTAGCACATGTGAGGCACATGTTTATTTTCATGTGGTACTGAAGTTCAATCCTCAGTACCACATGAAAATAAATAAATAAAATAAAGGCATTGTGTCCATCTATACTATATATATATAGTGTATGTATATATATATATATATATATATATATATATATATATATATTTTTTTTTTTTTTTTTTAATTTGTCTACCCATCCATCTTTGAAAAGTATGAACCTACCCAGGCCTGGTGTTGCATACCTATAATCCCAGCTGCTTGGGAAGCTCAGCCAGGAAAATCACAAATTCAAGCCCAACCTTGGCAACTTAGTGGACTGTTTAAAAAAAATAAAAAGGCTTGAGGATGTAGCTTATTCATAGGGTACCCCTGGATTCAATACCCAGTACCAAAAAAGAAAAAAGAAAAGAAATTAGGAAATGAAGGCTTTCTCATAGCCAGAAGTTTTGTTTAAAATTCATGTTGACACACAGGAGAATCTATGCTAATTATATAACCTGAAATTATACTAAATATCTCGACAGACATTAATCTGTACCATCAAAAGAAATGTCAATGGGGCATGGTAGTGCATGCTGTAATCCTAGGTGCTCTCAAGACTGAGGGAGGAGGATTTCGAGTTCAAAGCTAGCCTCAGCAAAAGTGAGGCACTAAGCAACTCTGAGACTCTGTCTCTAAATAAAATACAAAATAGGGCTGGGGATATGGCCCAGTGGCTGAGTGCCCCTGAGTTCAATCCCTGGTACTCCAAGAAAAGAAAAATTTCATCCAACATTCTGTTGGTTTAAAAAGAAAAAAAAAAAAAACAAGAAGAAGAATCCATTTTAGTTTTAGAAACTGAGAAGTCTAAAGATATCATTTATGAGTTCAAAACACCATTGCCTTTGTAAAAATACACAAAAGTCAGCTACACTTAAAAAAAAAAAAAAGTCTTTTACCTCTCTTTGAAGTCTTTGAAATCTTTAAGTGTTTTTAAGTTCATTTCAATGGAAATGAATTTACAAAACATGGTCAATTAGTAGTCCTCATGCTGTGCATTCAGATCACCTCTGAAGCTGTTTAAATTTTCAATGTTTACATCATATACTAGACCAATTAAATCAGAATCTCTGCAGGTGAGGCCCAGGTATAAGATTTGTTAAAGCTGCCAGGTGATTCCAAGATACAGGGGAGCTTTTGAACCACTCTTCTAGGTACTGTTACTTAGGTGCTTCACTTGGGTCTGCTCCATTGCTTTTTTTTTCCTCCCTCTCTTGGTACCAGAGATTGAACTTAGGCTGCTTAAACCCTAAAGATTGGGATACCTTTTTTATTCTTCTACCTTTGTTTGATGAAGAATATATTCTAACTTTTTTATTGTCTGTATTTTGGTTTGGTTTGGGTATTGGGGATTTAACCCAGGGGTGCTTTACCACTGAGTCACATCCCCAGCCCTTCTTACTTTTTTTTTTTTTTTTTAAGAGAGAGAGAGAGAGAGAGAGAGAGAGGAGAGAGAGAAATTTTAACATTTTTATTTTTTAGTTTTCGGCGGACACAACATCTTTGTATGTGGTGTTGAGGATCGAACCCGGGACGCACGCATGCCAGGCGAGCGAGCGTGCTACCGCTTGAGCCACATCCCCAGCCCCTTCTTACTTTTTGAGTCAGGGCCTCACTAAGTTGCTGAGGCTAGCATTGAACTTACAATCCTTGCCTCAGCCTCCTGAGTCACTGTGATTTCAGGCATACACCACTGTGCCAGGCTCATTATTGTTTTAATCTTATGATCAAACTCAGGGCAAACTATCTACCACTGAACTACACCTCTAAGTCCTATTATTTTCATCTTTTATGTTGTTACTGTGGATTAAACCCAGAGGAGCTTTACCTCTGAGCTACATTCCCAGTCATTTTTATTTTTTCAAATAAAAACATTACAGGTATGTGCCACTAGGCCCACTTCAGTTCTATTTTAGAATGACATCTGAACTGCTCTACATGAGTTGTATTGTAGAGTATAATCAATTGTAGGGTTTATATACCTGCATTACATATGTATTCCACCTTGACAGTGGCTCCCTTTTGTTTTCATGCCTCTTCTATTATTTTGCATCTTCTTTGAGAGAGAGAGAGAATTTTTTATTTATTGTTTCAGTTTTCAGCGGACACAACATCTTTGTATGTGGTGCTGAGAATCGAACCCGGGCCGCACGCATGCCAGGCGAGCGCGCTACCGCTTGAGCCACATCCCCAGCTGGAATTTTGCACCTTCTAATCACAATCACCTCTCTCTCTTCCAAATCATGATTTTTGCTTTTCATGAGTCTATTCTTCTACATTTTAACTTTTAAGTACTTTTTATAGATAATCTTTGTTTTTCCTACATTTTTTGTTTCTCCTGTAAAAACACTTTCTAGGTAAGTGTCCTAATATGGCTTTGAGGAAAATAGTTTAGATCAAAGAGCTTGTTCTAAATAGTTTACCATGACTTTCTCCAAAATGTTTCCTGTTTGTACGTACATCTATTACAGATATCACACTGTCTTACTGTGCTGTGAAATGTAAACAAGGACAGAGTTTACTCTTGTCAAGGGTTAAAGCAGTACCTATCACATAGTATTTATCTGCATGTTATAAATGAAATAAACTGACAAAAATTACAGCTTGCTACCAGAATTTATGTTCTTACCAGAAGTGGATATAATACTTCTTTGAAATTCAAATTTAAATGAATATGAATAGGGCCATAATGACTTTTTTCTTTTAATCTTTCCCAGGTTTGTATTTCAACAGTCAGAAAAATTTGCAGAGGTAGAAAACAAATACCAGTTACTGAAAATGGAAAGCAAGGAGTTCCAAGGACTTCAAAGTGAAATCAGTTTAATTTCAGAAAAGGTAATTATTAATTTATTTGGGGAGACTTTTCCATTTTACTTCTCCTCTAGCCTTCCTTTATGCCAGCTCAGAACTTCTATCTTCCTGCCTATTAAACTGTTACCATTTCAACTCACTGATCTTCCGACCTCTTGACATTCTTCCTCTGATCCAATTTGGATTTATACTGCACCTTAAAAGGACATGGATTTTTGTATATAACAATGTCTACTGTTGAAAAAGACCAGTATGCATTTGCAAAGCCCTGGGTTCGATCATCACCACTGCAAAAAAAAAAAAAAAATTTAAAAAATTTAAAACTTAAAAATAAGTAGAAGACTGATAGGTTCATATTGATATATTAATTTTTTTAAGTGTCAGGTTACCCGAGCAATGAAAACATGGTTGAGCTTTACATATAAAATTAGAATATGAATAGCACTTATAGATAATCTATCATTTTCTTTCCACATTTTAAGAATGTAGGTATATGCATATAAAAATAACAGGTCTGTCAGAAAAAAAATAACTAGCCTAAACATAAGTTTTGATTCTATAGCCAGAGTTCTAATGAAAATTAAAATAACACCTTGTAGGGGTTGGGGCTGTAGCTCAGTGGTAGAGTGCTTGCCTGGCATGTGTGGGGCCCTGGGTTCAATCCTGAGCACCACAAAAAGATAAATAAATAAAATAAGGGGATTGTATCCGTCTATAACTAAAAAAAAATTAAATAAAAATAACACCATGTATATGACATGTTTCTTCAAATTGCAAATGATTTCCAGCAGATGCATTATTTACTGTGATTCTTAGAAATATGAAACCATCTTGTCACTCCCACATCTCTCAGAAGAGGATCCACTGTGCTCATGTGGGCTGTATCTGGCTAGCAGTGACCAAGCTATGACTGAGAAACACGTTTGTTCATCTATCCATCACTAAGCCTTTACTCATGTTAATCAGCATGTGGTTGGCACCAGGGTGGTAAAGATGTTAATATAGACAGACATGATGGAGGGTCTAATTCCCTATTGCCTCATGAGAAAGATGAGCATATAATGCCCCAGAAGAAAAAAGTCATGAATGAAAATTGAGTGATTTATGCATGCCAGAGGATTCCATGGAAAAGGTGAGCATAATGGGCTTCTGGGAAGAAACTGAAAAGGACTTGGTATTTTGACATAGGGCTCAAATTGGAATCTGGTTATAAGCACTCTGGAATACTGAAAGAAAAATTTCAGGTACTAGAATTCATATATTTAACTAAAAGCTATTAAAAATAAATTTTGAACAAAGCCAGATTTCCTTTTTAAATAAAATATTTTGGTGACATAAAAAATTTTTGAAACATTTTTAAAATATCATCATTGAATCCATAGAAGACACTGGATAGATCTTGTTGAGACTATAGAATATATAATACAGAAGATCATAATACTTTCCCCCTATCAAATTTAAAATCAGGAAGTATTCAGTCTTTTTATAGTTCTTTTCTAGGAGTAGTTTAATAATAGCTGCCTTTTCCCAAAGCTGGCCCTAAAAGTCAGCATAATGCAATAGGAGGGAAGAATAACTAGAGGTGGGCTCTCATCACGATTCGGTTACTTGGAACAAATTACTTGAACTTCCCTTGGCCTCTATTCAACATTCATTAAGTGAGAAATAACAGGATAAGATATATATGCAAACTGTTTAAAAACTTTCAGCTAATAATAATGGTAAGGTATTGGCTGTTTTCAAAAAAGTGAAAAACTATTAGAATATATTGGCAGCCATAAATGCTAGTTACTGTGATGTATTAGTTTTCAATCGCTGTGACAAAATACCTGAGTAAATCAACTTACAAGAAGAAAGATTTATTTTGACTCATGACTTTGAAGGTTTCAGTCCATGGTGGACTGACTCCATTGTTTCTGAGCCAGTGGTAATGTTGTAGTTCATTGTGGTGGAAGGTGTGGAAGGAGCAAAGCTGCTCACATCCGAGCATCTGGGAAGGAGAAAGAGGAAGAGTGAGGAAGGGGCTAAGAACAATATATAGTCACCCAGGACTTGCTGCCCGCAAAGACCCACTCCCTCTAACTGGTTCCACCTCCTGCAGTTTCCACCACCTCCCAATAGCCTGTTAAGTTATTAATTCATCAGTGATTAATCCTCTGATATAATATCAGAGCCCTCATGATCCAATCACTTTCCAAAAGTCCCACCTCTGAACATTGCTGCAAGCCTTTAACACATGAGCCAAACTATACCATTGTAGTATATCATCATTTAATAATTTGCAAATTAAAGCTTGAGATTATTATACTGAAAAATAGATTGTTTACTTGGGCTATATTGCCTCAAGATTACAGTGATGTTCTGATGAACAGCTTACACAGGAAATCATCTTAGATTAAGATGCTCAGTTCTTCAAAATACTGCTAATTACCAACATACAAGTATATCTCAGAATTGGTTTTTAAAGGAGTTTGTATTATGGCTACATGTGTGCATTAAAATAGTTTTTAAAAAAACATTTCAGAGTGGTCTTATCTTATTAGTTAGTATTATTGTTGCACATTGTTCCCACCTGTCACTTGGAACTACTATAGGTCTTGAATGGGATGAGCCCAGAAGGTTTTTATGTCTGCCCTTCTTCCTAGGCATCAACAAATGTGTTTTTTGTTCTCTGAGAAATGGGGACTACAAAAAAACACAAGACATGTATCTCTTCCTGAAAGGTCTTTAGAAGCTTTCAGATCTTCTTTATCTAATTTATCAGTCTGCTAATGAGTCAGACTTCAGAGTCACTTTTAAACCTTTCTTTATTGTACTTCTGACTTATTTCTCCTCTACAATCTTTTGCTCCTTGGGTTACTTCTGTCACAGTGAGATAGGTGAGCTCTCAGGCAAAGAAAAAAAGAAACCTTTACTAGATTAGAGACCCAAATCAAGAAAAAAAAGAAACCTTTACAAGATTAGAGACCCAAATCTAGGAGCATGACCAGCTATACTTGTGTTTAGTGAGATGAACAAAACTTCCAGCATATGATTGCACCAGATCAATTAGAACAAAAGCATAATCAATTTAAATTTTAAATATCACTAGATTCAAGGACCTATACAATGTACCCCAAATGATTTATGACTAGACTGCTTAAATTGGAAAAAACATTCTGAATGCCAAATATCAAATGATTGACATGGGATTTGATTTTCATAAAAGCGTACCTGGGAATCTGCAAGAAAGTACTACAAATAGTCAAGAAAGTACTACATATAGCTCAACTCTGGGTGTATTACTCTTCTTCTTGCCTCATGAGAAAGATGAGCATATAATGCCCCAGAAGAAAAAAGCCATGAAGACAAGGGGCATCCACACCCTGCCTTTGGGATGTATCTATCTTTGCTTTACTGTCTTTTATAAATGCATCATCAATTCTTTTCAGTGGAGTAAGTCAAGAGCCCACCTGGGCCAAGTTGAGGTCTCACTGCACCCTTGGAAGGACCTCCTCATACCCCTATTTGGTGACAATGACACTAATCATAGTCCATTCTGATTTGTTGTTAATTTCTTTGTCTCCCTTACTCCTTGTAGAGCAAACACTGCATCTTTTATTGCTATTTTTTTAGCACCTAGAAATGAAACCAGCTCATAGAAGACACTGGATAGATCTTATTGAGACTATAGAATATATAATACAGAAGATCATAATACTTTCCCCCTATCAAATTTAAAATCAGGAAGTATGCTGTGTTTATATTTTATAAAATGTCTAGCACTAGCTCTGGCACAGAGTGAACATTCAAAAATTTTGAACTATACTTTGGAAAGTACATTAATAGATACTACAATAATTCCCACTCTCAGGCTTATGGCTATGGACGTTTCTTTAGAAGCTTAGGACTCCAGGTGTGGTGGCTGAAGCCTCTTATCCCAGCAACTCGGAATGCCGAGGCAGGAGTTTTGCAAATTCAAGGCCAGCCTGGGCAACTTAAACTTAGCAAGGCCCTGTCTCAAAATAAAAGGGCATGGGCTGGGGATGTGGCTCAAGCGGTATCGCGCTCGCCTGCCATGCGTGCGGCCCAGGTTCGATCCTCAGCACCACATACAAACAAAGATGTTGTGTGCGCCGAAAACTAAAAAATAAATATTAATATTCTCTCTCTCTCTCTTTTTTTAAAAAAAATACTTAAAAAATAAATAAATAAATAAAAGGGCATAATCAGTAGTAGAGCACCCTAGGTTCAATCTCAGTACTACCCCCCCCAAAAAAAAAGAAAGAAAGAAAGTATTAGGAAACATCAACAAAGAAAGGTATTATTGTACCATACTGTGCATAGTAGTTTTTTAAAAATTTAAGTGATAGTAGTGTGTTGGATTATTTAGAGAGGAAATGACTGGAAGCAGATATTTAGATAATACTTCTTTTATAATATATCTTTTCTTGATCTTTGAAGTCTGGGTTGAGTCTCCACCTAGGTGCTTCCATAGATGGAAAATCCCTGTTATAATGCAGATAAATGCATTTTTCCCCAGTTAAACTAAACTGCTTAAAGGCAGAACTATGTTATGTCTTTAACACAATTCTACAAACATTTGATATATTAATAATCATTTCTAGGCATTTCTATAATCTATGAAGTTATTATCTATGTGAATATAGACTTAATTAAGACCAGGACTGGTCTTCATAGTCCAGATATATATGAAGAGGTGTAGCAGGAGCTTAATATCAGTTGCTGATACTTACAACACTTTATCATTTGTGACTTGTCTCACTAAACTTTATTTATTTATTTATTTTTGCATTACGATTGATTCTTTATCACTAAACTTTTTTTTAAATTCATATTTGCTTTGTGAGATCTGATTCTAGTAACTTATGCATAAAAGGTTGGCCTAAGAAAATTTTTTTTCTAGCAGAAACTCTTCCAGAATCATAGATTTTAGGGAAAATTTTTACACTAAATTGCAATTTCTAAAAAGTCAAATAACCACTAACATGACATCTTAACTAACTACGTTTGAGTGAAAAAGAGGACAGTGTGATACACTTCAGACTTTCTTTTTACATTATCTTTCTCTTGAATATTGTTTCCATGGCAAAGCACAAATATCTAGGATTATAGCACCAAATATGGTGGCAGCTCAGGAGGCTGAGGCAGGAAGATCACAAGTTCAAAGCCAACCTCAGCAATTTAGCAAGGCCCTAAGCAACTCAGTGAGACCCTGTCTCTAAATAAAACACAAAAAAGGCCTGGGGATGTGGCTCAGTGGGTAAGTGCCCCTGGGTTTAATCCCCAGTACCAAAAAACAAAAAAACGTAGGATTATAAATTTAGGTTTATATTTTTGTGGCAAAGGGCTAATCTGTATTTATTTGTTAAAACAACCATGAAAGTAATAAATGTTTGTCTGTTTGATTCTGACAAAGTTGAATATTTTAGTCATGAATATTTTAGTCAGAATTTGAACTTGGTATTTATTATGCTCCTAATTGTTAAAAGTATATGTCTCTAATATAAAAAAGTATTAAGTAGCCTTGGGAATTGTTTTGTGTTACAAATGCAGCTTGAGTCTACTGAAAGTATCCTGCAGGAAGCTACATCATCCATGTCTTTGATGACCCAGTTTGAACAGGAAGTATCCAGCCTCCAAAGATTCATGCATGACATTCAAAACAGTGAAGAGATGCTCACTCAAAAGATGCAAAAGCTTAATGAGAAATTCCAAAATATTACAGATTTCTGGAAGAGAAGCCTAGCAGAAATGAATGATAATACAGACATTTTCAAATCAGAAGCAAAACATATACATTCTCAAGTTACTGTCCAAATTAACTCAGCTGAGCAAGAAATAAAATTACTCACTGAACGTCTAAAAGATTTGGAAGATAGCACACTACGAAATATTAGAACAGTAAAAAGACAAGAAGAAGAGGATCTTCTGAGAGTAGAAGAGCAGCTTAGCTCTGATACAAAAACAGTTGAGAAGTTAGAAGAGGAACAGCATGCTCTCCTTGCCAGAGATGAAGATCTGACTAATAAACTTTCCAGCTATGAACCCAAAGTTGAAGAATGCAAGACTCATTTGCCAACAATTGAAAGTGCTGTTCTCTCTGTTCTCAGAGTCTCTCAGGATCTGATAGGAACAGAAAAGAAAATGGAAGACCTCACTATGCAGATGTTTAATATGGAAGATGATATGTTGAAAGCTGTATCTGAAATAATGGAGATGCAGAAAACCCTTGAAGGACTTCAGTATGATAATAGCCTCTTAAAGATGCAAAATGAACTGAATGTTCTGAAAGGAAAAGTTCATGATATTATAACATATTCCAGTACAAGAGAAAAGGGAACTTTAGAAGAATATAAGCTAGAAAATAAAGGAATCGATGATTTTTAAAAAAAAATCACTGCATGTATTCTGATGAATCATTCAACTATGCATGAATCAATTAGTTTCATGGTTTTTGAGTTATAGTGTTATGCCTCACTTTATTGGAAAAATGAGAAGTCCACACAATGGATTTATCCACATAATCAAAGCTTACCTTTTTAAGGTCTAAACCTTACTTTAACTATTTTAAATATAATTAATTCTAAAGTTTATATTTATCTGTCTTTAAGGTGATATACTCAGTTTTTTAAATGTTTTCCAATAGTTGATGAATATCAATATGAACTTCACCTATTATATTTGATCCAAATATTTTGCTATATCTGGGTACTATTGAAGCATTTTTACAATTCACTGAATGACCCAAATTTGCTATTTTTCAAACCTGTGTTTTCCTTACATCTTTTCTATCACCTGATCTTGCTCAGGTTGGGTAGTAACAAGTCTGCCTCAGTCAGTTCTTCACTTTCCTATGTTAATTCACTGCAGGCTAAGAGTCCAGTCAAGTCCATAGGAATTTTGTAGGGGCTGGGTATAAAGCTCAGTTGCTAGAGTGGTTGCCTCACATGAGGCCCTGGGTTCAAACCCCAGCACTACAAAAAGAAAAAAGAAAAGGAGGAATTTTATCTAAAGTAAAGGATAATGTGCCTGAAGATGAGCCTGGGACTTTTCTGTGAATTAATATGCACTCTCTGAAAACTATAAAACCTAGGAAATACTTTACTTTTCGTTAAGGTTCTAAACTGTGTTACAAATACTTGCAAGAATTTTTAAATTGAGTAAATTCTTACTTAAGGCCTTTCTTATTACTTGTGTATGCTTCAAAGTATGAACTTACAGAATATCTTTGTATACTGGATTTTTTTAATGTTCTAACTGTGTTAGACTGTGGAGTTTGCTAGATACCTGATCTCCAAATAAATTGGTGTAGTTACAATAAAAATACCCAATAAGCCTGTGGCTTATTTAAAGTGGCAACATAATGATAAATAGTGATAATTATGATGACTAAAGGTATGTCATTAAGGGTTCCCCAAACTTTTGGGACTAAATTTATTTTACGTATTGACTTTATTTTATCTAAAATTATTTAATGTAGCCAATTATATCATATATTTGCATTGGAAGTTCTGTTCTTATTTCTTTTTCCAGTAACTATCTCAGTTTTATAGTACAGTTTCAGTGGAATTAGACACAAACTTTTTTCAACAAAAACTTAAAGCAGTTCCTAAAGGTAGTTGTGATAGTTTTATTATGTAATTTTGCAAGTTTTTGGAAAAATACCTAACAAGTTCTCCATTGGAGTTAAGAAGGCCTGTGGCAGACAGACATTGAGTTATATAAACAAACATCTGTGTGCACTGACAAATTTGTGTTTGTATGCCTTTTTTTTAAATGCCAATAAACAAGATTATAAAGTTAGCTGGAACATCATTGTTTCTGACCTCTACACTTTAGGGATAGATGTGATTCCCCCGCACCCTCCTCCACCCCACTTGGTATTGAACCCAGGGGCAGTCTACCACTGAGCTTCATCCCCAGCCTTCTTTTGAGTCAGTGTTTCACTCAGTTGCTGAGGCTGGCCTTGAATCCACGGTCCTCCTGCCTCAGCCTCCTAGTTGCCATTACTTCCAGCTGATCTCTTCTCTTGTGCTCTTCATTTTTAATTAATTGTATGTGTGCCATTACTTCCAGATGATCTCTTCTCTTGTGCTCTTCATTTTTAAATAATTTTTGCCTATCACCAGATTTGATTCAGCTTTACTATGTACTTGTACATACCATAGTAAGAGTTACTGAAACTTAAGGTGGGCACCATGCTCTATGATAACACAAGGGGAATGAAAACCACTTCTACAAGCATTACATAAAAAAATACTGAAGGGCTGGGGGTGTAGCTCAGTGGCAGAGTGCTTGCCTTGCATGTATGAGGCACTGGGTTCAAACCTCAGCACCACATAAAAATAAACAAATAAAAGCATGCTGTCCATCTACAACTATAAAAAAAATTTAAAAAAAAAAACTAAAGTCGGGGGGCTGGCGTGGTGGCTCAGTGGCAGCTCGCTCACCTAGCAAGCATGAGGCCCTGGGTTCGATCCTCAGTACCACATACAAACAAATAAAGGTATTGTGTCCAACTTCAACTAAAAAATAAATATAAAAAAAAAAAAAAAACTAAAGTGGGGCTGGGGTTGTGGCTCAGTGGTAGAGCACTTGCCTTGCATGTGTGAGGCCCTAGGTTCAATCCTTAGCACCACATATAAATAAAAAAAAAATAAAGGTATTGTGTCCATCTACAACTAAAAAATTTTTTTTTAATTAAAAAAACTATTGAAGTGTGTGTGTTCCTTTCCGAAGATTTTCCTATTTAAAATATTGCTATTGGATTTAGATATACTTAATTTATCTTTGTTTCTTTTGTTCATGTAGTTAACACAAATATTTGATATTTCTTAAACTCCCATTTACCAAATATTAAATTCAATCCTTCCTTAAAGGAAAATTGCCAATATTCGAAGATACATTTTTGTATATTTGTAATGGATAATAAACTTTATTATCAATTAACTTATTATGAGTCCATTTTTTAAATTTTTAGCACAAACCAAAGCTTTAAAAAAATACCTAATTTTTTTGTTATCTTTTGAGTATAAAGTTTAAAAATACATTTTTATAAATGTTTTCTTAAATTTTGCCTAATGACAAGCTGTTGACTAGGTGTACTTTTATATTTTATAATGAAAAATGTTGGTTTAATCTCAGCCTAATTGGAGTCCTCTGAATAACCTATAATCTTGATCAAAGTTTGATCTTATGTCATTATACAGTAATGATACTATAAATTCACCATAAACACTAAAAACAACTCTTATTTCTTTACAAGCTTATCTTATTCAGGTGACAAAAGCTCTGCAAATTTTCCCAGGGTCTATTTGTTTCAATTCAGCTATGAGCTATTAATAGTTAATTAAATCAACTATTGATTAATATAATTGATTAATTTAATTCTCTCCCAGCTAAGAGAAAAGGATAAAATTAACATTTTGTGTGCCAAACATTTTTAGGAGATTCATATACATCATCATCATCATCAGAATTATATTGAGTGCCTGCTATGATGTGCTATGCTAAGAACTTTACATGTATTACCACTTTTCCTCACTATAGGTTTGTAACTATTACACCCATTTACAAATAAGGAAATTGAGGATCAGCAAGATTAGATTATCACTGCAAGTTCTGTCCAACTCCAGAGGCTGAGGACCTCCTATCATATGATACAACTAGGGAAGGAAAAAAAAAAAAATCACAAGAAAACTACTGTCAGTAGAACTATTAAAAAGCAGTAATTCAGACAAACATGTTTGTTTTCTACTATGTTGCCATTAACTAGACTATAAGCTCTTCAAAAGTTCTAACAATTGTTTGGACTTCAGGCATAAGAAGGAGGTATCTTAATTTGAGTAATGCTAGTAAGCTACATTTACTCTACCAGAGTAAATATGTTAGTAAATGATAACCTAGTAATAAAACAAATGAAAGTAAGTCAGCTACTCCTTTTACCCTTGGGAGACTGTGTTTTAGCAAATACACTGTTTAGCAAAACAGTTTTGCAATCACTACTTGATTTCTTTCCTGCCTGTGGCTACTTCTTATATACCCACAATAATATTTTCACAAACTAACTTCTCTACTTAAAAAAATTCAAAAATTAACACTTTAGGCTACCTTCACCACCTATAGTTAATGTAGTATAAAGCTATTGAGAAAATTTCTAAAATACATTTTGAACCAAAACACACTTGACGGGACAAGGAGAGAAAGTTGCTACCTTGAATTAATTCTCTGCTCCATTTCATCAGTTCATTACAATTCTTTTACAGCTATATAACTGCTTCTTTTTAAAGATGCCATCAAAATACTATCTGAACATATATACTGTGGTTTTATTTCCATTAAATAAAACTATATTAACCAAAATAATTTCAAAAAGTGTTTGCAGAGTAAGCCAAATACAATTTAAGGAAGATAACCTATTTAAAAACACATTGAAGAAATACACATTTAAAAAAATTTTTTTTGATATATTTAAACTGCATCTTACTTTGTAAAAATGTTTTTCAGCCTGAATATTTGCTTTTCTATTATTTGTTTTCTTTTGAGTTTTCAATAATCTATTTATTGACATTCTGCTTCCCAAACTAAACTACAAACTCCCCAAAACAGAGTTTGTCCTTGATTATACCACCACATCCTATAACGGTAACATTGTTGAATCCAACTAGTTTACTATTAGTAGATTGCTATCAATAGTCTCCTACTTTAAAATATAATGCTTTCATAGAACAAGCTGTCAGTTAAATGAAAAGTCAAACAATTGATATACATGACAAATGAGGTTCCCTTTTCAGAGTAATCACAGTGTATATATCTGTCTTTGGGCATCAAAATTGATTATCTATTTCTAGCATTTTGCATTTGTTCTTTACTTCATAGTTCAGTACATAGTCTACAGGCTTAGTTAATCTTCTAATTGATGCCATTATAGTCTCACCTGACAATTCACATCCTTGCTTTAATTTCAGCTTTGTATATTTATGAGAACTACCCATCTTATGATCAAAATTTAATTTTCTCTTTCTCTTCATTTTATAAACTGATAGCACAGTGCAATAAAATTTCAAATATTCAAAGTACAGTAAAATATTCAACTTCCCCAATAGTGCTGTAGAGACACATTTAGACACAAAGAGATTATATCAACCAAAAATCTACAGCCAGCAAAGACACCAATCAACAGATTGAAGAGACAACCTGAAGAATGAAAGAGAATATTTGAAAACCATACATCTGATAAGGGATTAATATCCAAAATATATAAGGAACTCAAGCAACTCAGTAGCAGAAAACAACTCTTTTTAAAAATGGGCAATGGTCCTAAATAAAGATCTATCAAGACATAAATGAGCAACAGGTCTGATGAAAAAATTTTCAACATCACTAATACCAGGAAAATGAAAACTTAAAGCTGCAATGAGATAACATCTCATACCTATAAAAATGTTTACTGTCAAAAAGAAAAAAAGGTGTTGGCAAAATGTGGAGAAAAAGAAACACTTTTAGACTCTCAGTGAGAATTCGAATTAGTACACCTATAGGAAAAACATTATGGAAGTTCCTCAAAAAGTTAAAAAATAAAACCGCCATGTGATGGAAACATTCACTTCTAGATATGTATCCAAAGAAAATGAAGCCAGTAGTAGAAGAGATATATGCATTCCCATGTTCTTTGCAGCAGCATTTTCAATAGCCAATTTATGGAATCAAAATAAGTGTCCGTCAATGGATGAACAATAAACAAAATGTATATATACACAATGCAATACTATTCAGACTTTAAAAAGAAGATCATTGTCATTTGCAACAGCATGAATAAACCTGGAGGGCATTATGTTGAAAAAAATAAACTAGGCACAGAAAAACAAATACTACATGGTATAGCATGGTGACTATACTTAATAAATAATGTATTATTCACTTGAAAATGGCTAGTAGAGTATATCTCAAATGTTCTCACCACAAGTGGAGGGAAAAAGTGAAGTAAGGAATATGATCATTAACATGATTAATCATTTCAGTGTTTACATATATCAAGACATCACATTGTACTCCATAAATATATACAATTTTAATTTTATCAATTAAACCTTAGTAAAGCAGAAAAAAAGGGCTTAGCCTGGTGTCAGGCACCTATAGTCCCAGCTACTTGGGAAACTAAAGCAGTAGGATCCCTTGGTCCCAAGAATTTGAGACCAACCTTGGCAACATAATGAAACCTCATCTCAAAAATAAAACAGTGCATGCCTGTAATCCCAGCAGCATGGGTGGCTGAGGCAGGAGGATCGTGAGTTCAAAGCCAGCCTTAGGAAAAGCAAGGCATTTTAAGCAACTCAATGAGACCCTGTCTCTAAATAAAAATACTAAATAGGGCTGGGAATGTGGCTTAGTGGTCAAGCGCCCCAGAGTTCAATCCCTGGTACCAATAAATAAATAAAGTAAAATAACTTCCTTTAACCCAATTTAAAAATTATGTAATACATATATGTATCAAGCATTATATGGTACCTCATTAATTGTACACCTTTTATGTAGTCAGTTAAAAATTTAAAAAGTAGAAAGTTTTAAAAACAAAACACACACAGACACACATCCAAAAAAAAACTTGGATAAAAAGAGACGCTCTTTTGCCTTTTCTCACCCTCCAAATATACCAAATTTCATCTGAAAGAGATTTTTTCCCTTCTCTAGAAATAGTAAATACTTCACTATCTCATTTAGAGTATTTTGTTGCTATATAGAGAATCAGTGGTATGAAAGTAGTAACTCAGAAAAAGTAACATCCAGTAACATTTTATGAAATTTCCTGAATGTTTTCCTTCTTATTCATTAGTAATAAATTGTTCTAAAAGCTCTTACTTTTGAAGCCATCTTTTACCAAATGCTTTCCCGAAGAGCAGAAAAATTATAAATATAGCACGTAAAATTAAGTTGAATTTTAAATTTTGAGGCTTTAATGAATTTAATCATTGTGGTGTTATATTTTCTTATAGTGTCAGAAATGTGAAGCTCTTGTGGAAAAACTGAAGTCGTTTCAAATAATTGTACATCTAAAGCATCTAGAGGAAGAAATTTATGCAGTGAAATCTTGGTCCAGCAAGATGACTGAAAAACAGGATATACTGAATAACAATTTGACAACTCTTTCTCAAGAAATTACAAAACTAGACCAAAGTACAACTTCCATGGCAAAAGATGTTGGTCTCAAGATTACAACTGTAAAAACAGATATACGACGTATTTCAGGTTTAGTAACTGATGTAACGTCCTTGACAGAGTCTGTGCAAGAACTGGAAGCTAAATTAGAAAAAGTAGACAAAAATACAGTGAAAAACATAGGTGATCTTCTCTCAAGTAGTATTGATCGAACAGCAACACTTCGAAAGACAGCATCTGAAAATTCACAAAGAATTAACTCAGTTAAGAAGACGTTAACTGAGCTAAAGAGTGATTTCAACAAGCACACAGATAGATTTTTAAGCTTAGAAAGTGACAGAGCTAAAGTTATGAAGACAGTGACTTTCGCAAATGATCTAAAACCAAAGGTATATAACCTAAAGAAGGACTTTTCCCGGTTGGAGCCATTGGTAAATGATTTAACACTACGCATTGGGAGATTGGTTACTGACTTATTACAGAGAGAGAAAGAAATTGCTTTTTTAAATGAAAAAATATCTAACTTAACTATGGTCCAAGCTGAGATTAAGGATATTAAAGATGAAATAACACATATTTCTGATATGGATGTTTAACATTGTTTAGCTTAGACTGAGGTAATCATTTTTTTAAAATGGGATCTCTGTTATGTTGGGATGAAAACCAGTTTGTATTTTATTCTATTTTTCCTAGTAATAAGTTTTTTTTTGAGGGGGGTGGTTCCCAAGATTGAATTCAGGGGCATTCCTCCACTGAGCCTTATCTCTAGCCCTATTTTGTGTTTTATTAGAGACGGTGTCTCACTGAATTGCTTAGCACTTCTTTAAATTACTGAGGCTGGCTTTGAACTTTGAACTTTGAAATTCTCCTGCCTCAGCCTACAGAACCAACGGGATTACAGGCATGCAGCACCTCACCCAGCCTAATTTTTTAAACGGAATGAACATTTGAATTTCCCAAACATGCTGCAACATAAACTTGCACCTTTATATAGCAACAACCTTATCCATCACCCTGGCCTACATACTCTTAAACACACATGCCCTTATACTAGTGGGGAAAAGGAGAATCAGCTGGTCTAGCACTGGGAAATCTGGGCAAGGCAGAATCTGAATCCTACTTATCTCATTGACTGATAGGAAATACAGTGTGTTATAGTTTAAATATGAGGTGTCCCTCAATCATGTGAGACATTACTAGAACATTCAGAGGTGAAATGGTTTTAACTCACTGCTAGGTATTAACTGGATGTCAACTATAGGAAGATAGGGTGTGGCTAGAGGAGGTGGGTCACCAGGGGCAGGTGGTATTTTATTCCTGGTGAGGAAAGCTGTCTTTATTTGCTTCTAGATTGTCACATCCTGAGCTTTCCTATGCCATACTGTTCCACCAGGTTATTTTGCCTCACCTCGCCCAGACCAATGGAGTTCGCCTTCTTTGGACTATGATCTTGGAAACCATGAGCCCTAAATAAATTTTCTCTCTAAAATTGTTCTTGTCAGGTGTTTTGGTCACAGCAACAGAAAAGCTGAATTAAAGGGCTGGGGATATAACTCAGTTGGTAGAATGCATGCACAAGGCACCCTAGCACCACAAAAAGGAGGGGAAAAAAAAAAAACTTGACTAAAATAGTGTGGTTGGGACCCTAACTGAATAACTATTCCAGCAAAGTATAGTGGCCCACGCCTATAATCCCAATGACTGGAGAGGCTGAGGCAGGAGGATCATAAGTTTGAAGGAAAGCCTGGGCAATGTAGTAACCCTGTCTCAAAAAAAAAAAAAAAAAAAAAAAGCTCAGTGATACAGCAGCCCTGGGTTGAGTCCCAGTATGGGGGTTATGGGATAGGGGAGGGGACTACTATTCAAGGTTCAGGACTGTAGCATTCATTATCAAGTTAGAGAAACTCAAAGGAATAGCCAAGGAGCTGCAGGAAAAGAGTCGGCTAAGTAAATCTTTTTTTTTTTTCTGTTAATTTTTTTTAGTTGTAGATGGACCTAATACCTTTATTTTATTTATTTTATTTTTGTATGTGTTGCTGAGGACCAAATCCAGTGCCACACACAGGCTAGGCAAGCGCTTTGCCACTGAGCCACAGTCCTGGTCCCAGATAAGTAAATCTTTCTGGGTCTTTCATGGCTTTGAGAAACTATGGAAAGAAACAGTAGTGTCAGTCTATTTGGGCTGCTATATAATACACAGCAAAAATTGGACAGATGCTTTCTGCCCCAAGGGGGTCCCTCCCTGTAGCAGCAGAACAAGTGCTCCTCCAGCACCACAGTACGCAGTACCCATGGCTATCTGCGAGGAGGTGAGCATGTTGGGCTTTGAGGAGTTCAATCAGGCTGTGGAACAGCACCTCGGCAAGACTATTTTGCCTACTTTACAGGTTCTAAGGACACCGAAGGGAAAAGCTGGTGTCCCAAATGTGTGCAGGCAGAACCAGTCATTTGAGAGGGGCTGAAGCATATTAGTGTAGAATATGTGTTCATCCACTGCCAAGTAGGAGAAAAAATCTTATGGAAAGATCAAAATAATGACTTAAGAAAACAACTGAAAGTAACTGCAGTGCCTACACTACTTAAATGTGGAACCTTCAAAAACTGGTATAATCTTGAGTATTTTCAGGCCAACCTTGTGGTGATGCTGTTCTCTGAAGATTAAAATTTAATGATGGCAATTGTGTTTTGATTTCCTAGTTTGGTCTAGTATAAAAGAAACTACATATTTGAATTCATTGTAGCAATAAGTATATGATAATGTGAAAATTAGCCATGTCTAAACAATAAAGAATGCTTTTAAAAAAAAAAAAAATTGGACAGCCTATAAACAATGTTAAGTTACTCCTCACTGACAGATTCTCTATCTGGTGAGGGCTTTTTGGTTTATACAGTTCTCCTAGTTATGTACTTACATAGCAGTTCTTTGAGGCCAATTTTATAAGGGCACTTACCTCACTCATTGAGGGCTTTCTCATCATAATCAATTCCCAAATGCCTCTCCTCTTAATACCTTGCTGTTGGTTAAATAGGTTTCAACTCATGGATTTTGGATAGATACATTCAGAACACAGCAAATAGGTTACCTAAAACAGGATAGAAGGGGCTAAGCCGCTCGCCTAGCATGTGTGAGGCCCTGGGTTTGATCCTCAGCACCACATAAAAATAAAGATGTTGTGTCCACCGAACACTAAAAAATAAATATTAAAAAATTCTCTTAAAAAAAAAAAAAAAAAAAAGAGGGCAGAAGGTGGCATCTAGGAGGGGTCAGGGAAGGGATGGGTATGGATCACAGGGGCCTTGCCAAGCCTGGACAAAGACTGCCTCAAGGCAACACAGCTGACATGTGGTAGTGATGTGAACAGGAGTAGCCAAAGCCTCTACAGAAGGAAGTTCTAACATTTCATACATCATAGGCAATTCCAATCATAAATTCTAGAAAATGAAAATCTAGTAACAGAAAGTGGTTGTCTAGTTTACTAGGATTCTCCAGAGAAACAAAACCAATAGGAGATGATATATGCGTAGAGAGATACATTTTTGGAATTGGCTCACACAAATAGAGATCAAGTTGTCCAATAACCTGACCTGCCACCTGTAAGCTGGAGAACCAGGAAAGCCAGTTGTGTAATTGGATCTGAGTTCAAAGGACCGAGAACTGAGAGCTGATGGTGTATATGGTAGAGCAGGAGAAAATGGATATCCCAGGAAAATTCACCCTCTGCCTTTCCATTCCACTCAGGACCTTAATAGATGAGATCATGCCCACCCACATTAGTGAGAGTCATCTTTATTCAATAGGCCAATTGAAATGCTAATCTCTTCTGGAAACACCCTCAGAAATATATCCAGAAATAACATTTACCAGTTTCCTGGGCATCCCCCTTAGCTCAGTCAAATTGACACACACGGGCTGGGGATGTGGCTCAAGCGGTAGCGCGCTCGCCTGGCATGCGTGCGGCCCGGGTTCGATCCTCAGCACCACATACAAGCAAAGATGTTGTGTTTGCTGAAAACTAACAAATAAATATTAAAAAATTCTCTCTCTCTCTCTTTAAAAACAAAAAAAAACAAATTGACACACACAAAAAATAACCATTGCACCTGGGATAGAGTTGAAGGGAGGTTAAGATTACAGAGTTACAAAGAAATTTTGAATGTTTATCATCCTCATCATTATGATGGTTTTATTGGTAGATACATGCATCAAAACACACCAGATTGTACAATTTAAAAATGTGCAGTTTAGGGCTGGGGCTCAGTGGTAGCCCACTTGCCTGGCATGTGTGAGGAACTGGGTTTGGTTCTCAGCACCACATATAAATAAAATAAAGGTCTATCAACAACAAATGTGCAGTTTAGGACTGGGGCTGAAGCTCAGTGGTACAGCCTTGCACATGTGAGGCACTGCATTCAAACCTCAGCACCACATAAAAATAAAGAGATTGTGTCCATCTACAACTAAAAAAATATTTTTTTTTAAAAAAAAATGCAGTTTATCAGGGCATGGTTGTGCACACCTATAATCCCAGCATCTGGGGAGGCTGAGATAGGAGGATTGGGAGTTCAAAGCCAGCCTCAGCAAAAATGAGGTGTTAAGCAACTCAATGATAAATAAAATATTAAAAAAATAGGGCTGGGGATGTGGCTCAGTGGTTGAGTGTCCCTGAGTTAAATCCCCAGTATCCCCCACAAGATAAATAAAAATGTGCAGTTTAGAGGAAATCAATCACTCTTCAATAAAATTATAAAAGAAAAAATATAAAAAGATCTTTTTAAAAAAAAATCCACACAATATTAGCCCCAGTTTCAAATGCCAAACATAAAGGATGTCTAGATGCAGAGTTAGGTACCTAAAAAGGAGTATTAATTACCATACCAGAGCAGCTCATCTCTAAGCCTTGGTTTTTGCCATAGAAGAGGTTAAACATAGACTCCAACTTTTCTCCAAACTACTAACCAGAAAATGTTTTATGTATCCTGTCTTTTATGAAAAATTGAGTCATCGTTACCAGAACCTTCTGTATTAATGAGGTTTCTCCAAAAAAATAGAAACAATAGTTTTTATGTACATAGATTTTTTATAAGCAAATGGCTCACATGATTATGGATGATAGCAAGTCCCAACTTTGCAGGGTGACTCATTAGCTAGAGACCTTGGCAAGAGCTGATGTTGAAGTCTGAAGGCCAGCTGCTGGCAGAATTCCTTCTTGCTCAGGAAGGAGGTCAGTCTTTGTTCTATTCAGGCCTTGAATGTGTATTGCCACCCACGTTATGAAGGGCAATCTGCTATACTGATTTAAATGTTAATCTCAGCCAAAAAACATTCAAAAATATCCAGAATTACTGGAGCGAATATCTTGGTACCATGGTCCCATAAGGTTGAGACAAAGTTAACTATCACATCTCAACACATACTCTCCCTTTTAAGGAAGGCTATGAGATTTAGCTTATTTGTAAACCAGTTATCTACCTCTGACATGTGTCTGTTCCACCTTTGCCTATTATTCAGACTCTTGGGCCACAGGTATAGCTCCAGAACAGGTACTATTCCTTTTCCTTCTCTATTCAAGTTTAGCTCTTAGATCAACTAATGGATCCAGGACTACAGCTCTTCCTCTAGATAGGAAGCAGATACATTTTCCTTTAGTTGTTTCATTCGTTTGAAAACATTTATGAAACAATATATCCAGAACAACAGGACTGGTGCTTTAGACACACAGCTAGGTAACTATTGGTTATTATTAAGTGTTCCTGATCTCACAGAATTGTCAGCTAAATGGGGGTTTAGTTAATGCTCTGGTTTTAAGAAACAGTAAACAATTATACTTTTTTTTTTTAAATGCATGTAATCCTAGCAACTTGAAAGGCTGAGGCAGTAAGATCATAAGTTCAAGGCCAGCCTCAACAATTTAGCAAGACCCTACTCCAAATAAAAAATAAAAAGAGCTAGGGATGCAATTCATGATAAAGCACCCTAGGGTTCAACAAGATTTGTCAGGCATCAAACACTTCAGTAATATTATGGATCTCTCTATTCCAACTTTAAAATATGGCCAAAACACTTCACAAAGCTTTCACACAATAGTGATTTAATTAAGCTGTTACTCCATTTTCTGTTCAATTTTGTTGTACCTGTCATTCAGCGGGAATAATTTAGCAAAACCAAGCTTGGTTTGAAAAAATTAAAAACTGAGACGCGACACTTTATAAATACAGACTAGTCAATACAGACCACCAATAGTTAGTTTGCTTTTTTTCCCCCCAGGCGGTCTTAATTCATACTTAATTCTTTCCAACTATTTCAGGGTTAAATCTTTAAAAACACTATAGTTTTTAAATAATTATTAACATGTTGGACACAGTAGCACATGCCTATAATCCCAGCAAATTCAGAGGTCGAAGCAGAAGCAAAAGATTGCAAGTTCAAAGCCAGACCAGACAATTTAGCAAGACCCTGTCTCAAAGTAAAATTAAAAAGGGCCAGGGGTAGTAGCTGAGAGGCAGCACACTCCTGGATTCACTCCTTAGTACAATACAACAACAACAACAAAAAAAAAAAACTCTCACAGATAAATCACGAACAGATGGGTTTATTTCAGCAGTTAAGTTTGAAACTCTTGCCTTAAGCAAGGGTCCTACAGTGATTATATATCAGGAATTTCCTACACTGTCAAATATATAAAAGTTCCTTTTGCACTTTCTTCAACACTGATCAACAAGCAGATTCAGTCCATTTACTTTGATTCTATTTACTGAGTTAACCCAAGCTTCTTCTTCAGAGACTCTGGCATCTCAGGTGGAGGAGGGCGAGGGAGCCTGAAGTAGACCTTCACAGAGTCATAGATGAACCACTGTAGTGCAGTAAGAGTACCAATCATGATGATACGGGCAAAGAGTCCCTTCCACACACCTGGTTCAAACAGGAAATATGAATAAAAAAAAAGCAATATACCCAAGTGTTGTTCTTTCTCTAATCAAGGGGAAAAAAATTCACCTTACCTTTAAATCCAAGTCTCTGAAGGACTTGAGATGCACTGCTACCTTTCTCTTTATTCAGCACAGACACTACAGAATCAGCAGGGTGAGAAACAATTGCACAAAAGACTCCAGCTGAAAAAAAAAGTCAAGATAAATGATTCAATATGGATCAGTTAAAAAAAATTCAAGTCATAGTCAGCCTCCCTTTTCCATGCCTCTGAGAATAAACTTTTATTTATTTATTTTATTTAGAAAACCAGATTTTAGCTGGACATGGTGGCATAGGCCTATAGTCCCACTAATCGGGAGGCTGAGGAAGGAAGTTCTCTTTAACCTAGGAGTTCAAGACATCGGCAACATAGTGAGACCTCATTATTAAAAAAAAAAAAAAAAGGAGAAAGAGATAAAGAATTCAGGTGAGACTGGTGAGATTATAAAGCAGTCTATTCTATGTAAAACTGAACAATTCTTTCAGTTTTTATTATTCAGATTTTAGTCAATACTTCCCTCTTTATTAAAAATTTGTTGTGGGCTGGCATTGTGGCTCAGCGGTAGAGCACTCGCCTCGCATGTGTGAGACCCTGGGTTCGATCTTCAGCACCACATAAAAATAAGTGAAATAAAGGTATTGTGTCCAACTACAACTAAAAAATAAATATCTTAAAAAAAAAAAATCTGTTGTCGCTGGGGATGTGGCTCAAGTGGTAGCGCGCTTGCCTGGCATGCGTGCAGCCCAGGTTCAATCCTCAGCACCACATACAAAGATGTTGTGTCCGCCGATAACTAAAAAATAAATATTAAAATTCTGTCTCTTAAAAAAAAAAAAACTGTTGTAATCATGGCAACTTATCAAGATCCCATATCTCAAAATAAAAAATGAAAACGGATGGAATGTGACCCAGTGGTAAAGCACCCCTGGGTTTAATCCCAGGTACCCAAAAAACAGTTTTTGATAAATTTTTTTGTAAAATGGTGCAGATCAATACATATATTCCCAAGCCTAACTATAAAACAATCCTTTTAGATTAGTTAGAAAGTACTTATGAATCCAAAAGGACATATAAAATGTTATGGGAAAATGGGCACAATGGTGCATGCCTATAATCCCAGGCTGAAGCAGGAGGATCATGATTACAAAGCCAGCCTCAGCAACTTGAGGAGGTCCTAAGCAACTCAGTGAGACCCTATCTCTGAAAAAGGGCTGGGGATGTGCCTCAATGATTAAGTGCCCCTGGTTTCAATCCTGTACCAAAAAAAAAAAAAAAAAAAAACATTATGGGAAGATAAAACTGCTTTGTAACCTTTGGAATACTTTTTCCCCACAAAAAAGGTCAATAATGAAAACAATTATTAGCCCCTAATTTCACAGAAAAATGTGTTCCAAATAACTCGTACCTATGTAACCTGCCACAAACGTTACAACCAGCTGTTCTGCCTTTGTACATTCACTTCGGGGCTTAGGAACCACAAACTTGTACAATGCTTCAACAGTCCGTTCAAAGCAGGCAAACTTCATCATGGTGTATGGTATCTGTCTCATCCAGAGAGGAGCAACTCCCTTGTAGAATCTAGGAAATTAGGAGACTTATTTATACATTTGCGTATGTTAATCTAGCTGATATTTTCATCATTAACTTAAGTGTCCGCACACCAATCGAGTCCTGATAGTAAAAAATGACAGCATAACTGCATGCCATTTCTATCAGAACCTTAGACTAGCATGCAGGTATATTGATCTCACATGCCAATGACTCAAGCACCTTTGACTATACAACCAAAAAAGTTGCCGGATGTTCTTTGACTGGAAACTACAAGAAACAAGAAGTTTACAAGTAGAACTCAGCTCAAGACTCATCCACAAAGGTGGATCTAAGGAAGCATGTTGTGGCCTGACTACAGGCAAATTCTTAACTATGAATGGATCACATGAGTTCTAACAAGTTCTCTCAAAAGCAAATAGTAAATATTTGGGCCAAACAGTAAATGTTTGGGCTTAATTCAGGGCTCAAACCATGTACTAACAGAACTTTTGCCCCTAGAATTTAGGTTCTAGACATGGGTAAAGAAGACATTAAGGACTCGTGTTGTGGCTCAGCAGTAGAGCGCTCGCCTCACATGTGCAGGATGCTGGGTTCAATCCTCAGCACCACATAAAAATAAATAAGTGAAAATATAGGTATTGGTCCAACTAAAAAAAAAAAATTAAATATTAAAAAAAAAGATGATAACATTAAATAACATAATAGAGACAGTAAGTCTGCTGGGCTTAATGCTAAGCAATGAAAGTATTTTTAGTCAAGTGTTTACATACGCTTTTAAGCCTTCTTCCTTATACATTTTGGGAGCCGCATCCCTCAAAGTGTTGGCATAACCTGGTTGGGTTTGAATCCGAACTTTAGTAGCTTCCATAGGAGCCAGGGCAATGTCAGCAAAGAATTCAGCACTGGCAGAAGCAGCCAAATACAGTGATGTACGCCAGAGATAGGCGTTCTCCTAAAAAACAAAACATAAGGAGGCATGTAAATTGATGGAGCATTGGCTATTTTCAATTTAAGTGATAATTTCAGACCTTTGTATTTATCACAGTCCCTAGATAACACACAATATGAGACTTAATATATGTTGTATCTTATAAGTTGTAACTTCATGAACCAAATGTGAACCTTTTTTGAATATCTGGTTGCAAGGTATAGTTAGCCCTACACAAAGGAATCCCAGAATCCTCCTTTTTAAAGAAGTGAACCTCAATCCAAATTATTTAGAAAGCAACACTGCAAAAGGGAAAGAGCACTGAAATTTTATGAAATGCTTTTGTTTCTCATCCTGTCTCTGCTAAAACAGCCTATGACTTGAAATAGATTGCTTACTCTTTGGAGGACCATTTCTTCAGTTGTAAAATAAGTTGAGTCAACCAAAAGCTAAGAAATTATTTAAGACTTTCAGTTTAAAAGTTAAATCACGTACCTCACCAAGCATATTGCTATACAAGACTTTGAAGACTTCATAAAAGCCAAACTTGCAAAGCCCTTGCATAGAGTAGCCAATGAAAGTTGGAGCCCATCCTTTAGCCAAACCACGAACACCATCTTCCTTAAGTGTAACTGAGAATCCATTAAATATGCCTTTGTACTTCTGGGGGTCCACCTTTACGTAAAAGAAGGAAAAAAAAATTAAATGCAACAAAGATCTAACACTTCTCATAAATATATAATTTTTTCCCTTTTGGTTCTAAAATAAAATTTCAGTAACTACACAAGGTAAATAGAGTTCTAGCACACTATCAGGTTAATATCTATGTCTTTTATAAATGGAAACTTTTTATACATTAAGCTGAGTCATAAATCTTGGAGGGATAGTTAATAAGAGGGTAAAACTCCAACAACAACAACAAAAAAAAAAACTGATGGTTTCTTACCATCTAATTCCCATTATTACTTTTTTTTTCTTTTTTTTTTTTTTTTGGTACTGGGGATTGAACTCAGGGGCATTCAACCACTCAGCCACATCCCCAGCCTTATTTTGTATTTTATTTAGAGACAGGGTCTCACTGAGTTTCTTATTCTTAGCGCCTCACTTTTGCTGAGGCTGGCTTTGAACTCTCAATCCTCCTGCTTCAGTCTCCCAAGCTATTGGGATTACAGGCATATGCCACCATTCCTGGCATAATTCCCATTATTTTTAAAAAACTAATTTTGAAGCTACTGTCTTAATAATAGGTAAGCCTGTATTCCTGATATGCTAGTCCTCTAAGCAGATTATAAAGTCTTATGAATTAGACAATAAACGATTTTAGAAGATACATCAATGCAATAAGAATCTCTTTGACTTAAGAAATTAAATTCACTTCCAGAGACATTCAATAAGTTTTAGCAAAGGCACATTTCATAACCATTCTGTTAACAAACGGGAAAAAGCTTATCTCACTATTTCTGCCAGTACTACAAGGGCTGGTATACATCACCTTCCTCTCTCTCCTTCCTAATATTTCACCTCCTTTCTCTTTTAGGTAAGTAGACTTCTACTCCTGTTTGGGACAAATAAATTTTTGATGTTTGATTATTTTTGTTTCAATAATCTTAATTAAAATATATTCAAATCTTAAGAAAACATAAACAGATATACAAATAACTAAGTCCACAAACTTTTCATACTAAGATATCAAGATCATTTTTTAAAAATCAGGGGCTGGGGTTGTGGCTTAGTGGTAGAGCGCTTACCTAGCACACGTGAGGCACTGGCTTTGAACTTCAGCACCATATAAAAATAAATAAGGATATTGTGTTCATCTACAACTAAAAAAAATATTTTAAAAAAACCTCACATGAACTCTATGCCTTGGTCTTATCAATATTTAGGGACTTAAAAGTCACTTCACATTAGCATACAAAGACTGATTACCTGCATTGACATGTTAACTGCTTGAAGGGTGATTATTTGGGGCATAAAGAACCAGGGGCCTTGAAAGGCTACTCTAGCCAGAACTGAAAACCAGTAGCAAAGAGTCATTTATCTTGGAGAGTAAATAATCTACCCATGCTTTCTAGAAAAAGGCATTCCATGGATTTAAAACACTAAAAATATAAAGACCACATAGTTAAAAAAAAAAAAAAAAAAAAAAAAAATTAGGGTTTGGTTTCCTATTGAAGCTTCTAGCAAGTTGTAATACCTTCAAATTCTTTTCATTTGGGAAACCCTTGAAGATTACTTAGAATTAAATCACATAGAAAAGATATGCTGAATGTCATCATCTCAATACAAACCTGCATACGACATTTCACTAAATCCAGGGGAACGACAGCAGTGTGTGTCAGCCCACAACTTAAGACCCCACCAAAGCCACACAGTGCATAAAACTTCATGGAGCCATATTCACAACTGTACTCTGTAATAAGATAAGACACACCATGCATTTTAATTAAAAAAGCTCTTTTGTTACTGGTCATCAACTTACCTCCTGGACAGTTAGGTTTCCACACAGCCAGTTAGTAGCTATCTACATCTTACAACAGCCATGCTTCAACAATATTTTAGTCCAGCATGCAAGACAAACCTGCATTCTGCATTTAACCAGATCTAGAGGAACCAATGCTGTATGTGTTGTGCCACAACTAATAATTCCTCCAAGTCCACAAAGGATAAAGAATCTGCCAGATCCATAGTCACAGCTATACTGTTCTGATTGGGGGAAAAAAAAATATCAAGAAAGAACTTCTTTAGAGATGATAAAGGCCATAGTGATGAAAGAAAACTGCTTCCCTGTGAAATAGTACTATCACAGCTAAACAGTTTTGGCCAACATTTAAAATTAAGTGGCTTTCCGTCTATTGCAAATTACAAGAAATCCACTGTCAAAATCAGATCATTTAAAAATTATTAGGATTTTGTGTCTGAAATACTAGTTGTCTCTTATTTTGCCATATTAATTTTTAAAAATCCTCTACATTAATAGATCCCTCAATTAAAATAAACACCAAATAGCAGCTTCAGAATACAAAGGGAAATCAGAAAGAGCACCTGACATGTAACAAGCTTGCGAAAATTTCAAAAGTTTACCCCAGCAACTATCAATTACTAACCCCTCTTAATGAACTCCTACAATATAAGCATACACAATTCCTGCAAATACATGTCATATACTAATGTTAGCTTTAACTTATTACACTGAAAGAGAATGAGAGTGTAAGGACTTTTAATCCACACTAAAGACACAACAGAAGCACATGAATGACTGGGGGTAAAAAACAACTTTCCATTTTACAGGCACAATGGAGGTAACATTCTCAGGACTCCTACAATTCCGTTTTCAGGTTTTCTCTGTATTTACGCTCCACTGGGATTTAAAACACACACAATTAAATTAGAGCTGGGCCCAACCACCCTGAATCCCAAGAGATAAGCCCAAAGGGATGCCCACCAATTATCTCCTCGGTCTACCTGGGGTCATAAGTCACCTTCTCCACCAGTAGCATTAAAACAAAAAAAGATCATTTACCTTGCATTAACTAAACCTTGGGAAATATGAGTTAGGGAAGAATATTTTTAAGAAAATTAAAGGCATATTAAAGAACAGGTGATACAGTTAGACAATAGGTGGGCAGCGATTAGGAAGGAAACTTTACCCAAAGTCTGCTGACCAGGCAGACTCAAAAGAAGAAAACATAAGAAGCTATTGAAGCCTTGTCTGCCCCTTGGGGACAGAGAGGTCACGGAGGGACGCTGGGCCTAGGCCCTTCCACGCCCTTGAGGGAGGGCCAAGGATCCGACACCAGCCTACGGGGCAAAAGGGTAACATCCCAGGGCAAGCAACTGTGGTGCCATACACTGCGGTGCAACGGGCTGGCGCCTTCCCTGTCCTCCAGGCCAGGCCCAGGCCTCAAAGGCAGAGCGGGGCAACAGTGGCCTTGACAACTGCATCGGGGCTGTCTGATCTCACCTTCCACAGCGGCGGCTGCCAGGTTGCGGGAACGTCGGGGAGGGCCTGGGGGCCCGGTGGGGCTGCTGCTAGGCCCCGAGAGGCCATCGTGCACCAGCTGCAGGTGTGGCGCGTTGAAGGGGTTCGCCCGCGCCAGGTGCACCACGGACGAGTACATCTTCCTAAGAGAGGAGGAAGCGGCAGTTAGAGGAAAGGCAAGGAGCCCGTCAATGTCATTGGGACCCAAAGAGGGGCCTTCTTCCTTCCCGCCTCCGCGCCCTTGAGGAGGTCACGGCGCCTTCCCTAAGAGGCCGTGCCCAACCGGGCCTACTGCCAAGCAGCTGCCCCACAGGGGCTCCAGGCTCCGCTCCCAACACCCACCGCGGGGAAGGCCGAACCACACTCACTCCTCAAGATGGCGAACACCCGACCGCTCCCTCGGAAAGGCTGCGGCTCATAGAGGCCGAACGTCCTCCGGGTCCTCAGATCCGTGCCCTTCGCGCGTCGTCAGCATGACGCACTCAGCGCGTCACTGCGGCACGCGTCGCCTATTGGTAGAAAAGAGCGCGGGGGCCCATAGCGTCATCGCGTTCTCCTAGCAACTCTATCCCCGCCCCCGCCCGCCTCGGCCCTTCCGGCCCAGCTTGTGCGCAGGAGGATTCGTACTGCGCAGGCGCGCATTCCGGGCTGGGTCTTTTGAGTTGTGCTTAACTAGGACTCGTGATCTACTCTTTGTCCCTTCACCTTCAGGTGTCTCTCCTTGACTCCAGGAGTTCGGTTCTTTACGTTTGGTTTCCATTATATGGTGATCACCTAAAAAATAAAATAAAATAAAATAAATGCTTGACCGTATATTATTTAGGTGTTGCAGTTGGGACATTACAACTTCTGCCATTCTAGTACTTCCTTTTTTAAAGTTTAATTCACTGACATTAAACATAGGCCTGTCTCATTTTTCATTAGACTAAGGGAGAATATTTTGAAAGGAAATGTGCAGCAGGAACTCTAAAAAGAGACAAAGATAGCTTGTTGCTTTATCACAGGAGTCTACAAAGCATATTAAAATACCCAATAAATGCTTAACACATGGGGGAACAGAACTGTGCTAGAGAGAAAGTGATAGCTGATTTGTGTGTGTGTGTAAAATACATTCATAAAATCTTCATTAGACTCAGTTCAGTAAGAAGGAACCTAGTTTAGTTGAGAGTTTAGTAGGGGCTAAATCTATTCTCTAAAGAGGCCACATCTTTGTTAAAAATCCTGCGAACTGTTTTTGAATGACTATAACATCTCAGTGTGGAGAGAAAGAATATTACAGATTCAGATCCCAAATTGACTGGCTGTTTTTAGTCTCTTATACTACCCATTTACTACCAACCACTGTATCTGGTCTGCCAGCCTCCCCAGTGACTACATTCCAGTATTGTTAAACCTAAGTGTCTTTAGCTTCCTAGGTTCCACTAACTCTAGAGCTAAGAATAACAAGAGATAGGGCTGGGGATATAGCTCAGTTGGTAAGAGTGCTTGCCTCACATGCACAAGGCCCTGGGTTTAGTCCCTAGCCCTTAAAAAAATAAAAGATTACATCTAGCTAAGAATGCTAAAAGATAACATCTAAAACTAATAGAAGAGATTCTCACTTTTCTCTTTGTTGTATGCAGCCAATATAATTGTTCATTTATGACTTTCTTGTTGTCTGTGACTATCAAACTTCATGTAACCACTTCTGCTACAATTTCAGTTATCCTGAATATGTTGCTCAGGGTAACATAAATTTGTGTTCACAGGTCATGTCACTCATATTTGACTCAGATAAACTATTTTCTTATTTCCTTTAAAGCAAAGTTTTTATTCTACAGCAACACCTGTTAGAAATCTTGCCCTTCACATTTTCTTAGCTCTGATACAGTTACATTGGGAATTTACTTCATCTTTACTAAACCTGTTTCTTAAATGTAAGAGAGGGGCAGAGCTGATCTCATTGACTCATTACCTGTACAATTACACAGGCTCTGATGCTTGGTTCAAGATGCCATTTAAAAACTTTTGGGGCTGGGGATATAGCTCAGTTGGTAGAATGCTTGCCTTGCATGCACAAGGCCCTGGGTTCAATCCCCAGTACCAAATAAATAAATAAGTTTTAATAAATTTATGAACAAAGAAGTCTGAACTGGGTGCAGTAGCACATGCCTGTAATCCCAGTGACCAGGGAGCCTGAGAAAGGAGGATCATGAGTTCAAAGCCAGCCTCAGCAAAAGTGAGGCACTAAGCAACTTGGTGAGAACCTGTCCCTAAATAAAATACAAAATAGTGGGGGCTGGGGTTGTGGCTCAGTGGTAGCATCCTCATCTAGCATGAGGCACTGGGTTCAGTCCTCAGCACCACATAAAAATAAAATGAAGTTATTGTTCTATCTACAATTTAAAAATATATATTTTTTAAAAAAATACAAAATAGGGCTGGGGATGTGGTTCAGTGGCCAAGTACCCCTGAGTTCAATCCCTGGTTACCACCCCTGCCCCTGCCCCCCAAATAAAGAACTCTGAATTTTTCATTTTGTATTAGGCCTTGTAAATTTTCTGTTTCTGGATGAAAATAATACATATTGAAGATTTATGAGAATCAGTGAGATAATATCTAACAATCTACAAAACATGCTCTATAAAATCTTAGCTGGGTTGGGGATATAGCTCAGTGATGCAGAAGGCAGGAGGTTCAAGTTATACAAAATTTCTGGCATGGACTGGGGGTATAGCTCAGTTAGTAGAGTGCTTGCCGTACCTGAGCAAGTCCCTGGGTTCAATCCCCAGCACTGAAAAAAAAAAAAAATTAGGCAAGATTTTAAAACTCTCTAATTTCACCTGCTTCAAGAAGGGAGACTGCCACCTAAAATTATAACTGGGGGTACAAATAGGCAGAATCCTAAGTAAGGCCCAATGCAATATATAAAGTTATAAGAATGAGAAAGACAATACACTTAAAGAGTCACAAGCTGGCTGCAATGCCACACACCTGTAATTCCAGTGATTTGGAAGGCGGAGGCAGGAGGATGCCAAGTGTGAGGCTAGGCTCTGCAACTTAGCAAGACCATGCCTCAAAATAAAAAGGACTAGAAATGTAGCTCATGGGGAAAGCACCCCTGGATTCAAACTCGAGTAAAACCCCCTCAAAAGGAGGCACAGATTAAATTTTCATTTACTTCTTTGTCAAAAAGCCTCTCAGAAGAGCCCATTTCCTCAAGTAGGGTGGACTGCTTTTCAACTTGGCTTTACCACTAAGTAGTATGTGATCTCAGTCCATCCAAAGACTTGGCAGAAACCTGACCTGAGTTCTGTCACACATGTAGGATTGGGACATTTAGAAAGTATGTGTAGGATGAAGGTGGGTTTGCCAAGAATATGGTTCTAATTTACAGGCATGCTAATTTATAGTTATCACCAGCATCATCCCGTTCTAGCAACCCTGTCCCACCCCTTCCCATCCTCCATGCCCCACTCCAACACTGCCCTTTCTGCGTAGCAAAAGGCCCAGGAAGAATTCAGGAGTAGAAGGTTCAGGAAGGGAAATAGTGGCAGACAAAGGTGGAAAAGTGCACAAACACCCACTTCTCCAGGGCCCCATACACCAGGAATGAGGAATTTGATCTTATGTAGACAGAAGACATTACTAGAGATTGACATTTAAGTGATTCCCAGGATATAGTAATTACCTTTTTTTTTTACATTTATTTTATTTATTTATATTTATGTGGTGCTGAGGAACGAACCCAGTGCCTCACACATGCTAGGCAAGCACTCTGCCACTGAACCACAACCGCAGCCTAGTAATTACCTTTTTAAAAAATACATACTTGTTTTTTAGTTATAGGTGGACACACAATATCTTTATTTCACTTTTACGTGGTGCTGAAGATCGAACCAGTGTCTCACCCATGTTCGGCAAGCACTCTACCACTGAGCCACAACCCCAGCCTTATAGTAATTACTTTTACTCCTAGTCCCCTTCATTAGCAGCAGACAATATTGTTAAAGTTTTCTGCAAATGTTTCTGCTGGAGTAGTGAGTGCCCTTCACCATGGTCTGCAGGTACACCTGGCCCAGGAGTCAGGGAAGTTAATGGAGAGCCAAGCTGAAGGAACTGCCAGCCCAGCTCCTTCCCTGTGTCAACAAGGTGACCTTCAGAGTGTAAAAGCTGCTTTCTCACCTCTGCTTTCCCAGTGCTACACAAACTTCTTTTGTAGTTAACTCCAGCTCAAAACTATACAGGGTAGGGCACAGTGGCACAGGCCTGTAATCCCCTGGGCTGAGGCAAAAGGACTACTAGTTCAAGACAACTTAGTGAGACCCTATCTTAAAATAAAAACTAAAAAGGGCTAGGTTGTAGCTCAGTAGTAGAACATTCCTGGATTCAAGCATAGTACTAAAAAAAAAAAAAAAAAAAAAAAAAATTCTGGGAAATAGAGCTCCAGCTTAGCTAAATTGGCACAGTAGACAAGCACAATAGTTCATCTCTTGTTAAACTGGCATCACACCTCTTTAAGTCATATTTAATTTCCAAATAAAGACTAAATAGTAAAGTCAGATTTCCACCTAACATAATGCAGCTGTCCGTGTACAATTGTAAGCAGGCTAACCCTCTCCCCGACCCTGAAAAAATACAAAATCCATCTTTGGTTCCAGCCAAATCACACTGCTCCTTTTATAACCTGTAACATAAATGCCAAGGTAATCAGGTTGACTTCTAGTAACACATTTTATGTTCAAATGCAAGAAGTAAAGAAAAAAAAAAGGTTACTAGATGCACAGTCGTATTCATATCAAATAAGCACTGTGTCACTATCTTAGGAATAGAAGGACTTGACCTTTCCTTTGAAAGGGGTAAATTGACATGCCCCATACCACTGAAATAGTCACAGAGGGATGAACAAATTTTTTTTTAAATAATATCTTTATTTTTTTATATGGTGCTGAGGATCGAACCCAGTGCCTCACATATGCTAGGCAAGCAATCTACCATTGACCTACCACCATAGCCCCATGGACAAATTTCTTGAGGACTATGATACAGGGCTGGAGAGTTGATACAGCTCTGAGGGGAGTCAGTGAAGATGTATGACTGGCTCTTCTAGGTGACAGTATACTCTTCCTTACTAATGAGTATCAAAAAAAAAAAAAGCATTCACCGGCGCAATAGCTACTTACCAGGTGTCAGGGAATATATTGATTTTCTCTAGCACCAAGAGTACACCTGAAACAGCAGCTGCAATCACACATGATTACAGGTATGATAATCCCCTTTTATTCTCCAATATGTTATCTGTCTTCTACACAGGTTAAACAGGCCAATTGAATGGGGATGTGGTAGGAATCATCATTCCTGAATCTTGTAAGTTGATAGTGGCAATAATCTCTGTAATCTCTGCAGGAATGTGGCATTGATTTGGTTTAATGCAAGTTAAAACAAGTTAAAGCAAGTTACTTGTTTTCCCCTTGGCATTTTGTATCATAATAGCCCTCATTCCACAGACCAAGAAACCAATATAGGTACTCGATCCTCAGCACCACATATAAAGAAGTTGTGTCTGCCAAAAACTAAAAAATAAATATTAAAATTCTCTCTCTCTACTCTCTCTTTAAAAAAAAAAAAAAAAAAGACAGGGTCTCACCAAGTTATTTAGGGCCTTGCTAAATTGCTGAGGCTGGCTTTGAATTCACAATCTTCCTGCCTGAACCTCCCAATCTACTGGGATTACAGGGGTGCACCACCATGCCTAGACTGAATATATATACTCCTCCAAAATTCACAATAGAATTTACTCTCAAGATGGGAATTAGGGTTAAGTACTTTAAAAGATAATTAAGTCCTCATGGATGGGATTAGTGCACTTATAAAAGGGTTTGGGGGAGCCAGTTTGTCCCTTCTGCCTTTCCATCTCTTTTGCTATGTGAAGATTAAACCAGAGGCCACCATCTTGAAAGCAGACAGCAAGCCTACTTTTAGTGAGGGGCACTGGGGATTGAACTCAGAGGCATTCGACCACTGAGCCACATCCCCAGCCCTATTTTGTATTTTATTCAGAGTCAGCGTTTCAATGAGTTGCTTAGTACCTCCCTGTTGCTGAGGCGGGCTTTAAACTCAAAATCCTCCTGTCTCAGCCTCCAGAACTGCTGGAATTACAGGTATGCACCACTGTGCCCAGCAAGAGAACAAGCCTTTTACCAAATATCAAATCTGCTGATTTCCCAGCCTCAAGAACTATGAGAAACACATTTCCATTATTTAGAATTACCCAGTCTGTGAAATTTTGTTATGGTATAAGTTCAAACTAAGACAAGGGGTTAGCCTCCTTTACATTCAAAGGGCTCTAGATCTCTGACCAGAGAGAGGAATAGAAATTGCTTTAGGGATCAATAAAATAAAAAGGATTGGAGATATGGCTTAGTGGTAAAGCAACCCTGGGTTCAATCCCCAGTACAGTATAATGCCAACTTTATTGGAATCTCCATTGTGGAGATTCTGACTTCTGTTCTCCAGACTTTTTTCCACCAGGTCTGAAGTCTTTTCACTTATAGAGAAAAACTAAATTTAGTAGGCTGTTCATCTATTTTAGCTCTCAGGGCACCATAATCAATGAGCCAATGCCAAAAATCTGTGCAGATCAAATCATTATGATTATTATTTCTGTTGCCCATTACAGTAACCATGGCTGCCTGGTCTCCTCTGATTATGTGATACTACTTGAACCATTCACCCCAGGATCCCATTAAATTTAGAGGGCTCCAATTTGACAACAGGGATTCCTAATATCATTCTTGGCCTACAGAAAATGGCTTAAACATCTATCTCTTTAGGAATGCTGGACTTCTCCTATAAATCTATTTTTAACATCCCTGATAAAGAATTGTCCTCTGGACTCTTTTAAGGAAAATAATTGGGAGTGGTCTTTTAAGGAAAATAGTTGGGAGTGGTCTTTTAAGGAAAATAGTTGGGAGTGGGCATTATACTGTACTGGGGATTGAACCCACGGTTGCTTTACCATTAACCCATATCCCCAATCCTTTTTATTTTATTGAGACAGGGTCTTGCTAAGTTGTTGAGGTTGATTTCAAACTTGGAACCTTCCTAATTAGCCTCCCAAGTCACTGGGATTATAGGCATGCAGCAGCACGCCTGGCAAGTACATCTTTTTAAAAAATATTTTATTTTGTTTTTTTTAGTTTTAGGTGGACACAATATCTCTATTTTATATTTATGTGGTGCTGAGGATCGAACTCAGTGCTTCATGCATGCTAGGCAAACACTCTACCATCCTGAGCCACAACTCCAGCCCATAATTTTTACTTTTTTTTGTGTGTGTGGTGCTGGGGATTGAACCCAGGGCCTTATGCATGCAAGACAAGCACTCTACCATCTGAGCTATATCTCGAGCCCCTGCAAGTACATCTTAAAATGGAAAATTTAAGCCTTTTTTTTTTTTTAACAAATTATGCTAAACAAATAAATAAATAAATATCCCTGAATATCCATGTTAGAAGAATGAAACTAAATTACTGTCTTTCACCCTGCACAAATGTCAACTCAAAGTGGATCAAAGATCAGAAAGAAACTCTGCAACTGCTAGAGGAAAATGTAGGCCCAACACTACAATGTATTGGCACAGGAATCAACTTCCTTAACATGACTCCAAAAAGCACAGAAATAAAACCAAGAACCAATAAGTGGGAAATATCAAATTACAAAGGTCTGTACAGCAAAGGAAATGTGCAAGAAGAGAGAGCCTACAGAATGGGAGATGATCTTTGCTAGCTCTTCCTCCGATTAATATTCAGAATCTATAAAGAACTCAAAAAACTTAATACCCCCCCCAAAACAAATAACCCAATTAACAAATGGGTGAAAGAACTAACCAGACACTTTTCAAAAAAATACAAATGACCAACAAATGCACAAAAAAATCTTCAACATCTCTAGCAATCAGGGAAACGCAAATCAAAACTGCTTTGAAGCTGGGCGTGGTGGCACAGGCCTGTAATTCCAGAAGCTCAGGAGGCTGAGTCAGGAGGATTGTGAGTCAAAGCCAGCCTCAGCAATGATGAGGTACTATACAACTCAGTGAAACCCTGTTGCTAAATAAAATACAAAGTAGGACTGGAGATGTGGCTCAGTAGTTGAGTGCCCCTAAGTTCAATCCCTGGTACAAAAAAAAAAAAAAAAAAAAAAACTACATTGAGATTTGATCTCACTTCAGTCAGAATAGCAATTATAAAGAATACAAATAATAATAAATGCCTGCAAGGATGTTGGGGGAAAGGAACTCTCATACATTGTTAGTGGGACTGCAAATTAGTACAACCACTCTGGAAAGCAGTATGGAGATTCCTCGCAGAAAAACAAAACATTAACAAAATCTAGAAATGGAGCTATCATATGACCCAGCTATCTCACTTCTTGGTATTTACCCCCCCACCCCACCCCCCAAAAAAAGTTTAGCATTCTTTAGTGATATCAGCACATCAATGTTTATAGCAGAGTAATTCACAACAACCAATTTATGAAACCAGCCCAGGTGCCCATCAACAGATGAGCAGATAAAAAAAATATATGGTAAATATACACAATGGAATATTAGTCATAAAGAAGAATGAAATTATGGCATTTTCTGGTAAATGGATAGAACTGGAGAACATCATTCTAAGTGAAATAGGCCAGACCCAGAAAGTCAAGGGTCAACTGTTCTCTCTCATATGTAGAAGCTAAACCAAAATAAAAGGGGGCAGTACAAGGAGGGGGACCCCATGAAAACAGAAGAGAGACCAATGGAGTAGAGGAAAAGGATTGAGAGAAGGGAGAAGGTACAGGAAAAGGGAAGAACTGTGGAATGAAATCAACCAAATTATGCTATGGATGTATATGAATATACCAAGTGAATTTCACCTTTATGGATACCTATAAAGCACTAATTAAAAAAATACAAATAAATAGAAGAAAGACAAGTAGAGTAGAAGAAAGGGAACAGGGGAAAGGAGGAGGGGAGGGAAAGGAGAAGTACTGGGGACAGAACTGGAGCAAATTACATTCCATGCTTGTACAGTTATGTCAAAATGGACCCCAATAGTATGTATAAATGTAACACACTATTGAAAAAACAAATTGGGAAAAAACAGGAAATCTACTGTAGCATTCTATTCTCTATCAGTTATTAAAGAAAGATGATTCTGACTTTATTTAATGTTATAACAATAAATGTGGAACTACTGCAAAAAAAAGCTTTGCAGTAGGAAACAGAGATTGGGCTCAACTCCAAAAACAATAAAGAAAACTGGGGAAAGAAACAGGGTTGAGAGATTGATGAATAGGTTACTAATAGGACAGGGTATATCTTGCTAAAATTTACAGCATTCTTCCTATCCACTGGGGATCCCTTCTAAACCCCCCATGGATGCTAAAAATGGATCCTACCAGGCCTTATAAAACTGTTTTTTTCCTATACATACAAACCTATGATAAAGCTTCACTTATAAATTAAGTTCAGCAAGAGATTAACAATAATTAATAATAAAATAAAGTAATTAATAACTATTAATGTATTATGCAACATATAATAACAATGTACCATAATAAAATGTGAATGTGGCCCAGTACCCTGGAGAACACCTGTAATCGCATCAGCTGGGGATGCTGAGACAGGAGGATCATGAGTTCAAAGCCAGCCTCAGCAATGGTGAGGCACTAAACAACTCGGTGAGACCCTGTCTCTAAGTAAAATACAAAATAGGGCTGGTGATGTAGCTCAGTGGTGGAGTACCCCTGAGTTCAATCCCTGATACTAAAAAAAAAAAAAAAAAAAAGTGAATGTGATCTCTCTCTTTCTCAAAATATCTCTTGTACTGTATTCACCCTTCTTGTGGTAGTGTGAGATGGTTACGATGCCACATTGACCACTGGTAACTGAAAACATAGAAAGCAAAGCATCAGATAAGAGAGATAAACAGGATTTTTGCTGAAGGCAGGCCAGAGAGATCAGATATCACTGGGAGAGGATGGGAGATGAGGAATCTGATCAAATATGGGGGCTGATCAGAGGCTGAGAGTGAGGGATTCTGGATAAATTTGACAAGTTTCTTATTTTTGAGTGAGCTTTTGGAGAGCACCCTCAAAGATGGTGCATAGTTGATAAAGGGTTCAGATAAGCCTGACTAAAAGCTGATACAGGAGAATCTTCATTAACGCAGTGTACCTTCTTATTTGGCATACCTAGGAAGTTTGATTTTAATTTCATTCAGTATAGACTACTGTTGAATTTAAATTTCAGCCAAACTATTAGTGACTCCCAGCCATTTAAGCTAAAATAGTAAATTGAAACACTCTGTTTATTTACTGTACCCATATCAATACATTTGGCTTGATTTGCTGTTATATTTCTTCTGTTCTACTTTAGTTATTGCTGCATATCAAATTACTCCATAATTTACTGGCACGAAAGACATGTATTATCTCACCGTTTTCTGAGGTTCAGGAATCTGGATATGGCTGCTGTGGGTGGTTCTGGCTCAGGATCTCCTAGGAGACTGTAGTCTGCTGTGGGCTGGGACTGCATTCATGAAAGACTTGACTGGGGCTGGAGAATCTTCTTTCAAGCTCTTAGATTTGGCTATTGGCAGGAAACTAGTTGCTGGACATGTGATCCTCTGCGTAGAAAATCTCATGATATTGCTTCCTCAGAGGGAATATATCAAGACAGAGAGCTGCCAAGTCCCCTTTATATCCTAATCTCAGAAGTGATAATCCATTACTTCTAGTGGCCACACTGACCATATTAGTCCATTTCCTGTTTCTATAACTGAATACTTGAGACCGAGTAATTTCTAAAAGAAAGTAGTTTACTTTGGTTCACATTGTGGCTGGGAAGTCCACAATCAAGTGATTGTGTCTGGTGAGGGCCTCATGTCACACTGACAAATGTCTGAAAGCAGAAGAGCAAGCAGGCATAAACAAAAGAAAATGGAACTGAACTCCTCAAATAGCTAACCTATTTTAGCAAGAATTCTTTTGCTGTGGGGCCAGTACCCAGGATCCAAGCACTTCCCACTAGGCCCCACCTCCCAACATCAACACCTTTAGGAATTAAGGATCAAATGCATAAATTTGGGGGAAACACAATCATACCATAGAAAAGAGTAACATTCACTAACACTTTAGTTATGTCTTTTTTTGTTTCAGAATCTTGTTTTTGTTTGTTTGATTTGTGGTCCTAAGGATTGAACTCAGGACCTCATACACACTAAGCAAGTGCTGTATCACTGAGCCACATCCCCAGCCCCTGTTTGCTTTTAATGGACCCATAATTTCTATTCTGAGCAGTGTTATAAGGTAAACACACATCCTTTTCTGGAAAGGGATCCTAGATAAAGCCTTGACTGTAAGACTAGGGGCAACCTCTTTACCACAGCCTGTGGTAAAAAAGCAGACCCAGCTCTGGGGCTGAGGTTCAGACTCCAGAAGTCACTCCTCTTTATGCAGGAGTTTGAAAACAGTGAAAGAGATACTTGCACATTCAGGAGCATTGCGTTTGATAGGGAATAAAGGCATATGAATCTTTTTGCCCAGTCTCTACCTACTAGATAACTTGAAATTTCCTCCTTTCTGCAATTAAAAGCATAGGATATGGTGTGTCCAGAGTAAGGAGTCAAACTCTAAAATAATCCCCATATATGGTGCATGAATATGAGGCAACTTGAGTCACTCCATGGCTTCAGTCCATTAGCCTGACAGCTTTTACAGGCAGCTTGGCCTTTAGAAGTAGAGGTTGCCAATTCTGGATTCTCATTAAAGCACCTGGGCAAACACAGCCATTCTGAGACCTCAAAAGAGTTTACTAAGTCTGATGAGGACTCCTAGAAGATGTCCTTTTAAAAAGATCCCCAGGTAATTCTTGGGAACTTATCGACACAGGAATTTAAAGAAAGACACAAGTGATAAAGTCTGTGGAAGGAGCTTGACATGAGCTTCCTATCTGTAACATGAGACATCATATTGAATTGCCTGGTTTGCCATTGAAAGTGCCCAGTTACCAGAAAAAAAAAAAAAGAAGAAGAAGAAGAAGAAGAAATCCCTAGGGTTGAGCTGTAGCTCAGTGGTAGAGCACTTGCCTAGCATGCCAGAGGCCCTTGGTTCCATCTCTAGGACGGCAAAAGGAAGGAGTCCCTGCTGATTTAGTTTGCTTCACATTGACGGTGTTAGACTGTTCTTTTGTGTGTAAGAGCTATGGTGTACACCTCTCATATGCTATTCAGAACAAGGCAACTTCTTGATGACGTAAGAGAGGTACAGCAAGGTGTGATGGTGCACAGCTAGAATCCCAGCTACTCTTGAGGCTGAGGCAACTTAGTGAGACCCTGTCTCAAAATAAAATTTTGAGCTGAGTGGCAGAGCACTTTTCCAGCTTTTTTTTTTTTTTTTTTAGTACCAGGGATTGAACCCAGGGGCACTCAAACACAGAGTCACACTCACAGCCCTATTTTGAATTTTATTTTGAGATAGGGTCTCACTGAATTGCTAAGCACCTTGCCATTGCTGAGGCTGGCTTTGAACTTGCGATCTTCCTGTCTCAGCCTCCCCAGCTGCTGGGATTACAGTCGTGCACCACCACACCCGAACTTTCCTAGCATTTTTAGACCCTGGATTTGATCCCCATCAACATATACACATACACACACACACACACACACACACACACCAACAAACAAACAAAAAACCCCTGCAACAAGAGGTATAAAAAAGGACAGGGAATATAAGCTCTGTAAAGCGCCATGGGTTTGTTAACAGAAATTTTTAGGAAGAAATATACTGGTCTGAAAAAAATTAAAAAGCAGCAAATATTAAATAATGGATATAAAATGAAGGGATTAAAATTCAACAAAAAGAATAGAAATAGTTCCATTACAGGCATGGGACTGAGTACATCTAACTTTTTGTTTTTGTGCTGGGCCATTGTGAACTGAAATGTAGTTTTGTCATCATTCAAATTTCGTACCACTTAAGGTACTTTTTTGCTGTAGATACCAAGAGGTCTATTCACTCATTAGTACAATACAGTTGGAGTCAGCCCTAAATTTGCATATATAATGAAACTTCAAAAAAATTCATTCAGTATGCTAGAATATCTCTAAGTTTGGAATGTAGTCGATTGGGAAAGAATAGCTTTAGAGAATCAAGCATATTCTTTTCTTTTTCTTTCGTGGTACTGGGGATCAAACCCAGGGCCTTGTGAATGGGAGGCAAGCACTCTACTTACTGAGCTATATCCCCATCCCCAAACATACTCTTTAGAGAGCAGTAGCTTCAAATGTTATTGGAATTAACTGACTGACTTTATTCTTCTGAGAGAAACTAAATAGCAATGAGTCTTACACAATTACAATTAACCTATGAAACACTAGCAATTACTTAACTTTTATATAATTTGTGATGCTTGAAACACTGTGGGAAAAAATATTTTTCCCTTTTGATTTCAAGAATTTCATATTTTAAAAATATTTAAATCATTCCTCATTTAAATTACAAAATAGGGGAATATAAAGATCAAAGTAGAGCAGCTCATTTACTTGAACAGGGCAGCTCATGAATTGCAATAACTTGTTCCTCGTTGTTGGAATGATCTGACTGGACATATGAATTAAATGAGCAAGATTACTAATTTCACTATTTAAGTAGTATGGATAAAATTTAGAAATAATTTTCTAATTTTAGAAAAATATGATTAAGCATCTGAAGGCTGTATAAATGGAAATGTAATTTATTCTTAGAATGGTCTAAATTGCAGCTGGAGGTGGTGCCCGCCTGTTATCCCAGTGGGTGAAGAGAGAGGCTGAGACAGGAGAATCACGAGTTCAAAGCCAGCCTCAGCAAAGATGAGGCGCTAAGAAAACTCAGTGAGACTCAGTCTCTAAATCAAATACAAAATAGGGCTGGGGATGTGACTCAGTAGTTAAGTGCCCCTGAGTTCAATCCCCTTAACCCTCCACGTCTCCCCCCTCAAAAAAAAAAAAAAAAAGATCTAATTTGCTATAAATTCTTTGCATACTGGAACAATCCAAGGTTTCTTATACTATATTCTTGCACATTTATAATATTTGTTCCAACCTTTTGTCTTTCAGACTAAGTTGTTTCTTACAAATCGTATACAGCCTGAATTGTGCTTTTTTTTTTTTTTTCCTTTAAACCCCCAACACAGCTTTATTAACACCCCAGGGTGACACCAACAATTTTTCCATAACCCAACATGACAGCTCCCACCAGTGGCCCCGCTGCTCCTCACAAGGCTTTGGCTCCGGTTGGGACACAAGGAACTTCCATCGCCATCTGGAGACTCAGCAGGGGCTGGCCCATCTGATCACACACCAGCAGGGACCTCGTCGCTGTCCCTAGGAGAAGCGGCACTGTCGCTTCCGGTAGAAGCTTTGATGGTCCCAATTAGGCACGTAGAGGGTGAGACCCTCGGAAGACCTGGAAGACCTCGGTCTGGGGTTGCTGCAGCGCGGAGCTGCGGCAGGGCCCAGTTCATTGTCTTGGACAGTCCCCAGGATTGGCCTGAGCGGGAGCAGTGGAGGTCCCTGGATCCTCCATTGTTCTCCGCGGTTCACGTCCAAGGGTCGGGTGGTGCCCCCCTGGAGCTTCCGGGCCTAGGGAGTCACTTTCGTGGGTGCGCAGGCGCGGTGGCGGCCCTAGCAAGGCAGCGGCGTCCTGAAAGGCGCCTTCTCTACCGCTGGCACTGCAGTCCCGGGACGCGGTTAGGGGTGTGAACCGTGCACTGTCGCCCTCTCCCCTGAGACAGCCCCCGGCTTCGCACAGCCCTCCGCCACCGGTCCCCCGCCCTCTTCCTCCACGCAGCCCCCTGGATGATCCGCCTGCACCCGTTGCCCACAGGCTGGGCAGCGTGCCAAGGCGCCTCCTGGGCAGACAGCCCCAGCAGTGGCGGCAGCGGACTGCAGGGGGTCATGGTCAGGGTTTTTGCCGGGTCTACCCCTTCCAGAGCAGCTCCTGAATTGTCTTTATATATTACTATTTTCATAACATTATTACAAAAATGAATTTCCTTCTGGACTCTGCGGATAAGCCTTACTCTTAAACATTAACCACTTTTAAATACCTTATTTTGCCATGCTCTATCTTTCACTCCAAGAAATACTGTGGGAAAAAAAAATAAAAATAAATCAGAGCAAGGCGAGGTAACATAACATATTTTTAAAAATTTGGTGAAACATTTGAAAGAGACAGTGGGTTCAAGGAAAATGGAAAAAGAAGTCAGAAAGGCATGTTTTGACTGTTAAATATTTAATATAACATGATGGTAAAACGTAAATGGTGTCTAGAAAAAATAGAAGACAATTTTTAGACCTCAGTACAATAATTAAAAACCAAATACATATGCTAGATTAATCTAAGGCACACAGTTTTGTCTTATTTTATTTTAGTACAGGGGAGTGAACCCAGGAGCATTTAACTGCTGAGCCGGTTTTATTTTTTTTTTTTGAGACAGGGTCTGGCTACATTGCTTAGGGTCTCCTAAGTTGCTGAGGCTGGCTTTGAACTTGTCATTATTTTGCTTCAGCCTCACATTTTAAAATTATTTAATGTTTATTGAACACTTAGTTTAAGGTACTGTTAATATATTTTCGAAGTTCTATCTTTGGCCTCTCTTCTTTTATCTCCTCTTTCCTTTATTACCAGGGGATAAGCTTTCATTCTTCATAGGAAATTCTCAATCTTGTATTGTTCATGTTTTCTGATTTTATTTATTTTCATTTTTAAGTAATTTCAGACTTACAGAAAGATGCCTAATACAAAGAATTTCTGTAACCCTTCATCCAGATTCCCTGATGTTGGGCTGGGGATATAGCTCAGTCGGTAGAGCGGTAGAGCGCTTGCCTCTTACGTTCAATCCCCAGCACTACATATACACACACACACACACACAAAAAAAAAAAAAAATATACACACACACACACACACACAAAAAAAAAAAAACAGATTCCCTGATGTTAACAGTTTACCTTATTTGCTTTAACATTCTATCTCACATATTATATATACACACACATATGTGTGTATGTGTATATACACACACACACACACACACATATATATATATATATATATATATATACATAAAAGTATATGCTTTCTTACATACACATACATATTCATAGGTTTTCCTGAACCATTTGAGAGTTACCCTTAAATACTTCAATTTGTTTTTCCTAAAACAACAAAAACAAAGAAACCAAGCATAAGGATCAAAATCAGGATATTAAGATTGATATAATAATTTAATCTATAAGCTCTATTCAAATCCTGCAAACTTCCCAATAATGTCCATTATGTAAAAAATCAAAACAAATCAAAATTATTTTTTCTTCTAATCCAGAATTCAATCCAGGGACACATGTAACATGAATTTCCAAGTCCCTTTAGTTTTCCTAAGTCTGGAGCAATTCTTTCTTCATCACTTATGACCTTGGCGTTTCTGAGGAGTACAGGACAATTATTTTTGGAGAATGTTATTCACTTTAGGTTTCTGATATTTTCTAATAGTCAGACTTAGGTTATACATTAGAACAGGACTGTCACAGAAGGGATATTCTCAGTTATCTTATCCAGAAGCACTTGATATTGACTCATCTCATTAGTGGTCAGGTGAACTTTGATTACTTGATCAAGGGCTTATCTGCCAGATTTCTTCATTATAGTTACCATTTTCTCTGCAAACAATAAGTAATTTGTGGGAGACACTGTGAAACCACCTAAGTATTCTGTTCAACATTAATTTTCACATCCATTCATGATTCTTGCCCGAATCAGTTATTACTGTGTTGGCTGTCAAATGATCACTAGTATCATCAGTCCTTCTAGACTTATTAGTTAGTATTCTACATAAGGAAGTTCTTCCTTCCTTTCTTTCTTTTTTTTTTAATATTTATTTTTCAGCGGACACAACATCTTTGTTTGTATTGAGGATCGAACCCGGGCCGTACGCATGCCAGGCGAGCGCACTACCGCTTGAGCCACATCCCCAGCCCCGTGGAAGTTTTTCCTTTCTGCCTATTCATTTACTTCGTCACTTGTTTTTATCAGTATGGACTAACAGATCTCAATTTTATTCAATGACTTATAATCTAACACTAATACATTATTATTTCCATTTTCATATTGTCCCAGATTTGATCTGAAGGAACCCCTTTAATCTATCTTTTATTCTTTTGACAAGTTCCCATTATTTAAAAAAAAAAATGTTTTTTAGTTGAACATGAACACAATACCTTTACTTTACTTATTTACTTTATGTGGTGCTGAGGACTGAACCCAGTGCTTTATGTGTGCAAGGCAAGCACTCTACCACTGAGCCACAACCCTAGCCCCAATACCCATCATTTTTAAAGTACTTTCTTATTTTCTGTCACAGCAACATGTTCCATCCTTACTTTACCCTTTTTCTCTATCCAAGAGTCTTGGAATCAGCCATTTCTCCAAAGAGCTCTCATTCCTTCAAGGACAGAACAGCACCTAGAAACCAAGATCTGGGAGAAAAATATGCTTATTGTTTCTGGGATGCTGTTGCTTCTAGGCTCTGTGAGTGGATGTGTATGTACATAAATAAATGTGTGTGTGTACACACACATACACACACACACACACACAATCTTAACTGGGAGCCCCTGCCATCTGACCCCTCTGTCCTTTTTTAGTGTCCCATCAATATTTTAGCACATCCTTCACTTTTTCCCCACCCCATATTGGGGATTGAACCCTGGGGCATTGTACCATTGAGCTAAATCTCCATCCCTTTTATTTATTGAGATGATAGGGTCTTGCTAAATTGCTGAGAATGGGCTCAAACTTGCAATCCTCCAGCCTCAGCCTCCCAAGTAGCTGGGATTACAGGCATGCACCACCAAGCCGGGTGCACCATTATCTTCTGGTACAACACATTCCTGGCTTCTTTTGTCCTTTTCATGTCATAACCCTGAAATCAGTCACTTCTCCAGGAAACCCTGGTACCTTTTACAGGCTAATACTATTTAGGAACTAAAACCTGGTCAACTTTAATCCTTTCTTAAGGAAGGACTCACATTTTTTAATCTATTCATTTTGGGCCTTCTGAACTGGAGGATTAGATTAGGTTCCATTGGCTCAGACTGAAAAGTTGTTCATCTTCTTTACATTCTTTACAGGAGTATAAATCAGGCCAGGCATGGTGGCACATGCTTATAATCCCAGCTACTCAGAGACAAAGGTTAAAAGTTTTGCAAGTTTGAGGGGAGCCTGGGTAACTTAGAGAGAACCTTCCTCAAAATTAAAAAAAAAAAAAAAAAAATTAAAGGATTTGGGATGTAGCTCAGTGGTAGAGTGCTTACCTAGCATTCACAGAGAGCTGGGTTCAATTCCCAGTATCACACGGTGGTAATTTCTACATCGGTCAGTTTTGCTCATAGGTGGACTCTTGGCCAGAGTGCCAGCCATTTATATAGGAAACATTCCATAAATACTTTCCGAATGATTTACCTGCTGCCAGACCTACTTTAGAGAAACCATTTTGAGATAAGCTTCCCATCCTAAGTTCAAAGGTCACTGCCAAGCAATTACATTCTCTGCATTCACTTGTTACAGCCACTTATCATGTTTCAGACACAGCTTAAAATAGACTTCTCTCTCCTGCAATTTACCTTAGTGTTTACATGGTATTAGAACCTGCAGAAGCTGGCAGCTTAGCCTACAAACAAAAATTATTTTTCAGTGTCTCTTTTTCAAGATGCCCTGTTTTCTAGATTTTTCTAAATGACTCTGAAATGATCTTAGTAAATGTAGCTGCTTTTACTGAGACTGTGACAGTACTGACCTCTGTAAAGTCTAAAATGTCAATTCAAAATATATAGTTAAGTAGAGCATTTTATTTTTATTTTTCTTGGGAAAAAAATGTGGTTGTAGTCATTCTACCAGGAGAAAAAGAATCCATACCATTTATTTTAACAGAATGTTTCATGTGGGGATTGGTTAAACAGGCATTGGAGAACAGAGAATCTACAAAGAAGACTGAGGTCACAAAGATAGTAACTGCAGACAGCAGCTGCCACCCCTGGTGCTAAAGGCACAAAAGAAATAGGCTGGAATCTTAGAAGTTAGCAATGGGTAGGAGGGGACCTATAGAACTAGATCCAGACCTCTGAGAAGGCTCTGCCTTAGCGTCTCTGAGGGCACTCAGTGAGGCTGATTCTGGAAATGCCAGAAAAAACTGGAGACTGGCACCAGCTGTTGCTGCCAAAGTTAAGGGAGGAAGACAAGTAGGATTTTGACAGGATCAACAGCCAAGTCCCATCTTCCTCCTCCTGCCCCATCTCCTCTGGATCTTCCTATTGGTGGAAACTAAAATAGTGTTTGCATCCTTGGAACCTTAATGTCAGAGTGTAAGAAGGGGAGGAGCTGGGTTTGGAGCTGGTCAAGGAGAACTTTAAAACCAGCACATCACTCAAAGGAGTTCAGGCCTAAAGCAATCTATCATATCGACACGTTTAGACCTAAAAGACTATATTACACCGAGAACAACTGAATGCTCAGTATATAAATTTAGCGCATAAACTCAATGTTTTATGTTCAGCTTTGTTTAAGTCCTATGTCAAGATTTATATGGTTAATTTTTGAAAATATTTTTTAGTTGCAAATGGATCTTCTATTTATTTATTTATTTATTTATTTATTTATTTATTTATATGTGGTGCTGAGGATCAAACCCAGGGCCTCACACATGCCAGGCAAGTGCTCTACCATTGAGCAACAACTCCAGTCTCTAGATGGTTAATTTTTTTTACTTCTTTTTTTTTTTAAAAGAGAGTGAGAGAGGGGGAGAGAGAGAGAGAGAGAGACAGAGAGAGAGACAGAGAGAGAGAGAGGGAGAGAGAGAGAGAATTTTAATATTTATTTTTCAGTTTTCAGCGGACACAACATCTTTTGTTTGTATGTGGTGCTGAGGATCGAACCCGGGTCGCACGCAGGCCAGGCGAGCACGCTACCGCTTGAGCCACATCCCCAGCCCTATATGGTTAATTTTTAGAATAAAAATATTAAAGCATTATTATTAAAAATAATACAAGATGATTCATTGCAGTGTCACTTATAACTACAACTATTAGAAAGGATATAGTAAAACCATCATTTGGGTTACTTCAGTTGCTTTACTGTAACGGAATTAAGTATAAAAAATCTGAATAGTTTAAATTATAAATTTGAAACAAAGGTAGAATTCTGATCTCTAGTTGGAGAAACAAATTATAATTTTAATGTAACTTTTTATTTTATTTTTTTAAAGAAATCTAACAATCTTGGAAATCTGCTTTTTAAAAACATGGGGAAATAGAAGATGAAAATTAGTAGGGGGCAGAGGAGCTGTATATAAAAATCCAGTTGAAAGCCAGGCACAATGGCACTTGTCTGTAATGCCAAGCAATTCAGGAGGCTGAGGTAGGAGAATCTCAAGTTCAAGACCAGCCTCAGCATCTTAGCAAGACCTTCATAACTTAGCAAGATCCTGTCTCAAAATAAAAATAAAAAGGTCTGGGGATGTAGTAGCTAAGCAGTAAAGTGCTTCTGGGTTTAGTTCCCAATACCAAAAAAAATAAAGAAGTAAGTCTATTGAGAGATAAAAAGAGGAACAGATAATAAGAGGGAGAACCTTACACAAAAGAAATAGAGCTGGCTGTTCCTACTTAGGATTAAATTTTACATGATTATAGATATTCTCTCTGTCTCTCACACACCTCTAAAAGGGGAAAGGATAGATGGAGAAAGAGGGAGAATACCTTAGTTATCAAGACATATGATACTAACATTTTTCTACCAAAAATTGCAAATATACATACACTTTGGTCCAGTTATTTATGGGAATTTATTTTACATTTATAATGTGCAGGATGATGTTATGTACAAGATGATTCATTGCAGTATCACTTGTAACTACAACTATTAGAAAGGATATAGCATGGGGCTGGGATTGTGATTCAGCAGTAGAGCACACGCCTAGCATGTGTGAGGCCCTGGGTTCGATCCTCAGCACCACATAAAAATAAATAAGTAAAATAAAGATATTGTGTCCAACTACAGCTAAAAAATAAATATTAAAAAAAGAAAGGATATAGTAAACTCATCAGTTGGTTTACATAAATTATCACATGGAATATTATGCAACTCATAGCTAATAAATGTAAATAAGCAAAACTGAAGTCTCCATTGTTAAATAAAAATTCACACATGAAATAGTATGCAAAGTATGCTACTATCCGTGTACAAGAGGATGAAGATTGTGTATGTGTGTGTGAGATAACATCTCTGGAAAGATACACAAAAATGGGTAACATTGGTTGTGAATGAGGCAGGAAACTGGGTAGTGGGGGCCACTAATGAGAAGACTTTTCTCTGTATCTTCAGACTTTTCTCTGTATTTAAACTTTTAAACCACATGTATGTATCAATTATTACCTTGATATTTCAGGATTTACTTTACAAGTTGGTCTTATAAAAGGCTCTTGTTCTTATGAGAGTTGTCAGTGAAAAATAAATGATCTAAACTTATTTAGTAAACCTTGATGACCAGAATACATTATAATGGAAATATAATGGGTCCTACTTACTGATTCCCTATTACTCTACCTTTACAACTTATTTATTTATTTATTTTTTATTTTAGATGGACACAATACCTTTATTTTATTTATTTATATGTGGTGCTGAGAATCAAACCCAGTGCCTCACACATGCCAGGCAAGCACTATACCACCGAGCCACAACCCCAGCCCTCTACTTTTATATCTATTTTAGTGTAATTACACGAAGTGAACATCTAATAGTATTATTAATCCAACATGCAACATGAACCACTTCACACTGTTACTTATTACTGAGTTATACAGCGACATCTAGTGTAAAATCCCTTAGACTTGATTTTTGGGATTGTCACACCCAGAAGCCAATTTGTGCCATGGTAGTCGGGTGTTTCCAAGAGGCCAAAGAAAATGCCAGAGACAGGGTGTGAGACATGATTTATTGAGGGGAAGACTTACAAGAGACAAGTGACTGCTTCAAGAAGAGTTCAGAGGTGATAGCCTCACAGACAGCACCTCCGTCCCTAACAGTGCTTGGCCAATAGTGCCTCCTCTCCTGCAGGGCGTTTTGCCCAGTGGCAGCCGGCTGGACTAGGACACATATCCTTTCCCCGTACCCTCAGTTCTGTACCCATCTCTACTCAAGGTTTTTATGTTAGACTGCATTAGCAGTGATATCATCAGCATTAGCTTGCTTGTATAACCAACATTCTAGGGAATAACTGTCCTGGTGATCATGCTAAAAGTGTTCTAGTTCTCAGTATGCATAAGAGAAAGCCAATGTCTTTCAAGATAATATGTGTTTAGCCAGGTGCAGTGGCACACACCTGAAATCCCAGCAACTTGGGAGGCTGAGGCAGAAGCCTCAGCAACTTGGCAAGAAAGATCCTAAGCAACTTAGTGAGATGGTCTTAAAATATAAAAAAGAGCTGGGGATGTGACTTTGTGGTAAAGTGTCCCTGGGTTTAGTCTCTACTGGAGAGGGTAAGAGAGGGAAAGGGAGTGGGGAGTGGGTGATGGGGGGGGAGGGAGAGAGGAGAGGAGATAGAGAGAGAGAGAGAGGGAGGGAGGGAGGGAGGGAGGGAGGGAGGGAGGGACATGTAGCTCAGTGATAAAAGTACTTCTGAGTTCTGTACACACACACACACACATACACACACACACACACACACACTCACATACTTTCCGACCCAGCCTTGCTCTTTGTGTGCTGGGAGCCATTAGCCAAGTAGGTATGACAATTTCCTTGCCAGCGTACCCCATGTTGCTTAGTGGAAGGACTCGTGGAAATAGGACATTTTGCAGTGACATTGCATGTAAGGTGACCTTGCTCAAGGACCAGGGCGGATCTGGGTTTAGGGCGGATCAGGGTTTAAGGCTCTCCTTGGATTTAGGGCGTTCCCGGTTTAGGACAATCCGGGTTTAGGGCGGTTCCAGGTTTAAGGTTATTCCTGCTGGGAATAGGGCGTATCCTGCTGCCTGAGTTCCCCTTGAGTTCTCACAGGATTCAGATAGTATTTTTGGGAGACAGAAGCCCAGTGGTGGTGTGGATTTGGGCAGAGAACGTGGATTTCCCCAGAACGTGTCTGTAGAGGGCCGGTGTGAGATCGGGAATAAAGAATTGCTGTTTGAATCTACAAAGCTGTGAGTGGCTCGTGATTTTGTGCCCAGCCAGACTGCGGCATTTGTGTTCCCTTAATTTGGCTAGGTTTTTGGGGAACAGGAAAGGGGCATTCAGGGACATAGTGCTTGACTGTCTCCCTTTTCTTTAGGGACAATACAATTGCTATGTACTTATTTTAGAAACCCAAAATAAACAGCCTAGTCAAAATGTGCTTACTAATTCTTATTGTGACTTTTAGATTACAGTGCAAAGTGTGGTATTCTTTGGGGTTCTTTTTTTTAAAATATTTATTTATTTTTTAGTTCTCGATGGACACAACATCTTTGTTTGTATATGGTGCTGAGGATCGAACCCAGGCTGCACACATGCCAGGCGAGCGCGCTACCGCTTGAGCCACATCCCCAGCCCCTTTGGGGTCCTTACCATACATGTTTTAGCCAGATTGGAGTTGACTACAGCGGTTGACCCTGCAGTCTCAAAATAGTCATGGTGGTTGGGATTGGGGTTATAGCTCAGTGGTAGAGCGCTTGCCTAGCATGTGTGAGGTTCAATCCCCAGCACCACATTAAAAACTAAATAAATGAAATAAAGGTATTGTATCCATCTACAACTAAAAATATTAAAAAGAAAAAAAAGTTGTGGTGGTTGCTTTGAGACAGGGTCTCCTTAACCTGCTGAGGCTGGCCTTGAACTTGATATCCTCTTTCCTCAGCCTCTAAGTAGCTGGGATTATTGGTGTCTGCTATCATACCTGGCATGAGTAATTTATTTTCAATAAAAAGGCTTATGTAGCTCACAGTTCTGGAGGCTGGAGGTTGCAGCACCTGCTGGGCTTCTGGTGAGATCCTTGTGCTGCTCCGTATTGGATAGAAAGTGGGCAGGACAAGAGGGTGTGTGCAAAGGAAGTTCACATGGAAAGCCAGGAAGCAAGAGAAAGATAAGGAAGCCAAACTTGATTTATATCAACCTGCCATGGCACAAACAGTTCTACAAGAGGGAGAACTCATTGACTCCCACCAGCTTTAATCTATTCAGGTAGGCTCTGCCCACCATGACCCAAACACCTCCAGCTAGGCCCTACTTCTCAGCACTGCCACTTTGATTAAGCCTCAATGTAAGTTTTTTGGGGGACAAATCATATTCAAACCATAGGACTGTTTAAAAAATTTACTGTGAAATATACTTAGTTTGTGAAGAGAGAGAAATTAGGAAAAGCTTTGATTTATGTGTAAATTTTTTAATTACTAGAAATACTAGAAATATCTACAAAAATGTCTATAACTATCTTCCATTTAAAGCTGCCTTATGCAAGGTAGAGTAGTATAAAAATAGTACAGGACTTCTGTCCACAAAATCAAAATTTTATTTGTTGAATATTATGAAATTAGAAATAACCTGAGTAAAAATTCCATTATCATTCTTGACTAATAAAGGAGTAGCAGACAACAAGCATATACTTTGTGACTATCATTCTCTGGTTGGTAACAAGGCCCCATTGCTCCAAAGTAACTTTATTTACAAAGACAAAACAAACTGTAAGTAAACATTTACTGATAACTTTTTCTATTAACTGCTTCTTTACTCACTATGGATTTACAGCCCAACAATCACATCATTAAGTTGAAAGTATCATAGGTCAAAGATGCATTTGTGTGTAATCAGCTTTTAGTCACTGTGACCAAATCCTGAGCAGAAGGAATTAGAGGAGCAAAGGTTGATTTGGGACTCAAGATTTCAGATTTCAGACCATGGTTGGCTGACTCAACTCTTCTGGGACCAAGGTGACGTAGAACTTTGTGGGGGAAGAAAGCCACTCAGTTTGTAAGAAGTGACAGAGAGTGGGAGGAGCCAGGGATACAAATACATAATCCCCAAGGTTCGCCCCTAGTGACTCACTTCCTCCAGTCATGCCCCATCTTCCTACAGTTACCATCTAGTAATCCATTCAAAATCATTAATCCATTAAGTGGATTAACCTACCAATTAGATGACAGTTCTCATAATCTGATCATTTCACTTCTGAATACTCCTGCATTTACATAGGAGCTTTTGGAGGACACCTCTTACCCAAGCTATAACAACATTTAATTCATTTGAGCTATGAACGTCACAGTGCAGCCTAGCATGGGTTCAAAACACAGCCCACAGTTGGGCACAATCTTCTAACCAAAGAGTACTTTTATTTATTTAAGTTGTAGATGGACACGATAATTTTATTTATGTGGTGCTGAGGATTAAACCCAGTGCCACACACATGCTAGGCAAGCCCTCTACCACTGAGCCACAACCCAGGCCCCAAAGTATTTTATAATAAAGGGTTGAATGTCTCATGTAACAATGAATACCTGCATCCAGAAAATGGTGGTGGTACAGTATACTGCAGAGCATCCATTTTTCACTTCTGAGATTGTGTGACTGGGAGCTACCCAGCATCCTAAGACAATATTGAACCCCACACACTGGGAATCAGTCAGGGAAAAGATAAAAAATAAAAAATCCTAAGTATGGCTTCCATTGAATATGTATCACTTTTTCACCACCATAAAGTTGAACACTTGTAAGTTAAACCACTGTGATTCAGGAATCCTCTATCTACTTTTAATAGTCTAGGAAATGGGTCACTGTTGTGTTGCTTTGGAAAAGCAGATATTATTTCTCCATTCCACTAAATAGGCTTCAGTTGAAGCCCTTCAGGCCCTTTAATCAAAGAAAAAATTCCACATTATGTAAAATTGATTATTTTATTAATCAGTGTTGCCCACCAAATATTTATTTATATACAGAGCAGAGTCTGAATGTTTGGAGTTACTTGCTTAGTTGTGCCTGGTTTGACAATCTTTTGTAAGAATACAAACCCTTGGGACAGATCTGAATTTAAAACTTCAGTTTTGATCTGCTAACTGTGTGACCTCATGAAAATAACTTAATGCCTTTGGGCTATAGTTTCCTCAGCTGCAAAAGAAAGATTTAATCTTCCTTGAAATGAACAAGTAGTGAAGACAGTAAGCATTCTTTTTTCCTAAAGTAATGATTTAGGAACAATTTATTTAGTACTTGTTGTTTTACTATTAACACAACTCCAAGTTTTGACAGATAAATTAAGCTGTAGAAATTAAGGATATTTCTTTCTATTGCTAGATTTCAAATTTTTAAAAATAATGAATGGGAATTTAATTGAACGTTTTTTCTGTCTTTTGAGATGACTACATAGTTGAAATAAGGAACAGCATATTTACAAATACAGACTTGAGTCCCTGATTTTGGAAACAATTAAAAGAATTAAAAAAGCAGATAAAGCTTGAAAAAAGTGTTTACCATTTGTAAATTAGAATTTTGCACAATTAACACAAAATAATTATGAAGATACCTAAGTAATGTATTTTATGCATGACCCGCTCATTTTACTTAGGCTAAAAATTTAGAATTTTAGATTCAGCCACAAAAAAATTTTAAAAACTTTAAATTGTGGCTAAAAAAAGGTAATAAAAAATTTTCCATGTTAACCATTTGCAAGTGTACAGTTCAGTAGTGTTGCACTTTGATGTGCAACCCATCTCCAGGGCTTTTTCACCTTTCAAAGGTGGATTTTTTTTGGGGGGGGGTGGGTACTGGGGATTGAACCCAGGGGTGCTTAACTACTAAGCCACACCTCCTGCCCTTTTTGAGTCCGATAGGGTTTTGCTAAATTGCTGAGACTGGCTTCAAACTTGTGACCTTCCGGTTTTAGTCTCCTGAGCTGCTGGGATTGCAGGTGTGCGCCACCATGCCTGACTACACTGAAATTCTACATTAAACACCAGGTCTCTACTTCCCTCACCCTCAGCCTTGGCACCTTTTTCTCCCTCCCCCCAGCTCCCCAGTACTAGGGATAAAATCCAGGGCCTCAAGCATGCTGGGCAAGTCCTCCAACACTGAGTACATCCCCAGCCCCACCATTCTAGTTTTTGTGTTGACTTCTGACATGAAATAATACAGCATCTGAGATTTTGTGGCTTACTTCCCTTACTGTAATGTCTTCAAGGTCCATCTATATCACAGTGACAGGATTTACCTCACGGCTGAACAATATTTCGTTGTGCACATATGCCACATTTTTGAGAATGTTTGAATTGCTTCCACCTCTTGGCCATTTTAAATAACGCTACTATGAGCAGACATATATATATGTGTGTATTTTTTTTTTCTGGGTACCAGGAACTGAACTCAGGGACACTCATCCCCAGCCCTATTTTATATTTTATTTAGACAGGGTCTCACTGAGTTGCTTAGCATTTTGTTTTTGCTGAGGCTGGCTTTGAACTCAAGATTCTCATGCCTCAGCCTCCCAAGCTGCTGGAATTAAAATAGGAATATGCCACAGCGCCTGTGACAATTGCCTTTGAGAACCTACTTTGAATTCTCTTGGATATATTCCCCAAAGGGTGGTTACTAAATCATACAAATTCACTTTTTTTTTTTTAGATGGACACAATATCTTTATTTATTCATTTTTATGTGGCGCTGAGGATTGAACCCAGTGCCTCACTCGTGCTAGGCAAGTGCTTTTACCACTGAGCTATATCCCCAGGTCCCACAAATCCACTTTTAACTTGAGGGCTGACCATACTGTTTTCCATAATGGTTGTACCATTTTATTTTCTCACCAGTGTATAAGGGGCCCAATTATCTCACATCCTTGTCACCACTTGTAATTTTTGACCAGCCATCCTGATATGAGGTGATCATGCTTTCAATTTGCATTTCTCTGATTATGTGATGTCGAACAAATTTTCATATGCTTTTTGTCCATTTATATATCTTCTTTGGAGAAATGTGTAATAAACCCTCCCCCCCCCACACCTTTTCCTTGTGAGACAGGGTCTCACTAGGTTTCCCAGGTTGGCCCCGGACTCCTGGGCTTAAGTGACCCTCCTGCCTCAGCCTCCCAACCTGGGACTTCAGGTGCACACCACTGCACCCAGCTCCCTTTGCCCATAAATAGGCCATTTTGTTGTTCTAAGTTCTTTCACATGTTCTGGGACATGATCCCCATCAGATTTTGCAAATATTTTCTCCCATTCCACAGACTATCATTTCATTTTATTGTGTCCTTTAACACACAAGTTTTGAAGTTTCTTTTTTGCCTTTTGTTGCCTGTGCTTCTGGTATTACTGCAAGCAAATTGCTGCTAAAGCTTTCCGTTTTCTTCTAGAAATTGTATAGTTTTAGGTCTCAAATTTATATTCCTAATCCATTGAGTTAATTTTTTTTTTTTTTAAATATGGAGGACAGTAAGGGTTCGACTTCACACTCTGCACATGGATATCTAGTTTCCTACTGCAGAAGAGATCAACCTTTCCCTGTCTACAGTGCCCTTAGAGAAAAGTCATCTGACAGTAAATGTGAGGGTTTATTTCTGGGATTTCTATCCTACTTCGTTGCCTGTCTGTCTTTATGCCAGCATCACACTGTTTTGAAATCAGAAAGTATGGTACCTGTCACTTTGTTTTTTCAAAACTATTTTGAATATTTGGGCAAGACACAATCAACTCTTGAAAAACTAAGTCCAACATATGACCAACAAAAATCACTTTCTCCTTCACCTTGGGAACTTTTCTGAATTTTAAGGAAAAAAATCACGAGCTCTATCAGAAACAAGGTACATAGAAAGGTAAAATTTATGATCACAAAGCAACACTTAGATCAGTAAATACAGCATGGCCCTCACTTTCCTTCCCCTCTGAACACTTTTCTGATCACAAAGTCCTCCTTTCCACAGGTTATTGATATTTTGATGTTTCTGATCATTATTTTCTTCTCTTTAGAGCTCAGTAGTAGAGCATCTGCTGCATGTACAAAGCCCTGGGTTCCATGCCCAGCACACAAAATAACCCAAAAGCAAACACTGGGGAGGTTTTACCCATTAAGGGTGTTAATGGAGACTTGTGCATCTTCCCTTTTATTCATTTTAAAGTAGAGTATTTTCTACTTTCCTTCTTTTGAAAAAGTCAGATTTTTTTGTATGTGATTATTGTGGTTTTTTTTTGGTCAGTATACATTTAAGGCTGACTCAAGACCTGCTGGTCACAATGCTTAGACTCTGTTTCCTAAGCAACTGATCAGAGGCTTTCAGAGGTTCTGTCTTGTTCTGGAGGTCATTCCTAACAGGAAGGTTTGGCCCAGAAACACATGAGAGGGGAGTGACTGATGAACATGTATGTCTTCTGCAGGCACCATGCACTATAATCTTTATCTTGGGTGCACCTGGGTTAATGTGGGAGAAGCCTACAACTATGTCAAGAGGGCACTCAGGTATGACATCATCTCCAGCAACAGCCAGTGAGGGACAAAGGCCTGCCAATTACTCTGAGCTTGGAAGCAGATTCTCCCCTCCTGATCCCTCAGATGATACTGTAGCCAGGGTGATGGCATAACTGCAAAGTCATGAGATACTGATCCAGAACTACCCAGCTCCTTCCTTACTTATGATCCAGAAACTGTGGCAATTATTTCAGGCTACTGGATTGGGTGCTCTACCACTGAGCTTACATTTCCAGCCCTTTTTTGATTTTGAGACAGGGTCTCCATAAATTGCCCAGGCTGGCTTCAAACTTGCAATATTACCCACAGGTCTCCCGAGTTGCTGGATTAGAGGTTTGTGCCATGGCATGCAGGTAACTAGCTAGATTTTGACATAATTTTCTATAAAATAATAAGTCTTCTTTTCCCAAACCAGAAACAAATAAATAGTAAACTATTATTAATGTGAATAAAACACATGCTTCACACTTCTTTCCCATTTGAAATTATTCACAGCTACAATATGTATATGTTAAATTTTGAACAACAAAGTCAGTAGTGATCTAATATAAAAGCTTTTGGTTTGTAGTTTTGACAAGTTTTTGGTCCTATTTAACACAAGGTTAATATGATAAAAATAATTATCAATATTTAAACTGCTGGGCTGGGGTTGTGGCTCAGTGGTAGAGTGCTCACCTAGCATGCATGAGGCACTGGATTTGATCCTCAGCACCATATAAATATAAAGATGTTGTGTCTACCTAAAACTAAAAAATAAATATTAAAAAATATTTAAACTCCTAATAAATGTATATGACTATTAGTTAATAGGATGGTCAAATACTTTTTTAAAAAATACCACTTGTGGGTTGGGGATATAGTTCAGTTGGCAGAGGTGCTTGCCTCACATGCACAAGGCCCTGGGTTCAATCTCTAGCACCACAAAAAAACAAACAAAACAACAACAACAACAACAACAAACCTACCTTGCCCAAAGAACGCCCAATTCAAGCTCAAAGATTATTTCCAAAACTGAACTCATGCACCAAACATTAATGTATTTAGCACAAAGGGGGCTTGGAATAAATGTTTCTTGAAGAAGGTGGTGAAAAACTTTCAAACCACTATGAATATAGCATAAAAGCCACTGTCAGTTTAACTAATGATTCAATATCAGGAGAACTTTACAAAACACAGGAATTCCCCTATACTCAAAACTCCCATGTCTCGAGCTGGGCATGTAACCCAATGCTAGAGTACTTGCCTAGTATGCTTAAGGCCCTGTTTATTCAATCCCCAGCACCACAAAAAAAAAATCAACAAAAACCTACGAAACGACCCAATTTGATGGTGCTTCTCTAGTTCTTACCCAAATCTTTGGCGAGAAGGATGATATGTGATTGCTCTCTTCCTGCTAAAACTACATCAGTAATAACGAAATAAAAATGTGTTCGACACAATTGACAATAGTAAAGCTAGCAGTGAAATACTTAATCCTAAGAAAATCCTACTTAGAAATTAATATTTATTTATTTTTTTAGTTCTTGGCAGACATAACATCTTTGTTTGTATGTGGTGCTGAGGATCGAACCCGGGCTGCACGCACACCAGGTGAATGTGCTACCACTTGAGTCACATCCCCAGTCCTATTTAGAAATTTAAAAGAGATGCACCACCAAAATCATGGAAGGAACAGGGCTGAATAGAGAAATGATTATGTGTATTTGGTCCCCTCTAACATATGCAAATAGATCCATCATTTCTCAGTTGAGAATAATCTCTCAGGGCATCCATTCTCTCATTTGCCATAAGAGAATAATACCTACTTTACATTATTATCAGGAAGACTGAGTCAATACATATCAAGGGCATAAAAGTAATATTACCTGGCACATGGTAAGCATGCAACAAATTATTATTTTAAATCTTTCACACTAATTACTTTCCAATTAATTATAGTGTATTTATTACTTTAAAAACCATTGTTAATAAGATCACCACTGGAGACACAAATCAGAGATGTAACATCAGCACTTTCATCTTGTGAACACGATTCCACAATGAATACAACAGTGACACTTTGGCTTAGTCTCAATGCAAAAGTGTCACAGATAAGTACTAACAACAGTAAAGTTGGGGCTAGTATTGAGAGGAAATGGGAGACTTAACGTCATTCTGCAGATATAATGGATGTATATTGCTTACTTATGAACAGATGAGGACCTGATTACTACAGTAATTAGAAGTAATACACATAGGAATAGACTGAAATGAGAACTAAAACTCAATCCATAAATACACAAGAAATTTTACCTAGAAATCTTACTGTTTGAGCTATCTAAAAATCATATATTGCAACAACAAAACTAGAGGTTAATTATTTTTTTTATTATTGAATTATACTGTAAATCTACATCTATGATTTAATCAGGAAGAAATGCTTTGTGTTTACAACAAGGACACATTTACTCTAGTGGAATAAAACAGACACAGACAAAAGACCAAATACATGTTTGTTTTTTTAAAAAAGAGTACACGTTTTACCCAGTCCTTTTGCTATTTTGAACCATATTTTTCCTATGAGAGAACTGATCTTACATAAATGCAAGTCTGCTTTATCTCCTCACATTTTTAAACATTAAATGGAGTTCCTCACAATTTCTAATTATAACCAAACAACTGAAAACAATATGGGAACAAAGTCTGAAAACAAAAAAACTAGTGTAGATGGCTATTACCTGATAGTGGAAAAGTTGAGTAAAACATGCCTCCTCTGTGGCTCATCTCAAAGCAACATTTTAATTCAAAGAGGAAAGCTTTTCAGATCTATGAGTGCCTCTGCAGAATCAGACCTATAAGTGTGTCTGATCTGAACTGCAGAAGTTGAGTAAAAATGTCTACAAAATACCTAAAATCTAAAAATCAGAATGGTGCTAATTCAAACAAAAAGTTTGGTGGTCTAAATACACCTTCAATTTCTTCCTTTGTTAAAATTATCTTTTATTTTGGATGGTAATTTAAAAATAACTTATGTTCTTAGTGTGCTTTATGGTCAATGACAATAAACTTGCAAATCAAATGATTTAAGTTTAAAGTTTTTATGTTTTACCTGATTCTACTGAAATTTCTTTCGTTCACCTACAATTTTATGCAACCAAGTTATACATGAGGTAAGTTTTAGCTAAAAAGTTAAAATAAATCAACCACAAAGATAAAGCTAACCATATTTCAAGAGTATACAAAATCATAATGCCCACTTTGCACTGAAAGTTTACAACTTTAACTACTACTTGTATGTAGTTTAAAAGCAAATACTTTTTTACTTTTTAATCAAAACTATAGCTGGAAATATAGGGGGAAAAAACACTTGGCAAAAGTTTGTTTTTGGTAATAGAAGACAATGCAACAAAGAATCCAAATGGAACAACACCAGTATTTAAATTTCTAACTTTTAAACAAAACACATACACACACTTACTTTTCTTAAAAAAAAAAAAAAAAAAAAAAAATTCTGGTAGTAAATTGGATTGACAGAATCTTCGGTTGTAAATAAAAAGTATAAATTTCCAATTTTAGCCTTCTAGCTAGCTAACATGTACAGCCAGCTAGTTCTCTAAAACAAGTATTATGTCACCCTCAAAGATCCCTGCTAAAAATCAATTGTATTTAAATGGGTCTTACTGAAAGAGGACGTTCATGATATTAGGAATCTTTTAAAAAGTGAGTATGATAGGGCTACAATAGCAACATTACTATTAATAAGTTACAGAAGAGATTATTGCTGTACTTTCCCTCATAAACACTGTCAAACTGTTTCAGTTATAAAAGTACAACCAAATTACTTTCTCTTACCAAATTTCAATGTTCCACCTCTGTAAAATTTTATTCAGCAGAGAATAATTCTTAATCTTTTCTGTAAGAATTCAAAGTATTTAAATGTGTAATTTCACATTATACTACCATGTTTTGCCCTTCTTGTTTTCCAAATACACAAAACAATATATTTTCCCAAAAATGAAATAAGATGTCCACATTAAAAAAATAAAGCCTACAAAAAGTTCCAGAGCTAAAAAAGATTATCCATATGGCACAAAGTGATCTCCCACTAGTCCAAAGTCCAAAACATTTAAATGAAGTTCATTCAGATATCTTGTTGCTTTTCCATGGAATATTAAATTTGAAGTGAAATCACATTATTTTTAGTTCTTGAGTCAACAAATATACACAAATGTTTTTCTAGTTATTAAAAATAGGAGACCAAGTTGAATGTGCCAAAGTAATATAATTCAGGTGGATTTTCTATTTTCATCACGAAGAAAACGAGAGAAAGGATTTCCTTGGTTGGTTTCCATAGCTTGATAAACCAAAAACAAAAAAACTGCCACAACAACAAACAGCAAAATTTTTATCCATACGGGAATGGAACGTCCCTTTTTTGTCTTTTCTGATTTGACATCTGCCAAAGGAACATACTTAGGAACATATTTGGATGAGAAAGATTCCTCCATTCTGAAATCACCGAGTTCTAGTGGCCGGCCTGCAGCCCCTTTGATTGGTCTGCGGCAACTAGCACTGTTCAAAGTAAAAGGAGAAACAGAAAAATAATTTTAGATGAGCTCATGATTTGAACAAGTAACATAAAACGTCATACCACTTCTAATTCTAAGAATATTCCATGAGGCAGCAGTACAAAATTTATATATATAAAGCCACAAGGTCATGTCAATTTAAAACTTCTAAACATTTTCCACTTTAAAAGTCAGATGTATCTTTTATTAGAAAATAATATGCACAACATTGATAAATGCTCGCTGGACCTGCCTTAAAAGTTTTTTTCAAAGCAAGTATATTTAGGAGAAAATTAAAACATAAGGTAGTTTTGGCTGTGATTCTTTCAGTTAGGAAGTAATTCAACAGGTAAATCTAACTCCAGTTTTTTCAATTAGAAAGGATAAATGCAAGAAATAATTGATTTCCTTCAGGGCTTGGGATGTAGCTTAGTGGGAGAGCACATGTTTAGCACGGACAAGGCCATGGGTTCAATCACAGCACCATAAAAAATAAATGAGGGAAGAGACTGAAGGCCTGGGGTTATACCCCTAGTACTGCCAAATAAATAAAATTAAATAAATAGAAGGTAAAAGATTTATTTATAATCCTTCAACTTGACAAGTTAATTTTTTTTTATTAGTTGTTTTGACAAGTTAATTTTGAAAATGATTCAACTTTCAAGGACACGAATAACTTGTGGCTTAGGGGAATTAATCTGTTCCCCAAAGAACAGTTTAATTCTGAAAAGAGTAAAATAACTTTGCAATGAAGAATGAAGAATTCCCTAGCAGAGTACACTGATACTTGATTCAGTATTTCCAAGTACCTAATTCCTGTTGGTGTAGATGCTTCATAGGGGAACATTTCCTTAAGAATATCTCTTTCTACTCTTCTTTCCTCTGTTTTTTCTCCCACCTAACAAAAAAGAAAGAAACAAATTAAAATTCAATATAAGTGTGTAATAATTAAAATATAATTTTAAATAGAAGTTTTAGAGATCAAAAATGCCCTTTAATCTATCCTAGCTTTTATGACTGCTGTTTCTAAATTTATTACCATCTAGGTATTCACAGAGTTCCACGGCTCTCTTTAAATTTCTTCATCATGAAGTGATATTAATGTGGCTATTGGGGGAAAACTGCCATGCCAATAAACAAGGAAAAAAAAAATTCAGCAACCTAATGTGGCAGTGTAAATTCCCTCAATGATTTTCCATGTTTTTCATTAATAAAACATTAAGAATACATTTTTTTTCTTATTAGGAATTCCATAATAAAATAAAATAATCAAATATAGGAAGTGACCAATTAACATGGACCTTTAACCAATTCTAGTTTATGTTTAAAACTATAGGCAATGCAATCTCCCCAGCTTAGAAAAAATTTTGGCTTGTTTTGCTGTATGTTTACCTTTAAAACCCACATCAAAATAATTTCAATTCCTTTAATAAAGATTCATAAAAATTATAATGTATCATGCAGTTAGTACTTTAAAGCATAATTATACAGGAGTTAACCCATTCAAGCACCACACAAAGTCACTTTAAAGTCCCATTATTTAACATTTCGACAGAAGAAAAATGTAGCATCCCTCACAGCCCAGGCAGCACTTCTAAACTTGCATCCATGACAAATAGAACATATTACAAGCAGCACACAAATGACCACTCCTTTGAAAACCAGAACTTAAAAAGGCACATAGCAGCAAAAGGGTAGTATTAGCATGGCATACTATATTAGTTAATTTCTGTTTTCACTATTAAAAGTGTCTTAAAAATGAGAAATGCGTGTGCACACGCACACATACACACATACACACACACATACACAACCACCACCCAAGAAAAGAAAGCTCTGTTCCCTCCCACTGGAGAAAAAAAAAAAAAAACACCCAAATATAAATATTTCCTCTTTAAAAGATCAATGATAGCATCGATCTAAATTTTATTCATTTACTTCAGCTCTCGTCAATGGTTTCTTTGGTGTTCTTCTGGGTATGTCTGAGAATTCAGTGATTGGCAGAATAGAAGTTGCATGCTTGAAATTTCCAGTCACCCTATTGACAACCTGCCAAGATTCAAATTATTCAGACTCAGAATTATCCAAACATAACAGACACTTAAAAAGAAAATATTCTATTTCTGTAACACGTGACTTTCCCTTTACAAAAATTTAGGCAATGGAGCCCAGAAACACACACGTTGAGTACTTTATAGGTGAAGTCTTATAGTTCTTCAAATATTTAGTAAAAAAGTATGGATTCTTGTGGGAGGAATTGAACTTATTTGTAATAAAATAGCTATATTGAAAAATTCTAAAATTCAGAACTATATGGGGGAAAAATCCGTTTGAAATATTAAAAATTTGTAGATTTTGAGATTTGCCAAAATTTACCACCTCCCCATTTCCAATTAAAGGGCAATTTTCAAAGAAGACCACTTGTATAGTTCACAAAACATATTTACTAAGGATTCGTTGCTTGAAGCCATTATAGTTTCAGCTATGGGAGTACTCTCTGAAATTACTGCACCATCTATACGAAAATGTTGTGAAGTTTCCACCTGTTAGTTTGAAAACAAAACAAAAACAATAAATATAAAGTAATCACTAAAACCCTACCAATCTGAAAACCCAATTCTAAGGAATAAGCCTTGCATCACCCTTTTCCTTGGAGTTCTTCTTGACCCTCTTGGAGATTCCCTAGTTAATGCCTGCAGAGGTCCGCCTTTGGAAGATCCACTTGTCCATTCAGTCTCAGTTACTCCAGCTTGTGAATAGCTCTATTTAAGCATTGACACATTAAAAAGTCATATTCTAACATCAAACACCCTAAAAATGGCCAAATTAACACACTGCAAAGCCAACAAGTCTCCAAATGCCAGCATTTACAAATAATGCTATGCCCTCAAATTTCTAACGTACCAATTGAACATTCAGCATCAGAAGAACTCTTAAAGAATCATAAAATACACTAAAGAGTCCACCAATAAGAGGGGAAAAGACACCAATTATCACTGGGTCCTTTTGTGACTCATTGTATGCTTGGGCAGCTCTAATAATGCAGCTGCAACTCTTGTCTCAACAAAGAAGCAGAATGATCATGACTTAAATGAAAGTCATTTATTATATAGCAGGTCAATTTCCTTTTAAAACAAAAACACAAACTTTTGGCTGAGGATGTAGCACAGTGGTGGAGTGCTTGCCTAGCATGTGCAAGGCTCTGAGTTTGATCCCTAGCATTGCAAACAGACCAACCAGAACTTTTCTGACTGTTAGAACAGATCAAACATTATTTTCATGTGATTAGTATTATTTTAATAGAAACAGTTTGAATTATAAACCATACTTGGCCATGTAAACTAAAAAATTCCCAGATGTCAAACTCTTAGAAACAAACAGAATCAAACAAGAAAAACCTCATGATCATCCTAGTGAATATATAAACACAGTATGTCACTGCCAAATCACAATGCTCCCACACCTCATACAGAAAGATAGAAAGATAATAGTGATGGTTACTGCTTTCTAGTTCCGGATTAATTTCTCCCTGGAAGTGGGGGGGGGGGGGTCAACAGATTTGTTTCCTTTTTTTAAGAAATAATTTTATCAGTTCCTGGATGCTTATAGTTTGAAATTCATTAGGCCAAATATATATATCGATCACCTGAATCTTTTGTTAAAATGCAGAATCTGATTCAGAGGTTCTGGAACAGAACCTAAGATTCTGGATTCCAAGTAATAAGCTTTCAATTTTGAAGCCACCATTATCAGATGATTATTTTAAATTCCTTCTAACTAGATAACATCAACTAATTATGAGTATTACAGCACAGTGTGCCTAGGTTGTCACTTTTCAAGATAATATTTTACCTAGATAACTGGTAGTTTTATGACCAAGTTAGTGTCTATTAAATTTAAAGACATATTTTATTCTTATCCTGTAACAAGAAAAATTATTTTAAAATATGCAAATTTGTACCAAAACCTCACAAAGGAACATTGTCTCATGTATCTGATTTTATATTTATCTGTACTTGGAATTGACATAAGAGTTTACTTTTTCTCACAATCTAAATCTGAGTTCCTTATCCAACTAACAACAATTAGGAAATACTTGCTGAATGTAAAATTATAGTTAGTCTAAAGACAAATGTGTAAGCAAATCACAAAACATAATAAATGCTTAATAGCAGTCAAATTCTTAATTATTTAAAAATAAGAAAAAATAATAGTTTTAATTTGAGGTTCTCAATCTTGGTGGCAGAATATCATTTGGGAAGAGCTTTACAATCTATTGAATGCTCCCAACCCTCACCTCAGACCAATTAGATCAGAATCCTTCTAAAAGGGTCTAGACAGGGCTCGGGGTATAGCTCATTGGTCAAGTATATGCTTAATGTCTGCAATGCCCTAGGTTCAATTTCTAGCACAAATGAGTAAACAAAAATTAAAAAATAAAGAAATAAAAGGTCTGGATACAGTTAATTCTTATTGCTCTTAAGAGGATTCTAATGTGCAGAGTTGGGAATAACTGGCTTAATATAACTGCAGTAGATTTAACATGCACCTTGAAATTAAGGAAAAAAAATCCTACTTTGAATATTGGTCTCTTTAAAAAATATATTTTTTATGTGTACTTGGACAAAATACCTTTATTTTAATGTGGTGCTGAGGATCGAACCTAGGGGCCCGCACTGCTAGGGGAGCACTCTACTTCTGAGCCACAACCCCAGCCCCGAATATCATTCCCTTTTAAATAATTAATTATTCAATGCTGGTCAAAATAATTAGAAGTATTTTAAAAATATTTTAGTTTGATAGTCTATTTGACATGTACTCAGCACTTAAAAAACTCTTCAAAGAATTACATTACTTGAAAGAACTAAGTTTATCAGTTGTGTAAGTGACACAATAAAACCAGACACTTTACCTATAACCAAGATGAAGGTAAAAGGGCTGGGGGAAGACAATCTTTTTCCTTAGAATTGATCATCTACCAAACTCAAGGATTAACTTTCTTTCTTTCTTGGTACCAGGGATTGAACCCATGGGTGCTTTACAACTGAGCTACAACCCCCTTTTACTGTGCCAGGCCAAATTCCAGAACTTTGTTATATTTTGGATTGAATAAATAACAGTCCATTAAAAACTTTACCAAACATCTACTGAAATAATAATTATGGTTAATTAAAAATAAAGTTTACATTTTCAAAGTTAAAGTTCATTTAAAGTTCTTTATAATCTTTTGTGGCAGGTAACACAAGGAACACGTTGGTTGACTGAGGGCCTACTTGAGAATTCTAAAATAATTTATATTTCTTTTGTTCAGATTTTATAAGTTCTTGGAAAATTTCAACCAGTTTTATTAGTTCCCATCATTATCCAATTTAGGATTAGTGATCTTTATGGAAAACTGAGAACCTTTAACACAATTAAAAAAGATATTCTAGGGGCTGGAGCTGCAGCTCAGTGGTAGAGCATTTGCATATGTGAAGCACTGGATTCAATCTTCAGCACCACATAAAAATAAATAAATAAAGGTATTGTATCCAACTAAAACAAAAAGATATCCTAAGGATTTTTTATTAGAACCCACATCATAAATGACTTTAAGCTGGGTGTGATGTCACTCGCCTGTAATCACAGCTTTTCGGGAAGCCGGGGCAGGAGGATTGCGTGTTCAAAGCAGCCTCAGCAACAGCAAAGCACTATAAACAATTCACTCAGACCCTGTCTCTAAATAAAGTACAAATCGGGGCTGGGGATATGACTCAGTGGTTGAGTGCCCCTAAGTTCAATCCTGATCACCCCCCCAAAATTAAAAATATAAAATTATAATTCAGTACTATAATTATTTAGTAAAATGATAAACAATGACTAAAAGGAAGCTCACTGAGATGTAAAATTAGAAATGTGATTGCTGTGTATTTTGCAGACAAAATAAGAACTGCAGTATCATCTATGTTCAGTGAGATGTTTTCATATTGCCTTTTGATAATATATCAGGCAAAAAGTCAAAAGACATTAAGTAGCTGAGGCACTTGAGAACATTCACAGGAGAGCTAGGTTAAAAAGGCAATAAATCCTCATCAACAAAAAGACAAACACTGAGCTGGGGATATAGCTCAGTTGGTAGAATGCTTGCCTTGCATACACAAAGCCCTGGGTTCAATCCCCAGCACCACCACCAAAAAGAAAGAAAAAAAAAAAAAAGGAAAAGACAAACACTCACCTTGGCATTATTCATAACAGCATACAAATGAAAATTACTCAAATATTAACCAAAAGGGAAGTGGCTAAATAAATTACAAACTGCAACACAAAGTGCAGTTGTACAAAACAATGAGGAACATGGATAAATTCAGATATGGAGTGATCTGGGATATGTGCTTAGGTTAAAGATAATGTTCAAAGTAGGCTGCCTTTTAAGCAAGGAGAAAGGGAACAAACATATATACATACATATCACATATATGTATAAATAAATTTGTGCATTTATTTATATTTTCAAAAAGAAACTAACCAAAGTTTGGTTAAAGGAAAAAAAAAAAAACTAAAAAAAAAAAGAAAAAACAACAAAAACCCCTAACAGTTCATTAAGTTGTGGCTTTAGGACACAAATAAAAAGTCTTTCAAGTGTATTTAAGCACAGCATTTGACTTTATATCCTAAGGAAAAATGAAGTCCTAAACCGCATTTAGCAATTTTATTGTTAGTATACTGTGAAACACCTGTGATATAGAAGATATACTATCATTTAAAGAACCAAGATACCAAGCATTTTAGAAGAGATATAAGTTCACCATTCATTCATGATTTACTTTTCTCCAAAAAGGAGTAAAGCAATGGCAACTTCGTAGAAGGAACACCCTAGCAAGAATCTCCCAAAGACATATGGGAGACAATAAAAGAATATAGGAACCAATTTAGTAATTCCCACTGACAAAAGATGGCACACTGAGGGGCCGGGGTTGTGGTTCAGCGGTATGTGCAAGGCACTGGGTTTGATCCTCAGCACCACATAAACATAAATAAAATAAAGGCATTATGTCCAAATACAAAAAAAAAAAAAACAAAAAAAAAAACCAACTAATGCTGTGGGGGGAAGGAAAAAATGACTATAGTACATATAGTACACCACAAGTCAATATGTAAAGTTTCATTGCTAACCCTTCGACATATTAATTATTAATATCAATTTGAAAACTGGCAAACAAAAGGCAAGAAAGCATTTCTCTTGGTTCTCTTGTATAAATTTTTTTTTAATATTTATTTTTCAGGTATAGATGGACACAACACAATGCCTTTATTTTTATGTGGTGCTGAGGATCGAAACGGGGTCCTGCCGGTGCTAGGCGAGCACTCTACCGCTGAGCCACAATCCCAGCCTCTTGTATAAAATTTGATTTTTAGATACCTGAGAAATTTATGAGGAATGGTTCTTTATTAAAAAAAAAAAAAATCCTGGTCATAGATATAAAGGAGTGAGATACTGAGACAAATCACCATTTTATTTTATTTATTTATTCTTAAATTTTTTGGTAGTTAATAGATGGACAGAATGCCTTTATTTTATTTATTTTTTATGTAGTACTGAGGATCAAACCCAGTGCCTCATGCACGCTAGGCAAGTACACTACCACTAAGCTACAGCCCCAGCCTTCACCATTTTATCTTTTGCATTGCTGTGAATTGAACCTGGGGTGTTGAGCATGCTAAGCAAGTGCTCTACTACTGAGTTACATCCCAACCCTCAAATCACCATTTTAGAACCTCAAATAAAATAATGGATTTAAGCAATAATCATTAGTAACAACTGGAACCATTATAATGAAAGGCCAATATAAAACTTCGAATTGGATAGATCATTCTTTCAAAATCTGAACCTACTACTCATTAATTTTGGCATCATCAAAAGGGCATATATATCTCCTGAAATGATCAATAGGAAGACTACAGCATCATTCTTGCCAAAGAAACTGAACCTGAATCTAACCAACTCTTCAGATCTGTTCTGTTCAACATGGAAACCACTAGCCACATGTAGCAATTTAAATTTAAATTAAATATAATTAAAGACTTGGTTTCTTAGACATGCTAAGACAAATTCTATGTGTTCAAACCATAGACACTACTGTAATGAACAGCACAGATATAAAACATTTCTATCATTAGTGAACGATCTATTGGACTAACTTCCAGTGTATAGGATACACAGGGTCTAGAAGAGCAAATTACGTGATCTGACAAATCAAATCCAGAATGTGGGAGAGAATCTAATGACCTAATTTCTAGACCAAATAAATGGAGGAAAGAAAAGCAGTTATTTTTTTTTTTTTTTAAGAAAGAGTGAGAGAGAGGGAGAGAGAGAGAGAGAGAGAATTTTAATATTTATCCTTTAGTATTTGGCGGACACAACATCTTTGTATGTGGTGCTGAGGATTGAACCCGGGCCGCACGCATGCCAGACGAGTGCGCTATCACTTGAGCCACATCCCCAGCCCAAGAAAAGCAGTTATAGTAAGAATAGCCACAGACTTAGAAATCTAAAAAAATCATTTAAAAAATAAAATACAATGTATGGATCTTGTCTGGATCCCTGATTGATCCAAACAAATGTAAAAAGAAAAGTGCAACACTTCTAAAACTGGAATAATATGAACACTTTATTTATTTATTTATTTTTTAAAAGACAGATCACCACCAGACAAACTGCTAGACCAATAGCAGTCTTTTTTTTTTTTTTTTTTGAGAGAGAGAGAGAGAGAGAGAGAGAGAGAATTTTATTTATTTTTTAGTTTTCGGCGGACACAACATCTTTGTTTGTATGTGGTGCTGAGGATCGAACCCGGGTCGCACGCATGGCAGGCGAGCGCGCTACCACTTGAGCCACATCCCCAGCCCCTGAACATTTTAGATATTAAAAAAACTAATAATTTTACTAGGTGGGAAAATGACGCTGTCATTTAAATAGCTATCTTTTAGAGATAAACATTAAAATATTGACACTAACATGTGAAATGTTAGGGATCTGCTTTAAATACTCCATCAAAAGGCAAAACAACAAAATCAAAAGCAATTTAAAAAGCTGGATGGAAGATGTAGGTGAAGATGAAACTAAATTGGTAATATATTGATAACTAGGACATCCTTGACTGGAGGGTTTTTAAACTCTTCCCTCCACTCTTCTGTTTTACATTTTTTGTAATAAGTCCACAGTTTTATTCTGCCTGTCAACTCCTTAACCTCAACTCTCCTTTGACTATTTATCCTGCTCCTCAGTTTAGATTCCCGAAACAATTAACCATTAAACCATCTTTAAACCCCATACCTTCCATTAACCTACTATCTGATCAGACACACATTCTTGGTAGACACCTTGCCTTCATATTCTGGAACAAAATCCTCCATGCTTGTCTATTGCAGTGCCTTTCATGATATTCCTAATTTCTTCTGCTCTTACTCTTATTTCTGTATTCCTTAATATGACTCTAAAGCTCTTTGCTAGCAAAACTCTAAAGTCAATGAAATACTTATTCTGGTATTTAGTTCTGTACCAAAACAGAACAGGGCTGGGGCTATGGCTCAGCGGTAGAGCGCTCTTGGGTTCAACCCTCAGTACCACATAAAAAAATAAGTGAGTGAAATAAAGGTATCATGTCCAACTACAAATAAAAACAAAAAAAGAACATTCATTCAATACCCTACATATTTTCTGTAGTCATCCAGCTTATTTTTAATAAATGGTTCTAAAATTACACATACCAACTACATCAAATGAACAGAGGAACATGGCTTACAAGAACATGTTGGATTGGGAATTTAACTCAGTGGTAGGTTCATGATTAAGACGCATGAGGCCCTGGGTTCAATCCCAGCTATGCATGCATATGTGCATATGAATACAAAATTCCATTTTAGGACATGTCCCCCACCTCCCACCCTTACTGAGAATTGAACCCAGGAGCACTCTACCTCTCGCTATATCCCCAGACCTTTTGTTAAATGTTGAGACAGGGTCCTGTTAAGTTGCCCAAAGACAGCCTCAAATTTCACTACCTGACTGCCTCAGTCTCAAAAGTAGCTGGAATTATAGACTTATGCCACCATGCCCAAGTGCAATTTTAAATGATAAACAGAACATGGAAAAGATAAATAGCTAACTAGATAAAATTTTCAACTAAAGACTAAGGACAAGGAAAAAGACTGTAGAGATAAGTTTATTAAATTAAAGTCAATAATTAGTTCTCTATAAACTAGTTCATTTATAACTATGCTGATTTTCCCATTAATTTCCCTTTGCATTTTGCTTCTTACACAAAAAGTCAAAGTTTCATCCAGAATATGAAATAGCGTCAGAGTTTAGGGAAACACCACAAAAGACAAAACAGGTAAAAGTAAAAGCAAATTCAGAAATCCAGAGAAAAAGACACAAATACAAAACTACCCCTACCTTTTAAAGAAGCTGTACCAAAAGCACTAAGACATTTATATCTTTTAAAATATTTCTTTCAAAAAGCTGTATGGTAGTAGAACACTTGCCTAGCACCCGTGAGGCCCTGAGTTCGATTGCAGCAACTGGGAAAGAGAGGCAGTTTGACCAGCTTTGAACCATGCTTAGTACAGAATCAAACACAAATGAGACTTTTATCAAACACTTGCTTTTGCAGTGAACATAACCTATAATACTGATAAACCCCAAAGTTTAGATTTCCCATGCCATGTAGCTAACTATGAAATCAAGTTAATAGTACACTGAATCTGGGTATCAACTGTTAACCAAATTTAACACGACAGATGAGTGTCATCGGATTACTTGAATCTGTACACGTTGATTACAAAGCTAAATATACCTGGTTGTGCTCAAGTCTTCTTTGCTTGAGTGTTACTGAAGTCTTTGCTCTGCCCTTTAGTGGTTCTCTCTTCTCAAGCTTGAGCTCTATTTTAGAGTCTGGAAATAATATTGGAGAAACCATTACTTTCTGAAACATGTAAGTTATGTTCTCCTAACACAATTTGGGAACCCAGTTTTAGGCACATTAATACATAAAACAAATTTGTCTATTGGTGATATCTCAATAGACCAAAATTGTTTATCTACAATTTGTCTTAGAAACTTTTACTACTCCATTTTTTAAAATTCCTTCTTTAATCCCATTCCCACTTCCTACTTAATTCTCCTTTTCTTTTTCTCAGACTAATAGAATTAAATATAAGTGTATTCCAACTGCTCCTGGAGGCTTTCACTAAAAAACAATTTCAAATGTGGGAAAAAGATATTAAAATAGTCAACACAGCCTGCCATTATTTTGTCCATGTAGTATATTGTTACTATGACAAAAGTTAGCTTGTTAAATTTAAGTTTGGTGTGTGGAAAACAAAAACCACATAGATTTTTAAGAATTAAAAAAATCTGTATTATATCAAGCCTCTAACAACAGTACATGGTAACTGTCAATGATATTAACATGTAAGTGCAATCTAAAAGTCTCTTCTCAATGAGGGGTACAGCTCAGAAGTCCTGGGTTCAATTACCAGCACCCAATCAATCCATTTTTGATGCAGTCACAAAAAGTCCAGATGAAACTGAGATAAGAAGGAATCTTGTTCACAGAAAAGTTAGAACAATCACAGGGCATTTCTCTTTCCCTTCCCCATAATAAAAATGGTATTTCTTTGAAGATGAGTCAGTATTTGCTACATTTTTCATAGATTCCAATTTTTCATTTTTCTGGTCTTGATTTTATTGCCATTTGAAGACCTCCATTTAAAAAAATATGTACCTTTCCCACTTTTGTGGTCATTTATTATAGTGTAGCAAACTTAGTTATCAATTGGTTCTTCTAAAAACTTCTACCACCAAAAATTTGTTATATTATTTTCTTACCAAAAAACAAGAATGGCGTCAATTCTTAAAGCTCAATTTTGTATGAATTCAATGTAGTTGTGCTACAAAGTGGTCAAGATGGCTGATACACGTCCTGCTAACTTCCAATCTGATATTAGTCAGTCTAGAATTTATTTGCAAGTTTCCCAAAAAGAAAGATGATTTTTATCAAGTTAATTCAAACAGTTCAATCTTCATTTGGGAATAGGCTATCAACTATATTCCCCCATTTCCCAACATTTCCACTAATAGATATATTTGGTTCAACCCTTAGCATCATAAAAATCTACTTTTATTCTTTGTTAACTTGAAATCTAAGAATTAGAAAACACAAGGTAAAATACTTATAGCCAAGCAGAAACTGATTAGGCAAATAATTTATCTGGTTACAGATTAATTCCCCTTACAAATTTAGATTCCAACAGTCAATAAAAACATGGTCTTCAATATAAGAAAACCCACACAACAATAACTGGAATATTTAATTATACTATTGGAATGTTAAGTGAGTTTCAATGATGAAATGGAAATGAAATGTTCATCCACAAATATTCAACTTGTTTGAAACTTCAAGAATAAAGCACACGTACAACACGTTTCTGGAGACCACACAAAACCGTTCAAATTTAACAACTTTATTGAATTTGTAGGAGCATTCTACATCAATACATTTTTTAAAATCACAAAGTACTTAGTAGGTACATGTATACATGTACATTTTAGAAGACAAATAACAAAATTACTCCCAGAAAGCTGCAAAGATGGAATGTGTAGTCTAAGAATAAATGGAGAGAGAAATGAAGGGACCATATTCTGTTATGCTGAGACTACCATTTCCCACAATGTCTCTACAATCAGATTCTTTATCTTACAATCATAGAAATGAAAACAGGATAATACACTGTTTTATACAGACATAGACACTGGGATATAGTATGATTTCTTAAGGCTTTAAGAAAAACCTGATAAATTTGCTTTTCGTATCAAGATTATTAAGCCTAATCATCCATGAAATACCACATACCTCAAAAAGAAAAGTATTTTTTTTTTTAAAAAGCCCCATCTCTCCAGTGTCTAGTTCATCTGACAAAATAGAGTGGTAGTGTATGCTTGTACTATCCTAGACTATTTACCAACAAGAGCAATGTCTTTCAAAGTGTGGTCCATGAATTGTGAGTTAATTCGGAAGTGATGAGGCATCGGTATCAGATTGTAAAGCCATATACTGTTTTTGCTATCAATAAGTGTATTACATAAATAAATCCTTTCATTGATCTTTATATTTAAATTCTTGTATTAAAAAAGCAATGGGGGATGGGGAGACTAACCCAGGGCCTTGTACATACTACACTCCTGAACTATGTCCCGAACCCCTTAGTCTTAAAATTTTTGTGCATGTTTGTCTGTGGATCAGTAATAGTTTGTGAACTGGTACTTTAAGTTGCACTGATCTAGAATATCATGAATGCTACTGCAGGTATCAGCATATAACAAAAGAAAATAAAAGTGTAGACAACTTCTAGAAAGTGAAGTATCAAAAAGGATAAATTATTGCTTTGAATGTGTAATTAGTATTTAATTCTACCCTAGATAGAAAAGAATATGCGTATGATATTTGAAACAGTGAAGAATCTACTTATTTTAGTATTGAAATTCTCTCAGTTTTGAAGAGTTAGTATAATAGGAAACATTAAATGTTTGAGACAAATATATGATCTATAAAGCTTAAAACTTTATCAGCCTTTCTATCTGTGTAAATCTAAAAGAGCAGTTCCACATAGGGAATGACTTAATAATCTGAAATTCCTTATCAAAGATAAGACAGGTGACTTAGCTCTTAACTTTATTTTTTTCCACGCTTTTTAATTACTTTGTGTACTTCTCCTCCAAATAATGTTCCACCTTTAAAGGGAGTCACAGTCAGCTTATTCTTAGAAGCTGGATTAATTTTGCAATCCTTCAACCAGAGATATCGACGACCAAGAGTGGAAGATCCCATGGTATAGGCAGCCATCTTCACTTCATCAAATGCAGCTTCACAAAGAAACGAAGCTGCATCATATGTTTTGCTCAGAATATCGAGTGCCTGGTGTATACAACTAGGATCTGAGCTAATAATTTGTGCAGCCTGACTAATGTTTGCTTGCATAGCCTTAACTACAAAGGCAGTGTGGGTTGCAATCTGCATCGTGGATGCTGCAGCTGTATATGCTCTACAAAGTGTTAAGTCCAAGTGTTTATCACAAGACTCAGCAGAGCCCTCCTGAATACCTGCTGGTGGGATAGTTTCAGAAATAAACCCTTGGATTTCATCATCTACTTTTGGAACGGATAATATCTGGGTCGCCTCTCTGGAAGAAATTGGATATTTGCGTGCCAATGAAGGCAACTGCCTGTCGATCTGCTGCCACTCCTCTTCAATTACTTTTAAAATAGATTCATGGAAGGGAAAAGATAGTTCTGAGGTATCAATGTTATCATGCTGTGATTTCTCAGACTTTTCCATGCCTAAGGTAGTAAGTGCATGAGAGACAACAGTTTTGGCAAAAGAAGACATATGTTCAGATTCAGGTATATCCTGCAATACCTGGCTATCCTGAAATGACACAGAGGAACCTGAATCCCTCTCCTCTATTGACTTCTCACTGAGTCTAGGGAATTTTCGTGGAGGAGACAGAGAAGTGGTTTCTCGAAAACTAGACTGACCAATTCTCTTGCATATGTTTTCAATGTCCAGTGTGGGTATAGAGTTAGAAGTCCCAGGTAAACTATCTACCCCACCCTGGACCAACAGAGAATTGACATAATCTTTGATTGCCTGAGCAAGTTGTGGGGAAATTACTTGTGATCTCTTAGACTCCTCTAGTACTTCCCTTTCGCTGGAGAGAATGCGCTGATCTGAAATATTGGACTTCTCAGTATATAATGGCTGAATTCCACTTTTCTCTCCACGGTAAATATTTTCTACTATGTCTTTACAGTAAGAAGTAGTGGTTTCTTTAATCAGTGAAGGAGAAGCTGCAGTAGAGCCCAACATGGCAGCGAGTTCACGCTGAGAGGATGACGAAGAACTTTTCTCTACACTCCTATCATGGCTAGTCTTAGAGGAAAATAACAAATTCCCTCCAGAGGCTAAATTCTGCATCTGTCTCTTGCCAGGCAAGGTTGTGGCAATAAGAGGCTCCCTAGGTGGGTCGCCCTTAGAAGTATGTATTTTCTTAGCTGCCTGTAGTTCAGTCCTGCCCAAAGGAGGACGGGTGGAGATTTCAGGAAAAGAAATACCCTGAAAAAATCCACCAGAGGGAGTAGCTGGAAGTCCAGAAAAAGGAGCAAAATCCCTAGTGGACTTCACTTTCTTGTGTTCTTTCTTCTTTCCTGTAGAGGCAAAAGAGGCAGGAAGTTTAAGCATTACTTGTGTTTGAGCTGGTTTTATTCTTGCCTCCTTGCTAAAATAGTGCTGTTGAAGGAAAAGACCCTATATTTCATATTCTGAACAATTTGGCAGACTGTGCCTTAGAAGGCAGAGCTTTTGGAGATTTAAGTAACTTGGGTCAAATTAGATAATCACAAAACTAATGAAGAAGGCATATGAATCAAGAGTTTATAAATATCACATTGCACTTATCATTTTTAAAAGGACATTTATTCATGTGCCAGTATCAAAAAATTTAAATATCACAAATTTTCTTTAAAATAGTATAATATATAAAGATATGGTCAAAATATTTGCTTTAAAGTTGCCATGAAATCAGATTATCTAGCAACAATTTAAATGCCTGTCAGAAAAAAATAATATGCCACATTCAAATGCTACCACTGTATATTAACAAGGAATAAACATATACTTAATAAAGATTAGATTAAAAAATAACATGGAATAAAAATACAAGCACAAGAAGTAGCATATGATTTATATAGACTTTTTTAAAGTACAAAATAATACTGTATATTAGATGAATAAGTATTTAAAAACTAAATAGATCAGTATCTACTGATAGTGGTCACTTCTGTGAAGATGATAATGGGCAAGGGCAAATGTGGAGGAGAGTGTCTTTACAAAAATGAAATCTGAAGCAAGAGATAGTTAACTGGTAAGTTTGGGTAATAGAAAATTAGACACTTGTACTTTTTTGTTTCTCATACTTGTTTCAAGTATTTAAATCAAGTTACTTGTAGAATTACTCTAATAATATGAACAAAAATTACATATGTCCTGCCAATATTGTTTTAAACTTTACCTTCTTCATAAATGAAGTCTCATGAGAATCTAAAAGAATTACATGCATTTAACAATTTAAAATTTTTACCTTCTTCATTGTCACTGTATCTGTCAGAGTCATTACTTCCATTCTGCCTAGTATTTTCTGCTGACGAGGAAATTGTTGGTAGAGGAGTAGAAGATCTTGATTCTGGTCCTTGTTCTCTCAGTTTCAATAGCTTTTTCTCATACAGCTTCCTGGTTGTTCCTGTATCAAGGCAAAACTTGATTTTAGCTCTTGCATTATCTTATTTAAGGTCTAGCTCAGAAATTATCTTAAATAACATTATAAACTCAATTTTTACCCTTTCCTTTCCTAAACTTTATTACTTAAAAAATAATAATGGGGTCTTTTCAAAAATAGGAATTTTTCTGAGATTTTAATGAGATTATGTTTCTTTTAATAACATGGAATACACAGTAGATTGATATAGGTCTTATTGGATTAGCTACCGAAGAACCATGCATGACTCTTTTTTAAAAATATTTCTTTTAGTTGTTGATAGTCCTTTATTTATTTATATGCAGTGCTGAGAACCAAATCCAGTGCCTTACACATGCCAGGAAAGGGTGCTACTGCTGAGCCACAGCCTCCACCCCGCAAGTATGACTCTTTTTGACTGCAAGTCTTGGACTTTGTATATTTTCTCTACAATTACAGAAGTATACGCCAATATAGAAAATTCTAGAAACAGATCATGCCCCCTGAGGAATATGCATTGATACATTATATATAATCATATATTATATATAATTTTATTATATCATACAATGTAATTCTATATAACAAACAGCTTTTGTTTTCTGTTTCACACTAGCTATATCTTTCCTTAATTTCTGTAAGTTGAGTAAAATGACTATGGATCTTTTATAAACAATACATATCCAGAAATATAAAGTAGTCTTAAAATGAACAGCTGGTATACCATCATGTAATTTAATGTATGCTGGTACATATCAGCATCTTCCTTATACAATTTTAAACAAAATCTTTGTATTCAAAATTTTCTACAACTTAGATGATCAAAATGAATTTTTCTCACCTTGAGGTCATTGTCAAGACTCTCATAAAATAAGGTAAATGCTACCTTGCAATAATCACTAAGCCACATTCCCAGCCCTTTTTTATACTTTATGGGGGGGGGGGGGTTGCTAAGTTGCTGACGCTGACTTTGAACTTAAGATCCTCTTGCCTTGAGTGCCACCACAACCAGATAGTTTATCATTCTTTAAATTCCAATCAAGACATGGCACTTTTAATGATAAATGGAAAACGGTACTAGGCTAGGAAATGAATAACTTTAGTTATATTAGTCAGTTATTAACTTACTGATGTGGATGAACTGGCCAGTTAAGCTAGCTGAGATTCTCCTCAACTGTCATATTAAAACCATATGGGCTTGGAACAGTGGTGCACACCAGTAATCCCAGCAGTTGGGAGACTGAGGTAGGAGGATCAAGCCAGCTTCAGCAACTTAGCATCTAAGCAACTCAGTGAGACACTGTCTCTAAATAAAATACGCACACAAAAAAGGGCTGGGGATGTGGCTTAGTGCGCCCCTGGGTTCAATTCCCAGTAAGAAAACAAAAATAATTCAATATAGTCTCACCAGGTGGTGTGATATGTGCACCACATAAAGCAATCTCAACCACAGAGATAAGAGATTACATAGTTCAATTCTTTTATTTCCCTCGTTAGGGTTCAGGACATTAAAGACTTGGTCATACAAAGGGTTAATGGTAATACCAGCCCTTGGAACCCAAATTCTAATAACTAGGCAAGAAGAGAAAACAACTTAGGGCCTTGCTTCATAGAAAATATATTTGAAATTTTTTGAACTTACCCACAATAGGACCAGGATTCACCCCATATTTCACAAGCTGATCCAGAAGTTCTTCATTAGAGAGCTCTGTTACATCTAGATCATCCTTATCTTCTAGCCTGGGCTTATCAGTTTTCTTTGTTGCTTTCTGTAAACAAAGTCCAATTGTCATTTCTACACAAATTTTAGAGTGTATATTTATTAGACAAATAATATGTTGTGTAAAATAAACATAAACATTAATCCACAAGTCAATTTATAGTTATACTACATTAAGCCACAGCAATTTGATTAAGTTAAAAGCAACTCAGTATTTAAAGACATTCTAAATTCAACTATAATTAGACTGTACAAAACTAATTCCCACACAAATAACTTACATGTTAAAGCGATTAACTGTTGAAATATTCAATTTTGAAATACCTCTGTAAAGAGGTAGTAATGGCATCAAAAATTCAACAGCAAATAAATACAAAGTAAAAGTAATTGACTTTGGATAACATTATATATGTAATAATGAACCTTATACCTTTTTTCTTTAAAATAAACAAAAATTATGTTGAATTTTTTATACTGCGCACCCTGCCCCTCCCGTACTTTAACACTGAGTTAAGTTCCCAGGGCTTTTTATTTTTTTGAGACAGAGTCTTAATAAGATCCAGAGGCTGGACTTGAACTTGTAATCCTCCTGCCTCAGCCTCCCAAGTCAATGGGCTTATAGGTGTGCACCACCATGCCCAACTATACTGTATTTCTTAAAAGATAACTCCTGAAGACAAGGGAGTCAGATCAGCATGAAAGAAACAAAGTGAAGCCAGACACGGTTTAAACATATTCACCCTAATGTAGTAAATATAATTTACTGTTGACTTTTTCTAATCCTTGGAGTTTTTTTTATACTTTTTTTTTTTAGGTGGTATGGAGAATGGAACCCAGTGCCTCACAAGTGCTAGGTGTGTTCTACCACTGAGCTACAACCCCAGCAGTTATAATTCGTAAAGTTTAAACTAATGTAGAAAAGTTAAAGACTTTAACCATAAAGATTTTAATATTCACATATAAAAAATGATTTCCCCTTAAACAGCATATCAGAACATAAGAAGCCCAAATGATTATTCTCCTTCTAACTTAGTTTATGGCCATTGAAAGAAGTCTCACAAGACTTCATAGTTATCACCCCTAACACAGCTTATTCACCAGATTCAGTTGTATAAAATCATTTTACTAGAATAGCCAAAAGAATGTGGAACTTTGAGAACAATACCAAAACAAGTTCTTTCCAAATTTTTAATATTTATTTTTTAGTTTTAGGTGGACACAATATTTTTATTTTATATTTATGTGGTGCTGAGGATCAAACCCAGTGCCTCATGCATGCTAGGTGAGCACTCTACTGCTGATCCACAACTCCAGACCCCTTTTTAAATGTATTTCTTTTAGTTGTTGATGGACCTTTATTTTATTTTATATGTGTTGCTGAGAATCAAACCCAGTGCTTCACACATGCTAGGCAAGTGCTCTACCACTGAGCCACAATCCCAGCCCCTCAAAATAAATTTTTGAAATAATCTGAACAATAGCAGTATTTTCTCAAAAAACTAAATAGTTTAAGCCAGTAAAAGTATGGATACCTTTTAAGATTATGGCAATAGCCTTTACAAATGTCTGAGTAGTCCTAGAAAGTATCAGTGTACCGAACAAAACCCAGGTGTTTAAATAATGGCCACAAATATCACTCAAAAAAAATCACTCAGGCCTGAATTAGTATTTAAGGCAGGAGAGTTAATACTACACCTTAGAAATGTTTTATGAAAAATGGCTAAAATTATTAAGTTGTACAGATCAATTACTTTCCAATTAAGGGGGGGGGGGGGGAGCAGGCACCCTGGGAATGTACCAAAATTTCTCTTGTAACAAATAAAGGGCTAGGGATGTGGCTCAGTGGGGAAGCACTGGCCTAGCCATGTGTGAGGCACTGGGTTCAATCCTCAGCACCACAAAAACAAAGTTTAAAAAAAAAAAAAACACAATAAAAAATTTGAATAGAGGCTTGGGATGTAGCTCAGAAGCAGAATGCTTGCCTAGCACAGGCCCTGAGTTCCACTGAGCAAGCAAGCAAACACAAAAACTTCACATAACTTTTTCCCCCCAGAGAGTGATAATAATAAAGTCAATTCACTATATATCTTTTAGTGCACTAATCTGGACTTACCAGGCTCAAATCTTGAAACTGTACATTTTGATGTCAAAATAGTTACCTAAAATCTAAGAGCTCTATATTTAAAGCCTTGAAATCTTTCTAGAATAAAGATTTAATCAAATCAACCTTATCTTGTGTTATTGACTTAACTTGAATTTTCCATAAAACATAGTTTGTAGAGAAAAACTCCATTATATGATATAAATACTTTAAGCAATGAATAATTTAACCAGGTTCAAATTACTTGTAAATAATTCCTCCCAGCATAAGAATGTTTAAATTTTACTATCAACAAAAATTCCAATTTCTTGTAACATCCTGAAGTGGTTTTTTTGGGGGGTAGGAGGTGGATGGGAGGGTGTGGTATTAGGGATTGAACTCATGGCCTTGCAGATACTAAACAAATCCTGTCACTAAGTTTTAAATCCTAGTTCTTTATATTTTATATTGTGACAAAAGAAGGTCTTGCTAGATTGCCCCAAATGGCCTAGAATTTATAATCCTCCTGCTTCAGTTTCCAGAGCAGCTGGGATTATAGGTATGTGCCACCCTTGACAGGGTTACTAGCCTAAAGTTTCTGAGAAAACTGACTTTAGCATTCAATACAGCCCACTTACTTTTTATTAGTTATTTGTATACACCCTTTATTTTCTCTAAATGGTAAACTCCTTAAGCAGCAAGTCCCCAAATGTAGCTTGTTATCAAAATTGCAACTATTTTAAAATATCTTGCTTCACTCTGATTCTCAAGTTTGGGCAGAAAATCTATATTTTAAATGTGTAGCTTTAGTAATCTGGATGCAGCATTTAAGTGGGCACCAGAGAGCAAGAGCACTATCATATTTCTAATTCAAGCATCTTAGAACAAAAACAAAAGTAGTGCCTGACACAGGAGGTTCTTTCAAACAAATGAATGATGCGTACATTCATTTGAGAGGGAAAATCGAGTCATTTATTTTTGAAAATCCATTTCCTATTGGGGGGGCAGGGAGGTGTGGGGATGTGGCTTATAGGTAGGTGGCATGCTTGCCTAGTATGTGTGAGGCTTTGGATTCCATCCCTAGCACCATAAAAAGAGAGGAAATGACATAGATTTTGAATCAAAGTAGGAAATCAATCCCCTTACATTTTCTTAAACTTCAGTTGAACAAAGAAAACTTTAAAATGTAGTAGATAAACTGTGATTTTAAATTTAATCTGTAGGGGGAAAGTGCCAGAAAAGTAATTCATTTTATAAATATAAAAAAAATTGGGAGACGGGTAGTTTGGTGTACATGATTAACAAGACAGCAGTTTCAATCAGGAAGAAGGAAACATTAATTGTACTAAATTCTACCTCCTGATAGTTTTATTCCTTTAAGTTAGTCATAATCTGTTAAGTTTCATTCAGTCAAAAGTACAGAGTACCATCAGAGATATGATAAATTATTGTATAATGGTGTATTAAGAATCATAATGTAAAATTAAATAAAATAAAAAAGAATCAATTCAGGCAGCAAGATGTTGAGAAAAAAAAATACAGTGTACCTATGTACCAAGCACTCTTCTCCAGTTCGTTTCCAGATACCAGATGACATCTACTGTTTTTTTCTTTTTTTAATATTTTTTTAGTTGTAGTTGGACACAATATCTTTTATTTTTATTTGTTTTTATTTTTTATGTGGTGCTGAGGATCAAACCCAGCACCTCACACATGCTAGGTGAGTGCTCTACCGCTGAGCCACAACCTCAGCCCTCTACTGTTTTTTCAATTTTAAAATCCAACAATTCTGTGAAACAACTTGTTTAATTTCTACCTTTAATAGCAAAGATGCTGATAACAATACTATTATAAAATAAATTCTACTGAGCACACATTAAATATTGATGTGTGTGCTAAAGTGCCTTATAGTATTTGAGAATTCTAAAAAAAAATCATGATAAAGATGCCCCCATTTTACTGTGAGGAAACTGAGGTCCAAGGCTGTAAGGCTAACAAGGGAAATCTGCATACTATGTAACATAGTATCACTGAACAGACATTATACATCACTTTCACATACTTATCCTTTCTGAAATTGTTATTATGGTAACTTTGCACTGTATTGCCCTGATATTAAGATGAAAACATCCAGAAACAATGACTATAACAGGTATCAATTACTGAGCACAAGGCACTTCATATATGCAAACTCATGTAATCAACCCTCAATCTGATAAGTGACTTTTAGTTTATTCCTATATTCCAGGTAAAAATGGAGAAACCTAAAGGCAATCAATGTTCACTGTTCAATAAGCAGCAGACCTAGAATTTAAATCTGTAACTCTGATTCATTTACACCTCATTAAGGAGCATTGCAATCAATTTATGATTTAATTAACATTCCCCAACCTTAACTTGCCTTTTACAGTTCTGTCCCAAGTCTTTAAACATTTTCTGTTAAGAATTAATCAGGTTGGGGTTAGGGTGGCTCACTGGTATAGTGTGTTTAGCCTGCATGAGGCCCTGGATTCAATCCCTACCACACCTTCATGCTTTGCACTTTGTAACAAAAAGGTAGGATGCAAACTCAACTAATGTTTATTCTTGTGTCCACAATCTAATTTCAGCACCTAAAATACTGGCAAGATGAATAAAAGAAACAATAAAACAAAACAAAACAAAAATAAAAATTTTAACATGCAAATGTTTGTCATACTACACAGTCTAAGACATTTTTGTGGTGGTACATACAAAGCAAATTCTCTTATAAAGGAAATTGACATGCAAAATAATTTTACATATCTACTATTATAAATGCTCTATGGCTCTTGTAAATCCAAAGAACCTCTTCCTATCCCATATTTAAAAAAAAAAAAAAGTCTATTCAGACTTAATTGTAACTTACTTTTGCCTTAAGTATCTTTTTTTATTTGTTTTTGGTACAGGATGGACCTCAGGAATACTCCATCACTGAGTCACATACCCAACCCTATTTTGTATTTCATTTAGAGACAGTCTCACGGAGTTGCTTAGTACCTCGCTTTTGCAGAGGCTGGATTAGAACTCACATTCTAAGTCTCCCCAACAGCTGGTATTACAGGCTTGTGCCACTTGCCTGAAGTATCTTTAAAACAGAAAATAAAGCTATTGACTACCAATATTAACTTTTTCAAGTTGTTATCATTGAGCCTGGCCAAAGGCATACATTTTTAAGTTTTAATCACTCAAGTGGGATAAGATAAAATTCTATGGTTATGAAATAATTCTCCTCTATAAAGGAAGCTGGGCATGGTGGTACACTCCAGCAGTCCCAGTAACTAGGGAGGCTGAGGTGGATCACTTGAGACCAGGAGACACCCCCCTCACCGCCAGTGAGAGAAATATAACTTTTTAGCATGTCACTGGACACAGTAGTGTGTGTGTGTGTGTGTGTGTGTGTGTGTGTAGGGGGGCAGGTGTTGGGGATCAACCTAGACCTTCCATATGCTATGCAGATGCTCTACTAGTGAGCCACACCTTCAGTCCCAAAGTAGATAAGCTAAAAAAAATGTTAATTCTTCCCCCCCAAAATGAATTGGAGTGAGAAATGGGTAAATAACATAATTTTTAGACCCAAGACACTAAATTTTTATGATGATGTGTAGGGTCTGCAGAAATCAATCTTTAAATTTCTATTTTTATTATCTTAATGTGTTATGAGCACATATTAGAAACTCAAAAATAATGGAAACTCCAAGACTTAAAGTTTTTGCATACAACCCAAACTTCATGGTTTAATACATCTACACCAACAAAGGGTACTACAGAAGAACTGCTTTTTTTTTTTAAAGTGTGCTGACTGAAATGGAAGATATTTCACTTTTGACCAAATCTATAATGAAATAGTTTAAATACTATCTATTCCCTTTTTTGAAGAGTCAGTGGAGGAAAATCAATAAGGGATAAACTTTACTTTGAAAGTAAATTTTTGTTTAAAGTGGCTTTCTTTAAACCCTAAAATGGAGACACCAGAAACAATAAAATTTGGCTGCTCTTTTATTTATTGAACAAATACTTATTATATACTATGTGGCATACACTGCCTTGCATGATTTTTAGTTTCTCTGAAGCCCAGACTGAGACTTTTCGATTAAATTTACATGTGTCTGTTACATGTTATTCATTTCCATTTCATTCGTCAGCGAAACACATTAGATAAAAAAATTTTAAATTAACAGAGAATGTTGTAAAACTTTTGAAAAGAAATAGGTTGGGGTTTGGCTCTGTTGCAAAATGCAGCATCAAAAAAAGGAGAAAAAAGAAAAAGAAAAAAGAAAGAAAGAAAAAGAAAAGCAGCAATAACTTTGAGTTATTATAGTAACCAGCAGCAATAACTCCTACCACATTTCACCGTCTTTCATGAAAGCATTTTAAGTTACACCATCAAGTTTTAACAACATTATGATATGAAGCCTGGTAAGTAAGTATATACAAACCAACAAAAACACACTTAAAATTTACCGATAACAAAAAGCAAACTAATAAGCATTCGCTGAAGCCAATCTGAGATTTAACCAGGATCAGACATTTAATACCATAATCCCAGCGACTCGGGAGGCTGAGACAGGAGGACCCCGAGTTCAAAGCCAGCCTCAGCAACAGCGAGGCCCAAGAACTCGGTGAGACCCTGTCTCTAAATAAAACACGAAATAGGGCTGGGGATGTGGTGTGGCTCAGTGGTCACATGAGTGCCCCTGAGTTCAATTCCCGGTACCCCTCCCCAAATTTAATACCGACACATCATGATGCCATAAAATAAACCTATCTCTTGGTTCCGAATCTTTCTTTCCTCAAGTAAAATTAAGCAAAAAAGGGGTGGGAGGGGACAATCAACCCAAACTCATTTACTAGAATTTCCTAAGATCGATGATAAACATTTAAAAAAATTTTTTAAAGGTTCATTTCAACCTAGAGTAAAACTGCCGCGACAAGAGATGGCCTGGTGCTGGAAGAAGTCAGACTAACAAGAAAACACCACCAGTTCAAAAAGCCCTCTGCATGCAAACTAACAAAACCAATATGAAAAGGCGGGAATTTCTTTATTTCAAATTTTGCTTAGATATGAGTAGGTCGCAGACTGCCCTCCAGGGAGCGCTCTGAGACTGCTCTGCGCGAGTCATTTCGGTTACTGAAGCGGGAAAACGCTCGGACCTGACCTACAGCGTTCCGGGGCCGACCCTCGCCAGGCGTTGGAAAAGCGCTCGGGGCCCGGTCTCAGGGCCCACTCCCGACGGCCGCCAGTCGAGGACCAGGGCTGCGGCGCCGCACAGCTCCCCGACGCAGCGTCCGAGCGCCCCGCGGCCGCAACTTCTGGTCCCTCCCTCGCAGCGCCCCGGTCCCGGAGCCCGCACCCCGGCGGCCACCGAGCTGCGGGCCGGAGCACGGGGACAGCCCCGCGCCGAGCGGGGGCGAGCGCGCGCGGAAACCGCCAAACGCCCGCCTTTGTGGCCCCGGCCGGGCGTCCTTACCCTGCCGACGGTGGCGCGGCCGCGGCCCGCGGTGGAGGGCCCGGAGCTGAGCACTGGGGTGGGCTCGCGCTCCTCGTCGCTGGAGAAGTCCGGGGGCCCCTTGCTGTTGGCGCCCGCGGCGTGCGGCGGCCGGTTGCGTGCAGTGAGGTGCTGCAGGTAGAGCTGCACGTACACGTCTTTGCGCTGCTCCCCGGCCGGGAGAGTCACATTGTTGGCGACCAGTTCACTCTTCAACTTGTCTTTCGTCAGGACCGAGGGGTCTTCCAGGAACTCCGGCATCTCCGGGATCTACTAGTCCCCTTCCCCGCAGCCTCACTGCCGCCGCTCACACCGCCGCGCTCACTCCTGGCCGGGGGCCGCGCTGTCGCCTCCGAGCCTTACGGCTCCCGCCCGGGAGGAGCGCCGCGGGGGCACGGCAAAAAACTCGCAGACACAAAGCGAGGCCAGACGCGGGCACAAAAGCGCCGCGAGCCCAACTACGGACTAAGTGCGGACAGGCTGAGAGGCTGCACCAACCCCAGCCCACACACTACAGCCAAGGCGAGAGCAGCCTGCTTCGCCCACGCCCCAAGAACGCGCGCCGCCATTGGCGGGCGGCGGGAGGAAGCGCGGCGGTGATTGGCTGGGCGGCTCGCGCGGGTTCCATTAGCCACCGTGCGGAGCGAGAGGTTGTAGAAACGCAGTTTAAAAGCTGCTCGGGCGGGAGCTCAGGCTTCTGGCCCGTTTCGGTTTCCCCCTTCCTCCACCCTTCCCTTTAGACGCTGATAAGGGACGGGTCGTACAGCTTTTGTGCTCGGTTTCCTTTCCCTCCTCTTGCTTGGGACACAGCTTCCATCCTGGGGTCGGTCACCTCCGAGCGGGCCGAGTTCCACGCCAGCCCTGAGGACACTTGGCTGGGCCTTTCTCCCTCCCAGGACACAGTCCATCAAAGAATAGGCTGCTTTCCCGAAAGCTAGCTCTAGTGGGGAAGACGAGAGGCGAGGCATGCATGTTCGTGTGTCTTGATTTACTTGGAGAGTGGAAGGGGCAGCACCAGGAGGCAAATTCCCCTCTGATCGGAAAAGCTTCTTTTGTTCCTGCAATTCCGGAGAAACTGGACCTCTGCTATTAGTTTAAAACGTCCTTGAATATGTTGACAAAATTGCATTCTTATATGTCCCGTTTGTTTGTGACCCTATGGATTAGGCATTTCTAAATTATTTCATTTGAACAGTTACTTGGAGCTTACATAAATCCGTGCATGCATTTTTGCTGGACAGTCTCCCTTGGTTAAATCCCCCCCAGTCTTAAGTCTCTGACTATAACTTAAACCCAGAGAGAGTGGTAACAACTAAATGAAGCGCAGTATTTATAGTCAACTTCAAACAACGGAGATGGTACATACTAGATTTTAATTTCGGACGCAGCATTAGTGACCTATAATTAGGCCGGAAACTATAAACAAACCCATGTTAAACTGATTAAAATCCAGTAGAATCTGAAACATATACTCTAATTAAAATATCTTCCTGGAAACAAACACCATTGATGACATCAATAGGAACAAACACGTTTCAAGAATATACGTATGTAGATGCGTTTCAAGATGCTTCCTAGAGAAAAGCTATCCTCGGATTTAGGTTGTCAGCTGACTCTGAAAAAAATTATGCTTTGTAAACTGCTTTAAGATTTTTTTAAATGTTCACCTGATTTCTACATGGTTATGTTGAAGTAAATTTAAAATAAATGCCATCACTAAAAATGTTTTTATGAATTCAAAGAAACATTCTTTTAATGACATTATTTTCCTAGAAGTGATTTTATTAATTCCTGCCTAAAAATCTCAATATTACATATATTTAGGCAACAGTATTAAACTCAGTGATGAAAATTTAAAATTTTGTTTTAATAAAAAAGTTATTTTGTACATTTTTATAATCACTTATGAAAGTTGGGGTTCCCCCACCCCCATCACAGCTTCCCTCCACCCCCCATCACAGCTTCCCACAGCATAGGTGAGTGTTTTTATCGTCAAAAAGGGAACTGAACTGAGAGATAAAGGACCATAATTTTGCGTCCCAATCTGCAATGTACTTCAGTTATGTTTTCAAGTATAGTCTCAACTTTTAATGGACAGAACAAGTCTTGAGCTTTATCTCTGCAAGGGCATATACAATAGGTCTTTTGTGGATCTTCAGAGGAAGAAGTATTGCTGATATTTTGGTGACATTTTAAGATAATATTCTTCTACCTAAGTTTTTTTTTTTTTTTTTTTTTTTTGGTACTAGGAATAGAACTCAGGGGCACTAGACCACTGAGCCACATCCCCACCCCTATTTTATAGTTTATTTAGAGAGTCTCACTGAGCTGCTTAGTGCCTCACCATCACTTTAGGTGGACACAATATCTTATTTTTATGTGGTGCTGAGAACCAAAGTCAGTGCCTCACATGTGCTAGGCAAGCCCTCTACCACTTGAGCCACAAGCCCAGCCCCCTGAGGCTGGCTTTGAACTCGCAATTCTCCTGTCTCAGGTTCCCAAACCACTGGGATTACAGGTGTGCACCACTGCGCTGGCTTCTACCCTAAATCTGGTATGAGTACAATACAATACTAAGGTCTCACTGCCACCTCAGTGTGCTTCCTGAAGATGCTGCATTGAAACTGTTTGTTTTGTTATCCACAGGACTTTTGCACCAGAAGTTTTCCAAGTAGTTTAATTTTTAGAGACAATAATGAAGCCAGAATTTAAAAAGAGATAGTCAGCATAGACAAACTGAAGAAAACAGACCAATCTGGTTTGGGTCTAAACGTTGGGTACTGTGCCTGTGGGAGATTGAAATGTTAATATCCCCAAAGTCCAGCCTATAAGGCCCATCCTAAAGAATTGTTAATGAAGCAACTCCAGAGCAGACTGGGAACTGCTAATTAATTTGCCCTGGGCCCCCTTCCTTCCCAGATCACTCCTTCCCTGGCCCTCTAGGCCACCTGTTCCCCACCTTTTCACCATTCCATCAATCATCTCCTGGGCCTAGTCATGTATGCAGGAAGGAAAGAGATAAGGAGGAAGAGAACAGGAGAACAAAGGAAGCCTAGGACATATAAAAAGGCAGAGCACCTTCACTTCCTAGGATACTAACTATGGCCCACTTATCCCTCCTGGAAAAAGTCTATGTTACCCCTTTTTAAATGAACCCTGCTTTATGTGCTTGCCTCAGTGTGCTTCTTTAATGTTATCCTTCAACATGTGAGGAAACAGAACTTATCACTCATAACCTGTAGTATCGATAGCTCATCCTCTTTTTTCCACAAGCAAAGGAGTGTTGACCAACTATTGAGTCTTAAAGTTGTTTTAGTAGACAGTACTGTGCCCTACAAGTCAAGTATGATTCACAAAAACTGCATTCTAGATGCCCGAAATTAATGTTCCCTAAACAAAAACTGTCACTTTCATCTCTTTTCTTATTCCTGGACATGCTATCAATAGGAGGTTACTGCAGATACTACATTTCTCTGGAAGCATGATTTATGTCATAAGCTATCACAATGAGACTGCCTTTCTAGATCTTTCTCCCCAAATCATGAATTATCAAATTGAGACTTGGAATCATCCTAGGATGTATTCCCAAAACTATACTTTTAGTGATGAAGGTAATTTTTGCTTTTAACTCTGCTGTAGAATTCCAAAGTAGAGGATATTTTTCTCTCATATTCTATGTACCTCAAACTAAAGTAATTAGGCTACTGAATTTGTTCCTGATCGCTACTTTCAAACTTCTCTTTCCTCCTCCAGGAACATTTGGAGTTCACATCATCCAGCTAAGTCACCCTCTACTTTTTTTGCTATTATTTACTAACCTCCTGGCTAATCTCCTTCAGAAATTATAGATCTCCTTGCTCTAGGTTTTTCTCACTATCATTCTTGTCTACAGTTTATGCAGATTCAGCATCTTGTGGGTGATCTGTGCAACACTAACACTTAGCCTCTTAGATCTTTGATTTCTGTATCTCCAACAATTTGTTCCCCTTTTCAATTGTATCGACTCTAGTGGTAAGACTATGAGCCTTAGCATCAATAACTACCTTACCTTTAAAAAAAAAAAAAATTGTGATTATCTTTGGAGCATCAATTTTACTACCAAATTGGTGAGAAATAAAAACTTATTAAGAACCATCTCTGCAGGCTGGGGTTGTAGCTCAGTGGTAGAGTACTCACCTCACATGTGGAAGGCAATGGGTTTGATCCCCAAGCACCATACAAAAATTAATAAAGATATTGTGTCCATCTACAACTAAAAAAATATTAAGAAAAAAATCTCTGCTATTCCAGAAACATGGCAGAAAGGACAAAGAAGAGTAGGGAAGGGAGAAGAGTCCCAGGTAAAAAAGTCTGTGATATTTCTTCCACTTAGGATAGTGGGGCCAACTCATCCACAGGCAGTTCTGAATGCCCTCCGGATTGGAATTCATGGGGCGATGTCCCAGGAAGCTTGCAGACTTCCCTCCTGCAGCTGTTCCACGTGAGTGAGATCCCCTGTAATCTATTTGGTTTTTGCCTCTGTCTGAGCTGTCCATTTTCATTGGAGCCACTTTATTTCTGAGTCCAGAGTGTGTGTGTGTCTTCCTTTTGTTAGAGCACATTGTTCCTGAATTTAGTGTTTGTCTTGAGGGCCAGCAGGCAGCAACATGGCATTCAGCAACATATTCCTAGGATACAGTTGCAATGCTCCTAGTCACTGCCTCCCAGTCCTTGCTGTTGTCACCAGTACAGGCTGTAGTCCTACCATGGGGTTGCTCAGTAGGGAGGGAGTTTTCTTCTGATGACAATGTATCCCAGGAGTTCTTGCTGCTCTCTGCCTCCTACCCACGGTGCTCAACAAGGGGTTGGGTGAGGGGGGTTGCAAGAATATTTGTGGGACTATACTGGATTGGGGTATCCTTGTTTGCAAGTTGCAGAGGGGAATGGTAGGCAGACTGGGTCTTCTACTGCCCTTCTGTCCTGACAGTCCTCCTGAGGCAGCTATAGCTCACAGGACAAAAAGGGAAAGAAGTAAAGAGCAGGCTCACTAGCACTCTTTTTTGAACAGAGAGTGAAGCTGAAAGGATTGGAAGGGAATGGGCTGGGCCCACTTTTGGATGCGTAGGATAGGGTTAACTTGGACTGATCAGTCCCCCTGGTTTGTTTGTGCTGGAGCATCTGAAAGATAGCTATAATCTCATCAAATTTTCTGGTTACCTAAGAAACTCAGGTTTCATATGGACCACAAACCATGTCAAACATGACCCTCAGTAGTGAGGTTCTAGGTGGCTGGGGAGTGGCTCCCTAGAAGAAATCAGTGAATATTCCTCACATTAGTTTAGTCATGGTGCCTCGTGACTTAGTCTACCGTGGTATTCTTCGTGAGGTCAGTCAGTAACTGATGACACTTATCACTTCATGAAAACGTGAGAGGGAAGGTACCATGTGTGCAAGACCTGCTTCTTCAGTTAGAAAAATGTGATGTTTGTTAAGCGGGAGGACTCTTATGAAGGACAGAAGGACATCAAGGCTCCATATGTCCATGATGGAGCTGTTACAGTCTTTTCATTGTTAGAGTTCTGGGGCATGGTCTGGAAGAATGCCGCAGATGGTGTCAGATTCTGTCTGCTGTGAACCTGATGCCCAGCCTCAAGTCATAAAGTTTGCTATTTCTTCTGGCATTCACCAGGATGTTCTCCAGCTTCAGATGTGGGCATGATGCCTTTCTCATGACAGTTGTGTACAGAATACAAGATCTGCCTGAGTACTCTGTGAACCTCCTCCTATATGCCAGTGACCTCTGGGATGGACTACAGTAGCTAGCTGTCTGCCACCTGCATACTCCATCACGAGGCAGATATTTTCAGTTGTTTCAATAATGTGAGAGAGTTAGATCACACTTGGGTGTTCCATAGTCTTCATTAGATCCACTTAGAATATAATGAAGAACAAAGTTCTTTTCTACTTTTCGTAAGATTTTCATGGCTACCTCTGTACCCATGAGGATATGCAAGGTCAGATTCACCTAAGGAAAGTTTCCCTATTTGATGTCCTTTAGGGGCCTATATAACATGTGAGGGTTCCTCAATGTAGAAGCTGGTTGAAAGGCCCTGCCATACTCTTACAACCTCACTACTCTGACTATTCTCACTATACAGCCTCAAAAGCAACACCAACTAAGGATTCTAGCTAAAACAAACAAACAAACCCCCAAATCAAAAACCAATATGAAGATCAAAACCAAACCACTAAGTGAGCTAACTATCTGTGAGTCTGACAGGTCACCAAACAAAAGCTCCCTGTACTTATGGACAAAAATCAGTCACGCCAGAGCCTATATAGGTGTTGTTTGAAATTCCCTTACATTAATTCCTTGTGAGGTCAAAGAAGCAAATGGTCCAGTCACAACTTGGTGTAACCCACAGTGGTTGTCTTACTTTTTGGTCTCTGGGACCATTTTCACTTTAATAATAAGAAAAGGACCCTGGAAGCTTTTTCACTGCAGTGTGTTATAGAGAATGACATATACTTGCTTAGAAATTAAAACCTGTGGCATGCTTCAATGATCTTTTCAAGCCCAAAAATCTATAATAATTTTTGGCTTTTAAAGACCTCATCTTTTAAAAAAAATTTTTTTAGTTGTCAATCGACCTTTATTTTATTGATTTATATGTGGTGATGAGAATCGAACCCAGTGCCTCACACATGGGAGACAAGCACTCTACCACTGAGCCACAACCCCAGCCCCCAAGACCTCATCTTATCTCTACTCAATGTATTCAATTCCTTTTCCTTTCAACTCAAAATGATCAGTGTCAACTCTGATCAGAAGAAAGTGTGGCCTGTGTCCCTGGGACAACTGTTGGTGCTCTCTATATTTTCTTTTTCTTGTTATAGTAGTCTATGTCCTGTATTTTATTTATTTATATGTGGTGAATCAAAGCGAGTACCTCACACATGCTAGGCAAGTGCTCTACCACTGAGCCACAAACCCAGCTTCTACATTTTCTATTATTAAAAAATAAGTGAGAGTGCCACTGTGCACTCTCTACCATGATGTCCTGCCTTGCCAGAGTCCCAAATCAATGAGTCCAAGCGGCCATGGGCTAAAGCCTCTGAAATTGTGAAACAATTCAGTTGACTAACACAGAAGATTGGTACCAGAAACGGAATTGTTACTGTGACTATATCTGACCATGTGATTCAGAAACCTTTAGAACTGGTTTGCAGGAAAAGTTTGGAGAATCAGGCTATAAGTCGGGCATAGAATGTTGTATGTGGAACTTGATAGGTGACTCTGGTGGTAATTTATAAAACCAGAATGCTGATAGGAATGCAAAAGTAAAGACTGTGCCGATGAGGTTTCCAAAGGAAATGAGGACTCTATTGGGAATTGGGATTAGAGACCATTACATTCTAGCAAAGAACTTACCTATGTTTTATGCACGCCCTGAGACTTTGTGTGAGGCTGAGTTTAAAGGTGACCGAATAATCTGGTAGAAGAAATTTCAAGACTGCCGACCAGTAATGGGCAGCTGAACTTAAGATGACTCTTGTGAATTTGCAGGGACACCAAATAAAACACAGACACAATTTACCTTTACACAAGCTTCAGGATGGCTTCCCCGCTCTCGGCCTCAGGCTCCCCAAAAGGAAGGGCAAGAGAAAGTCATGAGAGGCTGACAAGAGAGAGAAAACATGTTCGGAAGTGAGCTTTTATTGGGGTGACTCTTGTTCTTATAAAGTTCTATCCAAAAAAGGGCAGGTGAGTGTTACTCAACCCTAGGGGCACACCCCACAAAGACCCCTTACTTTCCAAGCTAGACCCCGCCCAAGCCACAGTGCATGCAGTGGTTGGTCAGAATCTTGAGGCATCAGGACTGGAAGGTGTGGTCATTCACTGTGGCTCCCCACATAAGACAGCACAGCATTCAGGATCTGCAATGGCTACTGATGGCTAATTGAGCCAGATTTACAGTGAGAATGGGAAGCAAAAAGAAGAGCAGAAAGATTTTTAAAATTTGCAGTTTGGGACCAAGGAGGATGTGGTTGCTGAAGAGATTAGTACCATTAAAAAGAAGCCAAGTGCTTTGTATCATGGCTGTGGGATTAGGCCTTGAGGACTTCTAAGGAATTGGCCATACTCCCACCCATCCCAGGATCAAGAGTGTAAAAATTGTAAACTAATTTGAAAGAATTTTGCTTTGAGAAGAGAGCCATAGGGCTCCTTGCTGGCACAGGGCTGCCTAGGAAATTGTTTCCCATGGTTCAGTTGCCAGGCACTCAAGAGCCATTATACTCACATTTCAAGGGGGCCTGTCCATTCTTCCTGTTGGTGGTGAACCCTGGCATCTTGTACATGGTGCTCGTTTTGTAGCTGTACAGAAAGCAAGAGGTACAGGGTGATGGAGGCTTCCACCAAGATTTCAAAGGAGGGCTGGGGATGTGGCTCAAGCAGTAGCACGTCCGTCTGGAATGCGGGTGGCCCGGGTTCGATCCTCAGCACCACAAAAATATTAAAAATTCTCTCTCTCTCTCTCTCTCTCTTTCTTTAAAAAAAATATATATATATATATATTTTTTTTTTTCAAGGGAAAGCATGGGAGGCCACGCACAGTACATGGCAGAGTCAGAATCATTGTAGGCATCCCCTAAGGATCAGATGCAAAAAGCTGTGAGTGAAGTGAAATCTACCACTCCAGGAGCTTTCTACTTTAGACATGATTGGGGAATGACCTAATGACCCATGACCTGCTGTCTATAAGCTGGGAACCTAAGAATGCTGGTGATGTCCTTCTAGTCCAAACCTGAAAGATGTTGCAGCTACCTTGGACCAGCATGCAGAATGTGGGCCATGGGGCCACAGGGCCACAGGCAGAAGTGAATCAGAAAGAAGAAATGTTTTATGAAGAGTGACAACTGGCTTTGCCCCAAGTCAACTACCTTACTCTCTACAGTTTTTTTTTTGTTTGTTTGTTTTGGTGGTGCTGGGGATTGAACCCAGGGCCTTGTGCATGTGAGGCAGGCACTCTACCAACTGAGCTACATCTCCAACCCTACCTTACTCTCTAAATCTCAATTTTAAGGATCCCAATTGTTAACCACTAGCCTTTTTTTTTTTTCAGCTTATTGTAGTGTCCCTAACCTAAGTAAGACTTCCAAATCATTAATCCTTTTTAAGTCTAACATTTTCTATTTTCCTGCTTCTGCCATTATCAACTCATCCTGACCAACATTTTTTATTTGTTGATGGACATTTATATTATATGCAGTGCTAAGAGTCAAACCCAGTGCCTCATACATGCTAGTGGTAGAGCCTCATACATGCTAGTGGTAGAACCTCATATATGCTAGTGGTAGAGCGCTCTACCACTGAGCTATACCCCCAGCCCCCGATCAACATTTTGGTAAGTATCTTCAACTCTCTTAACTCAATGCCTCTCCTCTTTCTTTGTTGGAGTAACCTCAACCTTTCTTGGATTAAATCCTGCTTCAATTGAATTTTTTCTTACTTGCATCTGAACAGCAAATATTGCTGTACAAAAGTCATGAAATGGATTGACTGGTTTAATTCAAAAGACTTTAGTCCTCATAGGAGCTCTCAACACTATTTGGCAAAGTCATTCCATTCTCTGGATTAACCATTCTTACCTTTAATTCTCTCCTCAAATTTCTCACATCCCTTTCCTCCACTTCCTTGTGACCTTGCCACATATTTAAGAAAATTAAAACCAACTGTTGAGAGTGCTTCAACCTCCAGAACTGTCAAATTTCTCTCATTTTCTCTTGCATCTTTTCTTCTTTTTTTCCAGTTGAAGATTTGTACTATCATAAGTAAGTTCTACCATTTGTATTCAGGGTCCTTCCCATTTTAAAGACTTGCTTCTTTTAGTACCCTTTCCATGCATTACACCAAACTTGACCAGACATTTTGACAATAGGGCTAGAATAACAATGCTTAAAAACTCTCATTTCTTTGTGAAATGTTCTGAATTAAGGGGGGGGGGGAAGCTATGTATTTTATAATATTCATCCAATAAAAAATTGATTTCTTATGTTAAAACAAGTATTAAAAATCCTTAAAATACCTACAATATCAAGGCTCCAAACCCCAAGAATCAATGGAAAGATATTTTTATGCTAAAACAGAACTAAGGGCTGGGGTTGTGTCTCAATGGTGGAGCACTTGCCTAACATGTGTGGGGCCCTGGGTTCGATCCTCAGCATCACAAAAAAATAAATGAAACAAAACTAAAAAAAAAAAAAAAAATTTTTGCTCCAATTATTTTGTCAGAAAACTTTTTCATAGCTTTCTTAATCATTTGGATAACTGCCTCCATTTCTCGTGTTATTAATATACAGCTGACTTTTTTTTCATGGGATTGACTGTGAACTTTAGGGTGTCACTTCAAAAAGAAGTCACTTCAAATAGAAGATCAGTTTACATTTAAAATGATGTCAAAAATTGAAAAGCCAAAATCCTTAAAAAATGTTTACTTCCCTGAAGCCATTTCTGGGAATTTGTTCCAAGGAAATAATCAAAAGTAGAGTTTGTTTATATTTATTGTTTTATTATTTATAATGGTGAAAAATAAAAACTGAAATCTACAATAAGGAACTGGCTAAGTAATTTATGAAATATCTATGATATTATGGTCATAAAAACCCATATATTTCATGGTCATTAAAATCATGTTCTTGATGTTTAAGAATATGAGGAAGGACTGGGGGGGTAGAGGTCAGTTAGTAGAGTGCTTCCTTGCATGCACAAGTCCTGGGTTCAATCCCCAGCACCTCAAGAAAAGAAAAAAAAAAAAAAAAAAGTGAGAGAATGTTCACAGTAACATTCGTAAAAAGTAGAAAAAATGGAGTACTATGTAGAAGGAGATTGCAGTTCTATAAAGAATATAGATGTAACAGTGTGTGTGGAGATGTGCATATTTAAAAATCTATTCAAAGAAAAACATACTAACCTCATATGGACCAAAATGTTTGTAGTAGTTCCCATGGGTAGTGGGGCATGGGTGATTTCTCCAAGATTTTTATAATAAACACATATGAATTTAAACCACAAATATTTTTCTTTTTAAATTAATGTGAGAAGTCAAGCAATCACTTGGTTTATCAGAATTAGAATATTTCAATTTTGCCTATTCCCAAACTCCATTTCATCAACTTATCCAGATCTACTTTAGGTAACTGATTTCAAATAATGGCAGAAGAGAACAGTTATTTATCAGGTGACATACACAGCTCAGACAATTGTGTACTAGTGAATTAATCCCCTTTTAAGAATAAATAATATCTTTTTTTTTTTTTTTTTTTGTGATGCTGGGGATAAACAATAAACAATAATGGTTGTGGTAGAGCACTTGCCTCCATGTGTGAGGCACTGGGTTTGATTCTCAGCACCACATACAGATAAATAAATAAAGGCCCATCAACAACAACAACAAAAAAAAAAATTTAAAAAATACTCTGGAAAATTTTTAGTGAAATGGAACAAAGTCAGAATTTGGATTCAGATATGGATTTGTGTATTCTAGATCCTCTTTCCACACATCAACCCTATATAAAGATCAAGTTAAAATGAAGTGTTGGGTTTAGGTTAATTAAAAGTTACAGCAAGTCAGTCAATGGACCATTCTAAGAAACCATGTATGTTCACCTTTGGGAAAGAAGATGGGAACTGTGAAGTGAAAGTTTCACAGTGCATATAATAGTATTAATAACAATGTGTATATAAACTGCTTTATAGCTTAGAAAACATTTTGATGTATCATCAAAATTGTGAATTATAGCTCTGCATTATCCTCAAAATAAAATCTAAATTAGAATGTAAAAGGTCCTGTGTCATCTGTCTTGTTTACCTCTCCAGTTTGTTTTTTTTTTTTTTTCCTTCTCTGGCCATACTGAAGAACTAAATGGTCTCCAAGGAAGCTGCATTAGCTCTGGAGGCTAGAAGTACAAGGTTAAGGTGCTAAACCTTGCCTTGTATATGAATGACTTCTTGTTCTGTTCTTGCGTGGCCTTTCCTCTGAGATATGTATCCTTAATGTTTGTAGGTCCAAATTTAATCTTTAAAGGATGACACCAGTCAGACTGGATTAGGAGCCACTCTAATGGCTTAATTTTCCCTTAATCATCTATTTAAAGGCTGTCTCCCAATATATTCACATTTCAATGTACTGGGGATTAGGGCTTCAACAGCAGACTTTGGGAGGACAATTTAGCTCATTAACAGAAGCTATCTTCTTTCTTCCTCCTGGAACCTTTGTAAATACAGCATATTTCTGTAACAGTACTTCTTTGATCTTCAGTTGTAAGAAGCATGTTGTTTCATTTGTATAAAATCACATTTTTGTGATATAGACACAGCGGGTTGTATCACATTGTTACCAGCTCATATAACAAACTGCTGAGTTAATCTCCCAGTTTTCAGCACCCCATACCATTTGGTTTATGCTACTTTTGTGGCACAAAACATATTATAGTATTGGGAGGGGGGCTTAAAAATATATGTCTCCTGATGCTCAAAAAAGAAGAAAAAAAAATTTACTCAATGTAAATTTTACTGTCACCCTCATCTACAACACCAGGTTCATCTTAATTGGGGAGGTCTCATAAATATCTGTTGAAATGGACCTATTTTCAATTTGAACAGGAGAGGGAAAAACAAACTACATCAAATGAAAATACAATGTCTAGCTATATGGCTACATTAGGTTGAATCATTAGAACTTATTATTCGCTATTTTCAAAATATTGAGCAGTAAAACTCAGGGGCTTTTATAGAAATATCCAATAAAAACCTAAAAATATTTCTCATAGCCTGTTATTCTTTTATGTGTGTGTGTGTGTGTGTGTGTGTGTGCAACAAATATTTTATACATTATCTTTAAGGCACTATTTAGTATAAAGAGATTAACAGTCAAAAGTGGTATAAGACTTGTTACGACTCACTTGAAATTGATGAAAATGTATTCCTGCAGCTTCTAAGACATTCTTTCAATAGTTCCCCACTCCCCCACCTTTTTAAAATCAAACATTTAGAGGGCTATCTGGAGTCAGTTAGCTGATTGCAATCTTGGGTGACCCTTGGCAGATCACTAAAACCTGTGTGCCACAGCCTCATGTTATACTGGTCACACGTTGTACGGTTTTCACAGTGCCTGTGGCACCCAGTAAGGGCTAAAACTTGTAAATCATAATATTCAAAACAGTACTCTATTGTACTTGCTTTTAAAAGGCAAATGGCCTAAAATCATTTTCGGAAAAGCAGCCAGCACAGTATATTGCATATATGCTACAAAGGACCGCAGTGGGCTGATACGCTCAGTGATGCAGAGGTAACCCTTCCACTCTTAGGCTTAATTCTCGGTAATAACAAAAAACTCACTGTACAAGACCAGACAGTACAAACACCATCCTTAAGGCTTTTTACTATATGGTAAGCTTTATCTTTCTGCATACTAAAGGTTACTACGATAACTTTTAACCGAGGAAGACTTTTGTTTTTTAACACTAAAATCATTTTCGAAAAATGGCGGGAACGCATCGAAGATTGTACAAACGGATAATTTCAGAAAGAAATTATAAAAAAAAAAAAAAAGCCATGACCCCGACGTGATTCGAACACGCAGCCTTCTGATCTGGAGTCAGACGCGCTACCGTTGCGCCACGAGGTCCTGCTGGGCTATGGCTCGCGCGGTTTCTTAGGACTCCGATAACATGGCGCTTCTTCCGGCTGAACCCCGCCTTTTCTTGTTTTCCTTCCACTCGGTATCTGTCGGAGCTGGAGACCGATTCCTTCAGAGCTCAACTGTCCCCGACAACTAGCTCTCTACCTAGACTGAGACATAGCCAGCGGGGAACCGCGCTAGGGTTACCCGGTTAAGCGGGCCCCCAGGGTCAGGAGAAAACGGTCCTTCCTCTTCTTTATCGAGCCATTTCCGTTCTTGTGTGCCCCGCCCCCGCCCGTTAGGGGCGGAGACGCCTCCCTTCCTCTCCCCTCCCCCACGGATGGCGCGTGAGTTCGTGACCCTGAGTTGCAAAGCGACGGGGAGCCACTGCGCACGCGCGGACCGGTGCCAACTGGCGCCCAGGGCGAGCTAGGGGCCCGCCAGAATCTCTGCGCCTGCCTTTCCGTCTTTGTCAACATTGTAGTGTTTCCGCTCAGGTCAGCTTTCATTCCACACTGTGCCTTAAGCGTAAAGGTGATCATTTTGAAAATACATGGTTGTGCACTTAGAAAGGATGTCTCGACATCTTATGTTTGACAAGAATGTCATGAGGGTTAAATTTATAAAAGTAATATCGGGATATTAAAAAAGTGAGAGAACCTCCCCGTCGGGGAATTGAACCCCGGTCTCCCGCGTGACAGGCGGGGATACTAACCACTATACTAACGAGGAGCCATGCACGGTCCCTTGCTCAGGTATTTCTTCAAGGAGTGCTCAGGTCCCCTTCCTGGGTTCTGTTTCTCTTTGGTGTGCCGCCAGGAAGTGTAAAAAAACCACCTTCCTGGAGTAGCTGCTCTGATTATCTTCCCTGGCAGTCTTAGACACTTTTTCTTTGGGGGCGGAAGGGATAAGTGGTAAAGGATGAGTGAAACAAAAATGCTTCCAATTTCAGTGGTGGTGAATTGTGTAAAAATAGCTTCCCGGGGTTCTTTATGCTTTCCAAGTGATTTAGGTGGTTGGCATGAGTTTTTGGTTGGATTTAATCAGGACCGAGGAAGGGTATGTGACTTGAAACAGAATTTTCACCCTCACAAATTTTAATTTTCATTCAGAAGTTGAAGTTCAAGGGTACCCAACGGTTGTCAGATGTCTGCTGCAGTCAGAGTCGCCCCACAGCCTGGGGCCTCTCAGACAATTCTGTGCTTTCACGACACAAAAGGGCTCTGGCTTTGACCAGCTGCAGCCGTATGAAATTTTATCACCCGCCTGTTCCTGATACAATTTGTCTACAAATTCTAGGTAGTGTCTTCGATTTGCTTAGAATGACATAAAGCATATGTAAATGACCAAGTAATACACTTAAATTTAAAATTCAAAATAAGGATGTGTTACTGTTTAAACAAAAAAGTCAGGAAAGTACATTAGCAGGATTATTTGTGCCATCCTAAATCTTTCCATAAACAGGAGCAAGCCATTTTCCCAGTGGGACAAAGAGGGCCTCTCATGTCATCTTTTGACTGTCTCTAAATTAGTGTGTTTAGAGTCACTGATAAACTGCGTGATTGAAAAGATTCAGTATAGAACTTAAACTCACATGTTTTAAGAAATCCCTTTCTTGGCCGGCCAGGTGGAGCACACCAGTAATTCCAGGGCTTGAGAGGCTGAGGCAGGAGGATTGCGAGTTCAAAGCCAGCCTCAGCAAATAACTCAGTGAGACCCTGTCTCTAAATAAAATACAAAATAGGGCTGGGGATGTGGCTCAGGGTTGAGCACCCCTGAGTTCAATCCCCGGCACACACAGAACCCCCCCACCCCCAGGGAAAAAAAAAAAAAAAGAAGCCCCTTTCTTGCTGTGTACTAAAAATTAATGTATTTTTATAGATCGTAAATTACATGATATTTTTCATCTGATGAAAAGGATAATTTGTCTAATGCAAATATCAACCAATGGCAATTTCTGCAGTGTGTTTTGGCATGTATTATTTTTTTCACTCCTAAATATACCGGAAGCCTCAAAAACTAAAAATAAAACCCCTCTTTATCCTTGTGACTCCTTCCACTTCTTACCCTCAAATAACTCTTTGCCAAAAGCCACTGTGATAATAATGGCGGCATCCTCTTTTGTGATTAAGATCCAAAGGATTTGTCCCAGGTCCCTCCTTTGACAGAGCCATAGCATCTTGAGAACTCAAGGTCTCCTGGAATCACATGTTTGTCCCCTGTTCTTCATATGATTGAAGAGGCGTAATCTTTGTACCTTCCAGGAGAGACCACCCACTGAAGCTCTGGTAAAGCTATGCTGATGTTGAGACACATGTTGTTACTGCTCTTTTTGCCTCCCTGGGGAAACTAAGAAGTTGCCTGAGTCAGCGCAGATCAGAGAGCAGGGAACTTAGCACCTGTTGTCCATCTTCCTAAAATGGAAAGGAAAAGAGAGGGTAATTAACCTGAACAGGGTAACGGAGTTCAGAGATTTCTCACTGTCAGCGCTGGAGAACATAAAGGTTAAGAATGTGACTGGCAGCACAGAGGGCACCGAACACCCTGGAGAGAAATCTCTCTAGATTGCATGATGGCAATCAATATTATTGAGAAGTTCAAGTCTTGCTCTGCTTACGTAACTGTTTGGGTAGCTTGCTAAACAATTCATTTCATCTTCTAACAGCCCCATGAGGCCAATAGGGTAAGTATTTTTATTTTACAGGTAGATGTTTTATCGGTCCCTAAATAGAATTTTGTAAGGGTCACACAAGTAGAAGTGGTGAGAGGCCAGGAATCATCCAAGCTTTGATAGTATTCCGCTGCTATTTTCACCCTGTTGCAAATTTCCTTATACATGAGTATTAACAAACAAATACACGCCATGCAGAGAAAACTTTATAACTAGTGTAAGCACGTGTTCTGCTTGTTCCTATACTACTATTGAGTAATCTCAAATTACTTAACAGACACTTTGTAGTTACTCATTCACTTAACAACCCATGATATGTGCCAGACATTGTTTCAGATGTATGGTAAGATTTTTAGCAAATAAATCTTGTTCAGGTGGAGCTTATGTTCTATTGAAGGAAAAAAGACAGTGAATAATGAGTATAATAAATAAAAGTAAGAGCAAAAATATTAGAAAAGAGAATAGGGTATTTGGAGAATGATCAGTTAAATAAGATGTTCAATATAGGCCTTATTAAGAAGCTAACATTTGCGCTGGAGTTGTGGCTCAGTGTTAGAGCGCTTGCCTAGCAAATGCGAGGCATTGGATTCGATCCTCAGCACCACATAAAAATAAACAAATAAAATAAAGGCATGCTGTCCATCTACAACTATAATTTTTTTTTTTTTAAAGCTAACATTTGACCAAACTTGAAGGAAGGAAGTGACAATGGTTATGTAACTCTGAGAGGCCTGGGGGCCTCAAAAGTGACTGTAAAGATAGTCTGATATTTGTTTGTTTTATTTTTAGTACTGGGGATTGAACCTGGGGCACTTAACTACTGAGCTACATCTCTGGTCCTTTTTATTTTTCATTTTGAGACAGAGTTGCTAAATTGCTTAGGTCCTAAGCTAAATTGCTGAGGTTGCTTTTGAACTTGCGATCCTCCTGCCTCAGACTCCCAAACTGCTGGAATTACAAGTGTGTGCCACCACACTCAGCCTGATGTATATTTTAAAGGGACGTTGGCTACATGGTTGGCAGTAGACTGTAGGAAGAAAAAACAGAAGCAGGGAGACTAATGGAGTCTATTGTAATAATCCACATAGAGGATGAAGATCTCAGACTAGATGAGAGTCATAGAGAAGGTGAGCAGTGCTGATATATTTTCAAGTTAGAATCAACAGAATTTCTTTTCTTTCTTTTTTCTTTTTTTCCTTTTTTATATTGGTTCTTTGTAGTTATACATAACATTTGGATTCATTTTGACATAATTATAAAAGCACGGAATATAATTTGCTCTAGTAAAGTCCCTATTATTTCCCCTTTCCTTCCCCTCCTCCATTCCCCTGTTCCCTGCCCTCTACTGATCTTTCTGCTATTTACTTACATATAATTAAATTAATGACTTGTGGATATACATAATGGTGAGATTCACTGTGGTGTTTTCATATATGTACACAGGAAAGTTAGGTCAGCCTCATTCCACTGTTCTTCTCATATCTGTTCCCTCCTTCCTTCCTGTCAATCCCCTTCCTCTTCTTTCTTCTACTTTGGTAGAATCCCCTTTACCCCTTGATTTCTTTTTCTTTTGTCTCTTTTTCCTATTTTGGACTACCTTCTGCACATAAGAGAAAACATTTGATGTTTGACTTTCTGGGTCTTACTTATTTCACTTAGTATGATAGTCTCCTGTTTCATCAATTTATTAGTAATTGTCATAATTTCATTCTTCTTTATGGCTAGTAATACTTCATTGTGTGTGTGTGTGTGTGTGTGTGTATGTGTATTTTTTTCCTTAACCATTCATTTGTTGAAGAGCACCTAAATTGGTTCTATAGCTTGGCCCATGTGAATTGTGCTGCTATAAATATTGATGTGGCTGTATCTCTACAAGATGCTGATTTTAGATCTTTCCGGTATGTACTGAAGATTGGTGTGGCTGGGTCACAGAGTGTTCCATTCTTAGTTTTTTGAGAAACCTCATATTGCTTTTCAGAGTGGTTGCATTAATTTGCAGCTCCACCAATAACATATGAGTGTGCTTCCCCCCTATATACTTGCCAACATTTATCACTATTTGTACTTTTGATAAATGCCATTCTAACTGGAATGAGATGAATTCTCACTTGATTTGCCTTTCCCTAATTGCTAGAGTTGATAGAAATTTTTTTCATATATTTGTTGGCCATTTGTATTTCATCCTTTGAGAAGTGTCTGTTTAGTTCTTTTGCCCATTTATTAATTGGGCTATTTATTTTTGAGTGTTAAGTGTTTTGAGTTCTTTATAGATTCTGGATATTAATGCCCTATCTGAGGAGCAGGTGGCAAAGATCTCCCATTCTGTGGGATCTGCTCTTCTTTCCTTTGCTGTGCAGAAGCTTTTTAATTAGAGGTTGATGTTGTCTCAATTATTGTTTCTTGGTTTTATTTCTGTGCTTTAGGAGTCTTGTTAAAGAGGTTAATTTATGAGCCAATATGTTGGAGTGTTGGGCCTACATTTTCTTCTAGCACTTGCAGAGTTTCTGGTCTAATTTGTAAGTCTGATCCACTTTGAGTTGACTTTTGTGCAGGGTGAAAGATAGGGGTCACATTTCATTCTTCTACCTATGGATGTCCAGTTTTCTCAGCACCATTCCAATAGAATTTCTTGATCAAGTAAATTTGAGGTATGAGAATGAAAGAGGAATCAAAGATGACTCTAAAATTTTGTAGCATGAGCAAGTGGAAAGATGGAGTTGCCATCACTGAGCTGGAGAAGGATGATATGCGACTTTACAGGGAACTATTCATTTTGATGTTGCATATGAAGAGCATACTAAGGTTCAAATTTGGAAACTTCATCCCTGATGTAAAGGTTTTGAGAAGTAGGGCATTTAAGAGATGATTAAGTCATGAAGGCTGGATGGATTTATGCTATTATTGAAAAATTTGGGTTAGTTGTCTTAGAAGTGGGTTCCTTTTTTAAATTTTTATTATTAGTTGTTCAAAACATTACATAGTTTTTTTTCAGTGAATTTGTTCATATTTTAATTTTTTAGTCATTACATAGTTCTTGACATATCATATTTCATACATTTGATTCAAGTGGGTTATGAACTCCCATTTTTACCCTGAGAAGTGGGTTCCTGATGGAAGGATAAGTTTCACTCTTTTATTTCCCATCGTGCATGGGTTTGTGCTGTTTTACCCCTTGCCTTCCACCATGGGATGATGTGGCATCCTTTTTTTTTTTTAATATATAATATATATATATATATATATATATATATATATATATATATATATATATATTATTATTATTTTTTTTTTTAGTTTTTTTCGGCGGACACAACATCTTTGTGTTTGTATGTGGTGCTGAGGATCGAACCCGGGCCGCACGCATGCCAGGCGAGCGCGCTACCGCTTGAGCCACATCCCCAGTCCTGATGTGGCATCCTTGACCTTGGACTTCCTGGCCTCCAGAACTGCAATAAATAAACATTATTTATAAATTATCAACTCTCAGGTGTCCTATTATGGCAGCACAAAATGGACTAAGGATATAAATGAGGAAGAGGCAGGACGCCATTCACAGACTCTGTGATGGTGCTCCTTGGAACTGTGCAACATGGCAGCCCTGCATGTGGAGCAGTATTCTGGAGGGATGATCAGAATTCCAGTTTTGGGTGTGTTAAGGCTGAGACATGGAAGAATCTATTAGATATGACCTCCTCATATGAGTACTCATTGTGTATGTCAAGTACAGTACTGGATATTGGAGACACAGTGATAAACAAAGATCCTGGTCTCAAGGAACTTTCATTTTGGTGGAGGAGACACTTTTCAATAATCATAGGATAACACAAAAATGTAAAATACAGCTTTGACAGTTACTAAGAAGATAATGCAGAGGGAAGGGCATCCTAAGTAGATGGAATTGATTGTGCAAAGGTTATAGGAACTGAGGAAATGTGGTAAGTAGAGGGTGTGAAAGAAGGCTGAAGTGGGTTGAGGAAGGGGGAGGGAGGGAGGGAGGAAGATCATAGGAGGGAGGGAGATCATAGGAGGGACAAAGAAAAGGCTGAAGGGAGGAGGAGGATGCTGGATCTCCCAGGCTGTGTTAAGGACTTTTTTGAGACCTCTTATTCATATCTACCTACCTACCTACCTGCCTATCATCTCTCTGTCCATCCACCTACCTATTTACTATTTTTAGGGTTTGTTGAAGTATAATTTACATATAGCAGAATTCACTCATGTTAGGTGTGCCATTCTAAGAATTTTGGCCATAATCAGGATATAGATTATTTCCTTTGCCCCATCCTTTCCATCACAAAGTTGGCTTATCCCTTGGAAGTCATTTACCTTCCTGCAGCCCCAGAGAACCAGCTGACCTGAAATCCATTTCCAGATTGTCATATTAATGGAATTGTATAGTCTGGAACTTTTGAATATGGCTTCTATCACTTAGTGTAATGCTTTTGAGAGTCATTCATGGTGGGTTTTTTTTTTTTAATTGTTGATTAATATTCTATTTTATGGAATTTTATTTGTTTATCCATTTACTAGTTGATGGACTTTTTTTTTTTTTTTAAAGAGAGAGTGAGAGAGGGAGAGACAGAGAGAGAGAGAGAATTTTTAATATTTATTTTTTTAGTTATCGGCGGACACAACATCTTTGTATGTGGTGCTGAGGATCGAACCTGGGCCGCACGCATGCCAGGCGAGCGCGCTACCGCTTGAGCCACATCCCCAGCCCCCTAGTTGATAGACTTTTGTGTTGTCTTCAGTTTTTTGATTATTAAAAATATAGATATATAAATATAAAACCTGAGTATGCAGCTTTTTTTCATGAATCTATGTCGTCATAGGATCAGCTTTGTTGGGTTTTAGGGTAAACATGTTTATCTTTGTGAGAAACTGCCACTATGTTTTCCTAAGTGACTGGAACATTTTGATCCTCCTTAAAAATACATGAGAATTCTTATCTTATTGTTCCACTTCTTTGCAAGTACTTGGCATTTGTGTCAGTCAGCTTTCCATTACCATAACAAATGTCTGAGATAAATCAACTTATGAGGAGGAAAGGTTTACTTTGACTCACAGTTTCTGAGGTTTCAGTTCATGGTCCCCTTGCTTTGAAACAATGCAATATGGTGAGACTGTGTGGAAGGGGAAGCTATTTACCTTATGGGGGCCAGGAAGCAAAGAGAGAGAAGAGGACACATTCCCAATGACCAAACTATCTTCCATTTGGCCCGACCTTCTAAAGATTCCACTATCTCCCAATAGGGCCCAGCCTTTTTTTTTTTTTTTTTTTTTCACAACATCTTTTATTTTTTTTAATTTTATGTGGTGTTGAGGATCAAACCCAGTACCCCGAGCCTGCCAGGCAGGCATGCGCGTTACCACTTGAGCCACATCCCCAGCCCAGGGCCCAGCCTTTAACACACCATAGCAGTGTTGTGTGTTGTAAGTTTTTTTTTTTTTTTTTTAAATTAGGACTTCTTACTCTACTAGATGTGTAGCAACATCTCATTGAAATCTTAATTGCCTTTCCCCAGTGGTTAATGATGTCATCATTTTTTTTTTTTCTTTTTTGGTGGCAGTGCTGGGGATTGAACCCAGGGCCTTGTGCATGCAAGGCAAACTCTCTACCTACTGAGCTATATCCCCAACCCTTTGAACATTCTTTTTTCATGGATTCACTTGAGCATTCAAATCTTTTGCCCGCTTAGAAAATTGAGTTGTTTTCTTATTATTGAGTTTTGAAAGTATAAAAAATATTCTGACTACCAGAGTTTTAATCATATATATTTTGCAAATATTTTCTCTGAAGTTGTGTCTTATCTTTCATTCTCTTAAAGGACTTTAATTTTCTTTTTTTGGCTACTGGGAATTGAACTCAGGGGTACCCGACCACTGAGCAACATCCCCAGCCCTATTTTGTATTTTATTCAGAGACAGGGTCTCACTGAGTTGCTCAGTGCCTTGCTTTTGCTGAGGTGGGCTTTGAACTCGCAGTCCTCCTGCCTCAGTCTCCCGAGCCACTGGGATTACGTGCAGGCGTGCACCACCGTACCCGGAAGGACTTCAATTTTTATTCTAAGAGTAATGAGAAATGATGAGAAAGTTTTAAATGGACAATTCAAGACCTGTTTTATCTTTTTCTTTCTTGTGTTTCTTTTTTTCCACCTCTATTATTCTTTTTTCTTCAACTTAATCTTTGAACATAAAGAAAACAAGAACTTAGCTCAAGGCATTACCTAACTTTTTCTTCCCTTCCCTCTTTCCCCTAACTGAATAAAAGCTAAAATTGCTCTTGGGTAGTTTTTGGATTCTATAAACATTCATTCACAGAAACATTATTTATATATATTAAGGCCCAAATTACCCACACCATTTTAGCCCTCTATAAACATTTAAAGGTGAATGTTTATGATTTAGGCCTGAAGGACAAATTTAGATGAGTACATGATTAAATTATTAAAGAGGGGGGGAATAAACTCTTGGAGATGCTCATACTTCAATATTGCCTAACCTAATTTTTTTTTAAGCAGTAGTTTAAAGTTAAAACTAAGAGGCAAAAAATCTGTCTTCCTCCCATTCAATCAGTACTTCAGTCTTTTCTTTTCCTCTTTATTGAAAAAACAAAAATCAACATTATTGATTTATCCTTTGTGTCAGGCATGAACCTAGGCTTTGAGGAGTGGGTGGGGATTCTAAAGAAGAAAGATAAAAGAATAAGACTTTCTTTTGGCCCTTGAGGAACTCAAATTTCATAGGGGAGTTGGACCTTTTACCTAGTAGTTATATTATGTTAAGTGCTATGGTGGAGGCATAGCTCATGCTTATTGAGCGCCTATTAGGTACAAGGCTCTGTTTTTTTAATAAAAAAATGTATATTTAGTTGTAGATAGACACAATACCTTTATTTTGTTTATTTTTATGCGGTACTGAAGATCGAACCCAGTGTTTGACATGTGCCAGACAAGTGCTCTACAACTGAAACACAGCCCCAGTCCCCAAGTCTCTGTTTTAAGAGCATTACACAATATTGACCTTTCAATTATTATTAATCCTATGAGCTTGATATAATAATTCTCTCTTTTACAATGAGGAAACTGAGGCACAGGAAGATTAAGGATACAAAGATAGAAAGCCAAGGAATGTTAGTATATGCAAAGCACCACGGGATTTCAGAGATGGAAAGGCTGGGATGGTTTCGCTGGACCCTTACAGTGGAAGTCCTACTTTCCAGCAGGGTCTTCAAAGGAGGATGAACTTTAAAGGAGAAGGGGGAAAAATTCTCCAGCATTCAGAGAAGAGGGAAACACGAGTGTAAAGGCTTAGAGCTTATGAAAGTATATGTGGGCATTTAGGAAATGGCAAGTAGAGGAGCTTCTGTGACCAGGGCGCCAGGAGGCAGGAAACTTTATAACGCATAGTTGGGTATAGTTAAAAATTCCAGAGTGGACTGGGTTTGGGGTGTAGCTCAGTGGTAGAACAATTCCCTGGCATGCTGAGGCCCTGAGTTTAATTTCAGCACACATACCCCACAAATCCCAGACTTGAGGAGCAGGCAGTTACCTTAACAGATCTTTTTTGACACTTTCATTATACAAATAAGGAAACTGAGACCCAGACAGCTCCAATGATTATAACAAAATGATAATGGCCTAGAAGATCACCTTGCTTTGCTCTGTTGCTACAACTACAGGCTCAGTGATTAGGTGCATCTGGAGGTCTCCAGGGTATCAGGTCTTGGCGTTGCCTCTCTGTTCCTAAGCTGGGCTAAGTTTCCTCTTGTTTGAGGCACCCACCTGCTGGTCATTGGCTCTAAGCCAATAGCCTCCCTGTTCCAGACTTTTTCCTGTGTTGCAGATTGCTTCAGACCTGTCTGGGTAAGTAGCTGTGCTCATCTGTCTGGCCCTGTCAAGCCCTTGCTCCACCCAGAGGATCAGAGGTGCTGGTGACTCACACTACCCGTAGTCCCAGGGAGAATGTCTTTAGGCTGTTGGGAAGGACAAATTTATTTTGCCTCTAGGGGTGGGATGGAATAGTTTCTTTCTCCTTGTTGCCTTTACTTGTTTCCTCTTCTAAATGCAACGGCAACAGGAAAATTCATGCTTTTATTCCGGCTTCAAATACCAGACTGAGATCTGGTATGCAAGTTGTTGCTCTTTTAGGAAAAAAGCTTCCTGTAGCAGTTTTGAAATATATCATCCTAACTGTGAAGGACTTGTGTTTGGAAAGTTTTGTTATCAGGATTTACGGGTAAAAATGAAATTTAGAAATCTAGTAAATGAAAAAAAAAAAAAAAAGTACAAAAATAGTATGCCGAGTCCTATTTTCCTGTGTGTTTATCAATCCTGAAAGTCTGGAGAGAAATAAGTGAAAGCAAAAATAGCTGCATCCCTGTTAGAATCTGTTGAATCGTCCTTTTTGCTTTTCTACATTTTCTGAATTTTCTACCATGTGCTTATGTTATTTTTGAACTCAGAAAAGCAAATAATAAAAATATTTTTTATAGTTACTAATATTAGGCAAAGCAGTCCCCAGGCACACACCTGTGGTGCTCTTCCCTAGCCCCGTGTTGCCTATTCTAATATACGCTGGTTTTTATTAGCGAGAAAGATTGCATAATTTTGCGGCTTCATTTGTTTATTTCAAGTTCCTTAAGGCAGGGGAGGGACACACTCGACTCCAGTAAAACAGGGCGGGCAGCCTTTTCCCCTTGTCCCTTTGTCTGCAGGCCCCTGGGTTCCGGGTCTTTTGTTGTTCTAAGCACGAACTTCGATTGGAGATTTAAAGAAAAACAAGAGCTGGCCCTCCTCGCGCCCTCTGGTGTCGCAATGAGGTATAGCACCAGACAAACCCAACAAAGATCACAGCCATTTTCACAAGGCGCCCTTCCCATATGGTGACAGCCGGAGCGGGAATGTGGGGAATCTTAGAAGAAATCACACACCGACGGGCATGGCAGGCTGGGTCTTTGAAACTTAATCATGGCCTGCAAGTATGAGCACTGCTTTTTTTTTTTTTTCAAACATTAAAATCAGCAACTGGACTGCAAGCATTTAAAAACATATATATATATTTACAGTTATATATATATAGTTATATATAACTATATATATATATAGTTATATATATATAACTGTAAATCAGGGAGTTTCTCAAAAGCATTTGGGGCAGGGGCCGGTTATCTTTTTATTTTTTAAATTTTTTTATTAAATTATTTATTTATTCTAATTTGTTATACACGATGGCAATTCATTACCTGTTTCACATATAGAGCACAATTTTTCAAGCCATTGATTGTGCACAAAGTATTTTCACCCAGTTATCTTGATAAAGTGGAGGAAAGGCTCTGAAGGCATTAGCATTTCAATCCCTCTGGGGACAGTCTCCAGCTCCCCAGACTCACTCAAATTGGCCTCCTTGATCCCACCTGACTCTTTGACCTATCTATACTGACTGCCTAATTCTGGCATCAATATCAATTAGTGCTTTGGATAATTCTCAAATAAATTAGGTGAAAAGGTAGATAGGTTTAATTTGACTGCCAGTAATGATTTTTACAACTTGGAGCTTTACCAGTAAGAGTTGATAGTGAAGGCACCCTTTGTCTACAGTGTATGCCATTTTAATGTGTTTTCCATCAAAGTATGTTTCATACAATCACATTTCCACTAAAATAAATAAATAGACTAAAGTTTCAGGCTGAGTGGTTGATAGGACCCCAGGTATTGTAGTTTTGTTGGGATAAGTGACTGATGTTCACAGAATAAAATTCAGAAATATTAGAAAGTATTATGGACAAAAAGTCTGTCTCCCATTTCTACTCACAACCACAGGCTCTCGAGTGTTGTCAGGATTGGTCTCGCGGTTCAACAAGGTCATCCAGGGCTCTGGGTTCTTCTCTTTCTTCTCTGCAACCTTGTTGACTCTTGTTTTTCGTGATTGCGGGAGAGCTGCGGTGGGCTTCATGGTCACTTTCAAGGTTGAAGCATGAGAGAAAAGTCAGCTCCAGGAAACTTTCCTTTTGGATATTCTGGTTTTAACATGAAGAAATCCTTCCCAGAAGAATTCTGGCAGTAGTTTCTCTGTTTCATTAGCCACTGTGGGGTAACAAGGAAACTGGGAAAGTAATAGCCAAATAAATGGGAGTGGATAGAAATTCTAATATTTTTTTCATATTCTAGTGTTCTGTGTTGTTTTTAAGAACTGAAAAATCTTTTTAAATATTTATTTTTTTAGTTTTAGATGGACACCATATCTTCATTTTTACATTTACGTGGTGCCAAGGATAGAACCCAGTGCCCTGTGCATGCTAGGCAAGCACTCTACCACTGAGCCACAACCCCGGCCCCAGAACTGAAATCATTTAATACTCCCCCGCTCCTTATTTTCAGCAATGATGTTTTAATCATTTTTATGTTAAGAGATATGCCCAGAGAATTATATACTGCACTACAATTTCAAATCAAAGTTGTATGTGCTTTGAAGGCAATCTGACCACATCCTTCCTCTTTTTCTAATCCTTCCAAGGCATCTTATTATTGGTTTAATTCCAACTTCCCTCATTATTAAAAGGGTTGAGCATCTTTGCATGATTATCTGTCATAGGTATCTTCTCTCGGGTTAATTTCTCTTCCAGACTAACCTAGTGGAATCACTCTAGAATGGAAGGATGTCGTTCAGAACAGCCACGGAGGCAGTTTTGATGTCATTATTATTGTAGGACTGAAGCCAGATTTAAAGATAGGTAGTTAGTGTAGCTAGGTAAATCCCATCTGAAAGCTAGTCTAATGAAGAAAATGGAGTCCAAAAAGAAAAGGAGTCTGATATGAGCCTGGGTAATTGAAGCCAGATTTAAAATTAGGTAGTCAGTGTAGTTAGGTAAATCGGGTCTAATAACGAGTGAAATCTAAAACAGAGGCCATGCTGACAATGATTCCGGGAAACACAGGACAACTCATGGAATGTTAATGAAGTCCCGAAAAGGCCCTAGGCCAAAGTTCACCCCAAAGAAATGTTAATGGAGCCCAGGAAACAGCCCCCAACAGATTTGGAGATAGCCCATTGCAGAGAAGTGATAAGCCCATGCCAAAAGGTGATAATTAAGTCCTTCCTGCCCGTTTGGCCCACCTGTGTCCTAACCCTTCCCCCTTGCATTCCATCACCAAACCTATAAAAAGGGGGACACATTTGCCTGCCAAACGGATTCCACCTCTTGGGTCCCCTTCTTCCTCTGAGTTGTTTGAGCAACTGTCCTTTATTAAACTTCTAATTTCTACTCTGACCTTGCCTCAGCGTGTGCTTTTCTGGTGTTATTCTTCAACATCGGGGAAGCAAGGACTCGTCACCGGCCAACAGCGGTAACATAATCAGAACTACACCTGGGAGATTGAAATATTAATGTCCCTAAAGCTTCGGCAAATTCCAAAAAACTGTTAATGAAGCAGCTCCCAGCAAATAGGGAGGTGCTCATCAAACCACCCTAGGCCCTTCTTGCCTGGATCACTCCTTCCCCGCCACATCCCTACCTGTTTTCCACCTTTCGACCTTCTCACCTGCATCCCCCTTCATATTCAGGATAGATGGAAATAAGCAAGATAAAGGACAGAAATGTAGAAGGATAAAAGAAGACCTTAGATATAAAAGGGGTAAGACCTCCCCATCCCACGGATTCCGCCTTTGGATCCCCTTCTTCCTCTGGGGGGAAGTCTTCTCTGCGATCCTTTAATAAAACCTTTTGCTTTCTGCTCTACACTTGCCTCCGTGTGCTTCTCTGGCGTTAGACTTCAGCATTTGGGGAAGCAAGTGTTATGCCAGCTTCACGGGGCCCCCAATAGACCTCCAGGAGCCGAATCTGATGCAATCACACAAGAGTCTGTATTGCAAGCTCAAGCCTGGACTCACAACCGTTTCCGACGCAGTGTTCCGGAGGAGTGAGTCCTAGTCCTTAGTTCAGTGAAGATTTATAGTTTTTTGGGGGATACTCTATGAGCCACAACATCACACAGCAAATCATTTCATACCGAGGGAAAATCAAACAACTTTTAACATTGATTAGCACATTCATTGGTGGGGAACAAGTTGGGTAAGGGTGATTTGTTAGTTCAAGTGGTGGATACTTTTGAACTGATTGGTTTAGGCCTCGAGGAGTTGCAAGAGTGTATATGCTAAACTGCAGGGTTGCCTAATCATGATATCAATCACCCAAATTCCTGGGAGGGTCACCTGGCATCCCAGGTATTTTCCCTGTCTCATGCTGATTGGTGGTTGCTAGGGGGTTGCTATGGGTCCTCACCTAGCATAACTGAGTCAGGGACACCTGGCGCCACAGACCTCTCCAGTTATTTACAGACAAACAACTCAGCAGGGTGGCTCTGTGGGTTTGCCTCTGGACAGACCTTGAGGTTTCTCAAAAATGGAGTCACACAGTTTCTCACAAGGACTTCGTCACAGTAACTGGAGGTATCAGGATTACGAAGGGAGACCATATTTCCCAGTTTGCCTGGGACAATCATGGTTTGTGCCAGTATGTGTTACAGTATGCACTTTCAACTTTCAAATGTGTCTCAACTTGGATGAAAAATTATGTGAATCATTTATTATATGAAATAGACATCAAAAATATCACGGTTGCTCTTTTGCTCTGGCATCTCAACCTGTAGGAACCAGATTGTCATGAAGGATAGAATTTGATTCGGCTTCCTTCACTGGCAGATAGGGCCCAGAACAGTGCCTAGCACACAGAAAGTGCTTAATAAATATAAACGACTCAATACATAAAATCCATTGCTTGGGACTTGGCACACTGCCACCTGAGCAACTGGATTCTGTTAGCAAGGAATCTAGAGGATTGATTCTGGGGTACACAACTCCTGGTGTCTGCCAAAACATGCATTTTAGATTTTGAGAGATACTGTCAAGTTGTTCTCCACAGGGGCTGAGCCAGTTTGTACTCCCACCAACAATATGTGAGAGCATCTGTTTTTCTAACCTTCATCCACATGGTGTTATCAAAAATGTTATCTGTGCCAATCTGGTAGTTTAGTTTGGATTTCTCATTGTGGAGAAGATTGAGCATATTTTCATATGTTTAAGAGCCATTTGAAACTTCTTTCCTGAGAACTGTCTGTTCATATCCTTTGCCCATTTTTTTTTTTTTTGAGTGAATTTTTGGTCTTTCTCTTATCAGTTTGTGGGAATGCAAATAGTTGTTTCCAGTTTTTCATGTCTTTTGGGTTTATTTGTGGTGGTGTCACTAAGCAGAATTTAAAAAAAATGTATCCATGTTTAACTACTTTTATAGCTTTTATATTTTGTATCATGCTTAGAAATGCTTTATCTACTCATGGATTTTAAAATAGTTCTCTCATATTTTCCTCTTTTATTTTCAGGCTTTCAATTCTCACTATAAATCTTGATCCATATGGAATTTATTTTGGTGTAACAATCTAATAGAGTTTAATAAACATTCCATCATTTTTCCCACTTATGAAAACTCCAGTGGGTTCCTGATTTTCAGAGACCGTTCACTATGAAACTTTTCACATTCTAAAGGTCTAAAGAATGGAACTTAAAGACAAAACAGGTAGAAGAAAATTTTAATTTGCAGCTTCATGTCTTACAATTTCTAATTTTATAATATCTTTTGTAAGCATTTGTGTATTAAGTATGATATATACAGAAGACTGTATAAAAATACACAGAGTTGAAAGAATAATGGTAAGGGCTGGGATGGAGCTCAATGGCAAAGCGTCTGCTTTGCATTCTCAAAGCCCTGGGTTCGACCCCCAGTTCCAAAAAAAGACAAAAAAAAAAAAAAAAAAAAAAAAAAGAATAATGGTAAAACGGACACTTGCTTACTTGTTACCCAGGAAATCATTGCCAGTAACTTGGAAGTCTTCCATGTGCTCCACTTCAATCATGTTCTCCATCCTTTCCTCAAGAGGTGACCCGTATGCTGACTTCTTTGATAATTATTCCTTGCTTTGCTTTATACTTTTCATACATATACATATCTGTGAATACTACTTTGTATATATTTGACAACTGAATGACAAGCCCAACTATTGTGGTAGACTCTCAAAAGAGAAGTTGAATGAATCTCTGGATCAAGTTTGATGTTAATGTTCTTGTGAGAGTTCAAGAGCCCCTTGTGGGAATCCAGAGATCAGGGTCCAGAGTGAGTTCTGGGAAACACAGGATATACTGTGTATCTCAGATGGGACATCTGGGAGGTCTGAAGTTTGGGTTAGACAAGTGCAGAAGTATATAGTCAAAGAGTAGGCAGCCTCCCGCTGCTTCCAAAGTCTCTATGGTTTCTCTCTTTCAGGAGAAAATCAAGCAGATGTCTTCTATGGGGTAAAGTGATTTCCCCAGTTCATCCAGACAACAGTTGACGTTGAGAGTGTTGGTTTTCTTTCATCACATGGCAAATCACCACAAATCTGGCATTTTAAAACAGCACGTTTATTATTTCCCAGTTCCCTCGGGTCACTCTTTTGCTCAGGACCTCATAAGCTGGAAATGATCGTAGGTTGGTTGGATCCCCAGCTGGAGGCTCAACCAGGCAACAGTCCATTTCCAAGCTACCTCAGGTTTTCGGGATTCATTTCCTTGGCAGTCAGACGGGACTGCTCTTGGTAGTTGAGGCTGCTCTCAAGTGCGCCCTCCACTTGATGGAGAATTTCCCTTTTACTTAGAATCTCTCAGGCTTCCTTTTCTTCTACTGGCCAGAGAAATGCTGTGTCTAAAGGGCTCAAGTGATCAGTTCAGACCTATTTGGATGATCTCTCTATTTTTATAGTCAACTGTTTAGTCAATTTAATTATATCTGCAAAATGCCCCTTTGCCCTGTAAGGTGGTCATGGGAGTAATGTGTGGGGTGGAGATTTTTTTAGAGACCCTTTTAGAATCCTGCCTAATGCAGCAAGGACAGCAGAGACTTCATTGGCCCATAACCATCTGGGCAGGACAAGCCCAGATAGTAACTAGGACAGACCCAATTGTGCCTGCTATCTTCATGTTGAGAAGACAGTCCATTGGTGAAGGATATCTTGGACATAGCTCTTTTGATGTGTCTGTGTTCTGCATCACACATCTCCAATATGGATGGATTGTCCTCTGTATTTGACTCATAGCTGACATGCTAGAACCAGTTTTTAAAATCATCTTTCTGAGAATCCCATTAATCTCTCTCCTGTTGGATTGTCTCTTTCTTGCATCATATTTCTTCCCCTTTTTATTTCTTGATTATTCCCTGAAGACCTTAAAAGAGCACACTATAGGGACACCGCTACATCGATGTTCATGGCAGCACGATTCACAATAGCTAGACTGTGAAACCAACCTAGATGCCCTTCATTAATGAATGGATAAAAAAAATGTGGCATTTATACACAATGGAATATTACTCAGCACTAAAAAATGACAAAATCATGGCATTTGCAGGGAAATGGATGGCATTAGAGCAGATTATGCTAAGTGAAGCTAGCCAATCCCTAAAAAACAAATGCCAAATGTCTTCTTTGATATAAGGAGAGCAACTAAGAAGAGAGCAGGGAGGAAGAGCATGAGAAAAAGATTAACATTAAACAGGGATGAGAGGTGGGCGGGAAAGAGAGAGAGAGAAGGGAAATTGCATGGAAATGGAAGGAGACCCTCATTGTTATACAAAATTACATATAAGAGGAAGTGAGGGGAAAGGGGAAAAAAACAAGGGAGAGAAATGAAGTACAGTAGATGGGGTAGAGAGAGAAGATGGGAGGGGAGGGGAGGGGAGTGGGGATAGTAGAGGATAGGAAAGGCAGCAGAATACAACAGTCACTAGTATGGCACTATGTAAAAACGTGGATGTGTAACCGATGTGATTCTGCAATCTGTATATGGGGTAAAAATGGGAGTTCATAAACCACTTGAATCAAATGTATGAAATATGATATCAAGAGCTTTGTAATGTTTTGAACAACCAATAATAAAAAAAACAAAAAAATTTATTTTTTAGTTTTAAGGTGAACACAATATCATTATTATTTTATTTTTTATGCAGTGCTGAGGATCGAACTCTGTGCCTCATACATGCTAGATGAGCACTCCACCACTGAGCCACAACCTCAGCCCCCTCTTTACTTTAATTCTTAACCTTTCTTGCTTTATATATTTGGTATAGCCAAGCCTCTTGGAAATATTTTGGTTTTTTTGGCACCAGGAATTAAACCCAGAGGTACTTTACAATTAAGCGACATCCCCAGTTCGTTTTGTTTTTTATTTAGAAACTGGGCCTCTCTAAGTTACTGAGGCTGGCCTCCAACTTGCAGTTCTCCTGCCTTAACCTCCTGATTTGCTGAGATTACAGGCATGTGCTTGGAACTCCTTGAGAATGGGTACATGGAAGTTAAATGTTTTGAGACCGTTTGTGTTTAAGAAACCTCTTGATTTCATGCGCATACTTGATGAACAACTTAGTTGGAAATATGATTCTAGGTTGGAAGTTATTTGCCCTCAGGATTTTCAAGGTATCACTCCACGATCATTGTACTGGCTTGTCTGCTGTCCAACTTCTCTTCATTTCCCCTTTTAGAATCTCCTCTGCACCAGAGGGAGAAACTGCTAACCGCATATCTTAGAATCTCCTTCTCCAGATGTGGGTCTAGTCTGAATTTGTCAATGAGAAGCACTTATCTAAGATGGAAATCGAAAGAGGAGAAATGACTATTCTGCAGAGGCTGCTGTAGGCAGACACAAGGGCTGGAGACAAGCTCTTGGGTGTCTTCTGCTTTGGTGGTGCTGGTGGCTGGTGCCAGTGATTTACTTTAGATTGCTGAGATTTTCTATCGCTTCCAGGCCCAATCCCTAGTCTCACCTGCTTCTGTGGCAGCTCACCTGACATCACACTCTCAACCCTTAGTAGTGTAAGTCCCTATTTCTGCACCTGGAGTGGCTTGTTTTCCTGGTCAAATCCTAAGTGACAGAATGGTTTTGCTTTTAGCATTGTAGTGGAGAAATCTGAAGCCGTTTTGATTCCTAATACCTTATATGTGGCACTCTCTTCCTCTCTGGTGGCGGGCAGAATCATCTCTTAGTTCATTAACGTTTTGAAATGCTACATTGATAACCCGTGAGCGATTTTTTTTTTTTTTTCACTCACGGTGTATGGCTCCCAGGAAGACTTTTCTATCTGGTGACTTAATGCTCTGAAGTTCTGAGATATTTTTCTGGAGTATTTTCTTCTGTTTATTTTTTTATGTCTTGTTGCTCTGGAATACCTAATGTCTGGATGTTGGACTTTCTGGGTTAGATCTGTAATTTAAAATTTTTATTTCCTCTAGTTCTGCTTAGAATTCTACTTTTAGGAGATTTCTTCAAATTTGTCTTCCAGACTTTATTTTGATTTTTAAATTCTGCTGGCATATTTGAAAATTTCACATGCCCATTCCTACACTCAGATTATACTTTTAAAAATTGCTAACAATTTGATTCTTGTTTTATGGAAACAAAATATTTTCTTTTCGTTCTGAGAACATTAGAGAGTGTTTTTGGAGTTTTATTCTCCTTTCACAGTTTCTGTTTCCTTCAAGTTGCTTTGCTTTGTTTCCTTCTGTTTTTCTTTTTTTTTTCTTTTTCCCCCAGTTTTTATTTTAGGGACTTCTCTCAGAGGATTGGAAATCTTTGGCTGTCAGCTCCTGATTAAGAAGAGTGAGAACCCAAAAGACAATGTGCAGTTTTGAGTGTGGGTAAAGCTTGTTCATGTGGGAGCCTCACCATAGATGCCCTGAGTGATTATCCTCTATCTACATTTCCGTATCTTTAGTTCTTTCTTTCTTCCTTTTGAGCTGATTAGATGACTTGGAAACTGTTCTAATTACCTGCCTAGAGCACTAAGGTCCAGTTACAAATATTTTAGAATCCAAGTGAGTAAGGAAGGCTGAGGGTCTCAGCCTTCAGCCTTCAGTGAATACTCAATTAATATCTCTGATTTACATACAGGATGTATAAACCAGCTGTCCTCAAGTCTAGAAAATTCTATTTTACCTTTTTCAGGGAATAAACCATCAGTGTTGTGCTGGTGTGGGAGAAGGGCATTGGCCTAGCTCTATGGATAAGGAAGGGGTTTAGGGGATATACTGCTGTCTTCTTATTTTATTATCTTCTTTCAACCCATGTCCCAGAGGTCCCTGGCTCTACCAGTTCCAAAGACCTTTGAAGTGTTAGGTTGGTTCTCAGCTTTCCTCATTGCCAGTTAGAATTCTGCTTTATTGACTCTGCCTTCATTCATATGTTTTCCAGATTCCAACATTTTTTTTTTTTTTGCCAATGCCTTCTCTCTTGTTCTCCAGATCTTGTAAATCTATGTATATATGTATATACCTTCACGGTTGCAAAAGGGCTCTCTTAACCCTAAACAACATATCCAACATAGCAGCATAAAACACACAAAGTAAGAAGTCCAGGTGTTTTTCTTTATGTATAGCTCTCCTTTTATCAAGTAGATAAACCATTCCAAAGTTACTCCATCCTTAATCTGATTAGTCAAATTCTCATGCCCACCATAGACTCATCCCTAAAGCAATCACAGCAAAAGGGAAAGGAAACCACTAGAGTTCAACAGATGAAACTGTGGGAAGAGCCTTCTTTATTTCTGTTTTACCCTGTAAACAAGAAATAAGGGGGAATGGTAAACCGGTAGGAAAAAATCAGAGAAAAAGTGTTCCAAACAGCTCACAAGAATGTAATGCCATTTAAGGTGCAGTAGTCACCACATCAGTAGAACAGAGATAGAGAACAAGGATACGGTTTGATAAGAATGAACTATATGAAGAGAATGAGCAAATGTTTCCAAGTTTCATTTTGGGAATAAACTTAAATCAATGGAATAAGAATTTGATTAAGTTCATAGTTAGAACCAGATACATCACATTAATTTTAATAACCAAGGAAGCAAAGAAAGAAGATACTTCCAAAGGGGGAAAATATTTTTGAAGATTTTTTTGACTTCAATTCATGAAAGAAATGGTTCTCATTTGGTGAAGAGGTCAGCAGACTTCTCTCCATAGCTGAGGAGGATGGCTGGTCCTGCTGCTTTTGATGAATTATTAGAAGACTCATTCAGAAAAATCTGAAGACATTTAAGATAGTTAATAATAAAATTGACTATAACTCATGAAAAACAAAATAAGTATTTGCAGTTCTGTTTGAAATACTAGTTCCTGAGTTCTGAAGGGATTGTGCCATTCAGATTCTTAGTCCCATATAACAAAACTTTAGCTAGTTTAAACAGAAACAAAATTTATTGAGATCTGGGAGGGTCTCCAATGGGCTCCGTTGACTTGACAACCAGAACAATGAAGATGCCACCATTGTCAGGCACCCACCACCCGGTAGAGCGCCCTCTACCGCCGGCGGCCGTAAAGACTCCCATTAGAACAGTACCTCAGGATGCATAGGTTTGTGCACGGCTTGTTTCCTCAAGTTCTGCAGATTGAATTTTCATATGTGTATATCTGATCACATGCCAACTCCCCAGCTGCAAGAGAGGCTGAGAAAGCCGGCCTCTGATTTCCAGTTTTGCAGATGGGACTCATGAAAAATTCTGCAAACAAGAATTACATACAAAAAACGCTGGGCAGTCCTGCATAGGGCACATACCAAAGCAAAAGATAGATAGGGTTGAAAGCGTGGAGTCACATGCACCCTAGTTCAAGTCCAAGCTGATAGTTTCTTGGCTGAGTCACTCTGGATCCACTACTCAACCTTTAAAGACCTGTTTCCTCATCTGTTAAATATGGATGATTTTACTGGCTACGTCACAGAGGTGCTATTAAGATGAATCGAGGTAGAGTAGAAGCCCTTTAGTCTAGAGTCTGGTGCTTGGTGAACAGGCTCATATTATTGTTGATGTTGTTGGTATTATTACTGTTGTTGACATAGGAAAATCAAACTGATGATATAAAATTTCACCTTTATAATACACTGAGATGGTTTAAAATTGGAACCCCCTTTTAAGGTTAAAACAAATCAGAGGGGTTAATACTAAAATTGTGGTACATTTTAAATGCATCCATTGTAGCCATGGTCTTCCTACATCTTTCCTCCACTTTATCTGTCCTTCAATACAATCACAGAATTCCAGTTACAGGTCAATATATATCCTGACTAAAAATCAAAGGAAAAAAAAAAAAAAACCAAAAAAACAAAAACAGCTCAGTGCTTGGTGGTATTGATGGTATCATAGTATTTCTTGGTGGAGGTAAGAATATGTATACAGGGCTGGGGATGTGGCTCAAGCAGTGGCGCGCTCTGGCATGCGTGCGGCCCGGGGTTCGATCCTCAGCACCATATACAAACAAGGATGTTTTGTCTTCCAAAAACTAAGAGATAAATATTAAAAAATTCTAAAAAAAAAAAAAAGAATATGTACACATATTGACATGTATTACATATGTATGTATTGATACTTTTTTCTTTTTTGTTTTTGGGGCTGGAGATTGAACTGTGGGCCTTGTGAATGTTAAGCATATGCTCTACCACTGAGCCATGAGTCCCCAGACAAACTGGTTTGATAAATCAGTTAGCTGAGAAAAGGATATTATATAAATATACCCATGAAATAAAAGGTGAGTGGATGCATTCCAGAGTGTATCACTACAGAAAAATTCACTAGGAGCGACAATGGAACCCCCTCCATGACCAGATTCCATTGAAATCCTCTCTGTATTTTCAGGGATATGGTAGAATTTTTGGCTTTATTATGTGACACAAGCCTCCTGTCCATGCCATGTTGTCACTTATCTTGTAGTATACAGGTAGAGCACCTCAATTTGGAGCCAGAAGGTGGGAGTTCAATTCTCTGCTGTGTCATTTATTAGCTGAGTAACCCATTCAAGCTTCAAATTTGTCATCTGTAAAATAAGGATACAATATTTTTCTTTCAGGGTTTCGTGAATTAAATGAAGTATGTTGGGTATGTGTTAAAATACCAGACACATAATATGCATAGGCCACATATGAGGAAGCCATACATTCGTGAGGATGATGAGAGATGGCAGAGATAATTTGGAAAAAATTAAATTGGGATTTGACATTCATTGTGCTGCATTAGCTGTTCATGGAGGATTTACCTTGTTAATTCATTTTCAGTCTGGTGACAACATATTTTTTCAGTTTTCCCTGAAAACTATTGGACATGTGATCTGGTTTTCAATTGCTACAGAACAAACCATCATAAAAACTAGTGCTATAAAATAGCACCAATTTTATGATGCTCTCAGATTCCGTGGGTCAGGAATCTGACAGGGGACAGGGAAGATGGCTTGTTTCTGCTCTAAAATGTCTGTGGTCTCAGCTGGGGAGACGTGACTAGCAAAGGGTGACTCAAAAAGTAAAGAACTACACTCCAGTCAGAATGGCAATTATCAATAATACAAGTAATGATAAGTGTTGGTGAGGATGTGGAGAAAAAGCTACACTCATATGTCGCTGGTGGGACTGCAAATTGGTGCAACCACTGTGGGAAGCAGTATGGAGATTCCTCAGAAAACTTGGAATGGACCCACCATTTGACCCAGTTATCCCAATTCTTGGTATATACCTAAAGGACTTACAATCAGCATACTACAGTGACACGGGCACATCAATGTTTATAGCAGCTTAATTCATAATAGCTAAGCTATGGAACCAACCTAGGTGCCCTTCAACAGATGAATGTATAAAGAAACTGTGATATATATTTATATATATTGTGATATATATGTATATAAACTGTTTATAGCAGTGATATATGAACTGTGAGATATCTATCTATCTATCTATAATGGAATATTACTCAACCATAAAGAAGAATGAAATTATGGCATTTGCCAGTAAATGAATGAAACTGGAAACCATCATACTAAGTGAAATAAGTCAATCTCAAAAAAACAAAGGCTGAACATTCTCTCTGATAGGTGGATACTAACACACAATAAGGGGGAAGGAGAGGGAAGAATAGAAGTTCATTGGAATAGACAAAGGAAAATGAAGAGAAGGGAGCAGGAATGGAATAAGAGAGATAATAGGATCAATTGGACATAACTCCACATCATGTAAAACTGCAAGAAATCATACTACATGTATGTATAATATGTCAGAATACCCTCGGCTGTCATGTAGATCTAAAAACAACAAATAAAAAGTAAGAATCTAGAGTCATTTGGAGACTTCTTTACTTATATATCTGGTGCCTGGGCTGGCTTGACTTGCAGGTTGGGTTTAACAGGTCTGTCACCCAGAGTACCTGAGTTTGGCCTCTGTGGGCCTCAGGCTTCTTATAGCATGGCAAGTGTATTCCAAGACAGCACCTAGACAAGGAACAACGCAAGAATACCAGGGGAAGAGGCTGCATGGTATTGCAGTCACTTTTGCCACATCCTGTTGTCACCAAATTGCTGCCAAAGAACAGCTCAGATTCAAGCAGAGGTGTATCAGATTCCACTTGTTGGTGCAGAAGTGGCAAAGTTACATCACAGAAGAGCACAGGGAATAGGGAATATTGTCACATACTCTTTGAAAGATGCATTCTCCCATAACCCGGTAGAGTGAAGTGGACTGAGTACTTTTCATCCTGGCGTTGAAAGCATGGTCCATGCAAAGGTGTTCTAGGTATGTTATTAAATGGAAAAAGCAGGTTACAGCACAGTATGTGTGATTCCATTTTCATTTATACATATTCAGAGTTGTGTGTGTATGTGTGTGCATGCCTGGTATGCAGGTGGGTAGGTAATGGGTTTGGTATATCAAGGACATAAAGTTAGGTAGGCAAGAAATGTAATGTAATTTCTTGAGAAAACTCAGTTTTTGAGTTTTGTTCCCATATTCCCACCTCCAGAGTTCATGTCTTGCCCATTCTTTTTTTAAAAAATATTTTTTAGCTATAGATGAACCTTTTACATTTATTTACTTATACGTGGTGCTGACAATCGAACCCAGGGCCTCACATATGCTAGGCAAATGCTCTACCACTGAGCCACAACCCCAGCCCTCTTGCCTATTCTTTTTGGTACACTTAGTCACTTTTAGGTAAACACAATTGCTTTAGTGGTTTTTTAGTCACTCAAAGTCCTGATGTTTCAGAATCATTTCCTTTCCAGGGGCAGGGGGACAATCCCAAACTATTAGAAAGCAAAAAAGTTATTATTTTATATATCATTCTGCTACTTATGCACCGGGAAGAGAGTGATGTGTTTTCTGTATGATAAGAAAATCATGGGATTTTTCTCCCTCCCATTTTATCTGTATTTCTATAAAATACAGATATATGGAACAACATATATATATATATATATAGATATAGATATCTTCATGCTATAAAAACATATGAGTATACTATATTACACTTCTTAAGGATGCAACATTATTGGAAACATGAAGCTGGTGAGATTATTGCCTAATGCCTGATTTATAGTATAGCATAGTATCTGTATGCTACATTATATATGACTTGTATACTGGTTATTTATAGGATTAATTTTTATCCATAATCTAAATATAGAAAATCAAGATTTTTAAATGTCAAATAATCTCATTATATAATTTTATTTTATTCTTATTTTTTTGCAGTGCTAGGAATCATTGTGCTGGCTCAACCACTGAGCCGTATCGCCATATCTCAGGCCCTTGCCTTAGCCAGGCAAGAGATCTACCACTAATCTATGTCCCAAGCCCCTGGGGTAAAGCTTTAATGACTATACTACAATAGCACTACATTGAACATGAACATATATTGCTAAAGGATATTGAGGGAGTATATTTAAAAGTAAACTTATAACCCAGTTGAAGCTCTTCCATTAATTTATCAGAGGCTAATGAAGCCATCAAAAGAAGAGTTAAGTGCTGGTTTAGTTTTAGAGGCAGTGCCTAGTTTAGGTTAGCTTAGATCAGTGGGTTTTCACTTGCTTGGTGGGTCATTCCTAGGTCAGACCAATCCAAGGGTTCTGGTCTGGAGCAATTGGTTTACTCTGTACTAAAAACTTGAATTCTAGGCCAGATGACGTCTGATTCAGGCTTGCTCAGTCCCCGAGGAAGGGGAGGAGTACTGTTTTGCCTCACAGTCTCCTGTCAGTTGCTTCAGCCCAGAGCTTGCCCCGGCTGCCAGGATGGCATGCCTGTCTAGCAGAATCTACCAGCATACAGAGGGAAGAAGATTCCCGGGGCAGTGCCAACCTTCTTGAAAACAAATCAAGATATTGGATGAGACCTTGGAAAGGAGAATGTGTGTGTTTGTGTGCCTGTGGTTTTAAACTAAGTTGTAAAACTTGAAGGGAAATCTTAGGAAAACCTTTCTAAAGGGAGGGTCAGAGGAACCTTCTAGAGAGCTGAAATGAGCACAATACCAGGGTTTAAGCTATGAAAGTCAACTGGAAATGAACTTTTTTAGATAGGGGAAAGAAAGGTGATGTGTTTTTCTTAAACAGATCTGTTGATTCAGGAATTATTTTTTCTCCTCCTAGGAGACGAAGACCTGCCTGTCTAAAATAAAAATTAAATGGAATTTTGATTTCCAGTTATGTTATTTGTTTCTCAAGTTTCAAATTTATGAAAAAGTGAAAATCCAATTTCAATTTTTATTGTCTTGATAATAAAGTATTCTGAATGAATCTACTAAATTTATATAGAGCTTTTCAGCTTTGATATGACAAAATGAAATCGTCTAAGATGAAAATAATTCAATTACTTTTAATATTTATGTACTTTTTGGGGGGCAGGCATTGTGAGCCATCCATGGGCTGTGTATGTGAGATATGTGTATTTGAGCCATATGAGGGGACTGGTCTGGCATTGTGGGCCTATAGGGCTGTGTGCGGTAAGTGTGCCTTTCCTCTTGCTGTGCCTGTGATCCCACACAGCACCTGAGATGTGTGTGACTTGCCAAGATGTCAGTCAATCTGCTGACCACAAGACATCACAAAGCAAGACTCCACCTTTTGAAACCCTATTCCTTGCTTTATTGGGGTAAAATATTCTATCGAATGTCTTTTCCCTAATAAATAGAGGGGTTCTGGATGTGCTCTCTCTCTTGCCCTCTTTCCAGCGCTGCTCAATTTTGGAGCTGACCCTTAAGATCTCAGAGCCATCCTGCCCTCGTTCTTAGAAACTCCTGTTCGTGTTTTGCATGGTGTCTTTGCCATTTTCTCAAGTTTATTGCTGCAGCTAGCTCCTCTGAACCCAGCTCGACTCACCAGCCCAGCCAGCGGCTCCTCCAGGGACACACTACTCCAACAGGGAATCCCTCCTCCGGAATTCCCTCCTACCGCACTTCCCCAACCAATGGGAACTCTCCTGGAGTTCCGAGCTCCAAAGTAGCAGGCCTAGGCAGACAGTAGGGGTCTAATCTCCAATTGAATGCGCATCTTAACATAATCATTATCATCTCAATGGCTTGCTGGGGTCACCTTTCAACCAAAAATGCCATGCTGTCATTCCTACTTGGCTATGGCTCTCAGCATCTCCCCCCTTCTGTTTAATTAAGCAACAAGCAATGTGGCTTAGGGACTGGGCCTGTTAGGTTGTCCAATTCAACATATGGTCCTTACCCATCATCAAATGAGCTGACCTCTAGGCATCAGCCTCCTGTCTTAGGTTGGTACCATTGCAATTGGATCATACCATTGCAATTGGATCACTGACTACCGGTCCAGCATACAGCCATACTTGTGGGTAGGCCTATGCATCAGTGTGGGGGGGTGAGGTTCTTTGCCTCACCTCTGTTGGCCCCCAAATTTTAGACCATCACTAGCAGAAGGGAGGAGGATACAGAAATGCCACGACACCAAGCCAATTGACGGCTCCTTTGGAAAAATTGTACCACCAGTGATACTATCAGCAAAGATACGCCAGCACTACCACAATTCGCTGCACCAACAGGTAGTTCACAATGCATACAAGTGATCCATAGTCCAGGCAAGTTCTGCAAGCAGTTCAAAGTGGAGGAATCTATCAATATGTCCATTTCCTCCCAAAGTAAATCAACTCCTTGATTGAGCATTACTTGTTGAGTTATTATTCATTGATGCATCAGTTTATACAGTTTACTGTGATAGCTATCATAGAAGCTATAGTTTGGTTTTATCTTTGTCTTCACTGGCACTGGGATGAAGATACGAAGATAGAAATTCTGGCAATGATGCTAAAAAAAATATGTAACATTCCAACAGGTACTAAGAAAACAATTTTCTGAACAATTTACATTATCCTGAACAGAATTATTAAATATAATGAAAAGGAAAGGTAAAAGTAAACAAACAGACCTGTTAACCTCCTTATTTGTACACATATTAAAACAATCCTCAACAGCTGTTTACCTAATTTAAATTAAACCATTAAAATCACGTGAATAAAAAAAAATTCAGATCCATTTTTTCATGAGCGTTCCTCATATATGATTTATGGACATATGCACACACAGACATACAACACAAAACACAAGAGTGCACACAAACGTACAACACATAAGATAATAGTAAAGGCCTTGTAGCTTTACACAGGTGAAATCTCCATTGCAATGTTTAAAAACTCCACAGTCAAAAAGTAAAACTGATCAGAAAAACATTAACCTAGGTTTGTATGAGCTCAAAAAATAAAATAGAACTTTATGATGTGGGAAAAGGCAATAATAAAATAAATATTGAAAAAAGCACCCTGGTTAATCACTGTCGCAGATGTAAGAATAGTCAAGCTGGAGCTCTGTATATCAGCTGTTATGGATTTGAGTCAAATCATTTTCTTTTTGGTCTGTAGAAATCGCTTTGGTTAGTCTCTCTGGAATCCAAATTGGCTGCTGTTCTCCCTGTGGAAACACACAAACAGAACCCCGACTCCAGACAATCACTGGGTCAGGACCTTTCCATTGTCCTGTTAGAATATCTTTCCAAAGTACCTTAGGCTTATGTACATTTTTTAGACACATATGCCTTTCTGCAGCACTAAGTCCTGATGAATCCAAATTTAAAAAGTTTAGAGTAAAAAGCGTTATTTTAAGTTTATCTTTGGGGGATATATACCTCTTTCCAGGAAAATATGATTTTCTTTGCTCTCATGTGATTATGTTCACCTTCCTCCCCTACAGAATTATTGTTTGCATCCTCACAAACCGGGCAGATTGCTAGTTAGTCCTTGTTTATTGGTTCATATCTTTTGGGTGGTAAGTACCAGAAATGGAACCCCAATTTATTTAACTTGTTAGAGTTTATTGGCTTACGAACTTCAGTGGCCTTCAGGTTTGTTTTGATCTAGGAGATAAGTGTTGCTACACAGAACTTTGTTCATTTTCATTTTCAACCCTGCCTTCCATGGTACCAACTTTATTCCAAGGTGACCTGTCCTCCTGGGTGCAAAATAGCTGTTAATATCTTCTGGGTCTATGTACTTCTTCCACTTTAGAGGGAAAATTGACTTTCTCCTTTGACTATCCAAAAAAATGTTGGGCTTCACTCTGATTAAACTAGTTTAGGTCAGGTACTCACCAGTTGCTGTGACCAGAGAAATACCACCTGGTGATAGTTTGTTGGGGGGTAGAAGGTGATTGGATCAGGCTATTCAGAGCCTGGGGTTAAAGGGCTGTCAGTTCCACACAAGGATGTTAGAGTCTGTAAACAAGTCTGGATAGCGCCTGGCAAAATGCCAGAGGGAGTGGTTTATGAAGTAACAAAAGGGAGCCATTAAGTGTGGAGATTCCTTATTGGTTGACTGCTGTATCTAGTTTATGCTGATTAAGATAAGCTGTGTGGAATGTATAAATATCGCTCCGGTCCTACAATAAGGGGCTCCTACTCCCGCTGTATCAATCTACACAAGTTGTTCTTCACCCCCGGGTTATTTTGCTGTAGCTGGGCTGCGGCACAAGGCTGAGCATAGAGGAGGGGCAGCTCCTTCAAGGAAGCTCTGAGTACTTTTAGAAAGGGAAGAAACAGGGGAGTAGGGGGTTGGGTTGTAGGAATGGGTAGTCAGCCCACGATACTTGCTGCTCCTTTATCCTCTGCTAACCACGATTCTCTAGTTGTCTTGCACTTAGCAGCTACTGAACTACTGAGCCCCATGCTCTGTCCTAGTCCTTATCTACCTTTCTTGCCCTAGTCATACAGGAGGTCTGTTTGGCTTAGAAGGATGATTCTCCGGAAGCTCCTTCTTTTTTTCCTGTCTGAGGCAGTGAAGCCATGACCAGAGCCCCCACCCCACTCCCATCCCCAGAATGCTGAGAATAAGCACCGGAGAAACACTGAGGTGTGACTATCAAGTCCCTCTGGTCCTTGGCAACATGGCATGGCCAGGGTAAAGCCAGCCCTGGCACGGGAATTGGTCATCCTGGCTCCAGTTCAGCCTAGACAAGGCGGGCAGGAAAACCAAGCAGATAGGTCTGATGACCCTGGGCACGTTGTAAAGGGTAAAGTTTGATGGTGATGAGGGGCCTGGGACCTCTGGGCTCTGATGTGAAGGTGGGAATGTGATGTGCTGCCCCTGAAGGACGTATAGTCCCTCTGTCTGACACAACAGGCAGAATCAAGGCCAGGAGAGATGAGTACAAGAGAGAAAAGAAAATCAGGGTTTCCCTCAGTGGGAAGAGGAGCGCCTCCCACCCAGTGCAGTGAGTGGCCGTTGTTCATCAGATATTTACTGAGTTCTTCTTTTGAGAGAGAGAGAGAGAGAATTTTTTTAAAATTTACTTTTTAGTTATCGGCGGACACAGCATCTTTGTTTGTATGTGGTGCTGAGGATGGAGCCTGGGTCGCATGCCTGCCAGGCGAGCGCGCTACCGCTTGAGCCACATCCCCAGCGCCTACTGAGTTCTAATGAGGAACTAGGTTGGAGATAATGATGAACAAGTTCCCGATCACATAGAGACTGCAGTAGGTTGGGGGGACATGTGTTAGTCCAGTTCCTTTTGACTTTAGGAAGTAGAAGTGACCTTGCAAACTTATTGGAAGAGCACTGGAGGATCTTAGAGATTTCACAGAAGAGGCAGGGACTGGGACAGCTTGGAGCCCCTTACTATCCAGGGTTCACCGCCTGTTTTAAGAGTGATATTATGAATGTAAAGGGGTTTCTGTATTCAGTATCTTTTGCCTCAGTTCCAAATACCTAGAGGGAGAATCTGTTTGGCTCAGACTGGCTGAATCAACTCAGCTGACAATCAGACATGGTTGTCACGGTCCTACTTGTGAATGCAGTTTCCAAGAAGGGGTGGAATAGGTGAACCTGAAACCACTCTCTTTGTGAACAAGGGGGAAGACGAACAATGTCATTGCTATCATTAGTTCTATGCTAGGAGACACATGGAATTAGGTGGGAATATATCAATATATCAGTCAAGTTCTATTTGGAAGCAAGGTTTAGAAATCCAGTTTAGGCCAGGCCTGGTAACTCATTTCTGTATCCCAGAGATTTGGGAGGCTGAGGCAGGAGGATTGCAAATTTGAGGTTAGTCTCAGCAACTTAGCGAGATCCTGTCTCAAAAAACTGGGGTTGTAGCTCAGTAGTAGAAGGCTTGCCTAGCACATGTGAGGCACTAGGTTTGATCCTCAGCACCACATAAAAATAAATAAATAAAACAAAGAAATTGTGTCTATCTACAACTAAAAAATTAAAATAATAAATAAATAGGGTTGGGGATGTAGCTTAGTGGTAGAGTATTCTTGTGTTCAACCCCTAGCACCACAAAGAAAACAAACACCAGTGTTATATAATGTGTCCCCCAAAAGCTCATTTGTGAGACAATGAAAGAAAATTTAGAGGTGAAATGATTGGGTTACAAGAGCTGAGACTAATCAGTGCATTAATCCAGTGGAATGGATAAACTCAGTGGTCACTGTAGGCAAGTTAGGGTGTGACTGGAGGAGGTAGGTCTCTGGGGGCATGCCTTTGGGGTTTATATTTTGTCCCTGGTGAGCGGAGCTGTCTCACTGCTTCCTGACTGTCATGTCCTGAGCTGCCTTCCTTTACCACATCATCTGCCCTGATGTTCTGACTCACTTGGGTTCAGAGTGGACCCAAGTGGAGTTGGGTCATCTATGGAGTGGGCCATCTATGAACTGAGACTTCTGAACCCATGAGTCCCCAGGTAAACTTTTTTTAAAATTTATTTATTTATTTTTTTTATTTTTTAGTTTTTAGCGGACACAACATCTTTGTTTGTATGTGGTGCTGAGGATCGAACCCGGGCCGCACGCATGCCAGTCGAGCGCGCTACCGCTTGAGCCACATCCCCAGCCCCCCCAGATAAACTTTTCCTCCTTTATGTTGTTCTTTTGTCAGGTCTTTTGGTCACAGTGATGAAAAACCTGACTAAAACAACCAAAAACAAAGAAACCCAATTTAGGCAAAAGGGGAAACTTATTAGAAGGGCCGCACTGAGAGGGCTGAAGGACAGGGACAAGTAACTTCAATGTTACTAAGTCTTTTTCCTCAGGCTCTCAACTCTGCTTCTATGTTGTCACTATCTTTGTAGGAAATGTGGTCACTGGCACCTCTTGAGTCCCACATCTTCTGAGTCCCACATCTTCTGGCCTTAACCACCACAGAAGAGTTGGCTCTGTCTAACTTCAGTATCATGTCAGATTAGGCCCTGACTTCCCTCACCAGACTCCTAAAGTGCAAGAAATAAAATCAAGAATCAGTAAGTGGGATGGATTCAAACCAAAAAGCTTCTTCTCAGCAAAAGAAACAATCAATGATATGAAGAGTGTGTCCACAGAGTGGGAGAAAATCTTTACCACACGCACATCAGATAGAGCACTAATCTCTAGGATATATAAAGAACTTGAAATTCTTAACTGCAAAAAACCAAATAACCCACTCAATAAATGGGCCAAGGAACTGAACAGATGCTTCTCAGAAGAAGATATACAAGCATTTAACAAATATATGAAAAAATGTTCAACAACTTTAGTAATTAGAGAAATGCAAATCAAAACTACTCCAAGATTTCATCTCACTCCACTCAGAATGGCAGTTATCAAGAATACAAGCAATAATAAGTGTTGGTGAGGATATGGGGAAAAGGTTCACTCATACATTGCTGGTGGGACTGTAAATTGGCGCAACCACTTTGTAAAGCAGTATGGTGATTCCTCAGAAAACTTGGAATGGAACCACCATTTGACCCAGCTATCCCATTCCTTGGTCTATACCCAAAGAACTTAAAATCAGCATACTATAGTGACACAGTCGTATCAATGTTTATAGCAGCTGAATTCACAATAGCTAAAACTGTGGAACCAACCTAAATGCCCATCAATAGATGAATGAATAAAGAATGAATATATATATATATATGTGTATATATATATATATATATATATATGTATATATATATATATAATATATTCTCATATATATGAGAATATATTATATATGTGTATATATAATGGAATATTATATATATACATATATATGTATATATATATATATATAAAATGGAATGTTACTCGGCAATAAAAGAGAATAAAATCATGGAATTTGCAGGTAAGTGGATGGAGTTGGAGAATATCATGCTAAGTAAAGTAAGCCAATCCCAAAAACTAAAGGCAGAATATTTTCCTCTGATTAATGGATGCTGATCCATAATGGCGGGGAGGGGGCATAGGAAGAATGGAGGAATTTTGGATTGGGCAAAGGGGAGGGTGGAGGGGGAAGGGGTCATGGGAATAGAGTAGATGGTGGAATGAGACATCTTTACCCTAGGTACGTGTATGTTTGCACGAACGGTGCGACTCTACACACCTCATTTGTGTATGATGATTTGAAATGCAATCTGCTGTCTTGTATGATTAAGTTGAACAAATAAAAACAAACAACAACAACAACAACACTCAGGGAGTGACCTCAACTGGTTGGTTTTAAGTATGAGTTCCTTCCTCAACTAATTAACTATATCTGGAGAGGTACATTCGTGTACAGATAGAGTCCACCTTGAGGTTGCATGATAAGCAAATGACAAGCCAGAATGATTGACATCAAATGTTTTAGGTTAATAGTCTTGTACTAGTCACCTATTGATGCATAACTTCTTATTCCCAAACTTACTGACTTAAAACAGTAATAAGCATTTATGATCTCACATAGTCTTTATGGTTTAAAAATCAGGACTGGTTCAGGATTTCTCATGAAATTGCAGCCCCAGATGTTGGCTGGGGCTAAAGTTATCTGGAGGCTGGACTGGAGCTGCGGGTCTGAATCCAAGATGGTGCACTCACAAGTCAGCTCCTCAGTTCTTCCCCACGTGGGACTCTCCATAGGCAGCTTGTGTGTCCTTATGACATGGCAGCTGCCTTCTCCAAGGATGAGCTCCAGGAGATGGCAAGGTGAAAGCCTCAGTTTTCAATGGCCTAACCTTGGAAGTTACATTCTATTATTTCTGCAACAGCCTTTTCATGACACATATCACCCCTATTAAATGTGTACTGCGGGGAGAATGAGGCAGGATGTGAAACCTGGAGGCTGTGAATCACTGGGGATCCTCTTGGAGGCTAGCAACCACATTCCCCAAAACACATCAAATAAAATTGTGATATTAAACATTGCTGTATTAAGAAGGGACTCTGCAGTCAGGTCAGTTTGAGAAAAGATGTGTTAAACCAAGTTAAACTGGTTTGTTTCCTACAGACTTTCTATAACCGTTTTTAGTACACTGATGCTGACTTTGAATTTCTGAAAGAGGGATAGAGTAAGTAGCAGCAAAACGGCTTCCTTTTCATTCTCCAGCTCTTCCACCAGTGGGTCTCTTTCCTCTTCTCCATCCCCACTTCATGTTAGTATCTGACAAAGCAATACATTTTCACCTTGAGTTGGTTGTTCTTGACCCTTCAAAGCCTTCCTGTTCATTTGGGCAATGGGTGTCATGAAAATCTAGGACTGACTAAAAAGAGAAGGAACACATTTTCTTGGGAGGTATGCATCTGTCTCTGAGGGCGTCCTGCAAGAAAAGTTTTACCAGGCGTTCTGTGTCAGCAATGGTGTTGGGTGATGAGTCATAGTGACACATACTGTTGGAAGTCAGTGATCATTCAAATATGAAAGTTAGGGCTGCTTCTTTCCCACATATATGTGGATGGAAACACAGGGTGCAGGTTAGTAACATCTCATACTTTGAGTTTTTGCCAAGAAATATGGACTTTTCCCATCTCGTCTTATCTTAGTGTTGTTTGTTATTATTGTTAGGTGGATTATTTTTCATGGCAGTAATGCAATTGTTTGAAGTGTTTTATTGTATTTCTGTGAGCTGGCTATACCATCTTGAATTATTTAACTCAGTGTAAACACTGAGTGATATGTATATGAAAGATCCTACACCATATGTGTTTATGGAAATGTGCTTATTGACATGTCATTTCCAAGAGCAGCATCTGCTCTTATGCATCTTTTATAATATGTTGTATCAGGCCTATATGATAATTGGTCTTCATCATCTGATGATTCTTCCATTTAAGATAATTTCCCTTATGTTTTTGATACATACTAATTTTTACTTTTGGGGAGCAAAAAAGCATTTAAATTAAAAATAACAATGATCAATAAAATCTATGAAAATGTCTCTGCTGAGTTCTTTAATTTCATCATACCGTGAATGCTCTTTAGACAGCTGGGGTGTAGCTCAGTAGCAGAATGCTTGCTTAGCATGTGTGAAGCCACAGATTCAATCCTCAGCACTGCCACCACCCGTACCCCACTGCCAAAAGGGGAAAAAAAAAGACTGAAAGACTGAGCCAAAGTTGGTGCAGTTAGATCAGGGTCTACTCAGTAGTATCTCAAATGAAAAATCCAAGTTTACATGGGAGACCAAGGCTCACAAAAGCTGCAGAAAATAAAATCTTCCCCTCCATCTTTCTTCTCTGGACTGAAACTTTGGGTACTTTGGGTACTTTGAAACTAAGTGTACTTTGGGTTCTTGTCTACAGAGCTCTCAGGCACAAAATGGAGTCTGAAATCACCTAATGGTTTCTTTTTAAATTGCAAATCCACCTTACCATACTTTGGCTGTCTCTATGGAAAGGAAAATTAGTAAATACCCCTAAATACAACCCCACCGAGACCTGTACAGGAATAGCTAGCTCCTGATTTCGGTGAACAATGAGTCATGCAATGAGCTAGTGTTCATCCACCATTCTTAAAATAGCACTTGAAGCATTTCTATGATTAATAACATTTCCTGAGTTCTCAAAACGAGAGAATCAGGTCTATCTAGGGGACATACTTCTTGATTTACCAAAACATACATTGGTTCAAATACAGTAGGGGAAGTGCACCCATTTTGACTGTTAAATCTGCTGCTTTTAAAACCAGGACAGGGGTCCATATGCCTTCTAATGTTGTACACACCAAGGTCTGTTTCCCCAGTGGAGTTTGCAAAACTCTGATTAGCAGGATGCAAAATGATTTTAGGTAGTATATGGCTAAACTTTCAAAACAGATTCTTTTTTTTTTTTTTTTTTTTGGTTCTAGGGATCAAATCCAGGACCTTGTACATGCTAAGCAAGCACAGTACCGCTGAGCTACACCCCCAGCCCAACTTTAAAAAATAATTAATCATTATTTACTTATTATACTGGGCTAGATAGTGTACCTCTCAAAGTTTATATCCACCTAGAACTTCAGAACATGACATTTGGAAATAGGGTCTTTGCAGATGTAATTAAATAAGAATATTTAGATGGAATAATATTGGATTTAGGGTTGCCTCTAAAGTCAATGACTGGTATCGCTATAAAAGAAAGAAGAGGCGGTTTGAATAGAGACATACAGAGAGAAAAAGGTTGTGTGGATATGGAGGTAAAGAGTGGAGTGATATATCTATGAGCCACCAATGCCAAGAAACTTGGAGAAGGCATGAAACAGTTTCTCTTCCTAGAAGGAACTTGCCAACACCTTGTTTTGGACTTTTGGCCTTCTGAATCGGACAGCACATTTCTGCTTTGTCTTCCTTTCTTCCCTCCCCTCCCTACCTCTCTCTTTCTCTTCCTCTCTTTCTCCTTTCCTTCTTCCCTTTCTCTTTTATGTTGTTTTAAGTCACCTAGTTTACAGTAATTTGTTATGGCAGCCTTAGAAAATGAATATACTTTAAAAGAGGTCTTATACAAAATATACACTGTATAGAAACCTGTGATTTCTCAGCTGTTATTGGTGAGATTAATAGCCTCTAAATGTATTGAGGCAGTAAAAAAATGCATTGATTTTAAAAAATAAGCACACAATCCCATAAGACATAGAAAGATGCTGCAGAAATGGCGGTAATGGTACATGGATGGAGGACCAGTTGGGAAAAGCTTGCTCTTTGTAGCCTATTGGCGCCTCCAGCTTTGCAGGAGGCCTGAGTTAGCTATTATCTCCATCTCTAAATCAACTTTGTGACTTTGCGTGAAATATGAAGCATGGTCTTGAGCAGTTCCATCTTCCTCAGCAGCAATGGGAACGGTGATGAATGAAAGGAAAGTGACCACAACACTCAGAGCGACCAAGAGATCTTTATTGCAGCAGTGAAAAAGAGGAGAAAGAGAGAGAGAGAGAGAGAGAGAGAGAGAGAGAGAGAGAAGAGTGAAAGCAAGAGAAAAAAGAGCAAGAGAGAAAGAGAGCAAGAGAAGAGAAATCAAGAGAGGGAAACAGAGTGAGAAAGTGGGGGGGTCCGGCAGGAGGGAGTTTTTATAGCCAAAATCTGATGGGGTCTCTGGGTCTGCAAGCTGCCTTGTTGGCATACAGTGATTGGATCATACAGTAGCATTATCTTCTGCCTTCAGACAGATGGGGCAGGGTCTAGATGTGGGTTTCCATTGCACCAGATGGGTGGGGGTAGAGTGTTCAGCCTTGAGTGGGGTTGAGTGTTCAGACTTGACACAAACAGGTGATAAAGGACCAGACAGAGGGGGGTTTGAGTGCGTGGGTTATCCTGCAGCTAACATTCGTTCAGTCTGCCCTGCAGACAACTTAGTTCAGCCTGTCCTGCACCTAACAATGAATATCTTGCAGAACTTAGGTGGGGATTGAGTTCTTTGTTTTTCACCAGTCTTGGAATATAAAAAACTTAGATATCTATCCATCTTTGCTAAGTGTGGGGAGGAGAGCTCCTGGCAATTGTGTTGATGTACTAAAGAACATTTTGTGATCAGTGCCCTCAAATGCGATTGTGGGTGAGGAATATATAGGGCTGAGTAACGTGGGCAGTGAGTTGTGGTAAAACAGTAGGAACAGATGCAAATGGCCCTTATGAATCACAGCTGAAGTCAACTTCCTATAATTTCTGGGTCTTATGCATTTTGTGAGTAACAATGGCTTTCATTTCTCCCTCTTTTCAATCTTATTACCCCAGAGTTCATAAATGTGAGGAAAAGAATTCTAGATATAATTGCACATCTCTTAGACATAGGGAAGCATGTGTGTTTGAGAAAGTTCAGAGAAATTTTGTAAATTTAGTGCTGATCTCTAGAAACAACCAGGAGAAGGCATTTAGAGAGAAAATTGTGATCACCAGGAGTCACACGGATTTACTGGGATTCAGCACCATTTTGACAGGCTGAGAGCACTTGGCTGGAACCAGTCAGGTGAAATGGAGCTAACATTCCCTTTCAGCTCTAAGATCTCTTGGTATCAACCAATGGGTGGGCATTGTGTTAAATGCTATCTCATTTAACCATCTCTGAACCCACTGAGATAGTATCACAATTAAAATTCCTGTGTTATAGGTGGGGAAACTGAGGTTTGCAGAGATTAAGTAACTTTCCCCAGATCCTGGAAGGAGAGATTAATTCAATATCACCAAATAAACTAGTCTTCCCTTGGGGCGACCCCCACCCTTTTATTTTTCTTTTAGGGTGCTGGGGATAAAAATCTGAGGCCTCATTTATGCTAGGCAAAGGCTATACCATTGAGCTACACCCCAGCCCCAGAGCATGCACTTTTAACCTCTGTAGTGTGTTTCAAAAATGTAGAAGTACCAGAAGAGGAAGAAGATTTCTAAACGATGCAAGAAAAAGAACTTGGTCTTTGGAGTTCAGTAGGTCTTATCATCATGGCTCGTCCACTTATCAGGTATTTGACCTTGGGCAAGCTCCCTACACTCTGTGAACCTTGGATTTCCAAGTGGATTCAGTAATAAACCCCTTGTAGAATTCCTGTGAGGATTAGGTAAAATGGTGAACCATATGGTGGGGGTGCCTGGGACATGATCAGCATTTACCAAGTATTTTACTTAAACCAGCTTAATCCTCACAAAGACCCTTTGAGGCAGGTATGCTTACCATTCCTGTTTCACAGATGAGAAAACCAAGGTTTAGCGAGATGAAGTGATTTGCTCAAGATGACATAGCCTGTGGCAGGGCAGGAGTTCAAACCCAGGAAGACCGACCCCATTCACAGTCCCTGTCTTCCTTGCCCACATGGAAAAGCTTGGGAATTGGAGTTAAAACAAGCTCGAGAGGATTCTACGAGTGTAGCAGCTAGTGAAAGAGCCAGTTTGGATTTAGGGTTCATTCATACAAAAATGGGGCCCAGTGCATAGCTGTGCTGTGTAGATCACATCTGAAGTGTTGTATTCAAGTTTTGACGATACTTTTAAACAGAGATACTGGCAAAATGGAAATGACTGTGATGATGAACCCCCTGGCTCAAAGTTGGACCCCCTCCTCAGGGGCAGCTGCATTCAACGACTGGGCCGTGTGGAGGAGTAAACACGCAGTGCCCCCCCCCAGCTCAGGACAGGTTTGAAGGGCCATCCCAGCTTCAGGGTTCCCTGTGTGGGGTGACTGAGGCCATATGATTCATACTGATCAATGAATGTGAGTTGAAATGTCAGGAGTTACTTCCCCGTGGAAAGTTAATGAGGCAATGTGTGCTGTACTTCTGCTCAGGACTCGTGAGAATATTGGGTTGAGAAGGAACACCCATCACAGGAGCCCCTGACTTGCAGTGATCAATAGACCGCCTCCCCACCCACCTGCAATACACATGTAGTCTGGAATAAGAAACAAATTTTTATTTTCTAAACAATGTTTTGGCATAATAACCTATCAATCCTGACTGATATATTCTCTCAGGAATACTGAAATTGAATTAATTCAAGCTAAAATCTTTCAAAAGCCCTACTTTTTAAGGAGCCTGAAACATTAATAGGATGCATTTTTATAAATGCATCTATCCAGCAAAAATTTAAAAGCCCAGTCATTTCTGTAAGGCACGTTAATCAAAAGGAGGCCGATTAAAAGTTGCTTAACAAGGCTTTATGGAGATTCGGTCCCTGGTGACACCCTCCAGTCCAACAGAGCGATCCGGGGAATCGCACCCAGGCTCAGCTGGATTGGAATTTTTTGGGACTTAGGGCAGTAAGGGAGGGCTTGGGACGGAGAAGAGAGGTTTTTAGAGTCTCTTGTCCTCTTGGGGTTGGTCCGGAAATCTTGCTGAGATCCATGTCCTTCAGGATTGTTCAGGAGACCCCTCTGATGGACAGGTGCTTGTCTGTCAGCACCTGATTGATTGTTCTTTTGTGTGCCTGGGTTGCCTGGTGCTTTGTTTCCTTAGCCACCTCAAATCGACCTAACAAATTTCTTTTGAGTAGTGACTACAACCAAGATGATCCTTCCAGAACCCCAAACTTGACAGTGATATTTGAAGGAAGAAAAAAGACAGTGGAAATTCACAAATGAAAAGAGAAATTCTAGTCTCAGTCTCACCAGGATATATCTACTATCAACAAATGTAAACTCAGGAGAGACTTTATCCAGAGATTAATTATGGATTAGCTATGGCACAAGGCCCCATACTTACTTCATCTTGGGGAGAATCCATCTATGGGTACAACGCCTCTTCTCTCAGAGAATGGTATTTGTAAAGTTGTGAAATGTACAAAGGGGCTGTGCCCAGATGATTATTTGGGCTGTCCATTTTTCTTTTTTAGCATATTCAAAACCTTCTGAGTCTGTATTTCTGCCACATCATGGCAGCATTAAGTGTGGTCTCTGTTGGGAGTTGACTCCTCATTTTCAGGGAAAGGCATCTCTAGTCCTTTTCTAGGATGAGTGTTTTGTGTTACTTTAGCTCTTGTTTTGTTATTGCCTGGGCCAGGGGCCTAGCCCAGGCAACCTGTTGCCCGTTTTTTATAGGGTTAAATACCAATTTTTATATTTAAATTTTACTTAAATGAAGTATATTCATTAATAAATGTAAAGGTTTTTACATTTTTAGATGATTAAAAAAGTCAAAAGGATAATATTTCATGACACATGACAATAATAGTAAATCCAATTTTGATGTCCATGAATAAAGTTTTATTGGAACACAGCCATGTCCATTCATTTCTGTACTGCCTATGGCTTCTTTTACGCTCCAAGTCAGAGTTGAGTAGCGGCAACAGAGATTCTGTGGCCCACAAAGCCGAAAGCATTTAGTAACAGTCCTTTCACAGGAGGAGTGCACTAACTGGTAGCCTGGGCCTAGGAGACTTTCCCCTCTTAGCAGATTGCTGATTTGAAATTGTCGGTGATGCCCCCGATGTTTTAATACAGACCTGCTAAAAGTCAATACTTCTGTAGTGGTTCTCTTTGCACCTTGTCTTTTCCTTTTTTTTGATTTTTCTGGGCCTAACTTCTGATCTTTCAGGGGAACAGACCACTTCCTTCACTACCCCTTTGCTTGAGGTGGTGGGATATGATCTCGTGGTCCATTTTCCTCCATGGTTCTCTGAATCCTTCTAGGGAATTCAGCCGAGTTTAAAAACATCTAAATCTAACTTTTTAAATTATTGCTTTCTTTTCAATATAAACAGAACTAATATGGATGAATTAAATATCTTTTTACTTTTTTTTCTTTTTTCCCAGTTTAGATTTCTCTTTTCCTAACATATCTTTCCAGATTTTTCTAATCTGGCTTTTCCTCCCAATGAGGCTTTGCCTAAAGCATTCATTGTTCACATACACCTTGTCTGCCTTTAACCTCCCAAAATGTAGTACCCCGCATAAGAAATATTCTCCCATCAATCAGCCCCTCACCCAGGCATGGACTTACTGTGTGTTGCCTGAGTCTCTATTAGCATGTCTCTCTGTCTCTTTTTTGCCTCCTAGAGTCCTAAGTGCATAAAATCCCTAGGCTTGTTTCCCCAGAACATAAGAAATACCAGTGTCTCTTTAAAATTACTACATATGTTAGGGATGTAGCTCAGCGGTAGAACACTTATCTAGCATTTGGAAGTCCCATGGTTTCATCCGCAGCACCCCAAAAGACAACCCTGCATCTTGAAACTTGAATTCTTAAAGACTCCATCTCAGTTTTCATTCTCCAATCTGTCCCCATGTTCTGGCATAACTACCTGGTATAATATTCCCAGGTAACAGAGGGATTCCTGGTTCCTTGGCCAACAGGCTTTAACAGGTTGCTTCAGGGTAGTTTTCTGGCCTGGGTTCCCTTTGAGGGGTATATCAGTTTGCCAGGGCTTCTGTAAGATAGTACAAATTGGGGACTTGAACAACAGAAATGTGTTGGCTCTTGATCTGGAGGCTGGAAGCTGGTTTGGCAAGGCTGGCTCCTTGTGCTGCGAGGGAAGGATCTGCTCTAGCCCTTGGCTCCTGGACGGCTGTCTCCCAGTTCTCTTCACGTGATCTTCTCTCTAGATGTGTCTGTGCCTCTGCCCAAATTTCCCCTTTTTTGTAAGGATACCAGCATCCTCCAGCATGACTTCATCTTAACTAATTGCCACCTTATTTCCAAACTAGGTCACGTTCCAAAGTACTGGAAGTTAGGATTCCACACAGAATGGGAACACAACATAACAGAGGTCACTCCCAGAGGTCACTCTCCTTGATACCTTGGCCTCTCTTCCATAAGCTTTCACCTGCTTTTCTGGTAACAATTCATCTTCTCATTTTATGGTTTGAGTTTTATAGACAATAAGACTGGGATATATATATTTTGGTTTTTTGGGGTCTGGCCTGGCTTTGAAGATTTTTTATTTTCCTTTGATATGGATTTAACTTTCCCTCTAGGGTTTCTTGCCTTCGCCTATGGAATTCTCTCTTTTCCTCTAGAGTGTAACCTAATTGACCAATGTTCTTTTACTTTTTGTTTTTTCTCCTCTGTTCTTGCTCTTCTAGTAACACTAAAACATGTCCTTGAAAATCAATGCTTTTCTCTCCTTATTTCCTGAGCAAAACTGTAGCAGGCTGAGGCCTTTTAAATTATTCTTTTTCATTTTGAAATTTAATTTTTTAAAGATTTAAAAATATGGTAGTAAAATACACACAACATGAAGTTTATACCTAGCCCTTTTCCTTTTGGTGGTACTGGGGATTTAACCCAGGGGTGCTCCACCACTGAGCTATATCCTATTTTAAATTTTTATTTTGAGACAGGGTCTCAGTAAATTGAAAAAGCTGATTGAATTTATGATATTCCATGCATCAGTCATTCAAGTTGATGGGATTTCAGGCATATACATGGAGCCCACATTAACTTAATAATTTTTAAGTGTACAGTTCAGTAGTAAATACATTTACATTATTGTGTTTAAATTATTCTTACTCATTGACTTATAGTAATTTTATTTTATTTGGTTTAATAATTTCATTGAGTTATTTCTTTTCTTCATACCAACAAGATGTCCTTATAGAGTGATTAGTTATATTCTTCTCTAATATTTAATTATGAAAAATATAAATATAAAGGAAAGTTGAGGAAAAGTACGATAAACACTGATATACTTAAATTCTACATTCAACCATAATATTGAACCACATTCGCTTTGCTTTGTCTATCTGTACGTATATATTTATTTGCATAAGTATATTATATATGTGTGTGTGTATGTATATCCACACACACTTTTCTATACCATCTGAAAGCAAATTCTGGAAATCAGAACACATTGCCCCTAATATCTCAGTATCCTTATAAAAATAAGGACAATCTTCTGTGTAACAATACACCACTATTGCCTCAAAGAAAGTAAACAAATTCCCTAATATAATCTAATACTCTGTTTATATTAAAATTTCCTCAGTCTTCTCCAAATGTCTTTTCTAGTTTTTTTTTTTTTTTTTTTTTTTTTAACCAGGACCAAACAAAGTTCATACATTGCATTCCAATTCTTTTTTGGTTATCCATTGAGATACTTTCCCACTCTTTTGTGGTTGAGGCCAGCATTCGGGTCTGTTAAAAAAAAAACAAACAAACAAACAAACAAAAACAACATGGTGGATTTATGTAACAATCACTCTTTCCTTGGCTCTACCACTGTTGCAGTTCAAAACAAGATGGAAGGGAACAGAACTTGTGTCTGCTGAATTAGTGCCACCTTTAAATACCAGATGCTACAATGAAAAGCCCAGTCTTTTTTGGTCCATGTACACTTAACTGTTGTTTACAATTTTAAGTTCCAGCCTGCTGTTCTTTCTAAGAAACATATTAAAGGGAGAAAAACTGTTCCATCAGTGCTTAATAATATGGTAAAATGAAGTTTTGTAAATCTTCCCTGGTATGAAAATACTTTTTGCTGGGAGCCTAATCTTTGATTCAGTCGCACCTGCTTAGGTCTAAGTCTGCCAGAAAAAAACTTCTCACGAATGAGAGTAAAAACCAGCATTTTATTTCTGTAAAACCTCAGCCAAAACATGTGTTGCAGCCTATAAGAGTCAATGCTGATAAAAGTACTATGGCCTCCGCTTCCCTCTGCCTTCATTTTCCCGTGTGTTATTTCAGTTGTCCTGCCACAGTGTAATATCCATCTGGTAAGGGAGGGTTGGATGATGGGTAAGGGAGGGTTAGGATGATGATTCATCCTACCTCTTCTCTTACTTCCTGAATTCAGAAATACTTGAGGTGTAGATTGAGGGATCCTTCAGGAAGTGGAAATAGGCTTGTTATTGTAAAGTGAATTGGAGAATGTGGTTGGACCCAGTATGGGGTCTCTTCTGCAAGTTCTAGACTTTGAGTTAACCCATCTAAAGGAGAGTTTGAATGTTTACAGCAGACTCACATACCCAGAATTGCCACCTCACACTTGTGAGCCCCAGAAAAAAAAAAAACGTAACTGGGTACTGTTTTTTTTTTTTTTTTTTTAATGTGCATATCTAACTTAAAAAATATAGTAAAATCCATAATTTTCAATGTGAAGTTAGATGTGTCTTGACAAATATATAGAATCACACTGCCACCACCACAATCAAGATATACAACATCTCCATCACCCCAGGTAGTTCCCCCCCCCCCCACGTCTTTGTAGTCAGTTTTCCCTGCTCTCTACCCTTACCTACAGACCCTGGCAAATCTCTGTCCCTATAATTTTTCTTATAGAATGTTATGTAAGCAGAGTTGCGCAGTATGTGGCATCCATGTTATTGCATGTGCTGGTAGTTTGGGGCCGGGAATCGAACCCAGGGCCTTGTGCATGCTAGGCAAGCACTCTACCAACTGAGCTTTATCCCCAGCCCCTTCAGTTGTATTTCATTGCTTGGATGTATCCTGGATTGTTTATCTGTTCACCAGTTGAAGGATTTCCAGGTTGTTTCCAGATTTTGGTTATTATGAATAAAATTGCTAAGCATTTGATACGGATATTTGTGTGGACTTACTGTTTTCATTTCTTTTGGGTAAATTCCCAGAAATGTGATTCTTGGATCATATGGTGAGTATATGTTTAACTTTATAAGAAATGGTGCAGTGCTTTTTAAAACATTGATTCCACCCAGTGGAGAAACGTGAACCAATGCATGTTACACTCTGAACACTCACAAGAAGATAAATTTCTCACCTGGGAATGAGTAAGTAAGGAGTGGGGAGAGATGATAGAAATACTATTTTATTGTAGTGAGTCACAAACCTGAATAAGCATTTGAATCTCATAGGAAGGTTTTATAAAGTTTGATGCTGGTTCCTGTCCCCCACCCTTTGGAATTAATAGTCTTTTTTTTTTTTTTTTTTTTTTTTTTTTGTAGAGCCTAGTTTTAAAGGGCCCCACATGATTCTAAAATATAGCAAGAGTTGAGAAACACTGCCCCGGTGAACAGTCCCTCATGAAAATATGGTGCTTGTGAAAGGGAAATGGCTTCTTAAAAACCAGAAGACTATTTCCTTGATGAAAAAGAATCAGAAATATGATACAATCTGTGGTAACTTTCATGGTATCATATGAGACTAATAACATTTTGACTTTAAATATATTTTAAAATCTTAATGTCCTGGATGAAGTGTTTTTTTTTTTTTTTTTTTTTTTGGTACTGGGGATTGAAGTCAGGGGTACTCAGCCACTGAGCCACATCCCCACTCCTATTTTGTTTTTTATTTAGAGACAGGGTCTTACTGAGTTGCTTAGTGTCTCGCTTTTGCTGAGGCTGTGTTTTGAACTTGCAGTTCTCCTGCCTCAGCCTCTCAAGCTGCTGGGATTACAGGCATGCACCACCATGCCTGGCATCTGGATGAAGTTTAAAAATGTAGGCAAGTAAGAGAATGCAGTTCTGGATGGCATAGACCACTGTTAAATCTGATTTAATTTTTTTTGTGTTCTTATATAAAAACCTTGGCTCAGCTATTCTTTTTCAATATTAAAAATATAAGAAGATTTAAAATCTTTTGTTTATTTATTTATTTGGCTAACTCTGCTGAATCTTCTAAGGATATCACCTCTCCTGAGTGGTTGAATAGAGTCCTTTAGGATAAAGAGAATTCTATTTTAAATGGTTTCTGTGAGAATTCTAGGCTATTTTGGATTATGACTCACAAAACAAACTATTGTTTAGTATTTTTATTTGATTTGAAAGAAATGCCTTTTAAAGTAGCTTTATATGTTCTTGGGACCATTTAAAATTTTCTTACTCTCTATCATGTTCTTTTTGGTTAGTTCTCAGTAAAGAATGTCAACTGAGGTCTAAAAAAGTGAGGAATTATCAAAGAAAAGTTTTAATGATTTGAAGAAGATATCTCTCTGCTATTCAAAGATGTTTTTCTCCTTTTATTTATAAATAAAATACAGACAAGCTACTTCAGGATGATAATGTCCAAAAGCAAAATGTGAAAAAAAATCAGTTAATAAATACATGAAGTGTCTCACTGGGCATAAGAGTCTATGCCAGCCAAACTAGAGATTTGATGTTTGAGGACAATAGAAGGCATGTTTTGAAATGTCTTTCCTTACAGAAATATAGTATGAACTAAGAATTATGGTTTTTTTTTTTTTGTGTGCTGGGGATAAAAATCAGGGTCTTATGTATGGTAGGCACATGCTCTGCCATACTTCTTATGCAATTTTGGATTTTACATGCTGCATGGAAGAGCAAAAACAAAGAGGCACAAAAAATGCAGGTCCTTGATCATTTTTGAAGGGCATCATAGTAGTTCATTGGTCAAGATAAACTATGCAAACATCATTATAGCAACATCAACGGAATTCTAAATTTTAAAAAATGCACTTGTATTCCTGATACCCCTCAATGAATCTGTTCTTGCTTTTCATTGATTAGACAGGACATTGTTTACTTAGCCATTTCCAAACAGTCTAGGTTTTGTTTTTGATATTATAAATATTGCCCTGAAAATCCTTCTACACACAGATTTTTAAAGTTGAGGGAAAACCTCGGGATTATTTTCCTAAAATGAATACATGGAAATAGAATTTTCAGATCAATGGACACAATGTTTTTATAGTTCTCTTTTATGTTCACTGTTCTTTCACAAAGTGTCTTCATATCCATTTCTTTTCTTCCTTTCTTTTGAGTACCAGGGATTGAACTCAGGGGTACTCAACTACTGAGACATATCCTCAGCCCCATTTTGTATTTTGTTTAGAGACAGCCTCACTGAATTGCTTAGTGCCTTGCTATTGCTGAGGCTGGCTTTGAACTCGTGATCCTTCTGACTCAGCCTTCCAAGCCTCTGGGATTACAGGCATGTATTGATTCTTTTTAGTTATTCATGACAGTAGAATGAATTTGGGCCTATCATACATACATGGAGTATAACTTCCCATTTCTGTGGTGGACCACGATATGGAGTTACACTGGTTGTATATTCATATATGAACAAAGGACAGATCCATTTATTTTCTGCAAATACAAGCCTACTGATTGCTCAGTCCTAAGTATTCTAATTGAAAATTGGTGTAAGATGATACCTTGTTATTTCAATGACTCTTTCTTTCTTTATTTTTTTGTGGTGATGGAGTTTGAACCCAGGGCCTTGTGCATGTGAGGCAAGCACTCTACCAACTGAGCCATATCCCCAGTCCAATGATTAGTTCTTTATTGGAGGGGTTGAACATTTTCCTGTATTAGTGTTTACTAATTGTAATTTCAATTTTTTGATGTGTACTGTTTGATTATGTTGCATATTCACTTGTGTGCCAGGAATAAAATAATTAAATACAATCAATATATTATTTAAAAATTTTTAAAAATGTTCATACTAACTTTTATAAGCACTTTACAATATTGATATCAACCTTTTGCTTGTCTAATTACTGCTCTACTTAGGATCTGGAATGTCCCTCAAGGGCCCATGTCGTAAAGATCTGTTCCTTGTTATTATTGAAAGGTGGTGGAAACTTTTAGAGTTGGGGTCTTGTGGGAGGTTAGGTCATTGGGGGTGTGCCCTTGAAGGGGACTGAGGAACTCTCCTCTCTTCCTCCTCATCTCTCTTTCACTTCCCGGCAGCCATGAGGTAAACAGGCCTCCTTTTGCCATGGGTTCCTGCCATGACGTACAGTGTTGCCACAGGCTCAAAGCAACACTGTCAAGCAACCATGGACTAAAACCTTTAAAACTGAACCAAAATAAACATTTTACCTTTTTAAGTTGACTCTCTCAGGTATTTCGTTATCATAACAGAAATTTCCCTCACACAGAAAATACTTGGTTGTCAACTTGACTAAATTGAGAGATACTTAGAAAATTGGTAGCACATAATTCCGGGTGTTTCTGTGAGGGTGTTTCCAGAAAAGACTGGTGTGTGGATCAGTGAACCATGTGAGAAAGAGCCACTGTGAATGTAGATGGCATCATCTAATGGGTGGGGAGGCTGATGAAACAAAAAGCAAAAGAAAGAAACTCACGCGTGCATGTTGGACTCTTTTTGAGTGGACTCATTTTTTTGTGGCTGTTATTGCATGTGGACATCAGACTCCAGATTCTGTAGCCTTTGAACATGGACTTACCCTAGCACTTCTCCAGGGGCCTTTCAGGCCTTCAGCCTTGGACTGGGGCTTCATAATGAGTCCCTCTTGTTGAGGCTTCCAGCTTCTTGGACTAAGCAGCTATTGGTTTCCCTGACTCTCCAGTCCTCAGACAACCACTGTGGGATGATTCAGCCTCCGATTGTGTAAGTCAATCTAATAAATCCCCTCATACCTATGTATCTTACATACATCATATATATGTATATATGACATATAAGATCATGTACATATGTCATATATACATACATATACAGATGTTTTCAGATATATATGTATATGTGACCTATATATTTATATATGCATCTATATTTTTAAATTTATGTATTTATTTTTTTTCTGTTGGCTTTGTTCCTCTGGAGAACTCTAATAAAATTCCTATAAATATTAAACATATTGTATTTTCAACTTTAGATTTTTTTTTAGCACAAGTTTTGAATTTTTCCATGACAAAATCATTAATCATTTCATGAACGGTATCTTCTATTACTCCAACACGCTTCTCTAATCACTTCTCTAGAGGCTGGTGCTGAACTAGTGTCAGACCCCAGGAGGGCCTCCTCCTGGAGCATGCTGGGAACTTAATTGCAGTGAGATGTGAGTACGAAAACCAGGACTCACAGAGTTGAGGTTACTGAGATTGGCCCTGCTGCGAAGCTGTCCCACACCCCCCTTTCTCTGTCCCCTGTCCCAGGGTGGGTCTGAAGTCCACATCATTGTCTGAAAAATCCGGCTCGCTCAGTTCTCTTTGGGCAATTCTTCACTTCCCAGCGTGTTAACCTTCCTCTCCCTGCTGTTGTTTTAGTTCAGTCTCTCATGATTTATCCTCTGTTTTCTTTTCCTGTTTCTCCTGTTTTTTTTTTTTTTTTTTCTCGTAGTCCTCTTGTCCATTTTCCCTACTGTGTAAATGTAGGTTGAGTAACCCTTAAGAGTTGGGACCAGAAATGTTTCATATTTCAGTTTTTGAAATATTTCCATACATCCTGAGATGCCCTGGGGATGGGACCCAGTCTAAACATGAATTCATTTATCTTTCATGTTCACATTATACACATAGCCCGAAGGTAACTTTATAATATTTTCAGCGCACCTGTGTTTTGACTGCATCCTGTCACATGAGGTCAGATGTGGAACTTTCCACTACTGGTGTCACGTACGTGGTCAAAAGTTTCAGACTTTGGAGAATTTCACGTTTCAGATTTATTTCACAATAATACTAAACCCATATACTCAAATTCCTTTCTTCTCCCGTTTCTCACTCTACTTTCTCCCTCTTCTTCTCATCTTTCTTTCTTTGTATAAAGCACTTTTATTCTCTTTTAAGCTTTTTCTAAACAAAAGGAGCATTTGATTTTTGTAGAAAACTCAGGAAATGCAAGTAAACAATAAAACATTAAATTACCTATACTCTTACCACCCAGAGATAAATGCTTTTTATCTTTTATAATCCTCTCCATAATTTTCTCTTCCATTTTCTGTTTTTCTAATTAATTACTCTTATATTTATAAAAATGGGACCATAACTCATACTTCATAACCTTCATTTTTTTTTCCTGCTGAAAATACATATGGCATATTTTTATAATAGTGAATTTGCATCTCTTCCTGATTTCGGAGTGTTATTTCTAAAGTCCAAGTATGCATTGCCATTCTTCCATTGAGAATAGTAAATCCTGGTTTCCAAACGTTTCCAAAAGTTTCTGTACTTTGGAATTATCTGGGATTTAAAAAAAAAAATGGAACCACCTGGCTTCCATGCTTAGAAAATCATGATTAATTTGTTTTCAGTGTAATTTGGGCATGGAGAATTTTAAAAACTCCCCAGGTGATTCTAATGTGCAGTAAAGTTTGGAAATGGCTGGTTGGGAGCAGAAGTCTGCCAACTACAGCCTGTCGATCAAACCCAGCTGGCGGCCCATTTTTCTATGGCCCCATGTGTTTTACATTTTTGAGGGGTTAAAAAACGAAAAGAAAAATAATATTTTATGATACAAGAAAATTATATGAAATTCAAATTTAAGTACCTATACATAACTTATTGGACCATGACCATACCCATTCACTTATATATTTTCTATGAGGGCTGCTTTTGTGCTACAATGGCAGAATGCAAGTGGTTTGGGCAGAGACAGTATGGCCTGCAAAGTCTGAAATATTTCTTCTTTGGCTTTTTGCAGAAAATAATGGCTACAGCATAAACTGCTTTGTGTCGCACTTAAAGCATTTCATGATATGGTCCGTGCTTCTCTCTCCCAGGTACTTCCTACTTGTGTCTTCAGCTTTAGTTACAATATCATCTAGAGCTCATCAAAGCCCTCCTTTGGTATCTTTGCATATAATTTTTTCTTTTTTCCTGAAATTGTTATCCTTCCTATAAAACCCATATTCATCATTAAAGGGCCCTCTGGGCAGACCCCATTCCCCTTTTCTCTTTCAGTTTCTCTCTCCTTCTGTCTACCTGTAGTTGGTATAGTCTTCACTCAAGCTTTCCTCCCAGGGTGTTATAACTATATTTTAGGCTTCTGCTCTCCTGCAGTAGCCTCAGGAGGGCAGGGGCTGCATTTTACTAGTTGGTTGTTCCCAGCATCTAGCACAGGGTCTGTGTGATCAGTACATACTTATAGAATGTCCAAACAAATGGATGACCTGGTAGATATTGACCCAACTGTTGGAGATAAGAAGTCATCACAGAGAGAAGAGAGACATGTGCAACCCTTTGGAAGAGGAGATTGGTAGAAGGAAGTATAGGGTCAGAGCTTTAATATACTGTAAATGGAAAAAAGCTGAATACAAAGTAATATGCATACTAGGGTTAGACTTATGTTGGCTGACTTTAATTAATTACCTGATGATGATGGTGTTACTGCTTGAATCAAGCACTCATCCTCTGCAATGGCTGTCACTTCTGTTTTTTTTGTGGAGGAGATGTGAGGTCCTCCTGGAGCAGAGTTTCTTTGTGTGGGACAACCCCAGAGTGAGTCTTTCAGTTATAGGCATAAGAAGCCAGAGGGCACTGATTTAGCTTGGCAAAAGCCTCCACCTCCATATAGTCTACCACCCCTTGTTTTAGAGAACTGCAGATTGATAAGAAGGACATCGACAGACTGGCGTAGGGGCTGAGAAGTATTCAGGAGGCTGAAAGTGAAGACCTTTCTTTTTGGGATTTAAAGGCCAGAGACTGTTACTAGTGGTCTTAGGAAGGCTTGAGGGAACACAATGGATAGGAAAGCAACAGTTGCTCTCAGGAAAAATGTTTCACCAGGGCTGAGCATCATGGCCCTCATTGTTGCAGTGAGGAGACTATATCTGGTTGATATTGGATGACTCTTTAGGATGGATATGTATATACTTTCTTCACAGGTTCCTTCTTTCTTCTTCTCAGGTAAATGACCAGAACTGAACAATATTCTGACTATGGGATCTGAGGCTAGAGTTAATTTGAGTGTTAAAATAAACATGGCCTTCAACAAATCCCATCATTATGTATGATTATAATGCACAAATATGAGAAATATAAAAAAAGACCTTATTCTGCACTCTATGCTGCTGGTTATGTGTGTAAAATATATATGCATATGGGCACGACAGAATATTACTAGAAAAAATATACAAAAATGACAAGAGTTGTGTTAAAATAACTGGATTTTAATTGGTTTTCTTTTACTATAGTTATGTCTTTAATAAAAAGAAAAATGATATTACATATTTGGATTACAATTAACTTTACATTAAAAACAATCCCTCAATAATTATTTTATTGTTCATTGTATTTTATAATTTAGTTATCATTTATTTTCTATATTTTAATTTTTTTGTATGGTCCTTTTTTTATCATTCTTCTTTCCTCTTCATTCATGCTGTATTTTTAATGATTGTTCTTTTCTGTATATATATTTTTAATTTAGAGACAGGGTCTCACTGAGTTGCTTAGGGCCTTGCTGAATTGCTCAGGCTGGCTTTGAACTTGCAATCCTCCTGCCTCAGCCCCCAAGCCGCTGGGATTACAGGTGTGTGCCACCACACCTGGCAAGATTATTCTTTACAGTAGTAAATATAGCTGGTTGGCACAAACTCTTGTTTTGATATCAGCTGAGGGCCTTCTTTGGATGAAAGAAGGTTCATTAAAAGAGAAAGTAATTATTATGCATATCATTTATTTTATGACAGGCAATTACCTTAAGTCTTGCAATTCCATAATGTATAATTGATAAGCATTCCTTGATTTTAAAAATCCAGAAGTTTGTAACTCAGCTGTTTGAACTTGAAATACATTTTTTCCCCCTGTGGTGTTGGGAATAGAACCCAGGACCTCACACATGCTAGTTAAGCACTCTAGTATTGAGCTATTCCCCCAGAAATTTACTTGTTTTATACAAACAGTGCCATAAAATAGATTCCTAGACCAGACCACCAAAGCCCATGATCAGCTAAAAGAAAAAAAAAAAGAAATAATTGGAAACATTTCAAATAAGAGTCTTACAAAATAACACTTTAAAAAGTAGAGAAATAAACTGAGAGAAGAGTTTAAAAACAGATGGATGTTGGGGCTGGGAATGTAGCTCGGTTGTAGAGCCCTTGCCTAACAAGTGCAAGGGCCTGGGTTCAATCCCCAATACTGAAAACAAAAATAAGAGGAATATTGATTCTGGAGGAAATAGACATTCTGAGACAGCGAGGAGGGAGATGGATATGCTTGCTGGTCATGATTAAGGTCTTTTAATCGGAAGTGGGTGTTTTCAAAAATGGCATGAAGAGGGATTGAGAAGGGGGGTTTTCCAGAATGAGGCAATTGCCCAGAGGTCGGAAGAGGATGAGAAAGGTAAAGAGGATGGGGAGGCAACATTAGCTGAGTTAGGAGTGAGAAGACAGAGGAAAAAGTGCTACCTATGGAACAGGAGCCCCTCGGCTGCTTTCTTTCCGTGTCCGTTTAGCCTCATTAATTTTGGCTCTCCACCATTCTCCTGTATCCTCAGGTTCCCAGACTCTCAGGTGAGCAGTTAGGAGTTGATGGGAGGTAAGGGTTCAGAACATTTGTTTGAAAAAAATTAGGAGAATAATTGTATTACAATTGCAATAATTTGTTGTAATAGAGACAGACAGAAGGGGAAAGGCATGGAGAGGAAACATCTTCCCACAGAAGAATATACTGCCCTTCCTGGAAAGTATTAACACCTTCAGTTTGGTTGGTACCCTTGGGGTCCAACTGAGCAGCATGAATAAAGCAAGGAGAATGGTGCATGATGAGAAATTAAACTTCAGTGAGGCAGCCGACTAGCTTACTCACACAGTAATTTTCTTGTTTTGTTTGGAATGAATCAGTTGCAAATAGAAGTCTAAGTAAAACATAACCCCAGGAAAGAGTGACATTTCCCAATGATGCAACTGTTGCTTAATAATTTCCTGCTTCCCCTCAAATTGACCAATTTCCGAAGGATTGAGGAGATCTCCTCTTACAATGTGAATCAAAGAAGGAAGGGTTAGGAAATCCTACTACCTCATTGCCACATGCCTGGTGTACTTATAATAACCACAGATTTTCTGGGACATCCTCAATTCAAATACAGTTGACCCTTGAATGATGTGGGGGTAGAGAGCTGGTGGACTTGTCAGAGTAGGGCCTACTAGTACAAGGAGGTTGGATCATTTGGCTCACTGCCCTCAGAAGAAATTAATAGTTGCATGGGCTAGTTCTTGTGAGAAAGTTGTTATAAGAGAGCAATACATGCTTATCCCACTCACTCTCTGGCTCCCTGTTTAACCTTTAAACCTCAGCGAGGCAGCCGACTAGCTTACTCACACAGTAATTTTCTTGTTTTGTTTCTCTTTCTTAAATATTCCCACTATGATGGTACCTGCCATGAAACCCTCACCAGAGCCTATGCCATGCTGCCTAGGCTTTCAATCTCCAAAACTGTAAGTTAAGTAAATCTCTTTTCTTATAAGTATCCAGCCTCAGGTATTCTGTTATAGCAATGGAAAACAGACTAAGATATGTACCATGTTACAGAAACTCTAATAGTAATACTTATCTTACTTAGGCAACTTTCTTTTTGCTTCCCAGATACATTTTGGGCCAGTCATATAGCGCTGGTCTCTTTCCTGCAACAGCCCTATTCATCCCCACTTATTATGCCTTTTCTTTTCTTCCAAGCTTAACACTTTCCTCCTGGGATCCTTTCTCTCCTTTTCTCACTAAGACCAGACTCATTTTTCAAATTCCAGCTCAATTCTGACATTGGAGAAAATGAGATGGGGGCTTTTGTGAGTTTTCTGGAGACTTCCTGTTGGACACCTCTGACATTGCACAATTTCCTAGCAAGGGTGAGACATTCTCTTGCTGCCCTCAGTATGACACGCCCTCATCCCTACTCCAGAGTTCACATTGCACATCCTCTTTCGACTGTGGTAGTTTGGACCCTGGTGGGCAGCTTCTTTGGTGGAGTTCTTTCAAGATGGCTCAGCCAGGCTGCCCTCTGCAGCATCCATTGAGTCTGCCTGTAACATGGCATTTTGACCCAGTAAACTCTGGAAGTACCATATTCTCTTTTTGCTCTCTATCACAGAACCAGCCAGCCCCCTCCCCCAGGCTTTTCTGGTGAGAATCAGGTAATAGTCTCTGTTCTTCCCAAACTCTAGGGAACACAAATCAAGCTTTCTGTGGTAGGCAGATGTGGAATTTGTAAGTGTGTCTTTGTCAATTTTCTGTTGCTATAACATAATACCTGAGAATGGATAATTGATAAAGGACACAGGTTTATTTATTTGGCTCTGGATGATGGGAGTCTAAGATTGGGTGGTTTCACCAGGCGAGGGCCTCATTCTGTATCCTAACATGGTGGAGAAGTGGAAGGACAAGCAGGTGGTTTTGGAAGAGACAAAACATGGGAGTGGCCTTGTTTTATAGCAACCTGTTCTCTCATTAACTAATCCAGTCTCATGAGAGTGAGAACTCACTCACTCCCATAAGAATTAACTCAGCCTATTGAGGAAGGCATTAAAAAAAGTCTCTTACTGACCTAATCATCTCTTTAAGGCCTCACCTCCAAACACTCCCTCAATCGCAATAAAATTTCAGCATGAGGGCTGGGGATTCAGTTGGTACAGCGCTTGCCTTGCATGCATAAGACCCTGGGTTGGTCCAATACCCAGCACCCACCCACCCCCCTAAAAAAGGAAAAAAAATTAGCATGAGTTTCAAAAGAGACAAACTATGGCATTATCTCACCTGGCAAAAGTTTATTTTGCAGATATGATTGAGGTTACAAACCTTGAATGGGGAGATTATCCTGGGTTTTCATGTGAGCCCAGTCTAATTGTCTAACCACAGGAGTACTTAAAAGTGGAGAACCTATCCTAAGGGTCAGAGGCATGTGACATTCAGAGATTTCTCAATATTGCTGACTTGAAAATGGAGGAAGAGGGTCATGGGCCAAGGAATGACCTCGAGAGCTTGGGAATTGCCCTCAGCTATAGGCAACAAGAAGACACATTCATTCCCACAATGACATGTAACTGAATGTGCAGGAAACAGATTATATCCTAGAGCTTCCAGAATGATGATGACATCTTTTTTTTTTTTTTTAAAGAGAGAGAGAGAGAGAGAGAGAGAGAGAGAGAGAGAGAGAATTTTAATATTTATTTTTTAGTTTTCGATGGACAGAACATCTTTGTTTGAATGTGGTGCTGAGGATCGAACCTGGGCCGCACGCATGCCAGGCGAGTGCGCTACCTCTTGAGCCACATCCCCAGCCCCTGATGATGACATCTTGATTTTAGCTTAGGGAGGTCCCTACTAGACTTAGTCCCTGTGGACTGCAAGATAATGCATTTGTATTGTTCTATGCCACTAAAATTGTGGTAATTTGGTATGGCAGCAGCAGAATCTCATTAACTCCCCACTTCCTCCCAGAAGTCTCTTGCAAACTTCTCAGCTCCTTCCTTGAATTATAGTATAGAACAGATGGTGTCCTTCCCTTGGCAGGGACTCTGCCTCCATGTCCTGTCATTGCTTCTCTGGCAGCGCCTCCCACCTGGTTTGGGAAGGCAATGGTAATCTACACCACTTTGTTGCTAGGCCAGAGGTGTTTTTTTTTTTTTTTTTTTTGGTGTAAAGCACAACTTTTTAAAGCGGTTTTACTGCCCCAGTCACAATGTAGGGGCAAGAAAAGTCCCATTTAACTTAGCTGGGTACATTCACAAATCTTTCCCCCTTGTTCTACATTTTGTGGCAGTCCCACAAAGACTGTTTCCATGTGTTTCCGTCACTGCTAGCTGCCTGAATTCCATCTGCCTGCATGAGTTCCATGTGTGAAAATCTGGTGACTGTCCTCTGCATTGGACCCAGCTCTCACATTGGATTCTGTGGTTTGACTGCCTGTTTGATATTAATTTCTGTGATCAAGCCAGTTCCTTCATTCTCTCACTCTGCTTTATGTACATTGCCTGCAGGACACCAGGCCTTAGGCCTGAATCTTCCAGAACACAGGACTTCAGGTTTGGAGCGGGGGTTGAAGGGATCCTAAAGATCAGCTGTTTCATTGCTTCTCTCATCTCACTTCCTAATCTTCGGCCATTCCTTCTCATGGACCACTCAGGATGTGCATATGTGAGATCCACGGTTGCTCGATCCACTCTACTAGTAGCTTAGCCCGTTACGGAAATTTTCTTGAGCTGCTATTGGCCATACCAGCCCCAACACAGAGCCTGAAGTTTGACAGAAACTAGAGAATGAGTGAATTAATATTACTGTGCCCCTAAACTGGCTTTCATAAAGTAGTCTTTGGGACAATTCAGAGTAACTTAGACACCCTCTCTACAGTATAACTTTAACTGTATAAAGCTATCCTGTCCTAATTAAGTCTTTCCTTCTCACTTGATATATTTTCAAACCCCCAAAGCATATTCCTACATAACAATTATAACCCTTCTCTTTTCATTATGTAATAGCCTCTCTAAGGAATGTTCAGTTTTCTGGAATGCATTCAGCATGAGGGTGGGCCGGAAGAGATTGTGTAATCATTGCAAAATTCTCTGGTTTGAATCTTTCCAAGAGCCTTATCTCAGCAACCCAGGCTCAGGACTCTGCCAATAGTCACAGCTTCTCTGTTTCCCATCGTGTGAAGTTTGCAGATAGCCCTGCTGGGGACTGCAGGCTCATATGGAAGGCATTGTGGTGTGTTTTAAGTGTAACAGGATATCCAATGGGACTTTTTATGGTGTCTTGAAATTTCATCTGGAGCCCCAAAGCTGAGAAGAAAGGTGATAAGTATCCCCAGGTTTTGGAGTGGGGAACCAGCAACACATATATCCAGGCAGAAACTGTGGAAACTGGTATAGTGATTATTAACTTTTATCTGATGCAGGAGAAAGGGGATTGAAGGGAGTCTCTCGGGTAGTGGACAGTGTTGTGCTGTTTCCTTTTTCTCTTCCTGTGGGGAAGCCCTCAAGGAAAGTAGGGGCTCCAGTGTCGTCCCGGGATTGGAGTAGAGCAGAGTGGGAAAGTTCATGAAGTGGACATACGTCTTGCAGAGTTCAGGGCCAAAAATGAGTGGAAGGTGGGGCTCACTTACTCCATGGGGAGTCTAGGATACTAGAGGTTGGTTAGAACTGTAAATGAGTGGAGAGGACTGTAGCCGGAGCCATCTGGACTGCTAGAATTTGCAATGGTGAGGATGTGTGTTTCCCAGGAGTGACAGTGGAAGATAGACAGCCTTGAACCAGGAGCACTGACTGTGGGGTGAGGAACAGCAAAAACGGTTCTATACTATACTTCAGAGAAGGAGCTGAGAAGTTTGCAAGAGACTTCTGGGAGGGAGTGGGAAAGTGCATTAGCTTTGAAGGAAACTTTTCAGCTGGTGGACCCACAAATGCATCCCATTGGAGAGAGCCAGTCTATGGGCTCCTTCTACACCAAGGCCATGGTCTGCTAACTGTATTGCAGCTGCATCTGCCATAAAAAGTACATTTGACCTTTCCCCTCTAATCCCTCTGTCCTATTCCTGGCAACACAGAGGACAGGAGCAGAGGATGAGGGGAAAGAAAGTGAAGGAGACAGAGAACAGACACCACCTTGTTTCCACACTGTAGGCACCACTGGTGGAATTGGGGTGCTGGGTGTGGTGTCCGTGGGGATTCTGAACTGAGTATGAGATTGAAGTTTCAGTAGGACTTTTTTTTTGTGGCGCTGGGGATTGAACCCAGGGCCTTGTGCATGCAAGGCAAGCACTCTACCAACTGAGCTATATCCCCAGTCCCAGGACTTTTTAATAAGTCTTAATTCTTAAAAGCAATTTCAAAACCTATGAAATATGCCTGAGATGTCACCCAGAGGTGGGAAGAGGTACTGTGACAGAGCATGTTTGGAAAGAGTAATTAGAGAAACATAAGCTATTTCCAGTTTTCATACTACTGAGATTATCTCATCTGATAAACTAAAAAGATAATTGTATCTACATTCCAGGGAGGCCTGGTGGAGGGATGACAACAGACTGGTCTCTAGAACTTTAATATTATGGACTCTTGTTGTTTTAGCGGAAAGTTTTTATATCATTATTCAATTTTTAAAAAGTTTTTATTTTAACATAATTTTAGCTACAGAAAAGTTGCAAAAATAGTATGGAGTTTCTGTATACCCTTCCTCCACTTTCCTCTAATATTAACATCTTATGAAACCATAGTAGAATTACTGAAATCAGGAAATTTTTTACACCGATACAGTATTATTAACTAATTTACAGATCTCATTCAAGTTTTGAGTTTTACCATGAATGTTCTTTTTTTTTTTTCTGGCCAGAAACCAATCCATAATCCCACATTTCATTTAGTTACCATGTCTCCCAAAACTTCTTATTAGTGTTTCTTTGTGTCATTACATTGGAAAGGACATTAAAACTCTTTAGATGAAATGCCCTATGAGTTCTTGAATACTCTCTATAAAAATCCCTGTCAGGGGCTGGAGCTGTAACTCAGTGGTAGAACACATAAACACAAATAAATGAAAGTATTGTGTTCATCTACAACTAAAAATATAGTTTAAAAATCCTTGTTAGTCTATTTTTTTTTTTTTTTTTGCCTGAAGATACCTCCAATGATGGTCTGTTCTAAAGGTGGCCCAGTTTTATCAAAAAGCTTACAGCCAGAATTGGCTTCCTTAAGCTTTTACCTATTGATTTTGATTCTTTTATTTTATTTTTTTAAAAAATATTTTAATATTTATTTTTTAGCTTTTGGCGGACACAACATCTTTGTTTGTATGTGGTGCTGAGCATTGAACCCGGGCCGCACGCATGCCAGGCGAGCGCGCTACCGCTTGAGCCACATCCCCAGCCCCGATTCTTTTATTTTTAAAAAAATATTTACTTTTTAGTTTTTAGGTGGACACCTTATCTTTATTTTATTTTTATGTGGTACTGAGGATGGAGCCCAGTGCCCCCTGCCTGCTGGGTGAGCACTCTACCTCTGAGCCACAACCCCAACCCCTGAGATTGGTTCTCACCTCAGCCTTGCCATTTACAACAAGGCAATTTCCCTTTCACATGATAGTTTTCAAATGTTTGAAGAATATTATGTTTCTACTTCCCCTGGATCCCCCCACCTCCTGCCACTAAATACTTTTTTCCTCAGGATGATCATCTTCAGTTCCATCCTGTTCCTCAGATAACATGGTTATCCTACCTAAAACTATGAGCTTTAATTCAAACTAGCTCCAAATTACTTTGGGTCATGTATCTTGAACTAGCTCTGATCATGTATTCCAAACTAGCTATAGTTCTATTTATCTATGTATCTATCTATCACCTGTCATCTCTCTGTCTTACGGTCATTATATTCCAAGCTAGATGTAGTTGTATGTATATAGTTATATAGATATGGGTCCGTGTATCTATCTATGTGATACTAGAAAAAGCAGTTATTCTCCACATGGATATCCTACCTTTGCAGGTCAAGATCACATTAATATTTGATTCATTTTTATGAAGATAGGCAGGTCCCAGTTTAGACGTGTTAATTAAATAGTCACTTTCAGTGAACTTTTGTGGGTCATCTAGGCTCCTGTGAGAGCTGCTAAGAGAAGTTTGACATCATTTTTGGACAAACTTCTGAGGTAGGAAAGTAGATAGGGCATGTATGTTTTTGATACAAGACTAGATTGGCAAGATTCCAGTGGGAAATGATACCTGTTTAAAAGTTCCTAGTGCATGTCTTCAAAAAAAGAAAACATAATTTCAAAAATTAGAACAAATTATCAATGTATTGGTAGAATCCAGAATTTCCATTTATTGAATACCAGTGGAAATGGATTGAGAAACACAATTTACCCTGGAAAAAAAAAGAAAAAGAAAAAAAGGCAAGTATTTTTGTTTAAATATTCTCAGAAATACAAGGTGGATTCTTATTTTTTTATTTTATTTATTTATTTTTTTTGTGGTTGTACTAGAGATTGAACCCCATGGTGTTCTACCGCTGAGCTATATCTTTAGACCTCTTAATTTTTGTGGTGCTGGAGATTGAACACAGGGCCTTGTGCATATGAGGCAAGCACTCTACCAACTGAGCTATGTCCCCAGCCCAGCCCTGTTAACTTTTTAAAATTTGAGAGGGTCTCTAAGTTGCCCAGGTTGACCTTGAACTTGCCATCCTCCTACACTGGCCTCCCTAGTAGCTGGGAGTACACTGCTGTGCCTGGCTCAGAACACCTTTAAAAATTGATGCATTGTTTGTACCGTGGCTCAAAATGCAAACAATGTCTTAATTTACTTTTACTATGTGTATATTGCTTATTGAAGTGCTGGAATACTCTTCTGGCTGTTATGTGTTTTGGAAACAAGTCAAGATGGCGCCTGGCATTTTGCCAGAGGGAGTGGTTTGTGAAGTAACGCCAGTGAGCCATTAAGTGTGGAGATTCCTTATTGGTTAACTGCTGTATCTAGTTTATGTTAATTAAGATAAGCTGTGTGGAATGTATATATACCCCTCCTGTCCTACAATAAACGGCTCCCACTTCTGCTGTATCAATGTACACAAGTTGCTCGTCACCCCCCAGTTATTTTGCTGCAGCCGGACTGTGGCAGGTAAGCCCTAGAGTTACTGTTCAGGGGTGCTGGGTTCATTGTCTCCTTTCAGCAAAGAACTGAAGAACAAGACACAGAGATAACAAGTAAGAAGTAGATTTATTGCAAAAGTGAGAGATAGACTTCTCTGAAGAGAAGGGGACCCAGAGCTGGGAATCCAGTGGGGAATTTTGGCCTGTTCTTTTTATGGTCTCTAGAATTTCCTCCTTTCCTTCTCTCCTCCCCTGCCCACATGTTCCTCATTATTATTGATTGATGTCCCCTCTGTCCACCCATCTGTTTTAGTTTTCCTATTGGGTCCCCTGCTTAGGAGCACCAGTATAGAAGTGTCTGTCTGACTGGGTCCCTTGCTTGTGCCCATGAGCACTTTTGTCAAGCAGGAAGTTGACCTCATCAGAAGACCTTCTCCATGCTCCTTTAGTATGAGTTTAAGCTAGAACCCAGTGCATCTATTCAGAGAGTCTGCAAACCAGCAGCTAAGATAGAGTGACACTAGATGAACGCCAACTAGATTCTGGGAATTGGGTTAAGGAAAAGTTGACAACCGCTTTCCTTCCAGAGGTGGATTTCAGTTGGAATTATACTAGCATCTAGGTGGTGTGAACCAAAAGCATTCCTGATGTCCTTTACATCAGTATGAGCTGTCTGGACACAGCTGGGCCTTGAAGTGTTCTTGGTGGTCATAAACAATGCCACTCCATGACCATGCTTCAAAAAAAAAAAAAAAAAAAAAAAAAAAAGAGCCTCCATTGTCATGCCTGAACAAAGATCTCAGGTGAACATTGTCTGAGCCACAAAATGCTAAGTGTCCTCCTCTTCCAGGCAGAACAAGTGGAGGCTACTTCTCTACCTTTCATAATCGAGCCTTGCTCCAGCCTGTCTTCCTTATAAGTAAGACTTATTAAGATATCCAGTTATATGATTTCTCCTGCTTTCTATCAGTGTCGAATCCAGAGAGAATGCTTGCTTACTTGAACATGCCCCAAATCACTCAACCCAAGTCCACCTCCTGTGTAAGACCTTCCTAAAGTCCTCATGCTGAGACCCCTGTGGTGGTTCTTCTTGCAGCACCCCATAATAAATCCAACATGTTCAATGTGTTACAGGTATTTTTTGACTGGAGGGAACTGACAATGGAAACAGAGTGGAACAATATGTATTTGGCAAATGCTGGTAAGGATCAATCTCTCTTCTTTCAAAGATAAGCAAATCATAAAATTAAAAACAAACAAACAAAGCCAAACCATGCAGTCTAGAGGAAAATTGATGGCTGAGTAAAGAAAAAGGACTACTCTCCCTAGATTAGAGAGTGCCCCTAGCTGTATATTTCTATAACTTCTACTTTTGTCCCATTCATTGGGAAACTAAAACTTATTAATAGAATTAATATCTTAATTGGAAGTATTAAGGAGTCAAACTGATACTATAGAAAATGAAAGCTATAACATTGAAAGAAAACTTATGGGATTTTCTTGAGTGCAGACAAAAATAAAGGGAAAAATCCCCCACATATAGTGAGTCAATAGAGGTCTAGGCATATAGCCCAGTTGGTAGAGTGCTTGCCTCCCATGCACAATGTCCGGGGTTCAATCCCCAGCACCAAAAAAAAAAAAAAAAAAAAGTGAGTCAATGGAAGAATTTGTGTTGTAAAAAAGAAACAAGAACTACTGTAACAGAAACTGCACCAGTTACTATAGATTGGTTTGCGCAATATGCTTTCCCTCCTCTAAGCTGGAAAGTCAGAACTTGCCCTTCCCAGAATGGCTTGCAGCTATGTATGTGATTTAGGCTCTGCCAAGATTATGCACTCAAGTGAGAGTGGATTTAGCATGGACTCACCTGGGAGAGAGGGAGGTCATGGGACAACCATTTTGCTAGAGGTAACTTTCTAACCCTGAGTTGGCTTCCTGATTTGGTGTATGTGTGTGTGTGTGTGTGTGTGTGTGTGTGTGTGTGCGCGCGCGCGCGCATGCATGCATGCTATCTGATGTGGCAGCAGCTCCTGTCTCGGTAGGCAGCCTCTTGACTCTGCAGTGGCAGGAGCAGTGGTTGGTAGCAATCCAGTGCTTGCACATACATTGGGGAGTAGTTTATGGCAGCTCAGTCTAGAACAGTGCTTGCTGTCCTACAGAAATTTAATATGACATATATGTAATTAAAAATCTCTAGGAGCTTCAGTTAAAGAAGTACAAAAAATATGACACATCAGTTTTGATAATATATTTTATTTAACCCTATATATCCAATACATTTTATTGTTTCCACACGCCGTCAATACAAAGTATTATTGAGCTATATCACATTCTTTTTCTGTTTTTGTCCCATTCATTGGGAAACTAAAACTTATTAATGCTAGCATCTAGGTGGTGTGAAAGAAAAGCAGTCCTGATGTCCTTGGCATTAGTGTGAGCTAAAGAATATTTCACGTGAGACTAGGAACATTTGAAGTACTCAGGGTCTCATGTGGCTCCTGCATTGGACAGGTGTAGTTTTTCTAGTTCTGATGATTTAATGCCTTGTAATACGTATCTCTCTGCTTCAACTTATGGGTCTTGTTTTTTTCAGTTGAACACTGGCTGACAGAGGTGTCATCAGAGTAAATTTAGACAAATTAAATTTATCAGAGTTTTATTTGAGCAAAGAATGACTCATGAATCAGGCAGCACTGACAACGAGACCAGTTCACAGACCTTGGCCCAGCATGTGAGCAGGGAGCGTTTTCTAGATCAGATACTGAAGTCAAGTAGAGAAACCCCATGATTGACTACAGCTAGGAGGGGTCCCTTATTTGGGTGTGGTGTGATGAGCTGGCTGCCTGCGCTGGGTTGAAACCTGGCTGCTCGTGATTGGCTGTCATATTCTTGGTTACATTTTGGTTTGGTTGCAGTTTCTTATATAGGAACTCAAAGTCCAGAGACAGTCTCAGACCAAAAGCCTCTGCTTATTTAACAGAAGCAATAACCAGATGAATGTAAACATAAAAAGGATTCAATCATACCAGCAAAACTTGTGAAAAGAATGTCACACCTAGACACACCAGGATGAAGTTTTTGAATTGCAAAGATAAAGAACCTCAGCACAGTTGGACAATCCGTCTGCACCCCTTTTCCCCATCTATAAAAGAACAACACTCAGGTCAGCCTCAGCCTCCTTCCCTGAAAAGATAAATGGCAAAGAAAATGGAATGGTGGCTATGGATTTGGGGCATCAAAGGTGTGTCTTCAGAATAGTTTTTACTCAGTCCAGATGTTTTTCAGGTACAAACATGGAAGAAAGAAAGATTTCCAGAGGCTCATGAGATATAACACACAGAGAACTTTCCTGAAAAATTGTTTGCTAGTATTTTCTATGTCAACCTTTTCCTGTTTTATTTCTTTTTGTCTCATAATTTCTTATTATTTTTTCTGGCTATTTATCTCTTAGAGGCTTCTAAGATAATTTTATTAAGAAATGAAAGTTGTACTTTTGATTTTCTTTCTATAGTAACTTCATATAAAGGTAGTGTTGGCTTTTTTTTTTTTTTTTTTTAACATTATTTTTCTTTCTTTCTTCTGAATTATAGTTGTCAGGACCTTCCTGTCTTTCTACTTTCTCTTTCTGATTCCCTCACCCCCGATCCCCCGGCAGTTTTGAGGATGTCTCTTTTGTCCATGAAAGTCTCCAAGGTCTTTTTTTTTTTGATTATGGTAACAACATTTAACACGAGATCTAACCTCCTAACAAGTTTTTAAGGGTACAATACATTATTATTACTATTATTATTTGTGTGCTGGAATGGAACTCAGGGCCTTGTGTATGCCAGGTAAGCACTTTAATGTAGGGCTACCTACATTACTATTGATTGTAGGTCAACAGTGTTGACTTCAGGGCATCTGTGGGTGCTTTTTTCCCACAGTGATACTGGGGCCATTACAGATACAGTTCCTGAGCCCATGGAATGCTCCAGTATAGAGGCTGCCTTCCTGAGCCCATAGCAACACAGAAGCCATGTGCCCAGGCAGAAATTTTGAACCTGAGAGCCCCCGCTTCAGTCCCTGGTTTGTTCATAGCCAGAGTTTGTTCGACTTGGGGGCAGCATCTCTTCTCACTGGCTGGTGCCCTGGTTGTTCTAGTACCATCATCAGTACCAGCCTTGCCCGTTATCCTTCAAAAGCTGCATTCCTGGCCAGCTTAGGCTGCTTCTGACCCAGTAGACTTGTTGCTTTCAGCCCGCTTACTGTCTTGCATTTCTGTTCCAGTTCTGGACATATGTTCATTTTGTTTTTGAGAATGGCTATGATGTTAATATTTTTTCTTCTGTATTTTGTCTTTATGTGTAGGAGCAGAGTTAAGGACATCAAAATATATACTTACATTGCCATTTGGACAAGAAGTTTCTTTCTTTTTTTCTTTTTTGGTACTGGGAGTTGAACTGAGGGGACTTAACCCCTGAGCCACATCCCCAGCCCATTTTTGTATTTTATTTAGAGACAGGAGCTCTCTGAGTTGCCTTAGATCCTCCATAAATTGCTGAGGCTGGCTTTGAATTAGCGATCCTCCTTCCTCAGCCTCCCGAGCCGCTGGGATTACAGGTATTTACCATTATGCCTGGTGACAAGAAGTTTCTTAAAGATGTTTCCAGGTGACTGAGACAGATATAAAAGTGAAGAGTTTAAGATTGGGAAAGTTACAACATTAAAGAGGGAAGTGCTGAAATTTATTAAATAAAGTCTGATTAATCGACTAATTGTAAACAGTTACAAAACCAAATAAGTATTAAAGGTAATTCTTTAAAGAGAATATACATAATTTAAAAGCAGTAATTTTTGTGATAGAGAACCACCACTCCAGGAGAAATACTGTATGATGAAAAGTAGCTTGGGACATTTCAGAGAGGTGACGATCAAAGGACATGACACAATGAGGAATATTTGGCATAATAACAAACACTGGAATGTGAGGTGGGTGAAGGGACATGAATGATAGAAAGTTAAGGTAAACCTTTGAAACAAAAGCTTAGAAATGAGGGTGAAAAAAGAAAAAGAAACAATTTTTATTATTTAATCAGGGCTCAATGTAGAAATTTAAAACTGCAGTTATAGACCAAAGAAAACATAGAACCCCATAAAGGATGAGGCCACAGTTGTATTCAGCAGCAAATTAATGTCCTCACAGGAATTCATTATTCACCAAGCAAGCATTAATCTAAGAAAAACAAACTGAACTGACTTCAGGAAGGCAGGAGGAGGAGCGTGGAGTATTCAACTGTTAAGAGGCATCTTTGAATCAGAAAGAAGAAACAGTGTGGAATTGGTATGTTTACTGAAAAACCAATGTCTCTGTTCATGAAAATCTTGGGAAAATAAAGAAAAAAATAAAGAAAACAATTAAAAATGAGATAAAATTATAGACAGAAAAGGTTAAACTTTTTTTATAAGCAAATTCTTTCCTGGAGAAGCATCACTGAAATATGTGTGGGTGGGATGATAGGAGGACTGGGATTTGTTTTAAGATACAGCGCTCTGCTTTAAAAGAGTGATTGGGGAATAGGCGAAGGAATATTGGCAAAAAGTGCTGATTCCTGCTGAAGCCGGGTAATGGGCACTTGGGGGTTCATTATACTATTCTATCTACTTTATGTATGCTTAAAATTTCCATAATTAAAAGTTTAGAAACTTAGAAGAGTATGTTATACATGACTCTTTGCTAATACTTTGGAAATCTATCTAATGAAGTAGATGGTTTTCTGAGAAAACACATTACCAACACTGACTTAGAACTGGATAATCGGAATAGAGCAACCCTGTAAGAAATTACAAAAGACTTACCTTCAACTTACCTTCAAGATTTTATTCATGGGTTTCTTTGAGAAACACATCGTATGCTCTGTAAATTACAGACGTATCACTCAATGCATTCAATAAAGTTGGCACAACCTTGCCACTAGAATGTGATATATAAAGCACAAACTATCAAACTAAAAAAAAAGTTCAATGTGAAAATATGCATGAGACATTCCTAAGTGCAATCACAAGGATATGAAACTCCAGTGTGTTCAGTTGATCCAAGTCACTTAATCCATTCACCGTTCCCTGCTGCCCCCAACCCATACCACATATTGACTGGTGTCAAGAGAGGGATGAACACTCAGGGTTAATTTACTCTGGTGTGGTCCCGCAATTCTTCTCCTATAATAACAGGTTTCCCAGTCGGTTTAAGTCAATTGTGTTTGTTGCTATATTTATGTAATCTCATTAAATATTTATGTGAACTCGATGAAATATGAGAATGGAAAAAGTGTTGTTCCTATGAACACTAAATTGAATGCATTGAAACAATTCAATACAAGTGAGTCACCAAAATATTAGATTAGGTGAGGATGAGATGTTGGAAAAATTTGGGAAAAAGTGTAGATGAATTCTGCACTCATATTTTGTGAGCATTTTAAAATTACCTTCTTTAAAGAAACTAAGTGAGAAATATCAAAGCATCAGGAGTTTGATTTAGGTAAGAAAGATGGTACACCACCCTAATTAGGAAATTGATACCTAAAGAAAAGTTATTCGTTAAGGCAATACTAAGTAGTTAAGGTAAGCTGGTATAAGTAGCTTGTTATACTAGACAAAATCCCCAACTATCAATGGCTTAATACAATAAATAGTTTTCTCGTTACGTCAAGTTCAAAAAACTCTTCCTGATTGGTGGGCACCAGACTCCTGCCATCTTTTGGCAATGACGTTTTCAACATGGGCTTCCAAGGTGGTTATGCTCTTCTGTATCTATCACAGAAGGGAAGAGTGTATGGAGACCCCCATGTGGAAGTCCTCATGGATGGAGCAGGCCAGGGAGTGGCCACGTCCTTTGGGTTCACGTTTCATGTACTATGACTCAGGTACATGTTATTGTAAGGCAAGCTGAGAAATGTAGGTTCACTATAGGTCCTGGAAAAAGCAGAAACAAGGAGAAACATTAAACCTATCTTTGTATACCCTACACCAATTTGGCAAATGGTTATTTACATATATGTTTAAAACAAAATATTTACAGTATGTATATTTAGACATCATCTTTTAGAGCAGGGTGATATACTATGGTGAAAATTCATGGACTCTGGAGCCAGATATCCTGAGTTCCAATTCTAGCTCTTACAGTTGTTAACTGTGGTGACTTTGGATGATTTATCCTTTCTGGGCCTTAACTTTTTTTTTAATCTCTAAAATGGGGATAGTAGAAGTTTTAAGGAAGTTGACATATATAAAAACAAAAGAGTGTTGTCTGGACACATGGTGATTATTCAGTAGATATTAGCTATTACTTGACTGTATTGATTAGATGGCCAGTAAGTAGTTCTCACTGTATGGGATATAAAAGCTTCTTTAACATTAAAAAAAATCATATTTTAGAGGTATTATAAAAATACTTAAAATAAAAAAATAAAATAAAAATTTACTTAAACCAGTTTAATAATAAAGGAAAATGATTAGCACATATAAGGATGAGATGAAAAATATTTACCAACCAGTGCAACATGAGCATTAGAATGGACGTCTGACTATTAAGAATGATGTAAACCATGTAACCAGGATGGCTATTCCAAAGGGTACTGCTCAGTATATATGCTTGGGTTCATGTAATTGAAAAACCCCAAAGTAGGCTCCTTCCGGGTGGGTCCTGGTCTGGTCTGGTTACCCCAAAATATTTCACCAAATACTCAGTTCATCTCTTTTCTGCTGTTCTTTTCTGCTATGATATTAATTCTAAACCCAGTCCCCAAGATGGCTGTCAGCAGGCCCTGGGGTTATATACTTCAAAATTCTTATTTAATAAGAAATAGGAATTATCTTTATGTGAGCATTTATAGGAAGAATCCGGATATTCACCTTGATTAGACTGATTTGAATTTCAGTTCTGTCCTTTTACAATCATGGTGTAGGGGGAAATGGCTCATGTTGAGTGGCTTGTTCAGTGTCTATACCCCCCACCTGGAGCTGGGGGGCTAGTCAGCTTTTCTGGAACCATTTAGATACCCTAATAAGCATTAGGATACCACAGGGGAGTGTGGATACTGGAGAAATAATCAACAAATCTTCTCTATATTCGTGTGAAATATGCCATCAATAGATCTAAGAAAAATCACAATAATCTTAATGAACTATTTTACATATTAAAGAATAATATTTTAACATCTCCAAAGAAAAATTGGTGAAGGGCATAAATAGATCATAGAAGGAATACAACCAATCAATAAATAAGTGAAAAGGTATACATAAGTGCATTAGTAATCAAAGAAATGAAAATACAAACATTCCTTTGCACTTTTTTTGCTTTAACAATCGACTAAGCATTATGCAATGAGTAGAATTGTTCCAAAGAACCCAGTGTGTTTACCTAGATTGCTTGGCCAAAGGTTAACTGGGAGTTGAGGTCTTGCAGTTCTCCCTGTTGGAGGGGAAATGTCCAAGCTCCGCTTCTCATGAAATTGGTGCTTCCTCCATCTGCCAAGGTGTGTCATCCTGGAATTGAAAAAAAGAGGAGGATAGTAAAACACCATGTCCCTGAAACACCCCTTTCATTCCCAAGAAATTCCCAACTTTTTCAAGTCAAGGAAACAATAAAAGTAGCACAGATGAGAATGTCTTCTTAAACATAGTCTTGAGAAGAAGACTGACTCTCCCTCTTATCTGTGATGCTGTGTTAGTCAGATTTCCATCACTGCCTAAAACATCAGACAAGAACAACTTAGAGGAAGAGTATTTTGGCTCATGGTTTCAGAGGTCTCAGTCCTTGGTTGGCTGGTTCTGTTGCCCTGGGCTAGAGCTGAGACAGAACATCATGGCAGAAGGGCATGGCAGAGGAGAGCTACTCGCATCCCACAGGCTCTAGAATCTCCAGGTGCTGGGTGCTGACATCCGGATAGCTGGCACCCTCAAATCAGGCTGCTGGTTATGCTGGTCATCCAGAGGGAAGGACCATGGTCCAGCCTGACCAGCACACCACTTCACAGACTGTGGGAGTAACTAGGAGCTCTTCTCCAGCTAACCCTGGCCTAGGATTTTTTTTTCTTTCTTTTTTCTATTGAACCTATTCCATTTCTTGTCATGTGGCATTTCACCCAAACTCTGTGCACTGTGTGGAAAGATCCAGAAAGGAACATCATACACAGATTAAAATGAAAAAAAATATTCAGTGATGATTACATGCAGGTGATGAATATTATTGTCTGTTAGCCTAAAGCTAGCTACAACCTTCTGCAGAAGTAATTTATGAGCTTCTTAAAGTGTCTTTAGTACATAATTTTTTTTTAAAAAAAATGGAATATACGTATTACATAGCAATATTATTATTATAGAAAAAAATATCATTGAGATACCAAGAAAATTCAATAGAAGTACATAAAAGTACATAACAGAAAGCATTTCGAGTGTAACATTAAAGTTAAAATGCATATTACTTTATTTTCTTCCACTGGAGACTTTAGAAATTAGACCCCTATATTGTCATTGGTAATCCAGGGGACAACAGAAAATCTGTCCCCTCCTGATTGTGATTTCAATGGCAACTTTTAAAATATTCCTCTGGTTCCGTCCTGGGGCTTTGAGGACTGAAACTGCATCCTAAATCTGAACAGTGAGGTTCTGAGTAGTGAGGCCATCTGGTGGCCATTGAGATAGTTTCCAGTTTCTGACACCCTCCAAACTTGAATGTGAAGCTGCAGCACAGTCCAGAGGACCTTTGTTATTTCCCCAAACGAAATGTTCTGGAAGGTGTCCAAGATTCTACTGCCAAATCCAGATTCCATCGCATGTGGGCTGTTGGTGTTGCAGAAGGTTTTCACACTATGCGTTTAGCCTGTGCGCTCACATCCAGTCGACTTTACCTGTTCCCAGAGAGGCTCATTGGTGAATCACTTTGTTGCAGTGCAAAGTCTTAGGACTGCTGGAAACTTGTAACATGGTGTGCTGTGAACAGAAGCAGGGCCAGGTTGGAAGGACTGTACACAGACGGAGAAAGACCTGTGTCTGGACCTTTCTAGTTTTAGTCCTTCATGGATTTATAAACAATATGTTCAGTTCCCAGAAAACATATTAACCCCTGCGTGGTTGAAGAGATGTTAAGATATGATAAGGAAAGGATGAGTTATATTTTCTAGGAATTTCTCTTTACCTGGAAAAACCCTTGGGCAAATATAAGAACATACTAGAATTATGACTTGAACTGTGACAAGCAAATATGCTTAGCCAGAATATGCTAGAAAGGATATGCAAATACTAGGAACATCCCTTTGATGATTTTTATCTCTCCTGTTGCAAATACACAACTCCTATTTGACTCTGTATCGGTGGACTTCATACATATATAAACTCTTTTATATCATTTTTAAGTGTGTGAAAGATGTTATTTTTCCTTTCAGTTCTCATCTTCTCTTTTTCTGTTTTTTTCCCCCTCTCCTTTGAACCAAAATATGTCCTTATACACTAGAGAAGCAAAATATTAAAAGCAGACTTTGAGCAAAGTGTTTTTCTTTTCCTTCCAGTCACTTAAGCTTTCTTGGACTGTCTTTCTGGGTTGGAATACTGCTTGAATAACTATGTGAATTATGAAACAAATGCAGACCTGTTCTTTGGTGACTGAGCTTGTGTAGGGAGGCAGATCAAAGTGACTGCAAGAACAACAAAGACCCAAGAGAATCGGAATGCATAGCGAACATGTGTGGAAAATATATCACAAACTTTAGAAGTCTGCACTGTAATATTAGCAGCTGATACTTGTGTAGTGATTTTGTTTCTAACGTGCTTTTACGTCTGCTAGCTCAGGACCACCCTAAAGGGAATGGCTGGACAGCCATCATTGTTTCGTTTTTTGCAAAGAAATGCACAGGAGAGACAAAATGCTTAGCAATCCTCCCTGTGAGCATGGGAACTGGTATTTGAACCTGGTTCTTCTGAATCCAAATCCTTGCCTCTTCTGTCTTACCACAAACTCCACCTGTTTTGCTTATTCTGCAAAGGGGTGTGAGCAGGATCACACCCCTTCAGTTAGCAGGATCCGAGGCTGCTGATTTTGCATTCCTGGGCCTTGTCCAGCCCCACACCCTCCATCTGCATAGTACAAATGCTTTTTTTCATGGAAGAACTCCAGACAGGGAAATATTTTGGTGCCAGTCTGAGTTAAATATCAAAACCCTATTTGTGATTTCTCCTTAGGTTATGCTATGTAAAAGATTCCAAAGGTTGACACGTGTGAGTTCATTTGGCATTCCTTTTTGGAAGGGAAGATAGAATTACCCTGTCCCAGCTGGGCCCAGCTGCCAGGGCTTATGCAGAATTGATAGTCAGAAGAAGAGCTAAAGCAGAGCGCTCTGGATCTGATTTCAGTGGTTCCACCTCAAATGGGATTTTTTTCATTGGTTTGGCAAGAGCCAGCTGGATTTGAAGTGAAATTAAACTGTGGACCCTGGGGGACAGTGCAGGAAATTACAAATGACAGTTGCTCATCTCAATAGCAACATCTAGTCGAGAGGCCTCATCCAGGGACCCCGGTATGCGAGGAATGGGATCCACTGGCGTCTAGTTTAGGGCCTTCGGGGAAAGTTGTTTTAAGCAGAGCAGAGACTGACAGACAGAGTTGGTTTTATTTCTTTACTAGACTCGTGATCTTGAATCTATCACATGGCTACTCTCAGCCTCGCTTTGCTAATCTGTAAACAGAAGAGTAACAATGCTTGCATTTCAGGTTTTCAATTCTTGTTGTTGTTGTGTGTGTGTGTGTGTGTGTGTGTGTGTGTGTGTGTCTGTGTGTAAAGCATTTTATAAACTATGAAGTGCTCTGGAAATGTGGAGTTTATTATAGTTGTCATTACTTGCAGGTTTGATTTCCCTGCCAAAAAAGTGGATAAAGAAACATAGGAAATAAAAAGGGAGTGCTGGAGAGAAGAAAAAGGAATGGTAGTAACACCATTCAAACAGAAATTAAAATGTTTTTAAGCACCTGGAGCCATCTTAGGAGATATGAAAATAAGGTTCAGAAATGCCACTGTTAATCCAGGGTTTTTGCACGAAATGGCACAAAGCTGATAGGAAAACGGGCAGAGGAGGGAGTCGAAGGAGGAAAGAGGTGCAACGTTAATGGAACATTGGCAACTTCCAAGGCATTGTGGAAGATGCCATTATCTCACTGAGCCTTTGCATGAAGTACCTACCAATTCACTTCAGAAAAAAGGAAACCAGTGAACCCAAAGTTACCGACAGGTAGTTAGTGTAGCTAGGTACATCGGGTCTGATGGCAAAATGGAGTCCCATTTGAGTCAGGGAAATCGGAAACTGCCCCTGGGAGATGGAAATGACCTGAAGCCCAGCTTATACAGCCCATTCTAAATAATTGTTAATGAAGCAACTCCTGAGCAGCGGAGGAATTGATAATTAATTCACCCTGGTCCCCCTTCCTGCCTGAATCACTCCTCTCTGGACCCTCCATCCCACTGTTTCCCACCTTTTGGTCATCTCACCGCATCTCCCGATTATACATGTACAGGATGAGGGGAAATGAACAAGATAAAGGAGAGGAATGTAAAAGGACAAAGGAAGTTTAAGATGTACAGAAGGGAGGGGACTTCCTCATCCCACGAACTCCCCTTCTTCCAGCTGGGAGAAGTCTGTTCTACTGTCCTTTAAATAAAGCTCCTTACTTCCTACTCTAGGCTTGCCTTGGCCGGCTTCTCTGGTGTTATACTTCAGCATTTGGGGAGCAGGATTTGTTAAGGTAACTAGTGATGGCATCACCGGTGTTACTGAGCAAGAGCTTGTTGCCTGGCGTAGAAGCCAATATTGTAGCATTGGGTTTTTGCCAAAAAAAAAAAAAAAAAAAAAAAAAAGCTTTATTGAGCGACTGACTGACTAGCAAGGAGGCCGGGGCTATAAGCTCAAATCTGTCTCTCTGATCAGTTGGTAGTAATTGAATTCATAGGAAGGCAGAGAGGAGAACTGCTGGTTGATTGGATGGCAAATGGCGAGAAGGGGCACATGTTTCTCTTGGCAGACAGTATTCTGCGGTGGGATGAGGGGGGAGTCATGTTCTGTGCAGGAGATTCTGAGCTTGTGGCATCATTGATGGGACAATGATGGCATCAGCTTCTGTCCAGTCTTGAAAAGCTGGTTCCAAACCTTAAGAATCATTAGTGAAAGGCCTGGAGGCTTTTCCTGGAAGACAACTTAAGTGTGTCCAAGCTTTAGCCAATTTCTCTAGGATTCAGAGACATTGAGTAACTTGCTCAGGGTCACGTGGTCAGTAAATGACAGAGCTACGGCTTGTATACCTGCAAACCACTTCCTCACATACAGACACTGAGACAAAGCACCAGGTCTTAAGTCAGATAATTCACAGGACATGTAATCAAAGGGGTGAAGCCCTGGCATCTGGGCAACTCCACCCTGTTTTCTGGGCACTCTTTCTACTTTATCATTCAAAGTCCTGTGTCCCAGGCCCCCGCCCCCCTCCATCCTCCCCTCCCCAGCAAAACTGGGACAGTTTGTCATCCTACAGCTGATAGCTGGTAGGTGGCTTAATCGCTACCAGTTTGGTCATGCTGTTCCCTTGGTGAATGTAAGCAGAACATTACCATCAACTGAGGACTTTCAAGAATGCGACGGAACAAGACAAATCAAGACAACTCTATAATTATGCCTGAAGAGAGATAAAAACAGAAATTGTTCAACTACAAAAATGACTAAATATCTCCCTCTTCTGGCTAACAGGAGCGACTACTGCTTCTTCTTCAATGATAATTCTAGCCCGGCTTCTTTTCTCCTGCCCACTAACTGTAAATGAAGGTAGTCATTAGATAGTTCTATTTTTTGACACTCCAGCCCAGCACAGGCCTCCCCTGCCTTGGGCCCTCCCACAAATCAGCTAACCCAGTTCAACTCCCTGCCTAACGTGCTCTCTCTGAGGCACTTCATGGTTCCTCATGGTGGGAAATGTCCTCAGAGCAGAGAGCTAATCCAACTCTTCCTAAGAGCACAGATAGGGCTTGCACAAGGGCAGTGTGTGAAGAGGGGCTACACCTGCCTTGTGATGTTGTAATTCTTTATATCTGTGCCATATCTCTAGCTAGTCCAGATGCTTCTCCAGAGTAGAATCGTTCGCTAAAAATAAGTAGCATTGACTGAGAATTTCCACTCGCCAGGCACAGTATGAGGCTCTCTCCGTTGACCCGTTATCACATTGACCCTTGTAATGCTCGTCGCACTTGCTGATGGAGGCACTGCAATTCTCCTTTCATAAAGGCAGAAGAAGAGGCTGAATGCATCTATGGAAATTGCTCAGAGTTAGATAGTGGCAGAGCCAGAATTCAAAGCTGCTGAGTACAACTCTAGAGCTCTGCAGGCACACACCAAACATCGAATGTTTCGGGAATAAATCAATAATCAACCTGACTTCAAATGAATCAGGAAAGGACTCAGTTAAGGGCTCCTACTATGGGTCAGGCGCTATTTTGAATACTTGGCCCTCATAGCAGTGCTATGCAGTTAGTACTACTAGTAATTCCATTTTACAGATAAGGGTACTGAGGTCCAAATAGGTATATATTTATAGGGAACTTATAATAAATGTTTTCATACTTTCTTTTTCTTTCTTCACCACAGCCTACAGAGTACCACATTTCACATCACCTATCATGCCCCCCAATTCTAATATGTACCATAATTTTTTGTGCCTCTAGGAAAAAGCAAAATACTGGCCAAGAACATTTATAAAGTTCTTGAATTGGACCCAGTTTTCAGACGCTAAAACATGAGGAAAAATTGCATTTTAGGATAGATGATTGTTTACCCCATGAAACACCTGCAGAATCTGGGGCTCAGAAATGAATACTTTTCTAAAGGTCACAAAAGAGACAAGAGAGAGACTTGAATCCAGATGCACAGAGCATACTCCTTCTTTCAGTGTTATAAATTTGATTTTTTTAAATTTAAAGGACAGCTTTTGGTGTATGTCTGACTCTTTGTTGCCCTGAGAAAGAAGACTTCAGGCAAAGAGATAATTTTGTTCTGTTTAAATCATGTCTTGTGGAAGAGTTAAATTCTTCAAGTGCAGGGTGAGTTTTTTCTTTTTTAACGGTCCCTGCCAGCTTGTGAGAACCCCATCCCTCCCCAATTCCAATCCCTAATCACAATATGTAACCCAAGCCAGGTTCCTTTCCTTATGTTTTCAAGCTACCCTACTTTCCCAAGAACACTTCTATTATGCAAGCAATAAGCCTATTAAATATCCTTTTGGTACGTTAGAAAAATTCTGAGACGGGTTAAACTTAACAAAGTTTATTTGGGTAAGAAAAAGTTTCTAGAATTGAGATGCATTCCAGATCTTAGCTGGAATGCCCTATTCCACACATGTGCAGATTATGTACAGACAGAATTGGAAGTGACACAGAAACAAGGTGACTGGCTGCAGTCAGCATTGGCCTTATACAAGGATGGCCTGATCAGTTTGCAGCCTGTGATTGGCTGCAGCTTAACTGCAGTGATTGGCTGACATCCAGTTGCTTAGTTACAATGGTATACTCTTAAGTTTGGTTATAATTTACTAGCACATCAAGTTAGGTTGCAGTTCACTATATCTGTAGGCTGCTTTGGGCCAAAATTTATCACCCAACTACAGAAACAGATCTAGGCCAAACTTATTAATTAAATGGACCTATATGTGCTATTATCAGTCTTGACATTTGAACCAAACTTTAGTACCTCTTTGCTTTTGCATTGTGACTACAAGAAGACCCTAAGAACAATTCAGCTTAAAGGCCACATCATCTAAAACTACTTATTTTTAACTGAGAAAAATATTCATCCTTTTCTCCTAACTACTTTTAAAATGAAGAGAGGTTGGGTTCACTAGCTTCCATGTTTAACTGAAAGTCTATAGCCATCGATTGTGTTTTGCTGGGTTTTCTTCACAAGATTCAAAGCAGAGGTGGCAGTAAGGGATGGCTGTACGCAGGCCAGCTTTCCTGCATGGACCAGGACATAAGAGGATAAAGGCAGGCCAGGGGGAAGCATTGGAAAGAAAAAAGGGCAAAGAGATCAGCTAATTATAGGGAGACAGATTATGAAATTGGAGGGAAAACAGGGAGCTTAGACAGAAAAAGGATGAATTGCAAGAGAGACCCAAATTATGAAAGGGAAGAAAAATAAAAGGAGCACAGTTGTCCCTCATTATCTTCAGGGGACTGATTCCAGGACACCCATGGATACCAAAATCCATGGGTGCTCTAGTCCCTTATTTGAGATGACATAGTATTTGCATATCATCTATGCACATCCTCTTGTATACTTTAAATCATCTCTAGATTACTTATAATAGCTAATACAATATCACTGCTATGTAAATAGCAGTTCTATTGTTATTGTTTAGGGAAGACAAGAAAACAAAGTCTGTACATGTTCAGTACTGATGCAATGGTTTTGAATATTTTGATGTGGAACCTATGGATATGGAGGGCTAACTTTAATTGAAAAGGGAGGATGGTAAACGGGATAAACAATAATACAAGAAAGTAATATTCTCCTCTTGCTTTTAATGAGGAACCACAAAGTTTTACCACATGAAAATTAATATACACCCACTTCTGGGGGGTGGTTCCAATACGGTAAGCTAGTGGCTGCTTGGATACAATGCACCAAGTAATTACAAGGTCTAACCACGCTGTTCCCAACCTTGAATCATTAATCACCATTTCCAATGATGTTGAAACAGTAATGAGAAAGCGCATACCAATAGTTTCCAGGTCAATTTCAAGCTCTGTTATAAGAGGCAGGGGGAGAAATCGATGGCATATTATTTTGCTGATTCTGAGTCGACATTTCAAACAGCACAGTGTGAAAATATAAAGACAGTGCCCTTTTAAAGGTCAATAGTGATTTTCATTACAATCCCTGATTTATCATTCCGCCCAGAAGATTTGTTCTAGGCTGGGATGTAACACAAGAGTTTGCTCGACACAAGGGAAAATCAAAACAGAAATAATAAAAAAAAAATACTTAGCAGGACTTTCTCCTTCTTTACTTTTCCCCTTTGAGCTCAAAAGATAGGTTCCTGAAAAGGCAAAATGTTCAAATATTTTGGATTTTCCTTTTTTTTTGATTTTTTTTTTTAACCTGTTTTGTCCAAGAGATATAATTATCCTTAACTTCTCTGTGGAAGCTCTGCTCCCAGTAGCTTGAGAGGTCTGGGGAAAGTGCCTCTCAGAGTTTCTCCTTTTGGCATTTGAAGAAACATTCTTTTTTTTTTTTCTTTAGTATTTGTTTTTTAGTTGTAGTTGGACACAATAACTTTATTTTTTTATTTTTATGTGGTGCTGAGGATCGAACCCAGGGTGAGCGAGGTGAGCTCTCTTCCGCTGAGCCACAACCCCAGCCCTTGAAGAAACATTCTTAAAGGACATTAAGAATTTCTTTTTTGTTCTTCTGTCTTCCTCTATCTTGCTTTGCCGACCAGAGAGTATTGCTTCTGGAGATTTCCCCAGGATCTTTAGCGATCCAGGAAAAGAACGATTTCAACTCAGGGGACCTTGAATATTCCAGAAAGGGCCATCCTGTGTTGTGACTTCTGCTGATAAAGGCAAGGTTCATATTCCCTCACGCTCTGCTGGAGGTGGAGCACCATCTCCTGTATGCAGTCCTGGGTGACCAAGCTGTGCATTTGGGTCCCAAGCCCTTCTGTCCTCACTCTTGGGGATGAGCTGTTTACAGTATTCCATAACTTTTAAAAAATGCGATATATATAATTTTTTTTTTTTGGTATCAGTGATTGAATACCCGAGGTGCTTAACCACTGAGCCATGTCTTCAGCCCTCCCTCCACCTTTTTTAAAAAAACTATTATTTATTTTTATGTGATGCTAAGGATCAAACCCAGTGCCTCACACGTACAAGGCACGCGTTCTACCACTGAGCTACAAACCCAGCCCCTTTAGCCCTTTTTAATATTTTATTTAGAGACAGGGTCTCACTGGGTTCCTGAGGGCCTTGCTAAGTTACTGAGGCTGGCTTTGCACTCACGATCCTCCTGCCTCAGCCTTCCTAGCTGCTTGGATAACAGGCGGGTGCTGCCGCGCCTGGCTAATGCCATATTTTTTTTTTTTTTTTTTTGTTAGACAGCAAATGAAACCAGACAAACATTTATTTTGCATTTGATTCTACTGGTTCAGATGTCTGATCGCTGGAATGAAGCTACCTGCCTCTCTTCAGGGCTCCTCCTCTGGAGCGCATTAAGCTGTCCACGTGTGGCACATGCTGCTGCTGATCCATGACCCTCCAAGGCCTCAGAGGCTCACCCCAGATAGGCCCCAGAACCACAGCAACTCAGAGACGGCCACAGTACAGTCCCAAGAGTCCAGACACTGTCTGGGCTGATTCCCTCCCGAGTATCTGTCCTGTCTTGGGACAGTAAAAGCCTGGCTCTGACAAGCAGGGCCTGGCTGACACTCAAGTGACCACTCAGGACCACCATGCCTCTCCCAGCCTGCTTCCTCTGGGCAATGGGTGAGAAAGGGCTCCCTGCCTTTTTATTTTTATTTTTATCATCCAGATGTGGCTTCAAAGGGCTCTGAAATGTCCTTGCCACATCTGGATTGGAAAGCAAGAGCTGGTATTTAGGAGCCAGGTTCCAGCTCATTTGGACAGAATGAGTGATGTCTTGTATTTCTCTTCAATAGTTGCTTGACCCAACATCTATCTGCTCTATACAATGAAAATACAAACTAAATGAGAATAGAAAAAAATAATTAAAGCATTAAATTGTACAAATTACAAATCTGTTCCAAAATATACTTACATTAAATAAAATACACATTTCAGTAAGATCTACAGTGAATGACTGTGCTCTGGGAAGCCTCACATCTGGGCAGGGCCAGCATTCGCGGGAGAAGCTAAGAGAATGTGCATCCAACCACAGTGTGCCATAGTTTCTTATTGTCAATCTGCAAATGACACTGGATACGCATCTGCTGGGGAAGGGGAAGCAAGCGCTAGCCTCAATGCTGAGCCCATTACTACTTCCCAGGAGTCTCACCGACAGCCTAGACAGCACAGTTTCAGAAAAGTGAACATGTTAAGGGAGGCAGACAACTCCTTAGAGGCCCACACACGTTTCCTGCTGTATTTATGCTGCATTCCCCGCCTACAGTGGGCGGTCAGGAGGATGGTCTTCTTCAGGACAAGGTCACAGGACTGGGACAATCCCGTGGGATTGAGGGAGCGTGAGGACCGGGAGGAGGGCTACCTCGTGCTGCTTCAAATTTTTAAAGTGAAGCACCTTCACCCCCAAGCAGAGACTTCCAGAGGTTAAATGATTCTGAAATTTAGTGCCATGGGGTCATTGGCTAAATTCTTCAATTTCATCTTGATTGTGAATAAAGGTAAATTTTGATTCTTTAACTGCAAACCCCTTTGTTTCAATTCCCAGCTTGTTCCAGAGGAGGGAAGAGAGGGACATTTATTGGACCCGTTGTAGATTCCAAAAGGCTGAATTTCTGGTTTTCCTGAAGCTCTTTGGAAATGTAACGTAAGTAGCTGATGGAATGCAGAGATTTTATGAGGCAGATTATTTCCTACGGGCTGGCTTCACTCATTTCCTAAACAAATATCTTTTGAACACCCGGTAGGAGCTATGCCTCCACAATGAGCAAGAGAGACACAATTCTGACCATCGGGAAGTCCTAGTGGAGAAAAAAACCAGAAACAAGAGGAAACTGTCATTAATTGTGCTCATTTCTATGATGGGAACAAACAAAGGGCAACAGAGAATAAGAGAGACTGAGGGTGACTGGAGAAGGAATGGATTTGCCTGAAGGAGGATCTTATTGTCGTACATTCTGTCATTAATTAAAATTGCCCATGATGTTTGAAGAGAGTTAGTAAACAGAGATCACTTGCTCCACGGAATTACATTTTTTAGTCTCCCTCTAATTTGCACAGTTATACTAAGCTTATGACATATTACCATGCATACATGTATTCAGTCAATGCAGATTTTTATGTCAGGAAATTTGCTAAGACTATGGGGACGAACAAGACATCCTTGCCGCCCCAGGGAACCAGCTATCCATTTGGGAATGACAGTGATATAAACAAATGATTATAATCTGGTGAGATAAAAGACCCTGAAAAAATAGAGCAGAGAGCCATCAACTGGTGATACAGGAGTTGGGGAATTGGAATGCACCTGAAGCATTTTCCACGGAACAGGAGAGAAACGTGGTAAGGGCAGAGTGTGGCCAGTGTACTGAGTCTCTGGGCAAGCTGGACCATTCAGCCTCCTTCTGAAATAAAAGCTTAGCCTAATTAGAACAAGTTTTCCTCCATGTAGGTGTAATATGTCAAAATATACTCTGCTGTCATGTATATCTAAAAGGAATGAATAAGAAACAATAAAAAATAAAGGCTCAGTAACCTTAATTTTGCTTTGAAACCCTTCTTAAACTTAATTTATTTTTTTCCATTTGAAAATAAGCAAACCAATGGTAGAATGAGGCAGACATTATTACCCTATGTACAGGTATGATTGCACTACTTGTGTGACTCAGCATCATGTACAGCCAGAGGAATGAAAATTTATGTTCCATTTGTGTACAATGTGTGAAAATGCATTCTACGATCAGGTATAACTAATCAGAACAAATAATAATTAAAAAAAAAAAAAAAAGGAAAGAAAAGTCAGCAAACCAAACCTCAGATAGGTTTAGTGACTTGTCCAGGTCACCTCAGTGGAAGGAGGGCAGCCAGGTTAGAATGACCGTGAACACAAAATGGATTTAATTGGCATTGATTTCATTGGTATTGACTTATGGGCAAGGCATGCTTTTCTGCTTTGTGCAGAATTTCTGCTGAATCCCCAGAGAAATACATAAAACCCCACCAGAATTTGCTGGTGGATGTGGATCTATCTATGCCTCCTAATAAAATTTTTATTTTTTATTTTTTTATGTCTTAATCTTTCAAGCGGAGCAATACATTTCATTTTCGGCTAAAACATGACAAAGTTTAAGAATGAAAAGGAGGGAGACTTAAAAACAAGGAAAAAAAAGTCAGTTTAATTATGATTTTGTTTGGTTTGAGAACAAACAATTTCTTGCTTAAGCTTTTGTTGAGCAGAGTAAAAAGGTATTTTCCAAAATATCTCAAACAGTCTTTAGTGAATCCGTCTTGGTGTGTATTTAAGAGGATAATTAGAGAAAAGGGGGAGTTTAAAAGTGACTTATGCACTATCTCCACTAATTATTTTTAATAAGGAGTGACTCTGGGTGCAGAGTATGTTTTTTCCTCCCATTCGCACGTCCAAAGCAGAGGCAGCGCTCTCTGTGTGCTGAGGCGTATCAAAGCCTGGCTGAACCTTCCTTCGCAGGTCTGGTGGTTTGATGTTAGTTCAAAGGAAACCTCCAATCCCAATGCCTTTTAAATTTCTTTCTGCAAAATCAATTAAATGGGAAAAGCTAATATAAACCTCTCTCTATCTCTGTATGTGAATGATAAACCAAGCTGTTTCTCTCCAAAGTGGTCTTTGGAAATGTGTGTTTTTCTCGTGTGTAGCATACACCTATATGATGTTTCAAATATGATTCAGTCTTGAAAAGATGGATGAAGAGGGTGGGTGGGGGCTGCTGTTGGATGGCTCAGCTCTCCATGTCTGTGTCTGACCCCACAGGGCACTGTGGGATGTTGAATGCATGAATTCTATGTCTTAATTTATTTTTCCCACTGAAATTTTCTGAAGTACACTAGTAAGCATGTCATCCCCTCTCCTCCACACAAATACAGAAAACATCTTTCACTTGATCTTTGGGTCCTGCGGGGTCTGGCTCCTTGCTCTTTACTAGGACCGCCTGTTACCATCGTCACTCTTGTATTTCTTCCACTCTTCCTACCCTTTCTGCACCGTGTAGCACTTGTTACCATTTAGACCTCAGTTCTCGTCCCTGCTGTAGGTAAGTCTTCCCTGATGTCTCTGAACAGCTCAAATCTTCTATCATCTGTCCTCATACCACTGTGCACCTTTCTTGGTGGTGCTGTCACTGTCGTTACAGCTTTGCATTTATTTGTGTGAGCAGTTAATTAATATCCATCTCCTGTACTAGACCGTAATCTCCATGAGAGCTGAGACTGGGTCTGTTCTTGCTCATTCTCACATCTCCTGTGCCAAGCCCAGATGTGTTGCAGGTGTTCAGTAGATTTCTTTTGCCTGAATGTGTAAGTGAATAACAAAATCAGTGGGTTTTAGGAAAAGTTGGATAGAAGCAGGGTGGTATAGTGGAAAGAGCACTGGCCTGGTGTCAAGAGCCCAGCACTCTATGCTTATTAAACCAATAAACTGATTATTGATTTTACCTTCTATTAGTTAAGTACAGTGAACAATTATGTTGGTGAGAAGAATAAGAGGCTGTCTTTGATCTTGAGGGTTTCACAGTCCTCAAGGAAATAGACATGTAAATTTGTCCTTAGAATATATTTGGTAGGTACCATGATGGAAGCAAAAACGTCCTGGTGTATGTGTGTGTGTGTGTGTGTGTGTGTGTGTATGTGTGCGCACGCGCATGCGCGCCCATGCATAAACAATAACATTAACATTGGCTTGGGGAGTTTGGTCAGGCATCACGGAGGAAGCTCCTTCCATTTTGGTCAGGATGGTCAGGATGCCTTCCTGAGCTACACAAGCTGGAAAGTAGCACACCCCATTTCCCAGACTCCCTCGCAGCTAGGCTTCCAAATGCCGTTTAGGTTTCTCCATCTAGATCCGACAGCTCATGATATGGAAGATGGGCGTAGGTAGAAGCATCTCCTTGCCTCCTTGGCTGTTTGTGCCTGGTAAGCCCAGTCACAGAGAGCTTTCCCCACTCTGCAGTGTTCTGGTGCTTCCTGGGTGGTGGCAGGCAGTCGCAGCTGTGGTGACTTCCCTGTCCTTTATCTGCAGGCTTAGTGGTATATGTCTTTGCATTCCACTGTTTTAGGGGTGGCCTTCTGACTGTCCTCATTTGTGGAGGCTCAGCCTACACCCTACTCTTCCAGCCTTTGAAGAATCTTGTATGAGTCAATTTCCCTGGATTAAATCTCTTTGAATTAAAATAACTGGAATGGTGGCTTCTGTTTCCTTCCACTGAACCCTGACACATAAAAGGCTAGTGTGCTGTACCAATGAGGCAGTTGGTTCAGGACTTTTCATTCATTGATTTATTCTACAAATACTTTCTGGGCATCTACTATGACCAGAAACTGATTACATACACTGGGCACTTGCGGATACAATGGTAAATAAGAGAACACAGGGGAGGAGATAAAAATAATTAAAAAACATTTACGGTAATTACATGTGGTGATAAATGCTATGAAGGAAATATAAAAGAAGTTGAGGCAGAGGATAATTGAGTGGGAGGAGAATTTGAGCAGGTGGAAAAGATGTGTCTGAAGAGATGACAGTTGAAGAAGCAGTCATGTGAAGTGTGTGTGTGTGTGTGTGTGTGTGTGTGTGTATGTGTCCATATGTAGAGTGGCAAGACCATTGTGGGCAAATGTACAGCACAGGCAGAGGGTCAAGGCTATGTTGTATGAACGTGGTATTGCTGGATCAAATAGGAAAACTTTCTAAACTGGCTGGGTTAGCTCAAGGTGACATTGTAAAGCTGGTGATTTGTTGCTAGCATCTCTTGTTGGCTTTTCAGGCTCACTCTCTTATCCAAATAGCTCTTTGCTCAACACTTCAGAAAACTTCTGCTGCCCATTCAATCAACTCATTCATGCAACAAATATCGAGCCCTTGCCACATCTCAGGGTAGTGATGACATTGAGGATAGATGTGAACATAAATTAAGACATGGTATCTGCCCTTGAAGAGCTCACAGGCTCCATCTGGGCCTCCCATGCTCCAGGCACTAAAAACATCACGTCCATTCTGTTCTATTCAAATACATAATATAGTGGCCCCACCTTCAGAACTCAGCTGACCTGCTGACCCAGTTCCTAGAAATATGCTAATGATTTAATGATGTGCTCTACCTTCTTAGTGTGTGAGTTGTCAACATTCAGGTTTTGTTGGCATTCAGGAGGGCTTGACTACAGTCCAGGATCTAGTCCGCAGCTTTGCAAACTCAGAAACCTGGTTGGCCAAGGGCACCTGAGTGTTGATTCATCTTTCTGGGATGGGCACTCAGAAAGAGACTAATGAATAAAACCAGAAAAATCATCTTCTTCATCTCCATTGAGAACTGTAAATGTCAAGGGAACTGGCCACTGGACTCTGAGCATATCCTGACCCAGATTATTCTTTCCCTGAAGGCATAACTACTCGGGAAAGCAAATCGGAGTTTGCTTGGTAAACATGGATTCGGTGCTCGGGTGGTGAGTATTAAATGATATGGGTTCTGCTTTGTGTTCTTCCCCATCAAAGAAACATCTGCCGCAGGGCTCCCTGGGCTGTGTCCACACCTGGATCCGTGGCTTTCTTTTCTCCATACTCCTGTGGTTGATCCATCCCACTTCTGATTAATAGCTCTTTGGACGTGTAAACAAAGGGATGGCAAATATATGCTGACCTTGCCATCAGTCTCCTGCTGTGTGCAAGGCAGACATTACTAATTGATCATGACTTTCCTACTGGGCTCAAAAGAGGGCAAAAAAAAAAATCCTTATCTGCACAGCACTCCAGGGAAGCAGTCATTTGAATGGAATTGGCATGTAGGATGCAAATAATGTCTCTCCCTGGGTAGTAAATTAAATTTGGTTAGAGTCCATCCTCACAGATTATGACTTGCGTACTGATGCCGTGTCATCAACAGAAGGCAGATCCGAATTCTTGGTGGGGAGTGTGGCTTCATGATTGTCCTTCATGATATATCTATAATTTTGGTTAGAACACTCAATGTTTTCATTCATTATCCCATAAACATCCACTGGGAACTATTCAATGCCAGGGTCTGGCTTGTACTGATGAGCCCTACTTACAGGAGGCTTAGAATTTAGTGGTCTAAACCTAGCAATAGTCAGAACTTGAAGCAGATTATCTGCAAAGTCAATGCTAAATCCAGTGTTTCCCCAGAGGTACCTGTCCTCCTGCAGGGTCCATATGGAACTTGGAGACAATGGCACCCAAATTATGGCTCAATTACTTTCAGATTATCAATTTGATTTTCTCTTTTGATTTGTGTTCTGCTGGACCCATGCTTATTTACAAAATATTTTAGTCAGCTTTTTTGTTGCTGTGACTAAAAGACCTGACAAGAACAATTTTAGAGGAGGAACAGCTTATTTGGAGGTTCACAGTTTCAGAGGTCTCAGTCCATAGACAGCGGATCCATTTCTCAGGGCTCAAGGTGAGGCAGAGCAGAACATGATGGTGAAAGAGGGTGGTGGAGGGAAGTGGCTCACATGATGATCAGGAAGCAGAGAGACAAAGAGAGCTCCACTTGCCAGATACAAAATATATACCCCAGAGGCACGCCCCTAATGACCCACCTCCTCCAGCCACAACCTACCCACCTTCAGTTACCTCTCAGTAAATCCCATCACTGATTGCATTAAGGCTCTCATAACCCAATCATTTCTCCTCTAAACCTTCTTGCATTGTCTCACACATGAGCTTTGGGGGACACCTCACACCCAAACCATAACACAAAATTCTATAATGGTGCCCGAGCTTAGTTCTTGAAACACAGGGCTCTTAAAATGTTTTTAATGATTGCACTATAGTTATACATATTGTTGGGGTTCATTTTGATGTAATCATACATGCATGGAATATAATTTGCTCCACTTCAGTATCCGGTGCTTCCTCTCCTCCTACTCCCTATCTTCTCTTCTACTGGTTTTCCTTCTGCTCATTTATAGTCTTTTTAAATCGGTGCTTTAGAGATTCACATAAAGGTGCAATTCACTGTGGTATGTCCAAATAAAATTTGAACAATTTCATTCCACTCTTTCTCCCTTTTCCTGTTTTTTCATTATCCCTCTCTATTCCCTTTCTTAATACCATGCTCTCCTTTCTATTTTCATGGGATTCCCTTATATCCATGTTTACTCTTGTGCCTTATTTTGGTTTGGCTTCCATGTAGGAGAGAACACAGTCAATCTTTGACTTTCTGAATCTGGCTGATTTCAGTTAGCATGATATTCTCTATTCCATCCGTTTACTAGCAAATTCCATAATTTCATTCTTCTTTATGGCTCAGTAAAACACCATTGAAAACAGGGGTTTTGGGGCTGGGGTTGTGGCTCAGCGGTAGGGTGCTCGCCTAGCACATGTGAGGCCCTGGGTTCGATCCTCAGATCCACATAAAAGTAAATAAATAAAATAAAGGTATTGTGTCCAACTACAACTAAAAAATAAATAAATATTAAAAAAAAAAAAAAGAAAATAGGACTTTTAATGAAGGGATGGCCTTGTGTCCCTTTACCTTTCAAAGGCAACGGTGGAAGCAAAGGTATTTAAATTATCTCCCACCACCCAGCAATATCTATTTGTAATAACAGGAGGATGTAATAACTTCTAGAATGATTCCATTCTAGAAGTAAAAAGTGGGAGGAGCAGCAAAAAGGAGTCCATTAGGAGAAAGCAAATAATCCAAAGGGAAGGAACTGAGCCTGCCGGAGGGGAGGGTTAGCTGAGAGGATTGAGAAGCCGGAGAGCCAGTGTTGCTGCGGCCCTCTGCCTGCCTCTTCCCTGTGGATGAGACTCACATGTTAAGGCTAATGGGTCAGGGAAGGTTCCACACAGGCAGTGCTGCCTGCTGCTTCTCGGAGCTCCCACTGTGCAGCTTCTGCTTCCAGAGCTGAGCTCTAATTCTTGAGAGAGGTGTCAGACTTCTCCAGAGTCTTGTGGCGTTCTCCTGGCCATGGGAGGCCTGTGCTCAGATGCTTGCAGCTGGGGCCTGTCTACCAGTTTTCCTCCCTTCACTTCCTCCTGGAAAAATTTATTCTTGCAAATAGTGGGCCTACTTTAATGTCAAAGAAGGAAGTAAAGGAGGAGAAAGGAGGAAAAGGAAAAGCAGAAAGAGGCCTTGTAACAGAATCCCCAGAGTTTGGGGTCAAACGTCTTTTGCAGTTATTAGCTTTGAGTTGCTGGACGAGCTATTTAACCTCTCCAAGCCTCGGTTTCCTTCCTCTTCCACATTGAGATCATTATTGTGCTGATTGCAAGGGGTTGTAAACGAGGCACGATACATAAAGTGTCATGCCCAGGAGGCAGATAAGGGATCAAAAATGGTGTCTGTGCCAATCATCCTGCTCACGCTGACGCTGTCTCTAGAGCCTTCGGTTTTGTTATCTTAACAGGCGACCTACAGGATCCCTTCTTTTGCTGCCATTCCGAGAGTCTATGCTTTCATGATTAAGAGAAAAGAGAAATAGTTATTTTGGTCAAGGATGGACTGCATATATAATGATGGCCCCATAAGATTATATTGCCTGGTGACATCATAGCCATCTCAGTCCGTGTAACTACACTCTATGATGTTTGCACAATGATAAAAGCACCTAGTGGGCACATTTATCAGAGTGTTTTCCTGTAGTTAAGTGATGCACAATTGCAGTAGGTTTGATATAAAAGTACAACTGACATTTGTATAGCTCATCAGGTTTGCAAGTCACTTTCATATACACTTAGAATTAGAACCTTGTAGTGGTGATTTAATGGTTAGGGGTGATTATCCCAGTGTACAGACAAAGAAACTGAGGGGCAAGTGAGCTACTCAAGGTCATGAGGTTTGAAACTGGCGGGATCCAGACTTATCTTTCTAACAGTGTAGGACTGCATTTGGAGTCCCCGCCTCCTCCCGCTCCATTGCATGTCTGTACCCCTCCATTTCTTCTGACATCCTTTTGTCTGCCTGGAACATTCTCTTCTGTTGAAATATCTTCCAGATTCTGACAGACCTGTTTTGTCCTCCTAGAACACACAGTGGGTATGTGCGGCTCTCACAGTCCGTATTCCCATGTGACTGTCTCTTCTGCTGCACCGGCGACTCTCTGAGAGAGAACCCAGGTTTTATTAATCTTCAGATTCCTCATTCCTGTCACATCATTAGACATACAGTAGGTTCTCAATAGATTTTCGACTAATGAAGGAGTCTAAATAATGCTCATTACACATCAGCCTGGCTGGGCAGAGAGTCATAAGTGATGCAGTCTGAAAATACAGTCACCTTGGTAGCTATGGGGGTTGGTTCCAGGACCCCTGTGGATGTCAAATCCTCAGATGCTCAACTACTTTATATAAAATGGCACAATATTTGCATATCACCTACATATATACTCCTGTATGTATACTTTCTTTATTTTTGGTGTTCGTGTTCAAACCCAGCACCTTGTGCATGCTAGACAAGTGTTTTGCCACTGAGCTATACCCCTAGCCCCTCCTACATATTTTAAATTATTTCTAATAACACAGTTACTATTTAAGTAGTTGTTAGTCTTATTTATGGAATAATTATAAGGGAAAAAGTTCCTATATGTTCAATATATGTGCAAATTTGTTTTGCAAATATTCTCAACCAGAGTTTGTTGAATCTGTTGGATGCAGAACTCACAAATATAGAGAACTGACTTTATGGGGAAATTAATTTATTTTGAAAGGTCCTATATGGAAATTTCTATGTGTTCAATATATGTTCAAATTTGTTTTACAAATATTTTCACCCTAAGGTTGGTTAAACCTGTTGGATGCAGAACTCACAAATATGGAGAACTGACTGTATAGGGAAATCAATTTATTTTGAAAGGTCCCATGTGAGTTATTTTTTAAATTTTAAATAAGACCTCAGTCTTTGGAACGTCTATAACATTTTGGAAGACCTACTAAATATTAAATTCACTTTCTTGGAAATTTTGATTGGTGGCCATTTTCAAGGTGACTTGCAGAACCATAATTACACTTGAAGGGTTAAATTCGATGACTATCACTCAATTCCAGGTATACCACAGATACAGACTAACACAGAATTATGTGTTGTGATGCATTCATTGGAGACTTTGCTTCTTTAAGGCCTGTTTTTATTTCTTTCTCATCCTGGGCTTATGGATCATTTATTTTATCCCCTAAAGGTTCAATCTGGTGGTTGTTTTAGACTACTTTGATAGGATTTTAAATGTCACCAGCTCTGTGTAGGAGGAGACACTTCAAGGTTAATGAGAACCCAGACCACACTGAGTGTAAATCCAGTCCTCTGGATTGACAGCCATGGGTGACAGAGACTGAAGATTCCTGTGCACAAATAATGGGGGCAGCTTGACCTTTACCTGTGGAAGAAAATGAGCTGACTCATTCTGAGCCAGATAGAGTCCTGCTGAGATTAAAGCTTCAGGAAGATCAGCCGGGGATTAAGTTGTGATGGTCATAACCAAGAAATTGGAGAGCTGGAAGGGACCCGGTGGGGGTCTTTTGTGTATGTGTGTATACGTGTAGATATATACAGGTGTGTGTATATGTGTGCATGAGTGTGTGTGTGCATGGATATTTATACACATACATATCGGTGTGAGCGTGTGTGTGTGTGTGTGTGTGTGTGTGTGCGTGTGTGCTCATCCCTTCTGTTTGAGGCGGCAGGAACACTTGCAGAGATACACCCAAGGCGTCTGTGACTCCCATGGGAGGGCGTGTGAAATGTACTGCTCATGTGCACAACATCCACCACCCGCTCAAATAAGGCCCCGGATGGAGGAGCCTTTCTTCCCCGTTCTTCACTGTCTGTTGAGGGGAGGAATTTTCATTCTACTTGTAGAAGCTCAGAGGTGTACATGCCATTCCCTCCTCATGCCCTCAGCAGCCTGGCTCCCTGCCTGGCAGGGGAGACTTCTCTGACCAGGGAAGGAGCCCGTGTGCTCCTCGGAGTGCTTCTGGGTTTCTCTCCAGCTTCGTGGATGTCTGGTCTGTGTGACTGGACAGGATATTGGACTCAGAAGGGCCTTGGCTTCATGCTTTGCTATTGTCTGTTTAAAATTTCTAACAACTTTTGAACTCTTTAAAATTTCCCTTTTGCATCGATCTTTGCAAACCGAGTAGCCAGTCCCACCAATAGCACACTTTTCTGCTTTCTGTAAAGGAGAATTCGAATTCTAACCTTGTACAGGGAGGCTTGCAGTTTTGTGGGGGGATAAATTTCAATTTAGGGGCATATTTTGGGAAGCCCATTTGGCCAAAGAGCCAGGTTTGCTGCTCACCAGCTTCCACAGCGTATCAGGTGCCTGGGAGGCAGCGCTGCATGTTGGTTACAAGTGGGACCACTGTGACCACTGCCACCACTGCCAGGACGCATCCTGGTTCTGCACTTAGTGGGTACATGACCTTGGCAAATGATTCCACTCTTGTACTTCAGCTTTCCATCCTGTGGAGTGTGGGATGTGCTTTTAAATGATTTAACATTGTTGTGGTGTGGATGTGAGGTGTCTCCCAAAAGCTCATGGTGAGACAATGCAGGAGTGCTCAGAGGTGAAATGATTGGATTATGAGAGCTGTAATCTAATCAGTGGATTAATCCATTTGGTGGATTAGTAATCTGAATGCATTAATGGGTGGTAACTTTGGCAGGTAGGGCATGGCTGGAGGCACTGTGTCACTGGGGGCATGCCCTTGGGAATGATATTATTGCTGGCTCCTTGCACTCAAGCTCTCTCTGCTCCTGGCTGCCATGAACTCTGCAGCTTTGCTCCACCACGCCTTGGTTTTGTGCCTCATCTGGGGCACAGAGTTATGATCAGGTGAATATGGACTGAACCCTAGAAATCATGAACTCATACTTTTCCTCCTCTAAGCTGTTCTTGTTGGGTATTTTGTTACAGCAATGCAAAGCTCACTAACATACGTATCTAAGTGCGTGTGGTGCCTAGAACACAGTAAGGGTTACTAATAATTGCTATTATAATTCCCTCACCATGGCTCCTCAACCTTATTTCTTGCTTGATTTGGATTTCAGAAGGGGAACATAGGGAGTTATTTCTTGGGTTCTATAAAACTCCAACAAATCCTTTATCTCAAAAAAGAACCACAGATAGATTTTTTTTTTTTTTTTTTTAAAAGAAGACTCTGTCCCTGTCCTTAGGGACGAGAGCTTTCGAAGCATTAACAACTAAATCCTTTAGAATCAGCAGTGACAGATGACCCTTTCTCATTTTAAAAAGAAGTCTCCTTTATCATTGCCTTTGTGACATTCTCCAAGGGCACAGGGCTGGGCATTGCCTTTGCTAGACAACGACCACAGGCCTGTACCTGGAGGATGGGGTACATATGAGAGGTTTGGTTTTCCACCTTGTGAATCAGGTCCAGTGCCGGGTTGGAGCACCGCCGTGAGCGTGTGGTGGCTTAGTCATTATTCTCTGATCTCTGAAGGGGAGATTATTCTTTCACACTGTTCTGGGTCTCAAGAAGCGGGTGGGCTAGTGAGGCAAACAAAATGGGGCAGTCCGTGATTGGAGGGTGTGTGTGTGCGGTGGGGGGGGGTGGCAGGAGCAGAGAGGGAGGGGTACTCTGTCCTGCTGAAGGGGCCAGCAGGGAGAGCCTCAGAGGGGTTACCCTTGAACTCTCTTGAAGAGCACTTTCCGCAGTAGATTGTGTGTGTGTGTGTGTGTCTTTTATGAAAAGTAAGATGAATGTAAAGATATTAATATGCAGATACAGTCTGTTCTCATGGTGGCAATTGCTTCCATTCTGGACTCATTGAAGTTGTGAATGAAAATCTTAATTTAAACGCTCTTCCCAAGAAAGGCTCCCTGTTCCTCCTTTCTCCCCAAAATGCCCATTGTGTTTCTTCAAGACCATCCTCACCCGTGGTGAGTCCCACATCTTCTCTGGGAGTTTATTTCTGGCACATAGTTTTCTAGACAACCGTGAAGGGACCAAATTCTTGAAAGCTTCCAGTGGCTTTGAGGGGCTGTGGAGGAGATGACGCGGGGAATGGGAAGGAAGGGCGGGTGACTCAGCAGAGGCCAAGCAGGCTGTCAGACTGGAGGGCCTGATACACGCTCGATGGGGACACCACCCACGGCTGGAGCCCTCAGCCGGAAGCTTCTGAGGAAGGAATCTGCTTCCCTGGGCAGATGCTGCAAAAGGCAAAGACACAACTCCTCAAAAAGAGTCCCAGATACGGCCTGAGAGCACCTTCTCAGTTGAGACCCTTTGTGAGTGAGATTTGTAAGGTCTTCACTGTGTCCTACTCACTGGGATGAAGATGGCGGGGTCTTGTGAGGAGCCCTGGGCCTGTGTCCCATGCTGCTATAGATGTCACATGTGACTATGGGTGGCTTCTGGAGTCTCAGTTTCCACATCTGTAAAATAGTACCCCAGGGTCATCTTAATCCCAAATGAGATGCTTGTAAACTGTGAAGCACTTTGGGTATTTTTATTCCACATCCTGAGTCATGTATCGAAAGTACATAAAACCAGGAGGAAACCAGACCAAATCAAACAGAAACAAAGCAGAAGAAAAAGTGCAGGCTTTCTTTCAAGCTAACAAGGACTTGGAGGGCTATGACTGTCATTGCCCCCCTTAGATGCAAAAGCCTTGAATTAATTGGCAGAAGCACCAGTTCGGAGGCCTGTGTCAAAACTAATGGAAGAGCTGGGTGTCGGGGTGCACGCCTGTAATCCTAGTGGCTCTGGAGGCTGAAGAAGGAGGATCACAAGTTCAAAGCCAGCCTCAGCAACTTGGTGAGGCCATAAGCAACTCAGTGAGACCCTGTCTCTCAATAAAACATAAAAAAAGGGCTGGGGATGTGGTACAGTGGCTAAACCCCCCTGGGTTCAATTCCTGGTACAAAAATAACACCAAAAAACCCTAATAGAGGAAATGGTGAAATAATTTCTGTTGAAATTCATTATTTTTAGTTTTTGGTAGTGGGGATTGAACTCAGGGGCACTTTGAAACTGCGCTATATCCTTGACCCTTTACTTTTTTTTTTTTTTTTTTTAATTTTGAGCCAAGGTCTCACTAAATTGCTGAAGGCTGGCCTATCTGCAACGTGTCAGAAAAAAGGCTCATACTGCAGACCTCGTAGACCACATCTGATCATGTAGCCAAGACTACAGTTTGACTTTTCACCTTCTTTTCTGATAAAATTCTCTTTCTCCTTAATGCAAGGTGCAGAGAGGATGCTTCTCTTTGATTTAAAATGTAATAGAGTACTGCCATGGCTTAGGAATAATGAATTCATCCCCTAGTCATTGATCCGATACACCCATGCCCATTTAAAAAAATATTTATTTTTTAGTCATAGGTGGACACAATATCTTTATTTTATATCTATGTCGTGCTGAGGATCGAACCCAGTGGCCTCATGCATGAAAGGAGAGCGCTGTACCTCTGAGCCGCAAACCCAGCCCCCGTGTCCATTTTATACTCATTCCATTCACTTCACTTTATTTGAACTCAACTAAATGTAATTCAATTCAATTTGGTTAAAAAAAAAAAAAAAAAGTCCTGAGCATTTGCTAGGTGTGCAGGGACCAAGGATGACCAAGGTGCTACGCATACTCTGCTTCCTGGTGTCGACATTTCCCCCTGTGGCCCCTGGGTGGCAGTGTGTCACAGTAAATCCTTCTGTGGTCCTGTTGGCTTGGCTCCTCCCCCAGGCCTAAGGCTCAGAGATGGTTGCTTCTTCCTCGGATTTGTTTAATGCACACTTCCAAATTGAACCGACAGCTGGTATTATAGCCGTGCGTGTGCAGTATATGTGCTTAATTATACTGTGGAATTAAATTCAAAAGGGTGAGAATGTGGTTACACGTGTATGTTTCCAAAGCCTGCTCCAGAGTTCACAGCTTCTGCCTGGGGCTCAGTCAGGGATGAGGAACCCGCAGAGAAAGCGGAGGGAAGCCGCAAACCCAGCGGCAGCTGGTATCAAAACGCAGCGGTGCCAAGGTTGCTTCCCGGACCACTGGCAGCCACTGCCCTGAGGTGGCTTATCCTACCCACCTGCAGGCCCAAGGCTGTCCTCTGCTCCCTGCTGGGTTGCTTCCTGGGACCCAGCGCCATCCTTCAGAACTTCATCTCCTAGCATCAGGGACTTTCCACCGGGGGCTACCCGCAGAACTCTGAAGATGTGTATTTGCTAGGGACTTTGGAAAGACCTTCATTAGACAGAGCTGTGACATCTAGGGGTCTCTCTGAGGGTACCGTTTTGGGCACAGAAGAGTCAATGGGAATAATCACAGTAGTGAAAAGACCTCCATAGCATCCCTTGTAGTAGGTGTTCTGTTGATGTGGAATGCCACCAGGGATGGGGAACTCAGTACTTGCAAGCAGGTCCTTTCCTTCTTGAAAGGAAGGAAATAGAATCATTCACAATTTTTAAATTTTCTTTGAGCTGAAATCTGAACTCCTGTGGGTTCCAACTGAGGGTCCTTGTTTTTACCCCTAGGGCCATATAGGCAGGTGGGTTCTGTGAAATTGCAGTTCTGGCTTGGTATATCTGGAGGAGGGCCAGAGATTCTGCATCTCTAGCAGGCTCCCAGGAGATGCTGATCTTCCCAGTTCAGAGACCACACTGTGAGCAGCAAGGAATCTTTGGACTTATGAAATTGTCCCTGGGCTCAAATTTTGGCATTACTGTCTAGCTCTGTGACCTTGGAAATATTCCCCAAGTTCTGATTTGTAAAACGGAGGTCATCGGCATGAATGAATAATGCCTAATTCATTAATTATGAGAGCTAAATGAAATTATGAGTTTGTAGCTGCTGGAAAGGCTTTCAGCTGCCAAGTAGAAAAAACCTGATTGATATTAGTTTAAACAATTGGAGTTGATTTTTCTTGCAAAACAAGAAATCTGGAGGTAAGTGGAGCTGGCATTTGGTCATCTGGCCAATGATAAAATCAAAGCTCCAAGGTCTTTATATGTTCTGCCCTTCATCTTCAGGGTGTTGAATTTTCATTTTCAGACTTGTTACCACATGGTCACAAAATGGTTGTCATAGCTCCAGCATTATGTGTATATTCAAGGAAAGAATAAAGGGAGAAATATTAGTAATGATCATGTCTGACTTATTTTTATTTTCATTTTTTTTCAGTATTAGAGGTGGAACTCAAGGTATAATACATACTATGTTATTGCTTTAATACTGAGTTATACCTCCAGCCTATGTCTGGCTTACTTATCAGGAAAGTAAAACACTTTCTGAGAGCTCCCCTTATCCCTAAACAGACTTTTCCTTATGTCTCATTGGTCAGAGATGGGTGACATAACCACTCTTATTTTAAAGGGATTAAAAAAATATATAACAAACACACCCACACATTTTAGTTGTAGTCGGACACAATACCTTTATTTTTATTCATTTATTTTGATGTGGTGCTGAGGATTGAACCCAGGACCTTGCACATGCTAGACGAGTGCTCTACTGCTGATCTACAACCCTAACCCCTTTTTAAGGGATCTTAGCATAAAAAATTCCTGGCAAAATGGAATGGGATTGTTATGATTCACTGGGCCGAGCACATTGCTATTCATCTACTCCAAATTGCAGTTTTATTGGCAAAAGAAGACATGGGGGATAACACTGGGGAAGTAACTCTGTGGTTTTTAGGGCGTGTCCATGAATTCTGACACTCCTCCTTTCAGGGGACTGGATCTATGTCTTTTCTCCTCAAGTCCCATCTGTAATCAGAAGAGGATGAGAAAAGTCATTCTTTGTGTGATTTTGGAGGCGGGGTCATGGCGGTCGTGCATCTTCTACCCTGTTTCCTAGGACGCCGGCCCCAGAACCCTCAGGGGTTTTAAGAAGCTCCACTCACCTGGGACCACCATGGTGTGAAGAGCCAAGTGGCCCAGAGAGGGTGCATGTAGGTGCTGTGGCGGGTGGTCTTGGTTTATCCATCATCCCTGCCCAGGTGCACAGAGGTGGGGGATCAAGCCTGCAGAGGGCACATTCCCTGACGGCGGTATTGTCCTAGCACTGGGCATGAGAGAAGCCATTCTTGCTGTGACCTGTGAGCATTCCTGATCTACAGCATCTGTGGGTATAATTCAAGGGTTTTTGTTTTAAACTACTAAGTTTTGGGGATAAGTTTTAACTTAGTTCTAGCAACTGGAAGAGTAACTGATAGAATTAGCAATGGATGCTTCCCACAGAGGGTAGATGCTCACCTATGCTTCTTGGTAGAACTTCTCTTCAGTGTCTCCAAAACTGTTCAGTATCTTCGCACTCATGTTTCAACTAAGCAAGTCATGCTAAATATCTTAATTTCTTTTTTGGTGTTTCTTACTTGAGTGGATTTCATTTTTCTTGCCCTCTCCTGCTTTCCTCTGATGATATGCCAGATGACATTCACCTTTGGTGAGGTCTGGTTTCCAAAACCAATATAATAACAGTTGGGGTTTGTTGAGTGACTGTTATGGGCCAGGCCCTTTGATGAGCACATCACCCTCTAAGGCAGGTGCTTATACTCAGCTTATACTTCAGGAAACTGAGGTACAGTGGGGATAAATACTTGCCCAGGGTCACAGAGGTAGTAAGTGGTAGGTGCCAAACCATCTAGCCTAGTTGTTCCTCATAATGGACAGCAACATGTCGGCTATGTTTGGCCCAGTGTGGGCCAAACCATGCTCTCTGGATTCTGTGAGGTGGGTGAGGAGTGGGGAGGAGAGAGATTGCATTTATAGACTGCTCAATATTTACCTTGCTGGAAAAATAGGAGGCCCATTTGGAAGACTGCCAGCCTCTTCTCCCAGCCGGGTAGCTATTGAGGCCTGCCCAGTTGAGTAATAGCAAAAGTTTAGCTCCCTTTGAGCTGTTGGTTTCTAACTTGCTTTCTTGATCAGTCCTTCTCTTCCCTTTCCCCTCCTTGACTAGTGATGGGGTTATGTCCCAATAAAACCATCATGAAGTTGAAAATAGTGTATGTTAAAAATGGATTTAGTTGCCGGCCTTCCAAACGTTGTAACCGTCTGTGATTATCTTATTCTACAAGTATCATGGCAGGGGGTGGTTCTAAGGCAGGTTTTGAGGTGGATTTAGACCCAACCATCCTTGCTGTTCTCCTATGCCAGTAGCAGCATGTTGGTCTTATCTCTCTTGGTGGTCCCAAGACCACCACCACAGCTCCAGGGGCATGTCCCTGTGCCACACATCAGGAAGCAGGAAGGGGCTGGCAGTAGCCCACACTGAGCCTCCCCTTCTTGTTACTGTCTGTTACTAGGGATCAGATTCTTTCTTAGAATCTCCCGGAAATCTTGCCAGAATGGGTCACATGTCTGTGTTAGATGAACTGCTGGCCACGGGAAACAGGACTTGGTTATTGCTTTAGGGCAATCTCAGGTCATCCCTGGGAGCTGGGCAGATGGACGTCCAAGCACAGGCCGGTGGCTTGGATAAGGAGGTGAAGGCTGTTGCGTAGGCAGGCAGTGGAGCCTCGCTTTCCCTAGATCAAAGGCAGACAGTCAACTACTTCCTCTTTTTCTTTTCCTCCGACTCCCTTTCCAGCTCTCTATACAGATGGAAAGTTCCCTCCGTGGCCTGCTTCTCAGCCGTCCCCTCTGCTCGTCTCAGTTCGGTCACTTTCCGGATTCCCCCGTTTTCCCCTCTCGTTTTTTCTCTCTTTCTTTTGGCAAAGACTCCACCCTTCTGTCTAAGAGGCCGTGTGCAGGAGGCACGTGCTCTGGACCTTGCTCGGGTGAAAGTGTCAACATTCCGTCCTCCTGCTGGATGCGCCATTTGGGTGGTACAGGATGCCAGGATTCCAGTGCTCTCTCTGAATTTTCCTTTCTTCTTTTCTCTTTTCTTCTTTCCCACGTCTAGAAACCCAGAGTCACCCTGTTGCCTGATCCTTTGATGAAAACTCTGTTTTTCTTCTCAGAATCTCTCCAGGTCTTCTCTGTAACCCGGCTTCTGGGATTCTACAGGCAGACCCCCGGTGCTGGACACCCCTGGCGCTCTCCTGGGTGGACACTTCTACCCACAGTCCTGGGCGCTGTGCTTATTTTATGCCTTGGAAGCCCCCTTCCCTCCGTTTTCTCTGCTCTGACTCATGCAGGTCGTGTGGCAGACTTCCTGGATTAACCCCTTCGCCTTCTGATAATCTATCTTTATTTTTTATTTTTGGTCTAGTTTCCTTTTCTTTACCTTTTAGACTTACTGTCTGTGAGGTTTTGTTGTTTTCCTCCATTGTTCAAACTGCTGATTAATTTTTTTGATTTGCTTTCATCTTTTAATATCAAAGAACTCATTTTTGTTTATGAATACCTTTCCTCTTAAACAATATATTTATGTATAGAATTTGGCTCTGAGTTAGGATTTCTTTTGTTTCTTGCATTTCCTGTCATCTCTAGTTTTTTTTTTTTTTTTTTTTCCTGTTCTGTTTTTGGTGTGCCGCGATGTCTCTCCTGGCAGTGCCTTGTTGGGCTGTCCTGGTTAACGATGTGGGCATTGAAAGGCAGCTGGAAGGCCCAGATGTGCAGGCAGTGCTTGCTGATGGGAGGGCCTTGTGTAGGACGATGGGGGCATAGGCTAACCTGCTGATGGGATACCCCTGCAAATGCCAAAATGTGCAGCTCTTTGTTTTAGGGCCATTTCCAATCTGGCCTTAACAGTCCTGACAGCAGGTTACTGTAGCATCAGGTTTCCGCAGTGTTAACTTATTCATGTTCCTCAAGATATCAAACTTCCTTAGGCCTCAGTTTCCTTGTCTGTAATTAGATGGAATGGGGCTAGGTGACCTCAAAGGACTCTTTCCGCTCTACAGTTTTATAATGTGATTCAGGACAGAGATTAGTTTGGCGACAAAAGCATATTAGAGGGAATCAACTATGCTAAAATATAAAAATCCTTTGAAACTGTCAAGAGATACAAGCTCCTAAAAATCTAATAAAATTTTTGACTCATTGGAGACATGACTCAATGGGAGATAATTAGAAATGAACTTGGGAGGGAAGATTCCAGGACTAATATTTGGTGGCAATGCCTTGATGAATTTTGCCCGTGGCCCCTATGATGCTGAAGTCCCTAGGTTTTGCAGTCTACCTTATGGGATAGAACTGCTTACCTAAGCTGGACATAGCTGATTGAATATGGGCCTTATAGATCCAGAGAGAAGGAAGGAATATTAATTAATAATAACCCATCCAAGACTCAGGGTCTTAGGCTGACAGATCCCACACAAAGTTCAACATCTTGTTTACTCTTAAAATGAAGCTTTGTCCTTCCCCACCAAGCTTGCAGGAAGTGAAGGGGTTCTCAAATGTGGAAGGAAAAACATTGTTTGCAGATTTCACATTTCTGCCTGGGAATGTTGTCTGTCTGTCTGTCTGTCTCTCTCTGTGCATGTGTGTGTGTGTGTGTGTGTGTTTGTATTGAAATTAAAAGTAAGTTTTAGTTTCAACTCTACTTACTGAGACTCTGAATTCCTACAAAATTGTCCCTACTTTTGAATAGATCATTCATACAGTGTGGGTGCGTAGTAGGTGTTTTTTACACATTTGAGTAAATGAATATATTGAGATGTAGATGGCCTAGAAAACTGCTTCCTTTCCACCCACCTCTAACTCATGTTGAAGATCTATATGTCGCTGTGCAAGTTCACTATGTCCTAAGCAGGCTGAGGATTGGAACTAGGGCTTGTTTAAAAGATAAGGGTACATTCGGCTGCATTTGATGGAATTCCAATGTCACAAAATACCTTGAGGAATATCTTCTCGGCCAATACTCCTTACTTCAGCTGTGTCTCTTGTCCTGTCGTCACCTCAATATCGGATTGCCGGAGCAGAAATATGGCTAATTTGTCACAGTGGTATTTACACAGAGTTCAGGAGAGCAATGACGGAGGAGACATTTAGGGGAGATTTCCTGGATTTATGATATTGATTTTTGTTCTTTGTATGGGGAAGAAATTAACATCTCTCCTCCTAAAAATATGTTCTTTGTAATGAGCCTGGTTAGCTTCATGAAATACAACTTACCAAGTTAGTTTGCCAGGAGGGGACGGGGATGGACTCAGAGAGGGCTAGTAACCTTGTCTGGAGAAGGAGCTCTATTAGATTTCAGACGAGGAGGGAGAGAGTCATGCTGCCCTTGCTTTTGGCAAAGCTGATCAAAGGCAAGCCTTTTTGGGGACACTTGTTTAAGGAAGGGTTGAAAGAGAGGCAGGATTTTCCTAGTGGCATAGACTTGAGGGCTGCTTTTTAATGTTTGTGTTTTTGATAAAGCCATACCCTTACTTATTTATTCAACAACTATTTACCAAGGGCTAGATACTGCCCTTATCACATGGTCTGTAAAGAATTGCCTTGAGGAAGCTTGCAGACCGGCAGAGGACACCACCAGAACCAGTCTCCTAGCAGCCGAGAACTGGAAACTTCAACTCCTGGGGAAATTCACAATCTCCTTGTAAAATGGGAAACTTGGTTTCGGTCACACCTAATGTCTAGGTATCATCCTCAGTTCTCTGGTGCCCAGCTCCGCATCAGCCTGTGCTTTGAAATCAGTTCTTCTAAAAATATGCCTTTCATCATTTTCTCCTTTCTTCAGGATCTACAGTGACTTCCTGTGTTGCCAGCTGAACTCAAGATCAAAAGACTATGCCTGAGTTTTAAGCCTTCTCATAATTCAGCTTCTCTTCCTTTCCGACCGCAGGGGCATAGTAATGCCCCCACCATCGGGGGAGGTGCCTTTTCCCTCTGAGATTGCTCTCGGTCGGCTGGAAGCCTCTTAGAGAATCTTCAGCTTGTTAAGATGTTGGTAGAGAGCTCCTTCCCCCAGGAGCACTCCCACTCTCCAAACCCAGGGGTGCTTTTCCTGGGACTCACTCACTCTTCCACAGCCCAGGAACTCCAGGGTTAACCCCTGAAGCATCACCCTCAGCCTCCTCTGCCTCCCCTGGGTGCTCACAGGTTGCACAGCTGGCGAGATATTTCGCATCCACCCTGGGCAGCTTGCAGTCCCTCCCCTGCACTCTGTCTACCTCCCATCTTTGCTTCTCTTCTTGGTTTTTTTTCAGGTACTACCTGTTTTTCAAGATCTGACACAGTGAACGTCACCCATGCATTCAACAGCTATTTATCGAGGATCTACAAAATGAACCCAGTGGTGGGAAACAGACAGTGTTGGGCTCTCATGGAGTCTGGAGTCCAGAGAAGGGTCAGGGAGGAGATGTCTGCTAAACTACCATCTAAATCTGCAGGTGTCGTGTGGTGTTGGCCCTGCAGTCAACATGCTGGGGCTGTGTAGGAGGGGCTTGGGTAGCGAGGTCTCTGGGAACCTGCAACTGGATATCTGATGGGGTCTCTGTAGTTGGGCCCTGGACTTGATCTGAGGTTGGGGACAGGGAGGTCAGGGAGGCCAGGGAAGCTTTTCATGCAATCCCAGCCTTTGGGCCAAGGCTGAAGTAGGAGTAAATGTTCCTTCAGGCAACTGAGAGAGAGAGAGCGTGTCTTATGCCATAGCAGGAGGTACAAGGACCCTGGGGTGAGGGAAACTTTGTGGTTTTGAGGAATTGTCAGCAGCCATGTGGTGGCTGGAAAGCCCCATCTTTTCTAGAACTCCCCAGAATTATATTCTCATATCCTCTTGTTGGGTCACGAGAAAAGCAAGTGATTGTTGGCTTTAGCAAGCATGAATTTAGGACCCGTTGTGCTCTGTGAAAGGTGCTGAGAAAGGTTGCTCTAAGAACTCACAGCACTTTCCCTTTTGTAATGCTCATCCCGCTGTTAAATATAGTTTATTATTCATTCTCCCTTCCCTAAGCCCCACCAGAGGCTATAAGATACATTTTGAAGAGATTTTCTGTTCTGTTTACTCGATCACTGAGATCCTGGAACCAAATCTGGCACATAAAATAGGTGCTCATATCTGCTTGTTGAATGAATCTTGTGTTGAATTAAAATAAAGCCTGTTGCCAGGCGAGGCAGCGCACGCCTGTAATCCCAGCAGCTGGGGAGGCTGAGACAGGAGGATTGTGAGTTCAAAGCCAGCCCCAGCAATGGTGAGGCACTAAGCAACTCAGCGAGACCCTGTCTCTAAATAAATACAAAGTAGGGCTGGGGATGTGGCTCAGTGATCGAGTGTCCTTGAGTTCAATCCCAGAAGCCTGTTGAAACATGGTTGTGACCTTATATAGCTTATGTCTGGTAACTGTTTTACATATTACTCTGCATTATTTTTTAATTGTTTCATACACAGGGGTCTCTTTCACTAGACCATAACCTTCCAGAGAGAGGCCTGGGCAGTCAGGAATTATCTGTGCAGCCTTATTGTAAGAGTTCATTATAAGGAGTCAGAATCCAGCTGAAGGTCAGAAATTTGCAAATTAGAATCCTTCACAATAAAGCAAAGTCCTTTGAGAGTTCCAGGAAAAAAAGAGTCATTTTAAGAGCTTCTAGTAATAATAAATAATAATAATTAATAATAACAAAGTTAAACCGTCAATTTCTGACTTTACAGTATAGGCTTCCACATTCATGGGGAACTGAAGAAGGCTTGCAGCCTGCCAGGTAAGCACTATCTATATTTTATTTAACATTTGAGAAGCAGAGCAGATAGACCCAATCTCTGGCCACTTCCTAGCTCAGCATCCAGGATGACCGCCTGAACTCTCACACGGAGAGGTGACACGAAAGGCCCGTGCTGTTATTAATGCTTCTATCCATGGCTTATTGCCTCCATTAAAGCCACACAGGTCTGAGATGGGATCCTTCACCTGGGATCTGAGGAGGCCGGCCTCGGTCCCCGGGGGAAGGCCAGGGGTCATTTTACACCACGGTGAGCCTGACGCAGGAAGCTCTTAGAGGGAAAACTCGTTAGCCACGGAGCAGAATTCTATCTGGGGCTTTGCAACTCTGTAATAACCCCTCCGGTGACCTCATCCAGACTCATAAGTCGGCAGATGTGAGCAGGCCAGCGTGGCCTTCTCTTTTATGTGGTAGGCGATGGCTTTGGGGAAGGGAAGAGGGCGCGGTTCACGGAATGAAATGAGCCCAAAGGAGACTGTGCCAATTACTGCACCTGTCAGTGTTCAACAACAGATAAAATTAATTCGGAAACCCAAACAGTCTGCAGAAAACCGAACACAATTATCTAAGAAATTAAGTTATACCGTTGCCATGACCTTTAATCAATCATCCGACCGTTAATGTTAATTTTGTGATCTAAAAATCATAGTTCTATTTGCATTTTAATGGCTGCTAAATGAGTGTCATCAGGAAGAAATAATGGCAGGGTGGCCTTTTGCGACAAATTCTTCCTTCCTAATGGTGAGGCACAAAGCTAGGGAACTGGTGTTTGCAAAAGGTTTTGTTTCGCCTTCTAGCAGATGTATGGAGCTGCCCTTCTCAAATGAAAAAACAAGCAATTCCCTACAAATACCACCACCTGTTGTTATAAATAAATCCAAGCTGTAAAATGGAACGGAAGCTTAATGGCAAAATCATTACGTGCATCCTCCCCCCCTCCCGCCAACCCTTCATAATGGCCTCTTAACAACTTGTTCCTCCGTCATGTACCTTTTTAAGCTTTCGACCAGCCATCAGGTCCCATCCCTACTGCGGATTTGTGGCTAAAAATAAAAAGTCACCAACCTCAGGGGGACGGATCCCATGTCCATTTGTATGGTCAGAGTAGCTAGCTACTGGCTACATGCCACTCTGTGTTTAGGGTTCCCTTTAAAACCTTAATCCAGACTTCCAGTGGCGTATTTCACAGCTAATGAACCTAACCTTCAAGCGGGAGCATAAAATCCTAATTAAATCAGGGCATCGTGAGGTTATTGGCAGGCTGTTTATCATTCGGCAGGATCTTGCTTCTGTTATAGGAAAATTATAAAGCATCAGAAGTGGGATGCTGTATTCTTTGATTATCCCAACTCCCTTTGCCTACAGACTTTACCACTCCATCTATAAATATTGATTGTTTAGGAGGTCCAGGATATTATAACTTACTCAAAATACTGTGTTCTTCACCTGAAACTGAGCTGCTGTCTTCTTGAAATCTCCTGGGAGAAGGCCTTATAGGAATAGTTTCTTTGGATAAAAGAGGTCTTGAAATTATGAATTTTGGGGGAAACATCTTTAAAAATAAAGAGCTTCAGAGATTTTTCTGAGCGCAAGAAATTCAAATAAGGAAGGGAAAAGAAAACATGAGAGATGAGTGCTAACTTACTTTTCAAAGGAAAGATGGAGGTGGGGGGTGGGGAATGTTCCTTCCGATTGCAGAAACTCCATTTCATAAAAGATTTATTAGCAGTGACAGAGGGAGATTGCTGAGTGGGACCCTGATAAATGCCTGGCTTTTTCCCCCCGCCCCCTGCTTTAAAATTATGGGTTCTGTCCATAAAGTACTGATTAATTCATATTCACTCAATGACATACCCTTTTTTTTCCTCCCCCAAGCAAAGATTGTAAGCATTTTACTTCAACAAATAAAGAACTCTGGGTGGGATGCATACTAATTCATTTAGCACTGGAACTGGCACTACAATTTATGCAGCTAATCACAGCAAAGCAGGAAAGAATCTTTTCTTTCCCTCTGACAAGACCTGCCTACCTTTCAGCGTTTTTTTCCCCCTAAGGTATTATTAATCTCTAAACTTCACAAAATTGAAGACTTATCTAACACCCTTTAAAGCAGAGTGGCGTCATAGGTAGCAACTCCCCAAGAGAGAAATTTCTTTGCTCTTTAAAAAGACTGACTGTTGCAATTGGAGTCTTTTCTTGTTTAAGGAATCCAGTTAAAGTGGTGTCTGCTTTAAATTTCCAGGGGAAATTGTTTCGATTTGAAATTCAGCATGTATTTTGGAATATTGGGTGGTTCAGGCTGAGAATCATGGCAAAGAACCTAAGGAGAAGAGAGCAGATGTTAGGCAGCAGACTAAGAAGCAGCAGTGGCTGTTGGCTCCGGAATTACCTGAGAGAAACCCAATGGCACTGCAAGGAGAGGGCCAAGACTTCTTGCCTCGTGGGGCGGCCTGACAAGTTACTTTCATTACCTCTCAGGGAATCAGCAAGTGTTTTTCAATTATAGTGAATCTTTAAGATCATGGAAACAGCGTGTTCCTATTTCAAATGAAGGAATATGTAGAAAATCTGTGGCCAAAGGATGATCTCATAGGTTAGCACTTTCTTGGCCACCATTCTGGGTTGGTAAGAGGTTTTCCACAAAACGGAGGCCTGAAATCTGATTGGAGAAACACTGGATTGTAACCTCCTTGAGGGCAGGTACCATGTGTGTCTTGTTCACATGGCTCAGTGCTTGGTGTGTGATGGATGCTTGGTATGTATTGGATGAAGGAATGAAGTTGTAAATCAATATAAAACAATTGCGTATGCCCCAATTTGATTGGATTAACTTTGAGAAACTCACAGGTATTGATTGGTGTGAGTAGGAATCTAGGCTTGTGAGTAATTTTTAAGTAGTTTTGTTAAGAGTCTAGTTGAAGTAGGCAGGAGGGGTGTGGCTGAAGGAGGTCTTTCACTGGGGGCCTGGCTATGGGGTACATTTTTGTATCTGGAGAGCAGAGTCTCTCTCTCTTCTCTCTCTACTTTCTGATCATGATGTGAGCTGCTTCCCTCTGCTACACTTTTCTGCCATGATGTTCAGCCCCACCTTGAGCCTGGAGGAATCGAATCTGCTGTCTATGGACTAAGACCTCTGAAACCGTGAGCCCTCAAATAAACTTTTCCTCCTCTACAATTGTTCTGGTTGGGTCCTTTAATCACAGGGGTAAATCACAGTCATCAAGCTGTAGTGATGGTGGTGGGGACATGCAATAGTGGAAGGTCCCTTTGGTCAAGTCAGGAAGGACTCTCAGGTTGAGTGTGTCTAGGTGCCAACTGTGGTTAGTTCCAAATTTACCTCTTTCAACTCTTACCACAACTCTGCAAGGTATGCATTTGTTTCAGTCATTTTTTTTTTCTGCTATGACCAAAAGGCCTGACAAGAACAATTATAGAGGAAAAGTTTATTTTGGGGCTCACGGTTTCAGGGGTCTTAGTCCATTGGTGGGTAGTCTGCATTCCTTGGGGCTTGAGGTGAGGCAGGACGTAATGGCGGAAGGGTGTGGTGGAGGAAAGCCAGTCAGGATATTGCACCAGGAAGGGGAATGGGGAGGGGAGAGAGAGGTGCACTTCACTTACCAGGTACAAAACATATACCCCACAGGTATGCCCTCTATGACCCACCTCCTCCAGCCCCATCCTACCTATCTACAGTTACCACTCAGTTAATCCCTATCAGGGGATTAATTGACTGATTGGGGTAAAGCTCTCATAACCCAATCATTGCACCTCTAAACTTTCTTGCAGAATCTCACAATTGAGCTTTTGGGGGACATTTTTTAGTTTGGCTCAGAAAGCATAAGCAGTTGCTCAAGACCACACAGCTAGTAAGTGGCCTTCCTGGGATTTCCTTTGTGTGACTCAGGCACTCATGTTCATAAGTGCCATGCTGTACTGTCTAGAGTCTAGTTCAGTCGAAGAGGACAGCCTCATGTGAGTAGCACATTCCCAGTTGGCATGAAGCTATGTGAGTTTAGAAGATACATCATAAGGTTTGGGTCCTGAGGAAGCCTGTATGGGATTCCTGAACCTTTTAATCTAGGCTCTACTTAGGATCTAAAACCTGGAAACTTGTGTTGGGTTGAGATTCACACAGTTTTGAAGAAGCTGTGTTCTGATCAAGATGGCAGCAACCATGGAGCAAACCAAAGAGCAGTGGTTAGGGAGCTGGGGAATGGCATGGAGGGAGGGACAGGAAATGTAGCCATTGGGGGATGGGGCATGGGACTTTGGGTTCAGCTACTACAAAGTTGGGGCTTTACAGTTGAAAACTTGAGAGGCAAACTGGTGGAGACAGAATGTCATGGTTTAGACAGGGTGTCCCCCCAAAAGCTCATGTGTGAGACAATGCGAGGTTTGTAGGAGAAATGATTGGTTCATATTAATCAGTGAATTAATACCCAGTGGGATTAACTGAGTGGTAACTGGAGGCAGGAGGGGTGTGGCTGAAGGAGGTCTTTCACTGGGGGCCTGGCTATGGGGTACATTTTTGTATCTGGAGAGCAGAGTCTCTCTCTCTTCTCTCTCTACTTTCTGATCATGATGTGAGCTGCTTCCCTCTGCTACACTTTTCTGCCATGATGTTCAGCCCCACCTTGAGCCTGGAGGAATCGAATCTGCTGTCTATGGACTAAGACCTCTGAAACCGTGGGCCCTCAAATAAACTTTTCCTCCTCTACAATTGTTCTGGCTGGGTCCTTTAGTCACAGGGGTAAAAAAGCTGAATAAAACAGAATAAATCGTGATTGACTCCATATACCTGAGTTGCCTTTTTGAAAAGAGGCCCATCTATTTGTTTTATTTAGGGACAACATTAGCATTGGTGTGCTGAACTGAACTGTAGAATCAAGTTGCTGCAGTCGTTAGGGTTGGAATGTGTGATTTAGTGAGTGGCATACTATCCCACGTTCATCTGACCTCAGGAAATAGTCACGCCTGATGTAGGAGCATTAGGTTCATTTCCACCAAAGTTAATTGACATGTATTTCAATTTTTCTCCTTTAATAACAATGACAGATACTATTTATTTGGCAACTAGTATGGATCAGGAGCTGTGCATAGCAATTTGTTGGCATCTCTTAATTCTCACAAGTCTAGGTGAGGAGATGTATCATCATCTCCATTTTATAATTAAAAGCTGAGTAATATTGTATAAGATCACATATCTTTTTTTTTTTTTTTTGGTGCTGGGGATTGAACCCAGGGTCTTGTGCATGCAAGGCAAGCATTCTACCAACTGAGCTCTATCCCCAGCCCAAGATCACATATCAGGGCTGTGTGTCTGGATGAACCAGAACAGTTGAACAAGATGTTAAAAATTTGAAATTCTTGTGAGCCAGTTGTCATTACAAGCCCTGCTGAGCACCCACACACCCAGGAGATTGCACAGACTGCCCCATGAGCAACCACCTCAAGAATGGTCCGTACAGCAGCGCCCCTGGGGTTGGAGTTCGCTCTAGCTGGGCAGTCCCTCTGCTAAGCTGGGTGCTTATATTTTTGTCTTTTAAAGAATTTTCTATTTTTAACTGGCAAAAATTTTATGGCTTACAATATGAGGCTAAGATAAATGTGTATATATATATATGGTGTATATATAATGGAATGACTAAGTCAAGCTAGTTGCTATATATATTAGCTCACACACACACACACACACACATACACATATATTTTTGTGGTGAGAACACTTAAAAATCTACTCTCATTAATTTTTTTTTAATTTTATTTTTTGGGTATCAGGGATTGAACTCAGGGGCACTCAAACACTGAGCCACTTACCCAGCCCTATTTTGTATTTTATTTAGAGACAAGGTCTCACGAGTTGCTTAGTGCTTCACTGTTGCTGAGGCTGGCTTTGAACTCGCAATCGTCCTGCCTCAGCCTCTGAGATTACAGGAGTGAGCCACCATGCCCGACTCTTGTTATTTTCAAGTACACAGTGTATCGTTATTAACTATAGTCACCCTGATGTACAATAGGTCTCTTGAACTTACTTCTTACTGAAGTTTTGTGCCATCACATGCTCTTTTAGCCCTTCTAGGTGTTCATATTTTGGATCTCACCCCTGGGTGGAAGCAGTTTCATGGCAGGCATCCAGTCTGGCAAGCCAGTCTTCAACAAACCTAAACTTTCTACAGGAGAGCATTTGAATCCTGTGAGGGTTCAGATGCAGAGGGGCTTGCCTGGTTTTCCTTCACTCACAGTAGCTCCAGAGAGGACAGGATTGTCTCTCAACATCAACAGCACCAACCCAAGTTCTTGATTTTTGGGTTTTACCTTTAGCAAATGTGATAATCTCATTAAACCCATGTATAGACGTCTCTGAGGCAGTGGTGAAATGCTGGAGGGCAGGTAATTGGACTTGAAGAGTGGTGACGTATTTCAGTGCAGGTGAATGAAAAGAATTGGATCTGAGGATAGCCGACTTGAGTTCAACTCTTGGCTCTGTCCATTGTTATCTGTGTGAGCTTTTTGAGTCTATTTTTGTAATAGGCTGTGAGACTTCTTTCAGTCTCTTTGTAAAGTGGGTAATTATAACAACCCTCCTAGATTCCTACCATCCCTGTAAGTATTTTCAACCAGAAAAAGACTGAATTAATATAATAGATACAGCCTAAGACACAATGTCTAGTCTTTGAAGGGATTGAAAAGTTGGCAGAGCCGGCTATTAATAGTCTCCAAGATAGAATCCACACCAAATGCCATACTATCCTCTGCTCCAAAGAGCAGACATGGGTTTTCTGTCTGATTTTGTTGTGATGGGTTTGTTTATTGGAGCCCTTCTTTTAGAACTGTCTAGAACTTTTCCAATTTAAGTGATTCTGAAATGACATTTTCAAAACTAGCTGAAGACTTTCCTCTGCTGTCCCCAGCCTCACCTCACATCCCCATGAAAGCACACCCAGGCTTCATTACATTTACCAAGATAGACTCAAATAAATCCTACTGTAGATAAACAGCCTGCAAAATTAACCATAGGTGAGCAGACTGCCTCTAAATGCACTCTTTAAAGGGCATGCTCTTTAAGGGGAAAAATCAACCAGGGAATGGATTTGGAGATAATTTGTGTGTTGCAGGTGTGGCCTGATAAGGGACAAAAAAGCTCAATTTATGATTGTAGAAATGTAGCATGCTCCTCATCAGGGCAGCCTGTATAAGCAAAGTCATTTATTAGAGTAAGATATATCACTCAAGTCATTTGTCAGGAATGAAAACCAATAACTATAAAAAATACAGCAAATTTGGTAAGTGTTTGTTATGTATAGTATCTCTTCAGTGCGGCTGAATGTGATATCTATTGCTGTTTCTATTTTACAAAGGAAGAAATTAACACCCACAAGGTTTATCATTTTTCTCAGTTTCCATAACTGGGAGTTGAAGTAGTGGTTGTCAACTCTAGGGGACACTGGACAATGTCTGGAGACATTTTTGGTTGTCACAACTGGGGCGGAGGAATACTAGTGGTATTTAGTGGGTGGAGGCTGGGAATGCTAATGTCCCCTGCATCCGGGAACTTTGTGGTACCAAATGTTTGTAATGAGAGGTTGAGAAACCCTGAGAGGGGAGGAGTGGCACTGTGCCTGTTTTTTTCTTTTTCCTGTTTCTAATCCAATGCTTATTTCTCTACAAGTTTGATGGGGATGGAGAGAAACTGCTATCACCGATCACACCTTTCTCCAGGCCTGTGTTGCTCTGTTGATTTCTGCTCATTTCAGCTGGAATCATTTTGGTCATTGCCCTGGATTCCTGCCGAACAGGTTGTTGACTATTCTTTTTTTTTTTTTAATTAATATTTATTTTTTAGTTTTCGGCGGACACAACATCTTTCTTTGTATTTGGTGCTGAGGATCGAACCCGGGCCACACGCATGCCAGGCAAGCGCGCTACCGCCTGAGCCACATCCCCGGCTGTTGACTATTCTGAATATCACCTCTGTGTGTCACAAAACCAAATTTGTCAGCATCTAGTCACTTGCTGGTGGCAGAGGAACAATCTCCTTGCCAAGGAGCAAACAGCCTGTAGGTTGAGGAGAAAAAACAGACCGGGAATATTCTTTAAAAAAGACTTTTCTTTTGCCAACCCTAAAAACATGGCCCTGCTCTGTGTATATAGAGTGCTTTATCATTTTCAAAGCACTTTCAAAGCACAGATATTTATTGAGGAGAAATTAAGTGCTAAATTCTGTTCCAATTCTGAGCATAGAGTAGTGATAGAAACAAAGACTCTGGCTTCTAAGGGACAAAGGATACAGACAATAAAGAAACAGTAAAATACCAGAGAAAGATAAGTGCTAGAGAAAAAAAAAAAAAAAAAAAAAAGCCGAGTAGGAGTATTAGGGAGTGTGGGTGTGTTGCTATTTCACACGGGTGGGCAGAAAAGGTATAACAGGTGAGATGTTACGTCTCTGGAGTCTTAAGGGATGGGAGGAAGTGAATCATCTGGATAGCAGGGAGGAGGGTTCTAGGAAGAAAATATAGCAATTTCTCTGGAATGGGCGTGTGATTGACAAGTTGAAGGCAGAGTCAGGAGGCCAGTGAGGCTGAAGGGGTGAGGATAAGGGGGAGGAGCTGGAGGGGGTGAGGTCATGGGGATAGCCGCAGAGGGGCCTTGTGAGGATTGGAGGACTTTGGGTTTTACTCTCATGGAGATAGGGAGCCAACGAAGAGTTTTGAGCAGAGGGGTAACATGATTGGATGTGATTTTTAAAGATCTATCTGGCAGCTATGCATGAATAAACTAGAAGAGGCCAAGGGATAAAGTCGGGAAACCAGTTCCAAGGCTATTGCAATAAACCAGAGCACTAACAATAATGGTTGGCACTAGAGAGGTAGCATCCGAGGTGTTGAAATCAATCCAGTTCTGGAAGCATTTCAAAGAATGAGCCAATGGGATTTGCACCATGTTGGGTATGACAGAAAGGAAGGAAAAAAGAGATGACTTTGTGGGTTTTGACCTGAACAACTTTCCCACTTGAGATGAGAATCTGTTGAGGAAGCAGGTTTGGCATGAAACATTAGGCATTCCATTCCAATGCACTAGTATAAGACACTTAGTGTATATCCAAATGGAGGCACTGGATTATATCATATTGGATAGTGTTATGATTTAGATGTGAGGTGTCCCCAAATGTTCATGTTAATATCGTAATGTTCAGAGTTGAAATGATTAGATTACGAGAGCTATATCATAATCAGTGGATTAATCTAGTTGATGGATTACTAATTGGAAAGGACTACTGAACAGGGTGGTAACTATGGCAAATAGGGTATGGCTGGAAGAAGTAGGACACAAGCGGAATGCCATGGAGGAATTCATCTTCTCTGTGGCCCCTTCCCCTCACTCTCTCTCTGCTTCCAGGCCACCATGAGCTGAGTAGTACTCTTCCACTGTGCCCGTCCGCCATGATGTTCTGCCTCACCTTTGGCCAAAAGCATGGAGTTACAATGGAGTTGGCTGACCATGGACTGAACCTCTGAAACCATGAGTCAAAATAAACTTCTCCTCTAAGTTGTCCTTGCTGGGCTTTTAGTCTCAGAGATGAAAAGCTGACTAAGGAAGGTAGTATACAACATACTCAATGAGCTGGGTGTGGTGGAATACAGCCTGTAATCCCGGTTACTCAGCAGGCCAAGGCAGGAGGATTATGAGTTCAAGGCCGAGACCCAAACAACTCAGTATTGAGAACACTTCAAATATCACTTATTAAAAAAAACTCTTCTTCTTTATGTATCCATAGAATCAACAAAAATTGAAAACTTACTGGGTATATTTGTGTTGTGGTTTGGATCTTCAGTGCCCCTTGAAGACCATGTAAAGGCTTGGCTGCCCGTCTGTGGTGTTGTGAAGTGGAATCTTCAGGAGGTGGGGTCTAGTGAGAGAAGGACAGGTCGCTGCAGGTGTTCCCTTGAAGGAGATATGGGGACCCTGGCCTCTTCTTTGCTCTCTTTGTTTTCTGACCATCATGAGACAGAGCTGCTCTGTCATATGCTCCTGTTATCATCATATGATGTCTCGCACAACTTGCTTGGTTTATTTTTAGCCAATCCTTTATCCCCACCCCCAACATTTTATTATAAAAAACTCCAAACATACAGAATTGTTCAGTGAACATCCATACTTTCATCTCTGAGATTTTACAATGCGTATTTTTCTATATTTTCATTTTCACAGATTTATGCATTTATCTCATCTTCTTTCCATCAGTTCATTTTGTTTTTTTTGACACCTTCCATGGTTAATTGTAGCTATCAGTAGACTTTGTTCTTAAAAACTTCAGCAGAATTTCCATATTAAACCTTTTATGTTCCACATGTGGGTCATTCGGTTTTTAGTAGCTTCTCGTAAACAGCATGTAGTTGAATTTTGAGCCTGGATCTTATCTAAGCATGTACATTTTTGAAGAGGCAAAGGCCACCCAATCACATTGACTATGATTATAAAATGTCAATTCTTTCTTCTTCTTATTTCATGTGTTTCTTTGCATGTGCCTCAGTGATATACTCCTTTCTCTTGACAATCTGTAGTCACTCATTCAGGTTTTGCATGATTTTCTTCCTCCAGTGAACATATTCTATTTTTTTTCCACCTCATAGTTGCCTTTAATTTATAACAAATATTCAGCCTAGATTTCTCTCTTCACATTAAGAATAAAGCAGCCTTGCCGGGTGCAGTGGTGCACGCCTGTAATCCCAACGGCCGGGGAGGCTGGGGCAGCAGGATTGTGAGTTCAAAGCCAGCCTCAGAAACTTAGTAAGGCCCTAAGCACCCTAATGAAACCCTGTCTCTAAGTAAAAATATAAAAAGGGCTGGGGATGTGGCTTAGTGGATGAGTGGCCCTGGGCTCAATCCCCAGTACCACACACACACACACAAACACACACACACACACACACACACAATAAATAAGTAAATAAAATAAAATAAAGCAGCCTTGTCTCTATGACCTCTTGCCTGTAACTTTTTTTAGAGGCTGATCCATTTCAAGGTTGTTACCCAAGAAGTCGCAGTCTCAGGGCATGTCAGGCTCTCATCTTGTACAAGGGAACAAACTGAGGTCCACAGTGAGAAGAGAAAATTTTCTTCTGGTGCAAAGCCCTCATGTCTGAAGGGAGGAATTGGAGAGCTGGCCCGGGCACAAGGCTTGTAGTTTACCTTTCATCTTGAGCTTGGACGACACTCAACAGCACTGAAAGATGTTCCAGACAGATGAGAAAACATGCTAGACTGAGAGGCTTAAAGGAAATGGATTTCCCAACTCATCGCAGAAGTTGAAAAGCTTTCCAGGAGAATTCTTCCATCTCTATAATAAAATTTTTTTAGCCTATGTTCCATTAATCTTTATGTCCACAATGGAAAGCCTTTTTCTTAATAATATCCCCTTCAAATATTTGAAGACTATTCTGAAGTCTCCCCATGGACTCTTTGCTTTGAGAATAAATAATCTAAATTCCTTTAAACTTTTCTTATAAATTCTTCTTCTTGTTCTTTTATTAATCTTTATAGCTTTCCACAAGCTTTCTTCTAATTTTTTTTTATCTTACTTCTAAAATGTAAAACCAGAAGAGAACGAAGTGCTGATGCTGATTATATGGCTCACAGCAAACTGAGTTCTTTGAGGGCAGAGGCCATTTTTAATTCGTCCTTGACTCTTAGATCAGTATCTAGCACATGCTTTTCCTGAAAAGAGCCGGGAAGTAAATATTTTAGATTTTGTGGTCCAAGAGACAATGTCCCTATTCCTTGAGCAACTGTCTTAATACCTCTTTTTTTTTTTTTTTTACATTTTCCATTAAAAAATGTATAAATAATTCTTAGCTTAAGGACCTTGCCAAGACAGGCAGGATGGCCTTTGGGCTCTGCTTTGGGGAGACCTGCTTTAGATCCTAGAACAATGAGCGACACATTGCAGACATTTATTGTTAAATAAAAGAATGCCCACATCCATGACAGTTATTTCACACTTTATTTCATGTTCTTGTCTAACATTTCTAGTGTGTTGTTGACTCCATGTGCTTGTCCTCTGAGATCTCCAGATCTTCATCTGCCATCTAGCCTTACGACCATCACTTTGCATGGGGTTTGTACTTGAGTAGTTACTCCCTAAATCAAAGTCGCTCTGGGATCTATCTATTAGCCTTCAGTTGCCTGTGGCTTTGAATCTCACCTTTAATTCACTGAAGCTGTTTTGAACATTTGTTTTTTTCCAAAGCTTTAGCAGCCGCACTAGTTTTGAAGTCATCTGTGAGGGCAACAAGCAAGCCCACGGAATTGGTAGGACTGAAATGCTGGACCCCATTCAACCACATTCACTGAGCTTTATTTCCATTCTTTTATTGCCCCCCTGACCCTGGTTCTGGGGATCGATCCAATCCCAGAGCTTCCTGCATGCTAGGCAATTGCTTTACCCATGAACTACATCTGCAGCCCTTTTTGTTTTTTTATTTTGAGACAGAATCTCACTAAGTTGCTGAGGCTGGCCTTGAACTTTTGATCTTCCTCCTCAGCCTCTGGAGTAGCTGTGACTGCAGGTTATGTGCCACCCCCTGGGGGCTATTTCCATTCTTATGTCTCTTGTTTCCCTTGTAGGGGTTGCATAGCTCATTTCTACTTATTACTCAGGAATAGATCATCAGAGGGTCTCACAGAGAAGGCTGGAACTAATAACAAAAGATAAAAAACCACACCACCCCCAAACCCCTTTCTTTCTTCCCCTTTAAATCTCTGGGCCCGTAGAGAATACTTGTTCCAGCCCAGGGCAGTGTGGAGTTCTGTATGGGTCAGAAGAGCTTCCACTCTGAGCTGAAACGAAGCAGTCTTGAGGGGCACAAATCCATAGCACAAGGGGGATCTAGCTGCTTTACAGAATGCCTGGGGACCCGTCGCTGGGACTGAGCACATCGCTCGTGCCACCCTCTCTACCCGACTCCCAGTTTCAGTTGAATTGATTTCTAGGTCAGCAATGGCCTTTCTGCCGAAAGTCCTCTATCTGCAGTGACCTTGTGTAGGTACCAGGGTCCAGCGGAACCCCCTCTAACTCTGAGTAGTTCACGAGGAGCCAGACTCCTGGTCCTCAGCATCCTGCCTTGGTCCATGGAAGGGCTATTTGGTTTAGCCAGATGGTTGTCAAGGCTGATGGGGACACGGGAGGGAACACTCCTTTTCCCGTGAGCCCCCAACTAGCTGTTATGTGGTTACCACATTCAATCCAAGGGCACTGGGAAAAGCTTTACCCTGGTCCCTTAGGGGTGACACATGTTCCTCATAACCTGGTATATCCGGTCTTCCCTCCCTCCCTGCCCCTCTCCTTCCTTTTGCAGAGACTGCTTTGATTGCTCCCATTTAAAATGACCTGGAAAGCTGTACTTATATTTATTTTATTTATAAAGACTTTCATCTTAACCAGCTGGGGGAAGTTGTAAAATGGTCAAACCATGGTGGATCAATCTTTAACTTTTTTTTTTTTTGAATGTTAAAGTAAGGAAAATGATGACAATTTTAAGGCTTTATTAGGAGGAAATGATCCACAGGGCTGGTGGACAGCTGAAGGTCACAGATCAGGTGCTGCCTTTGGCTCAAGGATTCAGAGACGTGTAGGCAACGGGAAGTGAGCTCCTCCTGAGTTTTATGAGAGTCCGAGTTTGGGAATTTATCAATGTGTGCCTGGGATTTGCTGGAATGAGCCTCTTCACCCTTCTCATAAAACAAGCCTGTGTCTGATTAAAGCTGGCTGGCCTTCCTTCCTTAGATACGGAAATTAATTCATTTTGAGTTTGGAAGGGGGATATCACATCTTTGTCTGGCTTAACTGATAAATAGCTTCATTTGCATGTGGAGATCGTGTTTATTCCGTACCTGGTAAAAGAACAATGTCTATGACATTGAATTTGCATATTTTCCATCACTAATGTTTGGAGAGCCTCTTTGAAGGTATTTTTAAATTCTGTATATACTCTCTCCTCTTGTATTTTTCTCAGAGATCCTTCTTTGTGTCTAGTCAGGATGGGTTCAGGCATGTCGAGGCAGCAAAACCACTTCAAAACCTTTGATGCTGGGCATGGTGGCATGCACCTATAATCCAGTGACTCAGGTGTCTAAGGCAGGAAGATTCAAGTTCAAGATCAACCTTGGCAACTTAGAAAGACCCTGTTTCAAAATAAAATACAAAAGGAGCTGGGAAGAAGCTCAGTGGTAGAGCCTCACTGGATACAATTCCCAGTACCAGGGGTGGGGGAAATCTCAGTAGCATAATACAATGAAGGCTTATTTAATTCTTATGCTACATGCCCATTATGTTCCACATGGCTGTGCTTGAGGGCATTTTCTCTCGGAGACCCCCCATCTAGAAAAAGGGAAGGTAATTTTTTTTTCTGTAAAGAGTCAGATAGTAAATATTCTTGGCTTTGTTGACCATAGGTTATAGCTACTCAACTGTGCTGATATAGTTTGAAAACTACCACATAGTGTGAAGGAATGATCATGATTGTGTTCCAATAAAACTTTATTTACAAACCTGGCAGTGGGTTGGATTTGTCTGCTGTGGTTTGCTCACCCTGTGGTCGGGAGGAGGAATGTGGTGAGTATTGCACAGATTCTTTAAGGTTCAACTTCCTCTTATATTTCATTAGCCACAGTGAGCCATGTGGCCGTGCCTGACTTCATGGAGGTTCAGAAGGCCCTCATTTGTAGGAGAACTGGAAAAATGGATGAACAGGCACCAACGATGACACATCCTTTTCCTTCTTTTAGAGAAGTTCAGCATTTCTAGACTAGCACGTCTTCCAAAAACATTCAGCAATTCCAATCTAAAAAAATGTTTTACAACTCAGTTGCTTTGATGGAAGCCAACTTTAAGAGATGAAGAGCATCTGATTTCTTGGCGTCATTCTAAGTATTAAGTTATATGACATTTTTTTTTCTTTAAGCTGCCAAGGTTCTGTTTCACTTCTTGCACCAATCTGTTGAGGCTAAATTCATCCATCTAACTCATTCCCGGGTGTTTAGATTTCTGGTTAGACTTCTGAAACCAGACAGTTGACCATATCCTTTATTCCTTCAACTATTAAAAAAAAGCATGTACATATAGCTATCGAAGTCCTGAGTTCTCTCACCATTTGCTGGGGTAGGACTGGGCCTAGGTTTTGTAGACCACCTGGGCCTGTGTGACCCCTTTCTGTGTCCCCAGGCAAGGTGCAGAGCCAGAGTCTCCACCCGGCAGGGTCTGTAGAGCTTCCCTTGTCTTCTAGCATCCCCAGCATTATCTCTAAGCTTTACAAATGAGGAGACATCATTTCTTCCAGGAGAGGGCACTATGAACCAAGTCTTGAATGTTCAACTAGAGGCACAAATTAAGGATTAATGAAACCCATATTCAAACCCTGAAACTATAGCACCTATCATAAAACACAAACCAAAACACCACACTAGGAATGTACTCTATAAAAAAAGAAATGCAATTTATTAACAACTTGTACATTCCAGAAGGTACAAAGTGCTTTGTTAAATCAAGCAAACATTTTTAGTGGATGTTTTGCTTCTTTTCTTACAAACTCAGGCTTTCTGAACCAAAGCCTGAGCTCAGTCTGAGCTGCTTTGGCGAGGTTCTTGGGATCTTGGGGGCCAGGGCCACAAGTTTGGTGCTGTTGGAAACAGAATTATTTGCCTCTTTCAGGCATCTTCTCTGATAGGAAAGTGAGTAACACTTCAGAATACAGAATACAAAATACAGGAAGACAATATAATGAACTGCAATGGTTCCTTAAGTGCTAAAATGGAAGATGCCAGATGTTCATAATATCGGGAATTTTTGAGCATGTAACTTGGAGGTTATAAATGATTTGGTCACACCCACCTTCTCAGTTCATTTGTTCTTAAGTATCTCTTGCTCTGTGGTGTGCTCTTAAGAGAACAATCCACCCTCACCCTTTTTATTTTTTGCAGCAAATAGAAATTTGCTGAAAAACTTTCTCCTTGAATCCTGACTGTGACTATTAGGTTTCTGTACTTGTTCTGCCTCAATTTTATTGCCTATAAAATAGGCATAATTATAGTGCCTGTCTCTGAGGATGTCATGATTTCTTTTTTTTTTTCTTTTTTTTCCCCTCTGTATCTCACAAGTTTGCAAACTGTTTTAACCTCCCTTGTACTTTTTTCCACATTGCTGCCAGATAACTCCCTCTGGAATAAATTTACTCTCAAGAAGATTAGTTATCAATCAAACATAAGATATTAAGGATATTAATGGCAATTTTCTGGTGGTATTCTTCTCTTGGGTTGGGGAATTCACTTTCTTTTCCCAATTAATCTTTTCATTATCATACAAAGTACCCAATATATTTTTTTTTTTTTTTGTGGTACTAGGGATTGAACCCAGGGCCTTGTGCATGTGAGGCAAGCACTCTACCAACTGAGCTATATCCCCAGCCTACCTCCCAATATATTCTTCATAAACTCCTCCATATGATTTATTTATTTATTTTCTAGTTGTCAATGGATCTTTATTTATTTATTTATGTGTGGTGCTGAGAATTGAACCCCGTGCTTCAGACATACTAGGCAATTGTTCTACCACCCAGCCCTCCATATGATTTTTTTTCATGGAATGGTGTCCTTTGGTTTTATTCCCTTTGTACAAGTACATTTCTGGATTAAGTCATGTCATGTCAAAAAGATACTACTAATGATCACACTAATAATAATTGGCTACTCTCCATGTTCCAGGTCTGACACTTTGCTATTTGATTCTCATCAGACATTTAGGCTGCATCTCCATTTTACAGATGAGGAAACTGAGCGTTAGAGAAGTTAAGAAATTTGGTACAAGTCACACTTGTAGAAGCAGCTGAGCCTGCCCCTGGTATGTTGACTTCAGTACTACATTAGATTTTCCTAAAAGGTGTTGCTCTGGTGAGATTCTGAATATACAAAAGGACAAAGGCTGGACCATATATAAAAATAGAACTCTGATTCACAATCTACACAAACCAGCCCAGGAAACAGATTTAGTATTTACAGGAAGCAGCCCAGGAAGCTAGCCTGCTATCTATGAGTCAGACTGTGCAGGAAGTCAGATCTCTATCTCTAGCAAACAATCCAGGAAGCCAAACACTGTAGCAATTGGCCCCAAAAGGCCAAGAATTGATTAATCACTGACAGCTTCACTAATTTTTGTTCCTGTTTCCAATTTAAGACCAATCAGGGAAAGCCAAGTGTACATCCTGTTCTAGTTCTGATCTGGCTTGGTTCATGGCTGGTGGCTCTTTGGGAGATGGTGGTACCACTGGAGGAAGTAGGTCATGGGGGAGGTGTGTCCTTGAAGGGTGTATCTAGTCCATGGCCCCTTTCCCTCCCGCACCCCCTGCTTGCTTGCTACCATGAGGTGAGAAGTTTTCTTCCACCAGATACTCTTCGCCATGATGTTTTGCCTCACCACAAGCCCACAGCAATGGGACCAAGTGACTATGAACTGAAATCCCTGAAATCATGATCCAAAGTAAATCTTTCCTTCTGTAAGTTGTTTTCCTCATGTATTTTGTCACAGTGAAGGATAGCTGACTAACACACACTCCTAGCCAGTCACGTAGGATATCCTGCCGCCAACTTCCCCAGGCCAACAAACCGCCAATTGACATACCTGAAGGCTTTCTTTTTCTCCACTATAATGCATTCCCATTCCTCTGCCTGCCTTTGAGTCTCTGCCAAATACAAGTGACAGTGGCTGACTCTCTTGCTATATAACAAGCACTGAAGAAAGAGCCTTTGTGTGTTCTCATTTAGTTGGTCTTCATTTTCCACCTGGTCACCATGCATTTTCTCTGGACTATGTCGATTCTCTTTCCTGTCCCACACCAGCTGCTTTCCATGGACTCATGTTTGACAAGTATTTTCTTTTTTTTCCTCCTTATTATTCAGGTTGACATCCCAACTACAGAGAATTCTGTCTCTCTGTCTGAAATTGCACACACTGGAGATTCATAGTGCTGTGACTTCATCAATTGATCAATCATATTTCTATAGCTTTAGCTATTTCTGTTCCAATTTGCTATTGGTCATGACCTGTCCACTGGTTTTCTCAAATGTCCACTTTGGTCATTGGGTAATGACTTCACTTCTGCAGCTGGAGAGAGGATTTTGAGACATTTGACAAGCATTTTTTAGGAAAGAAAACAACTTCAGTCCTGAGCACTACAGAGCTCCCCAACTGCTCAGAATTCTTCTGTCTCATGGCTGCTTCTTGTGACACATGACCAAAGTCTGTTCCTTTGGTCTTTTCAGAAATTGCCACAGGTTAAAAACAGTCCAGCTGTTGCTTACTCTTGGATTTTCAGGTCCTACTAATTCAAGTATCTTCAAATACTATCAAATGAAAAATGAACTAGTACAAATCTGGGCAGGTAACACCTTAGCTCAAAACTGTGGATTTGGTCCTAAATGGCTTCATATGTCAAGATATCCACTCTTCACTCTGACAGTGCAGAGCTGTTTCCACAGTGTGTACCACTTCACGGACACTTATTGTGTGTCAGGAATTGTATTAGGGACTAAGGAAACGGTCATAAGAGCCTTGGTCCCTATGTAGAGTCATAGGCCATATACATAAAATACAGCAGACAACACAAGATCTCACATTCTGAGTGTGGAATCACTCTTGCTGGCACCAGTAACGGTTGGGTCTCATCTAGTCCTCGCGCTTGTCACAGTGCAGTACAAATGAAAGAATGTTTTTGTTCACCCCACTGAACTGCAATCCCTCAGGTGACCCTCATCTACCTGATATGTTGCCAACACCTCAGCAGGTTCCTGTTCATAGTGGACAGGTTGACAGTATAGCTCTCTGCTCCAAGAAAAGCAAGGTCAAGTCCTGGCTCTTCTACATTTTAATTAGGAGAACTAGAGCAAGTTGATCTTTCTAAGGTTCTGGGTTTTCTTCTGTAACACTGGGAGAATAATAATTTTGGTAATCCACTTCCACCTCAGATCATTTCCACACCATGGGCACATATTAAATACTCAATAAATATCTTCTGCTCTAACTATAAATTCAATTGCCTTGAAATTCCAGTGGCACAGATGATACATACTTCACAGTTGAGAGGAAGGAAGGATTGCTGGAGCATATCCTGAAAGTTGGGTGTTATTCTGGGGTGGAAGCCAAGTGAATCCATTCCAATGTTATGTGGCACAAGAGCAAGTGATAATGTTATGCTGTACTTCTGAACAGCACATGCTAAAATAAAACATCTCGCTAATGATAGGGGCAGGAAGAACATGAATTCATGTCTTAAAGTAAGAATGGAAACATTTGGGAACTCCTGGTTTGCACAGAGAATGTTGGCAATCACCTTTACATAGACATGTGGTAGGATCTGATTTTTTTTTTTTTTTTTTTACAATTGCTTCAGAAAAATGATCTTGGTCATGGGAGAGCTGAATAAGGGAAGTCAATAATTTCTAAGGAGGAGAAGAGTTTCATCGAGTATACTTCATAGTGGAGAAAACCGGGAGGGGGCTCTAAGTTTAAATGCTCCCATTTCACATATCGATGCTGTGAATCCCAATTTCCCCTAGTGAGGCTAAAGTCTTATTGAGAGAATTGAATGAGATAGCAAACGTGAAATTACCAGCACAAAACCACATATTTCTTGAAAACTGGAAATATTCTTGATATGAATTTCCATTTTCATTCTCCGAGTGATAGTAACATTGGGAATTGTATAGGAGACTGGAATAGTTATCCCAAGACGGGGAATGAGTGTGCATAAAAAATTCATGCAGAAATAGTGTGGTGGAGACTGCTGATTATCCTCCAAATCCATTCTCCTTTTCTTCAGTTGTAACAGAATCCCTCATTTTATATGAGCCATGGCTGCTTGGAATGACAATGACATTTTCCAGCCTCCTTTGAGGGAGGCGAGGCCGTGTGTATGGATAACTGGCCGTAGAGGAAGTGGAATGTGCAAACCACCAAATATTTCCTTGAAGAGAGATGATGAGCTCTTTTCCTTTTCCTCCTCTGATGTCTGGGATATTGATTTCGTGGCTGGAACTGCACAGAGCAGTCACTGGGACCCCAAGACAAAGGTCTCACTTGAGGATGGAGAAGCCTGGGTCCTAGATGGCTGTGGAGCTACCATGTCAGCACTGGGCTGTGCTAGCTATGGAGGCAGAATAATTTCTGTATTTCCAAATCCACTGTTGTTTGGTCCTCAGGAAACAGTTTCCTTACAGGAAACACTGAATACTATTTTTTTTTTTTTAAATTTAGGACAGATGAGGCTGGACACCCGAAGAATTAGCAGGAAGCAGGTTTATTGGTTACAGGATCCAGAGGGGCTAGCACCTATACATTCTCTGGACCATGAGTCTAGAAAGTCCTTGAACTTTATACCCAGTTAGGTGTGTGTGGGGGGGAGCTTGAGATTTCCATTTTTGCAGGAGTCTACATAAAAGTAATTTTTTCTTTGAGTTCTCAGAAAGTGATTTTTGTCTCATTTTTTTAGAATAGTCAGAGGTTTTACGTATTTTACCACAAAAGCAGGAGTAACGTCATCAAGTCCTCGGTTAAACTTGGTTTTTGCAAGAGAGAGCGACAGGAAATAGGAAGTTCTAACCACATCGAGCTCTTTTGCAGAAATCTTTGCTGATATTCTGTTAACAAGAACAATTATGGTGAGGGTCTCTAGAGAAGCTTAAGATGCATTGGTGGAGGAGGGGGGTGCCACTACAATTTAACTATTGATACAGGCACTGAAAGACATGACTTTAAAGGGAACTTTTTTTAATATTTATTTTTTAGTTGTTGTTGGACACAACACCTTTATTTCACTTATTTATTTTTATGTGGTGCTGAGGATCGAACCCAGGGTCTCACATGTGGAAGGCGATTGCTCTACCACTGAGCCACAACCCCAGCCCTAAAGGGAACATTTTAAGAGACAAATTCAAGGCCCAAAAAGAATGTGAGTTCCTCACAAGAATTCATTTTAAAGAATGCCAGTCCATCAAGCTAAGGAAGGAAAACCAGCCCACTAGGTCCCAGTAAGAAGGCTGGCCAAGTCAAAGTTTGGATTTCATATTATTCATTAATGGAAAAAAACATAGATAGTGTTGGTATGTGTAAGTTGCTATATTTCAGACTTTTATGTTGATTTGGCCATGGCAGTCTGGAATTGCTAAGAATCCTGATAATAGTGGTGGTAGAACAATGGTGCTTCTCTTTACACTGGGTTTTTGGATAACTTGTAGACAAGTAAAAAAAAAAAAATCATATGTGTGTATTTGATTTTTGTACTAACAAATCAGGACTATGCCCACCATAAAATCATATCTTCTTGCTGATGGTTCAGTCATTTTTAAAGATTTGATGTTTCAACAACAATTGCCAATAATGAATCTGCTGAAAAAAGAATCAGGAAAATAATTCCATTGACAGTAGATTGAAAAAACAACAAACCAGAAAACATACCAACCCTCACTCCTGTGCCCCCCAGGAGTAAATTTAACCAAAGAGGTGCAAAATCCCTACAACAAAAATGACAGAACTTAGAATAAATAAATAAAAGGAGACACTAGAAGATGAAAGACCTCCCATGTGCATGAACAGGGAGAATCAATATTGTTCAAGTGGCCATCTTGCCAAAAGTGATCTACAGCTCCAGTTAAGCTTCATAAAAACACCAGTGACATTCCTTGCAGAAAGAGAAAAAATTTTCTAAAATTCATATGGAAGAACAAAAGACCCAGAATAGCCAAAGCCATTCTGAGCAAAAGGAGCGATGTTGGAGGCATCACAATACCCAGTGTCAAATTATGCTACACAGCTATAGTAACAAACCAGCACGGTACTGGCATTAAAACAGACACGTAGACTAATGGAAAAGAATAGAAGTCCCAGAGACAAACCTATTCAGATGCAGTCATCTGATCCTTGACAAAGATGCCAAAAACATACACTGGAGAAAAGAAAGACTTTTGAACAACTGGTGCTGGGAAAATTGGAGAGCTGTATGTAGAAGAATGACACCAGTTTTCTCTCTCTCTCCTGCACAAACATTGTTTCAAAGTTCAGAGACTTCAAAACTGTTAGAAGAAAACATAGGGGTCAACATTCCCACATATAGGCACAGACAACAACTTCCTCAGTAGGACCCCTAAAGCACAGGAAATAATACCAATAATTAATAAATGGGATGGCATCAAATTAAAAAGCTCCTGCATAGCAAAGAAACAAGAGCAAGAAGAGAGTCTACAGAATGGGAGAAAATCTTTGCCAGATCCTCTATTGGCAGAGGATTAATATCCAGAATGTATAAAGAACTTTAAGAACTTAACATCAAAAACAAAAAAAAAAACCCCAAAATTAATAACCCAATTAATACATGGGTAAATGAACTTTACAGACTTTTTTTTTCCAAAAGCAGAAGTATAAATGGCCAATGAATGTTTGAAAAATGTTCGACATCTTTAGCAGTCAAGCAGACACAAATCAAAACCACACTGAAATTTCATCTCACATTAGTAAAAATGGCAGTCATCAAGAATACAAATAATTTATCACAATTTATCATATCTCTGTATACAAGATATATTGATAAATTGTGGTATAGAGGTGTATTAAGAATTTTAATGTTGGGCGGGGTTGTGGCTCAGTGATAGAGTGCTTGCCTAGCATGTGCAAGGCCCTGGGTTCAATCCTCAGCACCACATAAAATATTGAGTCCAACTACAACTAAAAAATAAATTAAAAAAGAATTGTAATGCAAATAATAATAATAATAAAACTCATGTAAAAAAATAAATAAAAATTAAAAAGAATACAAATAATAATAAATGCTAGAGAAGATGTGAAGATAAAGGAACATGTTTACATGGTTAGTAGGACTGTAAATTAGTACAACTACTATGGAAATCAGTATGGAGGCTCCTCAAAAGACTAGGCCTGAAATCACCATATGACCCAGCTAAACCATGTCTCAGTATTTGCTCTGAAAAATTAAAGGTATCTTACTACAGTGATACATGCAAAGCCACGTTTATAGCAACACAATTCAAAATAGTCCAACTATAGAACCAGCCTGTGTATCCATCAATAGATTAATGGATAAAGAAAATATGGTATATATACCCAAAGATATTTTATTCACTCATAAAGAAAATTAAATTATGTCATTTGCAGGAAAATGAATGGAATTAGAGATTATCATGTTAAGTAAAATAAGTCAAACTCAGAAAGTTAAATGTCATCTATTTTCTCTCATATGAAGAAGCTAGAAAGGAAAAAGGAAAAGAAAGGATGGGGGTGGGTCTCCTAAAAACCAAAGGGGAGATCATTAGAGAAAAGGGACCAAGGGGTAAAGATGGGGATGGAGGGGAGAAGTGCTGGGGAGCGACACCTGCCAAATTATTCTGTTCTATTGAGTGCATTTATGAATATGTAAGAGTAATCCCCATTGATACGTACAACTATAATGCACCAATAAAAAATGAGGGGAAAAAAAGAATATAAGTCATGATAAATGTGAGGGTGTGGGAAAAAGAACACTTTTACACTGTTGGTTGGAATGTAAATTAGTATAGCCACCATGGAAATCAGTATGGAGGTTCCTCAAAAGACTAGGCATGGAACCACCATAGGACCCAGCTCCACCACACCTCAGTATTTATCCTAAGGAATTAAAGTCATCATACTACAGTGATATACACATACCCATGTTTACAGCAGCACAGCTCACAGTGGCCAAGTTATGTTACCAGGCTGGGTGTCTGTCAACAGATGACTTGATAGAGAAAATGTGGTCTATATACACAATGGAGTTTCACCTCCACAAAAAAAGAATGAAATTGTGTCATCTGCAGGAAAATGGATGGAACCAGAGACCATCATATTAAGCAAACTAAGTCAGATTCAGAAAGTTAAGGGTTCTGTGTTTTCTCTCATACGTGGAGGTTAGAGAGAAAAAAGGAAAAACAAAGAGGGTGGATCTCAGGAAATTAGAAGGGAGACCAGTAGGATAGAGAGAAGAAGGGGGCCAGGGGAGGGAGCCGCGGAGGAAAAGAGGAAGTACTGAGGAATGAAATTGGTCCAGTTGTGTTATATGAATGTGAGCATATGTCACACTGAATTCCACTATTATGTATAATTATCATGCACAAATTAAAAAAAAAAAAAAAAAGACAACTGGTGTAAAAACTGGCCCCTCCCCATTCTTTCATGTTTACCTTCCGTCCACAGTGAGTTGCTCCCTCACCTTCCAGGGAATGGGTCCATTTTAACTGTAGCACCAGAAAGTATGAGATGTCCTGTGTGGAGGGTAAGGTCATTGGGTTTGTGCTAAGTGATCTTTTTTCCTAGTGTATCTCTTGGCCACCTCTGAATAGGAAAAGCCAAGAGAAGTTTTTCAAGCAGTTGGTGGGGCCAGTTCTGCTTCCCACTTCCTCTGTGAAGGCTTCCCCATGCTGCAGCTGTAAGTAGTTAAAAATGGCCTCAAAAGCTATAGTTGGTACCACTCCACTTGCCTTTTAATTTTGTATTTTGTGTTTTCAAAGTGTACATTAATGACTTCCTCTTTCTTCATCATAGCCATCTCTGTGTCTTGCTTAGAGTCGGCAAGCATCTAACAAGTGCTTGTTAATTTTTTACTCCGTGTCTAGGTGTTGGGTATTGGGGCAGAGTGGGCTTATTTGTACCCTTTCAAACGTATGAACGAATCCTAAATTTATGGTAAGTCTTTTAAACTTTGAAAGTTGACTTGTTACAAATGTGACTTGCAAATAACTCTCTAACTCAGTGAGGCAAGTGGTTGATAACAGCTTGGTCAGTAAATTCCAGTGATTTTTTTTTTTTTTCTTGTACTGGGGATTGAATGCAGGACTTTGTGCATGTGAGACAAGCACTCTACTGACTGAGCTATATCCCCAGCCCAAATTCCACTGATTTTTAAAAAGCACTAACCGAAGATGATTGAATTATCAGTATTTCTGAATTTATGGTAAATTAGCATCACTGTGCTTTGCAAGGTTCCTTTTATTTGCTCATTATTTATTCTTTTAAATCCCATATCCACTTTCATTCCTTTTTAACATTTATACTAATGTTTACTGTGTATCTTTTCTTTGCATTTACAATATATGTTCTAAGTTCTTTATGTAAATTTATGTGTTTATTATTCATTTAAGTCTCATTACAATCTTATGAGTCAATAATCTTTATTATACCCATTTAATGGATGAAAGAACTGATGCATAGAAAGATTAAGTAACTTGTCTGTGGTCATACAGCTATTAAGCCACCAAGTTGGGATTTGAACTGGGAAGTTGGAGTTGGAATCCATACTTTTAGACACTGACCATACCACCGAAATGTGTATTGTGCTTTGTGTGTTTGCATTTTTAATTTCTGCAGATAGAATTGTGTAAATAGCACTGAACTTGGTATCATTTTGCTTCTTTGCCTTTAGAAGCTCCCATGTTGCTCTGTCTGCTTAGGAGCCATTCTTCTGATTGCTGTACCCCAGGGTGAACATTGATTGAATTTTGCGTGTCTGCTCTCCCAGGGATGATACTCCAATTTCCTGCCTCCACAAATAATGCTGCAATGAACACCCTCCCTCCAGACCTTCAAGAGAATCTCCTTGGGATATAAACCATGCTTTTGTTTCATGAATGCACCTCTATGAAACAGAAGCTAGTAAATTTGGAGCCCTTTTCTGGAAAAGTTACTTATGCCCTTGCAATGATGTCTCAGGCACAGTTTTGTGCCTCAAGGAAAACAGGTATTTGTATGTATGAAATCAGAATCCCTTTATGTACTATCCACTTTTTAAATGTTTATTTAAGCCACTCATGTGCTGGGGTGTATTGGAGGGCTGACAGGAAGATGGCTAAGTTATCTTTGCTCCCAGAATAGGAAAGTGATAAGGATCTGGACTTGGATTTGGACATGGGTGCAGAAAACAGATGTGTTGCCTGCACCTCTATGAACAAGGGCAAGTTTCTTGAACGCTCTAAAGTTCAATTTTCTCATATTTTAAATAGGAGTAATTGGTGGTGATTGTGAGAATTAAATGAGATAGTATATGTAGAGAGCTTATCCCAGACCCTGACATAAAATAAGTGCTCACAAAGGTGGGAAAACCCCTGTCCTTGAGAAGCTCCTAGCAGAGGAGGAGAGGGATGCTCATCCAGATATCACTAGGAAGTGCATAAGGACCATGACAGCAACATTGGCAAAGCAGCACAGTGCACAGAGGAAACGATATTAAATGAAAATCAATACAGTCATGTGTTGCATAACAATGTATCCATCAACAACAGACTGTGCATTCAATGATGGTCCCATAAGATTATAATGGAGCTGGTGACATTGTAGCCATCATGACACAGTAGTATGAAGCACTCACTACTCACGTGTTTGTGGTGGGACTGGTGCTAACAAGTCCAGGGTGCTGCTGATTATAAAAAAAGCATAGCACGTACAATTATGTGCAGTACGTAATACTTGACTATGATAACAAATAGCTATGTGACTAGTTCATGCTACAACTAGACAACACTTTGTTATCCTTATTAGAGTGTACTCCTTCTACTTATTAAAATAAAATGTGTTGTAAAGCAGTGTGCTGGGTTACACCAGCAGCAGCCTCATACATCTTGTGATTACTGTTTCTCTTGATGGCATCATTTTCTCTTGTGCTTGATTTAATCTTGTGTTGTTTTGCTCATCGTGGCTCTAAAAGCAATAAGCAATACCAACATCTATGCACCATACAGCCAGGTGTGTAGCAGGCTATGCCACCTGGGTTTGTGTAAATGCACTCTGTGATGTCAAGGATGCGACTGCTTAATGATGCTTTTATCATTGTTGAGTGATGAAGGATTGCAGTTGCCTACCTTGTTAGAGATGCTGTCTACTGGTTATTTTGTTTTATTCTGGTCCTCTAAGGTGTGTTCACTACTTTTATTTGATGGCATTAGAAACCAAGGCTCAATGTCAACTTGCCATTCAAAGTCACTTTGCTGGTTGTGGTTTTTGTGGATTTGAATCCCTGCCTGGCTGGCTCCAAAGCCTAGTCTGTTTCAAAGACACTGAAGAGAAGCTGGTATTTGATCTGCAACATCAAGGATGAGCAGGTGGATTGAATATGCAGACATTTTCCTTGGCACCTTAGCTTTGGCATCTTTTTAAAGAATCCAGTGATGGAGATTCATTATGGTCACAGGTTGGACACTTGGAGCACATTGGCAGTGTCATATCTGCCATCAAAAAGGAGCACATAGACATCAACTTATGGAAAGTCAGATTTTATTCTTAAAATTCCCTTAAAATAAAGTATTAGCTCTGTGTCTGTCCTGTGATGTGCATGCAGCTTCTATCTTCAAGCTTGTAGTCACTTTTCCCTGTGGAGTAGTGTGGATTGCTGCTTCTTTGGACCACAGTGCCTCTTCCGTTTCTATAGTTGGTTTGTGTTTGGTGCGGTGTTAAACAAGAATCGCATTGCTTTAATAACCACAGTCAAATTGGTGAGGCCAGGTGTCTGTGCCAGAAACATGAGGGCCACTGCCTGGTGGAAAGGCAAGGGGCTGAGGTGGACTTCATGCCTGTGTTCTGCTCTTTGGGACTGTGGGAAGGTCACTCATTCACATGCTTAACCTATTTAAGATGTGGCATTAGTGTAAAAGTAGAGAGATGGTAGTTCACATGGGTATTTTGTTAAAAGAGGATTTTAAGGGAAATAGAGATATATTTGAAAAGGGCCCAGATGGAGGAAGACTGTGATGAATTGGATAAAGAGTTTGGGCTCCATCATCTAGGGTGACAGGTGCATGTATTTGCATATGCCAGACCTGAGGATTTCTATATGATGAGAAAATTGTAGGGAGCCTACAGAGGGATTATGTATAGTCTGGACCAGAAGGAGGGTTCAAGACTGGAGTGTAGGAGCCCAGTTGGAGGTGGTGACAAGAGTCAGAAGATAGTCAGTGGAAGTCTAGAACAATGATGGCGAGAAGTCAGCACAGCATAGAGATGCTGTGAAGGACCAGCGAGGCTGCGTGAGTCAAGGAGGCGCTGGGAGCAACAACATGGGTGTCACACCAACTCCCATGGAAATGCAGGCTTGCCTCTCCCTCTGCGCCCCTCGCCCCTCACTCTGTGCTTTTCCTGGTAGGAACTTCTGCCTTTGGAGGAATGGAAGACTCATGAGGAAAACTTGTCCTTCTTCTGTCCCTACAGTGCTGAGAGGAAAGTCAGGTTTGCGGAAGCCCAGCCCCCCTGGTTCTCTCTCCCAGCAGCCCATGTCCATTCCCTGTCCCTCCATATCATGAACTCGGCAGGACTGCTCAGCCCTGTAGTGCAGGTCAGTCCTGTGACACATCAACGCAAGCTCTTCCAGGGAGACTGCAAATACAGTTGATCATTTCAGCTCCGTACATCTGGGTCTATCTTGTCAAAAGGCCTGGAACTTTTAAGGGAAGAGATGTGATTGATTAGCAGCATCCCTTAAATCCTAACATTTATGTCAAGGTAAAAATCCTAATTTTGGGATTCTTTGAAATCTTCTTCCTTCCTCCTTTCTTTTTCAAAAACTTTACCAAACCCAGTGACCTCTGTGTGTTTGGCTAAAATTAAATGTTTTTGCCCTTTTCTCTTAAATAGCTACGGGTGGCCATAACTCAGCAGGTAAGGTCATAATCAGCCCTGATAGGCACGTTCCTATAAATATATTATACTTCTATACAGTGAACACATTTGAATCCCAGGGGCTATAAAGAACTCTGCCATATATGCACAGTCATTCCTCAGTATCTGCAGATGTTTGGTTTCCTCTTTGATGGATACTCAAGAACCTTATATAAAGTGGCATAGTATTGCATAGAACCTACAAATATCTTCCAGTAGACTTTAAATCCTCTATAAATTACTTATAATACCCAATACAACGTAAATGACACATAAATATGCTATAATGTATTGTTTGGGGGAATAATGACAAGAAAAATGTCTGCACATGTTCAGTACAGATGCAGTTATTTTTGAATATTTTCCATCTGTGATTGGTTGAATCCATGGATGCAGAACCTATAGACAGGACTGGTTGTGTACAGGCATGTGACTGCATTATACACAGCCACCATATGCACACATACTATTGTATTCAAGCACAAATAACATGTGCAAACATACACATCTCACACATAAGCTGTGAATACATACCCACACTACATACCCACACCACACAACATACACACTCAAATGTCATAAACAGGCAACACACATGAACACACACATTGTGCGTACACCCCAGCAATCTCCCATGCACACAAAACACGTGAACACTCCCCTCAAACACGCACACTATAAGTGCATACCCACATATACATACCACATATACTACAAAAGAACCTGTGTAAAAGCTTCCTAACCAATTCTTTCTCATTCTCCCTCCTTTTCTCTTTAATCCTGGAGTCTATACAGGACTATACCAAGCACACGCACAGACTCAGAGCAAACCTCTGGACTCCTGAAAAAAAAACAACTGCCAAGAACCTGGGAAGCCCAGCCTTTGTGCACAGCCCCCGACGCCTGTGCCTACTCTCCTCCCCCAGGAACACACTCGGACAAAGAAGCACCTGCGCCCAGGCCAGACATCTTTATTTCCTTTTGCCTTTGATTAAGCCTCACAATAAAACGGCACACCAAGGGGCACGACATTACTGTGTCATTAAAGTGAGCATGTCACAAGTGAGTGTTGCTGAACCGAGATGCTTCGGAGGTTTTTATTTGCACCGAATCTTTGAGGCCAGCAGATGGAAAAAATGACTGTGGCCAGAGCTCATGGAGGTAGGCTTCGTCTGAGAGGCAGCCTGCACAGGCCGTCCTGACCTCTGACCTGCTTTCCCTAGAAAAGGCACGTGATTTAAAGTGTTGGATGCATAATCATAAACATAAACATAAACAGGACCCACAGGATGAAGCACATACACACACACATGCACACACACATACATACGCACGCACCCTTACGCATGCACACAGGTATTTCTACTTGAGTTCTTTTTAAAGTCAAAATCGATGTGCGAACCGCAGTTTGTTCTAAGGGACTCTTTGTGTATCATTTAGTGAATCTGGACCAGACCAAGTGTTTTTGCTGAAAATGGCCATTGCTCATAGCAGAGACACCATCCTCCTGTTAATGTCATTAGCAAGCAGAACAGCAGTGCCTACAAAGCTCAGAGCAGAGAAATGATACCCGGGGGAACCACACAGTGCCAAATAAATGTGAGGTGATTGACTATTTTCATCAGTACCTCCACAGCGGGGTTGGAGCCCATTTATAAGGGGCTGCCTTGGGCCCACAGGGAAGGGGACAATCAGACGATCCTGTTGCAGTTCCTATAGTCCTCAAAGACATCTCTTCTCCAGGAACAAAGCCCGGGGTCACACAGTTTGTCCTGAAGAAACTCCTGATAAATTTTGCTTTTTTTTTTTTTTTTAAAGCCTCTTTTCTTTGATTAGAGGTAATAAAGGCTTTTCCTTCTAAATATCTGTCCTGACACATCAAAAGCCCGAGATGAAAAATTCATTGTCATTTGCAAAGAATAGTGTCTTTGTGACTTGTTATCTGTTGAACTGGATGTTATGAAGTGTCTTTGAGGTCCCTGACAGCAGCTAGAATATTTTGCCTCTTGTGGCAAATGCGGTTGAAAGCATAATGATCGAGTGTGGGCTGGGCTGACCAGAACATTCTCCCAGAACAGCCAGACTGTCAGTGGGTTTTTGTGTATGCACAAAACTCTCCATTCTTTATCCCATTTCAATGGATGGGACTGACATCAGATGATAAGCTTATTGAATGGATAAGGTGGATTCTAGAAACTTCTGTCCTTTTCATCTGGTCTGGATTTACAAACAACTCTTTTCTGTTGTTCAACTTTCCAACATCAGAATTGTTGCTGGGGCCATGAGAGAAAATAATGGCATGACATTAGGCAGCAGTGGTCTCCTCTCACTTCTAAGGGAACAGGGTGACTTGCTAATTGGGATGAACCACATCGTAGCTGAATTTGCAAAAGCTTTTAAATTATAGCAAATTTTGTTTTCAAAAACAAAAACTGGATAGTTGAAAGAACATGATCTTGATCCAAAATTGATTTGATTTAAAAAATCGTGATTCTGAGGGGGAATGGGAAGCTTTTGTCTGATGGGCTCAGAGCTTCAGTTTGCAAGGTGAAAAGAATTCTGGGACCGGATGGTGGTGATAGTTGCATAACAGTGTGAATGGATTCAATCCTGCCAAACCGCACACATAGAAATGGGTAAGACGATGAATTTTTGTTACGTATATTTCACCAAGATTTAAAAAAATAAACAAAATTTATAATTTCTAGATAAATACTAGTGATAGAATAAATGGGGTTTTTGTTTTTGTGTTTGTCCTGCCTTAAAAAAAAAACAATCTAGCACCCTAAATGTCCCGTCTCTTTCATCTTACAGTGATAGTCTGAATGAACTCTCTAAAATTGGCTTGTTAATAATTGCTTGGTGGGTAAAGCACCACATATAAGCTTGTGCAATTTGCTAATGTGATCTTTTGTTTTAACCTGATGTAAACTATGGTGCTCTAACCGAATCTTTAGAGATTTAATTATGCAGGAAAATATTCTTAACCTCTCTCATTCTAAGCCAGCTAGTTTGCTATTCACTTATCTTTTAAAATAAAACCTTTGGCTTCTTTTATCTTTCTTTTGCTACTTTACTCCATTATATGCCAAAATAGCCTCCCTCTTTCAGAAACATTTTGTGCCCTTTACATGTTGACTTTTCAAGGAGAACATCTGTGTTTTTTTTCCTTCTAATTGAGAATGCATTGGTAATAGGGGAAAGAACAACTGGATGTGGAGCAAAAAGACCTGGGTTTGAGCTCCAGCTTTGCAGATTGTTAGGTTATTCCTTGGAGTCTCTCAGTTTCCTCATCTGTAAAATGGAGACAATAACTGCCTTTCCTATGAGTCTGCTGAGAAGTTCAAAAGAAATAATAAAAATGCAACTTACTGAGTGTTCACTAGGTGTTAAGATCTGTTCTGAATAATTTATGGGTATCAGCTAATTGAACCCTCTTAATAGCATGGTGAGCTATTATTCCCATTTCAAAGGTGAGAAAACTGAGGCCAAGAGAGATGGAGAAACATACCCAGGTCACAAAGCCGGTCAATGGTAGAGCTTGAATTTAAACCCAGGCAGTCTGATTGGGAAGGCTGTTTTGAGTTACAATGTCATCTTGCCTCTGTACAGATGTGAAAGTGCAGGTTACTTTAAAGCATCATATGAGGTGGAATGAGCGAGCACGACTGACTTTTTCTAGATTTACTTTCCACGTAGAATGTTATGAATGTAGATTCTGTGTCTCTCTTCATTCAGGGGCTCTGATTGGCCGAGGATGCAAATAATTGGGAACCATCTCCTTCACAGCCTTTATTGTTCTTGCTGTACAAACAATGGCCAATGCAGTTTTCTTCTTCTTTTTTTAAATATTTATTTATTTTTTTAGTTTTCGGTGGACACAACATCTTTGTTTGTATGTGGTGCTGAGGATCGAACCCGGGCCTCACGCATGCCAGGCGAGCGCGCTACCGCTTGAGCCACATCCCCAGCCCCTCAATTATATTCTTCATACTTGTGCTTCTAACCTGTAAACCCCAGGAGGCTGGGGACAATGGGTTGCTTGTTATTCATGATCTTTCCACAAGCAATGCCCAGCACATAACAGGTGTTTAGTGGTAACCAGATCTAACATTTATTGAAAGCTTATTGCTACATGCCCATCACCAAGTACTTTACATACATTGACTCATTTATTATTCACAACAGTGCAATAGCAGGCTATAATGATCACCATCTCCATTTTACAGATAAAGAAACTGAGGCTGAGTACACTTAGGTAGAGTGTCCGTGGCGGTGCAGTAGTAAACAGTGGGATCTGGATTGCAATCCAGAATGTTTGCCTCCGGAGACTTTGTTTCATTTCAGTTCCTCTTCCGTGAGAGCCGCTGAAGTCCCAATTTTTTCTAATGTGGAATTGGAACTAGAAGTGAAACGGTGCTGTGAAACCCCTTTCCAGCAGAATGTGTGATCTCGGCTTTCCAGGCAGGAGCCATGTGTTGGAAAACAGTAGGAAGAGACTGCAGGCTGGGAAGTTGGTGACCCTTCTCATGATGTGGTGAAACATTTGTAAACTATTGCTCACAACAGCCTTGGAAGTGAGACCCTATGTCTCCTGGGTCTGCCCCTCTGGAGGAAACGGTTGAAAAAGGTCAGAATAATGATGTGTATTGGTTGCTTCTTGACATTTTTAGCAAACTTCTGAGAGAAGGAAATTGGGCCAGATGAAAGGTAACTGAGTTGTGCTAAGGAAAGGTCTGCCTTCTGTTTGTGCCCTGCAGCCTAAATTGACTGGGGATCTGAAAATGCGAGGCTGTATGGGACTGAAAGAGCCAGTTGCTCCTGTATTCCAAAGAGCTGGAGGCAAGATGCAGAGCAAGCTCTCTTTTGGAGCCTCCAGATCTTTCATAGCTCTTGGACAAGTCATCTGTGGAATGGTCCAGAAATAGTGCCGGGGCTTGGGAAGCCGTACCCACAGTCCCTATGTGCCAGCTACTGGCAAAAGTGCCTCCCCTGCTTCTTCTCATTGATGCTTCACAACTGCTCTGAGGTCAGTATTCTTACTCCCACTTTATGGATGCTGAGATTCAAGCTCAGAGAGGGTAAAGAATCTCTCCACAGTTGTGCTGTGCTGTTTTATACTGTGGACCCGGAATTTGAACCCAGGCAGGATTGGCTCCCAAATCTAGGCTTTTCCCCTCTCCTGGAATTGAGCCATCTCTCCCAAGGTGGGGTGAGGACATGTTTCCATGTAAAACAGTCTCTTGGTGACCATGGGCTGAGGGGCTGTCCTCTCAGTTTTGTGAGCTCTGCAGAGAGGCTCAGGCTGTGTTAGCCTATCGAGCTGCTCCCACGCCTGTCCAAGGTACAGGGGCCCCTCGCTGTGCCCAGAGCTGCTGAGGCGCATACACATTGCAGTTCTTAGCATGTGCCAAGCCCCTCATGCTGAGCACAGCAAGACTCTGATGCCCGGATTTGCCAGGAGGGCGAGAGAGTATTTTTTTCCTCAGGGAAAAAAAAATCATTTTTATTGACACCTAGGAGAGAAACATTCCATTTTTATTCATAATTAAGGTGTTTATTTTCCATTTCGAGAAACATAACAGAAGAAAAATTAGATGGGAAGGGTCCAGCCAGATGGAGGCAAGCGAAATGAAACAAAGGAAATCAGCCTTATTTCTACACTGTCAGGTCATAAAGGTGCATAAGTGAGCGTCTGGGGGATGGACATACCCCTGTTTGCAGCAAACACTCATTATTCACGTGACTATGGGCCCATTTCTGTTCTAAGCCAGTGTCATGGATTATCTCATTCTGTCTTCATGCCACCATGAAACTGGCACTATTGTTATCCATTTTACAGACAAAGAAGTTGAGGCACAAGGGGTTCAAGCAGCCTCACTCAAGTTTAACAGCTAATAACTGGTAATGTCAGAATAAACACACAGCGATACAGCTCTAGGACTTAGACTTTTAGCTGTTCATCATTGTGACAAAATTCCTCAGCGCTCAATCAGAAGACAGCATTTATACCTTTATAACTGTCAGATATTTTTATGCAATAACCTATTTAACTTCACGATACCACAGGGAGTTGTAATCTCCCATTTTGGAGATGAGAAAACTGAGGCTCAGAGAAGTTAAAAGATATCTAAGTACCAGAGTGCACATCTTTTGGACATTTTGCTTTTAAAGCAAACCATCTGCCTCCATTTGTCCAGGCATAGATCTGTGTCTGAAGAATATTTTAGGATATTATTAACTAAAACAATGCAAAGTCAAGTATATGCATTGATTTATGTAACAAGATCTCATCATTTTAGTTTGCTGAAGAAATTTGCTGCCTCGGAATATTTACATTTATAACTCTGCTTCCTAGAAACAATAAAATAACCTCTTGATGTAGGTAATTAACAGAATAATAAAACATTCCCACAAATGGCATCTGCAGAAACAAGGTGAAATGAAGAGCTGTCATTTGAGCCAACCCCATTTGAAACTCATTTCAAAACATTTAACCAAAGGGAGATAAGGGAGAGATGTGTGCCTCGTGGTTGCAGGATCATTTAACTAACAGCAGTGTGCTACCAAATTAAACCTTCCATTTAGAAACTGTGTATGTGTATGTGTGTGTGTGTGTGTGTGTGTGTGTATGTACTTGACACATGCACATGCATACACGTATGTGTAGGAGTGACTTTGCTTATATTAGCAAGTTGTATTAATAACTGGAAGAAGATTTTTCAAGTGTTTTACAGAAGTCAGCCTGTCCTCATTCTAAGAACATCACCCATCAGGGATTTCTGGGCCATAAAGAATACTTACAGTCTTGGGACCTTGGGCATCTCTCTCAACTTTTTGGGCCTTTCTTAGTTTACAGCATGGTTGGCTGCAAACTTGTGAGAGAGGTAGACAAGTGAACAGATAAACTATGAAGATGTACTTTTAGTTGTGTTTCCAGAACATGCACCAACATTTCTTCCACAAAATAAGTAGTGCTAAGGATTGGTGAGGGTGGAGGGTCCATTTGGGTTGGTATGACCCCAAGATGTGGGGTGGCTTATAATAACAGGGCATTTCTCCAGGTTCTGGAGCCTGGAAGTTCAAGAGCAAAGTGCTTGTAGATTCAGCGTCTGGTGAGGGTCCTCCTCCCGGTTAACACATGGCTGACCTCTCCCTGCATTCTCACATAGCAGAAGGAGCCAGGGAGCTCTTTATCATTTACCTTTCTCGATGCTTTTACCTTTACCATAAATCCTTTGTCTTTTACCACAAATACACTGGAATGTATTTCAGTATGAAGCTATTTCCATCGATTGGGCTTTCATTTTTATTTTCCATGTGAGGACCATAGTTTTAAAACTAGAGATGCAAAACAAAGCATGTATCTACCCATCCCTCTTTCTTACAGACTTTCTTTCCTTAGTTGGTTTCATCTGTTTATTCATCCACATAAACTTCGGAGCAATCTTGTCAAGGAATATGAAAACCAACACCTCTTCCCTAAAGTTGGAATTTGGATGGGGCATTGCACAAATAATAGAAATGGATAAGAAGAATAGATTTATCAATTGGTAGCAGGATTGGCATCTCCATTTAAATGAAACTTTCTCTTCTGTAGGATGGTTTTAGTAAATGCCATTTCGCTCTATCTCAGACTGACCAGTTGCCTCCGACTACTGTAAACACACAACACCATGGCAGGGAATTAATTAATTTTCTTGAGCACGGACAAAATCAGGAGAGAAGGAAAACAACCCAGAGAGGGGACCTCTTAAGTTGAGAAGAAAAGTCTTCTTATGGACAGAAGGGTTGGTATATGGAAGGGTGCGCCTCCAAGACTGGCAGGGTCTGCCATTTTTCTACAGATTTCCAGGTAGAAAGAATGACGAGAAGACAGGAGAGTTTGGAGTTAGGGAACAGAGGACCCTCTCACAGAGCCTGCACCATCTGCCGGCCTGATTTTCTATCTGCGTTTATTCGGTGTTTTTTCCCCCTGAAAGCTGAAGGTTGGAAGTGGCACAGGAGGATCAAGGTCCAAGGTGTCTCAGTACCTGTGTTTGATCATGAGGTTGCTCCTCAATGAACTTACTTCAGAAGACTGGTGGGTTTTCAACAGGCAAATCTGTCCTCAAGGATGTCACTAGAGGAGGACATCAGGAAGTCAGAACAGAGGGGTAGCAATCAGTCAGTGCTCTTGAGTCAAGCGCTAGTTTCAGTCTCCAAAATTTTAACCCTCCCTGTGTGGGGAAAACTGTACAACAGACAAACTGTTTCCTGAGCCATTATCTCGTTTCATAGACTTCTGTCCCCAACACCCTAATTCCTGGCCAACAACTTCTTGAGGTAGAGAAAGAGTCAAGGCAGGGCTTATTGCATTATTTGGTGTTAGAGTCTGTAAAGAAGTCAAGATGGCGCCTGGCATTTTGCCAGAGGGAGTGGTTTGTGAGGTGGCGCCAGTGAGCCATTAAGTGTGGAGATTCCTTATTGGTTGACTGCTGTGTCTAGTTTATGTTAATTAAGTTAAGCTGTGTGGAATGTATATAGACCCCTCCGGTCCTACAATAAACGGCTCCCACTCCTGCTGTATCAATGTACACAAGTTGCTCGTCATCCCCCGGTTATTTTGCCCAGCCAGCCGGGCTGCGGCAATTTTGCAAACAGAGAAATAAGTCAGAAAGGTCAATGACTTGCCTAGGTTCCAGGGAGAGGCAGTAAATACACTCAGCACCCAGGCCTGGCTGAGTGCGAAGCTCACGCCCCTTCCTCTTCTGTGTATGGCACACCCGGCCAAGTCTCTCATCTCAAGACTCCAGACACTGTTCTGCTATGGAGGACAACACAAGTTGAAATCCATCATTCTCGTTTGCATTAGTACCAAAAGGCAGCATTAAAAACCATTTGATATATAGTCATTTTAGTTCATTGTCTGAAATTAAAACTGCAAAGTAATTTCCTCTCTCAGTTTTAGGGGCAGCTTCTTGCTGTGACTAACATTAGTGGCTTTCAGTATTTTCATTGAATCAGGGAATCTTGCAAATCGAGCAGTGACTCATTGCCAACGAGTGGCTAAATAATGCTGTGATGTGTCATCGACGTCGGAGGGCTCAGGAAGTCTAGACATCCAAAATGGGTTGTTTTCCCCATAGGCTGAGCTCATCCACCCTGGGCGATACAGTTCATGTCAGGTACCAGGAAGTCAGGCAGAGACTTCCTGGGGAGAGCAAGTGGCCGGCTTGCTCTGTCATCCCCCAGTACTTATCCTCAAGAGCAGAGGTCAGAGAACCACAGCGCCCCACCAGGACCCAGCACCTGTTTTTATAGACAAAGTGTGGTAAGAACACAGTTGGACTCCTTTGCTCACTGTTATCTGGGGTTGTTCCTCACTACAGTTGCAGAATTGAGAATTGCTTACAGGAATTATATAGCTGGCAGAGTTGAAAATATTGATTATCTGGCAAGTTTTATGGCAAAATTTGCCAAATGCTGTTCAAGACCCTTTGGCAAATGTAGTCATTAAGTGACTGCCTTACAGTACGGAGATTCCTTAGAAAACTTGGAATGGAACCACCATTTGATCCAGCCATCCCACTCCTTGGTCTGTACTCAAAGGGCTTAAAATCAGCACACTACAGTGATGTTCAATGTTTGTAGCTGCTCAATCCACGATAGCTAAGCTGTGGAAACAGCCTAGATGCCCTTCAATAGATGAATGAATAAAGAAACTGTGGTATATATACACAATGGAATACTACTCAGCCTTAAAGAAGAATGATATTATCGCATTTATAGGTAAACAGATGGAGTTGGGAAATATCATGCTAAAAGAAGTGAACCAATCCCAAAAAACCAAAGGCTGAATCTTTTCTCTGATAAGTGGATGCTGATCCATAACGGGGGGCAAGGGAAGAATGGAGGAAATTTGGATTGAGCAGAGGGGAGGGAGGGGGAGGAAAGGGAGTATGCGTCAGCCGGAAGGTGGTGGAATGAGATGGACATTATTACCCCTAAGTATGGGTATGACTGCACGAATGGTGTGACTCTACATCAAGTACAACCAGAGAAATGAAAAGTTGTGCTCCATTTGTATAAAAAAAATAAAAAGAAAGTAAAAATGACTGTTTTAAGAAAGGATTGGTCAACCGAACATCAACTTTTCGGCAGAATTGGGACACAAGCAAGTGATCATAAAGGATGCAGCATAGAACATGTCAGGCAGTTAAAACCCTGGGGCAGACTCAGGGGTTTTGATTTCTGCAGGTCTGTGTTTTCCTTGTGGGAGATTCTGTTCTTGGCAGGGTTCTCTCGAAGGATCTGTCTGGGCTTCAAGCTGCTCAATATGATTCCTCTCAATATGTTTGGGAACAGTCTATCCTGCACTCCAAAAAGGGTTATTAGTAGTTTACCTTAATTACCAGAATTGTCTGCCAAGAAAGGATACGAGTATTTGCTAGTTTTAGCTTTTACGCGTATGGATGTTTCTGAAGTCATTAAAAGATTCCCTGTTTCTTCCATGGCTGAAGTGAGTGACAGAATGTGATTTAAATTTTAGTAATTGATTTATAAAGCTGGTCTCAGGACGTGCTGAACACCCTTTTAAATGGGAAGCTGGTCTCCAGAGGGGGACAGCCCCCCCCTGTCTAAAAGCAGCCATATGGGGTTCTTGAAATAGGCAACAACCATATCATATTTATTTTTTTCTGCCTTGTGGAAATATGTTCACCATCTAAAAAGCCTCTGGCTGAATGTACCCAAACATTTATTGCAAGAAGAAAGAACTGTTAACTGAATACAGGAATGAGAATAATGGTCCAGAGGTCCATACAGGGCCGTCGGAATTAAAATTCCAGCTCTGGCATGAATGCCTGGGCAGGAGGATTATCTCTTTTTACTTGAAGGGTAATTTAGCTGTCAGCATTTCCTTCTCACACTTCACTGTCCCTTTCCTATTTGACTTTTTAATTTCTTGCTATGAGTGAACCATCTGATTTTTTTTTTTTTTTCACAATTCACCTTTGTAGGGTTTAACCATTTTGCTTTGCTTGTATCTCATGGATACTTAGGTGCTTTGATGGCTGGTTTTATTTTTTTTCCCCCCAAGCTCAACGAACCCACTTAAGACAAATGTGGAAACTCAAAAGAGGAATCAGAACCAAGGCGAGTTGCTCTGCCCTCAACCCCCACTATCTTGTAGCTCTCATTACAAAACCCTTCATGAATCCAAGGAGACCAGGGGACAGGAGCAGCGGCATATGATGGATGAAATACCTCCAAAAGCAAGTGCCAAATGACCAGTACGCAAAACCATAAGCCCCAAACCCCACCTTCCAAAGCTTCACTGATGGAAGTAACAAAAGAGCAAGCTCCCAACCTGCGGGACAGTGACGCTGCCTAATGAGCTGACAGCAGAAGTCGTTTAGAAAGGCAAACCCGAGTCCATTGTTCAAACACAGGGGCAGGACCCGCTGTGGCTATTGCATGGAGTGAGGGAAGGGGCAGAGAAACAGCCGGAGAACCGAATTCTGCAAATATTAGTAATTTTTTAAAATACAGGTGTGAGTGTCTGAGAAGAGCCGTACAATGCCGAGCATCTGATCTAGAAGTGTAGGGAATGTGGCTCCGCTTTCCCGAGACTCTCAGACCCAGCTGGAGAGAGCCGGCTGGGGAATACCAGCTAGTGCTGCAAGGAAACTCAGAAAGAAGTCTGTGGCACTTGTAGAGCCACCTGAGTATATGAAGTCTTAGAAGAATGCCCTCTTGAGACCAGGTCTGATGGATTAGCCTCATGGTGTGAGTGGGCTCAGGTACCCTCTTCACTCCCTGGGGAATAATAGCTCAGGGTCTCAAGTCTCAGCATTGCCCCGGATGCTCCAGCTTGTTCTTTTCATCCCCTGCCCTTCCAGCAATGTGTCTGGCATATACTTGGTATTTGAAACGTGTGTTGAACGGATGACCAAATTCTTTAGGGGGAAATGACAGGCCGTGAGCACAGTGGCTAGGAGCAGAAGATAGAAGTAGGTTCAGATTCTGGTTGTATCCTTTACCAGCTGTGGGACCTTAAGCAAGTTAATTAGGTCCCCTGATCTTCACTATTCCAATCTGCATAGTGATCCTAATGTGAAGGGGCTGTGAGGGTTACATATGAGTATTGGCAGCACACCTGTTAGAGCATTTGGGGCATAAAAAGCATTAATGCATGGTAGGTGTTGTTGGACAACATGGCATTTACTTTTCCAGAGTTTCTGCAGTGTATTGGCAAATACAGGGAGACTGTTGTGCTGTTGGAGTTGAGGGTGGTGAGATACGAGGAAAGGGCTGTGTTGACAGGGAGTTGGGCTGTGGAGCTCCACTAGGTGAGGGCAAGCAGTTGGAACCAAGACAGTGACTTTGAAGGTGAGTTTGGAGACCTGCCAGATAGTATTGGGGTGGGTCTGAACTTAAGTCAGACCATAGCAAGTCAGAGAGGATGGCTCTGACCTGGCCCTTAAGTTAAGTGGGTAGTGGTTTCTTCACCTGAACCTGAAGGAGTTAGGCTACCAGGTGGTCTCTAACCTGTCTTGGTTCTAGGGTAAACTTTAATTGAGATAGATTTTAAAGGGCATGTAAATAAGTCCAATAAATCAATGAAAGTCAGGAAGTGGAATTCTGTCTTCTCTACCTTTGAATGCAGTTGCACTAGCTGCAAAGGGCATTTATTTACTCATGCACTCTTTATGTAATTACCTCGAAAGTGTCTGAGGGAAGATGAGGAGTGAGCGGGGGATCCTTTTCTCTTACACGACTTGCTACATTTCCAAGACATGTATTACTATTAGATTGATGGTAAAAATATTGCCTCAGTCTTCATGATGCTCAGGCTCAGAAATTTACTAGAGTTCAGTCTTGGGAAAGACAATACTATCACACACAGGAAGAAATATAACCATTAAAAAATAATCATCTTGAATTTTTGATAGTGCTTTGCTTGTTTACAATTTTATTATTCATAGACATTAACTTTGCAATTATACACCATGTTGTTGGCATTTTGGAACAGATTCTGACATCAAATTTGGTTTGCCGGTAGAGGGGATGAACATGTCAAGGAAATAGAGGACTCTGACAATGGATAAAATCCCATTTGGTTTCCACAGCTAATAATCTTGTTCAGCATACAAGATATTCGAACAACCTAATACGATTTCCACATTAAAAGCACGTTCCAGTCAATTCAAAAATTAAGTAAATAGAGCGGAGGCATACAGTTCTACTAATCCACCAATGTCACAAATTTAATGATTTTAGCAGCTCAAGGAAAGCAGGGATTGTTATAAAACTTCACATCGGAATGTGTTATAGCCTTGAACAATGATTACTTGTCATTTATTTGACACCAAAGGTGTGAACTGCACATTATAGGAGTCAAAGGTTTTGCATAAAACAAAACAAAGCCTCTTTCTCCAAGGCTTACACTCTGAAGGTGTGCAAGGGACTCATGAGAATGTGTCAAAAAAAAAAAAAAAATCGACGAGAAGCATGGAGCAGATATATTCATAGCTAGCCTTGGAAAGGACACATTTTCTATGAAGCAGAACCCAGGATTGAATATGTACAAACTATTAAAGTTTTTCTGAAAGGAGGCATTTAGAAAAATTTGGAATTATTTTTGGCCATTCAATCATTCTTGATACAAAATGATCTCTGCCAGGTATACATTCCTACATATTTCCATCCAGCACTTACAAAGCCTTGGAAGAATAATGGAAAGACACACATTTATCTATGGAAGAATTGAGCTTTTAAGCATATTTCTTTGTTGGTGAAAATTTCCTTGTAAGTCTTACATTCAGCACTGTAGCTTAAAAAATTTCCTTATTAAATATGTAATGAAACTTGTCCAGGAAGTCAGACGGAAAGAAAACGTGGTCTGGAGGTGTTCACGCTATTTACGATAGCATGGTCTTTCCTTTGGGCACCAGAATGATGAGCAGCAGTAGGAGAAGCAGAAGCCAATTTCTAAAATTCACCTCTTATTTGGAGCGGTTCTTTTAATGTGGAACTCTATAAAGATCACCAGTTTTATTGGGGAATGGTTGAATTTACACTAAGAAAAGGGTGATAACATTTACATAAAACTAACTTGAAAATGCATTATACCAATAAACATAGCACCACAGTCTTGAGCTAGTATTTTCTATAAATCTCTCTAGATTAAAATGTTAATATAATACTTCAGGAAAAGGTCCGGTCCTGTATGGATCCTTTTCATTTCATCGTGGATCTGTGTTATGAGTTTTGGTGGTCCAATCTGGCCTGTGTTGCACATATCTGAGGCTGATACATGGATTACAGACTTATCAGTTTTTCATTTTTAATAATTATTTTACAGTATAAAGTCTTCATCAATTGTCTTTTTATAACACTAGTTATATTCCTATTCCTAGCAGTTATGGCACCCATAAATGTAATGCTGATTACATTCTATGTTTTTTTTTTTTATCAAGTGTCCATCAGAATGGATCTTTGTATTTTGACTATTCCTAAGATCCAGCATGATAGCAGAAAGTGCATCAGTGAGAAGTATCTTGAGCCTATCTCTTTACTCACTGTAATAGAACTCAAGTTTTCTTATTTCCCTCCTCTGTAATATGGGATGTCTACCACTTTGCAAGCCTTTGTTTTCCAACCTCTATTTTCATTGAGGTAACAAATGTTAAAGTATCTTATTCAGAAGTTAGCATTTAATAGACATTAAACACGGGTCTTACATAATTTCTGACTTATGTTTTGCCTGTGTAGAGACAGTGAAAAATAAAGGAACTTTCTTAGAAGTGATGTTTTGGGTTTTGATCCCTGCCCCTACCCATGGTACAAAATAAATCTATGTTTACCAGATGGATTCCAGCTTCATTTTAAATGGGGTATTGCATTAGTCAGGGTTCTCCAGAGAAAAAGAACTAATGGACTTTTAGAGATATTTAGAAAAATATTTTTTTATGAGGGGTTGGCTCATGCAATTATGAGGGCTGAGAAGCCCCGTGATCTGCTGACTCCAAGCTTGAGAAGTGGAAAGCCTGTGGTGTAGGTCTAGTCTAAGCCCCAGGCCTGAGAACCAGGAGAGCTAGTAGTGGAAGACCTGGCTTGAGTCTGAAGGAGATGGATGTTTAAGCTCAAGCAGAGAGCAGATTTACCTTTCCTCCACCCTTTTTTTCCTGTTCAGAATTTCAGTCTATGAATTGAGCCCTCCTGAATTGGTGAGGGTGCTCTTTACTTAGCTTACCAATTTGAAGGCTAATCTCTTCTAGAGATACTCTTATAGATACAGAAATAATGTTTTCCTGGCTATCAGGGCATCTCTTAGCTCAGTCAAGTTGGCACATAAAACTAACCATATATAGTCTTCAGCAAAAAGTAGAATCGCAATGTACATTTGTCGCTAAGTTATAGATTTTGTTGAGCCAGTGATTTTCCTCTGTCTTCCAGAAATGCTGTATTTGGTTCTGCTTTTGGCCAATCGCTTTGGAAATGAGAAGAGATCATGTCTGAACCTTATAGCAGCAATGGCAACAGCCAATCATGTTATTCAAACAAACAAAGTTAATTCTAATCCATTAGAAGGCCTCCTCAAGTGCTCCCATCAAAGATCTGGACCCTAGAGAGGACTTGAATTAATCCCACAGACCACTCTGATAATCATTTGCAAAGGGCAAGAATATTGAGAATCTCCCTCCCTCCTTCCCTCACTCCATCTCCCTCTCTCTCTCTTTTCTTTCTGGCTGACAGAAAAAAAAATTCTGGTTCACTTAAAAATGTAGATAACCAAATATCTCAGATTTGTAGCTATGATGAACTATGATCTTCCATCAGCTGGTCTTTGAATTTAAAGATGCTGTCCACATTTATTTTTTCATTTGCTCGTTGAACCCATTTTTATGGTTGAACAAATAAATATGAAGAAAAAAAGAAATAACAAATCAACAAAACAAAGCGAGGGAGAGAGAAAGAAAATGGTGCTTCTTCAGTTATGTTAAACAGTATTATTAATTAAAACATTATCTGTTTCTGATAGAGAATTTTTGTAGCACTTTTTTTTTTTTTTTGGTATAGGGATTGAACTCAGGGGCACTCAACCACTGAGCCACATCCTCAGCCCTTTTTTGTGTTTTATTTAGAGACAGGGTCTCACTGAGTTGCTTAGTGCCTCGCTTTTGATGAGGCTGGCTCTGAACCCTTGATATTCCTGCCTCAGCCTCCCGAGCCCCTGGGATTACAGGTGTGTGCCACTGCATCTGGCCACTTTTTTTTTTTTTTTTTTTTTTAATGACGATTTTCAGAGTACTTGGAATGGAGACAAAGGCAGAATCTGAAACCCAAGTGTCATTGGTTGGTGCTTCCACAGCCACTTCAGCCAAGAGGAGATGATGCGCAATGACACACAGTTGAGCTTCAACAACACAATGGTGGATTCTTCTAGTTTATGTGAATACATTGTACATAAGTTTACAACTCTTGAATTCTGCACACAGGAAACTGGGGAGATACACTTTAGACTTTATGTCTAACATCAAAGCAGAAGCTAGAATACAGAGAAGAACCACTGGCATTTATATTTCAGTGATCTTGACACACAGGATTATGAGTAGACATGAAAATATCGACCCAGCCTGGACAACACTGTCAGCAGCTGAGAAATAACCTGGCAGAGCAAGTTTCATCAGTGGCTTAGGAGACGGACACAATCAAATTCTCAACTGGATTTTGGGATAATGAAAACGGACACATGTACTTTCAGGTTCCCTAAAAAATACAGGGTAGGTGAATATTTGCATATTCCCACCCACACCCCACTTCCAACTCCCCCAGGCGATATGCTGACGGACTCCCTTAATGACAGCACCCAGGACAATGGTGATGAGCAGCAAGCTGCCTGGGTAAGCGCAAGAATTTTGGAGACAGGAGGACTGTCTGGGTTTGAGCCTTGGCTATGCCATCTGTTAGTTTTGGCAAAGTTATTTAACCTTCTCTTGTGTCTTACTTTCCTCATTTAAAAAATGGGCTAAAAATCCCTGGACATTAGCTCATAGGATTGTTGTGAGGATTAAATGAGCCAAAAATGTAGAAAGTGCTTGTCGTATATTAGGTGCTATGTTAGTGTTAGCTTCACTATCACTGGGATTCTATAATCCAGGGATTGTGCAAGAAAGTTCCAGAGAGAAAACATACCGCTACGACACTTTCAATTGCAATTAGCAAAGACTCTAACCCAGATTGGCCTGAACAATAGAGGGTATTGATCAGCTTATGCATTTGATAAATTGGGAGGGAGAGTGCATTTCGGTAAGACTTGATCCAGGGTATTAGTGATGGGCTCAAGGAAAATAGATCTTTCCTCCATGTCTTTGGCTCAGTCTTCCATCCATGGCCATGACATCTTCCCCCCAAAGCTGGCTTCTCTCTGGACCCCAGTTTTAGATCTGCTGTGCTTCCTTGTTCACCTCTTATAAGAGATCGTCTTTGTCTTAAAGGTCGTAGGATCAGCGCTGAGCTGGTCAAAGAGAAATGGCAATAGTCAGAGAGATTGAGGTCAACTCCATCAAAAGATAAAGCAGAAGAATTTTTAAGCTGAGGGGCTTAGGAGAAGGAAGAAGAAGGAGGTAGACGCTACACGAGTAGAAGCTCTGTTGTGTGGCCTTTATGGGTTATGCTTAGTTATGAAAAAGAATGAAAGGTCACTGTGGCAATGAGGTGGCCAGTGAACTCCACTGGGACCAAGACGTCACTCCAGGTGAGCGTCCCCTCTGGAGAGGAACTTAGTTGGGAGCAGGTTACACTGTTGGGAATACATTTCCCTGCCTCCTGTCCACTCTGACATTTATTCTCTGAATGTTCTTTTAATATTGACCCAAAGAGAGAGCACTGGACAGAGCTAAGAAACTGGATGGAAAGATCCAGAAGTAGAGTCTTCCTCTGGATACGTCTAAGAAGCAGGATCATGAGCAAGAAGACAAACCAGGTTGAGATCTCTGCTGTTTTCATGTAGCAGTTTGATCCTGGGTGAGTCACCAACTCTCCCTAAGCCTCATTTCATTATTTGTAAAATGGAACTGATAATATAAGCTCCTTAAGAAGACAGTTGCAAAGATTCAAAGAGATAATGCAGGAATACCATGTAGCACAGCATAAATGTTCAATAAATCTCAACTGTTAGCATTATTGTTGTTATTCTACTGGCAGCAGATATGGTAGAGGCCTTGTGTTCTAAGGCAAGTAGATGTTCTGACTCTCCCAAGATAGACAGGAGATGCTGGGTCTGGTTTAGGCCTCAGGGAATATTTAGAATTTCCATTTTTTTCTATATTAAATTAGAATTTGTTATATCGTACTCTTTCAGAAAAACGTCTCTTTTCCATGTTCTGGATTGAGTAATTCCACCTGAGTAGGAATTATTTAGGAATCTATTCTATGAGAATAACAGACTTCATAGTGAGAAGTTAGTGGTAATGCATCTTTAAGTAATAAGGAAATTCCATGCAATATTTTCTTTGGGAGGGAATGCAAAAGAATTGAATATCACTTAAAAATCCAACAATGGAGGATTGATTAAATCAGTCATTGCTGTAAGACACCGTCTCCGTCAGCATGTTTTTGACTGCAGATAGGACGGTCCTTCTCTCCTTCTTTATGCCTTTGAATGACCTTATACAACCAAGGTTATTAGTTATGTGAATTTTAAGTGCAGAGGTAGGGTCCACATGTGGTATTTCAGGGTCTGTCTCAATTTCTCTGGATTCTTTTGTTTAAACTTTGATGTGTTGGCTCCATGCTTAAGCTGGTAGCAAGATGGTGGCACATCACTGCAAGACATTGCAACCTCCAGGAAAAAGAGCCACTTCTATTTCCTAGAAGCTCCAGGCTGATCCTTCCTCTCCCATGAACAATACACCGATTAAATGAAGATTCTAACACTACAAGGCGAGTTTCCCCAAGTTTCTTCCCAGGAAATATTTGGCATTTTTTTTTGTTTTCTCCTTCAGATGAGCTTTAGAATAGGCAGGTCAATTTTCATAAAATATCCTATAAGTTTTTTTTTTTATTTTTAAAATTTGTTCTTTTTAGTTACATATGATGGTTCCACCATTCAAAGTTTTCTAAGTAATCTCCATACTGTTTTCCAGAGTGGTTGCGTCAATTCGCAGTTCCACCAGCAATGTATGAGTGTATTTTTTTCCCCACATCCTCACCAACATTTATTGTTACTCCTATTTTTGGTAATTGCCATTCTGACTAGAGTGAGATGGAATCTCAACGGAGTTTCAATTTGCATTTCTCTGATTGCTAGTGGTGTGGAACATTTTTTCCATATATTTGTTGATCATTTATTTTTTTCTTCTGAGATGTGTCTGTTCAGTTCCTATGCCCATTTATTGATTGGGCTATTATTATTATTATTATTATTATTTTTGGTGTTAAGTTTTTTTTGAATTCTTTATATATTCTGGAGATTAATGCTCTATCTGAGGTACAGGTGACAAAAGATTTCTCTCCCATTCTTTAGGCTCTCTCTTCATGTTATTGATTGTTTCCTTTGCCTTGAAGAAGCTTTTTAGTTTAGTACAACCCCATTTATTGATTCTTAATTTTACTTCTCATGCTTTAGGAGCACTGTTGAGGAATTTGGTTCCTAAGCCACCACGATGGAGATTTGGACCCACTTTTTCTTTTGGTAGGCTCAGAGTCTCTGGTCTAAAGCTTATGTCCTTGCTCTACTTTGAATTGAGTTTTGTGCAGGGTGAGAAATAGGGGTCTAATTTATTTTATTACATATGGATTTCCAGTTTCCCCAGCACCATTTTTGAAGAGGCCATCTTTTCACCAGTGTGTGTTTATGGTGCCTTTGCCTAGTGTGAGATAACTGTATTTATGTGGCTTAGTCTCTGTGTCCTCCATTCCGTATCATTGGTCTTCATGTCTGTTTTGGTGCCAATACCATGGTGTTTTTGTTACTATAGCTCTATAATGTAATTTAAGGTGTGGTATTGTGCTGCCTTTTGCTTTACTTTTCTTGCTGAGGATTGCCTGAAACTCTGTCTTCTAAGTGATCTAGTCTAGTGGTGAAGCTTTCAATTAAATTTTTAATTTGGTTTATCGATTCCTTCATTTTGAGAATTTTTGCTTGTTTATTTCCCCCATAATCTCTCTTTATTGAAATGATCATTGACTTCCTGTACGTTCTCTCTGATTTCACTCCTTATACTGTCCTTTACTTCACAGATCAGTTTATTCTGATATATTCTCTCTATATATCAGAATATTCTGTATATTCTAAACTCCTTCTCTGACATTTCTTCCACTATAGTGTGGATGGATTCTGTTATTGGAATATCTTTGTTTGTTTGGGGCGATTTGTTCCCTTCTTTTTCATATTGTTTTGTGTGTCTACCCATCTAACAGTATGGATCTGAGGCAGTAGAGTTTCTACCCTGTGGACTTATAATGTCCCTGAATGTTCCTAGTACCTCACTGTTTAGTGGAAGACAAATAGTAGTAACAACCAATGCAAACAATATATAGCATTAAACCAAATAATCCCTATTATGATGTCTACAAAGTTAATTATCACAATGAATAGAAATGATATGATCAGTTATTGCCTAAAATAAAAACAGCAAGTTTGTAAAAGGGTTTACAATTTCAAATGGTAAACAGGGAGAGAACAGAAGTGATATAGTATGTGAGGATTATGAGGGAGGAGGAGAGAAGGTAGAAGTAAAAAATTAAAGGAAGAATGAAAGAGAGAACAATAGAAATTGGATGTTAGTAGAAGAGAGAAAAAGAATCAAGGCAGATAGATAAGACTATATATATATATATATATATATATATATATATATATAAATTAAAAAAATTAAAAAATTAAAAAGTAAAAGAATATAAACAAAACTAAAACATAGTAATCAAACATCTTAGTCCTCAAAAACTGACCCATGAAAAATAACTGGCTTCAAAAATGCTAGAAATGAGAAAAAACCCCAAATATGAGTATGAATAAATGTCCATGTACCATTAAGGTTGCAATTAAACAGAGTAAAGGGGGGAAAAAAAAGAAAAATAAAAGAAAAAATGTCAATGAAAAGTTATAGAATTATTTCTTTTGGAGTTCAAAAGATTCTTGGTTTCTCTTCTCATCAGTTTTAGGTGGGGTTGTCTGGAGCATGATGCTCCACCATCTGGATTGATGGAATGAGAGAGGTAATCCCATTGGCAGAATTCCTGGAGGCAGGGTTAGGCTTAGGTGGGCTCCAGGATCTTTGCTGAATGCAACTGGTCTGGAGATTTTAAATCAGTGCACCTCCAGGGCCCAGTACTTGCTGGTCCATGTTGGAAGACAGTACCCCAGAATCTTCCCTGAGTTCCACTCATGTGGTAGAGGGGCCAATTCTTAGTCCCTTATGTAGCCTGTGGGCCCCATGTTTTCTGGTCTTGTGTTCAGTCTCAAAACTCAATCTCTCCTGGACCCACTCTTCTGAATTCCATGGCCAGATAAATCTTTCCCAGTGGATCTAGCAAGCAGATGGATTAGAGGGGTAGGGGTAGAGCCAGGTGGGTTTCCACAACCATTTGTCCCCTGTGTAAACCCCTGTCCATGTTTGATTTTCTTTTGGTCACTTAAGCACACTCTATGTTGTGCAGTGAGTGTTTACTGGGCCTGCATTTCGGGCTAAACTCGGGTTTGCCAGAATCAGTTCCCTCCTCTGCAGGCCCCCAGGCTGATCTCAGTTCTGTGGCTGCAAAATAGTTTTTTCCTTTGTCCTCCACATGACACCTGGAGAGATGGTGGCTTCTTTCCCACATAAGGATATTGTGCAGCGTGCCTTTTAGATTAGTTAGGCAACGTCCTTGATCTCTAAATGCCCCATACCCAGACAAGCCTCAGGCCTCCTAAAAATGTGGATTCCTTTAATTCCCTTACCCCTCCACTTTGCTCTCAGAGGGACTGCTCTGGCTGGTGCTTCCAGTCCTGCTGTGGTAGTGGCTGTGCTGCTAAGGATTTCTTCCTGATTTTATTATATCCAACCTCCCGAGATCCCAATGTGCTTTGAATGTCCAGTTTTAAATTCCAGTAAAGTCTCCCTCCCCACTTTTTTTTTGTTCACTCACCTTTCTGTGACACTCCCTGTCTCCTTTCTTGGTTTCACGCCATGGAGCAGCCAGGAAAGGAACCAACTCTATTCCGCCATCTTGGAAAACCTCCTCCTATAAGTTTTGATTGGATTATTTAGAGTTTATAGATTCATCTAGGGAGAAATGGGCCTAAAAGTTATTTTAATTTAAAAAACATGAAAGTGGAAATATTGGTTTAAAAAAAGGAAAACAGGAAAGAATAAATAGGAAAATGGATGGATAAAACACAATAGAATCATACCATAGAATACCATATAATAGTTAAAAGAAAGGAACTGGCAGTATAGAGTGGCACTAAAAGGTACGGTTCTATTGATGTAAACTACAAAAAGCACAGAGTATAACATTCTCTTGTTCATAGGTACATGCATATGTATGTAAAAGCCATAAAAAGGCTTTGGAAGCATGCATCAAATTCATGATAATGGCTGCCTCTAGGGAGCATGGAAGGAGAATGGAGAAAAGAAAACCTTAACTGGATCTCTAATGTTTTGTTTCTTAAAAAAATATTTGAAACAAGGTAGCCTCTGGAGGTAGGGAACTGGATGCCAGGATAATGGTGATTTTTTTTATATACATCCTTATTTATCTTTTATAATTTGAACCACAAGAATTTCTTATTGATTCAACAAGAATAAAATTATAAAAAGTCTCTGAAACACACAGCAATATGTTAAGGATTAATCTATTCTCAATTTACTTTCTCTCTATTTTTCATATTTGAAACATTTCTTCAAAAAGAAAAAAAATAGTTAGTAAATTGCACCCAGGTAGCTGTGTGGGTGATGCTGCTGGTGGCTGGCAGCGGCTGGGGAGAAGGTGGGGGTGGGGAGTGTTGATGAAGGTTGACAGTGTTAGATCTCCAGGGTGCTACGTGCTCTCCGAGGCTGTCCCCATGAACTTGGACATAGAATGAGCTTGTTCTTCAATGCACCCCCCTCCAGTCTCTTGTGCAAGAGTTTTGGAACTTGAGAAGAGTGGGCATGGGGGAGACAATGGTTTGCACCCAGCTGAGTTCCTGGAGGAGTGATGCCTTGGGTTGTAACCTCATGAGTTTCCTCCCCATAAACCTCCAACATCTCCTTCCTCTAAGACTGTTCAAAATCCTGCACCATATTATTTGTTGGGTGATAATCAAATCTCAGCTTTCTTTCATCTGCCCTTTGTCCTCTTTGCTCCTCTCTCCCTTCTCTTCCAAGAAAGGACTGGGCATGTTACGTTTCTCATGAGGAAAATAGAAGCCTAGAGGAATGAGAGAATCCCAAGTCTAGTGGGAGAGAGGGGAGCCAAAGTCTTGTTCCTGGAGATGGAGGAGGAAAGAGGCCACCGAGGCACCAGGCTATTAGGGATGTGAGGTAAAAAGGAGAGCAAGAGGTATTTTTGGGGAATACCAAAGAGGCTACTTCTGGGAGTTTTAATGAGTAGCTGTGGATGGCCTTTAATATTTGAAGGAAATAAGAAAGAAGATTAAAAACTCCTGGGCTCTACTTCTTTAAACACGACACTGCTCTGAAGTTGTAACATAGGGCTTTATGTGCATTGCAATTATAATGGGCTGACCCTACAGGGCGTGCACGGTGGTGTGGATTTTTGGGGGCCTCATTTAATCATGGACATAATACCAGAGCTGGAGGACTCTAAGGACTCCTTGGACCCGGGTTTCCATTGCACCTTTGTGTGGTTTCACAGTGTGAGCTGCTGCCTCCTTCATCTGTCTTAATCTATTCAGAAAAGGCAGTCCCTATATGCCAATTAAAAATAAAAAATCTATTTAAAAAAGGAAGACACAGTCACTAGAAAACTATGGGAGCAGAAAGCGGGAAAGAAGAATCATAGATGTAGCAAGAACTTGCATACCCTGTAAATGAACATAGCAGATATATTAATACACAGGATGAAGGCAAGAGGTGAGAAGAAAAATTAAATGGTTGATGTGAAAGGAAAGAAGTGGGTCTCTCACTCTTCATTTTTTTTTGTTCTTTTTACAGTATCAGGATTTCTTTTTTTGGGGGGGGTGGAGGGGCACGTTCTTCCCACCACAATTTAGAAATATGTTGTTGCCCCGTTTGAAAACCACTTGAAATAATAATTGGTGTTATTTTGCAAAACTTACTAAGAATCACAAAATTATATGCTCAGGATATTGTGCCGGAAAAATTGCTAAACAAAACATATTTTTTCTTCCGCAAACTCAACAGTTGCAAAGAGCATGCCATTAGACAATTTCTTTGCTGAAGAACTTGAGCTATGATTTTCTGCTTCTTTAAAATTCATATTAATGACCTTAGACAGCAAGTTACCAGGGAGAGACTCTTTGAAGCATCTTCTTTTTAGAACCTGGGTGTTTCAGTATTGAATTTACTTAAAATTTAGTCTCTACAGTTTGATCTCAATGATGTAAAAATATATAGCAAGAAGGTTCCTAAACACTAAAATGTTTATCATTAATTTTCTCTGGGCACTGACATTCTGGATGATTTTATTTTTCATACTTCTTATTTTTCAGTTTTTTTTTTTTGCAATCTGTACCTTTAATTTGAAAAATAAAATAGTTTTGTTAATAACCATTCTATATGTTTTTGTATTTTTACAAAGGTTATGAAGCAAAGAGATTGCTTATATTAATATTAATAGTGATTCTTACTGTGTTAGAACCCTTCTTTATTTTATAATTATTCTATAATGAACATGAACTACTTTCATTATAGAAAAAAATTATTTTAAGAAAGAATTTATTAAACTTGATCCAAAGAAATGCCAAAAGGGTCAAGGCAGCTTAGCATTTTCTCTTCCACAATGGCATTCTGAATCTTTTGTGAAAGGGCATGTTTTCCCCTGATATCAATCTCAGGAGGTTGAAGGACATACCCTGAACACCTCTAGTTTCCTTTCATACCTGATTTGAATGTATTATCCTCATATATTTAGAAATTCTCTTGAATATCACCATTACTCAAACAGAAGGAAAAAAAAAGTGCATTTGTGCCTAACTTCAATGAACACCTTATGGAAAGTATAGCTCAGGAGATCCAGTAGGACAGAGCAGGACAGAACTGAGGGAACTGGTCTCAACTGGGTTGGAGAGGAGGCTTTCTTCTGGGTCTAGCGGCTAATTGTCACTGGGGGTGGGGAAGAGAGAAACTGCAGAAAAAGAATGCAGGCTTAAGTCAGGTAAACCTTGGCTTAAATTCCAGTTCTGCCACTTATCTGCCCTTGGGAAGGTCACTTAACCTCATTGACTGTGTATTTCCTCATCTTTAAAATAGTAACGACTCAGATTTGAGCTATTTCTATTATTTGACCATAAATAAGATTGGACTTTGGGTAAAGTTCATGACTTCTCCTACCAGTTAGATTAAAATGAGCTGTGATTGGCAGAGACTTGAGGATATTAGCTTGAAAGAGAGTTTTAAAATCCCCCACCCCGCCACTTTCCCAGGAAAGGCTGTTGTAGTGGCTCCAGCCACATTCTGGTTGCCACTGGTTTCTCCTTCCCCATCACGAGGCTGCAGTTCCTGTCCCCGTCTCCCCAAATGGAGTGCTAGACATCAGCCCATGCCTCAAGCAGCAGAAAGGAGAAAAAGGTGTGCATGATCTGTCTTTTATGGAAGTGGCTTCTAAACAAGACAGTTCCCTTCAAAGGGACCCTCTGATGCCAGCTGCTGAAAAGAATCTTTCATTCAACTGCATTGTAATAATAATGTTCGTCAGGGCAGAGTGCTATTGCCATATGTAATAAGGGTCTGGCACAACAGTGCTTGGCAGATAATCAAGATTTTAACATTACTATATTAATGAGAAATCATAACTCATTGTGAAATTCAAGACAGACCCTGAGAATCATCTCAAGTTGCATGGAAGGCTCTTATTGGCTGCTGATTGCTGTATGATATGGGCAGGGAGGGGGTTTTAGTCTGCTGCTGTGACTACAAGACCCGACAAGAACAGTTTTAAAAGTTTATTTCAGGGCTCAACAGTTTCAGAGGTCCCAGGCCACAGAGAGCTGGCTCCATTCCTCGGGGCTCCAGGTGAGGCAGAACAACATGGCACAAGAGTATGTCAGGGAAGCGGCTCACATGATGATCAAGAAGCAGAGAGAGACTCCACTTGCCAGATACAAAATATATACCCAAAGCCACGCCCACAATGCCCACCCTCCAGCCACACCCCACTTGCCTTCAATTACCACTCAATCAATCATTGATTGGGTTAAGGCTCTCCTAACCCAATCATTTCTCCTCGAAGCCTTCTTGCATCATCTCACACAGGAACTTTTGGAGGATACCTCACATCCAGACCATCACTGGAGGCTACTGGGAGCAAAGGTGCAAAGCCAGACCTGGCAATATGCCACTTAGTATGTCCCTGTTCTCCGTTTTCGTCCTTTAGAGAACTCTTAAAATGTCATTCTTGTTTGAATTTCTTTTACAAACAAATGGTTTAGAGATGCCTAGATTTGCTGAGGGCGCTCTCCAGCCGGGCACTGAGTGGAGCAGTTTCTGTTTGTTCTCTCACACAGAAGAAACTCGCAGGGGATAAGCCTCGCCAGTTCTGTGGGAGATGGGAATATGGCAGCCCCAAATACGAGGCTAGTTGAGCCGAAGACAAGGAGCAGCAGATTCAGGAAAGTGGAACATAGATTGACAAAGACCAGGTGACTGCCCCTGCTCTCTACCAGGAGGCACTAAGTTAACCAGTGCAGGCAGCCTTCCTCCTGAATCAGCCCATGAGCCTAGCGAGGAGGAACCCGCTTAAAGCACCAGTGGAATCTGCTTTCACAGGCCTTATGAACTAACCTGTAGGAGCCAGGTATTTGCCTTTCCTTAAGTGGCTTCCCCTGGGGAGTTAGTTTCTCCCTTGCTTTGTTACATCCCTAAAATTTACTCCCCCCCCCTTGTTGTCATTGAAGGTACTGTAGAAGCTGAAATTCAAAGACACCTCTTTGAGAACTGCTCCTTCTCTGTGTGTCTCCCAAGTGCCTAGGAAATATTCCTGTTAATGAACTTGTTTGTTTTTCTCTTGTTAATCCATTTTTTTTGATAACAGTGATCAATTTCAGTTAAGACTCTGGGGGGATATGATTTCCCCCTACATGTCCCTGTAGATTCCACGTGTGGAATTGAGGGTTAGAGAGAGAGGTAGTCATGTTTTCAAGGTCACTCAATCGGAAAGGTGTACAGATCAAAACCAAGTCTTCCTGCCCTTAAACATGATGCCATGTGTCCTCGAAGAATACTTGTCATTATCCTCAAGAGGGCTCTTATCTGTTTGAGGGTCCAGGGACACCACTCACATTGGTATTCCCAACTGTGAACATGAGCTCAGCCTGGCGTGGCCCAGCCTGTCCCGAGCATGGAGTGCAGGAACCCCACGGCAGGTCCTCGCTGTAGACTTGGAGAGCAGCAATAGCTTTTAGGCTTTGCCCATTAGTTCCAGTTTCACTTTTGAGTGGCTTCAAAAACTCCTGTGCTTCTGTCTACTTCATAAAAGTTGTTTATATTCCAGTTCACTAATGAGCTCTAGCCTAGTCTATGTTCTTACCACAGTTTCTCCCTTAATACCTCAACTGGAAATTTTCAAAGGACCGGATAGGGTGGAAACATCTTTACTGTATTTGTCAGCAAAGACTCATTTTTTAATACTTTCTTCATTATTAAAAAATATTAAATTTGTAGATGTTCACAATATCTTTATTTAATTTATTTATTTTTATGTGATGCTGCAGAATGAATCCATGGCCTTGAACGTGCGAGACAAGTGCTCTACCACTGAGCTACATTGCTTTTTGAGGCCTGTCTTTCCCCCTACCTCAGCAAGTCACTGATGCTTTTTTCCTTATTATTTTTTTTTTTATTTTTGGTACTGGGGCTTGAACTCAAGGGTGCATAACTACTGAGTCAACATCCCCAGCTCTTTCATTTATTTTTTTAATTTTGATATAAGGTCTTACTAGGTTGCTTACAATCTTGCTAAGTTGCCGAGGCTGGCTTCGAACCTGCAATCTTTCTGCTTCAGCCTCCTGAACTGCTAGGATTACAGACGTGCACCACTGCACCTGGCTTCCCATATTTTTATTGGTGCATTATAATTGTACATAATGGCGGGATTTGTTGTTACATATTTGTGCATGCACACATATTACATTAGAACTTGGCCAATACCATTCCCCAGTTTCCCCGCCCTCCCCACTTCCCTTTAGATGACAGGTATTTTCAAACTCTTCTCTTGTTGGCTGGAACACATAAGGCTCCTGAGTCACAAAGTTAGATCATTCATTTTTAAATATTTTAATTAGTGCATTAGAGTTGTTCATAATAGTGGGGTTCATTTTGACATACTCATACATGCATGGAATTTAATCTGCTTCATTTCAGTCCTCAGTGCTTCCTCTCCCCCCCCTATTTTCCTCCCTCCCTCCTCCTCTTCTTCTTTCTCTATACTACTTCTATTTATTCATTTATTTTTATTTTTTAAGATTGTGAGCCCCTGTGTCAGGAGCCACTCTGGACAGGACAAAACAAAGCTAGACTCAACCTCCTGAAACCTGACCCCTTGCCTTATTTGAATGGCTTCTCCCCAAAAAAGGGTTCAGAACATGTTCCTTGCTCTCTTTCTTGCCTGCCTTGCCCCCCTTGTGGGAGCTGTGGCTGAGGAGTGGTCTCTGAACCCAAAGAAAAGGTACTTTCTGTGTCTGTGTCTTTATTTAGTCCCCAAATTCATTTGGAGTGACCATGATCAGTTTTGTTGTATGTTGTGATACCCTTGGTTCTTTAGCTGATGTCATTTCTTTGCTAAGTATAAAACTAAAAAAAAAAAAAACCGTTGAGAAATTGCCCATGCCTGGAGCTCCAGGGGGCCTAGGGTCTGTCTACAAGACAACACAGTGTGGCCATGGGGCAGGGCTGGAATTAAAAAAATAAAATTCATGAAAGGATGACTAATAAACATGTGGCATAAAACAAATAAATATGAGAAAATATACACATCGGCTTGTAATCAGACAAATTCTAGCTTTCAAAATATAAAGAGGTAACTTATAAAAATTTTTTTTCATGTGGTGCTGAGAATTGAACCCAGTGCCTCACACATGCTAGGCAAACATTCTACCACTGAGCCACAACCCCAGCCCTAAAATTAAAAAAAATATTTTTTAGTTGTAGATGGACACAGCATCTTTATTTATTTATTTTTATGTGGTGCTGATGATTGAAACCAGTACCTCAGACATGCGAAGCAAGTGCTCTACCACTGAGCCACAGCCCCATTCCCAAGAGGAAACTTGTTTGCTTACTGTATCAACAAAAATTATTTACAAATTACAACATCTAATACTTGTAAAATTGTGGTGACACTGGTGTTCTTTTACTTCAACAAAATAGACATCACCTTCTAGAAAGTAGTACCTCACTATGTATAATTTCTTTGGAAACCATACTATGAACATTTCTGTGGATCTAATAGTTTATCCAATAGTTTTATATCTAGCAATCTTTCACGAGTAACTAATATGAAAGGGAAAATTCACACACATAGGTATGTTCCTTTTAGTAGTATTTATTCCCCAAAGCCCATAGCTTAATGTCCAACTTTAAAAGTGATGTCTTTAATTCTAAAATATAATATGCTTATTAAATACATATAGTTATATGTTTATGATGGAATATTAAATTGAAGAAAGGAAACAAGTTAGCAAGTATACCACAATTATAAAGAATAAGATACATTTTAAAAGAAATTGACTTAAAAAGAAAACATTTAGTTATTTAGAAAGGCTCATCATGAATTCATTTCTATAAGCAGATGTTTTACTGGGTGCTAAATGAAGTAATTTTGTGAAATATAGCTTGTCATATTTGTTGATTATGACTCATATTTAGGCATTAGTATCACTCCTTTAAATTGGAGGCAAAAATTTTTTTTGCAAGTATTTGCACAGAAATAAGGCCATGTGAGATAGAACAGAGGGGCCTCTTCATCCCAAAGGATGCAATTTATTTATTTATTTATGGTTGGACAAAGTTGTTTTTGTGGATGGACTCCACTGTTCTGGAGTACAGCTGGGCGGTGACATCTGGCCTGTGGAATGCTGCGGTGATAGGGCAAGGATCAGAATCAGGGTCCTCGTGTCTGTATGCTGGGTGCCAGCTTGTTGTCTAGTCTTGGCTATAGTTTGGAAGATAACTGGCAGACACGAGTGTCTCCCCTGACACTTTTGTGGCTACTGGGGCATCCACGGCAGCTGCTACTGCTAATAGCTGCTATCTATAACTGCGGCTGTCCTGCTCGACTTAGCTAAAGATGCTCCTCCTGGCTTGCCAAGGGATTTTTCTGTAGCCTCCTGAAGTGGCAGTAGTGTGCTCCTCCACCATCTCTTGTAAACCGAGTTTGCATGGACCCAAAGTGCTTGAGCAGATTGCCAGTCAAGTGCAAATCCTGTGGCCAAGACCAAAGAACTGATGTGGTGGTGCAGAATTCTGTGGTTGTGCGCAACAGCTGATTGCACCTCTGCCAATCCACCATTTTTGGTTTTATAAACAGTACTCTTCTTGTCGTCAATGAAACAGTCTGTTTGGAACCCATCCTATGCCTTTCCTTCCTTGTGTTCCAGTATAAGCCCCAATAAGCCGCTTTGAGATGGTATTGCTTTTTGTGATTTCTATCTCAAACTGAGAAGAGCCCATGGCTGAGCTGGTTACACCAAGAAATGGTAACACTAAAAGCTGAGAGTTGCCAACACCAAAATGTTTTTTTTTTTGTTTTTTGCATTTTAATGATTTTCATATAAATTTAGCAACAACAAAAAATCCTTGGCTGGTTGGTAACACATAATCTGGAGGACACTGCTGCTGAGTGTGGCAGACCTTAGACCCATCCACTTTCTAGATTTGCACTGACATCAACATTTTCATGGGCTTACAGCCTTTACTGCATTGAAAGAAAGTGATTCTTTCAACAGAACAAAGCCCAAAGGTCAGGTATCACAAGTTAAAACTCCATGTACCGAGGATAGTGTAACTCATAAAATAAGCCAAGTGGAACTGGATTAAAGTAGAGAATTCTTTTGCTCAAAATTTCATCAAATATATACCATACCATAGAGACATCTAGCTGAGCCACCCATCAATCTTCTTGACTTTTATAGTTCTGGATCTTGCTTTCTAATCCTAATTCTTCTAATAGAATTTTTCTGCCACAGTCGTCCAACTGAAGACTTTGTTTCAGAGGAAACACAGAGATACTTGAATGGCAATTATTGGTGCACATTCTAGATGCTGTAATTGGCCTAAATGAAATAAAATTTATGTACAAGACATGTAGACAGAGGTTTTTTAAAAATGATTCAAGTTGAAAAAAACAAACAAACAAACAACAAAATAAGACATTGTATGAAAGAAAAGATTCTGTGGCCAAATAATATATGTGAAACAAAATTTCTGACTTCTTATAAAAATGATTCAAGTTGATAACAAACATTTATTTTCAGTTCAAGTTTCACATTGCAAACTTAATAATAAGAAGCCCAACACTATGGGAAAGAAATTTTGAGGCAATTTAATAAAACATATGCATTGGAGAAAAAAAGGAAATTGACTATATCAATGGAACAAATGAGTTGTGTTTGTGAATTTGAAGGTAAACCATTTTATTTTAATTTTTCAGACTTTCTGAAAATAAAAAAAGAGAAACAATGAAAATAATTCTGAATAAATCCAAATATCCCTTAATGTGTTTTAGCTTTAGACAATCAAAGATCTTTCAAAGAATGAATATTTTTTATTTTTTTATTCTGAAAGTAGCCAGAATCAAAATCGAGTTGCTTGTGTCTACCTTAACAAAATGAATAGAGCAAAGCCAAGAGACTATAAAGAAGTTTTCATGCATGATTGAGTGACAGCCACTATTGCAAAGGACCCTGCCAGAATCACAACACTGAAGAAGCCATTATAACCTTACATAAGAAATACTTTCTACAAGGACATTTGCAGAGCAACAAATGGTCTATTCAATGAAGTACAATCCTTGTTATTAATTTTTGTGGCCAAGAACTATTATTTCAAAATAATGTAACCCTCCTCATTTTCTCCTTGAAAAAATTTCCCCTTGCTTCCCCTTTTTAAATATGCTTATCGCATATGCAATGCTGGTGTGTCCCCCCAAATACATCATTATTCTTGGGAGAATCTTAGTCTGATTGATTTAGGTTGACAACCCAAGAATCTGTGCTATTGATTTAGAAAGCAATTCCTAAGCACATTTCCCTAAACTAGTTTGTAAGAAAGAAGATTCAAAAAGTAAATGTGTAGCCTCCAAAGGAGACCAGTTTATGAATTTGACCACATTCTGTATATTTGTTTCAAAAGCAGGTACATTTTATATAGGCTCATCCTATGCACAGAATTATCTAATTTTCCCCTAAAAGGAAGAGTGCTTTAATTATTATCACAACAAGGCTGCATGACATCTTAGCTGCCGGATGTGTAGGTTAGATTTGGCTCAATTGGGCTGGGCTCAGCTTGTTCAATTTGTAGGTCTGGGATGGCTCTGCTTTTCTGCTATAGATCTAGACTTAATTGCTTTCATATGTCTCTCATCCTCCCTGGAAAAGCTGTCTAGTGCGGCAGGTTCTTATAGTGATAGCAGAGAAGCAAGAAAGGAAACAAAAATGTTCAAGTCAGTCTTTGGACCCTTGGTTCTTTTCCTCCTGTCACTGGTGAAATCAAGCCACTTAGTAGAGCCCAACTTTAGGGGAAGGAAATACATTCTTCATGTGATGAGGCCATGGTAAGGGAGTGGTCAACTGACCATAAAGTCTACACCAAGAGTGGGAAAAGATATCTCATTGTCATAAAGCTAGAAAATGGTCTAGTGGTAAATTAGGTACCCAAATTGAAGAGGATTATTGAGACATCATACATACATATTTTGTCTCTGCCCTGGGGTTTCTGGCAAGAAGTTCCTAAAAACCTTGGAACTCCAGAGTGATGAGTTTTTTTTTTTTTGCTATGCCCAGGGCTTCTGTGCTTTCACATATTACATGTAGATGTCAATATATTAATACATTTCCAATACCTAAAACAATTTTTTTCTAGTTAGTTATTCATGTCAGTAGAATGAGTTTTGACATATTCTATACAAATGGAGCACAACTTCTCATTCCTCTGGCTATACATGGTAACTTTTCCTCCTTTAGTGTAATCACACATGTATATAGGGTAATAATGTCCTTCCCAATCCCACAGTCCCACCCCACTCCTTCACCCCTCTACACAAACCAAAGTTCCTTCATTCTTCCCTATCCCACTGCCCCACTATGGATCAGCATCTGCTTATTAGAGAAAACATTTGGCTTTTGTTTTTTTTTTTTTTTTTGGGACTGGCTTATTTCACTTAGCTTGATATTCTTTAGTTCCATCCATTTACCTGCAAATGCCATAGTTTCATTCTTCTTTCAGGCTGAGTAATATTCTATTGTGTATATGTACCACATTTTCTTTATCCATTCATCTGTTGAAGGGCATCTAGGTTGGTTCCATGGTGTAGCTATTGTGAATTGAGTTGCTGTAAACATTGATTTGGCCATGTCAGTATGGTATGCTGATTTTTAAGTCCTTTGCATATAGACCAAGGAGTGGGATAGCTGGGTCAAATGGTGGTTTCATTTCAAGTTTTCTTAGGAATCTGCTTTCCATAGTGGTTGTACCAATTTGTAGTCTCACCAGCAATGTATGAGTATACCTTTTTCCCTACATCCTCGCCAACACTTATTGTTGCTTGTATTCTTGATAATTGCTGTTCTGACTCAGTGAGATGAAATAAATCAGAAGTAGTTTTGATTTGCATTTCTCTAATTGCTAGAGATGATGAACTTTTTTCGTATGTTTGTTGATGGATTGTATTCTTCTGTGAAGTGTCTTTTTAGTTCCGTAGCCCTTTTATCAGTTGGGCTATTTTTTTATATTATATTTATATATTTTTTAAAATATAAATATAATATAAATTTTTATATTTATATTATATTTATATTTTTTGAGTTGTGATAAGTGTTTTTTGTGTGCTAATGAGAAGACTGCTCAGTAACTTCAGGATGAGAAGGGATTTTAGGAAGGCAGCATTAGAGCATTAGAAATCTCAGCTGAAGGTCGAGCTGATCACCAGTAGCCACTGATTTAACCAGTCATGCAGATGTAATGAAGCCTTCATAAAACCCTTAAAGGACAAGGATGGCTGAACATGTGGGGGCCCTGGAGGAGGGTATGTCCAGAGAGGACATGGATACTCATGCTCCTTCCCTATGCCTTTTCCTCTGCATTTCTTCTGTTATTATTTAGATGTGAGGTGTCCCCCTCCCATGTGGGAGACAATGCAAAAATATTTTGAGGTGAAATGATTAGATGATGAGAATTCTAACCCTATCAGTGGGCTCATCCACTGATTAATCCAGGTGCTTGGCAGGAAAGGTGTGACTGGGGAGATAGGGCACTGTTTGTGGTTTACATTTTGTCCCTGGTGACCAGAGCTTTCTGATTGCCAGGTCCTGGGAGGCTTTCCTCTGCCATACTCTTTGGCCAAGATGTTCAGTCTCACTTGGGCCCAGAGCTATGGAGTTGGCTATCTATGGACTGAGACCTCTGAAACCATGAGCCCAAATAAACTTTTCCTCCTCTACATTGTTCTTGTCAGGTCTTTTGGTCACAGCTATGAAAAAGCTGACTCAAACATCTTCCATCTGGCAGTTAATCTGTATCCTTTGAACGATCCTTTAGAGTAAATGAATAAAAAGTAAGGAAAATGTTTCCCTGAGTTTTGTGAGTTACTCTAGCAAATTAAAGGAACCTGAGGAGGGGGTTGTGGGGTACCAAGCTTTCAACCTGTGGGATCTCATGCTCTCCATGTAGACAACCATAAGTGTGTTAGATTATGAGACATACAGTCGGTGGCTGCAGGGGAATTGCTTGGACTGTGGAGAAAGACTCCCACAGAGCTGGTCCTAGGGACATCCATGCTACATTGAGTGGGTGAGAGGAGGAAGAGCACTTTGTTTTTCCTGTCTCTTATAGTGATAGTTTGAGAAAAGGTCATACTGGACTTTTCTGTGCCTAACTGTTCTGATTACTTGCCACTCTTTGGTTAGCTTAGGAATTTAAGAACAGCAACTAGAGAAAATGGAGATATCCCATACAGAGTCTTTTAGTCAGTTTGACCAAAGAAATGGAAATAGAGGAAGTCTTCTGAATATTGTCCCAAGTAAAAGTTTTGGAAAGAAATATATAGATTTTTTTTTCAAAGCCAGGCCAGGCTTTGTCAGACTAAGAATACTTGAAGGATCTTGTTGCACACACTAGAAGCACAGACGGTTGTCTGATACCAGGTCAATACTGATGGAAATAGTGCTTATGCCCCACAGCAAAGGAAGATGAACAAGAGAAGCTAGTTGGTTTTCTTCATCACTTGATTTGGCATTGATTTCCAATTTTTTTTTTTTAACAGGAGGTTCATCCCCATGGAGTCAAATACGAGGCTAAAACATCTGCTACCACAAATACAGATGAAAGTATTTTTTTTAAAAGAGAGTTTATGAAAGAATGAGAGGACTTTTTCTCTCTAAGTGAAAACTACCCATTTAAGATCTTTTCTCTTCAACAGTTTCTTCTCAAATCAAGAAACTGCTACTATCTCAATTATTTAAAAATCCAGATTGAAAAACAAATTAAATGAATGTAAAAATGAAGCACATTTATCTAAATACCAAGACAGATGTTCCTTTCACAGATCTCATAAATCTTCTTATTCTAAGAAAACAGGATTTCACATTCTGGTCACGGTGCAGATGCAGTCCCCGGCTTTAGGAAGTGTTTTAGGTTCTCTTGGCCTCAGTTTCCTAGTCTGTAAAGTGAGTTAGAGAGAGACAAGCTGCAGGTACCACCTAGGGCAGTGGGCTTCCTCCAGGTGAGGGAGTCACCACAGATCAGGGGCTGCTTCCCCCCCAATTTTGCAAAGAGAGAAACTTTGAAAACTAAAGCAGACTGAAATAAATCCGTGTAGCGCTTTGGAGTCAGACACTCTGATGGAACTCCAGGCTGCACCACCAGTTAGTTGTATCATATCATGCAAGTTATGTAAACTCTCTGCACTTCAATTTCTGTGGCTATTAAGGGTATAAAAATACTGCCTACCCTGCAGAGTCATTATGTAACATAGGCAAAATAGTTCAAGGCTGGTTTTATAGTTAGTGCTCAGGAACGTTAATGAACATTTGGATGCTTACCTACCATACCTTTCTTTTTTTCATAAAATCATCTTAATTTTGATTTATTAAAATCAAAATGTCAGGGAGATAGCAGACCCTCTTCCCACCCCAGCCCATGGCTAACTGATATCAGCTTTAGGGGAGGTCCTGATTATTCAAACCTAGTCATTTTCAAACTCTTGTGTCATCAGAATGATCTGAAGGGCTTGTTTAAAAATGCATCCACAGATCTCTGGACCCCATCCCTAGAGTTTCTGATTCAGTAGGTGTGAGATGGGGCTGAGGTTTTTATTTCTAGAAAACTCCCAGGTGGTCCTGATGTAGTTGGACCAGGAACTACACAAAGAACCTCTGGTTTGATCTAGTCATAGTGTCACATCTCTGTGACCTGGTGGACCTAGTGGTACATCAGAGAAGCTAGCTACTTCTAGAGAAGCAGCTTCTTTATTAAGAGAGTGACAGGTTCAGGACACGCTACCTTAGAAGATGGCACCTGGCATTTGAGAAAATGCAGAAGCAGGAAGGGCCCTTCCACCTTTCCTCTTCCCCTTCTTATGAATTTTCCCTGAAATTAGGTCATAGGATGCCTAACCAGAGGTGTCCTCTCCATTTTTCAAGGAAGACAATGTCCTCATTTCTGAAGACACAGAGATTCTTTCTTTTTATTGATTAAAAAAAAATGACAGCGGAATGCATTACAATTCTTCTTACACATATATGCCACAATTTTTCATATCTCTGTTTGTATATAAACTATGTTGACACCCAGTTTGTATTTTCATACATGTATTTTTGATAATGATGTCTATCACCTTGCTAATCCCCTGCCCCCTCCTTTTCCCTCCCACCCCTCTTCCCTATCTAGAATTCAAGTATTCCTCCCATGCTCCCCACCTCCCTACCCAACTTTGAGTCTGTCTCCTTATATCAGAGAAAACGTTCGCCATTTGTTTTTTTGGGATTGGCTAAATTCACTTAGCATTATCTTCTCCAAAGCAATCCATTTACCTGCAAATGCCATGATTTTATTCTCTGTTATTGCTGAGTAAAATTCTGTTGTGTATATATGCCACATTTTTTTCTTATCCATTCATCTACTGAAGGGCATCTAGGTTGACTCCACAGTTTAGCTATTGAGAAGACACAGAGATTCTAAGAGTTATCTCAGCAAATGCCTTGCTAAGTGCTCTGGTTTATCAGCATGAGCTCACACCATATGGTCCTCCAATCACACTGCATGACTGTCCAAAACTACACCATTTTCCCCGAGTCCTCGTGTCTTCCTTTCTGAAGACTCCTATGCCATGTAAAACTGATATTAAGTATGTTTTTCTCTTATTGATTGTTTTGTTATAGGGGTCTCAATCATAGACCTAGCCATGGTGAGAAAGCTTTTCTCCCCTACAAGAGCTTCAGGACCACATGTATGTGAACTAAAACTTTGCTGCAGCTGCTGAGATCTTTCCCATGATAATGGAGCAGTTAGCTTTAGGATGAAATCAACCAGGATTTGACCATGTTTAATGAAATGCTGGAATCTCGAAGGTGGTCCTCACTTGGATTTCTGATGATATGAACCAATGAATGTTTTTATTGTTTGAATAAATTTGAGTTGGATTCTCTGTTCCTTGTAACCAAAAAGCATTCCGATACAATCATCATAATCATTGATAGCTTTATTTAATATTTATTATGTGGCAGGTAATATGCTAACCTCTTTGGATACATTACCTTAATTAAACTTCATAATAACTCAATGGGGAGAATAGAGGAACTTCAATCAGGTTAAGTTACATCCATTTTGAAGCTGAAGAAATGGAGGCCTGGAGAGGTTAGATAACTTGCTCAATGTCAGGCAGCTACTACTAGAGCAATATTTTAACTTGGGAGTTTCTGCATCCTAACCCAAAGGTCGAGCCAAAATTGCTTCATCATACTCTAATGGTCTATCTGTAGCAGAGTGTTAGTATATCCAGGAGGTAGAGTTAATACCAGAGGAGGTGAATTAAATGTGGAATTGAGAAAAAGGAGGGCAAGGATTTTGATGGAATGTTATGAGTTTATGAAGGTTCATAAGATGAGGTCTAATAAATTATCCGTTTTCTAGAAAAAAGAATAGAGTTCTATACTTCTCTTCCCTGAGTAGGAGAGCAGTATCCCAACTTAGTTCCTGCTTTCTGGTCTTCTTTCTCTGAGTCTTTATTCTGTAGGTTACACCTCCATTCTGCTCACCTGTGTTCACCTCTGTTTCACCTAAATTGCACTTAGGTCTTCCTGAATGTTCCTAGCTACCTCTGCAGACAATTACTTACTTATTTATTATTTATTTGTTTTAATTAATTATACATGACAGCAGAGTGCATTTGATTCATTGTACACAAATGGAGCCCAATTTTGCATTTCTCTGGTTGTACATGATGTAGAGTTGCACCATATATGCAGTCATACTTGTACCTAGGGTAATGATGTCATCTCATTCCACCATCTCATTCCGTACCCCCATGCCTCTTCCTGTCCCCCTTTCCCTTTGCCCAATTGAAGTTCTTCCATTTTCCCCATGTGCACCCCCCCCACCCATTATGGATCAACATTCACTTATCAGAGAAAACATTTGGCCTTTTTTTTTTTTTTTTTTGGGATTGGCTTACTTGGCTTAGCATGATATTCTCCAACTGCATCCATTTACCTTCTGCAGACAATTTTTAACTTCTTTCTTCAGTGGGTTAGTCTCATCCATGTCAAGCAAACCAACAAGCACAGGGAAGAACTCACCAGGCACTCACATACCATCACCTAGAATTGCCAGGGATAACATTTTATATATTTACCTCAGACCTCTCCAAGGAAATGATAGGAAAAAAAAATTCATAAAGTGACAAGGTAGCATTCCCATATTCTTTTTTCTATTTTTACTAACCAAGTAGTATTGTTTTATGTCTTTAAAAATTTATATAAGTGGCAAACCTGTATATACTGTACATATCATCTTATACTTTGTTTTTATCAGTCAAAAGGTTATTAAGATTTAATTTATCATAATAGCTTAAGGCATTAATTTTATGAAGAAACCCCATTTTATTAACCATCTTGATGAGTGCATGGCTTCTCCTGGGTGGATATTTAAGAGTGGAACTGCCTCGTGACAAAGCTCAGTTTTAAGTGTACTAGGGATTGAGAACTGCTCTCCAAGGTGCTGAAACAATTTATCCTCCGGCTGGGCCCATGTGAATTTCCATTTTCCACATTCTTGCCAACAATTTGTGCTAATGGTCTTACAATTTTTTAAGGTCCCCCACTACCCCTGGGTACTGGGGATTGAACCCAGGGGCACTAACTACTGAGCCACTTCCCCAGGGGACCGCCCTCCCCCCCTTTTGAGACTGGGTCTCACTAAGTTGCCCAGGGCTCTGCTGAGCCTGCCTTTGAACTTGTGATCCTCCTGCCTCAGTCTTCCGAGTTGATGGGATTACAGGCCTGTGCCACTATGCCTTGCTAAGGTTTTGTGAGCGATACTATAGAAAATATTGTGAAAGATATTGGGAAAAAATAGACCATACATTTCCCGTTCAATCTTCAGGGCATCTTTGACCATAAACTAAGCTCCTGTACATAAACCCAGGTCTGTTTCCAGGCTTTCTCTTATGTTTCACTTGCCCACCGTCTCCCTTTGTTCTATGATGTGACCCTATAATAAATCTTGATGTCTTTGAGGCTGAGTTCTCTGTCATTATTCTTTTTCAAATTTGTCCTGTTTATTCTTTGCTCTTTGTTGTTCTATTGGAATTTTAGCATCAGCTTGACAAGGTCTATGGAAAACCCACGCAGATTTGACTGGAACACATTGACTTTATAGATTGATTTAGAAAGAATTGCCATCTATAAAATACTGTCTTTCTTACCCGTAAACATGCTGCATTTTCCCATTTATTTCCAGGTTCTAAAATTGACACCCTTCAGTAAAGTTCTATATTGTTTCTGTAATATTAATGCACATAATTTGCCAACTGTGTTCCTAGTACCTTATATTTTTGTTGCTACTTGTGGCTGTGACAATTTTTAAATTATGTTTTTTTTAATTGGTTGTTGCTGTTATAGAGAGATGTTATTGATTTTTGTGTATGATTTTTATATCCCCCAAGCTCTTATTGCTTTTAATAGTTTCTTTATATATTCTCATAGATTTTTCCGGTGTAAACAACACTAAATACAGTTTTGGTTCTTATTGTCCAATCTTTACATTTCATCTTTTTCTCTCTTCTGGTCTTTTTTTTTTTTTTTAACTTAAGCTACGACTTCCAGGAAAATGTTGAATACAGGTGGTCCGAAAGGGCATCGTTAAATCTCAGAATGGAGCGCTTAAGCATTTCACTATTCAGCATGATATTTGCAGAAGGTTTTTGGTAGGTGCCCTTTATCAAGTAAAGGAAGTTCTCTAGTACTGCTGGCTAAGAGTTTTAACAATACATGGATTTTGAATTTCATCTGTTCTTTTTTCACATTTTTGAGATTGTGGCATGGGTTTCTTCCTTTTTTTTTCTATCAGGGTGGGGTATTACCTGAATTGATTTTCTAATATTAAGTCATCTTTGTACTTCAGAGATAGGCTTTGCTCCATTAGGTGTCTTTATTTTAATTTATTTTTATTGATTTTATTTTTTTAAATATATGACAGTGAAATGTATTACAATTCTTATTACACACATAGAGTACGATTTTTCATATCTTTGTATAAAGTATGTTCATGCCAATTCATGTCTTTATACATGTAATTTTTTTGCATTACAATTCTTATTACACATATATACTACAAATTTTCATTTCTCTGTTTGTATATAAAGTATGTTGACACCCAATTCCTGTCTTCATACATGTAATTTGGATAATGATGTCCATCACATTCCACCATCCTTGCTAATTCCCTGCCTCCTCCCTTTCCCTCCCTCCCCTCTTCCCTATCTAAAATTCATCTATTCCTCCTATGTTCCCCCTTCCTATCCCACTATGAGTCAGCCTTCTTATATCACAGAAAACCTTTTTTTGGGATTGGCTAACTTCATTTAGCATAGTCTTCTCCAATGCCATCTATTTACCTGCAAATGCCATGATTTTATTCTCTTTTATTGCTGAGTAAAATTCCATTGTGTATATATGCCACATTTTTAAAAATCCATTCATCCACTGAAGGGTATCTAGTTTGGCTCCATAGTTTAGCTATTATGAATTGTGCTGCTATAAACATGATGTGGCTGTGTCCCTGTAGTATGCTGTTTTAAAGTCTTATGGGTATAGTCCGAGGAGAGCGATAGCTGGATCGAATGGTGGTTCCATTCCCAGATTTCCAAGGAATCTCCATACGGTTTTCCATATTGGCTGCACCAATTTGCAGTCCCAACAACAATGTATGAGTGTACATTTTCCCCCATGCCCTCGCCAACACTTATTGTTGTTTGTCTTCATAATAGCTGCCATTCTGATTGGAGTGAGATGATATCTTAGAGTAGTTTTGATTTGCATTTCTCTGATTGCTAGAGATGATGAGCATTTTTTCATACATTTGTTGATTTATTGTACATCCTCTTCTGAGAAGTGTCTGTTCAGGTCCTTGGCCCATTTGTTGATTGGGTTATTTGTTTTTTCGTTGCTTAGCTTTTTGAGTTCTTTATATACCCTAGAGATTAGTGCTCTATCTGATGTGTGAGGGGTAAAGATTTGCTCCCAGGATGTAGGCTCTCTGTTCATCTCACAGATTTTTTTTTTCTGAGAAAAAACTTTTTAGTTTGACTTGAACTCATTTATTGATTCTTGGTTTTAATTCTTGCACTATAGAAGTCTTATTAAGGAATCTGGGGCCTAATACCACATGATGAAGATTAGGGCCTACTTTTTCTTCTATTAGACAGAGAGTCACTGGTTCAATTCCTAGGTCCTTGATCCATTTTGAGTTAACTTTTGTGCATGGTGAGAGATATGGGTTTAATTTCATTTTGTTGCATATGAATTTATAGTTTCCCCCCACCATTTGTTGAAAATACTATCTTTTCTCCAGTGCATGTTTTTGGCACCTTTGTCTAATATAAGATAATTGTAATTTTGTGAGTTGGTTTCTGTGTCCTGTATTCTGAACCATTGGTCTCCCAATCTGTTTTGGTGCCAATACCATGCTGTTTTTGTTACTATTGCTCTGTAGTGTAGTTTAAGGTCTGATATAGCGATGCCACCTGCTTTGCTCTTCATGCTAAGGATTGCTTTAGTTATTCTGGGTCACTTATTTTTCTAGATGAATTTCACGATTGCTTTTTCTATTTCTATGAGGAATGCCATTGGGATTTTGATCAGAATTGCATTAAACCTGTATAGTGCTTTTGGTAGTATGGTCATTTTGATAATATTAATTCTGCCTATCCAAGAGCAAGGTAGATCTTTCAATCTTCTAAGGTCTTCTTTGATTTCTATCTTTAGGGTTCTGTAGTTTTCATTGTATAGATCTCTCACCTCTTTCATTGATTCCCAATTATCTTTTTTTTTTTTTTTGAGGTTATTGTGAATGAGGTAGTTTTCCTCAGAGGCTTTGTCACTGATATACAGAAATGCCTTTGATTCATGGGTGTTCATTTTATATCCTGCTACTTTGCTGAATTCATTTACTAGTACTAGTAAATGAATCATATCGTCAGCAAATAGTCCTAATTTAAGTTCTTCTTTTCCTATACATATCCCTTTGATTTCTTTCATCTAATTGCTCTGGCCAGTGTTTCAAGAAGTATGTTGAATAGAAGTGGTGAAAGAGGGCATCCCTGTCTTGTTCCAGATTTTGGAGGGAATGCCTTCCATTTTTCTCCATTTAGAATGATGTTGGCCTGAGGCTTAGCATAGATAGCTTTTACGATGTTGAGATATGTTCCTGTTATCCCTAGTTTTTCTAGTGTTTTGAACATAAAGGGGTGCTGTATTTTGTCAAATGCTTTTTTTCTATGTCTATTGAGATGATCAAATGATTCTTATCTTTAAGTCTATTGATGTGATGAATTACATTTATTGATTTCCATTTGTTGAACGAACCTTGCATCCCTGGGATGAATCCCACTTGATCATGGTACACAATCTTTTTGATATGTTTTTGTGTTCAATTTGACAGAATTTTATTGAGAATTTTTGCATCTATGTTCATTAGATATATTGGTCTGAAGTTTTCTTTCTTTGATATGTCTTTGCCTGGTTTTGGGGTCAGGGTGGTATTGGCCTCATAGAATGAGTTTGGAATTATTGCCTCTTTTTCTATTTCCTAAAATAAATTGAAGAGTATTGGTATTAGTTCTTCTTTAAAGGTCTTGTAGAACTCGGCTCTGTATTCATCTGGTCCTGGGCTTTTCTTGGTTGATAAGCTTCTGATGGCGTCTTCTATTTCATCACTTGATATTGGCCTGTTTAAATTGTGTATATCTTCCTGATTCAATCTGGGCAAATCATATGACTTAAGAAATGTGTTGATGCCTTCAATGTCTTGTATTTAATTGGAGTATAAGATTTCAAAATAATTTCTGTCTGCTGTGATATTACCTTTTTCATCACGTATGCTGGTAATTTGAATTCTCTCTCTACTTTTCTTTGTTAGCATGGCTAAGGGTCTGTCAATTTTATTTATTTTTTCAAAGAACCAACTTTTTGTTTTGTCAATTTTTTCCATTGTTTCGATTTCATTTATTTCAGTTCTTCTACTGCTTTTGCTGCTGGTTTGCTCTTCTTTTTCTAGGGCTTTGAGATTTAGTGTGAAGTAATTTACTTGTTGTCTTTTTCTTCTTTTAAGGAATGAACTCCATGGAATGAATTTTCCTCTTAGTACTGCTTTCATAGTGTTCCAGAGATTTCGATATGTTGTGTCTATGTTCTCATTTACATCTAGGAATTTTTAAATCTCCTCCTTGATGTTTTCCATAAGCCATTGTTCATTCAGTAGCATATTGTTCAGTCTCCATAAGATGCAGAAATTTTATTTTTTATTTCGTGGTTGATTTCCAATTTCATTCCATTATGATCTGATAAAATGCATGGTAGTCTCTCTACTTTTTTTGTATTTGCTAAGAATTACTTTGTGGTATAGTATATGGTTTATTTTAGAGAAGGATCTATGTGCTGCTGAGAAGAAAGTGTATCCACTTGATACAGTTGAAATATTCTATATATGTCAGTTAAGTTTAAGTTATTGATTGTGTTATTGAGTTCTATAATTTCTTTATTCAACTTTTGTTTGGAAGATCTATCCAGTGGTGAGAGAGATGTGTTAAAGTCACCTATAATTATTGTGTTGTGGTCAATTTGACTCTTGAACTTGAGAAGAGTTTGTTTGATGAATATAGCTGTACCATTGTTTGGGGCATATATATTTATGATTGTTATGTCTGTTTGGTGTATGGTTGCCTTGAGCAATATGTAATGTCCATCTTTGTTAAGGTCTGTAAACAAGTCAGGATGGCATCTGGTATTTTGCCAGAGAAATGTTAGAGTCTGTAAACAAGTCTGCATGGTGCCTGGCAAAATGCCAGAGGGAGTGGTTTGTGAAGTAACAAAAGCGAGCCATTAAGTGTGGAGATTCCTTATTGGTTGACTGCTGTATCTATTTTATGCTAATTAGATAAGCTGTGTAAAATGTATAAATACCACTCCTGTCCTACAATAAACGGCTTCCACTCCTGCTGTATCAACATACACAAGTTATTCATTCACCCCCCCCCCCCGGCAGATGGTGGCCTGTTGCAGGGAGCCCCGGGACACTCAGGGGTAAGTGACGAAAAAAGCTGCCCGTCCATAGATAGGACGGGAGCAATCTGCTCGTCCCTAGGCAGATAGGGCGAGAGGAAAAATGGCCATTTCGAGAAAATGGAGAAGATTGATACAGTATGTTTGTGTCTTGTTTTGTCTTGAAATGTTGTATTGTCTTTGTGATAAAAATATGGAAGGGGTGAGAAGTAAATTGATAAGGGAAAAAGGCACCCCAGTGGAACCAAGAATAGTTAGGGCATGTGTTGATAAAAGCCCAGAAACTCTAGTCAGAAAGAAAAAGAAAGTTCAGAAGAAGAAGGATTATCAGGAAAAAAGTTGCATCAAAAGGCTATTACTGAATACTTTTCAATATCGGAGGGTGCGTGAAATGACAAGGTGGCTGCCACCTGCCCAAGCCAATCATGGCGCAGCAAGAATTTTCCAAGTGGCAGTTGCAGGCTCTTCCCAGCCCCCCTGCCCGGGGGAGCAGATCGCCACTGTGAGCCCAAATCTAGACCTGACCTGGAGGCACAGTCTCGCAGGCTTTTGCTCCCTGTGCCCCGAAGCAGTTTGAGCCCAGGACTCTCCCCGGGGCCATCTGGGGCTGCCTGGGATGCTACAGCTGGTAGAAGACGCTACTGGCATCCCTGAAGTTTGATCATTTCCAAGGCCAGTAACTACAATGGGTCTCCCACACCTGGAGGCTGATGAGTAATGAGTACTATTAAGGCTTATTTCAAATGTAAAAAACCTTGAGATAATGTACTAAATTGTTCAAAAGGTTGTTTTCTTAGTAGAATGCTACAGGATTTTCTTTAGCCATCTGGAGTTCCTGCCTTCCTCCCAGTGACGGTAAAAACAAAGGTGAAAGAATTTACAGTGTTGCTGAGAACCAGAGGAAACTTCGGCTGAGAACCTGACGAAACTTCGGAGCTGTTGCTGTTTCTGCTGCTACAACTTAAGCTAGCTGCCTGCAGAACTTACCTGGACTGTGATTTACCTGGACTGTGAGTTAATCTATTGAGATAGTGCTTTACCTGGACTGAGACAACAAACTGTAATCTACAACAAATTGTAACTCGGTATCTTTGCTAAGGGTGTCATTGCTGGTATAATTTTTCCAAGGGCTTCTTGCATGGAGCCATCAATTGGCTTGGTATTGTAACATTTTGTATCCTCCCTTTCTGTTTCTAGCAGGTTATTTATGCTAGAAATGGTGTTTCTGTAAAAAACACTATGGTCGTTATTTAAATTAAACAAAAGGGGGAAATGTTAAGGTCTGTAAACAAGTCAGGATGGCACCTGGTATTTTGCCAGAGAAATGTTAGAGTCTGTAAACAAGTCTGCATGGTGCCTGGCAAAATGCCAGAGGGAGTGGTTTGTGAAGTAACAAAAACGAGCCATTAAGTGTGGAGATTCCTTATTGGTTGACTGCTGTATCTATTTTATGCTAATTAGATAAGCTGTGTAAAATGTATAAATACCACTCCTGTCCTACAATAAACGGCTTCCACTCCTGCTGTATCAACATACACAAGTCATTCGTCACCCCCCGACTATTTTGCCCAGCCGGCCGGGCTGCGGCACATCTTTATTCCTTTTGATTAACCTTGGCTTGAAGTCTACTTTATTTGATGTGAGTATGGAAACCCCTGCTTGCTTCCATAGTCCATGTGAGTGGTATGGTTTTTCCCAACCTTTCACCTTCAGTCTATTTATGTCTTTTCCTATCAGATGAGTCTCCTGTAGGCAGCATATTGTTGGATCTTTTTTTTTAATCCAATCTGCTAGCCTATGTCTTTTGATTAGTGAGTTTAAGCCATTAACGTTTAGGGTTACTATTAAGACATGGTTTGTATTTCCAGCCATATTTATTTAGTTTTGTTATTGTACTTGAATTGGTTTTCCTCTGATTAGTTTTTTCTTTAGTGTACTATCTCCCTCTTCTGATTTTCATTGCTGTTTTTCATTTCCTCTTCATAAAACATTTTGCCAAGGATATTTTGTAGGGCTGATTTTCTAGCTATAAATTCTTTTAACTTTTGTTTATCATGAAAGATTTTTATTTCATCTTCAAATATAAAGCTTAATTTTTCTGGATACAAGATTCTTGGTTGTCACCCAATATCTTTCAGAGCTTGATATATGTTGTTCCAGGATCTTCCAGCTTTCAGGGTCTGTGTTGAAAAATCTGCCATTATCCTAATTGGTTTTCCCTTATATGTAATTTTATTCCTTTTTCTTATGGCTTTTAAAATTCTCTTTTTATTCTGTATGTTGTGAATTTTCATTATAATGTGCCTTGGTGTGGGTCTGTTGAGATTTTGTACATTCTGCGTCCTGTAGGCTTGTTGAATTTGGATTTCGAATTCATTCTTCATGTTTAGAAAGTTTTCTGATATTATTTCATTGAATAGATTGGTCATTCCTGTGATTTGGACCTCTATGCCTTCCTCTATCCCAATAACTCTTAAATTTGATCTTATTATGCTATCCCATATTTCTTGAATGTTCTGCTCGTGGTTTCTTATTATTTTAGCTGTGTGATCTATGTTCTTTTCAAGATGATTTATTTGATCTTCATTGTCTGATGTCTTATCTTCTAAGTAGTCTACTCTGTTGGTGATGCTTTCATTTGTGTTTATAATTTGTTTTATTATTTCTTTCATTTCAAGGATTTCTGTTTATTTTTATTTTTTTTTTGGTGTAGCCTCTATCTCCCTGTTGAGGTGATCTTTTGCTTCTTGTATTTGTTTATGTAGCTCATTGTCAAAGTGATCTTTCACTGTCTGTATTTGTTCTCTTATATCTTCTTTGAGGTCCCAAAATATTTTAACTATGTATATCCTGAAATCTTTATCTTTCCTTTTTTTTTTCTGCAATAGCTGCCAATTCTTCTAATGATGTATTGTCTTGATTTGTTTGTGGTACTTTCTTCCCTTGTCTTCATGTTGCTCATGTGTCTTCATTTCCAGGTCTGTGGATCTGGTGTGTTATTGTTTTTATCCTATAGATTTGTAGTGCTCTTGTAGGGTCCCAAGATCTCTCTTTTGTGGGGAAGGACAATGTTAACAGATCCCAATATCAACAATACATCACCTTTGAACAAATTGTTGTTATTAAGACATTTACAGTTTAGTCTCAATGTCCAGAAATGTTGGATTCAATTATTATTTAAATATAATCAGTAGTTTCATGTAAAGGTTTACAGTTTCTGGCAGTGGACAATGAACTGGGGGTAAGGCGTAGGATGTTATGTTGAGGGGAGAAGATGTGAGGGTATATAGTTAATACATCTTAGGAAATGTGAAGGAGAAATCTAGTGAAGAGGGTTAGTACTCGGAGAATAGATAGGAGGTACTTTGGGGTAGACAATTACGTGGGAAGACAGCAGAGTACATTAAACAAACACACGTTTATAGAAAAATACAGGATGTTAAAATAGTATAATTTGGAGGGTGAAGGAAGAAGAAAGAGAAAAAAGGGAAAGGAAGGAAGAAAAAAACGAGAAGAAAAAGAAAGAAAAAAAGAATAAAAAAGAGAGGAAAAATAAAAGGGCTTATGCAATTACTCTATATTATATTATTCAGGTGACTCAGTCCTCAAAGTTCTATTTCATGCAAAGTTCTTGGTTTTACATATGTTGGGGGTGTGAAGGCCAGAGGATAGAAGGGTAGAAGAGAAAGAGGAAGAGAAAAAAAATACTTTTGGAGATCCGTTGCTTTTTCTTCTCATCTAGTAGGTGGGGTTGTCTCATCCAGTAGGTGACCCTGCCCTCAGGATGGTGTAGGTAACCAGGGTGTGAAGACTGGACCTGGTGTGGAGTGTCTGGCAGCGGGGAGTGCCACCCACCAGTCCTAGGAGGGAAATAGTGTCTCATGGGTCTTTTTTTTTGTGACCACTCATGTGACTTGAGCCCCCCCCCCCTTGGTCTCCCTCTCTTGCCTGGGGATTTCTCAGATCCTGATCTCTCTGTTATGCTCCAGACTTTAGTCCCCTCCCCTCTCTTATTTATCAGGCCCTAACTACGGGACCTCTCACCCCCAGGCTCACACCAGGTGGGTGGCACCCTGTTTGCACTGCACTCCTATCCAACTGAGAGCTGTTCTTGTGTTGGGTGGCCACTGCGCCGAGTTAACGCTGCTGGGGAGTGGGGAGGAACTAGAAATCAGGTACCTGCTCGAATGGCGATCTGATCTGGTAGCCACGCCCACCACAAAATGGCGAGGAAGGTTTTCCAAGATGGAGTCAGTCTGCTTCCAGCGCAGGGTGTCTGGTGATGTGGGGGGGAGGGGCTGGCAATGGCCTTGTGCTGTGGGTTGGTAGCAGCTGGGTGACCTGCGTTGGAGCAGCGTGCAGTCTGGAGTTCTGCAGAGATGCTGGGAGGTGTTTCTGCTAAGTCACTTGTGAGCCATGTGGAGGCTAGAACTGTGGGCTTTGGGTTTGGAGTCTGGAGACTTACTCGAGCCCAGAGGCTCTGATTTCTGCGTGGGAGATCGCAGCACTGGTGATTTCTGTGAAAATCCACTGGTCCCTGGAGATCCAATCTGGGAACTGCCCCCACCTAATGTGGCGAGAATGTTGAGCCAAGATGGCGGCGGCCTGCTGTCAGCGCTGGGGTGTCTGGTGAGGTTGGGGGAGCCGGGCAATGGCCTTGTGCTGTGGGTAGGGAGCAGCTGAGTGACCTGCGTGGGAGTGGAGTGGGTCTGCAGATGTGTTGATAGATGATTCTGCTAAGGTGCTCACGGAGTCTTGCGTGAACTGGAACTTCGTGCTTTGGGTCCTGCTCGAACACTGAGGCCCGGAGCCCTGTGCGGGGTCACAGCGCTGGTGATTTCTGCAGAGAGGGCTGTATAGGGTCCTCTAACACTCAGAGATGCAGTATTCCAACTACGTGGGATCTGGATCACAGAGCAACACAGATGCTGCCTACCTCTGGTCCGCCTTGCAACTCCTGTCAGGTGTGTGTGTGTGTGTGTGTGTGTGTGTGTGTCTGTGTTTTAAATACTTATTGAATTTGGTTGCCAATCAATTATTTAAAATTCTTGCATCTATATTCATGAGGAAACTTGGCCTATAGTTTTCTCTTCTAACATCTTTTCCCAGTTCTGGGCACTAAGATCATATAATTAGCCTCATATAATAAGTGAAGGAATATTTTCCCCTTTCTATATGCTTGGTAACAGTCTGCATAAGTTAGGAACTTTTTTGTTATTTGGAGGTTTGGAATATATAGGCCCAACCGTTTCAGTTCTTTTATGGAAATGGGGAGTAGCATAGGTTTTTAATTACTGACTTAACTTCTTTAATAATCATGAATCTATTCAGGCTTTTAAAAAATTTATTCTGAGAAATATTTGGTGATTCAACATTTTTTTTAAAAAAATATATGGCTTTCTAGATTTTGAATTTATTGACATCAGTATTTTCATAAGATACTTTTAATGTGTCTGCAATTATGCAAGTTTTTTCTATATCTAATGTGCATAATTCATACCTTTTTTTTATTCCTTCTTGCAAGAGAACTGGCTTGTTTTTGATCTCTGCAAAAACTTAACCATTGGTTCTATAGAGCATGTTTTATTTTGTTCTTTGTTACTGTATGATGCATTTCTGTCTTTATGTTTTCCATTTCTCCTAGCTGCTTTTTTAGGCTTACTGTTTTTGTAACTTTTTGAATTAGATGCTGAAGTTTGTTACACTTTGATTTTTCTTCTTAACTAACACATGCATTTAAGGCCACAGTGGTTCCTAAGTACTATTGAGTTGTATCCATCAAATCGAATATGCAGTACTTTTATTGTCATTTAGGTCCACATATTGATCCTTACCTTTATGATTTATTTGTGATCCCACAATTTATATACAAGATACTTAAAATTTCCATTTCCTACCATACATGGTTTTGATGGCTATTTTTAAACTATTGACTTCTACTTTTATAATACTTTGGTCACAAGATGTGGTCTGTATGCTACAGAATGTTTTGAATTTATTGAATCTTTATTTGTGGACAGCCTTTAGTAAATTTTTGGTTAAGTTTTTAAAAAATGTATTCTTAAAAATAAAATGCATTCTTTAATTTGGTGTAGGATATAAGTTACAATCTGTTTGGTGAAGTTTATTACTTGTGTCGTTTCCCTGTTTATTTCCTTTTTGATTGTATTCATCAGTTATTGTGAGATTTTAAATCCTTCCCCCAGTGATTATGGATTTGTTCTTTTTTTCCTTGTGAGTTTTTGTTTTTGCTTTATATATTTTTAGGCTATACTGTTAAGTACACACAAGTTCAAGATTATTTTTCTGATGAATTGTTCATTTTATTATTACATGGTGTTTTTTTCCTTATACCTATTTTTGTGGGATTTAGTGTAACTGCAGGAATTTTACTTTGTTTATCATTTTCCTATAATTTCACTTATTTTCTTTTTTGATTTTTTTGACATTATGTTTTAGGGGTGTCTCTTACAAGCAGTATATAATTGGAGATTTTGCATGTTTAAAAATCAATGTAAGAGTAGTGAGTTTAGTCTGTGCCTATTCATTATGATTAATTAAGTCTATAAATTTTTGCCATTTTATTTTTGTACCTTATAATTGTCACACATGTCTTTGATTCTCCTCTCTCTCTGTGTGTTTGGTGGGATCTATTGGATTACTTGAGTTTTCTTTACTCCTACAGACTCTCCCACATCACCTTCTACTCTAGGAATTATGTACTATTCTATTTCTTAGGTGCTATTATTCCTTTTTTTTCATGTTTAGTTAACTTCAAAACTCTAACCATTTTCTGATCTTTTCAACTCTAACCTTGACTTATATTGTTTTTATAGTATTCATTTCTTTCTCTTTTATAATTAAATTATTTATTTATTCTAATTTGTTATCTATAATGGCAGAATGGAATTCATTTCATATTACACATATAAAGCACAATTTTTCAAGTCACTGATTATACACAAATATTTTCACATCATTCATGTCTTCATACATGTACTTAGGGTAATGATATCTCATTCCATCATCATTCCCACCCCCTTGCCCTCTCCTACCCTTTCCCTCCCCTTTGCCCTATCTAAAGTTCCTCCATTCCTCCCATGACCCACCCTCCCATCCCATTATGAGTCAGCATCCTCATATCAAAGAAAACATTCAGCCTTTGGTTTTTTGGGATTGGCTGACTTCACTTAGCATTATATTCTCCAACTCCACCCATTTACCTGCAAATGCCATGATATTATTCTCTTCTAATGCTGAGTAATGTTCCATTGTGTATGTATACCAAAGTTTCCCTATCCATTCAACTACTTAAGAGCATCTAGGTTGGTTCCACAACTTAGCTATTGTGAATTATGCTGCTATAAACATTGATGTGGCTGTGTCCCTGTAGTATGCTGTTTTTAAGTCCTTTGGGTATAGACTGAGGAGTGGAATAATTGGGTCAAATGGTGGCTCCATTCCAAGTTTTCCAAGGAATCTCCATATGGCTTTCCAGGTTGGCTGTACCAATTTGTAGTCCCTCCAGCAATGTATGAGTGTGCCTTTCCCCCCACATCCTTGCCAACACTTACTGTTGTTTGTATTTTTGTTAGCTGCCATTCTGACTGGAGTGAGATGAAATCTTAAGAGTAGTTTTGATTTGCATTTCTCTATCAATTCCCTCTTTTAAAACACACACACACACACACACACACACACACAGGAGATAAGTCAATACTTTGATATTATTTTACATAATAAACACTTTGTTTCTTTGTTCTTTACTTTCATTTCTACCTTGTAGGTTTAATTTTCTTCTTTTTTTTTTAAAATGACATTTATAATGGATTTGATAGTCATTACAGAATCATATATTTAAGTTTTCCTTTATACATAAGATCACAGCCAAGGAGGTCAACAATTTAAAATTTTATCATGAACTATTTTTGCCATTATTCTCACAACTAACCATTTTGATGCTTACTACTTCATCTCAAATGGTGACCAGTAAATTTGTTTAGACAATAATAATAAAGTGCTTTTTCTTTTTATCAGGATAATGAAATGAAATTAAGTAAAATACTAAAGATATTGAAACTTTTGATTTTGACCTCTGAAATAAAGATCTATAGGAATTTTTGTAATTAACTTTCAAATCTTCCCTCAAACTTTGTTTAAAGAAATTCCATCTTTGAAATAATCTGCACAAATACTCTGCTTATCAAAAACTGATTCATACGACCCTATTACCATAAACACTAGTCTCTTCAATGTGTCCTGTGTCAGTTTTCTTGATTATGTCAATACATGGAAACATTTAAAAAATAACAGAACACTTAATCAAATCAGTTTCCCATCAGTCCACAAAATACATGTAATGATTATATTGGCCATTTCCACTGGTTGGCAGGAGGTTCTTCTATTAATGGCTCCCATGGTTTCCACTGCAGCATTTTCCTTGCCAGACTTAGTTCATTTTCAGCCTGAAGAATCACCTCTTCTATTTGGCCATGCTGAAGTTGCTCTTCTAATTTTTTAACATCTGATTCCGCTTTAACCATTCCCAGTTTCTCATTTGTAATCTGCTCTGTATATTTTCTATACGCTGCATTTTTAGGGATTTGCTCAAGAACATCAAGAATCTTTGTGTACAATATTCTGAGCCTCTCGTGTGGACTCTCACACACAGCCAATCCCACGAGGCCAGTGGTCTTCTTCAGCACACCCGCCATGACAGCGCCGAAGAACCAACCCCGCGCAGCCCCTAATTTTCTTCTTGTTGAGAAACATTCTTTCAGACTTTTCTCTGTTTTCTTTTTAGTTACCAAACATATTAGTATTTATTTATTTATTAACGTTGCATTATAATAATACATAATAGTGTGATTCATTGTGGCATATTTGTATATGCACATATGAAGAACATATTCTTTCAATATCAAGGTCTGTTAATCTGAAATATCTTTATTTTGCTCTACTGTTAAAAATTAAATTATTATTATTAATAATTAAATTATTATTAAGATACAACAAAACACACGGACTACCTCTGTTCTGGTTTCTATCATTTGATGAATGTTATATACATGAAGTCATATAGTATATACTCTTATACTTGACCTTTTTCCACTAATTGTGTCTTTGCAATTCAACTGTGCATTGTGTGCTTAGTACTAAATACTTTGTTATCATTACTAATAACATTCTATTATGTAAATACACCACCATTTATTTATTCATTCACCTGTCAATGAGCCCTGGGCTCTCCTGGCTACCAACCTTAACTACAGTCATGTGTCTGATATTCTGAGACCTTAGTCATTTGCGGGGCCAAACTGCATCCGCTGACCCAATCCTCCTGCATCATCTTATAATACTGCCATTCACTTCCTGGACCCTCATCCTTCTTTTAGCTTTCAAATTTCTTACCTTTACCTGGGATAAAAATTCTGCTCCTTCTCCTAGTTCCTTCAGTTTTTTTTTTTGCTCAGACTTTGAGAAATTTCTTAAAATTCAAGACTTTCTCTGATGGTACAATTGCTTTCCAAATTAGTCAGTGAGACTTGGAAGTGGTTGGTGCATGGGATGACTGCTAATGGGATCTCTCGAATATAACCACCAGTTATAACACTCACAGAACATTTACCATGCAGGGTATATTTAATTATTTTATTTAGGTTATTAGAAGATTATTATCTCATTTAATCCCCATACAATCCTGTGACATATTCCCACTTTATGGAAGAGGCTATTGAAGCATATACTCTGAAAGGTGACATTTAAAATAAATGATGAGCCAGAATTTGAATTCAGATTTTCATTGCTGTAGAGTTGACACTACTTTTAACCTTGTGGGAAACTCCATACATCTCACCTGGTTAATTACCTGGACTATCTTTTCCTTCTGGGGCCAGGGCATTTCCTAGTTACCTGCAGATCTTTCTTTCTGTTTTGTGGTTCACGGGCTGCTTTGGCTTCTCTGGGAAGTGTGGCTCACTCTCTAGGGAAGTCTCATTTCTGTGTAAAGCTCTTTGGTTCAGAGGTCCTTTTCCTTTCCTTTCTCCTTAGGGGTAGCCAGCTTGCCAGGGAACCAGAGGAAATCAGAGGGGGGATTAAACCTGCCTCTACAGGCAGGCCAAAGTGCTGATCTCCTGCTTCTGAAAGACCTTTGGGTTGGTTAGTGATAATTTTCACAACACAGCTGAGCATTCAGTGAGAGAGTCTCTTGGATTAATTAAGCAGTGGTAATTAACTGAGTCTTAGACCTCAGTGGAGAGGTTGTAGCTGGTTGTTTCCCAGTTAGTACAACAATAGCTCTAAATCTCTCAGGAAATCTTATACAATTTCTGTCTTGAATCTTGGGAGCAGCAGAGCTGATTTCCCAGGAAATTTGGTGCCCTGTATTTATGAATAAAAACAATAAATATAGATGAGGTAGCTAGGCCAATTGACTATTTGTAATTCAAGTGTTCCTGTATTGTCCATGGATGGATGATGTAAGAGGAAAAAAAAACAGACCAAAACAAAAAGAATTTCAGAATATAGTGAATGGGGCTGAAATATGTTGTGGTTTGGCTTATAGAACAAATGTGAATTAGAAAGAAAACACAGTTATGAGAGTAATTCAGGTCAACTGCATATCGGAAGACCAAAGAAAGAAAGAAAGAAAGAAAGAAAAAGGCCAAGAAAGAATAAGAAAGGTGAGGTACAAAGAATGTGAAAAATTGGTTCACAGGACCAATAGACCCATGAAGACTAAGGGTAATAACAATACATTGAGAGGCCTTGAGAGGGTGGGGTCACCTTACAGTTGCCTTGAAGGGTCGTGGCTCTCCAAACCGTTTCCATCCTGGTCTGGGGTTGTGTCTCTGAGTTACTACTGCAGTCTGTAGAAGATGACACCAGTTTTTATGCCTGGGACTGTTCTCTCATCTAAACTCCTGCTCTGTGGGAAGCAGAGAAATGGTCTTATAATTCCAGCAGGGGATCTCTCATCTTTTTGGAACCCTGAGGAAAATCTCAACCATCATGCACCATACATAGGGTAGATACAGGAGCTTGTCCAGAGGTGCCTGCCAACTGGCTCCATGGTGTGCTGGATGACAAGTTCTCACTGCTCCAAGGAGTTGTTTTTACTCAGGGGTCATGACCAAGTGTGGAGAGAGAAACAGTGTGTTGCCTTGCGTTGGGAGAAGAGCCAGACTCCCCTGCTGCCTGGGTCTGAGGTAGACTGTGGGGAGAAGAGAGGGGTTGTTTGCTATTGATTTCCTTCTAAATCTTAGGATGCAGTCAATGTAAAAGGCCTCAAAGTCTGCAAGAGTGGAGTCATGTGATTGGGCCTCACTAGAGATGAATGATCTTTTCATGGAGGGGGTTGGGATGTGAGTCTGTCTTTTAGACCTTATCCAGTATCCCACCAGGAGGGGACAGCAGAAGCAATAGGATCTGTATGTTTCTCTATCTGAGAGTGGGAGGCAGGAGAGAGAGATTGAGAGGGGGTGGGGGGATATTTATCTATCTAGAGAGAAACTTACTTTAAGGAGTTGTCTCCTATGGTTGTAGAGGCTGGTAAATCAGAAATCTGTAGGGGAGGCCAGCAGCCTGGAAATTCCAGCAAGAATTGATACTGCAGTCTTGAGTTCAAAGGCAAAATGTGGAACAGAACTCTTTTCTCTTGGGGGAACCTCAGTCTTTTATTTTAAGGCCTTTGGCTGATTGGAGGAGTACCACCCACATTATGGAGGGTAATCTGCTTTACTCAAAGTGGATGATTTCAACAGGAATCAATCTATAAAGCACCTTCACAGTAACATGCAGATTGATGTTAGAACAAACCTCTGGGTACCATGAGCTAGATAAGTTGACCTATAAAATTAGCCATGGCAGGAAAGGAGGAGAAATTCTCCATTTCACATTTCTTCTTGTTCTCCTCCTCAGCAGCTACTGGGCTGGAGGTGAGCGTGGGGGTGGGTTAGAGTTGCCCCAGTGGGTGTTAATAATCTGGGCTGGGCACTGGCAAGGGAGTGAGCCCAGAGAACGTGGCAGCACCCCAGGAAGAGGGGAGAGGGTCTCCTACCCATATTCCACCGTGGAGTTGAAAGCAGAGTGGGGGTGGCTCTGTGGAAGTGAGCAGAGTTGGAGTCCCAGAAATACATTTGGTGGGATAGATCCTCTGGGATGAAGATCTGGGCTTTGATTTTTCCCCTTGGTGGGCCTGGCCCCAGGGGAACTCAGGTCTTATGGCAGGCTGGAGGATTTTTCGAGACTTCTTGAAAGTCCTATAATTAAAAGCTTTTGGCAATATCCATGGGCAATACATTAATGCCACTCCAGCCCCTTAGCCTTCCTGTTCAGCTGCTGTATTCAGAAACAGATTTCTGAGCCACAACAATGGGATCAACTGATTCTGTTGTTAAGTAGCTTCTAAGAGCATTTTGAAGTCTCAAAAATGCCACTGAGGAAAAGCTCTTCTAATCCCCTTCTCCCCTTTCTGGCCTTCCCTCTCTGTTGGCTGCAGAAATAGATTAACATTTGTTATGCCTCCATTGTAAGCAGTCAAGCAAGCAATCGGCATTTTATCTTTGGTATTTGATTGAAGGTAGAAGGTATTTTTCATTTATATTTTTTTGCCTGAAGGGAAAGGGGAAGCAGATAAAAAGAAGAAAAGGCATTGCTACGATGTACTTCCCCTGTATATAAAAGTTGTAATCTAATGTTGTACTCCAGCTCCTTTCAATTCAATGAATATTCCTCCATTATCTGACAGAATACCCAGAGCTGGGGTATGATTACCTGAAACGTAGGGAGATACTGCAGTGGCAACAGAGTTGTGTCAGACATCTTATAAACTGTTTATGAATTCACCCTCATGCTTTGTTTTGCCTTCTCCACAGCCTCCTTTGGATTGGTGCATTTGCTAGTTCAGCATCCCTTTTGAAAGAGAGTTGTGTTGCACGTTGACAATTAAGAGAGAGGCAATTAAGCTTATCCCAGGTTAAAGATATAGATATAAGTCTGTATTATTCCAATGCTGAAGATAATCAATCACAAATGCATTGTGCTGAGGATGGTGTTAGAATGAACAGAAGTGTGTGCACAAGTAGCTTCTCTCGCTGGAAACTCATGCATACTATGCATGGCACAAACATTAGAGGCACTGAGATATAGAAAGAATACCTTATATGTGTTTAGAGCCTTCTACTTATGGCCCCACACTTCATTTAGGTTTTTCTCTCCCTCCCCCCCGCCCCATTGAGCAAATCATCTCAACCCATGGTTTCTCATAGATGGGGGAAAACCTTCTTCTGTATTCTGAGGATGAAATTTCTGATCATGGAAATGAGATGGGAAATGAAAATCAAAGAGTTGACTACCAATTTTTAAAATTTTTTTTTGTAGTTATAAATGGACAGATGCCTTTTTAAAACTTGTTTATTTTTATGTGGTGCTGAGGATTGAACCCAGGGCCTCACACATGATAGACAAGCACTCTACCACTGAGCTACAGCTTCAGCCCCCCAATTTTTTTCATTAAGGCACTTTTCCTCTTCAGACATTTTAATGGAGGTAATCAGAAAAAAAATTTCCCTTGAATAATTCCCATATTTCCACATTTTGGACATTAATCAGTGGCCCCAGGAGGAGTTTAGAGAACATTAATCAGTTTTGCCTGAGGCACAGTGATCTAGACACTATGCATTTGATGAGTTAAGGGGGATGCATAAGAATATCCGGATTCCAGTTAACTTTGCCAGTCAGCACCAAGCAAAAGTTAGATGTGCTGTCCTTTCAGTACTTTTTAGGAAAAGATGGAGAGAACTATAAAGGAGGATTGCATGGGTGCTGGGAGTGGCAAGAGAATCGATAACCAAGTTTCTTTATTCTGCCTCTTGTTCATCTCAGAGTCAAAATAAGAAGCATTTGCAGTATGGAAAATTATGTAAGGAAAGCATTCATATGTGTCTAGCCATATGGATTTAATATATATATAAATGCACACATTTTAAACATAGAGTGATTTTTGTTATTACAAAAGCAACCCATACTTATTATGGAAAATTTAGAAAATACAAATTGATAGGAAATAATAATTTATTATTATTATTAAAATTCCCAAACCTCTCAATCAGAAATAATTTTATTTGTTTAAGTTTAGGATATCTGTGTAATCTATATATAAGAGGTGAGAACAAAGTATTTATTTTGAAGCTAGTGGTAGCATTTCTTTTAGGGAGAGGATGATTTTTGTTGAAGAAGATTCTATGATGAATTTGCCAGGTAGGAGAGACGTCCAAGGCCTGGGTGTTGTGGAGAACATTACTGTGTTCACCAATATCCAGTGTTTTCCTCCTGGATTCCTTTGCAGGTAGGCAAAGCCATGTGAGTAATCCTGGCCAATGGGCTGCTGAGAAAAGTGTGTGTGTGTGTATGTTTGTGTGTGTGTGTGTGAGAGAGAGAGAGAGAGAGAGAGAGAGAGAGAGAGAGAGAGAGAGAGAGAAAGGGGGGGAGAGGGAGAGAGAGAGAGAGAGAGAGAGAGAGAGAGAGAGAAAGGGGGGAGAGAGAGAGAAAGGGAGAGAGAGAGAGAGAGAGAGAGAGAGAGAGAGAGAGAGAGATAATGTATCCCTCTTCCCAAATCCACACTCAATGACTTCATGTTAGTGCCTGAAACTAGCTATGGTGGGGACTATTTTTTGGCAATGTTTAGCCATAAATAATGTTTGTCCTGATGATGGTCAAAACACGATGATGTTTAGTCAAATCTTTGTGAAAGTCCTTATTTATTCCTAAGGATAACTTTCTAGAAGTAAAAAAGTTAGCATAAAAGGTTTTGAAGTTTTGGTTATGTTTTATTAAATTGTTCACAAGCAAGGTGAGATTATTTTATTTATTCTATAGGAAACTTCGGTTTTAGATATATCTAGTTTGATCAAAAAACAATTTTGTTAATGATTCTGTTTTATGATTTGGCAAATGCTTACTGAAAGGTTAGTTCTAGAGTCAGCATATAGGACAGAAAGATTTGTTTCTTAATAATTTGGAGACCTAGAGGGAACACTTCTGTACAGAATTGACCACGATTATCTTTTTAAAATTAATATCCTCTCATACGTGTTCTCTCCTTATTCTTTCCTCCCCACTCCACTTTCATGAATGACATTATATACTTGAGATCAGAATCTAGGATTAAGGAAGGAAAAGGAAGAAAGAGTAGAAGCAGGAAAAGGAGTCTATTATGCATTTGTGTCCATATGCTCTAACCACTGAAAATAATAGATGCTGAATCATTTTCCCCAAATTGAAAGCATAACCTCTTTGATTTTTCTTTGTCCTAGCAATGGTCCTGTGTTGGGGAGTAGGAGAAATTCAAATTATTTGCCATAGAAAAGAACACAGGAGCATCCAAACCTTTGTCTTGCAAGGTTGTCTGTAAAGAATGAGTTAGCAGCCCGCTGTGGTGGCTCAGGCCTGTAATCCCAGCAGCTTGGGAGGCTGATGCAGGAGGATTGCAAGGTCAAAGCCAGCAATTTAGTGAGGCCCTAAGCAATTTAGTGAGACCCTTTCTCAAAATTAAGAAATAAAAAGGACGGGGGATGTAACTCAGTAGTAAAGCACTCCTTGGTTCAAACCACAGTAACAACAACAACAACAAAAGAGTTAGCAGGTGTCTAAAAGCCTCAAAGTTCCCACTTGTTTCGCAGTTGCTGTGTCCTCTTGCTGTTGCTTACTGAACACTCAATCCTCCAGCCTTACCGAATCGTTTTGCAATTCCCCAATACATGATATTTCTCTGAAGTCTTGACCTTGGCAGACTGGAATCTCCTTGCCTTTCTCTGTTCACAGTTTATGCAATAATCTCAGCTCAGACATTACCTTCTGCAAGGGGCTCTGAATCCTCCTCTGAGTTAGCAGGTGCTTCTCTCTAATGCTTCTATCACATTCGGTGCCATTGAACAATATTGCCAACTTATTTATTTGTTTTCTTCTCTCTGGATGAAAGCTGCTGCAGCACAGAGGTTGTCTTGGGTTTATTCCAATCATTTGTCTCAGGTTCATTCCAATCATCCAGGGTGACTGATGTTTGATGGGCTATCAGCAAAACTAAAAGTATGAACAATTAAAAAGCAACAAATAGACATAAGATTCAACACACAGACATTCTCGTGAGTCAGATTTACAGCATAAGTTCAAATCAATTAAAAAACATTTTCTAAGGGCCTGCATTGTGCCTGTGATTGTACCAAGTGCCCTGGTAGTTACAAGGCAGAGTTCATTTTAAGACACAATTCTTAAGGGTTTTACCATCAGCTGAGAGACTTGTAATCTCGTTCTGATGACAACACAGTTTCCTGAACAATTGAGCAACTGAAGGAGAGTTAGTGGCACACATTTGGAAGGCTATTATTTTCTTTAGACCAGAAGATAAATAAAGGACACAGGGGTAGGAAAAGTTTTTAATCTAAAGTTGCAGGTAAAGAAAGATTTGATCACTTAAAAATATAATTACACTTCCAAGATTGCTAACATGTGGGTAGGTAATTATGGGACTTGTCCTTGTAAAGATATCTAAGTTTCTAAACTATCATGAAATTACAATTTAACTTTTCTAACAAAATTTGTTATCAGTTCCTGGTTCATGTTAGTTTTCTGTGTGTGCAAAATTCAATAGAAGCTGTCTTAAGTGTTTTCTTCCTTATTAAATAGTTTTCTAAAATCCATAATTCAGTGAGACAATAAGTGGTTGCATTTATTTTTATACAATTCAGCTCTGCAAAGCCACTGACTGTGAATTCGGTGGGGCATTCTTCTGTTAGCCAGTTTCTGTTATCAGCTACACAACATGAAAGAAGACTGTATTTCCCTGCTAATGGAAGAAACTGAAGGAGAATAAAGACCCTGAGTATTTTAAAACACTGGTTTGAATTGCAGCTTCAGATCTAAAGGGTAGAGAACAGTGAAAGTTCTGGAATAGATACATCATTTACTTATTTGGCACAAAGGGATTTTGTTTTCTTCTTAAGTTAAATGAAATTACTCATTCTATTTGTGTACTGAACCCAAACCTTCACATCTTAGAGAAAGTTCCGTTCCTCATCAAATTCTATTCTTCTATTTCCTCATCTCTCAAATTTTAAGTACATAAGGACACAAAGGTGAACTTTAATTTCAGCACTTCCAAAATATAATTTTTTTTTTGGTTTCAAGAAAGACCTTAGGATAAAAAAGAGATTTTCTATTTCAGAAGGGCCTTCCGATTGCAAAATCTTCAATGAGGCCCTCCAACGACAGTTAGTCCAAAATGTGCAATTGGGATTTGAAGCAGAGATGAAATAAATTGCAGATGCACTGTGATTTTTGATGCTGTTTTTATGTTTTTGACATTCTTTTAATGTTAGTTTGTAAATGAATTTTGGTAACACAGGGTAGTGAAAAAACATCTTAGAGGTGATTTTATTTCAAGAGTCCTTTATTCCCCTCTGTGACTTTTTGATTCAAAGTGCCTTTCCTTTGGCAATACGTATAGATAGAACTATTGGAAAAGCCCAAACAAACATAGGAAAACCCTCCCAGCAAAATCTACTTTTCTCTACTTTCATGCTTTGAAAAAGTTGATGCAGATCAAATCCCATTAAAGTGAACAGAGATTTGAGTTGTGATGTTATTTGTCAACCAGAATTTGACATATTGCTCTAATTAACCAATCTGGTATCAATAGAATTACTCTTCTTTGCCTCAACCGATAGGAAATTAGTTGCAAATGCTTTTCAGCAGTTGGAGCATTTTTTTTCCCTGGGCTAACGGTGCTCTTCAGATGTTTTCCTTTAATTGCTTTTAAAAATCTCATTTTCAAATTACATGGCAAATTCAGATACCACCTACATGAGGATCATGAGAAATGTTCCAAGAAGCAGTTCCAGTTAAACTCATTTTCTTCATTTCTGCTTGGAGTCAGTTGAGAAGCTGATGATATAGAAGAAATGACCACTATAACTAGACTTTTGAAAGGACAGACCTATAACTATTCACATTTATTTTAAAGGGGGAGTGCAGGGTTTTGAGTGTTTCAGTGTCTTAAATATTAAAGTTTAATTTTTTGAGAGGTGGCTTGATGCAATGGGGTTAGCTAGAATTGGGATCAAATTTTAGTCTCAATATTGAACCTGTTACTATGGCAATTTAAGTAAATGCCCTGAGCCTCAGTATCTTCATCAGCAGAATGGGTACAATAATGCCCATATCATGGAGTTGCCATGAGCTTAATTTTGATTACATATGGAAAGCATCCAACCCTGTAGCTGGTGCACAGGGGAAGCCATCAAAAATTTTAATGTCTTCTCTTACTCTTTCTTTCCCTTGCCTTTTCTGGTTGAACTAGGACTCTGATGTTTTCTAGAGTATAGGATGGGATGCTGAGATTGAAGGGACGCTGTTAAGGGCCTCTCTGCTTGCAAAGTCTTTCCTGGCATAGTCTCTGAATTTCTTGATTTTAGAAATTAATGCTTAAGGGGAGAGTTAAGGCCTTATGTCTGGTAGTCCTCAGCTCAAATATAAGGATACTAAAGTGTCAGCTGGCATACATAAATGGAAATATACACCATATGCCCAGATTTACTCATCGGGCTTCAGTTTAGTCTTGGTCTGATAACTAATAGCACTCTTTCCACTTTCAAAAATGTCCTGATTTGCATGGAATTTGCAGGGAAATGGATGGCACTAGAGCAGATTATGCTAAGTGAAGCTAGCCAATCCCTAAAAAATAAATGCCAAATGTCTTCTTTGATATAAGGAGAGCAACTAAGAACAGAATAGAGAGGAAGAGCATGAGAAGATCACCACTAAACAGGGATGAGAGGCGGGAGGGAAAGAGAGAGAGAAGGGAAATTGCATGGTAAAGGAAGGAGACCCTCATTGTTACACAAAACTACATATAAGAGGAAGTGAGGGGAAAAGGGGGAAAAAAACAAGAGAGAGAAATGAATTACAGTAGATGGGGTAGGTAGAGAAGACGGGAAGGGAGGGGATGGGAGGGGAGGGAAAGGGAGGGGAGGGGGGATAGTAGAGGTTAGGAAAGGCAGCAGAATACAACAGACACTAGTATGGCAGTAGGTTAAAAAATGGATGTGGAACCGCTGTGAATCTGCATTATGTATATAGGGTAAAAATGGGGGTTCATAATCCGCTTGAATCAAATGTATGAAATATGATATGTCAAGAACTTTGTAATGTTTTGAACAACTAATAAAAAAAATGTCCTGATTTGGCTGAAAATTATGTGCTTGCTCGTGTTCCATGGTGAGAGGTTCCTTTCTGTTCACTGCTGTATTTAGAGTGTCTAGCATAGAACATGATACATAGTTGATGATCAAAATACATTTGTGCTGTAAAATGATGCTATTTTTTAATACTTAGGCAATATTTCTGATTGTAAAAAATAGGACAGATTACCTGTGGAACATTTGGAAACTTCTAAAAAGCAAAGCCACTGAAATTATAATATATTTGTTAATATAATAAGATGGATTGCTTTATCACATAGTTAATTGTTTCTTGGAAAAACAGAGGACAATATCTCCTCTTCTCCCCCCTTCCAAAGAACAATATTTTAAGGATATTTGTAGCAAAGGGAGGTTGTTATACCAAACAAGTTGGCTAAAGCATCTGTCACGCGCACAGCCTCTTCTAAATAGGCAGGCCTAGATTGCTGGGTTTGATACTATGTGACCCTGCCCGACTGGCTGGAGCTGGTTGTATAAGAGATGGACTTTGATCCAAGAATAGTCAAATCAGAGGCTGGCCAGCAGCCTGAGACCTAGTGCAAAAGGATGAGCAGGGCTAATCATATTCTCTCTTTTGAAGCTGAACTAGAAACTACAGTTAGCAGTGGGATCTGAAACAGAAGGAATCTATAACCAGAAGCTATGAGGTAAGGTAAGGCCATGCTGGGTCACCGCAGGCTGAAGTTGGGAAGAAGCAAAACAAGAACCTTTGAAATAGAAGAAAACTATGCAGAATGGAAGGGAAGAACAAACCAGTTGCTATGAAGAGGAAGACAGAGCGGAGACAAAGAGGGACAGAGGCAGCATCAGAGAGAGACGGAAGGCTCTGAGTGAGGGAGTCATTTCCCTGGCTCTAGACCCATTTCATGGATACTTTTATGAAAATTCACTTTACCTTAGGGTGGCTTGAGTGAGTCCCTATTCTCTGTAATTCCAAAACTCTGTCTGGAACTACTGGCCCAAATATAGCATTGGGATCTGTGCCGAATGCCCACATTACCACCTGCCAGGTCAGGTAATAAGGATGCAGGGAGCTCAGAGAACTCAAGGGAAGAAATAACCAGCAGACCTCTTGGGGACTGGGAAGCTGTCAATCAGGGGCTCTGCCCATGTTCCCTTCCCCGTGGTGTTTCACCTTGGCTCCTCCGCATTTTGCTTTTCCACACTGGCTACCTTCACGGGTCCCTCTGTCGTTTCATTTGGGACTATGGATGTTGATTATCTGATTGCAGCCAAAAGGCAAAGGCGAATTGAGCAACTGTATGTGCTGCCCCTTGATACTGCCCTGACATTGACCTCTGATGTGCATTCCACTGACGGACTGACTGTTCAGCAAGTTTAAGAGCCTAGTCTGCCAGTTCCTAGGGAGATTTCCTCACTTCTACTCTCGCCTTGACTCACCTTTCAGAGTCTTCTCCTGCCTCTCCCCGGAGCTGTCCACAGCCCTAGTGCTGGCAGCTTGCCTTCTTCCCAGATTTGTCCCTGGGCTCAGCCCTTCCTTGAACCCATGCCAACCTTCCCCTTCCCTGGAACTGGCTCTACTACAGATGCTCACTCTGCAGAGAGAAGGCTGTGCTCCACTTTAGGCTGGAATGAAGAAATAGCTGAAAAGATTACCCAGTCTTGAATACTGACAGATTCAGCACTACTTGCCTGAGGGCGTCGATTGTGTAAATTCTTCCCGCAGCAATGTGACAATCTCTTAGCAACTCTGAGCTCCTCTAGTTTCAGTTTAACAGTTAACAGGGCAGCGGACCACAGGGGAACTCATTTCATTCCAGAGAATGTTCACCAAAGCCACCCCAGCCTTGCTGTCTGTCTGAATCAGCATATCCTGAGCAAGGGCGATCTGGTTTTCTTTCCAAAATGTCTCCGTAGGGGTGACAAGAGAGATGTGATGACACACAGCCTCTGGAAATGGTCCACTATGGCCAGCTGAGGCTCTGGCTCTGTCCATGGGGGCTCCTGTCATTTGTTGCCACTGCTCCTTCCAGGTCCAGTGTCTTGACCATTCCTTCTGGGGGGAGGGAGCACCTCATGGTCCTCACCCCTGCAATTGCTTCACATTTGCATTCTACACCATTTTCATCTGACACCACAAATTCTGTGGCTGTCGTCCTCTCAAGGCTGTGAGGCCAGAACAGATTATATCTGACAAGTTGAAAGCCCCATAGAGCCATATCCATAAAGGAGGAAAAGAAGTCAGGCCAAAAATTAAAGGCTTATCTTTTGCAGAGTGGGTTGTGGGCTCCAGTTTGTTTAGAGAACAAAAGGAAAGGACTGGCAATGGAAGAGAGGGAGAGATGTGTGTGCGTGAGTGTGCGGACAGGCGTCTTTCATGGCTCTGTCCCAAGGAGCTAGGCACTTGGGTTTCAGAACAAGTTTTTGACTCTCATGCAATCCCAGCTCTCAAAGAGTGTGAGAAAATAATTATCAACAAAAGAAATTCTCTGTCTCTATTTTTTGGAGCCAGATCTGAGTGGATAGACCACTGCATGAGAGTAAGTCAGGCACTTTCTGAAGCTGTAGAACTCTTCCAGGCAACTGAGGGACCATTTTGTAAATGAGTCCTTGGACTGGCACCCGCAGAAATTGTTGGCAAGGTTGAAATGTACCCGGATCACTCCCTGGTGACCTGAAAGAGCTAATGAGTGCTTAAAGTATTCTTAGAGAGTTTTCTAAGTGCAAAACAAAATATCAAATCTACAGCATGTGTTATGTGGCTATAAGAGACACGCAGGGTTCTTGGTCACACAGGGGGCTTCTGATCCAGAAGCATTGTAGCGGTAATCATGACCTTAACAACGGGGTTCAGAGAAGTACTTCCTCCTACAGCGCCCAGTGAGGAATAGCTGGAATTACCTATGTAGCCAGCCAAATGGAGACAATCAGCAAAAGCTGAACTGGAGTCATAGTGGAGTAGATATCAGTTTAAAGATTGTCTTAAAACCAACCAACCAACCAACCAATTTCTCTATACTACCACTTGGAGAACTAAAAGGAGTATTTTAATTTCTAGGTTGGTGCAAAGGTAGCTACACAGTCATTAGTAATCTATGACAATCATCTTTTTTGACTCTTCTATCCATTGCAAAAAATAATGAATCTATCTGGACAAGAGGTGCTAAATAACTACTCAATATTTACCCCCCCCCCCCGCTTTTTTTCTTATTTAGAACCCTGATTTTAGTGGAGTAGCATTATACTTAGCTAAAAAACAATTGTCCGACTTGCCTGGAAGATGGGAGATATATATGACTAAATTCTAGCCAATGAAATGCAAGTAGAAGTTATCAGATGGGTCTCCAGGGAAATCTTAAAAATAAGCAATGACTCAGTCGGGATGCTCCCTTTATTTCTTGTCTTTCCCTTTCTTCCTCCGTAGAATGAGTGAATGCTGAATGCGTCTGAACTTGCAGTAGCCCCTTTGTGACTATGAGGCAGCTCTGAGGAAGGAGGCCACAACTCAACAGATGGCAAAGAAGAGTGATGAGGTCATGGAGCTGCCATACCACAACTAATTTAAGCCCTGTCTTCAGGTTTCGGCTACTTACAGTTGAGCTCATTTTCTAACTGACACAATATCCAGGGCTGGACCTCACGTCTTCTACTCTTAAATAGAAGTTATTCTGTTCACACAACAGGAACATCAATGGGGAATGAGATTCTAAAATCCAGCCAGCGCATCCATATGGATGGGCACCATATGGCCTCTCCTTGCTGCCAAGGCCAGTCTAACAGACTCAGGGAAGAATGTCAAGTGCAAAGTCAATAAATGACATTCTAGAATGCATGAGCGAGAGGTAACCTGAGTAACCTTGAAATAGCAGAGGGATTGATTCTGAGGTGTTTATTAGAAAAAAATACTTTATGGTGCATACTGAAAATATCTTGTGAAGTCTATCAAGCAACTTTTACCTTCAAAGCATCAGATTGGTCAGCTGCTTTGATTACTGTTATCTGCATTAATCATGTGTAGGAGACCATTTTGGTTACATTATATCCATTTTTTATCCTTAATACATATTTTTTTTTATGTGTACAGCTTAGAAATGTGTGGGCACTTGAGTGTATGCTCTCTCCATTTCCTATCTTCCAACATAACACCAGTCCACTTCCGAAGTGTATACCTGGTCATTTCTTCCTATATTCTGTTTCTGGAAGTGCCACCTGGCCTAATAATGGTCTCCATTTATTGGATATCTAAGGCTTGCACTCCATGAGTTAGGTCTTGTCATTCTTATTTCAAAGATAAAGAAACTGGGGCTCAAAGAGCTTCCAAAATTCACCAAAATTACACAGGCACTAATGAACAATAGAGCTAGCATGAAAATTTAGTTTGTGTATCAAAAATCCATTTTGTTTTTCAGTGCTGGGGATCAAACCCCGTCCTTGTGCATGCTAAGCAAGTGCTCTACCACTGAGCTACATCCCTGCCTCAAAAGACATTGTGTTAATCACAGTTTTCAATTATTCAACACATATTTGTTGAGTGCTTATTATGTGCTAGGTAGTATTCTAGGGCTTGAGGATGAAAAAGCAAAGAGAAATTATAAACATTTCCTGCTCTCCTGAAGACTCTTTAAAATAATTCGGAAGGGAAGACAGATAAGAAACATAAGTAAGTAACATAATATAAGCAATTTAAGTGTGAAAAGGAAGAAGGCCATGGAGCAGGATAAGAGACAACAGACACATAGTCGGGGAGGCTAGGGACAAGTTTTCAGTATTCCATATGGTGGTTTGGGAATTTTTGCCACCTGAGCAAAAATTTGAAAGAAGTGAGGTTGTGAGCCATGTGGATGGCTGCTGAGAAGAGAGCATTCAGGGACAGAGGAATAATGGGTGCAAAGGCCCTGTGGTTGGAAGCAGGATTGAGATGAGCATTATTCTTGCTATTAGGTCTGAGTGGGAATGAAAGGTCAGATCTTACACCATTTTGTAGACCATTGTGAAGGCTTTGGTTTTTTACTTTGAGTGAAATAGGGGGCTATCTGAATTGAAAACTGATATGATCAGACTTATGTTTTAAAGGGTCTCTCTGGCCACTATGTTGAGGTTAGACTGGGGCTGGGGAAATCCCAGCGGTGTCTTCTGTCCTTCTTCCCTTGAGGAAATGTGCAGGCAGAGGCAGGTACTGCTGGGAGGGCCATCTTTAGAAGTGTTTTCAATGAAACTTTCCTGGAACCAACAAAGTTTTGAGCATTTATTTTTCTTCATTCATTCTATAACTATTTGTGCAACCATAGGGTAGCTTAAATTTGTAGAAGGAAACTGACAATAGAATTAAACATTGTGTTAGGAGGTAACATGAGTTATAGGAAAACATAGGCTAAAGCAGGTAGGAATTTCAGTGGTAGGGTAGGTGGTGGTACAGGGAAGGCCTAGATTGCAGTATTAATGGAGTGGTGAGGGTATGACTCGTTGACAAGGTGTTTTGGGTTGGTAGCCAACACATCATGATAATCTCATGACATCATTATCTAGACACGCATTATCAGTTACTTTCACGGATGCCATGCCAACCATTGGTAAGGAATATAAGACAGCTGACATCTATTCCCTCTCTCCAACTGAGTTAAGAGGGTTGCAATGACTCTGGTCACCTTTATGTTCTTCACTATCAGCATCTCAAGCCTGTTGACTCTTTTGTCCCTTGAAAAGAAATCCGGATTGGCTCCTTCTCACAAAATGGGAGCAATCCCTGTTCTAGATGGATTAGTTTTTTGGATCAACTGCTGCTTCTTTTCATTCTATAGATGATTTCAGAGTCATTCACAGGAACCCAGAGACTAGATTAGCATGACCATGTTAAGATGATATAATGGTGAAATACAATAGGAGCAATGAGGGCATTCCCTGATTAATTTTTCCTTCTCGTTCCCCACTCTCTGTTTATAAATTCCTGGATTAATGGAGTAATTAATCATGTTCTCATCAAATGGTTCTTTAAGTTTTGTCTAAAACCAGTGGAATAAAATAGAAGACACAGAGACAAATCCGTATAGTATGGTCATCTTCTTCTTGACACAAGTGCCCCAGGAATTAGACCATAAAATTGCAGTTGTTAGAAGAAAGAAAAGTCAATGCTCTAACATATTGGTGTAGGCACCAACTTCCTTCATGAGACTCTTAAAGCTCAAGAAATGAAACCAAGAATCAATAAGTGGGATGGCATCCGATTCAAAAGTTTCTGAACATCAAAGGAAATAATTGGGAGTGAGTGAAGGGAAAGCCTACAGAATGAGAGAAAATCTTTGCCAGCGACTCTTCTGACAGGGGATTAATATCTAGAATATATAAAGAACTCAAAAAACAACACTAAAAAACAAATAAACCAATCAATAAATGGACAAATGAACTAAACAGATAATTCTCACAAGAAATACAGATGGCCAACAAATGTATGAAAAAATGTTCAACATCCTTAGTAGTCAGAGAAATGTAAGTCAAAACTACACTGAGACTTCATCTCACTCCAGTTAGAATGGCAGTCATCAAGAATACAAATAACAATAACTGTGGGTGAGAATATGGGGGCAAAGGTACACTTACACATTGTTGCAAATTAGTACAACCAATTTACAGAGCTGTGCAGATTTTCCTCAAAAGACTAGGAATGGAACCACCATATGACCTACTCCTTAGTTTTTATCTAAAATAACTAAAATCAGCACACTATAGTGATACATGCATACCAATGCTTATTGCGGTGAAATTCACAATATCCAAGTTATGTAACCAGCCTAAGTTCCTGTCAAAAGGTGAATGGATAAAGAAAATGTGGTATATATACATAATGGAGTTTTGCTTATCCATATAAAAGAATGAAATTATGTCTTTTGCTGATAAATGGAACTGGAGAACATCATACTAAGTGAAATAATCCAGACTCAGAAAGTCAAGGGCTAAATGTCTTCTAGAAGAAGGAGGAAGAGCAGGAGGAGGAGAAGAAAGGGGGAGAGAGGAATCTCATGAAAATAGTGGGGAGGCCAATGGAGTACAGGAAGTTGAATCAAGGGGGAAGTAGGAAGGGAAGGCATGAGGAAGTTTGGGGGAATGAACAAAATCTAGCAAATTATGCTATATCCAGGTACAAACATATCACAATGAACTTGTTTATATACATATAAGCATGTGCTTTAATTAAAATAATGATAATAATAATCATAGAAAGGATCAGTAGAGTGAGCAAATAGGAGAGGGAGGATGGAATGGAAAGGGAAGGTACTTGGGAATGAGATTGATCAAATTATGTTAAGTGCATGTATGAATATGGCATAATGAATCATAATATTATGTATAATTATGATGCACCAATAAAAAAGAAAAAAAAATCCAATCTTAAAAAGATGAATAATAAAGAAATCTGCAGTATCATGGTTGAATCAGCTATGTAATGGCCATTTCTGCCTAATTAGTTATTTTCTGACTAAATGGAATCATTTAACAATTTTAACAGATGTTGTTCACGAAAGCGTCAATTCTAGAATATATTGGCGGTAATTACTAATGTAAACATTATCTAGAAGAGTCTAATTCAGCACTTTCCAAAGTCACTTCCATGGAACAACAGTCCTACTTGTTCTCAGAAAATTAAAAGAAAGGGTTTAGTCATCCAGTGATTTTGGAGGTACTGCAGGCTGCAGCTCTGTTGTGGCGATCCTTCCTGTATGTTGATTTTTTAAAATAGCTTTTGAGAACCTTCCAGTAAATAGACTTACTTTGTTTAACTTCATGTTCTCCCAATTTTTTGATTATCTATATGTAATATATCCATCAATGAAATCCTATAAAACTACCAATTTACAGGATGTACTCTAAGTGAATGTGGCTGATGTTACATTTCCTAGAAGAATAAACAAGGATTGCTTCTTAAGAGGATTAAAACAATGGTTATTGAATGAGTGAACCGAGAGTTCATTCTATGTTGAATTGAAGGTTGAATGGTGAAATGTGTCTCAAAGGTGAGCGACACATTGGAACTTATTTTAATTCCTGCTCTTTATTGTGATTGTCATGCTAAAAATTTCTTCATATTCTTTTGAATCTGCAAATTGGGAATCCCTCTTGGGCTGAAGTTTTATGTAGTTCCGGATTTGGATGTAGTCATAAAATGGTTGGGGTCTCCGTGGTCACCACATTTCCAAAGCTAGTTATGGTAAAATATTATTGACAGCTAAACAGAGCAAGAGTGTGGCTTCTTATTTGTGACCCTGTTGTAATGATAACAAGAAATTCTGCAATAAAATTTACTTTCTCAGATAAAAACAAAAGAGAGAAGTCTCAAAGGCTGATAATTTGCTGGAGAATTTAGTTTTTTTTTTAAACAATAGTTCATAGTGAAGCCAGATTTAAAATTAGGTAGTCAGTGTAGTTAGATAAATTTGGTCTAATATCGAGTGAAATCTGAAATGGAGGCCATGCTGACAATGATTCCGGAAACGCATGTTAATGTAGTCCGGAAAGGCCCTAGGCCAAAGTCCACCCCAAAGAAATGTTAATGGAGCCCAGGAAACTGTCCCCAACAGGTTTGGAGATAGCCCATCCCAGAGAAGTGATAAGCCCATCCCCAAAAGTGATAATTAAGTCCTTCCTGCCCGTTTGGCCCACCTGTGTCCTAACCCTTCCAACCCTCATTCCATCATCAAAACTATAAAAAGGGGAGACAACCGCACTTCCACGGATTCCACCTCTTGGGTCCCCTTCTTCCTCCGGGAGAAGTCTTTTCTGCTGTCCTTTAATAAACTTCTAATTTTCCACTCTGACCTTGCCTCCGCTGCTTCTCTGGTGTTATTCTTCAACATTGGGGAAGCAAGGACTCGTCACTGGTCAACAGTGGTAACAATAGCACTAAAGTATTTTTTTGGGGTGCGGGGTTGGGGATTGAACTCAAGGATACTTAACCCCTGAGCCCCAGCCCCAGCCCTATTTTGTATTTTATTTAGAGAGAGGGTCTCACTGAGTTGCTTAGCACCTCTCTTTTGCTGAGGCTGGCTTTGAACTCGTGATCTTCCTGCTTCACCCTCCTGAGCAGGTGTATACCACTGTGCCTGACAACTAAAGTATTTTTTAAGACTTAAAATAAATTGTCTTTACTGTCTAATCTCTTCCACAATTTGAAATACAAATCTTAAGAATGCCTGTGGTGGTGATTGATTCTGGCAATGTTAAATTGTCAAAATTAGTTAAATCTTCACTTTTTGAGTTTATGCAAAATGAAATTGAAACGTAAACTTTCACTGAGATTCCTTTAGAAGGTTTCCCTGAAAAATTTCTTTTTCATAAATGATCAAATTAAAAAATTCTCTTCTACAGTGGACATTCTATTTCTTCTCATTCCTTGCTGACTACTGAGTCTGGGGACAATTGAGTTTTTCTAATCTAGAACCCAAATTTGCTTTTGAGTTGGTGATCACAGTTTTTATTCTCTGTCATGTTTAACATTTCAAGTCCATAAGTTTCACTTATCTATTTTTTTTTTTATTGAATGAAGATCGTGTTTTTTTCTTCCATGAAGAAATACAGAAAAAAGTTTCCCTGGAAAACAATCCATATATGGAGGTGATTATAAGGGTCCGGTGAACGTTGGAGGAAGAGACCACCAAGTGACCAACTCATGCAATAGCAAAAGGGGTTTATTGAGGATCCAATCCAGCGTGCTGAGGCTCCGTGCTCACTCAAGAAGGGAGAGCAGCTCAGAGCCCAGAGCAGAGGTCAGGCAGTGCTTAAGTACACTTTTTGAGGAGGGCGGGGGCTTTGCATACATCAGAACAAATCATCATGAGGCGCGGGAAAATTGAACAACAATTCTTAGACTTGATTAGTACATTCATTGGCGGGAACAGATTGGGCGGGGGTGATTGGTCACTCCTAAGTGGGGTACACATTCAAACTGATTGGTTTTGGGGCCTGAATGCTTATGTGCCAGGCTACACAGGGTCCTAGGTTATTAAACAACCAGAGAGTCAGTGGGAATATTTACTGGGCAGTTCGGGTATTGTCCTAACAGCTACAGGAATTTCAGGTTTTTGGGGGTAGCAGAGGAACTTAACAATACCTGGTCCTTTAATTTTTAACTCAGGCCTTGCAGCTTAGAAACTTTACAATGCCCGGTCTTTTACACTTTAACTTTTACGCTTTAACTTCAATTTCTTTTACCCTTACAGTGATCCCATATTTATGAAAAGTATTGGCATGGTCATTGCAGTGTATATACAACTGTACCCATAGGTTTTTGTGTCCTTCCTTTCTTTTTTGTCTTTACCTGCTGTATTTCTTTCCTCTTGAGCTCAGTCTCAGGCATGACACTTGTTTTGGCCAATACAGTAAGAGCAGAGGTGGTGTGTGGCACTTCCCACCAGCTTATAGAGCCGTCTCATGTTTTTTTTTTTTTTTTTTTTATGTCGTTTGCCTCCCTTCATGGTGACTGTATTGTCCCAGGTAGAGATGTCCTACCGTTCTAGGTCCCAGAGGTGATGGAACAGATCACAGCCAACTGGCAACAGATCTGTTACATAAGGAAAAAATAAACCCTGGTTGTTGTCCAGATGACAAGATGGTTATTGCCACAATCCATTCTTTCTAGAGTAATAAAATCATTTTCCTCATTGGATTGTTTCCAACTTTCCTTAAAATACAAAAAACAAAAAACACAGCATGATACGAAAGCAGAGAATTCAGCCAAACCACCATCTATCATTTAATCAATATTAAATGAATAGGAGGAATTGTCGGTGAGTCGATGCAAAGCTAACTTTCAACATCAACAATGTAAACAATAGAATTTTAAACCACTGTTATATAGCTATTAACTGCCATTTAGCTTTAAGTAATGAAGCAAATAAAAATATAGACCCTGATTCAAGGCTGCTGTTTAATGGACCAATTCCGACAATTCTTGAATGTGAACATGATATCTTTAATTTAAACACTTCCTATTGAGACCTTAATAATTGTCTTTGTGAATTGCGATTTCATCTCTCAAAAGCACCAAGAAGAAGAGCGAAATTAAGTTTTTAGCAACTTGTATTCAAGTACAAATGATTCCTTGAGGCAGTAGTGGCTAGTTAGGGCAATAAACCCCTGGAATGTCATTTGAGGGATACACAGTTTTTTTTTTTTCAGGTGAGAGAGGCTCTGCAAGTTGTGACTTTCCCAGTGACTTCGTTGGTGATAGGGCAGTGCTGATGCTGATGAATTTTTTAGTTCATAAATAATAATTAATTATTATTGCAGTAGATTTTGCCTCCTAAGGTAGCTTAAAGGAGTCCTTGGGAACTTTTTTTTTTTAGCTGAATTTAATAAATGTCTCTCTCTCTTTTTTTTTTTTTGCTCGGAGACAGTGTCTTACTCTGCTCTGTGGTCCAGGCTAGCCTCAAATTTTATTTATTTATTTATATATGGTGCTGAGAATTGAACCCAGAGCCTCACATATGCCAGGCAAGTGTGCTCCTGCTGAGCCCTAGCCCCAGCCCCTTTATTTTTTATTTTGAGATAGTGTCTCCCTAAGTTGCTTAGGGCTTCACTAAATTGCTGAGGCTGGACTTGAACTTGTGATTCTCCTGGCTCCACCTCCCGTGTAGTTGTGATTACAGGCATGCGCCACCACATCTGGTTAGGAGTTTCAGTTCCGAAGGCAAATATTTTTTTTTTTCTTTTTGATTTGTAAAGTGTATGAATTACTGAGATGATTTATTTATTTTGATGAGGGATTTCAGAGTTTGGATCACTGGTGAAAACAAACATGAATGCTGGAAGCTGAGTGACACAATTAATTCTGTGTGAACTTGCTCACAAACATGCAAGGAGGAAACAGGTTAACTTTCCACATCTCTGGACATAAGCAATTCTCTTTTAACTTCTTGAGAAATGCTAATCTGCTCCAATGGGAGGAAAATATTTGAAAAGTGCCTTTAAAGTGATTGATATTAATTTTGTTTGAGAAGAGGAAAATCTTATTGTCAGAAACTTTGGCAAAAAGAATTCTTAACTAGGTTTCCACATTTGTAAATCTGTTTTTTCCACCTATAATTTTCCTGAAAGAAAGCCAGAAACTTAAAATGCTTTAGCTTTCCCTCTGAACACCATCCTATTTTCTATGTTATTGTTATTCTCTTATGTTGGTTATACTGTATTATTAAATAACCCTTTGAAATTAGTTACTATGGTTATTACTTTTTAGAGTCTAGATCTATGTACTTCTGCAATCCAAAATTGAATTTTTCCCCACCATTACTTCTTGCAGCCCATTCCATCTTTGCTGTTTTGATTTTTGCTAAGTTCAGTGTTCAGTGGTTCTTTCCTGGGGAGGCGGGAGATGCTCTATGAAGAGCAAAGTCCCTTATTCTTTGTATGTCAGGTGCCCTTATTTTATTCTCATCTGTTGAATATTAATTTTACAGGTTAGGGAATTCCAGTCTGACAGTTGTTTCACTGAGAGCATTTAAGATACTTTCCTTTGTCTTCCGGCATCTGTTTCTGCAGAATCTGTTGTCAGCTTGATTTCTGTTTTGTTTTGTGTGTGTGTGTGTGTGTGTGTGTGTGTGTGTGTGTGTTTGTGTAAATGGTCGTTTTTCCAACATAGCTTTAAAAGTTGTCTCCAGTTTTGTTTCTCTACAGTTTCATTTTTGGTGCATTAGTTTAAATAAAATTTTTTTTTTCTAAGAACTCCCTATGCCCTTTAAAATCTAACGACTCATGCAAACATTTCACCATTTCCAAGTACCTTTTTTATTTTTCTGTATTCGCTATTATATTTATGCTAAAGCCTTTCGTTCTATCCTTTATGTTTCTTAATTATTTCTTTCCCTATTTGGTGTTATTGCTTTAGCCTTCTACTTTCCAAACCACTATTTTTCTTTTTCAGTTATTCCTAGTGTCTTGTTTAAGCCACAAATGGATTATTCCAATGTCTATGGACCTTGTTTTAGCTTTTTGGATGGGTATAGCAAGATACCATAAACCAGGTGGCTCATAAACAACAGAAATTTATTTCTCACAGTTACAGAGGCTGAGAAATCCAAGATTAAGGTGTAGGTAAACAGATGTGGTGACTTGCTTCCTGTTTCAAATTCTGTCTTTCTACTGGGTCCTTCCGTGGCACAAGGGGCAAGGTTGCCTTCCTGGCCTCCGTTACCAAGGACTAGTCCCATCATCTCCCACACGTTCTATCTCCTAATCCCATCACTTTGGAAGTTTGGATCTCACCTTTGGACTTTAGGCGGACACAAACATTCAGTCCATAGCAATTTTTATTTTGAGAAATTGGGTCTTTTTTTGTTTTCCTTTTTTCCTTCTCAGGTGCGTGTGTCTTTTCCCCAAGCATCTTGGCCTTGTTTTAATAATATTTTGTCTTCCTTTAACTTGTAGAACATGACTAACACACTTATTTGAGAAATTTCATTGTAGATCATGATTATCTTGATTCTTGCCAGCTATAAATCCCCCTTTGCTGTGTTTGCTGTCTTAGGGCTGCAGGTTTCCCTGTGTGTTTTACAATTTTGGATTATGAGCTTGTCTTTAGTCGTCTTTGTCTCTGGGGGAGCATTTTATTTTATTTTTTTGTGGTGCTGGGGATTGAACCCAGGGCCTTGAGCTTGTGAGGCAAGCACTCTACCAACTGAGCTATATCCCCAGCCCCTCTGGGGGCGATTTGATTGTACTTTGAGTTCAGGAGGAATTTCTATTGGGTACTTTCACCTGTGTTTTTGCTAGGGATCCATGTTTTTCAGTGGTTCGGCACCAGTTCTTAATGTTAGTCGCATGGTTACAAAAGTTCTCACTCCATTTAAGTCCTGTGAACTCAGGTCCCACACTCAAAACTTTCAGGTCAGAAAAGGTAAGCCATAAAGTTGATAGAGAGAGTGTTTGGCACTAAAGGGAGCTTTCAAATTTCTTTTTGGAAGATGCCTAGAGCCTGTTCAGGAATTGGTCGTAAAGTTTCATTTGCAATTTGCAGAGCAAACACAATGCTTTTTACCAGATTCATATTTTTATTTGAAGTAGTGTGGGGATAGGCTAAATTGTACTCAATAGTAGTAATGGCTATTTTACGTAGAAATAAGTGTTTATTTGTAGTAGATTGGGAAATGAGAAAAGAGGTTCAGGTAGGGTGAAAATTATCTCAACTCTTCCCTTGTGGTTGGAGCTTGATATACAGTCTGGAATTATATAAAGGTGCCTACTAGCTACAATGCCCCTTTGGAGAGGTGGGGAACTCAATAAATATATCATTTAAAATCTATGCATCTGGCCAGGCATGGTGGTGCATGCCTGTAATCCCAGCAGTTTGGGAGGTTTAGTCAGGAGGATCACGAGTTCAAAGACAACCTCAGCAATGGTGAGGCACTCAGTGAGACCCTGTCTCTAACTAAGCAACTCAGTGAGACCCTGTCTCTAAATAAAATACAAAATAGAGCTGGGGATCTGGCTCAGTGGTTGAGTGCCCCTGAGTTCAATCCTGGGTACACTCCCCCAACAAAAAAAATCTATACATCTGGATTAAGCATAAAAAGTATTAAATAATATTTAGGTTTATTGTGAATTATATGCCAGTTGACTTAATGAAGTATGAGTTATTAGATTTAAAATTTCAGAAAACAAATCAATCAAAATATTTGTCTCCTGATTTAACGTGGTATGATCTTGAGCTTTAGCTTCATATGAAACAAAAAAAATAAGACATTTAATTTGAAGACTAAAGTGGACCTTTATTAACTCAGACTAAAGGAGCTTTGATTGTAGTCTTTCTTTCCCCAACCTGTGGGATGTGTATGGCAAATCTTAGCAAATCCAGAGCTGCAATATATTAAGAGAAGGCTGATGTTCTGGGATGGTGTCTGGAGAGTGTAAAACAATATCAAGCCCAGGAGGACTTTGTTTTGCTGTATTGCCTGAAGCTTAGGGAGGTTAAAAATAGAAAAACAATGGGACATCCATACTGATGGTTTAATAATTAGCAGCAGAAGAAACCAAGTAGCTTGGCTTGAGTTCAGGAAAGAGGAGGCCAGAATTTGGTTCCACTCTTCCCAAGTATTTGAAAGTAGACAGAAAAGGTGTGTGTGTGTGTGTGTGTGTGTGTGTGTGTGTGTGTGTGTGTCTGTCTATCTAAAACAGGAATGGAGAGTGGGGACAGAATCTCACTATGGGTGTGTATGTGTGTGTACAAAATCCTTGGAGGTAGAATACATGGATTCCAGGTTGACTCTGCTAATTCCTAGAGATGGATGATGATGACAAGTTGCTTGAACTCTTCATGCACCATTTCCCTCATCTGTAACGTGGAAATTTGAGTTGGTACAGGAAGCTGATATTCTTCACCAGTGTGTTGTGCTGCTGCATAGGTGTCTATGTGTTCCTAAGGAAAATTGATATTGAAAAATAGGAGTTTTAAATTATAAGAGGTTCTCAGGAATGCCTCCTTTATATATAATTGAAACGTCTTTTATAAGCCTATGCTTTTTTTTTTTTTCTAGATAGCAGGGGACAGGAAGGAGCTATAGTTTCCTTTGAGTTTTTAATAGTATTCAAAATCCCCTAAAAGTAAATAGTCATTGCCCTAAAATTGCTACTAGGGGACAGGACTGCTTTGATTAGTGTTCAATATGAAATACAATGGAGTTGATGTAGTTTTCATTTCAACAAGGTGAGTGTTGGAGCTCACTGGAACATCAGAACAGGTGGAGGCAGAGATGTGTTCCCATGGTAACCACAGAGTCCTTCCAAAAAGGCCTAGAAACATATACCCCCAAAGGACTTCCATTGGGACCACATGTGAATTGACCTTTAGAAATGTCCTAATTGGTCAGGCACATTTTATTAGAGCTGTGATTCCCCCTAATATTGTGGTTTTTTAGAAGTTGGACCAAAGTGAGAATGATTGGCTTTTATTTCCACTTTGATTTTGCTATAAATCTGGGTCCCTGGTCAAGATGTTTAATTATCTATGCCTATGTGTCCTAACTGGTGCATCCTATTCTTATTGACTTTTTAGCTTTGTTATATTGCAAAGACTTGTGATTTAATTTACAAGTGAAATGGTTACTTAGGTTAATACTGGCCTCTTAGAATTGGGTATTTGTTTTTCACTTGTTCTTTGAGAAACTCCAAATTAGTGAGGGACATCCTTCAGGCAATGCTAACATTTTACATTTGAACTTGAAATGTCAGATGAGATTTAGAGATTACTTAGAAAAAGGTAGTAAAGTGCACTGGGCTCTTTGGAGAGACTGAGGGATTCCAGTGCAATGCAAACATGTGTTCATGGTGGCTGTCAGTGGTCCTAGCCAGGTGTCTCATTCTCGTCCTCTTGGCCAGGTACATGGTTATTTGCTTCCTGGCATAGAGTCTGTGCAACTGTCAAAATGGTCTCCTGGATCCCTTTGCCACTCTCTAGCTCTGATTTTGCTTTCACTATATTGTTTTACTTCTTGATCTGGCTCTTCATGATTACCTCCCTATTTTACTCATTTTAAAAGTCTCTTCTGAGAAAGTCTTGATGGACTAATCCAGTCTCAAATGATCTCTCTTTTCTCATTATTGTTAATCTTTTATCTTGTCTTCTTCTTTGAACTCTAAGCAATGCAAGGATGGGATAGTGGCAGGGACTCCCTGTTCCAATCCATTCCCCTTCACTGGGTGTACAACTGGACCCCGTCCTCAGCTTGCTTCGCCTTGCAATTATTCACGAACATGAAACTGAGTTGTTTTAGCCAAAGAAACATAGGCAGAAATGATGACTGCTGCTTCAGGCTTAACTTATTAAAATGGTCTGTACATGGTATCCATGCTCTGGCTGAAGGCAGAGGGTTGTGAATTTCTAGGAGAAGGTGGATCTGTAAGATGGAAGGAACTTAGGTCTCTGAAGTACCAGGAAAAACCATATGATACTGTTGGATGAGAAGAAGCCAAACATAGCATGTATTTACCCACCAGGATCTCGAGACTTCTCTGTTGTAGCAACTAGTTTTACTATATCAAGTGCAGGGCTAAATCATACCACAGTTTCATATGTAATTATATAATTACATTTTTCTTTGCTTTTTTCACAGTCCCTAGAATAATGTAGAGAGAGGTTCAAGTAATACAGGTTGCCTCCCCAAAATGATGATATATTGACCTTCACCTTCCAGAGCAAAGAGAGAGAGAGGATGTTCTGTTTAGGACTAGGAGTGGGGAGCAGGAAAAAGAGGGGGACATAATAGGGGGTGGACGGTCCAGTCTGCATATATACTCAGGGTAGATAAGGCACATAGACTTGGTCAGAATAAGATTCTGATCAATGGCATCAAATAAACAAACAGGATTGTTATTGATTATTATATTAAGTAAATACCAGGAAAGGTATTGGTATTGATTATTACATTAGATAAATGTGTGGAATGGTGGTATTATTGATTTTTATATTCAACAAATATGAGGATGGACAAAGCATATACCCCAACCAACCTATTGTAACGTGACTTAAGGTCTTGAGCACAACTGTGGGACAGGGATTTATTCTATGATGAATGTTTTAGAAAATATGAGAACTTTCCTCATCAAATTCCCATTAAAAATAAAAGCAATTAGGGACCCATATGCATCCCTCTATAAAACAGACTTAGAAACAGCAGCATCACTGTTAGCAACGAAGACCCATGGGATGTATCAAGTACCAAATGGTGAACAGAGCTTCTTCAAGATGTGGGACCAATTAAAGAAATCAAACTGAGAGATGGAACTCAATTGCAAAGAGTGGGAAAAATTTAATTATGTGTAAAATGCAAGCAAGGTTATCTATAATTGGAGGGCCATGGTTTTGTATTTCTGAGCCTGAGGACGGCAGCTAGATACGGTGGCCAGAGCCATCCGTCATCTACACATGCTGTGGGCATAAGGGCCAGACCAAAAGCTGCTAATCAAGTTTGTGACTGTGGGACAGGATGACATGGTTGTGATTTAAGCTTGTCTTTTTGAAAAATTCAAGGAAGAATAAAATCCTTTTTTTTATTTGTTCTTTTCAGATATACATGACAGTAGAGTGTATTTTGACATACTATGCATACATGGAGTATAACTTATTCTAATTAGGATTCCATTCTTGTGGTTGTACATGGAGTTACACTGGTTGTGTATTCATATATGAACATAGAAAAGTTATGTCCGATTTTTTTCTACTGTCTTTTCTATTCCCATCTCCCTTCCTTTCATTTTTCTTTGTCTAATCCAAAGAACTTCTATTCTGCCCATGCACCCCCTCCCCCATGGTGTGTCAGCATCCACATATCAGAGAGGATATTCGGCTCTTGTTTTTTTGGGACTGGCTTATTTCGCTTAGCGTGATAGTCTCTGGTTCCATCCATTTACAGGCAAATGCCAACATTTCATTTTTCTTTATGGCTGAGTAATATTCCATTGTGCCTATATACCACATTTGGAAGAATAAGATTCTTCTTGAATTTAACCAACATAATCTCCCTGGTTAGATCACACGGCCCTAGAGAGGGAGTGAGAGCAAGACAGGGAGAGGAGGAGGAGTATTAGTGGGAAGACATTTCCCCCAAGTGGGATGAAAGAAGAGTCAGAGGAGAAGAGCGGGCAGGAGGTGGAATCCCAATGTGCATGTGGAAAAGAATCTGAGGGATGCAGAGGAGGAGCCACACACACAAGAGAAAGACAGTTCCTGTAGCTCAACGTAGGTGAAAGTTGAAGACACCATAGAGGAACCCGGGGCTGTGATTATCAGGGGAGTAATTGATTCCTTCCCCAGGATGGTGAGTTCTTTGGCCCAGGGTCGCATCCTGTAGCAGACACTTGTGGATTTTTCCTGCTCAGTTCTCACATGACTTCTGGAGGACCATCCCCGCCCTCGCCTCCGTCCACCTGTCTCAGGTAGGTTGATTACATCCTTGGCCAGAGAGATGGTTCTAGGAATGTGACTGGGAATGTGGTCTTCGATCGTCTTTAGAACATTTATTGGAACTGTTGATAAGGGAGAATCTCTTTATCTGCTGAACTTTCATCGATTGAAATGCTAGACAGTGAATAGAGTTGGGATAGAGGGTGAGGAGCGGGGGAGAGAGAGAGAGAAGGAATGCTTTATTGTTTGAGCATTTGACTGCCCTCCTGTATTTGAAGTCAGTTCCTAAAGTTAATTCCTTTTGTTTAAGGGATTTATTTTCAGATTTTTTGTGTTAAGTTTCTGTTACTAGCAACTCAAACCACCACAACTAAGATCCTTGTACCTAGCATAGTGCCCTGGAACATTATAGCACCACTGTTTGTTGATTGATTGATTGATGGCATGACTAATATAGGAATAAACTTTCCTCTACAGGGATCTTGCAAATGAACAGGTCCAGAATGAGAACCTGTATTGCCTGGCACCTAATTTGTGGCTGGTCCTATCACCCCTCCCTCCTTCCTTTCCTGTCCCAGAGCACACTGCTATCAAGGCACTGAACACATGGTATTATAACTATTTCCCCGTCTTTCCCATAGACTGAACTCTGAGGATAGAAATTAAAATTTTTACTTCTGTGTACCTGAGCCCTACTGAAGATACCCCTCAATGAATGAAGGTGAATCGCCTTCTTGTCCCAGCTGGAGTGAACCAGTCTCTGGTCTCGTCCACTCAGGCTTTGGGACGTGCTCTTGTCTTGCTGACGTTACTTTCCCCCCGACTTCATTTGATCGACTTGTCATTCAGGTCTCAGCTCAGGTCTTGGCTGCCTATCCCAGGCCACGTCAGCCAGCGTCTTTGCATTACATTTTCTTCATTGCACTTACTGCTTTTGAGTTTTAAAATTTATTCGTGTGTTCACCATCCATGACAGCAGGGATCTCATCTGAGTTGCTCCTCACGGTACCCCCAGATCCTGGACTAGTGCCTGGCACCCATGAGTGACACAGTAAGGCTGCTATAACAAATCACCCGAGGCTGGGTGGCTTGAACAGCAAATGTTTAACCCTTACAGTTCTGGTGGTGGGAGGTTCACGCTCAGGGTTTCAGAAGGTTTGGAGTCTGTCAAGGGCCTGCTTTCTCTGGCTCACAGGTGGCTTTCTTGTCACATCCTCAGAGAGTGAAAGGAGGGTAAGTGAGCATTCTGGAGTCCCTTTTATAAGGGTACCAATCACACTCATGAGTGTTCCACCCTAGTCCCTTTCAAAAAGCCCCATCTCCTAATACCATTGCATTAGGGGTTAAATTTTCAGATATGAATTTTGAGGGGGACACGAACATTCAGTTCATTGCAACAAGTATTTGCAGAGTGGAACCAGATCCCTGTCCTTCTTAGTAGAGAAATTTCCCCTGAATCAAAATATGGTGGAGAAGCTTGAAAAGATACAGAAACACTTCTGTGACTACGGAAAGGGCCTTGGGTCCACATTAAATTAGTTATCCTGCTTCAAATGCAAGAATACAAGAAAGGCTAAACCGATGACAGGTCATGATGGACTCTGAGATTCTTGATTATTTTGTTGCCTATTTTATACATTTTGGTCTTGAATATTTGAGAAGAGTGATATTTAGGAGCCAAGTAAGTTTGTGACCACTCAGATAAAGTCCTTCACTGTCCCAGTAAATCTTCTGCTTTGGCTGTGGGCAATGTGACCCAAAAGAGTAGCAGGTGGTGAATTATTAGTATAAAAATTTTGCATTTTTGAGGGTGTATATATGCAGAGTCCTGCTTATATGGCTCTGCTGTTCTTTATATTAAAATGTTTGTGTTTCAGGAAATAAAAGTCAAAATATTGGCCTGCTTTTGTCATGGTTGTAGTATAATCCACCATGAAAAATCACAATATAATTTCATTTTTCCCTTGATTTAATGCCGCCAAAGAAGTCGGCTCAGAGAAACAAATCTACTTTTAAGCACACCTGCATGCAAATAGGCTGTGGAGGGTGGCTTATCCTTTTACATAATAAATTAGAGAGTTCTCTTCTTCTGTGGAATAGATGTATAGATTAATAAACCCAGAGTAGGCTATGGATGTGTGGAATCAATGTAAGCCTGGTTAGAGATGACAAAGCGCTTCATGCCTGAGTGCTTGCAGCCTAATTCAATAAAACAAAATGAAAGGCAAATGCTTGAGGACCCAAAGAGAGGATCTTTATGAAAATATTAAACCTCCCTACAAAGACAGTCACATAACCCCCTTCAAGTTTGCTTCCAAGATTGCAAGGTAACGTTTGCGTTCCTTTGGGGGGAAAAATTCAAGGCGCTTTTGTGATTTTTTAACAAAGCAACCAAAAGGAACCATTTTGAGTGTGGAAACCTATTCTTTGGTCTTTAACTGCAAAGTAAAATGCTGAAATAAAACCAGATATCCCCCCTTCCACCCCCGCCAATCAATTTGCAAAACTAAAGTATAAATCTGAACCAAAACGGCAACAGTGTGAAAAGCTATTTGCGGGTCTGCGGCCGTCTCTGACTCCATCAATTTGTTTTCCAGTCTTTGTTGCGATTTCACGTTTCTCACTGATCTCCAGAGACTGTTTTCCAGCTTGAGAAAAGAATATCAATAGCCCACGTCCTGCAGGCAGCTTCCCCGCAACAATCCCAATGTTTCCGCAAATCAGATCTTCTGTTGCTTTTAATGACTGTGGTGAAACAACAAAAAATATTCATTTTAGGAAACATGAAAATCAACAAAGCAATAATGTCTGAGTAAGAGTATAATTTGCTCCTTTTTTTTTTGGTGTGGTCAACTCAAAGGCAAAAAGAAGGAATCTATCAGTCTCTTCCCTGGGATTTCATAAATCCATAATTATATACCATGCATTTAAAAAATAAAGCAAAGAACTAAATCTGGACACAACTTAGGAGGCAGAAGTGACACAGTGCGGTGAAATAACTACCCGACTTTCGAACCAGGGTGGGGTGGCCTGGTTTCTGCTCTGAGCAATGTAAGGTGAGATGGGTCACCTCTGTTAAAGTCTCCAATTCCTCTGAATTCTGTATTTCACATCCGTAAAATGGGAATAACAATGTTTGCTCTTTATAACTCACAGGGCTGATAAAATATAAAATGACATGTATGCAAATGTTACAAAATATTAGAACTGCGTATGAATATACAAGTTGGCTATCCCTTATCTGAAGTGCTCAAGATCAGAGGTGTTTCAAATTTTGGATATTTTTTTGAAAAAAATTTTTTTTGATATTTGCATACCTATAATAAGATTTGCACACATTTGGGAATGGTACCCAATGGTAAACGTAAGAGGGGAGAGGAGGGGATGTGGGGATAGGAAAGACAGTAGAATGAAACAGACATTATTACTTTATGTACATATGTGGCTGCATGACTGATATGATTCTACAACATGTACACTCAGAAAAATGAGAAATTATATCCCTATCTATGTATGATTTATCAAAGTGCATAAATGTATTCTACTGTCATGTATAACTAATTAAAACAAATAAAAAATGAAAAAAGAAGAAAGGTAAACATGAAATTCATTGATGTTTCATGTGCCCTATACACAAAGCATGAATAGACAATATTTATATGAGATCAGGCGCAGAATTCTCCACTTATGCTATCACATTGGCACCTCCAAATTTTCAGCTTTTGGAACATTTTGGAGTTCGAATTTTTGGATTAGGGATGCTAAACCTGCAAAGTGTTATAATATTATTAGAGTAGATATAGTTTTTTTTTTAAATGCACAGTATTCTCTGTGAATTCTGTTCAGAAAATTCTACAATGTCTACTTGAAAGTAAAAATTTCTGTATTTCATTTGCTTAGCTTGTAATTTTTTAAAATGTATGTGTGTGTGTTTAAGTATAATTTTAAAAAAATTTATTCAAAAGTTTTTTATCCTAATTTATTTTATATAATAGCGAAATGCATTACATTTCATATTACACATATAGAGCACAATTTTTCATATCTCTGCTTGTCTACAAAATATATTCACACCATTTGTGTCTTCATACATGTACTTAGGGTAATTATGTCCATCTCATTACACCATCTTTTGTACTCCCTTGCCCTATCTAGAGTTTGGCTAATCTTCCCATGCTTCCCCTTCTAACCCCACTATGAATCAGCCTCCTTATATTGGAAAAAAACATTTGGCATTTGTTTTTTTGGGATTGGCTGACTTCGTTTAGCATTATATTATCCAACTCCATCCATTTATCTGCAAATGCCATGACTTTATTCTTTTTTATTGCTGAGAAATATTTTATTGTGTATATACCACATTTTCTTTATTCATTCATCTACTGAAGGGCATCTAGGTTGGTTCCACAGTTTAGCTATTGTGAATTGTGCTGCTAAAAACATTGATGTAGCTGTAGTATGCTATTTTAAGTCCTTTGGGTATAGACCAAGGAGTGAGATAGCTGGGTCAAAAGGTGGTTCCATTCTCAGTTTTCCAAAGAATCTCCATACTGCTTTCCATATTGGCTGCACTATTTTGCAGAGCTGCCAGCAATGTATAAGTGTGCCCTTTTCCCAACATCCTCACCAATACTTATTGTTGTTTGTATTCTTAATAGGTGCCATTCTGGCTGGAGTGAGATAAAATCTTAGAGTAGTTTTGATTTGCATTTCTCTAATTGCTAGAGATGTTGAACATTTTTTTCATATATTTGTTGGTTGATTGATTGTATATCATCTTCTGAGAAGTGTCTGTTCAGTTTCTTGGCCAATTTATTGATTGGGTTTTTTTTTTTTTTTTTTTTTTGGTGTTTAGCCTTTTGAGTTCTTTATAGACCCTAGAGATTAGTGCTCTATCTGATGTGCAAGTGGTAAAAATTTGCTCCCAAGCTGTAGGCTTGTTATTCATCTGATTGTTTCTTTTGCTGAGAAGAAACTTTTTAGCTTGAAACCATCCCATTTATTAATTCTTGATTTTAATTCTTGCTTCATAGGAGTCTTATTAAAGAAGTAGGGGTCTAATCTGATGTGATGGAGATTTGGGCCTACTTTTTCTTCTATTACATGCAGGATCTCTGGTTTAATTCCTAGGTCCTTGATCCACTCTGAGTTGTTTTGTGCATGGTGAGAGATAGGGGTTTAATTTCATTTTGCTGCATATGGATTTTCAATTTTCCCGGCACCATTTGTTTTAGAGGTTATCTTTTCTCCAATATATGTTTTTGGCACCTTTGTCTAATATAAGATAATTGTAATTTTGTGGCTTAGTCTCTGTGTTCTCTATTCTGTACCATTGGTCTACCAGTCTATTTTTTGTGCCAATACCATGCTGTTTTTGTTACTATTGCTCTGTAGTATAGTTTAAGGTCTGGTGTAGTGATGCTACCTGCTTCACTCTTCTTGCTAAGGATTGCTTTAGCTATTCTGGGTCTCTTATTTTTTCAGATGAATTTCATGACTTCTTTTTCTCTGAGGACTGTTATTGGGATTTTGATTGGAATTGCATTAAATCTGTCTAATGCTTTTGGTAGTATAGTCATTTTGACAATATTTATTCTGTATCCAAGAACAAGGGAGATCTTTCCATCTTCTAAGCTTCTTTAATTTCTTTCTTTAGTGTTCTGTAGTTTTCACTGTAGAGGTCTTTCACCTCTTTTGTTAGGTTGATTCCCAAGTATTTTTTTTTTTGAGCCTATTGTAAATGGGGGTAGTTTTCCTCGTTTCTCTTTCTGAAGATTTGTCACTAATATACAGAAATGCCTTTGATTTATGAGTGTTGATTTTGTATCCTGCTATTTTGCTGAATTCATTTACTTGTTCTAAAATTTTTCTGGTGGAATTTTTTTGGGTCTTCTAGGTATAGAATCATATTGTTGGCAAACAGTGCTAATTTGAGTTCTTCTTTTCCTATGAATATCCCTTTAATTTCTTTCATCTGTCTAATTGTTCTGGCCAATGTTCCAAGAACTATGTTAAATAGAAGTGGTGAAAGATGGCATCCCTGTCTTGTTCCAGTTTTTAGAGTGAATGCCTTCAAATTTTCTCTGTTTAGAATTATGTTGATCTGGGGCTTAGTGTAGATAGTTTTTACAATGTTGAGATATGTTCCTGTTATCCCTAGTTTTTCTAGGGTTTTGAACATGAAGGGGTGCTATATTTTGTCGAACGTTTTTTCTGCATGTATTGAGATGATCATATGGTTCTTATTTTAAGTCTATTGATGTGATACATTACATTAATTAATTTCCATATGTTAAACCAATCTTGCATCCCTGGGATGAACCCTACTTCATCATGGTGCACTATCTTTTTGATATGTTTTTTTGTTTGATTTGCTAGAATTTTATTGAGAATTTTTGCATCTATGTTCATTAGATATATTGGTCTGAAGTTTTCTTTCTTTGATGTGTCTTTGCCTGGTTTGGGGATCAGGGTGATATTGGCCTCATAGAATGAGTTTGGAATTACTGTCTCTTTTTCTATTTCCTGAAATAAATTGTAGAGTATTGGTATTAGTTCTTCTTTAAAGGTCTTGTAGAACTTGGCTGTGTATCCATCCGGTCCTGGGCTTTTCTTGGTTGATAAGCTTCTGATGGCGTCTTCTATTTCATCACTTGATATTGGTCTGTTTAAATTGTGTATATCTTCCTGATTCAATCTGGGAAAATCATATGACTTAAGAAATTTGTTGATGCCTTCAATGTCTTCTATTTTATTGGAGTATAAGATTTCAAAATCATTTCTAATATCCTCTGTGTTTCTATAGTGTCTGCTGTGATATTACCTTTTTCATCATGTATGCTGGTAATTTGAGATCTCTCACTCCTTCTCTTCATTAGAGTAGCTAAGGGTGTGTCAATTTTATTTTATTTTTTCAAAGAACCAACTTTTTGTTTTGTCAATTTTTCAATTGTTTCTTTTGTTTTGATTTCATTGATTTCAGCTCTAATTTTAATTTTTTCTTGCCTTCTACTGCTTTTGCTGCTGGTTTGTTCTTCTTTTTCAAGGGCTTTGGAATGTAGTGTGAGGTCATTTATTTGTTGACTTTTTCTTCTTTTAAGGAATGAACTCCATGGAATGAATTTTCCTCTTAGTACTGCTTTCATAATGTCCCAGAGATTTCGATATGTTGTGTCTATGTTCTCATTTACCTCTAGGCATTTTTGAATCTCCTCCTTGATGTTTCTGTAATCCATTGTTCATTCAGTAGCATATTGTTTAGTCTCCAGATGATGGAGAAATTTTTATTTTTTATTTTGTCGTTGATTTCCAATTTCATTCCTTTATGATCTGATAAAATGCATGTTAGTCTCTCTACTTTTTTGTATTTTCTGAGAGTTGCTTTGTGCCATAGTATATGATCTATTTTAGAGAAGGATCCATGTGCTGCTGAGAAGAAAATGTATTCATTCATTGAAGGATGAAATATTCTATATATGTCAGTTAAGTCTAAGCTATTGATTGTATTTTTGAGTTCTATAGTTTCTTTGTTCAGCTTTTGTTTGGAAGGTATATTCAGTAGTGAGAGGAGTGTGTTAAAGTCACCTATAATTATTGTATTTTGGTCTATTTAATTCTTGAACTTGAGAAGAGTTTGATGAATGTAGGGGCTCCATTGTTTGGGGAATATAAATTTATTATTGTTATGTCTTATTGATGAATGTTTCCCTTAAGCAGTATGAAATATCCTTCTTTATCCCTTTTGATTAACTTAGGATTGAAGTTTACTCTATTTGTTATGAGGATGGAAACCCCTGCTTGCTTCCGCAGTCCATGGGAGTGGTATGATTTTTCCCAATCTTTCACCTTCAGTCTGTGGATGTCTTTTTCTATGAGATGAGTCTCTTGGAGGCAGCATGTTTTTGGGTCTTTTTAAAAAATCCAATCTGCCAGTCAATGTCTTTTGATTGGTGAGTTTAAGCCATTAACATTCAGGGTAATTATTGAGACATGATTTGTATTCCAAGCCATTTTTGTTTATTTTTGGTATTTAACTTGATTTGATTTCTCCTTTGATTAGTTTTTCTTTTAGTGTAGTACCTCACTTTGCTGATTTTCATTGTTTTTTTTCAATTTATCTTCATAGAATATTTTTTCCAAGGATGTTTTGTAGTGTCGGTTTTCTAGCTATGAATTCTTTTAACTTTTGTTTATCATGGAAAGTTTTTTTTTTATATTTCATCATCAAATGTAAAGCTTAATTTTGCTGGATATAAGATTCTTGGTTGGCACCCATTTTCTTTCAGAGCTTGATATATGGTATTCCAGGATCTTCTAGCTTTCAGGGTCTGGGTTGAAAAATCTTGACATAATCTGATTGGTTCCCCCTATATGTAATCTGATTCCTTTCTCTTGTGGCTTTTAATATTCTCTCCTTATTTTATATGTTAGGCATTTTCATTATAATGTGCCTTGGTGTGGATCTGTTGTGATTTCGTACATTTGGTGTCCTATAAACCTCTTGAATTTGGTTTTCCAATTCATCATGTATGGAAAATTTTCTGATATTATTTCATTGAATAGATTGGTCATTCCTTTGGTTTGAAACTCTATTTCTTTCTCTATTCTAGTAACTCTTAAATTTGGTATTTTTATGCTATGCCATATTTCTTGAATGTTCTGCTCATGGTTTCTTACCATTTTCACTGTGTGGTCTATATTCTTTTCAAGATTATATATTTTGTCTTCATTGTCTGATGTCCTGTCTTCCAAGTTTTCTAATCTGTTGGTGATGCTTTCAATTGAACTTTTAATTTGGTTTATTGTTTCTTTCATTTCAAGGATTTCTGTTTGGTGTTTTTTTAGAAACTCTATCTCCCTATTAAAGTAATCTTTTGCTTCCTGTATTTGTTTATGTAGCTCTTTGTCAAAATGATCTTTTGCTGCCTGTATTTGCTCTCTCATATCATCCTTTAATTTGCAGAACATTTTAATTATGTACATCCTGAACTCCTCATCAGTAATTTCTTCTTCTGTGCTGGCCATGGATTCTAATAATGTGGTATCTTGATTTGTTTGGGGTACTTTCTTCCCTTGTCTTTTCATGTTGCTTGTGTGTCTTCCCTTCTAGTACTGTGGATCTGAGGCATTACTGTTTTTACCCTGTTGGCTTATAGTGCCCCTGTAGGGATCCAGTACCTCTTCTTTGAGGTGAAAGACAATGTCATCAGATCCCAATATAAATAATATACACCCTAAAAACAAATGTTTTCTTTTAAAAGATTTAGAGTGTGGTCACAATGTACAGAAATGGTGAATTCAATTATTATCTACAATATACTCAGTAGGTTTGTAAAAGGGTTTACAGTTTCTGATGGTGGACAAAGAATTGGGGGTGAGGAGTAGGGTGATATGCTGAGGAGGTAGGAGGTGAGGGTATAGAGTTGTTATATCTTAGGAAGCGTGAAAGAGAAATCTAAAGAGGAAGATTAGTAGCAGGAGAAGGGAGAGGAAGTAATTTTGGGTAGACAAGTAAATAGGAAGACAGTAGAGTAATAAAACAAACGCACACACACACACACACACACACACACACACACACATATATATATATATATATATATATATATAAAGAGTGATAAAAAATGTTAAAATAGTAGAAATTGGTGGGAAAAAAGAAAAAGAAAAAAGAAAAAGAATACACAACACAGCTATAATGTACTATTCAGATGCCCCAGTCCTCAAAATCCTAAATCACGCAAAGTACTTGGTTTCACATATATTGGGGATGGGAGGGCAGGAGCATAGAGAGAGAGAGGAAAAACAAATCTTGAAGGAAGAAACAGGGATTGTTTTGGTTGGAGATCGGTATCTTTCCTGGTCCCTTCTCATCCAATATGTGGAGATGTCTGTTGATACCTGGTATCTTCGCCCTCAGGATGGTGAAGGTAACCAGGATAGCGGCTGCTAGGGAGAGGGGGGAGTTAGAAACTGAGTACCTGGCCAGTGGGAGTTCCAAACTGGGAGCTGTCCCCTACTGAAGATGGTGATGAAGGTGACTCAAGATGGAGGTGCCTGCTTTCAGTGGTGGGGTGTTGGGTCGGATATGGGGAGCCAGGCGATGGCATTGGACGATGAATTCAGAGACAAGCTCTGTGGCATGCAGTGTGTGGGTGTCGCCTGACTTCAGGGCCTTTGTGAGGTTCCCAGGTGCAGGCAGGCCACTCCACGTGGGGGACCATCTCCACTGCTGCAGCGTCCCAAGATGGCAGCGACCAGGGGAGCCCCATGTTGGTAGATGGGGGTCCACAGGGGAGTGGCCACTGGAGTTCCTGTGTCGGGGAAGCTGCCAAGTGTCCTGCGTGGGAGCAGCTTCTATGATTTCTGCTAAGGTGGGTGAACAAAAATTCTTTGCAGGTGCTGATGCCAATGGTCCCCCTCGGGTACCCAGTAGTCCCATGTGGGCAGGTAGCTGGGAGACCTTCTCTGATGCTGAGGCCTGGAGCCCTGGACGGGCACAGTGGCCGTGACTCCTGTGTGGAAGCCATAATATTGCTTGCAGAGAAGCAGTATTCTCACTACTTGAGTCCCTGGTCACAGAGCGACACAGAATGCTGCTTCCCTGGGGCCTGCCATCTTGGATCCCCCTGAAGTATAACTTTTAAGTCTAACTTTCTGCATTTTTTTCCCTTTCAAACTTCCCAATCCCCCATAACTCTTCCTGGTTAATTCTTGTTGAAAATTCAACCCAGTGTTACATGTTTCAAGAAACTTCTCCCATCCCCGGGGATGGGTTGGTGCCTGTTATGGTTTGGGTCTGGAATATTCCCCCACAAACTCATGTGGTAGGCAATGCAAGAATGTTCATAGGTGAAAGGATTGGACCAGGAGGGCTATACCTTCAGGAGTGGATTGATCCATTTGATGGATTAATACTTTGAAGGAACTGCTGGGTGGTAACAGTAGGCAGATGGGAGACATGGTCTTGGGCTGTATTTGTTTGTGGTCCTTCCGCCTGCCTCTGGCTCTCTGTTTACTGACTTCCATAAACTGAGCTTTTCTCCACCATGCCCTTCTGCCATGATGCTCTGCCTTACCTCAGGTCCAGAGCAATGGAATCATGATGATGTCTGAAATCATGAACCAAAATAAACTTTTCCTCTACTAAGTTGTTTTTGTCAGATATTTTGGCCACAGTAATGCAAAACTAATACCACAGTGCCTCACTACTGTGCTTTAAAAAAAATTCTTGAGTTTGTCTTACATTGTTTTTCTATGTATCTTAACATTTATTTTTCTGTCTGCTCCACTAGATTGTAAACCTCTTTAAAAAAATTTTTTTTGTAGTTGTAGATGAATAGAATGCCTTTATTTTATTTGTGTATTTTTATGTGGTGCTGAGGATCGAACCCAGTGCCTCATGCATGCTAGGCAAGCACTCTACTACTGAGCTACAGCCCCAGCCCTAGATTGTAAACGTCTTGAGAGTGGACTCTGTATCTTAATCATTTTTGAATTCTCAAGATTTAGCAGTGTTTTCCACATAGGAAGCCCTCAGTTAATTGTTGTATTTGTAATGCCTGTCCTTATCAGATACACATAAAAGTGCAAATATTCCTATTCTAATGTGAGGAGCCAGGGACAGATTTATCTGTTGTTATCATAAATTGCATTTTTCTTTAGAAATTGTGGAAGCTAGAATGGTTCCCCCAAGATCCCAAGATGTTCATGCCTTCATACCAGCACCTGTGAATATGTTATGTAACATTAGTGAAAGGGACTTCACAGATGTATTTAGGGTTATGGATCTTAAAATCCAGGTCACCCTGGATTTTCTGGGTAGATCCAATCTAATCACATAAGCCCTTACAAAAACAGAGGGTGTGCTGGGCATGGTGGAGCATGCCTTTAATCCCAGTGACTCAGGAAGCTGAGGCAGGAGGATCACAAGTTTTAAAGCCAGCCTCAGCAAAATCAAGATGCTGAGCAATGCAGTGAGACCCTGTCTTTAAATAAAATACAAAAAAGGGCTGGGGATGTGGCTCAGTGGTTGAGTGCCCCTGAGTTCAATCCCCAGAACACCCCCTCAAAACAAAACGGAGGGTGTGCTCCCAGGGGAGGCAGAAGACCTGCAGCAGAAGCAGAAGTCAGATTCTGAGTGTGAGAAAGACTGCACTGTTGATGGCCTTGTTGGGGGCTTAATGCAAACAATGAAGAGGGACCTCAGTGAGCTGAGAGATTCTGCCTGCTAGTCTGCAAAAATGTGGGAACATCTACCAGGAACTGGATCCTGTCCAAAATCTTAATAAGCCTGGAAGCAGGTTCTTCTCCAGAGCCTCCAATAGGAGCCCAGGTTGGCTGAGACCTTGATTTCAGCCTTAGGAGATCTAGAGCAGAGGCACCTTACTAGTCTACCTGGACTTCTGATCTAAGGCAGAATGAGAGAATAAGTCTGTACTGTTATCCACCAAATCTGTGGCAATTTGTTGTGACACTAATAGATTATAAACATGTGAATAAATTAGCTAGTTCCCAAACACCAGATTTTGAAAACATTTCATAAAGGTAGAAAAGTTAGAGACTATGAAAAGCCCCTTAGGAGGGACCCCTGAGAAGTTTCCCAGGTTGGATTCCCAGAATGTCCAGCAGTGGTTGGATTGTTACTGAAAGCTTGGTGCTTGTCCTCAATGCCAATCCAATAATGAGGACACAGTTTTCAGAAAAAGGAAAAAGAAGTTTCATTGCTTTGCTAGCAAAAGAGAAGCATAGGGGACTCTTGTCCCAGAGGCTGTGGTTCTGCTCATCAGCAGTAACAGGGGCTTTTAAAGAGGTGATTCAAAGGGAATTAGAGAAATGCAAATCAAAACTACTCTAAGATTTCATTTCACTCCAGTCAGAATGGTAATTATCAAGAATATAAGCAATAATAAGTGTTGGCGAGGATGTGGGGAAAAAGGCACACTCATACATTGCTGGTGGCACTGCAGATTGGTGCAACTACTCTGGAAGGCAATGTGGAGATCACTTAGAAAACATGGAATGGAACCACCATTTGACCCAGTTATCCCACTCTTCTGTCTTTACCCAAAGGACTTAAAATCAGCATACTATAGTGATGCAGCCACATCAATGTTTATAGCAGCTCAATTCACAATAGCTTAACTATGGAACCAACCTAGATGTTCTTCAATAGATGAATGGATAGAGAAATTGTGGTGTATGTACACAAAGGAATATTTCTCAGCATTAAAAGAGAATAAAATTATGGCATTTGCAGGTTAATGATGGAGTTGGAGAATATCATGCTAAAGCAAAGTAAGCCAATCCCCGAAAACCAAAGGCCGAATGTTCTCTCTGGTAAGTGGATGCTGATCCATAATGGTAGTGGTGGGACCATGGGAAGAATGGAGGAAATTTGATTGAGCAAAAAAGAGGGGAGGGGACATGGGGGCAGGAAAGATGGTGGAATGAGATGGACATCATTACCCTAGGTACATGTATGACTGCACATATGGTGAGATGCTACATATTGTACTACCAGAGAAATGAAAAGTTATGCTCCGTTTGTGTACAATGAATCAAAATGCATTCTGCTGCCATATATACCTAATTAGAATAAATAAACAAACAAGTAAAAAAGGCTACGTTCATGCATTCTCTGTTGAAGTTGCAATTTACTTGTTCATTTGGGAGATACTCATTTCTGAGATCTGGTATCATCCCCAAAGTCTGGATTACTTCATTCCTATTGTGGGTGTGTACTCAGGGACAGATAAATCTGCCTAAAATGGGAAAGAAAGGTAATCCTGTTTCTCCTGAGATTGGGGAGGGGGAAAGATAAGGGAGGAGGAGGGAAAGAGGAAGAGAAAGAAGCATGTCCATTTAAAAAGTTAAGTTGCAGGGGCTGAGCAGCAAGGGCTACATTCAAAGCAGAAAGTGGACCCTGTTACAGGATCCCAGCCTGTCTAGGGTTGCCATCCTGACCAACTGGTCCAACCCATCTATTGGACCCTGAGAAGTTACTTAATTTTTCCCTAATTTGAAGCAGGTTGCAAGCTAGATTTGGCAGGGCAGGGCAGGGCAGGGCAGGGCAGGGCAGAGCAGGAGAGATTGGCTAATAGCAAGAACTAGTTTGGAAATTTTTTTTCTTAGAATTTTGAAGATGTCTCTGACCCACTAACTTCTAGAGTTTCTCTTGAGAAGTCCAATGTCATTCTGGTTCCTGGTCCTTTGTGGATTTTTCCCCCTTCCCTAAAGTTTTTTTTTTTTTTTTAATATTTTCTATATCCTCAATATTCTGAAATTTGACAATGATGTATCTTGGAGTTGTTTTTGTCATTCATCTTCTTGGACACTCAAGAGCGTCTTCTTCTTCTTTTTTTTTTCTTTTCAGTTCTGAGAAATTTTTATGTATTATTTCTTTGACAATTTCCTCCCATGCCTTTTTTTTCTGCTTTTAATTTGTGAAACTCCTACTAATAAGATGCCAGAATCTTAGGTTGATTATCTAGTTTTGTTACTTTTCTTCTCAGCCTCTTTATTTTCTTATTTCTTCAGTTTTAACTTTTGATCCTCATATATATATATAAAACAATCCAAGCTTTGTTAGTACATGTATATTTCTTCATTTTAAGGTAGCATCGTGCAGTTGACCGCGATGGAGTACGCCTACAATCCCACCGGCTCAGGGGGCTGGCCAGGAAGGTAACAAGTTTAACCGACCTCAGCAATTTAGCAAAAGCCTGTCTCAAAAAAAAAAAAAAAAAAAAAAAAAAAAAAGTGTGGGGGCGGTTTAGGATGGTAAAGCATCCCTGAACTCAATCCCCAGTAACCAACCCCCCAAAAAATAGCATCCTGTGCTAGAAATAACTAGGATACTTTAAGACTATTCCAGTTTATTTTTGCATCTGCATATTTTTTGTTTCTATTTTCTTGAAAATCCCTTTCCCCCATTTATTTTGGTGTACTTTCTTTTTTCCATGTTAGTTTCCAGAAACACATTGTTTCCTTGACTGTTCCTGTTTATCCAGAAGGTTCTAGAAGGTCGAGGGAAAGCTCCGGGTGCCCGATGGGTCTGACTGACTGACTCTGAGCAGGCATTTAGCTCTTTGGAGCTGACACCCGAATGATAGCTTTCTGGAGAACAGAACCAGGGCACGAGAGTGCCCGGTGCAGTGATGAAAAATCAGACTCTCAGGCCACTGGCTAACTCCCAAGTTGTGCTCTGTCTCTTGTGACATGCTGTGTGGCTCCTTCCCTCATCTGTGGAATGAGGGTGTGAGGAGCGCCTGCTTTATAGGACTGTGGTTAGAAATGAATGAATTAAGGTAGGTGGAGAGCTTACCTTGTGAAACATAGTGAGTTCCAGAAGTGACCTACTTTTATTGCTATCATCATCACCCGTAGGAGCTTGGCACAGTTCCCTGGCTGTGCCTGCCCCCTCCCTTGGCTATCCTAGGGTCTGCCAAGCTGGAGGATGAGCTGTCTCTTGGATGGACGGACTTGGTACCTAGGGGACTTCCTAGCTCTTATTCTGGTTTCCGGCCATCATCTGGGTCTTCATTCCTGCCTCTCACTCCTTCCGAAGTGCCTGGTATCAGCAATCCCCCTGCCTCTCTGGAGCGGATGCCCTTGCTTTTCCCTCTGCAGGCACTTGATTCCAGCTTTCCCTGTCTGCTAAGTGGGTGACAGGTGACCGTCACTAGTCCATCCCTCTGTGGTCTCCTTTCCTGTTCTCATTGGCTCTGAGGGTTTGCACCTTTTCTACTCCTTTCCGGATGGTCTGGCTGCATTTGAGGAAGAAAGTCTCCAACTGGCCTTATTTCTTTGTCTCTGAAAAGAGAGGGGTGACATTAGATAAACGCTAAGGCTTTTTTTTTTTTTTTTTTTTCCCCTCCGCTAAAAATCTTTGCTCCTTTGTATAGATTTAATGTGATTCCCAGCCGATCACAGCTAGATTCCCTATCACTTATCTCACTCTCAGAATAGCAGTGATTATTTTTGCTTTTGTTGTTTTGAATCGTTTTGAGCAAGAGACCCGCAGTGTGGCAAATTATATCTGGTGTACAAATTAGAGTAAACGAACAAACACAGGTGACTTTTGTTCCCTTCTGCAGCACAAAGACCTTTGCCGTGCACCTGATTGATTGTAAAGGAAAACTCCACAAGCAGATGTGAGCTACTGGGAATCTGCTGAGGGTAATTTGGGTGCCATCATATTTTTTATGCTGTGCTATTTGGCAAGCAAGTAGGAAGACTTTTACATTTTTGCTCTTTCTAAAAAAAAAAAAAAAAAAAAAAAAAATACAAAGGGAAAATGATCCCAACCTCTAAATTAGAAAGGCATTTCTTTTCTGTGGAGCATCGGAGCGTTTCCTAAGTCCATGAAGTCCTATGTCGGTGAAGGTCGTTTAGATTAGATGTCACCTCCAGAAGCCTTTCACTCATTATTGTAGTGGAACAGGGAAGGGGTGCCTTGTCTTTGTCTTTGAAACTCTGGGACCTGATCTGACGGTGAGTTCTGGTGGCCTCAGTGTCTCTCTGATGTGATCACTGCTGTTAATGACAAGATCCTCTGTGTTTTCTTTTGGTATCCAGGAGAGAAACTTCCACAGAATGATGATGATTGCTAAGATGGTGGGTTACATAATATTAAAAAATAAAACTTCAGGGGCTGGGGATGTGGCTCAAGCGGTAGCACGCTCGCCTGGCATGCGTGCGGCCCGGGTTCCATCCTCAGCACCACATTCAAAGATGTTGTATCCGCTGAAAACTAAAAAAAATAAATAAATAAATATTGAAAATTTTTTTTTCTCTCTCTCTCTCTTTAAAAAAAACCAAAAAAAGGAAAAACAAAAAAACTTTAGCTTCTTAAGAGTCCAATGTAGTCTTTTCATTGCATTTGACTCTTGTTTGTTTCCGGGCGTGGGGGTGTGTGTCGGGGGGTGAAAATAGTTTCCTCTGAAAAGTTTTCCACTAAAATAGGAATCTTAAATCGTCAAAGCACAGGAGACCTTGGCAATCTTTACTTTTAAAACCCTTTATCGCTTTGGATAGAGAACATTATTGGAGGTTTGTAGAAAAAGAGGTTACTGGGTTGGGTACAGTGGTGCACGCCTGTAATCCCAGCAGCTTGGGAGGCTGAGGCAGGAGGATGGCAAGTTCAAAGCCAGTCTCATCAACAGTGAGGTGCTCAGCAACTCGGGGAGACCCTGTCTCCAAATAAAATACAAAACAGGGCTGGGGGCGTGGCTCAGTGGTCAAGTGCCCCTGAGTTCAATCCTGGGAACAACCCCCCCTCAAATAAAAAGAAAAGGAAAAGAAAAAGAGATTACTGCATCAATATTTGACAACTTTCTATGTTAATCAGTGATCTACTTTTAACAATATTCCTTTCATTTGGAATTACTTCCCCATTCAAAATGATCCTTATCATGTTTGGAATGGCTTAAAAAAAAGGAGACTGTAATTCGGACACATATTGTTGGTTAACTACCTAGCAGACCCTTCTCCCTTTATCTTTCTAGCAGAGCCCCAGTTTTTTTCAGGGGAGGGGTGGCCATATTTTTCAGAGAGTTCAGGCTCTTTCAAGGACTTTGGGGTCCCCACTTTAAGAGCTGAATCCTGATTAGTCTGAGGCAGCATGGTTATTCCAGTTCCCTTGCCATTGGTCGCCTTAGGAAGGTGCACATGTGTAGTTGTGATCCGTGAAATGTGAGGCAAAGTCTGTGAAGCAGCTTCTGGGGAGCTTAGTTTTGTTCCTAATCAAGCACTCAGAAAAGGGCTTTGTTGTGTGTGGGTCTGATATCTGGTGCAGTTGCAGCCATTTCGCAGCCATGAGAGGATGTTCTTAAGGATCCGCACAAGGACCCGAATTGCTGAATTTATTTAATCTTGAAATAACCTCGTCTTTGGACTCTGTGTTCTATAAGCCACCTCGAGTTGGTTCTTCAGTTACTTGTGTCTAAAATGATTTCAACTGCTATACTAACAAAACAGATTTAACACTTCAACTTTTAAAGTTTTAAAATTTATTTTAACTGATATATAAAAACATAAAAATTCTATACCCGTGGGGTACAATGTAATGTTCCACACGAGTTATATACCATAATACTTACATCAGGTTAAACACATCTACCTCTTCAAAGGTTTGTCATTTTGCTGTGGAGAAAACATTCAAAATCCTTTCTTGTAACTTTTTGAAATAGGCAGATTATTCTCATTGTCTGCAGTCCTCCTGTTGTACAATGGGACCCTCCAGAACTTTGTATTCTCTAATTATAACTTTGTACCTATGGACCCACCTTTTCTCATCCCTCCCTCTCCCTTACACTCCCCAGTCACTAGTGACCACTATTCTACTCTCAACTGCTATGAGATCAGCTTTTTTAGATTCCACAAGTGAGTGAGATCATGTGGCCCTTTGTTCTTCTAGGCCTTAATACTATTTTTTTAGATGTATTTATGTTTTGCAGTACTAGAGATTGAATCCAGGGATGCTCTACCACTGAACTATATCCCTAGCCCTTTTTATTTTTATTTTGATATTTTTATCTTACTAGGTTGTTGAGGCTGACCTCCAATTTGCCATCCTCCAGCCTCAGCCTCCTGAGTTGCTGGGATTATAGGCACGTGCTACCATGCCCAGCTCCATAATGCTTTAACTTTTGACTTTCTTCAAACATGAGGAAAGTATGATAAAAAAAAAAAATAGAACTAGATAAAAGAATTGCAGGGCGTTTTGAAACAAGGACCCCTGCGGGGCTGGAGGCCCTGGACTGGGGTCTTGGTAGAAGTTGAGCCAAGTGCCAGGTGAGAGGCCCTCCTGTGGCCTTAGTTCATGCCCTTGTAAAGGGAGCTGTCTTACTTCAGGGAAGAACCTGGGAAGGAGGGAAGTGACATCTTCCAAGGGGAAGGAAAAGAAGGAAGAGCAAGTCCTCAGGCTCAGACCCCAGTGGGAAGAGGCGGAGAGGTGATTGGTGCTGGCTGCATCTTTGCATCCTTTGGTGACATCTGTGTCCATGTCACTGATGTTTCAGGCAAGGAAAGTGTCTGGTGTTGTGATTGTGGGGATGAAGGTGAGGCCGTACTGAAATGGGTCCTTGCCACAGGCCGCCCGGCTGGCTGCCGGGGATATGGCCCAGAGGTGCAAGGAGCTGGGCAGCACGGCCCTGCACTCTAGGCCACAGGACAGGACAGGACCGAGACCCTGGACCTGGGCCAAGGGAGCCCTCACTTGCCCTGCCTGATATAAAGGTCAGGGGGATTGAGCATGTCACCATGTCCCCTTCAATAGCATCTGCAGGAAGAGGGGTTGCCATGGTCACTATCTGAGGCCAATATTGAATTATTATTTTCCATTAATAAGTTGCCTCTGTGTAAACGAAAAAAATGCAAATATTAAGGAATCGCAGAACACTAGCACCGAGAGGGATTTTAATAAATTATTCAAAAAACACTTATTTGTTGAGAAAGCGTGGTGCATGATACTAGATGGAGAACAGGACAGACACTGTCTCTGTTCATTTCAAACTTACATTCTAGTAGATCTTAAAGATCTTACTGGATCTCATCTCCTTATTTTACAGATAGGGACAATTTTTATACCTCTCAGCATTGGCACAAGTCTTTTTGTCACTTAATAAAGGAGGGTGGGTCCTACTAGAGGAAAGCCTGTGTGTGTGTGTGTGAATCTTTTTGCTGTTAAGCTTACAGCCAGCTCTTTTTCTCATCTGAGGTTTTGGTTCTTGCAGGGTGGGCCTGGAATTGAGTTTAGGCATAAGGGATGGAGGGAACTGGAATTCTGTGCCTAACAGGGTGAGAGAAATTTGGAATTATAGTCAGCCCTCCATATCCAGGGGGCTGGCATCCTCTGAGTCAATCAATAGTGGATTGAAAATACCTAAAAAAAAAAAAAATTTACAACTGTACTGAATATTCAATACTTTTTCCTTGTCATTATTCATTAAGCAATATGGTACAGCAACTATTTACAGAACATTAACATTGTATTATGTATTATAAGTCTTTAGAGATGATGCAAAGCATCCAGGGTGGTGGCTGTAGGTCATGTGCAAACACAATGTCATTTTACACCAATTGCTGGAGCCTGTGTGGATTTTGCTATCCACAAAAAGATGTTGGTGTCCTGGAACCAATCCCCCTTGGATATCAAGGCACAACTGAATTAGGACAATCTGTGTCCGTGCATATGTGGTGTGGACTAGCAAGGCTGTCTGCCAGCAAGAAGTAGGGAGACTGGCGAGAAATCGCTGTGTGATCCTGACCCAGAGGACTTTCAAGATAAGACGTGACTGATAGGTACTTTTCAGTTTTTTGCTGTCTTATGCAGGGATGTAACTTTTTGGCAGTGACCTAGAAAACATCAGCAAAAGTTTTGCTACACATTGCGGACTTTGTTCTCTTGCTGCTCGAGTGGGGAATCGGGGAGATGAAGCACAGTCGTCAAGCATGCCCTGGGCAGAGAACAGAAGCTCGGCAGAGGCAGGAAGATGCCCTCTTCTTCTCCATCTTCATCTCTGCAGAATTTTGTAAATGTCTTGTGGAGGACTCTGGATTTTCCCCTGGATACGGAATTGGATTTGACCACTTTAATGACTCTTAAGGGATGTCTGCTGGTGGCTGTGGTAGTCATCATAGCGGTAATTATTCAAATAGTGGATCACTGCTGTCCCCTGTAGACCACGGATTCCTTCATGGGAGGGGCCATGTCGGCTCTATTGATATATGCCATCCTGGGTAGTACTTTAACATAAGCACTCAATTAGTATTTATTAAGCAGTTCCCTCCTGTTAGGGAAAGACTCTCATTTATATATCACGGTGTTTCTTCTGCCCTGCTCCCTGAGTAGCAGCTCCACTCTCCTCAAAAGACTAGGAATGGAACCACCATATGACCCAGCTATCTCTCTCCTTGGTATCTATCCTAAGGAATCAAAGTCATCGTACTGCAGTGAGACATGCATGCCCATGTTTATAGCAGCACCATTCACAACAGTCAAATTGTGGAACCATCAATGGAGGAATGAATAAAGAAAATGAGGTACAGATACACAATGGAGTTTTATTCAGCCACAAAGAAGAATGAAATTATGACATTTGCAGGAAGATAGATGGAATTTAAGAGCATTACATTAAGTGAAGTAAACCAAATTCAGAAGGTCAAAGGTTGTTAAATTTTTTTTGTCATACACAGAAGCTAGAGAAGAAGGAGGAGAAGCAAGGCAAGGGGGGATCTCATGAAAATGAAAGGGAGACCAGCTAAGGAAAGGGACCACGGGGAAGGAGGGAGGGAAAATGAGTTATTGGGGGAGAATAATGACTAAATTTATTATCATATCATGGGCTTGTATGAATATATTACAATGAATTCCTCTATTATGTGTAATTATAATACACCCATAAAAATTCAGGAAGAAAAGGAGGATGCATCTCTCTCCTCTTTTTTTTTTTTTGTTTCTGGAAGCAATTTTAAAATCCTAGACCTGATGCTGCTTGTCTGGGAGCATATACTCTGATGTCACTTATAAGTGCCAGTAGGAGGAGGAGCAAATGCTCAACAATGACCCATAGGAGATGAGATTTCTCTGTAAACTTCCAGATCCTACATTCCTCACTGAGCTATATAAAGTGTTGAATGTCCGGCAGACGAGCTGTGGCCTCTGGGGAATATGTCAGTTGGTTCAGGGGAATAGAAGTGCAGCAAATTGAGTAGAACCCTTGATGCTTGAGGAATTCACTGGGTTTGAACCAGCCAGTCACTGTGCTGCCATGTTCCTGGCCTTCTGAAAGACTGGAAAGGGGGAGCTCATGATTCCAAGGTAAATAACGCCTAGCCTGGGAGGCTGCTTGGAGAAGTGAGGGATGGAGAGGAAGAGAACTGAAATGCACAGAGATGCATCTGGAGAAGCTCAGAACACCTGAGCACAGAGATGGTGGGCTGAAAGGCTGATGACGTGGTTTGTGTTTGTGTTTTTAGCTGGAGGCTGAGACAAGGACCCAGAGCCCACTCATCACACCTGGTCTCTAGCCTTTGCACCCCTGGGAATATAGGCACATGGGTTTTGGGCTCCTGGGAAGAGCCAGGGCTCAAAGTGGTTGGGAATGGAAGGCCCAAATAAGTGCCTATTGCCAAAGGGTCAGAAGAAACCCTCTAACCAGCTTAAAGTTGTTCTGGAAGTTTCCAGCTAGGAACCTTTTCTTAAGCTCAAAACTGTGGTGTGGGCGCGCTTCGTCTTTGTTTTCCTTCTATTGGAGAAGGGGAGAGAATATCATGGAGGTGGGATGACTAAAATGAGATTATTTTAAAATGCATCTCTTCCCCTCCAGCCCAAGGGGGATTGAGGAGGATTATGTGCAGCTTTTGTGAAATGTCTTCTGTTCCTCCCTGGGAAAGGAACTGTAAATGTCAAGTCATCAGTCTCTGTGATCAGCTCATACCGGGCCTGGCAGGCTCCCCTGCGGGAGGGAAGAGCCCAGCCAGCCCACAGTCTCACCCGCAGTTACTGAGACCAAGGCTCCAGCAGCCCAGGGAAGCCACCGGAGGGAGAAACGAAGGCAATTAGAGATGGGAAGAGGTTGAGGGGAGCCTGGCGACTCACCAGAGGCGGGAACCTCCCTGCAGAGGGTGCGCAGAGGGTGCACAGAACGGAAGCAGCAGATTTAGCAGGTGATGCAGAACCTCTCCAACCCCAACTCCAGGTGCCTCCTATGCACTTGGAGTTCACAGAGTTCCCAGCCCTGGTGTGCGTGCAAGGCACCTGGAGATCTTGTTAAAATGAAGTGTCTGATTCAATAGGTCTGCTGCTGGCCTGGGTCCTGTTCTCTGATTAGCAAGGTGTTAAGAGAATCTCAGGTCACAAGTGTACTCCTAAGTAGCACAGCTTAATAGGAAGGAGAACGGAATTATGGACAAAGATATACAAACACGCTCAGCTCTCACTTAACCCCTAGTGTTAGGAGGACGTCATCCAGATAACTCCTCATCTTTTGAATTTGAACTTGGAATACCTTGTAGGATTCACATATTTTTCTTTCTACATCTGTGAGCTGCTGGGCTGTTCAGGCCTCTAGAGATGGCTTAATAATTCTTGAGCGTGCACTAGCTGAGGGGAAGGGCTTGCTGGGAAGTGGTTGTGAGCTTGGCATGTATTGTTGGCCAAGGATACTTCATAAAGCCCACAGGCCACACTGCATGTTCAGGAGCTGGTTTTGCACCGGCTACCTGGTTATACTAGAGAGGGAAGCTCAAACAGGGCCTTACGCTCCTCCTCTTCTCCTAGGATTTGCCAAAAAGGAAGAAAATTGAGTATTTAGGAAGTACTACAAAATGACAGCAAAAGAACTAAATTCAGGAGGTTGAATTTCTTTTTTATTTTTTGGGGGAGAGAGAAATAATCTTCATAGGACAAAGGATGAAACAAGGAGAAAAATGATGGGGGGGAGAGAGAGAAGAGAGAGAGAGAGAGAGAGAGAGAGAGAGAGAGAGAGAGAGAGAGAGAGAGAGAGAGAGATACATGATGGAGAGAGGAAGGAAATTTCCTTGGTAGGTAAAACAGATTTGCCAAATATATTACATTCATTAAGATTTTTCTCTGCTTATAATGTGTGCTTTTCAGAGGCTTTTCTTAGCATTAACTGACGCTCTGGGAGAGGGGAAAGTTGGCAGAGAGAAGCCTAGCAAATATATAAATAAGCTTTGGAGGTTTCAGAAGTTTCATTTCCCACAATAGAACGTTCTCCAGGCTGGGTAAACTTTTTCTTACTTAAACAAATGCTTTGAAAGACAAAGATTTCATATTGTCAGTGGAACATTCAGACTAATAATTGCTTCTGCTCTTCCTGCCTCGAAGTCTCAACAGCCAGCAGATTTATGATTCACTTTCGGCAATGAGCTTCTTCAAATAAATATCACTTTCCCCGGCTGCAAATTGAGTTTTCTCAAACACATAGAGATCGACTTCACTAACAGGAACTAAGTTTTCTTGGTGTGTATGTATATATGTATATGAGATGATGAAGCACTCTGTTTGCTTCTCCCCCACCTCTCCTTTGGGAAAGTTGACTTAAAAACTTGGTAAAAAAAAAAAAATAATAATGACCATTTTTTTTAGTGGTCAATTTGTAACCAGTGAAATTTTTGTTGGGGGTGAAAGGGGTGGACATGGGAAGGGGACATGGAAGGGTTTGACCTTTCTCTTAGGTGTGTGGACCTATGTAGTCTAAGATCGGTGACTTGAAACCAGTTTGCTTTGTAGTTGGAGGGAGATAATTCCAAAATTCTTAAAGCAAAAGAAGTAATATAAACAAGTGTAGATCCAAGAGTTACATGGAGGGCGAAGACCCCAAGTGTTGGGACTGAGACTTTTAAAGAGCAATCAGCCTTGTTCAGTGCTGTCTAACCCTTGGGGCCAACTCCATGAACATTGTGGGATTCCTTAAAAACACTGGGTAGCAGAGTGCCACTAAAGGTACAGGGCACTGATTCACAAATACCCTGGAGTGTGGGCCAGGATGGCAGGTCCCTGAAGGGTCCCGCCTCACATGGGTGGTGGCCTTCACCTACAGGTTCCCTTGTCCTAGGCAGGGGAGAAGGTAACCAGGACTCTTTCAACAGACCTTTGACACCATTTCTTTGGCCTGATTCCATGACACTGCTCCAGCTTCTGTCCTCTGTCCCATCCCCTAGGGACCCTGGTGTGGCCATTGCCTCAATGATAAGATCTTTTTAGAGAGCCTAATGGGCCATGAGCTTGATGGTGCTAACCTTTTTAAAAAATGCATTATCATTCTGATGCTAGTATTTTCGCTGCATTCTAGATGAGGAAACGGGAGTTTATAAAAGGTAACAACCTTTTCAAGATCATACAGACTGGTAAGTGGTAGAATATGGATTTAAGCTCAAGTTTAAACCCGACTCCCACACTTATCATTTGTATCATTGGTAACAACAAAAACAACAGCAGTTAACATTTATTAAACACCTCACTATGTACCAAGCACATAGTTCCTGTTATTATTTAATTCATTTAATCTTCATATGAATCCTACAAGGGTAGCAGTGTTTTATGAATGAGTTGCTCAGGGTCACGCAGCTGGTGATGGGTGAAGTCTAGATATAAGCTCAAGTAGACTGGCCCCAGAGCCCCGACCCTTAGCCATGATGCCTCTTGGCTACTTGATCTACATTGGCTTCCCTACTTGGGATTTCTAAATTTTCTGCTTCTTTTTGTTGCTACACTCATGACCATGCCCAGTCTTTCTAGCTGAAGTGTCCCTTTCTGTTCCTGCACTGTTCCACAAAAACTTACCGAGCACCTCCAGGTCCCAGGTGTGTGGTACTGGGCAACCAGGATGTGCAGGTCGATACCCAGAAGTATTTATTTAAAGAAATAATGAGCCCTGCTCTGAGCTAGTCACAACCAAGGAGGGAGAGTGACAAATCAACCAAGAATTCCAGCGGCTGTAACAAGCCCTGCAGTGGAGGTGAAGCAGGAGTGCTTACTGACCCTAAGACGGGGTGGGGTGTCGGGGGTGTGGGCCTGTGTGTGGGGGGAGCTGTCCTGCTGAGGCCGCTGCTTTGAAGAGGCCTCATTTGAGGAATCTGAGAAAAACAGTAGTCACAAGGCAAAGGAAGGAGAAAAGGCATCTCCAATAGAGGGAAAATCAGATCTCACTTTAAGTCCAGCACTCTCCCCTTCACACTCATGTGGTTGGAAGAAGTTGGTGATCTGTGCCTTGGACATCAAACATGCATAAAAGCCTTCATAATAATAATAAAAGGTAACATTTATTAAAACCCTTTGGCAGGCCAGGCAAGTTTCTGAGAGTGTACATGCCTTCTCTAGTCTAATTCTCTGTGAAATCGATGTCACTATCATTTCCAGGTCATGGGGTACCTGGGGGATGAGCGGTTCCTTTTGCATAGAGTTTATTTTGCTTCAGAGACAAGGGTGGAGGCATTTCTAAGGCGCTGTCCACAGACCACCTCCATCTGAGTTACTAGAGGCCTTGTTTAAAATATAGACGTCAGACTCAGAACAGAATTATCTGAATCACACCTACCTGTCCAAGGTGATTGGGAGCAGGCTGATCATTGACCCTCCCAGCTGGACAGCACTGAGCAGGAGGGACATATTGGTTGCCAGTTCATGAACTCTTCACCCTCTCATTGGCCTTGAAACAAGTAGCTCAGAGACTTCGAGAGCGGGTAGTGTTTCTCCAGGAGGGGGAGTTTTTCTCTCTTCTTCAGTCTCAAAAATAGGTCCCAAGAAGATATTATTATTTTTATTTTGGGTGACTTTTTGTAAGATTCTAGGCCCTGCATCAATGGTTTTCAGAAACAAGGCTTCCCTTTCCAACAATGATAAGGGAGCGTTGACATCTAAAGGAGAGAGCCGATTCATGGAGTGGTCTCGTCGTGATTTTCCCCTTCAGCTTGCATCTGGCACTAGTGGCATATCAAGAAGGTTTTACACTCATAGTTGGTTGGAATATTCTAGCACAAAAGGTGCGCTGTGCTCCCCTCTCCTCTGGGAGGCAGACCACAGTGTACAGATTATAGAAGAGAAGGAAGGGCAGCCTTCATGGAAGGGACCAATGGTGTTCCTCTTAAGCCCAATTAGTTTCCCGTGCCTTCAGTGGCACAAAGGTTAAGGACTTTGGGATCATACGGCAGCAAAGATAGGCTCAATGAACTAAAGCCCAATGACTTTAAGTACTCACAGTGTAACATCATCATCATCATCATAAAAGCTTAAAGAGATGGCAAAATCAAATCTCCGTTTTTCTCTTGGTTCATGGGAGCTGAGCCCTCAACAATGTCAAAACTCTTTCAATTATGTATCTTCAGTGTAAGTCAAGAGCCGGGATGTGAAATAAAGCTCAAGGGATTAACAAGGGCTGTTAAACTTTCTGCATCTCGTTTCCAAAGCACCATGTGGAAACAGGTGCATTCTATGGGCTCTAAGATGACTATTTAAGTGCAATTTTCACTACTGTATTCAGGTTTCCAAAAACCATTTATAGCAGAACAGGATCTTAATTCCTAACAGGTTTGCGTGTATTCAACGAATGACTTTGAATTTAATTTATACAGGTTGGAGAGATTTGGAGGAACAGAGAATATAATGCCAAATGTAAGAAAAAGCTGTATTTGTAAATGCTCATCCATCTGTATAGTACTGACTATAAAACCATAGTGAGGAAAACAATAATAGATGAACAAAATAGACCCTCATGTTCATAATCGTTCATCTAGGATATGATCAAATAAGCATCGTCTACTTGGTGAAATTGTCATCAGGTTAAAGTGCTGTACATACTTTGGGAGCCTCTGGAAAGGGTAGGTGGACAGTTGGCTTTTGGGGCTCGAGAGAGACACTGGAGAAAAAGCATAACAATGATAAGGTGATAACTCAACAGTCACTGATTTAATGGAGATCTATTGTGTACCAAAAGATTGGGCTAAAACTTGAAATAATATAGTGAGCAAGAGAGGCACAGTTTCATTTGTTTTGGAGTATATAGACCTCAAAACAGAGGCAATATGTTTTGAACAACCTACAATAAAAATTAATTAAAAAAAAAAACCAGAGGCAATGAAGCCAGGGGTTTTAATAAGGTTTGATTATTTCTACGATGGGAAAAGTACTATTACTGTATAATGAATCAACTCCAAATTCGGTGCTTGAAACAACATTCATAATTTCTCAGGTGTCTGTGGGTTGGCTGGGGATCTCTGCTGGACTTGGTGTGGTTGTGTGGGCAACAGCTGGTCTGGTCTAGGCTTGGCTGATGAAGCTCACCTGGTTGGCTCTACTCTGGATGCTCTCACCCTCCTCCTGGGATCATCAGGCAAGCCCAGGTATGTTCTTACAGTGATGGCAGAAGAAGGGAAATGGAAATACATAAGACCTCTTAACGCCTTCCCTAGAATGGGTACATCGTTCCTTCTGCCTCAGGACTGCACGACAGGAAAGCATCTAGAAAGACGAGACCAAGACGGAGCAACCAATGTACTGATGCAAGAAGTCCCCTAAGCCGCCCAGGCCTTATGGGGTAATGACAACATGGACTTCTTGGAAGATCCCTCCACCCAGCTTACAAGTTCAGGGTTATCAGTGGTCCCTTCGTAAAGAGGAAAGAGAGAGTTCTACTGGCCAAGGAAAGTCACTTGGCTGAACTCAAATTTAAAGGCTGGTGAATTATTCTGTAACTCAATTAGTGGGAGAAACTACCAAGTCCCAGGACACACTGCGGATATAGTGAATGGTGATGAAGTGGGGGAGAATAGTGCACCTTCCCACTATGGAGCACGCACACCTAGTAAGACCCAAAAGACGAATAGGGTTTGCCCAGATGAGAGGGGGATGAATGAGGTACTCAGAAGAAGATGTGTTCCAGGCAGGATAAACAACAATTGAGCAGTTCTAGTGGCAATCAGATGTGAGGGACTGAGGGTGGCCAGTATGGATGGATAGGAAGAAAACAACGGTGGAAAGAAGACCGTGAGGTCAGACAGGAAGGGCCTGATTTCCCATGTTAATAACAGCCTTCTCCTAAAGAGCCTTCAGAGCCATTGAGGGGTTTTGATGTGACAGTCATTGTTTGCTAATTGTCATTGGAGCCACAGGATGTCCTTGCTGCAGTTTTCCATTGCATAAGCAACCGAGGCACACCTTCTTCAGTATTTTGACCAGAGCTTTGTGCTATTTGTCCAACATATTCCCTCCCCTGGGCCCTCTGATTGATATCTCTGCACAATCCCATTTTGACCTTTAGTAATTAGTGCAAATATTTTAAGTTCAGCACATTAATTTCCTTTTGCAGGAAGAGTATTTTCTTTGAGAATCTTCATAAATCATTAAAAAAATTAATTGGCCCGTGAGAGAAGGGGCCATTTTTTTTTGAGCAAATACCAGCAGTCTATCTTATTGTAGGTGAAGGCTCTAGATGTTGGGAACAGTTTCTGACCTGCTCAGCCCTTTGACCCACTCAAAGTAAAGAAATGTCTTTCTTCTTCTCTCATTCCTTAGGGACCTTAATCCTTTAAAGTATTTTAAGGAGGTATCAAGGGAGAACCAGGAACTAGGATTTTACCCCCAGTTCTGCCACTGACTGCCTGGGGGACCTTATGCAACTCATTTTTTTTTTTCCTCAATGAGCTTCTATGTTTTTGTCAAAAATGGGGTGTAAATGTTTCCCTAAACTCTTTCTAGTTTTAAAATTCTCTGATTTTTGTATTATGAACTGGAAGTCAAGGTAATTCCACAAATAAAGATGTATACTTTTCAGTTTCAGAGACTACCCGATAAACCCATCACTGTTGTGCAAAGTCAAGAGCTGGGAAGATTCATTAAAGATGAAGCAGAAGAAAGTCAGGAGAAGGACATTTGCATGCGTGCAGGCAACAAATGAACTTGTTATGAGTTAAGACATCTGCCAAGAGGTGTTAGAACAGCAGTGGCTCTTGCTCATCTGTTTGCCAAAGCAAGGGCAGTATTATATCATGTATTGCAAACTAGAATTATGCTAAGGATCCTGTGGTTCCCATTTATTTAATTGTTTTACTTTTCTGCATGCCTCTCTTACCCTAACTCCTGCAATTCATGGCTATACCATTCCATCAAAATGTTCTCTGGGTCCAATGACTCTTTCAACAGAGAAAGAAGCACCCACCTGGCCCCAGGTGACCCAGACCTGTGAGTGTAGGGTTATTAGACTATCATAAATCAAAAATCAAGTTCAAAATTTAAGTTTGCATGGAAGCTGAACATATTCAGTCTCTTGGACAGCAGTTCAATCAGGGTGTTCTGCCAGCTCAGTATCAGATGTGTTCGTGATTGCTGCTTATTCACATCCCATAGACACAGGCCTTTTCTCAGAACAGGGTGTGAAAGGGAAGTGGAACTCTGACTGCTGTGTTGTCTTTCCCACCCTCCCCAGTATACGGGGGTGGGGGGGATCTACAACTCAAATAGTTAGAATTTCCCAGAGCAACACAAGAACTCAGTACCCAAAGATAAATCTTAAGCATTCGAAAGGTATTCCAGCACTTTAAAAGCCAAGTTAGTTATTTCCCAGGGAAGGGGTTGGCTGGTGGTGATTATAGAAATAAATCTGCACTTCATTTTTAGCCCAGTGGCCCATTACAGCTTGCTTCAGATCTAAGCTCCCAAGAATAACGAGAGTCATTTTATGGGAATGAGAGATTATAAATCACCGACTCTGTCAGTTCAGCGTTTCCCTCCAGCCTTCCCTTTTCTGAGAGTTGTGCAGACAGCGACCCCAGAGACCACCCCTTTGAGAAGCCTCACCTGCTCTTTGTTTAGTTTGACTGAAGCCTGAAGTGGGTCCTGGCTGCTTCCCAGGGCCACCTGTTAGCCCCACAGAGCAAGGTGATTGAGAAAGCATACATTTTTAATGCACATCTAGTTTCAGAATGACTCTTGTTTTCTCTGTAAGTTTTGCTCCTCTGCTTATCAAAAACAGAACATTGCCTTGGAGTGCAAACCCCAGGTAAACAAGGATTCAACAAAAACCCTTGCAGGGATTTGAGGGGTCTGCCGAGCTCTGACCACGGAAGAGTGTGTCCGTGGGTCTCCTTTACAAGATACTACCATAAAGAATGCCCCTTTAAGTAACACCCTGGACCATTGCGGAGCTGGGGAATGGTTATGAAAGGAAGTGGCTTATGAGGGCTGTGGTCTCCAAGTTCAGTGCTTGTGAAAAGGAAAAAAAGAAAAAAAAGAGAATTTATTCCCATGTTCTCTTTGGTATTTACTTAAATGAACACATATTGTTGGGACTGTCCTCTCTCTATAGAATTTATCGGTATATTTGGTGTAGGCTTTAAATTTTATGCACCCATAAAGGGTATGATCAGACAAATTTGGAAACTAGTATAGTGCAGAGTCATCTTTCCTAATGAGAACTAGTTGACAAGATCTGCTTTGAATGCAACTCTTCATGTTAGCCACTATTATTATTTTCAGTCCTAAATGTTATTTTGCCAGCCAAATAGACTGAAAAGCTTTGAGGGATTGAAGAAAGGGTGAGGCTGCAGAGTGAGGGAGGGAGGTGGAGAGAAGTGGAAGAGAAGAGGGGTAGGCAGCTCGGGGCCCGAGACCTCTCTACTCTCTTTCTGCCTTGAGACTCAGTGACCCCTGGCAACCATCATGAGGCATGGGTGCCCGAGAGTTGTGAAGTGCCCGAGAGCTACTCCATGCTCTCTCAGGGTGAAGTTACGACTACCACTAGCACCTGAAAAATTGGGAATTGGCTGAAAAAGCAAGGCAGGGGTGACAATTATTAATGAATAATCGCTTAATACAAGGCAGATGCTAAAGTGATAAACACATCAATTAGACTGCTTTAAAAACTGTTCACAGACACATTCATCAGCCAGAGCTCCTTCCCTGGATCTGTCCTTCCTCCCCACTGTGTTGCTACCTGTATTAGGGTGGGTCGGATGCCCAGGGCTGTGTCTTTCTGGATTTACGGAAATAGAAACCAAAGTAAGCATTTTTTTTTCCATCTCAATTTGTCTTAGCATATCAAAGAGGCATAATGAGTTGAAATTATTATTATTTTTTTCATCTCTCTCATTCTGCTGTTGATTTACATACCAAACAAATGATACTGAGTGTGAAGAGGGGAAATTAGCATTCTTCTGTGGTAACCAATAGGAGGCGAAGGTTGAATCACTCATTTTGAAGATTTGACTGGTGCTGAAATGAACTTGTATTAATATGGCAAGAATAGGGGATAAGTGTATTATTCCATTGGGATGGTATGACAATTCATTTATCACCATTTATGAACTATGGGTGCATACACCGTCACAAATGAAGATGGATGTATTATCTCTTGCGGTCCCCCGACGCACAGAAGTAATGTGTGTGGGCACATGTGATTTTAATATATATTAACTTGCAAATAACTCTGTGGAGCACAGAAGCCATTGCATGTGACAGGAAGGGGTGCTTATTAGTCAACACACGGCTTAGATGTAAGAGACCCAGCTGGAATTATGTGTTGATTGATCAAAACTATACTCATCCACCTGTTATCTTCATTTAAAAAAAAATGTCAGGGGTTTCTCTTCAGATAAGGAAACTAAAATAAAGAAATAGTGCTATGTTAAGGAAAGACAAAGCCTTGTGGTTTGGGAATCCTGAGTGATAATCCTAGCCCTAGAGATGGCCCAGTTCCTTGTCTTGTAATTGTGTTTTAGTCAGCTTTTTCGGATCCGACCAGCACAATTGTGGAAGAGAAAAGATTTTGGCTCATGGTTTCAGAAGACTTCTTCCATAGAGGGCTGCTTCTCTTCCTGGGAGATTGAGGCAAGGCCGAACATCATGGCGGAAAGTATGGCGGAGGGAAGCAGCTTACATGTTGGCCAAGAAGCAGAGAGAGGTCTCCACTTGCCAGATACAAATATAGACCCAAAGCCATGCCCCGATTCCCGCCTCCTCCAGCCACACCCCACCATATCAGTTACCACTCAGTTAATATCTACCAGGGGATTAATTCATTGATTGGGTTAAGCCCTCACAATCCAATCATTTCTCCTCTGAACCTTCTTGCATTGTCTCACAAGTGAGCTTTTGGGGGACATCTCCCATCCAAACCATAACATGTTTGAAGAGCAAGATAATCTTTGCTTAGGGGAATTAACCAAAGAGAAGCCATTTACTTTATTCCAACTATGCTCTCCCTCATCTATTTGGCGCCTCCGTCATTTGGACTAATACTTATTTATCCTTTGGAATTTCCACTCAGAACTAAGGCTTGGTGAGACAGTGTCCTGTAAAGGGGCTACTTCCAAGGTTCTGCCCATTGGCTGTCCACAAGTGACAGCTGGGTCACTTAGACGGGGTCCACATACTTCAATTCTTATATTGATTCCTGGCAAGGCTCTTGAACTGGGGACTAATGAGGAAGATAAGAGGACTTCCTGAAAATGCTATATTCAGTGATGAGCATGGTTCCATAGCCTAATGTGGGTTACATGTTATGATAACAGAATTAAAAATTTATCAAAATAATACTAGTTATAAAATATTGAGCATTCATGGTGTTCTAAGTCTTCTGGTAAGCATTTAATCCTTTTATCTCTTGTAAACCACAATAATTCTGTAAAGATGCTAAAATTATTATTCCCATCAGGTAGATGGAGGTTTGTAGAGAGAGGTTTACTTGGCCAAAGAATCATAGCCCAGGCGGAATTCTAACTCCGTGGGTCTCTGACTTCAGAACTAAAGACATTCTGACAGCAAACCCGGTCCCCCTTACTAAGGTGATAACCAGGAGTTTGTGTGGCAAAACAAACAGTCCTCTGGAAAGCTCATGTTGTCCTTACCCTCATGAAGCCTGGGCGGCTCAGGGGATGTCTTGGTCTCATCTTTGTTTAGACTTCTTCCTAACACGTAGTCCTGGGGTGCCACCAGGCGTGTTGGCTGAAGAATGGGTTATATCTGCATTCAGCTCTCGTGGGTCTTCCCTCTCTGGTGTTTACATGGATGTCAGGAATCACAAATCTTGTCAACAAGCCCTTGTCTCTGAAGCTGAAAAGCCGGTTGACAGAATAATAAAAGAATAAGGTCTTGTTACAGCAAAAGCCAACAATGTTCATATTAAATTGGAAACTTACCATTACGCATAAGCAGAACACAAGTATGCTGAACACACATGTGTGGAAAAGTCACGGGCAAGTTATGATAGGGTTAAAACTGAGTGTGTGGGGTGCTCACCTTCTATATGTCTATGAAACACAAAAAGTTGTAGCTATGGAGACTGTTTTGCAAATAAAACATCAGAATGTTACCTGGCCTGGGTTAAATGTGGAACAGGATATCTAAAATTAAAACTAGCCAGGGAACCTGAGCTGTGTGGTCATATTAGTGTTAGAAAAGGGCACTGAACTTGAGAGTGGATCTGGTTTCCAATCCCAGTGGTATCACTAGCTCGTTCTATGATCATGGCTGAGTCACTGAATGTCCCTGGCCTGCAGTTTCTTTCCTATAAAATGATGATAATATATGCTTGAACTGTCCCCCTAGGTTTTGGGGGTGCAAATGAGAATGTTCACTCAGTCACGACTTTACCGTTGACTGAGCATCTTCTGTGTGTTGAATATTGTGCTGGACTCTGAAGATGAAAATGAGTAAGATTTGTTCCCATTCCCTGATCTCACAGATACCTTGGGTTCTTCCTCTATAAGAAGCTCATTGTCTTGGGCACATAAAATTATCTATTAGGGAGTAACACTTTATGAATTCCAAAGCTCTTGAGCAAAATAATCTGTGAATAGTGTGTTCTGTGGTCTAATAAGCTTGGGAAAAGATTATTCACTATCTTTTGAAATTTGTCCTTGGAAATTCACGATAAACACTGAGCAGAAGTTCTGATAAGTCATACAACAAAGAAGTGTGTTGAGGGCTGGGGATGTGGCTCAAGCGGTAGCACGCTCGCCTGGCCTGCGTGAGGACCGGGTTCGATCCTCAGCACCACATACAAACAAAGATGTTGTGTCCACCGAAAACTAAAAACTAAATATTAAAAATTCTCTCTCTCTCTCACCTCTCTCTTAAAAAAAAAAAGTGTGTTGAACTCAGTTTAGCCTAGTCTGCCCCAGGTTTATAGAAAACTGTGTGTGTGTGTGGCGTGCCCCATTACCTACTAACACCCGGAGGAACACTTCATTTGAGAAATTTTTCTTTCATGAATGTCAAGTGACGATTTATTTGTCCCCACGTTGCCCTAACACACTTCCACTGGATTGTATTGCTTGCTTACATGTTTATGCCACTCATTCATGAGCTCTGTGTCTGTTCATATTTGCAGCCCTAGGACTTGGGTGGGAGAAATGTTCCTGGCTCTTGAAGGCATTCGAACAGGGGTTATGAAATTGTATGATCATGTCTCCTGCAGATGTGAGTGATTTGTCTGAAATTTTAAGATACCAAAAGGTAGTGATTCAACTTCCTTCATCTGCTTGTGCAACATCCAACTTAATGACTTTAATCACATTTTTATTATAAGGGTCGAAGTTTAAAAACTACATCTTACTTTGGAAATAGGGTAACTTTCAATGGGAAAATAATTATTTTCTGTTTATAAAGTTAATATTTTGAAAAAAAAATTAATGAAAGGGTAAAACATGTTATTCTTTTCCCTGGAAATAGCAGCCCAAGGTTATGGAAAAAAAATTGTAACCAGTAGATTAAACATTTATTGGGATGGAAATCAGGTGAGATGGATAAGTCTTTCTGTGGCAGGATATTTCCGATAGGGGACCGTTGACATGGAGAAAAAGAGCATGGGGCGCCACATTGGTGGGGTTTTAGTTGTATCCAGGGGGTAAAGATAGAGGGGTTGGTACTGCTGGAACAGCCAAGGTAAAATGAAATGCTAAGTATAGCCACCTGAGTGATAAAGGCTTTTCACGCGTAGTTGCCAGCTGTCAGTAGGTCTCCTCCCCAGGGCTCTTGGTGCAGCCAGCAGGTAGAAATGGTAGGGCTGAGCCTTCCCTCTTATGTTTCATCAGCGAGGAAGTAGGGTACAATAAACCCAGATCGAGTAAAAGAACAATTGAGCACAGTCGGAGTAGTGGAAGTTCGTGCTTAGAAAGTTCTTTCTGTTCAATCTTAAAAATACAGTTCTTATCCTTACATGTTCACTGTAAAAAAAAAAAAAAACTTTAAAGAATGTTGACAAATAAAAAGGAAAATGAAATAACTGTATAATCATGTTAATTAATTAGAGTGTATATTCCCATTTTGAACTACTTTTTTTTGGTAAATATTTTGCACATATTTCCATAAGCACAGATAATACAAAGTATTTTATTAGCCCTATTTTTTAAACTTAGTATAATGTAATCATGTCTCTGAATCATCGTATATTTGTTTGGGTGGCTTTATTGGCAATGTGGTGTTCTATTTCATGTTTGTATCATTTATTGAACCAGTTGTGGTTATCAGAAATCTAGATTATTTTCAGTTTTTACTATTATAAACAATACTGAGATGGACTTTTTCTACCTAGATCTTTGTCCATATTTGTAATTATTTCCTTTGGATCAATTGTAGGAAGTTGAATTATTAGTTCAAAGATAATGATTTTGATATAGTTTGTCAAGTTGACCTTTGGAAATGTTGAACCAATTTTTTATAACTGCTTCTGAGAAAAAAGTCAATACTGTTTTTTTAATCATTGAAAATATTTGCCAATTTGATAGACAAAATGGTATTTACTTGTCTTAATTTGCATTCATTGATTACTTTCTAGCTTGATTTTTAAAATATTTAAAAATAATTTAATAGTCTGGGGATGTAGCTCAGTGGTAGAACAGTTGCCTACTTGCCTAATAAGCACAGCCCTGGATTTCATCCTCAGCACTGCAAAATAAAAAGAAAAAAATAAAAACCCTAAACTAAAGACAAAAACAAAATAAAACAAATAGGAAAAGAAAAAGTTTGTCATTGGCCATGTATTCCTTTTAATTGATTTTGTGTCCGTTGCCATCTTTTCAATTAGAGTGTTCGTCTTTTTATTGATTTGTAAGAACTCTTTATATGTTATCACTGTCACATTGTAAATAACATAATTATTCAAGAGCTCTTTTGTTCGTAAATAATAATTCATGAGCATTTATTTTGCAATTTCAGTTTATCCTAATAGAAAGAGTGGTCATGTTGTCCCATTTCCTGTATTGTAGAATGTCTAGCATGGTAAAGAAGTAGCTTGATTGCTTGGTAGGAGCCCAAAGTAGCAAAAAACCCAGGATCCTCGGAAGTAACTGCCAGTAGTTAGACAGTGTGCCCTTCTGAATCGCCAAATAATTGAACCTTATCTGAGGACAGTGTCTTTCGACATACCAAGTTCTTCCTTTGTTCCTATTTTCAGATAAGGACAAGTTTTAGAGTTCAGACTTCCTTGAGAACTGACATGTTGTCTTCTTTCAGAATAAAGGCCAGGATAAATATAAACTTTTAAATTTGGCAGTTCAGCTGATTCTATTCATCCCAGACTCTTGTTAGAAGTAAAAATATTTTACATAAGCCGTAGACAGGTCCTACTGGTTCTCTCAATATCAAAGTTTTAAAAAATACTAGTCAAGCAGTTTCAACACTGTAATCCAAGCCACCGTTTTCCACTGGTGTTTCATTTTCAGAATTTCCACAATTTAAAATATTTTGCCAATCTTGTTTTATTCAACTTCTCTACATTTTTTTTTCCTTATGATATTTTCAGGGAAATCTCTGTCACCTGTTTAAATTTGTCTGTAAATACTTTAGTATACTTTTCTGATTTTAAAATCCTTTCAAATACTACTGGGAAGTTTCATCATACCTAACACAAATGACAATTTTATATCATGAAAATCTCAGTTATATTCTTTTTTTTCCTAATTTTCTCAGACGTGCTGTTCATTCTCTGCATGTGAACGTTATATCTATCAAGGCTTCTATTCTAAGGCAGTTCTCCTCCAGCTTCCTTTCCATACTATCGATTTATTGGAGAAACTGGGTCGTTTGTCTTTAAAATGTCCCAATTTCTGGATCGTGGTGGTGTTTAACTGCTTCCTCTATTCTTTGCAGTTAGAACTAGAAGGCTAGTTAGATTCAGATTCAGTGCTTCTGGGCAAAAACTTTTCATAGGCATTGTGTGCAAATGTATTATCCTGGGGGCACCTCAGGTCTGATTGTCCCAACTTTAGAGATGTCGGGACTGATTAGTGAGTTCAGAGGTGTCACCATGATCTTTCCATCATTGGTTCCTCCCCACTATTGCACTGAAGAGTTTGGGATTTCATTGATATATATATGGTCTACATCCATCATTTCATTAGGAGATGCAAAGTGGTAATTTTTAAATTAAGTTATTTTCTCTGCAATTATTTTCTGAGAAAAATGTTAAGAACTTAAGCTTATCAACTATTTGGTTATAAAGAAATATAATTCATGTTGGAAAGAAAGACATATGCTTCATTCTTTCCCATTAATTTGTCGTTTTGCAGTAATCAGTTGATGGCCTTAGTAACCTTTAGTGGTGGCCAATGAATGTTTTTTTTTTTTTTTTAACATTATGAACTCATTGATTTATACACATTTACTATGATTCAATCCCTTGCTGTCATTGTTCTTTTTGATGTTCAAATTGTCCCATCTTAGGCCAGATGGAGCCCTTTAAGTTAATTCTTGCATCTCTCTTGCATGACCCCATTCATCCTACAACCTGTGTACTTTAAGGTATGCTCCACCTTCCCACCACTCCCTAACACGAGAACTGGACTTACTCTACCTTACTGAATTTGGATTCTTTAGAAGTCATGCCAAGCTTCACTTCCTTTAGAATTTAATTCTCCGACCCAGGTGATACACCGAAAAATGAATTCAGGTGCCAAGCAGGCACTCCATCAATGTGTGCTGTTGAATTAAATTCTGCTTTGTATTTCACATGCTAACGTAAACAGTCCATGGGCCCAGGATGACTGAATAGCTCTAAACCCACACATTTTGTTGTATCTTTGGAAGGGAGCTTAAACGCATACCTATCAAGCCTAGAAATATCTTTGTGCAATTGTTTCTGTCATTTGGTATATTAGCATTCTTCTCACAGTGCTTTGCTTATATAAATTTAACAAGATGAAAGGTTGATGTGGAGAGAAGTCTTTGGACAGATTCGTTACCTTAGCAACCTTGCCCCAGACTTCCACGGCCCTGACCCAGCTACAAAGTCCTTCACTGGCTAACGAGACACTCTTAATGACAGCTGGCTGAAACCCAGGCCTGCTGATGAAATGACTTCTTTTTTGGACAGTAACCTTTGGAGGAATATTATCTTCATCAGATTTCCCAGAGAATCCAAACACTGAATGCAGTTCCACTAATAACTATATTCATAAGGCCATCATGCTTAAGTGCTCTGGGGAAAGCATTGGGAACAGGAAATTAAGTGTTACAGAATAATTGCTAACCTCACCGCAGAAAATAGAAGCCGGCCACCCAGTGATTTTGCGTTGGTAGGAGTCATTAGATGCCACCGTCCTGTATCATTGAAAGGTGGTTCATATAAAGGAAAGATTGTAACGGCCTCATTAGTCCGAACATTGAGTCATATTGCGAAAATTGGAATGCCCTTTTGACGTTCAAATTACATGTATAAATTTGTTGTCTAGGTGGTTTCAATAGTTAAAAAATCAAATTTTACCTGAACAAAGACTTTACCATAGGAATATTCTTGTAGCTGCCACTCTGTGAAAGTTGCATGTGAATAAAATCACATTTATCTATCTATCTATCTATCTATCCATCCATCCATCCATCCATTTCCTACCATTTACCAGGTGCTATGCTAGGCAGTAGGAGTGAAAGCTAATGAATAAAATCCAGTTTCTGTTCTTTTTTTTTGAGGGGAGGGTACTGGAGATTGAACTCAGGGGCACTCAACCATGAGCCACATCCCCAGCTCTGTTTTATATTCTATTTAGAGACATGGTCTCACTGAATTGCTTAGCACCTTGCCATCGCTGAGGCTGGCTTTGAACTCTTGATCCTCCTGCCTCAGCCTCCTGAGTTGCTGGGATTACAGGCATGTGCCTGGCCAGTTTCTGTCTTTAACATGTATTATTATAGTATGGTAGGGAGTGGTCAGTTTATTTTTTACTTATTTATTTGTTTATTTGGGGAGTGGTCAGTTTAATGTCATCTGACACACCACTCTTGAGCCCTTGGGACTTTAAATCCATTGGTTGCCCAGATACCTCTCTGGCACGTGCCCAGATGACCAGAGCACTGGTTTACAGCTGGTATCCATTCTGATCCATTGGCATCCAGGCTGTGTAATTAACATTGAGTTTGAAAATGTAATCTTTTGCCCTTTCCATCATTAGTGATTGGCCTTTATTTCTAAGGCACTTAGATACTTTTGTCTGGATTCAACAAATCTTATTTTGTAAATGAACCAAAGATCCATCATTAGAAAGAAAACCTAGGATCGTAGGGAGACGTTCGTAACCCTTATGTCATATAAGAGAACCTTCCTACAGAAGGCAGAGAAGAAATTACAGATAAAACAGGCTCCTGTTCAGTGCATTCCATGAAGCCTTTACATGGAAGACCTTATATTTTAGGTCTTACTGATAATTCAAGTTAGATGCTATTGTGAACTGCGTGTTTATGTGACCTGCAAATTTTTATGTTGAAATCTTAACCCCCAAATGTGATGGTGTTAGGAGGTGAAACCTTTGGGGGGTAATTAGGTACATGTGATGCCATAAGGGTGGGGCCTTGGGTGGCATTAGTGCCCTTTTAAGAAAACGATACAGTAAAGAAGGAAGCCATCTATAAGCCAGAAAGAGCCCTCGTCAAGAAGAGAACCTGCTGAAACCTTGACGTTGAACTTCCCAGCCTCCAGAACTGTGAGAAATGCCCGTTGGCTTAGGCCATACCATCTGTGGCAGACTCCTAGTTAGGTCAGCACCCTCTCTCACCCTTACTATTAAACACACATTTGTAAAGTCCTTAGAAGTGCTGCGGTGCTAGGAACTCGGATTCTGTCGTAAGTCACAGAACTTATACTAGCAGAAAACATACACAGAAAAGATGGGTTCATAAACAGCAAACCTTATTAAAAGCTAAGGTTTTATTAAGAGCTTAAGCAAGAAAAAGCCATGGGAATCTTGCCTTTGTTTTCTGGAAAAAAAAAAAAAAAGGAAGAGTTTTTGTCACAGGAAAACGTGTCTTTTGATCAGTATCCATGCAATAAGGACAGAAATGATGTATTTCTTTAATTTTTTTTTTTTGTTGGTGTCTAGCAGAACTGGTATGTGTTGCTTTTCAAAAACTGTGAATCATGTAATTTACTCACATTTCTCATTTCTTTTGGGTGCCAGGAGACCCAGAGATAAAATTCAAAACCTGATGTCTGGATAGTGGTTAGGAATCTCAGCGTAAGTATTTATGTGTCACAACTGCAGGGACTGTGTGTCACCAGCCCTGGCTTTACCATTGGCCTCTTTTTTTTTTTTTTTTTTTAATAATGCAACCAAACCTACTTGGTCTCTTCAACTCAAGTCCATGACACAATAATGTAGCCTGGGTGGCTTAAATGACAAACATCTTTTTCTTACAGTTCTGGGGGCTGGAAGCCTTCGATCAGGGATCCAGCTTGGCCAGGCTCTGGTGAGGGCTGTCTCCTGGTTTATAGATGGCTGCTTTCTTGTTGAATCCTTACGTGGTGAAGGACACTACACTTATTATGGGGCTTCATCCTCATGAGCGCATACAAACCTAATTATCTCCCCAGGCACCAGCTCCTAATGACATCCCCTTGGAGGTTAGACTTGTGTATATAAAATTGGGGTGATATATTGCAAACATGCCATCTATAAAACCCTTTCCCAACCAGAAAGAGGTTCACATATCCAGGGTAACAGAAGAGGCCTTTATAAATTGCCGTCGGTGCTGCTGCTTTTCTGAGTATCTTCTTAGGCCTCCACATATTTTTTTTGATCTGTTTCCAGGCTGAAACTACCTTATCTTCTTGTTTCCACCGTGGTGCACATATCCACCCAGGAGGCTGCAAGCATTCTGTTGTGGTCTTTTAACTCTCTCACCAAAGTCTCTCAATTGTTCTAGAATCAATAGTAGCTTCCATGAAGCTACCTCATTCTGCAGAGAAACTTGAAATAATTTGGCCTTAAATCTTTCACGCAGGTATGCTGGTGCAGAAATTCCCACATGTAACAGGTATGAGTCCCAGGCCACTATTTAGGTGGCCAAGATGAACTGTCTTTGTTTTCCCGTGTCTCAACTTCATCTTGGTGTTGATTCTCTACTGTACCAAGGTGGTAGAAACTCAGTATTGCATTGCTAGTGGGACTGCAAATTGGTGCAACCGCTCTGGAAAGCAGTATGGAGATTCCTCAGAAAACTTGGAATGGAACCACCATCTGACACAGTTATCCCACTCCTTGGCATTTACCCAAAGGACTTAAAATCAGCCTACTATAATGATGCAGTCACTCAATGTTTATAGCAGCTCAATTCACAATATAAGCTATGGAACCAACCTAGGTGCCCTTCAACAGAAGAATGGATAAAGAAAATGTGGTATATATACACAATGGAATATTACTTAGTCATAAAGATGAATGAAATTATGGCACTTGCCTGCCAGTAAATGGATGGAACTGGAGACTCTCATGCTAAGCGAAATAAGCCAATTCCCCAAAACAAAAGCCAAATATTCTGTCTGGTATGTGTATGCTAACACACAATATGGGCTGGGGGAGGGAAGAAGAGAAGTTCATTGGAGTAGACAAAGGGGAAGAAAGAGATGGGGTTGGGGATGGGAATGGGAAAGACAGTAGAATGAATTAGATTTAGCTCTCCTAAATTCATACATGAATACACAGCCAGTGTAACTCCACGTCATATGCAACCACAAGAATGGGAAGTTATACTCCATGTATGTATGATACGTCAAAATACATTCTATTGTCATGTATAACTAAAAAGAACAACTAAAAATTAAAAAAGAAAGTCAATATCAGTATCATCACCACCTCTTAGATTCTGGGGAGCTTCCCACAACCTCAAAGTGCTTATGGAGTATTCGGAGCTGTCTGTAGTTGTGTGAGGAGGTGACTTCACACCTTCAATCCTGTCCATCTGTCTCTGGCTAGCTTCTCCATGACCCAGGACTTTGTTTTGGACACAGTCATCATGGCTCCTGGGCTATGTCAGATATGGAAATCCTGAGGCTGCTTGTGGTCCTGCCTGGCCTCTATTTGCTTTGCAGTCATTTATTTCCTTTAGAAAGATCTTCAGAAAAGGAGGCCGTAGGGTAGCATCTCCTGGGGTCTGATAACTTCTTTCAACAAACATTTCTCCCTTTAGAAAGTTTTTTCCCCTTTAACTCAACCAACCCCATTACCTCTCTTCAACTTCAGTTTGTTTACTTTGTTTTCATGTTCCAACAAAATCATGCCAGCATACACCAATTATTTGCTGATTAATTCTCACTGTTTTCCCCTTATTTGATGCCAGGAAAAGTTATTTTCTTTTAAAAAGTTTGCTAATGTGCCTAAATAGTCCAATAAATGAACTCATGAATAACATGAATCATGACTCAAACAGTTATGTTCATGCTTAAACAGGTTCCTAATTCCAAAACCCCTTATAAGATTTGGAAATATTAATATAATTTTTGTGGGAATTAAAGAAATAAAAATGGTTTGCTTCAACTCTTCTGGAGTTTTATTATAATTTTGTTTACTGGGACTGCTTAATCTTATTTGTTTTATTAGATCATTTGTTACTGCTCTATGAGATTCCAATAAACTCTTTAATAAACATCAAAACTTGAGAGCTCATCACTCCCGGTTATCTCTCCATAAACACTTGTTAACCCCATCCTGACATCAGGATTTCTTACAAAGCAGATTACCTAGACATTAGGTTATGATTTTTTTTTCTTTTTTTAAAATGTGGATAATAGCCATTACTTGAAGAAACCAATTATAATGCAGTTCTACACAGTACCACTAATCAAATTACCACTTCCAAATATGGCAGTTGGGAATATTTACTATGGAAATATTTGTCTTTCAAACGATTTCTTAAATCAAATTGCAGTACACATAACCAAGAATTACAAAGACTGTCTCTGTTAGGAATATCTCTTGAGATAGGAAAACGCAATTTTCCAAATAAAAGTCAGGATTCTAGTCCTTTCTTAGGGCAGTTTCACCTAATTGTGTGTGATTCAATATTTTTCTGGTCAAAAATTGAGGGCTGGGGTTGTGGTTCAGTGGTAGAGTGCTTGCCTCTTACACGTGAGGCACTGGGTTCCATCCTCAACACCACATAAAAATAAATAAAAATAAAGATACTGTGTCCATGTATAACTAAAGTAAAAAATTGGTCACATTAGGCATAATCTTGCCAGCCCCAAATACTTACAAATTCTATTTGGAAATCTGCTCTAAGGCATTCCAGTTGAATATAATAGTTTCCCTTGAATTATAAAAGAAAAAAATCTGGAACTGGGGAATAGCACATAGGAAAAATATACACCCCTAATTTCTGTTTCTTCTCTCTTGTTCTTAGCCAAGGGATCAAAACCTACCAACAGTACCTTCTAAATATAGTTTGTCACTCTCCGTTGTCTTACTTGAGTCCACTATCAACTCATGCCCAGCTAACAATGTAGCCCCCCAACGGTTATCCTGCTTCAAGTCTGTCCCTCTTAAAGCCTGTATCCTGTTCTAGAACAACAGCCTCCACAACATCTTTGGTGTCAGGGCTGAAATCCATAGCACGAACCACAAGACCTTTGAAGAAGTAGGTATCCCGTTGGAACCTCCTTGCACCATCTCCCTGGCCAGACTTTCTCTTCTGGGAACAATTCACCATCCATTCCAAGATGTTTCTCACTTCTATTCTTTAGTCTTTATCTCTAAAATAGTGCTGACTTAATGTGTCTTGGATGCTTGGAAACTCAAAACAGAGGGAAGTTATTGTTCTATGGCTCTGGCCCAAGAAGTAGGATTTGGCTCCACAACTGAGTTTTTATCAGAGTCGTCCAAATCCCACCTCTATTTCTTACAGGTATATGATTTTTTTCTTGTTGTCTTTCATTGTGGGGAGTATCCTACTTTTCACTGGTTAAAAGAAAGGGTGAAATTAAGCTGGTTTCTGGAATATAATAAAAACATGGGAAAGGTTAGCTTCCTTTCTTTCTTTCTTTTTTTTAATGCCACCAAATTCCATCAAATTCTAGCATTTAAGAGAGCAGCCACGTCTGCTTATAAGTGCCTCAAATTGGTTATAGCTGATTACTTTTCTGGTGCTGCCCCACAGGCCCGTATTAACAATAGAATACAGAAACATAAATCTTGAAGCTCATTCCATGAAGGATGAAATATTAAGTTTTTTATTGTCATTTTGGTGGAATTTTCCTACCAGATTTCTCCTAGAAATGATGCAATGGGAAAAGCAACCCTGGGCATGGAACTTTTGCAGGATGCAGGTTGGAGGGAAAGATCCAGAAAGTAAGTCCAGAGTCTGGGGGGACCCTTGCAGAAAAGTGGAAAAATGAATAAAAAAATCCTGAAAGTCTGGGTGGCAGCCCCCTTACATCTGGCCTACCTCACACCTTTGCCTGTGGCCAGCTTTCTTCTGAGAGATTCAGAAATGATGACTAACTTTGTGTCAGTGGCTTAAAAAGAGAAAATCACGGGAGTCCAGCATGATGAAGTCACTGAGCCAGGACTTGGCCACTGTCCCTAACTGCAGCCAGGCCTCATGTTGAGAAGGCAGAGAAGAAGAAAAGCAGATGGGAGAATGAAGAGCAGATGCAAGTTATTTAAAAGTAATACAATAATTCAGCAGAAACGAAGTGGAAATTCAGCTATTTATTGGGTATGACATTTGGATAAATTAAACTGAACAGAACAGAACATCTAGGCAATACCAGATAGGAAAAAGGAAAATGAGGGTGAGGGTTGGCGGATGAGGGAAGGAGAAGGGGTAGATGAAAAAAAAAAGAGTTTAGGGCAAAGGGAAAGTCATTTGCATTGACTATGCACACTTAATATTCAGGTTTTCATTTTTTTAAATGAAAAATGTAATCATACATATTTGCAAACAGCCAGACATTTAATGCCAGGTAGATAAAAATGATTTACCTATTTTTTTTCCCTTTGCCTTCTCACGACATGTATACAGAAGCATAGATACGCATACTCACGCACGCACACACTCACACATGCACACACTCACACACGTACACACTCACACACACCCTTTTTCTCTTCATGCTTTTGCAAGATGAATTTTCAGATTTAGTTTGGTTCTCTGCAAAGGCAACAAAAACTTTATAAAATATGCATGCTTCCATTCAAGAAGATTCATTTCTTATTTTAATTGTTCATTTTTGATCTGTGGCTGCTCTCGGGGTTATGGGATAGCTGGGGTAGAATTATAGATGGACTAAAGAGTCAGGCAAAGCCTGTGGGGAGAGAGACAGGTGAAAGATAAATCAAACCAGCAAAGAGGGCGAGCAAACAGCCAGCCTGAAACATGAAAATGCCTATTAAATAGAGATGGGAGCAGCTATTTGTCAAAATTTCTAATATTGATTGTTGATCTTTCTGCCTGAGAGTCAGACCGTGGCCATTCTTAACTGATTTATTGAATAGATAACTTTAAGGAGTTTGGGTTTGCTTCATCTAAATCAACATTAACAAACTTCAAGCAGAATTCTGAATTTCGCCTACAAGGGAGTTGGTTTCAAGAGGGAGACAGAGTTAATTTGTCAAGTTTGGCCTCTTACCGGGTAACACTCACGCTCATGCCTTCAAAGTAAATTTGGCTCAGTCCTTTGGACATTGAACCAAGATTCTAATTAAAGGAAACTCTCTTCTCAGGGTTTCCACATTTGGCAAGCCACATTTTCATATAGGTGCCTGTGTAAATGTCATTATTTTTCATCTTGCAAAGTATTACACCTTGGAGACAAAAAAAAAAAAAAAAAAAAAAAAAAAAAAAAAAAAAAAAAAATCCAGTCCTAGCCCCAGTCTTTTTCTTTTCAAATGTTTTCCGCTTTTGCACCTGTATGCCACCTCCACGGAGGTGACATTGCTGTATTTTCCCTTTTCATTTCCTTGCTGGTAGGTCAGGCCTAAAAATAAAGAGTAAGATGACAATAAAAGCTCCCATGGAAATAAAACAAAGGGGAGGAAACGTGAAAGGGACTTGGAAAATAAAAGGATACAAAAGCACAGTAATAAAGGAGGAGAGTTGAAAAGATTGTGGAATTAAGAAAAATGTGATAATGCGATCTTAAAAGAAGTCTTAATCAAAAGGCATAGGAAAGAGGATTAAAAAGAAAAAAAATTAAAAGCAAGGAAAAGATTTTTTTTTTCCTTCTTGGTTATGTTTCATCACCTAAAAGAAAAAAGTTTCAGGCAAACCTATTACATTTTATTCCAATTATGTAACAGTTTATTACGAAGCACAGGAGATGAGAAAATAAATGATAGAGAAGGCAAAATATATTACCTCTTTCTCTCCAAAAAGTGTGAGTTTGAAACTGGCCCCGAACTCAACTCTGGTGGATGCATGTCACTAACGGAGGCCACCATTAATTTGGAGAAGTGAATCTACCACCTTTTCCACAGAGCAGAGCTGTCTTCCCCAGAGTAATGTAAACAATCAACCATGAAGAAGTTTTTATAACAGCTGTGTGGGTTGTGGAGTATGAACAAAATGTAGCACCAGTTGCATAAATTTCTACAGGATTTTAACCTATCAATTACAGATAATAATATTTTCTTTATTTACCTTGAATGAACCACACCATGTGTATGATGGAATATGATTCAGTATTAAGGGCCATACATACATACACATACACGTACACATACACATACACATACACATACACGAGAAATCCTAACCCTCAATGTGATGAAAAGAGGGGGTCTTGGGGAGGCATTCAGGGCATGAGGATGGAGCCCTCACCAGTGCGGTTAGTGCCCTCTTGAGAGACTGAGAGCTTGCTCTCGCTCTGCTCTCTGCTGTGAGGTTACAAGCTGAAGATGGACATCAGTAAACCTGGAAGAGAGCCCTCCCCAGACCTCTTGATCTCTGACTTCCCAGCCTCCGGAACTGTAAGAAATAAATGTTGTTTAAGCTACTCAGTTTACGGAATTTTTATAGCAGCCAAAATTAAGACAGAAGTTTTTACACATAGTGTATTGAACCAGGGCCATGTCAATGGACATGTAAGATCTGGCAGAATTTTGTCTGTTATACCCGGTGCTGCGCACATACCCTGCTGTAACTAAGGTGGGGCTCGGGGGAAGGGTGCACATGGCCTCCCATATAATATGTCTAACAATTTAAAAGTTATAAATCAAGCTCATAAACTGTTAACAAAAGTCTGTACTACTCCTTTACCCTGACAAATATATTTACATAGCATGAAATGGAAAAATGGGCATAAAGCTATGTTTTTTATAAAAACATAACTGAAAATTAGGAAAGTATTAAAGACTGAATTTAATTATTATTGCACATGATTTGGTATTTCTGGCAATAAACTTCCAATATTTGGATTAATAATAAAGTAAAGCATATAATTCATAATTTGTTATATATATATATATATGCTGTAAAATTTGTTTTTTCTATCTTTATTTTTAGCAAAAATACTTATGTTACTGTAGTCAAGATTTTATTTAATTGTATTCCATTACAGTAATGATTTCGGGTAAAAAATGTAATTGTATCTAAAGTGTACAAACTGCATAAATTTTTATTAAAGCTTAAATTAATAGAAATATAAACCATTGATTAATTAAAATTAACTTTTATATGTCTTCAAAAAGTTGTCTTTCTTTTAAGAGAACAATCTTAGTATAAAGGCAAGAGGAAAAATTTGATGGATTGAATATAAAAAATTAAAATTAGCTGTTTCTTACATATTTTTATTTGAAATTTAATTAAGCCTCATTTAATATTTAATTAAAATATTAAGGAATACTTTTATATCACTAAAATATCTTAATTGAGATGGAATATAACTTCCTATAATTGTAAAGCTGTTCAGTTCTGGGGTCAATATCCATCTAGCAGCCAAATTAGAAGGAATTATATCATGTTATAATTAGGAGTAATATAGAAGTAATATTAATTGTTTATTTTGAATAATGTTCCTCAACCATTATTCAGCATCTGCTGAAGGAGACTATCATACTTTGAACACTAAAATAATAAAAAAAAAACTAAAACAAAAAGCAATAAAATGTTTGATCAGCTTCATTGTAAAGAAAGAATGCAAGAATCTACTGCATCCCTGCTACCCAGCGGGAAACTCAGCCAAGTTGGTGCATTTGCCTTTGCTCTTACAAAAACCTTTGGTAGCTTACATCTTTCCTGCTGTTAGAAGCAGTGGTCTTTGCTACCTGCAGTGGCACAACCCACAAATTTCCACAGTATTTGGACAGAGTTGTCTTTTATTTTGAAGATATAGGTCAAAAAAATGAGAAGAAGTTTTTCCATGGGACCTGAGTAATGTTAGGCATGTGAATGTATGTTTAGGATTAAATTTGCACTGAATTGTGCTGAGTGGCAGATCCTCTATGACAAAGATGCCTTCCTGCTCTTCAGTAAATTCATTTGTGTGTCAGAAATAGGACCCTCTTAATCAGTCAAAAGGGACCTCTTTTGCCCATGTCATACTGTAGGGAGTAACTCTGAATGTGCACATTTTTATGAATAGTGTATGCAGGATTAATTCCCTTGAAACACTATCATATCAAAAGGTATAGACATTTTAATTTTTAATAGATATTATCAAATTGTTCTCTTGAGTGTTTGTGGCAATTTACAATCTCAATAGAAATAAAGAGAAAAACTGTTGCCCACATCCTTGTTAATAGTATCTTGTCAAACAGTCTAGATCTTTGTCCATCTGTCAGGTGAAAAAGGATATCTTGTTTAGTTTATGTTTCTCTTATCATGGGTAAAATAAACAATTTTTCATATATTTTCATTTTTTAGTATTCTCCATCTGGTAAGCTATTCATACCTTTTGCCCATTTTTATATTTTTTCTTATTTTTTTCCAGATTTTTTTTAATGTGGACAATTTTTTTTTTTTTTTTGGTACTGGGGATTGAATCTAGGTTCACTCAATCACTGAGCCACATCTCCAGCCCTTTTTTATATTTTATTTACAGACAGGGTATCACTGAGTTGCTAAGGGCCTGGCTAAGTTGCTGAGATTGGCTTTGAAGTTGTGATCCGCCTGCCTCTTCATGAGCCCCTGGGATTTCAGATGTGTGTTACCCTGCCCAGCCTGAATCAAATTTTTAATCATGTATTTTTGAATTCTAAAGTTTTTAAAATGTAATACTTAGAAAAGCTTTTTCCATTTGAATATGAACCTCCTGCCTCAGCCTCCCAAGCCACTGGGATTCTAATTCTTTAATATTATCTATTTAATTCTTTAATTTCTTTAATTTACCTTTTACTTTTAAATATTTGATCTAATTTGGAGTGTATTTTTGTGAAAAAATTGTGATGGAAAAATGTAGTGTTTTTCTCTGATGGATATTTTGTTGTCCTAATAGTATTTATTGAATATTTTATCTTTTCTCACTCATTTGAAATATCTTTAGTATATATTTAATTTGAATATGCATTTTTTCAGGTCTTTTTTGATGGTTCATTTTATTTATTTGCATATTCATATTATGTGTTTGTACCATGATATTTAATTCATACAGTTTTATTTTACATTTTCATATTTGGTAAGGCTAATCTCACATCATAATTTTCTTTTCTGCCAGAATTTCCTAGTATTCTTCCTTCTTTTTCCCTTTGAACTTTAAATCAGTTTAGTTCCAAAAAAATTCCCTTGATAGATTTTTTTGGTTTGTATAAACTTTTAAATTAATTTAAATGAGAATTATTCCTGTGATGCTAAGACTTTAAGAATGTAGTATTCTTTTCCATTAGCTTACATAATTTCTCGTTGAACTTTTTAGTTATTTTGTGTAGCTCCTGCATATTTCTTATAAGGTTCATACATAGGCATGTAAGGTATATATATATATATATATGTTTTTGCAAATAAAGGTCTTTCATTTTTTCTTCTAATAGTTATGTGTGTGCATGAAGGCTATTGATTTCATACATTACTTTTTTTTTAGCACTACCTTATCAAATACTCTTAGTGTTTTTAGCAATTTCTCAGTTGATTTTGTTGGGTTTCTAGGCAATCAACTTGGAAATCATGATAATTTTATAATTTTTAAACTTTCCTTCATTTCAGTTGCTTAAATGCATTGGATAGGCAGGTGCCCCAGGGTAATAAGAAATATTATAGCACAACTAAATTTGTTCCTAACTTTGATAAAAATGTGCTAGTATTTTTCTATTAATTGTGATATTAACTTTTGGATTGATAGGTGTTTATATATTTATCATATTAATGAGGAATCTATTAATATTTCATAATTTTTTTTTCTTTTAAAATTGGGAATAGAGATTGCATTTTATCAAAGGACTTTTTAGCACCCGTGGAGATGGTAATATTCTCTTTTTATCTGCTTGAATAAAGTGAATTTTATAAATAGGTTTTCTAATATTTAACCCTAGCATTTTTTGTAATTCCAGGGCAAAATCCATTTAGTTCTGATGTTTTATTCCTCTGATACTTTCTGAGTTCTGTTTCTCGATGTGTTATAGAATTTTTGCATCAGTATCTGTAGGAAGGATTGGTCTTTCGTTTGGATTTTTAAAAAATATCATGGCATAAATGTTACACTAGCCTTTTGAAGCTTTTCCTTTTCTGCATACTGGGAGAATTTCTCTTCTTTGCCTTTTCCAGTGTTCTTTACCCTGGGTACCAATGAACGTTTAGATTCCATGGGGGTACATATGAATTAAATGCCAGATTTTCTGAGAGTGAATCAGCTGGCCAAGTATGTTGCCCTACAAAATTTTTAGCCTTCTAAAAACCCAATGTCATCTCTCAGCACAGCCCTGATCAACTCATCTCCCCAAGCCAAGGTGGACGGTATGCTGACCAGTCCTTAGCTGTTCTTTCAGGTCCTGTCCAAATGATTCCTTCCCCATGGAGCCTTCCTAGTCCCTCCAACTGCAGGATGGTCTCTCTGAGGATAACTACATGTTTTAAAATATTTTTTGATGATAATTCCATTTCCTGATTTATTCAACAGATTCATTAGACATTTGTAGAGATTAGACAAAATGCTTCCATGATGTTATATCATTAATCATAGCCCTATGATGTGAACATCTTACAGATAAAGAAAAGTTGATTAATCTAGATAGACTCAAGAATTCTTTTAAGTCTCAGAACTGATAGGCTGTAAAGCAGGAATGTAGTCCGATGATATCTGATTCCACACCAAACACTCATTCCAACAGACCATGTTGATAGAACAGCAGATCATCTTTATGATTATTTGCATACATCTCTCTCCTCTTTGAGATTCCAAGCATTTTTAGGGAATATCTCATTTCTTATTTCTCTTGGAATTCCTTAAATCTTCTTGCACATGAAAAGAATGGAACAAAAGCTGATCAAGCTGGTAAAAGTGAGCAGAATTGGGCAGGCACAGTGGCGCATACTTCTAGTTCCAGTTCTTTGGGAGTCTCAGGCAGGGGGATCACAAATCTGAGGCCAGGCTGGCCAATTTAGCAAGATCCTGTCTTGAAATAAAATAAAAAGGGTTGGGGATGTAGCCTACCAAGTGCCAAACCCAGGGTTTTTGATTCTTTTGGGTTTCTAGGCAATCAACTTACTTGCAAAGGTTTTATAAACCTTTCCTTCATTTCAGTTGCTTAAATGCATTGGCTAAGCAATCTCACACACACACACACACACACACACACACACACACACACACACACACACGAGCAGAACGACTATCTGAAATTTGGTTCCAGTAAAACTTCAGAATGAATTATGGAGTTTTGTTCATGCATTTAATCCCTATTTATAGTCCATTAATCCACACATTAATAAGTTCTTGTCAAAAAGATTCTCAGAAGGTATTTCTGAAGTTACAGAATATGAGATTTGCTTTCATGGCCATCCAGCTATGGAGTATTCTGGTGGATTGTCTCTGGGGCCAGGTCAGTGGGCAGCATTTCCAGTGTTAATTGTCTGCAGCTTTTTTGGAAGCGGGAGGACTGTGGAGTGCTGCTTATTCGTCACCTCCTGGGTGCCTGATTGCTTTCTGGGCCAGACAGAGCTGCAAACTGGTTTCCTCTAGAAGTGATCGGCCTCCCTTCCTTAGTCCTCATAGAACTCTCTCTGTACCTTTTCCCTGGCCTCCTTCCTACCGGGTAGTATAGAGATTCCCGTCATTTCCATGATTACACAGTAAGCACCTGAAGGTTGGGGGCCGTGTTGGATTCATCCTCTTGCTCCCCACTGTGCTCACATGGCGCCTGGTGCATAGTAGGAGCTCAATGCATTTTAAAAAAGTGATTAAGGTACGTTCTAAATTCAGCAAATGTTGTTCCCCCTGTTTTACTAGCACTGTTTCAGCATCTTTGCAGCTACCCACTATTCATGTGGGTGGTATGAGCTGAAATTGCTGAAGAGGGATGTAATTTCCCTTGTTAATATAATTACTGCCATATATTATCACAGCACTAAAGTCATAACATCCTCATTTTCCGTGGCCTATACACATCACCAAAATTATCTCTGGAGGAGAAATTTATCATGTTTGTTTTCTGTCTCGGAGTGAAATGCTGCCAAGTTTGGCGAATCTGCGCTCAGCCCCCTTCAAGTGACAAGTGGGTAAGTGGGGACATTTCACCTCTTTGAATAAAAAAGAGGTGAGGGTCTTATTTGCATCCAGATCATTTACTAACTGTTTGGATTCCCCCTCAGGATCATGAGTGTGCTTTGCTCTGGGGGTCTTTCATAGGCCAGGGGAAATAATGAATGAGGAACCCAGGAACCTGGAGAGGGAGCAGGAGAGGGAATTTTTGAACCCGACTTGCCACCAAGGCAGCACACTGACAAGGCAAGGACCGGATTGCAATTCTGACTCTGTAATTAGCTAGAGGTAGTCATCAACACAATCTAATAGGCATTTTATTTAAAAAAAATTTGGGGGGTCAGAGACCCTGCGGCCAGGAGTCTTGTTTCAGTCCACATTTTAAAGGGGACTTTACTTGAAGCGAGACCAAGCAGGTCTTTGTCATGTTCTTGGGGTGAAGTGGGACATCTGCTCTGTGTGCCAGAGGTGGAGGCACACAGAGGTGGAGGGCCAATGGTGGGGAAGAAGGGACAGCATCATGTTCTGCCACAGTCTGTAACCACAGCTGGCTGAAAACTGTGCCGGGTGAAGCGGGGGTGGGGGGGGGTGGGGGGGGTGGGGGGGGTGGGGGGGGAGAGGATATGTCCCAGTAGCAATCAGGGCCTCACTTTAGGGAATCTCCTCCGGCCACGAGGGACAGAGTCAAGCTCAGAGGCCAGCAGCCAGAGTTTGGCTAGTACTTTCAACCCCAAACCAGAAGAGGGTTTCTAAAAAGAGGGAGAATCTACAATAAAGATCCCAAAGAACAGAATCCAAACCTGAAACTCTTATCACTAGAACTTTGAACTTCTTCCCGTGAACTCTTGGGGATGCCAATCAAGTCAAGATGGCGCCTGGCACTTTGCCAGGAGGCGTGGTTGGTGAAGCAACGCCAGTGAGCCATTAAGATGATGAGGATTCCTTATTGGCTGACTGCTGTATCTAGATGATGTTAATTGAGTCAAGCTGTGTGTCATCAGTTGGGTATATATACCTCTGCTGTCTGGCAGAGAAGCGGCTCTGTAGTTCCCGCTTCAACCTTCAAGTTGCTTGTCCCCTCCCAGTTATTTGCCCAGCCAGACTGCGGCAGTGAACATCCATTTTCTAGGCATCTACTCTAAAAAGGGCTTGGCCCTGGCTCAACCTAACAGTTCTTTATTTGCAATGACTTTCAACGCTGCTGAACATCAGAGTCATTTGGAAGGCTTTCAAAAACTAATGTCCAGGCTCCTGTACATATGTGTATATATGCACTATATATGCATTTGTCCCTAGGAGATTTGAAGGTATAGTCAGATGGAGTATCACCGTCAACTAGATATTGTCATAGGCAGGAAGTGGAGGCTTGAGTGACCCCTAGAGGGCAACAGGAGCATCACCAGAGCAGAAGCAGAACATGGCGTGGAGTTTATAGCTGACAGCTACTATGTATGCGCTGTTCACTCTGTGCCAAACACTTTCTGCATTTACTCATCTGATCCTTCACACAAACCCTCTGAAGTAGATTTTTATTAACTCCATTTCAAATGTGAGAATGCTAAGAACCAAAGTCCCGGAGTTGAACTGGACCTTTAACCCAGGTGAGGATAGGACCATTGCTTCTTGGGTCAGCCTAATAGGGCTATTGTAATGACTTCTATCTGAGTGACAGGTCATTATAGCATTATAGTGTTGAGTTTAAGAATTTGGGCTCTGGAGTCAGACTTCCATAAATTCCAATCCTGGCTCTGAGGTTTAAAGCCAATGGTCTTCTTAGTTTCTCTGACCCTCAGTTTTCTCACCTGGTCAATGGGAATAGAATGGTTGTGAGGATTAATTGAGATGGTTCTTGTAAAGCTCATAGGATACTGGCTGACCCAAACCAAGTACCATGGGGTGCTGACTGTTATTATTAGTACTGGGTCAGGGCCTAGAGGAATGGTAGAAAATGCAGGTGCTGAGCCTAGAGACCAGCTATGAGGCACTGAAAAAGGCATTCAGAGAATAGGTGGGAAGATGCTGATGTGAGCTTTCTGCACCTTTCTCAATAGGCCAGGACATGGAAAAATGAGAGAAGGGGACTTAAGGAAATCAGTGATGTGCTTAGGTGCTTCCTTCCTCCATGTCTTCAGTCTTGAAGGCTCTTTTGCCATTGCTCCTCCATCCCTCTGTCTGCCAGATCTCTCTGATCTAAGGCTTGGGTCCCATCTTAGGTGATAATGGCTTAAGAAGGTACTCATCACAGCAGTATTTGGCCTTTGCTAAGCGATTCAATTAACCTTTAGGACCTGAAGGAATTAATCTGTCATGGTGTAATTTAAGGCCCTGTAAGGGGTAATGGGGATACAATGTTGAATGGGGGTTGTCCCTTAAGTCATGCAAGATAGATTACTGCTCTGTCTACTCAAGGGACTGTCACCAGAAGGTCCTCTGGATGGCAGGGCCCACCTCCATTTTACCTCAGTGTGCTCTAAAGTCTTATGGTCAGCCATGGGGACATAGCAAATTCTCAAAAGGCTGTTATCGAATGGAATTTAAAGATCATATTTAATTGTCATATTAGTGTTGCTTCCGAAGGTCTTCATGAAGGCTTAATAACCTTTAAAGCAAGATTTTGAAATGTGAAAAATATTACTGAAGTAGATGATTATGTTTTATACCCTTAATAATCTCATTTTCCTTTTACTTCCAAAATTCATTTATCCATTCAGTGAAGGTATATTGAGTGTCTACTCTGTGCCAGTTTCTGGGGGAATTGTTCTGGTTGAAGATATTCTTTCCAGAATCGCTGGATGGTTTCTGCCGCAGTCTGGCTGGGCACAAATCACGAGCCACTGAAGCAGGAACAAACTTTATTTCCGAACTCCACCAGCACACTCCACACACGCTCCCCGGGAACTCTCCCGAAAGCCACCCAAGCGGCTCCTCCAGGAACACACCACACACCAACCGGAACTCCCTCCTACGGAAATCCCTCCTCCGGCACTTCCCCAACCAATGGGAACTCTCCGGAATTCCCAGAGAACTCCAAAGTAGGGAGGCCGAGGCAGACAGCAGGGATCTAATATACAACTGAATACTCAGCTTAACATAACCATTATCATCTCAATGGCTTGCTGCGGTCACCTCTCAACCACTCCATTCTGGCAAAAAAGCCATGTATCATTCCCACTCGGCTATGGCTCTCCGCAGGTTTCCTTCACAGTCGACTTGAAGTTGGTCCATCTCTCCCTCAGGCACCTCTTGGTTAAGAGAATAACTGATCTTTGGATCTAGGTGCTCAGGAGTCCCCAGACTTCAGTTCCTGGTGCTTTCCTATTTACGTGCTAAGTATGCTTTGATGAGTGTTTGAGTTCTACATTAAAAAATGGCAGTCAACTAAAAAAATAGAATATTCCACCACCCCTCAGTTAAAATCCAGCTTGGGTAGAGATTTTTCCAAATGCATTATGAAGCACATCTCCTACTTTTATTATTTAGGACCTAGTCTTGTGACTCTTGATGAACTCGAAGCTCTGATGCTAACGTTAGCTTTTCTTCAGTTCCTTAGTTGACTTCCTGGGGAGAGAGTGTGTAGAAAGTCCCTGCTGACTGCATTAGTGTGTGTTGAGGCCGGGCACCACATTGAGAGTAAAGGTAAATTGTGTCAGTCATAGAACCTTCAATGACAGCAGACCAGAGGACAGTCATTTTGCATTTCTGACTATTTTTGCAGGCTGAGTTTTCACTCTGGGGTTGCATTCATTTTTTGGCTTATTGTTTCAATTTTGCATCTTGGACAATTTTGACGGTTTGAGAAGGCAGTGACTCTGGGGACGGGCTTCTTGAGCTTTGCCGTACAAAAAGGGGAAGGGATGATCACACAATGGCAGAGAGTGGAAGGAGAGCCTTGGGGCCAAAATGGGGATGGAAGAGTCAGAAAGGCAGAGGAGAGGGGCACACAGGGAAAGATTGCAACTGTGAACGTAGATGCCACTTCTCCTGGGGTCCTGCTGAGCCTCAAAGGAAAATCAGGTATAACCTTTCCGTGGCACTGATGCTCATTCAACGTTTATTTATGGAGGTTGGACTTTTGCAACTCTGCCCACACTCCCCAGAGAAGCGGGTGTCGTGGCAGGTGGGCTGGGGAGAAGCATGTACAGAGGAGCAGCCCCTTCTCTTGGCCCCTGTCCTGAGTTTTTCTTCAACCTGTTCCGTGAAGTGAGGCAGCAGCGGTCCTCTTTTGTGTCAGTGTCAGTAGGTGGGATGGGAGACGCGCAGACTTTGGAGGTGTCTAGACCCAGGGTTGAGTCCCTGCTCTGTCCCTTGCTAGTTGTGTGGCTTCACCTCACTGATTCTTCAGCTCAGAATCTGTAAAATGGAGACCATAAGAATACACATCTTGTAGGACTTGTTGGTGAGAATTAACATTGACCTACTTGAAGTGCTTGTGATTAATTTTATGTGTCAGCTCAGCTGGATCACCGGGGCTCAGACATGTGGTTAAACGTTATTTTCGCATATATAATCTGAGAGCATGTTTACAGATGAGATAGGCATCTGAATCAGGAGATGGAGTAAAGCAGACTGCAGTCCCCATGTGGGTGGGCCTCATCCAATCTGTTGAGGGCCAGCTGGGGAACAAGGTGGTGGAAGGGGGGTTCTCTCTCTGCCTGACTGCGGGAGTCTGGACATCATCTTTTCTTGCCCTTGGACTGGTGCTATGTCATTGGTGTTCCTAGTTCTCAGGTGTTTGGACTTGAACTGGAATTTATACCATTGATTCTCCTGGATCTGAGGCCTTCACACTCAGACAGGAACCACACAGTCCTGGCTCATCAGCTTGTAGAGAGCAGATTGTAGGACTTGTCAGTGTTAGTCCTTCCTTTTAATAAATCTCTTTCTAAATATATGTACGAGTGTCCTGTTGGAGCTCTTCCTCTGGAGAACTCTGGCTAATAAACACACTAATGCACATAAATAGCAAGTGATCAGTAGACAGTAGTGTGGAGTATCCATAGAGACCATTTGGCTTTACCTGAGCTGATTCTAATTATGAGAATATATAAGTTGACAAAATTGTCATTTTTTTTTACATATTTTTTTGTGGAGGTGCATTTTGAAGATGAATCTCATTTGACAAAGATTCCTTGAGTGCTGCTCACCAACCAACAAACCAACAGCAAGACAAGGGTCAAGTTGATGGGCATGGACAAAAGCCACAAGAGTTTGAAAACTGAAGTGATTAACTTTGTTCATAGGATTCAAAAGGGATGGACGGTCAAATTTGGCGACTGAAGAGGGGTGGAGTTGTCTGGCTAGAGACCACAGCTTCAGTAAGGACTTGGCGGAGGAACCTGACATGGTTTACGTGGGGAAGTGGCCAGTAGACTGGTGTGGTGGGATTGCTGGCCACTTGGGAAGGAGGAGTGGAAGGTAAAATCGTAGAGACCAGCTGGGGACAGAGTCTGAAGGGAAAGAGGATGGATTCCAAAGGCAGATGAACGCAGAGTCGGAAAATATCCCCGAAAGAACAGGACTGCTGGAGGGAATGAGAGAGAGATTTAATAGCGTTCAAGGTCATTTTGGCAGAGGACAGAAGGAGAAGTTCAGCCTGAAGAAGTGTCTAAGTGCAGCACTAGGAATCACATTCTGACTGTGACCCTGGGCATCTGGAGGAGGAGTGGGCGGAGGATGCCCAAGAAGAAGCCTCTGAAACACAAGTGGACCACAGTTGTCCAGGCACGCTGACCTCCCTGAAGCACATCGGGCAGGTTTAACTGCATCTGTCCTTGCTGGGACTCCAGTGGTGGGGAGCAGCTATATCTGGTATGACAGACTTCAGAAGGACCCCACTCAGCATCTTGTCCAGGGCACACAAACTGGGCCACTACGAAAGCATTCAGAGGAAGGTTACTACCCGTGGATCATTCCGGGTACACCAGCCCTGGGGTCTAAGGCAGCTCTGTGGGTTCCAGACACGCCCTGGTCACGGGGGCGGTCTTCCTAATATCTTCTGTCCTTTGGTCTCAAGTGGTTCTGAGGCCGGGTTCGTCTGAGGCACTCCTTTAGGTAGACAGTCAGCCTTCATCTTTTCCTCTTTTAAAGATGCCTGTAGAATAGGAACACTGTTATGCAAATTAGTTAGCAGCTGCTGTACACGAATGTTTAGAAAATTAATATTACTCACATTATACAGCACGGAAGCAGAATTTTAATGAAGCACAGAAACTACAGGCACATTGACCCCTTCCCCTTATCAGGGGAATCTCAGAATGCATAACTTTCCTTGAGAAAACTTCTCATTTCCACTAGGCTTCTATTGGCCTATTAGGGACAAAAATAGCACATTCACAACCCAAAGGAGCAAATATTTCAGAACATATTGTACTAAAATATGACAGTGTCAGCTAAACCATTATCTATACTTATTTCTCATTATTAATTCTTAACAATTAGCTGTTCTTTGTTGCATGGTAATGGGATTTGCCGTACCATAAAAAATGCTTTAAAGTCGTAAGTGTCAGACTTTGTTCGTGCCGATTCTGTGAGATGATTGTTATTTGCACTGCAGACGGCTGGCTGGGGACGGGCATTGAGCAGGAAGATGGGGTGGAGGAGGGGAGAGGGGAGAGGTGGGCTGTGGAGGGAAGGAGGAAGCAACCCTTAAAGGTTCAGCTCAGAAAAGCCCGTCTCTGCAAACCTGAACCCAGACCCACCTACCAAGTCACTGGAAAGGCCTTAGCTGATTCTGGAAGATGGGGGATTTAAGTGACAGGATCAGGGGTGCTCTCTTAGGTGAGTGAGGCCCCTGGGAAAAGGATGTGGAAGGAATTGGTGCGAAGGAGGCAGACAGCAAGAAGTCAGGATGGAGAAATAAAAAGAATGGAGGTTGCAGGCCGTCCTCAGATGGCACGAGGAGAGGGAACAGGCAGCAACCATCAGGGCAAGCTCTGCAAAGTGCTCTGGGTAGGAGGACATTTCATCCGAGAGAGAGCTCAAGGAGGAGAAGGATGCCACACTTTTCAGACAGAGTGTCTTTTCCATGATTTAGAAACTCAATGGGTGCAAAATATGGTGTCTTCTGGTATCAGGGAAAACCAAGGGTGGCCTTGCCAAAGAATAGCACCGGTAATAGCACAGGGAGGTGCAGGAGTGGTCAGAGAAAAACGAAAAAAAGAACCTTGGACCAAGAGCTAGAAATTACACAAAGTGGTCGGTTGACTCTTTGTGTGGAGAAGTTCGATTTATACAAATGTGCTGTATATTCAAATGCACTACCATCCACCCTGGGGAGAAAGTGTGTGTGTACGTGTGTACGTGTGTACGTGTGTGTGTGTGTGTGTGTGTGTACGTGCAGATGTTGGATGCTGTATAGGTAGGTGGGTTTAGTTCTTTATTGTTGCTACCACTAGTCACTGGGTACTGTCACTAGGTGTTGGTTGACCTGACTCTGGTTCTGGTAAGGTCCAATTGATACTTGTTATCCACAGTATATCTGCAGGGCTGGGCTGGATGTGGCCATCATCAGCTCCCACGAGCCGGCACCCTGATGTTAGGTGGCCAGCCTGAAATCAGTCATGGTGGGAATTTGCTACCATAGGAGTTGGTAAGTGTTGCAAACCAACGTCCTCCCTCTGCAACCCCATCAAAGAGCTTGCTGGGAAACATTTGCCAGCACATCACTGGGGCTTTGCTTTATTAGATGCAGAGGAAATAGTAAGGAAATCGACTCCTTTGAGAGAGAAGAGCATGGCTACTTGCAGACTCCTTGTCCGTTCTTCCATATTAATTTGTCAGCCAAGAGTGGCAATTACGTCAGTGGTGGAGAGAGTCTGCACACTGCCCTTGAATTGCCCATCGAGCCACGTGTTTGTGTTACAGCCTTCGCTGAGGTCTGCAACCTCTCTGAGTCTCAGCATACCCATCTCTAAAGGCGGGGGGGGGGTTATCTTGCAAACATCTATTTTGCAATATTATTGTATAATTCAGAAACAATATCTCTGTAATAGCTGCACTTGTTAAATGTCCGCAATTTACTTGGAAATGCACTTAGAAAAGATAGCTTGGTAGATGAATAGAGCGATGGACATTTGGAAAACCCAAGTATGGCAAAATCATAGAATCCAGGTGGTGTGCATGTGTGTGTTCACTGTAAGATCTTGCAAGTGTTCTGCAATTTTAGTAATAAAATGTGGAAAAAAAGAGAAAAGGATCTAATAATAATACTGACAAAAATAGCCACATCGTATGATAGCAACAATAGAAACAGCTCATTTCCTATCACCCTCCTCTCCCTTCACTCTGCTCTGGCCCCAGTGGCCTTGCTGATTGTGGAGGACACTGGTCTGGTCTCTTCCCCCTGGTTTCCTCCAGTGTCGGTGACACTGCTGTAGGGATCCACATGCCCTTCAGGTCTTTGTCCACGTTTCATGCTCTTGTTCAAACGTCACTAACTGCCTATTTACAATTGAACACCTTGATAGGAATGGCGTGTCCTGTCTTACTTTTTGTCTTTATTTTCTTCTACTTATCTGCTTTACACCAGGTGTGTTGGAGCAGACCTGAAATCTCAGATACTTGGGAGGCTGAGGCATAAGGATCACAAGGTCGAGGCCAGCCTCAACTAGTTAGCAAGGCCCTAAGCAACTCAGTGAGACCCTATCTCAAAATGAAAAATAAAAAGGGCTGTGGGTGTGGCTCAGGGGTTCAGCACCCCTGGGTTCAATCCCCCTGTATCAAACAACAGCAACAAAAACTGCCTTATATTTTTCTTAGTTTATTATTTTCTCCTCACAAGCATGTAACATCCATGAAGACAGAAGAGTTCTTATCTCAATGATAAGAACAATACCCAGATATTCAGTAGGTGCTCAGTAAATATTCACTGAAGAGGATAAAGTTTTAGAGAAGGGGCAAGACAGAGGGAAAAAGATCTTGAGTCTCTAGGGGTGACAATTTAGGGGAGGGCAAATGACTGGCAGATAAAGGTCAGTTGGTAAAGCATGCTGCTGCAGATTCCTCTGGGACCACAGGCTGAAACGGGTCATCAGCTGTCTTCAAAGTAGAGAGATTTGCTGCATCTATTTGTTCTTTGAGGCCTTCAGCTCAACAATCTTTGTTCCAGAAGAGGCATGTTTGTGGGTGGTATTTTGGGTCTTCTAGGAATGCAAGTAGATTACTTATCTTTTTTTTTTTTTTTTCCTGTACCAGGGATTGAACCCAGGGGTGCTTAACCACTGAGATACATCCCCAGACCTTTTTATTTTTTTTAAATTTAGAGACAGGGTCTTGCTAAGTCGCTTTCGGCCTCACTAAGTTGATGAGGCTGGCTTTGAACTCACAATCCTCCTGCCTCAGCCTCCTGAGTCGCCTAGGATTACAGGCGTGCATCACCGTGCCCAGCTGCAAGTAGATTACTTGGGAGGAGATTCTAGGAAACACTGGCTAGGGAAAGGAGAATTGTGTAGGAAAGGGAGGCAGATGATTTAGTCACCTTTTTTTTTTTGCTGCTACGACTAAAGGACCTGACCCAGAACAATTGTAAAGGAGGAAAAGTTTATTTGGGGGCTCACGGTTTCAGAGGTCTCAACCTCTAGACAGCAGGCTCCATTCCTTGGGGCTCTAGGTGAGGCGGGACACCATGACAGAAGAGGGTGGCAGAAGGGAGCACGCCCCCAATTCCTACCTCCTCCAGCCACACCCAACCGGCCTCCAGTTACCACTCAGTCCCTATCAGGGGATGAATTCACTGATTTGGTTAAGGCCCTCACGATCCAATCATTTCTCCTCTGAACCTTCTTGCATCGTCTCACATGTGAGTTCTTGGGGGACACCTCACATTCAAAACATAACAGCAGATAATAAAAGGATATATTTATCAACGGGTCACACAGGAGCCATTGAGACCCGCCCCTTAGCAGGGATGGATCTGGGGTCAGTATGTACCTATCCTTTCCTTGAAGGCTGCTCCCAGCAGGTAGATTTCCTGACACTCGCAGCTTGCGTGCTTAGGCTCAGGGGCCAAAGAGAGTTCTCAGACAAGGGATGCGGATGCTGGCTACTGTAAGGAGTGAAAGGGCTCAGAAAGAGATGGGTGCTCCACCCATATCTGCAGTGAGAGAATGAAGCAAGGTGTCCCAAATCAGTATGGTTAATGCTGGTTTAACATGAACCTGGCTGACCCTAGAGAAGCTCTAAAAAAAATCTGAGAGAGCATTTGCTCTTAACATATTTGAATGTGATTTTACCACCCGAGTCCTGAATACTTTGCCAGTCAAACAGAAAATCAGAGCTTGTTTAGTTTATGGAGGAAAAAAATTATGATTTTTACCTATTATATTAAATTTAAGACAGTCTTTTCAGCAAGGCTCGAACATTAATCTCGTACATGAAATAGGAGCCTCCCGAACAAAATAGAATTCACAGATACAGAAGTAAACGCGCTGACATTAAAAATTTTCCGAAATATCAAAGAGCTCCAAACTAGAATTAACTACCTCATAAAAAACCACTGCATTTCACAGATTGCTGTTTATGACGAGAGCTAATAAGTTGGACCAAAGGGAGAGATACAGTCCCTTAAAGCAGAAATAAACAAACCAAACCACCACTCCCGGAAGCAAAAGGTTATTTGGAACTTAACAATAAAGTTACAAAGCTTGAAGAAGAAGTAAAGGCTCATGGCCCCATTCCTCATTTCACCCAGGACCACACTGCAAAAAAAAAAAGAAAAAAGAAAAGAAAAAAATTTTTTTGTTTTATTTACAAAGTTATAGCACTGCTCACGTTAGTGGGCTTCCTCCAAATAGCTGGTGTTGTAGGTATTCAAAAAAGGGTGGAGCGAGAGGTTGAGTGGCTCTGTGGGTTTTAACTGGTTGGGCTGCATTAGGAGGAGCAGCAGGGTAGAGTGGCTGGTGTCTCCCTGGACAGAGTCACATCACCTTCCTCTGCCTCCCCTCATTCATTCTGCCTCCTACTAGCAGGTGACCCTGGTGAGTTATTAAACCTTCTGGTTTACAGTTTTTTTTTTTTTTTTTTCAGTTAGTGGGAATTACAACATCACACTTCCCATCCCCAGCACCGGCCCTTCCTGTTCTTCTTACCCCTCCATTGATGTTAGAATTAAATGAGGGAACACAGGTAACGTGTGTAGCTTAATGCTGATGAGATCAGTGCTTGAGAAATCATAACTATGGGGGGGCTGGGGTCGTGGCTCAGCGGTAGAGCGCTTGCCTAGCTCGGGCGAGGCCCTGGGTTCGATCCTCAGCACCACACAAAAATAAATAAGTAAAATAAAGGTATTATGTTCAACCACAACTAAAAATTAAAAATATTTTTTTAAAAAGAAATTATAACTATTATGTCCACTCATTCACCTGTTCAGCAAATATTCATTGAGCATCTCCCATGTGCCAGGTTCTATTCAATAGTCTTGGGATAAATAGTGAGGGAAACAGACAAAAAAAAAAAAATCCCTACTCTGGTGATGTTTATATTCTAATGGGGAGGAGCAATGTAGACAATAAACATCTGACACAACTGATAAGTAAATTGTGCAGTTGATTAAAAATATCAAGAGCTATGGAAGAAGGAAAACGAGCAGCAAAGAAAGTTGGCTTAGATAACATTTTGTAATTTAACCTATGGTGATCAAGGTGGGTCTTATTGAGAACAAAGATCTGAAGTCGGTAGGGAAATGGGCTGTGGGTATCTGGGGGAGTGTGTTCCAGGCAGAGGCAACAGTCAGTGCAAAGGCCCCGAGGACACTGCTTCATTGAGGAATAGCAAGGAAAGGGCTGCTGAATAAAATGGGAAGTTGCTGTAAGGTTTGAATATAAGGAGAGACTTGACCTGAATCACACCTGAGAAGATCCCTTTAACTGTTGCCTTGAGAACAGACTTTCTGAAATAAAGGCAGAAGTGGGAGGCCCCTGTTGGCAGGAGGCTAGAAGCATAAGCTGCTCAGGTGTTGGATTCTGCTCAGCCCAGGAACATGTCCTGACAGGTCAGACGTGGAGTGTTGAGGAAGGAGAGGCAACTTGGGCAACTCTAAGCCACTGTTTGACTGGAGGAACTGGAAGCACGGAATCGCCATCAGCAAGAAAAGACCAGCTGGGGCGAAGCAGCGCTCGGGGCCTCTCTGGGCCTGTGCTTGGACGCGTTGAGATTGGAAATCCGTTAGGCATCCAAGGCAAGTCGGGAACTTGAGACAGGGTCCAGAGAGAGGCCGGAGGACCAAGGTGTCCGTGTGGGTGTCGTGGGTTTACCTATGGAATCCGAGACTTGGAGTCGGGGCGGGGTTACTGGGGACAGAGTCCAGGGCACTCAACACCAAAGCAGGAGAAGAGGAGGTGCCCGCAAAGCCAACAGGAGCAGGCGGCGGGGCAGGAGAGGAGCCGGGCAGGCGTGGAGTCCTGGAGAAAGTGGCCATCTGTGGGTCCAATCTGGACCGTCAAGTGGGACGAGAAGGGAGACCTGCCTCACAGCCCAACGGGGGCATTGAGAGGGACAGAGAAGGTGACCAAGGGCTGCAACCTGGACCCACGTGGGCTTCAGGGAGGAACCAGAGTCAACAAGTACAGACCAAAGAAGCAAAGGGGCCAGGAGGTGGATTCGTTCCATCCTTCCAACACCTCCAGGAGGCTGGTGCTCCTATGACTGCCTCCCTTTACAGGTTAAAAACCCCACGGGCGGTTCTGCAGCCTCTCTCTTCTGCTTACAGCATGGCATGAAGGAATTACCATGTCAGTGCACTTGACAGACGATTTCTTTCTTAGCGTCCGCGGGATTCGCCATTACACAGGTGGATCGATTTATTGAATCCCTCTTCTTTTAGTGGAAATTAAGGTTGCTCCCCATTTTTGGTATGGGGGATATTACAGACAACGTTGCAAGGAGCAGTCTAAGAGCTGAGTAGAAAGTGATAGGCTTTTAAAATCTTGTGGACTTGGCCAACTGGCTCTTCAGTGCTGGTACTAAGGTGGCTACCCACCCAAGGGGTACAGCAGTGAGCAGATGTCCCCGCGGATGCAAAGTATATTAGGGTTCTGTGAGTTCTTAACTCTACCTAATCTTTTCTCTCACATGGTAAAATTATGATAGGATTATTTTAAAAATTGCTGCTGGCGAGGTTTCCTGGTGCATCTGGATCTCTCATCCCCCTTTAGATTTGCTACCAGACACTAAACATCAGCAAACATTGGAGACGGTTCTGAAAGGGAGAGGTGGAGGTATCATTTCTCTTAGAGAGAAGGCTGGTGACATTCTAGTGACAAAAGCTGTGGTGTGTTAACAGCATTACTTAAAGGTCACCAGATGTGGGATTAAATTGTCACTAATCTATTTTTTATGCCAATGTGAAATTGACAATTCAAGGGAAGCAGGTTTCTTTATCAGTTAATGTCACAGTGTTCAATAATTATTGTATTTATTATTTCCTCATCCAAAATTAAAATCCTGATTGGCGAGGAAGCAGTTTATGAGTCTGGGGAGATCTTCTGACATTTCATATAATCTCCCAATAAGTCAGATGGGTCGTTGTTTTGATGAAAGCTGTGGACAAAGTGCTATTAAAACCAAATGTAAGGAAGACATTATTTTTGTAAATAACTAGGGTGATTAAAGCTTTGTTTCACATCATTAAAAATGTGTTACTCGCTCCAGCCTTGCTTCTCCCCAACGCTGTGCAGCAGGAGACGAAAGCGGTTTGAAGAAAGCAAAGAAAAAAGATACACAGGTAGAGAAAAACCTAAGTAGAATCAGAAGTCGGATCCTAGAAGGCTAAGTCTGCCTGCAGGTCCTTTGGGAGTGCCTCGGTGCCCTTAGTGATCATGGGCTTCTGGAACTTTCTGTCCATATCCACTCGGTGGGCTGAAGGTCTGTGTGAATGCCATTTCAGTATCACCCCTGTTCTTGTAGCATTCGGGTCTTATCGATCAAGTGAGAAGTCTAAAAACTCGGTGAGGTCTCATTTAGGCAATATTCGACTTCTGCCAAGCCTTCAGCCCCCCACGGCGCCGGCATTATTGCTCACACAATTAGAGATGGCTGCCTGGGAGAGGTTCCCCGCAGCCACTCTCTCCCAAGTCCATCCATTTCCCCCTGCCCAGCATGCCGCGCCTGGCTCATTTCAGCTTTCATTAGCCTCTGCGGCTCCTGGGTGTGAAGGTGCAGCTCACCTAATCCCAGCCATTCTGGAGTGTGAAATAAAGCACCCCGGTATTTGGGACCCAGCTCTTGTCACTCAAGTATTTAACTGGAGGCTGAAAAACGTGGTTTGTGTGTGTAGGTCAGGCCCATCAAGAGGGAATCATCAAAAAACCCCGATGGTTTCTGGGCTTCGATTTTCTGTCTGTGAAAAGGGACAGAAGCTGCTCTGCCCCACCCCCACATACGTAGGGGGGTGCAGGAGCTGGTCTGGGGTCAATGTGGACTGATGGCCTGGAGGCATGCCCAATTGATGTGGTTGAGAGATGAGTCAGTAAGTGGTGTGGGGCATGGTGTTGGGGTAGTACAGAAGTCCCTTCTCTCCAGTGGATTTAGATCATGCCTTGAGTCTCTGTTGTGGACGAGTGTCTCATACATCATACACGGGCTTAACTAAAAATAAGTCACTTAATGAAAGTCTACCTTATGGCACAGATGGTTCCAGAAGTGCATACGAGGTGTTCAGGAATCTTGCTCTCCTCGCTCCTGGTCTGCTATCTGCAGTCAGGGTCCTTCCTGCATGCTGGCAAAGCTGTCGCTCAGCACCTCTCATCTTATCACCATCCTGGGTAGAAAGAGGTCTCTTCTCCAATAATTCCAGCTAATGGTCTGGCTCTGCAGACCAATATTCTGGTTTCGGCTGCATGCCTGCCCTGGTCCAACCGCAAAAGGCAGGAAGATAGGACACGTCTCTGATTGGCCAGACCTAGAAGCCAGAACCATCTCTGAAACCATAGAAGGATCCATCCCATCCAGGGCACGGGGCCTGAGAAAGGTGGTTTACAAAAGAAAATTGGGGTCTTATTTCCAGAAATGAGAAAATAGATCCTGGATTGTTAATAATAACAGACATCCAATCCTGTGTATGGCTAAACCAGACCCTGGGCTTCCTCAGAGCATCAGGAATCAGAGTAATACTGCAATGTGTGCCTTCAAATGTAAAGAAGATCATGGAAAAACGCATCAAGCTCACACAGTGGGCTTTATGTAGAGAAAAGTGTTCATTAGTAGTGGGATGAAATGAAAATCATTTGGGACATAATAAATGCATAGTAAATAGTTGAGATTTTGGTGGTTTATCATTGTCTAGATGCTTTTTTATGTGTGCATATTTTATCACATGTATTGTTTATGATAAAATATTTTAAAAATTTAATGAATGACCTTACTCCAAAAATGAACTTTACAGTTGCTGTTTGGTGTCCAAGCGTGGATAAGTCCAATAAAATGGGTAACAGGAGGGATGAATTGGAGGTCCTAGGGGTCCAAGGGAAGGAAGTTATTAGAGATGAAAAAAGAAGCTAGAATTAAATGACACATGGCAGTTAAAGGGAAATATATATATAATATAAAATATGTAAAATAAATTATATTTATCATTTTTTCTTTTCCTACAGAAAGGTGTCTGTTGTGCAAGAAATGGTCCTGAGAGACAGTAAAATCCCACAGGAACACAGGCCTGATTCACTCTTCCTGGAAATCGTTAGCGGGAACAGGAAGAAGCAGGGTTTGTAAATTAATAAGCGGGAAGCTGAGCCCTGGGATCTGTTTCTTTCAGTTGCCTGGTTAACCTTTTACTTAAGGGCAGCAGATGATTCTGCTTGCATTTGAGTTTTGCAATTAATTCTGAAGGCCAATAACTCCAGGAAGCTAAGAATTCTTTTCAGGTGAGATAAACCTGGGAAGGTTGTTCAGATTTTTTAAAATGGTTTATTTTTTTGGCATCGATGGTTGGTAAAGCAGATTCCTAAAATCTTTCTGGTTTCAAAATTGTTCCTTCCCAGATGTGACCCAGCCAGCAAGGTAGCAGTTGTATTGGGGGCTTGGTCAGAGAACAACTGTGTGGTTCTTTTCTTCCTTCTTTTGTTTCTTCCTGTCATCTTGATGAAGCATCTATTCTTAGCTGAGCCAGGACCAGGGGAGGCAGGCAGGGCTCCTAGAGCACAAGATTTAAGGAGCTGCTTACTCTCAGGGTCACGGAAGCACAGTTGGTGCCTGAGGGTGATTGCCTTCGTAGATTTTTATGTGCAAGAAGACTTGCTCATCTCACCCTGGTTCTGGGCCTACTTTTTATGAGCCAAGTTCTTTGAAAGGTGTTAGAGATACAAAGAGAAATAAGACATGATCTGTGAATTCCTGCTTGGGAAGTCCATGAGTGGTCAGGTTAAGCTCTGAGAACTATTAGGTTCAGGGAAGGGATATAAAAGTAAACTTGAAGTTCAAGTCCTCCAGATTGGGGCTGGAGTTGGTACAGAGAAGCATAAAAGTCTAAAATGGCCTTGGAGCCACTTTGTCCCAGGGATTCAACTGGAGGGCACTCGACCGCTGAGCCACATCCCCAGCCCTATTTTGTATTTTATTTAGAGACAGGGTCTCACTGTGTTGCTTAGTACCTTGTTTTTGCTGAGGCTGGGTTTGAACTTGGGATCCTCCTGCCTCAGACTCCTGAGCCACTGGGATTACAGGCGTGCGTCCCCATGCCTGGCCTTGGAGCCACTTTCTGACACTTGCATTGGAATTGTCTTGGAATTTTTAAAGCAAAAAAATTAGGCCTGTGGGTGAAGCTCAGTGATAGAGTGTGTGCTAAGTATTCACGAGCCCTGGGTTCAAATCTTTGGACCAAAAAAAGAAGAAAAAGGTAAAAAGTTATGATGTTCTTATTATTAGTGGTATTAATATCATGATCTAATAGAACAAAGGATATCATCATCATAATAAGAATAAGCATATAATAGCCACTGAGAGATTCAGTTGATATTTGCTGAATATATAAGAAGCACATTATTCTGCTTACTCTTTACAGTGAATGCTTTGAGGAAGGCGGAATTATTTGGATTTCTTAGAAGAGATGATTGAAGTTCAGAGATAATAAGTCCTTTTCCTAAGGTTGGCCAGCATCAAGGGATAAAGCCTGGATTCGAACCCATGTCTGTTCTCCACGTTGCCTCCAGAGTCAACCCAGGTCTGTAGACTGGCAGCTTTTCCAAACCTTCCAACCCTGAGTAAACTTAAAAAAAATTTTTTTTGGTGCATATTTTCAAAACAACCAACTTAAGGCAAACCAAGCCAAATTTCTTAAAAAAGTTCCTCAGCTTTCTGAGGTGACGTCTGGGTGAGAAACGTGGCCATCTGCGCTCCGAACTGCCCCCCCCTCTTCACCACAGCGCACCTCTCACCTTCTCTCTCTCCTGTGCTGGGCAGCGGCAGAACCGGCCTGGGAGAGAAAAATAGAAAGACTGTGGGAACCGCTGCCACCTCCTCACCACCCCCAGGAACCAGGAAAGCCGTTAGGCCCCGCTGGACAGACAGGCTCTGGAGTTCTGTTCCTCCATGTTAATTGGAAAGAAGAATCTTAAGAGCCAATTTTGACTAAGAACTCTGTGTCCAATTTTCTCCTGGCCCTGATTGTGAGCAGCCTGATCAATATTAAATCTAATTTACAACGATGGCCCCTGTGAAGTCGGCAAATGTTATGTCAACATACCGTAATGACTTGGGCTGCCTGAGCGCACTTGTTAGCAGCGGCCACATCTGCCACTACCACTCTCTTAACCGCACCCCCCTCCCGAGCCACATCTGTGACAGCGCTTCCCCGGATTCTCCTGCCTCCTCTTCAGGCACCGAGCCCCTGTCCTGTCAATCCTGGTGGCTCCGTGGTTGCCTGATGAACTCCAAAAGAGAAGGAGAACTACAATTAATTTTTTTTTTTTTCCTCCCACAACTGATGAACCAAAGAAAGAAATAATTGCTACTCAGTTTTAATAATGGCACATTTTTATGAAATTTCCATAAAGATAATTTGGAAAGGAGTTTGGGGAGTATTTCTCCACGGGGGGCCCCAACTGGTTGGCATTGTTTCATCTGTGTTTATGTTATTACAATATTCCGCGGCGTTTGAATTTGCATCCCATTGTCTCCAGGGCAAGTTCTTGCGACTCATTTGTGAGGCAATGAATAAAAGAGTCGTAATGGAGCACGACTCCCATTCCGGAGCCTCACCTCTTCTGGGGACGCAGCTCTGCTGAAGGCTGGCACTCAGGTTCCAGGGAGGCCGGCAGGAAGTAGGTGTTGTTCGCGTTACCGTCCTTCTCCAAAGCCTCTTGGGCTTGCCTTGTTTGTGAGAAAAAGCCTTAAGATTATTTCTTTAGTGCTTTGAGACAGGGCGGTCCCGTTGTGTGCTCCAGCCAATGGGAGTCTCCTGTTGGTCCCAGGAAGACTTACCACCCAATCCCCATCCCAGGAATTTGGCCCAGGCTGTGTCCCCTTGGCCTGAAAGATTGCTCCTTCTCCTTCTTCCCTAGACAAGAATCCTTCCCTCTTCAGAAACCAGCCTTCCATGGGGTGTCTTCCCCCAGCCCCCTCACCAGGTTAAATCTTCCCTTATTAGTTGCCACCTCTCCTTCCCCTCACTTGCTACTTTTTGTTGGGGGCCATTATATGATGAACATCTTCCTCTCGGTGTGGACTTCACAGGAGCAAACAGCCTCATCTGTCTTAATGTCTGGCTAGAGACTGAGGAGAGTGAGGGAGCGAGCCATGTGGCTATGGAGAAAGACTATTCAGCAAGTACAAAGTGGCCTCAGCACCTCTGGCCTGTCTGGAAATAGCAAAGAGGTCATCAATGGGAGAACAGTCGTAGCTGAGCCGAGAGACACCATGCAAGGGTGGATCAAGTAGGGCCTCCCAGGCCACCTTAGGGACTTTGGTTTGTTGTTTGGCTCTCCTTAGTTATGATTAAGATGGCCGCTCTGGCGCCTGGCATTCATTCTAACCTGTGGCCAAAGGAGAAGGGGAGAGCCTGGGCATGAGCCCTTTCTTGAAGGCACCAGCTGGAAGAGGCACCCATCATCTTCTCCCCTCAGGCAGAATTAGTCACGTGATCACGCCCATTTGCAAGGAAGGCTGGGCAGTGAGTCTCATTTTTCGTGGCCAAGGGTGCAGAGAAAGCCCAGAGATTCTAATATGTATCTATTTTTGTTAGCGCTTCATGGCTGGACTTCATCCCCACAGACTCATATGTGTGCGATTCTTATTTTTAAGAGAAGGGGGGAAACATCTTGCAGGAGTGTGACGGTCTCTGCCACAAACCCACTCTCTGCAAAAGGAAGACATGAATCATCCGATGGTCCTTCTACGAGGGGAATCAGTGTTCAGTGAAAGGAGGCTACAGTGGGAAATCTCTTCGCCATAAAAGTATTTCATTTTGGGAAAATATGCTGAAAATCTTTTCTTGTTCTCTGTGAAGGTGTTTATGACCCAATGAACTAAACAAAAAGCCTCATCCGCTGACAATTAACTAAGGAGCAAGACCCAGGTAGGAAGGATTAGGTTTAACTATTTCTCTCCTCTGTCATAAGGAAAAATTTTCTTTGCCATCACCTGCTCTGCAATGTAAAAATATACGATTCCCCTTGTTAAGCTGTTTTACAATGGATTCTGTCTTTATCCACCTAAAGATTCTGTACCGACATCAAATTTTGTGAAGCGTGTCTGACTGAGCTAATGATGGAAAATCTTAAAACAAGACTAGCACAGAAAGCAGTTGTAGTTCATAAATTAAACTTACTGTCAGTCACTTCAGAAATAAATAAATGAACAAGGAACTTAAGAGGTTTTTTTATTCTTGGGTCATCTAGAGGAAAGCCCTGTTCATAACACCATACAAATCATATTTTAATGCCTGGTGTTTGAGAGAGCGACAAAAGCTATGATTTAAGAAAATAAAAAAGGGGGTGGGGCTTTTGCCTTCTCTACACCAAAACACCACTTGGAATTGTGTAATCTTTGACAGTTAATGTTGAATGAATGAATGAACTTTGAAAAGCTCTCTGTTTCCTAAGCGTTAGAATCTCAGTGTTGGAAAGAAGCTTGATGATCAGGCATTTGGTCTCAATTCGGCTACAGCATCTAGTTTTAACATTTTAAGTGACGGAGGACTGTGCTAGTCCATTTTCCATTGCTAAAACACACCACCAGAGACTACGTAAGTTATGAAGAAAAGAGGTTGATTTTGGTCCCAGGAAAATGGGCTGCATCTGGTAATGGCCCTCTTGCTGGCAGAATCCCCAAAGAGGTCAGGGCATCAGGTGAAGAGACAGGGAACATGTGTGTACATGGTCTCTCTCCTTCTTGGAATAAAGCTCCCCGTGTTCAATCATGGAGGCCTCACTCTGATGATCTTATCTTACCCCAAATACCTCTAAACACCCTGGTGGAACTAAGCTCCCCTGTCGGAATACTGCACACGGGGATGGAACTGCATCTGAATTCTGCAGGGCACAAACCACAGCAGGGACTGACTGACTCCATGATACTCGATTCCTTCACTTTACAGCACAGAGGGTTAGAACTCTCTTGGTTTCTTAAGTCATGCTGCAGTTTGGATGCTGAGTGTCCCCAGAGGCCTGTGTGTTAAAGGCTTGGTCCCCAGAATGACGCTGTTGGGAGGTTATGGGACCTTTGACAGGTGGGACCCAGGGGAGGTCCTCAGACCTTTGGGGAAATGCCCTGGAGGTAACTGTGGGACCCTGGCCCCGTCCCCTCTCTCTCTGTCTTGCACGAGGTGAGTGGCCCTGCTCCGCCACATGTCCCTTGCCGTGATGTGCTGCCCCCCACAGGCCGAAGGCAGGGGGGCCAGTGGATCAAGCCTGACAACACAAGCTGCCTTCTGTTTCTCTGTGTCCTCAGTGTGGCCAGCAGGAGGTAAGCTTAACTGCTGACTCCGATGGCCGCCTGCCTGGTAAAGGGAAGGGGGTTCGGATGCTTGCCCTTCCAAAACCCATGTGTGTCGTGGTCATCGCAGAGCTCCAAGATCACACCAACACCACTAGGTCAGCTCTGAGGACAAAGCAGGGAAAGTTAATGGTTAGAATTTTGTCACCGCCCCACCTCCCCCTTGCTGTCTGCGTTCACAGGAGTCGCCTAATAATAATTGTTATTAATTGCTAATGATGATAGGATATTTAGTCATGATAGAAACTGTGCTCAGCTATTTACATACATTTTAATTTAATGCGCCTATAATGCAGATGGAAGATGCTTTCACCGGGCTCATTTTTAGAGATAATGGCTCAGAGAAATTCTGTAGGCTGCCCCAGGATGATTCCAGCCCTGCGACATTCCATCTGGGCTTTTGACCTCCATCCCGCGCTGCCTCTCCTGACTCACGAAATCGTCAGCAGGTCTGCCCACAGTGAGGTGGCAGTATGGGTCCCGGGAATCCGCTGTGGCAAAGGACAGGGCAGTGGTCACCAGAAAGAAATAGGAGGAGGTCAGCAAGGGCAGCCTGGCAACCTGTGGGTGATGGCAAGGGCCCCCAGAGGCCAAGAGCTCCGCGTGTCACAAAGATCTGGCAAGAGGCAGAAGATAGGGCAAGCCTTGTGTTTTCAAGAGGTCATAAAGTCGAAGTGATTATGAGGTGCCCAGTGCATCTCGATTTAAAATAAAAACAGGAGAAGGCATCACGAATAGGTATGAAGATGTTCAATGTGGTTCTCTCTTTTCCCCAGGCCTTCAGACACCTGAGGGACCCAGCACAGGGGGAGCGTATTTACTGACCTACGAGAGCCACAGACAAGCAGGTGGTGGTGGGGGGGGACACTGACAGAGAAGTAAGACAAGAGCCCCATGGTGACATGTGAGGAGGGACCTGTATTCACTGAGGTTTGGAGTTGGAGGAGGCTGGACAGATCACACAGGCCTAAAGTGAGGCTGGATTGACAGAGCGGCCCAGGGGCTTCCTCCTGGGTTGTGGGGGGCATAAAAATCCCCGAGATGAGCAGGTCTTTGGGGTGCTGATCCAGATGGCTCTGAATTTGGCTAGAAGTACTGATTTCAGTCATTTTAAGATGGCATAGACTGTAAGGCACTCCTTGATTTAACAGCAGCACATTAGGAAAGAAAGAAATACTGAAATCCACGTGCACATTGATTTTTAGGCAGTTCCAGAACTCAGACATGTTAAATGTGGAGCGTATAAGTAAAAACCACGGTGAATGGAGTAAATAGAACTCTCACCCAGCTACCTCATGAATGATTAAGACCAGAATTTAAAAAATGAAGTGGGACGGGGAGGAGCCAAGTTTATTAAGCATAATGGGGAAAGAAGCAGATCCAGCCAGCTCTCTCCCCTGAGCGTCACCCGCTTCTGTTTCCAATCACCACGTTCTTCCGGGGGCAAAATGTTGGAATTTCCTCTCGAGCATTGGGACTAACAGCTGCAGGAGTTGGGTTGGCTCTAGACACCGGGGACCAGGTAGATGTGTCAAGTTCGGGGGTCCTGCAGAGGAGGACAGGTCCCCCCATTCTGGGCTTTATTTAGAAGCGAGGTTATCTCCTCAGCCCCCCTCAGGAAACTGTGGGGCCCGATCATCGCAGGCTCGGTCACTTTAGGTTGCCAAGGGTGACAAAACTAAGCTGATGCTTGGAGGGATCTGAATTTTTCACCCACCGTCATGAGCCTGAGGCTGTCCCAAAGCGGGTGACCACTGACATGGACTCTCCATTTCTGAAGATTCCAAAGCGAAGGGAACCTGAGAACAGAGAGCCGAAAAGAGAAAGTCAAGCTTTCCCAAGAGGGCATGGCGGTTACCACCGCTCCCATTTCCTCTTGGAGCCAGGATAAACATTCTTGTCAAATGGAAAGTACGCCGGTGGAAATACCACTCTTTGACACCATCCTGTTGCTAAGGTAACTCCAGAGATAGAAAAATTTCAGACAAATTATTAGTATGTGCCCCTGAAGACCATAAGACACAAACAGAAGACTTAGCTGTCAGGATAATTCTGTGTTACATTTTCATTTCGCATGGTTCAATTTTCTTCATAATCAATATGATAAATTTCAGTTATTGCGAAATTAGTGTTTGGACAGGAAACACAATTCTTTGGAAGACAATGTTGCTGCGGACGTGTTATGTTAAAGGGGGGCTTTAAGCTCGTCTGTGTTTCTCAAAGTACCTTCCCTTCAGCGACATAAACACTGAGCTGATATTCTTATTAAACTTTATTAAAACGGGAACTAGATTTGGGGTTGTCACCAAGTCTGTGTGAGGGGCATGCAGTTGTTCTTTCTATAGAGTAGCCAGAGACTCGCTTGACGAAGTTGAATGTTCTAGTCTATTTTCTTTTGTGTGGGTGTGTTTTGCTGGACATTTTCACAAAAGGGTCCCAGGATGTCTGAAGCCAAGTTTACCCCCAAACCAGGACTAAGAGTTAAGACTTGGGATGTGGAGAGTGTTCTTTGAGGTCTTTGCACTATAAGGACCTCAGAAGAACAGACTTTCAATGATCGTTTGGAAACTTGAATGTTTTAATTAGGAGAAAGAATAAAGGGGGCGATGGGGTGGGGGCAGGGAGAGAGAGAGAGAGAGAGAGAGAGAGAGAGAGAGAGAGAGAAAGAGAATATACAGACTCAAGCTGAGCATAGGACAGATAACAACCGTTATTAGGGTTCCTTTCTCTAAGTGAGGAGCAAAATCTATGAAGCCACAAAATCTCCCTTTCCTGTTCTCTTTGAAAGTTCAGTCTGATATCTGTTTTTGCTGATGAACATCACAAGCTTCTTCCATTTCACAAGGTCCCCCAAAGTCTGCCTTCGTTCAAGGTAAGACGTGAGAGACACCCGAGGTATTCTCCACAGGGATTCAAAGAACCTGTGTGCTTGTTCCAGACACAGTGAGCTCAGGCAGAAGGTGGTGTGGCGATATCAATTATTCTCACTGAATAGTGTTGCTACCCCCCTTTTTGTGTGTCTTTTTGGAATAAGAATGTACGCTGCCCTTATTAATCCTACAAAATTACTTTTTTTTTTTTCCTGGTCCTTAGGAAATCTAGCAAATGCAGACAGTTTCAGCGAGTTAGCAACAGCTACAAAAAAAAAAAAAAAAATCTAATTTCCACTTGAGCAGCTCTGAGGTTAGGTCAGCAGAAAAAAAATAAAAAAGGCCCACAGTAGCTTGTGTTGATGAATATTTTATAAGCTCTACCATCTAATAAAAGATGTATTTAAAAATGGGTAGGATGCTGGTTAAGAAAATGTCATATTATTTAATTATGATGTAGATAAAAGTTGAGTTTCGGGTGTAATGAGAGAATCAAGACAAGCTTGATTTGGGGCCTTTAGACTCTCTGTCCTGTTCGCCACAGATCTTCTGTCATGGCTCCAGCTGCTGACTTCCACAATCAATCAGGCAGCGGGGTGATTACAGAGCGTGACCCATGTGGAGATTATTTAGTGGCCTCCATGGGCAGGAGAAATCTTTAAAAAAGCTTCTAATTAACACACCCAGTCAATGAAATTGCATACCTCATTATTTGAATCAGGGCCAGAAAAGAAAAAAAGGGTCAATAGAACCCCAAATGACATGTTGGCAATATGTGGGGCTTATTATCCACAGAGTTTAGAATTGTACTCACGATGATGATGATGATGATGGAGAAGAAGAAGAAGAAGACAATGACAACCCTACAAATAGCAGCAATCGTTCATTGAGCACTTACTATGCGCCAGGCCTAGTGCTAATTTGTTTTACATGCCCCACTCCTTCTAGCCCTCACAACTCCTTGAGATAGGTATTATTATTATCCTTTTTTTTTAATAGCTAAGGAAAATGAAACCTCAGTTCTCCTAGATAACAAGTAATTGAGTTGACTCTAAAGCCAACAGGCTATTCTAGAATGGAGGCCCCAAATCCCACTTCTTCCAATAAAACCATATTTTATTTTATTTTTTTAATGTGGCCAATGGAAAGATGACAAGTACTCCAAAAAGAAATTAAAATACTATTTTTTTTTTCCAATCAGCTCATATTCCTTAGACCGTTGAGAGGAGCCAACCCAGATCTTTCTAGCTGCTTCCATGGAAGGTGAAGTTATCATCCCGATTTTAGCCCCAGCTCCAGCCTTAACAAGCTGTGTGACCTTGTCAAATCACTTCACCTCTCTCTGTTTTAGTAGCTTATTCTCGAAAGTAATACTTGCCTCTCTCTCCTTGCAGGGTTGTGTTGAAGAACAAATGTGATAATGTACCTGAAAGCTTTTGGAAGAGCTTCAAGTGTTATGTAAATGAAAGGTGGTAATTAAAAACCTCCAGAGAAGGGCAGCCCATCTCAGTCATCAATTATCATGTTTTCTTCCTTGTCAGGAAACCTATATTTTTCATGCTTCTTGGGGGTATAGATAGCTCTCTGCAAAATTTTTTTGTTTGGGAAATGTGTGAAGAAAAGGATCATTCTGACAGCTCAAAACCTATTTATGATAAGAAATAACCACATATAAATTGACGAGACCAAAGGCAGATGCAGTCTCATGTGAAATTGTGAAAATTCATACCTCCATTTATTGGTTTTTGTATTTAGTTATAAGGAGATGGAATATTTAACTGGCATAACATACACACAAAGCTCAACTCTTTAAATAAGAAAGTGGTATAGAAATTGACTTATTACCTAGAAAAACAGAAAAAGACTTCTGGGGGAAAAAAACATGAAAAATAGGAGCATCAATCAAAAGGCTTGGTATATTCCCAAACACTGGGAACTTGGATATGGGGACACACCTGGAAAATCTGAACTCATTCTTTGGGCACATTATATTTTTGATGAAAGCTAGTTATATTTCTGAATGAAAAAACCAACATGGAATTAGGAAGGAGCATTGCTCCTGAGATAGCAGGAGGGCACAGTGGCTCCTCTTGGCTTTAGGAACACTTGGCCTGGAATTCCAACTCTGCTGCTCATAAGGAACTTTTGCTTCTATGGAGCCACGGCATATGAACTACCTCGAGTCCTAGGCATTGCGTGGCTGGACACTGAATAACGTCATCTGAATAAGACTGGTCAATGTAACATTGATGTCTAACTGCCACAGAGTGTCTTCCTTGGGTGTGTGGAGCTGGGGATCGAACCTAGGGCCTGGTGCATGCTAGACAAGCCCACTACTACTGAGCCACATCCCCAGGCTTAACTGCCGGTGGACTTTCTAAACTTTCCTTTAGTCATATAACCTTTCAGCACAGATAAATAGGAACATGTACCAGTTTGAGCTTCATCTTCTCGTTTTTCTTGCCAAAGATGCTCACGGAAAGCAAATGGGATTGACTGGATCGTTGAGAAGTTGAGGTTGGAGAAAGACAAGACAGTTCCTGGATAATTAGATCTATCCAGGGAAGGAAATCCAGAGCTCAACACTTTAAGCATGCTCAGGAGTACAGAATTTAAGGTCTAAGATGACTGGGAAGGTTAAATCTGTCGGGGACAGCACAACACTGACGTTAAACCACGTGGATGTCCTTAATTAGCTACCAGGAATCGGTGTGTGCCACAAAGTGGGCAGGGAGTCAAACCTTTGATTCAGATCTGTCCAGAACTTACCGAAAAACTTGACTGAAGAAATAAGTCTTTACGTGGAGAGCCTCAGTTCTATAATTTATTTTCAGATCTAAGCTGCATGGTTAGAGCCTTAACTTAGCATGACTGGCCCCTCGCAAAGCTTGTTTTTAGTGATCTAGGTTAAGCATCTTGTCATTAGCCTCTATTGAGGGATGGTGAAAGATGCGACCCTGTGGAGTGAACACATGGTTCTCTCTGTGGCAGGGACCCTGTCCTTCCCAGAGTGCTCCCTGACCGTGTGCTTGTGGCTCTCAACCCTCTCCTCTATACTGTGAGTAGAGATTTTTTGGACACAGTTTAGTATCACTTAATGAAGAGGAGACTTTCTGAGACATGCGTTGTTAGGCGATCTTATCATTCTGTGAACTTCATAGAGGTCACAAAGGTATAGCCTACACCACACCTGAGCTATAGGGTGCGTGTGTAAAGGATAAGCGCACACACACGTACACATACCGGACATACACACATATAATGGTGTAGTCAGTTGCTCTTAAGCTAATGATGAATAAAACAACATGAGTTTAAATCAAGCAAGAGAGAAAAATTTATGATCAAGAGATGTGGTAAACACGAAGAAGGATGAGTTGCTACCGGTAAAGTCTGGCATACTGTTTTATAGAGAACTCTTTTCTTTTAAATTATTTTTTTAGATGTTGATGGACCTTTACTTTATTCACTTATTTATACGTGGTGCTGAGAATTGAACCCAGTACCTCCCACATGCTAGATAAGTACCACTCTACCACGGAGCCACAACCCTAGCCTACAGTGAACTTATAAGTAGAAGGAGTCCACTTTAAAATTACGATAAAACTGGGTGCAGGGATGCATGCCTGTCATCCAAATGGCGCAGGAGACTGAGACAAGAGGATCCCAAGTTCAAGGTCAGCCTCAGCAACTTAGAGAGGCCCTAAGCAACTTAGCGAGATTCTATCCAAAATAAAAAGGTCTGAGGATGTGGCTCAGGGGTTAAATGCCCTTGGGTTTGAATCCTTGGTACGAAAATGCATAGGTAAATATTATGATTAAAAAGTACACTCATAAATATAGTTGTTTATTTTTATTATCAAGTATTATGTATTTTACTTCATCATACCGGTTATACTTTCACAATTGGCAGTGCAGTAGGTATGTTAACATGAGGATTAGCACCAACATGTGAACAATGTGTTGTCTACCCTATTGCCACCAGGAAGATGTCACTCATGAGAATTTTGGAGCTTCCCTCTAATCTTATGGGATCACCATCACACATGCAGTCTGCTTTGACCAAAGTGGTGCACAACTGTAACCAGGCATGACCATATCATTCCCCTACATGATAATGTCGACTGGCTCTAGATAACTACAGAACCAGATCTGCTACGCTATGTGCCTGTCCTCCTCTCTTGCCTTTAGCCTCCTGGCCTCCTGCTCCTGCAACACTAAATATACAGACACTGTGCGCTCAGCCTGCAGAGTCTTCCCACGTTTGTCTTCTCAAATCACTCATTTTCCAATCCTCAGCTCAATGTTTATCCTCTAAGATTTTTGCTCCCGAAAGCGGGCTTAAGAGCTCTGTTGCTTGCTCATGTCCTAATTCAAATGACGCCTTTATGGTTTCATAAGCTCTTTTGTCTAGAGAGGTCTGCCTCCTTTCCAGACGCAAGCCCCTGGAAGGCAGGGTGGGTTCCCCACATCCGCAACCCCAGGGTCCTCTGCAGGACCCCGACTGTTGCTCCTCCTCTCCTCCTGGTGCATGCATCCTGCCCCCTTCCCTGCTTTCTGTATCCTTCTGGCCCTCGTCTTCAAAATGGCTTTGTCAAGGCCTGGGAGAGTTGGGAAGGCCAGCTTTGACACATTTGAAACAAAGAGGTGCCATCTCTCAGATGGAAGTGCTTGTCCAAAAATTCACCTCCGTTCTGACTTTGTGTGACATTTCCCATCAGGGACAACATGACGAGTTGTCTTTTTGAGTGCTTCTTTAGGCCAAGTCTATTAATGCCAAGTCTATTAATGAGATTTTGTTTAGTCCAGCGTGAGTCAGAAGCCAAGGGTGTCTGCTCACAGATGTGCATTAGAAGAAGAACAGGGCTTGACTGGTAAGTGGCAGCCCCATCTTTAGGGCTGAGGTAATTTTCCAAAGCTGATTTTCTTAGTGTTCAGCAAAGTGGAATGTAATTTTAATTTGCAAGAAGAACTTTGGCTTCCATGAAACATAACTATCAGCTTTTTTTTTTTTTTTCTTCCTCTCAAAGCATTCTTCACAATGATGCCAGGGAGGTCAGAATAGAACCATTAGAGATACAAACAAATTTAATAAAAGCAAGACTCAAAACAAATTAAAAAGTCTGTTCTGGAATTTTATTTTACAACTTAGGGGGGTGGGGGTAGGGGTTTGGTGGTACCAAAGAATTCAGTAAATTGTTTTCATTTAATGATGTCCAAATACTCACTTAATATAAATGTGAGAGTAAAACATCACAGGAATGTATATTTAAAGATATTACAAAGCCAATTTGAATAAAGTTTTAGCTCTCCAAGCATTCGAAGGCATCAAAGACATTTATCTCCTTGCAGAGGGTACTTTATGCTGAGGATTCAAATTGGCAAAACTTTTTAATTGGTTCACTTCTACAGTGCCACACATAAAAAGTTTATGGAGGCAACAATTCATTAGACACTGCAACATCAGACCAGGACATCAACTATTTATAACACTGCCTGCCACTCAGACATGCAGCCACGTCAGGACGAGATATGAAAATTCACCAAGCGCAGAGATTTTTGTTAACCATTCATTTCCTTTTGTAAAGTTGATGGCCAGATGAAACACACTGCTTTACCTTGGTCTTCCTAAGTCAAATAGGAAGTGTAGGTGAGTGTACTCTTCAGATATCCAGCATCATGGAAAGACCATCAACTCCAAAGTCAATAAGCGAACCACACTTAAACGCATGGATGATGGGAATCCTTCATTCTCTGGGCTCTTTCTTCTTCTTCCTCCAGCCACATGCCCTCCAAAATGTCTGGAGTACCATTCACACAAGGGTAAAGGACAGCATAGTGCTTTCATTTTGGATTCTTCTCTGAAACATTATTTCTAAGTACAGGGCTGGGAGGAATAGTTTAGAGATGATTTAGTCATCTATACAAGTAGGAGTGAGGGCCAGGGCTCTCCATGGGCTATGGAAAGGAGGGCTTTGGCACATCGCAGATGGCAATAGAATTCTGATACAGGGAGACATTGTTTTGTAAAGAGAAACTTGTGTACTTTTTTTCTACCTTTTTTTTTAAACACAGAGGGAAAAACACAGAATAGGCTATGAAAAGCTAAGTATTATAATAAAACCAACAGACATTTACAGTTATAAGCAGACGTCCTTTTATTTAGCAAAAGATTAGGACTGAGGACAGCTTCTCTTTTTTTTTTTTTTTTTCACCTTATAGAGACAATGGTCTAGGAATTGGGACCAAGGCAGCTAATGTGATTAGGACTGGGGATCTCTTTAGCCTAAGAGGACTGGCGCTTTGCTAGGAGAGCAAAGGCAAGAGAGGGTCTCAGCTTGAATGTTAAAAGAAATCAGGTCCAGGATCTCCCTTAGATACAACATCAATATCCAGGGCCCATAGTTTTTATCATGTGACTTTTTTCTTTGAATGTATCAAGGGATTCTGGTGTGTTAGGGAGGTGGGGGTGAGGGAGGGAGGGACAGAGAGTGCAAGCGAGAGGGAGGAACTGCAGAATAAAATTAATGAAATTATTTTATATAAATAAATAAATAAATATACCACAGTGAACTTCACTTGTGATGCATATCTATAAACGCCAATGAAAAAAAGCAATACATAAATAGAAAGGAGATCAGTAGAGTAGAGGAAAGGGAACGGGGGAGGAAGGCAGAGAGGGAAATAAGAAGCCCGAGACTGAAATGAAGTAAATTATATTCCATGCATGTATGATTATGTCAAAACGAACCCCAAGTGTTATATATAACTATTCGGCACTAATAAAAAATTTTAAAACAAGAGAGAGAGAGAGAGAGAGAGAGAGAGAGAGATTGATTCGTTCATTTTTTTTTTTTTTTTGGTTGCACGTCCTGCTCTGTAGCTGGGGTCGCTCAGGGAATTGCTTGCCTAGGTCCAGCACACAAAATCCTGAAATGTGCTATGCCCAGGAAATGTGCTGAGCAGAGATCCGGTGGGGTGGAAGAGTCCTATTGCCTCCTGTCCTAGCCCACCCATCACAGGGTGTGATGGAGCGTGGAGGGCTCTGCCCCGTTCTGTGAGGAGGTGCAGTGGCGTGGAGCGCATTTACTGTATAGTAAGTTAATGAAGATTATAACCATCAGAATAAAAGGAAGGTTAATTGATCACCTACTGTGCACTGAGTCCTATGCTAGGGGCTTACATGCAATAACACATCATTATCGAATCCTTATTTTTACCCCTAGAGATCAGCATAACAAACCCCATCTCATAGAATCCAACAGCAAGGCTTGGAGATGCAGAGCAGAGGGACTTGTCTAAGTTGTACAGTGAGCACGGAGGAAGCCAGACTTCAAACCCAAGTCTGCATGGCCTTGCTCCTGGCGTTGTGGCATTTGGAGACTATCTCCAGCCACAGTCCTTCAACCTCTCAGGGGCTCAGTTTCTTTACCTACTGATTCCCTTTTGTGTGTCTCTCTGCCCTGGGGTGTCCTCTGGCTACTGCAGTGTGTTAAGACACAGGGCCAATCAGAAGTGCTAAGGAGTCCCATTACCTGCAGGCTCCCCACTAGCCCACTCTTGCCGGGGCTTCCTTCTTGCCCTCTCTCATTCTCCCCCTTTGCTCTTGGTATTTCCCCAGATCACCTACTAAATACCCATGACCTTGTCTTAGGCACTGATTTGGAGAATTCAAACTAAGACCACCTCTTACCCTAAGAAGGTCTTCTATCTGCAGCCGATGGTAGAATTATGCAGTATTAGAATGAAAAATCAAGACAGAAGAGACCGGCCCGTTGCAGATATCTGAAGGCACAGGGAACACTGAAACCATGTGTTGCTTTTGTGCACAGACTCAAGAGGAGGTTTTAGACGAATAGGGACGTCTCCCTGCTCCTAGCACCATGGCCTTGCAGAGAAACATTTTCTCATGTTTACCTATGTCTCTAAGCCTACCAATTTCAGTTGGTAGGCTTCCAATTGACCAATAATGTGGGAATAGCTTCTGAACAATAAAATGAAGTTTAAACTTGACCGCATGCCCCGTTGATGCTGACCCAAACCAAAGAGGCTGAATGAGAAATGATACGAAGAAAGATGAGCTTGCTACATCTCACTGGAGGTGCGCGGCTCCATTCGCATTTTGGTTTCATACTCAGACTCTGCCACGTGATAGCTAAGTCACGAATTTCCCTTCCTTGAGCAAATTAAAACGCAACTGGGTAAAGAGACATCCAGAATACCAGGCAAGCATGAAGGTGCAAGAGATCAGCTGGGCCTTGCCCACGGAGCTGAGCGCCTGTGAGCATCCAATTTCCTTCCCATCCTTTGAATTTGCTGTTACTATTAAGTAGAGTAGATTCAAGTGGTAGTTCATTAGTTGGGATAAATGGGCGTATCTGTAGGGAAGAAAATTTGGATAAAAGAAGAAAAGACTGCGTGTATGTAGAAATGACATCGGGGTCCTGCTGATAATGAAAAAAGAAATAACTTCTTCTGTGATTCTTGCTTTCCTATCATTACCGGAGAAGGAATACTGTCAGCATTGAGCCTCATATTTAGTTTTCCAAAGAGGACTGATCTTCTGCTGATGCAATAATAGCTCCTGTACACCCCGCATTCTGCATGCAGGTTAGGGTTATCCTTTCTCTTTCATTTGGCTTCACCCCTCCAATATTCTCAGATTCACAGTTAGTCATAAAGGAGATTTATGGTTCTGAAATATCCTCTTATTTTCTTCCCTTCTACTAATGAGTTGTATGAAATAAGTATGATTTTCCTAATGCTCATTTTAGTGTCAGAAATATAGAATTTAGCAAGGAGCATCAAAGCACTATTAATGCTGTAATTTAGTGACAAAATACCTCTCAGTTTTCAAGTGCCTCTTGCTATATTTCTTCATTTCAAAGGATTTATTGTATTATTTCCTTGGCTGTAATGGCCGGGTTCTAGTGTAATAGGCTTATTTTGATATTTTCTCCACAGTTTAAGTTATTTCAATAATAACTAACTCCACCTTTGAATGACGCTCAGCGAATAGGAAAACAGTGGGGGGTCCCATTTTATTTTTTCCCTTCTCAGCACCTTCAGGGGGTCATTTCATCCTTGACCAGAGTGTGGGGTTTCTGAATACTGACTGAGATCAGAGCTCTTTCCCTAGCTGAGGAAAACTGTGTCTCTTGGATAGGTCTCCCTGGCCACCTATCCAAGTTTAATAATTTTTTTTTTTCAAAAGTTTGAACTAAGGGGTCGATGTCAGCAATGAAAACAAATTTGTGACACAGATTCCCAGAGTTAAGCATGTGCTTGAAGTATTGTGGTTTCTAACTACTGGCTAAATTGGAATTTGAACATAAGTGAAGGAGAAACACAATCTGATAAAATTCTTACTTCTTCATCGTCTTTCAAATATTCTACTCTTGGCTCTGTGAGATTGCTTCGGATTTTACTGGCACGGGATATCAACAGCAGGCAGGTAGGTAATAAACTTGATTCAGTCTTTTGTAACTGGCAAATAGATGTAGCATGTCTGAACATCTTTTCTGGGATTCCTTGAGGGGGTGGAACAGAGAGATGTTAACTACGCTCCTGAAGAAGCACTAAAGGTGATTTTTCCTACTATCCAGCTTTATGGACCCATGTTTATGCCCTGGAGAGTTTCAGTGATGGAATTGAACTGTGCATGTCTATCCCAAGGAGGCTAAGCAGAAACCATTTAGCCCCAGGGGCCATTGGAAATCTCCTGGAAATCATTTGTATTTTCAGGCATCCAAAATTTTGAGAAGTCACAATTCTGTAGGCAATAAAACTGGGTAATTAAGAGTCCTTGAAACAGACTGGATATCTTTGAAATTTCCTTTTTATTGCAAATATATAAAGACATGTACATGGAAGTTTTAACAAAGACCCCAAATTTTTATATTATGATACATATCCTTTCTCTGTATTCAGTTTGTTTTTCAAATCAGTCATTGATTAGAAACAATAATATTCTCAGGACCAGTGGTGATACCTTTTCCTGGTCTGCTATCTCAGAAACATTCTTCAGGAGAACCAAACGTCACTGGGCTATAGAAGGAGAGACTCTTTAACTCAAGAATTTACCCTTTAGGGTCAGTGGCAAAACCTCCTAACTGTCTAACTTCCACTATTGACTCCTGGACTATTCTCAACACTTTGGCCAGAGACATTCTTCTAAATAAAGTCAGATAAATCACTCTGGTACTCAAAATCTCCAGTGGCAACTCATTTCCTTTGGAATAAGAGCGAGTAGGCATGTGACTTGCTTTCCAAGTTATTGCAGTTACAGTTTTACCAAACGTTTTGTGGCTGAAGATCACATGATCTCCAGCTTTCTGGCTTGCGTTGTCTATTTCTCTTCTAATTGTAAATTGGTAACTCATATTTTACATTTTAAGATAATTTAACATTCAGTTCTTACATTATATTAGCTAATATAGTATTAGTTATTCTTAAAAGAAAAACATACATCTCTGTGGCTTCAAAGGGTACAAGGTCACTTCTTGCTGCCATGGTCCTTAAAGTACGTCTTAGTGGACAGCCTGCCAAATGGTCAGTCAGAAACCCAGATTCCCTCACTCTTGTGGATTCTCCCTCTAGGGTTTTAGAGTGTCCCCATTAAGCCAGGGCACGGGAGAAAGTAAGATGGAAGACTGTTACAAGTCTTTACAGACATACACAGTTTTCTTTCCACATTCCACTGGCCAGCACTGAATCACTTGGTCACACCTAACTACAAGGAATGCTGTGAAAAGCCATCTAAGAGCCTAGGAGGAACAGGAAATGGTATTGTTGATCAACTAGTTGGCTCTGCCATACCTACCTACCATTCTTTCCCTTAGTTATTAGACCATATAACTAATCATAATTTTTTTCTCATTTCCCAGTGGTTTAGGACTTGCTCTGTTTTAGATAGCTGTGTGTCCTGGTGACAAAAGAACATGAGAAGAATAACGTAGAATTTTTTTTCATGGTTTCAGAGATCTCAGTACCTAGACGGTCGACTCCATTACTCTAGGCCCAAGGTGAGACAGAACATCGTGGCAGAAGAGTATGGAGGAGAAAAACAGCGCATGGTATGGCCACCGAGAAGCAGAGAGAGTGCCACTTACCAGGGACAAAATATAAACCTCAAAGACATGTCTCCAGTCACCCCTACTTGCCTAAGGCTACTGCCCAGTAAATCCACATCACAGGATTAATCTACTGATTAGGTTACATTTCTCATAATCTCATCATTTCACCTCTGAAAAGTTTTGCATTTTCTCATACAGGAGTTCTTGAGGGATATACTTCAACCTAACAGAACCATGCTCCTGCATACCCATCATGCTTGGATGACGGAAGGGAAGGACATAGTCTCTTGGGGTTATATACACCTGGGTTTACATCATAACTGGGGTGCTTACTAGTCACATGCCTTTAAGTTATTTAACTTCTTCTCTTATCAACATCTTCATCTGTCAAAAAGGTAAAAAAATACCTGCCTTATAAAATGATTTGATAAAAATTATGTATTAGAAAGCAGAATAATAGAGGGTAAGAGCATGGGTTCTGGAGTAGGACTGTGTGGGTTGAAATCTTGGCTCATTGTTTTAGGTGATGGATGAGCTTCAGTTTTCTCATCTGCAAAATGGAGGTCACAATATCATCTATCACAGAAGTTTGGAAGGATTATTCAATGAGTCAGTACATGCAAGATACTCACACTGGTGCTTGAAACGTAGAGCAAGAGGCATCTAAGGGTTAACCTTAATCCAGACTATCTGGTACATACTACAGGCTCTTGGTAAGGGTTTTTCTTTCCAAGTTGTTGCTACTTTGGTTTATTCTTTCAAGTAACTTTTAAAGACTGAAAACACCCAAAGAACTCCCCAAAGGGCTTACAAGCATGGGATTTCAAGCATCTTAATGGGACATCAAGGAGCTGATTGTGTAGAAAGCCCTTGTCACATGACCACTTGCTTTGATAACTTCAATGCTGGTTCTGGGTCCTGGAGGTAATTGCCAAGAGAGGACATTTACCCAAGGCTCTTTGAAGTGATTTTTAAAAATGTGTGATGTGAGGTTAAATAGAACATGATTCATTACCAATTTAGGGTGCACAATGGAGAGGGGAAGTTATTCAGGGTACCAGGCTCATCTTAGTAGAAGATTACAGTCTGAAAAATTGTTTAAAGAGAAATATAATTAGAATAATGGGACAACATAATGGGAAATCAATGCTATTAATGTAACTGCTAATTACTGTATTAGAACATTTATCCAAATCCCTTCTCCTTAAAAGTAAAAAACATGAAATTAAGTCACTGCAGTAGAGAATTCACCTAGGGGGACTCAGGGATTTTGGATTACTTTGAAAAATCTGCTCTGAACAATTTGCTATTGTACCAAATGTTAAGCTGGATCCTCCTGGTTTCAGGGAGCAGTTTGAATTGAGGACTTATGTTCTTATAGGTTCTGGGCAGTAAAGAATGTCCTAATCCTGTTTGAAATGGACATTTTGCTCCTGACCTTGGAAGTGTTGGTTTGTTGAATGTGGGTATTTTTGAAAATACCACAAAGCTGGACTTCTGAGTGCTGTGAATACCTTCTAGGGAGGTGAGGTAAAGGGCTTGTATTGATTTGGGATTGTTTGGAGTGAAGTAGACAGTGCGGCATTCCTGGCAGATAGACCTTGGTCCCACATAAGAAGAGGGGATAGAACTGGGGTCAAAGGCCAAGTGTTCTGATTTGAATTATCTGGGTACAGTAAGATGATGGTTTCCTTGGTGTCAGTGGGAGTTTATGTTGGAGCCCAGGGTGTACCAGCTGGGGGTGATGGGAAGGCCAAAAGTAAGGTGTAGAGCCAGAAGCCAAGAGCAGGAGGCTCAGAACCCCAAGCTAACAGGAAAGGAAGGAGATTTTTTTTTAATTGTAGAAAAAATATAATAAAATTTGCCATGTTAACACAATTTATTTTATTTTTTTTATTAGTTGTTCATGACAATACAATGATCTTGACACAACACATTTTAAATGTACAAATTAGCAACATTAACAATCTTGCACAACTGTCACTATTACCTATTTCTAAAACTTTTCCATCACCCCAAACAGAAACTCTGTAACTATTAAGAACATTTTCTCTTTTCCCCCAGCCCTTGATAATCTCTGATGTGGTGGTTTAGATATTAGGTGTTCCCCAAAAGCTCAAGTATGAGAAAAATGCAAGAACATTAAGAGGTGAAATGATCAGATTATGAGAGGTGTAACCTAATCACTGATGAGGAGGAACTGGGTGGTAACTATAGGTAGGCAGGCTGTGGCTGGAGAAGGCAGATCACTGGGGATGTGTCTTTGAGGTACACACTTTGTCCCTGGTGAGCAAAGAACTCTCTTTTTTGCTTCCTGATTGCCATGTCCTGAGCTGCTTTTCCCACCAGGCCCTTCTGCCATGATGTTCTGCCTCACCTTGGTTCCAGAGAAACGGAGTTAGCTGTCTATGGACTAAGACCTCTGAGAATGTGAGCTTCAAATAAATTTTGCTTCATCTGCATTGTTCTTGTCAGGTCTTTTGGTCACAGCAGTGAAAAGCTGACTAGAACATCTGGTCTACCTTTTGTTCTTATGCGTTTTCCCATTTTAACTAACTCATACATCATCCTTTTGTCTGACCTATTTTAGCATAATGTTTTCAAGGTTCATTCATGATATAGTATATCAGAATTTCTTGATTTAAAGGTTGAATAATATTCCTCTGTGTGTGTGTGTGTGTGTGTGTGTGTGTGCGCGCGTGTGCGCGTGCATGCCACATTTGGTTCACTTATTCATCTACCAATGGACATTTGGGTTGTTTCACCCTTTGGCTCCTGTGAATCATACTGCAATGAACATTGGTATACAAGTGCCTGTTTGAATCTCTATTTTCCATTCTTCTGTGTATTTACCTGGGAGTGGGATTGCTAAGTCATATGGTAACTGTGTGAGGAATAGCTAAATTGTTTTCCTGGAGTTGTTCTTGAGACCTGGGAAGCAGGGTCAGGTATATAGAATGGGGATGAGGAATGATACTACTAGGAAGTGGAGCAAAGGGGTGGAATCTGGGTCTTAGAGAGCAGAAGCTGTCTCCTGAGAATCCTGAGTCTCTCTGACTATCTTGGCCAGCTTGGTGGGACTATGTTAGAGTATGCAAAGTGGCATTTTATGTGCACCTGGAGCACCTCTTTGACCTGGGACAAAGATCAAGAAACCAGAACCGTATGGAGGCAGAGTCTATGGGATGCGTGCTGAAGCTTCCAGGGGTAAAGTTCAGCTGAGTTAAGGTTAAGTCTTGCCTCTAATCCCAGGAGACCTGGGGGAATCTGGTCAGACTGACCAGATTCTGTGTCTGCTCCTCACAGAATCTGTCTGTGAGGAGCAGACACAGATAGTTGGACCAGGAGGCTGTGCACTAATTCAACAATCAGATGGTATTTGAGTTAAAGTCACTCTAGGCGCCCATACTAATTGTGGGACGGCTATTTCCAGATGACCCATGGTGGTCAAAATGGCAGGTTTTTTATTGTCTCTTTTCACACCCTCTGTTGAGGCAACTCAAAGCAGTCTTATCTACCCCAAGAGCACAGGAGCTGGGCCCAGCACTTACTTGTATCATCCAGCAACTGGGTTTTAGAGGATCATCTAGGATATCTTTTTCTTCTTTTCTGTGGTTCCTTTACCAGAAACTTCAATATCACCTGGGAATGCTTTAGATCACTGGTTCTCAAACTGGAATTCATACACCTAGAAGACGCTAATACAGATTGTCGAGCTCTGCCCCTAGACTCTGCAATTCAGTAGGTCTGGGTAACAGCCCAGAATTTGCATTTCTACAGTGCTCTCAATTGTCATCCATAGGCTTGCATTTGGCGTCACATGGTGGGATCACAACTATAGCAACTCAGAGACAGTCCCAGAAGCACTTTTCTGTTGTTTAAACACCCATAGGAATTCATCCAGGCAGTTAGGCTAGTTAATATGCATCTTCTGAATGGAGTGGTCTGAGAGTCAGCATTCCTTACACATCTCAGATGATCCTTGAACTACATCTTTAAGAGAGAATCTAAAAGCTGTCTGCATATTGGAATCACCTCCGAGGTTTTCAAACATCACAGTGCCTGGTTCTTACCCCAGAGGTTCTGATTTAATTGGTCTTGAGTGGGAGCTGGGATTTAGATTTTGAGAAAGTTACTCCTGGGATTCTGACATGTGACCAGCATTGAGCGCTTTGTCCATTGTCTTATTTCTTGCCTGTGTGTTCTCCTTCCTGCTTTCTCTCTAAATACTTCTGCTTAAAGCAACTAGTTGATCTCTCGTTTATCATTGAAATTGCCTCCAGATTAAGTTTTCTGAAACTAATTCTGAACGGACTTCTCCTTTGTAAAAAACAGAATCCTCAACTCCCTACACCCTCCAGGGGTCAAAGCCATCTTATGTTCACCTTTTATCTTCTTTGGGGCAGTTCCAATCTGCTCTTCCACCACAGTTACTTCTGGACTGAGCCCTGCATCTTTAGAAAGCTTAAATGAATCTCTGTCCTCTAAGTACACTAGCTTTTCCTATCTCTCAGCTTTTGCTTGGGTTGATTCTCTAACTGGTTGATCTTTTCTATGTACAGGTATCTGTCACTCAAGGGCCGTCTCTGTTTTTACTTATTCTGACAGCTTCCCCTGATCTCCCTATAGCTCATGTAATCCTTTTCCCTCTAGTGCTTTCTTTTGATATTCTTAAAGCACTCATTTTTATCCCTTGTATTTCTGGCATTTACGTTCATTTACCCTCCTTTCTGGATTGTAAACTCTTTGGGGCCAGAGCCTCTTGTTGCTCATCCTTGTGTCCCTGGTATGTCCTATACCTTGCCTGGCACATAGCAAGTCCACAAAAGATTTGATAAGTCATATCCAATCAAGTCATTTCCTTCAATGTTATTAATTCTATTTTGACCTCTCTGCCACATGCTGACATTTTAATCTCACTGCTTGACATTTAGTACATCCTTAGGGATTTTGGCTAAATAAATGCTTTTCAGAAAGCTCCAAATCTTCTTTATGCAGATGCAGTGTAGTGTCTATGGTGTCTTCCTAAGTTGGCAATGTTTTAATTGTTCACTCTTTGTTTCAGTTTGTGAGGATTTTGATTTCCTTGGGTCCTGAGACAGTGTGGGATCCTATAGCAAGCCAGAGGCCACATTCATCTCACTTTCAAGAAACTCATTATGTCCCTAAAAGCTTTGGAATGCAGTGGTAATGAGACAGACATCTAGGAAGCAGATCTAGCACTGAGTCCTCCTTGCTGTCCGCGTAGGAACTCTGTTAAGTGGGTGATGGGACTTGGAAGGTAATGATGTTTCTGGCAATTAAATTGTGTCCTCAGCAGTCACTTGCAATCCTGTAGGAACAATTATAAGGAATCCCCTCTCATTTGGCACAATGAGATATGAACATTTTCTAACTGGCTAATTAGTGTAGTTATCATATTTTAGCCAAAAATGTCAATGTGTAGGGTTTAATTAGTCTGCCCTAGGATTATAAGATAACTTCCTAGTTTAGTCAGTCCGTCAGCATTTTCAAAATTTGGGAAGATGCCAAGAACTATCACCTACACACTTGCATAAACTTTTAAGCAATTCTAGAAAAATTACTTCATGGAGGAAATAAAGTTTCCAGAAATAAAAGTCCTGAGTTAGATGTAAAGAGAAGTTTTGATCGAAGGAATATGTAATTAGCGGGCAGTGGAAAGAAACCAGGACTTGATGTTCTGTTGTTTTTTTATTTCTACTTTCAGAACATGGGTGGTTCAGACAAGGCAGCCTCTGATTTAGACTTCTGAGTTTTCCAGTAGTGGCATCTAATTCCAACAGGTTAAGCTACATGGCAATTTATTGGCAGGAAATTTGGTAAAGCTTTGAATTAAAGGAGCCTCTTAATAGCTTGGCCAGGCAAAGTAGGGACCAGAGAAGTTTCTGGGACATAGATCATAGGAATCAATGGACATTGTCTTCAGGATTTTGCTTGTGGGATGAATGTGTTGCAAGTAGTTTCAGTTCTTTTGGTTTTCCAGAGAAAAATCTGCCTTGGCTTATTTAAGGACATGAAATGGGTTGAAGAATGTCCCCTCAAAAATTCATGTCCACTTAGAACCTCAGAATGTGATCTTATCTGGAATACAGGTCTTTGCAGATACAACTAAATTTTAAAGGTTTGAGATGAAAGTATGCTGGGTTAGTTGGACCTTACATCTGACGAGTGTATCCTTATCAGAGACCGAAAAGGAGGAGACAGAGGGATATAGAAAAGAGGATGTGACGTGTTGGCAGATATTGAAGTGATTTTCTGCTGGCAATCATCTTAAATTGAAAGCTAGACACAGGATAGCATGCCGGTCAGTTTTTTTGTTGCTGTGACCTAAATTCCTGACAGACACAACTTAACGAAGAAAAAGTTTATTTCGGCCCATGGTTTCAGAGGATTCGGTCCTTGGTTGCTGGATCCACTGCTTTAGGGCCTGACTGAGGAAGACCGTCATGGCGAAAGGGGACGGCAAAAGAAACTGCTCATCTCCCAGCAGCCAGGAAGCAGAGAGTGAGAGCAAGAGCAAGAGAGAGCAAGAGTAAGGGGGAGGGAGAAGATAAATCCTTCCATGGGGACAACCCCTCTGACTTACTTCTTCTAACTAGGTCTCACCTAGTTAGAACTGTCTGTTCAACCATCAATGGAATGATTCACAGATAAAGTCAGAGCCCTCCGATCCAATCACCTCCCCCCAAACCCCACCTCAGAACCTTGTTGCATTGGGGACCAAGCTTTCAACACAAGCCTTCAGGGGACATTCCGGATCCAAACCATATTCCTCTGTCGGAGCTTCCAAAAAGAACCAATCCTGCTGACAGCTTGAGTTTGGACTTACGTCTTCCTAAACTGGGAGAGAATCAGTTTTTGCTGCTTTGTGGTCATTCGTCCCAGCACCCTCAGGAAATGAATCTTGTCACGTCTATTTGTCCAGACGAAGCAGGGTACCTTAATGGACAGTCTCATTGTAATCGAATGCCATGGGGTAGAGGGACTTCTCCAAAGAAAATACAGTGGTTGTCATCACAGAAAAGAGCCCGAATGGAGGGCAGGAACCACGGGATGCCCACTGAGTGTTAGAAATCACAAAAGAGCTTCCACTACATTCCTCCCTTCTCTGGGGTGCTGGAGGACAAGGCTGCGAAACACGCGGTCTCGCACCTGCCTCAAGTGAGATTTGAAGCCCATCTTTGGATTTTCCAAGTTATAACTAGTAAAGTCTTTTGGGGAGACGTGGTGGTGGTGTGGGTGGCAAGGGCTGCTGGCAGGCAGTGTGTAGGATGAGGCCTCATATATGTGGGTCATAAAGGAAGCATCTGAAATAAATGAGAATCTGCTGTTGTACTTATTGAAAGCATTTCAGAATAATGATCCTAACCTCACGCCTAACTGGGATATTGTGAAAAATGTAGGCTGAACGTAATCAAAAGAATAAGCTCTAGTCCATGCCCAGAGAAATCATGATGAACCAAGTGGGATTTGTTGACCTCATTTGGGTGATTTTGTATTTCAGTCCTCTTAAGTTATTAGATATTCAGTGTCCAGAGAGGTATATTTGTGTTTATTTCCATTGCAACTCTGAGATAACAGTAATTGATATTTATGGGGGACTTCCCATAAGCCAATAACCATGCTAAATGCGTTCTACACACATCATCTTATTTAATCCTAACAGCTCAATAGTGTTGATATTGTTAGTGACTCTGATTTTGAGGTGTGGAAACAGGCTCAGACATGTTAAGTTGTCTAGGGTGTCACATAACCTAGTGGTGGTGGTATCAGGATTCAAACTTGGAGTCTTGACCTCTAAATTAATTCTTAACTAATGGTTTAGCTGTTATATGTACTTTTATTACGAATATACACATAATTTCATTAAGAAGTGTCATCTTTCTTTGGTCATTTTTATAATCTTCCAGAAGTCTTGCTCTTGTGTCATATTCTTTGGAATCTTTAAATTCCAGTGGAATAACCAGAACTTTCTTTGTGCTGTGAAGTGTACTGCCTGCTAAGCTAATCTCTTTTCTACTGGGGAATATGTATAACATGAACTGGTTTAGCTAGACTGAAAATCAATCACCAAGGCCACCAATGATGCTTAAAAAAATCAAAAGCAGTTAGCATACAAATGAAAGTGATTCCCTATAACTCTATGTGGGACAAATTTCCTGAACTGCACCAATAAATCAAGGCTGTTGAGGTTCAGTTATAAAGGAAGATAGATTGGACAATTTTCCCGTTACAAACAAGCTGTTTTGTACTATGTATCTATCAGCCAGTTATTCAGGTCTAATTTAAGAATGTGCAAGTAAACAGGGCCAAATGTATTTAAATATACTAGCATTAAAAGTTGCCAAGTGAGACTGCATCAACACAACTGGATTATTTCTGTAATCTTCAAAGTGCCTTTTGCATAAATGCAATTAGGAATTCTTCACTATAAAAACATTGTCTGTGCGAACACCTCCCACCTTTTCTCCACTCTCTGAGGTTAAATTTTGGTTATTATTTTTTTTCCATGGAAGACTTCTGGAACTCACGGGTTCCACTATCTACCCTCTTCCATAGTGCTGCATGATTTTGCTGCTAGGATATTACAGATACAGATGAAGCCAGACAGATAAACCTACTTCCGGCTTCCATTATCTTGAGAAGTTGTCTGACTTCAGGGCCTCGGGATCCTGTCAAGTGTTTAGGTAATTTGTATCAGGACTCAGGGGCTGTAAATCAATAGAGAGGATGCTTTTCTCTACAGGATCTATGTTCTTTATTCTCTCTCGGAGTTGGACCAAGACAACCTTGGGAAGGTTGATACTACGGACAGGAGAATTGGGGGGGTATAACTTCACAATGGTAATATCAAATATTTATCCCACATTTATTTGAGCCCAGGGAATATTGGAAGTGAAGGGCCATTGGTGGCAGCTCTGAGCCTCTCTGCTGTTCAAAGAGATCTGACTGACTTCAAACATGCTTACCATGTTTTACATGCGCTTACACTACGGCTTAGATCTAAGCATGGGCGCTGGAACCCAACTGCTTGGTTTCAGATGCCAACTTTTTCACACACTAGCTTGTGACCTTGGCCACGTTCCTTAATTTCCATGGAAAGGGAGACAAATCTTTGCCTCCTTCCTCTCAGGGTCTCTTGCTGGACTTGAGAGTCAACCTGACCTAAGGTAGTTAACAGGAGAAAAGCATACAGCTTTGACACATAGATAACTCCCCTCCTACAAAATGAAGACCCCAGGAAGTAGAAAAATCTGGATGCTTATATACAGTACATGGAACAAAGAGTGGCAAGATAGAAAAAATGGGGTGGTGGTGGGGGCGGGGCTAAAGGAAGATGAGAGATATTTTAACAAGTTCTGTAGATGCAGATTTTTCTAGGTCTCCACTTCCCATCTCTGGTGACAAGGATGTTTCTCTCTCCTGGTTCAGAGAGGGCAGATGTTACTTTTGTAGCTGCTGTTTTTCAAGTGCCTCTGGCTTAAAATAGTCCTGATGCCAAACTGGCATGTTTTGGGGTGGTGTATTCTGCCACTCTTCTTTACGTATGTCAATCATCTCCCCTATAATATGCATTTCATACTAGTGTCCGACTTCAAGGATTGTTTTGAAGTTTAATTGGGATAATCCATAGAGACTGGTGAATGGCACGTAGGGATCCTATGCTAATTATTACTGTGATCAAAACGAATGTCCTGGAATTGGGGAATAATTGTCAGTTTGCTAATAGCATCATTCTCCTTCTCGCCAATTTTGGCCTTGTTTTCCTTTGGGAAATCATCCCTTGTCTAAGCTGGGTCCGTGTTGGTTTTCGTACATGACTGTTCCCCTCCTCTTCTCCTAGTTTGGAAATGGCCTTTGATCTGGGTTTGGTCCCTTGGTCTATTGTATTACTTCATGACTTCATCTACTAATTAGGTCAAGGATAGGATCAATGAAACCCGGTCCAGAGACTTTGGCAGAGTGTTGGGAAGAAGAAGATGAAGTTGCTAGGAGGTAAGGTGGGAGCCTGGAGGTGAGAAGATCTGCCATCTTGATGAGGTCTGCTTGGGAGAGACCTGCATAGGGAAAGGCAAGGCAGAGAACTGGAAAGGGAGGAGTCTGAGTCATGGTGACATCGCTAGGTCCAGGCCTCCTGGAAGCCAGAGCTACAACCAGACTTTCAGACACTGGCACCAATAAATGCCCTCTGGCTTGAGCTAGTTTGATTTAACTTCTAAACTGAAATTAGGGTGGGCCTATGTCCTTGTTTCTTATGGACCAGTCCTGGTTTATATCCATTGTCCTGGCAATTATTAGTCACTCTTAGAAGCGTCTGATTAAGAGGATAGATTATGTGATCTTTTAAGTCCTGGTCAATACAGCAACACTAGATCTCCCTCACTGACCCCCCACCATGGAGTCACACTTCCCAGTAGTTTCTCAAATCATTCGGTACATGCTGTACTGTGTTCTCACTGAGGAAATTCGGGTACATACGCTTGTCTCCACCCCTTTCCATATCTAGTGACAGTTTAAAATCCTTTTTAAATTGACAACTGCCACATTGTTGAGAGCCACAGCCGAAGGGGCCCCAGCAAACTTTCAGACTGCCAGCTGATGAGCTGAAGGGGCCCCAGCAAACTTTCAGACTGCCAGCTGATGATTGGCTCACAGCGGCCCCAGCAACATCTAGCTGATTGGCTCCTCTGTGGTGATGCTCATTGGGCTGTTTCCCTGCCCTTTCAGACCACGGAGCTGCTCATTGGGGGACTTTTTTGGCTCCGCCCATGCGACCCAGCCAATCGGCCTCAAGAGCAGGAGGATGGTGGGAGGAAGAGGCGGGGTTGGTGTGTGTGGCTTGTGGGAAACCGGTGGTGACAGTTGGGCTCTGAGGGTTTTTCCTGAGGAGCTGTTTTGTTTGGCTGTGTGTGGTTCTAAAAATAAAGTTAGTTTCTTTTGACAAGTGGCTCCTGAATTGTGCCCAGCCAGACTGCGGCACCACATGATCCCCATATTCCAGCTCTGTCCAGAACTTAATGGTACTTGGGAAACTTTCTAGTCCTGGTAAGGAATAATTGGACTTCTCCAGGGCAGCAATAGCTCTTCCAATCTCCCGCTCACCCCTCACTAAACCATGTGAGAAGAGAATCGTACTTCACTCTGGGTTCTGGGCTATCTATCTATATGTCTATTTATTTATTTATTTTTCCTGGTGGTAATGGCAAAGTTGAAGACACAAGTAACTTCTGTGGGAAAATATTCTTGTTTAGGCAACATGGGTCAGCAAACATATCTATAGTTAATATTTATTATTTACTTTTGCCAGGACGAGGGCTAAGTGCTGTGTGTGCATTACATTATACAATTCTCACAGTGACACGCTGAAATATGTACTATTAGTTCACCCATTTTCAGATGAAGTGATTACAGCAAGTAATTGGCAGAATCAGGATTAAAACTCAGGTCTGTTTGATCCCAAAGCCTTTGTTTTGCACTGGGAAGAAGCCTCCACCTGAAGTCAGGAACCCTGGTGTTCCTTTCCCTGCCTGTCCTTAATCAACCAGCTGGGTGACCTCGGGCAAGGCCTTTATTTCCTTAACTGACAAATAAGTGATTGGATTAAGTGACCTTGGAGGTCTCTTGGGGTCCAAGGAGTTTTTGATTCTAGGTATCAGGGCATGGGGTCAGGAGTTCAATTTTTCTTTAATGTCTGAATGTCTAAATCTTCCCTTCGGGACAATGCATTCTGTCATGAACCAGTCACCAAGGCTCCCAGTTGCAAATCAAGAATAAGAGAGAGGGGGTGGTTTGTGGGGGTGATGAAAGAGAAGAATTTCCCTCTGCTAGATATTTAGAAAATGGTAAAATTTGCATTGAAAGTGTATTATTATAAGTAGAAAATAATGATTAATGTCATTTCATGTTCTTTTCACAAGTCATGATAGATAATGAACAATGATAACACTATGCATGATTGCTGATCCTTGTGACATTCAAAACAGATTCAAAATTCCTATTCCATATACAGGACTCAGTTAGGGTGCTATATTAAATTCAAACTTAGGGATCAGATTTAAAATTCAAATGCATATCCTTTTTGCATTTCTATTTTGACACAGCATTACAAATTACTCACTGTAATATGAATTAAAGATGGACTTTGGCACAATGTGGGAAACATGAAAAGAAATCCTATTTAAATTTAAATCCTTTTTTCCCTTTTCAGGCTTTCCTTCCCCCTCCATATTTTCCCCCCAATATATCTGCTAATTATCAAAAGTATTGCTGTTTAAACAGTGATTTTTTTTTTTCATTCACATTTTATTATTTTCTGTGGCTAGCAACTGCCAAGAATCAGTGTTGATATCTTGAATCACAAGTATTTCATGGTGATATTCTTAAATAAAAGAAATTTAAAAGTACTTCGACCCATCTACGTTTTAGTATTTACCTAATGTACATGGCACAGGGAGAACTGATATAAAAGAGGACAGAGTGGCAAATGTGCTTCTAAGTTTATTACAATACAGCCCGTGAAATGTGCAAAGTGGACAAATTAAATTTAATGTTCAGGTGCATTGTCCATTTGTTTGGGGGGTAAAAAGCAGCACCCTTTGAGAACCTGATAAGAATTAATTAAATTTTAATTATGCCATGTGCAATGTGGACTCTTTAGCATTTCATTGCAAGTAATCACTGGGGCCTCTCAATCCAAATAACTGAAATTTTTCCATGTTTAAAATGGCCACATGCCTCTGTTGTGGTTTGGATTTGAGATCTCCCCCAAAAGCTCCTTGTTGATGCAGGAGGTGAAATGATTGGATTATGAGCCATTATCTAATCAGTTTACCCCAGTTTGAATGTACTAACTGGATGGTAGTTTTAAGCAAGCGGGGTATGCCTGGAGGAGGTGGGTTACTGGAGTGTGCCCGCGAAGGGTTGTTCTTCCCTGCCGACCCTTCCCCACTCTGTCTGCTTCCTGGTCACCATGAGAAACACAGTGCTCCTCCTTATGTCCTTCTGCCATGATGTTGGGCCTCCATGGCCCAAAGCAATGGAGTCAGATGACCATGAACTAAACCTCTAGAACTGTGAACCAAATAAACTTTTCCTCCTTTACTTTGTTCTTCTCAGGTATTTTGGTGACCGTGGTGACAAAGTACAGGTTCCCTGTCAATCATTTTAGGACCTTCTATTTCTTTTCTTTTTTTTTTTTTAGCCACCTTATTTCTTGTATGACATAAATAATATCTTTAATGTTTTTCCTTTTAAGAGAAGGGGAAATTTTGTTTGCTGTTTGTATAAATGAAGGCAATGCCTTGAAATTGTTTATCCAGTATTGTGAGATGAAGTTGTGTGAATTCAAATATTCTCCCTGTTTTCATCAAGCAGGGAAGCTCCCTGAGGTTAAGGGCACAGTTTGTCACTACAGAGATGGAACCTGACATTTTGACCTCATTAATGCTGTGCTATCACAAAGCAGGTGAACCACAAACCTAATTTAGCAAAACAACCAAACCCATAAAAAAAAGGGCAAGAAGAGAAAATCTGAGATGCCTCCAATAAACTTTTATTATTGAACTTAAAAATTCTTTTTTAAAATTGCCAGAAGCTTCCCGTCTTTGTGTTGATACGTAGGCTGTTATGCTTATGAATGCTTGCAAACTTACCACACAAGGTCAGCAGAGAAAACTCAATTCAGAATTGCATTCATTTTTGTGCTTCTCCAATTCCTGAAGGTTCTTCTTTAGCCTTCAGTGAAATCAACTCTGCACTAATCAATGAGAAATTGCAGAGAATATAAATCTTTCAAGATCAATAATTTGTACAATAATTACCTAAACATATTAGGGAAGCCCGGTAGTGCATCGTCTAGCAAATCCCTGGCTCATGCTCCTAATGTCTCTAATGCTCAGTCAGATCTGATGAAGTTTTACCTACCTTGCCCTGGTTTAGGATAATCCTGGAGTTCAAGAGAAAGAATATCGTAAGGTTTTCTTCTAATTAATGGACATTAAAAAAATGAACATACATAACTCCTTTAAAAGCCAGGTTGTTTGTCAATATCAAAGTTTAAAAACAAGGGTTTTCAAAGCAAGGGTCCTCTCATGTTTCTGAAATGCCAAGTTTATTCTCTTCCCTAACACAGCCTATATAGGCAAACCCGGCGTTCAGCAACCAGCTGTGGCTTCACATTAGAGATCTGACACAAGAGACTCCCCTTCCTTCCACGAGCCCTGGTCACTAGTCTTACTGCTTTTCCACAACCCAACGCTGTGGTGTCCAGGAGTGAGTGTTGAAGTCATGAATTGGAACCACCAGAATGCTGTGAGCCTGGAGTTCCAGTTAGGACTGTGTTGAAAGACCTTTTAACTCTCTCAGCTTCAGACCCTATCTCTAAAATGGATGTCATAGTTCATTTATGCTGATAAAACAAAATAACTGAGGCAGGATAATTTATAAGCAATAAAAATTCGTCTCTCATTGTTTGGAGCCTGGGATGTCTGAGAACAAGGTACTGGCAGATTTAGTGTCTGGTGAGGACCTTGCTGCCTCATTTCAAGCTGGTTTCTTGAATGCTGTGTCTTTACTTGGTAGAAGGGGTGAAAGGACCAAAAGAGCCCAAACGACTTATTTTCTGACCTGTCATAGACGCTAGTTCATTCAGGAGGGCATAGTCCTCATTACTACTTAATCGCTTCCCTAAAAGGTCCCACTCAATATCACCAAGATGGGATAAAGTTTCAACAGGCATTTGGGAGGGCATTCCAATCACAGCATGGGGGTTACAATAATGCTGAACACATAAGGTTAAATGCCGCTGAAAGTGCTCTCTGAATTGTTTACCTCCTGTATTCTGTGGGTCGTTTCCTGACATAAAATAGCTTTATGTGTGAGTGGAGGAGTCATGGTGGAGACCCAAGGACTTCATGGATGTAGTCAACAAAGGAAAAACTCTGGAGAACTTCCCACGTGGGCTGCATTCATTCATTGCACAAATATTACTGAGTGCTGACCAGGTACCAGGCAATGTGCTCTCTGTTGGGGTTACCATGGTGAGAAAAATCAAGCCCAGAGCTTATAATCTAGCAAGTGAGAAAGACTTTATCATTAGCCAGAAATAGAGGTCAAACTAAGATGTGATGAATACAGCAAAAGGGATGAGTGTGGTGCCTAGAAGACGTACACTGGCAGGTTGAAGAGATGCTGACGTGTATTAAGTGTAGTCTACCTTCCCAAGGGCTCTGTTAGGGAGGAGCTCAGGCTACTGAGGACGTGTGAGGTCCTGATAATGTAAATATATCCAGAATACTAGTTTCAGATCTTACTGGGTTTGTGATTTTTTTTATTTTGCCTAAATAACTTCAGAATATTCTTTAGGCTTGATGGCACAACCATACTCAAATGGAATGGTGTTTTAGTCAGCTTTTCATGGCTGTGACTGAAAGAACCCCACCAGCACAATTGTGGAGGACAAAGAGTTTATTTGAAGGCCCACAGTTTCAGAGGTCTTAGTCCATAGAAGGCCTGCTCTGTTCCTCGGGGCTCCAGGTGAGGCTGAACACCATGGCGGGAGAGGGTGGCGGAGGAGGGAAGCAGCTCACATCACGGTGATCAGGAGGCAGAGACAGACTCCACTCTCCAGATACAAATATATACCCAAAGCCAGGCCCCAATTCCCACCTCCTCCAGCCACATCCAACCTGCCTCTAGTTCCTACTCAGTCCCTATCAGGGGATTAATTCACGGATTGGATTAAGGCTCTCATAACCCAATCATCTCTCCTCTGAACCTTCTTGCATTGTCTCACTAGTGAACTTTTGGGGGACACCTCACATCCAAACCATAATGAATAGGTTAGAAAAGAAGTCGTTTAAAAACTTAGCTTAACACATAGAAATTGAATGGTAAAGTAAATTTTATGATTGGAAAGAAAAGTCTGCTGTGTTAGCGCTCTTAGAAAGGCAGTGTCTGTCGTGCTAAGAACCAGGCTTTCAGGATGGATATCGGTTTTTGAAAGAATGAAGTAAAATAATAATTTACATAATTCCAGGTGCACTGGACTCTGCATATCTCCAATTATATATGAAATTTAAAGGCACTTTTAGATAAGCTTTATTCTTCTTGCAGGGCAGGGGGAATAAGTTGCATATTTTTGATAAATTTTGTTTTCAGGGGAGACGGGAGGTTTCTTAAAACAAATTCATAGAAGGAAGACTGGAGGGAGCTTTTTCTTTCCCACCTTGCTGCCCCTGTGAGGCACAGGGAGGCTGTTTTTCTCATTGTGATTGCCTTAAAGAAGGTTAACTCTTCAACTTCCAAGTAACTTTGTATTTCACAGTTTCAGTAAAGAGGATTCTGAAACTAGGATGAATGTCACAGAGACTCCAGTAGTTTATATTTGTACAGTAATTTATTGTTTACAAGGAGAAACTTTGTTCTTGATCTTAAAATATTGAAAAAGCACCAAAGAGGGAAAAAATATCCTGAAGTTATTCTATTATTGCCACATTAGATTTTTTCCCCCAAAAAGTAGCATTAAAAACTAAGATAAAAGGAAAAGTTTAAATAAAGCTAATTGAATCTTAGTGGTACAAGAAACAGAAAGAGGTTCAAAACTATTAAAATCTGCATTTCTTTTATCTGTAAGTAGATATTTTTAATCTATTTGGTAAATTCTGGGTCACTATTTTTTTTTCCAAAATGTACATTTTTTTTGGTCATCATTTCCTCTCTTTTCTCCTTCTGGGACTTAAATTGTAGATATAACAAACTGTTTGATATTGCTCCACAGCCGAGTCTCTTATACACCCTTCCCCAAATTTCTGTCCTTCAGATTAGATAAATTCCATTGACTCTTTTCCTTTGACTCCAGTTTTATTTTAAGCCTATATAGTGAAATTTTCATTTTGATATTGTACTTTTCACTTCTGTTATTTGTTTTTTAAATATATTTTACATTTCTATAGAGATTCTTCATCTTTTCATTCATTGTGATCATGTTTTCCTTTAAACCCTTGAATATATTTATTAATAGTTCCTTTAAATTTCTTGGCTGGTAAAATCTGGGATATCTTGGGATCTATTTCTATTAGTTGCATGTTTTTTCTTGATTATGAGCAACACTTTCCTGTTTTCTCACGTTTAGTTACTTTTAATTTTTATGGCAGGACTTGAAGAAGATACATTTTAGGCAGTCTTGCTTGTAATGTCATTTAATAGATATGGAGTTTTGTTCTGGCAGACAGTTAAATTACTGGCCAATCTTTTTAGTCCTGCCAGGGTTGGTTTTGTTCTTTGTTAAGTTAAATCTATTCAGTTTTGAACTTTGTCCCAAAGTGTGGTCCTTATTCCGTGGTCCACTGGTTGCTTGTAAAACATGACCTTATCTGCTGTTTGAACTGAGTGCCCAATGTATTAAATCAACTTTTTGATTTTGACCTCACTACCCCTGCATGACCCATATTGTCTCCATTCAGAAATCTCCTTTGAAATAATGGCTCAGCCCCTGATAGGCATTCTCTCCTAGACCTTAAAAAATCTTACCCTCTACAACTGAGCCCTTGGCCAAGAACCCAGAGTAAATACCCATCATTCTTTCAAGCCTCGTTTTATCTGTGCAGCTCTCTCTTTGCAGGACCCTCCTCCACCTGCGGCTTCCTCAGTGCAGTAGGACTTCCAATGTCTACTTGGCCTCACTTTGTGTGGTTACTTCTCTTAAAGAAGATAGCCTGTAGTGTCTGCTGCTCAATGTCTTAAACAACTGCCATACGTACTTTGTACAATTTCAGAGTTGTCTTCAGCAGGAGGCAAATCTGGTACCAATTATTTTGCAATGACTAGAAACAGAAGCCTAGACACTCAGATTCTTTTGCTTTAAATTTTGCACAAACTGTATATTCCTGACACTGTTAACATACCGAAACTTCATCTGTATTTCTGCTAGGAACCTACCTGACCCCAAAGTGATTATGATTTTAAAAAAAATGCTCAGAACAAGGCAAGATGCTGATTTCAAATTGTAAGATTTGACTACTGTAAAATGAGGCTACCTAATCAAAGAACAAAGAGACATCAGACAGCATTTTCACTCAACAGGACTTTCAGGCATGATTAGTTAATTAACCAATACTTCAGAGGCTTTAAATTAAATTCTCCAAATTTAAATGATGACTAAACAAATGTGGCAACACATGTGTGGGTCCACATAATATAAACCTTTGTTTCAAACATAAATATTGACAAGAGAAAGAGGAGAAGACTCTCCATATTAGATACCTCTCTCCTATCTACCTATCACCTACCTCTCTCTGTTTGTCTGGTTTTGTGACACTGATTGAGTCACAACTATACAGTTAAGTACTTTGCATGTTATATTATATTACATTTAATCTTCACAAAATACCTTTGAGGTTAAGTAACTTATCCAACTTTACCTACCAGTGATCTTGACTAAGCCAAATCAAATCTCAGCAGTCAGGCTTCCTGGTACTATCACAATAAATAACCCAGAAAGTAGAGAAGAGGTAGATGTTTTTAGAGAAAGATATTAAATTCTGAAAAAAAAAACAACAACTCCTAGTTGTGCACACTACTAGACTCTTAATATTCTTTCTACTCCTGTGACAAGTTATGATTTGTGGGTCTGTTAGTAGGGTTGGCCCCCATCGAATGCACTAAATTTATCCTGATATTGTACCCAAAGTGACTTAACGTTATGTATAGGTGGGAAGAACCATGTTGTTCAAGAACAAAAGTTTGTCTCAACACAGTTTATGGGTTGCTTGAGTTTATAATATCCCCTCTCCAAATATGTCTTGTCTCCTATGAGGCTGCTTCATGAAATAATATGTCATAAGAACACACTAACCCAAATACAAACATCTCTCCTTAAAAATCATGGCTTCTTTCTTATTGTTTTCACATCAAGTGAGTCAAAAAAAGATTGAAACATTAATATATTTAGGGATTTTTTTTGTGCAGTATTTATTTATTTATTTTTAAAGAGGTCCAATTCATGGTTCCTATTGGGTACCAAAGCAAGAAAATTCCCATATTTTCTAGGTCATATGGCTAAATGGTGCCTCATGGGATTAGGTTGATTTTTAAGGAGCCTCGCATATTTTCAGCTTTTGTTTTTTCCTTTGTGTTTTTTCAGATTTGTTCACATCCTTTGTTTCTATGCTCACGTTCTTTGGTGTTTCTGAAGCTCCGCGGTAGAAAGGAAATGTCAGATGATGCTGGAGAAGCAGGCCGAGGCGATAACAAATAAAAATTAAAAATAATAACATAAAGACAGAAGCTACTCTCTTGCTGCTTTACAAACAAAGGAGAGTTCTTGGAACAATTCGTTGGTTAATTTAATAAATAGCGTGCAGTTGGTGAAAGCATAAGCTGTGTGAGTGCTACGTTTCAGATGCAGTATGCCCCTCAGGGCTGGATGTGCTGGAGATTTGTTCCCCAGTGGGGTGGACTTGAGGTTGGTGAACCTGTAAGAGGTGGGACCTACTGGGAGGTGATTAGGTCAGGAGGCTCCACTCTCCTGAAGGGATTGGTGCTCTCTCCTGCAGGTGGATTTGGTCTGGCAGGAATGGATCAGTTCCCATGAGAGTGGTTTGTTACAAAAAGGGTGAATCTGTCCCCACTATCCTTCTTTCTCACTCAAACATATACCCCTTCTGAACACAGCTGTTTCCCTTTGACTTCAATACCATGTTGTGGCACAGCCCGGGTCCCTGGCCAGGACACCAGCACCATGCTATTTGGGCCTTCCAAACACTGGAATCATGAGCCAAATAAACCTCTTTTCCTTATACATTACTAAACATCAGGTATTTGCTATAGCAACACTGACCAAGGCAGTGATAAACCTTTTTTTTTTTTTTTTAAATTAGGCAATGGAACTATCTTTGTTTGGAAGGAAGTCGGGCATTGAAATCATGCCAACTGGCTTATTTAAGTTTGTCTTGATTGGCTCCCTGATACTCAATCAATTCACTTTCCACTGCAACTCAAAGATCTGATCCGATGCAGAGGCACTGTTAAAAGAATTTTGCCATTAGAGACACTAATAAGCAAAGGGTGAGACTTATCCTTCCAAATGGATCTTTAATAAGAGATCATGTCTTCTTTTGCTCTTCTTGTTTCCCCATGGTTCTTAGAATCGGTTGCTGTACCCAGCTGATACTTCATAAACTTATGCCTACTGATAGAATTTCAGACTTAGAAATGTAGAATGTCATGAGATCAGTAAGGGTTTATGCACAAAGGGAAGAATCTCTCATTCAAAAAAAAAAAAAAAAAAACCCTTTCCCTTGCTCAGTTTGGTGCCTTTTATTTTTTTAGAAAGTTCTTTGTTTCAGAAGGAACTATTTTAAATTTGATCTGGTTTAGTATGTACTTTTAAGAAGTATTTTATACATATGATAAAAGTATGGACTTCAGATAGTAAATTCTGTTAGTCATTTCCTTTTAAGTAATTTTCTACTTGGCCTTGGCTTGTGCAGATAGTCTGAATGCAATCAAATGCTAGTCAAATGCATTTTATCTTGGTGAGTGCTTTGCTTCTTAGATATGTATCTTTATAAATAAGACAGACATCTCTTATATTGAAAGGATTTCTATTTAAGACTAAAGTCTGCAAAGAAGTTTCTGCAGATTTTCAATGGGATTTGAGTATTAATCATCTTCACATATACTTTTAATATTCTTTTGGGGACCTTAATATGGTAGGGCAAGGGGTTTTATTTAGTTTTTCTTTCAAGGGACATTGACTCATAGAAAAAAATCAATTGAGGGTAACATCATTAAAAGCCAGCCTGATATCATACTCATTAATTCTATGAAGACTAAGAAGCATTAAACTATTAATAAGTATAAGAATAGAAACATATATATTATACTTTCAATAAAGAAAGAAGCATGTGAGGGGTGGGAGGAAGGAATAATGGCTTGGGTCCCTCTCATTGTTTTTCAAACATTTATTTCCAAGTAGTTCCAATACAGAAGACAAAATGAGCTATGATAGCTCCTAGGGGCCTTCCATCTGAACTTGAATTTTGTATTTTAAACAACATTATAAAATGAATGTTCTTTGCTGGTTAAAGTTTTTTGATAGAATTGGTGTTGGAGGATAATGAATCATGCTCACCCTGTGAATTTGGTCCTCTAATTTGAAAAACATGGTGCTGTAACACCTTACATAAATATTATTATACTGAATTTTGATATTTGCTCATTGTCTCCTCTATTACATGCTGAGTTTCTGGAGTTCAGAGGCTGGGTCTCATTTTTCCCACATTATTGAAGGCAAGTTTTGCACTTGGCATTCAGTGACATTTATTGTTTGTCTGCTAAATGGAATTAAATCAGTGACTATTTTGCACTTGGACTGTGAAAGTTCCAACAAACTGGGAGCATCTTTGAGGAAAATGACTGCTTAGAGTTTGTATCCCAAAGGCTTGGACTCAGGGTAGCACTCTAGGGAGGTGGTGGAAACTTTGAGTGGTGGGGCCTACTGGGCAGACCTGTCATTGTTAGTGTGTCCTTGAAGGGAATAGTGGGACCCTGGCCTTCTTCCTGCCTTTTGCTTTCTGGCCATGAGGTGAGTGGTTCTGGTCTACCACATGCTCCTTCCATGATGTGCTACCTCCCTATAGACCTAGAGTAATAGGATCATGCACTGGAATATCTAAGACTATGAGCCAAAGTAAACCTTTTCTCTTTGTAAATTGACTATCTCAGATATTTTGTTATGCTGATGGGAAGCTGACTAATACAAAGATCTCTGTGATAATTGTTCAATAGTCTATCTTGTTTACAATGTTTATAAGATGGGCTGAGGCTTTAAAAAGTGGGGGCAAGTTTGGAATAGTTGCCAGCATGAACAAGCTCTCTTGGAGCAGTTCTCCAAGGCATGGTGGACTGTGGGCACCATGACGTGGTCAGAAGAGGCTTCTCTCTCCTTGGTTTTTGTTGCAAAGGACACACAATCCACAGACTTCATTACAAAAATTCAATAGGCATATTAGTCTGCTAGCGGTGCCATAAAAATGCCACAGACTGGAAGTCTTAATCAACAACTGAATTAATTTTCTCACAGTTCTGGAGGATGAAAGTCCAAGATGAAGATGTTGGAGTTGGTTTCTCCTGGGGCCTCTTTGCTATCCAGAAAATGGCTGTCTTCTTACTCTGTCTTCCCGTGACCTTTCCTCTGTGCACTCCTGATGTCTCTTCCTGTCCTGGTAAAAACATCTATAAGATTAGGACCTCATCCATATGATCTTATTTAATCTTAATTGCATTTATAAAGTCTCTACCTTTGACTATAGTTCCACTGGGGGTTAGATCTTTAACATATGATCTTTAGGGGGAAACCATCCATCCCATAACACTGGGTTACTCAGAGTTACTTACAAATAAGCTATGAATTGAGTGGTGAAGGGTCATCATATTACTTGAGGCTCCTACATAGTCCAGTTTGCATCCTACCATGAAACCTGGCAGCATGTTAAACCATGTATCTATGGCATCAGGGTTTTTGTCAATATGGCCTCAATTACCCCTTCTTCTTGCTGACACTGTCAATCATAATGCCTTATCTTCTACCTGCCAGGGGTAGGTAGGTGACCTATACTAAGCTAGTGTGATATTGTGAAACAATAAGATATATATATATATATATATACACACACACACACACACACACACACACACACACACACACATACTTGGTTGTCTTTAGTCACTTACACAACAGCTAGCTCCTGAAATTCCTGGAATTTTCTGTATGAGTAGGGATAAGAGGAGCATGTTTTGGTGTCCATAAGTCTCTTTCAACTATATCTGAATTTAGGCTAGTGAGGGGACCCTTGGTGTGTCCCTAGATAGTTTCAGGATGGGGGTTGTTTGCCAGAAGAACTATGTGATTACGTATGGATTTTTTTAGCCCTACCCCCTGAAATCTAGGAAGAGGCTAGAGATTGAAAGAATCACCAGTGGTCAATGATTTAAATGATTTAGTCAATTATACACACATAAAGGAACCTTCCTAAAACTCCTTATGTGACAGGATTTGGAGAGCTTCTGAGTTGATGAGTAGGTCAAGGTGCCGGAAGGGTGGTGTGCCCAGAGAGGGAGTGGAAGATCCATGGCAACCCTACCTCCTCATCCCCCTCCAAGTCATCTTTTCCGTTTGGTTGTTTCTGAGTTGTATCCTTTCCCGTAAACTGGTAATACTAGGTAAAGTGCTTTCCTGAGTTCTGGAAGACTTTCTAGCAAATTATCAAAACTGAGGAGGGGGCTCTGACTTACAGTGGTCAGTCACAAGTCCATATAGCCCGGATTCGTGATTGGCATCTGAAGTGGGACTGAGACTTTGACCTGTGTGGTATATGCTAATTCTGAGTAGTTTAGTGTTAGAATTTAGTTGAATGACGGACGCCCAGTTGATGTCTGGAGGATGGAGAATCCGTTGGTATGAGGACAAAGCCCATGTGTTTGGTGCCATAAGAGGTGTTGCAAAAGCAGTTCAGGTTGACCCTCCTGAAATTTCACTCTTTAAGCAGAGTGTGCCAAAACCAAATGGCTGCATATGATCCCCCTGGATGGTGGCTCTCTAAACATTCTCTCCATTCTTTCTGTTTATTTCCAATACTGCCTGGTTCTTATTCTTTCCAAAGTACATTGGCTTCTCTTTGATTCCCTTTTCAATAAATTCTCTCCTTAGCACTGGATAATTATGTCTGAAATATCCAGAATTTGTTTCTGTTGCTTGAAATAATAATATTCTCTTGTAGTTGCACGATGTTTACCATTGCTATAAAACTCTAGTGTATGTGCTTAATTGAGTGGAATTTTTGAAATTATGAACAAATTTTTTTTTTCTTATCAGTGCCTCACCAATATGGTCTTGGATGAATCTTGATGTCCAGTTACTGTAGTTACGTAAGTGAATAAATAAGCAGATTTTCTTTTTTTTTTTAGGGTTTGCTTTTGTTGGTAATTTTGAAACATTTTTGCATTGTTATCATTTTTAATGCATTTGGTTTGACTCTAATTCCTCATTTTCATTGTTCCTTTTGTGAACACGGTACAGACAGGAAGACCATGGGGCAGCTTACCCTGTCAAAGTAAGACCTGGATCAAGATGTCTGAGTACTACTGTCCTAGAGGGATGGTCTACTAGGTTCTTGACCTTTGGAAATTAATCCTGAATCTATTGAAGCAGAAAAAGAGTGCACCCTTTTGTATCCCAGCAGTCACAAAGCAAGGAAAATAGAAAAAAACAAAACAAAACAAAATCAAGTGACAGGTGTAAAACCAGTCTTCTGCTTAATGAGTAACCAATCCTTCTGGGGACAATAAATAGCCAAGGTGCTAAGAAGAGAAGGTGCACAGATGTCATCTCCTATATTTTGATTTAGGAAAAGCATCGGGGAGCATAAAAGCCCCTACAGGAGGCTTTACTTCTCCAGCTGTGGCAATGGCCAGTCTTAGCCAGTGGGGGCCAAGTACCCTCCAAAGAGAGAGCAGATTCTTTTGAGCTCTCTGGAAGCACAAGACCAACATCAGTGTCTGTGATGGCAGGAAATGCCAGCGTGGCAGAGCTTCAAAGAGAACTGGAAACCAACTACTTTTTACAAATAAAAAATAGAGAAATAGAACAGGTTTCCGTGCTAGGAATGTATAGATTCAACACTGTATTTTATTTATTATAGTTAAAGTTTTTCCCTGCCAAGTTTATTTTTAAAGTAATAGAGTGACTCTGCCTAAATTGCTTTATGGAATGATTTTTTTTTTTTTTGTCAAATTCTTGAATGTTGAGAGATGGACTATAGATCTAATGTTGTTTTAATGAATAATGTTGCTGTCTTTGGTCCTTAAGCAGGTGACTGATTTCTGGAGCTTAGAAAGGGTTTTTTTTTTTTTTTTTTTTTTGGTGTGTGTGTGTGTGTGTGTGTGTGTGTGTGTTGTAATCTCCAGTACTTTCACCTGCACAAGGTGGCAACAAAAGACACAGGTTGGGATTCATGATTGTGTTATCTATGAGCTTTGGGTGGTTTCTTCTGTGGAAAGCAGTTCTCTCAATGCTGGATAGAACATTTTTAAATTCCAAATGGTATTTTCACAGTAAATATTTTTCATGGAACTGTGAAGACTTTGCTCATGTACCAAGCAAGGCTTTCATTAAAGAAATTTGCTTTTGAAGCTAGAATTCCTTAGAAAGAGAAAGAGTTTTTGAGTTGACTTTGTGATAGACATTTTTTTTTGTTCTTTGAGAAAGTTGAGGCCTACTTTATTTAGTCTGCTGAAAATTAAATGAAATTTCTAAACCCAAGTCTATTTTTTTCTTTGAACAGTTTTTCCCTTTGGTATTCTCATTGAGCTTATTGTTTGCTATTTTTAAACCCCTTCCAATAACTTTGGAGACACCTAATTCCCTGAATTAAAATATTTTGAGATACTTGGAATAATTTCCATTTTCCTATACAAACCCTGATAGATACAATGATCATGAGAGCCTGACATAGCCAGGTAAAGGAGCAGACTGGGCATCCAACACAGACTTGTTTTGGTTTTTAATTTTGCATATGGTCATTGTATTTCAACTGCACAGAGCAAGTTAAACTATGTGTGCAAGACATTCAAGATGGGCCTGCAGACAGTCAATTTGACTCAATTCCTATATGTGCCACTGAGATTTTGCATCTTTAGACCCAGGGAACATTAGGATTTAGTTTCTTCCCTGCAGAATAGTTGCCATTAAGTTTTGTGCTGGAGGATTTCTTATACTTGTATGATGAACTAGCAACATTTAGACATTTCCAGGCTGTTGTGGTAGTGCTTTCATTGGAGATAGGGCAACGTGGACATATGTTTATTAAAATAACAGGATGCTAGAATCATCAAGGTGAATAACCGACCTTGAGTAGACATAATGTTTTGGTTAGTTGACTACTCTTATCATATCATCTTCCGTTCTTTGACTTCTAAGGGTATAAATGAAGACTTTCATTCATTCATTTTTTTTTTTTTTTTAAAGAGGAAGTGTAGACTAAACTATGGTTTCTTGCCAGGACAAATTACTGCATTTATTTATTTATATTTCCTATCCCTCCCTATACAAATGCAAACTTCTTGATATGTTTTGCTTAGATGTTTTTTGCTCACTGCCATATTCTTGATAAATAGCATAATCTTATCTACTCTAATCACTCAAGGACTTACTATGGAATGCATTCTGCAACCTAGCACTGGGCTAGGCCCTGGGGGGCGGGGGATGGTGAAGATATGGGCTTCCTAAGATTAATGGTGGTGACATGGAGAAAACTGAGCTTGAGTAAGACATCTTTTCTGGAGTTAGGCTTTGAAAATTCAAAAAAAAAAAAAAAAAGCCAGCATCCTTTTATTGTGTACAATGTGTAATAACACCGTTGGAGACTGATAGGGTACCAGAGACAGCTTTTATTTTACCTGTTAAAGGAGATTTATAGAGAGCTCAGAGGGGCTCAACAGCAAACATTTTGATTTTATTCTAATTGGAAAAGACAATTTAATTTTACTGACAATTATAAGGGAACAAGGAATGTACTTAAATTGAAATTAAAAAGTAAAATTGTAAGCCAGTTTATTGGGATCTTGTAGCTTCTCTCCGAAACTTTGCATTACATGATCATATTGATACTCTTGCAGACTCCATTAAATTCTATGGTTTCTGATTATAAGAATGCAAGCCGATTCAGGATAGATTTAAAGGAAAACACTTTTTCTTTGTGTGTGAAAGGATCGAGCTCTTTACCTTGAGAGGGATTTGAAAATCGGGTCACCTTTTTCATTTTCTTCATATTGATGGAATACAGGTCACTGGAGTCTAGCTCTGTTTAGCTCTTCTTGCTCCAGTTTGACAAAGTGATAAAGAACCTAATTACTAAACTGCTCCGCTAACAAAGATGGGGGAATCACCTTCTTTCAAAAGTGGGAAAGTAGCTTTTCAAGTGTATTGAGGGCCCCTCCTTTTCTGGACTTGAAATTTCTCCCACTTTGATCCTGGATGAGGAGGTCTGTGTTTTGGGCATTGGAGGGCAAAGACCTCTGGAATCCTGTTTTTTTTTTTTTTTTTTAAGTGCTCCAAAGGGTAGGGTTGATAGCTCTGAAACATTCACATTTACTCAATCAATGAGTGAAAGCTTGGAGCATTGGGTGTCTAGACCTTCCTCAGCCTGGGTTTCTATCTTCCTGTTCCTGTTTTCAAATTTGATCTAGAGGTGTAACTATGGGCTACTTAATTTCTCCCAGCCTCAGTTTCCCTGTGAAATGGAGATTCTTTTATTATCTCCTTAGTAGAAATGAAATGAGTAGGATTAAATACATGAGATAATCTAGGAAAAGGATTTAGTATAGGATCTGGGGTGCAGTGAGCACGCAATGAATCCCACTCATCCTTGCCATGGCTGGAAGTGCAGTCCCACATTTAGACTTGGAGACTGACATCCAGAGGGACTAACGGACTTCTCAATGGTCACATAAGACCAGAACGAGGACTCACTTCCCATGACTCCTAGTCCAGTTCACCTTCCTTTCTACAGATGCCAACACTTCTGTAGGTGTTTTCTCACTCACTCTCCTAGTACTATTTCTATTAATCCACAGAGAGATCCTAGAACTTCTATTGTTCCAGCAGCCAAACCACAAATCTCAAAATAGCTGTGTAACCCAGAAGGAGTATAAACTCTTTTTCCACAATGAGCTCCCATTTCTGGTTCTGAAAAATGGGTTAGTTCACTGCTAACCAGCTTCACTTCAATGGATATCGAGTACCTCCCTTAATTCCTGGAAGAGAATTTCTTCGTTCCACATCCCACGTTCCCTTTCTTATCTCCATGAATTTCTATAGTTGCCATCCTTCTTAGTGACCCTTCCCTCTCTGATCCTTTCAAAGTTGGTGTCCCTCAGATTTCCCTTCTTTAGTTATGGTCAATGTTCTTCCTGGTAGATATGCGTTTTTCTAGGTTTAAGTATTCAACCGTATCTACATCCCGACTTTGAGTGATCTCCTCGTAGGGTACATTGAACAACTCGCTGTCTGTTTTCACTTGGATATTTGTGTGGGACACAGGCTAGAAGCCTATCTACCCTGTTCCTCTACCTGAGAACACAGGAAGAATGTATTTTCTAGCCCCTCCTGCATTTAGTTTGGGACCAAACGAATGAGCACTCGTCCTGAGTCAATGGGCATGGGGATGACACGCGTTGATGTTACTACAAGCCAAGGTCTCCACAATGGGAGGCTCATGATATGGGAGGATTCTGGATCCTGAGTCACTCCTTACAAAAGACTTCGAAAGGAGAGCTGTCTGAACAACACTGGGCTACAATAAGAGCTGGGAATAAAGTTTAAGTCATTGAGATTTTGGGGTGATTTGTTACTATAGCAGAGCTTGACCTTTCTTTACAAGTGCAGTGCCCCTTGGGTGCCTTGAGTTCTGCATTTAAGTCTATTCTGTCACCAGATTCACAGCCCCTAGTCCTCAACCAAATCCAATGAAAAACCAAGCCCTGTGGAGTAGAACATCCATGTTTTAAAAATTATCCATCTCTCGTTTAAACTATTACCCTGATTCAGGCTCCTGCTATTTCTTAACCTGCTTGTTGACTTGAATTAATTTAAAACAAAGCAGGAAATCATCCTGTTAGGATCGTTGGTCCTTATTAAAGGTCGTTCCCTGTAGGGAACTTAAGAGAATATGGTCACAGGGTAACAATGCAGTTGACGTCTGGAAATAAGTAAATCTCCTGATCACTGATGAAGGACGTGGGGGCTCCCTGGCCTATGCTCTGTACCTGTGAGGACCCATCTACAAAGAAAAAAAGCACCCCACACAATGCACACACGGACCACAGACTTAATGCAATTAACCGCGGACACCCAGATACTTCTTAACTACCGTCTTCCACTCTATCTTTTCATCCACTCGCACATGCTTTTGATAAAGGGTCAGGAGGCCAGCTGCTCACTGAGTGCTGATCAAAGCTGGAGAGAGAATCTGGCGGGGGTCTTCTTGCGAAGCTTAACCTTACCTGGGAGAGTCAGTTAGCTCAAAACATTTCTAATCACCTGTGATCCCTCCTTCCATCTCCTGCCGAGTGTGGGACTGCAGTTGACAGCTCCCACACTCCCTTTCCACTTAGTGAAGCTCCCTTTAGAAAAGCAGCTCTCATTGTTACCAGCCTAGATTCCCTCTCCTGTAACAAGCGAACCCCTCGTTGGTTGCCACTCTTATTTAGAAGCCCCTCCTGTGATGGCATTAAGCAGGGGCCTTTCGTTTCTTCATTTCTGTGGCAGCGCCCCCTCCTCCAAACCCCAGCATGCATTACCTTATGTCAACCTAAATTACCATCAGAGACAGATATTTATTTGGCAATAGAAAACCATTGCAATTGGAATATGCATGCCAGAGAAAACCGAGTGTGCTCAGAGAGGCTGGGGCAAGGGGAAGGTTTTGAAGGCAAAATGAGGAAGATCACATAAGAGAGCTTGAAACAATAATCCTTGGCTCTGAGGATTAAGTGCAAAGGAGGTGCCAGATCAAGACTGACAGACGATTGCTGGGTAGATGTCCCTGCAGAGTGTGTGTGTATGTAATATATGTGTGTGTGTGTGTGTGTGTGTGTGTGTGTGTGTGGTCTTTGTTCAAGTTTGTGGTTCTGGCGGAGTCTTGTGTGATGGTTCTTGTTATCAGGTGTCCACATGTAAGATACCCTTCATCAGAACCTAAAGGTTATTTATTTATTTTACTTTAATGAATAAATCTATTGTTTATTTTTGAATAGGGCTTGACAAAAGTGACTCTCCTTTGAGTCTGACAATTTTTTTACGCTTGGAATATTTAAAAAGAGAAAATGAAGACCAGCCACCTGTTTAAAGACGGGTTCCTTCTTTAATTGCTCAGCTATCCATCGTTTTGGTCTATCTTTTGAGGACTAAATAGATCCTGTGAAAACCTTGAAATGACAATGAGAAATCTGGGCACTACCTGGAGGAGGTCTTTGGATGCCTTTGTGATGAGACTTACAGGGAAGCCCAGGATCATCAGAGAGCTCCACCCAAACTCAGGGTCTGAATTTTCCTGGCTCCATTCCGTCAGGCATTTGGGGGATCCTCTGTGGGTCTAGGATTGAAGTCAGTCACACTGCTCCTTCTCACAAACCTTCTTTAGGACCTTCTTTTCTCTGTTTGCTTCCTAATTCAACTCTGTATGTTAATGTGGCCCCCTGGGGGAGAGCTGAATTCTCATTAGGGGGTCTCCTTCCTTCTACCGTTAAACTGGCCAGACAGGAAGAGGCAGAAAATGGTGTCACCTACAATTCCATGACAGTAAGAGTCATTCTGAGACCTCTTCAAACAGTATTGGCTTTTAAAACACGACTACTCATTGTGAAATGAGAGATTTCTCTCCCATTAGAGACCCTGAAGGTGAGCTGATTAGAAGAATGTTCTCTCTGGAATCCTTCCAAACAGTGGCAATCCTGTGCGGGTGGACCTCTCTGCCTAGCGAGGAGTTGGCTCTGTTAGGCATCTCACTATCTGTCATGGGGAAGAGGTGCTCTTCATCTTGTGAATATTCCTCATATACAAAAGGAGCAAAAATTTTTAAAATGAGGATGTCAGTGGTGAAGACTTTCTTGTTTTCTTTCCTATGAGGTAGCATGGCCAGGGACTATCCTACCTCCCTGCCTTCAGATGCACCTAAGCCTTGCTAGGAATGCCAACCTTCCTACCCTCCCACCCACCCTCAGCCCCGTGGGTGCCAGAGTCATTTTGCAAGCTCTCCATTTCACTGCAGTCAGCTGGGGTCCCCTCGTTTAGCTTTCTATGTATGTGTGGAGATCTAAAAGGGGCTCTTTATTTGGGACTTTATGAAGATAATAAAAGTGTTAGCTGCCTTAACTTATTTTCGAAGCAATATGGGGTATAAATGACTAGACTCATGCTGTGGAATGAGAATTAGCAGACAAAATTATTTATAAACAAAGAATTATACATGACGCATGGGGTCTGATGCTGCCCAATTTTCTCCTCACTAAGGAATTGACAAAAGGCTTCATGGAGCAGCCAAAAGAAGATTTCTGTTCTATGTTGGTGTTTTTTTTTTTTTTCTTTTTTTTTTTTTTGTATCATCCAAGTTCTACTGGGTCTTGGATTCTTTCTATGCGTACCTCACAGTTTTGATCTCACATCTGCACTGAGATGTTGTTTTCTTCATCCCAAGTCTCCGCGTTACAAGAGTATTGTGTCCTCATATTACGAGAGTAGCTTCTAGAATGATTGGATTCTGAGCCAAACCTTGACTCTCCTTTAGGATGCTCATAGAGTAGTCATTTCTCATCCTTCCTCAGGGGACACAGAGGTGCAGCTCCCGGGGGTGCTATGGCCAACACGCTCCACCCAGTGTCCAGTGTGAACATCCCTTGTAGTGTTTGTGTCTGTGCCTTATCTCCTGCACTAGACTCCAACCTCTTAGAGTTGTCAGCAAGATCTCATTCAGTTTGTCCCCTCCAGGACACCTGGCAGTCTTGCATAGGCAGATGCTCATGAAGTGCTTAATAGATTGGATTGCATTAACTATTACTCTTGAGTGCACAAAAAGGGGTGCTGGAACTCTGAAGAGCCTTAATTCACCTCATGGGGTTACGTGGAGATTCTGTCAGCCTTAGATTATCCACCCCGGCTCTCCACGGGCAAAGTCAATGCCAATTAATTCCAAGCTTCTGCAGTGGAGAGAAAACACATTTGCACCTACAGTCTGATCAGATCCTTTCCTGCTGTATATCTCAGTGATCATAAAGCAGGAAGACCCCTGGGAGTCTATTCTATTTAGGCAAAGGCAGGTGTGCTGGGGAGCTTTGTATTTGTACACAAACACAGAAAGCAGGGCTTATTTTTGCAATTACTTGCGAAGGCTGCCCATGTTTTCCCGCATGTAAATTAGGACTTGAAGGAAAACATCTAATTGCATTTCGCTCCAACTAATTGCCAACTCAAAATTTTAGATTAGTGTGCACACCATACTTAATTTTTTTTGTTATTGTTATTAATAACATACTTAGCTCTGTTAGAAGAGAAAATAACAAGCAGGAATTAAAGACTAGAGGGCCGCCCCACTAAGAAAATGCTTTGGGTAACATGGTAAAGAACTCATGGGAAAAAGTCAAAGGCATGGCTAAAATTCCAGACAAAGATTGCCTGGGTCTTGTGCTCTTCTGTTAGTTTGTTGGTGAAATACAGATGGGATTTGGAGTCATTGCTCTTGTTCTGCCACAAGGAGGGGCCATGGTTACAACCACGAATGTGTCCTTGACTTTTATTATTCCAGTAGCCTTCCCTGTGCAAAAAACAAAACCCACTTAAAAGAGATTTTTAAAAAATGTGCCTCACATCCAGAGAGAATGGTGTGGTCTTTTGTGAGTAATATAAACACACTCTGATATCCTTATGTTATTAAATGAACATTACAAAGCATGACAGAATCATAGTCACACACACAAACTAAGGACAAACGGCGATGCTGACTAGAAATGAAAGGGGAGAAGTTTTTTCACACGTTGTCAGGAAAAGGTAACCGGCAGCTTCAGAGTTCTGTTCTCTCAGTAAGAGTTATTCTCCAAAGGACACGAGGAACTTTTTGTCCTCCTGAACACAGAAGTTAAAAAAAAAAAAATGTATCCTTGATGCTGGATTTAGCAACAGCAGATTTGCAGATCTATTTAGCATTGGGAAGACTGCATTCAAAGATGGTTAGTTTTGGGTTACTGATGAAGGAGTAGAAAGAGACTGTGGACGGACTTTGGAAAAGCAGCCGAATCAATGATGTGTTCCCATCACATTAACCTCTTCATCCACCCTTGATCAGTCTTTAACAGGCCCCTAACCAAAGCAGGCCCAGTGCAACAGTGCCCTAGTCAACACATTCTGGAAAGTATCTTTGCGGAGTCTCCTGACAGGTGGAGAGAAAAATTTTAAAAAGAGACACGAGCAAGTATACCTATAAATTGTGTTAAGTGTCATGAAAGAGAAGTACAGGGAGTGATTAAGACCCCCAAAGTTGCATCTAATTGAAATGGGAAAGAGGCTTTTTAGAAAAGCCTTTTGCCTTTTTCAGCAAATGACATTTAAGCTGAAACCTGTAGGATGAGTAGTATTTAGTCAAAGCAGGGGGAATAGATCTTTCCAGGCAGATGGAGGACAGGTGTGAGGGCCCTGCAGTTGACGCAAGGGAGGGAGTGGAAATCAGCTCTTGGGGTTGGAGCTTGGTGAGTGAGGGGAGAGTGATTTGAAAGGAGCTGAGAAGATGGGAAGAGTTTGGACCACACGGGCCCCTGCAGGCCCTGATAGTATCGAAGTTTAGATTTTTATCTTCTAAGCAATAGAAGCATTAAAAAGCTGCTGGAAGGTAGAAAGAGGGAAGCGATAAGAATCCATTTAAAGAGACCTCAATAGGGAGAAAGTAATGGCGAGAATAAAAGCCAGGTGCCCGGTTGGGAAGAGACTTCCAAGGGGCTGCTGAATGTGCTGGTCATTCACCTGTTCTTCTTAAATTCTCCACTCCTGCAAAACAGAGCACGCGTCCCAAGCTCTGTGGCCAAGTTGCTTTGGCGTGGGTTGAACCAGGGAGAGGCTATGGAGGGAGGCTGGTGGAGAGGATCAGGGGCACTTCCACTTGTCCCTCCCTCCTGGTGGGGCACCTGTTGCAATGCTTGTCCTCTTTGGTGTCAACTGCTCCTGGGCAGTCTCTTGGTCCTGCAGGGTGCTCTCGGGTGGTTTCTGTTGTGACTCAGCTTCCCCAGTTCTTGTACTTTAGTAACGCTGCAGCCTCCTTCTGGGGGTGACAGTGGCTCCCTGCTGGTACTTATGTCTGGTTTGCATCATTGTTCCCATCACCTTTGTCACCAGTGTGCTTTATTACATCCCCTCTGCTCAGAGCTTGGACTTTATATTTCTGGCTGATCCTAACTGATGCAATGAGCAACAGTGACAACCGAATCCTGGTGACGATGGTATTGAAGAGTAGATGTGGGGAATCGGGGTAGCTTTTGGAATTCTGTGTGAACTAAGTGAAGACGGTGGACAAATGGGATGGTGCTGTAAGCTACATGTAGCTTTTCCCAGCACCCTGAGCAGGATTAATTAATCTCTGGTCAAATTTAGCTGGCATAGATCGACTCAGGAAAACAAATGACCATGGGATTACCTCCTATATGCCACGGCTGTGCCCTGAAGCCCTCATTAGTGGTCCCCAAGTGGCCAACAATTGGAGTTAAGCTAATATCACTCCACCCACAGACTCCCACCTTTGTATCCTCATTTCTAAAGCCAAGGTCTGAATTATTTTCTTGGGACTACAGAAAAAAATTTGAATAAAACCCTATGAAAGAATATGTCCTTAACATACGGAAAAACTGATTTTCCTTTGTTAAGAAATAACATTTTCCCCCATCTATTTCCTAGTTCAGTTCTTCTTCTCTTTTTCTTAAAAGATCCATCACTTTCTTGTTTCTTTTCTTTTCTTTTTTTTTTTTTTAAAGCAGGCTGTTCTAGAAGTTGCCATCTATTTTCTTGACCAGGGCTTCTCCTCGTCCCTCTGCTTAGTCCCCTCTGATGGAACTCCTGTCTGAGTTGAGTAGAGCTCTGTCCTCCTCTGCCCTTTGGTCCAGTAGAACCAACACAGGACTCAAGAGTCTGTGAAGCCACAGGGTGTGTGGGAACAGAGTGGGACAGAGCAAGGCTTCGGTGACTTCCTGCTGGGGTTCCCGAGGGCTGGACTGTGCCTGTCAGGATAGTGACAAGCCACAGTGCATCTGTGGACCTGCCTTTGGAGTTCTCAGGCTGCAGAGTAAACTCTTTATGAAGGTGTTCTGAGTTTCTTTTATACTATATTTGTGCCTCCCCAGAGCCTGGAAATAGCTATCAAGAAAATCTACCAAGAGATTAATATAGTGGGATTGTTGGACTTTTGCAGTGATCTCAAAGGCTGTGGGTCATAAAGGGTTTCTTCCTTCCTTCTTTCCTCCCTTGGTCCTTGCTTCCATCTTTCCTGTCATTCAAAAAGAATTTTGAGCACTTGTGTCATTATTAGGGGCAAATGAAGTCAGGTGTTGTAAAGTAGGTGCCAGAGATACAAGGTAAAGATTTAGTCTTGAATTTTGGACACACACCGACACACACATCTGAAAAATGGAATAGCAATACTAAGGTAGACACGGGTTAGGAAGGATGAGATCAGCGTTTTAGTCTCGGTGATGCCTTTTGTTAACTGGGATCTTGAGCAGTCCCATGGTCACCCCACATACCAAGTCATCTGTGCAATGAAAGGATTGAATGAAAAAGTTTCTAAGTCCTGCTCTTGTTCTATGATGGAGTGATCATGAGACACTTCGGTCTCATGATTCTTTTATGTTCTTAAAAATTAACCAAGAATTTTTATTTAAGGGGGTTATATCTCTTGACATTTACTAGATGAAATTTAATCTAGAGACATTAAAAGATATTTATTCATCTACTTCACAATAAGAATAACAAAATCATTGCCTATAAATGTAAATTTGATTTTCATGAAGAACAACTGTATATTTGGGGGGGGGTGCAAATTCTCACAATGGTCTTTGGCTTGACCAAATTTTAATCAGGCTTCTCTCCTCCCACTGGGTGCCTACACTCTGGCTTGACCCCCAGGTTTGAGCAGGCAATGAAGCACAAAGGGGCAGATCATGTCCACATAATGACTCATTTGGGGACAAGTAAACACAAACAGAAGTAGCTCTTGTTGAAGTCCTAGTTTTCCCACCTGCTCGTTGTCCCTGCTTGCCCTCCTCCCCTGCATGGTTCCTGCCAACCCTGCTCACCCTTTCCTGCACAGTGGTCTTCCTTTAACCAAGGTTTTGTTTTCTGTAGTTTCAGTTACTCTCATTGAATCATGGTTCAAAAATACTAAATTGAGAATTCCAGAAATAAACAATTTACCAGCTTCAATCACAAGCTATTCTGAGTGGCAGGATGATTTCTTGCACCATCCTACACTGTCTGTAGAGCAAGTGAATCACCCTTTGCCCAGTGACACGACCTGCCTATTAGTCCCTTAGCAGCCATCTTGGTTTTTGGAACGACTGTGGAGGCCTCAAGGTGCTGGTATTTGAATAACCCTTATTTTTCTGAATAATATCCCCGAAGCATGAGAGTAGTGCTGCTAGCAATTTTATCATAGCATATCATTATAATTGTTCTATTTTATTATTAATTATTGTTAATCTCTTATAGAGCCTAACTTATAAATTAAACTTTATCTTAGCTATTTATGTATAGGAACAACTTTACACATGGTGTTCTGCACTCTGGTTTCTGGAATCCACCACAGATAACATACCATAGGAAGGTACCACTCACAGATAAGGGAGGTCTAGAAAAGCCTTTCTCTGTTCGACTTTGTGATACTCATAGGTCTTCGTGTCAAAACATTTTCTTTATTATTTTAGTTTTCCTAAATGAAATCTCTCCTCTAAATCTGGTTTTGTTTTTATTTGGCACTGAAGGAGAAGAGTGGCGTTTGACATTTTTGCAGAGCTCCTTAATGTCCTATTTACTATTTTCTCTTCCTTCTATCTGCTGTGATGCGTTGCTTGGGTTGAAGTGTGTGAAGAAAATCTGGCAACACAGTTATCGTCAGAGAAGGAGGAACTGCAGGACCCCCAGCACCACACTTTGAGAACTTCTGTTCTGGATATTGGGAAGCAGGAAAGAGCTGAATGTCAACCGGATTCTATAGAATAGATTTTTGATGTATAAAGAAAAGGGCATCCCCTACACAGAGAACAGTGTGATAAAAGCCAAGGAGAAAGTGAGCAAGCTATTTAAGTCTGTAGAGAGAAGGTCTGAATGTACATGAAGCTCAGATTATGGATGAACTTAGGACCCTGAATTCTGGCTTCTGGAAGGTCATAGATAGAGAAATAACATTGTGAAGATGATGTTTTAAGATAATAATCATGAGACTAAGCAGGATCACAAGAAGCATTGGTTCAAGGGGAGGTAAAAAATGGTAGGGCCAGTTAGGATAGTTCTGCACCAGTCCTGACATGAGGTGGTGAAGGTCTGTAGTGGAGTGGTCGCGTTGGGACTGTGAAAGGATGAGAGATAAAAAGGACACTCTGAGGGGAGATTTGACATCATTTACCATCAAGACAAAGGGTATAAGAAATCTGACCCTAAGTTTTGAGCCAAGTGATAAACAGAACAGAGGCAACATTTTGGGTGATATGGGAAATCCACTAAAAAGAGTTGGTGGGGAATGATGCTAGAGGTAATTTTAGTATAATTTAGGAGCTGAAATTAAACATCTTCTTCCTGTTATTTAAAAGATCCTTCATGATCTGGCTCTGCCAAATCTGGGACTTCCTTACTTTCTCTCATTTCCTGTGCTGTGGACACTGAGTGTTTTCTGTTCCTCTAATGCCAAGTTCATGGTAGCCTCTAGCATCTCTGCAAGAGTGCTTCCCCATGTCTGCCTTCTCCCCTCCTGGGTAGGTATCCCCACAGCTGGCCCCTCCTTAGCACTGAGGTTTTTGCCCAAGTGTTATCTCCTCTGAGAGTCCTTCTCTTTCTACCAGGTTTGGTTTCCTTCTATCTCTTGCCATGATTTAAATTTATTTTTGTATGTGTGTTTACATGTTTATTTATTTTTTTAACTCTTCCCTTTAAAGTGTAAGCTCCATGAAAATAAGACCTTGTCTGTAATGTTCAATTTTGCATTCTCAGGTGACACATAGGAGACCCTCAACAAATATTTGTAGAAATTGGAAATGTATAGCACTGTATAGAAAATTCAGGTGTGCCTCTGTAGACCCAGCTATTTAGGAGGCTGAGGCAGGAGGATCACCTGAGCCCAGGAATTTGAGTTCAACTTGGAAAACATAGCAAGAACCCCCCCCCCCCACCAAAAAAAAAAAGAGTTCAGGGTTTCTTTGGGGAGTGAGATAGGGACATACATTTTTGGAAGTCATGTCAGAATTACAATATGATGAGACTAGAAAATACAGGACATCTGCCCCTGTTAACAAAGAGGGCAAGATGGTGTGACAGCAGGATGCTCAGGGCCTGCGGAGTTGGTGTCACCAGTGTGGGGGATAAGGAAATTTCCCTCTTGCCTTCTGAAGTTTCACTGGAATGAACTGAAAATAATAGGACAAAATAGGAGAAAAGGCATATACTGTTTAATATACAAAAGGGGAAAAATTACAGCAGGAGAAAGTCAGGGGAATGTGCTTACCCACCAGCCTGACATGATTCAGAAGCCCATATGTCTCCCCGACTTTTTTTGTCTGTGGGGAGGTGGAGGATGGGGAATGTCAGGGAATGGTAAATGGTAATAACTCACCGGGGGCCCAGAGAACACATGAAGGCCTGGGACAGAGTTCACCTGGCTGCAACACAGACGCTGGGTTATAAATGATTCTCTGTGGGATTGAAACAGGGGAAAGTGGTGTGTGACCAAAGTCTGTCCAGGTCTGTTGACAGACGTCAGACGTCTCTTCCTATACTCTGAGTTTAGTCTCCTCTGGTTAATGAGCTCCGAGGAGAACACTGAAGGCAACTGCGTTCCTCCTGGGTAGGTGAGGGAATTTGCAGAAGGCCTCTCCCCACATGGAAGGGGGAGAAACAAGGGAAGGCCAGGAAGATCCTGTTATCGGGGCAGGCTCTAAGGCCTCTCAGTGGGCCAGAGCCCCAGGTCTGTGGGGCACCCTTTTCTGAGCCACAACACGAGGCTACCAAGAGATACGAAGAGCACTGCCAGCAAACACCACCCGCTGGGCTGAAGTCAGGAGCCTGGGGTGGAAAGGTCATCCATTTCCAGTCTTTTCCGTAGTAAACAAACCCAGTTTCCATTACAACAGTTTTGGTAGAAAGTTGAGGAAAAATTGGCAAAGCCCAGCCAAACGATTCTCTTGGCTCCTTACCTCATACATCCAGGTCACCTTCTGTGAACACCATTCTGGACCATGTCTAGTTCATCTTCTGCCACCTTTCCTACCTCAGGGCTCTGCAGGATTCTCCCAGTGCTCCTGGGTGAGCCAGTGGTTGCCTGATCCAGCCCTGTCACGCTTAGGAAAAAGGAGTGTCCTTTTTTTAATAGGGAGATGTATTCTTGAGCCTCACTGAAGGACACATAGAAGTTAGAAAGCAGAGATCTCTAGAAAAAGAACCTAAATTGGAAAAAGATGGAATCCAGAAGACAGCTTTGGAGGCCAGGCAATAAAAAAGACACGGAGATGGCCTGAGGCAGACTTCCGATGCAGCCAAGAAGCTGGGCCTTTTCCAAGCAGGACTGCTGTAAAAATGATTTTTTTGTCTCCCTCCTAATGTTCACTATGTTTTAGAGCCTCAACCTTCATGATTTTTGAGTTACAGGGTCCATTGTGAAGAATCGCACAGCATGAGACTGTGATAACGTGACGCCTTTACTCAGGGGTTGAGGTTTCAACGATAATCTTTGGAAGGCGTCTATGCTCACCACTGTCTCGCCAATGCCAATGATATTCTTTGGTAGATGTCATCTGATTAAATGATCCCTGGTAATTCTTGCATAGTTCCTTCCTGTCCAGTGTCGGTGGGACCTGTGACAATAATGAGATATCACTCCAGAGATGATGTTATGCCGTATGGCAAACAAATGAGCAGGAGAACAGTGAAATCTTTGCGGATGTAATCAAGGTCTTGAATGAGCTGTTAGCCAAAAGGCAAATCATTGGTTGGTTCTGACATAGCTTGGTGAACCCTAAAGTGGGGCTGTGGGTGGCTTCTGGGACATGAATGTGGCTTCCTGCTATCAGCCAACCAAAGAACAGAAGCCTCTGTGGTATAACTGTCAGGAAGTGAATTCTGCCAACAACCATGAGTTTCAATGAGAACCCCAAGCTCCAGAAAGGACCCCAGCCCAGCCAACACCATGATGCTACCCATGAGTCTCTGAGCAGAAGATCTGGCTGAACCATACCTGGATTTCTGATCTACAGAAGTGGGGAAATAATAAGCAGCTGTTGTTTTAAGATGCTAATTCTGTGATAATTTGTTACGCAGCACTAGGAACCTAATACATATTCCAATTAGTATTTGTGTATTTAATGGCCTATCTTAACTGAACCTTGGAACCTTCCTGGATCTCCCTGTGACTATGAATCACACTGATAAAACAAGAAAACAGGTTAATGATCAACACAGTTCTACAACATTGCCATACAGGGACCTGCGCAGGTTGTCTCACTTAGAGATTTATTAATATTGTTTTTAAAAGTCACTTAAGAGTCATTGCTCCAATTTTCCTTCTTAATAACCAAATCTTATTTATTCCTTTTCTTCAAATATTGAACAGTTCCTTTAAGCTGGGTTCCTAATTCTTTCCCACAGCTTCCCCCTATGCAACTCTCCTTCCACTTTGGCCTAAGTTGATGTTCTTTCTGTTGGGGATGCCTGGTCTCTTGATTTCTCTTTTTCCTATGAGCCATCCTCCACACAGTAGTCAAAATGACATTTTAAAAAATGAAATCAAAGCATCAGATGATGTCATTTCTCTGCTGTAAGACTGAATGTTTGTGTTCCCCTAAAATCCATATGTTGACGCTCTAATGCCCACTGTGACTGTTTTTGGAAACTGGGTCTTTGTGGGGGTAACTAATGTCAATGAAGTCAGATGGTTGGGCCTCATTTGAGATCATCAGTGTCCTTCTAAGAGGAGAGAGCAGGGTGCTGGGGTGTTCTCTCTCTCTCCCCCCCACCCCCCCCCCCCTCTCTCTCTCTCTCCATACATCATGGAGAGGCCCACGAGCCCCAGTGAGAAGGCACATTCTACAAGACAAGGAGAGGACTTTCCCAGAAAAAGTGGAAATTTTGACCTTGGACTTCTAGGTGGAAACTTTGACCTTGGACTTCTTGGCCCCCAGAACAGTGAATGTGTGTTCTTTAGGTCACCCAGTTTATGGTATTTTGTTATGGCGGCTTGAGCTGACCACCATGGAGCCTTTCCTCCCAGGGTGGCCCTCCCTCCTCTCGCTGACCTCCTAATCCCCCTTGGTCAGCGTCACTCACATGGGCTTCACTTTAGGCCTCTGAATATGGTCGAGTTCTTTCCCATGACAGCCCTCACTTCCAATGAGTGACTTCCTCTTGGAATACTCAGTCCTTTGAGATCTTAGCCCAAGAGTTCGTACCTCAGAGATGCCACCTGAGACCCTTTCTGGGTAGAATTCTGCCCCCTCCCATTGTTCTCCATCATGTCACTTGGTGTTCATTTGGTGGTGTCCTTCTTGTATGGCTCCTGCCCTGGATAGGGAACTCCTGATGGCAGAAACACCTCTCTCCTACATGCCATCTTGTCCCCAAGGCTTGCCTCACCGGCTGGTACAGAGCAGCTGCCCAATGCTATTTGTGGAATGAATGAAGAGCTGGCCTCTGAGTTGCATGGCTATTTACTTTTCTCCACCTGGGCCCGGGAAGTGGGAGATCCACCTTCTACACCCAGTTGTCCCTTCTGTTGCTGAGTGCCTCAGGGATGACCACTGCCATCGGCAAGGACTCATCTTCCAGGAAACTGTGAAGAATAAGCATGTCCCCCCCCAACAAACACTAACTATTCATTTTGAAGACAGTGTGGGTTTTCAAACAGTTCGGTTGCCTCCCTGGTAATGCTTAGGGAACAAAACCAGATAGAAAACATATACAGTAATGTGATTTCTTTGAAAATAATGTGATATGAAGAGCTTGTATCGAAGGGTTTTTTATTCATTCTAATTTCTCTTCAGTTTCCCAAAGCCAGTTTTTAATGGCCCTGGTAATAATGCTACTGTATTTTTAAAAAATCTTCATTTTCATAATTCATAATTAATGATTCTTTAAGTTTTTAAGAATCCTCCTGAAAAGACTGGTTTTTTTTTCCTTGAAAGAGTTTTTATTTTTTAAAAAATAGACCACAAGGGTAAGATTCCCCTCAATATGAGAAAGCAGGAGGAAAGAAAAAAAAATCTGAAATTTTTAGAGGATAAGTTTTCCAAATTTGGGTGCATGGGGAATTGTATTTTACTATGGCTTCTTAAAATCTGAGTCCGAATGCAGAAAAGATTTTCATATTCATGAGATATGATAAGCGTTACATATCGCATGTTTTTTCTCTGATCCACACAGAGGGGTACATTGGGTGTCCTGGTATCTACTTTGCTTTAGGGAAAGATTCACTGTCTTCCCTAAATCACAGTTGAGACCTGCCTCATACATCCTCCCAATTACTCACTATTCCCTTTAGTAGGCTTACTATCTCATTAGAAAATGCTCTATTACATAGAGGCACATTGACAGAGTACTCGGCAAAGCCCAGGCGTCTGATTTAGGGCTTCCCTTGAACCACATCGTGCCTTCTAACATGAATACTCTCTGAAGTCCAGGAGAAGTACAGCTGAGGGTGCTGTTCCACACAGCCTTCACAGCTCAGTTCAAATCCCACCTTCTCCACAGTCTTCTCCACCAGTGTGGATCAAAATCAAACGCCTTCCACTTCCTGTAGAAGGAAGTCTAGTTTTGTGATTTGGGCCCACATGAGACAGCAGAGTGGTGAGACCTGGCAACGCAACATGCTCCTCTCACCCCATACTCAATTGTTTAAAAGCACTGCAGTGGCTGGACTTGACCCCCAATGCTGGAGGAGGATTCCCACACGACAGCCGTAGCTAGACCCCATGTGTTTGCTACTTAAGCCTTTATTCTGGTCTCTTGATTTTCTGGCCTGCGCCTCTGGGTGTTTTTCTTAGCTACACTTAATCACCCCAAGGAAGAGGATTTTGTTGGATGGTAGCTGGCCCCCTGCTATCACAGGCCTGCAGCAGATGCTCACTGATTTTAAGTCTATTGGCTGCCTGATTGACATATTGGTGCCCATGTGTGATGGCTGCATTATGGCCGCCTCCAGCTTGCTGAGTGTGTTCAGCTTAATGAGGAGCTGCTGGATCAAGATTCCATGGTCAAATAATTTTGGGAAAAGCTGAGTTTAGCAAGGTTAAAGTTTAATACTTCTCCTTACTGCAGGATTTCTTTAATAGCCGGAGAATGTTAATGAGCACTATGCATTTTTAAAAGGGGTGTGATAGAGATGATTGGCACTTTCGACCCCACTGCACTTCAAGATTACATTTCTCAGATTCCCTTACAACTAAGGTTTTGGATGAGAATTCTGTTCTGTCAATTACATGCGTTCACATGAAATTTGGAGAGTGAAAGTCAGAGGCAATTTTCCTGCAATTGTTGATGTTGGTAAGAAGTCATTGTTTATAGGCAGTTTTGGCTTTGTCATGAGACAATGGCAGCTTCCAGCCTTCTGTGTGTGTGGCTGTAGTGAGGGGGGCCCTTGAACTAAATAGCCTGGGGTAGCCTCTAGCTTCTGCTGCTCTTGCCCTTCCAAAAATTTCGCAATCACCAAATTTCCCACATTAAATTTCTTTTCTGTAGAATAGTTTGTGTCTCCTGTGCCGAGGCTCAAAAGTGGCGCAAGGGACAGATAATGTGAAATGATTTTGTTTTCATGGCCTCCCTCTCCAAGACCATGGTTCTTCAGGACAAATTTTTGGGAAATTGTTTCTGGAGAGAACGCTGAAATCAATATCAGAAGGTCTGCGTCAGTCAGGAGTCCACCATTTCTAAGTTGGGGAGGTGACATCCCCTCTGAGCCTCGAGTGCCTTTTTCTTATTTGAAATATAAGGACAATAATTCCTGCCCTCCAGACCTCACAGGGTTGTCACGAGAATCAAATGAGATGATGAATGTGAAAGTGGTTGGGAAGCTGTAAATTGTTATAGAAATGCGAGGCATCGTCATTAGTCATGCTGCCATCGATGAAAATGAATGTTAGATTCATAATGCAGGAACATCATTCTCCTAAGGATTGCCTGAGTAGCCTATGGTTTCTTGAAAACAGTGGTGGTTTGATAGATTCATCAGCCTGGAATGAAAATACCACCAGCTTTGCAGGATAGAATAAACCAAAGGGGACATTCCCCAGCTCCTAGGGTGGTCTCTTGGACAATGGGTGAACACAGGATTCTCTATCCTCCCCCCATCTCTTCCAAATGAAAGCCTTTTGGGAGAAAATTGTTCGTGGAATCCTTTGCATCTTCAGAACAGACCAAAAGAAATGCAGCAAAAAAAAAAAACCCATTTCCTTCGTTTGATTTTCGGTTGCTGAGATGGGTCCTTTCATTAGCAGACTGAGTACAAACAGCCCCCACAGTCTGCTCCAGTAATTTCCAAAACGCGATTTACATAAATTTAACTTTGTAATCTTGTGGTTGTATTGCTGCATTAAAATGACATCGTGTGACACACGATGGATGGGGGTTTCGTATGTTGATATGGAGGCTGACTCTTTTCCAACAGCTGCTCAAGTGGAGGTGTCTCTAACTTAGCACCCTTTCCTTTCTCGGTCAGGACTTAAATATTCAGCAAGGATCTCAGAGCTGGTCGCTTTTGGAACAAGAGAGACGTATACCACTTTGCTTTACACACAGAAAATTTGAAGTTAGTGAGTGGTTCCTATCCGTCTGCTTCATTCATTCCTGGGAACAAACTCACCTGACTGTAAGCAGGTCAGCTCCCAGTGATGGCCCTGCGAATGCACAGGACCTCGGTAAGTAGACTTGAGGACTGAGATCCAGGATTTGAGAGGAGCAAGAAGAGTCAGGGGGTTCCCAAACCTCCTTTTGTTGCCAGCACAATCTAAAGTCCTATGCAGTCATCTGTCTCCCCTGAAATAAATGGTAAATAAATAACACTCTTCAACCGGGGACTTCTTGAGGCTGGAATGAGCTCCGCTTCCCCATCTCAGTAGCTTGCATGTGTAGACTTATAAACACCTGTTTGTGGATGAATAAATTGAATCTTTTCTTGACTTTGAAGTTTTCATCCATACCCTCAATGACAGATAAGGCATTTAGGAAGAGCTAAAAGATTTATAGGATCTGAGGGGGAAAACCTGAGTATATAGAAGAGGTATTTAGACTCAGAGTTATGTCCCTTTTCTATTCTGTTTCTCTTTCCTTTCTTTCTGTTTTTTCTTTTAATCCCTCCCTCCTTTGAGATAGGGAGTGCCTTCTGTGTCCCAGGGTCCCTCAAGCCACAGGGAATATAGAGGAGGAAATGTTCTCTCATAGCACTCTGTCCCCCTCCACCCCACTCGTTACATTTGAAATTATGTGGTTAAGATCTCTCTGCTCTTCTGGACTGTAAGCTCCGTGAAGGTTGGGACCTGGTCTACTTTGTTCACTGCTGTGTCTTTCATGTCTCAGGTGGTGCTCTGCTTATAGTAGCTGCTCAATAAATATTTATTGAATGACTCTGGACACTTTTAGGATTGTGTATGATCCTTATTGTCTTCTGTGTCTCATATCTCATTTGGCTCCTGCTTCTTATTCTATCTGTCAATCATTCTCACAGGGTTGCCAGTGATCTTCATATGTTTTTCCTAATGCACTCAAGAGCACTCTATTGCAGTTGGCTCAAATACAAGAGCCCTGCAGTGTAAGCGGGGGATTCTGCTAGATGTTGGAGGATAAATCCTTTTGTAAATTTACAGCTGATTTAGGGAGCAGGAACATGCACATGGCTAGTAAATAATTATAAGAGTCAGGAAAAATTAAGAATCCCATAAATGCTTCAGAAGTTCTATAAAAGGTGTAGTTGCTCAGAACTAAGGTAGTGGGGGAAAAAACCAAAAAGGAAATGGAACTTGAACTAGGTCTTTAGCAATGGGTAGTGTTTAAATAAGCAAGAGAGGTAAAGAAAGGATCCCAACAGCATTTGTAGGATATAATTGTGTAGGAGGTAATTTTGGAGAGATGAAATCGAACCTGAAGGAGAACATTTGCGTGCAAGGCAGAAGGGGAAAGTTTAACTGGTGCCCAGTAAAGGATTATTGAAGGTGTGGGAAGTGGGGAGAAGCAGCTCGTGCAATCACCTGTCTTGATAGAACACAGTGTTCTGGTGGGCAGCTTGTCTTCCATTAGAATCCTCTCTCCCCTCTCTATTTTCCGAATTTTAAATTTCTCATAGCGTGCTCCCCCATCACACAGCTTCAACTCCTTGGAAACTACCACCCGTGACTCCATCTCCACATCCACCAACACTCCCCTACCCCTAGTCTACATTTAGCTGTTCTCCCACCTCTCCAGTTCATGTTCTCCAGATCCACTTTCTACTTCTTGACTCCTTAATCCATCAGTCTAGCCTCTGTTCTAACACTGAGATGCCTCTTGTCAAGACCACGATGGAACTTCTGCTAGTTTACAGAGGCCATATTTAGTTTTTATTTCACTGGATCTTGCTGTAATCCTTTATGCCCTCTTCTCTTTCCAAAGCTCTCTTGCTTTGGCTGCCAGGATGCCACTCGCCCTGGATTTCATTTTACTGCTTTGTCTGTTCTCATGGTTCTTTTCATCCACTCATCTTTTAGATATAGCCATTTTCTGTGGTTATTTTCCTAGCCCTTTTTCCTTTTTTTTTTTTTTTAATGGTTCATGAAACCATGGGACAATCTAGTGGAAACAGGGGATTGGACTTAAAAGTAAAGATTTGGGGATCATCAGCAAATGAAGGCATAATATTAGAGGGGAAGGAAGACAGTAAGAACCAACCAGTTCAAAGCACATTTCAAGGTCAGGTGTAATTGAGACTGAAGTGGACAGTTCACAGAGGTCAAGCAAATACTAGGAGAGACTGATGAAATGGAGCTGGAGGAAGGAGAAATTTCAGAAACAAAGAATGTTACAAACAAGTTGGGTAGGCAAGGACAGGCCACGATCTGTTGAACTTGGAAAAAAATCATCAGTGAGGGCAGTGTCCATGTGGTAGAGGCAGAAACTGGTTCTTCACAGACTTGTGGGTCAATGGATGGAAGTGGGGGGACAGGGCAAGAAAACAGAAAGAGGGTCCACAGCCCTTTTAGTCTTGTGGCTGTAATGAATGGGGAATTCGATGGTAGAAAAAGGAGGATGTTGAATTTAGCTGGGAGAAACTTGCTTTATCAAGTACTTTAGGCAAAGCAAAAGGTAAAATGCTATTAATTTTATATATATCACCAAGTTTGCAACCAGTCAATAGAAACAGACAAGAAGGCACGGAGATCCATATTAAGGAGAGCAGAGTACGTGGGGTTCCAAATTTTCTTGTGTTCTGGGCTCATTTCTATTCTTTAAGTTTAATATATGTCTGGTGATTCATTTCATCTCTTCACAGCAGTATATCATAATTTAATTTTTTCCTTGATGTAGGTATAAATGGAGATGCTAAGGCATATTTATGCATACAGGGTCATTGCTAGGTACATGCACTAAATATTAATATTCCAATATTCTCTTTCCAGCTCATGAACCAAGCAAGAAATGCATTTTTCATAGCAATGAATTTTTTTTTTTCTGAAGCACAAGGCTAAGTGTGCTTTCTGTGTTCAGAGAAAACAGTATGATTATTATTACATTTTCCTACAGAAGAAACATTATTTAGAAAGCATGGTTAACAAAGGAGTTATGGTCTATATTTTGTTTTCGATCTATTCAGAGACATACCACCCAACCCAACAGATCTGGATGTAACAAATACTAATTGAAACTATCTACTGGTAGAGCTAGTTTGCTTTTGCAAACTAAACTCTCCTTTTTCACAATGGCATCCTGAGTTTTTTCTGAGACATTGCCCTTCTCTCCTTCACAGTTTATAGATCTGTTGAGGCTGACTTTAATTTTGGCCAAAATAAGGCTTATGACTCAAACCAGGAAAATCAGAACACTGAATTTTTTTGTCCATCCTCCTAGTTCAGAGGTAACTTTGTGACCCAATATAGGCCAAGGAAGACCCTATTAAAGCTTTAGGAGCAGGTTTGATGAAAGGGTTCTGCAACTGTGAGGACTGGAGTCTGAAGCTTCCAGCTGCCATTTTGTTCCTTTAAGGATGGTGCCAATCTGAGATGCAAATGAGAACACAGAGATGGAGAGAGCTGGGTTCTTGGGACATTAGTTGAGCTCTTATCTCTAGGCCTATCTAGAGCATTGGCCTTGCACTTTCTATTCACATAAGCCAATAAATAACCTTCTGAGTTCCATTTCTGCTCCCTGCTGTGGTTGTAAGAGCCCTGACAAATGACCCACATGCTGCCACATTGACATGGGTGACCTTATGCAAGTCTAACCCTTGCTGGGTAAGGATTAGCTCCATGCTATAGATAAAGGTCACAGAAGTGCTAAGTAATGGAGTTAGGGTTGGAGACTATTAAGCCTTGTGCTCAATCCATACATAGCACCTAGTTCCTTCCTATGACACGTCTCTTTATGGTTTTTTAGGTGTAACATACAGTGAAGAATGCTATTGTTTTTCTTTACCCTACTGAAGTCACCGTTAAGTACTGATGCACACTTTCCCTGATTTAGCACTATATTCTTCTCTTGGTTCTAAATTTAGTTTATTTACACTTTCCATGTCCTTTAATTCTTCTTCCTCCCTACATATTAGTGACTTTTCTCTAGACTCCTATTGAAGTTAATAGAGACAATTATTAATAGGATATCCTGTCTCCAACTTCAAACACTTATTCTCCACCCTGCTCCTACATATAGATTTGACTCTAATGTGTCTTATTTGCAGGCAAAGTAGATGATGATTCTTAGCACTTAGCCCAGGGACCAGCGCATAACAGACATGCAATAAGAATTTATTGAATGATTGCTTGAGTACCTATGGTATCTACTGAGACAGTTTGCCTATTACCTTCATGAATGAATCTTCTGCCAATTTTCTTGAGCCTTTTCTCTTCTCCACCTGATCTAGTATTCATTCATACCTCTAGTTTCCCTATTGAATGTCAAACAATGTGGGTGTCTGGCACTCAATAGAAGGTATACAAATGTCCATGCAATTTTGTTTCAGAAAACCTGGGTGCAAGGTTCCTATTCTCTTACTTGACAGTTCTTTATTCTTAACCAAGTTATTTATTTTCCTGAGACTTTTCGTCACATGTGTTGTTTTGAGGATCAAAAGAATAATAGTTATGAAATTTCCATTCAAATATTGTCATTGGCATATTGCATACACTGGTGGGAAGGCCAGGGAGAAAGGAGCAAGATTTGCTCTTATCCCAGTAACCAATCAACCCAAATCAGCACATCAAATAGCCAGGAAATACAAATAAAAATAGGAGGAGTTCAGGTCAGGAAAGTTGTAGTTCAACTTTGGTACTTTCTCACCCTATTCACCTTATTTAATTTTTCTCTCTAGTGCTCATCGTCTTTTAGCATATTTAATTTACATGTTAATAATCTGCTTTGCCCTACTTGAACTTACGTTTCATAGGGACAGGGATTGAGCGAGTGGGTACCGAAAGCCACATATCAAATGTATCAGAGATTGGAGGGAAAAGGAGAAAGCAGGACTAGGAGCTTGCAAAGTGGGGAGAAGAGGAAAGGAGTCAGAGCATAGATATTACTGAGAAGGGGGGCAGAGGCTATAAAAAGAGAATATCTTAAGAATAATCAGGACCTGGAGTGGAGAGCATCCTTTTCCTATTTAAACAAAACCCCACATCATTCTTATTTTCTTTTGTTCTCGACAAACCTTATTACAAGAGTCACATTAAATGACCTTTACAATTCAACATTCTACTCAAGGAACAAGACATTCCCAGTGCAAAACGATGGTGCTGCTGTTACCATACTATTCAGAGAGCTAGGACACCTCAGATCTTGTGCTTCTTCTCCTGGGCTCTACGCTCCTTTCACTCAAAGCATACCGTGACACCCCTGCCTTGTCAGCTCGAGATGTCCCCTTCCTTTCTTCCTTTCTTTAAAAAAAAAAAAAAATCCCCATAAGCCCTGATAGGGTATCAGCTTAGAGGTTTAAGTAGCTTTTTGCTAGTGAGTAAATAAATACTTCAAGTACATATCGGATGCACGAGTCCACCTTGGGAGAAATGCATCACGGGTCAGGCAGATCCTGAGAGTTCTCGTAATCACACTTGTTCATCTGTTCATGTGGCGTACACCTGTACAGTTTTGGCACGGGCTTACGGTGTGGGAGAATCCAGGTTCAAAGCAAACTCCCTGTCTTTGTATAGTTCTGGGATCGTTGCAGGTCGTTTTCCTCTCTGCCCATAAAAACAAAGAATTGTTAGCATATCTAGAAACTGCCATGGTCTTGGTGAAGGGATTAAATACAGATGCCAAGAAATCTACCTGGATTTAATTTGCAAATACTTGAAAGCAGGCAGCGGAAAGACAGCTAAAAGTCTTTAGTTTTGTGTTAAAAACAAAGAAAGATTTCCCAGACAGGGTGTCACCTGAGGGACATTATATGTGCCTTATTTTAGGAATATCGTATTAAGATGTTTTGGCTGGCATTTGGTAACCCCCAAAAGTTCAGTCTGATATTTCTATATATTTTAAACAAATATCTAATAGCCAAGTATACTTAAGATGGACAGAAAATACAGAAGGCTAATGACTATTTCTAAGCTAAAGGCTGTTTCTTGACTTTTTAAGGTGTTTAGGAGAAGGCTAAGTAACCTAGAAAATGTTGAAAGACGTGGGTTTTTACCCTCATTTCTCCACATATGCCCTTCTAGTACAATATGTGGGATGGCAAAGTATTTCACTCAAAGTGCTTTGAGTGAAAGGAGCATAGAGCCCAGGATGGCAAAATATCATGCTTTCTCAGATATAAAATGAGGAACTCGAAGACCTGCATGAGTGGACTTCATTTTTGGCCTTCACTGTAGGAATAAGGATGTGGGATTCCTAAGCAGAACTCCCTCACCTTTGTGGAAAGACAACCACGATTTTCCCATGTATAGCCCTGAGAGTGCACCCCAAGTCTCCCTGCTCTGTCCAGCAGGCTAGGGATGTCGGAACCCTGTACATCCAAAGGAAGGTCTGGCCCTTGATTGGTTCATGAGAGTTAACCTCCAAGGCCTTGGGATATCTTGCTGGATGAGAGTGTCTTTATTTACCGGGACCTTGAACCAACCATACCAAATGGTTTTTTACCACTACTACTAAAGTGATTTATGGGGAGGAGGCTGGGCCACACAACATCAGTGTGATCTCCAAAGGTGTTGGAGGCTGGGTAACTAAGATCAGTCACCCATGTGCTCCATGTCCTCCATGCCTGCAGGCCTGACTGACTGTCCAGTAAAACTCCGAACGTGAAGTTTGGGTGAGCTTCTCTGGCTGGCAGGACTTTATACATGACTTTACACATCATTTCTGGAAGAACTAAGTGCTGTCCTTCTGACCCCACTAGGAGAGGACAGCTGGGAGTGTGCGCTGTTCTCTCCTGAGCTCCGCCCTGTGTGCCTTTGGCTTGTGCTGGCTGCAATCTAGGTCTTCTTGCTATAATCAACACAATTTGAGCATAACAGCTTTCCTGAGTTCTGTGCACCCTCCTAGCATAACATGGAACCTGGGGGGTGGTCTCTGGAACATTTAACAACTCCCTGGTTCCAGTGGGAGGGCTGTCCTTGCATTCACCTTTGAAGTTTGTATCTCCAGCAACTCCTGTAAACAACTGGCTGCCGCCTCCGTGCAGACAATGTGGCTGTTTTGTCCCACTTACAAGGCCATCCTCATGTGAGTGCCTTTAAAAGGGAGAACAGGAGCCCAAAGTCCCTTTTCTGGAACTTGGCCCCACAGCCAATGTAACTGAGTCCCAACCGAAGCGTGCCTCTCTGCAGGATGTGGAAAGATTGGGAGAGAATCATTAACTTTTATTCTTGTGTGGTAGCTGGCTATGATACTTCTTGTAGCCTCTTGAAGGTGGCAGCTTTCAAAAAGTCATTCATCTGCCACCTGGAGGAGAAATGCGTGACTCTTTCTGTGACCTGTGTATCGCTCGTGTTTCTGTAGGGAGGTGTCAATCATTATTGGACTCATTAAAATCACCCTCAAAACAAATGGCGATTTTCCTTGCTATCGTCTCCACAGACTTGCATCAGACTCAGACTCTGATGCCAAGGAATTTAATCTATCTGTCCTCGCTCTTTTGGAGGAGGACAGATATATTAAAAACAAATGAGGCTGACAAAACTTCCCAGGTGGCTCCAATGCACAGCCAGTGTCGACGGCCTGCCTGCCATGGCCTGGCTGATGCCAGACCTAGTCATGAGGTGTGGTGGCCTGGTAGGATGATGAGGTAGTCCTGTCTGGCTGGGGTAGGGGGGAGAAGGTTGGAGAGGTAAGGGACAGGTTGAGGGAAGCCATTAAGGTCGAGTCAATGAGTGTGACATTTGTCTGTGGGATTAGGGAGCTTTCTATGGTTTCAGGAATCCGTCTTCACTCAGATGCAAATCTCTGACAGTCATGTTGCACTTAATGAATCACCTTTGCAAATGTTTCTGTGTTTTCTCACTCTCCATCCGTGTCTCTGTTTCCTCAAATCCAGTGCAATGTCACTCCCATCCAGAAATATGACTGGTCTGCCTAGATGTAGTTGCTCCAAAGACTACTTATTAATTCCACACTTAACCCAGATTCCAGAGTTAACCCAGATTTTGGTAGTAGATGTGTTCTTGAAGATGCTCTGAGGAGTCAAAGTTTGGTAATACGGACCCTCTGCTTTTCCATACATTTTTCAACATAAAATGGTACATGCGTTTCTTTGGAAAACGTTTTTACATCCAAATCCAACCGAATCACGTTGACTCAGTCACCTTTTGGAAATCACATCTAAAAGTTATTTGAGTCAAGTTTTCCTGATGAAATAATAATGCAAAAAAATAAGTCTTAATATAAATGCAAAAGAGTTAAATCTATTTCTAAAATTACAGTAACTTAAAGGTTTAGAGAAAAAAAATTACAGCAGTATCTTATCTGAACAGAACCCAGTGATATTACAAAAAATTGCTAAATGGTTTAAGAAACCTGTAGCTGAAATGTATGTGCCTCTGTGGGCATAATTCTCCCCAAACTCTGAACATTTTGTAGGCAAAGCTGATTTTTAAAAAATGAACAAGGTGATGTGGGCACAGATAAGAATCTGAAACCCTCAGCAAATGAGCAACTGGTGACCCCCTGTGTGGTCACATTTTCTTCTCTGCTTTTTCCTCCTATTTTGACACAGTTAATAAGGAGAAGAGCTGAGACTCCAGCAGTTCTAACTCCATATTCATGGTTTCTTCCAATTTACCACAGCTGCCCTCAGCAGTGGTCATTAGTCTTTGGAAATATTCTTCATATGGCAGATTGTTACTCCTCACTTGCAGAGACCTCTAAACCAACAATGTTAAACCCAGAGCTCATTCTTTCTCTTTGTCCCCAAACTTGCCTGTCTCCTGAGGTGTCATCAACTCAGATACTCAACACACACACTTTAGGTCATATTTGATCCTTCTCTTTCCCATGAGGACATCCACTGGTTCCCCAAGATTCTGCTCTCCTGAGACCTCTCAATCCCTCCCCTTTTTTGCCTCGGGTGCTTGTGAAATGCACCAGCTCCTACTGGTCTCCCGGGTTCTAGTCCCTCTTCTTCCAATCTAGTCTTTATAACAGAGAAGCGATTTCTGTTTCTCTTGCTCCTGGGCTACCATTTCCCTATCTATACTTTGTAAAATTTTCTTCATCTTATGAAGACAGCCCAGTATGTCCTTTCTTTCTTCCTCACTGTGCTAGAGGGATTGCATTAGTGACCCTAATTAGATGACTTCCCTGTGTGTCTGTGTCCTACGTCCTGGAGCGTGATGGCTTCTTCCGAAATCAACACCAGGTTCAGTTTTCTATTTTATTTTTTTAAATTTTTTGTTCTAATTAGTTATACATGACAATAGAATGCACTTTGAAATAACGTACAGAGATGGAGTATAATTTCTCATTCTTCTGGTTGTACATGATGTAGAGTCCCACAGGTCATACAGTTTTTGACTTACTTGGAACAATGGGACAGTGACAAGTTTGATGCAAGCAGAGGCCTCTGTCAATTTCAGCTTCCCTTCCCCTCCCATTGTGCATTTTCTCTGAGAACATGCCCAGAAAATCCTGCTGGAAAAATGAGACTATGGAATAGAGAGCCAAGTCCATCAAGGTGACCCAGTCAAGGGTATCTTGGCCTGGTTAGCCTATATCTGATTGTGAATACATAATTGCACCAAGTTGAGATCAGCAGAATCATTCAACTGACCTTTAGATTTATGAAAAATAAAAAAGGTTGATGTTCTGAGTCCAAGTTTGGGTGCTTTGTCATACGGCATTAGCTAACTGCTACATCCACAATGCTTCTTTCTGAAATATACCGATAGCACTTTGTACACACGGTTATCACAGCATTTATTATGTCTGACTCTCCTGTTGGACTGAATCCCTTTAAGTCCCGGGCTGCATTTTTTTTTTTTATCCCTAGTATCAAACACCTACCGTACCACAGTAGCTCCTGAATACGTGTTTCCTTAGTAAATTAAGGCATGCCCGTGTACATCAAGTCACTTCTTTCCAATCTATAACAAAGCAACTCGAGTAAAACAGTCTTCGTTAATTTTGCCATTCTTTTAGGCTTAGTGAGAACACCTGTTTCTGCCAAGACTGTGTGCTTAATTATGAAAGAAAAGGCTTATTGTATAGATGCTTAAAAATCGGTGCTTATTCCGAGGAGTTTCTTTCTTTCAAGTCTTATGTTTAGGGATTAAGTAGCCTTGTCCAAGAGAGAAAGCAGCCAGTTACTTCAGGTCCAGTTTATGGCTGTGAGCCCCCAAGGGAAGAGTATGTGCTGGGTCTAAGATTTGGGAAGGACATCTTCCCTCCAGGTTAGAAACCGGGTAGATATTCAGAGAAAGCCACGTGGAGATGAGAGCTCATTGAGAGGATTGTAGACAATTCTTCACTGTAGACAATCGTACAACCTGTATGATCTTTTAGTTCCACCATCTTTTTTCTTTTTGGAAAACCCAAATCAAGTTTTGTAGAGAAAACTCTATAGGCAGCATGGGTTGCATTTCCATGCAGAGGTGAAAGCAATGAACTATTTTAAATTTTGTTTTCCAGAATGTATGTGTATATATTTGATAGTCTACAAACCTTTAAATAAACTTCTTAGATAACATGGTGTCTTAGTTTGTTTTGTGTTGCTATAACACAGTGCCACAGACTAGGTTACTTCAACAGAAAATAAATTTATTTCTTACGGCTCTAGAGGCTGGGAATTCCGAGGTGGAAGGGCCACATCCAGGGGGGGCTCTTTAGCTGTGTCACAAAATGACAGAGGGCATCATATGGTGTGGGGAACTGTGCCAGCTCAAATCTCTCTTCCTAACACCATTATTCCTATAATAGGAGCCCCACCTGCAGGACTTCATCTAACCCTAATTACCTGCCGAAGGCCTCACCTCTAAGTATCATTAACATATGAACTTGGGAATTATGTTTCCAAAACATGAATTTTTGGGGAAAACACATTCAAACCACAGCACACAGTGAATTTGTTTTTCCAATTTATGAAACATCACAGTATCACCTTTGCCTTAAAAACCAAGTCATTGATTCATGGCCTGCCTCATAGAATGTTGTGGACCCAGTAGACATTTAATGAACTCATTTACCATGTCTCAGCCTGTCCTGCCTTCCACCCCTTGGAGGTTTCTGAAACTTGAGTCATTCCTATCTCCAGCCTCCTTGGTACCAGATTTGGCACAATGTTTGTTCCGTATGGACACCTGGACACTGAATGGCATCATCGAGGCAAAACCAAGTCTGTTCATGGACTTCATTTCTTTTTGGCTTTCTATTGCCAAAGTTAATTGCTCGATTAAGTAAATGCATCTGACCTGAATAGCAATTAAAGGTGTTTTGGGAGAGTTGGAGTATTGAATTTCACATGCAGTGACCAAAGGAAATTCAGGTTAATGTTCTGAAAACTTTTAATCAATAGAAAGGCCTTTCTTTACAGAAAGAAATTGGCCTTGACAATAGACAGATTAAATCAAGGGTCAGAAGCTCGAATGCCCACAGGAGCCAGACAGCCAGACAGGTAAGGGAAATGGGTTGAGTGGGTGGGAACTGTGTACTCGAGTGAACTGGGGGTTGGACACTGGGCCAGTCTTTTCTTCCCCAGATCATTGACATTTCTAAAGGAAAAATGGAAATTCAGGTTTTATTTAAATGTGCAATGAAATTGGAGGTTAATTTTGTCAACAACTGATTCAAGAATATGGATTATTCTCATGGCTATTAGCTTGCTTCCTCGAAACTAAACAGAAACAGTTTATGGATTTTCCAATTGTTCTTTCCCCACTATAGGAATTAACCATTATTCTGTTTTGACCTGTGACAGCAACATCACAGGAAGGAATGAGAAATTACCTAGGGGACGCCTAAAGCTAAGTTTCAAGCAAGCACCATCTATTGAGTGGAAAATCTGCTCACATGACTGTCTTTGAATATATTTGCTTCCTGTAAGAAATGCTGCTGCTTGAGATATGGAAATGGCACCACATTTGGTGCATGGAGAGCCAAGTGTCTAGGGACACGGACCTCTGACTCAGACCCTCCTCAGGTGCATACCTAAGGTCCAGGCTAGACAAGGCCACAGCTCAGTGAAAGGGACAGCTGGGAGAACTCATACCTTACCCTAATGAAAATATCTACCCATATCCTTCCTGGTAAATTATGTCTGTAGATTATTGCATTAGAGGTGAGTTGGGGAGTTCAAGTATGTACAGGGTTGTCTTTTCCTGGTTCACACTGATACAATGGGTTTCTTGGTACCTAACTGTGGCCATGTCCCCCACAGTGCCTTCTTGTACCCTGGTCATAGTGTTCCCTTCCTTGGACCCCTCAGGGTTCCCAAAAGCTCCAGACACTTAAGAATTAATTCTCCTAACAGGACAGACTTTGGTCACTTGCCAGTGCCCAAGTCCTTACTAAATTAAATATCTTGCGGTCTTAGTGTTATTTTGGATCCTCCAAGCAGAGTACCAGAAACTTCCATGAAAAGCAACATGGTTCCGATATTAGAACATTTTATTCTTTCTTCTTTCCTTTTGGTGGGAAGAGGGGCCAGAGGGAGACTGAGATGTGTGGGAACAGTCGGCTCAAAGAATACAATGCTTATTTTACCAAAAAGCCAGAGGTCCTTTGTCCCAGTTCCAATATATGGTAGATACTGTTAAGCATATTTTGTTGGTTTCATCTTGCATTTTCTATCATTGGAGAATTTTGACCAGCTAATTTTAAAACAGAGTTTTTTGTTTTTTTGTTTTTTCCCCATGCAGATATGCAGGCTCCATACAAATTACCCTGCAGTAGCTATGGAACAGTTGGAGAATTCCCTGTGTTTAGTGACCTCCAAGTCACACTTCAAGCTGTGCAATGGTGTCTTGCTAGTACAATAAAACATAGATGAGTTGAGACTGGCTGCAGAGTCAGGAGCAGGTATTTTAGTGTTTTAATAATCTGGCTCCATTCATTTGGGTGTACACGTTTCTATTTTTGTTTTCAGTTAGAACCACCAAGAAACCAGATCCGTGCGGATGCTTTTGTGAACATGTCATTTGCAAAATCAAACGTCCAAGGAAGCAGTCACACTTGCAGAGTTACACATGCCGTCAGCTGCTTTTCCTGTAATGACCACCCGAGAGCCCAGGCAGAGAGCAAGGAGAAAGCAGGAAGGGAGGGAGAAGGAAATGAGGGCACAGAGCTAGGATTCCGCAAACAAGCCTTTTCTCTAATTGCTCCCTCCTGTCACAGCCACCACAGCAGTAGTGGCAGCCTCTGACCTTAGCGGCCGTGGTCTACCTGGGTAACGAGGTGCCACGCATCAGCAGAGAGGGTGAAGGCAGTGAATTGCACCTCATTCTGATAAACACGCAAACCATGTTTTGGAGTTTGGAGACTGTGTGGGGTTGAACTGTGTCCCCCAAAAGATTGGGATCCTCACCCCCAGTTCCTGAGCACGTCAACTTATTTGGAAATAAGGTCACTACACATGGACTTAGGTAGAAGCTTAGAGATTGAGAACATAAACTTTTGGATCACGCTCATGCTCAACTGAGGAGCAGGTTACATCTTGGGAATGTTGCTTAGTCCCTTTACTTTACATGGACTTAGGTAAGTGGAGATGAGGTCATGCTGGAGTAGACCGGGCCCTTGGTCCAATATGACTGGTGTCCTTTTAAGAAGAAAAGAGACCCAGATACGGGAAGAAGAAGGTCAGGCAACTATGGAGACGGAGCTGGGTGAGATTCATCTACAAGTAAAGGATTGCAGCAAACTACCAGAGGCTAAGGGAAACGAAGGATTCTCCCCTACAAGGAAGGTTTCAGAAGGAATTTTGCAAGGTGTGCAAAAATCACACCTCCAGAACTGTGAGAATTTCTGTTTCTTAAGGCATCCAGTTTGTGGCACTTTGTTACAGCAGCTCCAGGACACTAATACAGAGACTCTGCCTTCACTGGTGAGCATAAGACATAATTTTGAATTTAAGGATCTTTTAACAATTTAGAATGTTCAAATAGCTGAATTTGGGGGAATACTATCTGCCTGCCTGCACTGATATTGGTATCCTCCCACTGGTAGAAGCTTAGAGATTGAGATCGTAAACTTTTGGATTACGCTCATGCTCAACTGAGGAGCAGGTTTCATCTTGGGAATGTTGCTTAGTCCCTTTACTTCTCGGGGTTCCTCATCTGTAAAATGTGGATAATAACAGTAGCCGCCTCTGAGAGTGGTTACAAGGATTGGGTGAGGTAAAGCATAAATTCATGATCATTCAGTAGCTATTTATTGAATCCTGGTATATGCTACGCTTCTGACCACATAGGGGAAAATAGACAAGGAAAAAGACGATTACAAACTAAAAAACTGAAAGAGACATAGTGGCTTGAAAAAGACTAAGTTGGGCAGGGACCCGTTTTCAATAAGAAATTTGTGGACCGCTGCTATCCAGAGGTGAAACTAAGCTGACACAAAAAGGGTGAAGAGGTGTCAGCCGGATGAAGAGTTGGAGAAAGAGACAGAAGGAGGAGTGTGTGCAAAGGCCCTGAGGTGCAGAGAACATGGCATGTTCAAAAGTGTGCTTTGGCAAGGGCCATAGTAGTGTTCTATTGCTGCCATAACAGATCACCCCACACTTACTTACCTATAACAATATCTATTTATTATCTTAAGCATCTATGAGTCAGAAGTCTGACCAGAAGTAGGATCTCTGCTTAGGGTTTCCCAAGGCCAAAAATCAAGACATTACCTACTATGGTTCCCATCTGGGGCTGGGTATCCTCAACGGTCCTCCATTGGCTGAAATGCAGGATCTTCTCCTTATTTCACAGCCCATTGATTAGCCCCTTAAGTACATTTGCTGTTATATATTCATGGATGTGAGATCTCAGCAGTTTCATAGCTTCAGGCACTGGGGCGTGGAATCTTCTTGATGGGCATAATTCTGCCTACCATGCTATGATAACTGTGGAGAGAATCTGATGACGCAGGTCATAGTAAAGATTTTGGAATTTAATTTAATGGCAATAATTATAGTAATTACTATTACCCTGTAACTGCTTTGTATAACATCTATTTATTAGCACTAAGCACGCGGCCGACATTACGAACATAATCTCGTTTGGTCCTCCTATTAATGCTTGTAGAGATGTACAGTCCATTTGCAGATGAGAAAGTTGAGGCCCAAGAGTTTCCAGTGTCTTGCTGGGTGCAGTGGTGCACACCTGTAATCCCAGCCACTCAGGAGGCTGAGATAGGAGGATCGAGAGTTCAAAGCCAGCCTCAGCAACAGCGAGGTGCTAAGTAACTCAGTGAGACCCTGTCTCTAAATAAAATACAAAACAGGGCTGGGAATGTGGCTCAACGATCAAGTGCCCCTGAGTTCAATTCTTGGTACAGACCCCGCTTAAAAAAAAAAAAGAGTTCTAGTGTCTTAAACAAGACCTTACATCTCTTGGCAAATCCATATTTAAACCCAGATCTGTTTCCAAATTCCATTGGCATTTTAAATTCAAACTCCCCGTATTCAGGGACACTTTGAAGATATTTAGTTTTAGAGGTTTTAACAGGGACTTTCTGTTCTTGGGGGCAAAAGCATAATTGCATATAAATAGTTGTTTTTCTGTTTGACTCTTAACTGTGTCTATGGAAGTTTAATAACTCCAATTATTGGGATTAATAGGTCGTAGTTCTGGTCCAAGGCAGATATGATACATTGTATGTGAAGCAGAATTTTAAGAGTCTCAGGAGCTCAGAGGGAAGAATCAAAGCTACACTTCTCTTAGCATTAAATTGGTGAGCTTTTAATTTTCACGGGACAGATATGTCTGCAAATATTATCTCCTGGTTTTACCTTGGATATACCTGGACTTCTGTTGAGGGCATTGAAATTTGAAGATTTTCAAAGTAGGGTAGGGACCATGGTCGGAGAACCAGGAAGTCAGTGTGGAATAATGCGGTCATAGCATCTAGACACTCCAAATTTGGATCTCGTCCGCATTTGGGTGCTGGGGATGGTGCACAAAGGTACAGCACTTGTCCAGCATGTGAGAGGCCCTGGGTTCAAACCCCAGCACTGCAAAAACAAAGATCACCAGCATTTTTGATGACAGAAACTTTGCCACTTCTACAGATTGCTTCATTATAGCTTCATAAAGCTTCTAGTCCAGGTGATTATAGAGAAACACACTTTTGCTCGAGGCTAGAGAATAAATACACCTGCTCTTATCCCAACTGCCAATTCATTTACCTTTTGTTCCACTTTGCTGAGGATAAGGTTCTAGCTCTTTGGCTCCTATTAGCCCCTACTCCTCACCGTCTGCGTAGCACAGTGACTCTGTGTTTTAAGAACCCTATTGGCAGGAGATGCAGAAGGTTGTATTTGTAGAGCCCAATTCCAGGCAGTAGACAAGCCTTTTCCAAGGGCTTTCGGGGGAAGAGGAACTCTGCTCCTCTCTAAGCAGGTGGAAGTACTGGAAGGGAGGAAGGAATAGGGGAAGTGCATGTCTTACCGACTGCAGACTGCAGCTCTCTGTGTCCTGGGAGATGGCCTGGCGTACTTTCTAGAAATGGTCAAACCCCAGCCCCCAGGCAGCCACCGGTTCAGGCTAACTCATCATTAGTTCATATTTCAGTGCTCATAGGGTGCTGCTTCTCTGGGCTCGCCAAAGCCAGAAACACTAGCTTGGAGGATTTGTTGCTAGAACCCAGGGCTCCAGGAGAGAATAAGAAACGGGCGTGTATCCACATTGCCAAAACCCATTTCTTTGCAGCTGCAGTGCAGAAACAGATATCAACACATTTAATCCATGCAGGAGGGGAGAGAATTCCACCCAGAACAAAACTTGGTTTGCCAAGTTTCTTGCTCGTCTTTGCTATACAGGGGGTAGGAAGCGTTCCCAGAAAGAGAACGCCAAGTGAAGTTACGACAGACTCAAAAACGGCAATTCACAAGAGAGCAAGCTCTTCGACAAATGGAAAAGTGTAAATGGTAATATTCCAGCAAATTAGCTCCTAGAGAAGCCCGTAGGCAGAACTGTAAGCCATTATAATTAAGGATTTGGAAAATATCAGTATTTAATTAGAGCCTCTTTTTTTTCTTGGTAAAATGCTGTTGTTTTGCTGTAACTTCAGGTGTAAACAACTAAACAGATCCATTTCAAAAAATGTGTTTTGTCGTAAGCCTAGAATCAGTGCTAATACTAATTTGCTTATCACGGCTTCCTCGTGTAGTTTGTTTCTGATCTGAGCTGAATTTTTAAGGGCAATTTATCTTCAGTTCCCAAATGCAAACATCTCCTGTTCCCAGGCTGTGAGAGGTACTTACCCACCAATACTCAGTCCGACTCCATCCAGCTACTGTGACTCACTCAATCTAATAAGCACAGTCACTCTAATAGTGAATGTGTATTCCTGGGGGCTGCGGTAGACAAGGAGTTTTCAAATCCATTTCCAATGTAATCAAATGTCTCGACAATAGGAAAACGAGTCGGCTTTATCCGCCAACAACAGCCAACGTTTTTAGCAATTGGTTTGTGTCACCTGAAATGCTAATGAGAAAACACAGTAACGGCCCAGGGACTGCCTGGTGCCCCTCTCCCCATCAGTCTTTGCCCCTCCTTTTGCACCTGTAATTCCTAACAAGAGACAAACCTGTATTCCTTTACCGATATGGGGATGCGTGTAACTCAAAATGTTTTCCTGCCCTGATGGAGAAGATGAGGCTTCATCAAGACGAACGCTACAATTTAACGCTTCAGAGAAGCAGTGTATATCATTACCCCCTCTGTAGCCAAGTGCACTAATTAATATTTATTGCACCTGTCAAGCCAGTAGCCACCGCCAATCCATTCCTGTGGCACTTCAATGGGAGACTGGACACCATATTTCTCCTTGGCAGACATGTTTGGGTCCTCGGCAAAGACCAAAGCAACCCAGGGAGACCTTGTCTCTAAATAAAATACAAAATAGGGCTGGGGATGTGGCTCAGTGGCCAAGTGCCCCCGAGTTCAGTCCCTGGACCTTCCCTGTTATCCCCCCAAAAGGAATTCTAGTGTCTTAACCAAGACATTGTAAACCCTCCCCTTTCTCTTGTGAGATTAAACCATTAATTCTATTGGTGTTGATTTTTATCCTTGTTGGGAATTGCTATTAAAAAAAAAAATAAGCAGGGTTGGGGGAGGGTGAAGGCAGGGTGAGAAACAGCAGCATGTTCGGGGGCAGCTGTCTAACATATTTATTGGGATGCGGATCCACAGAACCCCCTGCCTTCGCTTTGTATCAGACACCCCTTAAAGGTTACAGGCGCCGGGGGAGAGACGGCTATAAATCCTCCTGAAGTTTAATCAAAAGTGACAGGCCATCAAGAGGGAACGCGTTATTAAAACTATTTGGCTTAAAACTTTGTTCAGCATTGTCAACAGATTCTCATCACCAACAGGTAGCTAGCTGGCAATGGAATTAATTAAGCGAGAGTGAAATAATAAATGAATCCTGATATTGCACCTACAGCAAGGAATTTGGCACTCCGAGCGGAGAAGTTTCTATCGATGGTGTGAATCATTCTATAGTGCATCCGAGTGAGCCCAGCACGGCTGTGGAACTGAGTTTACTAAAAAAATTTAATTAGGAGAGCATGTAAACCATGCTGCAGAAAAGTAGGGCACCAAATGCTGCTTTATTTATTTTATTTTACTTTTTTTTTTTTTTTTTTGCTAATTCTATCAGAGAGCACCTGTGTCATTAGAAACTGCGGAGCCCAAACTGCCAAACTTTTGATTAACAGGAGGAAAACACGTGAACTTCTCGCTGAAGATTATCTAGGCCTTATATATATATATTTTTTTTTCCTTTGAAATAACGGCTCTTCCCTCGAGGATGATAATATTAACGATGATAATAACAAAGCAACAATAGCAATGATGATAAAAGAGCCAGCCTGTTCCGAGGTAGTATGATGCCCTAGGTGTGTTATGTGCTTTACAGACATCATCTCATTTAATTCTTGCAACTCTTTGAGGTAGGAGTTATGAGTTCCATTAGACAGACGAGGATTTGAGGTTTGGAGGGTGCCTATAGCCCTTGTCCCTCAGAGGAGGTGAAACGCCAAAGCTGCTCTCCTGACGGGATGCCCTTCCCTCTGAGTCGCAGGCTTCTTTGGAACGCAAATTAGGGTAATGTGGGAAGAATCCATTTCTATGAGTTATTGGTACCTCTACAACCTCTCTATTACTGTCCCCTGGCTCCTGCTTGGGTCCTTGACCGTGTTCTTCATGTCCTGAACCCTTATAATATGTTCTGATCCTTTTCTATTTTGATTGTCCCCTTCTAGCCCTCGATGCCTCTTGGGTATTTTAGCCATTACTCATTCATGATCAGTCCTTCATCCATAACCTGACCCTAGCGTGGCCTTCCGTTTTTAAAATTCCGTTTCTCTCTCTCACTTACCGATGGGCTCGGCACACCCATCCATCCGGTTGGTGCCTGCAACGTCTTTAACTCCCTTTTCCAGGGCTTTCCTGCTCCATAACCACCCTACCATGTGCTGTGGGGTCATCTCCCTGGAGGTGGAACTTTCTGTCATGGGGCTGGCCGTCACCTGTTCCCCACTCAGCCGAGTCTCTTCAGTGTAAGATGCGGGTATTTCTTCCCCCTTCACAGTGTCATTCTAAAGACCGTATAAGGTGGCGTGTGTCAAACCTTTAGCATAGTGGCAGGTACCAGGGGAACACTCCTGACCATCAGAGGTTTTGCACATGGCTTCGAAGGGTGGTCTTTAGGGCGGCAGCAGCAGCAGCAGCAGCCCCTGAGAACACAGCAGAGGTGCCAATTCCTGGGTCCATCCCCCCAGCTGAATCAGGATTCCAGGGTGGGTCCCAGGCACCTGCATTTGACCAGCCCTCCCGCAACTGGGATCCACTACTTTGCACCCCAGCGTTCCTCCTGGTTGTGAGAGTTGCCTGTTAGCTGCTGCACACCTATTCTCTCTTCCTGTTCCTCCTTCTGGAGAGTGTGGCAGCCTGCCCACCTTCTTTCTCTCCTCCACTCTCTGTGTCTGGGGAAGAGAATTCACCTGGCTTCTCTCTCCAGTGACCTTCCTACCGGGAGCTGTGCTTCAGTGCCGATCACCTGCCTCTCTCATGCCCCCTGTTCCCCGTCGCTGTTCCTGGGTACGATCCCCAGGGTCAGGGCTAATTCTATGCACTGTGGATTGTCTGCCTCACTTTTTACTCCTAATGATTACTCCTAATAATAATTATTGCTGAAAGCTTAACTTTGACTTAATTACTGCTTCATGCTGGAAATAAAAAAAAAAAAAAAAAAAAAAAGAAATGCCCTGAATTTTTCCTTTCCTGAGCCATTCAAACACCTGTTACCATGTGGGATCATTCACCGGTGCAAAAGCAGATATTTTTGTTTATGTTTCTGATGTTTCTTCCTTAATATCTTTAGAAAGACATAAAATTGGTATTAAATTCAAAACGGGGACTTGCGCTCTAAACAAGCCTGGGTGGCGTTTTCCTTCTCCTGTTTGGCATATTTTAATTCAACTCTGGAAGACGGTTGCACACATCATTTCCTCCTCATCTCTGTTCCACTGTTGAGTGAAGTGTTTTGAATTAATTTCCCTAAATTATTAATAGCTCGCGATTGGAAAGCGTTCCAGCCTTGGAGTTCATGTGTCCTTGTGCCCTGCGCTGTCAAATGGCAGCCTTCACACACAGAAGAAGGCGCTCTGCTGGCTGGGGGCAGTGTTGGCTCCAGCCTATCCACAAAGAATTCTCCTGAAGACCCCATTGCACCAGGGGATGGATATTTGAGTTTTAATGAGATCAGGACAGTTTCCTGAGTATTAAATGATTAGAATTATAGCCTGGGATGGATCACTCATTTATTTGACAGAAATAAAATAGGCACTTAGGAATATGATAAAATGTAAATCAAGTCACAGGTCTTGCCCCCCCACCCCCACCCCCAACAAAGGAGTTTGTAATCTAGTGGGGCAGACAGACATTAATTCATCAAGTAATCAGGATGTATGTCAAATGGCAACCATGAAAACATGAAAGAAAGGAGGTAGACCTCTAAGTGCGAATGTGACAGGGGAGGCAGGAGGAACCTGGTTTAACTCAGGTGAAGGGTGGGATGGATGGGAATGGGCATTTCAGGTGAAAGGAATGACATGTGTGCAAATGTCCTGTGGCAGGAGGGAGCAAGACATCTAGGTGGCGACAGGGACAAGATTGGAGTGACTGGAGGTCAGGAAGCAATGGAGTACCATTGAGAAGCTCTCAGCAGGGAAAGATGTAGACAGGCGAGGTTTTGGCAAGATCACTTTGGCTGTAGTGTGGGGTGTGGATGGTCAGGAGGTCAGGGAGCTACCGAAGAGAATCAGGTTGGCTCGGGAAGCTCATGTCTGCTTTCGGACTGTTGAACATGATAGGCCACTGAGTAGCTGAATATTTGGTCTGGTGCTCAGAATTGAAGTCTTAAGTGGTGCACCTACATTTGAGACTTATCTGAATATATGTGGTCAGGTAAACATGATGTGGATGAGAAAAAAGACAAGGACCTAGCATCTAACTTTAAGGAAAAACGACACTTTATGTCTAGGAAGAGGAAAAGTCAGAGAAGGAAGGGTCAGAGAGGGGAAAGGAACCCAGCAGAGGGAGGTATCACTGAGGCCAAGGAAAGAAAAATATTTCAAGAAAGTAAAAGGGGCCAACAATGTCAAAATATGCTTGGAGACAAGGCCTCAGAGAGTCTACCAGATAAGCAGCAATCCATGGCTTTGTTTATTTGATGTTGGACTTTGAGGAAATAGTGAGCAAGCATTAAATAATGTTCCCTGGAGAAGATCTAGATACATACCATCCAAGCTCTGCACCTATCCCCTGAGATCCCAGAGAGAGAGGGAAAACAAAGGAGATCCTCTAAGGTACAAAATGCAATGAGTCTATGGCAAAGCAGACTTTGCAGGCGGACACCCCAATTTAAATCCTGACTCCCATACGAGGCAAATTGAGTGGATTTCTTCATCTCCCCAATTTTTGTTTTTTTTTTTTTCTGTAAGATAAGCATAACTACCTTCCAGATCATTGTGATTAAAGAGAAATGTATCAAAAGCCTAATGAGATATATTACCCACAGTAAAGGTTAATAAATAATTGCCCAATCAGTAAATGAATGTTGCATTTCCAGCAAGAGAATGACGAAGAGATGTGCGTTTTAGCTTATGTAAAATATGCAAGAATATGTTAATGTGCACACATATAAATGTCTCCGTATATAATAAATATGAATGGCTTCAAAATAGAATGAATTGACTATCAAGGATGCTCACTCCTGCCACTTGGAAAGGGGTTTCTGATGGTGTGCCTCGGAGCTCTGTCCTCTCTGCCCCTGGTACATTAACTTTTTCAATTAGTGTCTTTGATGAGTCTGACAACAATTTTATGAAATGCTTATGTAACCAGACGATATGAACCTGGAAGTGGCAGTAAACATAACCCATGACAGAAATAAGGTTGAAAAATCAAAACCCAAATGAAAACAAATGGTCTGAATCAAATCAGACAGAAATTTAATAAATCTAAGGATGAAGTTCTACTCTTGAGTCTAAAACCAACTGCACCAATTCAAGGACAGTGCAATTCATGTGACTTTTGGTGGGAAGTTAGAGGTTTAAATGAACAGTGAGTTCAACATGAAGCCCTGGTGAGCGACAGCTGCCGAAAAATCTGTGACAGAGATTATTGTGACAAACATAATCTGTATTTCTATCCTATTTCTGTGCACCCATCTAGACTAAAGTTTCCAATCTCCTGGTCATGTTATTTTTGCTAATGGAACAACAACAAAAAAATGAGTTGGGTCACCTTTGGACCGAGGTAGTTAAGAGCACTAAACCTTCTCTACACTTTCATTTCTCCCTTGACGTAGGGCTGGATTTATAGGGAACTCTGAGGTTCTGGAAGGTTACAAAGTCCAGATCCATGAAACATTGCATGGAACAGTCTTCTGTTTTTTTTTTTCTCTTGACCTATGACCTTATGTCAGCCAAGAAGTGAGCAAGAACCAAACCTTTAATGAGTGAAGAAGCCATGGAGACTTGAGATTGTTATGGTGGCCATAAGTATTTTTGATGACAAACAACAACCCAAACCAAAACCAAACCAAAACTGCTATAGTCTTCAGTCATACTAGTGGAAACATGGTGTCCAGAATAATGGAAAATAATGTTAGTGGGAAATGCCACTCATTCAGGAAGAGCTAATGACTATTACAGAGGCATAGACCACATTCAGAGCATGATGTTTGGTTAATAGCTTCACACCAGAAGACAAGAACACGCTGGTGGAATTCTTGGCCCACAGTAGGCACTCAAAAAGTACCTGTCAAATAAATAAATATCGACATGTATACATTGAGTCAAATAAACACAAGGAAAGTTGGTAACCTGAATCCATGTCCTGTTGAGGTGGTTGGAGGAACTGGGATTGTTTGGAAGAAGACAGAATGAGATTCACTAACTATTTTAAAAATTATTTCAGTGAAAAAGATTGTATCAGTTCTCTGGGACCTCACAATGTGGAACCGGAATAAATTCTTTGAAGTTACAGTAAGATATCTCTGTTTGTTGTATGACACAGGAATGTATGGAAGTCCCTCTCCACTCAGACTTGTTCAAAGGAAAAACATCCTTTATTAGCACTGGGAATGTTTCAGCAAAGAGTGAATGACCACCAGTTAGGGAGACTGTGGGGGAGACTCAAGTGCTGGGTGGAATACTGGACATCCCTTAAAACCGCTTGTAGCCTGAAGTCTCGGTGCTTGCATGTTTCTAACTTTCCTTATTATTATTTTAATTGCATAAACTTATAGGATACAGTATGATAATCTGACACATGTGTATGGTGAGTAATGATCAAATCAGGGTACTAAATATTTCCATCTCATTAAACATTGTTTTTTAAAGCTTTCAATTAACATGAAAAAATTGTACATATTTATGGGGTTCAGTGCAATATTTCAATACACACACGTGATATGTATCAATAAGTCAGGTAATTAACATTTCTGTCTGCTTATCATTACTTTGTGTTTGGAGAGTTTGAGCTCCTCTCTGCTAGTTATTTATAAAATCTATAATGGATTCACTAGAACTTATTACTCTTATCTAAACGGGTTTTGGGACCCATTTTCCAGCCCCCCTCTATCCCTCTCCCCACCCTTTCAAACCTCTGGTAATCACTATTATACATTCAGATAGGTTTTTTAAAAAACATTCACCTAGGAGAGAAAGGAACAGGCAGTATTTGTCCTTCTGTGTTTGACTTCTTTCACGCTACATAATCCATTTCACTGCAAATGATAACATATCATTCTTTTGGGGGATGGATAATATTTCGTGGTGGTATATGCACATTTTCTTTCTCCATTCATTTGTTGAGGGGCATCTAGGTTAATGACATGGCTCTAACTTAAACTCATTTAGAGGTACTGTCAACAAGGTTATTGAGCACAGAATCCTGTGGTGGGCCCAACATAATGTGTCTATTGTGAGAGAAAAAAGATGTCTGTCCTCCAAGTAATAGTCATTATTCTATTCCTTATAGAGCTGGGATCATTAACTTCTCCCAACTGTCATCTCCAGGTTGCTAAATGGGACTCTGCCTGATCATTTTCTATCATGAAAACAACACTTACAAGAGGGTTTTGTTTTATAAGCCATTCTGAACCACAGTAGAGTATTTTTTTTTTAGGGTTGATTTGAAATCTATTGTCACATTAGGTGGTGTTCTACTGAGTGGCCACAAAATGCCTTTAAGAAGGTTCCAATCGGTTAGAATCAGTTCTGCCATTGATTCTAGTCAATGGACTAAAGTCGACAAAGACCTGAAGTATGAACTCAGCCCTGGGTACACTATAGCTAAAGGAAAATGCTTTCCATCTCCCCGTTTGAACATTTCTACTTTGAGAGTGAAGGCACTGCAAGCAGGTTTCCTGAGAGGAATTGCTATGGTTTGGATAAATGTTCCCCAAAAGCCTATTTGTTAAGGGTTTGGTCCCCAGCCATGGTGTTATTGAGAGGCGGTGGAAACTTGAAGAGGTGGGGTCTAGTTGGAATTTGTTTGGTTATTGGGAATGTGTCCTTGAAGAGGATATTAGGAGCCTGGTCCCTCTTTTGTCTCCCACTTTTGCTTTGTAGATTACTCACTGCAAGGTAAGTAACCCCCTCTAATTCATTCTTCTGCCATCATGAATTTCCTTGCCACAGGCCCCTAAAGCAACCGAGCCAACCAACTATGGACTGAAACCACTAGAACTATGATCCAAAATAAACCTTTCTTCTTTTTCAATTGCTTATCTCAGGGATTTGTTACAGTAACGAGACGCTGACTATCACAGGGATATGGTCAAGATAAAAGAGAACACATGAAATTGCTTTGCATTTTTAGAAAATATGTAATAAACCATAGACAGTAGAGCCAAAGTTTACATCTGCTATTCCTTTAGGAGTCAAAAGGGAAAGCTGGATTCTTTCATGGGTTCTAATCATGTTCATCAGCCTAGTCAACTAAAAAGTTAATATGGTAGACCTCAAACAGCTAGAATTCCCTTTATCTATATGCTGATATGAAAATTAGAGATCATTACTTAAAACCAATTATTTGTCTTGGGGTAAGTTGGTTGAATGGCTGGTATTTAGTAAGATCCATAGACCAAAATCCAGAACTTGGAAATTTCCATCTGTACAACCATAAAGAGATAAGGAATCAAGGGGATAAAGAACATGCTGTACCTTTCTCTAAGAAAGGACATACATCTACAAGAAAGTATGCTGATATTTGATGAGGGTTTGGGGAAAATATTTAGATCATTTCCACAGAGCCCCTGATATTCCAAAGGGCTGTTAATCCCTCTGAAACTTTTAATGCCTTAATAAGTTCTGCAAATACTTTCTGAGTAAACACTAGGAATGAACAAATTGAATTTTAAAGCGAATTCTTCATTTTATTCACAGTTGTCACGCGTTCTATTTCAGATACCACTCTGGCAGAAAAAGCTCTAATTTGAGAGAAGCACCCGATAGTCCCACCTAATATAACGAAATCAGCAGGACTCGAGGCTCACCACAGTCTCCTCATTTGCTCTGCTAACAAAGGCTTTGCTACTGCTCACAGACCACTCACATTTCCCAGAATGTGTCAGGTCCTTTACTGGGCATGAGGGACACGGAGGTTTATATGACACAGAGTGGCTGTCTCAGAGGAGCTCACAGTCCGCAGCTGCTGGGACAAGATTTATCCAAGGCACTAATTCTGGGCTTTGGATGAATTTGAGGCTAGATTAACGGGGAACATCCTGTGGACACTTTCTTAGCTTTGATTACTCATTGCTTGAATCCTCTTCTTTCTGGACAATATTGTCTTGGGTTGTAAATTCTGTAGATTTTCATGTAGCTCATTCAGGCACAGACAGAAACACTTCAGATCTGAAGGATGGGACTTCCTTTATTCATGTTTCCTGGGGAGTGCTATGCACCGTCGACATATTTAATGAATTGTCCCCCTACTGATGGCTCCTTCTGTAAACAGAATATTTTATTTTATTTTTTTTAAGCTGCTCAGGATTGAATTGTGTCCTCTTCAAACTCATGTTGGAGTCCTGGCTCCTAGTACCTTAGAACATGAGTGTGTTTGGAGATAGAGTGTTTAAAGAGGTAATTAAGATTAAAGGAGGTCTTATGGGGCCCTAATCCAATATGACTGATGTCCTTATAAGGAGGGGCACCAGGGATGCTTGTGCACAAAGAAAGCCACGTGAGGACACAGTGCCAAGATGGCCATCTGCTAGCCGGAGGGAGCCAAAAGAAAGCGAGACCTCAGGAGAGACCACACCTGCCAACACCTTGATCTTGGACCTCCAGTCTCCAGAACCAGGAGAGAAAAAGTTTCTGTAGGTCAAGCCACCCAGCCTGTGGTGCTTTGTTTCAGCAGACCAAGAAGACTAAAAGAGCAATACAGTAGCTATTTATGATATTGCTTCATTTTTTTTGGTAAAGTTGCCAGATCAATATTAGTTAACTTTTTGTTTATAGACTTATTAAAAGATTCGAAAATTTTCCAGGTCAAAAAGGAAGTAAAAAAACCCATTTTTTTTTTTCTCTTTGGACTTTGCAAGTGGCCATGTTAAGAAAGGTTTGATTTTTACAAGGTTGGAGAACTTGGCTGTGGGGTAATGCCGAGTCCCCACAGTGATGTTCAGGCTGCACAATGTACCAGGGAAAGCGTACCAGGGGGATCTAGTGTCCTTTTCCTGCCCATCTGCATTGGGGCATTACTGAGTTAACTTTTTAAAGTCCCAAGTATTGGAAATATATCTGGAAGAACTTCCCAAGGACAGGTAGGTGCTAAGGCAGCAACACTAACAGGAGTTCAAATGAAAGAAATGACATAAAATTGCATTTCCTAAGGAGGGAAATAACACTCAGGAACATTAAATGATTTAATTATGCCCGAAAGAGCTTTTTTTAAAAAAAGCTAAAAATGCCATAAAAGCAAAGTATGTCAGGATGTAAGTTTGAGAACGCAGCCATGAGAAGAATCTTGGAACTAAAGTATGCAAAGTCTGTAATCACCTGCAGTCACACTGGAGGCAGCGAGAACCTCCATTAACACCTATTTTGCTTTTTCTAGGACAAGGAGCTGGAGGAACAGAACAGTAATTTTATCTATTACTGGGGCTTAACAACCTAGTACTAAGAAACATCTTTGGGTCTTAAGATTATTTCACTTAATCATTCTCAAAAATGTTAGTTGATATGTTAATATATACTGTCAAACTTAACCAAGTTATTCTAGTTTCCTTAAATTCATACATACAAAAAAATACCCACCATCAAAATCCACACAGTGTCAATACAGTGACAGATATATTCTGTCATTAATGCCTGAAAAAATATAAGCATACAATCATCCTTCCCCATCCTCAGGGAACTAGTTCCAGGACCCCCATGGATACTAAATTCTGTGGGTACTCAAGTCCCTTTTAAAAACAATGTAGCATTTTTATATAACCTACTCACATCCCCTCCTGTATTTTAAATCATCTCTAGATTACTGATAATACCTAATACAACATAAATTCTATGTAAATAATTGTTAAACGGTACTGTTTAGGGAACGAGTACAAGAATAAAAAGTCTGCTCATGTTTACTGCAGACATAATTTTTTTTTCTGAATATTTTCTACCCTTAGCTGCTTGCATCTTTGGATGCAGAGCCCGTGGACAGGGAAGGCAAGTTGGATAGTTAAATAAATATTATATAGATGTGTATGTATCGAGACACTTTGTGTATCCCAGGCACTTGCTGCATTCTGACTTGGTTTTGGGGAAAAAAAAAAGCCACCTACTTCTTTACCGTCAATTTTTTTTTTTTCCTAGTTGAATCAGAATTTTGAACGGACTTTGAATGGATTTTTTAAATGGATTCCTCCACCACTTCTGTGTGGTCAGGTTTCAGTTGTAAACTTTAAACAGAATACAAAATGGTCCATGCGGAAAGGGATGCTGAGTCCCACCGACTCCATGTTTCCTGGGATGGTGCGGGTTTTCTTTTACCGTGCCAATTAGTGTTGGACTTGTCTTTTTGCCACACCATGAATTAAAAATGCATGATTGGGATGCTGGAAAGCTAACCAGTTTCTGGATAGAATTCCCTGGACACTGCTGTTCTTCCAGTTGATCTTTCTGCCCTCCCTGTGTTGGCAAGTACCGACTCTCTCACCCACCGCTCACATCTTTTCCTGACAGATGGTTCTTTTTGCTAGTCAAGATCCAATCTGGTGATTTACTTTAATATGCTTTGGCCTAAAGAATACCCATGACAGACAGCTAGGACAGCCTCCTAAAGCAAAATTTTGCAAAGAAAAAGTTAAGTAGACACATGCTATGGAGGCTGCGTTCCATTTTATGCACCCCATAAATCAGAGTATTTGTCAACAACGATTAAAATGTAGTTTTCCTGGTAATAAACATTACGGGGATGAACAAATCAAGTTTCATTTATTCTGTCAGAAACCGAAAGTGGGAGCTTCATATTATTTTGTGGATAATCTCCGAGGAGTAAACTAAGCACAATTACATTCTTGATTTTAATTAAAACTCTGGGTACCTTTCAAGTTCCGTTAGGGAGATGTCCTGGGTCTGCTTAGCTGAGGTCTGCCCTGCGAAGTTAATTTGACACATAACATATTTTTCATGAGGTAACTGTCGCAGGAAGCCGTTTGTAGGAGCAGCCTCTCTGGTGCCCGTGGGGCCCACAAAAAGTAATGACTTCTCCTGAAGCAGTAACTTCGCCAGGAAGTACATCTGCATAACAGTCCCCGAAGCCCTCCCAATAATGTCATTAAGCTGGAAAAATCAAAGGAAAAGGCGCCCAAAAGATGCCGTTAAAAATGTTTCATTACTCACCATCCACAGAACAACAATAGAATTCAGCCATGGAATCATTTCAGATCCCAATAAAAGCAAAACCACCCCCAAATACCTGAAAGGTGATGGAGGCCGAGATTATGAGCTGTGCCTGGATCTTGCCACCCAGGGGACGGCCACGTGGACAGGCTTGTGTTCTTGCTTCTGTGTGTGAGGACTTTGTTCTGTAGGAGGAAGCTGGAGCCTCCACTCAGTCATTTATTTTTAATGTTACTTGACCAGTGGTTGCTTATAACCTGCTGATTTCTAGTTGGTCTGGTTTTTTTTTTTTTTTTGCATCATACCAACAAACCAGAATATGGCCACATTATTCAATTTACAGGTGATGTATTGTCTTGCTTTTCTATAATGTCGCAGAACTCAGAATATTGGCTGAAAAGCATTTCAACTTATTTCTGCCAAGTATGGAGCAGAATGAGGATGCCAGGTGGTGTGAGATGAGTTGGCTGGGGGAGGGCTGCTGTTCTGACCAGGGAGGGTCTCTCACATGGCCCTTCTTCCTGATCCCCACTACAAACATCCTCCCTACTCTTCCTGATTGGGATTTTCCCACAACTGAGTCTGAAATGTATATGCTTTCCAGGGCGTGTCTTAAAATCATAGGAAACCTGGGCTACGAGTAGCCTTTGGAGACCATGTCACCCAGCTCTTCTCTTAATTCACAGGCCATGAGGCTAACGCAGGGAAAAAGAAATGATTGAGCTTTTCTAGGTCTCCCCAGTCATGCACGATCACTGGTAACTTCTAGTCTGAAAGGCACCTGATTCATATTTCCAGATTAGAACTTCTTACTTCCAAGCAAGTATTATTCCATGTAACAAAATGTGACAAGATTGGAAAGGGTTTACAAGGATGGGACATGTATTCATGGCTGGGTGGTAGGTGATATGACCTTTGTACCATGTCAGTTTAGCCTCATGGCACTCCTAAGAGCCAAGGTCTGTTATTAGCTGTATCTTACATTTGAGGAGGCACAGAGGTGTTCTGCAATGTATTCAAGGTCCCCCAGCCTGTGAGTGGAGGGCCATGTTGAGGGCCACAGACAAGTCAAGATGGCACCTGGCACTTTGCCAGGAGGAGTGGTTTGAGAAGTAACGCCAGCGAGCCATTAAGATGATGGAGATTCCTTAATGACTGACTGCTGTGTCTAGATTATGTCAATTAAGTTAAGCTGTGTATAATTATTAAGATGATGAGGATTCCTTAATGACTGATTGCTGTAACTGGATGATGCTAAATTGAGTCAAGCTGTGTATTCAGTTATGTATATATACCTCTGTCAGTTATGTATATATACCTCTGCTGTCCTACAGTAAAGCGGCTCCCGCTGTTTCAACCTTCACAAGTTGCTTGTCACCCCCTGGTTATTTTGCCCAGCCAGACTGCGGCAGGGCCAGGGCTAGAAAGCCAGGCAATCTGACCCTGGCCTGAGTTTGCTGTCACCATGCATGCCACCATTTGCTTAACGAACAACTAGTGAAGCATTGAGTTTGGGGTTGACAGGGAAGCAGAGATGGATATAACTTGTATCCTTCAAATAAATCTCAGTATCCTTACGGCAGACTGGGTGTTTCTTGCAATACATGTTAATGGTTTTGCCATTATTAATAACTCACAAACCTGAGTACAGTGGACATATTAATAAGTGTACTGTATATTGATCTTTTATTAAATTCTCTGTATTGTTCTAAGTTCTTGATGCAAATCATCATTAAGATTCTTAACCATCTTCTGAAGATATGTTATAAGCCCCACTTTTCAGATGAGTAGACTGAAATTCAGTGAGTTCAAGCACTTGTCAAAGTGATACAACAACTGGATCCCAGGTCATGCCAAAGTCAGTGCCACATGCTAAACTGTATCAAGGAATAGAGCAAGTGGCCCAGGTTGAATGGATGAGGCCTAGAGAAGAATCGAGAAATAGTGTGCTAGCCCTGGAAGGGCAGGACCCTATCTTATGAGTTATGTGGCTGAGAGAATAGGGTAGTGTCCTATCTATACCTTTGTTCTCAATTCACTTCTAGCACATAGGTCCAGAGACCAGGAGCTGGATAATTACCTATCTGTTGGATAAAGAAGAGAAGCTGGATAATAGCCTCGTTTCTGCAGGTTTATTGATATCATTATCCGTCTAAGACTTGTTTTGCAATTTTAAACTTATTTTGCAAGTATGTAAATGCTCAGTAAAGTTAGTAATCATTCTCTGAGTTGATGCTGAGCAGGGAGAGGAAAATAATCACAAAACAAAGTCTGTTTAGACCAGACCCCATTCAGGTCACACATAGTATCACTGTCTCACACCTTAGGCATTTCCCTGTGTAGCTTCTTACCATTAGAGAACGTGGGACCAGGTATCAAGGTGGGAAGGTAGTATCCTGGGTATCAACACACAAGAATTTTCTTCAACTTTTCATATTCCTCACATTAACTGAGCCCTAGGGAGTAGCAGAAGCTGCCCATGGCCAATGACAGGATGGTTTTACAGAAACCACCGCGGCTGGGGTTGGGTGGTATTCAGTGACGAATGGGACAGTTGCAAAGCCCTTTATTCCTTTTGGAGGCTCTTCTATTTCCCTTTGGATTGACTAACTCCAACACATCCCATGGCCTGAGAGTTAATGCAAACTGCCCTCCCCACCCCAATCTCTTTCAGAGGCTCAGCTCCTTTATTTGTAAAATAGTGTAACAAAGTCTAACTTTGATGCTGTAAGAATTAAGCATAACATAATAATAATTGCTCACTTTACTACTGTTACATCTATACCAATCTATGTTTATTAACTATCATCTATCTAGCTATCCATCTATCTATCTAATTGTTTAATCCTCATAAAATCCTATGAGGCAGAATCATTTTCTCCCTTTAATGGGAGAATAACAGAATTACCAAACTCAGTTCAGTAACTGCCCACAACTATGTCCTAATGCAGACCCCCAAGGCCATATGGTTTGGGACCCTATAAAGCCCCTCTGGGCCCAGGACTGTGCTAGTTCCTAGAGTGGCTGCAGACAAATGTGTCTAGACTCTGAAGTCAGTTTTTTTTTCCCCTGCAAGGTTGGAGCTGAAAAAATCAAGAAGTACAAGAAGAGCATGCAATTATGACCAGTGCCATGTGATGGCTTTATGCGTTCCAACTTGGCTTACATTGCCCAGTGAAGGTGACAGCATATAAGGGGAGTGTGTCTATCTACAGCTGAATCTCTACTAGTACATTACCTGATGAATTACACTCCTGTTCTGGCTCGTGGAGAAGCCCACTGTGGCTGTTAGGGCAGAGGGTGTAAAATAGAGAAAAATATTCTGGGAAGCTATAGTGTGCCCAATAGCTATTATGGATGATACAGTTGTCCTCAATACAGTACTTGGTTGGACTTGAAAAATTCCCTAGTTTTTTGCAACATGCAATTCAGGTCTGCCATTTAACCTCTGTAATGTTAATCTGTATAGCCACGGGATATCTTCAGTCACAAGACAACAAATAAATCTCTGATCTGGAAGGTCAAAAAACCACATCACCATCACTCTAGATTCTTCCTCCAGCATCCCTCCTCCTCTCCTTGGCTCCCATCACTTCAAATCCCCTGAAGAAATGGAATATGTAGCCATTCAAAAAAATACATATCATTGCAAAGGTCAAAGCAGTAAATTCCAATGCACAGAGTCTAAGAAGTATTACACTTCTGATCCCCTGTCAGATGACAAACATCATATTTGGAGGGAAAAACATCAGATGGCTATCAATCCACTCTGGTCCAGAGTGCAGGAAGAGTCATGAACGTAACTAGTCTGGCCCCAGAAGGACTCTGGGAAATCTCCCAAGGACATGCTGACAAGGATTCTATTTCTCTTGGTGGTATGTATTAAAATTCAAAAATAATTCAGCTAACTGTACTGGTTCTTGTTGTGAGCACATTGACCGTTCTTTTCTTGCAGGATTTTTTTTCCTTTTTTCTTTTTGTGCAAATAGAGGAAATAACATTTTATGTATATCTGAAGGTGTCCCTCATCCTCATAAGAAGTGAAGAGAACTTTATTAGAAAAAGGAATCATGAAAAGAATAAAGTGCTACTACTATACTTTCATGAAGAACTGCAAGTTCGTATTCAATTTGAAGTGTGAGGCAAATTAGAATTATGTAACATCAAGTTCATAGCTCATGCAAAATGAGGGTGGGATGTGAAACTCTGGAAGAAAAAAATACATGGGGATGATGGATGGAAGAGGAAATTCTTTGTATCTGCTAATTTTCACGGTCTGATGTCTGAAGGAAAATTGGGGTGTGCAAGAATATGTGTCAAAAAGTTTTAACAGAAAGGAGAAGGTTCTAAGTAGACAGACTTATGATGCTTTGGGTGGATCAGAACTCATTATTCAGATTCTTGCTACTCAAATTGAGGTCTTTGAGGCAGCCCAGCTACTCCGCCCGGGAGCTTGTTAGAGGAGCAAACTATCAGACCCCACTGCACGGAAACGGAATCTGCATTTTAAACAAAATCTCCAGGTGGCTTTCTGCACTTTAAAGTTTGAAAAGTACTAATACAGTCTAGTGCTTTGTCTCTGGAGTCATCAAAATTTTCACCTTTTCCTCGTCCTGCTTATTTACTAAACCCCACCACATGGTACAATTGCAAAGAGAACTAAGGCACCTATTATCTGCTAAATATTTTTCTTTAAAAGAAGGAAGGCAAAGGTTTGACTATCTAATAAAGCTTTCCTTTGACCTCCCTAGCCTAAGGCTGGATGTAAATAGAAGTTGCATTGTCGAATACAGAGGCTATTCCAAGTGGCATCGATGACATCCACTGACCTCTGCTAACTGTACAATAGACTAGTTAAGCTCATTGTGACCTGAAGGCCAGCTAATAGCTATGTGGAGAGAATGTGCCTTGGGAATGTGTATCTTTCCAAATGACAAAATATAAATTAAAAGTTGAACTATTAAATGAACTGTGGAGGATATAATTATTCTTCCCTTTCTCTCTTTTTAATGGAGCAAGGCTAAGTTCAGATATCAGACCTCAAATTGAAGTCCCTAAGCATTTCTTCTGGCTTAGGGATTAGGATTACTCCAGTAAAGGAGTTTTCCAAGTTAATGTCTCCTTGGTAGGCATATTTCTGGATCCTGAGACTATTGGAAGCACATGAGGTCTGCATGTGGTGAATGACTGAGAACAAAATTTAAGAACCTACAATTTGCTTACCAACTGATTTTTTTTTTTTTTAAAGTTGAGACTCTTGCCATTAGATGATAGGAAATCTGATAGAATCACCCACCCTGCCACCAATGTGGTACTCATGTAAATCTCTTTGGGACAGGTGAATAAAAAGGGACAGAGAGGAAAGAAAATGAAATGATCCAAATGTTTGAGATAGTTTTTAAAATTTAATTTACTTATTTGTTTCAAACATTTTTTAAAGTTCCCCCTCTTCTAGTGCTCTGCTAGGCATGGAGACCATCATAACCCACAGAAAATACAGCTTAGTGAGTGCTGATGGGAACCCCTCACTAAATAAGTCAGTGGGTAATGAAGGCTCTGCCTTGTGCATGTTTTATGCCTCGTGTTCTGTGGAAGGCCAGAGAAATGAGACATAGGAAAGTCTCTTGAGAGGGATTTAGGTCACGTGGAACCAGTGTCCTTACCTTTCCTTGCCCCCCCCCCCCTTTTTGCTTTGCAGTGGGGAGACCACAGGTCGAGTCACAGCCCTCAAGGAGGATGCATTCACCGAGAGATTCCCTAGTGTCTGCCGAGAGCTTTGCATTTGCCAGTTTGAGCTCTGTGAGTGTCATGTTAGGACTCTCCTTGCTCCTTTCTCACTTTCACAGGCCATTTCAATAGGATTTCAGAGGCCCAAGGATTGGGCAGGAGAAGGATCTTAACAGGATTATTCAAGAAAATAAATAGAGGAGAGAATGAGAAGTAAAAAAGGTGGGGGGAGAGAGAGAGAGAGAGAGAGAGAGAGAGAGAGAGAGAGAGAGAGAGAGAGAGGCATATGTCTTAATTTTAATTTTTTGGTTCTGGAATTATTTTGTGAAGATTTGTAGGAAAAAAGACCCCCTTTGCATAGCGCATCCTACTCACCAAAAAGGGTATTATTGGAAAGATAAAAAAGAGCCTTCATTCACAACCTGTAGCTTCTGGGTGATGGCTCACCTGTGAGAGGCTTAAAAAAACAGACTCATTTTCAAAGCTTTTCAGCCAGTAAATAACATTTCATACAGAGAGATTTCAATCACCCAAGGGCATCTGTCTTGATGACTCTATTTGTGGATAGCAAAATTATCAATGTTTATCAGGGGGTGAAATATTGGCAAGTCCATTCTGTATCATATTATCTGAAAAAAACTCTTATTTTTCAAGCAAAAATGTCTGACAAGCAAACCACATATAATGATATATATCAGTATCTCACCGCACGATCTCTATCTCTAGACAATTTAAATCAGATTTGAGCAGGGAAAACGAGATGCTGATGAGAATATTAGTCAGTGTTTTCAAACAATGGGCTTGAATTCGTCTTTGCCAAGATAAGAGTTCAGTCTTGCAATTAGCCAGGAACATTAGCCAAAGTTAATATGCTTCTTCGTGTGTGCGTGCCCACCAATGTGGCACTGTTGAAAGGACTCATCTGCTTGGCCAGGTACCATCTCTAGACATGCTTCTTTCTCTTTCTTTGGTCTTCCCAGCTTCTCTTCTTACATAGCTAGAGGCTTCCCTGGGGAATGTCATGCCTGAGATTAAATGTGTGACCCCCTCCTGTCTCGTCTCCATCCCCTCAACTTCTTTAGTCATCAAAGTTGACTTAGGGGCCAGACTGTGTAAGGGCTGAAGATCACATTGCAATTATGGATTTTAGTTTTCTCGGAGAGGTAGCTTTGGGTACCTTAGAAATACCTAGAGTTACTTAGAGTTTTGTGGGAAAAGCAGCCCAAATGATCAGGAAGGAAATGTCAAGAGACTTTTGGTAGTTTGAGTGGCAGGGTTGAGACCTCATCCTTTGGGAGGTATAAGGGTGGTTTTAGAGGTAGAGATGCTTCAGGCCTCATTCCTTTGGGGCAAAGAGATGGATTTAGGTGCTCTTGTGCCAGCCTGTGCCTTGGGGAGTGGGAATTGTGTGAACTGAAAATCTTTCCACTAGAGTTACAGCCTTGGAACACCGAGGGCGTGGGACCACGGGAACTGGATGTGGCCCATCTCACAGATGGGACGTGAGCCCATGGATTATGGAACTGTGAATGTTAAGCGTTAACGTAGACACCGTGTGGTGGGGAGAAGCAGTGGCATTGGGTGGTGGGGACCTGTGGAGTTCTCCGTACACCTGGAAAAGACGAAGTGATTTACTTTTGTAATCTTTCTGTAGTTTCTGAACCATTAGTTGGGACTCCTTGAGAGGAAAATACTGATCATTTGCCTGGGTGGTAGGAGGTGACTCGAATGATTATTTGCAACAACAAACAAGATGTGATTTTACTTGTACTAGCATATTTTGGAGAAGTTCTTGCCAGTAATATCGAACATTAGAAGTTATATTTCAACTTAATAGCAGGAAGGAGAAAACTTTTTATATTTTTATAATAGTTGCACCACGGTTCATATGCTTTTAGGTATTTTGTGAAAATAAGGTGTTGCCTAATATGTAACGATTAAGCTACATAGTCATTTTAGAGTTGGGCTCTATCCTGTCACTGGTCTTCCTGGTTACTAACATAACACTGAAAACTGAGGCCTTTGCAAGCACGCATATTCTTACCAGGGATTCATCACTCATTGACTTAGTCATTTACTCATTCATTGATTAAACACTTACTGAACATCCAGCATATATCAAACACTGTGTGGGAAGCCAGGGTTGCAATTATAAAGGGGATGTGATGTCTTAAAGAATTTACAAGTTATTAGGACAGGGAGTCATATCAATAAATAGAAAATCATGTTACATTGTGGTCATTGCTTCAACAAAGGTATGCTCAACATGTCACAGGAGGACATAGGCTCAAGAAACAAGCTTTTTGAATTTGGGGAGAAAGGTTTCTCAGGGAAGGTAAAATTTTAGCTCAGATTTTTGAGGGCTGGAAGATGGGGAGTCATTTATCAGGGGGCGGGATTAAGAAAAGGGCAGGTCAGATTGAGGAAGAAAGCTAATGAATATAAAATGCTGTAGGGCAAAATCTATGCCACAATAGCCAGTGGGGTGATTTGATGGTGCAGCTTAGAAACTGTGTCTATAGGGGCAATGGCAGAACATCATTCCAAGGCAGTGCCCAGCCTAGAAGGGTCTGTCACTATAAAGCATGAGTGAACAATCAAACTTCTAACTCAAGAGGGCATAGAGACTTTTCTTTGCTATTGTAGCAGGCATCATGTGCAGAGTGAGTAGGCAAGGAGAGATGCATTTCTTGAGGTTCCCAAATGTGTACTGATCTGTGGGATCACTAACAGCAGCAGACACGGCTATAGTTTAGTTCAAGAAACACTCTGTACAGGTGTTATTGAAGACAGCCAGCTAAATTGGAGAACATGACTAATGATTGCGATTAAGATTCTGATGTCCAAAGTGGGCAGACCTGGTGAGTGACATACATATTATAGGCATTACCTAAAGTCACACAGATATTTGGGAATATTAAACATTTTAGTGTCTTTGAAGGGTTGGAATTAAGGGAGATGTATAGAAAACAGTGGGTTGCATGCCACGTTTAGAAATTTCAACTTTACTTTTTATATCATTATCTCCCAAACTGTGCTTAGTGTCTGTGAAATGTTTGTATTCCTTAGGATTGCATTCAGCTACAAGTAGCATAAAACTCATAAAAAAATGCAGGAGCCTAAGTGGTAAAGGAGTTGAGGATTCTTGTGGGATGTTCAGGACTGGTTCATGGGTCAGTGCTGTCATTAGGGAAGCAGGCTCCCTGCCTACATCTCTCTGCTCATCCCTCTTCTGCAGGAGTTTGGGATGGTTGCCACCTCCAGCATTACATCTTCATTTTAGGCAAGAAGAGGAAGAAGTGGAAAGGCTACAAGAGCAATGCTTTTCAGAACTTCTATCTACATCTTATTGCTGAGATTGTCACTTAGGCATGCCAACAACCAGAAAACCCAGGAAATGACTATTTTTTTTTCCACTCTTCTTCTACTTTTCCATTCTGTAGTAGAGAAAAATAGAAATGGGAGTTGGCATGGATTAGTGAGCCAACCTACAACATCAGACTCAGTTCTCCATTATGAAATAGTTTCATATAAAAATCTGGGGGACTACTTGGCTCCTCTCGGAGGCTCATCATGCAGAGAAGTGTAGCAAAGTCTCTGTGAAGTCTTGTAATAGAGAAACCCATTTAAACGTGTTTTAGGCAATGTTGCCCCCAAAGATGTCACCACAGGACACTTTCTCAATGAAACACCTTCTAGCAATGTAATTTGAAAACTCACTGAAGATTTTTATAAGATAGGAGACCTAAAATGTGTGTTTTGAAAGATAATGTCAAGTGAGATTGGAGATGGTAAAGAATGTTGACAGGAACATTATTGGATGCTACTTTAAAGGTTTAAGCCAGAGATAATTTAGGCTTGCTAAGGGAGAAGCACTGACACTTGAACGGAAGGAGATTCAAGTGATGAATTAATATTCGTGGGGGAGTATAAAAAGAAATTGGTGGGTAATAGTGAGTAAAAAAAGAAGGAGCTTTGATGAAACAAGAACTACTGAAGCTTCTACTTATTCTACCAGGAGGACATTGGTGCCATAAAATGATATATGAAGTCAGCAAGAGAAACCCAAAGAAATGTTTCGTTTTGTCTCTGTTGAATTTGGACAGACTGGATAAGTATAATTGACACCAATATTACTGCAGAGAAAGCAAATTGAAACTTCTACCATAAAATTTTATTTAAGGATGGGAGGAATATTAATCCAATTTAGTTTTTCTTTTGGATAGGAAGAAATCTGCTTTATCATTTTGGTATTTATCCTTCCATTCACATCTGCTTAATTCAAGGAGGGTTTGATACAGCATACTATGTACTGTGTTAGGATATGAACAGAATGACGAGTTTGGAATCTACAATGGGCTTAAAATGTGAAAACAGCAGAAAGCACAAAGAGTTCTGGATCAGTAAGGTAGAAAGGAGATAAGAAGGAGGGAAAATGGCTAAGAACTGATAAAAGGATAATATTTCAGCAGGTAAAAATGGAGGGGGATGGAACTCTCTTACTAAACATTAATACTGCATCTTCCTAAAAGTAAGTAGTTAATGCAGTTTCTTAGAAAAACTCCAGGATAGACATGTTATTTTGTTTACTGCTGTATCCCTACCACCTAGAAAATGCCTCACGCAGAGCAGATGTTAACAAATGTGTTGTTGAAAGGAGGAGTTAATAAATGGATAGAACATCTTCTCTTGATGTGTTTTTACTGCTCTTTGCCACATATCCATGGTGAGCTTTTTGGAAGACAGATATGGGTGTCCTTTCTTCTAAATGCATTTAGCAGAATATGAAGAATCAAAGTTTCCAGGAAAATTTTAGTCTAGGTTCTTATTTTCCATCTTTACATGAAGGATCAGGAAACTAGGATATCTCTCTTGTCTGCTGCTGTGTTGTTTGCCCCTAGCACAATGTTTGGCCCACAGATACATGTAGAATGGGTGAATGAATGAATGAGTGAATTAAATAATAAATCAATTAATAGAAAAAGATCATTCCTTTTTTCTTCTTTTAAAATTCCTGGTGACCAATTCAACACCCTTAATCCCACTCTTCCCAGTGATGTTAGACAGCCATGAAAGGTGATTTTTTTAATTCCCCAAAAGTTGGAAGAACTCATCAGAAATCTGTCATAAGCACTATCCGTGTCACATATGAAATGTGGGAAGCAGCTGCAGAACTTGAATAGCCTCATAACATATGCTAATAAATTTTGTTTACTCAAAAGAGGCAAGTTAATTTGAACAGTTGGACCCAATGTCTAGCCTCTTTTTATTGCTTTTTAAAAATCATGGCAGTATGGTGCATGGGGTCTTTGTACCACTCAAGAAAGAACAAAATACTAAGTTTTATGACAACCTATTTTATGTGGGAAAAATGCCAGAGATTTTATTACTTCTCAGTATATACTTCTCTCTCTCTCTCAAAAAAAATGTGTATATGTATATATATATATATATATATATATATATATATATATATATATATATATACATATATACAGTCTGTGGCTGTCAGGCATGTGTGTGTGTGTGTGTGTGTGTTTTCCTGGGAAATTCTAAGGACTAGTCCTTGGGTTGAGGACAAGAACATTGACTTCTTTTCAACAAGTACACTCCAGAGAAGGCTAAGCTATATTAATAAATTTTGATCAGTGAAGCTAAACTGTTTTCATTTTGTTCAAAATAAAAACAGATTTTTAACTTTAATGTTAAACAGAGCTTATTCTAATTCTACAAAATTTGAGCAATGTAGAAAAAAAAAGATAGGATGTAAGTTAGCTTATACCTAACACTAAGGTCAATAGAATGAAGTGTCCATTTCTCTACCTAACTTTTCCCATGCAGACTACTGGAATGTCAAATTTAAATCTTTGATTTCATGGTAGGCTAAATCATTCTTTTAAAAAATTTTTTAGTCATATCTAAATCACTCTTGAACGCACAAAAATGCTATCAAGTGCAAAAACCTTAGAGCTATCTTCAAAAAGTGCTTAGTACTCTGTAAGAGCCTATACTTCTTGAGTCTGTAACAAGCTTGACTTTAGTTTTCTCTCTTATTGGATACATTAATAGTGGGTAATGTTTATTGAGCATTAGTTATATACTTCTAAGTGTTTTGGATCCAGTTAACTAGTATTATATGTTTTACATGTAAGGAAACAGATTTATAGAAAAGGGAAATGACTAAAATAACATTCCTAGGAAACACATTTTTATTTTCTCAAATTTCAGTCCCTTATTTTCCATTAAAAATCACGAACATCACGTTTAATAGCGAACATGTCGGAGATGAAGAGTGTGCCTTTGTGTATTAGGAAAGAGAGGAATATAACTACATAATTATATTAATAAAGGAATAGATTCAAATCACTAAGAGAATAACTGAGAAAGTCAGGAGAGCTCTATAATCTAGAACATAAGAGCATTGTCTTAGTTTCTGATTCTCCTATAACACATCATCACAAACTCAGTGGCTTGAAGCCACACAAATGTTGGTCCTCACAGTTCTGAAGGCTAAGTCCAACACAGGTAACATTACCTAGAATCCACTAGTTGCCAGGGCTATGTTCCCTTCAGGATGACCTAGGGGAGAATCTGTTTCTGTGCCTTTTACAGACTGTTGAGGTCACCAGCATTCCTTGGCTCACGGCCCCTTCCTTCATCTTCAGAGCAAGCCATCGTTGCTGAAATACATTCCCTTTTCACTTCACGTCACTCTGATCTTTTCAACCTCCCTCTTCCATTTGTGATTGGATTGGGCTACTCTGTGTAATCTAGGATGAACTCCCAATTTTACGGTCATCATATTTACAATTTCCATTTCATCTATAACATGCTTACAGGGTCAACAGAATAGGATATAGGTAATTTTGTGGGAGTAATTGTTCTTCCTTCCTCCTTCTTCCCTTCCTTCCTTCCATCAGCAAATGAACTTATGAGGGCCTCTACAGTAGAAGTGTGGTTCTAGATTCTGAGAAGATAGCAGAGAACTAAGCCAATCCCTGCCCTCATGGAGCCTATGTTCCAGTGGAGGAGATGAACAATAAGCCAACAGACTATCAGGCTGTAGAAAGTACCTTGAAGATAAGGAAAGTGAGGAGACAGAGAGTAATGGCACCCAGTGATTGTACAGCACTTTTTGACAGTGGTTAGGGGGAGACCGCTCTGAGAAGATGATTGTGGAGCAAACCCCAACATGAAGTGAGGAATCTGAGATGAACATTCCAGACAGAAGGAGTAGCAGTGCCAAGGCCATGGTGTGAGCACTAAGGTTGGCACTTAGAGAATGAGGGAGCGAGACAGGCATGGGTAAGAGACGAGGACGGTCCGGCAGCAGCAGCCAGGTCTGCTCGGGCCTGGAGGTCATGAGATTAATTATGGGAGCCACAGAGTTGTGATCAAAGGAATGACTGATCTCATTTGCATTTGAAAATATTCCTCTAGAGGGATATAGTATAGATAAATAAAGTATAGAGTATAGTTAAAAACATTTGAGAACATAAGAATGGAAACAAAAGGACCAGTGCAAGGCTTCCGTAGTAATCTAAGCAGAAGGTAAAGGTGCCCGGGACTCTTGTAGAGGGACAGATTTTTGAGGAGTAGTGAAACCAAGCAATGGACATGTTAGACTGTCTATTAGAGAGCCAAGGAAAGATATTTTGAAGAAAGTTGTATATCTGGGAATGGGACTTGAAGAAGACATCAAAAATAGAGACAGAACTTTGGAAGTGATCAGCTGTGGGAGTCATGCATGGAGGCTGGATTGGGGATTGGAGAGTCGGAGAGGGAATTGCTTGCCAGGGTACTCAAGATCTCTGAGCTTGGGGTCACTCAAGGTAACAGGTCAGCACAGGTAGGAGTTTCCTTTGATCCATGTTGGCTTTGTGTGCACTGGGTGGTGGATGAGTAAGTTAGAAGATGAATGAAACAAGGATCCAGATGTCCTGGATGGAATTCCAGTTCTTCACTTCCAGGCTGAAACCGTGGGTGTCCTCGACTCTGTTTTCCTAACAGTGGGAACTAGAGAAATGCCCATTTCTAGGAATTTCTGTGAGGGACAAAGGAAGGCAAAGGGCTTAATTAAGTGTCTGGAGCAGAATAAGATCTCAGTCCTTAGTAGCTGGGATCACTGTCGGTATTGACAACATCATCATCAATCACACTGCAAAATAGTGTCTCAAAGCTGCCGCAGTCCGGCTGCAGCAAAATAACCGGGGGTGGGGGGGGTGGGGTGGGGGTGGGTGGGGGTGTGTGTGACGAACTACTTGTGTAGATTGATGCAGCAGGAGTAGGTGCCGTTTATAGTAGGACAGGAGGGTTCTATATACATTTTACACAGCTTATCTAATTAGCATAAAATTTGTTTAATTTAAATAATGACCATAGTGATTTTTACATAAACACCACAAACAATCTGCTACAAGTAGAAGGGGAGGATACAAAATGCCACAATATCAAGCCAATTGATGGCTCCATGCAAGAAGCCCTTGAAAAAATTATACCAGCAATGACACCATTAGCAAAGATACCGAGTTACAATTTGTTGTAGATTACAGTTTGTTGTCTCAGTCCAGATAAAACAGTGTCTTAATAGATTAACTCACAGTCCAGGTAAGTTCTGCAGGCAGCTAGCTTGATCTGAAGTCTCATTTGGTTCTCAGCAACATTGGAAATTCTTCTACCTTTGTTTTCATTGGCACTGGGACGAAGGCAGGAACTCCAGATGGCTAAAGAAAATCTTGTAGTATACTAGCAGGCGCTAAGAAAACAACCTTCTGAACAATTTAGTACATTATCTCAAGGTTTTTTTACATTTGAAATAAGCATTAATAGTGCTATTACTCATTAGCTTCCAGGTGTGGGAGAACCATTGTAGTTATTGGCCTTGGAAATGATCAAACTTCAGGGATGCCATGTGCGTCCTCTGCCCAGCTGCAGTGTCCTTGGGCAGCCCCAGACGGGGAGCGTCCCAGACTCAAACTGCCACCGGGCACAGGGAGCAAAAGCTTTCCGGGTCAGGTCTGGATTTGGGCTCTCGAAGTGGCGTCCCACTCCCCCGGGCAGGGGGGCAAGGAAGAGCTGGCAACTGCCGCTTGGAAAATCCTTGCTGCACCATGACCGCTTGTACACGTGGCAGCCGCCACCGATTCACGCACCCTCCAGTAACAAAAAGTATTCAGTAATAGCCTTTTGCTGCAACTTTTTTCCTGATAATCCTTCTTCTTCTGAACTTTCTTTTTCTTTCTGACTAGAGTTTCTGGGCTTTTATCAACACATGCCCTAACTGCTCTTGGTTCCACTGGGGTGCCTTCTTCCCTTATCAATTTACTTCTCACCCCTTCCATATTTTCATCACAAAGACAATACAATACACTGAGACAAAACAAGACACAAACATATTGTATCAATCTTCTCCATTTTCTCGAAATGGCCATTTTTCCTCTCACCCTATCTGCCTAGGGATGAGCAGATTGCTCCCGTCCTATCTATGGACGGGCAGCTTTTTTCGTCACTTACCCCCAAGTGTCCCGGGGCTCCCCGTAACGGGCCACCATCTGGCGCAGTCCGGCTGCAGCAAAATAACCGGGGGGTGACGAACAACTTGTGTAGATTGATACAGCAGGAATGGGAGCCGTTTATTGTAGGACAGGAGTGGTATTTATACATTTTACACAGCTTATCTAATTAGCATAAAATAGATACAGCAGTCAACCAATAAGGAATCTCCACACTTAATGGCTCACTTTTGTTACTTCACAAACCACTCCCTCTGGCATTTTGCCAGGCGCCATCCAGACTTGTTTACAGACCTTAACACAAAGCTTCAAACTTATTTTTAGGAAATTACATGTTGGAAATATTTGCCCCCACAAAAAGAAAAATAATAATAGGATGTGATTAATTGATAATGAGTTAGTCATGAAGCAAGTATTTTTTGACATGCGGATGACTTCACTCATTTTTCCTTGCAGTGTAACCAATTCTATGTATCTCTCCTCCAGTTCCAGTCTTCCTGGTCTTTATCATGTCCCCATCCTCTCTGCTTATTCCTGGTGTTGCCAGTTAACCTTGAGTGACGCTCTTTCAAGAGGGGTTTTAGATCCTTCCACATGTGTCCATATTCTGAAGCAGTTTTATTATTTGAGTGTTCGACTTTCATAGAAGACACCCTCTAGAAATGAGATGACCAAGTGTGTATTTGCTAAAGATTCAGGTCTTAGAGTACCAATAAGAAATAGATGAAACACTCAAATTAAAATAATCAGAAGATTTTTTTTTTTTTTTAACAAAGGGAAAAAGAGAATGTGGTGGGGCGTAGTAAGTAGGATCACCCTCCATGACTTGGGGGAAAACATCCGGCTTGAAGAGCTGGAGAGAAGGGACAATTATAGGTTCTAGTCCAAGAAGATCCAATATTCAGGGCACCAGGGAAATAATCACCTGACCTCATTGTCCTCCCCCTCCAGCTCCCACCTCTCCTGTCTGGACGTCTAATTGCCAACTCAGCTGGAAGCCAGGGGTGCATGAACCTGCTGATGTGGTCCGTACCATCTGGGGATGGCCCTCTTCTGGGTGAGGAATGGGTTTGGGGAGGGTGCCCAGTACATTTGAAGGGACTTCAGTAGTTCAGCAAACATACTGGCACAATGCCTATTTTGGGACTTCTCTACCAAACACCTGTTCTCAATACAAACATCCCCTATTGGGGGGGGGGGGAAGCCCTTTTCATCTTTCTATCCACTCACCCAAGACATGTGACTATCACTGTGTAGCTTTGGCTTCCAGTACCTGCCCACCCCTGCCATTTTATCTTTTCTCCTCTTTCCTCCTTCCCTCTGTAAAAGGGATTTCTTTAATTAGACTTAAAATGAGAATCCTTTTTGTGAATGCCTCATTTCAGGTAGCAAAATAAATAAATAAAACTGTAGGAACCTGATCCAAGCAAAGCACTGCATCCCTTTCTTTCTGGACATGCTTTATCTTCATGGGTATGACTCTCAGAGTTCCTGGGCCCGGGATGGTACCATCTCTGAGACTCTATTCAAGAGTTAATGTTCCATAGAAGGTAACGAGAAACAAATGAATCTTAAAAATATGTCATAAAAGCCATTTAAAAACGTCGGCTCCAAGTGCCCTTCTAAAGCTGGTTAGTTAAGGATTCAGTGTTGTAAAAGGAGCTCTATAAGTTAGTACAGATTAACAATAACCTATAGATTTCTAAGTTGCTCTGGCCCGACAGTTAACAACGTTTCTGATACAGAAACACATTGAAGAATTTGCCCAGGTATGCAACCGTGGGAGTGTTCTCAAAAGCCACTTCCAACTCTAAGTAAAATGAGGGTTTTCTTTTGAAAGGGACTCCCTGAGTCCCCATACTCACACACACAAAAGAATAAGCATCGCTAGTTGGGCTCTAAAAGGAGACTAGGAATATTTCTGGGGCTCTTCTGGATGGAGACCAAGTAAAAGGCTCTTGGCTGTACCCTGAGTTTTCTTTTGAGAGTGCCGCATTGACCTACTGCATGGAGAGGAGAGGCAGTGGCCAGGAGGAACACAGAGTGGGAGAAATAGCAAATAGGGGGTTCTGGGGGCTGGAGTCGGCTTTGTGCTTAGACAGAAGGTGATGACCGTGGCAGTCGAGTGGGGCTCTTTGACTTCTAGCAGTCCACCATTCGTGCGTGCGGAGCATGGCTTTGGAAGCAGGTGGGAATGCCATTCTTGATTCTCTTTTCTAATTACGTGAAGTGTGGAAAAAGGATATTGGAAATGGAGACCCAGCTGTGCCCAGTGACAGTTCAAACACAATGAGGACAAAGAACTCGAGACGCAAAAGGGAAGCTGTTTTAATCTCAGGTGTCTGCTCTCTTCTTTCATTATTATAAAGGGAGAGCCAGCAGCAATAATGGAAGAGAAATAATAAAATGAATGGGTCCCCCCTCACCCCCTTGTAGTTCCTTCTGCCACCAAATCTTGAAGCAATCAGTCAAGAAAAAAGAGAGCCCACGAGACAAAGTGAGGAAGATGGAGCAGGTAGCTAACTGTGGAATTCAGAGGGTGTGGAGGAAGCAAATTAGGATCCATTCCTCCTCACAGAATGGCATGATAGTAAACACCCAGGGAGACGCTCTCTCACAGAGAGAAATGGAGCAGAGCGTAGTGTTTACCTCAAGAAGAATTAAGCACTGACCCCTTTCCCCTCCCCTCCCCTCCTCTCCTCTGTCTCTTTCTTTCTCTCCTTCACACGGTGTTAGAAATAACTCCAGAGCCTTCACAGCTTGGGAGCTGCCCACCAAAGTGTTGGAGGAGCTGGAATCTCAGGGCAATAAAAATAATTCACGGACTAGCCTCTTCATGTGTCATAGACACAGCTTGAACAGCAGCACAAACTCCATACAGTAATGCAGATCCATTTTGTCGAGTGACTTTAGTAGCTAAAGTTTTGCTGATTACATCATGTGCTATTTTTAGTCAGACTTCAGGGTCACCATGGAAACTGCTTTTGCTGAAAACTCTCACACTATTTCCTTCGAAATTAGCCGTAGAGAAGAAAACCTTTGCAGAAAACGAATAAGGAACAAACGAGTTAGATGCGAGGAGAAAGAAAGAAAACCAACTTAGTATGTCAGAAAGACATTTGTATGTATGAGACACCTAGGCCTGTGTTTGGGGTATGGCTATCATCTATACCTCTATATCTGTATGTAAAATCACTAATTTTTTTTTTTTTTAGTTTCTTTTTTTTGACTGGCAACAGTCTGAGACCATGACACCGTGCAGTTTATTAGAAGGGTACGGCACTGCGTATCAATCTGCAGGGAAGTCTGTCCCTGAGGAAAAGGGAAACGCGGTTTCCTAGCAACGAGATGTGTTGGAAAGTTTCACAGGACAATTCTTTTGACCAATGGGCAACTTGCTGGGGTGTGAGCAGTTTTTGAGAACAGAACAAATTCTCACACCATGCTTGAGAAGACAGAAGTAGTCCCTCCAAACTCTGTCTTGGGATGAAAGATGGCTAATGAGGTGACGGCAGATGGCAGTTATTTAATGCTGGTCTTTTTTTTTTTTGGTACTGGAGATAGAACTCAGGGGCACTAGACCACTGAACCACATCCCCAGCTCTATTTTGTATTTTAATTAGAGTCAGAGTCTCACTAAGTTATTTAGCACCTCAGTTTTGCTGAGGTTGAATTTCAGCTCTTGATCTTCCTTCTCAGCCTCCTGATCCCCTGGGATTACAGGCGTGTACCGCTGCGCCCTGGCTTTAATGCAGTTTTGAGGTCTGTTCTTTGGTAGGTAGGATGGACACCTTAAAAGAGTCCACTAATACCAGGAACCATGAATGCATTATAGTACAGGACAATAGGAACTTTGCAGATATAATCAAGGTTATGGGCCTTAAAATAGAGAGATTCTTCTAGATTATCTACATGAGCCCTAATTAATCACAGGAGCCTTTTAAAAGAACAAAACTAACTTAGCTAGAGTTCAAGAGGTATGGCAGAGGAGGATGTCAGAGACATTCCAAGCATGAGAAGGACTTAACTCAGTTGTTGGCTTGAAAACTGGGGCCTGGGGGAGAGAGGTTACATGGAAACTTTAAGGAGGAATGGAATTTTTCCAACAACACAAGTGAGCCTGGAGCTAGACTGAAATTCTCCTCCAGAGCTTCCAGATAAAAACAAAGGACTGCTGACATCTTGATTTTGACCTTGTGAAGTCTAAGCAGAGTTCCCTGTCAAGCTAGACTTCTGACCCAGAGAACTGTGAGATAATGAATAGGTGGGTAGGTTTGGGGCTATTTGTTACTACAGCAATAAGAAACTAATACATACCTCAAAGTTTTTAAGTTAGAAATGTAGTTTACTAGTGAATCTTCTTTTCTACTGCTGTGAAAGGGGAAAAAGATAACTTCTTTGGGTGCTTTTTACAGATCTCATTGTTATTTTTCAAAAACCTTTAAAATCTTATACTCTTTGACAAGCAATTATGCTTTCAGAGCTATATCTCAAGGATGGATATTTATGTAAAATTGATTTTTATAATATTGCATATACCAACACAAAAAAGAAACAACCTAAAATTTTGGCAGTAAGGTTCTGGATAAACAAATTATAGAACATCTGTTGAGTGGAATATTTTCCTTCATTAAAATTATGCAGTATTAAAATAGAGGTTGACCTGGGACAAATTTTCATGTTATATATAATTAAAATTTGGGGGAGAGTAATTAAACATTTTATATCTGCATTTAAAAGGCTGGAAATATGTTAAAGTGTTGAATGCTCTTTCTCTCTGGGTGGTGGTAATATATATTTTTCAAAATTCCCTTTGATGAAAATATGTGACTTTAGTAATTGGGAAAAAAATCCCAATAGATATCATTAAAATTATAAAAATAAACAGAAGAGCTTGGTACTGAACAGAGTTGGCGGGAATAGAGAAGAACTGAGGCTATGCCTCAAATACAGCTTCTTTCAAATGCTGTACCACATGGCTGGCTTGGACATGGGACTCTGTGACTTCATCCCTTTTCAAAGCTGGCTTCGGGATGCACCTTGAGCATGCTGACCTTTGTACTAGGTAGGATTTGTGCAGTTGTGAATGATAGATACCTGATTCAAAGCAGCCAACCCTCAAGTAACGTAAAGTTCTAGTGATGGATTCTGGTTTCAGGTAAGGCTGGATCCAAGTGCTCCACCATTGTCTTCATGGCTCCCCATTTCTCCTTACCTCTTGGATGACCTCTTCATTTAACCCAGTAGAAAGAGCTTTGATAGCAAAGTCCATTGAGGACTTGGGTTAGTCTGCTCACAGGGATCAGGGAGATGGGTGCTCGTAGGTTCTACCTATGTCAGGGCTAGCCTTGTCCGAGCAGGGAGGGATGGCTTTTCTAGGGTAACTAGATAATCTGTTAGCAAAAGCAAGAGTTCAGGAAAAACAAGAGCCACCCATCAGATGATCTGCACGGGACCCATGACCCCCATCCAGATAACCAGAGTCCTCATTGATAAGGATTCAGAGGATTCATTACTAAAAGTCCCACGCTGTGTTCTTTCAAGAGAGGCTCATATTCCTAAGGACTCTTCTTCTATATTTAGGTGCCATGTAGACCATTGCTGTCATCTGTTCCATGTCCTCCGTCACAATCCTTATATTTCACCACATCTGAAACTCGAGGGGAATTCTTTCTGTAATTTGGGAAACACTATTACTATTACTCTTGTTAAGGCTGAATTTTTTGACTTCTTCCAGCCCATACACCTTTCTGGCCCAGTGTGTGCCTCACAGTAGGAAGTCAGTGTAAATTTGCTGAATGAAGGGAAGTTTCTGATTTCTGAGGTTGGAATGCATGTTTGTCTCCCTTCTTTGTTTAGGGTCTTAAGCTCACATGATCTTTACTGTCAATCCCAATGTCTCCTTCACTGAGGCTCCCAGAGAACTGAGCCCCTGTCCTGATTCCATGAACCCCAGAATTCACAGGTGGTGGCTCAAATGGTGTTCTCTAGTCACACCTTACACTAACCAAGGCAGCCCTCCTTACGCATAGTCTAAATTCCACAAAATGGAAACCTATTTTTCCATACCTTTTCTCTTCTGCAGGGTCCTGAGCTGCTAAATTTGGTGTGGAATTTTGAGAAAAACATTTCTTATAAGAACTTATAATAAATTCTTACCAGTCTTTGTGGGGGGGGGGGGGTTAGACAGAGTCCCTGGGATAGGAGGAGGAGCGGTTGGGACATCATTTCGATATCCTGATTTTTCTACCCTTATTTATTTTTCTCTATAAGTACATTGATATTTCTGGGTATTCTTTGCTAAATTGTGCAATAGGGGCCCTAACGTTTAAGGTGTTAAACCAGTAGGAGCAAATAAGGAGTTGAGAACTTGCTGTACAGTATCCCTATTGGCTAATGACCAGCACTGTGCAGATAGCAGGGTGACCTCTGGTCTCTCCCACTTAGAAATCCTCTGTTTCAGATGTTCTGCAAGGATCTTTATTCAAAATCTTCTTGGACTGGCAGCAATTGTCTTGCACATCTCAAAAAGTCTTTAAAAATACTCTTGAGCATATGAAAAGGCCCAGAAATCAGAGGCAGTGTGTACTTTCAGATTATTACCCATCCCTTGAATTCTCTTTGGAGGATACTTGCTAGATAATTACCAGAACAAATCAGCAGTGACTGGAGGGCCCACAAGGCAACAGCTGTCCCTGGACAGAACAGCAAAGTAGACAAAGTTGTCATTTAGTGTATTTTTTTCCCTCCCCCACCCCACCTCCCTCCTCTGGTTTTCCTATGTTTCATGTCACCTCTCTCCTCCCCAGGTTTTTTGGGACCCCCAGATGTACACTCCACCAAAACACAAGCTGGTCTTGCCCCAATCTCTTTTCTAGAGATTATGCAATACTCCAGTTCCTCAGGCATCCTTCTAGAATAATAGATCCTTTTGAGTGGCAATTAGCTCATCTGGGCAAAAGTATCTATGCCACCGAATTCGTGTTTCCCATATTGCTTGCAGGGTAGCAGGGGATTTCTGGAGATAGTGGATTAACAGGCTGAAGCCTGAAGTCTGAATGACCTTTTCTTCATAGTGCTTTACCTCAGGTCACATCATACCCAGTGAAAATAATAAGAAGTACATTATATTTCATATGTTAGTTTTCTTTCTTACTCCCATATAATTCATATTTTTGTTCTGCTATTCCTTGACTAGTGGGCTCGTGAACCCCACCAACAATCCAACAGCTTAATCACCTAACGACTAGCTCCCTTTGCTAAGCCCGTTCGGCCTGTCCACACCCCTAGCGGCTGCCTCCTAGTCAAATCTCCTGCGTCCTTTGGTATCTCACGGATTCTTTTTTGGTGTCTTTTTCAAACCGGTTCATTCTTCTCTGATGAATTAATGGTCTCATTAACTGGTTTCTCTTCTTTTGCTTCAAAGCTGAGCTTCTGCGAGAATCACTTGGACTTCTCTCCCTGGATCTCTAACCCATCCGGGCTAATTACAAAATTCTTAGCTCAACATCTGCCCAGTCTTAATCCTGTTGCCCTTGCTTTGATTTAATTCCTGGTTATATTTCCTTGAATTTCTTCAGTTGTTTCCTGTCTTCTCTTTTTCCCTGGGAAAATCTATCTCCTACACGACTTGAATCACCCAGTCTTAAAATGCCTACTATGGCTCACCTGTTTTTGTTTCTTCACTTCTATTCCAAGATTTTTGCTTCATCATTTGCACCTATCTTTGAAGTCTTATTCTCTCTTTATCGCTTCTCCTCTTTACCCAAGTCTCCTCTTTGGCAGTAGACAATACTCAAAAGAGATCCAGGTAAGTCTTTCATTTTTGATTCCTGAAAACACCTCCTATGTGATTTCCTCAAGGCTACTGCAATGATTACCACAACTGGGTAACATAAAAAAGAAAAAACAGAAATTTATTCTCTCACAATTATGGAAGCCCTAAGTCCAAAAGCCAGCCATTGGCAAGATCACAGTCCCTCCGGAGGCTCCAGGAGAATCCCTCCTTGCTCTTCCGGCTTCTGGTGGCTGCTGGTGTTCCTTGGTTTACGGCGGCATCCCTTGGTCTCTGGAGTCTTCATGTGACCTCCTTTCTTGTCTCTGTGTGTCTTCTCTTTATACTTGTCATTGGATTTTTGTCCACCCTAAATCTAGGGTGACCTTGAAATCCTTCCCTTAATTATACCTGTAAAGACACTCTTTCCTAAGGTTATATTCAGATTAACCTGGGGGCCAGTCTTGGGTGTATCTTTTGGGGGTTATTCAACCCACTATTCCTCCCTCTTCTGAACCTGACCCTTTGTGATAACAACACTTCCTCTGGAATAGCTTCCCTGGCATTTTAACTTGACTACAACTGAGCCAGCTTTGGAATCCCTCCTGAATTCCAGTTTCTCCATGAGGTTGATCTTGACTCCAGAATGTCTCTCTTTTAAACTCCCAGAGGAATTTGCACTGCTCCCATAAAAATTACCTTAAGATACCTTGATCCAGAAGTACTTACGAACCTATCCCCATTCCCTGTCAGACTTCCAGTTTTTGAACATAAGATCACCTTTGCAGCCCTCACCAGAAATTTCCAAGTTGAACCCATTTATGCATGAGCTGAATTGAACGGGCTATAAAAGCAAAGTTCTACTGCGGGATTTCATGTCCATTAGATGGACAATAGGGTCTCTGTGCGATCTCTTTTGCTCTTTCCAGATAGGAGCTTTGGGGAGAGAGGTGCAATTTGAACACAGCAAAGCAGCTAAGCATTCCCTATTCAATCTTGTAGCCAAAGGTAAAATATCAACCGAAAAGAATGCTTTGAAACACCTGTACCTGGCACCAGATTTTTTTTTAACTTGTTTTTAAAAACAAAATTGAGCAGTCTTATAATTTCTGGACTGCTTCACACTGGTGGAGCTCCGTGGTCTTCCAGCCCAGTCATAAAGATAAGAGTGTGAATTGCCCAAAGCCATACAGCTGGTCTGTGGCAGAGCCAGGATCAGAGAATCCAAGTCTCATTCAAAACCGAAAAGTAGCTTCTAGTGTTTTCCAGTTGAGAGATAGCCAATTTGATCTCCTTCTGTGAATCCCTCCACACTCTAATTAAGAGAAAGGATGACAAAATTTACATGGTTCTAAAGAAGCTTTGGCTTTCTGAACGCCTTTGGCATGAATAGCTTAAATTGGAAAATAAACAAGTACAAATAACACAGAGATCTATTTCTCATATTTTTAATACATTAAAGGGCCTGTTTGTTTTTCCTCTCATCTTTTCACATTCTCTCTAATAAGCAGAAGTCAGTGGATCATGTGTGCCTTGGGTCTTGTGGTCATTAGTGTGAATCAGAAAGGTTGTACTCTAATTGCTTATACCCTGCATCAAGCACTCTGGTGACCAGGGTGCAAACCACTTTCCTTAGCGACAAAGTGAATCTCTAGGTCAAAAACCCTCACCATGGTTTTTGTAATTCTTAGATGTGTTGTTACCAACATGGGAATCATTAGAACCTATTCTTTTAAAATTACACATCCTCATTATAATCATTTTTGGAATGAAAAGTCAGGACCAAATGATTTGTGCTTGATTTGTAAAATTATATATTTGGAAATCTGGCAGTGATGCAAAATTAAATCCAATTTAGCTATGCATTTAGCAAATCAAGGCCTTTCATGAGAAAAGAATAGAACTGGTTAACCAAGAAAATCCAGGCCATGTGGTCATTGCAATATGCTTTATCAGTATTATTAAAAGGCGTATGTAAATAATAAGTATATGTTCTCAATAATATCCTAAAATGAGGATTGAATCATCAAATTAAGTGAGATCATGGAGTAATTGATGAGAAATGGATTCGAAAATAATTACTCAGATTGCAGGGATTATAGTGTTTTATAATCCCTTGTTATCTTGATATTATGCTTTTGTTAATAATAACAATCAAAATAATGATAACTGATATTACTGAGCTCTAACTATGTTAAGCCTAATCTATGTTGGTGCATTAGCAGAATCTAGTTTCTCCCAAGCTTTGTGTCTATTCACTGATTGGGTCTCCAGAATAAACCTATGACATAGGTGCCAATAATAAAGCGGGCACTAACATTATCCCAATTCACCACGGTTCAGATGAGGAAACTGAGGCACAGAGAAGTTTAAGTAACATGCCTAAAGGGAAATAGGGAAGAGTGAATTGTGGAATTTAGGCTGCTCCTGAACCTGTTCTCCTCTCTCTCTCTTTCTTTCTCTCTATGAATGTATGTATGTATGTATGTATGTATCTATCTATCTATCTAAACACACACACACACACACACACACACACACATATAAATTCCACAATTCTCTCCATATCTATCTATCTATCTATCTATCTATCTAGAGAGATAGAGATAGAGATAAATAGATAGATTGATTGATTTTATATATATAGACAAAAATTTTACTTACATGTCACCAGTTCTTTGGCTAAACAGAATTCAATCCATTTTGTCCCATCATCCCAGATGTGAAGTATTTATAAAAACTTAAATATAGTATATAATGTGAAATATAATTCATTAATACATAAAATAATTATACAACATACCAACATAATTATGTAAACATATAATACAACTATATAGTATATCATATAATTATAACATTAATTAATATTGATTGATACAATGATATAAATAAGCAGTAGATTATGATTTCCAATCTACTTTAATGTACTTGGGCCCTTTTTACTGAAATGGTCACAGAATTGACAACTTGGGACCTAATGCATTAATAGAGTTTAAGGAAGTCTGGGGGATGGGTAAGATGGTTCTGAAGTAGTGTGTGGGTGACTTTGCTTTCTGGTTAGGTTTTGGGAGGGTCCATGAGGAGGAAATACTTTTCTTTCCTGTCTTGAATTTATTTCCGACTCTCTGAAATGCCAAGGTCCCTTTGACAGCCACACAGAGACACACACACAGCTCAGGCAGCTACTCTGGCCTCTGGCACCACGCAGAGGAGAAGCATGCTGATGGCCGAACAGCCCCACAGTGCAGCCAGGTGCCCTGACGCTGTGCAGGTGCTGTGAGACAGCGGGCTGGCTGCTGGCCCTACTCTAATTGCCGTTCCTGTCACTCCTCTTGTCTTCCTACTTCTTCTTCTACACGGGTCCCCGAGAGGCACCATCAAGGAGAGCAAGAGGAGAAGCAGCGTGGATCAGTGTTCAAACATGAAATGGTGGATGCTTCGGGACTGTTCTCTTCCAGGAAAGAATTCTTCCACTTTTCCTTTCTCCTCTTCTCACACCTAGGGTTCTGGGAACAAGATTTATGCATTGCTCAGGTTATGGTTCCTTTCTTAGTATCAGACTTTTTTTCTTTTTTTTAACATGGGAAAAGCTTTGGTTCTGTCTATGATCTAGATCTTGATCACTGAATCACTAAGGTTTGATTGTCAGCAAAGCATCCTTGAGAGTTGAGTGGACTTCCCAGGTGAAGCAGGTCCACGTGGTAGACCAGATAGCCTTATCCTTCAAGAATTGTTTCCTTCTGTTCCCGCAGACAGTGGGCAGGGGAAAAAGTGGACTGATATTTTTCTGGGGCTATCTTATGCCATGGTGATCTATAAACATCATTTCCTTGATTTCTAATAACAACTCTGCAAGGCAGACATTATCACCCTATTCTGAAGAAGTGAAATAGAGATTTAGGCAAGTTCAAAGAGCTCAGGTGGTAAAATTGGGATTTGACTCTGTTGGGTTGACCTCAAAGTTAGCGTTGGTTCCCTGATTGCATTAACATGGGGGTTAGGTGCACTTTAATTGAAAGCACTATCTTCAACAGAAGAGACTGAGCCTTTCAGTAGAATTTGGGACATACAATACCTTTGAGGAATCTTTAGAAAAAAATTTTGACCAGAAGCAGCAATTTGGTGGATAATTCTTCCAGGTGGTACTGTACAATAACTAGTCTTTATCACATAAAGAAAAAAGAGATTCCCTCCCAGAAAATACAAGATTGGTGCATTCCACACAAATCACAACAGTCAGGCATGACCTACCAATTAAGGACATCTTCCTCCAGGCAACTGATTGCCATCCATGACAGAAATATAAACAAGACTCATGTTAAATAGATTTGTTAATAGATGACTTCTATTTGTCCAACTTAAGTCATTGATCTTAGTCTCTGAATGTTTGATTTTTTGAGTGACATGACAGAGGTCCTGCCTGAAAAGCACCATACCTGGGGATTACCTTAATTGGAGGTGACTGGAGCATTGATACCTGTCTCCTTCTCTTCAGTTCTCATACTGTCTCCAATGGAGAACTCATTCCAATTCCATTGCTTCATTACCCTGCTATGTGCATAATTTCTAAATCAGCACCACTTAGGCCCTGTTTCTATACAAATAGCCCCTTGCCTACTGGATACTTCCAGTTGAGAGTCTTACAGTCAGAATTCCCAAAGCCAAACTAATTGTCTCCCTTCAAAATAAGCTCTCTCTCCCAACAGCCCACCTCCTGGAAATTCCAGTGTTGGCCATCCTTGCTTCAGAATTTTTTTCTGACCTATTTCCTCTTCCTCCTCCTTCTCTTCCTCCTCCTCCTCTTCCTCCTCTTCTTCCTCCCCCTCCTCCTTTTCCTCTCCTCCTCCTCTTACTACTATTATCCTTTTCCTCCTCCTCCTCTTCTTCTTCCTCCCCTCCCTTCCTCCCCCTCTTCCTCTTCCTCCTTCTCTTCCTCCTCCTCTTCCTCCTCCTCTTCCTTCTTCTTCTAATTGAATCCAGGGCCTCACACATGCTAGGCAAATGTTGTACCACTAAGTTACATCCTCAGTCCTTATCTTTATTTCTTTGCAAGTTTGATCATTAGTTTTTCTTTCTCATCTAGGTTTTTGTGGACACTCCTCTGAACTTTCAATGGTGTGCCTGGCTCCTACCCTTATAGACCTCCGTTTGGTTCTTCTGCACCTGCAGATTGGTTCTGCCTTCAAGTTCTGGGAGTCTTCCTATTTCTAGACAAGAGCAAAATTAAAAAACACTGGTCCAATTGTTCTCCTTCCTTTCAGGAACAAGACCCATCACTTTAATCATGCATTAAAATTTTTTAAATTAATATTTTATTAATTAATATATGAATAGTCTCCTTGTAAAAATTAACACATTACTTTTAAGTCAAAAGTCCCTATTGATTCTCTCTACCTGACCCCAGTGAATTCTCACTTTGTTTATATCTTAAGTCTTTTCTAAGCCTCAACATGCATATGTGTATTCATAGAAAATCTATACTATTGTTTTCTTTTTAAAATAATGATTACAAATGAAAATATCACATGGTATATATTCTGTTACAAACTTCACTTACCTTCCATTATTTGACACATATTTATTGGGTGGGTGCTAGGGGCCAGGCACCATAGCAAACCACTGAGAATACGTTGGACAACCAACAGAAAAAAAGCACCCAAATCCCCAACTTTGTGAAGTTTACATGAATACCCACTAATGTGTTACCAGGAGATGTGCAGTTTACACTTGTCAATGACCATGGTGTATTCCATAGCATGGTTATGTTGGGATTTATTTGCCCATTTCTCTGTTGATGGACGCTTGGATCACTTCCAATGTTTTGGTAATACAAACAATACTGCCATGAGCACCTTGGGCACATGTGTGTCTCTCTAGGATGATGCCAAGAGGTGGAACTGCTGATGCATCTACCCTCCAAGGTTCCAGTACTTCCAACAGCATGGGTAAGAACTCTCACTTCTGTGCACCTTTGCCAGTGCTTAATATATCCAGATTTTAGGCATTTTACCCATCTTATGAATGAAGTATGGTATTTTGCTATTATTTAATGTCAATCAAATTTTATAAAATGCTCATCTACGCACTGAAGAAGGTGAAATGGATAGAGTAAATTGTTACAAGTCATTATTATTATTATTAGCATTGTGGTTATTTGTTCAACTCACCCAATATTTTCTGAACTGTGAACTATTGCAAGCATGTGGCAATCTGAGAGGCTCCCTCCGTTCACACATCTGCTCTTTCTAGAATTCCCTTGAGAAGGAAGCCAGTGGCTGAGCCTATTTCAAAAGTAGACAAGGAGATATGAAAGAAGGCAAGGAGAGATGATGAGGAGTGAGGGACAGGAGCAGAGCAGGGTTGGTGTGCAAAAATCAATTACTGAGACATGCACACACGTGCACACATGCAAACTTGCACAGACCCCCTCTCACACGGGCAAAGACCAAGGATGTCAATCTGTGAGAACATCAGAGAAAGACCTGGCAGGTATCCAAGAGACATTTCTGTGCTTCCTTTCATGAAGATCTGCTGAGGGGACTAAGACAAAGTCCATAGACTCTGCCCTGAGACAAGGTAGCTTTGATGTTGGCCACCAGGTTCGGAGACTTGTTCTCTCTATCCATAAATCCATCACCCTTCTTCTTGGAGTGAACCAACTACCATGCTACCATCAGTTCAATAACCTGGAGGCCTGGGGAATCCTCTTGTTGCAGATGTCTGGGCATCCGGGGAACTTATCTCCTGATGTCTTCTTGAGCTGAAAATGTGTACTTGAACTTTTAGCCTCAAGCACCATGACAGATGACTTGAGTCCTGAGAGATGCAGTTGGGGAATCCCAACATCTCTCCAGTTCAGATGCCAGGACCAGACCTTGGATGAATTGCATCTGTGTGAACTTGGGGATCCCCCCCTTTTTTTTTTTATAATTTTGCCACATCAAACATGGATGGAGACAGATATGAAGGACAGTACAGGTGGAAAACTGATATCTAGTGATCACATGAAATTAAGTTGCTAACTGGGCCTGTAATCCCAGCAACTTTGGAGACTGAAACAGGAGGATTGCAAGTTTAAAGTCAGACTCAGCTACTTAATGAGGCCCTAAGCAACTTAGTGAGACCCTGTCTCAACATAAAAAAAAAAAAAAAAAAGAAAGAAAAACAGAAAGAAAAAAAAAAGGGCTGGGGATGTGGCTCTGTGGCTAAGTGCCCCCTGGGTTCACTCTCTAGTACAAAAAAAATCAGCTACTTTTGATCTAGTTAACGACACAGTAATTGGAAATGTTCAGAGTGCAAGGAACCAGTGAGCCTGTGGGACCTTGGTATTTGGAGGAATCATTTCCAAAATATATATCCCGGGAGCATGTTGAGAATCTTGCTATAGGTTATAAGTCAGTAATCAACCCGGGTTTTCCTTCCATTTATCCAAAATAGTCAGATTGATCTTTGATTAAAAAAATAAACCTGCAAGGATGCTCATGACCTTGTACCTGGCTGGACGTGGGCCTTCAACAGAGCAGCTCTGAATGGTACAGGAGTCGCTGTTGGTTCATGGAGGTATGGTGGCTGCATCTCCCTCATGCACTGGATGTCCCTTCAGTCCTCAGCCCACCTCTTCCCACAGAGCTCAGCGACTCCTCCTTGTAGAAAGACCCGCCAGGAAGAAAGTTGACCTCTCGGGAGTGAACCATAATGTGCACACTGGCACACTGAAAGACGTTTCTCACTGCAGAAAATTGGCTTGCCTCTGGGATAAAAGAAGTATTCAGATTTTTTTTTTTTTTTTTTTTTTGGTGGTGGGGGAGGAGTGACAGTGGTTAAAGTTCTTCACCAAATGCTTCCCCTCAGCATTTTTCCAATTTCTCATACAGGAGCCCATTTCTTTCCTTTCTTTCTTCTTTTCTCCCGAAGATACAGGCTAACAATGGCTATAGACGTATTGAACTTCGTTGTTTTAATTCATTTTCAGGAATTATTGACCCAGTAGAACTTAATGATACTTCAGAGTTGAGGCCCTTTGTGTAAATCCTTCATTCTTTGCAGATTAATAGCCAGATGGGATCTGGAAGGACTCCAAAGTCCAAATGCTAAAATCTATACCAGACTTTCAGCTGAAAGAAAGTTAGTGTTCCTGAATAACAACTTTTATTTTTTTTTAATTAGAACAACAGCAACAATGACACCAACAAAATTCAATTGATGACCCTTTCCTTGCTCAAAAAGAAAGTTCTTTTTTTTTTTTTTTTTTTTTTTTGTCTTTTAGAACTAACAAACTCCGATCAACTGGCTGAAGATCAGGAACCTAACATGAACTCACCACATCCTCACAAATGTTCTTTGTAGATGGCCTATAAAATCTGATTTCTAACAACATCAGGTTGACTAAGTGTACATGGAGCAGCCATATCCCCAGCCACTAAAAGCAGCTTTTATTTTAACTTAATTCATAGAAAATTGGGAACAATGTACTCCCAGGTTCTGTATAAAAAGTCATCCTTTTATTGCTGGATTCGGAAGTAAAATTTTTATTTACATATTTTAGTAGGGAAGCTCCTGTCCCCTGAAAAGAGACCAATGTATCAGGCATTTGATTGACTTCAGCTGGGTTCTGATGACAGTATGAGAGAAGTAACTTCAGGACCTGGCTCTTGGATGACAAGAAGGTACTGGGAGATGGAGGCAGGGCGCTGTCCTACTGTGGGAGCCCAGACCTCCTTCAAACGAGCCCAAGCACACAGCCCCAAAACCTGTCGGACAAACACAGCCTGGACCGGCACCGTTACTACCCAATCAACGCATCTGCCCATTTCTAATTCTTCAATGCAGAAGAGACAATTCTACCACCCTACATCATATGTACCAGCTGAATGGATCCCAATTTATCAGGGAAACTATAAATTGCAGAACACCAGGCTGCAACTAAAGTAATAAACCCTGTGATCTCTGTACCATACATTTTCAGCTGTTATTTAAGGTCTCCAAGGAGATCGGTGCCATAAAAACCATTTCTCAGGAATTCTGCCAGCGATAGAAGCTCACTGCTCATGCTAATATATTACAACTTGTTTATCACAGTCCAGAAGCAGCGGCAGCAGTGGCGGCATTACCAAGGGAGGAGAAATGAAGCGCACACCCTCCCAATGGGCCGCCAGATTGTTGTTTCCTATGTATACATACAGAAGCAAGCTTTCCTTTTTTTGGTTCTCTGTCTTGTCTGTACCCTCTCCCCAGAAATAGCTCCCTAGTGCAAAGGGACTGAACAGGGCTTCTGTTGATCTTCAGATCTCCTCTCACCCTCCATACAAAGAATAACATGCAGCTGTTGGGAAAAACCTGTGCAAATCTGTGGGGGTATGCTATGAGCTTGGGAGTTACGTAGATCCAGACACAAATTCCGAAAAGGATCCATGTGGCTTCTGCTGGGCCGTCTAACTTCTTTGAGTCTTTGTTTCCTCATCTGTGTTTTCTGTGTTTTTGCTTTTTGTTTTTTTTTTAAGTAACAATTCATTTTGTGAGGGTTCAATGAAGTAACAGATGTAAACCACTTAGTACAGTGTCTGGTGTAAAGCAGGGACTCAAAAGGTGTTAGTTTATTTCACTTAATTATTCAATGAAATGAACAAAATACAAAAAGATTGATTTTATAAAAGACCTAACTATATTTGGAACAAAATCTTACTCCATTAATTCTGGCCATTTATCTATTAGATCTTTTTATTGGGTGGAGGGAGGGTACTGAGGATTGAACCCAGGGGCACTTGACCAATGAGCCACAAACCCAGCCCCCCCCCCCCGCCGCCCCCATTTTGTATTTTATTTAGAGACAGGGTCTCACTGAGTTGCTCAGCACCTTGCTTTTGCTGAGGCTGGCTTTGAACTCACGATCCTCCTACCTTAGCCTCCTACCTTAGCCATGTGCCACCATGCCTGGAAACCTCTTAGATCTTTAATGCAACTTCTGGGGTGCTGGAAAAAACCCCTGTTTTAGTGTGTGAGGGATGCCATCACAAAATACCATGCACTGGGTGGCTTACATAAGCTTATTTTCTCATAGTTATAGAGGCTGCAAGTCCAAGAGCAAGGTATTGGCAGGGCTGCTTTCCTCTCAGGCCTTTCTCTTTGGCCGCAGGACCATGTTTTCCATGTGCCCTCCTATAGTCTTCTTTCTCTGTGTGTCAATGTCCTCATCACCCCTACAGTTTTGATCTTAAATATTCCCCAAGGTCCTGAGTGTGAAACGCTGGATTGTCATTCTGGAGCTTTTGTTTGTTTTGTTTTATGTGGTGCTGGGGATCGAACCCAGGGCCTTGTGCATGCAAGGCAAGCACTCTACCAACTGAGCTATATCCCCAGCCCCCATTCTGGAGCTTTTGGAAAGTGGTGGAAACCTATAAGAGGTAGAGGTTTAGGTCATTAGAGATGTGCCCTGGAATGGGGAGAGCAGGCTCCTGCCCCTTCTTCCTTTTTCACTTCATGGTGAGCAGCTCTGCTCTGCCATGCGCCCCCTGCCCTGAAGTGCTGCCTTACTACAGACCCAACAGCAACGGGACCAGTCCATCATGGATCGCAACCTCCAAAACAGTGAACCCAAAATAAACTTTTTGTTCTTATAAGCTGTTTATCTCGTGTATTTTGTCATGGTGATGGAAAGCTTACTGATACATCATCCTATGACACCAATTATATTGAAGTAGGACCCATCTCAACAACCTCATTTTAACTTCACTACCTCCTTAAAAACCCTATCTCTAAATATAGTTGTATTCTAAGGTATTGGGCTTAGGATTTCAACAAATGAATTTTGGGGACACACAATTCAGCCCAGAATACCCCCCTCCCCTGCCACCCCTGTTTTTGTAATGGAAAGGCCTGATTCCACTCAAGGAGCCATTATGTGCTCATTATCATCTTACAAGCAAATTTGGAAAGCTCATCCTTTATTTTGTTTGATACAGGAAACAAATTCTAGCAGACATAAGAATTACAATAAATATTATTATCTGATGATGTCCTCTGCCTAATTGGTTATCCAGTGAAGAACTTAAGGAAAAGCGCCAAGCCTTTCCAGTAATGGATTCGTAATCTGATGGCTGCGAAATCCTTCAGGTTGACGAAAAGTCATTTCCCAGCCTAATAGAGCTAGTAGTTATCTAGCACACTGTCATGGTTGGTTTGGTCCGTGATGGATAAAGGCTGGATCGCAGAGTTGGACAGCTGTGCTGTGGAAAGGCTCTGCACATCAGGATAGGGACTTGCTTCTCAGTTCTAGGGACTCAGTCTTGACAGCCCAGAGGGACTTCTTGTCTCCGTGTGACCAGTGTAGCAAGCCAAGGCAGGGGGGAGCCCAGCAGCTGAGCCACAGGGTCTAGTTCTGAAGAGGTGCATTCATTTCTGATTGCTGCTATAACAAAATACCATGTGCTTAATGGCTGAAAACGATGCAAAATTTTTTTTATAGTTCAGAGACCTGAAGTGTCACATGGGTCCTGTGGGGCTGAAGACAAGCTCTCAGCAGGTCCAGGGGAAGTCTGTTTTCTTGCATTTTCCAGTGTCTATAGGCCTCCTGCATTCCTTGGCTAATGACCCTTCTTCATCTTCAAAGCCTGTGACACAGCATCTGCCAATCTCTCTTTAATTCTGCGATCTTGGCTTCCATCATCCCAGCTCCTCTCTCACTCTGACTCTCCTGATCCCAATGTTGACTTCAAAGGATCCTTATATTGATATTGGGCCTGTCTGGATAATCTGGGACAATCTTATATCCAAATTATTTACTTAATCACATCTTCAAAGCCCTTTTTGTGTAAGATGACATATTCACAGGTTCTGAGGATAAGGATGTGGTCATTTCTGGAGGGGCCATCATTCTGTGTTTTCCACAGAGGAGAGACCTGGCTGTGGGCTCTAGGAAATGTCAGAAGCTCCAGAATTTAAGCCAAGGGTAAGCATGTGTGTAGGTTGGTGCAGGTGGTACAAAGGTGGGATTCAGGAGGCCCATGAACTCTCTCACCTTCATTCACTCAGTCCTGTGAAAGTGTCCCTCTCCTAAGATTCACAAAGGTGGCTCTTCCTCTCCGGGTCATAACTTAACCTTCAGGCATGGTGGAGGAGAAAAAGCTACGGAGCCCCACGGATTCCAGAGCTCCCTGGGAGGTCATGAGCTGCTGGTTCTGCTTATCCAGAGGTCGACCTCCTCCTCCTCCTCTTCCTTTTCCTTTTGCTTCTGGCTAACATTTATTTAGTACTTATCATGAGGAGATAGAGGGCTTCATGCTTTATCTGCTATTTATCTTATAATCTTGGTTGCATTTGTGAGCGGGAAACCTTTGGCTATGACAAAGAAACCACAAAATTTCAGTGGTTGAACCTATAGGGGGTCAATTTTTTTTTTTGTTGTTGTTGTTGTTCATATGACCTTTTAATATGGAGCTCTAGTCTCAGGACAGCTTTCTTCAACAGGCTCTGTCCATGGTGCTGGTCCACCAGCCCTTGGGTCTTCAGAGACCTGTGGCATCCTCTGCATGCAGCCAGCTGGTTGAGGAAAAAGTAAGTTGAGAAGATTCATCTGCTCCTTTAAAATTCCAACTGGAAGGCAGATAGGTCATTTCTGCTCATGTTCTATCAAAACATGGCCATACCTGGCCACTAGAGAGCTGGAGAAAGCAGGGCCTGGATGGGTTGTTTTCTTCTTGGTGGAACTTAAAACTATGCAAGTTTGGGGGGCAGTGTGAGATTCTGGTAGACAGCTGCCATCTCGTCCATTCTATGAATAAATTCACCTGGTAAGATGATATCATTTATTTATTGATGAGTAAATAAAAATCCAGAATAGTTAAATATATGACTTGGCTAATCGGAGGTATAAACAGAATACTACACAGGCTTGTCTGCAGTCTTTGACTGCGAATCCTGTCTTTGTAAACAATGCTCCATCTCAGCACTCCTCCAGATTCAATGCCTATCAACCTTCTTTGCACCCAAGAGTCCTCAGCACCCCCTCTCCCCTCCCAAAATCAAAGGTTATCAAATTTGCTCACCCTACTCTGGGAGGCAGCCCAGCTCCAGCATCCTTGCTGTTCTTCTTTCCTGTTTTCTTTCTGCTCTTCTCTTGTGAAATGTCCAGATTCCCCTGTGCTTTTTCCAAGCTTCATGATCCTAGTATCTTCTAATCTCCCGTCTCTCTGTGTCACAGAGATGGAGCCCTGACTATCTGCTTTCTCAAACTTGTTCCAAAGATGTTCTAGCCCCAGATATCAGGTATCCCCCATCCATTCATTTATCCACTTTCTGGCATTATTCTGTGCCCATTCTGTGCCAGGAACTGTGCAATATGCTTGGTAGAAATAGAACTCAAAACTTAGCCTTAAGGTGTTCAAATTCACATTTCAGGACCCAACAGTACCAGTTTATCTTCCTCTGTTCCACTGTTAAATGTTCTAGTTCATGCCTTATTCCTCTTGAAATACTCAGTCATTTCTAGCAATATTTGTCTTTAGTTTGTTTGCTTCCATACTTTGTTATCAAGTTAGTCTCTATGAAGTAGAGACCTCATTACTTCAGTTTCCAGCTCTAAACCTTCTGTGGCTCTCTATCGACTACAGATAAGGTCTGAACTCTGTAAGATAACAGACAAACCCTCCTGCCATCTGACCTCTCTTCGTCTTTCCAGTTTTATAACCATTTCTCCCTTTCATTCTTCTTACCCTCACTGAACTGCTTATACTCCATCTTAACTGCTCAACTGAACATAAATCCCATGCACATCTTGCTCTTTCTCATCTTTGAAGACTTTGAACAGCACAGCTTCTAGTATGAGTGAATCCATTTCTACTCCATAAATACATGCTAATGAGAAGCTATGTCCCAGCCTGAAATAACCTTCTCCTCTTTAGCACGTCTAAATGCTGAACATAATGCTTTGTGCCTATTTTGTGGTGATACATTTATTGTACACATTATTATATTTGCTTAATGTATGTACCTTATTGCTCCTATTTGATGGTGCTCAGGGCTATACATGATTTACCTTATGCGCTGCACACCAAACCATCCTTTACCTGCTCAACAGCTGAGCACAATGTTCTGTACGTAGTCCAAAAAAGTGCGTGCGTGTGTGTGTGTGTGTGTGTGTGTGTGTGTATGTGTGTGTGTATGTTAGCTTTTTTTCCCTTGCTGTGACAAATTCATGAGAAAAACAATTTAAAAGAAGAAAGATTTATTTTGGCTCATGATTTCAGAGATTTTAGTCCATGGACCATCCATTCCATTGCCTTGGGCCTAAGGTGAAGCAGAGTACCTTGGAGGAAGAGTGTGGAAGACAAAAACTGCTCAGCTCATGGTATCTGGAAGCAGGGAGTCGGGGGATGGAAAGGACTGGAGGCAAGATACACTCTTTCAGGGCACGCACCCAGTGTTTCCTCCATCGAGGCCCTACTAACTACAGTTTCTCTCGGCTTCTAGGAAAGCCACCTTCAAAGACTCATGTGCTGCAGGCTTGGTCCCCAATACAGCAGTGTTCAGAGGTGGGGCTCTCGCCTTGGGTCATGAGGCTCTGACCTATTGGTGGATGAACCCACCAATAGCTGAACGGACTCCTAGAAGCGGGTGGAAATTGTGGGCCGATGAGGGATGGTTGGAGGAAGTAGGTCACTGGAGTGGGGTGTCCTTGGGGATTGTGTTTTGTCCCCAACCATTTTTTTCTTTTTCTGTTTCCTGGCTGCCGTGAGATGAGCCATTTTCCTCTGACATGCCTTTCCTCCTGGACATTCTGTCTCACCTCAGGCCAAGGGCTCACCATGGAATGAAATCTCTGATTCCGTGAACCAAAATAAACTTTTTCTCCTTTCACTTAAGTTGATGTCAGATATTTTGGTCATAGCAATGAACATGTGTGTCATGCTAGACGCTAATGGCTGACAACTGCCGAGCCATTTCTAAAGGGGAATTTTAATAAGGAATCCAAGGAAATGAGTTTCTACTTGAAGAATTCAGGGTTCAAAGAGCAAGTGAGAAAGGCATTTGGTGTCAGGGTTCCTCTGATCACCCATAGGACCTTCAGTACAGGGTCGACCTGTTTGGCTTCTCTAAAAGCAACCATGCGTGTAGAGTGAGCTGCTGGTGGAGTCTGGGGTACTGGAGTGGGAATGACTGAGTCACCCATTCAACACAGGGTTGGGGAGGATATTAGTTGAGTGAATAAATGAAGGCATCAGGTCTGGGGAGTAACTAAAAACTCTAGTGTAGGGCTCTTTGCAAGAGTCGGCTCTCTGGGTGCTTCTTTGTGAAAAGGGGAGGGAAGGTCCTCGGATGAAGCCTCACTCTTTCATTTAGAGAGCAGACAGCTCTGTAACGGTGCCCTCTGATCCCCGCAAGTGTTTCTGTCCTCTTCATTTGGTGCCAGTCCTGGGGAGACCAGACACAGGCTGGGGTTGTGTCTTTATTAGAGACATTAGCCACCAAGGGAGCCTGCTCAGGGCTTCCCATGGTTTGCTGCTGGAGCAGAAGGCCAGAAGCATCACCAGGCTCCGCATGATTTAATTAGAGACAAGATTTCAAGCTTTGTTTGTGTTCCCAGGATTTGGCATGATGGTACAGCTGGGACTCCAGTATCCTGGCTTCCTCTGTCGAGGTAATTGGGACAGCAGGGAGGGCTTTATTAGACCAATGGTAAGCATTCTCCACCAAAGGTTTCCAACACCCTCAATGCATTTCACTGATTTTAAATAAGTCTCTGAGTACAATCCAGCCAAGGAAAGCACAGGTCTTGGAAACTCTTGCTCCCACTCTTCAGAAAGACTTGGGATAGACAGGCTTTGAAATGGGACATCTAACTCTTACCTTAGAGACAGAAAGCTAACTCTTTTTTTATTTTTTAATTTTTATCAGTCTTCTCTCTAGCTTATCTTCTTTGGTACATTTCAGAATGTTGTCAGTCCAAACAAGAAGCATAAGACTCCATCATATCACCAAGGCCTTTACCATTATGTTTTTCTTTGTTTACTGATAGAACTCATTCTCCCTGCTGCTCAGCCTCCCATATCCAGATAATATAGTGTTACTCCAAGTGGAGAAGACATCTGTGGTGTCATTGGCCCTTTCTGTATACCCACAGCAGACAGTACTAATTGATCCCAGAACACTTTCTTTAGGAGCTGACTTTCTACTCAGGAGAGACCCAGGCAGTCACCAATGATTAGTGAGCATAAACTCGTGAGACAAAACCTATTTTTCTAATTAGGCTGTTTCTATTGACTCCTAGAAATAAAAAGTGGAGATTTAGCTCCCTTACAAAATCCCTTCTCTTATTTTTCTTTTCTCAACACTTTTTTAAAAAATATTGATTATCATCTTTGGAATTTTACAGAGTCAAATTCATCATTTTTCTTTATCAAGTCTTAGCAGTATTTCTTGATTTCCTGTCTTGTAAGGAAAGAACGTTAGTTTTCTTCGTCTCTCCTCTCACATTTTAAAATCCTTGTCCTACAGCTTTCTTCCTGCCATGATGTTAACACTGACCTCCGTTTCTTCATAGAGTGGCTCCTAATCCCTCTTGATGAGACAATTACCCCTGCCCATCTATTATATTTATCCTGCCTCACTTTCCTTTATGCCATTTTTCACTACTTGAAATACTACATATTTACTCATTATTTCTCCTCAACTAGAATTTAAACTTCACGAAAGGAGGAAATTTGTGTGTTTGGTTTAGTGTGATATCCCCAATATTCTAGCAGGCACAGAAGTGAAGTGTTTAATAAATACCTGCTTAGGTAATAAGTGAATTGCAGCAGGGCTCCGGATCCCAGCTAACTTTTATTGGCAGAACTAGCCCTTGGTGCGTGAGGGAGTATCTGCCCTTGTGATACAAAAGGCCCATCTCACCTCTGCCTCATCAGAGTATTGAGAACTTCTATTGAAGGCATTCTCTAAAGTAAGATCTTATTAAAAGAAATTTGCTTAAATGGTTACCTAGCTTAACCCTTATGAAGCATATTAACCTACTCTGGAATAGAACCCAACAGGCATACTTTGATGAGAAGAAGTTCAAATAAGAGAGAGGTTTAGAACATAAGGTTGCTTAGGGAGGTCAAAGTTTGGGAGATGTGGGAGATGCAGTTCAGGAAAGATAGAAAAGGAACATCACTACCTAAATTATTTTCTGTCAGACTGAATAACAACTCCTTGTGTAGCAAGATGTGTGTCAAGGAGACCTGGCCTTCGACAGAGACAGATCTGGGTTCCAGGCCTTCTCTGTCGCTTCTTAGCTCATGATATTGGATGTATTACTCAACCCCTCTGAACATTAATTGGTGTTGTTCATGAAACAGAACTCATGTTGGACAACATCTGTATATGCCTTGATATGCTGGGGAAGACAAGGAAACACCTGAGGTCACTTCAGGGCTACCTCAGTAGTTCAATAGCATTAATGAGCAAGGTCAGAGCCCAGTTTGTCTTTCTCCTCTTAAGATGGCCATGGTGGGTCATCTTCATGTGACAGGAGTGGAGAGTGGGAAAGGGCCTTCTCCTCATATTCCTCTTTCTTTAATCAGGCAAGAAGATTCCAGAAATCTCCATCTAGCAAACTTCAGGCATGCTTAGCTACAAAGGATCATGGGAAATAGGTGTATACTATTTCAAGCCTTCATCCTGGAAGGGAGTACCACAGAGGCACCGGGAATCACAACTAAACAGTGCTTGTCTCAGAGACCCAATGGAAAAGGACTCTGTCATCAGAGTGGATATTTTCATTCTTCTGCAGTATATAGGGTTGACCAGGCTACAGTGGATAACACTAAAAGCAAAACAACAAAACATCTTTTTGTAATTCTGAAGAGTGACTTCTTAATCCAGGTTATCATTTCCTAGTATGAACTAGACACATTACAAATGTAAACTACTTTATATTTTTCCAACATCTCATAAAGTAGCTAGTATTTTTCTCCAGGTATCTCGAAATGCATAGGAAGTTGTCCAAAGCCTCCTAGGTAATAAGCAGTCCAACTAGGAACTGAAGCTAGATTTTTCCAATTCCTGTTCTTAGGCTCTTCCCCAATTGGCCACCTGGCCCAGCCAGGAAAGATTGTCTTCTCAGAGGTAGTAACATGGTGTAATTACAGCTTCTGAGGTCTTATCCAACACAGTTGTGTACGAAGTGAGCTTTGTTTGATGGCTTTAAAGATCTATTAGTTACTTTTTTTCTCCCTATTGATGTAACACTATTTTTATAATAATAAAAAAAAAGAGTGTGTTTAGGTGTGATCCAGTGATTCTGAATACTACTTTTTCCCTCCCTTCCATGATTAATTTTTCACTCTGACTGCTCCACTCTTGTTTGCAGCTCCTGTGGTTGGATAAAGCCAGGGCAATTTTTGGAATGTCAATCATTTTGAAGGGCGACTTTCTTGCATGACTTGGTAAGATCTGAAAGGAGGATAACCACAATAGAGAGGCTATGGTGAGGCATCCCCAGGCAGCTGGCAGTCTTGAGCATCCAAATGTAATTGCTCTATTTTATTCACCACAGCCTGCCTGCTGTGTTCATCAGACTGCCCAGTGGAACAGAAGGTAATCAGGGCTGAGATGGCCTCAGAAAGTCAGGCACTCACAACCAAAGTTAAAAATATGTAAAAAATTACTCGGATGTGATTTGCTCTCATAGAACTCAATTTCTGGATAAGAACAGAGGAAACAGTGCAAAACTGGGGCACTAAAATTCATTTTGACCAAGGAAAATGCAGGGCGAGCTGTGAACATTTAATAACTTTAGTATCTGACTGCCCATAGTAAGTGCTTGCTTAATGCATAGACAAGACAGGGAGATTCATAGAGCAGTCGACTGAAGGCATTTCCATTTTATTTAAGGAACTCTTTGATCTGTTTTGAAATTTAGGATTCTGCTTTTGACTTTGCTAGATAAAGTTGGAGTAGAAATGAATTATTCATATGAAATATTGCCTCAATAACACTGCATCAAATAAACATAATGAAAAGCTGCCCATGTTATATAAGGGAAGCTAAGTCACAACTCTTTTGAATTGCAAAGTTAAGCACTTGGGGCTAGACTCTTCTCCACCATTCCTCTATGGAAGAATCCGCTTAGGAGGATGTAACACTCCCATCCTTTTTATTTCTGTCCAGACATGCATTTGTGGTTTATGAGTTTAAACTACTGTTGTAACCATGGTATTATTAAATCTCACAGTCCTCATCCTGATTCCATCCAAGTCATTGGAGGCCAGAGAACATTTTCCACGACATTGTATCCAGTGTCACTCCAACATTTTAAGTTCACCATGGAAATATGGTAACCAATATTCTCCCCCCACCCACCAATGAATTGTGCATAGTATGATATTTTCAGCAACCATTAAAGCTTACCCACATACATGTCCATAGCCAGGGAGGGAAAACTTAAATAGCACCCTCACTTATCAGCAGTGTGTGTTTGTGTGTGTGTGTGTGTGTGTGTGTGTGTGTGTGTGTGTGTTTAACAATGTTTTGACTAATAGATTAAAAGAGAAAGCAGAGTAAACTAAACCTAAATAAATAGTGTGTGCCGGGGGAATTGAGTGCTGCTGAAATTCAATAGATAACACTTGAATTCTTGCTGACAATTCAACTTTAAAGAATTGTTGTTCAATAAAAGGTACAGGAAGTAGCTGAGTCAGCCCAGGGGAAAATGGTGAGGAAGGCAGGGTTTGTCTTCGGTGTTGCCCTTGTCCCTGTCCTCTGTCCTTTGGACCCTTGAGGTCCTACAGGAGCAGGCCCGTCCCCATGAAGGTGTTCCGAGATTCCGAGTCCCTGACTCAGGTTCACCTGGGAGCTTTGTAAAATGGGATTCCAGGGGCACACCCTGGACCTGAACTGGAGCTTCTTCTGCTGTCCACGGGACTGACACTGAGCTGGCTGGGGACCCACTCTGAGGTGGGGGTCAAGAGCGTGAGCCATTGTCTACAAGGCAACCTCGGGGAGAGTCATGGCTGTAGGCCGCATGTTCCAGTCTCCCCGGATTCACATGCAGGCGCTGTGATGCCCTATGAATGATATTAGGAGGTGAGGCCTTTGGAGACACTTGGGTGTAGATTGGGTCCTGAGGGTGAGGCCTCCCCGATGGGATAAATGCCTTCACAAGGACGGGAAGACAGAGGAGAACGCTCCCTCTCCCCAGGACCAGGCACTGAGGAAAGGCCCCACAACTAGACCTGGAGAGAGTGGCTGTGTCCAGCTGGGAAGTGGGCTCTCACCAGATACTGAATCCTCTGGAACCTCGGACTGGGACTTCTCATCTCCCGGAACTGTGACAGATAACCAACTGTGGCTTAAGGTAGCCAGTGTTTGGCAGTTGGAGCTAAAACACTCATGTTCTGCCTCCATTTCTGCATCTGTGAAGTGGGGGCGGCAGGGCCTGTCATTAAAATGGTAGTGAGATTTCACTGATAGATTTACACAGATTCTTACAGCTATGAAGTGACGTGGACAGGGAGGAGACTGGAAAGGAATCCCGTCTTGTCAGTGCTGATCTTAGGCCACTCAGATTCAAGTTTAGATTTCTTCCCTTATAAGATAAGGACGATAAGAATTGTTCTGTTTCAAAAAATTCTCCTGAGAAGTAAATGAGACAGTGTAAATAATTCAAAGTATACCTTTATATTTGTTAAAAAGCAGTAAGTGTAAACGGAGGCCTTGGATTGGATACCCCAGCCCGCTGCCCGTAGCCACGAAGCCCAAACTCCAGTCAACCCGCTTTCCTAAACAGCAGCTTGGATCATAAGCGAAACATGAAAGGTAAGCTCTCTGTCCTTGTCAGTAGGATTTAGTGGAATTAAACCAATTGGCTATTGATGAGTAGCCTTAAAATGCTTTGCTTGACTTAAAAAGAATGTTAATGTCTAACAACTCTTTTAGTCAGCTTTTTTTTTTTTTTTTTCCCAGTGTGACCAGAAGACCTGACAAGAACAATTTTAGAGGAGAAAAAGTTTATCTGGGGCTCAGAATTTCAGGCGTCTTAGTCCATAGACTTGCCAACTAGGTTGCTCTGGGCCCAAGGTGAGCCAGAACATCGCAGCAGAAGAGTGTGAAGGAGGAAGATAGCTCAGGACAGGACAATCCAGAAGCAGAGAGAGAGCGCGAGCTCTGCTCATCAGGGATGAAATGTAAACCCTAAAAGCATGCCCCCAGTGACCCACTTCCTCCAGCCACACCCCATCTGCCTGCAGTTAATTAACCACTTTGTTAATCTCTATCAGGAGTTTGATGCACTAATTAGACTAAGGCTCTCATAACCCAATTGTTTCACCTCTAAGCTTTCTTACATGGTCTCATACATGAGCTTTTGGGGGATGCCTCATATTTAAACCATAACAACAACCAACCAAGAAAAAGTCAGAATATATTCTCCTCTATGCTTTGTAGACTGTGTTGTAACTGTCAGGAGCAGGACTTCTGAGAGCATCGGTCTGAAGACTTCCAGCCCTTGAACTGTTCTTGTGTATGTACAATAAACTTTTTAAAAACTTTTTAACTTGGTCTGATTTTATTTTCCACATATTAAATAAGTAAATGCATAACATAATAATATAACAACCTGAACATAAACTGTAATGTAAATTTTTATAAATGCTATTTAGGTAGGGAAATGATGTGAATATAAACATAAATAAAAAAAATAATGATGATAGACTCCAAATTCTAAATTTATATAACAGGCACTCTACTTGATATTTTAAGTTTGTGACACTGCTTCTCAAAAGAAAGCACCTTTTTTTATGGGGGGGGGGACGTCTTGCTGGCTGGTCATGGTGTGAGGGGCTTTTTAGCCGAAACACTAACTCTTATAAAGCCGTCACTCTGGGGCAGGCGCAATTCCAGAGCTTTGCATGCATGAATTACTCTCATCATCACAATTTCTAGAAAGCTCTTCTTATCATTGCCATTTTACAGACAAAAAAAAAAAGCAAAAAACAAAAAGCATGAAATCTAGAAAGGCAAACACATAACATGCCCAGTGTCACATTGTTAAATGCTAGATTACGATTTGAACCTAGGTATTCAGGCTGTGCAGTTAACTCTAAAGCAGAATTCTAAACTGTATTTACAAAATAAAATACTTTTAATAATATTCTGCTTAATAAATACTTGTCCAGTGAATGACTAAACCTTTCTTGGAATTCCATGTCTTCTGGAGACAGCACCACCAGAACAAGAAGGGAATGATTTGGCTTCACCTTCTCACATTTCCTAACAGATTCCACCTGGTGTGCTGTGCTGAGACCTCGGTGTGACATGGGTTTTGCCCTCAAAGAGTTAATGCTTTAGAGAGGAAGAAGCAATATAATAGGGGCAGTGGTCCTGAGGGTAGCTGGGTATCTTAGGGGATTGGTTACAGGTCACCCTGCAGATACCAAGATTCACAGATTCTCAAGACCCTTTGTGAAATAGTGTCGTAACCTTTACTTATAAACCATGAGCATCCTCCTGGGTACTTTAAATCCTCTATGAGTTCCTTGGAATACCCAATACAATGTAAATGCTATGTAAACAGTTGTTATCCTATATTGTTTAGGGAACAGTGACAAGGAAAAAAAGTCTGTATGTGTTCAGTACAGACACAATTAAAAAATATTTTGATTGGCAGTTGGTTGAGTCTCTGGATGCAAATCTGTGGATACCCAGGATTGACTGTAATTTCCAAATGTCTGCCGTGAGCCCTACCTGGGCAAATTGAGGGTGGGTGGGGAGAGTTCATGGCTGTGCGTCCTCGGGGTCAGGGGAGGATGTATTTTCAAAGCCAACACTGGAAGCCCATGTTAGCCAGGGGGCACTGTGGGTGAAGACTTGGGTGAGTGTTTCAGGCACAGGGTGCAGCTTGGGCAGAGGTCTGGAGGCAGGACAGTATGGTTTGGTAGAGAAATTCAAAGCAGGTTTCTTTTTTAAAAATTTTATTTATTCTAATTTGTTATCTATGGCAGCAGAATGCATTTCAATTCATATTACAAATACAGAGCACAATTTTTCACGTCTCTGGTGGTGCACAAAGTGAAGTCACACCATTTGTGTCTCCATACTTGTATTTAGGGTAATAATGTTCATCTCACTCCACTGTCTTTTCTTCCCTCCTGCCCTCTCCCTTCCCCTCCATCCCTTTTGCCTTGTCTAAAGTTCCTCTGTTCCTCCCACGCTCCCACCCCATCCCCATTAAGGATCAGCATCTTCATATCAGAGAAAACATTCAGCATTTGGATTTTTGGGATTGGCTAACTTCACTTAGCATAATATTCTACAACTCCATCCACTTACGTGCAAATGCCATGGTTTTATTCTCTTTTATTGCTGAGTAATATTCCATTGTGTGTGTGTGTGTGTGTGTGTGTGTGTGTGTATATGTATGTATGTGTGTGTGTGTGTATATATATCACATTTTCTTTATCCCTTTATGTACTGAAGGGTATCTAGGTTGGTTCCACAATTTAGTTATTGTGAATTGCACTGCTATAAACATTGATGTAGCTGCATCCCTGTAGTAAGCTGTTTTTAAGTCCTTTGGGTATTTACTGAGGAGTGGGGTAGCTGGGTCAAATGGTGGTTTCATTCCAAGTTTTCCAAGGAATCTCCATACTGCTTTCCATATTGGCTGCACCAATTTGCAGTCCCACCAGCAGTGTATGAGGGTGCATTTCCCCCCACATCCTTGCCAACACTTATTGTTGCTTGTGTTCTTAATAGCTGCCATTCTAACTGGAGCGAGATAAAATCTTAGAGTAGTTTTGATTTGAATTTCTCTAATTGCTGGAGATGTTGAACATTTTTTCAAATGTTTATTGATTGATTGTATGTATATCATCTTCTGAGGAGTGTCTGTTCAGTTTCTTGGCCCATTTATTGATTGGGTTATTTGTATTTTTGGTGTTAAGATTTTTGAGTTCTTTATATATCCTATAGATTAGTGCTCTAGCTGATGTGTGAGTGGTAAAAATTTGCTCCCAACCTATAGCTCTCTATTCACTTCACTGATTGTTTCTTTTGCTGAGAAGAAGCTTTTTAGCTTGAATCCATCCCATTTATTGATTCTTGATTTTATTTCTTGTGCTATAGGAGACTTATTAAGGAAGTTGGGGCCTAATCCAACATGATGGATATTTGGACCTACGTTTTCTTTTAATAGACGTAGTTTTTCTGGTTTAATTCCTAGGTCCTTGATCCACTTTGAATTGAGTTTTGTGCATGGTGAGAGATAAGGATTTAATTTCATTTTGCTGCATATGGATTTCCAGTTTTCCCAGCACCATTTGTTGAAGAGGCTATCTTTTCTCCAATGTATGTTTTTGGCACCTTTTCTAATATAAGATAACTGCAATTATATGGGTAGTCTCTGTGTCCTCTATTCTGTACCATTGGTCTACCAGTCTATTTTAGTGCCAATATCATGCTGTTTTTGTTACTATTGCTCTGTAGTGTAGTTTAAGGTCTGGTATAGTGGTGCCACCTGCTTCACTCTTCTTGCTAAGGATTTCTTTAGCTATTCTGGGTCTCTTATTTTTTCATATGAATTTCATGACTGCCTTTTCTATTTCTATGAGGAAAGTCATTGGAATTTTGATTGGAATTGCATTAAATCTGGATAGTGCTTTTGGTACTATGGTCATTTTGACAATATTAATTCTGCCTATTCAAGAGCAAGGTAGATCTTTCCAGCTTCTAAGGTCTTCTTTAACTTCTTTCTTTAGTGTTCTGTAATTTTTATTGTAGAGGCCTTTCACCTCTTTTGTTAAGTTGATTCCCAGGTATTTTGTGTGTGTGTGTGTGTGTGTGTGTGTGTGTGTGTGTGTGGCTTTTGTAAATTGGGTCGTTTTCCTAGTTTCTCTTTCAAAGGATTTGTCACTGATATACAGAAATGCCTTTGATTTATGGGCATTGATTTTATATCCTGCTACTAGGCTGAATTCATTTATTAATTCTAGCAGTTTTCTTGTGAAAATTTTTGGGTCTTTTATATATACAATCATATCATCAGCAAATAATGGCAATTTGAGTTCTTCTTTTCCTATCTATATCTCTTTAATTTCTTTCATCTAATTGCTCTGGCTAGAGTTTCAAGAACTATAGGAGTGGTGAAAGAGGGCATCCCTATCTTTTTCCGGTTTTTAGAGATAATGCTTTCAATTTTTCTCCGATTAGAATGATGTTGGCCTGGGCTTAGCATAGCTAGCTTTTACAATGTTGAGATATGTACCTGTTATCTCTAGTTTTTCTAGTGTTTTGAACATGAAGGGGTGCTGTATTTTGTCAAATGCTTCTTCTGCATTTATTGAGATGATGCTATGATTCTTTAAGTCTACTGATGTGATAAATTACATTTATTAATTTCTGTATGTTGAACCAAACTTGTATCCCAGAGATGAACCCCACTTGATCATGTTGCACTTTCTTTTCGATATGTTTTTGTATTTGATTTGCCAGAATTTTATTGAGAATTTTTGCATCTATGTTCATTAGAGATATTGGTCTGAAGTTTTCTTTCTTTAATGTTTCTTTGCCTGGTTTTGGAATCAGGGTGATATTGGTCTCATAGAATAAGTTTGGAAATGTTCCTTCTTTTTCTATTTCATGAAATAATTTGAGGAGTGTTGGTATTTGTTCTTCTTTAAACAGCTTGTAGAAATCAGCTGTGCATGCTTCCAGTCCTGGGCTTTTCTTGGTTGATAGGCTTCTGATGGCATCTTCTATTTCATTGCTTAAATTGATCTGTTTAAATTGTGTATATCATTCTGATTCAGTTTGGGCAAATCATGTGACTCTAGAAATTTGTTGATGCCTTTGATATTTTCTATTTTATTGGAGTACAAATTTTCAACATAATTTCTAATTATCTGCCGCAGTCTGGCTGGGCAAAATAACCGGGGGGTGACAAGCAACTTGTGAAGATTGAAACAGCAGGAGCCGCTTTATTATGGGACAGCAAAGGTATATATACCTAACTAATTACACACAGCTTAACTTAATTAACATCATCTAGATACAGCAGTCAGGCATTAAGGAATCCTCATCATCTTAATGGCTTGCTGGTGTTGCTTCACAAACCACTCCTCCTGGCAAAGTGCCAGGTGCCATCTTGACTTGGTTGTGGCCCTCAACAATTATCATCTGTATTTCTGTAGTGTCTGTTGTAATATTTCCTTTTCCATCATGGATGTTAGTAATTTGACTTTTTTTTCTCCTCCTTCATTTTGTCAGCATGGCTAGGGGTTTATCAATTTTATTTATTTTTTCAAAAAATCAAATTTTTGTTTTGTCAATTTTTTCATTGTTTCTTTTGTTTCAATTTCATCTCTGATTTTAATTATTTCCTATCTTCTACTGTTTTTGTGTTGATTTATTCTTCTTTTTCTAGGGCTTTGTGATGTAATACTAGTCATTTATTGACTTTTTCTTCTTTTAAGAAGTGAACTCCATGAAATGAACTTTCCTCTTAGTACTGCCTTCATAGTGTCCCAGTAATTTTGTTATGTTGTATCAGTGTTCTCATTTATCTGTAAGAATTTTTTAATCTCCTTCTTGATGTCTTTTGCAACCCATTTTTCATTCAGTAGCACAACCAGATGTTTGAGCAGCTTTTATTTTTTATTTTATCATTTAAAAAATATTTATTTTTTGGTTGTAGTTGGACACAACATCTTTATTTCACTTATTTATTTTTATGTGGTGCTGAGGATCGAAGCCAGAGTCTTGCACATGCGAAGCAAGCACTCTACTGCTGAGCCACAACCCCAGCCCTTTATCATTGATTTCTAATTTCATTCCATTATGATCTGATAGAATACAGGATAATGTCTCTATTTTTTTTTGTATTTGCTAAGATTTGCTTTGTGACATAATACATGGTTTATTTTAGAGAAGGATCCATGTGCTGCTGAGAATAAAGTGTATTTGCTCATTAAAGGATGAAATGTTCAATATATGTCAGTTAAATCTAAGTTATTTAATAATACAGTCGTATTATTGAATTCTATAGTTTCTTTGTTTAGCTTTTGTTTGGAAGACCTATCCAGTGGTGAAAGAGGTGTGTAAAGTCACCCAGAATTATTGTGTTGTGGTCTATTTGACTCTTGAACTTGAGAAGAGTTTGATGAATGTAGATGCTCCATATTTGGGACATATATATTTATAATTGTTATGTCTTATTGATGTATGGTTCCCTTAAGCAGATAAAATGTCCCTCTTTATCCCTTTTGATTAGTTTTGGCTTGAAATTCACTTTATTCGGTATGAGGATGGAAACTCCTGCTTGTTTACACAGACCATGTGAGTGGTATGATTTTTCCCCATGTTTCACCTTTAGTCTGTGGATGTCTTTCCTATGAAATGAGTCTCTTGAAGGCAGCATATTGTTGAGTCTTTTTTTAAAATCCAATCTGCCAGTATGTGTCTTTTGACTGGTGAGTATAGGTCATTAACATTCAGAGTTATTATTGAGACTTGATTTGCATTCCTCTTCCCTTTTGTTTATTTTTGGTATTTAACTTGAATTGCTTTCTCCTTTGATTGGCCTGTCCTTTAGTGTAGTTCCTCCCTTTGATGATTTTTATTGTTTTTTTTTTTCTTGTTCTGATTTTCATTGTTGTTTTTCATTTCCTCCTCGTGGAATATTTTGCCAAGAATGTTCTTTAGTGCAAGCTTTCTTGCTGTGAATTCTTTGGCTTTTGTTTATCATGGATGGTTTTTATTTCATCTTAAAGACTTAAGCTTAATTTTGCTGGATATATGATTCTTGGTTGGGGTCCATTTTTTTGTCAGAGCTGCTGTATGTTGTTCCAGAATTGCCTGGCTTTGCGGGGGTCTGGGTTGAAAAATCTGCAGATATCCTAATTGGTTTTCCCCTATATATAATCTGATTTCTCTCTCTTGCAGCCTTTAAAATTCTATACTTACTCTGTGTGCTAGGCTTTTTTATTATTATTTTTATTTTTTAAATATTTATTTAATTAGTTGTACTTGAACACAATACCTTTATTTATTTATTTTTATGTGGCGCTGAGTATCAAATCCAGGGCCTCGCACATGCCAGGTGAGCACTCTAATGCTGAGCCCCAGCCCCAGCCCTGGGCATTTTTATTATAATGTGCCCTGGTGTGGATCTGTAAGCCTCTTGTATTTAATTTTCCAATTCATTCTTCATGTTTGGGAAATTTTCCGATATTATTTCATTGAAGAGACTGTGCATTCCTTTGGTTTGAATCTCTGAGCATTCCTCCATCCCAATAAATATTAGATTTGGTCCTGATGTTTTCCCATACTTGTTGGATGTTCTGTTTATTGTTTCTCACTGCCTTCACTGTGGTCAAGTTTATTTTCTTTTTCTTTTCTTTTTTTTTTAGAGAGAGAGAGAGAGAGAGACAGACAGAGAGAGAGAGAGAGAGAGAGAGAGAGAGAAAGAGAATTTCAATATTTATTTTTAATTTTTTTTTTTCAGCAGACACAACATCTTTGTTTGTATGTGGTGCTGAGGATCGAACCTGGGCTGCACGCATGCCAGGCGAGCATGCTACCACTTGAGCCACATCCCCAGCCCTCAAGTTTATTTTCAAGATTGTATATTTTGTCTTCATTGTCTGGATCCTATCTTCCAAGTGATCTAGTCTGTTGGTGATGCTTTATATTGAGTTTCTTATTTAGTTGATTGTTTCTTTCAATTCAAGGATTTCTGTTTTTTTTCCCCCCACCGTAGAATCTCTCTTTTTTGAAGTATTTGCTTTGTATTTGCTTTCTTATCTCTTTGTTGGAGTGATCAATTTTTGCCTGTATTTGCTCACTTAGGTCATTCTTTAATTCCTAGATAGTTTTTATTTATGTATATTTTCAACTCCTTCTCTGACATTCCATCTACTGTGCTATCTATGGGTTCTATTGTTGTAGTATCTTGGTTTGTTTGGGGGCACTTTCATTCCTTGTTTTTTCTTGATGTCTATGTGTCTTCCTCTCTTGCAGTATAGAAGTGAGGTATTGTAGCTTCAACTCTATTGTCTTATAGTGTCCCTGCAGGTTACCAATACCTCACCTTTAAGAGGGATATCAATATTACTGCCCACCAATGTGACCAATATGCAGCCATAAATCAATTAGCTTCTATTTTGACATTTACAGTTTTGTTGCTATAAACAGAAATGATGAGTTCAGTTATCTTCTACCATAGAGTCAGTAGGGCAGCATAATGGTTTACAGCTTCTAATGATGGGGGTGGGGGGATAGACTGAGATGTGTATGAGGTAGGATGTGAGAATATAGAGTTATTAGATTACATGACTAATGAAAAGATAATCAAAAGAAGTTGGCTGTTAGCAGGAGAAACAAGAGAGAGGCAACCCCACCCAAGGCTCCCTGTTACCTTTGCAACAGGTTGATGACTGTTAGCACCCCTAGTAGAGAGACCTCTGGTGCAACCCTTCCTACAGGGTCCTTGGTGACATTTTACCAGGTCCTGATTGTTGTCCCTAGATAGAAGCGGTGATGTCCCACTTTGGTGGTGGTGGCAGCATCAAGCCTGCAGGAACCTTAATGTTGGGCTATGGAGCCACACTTTGGTAAATAGGGAACCACACTGCAGGCCTGGTGTGCCTCTCTGAGTGCTCACAGTGTGCGGGAGTTTGGGCCTTTCATGGCCGGCAGCAGGCTGTGTGGTATGCTCCAAAGCAGCTTTCTATGCCTGGAGTTAATGTTTCCACGGGGAGGACTGGAGAGAGATGAGGAAGGAGAGAGATAAGATGTGAAAGAGTTTATGGCTCGAACTTCCTGCTCGAAGCTGTGGGAGCTGTTGTGGGCTTTCCGCAGGGATGTGGCACCAGGATGAGGCCACTACCTTGAGAAGACAGCTCTGGTAACAGTCTGCAGGGAGCCAGGACAGCAGAGGAGCATGGAGAAGCTGTTGTGGCAGCCAGGTGGTGGTTGACAGTTGCCTGCACCAGGGTGGGGCTCTGGGATAAAGAGATTTAGAAAGTCCTCTGTGACCAACTGGATGTGAGCGGTGACCAAGATATCTTAAGGCTCCCTCTGACAAGGAAACAAGTAGAGAACTGAGCATGTTTAGACCAGGGAGGGAGAGTGAAGAGGGGGCAGGAGAGGTGTTTTCAAATATTTAGCACAGCATAGCTTTTAAAATGTTTTAATTTTATTATCTCCCTCTAAAAAAAGTGACCAGCTAAAAGCACATCTATTAAAGTGTAGACACAACAAAATAAGCTAAGTGGGGGTAGAGGGTGCCAGAGCCGAACTGCATGCTGGGGCTTCAGAGTTGAGGATTTGGATATTAGCAAGTCCTATGAAGAACTTTCTGGGTATTGCCTGCTGTTCCATTGGGGTGAGCTCCCCATTCCTGGATGTACTCAAGCTAGTCTGGCCCTAATCTACCAGGCAAGGTTTTCCCATTGAGGAGGACATCTCGTGACAGTCAGGGCCCCTGATGACTGCTAGTAAATATGGTATGTAAATGACATTCCCTTCTCAGGGGTGTCTGTGTCTCTCAGGGCTCCACCACTCAGATCAGTATCAGGAGCACACACCGATCCTCCTGGGATAATCCTTCCAAAGAACGTCATCGCTGTCGTCCCAGCATGTGCCATCTTAGGGATCTTTTGCACCAGTCTCCAGGTAGCGTCTTTTCTTCTCCACCGAAAAGGAAACAAGAATTCACATTTCACCAAGTGAAAGCTGCCTCGCCAAGTTCTTTTCCAGAGAATCTTGTTTTATAATTTAATGAGTGATTCTAACCCTGGAAAAGAAAGTAAGAATCCAGAGGAAAATCTTGTATGGGCTCTGCCTCTAGTTGGACAATCCAACAATAAAGAGGCAGAGAATCCACCTGATGATCGGGATCAAAGTGCGCGTGAATTACGTGTGTTGGTCCTGGTCCTTTTTGGGAGTCCTTACATGCTCTTCAGAATAAGAACAAATGGCCACTCAGGACCTTCCCCAGAGCTGTCATATTCATTTTACTTGTGTCCAGGTTTTTACGGAGGTTTGCTAAATAAATAGAAGCCTGTTGCCCTCACGTCACCTCTCTTCCTCAGGGTTATGCTTTTAAAAGCATTCTCAACAGGAAATACGTTTCATTAGTGCCTGGAAAATAAATTGGTGATGTGACAGATTCTGTGATTTGATGGAAGCTCAATTATAATTGTATAACATAATATAGCAAGTGCAGACGAAATCCTATTAGGGTCTGGAAATCCAATATCTCATCTCTATGACTTTTAATTGATCTTTACACATATTGTCATTGCAGTCCAATATTCAAGCTGATTCCAGTACACATAAACAAATGTAAGCATATTAGCTCTGTTAATAATTTTAACAAGTAATCTGTATTTCCCATTAGGCTGTCTCTAGTTTTTCCTTGGCATAATTAAAGATCTCATCAGCGATAAGCCTGATGCGTTATTTAAAGGGTGCGTGTTTTGAAGTCTTGCTTTTATCATTAACTGCATCGTGATGTAATTGTGCACGGCTGTCATTAAAAAATTTAGACCTTCTCTTTCTCTGAAGCAAATGTGAATGGTGATGAGGAAAAGGCACCCCGAGGGATGGGGTAGAAACCACAGGCAAAGAGTCGAAAGCCTGAGTTCTAATCTTAATTTGCCACTCAATTTGCACACTCAGTGTGCAATCTTTAACCTTCCTGATGCTATGTCACCACCTCCAGTGGCACCTGCATTCTGATTTCTGTGAGGCAGAGGCTAATAATTGACTATTGGATATAAACACTGTTAACATGTTAACATGTTAAATGCGTTCAGATTCATTTTTGCTCAGTTTCATGTAGCTGGACAATGCAGGCTCCAATGTGTGCATGGAGGAAGCATTCAGGGAACGTGTATTTTTGCTCATTATTTCTGCAATGTCAAGCTCAGTGCCTGACATATGTTTATTGAATGAATGAGTGAATGAATAAATGAATGAATGGATTCTAATCTTTTTGCTTTCACATGGAGACTAATTGAGGAGATTGGCTTGGCTCTCCATCATCCCTCCTGTTGTTATCTTTAGGCGAGGTAAAAACATCCTTAAGAAACCTCTGAAAGGACACTCTAATGACATGACACCATGTGCCTTCTCCCATCCTTAATGAAATGGAAGCGAATCAGAGCACTCACCATTCCCCCATGCTAGCCCATTAGGCAGAGCACAGAGTGGAGAGGCTCCTGTCACTCAAAGGCACAGAGACCCAATTTGTTAGTTTCTAGCCCACTCAAAGTAAGAACTATTTGCGTGTCATACAGATGCGACATTTGAGAACGTTCTCTGAGCACTCAGATAACATTAAAGTCTAAACTGTGTTGTAAACAAAAACAACTTTTAATACCAGCTCGACTAATCCAGTGCTTTTGTTCATTAGGTAGAGCAAACATTCTGATTTACAATCAAATATCTAAAATTACCATGAAGGGCTGAGAAAAATCCTCCCTAGCGTGAGATTTTATCTCAGCACACAGAACTGATGAGATTCATTCCTTGATAGACAATCTCCATGCACAGGTGATCTTGGCAAACATCTTTTTGGAGTGACTTTTAGCAAATGGGTGGCTTATTCTGGGGTTTATCTGTTTAAATTCATCACTTTTTGAAATCGTCTTTGCATATATTAGCCTGTACTGAGTTTATTTTCATTTCACCGGCTCTTTGTTTCTTTGGATGGGCGATGCTCCGCTCCTCATTTCATCTGATTTGCTTTTGAAGTGATGAGCCCTTTTCTTCTTTAGGTGTTTGTCTTTTGAAAATAAATCGAATTTCCTGTACATTAAAGAAACTAGATGAACTCAGATAGCACGCCCACGTGAAGGGGAAGGGCCCCGTGGTAAAAATCACCAGTGCTCCTATTCCTTTATGATCAACGTCTAGAAAGAAGCTGTGCGAGAGACTTGGGATTCCTGAAGTGAGCCACGTCCCTTCAAGGTGACACCATCGCCTCCCGGATGAGTGACCCTTTGCTTGCTTTTGCCTGTTTGCACAAGCAGAAGCTTTTGATGCATTCCCCAAGACCCTTAATTCCTCTCTATTTGGCACGTTACCAACCACATAAAAAAAGAGAGAAAAGGAGATGCTCTCATTTTATCTTCGAGCTCCTTAAATATTTATGTTCTAATTGGTTATTGACTTCGTGTGAAGTTTTATCAAAATATAGTTGGAAAAGTTTAAAGATTGCTCCTGGGAGAGCACTTAATCCATTTAAAAATAAATTTCTAATGGCCAGATTTTCTGGGCTTAAAACATGAAGCTAAGAAAGAAAGCAAAACCAAACAGGCCCAGTTGATATGCTGACATTTGTAGGCACGGATAAGGAAAATTTGGTAATGAAAATGCTAATCAAATATCATTGTGAATACTCATTTTTCCATCTTTAAGAAAATATTTGAGGGGAGCCTTTACTAGGTTTCTATTTTAATTGCTTTTCATTGGCAAAAAATGAAACTTAATTAAAAAACACCCCAGGGTAAACCCACGGGGATGTGTTTAGTTACATTTCACCTTCCATTTCGATCTCACTTTTGGTATACTCATGCTTCTTGGCTATTTAATATATTATTTCTTCCAGAAATAGTTAACATGTTAAATGCAAGGGGTAGGCAGTATGGATAGCAAAGGACCGAATGTCTAATAGTGAAATTTCAGAGAACAAAAGGAAAGATAAATTGAGGCAGAGCACACGAGACAATATTTTCCCCCCAGTCTAGCCTTCTGGGCAACACTTTCTGGATCTCGGGGCTTGAAGATGCATCTAGCATCTCTGTTATGCAACCCTCTCATCACAGCGGCCTTTAAGGCGGTCCTTCTCCTTGGTGACACTGCTGCTAACTTAATGTCTTTGACCAGAGTTCTTACAGCAACAAACAATCCATTGCCAATAATAATAATAATAATAATAATAATAATAATAATAATAATAATAAGGCTTGTCTTGCCAAGGAGATGTTGAGCAGATACTGTGAAATCCTAACCCTGGGAAAGATTTTATCTATCTTTCTATCAATCTATCTATCTAGGTATGAATCTATCTAAGATGAGATACTGCTCTGTGTGTTCCAATTGCTAGAGGTTTTTTTTCTCATTTGCTAGTATATTTTTCCTTGTTTGCTTAGATAAGAATTTCTCCTATTTTAATCCTCAGATGAGGCCCAGTTCATGAAAAAAAAACTGGGGGGGGGGGCCTTAAAACAAAAACAAACTTGAAAGAAAAGAAAGAAAGAAGGAAGAAGAGAGAGAGAAGGAAAGCTACACTGTGTGCCCCCAGATTCCCATCTTGTCTCACAGAAGCAAACACAACTTCCAGGGAAGTGAGCAGAGTTCCTACAAAGAGACCAGAACCCAGGAAATAGACTTAAAAAAAAACAAAACAAAAACAAAACTAACAAAACCTTGAATAGATTAAACACATCTTACTCCAAAAGGGCAAGTTGAATTTATATGTATTTTTATTTTTTTGGTACAGGGGATTTAAACCCAGGAGTGCTTAGCCACTGAGCCACATCCCCAGCCCTTTTTATTTTATTTTTTAAAATTGTGAGACAGGGTTTCGTTAAGTTGCTTAGAGCCTCCCTAAGTCGCTGTGGCTGTTGGTCTTGAACTTGCAATCCTCCTGCCTCAGCCTCCTGAGTCATTGGGATGACAGGCCCACTCCTTGTATCCTCTAGTCCCTGATGCAAAGCAAGATCTGCTTCAGTCAGAGATTCGCAGGCCACTGTCCTTGAATATGTTCCGTATTCTGATACATCCTTTCTGTAAGTTCCACCTTCCTGAGCTGCCTATAGGTGGCAGAGTCCAACCTGGGGCTATCGCCTGAACAGAGCTTTTAGATCCCCCCCATACACGTCCAATGCTCATGAAAGTCAATGGTGTGACGGTGACGATGGTTTGCCTATTGTGAGTAAAGGCCACTGGGTATTGGAAACTCCTGAGAAGGGGCTTCCCAAACCTCTTGTATCACCTGCATGTCACCTAAATGTAATACCCAAGTTCTGGTGTGATTTCTTACTACAACACCAGGGCCATATTTGCTGTTCAGACATGAGAGATAGAAAATCTATTAGGGTTCTCCAGAGAAGCAGAACCAGAGTCAAGAGTATATCAATATATGTTCTTTTTTTTCCCTTAAGGAGATGCTGGGGATTGAACTTGGGGCCCTGTGCGTGTTAGGCAAATACTCTACCACTGATCTGCACCCAGCTCTGAGTACACATATATTTATCATAAAATTGGCTTGTGCAATTATGAAGGCTGAGAAGTCCCACCACCTGCCATCTGCAAGCTGGAGATCCAGGGAGGCTGGAGGTGTGGTTCAGAGGCCTGAGAGCCAGAGAGCCAATAGTGTAGATTCCAACCCAAGTCAGAAGGCCTGAGGATCAGGAGCCCAGCACAGGAGGAGATTGATGTTCTAGCTTAAGCTGTCAGGCAGAGCGGAGATGGGGGCAACAGAGAGAGAGAGAGAGAGAGAGAGAGAGAAAGGAAGGACTCCAACCTGCCTCTACCTTTTTGTTATTAGGCTCTCGGTGGACTGGATCATGCCCACCCAGACTGCGGAAAGCCGCCTGCTTTACTCAATCCACCAGATCAAATGCTGATCTCTTTTGAAAAACCCCCTCACAGACACAGTCAGAAGCCATGTTGAACCAGCTACGTAGCCAACCTGTGGCCCAGTCAAACTGGCACACAGAATTAACCGTCACATGCAGCTACTCTGAAACTGCATGCTACCTGCTGGGATCCTGAAGAGGTTGAAATGGCAGGTCTGGCCCAGGCCACTGAAGCTCTCCGGGGTCCTACAATCCAGGGCAAAGACTGGCAACCATATCCCACTGCTCCAAGATGAGCTGGAGTGAAGGGTGACTCCTGGAGGCAGGCAGAACACAGTTTCTACAGCCACATGCAGTAACCGGTGGGATGAGAATTGTGCTTTAGGAAGATCCCAATAGACAGGGCATGGTGGCATGCACCTGTAATCCCAGCTACCTGGGGGCTGAGGCAGGAGAATCTCAAGTTCATGACCAACCTGGCTTATTTAGGTAAGACTTTGCCCCCAGATTAAACAACAAAAGGCTGAGGGCTAAAATTCTGCTCAGGGTTAGAGCGACCTTGGGTTCAGTACCAAAACCCAAAACTAAACCAAACAACAAAAAAGCAAAAAACAGAAAAGGTCTCAACAGAAACAGGAGATGGTGAATGGATACATCGGCAAAGGATGCTGGGGATGCCTTACTGAGCAACACAGAGAGGAAACGAACTGTTTCTAGAAGTAGCTAAAAGAGCAAGGCTGCTTCTAGGGAGCAGGACTGGGACTGGGAGGCACGTGGAGGGAAGGGCGTGCCTGTCTGCCAAAGCCAGGCCTCTTGCTCCTATTTCATGTTTAAAAATCAGGCATACGCGTGTATAGATGCAGTATCATAGACACGTGTGCAGGTGTGTGTATGTGAATATGGGTGCCGGTGGACGTGTATATACGTGTGTGTGCAGGTATATAAAGACACATATTTGTTTTCAAAATGAGGAAAAGATGACTCTGGGAACCGTGGTTCAGCACTAGAGAGAAGACACCAGTTCATAGGTGACCTCCGCAGTGATTACCAGAAAAACTTGCCTGCGGTGGCATGACCTCTGGCTGTCCCTCTCTTGGCCTCTCTCCCCTTCAGTAAGTGGAGGCTAAGTTAGAACAGAGAGGAAAGGGAGGGGGTGGATGGTGGAAGCTTGCAGAAGCATCAAGACTCATAGTCCATGGTGCTGGACAAGGTGCCTCTCTCCCCTCTAGCTGGATTCAGAGTCTTCTACACCCTGGAGGAGAGACTTGCAATTCATTTTTATCGTCACCATATCTATTTTGTATGCCTTTACCAAGTATGCACAGGTTTGCATAGGTACCTGGTCTCCTAACATTCCTTCACTTTAATCTTTCTTCCTTCCTTCCTTCCTTCCTTCCTTCCTTCCTTCCTTCCTTCCTTCCTTCCTTCCTTCCTTCCTTCCTTTCTACCAGAGGTTGAACTCAGGGGCACTCAACCACTGAGCCACATCCCCAGCCCTATTTTGTAATTTTTTATTTAGTGTCAGGGTCTCACTGAGTTGCTTAGTGCCTCGCTTTTGCTGAGGTTGGCTTTGAACTTGCGATCCTCCTGCCTCAGTCTCCAGAGCTGCTGGGGTTATAGGTCTGCACCAATGCATTCAGCTTCTTTTATATTCTTTTTTTCCTCTTTTTTTTCTTTTATATTCTTAATGTGATGTATATTTGTGTGTATGTGTGTGTGTGTGTGTGTGTGTGTGTGCGTGCGCTTGCGCTTGTACTTGTGTATTTGAGGAGGTGAGGTGAGCAGGGAAGAATGAATAGTTTCAGGAGATGAACTTGATAACAGAAAAGATTTTGCTCCATTTGTAAAGAATAAAGTATTATACATGTATATATATATTTCTCCCTGCTTCCTTCCTTCTTTCCTGCCATCCACCCATTTGAGTTTTCTGTCACGATGGTGTCTATATTAACTGATTTGCCATCGTAGTTTCTTTGGGGGAAACCTTAATTTCAGTCTGACAAAGGCACATCTAAAGTCATAAAAGTCTGACCCTCTACCTGTTTCCAGTGGGCTCAGACTCAGTTCCGATGATCTCATTCATCTGTTGAATATTAATCGAGAGTTTGTTAGCCAGACATTTTGTCAACTGTCTCAGTGTTCATTCCAACTTCTTTTCCCTTCCTTCCTTTCATAGAAGACACAAAGCTTACATTTTCAGATGCGTAGAAGCTAAAGATAGTCATGTAGCACTATTGTGACTAAGGAAACATGAGTAGGAAGTCTCTTATGAGATTCATGAGATATCTTTTGTTTTCTTGATTCAATGAGCAACACCATCTGCCTTTATTTTGCACCAGTTACTTCTTCATTTTGCCTGAAATAAAGATATGATGGCTGGAACTTTGGCAGCCATGACATGATCATGAAGCAAGGCCAAGGGAATTAGGGACCACTGACTTTCTAATAGACTTCACCTGATGAATCACCAATGGCAAATATCTGTCAGACTCCATGTTGAAGCTCTGTCAGATGGGTTTTCTAAGACTCACAACTGAATGTAGTCTTTGATATAGGCAGGCACTGGGAAAATAGTAACAACCGGGTAGGACAGAAGCTCTGGCCCCTGGCACTGTGGACTGAGCAATTCCACAGGAGGTGAGACTTCAAGCTGTATCCTCCACAGACATGCCTTAGATGTTCAGTGCCTGAGGACCCTAGAGCACAGAGGCTTAGGAAAATATGTCCCTGGCTATTAATGCCGAGTCAGTGGCCACTCTAGTGTTAATCTTGCAAGCTGGAGATAAATTATGCCCTGTCTCCACCAGACCGAAACTTTACTAAAGCAGCATTAATACCTATTTATATTTTTCTATCAATATTTCATAAATGTGAGGAGAAACAGCTTGAAAGAATTCAGATGATTTTTCTCTGTGTGTGCTTTTCACGGGCATCAATCATTGCTGTGGGGGCACCTTCAGCACTGCCTAAAGCTACAATAAATTCCCTCGTTTTAACTTTGAAGATTTTAGAAATGCTAATACGGGGATGCGTATGAGCTATTACTCCTGCTCTAACACAGTGATGTTCCCCTGAAGAGTAAACAAAATCCTCACGCAGGTCTCGACAGATGATCGCTTTTTCTGGCTCGGGTTGGCGGGGCTGGGAGCGGGAGACGGGAGAGCACGGGTGAACCTCGTAATTGTTTCAAACTCAGTTTCTCACCAAGTGAAGGACATGGATAGGCCAAAGAACTTTGGTATGTCTATATTTATTTTTCTAAATATTTTTACATTTTCTAACATATCTGATTCTTATAAAAATATTATTCAGCATGTGGGTTCATTATAATTATTTTCAATTTGTCGATGTGGAAACCAAGGTATAGTGGATTTTTCTCTTGATGGGCTTTAGGGTGGCTTCTCAGCATTCCAGGAAGATGAAATGCATCACCATTGGTGTAAAAATGGAAATCCAGTGGACATGCCTGCTACTTTGCTGTCTTTTCAGTTTAACAATAAAAGAAAGAAGGCCAATTTCCTTTATCTTAGTCTTAAAAGCAACAACCATGTTATCCACCAAAGTACAGAAATACCTATGGATGGATTTATATTTTATGTAGATTGAACCAGGGGAGGGAAGGAAGGAAGGAGGGACATAGCAGACATTGGGCAGCTGTGGTGGGGGCCACAGTGTACAGCATCCCAGCACCTCTGAAAGATTATTCACAACTTGCAGGTGCAGAGAGAGGGTCAGGCAGATGAGATCACTTGCCCAAGGCTCTATAGCTGGGTATCACAGAAGAGTGGTCACCGGGGGCTAAGTTTTCAGGGCCCAGGATCTTGCCAGTGCACTGTGGCTTCAAGAAGAGTTTGGTCTAAGGGATGATGTGGAAGGGATGGGAATTGGACTTGTGTGAGAAATCAAGTTCCTGCCTTCGTGGTAGCTACCAGGAGGTTTGGACTACAATCAGATTTTGCTTTACCCCTGACAACTGCAGAGGGTGACATGGTTAGAAAATGTGAATTACGTCTTTATGGTTGATTGTTTTGAACCCTATTTCCATATCATCTTATTGGGATTATTCATGTAATCTTGCAAACAACTCAATTGTTTGTAGAAAGATGAGAGAATAAATATTTTGTAAACACATGAAGTAGATTCTTTCATAATAAATGAGTGCATTTGTGGGGGACATGTAGGACATGTAGAATTATTCTCCGTGGCTTATTAAAATAGTTCCTGTCACTAGTTGCATGATGGTGAAGGAAACTCATACATGAATTGAATGTCTGATGTTAATACACTGTTGTTCACTATGAAGAACTCTGGAAACCCTCAGTTACATCTACCTCCTCCCTAACAGGGACCAGATTCAATTCTCACATTTTTCTTGTTTGCTGATTCTTTTTGGTGTCTCATGTTTCTCTAATATTTAATTTTGTGTCATGACTTTAATATCTATAACTAAATTATTGAAGAGTTTTGCTCTGTCATAAAATGACTTTTATTTTTTCTCAATCACAATCCCAAATGTGCTATATTAAAGCTTGTTTTCTAGTTATTTGAAAAATTAATATTTATTGAACTAACTTAATTACTTTTGCCCCTGTAATTCATGTTTAATAATCACATAAACTTTATGATATGAATATTCTTTTCAACCTCATTTGACCGAGAAAGACACTGAGGCACAAAGAGTTTTCTCAACCAGCGAGGGGAAAACCTGGATAAACCCGGAGGATACTATCTCTATGAGTCAGCATTCTGTTGTTGTGACAAAACAAGTGAGACAATCAATTTAAAAGGAGGAAAGGTTTATTTTCCTCATGGTTTGAGAGATTTCAGTCCACAGTGGTTTGCTTCTGTTTCTCTAGGCCTGTGGTGGCACAGGTCACCATGGTGGGAGTGAGCAGTAGAGGCCTGTTCACATTTTGGCAGTCAGGAAGCAAAAAAAGAGGAAATGGCCAGGATTCCAATATGGTTTCCAGGGCACACCCTCTGTGACCTAACTTCCTCCCACTAGGCCCCTCCTACTAAGGATCCCACCACCTCCCAATAGCACCACCCTCTGGTGACCTTCCTTCAACACATACACCTTTGTTTTTCAAATCCAAACTATAGTACTATGCTACAATTTCTTTTATTGCTGTAACAGTAGATTTTCTATCACTTTCAGGGCTGTTAAAAGCACAGTTTGGTTTAAAACTTCATTCCTGCAGTTGATTTTTAAAAATTCAAGGAGATTTATTGAGCCATAATTCACATGCAATACAACTCAGCTCTTCAAAATATACACTTCCAGTGTTTTTTACTATATTCATTTTTAACATATTACTATTGAAACAGTTACTCTCACTAGTTGCTTGACTGGAGGAAACTTTTATGAGTGAGTCTCTGATGTCGATAAATTGTTCTATGGGGAAAAAAATCAGGAAGCCCTCAGTTACATCTGTTTCTTCCCTAACATGGTTTGATAGAGTTTTTCAAATATTTTTCTAACATTAGGTCATTATCTCTTCTCTAATATCATGTCAAACTAGTTTTAGGATATTTCATCACACCAGAAAGAAATCCTGTATCCACAGCATTCCTTGTTCCTCTTACTTTTACTATGGCTTAAAAAAATGGCCTATCATATGATTTATGATAGAAAATTATTCATATGTTCTATAGAAGAATGTGTACTGTTTGGTTGGGTGGCGGGTTTTATAAATATCTGTGAGGTCTAGTGGGTTTTATAATGTCATTTAAATCTTCTGGGTCCGTGTTGATCTCCCATCTAGTTGGTCTATATGTTACTAAACTGAGTTATGGAAGTCCCAATCATTACTATTGGATTATCTATTTTTCCCTTCAATCTTCCAGGTTTGTATTTTGGGGGATCTATTGTTAGGTACATATATGTTCCAATGTATTATATCTTCCTGGTGGATTGACTCATTTATCTTTCTAGAATGATTCTTTCTAGCTCTACTAACATATTTTTTGTTCTAAAGCATATTTTGTGTTATATTGGTTTGATTCCTCTAGCTCTCATACTATTTCTGTTTTCCACTTTTTATTTTAAACCTGTAAAGTGTGTCTCTTATAGACAGTATGAAGTCAGGTATTTGTTGTAGTTGTTGTTGGGGGTGGGTACTGTGGAGTGCCACCAGGGCTGTGTGGCCTTGTGCATGCTGGGCAAGTGCTCTAACACTGAGCTATATTCCCAGCCCCTCAATCTTGTTTCTAAACATTTGTCTGTTCATTGGATTGTTTAATTTTTTTCACATTAACTTTATTATTGATTTTTTTTGGATTTTTATCTTCCAGTTTATTTTTTCAATTTCTATAAAACCTCATGTCATTTTACACTCTGTTCTTCATTTATTGTTTTCTTTTACATTAAATATTTTCCAGTGAATAATAAAAGAAATTAAAGGAATTTCTTTCATGATTTTTTTAAAGTACAGCTTTCCTATATCCAAGGATTTAATTTAACTGATTTATCCATTTTGATGGGGCCCCACTACTAGGTGTTTGAAAGGGCTTCCAATAGTTTTAAAAAGAGTTTAAATTCAGTTTGGAACCAGAGTGTATAAGATTTTAGTGGTAAAGAATTAAAGCAAACATAATTCTTAAAATCAATAACAGAAAAGGATAAGTATATTTTCATAAAATGAATTATAACTTTAGGATCAAATTCAACAAATAAAGAGAATTATATCCCAAGTATTAAAATGTTGCTTAACCATTCAAGCATAACTCTCCAGTTTGCTATTCTGTATAAATCCTCAATTATCATGGATGGTAAAGCAATGTGCAAGTCTTTCATTTTTAAGAATTTATCACAAAATGTCATGACAAAGCATATACATAACTTCAGAGAATGTTATGTGCTGCATTGTATCCCTCCCAAAATTTATATATTGATATCTGATATGGTTTAGATGTGGTGTCCCCCGAAAATTCACGTGTAAGACAATGCAAGAAGGTTTAGAGGAGAAATGATTGGGTTGTAAGAGTTTTAACCCAGTCAGTGAATTAATCCCCTGATTGGGATTAACTGAGTGGTAACTGATGTGGTGGGGTGTGGCTGGGGGAGGTGGGAACTGGGGAGTGGCTTTGAAGTGTATATCTGTATCTGACAAGTAGAGATCTCTGTCTCTACTTCCTGGTCATCATGTGAATTGGTTCCCTCTGCCACCCTCTTCCCTTGTGATGTCCTGCTTCAACAGGAGCCCTGAGGAATGGAGCCCACTGTCTATGGATCGAAACCTCTAAAACCATGAACCCCCAAATCAACTTTTCTTCCCTTAAAATTCTGGTCAGATTCTTTTAGTCAAAGCAACCAAGAAGCTGACTAAAACAATATCCTAAGCTTTGATTCCTCAGAAAGTGACTGTATTTAGAGGAGAGTCTTCACAGGGGGTTTTGGGGGGTGGATTTGAATCCAATATGGCCAGGATCCTTATAAGAAGGGAGGATTAGAACAGAGATAGATGCAGAAGAAAAGATCACATGAAGACACAGGGAGAAGGCAGTGATTTGCCAGGTTGTTAAGGTCTGTAAACAAGTCAGATTGGCACCTGTTATTTTGCCAGAGAAATATTAAAGTCTGTAAACAAGTCTGAATGGCGCCTGGCAAAATACCAGAGGGAATGGTTTATGAAGTAACAAAAGCGAGCCATTAAGTGTGGAGATTCCTTATTGGTTGACTGCTGTATCTATTTTATGCTAATTAGATAAGCTATGTAAAATGTATAAATATCGCTCAGATCCTACAATAAACGGCTTCCACTCCTGCTGCATCAACGTACACAAGTCATTCGTCACCCCCCGGTTATTTTGCCCAGCCAGCCGGGCTACGGCACCAGGTCAGGGAAAGAACCAAAGAGAAACAAGCCTATCAAATCCTTGATCTCAGGCTTCCAGTTCCCAGGATTGTGAGAGAAAAAATTTCTGTCCCTTAAGTCACTCAGTCTATGGTACTTTGTTATGGAAGCCCTAATGAGTGAAGGACATTTCAAGGACATTTCCCATAGACCCTTCTTCCCTCCATCCCTGTCTCCCTTCTTGTCCATCTTCTTGACTGGACCTGCCCACAGCAGACCCTCCGCTGCTCTGAACTGGGCATGGAGGGAGGAAGTAGGTCATGGCTCAAATGTCATGGAGCTTGACAGTTCTTATCAAGATTTAATAGATTTTCTTCAATGTTTTCTCTTTTTCCTAGGACACTGCTCCGTTGGGATACTTTCCAGAGATTAAAAAAAAAAAAATTAAATCCATTGGATAACATGGAATCCACTTCCCCCCTTTTAAATCCTTTCTTTCCTTCCTTCTTGCCTAAAATCCTCATTTCCTCCCTCCCTTCTGTCCTTGGACACATGTTTATCAGGGCCTGAGGCCCACCGCAGTCACAGTAAGAGGAAAATAACTTACCCCACAATTTTTATTTATTGTCAAACTTTCTGGGGAAACAGTTTGCGAAGTTGGAAGATCCAGGAACTTTGAATGTGGAAACCAGATGCCAGCCTTTGGCCCCAGGAAATATACGGAATATAATGGAATATCTAACTCAAAAATCTGTATTCTATGCCTTAGAGGAGTATATCTTAGTGGAAATTATGCATGTTTTGGTTTCAGTGTTCCACATTCTGGATTTGGCCCCAATTTTCAAGATTTTTAACTCGTTTAAATTAATAAACATGACACACATTATTGCTTTTCCTTTTAATTAATTTACATATTGTTCTAAAGCAGTAAACAAATGACTATATTTATTGTCTTTTGCCAAGAGTGGGCTTTTGTTATTTGGTCATAACTTTATTGAATATTTTCTATACCTAGATACAGAAAAATTTCATTTATAGATGTTATGCATTGCATATATTAAAGTAGCAATTTATTTACATGTTTCTTCCAAATTGTTAGTGCTGCTGTATCAGGAAATTGAATAATGATTCTGTAATTTTCTTTATTAAAAATAGCTGAAGCAGTTGTTTTGAAACTAGTGAGAGATGAACCATCTCTAATTCAGCATGTTAATCATGGATGCTTGGGGGAAAATATTTGATAACCAACGTATTCAGAAAATTATTATCTTCTCAAACAAAAAGAATTAATTTTTTTGTGCACAAGTTTCTGCTGAACTCAAGAGAGGGAGATTAGTGCCCTCTATGTCCAAGACCCTATGCCAGGAACACAAAAGTCCTCGAAGAAGCTTTTCAGGATCAGTGACTTGTAGCCAAGTTAGTGGTCTAAGAAACTACCTTCCAAGAGGCTGAAGTAAATACCAGAGGAGGAAGCAAATGCAATTTGTCGGAAAGTTCAGGAAGCAGACAGGAAGGTGATGTTGAGATTAATAGTATATATGCTTTGATTGGGATTTGAAAACTTCTGTTTCCATGTCTTTGTACTTTCATTAGGTTATTTGTCTAGTCTGGCCTAAGCATACTTCATTATTTTCGTTTGACTAGTTTTAAAGCTTCTTGAGGACAAGGAACTTGTAATAATCACATTTGTTCCAAATATCTCCTACTCCTCTCTATCCTTTGTACTCAATATCCATAGTAGTTGCTAAATAAATGCTTGTGTAATTCAATTTAGCACTCTTTTAAGGATAAAATGATGCAGAAGCTCAGAGTGTTAATCTATATGGGCCAAAATATTTTTAATAAGAAGATTTAAGATTAGCAGATAAATGCTAAAAAGAAGTCAGGGCACAGAGGAGATAAGTTCAGAAGCATTCCCTCTTGAAAAAAAAGAAAGATGTTCTTAGATGGACAAAGATTGAATATATTCAAAATATACAATGTCCGATTTGATGTACATTTTATGGTTACAATGTAATTAATTAATCAAATTAACTAATACATGTTGTATATTAGATCCCTAAAACTTGTTCATCTTTTAACTGAAATTTGTGTTCTTTGATCAATGTCTTTCCATCTCCCTGTTCCCAACTCCTCGTAACTGCCCTTCTACTCTCTGTTTCTATGAGATTCCACTGCATAGAAGATAATACAGTGTTTGTCTTTCTGTATCTGACTTATGAAAATATTTTTGAGTAGAAAGATGCTATGGAAGGATATTCCTGTTCATAGATATGTAAGAAGGAAAAAATAAGTCATGCATGTTAATAATTAAGCAGCAATTGGAGTATTTAATTTTCACCCCTGAGTACAGATTCCTTTTAACTTTTGTTAAGGATTAAATACATTGTTGACCTGTGCAAGACTGGGTTATAAAGCATAAATGGCCAAGGAAGACTTGATTCCTGTCTTCAAGCATCTTTTCAAAATAAGTTCACATCAAAAACATATCAGCATTGTTTCTCTTACTCTACCTTCCCGATTTCTCATTATTACAACTGTTTGTTCTCCTTACCCAGCATGAGCTACATCCTGATTCTAAAGCTAATCTCAAGTGAGAAAGAAATACAGACTGACTTTCCCTATTGGGAGGATTTGAAAGACACAGAGCCCAGCATGGGGGGCTGGACCGCATTGCTTCCTTGAATCTTCTCCCAAACAGTTAAACTTTGGGATGGGCACAGTTCTGTCAAGTGGCTGTTGGTTAGTTTTTCTCTTTCATCTAGCCCAGCATCTTTCTTCTGGTGAGCTTCTACTTTGGTCCCCACTCTTTTGTCAGACATATGTTTCTGCCCATTTCCTTTGGCTCTCAACCTGTTCAGATCTTTGCAATCCCTTTCCCAGAGGGTTGGAGCATTTATCTTGCCATCTCAGGCTGCAGGCTACCATTACTGTTCTTCCATATCTTGAGAGTTTCCTACTTTTTGACTTTGGCATTGCTATGTGCTCTAACTATTCAGATCAATTTACCTGGGATTAATGGTTTTCCTGAATTCTTTCTAAGTTCCTGGATTCTTTCTAAGTCTTAAACTACTTAATTGCCTTCCCATCGCCCAGGCTCTGTGGCCATGCCAGGTTCTGGGTTACCCTCTTCTGCACTGTTGCCCTTCCTGGCTTTTCTCCTCTGCCTTCCAGCTCCATGTGGCTAAGGTACTGCATACTCTAAACTCAGGTGCAGCTGGGCATTGCCAAATCGATAATCTTGTATTCAATGAAGCTTCAGATGTAGTTAGAAATTAATTTGAATTGCTTTCTTAGCAAAAAAAAAAAAAAAAAAAAAAAAAGGATTTCTCCCCCACACCATATGTAGTTCCATCCCCAAATCCACTTTTTAAAAAATATAAACTTTGTGACCAAGAGTAAGAATTTCTTCCCATCCACCCCTGTATCTATGCATCCATCCAACAGATATTTAGCAAGAAACTTCTAAATTTAAGCTATAAAATTCAGGCTTAAATGTTGATTGGCAAAATCAAGCCATTCAAATGCTCCATACAAATATATGCTGATAGCTTCAGAGTTTCTAAGGAGATAACATGAGTTCTTTGATCTTTTTTGTTGCCATAAAATTTTGAGTTATAAATTCTAGATCATGAGTGTAACTTTAAGGTTAAGCATATTTTAAGTTCAAGTAATAAAAATATAATCTCAACTCTATTAGACAGGGTTTTAAAGCTAGCTGCTATATGTCAGGCACTCTACATACTTTATGAGATAGACTTTATCATCAACTACAATTTAAGATATGAAAATTTTAAAAAATGGAGGTTCAAGGAAATTAAGTAACTTGTCCAAAGTCAATCACCAGAGAGCAGAGGACAGAGATCATAGCTTAGATATTTCTAGGTCTAAGGTCTGGGCACTTTTAATCTTACCATAGAATATTTCTAAATACTTAACAAAGACTAAGAGAAATATTTGAACTTTGACAATCTGATTATATTTAAAATATCATATTATTTTTTTTAAAGTTTGCTTTCTTATTTACCCTTAAAATATTCTAATATCACAAGGTCATCTATAGTCACCCTTCAACCCCCAAATCCCTGTAGCATCTCCCACAGTATTTGTCTAAGATCTCAAAAATCAAAATTAGAGCCAGAGAAAAGGGAACTGACCAGGCAAAAGAGAAGGCCTGTCTTCACCTCTGGGTGGGCACTGTATTCAGGCTGCAGTGTACCATCCCTCACTCAAACGCCTTAACTTTGAATTTTGACCAAATTCTAACGATGTTTGTCATGTGGTTCCCGGCCCATGAGAGAAAGGATGAGAAAACTATAAAAAGCAGGAAAAACACTGAGAAAACAGTGATGAAGAGGCCGCTTACTATCAGATGCTACACATACCTGCTCCATAAGGCTTTGGCCTGTGATAATTGCTTCTTGAGCCAGGGACACACATAATGATGACTCTGGGGAGCAAGTCAAAGATTAAAATATTTCCCAGTCTTCTCCTTTAGAAGGTGGGCAAGTGTGCACTTCCTTTAAAGAGTGCTGAAATCCAAAATGGTGGTAGAGTTTCAAGGAATAAACTTGTACTTTCTGAAAAATCCACTCATTGGGAATCTGCATCCCAGTGGTTCCTCTTCCCTGCTCATTGAGCTTGGGAAAGTTTTCTAATTTCTCTGAAATGGTTCTCTTTTCTATAGAATGAAGTGAACAATAGTAAAGAAATGTTATCTGGGAGGATTAAGTTAGATCAGATGCTAGCGCAGCTCATGGTAAGTAGCCAAGAAAGAGTTTGCTATTGTTTTTTATGTTCTATCCATCTGGCTCCTGCCTATATTTTTACTTGGATCTGTGGATTGAAATTTTTGCATTTCATAGTTTGAGAAATTTCATGCATAGAGGTGAGTTTATTAAGGAGTGAATTTGCAGTGTCTTGAGATCCACCCTTGCCTGAATTCCTCATTACTTTTTACAATTACATGAGACTCAACTACATTTCTCATTTCCTTTTCTTGTTCAATCGCTCCATCAGAACCATAGGGCCACCAGTCTCCAGACTCCCAGACATCCATTTTGTGTGCCAGGAACTCCCTGTGCAAACTCAGGTAAGCAAATTAACTTCTCTGGGCTTTAGTCTGAGTTACTCCTTAATATTTCTATCATCTGTTTTTTATAGCATTTTCTATCAGTCTTTGGAACCATCTAAATGCTTTTGTTTGGAAAGGTTTAAATGTTTGTTTAGTGTAGTGTTTAAGTATGAGGACTTTGGAGTCAGATTGACTAGTTTCAACCCTTAGCAGCTGTGGGAGGAGAGACAAACTGCCTAACTTGCCATTACTTGGTCTACTAATTCGGCAACAGGGGTAAAAGTACTTACTCCCCGGAGTTGCGAAGATTGAAAAAAATTACAAACACACCTGCAGCATTTGAAATCATGCCTAACGAACACAAAGTACAAGTCCCATACGGGACACAGAGATGAATATATTTTCAAAGAGCTGGCAATTTAGTAGGGGTAGATAAAAATATACATCCACAACAAAGCAGAACGCATACATTTTCAATAGAGGAGACGTTGGAAAGCCAGGTGGCCCCTGGAGGGAGGAGAAATTAATTTCAATGGGAATTGGGGACTCATGAGTTAGGTCCACTGTGGCCTGGACATTGAGACATGAGCTGGTCTTAAGGGAAGGGGTTCTTGACAGAAGGGAAGGTGCTGGGGTGGGAACATGGGGGTCCCCAATGTGGCAGCTCCTCAGATGGAAAGCTGAGACTAAGCAGTGGGAGATGAAGTTGGGAGAGTGGCCTGGGATGGGGTCAGGAGGAGTTTGAGTGTTGTGCTAAGAGGTGTTTCTCTAACAGAAATAGAAGCATTGAAGGTTGTAGGGCAGATAGGATTCCATTTGTGAGTTGGGACAAATGATACTTGGCAAGTGATTCTGTTGAAAAGAAATTAAAGGAGAAATGAGTTGGGGATAATAGTTATGGGGCCTTGGAATAGTCTGGGTAAGGGATGATAGGGCTCTAAATTGAAGAAGTGATTGCCCAGGTCCAGAGAGGGCTCAGAATTGAGAACTTGGAAAATAGCTCCTGTCATAAATTCTTTATTTTTTTGGCCCCAGGGATTGAACTCAGCGGCACTTGACCACTGAGCCACATCCCCAGCCCTATTTTCTATTTTATTTAGAGACAGAGTCTCACTGAGTTGCGTAGTGCCTCACTTTTGCTGAGGTTGGCTTTGAACTCACCATGCTCCTGCCTCAGCCCCCTGAGCCGCTGGGATTACAGGTGTGCACCACTGTGCCCAACTGCTGTCATAAATTCCATGACCTGTCCAATGCAGCTTTTTCTCCCTGCTGTGATCCCTTCTGTTGGCCTTGCTACGTTGCAAGGGGTTCCCTCTGTGGCCATCCTCCTGTGTCTAACTCACTCGCATCTAAGCAGGGATGGGTTAAATGGCAAGCCGTCAGCTGGCTGCCAAGCCAGCAGCTTTCATTCCCATTTGCTTAAGGTGGGGACATTTTTAGAGGCAGAAAACAATCACACAACAAATAGCTTTTGTTTGCTGAGGGAAAAGCTTCCAAGCAATAATTAATCTGAAAGACTTCTTTTTCTTACAGGAAGCCAACAGATTGGGAGGTGCATTCAACCTCTTCATTATACAGCTACAATAGGCATTGTGGAGCAGGGATTTTGCAGGGGGCATTTTGTAATGTGCCATCTGTGGTAGAGGGAGCATCGTTCTTTCATCATCGCCTGGGCTCATGTAGCATCAAATAGGAAAAGGACCATCTAGATCAATACAAATAGCCATTACAGGCACCATGTATGCATTTCAAGGCAGACATTCTCTTTACTTGAAAGGGTGCATTTGAAGCAATTGCAGCTCCTGAGGATTCTGTTTAATTAGTTATATCCTGATATGACAAAAGGAGGCGAGGTTCATGAATTCATGGGAAATACAGCTTAGAAATAGATCAGAGAAGACTGATGCAGCAGAGTCACACATGGAGACCAGAATCAGGTAGAAACATAAAATGGGTCGGTTTAGAGTGACAGTGATGTTCTGATGAGAAGAGATTGTTAATGAAGCCCAGGACCATGCTGTAGCAATTTTTCCTCGCTGATGTAGATGAATATGCATCTGTATTGTCCCTTCATACACATATGCATATATGAATGCATGTGATTTATAAATATGTGTCAGTGAAGAAGAATCCTTTCGGCAAGTGTTTATTGAACACTTACTATGTACCAGACATCATCCTAAATGCGGAGGGTCAAATAATGAACAAAATTAGAACTGTTCCTAAAGAGCCCTAGAAGGAGAGATAGCTATTAAATGTCCATGGAATCAGGTAATGATAGGGGCTCACAAAGAAAATGGGAGCATGTTAAGAGGACAGAGAATGAGAGTGGGAGAGGAGCTTGATGGGAAGGGCCACTCTAGTCAGGTAATGTTTGGGCTAAGACTTGAGGGAAGGCTTCCAGAGATCTGGAAAGAAAGATAGTCCTATTGGAGGGAATGGGAGGTGTGTGCACTGAGGTTACTGAGATGTTATTGAGGAACAGCAAAGAGGCAGGTACCTAGAGAGGGAGGGGAGATAGTAGGAGGCAGATTCAGAGGGACTTCAGGCCTTTCAGGGCCTTAGAGTGAGTGGTAGGACCTTGCTTTTATGCTGATGCAAAACCTTTAGAAGCCTCTGACTAATACGTCTATGTGAACCACGTGAAGTTAATTTTGTAACCTGGACCTAGTTCTTCATGGTCCCATTTTGGCATTTGTAAAAGTGTCCTACTGTAACCCTCTCCTGTCTCCTTTGTCTTCTCTGTCCCAATGCACAGTGAAGATAGATTTGGATTTTGTTCTTGGCGCCAGTGCTGTGTCCTTTGGTAGTTTTATGAAAACACTCTTCTTATTCAGTTCCCTCACCAAACAGTGGTGTACCCTCACCAAACTCACTCTATAAATAATTTAGTAAGAAAAGGGAAACAAGAAAAAAAAATCCACAACAATTTCCAAATGCATGGTATTATAATGCCTCTGTCTTTCTAGAATTGCCAGAGGGCTTAGTATGTGGTAGGTACTCAGTAGAGACTTTTGGAATTGAATTTGAAAGCTGAAATAGTGGTGATGTGTAAAACATTCTTCAAATTTCTTTAGGAATAATGTAATTTTATTCACTCAGCTCAACAGATTTTCTTGCTGGGGAACATTGCCCTTATTAAACAGAAAGTGAGATTATGTGTTCATAATGTTTACAAGAAAAAAAAAAGTTTACTTTTTAGATAAAATACATTTCATTATTCCTTTCACAAAATTTTGAAAACAGTTTTAGAAAATACTTTCTCTTGTAAAACTTTGCAGAATGTTGCATGATACATTTCAAATACTTTGAGTCTAATGTAAATGGTGTAGTTTCCCTCATTTCCTTCTCAGAGGATTTGTCACTGATATACAGAAATGCCTTTGATGTATGGGCATTGATTTTATATCCTGCTACTTTGCTGAATTCATTTACTAGTTCTAGAAGTTTTGTGATGGAGCTTTTAGGGTCTTCTAGGTATAGAAACATATCATCAGCAAATAGTGCGATTAAAGTTCTTTTTTCCTATGTGTATTCCTTTAATTTCTTTCGTCTAATTGCTCTGGCCAGTGTTTCAAGAATTATGTGAAATAGAAGTGGTGAAAGAGGGCATCCCTGTCTTGTTCCAATTTTTAGAGGGAAAGCCTTCAATTTTTCTCCATTTAGAATGATGTTGGCCTGGGGATTAGCAGAGATAGCCTTTATGATGCTGAGATATGTTCCTGTTATCCCAATTTTTTTCTAGTGTTATGAACATAAAGGGGTGCTGTATTTTGTCAAGTGCTTTTTCTATGTCTATTGAGATGATCATATAATTCTTATTTTTAAGTCTATTGATATGATAAATTACATTTATTGATTTCCGTATGTTGAACCAACCTTGCATCCCTGGGATGAATCCCACTTGATTGTGGTGCACAATCTTTTGGATATATTTTTGCATATCAATTTGATGTATGCATGCTGTCTTGTGAGGTGACTTTTTAGCAACTCCCATTAAGAACTGGTATTTAGCCGGGCGGGTGTGATGGTGCATACCTATAATCCCAGTGACTTGGGAGGTCAAGGCCGGAAGATTGCAAGTCCAATGCCAGCCTCAGCAATGTAGCAAGGTCCTAAGCAACTTAGTGAGATCCGTCTCAAAATAAAAAAGGACTGAGGATGTAGCTCAATGGTACAGCATTCCTGGGTTTAATTCTGGGGGCAGCGGGGTGGGGAGGAGAGCGCACTTCTATTTCTTCGTTCCTTAATTTGAGCATGGCCACATGACTTGCTTTGGCCAATTGGACATTAGAACATGGGAGGCAAATATCGCTTTGACAAGCACTTTTGCTCAGAACCTTGCTGTCCCTTACTTCTTTGGCCCTGGGACCATGACCATATGAGCATCAAGATCACCTGATGAATGATAGGCAACATATGGTCAGTTACTGTTACCCTTGCCAGGAGCCAGCCACCACCAGACAAAAGAGAACAAGGCATTGTCCACCAGCTGACAAGTGCAGGACTGAGCCCAGCCAACATCACACAGTCCAGAGAGGAGCCAGCCCAGCTGAGGCTACCCCAGAATGTTCATCCACAGAATGTTTGGGACAGCAAAACCTAACTAATGCAGCTCAGATTCCCATTAATTGTTTCTATGTTTTGAAGTCCAAAGTGGATTTTCTTTTTTACCTTCTTTTTCCAAAACACACTGTAGAAGAGACAACTAGTTCTTGTGATAGGGAACAGGTAAACATGAGGGGTGGAGATATGGAACACGAGGGGTTAATTCTGCAGACTGAGCCAACCTGCCAACTCAGTGTTTCTAAAGAAGTGACTCACCCACAGTCATCCTGGCCCTGTTCTTTCCAGATTTCAGGCCCTATCCCTAATGCTGTTGTCTTTCTTAGACACCTCACTTGCCACTATCTTTGAGCAGCCTGCTTTGGCAATTAGGATTTCAGTCTAATGCCCACAGCTCCCCCCACTCTTCAACATCCAGCCTATGTGGCTGTAAAGGACTTAAGGGAATCAGTCTCTGACCTGTCCCTGCTCTGTCTCTGTTGGCAAGATACACTTGGAGTTTTCTTTTGCAGTATGATTTGGTCACAGTATTGTTTGGGGAACAGACAACCCAGGCCTAAAGATGACAGTGTCAGCTACGACCCTGTGGTCTACTTAGAGCTCTTTTATAAATGGGAGGGTAAATAGGCAAAGGTTCCTTGTGTTCAGACTTTCTTTTCCTTAAGGGATCCAAAAGATTGTACTCCAAATGTTGGATATTCAGCGCCTTGCTAACAATACTGGGGCAAGGATCCCTGGAATTAGGGGATCTCTTAAAGCCTGGCTTGCCACCCCCCCACCGTGTCTTCTTTCCTGGTTATCCTTTCCCATAAGTTCGGTCCCCTTCAGGAGGTAAAGGGAGGCACCAATCTCAGTAAGTGTACCCAATCGCTTCTTTCTGCTTTGTTCAGGTAAGCTCCTGGACTCCAGTCACAGAGTCAACATGACTGCTTTGGGGTCTCTATTCTCTCTTCTTTTGTGCTTTTGCTTTCACTAAGATAATTTTGTTATTCGAGGTTACTTGGAAGTCTGTTATTTTAGTCAGTTCTCCTTGGAATGTAAACATCTGTGAATAAACTCTTAGACTTGAGACTAAGACCAAGGCAAAGCTGCTATAAGACGTTAAGTAGGAGATCTTAGTTCGTTTCATTTTAAAATAAAATATAACTTGGATCTCTTTCTTTCTTTTTTCCCTTGGCCAAAATTTTTTACTCTTCCTTTTAAAAAAATGTATTTATTTTTAAAAGAACTGAAGTTAAAACTCCTTTTCCCTCCAGCTCCTTAGTCCCGAATTCTTGACTCTGTAGCCTCTGATATGACTCAGAATTCTGAGAACAAGTTTCCGTGGCCCCTTCCTTCACCCCTTCCTCCTCTTATTTCTGTGGGACATGCAGTCTCATAGGAGGTCCCTGTCCTCCACAGGGACAGTACTCTCAGAGTGACAAGGCACTCTCAGAGCTTCGCTCTGCTCAGTAATAATGATTCTCACATTTATTCTCATGTTCTTTGTGCACAGAATTTGGGGAAAGAAGCCATTCAACTTGACCAGTCTTTTCTATATGCTTTATAGATAGAATCCCAGAAGAAAATGTCCTCTTTGCTCAACCTCCTATTATATATAACCTCCTCCCTGGCATGATCTGATGGTTGGAAAACAGCCCTCACTTGGAGAATAGCAATTGCCAAAATTAGACATGTGTTATTTTGCATGAAATCCCACCATGAAGAAATCCACCCTTGTTGGTCATGGGATAAGACATCAGCTTTAAATAACTATGTCTGTCTGGTATCTCAGTCTTCATAAGTAATCTAGAAATAACTGCTATTAGGCAAATATCAATGGGCTAAATATTTATAAATGTACCTGACAGAGGTGAAATATCAGAGGCATAAGTAAGAACACTGAAACATCAGTTGCTAAATATAAATTCAAGTACTCTTGGCTTCTTAAATTCTATGAAGTAATATCTGTGTCTGTGTATGTAATTAGGTCTATTAATTGTATTTTTGTAAATTGTTGGTATATAAAAAACAGTTTGTTTGCTTTCTTTCTGAGTCTTCACTAAAAGTTACTGAGTTAAGATTCTAATTAATGTGTTAATTCCATGAGGAGGGAGCAAAAAGAAATTAAGCTGTGTTTCAATGGGAACATTATTAAGTATAGAGTATTTTATTTCATTGAGGAAAAGAGTAGTTTTATATAAATTCTGAAGTTTTTAAGGATTCTTTCAAAATGACAAATTCAAGGAAAGAAGGAAGGCACAAAGAAACCAGTAAGTAGCAATGAAAGGGAGGTGAACAAAGTTGGATATATTTTTGGTAAGAAGGGTTGGAGAGAAAAGAATATTTTGGGATAAGAAAGGCCTTTGTGTGTTGAAATCAGATTTTGTTCTAAAGCCAAATGATTGCATTGTCCCAAGATGGAAAAAGATCAACAGTAAATTTAGAAGGTAGAGTAAGTCACAAAAGATCTGAGTAAATTGCATAAGGTTATGGAAGATGAAACTGAAGGAAGACTCTTGTGTGTGTGAGATCCAGTTGGCTGGTTGCAATTAAGAAAAATAACTTAAAAGGTTTTCTAAAAATCAAAACTTAATGCAGATATAAAACAAAGTCTTATTTCCTATGTTTACAATGATTAGGTTCTTTTAAGATATTGATCTGCTCTTGGTAAAGTTTATAAGAACTGGCCTAGAAAGCAAAACATATACATTTTATTAAGATAATTTCTTGGAGTTTTTCTGCTGTCTTTATTACTTTTTTTTTACTTAGGAAAAATGAATCTTAAATCATCTATGAAATTTTACCTAACCTTGTCCCATTCAAGAATACCCCTGAATCCATTTGAAAACTAACTACAAAGTCCTTATGCTCTCTCCAGTAAAACAGAACAAAACAAAACCCCTAATAAACAGAGAAAAAACTTCAAGCATTCAAACACGCCTACACCGAGATCTCAGGAGTGTTCTTTGTATAAGAAGTTAAAGCCCCAACCTTTGTATACATACTGCAGAAAGAAGGATGCGGGAAGACGGACACACTTCCAATGCCTCAGAACACCTAAGAGGTCTGCAAGAAAATTCTAGACTTAATAATAAGGCAGAGATGCTGGGGATGGAATCTGAACAGGCTTGTCATACCAGATTCTTGTGCTCCTCTGAGGACACCTCAAGGTTCACCAGTAGACAAAGAGACTAAGACCATGAGGGAAGGGGATACTTTCCCATGGTCAAGATCATCAGTGGGCAGAAGGAAAAAGTAGTCCGCTATGGCTCCCTATTTGTCTTCCTCTTGCACATAGGAAATCAAGAGTTCATCCTATCAAATTCCCCCTTAGAATGCATCCTGAAAAACTGAACTAAAAGCAACGAATACTCATCCTGTTTCCATTTCTCCAAAGAACCCAAAATCTTATTCCCATAAATTATAGTATCTGACCAGATCAGAGATATACTGAGGGCTTCAACTTCTCATCAAAACTCTAACCATGGTTGGTTTAAGTCTTTTGCATCCCCAGTTTTGATTCTTCTCTGAAGCATTGGCAAACAAATTCATGGAAGAGATTCTAGCAGGTTCTCTTCCATACGGCTTCCTGATAAGGGTAGACCTATTTTTTTCCAAACATGTTGGTTTTTCTATAAGTGTCTTTCACAAAGTTGATATGACTGTAAAAGAAAATTGTTTCTTTGTATAAAATTACTATAGGAACTGGATTTGGTTTTGTTTTGCTCTTGTTAGTTTTGTATTTCCCCTTAAAAGCTTTGTAACTCTTTCCTCTCTAAACTCTGCAGAAGTACCCTACCTAACAAAATGATCTGATTCAGTGTTTTGATAGTCATTTCCTCAAAAACAGATAAGATGAAATTTACCAATGAACTTCAGGTATGCTTAGCTTAAAAGTTGTTCTTCTAAAACTCTTTGGTTCTCAAATGTGGCTAAAAGGGTATTTCATATTGACGTCCAATCATCAATCATTTGCCTTTAACATTGGAACAAATAAGACCAGTAACTGGAACAGATATATCCCACAAATGAGGGACAATAAAAACTCAATTAGAATGATTGATCAGCGATGTCTTTTGGGAAAAACTTTCACAAAGACAAGGGGAAAGTAAGAGTATAAGAGATGTCAAAATCAAGATGAAATCACTCATGTCAAGCCTACCAAAAAGTAAATGAACTCAAAAGGTAATAAAGGAAGGGTTCTTATGCCTGAGTGCCTGATAATAACTACCACAAAAGGTTGCCAAAACCAAACCAAAAGTTTGTCCTGAGTTGAATTCAGCCTGATCTAACAAACCTGCTAGCCTCTTTCTTGGTTCTTTTTTTTTTTTTTAAGAGAGAGAGAGATAGAGGAGAGAGAGAGAGAGAAATTTCTTTAATATTTATTCTCAAGTTTTTGGCGGACACAACATCTTTTGTTTTTGTATATGGTGTTGAGGATCGAACCCGGGTCGCACGCATGCCAGGCAAGCGCGCTACCGCTTGAGTCTCATCCTCAGCCCTCTTTCTTGGTTCTTGAAAACATCTTGGTAAAAAACAGTTACTAATATTTCTGATAATAATTATTTGTTGAAAAAAATCACACTTTGCTATCTTATGTATTACTGTGTAACTATGATCTTACCTTTATTTATTATGCTTCTCTCAATCAATCTCAGGGGTCAAAATTCAACTACTACTCCAAGACCATTCCTCTGTAGACACTCCTGACTTTTACCTGATTGCCCTGATGTTAAATTCCTTATCCATGTCCTACTGACAGGAGACTCTTGATCCCTAAGACTGCAACCTTTGTCAGCAGGAAGTAGTCAAGGATAGACCATGATAACCATTTCCCCAAAAGACTTCATGGTCTCCAGTTCTTGAGGGGGGCATGACAGGAAACAGGTAGACATGAGCAGTGGGAACATGGGTAATGAAGGGTTAATTTTACAGACGGAGCTCTCAATATGTTTTTTAAGAAACGACTTATACAAAGTTATCCTGGCCCTTCTATGACTTAAGATAATAAACATCATATTAGTCATAGAGCTAAAGAGTGTTTGCCCAAGATTCTGATAAAAAAGAAGACAGATTACCCTGTCAGGAGACTGGAATGCTCAATGGTCTCAAAGCCTATGAAATCAAGTTCTAGATGAAATCCACCTGCTTAAGACAGGATGACCAAAGTTGCCTTTAGGTCCTTGACATATTATTTGATCTTATTATAATTATAAATTTTCACTCCCCCTAAGGCTTCACTTAGATACTCATGAGTAAGACATATGCAATAGGGATTTAGAAATCTATTATTATCCAACTCTCAATCAAAGAGGTAGGAGAGAGTACTGAGGTAAGACCCTCTGGAAACTGCTCCTTGGCCCCCATAAAAACTGAGCTCATGAAGAAGCGAATTGTCAATCTTCTCTTGAACAGCTACTCTCTCCCTTGAAGGCTTACCAGGAGACTTCTTCTTTCTCTTCTAATAAACTTGGCTCTGCTTTTACTATGCCTTGTTGTCTTGCTTAAATTCTCTTGCCAAGGCACAAGAGCCAAAAACTCTGCACAAATTTTCAATAGCACTTTGCTATCCATTTTTCTCTTCTTTAGTTTTATTAACAGACTACCCCTTCCCTTCACATTAGAGTTTTTGTCTGGGCCTATATAGCTGTCCAGCTTGAGATTAAATTTTTCTAGCTTCTCTTGCAGGTAAGGCATGGTCATGTGACTCAGTTTTGGCTGCTAGAATATGAACAGGAAAAATATGTGCTAAGGAAGCTGCTTATTTTCTGCTCTTTTTCCTTCCCATTTGTCTGGTTGGGAAATGGAACCACCTTAGACCCAGTGATGGAAACCACGTTAAAGATGGCAGAGATAACTCACCATCTCTGATCCTAGAATAACTTCACAGATCAGACCCACTTACCCACCCTTGACCATTCATCTACCATCATTATCTGAGAGAAAAATAAACCTCCATCTTGAGTAAACCCTTATAGTTTCAGGTTTCTTTGTTATAGCAGTTTGACTCTTATCTAAAACATACTTCACAAATACACATCAGACACAAGTACACACATACTCTGTCTCATGCAGCACTTAGAACTCAGAAATTCAATAAAGAATTCATGCACTTATTCAGTAACAGTTATTTTGTATTATTTTGTGCTAGGCACAAAGTTGCATAGATAATAACTATATATATATATATATATATATATATATATATATATATATATAATATTATATTATATTTTTGCCCAGAAAGTACCAACTAGTAAGGAAAGATAGAAAAAAGAAATTGTAATATAAAAGGGAAATTAAAGGTAAAAAGTCTTATAACAGACTCTGTCAGGGGTAGGCACCAGAGAAAATGAAAGGATTTGGACATCTCTTAAAAATTTGCTGCAGTGGATGAAACAGGAATCATGGAATGAAACATCCATTCAATGCACCTGTACAATTACTTTCACAGAATTTGGAGGTCTCCTTTCACTTGTTTCTGGGTCACTAACCTTGAGCTGAAGCAGGGTAGGGGGTGGCTACTGGCTTACTGTTTTCTCACTTCAGACTTTCAACACTAGCTTTTCAAAGGGTTTTGTGTGTTGGGTAGAGGGGTGGCAGAAGGGATAGGGGTTAGGTTTAGAAGGATTACTGACAATCCTGTAATAACTTTTGAAATAGCTTTTCAGATCAATTCCCATTCATTTCCCACTTTACAGAGAAGAGAGGACCAGGGAAGGATCAACAGTTATGAGAAAAACCACGAGGAATAAAACCCCACTCCCTATACCTGGAAACGGAAGATATCTCTTTGTTCTCATATTCCATTTTCTTCTCCCTACCATGTCCTGTGGCTTGCTTATGTTTTCCTCCTGTCATCCACCACGGATTTTATTTTATATGCAGACTAGCCTCAGAAGCTACTAAGTGAGAAATCATTGCACAAATTCAAGAAGAGAACAAAGAGACAACCCTACGGTGCTAAGAGATGCTAAGCATAAAATAGAGTTGTGTGAAATTGGGAAGTCCTGTCTGCTTCCTCTTCTTATACCAAATTTTCTATCATGCTCATTTGCAACACTGATACTTTCATCTTGAATTATTATGGCTCTTTGTGAATGATTTTCCCCTCTCTTTCCTACAAATTCAGAATTTCTTTCATTGTAGGTGATAGGATATACATCTTCATACAAATCATTGTCTCAGTTTCCTCATCTGGAAAATTACTGAGTGATTCATGATATCGCTTTTGGGTCTTGAATTTCATAATCTGTCCCCCTCTTATAAACATATTGATTAAAGTATGGTGATAACTGTAGCTACAGTGACAACAGAATGATGAAACGTATTAACGTTGGTGTTAATGCAATAATCAGCTGTGTTTTGTTCCATATGGCAATTTATTTCAACAATTAAGCCCAGCTCCATCTGTTTTGGCATCAACAATGTTCAGATGGATTCCTGAACCACATCTTTGGAAATTATTTTATGTTTTTCAAATATTGCTACCGTCAATAAATGACTGTGTGGAGTCCTTCTGATTAAAACAAACAAACAAACAAACAAACAAAAAAACAAAAAAACAACCCAGGAAGGTCAAAGCTCTTCTTATTTGATGAAAGGATTGTTTTGTTACTTGACCTTATGGATATGTTGTGCAGTTTAATCGATAGTCCCAGAAAGGGAAAATAAATCTTGGTGTTGATGTAGAGGAAATGGGTGAGGGGCGCTGGTTTCTGGAGCAGGCAAAGCAAACTTTGACGCTGTTGGCAGAGGATTTCTATTTTTCTGACCTGAGGATTGTGATGGGACAGGATGTGCTCCCATCTGTGATGGAGACAAGACAAATGGTACATTCTGCACATCCGGCAGGGGTGTCTTTCTTTGGCTTGGGTTGAGCTGCATTGACAGAGTAGCAATAGGGAACATTTGTCTTGATCTTTATAACACCTGACAAGAGGCATGATTACTGCTGTAAGGGTATCAAAATAAAGAAAAAATGGGCTGTCTGAGCGCCCTGTTATTTATCACATTCAGGAACGCTAACCCAGACTAGCGGGGTAGAAATTCCTTGTCAAATTGCCTCTAAAAATCATTATTTTCCTCCCTGAGACAATATGCGAAGCCCAGGGATCTCACCTGTGCTGTCTTTCTCCCCCTTGGCTTGCAAGTTGGGGCCAGTCTTCTCCTGAGACCAGGCTGTGTCTCCACACACTGAGAGTCGCCTCTGCGTGACCCTGCAGTGTGCCTGTACGACAATACACACACCACTTTCTGCTTGTGCAGGAAATACAGAAAATCGCAAGCTGGCAGCTTATTAACAAATATTGAATGTATGCAGCAAAAATTCGATTTATTTTTTTTTTCCAGCAAGTGTTAGGATGTCTCCAGGCGAATTAGAGCTGGAGCTGACTTTGTTCAGCCCTTCTATTTATTTTTCCCATTCCTTTTGTTCCTAATCAGGCAGGTTTTCTTCTGGGTTCCAAATACCCTCTCTGTCTAAATCATTGCAGGTCTATCGAATCCTGAACAAAATAGGCTTAGGCCCTTCATATTAATACATATTAATACCATGAGAGAGAGGTACAAGCCACCCCTTTGCATATAGGCTCCAAATTTCATAAGCTTCATACCAAATGCCTTTCTGATAGAGAACACATGTTCCTGCCCATGTGTAAGGCCTGGATGTGCTATGGACAAATGATTTTTTCCCAAAGAAATTATGAACAATAGATAGGGCTAAGTAATGTTTGCTTTGAAAGGCTACCTCCTTCAGTGTATGGCACCAAAGTGAGTTTTTCTTTTTTTTTTTTCTTCAAAGTGTTCTCTTTTCACAGGCCTTTGCAAAAGAGGGCACTTGCTCACAATTCCTCATGAAGAGCAATTCAAGAATTAAATCAATGGCTATGTCCTAAAGCTTTTTCAGAATTCAACATTGTATTTGGACTTGACATTCTCCTGTAGGGTTTAGAGCAGTGGTTCTCAACCTTGGCTTTTCATTAGAATCATCTGGGGACCTTTTAAAGAGTATTGATGTCCAAGCCCCTTCCCAGACTAATTAAATTAGAATCTCCAGGGGCGGTACCAGAGCACTGGAACTTGGAAAGAAAAAAAAAAACCACAAGAAAACTCTTTGGATGATTCCAATGGGAAGGAAGGGTTGAAAGCCAGTGGTTTACAGGGATTTATCATCAGAATATATCCAAAGAACTCTTTTTTTCATTTATTCATTCAATAAGTACTTCAGTGACTACTACCTGTCAGAAAAGGGACCATGTAAAGGAATTTCCATTTTCTCCAAGTATCCAGTAAGTTAATAGTTGCTATGAAATTTTCATTCATCCATGCACGCTGATTGAGTCCTACTATGTACGGTGAGCATTGAGGAGTCAGCCATAAGCAAGACAGACAAGGCCTCTGCCATCACTGAGCTTACATTCAAGGAAACAAATTTTAAAAATAAATACTGACGGTGAGAACCACCAAGAAATAAAAGCATAAGAAATGTGACAGAGAGTGGCTATGACAGAGAAGGAGTTCTATCACAATTCTCTGAGTCCTGATAGGAATGATTTGAAGGAAACAATGAAGGGAACTTCTAGAGGGAGCAAGTCCTGGGTAGAAGGAGGATGAGTAACTGCCAACTGAGGGTTGGAAGTCAGAGTTGAGGTCAGAGAGGTAGGCAAGAAGCAAAAATTTTGAAAGTCAGTGGTTTACAGGGCCTTATAACCAGACTATATCCAAATAACTCTTAACAGAAGAAAGCAGGCAAAATTTGGAGATGTAGATCAATGTTTCTGGGCACCTGAAGATGTAAGAAGTTGCTTTGACAGGGGCATCCAGACCTTGAATTGTGCTTTGAAGGACAGTACCTGAGAAGCTGAGGGAAGGGGAAGATTGACGTGGTTTGGTTGTAAGGTAGCCACAAAAAGTTCCTTTGGTAATGCAGGAGTATTCAGAGGTAAAATGACCAGATTATGAGAGCTATGATCTTATTAGTCCACTCTAGCTAGTGTGTTGTGGCTGTTGGAGGTGGGTCCCTGGGGTCATGCTTAGAAGAATTACTTTCCCTGCAGCTCCTACCCCTTTCTGTCTGCTTCCTGGCTACCCTGAATTGCACAGCACTCTCCCACCATGCCTTTCTGCCATGATGTTTTGCCTCACCTTGGACCCAGAGCACTGGAGTCGGTCCACAGTGGACTAAATCTCTGAAACAGTGAGGCAAAATAAACTTTCCCTTTTAAAATTTGTTCTTGCATGGTATTTTGGTCACAGTGACCAAAAGCTGACTAACAGAAATTGATATTGAGAGTAGGGTCATTGCTGTGACTAAGCTGACCATGTAGCTCAGAAGACTTTGTGACTAATCTGTGGGAGACTTTTGGAAAAGGTTGGAAATGCAGATGACAGAAGCCTTAAAATTTTGTAAGCAGAGCTTAATGTATGATTCTAGTGGGAGCTCAGAAGACAAGAATGTGGACAGTAAAGGCTGTGCTCCTGAGAGGGAAATGAGTACTCTGTTGGGAATAGAAGCAAAGGCCATTCATATTAAACTATAACAAAGAACCTGTCTACATTTTGTTATGTCCTGAGATTTTGTGTGAGACTAAAATTAAAAAGTGATAGACTAATTAATCTGGTAGGAGAAATTTCAAAGTGCACAATATTTGGTCAGTTGCATGGATTTTGCTGGCAGGCTTTAGCTACGTTTGCCGGGAAAATCAGTGGCAAAATCAGAACTAAAGTATTTTACAAAATTGCAGTTTGACCTGAAAAGTTCCTATATAACTGGAGCTGAGAAATTTGTTATCATTAAAAAGATAATAGTCACTGAAGAGATGCTATGTACTTTTCACAGAGACAATAGGAAAGATGCCTTGAGGTTATCTCTAAAATATGCAAGAGCACTGTTATAGGCTCAAGGGTGTAAAATCCTTCACTAGACCATGGGGTTGCCCTGCTCACTCAAGGTGCCTAGAAATAAGTATATATATATATATATATATATATATATATATATATATATTTGGTACTGAGTTTGAACCCAGGGGCATTTAACCACGGAACCACATTACCCGCCCTTTTTATTTTTAACTTCAAGACAGGTTCTCACTAAATTGCTTAGGGTCTTGCTAAATTGCTGAGGCGGGCTTTAAACTCATGATTGCCTTGCCTCGGCATCCAAAGCCACTGGGATTACAGGTGTGTGCCACTGAGCCAGCTTATTACTCCATTTTGGAGTGGGAATGTTTACTCTGTGCCACTGTTTATTGGAGATCTATATCTATATCTATATCTTATTTTTGATCTTTGTATGGGCTCACAGTCAAGACTTTGTTTTGAGTCTCAGGTGATACTTTGGACTTGGACTTTTTGGCAATGCTAAAACTGTTAAGACTATAGAGAATTTTGGAGATAAACTAAATGCATTTTGCATTACGAGATGGACATGAGATTTGAGGGCTATCGATAGAATGTTATGGTTTGAATATAAGATGTCTCCCAAAAGCTTCTGTGTTAATGCAGGGATGTTCAGAGGTAAAATGATTGGACTATGAGAGCTGAAACCTAATCAGTCCATCCTAGGTTGAATGGACTAACTGGGTGGTAACTGTAGATACAAGAGGCATGGCTGTTAGAGATATCACTGGGGGTGTGCCCTGGAAGGGTTTATCTTTCTTGTGGCTCCTTCCCTTTTCTATCTCTGCTTCCTGGTCATTATGAATGCATCAGGACTCCTTCACCATGGCTCCTGCCATGATGTTCTGCCTCACTTGGGCCCAGAGTCATGGAGTCAGCTCACCATAGACTAAGCCTCTGAAACAGTGGACTAGAATACACTTCCCCCTCTAAACTATATCGTAGGGTATTCTCATCACAGAAACAAAATCTCACTAACACAGAAGGAAATGTAAAAAGTGGTATTACTTTCTGTGGAAGTGTCCCAAATGCTTAGAACAGTGCCTGGCACCAGGAAGGTGCTCAGTCATATTTGGTGAATCAATGGAAGTTCCATTGGAGGTACGAATAGCTATGTTGGAAGTTTGTGTGAGATATAGATGATTCCTGTCTTGGCTGGAGTTGAGAAATTTTCAGGAAAACATAGCATTTTTTTTTTTAAATTTTGAAGGATGTATAGTTTCCTTAGGAGAAGATGGAAGGGCATTTCAAGTTGAGCCCAGCAATAGGACCTTACAGAAGCAGGAGAACCAGGAGAATGCAGGGTCATGGAAAGTGAAGATGGATGGAGGGAGCGACCAATAGCACAGGATGTTGATGAGAACTCAAGGCAGCTGAGTGTGAGATGTGAAAGACATGGCTGTGTATTGTGGCTGGTGGAAAATGGATTGAAGGATGAAGAAGCACGTGGAGTGACAGCTTGGAGACCAGCATGTACTATTCCAGACTCTGGCATATAATGAATGGCAACTTAAGAGAAGAAGGCCTTAATTTTTAATGAGACCAGGTCAGTTAAGCATGCTAGTAGGCAAAGGAGAAAAAGCCAGCAGAAGAAGACAGGATAGACAGTAGAAGAGGGTGAAGTTGATGCAATGTGGTCCTGGGAAAAACAGAAATGGAGGGAATTAAGAGGACAGAGAGGGAGTATTGGCCTGAGAAGAACTCATTCCTCCTCAGAAACTAGAGGTTCATGGGAATGAATGAGAATCTCACCAGTCATGTGGAGCCCAGTAGTGATTCATCACAAATCCTGTCAGAGAAGGTAGTATTGTCAGAGAAACCGAGTCTGCATGGGCATCTAAATTGAATCCTGTTAACTCATTTTTTTGTTTTTGTTTTTTGTTGTTGTTGAATAGCAGTTAAGAAAGGTGGTGGCCTGGTGCGGTGGCACACACCTATAATCCCAGTGGCTTGGGAGGCTGAGGCAGGAGGTTTCCAAATTCAAAGCCAGCCTCATCAACTTAGCAAGGCCCTAAACCACTTAGTGAGACCCTGTGGTTCAGTGGTTAAGCATCCCTGGATGCAATGCCTGGTATCAAATACAAACAACACACAAAATAACAACAACAACAAAAAGGTAGCAACTTAGGGAGTCCTTAAAGAGGAATGTTCAGGGAAAAAAATAACCATTCAGTTATTAGAAAACACAGGATTTGCTATTGTGGGATTTTCTAACTCAGAGTTTACCAAAAACTGATTATTAAACCGTTGTTAAATGAGACTGCATTTTTCCTGATTTTGTTTTAATGTAAATGATGAACTGCCAAAAAACTATTTTAAAACTGTTGAAATAACTCAGAACGTTCCTGCAAATTTTAATTTTCTTTTAGTTTGCAAAGATAGATGACATTGTATAAAGGATTGGCATGAAGGTCATGTACCTTCGGATGTCCCCAGGGACAGCATAAAAAAAAAAAAAAATCCCTCAAATTCAGTTGTAGCCAGAAAGTATTTAGTGAGTTGAGGATCCTGATGTCTTAGCTTTTTTATTTTTTACTTTTTTATTGTGTCTGAAAATTAACTTCTAGCAATGAGAAAATGGAAGATTATAATAATGAGTGGATTTTGCAGATCAAACTTATGCTTATAAACTTCGTATTGGATGGGTAATCTTTCTATTCTGCCATGAGCCAAAGAAGTGGGTTGTCTCTGAATATAACTATTATATTATCAACCATAATAGTTTTTTCCTCAAGGGCAATTTCTCAAACACATGATTTCAAAATCAATAAACACCCCATAGCCTCCTGTTTCAGAATTTACTTATTCATGAGATGCTTATCTCTCTGCAAATTCCCAGGAAGAATTCTTATTGCTTAATCCCACCATATTGGATAGAATGCTTATCAGTTCAAAATTAGTTCTTATTAAATTTTCTTGGCAACTTTGTAACTGTCTCTGGGGCTTCTCCCCTAGAGAGTTACTTTTACTTTTAAATCTTAACATGAGTAGAAACTCATTTTAACATCCTAAAAATCATTAAATGTCGGCCTGCCCATTTTGCAACGTGCCTGATTTCAGTGTTTACTGGGGGACAAACACCATATGCTTTCTTTTCTTTTTTTTTTTTTTTAAAAAAAGACTATTTTGTAAGACTGCATGTTTTCATTATTAGACCCTAACAGTCTCCATCACTGACAGGTAATGACAGATCGAAAGCTAGTAGAGGCAAGGGTAGGTGCCTTCTCATTTGTCACCTTGAAGGCTCTTTCTGATGTGCTTTTGCTGGGTCACAAGATCATTACCAGCTTCTCTCCCAGTCTAGGGATGTGATCTGATGTCTACAGAATTCTTTTTCTCGTACATGACCAGGTAACTAAAGAGTGGTGGTCTGTTATTACTCCTGAGTGTAAGAGGAGATGCCTGCTAGAGATGGCCACGACCCCAGCACTACTGCTCTGCTGTGGACTCATTTGAATAATCTCTCTACTCATTAAACACAGCTGCAAGGCAAGAGGCAGTAGAGTTCAAAAGGCAAGCCAAGGGAATATATTAGTAATAGAATTAGAGTTTAAGCCTTTAGGCGTGTTTCCCCAATATTTTTGTACTTCATTAATTACAACAAGAACACTTTTGTCACTTACTAAAAAAAAATAAAAAATAAAAAAATAGATTAAAAAAGAGGTTAGAGGAATATTCTAAGAAATGTAAGTAAAATGTACATATTTTATCAGTGTTAGGTGTACTGCAATTAAATTTTAAGAAAAATTCTGAATGTGATCCAACAAGTCATTTCCTTATTGTAGAATTTAAATCCCTGGTGAGCTGAGATTAGTACCATTGGTGCAGTTTAGCTTTGTGACTCACTCCACCCTTGATGTAGCATGTGACTGTCCTCACACAGTCCTCCCAGCTACTTGTGAAGGTGTGTGCGTGTGTGTGTTTTGTGTGTGTGTGTTTGTGTGTGTGTGTGAGAGAGAGAGAGAGAGGGAGGGAGGGAGAGAGAGAGAGAGAGAGAGAGAGAGAGAGAGAGAACGCTCTGTTGGGTGCTTTCTAGTCTAAATCTCAGAATACCTCTTGCTCACACCCACTTAGAGAAACATATCTATTATAGGACTAGAAAATATTTAATGAGAGAGGAAACAGTGGAAGTAAAGGTGTAAACCAAAAACTAAAAATCAAAGTTCCCTTTGGAGGCCCTCACTGGCAACTCTGGTTCTCCTTTCCGCCTCTGAAGTTCAGAGGCTTCTTTGGGTTCCTCTGGCTTTGCAGATTCTAAGGTCACAGTTTCCATCCCATCCATCTCCTCCCTTAATCTTGACCCTCATACCATCTTGTGTGGATGACTCATCAACATGACATTTTAAGATATTAAAATACATTTAAATTCTGAATATGGTTTAACTCTGAATCCAATTCCATATCCTTTCTTGGGCCATGGATTGAATTGAGTTGAGCTTTATTACCCTAGGGACTCCTGTTCTTTTCCAATACAGAAGCAAGTGACATTCGCTTTGTCACATGGTTTCTGTAGGGAATTTAAGGATATACTGAAGTCCAAGGTTGGACAACTTCCTTGTTTCTTTGCAAACACTGCCTGAATTGACAGAAGGTGAGGGTTGATGCATCCCCGTTAGAGGTTGTAGAGGGATTCTGGTTTTCTGTTTTCATTCTCGTTTCCATATGGAATCCTTCCGAAAGCCTCATGCAAAACGCTGACTCAAAGTAAATACTTTGAAATCCAACTACTGAAGATTTTTTTTTTTTTGGCTAATTTTTAAAGTACAGATTCAGCATTGTATAAATAAAGAATTCATCTCAGGTGAATTTTCAAGTTAAATGAATATTACCACTTGATGGCAAAGTTTAAAGAATAAAACATTAGTTTGTCCCTTAATTTTGGGTTTGATCTTCACCTTCATGATTGTAAGTTTGTATGTACTGAATGAGAGGCTGAGAAATGACCTACCTGAGTAGGACTTCAAGGGACCTTTAAATCCTAATCCCTAGAACCCCTAAATGTTTCTTTGTATGGAAAAAAAAGGTCATCGTGCATGTGACTAAGTTAAGACTCTTAGGGGTGGGGACATTATCTTGTGCTATGCTTTGGGCCCTAAGGATCCCTCTACAGATACAAGACTCACTGGGAGATTTGACACCCACACAGCATAGAAGGTGATGTGAAGAGGAAATGGTGGCAGATTTCGAGATACTAGCCTTGAAAATTGGAGTGATGAGTACAAACCAAGAAATGCTAGCAGCCATCAAAAGCTCGAAGAACAAGGAACGGATTCTCCCCTAGACTCTGGGGAAAGTACAACCTTGATGGCATCCTTGTTGTGGCTATAATACTGATTTTAGACTTCTAACCCCCAGAACCTTGAAAGAATAACTTCCTGTGTAGTAAGCCACCAAGAATGTGGAAATTTATTGTAGGGGCAATAAGAAATGAATACAATAGGTCACTCTCATAATATCCAACCATTGAGGCACATTCGCCAGGCAAATGAACTTACATGAATATTTAAAATTCTATTTCTTCAAATGATCTTCTAAACTATTGAGAATATAACTCAGCTACCTGCTTCAACCTATCATCTATAAGCAGAAAAAAATTAACAAAAGGAAAAGAGATATTGATTTAAGGGATGTGGATCAAAAAATATATAAACATGACAATTATGAATTCATTCCTTTTATTTCTGACCTACAGGGAACAGTTTTACAACATGGGTGCTCTTTGCCAGGAAGTAAGTAGACACTGGATTAGATACAAAGGGCTCCTATCACACCAGGATTTACCACTGTGGTGTTTCTATTTTTAGTCACTTGTCATGTTCTCCTAGGGGAAGCTACAAATAGTCTGGCTGGGTCCTTAGTCCAGAGAAGTAAGATGCCCACCATAGCATTCCTGTCCCTGACTGGGACCCTGATCTCTGATCTTTGGTCCCCAGGAAGCAAAACCAGCCCTGAGATCTTTTTTTTAAAAAAAGTATTATTAATTAATTAATTTCCAAGCTTTCTTGTGGTACATTAAGTTAAAACAAAACAAAACAAACAAAAACACCAAACACCAAACATATATTAGAGGTGCACAGCATGATGTTTCAAGATATGTACAATTTGAGAAATGGTAATTTTTTACCAAGCTAATTAATATATCTAGCACTGGAGCTAGTTACCATATTTTTGTGTGTTGAGAACATTTAAGATCTACTCTCTTCATCTTTTCAAGTATACAGCACAGTTATTAACTATAGCCATTATGACCTACTTTATAACTCCAGAACTTACTCATCCTTCATAGCTTTGTACACTTTGGTCTCTCTGCTTCTGCCAACCCCATATCCTGGCCACCACCCTTCTATACTTGGCTTCTCTGGGTTCCACTCTTCCATATTTCACTAATAAATAAGATCATGTGGTATTTGTATTTTTATGCATGGCTTATTCTGTTCAATAAAATATCTTCCAAATTTTCTTCATCTAGTTATCTGTTGATGGACACATAGGTTGTTTCCATGCCTTGTGAATGATCTGCAATAAAAATGAGAGTGAGATATGTCTTCAAGATACTAATTTCATTTCTTTTGGACATACACCCAGTAGTGGGTTGCTAGATCATATGGAAAATTCTATTTTTAATTTTTTGAGGAAACTTCTGTATTGTTTTCTACAATGACTATACCAAGTTACATTCCCACAAAAATTATACAAGGACTCTTTTCTCTACATCCTTATTGACACTTATATTTTGCCTTTCTAACAAGGGTGGTAATGTCTCATTGGGATTTTTATTTTCATTTCCATGATGATTAATTCTGAGTATTTTCTTTTCAAATACCTGTTGGTCATTTGCATGTCTTCTTTGGGGGAAAAAAGTATATTTATGTCCTTTTCCCACTTTTTAAAATTGGGGGTTTATTTTCTTGTTATTGAGTTTCTTACATGTTTTGGATATCAACCTTTTATCAGATGTCTGATTTGCCAATATCTTCTCCCATTTCACAGATTCTCTCTTCATTCTGTAGATTGTTTCCTTTGCTGTGCACAAGCTTTGTTATTTCATGGAATCCCACTTTTCTATTTTTGCTTTTGTTACCTGTACTTTGGTGGGATCATCTTCAAAAACATCATCGCCCAGACCCAATGCCAGGAAATTTATTTCCTAGGTTTTCTTCTAGAAGTTTTACACTTAGGGTTCTACATGTAAGTTTTATTTCTTTCAAGTAGATTTTTGTGTATGTTGTGAGATACCCAGTTTTGCAACTAATTTTGCAACTAACATTTATTGAAGAGACTCTTTTTTCCCCTCTGTATGTTCCTGCCATTGTTGTTGACAATTAATTGACCATAAATGTCTGAATCGATTTCTGCACTCTCTATTCTGTCCCACTGATCTGTGTGCTGGTTGTCAGGCTATTGCCATGCAGTTTAGATTCTATAGTTTTGTAGTACATTTTGAAATCAGGTAGTATGATGACTCCAGATTGGTACTTTTTCTTCAAAATTGCTTTGCTTATTTTGAGTCTTTTGTGATTCTATACAAATTTCAGAATTGCTCTTCTGCTTTGTGAAAAATGTCATCGGAATTTTGATAGACACTGCCCTGAATCTGTAGATTGAGGGGCATGACTGTTTTAACAACATTACTTTCTCTAATAATGAACACGGGACATCTTTCCATTTTTAATGTCTTCTTCAATTCCTTCATGTAAAAAGCCTTCACTTTCTTGGTTAAATTTATCCTTAAGTGTTTTGAGTGTCTGTAGCTATTGTAAATGGGATTGTTTTCTTGATTTCTGTTTTAGATACTTCATCGCTAGTGTCTAGAAGCACAACAGATTTGTGTACGTTAATTTTGAATCCTGAAATTTAACTGAATTAGTTTATTTCTAAAAGTGTGTGTGTGTGTGTGTGTGTGTGTGAGAGAGAGAGAGAGAGAGAGAGAGAGAGAGAGAGAGAGAGAGAGTGTATGTGTGTGTTTGTGTGTGTGAAGACTTTAGGTTTTGCTATGGATAAGTTTATGTCATCTATGAACAAAAATAGTTACTTCTTTCTTTCTGATTTGGGATTTGTTTTATCTTTTCTTTTCCTTTTTCCCCCTAATTGCTCTGGTTAGGAAAGTAGGATATTTTGCTGGAGAGCCCTTAGAGGAGGAATAACATCTATTTTACTTCTTCATTTGGAAATCACAAACAGAAGAACTTTAAGACATATTCCAGGTATCTTTAAGCCAAAGTATTATATGGGCAATAGAGAAACTAGATAGTAAGCTACAAATGACTGTTGGTTAGTGAATCAAAGCCAGTTAAATAAATTTAAACATTCTCTTGCACTGGACCCAAAAGATAAACTCATTTAACACGCAAGGGTTTACTATGCCCTTTCAGTGGTTTAATTGAAAAAACCTAACGTAACCCTCATGAAGAAGTTGTTTATTTTAAGAGCCTGTGGTTCAATATAGCTACTGATTTTAGACTCATTTCCCTCACCGGTGAAATCCTAAAAAGGTTTTTCAGGAATGTATTATTTTGACCTTCAGTTGAAGAGAAACACCATGCTTGGGAATTAAAATCTCTTTCCTCCCATTTAGAATTGGGCTTATTATTAGCTCGTTTCTATAGGAGTCCTGATTATTTTCCTCCTTTCCATCTTCAATCCAATAGAGTTTTTTCTGCTTTTTCCCCAGATCCATCAAAATTATTCTTGGGCGAAGGAGCAGCCATGTAGTAGTTAAGCCCTTTGGAATCTTTTTGTCCTTTTTTTTAATTGACATTCTTGGAAGAAGTGTGTGATCTGGTCTCTGCAGTGAACCCAGGGATGCGGCGTGCCATCTGCCCTGAGAAGAACTGTACTGGGTGGAACAATTAAGGCCTGAAGGCTGCCATCACCCTGCTCATTGCTTTGTGCTGCCAACTTCCTGGTCTCCTCTCAGTAGCAGGCCTGGTGCTGCTGGATGAGAATACAACCCTAAGAGCAATCGAAGCTGGGGTCCCAGGGTAACCATCTACATTCTGATCTCAAGGCGACCTCACATGGCTCCAGGGGAAGTTCCCAGTTCCTTCCCAGGCCCTCTGGCAGAAGGGTAAAAATACTACTCTATGCCATAGCTTCTAGAGTACATTTTTCTCATAGCCTAGCATCTTTTACCATTCTTGGCATTTCATTTTAGCCTGGATTGACACAAACTCCTTCCCTGGAAGATTTAAGTTGCCTTCTTTCTGCAAATTGCTTGGGCCCACTAACCTGAAACCACTTTAAAATAAATTCTCTGCTTGAGGTTTTTCAAGGCCACACTGATGGTGTGAATTCAGACCAAAGCTTGGGTTGTGGCTCATATAACTCTGAGGAAACTTTTCAGTTTCTTCTTTACCTAGTACCAAAGCAGAGACATCTATTCATTGTCCCTTTCAGTGTAGTGGGTTGGCTTCTCATTTACTCCAATGCAGAGGGTACAGTTCTTTGGTCTCCCCGCTTTAGGCCTTTATGCAGGGGTGCCTTTCTTCTGTTAATAGAACTTTGAAAAAGGGCTCATGAGTTTGTCAAAGACAGTAGAAGAACAACAGGTTATGCTGCCTCTACAAATTCTTCAGCATCTAGACTCAATTTATTTCTATTACAGCTTAAATTCTTTCCCTAATAAGAGCACCTTTTTTTTTTTTTTTTTTTTTTTTTTGTCTGAAGCATGCAGCCCCACCCCCAAATCTCCCCATACTTTCCCTTAAGATAGAACAAGCTTGACCAAAAGTGGCTCCATGTCCAGGTTTGTTTTTCACAGTAACATCAGCCTGGAGGTGGGATTTCCCACTCCATGACTAGGCCAACTGGGGTGAGTTCAGTCTTTTTAAAACTTTACTAAAGCATACAGTTTAGTTGCTTTAATAAAAAATAAAATACTTTTTAAAATAAAAGATAAAATAAAACACAGTTTAGTTGCTTTAGTTGGAATTCACCTCAACCCCACGGGATCAAAGTGCCCCCAGGGTCCTCAGCTCCCTTCCTTGCTGGGCCAGGGACAATCAATCACAGCCAGCTGTTTACACCATCTCCCTGTCTTCATCCCATTTTAGCTGTCTCCCCTCGCAGGGTTCCATACTTTCTACCAAATGTGCTGATTTAACTTTTCTTCTCAACTAGCTAGCCTGGAAACGTTTCTACTGAACACAAGGTTCCCAATTTCCTCACCCAGCGGCACACTCCAGCACTCTTGGGGTGTTCTCCTTTCTGGCCTTTGTCTGTTTAGACTGTTAATAACAAAATACTATAAACCAAGTAGTTTACAAACAACAGAAATTTACTTCTGGCAGTTCTTGAGGATGGGAAGTCCAAGATGAAGGCAGCAGCAAATTCAGCACCTGCCGAGGGCCCACTTTTTAGTAGAAGCTTCCTCTCATTGTGTTCTCACATGTGAAAAGGGGCATCATAGCTCTCTGGGATGAGGGCGACGGCCCAGCAACAAAGGAAGCTGAGAACACAGGGGCCCTTTGATCATGTGGGGTTAAGGTTAATTCCAATTAAAGCAACTAAACTCTATTTTATCTTTTATTAAACAAAGTATTTTCTTTTTTTATTAAAACAACTAAACCATGTGCTTTAATAAAGCTTAAAATTAGTGTATCCTGTAAATACACGAATTTCATGCTTGAGGGTGCTACCTTTATGACCTAATCACCTCCCCCCAGGCCCTATCTCCTAATACCATTGCCTTGGGATTAGGATATCAATATACGAATTTTGAGGACAAACATTCAGACCATAGCGGGACAGGTTAAGGATAAATATTCCTATTCCAAAAGGAAGGAAGGGTGACAATTTACAAGAAAGTCCAAAACTCAACATGGCAAACAAAATATATTTGTTAGCCTCCAGTATAATGGTTTTCGACTTCATGTCCCGCCCGCTGTACACACTGGGGTAGAGTTTGGACTCCCAAAACTCTGAGTGGCTCTGCTCCTGTAGCTTGTCTGGGTGCAGCCCCCACATGGCTCTCACAGGTTGGAGTTTCATGCCTGAGGCTCCCCTAGGTTGGAAAAACCACTCTACTGGTATGAGGACACTGGAGTAACCCATCCCTGTGGACGTACTAGGTATTGCTCCAGAGATGACTCTCTGGAGAATCTACTGTTGAGGTAACTTTCTGCTTGGGTTGTCTTCTCAAGGCTCCTGGTGTCTCCATCCTTTGCAATCTTGGTGGAGGTAGCCATACCCCATGCTTTGTGCATTCTGCAGGACAATGGAGATGGCTCTGCATGGCTGTCACCAATGTTTATCACTTGTTCCTTTAAGAGGGACAGCCACCTTAGTGTAGGCTGTACCTGGACCAGTTGCTAAGAATTACTATGCCAGGATGGGTGGAGACTTGAAATCATTTTGCTTCCAAGGACATGGCACTCTGTGCTTGTGATGGGGTGGGGACAATCCCTAAAATCTCTGAAATACTGTTGGGTCATTCTTTCATTGTTTTGATTTATACCATCTGGCTTCTACCCATCCATATGAATTCCCCAATCAGGTCACTTGGCTACTATGTTCATTTTTTTTCCTCCCAAACACATTTTTTATTTATTATTTCTTACAAATATGGAAGGGATGAGAATTTTCTAAATCTTTGAGTTTTGCTTCTTTTTGATTAAAAAAAATCCCACTCCTAAATCCTTTCTCTCTTTTCTTGCATTACTATAAGCATTCAAGAGAAGCTGAGCTGCTCCTTGAACACTTTGCTTAGGTATTTCCTGAAATATTCAATTTCATTGCTCATAAGTTCTATCTTCCACAAAACAACATGCACACGACATGCACATAAGTCAGCCATGTTCTTTGGCATTTTTTTCTGATGAAAATTGCCTTTTCTCCAATTTCCAATACTGTTCCTCACTTCTGTTTGAGACCTCATCAGAATGACCTTCAGTCTGTGCACAACCACTTAGGTAGTCTCTAAGAAGACGGAAGCTCTCTCTGCAGTTCTTTTCCTCTGAGCCCTCTCTAGGACTGTCATCTAACAGCCTGTTTATGGTAATATAAACTTTTCCAGCTTGCAGTTCAAAATTTGTCTAACCCATTATTAGTTCTAAGTCTACTGCTGCATTTTTAGATGTATGCATACCAGCACCTCTACTTCTCAGTCTATTTGGGTTTCTGTAACAACATATCATAAACTGAGTGGCTTATAAACAACAGACACTTATTCTAATAGCTCTTGAGGATGCAAATCTAAGATCAAAGCACCTGTAAATTCAGCATCTGGTAAGGGTCCTCTTTTTTACGGAAGATGATTTTTCACTGTGTTCTCACATGCTAAAAGGGACATGGTAACTCTCCAGTATCTTTTTTACAAGGGTATTGATCTCATTCATGAGGAACACACCTTCATAACCCAGTGACTCCCTAATGGCTTTGTCTCCTGATATCATCACTTTAAGGGTTAGAATGTCAACATAGAATTTTAGAGGAATGCGGACATTTGGACAATGGTACTTCTCTTCTTTGACACCATCTTCTCCTGTTCTTGATCCTACTTCTCTTATCATATCTGATCCTTAAGTGCTGGTTTCTCAGGATTCTTCCCAATGTCCCTTTCTGGTCTCACTCTGTGTAACTCTGCCATTTAATTGATGCTCTCAGAACTTCCATGATAATTGTTAGGCTAATGACCTCTTAGCCCTTATCTCCAGTCTAATTCCTCTGCTGAGTGCTTAACATGTCTTTTCAGCTATCCCCAGTCACCATCCAGAGGTGTATGAGACTCTATAGTCTAAAAAGAAGCTCAGCACCTTTCCCACAGATGTGTATCCCTTCCACATCGCCAGTCCTTGCTGGGCATCATGATGCAGCTTCTGGCCCTTCCTCCAAACCTGGATATCTTCTCAATACAGGAATTACTAGCTTTATAGGCTAATTATTTTTCCTCTCTAAATCTTATTTTCTAATTTATAAAATAAGAATCATAATGCCTATTTCATAGCCTTGTGAGGACTTTACATATATCTATGTAGTAGTTAGCATGGTAGTGACATAATAAGCAATGATGCCATATATAATACAAATTAATGTTATTTTTATTATACTTTATTCCTTCCTTTTCCGCAAGCCCTCATTTGATCACCAAACCTTCTTTTGCTCCTCTCTTAATCCATGTGTACTACAAGTATCTTTCTAATTTTTCCCATTTCTTACATCCCAATGATAAGATTTTAGTGTCCTCTTAGGCAAATTATTTCCTTGTGTTCCATCTTGTCAGCTATCAATCCATCTCCCACCATTAACCCAGAATGCTCTTCCAGCATGATATCTCTGATCATGTAACACTTCTGCCTAGAAACCTTTATAATTTTCCATCATCCTCAATATGGTACCTGCTAAGAACTGGTCTTTGTTATTTTGTTCTGCCTATCACCCTATGCCCATTCATTTTGAACACCAACATAAGGCACACACAATCTCTCTCTCTCTTTTTTTTTCCCTCATGCACTTTGCTTTTGTATTTCCTCTTGGAATCCTTTATTTCTTTTCCTTTTCTTGGTTAACTCCAATTCATCTTTCAGGTCATGGTTCTCAAGTGTGAGTTACTGGTTTCTCCTTATGCATTTCTTTTTTCTCTCCCACTGTTATGAAGGCATAATTTACAAAGAATCTTACAACTGAAAGTTGGTACCCTGTCTTAGTCTGTTTTCTGTTGCATTAACAGAACACCTGAGATTGAATAATTTATAAGGAAAAAATGTTTATTTGGAGCCACAGTTCTGAAGGCTGTAAAATCCAAGGTCAGTTGTAACAACCTCCTTTTGGGATAATTAATATAGTCCTATGAGAATGAGAATTCACTCACCAGAGTGAGTGGCATTTATCCATTCTTAAGAATTTCATCTCTTGGGGCTGGGGATGTGGCTCAAGCGGTAGCATGCTCGCTTGGCATGTGTGCGGCCCGGGTTCGATCCTCAGCACCACATACAAAGATGCTGTGTCCGCCGATAACTGAAAAATAAAGTGTTGAAATTCTCTCTCTCTCTCTCTCTCTCTCTCTCCCTCTCTCACTCTCTCTTTAAAAAAAAAAATTTCATCTCATGACCCAAACACTTCTCAATTGGCCTCACCTCCAAACCCTTCCATTTTGAGAAATTAAGGATCAACATGAACTTTAGTGGGGAAAACATTATTCAAACCATAGCATACCTTTTGACCAACATCTCCCCATTTCCCCGACTTCCCAGTCTCTGATAACTTTTGTGTTAGTCTCTGCTTCTGTGAGTTTGAGTTTCTGAGATTCCATTTAAGTCACACTATGCAGAATTTTCTTCCTCTGCCTAGCTTATTTCACTTGGTCTAACGTTCTTTCTTCAGGTTCATCTATGGTGTTATAAATGACAAAATTATCTTTTTTGTACTTCTGAATGATACCTGATACATATATAAGTGTGTGTGTGTGTGTGTGTATCATATATATACATATAAAATTTATTTTTCCATTCATATCTTGATGGACATTTAAGTTATTTCCATATTTTAGCTCTTGTGAGTTATACTGCAGCGAACATGTCTTTCTCTCTCTCTCTGTCTCTCAGCATAGTCAACAAAAGCAAAAATAAACAAGTGAGACTATATCAAACTAAAAAGATCTGCACAACAAAGGAAACAATCTAAAAAATGAATGACCACATGCAGAATGGAAGAAAATATTTACAAATCATATAGGTGATAAGGGATCCAAAATACATAAGAAATGCAACAATATAACAATGCAAACTAAAAGAAATAACCTGATGTAAAACTGGGCAAAAGACCTTAATAGACATTTTGCCAAAGAGTATATCCAAATAGTCGACAATTATGTGAAAAGTTGCTGAACATGTGAATCATCAGAAAAACTCCAACAATAACTCCAATGAGATGTTACCTCACATGGGTCCTCAGTGAGGTTGAAAGTGTGACCAAAAGGAATCCTAACACACTTTTGTGGTATACAATGGTAGAGCTATTGTGGAAATTAGTATAGGGGCTACTTAAAAATTCATTATAGACCTACTGTGTTCAGAATTCAACAAATCTTATTTCTGTGTGCATGTCATAAGGAACTGAAATTTGGGTCTTGAAGAGATGTTCTTATGCACTTTAGCTCTCAGATCTACACTTCACATAATATGCTAGTTTACCTCTTCCTAGGGTTACCAGATTCAATAAATGCAGGATGCCCATTAAATTTGAATTTCAGGGAAACAAGGAATAATTTTCAGTTTTAGCATGCCCAAGCATCTTATCCTCCCCTATTAGACTGTGCTTCCTGGGGCCAGGGGTCACTATTCCTTCTGGACACCTCACATGCCTTACTCACTGCTGAGTAAATGAATATACCACGCAATGCAGCCCAGGTATGGGTTCATTATTTGCATGTTAGGTGATGACGTGCTTTCTGATCTGTCATTTTGATACTATTCTCATCATGAAGCATGTTCTTTTAGTTTCATTGTCTGTCTCTCATGTGTGTTTTAAAGCAAACAGAGATCTTAGAAACTGCCTGCCTGCACCACCATTGGCTTTCCCATAAATGTCTCAAAATGCCCATGTTTGGAATCCTCATCATGTCAGAATAGAGTGTAAATTCCAATCACAATTTTCATTGTAAAACAAAAGAGAAGCAAGAATATAACTTCGACAATTTGACTCCCTTTCCCCTTTTTGTTCAGTTTGAAAGGCTTCTATTCTCTCGAATACCAATGTTTTCTGTTCTTGCCTGGCAAAGACATAATTTAATCTCCAAGGCTTATTTGCCAAAAGAATCATTAGATGTGGATAAGATCCAGGGTTTGAGTTTTTATTAATTTGGGATGCATGTTCATCTGAGAATAAAAGTGTAGTCATCTCATAGGAAACTTCAAAATGAAGCTGCAACCAAAGGAGAATTCATGGACATTTCAATCCATGAACCTATCAGCTTCCCTTGGCCAAATGAAAGTGTTTCTTGTGCAGATTATGAATGGAACAGAAGGAAACAGGTTTCAAAGGTAAATTCTTCATGCTCCGAGTCATTGAATACTTTCTGTCTAGAGAAAAATTGGAGAACAGGAAAATGCCAAGGGGTCTGACTGCTTCATGCTATACTGCGATCGACTGTGCTTCTTCGGCAATCTGGTTTAACAAATAAAATGCTGGGTTCTTTCCAAGTTAGGACAAAACACCTTACTATGGTTTTCCATATATTGTTCTCAAGGCAAGTACCAAGGTGATTATGGCCTGGGATGTTTGGCCAATGAGATGAATCAAAACCTTATTTTTTTTCCTTCCTGTTTTGGTTATCCAAAATAGGAACAGATTTTAGCCTTTGGGTGGTTGTATGATGTACATAAATCTGAGACCAAAAAAAAAAAAAAAAAAAAACTACAAGAAAGATCTGCTCCAACCATGTTTCCCAGGGGATTAAACACATTAAAATCAAGAGGCACTCTCATTGTAGGATTTAATTGAACTATTTCTCAGTAGCTGGTATTTAGTTTGCTTTATTTATATTTAATGTAGCTGCAAGTAGAGGACTGTGAACTGGGTCTCTGGGCTAATCATGCTGACGTGTTTAGGATGAAACTCTGGGGCTTTGCATAGCAGAGTTTCCGCCGTCAGGTCAGCGCAGGGTTATTGAGTTTCTGAGGTTGAGGATGGGCCCGGTTAGTGCGCGTGCCTCCAGAACAGGAAAAGAAAATTGCACCTGGAGGCGACAAGAAGAGTCAAGAGTAATTTGACTTGAGAGAGCGAAATGAAATCCTGCAGGAGGTCGAGTTTGCTTTCGCCAGGAGGTGTCGCTGTTGTCAACACACATTCCCCGAGATGGAGGGATGATGAGCCAGCATCCTTTGACAGCAAGAGGAGAGAAATAAATTCTAGTTTCCCCCTTCCCACCTCCCTCCCTCCCTTGCTGCAATTTGTATCACCTGTGTATGTTACAGTTACAGGTGTGTTAAAACTTGGTCACCGACATCGCGAAGACAAGTTCAGTGGTGAAGGATGGAGAGCGATTTGTATTGTCCTGAGGGGTCACTCACCCACTTACACTTGAAAAAGGAACTTCACTTTATTCCTTTTTTGAAGTAATAGTTCTAAACTCATGAAATTTTAAAATCAGGAAGTTGCAAGGAACCGACCCCTTGGCATCTCTCCATTCCTGCATAAGTCAGTAAAATTCCTGAAGATTATACCCAACAGGCAGAGTGGATGGACTTCAGAGTCTACACTCTGGGCTATTATTTGAGTTTTAAAATTAATGCTGGAAACTTCTGAGTCATTCTTATTTTCCCTCCAAAGTCAGAGAGTGGGGACTGAGATTCTGCCACTATGTAATCCAGCTACGTACTCTTCTTTGGCAAGTTATTTATTGTGCCAAAGTCTCAGTTTCCTCATAGAAAGGTAAGGGTGGTAATGCTACTTAACTTTTATAAGAATATGGAGAAGATTAAATGGAAAAAAAATGAGAGAATACATACCAAGCACCCAAAACAATGCCTGGCAGACAGTTCAATGAGGATTAACTTCACCTGACTATTAGTATTGACTTCTGGACAGTAGAGAGGCCATAGTGGGACTTGAAGGTCACATCGTCCTTCAACTTCCCTATCTTGCCCATTACTATTCCTTATGCCTTCATTTTCCTTTACATCCCCATATCTGGTCTGTTCTCCATTTGAGTTGGTGGGTTTTTTTTTTTTTAATTTTTTTTGTTGTAGATGGACACAATATCTTTATTTATTTTATGTGGTGCCGAGGATTGAACCCAGTGCTTCACATGTGTGGGGCAAGTGCTCTAGCGCTAAGCTACAGTCCCAGCCCTGAGTTAAGTGTTTTATAAAACCTATTGATGATACTTCCTGAGTTGATTTCCTTTGTTGGAAGATGTTTTAATTTTTTTTTTCTCTTTCTCCTCTCTATCTGTCCAAATTCTTCACTCCCCTCAAACTCCAGATCAACATCCACCTCCCACGTATAACCTTCCCCATCTTTCTTTGGCCAAATTTCTGCAGCACTCAAGAGATTGCATTCTACAAACATGATTGCTGTCATTACTGTTTCTTCCACCCTTGCGGGGTTAGGTATGTAATCTCCACTTCCTCAAATAGATTCTTTGTTGTGGTTTCTTAAGGGTGAAAAGGATATTTGCGTCTTCCTTCTCTTCCCTGTCGCACCCAGCTTAGTTCCGAGAACGTAGGAAGGATGGAGTGCGTTTTTGTCACTGGTTGATTTATTGAGAGTTCAGAATGTCAGGGAGACGTGTTGAGACAAACACAAGCAAGTAATTTTGAAACTAAGTAAGACGAAGGAATTCAGTGGGGACTCGGGGTGGAAGGTGGAGAAGGAAGACTTTGAGAGGAGTCACAGAGACCAGGTCTGACAATTTAAAACTGGGAGAAAAATGAGTGCCGGGGTACAGTTACAATTGATGGACAAAGGCAGTGGCCCTGCATGAAAGTAGCAGTGTGTTCTCTAGGAAATAGCCCTGGAGACTGGTTTGGAGTTTTCGCTCTGTCAGTAACTGGTTGGGTGACCTTATGAAAACTACGTCGTCACCTCCCTGGACCCAGGTTTCTTTCATTGTAAAACAAGAAGCTTGGATTATATGACATCTAATGCCACATCTGACTCTAAAACAGTGCGTTTCTAAGATGGGGATGGGAGGCAATTTTAGACACAGAAGAGTTGGGTGCCAGGTATTCCTTTCTCCTCCCCCAGAGTGTAAGGAAATAGTGTGGGGTGAAGCCCTGACCCTGTTCTGTCACTGACTCACTCTGACCCACTCAGTTAATCATCCAAGTGCTGGTGGAGCCCTGGGATGTGTCAGGCACTGAGCTAGTGCTGGCAATGACATATGTGCACGATGAAATGGACACGTCCCTTCCTCTGAGAATTTGCAATCCAGTGGGGGAATACAGGCACAGAAACGTAAAGCTGCAACTGGTGTCGAGTGCTAGGAAAGACGCGGATGTGCGGCATGAGAGGGATCCAACTTGGACTGGAGTCTGCGAAAATTTCTGAGTGGAAATTACCCAGGTGAATGACAAGCAGAGGGAAAGAATATATGTGCACAGGTTCTCTGGTGGGAGAGAAAAATGGCAAGTTTGAAAAATAGAATTGTGCTGCTAGAGCCGAGAGAATGAAAGAAGAGAGTGAGTTAGGTGATGTGGGAGGGATGGGGGTCAGATTGTGGGAGATATTCTAAGAAATGACAAGAACATTGTTTTTTATTCTAAGAACAGTAAGAAGCCCTGAGTGGGCGCATGGGCCATCAGCATGGTGATGAGTGGATGCCAGGGAACGAGGCTATCCGGGAGGAGCACGCAGGAATCCAGGTGAGGCGAGGAACCATAGCTGGGTCTAGAGAGGTAATGGTGGAAATAGAAGCATTTCAGGTTCTCATTTCCTCATCTGCAAAGAGAAGGGCTGAATCAAACGTTGGGGTTCTCTCTGCAATGTCTGGGGCTTGATAGAATGGAAATACTTTGGAAGACAGTGTGACACTGTGTGACAATATGAGTGGCATTTGCCAAGCCAATGTGTGCAGATGGAACTCTCACCCCTGGCCTTTTAGGGTGTGGGGTCTTTTTCTGCATTTGGGGGATCTCTCAGATTCCTCTCACAGGACATTCACGACACGGCGGAGACACAGCTCCAACCTCTCTGTAGAACTTCCAGCAACTGCTCTTTAAGTTTGTACTTGGAGTCAAATTAGAGCACAGGATGAGGAATTATAATTTTCCTCTGGCAACCACCCTCCCTTTTTTCTTTTGGCTTTGGTTTTATGTGTACAGGAAGCTCTAGACACAACAAAACAAACAGCTTCATCTACTCATTTCACCGCCGGCTCCACTGGAAGAAATGATGAGAACACTTTGGAAACATTTTCCCTCAGGAAGCATAAATCCCATGAAAATCTCGAGAATTTTATATCAGAACTTAAGCTTCCTGATATAACAACAAGAAGGGCAATCTACTGTAAATTTTACTGCTTTCCCCTGACCATAAAAAGATATGGTTATTGCAGAAAATTTGGAAAAAATGCAGAAAACTATAAAAAGAAAATTAAGATAACTCATAATCTCATTACCCAGAGATAAATAGGTGAACATTTTCACTGATTTATGACTAATTGTTTTGTACCAATATCAATATGTACGGAAGTATATTTGACATATAAATATATATTCCCTTCTTGCGCTGCGGGGGCATAAGGGTTATTATTTAGTCTGCATATGGACTGCTGGTTCAAATTTACCATTTTAGGTTAAATTCAAGAAGTTTCTACTGTTCTAAAACCTCAGTTTTTTCACCTCTAAAATAGACATCCTAATAACACTAACCTCTAAGACACTGTCAGAACTACATGAGATCAAATATGTAAAACACGTTAACAGCTCCTGGCACCAATACTTCAATTTGCACTAATAAAACATAGATTGTTTTTGTTGTAATATTTTGCTTTATAGTTCCTGTGATCTTAGTTTTCCTTTTATTCTCTCTCACTTTCAGTTTGTCCTGTGATTTTGAAGGCACACATTCTCTTTTTAGTTCTGGTGGCTGTCTTTGGGTTTTATTTTAAAATTTTGCTTTGTCCACATTTACTTGATCATTGAAGTCAAGCATAGTATATGGTGATCTTCTCCCTCCATGTAAGAAGTGGACTGTCTTTTGGGTAAAAGAATATCTAGATCCTGGGGACTCTTCAGGATAGATGGCCCACTATGTGAACACATATTCAGACTTTTTGTAACAGGTAGATTATTCATCCTATGGCAAGATGAGGAAACAAGTCTCGAGAGGTTCAGTAACTTATCCCTGATCACTTTGTTTTAAGGTGTAGGATTAGGAGTCAAACCCAGTTCTTTCTGACTCCATATCCTTTTATGCCTGGCTCATTTCTTTACTATCAAGTGGTCCTTGAGGTCCTTTGTTGTAAACTTGTGGGGTCAGAAACTCACCAGTTTCTGTCTCGGTCCTTCCTGTCTCTTCTGGGTTCTGCTCCCATTTCCTAGAGCAGTTTGGGAGAGTCAGCCAGACACCTCCTGATTCTCCTTATGTTCTTGGATTCAAAGCAAGAACCATGAGAGTAAAAAACATGATCTTTGTCCTTAAGTAGACTTTGGGTGAAGTAATATCAGAATATGTAAAGTAATTAGAGAAGGATACAAAACCGAAAAGAATTAGAGTGAAAATATATTAAGCAAATTATCAACTTATGAAAGTTCAACACAAGGGGAGAAAAGCATTGGGCACAATTTCCAGTGAAATTTTATCTCTACCCCCCATCTTTTACTCCATCTGAAATGATATAATTATAATCGAGAATTGGGGATTCAAAGGCATTATTAGAGCTAAATGGTAATGCAATAGCAAGAGAAACTTCTGCAGGGGTCCTTGGCTGTTTGATGTAAATGTAAAACAGATTCTGCTAAAATAATAAATGTCAAATATAAAATCCATTGTTTCCAATTACTGCCACTTCACAGACTTTAACTACCTAATTTAGCCAAAGCATGAGGGGAAAATATTTTGCGCTTGAAAATGTAAATTAAAACATTTTCCAATGCAGCCACAATGCCGAATTACTGAGCTTGGCAGACCCCCACTCCATCTCCTATGGTCCATTACCCTGGCCCAGTGCCCTGGAGCTTATCGGGGCTGCAAGACATTCTTTGCTTCAGACTCTGCTTCTTTGATAAGGGTTATCACTTTGCTAGATGGAGAAAGCTCAGATGCGCCAATTTGGGGCTTTCACTAGAAATTCATGACAAGGTAAGGGGCATGCTGATGGCTTTTTTTTTTTTTTTCAGAGTTATTTTTCTCTTTACTAAACAAATTGAAATACACGATCTGTGTGAAACTTTTGCAGACCTCCTGGGAGTAAAAACACAGTTATTTTATTTTATTTTATTTTTTTGCTTGTTCAGGCTCCCTCTTGATTTTAGGTTCTTTGTGCTGCATGGCTCAGAAAACAGGCAGGTTGATCTACCCTGCAGGGAGTTGACAAGAGGAGTGTGGAGCAGGATCAACTTGAAGACATGGCATGCTCTGGCCTCGTGCATTAAGAGTTCTGTGGGGCTCCTGGTTCTCCCTGCCCAGGCCCCACGGTTTCACTTCTGCTGTCCTCAGAGCTTCCCAGACTTCCCAGGAGGTTCTCAGTTTCTTCTTCCTTGTGTGGCCTGCCTGTGCTGTGGGTTTGCCTTATCTTGGGGGTTTCGGAGCTGTGTGATACGAGGCAAATCATGTGGTACCCAGAGGCCTCACGTGCCTGACTGGTGCTTGATGCCTAGGTATCTACTATCATGAATTATTATATGATAATTCCTCTCTCTCATCACCTAAGTTTTTTTGGGAAAGCAATTTTCAAAGTTATTTTCTAATTTTGAGCTGCTTTAGGCTATTCTTTTTTTTTTTTCCTTTCTTTCTTTTCCTCTTTGATTTTACTGCTCATTGATGTGATCTCCTGCATGGAGAGAGACTTGTTTTTAGGGCCAGATGCTGAAATGACCCATGAAAACCGTGGTGCCAACTGTCCCCTTAGGATCAGCACAGAACCACCCCTTGAGCACATATGTAAATGAACCCACATGCTTCACACAAACTTACTGTGGATACTGGACCTCTTGTGTTCCTTCCAGGATAACTCTGTCTACCCGTTCCAACTTCTAGGGAATGTTCCTTTCCTCACCTTGATCATATGGTGTACATGGAAACAGACATGCTTTCATCATTCCTATGGATGTGATCCCCAATGTTTGGTACAGGGTAAGGAGTCTGTGTTAGGCCCGTGGTAGCATTTTTCAGACTCTGGAAACTTGGGGTGGGATAAAGTGAGATGAAACGCCTGATCATGTTGGTGGCCATATTTCCTGACAGGTGGAGGAAGAGTGACAGGACTCAGCATGTGCAGAGAGAAGCAGAGAGAAGAGACAAAGAACAAGGGGCTGACACCTCTCTCTGCCATGCCTGATTCTGCTCTCTCTGCAGCCAAATGCACCTAGAACTTCCTGTGGTTCATAGGTTCCTAGGTGCCACTTTGTCGAAAGCTGGTTCAAATAGGAGTTGTGTCACTTGCAGCCAGTATTGTTATCTATTTCTGTATAATAAATTACCACAAAACCAAGTGGCCTAGGATGACAATGCACAATTACTATCTCTTAGCTTTTCTGGGTCAGGAATTCAGGAGCCACTTGATGAGGTGATATTTGACGTGGGATTGCTAATGATATTCACTCTGATATTAGTTGGTGCTCCAGCCACCTGAAAGATCAGCCAGGGATGGAGGATCTGATTTCAGGGTGTCTTGGACACATGGGAATGAGTTGGGACTGGCTCATGGTAAGGGTCTTCAGTGCCTCCTGCCCCAGAGACCTCTTCTTAGAGCTCGCTGTGCCCTGTCATCATGGTGGAGGACTTCCACTGGATTAAGGGATCCAGGAGAACAAGGCAGATGACACAAATGTGACTCATGCTCCAGCCTGCAAAGTGACACACCACTGCATCTTCAGTATTCGACTGTTCGTGCAGATCAACCCTGATTTAATGCGGGAATAGAAATACACGAGGGTGTGAATGCCAAATGGTGAAGACTCCAAGAGGCCATCTTGGAAGCTAGCCACAGTAGAACCAACGAAGTCCTGACCGGTACACTAGGGTGACAGATTTCTGTTTCTCAAAGTTGGGTTTTGTAGCATATAGGTATTCTGATCACACTGATCATCAACATTTGTTCTCAAGCTAACTGGCGTAATCACTTATATTTTGGAGTTTAAATTCACATACTTCTCTCTTGTTTTGCCACCATAGAATGTGAATTCATGAGTGGATAATTTCCTTTTGCCTACATAAATTTCTTCTTGGTCTAGGTTTCTTACTGGTTGGGTACATGTAGAAGTGGGGATGAGATCATGACATAAAGCAGCCAAAAAATAAATTGCCAAAATAGTTTCTTTGACTATCCAAGTTCTGTCTTCTTCTCAGTTCAGAGGTAGATTTAGAAGAGGCGAAATGGAATTAAAATATCTGGCATTTAGATGTAGTTTGCTATATACAAATTGTGTGATGTCAGTCATGTCACTTAACCTTGATGAGTCCCTGTCCTCATGTTTTAAAAACAGGGCTCAACAATTTCATCTTACAGTGAGTGTATGAGGACTCTATAATGTAATGCTTTATAAACTACAGGCAGTCCCTGGTTTAGGATGGCTCAATTGAACAGTTTCTTGATTTTATTTATTTATTTATGTATTTTTTTAAAGATGAACTGTGTCTCATTTGAAAGACCAAACACCTTTATTAGACCACATGACACAAGTATTTTTGGAACTGTAAACTCAAAGTTAACTATCTCAAGCAAGGAGGGTTAATGTTACTTCTGACTGTTATTTGTCCTTGTCATAAACTGAAGCAGGACTTCCCTGGGTCCTGAAATGGGAGCTGCGTGACAATTAGATAGATGACAAAGTTTCTTTGTGTTATAATATGTAATGTTTAGTTATAGGTACAAAGACACAAATCCTTCAGTTTCTTGATTTTATAATGGTTGTGAAATCAATGCGTTTTCAGTAGGAACTATTCTTCAGTTTTGATCTTTTCCTGCCTGGCCAAATGCTGAACTATACCTTTGTGATGCTGGGAAGCCAGAGTGGGCCCAGGGAGCTGCCTGATCACAAGGCCAAACAACCCAAATTCTATGGTATTCCATGTTGCTGAGCTATGATGTTTGGTAGGCTGTGTGTATTAAATGTACTTTGATTTTATGATATTTTCCACTTATGAAGGATTTGTTGGCATGTAATCCTACCATAAATCGAGGAGAACTTGTATCAGTCACTGTTTGTTTGTTTGGAAAGGTATCATGGTATTGCTTTGGGAATCAGAAACTAGGTTTGGGTCTTAGTTTTGGCTCCCACAGTCCTATGTTCTTTTGAGTCGTTATTTATCCACTTTGGTTGGTTTAATAATAATTATTCAGATTTCATGCAGACATCTTTAGATTACTTTCTTAATATCTATTGTAAAGGGGTTGGGATGAAATATATTGTATCCTATATATCAAAGTCAACATGAGTAAGTGATTTATGTAATGAATGAACATTTATGGAGGCCAAGAATATGTCGGTTGTGAGCTGAGTGCTTTAGATACATTGGAAAACAAGATTGACAACATCCTTACCTTCTTAGATCTTAGGGGAGAATGTAACAGATAGGCAAGAAATTATAAAGCCATATGATAAATAGTGTGGAGAGAAAGGTAGGTGCTCTGGAAGCCCATAGGAATGATTCTTAACCAAGACTTTAGGGTTACATCTGGATTTCATGAGGGACGAAGTGAGACCTGAAAGTTGAGTTGGAATTACTTAGGTTAAGGGAGGTGGGAGAGTTTGGGGAAAGAGTTCCTCAGGTGGAAGACAGAGCCTTAGTAAAGAATGAGAGGTAAGAGAACAATAAGAACAGGCAGAAATTTGTTCAATGTGCCAAGAGCCAAGAGGCAGAGAGGCAGAGTAGCCAGCTGTGAACTAGAAAGATGAAGAGATTCTTGTAAGTATAGTAAGGCTTTGCCCTGGATTTTATCTTGAGGCCAATGGGGATTCCCTGAAGGATTCTAAGGCGAAAGAGAGAAAATCAGATTTGCATTTGGGAAAGATTGGCCACTGAGTATTTCTCAATGGGGCTGCTATTGGCATTTTGGTTGGAGCAGTTCTTTATTGAAGAGATTGATCATTTTAAATACATGAGGTCGAATATATCTATCCTCCCTCACCACAAAGACATCCCTGTCCTAATTCCTGGCACCTACAACACTGTGTGCTATGTGGCAAAAGGGACCTTATAGACAGAATTAAAGTTATGGACCTTGAATTAGGGAGGTTGTTCTGTATTTCCCTGATCTGGTGTGCCCAATCTAATCACATGGGGGAGAGCAAGAAAGAAGAGTCAGAAAAAAACGTAGAAGAAGAGAAGTCAAAAGACACAAGACAAGGATTCAATCCACCCTTACTACCTCAAAGGTGATGGGAGCCATGAACCAAGAAGCAAAGGAGGTCCCTAGGGGTTGAGAAGGATCCTGCTCACAGCCAGCAAGGGAACTGAAACCTCAGTCTACAGTTACGCAGTGCAGGACTCTGCCAACAACCGAATGTGCTTCCAAGGGGATTCTCCCTTGGGATTCCAGTTAAGGAGTGCAGTGTTCTGAATTTTCACAGTTAGGGTGCTGTCAGACTTCTGACCTACAGAACTGAGATAATAAGCAAATGTGGTTTTAAGTTTTGAAATTTGTGGTACTTTGTTATCACGGCAATGGGAAATTAATACCCTTGGCCTGTCACTATCCCTGATTCCTGCCCCTTCATGCCAACACCCCCCACTTCCACCCCAGTTACTGTGATAGCCTCCTGTACCCTCTCAACACACATCTGCAGGCGAGCATAGGGGAGGGGTGCAGTGGAGAAAATGTCCTCCTGGTTGAACCGCTGCCGTGGAGACTTCTGGATAGGAAGAGCCCTGGTTAGAAGGAAGAGGAACCAGTTAGAAGGCGAGGGATAAAGTGACCTGGAGGAACATAGTGGTTGTGAGAATAGAGAAGGGGATGAACCTGAGAGATAATTAGGAGGCTGAATCAGCTGGACTTGTCAGTGGAACTGAATAGGGTAGGGGTCAGTGATCCCCTCTGTCTCTTTGCTTCTCTGCTGCTTCCTCCACCCCTCTACTCCCCGCCCCCCATCACTACATACTTCCAAGAGCAAACAGGGCTTTTGCAAGAACCTAACTTCCCCTTCAGTGAGCAAAAGCACCACATTCTCAAAATCATTGCCCATTTGTACCAGGATCAGCCCAAGAAGGGAAATACCTGCAGAACTATTGGAATCCCCAAAGGGCCCCTTGTGGCCTAATGCACCCTGTTGGTGAAACAGTCATTACTCGAACAGCTTTCAGCCATTGTACACCACAATCGATGATAGGAAATGAAGATTTTATACTTTCTAACACAAGTAAGTCAGCAGATCCAAATGGCTGGAACGAAGTTTGAACCAGCTAAGCCTATCGAGGTAAGCCTATGGCATTGGAGAACATTTCACCCTAGAGAGCTTTGCATACACAGTCCTGCATCACATTTCCATCAGTGATGGACCACGGGCCACCTTATATGATGACGGTCCCAATATTAGAGTGGAGCTGAGAAACTACTCCCTTCTAGTGACCTTACCATTGTAACATTGTAGCACAACTGACTCACAGTTTCATGGTATGCAGGTTAAACAAACCTGCAAGTTGCCAGTTAGATAGAAGTATAGCTCATACCATCATGTACAGTGTCTAATACTCGATAATAAATGATTATGTTGGTGGTTTAGTATTTACTCTGCACTGTTAGAGTGTAGTCCTACTTATAAAAGGAGTTTATTGTGAAACAGTACACCTCGTTACACCAGTAGCCACCTCATCCATCTTGTGTTTACTGTGTCTCTTGATTGCATCGGGAGGCCAGAGAGAGTGATTGACCTATGCCGTCTGGGCTTGTGTAAGGGCACTCTCCAACGTTCACACAAAGACGAAATCACCTAATGTCACATTTCCCAGAATGCATCCTGGGTTAAGAGACCATGCTGAACTTTGTCCAAATGGGCTTCTGCCCCTGTTTATGCTCATGTAGCCAACTCCTTCTACTAACTACCTTCTACATGAAATTCTCACCATGGTTTCCATATATATATATATGTATGTTGTGGACCAGGCTATATGGGCAAAAACCAAACAGACTCCATTTTGCCCTGAGACTCCACATCATGTAGGAAATGCTTCTCTTCAAATGTTTGAAATTTTTTCTCATGTAAGAAAAGCCGCACCTCCACCCATCAACAGTTGCTTAGCATAGCATGTTTGGCAACACAAAATGGCAATTCTTATACAATGTGAAAGTGTTCTTTCTTTGGTTCCCGTTTTTTTCTTGGACAATGTACCCTGTCAGAGATTGTCTAGACGTTAGTAACCATTCTTTAACTTGTACACAACTAGGGACTTTTGGGCCCACTCCTTTTTCTGCTTGTGATTTTAGATCTCATGACGTTTGTTTATGGTTTTGAATCATAGCAACAGCCACTTATGCTTTAATATGGTTTTGGACTACAAAAGGTGTACTCAAACCCCAGGAGTGGGGTCGAAGGGTGTAGACTCGCAGTCTACCCCTTGGCCTGGCAGCTGGTGGACCCAGACTGCCAACTGGTGAAGAAAGTTAGTCTCTTGCTTTTAAGTTCGACTCGGTGATTTATTGCAATCCCTCCTTAGCAATATTGGACTGGGCTCTTAAGGAGGTAGGGCATGCAACAGGATGATTTCAAACTGAGTTTGCTCTTACTTCACACATCATAGCCCACTCACTTGCACCCCTAATCTGGCCTCTGTTGAGTTCCCTTGCTTAGTAACCGGGAAGACCACAGGGCATAATTAGCCCAATATCTTGAGAACATGAATACACAACCAGTTACCCAAGACTCATTCGTCACGAGTGTTGTGGGAACATTTTAGAGTTGGTTTTAGGTGGAAAACTAAAATTCCATTTTTCCTACATTCCTGAAAACAAGCCACAGGGACATGAATGAGGCATCAAGTCAAGCAATAATGATTCAACCTAATGTGTCAGTTGCTTCAGACATTCTGAATTTTTTGTGCTATTTCATGATCAAGCAAAGCTTTCCCCACTTTCTGCTCTTTCCCCACTTTCTCCATTTAAGTGGAGTCAGTTCTGTTTTTTACAGACCAGGGACCAGGACAGGTGTTTCTGGGTGTGCTCCCAACTTACCTAACTTGGGAATTGTTTTCCACTCCAGGAGGCCCTCTTTATTCTCCGCCTAGGAACCAAGAAAAAGCCAAGGACATAAAAAACAGATCTCACTGTCAAACTCTCTTGGTGTCATTTTTCTGATGCTGACTCTGTCTCAGGACTTTCCTGATTTTATAATTGTAGCTATTTATTTGATCTTGGATGGGCAAATCGGCTTGGGAGATAAGGGATGTGCTATGTCAAGATGCTCTAACTTTGGTTGGCAATTATCTTCTGAACATTTAGGAATGGTGACAGCCGTCTCTCCATTTTTGAATATATTTCTGGCATTGTCAAACCTTCCATCGCAGCAGAGGTGGGAGACGGGCCTTATAGGAGATGAGATAGCTAATAAAAGTATAGAGTTGGGATTTTTTTTTCTCTATAAAAGAAAATCCATAAGTGACAAAATATCTCAGCAAGTCATTTTTCCTCCCGAATGTCTCGTGTGGTGCGTGTGCTTGGCACATGCACAAATTAGGTTTACAGATTCTGTAAAGCAATTCATCCTGCCCTGAGTCTAATGCCAGTAATTTTTCAAGGAAGTCAGCAAAATGTGGCCTGAGAAGGAAAATGCTGTCATTATCAAAAAAAAAAAAAAAAAAAAAAACCCATGAAAAAAACCTCTGTTGTTTTTATTCAATCTGCCATTGAACTGTGACTAAAACATTTACTCTTAACCTTTAATTTTTAATTTTGTCGTATTCTTCCTTCAAAATGAGGTTGAGTTCTAAGTTCTTGTACCCTAACATCGTGCTGTATAGTTATATAAGGGGTTTGTTTCAGCAAAAATGATTACTGGTATCTGTAATAGAATTGTAATAACTCAATACTGTTTTATAAATTTTTGATTCACTCTGCATTTTTTATTTGACAGCTTGCCAAGTTCCAGTTTTTATCTGATCATCTTTGCATCAATAATACATGAGGCAGAGATCTTCTGAAAAGCGGATACTTTTCCCCCCCTCACTGAATGCTTTGCTTTTGCCAGCAAAAATATTGATTTGGATTTAATAATCTGTAGTCCGTTTGGTTTGATCACACTTAGCGGGAAACCCTAAAAAGAGCCACGGCCATATATCCGCCAACATGGAATCAATTGCGCTTCTCTAATAAATGCAATCATTGAACACCTGATCCATACTATTGCTTGTTACGTGTAATTGATTAAAGGTTTGACACAGTTGAGATGCAAATGGCCCCAGGTTTCTCTATTCAGATCCTCTCAACCAAAAAATGATAATCAGAACGATGCCGTAGAAAGATGATGTTTCTGATTGTAATTTCTCATCACCTCCGTCAACATACATTACAGAATTGTAACAGTGCTGCTGATCTCAGTCTTGCTTCCAGCTGTTCCTGTTAAAGACGACTGCAAGAGGAACAGGCCCATCCTATAACCTGCCTCCAGCATGGTTATAAATAATCAGCGTCAAGAATATGAACAGACCGGGCACTGGGAAGGCCCTCCACCGGTACATCTTCATCCTCTGTCCTATTTTCCATCTGGGTGGAATGTAATCAATGCCATCTTTTAACATTCAGCATTTCCCGTCTGAAACAAATGGCAGAATGCTGGTAAGCAAGAGAATTGCTAACCCAACAGCTGTACAACAATTAAATCAGAATTTCTGGGGGTACGAAGTGGGCATTGGTATTTTTCCTAAATCTCCCCAGATCATTTCAATGTGCAACTCAGTTGAGACTTCGGGCTCCACTGGAAAGCTTGCTACTCTCAGCATCTCATGCGGCTGGCTGCCAGCATCATGGGCTTGTTAGAAAGGCTGAAACCTCAGGACGCCCACCTAGGTCTACCAAATCAGAATCTGCATTTTGGCAGCCTCCTCCCCAGATGATTTGTAATGTAAGCACATTAAAGTTTGAGGAGCACCGGCTACTGATACAGAAAACTCTTTTTTGAGTTAGGCAAGCCAATCATTAACAGATTGGCAGCTTCCTGTGTTCCGAGAGGAAGTGGGATGGCACGTAGCAGTGGGCTTTGCTGTCAGGCAGTCCTAGGTTTGTATCCTGCTCGTCCCAGCCATGGGCTGTGGAACTTTGGTTACGTCTGTCACCATGGTTAGATATTGTTTGTTTCCCTGAAGGTTCATGTGCTGGGAGCTTGGTCCTCACGTGGCAGTGGTAGGTGAAGCACCTTTAAGAGGTGGAGACTAACGGAAGGTCCTTAGGTCACTGGGAGTGCACCCTTGAAGGGAACTGTGGGAACCTAGCCTCTCTGGCTTCCAGGATCACCCATGGGCTCTCTTCCTTATGCACAAACTCCCATCATGATATGATACAGCCAAGGGCTCTCACCAGTGCCCAGCTGGTACCAGTGCCATGCCCTTGAAATTCCAAAACCATGAGCTACATAAACCTCTTTTCTTAATAAAGTTAGCCTGCCTCAGGTATTTCGTTCATAAAAAAAATTGATATGTACCTTCAAACTTTAGTTACTCGTCTGTTATGATACTAATAGCATATACCTTCCTGTAACTATTGTGAAAATCCATCAAAAGATTGCATATAAAGTGCTTCAGGTAAATTCCAGATGTACTGGAAGCAAACAATAGGTTTTAGTGATTAATACTAATAGTCATATTAAAATTGCTGTCTTTAGAGACCTCAATGATAGCTCTCACGTTCAAATGCAGGCAATCATTCCTTTTTATTTATCTGTTTATCATGAAATCCAACTGAAACTCCCATTGAAGTGAACCCTAATGTCTACTTTACACTTTCAGCTCGCATAGGATCCCATTCATCACTTACAGGAGGGACAACAGGAAGGTTAATGGATGCTTAGGAAATCAGTGCCGTGGTGATCTCAATAACAGTGCTTTCCCGGCTCCCCAGTCTGGGTGACTTGAGCTTAATTTTCTTTGGAAGCCACTTGTCATTGTGTGTAAAAGGACTCACAAAGCTGGCTTCCATGTGGGCCTAACTCTGTTCACCTAATTCTGGCCTGATTTGGAAAGCATTCTTGGCTTTCTCCCACCAAATCCAAACAGGGATGGAAGATTTTATTAAAATGACTCGGGCCCAGCCTGCTTTGTGCTCTGAAACATTGATAGGAGCCAAAAAATGTCCCCTGGTGTCCATAGAAACATTGTTCTTATTTTTCAAAATTAATCTAGCTGAATTTGCAAGGCTGCGTCGTCTCCATCAGAGTTCAGACAGCCAGGACAAAGAGCTGTTTTGATGTTCCCAGCTGGGAACCCTGCCCTCAGCAAATACAGTTGATATAAATAAATGGTCTCTTGCCTGCCTACATTCATGCCCATCTGTTTGGAGGGCATGGTGCCCAATCAAAAGTTGCCTAGACGCTCGCCACGGGCACCGGTGCCAAGGAACGACGGTTTCGTGGCAGCCTGCCTAAGGCTGTGAGTGCCATCTTTTCAGTCGTGGGTTCTCATTCTGGACCAGAATGGGAGCCCTGGCACTGTGTGCTTCTTTCCTGTTGATCACACCTGTTGACAAGGCTGTGCCAAGCCAGAAGAAGAGGGAGAGAAAGAAAACTGCTGGGTAGGAGCATCTTTGGGCTCCCAGGGCCTAACGAGCTCACTTAAAACAGATTCTAATTAAGTAGAGAAGATCTCAGCCCGCGGATGTTCTGATGGGGCACAAGATTGGGGGTGGGGAGAGTCAGACTTACTTGAGTTTATCGCAGGGGTGGAGGGCAAGCTGCTCTCGCTGGCAACTCTGTCCCAGCTAATATAAGAGAGAGAATAGACGTCTTCAATGACATCAGGAGCCAAATAGACCAAGTGGAATGAATCATGCTCAGCCCAGTGCAGTGTCCCCGGGTTCCCAGTTTTCACCCACCTACTGACAACAATAAGGCCTGATGTGCACAAAGTCACAAGATATAAAATCCAGGGATTGATGGAACTTTGTGTTGTCTGAGCTGGAGAGAGGAAATGAGGCCAGTTCAGAAGAAAGCACAATGGGGGGACATTTTTATGCTGATAAAGGTGAGTAAGTTACCTCAAGTTTGTTGAGCACAATCAGAAATAAAATCCCATCACCAGGAGACCAGGAGGGCATCCTCCTAGCAAAAGGTAGTAAATTCCTAACCCCTGGACACTCTGTGGACTCCTAAAGGATTAAAAACAGTGGTCCCAGCAATGGAACACTGTGGAGACAGGGAGGGTACAATCTTTATGGATAAGAAATTCAAGCATTCTCCCTTGTCCTGTGGAGGGGAAATACGATAAGAAACTGCTGGCTGACAACATCAAAGCAAAGAAAAGGGCATTTTGTTAGTCCAACATTTGCTTTTGATCCTAAATTTGCTCTGTTTTATTTAACTCCGCTTAATCTGTCAGCTAGACTTATTGTTAAATCTTAGTGGAAGGCTGGACCCTGGCTTCCCAGGAGGTTTATGTGCTAATCCCTGACACTTGGAAACATGGATGTATAGTTTACATGACAACAGAGACTGCAGCTGGGATGAAGTACTTTGAGGTAGGGAGATTGTCCTGGGTTAGGAGGCTGTTCCTGATAAAATCATGAGGCCCCTATCAGAGTAGAAGGCAGTGTGAGGAGGGAGGCAGAGAGTCAGTGATGTGCTGGGAAAATGGAAGAAGGGGCCAGAAGCCAAGGAATACCAGAGGCCAGCAGAAGCTGACGATGCAAAGATTTGGATACTTGCCTCAGAACTTGCAGAAGGATCCAGACCTGTTGATACCTTGACTTTACCCAAGTGAGACTGGGTAAAGTTTGTAGGGTCCCTAACCCTAACCCTGCAGAATTTAAGGGAACAAATGTGTTTTGTTTTGAGTCTTTTAAGTGTGTGATAATTTGTTACAGCCACAACAGGATACTAATAAAATCCATATTGTTATGTAGCATACACAAAGTTGCCCAACATGGAAGAACACTGAGGTTGCAGAGTTTGGAGCAATATTGACCAATGCCTGCTGTGATCAAATCAACTACAGTTGTCTTTTGGACAATGCAAGGGGGGTCAGGACAATGACCCCATTCACACACTGTTGAAAATCTGAATATAACTTGTCTCCCCCCAAACTCAAGAGCCTGCTATTGTCCGGAAGCCTTATTCATAACATAAGAGTTGATTAACACATTTTGTATGTACAAAGTGTAAAAGTATTTGAGAATCTCAAGGGGTCACTTTTTACTGCCATATGCAATTTATTGGAGAGTTGAGTGTCCCACACGAAGATGATCAGTGTCCCATGGCATTTCAAGTGGATACTCACAAGCTTAAGTTCACAGCAATAGCAACAGGAGGTGGCTACACAATTTTTACAGCAGTAAAGGATGCACTACAGCTCATTTTGTGCAGTTAATTTAATACTGAATGTTTGCCTTGGTTTCTATTTCTCTTAAGTGCAAATGGTGCCATGTATAGTCTGGGTCTGTGTTTGTATGCATAAGCATTGATAAATTTAACATTTAAAAAATAGGTTTGGGCAATATTTTTTCCATTCAAAAGGATACACTAAATTATTATAGTTTATATAGATTTTATATAGATTATATACATATATCTTATGCATTCATGACATACCTTTTTCTTATTTTTTGACATTTTTTAAGCTACAGGATTTATTTGTAAGTTTTTTTTCCAAATTGTCTCATCTCCCATAAATAAATAAATAGATGAAAATCCATATAAAAGCGAACCCTTGCAGTTCAAATCCATATTGTTTGAGGACCAACTGGAATTGAGTTAGTTGCTTTTCCCCTCTAACTCATTGGCCTGTTTATTTTTCCCCCATTTTGTTTGTTTGATTCAAAAAGGCCATTAAAATGCTTTTGATTTTGTTTTTCCTTAATGTCTCTGTGCAGGAATAAGTTTCTCTCTTTTTTAAAAGAGTTCCCTCTCATTCTCATCATTAAACTTGCAATGTTCAGCCTGTCAGGTCAGAATGCCACTGAAATGATTTCAGCACGGGTAATGTCATTTCCAAAGGCAAGCATTCAGTTCCCAAAGGTAGGGAATCATCTGAGAGCAGCCATTCAGTTAAGTTCAACCAACTTCAACGTATCCCAACCATGAGCTGGGTACCACTGGGCATGCCAAGTTTGCCATTTGGAATAGCTCCTCAAGCAAGTCAGTGGATTAACTGAGAAACTGTGGGACACACACACACAGTGTGAAATTGCTGTTGTTGTTACAAGTTAATACCTTATTCCTCTCAGCAACTAACCTAACTTTGTCAGGCAGCTGCTGTTGCTGAATGTTATCGCCTGTGCCTGTCCACATAGCTGTCCATCATTCCATCTCTGCAGCTGGATTATTCATCATTTATCTTCTTGCTTAGAGCCCTGATCTGCAGACACTAGGACAAATTTAGACTTTACCTGTAGTTAAATTAAGCTTTGGCCAGGTTTAATACTCTATTACTAAAATTTACCTCTTCTGCTTTTATTTTTTCTTCAGTGCAGCATAACACACACACACACACACACACACACACACACACACACACACACCAAATAAATATTAAGTCTATATAATAAGGATAAATTAACAACATAGGCTTTCTCCCGGTCTAACCCATGTACTCCAAAGTGAAAAAATACTCAACAGAAAAAAAGAACTGTTAACTATTTCACTTTTCTGTCAAATAAATACTTTTAACAAATCATTAAGTTTAAGAAACTGAGACTTTGTCAGTTCTTATATTGTTTTCTGTTGACCAAAGTTAAATGACATCTTTTCCAAATTGGTTGTGTTTTATCCATGTTTTCTATTATTTGATCTGTTTTAACATGCATTTCAAGTACGTGGCATACTGAAAAAAAAAAATCACCCTGAACATGTCTTCATCTAATAGGTGAACTTTATTCTGCTACAGCTTTCTTTTAACAATAAGAGTAAATATAAACATTTTTATTGGAGAGTCCTTTCCTCAAAGCTATTTTTATTTTTTGTTTGCAACCTGAGTTAGTGATAATTCAATCTTCTATTATGATGATAGCCTCAATATTTGAGATGCCTATCAGAGTGAAATGAAAACATTTCTGTAGAATTCAATAGACCGGAGAAGAAAATAATCAAAATACTATTCATTCAGTCACTTATCAACAAACATTTATTGAGTACTTAGTTGCCCTGCTATTCTATAATTTTTTTTTTTTATTCTCTCCCTTCCTCTTTCTCTTAAAATAGCCAGTGGTACTTCAGAAACTGAAAACTGAAGATGAATAAAATACAGTCCTATCTTTATGGATTTAGAACTTAATAAGTGCTAACAATATTGTGCCACTAGTTCTTTACGGAAAGGTGCAGGAGGTACAGTTGAGGCATGGGGGAGGAGAGCCCATCTGTGGATGGGAACATTAGGGGTAGGCTTCATGGAGGAGGTATCATGTGAATATGTCTCCCCAAAATTCACATTGAAATTGATTGCCACTGTGGCATTGGGAAGTAGAGCTTTTAAGAGGTGACAGGTTGTTAAGAGAGATTAATGCCTCCTCTCCTTTCCCCCCCTCTTATAATGAAAATGGGTTGTCACAAAGCCAGTCCAGTCTTGGCAGAGTGGTTTTCCTCTTCCATGCGGGCCTCTTTGCCCTCTTGCTTTTCCACCAGGTTGGGTTGCTGCACTAAACCTTCATCAGATACAGTTGCCTGAGCTTGGACCATGAGCCAAGATAAGCACTCCCTTATAAATCACCCAGTCTCGGGTATTCTATTAGAGCAACAGAAAAGGGACTGTGATTCTAAGTGAACAGGGCTGGGCAGATTAATTTTCTTTCTCTATGCAACAAATCATCACAAACTTAGTAGTTTAACACGATCAGTTTTTATTATCTTGAGGTTTCCACAAGTCCGGAATCTGGGCCCGGGCTAGCTGGGTTCTCTGTTCAAGGTCACACAAGGGTACACTCCACGTGTCAAGTGGGCTGTATTCTCATCTGGAGGTCTGACTGGGGAAAAACATCTACTTCCACATTCATTCAGGTGGTTGATGGCTTTTGCTTCCTTGTGGTTGTATGCCTCAGACTTTTGCTGGCTCTCAGGTGAGGCCGTTCTTTGGATCCTAGAAGCTGTCCATAACTCTTAGCCACTGATTGCCAACATGGCCTCTGACTTTATCAAGTCAGCAAGAAGAGTCTCCAGTCCACCAACATGGAGACTTATTCCACAGAACAAAATCATGGAAGTGATATCACACCACCTTTGACACATTCTGTTTATCAGAAGCAAATAACAGTTCTCACCTGGACCCACAGGGAGAGAATTACACAGAGAAGAAGCACCAGGATGAAGGATCCATTGGAGTTCACCCTAAGGTCTGTCCACCACTTGGAATGTTAAGAAGAAAAGGAGGAAGAAGCAGATAAATAAGAGAAGATGCAAGGAATAAACAAGGGTCCTATGTTCTGATAAGAGATGGGGGAGTAAAGGAAGATGGACCCAAGGTAAGACTGGGCATTTAAGAATCATTGCTGATGTTTATATAATGCCCACTTCAAGCCAGAGTATGTATAAAATCATTTAATTCTTAAATTCCCCATGTGGTGGACATTACCACCATGAATAGAAGAAGAAAGAGTTCAATGCAGGTAACTTGACCAAGATCACGGAGCTTGTAAATGGTGGATTAAAATTGCTTGGTTTCTGAGTCTGCCCTGAACTGTTATGCTGTAGTATTCCTGGAAAGTATCGGGATCTTCAAGGAGCAGATTATGAAGGATCTTTTGAAGGGATTTGAACATGGAGGCAATGAGGAAGCTCTAGAGAGGTTTGAATCTCAGGTTGACACACTGCCAGCAACATGGAGGGTGCTGGGGGCCCAAGGACATTGGTGTAGATGAGAGAAGAGGAGTTGCTGGGTGTGTGCAGGGGATAAAGGGTTGGGGGGGGGGGAGAAAGTGGATGTGACATATTTAAAAATGTGTATAATCTGAACCAGTGACTGATTGTGAGGGCTGAGAGTCAATGGTGAAACTAAGGAAGAGGAATGTATGAAGGATAATTTCCAGGTTCCCGATCTCCATGATTTGGTGAGCACTGGAGCAGGAGACTCATCCATTAAGCTCCCAGTTGCTGGAGGGCAAGGGCCACATTCTGCTCATGGCTGCATCCTCTGGACCTGGCACAGTGCCTTGCTCATAGTTACCAAAGCAAACTCTAGAACTTGTTCCACCTTTGTGCTTGTAACTGTACCCAACCTCTCTCGTTCCTGCCCTCCCCAGTCCCCAGGAACCACTCGTCTACTCTCCGCTTTCAAGATGGTGTTTAGATTCCATGTGTGAGTGAGGTCACATGGTGTTTGTCTTTCTGTGTCTGGCTTATTCTATTACATAGTAAGAGGACAATAGTTAATGGATATTTCAAAAATAGAATGCACTCCCCACAAGGAAATGGTAAAGGTACAAGGGAATGATATGCTAATTGCCCAGATTTAATCATTATATAATATACACATGTATTAAAAACATCACAGTATACCGTATAAATATATAAAATTATTGTGGGTCAATTTAAAAATTAAAATCATAGAAGAAAGCAAACACTTGTACTTTTGCTTACTATATGTCACAAACATTCAAAGAACTTCACTTACATCAACTGTTTTGATCTTTGTGAACCTCCTAGGAGGTAGGTATTACTTTCGTATGTGTTTTATAAAAGGGGCAACTGTCAGAAGCCACCCATGAAATGTGCATGAACCCAATCGGCATGGAAGCCTTTGGGTAGGAAAGTTTGGGGTCTGGGAACTCCCAGTGGCCCTCTTGCTGGTTTGAGACCACCCAGTAAGTGTGATATCCTAGCTCTGTCAGGTTCCGCACTGCACTGGAGTTGAGTTGACCCGCTGAAGCCACAAGCCACACAGCCCCTCAGAGATGGGTGTGGCTTGCCAAGGTGCCAATGAGCCTGTTGACTGCAAGACACCAAGAAGCAAGACTCCACCCGCTGAAATCTTATCCCTGCCGTTGATGTCCAATCCCTTAAATAAAGAACCAGAGCCATTTTCTAGTCAGTCAGCTCCTATGTGGACTGGAGGACCTATCCAGAGCTCCCCTTTTTGAACCTAATGTCTGGCTCTATCTCTTACTTCTTTACTAATTATTTCAGACTTTCATTTTCTCAGGTGGCTGCTCATCACCTTCTGAATAGGAAACGACTCTGGCGGGGTGCTGCCTGCCCCAGTATAGGCAACTGAGGCAAAGCATGGTAAAGTCACTTGCCCAAATTCAGACAGCTAGTATTAGGGTCAGGATTTCAATTCTCTCCAGAGTTCATGCACTTAGCCAGCATCATATGTCACAGTAAAATAGATAAAAAGTACTAGCTGGGCTCATGTCTGTAATCCCTGTTCTTCAGGAGGCTGAGGCAGGAGGATCACCAATATGAAGCCAGCCTGGGCGACATAGTGAGACTCTCATCTCAAAAGAAAAAAAATAAAAAAAGGTACTAAATAATATATTTAAATGCTATTGTGTGAGTTCACTTAAATGGGGCGGCTGTGATAAAATGTGATAAATTTAGCAAGTGTTAATGACCTTTGTATGAATGTCCATTATCCCAGTTAGGAAACTGTATTTTAAGGATATATCATCTCTCCCTCCTCCTGAGACCCTTGAGTAAAAGGGTTGGGTTTTGGATTAGACACTTCCACTATGTCTTGTTCAGTGTCCTCGATGACTGCGAATCACTTTTTATTTTAACTGTATAATATGTACTTTTCTAATAGCTTTCACCAACTCACTTCCTTTGATAATGATGTCAAGTTGAAAAGATACAGGTGGTAGGTGCTGTTATTTCCATTTTATCACTAGGAACATAGAGGTAGAAGAGAATGACCGAATTGAATCAAAAAAGCTCAGTTGAGAGACTTATTAATAATTCTCCTTCATTATAATAACTTTAATATATCTTTAGACTATTTGCTGTGTGCCTGGAGTAAGGGGTGGGGAGACCTGTGGGAATGCCAGGCTGTAGGTTGATACATTCAACATAATGGCAGTCATTCTTTGCCATCATTTTCTTTAGAACCATGTCAGGGAAACAACGAGGACATGAGAACATAAGGAACGATACAAAACTAAAAAGGACAGGAAGGTAAAACAATTGACGTTAGGCGACGGCTTCATTGATTAATTAAACGGACATCCCGTAGTGCAGTCTAGGGGAGGGGTCTATCTATTGTATAGATAAATTAAAAATCAAAAGCCAGGGGAACAAACTGTGTCTGCCATGAGGACTCCAGCCCTCACCCCATGAGCGCTGCCTACTTCTGTCACTCTGACCTCTCATCTACTCACCAATTCAAAATAAATTTAAGAAAATAGCCCTCATCAGCACTGTGGCTCTCAGACCACTCCACAGGCAAAGCTAACTGTCTTTGTTTCCCCTTCAAAATTCACCTGTATTCTTCCCTGATCTATTCCAATTGTCTCATTTCCTCCCATTATTTGAAGCCCATTCGCCCCACCCCCGCCATTCTTTCCTTAACACACCTTACAAAATAGAATAACTTATTTATCTTTTTTCCCCTTATTTTTCTGCTCTGTGTTATCTGTGACTCTCCATTTTCCACCTGAATAGACCATCTGCTTTTGCTTCAAGAATGAGCTCAGGAAGAGCTTTAGGGGTAGACTGACTTTGAAGATGACCCCTAATGGTGCCTAACTCTTAGCACTCATGCTTTTACATAATCCCTTCCCTTTGAGAGTGGGCTGTACAGAAGTATGTGCCAAGCATTGATAAAAGTGATGGATGTCACTTTCACAGCAAGGTTACAAACAGTTCTGGTAACCATCTTATGAATAGCCTGAGGTTCACCTTGTCAGCTTGTAGGACTAGATGAAGCTCCTACTTTGGAGAAGTCCATATGGCAAGGATCTGAGGACAACCTCTGACCAAATGTTAGGAATTGGGACCTCAGCCCAGCAGTGTGGCAAAAGACAAATTCTTTCAAAAAACTTGCAAAGAGCTGGGCATGGTGGTGCATGCCTATAATCCCAGCGACTCAAGAAGCTGAGGCAGGAGGATCTCAAGTTCAAAGCCAGCCTCAGCAACTTAGCAAGGCCCTAAGCAACTCAGTAATATCCTGTCTTTAAATAAAAATACAAAAAAAGGGCTAGGGATGTGGTCAGTGGTTGACTGCATCTGAGTTCAATCCCTGGTACAAAATAAAAAAATATATATATATCTTGCAAAGTAGATATATTCCCAGAAGTACTTTTGGATAAGACTAAGTACATGGGTAACACCTTGGTTACAGAAATGCAGGAAACAATATAATACAGGATTCAGCTAAGCTATTTGACACAGCAATAGTAAACGAGTACTATTTTAGCCACCAAGTTTTGGGATAATTTGTTATGCAGCAATAGCAATATACCTCTCTTCCCAGGAGCTTCCCCACATTGTAGGCACCTCTCCTGCAAAGCCATCGTATAGCTCTATTCTTGCACTTAGAATACAATATTCTAATTATATTTGTCTCTGTTTGTGATTCTGCACACAGCAACTTCAAGGTAGTGACCTGATTTCTCTCCCAGCACAGCATCTGGTTCAACAATGATTGTGTGTTAAGTAATGAACTTGTATTCGGTGGCCCTCTGTGCCACTCTTCTGCTACCCATCACCTACAATCGGCACCACTGGGACAACACAAGATGGCTTGGTTTCAATCAGCTCAGGTAACTGCTCTAATTCTTCCTGTGCCCCTGCTTTCTTTGCACCTTTGAACAATAAATCCATAGGAAAATCGAGAAGGGCAAATTTCAGACATGTCATCTTCTTTGATCTTTCCAGTTGATCTTAAGAACTAGGTATCGGAATCCTATATACAAATGAGAAAACTCATGTCTTGGGTAGAGTTACACAGCTGATAAGTAGCAGAGCCCCAGCTAGCATCTAAATATGTCTGACTTCTAATTCCATGCAAATCTCTATTCATAGTTATGCTCTATTGCATCACTGTAGATAAAGATTTCTGTGCACTAGAATAAACTGTTAAAATGAGAACTATAACAAAGGTAATGCTCGTTAAAAAAAAACTTATTGACTCCTATTTGTGACAGGCATTGCTCTAAATTCTTTAAATGTATTTACTCATGAAATTCTCATAAAAATTATAAGAAGTCAGGGTTATTGTTATGTCCATTTTACAGGTAAGAAAACTGAGATGAAGTTTAAAGAGTTTTCCCAAGGTCATACACCCAAAAGGTGGCAGAATGGGGGATTCTGCTGAGGCAGCCTCAGAACAAAAATCTGCCTGATTATTTATCTCAGGTCATTTCTTTGCTCCTATAGGAGAATAGAATGACAGCTCACTGCTCACACACACTTGAATCTTTGGTTTCTAAAATAAAATTAATCCATTTTTCCTTTGTTAATGAGCATCAATTTTTCTCTGGAGAGAGACCCCCTCCTGTTATGGATCCCCACTGCAATGTAGGAGCTCTAATTAAATCTATGCAAAATAGTTAAAAAAAGGAAATAATGAGAATCTGGGATTCAGAAAGACATGACTCTGATAGCAACCTTGCACACACTTTGTCCACAGTATACCCCTTCCTTTCAGTGTCCTATAGCCATGAGCAATGGGAAGGAGATGCAGAACATAAATTAATTGTTAAGAAAAGAAAGCTTAATTGGAAGATTTTTCTCAAGCAGGGGCACAGAGCATTATGTTAGTCTCCAATTCATTTGTTGAGGAGAATTTAGAAATTTAATTTTATCTTTTCCATCTATCACAATTGCCACATAAAAAGTCAAAGAGTTATGCAAGACTGATGAAAAAGAACAACTCTCTATCCTGTCTCCCACCACGCATGCCCCCTAGAAGCTACCACCTTAAAGCCTTTTCACTGCTCCTCTTGTTATTTACACACCTTACTTCCAAATAACTTGTTCATACTGTTCTCTCCTGATCATTTCGGTTTTAGATATCACCCTGGAGAAGAGTTAGTCACTGGCATTTTCTATGTCAAGTTAACATTTCCTTTTCAGGCATCTCCTCAAGAATAAAGAAAACAAGGCAAGGGGTTAATCCACATAAAGAGTACAAGCATATTTACACAAGCATCTTGGGATAGATGGGTTTGGGAGAGAGAGCAGTGACCAAGTAGATGTGGGGACCATCCATTGGTGCTGTGGAATAAAAATACAAGCCAAAGCAAACCTCAGGAGCCACTTAAAATTGAAAAAAGATTTGCAGGAAGAAAATTTAATGAAACATTCAGTAGTGGCTATTTTTATGTATCAAAACATGCATATTCTTCCAATAAAATACTTTTGAAAAACAATATGACAATATATATCAAGTTCCCTAAAAATGGTAATAGTCTTCGACCCAAGGGTCTACTCCTGAAAAAGCATCTTAAGGAAACAGAGGCAAAACTACATATCTCAACTTGTTCATTAGAGTATTAACTCTTCATGAGAAAGAACATGAAAGACAGTTTAAATAGTTTAAATACAAATTAACAAATTAATGTAAACCTTTAGAAAATCATTCAACTCTTAAAAGTGATAAACACAAGGTTATAAAAAAACAGGAAAAAATTATGATGTTTGATTAATTGAACAAAGCTAAGCACAAACTAGTTTATATTCTTTGGTGTTAACCATAGTAACCAAGTGGGCCTATACAGGGAGTGGCCACATTGCCAGGCATGGATATTAGAACTGGATGAATTGGTTTGAATCTGGGTCCTTTATTTACAAGCTGTATGTCCATGGGCTCTCAAAATGATCTTTCTCTGAGCCTATCTGTTGCAGCTATAAAATCAGAAGAAAATATCAACCTTGTAGTGTTGACGTAAACATTAGAGAAATTTATAATCAGCAGCACATACGGCACCTAACATATTATATAGTCAGGGCTTAATAGAAGATTCCAAGATTTCTAACCCATAGAACAAAACCAGAGGGCAAAATTCAGAAGGGTAGGGGTATATTTTGGGGGATGGAATAATAGATATTGCTTTTCCCCCATTAAAATTACTTTTAGGGCTGGGGATGTGGCTCAAGCAGTAGCGCGCTCGCCTGCCATGCGTGCGGCCTGGGTTCGATCCTCAGCACCACATACAAAGATGTTGTGTCCGCTGAAAACTAAGAAAAATAAATATTAAAATTCTCTAAAATAAAATAAAATAAAATAAAATAAAAATAAATAAAATAAAGATGTTGTGTCCACCGAAAACTGAAAAATAAACATTAAAAAAATTCTCTCTCTCTTCTCTCTTTCTCTCTCTCTTTAAAAAAAATTACGTTTATATGTCATAATATTATTTGGGGCTCATATATATATAAATATTATATTTTGTATATTACACATATATTATATATTCCTGTATGTATAAAACAGCATACACATGTACATATGTGTGTGCGTATATATGTATACACATATATGTATATATAACAGCAAATATAATCCTATCATCTTAACATAGCTCCTGTAACTACCTATATGTTTATTATATGGAGATATCTATATATCAGCGTTTTAGCTTAATGGACGCATGCAGTGTCTTTGACAGTGAGACCCATGGCTCTGAAGGTGCCATGGAGAAATGAGCCTTGGGCAAAGAGACAACAGGGTCCGGTGCCTTGGTCTGCTCCGCCTCTGTGGTCTTCTTATTGCCCTTGGCTCGCCCTCCTCTTTGTTCTCCTGTGGACAATTGCTGCTGGAACTGGTGTATTCCTGCTAAATGGCATTTTAACCCCGCTATTCCCACAACTTTATGCTATTTCCTTAACGGACATTTGCATGGCAGATGGTGCAAATGGCCTAGCAAATATATCCTGGGTCAATGTTAAAAAACTGCCAGATTGATGGCTTTGTTGGCTGCGTGCCTCCAAGCAGACACACGACTGGAGATGGCACAGAGGCTTAATTTTCCAGACCAACTTGCGGGCTTTCTGTCCCTCCCTTGCTATGGCGATCAGCAGGACAGGTGAAGACAGGGCTAGTGTGACTGGCTTCACTTTTAAATAGACATTGATGTGGGCAGATGGGTTGGCACACAATGTACTGAACTGGGAGCTAAACCTTTCTGCTCCTAATCCTGCCTGCATTAGATTTGCTCGGGGGATGGAAGCCAAAGTCTTAACCTGTTCATTTCCAGAGTGTTCCATAGGATATGGTTAGCCTTCTTTCAAGGAGCAGAACATTTTATCTGAGTGGTTGAGGAAGACTTGCTTACTAACTACATCTTGGTGCTTAATTAATTCCGGGAAAGAGTTATTGATTTGACTTTTACCTTTTGTTTGTCCCTAGGACTTTCACCTCTGTAGAACAATTATTTTTCCATTTATGGTTTTTCTAACTAGACTGGAAGCTCCTTAAGGACAAAGAATTAGTCTACAGATGCTTGTCTTCCTTAATACACTTAATAGGATTCTTGGACCATGCAGCTTGTCAGTGCCTAATATGTTTGTAAAACAGGTTCATCTGGCCTGGTTCTTTAAGCTATGACAAAAGCCTGTCCTGCCCTCAGAGGGACCCTGTCCTGGCCCTCCTGTGGCCATACACTTACTACTACAGTGAAGAGTCCCAAGGTTCACTGAATCCATGGATGACTCTGAACATGACCTGACACAAAGCAGACATTTTACCTGGGTGTCTCTCTGCTCTTTATCTTCCAGTTTATAGCGGTGACCCTGAAATTTCCTATCCTGGGTTTACTTCTAGATCCTGAATATGCTTCCAAGAGAAGGCCTTCTTCCATGTTGGTCCAAGGAAATACTATTGCTGGTGGTTGTATGCTTAGACTTGCAGAGTGGCCAAGGGGTAGCTGTTTGCAGAAAGGGGAGGGAAAAGGTAGAGCTGATGCTTGGAAATGTGACTTGGCAATGTATGCCCCCATCCCCCCGTGGTGCAGATGGAGCTGGTGGGAAGGAAGGTGCATGTTTAGCAGGCTGGGGCTGATGTGCCCTGTTCAATAGTTCTTTGATGAGCCAAGGGTTCTAAATTTGAACCTGGTCTTCAGTTTTCTATATCAAAGCAGGGCTATATGATAAGGTGAATTTTTCAATGCAGGCATAAATTTTTTAAAATATGGATGTATGTTAGGTGGGCTTTCATTTGTACCCATCTGCGTATTTTAAGACAGGCTGATATCAATGAATTCAACTTGAGAAATCATGTTAGTATAAAAAGATCTAACAATATCTATGTTTTATCCACTGGTTTAACCCACTGTAGATAGATACCTTTAAATGCAGAAAATTACAGGGGAAAAAAAAAACAGAGGGAAAACCAATCTATACATGTATTGCCAGAGATACTTTTCTTATTAAATCAGATCAAACCACATTGCATCAGTCTTTGTTCCTTCAGGATTGGGAAGTGCTAGTAAATTAGGGAAGAATTTGAATTACAGAGTAGGTTGCAAAACAACATAATTTCATTACATGTAATCACAAAACTGATGATCAACTAAGTATCACTGAGTTGAAGTCCTATGGGCCTCCTTTAGTAAAAAGATAATTAGCCCATTAATGGGCTCCAAATGAAATGAAAAGAAAAGCTCTTAAAGTACTTGAAAATATTTTCTAAATGGGCCTTCCGCTTCATCTGTACTCTTGTATACAGATGATTTGCTTAGGTCATTTCAGCTCCTGACCTTATGAAGAACTTTAACCTCATTGAGGTAAAAATAGTCACCAGTTCCAAAATGAGGTCCCAGTTGGCAAGGCTTGGTGGTATTGATTGTCGTTCGTGAACATGATAGGACAGGTAAGATCATAGACGTGTCCAGTCTTCCTCCAGGAGACCATTTGAAGAGAATCATCATCAAGATGATTATTACAATTTATAGAAATATTTTATTGTTCCTTTTCAAGTGATTTCTTTCTAAAAACCCTACTATAAGCAGGAAGAAATTAAATTCAGAGGGAAAACAAGAGCTTTATAGGCCATCTGCTCAGACTTTCAAATTTAAATTTTATACATAAGAGCACATTAGCTGTGGGGAAAAAATGTGATCACATTTCGTAGCTGTCTGAGCAAACGAAGAAATTTTCCTCTTTGGGTTTTCTGCGTGGAAGTAAAAGTAGCTGTTTGGCTGAAGGAAATGAAATGGCTTCGGTATGGGGGAAATTTGCTGTTCACCATCTTATATTTATAGAGTGCTGAACTTACACAGCCCTTTATAAAATATGAAATAGCAGCCCACGCCTCAGGAGTTCACAGGGATGTTAGACAAACAGTGTTCTTGGGCACCTCACAAAGAGAAAGCTGAGATAATGGCAGACTGTTGGTGGCCGTGTGTAGGGGATGGAACCCGGGAGGGTTTCCAGCACATAGTGTGACCACCTGTGGGGGGAGGAGCCACTCATAATGGGAGAGGAATGGTTCTTATCTGAATGTAGGTCCCCAATACTGAGGCTGGTCCTAAAGGCCTGTGCCTCTAAGAATTCTGTTTTCTATATAGGCACTGAGAACAGTGGCATAGAGTTGACAGCATGCAAGATTCAAGGACTGCAGGAGCCCAGGAGGATGGGTGACAGCCACAGGGCTCACACTGGCTACTGACCCCAGCTGGCTGCAGCTGGTGACTTTCCTTGGAGTGTTTGGGACAGCTCTTGATTAGGTCAGACTGCTCCTGCTGGCTCAGACCTACCTGTCTGACGCTCCTGACAGGAGGCAAGAAAGGTCACAGCGAACACCAAGACAATTAATGTACGCCACCCCAGCTTGTCTCCACGGCTGCCTCTGCTCCCGGATGCAGAGGGAGAAACCTCCATCTTCATTTGGTCAGATGAAGCCTGGCAAACAAACTGAGCCTTCTCCCCTCCTTTGTTTTGCTATGAAAAGATAAAGGAGTCGCAATACGTGCCCAGCTGATAGAATGAAGGCTGATCCCCGTAAGTGACAGGCTTATACAGTCAGCCTCGGAGCTCACACCTTTAAACAACTAGTTTAGGGAGCAGTGTGAAGCATGTTTAAAAAGTCCTAACCGAGGAAAGCCTGTTAAAGGGGAAGCTATGAACTGAGGGTCACGGAAAGCAAATTAAATATATTTGATTTGACGCTATTATAGAAAAGTCTAGAAAAGCTTAAATTAGCCTGATTATAAATAAATAAATGATGGGGAACAAAGAAATCAATAGGAATGGCAAGAACTGGAAATCAAACTTCATTCAATCACAAAATCTTAAAAGCGAAATTGCATAGTGGTTTGGGGTCAGTATTTGGGGTCAAAAACACCTGTATTTGAATCTCAGGTGTTCCAACTTCTTGCTGTGTGACCTTGAATAAGCTAATTATTCTCTCTGTGCTTCTATTCTCTCATCTGTAAAATGGGGCTAAGAATAGTACTTTCTTCTTGAGGTTTTGGGAAGGACTAAATAAGATAAACACATCAAAAAATGCTTGGCAGTGTCTGAGACTTTGAAAGTGCTCAGTAAATGTTAGCTATTTTGGTCTACTGATGTCTAAACTATACCTTGATGAGTCCTGGGTTGCATTCTAGAACACCTGTAAATTTAGGGGAAGGACAAACAAGGGACACTTGTTCTCCATCTGTAAGCATCACATATGCTCAGTTAAGATACTTTGCTTTATTTTTTTAAAAAAATTTATTTCAACAAAGTAAGTTTTTAAAAAGGCACTGATCTAGTTAGTTTTCCCAGCTAGAAGGGGAACCTTGTCTCCGCCTATTGGTCATTCTGCTCCTTCATGAAACTTTTCAGAACATGGGGCTCTCACCCACCCAGTTCTTTACAATCCAGGCCTATTCACTGTGTTAGAAAGATCCTGTGTTGACGGCAAAATCTGATTTCCATTCCTGGGTCCTAGCTTTATTGTCTAAATATGACAAATTTCTCTTCAGAAAAGGATCTCTACAGATATTGGCCCCCCCAAAAATCATATCACTTGAGATCTTTGAATACAAGCAACAAAAATTGACTCTGATGAATCTAAGAAGAAAAGGAAGTTTGGAATTTTGGAAAGAGGCCTGGAGAATAAGACTCAGCAGTCAAGACAGGAATCTTGGTGTTCCCGAGTGCTTGGCAGCATGATCCACCAAGGTCTTCCCTTTCCAGATTTGCTCAGCTCTTCTTGGTAAGGCATGCCCACTGTCCACTGTGAAGAGCAATAAAGTTGGCAGAATCTCCAAAAGTGGGGCTTGGAAAGGCACAAAGCCATCAGAGCATCTCCTACTGAGCCCAGTGAACCCTGGGTTCCTTTTTTAATTATTGCTTTATTCCCCATCTTTTCATTCCTATTCTACAAAATCCATTAGCTTTCAGGGTACCCATGTTTTAAGGTATATGTTGAGCTTTCAGCCAACCAGAACCTAAAGAGAGGCCTGTCAAATTTATTTAAAATAAACTTTATTTTATTTTACTAATAAAATGTAGAAAAACCAGTTAAACTTAAGTTTCAGATAAACAATGACTAGTTAGTATAAGAATATCCCATGTTGGGCTGGGGATGTGGCTCAAGTGTGCTGCCCAGGTTCCATCCTCAGCACCACATACAAACAAAAATGTTGTGTCCGTTGAAAACTAAAAAAATAAATATTAAAATTCTCAATCTCTCTCTCTCTCTCTCTCTCTCTCTCTCTCTCTCTCTCTCTCTCTCTCTCTCTCAAAAAAAGAATATCCCATGTATTATAAAAACAATCACATTCATATGACTCACTGTGTTCTACATCCATTCCAAGCCTCTGTTATGCTCCTGATCAGTTTAGTCAATTGCCTATTCCATATGGCTAATAGTTCATGTCAAAGCAAAGTCAACAAAATTTATCCAAAGTCAAATTCATGATCTATCCTCATCCTACTCCAGCCTGTGTCTTCTTCTAGGGTTGCCCATTTCCATGAGCATCACATCTTCCAAAACTACTCTCATCCTCAACACTGCCCACTCTTTCATTCTATTTACACTAACATCTCCTGAGGGGTTTACTTCTTAGTCACTTGAATCTTGCTGCTTCTTGCCATTTCTACTGCTTCTAACACTTTAACCCAGGCAAATTCTACCCTTACCTTTACTAATATAATAATCTCATAACCAACACCTCAGTATCCATTCTGACCTTGCTACTGATAATTCTTTACCTAGTATCCTTCCACATCAGTCTTTCTGAAATGCAAATCCACAACATGACATTAAATGGACCCTCCTCCATCTCTCAGCTTAAAATATTTCAATGACTTTCCAGTGCTCTTAGATAAAACCACAATCTTTAAACTAGGCTACAAGATTGTAAATGGCCTGGCCCCCAGATACTCCTCCCCAAACTTTATACCTAGGGTTGAACAAAGGTTATGGAATGGTGGTAGAAAGGTGGTGGTGGTTTGTTTCTCCTCAGATAAAGAATATCTTTTACATGAGATTCATCTCCTAGGCTTAGAGATTGCTTTAGTTTGTTAGCTGCTGCTATTTAAAACACCTTTGACTGGGTAATTTATACAGAATAGAGGTTTATTTAGTTCATTGTTCTGGAGGCTGGGAAGTTCAAGGGCATAAAATCATGATGGAGAGCAACACATGGTAAGAGAAAGCTAGCTCAGGTCTCTCCTCCTTTCATATAAAGTCATTAATACTACATTTCCCTGGTCCATTTATTTTCCTAAAGAAGTAGTTCTCCCAAAGCTTACTACGTTCCACTGGAAGATACTTGTCAATGCTGGAGACATTGAGGATTGTCAAAAGTAGAAAAGGGGTGCTACTGACTTTGGGTGGGTAAAAGCCAGGGATACTGCTAAACATCCTGACACATGCAAGATAGCCTTTCACACAATAAACAATTATCTGGTTCAACATATCAAGAGTGCCAAGGTTGAGAAACCCTGTTTTAGGGCCTCAAAGTGTGCTCCATGGCCTAATAGTATCTGGATTATTGAAATGTAGAACCTCAAGTCCCAGCCTGGACTCTCTGCAGCAGAATCTGTATTTTAACACAATTTTTTGGAGCGTTGTATGCACACTAGAGTTAGAGGAGCCCCTTTCACACCCCTCTTTCCCTTCCTCCTTATATTTTCGACACCCTCTTCATTCTCTGCTGAGCCTTAGTTGCCATTCTACTGAGAAAAGAAACATTCAGAAGATACTTTTCGCATGATTCCACCATTAAAACTTCCTCCCACTTACATCTGCATTCGGTCACTCTGCTTCCTTCTGGATACAGGAGTTGAATGATGTGTGCTCCCTGCTAAGTCCAACCCCTCCTCCCATGCACAAAATCACATTCTCTATCGCCCACTAACGGTCATCACTCCAGCCATAACCTCCTTCCTCTCAAGATCATCATTTTCTCATTTCTCCTAGTTAATTTCCATCAGCATACAAATTATCTGTTTTATTTTACATTGAGGGAAAAAACCCAAGAAAACAAAACAAAGCAAAATCCTCCCTTGAGTCTGCTTACCCTCCAGCAACCACTATTTCTCTGTTCCTTTTCAAACCACAGTTTCTTGGAAAAAAATAATTACATGCTCTTTTCCAGTTTCTAGCTTTATAGTCCCTTTTGATCCTAATTCTACCAGACTTTGCTTCAACCACTCCACTATAACTACATAGTCTTCAGAGTCACTAGTGGCCAGTGACCACTAGAGTTCTAAGTTCAGGGGTTATTATTCTGAGCTCTCGTCTCACTTGACCATGAGCATCATGGGACAAACTTGAGAAACATTTCCTTCATTTAGGTTTCAGGACTTCTCACTGCTGCTTTTACCCCCAATGTACTGACCCTCTCTCTTCAGTCTCCCTTTCTGTCTCCCTCACTTCCACAGCCTCTTGACACTGTTGTGTCCTCCAGCTCAGTCCATGGATGTCGAGTGCATATTTACCATCTTACTACTCCAGGGGTAGGTTATGGAACCAGCACTACCAGCATCAGTTGGGAGCCTGTTAGCAAACACAGGATCTCAGGTCCCACTCTAAACCTTCTGGAACAGTGTTTGAATTTTAATAAGATCCCTTCAGGTGATTCATACACATATTGACTGACATACACCATTAATTCCTAGCCTTAGCTGCATATAAGAATCTCCTGGGGGGCTTTTAAATATCATAATATCTGGGCCTCAATCCAAAACCAATTATAGAAGAATCTTGGGGGACTATAATCTAGATATTAAGATGTTTAAAAATTCCCCAGGTGATTCCAAGATGGAACCGTGACAAACTATGTAGTCGTTTGTTCCCATGAATACACCTCTTGGCATTCACATCCCTATTTATTACATCTTCTCCCTGAGAGTGGGCGGTGTCTGTAATTTCTACAGATAGAATGTGGCAAAGATGGTAAGATGTCTCTGCCATGATTAGGTTGTGTGATAGGGTGAAAGGGGCAGGATGTCCTTCCTGAGTTTACACTACACTGCATATGACACATTCTTAGCAAACTAAAATGAGAAGCTTCCTTTGTGGGCTTGATAGAGTAAGTGACCATGTTCAGGAAGCCCCATGGGATAGTGATATGGTTTGGATCTTTAGTGTCCCCCCAAAGGCCCATGTGTTAAAGGATTGGTTAGCAGCCTGTGTTGCTATTCAGAGGCTGTGGAACCTCTAGCAAGTGGGATGTATGGGAAGGAAGTTAGGTAATGGAGAGTATGTCCTTGAAGGGGAGATTGAGACCCCGGCCCCTTCCTCTCTCTGTTTACCTCCTGGCTGCTCTGCTCCCCCACATCATGTCCCAATTTCCACAGGCCTAGAAACAATGGATCCAACCACCCATGGACTGAAATCTCTGAAACTGTGAGCCAAAATAAATCTTTTCCTCCTTTTAAGTTACTTATCTTTCATATTTGTCACAGCAGTAGAAAGCTGACTAGCACATGTGATCTCTAGGAACTGTGGGTGGTTCCTGGATACTGTGAGCCACCTTGAAGACCTGAGAGCAGCCTCCAACTGATGGGCCGCAAAAAGTCAAAGTCTATGGTCATGAAGCTGCAAGGAAACAAGTTCGACCAATAGCCAAATGAGGTTAAAAGTGAACTTCCAGATGAGAACACAGTTCAGCTGACACCCAAAATGTAGCTCTATGAGACTCAGCAGAGGACCTAGCTAAGCCCCAGCTGAATTTCTGACTCACTGTGAGTATATATATATATATATATATATATATAAAATATATATTATAAGAATATATATATATATATTACTTTAAACCAGCAAATTTGTGGAATTTTGTATACAACAATAGAAAGCTAATATAGTATCCAAGATAGAGAACCACTTATCTGGTGTACTTCATCTAGACCTAAGACTTCATTTACAGTATCAGTTATCTACTGCTGTTAACAAAGCATTCCCACACTTACTGGCCTAAAACAACTATGTTTTATTTTGCTATGATTTTTTGGGCTGCAGTTTGGGCTGAGCTCAGCTGGTGGACCTCTGTCCAAGATCATTTCCTCTCAACCAGACTTTCTCACAGGTCTTAAACCCCAGCTAGGATGTAAAGTGGTTGAGGTCTTCTCCACCTGATTTTCATTCTCCAGCAGGCTAACCCAGGCCTGTTAACATGATGCTAGAAGAACTCCCACCTCAGGAATAGAATTTGTAAAGCCTTTTGAAACATGGGCTTGGAATTTGCTGAAAACTTCCATTCTATTCTATGTAATTCTATTGATCAGAGCAAGTCACAAGTCCTGCTCATAGGGAAATAAACTCCACCCACTAATGGGAGATGATGCAAAGAATCTGTGGCCACCCTTTGCAATCCTTCCCATCATCATTCTCTAATAACTTCAAGATTTATATTTCTAGCCAGACTTCTCCCTGAATTCCAGGAGGCTCCGTATATATAAAATATATAATATTATACATACATATACATATATATATACATATATATATATATATACAATTATATATATATATATATATATATATATATATATATATATATATATATATACTTATATAACATCTCCAACTGATTGCCTAATAAGTTACTCAAACTTAACCTGTCCCAAACTGAACCCCATCTTCTTATCACCCAATTTTTAGTCAGCTTTTATTGTTGCTATGACCAAAAGAACAATTTTAGAGAAGGAAAAGTTCATTTGGAGACTCCTGGTCTCAGAGGTCTCAGTCCATAGATGGCTGACTCCATTCCTCAGGGCGTTGAGTAAAGCAGAACCTCATGGCAGGAGAGTGTGGTGGAAGAAAGCTGTTCAGAACCCGACATCAGGAAGCAGAGAGACAGGGAGATCCTCCGCACCATGGACAAAATATATACCACGAAGTCATACCCCCAGCAACCCACTTCTTCCAGCCATAATCTAACTGCCTATGATTACCAGCCAGTTAATCCCTATCAGGGGATTAGTGCACTGATCAGGTTAAGCTTCCATAAACCAATCACTTCACCTCTAAGCTTTCTTGCCTTGTCTCACACATGAGCTTTTGGGGAAAAATCAGAATGTTACTCTGTTAGAAACTCTCTCAAACTTCCCACTTAACTTTTCATAGGAAAAGCGTAACGTCCTATGAGTACCGGATGCTCTGGTCTCCTACTCCTTGTCTCCTGTGAGTTCCTCTTCTGTACACCCTGCTTATGCCTTGTCAGCCTCCTTGCTGTTCCGCAAACACACCAGAAGTGCTTCTGCCTCGAGGATCTTCCCGTCTGGCTTGCTCCTTTTCATCAGGTCACATTGTGGTGGGAGCCCTTCCTTGTCACCTCTATAGAATGACAGCTACCCCTCCTTCCCTGGCATCAGTACTCCCTCTTCTGCATATTCTGTTCTATTTTCCCCTAATGCATGTCACCAACACTGCCCATCATTCTCTGAGTTTCATCTCACCCCTGGATCCATTCTTAACCTTTCTTTGTAGAAGTTGACCTCTAGAGATTGGCCCACTCTGGCTTCCTTGTCGTTTGCCTTCTGGTTGGATTTGGGCAATGGGAGGGAGGTTAGAGAGATCCAGATATTCTCCCCTTGCTTCTTGCCTGCAGTGCTGTGGGTTTGGAAGTGTCTGAGCTCCTTTAGAGGCTCCTGTTGTGGGTTCCTTCTTTGTGTCTTTTGGGTTTTGGTATCTGTTTCCAGTCAAGGTTGCGGGGCTTGGTAATAACTTCTTGCTGTTGCAGTCCCTTAGTTGGTTCCCTTAACTTGCTCACACATTTGTCAGTCATCCTTTCATTAAGACTCTTTCTGGTTAAATCTCTTGAATGTGCCATCTGTTTCCTACCAGATCCCGACTGATCCACACGTCATAAACTTATGCATTTGTTTATTTGTTTGCTTAGAACATGAGCATTACAGGCAGGGAACTTGTCCGGTCATTGCTCTCTCCCCAGTTAGAACAGAAGCTGACATAGGGTAAAGCCTTACTGAAGGCTTGCTGAGGGACAGAAGGATTCATCTGGGTGATGTGTTCCTGTGATGGCATGCCAGGGGGCCCCACTCAAGCTGTTTTTCAAGGAAAGAAAGAGCAATATGACCACAAAGGGATTCTTGTTAGAAGGACACAGGAGCAGAGGGGCTTTGTGTGATAAGCATTTAGGTAGCTCCTCTCTGTTATGAGGAAATGCTGCCTCCCTTGATCCTAGAGCCACTGACTTGGGAGTACTGTGAAGTCAGTAAGTCTTGAATTCAAATCCTGGCTCCCTCACTTATAGAGTGGGGCGAATTTTGGAAATTTGCAAACCTGTATGAAATTAATCTTGGTTGTCAACTTGATTTAATTAAGAGATGCCTAAGATGCAGAGACTTCTGGGTATGTTGATGAGGATGTTTCCAGAAGTGATCGGCATGTGTGACAGCAAACTGAGGGGGATACCCACCCTGAATACAAGAGACACAATCTAATTGAGGGGGCGGGGCTGGATGGAACAAAAGTTTCCAGTTATTTCCCCCTTGCATCTTGCCTGCATTGCTATGGATTTGGTAGAGGAGGCTGTGAGATGCAAGCTGGATTCTGATTGAGCAGGTGCTTTGATTGCTGCTATGATTGCCTGAGGACATTGGATTCTAGCTTCTCCACTCTACCAAAGCAGACTCTGACCCGTGATTCTCCAGGGAGTTTCCAGGTGCTACATCATTGGCTTGTCTTCTTCCGAGGCGCCAGTTTCTTGCACCAAGAAGCTACTGATTCTTCTAGTTCTCCAGCCTGCAGATGGCTTCGAATCCTATAAACCAAAATAATAAACCCTCTTTTTATAATCACATATATACATTTACAATCATATGTATTTTACAATGATATATATTTTTTGGCTAAAACACACATCTATAAATGGAGTTGTTGATCTGCATCCTATAGGTTCACTGTAATGATTACTGGTAGATAAGATGCCTGAAAATGGTAGGTACATTGACAGGGAAAGCTTGTTGCTTTGTATTAAGTATTACATGCATCATATAATTTTAATCTTCCTCATGTCACTGTAAAGTCACATCTTCATTATTTTGAAAATTGGTACTCAGAGAGATTGAGGACCCTTTCCATGCTAGTCAGTGCAGAGCCAGAACAGAAACCCACTACTGGCTCACCATTTCCATAACCATGGAATTTTCCATAAGAAACATCAATATCTTCCTACTGGACACAGAACTGGGTCACTAAGAGCTACCCAGTACTTGCACTTTCAGCCCAGCATAATAATTTTGGAAGAGGAAATGACTCAAATGGAGGAGAAATGACACATTGACCAAGAACAGAAACAATCATTCTGTAGCTTAATTTGAACTGTGAGGCGTGCTGCTTAATGATTCAACTGCATGTGAATTATTTCTATATTTCAGAAATTTCACTAATTTGCTCCAGTCTTTTTCCTAATTGGGTGGGAGACAACTTTCTTCAGACTTTTCAGCTTTTATTTTAATTAATCCAACCAAAGTTTATTGATTCCCTAAATCTTTTATTGGTTTATTAGATAACAGGTACCTTGTTGGTAGTGCAATTAATTGGTCCCTAGCCAATTCTAGACACCAGAGAGAGGTATGTGAAATCTTGTGTTAGAATGTTCCCTGGGCTGGGTGGGGTAACTGACCACCATAGCAGCAATCATTTTGACCCCAGCACATAAGCAAGCATGAGCTCCATAACAGATTTTTGCCTTTTGACATTGGATTCAATTCCCACAGTATGGCTGTATCTCACTTTCACCATCTAGGGATTTTGTTTTGTCTATTCAATGTGTCTGAACTATGTTCATAGTGATTGGTAAAAATCTGTCTCTGAGCCACTGAGACACAGTAAAAAGACACATTTGGTATAACCCCAGATCTGTGATATATTAGTGCATTTAAAAAAAATTTTAGAACAAAATACCTAAGGCTTGGTACTTATAAAGAAAATAGGTTATTTTATTCATCGTTTTGAAATCTGAAAGTCCAAATAGCATAGTGCTGGCTCTAGAGAGAGTCTTTTGATTACATCACTTCATATCAGGTGGAGCTATAATTGCAGAAGTACTTGTGTGTGTGTGTGTGTGTGTGTGTGTGTGTGTGTGTGAAAGAGAGAGAGAGAGAGAGAGAGAGAGAGAGAGAGAGAGAGAGAGAGAGAGAGAATGAGAAAGAGACTCCACCACTGGAGAGAAAGCCAGATCCTGGAGAATAGTCAGGCTTGTTTTTTTATAAAAAATCCTTTGTGAAAACTCAGGAGTCCTATGAGGACAATTTTAATCTTTTTTGAGGACATGCCCCCAGTAATCTAGGACCTCCCACTAGGCTTTAACTTTTAAAGGTTCCACACTGTCTTTAAACTACCACAGTTGAGGCCAATCTCCCAACATATGTAACCTTGGGGGTCACATTTAAACCATATCCAAACATAGCACATGAGTTACTCCTGAGAGACCTAGGACATGAGACTGGGCCTGCTGAGCTTCAAGAGCCTGGGATTTGTTAAGTGAGAAGGGTAGTACCTGCTCTATAGCATTCCTGTAAGGAGCTCTCTTAACAACCATGGAGAGCCTGATGCTTGCTCAGCTCTTCTCAGATATGCCTCAAGTCAACCCTATCAATAGCCCTATGAAGTACAAGTAGCATCCTCATAGACAGGGGAGCACACAAGTGTGAGCGTGCTCACACCAGGAGAGAGAGAGACAGAGACAGAGAAAGACAGAGAGAGAGACAGAGAGAGAGCTTGAATAACATGCTCAAGATCATACCGGCTGAAGATGGTAGCTACTATTTCAAATGAAGGCAGCTGAACCGCAGATGTGTGCTCCTCCTTGTTAGGTAATGATGCTCAGAACAAGCATTTAATAGGAGGTTGCTGGTATTACCGTGTTGGTGATGTAACTGTATTGCCATTCTCACGTGGCTTCCTTCTCAACTTCTCAAATTCTTCAGGGTCTGTGGCTATTTGAGAGCATGTTCCTTGTTCTCATTCAACAGGTATTTCTGGAAAGTGCCATACAGTGTCCTTCCATTAGTGAGATGAAAGACAGACCTGGCCCCTGGATTCCTAGAACAAGTAAGTAGAAGGTGTGCACTGAACAGGAAGCCAAAGGATGAATCAGCTGGGAGTGTGACAGGGGAAGTTGGGGCACCAGGAGAGATAGAGACAAGGAGCTCAGATGAACAGGGGGCTGGGGAGCCAGGAGACCTCTGGGGTTAGAATGACTTCTTAGTCACTTTTTTGGTTTTTCCCCAGAGGCCTGCAGAGGATGGATGCCAGTATTTTTCTTAGAAGAATTAGAACAGGTTATCAGAACTATTTTTATGTCCAATTTCTTATTTTTTTAAGAACAAAACTCTTTATGGGTTTCAGAAATTTTATATCAGACCATTGGGAAAATGGAATTGATAAAACTGGTTAAGTATGAAAATATGATAAAGTTTCCTATTTTTTTTCTACAGGAGTTACCTTTCTTGCTAGAGATGTGGAAAGCCCTCCATTTATGTGAAATCACATCAGATCTGCTCTAGAGATGACCTGTCCCGTAGGTTTTAGGATTTTGGAAAGTATACTCCACATTCATCCACTGGGACTTTTGCCTCTAGCTGTTCCCAAATTCTAGATCTTTCCTTCAAAAGGAGTCCTATGCCCTTAAGGGCTCTCTACCAATACTCAACTATGCCAGTATGTTCCCCTGAATCTGTTTTAATATTTACATTTATGTAAATCAGTTTTTTTTTTTTTACAAAATGTTGTAGTTCTGTGTATTATATTTCCAACTTAAAATCTAGAGGAGGATTTGTAAAAATATTTAGGATAAGAGACTGTAGAACAAACCTAATTCATAACATGTTATAAATAATAAAGAAGCAGTTTTCTAATTAGAAGCGGTTTCCCTAAATAAAGACATACCACAGTAGTTTATTTCTGTAGTCCTTTTTTTTAAAAAAAAATCAATTCATCAGCATATCTGAAATCCATATACCAAACTGGCAGAAAAATCAAGATATTAATTTTATATGGGAGGGGAAATCCCTAGAGAGTTCCATTTAAATATCTACATCTTGGATTCATTTCAGGTTCTGATTTAAAATCAGAGATTCAATATTTTATGGCAGATTATAAGGCAGAATCCAGAGAATTATATGAGACATCTTTCTGACTTGTATTATCTCCTTGATGAACTAAAGGCTGCTTGCTTTCAGATTCATTTTCAGTGTGATTTCCCCATTGGGTACATCCTGGATGCCATGGTGAGGAGCCAGCGAGACAACTCCAGGGAGGAACTCAGAAAACGATGCTATCACAGAGAGAAATGTCATGGGACAAGGGCTGGAAATTGGAAAAAATAAAAGAGGGAGAGGTTTGGTAAGGGAAAGATGAGAGAGAGAGAGAGAGACAGACAGACAGTTGACAGTTTTTATATGCAACGCAAGTCAGCACAATACACTGTAAGAAAGAATCCATTGCCACCAATATGATCATTTGGTTCTTCTTATTTAAACCCTATTTAAGCCTTCACTTGTAATTAATAAGAACTGGTATTTTAAAATTTTCAGAAGGACTTCTATTAAGTGTTGAAACATAAAAGAAATATATTGGCCTTTCATCATCTCCAAAGAAGAAAAAAAAATTCACGACTTATGTGTACACTTTGGAATCAAAGCCCCTTTTAAGTCTCTTGGAGCTTATCATAAATAGAATCCAAGTCTGATCTTTCCTAATAATAAAATAGTGGGGAAAAAGATAATGCATTCTACCATTTAAGCACTTGGGTCTCATCATTAAGAATGGTTCAAGTAAGTGCTGTTAAATTAGTCCTAAGAATGCAGTGCATTAGGATTGGTGAAGTAGGAGATGTTTTTGTATATAGTTGCGGCTGCTGATTCATCAGTAATAAACTCTAGGGTTGTTTTCCCAGGAGCCATGATGGTAGGCTCTGAGCTTGACACTAAATCTGACTTCCTTAGTCTCCCTTGGGACTGATGGTGTTGGCTATAATTTCTTTTCTGGGGGGATTCAGAACTTCCTCCCCTTATTTCCCAAGTGGAGGAAACATGCATTATTTACTAGTTCTGAATTGAGCAGGTTACTTATTAGAAAGTAGAGTTTTGGTGGAGGATCAAATACAGGTAATCAGCATCCTAAGACAAGGGAAGCATCCTCAGAGACAATATTTTTTTTTCTTTTTATAAAAAAGACCAGACAGGCTTATATATACAGCTGTTATTTACATGATTTCTTCCCACTGCTACCTGAGACTTTGGAAGACAGACCAAGAGATAGGAGGTAAGCAGCTGCCTGCACAGATGTTGTCAACAAATAGGATTTGGAATTCTGATCTCTTTTGTAAAAGCCTATAACGAGAGACTTTTACCTAGGGATCTGGGGAAGAAGGGCATCTAACTGAACTTCTTTCTCTGTTTTTCCCCCCTATATGCAAGCCCACCAACCCTCTTTAAATGTCATCTATGCTGATGTGACATCTGTTGTTCTTAGCAGTGTGCTTAGCTCATAGTAAATGACATAGAAGCATCATCTCTTATTAGTTATTATAGTTAATTGCCAATAACTGTTTGCACTTTGATGTTTAATAGTTATTTTCAAATTAAGTCCGAAATGGAGTTGCTGGTTTGCTGTTGCCCCCAGCTAAGTTCCCCCGTTCTGTTTTTCCATCTTTGTCATAGCAACTTGACCTAATGACTCAGGCCAAAAGCTTAAGCATCCTTGTTGATTCTTTTTTTTTTTTTCTCTCTTATACTTCACATCCAGTTCGTCAGCAGGTCATTCTGGTTTAATGTCTAAGATAGAAAACAAACCCATCAACTGATCCCATCCTGGCTGCCTCTGTTCTCCAGCAAGTACTTCCTGTCTTGCCCGCAGGACTGTAGGAGCCTGCTCATTGCTCCTTTTGCATCCTGTCTTTTATATGATGCATTCTCCATGCAATGCCCAAATGTACATAGGGATTGGGTTTATGGCTCAGCAAGAACTCACCAGTGCACCTAGCATGACATTCAATCTCCTTCCTGTGGTATTTGAACCCCAGGCTTTGACTCTCTGACCTCCTGTAACACTTGTTAACTCTCTCTTCCTTGCCCATTACATTCCAGGCAGACAGGATTTTTCTTTGTTCTTCCATCTACCCCCTCTGCATCACCTTTCTCTCTATTCCCCTGACTCTGTCTTCCTACACACAGTGGATTCTCAAAATCCAAAATCCCTCTCAAAATTCTGGTTGCCTGGGCTCAGGGACAGAGTGTCTGCTTAGAGTGCTCAATGCCCTGGGTTCCATTCCCAGAACGGGGGAAAAAAACTCAGGGTGCAGTTCAAGAGTTTCAGGCTTTCCTCAACTCCTCAGTTCACCCCCAGTGAGCCCCCAAGCCCTTTCTTCAAGGTAGTCCTGTCACTAGATTCACCTCCTTCTGAAACCATCCTCTCTGGGAACATGTCAGCTATCGCTCTGGCTATGTCCAAAGAGAACTGTCTTAGTGCACGCTCTGAGTTGTGAAAGTTGCTGATACCAACTATATCTGATTTCTTGTCAGATCAGAGCTGGGAGGTTACAAAGGGGGAGAATTTATACCTGCTGTGTAAGATAAATACTGTTTCAAGGACTTTCTAAAACCTGACCAGAAATCCCTTCTCTTGCAAGTACCTCATGCTTTGCATGCCCCACATGTAGGCAGATTTCTGTAACACAGTTTATATTAACGTTCTTTAAGACTACAACAATTCAGACAAGGTGCTCTGTACCTAACACTTGTCCGGTATATCCATGGATGACCTAACACCAACTCCTATCTGGAGTCTCCAAGACCTGAACTTTATATCTAATCACAGTATGCAAATTTCCCATTTTCCTAATAAAAACTTTCCCTTGTGTCAATCTCCTTGAATATGCCTGAAGCTTACTATGGCAGGTATATCCCATAGCAATGCTCTCTCTCTCTCTTTTTTTTTTTCCAAAATAAACACCATTATTCTTTGGAGAATCCCTCTCTGATTATTATTTAGATTGACAGAGTGAGTACAAGCTTGTTTTGTTATTTTGTCTTTTTTTTTTTCCTGCTTAGGATAGTGCTGAACAATGAAAACACTCAATAAATACAAATGCATACAAATTATTCAAAAGTTTGGCCTCATTCCATGGACAGGAGGCAGGGGTGAGGGGTCAGGAGATAAACTTTGAATGTTATTTATAGGTCACAGCAGCACATATGACATGAAAGAATAATGGAAACACAGGAAAGAGCTGGTGGTTTACTTAGAAAAACTGAGGGCTAAAAAGAGTATACTCAGCCTCTCTATGCTTACATAAATAGTCAAACCCTTCTGTTGCCTATGAGTTACCATTGTCTCGCCCAACAAGGACAACATTCCAGGTCCTCTTTCTCTCCAAAATCATCCGTTTTTCATCCTCTACTAGATCATTCCAGTCATCATGAAGAGAGACTGTGATTTTTTTTTTCTTCTTTTAAAAAATTGAAAATAAAGAAATAAAATCTCAATCCGACCACATGCTCCCTTTGACTATTACTCTGCTTTCCTTTACAGCAAAATTTGCGGAAAGGTATGTTTATTCTTGCTGCTGCACTGCCTTTCCAGAACTCCCTTCCAACATGATCTAACCGCCATCACACCCCCAAAACACTGTTGGGATGACCACACTTGACCTCTACTTAGCTAATCTCTTGTCTCTTCTGACCTCTCCTTGCAGTAGCCCTTGATCGCTCTGTTGTCCTTGATGCACTTTTCCATGTGGCTTCCCGGTACCTCCCTTTCTCTCTCCCTTGCTCTCTCTTCCCCATCCTCCTCCTCTCTTTTTTTCTTGGCTTCTCTTCTCAGTGGTCTTTGCTGGTTTCCCTGTGTCTCCTTCAGCTCTGAGTGTTCAGTGCCCAGGACTCAGATCATGGGTCTCTTTCCATTTTATCCTCACTGGTTTCCTTGCTGACTTCACAGTTTTAACTTTTCTTCTATGTATTTATGATTCCCATATTTCCATCTCCAGCTTGAACATCTTCCAAGTTATGCCCATACATTGTCTCCATTTGGATATATATAATAAACCTCCCAGCATGAGAATGTTCAAAACAAAACTCCTGATTTATTCTTTTTCTATTTTCCACAAAAATCCATTGTTATCTTCAGCTCAGAAAATGTTGACTCTATCTTTATGGTTTCTCCAGTGGTGGGTGGGGGGGACCTGGATCTGTGGAAACAGCCTGAATTCCTTCTCCATCTTTCAACACCCACATCCATTCTGTGGGCTCCACTTTTAAAACACAGCAACAATCTGATAATGTCTCTCCATTACTATCTTGGCCAACGAGCTGTATTTTACCCGGGTTTCTTTAATATTCTTCTAATGGGTTTTCCTCTTTCCTTCCTGTTCTGCTATGTTTATTTTTAGCATGGCAGCCAGAGTGATAACTTTCAAAACCTAGATTAGCCAAAGTCACCACTTTGCTCAGACCAGTACTTGCTTTCTTGCTTTAGAATTAAGCTAAATCCCAGTAATGAACTCTAAAAGCTTTGCATGAATTGGCTTTTCATTACTATGACTGAAATATCTGAAAATAACAATTTAAAATAGGAAAGGTTTATTCTGACTTGTGGTTTCAGAGGTTTCAGTCCATGGTTGGTTAACTCCATTGCTTTGGGCCTGAAGCAAGGCAGAAAGGCAAAGAGGAGAAAAGGTGCTCACTTTATGGTGGCCAGGAAGGAGAGAGAGAGAGAGAGAGAGAGAGAGAGAGAGAGAGAGAGGGAGAGAGACTGAGCTTGGGACAAAATAAATCCTTTCAGGACATCTCCCTGTGACCTCCTACCATGCCCCATCTGCCTACAGTTTCCACTTCTCCCAGTAGTCCATTCAAATGGTTAATCCAGTGATGAATAAAATGGATTAATCCAATGACAAAGTTAGAGCCCTCATCATCCAATCACTTCCCTCAAGCTCACCACTGGACACTGACACTTTGAAGACCCATTAAAGACTGGGTCTTTTAAATCACATGAGCTTTTGTGGGACACTCCAGATCCAAACCATAGCAACTTCATTTCCTGCCACATTCCTAGCTTTCTGAGAACTTTATTCAGTGCCTACAATGGCACCTGGCACCTTGTAGATTCTTAATAAATATTTTCTAAATCTGCCAATATTTTCTAAATCTGGCTCCTCAGGAAGAGAAACAAAGTAATACTATAGGTCAATAATAATTGAAAGTTGCTCAGAAACTCCCAGTGAGGTAAGGGACATGTAGAATTTTCTGGTGAATGACCTCCCTCCTTTGTGACTTTTGTTCATTATCTTCTGTTTTCTACCTTCTTACCTAGTTCTCTTTCTTGCTTTTATTCCACCTGAGCAACACTATCCTTCTTATGTTTTTCAAACAAGCCAGACACATTCCTGTGTTGGGGCTTCAGCACTTATTGATTCTTAAGCCCTCTTATCCCAACATCTGCATGGCTTGCTCATCCCTTCACTCCTTCAATCCTTAGCTCAAGTGAGCCTTTTTATTTTCAACAAGTTCCTTCCTGACCCTCCTTTAAAAGATTTTAATCCACACTTGTATCAGCTCATTTTTCTTCTTCCTGAAAGTATTGCTCTTCACCTAGCTGATAACTATCTGACACTTGATCATATTGTATTTTTATTTGATTAAATGGAAACGCCTTGGGGGATTTGGGTCTGGTTGGTTTTCTGTTGAATCTGCAACATTTGCACCAATGCTGGCACATTGGAGGTTCTCAGGACATGTGAAATGAATAGAGGGGAGAGATAATAAATGAACCATCTCTGATACTAAAAAAGCTGAAACCTTCATTGGATGAGAATTTGAAAGACAGAAATCTCAGAAATTGCAATTGATTTTTTTTTGTGTGTGTGTGTGCATGAATGAAAAGAATTGCCAGAACATGATAGATTTTAAAATACGTCATTCTGAGTATTTTACATTTACATTGCTACACTTGCTTGTAAATGTGATTTTAGATTTGTTCATTATAATCTATGTCTGCCTACTAGGGAAAGTTTACCTCCAAGACCAAATATGAGCACAGAGACTTCTTGACCTATGGTGGAATTATGTATTCCTGAAAAACCCATTGTTAGGTTGAAAATGCTGTAAGTTCCAAGGGTGTTTAATTTACCTAACCTACCAAATGTCATAGCTTAGCTTAGACTGCTTTAAATATGCTCAGAACATTTCTGTTAGCCTATAGTTGGGAAAGATCATTGGAGATAAAGCCAGTTTTATAATAAAGTGTTGAATATCTCATGTAATTCATTGAATACTGAACTGATAAGGAAAAGCAGAATTTTATGTGTATGATTTTGCATAACCGTGACACAAAGATCAGTAAGTTGAACTATCGTAAGTTGGGGGCCATCAGCATATGAAGAACAAATTGTGGTGGACTAAATTTAATTTCTAATTTGTCCTTTTGAAAACTGGAATTCCAGAAAAATTGGCAGAGTTTATTTTTGTCACAGATTAAAAGACACTGATTAAAAATCTCCCATTATTTTATTTTAGGGACATAATGAGCAAAAATAAGCTAGACCTTACATAATTAGATGGATTAAAGGTTTGTTTAACAACTAAAGTGATTGCCATCAGCCTACATACATATTCCACTCAAAGAGTCTTAATCAGCTCTACATTTTTGATGAGTATTCCCCATCCTTTCCTTTTCTCCTCTAGGTAGTGATCTGTAGTACCCCATGGCTCCCTTCCTCATCCAAATCAATACCTTCACCAGTAAGTTTATCAACATTATTTTTTAGATAACACTTGGTTGGGAGAAATGGCAAATGTATTGAATGACAAAAAATGGGTCAGATACTATCTAGGCTTGTTTGGATGGAGAGTTCCTCCTAATAAGACTAAGTATTTGGGGTCCTGCCAAGTTTTAACAGCTGGTAGCACCCACATTAGATGGGACAGACATAGCTCAGTAATAGCACATGCGAAAAGACTTGGAGGTTTGATGAGAGAAGGCTGAGGTGAAGTTGATACAGTATGTTGACTTCATACATGATAGTCTTAAGTTCACTGGGACAATTGTGTTTCCTGGACCATTGCTTGGTGTGTCAGGACATTCATCTTGTTCACAAGGTCAAAATGACCCAGTTTTATGTTAGTGTGCCAGAATGTGGGCAGAAGAAGGGAAAGTGACTTTCTTTTTTGTTTTATAAAATTATTTTAAATTTATATATAATAAAACTCATGTTTTGGAGTACATAGTCCTATGAATGGCTCTCTGATTAGAGAATATGGGCTTCTCTTGGAGCTTTCTTTCAGAGTTCCATGTTTGGACTACCCCAGAGCCTAGACTGACACTTATCAGAGGCATGAACCAATCAACAACTAACAACAGTGCTGTGGGGTCACTTTCAAGTCCTGAGTTCCCTACTCGGTCCTCTTGTTCTCAAGTACTTTTCAGAGCCCTCTGAGAGTTCCTTTATGTATTATTCACAGAATTTTTAACTGTAATAACTGGGAGAGATACTATGGGTGTGTTCACTCCACCATGATCAGAACTAACCCTTGTGATTTCCTCTTAAAGGCATGGGTGGACATTCTTAATTGTGTTTGCTTCTGTTGGTGAGAACTTAATGACAGGTCACACCCAACAGCGAGGAAGGCTGGAAAACACATCCTCGAGCTGAAAAGGTAACGGTGACAAGTTAAGCTCTTTTATGAAGAAGCAAGGAACACAGATTTTTGGAGACTATTGGTGGTCTGCCACAGGGGTGTTAGTGAAGAATAGATTCAATTTAGGTTGAAAGAATAAGATAGCTAATAAGATCTCATGTTATGTGTTTCTGAGTCTAAAATAGATTAGGATGAGACTCTTCCAGCCTCAGTTTCACTCTGCACTCCAGTATAGACAATAGAGACCAAAGCCAGGAGCAGACTGATTGCTCTGTGAAGAACTGCAAAGGTGATAGCTACAAACCACAATGCAGAGACAGGGGAGATTTGCCAGGAAATATCTTTGTAAGAAGCTGTGGCCTTAACTTCTAGCCTCCTAAGGGCAGCTTCCATGAACCCATATGGAAAGTTCCAGTGTGTATTCATTGCCACTGAGAGGGGAGCTGGTGCCTGACTTATATACCTGAGGCTGGAGGTGACTGCATCTGATATACCCAAAATTCATTGAGACAATGGTGGATCATGCCAAATAGAGAGACAGGTGGAAGACTCTATTTAGTCTATCCACCTAAGAGACAGACAACTTCAGATGCAAGACAGTGGAAGAAAATAAAGAATTCTAAAGTTTAGGAAGGGTCTCAAAGAACCATAGTGGAGATAACAAGCCATCAAGTGAAATAGATGTTATGGTCAAGAGATTTTTCAGAAAAGAAATTTCCAGGGCTGAAATTCTCCACTAAAATACATGGATAGGCCCATGAAAGGGGGTGGGGTTAGTATAATACATCTACCAGTCCCAGGGGGAGCAAAGCCAGGTTGTGATTCAAGACCTTGTCAACTCTGGACAGGTCAGAATTTATCTGGCAAGCAGAGAAACAGATCAGAAACCAATGACCATACCACTACCTTTTCCACATGAATACCTGGAGTTACCACCTTTTTCCTATTTCAGCTTTCTAATTTTGAGCAGACCCAAGCTGAGATATAATGTTGGATAAAATTGGCAATTTTGATTAATATCTTGAACTGGATATTTTAACTACGGAACAGTCTATTTTTTTTGTGACAATGTGACATAAGGAATGTCTGTTATCTAAGAGTGAGAAAAATATCATGTTTCTGTTATAGAGAGAGGAAGTTTACTTTCTCTGATCATATTTTAAAGGGAAGATAGGAGACAAAATAGTGTTACATTTTAATTGTGCCACAAAGCATACTTCATCAATATAACAAGTACAAATATGTGGTATTTCAGAGGCAAGAAAAGAGGAAAAAAAATTCTTATTTGCTTAGTGAAGAATTTTGTGGAGCATTAAGCCACCTTTTCATCTGTGATCAAAATGCCCAAGAAGAACAACTTAGAGGAGGAAAAGTGAATTTGGGCTCACAATTCCAGAGGGTTAGTCCATGGTTGACTAAAGTCCATTGCTCTGGGTCCAAGGTGAGGCAGAACATCATGGAGGAAGGGCTTTGTGGAGGAATGCTCCTATATTCAAGTCACCTCCTATATGGAAGTCAGGAAGCAGAGAGAAGAAAGCAGGAAAGAAGTAACAGGAAAAATTAACCCTTCTAGGGCTCACTTCCAGTGACTCACCTCCTCCAGACATGTCCCACCTTCTACAGTTACCACCCAGGCTATTCAAACTAGGGCGGACTGATTACATTACAACTTTTACAGTCCAATCGTCTTACTTCTGAAAGGTCCTGATACAGGAGCTTTTGGGGACCGAACCATAAACATGTAAGGGTCATATATTAAGAAGACAGAAAGAATCCATCAACATCAATGTGACCATAGAGAGATTCAGAAGGATCATGTTACTATTTTCTCAAACTTAAGGACTGTCATGAGGAAGATTAAACATGCTCCATACACTAACAGATGAAGTAGATGGAAGCCTCATAGCATCGTGTGTGTGTGTGTGTGTGTGTGTGTGTGTGTGTGTGTGTATCCTCTTTAGTAATCTTGGGGCTCCTCAGATAGAATGTGCTGCCTTGGAAGGTGCTAAACTTTGCATCATTGGAGATACTCAAGTTCACTGAATGATAGAGTAAGGTCATTTTACAGGGGATCTAAGCACCAGGAGGGTGGTTAGAATTCATGATCTTTAAGGTCTTTTCCAGCTTTAACGTTATAGTATTCTATAATTTCTACATCCCACTGAGCTTATACTTTTCAGAAACTGTAATACTGAGTTTTAAACACGAGCTAAATTGAAAACTCCGTGTACCCTCTTATGTAACAAGCATTTACTCTATCTGATCACTTCTTTTAGAACCCCATAGGAAAATGGCCAATTGGAAAGAAACTGCAGCAGGTTTTTAAAAACATGGAATCTATAACTTTAAAAAACATTGCTTTGAATAATGAGAGTTTAGCTATGTGTAAATGATCACTAAATTTATGGTTCATTTTTAACTACAAAAATAGAATCTTTCCAGCTTCCCCTATCTTTCCTTTTCTTCCAGTGCTGCCCTGTCAATCACCATCTCTCAGTTACCCACTAGCTCTTTACAACTCTATCCACAGAGAGAAAGGTAAATTTTTGTTGCAAAGCATCCAGGCCATTATCTGGACCCATCTTTCTGGAACACAGTTGAGGAAGCACAGCTGCTCCTGGCTAAATATGCTGCACGGGGGTTCCATGTGCACGTCTGTTCTTTTAAAGAGTTGTTTATGCCAATGGCTCTTAGATTTTTCTCAGATTCCACAATAGCGGGAAGCACATGGGGATGTTCAGTGGAGAAACAATGATGGCCTATTCTTTTCATCTTTCTTTGGGGAGCTACTGAGAGAAAACCAAATTGGTCTTACAAAGAAAACCACACGGCTTTTAAGAGTGCTGGGCATTGCTTTCATCCTCACTTATTTGCTGACCATGTGAAAGAAAAAGACAAAGCACACAAGCTCCCCACCGTTGATATGCCAGTAAGTTAGTTGGAGAAGTTAAACATGGAGAAGTAGCCACAGCAAAAGAAAATAGATGAGGGTAGTAAATATTATGGGCAGAATATTACTTTTCTACACAGTTGGGTAAACTGAGGCCCTTCCACGTCTCCTGCTTTCCTGAGCACTGCTTTCTGAGAATCACGTGAAGCCCCACCCCTTGGGGTGACTGACATTGCTGTGTGCCTTCCCAGCAGCCTTTGCTGTCTCCTTGCTCAGGATCCTGCTGGTTGTGTAACCATGTGCTCAGCCCAAGGAATGAATCCAGATTGGCTATCCCACCCCTTTGCTGTGAATAACTGATAAAGGGATGAGAATGTGACAATGAAATTTAAGGAAGTTCAGTGGATGGCTTCAGCTTCAAGGGAAGATTTCCTTTCTGAATAAAAAGGAAACAAACAAAAGACCAGTGAGAAGGCTCTTTGGCCTTTTCTGCTTTATTTCAAAGGTAGGTGCTTATGTTTGAGGAGGTGACACTTTGAGCTGGGAGAGACATACTTATGGCATGAAGGGAGACATTGCTGACACATGATAGATGACAGATTGGTATAATCACAGGAACCAAGATCAACTTCTATTGAGACTTCCTAGAAAACAATTCCTGTGTTTGGTTTAATCTGCATATGCTTCTTTTACTTGCAATGATAAACATGGCTAAGATTTTAGTCATCTCTTTTGTTGCTGTGACCAAAACACCTGACAAGAATAACAAAAATAAAGGAGAAAATGTTTATTTGTAGCTCACAGTTTGAGAGGTCTTGATCCATAGATGGGTCAAATCTGGTGCTCTAGGCCCTAGGGGAGGCAGAACATCCAGCAGAAGGGTGTAATGGAGGAAAGCAGTTCAGAATATGACAGTCAGGAAGCAGAGAGAGCAATCTCTCACCAGGGACAAATATATACCCCCAAAGGCACACCCCTAGGGACCCACCTCCTCCAGCCACACCCTACCTGCTTACAGTTGCCTACAGGTAACCTCTATCAGGGAATTAATGCACCGATTAGTTTAAGGCTCTCATAACCCAACCATTTCACCTCTAAACCTCCTGCATTGTCCCACACGTGGGCTTTGGGGAGATACCTCATATCTAAACTGCTCACTTTTGTCTTTTGTAATTTCCTGTTTGTGTCTACCCTCCTTATTTTACAAGAATCTTGGAACCTGGGTTCTATTGTAAATAATTCTGATGCCATGCCCACTCTCATCTCTTTGTCTAACCAAATGCTGGCACTCCTCAGAGGGCACTGGTTCGGTTGCAGCCCTTTCAGCTAATTGTGTCATTCTCCATTCTCCAAATGTCACAGGGATCAGAGGTAAGGATGGCATTATCCTAGATGCCTAGTGCCTGAGTAGACCATTAATTCTCTACTATTATGGGGAAAGAAATCCTTCCTCCTCCTTTGAGAAGGAAAGAGGAAACAGATTGTGATTATACCTGATTATGCCTAATAATAGCTGCCATCTGGCTCAGACATCCTCTACCCTTGCATGTTGTTGCCATGTTCTCCACCCTCCTGGGTAACGCCTTCACATTCCTTTTCTGAAGTCTTTGGCAACTGGTCCACAGGCTTCCCCTTTCTCTTAATACTGCCAACGGCATAGGTGACTTCAGTATCCATGTGACTGACTCTTCCCATACTAGAGTTCCAGGAAGAGGAGTTCAGACTTTCACTGCAATGATGCTTTCATCAAGGATAGGCTTGTTAGCAAGCCATCTTGGACATCCAGGTTCACTTCTGGATGATTCCATTCTCCAGGCATGGACAGAGCCCTGTAGGTCTTGAATTTTCCCAGGTAGAAGTTGGAACAAACCATGCCAGTTGTGTCCTGTCCAAATTTTTGGAACAGAGTTTGGGAGTCTAATGAAATGGGTGTTTTAAGCTATTAAGTCTCAGGATAATTTGTTATGCAGCAATAGCAAGCAGAAATACTGCAGCTGGCTTTCAGAAGAGGGCAATGCATTCGATGATCATTAAAGTCCTCAAGAGAGGACCTCTGAAACAGGGAACAAGACAGAACAGGTCTTACCCAGTAAAACCTAGTGAGAATTACTAATTTTTGTACCCTACCATTGTGCCAGGTACTGTGCTCAGGTCCAGAACATGACATTGATCTCAAACAAACTCGGGTTCAAATTCCTGCCCTGATGTTTATCAGTTATGATTCGGGGTAAAAAGCCTCATTATATTTCTAAGACTCAGTTTCTTCATCTATGAAATGAGATATCGTAGGATTGTTTTAAAGATTAAAGATAAGATAAATTATATAAACTGAGCGCTATTGACATATAACAACTGATGTTTACTTTTGATAAATCAAGAATAATATGGTTTTGTGTTTGTCAGCCTTTCAAAGCTGTGACCAAAATATCTGACAAGAACAGTTTAAAGGAGGTGAGGTATATTTTGGTTCAGTTTCAGTTCCTGGTTGACTGGTTCCAAGGCAGAAACATCATGGTGGAAGGGCACTGCAGAGAAAATCTGCTCCACTCATCATACACCAGAAAGAAAGAGAGAGGCCCTGGGTAAGATATAACTCCCAAGGACACATCCCCTAGTGACCTACTTCCTCCCACCATGCTCCGTTTGCCTACAGTTTCCACCTTCTACTTGTCCATTCAAATGATCCATCCATCAAATGGATTAATCCACCGGTGAGATTAGAGTTCTGATGATCCAATCACTTCCCAAAAGCCCCACTTCTAGATATTGTTGTCCTGGGGACTAAGACTTCAATACATGAGCTTTTTGGGAGAACATTCCAGGTCCAAACCATAATAGTTTCTATAAAGAAGAAGTGAGAAATAAAGCAAGCGAGTCCACAGAATCTTAAATGTTGGGTGAAGAAGTTTGGAATTTGGGAGAGCTAATAATTTTTTTTTAATCCAAACAAGCAGGTTTTCATCAATTTAATATTTTAATTTGTGTGGGAGAGTGGCTTGCATCTACTGAAATTATATTTAAGGCTCACTTTACTATGTAACAATTTAATTTAAAAATTCACAGTTAAGAAATATTTATAAAGTCAAGGGAAGAAAAAAATATATATTAGTTGCCAAGGACTGCCCTCATTCTCCCGAATGCTAATATTTAGCCAGCTTTTTGTTTTAGAAGACTGACTTGGTAACATGTTACAGGATGAACTGAAAGGTGGAAGCCCAGAGGAGGGAGGACATTTGGAGTGTTTCAGTTCTCCTCATTACTGGGAGGTCATCATGCATCGATACAGGGTAGGTGGGAGGCTGGGTGGGAGAGTTGTGACCTCCTCAAAAGAAGATGTGACAGGCCTTGGCTATCTGGGACACTCATGGTCAAATTCCCCTCTCCCTCATCCCAGCATTTGATCATTAATCATTTCTCCTTTTGCTTGCACTAAAAATAAAACTAACGAAGTGTGACTACTAAGCAAGTTACGCTAAGATGTGTGAGCAATTTTGTCAGAAATATAAATTCTACATATTGCAGTAAAGGAAACATGGAATGTTTGCCAAGTTCTTGTGAGAAATCTCTGTCTAAAAATTGTGCCAGCTCACTAAATATAGAGTTGGTACGAAGAACAGAGCCATTGCACCTGTTAAACCCATCTTAAATGAGATAATGGGGTTCGGCTGCATTTTACCTCATCAACTGCTTCTACCCCAGGGGAATTAGGAATAAGGTTAAGGGCACCTTTCTTCCTTTGATCCACTGTCTCCCAGTGTCTGTAGCTTCCCCTCCCCACAAAAGGTGCTAGGAAGTATCCATATGGTCTCCCACACCTGGGAAAAGAAGAAATCTCATAGGCAGATGGCTGAAACAAGGCCGAGTACTATCTTTGTATTGTTTAATATTTTTCTGATTAAAGAACTCAGGGGAATAGAGATAGTTTTTGAATGTTCTCATATTATTCCAAGACTTCTGTACCATGGACTTATTTATTTATTCATTTTTAAGAACAAAAATTAGGTCTGGTTCCAAGGAAGTAGTCACCCCTAACATTAGAAAGCACTTAAATGTTTGTAATGGACTGACTTGAAGTATGGTGTGTTTAACAGGAAGTGGGAATTAGGTTGGGGAGAAGAGGCATGTGTGTGGTTTTGGATATCACAGTGATTAACGTGCGAATCACCTGTATCTGGGAAGGTAAGCTGTGTCTGGGGCAAACCTGAAGTCATACACTGCCTTAGATGTAAAAAAGGACATGCTGGTGGAAGAAGGTGCTGGAAAAACTACTGTAGTGGGTTCAACTGTGCCCCTAAAGACATGTCTGAATTCTAACCCAAGTACGTGTGAATGAGACCTTGTTTGGAGGTGTAGTCTTTGATGATGTAATTAAGTTAAAGATCTCAAGATGAGATTACTATGCATGTAGGGTAGACCCTAAACCTAAGGTTGGTGTCCTTATAAAGGGAGAGAGAGAGAGAGAGAGAGAGAGACACACACACACACACACACACACACACACACACACACTCTCTTGGGAAGCAGAAATACACCGAGAGAGAAATGGGCAATGGGAAGACAGAGGTAGAGATTGGAGCAGTGCAACTGTAAGTCAAAAAATATCAGGGGTTATTAGCAACCACCAGAAGCTGGGATACAGGCATGGAAAAGTTCTCCCTCTGTTTCCAGAAGAAAACATGATGACCTGATTTTGGATTTCTGGCCTCTACAACTATGAGAGATGCTCTTATGTTGGTTTACACTTCTAGTTTATGATAATTTGTTATGGCAGCCTCAGGAAGCTAACAGAACCACCCAGAAAAATACAAACACAGAGAGGAGGTATGGGGCTGAGAGCGGGGACTTTGGTAGGTCTAGATCATGGTAGCATTCGAGTTTAGGGCAATAGAGATACTCTTTAAATGCTCTCATATTAGGCTGCTCAAAAATATGGCTATTCAATAAATGAATTAGGATTGAATACAATAAAAACTCAGCTCCTCAGTTGACGAGCCACAGTTCAAGTGCTCAGTAGCTGCTGTAGCACACAGTTCCCAAGTGAGACAGCCCAGATCGGAACATTTCCTTCATTGTAGAAAGTTCCACCAGACTGCAGGGCTGTGGAGGGTAACTGCTGTAGGAGCTACAAATCAAGGTCCCATCTTTATGGGAAAGCAGCGTGTGTGGGGACCGTGGGCTTCAAATCTGTCTATTCACTCACACCTGCACCAGAAGATAGCAGTTATCGCTGGTGGTGTCACTTTTGATTATGAAGGGACAAAAACAGCAAGGTGTAAATATAGTGCAGCCACCTGTCTCAGGCTTCCTCACACATGCCATCTTCCAAAACAACAAACATATTAAATGATACTATTGATCGGAAATTCTCTCCCAAGCCAACATCCCAAATCACTAGGATAGCAACCATCAAACATGTCACTGTTATCTGTAAATGCTAGGTGAGTCATACCCAGGTGACCATATTTACCCAATTCCCCTTCTTGAATATTCCCAGTTCCTTTAAAGTTTAAAGAGGAATCTCCCCCCTTGGAACCACTTACCCTGAGTTCTCTTATTGAGAACAGCAGGAGCTCCTTGATGGGCTTGGGAAACTAAGGAAAGGTTTTTAACAGGGGATTGATATGATATACAGTTAATTTCTCCCAAAAGATGAATCTGGCAGTGATGTTACAATGATTTGAAGAGATAAAGACGGGCCGTTAGGTGGTCTTGATGAAAATGGGAAAGAAATTATGCTCTGAATTGCCAAAGCTGTCTTCACTGAGATCCACCTGCTCAGAGCTATCTTTAGCTGCGGCTGGGAACACTTTATCCACATAACCTTTCTCTCCCTCACTTCGCTTCCCTCCAGGTACAGAGGAGGAGGAATCTGCAACATGAACATGAGAAAGTGCATTGCAGAATTATGAGTATGAGCGTGTGTGTGTGTGTGTGTGTGTGTGTGTGTGTGTGTGTGTGCAAGACAAAGCCATGCAGAGAGACACAGAGGCAGAGAGATGAGACAGAGAAAAGAGAATGATTATATTTTATGGCATGGGAATGAGTGAGAGAGGCATTTTTGGTTACAGATAGTTTGAATGGAATCATGCTCCGTGGTTTCTTACAACCTGACCACAAATGCATCATCCCTTTTACTCTAACCCTGCTTTCCTAGAACCACCAGGTGTCCCCTGAGTATGTCGTGCACCACTGTACTGCCATCTTTTGTCCCTACCCTATTCATCTGCTGAGCTATACTTTGCCTTCTCCCTGTGGTAAGTTCCTACTCATTTTAAAGGCCAGCACATGGGTTCGATAGGAAATTTCCTCCTTCATTTCCCCTTCCTTTTAGAAGGTATTTCTGCCTCCTCTTTCCGCCCCCCACTATTCTTAAATATGTTTGTCTATCAGGCAGAACTTGAGTTAGTTGTAATTTGTTTTTCATACTTTATCATCAGAATTGATCCCTCAATGCACACCCAGGGAGAACATGCTTCATGGAGGTGTGAGTTGGGTGGGGTTGCTTTAGTTAGGTGGGAAAGGTTAGGCTGGAGGGGAATCTCTCAGTCACATTTCTCATTATTTGCCATATGCTGCTATACCCTGATTTCATTCAGTGAGGTTCACTGGTCTATAATTTCAAGGTGGCTTCTCATTTTATATCCAAGTAAATTACTCATCATAACAACAGGTCTCTTTCTTCTTCTCACCTATCCACATATGTTTTCTCCACTAATTCCATCTGCCCCATCCCCCATTGCATCCCATCTTAGCAAATGGTACCTCCCTCCACTTAATTGTGTAAGCCAGAAATCTGGGCTACCTCCTGCATTTTGTTCCTTTCTCTTTACATTTCCTGTCATATCAAATCTGTCATTATAATTTATCTATCCTAAAATTCTCTCTTCATTTCATCTTTTCCACAACCATTGAGAAGAGTATGTTCCCAGAATATTAAGAGATTTAATATTACTAGTACTATGGCACCCCCACCAGTATTTTTCTTTCTTTCTTTCCATAAAGTGGCCAGATTGACAACTCTGGAAGATAAGTTGGAGAATTTTATTCCTCTGCTGAAATATTTTAATGAATTCCCATTGTCCCGTGAATAAAATTGAAATTCTGGAAGATGGCCTAGGAGGCCCCATAAAGTCTCTCCCACCACTGACCCCCAGCTCCTGTTGCTATCCTCTCCCCACTCACTCTGAGCTTCCCTCACTCTGAGTGTCTTTCTTCACTCCAGAGCTTTGCCCAAATTCATCTGATTCAAATGATCTTCCTTCTGCTTGTGGAGCGTGGCTTCTTTCTCAAATATGGCTCAGGCTTATAGAACTTCCTTAGCAAGGACTTCTCTGACCTTCACAACACAGGGTTCTATTTCTACAATTTATTTTGTGCCATACATAGGACTTGTCACATTTGTCATGAATTCGGTGACTGGTATGTTTGTTTGACTGTTGACTGTTTTCCCAGCGGACCTTAAGCCCTACAAGGGCATAAATCATGGCTCTCAAGTTCATTCAGTCACTAGCATGGAGCCTGGTGCAAAGTATGTGCTCCATAAAACACATATTGAAAACAAGGATAAATGATTGAATATTTGGACTCCATTCCCCATTCATTAACTATCCCAATCTTGCTTATGCTTTAAGACTTACTTCAAAGTCAACTCTGCAGTTTTCTCCAATACCTGTATTCAACATGAGCCCTATATTGTTGTATTTAAAGCATTGATTTTGAGAAGCAATATGTGCTATAATTTAGAGAAGAGTTACCAGTAAGCAGGACTTGAGGGGTATCCTTGCCTAGCATATTTTACCTTTGTGATCTACTTGGGCAAACAAACTCTCTGACTTTTTATTTCTTTATATTAGGGGAAATGTCTCCAACTTCATTTATATACAGTACTTGGTACATTGAAGGAGACTTGCTAAGTGCTATAGCTACTATAACATTGGTTCATCATTATATGAATGATTTGAAAGCAAAAAAGTGAACCTTAAATGAAAGCATTTGATGTCTGAACCAGGTCATAGCAGCTTGATATTGGAGAGTATCCCAGGTACTACAGTCATAAAATCCTGGTGTTAATCCCCAGCTTTAGAACTAATTGGCTGTTACCTTGTGTAACTTTCTTGTCTTTTTGAAGTTTAGTTTCCTGTTATAATAGAAATGATACTATCATAATAGGAGTCTTGTGAGGATTAAATATAACATATACAAAGGTCAAGTCATAACTGCATAAAATACTTTAAACCTAGATCTATTTCACTCAACTAGGACAGAACTGTGGTTGAAATAAATGTAATCAAATCTGACATGCCTAATGATGCCAGTAGAATTCCTGTCAATTTCTTAAAGCAGCCAAACTTACCAGAACCTGACAAAAAATAATTTTCTCAGATTGATGAATCCAGTGTAAAGGTCTGGGATTTTCTCCAATGCCTGCCAGTCTGTTCTAGGTAGTAATTTCAGTCATTCTTGCAACAGCTGTGGGTTCAAGGTGAACTCTGGATGGGGCTGACTTAGTACTGAAACATGGTGTGTTACAATAGTTCCTGATCAGCTGGTAGGCTTGTCTTCTTAGTGAGACCTGAGAAAGCTGCAGACAAAACACAAAGCTTTCTTTAAAAAGAATAATAAATACCTGTTTCCTCTAGGGAAATATCTTTAATGCTCAATTAATTAAAGAAAAATGTATGGAAAATATTTTAGCACATTTCAAAAGGAGAGGACCCAGGTCTGGTTTGAATAGTGTCCCCACCCCCCCCCACCCCCGCAAGTCATGTTTACCTGAAACTTGAGGGTACAGTTTTATTTGCAAATAGGATCTTTGCAGATGTAAAGTTAATATTGGGTCATACTAAATTAGGGTGATTCTTAAGTTCAATATAATTAGAGCTACATGATCATTTTAATAGATGAAGAAATGTTTGAAAAAAAATTGGTATTTTCCTAATAGAAGTACTCAACCAATAGAGTATAGAAGAAACATACATCAACATAATAAAAGCCAGATATGAAAAATCCATAGTTAACATTATATTCAAAAGTGAAAAACTAAAAAAGCTTGTCTGATAAGATCAGGAGCAAAAAGAATGCCCACTCTTGGCACTTATATTCAACATTGTACTGCAAGTCCTAGCCAGTGCAATTAGGCAAGAAGAAGAAAGGAAAGATATTCAAATTGGAAAGGAAGAAATAAAGTGATTTCTCTTTGCAAGTGACGTGATATCTTTTAGACAGCAATATACAAATATGTTTCTATATGCTAACAATGAACTACTAAAAAGGAAATTGATAATCCCATTTATAATAGCATTAAAAGAATAAAATTATTTAAAAATAAATTTAACCAGAGAGATGAAAAGCTTATATTCCCAAAACTATGAAACATTGATAAAAGATATTTTAAAAAGACACAAACAAATGAAGAGACATCCCATGTTCATAAATGGGAAGATTTAAAATGCCTGTATTACTCAATGTGAACTATGAAAGCAATGCTATTCTCAATAAACTCACAATGACATTAGTTACAGAATAGAAAAAACAACTCATAAAAGTCATATGAAATGGGCTGGGGATGTTGATCAAGCGGTAGCACGATCACCTGGCAAGCGTGGGGCGCTGAGTTCGATCCTCAGCACCACATAAAAATAAAATAAAGATGTTGTGTCCATCGAAAACTAAAAAATAAATATTAAAAAATTCTCTCTCTCTCTCTCTTTAAAAAAAGTCATATGAAATAACAAAAGGCTCAGCATAACCAAAGCAATCTTGAGAAAGAAGAAGAAAGTTGGAGGCATCACATTTCCTGAATTTAAATATATTACAAAGCTACAGTAATTAAAATAGACATTTGAAAAATATAGTCCAGTGAAAAAGAGTAGAGAGCCTAGAAATAAATTTATAAATCAATGCATGTAAGATCAACTGGTCTTCAACAAGGGTGCCACGAATAGACCATGGGGAAAGACACATGATGTTGGGAAAACTGAGACTCTATATGCAAAAGGATGAAGTTGGACCTCCATTTTACATAATCACATAAAGATCGACTGGAATAGATTAAAGACATAAACATAAATTTGAAACTGCTAAATTCCTAGAAAAACATGGCAGGGGGTGGTGGTGGGGAAGTGCCATATCATTAGTCTTGTGCAAAGTTTTCATGGATATGACACCAAAGTGGGATTATGTCAAACCAAACAATTCTGCACAGCAAGGGAAGCAATCAATGGAATGAAAAGACAACCCACAGAATGGGACAAAAATATTTGCAAATCATTATATCTAATAAAGGGCTAACATAAAAGTGTACAAGTAACAAAATAACTCAACAGCAATAGAACAAATAACCCAATTTAAAAATGAACAATGTGGATAGACATTTCTCCTAAGACATACAAATATATGGAGAGTATATCAGGGAAGTGCAAATTGAAACCTCAATTAGGACCCACCCCTGTTAGAACAACTATTATATAAAAAATGATTCACAAATGCTGAGAAGAATGTGGGAATTGGAACTCTTTTAAAAATTTTTTATATGTTCTTTTTAGTTATACATGACAGCAAAATATATTTTGACATAATATATACATGGAATATAACTTCTCATTTTTGTGGTTGTTCATGATGTGGAATTACACATGATGTAGAGTTATTTGTGTATTCAAATATGAACATAGGAAAGTTATGTCTGATTCATTCTACTGTCTTTCCTATTCCCATCTCTTCTCCCTTCCCTGCATTTCCCTTTCTCTAATCCAGTGAACTTCTATTCTTCATCCCCCTGTGCCAGTTATTGTGAGTTAACATCTATCTATCAGAGAGAATATCTGGCCTTTGGATTTATTGGGACTGGCTCATTTCACTTAGCATGATAGTCTCCAATTCCATCCACTTACCAGCAAATGCTATAATTTCATTGTTCTTTATGACTGAGTAATATTGCATTGCGTATATCTACTACATTTTCGTTATCCACTCATCTATTGAAAACCACCTAGGTTGGTTCCAAAAGTAGCTATTGTAAATTGAGCTGACATAAACATAAATGTGGCTGCATCACTGTAGTATGCTCATTTTAAGTCCTTTGGGTATAAACTGAGGAGTGGAATAACTGGGTCAAATGGTGGTTCCATTCCAAGTTTTTTGAGGAATCTCCAGACTGCTTTCCTGAGTAATTGTACCAATTTTCAGTCCCACTAGCAACATGTGAATACCTTTCCCCCAACATCCTTGACAACATTTATTGTTACTTGTATTCTTGATAATTGCCATTCTGACTGGAGTGAGATGAAATCTCAGTATAGTTTTAATTTGCATTTATCAAATTGCTAGAGATGTTGAACGTTTTTCTCATATATTTGTTGACCAATTGTGAGAAATTGGAACTCTTGAACACTGTTGGTGGGAATGAAAAATTTTGAGTCCACTCAGTAAAACAGTATGGTAGATACTCAAAAAATAAAACTAATATATGATCCAGCAATTGTACTCCTGGATAGATAGCTAAAAGAATTGAAATCAAGATTTGAAAATGTATCTGTGCACTCATGTTCATTGTAGCATCATTCACAGTAGTGAAGATATTAAAACAACTAAAATATCCATCAACAGATCAATGGAGAAAGAAACTGTGGTCTACACATATAATAAAATATTGTTCAGCCTTCAAAAGAAGGAAATCCTATCATTTGTGACATGAATAATCCTTGAAGACATTAAACTAAGTGAAATAAGCCATTTTCAGAAAGATAACTGTTATTTCACCTAAATGTGGTATCTAAAGTAATCAAAATTATAGAAACAGAAAATAAAATGGTGCTTTCTAGAAGATAGGTGTTGGAGGCGGGGGTTATTGTTTAATGTGTATAAAGTTATATTTATACAATAAGTTCTAGAGATCTTCTGAACAATGCAGTGTCTACAGTTAACAACAGGGTATTATTCACTTAAAAACTCAAGAGGGTGGATCTCATTTTAAGTGTTCCTATCCCACACCTACAAGTGTGCACACGCGCACACACACACATACACACACACACACACTAAAAAAGGACACAAGTAAACTTTTGGAGGTGATGGACATGTTTATTATCTCGAGTGTGGTGATGATATCAGGAGTATATGCATATGTCCAAACTCATCAAATTTGTATTCATTAAAAATGTGCATTTTAAAATATCAATTATAGCTTAATAAAGCTATAAAAATGCTGATGAATTAATGTCACAACAGGAAAAACAGTATAACTGTAACAGTGTGACCATGAGTTGTAACTGATGGCAGTTCCCCTCAACTCTCCCTGGCTGATTTTACCACCCCAGGGCTTCTCCACTCTATCCATGTGGGGCAGATGCAGAACTCGTTGCTCCCAAGCACTGCAAACCTGGGAAGTTTATGGTGTCAACATCTTATGGGGTGACTCTTGACCAAGAAAGACAGGATCCCAAAGTAGAGGACTCTCAGAGTCACAGACATAATCCTGGGGCGTTTTCTGCACAGCTCTAGAGCTGTCCTTGCCAGTTAGAACCCCCATCACCACAGAGTGAATCAGCTGGGGTGGCTTTCTTCCTAGTCCTCTCTCTTTTTCCTTAGGGCCACTTTCTCAAATAAACTACCTGCACTCAAGCCCTTGTAGCAGGCTCTGCTTCTTGGAGAATTCAGACTGAAATACAAGGATAATCACTGTTTTGTCCTGAAAAAAAGAAAAAAAAAGACATGTAAATTTATGTAAAGTGCTGAGGCTGGTGCCTGGCACATAGAAAGCATCCAATAAAGGTTAGCTGTTTTTTTCTGAGATGGAATGTTCTGGAAGATAAATTTGCAATATGCCATCATCAATCTCTCTTGCTAAGTGTTGAGTGGACACAAGACAGTAAAACTTGCTGGAGGTTTTTCAGCATCAGCCCCCAGCTTCATTAACACAAGTGGGGCTATAATGGCAGGAACATGATATCAAATTCCACTCCCCTTATGACACCCACTCAAAACCCTGAATCCAAGAGCTAAAAGTGAAATAGTACTGTTTCCCAGCCAGAGGGAAAGGAGAATAACAGCATGTGTCTTGTAAACTTAACAAATGTAATCACAGTAATTGAGCAGCCCAGGAAATAATTTGGCCAGCATAATTATATTACAAATTGCATATTGCACAATTAAACAATTGCGTTTTGGTCACAAATGAATCTCCAAATATACAATTTATAGTGAAGTGGAGATGTAATTTAAAATGAGAAAAGAAAAGCAAAGACACAAAAATTCATTTACATGTATAACCATATTGGAGGGTGTAAAGAAAGTAATAGAGAAAAGATTAGTGTTTTGTAACAAAAAAAATACAACCGAGTTAAATGACTATTGCCAAATTTTGTATAAGTACTTTACCACTGTTTGACTGTCCAACTTGCAAGGAAACCCTAAAGACTCGTTCCTTATTTTAAGTAAAATTCCTGAATTACAGGTTCTTGACTTTGGCTCTTAAGCTGGATTAATAAAGTTCTGAATTTGGTGGGGGAAATCCAATATCCAATCATCAAACACAGGAGGAATCATATTATTTATTCTTACTAAATATACATAAATATATATATTAATATACACATATTAAATATAATAGTTGCTAAATGCAAAAGAAATAAAATTTCTTTTCTCACTGTTCTATTGAAGTTTTCTGGGAATTTGGTCATTTTGTCTGATTCTCACTCAATATTTACTATGGCTATATTTACTATTTAGGATGATCCAGATTCCATTTTAGGGAGTCCTACAAGGAACTTATGAGACATGGTCCCCCCATGACAAAAATGTTAGGTGTGAGAAAATAGATATGAAGCATTCATGAAATGATTGCAAATGTGCAAAATACCAAGAGGTAGGAGCATAGACTACCATGCATGAAGATGGCCTGATGGAGGGAGAGGGCTGGATTAGAGAGAGAGACTCTGAGGGAAAGTAAGGAGGCCCAAGAAATCTAGGACTCAGAGACCAAATTTGACTAAATATTTTTTTTTCTATCAGTAATGGGTAAAGAGTCTCATTGTCTGTGGACTCCAAATTCTAACTCCTGGTGCTGATGAGAACCATTTCAAGGCCACCAAAACAATTGGAGAAAATATCACCCCCGCTCCCCACAAAAAAAAAAAGGTCTTCAAAATAGAACAATTTCAGTGGTTTCAGGACTAGTTCTATAAAGAATTCTGGGTTTATGTCCTAGAGGGCTGGAGATTTAGTATATATAATGTAGTGGATTTTTGATAAATGCGATTAAAAAGAAACTGAGACCTTTGCTCAGCACTTAACAATTTAGCGGTAGGATAACACCAGATACTTTTAAAAAATCAACAAAATAATACACATTGTTTCTCAACATTTTTTTGAGTTTTTTTACTGTGTACCAAAGTCTCTGTTGAGAGTTTTATAGATGTTGACCTGCTGAATCCTCCTAACAGTCCCTGTTTTTATTTTGCATATGATATTGCTGAAGCTTTGACAGGATAAACTTATTCAGGATCTCAGGTAGTGAGATAGCTGGAATTGAACCCAAATAAATAGGTGCTCACTAGCATTTTTCTATGAAGCCTTTCATCACCATGAGATGGGTCCTCAGGTTCTAGTTTGTTATTTCTAGGTTTGATCCTCAAAGTATGTATGTTCCCCAGAACAGTCGGCTTCACCTGGGAACTCAATAGAAATGCCTGAGCTACTAATTTTGGAGCACTTGGGGTAAAACCTGAAAAACTGAATTTAGATAAACCCTTGGGTGAGTCAGAAGCTGGTTACAGTTTGAGAGTGGCTGGTTTAGGCAAATGTGGGGGGTTCTGCAATGCCCTCTGTTTGTTCAGGATGTGACAGTGTCAGACAACGAGGTAAATATGGTTTATTGCCTCATGATGGGACAACTAAAGTCACAGAAAATTGATTCTTCATTCAACCTGCAGATTCATAGATTTTGAGGGTCTAAAGTTTCTCTCTTCATTGCCTTCCCCACACTAATGTATACTAGATCTTTGGTCCCTGAGCTTTCTTAATTTTGATTCACATCATCTTGACTTTTAACACAGATTAACTCATTAAGAAAGCCTCTCTCCTCCTCTTAAGGTCTTGGTTTTCGTTATATTCAAGTGTGTGTATCTTAGCTGGGAAATATGTCAGATCCACCACTAGAATGTGAAAATCTGATGGAATCCTGGGAAGTGAAGACTTTCTAAGGAAACTTAATGAATCCTTTTCTTTGCAATACAGAAGGGAATCAACGTCACAGGGAAGAAATGAGTGATAAAAAACAAAGGAAGCAAACGGCCTGATGATAAAGGCAAATACTAGATATATGGAATTAGGTTTTTCTCATAAAAAAGAAATCAAATCTGAGTGAGATGGACAGTCACTGCACAAGTGACATGTCCTAGGTTGTTCCTATTGGTCAGTCTCTCTTTCAGGTAAATACTTATCTGAGACTCAGCTTTACAGGACTCATGGGTCATATAAATAAGAAAGAATTCCTAAGATGGTTGAACAGGCATCTATGCTGATACAAACTCTGCAAGATAGACTTTGAATTAATTTAGAATATGCTGTGTGCTTTTCTCCATCTTGGAGATTTCAGAGCACATTTAACACTTAAGAGAAGTGCTTTGGCACATAAGCTGTTGGAGAATTTCTCAATCTTATTTTAGAACCATTTGTAAACAAAATCTCTTAATATTCTGGGAATATACTCTTCTCAAAGTCTTTGTTACTTGAACACCAAATGGTTCTGGGTACATTGAGGACAGCATTATCTTTCATATCCAACTCATAAATTTGACATTTGGTGGTTGGTGCCATTCCATCTCACTCTCTGGAATAAACAGTGGTCCTAAGGTGTGGTGTTTGGAATATGAATTGGATTTCCTGGGCAGAATCACTGAAACAAAGAAACTGAATAAGTGATTCATCTAATGTTTTTATGCTGTGTGGAAAGTTTCTTCACTTCTTCTGTTGGATGAATCTCTCACAGGTAGTTTTCTCTTCCATGATGCAAAGCATTTCATGATTGACACCTTCCATGAGATATTCTTTTTTGTCATGCCTGACTTGGAGATGAAGGTAAGAAAACTCAGCCTTAACTGAAGGCAACATCAATCATAGAGGCAGCAAACAGGATTAGAAAAACAATGAAGTTGGACTAATCTTATCCCAGTCTCTTAATTCTTGGCATTGCGATCTTCAGCTACAACCTCAATACTTCTCCTTTGCTGAGTCAGTCTTGCTAAAGAACATCTTAATCTGGTCTGTGGCTTAACAGATGCATCTTCCTTTTCGTCACTCAGCATCTCCATGACAGGTAATATTTTTGCCCCTTAAACACACTTTCTCTTTTTTTGCTGGATGTGCTTCTGCTCCAAACACTTTGCTTTTCTCTTTCCTCTCAACTCCATTCTTCTAAACACTTCTGTTTAGACATGACTTTCCTCTGGAAAGCCTTTCATATTTGTTGGGGTTATTTTTAGTTCTAAGTGGTAGAAACCAAATCTGGCTTATTAAGCAGAAAAGGATATTACATGGTTCATAAAATTTTGGAGCATGCTGGCTAATCAAGCTCAAGGCTCATTTCCAGAGACTGTGCCCCAAGCCCTACTGTAGGACTCATCCAATGAAGGAACAGCCACTGATTACGTCACCTAGCCTTGAGTGTTAGGTATGGTCTACAGCCAGGAACCTGACTTGACTGGAACCCTGATTACCACCAGCATTCACACAAAACCTGAGCCAAGAACCTGACTTTCCAACCAGAGCAACACCAGTTTGAAGGCCAAGTATTTCCATGTGGGGCCTTTGGATTTAACTGTTGAAAGTTAAATGGAACAATACAAAATGGCTTTGGATTTAATTCTAAATCCAAGTCTCTCATATGTGTGTCTGAGTGGTGTGGTTTAAGGAACATACTAGGTCCCACTGCAAAAGAGGCTGGGGAGGCAAGTTTTCTGGGAAGTTAGATATATTAATCTAGAAACTTCATGTAGATTTGAAAAAGGACTCAAAGATTCTGGGCTACCATTTAAAACTACAAATATGCATTGCCCACTTCCTAGTTTTATATCTAGGTGTCCCCTCAGCCCTCCTGTCTCCTCTTCTTGGCATCTTGTCCCACCCCCATATTATAATTGGCTCTCTATCATTTTAAAACTCTCTCCAGACTATCTCTGAGAAGAAGGAACTGGGAGGTATGAGTTTCTTTTTATTCACAATTGTATTGCCAGTCTCCAGCTGAGTATTGATCTGCATACTGTAAGTATGCAATAAAGATCTGTTGAGAAAATAATTTTGATTCAATTAATCTAGACTTCATTACGTTGGCATCCAAGGAAACTTCATCTCATACCTTCTGCATCCATTTTATTACGACTCAGCCATAGCCTTGTACTAAATTTTTTCAACTTGCACTCAATTCTATGATTAAGGTGAAGAAAGCTACTTTGGGTTCCACCTCTTTTGATGAGTTTGGCCCCAGAGCTCTGACAAGCAATTGCTACCTTTGTGTTCTTGGAAGCTTTGCCTTTGTGTTCCAACCACAATGGAGCCTATTCCCACCCAGAGAAATGACACAGGGAAGGAGCAATTCTCTCTCACCCGCCTAACTTTCTCATTTTTCTAGATTTGGAAACTTTGTTCCCTCCCTGTTAGTTTCTCTTTTAAAATTTGTTCTAATTAGTTATACACAACAGCAGAATGCGTTTCATTTCACTATACACAAATGGAGCAAAACTTTTCATTTCTCTGGTTGTACAGGATGTTGAGTCATGAGTTTCTCTTGATTATGTCATCCCTATGCTTATTTGCCTTACCCATTTGGATAGGCTTCACAATTAAGTTTGCTCCTATAGCTCCAGGTCTGCTACCTCTAGTTCCTTTCTTCTCGTCCTAGCCCTACACAGAGAGCTTAGCATTCCTCAAGATCAGATGAGGGTGCCTGGAAGAGTATAGCATTTCATTTTTGGTCTCACTGAATTTGAATTGTGGGTGGAACACCCCAGTGAAAATGCCAAGTAGGAAACACTGATCTTCAGCTCATGCATGAAATCACAGCCAGAAATGAAAATTGGAGTCATTGGCAAAGGAGAGTAGATAGAGTACACGATTCCAAAGATCTAATGTAGAATGAGAAGAGAAGCAGGGACCAAACTCAGCCTGTTTGTAAGCCAAGAAGAGCTGGTTCAAATGGGAAAACCAGATTGTGAAATAGATGGCCAGCTCCATTCCCTGGGGCCTGGAATATCAGGGTACAAGGGTATGCAGGAGGAGAGCATCTGGGAACATGGCACCAGGAAGCAGAGAGACAGCTCTCTTCAACAAGAGCAAATATAAACCCCAAAGACATGCCCCTAGGAGCTTGCCTCCTCCAGTCACACCTTATCTGCCTAAAGTTATTATCTAGTTAATCCCTACAAGTGGATTAACACACTGATTAGTTTAAGGCTCTCAGAACCCAATCATTCCACCTCTAAACATTTCTGCATTGACTCATACATGAGCTTTTGGGAGACACTTAATATCTAAGCCTAACAATCCCAGATTATTTTCCAGTGATTCACAGTCCAAGTTTCCTAGGAAAGCATACATGTGATATTTCTCAATTCTAAGGGACACCTGACACGGGGTCAGGTACTTTACACGTGTCATCTTATTGAACCTTCTCAACGTCCTTGAAAGGAAGCAACAAAGATTTCCATTATAAAACTAGAAAATGTGACTTACACAGGTAAATTTATTCAAGATCACTCGTCTATCAAATGGAAGAGAGGAGATTTAAATCTAAGTTCATGCCAAAGTCTAGACTATTTTCACTTGTTAATGTTGTCTTTCAATAAGACCTGAAACTCATTTTAAATGAGTGTTTGCCTTTTATTATATCTATATTTTCATCCAGGCATTCCTAGTTTTGGTAAAGACATAAAAGCTTCAAGATACGGTTCATTCTGCTAGTCCTCAGGATTTAGGCATAAGAGTCAACTGAGGATAAAAGGGAAGTTTGGAATAATTCCTATGTATGTCAAAATCTCTGGAAAATGCCAAAGGTTTTTAAGGCTTTAGGTGGTTCACAATGAGAAATGAGAAAGATAAGACTAGAAAAAGAAACCTCAGCTAGAAAAATATTTGGCCTATTTTATGTCTCTGGATCCTGTGTGGCTTTTCATCTAGATTACTTTCTTACATTGCTCCAATTTCCCCTCAGCAAATCCAAAGTAAGAAGTGAAGTAGAGATAAACTCAAAGAAGTAATGTTCAATCAATAGGAATACTACTACTAAAGTTACAAGCAGACATTATCAGAAAACCCAGAGGAATGTTTGAACAAATTACTAGAACTAGTGAGTTTAGCAGAGTCACTGGATATAAAATTAACATACAAAAACCAATTACATTTCTATCTTAGAACAATAAACACATTAAAAATAAATCTAAAATGATCATTTACATTAGCTCTTGAAAGTATCAAATACATAAGAATTTTTTATCAAAAGAAGTACAGCACTTCTACAAAATAAAAATTAACACATAGCTGAGAAAAATAAGAGATATCTTAAATAAGTGAAAGATCTTTATAGATAACAATATCATTAAGATGTCAGTTATCCTCAAATTGCCAAATAGATTGGATGGATTCCCAATTAAAATTCAACAGTTCTTATAAATTTTAAAAACCTGTCCTAAAATTTTTATAGAAATGTAAATAACTTAAAATAGCCAACAATAAAGTTTGTGACTTATTTTACCAAAATCAATACTTATAAAATTATACTGAGACAGTGTAATATGGGCATATTGGCATAAGCCTAAATAAAGAGATCAATAGAACTGAAGAGAGTGTCTAAAAATAGGACCACTCTTATACAATCAATTATTTTTCGACAAAGACTCCAATGCCATTCAATAGGTAAAGGAGATTTTTAATAAATGGTGTTAGGATGACCAGATATGTCTATGGAGAAGTAAATCTTAAGAATGAAATATCACATGTGGATCTATTCAAGATGGATCATAAACCTCAGAACAGAAGCAAAAGTCATATAGCATTTAGAAGAACATATATGAGGCTATTTTCATGACCTTAGAGACTATTTCTTAAATAGGGACAGCAAGCATAAACAAGGAAGAAAAAAATGAACTTTATCAAATTAAAAAACTTCAATAAGAACAACATTAAAAATATGAAAGGGCCTGAGATAAAATGTTTACAGAGCATTTATCTGGTGAAGAAGTTGTAGATAGATAAACAAGCTCCTATAAGTCAAAAATCAAAAAACGACAAAAAATTGGCAATGATTTTTATCCCTTTGATAAGAGAAGTTACCAAATTTCCTTTTTTGACATATGAAAAAGTACTTAACAAACATCATTAATCATCAAAAAGTGTCAATATCATATAAAGACACTACTGTCTTGAATTAACAGAAATTAATACAGAATTGACAACATCAATATTAGTGAGGATACTGAACAATGAAAACTGCACACTGTAAAAATAACTTTGAGAAATAGCCATTTCCACTTAACATGCACCTACTGATCAATCAGTTACATTGTGAGAGAAATGCGTGCATATATTGTCTACACAGGACTTGCCTAAGGGTATTTGTAACATCTTTATTCACAATAATAAAGTTGGACCCCTCCTCCATCTTATATAAAAATTAATTCAAAAAATAGCAAAATTCAAAAAATAAATATTGTGCTGAAACTATAAAACTCAAAGAAAACATGTAGAAATCTTCATTACCACGAATAGACAATGGTTTCGTAGGCCTGACATCAAAAGCATAAGCAACAAAAGAAAAAAAAAACAAGTATAATTTAATCAAAAGTAAAAAATTTTGTGCTTCAAAGGATACAATCAAGAAAATCTATGGGGTGGGAGGAAAATATTAGCAAATCATATATCTGATAAAGGCCTAGTATCCCTAATACATAAAGAACTTATAATTAAAGGAAAGACAATACATTGCTTAAAATGGATAAAAAATTTCAATAGGTATTTCCCTGAAGGACATGCAAAACTAAACAATAATGCACATGAAATTATAATCAATATCATTAGTCATTAGGAAATCAGAACAATGATGAGATGCCATTTCAGAACCATTAAGACAATATTAAAAAAGACAGAATAATGAATATTGGCCAGGATATGAAGAACTTAGGCTCCTCATACATCATACATTGTTAGCGGAATGTAAAATGGTGTAGTTGCTTTGGAAAATACTTGAACAACTCTTCAAAATGTTAAAACATAAAACCCAGAATTCCCCTTTTAATTATACTCCCAAGAGAAATAAAAGTATACAGTCACATAAAAACTTGTACACAAATGTTCACAACAACATTATTCCCTATAGCCAAAGATGGAAAAATTCAAATGTCCATCGACAGGAGAATGCATAAACATTTGTGATATATCCACACAATGGCATAGTATGCAGCTACTAAAAGAAAATTAGTACTGATACATGCTGCAACATGTATAATACCAGAAAACATTGTGGCAAATTAAAGGAGTTAGGCACAAAAAGTCACATATTGTATCATTATATTTCATGAAATATCCAGAAAAATAAGATAATGGAAAGTAGATAATTTCCAAGGGCTGAGAAGATAACTAAGTAGTGACTGCTACTGGGTTAAACACTTAATTTATTTATTTAGTTAGTTATTTACTTATTTTTATTGTTGTTGTTCTGGGGATTGAACCCAGAGTCAATTTACCACTAAGCTGCATCCCCAACGCATTTTAGTTTTTATTTTTGATATAGGGTCTCACTAAGTTGCTCAGAGCCTAGCTGAGTTGCTGACACTGGCCTTGAACTAGCAATCCTCCTGCTTCAGCTTCCCTAGTTGCTGAGATTAGAGGCATGCACCACTGTGCATGGTTATGTGATTTATTTTTGAAGTAATGAAAATGTTCTAGAATTAAGTTGTGATGATGGTTGAACAACTTTGATAACACACGAAAACCATTGAATTGTGCACTTTGAAAAGGTAAAATTTTTTTTTGGTATGGAATTGCATATCAATTAAATAAAAGAGAAAAAAACATCCTGTTGAATGAAAGATGTGAGGTACATGCTACGTGATGTCATTTATTTGAAGTTCGAGAACAGAAAAAACTATTCTACGGTGGGTGATCCAAGTCAGAATACCTCAGAGGGTGGACACTAACAATAAGAGTACACTAGAAAAATACAAGAGTTTAGAACTTTATGGGTGATAAAAATGCCCTTTATTTTTATCTGAATAGTGATTGCGTGGATATGTACTAGTCTAAAACTTCATCAGGCTGTGTATTTGAGATCTCTGTGCAAAATTTTATAAAGAAGATTAAATGAAAAGAAGACAAAAGAAGCAGATTTATTTATTTATCCAAATAAATGTACCCATTGAGAACTGACTGTATGCAATTTACTGTTGAGGGTTGAGGACACGTGAGGACACAGCAGTAAAAAAAAAAAAAAAAAAAAAAGGAGAGGAAATCCCTGCACTTACAGAGCTTTCACTTTAGTTACAGGGTACTGATGGTGGTGGAGACAAATACAAATATGCAAGTTTTAAAGTAAAATGCAGACTCTATATGATGGTGTCTTTTGCTACTGAAAAAATAAGGATATAAAGGGGATAGAGGGTGCTCTAAAAGAGGAGGAGTAGGTAATTTTAAACAGTGTTTAGAGAAGGTTTTGAGTAAGGACTTGATACTCAGAGTGGGTAAGGGACTGAGCCAAGGACATACAGGTGGAAGAGAAGGACAGGTCAAGGCAGCACATGCACAGAACCTCAGATGGCACATGGCGGGTGGTGTGAAGAATGATGAAGAGGTCCCGTTTGGCCGGAGTACAGTGTGAGGTCCGAGTGCTCATGGGGAAACCAATCAAAGAGGGCATTTAGATGATAAGGAGGGCATTAAACCCTATTTTGGGGAGATGGTATTGGTGTGGAGATATATCATGGTCTTACCCAGTAAGGACTCACTGTTGGCAACTGCTGGCATCAAGATGCGGAATGTCAACCCAGGAGTCAGTAATTATATCTGGGATCTCCAGAAGGAAAAGAGGATCCCAGGATCCAAGTAATTGGGGCAGATGCCTATGTCAATGAGAGCACTCCAGGCAAATGAGATGGGTCAGGTGGGGCCGCGAATCTTCTGCTTTGGTATATAAGTACCTATGCAATGTCCTTATTTTGTCCTTTTTAACTTGAAAAGCCTAAAATATTGACCATCCAGCCAAACTGTGATCTACAGAATTCACCAAGAATTGTGATCAAATAGTGTTGAAGTGATTGATAGTGAGATAGGAAAGAAATTCTTCAATTAGTGAAATCTTTCATTAGTGAAAAGGAAAGTCACAAAGTCATTAACTGCAACAAAGAGTGGATGAAACAGTTTCATACTATAAGATTGAAACCTAAAGCCTGGGTTCCCTCCATTCCATGCTTTTAAATATTTTCAGAAATCCTGCAGAGAGATTGACCTGGGAGTGGCAAAGGTTATTACCAGGAATAAAAAATATAGTTTCAAATGAGCTTTTAAAAGTTACTGTCTTACCGTTATCATTATGGAGACATAAATGGTTATTGTGTTGAAGGAGAATTTAATAGACAACTTGAAAACTATAAAAAGATTAAGTACATAATCAATAGTGGACCATCAATGTTGAATTCCGAACAAGTTTTAATGCAGTTCGGAGACCAACTTTTCCTATGAAACTATTCTAAGTGTCCTTGGTTTCATCTCTAATGTCTTGTACAGAAGTAAACTCGCCATGCAAATTATTCATTGCCTGAAGAAACTGGGGCCACAGGAAGCTAAAATTAGAAACTCCATCCAAAGAATTGTTGTGGAATACTTCAAACAACTGATGCTCCCCTCCATCATAGTCATGGCAGGGAACAGAAGAGGACGATGGAATAATTTTTAATGGTTGGATATTTTTCTGAACTACTTCATTTTTAATATTAGCTCCAACAGTTGCTTCAAGTCAGTGGGAGACAGCATGAATGGTGAAGAATGTAGAATTTCAAGCAGAATGCTGATCTGCCGTTTTCAAGCACTGTGATGTTAGGTAAGGTACTAACCCTCTTTGAACCAAAGTTTCCCAAACCATGGAAATGGATATTTCTAAAATGCACTGGGTTATGGCGAAGAGTGGAAAAAATGTGTGTAAAAGTTCTTAGTGCTGTGTCCGGCATGTGTGGGTACCATAATTTAGAAGGTGAATCTCAGTTTGTACCCAGGTAGTTCCCTGATCCTCAGACAACACTCCCCTGGAGATATGCCTTGTCTGAATCAGTTTACAGAGTCGTGAAAAAAGGCATTTGTCAAAACATTCCAAATGGCTATGTGCATTGTTTAAGCAATAAGGCAGCAAAATTAACTGGCCTCTATGGGAATAATTCAAAATGTTATATATAGACACTTGATTGTTCGTACTCATTTTATTCTTTCTAAAAGGTCAATGAGCCAAAATTCCAATAAAGAGTGCCAATACTGGATGCGTATTGGAGAGCCCCTGTTCCATTTAACAGCATCGACATGATTTTTAGCAGCATCCTCTGTACTTCTCCAAATCATCATATTGAGCTAATAGGCCATCATTTTGTAATAGGCTCTGTGTATATGTAGATCCTTGATTTTTGTCAAGAGAAACATCCAGATCTTTATGAATACCTTCTTAATTCAGTTGAGATTCATCAACTTCCTAGGCAGCTCTGTTGCTGAGAGCTAACAGCATTTTAAATTGTCATTAAAATTTGATCTTCCACTGTATGGCCATTTGTCATAAGGAAACAAAGCTTTCATTATGTCATGGGAATTCTGCACACCTCAATAATGAGCCATGAACAGCAAATGCCCATTGAAATGCGGATCCTCTGTTAGGCTGATTTCCTGGCTGAGGGGTTTGTTCTCAGAAACTAGCCTCATAATCACCTGAAACTCAAATTTCTGCTTCAGCAAAATAAAGTTTTACTGCAATGGGATGGAAAGTCTGGGACCCCGGCTTCAACGACTGAAACTGACCCAGATTTTCCTACCCTTTTGCTTTATTGGTTGTGTGATCTGGGATAATTAGCTGATGCAGTACCCCACCCTCCTAGAACAGGGTTCATATTCTATAGAATCAAGGAGAAAACACTCAAGGTTGGTGACAGAATGAGCTCAGACTGTCTGGAGAAGGAGCCAACTCATAGCCCAAACCCACCTTTGAGGAGCTTGCTTACACATTCCGAGGTCTTGCTTTCACACCATTTCCTCAAGCAGCTTTTCATCAATGTCTTGACTATCATCAACACATCACCTTAACAGGTTCAGGTGATGTGTCCCCAAAGCTACCTTAATGTTTCTTTCAAAGGGCTTTGCTTTCTTTGGCAAACATATGTTTACCCACCCAGTGTTTTTAAAACATTAGAGAGAATGCTCAACATCCTAAATTTTGAGATCTCAAATTAAAGTTCTGGTGTCTGGCTTTTCTTGAGAAGTTACAAGGCTCAGGCAAGTTTGGGATGGTGATCCTGCTGACTACCACCATGATGCCCCAATGAGTAGCCACTCTTTTGATGGGACAAGGGCTACCCCAGACCTACTAGATCCCACCCACTCCTACTACATAGCTCACTTATGTCACCTGCTCTTGTAAACCTTTATGACTCCCCATTTAAATATCCCAGATAGCTGATGCTATCAAGCATATCAGATTGGTACCAGGATCACACAGAGAGGTGTATAAAAATTATTAAAATTAAAATTGTAATACTTAAGCAATAAAAATTAACCTACCTGGATACAAACCCTTGCTTATATGTTCACAGAGTTTCTGATCTTATAAATAATAGGTAACATCTATTTAATGCTATGCATTAACCAGATTCATTTACTTCATGTTTGTGCACATATGAAGACTACGTTGACCCGTCCCCTAGCACCTGGGTGAGGTTCTGTGATTGGTTTGGTGGATACCTGATGCATGCTATCACCAGGTCTGGTCCTTAAGCAAAACTTACAGATATAATTCTCCTCTTTTTCTCTGTTTATGGAATCTTCCATGCTATGAATTAAAGATGATGGCATTCTGAATAAAAGGTACCAAATGGAGGCAGATTCCTGAGTCATTACTAGAAGAACTGCCACCTGGCAAGGATCATTAGTGCTGAAGAAATGAACTTTGATTTGGAAGAGCCACTGAAATTGGGCATGTTTTGCAAAACTGGTAGTTGTCATGACAAATAGTCTCACTATTATTCTTCTTTCGGCATTTGACATATAGAAACTCAATCCTCATGGCTACTTGGGAAATTCTCTGTTATTCCATCTCATCAATGAGGAAACTGCGGCATTGAGAGGTTAGTAATTTGCAGGACCAGGAGCTGAACACAGGCTGACTGGCTCCAGGCTCACCATTGTCCATTCTGGGTATCAACACATTTCCACTCAGCAGGTGTGAAGGTCCTCATCTGAAGCCAGGTGCTAAGGATGCAAAGTCAATAAACACACAGTTCTTATTCTTAAGGAGCTCACATTACAACAGTGGAAACAGCCATGTATATGAATTCAATAATTTTCTAAGCTTTTGGATCTGTCAGACACTTTGTAGGGGAAGGCAGTAAAGGTCAGGTTAGGATGGAGACAAGGAGGAGGGAGGGAACCATGTCACACTGGGAAGATGGGGACACATCCTGTGGGAGACTGCCACCCATGGCTTTCGAGGCTACTTAGACTTTTGCCAGTGTTAGATCAATTCTAAGGTGTCTCCAGAGCCGCTAGATCCCACCCACTGGAAGAAACAGGACACATCTCTTTCTTGTATATACAACCTGAAGCCCTTCCCCCCGTGACTTGAGTCTCCTCTTTTTCCCCTGAAGTGATCATAACTGCTTTGTTATTTTAGGAGCAGAGACTGAGAACAATTAAAAAACCATCAATTACTGTAAATAAACTTGACAGTCAATATCCCTTATGATACCATAAACCCATGAAACCATTGACTCGCTCGCAGGTGAATAATTCTCTACAATCAATGATGACAATAATGCTTTGCTAAATTTAGAACCATCAAAATAAACATACAAGTACATAGGGTCAAAACCATTCCTCATATCCACCAGGGAAATTTTCATCAAGTTAATGTGCCATGATAAAGCAAAAACAAAGGGGGAAAAAAATCCACTTCTCCTTGAAATGTACCTTGTTTTCCTCCCTGTAGAGGATTCTAGAATTATTTTATTTTTTTCCTAAACTTAATGATATTCTGTGCAACAGTGATATTACCTGAGAAAAATGATCACTAGTCAGCATAGTACAGAGTCACTGCTTTTAAAATATTTGTGAGGGAGTTCAATTACCTTTAGCATCCCATGACTTTAGCTTGGTTATTGCAGCAATTATTTGTATTCCTTAGTTTTTGCTGTTTTCTTCATTTTATAGGTTTTGGTTGCATTTTGGATATTCTACCTCTGAAATATATAGTGCTTTGAAATGTCTTTTTTTTGGCAGTGGGATTTATAGGAAGCTGAAATTTTATATAACCTTATATATTCAAATATATATTATCATTCAAATCTATGCTATTACGTACTCTGCTGAAGAGGGAGGCCAGACAGATGTGAGTTCTAATACTGTCTCTGCCCAGTTCTACCCTGTATATCCCTGAACTTAGTTTCCTGGTTTATGAGATGAAGTTAGTAATAGAATCTTCCTCATAATATGGAAAAGTACAAATGAATGACAGGGCACAGGTTCTTGGAGTGAATGTAGACAAGAATGAACAGAGTAAAGATGGCAGGACAGCTAGAGGTGGGTTGAAGTGTCAAAGAAGACTCCAGACATTTTCTTACCATACCATTGAATTATTCTTTTTTCACCCACAATTTAAAACTTGGACTCTGAATTAACTAGCTGGATTTCCATGATATATATATGAATTTGTCTGTCTGTCTATCTATCTATCTATCTATCTATCTATCTATACTGATTCCAATTTACCTTCTTCCTTTTGTAGTCTTGGCTTAGTCTCAAAATAATTGGGTTATAGTCCAGAATTTACTATTTATTGGCTGTGTGATTTAAAAGGGCTGCTGATCCTCTCCGAACCTTGGTTTTCTCAGCAGCAAAATGTAGATATAATTATCTTACAGAAAATGGTGAAAGCTGAATGAAACATTTAGCATAGAACCCCACACCTCATATACACTCAGTAAATATATTCTCCCTTTTCTTTGCTTGTATGAAAAGTCCTCTGTAAACTGTTAGACATTTGGAAGGGTTGAATATCATTATATATACAGAGCAGCTGGCCCAAGGATCACTGCATTTATGCAGCTTCACAGAGCTGCATAAACACATAAATGTCTAGGTAGAACACACATTGTCCTTCCTAATGGTATCGAGTTTCTTAAAGTCAACCACGAGTAAAGAACGACTCCACAGGGATACAGATGAAAATGATGTCATTACAAACTTCAATTCTGGCAAAAGGTATGGAATGGAAATGATTAAAACATTCCATCCAGTAGAACATTACAAAAGTATAGTGGAATATTTTTTTTTCCACTATAAGAAAGAAACTTCTGTGTTGGGCAGGTTTCTTGTGGGGTTTCCTATTTGGGTGAAAACTGGAATGTTGATCCTTTGGTCTCAGCCTGGGTACCTGTAAGCCCTGCCAAGCTTTCCCTTACTTGAACCTCTTGTTCATGGACGACTTGGGTTAAATTCACTGTCACTTCTTCCAGATCTCAGTAAACAATGTTTCCCTGATCTTTTAGAAAAGCTACTCTGTCCACCATTCAAAGAAACTTCTGCCTAATCCCATTAAATTTGTGGGTGTTGATCAGACTGCACTTAGTAACTACAGACATCAGTACTTCCTGTCCTTTTAACATCTTTTCGGTTCTGTTCAAACGACCTGTGTGAAATGTACTGACTGATCTTTAATGGGATAGTCAATTCACCTTTTCATTCCGGCACCTAAAAAGTTTTCCATTTTGGTATTTATAAAAATTACTGTGATAAATAATGTTGAGTCCCAGTTCCATTTCACTTCTTATTAGATCCCATGCCAAATCTTGTCAGACCAGCATTCAATCTGCTTTCACATAATAGAAACCTTGTGCATCTGAGGAAGGAAAGTGGCCTTTATTTTTCTGGTGGTAAAAAAGAATTGCTCCTTCTTGCACATGCATCAGGGGAAGCAACTCCCTTACAAATCCTGAAAATCCTCAGTAAGAAGGTGGTTTATATCCCTGCTGATAAGTGACAAAACAAAGATAGAATAACTGGCATTAAGAAGTTCTATGATAACAACTTTAGTATATTTATTTTTGGGAGCAGCTAAAATGCACATTTGCTTTTTGAAAAAAAAATAGGTTAGAGAAATAGACCACTTATTAAGGCCATACAGTACAGATATTATGCTCAATACTGATAAAATGTCTCTAATTTAATCTTCCCAAGTTTATAAGGTGTCGTTAAAGATAGAATTAACTTCTCATCATTTACTTGCCAAGTGGTGGAGCTAGTTTTGAGTCCAGGTCTAGAAAAGTCCAAATTATTTTTACTCTACTCCACCAACTCTCTCTAACTATAGAAACTTGTAAGTAGAATCAGCTTTGCTTTAGAAATGTTTATGTCACTCACATTTTTTTCTGCATGGCTCTCCCTATTCTTTCATTATAAAATGCTGTATTAATGTATGTGAATTAGAAGAAACATAAACGTGGTTTTAAATTCAGGCTCTGCAACATGCTAACTCTGTAACCTCAATCAAGCATCTTAAGTGCTGAAATCCTTGATGTTCTTATCTGTAAACTGGGGATCAAAATATCTGCATTCCATGATTGTTGTGAACTTATAAATAATAAGTACAACATATCCAGCAGGATGTCTGGCAGATTGTTTTCACCTAAGGCATCAGTTGTTCTTGTTATACTGAGTGGATATTTAACTGGTGACATTGAAAGCAGTTACTCCAATTGATGCTAATGTTTCGAACCAGAAAATTAGAATGTCTCCTTCATAAAGGATCAGGGAAAAGAAATGGATGAGAAATGGTTTCCTCACACACATAACTGCTAGGGATGTTGAAGAATTATTAATGCAATCTGCAAGGCAAATAGGTCTGTCAAAGGTCGAAATAACAAATGCGTTCCTTTTTTTCTTTCTCGAGCTTAAAATGGTTGGGTGAAAATGCTCACCATGAAAATAAATTAGGAGTTTTTCACTGAGCTTTTTTTATTCATTCTTTAGGGGGAAAAATAGTCATGCTGTAAATATAACAGGTCCTAAACTTTAAGTTTGAGTAATTTTTAAAGTGGTAGGCCAAATTATATGCATGCCACCTAGTAGCATTTTTCTGAAAACCCTAATATTACTCTAAATAGTGTTAAAATGGGCAATTTCTGAGAAAGCAGAAAAAGAAATGTTAAGAGCATTTTATTATAGCATTTGATAGTCCTCTGGCTGACAACTCTCAAGTTGGGATTATTCTGGATAATAAGGATAAATGTAAGTAAACAAACATCACCTTGTAAATGGCTTCCTTCTCTTTCCTCTTATTCCTCAGTAGCAACAAATATGCAGAAGATACTGCAAATTTCAAGTGCAGGCTTTTATGGAGGTGTAAATCACTAGAGACTATGCTTAATGAAAATCATTGCACAATTCATCTACTGGAAATCAAAAAGGTCACACATTCTAACCTTGAATTTTAGAACTGCTTGTTTTAAGCCTCAAATGTGTATGCAAAATTCAGTTCATTCGGGGCTTCTTACCATTTTTGCCATTAAAAAAAGAGAGAAGGAGAGATTGTCATCTGTTAAGACACCGAATACAGGTTGTCTACAAAAACTTAAGGAGAATAGTGGTTAAAATACCAGACATCCACTCTACAGTATGCATTTCCCTGTGTGGTTCTGTAATAGCACCTTGGGGCAGGATGGCGGGGTGGATAGGAAGGCAGTTCAGAGGGACCTTTGTCATCTGGAGTCCATCACAACACTCTAGAATGGATGTTGGTATTTTCAACATTATCCTTATATTTTTGCGGATGGCATGTATTCGGTGTCTTAACAGATGACAACTCTCTGTTTCTCTCCTGTTCTATGGAAAAAAAATTGTCAGAAACTCTGAACGAACTGAATTTTACATACAAATGTGAGGTTTCCATCAAGTAGTGTTTCCAAACGTTATCAGCATTGGAGCCAGAGAAGGATTCACACCAAGCCTTTTGGCCATCCACCTCCTGCCCTTCCCTTCATGAGAACCTGAAGTGACAGGACAAGTAACAGGAGCATGCACACCAGATCCCTAAGGAAGGGCCAGCAGAGAAAAGGACAAGAAGATAAAATGAGTCCATTTTTATCCCAGCTTAGTCTCAGCAGCTCAGTCTCATGTCTCAAGATATGCTACCTGTAGAGGTCAATTATAAAGTGGCACCTCAGGATGAGCAGACTTCCACCCCCATGCATTGGTGAGACTGAAGAGAACCCATGGGGGACAGCTGTCCCCTGAGTGTTTTTCCACCTGTGAGGATGGCAACACACATCTTATAGGACTTTTAGGAGGATTAGTCGACCTATATAAATTGGTTAGAACAGGGCCTGGCACGGTAACTACATTAGGTGCAATAATTCTTACCTTATTAAAAAAGACCCAGTCCTTCTCATTATAAACATGCATGTCCATTGTTCCAGGCTTGGAAAGTATTTAACAAATACTTACATAGTACTTAATATGTACTTCACAAATGTGAACTAATTTATTAAAAAGAAAGTAAATGTTATTTAGCACCCACACTGGTGGAGAGTTTATACAACTTGGCTATGGTGAGAGTTGGTATCAGGATTCAATGTCCAGAAAATCCATGAGTCAAACCATTATCTTATGTGGCCTCTCAAACAGAAGGAGGAAGTAGAGAGACCTATAATCCCACCACCTGCAGAGTAATTTTGTTTCTGTGTTCATTCTCCCCATGTTTATCTCAAAGATGGTTTATTTTTTTATTTGATTATTTTACCTTGAGTGGATCATACTCTGATTTCAAGGTAGGGAAAAGCAAGACTGTCATGGATTAGTAATCTGCTATGCCCTAGACATTGCTCGACATCTTGTGCTTTCCAGTTTGAACTTCCCAGTAGCCCTGGCAGGTAGGTTTTCTTTACCTCCATTTAGAGATGAACAAGAGAGGAAATGTTCATAAAGGCTTCTCATTCAAAATTAGCTATGCAACAGAGACTAACACAGCAGTTTAGAAGGAAGAAGGATCTTTAAGGTACACTCTGCTGATCTTAAAGTTGAGAAAATAAGCATGGGGAGAATGTACATGATGTTTGCAGCTGCAGTTCACTCTTCAGGTTAGGAACAGAAAGAAGACTTGAACCCCAGACCTCCTAATTGTACTTCAGTGCTCTTCAGGCCACCCCATTCTTTGTCCCTTCTACACACCTGCATGACATTTTAAATTAGCATTTTTTTTCTTGGTCTCTTTTTTTTTTTTGCTGTTCATCTGCCCCCTAGAAGTGGAAGTGACAGAGAGTCAATGTTTCAGAGCTGATCTGTTCCTTAGCATCCTGCTTCGCGATGTACACAACCATCTATTTGTCTGCAAGACAACCTTGCCAATCCTCACGACTGCTTCCATCTCCACAGATCACTCCGGATATCAACACATTTCTCTGGTGGGACTCACTTTAATATGCAGAGTGAAGTTTGGGCTGAACAAGCTGGATTTGGGAGGACATCCCAGATGCATTTTGAATTATTGGAAGCTTAAAATAAAGAAAATACAGTGTGGTTGAGGACAGATAATATTGCGGGAAGTCGTTAGCATTTTTGTCAGACATAATACAGAAACTACAATAGAGAATCAGACTGTGACATCTGACTGAAAGGGTGGAGGGAGTAGAAAATGCATTTCTGAAATAATGTGTATATGGCCACTGAAAATAGACATGAGCAGAGCTGTAATAACAATAATGATGATGATAAATCTCTCTGATATTGGGGACTTATTATATATTAGGTAGGTCCTGTGCAAAGACACTCCAGCTATATTGCCTCATTTTTGCCTTTTAACCAGCCTAGACATAATCACAACCCAGATGAGGAAGATGAAATATCATGTAATTTACCACCTAAGTAATTTATAAACACAACTTCTAAGTGACAAGAGCTGGGGGCACAGTTTTTTAATGACCACATTTAGTTTCCTCAAGAATATAAGCTACATGAGGGTAGAAATTTTTTTCTGCCTTATTTAAAGCAAAAATTTGAGGAAGAGATAAAACTCTTAACTAGGATGAAAGATCTGAATGGAGCCAAACAACCAGAGAAACTGTAGCCTATCTTCAGAAGCCCATATTAGCAAGGTAGACAGAATGCAGTGGAGGGGTCGGGGTGAGTAGAGGGCAGCCTCTATCACATAATAGAGGAGCAATTGCAGTAGCTAGAAGCATTTGCAATGCCCAGTCCTATGAAATGACAATTCTGCACAAATTGCTTCTATGGAGATAATAAGGATAATGGGAAAAGCATCTATTTTACTCACTCTCTGTTTCCAGAATTTAAAATAATAATAATTGCATGCAAAACATTTTGGAGGGCTACTTATTGCCATTCTGCCAAATGGGATTCCTCAACTCTCTGACTTCTGTGACTCATCTCTCTGTGTGCAGATCATGGCCTGTGGTGGTAGCTGTGATCACGTATTTCATGAATCAGCTCAGGCTTTTGGACCCTGAACTTCTGTGTAACTCCTGAGACTGTTTCTATTGAAGTTGTATCTAACATCAGAGGGAGATGTAGTGGCAGAGTAGTTAGTAGAATTTTGAGTCCCCAGAGGGAGAAAGTATACACTCTAGATGGAACAGACTAAGGCATGATCTCAGGAGGATCTTCTATCCTCTGACCTTTGAGATGGCTCTGATCTTTGAGATTCCATGACCTTGTTTCTGGCTAGAGAATTTCCTTGGCTCTATTTATTTATTCTGAGATAAATTTAAAACTTTTATATAAGTGGCTATCATAGGTGACAAGAGACACATTGCTGTTACAAAGTTAATGGATGACCTGGAGGCCAACTTAAGTGTCTCATAGGCCAACTTAGCTCTCATATCACTTAGAGGTTTGATGCAACCTGGCCTGGGGACTCCAAGAGACAAGATCAGGCTACCTTCATAGGTGTAACTTTCATGAACCTTAGAACAATGCTTTCCTTTGCAAGAGCAGTTTCAACTCCCTTGAAGAAAGAAACCCTGGTAACTGACCTGGACTAAATTTATGTATAAGAATGGGACAAACATGGCCCAACTCTGAGCATGGTCTCTGTTCAGACTTCCTAGTTAGTTCATCCTCTGAGCCCTTGACTGTATCTGGTCCACAAATCTGTGCTCCTGCTGTTTTTGTAAGAGTACGGGCACATTAAACTGCCCAAGTGACAGATGTTGTCTAAGACTCACCTTTGACACTAACTGAACTGAAGGGGACAAATGACCTCAGAAGGCTGGTGAACTAGGCCCTCCCTGAACAAGACAATGGATCATTATTTTCTTTTAGCCTAAAATCAGAGTAGCAGTAAAAACAGAGATTGGAATTTTGAACTTTTTCTTCATTCAAGGGAAGGTTGATAAGGACACAGGCTTGATAAGGACACGGTAGACCTTGAGTTCAAATCCAGCTCTTCACTTCCTGTGTAAACTTTCAAAAAATAGCTTCGATTAGTTCAGTTTCCTCAACTGTCATTGGAAAGGTGGGTTACTAGTATTAGGCAATTATTAATGGTATTTGAATAAACAAATATGTTGCTTTGGGGATTATTTGAAGAATGTATGTAAAAAGCCTAACCCATTGTAGACACTGTAAATAATAGATTTTACTATTAATATTACCTGGAATTGAACCCAGGGGTGCTTAACCACTGAGCCACATCCCCAGTCCCCACTTTTTTATTTCTTATTTTTTATTTAGAGACAGGGTCTCGCTGGGGATATAGCTTGGTTGTTAGAGTGCTTGCACAAGGCCCTGTGTTCAATCCCCAGCACCACACACATGCACACACACACAAAAAAAAAATCTAGAGACAGGGTCTCACTAAATTGCTTAGGGTCCCACTAAGTTGCTGAGGCTGTCTTTGAACTCACAATCCTTCTACCTCAGCCTCCTGAGGCGCTGCGATTACAAGTGTGCACCATTGTGCTCAGCTTATATTATTTTTATCTACTGTATATAGGAAACATTAAGACCTAAAATGTATAATTTCTATTAAAATTGTATCAAATCCAAGACTCAAAACAATAAAATTCTTAAAAAGTTATATTTAAAATTAAGCACTGGGCAAAGAATATTAATAAGCAAGTCATAAAAAAAGAAATGTAAATGAATGGTATGCTTGTGAAAAAAATCCCTCAATAGCATATTTTATTTTCTCCAGGAGATGCAAAATTAAAGACAAATACTGTGTTTCACAAAACTTATGAGAAAAATAGAATAGCTTGATAACATCTTACAATGAAGATGACATGGGAATAGAGCAGAATGAAGTACATGCTTTTATGAAAAGTAATTAGGCAATATCTACTAAAGATAACATTAGACATATTCTTTCACATGGCAACCTCACTTTGGAGATTGATTTTATGAAATAAAAAACATCAGTGGAACATCATATTCTGGATCATAAAACAAATCCTTAATAAACTTAAAAGGATTGAAATCATATAATATATTCCATGAAAAAAATGAATTAAGTTAGAAGTCAGCAAAAAAGAATCAGAAGTATAATTTAATATTAAAATTTAAAAGACAGCTCTTCTACCTAGTCAATAGTGAAATCACAAGAGAGATTAGAAAATATTTTGAATTGAATAAAAATTAAAATGTAAAATATCAACGTTTATGAGATTCAATTATCAAAATTTGTATGACATTTATAACATGGAAAACTTACATTAGAAAAGTTGAAAAGACCTCAAACAATGATTTGCCATAAGAAACTAGGGAAAAAAAGAACAAAATAAGCAGAATAAAGAAGTAATCAAGATTGGAGTATTAATAATGAAATGGAAATTAGATAAACAATCAAGAACAGCAATAAATCTACAAGGTGGTTCCTTGAAAAACTCAATTCAGTGGATAAAATTTTAGCTAGGTCAATCTAGAAAAGAAAAGAAAAAATAAAACTCTGTTAGAAGGCACAAATTACTGACGTCAAGAATTAAAGCAATGATTCACTGCAGATTTTAGAAACATCAAAGACTAATACATGAAAATTATGAAAAAAAACTTCATGTCAATTTGGTTGAAAAATGACATAACATAAATAAATTCCTTGAAAAAAGACCAACTACCAAGCTCAGAAAGTTGAAAAATAGGCAACATAGACATCCTTGTATCTATTAGGAAAATTTTAGTTATATTTAAATCCTTTTCACATGGAAAACTGCAGACCTGGATGGCTGTGACCAGTGAATTATATCAGACATCTAGAGAGGAAAGAATACCTATGTTGCATACTTTTCCAGAAAATAGAAGACAGGGGAAAACTTCCTAATTCCATTTATGAGGACAGTAACATAGGCCAGATGCAAAACTAGACTAGGGTCATTACAAGAGAATACTATAGAACAATATAATCAATTCCAACAACATAAAATATATAATGTATTATGACCAACTGAGGTTTATTATAAGAATTCAAGGTCAATATAGCATTTTGGAACAAAAATTTACCAATTTAACTGCCTAAAAAGATAATAAAATAAGTGTTAATAGATGAAAAATATGGAATACTTTCCCTCTGATAGCAGAATAACTACACTCACTAATTCTTTTCAGTGTTGTTCTAGAAGTCTTCATCAGTACAATTATTCAAGAAAAAATGTATATAGATTGGGAAAAATAAATAACACCATCTTTTTCATATAATCATAAATGAACATGGAAAATCTTAACCTACAAAAAACCTAACTAAGCTCATCGTTGTTATAGGATACAAGGTCAACATACAAAAATCACCTTTATTTCTCTATAAAAGCAATGAATGATTGGAAATTAAAATTTAAACAAATTTATAGTAACATAAACTATCTAAGAGTCCCCAAATTTAACAAAATAGGTGCTAAATGTGCACACTGAAAACTGCAAAACTTGCTAAGAGAAAAATCTAAATAATGGAGAGATGTACCATAATTTGGAATTTCAATATAACAAAGTTGGACCTTTTACACCATCTGAATTCAACACAAACACAACACTCTAGTAACCAAGAGAACATAGAATCAGCAGAAGGACAGTCTGCAAATAGACCAGTGCATGCCTGTTCAGTTGATTTTTTTGACAAAAAAATAAGAAATAGAAATTAGATAAACAGTGATAAGTATTATAAGATATATTTCATCAAAATTGTAAGCCTCTGCTCTTCAAAAATCTTTGTTCAAAGAATGATAAACCAAACCACAGATTAGAAGAATTTTGTAAGATTTCTGGTTCATGATTTCTAAAAGCCAAGTAGGAGGCCATCAATAAAAACTATGAAGTGTAAACTTTTACTTATTTTAAATTTTAGAAACAGCCCCATCTAGTCATGAAAGCAGATTGGGTTGCCCAGGGCTGGGGAGCAAAGGGATATAATAGAAACCTCTTTGGGTGTGGTGGATGTGATCTATATTTTAATTCTGGTACTTACACAATCATATATATTTTATAAATATTATTGTGAAAACATGTCCAACTGTGTGCTTAATATGGACAACTTTCATTGTATATAAACTATGCCTCAATAAAACTTACTGAAAGAAGCAAAGAAACAAAAGCATTTTCATCTAGGAAAGATATATTAGGATTTTTCAAAGACCCCCCCCCCCCAAAAAAAAATAACATCATGGCTATTACTTGGTTGACCATCTCTAATAGATCACCGTGCACAGTATAGTACATTCAACAAGAACATTAGATAGCTTTTTAAAAGGTTTGCATCCATGTATTACTGGTTTGGAGATACATGTATGGTGTTTTGTAGAATTCCAAAGTAAAATGTGGAGAATATGCCTATGTTATTATTAGGGAACCTTATATAAGGAAGCAACTTTAATTTTTATCACTTTAGGGTGCTAAAATTAAAGGCAGGGAGCAGGGGAGATGATGGTATTCTTTTTTAATTACATCTGTACATTTTAAACACAATTACATTTTTCAATTTAAAACATATAATAATAAAGTTTAAGAAAGAAGAATAAGTTACCTCTTTCTGAAGGGCTTCTCTTTTTAATATTACTACCATATGTAATCATTTATAGTACTTATGCATCTTCATTGTTTGCAAATCTACCACATTTTATTTTAGTTGCTGGTTTGCATGACTGACTCTTCCTGTATTATAAACCCCTGGGAGTCGGGGCATGTCATATTCATCTTTGACGCTCTGGGACCATTAATTTATCAACACTTTATCAAGTATCTGCAAAATGCTAGCCACTGGTCAAGGTGTACACATATTTTTTAGTATGTAGTAGAGAATTAAGAAATATCAGTGCTTCTTAATTCCTGATTGATTTCAGATATGCAGGACATTGAATGAATCTACCACTTTCCCCTCTAACAAATGTTAAGAAACTAAAAAAACTCTGTAATATCTGTCCACTCATAATCGGGTTTAAAGTGGAATTTGGCTTTGCAATTTGAGTGTGAAAAGGGAGAGAGATGAAAAATTACATAAAAAGTCCAATTTAAATTGTTTTAAAAAGAAGCCATATGTTCTATATCTGATGTTCACTGCTCTCTCCCACATCCTTAAGACTATAATTTAAGATCATAAATCACAAACCTAGTAGAAATGAGGACTACCGACTTGCAGTAGAATTCACATTTTGGTAAAATTTAAATACATAAACCTATCTGTCTCTGGATAGAGGTGGTCTAATCTTTATGAACCAGTGTGAATTTATGAATCAAAATAACTGTGAGAATGTTAACCCTGGAACATTGATGGTCTCAAACTCCACAGGTCAGGGAGCCCTAAAGAGGCCCATATCCCACTCACAGCCACTGTCCGTACCTCTGATCTCAGCTTCATGAATGGCATGCATTCGCAAAATGGAAACCAGCACCTCCCACAGCCCCCCTACAAGTGCTAGCACAGCCTCAAGTATGGATTCCAGAGCCTGCTTCATAGTCCGCACCCCATTTGCTGTCTCTGTGCCCTTGGGTAAATTAACCCCTGTGCCTTAGTTTCCCTATCTGTAAATTGAGAATAATGAAACTGTCCACCTCAGAGAGTTCTCTAAGGGTTAATGGATTAACAGCTGTGAATCTCTTTAAACTATCTCTGGCCATGAGAAATATTTGAGGGAGAAAAAATTACTCCCATGCCTGGAAAGCCAGCTGTGCCCCTCTCCATTTCTGCTGATGAGCAACCCAAAGGCCTGCAGGGGGGAGAGACTTGGGGCCAATTGAACCCATGCTCCACTTAGCCTTGGTATTTTTACCTCCTTCTTAGAACCTGGGGTGCCTTACCAGAAACGCAGACCAGAGAAACTTCTAAATGAAAATGTTCAGAGGAAGAAAATGTAAACGCAACTTCCCCATGCCAAATTTCTTCATTCTAGGATTCTGGGGCTGGGACTTTGTCACAAATTTGAGCAATGGTGTTATAAAACAGACTGACAAGGCTGTGAATCGCAACACTACATCAAGCTGGAGTCCTAAGCTGTTACACGTTTTCTATTTTTTTTTTTTTTTGCTTTGGGTTTTTACCCCATATGCTTAGCACTTCTGCAGACGTACTTTCATGCACTGAGATTTCTATTTCCCTGGGAAAAAAGTAACTGGGGTTTAAATCAGTCAGGATGCTAGTATCTTAGGGCAAGAGAGTTATGACATTTGGGAATTAGTAGGGAGGGAGCCCCAGGAAGAAAATGTATGTTTCTCTCTACTCTCTTCCCTTTCCCCAGAACCTGCCTGTAATGGCATTATTCAAGCCTGTTTTGGTTTTCCATTATGCTACAAGTCTTCTAAGATAAGAACTATCCCTTATTTATTTTTTAATAATAAATGGCAACCATAAAGACAACAGGTGATGTTTACTGTGTGCCAGCTCTTATGCTGTGTCTTTTATATGTGTTGCCTTTTTAATACTTGCAGTTAATACAAGCTGTTACTTTTATTCCAGTTTAAAAGAGGGAAAGCTGAGACTTAAAAAGGAACATTAACTAGGTGAAGGTCATTCACGTGGCTAGGGGTGTGGTCAGGTTTGGGATGACCACAGATTTGTCAACCTTCAAAACGCATGCCCTTATCAGGCAGGTATTTTGTGAATCCCACGTGAGATATAGGTTTGTGCTAGGAATCTGCTGAGGGCTCAACAAATGAATAGTCCCTCCTTGGAAATAGCTTGACATAGCATGATTGAGAGAAGCATGCAGGGGAAGTATTCAATAAGTGTATTCTCAATAGGTAGTGGGTATTCTCCATACTTAAAAACTATATACATACTTATGCATTTCTTTATATAATTTATTACTAAACTACTAGCTGTTAGGTTGGAAAAGCATTTCAGAATAATGGGTAAACAGAAGGTGTAATGTATCATAATTGCAAAGATTGTGGAGAAAACATTTTGAGCTTACTGGCTACATAATGCTGGTCTATGGTAAATAATTATGATGTCATGGGAGGGCCTGGACCTATGGTCCAAAGGACTTCGGTTCATCAGCTTTTGATGCTTTTGTTTCATGATCATAAGGCAGAAGAGTCCAGGGATTCAGTTGATCTTGGTATGCTCACCTGTTGAATGGAGGTAATAATAGTGTCCTTTAAAATTGAGGATCATACCAGTTGGTATATATGAAAGCCTTGTAAGTCATAAGGATTCGTCAGGTTCCATTTCCCCCTAGTTGCTAAGGCATTGGGAACAGTGTGGGGGTCTTGTCCTTACAGGCCATGATGAGCAGATGAGAGAAGTACAAGACAGGAAGAATGAGAAGAAGGATATTTCCCTGGAATGATGTAAGGCGGCAGCATGAGCCCTTCTTTGACTTCACAAGAGGCCCCTCTTCCACTCTGGCCAAGTGACAACTGGCAGTTTGATGGGGGAACAAGGAGTAGAAGAGAACACGGACTGATGCTACATGGCTGAGAGGCGCCAGAGGACATTTAGCTCCAGAGAAGTGGAAGGTGGGTTTTTTAAAGATTCCTAAAAGTGTGAAAGTACAAACGGAAGATTTGCCTAGGCACAGCTTTTACTGCCTGGCATGGACTCAAGGCTGTGTCCTTCAAAATTCTTAGGTTGAAATTCTAACCCCCAAGGGGATCATATTTGGAGATAAGACCTTTGGGAGGTGAATGGGAATGGCTGAGGTCATGAGGATGGGCACTTCACGATGGATCAGTGCCTTTGTAAGAAGAGACTCCAGACAGCCTGCTCTCTTTCTCTCGGCCAGGTGAGGACTCAGTGAGAAGGCAGCAGTCTACCAGCTAGGAAGAGAGGCTTCACCAGAACATGTTCATGCTGCACCCCAATCTTAGACTCCCAACCTCCAGCATTCTGAGGAAATACATTTTATTGTTTAAGCCCCCCAATGTATATTTTGTTATGGTGGCCTGAGAGAGGACAAAGACACTGTAAGAATGTCAGGTAAATTTGGGAGAATATAATCAGCAAAAATATGGCGGACAGTCCATGGAAGACAGTCACTCCTTCGACAACCTGATAAACATGATTTTCTCTCTTTTGTACTTAGGATCATCTCTTATATGGAAAGTCTCTCCTGTCCAGTTCCCTTTTCTGTTTTTCATTCCACTGCAAATATAACTTCCTTTATGTAGTTCAGATTTGCTCATTTTGGATTTTGAGGAAGAAAGAGTATTTTTAGACACCAGGTCTGCTAAGTCTGAATACTTAATACACTTCGAACCCTGTAGACAAGAGGCTTTGCGGACTACCTATAAGGGATTAGGTGTTGAAAAGATGACTTTCATTTTAAAATCAAAGTGATGATAAGAGTAGAATGAACTAGTGGTTGTTTCACTTTTGGAATTAATAGCAAAAGAATCTGTTCCTGCCTTGGAAAACGTCTATCTCGATAAGCAAAAATGTGATTAGTGCTTTCCACTTATTCCAATGACCCTCACTGTTAGCTTGAGAACAATTATGCTTTCAAAAGGATACAGGAAAGTGCTAGTAAGACCCGTATATAAGAAATCAGCAAAATGATGGTAATGAAAGGGCAGTTCCTTGTGTGGAGGATATAAATTCACTTCCACTGTATCTTCCTTCCAATGAATTAAAAAAAAAATAGTAACTGGATGTCAGAATCTCAGGAGTGAGAAAAAAGAAGGCTTCAACTAAAATGTCCAGAGCCTCCACTGTGATAAGTTACTTCTGGCAGGTTGACACCCCTGATTGATCATGGCTTCAGAGCCACCTCCTTCTTGCCTGGAAACTTAACCTTCAGATTTTGGTAGCAATGAAGATTGACTTTGTGCTTCTCGTGGCACAGTCAGAGTAATTCAAAGAGGAGAATTACAGATTCTACCCCATTGTGCTGGTAAGGAAACTGATTTAGAAACCTGTTTGCAGAGAGCCATTTTAACCATATTATGGTCCGAAATTGGACACTCTTTTTGAGACAGGATGAAATTTGATCCCTTTGTCAATGACAATAGAGGGTTCATTGCTCACACAATAGAAGCTTGCATGTGGTAGGTGATTCCTCAAAATTTCTCAGCAGTTATAAAGCAAACAAAATCAGCTCTAGGGTAATGTGATTGTGAGGAGACTCAAGATCATGGGCGGTATACACCTCTGCTTTCAGCAAAAAGCCCGATTTGACCATCACAAAAATATACATTTCCTTCACTGTCTCTAATAAGATAGCTTTCGATATTGTGCAGGTCAAGTTCATCCCTGATGGTAGGGCTACAGAAGGCCTCTAGAGGCTAGCTAATTGACCGCATTGACTCTCAGCAGGGCCACCCATTTATCTTGCTGCATTTTAAGCCCAATTTCTTCTTGTGCATTCTTAGAATGGAAAACAAGTTAACTTTTTCCTGTATTATAAATCCACTTGACCAGAAGGCAGTTCTAAAAGTAGCTTCATTGTTTTTCCTCTGTTTTTGGGCTGAGTAATCCTAAATTCTGTAGGTAGCCCCAGCCCCTGTTGGGATCTGATTTCTATCTCATAATTCACTCTTTGATGAACTGTAGCTTTCCCAGATCTTTCCAGTTTTAGTTGGGCCCAACCAAAGACTGTCATCATGAATGTATATCAACAATAAATATAAGTGTATTTTGCCTGGAAGTTTCTCTCTAACTGGATTGCTTAGGCCTGGAGCCCCTTAAACCATTAACATTACTTCTTCTCCAAAAGCATCTCCTGGAAAGGAAGGGGAGTTGTTCATGAGGATTTGTGGTTGCAGATGAAATTTTTTTCCACTAACTGGCTGGGAGCTCCCTGCAGGAGGAGATAGGGTGGTGCTGTGCAAAGAGCCCTGGACTGGAGGTCAGCAGGCAGGATGTGCCACTTTTACCCTTGCTCCTCATCTATGGGGTGATCTGGCCATGCACCTGAGCCCTGGGTCTCTTGTCTGCATCAAGAAGATAGTAGCGAGATGGTATTTCCAATCTTGCTCAGTTCTGAAATTTGGAATTCCACAAGTAATTACATGAAGCAGGGGTCTAAGAGGACATAATACAAATTACATTTGGTAGCCCAAAGGGTTGGTGAAGGCTGCAGCAGAAGGCCATTTGTATTTAACGGAGATGCAGGAGAGAAGATTGAGAGTCTGGGTATAGAATGAAGATGTGGGATGCCTGGTACTTGGGGAGGGTGACCAGAGGGGGGTCTGTTTTGTCCCGGGTTTCAGCAATGTTGAAGGTAATGTCTAAACTCTTCTGTTTCCTTACATAAGGCCAGCTATGCTGAAATTGATCTCAATGATTCTAGACACATTTAGTGTTAACCTAATATAAACCTTTGAGGAAAATCTTATTTGTTGCAGGCAAAATCATCTCCTCTAGAGTTGCCAAGTTGATAAATATCCTGGCAGAAAAGTTGATGACTCCCTATCAAGTCCTAAAGTAAACCCAAGAGACAACTCGAATGATTTATCTCTCCTTTAATTTCAAAAGACCTAATTCCAAAGACTCAGCACCTACAAAGCTTTTGAGGTCAGTGCTTTGGTTGGAAGTGTCTAGAAGTGATCAAAGGGCCACAAATGAAGGAAAAAAAAAACTGTCCTTGAACCTTAGATCAAATGAGTTAGCATTTCTTTAATAGTTAAAATCACTATTGCATAGGGTTAGGTGTGTACATTCTGGCCTCACCCAAGCCTGGGTTGGAACCCTGATTCTTCCATTTAATAGGAATGAGAGCTCAAGCAAGGGTGTAGGCTTTCTGATTTCTGTCTCTCCACAGCTATAAAATGGAGATAATAATAAAAGCGATCTCAGAGTTTTCATATAGGCTAAATAATTAAAAATTGTTAGTCCAATATGTGCATATGGTAAGTGCCCAATAAATGATGACAATGACATGGCAATCCAGAAGCATACAAAAAGGCTTCTGAGTCAGGAGGCAAAGTCCTCAAATATGCTTCCAATTTCTTGCTGGCTGCTGGTGGTGGCTCTTGAAAAAAAAGCTGGAATGTGGCAAATATAAATTTCACAGAAATAGGTAGAAAACTGCTGGGAGCTAGATTCCCAAGCCAGGCCCGTGTCTGATATTAAACTTTCCCTGCAGTCATATGAAGTATTATTACTGTATATTGCTTTGAAAACAAAAGCTGAGACCAGTGTCCTCAAAGTTCCTTCAGGCTATGTTGATCGTCCAACCCATCTTGTCATTTTCTGATGGAATCATTGTTGTGATTATTGGGAGGCAGAAGGCTGAGATTGGCCTGTTTACCAATGCTTTTATTTTTATAAACACCAATGAAAAACAACAAAAAATTTCACAATAGTTGTGAATCGAGCCCTCTGAAGAGGAAGCCTTTATAATTATAAGGGTCTTTAGGAAATGCAAATAATATTACATTTGATGCAAACCCATCAAAAATATTAAAGTGCTTTATCTAGGGAAGTCTAGTGATAAGCTGAAATATTGCATTATTGAATTGAACATGAATGTCTAACAATTGAACAGGACTGTCCATTCTTACTATAAATTTTGTTTCTGTCAATTCAAAATTCATATTTACATTCTTTTTTATTTTTTTTAAATTTTGTGTACTTAAACAAGTTCAAGCCGCAAAAATGACATCTGTGTTTGTACAAGACAACAGACACCATTTGAATTTATTAATATAAAGCATTTTACACCTAAAAGAGATTCAAATAACCAATGCAGTAAGCAGATGGGAAAATATAATAAATAATCTGTCTTTTAATGACATTTATATCTTTTTCTCACTCAGCAATGGCAGACTAAATAGGAAAATGGACTTTTTTATAGTTATGGTCTAGGAAAGCTGATTTGAAGCTCTTTTTATCAGAAACTCTTTTTTAAAATATTGAATTGAGTATCATCTCATCAAGTGATCTGCATCTTATGATGTAAAAGTTTTAAGCCATTTTAGGGGAAAAAAACCACTTAATTTACAAGGGTGTTCAAATATAAATAAAAACCAATAGTGTTTTCTGAAATGGAGAACATTTTTGTAAAAGTACTTCAACCTAAGACATTTAAATCTAAATTTTTGCTTTCAGATCCACTTATTCTAATACACAAAGGAAAGATCTAAGAGGAGAAAACTGAAGGGGCTAGAAGTTTCCAGCTTAAAGGGCAGGAAGTATTGGAAATTTTTAAATTAAAATTTTATTAGAAGTTTTTGAAAGTTTTGACAAAGAGAATGGAGACATATTGTTCTCTGCCTTCATCGACTTCAAACATACTTTAAAAACTTAAGAGCATGAAGGGGCTATGACATTCTCATGTGGAGGTCTTCATTGGAAAGAAGGTACCAGAGTTTTTAACCTGAGTTAAAGAGTTAGAGAGTCCTCAAAGAATTTAAAATCCTTTTATGACATCTTTTAAGATACGGCAGATTCTTTTCTATCAAGTTGGAGTGAGTTTTCAGGTGCGATTTCTTCAAATCCATTCCCACCCTTTGCAAACTCTTCTAGCTCAATTTGCTGTTGGCAAAAGATATGGTTTCTTAAAAAAGTGGCTTCAGTTCCATTCTTAGGAGAGGACTAGAGTATAATTCTTCCTTTATTTTTACTTTCACTGTGATCAGGGCCAAAGTCATGACTATCCTGCCAGATCTTTCAAATCCCACTGAAATCTGTCACAATCAAGACACATTACGAAGTGACTGCTTTTCTGGACTCTTTCATCATACTTTTTTTTCAGGATACATCTCATAATAATACATCTGTCGCTGATCATGGCTTTTTCCCCTCTAGTCTACAGATAATCTGAGATGAAGAGTCATCAACCAGAGACTAGGGAACTTCCTGCATATCAGGTGACATTGTGCAGAAGATTCAAGGATTCAACCCCTAAGTGGACAATCGGGATCCACATATCATTCTTCTTTCATTCAGCTGCTAACATAAAACAATTTTATGTAACTTTTTCAAAATGTTGCTTAATTCGAAGTGGGAGCTGTCATAATTTAGCACACGCCTTCTTTTCTGAAGGACGATGCGGTCACTCCAATTCATGTTTCAGGTCCGGACTTTTATCTGATCCCCACTGTTCTCGGGTCATTCCATGTATTTCTGAACATGGTCCTTGGACAGAAACATTATGAATCTTTCTACTGAAGATATTTTTTTCTAATGGAGAGAGGAAAGGAGGAAAAATGGATAATAATGAAGGAACTGAACTTTTTTCACCAGAAAGCTATGTTGCATGCAAAATTGATCTTTAGAATGGTTACCCAGGACAATGGGGGAGAGTGACAGGAACTGGACTGAGGTCTAGTGAGAAGCACTCTAAACTTTATAAAATTACAAACTGAGTGGTCATTGGAAAGAAACTAGAAGCTTTTTATAATGCATACTTTTTTTGCAAAGAGGCCAAACACTCTTATAAGTACTTCTAAAACTCTTACAGGGAATGAGGGTTTTGATTTTAAAGGAAGACTTTCACCATTTACTTATCAAATTATTTAACCTTTCTATGCTTCATTTTTCAAAGGTAAAATGAAGACTATATTAATATATGTATCCATAAGGCTGGTGGGAAGATTAAAGCCCATAATGTACATGAACACTGAATATGGCACCATGAGCAGAGCAAAGCCATTATTATACCAGAAAACATTTAGTGAGGAAGTAACTGTAGATAGAAACCAAAAACAGTGTCTGTGTTGTCATCTATATCATAACACATCAGGATAGTCTCTTCATAAAGCTGTTGGTTTCATAGTTTCATTTTAGGGATGGTAAAAATATTCATCAGATAAATATTTGCGAAATGTTTTATGAGTTTACATAGGATCATTTCTGACATTCCTTCCTTTGTACTATATTTACAGACCTATATCATCATGATTTATTTATGTACAGAAATACAAATGCTCTCCTATTACTTACTACTTAGCATTTCAGGACTTTATCCCTGATAGTTGAGGTGAGAATTCACACATTTGGAGGAATTAATAGCTAATTCAAATGCAACCTCTATAAAGGACCCCAAGTTTCCTAGGAGAAGACAAATTACCAGCCTCTAATCTATGAGAGAGAGAGAGAGAGAGAGAGAGAGAGAGAGAGAGAGAGAGAGTTTGTGTTTGGAGGATCATGAAAATGTGGAACCGATTTGATTTAAATTTATTTAATTTAATTAAATTTATTCAATTTAATGGGGGAAGAGGGATGTGTCCAAATTTGAAGCCAATGTACCAAATAGCTTACCATTATTTCCTCACAGAGATTCTTTTGATGAAATAGAATTAAAAACTCTTCTACACACTTAATGAACTGATGGAGGATTTCATTTTTTTTTTTTTTGAGTTTGGCTTCACCATCAACTAAAAATATATTGAATTGCAAGACAAGTCCAAATTCCAACCAAGCCTCTTTACAAATATGAATCATTTCCTAATTTCTATGACAACCAACTTATGTTTCTATTTCCCTGTGAGGCTCGAAATGACTTTGACCCAAATCAGGGCCATCTTTAACAATATAATTTAAGCTACTCAAACTCCCTCATATAATTTGAGTTGCTAATCTGTCTTGTAAAAATTTAAAAATTATTCATAAGCTGAGGTCACCTGATTGTGAAGACCAAATTTTCCAAGAACAGACATTCTAATTTTATTGGGTTTTGTTCAAGAAGTTTTTTTCTGCATTGATCCATCTCTTTTTGTTCTTGAGACTTTTTAATACCTCCACTCACTAAACCCCCAGATCTTCCTTTTACACTGTGATAGGTGAATTTATTCAATTTAATAATATTTATTGGACATCTGCTAGGCAGCAGGCAGGCCCTATAGAACTTTTGGAAATGTGTAAATGAAGTCAGAAACAGGTCCTGTCCTCACAGAGCACTTAGTCATAGGTAGATGAAGACCAATTAATGAGGCATTGTAGTTAAACAAGGTAAGGGCTCTGCTAGGGACAGTATCGTGCCATGGCAGTACCCCTCAAGTTCCTTGATGAGGTGGCATGGATGCCTGAGTAGAAAGACTTCTCCTGCTGCTTCTTATTTTAAAACACAGCATGAAGGTGGAAGCAGCTCTATTTTTCTATTCTTGCTTACTGGCAGACTTCAGGGCCAAGGTGATGATCTTATGTCTGCCTGTGGTGGGTGGGCGAGGTGGGAGACCGGACTGCCGCAGGAAACCATCTTCTTTCTAAAATGATAATGGTCCCAACTTGTCAAATAGCTTGCGCAAAAAAAAAAAAATAAAAGTGCCATTTTTTTTTTTTTTAAATCCTGCTTGTCAACACTTCTTTAAACACAACATCTGAAGAAGAGAACACCGAGTTTGCCTCAGCCTCCTATATCCCCAACAAAGTCATCAACATCCTGGAGCACTCAGATCTTTTAAAGGGAGCTGGGAAAACTGAAAAGTTAACTCCTCGTTTCGGACTAACAAAAAGATATCTGGAACTAGCCAGACTCCAAGAGCCACTGACAGAGTATTTGAAAAGTCCGTGGAACAAAGTCACATCAATTTAAAAACTCCAAATTGATTGGCTTCTCATTTCTTTTGAGCCGTCTTCACTTCTTGTTCTTGATCCCTATCTGAAACATATGGAATTTTCTTACCACTTATATCCTTATCTCTCCCTCACTGGACGTCTCCATCTGTGGAAAAGCAACAACAAGAAGAACCCAACAGTATGAGCCAATGTTTCATGGCACACCTGCTAGAACACAATATGAAAAAGTTTGGCCTGTGTTTGAACACTTAAGACTGTCCTAGAGTAAGTCTCCCTTCTTGAGCCTCAGTTTCCCCATATGTATGCATAGAAAAATCTCAAGAGTTGTGTTTTTCCCCCTTAGCAGGGTTTTCTGTCCTTAAAATGTCTAAGTCACACAATTCCCATCCTGTGTGTCAGAACAGATTTTTGCCTGTTGTCTGTATGGTTTTATCTTATGAAGATAAACACTGGGTAAGGTTGACATGGGATCACGTAGCTGCTGTCCTGTACAGCGGAGGCTGCAGATTGTCCTGTGATATCTATACTTCTCTCCTCCCAAGTTTTAGCCAGGCATAAAGAAAACATCCCCAGCTTCCCTTGTAGGTCTCACCAGGTCTGTAAGTCCTGACCCGTGAGATTCATTCATTCAACAAACTGTTACTGCGCACTCCCTGTACACTGGGCTCTAGAGATCCTGCACTGAATAAAATTAAAACAAAATCCTAATAATCTCTGCTCTTCCCCATGGAGTTCAGAGCCTATTGGAAGGACATAGGTAAGTTGAAAACATGATCTCAGGTGGCTCCAGGTGCAAAGGAGGAAAAGGCTCCAAGGCAGGAGGATGGAGAGTGACAGGGCGGCAGTGTGGTCTCGCCACCCATGAATTCAAGTGCTCAATGAAGACTGGCCTGGGATTCAGGAATTCGTGGGGTGACTGATGGAAAGGGGGACAAAAAACACACTGGGGTAACAGCTGGACAGATGTGGAGTAGTGAGCTGTGAGTATTGAGGTTTGGTTAGAAGCACCAAGTTCCCCCTCTTTACTCCTGCCAATAGGGGTGTAAAAGTGGGGGCAGGAGCAAAGTCATCCAGACCGTACAAATCTTTCCCCTGAAGCCTCCTGCAGCTGCCATGAGCAATAGGGGAATGTGAGCACTCATGTCATAAATGCATATGTCCCATGAAACAGCTTCCACTAACTACCCTTATACCATCTGTTAGGTGTCATTTTTCTTTTCATTCCTTATTCTTTTCTCCATACTTATGCTTGGAAAAAAAAGATTTGATGGTAGGATTTCTAACAGCCATCTTGGAATCATGAAGTGAGGACCAAATATCAGGGAAGGGGGGAGCTTGGTGCCTGAGAACTTTAGACGACAGAGTCAACGTGCTACCCCTAGACTAGCATGAGATGAGTACCTCATTTACTTCAGAGTAAAACTAAACTTCTTTCTTGTTTAAGTCACTACTAAAGATTTTTCTACATTCAGCAAATCTATTCTTATCAAATACCCTAGAGCCTGCAGGTACCAGACCTATCATTTATCCCCAGAATGTTTTATGTTGGGTTGGTAACATACTGTGTTAGACAAGTAATTTGGGAGGCAAAAAAATCACTGGGATTACGTCATAAGGAGCATTCTGAACTTCATGTTCCTGTTTAGTAAGATCAACATTCCTAACAGAAGAGCATGTAGCAAGACCTAGAGGTGAGGGAGGGTGTGCCCAGTCTGAGGAGCTGGCCGTCTTGCTGGGAGTAGGTTGTGAGTAGGGTAGAATGTTCCCATGGGCTTGGGGAGACATCCACTCCTAAATTTGGCCTAAATTGGAGTTCCTCTCCTTTCTTCCCCTTCACCCTGATTGCACCAGTCATTAAATATCCCTGATTTTGCTCTTGGGTCATTTGTCACATTTGTCCCTCTCCACGGCCTATGTCCTGCTCTCCTGGTCACTCCCTGTGTTAATGCACGGCCCTCCTGACTGACCCCACCTCTTGTCCTGTCTCGAGCCATCTCCCCGTCATCGCCTCTGGGGCGAAAGTACCCAGAGGAAGACTTAAGTAGAAAGGAACAAAAAAAAAAAAAAAGAAAAAAAAATTAGCTCTGTTACTAAAACCAGCAACATTCTCTCACCTTGAACAATGATTTTTAATCTTTTTCTGAAGATGACATGATTTTGAGTAGAAGGTTTAGAAGTAATAAGCAGACAATTCAAAGCATACATTTTCCCTTCAGTATCACATTCGTTTCCAAGTAGAATTGTTCACCGCCATCCCCAGACACTCAACATACTCATGGATTCAGCAAACATGCAAAGGTCCGTTGTGACATTGTTTTGTCCCATTGCATCACATCTCTTAGGTCAGAATAGTTTCCCCTCCCCGCGCATCATGTCACACCTCCAAGTTCAACCTTTTATTAAATGCATGACCCTAACACACTCAGTGTGGAAAAATACAAGCTCTACATTTTACCTTCAAATTCTGAACGTTGACCTACTATGTTGGTGGCCCACCCATGTGCCATAGCATACTCACCAGGAAGTATTAACCAAGAAGAGAGAACTTGAATTCCACAGCACGGTGTATACTTCTCTGCCTAGAATGTGCCTAGGTAATTCTTTTGTTTTCTATATGCTACTTCAAATGCAACTCAACTGTGGCCCCTCCAGATAGGTCATTCCTCTGTTACTTCTCCATACTACTTGCATGGATTGAAAGTCAGACCCCAGATGTATGGCCACCTCCTTGAGGGTGTGAATATGATCTTATTTGGAAAGAGTCTTTGTAGGTGTAGTATGATTTTTGGATCCTGAGATGAGATTATCCTGGATTATCTAGGTGATCTCTAAATCCAGTGTCAGGAGACAGACAGAGAGTAGAGAAAGATGGAAAGAGGAAAGGCTGTATGAATGGAGAGGTGGAAATGCAGGGGTGCAACCACAAGTCAAGAAATACCTGGAGCTACCGAAGGCTGGCAAAGATTGGGGAGGACTCTCTCTGGAGAGCCTTTGGGGAAAGCGTGTGTCCCTGCTGCCATCTTGATTTCAGGCTTCTGAACTCCAGAACTGTGGAAAAAGAGATTTAGGTTGTTTTAAGACAGCAAATTTGTGCTAACTTGTTACAGGAAATGAATCTTTTAGAATTATATAAGAAACGTTGTCTTACTGACGAATTATTTGTTTTTAATTGTTTTAGTTTCTTCAGGCTGCTGTAACAAAACCCATAAACTAGGTGACCTATAACAGCAGACATTTATTTTAAACAGTTCTGGAGGCTGAGAACCCCCAGATCAGGGTGCTGACCCAGTCAGTATGTTCACAGATGACACCTTCTTGATGTGTCCTCAGGTGGTGAAAGGGACAAGTCAGTTTGGGGGGACCTCTTAAGGGCACTAATACTATTTACGGAGGCTCCACCCGCATGACCTAAGCACCTCGTTAAAGGCTGCACCTCCTAATATCATTTTTTTATGGGGCAGGATTTCAACCTAGAAATTTCAGGAAGACACGACCATTCATTCTCATGTAACAGGGTCAGCCCTTTGAAGGGACCCCCTCGGTCCTCTTAAGTCCTTACATTCTGTGCCTAGCCAAGCACAGGTAATGCGGTATGGGTTTGTTAAGATAAAAGTAAGAATGGATAAAGAAAAAAGAACCAAACATTTCAATACCTTGACTACAAAGTGTTAAACCAAGGATTTCTGAACGCAGCTTTGCACACCAGGCCCTGTATCAGTGTTGTCCTGAGCGCTCTGGCTCTTGCTGGGTTTTATTTAGCATCACACCAAATCAAAGGAAATTAGATGTTCATGCTTTCCTTGCTTCCTGGGGTTTAACCTTCCTTGTGCATGAGTCCTTCCTGCCTCTCACAGCAAGGCAGTGCCCGCTGCACCCTGAAAGTGCTGTGTTCAGCTCCATGGGAGGCCAAGGTCTACAGAGCTCCTCTGACCCCACCCCCCACCTCCCTTTCACTTGGCCTTTTTATTTAATTTGTTGAAAGCTGAATGCAAATGTTCGCCTCTGGCACTAATTCCGTGTGGAGATGGGTGCTCACTCACTCTGAGCTGTTTTTGCAGTTGTGGGTCATTTCCACAGCATCCCACCCCAGGAAGAACCAGGTTTCCAGACATGGTAATTAGGTCCTCACACATCAGCTCTCCTTGGCTCAGACCCACGCACTCACTATGGTCACTATGGTATTTGCTTAGGTTTCATGGTCTCTGAAATCTCATTTTCATCCATTTAAAAGTCCAGACACGAAGATGAGGGGACAAGTGATCAATCCTCCTATGAAAGGAAGGGGCTCATTGGTGATCAGGGAAGCTGCTCACAGGGCAGAAGTTGAGGGAAGTGGTGCTGTGTGCCCCCACTGCCTATGACTCCTGGTCACCCTGTGGGCTGTGTTTGGGCTGCCTCCTGGCTTTCTAGATCTTCCTCGAAAGTCATTTGGTCAGCTCTTGATTGAGCACCTACTGGATGACCAGGCACAGGACCAAGGACTGACATCACAGTAGTGAGAAAAACAGAAACGATTTCTGCTCCTGGGGAGTTTGCTTCCAATGGGAGCCCGTGGCAAAGGATGTCGTGGTCACCATGTTGCACTGGAGGCAGCCGTAAGCCTCAGCTTACATAATAATGTACACAGTAAATGTGCTCTGCAAGTTGTAAAAATATTTTTTAAAAAACAACATTTAGGGCTGTTTTTCCATGGGAAGGGCTTCCCACTAAGGCTTCTTTGTGCTTTTTCTGAAATGGATTCACCAAGGATAAAAGGCAGAAAGAGAGAACCTCCAACCAACCAAGCATGTGCTTGCTCCCCTGAGCAATTGTCCTTGGGCTTTGGGGACATGCTCCTTCTGAGAGCTGGCTGTGTCTGACATCCGTAGATCTACTCACTGAGTCCCTATAATGAAGACCAGGGTCATTGGCTCCTGTGTGTACCTGCTTGCCTTAGAGGATGACAGCATTTGGGAGACAGATGGGAAAAGTCACTGGGAGGTTTGTTGTCTGCACATTGTACTCCCTGCTCATACTAAACAATAAAAAATTAGTCGAGTTACTGGGAACTACCCAGTGAGTGATCATAAGAAAATGGGGATAAAAGGCATCGGTTGGAATTTCCCATCTGCAGTATTAAAGGAAGATCATTTTGCCTGAAGATTAACTTGATGGTTATTACTTGCGGGCACACAGGCTACACATGTGAAATGATCAGAAAGGTAAAGAAAAAAGCAGAACAATGAATACAACATGTAGACAAAACCATAGAACAACAACAGCCAAAACCCAGAGAGTGAACCAGACACAATGCACATAAGTTCATGGTAATTTGTATCCTAAGTACCCTGAAATGGGAGGCAGCACCCTAGAGTGGAATCAGACTACAGTGGCATTGTGACTTCCTCATTTAAAACATCACAGTACTTAACAGGGACCAGTCACTTTGCGCAACACTTCACATCCATTGTCCTGGTTCAAACCCCATCCCTTGTATGAGGTAGGTACAATTGCAAAGCACAAGACTAATTTTGTGATTAAATGAGCAAGTATACCAAAAGCTTCTATGACAACACATCAGAAGTTTTGTTAAAATACTATCATCATTTTTGAGACAGAATTCTTCTTAGATCTAGGTTTGCCACCGCTGAGCTGCTTGATTTGGAGAGTGTGATGCTTCATTTTTGTTAACCTCAGTTATATCTCCATCACAGAGTGGTCATGGCTATTAATCATGTTAACACAGGAAGAGAACCCAGAATAATTTTGGAGCATGGAGGTGATTAACAGAAATTAGTCCCTGCAGCATCAGTCTGATGGATGCAAACACGACAAAGAGGCATTTATGTTTCCACACTCCAAACTTGATCCAGATTGGAGCTTCCAAACATGGACCACATCTGTAATTAAAAATTTTTAGTGGCCAGATAGACAAAGTAAGATAAATAGGTATAATTCATTTGAAAAATATATCTTATTTAACCCAATTTACTCAAAATATATTTCCAGTATCAAATCAATGTAAAATCATTGATGAAATATTTTACATATTTTTAAGGCTAAGTTTTTGAAATCTGAAGTATATTTTATTCTGAACTTTCACCATATCTCAATTTTGACACTAAATTTTCATTGGAAATAATAATCTGTGTTTAGATTTTTGTAAAATTAACAGTTGACAATGCAAAGTCACATACCAAGTGGAACCTTAAAAGGTTTCTTTTGGGGGTTGGGTAGTGGATTGAACTCAGGGGCACTCAACCATTGAGCCACATCCCCAGCCCTATTTTGTATTTTATTAGTGACAGGGTCTCACTGAGTTGCTTAGCACTTGGCCTTTCCTGAGGCTGGCTTTGAACTCGAGATCCTCCTGCCTCAGCCTCCCAAGCCAGTGATATTATAGGCATGTGCCATCGCGCCCAGCCTTAAAAATTTTTAGTAAACAAATTATAAGTTTTTTTTTAATGTAACTGACTAAATTTTTTTTCAATAAAATGAAAATTTCATCTCTCTAGTATACTAGTCATATTTTAATTGTGTTGTAACCATGTGAGGCTAATGGCAACCCTGCTAGGGGGATTCCCTACTTCCCTACATGATCAGCCAACATCAAGAACACAGAAGAACTTCCCCTCTGTTCTCTCTGACATCAACCAAGGAGTCTCTGGATCAGTCTTCTGAGTTTGGGTGAAGAGCTGTAGTTTTTTTCTGGAACTGTTAAAGCTGAAACATGAACATCAGGTCGATTCTTGTTAGGTTCTTGAAACTGGAGATGATGTTGGAAATATCCCTTGACCCTACAGGTCAGGGCTAGTAAGAAGAAAGCTCCATGCTAGATGAGACCTGACCAAAGTTCTGAAGATTCCGTTGGAACCAGATGAACTCAGTCACTCACCAACCGAACTGTTACAGAGGAGGCTGAAGTCTATTTTACTGGACAGTTTTCCAAATATTTTTGGTGGGTAAGAAATAAGGGAATGGCCACGGACCTAAAATAGACAATATAAAGGGTAAATAAACTATGAGGGTTTTTCTTTTCCCTTAAATCTTTTTCTCAGATAGAAAAATAAAACCTAGAGAGCTCTGGAGACATATGGAGAAGCTGCTAATTCAGGGAAGGCAGCAAGAGTTATTCTCTGGGATAGTGGTGAGATGTTACTTGAAATAACCTGCCTTTATTCAAAAGAGAATAAGAGTTAAGAGAAAGAGTTTCTAGCTGAGATAAATGAAAAGACTTGCAACCTGGAAAGAAGAAGCCTGAAGAAGTCTTCATAATCCTGGCCAAATATGCGATGTGCATCATCAGGAAAGCGATGTCAATATTTGACATGAAAGAGGCCCGGAAATTTAGAGTCATAATACTCAGTGCTTTCATTTCAATCCAGAATGGCACAGTGTGGATAACCCTTCACCGTTAGTAATAAAGCTTAGTGGACAAAGGGAAACACTTTAAAATTAAGAGAGAGTGAATGATGGCATCTCAATGAAGAGCCAGGTATAGAATATAGTCTGCTGTACAAAAGGAGCATTGTGCAGACGGAATTAGAATTCTCTTAGACATCTTTATGACCACTTTAGAAAACAGGGAGTTAACAAGTGTGTAAATAATTTGTTTCTGAATTAAATACAGAAATGACCTTTCGTGCACACCTGTCACGTTAGGTAGAACTTTTGTTGAATGCCAGATCCATCCCCAGCTCTATGTTTGGTTAAAATGCAGACAAGACTCAATGATTTGTCTAAGACTGAACATGTGGTTAATGGCAGAACTGAGACAAGAACTCAGATCTTCAATGTCTCTCATCTATCCCATTCTTTCTCCACTAAACAGTGCTTGTGTTTTCTCCAATTAAATGTGTAAGCGTTTAAAGATAAATCAAAATCTAAAATTACTACCAGAACAGACTTAAAATTTGGTGTTTACAGAAAATTACCTATGAATATATACTCCCAAGTTATTCTGAATATGTGTTCCAGGAACATGATTGCAAATTTGAAAGCCATTACACATTACCATTAATACATAATGACTTTATAATCTGAATTAATTAAGGAAACATGGTATAGTAAGAGATTGTATTCCACTGGCTACTAATTGGGCAATCTCTCTAAAAGCTTTTCCTCACATTTCACATTTATTCTTCCAAAATGATCCTTTTGTTTTTTTTTTTTTCTATAGTACTTACTTTCTAGTGCAGTATATAATTTGCTTATTTATTATGTTTATTGTTTATTATCTGTCTCTCTTGCCAAAATTGAAACTCGAAAATAGTTGTTTTCTGAGTGCCTGTGCTAAGCACTGTTCATGTGAAATATCTGTATTCAGATTTCATAAAGCTAACAATTGAAAAAGTAGCTTCATATGCACAAATCATTCCAAACATACTCAGAAAATATTTGTCCAATTTAATGAGAGAATGTTGTTTCTTTTAATGAAAACAACTTCATTCTTCTGGAACCTCCTGATACTATTTGGAGGAAGCAGGGGATGTGGTGTAGGCAATCTCCTATCTCTACCTTTCCTAGGGAATCCCTGACTACACAGTAGGGTGGCAGAGGGACAGTTATTGTCATTGGCCTAGGAGATGCTGGGGCTGAGGAAGAAGTGAGGAGGAAATGACCACAAGAGGTTAAGGCCAAGGGACAAGAACAATTGGAGAAGAGAATTTGGTGATAGGGAGTTCAGAGACAGGATGTTATGGTTTGGGTAATTATCCCCAGAAAGCTCATGCTGAAAGGGTTAATCACAGCCTGTGATAATAGTGGGACATGGTAGAACTATTAGGAGGTGGAGTCTGATAGAAGGAAGTTAGTTCATTGGGAACATGACTTTGAAGAGGATATTGGGATCCCTGTCTGCCCCCTACCTCTGCCTCTTGACTACCATCAGGTAAACAGGTCTTCTCTGCCACTTGCTCCAGCCACAAGGCACTATGCTGCCACATGTGCTGAAACTTCTGAAACTGTCAGAATAAACTTTTCCTTTTTAAAGTTTATTATCTCAAGAATTTTGTCATAGTAACAGAAAGCTGACGAATACAAAGGGAGTTCAGGCAACTGTTGTATGTGAGAAATGTAAAAAAAAAAAAAAAAAAAAAAATCAAACAGAAAATATTTCAGGACCTAGAATTTGGAATTCTAAATCGAGTCTTTTAATATTTTTTTTTTGACAAAGGAAAAAACTTTTTATTTAATTACTCTGGGTGTTGTTTTTTCTATTTGGAAATTGGAGATGATTATAAGGATAAATTATTTTTCCCTACTCTTCTTACCATCTCACGTCACCAAAACTTTGTCCCATATCCTTCCTGAATAGAATCCTCAGTTAATTGTTGTTCATGTACATTTAACAGTTGTGATAACAATCATGAGTGTTGCTGTTGAGATTGTGGAATTTTTGTTTTTGTTTTTGGCTTTCTGTCTTCAGTGGTGCTCAGAGGGTCTTGCATCCTATGTGCACAATGCATGTCTGATGAAGAAAGGAATTAATTAATTAATTAATGTGAATGACAAGTACTAACCTCATAAATGAGCATTCCCTTCTTAATAAGTTGGATTGTTTCCAACAATGCCTTGCGGTTCTACTTCACTTAATTAATTTATGTATGCTGTCAGCAGATATTTATTGAACTCCCACTCTGCCCCATCTTTGCGATAGATCTAAGGAGTACAAAGTTGGAGACCGAGTTGCTCCCCACAGAGAGCCAACGTTCCTGAGATAAATCAGACCTGCCAACCCCATCTCCAGACAGTGCTGTCATTGCTGGTTTTAGTGGCAGAGAGGCAGCAGAGCTGGTGGGAATGAAGAAGGGATGTGAGGGTCCTGGAGGAAACTCAGGAAAGGCACCTCCCAGGGGGGTAGACTCTAAACTGAGTTGAAGATGGAGTAAGAACTTGGTGTATGAGCACTCCTTAGAGAGAAAGCCGGGAGCGTGGAGCACAGAGGCAGACTAGCAAGGAGCATCACAGATGGAGTGTTTGGGTGTTGTGAAGGTCAAGGTGAAAAGTGGCAGGGAGTAAGGCTGGGCTGGTAGAGGTGAGATCTCAAGAGCCTTGTGTTTATGTGGAGAAGCTTATATTTTATCCTGAAGGCAACAGGAAAGCACTGTAGGATTCTTTGCAAAGAAGATCACATTTGCATATCTGAAAGGTGCTGAAAAGTTGGACTGGGAAGTATCAATGAAGTCAGGAGAAACGTAAGGAGGTATCATCGGTAGTCCATGTCAGCCGACATAAATACTTACGAGTGATATTCAGGACACAAAATTTTAAAATTTAGTGATTGATCAAATCCATGAAAAGTAAGGGACGAAAAAGGATAGTTGAACCAATTTCCAGTTTTCTTGATTGGGATAAAAATATCATATGGGGTGACTTAAAACAACCAAAACTATCACAGGGCATTTCTGGAGGCTAGATGCTCCATATCAGGCTGTCTGCAGAAGCAGGATCCTTCTGAGCTCTGCAGAGGACGGCCCTTCCTTGCCTCTTCCTGGTGTCTTGGGCAGCTGTCAATATTTGGTATTTCTTGGCTTACGTCTAGCTGATTACCCCAGTCTCCATCCTTGCTCTCATGGGCTCATTTTTCCCATTCTACCTATGTCCTTACCTGTCCTCTGTCTTTTTTCTCTTCCTGTAAGGACATCAATCACATTGGATTTTGCTCACCCTACTTCAGATCATGATAGAGTAGTAGAGGCAAGTGTCAGGTAGCAGCAGGTTAAGATCTTAATACAGGTAGAAAGAAAGATGTCCTGGAGAGGGTAAGTACACTTAGCTTGTCTAGACATCTGACCATGAATGGGAAGAGAGAGAAAGAACTACAGGGAGATTCCAACAACCAAAAGGGGAATTCTTTATTTATTTGAAGCACAGAAAAGACTTGAATTGGTTTATATCCTGATATATAATGTCAACAGAGGCACTTGCATGTGAGATAGAGAAAAGAATTGTTGATGAGGGTGATGACCCTCTTGCTCCTCCTGCTCTAATTAGTACCTCTTCTAATTCCTGGAATCTGGGAGTGTGCTACCTTACGTGGTCGAAGAGTCTTTGTAGATGTGATTAAACCGTGGCTCCTGGGGTGGGGAGATCATCCTGGGCAACCTGAGAGTATTTCATATAATCATAAGGATTATTGTCAGAGGGAAGCTAGAGACCGGAGAGGAGTGAAGATGGTGCTCTTTGGCTTTGAAGATAAAGAAGCTACCAGCCAAAGAATGCAGATGGCCTCTAGACACTGGAGAGGCAAGGGAAGAGATTCTCCTTGAGTCCCCAGAAGAGTCTCCAAGGGAACCCAGACTTCTGACCTCCAGAACTGAAAGGTAATAAATTTGTGTTGTTTTAAACCACAGAAGTACAATAATCGTAGCAGCCATAGAAAATTAATACGGCCTTATAAATGAGTTTGTGAAATTTACAAATACAATTTTGGCCTACACATTTAAAATATAATGGCCTGCTCTCTTGCTGAGCTACGAGAGGGGTTTAGACATGTTTCCAGGGATAATGGAAGATAAACATATCTATTGCATAGTCAGATATAAATGTATTATGTAACAGTATACTCAAATATGCAGCAGGCCTTGTGATTCACTAAGAGATTTATAAGTTTTATTCTTTCCAGTCTTCTAAATTTAAATGAAATTCCAGTGCTCTTCTCAAGCATTATAGAACTGAACAGACTTCTGTATTTTTGTACACAGACCCTCTAAGAATAGTTAGATATTTCTGAAATTAAAAATAAAATCAGCCTGATGATGAGTTTCCATATTTAAAATTACATATAAGATCATTGAAGTTCAGGGAAAGCTGATTGATTTAATCTTTTCTTATTACTGGTTATAATAGAGGTATTTCTATGGTGAGAATATCCTTCATGAGGCAGGAATAAGATTGTCTTGTTGCCTCTTTTAATCTCAGGGCTCAGACTGTCCCTGTGTTATTTTCTTATTTTGAGGGTCACTTTTCAACCAAGGAGCACAGTTCTATGTTTCCTTGAAAATACAAAAATAAACACAACTTCCTATTATATTTCAATTTCATTATAGGACAATTTCAGGCTGACCCAGGCTGTGTGATTCACTAATGTCCAATCATCATATGCAGTGAGGATAGCAGTACTAAGAGTCAGCCTTTCCTTCAACTGGGAAATTTGCAGACAAATGTTTATTTTATGAGGATGCTTCCTCTTCCCCATCGAGCTTACAGCACATAACCAATGCTGGCTGAATTGTAGCACTAAAGGCAATATTCAGAAATGACTCACATTTCCTGATCTTATTATTTACTATGGGTACACACCACACATTATTTACTTGTACTCACATTTCACAGATAATTGCATCATTATAAATTCCTAGCCACCAAATAGCCATATATTTAAATGGTGCCTTTCACCTGCCAAAGAAGAGTCCACCTTTGGAGCTAGCAGACTCAAGACTAGCCTGGAAATACTCTCTCACGAGGATCATTGTCCTAAATGAGAAGCTACTAAAACGGCACCACTTATTGATTCTGTAACCCACACACATGATTTGTCCTGCTCCTGGGACTCCGAGTGTTTATTCTCTGGTTTTGTAGTGTTTGTTTAGAATTCATTTCTTCCTCTAAACTCATTATCTTGCAGAGCTTAGTGATTGTATCTGAAGATTTTTCTCCTACTTCCCAATAATAATGACTGGTGTTACCACCAAGGTACACTAACAGTGGTTCCCATGTTTTGAATGCTTGCTAAGTGCCAAGATCTATGCTCATGCTGTCTCAATGTGAGGTGAATACTACCAAACCCATTTTGTAGATGATAAAATGGAGACTCACAGAACGCAGCATCTTGTTGAAGGCCAGACATAAAGCTGGGGAATTCAGGAAGTGGGATTGCAAGTCAGAACTCTTTTCCCTTCCTCTCTATTGCCTTTCATGGTATAAGCTGTATGGAACAAATAATGAATGGACATCTAATGTTTTAAAATCCACTTACACAACTTTTAAAATGGCAATAAATGTTGCTTGTAAAAATAGAAGAATGATTCAGTGTTGGAGCACTTTTGTTAATGGTTTCTTAACCTGTAAAAATTTTAAACATCCCTGCTAAGGGCTATATTCTTAAAGACCAATTCAATCTATACCTAAAATGTTGTAGGGATCTTACAAAACTCCTTTTCTGTAGACTAGTGTTGGAAAGAACTGGATTAAAAACATGCAGAATGGTTCCAGTTTGCTACGAAGGATTTGACTCCTTGCTAATCATCTTAAAAGCTTGATCATCGCTAGTTGATGGTCAACCTGAAAGGAAAACAGGGACAGCTTCAAGCATGTGAACGATGGGTGTCTAGTACAATAATTTTAGGATCCTATACTCAGATGGGACATTTAATATTCTGTGATTGCCATCTTCAATTTCTTAATATTTTTGCCTTTGGATGCCTGTTTTATATGTGAAGTCTTATGACAATGGAGTAGGTACTGAGAACTTGGAACCCTGGCTCACAGACAGGCTTGCCTGCCCAAGATGAGACCTTGGCCACTCGCTCCTCTGCTGTAGGAATAATTGGGGAAGCTTGGGTCCAAACATAGAAAGAGTCAGGGTCCAGAGTATGCCCTATATGATGAATTGTGGACAGACCTGGGGTATCTGCAATGTATTTGCTTGAGAGCATCTCCATGACCAAGGAAATGTGAGATTAGTTAGCAAATTAAGAAAGTACCAGGACAGGTACCAAGAAACTACAGAAAGAAGATAAAAACATTTTACCAGATTTTTCTTAAAGGAGACTCACAATTTTATATTGCTGTGGGCCCAACAAATTACACAGCTTTCCCTAGGATGATTCCGTAACCCACATACATGATTTGTCCTGCTCCTAGGGCTCTGAGTATTTAACTTCTGGTTTCACAGATTTGGTCACGGGCCCAAAGACAAATTGGACAACCAACCATGAACCTCTGACATCATGAACCAAAGTAAATCTTTGCTTCCTTTAAGTTGATTATCTCAGATATTTTGTTATAGTCACAGAAAACTGACTAACAAGCTGTATAAACAATAGTAGGTTAACTGTCACTTTTCTCCTTAATATTTTGAGGATATTATTTTATTGTTTCTGGCATATATTTTTTGACAATAAATGGAGAAAAAATATGGCCATAGTTAGATGGATGGCTTGCTTTCAAACTTGCCAGTCCAAATTGCTAGAAATTGGCTACATGACTATCAATGCTCTTTTCTTTAGTGAGAACCTTTGTAGAAAGTTATTGCGTTTCCTGGTCTTTCTTGAGGTTATATCTGGCCAATGTGGGTTCAAGTGTGGCCTGGCCATAGAAAAATCTTCTGTCCTCCAAGACTGGTCCAGTTCAAAGGATCCAGCAAATGACTCTAAGGAACTCTACAAAATAGAAGTGATACAACTTTGAAGGAAATAAGATTTCCCAATCATCAATGTAAGGTTGTCCATCAAATGGTAAGAAATGCACATTGTGTAAAGTCACTGAGAATTTAGGGGTATTGTAGAAGTAGTATTAATTAACCCATTTAATATTTTTAAAAATAATATGTTTTTGTTAAGTAGAGTCTGGAAGCTTACAACTTTCAAACCAAATGTGGTAAACACCTGTTCTTATAAATAAAGTTCTATTTGGAAAATGGCCATGTAAAATTGTTTATGAATTATACATGGCTATTCTCATAGTGGTAGAATAATAATACAGAATGTATGTCCCATGAATTTTATAACATTTGCTATCTGTTCCTTTACAGAAATAGTCCACGGATTGCTGTCTTATGCATGACTGAAGAGGTTGTTGCATTGACTTTCACCAAATGTTCCCATGAAGACTTATCTAAGTTAAAGAATGACATATTCTGGAAAATATACTTTTGATTCTTACTTTTTTCCTCATTTTTTTTTTTTTACAACTAAAGCAAGTTGTTTTACCAAGAGACATAAGAGTGAATCCAAGAAGATGCCTGTTCTTATGCAGTTAAAATTGGTAATAATGATGATGATGATAATAATAGTTTTATGATAATTATAACGATAACTGCTGGAGCATCTATTGCCAACAATGTGTTATGTATTAACTGCTCTTTATATGATTTATTAAATGTGTTTATGTGATTTGATGCCTACAGAACTTTAAGAGGTAGGAATTAGCATCGATTTTATTAATGAGGAATTTGAAGCCCGGAGAGCTGAGTGACTTTTCCAGTATCCCTTGAGCAAGTAGAGGGGATGGATTGAGATAAATCCTGTGAGTCAGGAGACCAGTGTCTCGGTGGCAGGAGAGGATACAGTGCCTAAGGTGACTTCTTGACAAACCACTGTGACTGTCTTTTCTTGAGTCACGGGGAGACATTTTTTTCAGGTTTGTAAATAAACAGAAGAAAGGTGTGAAACTCCCAAAGACAGGGAGAACAGGCAAAATAACATCATTTGAAAATGTAAACAATTCTGTAAGACAAAGCATCAAGTGGATAAGTGGGTACTGATTGAAAGCATGAGAAAACAGAAATCCTCAGGGGATAAAGTCAAAAGGGGAGATCTATTAGTGTCACTGATCCCGAGAAAGTCTTACTATTTGGAGCTCACAGATACCTCTAAATATGGAGTAAAAGATGGAACTGAAAAAGACTGTAAGGGGTCACAAAAAAAATTCCTTAAATCCTCAGATTCACTCCCTTCCTCTAGCCAGCCAAGTGACTACTCCTTTCCTACCCAAACAGGAGACATTTGACTAGCATGACTATTTATTTTATTCAGCTAGATTAAGAGATGCCCAGATAACTGGTAAAGTCTTTGGGGTATGTCTGTGAGGATTTTTTTTTTTTTTTGAGAAAATGAGCATTTTAACCAGTAGATGAAATGCAGATCTGCCTTTGCCAACATGGGTGTTGGGCACCATTCAATGTATTTAAGGCCTAAGTAGAACACAAAGGCAGAGGAAGGATGAATTATTTCCTTTTTTGAGCTGGGATTTCACCTGTTCTCCTCCTGGTTTCTTGAGCTTTTAGACTCTGGGACTTGCCCAGCAAATTTCTCTTCTCCATCAGTTCCCTGGCTCTCAGTTCTTCAACAAAGACTGGGAGTTACACCATCGACTCTCCTGGTTCTCAGGTCTTTGGACTCAGACTGAACTATACCACCTGCATTCCTGAGTCTCTGGCTAGCAGACTGGATATTTTGATTTCTTGGCCTTTAGTGGTATAGACCAACCTCCATAATAAACCTTCCCTTATATATTTCTATATATCTTATTGGTTCTGTCACTCTGGAGATTTGTCTGACTACAACCATGGAAGCTCAATTCTTGGAGATATTGACCCAATAGATGTGGTTAAGAAGTTGAAACAGAAAAGATCAGTATTTAATGGTGAGAACAGCAACACCTTCCTGAGTTCTGCTTCCAGAATCCTGGTTTTAAGTTTAAAACTTTGAGGCAAGAATATGGAAGATTACTCTTCAGTAAAACACAATTTCCCCAAAGTATAATCAAATAGACATGAACATTAGAGTCAACCAACACCATTCCCAGTAATCCTACACTAGTCATCTAACTGGCCTTTGGAGATAAAGTTTTAAGTGTGTCACTCTTAAATAGACACACACACACACACACACACACACACACACACACACACACTGATTATCAGGTTTTTTGAGAAACTTCTCTGAATGATAGAAATAGACCCAAATAAGCAGATTAAAAAGAGATTTGGGGAACATACAAAGGGTGCAAAACAAAAGACAAAATAACTCCAAGTAATCTTCTGAAATAAAAGAAACAGGGTGCTATTTTAAAGAATTTTAAATGAGAAAGCAAAATAGACATTAAAAATAAATCAGCACAACCTTTAAAAAAATCAATAGAAATGTTGAAGATAAAGTTAGGAAAATTGTCCAAGGAGAAAAACAAACACAAATTGACTGGAGATGAATGTTCAGGAAGTTTCTCAAGAAGTAAAACAAAACAGAAACCAGTGAATTCTTTGCCAATAGAAACTCTAGCATGACAACAGAGAGGAAGAAATAATAAAATAATGATAAATTGAACATGGATGTTAAAAGAAATCTGATTAATACACTTTAAAAATAGGATGACAAGATGAAAATTTCACTAGAAAGTTAACATCTATTAAAAATGATATAAAATTGTGGACTAAATAGAATAATGACAATTTAGAACTCAAGGTATAAGATTAAAGGTGGAAGATACATAAGAAGAGAGAATTGCTCAACTGGAAGATAATTCAATAGAAAATATTCAAACTAATTTTAAAAAAGGATTGAAGGATGGAAAGAAAAAACCCACTGAAAAGATAGAAGTTTAAAAGACAAATGAGATACAGAAATGTTGTAACATATGTATGATTGAAGTCCATGTATCTATAATTGGAGTTCCATTAGGTAAAAGACACAGAAAATTGCAGAAGCTGTTCTAAAGACACACAGCCCAGGGATTTCCACAAAACAATGAAACTAGTGAGTTTTCCAAAAGAAATGATGGCTTATAAAATTCAGGATATATTATGCACCTCGGGGAAAAAAATACAAAGGAAATCACTGATGACACCACATGTTAAAATTTCTGAAAACAATTCTTGAGAACATAGATATTTGGGGATGAGAAATACATTATATTCAAAAGAGCAACAAAATAATGACAGAAGATTGATTTAGGGAAATAAAATGATACCAGAAAGTTGCAAAACAATATTTTTGAAATGCTAGAAGAAAATTACTACCAATCGAGTATTCTCTCTCTCTCCAATAAAGGAAACTAAATTTTTTTTTAAAGTTTCACATGTGAAACAAGAGAAAGATGTCTTAAGTCAATTAAATTGACAGGATTCATTGCAAACAGTCCCAGATGAAAAGAATCAGAGGAAGCAGGGAAGTTATTTATACAAAATGAAGAAATTATAAGAAGGAATGAAGAACAATGAAATATGAGTATGTGGGGAGAATATAAAATACTGAATATATAAAATGACAAGTCATTGAGGATTCAAAGGTTGAAATACATGTCGATTCAAATACATACTAGCCCAAAAGTGTTTCAAAAACATGTCCAATTATAATATATCCAAATGGCCAATTAATACATGGAAAGATGATCAACACAATTAGTTATCAGAGAAACACAAATCAAAAATATTGTTTTGCAACTTTCTGGTATCTTTTTATTTCCATAATGTATAATTAACATCCATTTAAATGGCAAATACAAGCAAATATTAAAAGTTGGCTATTCCAAGTGTTGGTGATATTGGAGACACTGAATGCTCTCACATTACTCATGGAAAAATGAACTGACTCAGCCACTTGGGAAAACTGCCTGCATCTTCTGAAACTGAGCATGTGCATATTTAGCAATCATACTGACAGGCACAGCCAACACAAAAACATATATGTGTATACCAAAATAATAGAAGAATATTAGAAAAGCATTATTTATTCTTTTAAAAAAAATTAGTTGTAGATGGACACAATGACTTTATTTTACTTTGTTTTATTTTTAGGTGGTGCCAGGGATTGAATCCAATGTCTCATGTGTGCTAGGTAAACACTCTACCACTGAACCACAGCCCCAGCCTAGGAAAATATTATTTATAATTGCTTAAACCGAAAACAAGTCAAATGTACATTGCCAGTGGAATAGATATGTAGTTTTAAAAGTGGCAAAATTGTGCAACAATTAAAGAGTCAGTTTTCTGAAACTTCTTCTAAGGCAATTTGTGCACTTCCATGTAAAATCCACTTTTAATTGGTGGGAGCTGGGGGCTCTTTACCACAGAGGTGCCTCTCCAGTCATTTTTACTTTGAATTTTGAGATAGGGTCTTGCTAAGTTGCTTAGGGCCTCACTAATTGCTGAGGCTGGCCTCAAACCTGTGATCCTCCTGACTTCACTTCCCAAAATGCTGGGATTACAGGTTTGTGCCACTGTGTGCCCAGCTGTTCTTACCTTTGATTTTTTAATATTTCACAAGTCTAAACTAGTTGGCTACCATTGTTTAGACTGGGACTGATCTTGTGAGTTCTCTTTTTGCATAGAATGTATTTATCCAGGATATGATCCAAAATTCGAATAATACCTTCTCAAATTCTATTTTTATTTGTGGGGTCCATAGTGGCTTAGAACTTGGACTGTGAAGTCAACCACTGGAGATCTATTTCTTTTTATAGTACAGGGGACTGAACATAGGACAATTAACCCCTGAGCTACATTTCCAGCAGCCCATTTCATTTTTAATTTTGAGACAGGGTCGCTCACTAAATTGCTGAGGCTGGCCTTGAACTTGGAATCCATCAACTTCAGACTCTAGAGCCACTGCAGTTACAGCCGTGCACCATTGCACCTGGCTATAGTTCTGTTTCTGTCTCTGCCATTCACATACAGTGTCTTCTTTAGGTAACTAATATTTTTGTGATTTTCCATTTCTTCATCAATAAAATGAGTAAAAAATGCAGTTTTAATAAGATGCCTGCTAAATCAGTTTAGTAAGAACCCTTTCACACCTCAGTATTTGATCACTCTTGATAGTTGGTTGGGTTCTGCATCCTGCACCATCCCCCAGGTGATGTCTGATCACCCTGGTCTATTTTTTTTTTTTTTTGCAATGATCCTATTAGGTCAGTTTAGCCAGAAGACTCCTTCCCAATAATGCTTCATTGCAGTAATTTTCCAAACACTGACTCTCAACAGTTTTCTTGGCTATAAATCCCTACTGGCCCAAGCTTATTCAGAGATGAGCCCCCTAATCTCTTGCCCCACTACAAAACCTATTGCAGTAGTCCCTGTACCTGACTCTATGATCTGAAGAAAGCCTCCCTTAATGTGCTTCCAGAAATATTGAATTTATTTTTTAACACAATATAACAATGAAGTAAAACACTGAAACTGAACAAATTGCTGCCATCTGCAAATATGGGTGAATCTATCCAGCTAAATAAAAAAGCAGGTTCAAAGGAACACTTATTCTATGATTTTATATATGTGAACTTCCAAACCAGGTAGAATCAATCTATAGGAGTGCATGTTTGAATGAAGGGTACTTTTTGGCAGGGAGGGTGGATGATGGGGAATCAAGGGAGACATCTAACAGGGCAATGAAGATGGGGACAACTGGTAATGTTCTGTTTTCTGACCTGTATGGAAGTTGCATTGGAGTACTTGAAACTTTGATCAGTTAGGCTTTTCATGGTTTTCTCTGTAAAGTTTACCAATGAAAGGTTGACTCTGAAAGATAAAGAACAAAAAAAAAAAGCATGTTTACAGTATCATTCCAATTTTCCTGAACAATATTATAGACATTTCAGAAAAATGATGTAAAGATAGATAAGAGACTATTCACAGTGTTTACCTTTCAGATGTAGGGTTATTTAGTGAGTTCTGTTTTTGTGAATTTGCATACTTATCTTAATTCTAATACAATTAAAATGTGTATGTAAATTTTCTCAGGAAAAAATGAAAACTGAAAAATGACAACACTGAGTTAGTATTTTTCCCTTGATTGTCATATGGGAAAGACATGATGAGTACGAGGAATGGACACCCTTCTACCCTGTTGGTAAAAGTTGTCAGTGGAGACTTGTGTGATTATTAAAGCATGACTACTTTTATACTCAGGCAACACATGAACAAGTACAGAAAGATCTTCATGCAAGGGTAGTAATTTTACCTTGGTTTTCATGGTTAAAATGGGAGCTCTTGCAATGTCTGCAAAGAGATTGTTTCAGGATGCTATGATATGCTGTATAATCATTAAAAATGGTCACTTGGATCAGTATTTATTAGCATAAAATGCATGTGCATTATAGAACAGAACGATCATATTTAACAATTATCATGTGTTTTCATGTGTGTTGAGACAGAGCAATATTTTTCTCTATATGTAAAAATTATATGACTATTACTTTTTTCCATTCTTGTCTGCATGTTTGATTTTTGTTTTGCAACAGCATGGATAACCTTTGTCATGAAAGAAAAATAACACAGCTACTTTCATTTTGGGGAGAATAAAGCAAATGAAGAGGTAGTGAAGCATGCATGCCAGAGAATTATCATGTTTTGTTTTAATTTTCTTTTCCATTTGAGTCCCTGTCAGTGTTAGTTGAGGTGATCTTAAGGTAGATTTGTCCTACAGCAAGCATAAGAAAAAAAGGACTGTCAAAGAAACCCATTATTTCTTGGCTATTTTTACTGCCATCAAATACTTTGGCCTTGTGTGAGCTATAACCCCGTCGCCCAGCAGCTGCATGATGGTCTTAGGCTGGGCACAGCTTCCTTGAGCTGAGCTCCTCAATCTACAGCTTGTAGATAATAGTCACTTTCTGACTTCTATTCCTAAGCAGTTGAGCTGTGCTATATTAGACCTTGCCATTCACTACAGAATCTACCTCCTCATCCTCCCAGGCTAGAATCATTCTTGGTACAGAGTAGAAGCTCAATATATATTTGTTGATTGAATGAATGAATGATCAAGACCAATTGCTTTTTGTTGATATGCCAAAAGTTCAGGTGTTGGTTATTGAGCCACAATTTTAGTGCTGATTTTGCTGTCATAAAATGATCATTCAGATAACATGGACCCAATATGGGTTACAGAAGACCAGGCATCATATGATCAAAGTCATTTATTTTAGTTTGTATACCTTTTCACAGTATTCAAAATCACATTTGAAATGCTGGGGGAAGTTCCAGGGTTCTAGAGGATGTTTATTAGTAAAGCTACGATCTTGCAAACAATTAAAATTAAATTTTCTGCCTGGTTTTGTAACTATATGAATTGGAAAACAACATTCTTCCTAAAGTAACTCACTCACAGAAAAAAAGTAGTAGGATAGGATATAAAATAATTTTATGGTTAGCAGTAAATCTTTGTGGAATAAGATCTTAATCTTTTTATGAAAACATGGGACCTGCTTCTCATTGCTGATTAGCTCTATGCAGAAACTACAGAGAATGGTAAGTATTCTAGTCATCTATTCTAATTAAAATTTAAATTGAAATCTGGGTTCTAATGAAGAGAAGCTTAGTGCTAGTCCTGTGGGAACTCTTCAGAAGGTAAGAGGGAAAATGCACAAAGGCAAAAAGAGATTTCACAGACATTTTCTTCCCTTGTGTTTTACTTGAACGTAAAATTTATATTTTATATAGAAGCATGTCTTTCCTTGGAAGCCAATCACTATCCTTCTGACATTGACAGACTTAAAAATATACCATATCCCAAAAAAAGCAGACCCAGCTCTGTCGTTGTGGACTTGTTGGCATTATCCCTCTGACACCATGTCTCAGGGAAATGAACTGACAGCTCAGCTCTACCTGAGAATGGATTCATTACTACCAATCTGGAGCATGCAATCTGGCTCAGGCAGAGCTCATGTCAAAGGTTACTTTTGTGTTGGAAAAAAAAAAAAAAAGTTGGGTTGCTAGAGGGATAGTATAGGAATAGAACCTAAAACTCTCTAAAAAATTCTTATTGAACAACTTTAAAAAATAACTCTGGATATCCAATTTACTATACAAGACCCCATTAGGAGCTGTTTGTTAAAACACCATATACATATAGAATATATGTAAAGACAGAATTGACTCCAAGCACTGATGAAAAAATAAAATGTATGAAATGGAGATATTTCATAGGAAGTTGTCAAAATGGCAATTTCTTACTAAATGCATTATTGTCATAAAACATAATAAAAATTCAGGAATTGGAAAAATTGAAAAGTCCCTTATGGTGTTTTAAAAGACCTACATTCACCCTACTTCAAAAACACATGATTTCGAGAATACTTTTATATCCAGATTCAACTGTTTTCCTTAAACCATCAACTGCATATATTGCTGAAACAACATCATCCGTGTATTGTCTATCTTTCTGATCATTTCCTGCTTTGTTTCTCCATATTTGCATATTTCCCTCTTAATTGGGGAAGTGAAATTAATTTTCTATTCAGGATTCTTTCTTAGTCAAGAACAAAGGCATTTTATCTGCAGGAAAATATTTGAAGGCAGAAGCACTTCTAGATAGGTAATAAACATGCGATAGGGCATCTTTCTCTGGCTGTGAGCATTCCACAGATGAAAGTTAGCAAGTGTCGGATACCCTGAGTGGGCAGGCTGCATGCTAGAGAGACAGCTCACAGCTAATCTGTCCTGAACACTATGCAGTGGAGCCTCTGGAACCCCCCTCGGTTCCTATGCAAAGAGGTGGCTGGGGACGAACATTTCCCCAGCAACACTTAAAGGAAGAGCACGCTGCAAGAACAGCAGATAAAATAACAAGGGCATTTCTGGCACAGACTACCAGCAGAGTTTGATTAAAATATACCAAAATTGTGATTTTTTTTCCTCCCTATTTAACTGTAAGACAGTCAGTGTTGCTTAATGTCAATGCTGTTATCGGAGTTGTCAGGCTCATCACTTTCATTGAATAGCAACTTTGCTAAGAAACTGGTACAATTACCCCAAGCTCTATACAATTAGTTCATCAAAGTATACCCAAGCTTCAGACTGTGCCAGATCTTTGAAGAACATTCCTATGGTTTTGGAGTCTGCCCCGTCAAAATAACTCAACATGTCTGGTGAAAGAACAGAAGCTCCAAACCATCACTGGACAAATTTTATTTAGGACTTTCTCCTCCAAAGCAGGTCAGTTGGAAATTGGATAATTCCAATCTTCATCAGGAAAAAGTGCCTTATTCATGAAGGGGTCATAGTGCATTTTGAAGCACTCCAAGACTCACATCCCAAATCTGCCTTCCCCATGTTAGTCACAAGTGAAATAAGATTCCACCATTTTTCTTTGTTCATTCTTTTGTTTTAAAATTCTCGTATTCAAGAAATATTCAGGTATCTCTCTTAACATTGGACTAAGCATCATAGGTAGTAAAAAAGAATAGAAATTCTAATAGGATAGAGAAAAGTTCACAAATAGCCAACATCCAAGTTATAAAGTGAAGTCAAGGAAGATAAAAAGTATTATGGTCTGGAATTCAGATAGGAAGATTAGAGAAGGTTGGAGGCTGAGGCAGCATATGAACAAGGCTGGTGTTTGAATAACAGGGTCCTTGCTGATCTCTCTTTCTGGATCTCTCTGATCTTCACATGGTTGAGACCTTCTTGATTTTTGGTTTGAATCAAACATCATCCACTCAGAAATATCTCCCCTGAATACTGAGTGGAGTGATACCCCCTCTTCACTTTCTACTGCATTACTCAGTTTTATTGTCTTTGGAGCATATACCATACTCTGAAATTCTATCTATTGCTTTCACTTATTAGAACAAATGCTATGTGAGAGTACATATTTTGTCCTTGATTAATGCTGCAATTCCAGGGCAGAGAATACTGACCAGCCTACAGCAACTTCTCAGAAACTGTAGATGAACAAATTGAATAAAAGAGATGAGGGGGATTCTAGGTATAGGGAAGAACATATGAAATGTTGGCCATATTATATTGCTATAGTATGTGCACGTACAAATACATCGCAACAAATCCCACCACTACCTACAAGTATAATGCACCAATAAAAATGTGGAAAGACCAAAAAGGAAAGAAAGAAAGAAAGAAAGAAAGAAAGAAAGAAAGAAAGAAAGAAAGAAAGAAAGAGAAAGAAAGGAAGGAAGGAAGAAAGAAAAAGAAAGAAAGGAAGGAAGGAAGAAAGAAAACGGCAAGGAGGTTAGATCACATGGATGTGAACAGGAAGCACAGGTCATGGTGGAAGATGCATTCCACACAGCAGACTGAGGCAGATTTTGAGGATGTCAAATGCCAATTGAGATTTGGACTTCTTTCTGTTATAAATATACAGACAGATTTTGGAACAGAGGAATCCCTCAAAAGCAGCTTTGGAAAACTAAACCTTTTAGCTGTGTCTAAGCAAAAGGAGGAAGAGGGTGAAGTCTGGAAGATTGAATTTGTTTTAGGGAGAAAGAACTGAATCACATGTGTTTATAGAAAGATAATGGATGGAAGGCTAAGGTCCATGCCTGTGTGCATTAGTGCCTCCATTTTCTTTTATAGTAATTGTTTAGGTAAAAGTCATTCAAGGACTAGTATTCAGTAACCAAAAGAGATGTGATGGAGGTAAGGATAAAGGGAGGAAGGAAGGCTGATTCTGAGACCTTTATGTCCAAGGAACCAGGAGCTAGCTGGAAAGGGCTTGCTTGGGGTGAGAAACATCCAGCCCTGGATTCTGTAGGGAGGAGGAGATGGCCTTGAACTCTTCACATTGTTTCTAAATCTAGTCCTGTCTCTAAACTAAGAAAAACAATTTGGGTTCTGGAATAGTTTTCCCATGTCCTGCTCATTCTTCATGACAAAAAACCATTTCACAGCATAAATAAAATCTTGTATCTATTGTTAAATCACACGTGCTAAAACCTGGTTCTCACATTTTGGTGTCTCTTAAAGAATATTTGAATACCATTTGTAGACTATGGTCTACCTATTTTCTTATGACCCTGGTAAAGCTTCTGAAGAAGTATCTAAGGTCTAAGGCCTGGGGAGATGGAGTACTCTGACTCCTGGTTATGTGTATGATTGAGCTTTAAGGACTGAATTGAATTTTTATGGAGTGCTAGACATCTAAGCATTCCTCTGTTATGGTTGTGATCTGGAATGTCTCCCCAAAACTTATGTGTTGAGGAGTGGGTCTCTAATGCAGAGGAGGGGCTCTTGGGAAGTGATTAGATCATGAAAGCTTGAACACCCTCAGTGGATTAATCCATTTGATGGATTCAAAATTTGAATGGACTACTGAAAAGAACTGGAAACTTCTGGCAGCTGGTGTATAGTTTGAGGAAGTAGGTCCTGAGAGCAAGCCCTTAGAGACTATATCTCTATATAGTGTCCCTGGCTCCTTGTTCTTGGCCTCTTTCTCTCTGCTTCCTGGCTACTATGAGCTTATCAACCTTCCTCTGCCACAGTCTTCTACCATGATGTTCTGCCTCACATTGGGCCCAGAGCTTTGGCATCGGACAACCACCCCACTAGACTTCCTTTCAGATGTTCATACCAGGAATTTTGGTTACTGTTATGAAAACCTGACTATCTCCCCCAACGGAATGCTGGAACAACATGGAGCCAGTATTGTTAGGAGAGTCCAAATCTATACAAGACAAAGAGCAAGCAAAGGTGACAGAGTCTAATGAAATTCACCACAAGAAAATCCCAGTTAATCCTAGAATAAAAGATTAATGTGGTCTCTCTGGTAATTTCATGATTTTTGCCATTTTGCCACAAGATTTAAATTACTCATCTAAAACTAAAAATTGAAAAATTTATAGAGGATTGACATTTCACTAGAGTGATAAATAAATATTGGAAATTGCCCTTCAGTTGTAAACATATGCTTTATTTGTGTTGGACCGTAAAATAGTTGCACTAAGAACATTTTTCTTTCGAAGTTGCTGGAATTTATACTCTTGTAAATTTTCAATCTTCCTCAGAGCAAAAATCTCTTCTTGTATAAATTTATGATCCAACTGAAGAAAGCATCTAAATGACAAATTGTATACACAACAGGGTTTACCATGTTTTTTCATTTCTCTATTGTTCCTCCCTCTCTCTCTCTCTCTCTCTCTCTCTCTCTCTCTCTCTCTCTCCTTCCCTCAATTTCTTCCATCTTTCCTCTCGCTTATGTCAATGCACCTGCTAATAACACTTGACCTGCATAATCTCCTGCCATCTTGCAGGTAGACATCAAGCAGAAAGGAGATAAAGAGTTGTCCTGGAAAGACTTCAGATAAAAGGGCATATCAAAGTTTGCTTTTATTGTTAAAGTTGATATAGTCCTGATTACAAAACTTGCTCACACATGGAGGAGAGAAGAGAGGAAAAATAACAATGTCTGAACATCTCCTATGAACTAAACCTACTTCCTGTGTAAAGGTGATCTGCCTGTATATATATATATATATATATATATATATATATATACTCATTGAAGTGTAGCATTTCCCTAGCTGTTAGGCTGTTCAGGTTGTATGTCAAAGAACTACCATAGACTAGATGGCTAAAAGCAATAGAAATTTTATTTCTCACAGTTCAGAGGGCTGAGAAGTCCTGGATGAAAGTGTCAGCACATTATGCTTTAGATATGAAATGTCCCCCGAAAGCTCGTGGGTGAGACAATGCAAGAAAGGTTAGAGGTGAAATGATTGGGTTATGAGAGTTTTAACCTAACCAGTGCGTTCATCCCCTGATATGGATTAACTGGATGGTAACAATATGCAGGTAGGGTGTTACTGGAGGAGGCAGGTCAGGGGGAAGTGCCTTGGGGTTTGATTTTGTTCCTAGTAAGGTTCTCTGTGCTTCCTGGTGCCAGGTCTTGAGCTCCTTCCCTCCACCACACTCTTTCACCAGGGTCATCGGCCTCACCTCCGGCCTAGGGCAATGGATGCAGCCTCCTATGGACTGAGACCTCTGAAACTGTGAGGGCCAAGTAAAGTTTTTCTCTCTAAAGTTGTTCTTGTCAGATCTTTGCTCGTGGCAGTGGAAAAGATGACTAAAACACAGCAGAGTCAGTGTTTGGCAGGCCCACCTGCTGATTCATAGATGGCAGCTTTTTTGCTACAACGTCACACGGAAGGAGTGAGAGATCTCTCTGGGGCATCTTTCATAAGGGCATGGATTACATTTATGAGGACTCAAAGTCCATAACCTACTCTCTTCTCAAAGTCTTCAGTTCCTAATATCATCCCATTGGGAGGAGGATTTTCACGTAAGCATTTGAAGAAGAAGCAAACATGTCGGCTATAATCATCATTTTATGGATAAGCAAACTGATATAGAAAGGGCTAAATAACTCAGCCCAAGCCATCTAGCAAGCAAGAGCCAGAACTTGAACCCAATATGCCTTACTCAAGAACCCGTGTGTTTTCCAAGGTCAGCTACTGAATATCTGGGTTTTGTGTTTTGACACCAAGTTATTTCCAGTCTTTCCCCTAAGTAGTTCTTTAATTTCCAATTAAATTTCATCCAGTGTCTAATTGAGGCCTCTGTTGTCTTCCTCCTGGATTATAGCTGAGAAGGCCTAACGTGCTTAACTCCTCTCTTGATCTCTTTTATTTCACTCCCCACTTTGCCCGAGTGAACATTCTAAGTACGGATATGATCATGTCATCCATTTGCTTTAAAATCCTTGAAAGGCTCCCAGTACCCTTAGGGTTAGTTTCGAAGATTCTAACATGACCTAACCCTTATCTACCTCCTGTACCTCCCCAGTTCTTTCTTCCTTCATTTTATGTTCCAGACATATTGATTTTTTCTAGGTCCTCAATTATGACATGCTTGCTGTGCCAACCAGTCTTTGTACTTGCTGTTTCTTCTGTCACCTGCTATTTCTTTTCATTTTTCTTACTTCTGTTACCCTTCAGAATTTATTTGAAATACCACTGCCTCTGAGAAGCCTTTCCTGATCTCTCAGGCTGTGTTAGACTCCACTAAGCACAGTATCTTACCTCTGGACAGAATATTTATCACATCATGGATCATAACCCTAAGGAGGGCAGACATCATGAAAGTCTTACCCACCAGTGACTCTTAATACTTTGTTCAGTGTCTGATGCTGTGCAATAAGCACTTTTTAAAAAATTGTTAAATATTAAATGAATTGAGGGTATGCTGTCTGCCTGTGCATCTCCTGTGTTCTCTGGGTACTTGGGAAGTATATATGAGTAGTGCTATATATTCCATGATATGAAAAAATTTTATTATTAAATATCATGAACTGTAATTCAGTCACAAAATATTAAATGAATAATAAATAAATAGTAAATTAAATAATGCATACAACTACTTATTTATTCTTCTAGTAAAGGAATATTTGTCTGAATTTTTTATATATAATGCTTGCCGTATACGTGCATACACTCGCAAGAAAACCATTGCTCAAGGATCCAACAATCTTTTTTAGGGATGTAGAAAACACACACACACACACACACACACACACACACACCTGTTAAGTCAAATGGGAAACATTAAAGTAATTGCATTAGAAGTCCAGAGCCAGGGGAGATCACTGTTGCTTGGCATGAAGGGGTCTGGATGAAAGAGAGGGCTCCTGATGGATAGTTAGAGCACTAGAATCCAAAGGGAGTGGAAAAATCATTCTGGATGAAGAAAGAGTGTGATCAATGACAGAGTCAGATATGGGAAGAAAATTAGCAGAAATGGAAGGATTTGTAGAGAGACGATGCAGACAGGAGGATTGGACATGCTGAAGAGCTTTGATTTTTATTGAGCCATAAAGTCAAATGGAGAGTTTTGCACTTTATACAATAAAATGAAGTTAGGAATTTTTTCATATAAATGTGAAATTAAATATTTAAAGTTTAAAAAAAAATAGTACATTTTTTTTTCTGAAAATTTTTCAGAAAGGCCTAGGTGCTCCTTGTTCTGTGTTCCTACTGTAATTTGTATATACCTGCAAGATGGAAGTAATGATTTTATAATTGTTCAGCTGTGTTAGTTGGCTTTTCATTTCTGTAACAAAACATCTAAGCTAATCAACTTAATAAGAGCAAGCATTTATTTTGTCTTACAGTTTTGGAGGTTTCAGTCCATAATAAGTTAGCCCTGTTGCTTTGGATCTGAGGTGGCACATCATAGCAGGAGCATATGGTGAAGCAAGACTGCTCATCTCACGGCTGGGAAGTGAGACAGAGGAAGAGGAAGGGACCAAGGTCCCATAATCTCCTTCAAGGGCAGTTTTCATCTCTTAAAGATAGAAGATTTACTCCCTTTACCACAGGATCCTTTCAGGGACACTTGTTATGGGGCAGACTGCTTAGAAAACATACCAAAATTCATTTTGTCTGAATTGGAGAATCTGTATTTACCCAGCCAGCCAGCGGCTGCTCCCCACAGAACCCATAACTGTCTCTGCAAGGAACAGCCTCCAGTCAGAGCATTTCAGGGTCTGTAAAGGCAAAAACTGCAAAAACCACATCCAGATTGATGTAGCTGCAAGCAAGCAGGGGTGTAGAACCTGAGTCGAGCAGTGAGTGAAACAAGGCAGTGGGCACATTGGTATTTCCCAAGGGACTTTCCAGGTTGGCATAGCAGCAAGCAAACAGAAGGGAAGTGGGTCAAAATGACCCTAGTTGAGTACAAGTTAAAGAATGGTTACTAAGGTCTAGACAATCGATCCATGACAGATACACTGCCCAAGAAAAATGGGAACCGAAGAGAGAACAATTTCACATTGTTTAAGAATTGCCATTTTGTGTTGCCAAACATGCTATGCTAAGCAACTGTTGATGGGTCCAGAGGCAGAGTGTTCCCATGGAAGAAGCATTTCTTATATGACGTGGAGTCTCAGGGTAAAATGGAGTCTGTTTGTTCATTGTTCACATAGCATAGCCCATAACATGCTTAGAGTTTAAACTGTAGCATTGGGTTGATAGTCTCATTTCTCACTGGAGAGTATAACTATGGTTGTAATTTCCTTTTACATCTCTATTGCCTGGCACAGAGTGGCATGCCATAAATATTAGTTGAATGAATGACTGATGAAATGAATTAATTAACCCAACCAACCAGTCAATCACTGGAGCATTAAGGGATGATATAAAAAGAGAGAAGAGAGAAAGGAGATCAAATGATTAATGGCGATAGACTAGGCATGCTTCAAGTAACTATAGGCACCAATGCCAGAGATGTCTGGGAGAAGTGAATGTCCCATATTTAGTAACAGATGGTCTGTGGAGGCTGCATACGGAGAAGAAGTAAAAAGCAGACGTAAAATGATGAGAACCTCCAAAATGTTGAAACCTTCAAATCTGTAAGCCAAAATAAATGGACGGTAATGAGAAAATGAAAGAAAGAAAAGATGGTGAGCTTTCTTTGAAACATGTCCAAGAAATTCAAAGTAGCCCCCAAAGGAGATCTGCTAAGGTTACTGGAGAAATTGGCCAGTTCTTCACTTCTCAATTCTCACTGAGAAGTCAGCATTGGCGTGAATCATTCAAATAAGATACTTCTTAATACTTCATTATATTTTTTCTTTTTCACTTGTGCATTATAATTATACATAATATATAATATGTGGCAGTAGGATTCATTGTTACATATTTGTAGATACACACAATATAACAATAAAAGTTGGTGAACTTTTGTTCCACTACTTGCCCTTTCCCTCCTTTCCTTCCTCTCTCTGGTCCTCTTTGCTTTTTTTTTTTTTAACAAAATGGTAAATAGTTTATAGTAACTCCCATTTGGACTCTTATTAAAATTTTATAGCAAAATGGCCAAAACAATATTGTATAATCATTGTGTTCTGGGAGAGGATAGAATTTAAAAATCTTCATGCTTTAATGTTAAATGAAATCTACTGAATGGTTAGATCACAAATAGTGGTTCCCTCCCCTTTGTCCCCCCTTAGGTCACTGGGATGATAAGATCTTGAGTTTGGTTTTGGTTTTGCTTATCTGAATTATTAGTTCTCTAAAAAGATCCTACAAGCATATGTCAAGTAATAACAATGAGTCCTGATTCTATTATAAAATGGTTAAAGAAATAATTCAGAACACGTTCTAACATTGTTTGAAATTGCTGTATCTATTAGGGCAAGATTCCAGTTTTGGAGCTACCCATATACACACGAGAACAGAACCATCTATTTGTGAAATGCGAAGATGAAAAGCCTGCCAAACTATCCATCCTTTATGACCATCAAGTTCCTTTAGTTTACAGTATTATTTTCAATTACATCCTCAAGTGGCACTTTTATTTTATAATTTAATATAGCATGCTGGATAATATATATACCTGAGAGTAGTTTACTACATCACAGTCAAAGGAAATAAATCCTGTCCCTTTCCACTCCAGTGTACTTATCTTGCAAATCTCTGTTAACTACACGGAGGCATTATGCATATGAGAGGTGGCATTTGTTTTTTTATCACCTCTTGGTTGGAGTTCACTCAGTCATGCCCTGCATACTGGTCTCAGCAACACAATATGTAAAATGGAATCTTTCCAACTCGCATCCTCTTTCTGCTTAAGTGTGGATTCGCCTGTTGCTCACCCTACAGATTTTCTATGGTTTCCAAATACCCACCCACTGGCCCCTGATAGAGCAACTGCAGGAGAAGACTATGGCTCCCATCAGTTTAGCAAACAGCTGGATTCCCAGGCAGACCTTTTGGTTGGTGAGCAACTGCGTGGACTCCTGTGGCTCACAGGCTCAGAATTATGTGCACAGAGGGTCTCCGCAACCTGCGTTTGTTTTTTCACCTCCTGTCGTGTTTAAGTCATAAAGAGAGGACTTCTCTCCATTTTCAAAACCCCAAACAACCTGCTAGGCTCTAGCTTTTGCGAGTCCTTTTTTTAGGTTTCTGTTTTCTCTTTTCCTGCTGATCACTCTGGCTTTCAACCAAGGTTTCACCCTAAGACTCCCATCAGAGTCCTTAAAGAAGAAAGGTTTCCAGCATGAGTACACTATATTAATAAATGAAACCCAACCTTTTAAAAATTACACTGTCAGAAAAACCCATTAGGCTGTAAAGGAGTTGAAGTAAACATTAGATTTTAATATCTACTGCTGCTTAGATTTTTCTGAACTGAAAATTCCCCAGCGAGCACTTAAAACTTCATTACTCCACTGAAAGGTTGTGAAAGGCTATTTAAAGGTTTTCAATTTTGTTGAAGTCTAGAGGTTATTACAGCTGGAAAGAATACAAACCCTAATATTACAAGGAATGAAAGGAATGAAATTTATGTTCTCATCTTCCCTGCAGTTTAATCCAGGTCTATTAGATTTGTTGGTAAAAATTAGGGCAGGTTGAAAATTTTACAGGTTGAATGAAAAATAATATTTGGACACTATGAAAAGTATTGCTGTCTGTTTAAGACTTAAAGAAATGTTTTTTATCTCTCCATTCTCTGGTCTGAAGTTATTTCAAGATTAGCCTATGCTTAAAATCCCTGAAAGAGTTTTTAAACCCCAAACAAAAATGTAGTGCAAAAGCTGTAAATCCTACCTGGAAAGCCAATGTACGAAACGGGACCTTCAATTCAAACTCTCCAGTATAAAAAACTTAGCAGTTATGTTCTTTATTATTATATTTTTTAATCTTCATTTTTAGAACAGAAGAAACTTGTGCCTGCAATTTTTTTTGGCAAACTTGGTGTTGGTATCAATTAACTCAAAGTATTTGATATTGTTGAGATACTTCATGCACCCTTCATTCTTATTTCAAAGACTCTCGTAACTTTTTTCTTCAGCCAGTCTTTGCACTGTGAAATGACTTTGAGCTATTTTATATAATGCTATTATCCCTATGCAGGTTCATTCATCCATGTTCCTATCTCCCCATCTATCCTATCATCAACCTATGTGTCTGTCTACCTAATGTACCTAGCATTGTGCTGTGTGCTAGGGAGTCATGAAAATATTGCAGACTATTGTGAGATGGATAATTTAATGAGCATAGGATGGAGTGAAGAGTACAATTCTGGAAGTGTGTCCAAGGAGCAATAACCTCTCAAAGGAAAGAGCCTGTTAGGGGGATTTCTTTAGACAGGAGATTCTTCAAGCTGTATTTCAAAGAATGAGTCATGGAAGGAAGGAGACAAAGGTAATATCACAAAAGAAATGTTATACATAAATGCACAGCAGCATTCATGAACATAGCATCTAAGTCAGGACGGGTTGGTGTAGAGGTTTGCCATGAGATAAATTTGAAAAAGTCTTTTGGGGTGAATGGTGAAAGCCAGTCATTGCAGGATGCAATGGTTCTTCTTCTGATTGTAAAAGTAATGATATAAACCTTTTATAAGACAAATAAAATTTAGGAAAGTATAAAGGAAAATATTTAAAATTCATTCACAATCCTACTAGTCACTGGAAAATACTGTTAATATTTTGGTGCATGTCTTTCCAATCTTCCTTTTATGTTTTTTTTTTCTTTTTTGGCAAAGTGGAAATTAAATCATAGAATTCAGTGTATTAGTTTTAAAATAACGTTGTAACCAACATATGATTGTGTTATCTCTTCTTTATGATCATAATTCCAATGGTTGTATCATAACCTATCACAGTGAATGCAATCTTTCCTTAGCTGATGGATTTCTGTATTGTTTTTAAGTTTCTGACATAAGCAATGCTGTGATAACCCTTTTTGTATAAATATTTTGCTGAGATAAGGTATATGAGGAGCTTACCACAACATTTGGGTCAAATATTACCAATTGTTACTGTTAGATGTGAAGCCATTTGGGTAAAAAAAAAAATTAAAAAGCAAGACTAACATTCAAGTTCCTGATTCATATTGCTCATTTCTTTTCAAAATTAGTTTACTGATTTGTACTTCTGTAAGAGATAACATTAGAGCCCTCTCTCTGTCATTGTATCATTGTCCACAGTAAATAGTATCCCCCAAACAACTATGCTACTTTGATTTTAAAACACAGCATGCCATTGTTTTAATTTATATTTCCTTGAGTATAAACGATGCCAAATATAAATTCAATATTTATTGGCTTTTTGCATATCTTCTTCTGTCTTCGTGTTCTTTAGCCATTGTTTGTAAAGGATTTTGAAAGCCCTTCTAAAGAACTTGGACTTTATCCAGTTGGCAATGAGAAGAGTCACTGAAGCTTTCGAAGTTTCTGCATTTCTGTTGAAATGACCCTATCAGTAAATCATTCCCTGCTCCTTATTATTAGTTCCATAATAACAGTATTCACATATGGTTTTAAGAGAAAGAAGATAAGAATAATAACATGATAAGAAAATAATAGCTGCTATTTATTAAATGCCTTTTATATACCAGTGTTATCCAAGCAGTTCAGCATTATTTTAACTAATCCTCATAATATTGTAAGACAGAAATTATAAATTTTGCCCTAGAGCTTAAATTTTAAGAGTGTCAGTTATTCACCTTTTCTTCCTCCTTTTCCTATTGAACACAGAGAACTTTAGTAACCTGTGATAAGAATTTCAGACAACTCCAAGCCACATCTGGGATTTCCCATGTGACTTATTTAAATGCTTTGTCCTGATGTAGCTAAAATATAAATGATTTGCTTTCTGATTATATGAAACTGCACTAATTGATTTCAAAAATATTATCACTATTGCTATGAAGACTGTTTCATAAAGAGAGATGATTTAATGGCTGACCTCTTTGAGAAATCTCTCTTTGTAACATCATTAGTTAACAAAGCTGTTCAGGTGTGGAAGCCTCTGGGATTTCCCCTAAAATTTTTTTCCTCAGGTTTAAGAAGGATTTTATGATACCTGTCAAACTTAAAGACTGACTATTTTCTAAACCAAGAAATGCAAAGAACAAACAAAAATGGGTTCACAAGGTTGACAACATCGAATCATTTTTCTACTCAGAACTATATATTGGTTCTTCTTAGGTGTTACAGATTGGAGATATTTACTTGAAAATCATTCTCCTATAAAAGGACATAAGCACAAATAAGACAACAAATTTCTTTTAAAGTTTGAATTATAATAAGTGCTTTCATAGAAAACTACAGGGAGACCTCAATGAGCAATAGAGAAGACAGCTCTGTTGCAATGGTGTTTAGCCTGAGATTTGAAGGATGGGTTAAAAATAGCCTGGCCTATATTAGGAATAAGAGTCCAGGGAGAGGCCCCTAGCAGGAAACCACATGGATGGTTTGAGGAACTGAAAAGGTGAGTGTTGTTCAACCCAAGTTCAGTTAGGAATAAAAGGGAGAGCTAGCAATGAGTCATGCAAGAACTTGAAGGACCTTAACATTTTAAGAAAAATTGTTATCCCAAGTATAAGAAGAATTCATGATATTTTTAAAGCAGAGGAGTGACATGATTCTATTTACAAAAGCTTTATTTGGCTACTCTAAGTAGAAGGACCAGATGGAGAAATAATAATAAAATGGAGAAAGGCCAGTTAGGAGATAAGGAAGCAATTTACTATTTTACACCAATCATGACTTGGTCTAGGGTCATAGCATAGAAGAGGGGGAAAATGTTCTTATTGCTCAAGATACATATTAAAAGTAAAGAACTAAAAGACTTGATAGAGAATTTAAGGTAAAAGACATTTTCAAAGAAGATATCTGAATCATGAGAAATGGAGAGGGCTAAGGTACCATTTAACAGAGAAAGTAGGTTGAAAGAGGAGTCTGGGATGGGATTTATCCATGATTAATAATAATTTAAAAAATCTTCGCATGCAAAGAATAGACGGGAACTCCTTTAATCTAATACAGATCGGAGGAGAAATAAAAGAAAGACTAAAAATAGAACTAAAAACACTCAACCCTCCAAAACCAAACAACTCATTCAATAAATGGGCAAATGTACTAAAGAGATACTTTTCAAAAAAGAAGCATAGCCAGACATGCTGGCACATGTTTATAATCCCAGGGACATGGGAGGCTGAGGCAAGAAGATTCTAAGTTTGAGGCCAGCCTGAACAATGTAGTGAGGACCTAAGCAACTTATTGAGATCCTGTCTCAAAATAATAATAATAATTTTAAAAAGCACTGGAGATGTAGCCGAGTAGTAAAGTGCCCCTGGGTTCAATTCCCAGTACCTAAAAAAAAAGTACAAAAGGTAAATAATTGTACAAAAAATGTGTTCAACATCTTTGGTCATTAAAGAAATGCAAATTATAAATACATTGAGATTCCATCTTATTTCAATCAGAATGGCAATTGGCAAGAATGTTAATAACAATAAATTTTAGTAAGGATGTGGAAAAAAAGGACTCTTACATACTGTTTATGGGAATAAATTTAGTGCAGTCACTATGGAGATGCCTTAAGAAAGTAAAAATTGAACTGCCATATAATCCAAATCTACAACTTCTTGGTATTTATAAAAAAAAAATTAAAGTCAATAAACTTGGAGGTACCTGCATACCTATGTTTACTGAAATACAATTCACAAAAGCCAAGTTATGAAATCAGCATAGGTGTCCGTCAACAGATAAATGGGCAAAGAAAACCTGGTATAAATGCACAAGTGAGTTTTGTTCAATCATAAAGAAGAATAGAATGATGCCATTTGCAGGCAAATGGATACATCTGAAAACAATATGAAAATGAAATAAGTCAGATTCTGAAGGACAAGGGTCATGGGTTTTCTCTCACATGTGGAATCTAGGAGGTGGGAGGAAGAAAAAAAGGATGATAATAGAAGGTAGACCATTGGAACAGAGGAAGGGGCTGGTGGGAGGGAGGAGGAATAACAGGAGGGTGTGGGGAATGAAACTGATCAAACTATATTATATGCATTTATGAATACACTCACCACTCTGTATAATTAATGTGTGCCAATAAAAATGATCAACAAAGTGAAGAGCTGATTTTTGAACAGATAAGCAAAGTCATCAATACTTTTTTTAAAAAGAGAGGTGTCAAATAAATAAAATGAGAGATGAAAATGGAGACATCATAACGGATACTGCAGAAATGCTAAGGATCATAAGAGACTATTACAAACAAGTATATGCCAACAAATTGGATAACCTAGAAGAAACGGATGAATTACTGGACATATACATACTACTAAAGTTGAATCATGAACAAATGGTGCTGGACTTGATGGCTCATGCCTGTAATCCTGGTGACTCAGGAGGTGGAGGTGGGAGGTCTAGTGGAGGTGGGAGGGCTGATGCAGGTGGATTCTAAGTTTGAGGTTAGCCTGAGTAACTTACAAAAACTGTGTCCCAAGAATAAAATAAAAAGGGCTAGAGATGTAGTTTGGAGGTAGAGTACGCTTGGGTTCAATCTCCAATACACACACACATATATACATCATACATATACATTTAGGAGAAGAAACATAGAAAACCTGAACAGACCAATAATGAAAAATAAGATTAAATCAGTAATAAAAAGTCTCCTACCAAAGTAAGCCCGAAAGCTGATAGTTTCACTCCTAAATTCTACCAAAATCTTCAGAAGATAACTAACACTAATTCCTCTCAAACAAATCAAAAATTTGAAGAGAAGGAAATCCTCCTACAGTCATTCTATAAGGCCAGCATTTTCCTGATGCCCAAACCAGCTAAAGACACAACAGCAATGAAACTATGGGCCAATATCCCTGATGAACACAACACACTAGTAAACCAATAGCACATTAAAAAGATCATTCTTCATGATCATGTGGGATCCACCTAGAGATAAAAGGATGGCACAATGTATGCAAATCAGCAAGTGTGATACATCACATTAACATAAAGACCAAAAACCAATGATCATTTCAATAAATGCAGAAAAGGTACCTGATAAAATTTAATACCCTTTCACGATAAAATCCTGTAACAAATTAGGTTCAGAAGGATTAAAGGCCATTTTTGAGAAACCCACAGCTCACATTATGCTAAAAGGGGAAAAAAAAAACTGATAGTTTTTCCTCTAAGATCTGAAAACAAGAAAGGATGCCCACTTAACACACCATTTTTATTCATTATAGTACTGGAAGTTCTAGCCAGAACTTTTAGGCATGAGAAAGAAATAAAGGGCATCCAAGTTGGAAAAGAGAAACACAAACTGTGCTTGTTTTCAGACAATGGAAAACTCCAAAGAATCTGTGAGAAAACTGTTGGAATAAACTCAGAAAAGTTGAAGGATATAAAATAACCACACAAAAATCAGTAGTAGTTCTGTGAACTAATATCTGAAATATAAAATCAAGTTATCCAAAAATAATAAGTTATCTGACAAAAGAATCAAGACAGTGATCCCATCTAAAAAGTACAGTAAATAAATAAAATGCCAAGGTAAAATTTCACCTATAAAGAAAAATTTCTGCAGAGAAAAATATGAAACATGGATGAAAGAAATTAAATAGATACAAATAAATGGGAAGACACCCCATATTTATGGATTAGAAGAATTAATATTAAGAAAATATCCATAGTACCCAAAGCAGTCTACAGTCCAACACAGTTACTAATAAAATATCAATGTCATTCTTCACAGAAATAGTAACAACAATAATGAAATTTATATAGAACCATAAAAGACGATAAATAGATAAAACAATCTGTAGCAAAAAATAAGGAAACTGGAGGCATCACAGTACCCGGCTTTATAATATACTGCAAAGCTATTGTGACTAGAACAACATGGCATTAGCATAAAAAGAGACTCCCAGACCAGCAAACATAATAGAGAATCCAGAAATAACCATACATTTATAGTCATAGATTCTTGCAAAAGGAGTTAAGACACTCAATAAGAAAAGCAAAATCTCTTCAATAAATAATGCTAGACATCCACATGTAGAAGACTGAACTACAAAAATTGGCTCAAATGGAATAAAGACTTAAATATAAGACCTGAAACTGCAAAACTACTAGAAGAAAATACATGGGAAATGCTTCAGGACTTTGGTGTGGACAAACATTTTCTTTTTATATGACTGCAGAAGCACAGCCTACAAAAGTAAAAATTGACAAAAGGGATTACATTAAACTAAACTTCTCCAAAGCAAAGGGAACAGTCAACAGAGCTAAGAGACAAACTACAGGATAGGAGAAAATATTTGCCACCAGACATGTGACAACAGGTTAATATCTAGAATTTAATTAGAGATTCAAGCAACTCAGCAAAACTCAAATAATTCAATTTTCTTTAAATGGGCTAGAGACCTAAATAGACATTCTTCAAAAGAAGATACACAAATTACCAAGAGTATATGGAAAAACATACAGCATAAATAATAGGTGTAGATAGCCAACCACAAGTCTTGCATCTGGGAAATGCAAATCAAAACCACAGTGACCTGCAACCCAGAATGGTTACTATCAAAAAGAGATGTGTTGGGGGGAGAATGCTGGTGAAAATACAGATGATATAAAAGGGAATTCTTACATGCTGCTGGTAGGAATGTCAATTTGTACAGCCATTTATAGAAAAGAGTAGAGAGGTTCCTCAAAAAACTACAAACAGAACTACAATATGATCTAGCCATCTCCCTACTGGTTATTTACCCAAAGGAAGTGAAGTCAGCATGTCAGACACCTGCACCTTTATGCTTGTTGCAGTACTATTCAGGATAGCCAGTAGGAATGAGTCCACCTGGCAGATATTGACATGTCTAGGAAATTATATAAGTTATAGGCTAGGCAATAAGAAGAATATATTTAAATTTGGACTGTCATGAAAATATGATTTCTATGACAGCTTTACATACAACAAGATAGTGGGTCTTGGCTTGATTCTGCTGTCCTCTGGGAAGTGCTAAAGTTCTGTAAGTAGCAAAGTGCCATGATCTGAGGTCCTTTTCAAAGTGACTGAGGGAACTGGGCTTCAGGGGACTAAGCCTGGGTTTGGAGGTTCCTTTAGGTGTCCAGGAAAGGGATGCTGAGATCTGAAGGAAGACACTGGGTATATACTTTTATTTGCAAGTTCCCAGGATACCGTGTATTCTGCTCATGGGTGACCATGAATGTCTGGGGCAGTGTTACATTTCCGTAGGACAGAACACATGATCGTCAAAGAACTTAAATAAATGCTTTTCTTCCCCAGAAGCTGGATGGCTTCTGGATCTCTCTTATAGGTCAGTCTTTGTACGACTTATTATATCAGTGAATATGAAATAAGCACAAACCACATACCCCAGTGGATACTAGAGTCCTAGTTATTTACCTGAAACAAGAAACAGAAGAAATTATGCTATTAACCCTATTTGTAAAACCAAAGTCTTTATCAGCAACAGCTTCTCTGTGATGGCCAAGTGTTCTTCAGTTATTGACAAGACTGACTTCAGGTATAGACAGCTGCCGCAGTCCGGCTGCAGCAAAATAACGGGGGTGGGGGTGGGGGAGTGACGAGCAACTACTTATGTAGATTGATACAGCAGGAGTGGGAGCCGTTTACTGTAGGACCGGAGGGGTATATATACATTACACACAGCTTATCTTAATTAACATAAACTAGATACAGCAGTCAACCAATAAGGAATCTTCACACTTAATGGCTCTCTGGCCTTACTTCACAAACCACTCCCCCTGGCAAAATGCCAGGCGTCATCTTGACTTGTTTACAGACCCTAACAGACAGCCAACCACAAGTCTTGAGAGAAAGAAGGGAGGTGTGTTTTACACGAAGAGGAGCATGATTGGAAAGCTACACTCAAGAGTCCCTCCTCTACTTTAAGCCTTGCCTTTTACATCAGGAACAAATCTGATGGAGGAATCTCTGGTTTGAGTCATCAGCACATAAAATTCAATGAGTTCATAAGACTGCTTTTCTTTGTTGCTTTAGAGACAATGAATATTGAGATCATATTAGAATGGGGTAAGAGAAAGGGGAAAATGGTACATAAGGGAAAGAAGTGAGTGAGATAACAACGTAACTGATATGGAGTGTGGAAGATGGAGGAATTTTGTAAGGACTCTATCAGCTTATCCATAATTTCGAGAAGGTCTGGTCGTCATGATTAAGTAAATCCATACTGTACACATTACAGCTCACATCATTTCAGATTTATAAAGGATGTTAAATATCCTGTTGGCCAACTCTCATCTATGACAAGAGTACCCCTTGTGTACTCTTGTACACCTGAGTGACCATGAACATTTACTTTGGAAACTTCCAGCGACATGCATCTCTTGATATCTAAAGGTTATTCGGTCTCTCTGAGGTCAAGATTGAAATCTTGTCAACTTATTCCTTATGTGGAGACCAAATCTATATTCTTGAAGCTGGTTTAACGACCAGAAAAACACTTAGATTATTTATTCATTTTTGTATTTTCTTCTTCCTTCCCCTTATCCGTCATTCCCTTCAACCAAGAAATAAACTTCAAGCATATGGTGTGCCCAATCTGTCTTTATAAGCAGCTCTAACATGGGAGAACTGTTACATGATCCCTCCAAGTTTTCTTAAGACTAAAACTAGCTATTCTGTTTGTTTTCAATCACAATCAAATTCCTTTTTATTTCATATTATAAATACCATCCACTTGTCGTAACCACATTTTGCACCAAGGGTGGAAGAATCTAAAAGCGTTCAGAAGATACATTCATTTCAGCCCAAACAAGCTATTATGCAGGCTCTTGAGAATTCTTTGCCTCCAAGTATTTGGTTTTGTTCCACAGGTGATTTGAAACTCCTTGTTTTGACAGCATCTTACAGAAAATGACTACATCTCAGTTGCCAGTTCTCAGAATTCCAATTATAAATTTTTTAATAATGCTACTCTTTTGCCTTACTCAGAATAGTTTTATCTATTTTCTCAGGGATATTACTATAGTAAAACAAATAATGATGTTGTTATTGTATAGATTTTCTACTGTCAGAATGGTGACCATAAAGCACTGATTAAAGTAATGTTAAGGTTTGGATGTGAGGTGTGCCCCCAAAACTTATTTGTGAGAAAATGCTAGAAGGTTTAGAGGAGAGATGATTGGATTATAAGATTCTTAACCCAATAGGTGAATTAAGCCCCTGATAGGATTAACTGAGGGGTAAGAAGGTATGTAGGGTATAGCTAAAGAGGTGGGTCACTGGGGGCATGGCTTTGGTGTATATATTTTGTATCTGATGAATAGAGTCTCTCTCTCTCTCTCTCTCTCTCTCTCTCTCTCTCTCTCTCTCTGTGCTTTCTGATCCTCATGTGAACCACTTCTATCACTGACCTCTTCTGCCATTCTGTCCAACCTCATCTGAAGCCCTGAGGAATGGAGCCTGCTGTCTATGGACTGAGACCTATGAAACCATGAGCTTTCAAATAAACTTTTCCTCCTCTACAATTGTTCTGGTCAGGTCTTAGTCACAGCAGCAAAATAGCTGACTAAAACACAAGAATAGATGGTCCTGTGGTACAGATTGTCACATGAAATGCCCTCTTTCCAAATATTCTGCCCACAAAAGTCTATATACTACAACCTTCCCTCCAGGTGCCTATACAAACCTTCTAGAGTGTCAAATGTTTGACTCTGAGGCCTGGGTCACCTTGATCTAACACGTGTAAAAAACCCTGTTGCCAGCAAATGTGTTCTTATTTTAAATGTCAATCATGTGTAAAAATAAGTTTCAATTCTCTCAACTTACTGGGCTACTGGCCTTCTCACTTGATTTTCATTATATATAACTGTTCTCAAATCGATGATTCATTGGCTTAGCTCATGCATATTTTCACAGCCCTGATTTCTCCCGGCAACATCCCTGATTACCAATTTAGTACATAGCCTCTCTTCCCTCCTTTTGAAATTCACTTCCTTTTAGACTGAACTTGACCCCTATCCTGAAACTGTTGAATTAAGGACTGCTGGAAAAAGCAAAACAGAAAGAAAGAAAGAAAATCCAAACATCTCTGCTGTGGTCAGCTTTTTCATTGCTGCAAACAAAAGATCTGACGAGAAAAATCTTAAGGAGAAAAAGTTTATTTGGGGACTAGTTTTCAAAGGTCTCAGTGCATAAATGAGTCCATTCCTCTGGGCCCCGAGGTGAGGCAGAACATCATGGCAGAAGGGTTTGGTGGAGGAAAGTGACTCAGGACATTGCACCAAGAAGCAGAGAAAGAGCTCTGCTCAACAAGGACAAAGTATAAACCCCCAAAGCCCACCTCCAGGGACCTCCTCCAGCCACACCCTACCAGCTGTAGAAATCTCTCTAAGGGGATTACTGCACCCATGAGGTTAAACCTCTTATCACATAATCATTTCATCTTTAAACTTTCTTGCATTGTCTCTCACAAGAGATTTTGGGGGATACCTAAAATCTAAACCATAACAATCTCATAATTGGGTCATGGCTTTCTGTACACTATATCCTTTCCCTTTGCCAGGGACTGTTTAAGGAGCCCATGCAAATCAGTCACAGCCAGTGAGAAGGAGAAGTCTGCTAAGAAATGCCGCAGAGAATTTATGCTCCCATAAATTCTGCTTCCCTTTCCCTTCTTTTCTACTTGTGGTGGTGTAAGGATATGAAGCTTGGAGCTGCAACAGCCAGCTCTCAACCATGATGAAAGCCATTGCTAACACTTTACTGATGGTGAGAGAGAAAGTCAGATGATGTCACTTAGATGCTCTATTGGCTAGCATTTACTCGGTAGCAAAACACTGCAAAATATAGTTGCTCAAAACAACCATTATTGAGCTCATCATTAGACAGCTGGAAATTTAGCTGGATATGGATAGGGGAGTCTTCTAGATTCAGCCAGCTTGACTCATGCCTCTGTAGTCAGCTGCTGGATCAACTGAGGCTGATTGGTCTGCAGAGTGGGGAGAGCACGGTGGTGATGCTCATTTCTGGTCCACATGGCCTCTCCTCCTTCGGTGATTAGTGTGGGCTTCCTCACACAGTGGTCAGGTGGAATTCAAGAATGAGATCGGAAGTGTTCGAAATCTCTTGAGTCCTCAAACATTGCTTTCGATGAATTTTATTAGTTCAAGCAAGAGGCGACGCAGTCCAGCCTAAGGGATGGAAAATATCTTGGCCTTTTGATGAGAGGCATCATGAAGAATTATGACTATTTTTTTTTCTATGCACCACAAATACCAAATGACTCTGGAACCACCTAGCTTTGGACTTCTTGCAGATAGATACCTCTATGACTTAAGCCACCATGAGGCACTTTTCTGTTACTTCCTACCAACACATTCTAATGGATTCAGTGTTTTCTCTAAGTATTCTAGCAGCCAGCCCTTTAGCTGAGGAAGTAGCCTGCACTCTAGAAAAAATTTTACAAGTTGAACTTTTGAATATTGAGAGCAAAAAAAAAAAAATCTTGTATGCTATTTGGAATACTGGTATGCTGAGAAAATGATTCTCTTTTCAATTAACACCACAGAAAATCTGCATTTCTGGGGCCTGAGAATAATTTCTACTTTTAATTGTCTGCCATGCAAGTCCTTGTCAAAGACGAGCTGAGACAGTCGCCATCCCACAGGGATTACCTGTTAAATCTCTTTCCTCCAGATTCACTAATCTTTAATTTATTCCAAGCAGCTGTTTGCATGTTGGACTCCTCTATTAGACGGCAAGACTCAGAATGACCCAAATTGTGTTATATTCATTTTTTTCTCAATGCATCCTCTTCCTGGAGCACATTCCTCATCACCAGCACCTACCCCTCTGCCTGGTGTGTAGCAGGTATTATTTTTCAATTTGTTGAATCGAATAAGAGAATAAATCTTGATAAAAGTCATATTGAAGACTACAACAACTAGAGAGTTATTTGGCTTAACAAATATTAGTTTTTAAAATTCAGGGATCCCAAGGGAAAGAGTAAAGGGGCTTTATGCAATTTATATCTCATTTTGGGGAATTTGTACTAACCATGCTCTAGCATCTTTTAAACTAGCTGCTTTAACATTGACCCTCCAGGCGTATGTGGGGCATTCCTTCTTCTGGACAATCCAATAATACACCGGAGTCAACTTGCCTTGGCCTCCTTTGGGAGGAATTTGCTTCTAGGAGTCATGCTTTCCAGAATCAACACCCTAATCCACCACCTTCATCAGCATTGCACAATCTGGGCCACTGTGGATCAGTTATAATCATCTCTGAGGCCGGTAAAACCCAGCAACAACACCTAGACCCTTGAGCCCTCTGAAGTTATCCCAACTCCTCAACCCTGAGCCTGTGTACCTGCCTTGACATTTTCTACCCATGGAAAACACAAAAAAGGCTCCTGCTCACAGTGACAGCCCGGGACTCTGAGGCTTCTTCACATGCCCCTTTGCCCCACCCATGATGCCTACTGCTTCTCTTGGGAACTGTTTGTGTAGGGGTGTCTTCTCATTGGCAGTCACCTCCTGATCGGTAGTCTTTACAATACTCCAATCATAATAAAATCTATTAAAACAGTGTTGATTGTTACGTGTTTGGCCAATGCCTAGGGAAAACACAAAATGAAGAAAAATAAAGGTCTTCTTTTTACTTAGACAGAATGGAAATAGAAAGTTTTGAGAAAAACAAATTTATGGACTATCGGAGGAAGAAGGAAAGCCAGTTTGTCAGCAAAATGAGGAACTGGATAAAGAACTCTCTAAATACAGCGAGAGAACACAAACACAAGAGGCAACAGAAAGGGAATTAGAAAATATAAAGCAATCCTCCTCACTTTAATATTGTGTCTTAAAAGACTTGTTGAATCCGTGAATAGGGTTTCTTAATTTCTCTACCTCAACTTTTAAAAAGTCAGTTACCTATAGATGATTCTTAAATGCAGCCAAAGTTGGGAACCACTGTACTAGAGCAATCCCACTCAAAGCGAGGTCCTCGGACCAGCAGCACTGAACACCACTAGGAGACCAGGTGTCCTGGAGCCACCTTGTACCAGCTTGGAAGTGTGATTGTGTACGACTCTGGTCAATTTTTACTGACACTATGTTGATAGTTATAATAGGAGGGAGTATTTACAATATGGAATTGGTAGATTCCCCTGTGACCTCTGATCCCAGAGCCAGATGTTAAATATTTGCCAGCAAGTCACCAATTAGGTATTTCTTACACATGAAGCATTTCAGGCTTCATCCAAACTCCTGAAAGAAAATTGAAACTTTAGTAAAAGTTACATGTGATTCCTTTACATACTAAAGTTAGAGAAGCATTTGTCCAAAGTTTGATGAGCATTAAAGTTGTGTAATTTTATACACAACTTCCAGTAATGCCCCCTTATCCTTGGGGATACATTCAAAGACTTACAGAAGATGCCTAAAACTGTGGACAGTACTGAATCCTATATATACTTTATATATATATACACAAATTCAATGCCTTCTATCTTAACTAAACATTCACCATGCACTGTGGCCATCCATAACTCTCAGTTTGAGGTGTGACAGAAAAACTACAAATTTCACATTTCTTCTTTGCAATTTCAAGGAAAGTAGATTTGTTCTTGCCATAGATCTTAGCAACCTCAGTATACAGTTTTACTTTTCCTTTTAAGTAGAGAAACGTCACCTTTTCAATTAAGGAAAGCACTTTCTGGCTATTCTTTGGCCTATCCAAATTACCAGTATCATTACTCTTGTGCTTTGGGGCTGTTATTAAAGTTTATTTAATACAAACATTGAGATAGCATGACAATGCATCTGATAACAAAGATTCCTACTAAACCACTAACAGAATATACAATCTGGATACACTGGACAAAGAAATGATTCATGTCCTAGGCTACTCAGAATGGTATATAATTTGAAACTTATAAATTGTGTATTTCTGAAATTCTCCATGTAATATTTTGGAGTGCAGTTGATTTTATGTAACTGACACTGCAGAAAGCAAATCACAGGTAGGGTGGGCTGCCATACCCTCCCAATATCTCTCTTTGGTCACAGTGATTTCTCTTATTGTCCTTTCACTAAATTCCTCAAAGAGTCCTAGATCCTCACACCTCTTTGTGTTTTTCCTTTAACTTGGAAATACTGTTTTTTTTTTCCTTTTACTGTTAAAATCAAATATCTCCACTGTGCAAATAGAAATAATTATTCTGCTTATCTTACTCCCAAACTTGTTACCCAGAGCTTTCTTTGGGTAGGTCTTTTACTACTTAATTCTTTCATCACTGTGTTTATCCATTAAGTACCATTATTGCAGAAGGCCACGGAGTGGACAATTTATGCAGAATAGAAGTTAATCTGGGTTACGGTTCTAGAGGCCAGAAGTTCAAGAGCAGGGTGCCTGCATTAGGCAAAGGCCTTTAGACTGCATCATCTCGTGGCAGAAGGTGAAAGGGCCAGAGAGTGCAAGAGCCAGAGACAACAGAAGGTCAAACTTGCTTTTATGATAAATCCATTCCCAAGAAAGCAGACGCACTCCTATGATAACATCAGCTCATTGCCCTTATGGCTTAACCATCACTCATTATACCACATCTCTTTATGCTGTTATATTAGGGACTAAGTCTTCAGTTCATGAACTTTGGGAAACATGTATCAATCTGTAGCAATCATCAACATCGTATTCACTTATGTGTTAGCTTATCATTACTGGGACAAATACCTGATATCAGTAACTTCATGGAGGAAAGATTTATTTTGGCTTACTGTTTCAGAGGTTTCGCTCCATGGTTGGCTGGCTCCATTGCTTTGGGCCTGAGGTGAGGTAGAACATCATGGTGGAAGGATGTGGCGAAACACAGCTTCTCAGTTCCTGGCAGCTGGAAAACAGAGGGGGAGAGAGCGAGAGAAGGAAGGAGGAAGGGGCCAAGGATATAATATAGTTCCTAAGGGCACACCTTTAGGGACCTAGTGCCCCCAGCCATGCCCGCCTAACTAAAGTTTCTATTGTCTCCAACTAGTCCATTCAGCTATCAACGAATTAATCCACTGATGAGGTCAGAGCCCTCACTGGATTCAACCATTTCCTAAAAACTCCACCTCTGGGTATTGCTGCCTTGCAAAGCAGGCCTTCAATACAAGTTTTTGGGGGATATTCTAGATACAAACCCATAATAGCTTAAAATTGATCTCCGTTGCTTGCAAGATCTCTCAAAGGCAGGTACCATGAATTTCTCTGCAAATCTCTACAAATCAACACACAGTAAGTTCTCAAGGGATGCTGTGGAATCTAAAAATCACTTCATTGATAAGATTTAATGCAAAAATTCTAAAAAATCTGGTTAGCTCTAATAACATATGAATCTGGGACAAATGTGAAAGAAAACCTCAGGAATAGGTATAAATGACAAAATAAAAGTGCTTTTCTGGCTACAATCTGTGCCTAAGTACTTAGGAATAACTGAAAATTAAAGGCTATTGGAGCTTGTTTTGTTGAATAATACATCTGCAAACTAGAAAACTGCATGTCTATTTTATTTACCAGCGCAAATGCCCATTTGCTCACAGACATAGCTGTTTGCAAGCAAATTTTGTTCCCATGCAAAACAAATGTAAATTTGGCATTAAACAAGTGCCAATTATTTCCTGAATGTGGAAGGGAAAGGAAGGGTGATTTAACAGATAGAGGCTCTGGACGAGGAAGCAGAGGAGGCGGCCTAGCTCAGCTGCACGGGGCTCTTTTATCACAAGGACTGAATGTTTAATCTGCTTAATTGGGTGGGCATTCACTGTCGATGAGCAGAGACCCAGTGTTCCATGTCATTTTCTTTCCCTAGGAGATGGCTGCTGTGACCTTCCGCAGTCTCCTCCACTCGCTGCTGGAAAATAGGAAGCTAATTTGGGCTTGTTCTCATGTTTCTTTCATGCAGTGGAGAGAATTTGTTTGATAAGCCCTATGTTAGTTTTTATTGTGAGGCCTGATTACTGTGATTAATTTTAATACTACTAGTTACCATTTATTAAGGGCCCACTGGGCGTCAGGCTATACTGCAGAGCTCCAGGCTTTCTGTCTGTCGTTAAAATTTTAATCCTCCCCACAACCCTGTGGCTCTGTTTTGCAGATCAGGAAACAGAGGCACAGCTTTCAGTCACATGTTGGCGAGTGGTAGAGGCAGAACTGCGGATCAGGTCTGTTTGCTCTAGGGCCCCCACCCCAATTCTTTCCCCTGTACACTAGTCCCTCATTTTGATTTAAACTGCCTAATTAATCATGTCCCAGTTTGAGCATGTCAGCTATTTTAGAGAAGAACTCTGCTTCTTTCTTAGGGCTGCCTAAGACGAAAGACACAAAATCTATTTTGCTGGTACCACTACCTCTTTTTATCCTTACCCTCCTCCTGGTTCCACATACCCTACCTCAGTTCCTAGGAGCTTGGTGTCTCCTGGGTTCCCACTGTGCTTTCTAATGCAAGCCCTCAGCCCTCTCTGCTCTGGGAAGTGCTGGCCTCCTCCATGGGCCTCCTGCTTTACCCCATTTTATATAGGAACCTCCCTTCCTGCCCCTCCCACCCTACACACACACACACACACACACACATACACACACACACACACACTGTCACAAACTCACCTGTCTCATACTCTGAGCATTCCAGGCAACTGTAGAAAATATAGTAAACTATTTCTTTCTCATTCATAATAGGTTTCGAGAGACTGAAGTCCTATACATAGTTACACCTTCAACAAAAAGGTAAAGAGTGCTAATTGGGTGCCAGATATTGCTATAAGCTCTGAATATCCCCTAGCCTATAAAAGAGCCAGTCCTTGGCCTCCTGGAGCTCAACTGCATACCTATTTTATACCTGGATCCCATTTTGTGATCAGAGGGTACACAGCCAACCAAGGCTCACTATTTGAACATGGTGGTTTACAAACAACTGGAAGCTCATCATTAATCTCTGCAAGAAGGAAATAGCGATAGTGTTTACTGAGGATTTATTATGCATAAGGCACTTTTCTAAACCCTTTATAGATATTATCTTAACTAAATTTCACCAGCATTATTGCAATTTTGTAAAAGAGGGAACCAGTGAAAGAAATATAGTACTTATTTCTGGCTAACACAGCTTGTGGACAATGGAGCTAAATGTGAAAACGGGAATTGAAAACAGTTTAAATCTCCTTGTTCCACCATGACTCTCCCTCAAAGAAAAATATCTTAATGCAGAAAACTTTTGTGAGTAAAGATAACCACGGAGGATGTCTTTATAGAAGCAGGAAGTTGGCACCAATTGTCTCACCATGAGATGTTAAGGAGGTGCGAGTGCTTGAGAAGCTTGAAGAATCCATATTGATCTGGAAACTGAACAAGCACCCTATTGCCCCCAGGACCAGCATCTTCGGGCCCCTGACTGTATGTTCTCAAGGCAGAGGAGCACTGGCTGACCACATTTCTATAATCTTCCTGCTCTTTCTTTTGTTCTTTCTTTTGAGGACCCTCCCAATTTTTTTTCCATTCTTATTTTTGCTCTATCTCACTATATGCACGCTGGACAAAACTCGAGATGCTCAAAATATAAAGCTCAAATATTAGTGGCATCGTAAAATTTGGAATAACAAAGAATGAACTTAGGTTCCAGAATAAAAGAGGTCCTTTCCTGCATTTTCTTATGCGTTTCCACTCTATAATGGGAAGAAAAAGAGCAGGGAAGAGTGCAGAACACCCTCTGGAGGGGTGGCAGTCTGTACAGTAGTCCCTCATTTTGGTGAGGCTTCTGGAATCAGGTTTGAACTGGACATTACCTTGTGACCAGTGGCCCAGAATTTTCCAGTCAAATGGTCTTGTTTATGTGATCCCATAGAAAACTAAGAAAAAGGGAAACTAAATAAAAGCTAGATACATTCTTTTTTTTTTTTTTTGCCAGTAACAACATAAACTGGACCACAGTGAATCCTTTGACATAATTTTATTATGAAAGCAATGTATTCAACTGCTGAATTTTTATGATGTATTAAAGTAAAATAAAAGCAGAATTAAAATATCGTATTTTAATAGGATAAACTCCAGGCCAAATTTGTGCTGAACCTGGGACAAGTGTATCAGGTTTTAGGATAGACCTTTGTTTATCATTCTGACTGATGACTAGATACAAGTTTTCTCACCTATCTTTTCTTCGTCTGCTTTTCTAACCATAAAATATATGTTGGGTTTTAAAATTACTTTAAATTTATTTAGAGGAAAACAGGGTATAAATAAACTAATTAAAACAGTATGTTTGCAGCTCTTACATTCTTTTACCTATCCTGGGCTCCGTCATTTCTGTCTTCTCAGTGTAAGTCTTGCTTTCTTGGGTCTGATGATTATTTTTCTTGACAGAAAGTAAACAATTAGGAGTGAGGAGAAGAAAATGCTTAAATAACTTTGCCTTTGGTGTCAAGCTCCAGTTAGAATCTACACGGGGGAAAGAGCGGTGTGGGAGAGATGATGGCCTCAAACAGCAAACACCAGGGAGGGTGACCCAGCCTCTGAGATGTGAGAGCAAGGACCAATTAGCCAGCAAGTGACTGGGGGCTAGAGTCACAGGTCAGCATAAGAAATGCAGAGTGGAGTCAGGTGGAATAAAAAAAAAAAAATGAAGGAAGTGGATTCCAAAGGCAATATCTTGAGAGTCAGAGAGAAGGCACTAGAAAGGCAAAGGAAAGGTTTTCTGGGATCCATATGGCTATGCCAGTATTTGAGTTACCATTTGTCTGCACTGCCAAAGTTCCCATCTGCCCATGGTGACATCATGCAGCATGCATACTTTGATCCACTCTGTGACCTCCCTTGTCTTCCTTCAGCCTCCACGGATCCCTCCTTCTGAAGCATTTTAACTTTTGGTCAGTTGTAGGCAATGCACCCATAAAAGTGTGCTCTTGGTGCATCGAATCCTGGGGCCTCAAGGCTTTTAGCACAAGAAGCCGGAACGTCTAATAATTGATTCTTCCAAACAGGACCAAGGTAGCTCTTGGTCTCTCCCTTCCTCTATGGATGGCACATGAAAGCACACAGAGAAAAGGAGCACGTTTCATCCTCAAACGAGCCCCAAGCAATTCCTGTGAAATGGTTGTCCTTTTACAACAAATGGGTTTAGCATCCCTCATATCATTAATAAAATTATTATGCAAAGGAGTTGCTTTTCAAATCTACTGATAATTTTCCCTTTCCTTTTAAACATCAAAAAGAAACTAGTTTCTTCTACTGAGTTTGAAATATACCACTCACCAGATCTTCCTTAGAAATCCTAGTAGCTCCCATGGCTTAGCCCCTGATGGAACAAAGGAGCGTATTCGTTCATTCATTTCTTTATTCATATATTCAAGAGGACCATTTTGTGAGAACTATGATGTGATGGGCACTGTCTCCTCAGTTCCTTAATAAATAATTTATTAAAAATTAAGAAACTGGTATGTGTCAGTTGCCATTCTAGGTTTGAGAGAGCAAAAGACCACCCTGTTTAAGGACATAGAGGAAGAATTAACCCATTGAATAAAAGGAACAGTGGGCACCTGAGGTAGAAATGGATAGTACTTCACAGGGTGTGGAAGTTCCAAGGCAGGTTTCCTACAGGGATTTTGAAAGAGCTGGATGTTGACGTCACTTCTGATATCTAAGAAAAACTAAGGTTTCAGACTTAGTAGGAGAGGACCCAAACTTCAAAGAGCAACTAAACAACTACTTTAATAGAAAACAAAACCATGTGCTGGAGCAGAAGTGCAGTCAGAGAAATGGCAGAAAATGTGTTAGAGAGCAAGTCTCTCTCCAGGCATGGTTAAGGAGCCAGCTTTTCCGAGAAGTGACCCTAGTCACCAGAAGGAGCATCACTGCCTGTGTTTATGCTCACAGACAGGAAATCAATGATAACACACATTCTTAGGGCTGGGGATATAGCTCAGTTCGTAGAGTGCTTGCCTCACACGCACGAGGCCTTCGGTTCAATCCCCGGCACCACACACACACACACACACACACACACACACACACACAAATCACATAAATAATAATACATATTCTTGTCTTACATAGCAAATAGATGCATAGAATTACGGATGAACTCAGATCTGGAAACCACATCTTTTTCCACCTTAATATGTCTCCTAAGAAGGATTCCGCCACTTGAAGTGTTTATTGACAGGTGAAAAAGAAATTCAACAGCCCCTTCCCTAGGTGGAAAGGATGGCCATGTTTATCCGTAAAGGTAAGTCCCCAACATGTGGCCTACATGCATCGACACAGAAAGGACCACAAATTAGGGCTTTTAGGCCAGGTATATTTTAAAAGTTTAAATATTTGCAAGAGATGGCTTTATCTTTTTTATTTTCAAATGCATCTCCAAGAGCCCTTAGCAGTACTGGGTTCTAAATAGGCATTCAAAAAGTATTTGTTAAATTTAATTAAACTGAGGAGTATCATATATGAGCAGATTCACTGTGCCTGCAAGGATTAGAGTATTTTGAAACATGTAAACCAAAGACTGGCACATACTCTTACCAGGCACTTAATGTTATACCTCTTAAAAATTAGTCATGCTTAATATTGTTCACAGCTCTTAGGTAGTGTGAATTTTGAATCTGTGATTCTGGAATTCAACTTTTATATTAGTGTAGAGGCTCAAAGAATCTTAGAGCAACATGGCTTGGACAACTTTTTTTCAAATGCACTTTCCGTTACCTTTCCGTTTCTCCAAGTCACTGCAATCACTTCCTCTCTTTCAATGTTCCAACACTGCTGTTACTGAGGTTGCTTTCTTTTCCCCCCAAATCTAAGACTTCTTTTGAACTTCATCTGACTTGATTCTTCTGCAGTATGTAAAATTGTTAAGGTCTGTAAACAAGTCAAGATGGCGCCTGGCATTTTGCCAGAGGGAGTGGTTTGTGAAGTAATGCCAGCGAGCCATTAAGTGTGGAGATTCCTTATTGGTTGACTGCTGTATCTAGTTTATGTTAATTAAGATAAGCTGTGTGTAAAGTATATATACCCCTCCTGTCCTACAATAAACGGCTCCCACTCCTGCTGTATCAATGTACACAAGTTGCTCGTCACCCCCCGGTTATTTTGCTGCAGCCAGACTGCGGCATAAAATGTTCAGCCATATTTTCCTCCAAGGTCTTTTTCTTTTGGCATTTGTAAGAACATTCCCTCCTAGATCCCATTGTAACTCTTACATGTCTTTTTTCTTTTCTTTTTTTTGGGGGGGGCAGGATGCGGGTACTAGGGATTGAACACAGGGGCACTTAACCACTGAGCCAATCCCCAGATTCTTTTTTTTTGCATTTTATTTAGAGATAGGGTCTTACTGAGTTACTTTGTACCTCACTTTTTCTGAGGCTGGCTTTGAACTTGTGATTCTCCTGCCTCAGCCTCCTGAGCTGCTGGGATTACATGCATACACCATTATGCCCAGGAACATGTCTCTTTCTTGATCACCTTTGCCAATGCTTGCCTCTGCAGCACATTTATCAAAATAACCCATTGAGGTAGGAGCTATTATTATTCTTATTTGACACATGAGTAAATTGAAATGAAAGTATTTTGCCTAATAATGCACAATTGTTTAGATTTAAATCTGATAGGTCTACATCCTGTGTCCACGTTGGTATACATTGTCTTATTTCTCCAATGAGGTTGAATAAAATCATAAGAAATTTTAGAGACCATTCTAATAAAAATTATGCTATCAAGAATAACTAATATTTTTGTACTCTTTACACCATGCCAAATACAGTTCTTAAGCTTCATATAATTAAACTATTAAATCTTCAAAGAGTTCTATGAGACGGGTACTATTATTCCACTTTAAAAAATAAAAAAATAGTATATAATTTCCTAAAAACACTAAGCATTTGGCCTCTATTCTGTAGGCAACAGAAACTCAAAAATATTCTTAACAAAGAGGGTGACAAAAACCTGTTCACATCCATAGAAATATATATTCTAGAAGTATGGAGAAGAGATGGAAGGGATTATTTGGATGCAGGAAAGCCTGTTAGTAGGTTGCTAAGAATGGTATAGATTCAAATGGCCAAGGTCATGGTGAGGGATGAGGCAAAGAATGATGAAGGAAGGGGCATCTTGAGACATATTAGATCATTACCATCAAGATTCGGTGCCTGGCTGGATGAAGATGGCCGGAAATGAAGGCAGGATGGTTTTGGGCTTTTGCATAAGAGACAGTAGAAGCAGAGTGTTTGTTTAGCTACATTGTGAAATGTGGGTATTTAGCCTCTCGCTCTGGCCTTGTGCCCTATTAGTCTTAATTAACAGGGCTCGCCTGGGTAAGCAGTTCCCCTGCAGGAGCCACGGTGGCCTCTGCTGCTTCCTCCAGCTGACGCTTGCTGTGCTACCACCTTTTCCCTTCAGGCCTGTTCTGGCCCAGGGAAGAGTGTTTAGGTTGCTGGCTCCGTGGCCACTCCACGATTGCTGTTCAGTGACATGGCAACACCATTCCCCTTCTGCCAGGCACCAGATGCTGCCTTGCTGGGGAAATAAGAACCTAAAACTGTTCTTGGCTGAGTCTGCAGCTCCTTGGCAGCACTGAATGAATAGATTTTGATATCCAACCCCACCCTGCCCATCCCACCTATACTGTCTTGACTGAGAAAGGTGGCAATCTGGATTAGGTGTGGCAAACCCAACTTTTCTCGTGACTTTCTTCTTGCCTTTTGCAATGGGTATTTTATTTGGAAGCTAACAAATATTTATTGGTGTGCACTAGAGTTTCACTAGAGTTATTGTGAGATGACATGTGCATAACAATAACAAGGCATATCTTGAGTTTAAGGAGCTCTTGCGTTATTATTGGGGAAATAGATGGAGAAATAGTGGAGATAGAAGATGGCACAGAACAGTAGGAAACATAGGTTGGGGTGGGTGGTAGGAGCAGAGAAGAGGGAAGCACTGAGAATAGTCAATAGAACTGGATCGTCTCTTTGAAAATACTTTCCATAAAGTTGCATACTATTTCCCTGAAGGGGACTGTTAAGACAAGCTTTCCAGAGCATGGAGGCATCCATAGTGAGTCCTGAGTGACAGGGAAGAGTTGTTTGGGTAAGAGCATAAGTGGAATTGCAAGGTGATGTCAATAGATAAGAGAACTTATGTATAGAATCAGGAGATAGTGCTACTAGTTTGAGCACCAACAAGAAGTTCCATGTGTCCACAAGCAGGTGGTAGAATGAAAATATGTTGAGGGATAATCCTGGAGGGGGCAGGGAGGTAAATCATGAATAGTCTTGAATATCATGATTTGAAGTTTGGAATTTATTCAAAAGATAATAGAAAAATTGATGCTGAAATGGAAAGCGTTACATCTGCACCTTAGATATTATACTACTGCCACGGGGAGATTCGATTGTAAGAATCAAAGCAGAGATGAGGAGGCTGTTGCAGTCAGCCAGGCAAGAGCTACAGAGAATCACCAAAAGTAGGAGTGTTGGGAAGAAAGAAGAGAGAGCTGATTCACAGAATTTATAAGGTGAATGCAATGAGATTTGGTGTTTGAATTGGGAGGGAAAATAGACAAATAAGAGTGCATCTATCATCTTGGCTGATAGAACTGCATCATCTCTTTGAAAAGATTTTCCATGAAGTTCACTCAATCACATTGCTACATCATCTCCCAGGACTCTAGATTTAATTTCTCTCAAATTCCTGTTTTTAAGTCTCAAAGTTTCCTTTTGGATCAATGTCTTCTAATAATATTGAATTAACTCTTGAGCCCCGAAGGAAGTTATGTCACTGGCAAAACAAGTATCCTGATGGGTGTTTATAGATTATCAGTGAACACTGGAGTCTTCTCTCCCTATTCAGGGATCTCTTTAATGTACAGTGCTTTGAAAAGCATCACTGTTCATAATTTCATTCTTCTTTAAGGCTAAATAATATTCCATTGTGTATATATACTACATTTCCTTTATCCATTCATCGTTGAAGGGCATCTACGCTAGTTTCCATAACTTAGTTTTGTGAATTGAGCTGCTATAAACATTGATCTGGTTGCATAACTATAATATATGATTTTAAGTCCTTGGGTACATACTGAGGAATGGGATAACTAGGTCAAATGGTGGTTCCATTCCAAGTTTTCTGAGGTATCTCCATACTGCTTTCCAGAGTGGTTGTACCAAATTGCAGTTCCTCCAGCAGTGTATGAGTGTACCTTTTCTCCCACCTTCTCACCAACATTTATTGTTACTTGTATTCTTGATAACTGTTATTCTGAACCTGGAGTCAGATAAAATCTCTGTGTAGTTTTGATTTGCATTTTTCTAATTACTAGAGGCGTTGAACATTTTTTTCATATATTTTTGAAGACTATCATGCTAAGTGAAATAAGCCAATCTCCAAAAACCAAAGGCTGAATATTCTCTCTGATATGTGGATGCTAATGCACAATAAGGGTAAGGATTGAAGAATAGAAGTTCATTGGATTAGACAATGGGGAGTGAGGGAAGGGAGGGGAGATGAGAATAGGAAAGACAGTAATGAATTGAACATAACTTCCCTATGTGCATATATAAATACATGACTAGTATAATCCACATCATGTATAACCAACCACAAGAATAGGAAGTTATTTTCCATTAATATAAAATATGTCAAAATACACTCTACTGTCATGTATATCTAAAAAGAACGCACAGTAAAAAGCGTAGCTGTTTTGCTTGGGAGTGGATTACATTAGTTTCGCTATTTCTCTGCAGTTAGAGAAAGAAATTCTAAGAACCTACTAAATTATTTCTCCATCAAGACACCTACAAACTGACTGGATTAATAAGTCAATATACTTTTTCCCCCTCAATTGAAATGTCCCCTAATCTTCAGGTGACATCCATGAAGCCATACCCAGCAATTCCAGCTGCCTTTGCTTTCTCTTCAACTCTCTTAGTGAGAGTAACTCCTGTATTTTCTGTTCATTTGTGCCCAGCACCACATAGTTCTTTGGGATATAGAAGGAAACAGAGCAGTGGCCTGCACTCATGGAGCTTACATTTGATGAGAGAAAGCAGAACATGAGCAAGTAAACAAGTAATGGAACAGATAATTTTAGAGGCTGAAATGTTAAAAAGAAAATTAAAAGAGTAAGTGTGATTTGGGCTGGAGAGGACTTGGGAATTTAGGTTGGTCAGTATGAAAGACTGAACTGAATCATGAGTGAACAGCAATAGAAGCTACCCATGAAGTGGTTAAGAGGCATAGTACTTTCTGGGCAGATATCCTAAGAGGTAAGTTTGGCTTATCCAGGGTAAATGAATGCCCCTGTGTGTCTGCAGCATAGTTTGTATCTAGTTGACTTATTTTATGCTGTACTTTTCCATATTTGCACTCTGTGGGTTTCCAGGTTAATTGGATTATTTGCATGTACATTGTTTCTTGCTAAAATTCTACACTCCTCAAGGGCAAGGGCATATCATATACTTCATCTTTTTTCCCCAAAACTTCTACCACAATGCTAGAAACATTTCTAGGAGCTCAATAAGTTCTCTCTAAATTCAATTGAATCTGCAGTAATAGGATTGTTTTTCACAATATAAAGTGTGAACAAAAGAAATATCTACTAAACAGCACAGTGACACAATAAAAGGGGTTCAAAAACAGACAAATTGCTTCATAAAGACTTGAAGGATATACATTCATTTTAATGATTGTCATCCTCAAAGTTTTTAAAGAGTCATCTTAGTTTAGAAAGTCATTTTCTATGACAGCTGTCCACATTTTTGAAAGAGAAGAATTTGCCAGGACATGGCTTTGGTAATTACAAGTGATGCCATTTGCTGCTGAAAAACAAGATCCGGGAAGCAAATAAAATTTATTCTTGTATCCAGTGACCAGGAGGAGAGGGGGGAGAGGAGGAATAGGAAGAGGAAACCCCAAGACAGGGAGAGCACTAGGCTCCAGAACCCTGAATCCAAGAGGTACCTGTTAAGAGAGGGTGAATCTGAGCCACAATAAATAAGAGAGGAGACACAGGTGAAGGAGTGGAATTGATCAACTAAGACAGTCAAACCAGAGACGGAGTAAAAGTTAACTGAAGAGTGAGAGGAGGAGAAGTGTGATCAGACTGAAAGCAGGAAGACGTGGCTGCCCAATGGACCATCTTGGAATGAATGGGTTAACTGGGTATAGCTGCATCATTTTCTCCTGCAGCCTTTAGGAGAATCACAGATGCATATTCTGTACAGAACAGCTCACAGTATGATGCTTTAGTTTCTGTCTTCTCTTGGCATCATGGGTTTTCTCTTGGAAGGATCTTTATGGCTATGACCCCCTGCTACCACATCAACACCTAAAAGCAAATCTTCACTTCAAAGCCCTCCATCTCCACAGCCATGATCTCAGAGTTTTCCCCTCATTCACCTTTGATGAGATCCATCACTGAGACATTTCCAGACCTCCTCCACTGTATCACCACCCCCATCACCACACAGGAAGTGATCAATCCAGCTTCTGCTTTAAAAGGAACTGAGACCACCAAAACTCCCTTAACTGAACACCTACTTCCTTTTCCTTTCTACCAAACCCATTCCTCTGCTGACCTCTCTTTGCGAATTCACTGGCTACCCCATTTGAACCACAGGAATCACTTCTGATCCCTTCAACACCCACATCCATCTAGTGTCTTAGTGCTGTCAGTTCTCCCTCCTATATATCTTAATTCTAGCCCTTCTCCTCCAAACTAATTACTTCTGATTCACACCAGTCCTTTAATATTGGTCATCTTGATGGTTACAGTGTCTTCCATATGGAGCTGCACTGTCTTCTGACCCTAATTCACTGATTGCTGCCCCCTCCGAATTTCCAATACATATAACTTCTTATATTCTTCCTCAATTTAAGCATCTTAGTATTCTTGACAAGGGACACAAGGTTGTTTATAACTTGCTCTCTATTTACTTCTTTGGGGAAACATGTCTTAATGTCATTCCTCTTCTACTTTATAAAATAGGGATTTTTTTAAAAAAAAAATTATTTATTTATTCTAACTTGTTATACATGATAGCAGAATGCAATTTATTTCATATTCCACATATTTCACATATCAAGTCACTGATTGTACACAAAGTATTTTTACACCACTCATGTCTTCATACATGTACTTAGGGTGATGATGTGTAACTCATTCTACCATCATTCCTACACCATTGCCCCCTCCTTTCCCCTTCCTCCTCTTTGCCCTGTCTAAAGTTCTTCCATTCCTCCCATGCTCCCCCCACCCCTACATCACCATTTGAGTCAGCATCCTCATATCAAAGAAAACATTCAGCCTTTGGCTTTTTGGGATTGGCTTACTTCACTTAACATTATATTCCCCAACTCCACCAATTTACCTGCCAATGCTATGATTTAGTTTGGGCATATCATACACCTCTAGAAATTTGTCAACGCTTTCCACATTTTCTATTTGATTGGATTACAAATTTTCAATATAATTTCTATTATCTTCTGTATTTCTATAGTTCATCATAATATTTCCCTTTTCATCATGATGTTAGTAATTTGAGTTTTCTATCTCCTTCTCTTCATTAGCATGGTTAATGATTTGACAATTTTATTTATTTTTTTCAAAGAATCAACTTGTTTTGTCAATTTTTCATTTCTTTTGTTTCAATTTCATTGATTTTATCTCTGATTTTAATTATTTACTGTCTTCTCTTGCTTTTGGGGTTGATTTGTTCTTCTTTTTCTAGGGCTTTAAGATGTAATGTTAGGTCATCTATTTGTTGACTTTATCTTCTTTTAAGGAATGAACTCCATGCAATGAACTTTCCTCTTAGAACTGCCTTCATAGTGTCCCAGAGATTTTAATATGTTGTATTGGTGTTCTCATTTACCTCTAAGAATTTTTTAATTGGATTCTTGATATCTTTTGCAACCCATTGCAAATTATTCAGTCTCCAGGTATTGGAGTAGCTTTTATTTTTTATTTTATCATTGATTTCTAATTTCACTCCATTGTAGTCTGATAGAATGCAGGGTAGTATCTCCACTTGTTTGTATTTACTAAGACTTGCTTTGTGGCATAATATATGGTCTATTTTAGATAAGGATCCATGTGCTGCTGGGAAGAAAATGTATTCGCTCATTGATGATAATATATATGTCACTTAAGTCTTAATTACTGACTGTATTATTGATTCTATAGTTTGTTTATTTAGCTTTTGTTTGGAAGATCTATCTAGTGGTGAAAGAGGTGTGTTAAAGTCACCCAGAAATATTGTGTTGTGGTCTATTTGACTCTTGAACTTGAGAAGAATTTGTTTGATGAACATAAATACTCCATTGTTTGGGGCATATATATTTATAGCTGTTATGTCTTGTTGATGCATGTTTCCCTTAAGCAGTATGAAATGTTCATCTTTATCCCTTTTGGTTTACTTTGGCTTGAAGTCTACTTTATTTGATATGAGGATGGAAACCCCTGCTTGTTTACATAGACCATGTGAACGGTATATTTTATCCCAACCTTTCACCTTCAGTCTGTGGGTGTCTTTCCCTATGAGATAAGTCTCTTGAAGGCAGCAGATGGTTGGGTCTTTTTTTTTTTTTAATCCAATCTACCAGCCTATGTCTTTTGATTGGTGGGTTTAGGACATTAACATTTAGTATTTTTATTGAGACATGAATTGTGTTACTGGTCGTTTTTGTTTATTTTTGGTATTTAGCTTGACTTGGTTTCTTCTTTAGTTGGCTGTTACTTTATTTTAGCTCTTCCCTTTGCAGATTTTCATTGTTGTTTTTCATTTCCTCCTCGTGGAATATATGGCCAAGAATGTTTTGTAGTGCAGGATTTCTTGCTATAAATTCTTTTAGCTTTTGTTTATCATGGGAGGTTTTTATTTCATCATCAAATTTGAAGCTTAATTTTGTTAGATATAAGATTCTTGGTTGGCATCCATTATCTTTTAGAGCTGGTATATGTTGTTCCAGGATCTCCTAGCTTTGAGAGTCTGTGTTGGAAAATCTGCTGAGATGCAAATTGGTCTCCCCATATAGGTAATAATATGATTTTTCTCTCTTGTGGCCTTCAAAACTCTAACCTTATTCTGTATTCTAGGGATTATAATGTGCCTTGGTGTATATATGTTGTAATTTTATAAGTTTGGTGTCCAGTAAGCCTCTTGTATTTGATTTTCCAGTTCATTCTTCATGTTTGAGAAATTTTCTAATATTATTTCATTGAAGAGATAGTGTATTTCTTTGGTTTGGATCTCTGAGCCTTCCTCTATCCCAATAAACCTTAAATTTGGTCTTTTGATGATATCCCATAATTCTTGGATATTCTGTTCATGGTTTCTTGCCATCTTCTCTGTGAGGTCAACTTTATTTTCAAGATTGTATATTTTGTCTTCATTGTCTGAGATCCTGTCTTCCAAGTGAACTAGTCTGTTGATGATGCTAGCTATTAATTGGCTTATTGTTTCTTTCATTTCAAGGATTTCTGGCTTTTTTTTTTCAGTATCTCTATCTCTTTCTGGAAGTAATCTCTTGCAACCTGTATTTGCTCTCTTATCTCATTGTTGGTGTGCTCAATGGTCACCTGTATTTGTTCTCTTACCTTTTTTGTGGAGTGATCAATTTTTGCCTTTATTTGCTCACTTAGGTTGTTTTTTAATTCACTTAGGTTGTTCTTTAATATCCAAGAATCCAAGTGTTTCCATGTAACACTCCCAATGACTAGTTGAAGTTCTCTCACCATTTTAATTATGTGTATTCTGAGCTCCTTCTCTGACATTTCACCTACTGCATTACATATGGATTCTATTGTTGTAGTATCTTGGTTTGTTTGGGACACTTTCCTCCCTTGTTTTTTCATGATGTCTATGAGTCTTCCTCTCTTGCAGTGTAGATCCAAGGTATTACAACTTCTGCCCTATTAATAGTGTTCCTATGGGTTACCAATACCTCACATTTAAGGGAGAGATCAATATTACAGCACTCAATGTACCCAACATGCAGTCATATGTCAGTTAGCTTCTATGTTTACATTTACAGTTTTGTCACTATAATCAGAAATGATGAGTTAGGTTACCTTGTACCACAGAGTCAATAGATTTGTGTAATGGTTTTCAGTTTCTAATGGTAGAAGGGGAGACTGGGGGGTTGGCTGAGATGTTAATGAGGTAGGATGTGAGAATATGAAGGTATTAGATTACATGACTAGTGAGAGGATAATCATAAGAAGTTTGTGTTAGTAGGAGAAACAAGAGATAGGCAATCCCATGCAAGATTACCTGTTGCCTCAGCAACAGGATAACTGTTAGCAGCCCTAGTAGGCAGCCAGGCCCACGGGGACCTTGGTGGTCTCTTACCAGGTCCTTATTGATGTTTCTTGATAGAAGCAGTGGTGGCAGCCTCAAGCCTATGTGCACCCTGATATTGGGCTGTGGAGCCACATTTTGGTGAATAAGGAAAGGCCCAGTGCGGGGTGGCTCACTGAGGAGGTGCGGGGTGTCTCTCCACACAGGCATGGGGTGACTCTCTCTCCAGATCTCTGGGCCACCATGTGCTGGGGCAGGCAGGCCAAAATGGAGATCTTAATAGAAGGGACTTCATGGGATGGTGGGTTCATATAAGACGTGTAACTTCCTCCAAAAAAAAAAAAAAAAAATCAATGTATCCTCATCCTCTTTTTTCCATGTAACACTCCCAATGACTAGTTGAAGTTCTCTCACCAGTCTTTGCTCTTTGCTTCAGCATTTATATATTCTATCTAGAAGACTAATACATATTTCAGGCATCAGTTAGCACCTTTGGGCCATATGAGATATGCATGGTAGATAGATTATTATATGTATCCCCATTATACAGCATACATACCTGGTGTGATGCCCTTTCCTTGGTTTTAGGTGGAACTTGTAATTTGCTTTTAGAATATAGGGTGTCATGCATTTGATTATATTACACAAGATTGCAGTTCCCCGTTTTGTTGGAATCTTTCTATCCCTGACTGGCTTAGAAAAAGCAAGTTACAGTTTTGGAGAGTGCCATTGTTAACTGGGAAGAAATGGAAGCCATCATTACTCCAATCTATGAGAAATTGAGTCTGCCAACAGCCATGTGAACTTGGCCCCAAATCACACCTTGATTGTAGCCTTGTGAGACTCTAAAGAGGACCTTGAATCTAATCTGGAGCCTGACCTTGAATCTGACCTGTAGAAGCTAGAAGATAACATATATGTGTCCTATTGTTTACAAGCTGCTGAATTTTTAGTGACATCATTATGTAGTAATAGATGTTTCTATCTATACTCTACAACAGGCCTTGACCACAGTACTTATCCCTTGCTTTAAGAGTTTCTGCTTGCTTTGTGTTTCTCCTCTGGCCTTGGACACCAGGGAGGAGATGAGTAAATCTTTCTTCATATGCTGAGAGCCTTGACAACACCTAGGGCCTTTGGTATTTAATACATGTTCCTTGAATGCATTTATTTACTATGATACTTTTAAAATACTTGATTCCAAAATGATTAGATTCTTGATTGGGTGCAAGAGGATAAAACTTTTTGCAAGGAGATAAAAACTGAAATAGATCACAGTGTGGGGGGGTGGAATGACAACTCATGATGACATGCATCTAAAGCCAACTTTTCAATGGTGTCATCTTGATTAACAAGGTCCTTCATCTGTGCAGTCGCTAGGGGAAATTTTTTAAAGGATCTGGTTTCTCTTATGGTCTACTTTCAAAAGCACTGCCTTTTCATTATGAATAATCAAACACCACTCCAAAAGAAAGGAAAATGTAACATGACTAACTTTTAGCTTTTAAGGTCTCCTATTCAAGTGAAAAGTAAAAAGTTTCTTTTATAAAACTGATGTTATGCTCTTACTTGGATAATTTAATACTTTGAGAAATAACAGTGCTCTTGTTCCAACTTCTGGTTAACTAATCTGAGTAGTCTCTGGTTAAAAGCGTTCAAATAATTAAAATGTTTTGAGGAGTTGACAAGACCAAGTATTTTTGTTGTTGTTGTTTTGATAAGTGTGTTCCCCCATAAAATTACAACACAAATTTCAGACAGGAACCTCCTGAAGCTTAAAGCATATATATTTTTACTGTTGGGTAGTCAATAGACATTCATTGGAGTGAATTAAGATCAGGGAGGTCAATGCATGTGCACAACAATCAAGCTAGGCTTGGGCCATAGTTCCAAATATCTCAAGTGACATTGAGAAAAGCTGTTGATGTTACCCTTCTCTTTATCTGAAACCCAGGGAGAAAGGTTCTTCACCAGACTAGGAATGGTTGATGAGAAAACAATATCATTGCTACCATTTGGCATGGTACTGGAGATCCTGGAAAACATTTGGGGGAAAGAAAAGAAATAAAAATTTAAAGGAAAAACAAAGTAAAAATAAAATAAGACAGTTTAGCAAGATGGCTAAATATAGGCTCAAAAGGCAAAAAATATGTATGTATTTATATAAATTTTATATAATATACATAAATATTTACATAATATATAAATATTTATATATATAAATATAAAGTGCATATATATAGTATATATAGCAGTTTGTAGAAGAGCAATAAGAAACTAGAAAAATGTAATGAAAATTAAACTATCATCAGTAAGAGAAAGTACAAAAAATATTCAATAGGAATATACAGTCCTCATATGGAGAAAATCTTGGAACTTGAAAAAAAGATAGAGAACATGTTTTGAATAAATGAAGACAAATTTTATGCTCTTGGATGAAAATGTAAATTATTCCCTAGATTTACTCACCCAAATGCAATCTCAACAGAATCTTACTTTACTTTTTTTTTTTACAAACTCAGCAAATATTATAAAGTTTGTGTGGAAAAATAAATGATCCTAAATAATCAAAATGACATTAAAAGCCACTGTTAAGAAAGAAGGATTTAGTCTTATGATATTGAGGTATATCACAAAGTCATGGCAAAGATGTCAATGTTCTTGGATTGGATCGATGAATGTAAGGTCATCACGGTCACATCCTGATCGGGTGTCGTATTTTGTTTTGTTTATTTATTTTGTGCATATGTGAACTGTGACACATTGGTTCCAAAATCTGGAGAGAAAACCAAAGAGCCAAGAATAACCAAAATGTTGCAGGAGAAGAATGATGTCAGAGAATGGCATACAAAATGTCAAAACTAATATGAAGCTAAAGTAATTAAGATAATGTGTCATTATTGCAGGATAGACAAACTGCTTAATGGAGCAGAATATAGAACTCCCTGAGCTGACTCACAGATTTGTGGAAGACTAATGACGGAACTGGCATTACAGAACAGTGAAGAAGAGATAGATCTTGCAATAAACTGTGCTAGGAGATTCATTCATATGGATAAAAACAGCATTGAGTTTTTATATCAAACCATACTAAAAAATCAATTCCAGTTACAATGTAGACTTAAAAGTGAAAAGCAAAACCATAAAACTTTTAGAAGACAGTATAAAAAAAATGTGCAACCGTGGGATAAAGAAGAATCCTTAAAGTGAAAACACAAAACATTAAAGAAATTATTATTTTTTGATTGCATTAGATTTAATGACTTCTCGTCATCAAAAATGACCAAAAAGCAAATGAAAAAAATAAGTTGTGTACTGGCAGATAAGATCAATAGCCATAATTGTTAATAGATCTATCCATTTATCTATCTATCCATTTGTCCATTAATCTATCCAACAAGAGAACTAAAAACAAAATAATCTGATAGAAAAAATATTAAAGGTAGACATAGAGACAAAAGGAATAAACTGTATATATATTTAAAAATGCTCAATCTAATCCATAAACATCAAAATGTTATTTAAGAGCATAGCTTCCCACTAATAGTAGAATGGATAGACCAACCGTAGTTAGTTCACACAGTAAAATGTTATAGTAATTATGAATAAACTATAGCTACTCAGCACAAAAATTCATTGGCACAATGGAATTAGGAAGGACACATAGAATGATCTATTGTTTGAATTGGATATTATGTACATAGGAGTTTACTGTGCTATAATTAGACCTTATACATTATAAATACATTTTTGTATTTAATATATATTGCATCTAATTAAAAAACAAGTTCTGATCCAGTCATCTGCCATTTGCTACTGAACTGGACCCCAAAACTGCTCTGATGCTGAATACCCTTAAATGTCCATGCCCCACCTGACAGAGAAAAAGGACTTTGGGTCATTTTTCCATAGAAATGGAATGTACAAATTGACAGTGGGGAAATGTAACAGTGGTCCACTTTATGTTTAAATATAGCCCTTGCTGTTTTGCCACTAGGATTTATTTTTTAAATGGATATATATCTTTGTCTTCTTCTCTCCCTGCTTCTCCCTAATCTCTCTTCTCAGGGGAAACAGGATTACTTTTCTTCCCAATTTTAGGCAGATTCATTTGTCCCTGAGTACACATCTACCATAGGAATGAAGTAATACAGACTATGAGGATGGTATCAGAAGGTCTCAGAAATGATTATCTCCCAAATTAACAAGTGAATTATAACTCCAACAGAGGACACATGTAATATGTATCCTATGAATCTTTAAAAGCCCCCCTATTCCTGCTGATGGGCAGAATCACAACCTCTGGGACAGGAGTACTCTGTATTTCTCCTTTTGTTTGCAAAGCAATAAGACTTATTTTTTGCTTTTTCTCAAAAAAAAAAAAAGTTCTGAGTAGTTTCAGGCATGGAGATGGAGGCTTGCTTGGATTCTGTCCTGTAGGACTGTGTATATGGGCAAGTCAGGCCTACTTAGGAAGGCTAAATGGGTTCTTTTGACTCAGGAGGGATATTTCAAATGTCCCTCACAGTTATAAATGGATGCCAAAATTGAGAGTATATGTTGTGGCTTATAAAGACTGGAGTAAGCTTGCTTGCTTAAGAGAAGTCAGGGAAATCATGGAGCCAAATCACATCTCCCAGAGGGAAGGGGAAAAAAAATGTCTTACTGAATGCTATGGTTTGAATGCTCAAATCCAAAATTCATGTTGAAATTTAATCCCCAATGCAACAGTATGAGAAAGTGGGGCTTTTAGAAAATGATAAGGCCATGAAGGTGAAGTGAATGAGATTAATGATTGATAAAAGGGACAGAGGGGAACTGTTAGGTCCTTCATCCCTTCTGCCCTACTACTAGGTGAGGATACCGCTCATTTCCCTGGAGGTGTAGCACCAAGGTGCAAACTTAGAAGCAGAAAGCAGCCTTTGACAGACATCAAATCTGCCTGCACTTTGGACTTGAACTTCCCCACTTGCAGAACTCTGAAAATAAATTTCTGTTCTGAATAAATTACCAGTCTCAGGTATTTCATTGCAGACTGACAATGTTCAAATTGTATCAGAAACATTGTTTTCGAAAGAGGCTCATGATTATCCATCATAAGTCCTGCTCTGTCAACCGGCTTCATAAGGTGGTTAAGAAAATCAAATGAGGTAATGAATATAAAATGACCTGCTTCATGGTAAGTACAACAAATATTAGCTCATATCGTTATCATTATGTTATTATAGAGTGAAATCACAAAATGATTTATTATTTTCTGTGCGCCACTCTTATGGGAATTTGCACATATATAGATCTACTAAAATGTGATCATTGAATTTAGGAGAATTAATTTTATCAGATTTATGATCCATGAGAAGCTGTGTGCATTGAAGTTTTTAATGTTTGTAGTATTCAGACAATTTGCTTAATTCAGAATGGCCATCAAAAGTCATAAATCTCCCCCCCACCCCGAGGGATATTGTGGAAAACAATCATTACTGTTGTCTCCCCTGCATAAGCTGATTGCTGATGTCTGTTCTTAAATGCAGTCATGGCTTCTTTGAACCATTTTCCCCTAGCTCATGTCCTCATTTACTCATTTATCTACTTTTATAGGGGGAAAGACTAAGTATTACCTGGGCAGTTAAGAATTTGGAATTATTCCCCTAAGTTTCATCTCCTGTTTTGCTAAATTAGGTTTGACTCTAACACAAACAAGCAAACAAAAACAAGTCAGGAATTAGGAGCAAAGGCCACGCCCCCCAGTGCAAATCCTGAGGCTGAGTGTATGACTGAGTAGTCACAGACATAAAGAGAGATGTTAAATATTAGAAATTTTAAAAATCAATCAAAGTGGAAATTTGGGGCATTCAACTGTATCTTTCTGTACTCTATGGGATTACTTTTGGATCATTTGAGGAGGCAATGAAAACAACTGAAATGATTTCTGTAATAAGTAATTTCAAAAGAGCATATCAGGCAGGCTTTTAAAATGTAATAACAGGAGGGTGGTATTTTATGTAGCCTCCTCCCACATCTGACTGCTTAATATCTCTACAGGGAACACAATGCATGAGATCCAAATATCAGAAGCTAAATATGGATGAAATGTGCATTTGTGCATTTTACTTTCTTGCCTTCTCCCTTTTACCCTTACTTTTATACCATATCTTTCTTGATTGTGTTCATTTTGAATTTTTATAGCATTGTAGATACAATAAAAAAAGACAAAACCATATGTCTGTTGATGACCTGATTCCAAGATGAGAAAGAAAAATGATATTTTTATATGTTTTATGTATTTCCTATGACCAAAAATGTGATTTTTCCAGCTGTTATTGTCTTGCAGAAGTACCTATTCCCTGCAGAGCAAATATGTTTCCATTCTGTTCCCATTGGGATGATTTGCTGATTCTGATCAACCCCAGGTCTAGAGTCTGGCAGAGAATTATTCAGATGATTGCCCTGATTTCAGACTGTACCTAGCCTAGGAATACTCAACTCTAAGCCATCTCTCTGCAAATCGCTCTTGCCTACAATTTATTCACCAGTTCAGTGGTCCCTGATCCACAATTCTTTGTCATTGCATAATCGAAACATATTTTTCTCCATTACTGTCATAGAATGTCAATGCTGTAATCTGTTTGTAATTAGGAACACTTTGAAAATCCATCTTTTCTTTATCCCCTTCCACCATGAACTTTATAGAAGAATAAACATGCCAGTATTATTCTTGCCCACAAAAGAAATCAATCTATATCAAATTCCCTGGTGTAAAGAGTATTAGCTTGTCACTAAAGACAAAAGTTATATTTACTTAAAGATGTGTCACTTCACACAAAGCTTCTCAGACCTGTAGTAAATAAAAAGGCATGCCCATTTAAGCATTTTAAAAAAGAATCATTTTGAGAAATATAATCCACTTGCACAATGAAAAGTCATGGAATGAATGCACCATATGCCGATAGAGATGTGCCTCAAAGAATAATGAGTTCCATTTTAGTGAGCTTGCTTTAAAGTTCATTGACATTTTAGCCAACATATTTACTGCCTATGAGCAAATGATTCTGAGTAATGGTGGAAAAGAAAGATGCACCAGAAAGATACTGTATGGAATTGAGTAGATTTTTTTTTCAATTGTAGCAAACAGCCTGGCTAATTTTATTTCTTCTATTTACTTTGGAGTAATTAACTTAGGAATTTTCATAAATAATGTTGTTTTAATAATTAATCCTGACCTACCAATTTTGAGGCAAGTCAGCTCATTTATTAAAGAAAAAAAAGTCCCTTTATGTTTCAATGCAGATTAGATAAGCTCTTAGGCAGGTCATCTGTTTGAAAATGCCTATTAAAAAATAACAGGATAGCAATGGTGTGACCCTATGGGTACAACCAGAGAAGTAAAAAAAATCATGCTCCATTTGTGTACAATGAATCGAAGAGCATTCTCCTATCATGTATAACTGATTAGAATAAATAAATAAATAACAGGATACCACCAATGCCATTTCCCTGCTGCCATTTGCATCAATGTCTCTTAGGCTGGACTTGTGCATACCATGAGAGTAGGATGAATGTGTGCCAGGGGGAATAAAGTGTTAAACTTCCAACATGATCTGTTTTCTCTATTAAAAGTTTCCATAGTCTTCTAACTGGATTTTTGTTTTTAAATCACAGTTTGAAACCACCTGAACAGGAGGAGTCAGTCCAGGGTCACAAAGACCCAAATGCAAAGTTAAACCTTCAGTTTGGTCCAGGGGCATGTGTGCTGCCCGCCCCAAGCTCCGTGAAATGTAATTAACTCTTCTCTTCAGGAACAAAACAAAGCAATAACAAACAAAAAACAAAACTAATTAGAAAACTGAAAGATCTCCTAACCACAGGCTTCAAGAAACTAATTATCGAAAGAAAAGAAAACATTATATGAATGTTAACAATATCCATTTAAACAAGGTATTTTTTAAAGTGACATCCACAGCGATTATACCAATTAAACTGATGTCAGATTTCCTTCTGAATTAGATTAACTGAAATTTTGCTTTTCTTTGCATATTTCATAAGCCAATTTTCATAAGCCTGGTCTAAGAAGAGACTGGAATATTGTCCTTTGTTAAGGTTCATAATTTGCTTTCTGGATTACTGAAATTCATAAGAGAAGTTGAAAAATATTTGAAAAAAATAGGCATCCAACGTCTTGTATACTTTTTGTACCATGTGTTTATTAGGCAAAAACCATATTCGTTCATTCAGTTTTTATTGAGGGCCCACAATTCTCCACATAATGAGCTGGGAACAGGATTTTACCATGATCAAGGACAATGGCAATGCCCCTGCTCTTACAGAGCTCTGGTGGTGGGAGACAGACACCCAATGAGAAGATTGCATAAAAGTATCACTTATGGTTTCATATTTGGGAAAGGAAATAACAGGGTGCTTTAGTAAGGAATAAAAAACTGAGTCCTACTTAGATCGAATGCTTACAAAAGGCATTTTCAAATTATGCAAGTTAAGGTGAGCCTTGAAGGATGAGAAGCTGGTTGGTGGAGAATTATCCAGAGGCAAGAAGAGCTTGTGATGCTCTGGACATCAGCAGATGGTGGCCAGAGAATGGAGAGTAAGGGGCGGATGGTACGAGTGGAGTTATAAAAGCTAGCTCATGCTCTAAGCATTCAGGGGATTGCAAGCAGCCTAAAGTTTGGTGAACTTATTTTATTTAAGGGGAACTGAGAAGGTACTGAGGTCTTTTTGGGAAAATGATATGAACTGATTTAAACTTGGCACGATTCCTCTGGCTACTTTGCAGAGAGTATAGAGAGGGTCAACAATGGAAGAGAGAGCTCAGAGAGGAGATGTTATAGTGGTCCAAGTGGGGAGGTCTGTGTTAGACTGGGGGGTGGGAGAAATGAAGAAGGAGAGAAATGGATGGAAGGAAGGTACCATTAAAGGACTGACAGGACTAACCCAGGCTTGAATGTCGACAGTGAGGATAAGGAAGGAGACAGAGGTAGTCCCTAGGTTTCAGATGGGTGTCTCCCTCACTTATAGAGGAGAAAGACAAACTCTTCCCTTCCCGGGGTAGACATGACGTGACATTTGAGTTAGGTAAATGTCACTGCCTATAAATGTAGAGAGAACTATCAACCGATACCATTAACAGGGCATTGGGTCTAGATCTCTTTTCTGCTCTTTTATTTGCTACTTAGAAAATTATTTAATATCTTTGCTCTAAATTTATTTTTCTGTGACATTGCAATAATGATATCAAAATGACCAATCTATTCTGAAATTTCTATAATAGTGCATGTGAAAACATACCATGGTGTACTAAGAAAAAAAATAAGGTTTATTAAAATGTCTCAAATATATTTCAAATATGAACATTTCATTATATCAACACATAAAGCAAGTTTTGTAGCAACAACCAACAAGGAATCCCCCTCCTTTTTCTATCAGAAGATAGTCTCTTAATGCCTTGCATTAAGAAATAAAGCATTCATTGAAGCAAAAATGATAGTAATTAGTGTCATTTTTTAACAGGGTGAAAATATTTTGATAGATTATCTATAAGAATATCAAAATATAACCATACGAATAAAACATTCTATATCAGAATGCGTAAAGGTATATTTCTTTTCCGTTTAATTTATTAAACTTTTAGACCTCACCCGACTTCCAATCCTTTGACACTTTTCTACCACAAGGTAAAAATAAAAATTAAAATGGAAATCACTCTTCTGAAAGCCACAAATTATGATCATCTCAATGAAAAGCTTGTGTGTGTGTGGGGGGGTGTGGATGTGTGTATGGTTGATCCAGGCACAGCAGAATGGATAATTTCAAACAGAAGAGGTCTTCAAGGGAACATAATTCTATGTTGGGCCAAGTCTTTATGAATATAACCCCATTAACTAATTATACTGTGTGCTGAAACACATTACTAAAATCTATTTTGTAAAATTTGTATTGAAGCATAATTCCCACATACTGCAGAGAGTTAATTATTAAATATATTATCCATTGCAGAAAAAACAGTGTGGATAATGATGTTTTTGTAGGTTCCAAGTGTGAATGACAGAAAACAAATGTCATCATCTGCCTATTTCACACTGATAAAAATCATTCTATTAGATGTACCTCTGTGGCATACCTTTTCTAAAAATATGGAAATTAATACAGTCTCATGATTTGGAGTGAAAAAAAAGTCTAGGAAACTATTACCAATAATTCCCATCTTTACTATATTACTAGTGTTAAAATTTTAAAGTTTTTTTCAGACATTTTATATGAATTGTCCTTATATTTTTAATTGATGAAATGAAATGACACTGTGCATGTATTTTTCTATCCTACTTCCCTACTTCATATTGTATTGAGAAAATTTCCCTATGAAGTATTATAGATTTAATCATCATTTATTTTGTACATAAGTACCTCAGAAGTTCTGTTGGAACTAAATGAATTGATCTAGTTTTATGAATTAATAAGTTCATAAAGTATATTATTCTTATCCAGGCAGATAACATTTTTCTTATCTATTTAAATATTTTCTACTCTCAATAACATTCTGTTATCCATGTCTCATGGGGTTATGTACATCTCTTGTTCAGTTCATTGATAAGAGTTCTTCCTTGCACTGAAGAATTCATATTCCCTGATTTCTGACTGGTTATTGCAAGTAGAAAGGAAAAGCTATTGGTTTCTCTGTTTATTTTATCTGTAGCCAACTAATTAATTTTACTTATTAGTTGACTTTCTTGGATTTTCTAGAAAGAAACATGTATTACAAATAATGAATCATTTCACAGTTTTCAGCAGTTTTTTATCTTATATGCTTTTCTTGACTTATTGAATTTGTGACAATTCCTAAAATAATGTTCAATTATAGCTATGATAGCAGCATTCTTAGTATTGGGATTAATAATAATCCTGTTAATGTCTTATTGTTGAATATGATATTGCCTCCTATCTCTGTACAGCTATTCTTTATCTTATTAAATTTCTCTCTATACTTAATTTATAAGAATTCATACATTTAAATGAAGATGTAGGATTTTGTCAAAAGATTAATATTTCTCTAGTTTCTCATATCTTACCTATGATCTATAAAAACATGAAGAATAAAAACAATCAAAATATATTGAAGATTACTACTTTCCAAGTACTGAGCTAACCATTACATAAAATATCTCATTTCATCTTTACCACTTTATTAGGTAAGTACTATTATTATCCCCAACTTAAAGCAATTGTATTCAGAGTTTCTAATAATGAAGTGTCCTCATATATTGGGAATAAGCTTTATTTAATTGTATGAATTATTTATTATACCTGCACTATAATATTTTCTAGGATTTTTACACCTGTAGCAATATACAACAGTTTAATTTAACATTTAATTCTATTCACAAACATATGAGGGAAATGTAATAATTCCCAACTTCCAGGTAAGGGAATGGGGACAAAAGAGGGCATAAAGTGATAAAGAGAATGTTAAAATGTTGAACCGTTAGTAAGTCACAAAGCTGATATTTGAACCCAGGCAGTAGGGAAAAAAAAGAAAAAAAAAAACTCAGGAAGAAAAATACACACCCCTCCAGCCCCCCCCCCAAAAAAAAACAACAAAGCAAACCAGTATGGAATGCAGAGTTCCTCTTTCCTTATGGATTTATGGGAATCATTTACATGTTTGGGGTATATATTGTTTACATATTTTGTCTTTTCACTGTCTCAGAGATGTTCTTTAGATAACAAAAAAATTTAAGTTTTCATACACTTAGGTAGTTTTGGGTCCTTTCTGAAATATTTTTTTTTCTTATTTTATGGCCATGGAAATGTTCACACATGTTTTCTTCTAAAAAAAAAAAACAAAACAAAAAAAAAACCTCTCACATTAGATGTGTAATCCATGTAGAACTCCGTTAGTGTGAATGGTATGAAGTAATGATAAAAAATATTTCCCACCTGGAGATAGCCAAGGGATCCAGCTTCAGTTACTAAACTGAGCATTATTTCTCTAATGCACTGTAGTAGTCACATTGCTATAAATTAAGAGACTGTACATTCAATCACTGGATTCTCTTTTCTCTTGGTATCCTTTCACTAAAATATACTGTATTAATTTCTCTAACTTTATGAAAAGGTATAATTTCAGCTCATGTGGTTCCTTTTGCTCTGTTTTCCTTCTATGAAAATTGCTTTGTCTTAACTAATGTGGTTTGTTTAAGTGTCCCCCAAAGACTCTTGTGTTAAAGGCTTGGTTGCCTGCCCGTGGGTGCTATTGGTGGTATAACCTATACATGGCGGGAACTAGTTAGAGAAAGTTAGGACAGTGAGAATAAGCCTTCCAAGTGGGTTTAGGGACCTGGGACCATTCTTGTCTCTCTCTCTGCCTCTCAGCTGCCAACAGCATAGGCAATTTCCTCTGCCATGTTCTCCCACTATGAGGTACTGCCTCACCACAGGCCCCCAAATATAGACAACAAATCATACACTAAAACATCTGAAACTGTGAGCCAAAATCAACCTTTTCTCTTTAAAAGTTGATTTATCTCAGATATCTGTTACAGTAATAGAAAGCTGACTAGCACATTAACTCTTTGCATTTCCATATTCGTTTTAGGATCAGCTTATCAAAATTTTCACACACCTACACTTTCTTGCATTTGCTTGAGATCAAATTGACTTCATAGCTCAATTTGAGGAAAACTGATACTTGTACAATATTGAGTCTTTCAATTTATGATGAATGTTATTTCCTTTTTTTTTTTTTTTTTTTTTTTTTAGGCCTTAAAAATCTCTCTCAATTTGGTTTTCTCATTTTCAGGAGAGGGGTCTTACATACTTTTCATATAAAATTAATCTTGCATCAGTGATCTTGTTAAATATTCTTTTTAAATGCTAATGGCTTATTTATAGGTTATTAAGGTTTTCTTCAGATATAATTATATCACTTGAAAATATTTATAGTTGTTTTTTATTCCCAATTCTTATACCTGCTGTTTCTTTTTCCCGATGTTTTATACAAGCTAGGACATCATTATGGTTTGGATATGAGGTGTTCCCTTGAAAGCTCAGGTGTGAAACCATGCTGGAATATTCAGAGGTGAATTGGTTAGATTATTAGAGCTGTAACCTATTCAGTGGATTAACCCACTTGATGCATACTGGATGGATTAATAATTTAAAAGGACTACTGAAGTGGGTGGTAACTGTAGGCAAATGGGGCATAACTGACGGAAGTAGGTCACTGGGGAGCTTGCCTTTGGGGATCTTACTCCTGGCTCCTTGTACCTCCCTCCCAGTTCTCTCAGCTTCCCATCTCCCATGAGCTGAGCATCTTTCTTCCCCGTGCCCTTCCCCCATGATCTGCCTTACCTCAGCCACAGAGCAATGGAGTCAGCCAACCATAGACTGAAGCTCTGAAAATGTGAGCCCCAAATTCAGCTTTCCTCTTTAAGTCGTTCTTGTCAGATGTTTAGTTCACAGCAATGAAAAGCTGACTCACACGGGTGTCCAATGCATTAGAATGAATGATATTCTTGTCTTTTTGTTTTTAGTATTCAGAAGAAAACTTGCAATAATTCAGTATTAATATTGTGTTTATGGATGATGTGTTGTAAATACTACTTATGAAGCTTAGGTAATTCCCGTCCATTCCTAATTTGGTAATAATTAATTAATATCAATTATATGGAACGCTTTGTCCTTATTAACTGGGATGATCATGTGGTTTCTCTTTTTCCTGCTCATGGAGTCAATGATAGCAATAATTTCAGAAATTCTAACAACTCTGGCATATTTAAATGAGCTCCACTTAGTCCTGGTGCATTACCCTTTCTGTATGTGACTGGATTCAATTTTCAAATGCCGACTTACCTTTTTGGGGGTCGACATTCATAGACATGTTAGACTGGTATTATTCACTCTTTTCCTGTACCAAAGTTATGCTGGCCTCATGAAATGACTCGGAAAGTTTTTCCTCTTTTTCTAGTTTCTGAATGTAAGAGCTTTAGGTAATACTGGTGTTGTTTTCCTTACATACTTAATTGGTGAAGCCATCTGAGCCAGTTCTTTGATTTATTTAATTTTTTTTTTTACCTGTGGGAAAATTTTAATGATGAATTCAAAATTTTTTTGAAAATTGATTTAATACTGTTTAAAATTTTCCTTTCTTTTATGAATTCTGGAGATTTGTATTTTCTAAGGAATTTGTACATTCTCCATCTAAATTTTCAAATTCTTCATTTTTGAAGATGTTCATAATATTCCCTTATTTTATTTTTAATGATATAGAGAGACATTTCTTATTTTATTGTTCATAGTTTAGGTTTTGAGTTGCTTATTCCCTTTAAATAGTCTTGTTGGGTTTATCAGAGTTATCAATAGTATAAAAATTCATCTTTGGCTTTACTGTGTGATTGGTTCTATTAAAATAATGACTATTGACAGGAAAGAAAAGAAAAGGGGAAAATATAAAATGATCATAATTAAATCATGTTATATACATATATAAATATGTCAAAGGGAATGTATACATATATGTAGAAAGTGCCAATTTTGTGTATATTTAGAAAGTAACAATCAAAAAATAAATAAATAAAGGAGTGAAAGGAAGATCAGTAGAGTAGGGAAGGGAGAAAAGAAGGAGGGAGATGGGGAAGAAGTGTGGGGAATGGGGATTGAAATCCCATTCCTTGCATGTATAATTTTGTCAAAATGAACCCAAATACCATAATTTTAATGCTCTACTAAGAAACTGGTCACTTTTTACTTCTCTCTCTCTCTCTTTTTATACTTATAATGAAGTCTTGCCCAAAACTCTCTGATAGGAAATGTAAAACACTTTCAATATAGTAAAATATCTCAGGTAATTTATTCACTTTGCTTTCCCTTGGGGATTCTCTTGGGCCTTCTTATTGTCCGACATGGACCAACTGATCTTTAGGATTGCTACCTTACTTGTATTCTAGTGTTTCACTACTCCATCGTCCTGGAAGTGCCCATTACGCTCTTCTGTGTAGAAGTCATTTTGGCTTGGATCTCACATGCTTTTAGTTGTTTATTTAATAATACTTGTAGAACATTTTCTAGTAGCTTTTTAGAATACATTGCTCAGCACTAACATTAGTTGGGGAATGCTTGCATCTGAAATTTATTTGTTCTACATTCAGACTCAGAATAGTCAAACAGGATGTCTGTAGTCAAAAAGGAAAAGAAGTCTGAGCAAAAGCTTGAGGGTTCCCCTGACTTGGAGCAAGAAAACTTTATGATACTTACTTTAATGAAGTTAAAATATGATGTTGTTTGAAAATTTTTAAAATATTTTAAAAGATTCAATGGAACAGTTTTTTTTTTTTTTCACGTATATAAAGAGCTCCTAAAAACTAGTAAGAAAAGGACAAATCAATTTTAAAAAAAGGAAAAAAATGGAAAGAGAATAGGAAAAAAGTGTTTGGGCCAAAAATTTTTGCAATTTACTAAGCATTTCTAGTAGGCAAAGAAATCTAAACAAAACAAAAATAAGATATGGTTTATTTCAATATAATTAGTAGAATATACAAAAATCGATACCAGACTTATAAAGATATGTACAAATAGGCACAAACTTTCTAAAAGCAATATTGGAATGTTGATTGTTTTGAAATTCATCTTTTTATAATTTTTTTTCCTTTGGAAATATTCCTACATTTTACATGTACATGCACACAAAAATCCCCACTGCAGTATTGTTTGTATTTACACCAAGAAGGCAGTGACAGAAAAGTTTGTCATGAGGAAAATGGGTGAACAATGAGAACATTGTTAGAATGGATTAGTACTATGCAGCAAGAAAACATAAAGGAAGAAAGAGTGAGAAAGAAAACAGAAGGAAAAATAAAATATTGTTGATATGGAAAGATATTTAAAATAATTGATATGTATAAGAACCAAGGGGGGGGGGGGAGGCTGAGACAGGAGGATCAAAAATTCAAAGCTAGTCTCAGCAATGGCCCTAAGCAACTCGGTGAGACCTTGCCTCTAAATAAAATATAAAATAGGGCTGGGATTGTGGCTCAGTGGTCATGTGCCCCTGAGTTCAAGTCTCCAGTTCCAAAAAAAAAAAAAAAAAATCAAGTTGTGGAACAAATATGTATTACTACATCATTTGATTAATTATAAGTTAAATTATGGAGAGAAAACAATCAAAGGAATGTGCATGAAAATTCTGAGAAATTGAAATTCTGTTTGCGAGTGATATTCACTTTTAATGATACTAGTTCCCAGATGTTTAAATTTTATATAAGTCTGCAAGACTATTGCAATTTAAAAGAAGCATGTGATGGTGTCAACAAATAACAACAGAAATGGGTTCTAGGTCTTCTTTTATTATGGTTTCTAGTATTTCAAACACTCCCAAGGAGACCTATTTTCCTTTTCCTTAGGTCTCCTCAGGGTACACATGCATTATTTGTTTTGCTGTGAAGTGAGAACAATTGGTTTTGTTCTTATTAGATATTTGAAGACAATTATATCACAACTCCTTTAACCTTTCCTTTTGAATATTTAGTATTTCATGACTTCAGAGAAAAGTGGAAGACAACTTATTTTAAATCACTATGAAATTCAGCTAATTAACTTATTTTAGATATTAAATTGTCTCTTTACTTTCAGATTTGGCTAGAATAGGAACTACCTTAAGCAGCCATCTAACTTTCCCCATTAATTAATTTTGCTTTTTGAGGAACACTGGCTCAAACCTAGCTATAATTGAGGATAAGGCAGAAAAATCTCTTCTTCAGGGCAGGGGTTATAATATATACCGTGAAATGTGCACCTTATAAAAACTTCCACAAATAAGCAATACAAATAAAAGGAATGTTTACCATATCCTTGTATATAAATTTAGTATTACAGAGCTTATGTATTTATTTCCTTATGTATAAACAGTCCTGCTTGTTCCATTTTGATAAAATCACTATGTTTTAGTACTTTTCCAGTGGACCAAGAAATCCTGTTGCACTGCCAACGTACTCTCTTTTTTTCCCCATTGTAAGAATCTGTTCACCCTTGTTCAGAAATAACTGCTGCAGCCTTCAAATTTAAATATTTATGAGGGTGGAAATTCAAACTGTGTCCTATTGGGGAAAGAAGCATGCTCTTGTGCTTGATTTTTTTCCCCATGGGATCTCAGAAGCACTTTTCTCCCCCCTTGTTTTCTCATCTAATTTGCACAGATACAAATTTCATTAATATTTAAACCTAAATATTAAAAGAAACAAAATTCCAAACACAAAGCCCCTGATGCAGGGTGTCTCTTGGCCGATCTGTGCTTGCCAGGCTCCTCGTCAGCACTGTTCCTTGGAAAAAACCATCAATCCTGATCAGAAATCTTCAACTGCAATTCCGTCTAGCTTCTGGGCGGAATGTGTGACACAAACATGGGGTAGCAACCGGGAAGTCAACCACTACCACGAGGGACCTGTGAGTTTGGGATCCAGAGTGTGAAGAAAACTGGCATGTGTGAGGTGTATTCTGAGAAATATCTTTAGGTGATTTTGTCCCTGTGTGAACACCCAAGAGCGTGCTGGCACAAAGACAGCTGAGGTCACTAAGTGATGCCATCTAAAAGGACTGCCATTGTAGACACAATCCATGATGAACATGCCTATGGCACGTGACTGTAAATTTAGATTTCAAGTTGAAGAGGACAAATTGGGATAGACCCTACAGGTAAGCTGTCTGGGATCTGTTCCAGATAACAAGAAGACAGTAGATCAGGGGCAGAGAACAGGCTGAGGGTGAAGTTCCTGAGTCCAATAAAAAGAGCAAGCTCAAGAGATTAAGTTGATCATTGCTCAGAACTTCTCTAGAGCTCTCTTCCCAGAGGAATCTCCACTCTAGATGAGAAGTAAACAAAAGAAGTGAACAGAAGACACCCTGGCTCTGTCATTTGGCACATATGTGCTAGCAGGAAAGACAGGCTTCGAAAAATCATTCTAAGGGTCTGCGATTTCAAAAAATATAAGAGTACAGGGTGCTATGGAAACATAAAACAAGTGGACTTACCCTTGGGCTGAAGAGTCAGAGAAAGCAGTTTTGGAAACGTATTTGCTATTTGGAACATGATTGAACAATACCTAGTTTAGAAAAAGCGGTAACAAATATTCCAGGAAGAGCTTGAGCCAACACTGACTGCATGGATAAGTAAGAGTTGGTGCGAACCTCACGAAGCTCTAAGCTTCGAATGGGTCTTTTCACAGGGTGCTTTGAATATCTTCCTGAAGAGATAGGGAACTCAGAAGAGGCAGTGTGTCTTGTTCACTGGTGCTGCACCTCCATCACCCAGTACGGTATGCATTGCTCACGGTGGGTGGTGCACCTCCATCACCTGGTACAGTGCCTGCATACGGTGGATCTCAACACTTTTCTGTTATGTGAACATGTACAATATTTCTGTTCACTGAAATGACTGTCAGGGTGTCCATTGTCTCCCCGGTTCTAGGCTGAATTAAGGTTGTGTGTTTATCAGGGAGACAATGGTGCCTCAGCTCTGTGCCCATGATCTGTGCTCCTGGGGGTTCCAAAGGTGGGTTAATACTGAAGTCATATTAGGTAGTATAATTTTCTATTCATTTATCATCTTTCCATTACAAACTAGACCTCTAATATAGTATCTATGAATAAAACATAGTAATTTAAATTAATTAACATTGTGAAGTGTCATATGCTTTTCAAAGAAATGTTTTAAAGTATTAAAGTAAAAAACAATGCAAAATCTCTTTAACATAGCTATTGGTTTTGTTGATCTTTGCCTTAATATTTCTTCAATTTAATTTAGTCCAACAGATTCATATGAAGCAAACAACCCTAGGAAGTATACACACACACACACACACACACACACACACCACATCCATATATAGTATATATATATATATTTCTAGTAATTTTGAACTTCAGGGTTTTATAGAATCAAAAAATTCCAAATAAATCCTCTCTTTTTTAGTAGCAAAAACATAATTACTTGTAGGTTCATCAGAAAAAGGAAAGCGTCTTTATTAACCATTCTCTTGTCTCTTTGTCTACATTCTTTTCCCTCTCAGCTGAGATAAGAGAATTGAGAGCATACATAGTGTGACTCACTGGCCCAAATAAAATCCTCATGATGGTCTTTGTTTTTTCAAGCATAGTTTTTTTTTTGACAGCTTTTAAAAAATAAACAAACAAACAAAAGCCACCACCAATAACAACTACAATTGGAGATATTCTCCAACTTTCTTCCATTTTTAACCTTAAACCCAAAATACATTTAAGCAGACTACAGTAAGTCTTCTAATGGACTCTCAGTTTCTACTAAATGTCATGGATTTCAGAAATCACTTTTGCATTTTTTATTTTGAGATCTGCATCCCAAGAGCTTCTACTTGTAATTCCATAGAGGTTCTTTAGTACACAGAGATTACTCTGCTTATTGAATCATACCAGACTTTAAAATGGTTTCTAATTAAATTTGTCTAAATACTATTTTTTCTGCATAAGACTCTATCTTGGTCTTACTTATTTTCGAGTTCTTGGTGCTGAACATTGTATCCAGAACATAGTACATGTTCAATAAATGCTTGTTAAATAAATGAATCTATAGATTGTGGATACAAAGGTTCTTTAGAATATCTGCACTATTGGAAGTTTATATAGTTCAGTTACAGTGTAATTTCAGATTCTCAGACAAAAGGTTCTATAATGACACATAATCAATAATAGTAATAAGCCTTATTATTTGGGAGTGACAACGGTTCTGCTGCTCCTTTAATGACTCATATGCCACAGTACATAATGTTTCTGTTTGATAATGAAACATTGCATCTTCTAGACAGTTTGCCAGACACGATGATCTAAATGGCTGAGTTTAAAAATAACTTCCAAGCAGTCTCACTAAATGAACAGGCTGTACCATGAGGACTAAGTGAAATATTTAGTTTTCAGGTTGAAATTACTGGTAGCAAGGAGAACCTGTTTTTATTGTGTGTAAAGCACTTATGTGCCTGTAATCTCAGCCACTGGCATAAAACAAAAATTTTATTAGAACAAAGTAAAATAAGTGGATAAATAGCTGTTCCTTATTTGTTTTCTTACATTAAAGCATGTGATATTTAATTCTGTAGCCAGAATGGATCAAATCTCTCTACTGTTGGGAAGCCAAAAGTTGGATCTGAGGGAAAACACCAGATATTTTTATACTAAAGTAATGTTTATTCACTTGAGTAGCCCACAAGGTTATGTATATGATCTATATAGACACATAAAATGATATCACAACTACATACATATGTATATATGCATATACACACATCACAACACAAGCGCATTGTCAGGAAGGACTGGGAAAGGAAATTTGCACTACCTGAATACCCACTATGTGCTGGCTTTATCTCATAAAATTTTCATAACTTTTGTATAAAGAGGCTATAAAAATTTGATAGACTAGCTCCTCTCATTATACAACAGTTGCATGAAAAGAAGGAGGAGTCCTGAAGTAGCCAATGTCTTACCATCACAGATTGAAAGAGTTCAGTGTCGACCCTACTTATCAAGGGGGACCCATCACTGCTTTGTGCAGTATGGAGAAAGCTGGCTTCCCACCCATAAGAAGAGCAAAACAAATATGGGCTGACAAATATTGAGAACTGGCTTGTCCTTACCACGGCACAAAGGACATGAGGCTACTTCTCCAAATAGCTGTTACCACGTGCACAGTGCGTTTGCTCAGATGCGATGTCATGGAAGTGCTGTCTGCCAAACAAACCTGAGCTCTCCTAAAAATGCAAATTACAAAGAATGATGCAAATCAGGTGGAAAATGAGCCTTTATTGCACGCTGACTGGAAGAAGACCTGTTCTGCTCCGTGCTTCTGTTTCAAAGTTTAATTGGCCACTGCTAATGCATCCAAAAGCCAATGGGTGTGCAGACACTCAACTTCTTACCTCCAAACAACCACCTTGTCCTTAAAGAGCCCTCACTTATTACAAAATGTGGTTGCATCCCTGTATGCTTGAGACAGCATAATCCAGTCTGAAAGCTATGTTGGGAATGCATTTGAGTCTTTTTATTACCCAACCCAACCCTCTTATTCTACAGAATTTCAAATGTGGAATTATTTTCATATTCCAGAAGACCCCAGATAATTGTGAAAAATTGAGCCACTGGACTAAGAAAGAAATAAACAAAAGAATTCCCTGCATATCCCAAATATATAATTCCTAATGAGGAAAAAAGGAAAACAAATCTCACCAGGCCACAATACTAAAAAGTAGATATGATATTTAGTACACCTTGTTTCTCCTCCAGTTTCTGAAGTTGTCTTCCCGTTCCCCACTCAATCGTCTCACTTTGTTACACACTCCCACAGGTTTTGCATTTCATGGTCCAAAGGAGAGTTGAGATCTCCTGGGCATCTAGATATTTAGGTAATAAATGCCCAATGGTACAGGAATGATGATGTTTTCCAGAGCAGTGCTTATTTTTGCTTTTGTTCTCAAGGGCTCTCTTGTGCAGTGCAATTTTCATAGTGTTGAACAATGAGGCTTTGCCTTCATCTTGGATCCCAACTAGGGGGAAAATTCTGTTTATCATGCGGCACAAGAGATAGCACATAATTCAGAGGTGGTTGGACGTACCAGCCTGAGATCAATGCACCATGGCTACAAGCATCTTGGACAGTCCCGTTTGAGGACATCAAAGTCCCTATCAATGGATAAAGGCCACTCAGAGCAAACTTCACACCAACACATCTGCACAGAGAGAACCATCAGCCCAAAGAAATGAGGATTAATGGAAAGATACCACTAACATCAGCACAGATAAGAAGCACACATGTGAAACCAGGAGAAGTCAAATAAAGAATTCAGAGTGGGTGGCAAGACAGGCTTTTGTTTTGACTCTCTGGGTTAAGATTGGTCATTAGCTTTTAAGTGTGGAAACATTGGCAGTTTATCTGGGAAAATAGTTGGCATAGAATTTTGTGATTATTTGTTTTAGAGCCATAATCATGTTCTACTCTGCTTTACAGTGTATATTCATGTCATCCTAAACACTTTCTTTAATATTCAAGAATCCCAGAGTTAAGGGCCCTCCTGATGTTATCTTACACTGGTACATCTAGAGTGGACCTTTGAAGACTATTTCAGTTGAATGAAAGGGATCCAGGTTGGGTGGAAACAGGTGTCTTTCTCATGCTGCCACCTTAACAGGTCTTGTCTGGTGGGACTGCCACCTGTTGTCTCAAAGTGCTGAGCCATTGAAACTTTTGGTGACTCTGCTATTGTTTAGCACAACAAGAGCACACAACCATGGATGTTTTTTATCCTGTTTTCTTCCAGTATTTAAATAATCTAGCCTCCTTCTGGAAGGCATTATTTTTACACATTTTAGAGAAGGGTAAACAGGCAGAGAGAAGCACAGTGAATTCTCTGGAAAATGAAAACCTGATTTCGCCAGTCCTCCCTCAGGGCTAATTCACGATTGCATTCCCTTCCTGAGCAAATATACCCAAATCAAATCACCTCTCATCCTTGTCTTAACAACATCTACTTATGTAAGCCCTGCAAATTCAGAATCCCCAGAAGAAAAAAGGACAGAGCATTTATAGTTGTGACCCACACGATTTAAAGTTAGCTAGGAGGCTGGCAAGACACAGTGTCATGCTGCAGTTATTTCCAGAACAGCAGGAGTCTCTTCAAGCCAACCCGCTAAAAGAATGTCACACTTGCCAACCTATGTTCTCCAATACAGTTCTTTTGAGACTGAGTAAATAGTGGAAAAACTTTTATCTTCCCCCTATATTCAAATTAATTAACCAGTAAGTATTCATTCCTGACCCTGAGACAGACAGACACCACAGAGACCTCACCAGTTGCCTGGAATCTGGAATTGAACTTTATGGGTTTGGAGCCTGGCACTATGACTTACTGGCTGGGCAGTCTCAGGCAAGTGACTGAACCTCCCTGTACCTCAGTATCTTGTCAACAAAATGTTGATAATAACAGTACCTGTATCACAGGGTTCAAAGTCTGGCCTGTGGTCAACGAGCTGCACCCTCAAGCTCTCAGGGAGCTTTTATTCTAGTTGGAAGACATGGAAGACACATTAAGACAAATAACCAAAGAGCAGTAAGGGTATACTATGACGCAACAGCAGGCCAGACGAGAGAACTGTCATTGATAGCAAAGCCAATATCCAAGGCTCATGGGACCAACGGGTGCTCTTGAATTAGCCAAAGTGTCCATGTGTAGGGGTCATTCATTGAGCAAATGTTTATGGAGCCCTTACAACACTATAGACATTGTATTTAAAAATTGACTCCCTTGATATTAGACTTAGGTTGAACATTTCAGTGGAAGCAGACGGGAGAACATGAAATTGCAGGAAGGAAATTCTCATTGCCTCTCTCGCCAAAACCTATTCTTATGTGTTTGGGTTCGGAGAAAAATCTGTAAGAATCTCTTTGGGGAGAGAAGCTAGAGGGAGGAGAGAGGGGTATGCATGATGGCATTTAATTTTTACTAATATATTGTTTTAATTACTTTAAATAATCAAAATTACTTAAAAAGTAAACAAAAAAAAACATGATTATGGATTTGAAGGATTCCTGTGTGGCTAGTCCTTAGCAGAGTGATATGAAAGTGATAGAAACTCAGTATATTTTTGTAGAATAAAAGTGTGAATGTTTCAAGTAATTCTGTGTGTGTGTGTGTGTGTGTGTGTGTGTGTGTGTGTATCAGGGATTGAATTCAAGGGCATTTAACCATTGAACCACATTCCCCACCCTTTTATATTTTATTTTGAGATAGGGTTTCATTGAGTTACTTAGGGCCTTGCTAAGTTGTTAAGGCTAGCTTTGAATTTGTCATCCTCCTGCCTCAGCCTCTTGACCCTGTGGGATTACAGGCATGCACCATCATGCCTGGCAAATAATCTTCAATGAATCAGAGAGACATCATTGCAAAATCTCTTTACCAAAAACATCAAGAAAACAATAATCTCAAACAACCTTAAGTTGACTTGAATAAGAAATGGGCACAAAATTCACTAATGCAAGAACCTCTTCCTTATATTCCAGATGATTCTACAGGAAAAGGCAGCCATTATCCTTTTTTTTTTCCTCCCCAAGATCAGAAAAGGCAGCCCGGAGGTGGTCAGAATGACCAGGGAGTGAAGAGGAACACTGGAGAGAAATTATCTCAACATTCTCTAAAAATGGTAAGGATGACTTCATTTAACTGTACCAGGGATCAGGGCTATTGCAATAGGGGCAGAGATTAAAATCAACTCCAAAAACAGCAAAGGCATCTGGGGAGATATAGTCAGAGTGAGGCGATCAGTGGATGAAAAATCACCAAGAAGAGATAGCGAAGGTAGAATGAGTGTTGCTAAATTGGCCTTACAGGATTGTTGCCAGAGGCATGTCAAGGACTTAGATATCAAGGGTAAGGGGGTAAGAAATTTGAACAAGGTATCAAAGATGGAGGGAGTCTAGCTAAAGAATGCTTGTTAAAGGCAGGCCCACGGCTAGCCTGCCTGAGAAAAGGACTCAGGGGAGACTGACCAAATTTGGCCAAAGAGGAGCTCTTTATCAGTGGGCATCTCCATGGAGTGTGTTTTGGAGTCTAACTGTGCAAAAATAAATTCTGTACTAATAAAGGTTTGTGTCACTGTCTTTCATGGTCATCTCCTGGGCATCTTCCTTGAATACTTGGTGTTTCTGAAATGACCAAGACATAAAGCCAGTTTATTAGGCGTTATTTGGCGTCACTCCCACCCCACAGTCCTCTCTGAGAGAAGTGACCCTACAGCCCACATCTTTGGGCCACTATTTCTCTCCCTGTAGCATCATCACAAATATCAGTGAGACACTATACATGAGGGAACTTTGGGCCCGCATCTCATTCAAGTTGATTTTTGCTTCCTTGGTGTCTTGAGTAAAGAGATTTTGCCATGATATTTTTATAATTTACTTAAAGACTATTTGACTTGTTCATTTAAAAAAAAATACATTGGGTACCCATAATTTTTTGGCTTGTCCTCATGCTAGGTCATAGGTGTACAAAAATCCTTCCTAGCCAGGACTGGTTAGATCAGAAAATGATGCTAGAAGTTGTCCCAAATTTGAACGTAGTGAATTGACTTAACTCCATAAGAACATGGTGAGCGTAGGGTTACACTGGGAGAAGAGACATAAAATTTGCAGAGAATGTCCTTCAGCCTTGACTTTTTCTGGTCCAAAGTCAGTTCAGTATAAAGCCTGGCTGAACCTCCTACAAATGCGTCTTGTGTGTTCCTTCTGCAATTTTCTTTTCTTTTTTTTTTTTTTATAATTAGGAAGGATTCTGTTCTTTATAACAAAAGATGTACAAAGCTTGTCCTTCCAGTGCCACCATAAAATAAGAGGTTGTCAATATTCTTTTTGTTCTGAAAGGGTCACAGTTACTTAAAAACCAACACTAATGGAGGCTTGATGTGGAGTATCTGCACCCACTTCTTTTCCACTTCCAGTTGTGCCCTCAATTTCTAAGAACCTGTCCAGGGAGGAAAAGACTTGATTGGACTAGATCTTTAGCACCATCCAAAAATCATAATACTCACAATCAAAGGGGCTGGGGATACTAGAGACTGTTTTATCCTCTTTACATCCAATCCCCAAGGAGAAACAGACTTCTGATAGCCCAAAATAGATCTGAACAGAGGCAAGCTCAGATGTCCACCCCCAATCACCCACTGTCTTAACATTTGACATGCACGCATGCACTGAAGACGCGGCACAGTAGGGCTCTTCTTACTTCTCTTTTCAGGGAAGGTGTTACTCCACAGGCTAAAAATTAACACTTGCCATATGCCAAAATCCTAAAAATTCCCTTTATATGTTCTATCTGTATGTGCAAAATGCCTTTTGCTTTAAGGAAGGATGGGGGAAGGGTGGGGAACCCACTGATTTAAAGGTATGATATATTCGCAATAGTCCTGAATTTTGAACTTTTACAGCGTGGGGGAAATAAGTTTAGAGTCTTAAAATGGTACTCCACAATGGTAGTTCACCGTCAAAATCATGTCTGATGATTATCAAGTGTGTGATTTTGCTGCACTAAAAGCCTGCTGAATTGGGTCCATTTCTGAATAAAAATTGCAGCTACTCTCCCAAACACCTCCGCTCGGCTGGAGATCCGGTCCTCGAGTACACTTTCTGGTCTTTTTAGATTCCTATCGCATTTGCTTCTCAAATGCCTTTTCTTTCATGAAAGCCTGGGTGATAAAGGATAGCAAATATAACCACAGGTTTCAGCCATGAAAATTCAAGCTGGGGAACAGGTTTGTAAGGGGACAGCTTCACCGCCCTTTTTCTGTGAAGGCTGCCTCCCACTGGGATACTAATGAGAAGGTAACACCAGCTATGAAAGGGAAAAGACGGGAAAGAATGGGGATAAGTAGAAAAAGGAAAAGATACTGGTAGCATTAAAATTTCAGAGCAATAGGGCATCTCCTGGTAGCAAAACTGCCCTATGTCAGTCTGTTATTCTAGGAGATTTCTCGGCTTTATCTGCATGTTCATAAGCAGATTGTAGCTAGCTATACTTGAGCTAGAAAGAGAGGCCCTAAAATAAGAAAATAGACATTTCTAATGAAGAAGTGAGCAAATAGATAGGGGGGAATAGGACCTGAGGTCAGCTCATTTTGAAGATAGGAACAGCATTTGTAAGCATCCAAACTGGAATTGTCACAGTCCAGATATATCTGATGTTGTTAAATCCAAGTCCCTGTAGACCATGTATGATGATGGCAATATCAACAAACAGTAGCTAAAAGAATTTGCGTGTTGATCAATTTCTAATAAGAATAATGCTCACAGTCTGTGACCAATGAGAGTATTGAACTTTGTTAATGTTTTGTTAATACATTGTGACGCTTACTGATAAGGATGGAATCGCCTAGACTGTTAAAGCCAGACACTAGTTTTGATCTGGACCAAAGTCAAGAAATGAATTCAAAAAAAGTATAAAACTAGCTTCAAATAAGGGAGTGTCAGTTTTCCAGAGTCCTGGTGGCTGTGTGTCCCTAAAAGCACTCTAGAAGACATGTAACCTTATTCTGACCCAGAACAATACCTGATATTTCTTGACAAAGTCAGGCAAGTGGCTGGTATCAGGAAAATTTCAGGTAATACCAAAATTTCAGGTAATAACAATTCAAGATGCCCTTTATCTCAGTAGTGGGGGTTCCAGAGAAGATGTGAAGATGAAGTGTACTAGTCAGTTTTACGTCGCTCTGACGAAATACCTGAGATGGTCACCTTATAAGCAGGAAAGGTTAATTTTGTTTCACCATTTCAAAGGTTTCAATCAGTGATTGTTTGTTTGGTCCTGTTGCTTTGGCCTGTGGCAAAGTAGCACATCATGAGTGGGAGGACACACAGAGGAAACTGCTTCCCTCATGGTGTCCAGGCGTCAAAGAAAAGAGGAAGGGGCAGAGTCTCAATACTCACTTCGAGGGCATAGCCCCCAGTGACCAAGCCTTCTTCCAGTTGGCATCCTGCTCCTGAAAGTTCCACTGCCTTCCACACTGCCACAGACTGGCCATGAAGCAACACAGGAGCCTTTAGGGACATTTAAGATCCAAATCATAGCACAAAGGAATGACGACATAAAATCAGTCATTAGATTTTTCAACCTAAAGTTGTACTGAGGAAGACACAAGGAGGCCCAGAGATATACTGGACTTCAAATCCCCTGTTCCCAAGTTTGAATTAATTCCAAGGACAGGGATGTCTCTCTACCTGTGAGAAGAGAGACCAAAAGAGAAGAAAACAAGAAGCATCTGACATCCTGGGCAGCCCTCAGGTGCTGCCTTGCTAAAGAGCAGGGGGCCAAATCTTCAGAAAACGTCTTTCTGGATTGAAGAGGGAGAATGAGAGCCGGTCTTGCCATTTGACTTTTAAATGATCAGCCGGAGAATGGAATATGAAAGATATTTAGCATACGATGATTTTTTTCTAAGGTGAAATTAAAGCAAGATTTCCCCTGGCCAATAACCTTAGTAATTTATGAGTTAGAATATTATAAGCCCCCAAATATTATATGCAAAATGCCAAAATCATCATGCAAATATGACAAATGATATGGATGTAAAATAATTTTGAGGAGTGAGTACAGATAAGTGCAGGGTGTAGTAAATAATTCCTTGTGGGGTAGTTTATGTTAACAGTATCTCTGAAAAGTGAAATTTGAAGACTTAAGTTCTAAGAAACAACTACCCCAAAATGATAAGAATTATTTTCCTGATAGTCTCCTGATAAGGACTACAACTATTTCAGTGCTATAATTTCTGATTTTTTTTTTTTTCACTTCTAGAAAGAAAGAACCTGTAGGAGAGAAATTTTGAGCTGAAAGGAAACTTGGAGCTGAAAAATCTCTCCAGTGTCAGGAAGGGAAATGAAATGGCTTTCCCCAAAAGCAAGAGTTGATCAGTTTTCATGCCACCCCTAGATCCAGAATCTTATAATATTCTGAAATTTCTATGATCCCAAACCAGATAACTATCTATAACTAACAATTAACTATCAGTAACTAATAATTATCGATAGCCAGGAACTGGCTTCTGAAACAGATAGTTTCAGAAGATGTTAATTATCTTAACTTATCCTTTATGCATCGAGAAGGAGGTGAGCATGAAAGGCTGCACTCTCTACCCAACACCCAGGACAAGAAGCTTAAGAATCTGCCTTTCTCTGTCTGCGCTGGGTCTTCCCATGAGACCTGAGGCCACCTTCTCAACTTGCCACCGGGAGGTAATTTAGCACTACAAGGCTCTGGATTGCTTTCTATAGAAAGAACATTAGCCCTGCTTTGAAGAGTTGCTTCCATAGTTTAAGGAAAGCAAACAAACAAAAACAAAACAACTCAGGAGAGGAAACAAGCTATTTTGCTTACCATTAAAATAAACCTTTTGTTCATGTTCAAACAACTCCAATGCTTTGGGGACCCCGATGACCCCCATTTTTGCACCAGTTTTGGCTCTCCTAAAATCTGACATCATTAAGAATGAAAAGTAATTTAACTGTCCACCATTAGGACGGCCAGCAGACAGGCTGGCTGGGATGGAAGCACCCCTCCCCCTCCCAGGGTCCTGTTCTGATCCTGTGCCGCAGTCAGCATCTTTGACCTATATTTGATTCTCTTTTTGCAATATGTGCTCTTGATCATGAATCTGCTGAGAAAAGCCTCCTGCTAAATGACAAAACAAGGTAAGCTGTTTCTTATTTGGTTTGAATATACAGGAAGCTGGTGACAACCCAATTTTCTTCTTCTACATCTAAGAAATCGAAAGGTCAGGTGTTAGGAGGGATTAAGGAGAGTTTAGGAGGCAAACCACCCGCTCGGCTGCAAGCCTTATCAGGAGCAAGCCCTGCTATCCTTCATAAGCCTCCGGTGGGTGGCTTGTGCTCATGGCTGGCGGTCTGGGGTGCACATTGCACAGTTTATCATGAAGCAGCATCTTTGAAATGCCAAACTTCATTTATTGATCTTACAATTCTATGTTATCTTCAACAAGCCACGGGAAAAGTAATACATTTTGTATGGATTAATCCTTGTAATTCTACCCAAGGTACACCCGGAGATAACTCAAACTCTCTTCGTCTTCTCATTATCTAAACAGACATGTCTTTCTTTAAGTCATCAACAGAGGTCATCTCCCCAACGCCCTTGTGGAATATTCATTAATCAAATAACTAATTTGAAACGGACCTTCAAAGCATTATTCATTTCCCCAACATTCGCCCAACATCAGTTTAAATGCTTTGTGGGTATAATGATTAGGCTGATGTTTAATTAATTGTGAAATTGTGAATTAAGCCTAAGTTAAAAGATAAATCATTTTTTAGTGCAGGAGAGGAAAAAAAAAAAAAAAAAGAGAGGACCGGAAAGGGTTCGAGAGCTACACTTGTGGTTTAGTGGGGGATTCGTAGCAAATGTCCCTTTATTCATCAGGTTTGAAGGTAAGTTCTGTGAAGCAGACCTTATTGGTCTAGCCTTTCCTGTTAGATTTCAGATTCAGCACCATGTCCATGAGAAGACACTGCTACGGGCCCCAGAACATGGAAACCAACCTAAGTACAACCTGCTGTCCTCCACAAATGTTATTGTGGCTGACGTCTCAGGTGTGGAAATCACGGCTGTAATTTTGTTTATTGTGTGTGAGGGTCAGAGTCCTACGTTTTAACCCTGGGGGAAGGGTTTGATTTCTTCCTTGATCATTCCTATTTTTATGTCCCCACTGGACCCTGAAGTTCATGGTCAGGTGCAGCACCATGACAATCAACCTGGATCGTTTGCCTTTTTAAACCTGCTCTTCCCCCTGCTGGACTATTGACTTCCTGGGTACAGGGTCTGAGCATTATTCATCTTGACACATGCAGCATGGCACTTATCACTGTGCTTTCCAATGGAACAGACCTGGGTTTGTGTTTGCTCTTCATCTTCCTGGAGTACTCGTCCTTCATATGTCCACATGGATCACTCTTTCCTTAGATAGCTGCTCAGGTGTTCTTGATAGCCTTATCTAAAATCATACCTTCTTCTCTCTCTTATCCTGATTTCTTTCTTCTTAGTACTTATTGCTACTTAATCTATTTGTATTTGCTGTTTACCGTCTGATTGTCTTTTCCCTCTTAGGTGTAACCTCCATGGGAAAAGCAACATCTATTCTTTTTAATGCTGCATTCCTTATGTTGGCATGTAGCTACTAAATTAATATTTGTTGAATGAAGGAGATAGCAAACTATTGGGGGGAAAAAGTCTTTCTACTCTGTTTGTTAAGGTACCAGAGGCTATAACATGAAGAAAGACTGATAGAGAAGGAAGTCAATGAAAAAGCAGCTTCCAGAGATGAAGAGATGGATTATTGATTTGATCAGCTGGATCCAGCCATGCCTGAAACTTAATATCTATGGATACTTCAGATTTATGAGGAAATACATTTCCTTACTTAGATGCTTTATGTTTTGTTTCTTCCATCTGCAACTAATTAAAACTTGATAAATGTAGGGTCACTTGTAATTCACTCATAGGTGACTTTTGTTAGCATCTGCCCTTTAGTTACCTTTCTGTCGTCTGTCACTGTGGCTGTTGTTCACCCCCAAAGGCACCTCAGCATCTCCACATGCCCATTCTTTAACCTTGTAAGTTGTATCTGGTTTTCAGGGCTCACCTCTCCCAGCCTGGTTCATCTCAGAGATTATCTGATGTCCACCTCCATGTATGATTTTTCTGACTAATAGAACCTAATGTGAAATGTCTTCTCTGTCCAGTCTGTTCTCTAGACAGGAGTCACAGTATCTTGTCCTCTCTGGTGCCTTCTGAGCCACGGTTCTGACATGATAATCCCTCAAACACAGAATACAGGTCGAGCCCCAGTTATTTACAAAGGGTCAGTTGTCAGCTACCTGAATGCAGATGTTAGCTGCACTACTTACCAAGCCACAAGGCCTCATGCAGATCTCTTAGCCACTCTTTGTAGTTTCCTTATCTGCAAATCCAGAACAATAGCATTGCCTATCTCACTGGGCTGGTAAAGGAGATAATGCATTCCCAGCACTTAGGATAGCATCTGCACATAGTCAGCATGCAGCATTTGCAGCTGTTATTATTTTCATTATGATCAAATCAGCCCTCCAATGAGATGCCCCAAGAGTGAAAAGATTTTATACCTCCTCACGTGTTTCATAAAAGCTTATTGACAGTGTGAGTCTGCCTCCTTTTTTCTTTACTAAGCTTCCTCCCTGGCTACGTACTGAGCAACTTCAGGTAGCAGAAGGGCTATATTTTGCCCTTTTGTAGCTCCAGTCTAGTGATGATCATAAGAGTAGGCACCAAATTTGACCTAAATTGAATGTAATTCTGCAACCTGTACACTCAGCAAAATGAGAAATTATATCTCATCTGATTCGGATGTATGATATGTCAAGATCATTGTACCGTCATGTGTAACTAGTTAAAACAAATTTAAAAAATGAAAATAAATAAATAGGAATAGGTGCCCACTTTGTCAGTGGTAAATCAGGTGGCCAGTGACTGGTCTTTCTTCTTCCTTTCCCATTGAGCTTTCATTTGGTTCCAGAGGACATAACCAATTTTCCTGGGCAAACTTGTACCCTAAAATCCTTACTTGCTTTCCTTCCCATAGGGAACTGACTAGCCCTGGGGAGGAAACATCCATGTTGTGTATGTTTCTCGCTACCTCACAAAACTAAGCCTCAAGCAAGCCCTCGTTAGTCAGTTGGACGGCTTCTTTTCTGAAATAGGAGCCTGGAACCTGCTTAAGCCTTTTGAGGCCAACAGGGGGCCCTCAGGACAGCAACAATCTCCTAACAGTAGGCCAAAATGAGTTTCCTTAAAGCGTCTCCCTTGGAGTCCATTTTGATTATGTCTCTGTCCTGAGATCCTAAGACAAGAATAAAAAAAAAAAAGAAAAGATTTTTAGTAGCTCTGAGTGAATGGCTTAGCCCATCAAAGACCCAACCAATGAATGAATGAGAAATGGGTCAGGGATGTTTACTATCTTCTCTGTTCTAACGCCTGGCAAGAGAGGCGTTAGCCTGGCTTGATGCGCTAGCTTAACCTCATATCTTTTCTTTGCTGGATTTTCAGTATTTTTAAATCCCCTTCATTCTTCAGCAACTGACCAAAACCTGAAGAAGCTGGAGGATGTGAAGAGAATGCACGTGATACTATCAGCTAACATGAACTGGGGTCTCTAGAGGGATCCCAGGGGATGGCCAATATCCCTTCTTCCTGCTTAGGCAAAGATAACTCATCCTAAATCCCAGAAAAGAATTTTTTTTTGGGGGGGGTCTGGTTGGTCCTTAAATAAGCCCTCCCCACAGTGTTCCTGCCTACCAATAGCTGTTCTAACACAAGTGGTTTAGATGAAGGGGATCCCAAACACTTGGAGTATAAAGGGTGATGTGCAGCTCAGATGTCACCAACCGTGAGGTGTGGCTGAAGCGTGCTAATTGACAACTTGGTGTGGTGGCTGTTGTGGATAAACAGATAAAACTCAAATCGACAGGTCAATTATTCTGAAGAATGTCCAGCTAATTTTCCCGTATGAAAAAAACACGGGAAAGCTATTCAAATGAATCAGAAGCTTTCAACTAGCTCAACTGCTTTGACTAACAAGTGGGTCTTGTGAACACTTGAGATAATGGTGGCAAGGTCACTAAGCCACAGGTGTTAAGGAGGGACCACATGCATGCTTCACTTCAGAGAGATGCGTCCTTAGCAACAAATAATATAACTAACCAAGTTGTATTATTTCATCCTCAGCAAAATAGAGCTTCCTCAAGACATGCCAAACACAGTAAAAGCCAATTTGAAATCAAGGCCACCTTCCTCTTAAGAAAATGAGTGCTCAGGGAATTCTCTTGAGATTTCTCACTAAGGTGGCTCAACTCGGGAGCTACCTAATAAGATGCAAAAGTTGGTCAATGTTAGGAATCCCAGTCCTTAAGATGTCATGAGTCAGCAAAATCACTTTCCTGCCCCAAATTTTGGAAAACCAACCAAGGGCTGCCAGTGTTTTCAGTTGTCAAACATACAGCCTACAAAACTAAATGAAACAAAATAATATTGCTCCATATTGTGACCCTGATTTAATAAAATAATACCTTAACAAATGCCAAAAAAAATAGAAGGGATATAATATGAGGGGAAAATATAATTCTTTGAATTGATTTATAATTGGCTTTTGAAAAAAAATTCTATGTTATTCTTATTTTTCTGATTTTATGGCAAACGGATGCAAACTTGATCAGGTACAGGTGTTCAGAGAAGTTTCCAAAAACCAGTAGTATGACTCTTACTCTATGGATGGATGCCTCAGTAAGCTAAGGCATGGAGAGCTGCAGGAATTGATGTGAAATGTGTTCTGGCATCTTCCTGTGTCCCTTGAACTGAGCCTCTCTGGGTCTAGCTCCTCCAAACTCTTTAGGTTCCTCCTGCTCCCCATGTGCAACCCAGGTGGTGCCTGCCTTCCACTGCGCAGCTCCTCACTGACAGGAGTCCTCTATCACTTCCTCTCTGTGCTTCTGGCTTCTCCTCTGTACAAAGGAATGGAGGCTAATAGACTAATTTCTAGGACCCACTCAGTTCTGAAGCATTAGAATTCCAAAGATCTTGCCATATCATACCCAGAATCATCTTCCCATTTGTTCCAGAATCCAGCCATTGATATTTCTCCTGCAGCGTATCTTCATCTGTTTTTCTGAGAGAAAGGTTCGATTCTTGGGAACCCACCCATGGTGGGCCCGTAGGGGCTGAAGTCCTTGGCCCATCGCTTCACCATAGAGCTGGCACATGACCCACTCTGGGCTTGCTGAAACAGGACTTTTTTTGTGTCACAGACAGTGAGGGAGATGACTTTGTTGGGGACAGCGATTGAAGAGTATTCCCTTAACATTGATGTTTGTCAGGAATCTCATAATGTAACCTTGTTTGCAATAAGAATCTTTGCAGATCAATCGAGTTAAAGATCAAGAAAGATCACCCTAAATTTAAAATTTGTTCTATATCCCACGATTGGTGAATTGATTAGAGAAAAGAGGTGTGTGTGTGTGTTTAGGTACAGACACAGGAGAGAGACAGAGAAGGCCATAGGAAGTTGGAGGCAGAGATTGGGATCATCTAGATGCAAAGGGATGCCAGCAATTTCTAGCTAGGAGAGAGCCATGCAATGGATTGTCTCTCAGAGCCCCAGAAGGAAACAACCAAGCTGACACCCTGACTTACAACCTCCCGAACTGTGAGAGAATACATTTCTGCTATTTTAAGACAGTCCGTTTATGGCAATTTGTTACAGCAACCCCAGGAAATTAACACATGGGGTTTGCCGAGCACCATCTTGCCCACCAGAGAGAATTTGTCCTTAGAATGGAGAGAGAAAGAGTGAGCTTTGATTACCAGGTTGAGCCCCTGGATTGAGTCAGGCTTGAAGTCAGCTGCGCCTCTGACCTTCCCAGTGTGTGAGCCAATTGTTTAAGCTCATTGGAGCAAAGTTTCTATCACATATAACTGACAGCTTTCTGATAAATCACAGGTCAGCACTAAGAAAACTGAATTCCTCTTTTAGGGACCAGCCATGGGGCTCTTTTCTCCACAAAGCTTTCCCTGGGCTCTCCAGCCTGAATAGCTCCTTTCTATGGCTCTGTCCTCCTCCCTCACGAGATGCCATTAAACTCACCTTATCTCCCCCATGAGACCTTTAGCCTTTTGAAAGCAAGAACCCTGCCCTTATCTGCTTTTCTTTACTGCGCAAGCTCTATTCCATTTACATGGCAGGTGCTCAGTGCATATTTGATGAACAGATACATGAAAAATTGAAGGGATAAAGAATGGGGCTTCAGCATTGATGGCAGAGAACAGAAAAAGCGAGTTTTGTGTTAAGGGCTCTCCTTGTGTTCCTGGTCTTACCAGACACACAGATCCTCAGCCCACTTGCTAAATAGAATCATAAATCATCCTACCAGGGAAACCGGCCAAAGTCCAGGGCTGCTCTGAGCAGGCATTGGGCTGGTTCCTCTGCCAGCACAGTAACTGCTGGGCTTTTGTAAAGGGCAGTTGCTACTTCAATTCTGAAATGTCTATCATATCACTTTTTTCCTGTTTTCAACCTTTCAGGGACTTCCCACTGTTCTCAGGAAAATGTCCAGACTGGTGTTCATGGCTTACAATGTCCTTTGAGACCTGGCTCCTCCTCACCTCTCTAATATCATCTCTCAAAACTCCTCCACCTTGAATCTATGTTCTGGCTCCTTGCAGATCCCTGATCATGCCAAAAGCTTCATTTGCTCTTCCTTTGCTTTCTCTGTCTCCCTCTTCCCCTGACTCTCTCTCCTCTAGGCCTTTGTTTTCTTCTGGAACAATCACTGTCCCCAGTTCTTTTTACCTAGCTTATGCCAATGCATGTAAATTAGTCCTTTCTTGGACACTATATCCTCCAAGGACCTTCCCTCATTCATGGAGTGTCCCCCGGTAACATGCTTTGGAGGTCTCTGAACCTCTCTACTATAGATTTTGCCACACTGTCTTGTAATTACCCATTTATGTGACAAACTCCCTCATTACATATTATCTAACCAGGTCTACTCAGATCAACATTTTATTTCTAGCACATACCACACAGTAGGGATGCTCAATATGTAGTTGTCAGATAGTTAAATAATTACATAAAGGAAGGAAAGAAGGGAGGGAGAGGAAGAATGAACTTCATGATAATTCTCACAGTCTAACTTGGTCTTGACCCTATCTCTGTTTGTTCATTTCTTTACTCTCAATGAAAAAATCAGGTCTTCCTACTTGGCACAGAGGAGAAGAGGGGGAAGGAGTAAGGACCACATTATCTTTAGAGAAAGTGAGTAGGTCATTTCTAACAGAGTCCCTGTTCTCTCATCTGTCCATGAAGATGATAATGGACATCACTAAGGTCTGTTGACTATTTTAAAGACCTTAAGAAACCATACAAATGCCCATGAAAAGTCAACCTAGGCTAATAAAACAAGAAGAGGCTGGGGCAGAAGGCAAAGTCCATGTGTGGTAGTGAAGAGAGTTCTCTGTTTCTGCTTCTTGCCCTAGGGTAAGTGTTGGGGGGGTCACAGTTCTACTTGAGGGCAGCTATGAGCATGCAGACAGAAAAATCTGTGTCCCCTTCTGATGGAGGCATTGAACTGCTGCTATAAAGTTTTCCAGTCTATTCTTTCCCTATCTGAGCAAATGTAGAAGCCCGAGTCACCATGGAGGTAATCATGGTCCATGGTGGACCTCAAAACTGTAAGAGCAAGAAATGTTTTGTTGGATTAAGCCATTGAGAAGAGTTTAATCTTTTTTATTACAATAGCAAAACTTAGTCTATTTCAATTCATTGGGTTTTTTTTCTTAATTTTCAAAAACCTAGCATGACATTTATCACAGAGGAGATATAAATGTACTATTTGCTGAATGAATGAACAAATGAATGAGTGAATGGGTCAAAAATAATTATGTGAAGTCATGTCACTGAAGATTTTTGCAAAACAGCAATTGGACTTTGAGGGTAAAATAATGGCAGATGAAACAAATGTCTCCAGGCATTGCATCAAATAACCTTCTTGCTTCCTGAAGTAGGAGTAGCTTTGTCAATAGACTCAGTTAAAAACACAAGCATTTTGTAAGAACCACTGATGATAAATCTAAGTGTTTTGATTGTTTTAGTCCTGAATGGCTTTCTCCAAAATATCAGGGATGCAGGATTCGTTGATATTGGTCTTAGCTCCTCAGTGAGATTTAAAACTCAATAATCAATCCAGGAAGTGGCCTGCAATTCATGTGATTAAACAAAAAAAAAATTCCAATATGTAGCATTATATCAAGTGTGGACACATTTTCAGAATTTCTTTTGGTAGAACTCTGTCACTCTGTGACAATAGTAACCTGGTTGGAAACAATAGCATAGCACACACTGTTATGTGTCCTTGTCCCTGAGTTGGCAGAAGCCTACCATCATCGGGACATCAGTATGAAGGCAGGGGATTTCTTCTCTAGTACATTGATTTTAAATTAAATTAACTTTGATCTTTAGGTCATCTCCCAGATTATAAAAGCTGAATGCCACATTAATGATGAAAACAGTAGGAGTAAATGTATTGAAGCAGGTTGAGCGATTTAAATGCTTTGAATGCAACTAATGCAAAACAAGGGCATTACAAGCCAGCTAATTAAGAGTTGTTTTCAGACATGCTAATAGGAAAAAAACTGCTTGAGTGGACGATGCTAGGAAAATGGTTGGGATCTTCTGATGACCGCATCCTTCTTGTCCTGTACAATTTGAGTCCTTCTGTGGTGCCCTCATGAACTTCATTTTCCTCTTGAATCACAGTGGTCACATCTAGTTTCACCACATAATCCACTTTCAGAAGAGTGTATCAGTTATGTCTTGCTGCATGACAAATTACCCCCAAATTTGCTGACTTGAAAACGGCATTATTTATTTTCTCACAGTTTCTATAGATCAGGTATTTGAGGGCAGCTTAGTTGGTTATTTGCTGTAGGGTCTCTGTGTAGTTGCTAACAAGGTCATCTGAAGGCTTAACAGGGAAGGATCTGCCTGGGAAAGTATTTTCTTTCAAGCTCAGTCTAGTGGTTCAGCTTCTTTCAAGCTCAGGATTCAGCTTCTTGCAGGCTGTTGAACGGACAGACTTCAGTTCTTTGAAACTGCCCTAAGCCCTTTGAAACATTCACAGTGAAGCTCAAAACATGGCAACTTGCTTCATAAGAGCAAGCAGACAGAAAGAGGCAGATGGAGAAAGGAACAACAAGAGCGAAAGTGAGAGAACCAGCAAGACGCAAGTTGCAGTGTTTTGAAACTTAATTTTGGAAGTTCCATTCCACCACTTTGGGTATTATTTTTTTCATTAGAAACGAGTCAGTAGATACAGTCTACACTTGCAGGAATGGGATTGTATAGAGCTTAGATACCAGCAGGTGGGGATCCCTGGAAGGTATCTAAGCTGTCTGCTTCACATGAAGAACAGTAGCGGGAAGTCCTTCTCAGACTTTTTTCTTCCCTCCACTCCAAGTTTTAGAAGAGGGCATTAAAAGGACATTTGTGATTGAGGTGGCTTTCTGTAAGTGAGAAAAGTCTTTGCCATGGGCTACCATTTGAAGGTTGTTTAAATAAGGTTGGTTCCCAGGGTGGTGGTGTTGGGAAATGGTGTGAACCCTTAGGAGGCTGGTCCTGATAAATGGTCCTTGGGTCAGCGGGGCCTGCCTTCACAGGGATTGGGCACTTCTCCTGAGAACTAGGTTAGTTCTCATGGAGGGTTGTTATAGAAGTTCAACCCTGGCCTCACCAGTCTCTCTACCTTTTAGTTGTTCATGTGGTCTCTTGCTCCTGTGTGCACTTCCACTATTGCCATCTGCCATGATGTGACAGTCAAGAGGTTCTCACCAGAGCTCAATCAATGGAGATACCACATCCATGAATCTTCAGAGCTGGGAGCTAAATAAACTTCCATACTTTGTAACAATACTGATTTAGGTATATTATTGTAGTAACACCAAACAGACTGTTACAATATGTTTTGGATATACACCCAGAAGAGGAATTGTAGGGTCATAAAGAAACTCTATACTGTTTCCATATGGCTTCGCAGCATACATTTCTACCAACAAATTTAAGGGCTCCAATACTTGCTAGCATTCTTGTCTTTTTGATAACAGCCATCCTAACTGGTATAAGATAATGTCTCCTTGTGGGTTTGATTTGCATTTCTTTAGTAATTAGTGATGCTGAGCACCTTTTCCGATCTCCATTGGCCATTTTTCTGTTTTATTCTTTTAGAGAAATGCCCATTTCAAGTCTGTTGTCCCTTTTCATAACTGGTGATTTATTTTTCTACAATGTGAGCTCCTAAAATATTTTAGATATGAATCCCTTATCAGATCTATGTTTAAGAAATACATTCTACCAATATGTAGGCTGCCTTCTTGTTTTGTTAATTTTTTACTTTGCTGTGTGGGACTGTTTTAGTTTGATGCCATCCTACCTGTTTAATTTTGCTTTCATTATCTGATCTTTTGATGTGGTATTTGAAAAGCATTGCCAAGGTTGATATCCAGGACCTCTCCCAGGTTTTCTTCTAGGAATTCTATGGTTTCAGGTCTTACCTTTATGCCTTTAATCTATTTGCATTGTTGTGTGTGTGTGTGTGTGTGTGTGTGTGTGTGTGTGTGTTTAGTATAAGATAGTGTCCAATTTCATTCTTTTGTATGTGAATATCCAATTTTTTAGAATACAATTTATTGATAAGAGCATCATTTGCCCATGCAGTTAGTGCCCTGGTTGAAAATCAGTTGACCATATATAGTTGGATTTATTTCTAGTTCCCTAATTTATTCTTAGCAATCCATCCTTCAGCTACTTAAAGAAAATAAAATCAATACTTTGTAGAGATATCTGTGCTCCAAAATTAATTGCAGCATTTTCCCTAAAAACCAAGACATGGAAACAATCAAAGTATCTATTGACAGATGAATGGATAGACCATACATTACACACACACAGGAATATTATTCAACCTTAAAAAAGAAAAGAATCCTGTCTTTCACAATAAAATAGCTAAAATTGAGGACATTATGTGAAAAAAGCCAGACATAGAAAGGAAAGTAATGCATGACCTTATTTATATATGCAATATTTTAAAAAAACAAAGAGTAGCAGACATGGAAATGGAAACATAATGGTGTGGGGGTAGGGAGAATGGAGAGATGTAGATTAAAGAGTACTGAGTTACAGTTATGTAGGATGAATGAGTCTACTGACATATAGCACAGGGCTATAGTCAACAATATTGCCTTATATATTGAAAATTTGCTACATTAATAGGTTTTAGGTGTACTTACCATAAAGATGCACCTGTGAGATGATGTAGCAATGACTGTAGCAATCATTTCACAATGTATATCCAAACACCATGTCAAGCCCGCATGGTGGCGCATGCCTGTAATTCCAGCAGCTCGGAAGGGTGAGGCAGGAGGATCTTGAGTTCAAAGCCAGCCTCAGCAATCTAGTGAGGCCTTAAGCAATTCAGTGAGAACCTGTCTCTAATAAAATACAAAGAAAAGGGGCTGGGGATGTGGCTCAGTGGTTAAGTGCCCCTGGATTCAATTCTATTACCAAAAACAACAACAACAAAAACCATGTCCTGTGCTCTAAATATATACAATATATACAATAAAAATTAAAGGCTTTATTGCATCTCACTCAATCAAACTTATAAAGCAATAAGAGTTAGTACACATATGATACTTACTGAATTCTAGGTGGTACTCTAAGTGCTTGATATATATTAACTCATTTAATTCTCAGGTACCTATCTCCCTAAAAAAAGCCTATAAAAGACTATTTTCTCCATTTTAAAGAATAGAAGACTGAGGTACAGTTTATATAAACTCCCCAAATAAGCTCAGCTAGTTCATGTAAAAATAGAGATTCCAAATCAAAATAATCAGAATCCAGAGCCCAGGTTATTATGCATTATCATTCTCTTCCTTTCTTATGTGCTTTGAATCACCTGTTGGTTATAGACCGAAATGTGACCTCCTCTAGATAGATTTCCTATCCCTCAAGATCTTAGAACTTTGGATAAAGTTCTTTAAAAATATAATCAAGGTTAAATAAGTTCATTGAGAGGACCCCCATGCTGGTTTACTGGTGTCCTTAGAGGAAGAAGAGATTAGGACACACAGAAGAAAATCTAGGCACAGGTGCTGAAAATAAAATGGCCATTTACAAGCCAAGGAGGGAGGATCTCAGAACAAACCATTTCTCTCAACACCTTGATCTTGGCCTGCGAGCCTCCAGAATGGTGAGGAAATAAATTTTTGTTGCTTAAGCTATCCAGTCTGTGGTTATTTGTTTTGGCTGCCTAGCAAACTCGTACACCTGCCATGAGAAATATTAATATCCCGGGATGCTGTGCCATACTTTATCTGTGGCTTCCAGTGTCACCTGCCTTGCTTTCAGTTTTCCTAGCTCTGGTGGTACAGAAAGCACTTGGGATTTGGCAGCCAAAGTGAGACTTATCTTTAGCCTGTAAAATAAGCAAGTCCCATACCTTTCACGTAAAGTGAGACTAATGACACCAACTCACAGGGCTGTGGAGGGGGATTAATGAGATAATGTAAAAGTGCCTGGCACAGCACCTGACATATATTAAATTTTTAGTACATGTCATTTATGCCTCAAACAGCAAGTCACGTGTTGAAGCAATTACCGAGGACACAAAACAGAAGCAAAGCTCCTTGCTCATACTCTATGTTCATGGAGTCCTAGAATGAGATAAAAAAAAAATATTTTCAGTTTTTCCTCAGTGCAAACTTTCTCTCAGTTGGTTTGTTGCAATTGTTCCTCACACGATTTCAGAACCTTCCTGACATTTTCATGGAAATGCATAAATCTCAAGCGAACTCCAAAACATCTTAGTTTCTAGTCTTCTATGAATCCTTTAGATTGGAGATGATCCAGAAAAGTACAAGATGCACTGCAACAAAATATCCATCAAAGTGGCCTGCAATGTTCTAGGCAGTAAGCCACCTGCCTAGGAACTGTCATCTATTGACTGATACACAGACCGTCGCAGCCTGCATCAAAGCCAGGTTAGTTATAAGAACAGGGGACATACCAATTATCTTGTATTTTACACAGATTGAATCACATTTGGGGCATTGTTTCTAATAGTAGCCACTTTTAAAAATATAGAAACGAACAAAGAATATGTATTCCTTGGATGATAAAAAGTCTAGGTGAAATTTTTTTTAAAAGACATGAGAACACTTAGCCAGAAGATGAGAAGACTTAGAGTGGACACTTTAAGTGTTTTCAGTTCTGAGAATTCTGTCATGTGGAAGGACATCTCATCTCTGTTCTTCCTTATAACAAAGCTGCAACTTACAGTGAGGCAAAATTTGGTTCGATAAAACTAAACATGTCTGCCATTCTCCCTCAAATTCATGTGCAGAAGTTCTAACCTTCAATGTGACTGTATTTGGAGACAGGCTCTTAAGGAGTAATTAAAGTCAAATGAGGTTATAAGGGTGGGCTTATAATTTGATAGAATTGGTGGCTATAGGGACACAACTTGACGTGACTGCAGTCATACTGAGTCATTACGTGCCGTGAATGTCCCCGAGTAATCCTGATCTCTTTTCTCCATGTCGTTCCCAACATACGATAATCAGACAGAGTGGTATGTGGAGTTTCACAATGGACCCCGGGGCCTTTAGTACCAAAAATGTGCCCTTGGATGTTAGTTGGAGATAAACATGTACCTTCTGCCTTGGAGGAGAGTCACTTTGAGCACTATGTAAGCCCATCCCCTCTTACCCAAGTGACAGGGATGCACCAGTCTTTCTGCTGCCTTTGACCATGTTTCTGCCATGAAGTCGTCAACTGTTTGTTCTCCATGCTGTCCTGGATCTGTCCGCCTCTTTCTTCAGTCTCAAGGCACCGTGTGGCCAGTTCCCAAGCACCGGGACTGGGTTTCTCCAGAACAGTGGCTTTATGAGGAGAGAAAGTATCCTCTCCCTCTTGCTCTCACATGCCCCCCCAGTTCCAGGTCACACACACACCTCAAGGAAAGGTCATGTGGGAAAATACTAGAGGGTTGTCTTCTGCAAGCCAGAAGAAGGCCATCTTCATGAGCCAAACCTCCTATGCTTTGATCTTGGATTTTTCCTGCATTCAGAATTGTGAGAAAATACATTTTTGTTGTTGAAGCCACGGAGTCCAATAGTGGTTTGTTATGGCAGTTCAAGATGTCTAATACAAGGTTTAAAAACTAAAATTGAACAATTTGATAAGCATTGAATACCAAGCAGAGACCCAGGTGCCTGTGTGTGAGGGAATATCAGAGAAGACATCTGTAGTGTAGGTTAGGACTTGCAGTGGCTGATATTTTTGGTCTCTTTCTCCTCTGATGTTCTGCAATTTCACAAGCCTTTAAAGTCATATGGACACAGAAACACTGGACACTGGTCCCTCTGCTTGTACTACTTATACCACTATCTTCTTTCTTGATTTTTTTTTTTTTTTTTTGTACTGGAGATTTAACACAGGAGAACTTGACCACTGAGCTACATATCATCAGCCCTTTTGTTGTTGTTGTTGTTGTTGTTGTTGTTTTGAGACACAGTCTCACTAAGTTGCTTAGGGCCTCTCTAAGTTGCTGAGGCTGGTCTTGAACTTACCATTCTCCTGTCTCAGTCTCCTGAACCACTGGGATTTTAGGCATGGGCCACCACACCTGGCTCTTCTCAAAAAAAGTGATGTAGACTAGATCTATTTTATTAGGGTAGTAGACTAGACAAAATAGTTTTATCACGTGTGTCAGTACAGATTAATTGGCAGTGGTCTCCTGGAACACTGTTTTGAGAAGGATTTTTGAAACTCAGAGGAAAAAAAAATAATTAAGAGCTAATACTTAAGCGGCCTTTGCCATGTGGTAGGCCTTGGTCTGAACATGGCATTTGTGTTGATTTACTTTATATTTGCAACAACTCTAGAATTTGGATTAACATCAACTTTAAAAAAATATGATGTGGCTCAGTGGTAGAGCGCTCACCTAGCAAGTGCAAGACCCTGGGTTCGATTCTCAGCACCACATAAAAATAAATAAATAAATAAAGGTATTGTGTCCAACTACGACTAAAAAAAAATAAATCTTAAAAAAAAAAAAAAAAGAATGCCCTCAAAAGGCTGGGCATATAGCTCAGTTGGTAGAGGGCTTGCCTCACATGCTTAAGGCCCTGGGTTCAATTCCCAACACCACCACATTAAAAAACAAACCAAAAAAAAAAAAAAAAAAAGCCAAAAAGACAAGCAAATATTGGAAGGCCACATGGTTAATAAAGGGTAGTGCCAGACCACATCCCTGTCATTTGGCTTGAGGGCTTGCTAACAACTCCTACATTGTAATACCTTGTCACAGTCAATGTGTGATGTTTACCATGAGTGGTGGGCATTGAATAAAGTAGGTATATCCTTGGAAGGAATCCAGATCTGATTTGGGGGAAACTCAAACTAAAATGTGGATTATAAAATATTTTTTATTTGAATTTCACAGTTCAAATTTAGAAAAATTTCAGACTTTTTAATAATCAAGTGAAAGATCAATGCTCAATAACCTAGACACTAATTTATGGGGATTGAGTGTTTGTTTGAAATTCTATGATTTCTTCTAATCTGTCTGAGGCCATGCTGTACCATTGTATGCCAGGAGGGGTGATAGAAATAGGTAATACCACTCACTAGTCATTATTTCTCTGGCTTTCGTCATCCATCATTTCAGGAACTCCAACTCCCTCCTAAGTAAAATCTCCCTCTCAAATATTTACTTATATGAGCATGATGGGGATTGCAAATACTTTAGGCACACCCTCAATATCTCATTCTTTCCATTAGCTTCCCCCATCTTTCAGTCTAACTCACTGTGACAACTTGAGTTTTCCCCTTGCAACCTCTTACTTGGGATCCAAAGGCTGCAAAACCATTTCCTGTCCCATCTTGTCACCCAACTGTGTCTGCTGAAGGAAATGTTATTGTCTCTCTCTTCTGTGGTTTGGAGTTGGATGATCTGCTTAGATAACCATGTCTGTTGAGTATTCTATCAACAGCCCCCAAGTTTGACACATAACGGTAGGATTTTCCCTCCAGAAAAACACAATCCTGTCTCCAATTTACTCCAAAGGACAATTTTCAATATCTCAGACCCCTCTGTATTTGACAGATTTATGAGACAGGTAAATGAGAGGCACTGGCTTATAAAACTTTCCAAACCAAGCATTCATTGTGAATATGCCCGATTTTCTTATACTATTTGAAGAAAATTCCATATCTTTCCTTGCAAGACACAATGTGTCTCATTTTAGAATTTATTTAAAATAATGTTTTCCACCAAATTGGCCTCAAGAGTCCTGCACCATTTCTCCTTCCACAATTTTCTTCGTTCCCTTTATTGTAGAGAAGGCTAAGGAGAAATGATAAAAATCTACAATTCTTGATCCTGCATTTTAAAATGCAAGATGTGAAAATCAAATAAAGTAGGTCAAGCCTTCTCCATATTTAGCAGAGACTAGCACTTTTCCATATCAGCAAATATTAAAGTTGATAGGCAATCAAAAGTGCTATATCTTCCTTTAGTATAAGAAAATGTTATCAAGAGGTTAGCATTCTATTTTTACCTTAGCCAAAGAAATGGAACAAATCCAACCATATAACTTTATTGCTTGTGACTTTCTAGATGACTATTTTTTACACTTATTTTGCATTTATTAGGACAATAAGTAACAGTTAAACATATTCAACTCATTAACTCTGAGTGAAATTTGTTTAAATGCAGTCAGTGTTTAAGCTTATAAAACCTTCAGGGATTTGAAGCAATATTTAAAGTTGGAAATTCTAATAGAACAAAATGGAGGAATGAGCAAAGAGGAATAATACTTGAATTCAAAACTAGCGGTACCTGGGGAAAAACTTTAAGTCTTTGGTTTATTTTGTGATTGGAGAAGGTTATGAATATCCCCCATTATTCTGGGACATAATAGCACTCAGTTGGACAAATATAATAAAATGTGTAAGTAAAATTAAATGATGGTGCTATTATTCTCCCTAATAATAGCAACTCTAATATCTAGGATGCATGCTCACTACGTTCCTTTAATGAAAAAGAAAAATGTGAAAACCTCTAAAGCAGGCCAATGCTATTAATATAATGAACTTTTTTTTAAAATTCACCTCACTGTCAATGAATGCTTTAAATAACAACTTGGAAGATAAAGAGAAGATGCTGCTTTTACTTAATGGAGGAAGGCATTGGGTTGAAGAATTTCATCATGGGAAGGGCTGTGAGCTGAAGCCTCTAGTCTTTCATCTTCCAAATATGACACCTGCCTTATTAAGGTATGCAAAATAGAGTTGTAGTTACATGGAAACTGGAGCCATTGTTAGATGAGGATGTCATCTCTATCTAATCTGGTCCAGAGTCTTGCTCCTCATGGGAAAATCATCCTTCTTAGGTTCAGCCAACAATTAAATCCAGTCTTTCAGAGTATGGAACACTGGCTTGAAGCAGGTCTTCTACTGTTTCCAGGGTACTGGCTGGTAATCTTGTCCTCAAAGCATTTCATGGCTCATAAACCTCTGACTTTGGTTTTGCATCCCTGTTACTGCCTACATTTCTGGTTTTGATGTAGGACTTAGTCCATGTCTCTGAACATTTCTAGGAGACTCATCCTGCATCACCTTGCAATTTCTAATTTAGACTCTTGCGAGTCTCAAAGTACTCTTCCGCTTCTGTCCTGAGGCTTATTGGAAATTTATCTCTACATAAATTTTCCTTCTTCCCTAAGTGATCATATGCAATTTAGCTTCAGTATTATCCCAGACTTAATCAGAGGGTCTTGTGTTTGCCATGTGTTACCCTCTGGTACTCTAGGAAGAGCATCCCTACCTTGAATGCAGGTTGAACTCTTATGGACTATACGTAAGTCCCCTTTCTTCCTGTGTTTATGTTCCTTATCTCTTTTTCTACCAAATGGTGAAAACAGAATTTATAGGGCTTATTTAAGGAGAAGGAGGAGAAGAGAAAGTGGAAGAGGAGCAGGGGAGGAGGAGAAGCCATGTGTGAAGAGATTACTTTGCTGCTAACATCATGATGCATGTGCTGTGGTTAAACAGTCTAACCTGTTGCTAAACCATAACATGGAATCTAATGAAGGAAAATGATGATCTCTTATCAAATCCAATACCAGCCCATAAGTGACTAATTCTATCAGAAAAAGATTTAAAATGCCTGTCTACAAACTATGATATTTAAGAAGTCTAATGTGGCAACACAGTATATATGTATCAAGAGAGACCCTTGTTGGGTTGAATTTACATTTCTGGAATTCTAATATTTTTACAATTTGGGGAACCCTCTTTTTTTAAAAAAATAAAAGCACAAAATTATAAATGGCAACTTAGTCATTTAGAAATGAGAATAGAAATCAAAACAAGTGATTAATTTTTAAAGCTGCCAAAAATCACAAACATAAGCAACAATGTTCAAATCAGCCAACTCTTTGCCATATCTCTATAATACTTTTGGTTACATTTTCTCTGACTGTTTCTTTATAGGGGAATAATTTTGAAAATTTTTTTCTGTAGAAAATAAGCAGTCTTCTAGAACTATAGACTGATATGCTTTTATTATCAAAAAATTAGGGAAAAATTTTTACCTTAGTTCAGTAATATCTCACAAATTTGAGGAAATGATTATTAAGTTTCTTTTACATCCATGCTATAATAAATGCACTCACTATTCATAATACTGATATGCTTTTGGACCCTACAAACACAGGAATTCCAATAAGTTTTCTGTTATTATCACCATCAAAAAATTCAATCCTTGAAACACTTGTGGTTGTAGGTGCCATATTATAATGAGAATATGCCCAAAAGGAGAGAAATTCTATTGTGACCAGATATTGAAATGGATCCTCCATCTCCAATTTTACCTGCCTGTTGCTTAGAAGATTTTCCAAAAACAGCTTCTGGCTTCACTTGGTTCCAACTGTTTCTCCTCCTAGGACCCACGTACTTCCTGTGACATAGGACACTCTGGATGTCATGAAGCTGAGTAAGTTAGGGTAATGAATGAGAAGAAAACACCTGGAAGCCATCTTGAGGCCAGGAAAGCCAGCAATACCTTACTATCCACAGAAGAACTGCGTGTCGTACGAATACATCCTGCTAAACTTGAATCAGAGTATGGAAAACTGGACCTTCCCTTGGTCAGATCCCAAAGTGCCTGCAACCATGTCACATCACCTGAATTAAAGGGAAATATGAGAGAGTGGAGATGGGAACTCAAAGAAACAGCGGCCTTGAGTAATTTTGGTCCAATTACCTTATGTTTTCAGATTTTCCACATTTATAAAACCTAAAAGGGGGGCGTGGGCAATTAAAGTTTTCCAAAGCTTAACTTCATCAACTTTAAGGTAATATGAGTCTGGTACCAGCTGGCAATTTCCTGAGTGCCTAGGAAAGATACGAAGTTAAGTTCTCTATTAATTGATAATTTACCTGGTATTTGGGAACTATCCTTTGAGAAAGAGTGTTTTAGTCAGCTTTTTCACTGCTGTGACTAAAGGCTCTGACCAAAAACAACTATAGAGGAGGGAATGTTTACTTGAGGGCTCATGGTTTCAGAGATCTTAGTCCGTAGAAGGCTGGCTCCAATCCTCAGGGCTCTAGGTGAGGCAGAACATCATGGCGGGAGAGAGTGGTGGAGGGAAGCAGCTCACATCATTATCAAGAAGCAGGGAGAGAGACTCCACTCAACAGATACAAATAAATACACCAAAGCCATGCCCCAACTTCACCTCCTCCCAGCCACACCCCAATTTCACCTCCTCCAGCCACACCCTACCACTTCAGTTACCACAGTTAATCCCCATCAGGAGATTAAATCACTGATTGGGTTAAGGCTCTTACAACCCAATCATTTCTCCTCCAAACCTTCTTGCATTGTCTCAGTTGTGAGCTTTTGGGGGACACCAAACATCCAAACTATAACAAAGGGCATTATCAACTTACTAATTAGGGTCCTACAGCAAGGTAGAAATATTTCCATGACAATATCAACTGATGGGAATGGCACAGAACAGACTACAAGAAAAATCCAAAAGGATATTGAATTATTCCCATGGATCTTCTTGCTCCTTACTGAGGAGAAATTGTATATGACTATCAGACACAAAATATATTATTTGTAGCTTGTTGAATACTTTGACATAATAAGTCTATATATATTTGATCTCTGCTTCCAGCTCCTGAGGCAGAGCTCCTAAGACTCTTATAATTTGCTGAGTGATGGGGGTCTTAGGAACGGCTTACACAGAGCCCTGAATCCCTTGCCATTTACTGGGTGATGGGAGCCTCTTTTCTTCTAATGAGGTACATGAGGACTGGTCACTGGAAAGGCCAGGCCAGGATAGGAAGCTTGGAATTTTAATCTCCATTCCTCATTCCTTGGAGAGGGGATTAAGGTTGGAAATTGAGTTGATAATCAGTCATGCTTAGTTAATAAGTCCTCCAGAAAATTCCCAAACTGCAGGGTGTAGAGAGCTTCTAACTTGGTGAATGTATCCAATGCTGAAAGTGTGGTGTAATCCAGTCTCCAGGGACAGATGTTCCTGGGTTTGGAAGCTTCTGTGCTTGGGATCCTTCTGGACTTCACTGCATGTACCTCTTTACAAGGCTGTTTACTGTATCCTTTGTAATATCCTTTGTAATGTAAGTAAAGTGTATGTCTGAGTTCTGAGAGTTGTTTGAACAAATTCTTGAACTTGAGGAAAAGATTGTGGGAATCCTTGCTTTGTAACCAAGGGGGGCAAGAAGCGTGAGTCTCCCAGGCACCCAATACTTGTGATTTGTAATGAGGGTGGTCTTGGGGAACTAAGCCCTTAACCTGTGAAGTCTGCACTCACTCTAGATTGGTAGAGTCAGAAATGAATCAAAGTGTAGAACACCCACGTGGTACCTAAAAATTGGAGAATTTGTTGATAGTGTCAAGAAGTAGTATAAGCAGAGAAACAGCTTTCTTTTAGATATAACAATATGCTTTGAGATATTTATGTATCTTCCTATCTATTTATACATAAGACTACATGTATATATAATGCTATAACAAAGGTCTTGGTCATTCTCAAATTCTGCTGTTGTCTGTAAATCCCTCAGGTAGATGTCTGAACTGTTGGGACACTACTTGACTAGTATAGTCAGATATGGGTGTCCAAGTTGGGCTCTACCATAATAGCCTCCATACAGAGTTTGGTCTTAATAAGACTCCTCTTCTAGGTACACCACAAGTAACAGAAGAAGAAACTATTTCAAGAATTGAAACAATTGCTTATATTATAAATTCATTATTTGAAATAACTAAAAAAATTAGTATCTTGAGATAAAGTTTAGTTCTAAATATAGTGGCTCTTCAGGTGGTTCAGAGAAACTGGAGGAAATGAAGAAAATTGTGACAACAGATGCAGGAAACTAATGGGAGTCTCTGTGATTAAATTTAATATGATTTAAAATGTTAATCATATGATCTATGAATATTGGTCATAAAACAAACCACTTTTCTATTATGAAGGAGATATAGAAACACTGTAAATAGCTGTAGGAACAAAAAGGGTTTCTTATTAATAAAACTGTGAGAAGTGAAAATTATGAAATCAAGATATGGACTCTAAATATATCTATAAAAACAATAGCAGCATAAGCTGTGAGGACAGTAGTCTAGGGCATATCCCTTTTCTTCTCAAATACCTACCCTAAGCTGTTGAAGGATTCAGTCTTTGTATATTTACCTGTTTCTTATGTGTATAATTAAGAATTTGTAGGAGAAATATAGGGCTGATAAACACAAAGAGGGGATTACCTAAGTTATTTTTCTTCGGGATTAAAACATATCTAATCCTAAATAGGAAAAAAAAGGGGCTTTCTATTCTGCAAGGTTTCTAGAAAGGACATTCAGAGCCTTGCTTAGAGAGAATTCCAATGCTTAAATTTTTTCATAAAGATAAATTTATGCATCTAACCACATTACAGTTATCTTGAGTCTTCTTTTGTTCCTTTTATAAAAATTGAAGATCACCTTGTGTATAATCCTCTGCACACTAATCATTCACACAATTGTACTAAATTCTTCAAGTTCTGTACTTTCTTTTCTGACCAGAAAAATTCTATTTATTTTGATGTTTTGCTCACATTAATTTCAATCCATTTTTATGACCCTCCTTTTACCTCAATCCATATTTAGTTATACATCTCAGTTTAGATCATCTTATATTAAAAAAATTATTGTTGTGTCAGTCAGAAATGTGTTTGACTGCAGGTAACAGAATCCCTCAACAAATATAGGAAAAGAATTTGCTTCTCTCAGGCAATAAAAGTCTGGTGTTAGTCAGTAAAGGACAGCCTGGTGGCATAATGGTATTATTAAGACCCTGTTATCCCTCCCAATCTTCTATTTAGGCTATTTTCAGCATGAGGCCTTCTTCAACAAGTTGTAACCTAATGGTCACAAGATGGCTACTGCCACCTCCAAGTTCAGGTTCATGTCACCTACCAAGATACATAAAATATTAAAATCCTCTCATCAAGAGGTAGAATCCACTTCCCCATGCACTGAATCTGGGTTAGCCTTGTGAATTACCATGATAAACAGAATGTGAAGTAATTAAAGCTATTCCAGCCTTGGGAAGGGCTGCGGAAACTTGCCTTGATATCTGCTAGAGGATTGGGATCCTGAGAAACAGAGCCTGGCTACTCCAACGAAGACTGCATTGGATGGGAGAGTCTCAAGTGAGCCATATGTGATGACAGACACATGCACGAGCCAGCCAATTCTGCAAGGAGTGTCTAGCTGAGCTCTACCTAAATCTGTGACATAATGAATCACTCACTGAATAAACGGTTGTTGAAGCCATTAAGTCACGGGGCATTTTTATGCAGCAAGATGACTAACACACGTGAGCTCTTCAGAGTTGCCTCGTTCCCATCCCACGTACACCCGAAGTTCCCTTGACCTGGTTTCTCTTCTAGCTGAATGCTTACATTTCATTCTTCATCAATTAAGTGGTGGCATTAACTTCTTTCTACTAAAGTGCTTTTAATAGTTTTGGGCAAGATAACAATGAGCCTACATGGCTTTCTCTTGTGCATATCCTACATATGGTGCTACGAGTTTTGCTCAGATTAGTTCTGGGGAAGCAGGCTACCCAGCACAGTCATCCCTTTTATGCTATTAGATGCTGCTGTTGGTGAAAGATGCTAATGTAACCTATCCCCAAAATTTTAGGATATTCTTATTAAACTCTCAGAAACATCTGGAATCCCTTCTCTGTTCATTTGAGATGAAGGGCATCTTCCCCTCTTACCACTTTGTGAGTGAGTGGAATTCACAATGCACTAACTACCTCCAAAAGTCCCTCTATGACCTGCAGTAATCCATCCCTTGATTACCTCCTGGGAGTGCTGTTAAGAATTTCACTGAGTTTTTCATACTTCCCTTACAATCTCACATCATGGCCTGTCACCTCACATAGGAATAGGACACCTGTTTCTATTTGATCAACCTATACACTGAGATCAAGCAATCCACACACACAGGTTTATAAATTTGCCATCAAATACTAGGATCATTTTGGGCTGCAGAAGAGGAAGAGGTAGAGAGGGGAGAAATTGAAGCAACTGCTTTCCAAGACTCGGAACTAAACAGAAAGTATGGCCTACCTGAGCTCAAATTTTAATCACAAAACTTTCAATTCACTTGAACAGCATCCTGATCGCTTGGGATTCAAAGCTACCTGAAGGACTATAAACATCATGTAATGAATGCCAGTGAGGAGGTGTCGTAAATGTGGAGAGGACTCCTGGTGGGTGCTGCAGGAAGCAGCTGCCCTACAATGTCTGTTCTTATTTAACATCTCCATTCATAAGCCAGAATAGGGAACAGACAGCACACTGATGAAATTCACAGATGGTACTCATTTGGGAGATATTATGAATACCAGGGATATCAGGGAAACGATACAAAAGGACCCAGAGAAGGAATAACAATGAGACTTGACTTTGAAAATGCAAAGCAATGTGTCTGAGTATAAAAAAAAAAGAAATCTTCTACATTTAAATAGAGGGGAAAAAACTGGAAGTCAATGTTGAAAGTGACATCGAGTTGGATAATGGAGTTAGATTTAAAAATAGGCCTTTTAAAATAGAGGGGTGAGTTTACTGGTCTATTTCTTAATTTTCCCTGATCTCTGAAAGCTGAATGAGATGTCCTTCTTATACACTCCCTCATCCTTACCTTGGCACATTGTTCTTATCAATTACTATTTGATTTCTTTTTCTGTCCTTCCCTATCAGATTCTCAGCTTCTGGAACACAGGGACTCAGTTGCACTCATTGCTGTAAACCTGGAGCAGGGCTCAGTGACTGGCACATAGCGGACTCCAGATGAATATATTTTGAAGGTAAAAATGAGTTATTCATAACAGCATTTCTTTGTTTAGGACATGATGGTGAAGAGTTATAAGATAACACTGATTTCAGGGTTCTACAGGTAAAGATGGAGGGAAAGAGAGTTATGGAGAAATCATGCTGTGTTTTGGACTTTGAGTGCCCCCCGCCAAAGCCCACATGTTAAAGGCTTGATCTTTGAGAGGCAAGGTCAGTGGGAGGTCTTTAGATCATTGGGTGCATGACCTTGATTATGGGATCCCAGGCCCTTCCTCACTCTTTTGTGTTTCTGAGTCATGAAGTGGGGCATTTTGTCTACCATGCTCCATGATGGGTTGCTTCATCACAGGTCAAAAGAAACAGGTCAATCCATTAGGAACTGGAACCTCTAAAACCGTGAGCTAAAATACAAACCTTTTGTCTTCATAAGTTAATGATCTCAAGTGCAGATATTGTGTTACAGTTGATGGACAGCTGACTAATGCCGACTTAAATAAAGCTGATTAATACTAATACTGGTAATAATAAGTAATAATACCACTTTTTCTTTTATAGGTCTTTTCTAATTATTATTTGAAGAGAAAAGACTTTAACTCTCCTATTCAAATGGGACAAAGGGGATAAATCCCTTACTATGAAAATAAAGCATTGAAAGTTTAAATGCTCTCTCTGACCTATAGAATATATTTTTGTTGGTTTGAGCATTATGTCAGACATGCAAGTCACAGCGTGTGGTAAGACAGAAAAGAATGCGAAAGTTTGCAATAACTGTTCTCTGAGTGTGGTTACCTCTACTTATGCCCAGAACTTTCTTCGGGAGCACACAAGGTCAACGATCTTCATAATTAAATACTATGATGTTGTAAGCCTCTTTCACTCTCCTTCTCTCTTGAATGTACAGTCGACTGTCCAGAGTCTCCATGACACGTGGGGATATCACCAGCGACTAATGGGATGCTTGCCAGTGTGATTTTGTGTTTCAAATATTTTGCAGCTTGAATTTCTAATACATCAAATATTCACAGCAATGGTATACACAAACAAAAGGTTTGGGGGATCCTTGGCAATTTTCAAGAATGTGAAGCATTCCCGAGACAAAAAAAAAAAAAAAATGAAAAATAAAAGAGGGAGCGTTGGCAATTTCAGACTTTGGAATCAAACAAATATAAATTAAAATCCTCATCTCACTGATTTCTCAGTTGTTTACTTTCTCGAAGCCTCTGTGTCCTGGGCATAGAGTGATATTTACCTCTGGAGCTGTTGTGAAGATTCAATAAGAAAACACGAGCAAAGAAGAGAGCTCGGAGCCAACTCCGGCAGTCGAGTCTCCTGAGTGGTTTATCATGGTTGTAAGGGAATGATGACACGGGGTGACTTCCAAGAACATTTTTATGACCCTCTGGAAAACAGGTTTCCTTTGCAGTACCCCATTCATCCTGCAAGGAGAGTAGAGGTGGGAAGGGGAGAGGGCAGAGCCCTCCTGCCTCCGCCTGGAGATCAATGAGAAATTGATGATCCTGTTGCTCCGGACTCCTGGAGGGCTCGGGTTCATTAATTTCAAACCCGTAGCTCGTAGCTCCTACGTGTAGATCAGAACATGAAACAGATGATGCCTCCCCGCTGGTGGCTAGAGCAGGAAAGGTCATCAATTTCAAGCAGGAGGAGCAAGGGACCCTCTGTTCCTTAGTGGTGGCCTTCCCTGAGACAGATCCCTGCAGCAGACACAGTCCCAGGTGTCTAGAGACACTCTCTTTCTTTCTGGGAAAGAGCTTGTTCTTAAGGACTGCTGCATTCAAAACAGTAATCCAGTGTCTTCTCTTACCCACAGTTTTGCTTTCTGCTTTTATCCACAGTCCAAGAATATCAAGTGGAAAATTCCAGAAGCCAACAATATATATTTTCAATTGTGCATTGTTTTGAGCATTGAAATGAAATCTCACACCCATGCTGTTCTTGTCAACCTGGGCATGGGAATCATCTCTGCCCAGTGTGTACAGCACCTGTCCATTAGCCACTTAAAAACCATCTCCGTTATCAGATTGACTGTTGTGGATTCACAGTGCTTGTGTATAGGGTACAGTACCATCTGAGCTTATAGGCATCCATTGGTGGGGGGGTCTTGAAATGTATCCCTTATGGATGGGGGGGGATGCAGTATAAATGAAAATACTTTCAATCTTAAGAGTAACCAGATTTACATTTCTCTAACGCTGTCTAATTAGCAATTCCACATGCCTAGATCTATAACATCAGAGCTCGAAGGATCGTGGTGATTATCTGAGCTAAGCCTCTAATATAGACATGATATGAAGAAAAGTAGGCCCAGATAAATTCAAGTGGCTTTCCTGAGATTGTACAAAAAAATGGGCAAACCATGTTCTTATTAAAACGTGTGATGACTTGATTCTGTGTGGGTGGATATTGTGTATTACACCCAGTCTGCAGATGAGAGAACTGAGACTTAGGTTTAAGTATTTTCCCAGAGTTTCCATCTGAATAAAAAGCACATCCAGGAATCAAGTCCAGGTCTACAGAATGACTCATGTTCTCAGAGATCTGTACTTCTGAGAAGTGTGAGGAACGTAATTCAGGGAACGCTGAAGTGACACCAGCATTGCCACCCTTGTCCTCCATTCCCCACCAAACATTTTAGACCTGCTGTGCCCTGACATGGTGCTGGGCTCTCAAGAATTTGCAGGGTGGCCCCAAGTGGGAATCTGTGCACAGGACAATGGATGTGCTCATGGGAGAAATCCACACTCTGAAGAATAGGCCTCCCTCTGGCATAGCTGGTGATGGAGGCCTGAAGCATTGTAAGGGTTCCCCTCCACCATTTTGCTGCTGCCGTGGAAATCCCCCCAACAACCTAATCATTTTCACCGGTCACTTCTGAAGGCCTTAAAAGAGCAATGTCATTTTGGCAGGGTTATGCATTAACTTTATTCAATGATCACACATGGGGTTTTCATATAAATGCAGATGAGTTCCCTATTGAGGTTAGGAAGGAATGGGTAATTAGGATAAAAGCTAAAGCGGTGGGCAACTGGAGGGCCTTTGGTATCAAGGAAGTCTCATTCTTGTTCCCTCATATATGATCTTTTTATAGATACAATATTCTTTGATCTCCAAACTGTCAAGTCTGGCCTGTTGGTGCCCATTTCCACAGATCTTTTTATGCAGCATCCCAGATCCTCCAGTCTTGTTTCTTCCAGTTTATTAGTCAACCAGGCAGTCATGTGACCCGCCCAGCAGGCATGCGTCTGAACCGCCCTGCAGGCAGTGCATTTCAATACCACAAGTACTTCTCTACCACACCAAATGTGTGGCCAAGTGCCATCTACTACCTACATCTCTTCCCTGTGGGAGCTCCAGGCTCACCCCGGTATGGCTGCCATGCAATAACAATTCCATTTCCAACATGCACCCATATGTCCCCATGACACATCTGTGAACAGTGTTTGCCCTCAGCAGCAGGAGGGATGGGGGCCTTGCTGAATGAAGTCCAGTGCTTTCCAAGACCCCTGGTAAGGCTAGTGGATGAGGTAGGGGTAGCTATGGCCATGAATACTGTGGTTGCCTCTGGGATGACTGGTGAAGTTAAGGAAATCTAAACAGGTACATAAGCTGGTTTTGTTGTGGTGGTGATGCTGGGCTTGAACCTATGGCCTCCATGCATAACTGGCAAGCACTCTACCACTGAGATATTGTCTCCAGTCCCCAAACTGAGCTGATACTCACCTAGTGGAGCCCTTCAGCACTTCATGCCTCAGTCACCAGCTCTGCCTGAGGGAGACCTGTGCTTTGCAAAACTATTTGACCACAGATTAAGTGCTATCTGAAACTCTGTGGAATGTGTTTTGGAATGCACCATTTGTAAGTGTATTTTCGTTTCATGAGTATGGAACAAGTTTGAATTACACAGACGAATTAGTAAACGTCTACCTAATAGTGTAAACCGTCTTTTTTGTTCTTATCTCCTAATTGTGGTACTTAGAGCATCGGAGAAACATTCATGGATATGGCTTCCTCCCCACAATGCATTTCTTCTTATAAACCCTGGAACCTTCAGTAAGTTATTTAACCTTCTGAGCCTCTGCCTCCTCATTTCTAGGGTACAGATGATAATAGCTATCTACCTTATAAAGTTTTTATTGTGAACTTAATCGATGGCAATCCTTATCATCTCAATTACCAGTTAGGCAGTTAACTCCCCCACTAGTCAGGACAGAAGAGGTTGTGCTGCAGCCACAAATGAATCTCAAAATCCCATGACTTAACAAAGATTTGTTTTCCACATATACTCCATGCTCACTGTGAGTTAGTGAAGGTCAATGCTGAGTAACCCAGGCTGTCCCCCTTAGACTATAACAGAACCATTTGAGACATGCTCAGCCATCCCAGCAAAGGAAAGGAATTCTAGGGACTCTTGCAACAGCAGTTAAATCATTTAGCCAAGAAATGACGTCTGTCACTTGAGCTCACAGTCCTGTGGCTAGATCTACTACTAGAGCTATACTCATGGACTCACCTAACTGCATAGTTCTAAGTAGAGATGAAGCCCAATGAATGTTTGTTAAATGAAGAAGTGAAGGAATAACTCAACAAATAAGAATAATAATTTTTATACAGCATTGTTTCTACATGCCCCAAACTGTGATTTACACTCATTTTTCTTGTTTAATGACTAAATGGACATAACCAGATATGCCACTGGCATGGGTACTGAATCAGATACATTTTCCTAATATTTGATTTTAGTAAAATTTGAAACCATTCTTTTCTCTTCCTTGGCAGCATCAGTTTAGAGGAGATAGCTCAAAAGCCCTGAAGTCCTGCATTCAGTCTGCCCCATTTAAAAACCATTCAAAGGAATTTGACGACGGCATTAGGTGTCTCCATCACGACTTTACGGATCAGTTAATGTGAGCTCGCTTTCAAGTCCAAATCTAGAAGTCCAGGTGCATCTTAACTCTGAACCCTTTGAAGTTTACCCATCCTCATTTAATGTGATAATGTAATCTATATGTTCAGAACCATTTACGGGGCAGGAGAAGGAAAATGGCACACGGAAGCCGAGATGAACTGCTCTCAGGGGCAAAATCCATCTCGCACATGCATTTATCTCTGGCGGACACTGTTGTTTAAACTAAAAATAATCACAGTCAGTTCCGTGACATTAACCTGCTTAGTTACTACTGCATAAAACCAGGAATGAAAATGAGGGCAAAGGTCAGCACTGACTCTAAGGATTATTTTATTTCTATGCTAACACCGTTTCATTCTGCCTGCAGGAAAATGGTGCCTATGTGTCAGAAGAGCGTGCTGAATTCTCGGGTTATAATTAATATACTTGGGCTGTTGTTACACAGAAAAGATTAGAATTCTGAATACTCTGCTTACCCTGACAATGCAGCCGGATTACCACTTAATGCTTAGAAAAGACTTTGCCTGCTCCTGCATGCTCAATAGCATTATTCAGAAGGACCGCTTGCTTGCTTATTTCATTTTCCTTGTCCTTCACCATATTCGAAACAGGTAAAAAGGTAAACATATTAATAGGCTTAATATCCCCCCTCCACCGAGATGCATGTGAATAATAACATCTGTCATGGAAAAAGACCAAAGAGAAGAAAACTCATTCTGGGAAAAAAATAAAGGGGAAAGGAAAAGCCATGAGTGGGGGTGTGGGTGGGGGCGGAAAAAAGCTGAAAAAAATAGAATTTGCATAATGAGCAAAGGAAAAAAAGGTTAGCGCCTTTTATTTGTAAGCTGGTTCTTCTTGAGAATTCCTCAAGGATTAGAACAGACATTAGTCATATCCATACCAAATATGAGGGCAGTAGCCTCAGGGATATTCTTCCTTTTATTCCTCAAGAAACAAGCAATTATTTCTTATCTACAGGAGAAATCATTAGAGGTGGGGGGGAGCACACAGAAACAAAATAAAAGGAAATAAAATAAGATAAAATAATCCCCCAAACCCTAAGGAAGCAGTGTCTTCCGCATCCAAGGTGGAGAATGGCTGTTTGTTAATGCGAAGCAATGCCGACACCTTTTGAATTCTTTCTTACCTAGTCTCCCACTTCAAATAAACAGCAGCTACCTATAACAAAATAACAGTTATCAAACCTAAACAAATTGGAAGTTGTTTGCACAACAGCTGATCTGTTTGGGCTGACAGCCACCGACAAAATGAAGCTAAGACATCTCATATAGTTATTTTCTGGAAGGTGAGCAGCTCAGGTGTTTCCCTGTCCTCTCACAGTGGTATGTGTGTGACCTTTGTGGCTTTAATATTGGGTCAGGGACCTATTTCTTAACTTCTCTGATGGACTCAAATGTCCCTTTGATGTTCTGATGATAGTGTGCACTTCTCCCTTGTAACACTAACTGCCACTGGGTGTCTACATTTAAATAGATGATTATTTTAGGAATGCCTTCTCTACTTATCTGCCTCCCTTAGGATAGGGGACATGCCACTTCTTGGTTCACCATTATGCCCTCATCTCCTATCAAAGGTTGTACATGACAGAAATACAATCAATATGTGTTAAAAGGATGGATTAATGAAAGCAGATAAAACTATCAATTAATCTAACTGACTGCCTGGGACTCTGACTTTCTGTCATCCGGATAGTTCTATTGTTTTTGAATGCCACACCTGTGTCCATGAACTCTTTATCCAGGGATTCTGACTTGGTGATTTTTTTTTTCTTACATAGTTCAATTTTATTTTTAGAGTTGCTTTAGACTTACAGAAAATTTATAAATACTGATACTCTGAGCCTAGTTCTCTGTTATTAATACCTTGTGTTTGTTACAATTAATAAAACCAATATTGACATAGTATGATTCACTAGTCTATACTTCCTTCCTATTTTCTCTGTTCTTAGTTGATGACACTCTGCTGTTTCAGGATTCCATTCCAGACACCAAATCACATTTGATCATTGTATCTCCTTAGACTCTTCTTAGCTGTGACAAATTTGTCACAATATCCTTGTTTTTGATGACTGAGACAGTTTTAAGGAGTAGTGGTTAGATATTTTATAGAATATCCCTCTATTGGGCTTTCTGAAATACTTCTTATGATTAAGTTGGGATTATGGTTTTGGGGGGAGGAAAAGCACAGAGGAGAAATGCTGTCTGCATTACATCACATCATGAAGTAAATATTACCACGACATCACTGTCTTTGTGGACCTCAATCCCATGACTCAAGGATTGTTTGTTGGGTTTCTTCACTATATGTAGCAAAACTTGGGAGATCATTAAATCTAGAGGGCTCCACCCTCATGAAAGGGATTAGCACTCTTTACAAGTGCTGGAGGTTGATGAAAGCACTCTTTTGCCCCTACCCCTTTGGCCATGTGAAAATATAGTGTAACAAGGCGTCATCTTGACAGAGAGCAACTCTCATCAGATACCAACATTGGCACATAAATCTTGAACTTCCTAGCCTTCAGAACTGTAAGGAAAACGTTTCTGTTGTTTATGAACTACCCAGTCCGAGGAGTTTCATTTGTTTGTTTGTTTTTAATTGTAGCACAAATGGGCTAAGCCAGTGTCCTTTCCTTTTTATTGGAGAATGATATTAAAAAACCAAGATCTTCATTCTACTGGAGTGTTATTGCCCCAAAGCCCTCTTAGCAAAGATCAGGAAATATAAGTGTACATTGATTCACAGATCTGTATCTATAGTTCTATAGGTAAACATGTGTGGATATATAAAGCTAAATGAAAGTTTGTACTGACATCTACAATTCAAATCTACCACATCATCAATCATTCTAGACTCTCCCTGCTTTTATGTAAACGCCTACTCTAATAGTGAGAAATCTGGCTCCTGCCATCTGCCATCCATTTACTGAATTGTTCAATTTCAGCACACATGTATAACAGTACCAGAAATTTTAACACAAAACCCCTGTGGGATACAACTTTACCAGCTATTATACATGCTTAAGCACAGATCCTTTTGCTTTTAGTTATAGACTTGACTCATTTTCAAAATTTCTTGGGTCAATGCCTTTTCCTCCATGCCCATCAGTAAAGTTGTTTTCTACATTTGGAATATAGTAACGTGGTTCTGCCTTCCTGCACTCCATCCTAGCATTCTCAGACCTCCTAAATGATACTTTTATTATAAAATATCGACCTCACTCTTTTAGCTGTAACAGTCAATGGGTATTGATAAATTTATGAGGTCATACATCCCAATAATGGCATCATTCCCTAAAAGTCCCTGTGCTTCATCTATTCAATCTTCTCTTCCCTTTACCTCAAATCCCTGCCAAACACTAATTTTTTAAAATCAGTATTAGGCATTTATATGTCATATAATTAGAATCAGATAATATTTAGTCTTAGAGTGGCTTTCTCACTTAGCAATGTGTATTTAAGGTTCATCCAGTCTTTTCATGGCTTGATAGCTCATTTCTTTTTATTGCTAGACAATATTCCAGTGTATGGTATACACTGAAATAAAAAATAAACATACAATTAATTATTTTGTTTATTTATTTATTATTAGTATTATCAGTATTGCTCACTTATTTATTATTAGAAGAAAGGACATTCAAATTCCTTTGATTTTTTTTTTTGGTAATTATAAATATAAAGATTTTGCAGTCCTGTGCAGGCTTATATGTGGACAGAAGTTTTGAAATCAGTTGATTAAATACCTAGGAGAGCAATTGTTGCATAATAGCTCTAGTAAATTTTTATAAGTACTGACAAAATATCACTGAAGAGTGAGCTGGTAATATATTTTTTAAAACAATATATACCCAGTGCTGATTGTGTCCAAAAGTTTTTCCATAGGCATTTTTATATCCTTTATTTGTTCGTTCTGAAAATATTGAATATCTAATATATGGCCAATAATTGGCCAACAATTGGCTCAGGGATGGACTTGGGACTGTGGGCTCTGCTGTAAACAAAACAACAAATGATTCTTTCTTTAAGGAGCTTTTATTCTAGTTAGAGGAAATAGATCATAAATAAAAGAACAAGTAAACACATAAAGCATCAAGGGAAGCTGAGTGCTTATAAAAATTGGCAGAGCAGGGTGGACTGAGAACATCAAGAAGAGTGTACATTATGGCAGATGGATTAGAAAAGGCTTTTCGAGAAGATGACATTTTCTTAGACTGATGTGAGGAAGTGGGTCAGGAACAGGGGATGGTATATGCAAAGGCCCCAAGGCAGTAGTAAACCTAGCATGTTCATGTTCTAGAACAAGCAGGAAGGTCTGCATGAATAGAGCCAAAGAGAGAGGGAGAAAAATGTGAGGCAATGGGAAGGGAGAGAAAGAAGTTAGGGAGACAGGTGGTGAGACCCTTGCCTTTATTCTGGTAAGACAGGAAGTCGCTAGAAATTTCAGCGAAGGGGGCAAATGATCTGCTGAAAACATCCAGTGGCTCCTTTTGAATTCAGAGCATAGGCCAAGCACTCACTGGAGAATTTGTGCTAGAGCAACTCACTGGGAAAAGGCAGACATAGAAAGGTGCCAATAATGTCACTCTAAAGGTAACATTGAGTAAAGGGCATCTGATCCTGCAGGTGAAATGCCACCAGACAGTTGTAGAATGCTTTACATTTTTTTAATGTGTCTGGCACCAAAGTCTTTCATTCCGTGCATTAGTCAAGGAAGACAAAGTCCTCTGTTAAATTTGAGGAAATCAAGGCATAACAATTTTAAAGCGGTAGCCAACAGCAACATTAAATGAACCACAAAATTACTAAGTGCTAAGCATTTCTTCAGCACTATCTACACATGGTTCAATCCGTTTAGTCTCCGTCCAAACTCTATGACTTGTGCTATTGTTTTAGTCAGCTGTTTTGCAGCTGTGACCAAAAGACCTGACTAGAGGAGGAGAAGTTTATTTGGTGCTCACAGTTTCAGAGGTCTCAGTCCATAGGTGGCCGGGTCCATTACTCAGGGCCCACAGAGAGGCAGAACATCATGGTGAAAGAAAAAAAACAGCTCAGGACACAGCATCAAGAAGCAAAGAGTGTCAGGGACAAAATATATGCCTCAAAGGCATGCCCTCAGTGACCTAGTTCCTCCAGCCACACCGTACCTGCCTATGATTACTACCCAGTTAATCCTTATTAGAGAATTAATTCATTGATAAAGTTAAGGTTCTCATAACCCAATCATTTCACCTTTAAGATTTCTCGCATTGTCTCACATATGAGCTTTGGAGGAACACCTCATTACCTAAACCATAACAGCCATTTTATAGATGAGGAAATGGAGACATATGGAGATAATATACCGCCCTCAAAATCACAGAGCTAAAAACGGAAAGAGTAGGAATTCACACAGTGTATCTGGCACCAAAGGCCTAATTCTTAAAAGCACTTGATTGATTTGAGGTCACATAGCATACAGGCCAAAGACTTGATTCTCTTTGTTCTTTACCCCCCAGAACAACAACTATTTGGTTCACTCATGTTAATTACAAATACCTTCCTTGGGAGACTGCCTCCGCTTCTCTGTTTCTGCTGTTTGGGCTCATCAATTGCACCCCTAATTCCAGCTCTGGCCAGCTATCCCATTTGGAACAATTGGCTCAGGGATGGACTTGGGACCCAAATTATTGGATGAGTATGAACTTTGGATTACTGTTGGGAAGAGAGGATCTTTATTTCCCCTGAATTTATTTGTGGGAAAATGCTGGCAGCCATGTGGTAACTGACTGGAGGAGAAGGAGAACCTGAAAGTGAAGCATAACTAAGAGCCACCGAGCTTGTTGGGGGTCTCTGAATCCTTCTCTGCCCAAATCTAGCTTCTCTTGAACTTTTCTATTAGTTGAGTTAATAGATTCCTCCTTTTTGCATGAACCATAAAAATTTGGGTCTCTAGCTTGTGTTTCAAGAATTCTGATACAGTACATTATTGAGTAAATCATACAACACAGTCATATTTGAGGCTTGATGTTTCACCTGGGTGAGGACACACTGAGGGGAAAGGAGCCCTCGCCTAGAATTAGGAGTGTTGGATCCAAATTCCAGCCCTACCAGGGAGTAGTTAGGTAGTCTCTGAGCAGGCTGCCTATTTCTTGAGCCTCATTTTTTTTCCCACTACAAAATGGCAATTATGTGAAATACTTTTGAGTGTTCTATGAAATAAATGTGATAACTTACATGAAAGCATTTACCAGAGTACTTGATCAGAACTCAATAAACATTAGATGTACTTCAACCTACACTGTGCCAAGAGCAGCGTATTGACTATATGGTTTTCTGAACTGCAAGATCAACAGTTTTGGCAGCTATTAACTATGCAAATACTATATGCCAGACCTTGTACCAAGGGGTTGCTTATATGATGTAATTATATGTTTATTTCATCTTTGAGGAATAAAATAAGCTCAGAGAGGTAAGAAACTTAATCTACAGACAATCATCATGTTAGTGGCAGAACTAGGATTTGAATCAGGGTCTGGTGATACTGGAAGCCCGCATTGTCTCCTCTGCATTAAGGTTTCTCCACAAATAAACTGGTTTATGTGCATCACAAATAAAGATGATAGGCTAACTCTATCTCCTAAAGAACATATCCAAGGAGGTTAAACTTACCCCTAGTCAATTGAAAATCAGGAAAAAAAAAAAAAGATGGGAGAGTACAATATTGTATTCATTGACTTATTTATTGACTTTGGAGAAGATATTGGAAAAACTGCACCATGGTGGTTTGACCATTACTTCAGTAAAAATGAAACAAAGACTTTCCTACACATAGTTTCTGTTTTTCTTTCAAAAGAAGGGGGAAAATACACATCTTTTAATCAACCCCCTCCTTTTATTCTGAATCAATCTTAATATTTAAACAGAACTTCTCAATAATTAAAGTGGTCATTGTGGAAAGAAGCAGGGTGAGACAAGGATTTTGGGTTTGCTATGGTTCCAAGCCTAGGAGACCTGAAGTCTTAAATGAAGGAAATGGTAAAATATTGCTAAAGAGTTCACTTCTTGTTGTTCATTCATCAATAATAGATACTTTCACTTAGGAAGGTACAGTGACTCATACATTATTTGCCTAGTGTGATTTTGTAGTCCGAAACACACCCAAAAGACAACTGCACAACTGCACTCTCCTGTCCCCTCAGACATCTCTTCCCACCTAAGACCTGCTGGAGCTCATCTGCTCTCTTAACTGGAACTGCAATTTCATTCCATGTCTCATCCATTTCCCTGATTGCAACTATTTAGTACATTCTCAAAGAAAGATGATTACAACTCACTGGTTCTTAATGCTTAATTTATTTACATGCATGCCCGCTACAGGGTTATTTTACTCGTCTCCTAAATGATGGCATAAAATCATTGAAAAATGATGGGCAATAAACATTGCTATTCCGCAGCAGCCCTCAGTGGAGAATAACACCCACTGTCACGACCAACATTGGTTGACCCGTGTTCCATCGCTTTAAAACCCAGCCATAATGAAGGCAGGGAGGGCATAAAATTCCTTTATTGCTACTTTGTTCTGACAATACTTTACACAAGAACAGATTTTTTTCAGTTAAAATAAAACCCATACCAAATTGGTATTTTTTGTGTCGCTAACTGAAGCAAAACCACATATATTTCCCCCTTTTTTCTTTCTTTTTCTTAAAAGAATATCATATTAGTTGAAAGAAAGCGTGAATTTCTGGAACTATGACAGTGTTCTCATTGTCTCTTCTGCGACTGCCTGGGCAAGGCTATTCACATTAAGCTGAACAAATGCCACATTTGCATTTCCGATAAGTGCTAGCATTTTCTGTATTTCTTTGGCAATTCTCATTTCAGTGAGAACACCTGAAAAGTTACCTAAATCAATCTATCATGATTGTTCATCATCCTATCCAAATTGGAAGGGGAAAATGGGAGGGGGTTTCCTCTAATTTATAAAAAGTCTTGTCTCAGCAGAAAGGACATTGATTTTTTGTTTGTTTGTTTGTTTGTTTTTTGTTTTTTTTAGGGATTCGAATAAGAATGAGGCAATAAGGTTAAAAAGAGCAGAACCAGTCCCCCCCCACCCCCTACCTCCCGCCAAACAAAACAGTAGAAGAGTGTTGGTGCCAGCAGGCAAGGGGTATTAGTCCACATCCCAGAAAGCAGGAGGCATTAATAAAGGTGCTCCTCCAACTACTTCTTATCTCAACAGCATCCACAGCTTTCTACTTCCTTTAAGGAAAAAAAAAAGTATATATATGTGTATATATATATAAAGGTGGCTATTAACCTCTTTAGATTTTAAGGATACAAAATCAATGTAAGGCAGTTCTGGTTTCAGTAAAATATAGAAACATATCTTGCTTTCTACTCTCCAAGAGTCTGAGGAGGAGCAGACTTTGCCAAATCAGGATTATGAAGGCCTCAAGCATCCATCAGAGCATACCACAAACCTTCTCATGGTTTCATCTAAGTCTGACCTAAATGGAAGACGGTTGGTGGTCTTTGGAGCAATGATTAAGACTAAAGATGGTTAGCCCAAGAAAGAATATTTCCATAAAAAGAAATGGATATTAGTGTCCCCATATGGAGGGAAGAGTACTTCTGAAAGAGAGTAGTAGAGGACAGAGGACCGAGGGACATAGCTTCTCCTCCACCTGGCATTTTCTCCTCTCCCTTCATCACTCTTGTTCCTCTTTCAACAGGGAAAGAGAGGCTCCAAAATGACCTTCATCACTTGGCAAAAGAATTAGTCAATTCCCACACTCCTCACATACTCCTGGGCACAGATATGTCAGGCCCACCCATGATTGTGTGCATATTACTTAGGGAGAGTTTATAAATCAGAATTACTTAGTGTGTTGGTTTGAATGGTGGTCCACCAGGATAAACCCATGACCCAATTCCAGGAAACTGTGAATCTTACTTTACTTAGTAAAAAGATCTTTGTAGTTCTCACTATGGTCCTGAGATAGGAATATTATGGATCTTCCAGGTGAGTCCCAAACCCAGCCACAAATATCCTTTATAGAAGACCCACAGAGAAGATAGTGTGAAGGTGGAGGCAAGAGACTGGAATGATGTGTCCACAAGCCAAAGAACCCTAAAGAATGAGGCAAGAAAGAATTCTCCCCTAGAGCCTCTAGAGTAGTACTGTCAACAACTTGGCTTCCAGAATGACGAGGGAATGCGTTTCTGTTATTTTCAAGCACCCAGTTTCTGGCAATGTGTTGAAGCAGCCCTAGGAATCTAACTTGCACAGGGAGATTGTAAAGCTCCCATATCCAGACATCACTATGTGACAATTAAATGACACTTTCTGCAGGTAGAATCTGGGCATAAAGAATTTTTACAACTCTCCCAGGAAACTCAATGGATGTGAAAGCCAAGAACCACCAATATAGGGTTTAGGCTATTGTACCTGCTTATTAGTTAAAATTGCTTCCACCAGACATTAAGTCAACCCTGACTTGGGAAAGTTCTTTTTTGAGTGTGTGAGTTCATCAGTATGACTTTTCTGATAGGTGAGTAGTGGCTGTTTGTTCTGGCTCATCACAATGGCCCCCTTATTATAACCATCCTATAATGAAAAGAGCAATAAGTGCTACTATCTAATGAGTGCCTACTAGGTACAAATACTGGATATGAAATGATAATAAGGCAAACTTGGTGCCTCTCTGTGGAACTTACAGCCTAGAAAAGGATTATAAATATGGAAATTGGCAATTATAATATAATGTGGAGGAATAACAGTGGAGAAAGTACAGGGTACATAGAAGGCTCATGGGGAGGGGACATGAGACCTAGAGTTGGCATAAGGGAAGGTTCCAGGAAGAGGTGGCACCTAATCTAAGACCAAATAATAACCGCCAAAAGTAGATTTGCCAGATGAAGGGCAGGAGTATCCCAGCAGAGGGAGTAGACAGGGTTATTGAAGGCAATCTAAGGCCCAGCTCAGACTGGATTCCCACCAACTGCCCCTAACTGTCCATAGGCTCCTTTTGTTGTTCAGCCACACCATTCACATACGTATCATCCATGGCCTCATTGGCACAAGTGTAAAGGGGAATCTTTGCAACAGAGACTACTTGGACTGTAAAATCTAAAAATAATATTTATCATCTGGTCATTGACAGGAAAAGTTTGTTGGCCCCTTCTCTAGAGCCAAAAGAATAAGTTCACCATAAAGAGGCAACAGGGAAGAAGTTTTATAGGCAGGCGAGAGAGAATGATGTTGGGAAAATTCAAGGAAGAACTGAGACAGAATCTGAGAGCTTGTTAACCAGAAGGCAAGGTCTGGTCTTCATATTAGTCAGAGTTTCCCAGAGAAACAGAACCAACAGGAGATATATACATGCCTATATCACATAGGTCTCTACATATGTTTATTCTAAACTTTTTATGAGGAATTGGCTCGTGTGATTATGAAGGCTGAGAACTTCCAGGATCTGCAGGGAACAAGCTGAAGGCCCAGGAGGAGCTCATGGTGTAGTTCCAGCGCCTGCGCCTCCTTCGCTACACACCTCTCTCTCTCTCTCTCTCTCTCTCTCTCTCTCTCTCTCTCTCTCTCTCTCTAATTTGGAAAGTGTACAAATTCCTGCATCTATTTAAATTGGATTTCAACCAACTGGAGATTTGTCAGTAAATGGAGTCACAATAAATAGAGCACTTCAAACTTTCTTGAAGCTGAAGTAGTAATTTCATCATCATTTTGATCAGAGGCAGTCTCCTGTAAGCCTTTTTGATGAGTTTTGTGAAAACAAAATCCATGTGGACTGGAATTTCTCAAACTTAGTTTCAGGTTAAAATTAAAGATAAACATTTACTGAGAGTTGATGTCTTGCAAAAAAAAAATTTTTTTTAAGGAAAAATCCTTTCAAAGTCTTCCATAACTTGAGCATATTGGTGTGTTTTCTGAAATTCAAACTTTTGGGCATTAAGTATCTCCCCAAGATCCCTTGATAGGATAGACCTGAAAAAATTAACTTAGGAGTACAATTTAAGCAATAAAACTGGTTAACCTTTCAACATCAGCACATCAGTGTAGCAAAATACGATGGCAGGTGTCGTATGCAATGACTGAGGAATCCTGATGGGACCTTAGTTAATGGTCACTTCTGTCACTGGTCCATCACTGGAATGGAAAGGAATAAGAATCCTTGTTTCCACAGTTCTACAGATTGTGTTTAAGCCCATTATGTCAGTTGCATTTAAAAAATTATAGCTTATTTTATGTAATTAACCTACCAATATGTCCAGTTAAAAAATAAAAATAAAAAGAGGGTGAGTCCACTATTGTAGAAGGGATCTTGTGGGTTTGAAAATCTAGAATAACATATGGTTTTGGAAGGAGGGGCTGATATGGAAAAAGGTAGGTGATAGAGATGAAAAAGAATGGCAATAGGATGATTTGGAAATCTCCCTCCTGGTTGCCTGAGGGGAAAACTGATGTGCTTGCTTCTTCACTCATATCCCTGGAGTTGAAGGCCATTTTTAAAAATTTTGTTACCCAACCAATTAACTGGAGAAAGTATTTTTCAACTTTTCTGACACAAGAAATTGTAATGTTCTACACATAAATGTTAACCAAAAATTGCATATGCATTATTTGAGGTCAGCAATGCCTGGAAAAGTAAGACCATCTCTTACTATAATCCTTCTGTTACCAGTGCAAACTTAAGGGCTAAATAAACTTAATCAATGTAGCATGTGTTCACTAGAGTGACAAAAATACAAAATCTAATGTGTAAGAACTGAGTTCCTTGGTATAAATAACTGAGAAATAAAGACTGATCTGAAATGGAAAATAAAGTGAATATTTGCTTTGGATTCTGCTAGATGGAAATGTCATTATGCCACTTTTGCTTTCCATAAGGAACAGAATTCTTCCTGGTTTTTCCACCTTTAATGCTGAAGAAGAATACATTGCTCATTCTGGTTTACCCTTCTTTCTCTTGAGGGAGCTATCTGAAAGAAATGTACCTTTGTCTTGATTTCCTCATTGTTCCTTAGGCATGGGTCAGAGGGGACATGACGCTGGCTCTAACATTAGTGTGACCAGCAGGTATGTCTGTCTAATTCTGAGATTCAATAGTCCTAAGTCCACATGGTTTCCAAACCTGACTAGTCACTCCATCTTAATCTCTACCAGTATTTTACTTCTCTACCTCACATATTTTCAAATTGTTAAGAACTCTTTTTTTTTAGTATACTTCATTTTATTGTATTTTTAAATAAATTGTAGATTTGTGGCAACTCTGCACTGAACAAGTCTATCAATGTCATTTTTTTCCAACAGCTCCAGTTATCATTAATATTTTTAGCAAAAAGTATCTTTAATTAAAATTTTTACATTATTTTTTAGATATAATGCCATTTTCACCCTTTTAGACTATGATATAGTGTAAATATGACTCTTACATATACAGGAAACTAAAAAAACATCCGTTTAACTCACTTCATTGCGATATTCACTTTATTGCAGTGGTCTGGAACAAAGCCTGAGAAATCTTGAATTTATAATAATATATTGTAATAACATATTGGGCAATTATAATCTTGAATTATGCCTATAATTGTTATACTGCATCATTTAATGAATTATGATAAAGAAAAAAACTATGTTATACAAGTTTGGTCCAGATTCTATTTTCTTCTCTGAATATATTTGATCCATAGTTTGCTGAACCATTGAATGCAGAACCTGTGGATAATGAAAGCCAACTATAATTATGATTAATATGATAAAGGACCTAATGGGAAAGGTAGACATGTAAGAACAGATGAATAACATAGACAGAAAGTTGGAAACCAAGAAAGAATCTAAAGGAACGTCTAGAAATCAAAAGCACAGGCAGAATAAACGAAAAAATGCCTGTGATGGAGATTCATCAATAAACTTCTCATGACTGAGGAAGGAATCAGAGAACTTCAAGACAGGTTGATGGAAACTTCCTGATCCAAGATGCAAAGAGAAAAGAACAAAAACAACAACAAAACATGTGAGAGCTGTGGGATGAAATCGAAATTTATGTTACTGAAATGACCAGCCACGTTGAGAAATATTTGAAGGAATAATGGCTGGAAATTTTCTCAAATTAATAGGAGACCTCAAATTCAGGAAGTCTAGAGAATTTCAAGTAAGGAGAAAACTCAAAAAAAAAAAAAAAAAGCACAGAAAGGCAAATCATATTCCAACTGCAGAAAACTAAGATGAAAAGAAAATCTTGAAAGAAGCCAAAAGGAGAGGTCCTTGGGCAGGAGGGAATCTTACCCCTGAGGAACAAAGGATAAGAACTACAAAAAAGAAATCCCCAACATTTAGCAGATCTTATACATTATCTGATTAGTGTTGACCAAAGATGGTACCAGAAATTTTTTGGTCTTTGAGAATTTCAGCTTGGCAAAGCAAGCCAGTCAGTAGATGCCACTTGTCCTGACGTCACAGCCTATGAACTTAAACCCAGTTAGCAGAAATGTTCCAGTGAGAGCCTGCTTTTGGCACATTGCATCTACCATGTGTGTGAGAGAAAGCATTTGCTCTGGACTGGCTTCTTTCTTAGAGATGGTCTCTGCAGGTCTTCCTACCTTCTAACAATGTTTAGAAAATTAGATGATGACAGCTCTAGTCACTGATTTTATTCTAGTGCTTTCCTTTTCCATCAAGTGTATTTAGAATAGCTCCACTCCCATTTCCCCTTTGGGTCATGTGTTACTAGGACTGGGAGGTGTTCTCATGTAGGGTGAGCTATGGTTAGTAGGTTGTCCTTCACTTGTTCCATGATACACCACATCTTGCAAGCAGACATTTTCAAGTTATGCTACTGGGCCCATTACTACTGATTCCTGTCATGGAGTTGCTTAAGCCAAACATAACTTCCTGCCAAAAAAAAAAAAGTTTATACTGTTTACATAATTTTTAAATTCAGAGTCTGCTTGGAATCCTGTGGCTATAAAGCAACCATGCAAGTTTGAGGTTAGTTCCCTTTCTTAACCCTGAAGAGAGTTTGAGACAATATAAAAGAGGAGAACAATTTGGCCTAGAATCTACCCAAATAAACCAATTAGATAAATTATTTCATCTGCACAGAGGCAAAATAAGTAAAGGGAAAGAAAAAATCCATCCTGCCCACCCATGAAAACCAGAAAGAAGGATGTGGTTCTCAGAACATAGTTCACATTGCTTCCTCACAAAATTCAGTTTGCTTTTTCAAATTTTCTGTTGTTTAAATTCTTCTCCAAATTTCTGTTTTTCAAACCACAGGTAAAACAGTCAATAACTTGTCTTCCGTCTTTCAGTAGAAGCTAGGGAAAATGTTTGCACGGAAGCAGTGTAAATAATTGATAACAGCATTTTAGGCAACTTCCCAATTTATATTTTCTTCCTGAAAAAAAGTAAAAATAAAAACAAAACCCAAAGACAACCCATAGAGAGGAACTAGACATGTGAAACTCACCTTTACTAAGAAAAATAAAACCCAATTGTCATCCCAGCTTGGGCTGAGATGGGATGTGTGATGGCATGTGGACTGGGAAATGTATTTTCCAAAGGGTGAAAAGCTGAGCCTAATGCCTATTCTTTTAATAGTTAGCTGAACTATGAAAAGTTTGAGGAGGAAAGAAGGTGGGTAAAGGTGGATTCTCGCACCTGTGCCTGGCTTACCCAGGGTGTGGATACTAGTCCAACAGCTGATGAGCAGGAATTCCAAGTGGCAGCGCTCACCCTCAGGGAGCTGGTAGACCCTTGAAGTTGGCGACTTGCAAGACAGGCAGTACAGTGGAGTGGTGAAGGGCAGCAACTCTGGAACTAGTCAGTTTGGATCAAATTCTGGACCTTCTTAGCACTTTACTGTTAGCTTTAACATCTCGATGCCTCAATGATTATAAATGATGATGCAAATGGTGATGATTATATGAGACCTAAGATTAATATAAGGTACTTAGAAGGGTGCCTCCCCTCCACCCATATACTACTTCTATTTTCAAGTCTACTATTTTAGTCAGCTTTTTCACTGCTGTGATTAAAAGACCTGATAAGAACAATTTTAGAGGTGGAAAAGTTCATTTGGGGGCTCATGGTTTCAGAGGTCTCAGTCCATAGACAGCAGGCTCCATTCCTCAGAGCTTGAGGTGAGTCAGACCATCATGGCGGAAGAGTGGGGCAGAGGGAAGCTGTTCACATGATGATCAGGAAGCAGAGAGACATGCCACTGCCAGACCCAAAATATATATCCCAAAGCCACGCTCCTCCAGGCACACCTTACCAGCCTTCAGTTACCACTCAGTTAATTCCCACCAGGGGATTAATTCACTGACTGGTTTATGGCTATTAAAACCTAATCATTTCATCTCTGAATATTTGTGATTTTCCTCATACATGAACTTTGGGGAGACACCTATTATTTAAACCATAGCATGTATCCAAACTGCAAATGACGGGGCAGCATGGAAAGAGTTCAGAAGTCAAGTACTCAGGACCTCGTGAGCTTGCATTAGAATTCTGATTATGTTACTAACTACATGTCACTTAATGTCTCTGAGATTCAGGTTTCTTTTTTATAAAATGTAGAAGGTATAGTCTGTTTCAAATCATTGTATTGAGCAGTAAATTAATCAAAAAGGTTTTAAAAGTCATATCCTGCCATAAGTCCTCAATAATTATTTATATCTCTTCCTATCTTCTTTCTCACCCCAATATCCAATATCCTTTATGCCTTCTCACAAAGTCTAACTCTAAAACTATAAACTATTACTTCACCTAACAAGAGGGATTTGATCTGGAATTGATGCTGTACTAATGTACTGGATCAGGAAGTAAGGAGATGGGAGGTAAGAATCGGGAAGTAGGAAGTAGGAGGTGAGATTGGGTTCCTGAAGTACCGTCTTGAAGACCAAGCTCTGTAACCACATTCAACCACAAGTGTTTATTGGTGTCAGCATAATACTAGTAGTCACAGGAATTACAACAGTAAAACAACACATTCCCTGGCTGCAGATAACTTAGAAGAGAGAAGAAAAGCTCACTGGTAACTCTAATGCAAAATAACCATTGTTGAGAGCCAAGCCAAAAGGGCCCCAGCAAACTTCCAGCTGCCAGCAAACTTCCAGCTGCCAGCTGATGATTGGCTCACAGCAGCCCCATTAAACTTCTAGCTGCCAACTGATTGGCTCCTCTATGGTGATGCTCATTGAGCTGTTTCCCCGTCCTTTCAGACCACGGAGCTGCTCAATGGGGGACTTTTTTTGGCTCCGCCCATGCAACCCAGCCAATCGGCCTCAAGAGCAGGAGGAGTGGGGGAGGTTGAGAGGCTTGTGGGAAGCCTGTGGTGGCAGTTGGGCTCTGAGGGTTTTCCTGAAGAGCTATGTGGTGCCGTGTGTGTGTGTGTGTGTGTGTGTGTGTGTGTGTGTTCTAAAAATAAAGTTCGTTTCTTTTGACAAGTGGCTCCTGAATTGTGCCCAGCCAGACTGCAGCAGACCATGATTTACATACCAACAAATATACAAAACAAATGTCACAGAAGTTCTGAAGAGTGAGCCTGTCTAGTTTGCTAATAAGGAAAAACGTCAAGAGAGAGATAATAGCTTATCTGGTCTTTGAAGCTGAGTAGGGTTTCTATTGGTGATAAAGGTAGAACAAAGTCTTACCAAGACAATGGTCACTATTATGAGTGGAATTGTGTCTCCCTCAAATTTCATATATGTAAATCCTGCCCTCGTATGGTGGAAAGTGACTGTATGTAGAAGTAGAATCTTTAAGGAATTGCTTAAGTAAAATGAGGTTATTGGGGTGTGTCCTAATCCAATATGACTTGTATCCTTATACAATGAGGAGATTAGGACAAAAAGATATGCAGGAATAAGATCTTGCAAAGACACAAGGGGAAGATATCCATCTATAAGTCCAAGAGAAACTCTCAGAAGAAACCAGCCCTGCTAATAACTTGATCTCAGATTTCCAGCCTCCATAATCATTCAAACCAAATTTCTGATGTTTAAACCACAGCCCGTGGTACTTAGGATAGAAACAAAGGTTTGAAAGAAGATGTAGAAACCCATTAAAAGATAAAAATGATTGCCACCACAGCAGTAGATAGGATGGACAGAAAAAAAAAAAAAAACCCACAACTACAAATTGATGAGTGATCACCATAAAAGATCTTAAATAAGATCTTCAACACTGCCCAGAGTTATAGAGATAGCAAGTAGATGCATAGAGAGTCCATTCCTATTGTTGAGCTTTAGGAAAATGATGAGGATGCAAGTCAGACTACAAGGTATTCAATTAAGAGTCACAAAGAAGTGCTGTCAACAGGTGACATAAAAGTCAGGGTTTTGAGTGACACTGAGAGGGACTGCCTCCTTCAGTGTTGACCTCTACTCACCTCAATTTGCCCATCTTAATGCTGACCTTGTAATTAAATGAAGTGGACTTGATGTGTGGCAACGGAGAGTGATAGGAAGTGATATTAAGTGAAGAAAGAATGACAAATTCAACTTACTTTTACACACACACACACACATACACACACAAGGGATTGAACCCAGGGCACTTTACCACAGAACTACATCCTTACCCCTTTCTAATTTTTGTTTTGAGACAGGGTCTCACTAAGTTGCTTAGAGACTCACTAAATTGCTGAGGCTGACTTTGAACTTAAGATCTTCCTGCCTTATCCACCTGAGCAGCTGGGATTACAGGCATGCACTACCATGTCCAGCTCAATTTACTTTGTAAAACATTATTGAGGTAGCACTTTCAAAACACAAAATGTATCTGTTTTAATGATATAGTTTCATTAATTTTGATAAATATTTCTATTATAACTACAGAAAAAAATCAAAAGAAAGACTATTTTTACTAACCCCCCGAATTTAATGTTTTTTTTTTTCTGCCATTCGGTATCTATAACCAAACCCCAGACTTAGGTAATCATTGATCTGTTTCATTCATTATATGTTGAATTAAAACTAAAATTGAATCAAATAGTATAAATTCTATGTGTTTAGCTTCTTTCTTTCAGCATAGGTGTTTTGAAGATTCATCCACAATTTATAAATAATTTTTGCTGAGCATAATGGCACATGCCTATATTCCCAATGACTTGGGAGGTAGAGGCAGGAGGTTTGCAAGTCTGAGGCCAACCTGGACAACTTAGCAAGACCCTGTTTCAAAATAAAATATAAAAAGGGGTGGGGATGTAACTCAGTAGTAAAGCGTCCCTGGGATAAATCCCCAGACCTCCCCCCCAAAAAAAATTATGTCCATAAAAACATAATTTTGTTTTTCTGCCGAGCAGCCTTACATTGTATGGATGTACTGCATTTAAAAAAAAAAAATGTGTTCACCTGTTTGTGGACATCAGGGTTGTTTCTCATTTTTTACTCCTATAATAAAACTGCTATGAATATTTATGAAGCTATTCTAAATGGCATGGTATTTTTAAATTCAACATTCCAATTATTTATTCTAGGACTTCTACAATTTTCTCTTTATCTGTTTTTCAGTATTTTGGTTATAATGAATCTTGCTGCGTTTGCCTGCCTCCCAGTCTTCCTTTCTTCCTGCTTACAGTGTCTTGAGTTTCTTGGAGCTGTATGTAGGTTTATAATTTTTAACAAATTTGGAACATTTCTGATCCCTTTTTCCTCAAGAATATTCCCTGAGTCAAAAACCTTTTACTTAGACTCCAATTATATTTATGTTAGACTCCTTGATATTTTCTTTTAAATTCCTCCTTTCCAGTATTTTTGACTCTGCATATTTAATTTTTGAATGGATTTTGTTTTCATGTTTTTAAATTTATTGCTCTTTTTTCATAATATCTAATGGCTACAATTCCTGGCCAATAAAATTTAAATTTTGTATACTGTGTTTTCTATTTCTACAAATTTTATTTTGTCCTTTTTATAATTTCGATTTTTATCCTAGTTAAATTCAGACTTTTCCTTCAAATTCTTGAATATTATGAGCAAACTTAACATTCTTTTCTGTTGATCTATCACCTCTGTCATGCTTGGGCCTATTTACACTGACTAATTTTTTTTCCTTCATGTTTATAAAACTGCTTCTTTGCATGTCTAGCAATTTTTTTCATTGAGTGGTAAACATTAAAATTTTAGATCATTGAGGTTTTAGGTTTGGTTTGGCCTGATTTTATTTTTCTCCTACTCCATTAATACTTGATGGCAGACAGGCAGTTAAATTGCTTATGGATAACTTTGATCCTTTTGAGACTTGGTTTTACATTTTGTTGCTGTTGTGGATGTTGTTGTTAACAGCAAGTGTGCTACTCTAGTCCTCACAGTAATCTGTGCTTGTCCTGAGGTCTGTCCTGAACACCCCAAGTGTTGTAGGGGGGTCACTCCACTCTGAAAATGTAAATTCTTCCCAGTGTCACGTGAACTCGGGAAACTTTGTAAATCCCTGGAATTGTTCTTTCTCTGAGGTTTTCCTTTGCTTGATTTCATGGAGTTTTGTTATATTGATTCAGGTATAGATCAGCATTTTACTGAATACCAAATTGGCCTCTAAGTTGATTTGAGGACTTCTTTCACTTGTGGCCTCATTTATTCTTTTTTCTATCCTGAAAATTCTAGCTGCCTCAGCTTCCCCAAACTTTAATCTCTGCTGTCAACTCAGAGGCTCTGTAGGGCTCTGTTTGAGTTGCTCTTCACTGCACATTTACCCAGAAATTGCTTTTAGAGAAAAAGCCAAGGCAATCATAGGACTCACCGCTGTTGTTTTTCTTTATTAAGGATCGTGGCCCCATACAGCTGTGGTCCAGTGTCAGAAAGCAGCTGTTAATGTGTTTCATTCACTTCTAATTTTTTATTGTGAGAAGATGAGTCTGAATTGTTACTTTCTCATGTCCAGAAGCAGAAATTGTTCAAGTTGCTTTTTTTTTTTCAGTGCTGAGAAAACCAACTAAAGAAAATATTTAGGACATCAATCTATAGAAGAACTATAGAATGGAATTCTTTTGCTTTTTATTAATAGCTGGATTTTATTGAGAATCTATCAATAGGAGGCACGGTGCCGGATGCTTTCTGTATATATCTTTTCTCATTTTGTTCTCATAATGGCATTTGAGAGATGAATTATTATTCCCACTTAACAAGTGAGGAAATAGTGGTTGTAAATAGCACTTAAGCAGTAGAGTTATGATTCGAAGCTGTCTACTGCTAACTCTGATCCATTTTGCTGTGTTCCTCCTCTCTATTTGAATTGCTTGGAAGAGGGATAGAGTGGGTGGCAGTACATGAGGGATTAGCAGAGTAGAAAGAAGATTTTAGGGTTAAAGCAGAAACTACAGATAAGAGAGCATGACTGGCAAAGCCAGTGTAGGTGAGTGACTCAGATCCCCGTTTTAATCTAAATGGTATATATGTTCCTCACTTTGAAAAGCTCAATTTAAATTCACTTGCCCTAATTTTTCACTGGTTCTCTGCGCCATTCCCAAATTTCTGAAAGTTTGCAATTTTTCTCCTACCACTTGGAGACTTTGGTTTGCAAGGGCTGTGTCTGGCCTCTTATTAATTTCCTCCGACTTCTTGTCGCTCAGCTCTGCCCCTGCGGGTTTTCTCTTTGGGATTTTTCCATCTCTTTCTGTTGCTATTATGAAATAGACCTTTGGTCTCTGGGGTTCTTTCCATAGAGTTTTAAGCATAGTTTTGCGATTCCTATTATTAAAAAAAAAAAAAATCCTTCCTTGATCATCAACTTCTGCCTAAGCATGAGCCAGTTTCCTCACTTGTATTTTTGGCCTCTGTTCCCTGAGGATAGAACTCAATCTGCCTTGCTGCAGACACATCCAATGCAACACCTCTCCCACCTGGACTCCTGAGCCAGCCACAGCCCACAAACAGCACTCAGGGAGCTACTTGAAAAGCTCTTACGACTCAAATCAAACAGCTTTTCATCAGCCCTGCTTTTATTTAATTTAGCTTCTGATTTTGGAAATTCAATTGGTCATTAAAACCCTTTATCTGCCACAGTTATCCTCTTTCTCTTTTATGACTTATTGTGTACCCCAGCTGGGCTTTGTACAATTAGGCAGTATTTCATATTCTGTTTGGCTGGGGGCAGGGGTGGCTGAATTTTAGTTTGGAAATCAGGATCTTTCTTGTATCCAAACCTGTTAGCTGTATGGTGCAACTCATCCCCTAGTTTTTGACCTCACTGCTTGTATCAGGAAAGATTATATTCAGAGGTGGCTGGTAGGAAGCATCACACCTGCCAACACTAGTTGACTCCAAATGGTGACCAGGAGAGACAAGTTGAGCGGGACTCTGAGGACTTTTAAGCTCACACCAGAAAAGTGTGACCACCAGTTAGCAGTGGCTGCCATGTGGCAGGGAGGGGAGGGTGGTGACACATTTGTCAATCACGGAAACTTGTCCTTCCCTTGTGACAAATCATCTTCTCAAGTGCTGATCATTTGATTTCCCATTGTTTTCTATACTTTACCGTAGATTACATTTTTTTTTTCTTTTTTGCCTTAGTGAGATGACACTCATTGTCCTTTTTCATTTATCTTGACGCCTAGGGAGTTGGCTCCTGCGGACATCAGGACTACCCATGTCCTCTAATTAGATATCTGCCATTTTATGATTCTGGGTCCAATTTCTCTCTGCCTCCTAAGTATCTAGACTAGAATGTGTTTTCCCATCAAGTGTCTACTTCTTATATTACATTCTGATTTCTACACCTAAATCATGTCATTCTAGACTGAGGAAAGGAAACTCAATATGTTCCCTTACATTCGGAATTTGAATTCATGGCGGGTAGTTTCTTTTTCTGGTTTATTGCCCCTCGATTCATTGTTTATGTGATGTGAATCGTATGTTCCAGACTTGCTGGCACCTTTCAAAAAGAAAGGCACTGCTGAAAGGAGTTCTGTGCTATGCTTTGTCAAACAAACGACAACAACAACAACAACAACAAAAAAAAACAACACATTTGTGCTTGTTAACAGTCTGTTTTATTTTGGTGTCTGTTAATCTGATGCTATCACATATGTTTAATACGTGGTAATAATGTTTATGGAATCACTTCATAATAATTACAGTAGGGGCCCAGGATCGCAGCAGCAGGTAAGACGTTATAGGCTTATCAAACCAGCTTATGACAAACCCACTGCCCCTTTCTCTGTGAGTGCTTGCAGGCAGGCTGGAAGCCTGCTGCCATACCACCTTGCTGTCAGCCTGTGTGTTCATATGGGGCTCAATTTGCAGCCTTTTCTACACCCCTGGGGCACATTTCCACACCCTGATGAGCTATCTCTGTTTGAAAACCCCATGTAATGGAAAAGTGCCCATAAAACTGCCAGAGAGTATCAGAGATTGGAACAGTAGAAGGAAATCTAGCTAATAATAATAGCAGTGATACACATAAACATGTATACACATGTGTGTATGGATATACGTGTTTATGTATGCATGTGTATATATTTCACTATATTTCAGCTCTGATTAGGAGGCTTAATTCTTTAGAATTGTCATTTGTGGAAATACCATTCTAAATGCTTCCTAGAGAATGACAGAGAGAAAAGGTGCTATAGTGGGGCAAGATAAACAGTACCAAAGATGAATCCGGTTTTTTTTTTTGTGTGTGTGTGTGAGATGAAACCAAGAAGAGGAAGAATACCCCAGAGTAGGAATTTTCCATCCTGGTCAGCATTTCTCAAAATGCATTTCTTGGAATTCTAGTCCTTAGGAAGTTGAGAAGGGCATGCCATCAGGAGTGTATGCTCAAGTGAGATTTTTTAAATCTGGGTTAACCAAATTAAAGGATTTCTTAGGTCTTTTAATATGATAATGAGTATTTAGACTCCAAGCATGGGAACAAAGGAGAGGGCGATTCTCAGTTTTCTTGGTCACCAAATTTTTTTTTTTTTTTTTTTTTTTTGCAGAATGTAATTCAAGGCTGGTTTTGTAGGAGAGAGAAGCTGGTCCAGGTCATTTTATTCTGGAGCTCAGAAAACATGGATATTCATAGCATAAACTTGAGTATACTATGAACAATCACATATGTTGTAGGTTTGTCAAAATAAAAATTCCAAGACAGGACAATTAGCTAGAGCAATAGGAAGAAGTTCTTTGTGAAATATTTTGGCCTGGATTCGGAGTGCTGCAGAAAATCTAGAAGACATTTGCATGCTTATAATGAGCAGGCACAGGCTGTTTTTGAAGATAAATAACTGTTTAATAAGGTATTGAGTTTATGAAGGAGAAATTATAAATTCAAAACACTCACTAGTCTGATTTTTTCAAATTGTCTTCCCACATTCACAAGAGTGGCTGAGAGGACAGGAGCCCTGCTTCATCACTTTGTTTCTTAAATCAGGAAGACAAGGTCATTACCATGATGGCAGCCGACTCCATTTCTCAGGCCTGAGTTGAGACAGAACATCAAGGCAGAAGGGTGTGATGGAGGAAAGCAGCTCAGGACAATTCACCAGGAAGCAGAGACTTAAGCCCAGTTCAATAAATATAAACCCAAAGACACACCCTCAGTGACCTCCTTCCTCCAGCCACACCTTACCTGTCTGCTGTTAACCACCCAGTTAATCCCTATCAGGGGATTAATACACTGATTAGGTTAAGGCTCTCAGAACCCAATCATTTTACCTCTAAGTTTTTTTGCATTGTCTCACACTTGAATTTTTGGGGGAACACCTCATATCTAAACTATAACACCGCCTATTTAAATTGCCCACTCTGAATCTATCACTTTTTACTGTATCTTTCCTGTCCATCTTCTAAATATCCCTCAGTTTTATAAAATGAAATTTCATTACATACTGGATTTGGTTTACTATCTAATTTGTCAAAGAATAGTCTATTCTCTCCTTGTTATGATTTGAATATATGGTGTCCCTCCAAAACTCCTGTGTTAATACAAGAATGTTTGGAGGTGAAATGATTGGACTGTGAGAGCTATAACCCAATGAGTTCATCATAGTGTGAATGGACTGACTGGGTGATAACTCTAGGCAAGGGGTGGTGTGGCTGGGGGAGGTGGGCCACTGGGGGTGTGCCCAGGGAAGAGTGCATCTTCCCGGGGGACCTTCCCTCACTCTGTTTCTTGGCTGCCTGGAGCAGAGCAGAACTCTATCATGCCTTTCTACCATGGGCTGAACCTCTGAAACTGTAGGGCTAAAATAAACTGTTCCTCTCCTTAGTTGCTCTTGTTGGGTATTTTGGTGACAGCAGTAAAAAGCTAACATACTGCTCCTTTTACTTTTTAATTTTGCCTCACTGCTTAACCTTTTGCAATCTGTTTTTCATGAAAAAGACTTCTCTCAACAGAAAATATTTGCAGATCATATATCTGGTAAAAGTTGAATACATGGAATGTACAAAGAACTACTAAAAGTCAAAAATCCAAAGACAAAACAACCCAATAGCCTTAAAGAAGAATGAAATTATGGCATTTGCTGGTAAAGGGATGGAACTGGAGAACATTATGCTAAGCAAAATAAGCCAGTCCCAAAGAACCAAAGGTCAAATGTTTTGTCTGATATGTGGATGCTAATTCACAATAAGGGGGGATGGGCAGAATAGAGGTATTTTGGATTACACAGAGGGGAGTAAATGGGGGAGGGTTCTGGGGGTAGGAATTAACCAGAAATTTCACCCTATGTACATATATGATTACATAATCTGTGTAATTCTACATCATGTACAACCAGATGAATGAGAAGTTATATTCCATGTATGTATAATGTGTCAAAATGCATTGCACTGTCATGTATGACTAATTAGAACAAAAATAAATAAATAAATAAATATAGATAAAATTTCTAAAAAATTGGTCATAAACTTTGCTATGGTTTGATGTGTTTCCTAAGAGTTTATGTGTTGGAATTCAATCCTCAACAAGAGGGTGGACACCTAGTCCATAGACACCTATGGTGCTTAGAGGAGAGCCCTTGGGGGTGATTAGGACTAACTAAAGTCATCTGGGTGGAGCCTCATGATTTAATCTGGGTGGCTTTCTAAGAAAGGGAGAGAGTCAGGTGCAGCAGTGCAGGCCTGTAATCCCAACAACTCAGGAGACGGAGGCAAGAGGGTCTCAAGTTCAAGGTCAGCCTGGACAACATGGTAAGACTCAATAGAAAGGATTAGAAATATGGTTCAGTGGTAAAGCTCCCCTGGGTTCAATTCACAGAACTGCAAGAGACACACACATGCACAGGTGTGCTCTCTATATATTCCAGATGATATCCTATGCCACCTTGGGACTCTGCCAGCAAAGAGACATTCACTAAGTTCAGCTCCAGAACCCTGAGCCAAAATAAACCTCTTATTTTTATAAAGTAGTTTGTTTTAGGCATTTTATTTTAGTAAATAAAATTAGAATAACACAGAAAGTTAGTGATGCAGGTGAAATCTGGAATTGTGTTCTCAGCAACAGAAAATGCACTAACATAGACTTGAATGGGCATTTCTCCATAGAAGATACACAAATGGCCAATGAGCACATAAACATATTATCAACATCTTTACACATTAAGGAAACACCAATCAAAACCACAATAAAATACTATTTCATACCTATGAGGATATCCCCTAAAATAAGTACCAAGTATTGGTGAGAAAAGGGAAAGATTAAAATGAAACCCTGGCTTTACATGACTTCATTGCTTGTGGGAAAGTATAATGGTGCAGTCACTGTGGAAAACTTGGTTCTTCATAAAACTAATACAGAATTTTCATATGATACAGCAACTCCACACCTTGTTACATAACCAAAAGAACTGAAAATAACAAATTGCATAGGTATTTATGTAGCAATATTCACTACAGTATTATCCACATTAGTTAAAACATGGAAAGAATTCAAATGTCCGTCAACAGATGAATGGATAAACCCAATGTGATATATGCTTATAAGAGAATATTACTCATCGTTAAAAAAGGAGTGAAGGACTGATATGCATTAACACCAATAAACCCTGAAGATATTACCTTAAATGAAATAGGACAAATATGAAATGAGAAATATTGGGTGATCCCATTTGTATAGGAGCGTTGGAATAGGCAACTTCATAGAGACAAGACTAAGATGTTTGGTTACTAGGGACTTGGGTTCAGGGAGACTGGGGAGTTTTCACTTAATAGTTACAGAGTTTCTGTTTGGGGTGATGAAAACATTGGAAGAAAAGATAGTATTGATAGTTGTCCAACATTGGGAATGTGGTTAATGCCACTGAACTATGTACTTCGAAATAGTTAAATGACAAGTTTTAGAGATATATCCACCAGTAAATAAATAAACAAATTATTAATTAATTAAAATAAAAACTCTCCCAGGAAAATTCTTCCTGAGACAGGTCAGGGCTTTGTAGAAAGACTCATGAAAATCTGATCTGCAAAATATTCACCAGTTGCTCAGAGGCCACTTTCTCAGGGAAACCTCTCCTGACTGTCGGTTTTTAAATCCCCACTCTCTCTTACTTTCACATTCCTCATGTCCCTTTTTGCTTCATTTTCCTCCAACACATATACCCAGCTGATGTAATGCCTATAGTCCTGCATTCTTTTTCAATGAGGATGAGTTCTGAGATGTTTTTGTCAGCTTTATCGCTACTGTGACTAAGACACCCAGTGAGAACAATATTCTAGGAGGAAAAGTTTATTTAGGGGCTCACAGTTTCAGAGGTCTCAGTCCATAGGCAGCTCCATTCCTCAGAGCCTGAGGTGAGGCTGAACACCTTGGCAGAAGAGTATGGCGGAGGGAAGCAGCTCACAGGAAGGTCAAGAAGCAGAGAGAGCCTAAGCTCAGCTCACCAAATATACACCCCAAAGCCATGCCCCTAATGACCTACCTCCTCCAGCCACACCCTACCCGCCTTCAGTTAACACTCAGTTAATCCTATTAGGGGATCAATTTATTGATTGTGTTAAGACTCTCATAACCCAAATCATTTCTCCTCTAAACCTTGCATTGTTTCATACATGAGCTTTTGGGGAACCCCTCATATTTCAAATCATAACATGACAGCTGCATCATTAGGTCATCTCATTGTGAGAACATCATTGGGTGTACACGGTATCAAGTCACTAGGTGATGTAATCTTATGGGTCCACTGTCATATATGTGGTCTGGGGGTTATGTAGTACATGACTGTATCTGTATTTAATGTATCCCTCCTAACTAGAATACAAATTTTATGAAGGCAGGGACTTCTACCTGGATTTCTTCCCTCTGCTCTGACCTCAGTGCCTAGGACTGTGTCTGACATCCTGTAAGTCCTAAAATAAACGTTTGTGGAGTGCAGATCAGTGGATGCATACCTACCAGAAATGTGGGTAGTCCTTGAACGACTGTCTCACAGTCCTTCTTCCTTAGCCGTCCTTCTGATGGATCAAGGGTTCAACCCTGTCTCACAAGGTGAGGTGAGAGCACTGCTTACGATAAAACACTTAGAAGATGGAGATGGCTGCTGAAATTGACTTTTTAAAAAAATGTAAATCAGCGTAACTGTATTTTTAAAAATATGAGCAATTCTCTTTGCCATCTAACCAGAAGCAGGCCGGGTGCCAAAGATTTTCTTGGAGCATGCCTACGTTTTTGCTAGGGACTAAGCAAAAACAAAAACAAATAGACAAAAATAACAATTTTTATTCACAAAAATGGTAATGTTGAGAAAATGGGAAGAAGAGGTGAAGAAGGAAATCCTCCCGATGTAAATTTCTGAGGTTCCCACTGGTAGGAAAGCCTGGGTGTGTGAGTGTAGAGCCAGGGGTACTGCCATTGCTAGGTTCAGCTGTCAGTTCCTGCTCTTGAAGCTGTCTGAACCCAAGAGAGGCCTCCCAGCTGCTAAGGCTGCCCTTTGTGCCCCTGCCTTACCTTCTTGCCTCTCCCCAGAATCTCTCTTTGACCCCTCTTCACCAGGGCTGATAATTGCCTTGTCCCTCAATTCTGCCTCCTTGTAGAATGCAGAGCCTGAGCAACACTTCTTTTTCTCCTTTAGTCTTCATTTCAAGGCAATGCTGTCTTTGCATCTGTCCAATGATTCCATTTGAAAAGGATTAGCTGTGTTCCTAGTGCAAAACCATAGGCATTCAAGAGGTCCAAGAAGATGGAGAGCTGCTGACCCTCCACGGTCATTGTTACCCTGCAAAGCTCGATGTAGATACCTCCTCTGCTTTGAAATCTGTCCTGAGTGTCCCCATTGAGCCTCTGCAGTCATCTGTGCACTCCTCTATCCAGCTAAATGATCCCGAGTCAGTGTCTATTCTATTATGTGAATCCCTCTAGAATAACAACCACGTTTAGGTAGTTTGTACCCCCGTCCCTAGCTTCCTGCCTGTGATAGAGGCAATAATCAGTATAAATTTGTTGAACTTCTTTAATTATCTCTGCCTATCTGCCATCTCATTCGCTCTATCTGACTTCCTCCATCCTTTCTCCATTCCATCCAGTTTCCCTCCATCTTTTCCTTCTTCTCTTACCCTCCTACTTTGCCGCCTAAATCTAAAATTTTTAACAGACTCTTCAGAAGTTGAACATGACAATAGATATCAGAATTTGCTCACTTTCCCAGGATTCCTCCTTCCATTCTCAGTCTATGGCTCATGTTTAACCAGATACCTGGGCATCCCATAGCTCAGTCAAGTTGACACAAAAATTAACCATCCCAGATCCACAAATAGATTTTACAACAAGAGAAAGCTAATGCTCTAAGGAACTTTTCCAATGTCATCAACTGATGAAAGGTGGCTGGTGCGTTATTTTAGTCAGCTTTTTAACTGCTGTGTCTAAAAGACCTGACAAGAACAATTTTAGAGTAGGAAAAATTCATTTGGGAGTTCATGGTTTCAGAAGTCTCAGTCAATAGATAGCAGGCTCCATTCTTCAGGGCTCAAGGTGAGGCAGAACATCATGGCAGAAGAGTGTGGCAGAAAAGAGGTTCAGATGATGATCAGGAAGCAGAGAGAGACTCTTATCACCAGATACAAAATATATACCCCAAAGGCAGGCCCCCAATGCTCATCTCCTCTGGCCAAACCCTACTTGCCTTCAGTTTCCACTTATTTATATCTCCACCAGGGGATTACTTCACTGATTGGGTTAAAGCCATCATAATCAAATCACTTCATCTCTGAATGCTCTTGCATTGTCTCACACATGAGCTTTTGGTGGACATATCATATCTGTACCATAACAAATGTCTAAGAACTGGTTTTAAATTGCCAAAGCCTATCTTTTTTTTTTTTTTAGTTCTTCCTTCCTCCCATTTATACGTGTTGGGTATTATTTGAGTTTGCCCTCCAAGCATTCATGTGCCGGAAGCTTGGTCCTCAGTGTGGTGATGTGAAAGGCAGGGAGATCTTTAAAAGGTGGGAGCCTAGAGGGGAGATCTTGGTCTTCAAAGAGTACTGGTCTCAGAAGGAATTGATGTAGTTCTTGTAAGTCTCAGCTTAGCTCTTGCAAGAGGAATACTATAAAGAGTAAACCTGCCTCCCAAAATGGCTCTCTGGTTTCCTGTTTTCTCCTGAGATTTCTTCCTCTCACACACTCTCCCACCATGATGCCGTCTTCCATGCTCTGGTGTATCCAGGAAAGACTTCACAATGACTGAGCATGCGGGGATGCCTGATCTTGAACTTTCAATCTCCAAAACTGTGAGCTAAATAAACCTGTTTTTTTAAATGCATTACCCAGCTTTGGGTTTTCCTGTAGCAATGGAAACTAGACCAATACACCCCCCAAACATATTTTACCTTATGCTGTTTTCAACCCTTTACCAAAATCAATGATTAAAACCCAACACATTTGTGTGTGTGTGTATGTGTGTGCATGTGCATGCATGTGTTTCTGTGTGTATAAGTGTGTGTGTGTTCATTGTGTGGATAGAGGGTCCAAAGAATCTGTGAGCATTGTCTGTCTCCACCCCTCCCCAAAGAAGCTAAGAACTTCAGATCTAGATATTTTATTTTATTTATTATAATATAAAAGGGGGAATTTATTATTTGTAAAACAAGTACAAAGTCATGGACAAAGAAACACCATTAAAATGTATCTACAGTCATCAAAGTGCTCACCTACCCATAGGTGAGGCTTCACGGGGGACTCTTGTCATCAGAGGCAGGAGCCAGCTTCAATGTATCAGAATATCAAATCCACAGTTGAGATAACTGCACACAGCGATGATAAGCTGTGCCCTACATTCCAGGAAATGAGCAATACTCTGAACAGGATGACAGATTTGGGGTTTTATCCAGAAACAAATTATCTTGGTTTGTCACTGCCTTATGGAAGTTCAAGTTTCTTAGCGTATGCAGCCTCAAAAGCCAATTCTTATTTGAAAATAAGTGTCCGTGGTTGCCTGAGACAAATGAGGACATTCACTAGATGTGTGTTCAATGCATGATAACATAAAAGATGAATTTATATTATTAATACAATATTATAGCAAAATAATATTGTATTAGTAATATACAGTGTGTCTCCCCTGATGCAATAAAGGGTAGGTTGGGTCATGTTCCAGTGTTGAATAAAGCACCCCTGTGTTCAATTCCCAGTACCAAAAGAAAAAAAAAATCCCCTCAATGCCTTACCTATGATGAGTGCTTTGAAGACTGTGGAAGCATGTTAAATAGATTTTATCTTTTCTTATGTTTTTGCAGAAATTTTATTAAAAAAATGAATTTTTCTTTCTAGAATATACTGCTATAATTCAACTTTTATCTCAGTGCCAGTCTAAGAAATCATCTTGAACAATTGTGAATAATGGTCTTGTAGGCCTGGTCCTCAGTGGTTTATGTCGCCACTGGCATCTCACTCCACAGGGACTTCCACATACCATGCCCACAACCTCACCCTCACCCCCAGCAGCTGGTCATTAGCTATTCAGAACTTTAATTAAAAGGAGCCCAAGACATAAACTCACAAGCTCTCTTTAGGGGATAATCTTATCTCAGTGGCTAGCAGAGAAAAGATGGGGACTGTTCATGCCAAATGAAGGTTCCTTTCTGTCATTAAAAGTGTGCAGTTAAAGAAGGTCATGGAGGAAAGTGGGCCTTCTCTTTCAAGCAGTACCAGAGAAATCCTCCTCATACAGTGACACCAGGGGATGGCTCTCTAGCCACAGCTTGTTGATAAAGTGGGAGGATCTGAGCTGAGCTGTTAGGGGCCTTGGAATGGGCCCCACTCCCACTAACCAACTAAGTCATCTCTAGTAGTCTTTTAACTTCTAACCTTAATACCACTGATTATCTGTGTTGTCACATTGCATCCTCAAAACAGAGTTTTGATAAAGATGCATTGTCTCCATTGTGTAGAGGAGGAAACTCATAGCTTGAGTTTAGATAATTGGTCCAAAATCCTATAACTAATACCTAGGGAGAGGCTTCTATCTGACCTCAAAATTTAGACCTTAATCTATGGTTTTCTAGTGCCTCTTCCCAAGGGATAATCAACATTCATATTTCTGGATTGTTTGTGTGTATGTGTGTGTGCATGCACGTGTGCATATTTTCCAAACAAATGGAATAAGACCTATTTTTTGTGTGTATATGCTTAACGATTGCTGTACTGGACTAAATAAAACCTTTTATAGAAATCTAAATGAGGAAAGTATTACCCTGTATTCATCAGAGTTCAGCAAAGAAACATAACCCAATAGAAAATATATAGATATAGATATTTATTCTAAGGAAGTGGCATGCAGGATTTTGGAAGCTAAGTTCCAGGATCTGCAGTTGACAAGCTGGAGATAATGGAGAGAAAGTGTAACTTTCAGTCCAAGTCCAAGTCCAAAATCAGGAGATGACCAAAGTCTCAGCCTGAAGAAAATCAAGCAAAGAAACAACAAATTTTTTCTTAGCCATTTTGTTATTTTGTTGTTGTTGTTGGGGGGCGGGGAGAAGGCATGGGGAATTAAACCCAGGAGTGCTTAACTACTGAGCCATATCCCCAATCCTTGTTATTCTTATTTTGAAATATAATCTTGCTAACTTGCTTAGGGCCTCGCTAATTTGCTAAGATTGGATTTGAATATGCATTTCTCCTGCCTCAGCCTCCCAACTGCCAGGATTACTGGCGTGCCCACTATGCCTGACTTATCTATTTTGTCCTATTTTGGCCTTTAACAGACTAGATGAGGAAGGGGAATCTAATAAATTTAACAATTCAAATGTGAATGTCATCAAGAAAGTGTGAAGAGCAATGACAGAGAAAGGGAGAGCAGAGATTGGGGTCTCTGATGACCTCATATCTGTGGCATGCTTGGTGCCTGGGAAAGTTTCTGTGCAAAGGTGCAGGATGCCTAGCTGCAGGGGTAATGCCCTCCATGAGGATGCTCTGTGCCAGAATCTTATCAGCCTCAACCTTGATCTCAGGTACATAGCTCCTGGGAATAAAGGATCACTCTTGCCAGACAACTACAACATTTCACTAGCTCCACTACTCCTGAACTTGCACACCTAATAGTAACTTCAAACAATGGACTTTCTTGAGAGCTACACATTGCAACTGTAGAATGTAACTACGAAAAAGCTGCATAATGTTGTTAGCCCTGTAACTTTCCTGAATACAAAGAATAATGTTTGCATAGTCTTTAACCTGATGATGAGACACATAAATAAAGATTGCTGGTGTAATTCTTTAGACTTCTCTATCAAAAAGTAGCACTCCACCTGGCCCTAGCTATATCTTCAAAACCTGTATCTGTGAGTCTTTATTTTTCTTATCCCCCTTCACCCCTTACCAGAACCTGCTAGGCTGGCCACATTGGTCACGGCAAGAACAACCTGCACAGAAACACCCAAAATGATGTTTTACCCAATACATGGTACTCCTTGGTCTTGTCAAGTTGACACATAAAATTAACCATCACAATCTCCAAATATATTTTTAACAGAAGAACTTCCAAGGAAGTTGTAATGTCCTCAGCTAATAAGAGGCAGATGTGATATCCAAAAATTGGTCTTGTGTTTCAAATGCCTAGTCTCTTTTTAGCTCCTCCTTCCTCCTATCTATACCTATTTGAGTAGATTTTATCCTTCTTGATAGTGACCAAGAAAAAAGGCAGAGTAATTTGGAAAGATTCTTGGGATAATTCCTAGTAATCCAAGTAAATTTTCAAAGATATGGACTGTGAATTATGAGTTCTGTCCTTGAAGTGATATCTCCAAGTACAACAGGTAAGGCATTGAAGAATCACCAACATGTACCTACTTCAATGATATCAGAAAGAGATGGAAACAGCAGTAACCAACTCATATATATAACCCAACCCATCTCTTCATGGTCTCATCAGTTGCCTATTATACATATACTTCAACTATGCAAATTTTATTCCAATACTTCCTCTAAGATGGAGTTAAGTAGACCATATGTTACTCTGTACCTAATTTTTTTAATTGAATTTTCAGCTTTTCATTATATTATTAACATATAGCTGGGGCAACTAGGAGTAATGCCAGCATTGCTCCAACTTCGCCAAAATCTTCAACACAGTTGGAGCTATTGGTATCCAACCATGTTCTTGGCTCTGACTTGTGGCCAGAGAAATTTAAATATTTCATCGTGTTTTCTATTTTTGTGAGTTTCCACAATACCTTCAGTTAATTTACTGATAATTCCTTCTGTTTTTACTAACTTGACCCATTATATTTACCCTCTCCAATGCAATAGCATTCCCTCTGTTATTAAACTTAAGGGTTTGGCCTTCACCTTCTTCATTTGGAAAGTCAGGATAGTAATACCTGATCTTCTTGCTTCATAGGCTCACGAAACATGCATGTAGTACCTTGAATTCCCCTACAATTTTTTGCTTAATTTAAAGTCAAATTCTTATTGCAAACCTAGAAAGTTATAGAATACCAAATTTGTGATTTTTATTTCTGTAAAAAAAGAAAACACTTTTAATTGTTTTTCTTCTTAGTACTTATTTTGTTATTTGCCTTTATATTATCAAAAAACATACTTTTAAAGAGCCAGACTAGGTAAGTTCTCTACAGGACCCATGACTCAGTTTACAGGGTTTGTATGTGTCCTCTATTTTCTGTAGGATTTTTTTTACCCTATAATCACTGTCCAGCCCTGTCTGGCATCCTCAACAATAGAATCTCTTTATTTCAATCTTTCTAGGCAGTAAACTTCTTGTCTTTTGCTGGATGGGGAGAACTGTGCACAGAAATGTAAGGTCCTAATGATCCAAACAGGGGTGGGTAAACTGAGGCATATGGTTCTAACCTGACTTGCTATTTGTTTTACAAATAAAGTTTTACTGCAGCACAGTTATGCCCAGTCATTTAAGTATTGTCTAGGGTCACTTTCATATGGAAATAGCAGAATTGAAGAGTCACGACAGTCATGTAGGATGCGCAGTCTGGCCACCTACAAGCTGAATGTTTGTGCTCCCCCTAAACTCATGTCATAAATGAAATCACCAATGTGATATTATGAGAATATGAGGTTTTTGAGGCATGATCGTATCATGAAGGCAGAATCCTCATGAGAATCCTCGTTGCTGCCGTTTACAAGAGGTCCCAGAAGAGCTGGCTTGTCACTTTTCTCACATGTGAGGTTACACTGAGAAGACAGCTATCATTAGATACTGAATCTTTCAGTGCCTTGACCTTGGACTTTCCAGGCTTTGGAGCCAAGAAAAACAAATTTCTGTCATTTATAAGCCACTAAGTTTATGATATTTTGTTACAGCAACTTGAACTAAGACATGGTCCTTTACAAAGGTTGCTGATCCCTAAACTATTCTTATATGCTTTCAATCAATTCCTCTATTTCTAACTCATCCTGTGTTACCAACTTCAGAATTACCTGGAGTCTTCTATTCTTCAAGTTTTTTTTAGAAATCTGTAGTACAGTATGAATCAGCTTTCTTCTTACCAGCATTTCCCTGCTATGTCCATGGAGTCTCAGTTTTCTATTTCTGAGATGTCAGTTACTGCTTACTCATCTGATTATATTTGCCAAAACTATGTTGATCTCACTGTTATTTTAACTCACATTCTACCCTTAAAGATTTCTTTTTTGCATCTTTTCTTGACTTAGTGTCATTTTAGTGGGATTGGAAAATTTATTAGTCATTATTTTACAGGAAATCATAAGCCACTCAAGGTATTTCAAGCAGGAAAGAATTTAATTTAGGGTCTATAGATGTTTAGGACACTGTGGGAAGGGCTGAAATTTCAAAAATAAGTAAAACCTCTGCTTATTTGCAGGTTCACCATTAGTCATTAGAGTCAGAAAGTTACGGGAACCAGCACTCATTGGTAACGCCTAGGACGCTGAATCAGACGCAAAACTTTAGACTACCTTGGAGACACCCACAGACCTCAGATTCACTGAGGCTGCACCTCTGCAAATTCTTGCCAAGAAAACAGGAAAATCGCATCTTCCTCTCTTCTACTTTGTACTCAGCAAAACCTTCAAAACCTAGAAACACTCTAGCAAGGGATTCTGGGAAATGTGCTCCCAGGTTCTAGCCTCTGGCAGAGGAAAAGAAGGGAAAGTCACTGTGTCACCAACAATCTAGCCCAAAAAAAGCAAGCAGAGATAGATACTGTGTTTAACTTTTCAACCTCCAATTTTTCCTCTGTGGTTTCTGGGAAGCCACTGCTGCCTAGCAAATGGAACATGGCGCTCTGAGTTCACAGATATGGGATGGACACTTACTGTAGTTTGACCTTGGGCAAATCATTTCCCTTGAACAAATGGAAAGAAAGACAGACAAAAATAGAAATTTACCTTTTAAGTGCTGTGAAGAGAATAAGAGAGTATGTGTTGCATGTTTAGTAAACTGTAAAATGCCACACAAATAGAAAATATACCTACGTAGGCAAATTAATTTTGGCTTATTTCTGACACCAAAGAATATCAATGTATGTCTCCAAGGAATACATCTACTTGTCAATCTTGACTCAGACTTCTTTTCATCTATCCTTCTTTATTAAAAAAAAAAGAAAGAAAAGCTATTTCAAACCCTAAACGTAGCAAAATGTCACTATTGTATTACATTTATTTCATTCTTCATCAGCCTATGGCAGATGGTCTGACAGTTTTCAGCTCTAGGACTTGAGGAAAAGTGGCCCAGAATATACTTTCTATTCCACAGCCTTGTTTTCACATAGAGGTCTCCCAATTATAAGAGGTAATTTTTATTTCTATAATTCCAATGGAAATTTCTTACTGGAAGTATCAATCTCAAATATTAAGTATGTTTTAACAGCCCCAAATGAAATCTCTCAGTATCTGTAATAAAATAATAAAATAAGTACTTTCACTAATTGGAAAATGGTTTCATTCTTCTTTTATTCAATATTAGTCTTCTGCCTTGATTACAGTTATTTGGAAATTAAAGTGTATTGAAATGTGCAGGAAGGTCATGGCCAGCAGAGATGAAATTGTGTTTTGTGTTTGCTCCTTTTCAGAAGGAGGGTGCTGGAACATCACAGAATCATAGGAGGTGAATTCTCTTAGAAGACTGGAGATAGAAGATTCAAATCATTGAAAGTAAATTTATGTAAATGTGTAGGCAGAAGGTCATCAGTCCATTGCCCAAATGAGAGTGTATTCAGATCTTGTGTGCTTTGTGAACTTAAAACAAAACACTGTTCAAATGCTGGGAAAATAGCAGAAAAAGAATATAGTACTTCTGGGCTCACAAGGGGACAAATGTTGAGGCAATTCTGACACAGAGAGAGCTTCTAGGAAGACTTATGCCCTAGGACAGGGCTTCTCAATGGATGTTTCATAGACCCTTAGGAATAGCAGATACAAGAGGTCAAAACTATTTTAATAATATAGTAAGGCATTATTTGCCTTTTTAAAAAAATAGTACTGACATTTGCCCCTAAGTAACATTTGACCCAATGATGGGTCCAACTGAGCGTGAATCAAGGAAGTGACACCAAATTACTTGAGTTATGATATGCTTCACAGCCACACTCTCACATTGAAAAAAAAAAGTTTCATTAAGAATTTTTATGATGAGGTAATAAGAATTAATATCTTTATTAAATCTTGACCCTTGAATATGTCTTTTTAGTATTCTGTGTGACTAAATGGTACATACCCACATAACCTAACTCGAATTCCAATGAAGGACAGTTACCTGAAGGAAGAGTCATCTGAAGATTTGAGGTGCCAGTTGAACTAGTTACTTTTCTCATGAAACACCATAAAAGTATAACTGACAGATAAGATATAGTTACTTTGACTTAGGTACTTGATGGATATTTTCTTAAAAATGAATGACTCTAAGGACTTTCTTGGTCTTAGCACTAAACCCATAGCCATTTTCTAGCAGCCTCTCGGTCTTGGGAGACTGAAATGGTTGGTCACCCTAAGTGAACCTGTCATTTCAAGGAAGCACAGATTGTATTCTTATTGATGATAATATTTAAACTCCTAAGGAAAAATTGGAATTTTGGAAGTTGTATTGACCACCATGAGATTTGAAAACCTCCCAAATGTTAATGAATTTTCTGACAAGATGAAGGCAATCTTCATAAAATTGAAATGTTGTGTTGCATAATGAAATGCGTCAACATTTGGAAGATCTGCAAAACTCAGTGAACCAATATCTTCCAAATGACCAGTGCATGATGTTCCAAGGTCTTGCATGGATAAAAGACTAATTTAAAGTACAAGATGGATCTATGAATTTTAATGTGATTGAGCACAGAGTTTACTGATATGGTTTCAGTTTCTACATTGCAACAAACCATTAAGAAACCACCACTTTTTGAGTTTGATAGAGTATCAAGGAAGAATATCTACAATTATCTGAAAAAGCAATTAAAGGTCTGTCATTTTCCAGTGATGTGTCTGTGAGGTAGGATTTTCTGCAACTAAAACAGCAAATCATGACAAAGTGACTATAGACAAAGATACAAGAATCTGTCTCTTACTAAGCCAATGGTAACAAAAGGTTTATAAAAATGCAAAAACAAAAATAAATGATAGTTTTCTTACTCAATTTTATATTACTTTGGAAAATATACATATTTTATAAAAGTATATTATTTATAGTAACAGTGGCTTTATATATATACATGTATTTTTTAATAAATATTAATCAGGGAAATATTCTTTAGGGAAATATTTATTTCTTCTGACATCTCTACTTTCTTTTCTTCCTAATTATTTACTATCTAACATCAGTAATGACCTTCTTGTTGCTTCCATTTAAGTATTTATAGTTCTACTATTAAACATAGTATAATGGTGAAGCGTATGGATTATCTAACACCCTGTGTTGTAATCCTGACTCAGCCATTTATTAGATGTGTGAATTTTGGAATTTTTTTCTGTCAATATTCATATCTTAAAATAGGAGCAATGACTGTACTTAGTTATACTGTAGAGATTAAATGAAACACACAGAGTGCTTAGGATATAGTGAGTGCTATGAAAGTAATAGGTGTAATAAACTATTTGGTATACGTAACTTTTGGAGATGCTATGTTTTGGATATGGTTTGAATGCCAGAAGCTTGGTCCCCAGTGTGGTGATGTTGAAGTGGTGAAACCTAGAAGAGGTGGAGTTCAAGTGGAAGGTAATTAGATCTTGGGGGCTTCACTTACAGAAGAGATTGATGTTGGGACCAGAGAGTAGATTGATTCCTTGAATATGGGTTGTTATAAGGGAGCCTGGCACCTGCCCCAAATCCCTATTCTGCACCTGACCTACCCAATCTCACAGGATCTCCTGCCATTGTGAGGCCATCCCTGATGAGACAAGCTGAACTCTTGAACCTCCAGAATTGTGAGCTGAACAAATATCTTTTCTTTATGAAGTACCAAACCTCAAGTATTTTGTTATATAACACTACAAAATGGACTAAGGAAAGAAGAAACTGGTTCTGTTAATTTTTGTTTCCTTAATCCATTACACAGAACCTGATATAGAATAAAAATAAAATAAGTGCTTGATGAATAATAATACCACTACTTACAGAATTTTAAAATTTATAGCATATATTCAACATATATTTGCTCATCAGATTCTTTCAACATCTTATTAGAGAACCAGAGCAGAAGTTATGTCTCTTTTTCTCCTTCAAGATGAGAGAGAAAATAAATAAAATACAGAAAAATAAAATTAAGCACTTTCCTAAGATTATAGAGGAATATAAGTGTCAAAGTTGGAACTAAAACCCTGATTTTGGCCAATGACCTAACATCCCATATAGCATTATCCGAAAGATTAAAGAAAACATTGAGACATCCTAATTTTTGACCAAACAGCTCTGCCTAAAAAGAAAATTCTTTCAATGAGAAAAATAATCTGACTTTTAATTTCTTAAATGCGTATTGTTTTCCCAAGATAGAAGAGTCATCTAAAATCAGAATTATTATAAACAATAAGAATAAACAGTTTCAAGATGGTGTTTGTTTCTGAACAAAGAATGACAATTTGAATTTCATTTGTCATGCTAGGCAGAAAGGCATAAAAGATGAATTACAGTCTTATTCTCTGAGTATAAATGGAATCTCCCAAATCAAACGGCTCTTTTGAATTCTATGAAGAAATTCAGAAACAAATTAACCATGGAGAATATCAATAAATGTAGTTCTGGTGAGGGGTCTAGGGTAGGGTAGGTGGGGACATGGAAGAAATCACTGTGTACTGTAGAATGCCCAGATGTATATTTCTGTGCAAGTACCATTTTGCTTTGAGGCAATATCTAGCCAATATCCTGTCCCCATCTGTCCATGAATAAGGGTTCTTAACATTAGCTCATTACAGTTTGGTTGACAATAAGCTGTTTTCCTTTGATCCTAGTTAGTTCTTTCTCCTTCTTCCCAGCCCTTTGTGTATTCTCTTTAAGATCTCTCTGGTCTCCGTGCTCACTCATTTTCCTTGCTTTTCTGAACTCTAACCAAGGAGTTCTGCAAAACATCAGATAGAGTTGCTGTCCAGACCATCATGCCGGATCCTGATTCTGGACTCTTCACTTTAATTATATGTACTTTTTGGGCTTGATAACACTAACTATGGCACTTAGGTTTTTGCTTTTTTTTTTTTTTTTTTTTTTTGGATGTATAATACCACAGGATACCTTTTTCTGTATTAAGTGGTTGGCAAACTATATCTTTTAGGCCAATTCTGGCCAGCAGCCTATTTCTGCAAATGAAGTCTTATTGGAACGCAGACAAAACTCATTCAATTTGGGATTGTCTGACAAAAGCAGAGACCCTAGGTCCCACAAAACTCAAAATATTTAATATCTGGCCTTTAAGGAAAAAAAAACAAATTTGTAGAACACGCTTCTGTAGGGACACAATTCTCAGATGTAACATTTTGCTCATATTGTGCCATTTCTGGCTCTCCTTGCCTGTTCTGTCCTGAGATAAAAGCCCCTCAGCTGGCCATCACTGATTATCAGGTAGCAGAGGCCGATTAGCAACATTTATGTTAGCTTTTGTTTCGAGACTATTATTCTGAGAGGCATCTTGGATATTACCTCCCTTCTGTTCCACCATCTAGATTTTTCTGCAAACTTTGAGTTCTCTGCACATTCCATTTTTAACTTTCTAATCCACCCCTAACCAGTAATTTGTGTTTAAGGAGATATTGATCTTGCATAATGATTTTCTCTTGTATTACACACCTGACAACATTCTCCTTTCTTAACCTGGCCATCAGCTGGTCGACCAACGTGCAAAAACTCTTACTCTTCTCTTGTCTATGTGCGGGATTGTTGTTGTTTTCCTTGAAAAACAAGAATATTCTAGTGAGCTTGAGCCCTTCCAGCAGTGACGCATGATTTGACAGAACTTTCAGTCCTCCACTGAATTCATTATCTATAGCTGTGTGAAAAATTACCCCCAAACTCAGTGGCTTGGAACAACAGCATATATTATCTCACAGTGCCTGTGAGTCAGGAGTCCAGGTGCGGGCTTGGCTGGGTCCTCTGGCTCAGGATCACTCACAAGCGGCAATCAAAGTGTCGGTCTGAGTTGTAGTCATCTCAAGGCTCTCTACTGGGGAAAGAGCTACTTCCAAGCTCCCTCACGTGGTGGTTGGCAGGATGCAGTTCCTCCTTGGATGTTGGCTGGAGGCCACCCTCAACTCCTGCCACTGAAACCTCTCCATAGGCAGCTCCCAACATGGCAGCTGGCTTCATCAAAATGAGCAACCAGGAACTATCAGAGAGAGTGCGACCAGGACAGAAGTCACCACTTCTTTGTAAACTAATCTTGGAAGTAACATCCTGTGCTTTCTGCCATGTTCTATTCATTAGAATTGAGTCACTATACTCAAGGGGAGGAGATAACACAAAGGCATGAAAACCAGGAGGTGGGGATAATTAGGGACCATCTCAGAAACTGCCTACCCTAGCCACCTTCCAGTATAAATAGGTGCCTATAGCCTTTAGCTTTCCTCCAGTCTCTGATCCCTTTCTTGCTCTTCTTACGCTATTCAGAGCCAAGATCAAATGCCTGGCACTCTTAACATCCACGCTGGAGCCTTTTCTATTTCCACGAGCTGCAGTCAGGCTAATATTTCATTCCATCAGCTGAGCCATTATGCCAAGGAGTTGTTGTGCCTTATTTCCCTTTGGATTTTGGAGACATTTAATGTTTAAGTAAGTTATGGCTAGAGCTAAAAGCACATTCATTGCCCCCCCATTGGAGAACAGAGTTACAAATACTGCTAAAATAAATGCTGCAATGTTAGTATCATTTTCATTAGGTGTTTCTTTGTGAGCAAGAGTAGATCTTCTGTTATGTGCATCCTTTTGCATTTTTTAAGTAACATGTATTAGATTGCTTTTTACCCGTAGCAAAACCTGAAGATCTCTCTGTGTGGAAATGTGTCTCTGCAAAAAAACAAAGATTTTATTTGAAAGTAATATTGTGGAGAAAGTAATGCTTCTGATAGAGCCATTTGTGTACATTCAGTATGTTCAGCATGATGAAATGAAGATTAATTTTGCTTCAGCCTAAGCCAAAAATAATACCAATGTTCTTTCCATGCATCACTTCCCCCAGAACCATGCAATAAGCACCCCCAATCTGCACACGCTCCATGCTATCTCATAACTGACTTCAAGGGCCAGTCTGAGCTCATATTAATGCCTGTTTCCAATTCCTAGGACACATATAACAGTCTCCTTATGATGCATTAGCCCTTCTGCTGCAGCCCCAAAAGCAGAGGGATAAGAGGAACTCAGCTCAGGGCTATAAAAAAAAAAAAAAAAAAAAGAGCTTACAAAATGTCTTGACCTGCCAAATGAAAGAGAATTTTAAAAAAATAAATAAGGATTGCAATAAGCTGGTTCCCTTCATCACAGAGCAGTCCCTCCACTCTCCCAACCTAATTAGTGTAATTTGTGTTTAAGGAGATATTGATTTTGCAGAATGGTTTTCTCTTGTATTACACACATGACAACATTCTCCTCACTTAACCTGGGCAACAATCTGGTGGAGTGATGTGCTAAATCTCTTGTTCAGAAGTCTACCCTGGCATCGATGTTTCAGGGAGAGAGGAGTTCAAATCGCTGTTGATGGTGTTATTGAATACATAAATAAACCAAGAAAATAGCAGAGGGCCAGGGAAGGACGGGCTGCATTTGTCTGACCTTGTTAAAAGTGTTGAGCTGTGGGACTTTGCTTCTGCAATGAAAATGAGTTTTGCTGTTTTTTTCCTCTGGCTGGAGGCCCCCTGTGCTCTCTGAGTGATAACTCTGGCCCATCCCAGGGACAGGTAGAATTGAAAAGTCTTTTGATTTCCATAGGCTTAAGCCAAACCCCTCCAAACAAGCTATTCCAGAGCTGAGCTGGAGCAGGGCTAATGCTGCGGTTGGCAGCTCATGCGCGGCTCCTTGTTGGCGAGCCCAGCGTAGCTCTTATCCACTTCAGCTGTCTTTTAAAAGCCTCCTTCTCACAAAAGACAGAGCCGATCTCAAGGGCCTGGGAAAATAGAAAATTTTCACACTGTGATGGGAAACACTGTCAAGAACTGAAACTCCAGTGAAGCATCAGGCACCCGTGTGTGGTCACAGACATGGTGAGGGAATCGGGCTGGGAGAAAGAGCAGCCTAAAAATTAACATAGAGAGGTAAGCTGGAATGACAATATTTAAGAAGCAACCAGGACCCACTCACTCTTCCAAGAGTGCGCAGCCAGTTTTCTTGTCATTTGCTAACTCTGGTAGATATTTCTTCCCCTTCCAATTGTCCTCCAATGGGGTCTTCGGATGAGGGTGTAACCTCAGGCCAATGAGGCCCTTGACATTTTTGCCAGAAGTCAAAAAGTATATTGACTTGCTCCTTTGGAAGATTAATATAAAGGTTGCAATTCTGATATTGCTTGTTCCTAGGGCTTGGTATTTTGTTTCTCGTAGGTATTGAATCTTATCAAAGCCATAGCTTTAAGAAAGAGCATCATGTGAAATCATTGTACCACCATTTTTTTTTTTTGCATTGCTATCTATCTATCCCTCTTGAAAGATTGACAGATCACATGCATCCAGCTATGTATTTATGAAGTCCTTATCACCAAGGCACCTCAAACCTGGAAAGATAGAGAAGATGGCCTTTATACCCACACACCAGGGAGTGAGTCTGGTTTATCCTAGCTGATGGTGAGAAAGTCAGAGGTCAAGCTTATTTTTTGATGAATGGACTTTACATTGATATTAGCTTATATTAAAAAGTAGGTTGCGAAAGAGTATATTAATATACATGACAATGCACCACCCAGAAAAGTGTTTTTGAGCTTTTAAATATTCTGGGACCTGTCTTCCAACAGAAATTGCAATTTCATTAGCATTTATGACTAGCTTTCCAGGGATGTTTGCCAAAGGGATGAAAGCAGAAAACAAAACAAAACAAAAAACAGCATCAGCCCTTCCACAGGCCCACACAAAGGTGCTAATTAGTGATGGTTTTCCTCTATGGGCAATGGCTCCGGATGCTATGCTGAGAGTTGTGACCATAGACCTATTTCTATTCTGCCTAGGAAAACAACAAACATGTTAAATGAAATGGTAATTTTACTTGCTGGAGATTGTGTCAACTAATGGCTTCCAAGCATATGAGAAGTTATTAGGGAGAGGATTATAAGAAGTCGTTTTCTACACAGGAAATTAGTCCCTGTCTAGGTAAGGTGAGCCTGAATTTTCCAATAGTAAGACCGTTTCAATATAAAATAGATCATACAGAGGGAGGTGAGAGCAACAGTCCTGTGATAATTGCTTTTCAAATTTAATGTGTTTCTTCCTAAATCTAATCCATGCTAACTTTATTCAAAACTTCTAATGTTCTAGGTAGAATCTGAAGTGAATCAACCAATTCTAGCAAGAAGCACTTATTGAATATTCGCCATTTTGCTGCCACATCCTGTTCCTTCTTATCTCATCCCACTCTCCTAGTAATGGTGGGGGGAAGGCACTGTTATCCTCATTTTTCAGATGGAGAAGATAAGGGCCAGTGAGGTTGAATCACTTCCAAAGTCATGTAGGTAAAATCTGACCAAAGCCAGGATTTAAACCAAAGACTTTGATCTTCCAAACCTTCCTTCTCTATCGATCTGAAAGAGGCAGGAAGATAACACTGGACCTCAGCCTTTGCCCTGGGGCCTTGGCAGAATCCTTATTGTCTGAATGAATAAAACCCTATTCAGTCCTATTGAGCAATTTATCAGTGGGTTCATTTGATATCTAAATTCGCCATCCCACCTGATACTGGGAGAACAGTTCCAGGAATCTTCAGAACAGAACCATTCTTTCAATAACTAATTATTGGGCACCTGCTCTATGTCAAATACAGCCAGTTTCTGAGTCTTGGAAAGAGAACCTTCTCTTCCTCTTTACGGGGGAAGGGGGGGGGCAGGGCTTCTGGGAAATGGGTGCAATGATTAAGTTCACACCTGTAAGTGTAAAAGGAAGAAAAGAATAAACAGAATTCGAGAAAGAGCTATGGCTTTGAAGAAGAGAGAAACAGGATTCCCCTGTTCACTGCAGCATATTCACAATAGCCAAGATATGGTATCAACCTAAGCGTCCAACAGGACAATGACAGGTGAAGAAATTATGGCTTATGTACATACTGGAATCCTATTCGATCTTTAAAAAGAAGGAAATTCTGTCATTTGTAGCAACATGGATGAACCTGAAAGGAATATGTTAAGTGAAATAAGCCAGGCACAGAAAGATAAATACTGCATGATCTCATTTATGTATGGAATCTGTAAAAGTTTAATTCTTAGAAGTAGAGAATAGACTAGTGGTTACCAAGGGGAAGGAGGAAGAGGGAAATACTGGTTAAGAGATACATAATTTCAGATATGACAAGATGAATGAGTTCAAGAAATCTGTTGTACAACATGGTGACTATGGTCATGGTAACTACAGTACTTTAGAATTAAAAATTCTAAGACTGTAGATTTTGCAATATTCTCACCATAAAATAAGATTTTTGAGGTAATGCATATGCTAATCAGCTTTATTTAGCCATTCCACAAAGTATGTGTATATCCAAACTTCATGTTGCATACCATAAATACGTATAATTTTTGTCCATTTAAAAGCATAAGTAAAGAGTTGGGTCATTTAAAAACAAAACCAGGAGTGGGTTAAACCTTTGAAAAATATATGTGCAATTAGCTATTATTTGAATTTTGAAAAGGGCAAATTCAGAGAAGGGCACAAGACATGTTGTGCACTGGACTGGGAACACACTTTGCTCTAAGTGATGGTTTAGGATGGCATAGAAAACCAGAGTCCTAGATGTTCACATTCTATTAGGGAGGATAGCACTGTAAGGGGTTATTGAGGCCAATCCAGGAGTTTCCTTTGAAGCAGACATTAAGAATGAGGCCATACACTTTACAATCCATTTCCTAGGATCTGAGTCAGATGAAGCCCCCTTGGTTTTCTTTTAAATAGGGTTTGGTTTGCAAATTATTCATCATTTTTACAAGAAGAAGGTAAACTGATGAGGTTCTTTCAAGGTAGATTCCATGGTCATTTTAGTACAGAGGTGAATGTCACACTTGGTTGCAATGTGGGAAGTTGGAAGAAAAGACATTGATAAGGGGTGATAAGATATGGAAGAGGATCCTAAAGAAAGGTCCTGAATTAAGCAGTGGAGAAAGAGCACTTACTTGGTGATGTACCTAGAAAGTTGCAGAAATGCTTTGGGCCCTGATCTATTTATTAGGTTCCTGAGCTGCTTTTAGATTCCCAAGCAAAGTAGAAGAGTTCAACTGAATTTCCAGAGATCTCATTATCTCTTGAAAACCACAAAATAGACTGCTATACATCATTCACAAAAAGGAATGTTGGCGAACTTAGCCATTATCTGCTTTCCTGATATCTTCTTGCAATTTCCAGAAATTTCCCACTATTTCTTCTCTCTCAGCACCTTCATCCCACACTGTAAGGCAGAGAGGAAAGTAATAATACACTCCCTAGATATCATACTCTATCCCACCACCTGGCTACTGCCTGTGAGTAGTACACTTTGATTTAGGCCTATTTTGCTGCCGTAAACCACCTTTTGAATTCTGAGTTTTGTATTCCACCTTACCCTTCTGATTCTGTCACATGGGAACCCAAGGAACCACTTTGAGGAATTACTAGAACAGAGGAAGAGGAAGAGCAGATCCATAAGGCCAGATTCACCAATGGGGAAGAGTAGGGAGGGGGAGGCAGGTTGAGAGCATCTATAAATTAATATTTTTGTCCCTTATAAGAGGATGCAGGTTGAATCCCAAACAGAAAGTAAAATATTCAACCCCATTGAATCTCTGGGTCATGCAACTTGTTGCCTCTAGAGCCAATGGAATCGTGTGACTTTCCCATGGAAATTTCAGTGCAGCCATAGAATACTCAAACTTGGGATTCCCACCATGAGAGGGCTCAGCTTTGAGACTTTGGGGTGACCATTGCTGATGTCCAGAGGTTCAAAAACAAAAGCTAATGCAGGTGGACTCTTAGGAAGAAGCAGTCCTGCCTAGAGTCCACAGGAAGTTACCCTTGATTAAACAGTCAGTGATGTCATCACAAAAGAGGGTGGAAGAATCGCCAAGGAGCAGTGGTCTGTTTTTAAGGGAAATTGCTTTCCAGTTAAATGTTTCTTGGACCCTATGAATTATCCTATAAGCACAGAAATTTAAATTGCCTGCTCATATCCTTGGAAAGAAAGGATCGAATCGCTGTTTCTGTCACAACTCAAAAGGTAAAAAGTCATTCACTCATTAACCATTCAACAAATATTCAATAGTGCATACTATAATTATTATGCCCTAGAGCTTAGCAAATGAAATATAGCGATAAGCAGATATGCTTTGCCCCTTAGCCTCATCAAGTTTAGCATTTAACCAGGAAGTTACAAAACATACAATTACAAGATCTGATTATTACCATACAGAAGCCAAAGGGTCAGGGGATGGGGAGTTAGTCTTGAGCTCAAAAAGCCTCCCCCACAACAAGTTTAAGTTGAGCATTTAAGTTGAGCTTTAAGTAGAACCTGTGAAGAATGGGCAAGAAAGTTCCAGGCAGAGGGTCCAGGCTCTTGACCTTTCACGGAATTTTGTTCTTCGGTAATGCTTTCTCCACAGGATCACAAGGGGTAGGGACCCCGTGGGAGATGGAGAACTCTCTCCCAGGGCAGCTAGCATATGTAATTCAAATGCAATTTCTGTCAATATCCTCCCTCTTTGTACTTTAATTAATGTGTGTCAAACACTTTTCTATCTTCTGCTCAGATCTGTGTCTGTGCTCATCAGTTCTGGGACGCTTCCAAAATGGTGATAGGCAGGTTTCCAAGAAAAATAGTCATTTTTTGTTGTTTATCTTTCCCTCCCCTCTTCCATTAGCCATGGCCTCTTGCCATGTACAGTTTCACAAATGGACACAAACCAATCAATCACCCTTATAAAAATGTCAAAATTCATCCTTCCCTACTGTGAAATGAATACACTGACCTTAACACAAATGTAGAAATAAATTAAAAAAAAAAATCTATCTCCACCACGGACCCCTGACTGCCACAGTTAGATTTCCACACTTTTCAGTTTGACAAGGCTGACATTGCTGAGAAAGATTTTTTTTTTCTTTTTTTTTCCTTTTTAATGCTGGAAGGAGATAAATATTATTGCCCAAAATTTACTAGTAAGAATTTGTTTACATGCCATCACTGCCTGTCACAAAGAGCAGATAGGAAGAGTCCTTACCTGTTCAGAGGGAAGAAATGAGCGAGAGATAGGTTTAAGTTATTGGAGGGCAAAAAATAGTTATTTAATATTGCTTTTTAAAAACTATGAGTTTTCTCAATCCAGAGACCTTCTCATACTTGCCCAGGATGCCTGCTTCATTATGTGTTGAGATCTAGTTGGTAGAACATACCATGGAATAATTGGCAGATGTTGGCTCAAGTCCTGGCTCTGACATTCACTATCTCTGTGACCTTGAGTAGGTCACTTAATCTCTTTAACCCTCATTTTGTTCATCTGTGAAACAAAGACAAGAATATCTCACTCCTAGTGAATATCTCTGGTTGTCACAAGTCTGGGCACCCCCTTGACTCTTTCGGTAACAGAACTTGGTCTTTGGAGGATCATACTTTCCACTCTAAGTTTTGGGGAATAACCTGACCTCTGGTCCTTGGAGAGACCATGTGGTCTGCACCTGGACCATCAGAGCACCATGTCCCTTGGTCATGCAACCTGCTTTAAGGTAGTGCATGGACGAGAAGGAAAATGGGGAGTTAAACTTGAGTCCCTTCAGATACTGTTACAGCTCTGGACTTTCTGGTTCCATAAATAAATAGATTCTTCTTTTTGTATTAAGTTGTTCAAAGTAGATTTCTAAAACTTTTCAATTGCAATGAACTTAACTTATGCATATATTTTGAAACTTGAACTACAATGTACATGAGGTACATAGTACGTGGTGTATGGCAAGAACCCATCAAGAGAGGCTTCTGGATTTATGATGAGGTTGCATTCCGATTGACCCTTGTAAGTTGCAAATACCATAAGTTGAAACTTCATACTCGACACAGCTACCTATTGAACATCCTCGCTTAGCAACAAAATCCACTGGAGGGTATTGGTTGTTTTCTCATGACCGTGGGGTGCACTGGGAGCCACAGCTCACGGCTGTCGTTGGCATCTCAAGAGAGTATTGAGCAGCATCTTGCTAGCCCACGAGATTCAAAAGTCAAAGTATGGTTTCTATTGAATGTGCATTGTTTTTGCACCACCGTAAAGTTGAAAACCTGTAAATTGAACCATTGGGGATCATCTGTATGTGTGTGTGTGTGTGTGTGTGTGTGTGTGTGTGTGTGTGTGTTTCTGTCTATAGCACTTGAAAGCTGCTTAATGGGTCAAGAAAGAGAAAAATAGCAAAGCCGTGGCTCTGCCCACAGCTACTGTACCCAGGAATCCCAGGGCAGTTTTCAGCCTGTGTTTAAAGAGAAGGTCACTTTTTTTCTCACATTTATTTCTTTGCACACAAATACTGACATCATTTGTAGCATCAAAATTTGAGGAGAGGACAAAAGAAAAAAAAGGAAGAGAGGAAAGAAGGGAGGAGAAGAGGAGAGAGGGAGAGAGGAAAGAAGGAGGGAGGGAGACATCAGCTTTAGCAAGCTTTTAAAGAGGTACGATGGCATGGGACTCCTTACCTTCTTGTTCTGTGATTGTTCTACACTCCTGAAATTCCTTCTCCTAAGGACCTCTGACAACTCCAGAACCAGCACATTCCATTTGCTTCTCCATCTTCCTTATAAAAGCTAAGTTTATTCAGAAACATACATACATACACACACACACACACACACACACACACACACACACACTGAAACCCATTCAAGGGTCAATAACTGATAATAGTTTATTTACTCGTTTCATGAGCATTTGCATTGTAAAGGGGATCCAAAATACAAATAAAATTAAAAAGGCAGCATACTGTACGTGTCCAGGATAAAAGAACTATCAATGTGAGGCACCTACTATGTGCTGGGAAATTTGCACATTACAATGGTTTGGACGTGTTTTTTCCTGCTAAAACTCATGTTGAAATTGGATTGCTAAGATCAAGGTATTGGGATGTGGGACTTTGAAGAGGTGATTAGGTCTGAGGCTCTATCCTTGTGAATGGATTAATTAAAAGAGAAGGTCACTTTTTTTCTCACATTTATTTCTTTGCACACAAATACTGACATCATTTGTAGCATCAAAATTTGAGGAGAGGACAAAAGGAAAAAAGGAAGAGAGGAAAGAAGGGAGGAGAAGAGGAGAGAGGGAGAGAGGAGAGAGGGAGAGAGGAAAGAAGGAGGGAGGGATTGGGTTGGTTCTCTTGAAACTGGATTAGTCCTCGTGCAAATGTTGTAGACACAATTGTAGAGAGTGGGTTGTTACAAAGTGAGCCTGGCACCCTGTCACACTCTGGCCCATGTGCTCCTTTCTTTGCACCTACCTGCGATCACTTTTCACTTCTACACTATGTTATAATAGAGCATGAAGCCCTCATCAGAAACCAAGTGGATGAATTCAGCTGATCTTGGACTTCTCAGCCTCTTGAACTCTGAGCGAAGATAAATTTGTTTTCTTTATAAATTACCCAACCTCAGGTATTTCGTTATAGTGACACATAATGGATTCAGTCGTATCTTACACAACTTTCGTAATTACATTGTGAGGTAGATGTTGTTGTACCCACTTGACAGATGGGGAAACAAGCTCAGAGAAGTTTAAAACCTTGCCCAGAGCCCCATAACTCCAAAGGAATGGAACCCGTATTTAACTGACGCCAAAGCCCAAAGTTTCTGGTGAAGATTCTTCCTGGTAGCCCTGAATTTGCGATGGTCACTAGATGCACATCACACTGACTCTGGCCATGAAGGAGGAGATACAATTCAGAGATCATTGACCCAGCACCACAATGGCTTGGAGGCAGGACAGAGGGGCAGCAGAGTGACAAAGTGGATTTTATCTGAGGAGATGAATTTTTAAATTCAATAATGGGAACCACCACAGAGCTTTAAAAAGAAAAAAAAAAAAGAAAAATCTTGAGTTAAACAGATTTTCTAAACTGCATACCAGCACCTAATCTGTTTGGTCTGTCTCTTTTCTCTTTCCCTTTAATTTTATTTTAGCTTCCAGCCTTATGTGGTTGGCTGTGTAGGGAGGGAAAAGGAATTCTCTGTCCTCGGCAGACTCTCTCCGCCGCTCTGCTTTCTCACATTGTAGTCTTAATTTGATCAGCAGTTATGAAAAGGAAACATTAATCCTGGAGAAAAGGACATTGTTCGCGGCCAGACAGTTTGGGCATTGCTTCTGAAGCGAAACGTTTTGTGCTCGGATATGAGTTTTGCCCCTTGGGACTCTGCAACTCCTTAATGTCAGAACAAAACCCGGGACAAAGTTGCTTAGAATTGGACAGATGACACCTGGGACTGGAAGCTCCTGGGCCAGAGGCTTCCAGAAGCTGCTGCTGCGTGCGAACGTGGGAGGGAGGGGGTAAATGGGGAGGGGTGACAGACATGTGGAAACGGGACAACCTGTCTCCCATGGTGACAGGGCAGCCTCCTATGCCTGGTCTTGGAAGCCTAAGTAACCCATTCCTTATGATTACAACCATCATTTATACAGCACTTAGCACACCCTTCTGTGACCACCTCCTTTTGGTCCTTGTAGTAGTTGTTAGGGGTAGGGGCTATCATGACGGATAAAGAAAATGAGGTTTAAGGTTTTAAGCAACTTGTGCGGGACCTGCCACGTTCTCAATCGCCACACAGTATGGTCTCCTGAGTGACTATTATGTCCTAGGCCCTGGGCTAAGCCCCAAGGATACAGACATGAATTTTTTAAAAGGTCACAGAACTATGTGTCTAGTAGAAGAAATTGATGAATGAAGCAGCTGCTATACCTTTAGCACCCAGTATAGTGCCTGGCTCATGAAAGACAGGCAATAGATACCCTGGAACAATGGGCGGATGGATGAATGGATGGGCAGACGGGTGGATGGACAAATGGGTGGATGGATGGAGTATAATACAGTATTATTGCTGCACTGATAGAGATGAGCATGGGTACCGTGGGGACACAGAGAAGTGGAAGTCAAACGCTTATAAACAGGTGATGCTGGAGTTGAGTTTTGAAGTTCTCCAGCCAATGATCATCACCCAGTAAGGTTGCCTCCATATTGCAATTTCCCATCATTCTGCTTTAGCATAGTAGCTCCAAGCTTCCACCTATCATCCTGAGAGCCAGTGACTACAGAGCAACATGCTCAGTCTCCATTTGCTCCCTTCCCTAGGGCGTGGCCAAGCTCTACTCTGACACTGGTTTTCTTCCTCCTGTCCAATGCGGGCTTATCAGTCCCCAGGAGTTGATGTGCATTGCCTGTGAGCCTGGTATCTGCATTTCTTAAACTAAAGATCATTAACATTTTAAAAGCAGAGTGTTAGGTTTCAGGTCCCCATAAATAATCCTTACAAGAACCATAACAGTAATTAACAAAGCAGCAGCAACAAAAAAATTTTGTCTTGCTGCCATTATATAGTACTTACGATGCAGAATGGTCTTTTAATGTACGTTATTTAATGATGGATCCTAACAGCGCTATGAGAAAGACAAAGCAAATAATGCTCAACAAATGTTTTTTGTTGATGTGGGTAGGATTAATAGAGGAGATGAAGGAAAGTATCAGGTGGTCACCCCTAGTTTGTTTAATACTGGAGACTGGCGGCCTATCTCATTGGGATTCATGGCGGCCTGGTAACGTAGGAGCTTATGTTCCCACATTTACAATGAGTAAACTGAGGTTCTGAAAGTGACTTATCCAGGGGCACCAAGTAGTAAATAAAAAAGCAGTGACTGTAAGCCAGTGTTTGTTATTGTCAATGCAATGTTTTTGCCTTTTAATATCTTACTTCCTCATTGCTCCAGAGATTTAGAGAAAGAGAACCAGTGACTAAGCACCCCACATTCTTGGAGGGTTTGTGCATGGGCTATTACAAATGTCAGCGCTCTTGCTAATCATTGGCCAACAGGTCACAAAAACCCAAACCACGCTGGCTATAGGACACCCATGTCTGGAGTCAGGACCAGCTCTTGAACAAAACATGAAATAGCTAAAGTTTCAAAAAGTGTATTTTGAGCTCTTCAGTTGTCCTATAGGACCATTGTCTTTCTCTCTTCCTTCTTCTTTTCCTTCTTTTCCTCCTCCCCCTCCTTCTCTTCCTCCTTCTTCTTAGTTTTTGATATTCTTTTGCCCCACGAACACTTCCTTATTATTGTTGTCCTAGATATTTAAATGGTGTTTGTGGTTCTTAGAAAGAAGGGGTGTGTGCGGGTGTATGTTTGTGTGGGGGGGTGTGGGTGTGTGCAATGGGAGGAGACTTATTAATGCTTCTTAGAATCTTATATTAGGTGGAAGTAGATTCAGATCTGCCTTGAGGGGCTCCAGTGTCTCCCCCTCACTGCCTCCAATGAAAATGGAGCTGCCCAGGCAATGGAAAGCCATGCTTCCTCCATGCTAGGGGAAGAAGAATGAGGAGGGAAACAAAGGAAGCCATAAAGAAGCTGGAAAGCCTGGTCTAACAAGGAGCTCACGGGCGAAGGAAAGACATGTAGGGCTGGATCAGGGGAGAAGCATTGTCAGACATGAGGTCCGAGTCAAGAGAACCCAAAGCGGATGGAAGACCAGTAGGAGATGACACCTGCAGTCACCCGGATTAGAGATGATAGGGAACAGGAACAGCAGGGGAAACTGGGAGAACAGGAGCCCTAGGGGTAGTACAGACACAGTGCCCTGCCTAGACAGAGTCTTAGGAGCAAGGTAGAAAGAGGACACTCAGCCTAGGAGGGATGAGGGTGGGAGTCATCATCAACTGGGAAGACAGGTCCCATCACAGACGGGGCTGACTTCGCCCATTGTCCAGTATTGCCGGGGGGGGGGGTGAGGGTGTCTCTGAATGACACAGAGTGAGGTAGGAGGGTGTTCTTGGCATGTAAACCAGTTTTCTTTGCTATGCTGTCCTGATGATGTTAGGATTAACACCTCTGATCTCATAGGCCAACCAAGGGCATGTTCATGACTGTGACTGGTCAGAGCTTCTGATTTATGTCCTGACAGAAAGATCTATTTCCCCAGTAATAGCCATGTTTCCACTTGTGGTTTCCTTCCCCTGGGGACCTGAGATTGCAGCTAGCTCTGTAGCCTCCTGAGGCCTATCACCTAAATGTTCCCCTTGGAAATTGCTCCTGCAAATATTCTCAATCAAAACCCAATAAAATGTCTGAGCGCTTGTACTCCCCTAGAGGCTGGGAATTGCACACCAGAATCATAGCCCAGTGTATTGAACAAAACTCCCAACTCCTCTCCAACAATACAGAGTTTTTGGAATTACAGCTGGGCCTTAATCATCTGAAGGTTGACTTTGTTACTGAATTAAAAATGTGTATCTATCACCTTGGGACATTTAGGGATATAAGCACATGAAAGATACAGGAGAGCCGGGGATATTGAGAGTAAGGGGTAGGTAGACGCTAAAGAATTATTGTTCCAAATCTCAACTAGGATTTTGTAAATAAAATAAAATAAAATAAAAATCCACATTGTGTTTTCTATACCAGAACTTCACAAAGGCAGATATTCATAAAAAAACAGCCCTCCAAAAGCAGTGACTTTTTTCTTCTCAAGAAAATAACCTAGTGGCACGTTAATTGGAGCACAGCTTGTGCTACTGTGGAAAAACGAGTAACAAATGGTGGCTCAAGCAAGGTAAAAGCTTCTTCTTTTCTCGGGGTGTAAGTCCAAGCTACTGCGTGGTGCAGGTATGCTTCTGGGAAGAGGTTTCTTCAGTTCCATTGATCTCATTTCCTCTGATGCTGTTCATCAGCATGGTTGAAGTTGACCCACCGGCACCATATTTTATGTCTCAGCCTATGGCAAAGGGAAAAAGAGGAGTGTGGGCCAGCCGTTTTCTCCTGAGGTTAAGACTTAGAAGTTGCTCACCTTGTTCCTATTCACCAGAATAGGTTCCTACTGACCAGAACCTAGTCAGGTGACAGGGAACTGGGGAACGTGATTGCCAGTTGGGTGGCTGTTGTCCCTGCTCCTCCAAAGCTCAGGGATATCGGGGAATGATTAGCTGTCTCTGCTAAAGTGCTTTCTTCCTAAACTTCATCTCAAAAGGCTTTTCTGTTTGCTTTGGCCAAATAATGTCCTGAGAGTCTGGACTTTTCCATGCTGCAACTAGCCCTGTAGCCTCCTGAGGCATATCACCTAAATGTTCCCCTTGGAAATTGCACCTGTGTGTGTTGCTCTCTGGTCCTGGAGAACCTTTCTTCTCCCTCTCTGCCAGTTGGTCTCTTGCTCACCCTGATCTCACGTACTACTTCCGGCAGAAGAGTTTTCCGTGTACACCGTCTGGTCTCTCATCCGGCAGAAGGTGTTTCACTAAGGGAAACCACGTTGAACACCATGGAATCGTTGCATCTTTTGCTAGAATTGGAATTTCTCAAGTCAGGCTCTTCCTTAGAATGGTTCTGTGGTTTCGATGTGGGCTGTCTCCCAAGGGCTTAATTTCAGAAGCTTGATCTTTAGGGTGACAATGGGGTGGTGGGACCTTTAACAGGTGATGCCTATTGGGAATCACCTGTTAGTTCTCAAGGGAGAGTTATTATAAGAGTACAAACCTGGCCCCTCTCCAGCCTCTCTGGCTTCCTGTTTCCCCGGTGGGATTTTCTGCCTCTCGAATGCATTTATGCTATGATGCCAACTGCCAGGAACCCTTCATTAGAGCCATCCGATGCTGGCACTTTTGGACATCTGAAATTTTGAGCTAAATGAGCCATTTTTCTTTATAAAGTACCCAATCACAGATATTTTACTATAGCAACGGACTAAAGCAAATCCCTATGGCAAACTGATTTAATTACAATCTCTGGGGCCAGGAGCCAGGCATTAGAATTTTAAAATGTTTCCTCAGTTGATTTAACGTACAGATAGGATTAGGAACCACAGAACTGGCTTAAGGGCAGAATTTTTATCTCCGGACCATTAACACTTATACCTGACGTTCCATTGACATTCAATAAATTCTTAGTGAATGAACAAATGAATAAATGAAAAATGACTTCTACATATTAGTTAAACTAGACCCCAAACAGGAATTAACAATTCATATCATTTTCTTGAACACAGAATATTAGCACCAGAAGGGACCTTCAGCAAGATAGAGATTCATCATGTCTGACAGATGAGGAAACCATAATCCAAAAAGGTCTCATGGCGAGTTTATAGCAGAGACCAGGCTCATGGATTTCAAGTTTTTAGGATGCCACACAATAAGTCACCTTCACTGCATGTATCTATCTACCTTTGAAACACAGAAATATTCCCCTTGCTTCACCTTTCAATGCAAGGCTGAGCTCTAGCTACCCCACTGAATTGAAATGGAAATGCTTTCCCTTCTCCAGCCTTTATTCGTTGTTTGGAACCTGCTTATTATACCGTTTTACTACATAATGAAGACAAATGCCCACAGTTTAGCTGCAGATTTGGTTAATGACAAGATGTATAATAATACAAGATAATAGGGCCAGGCCATTGCATTCTAATTAAATATTTTTGTCAGATTCTTTCCCTCATTAATCTTCTTTTATTTGCCATGCTTTATGGCTATTTCACTTCCCACCTTGAGTATATGTATACACGTAATTTGAAGAACAGAAAGAGTTTCAAGGTTTTTCTGGGAATTGGGCTTTCTCCTCTCTGTACGTGTTTATTTGACTACAAACCATTGAGTTTAGAAGAGAATACATCACACGTAACCCGGGCAAGGCCTCTAATTGGTATGCTAGCCCACGCAAAGCTATCTGATTGCATTCAGTAACTGGCAGGGACGGAAAGCATTTCCAAGGGAAATAATATCTTGCTGTGAATCTGGGAATATCTCTGTAAGAACTGAACAGTAAACACCAGCCTTAATTTTAATGTCTCACATTATGCAAAATTTTCAAAAGACGGGGTCTCTGATATTCAAGCCCCCACCCCTCGGGACAGCCATGCTATCATAAAACTATTATGGGAGTCAATGTCAAATCTCCCACTGCTCAGAGACGTGGAGTCTTAGAGCATCGACACTTCCAGATCATCGTTTTCTCCCATAAGCAAAAGTATTTACCTATTAAGAGCCGTCGAAGGCTGAGATTCCATGAGCTCTCTGGCTGCTGGCAATAACCCCTTCCAGGTTGAGCTTTGATGGGGCAGTATTTAGGTTCTAATGGCCCTTAAAAGCTGCAAGGTGCAAATGTGAAGCGATGAAATCCAGACACCGCAATGGCCATTTGCAGAATGATCCTTGCAAAGCTGCCGAGAGATTTGGCGGTTGATGAGGCATCTCAATCAAAATGTGCTCCCAGAAACGCGTTCTCCATGATACCTGTTTCATTTAATGGTGCTCATTCTCACCCTCCACCCTCCTTCCCACAACGAAAGATGATTACTCTGACAGCAAGCTGTGTCTCACCCATCATTTTCTGTCAATTTTCTTGCCTCTGGAAAGGATTCTATTTGGGTTCTTAGATTAATTCTCTAGGCAAAACACTCGCCCCCTATTCTTGCTATTCCTGTTCGAAATAGATATCCTGGGAGAGTTAACTGAGCAAACAAAACTTAGTTATAATTTAAACACAACACACCAATTACAAGTTTTAAGGGGGAGTAGGAAAGGATCCAAGTGTAACTTTGCTACCGAAATGCACACTTGCTTGACATGGGGCATTGCTTGAATCTGGCAATACACATCTGGCAGCTAAGCAGGATTGCCTCTAATTCTCCCATCCCATAATCTAGATTGATCTCTCACCAGCATCTGCAGCACAAGATGTGCATGCCCGATGGATATATAAGCCCAAGAGGAAAGTAGAGTAATAATGATCACATAGCAGCCACACAACCATTAACAAGAGTTTTTCTTTTCTTTTTTTTTTTTTTTTTTACTAACCAGTTAGGGATCTTCCTTTTCTAGAGAAGTCACTTAAAGGAAACTACATGGATGGCATTCGAAATATTTCTTGGGACTGAATTTCTGGGATTAAAGGATCTCATATACCCTTCTGTAAAGATATTTTGGGATAGCTGTTCTTTCCAACATTGAGCACATTCAACCTCCATAAAGATGATGAATCCTTAGCGCCCAAGACTTCATCTCTCCACAGCTGAGCTAAGGAAATGTCTTGACCTATGCAAAACGTATCAAGAACGGCAGACAGATGTGACATTTTAAGAGACAGTGGAGAGGGCCAAGAGGAAAGGAGATGCCATCCAGCCTCAAGTTAAAATGGGAAACCCATTCCAATTGTAAGGCCTTGATCTCTTAATCAGTGAGGCTCTGAGGAGGGTAGCCACTTTTTCTTTTTATTTTTTTTCTTCCCCTCAGTGCAATTACTTGGGAAAAATCTAACTCTAGGATGTAAGAAGGAAGATTTCTGTTGTCAGTAGTGCTAGACCAAGAAGCCTTCATTGAGACATCCTAGTTAAAATTTATTAATAAATCAAGTATTTACTGGAGCAAATGCTGGGACACAGAGGAGTGCAAATACAAAGAGAAACATTAACAAGGGAAGGACTCCGTGTGAATGGCATAGAGCATTGGCAAGGCTAATCCCAGCCACATAGGAGGCTGAGGCAGGAGGATGGCAAGTTTGAGGACACCTGGGCATCCTAGCGAGATTTTGTTTTGCCGCAGTCTGGCTGGGCACAAAATCACGAGCCACTCATAGCCTTGTAGATTCAAACAGCAATTCTTTATTCCCAAACTCACACCGGCACTCTACAAACACGTTATGGGGAAATCCACATTCTGGGCAAAATCCACGTACTCCACCGGGCTCTGAATCCCAAAAAACTCTCTGAATCCCGCGAGAACTCAATGGGAACTCGAGGAGCGGGCGCGCCTGAGGCAGCAGGATACGCCCTATTCCCAGCAGGGTACACCTTAAACCTGGAACTGCCCTAAACCCAAGGAGGGATACTCCCTAATCCCAGCAGGATACACCCTAAACCTGGATCCTCCCTGGTCCTTGAGCAAGGTCACCTTACATGCAATGTCACTGCAAATGACTTGGGTCCGATATGGAGAGTCCTTCCTCTAAGCAACATTGGGTAGGCTGACAAAGAAATTGCCATGCGTCATTCCTACTTGGCAATGGCTCTCATACTCCATATACTATGGATCAAATTGATGAGTTAGCTAATGAGTTAAATACTTGGGCAATAATCATGTGCAAATCTAATGTTACATTTGATAATCACTTACCATCTAATCCTTTGTTGTCTTTTTGGTCTAAGCATCCTGTAGTTTTTCCAAAAATGACAAGAAAAACCCCTATCATGAATGCTTCAAATATATTCACTGATGGGTCAAATAATGGTACAGCAGCAGTAGTTACCCCTGATCAAAGTTTTACATTTTTAGTACCCAAACAATCAGCTCAAAAGGTAGAGCTTAATGCAGTTTCACAAGCTTTTGTGATGTTTAAAGATTCTATATTTAATTTATTTTCTGATAGTTAGTATATAGTTAATGCTATAGCATCCCTTGAAGATGCTGGTAGGATTTCTCCTTCCTTTACTGTTTTCTCTTTGTTTTCCACTATACAAAGTCTAATCTGGGACAGAAAAGATCCATTCTTTATAGGACATATCAGGGCACATACAGGATTGCCTGGAGCCCTTAGTTAGGGCAATGATTTAGCAGATAAAACTACACATGACATACATATTTTCTCTACACTAGAAGAAGCTACAAATTTTCATAAAAGATTCCATGTTAATGCTAATACTTTACAAAAGCGTTTTAAAATAACTAAGGAACAAGCCAGACATATAATAAAACAATGTCAAAATTGTGTGACCTTTTTACCACAAGTTAATCTTGGAGTCAATCCTAGAGGACTGATACCTAACCATATTTGGCAGATGGACGTCACACACTTGCCAGAATTTGGAAAATTAAAATATTTACATGTTACAGTTGATACTTCTTCCAGATTTTTGATGGGCTCCCTTCATGCTGGAGAAAAAACTAAAGATGTTATAGCTCATTGCTTACAAAATTTTGCCACTGTGGGCGTTCCTAAACAGTTAAAAACAGATAATGGTCCTGGTTATACCTCTACCTCTTTTAAACAATTTGCTCATCATTTGGTATTACTCATATAACAAGAATCCCATACAATCCACAGGGACAAAGCATAGTTGAAAGAGCTCATCAAACTCTTAAAACGTACTTATTAAAGCAAAAAGAGGGAATTGGAAAGGGATATATATCCCCCAAAGATAAACTTAAAATAACACTTTTTACTCTAAACTTTTTAAATTTGGATTCATCAGGACTTAGTGCTGCGGAAAGGCATATGTATCCAAAAAATATACATAAGCCTAAGGTACTTTGGAAAGATATTCTAACAGGACAATGGAAAGGTCCTGACCCAGTGATTGTCTGGAGTCGGGGTTCTATTTGTGTGTTTCCACAGGGAGAACAGCAGCCGATTTGGATTCCAGAGAGACTAACTAAAGCAATTTCTACAGATTGAAAAGAAGATGATTTGACTCAAATCCATAAAAGCTGATATCCAGAGCTCCAGCTTGGCTATTCTTACATCTGCGACAGTGATTAACCAGGATGCTTTTTTCAATATCTATTTTATTATTGCCTTTTCCCACATCATAAAGTTCTATTTTATTTTTTGAGCTCATACAAACCTAGGTTAATGTTTTTCTGATCAGTTTTATTTTTGACTGTGGAGTTTTTAAACATTGCAATGGAGATTTCACCTAGGTAAAGCTACAAGGCCTTTATTATTGTCTTATGTGTTGTACGTTTGTGTGCACATGTGTGTTTTGTGTTGTATGTCTGTGTGTGCGTATGTCCATATTTCATATATGAGGAGCGCTCATGAAAAAATGGATCTGAATTTTTTTTTTTATTCACGTGATTTAAATGGTTTAATTTAAATTAGGTAAACAGCTGTTAAGGATTGTTTTTAAAGGAGGTTAACAGATCTGTTTGTTTACTTTCACCTTTCCTTTTCATTATATTTAATAATTCTGTTCAGGATAATGTCTCTTTAGCATCATTGCCAGAATTCCCATCTCCATCCCAGTGCTGGTGAAGATTAAGATAAAACCAAACTACAGCTTCTATGATAGCTATCACAGTAAACTGTATAAACTGATGCATCAATGAATAATAACTTAACAAGTAATGCTCAATCAAAGACTCGATTTACTTTGGGAGGAAATGGACATATTGATAGACTCCTCTGCTTTGAACTGCTTGCAGAACTTGCCTGGACTATGTATCACTTGTATACATTGTGAACTATCATTTGGTGCAGCGAATTGTGGTAGTGCTGGCGTATCTTTGATGGTGTCACCAGTGATGCAAGTTTTCCAAAGGAGCCGTCAATTGGCTTGGTGTCATGGCATTTCTGTATCCTCCTCCCTTCTGCTAGTGATGGTCTAAAATTTGGGGGCCAACAGAGGTGAGGCAAAGAAACTCACCCCCCCCACTGGCACCAAGGCCAAATTTGGGGGCCAACAGAGGTGAGGCAAGAACCTCACCCCTCCACTGGTGCATAGGCCTATCCACAAGTATGACTGTATGCTGGACCAGTAGTCAGTGACGGGTATGATCCAATTGCAGTGGTATCAACCTAAGACAGGGGGCTGACGCCTAGAGGTCAGTTTTTCCCATGACGGGTAAGAACCATATGTTGAATTGGACAACCTACCAGGAATGGTCCTTAAGCCACATTGCTTGTTGTTTAATTAATCAGAAGGGGGGAGATGCTGAGAGCCATTGCCAAGTAGGAATGACGCATGGCAATTTCTTTGTCAGCCTACTCAATGTTGCTTAGAGGAAGGACTCTCCTATTGGACCCAAGTCATTTGCAGTGACATTGCATGTAAGGTGACTTTGCTCAAGGACCAGGGCGGATCCAGGTTTAGGGTATATCCTGCTGGGATTAGGGAGTATCCCGCTCCTTGGGTTTAGGGCGGTTCCAGGTTTAAGGTGTACCCTGCTGGGAATAGGGCGTATCCTGCTGCCTCAGGCGCGCCCGCTCCTTGAGTTCCCATTGAGTTCTCGCGGGATTCAGAGAGTTTTTTGGGATTCAGAGCCCGGTGGAGTACGTGGATTTTGGCCAGAAAGTGGATTTCCCCAGAACGTGTTTGTAGAGTGCCGGTGTGAGTTTGGGAATAAAGAATTGCTGTTTGAATCTATAAGGCTATGAGTGGCTCGTGATTTTGTGCCCAGCCAGACTGCAGCATTGTTTCACAAATAAAATGTGCTGGGGATGCAGCTCAGTGGGAGAGCACTCTGGATTCAATCCCAGTACCACGAAGAAAAAAAATTAAAAAAAAAATAAAAAAGAGAACAGCTAAGCCTCACATGTCAAAATGGAAGGAAGAAGGTGTATTGATCATTTTGGTTCCAGGAGCACAAGAAACATAAAGGATCTATTCCGTCATCCCTCAACCATGCTATGATCCATGGGAAACATTTTCTCAGGGGCCACAAGGTAGGCAGGGGAAATTTCCTCTCTTCAGTATGCTTGATTCCTGAGTTCTCCTGGAATGAGAGATGAGAAGCCTGATAAGAGTTCTCTCTCTCTCTCTCTCTCTCTCTCTCTCTCTCTCTCTCTCGCACACACAAACACACACTCACACACACACACAGAGAAAGAGAGCTACACTCCTTATTCTTCTACTCCTCTTGTAGATATTTATCTAACACCACATAAAAAAGGCTCAAAATATTGCATGAAGAAGCCACACATAGGCTTGTCTGACCACAAACTCTTCTTTCTTTTTGTGGAGTGCTACAACCACTCTATTGATTTTGTGTCCTGCTGAAAAGAATCTCTGGGCAATACTAGACTAACTCAAAGATCCTCTCTCCTGTTCTTACACCATGGCCTGTTGTTAAACCCTTTGTTCTTCTCAGCTGTTTTTCCATCTCATTCTCCCTACCCTATTTCCTCTTGCCTTTTTATCGGGATTCTCTCCATTGTCATTCCAGTGACTGCCCATACTTCACCAGGTGGGCCTAATGGTCTCTCTTAGGTGGGCTTCTCTTTGATTACTCCTTTGCCACTTTTCAAACCTAGATTCCTTTTTTTTTTTTTCCCAGCCTACTTAACCTTCTGCAGGTCAGAGAAAGTTTCCTCCCAAGCAAGTTCAAGAATCTCAATAAAGCAACTTGGACTTCAGTTCCTTAATTTGCAGTTTACCATCTCTGTCAATCATTCTTCATGTTTTTAGAAACATTGCTTCTTTAGATAGCTTTGTATTATTTTCTCCTTCGTGCTCTTTTATACCACATTTTTTTGTTGTTTTTTATCCCATTTTTTATCTTTGTTTTATTCATTCCAAAAAAAAAAAATACACCAGAGACAGTTTTTATCTCCTTCTACATTATGTCTGCCTTTTAAAAAATTCACAGTACAATATTGCATATGTGTAAATAAATTATTGTAATAAAGCCTTCCACATATTTGTTTACTTGTGATATTTGATTTAGTTGGTTTCATATCAAGAAGTCCTACCCGTATTTCTCTAATCCTTTTTAATGAAACCTAAAATGGTTTTCCATATTTCTTTGTATTCATGTAAATTATTTGGTGCTTTATAAATTGTAAGATTTTTATTGTTCTGCCCAACTGCTCTCAATTAAAACACAAAAACAAAAACCTCGGGGTGTTTTGTTTTCTTTCTGAAGTCAACATAATACAACAATATATGCCTCATCTTCAGCTTCTGAAGTTCTTAGTGATGGTGATGCAGGCATTTTTTATAAGGGTATTTTCTTTCCAAATGCACTTAGTGTCTGCTTTTCATTCAGCAGTAAGTACACAGCGTTGAGGAGAACTAGAGAGAGAGAGAGAGAGAGAGAGAGAGAGAGAGAGAGAGAGAGTGTGTGTGTGTGTGTTTGTCCTTGACTTATGATGGTTTGACTTTTCGATGGGGTGAAAGCTACATGCATTCAGTAAAAATCATACTTTGAATTTTGAGCTTGCATCTTCTCCTGGACGGACAATACAGGGAGCTACTCTTACAATGAATGCCGGCCAGTGGCTTCCACTCAGCCACATGATCACAAGGGGAAAACCTGATGACTGTGCATTGAGTCTCTCAGCTCTGATGCTCCCAGCAGTATTAAATACATTTTTGACTTACATTGTTTCCAACCTATAATGGATTCACCCAGATGTAAACCCACTGTACAACCAGGGGCATCCCTCTCGCTATTTTAACACAAGTCTTTAAGCCTTATAAAAAGAAAACAGCATTGTCGCTACCATTTATGGAACACCGACCGTGTCTTGTCAAGCTCTATCCATTTTACATTATCTATTTCATCTAATTCCTGAGACAACCTTGCAGTGTGGACATTTTTAAACCTCCATTTTACAATTGAAAGAGCTGAGTTTGGGGGAGATAAAGCAATTTGCCTATGACGATGTGGCTTCTGAGTAGTCACAGTGGTTTTGAATCCAGTTTTACCCCATCTTAAGGGTTCTTAACTGTTAGGGCAAAGCTCTAAATCTTGATCTGAAAACTATTGTTTATTTCCACTAATATGTGTTAGAACAGCAACTTTAGGCAGGACCCAGCTAGTGCTGAGATATGTGCTTGCATTTGTGTAAATAAATTATTGTAATAGCCCCACACTTGTAGATCAAAGACTTATAGACTATATGTAACCATCATCCTGAGTCAGACGCTGGTCAAAAGAGGTGTCTCTACCTATAGCGGGGGCAAAATGAGTTAGAACTTTAAAGCATACTACCCCCCAAAATATGGGGATGGGCTTCATGGGTGTTCAAGCTAGTGGTCACCTCACACATATACACACATACTCCTCACACAGGAGGAGAACTGCATAGCCAAAAGTCCAATAGCAGACTTAGCTCCAAACATGGATAAATGTGTCAGTAGCATGTAAACTGTGGCATTGAGAATCTCCCTCTCTTCATCTAATTTGGCTTCATCCTCAGGCAGGCGCTTCTCTTGCAATAGCAAGATGGCCACTCATAGCTACAGGCTTACATTGAGCTAGCTTAGTGTTCCTACTGGCAAAAGAGCTTCTTTTTCCTCACTGGCTCAACATAAGACCTATGATTGACTGGTACAGTATGAGCAACTTCTATGCAGCTACTTTGACCAGGAGAGGAGACATACAGATCATTCACACCAGGACCCTGGGTTCACTCCTAGGACTAGAGGGAACAAAGGGGTGTCAGCCGGTCAGAACTACATGAACTGAATAAGAATGTTGCTGAGAGAAGATAAAATGGATTCTGAGTATCCAGGGGGGAAAATGTGCACTAATATTTTATCAGGTGTAAAGCAGAGACCTGTGACAGCTGAGAACACAAGGACCAAGGTTGACTCAATACACAAGCTACTGAACTGGTTTTCCCAGTCTATGAGTAGGAAAAGATGAGATCAGTCATTTAGTTCTGATTTATTTAGCTCTACTAGGAAGGAACAGAAAATTGTAAGGGCAAGGAGCCAGGCATTTATTCATGTAAATATTCATTCATTCTACAAACATATGTCCTCTAATTCTGCCACTGGACATTGTGCCTGTGCTGGGGAGATAGATGAGATCCAAACTTTCCTTAAAGAATTTATAATCTAGAACAGAGAAAGTTTTAATTTGTAGCTTAAAACAGAGAAGTTTCAATTAAAAGTTAGAATACAAAGAAGTACAGTATTCTATTTTTTGCCCAAGGTATTTTTGGTAGCAATGCCCTCAATCTGAAGAGCATTTTCTAAAGAGGAGTCAAGCAAAGCTCACATATTAGAATGATGTCATAATCAATCATGTGCCCGCGTCACTCATTAGGAGTCTGTTTGTTCTCTCTGGGATTCTAATGAGATTCTTCCTCCTTTAGGAATTCTAAATCTAACCACAGCTAACTCTCTTGAAAGTGAAATAGAAACAGGACAGAAATAGCCCCCAAATAATCTCAACTTGATTTTGCAGTGAATAGCAAAACAGAATTTGGCCTAGATCCAAATATTTGCTGTGAGACTAGAGATAAGTCTGGACCTCTGTTTATGCATCTATGAAATGGGGATGGTAATACTACAGAGGATTATTGTGAGAACTAAATGAGATACATACAACTCTTAGAAAAGCACATGGCTTGTATAAAATCATCTGTTGTCATTTCAGTTGTATTTTATATATGTTGCTATTATGATGATTATGATGATGATGATGATTATATTATTGGTGCATTGAAGGTCAAAGAAACTCAGTGTCTTGCCCATTTCTCCAGCCTGTTAATGGCAGGATGAGAGCTCAGATCCAGGTTTCCTGGCCATTGCATGAGATCTCTTCCTTGACATCACTGTGCCTCACCATCATATAGTTTACATCCCCAATTACACCTGACTCAGGCTACTCCTGAAGTCATTTGTATTTTCTCAGCATATACCTTCTGGGAGAGCAAGTGTGGCATTGACAAGAGTAATCATACTTGGCATTTGTAGAATATTATATACACTTCAAAGCCCTTTTGCATATATTTCCCCATGTGGGATTAAGCATTTGCCATGGATACTCCACTCGTGGATAATCAAAGCTGGAATTTTATGCTGGTTATTAGATTTGACTTCAGCTTGCTTTCTGGGAGACCCACAAATCAATTTATTTAGTGTAAGGCATATTCATCATCACCGGTTTTCAGGGAATTTAGGTCAGCCAAAATTGGGAATTTGGTTTGCATGTCTTAGGGAAAAAGAGGTTTCCAGGGATTTGCTTTGCACAGGTGGGGGGAGCAATGCTGACAGAGAAGAAGAGAGAGATATGATGCAGAACTTGAGCTCTCTTATCAGTGTCCTGACAGGTACTTCGGGGAAGCAGGATGCCATTCCAGAGGCCCAAGAGCTGGGGCTGAGCCAGCCGTGCCACCTCAGAAGAATGGATGTGCAGCCCCACTGTCCGCCCTTCCTTTATGTGAGGCGTGTATAAAAAGCTATCAAAATGCTGGTTTGAGGATAAAGGCAAAGGTTTTTAACTCAAAGGAACAACTTTGAGTTCCAGTGCTCACCAAACACTAACTTAGAGCCTCTCTGCTCTTTAATGTCCTCAAGTCTTAAATGGGTATTGATGCATCTACCTGATGCAACTATCAGAAAATTAAAATACACGATTTCAGTGCCTGTGTGTAGGAGGCTGAATATAAATGTTACCTTTTGTTAATATTACTTTATTAGTAGTAGGAGGAGCAGTCACTATTTTGGCAGCTCTGGGGGCTGGAATGTTATTCTTTATGTGCAGTTTCTGTCTTCTGCAGAAGCAGCTTTGTGGGATAAGGTTCAAGGTGAGCTCTCAGACTCCATAAATCCAGAGAGGTCTGGAGATTGCTGCTCTTTTAAGGGGAGAATGGTCCCTGGTCTATATCGTAGGAAATCACTGGCCATTATCACGGAAGGATGGTTCCAAGAGGAGATCCACACTAAATGGGGGCTCCCCAAGGGTAGGCATGGTATCAGTGTCTGAGACATCCTGCACACAGTAGGTCCAGGAACAAAGAGTAACTCTTGGGAGATCTTGCTATTTATTGGGAACTGTCAGGTTAGACCTTGGGGGACTGCCTGGAGCTGGGCATCCCCGGAATCTCTTCTACCAGAAACAATTGCAGAAAAAGCCAAGGTCATTGAGACAAGAGGGGGCTGAATTCCTGATTCAAGTTCTGTAGGAAATATTACTTGTCCGCTCTAGCCCACTTTACCCTACCAAAGACAGTCTTGGCAGGGGCGTGGATGCAGATTTGGATTGGTAGGGAGCTCACCAGAAAGAATTAGTATTTTAGTGTTTCAATGTTCCCCTGTCCCCTGAGAGACCTGATGGGACTGAGAGAGCTGAAGAGATTCTAAATCAATCTGCAGATTCCTGATGAGATGATGGTCTGTGAAAGGAAGGGTTCCATTAACAAGCACAATGAGAACGCTTGTGTTTTATTTGATGGCAAAGGACATTAGCAATCTACAAAGGGATTTCAGTGAACTTATATCGAAACTGAATTATCCAGCTGTGGGAGCAGCCAAACTTGCTGGACCCCCTGAGCTGCATAGAAATACCTTTGTCAGTTCTGAAATAATAAGCTCCCCCATAAACTTTACAGAGTGTTTTTTTTTTTTTTTAATTGGGTTTCTCTTTTTACCCCTCCACCTTGGGATAGGTTGAGACTTCCAAGTCAGTGACTTTTATGTCTTTGGACATTTACTTCTCTGTATCTTGATTTTCTTTCCTTTTTTATTTATTTGTTTTTAAATTTTAATTTGTTATGTAGGACAACAGAAAGCATTAAAATTCATATTACACATATGGAGCACAATTTTTCACATCTCTGGTTGTGCACAAAGTTGAGTCACATCCTTCGTGTCTTCTGACATGTACTTTGGGTAATGATGACCATCGCATTCCACCGTCTTTACTACCTCTTTCCCCCTTCCTTCCTCTCCCTCCCCTTTTTCCCTTTGCCCTGTCTAGGGTTCATTTAATCCCTACAGCATATTTTGAATCAGCATCCTTAAATCAGAGAAATCATTCGACACTTGGTTTTTTGGGATTGGCTAATTTCACTTAGTATTATATTTTCCATCTCCATCCATTTACCTGCAAATGCCATGATTTCATTCCCTTTTAATGCTGAGTACTATTCCATTGTGTATATGTACCACATTTTCTTTATCCATTCATCTACTGAAGGGCATCTAGGTTGGCTCCACAGTTTAGCTATTGTAAATTGAGCTGCTATAAACATTGATGTGGCTGTGTCCCTGTAGTATGCCGTTTTTAAGTCCTTTGGGTATAAACCAAGGAGTGGGATAGCTGGGTCAAATGGTGAATCCATTCCCAGATTTCCAAGGATTCTCCATACTGCTTTCCATATTGGCTGCAGTAATTTGCAGTCCCACCAGCAATGTATGAGTGTGCTTTTTACCCCACATTCTTGCCAACACTTATGTTGTTTGTATTCTTAATAGCTGCCATTCTGACTGGAGTGAAATGAAATCTAAGAGTAGTTTTTATTTGCATTTCTCTAATTGCTAGAGATGCTGAACATTTTTTCATATATTTGTTGATTTGATTGTATATCTTCTTCTAAGAAATGTCAGTTCAATTCCTTGGACCATTTATTGATTGGGTTATTTGGTTTTTTGGTGTTAAGATTTTTGAGTTCTTTATATAATCTAGAGATTATTGCTCTATCTGATATGTGTGTGGTAAGAATTTGTTCCCTATTAGTAGGCTCTCTGCTCAACTCACTGATTCTTTCTTTTGCTGAGAAGAAGCTTTTTAGTTTGGATCCATCCCATTTATTGATCTTTGATTTTAATTCTTGCACTATAGGAGTCTTATTAAGGAAGTTGGAGCCTAATCTGACATGATGGAGATTTGGGCCTACTTTTTCTTCTAATAGATGCAGTGTCTCTGGTTTAATTCTAGGTCCTTGATCCACTTTGAGTTGAGTTTTGTGCACAGTGAGAGATAGGAGTTTAATTTCATTTTGTTGCATATGAATTTCCAGTTTTCCCAGCTCCATTTGTTGAAAAGCCTATTGTTTCTCCAGTGTACGATTTTGGAGTCTTTGTCAAATATAAGATAACTGAAATTATGTCCTCTATTCTGTATCATTGGTCTACAAGTCTATTTTGGTGCCGATACCATGCCGTTTTTGTTACTATTTCTCTGTAGCATAGTTTAAGCTCTGGTATACTGATGCCACCTGCTTCACTCTTCTTGCTAAGGATTGCTTTAGCTATTCTGGGTCTCTTTTTTCCCAGATGAATTTTGTGACTGATTTTTCTATTTCTATGAGGAATGTCATTGGGATTTTAATTGGAATTGCATTAAATCTGTATAATGCTTTTGGTAGTATGGTCATTTTGATAATAATTAATTCTGCCTATCCAAGAACAAGGGAGACCTTTCCATCCTCAAAGGTCTTCTTTAATTTCTTTCTTTAGTGTTTTGTAGTTTTTGTTGTAGAGGTCTTTCACCTCTTTCATTAAGTTGATTGACAAGTATTTTATTTTATTTCTTTGAGGCTATTGTAAATGGGGTAGTTTTCCTTGTTTCCCTTTCAGAGGACTTGTCACTGATATACCGAAATGCCTTTGATTTATGGGTGTTGATTTTATATCCTGCTACTGTGCTGAATTCATTTACTAGTTCTAGAAGTTTTCTGCTGGAATTTTTGGGGTCTTCCAAGTATAGAATCATATCATCGGTAAATAGTGCTAATTTGAGTTCTTCTTTATGTCCATATCCCTTTAATTTCTTTCATCTGTATAATTCCTCTGGCCAGTGTTTCAAGAACTATGTTAAATAGAAGTGGTGAAAGAGGGCATCCCTGTCTTGTTCCAGTTTTTAGACGGAGTGCTTTCAATTTTTCTCCATTTAGAAGATGTTGGCCTGAGGCTTAGCAGAGATAGCTTATACCATGTTAAGATATGTTCCTGTTATCTCTACATTTTCTAGTGTTTTGAACATGAAGGGGAGCTGTATTTTGTCAAATACTTTTTCTGCATTTATTGAGATGACCATATGGTTCTTATCTTTAAGTCTATTGATGTAATGAATTACATTGATTGATTTCTGTATGTTGAACCAACCTTGCATCCCTGAGATGAACCCCACTTGATTGTGGTGTACTATCTTTTTAATATGTTTTTTATTCAATTTGCTGGAATTTTATTGAGAATTTTTACATCTATATTCATTAGAGATATTGGTCTGAAGTTTTCTTTTTTTGATGTGTCTTTGTGTGGTTTTGGAATCAAGGTGATATTGGCCTCATAGAATGATTTTGGAAGTGCTCCCCTCTTTTTGTATTTCCTGAAATAAATTGAAGAATATTGGTATTAGTTCTTCTTTAAAGGTCTTGTAGAACTCACCTGTGTATCCACTCAGTCCTGGGCTTTTCTTGGTTGGTAGGCTTCTGATGGTGTCTTTTATTTTGTCATTTGAAATTGATCTGTTTAAATTGTGTATATCATCCTGATTCAATTTGGGCAAATCATATGACTCTAGAAATTTGTTGATGCCTTCAATATTTTCTATTTTGTTGGAGTAAAAGTTTTCAAAATAATTTCTAATTATCTTCTGTATTTCTCTAATGTCTGTTGTGATGTTTCCTTTTTCATCATGTATCTTAGTAATTTGAGTTTTCTCTCTCTTTCTCTTCATTAGCATGGCTAAGGGTCTGTCAATTTTGTTTATTTTTTTCAAAGAACCAACTTTTTGTTTTGTCAATTTTTATTGTTTCTTTTGTTTCAATTTCATTGATTTCAGCTCTGATTTTAATTATTTCCTGTCTTCTACTGCTTTGGGGATTGATTTGTTCTTCTTTTTCTAGGGCTTTGAGATGTAATGTTAAGTTTATTTGTTGAATTTTTCTTCTTTTAAGGAATGAACTCCATGCAATGAACTTTCCTCTTAGAACTGCCTTCATAGTGTCCCAAAGATTTCAATATGTTGTATCTGTGTTCTCATTCACCTCTAAAATTTTTTTAATATCCTCCTTGATGTCTTCTGCAACACATTGTTCATTCAGTAGCATATTATTTAGTTTCCAGGTGTTGGGGTAGCTTTTATTCTTATTTTTATCATTGATTTCTAATTTTATTCCATTATGATATGATAGAATTCATGGTAGTATCTCTACTTCTTTATATTTGCTAAGAATTGCTTTGTGGCATAATATGTGGTCTATTTTAGAGAAGGATTCATGTACTTCTGAAAAGAAGGTATATTCTCTCATTGAAGGATGAAAAATTCTATATATGTCAGTTAAGTCTAAGTTATGGATTATATTCTTGAGTTCTATAGTTTCTTTGTTCAGCTTTTGTTTGGAAGATCTATCCAGTGGTTAAAGGGGTGTGTTAAAGTCATCCAAAATTATTGTGTTATGGTCTATTTGACTCTTGAACTTGAGAAGAGTTTGTTTGATGAACATAGATGCTCCGTTGTTTGGGGCATATATATTTATGATTGCTAAGTCTTTTTGGATTGTTTTCCTTGAGCAGTATGTAGTGTCCTCTTTTCCCCTTTTGATTAATTTTAGCTTGAAGTCTACTTTATTTCATATAAGGATGGAAACCCCTGCTTGCTTCCATAGTCCATGTGAGTGTTATGATTTTTCGCAACCTTCACCTTCAGACTGTGGATATCGTTTTCTATGAGATGAGTGTCTTAGAGGCAGCATATTATTGGGTCTATTTTTTTTTTTTTGGTCCAATCTGCTAGTCTATGTCTTTTGATTGGTGAGTTTAGGCCATTAAGATTCAGGGTTATTATTGAGACATGATTTGTATTCCCAGCCATTTTTGTTTACTTTTGGTATTTAATTTGACTTGGTTCTCCTCTGATTAATTTTTCCTTTAGTGTAATACCTCCCTCTGCTGATTTTCACCATTGTTTTTAATTTCCTTTTTGTGTAATATTTTGCCAAAGATGTTCTATAGTGCAGGCTTTCCAGTTGTAAATTCTTTTAACTTTTGTTTATCATGGAAGATTCTTATTTCATCATCAAATATAAAGCTTAATTTTGCTGGATGTAAGATTCTTGGTTGGCATCCATTTTCTTAGAGAGCTTGGTATATGTTGTTCCATGATCTCCTGGCTTTTAGGGTCTGGGTTGCAAAATCTGCTGAGATACAAATTGGTCTCCCCTATATGTGATCTTATTCCTCTCTCTTGAAACTTTCAAGATTCTGTCCTTTTTCTGTATGCTATGCATTTTCATTATAATGTGCCTTGGTATAAATATGTTGTAATTTTGTATATTTGGTATTGTGCAAGCCTCTTGTATTTAGTTTTCCAGTTTTTTCTTCATGTTTGGGAATTTTTCTGATATTATCTCATTGAAGAGATTGTGCATTCCTTTGGTTTGAAACTCTGTGCCTTCCTCTATCCCAGTGACTCTTAGATTTTGTCTTTTGATGCTGTCCCAGAATTCTTGGATGTTCTGTTCATGGTTTCTTACTATCTTCACTGTGTGGTCAACTTTATTTTCCAGATTGTATACTTTGTCTTCATTGTCTGATGTTCTTTCTTCCAAGTGATCTAGTCTGTTGGTTATGCTTCCTATTGAGTTTTTTATTGGCTTATTGTTTCCTTCATTTCAAGGATTTATGACTATTTTTTTTTCAGAGTCTCTATCTCTTTCCTGACGTGATCTTTTGATAGCTGAATTTGCTCTCTTACCTTTTTGTTGGAGTGATCAATTTTTGCCTGTATTTGCTCATTTAGTTCATTCTTTAATTCACAGATCGTTTTAATTATGAACCTTCTGAACTCCTTCTCTGACATTTCATCAACTTCGCTGCCCATGGGTTCTGTTATTATAGTGTCCTGGTTTGTTTGAGGCACTTTCCTCCCTTGTTTTTTTCATGTTGTCTATGTGTCTTCCTTTCTTGCAGTGTGGATCTGAGATATTACAGTTTCTACTCCATATTCTTGTAGTACCCATGCAGATTGTCTGTACCTCACCTTGATGTTGGGCTTCCAGACCCTACTGGTGTCCCTCAATGTATGCTACTGCCACTAAAGGTGGCAGTGGCAATAGCCGAGGTAACTCAAGATAATAGTGGAGATGCCCCAAGGTGGGTGCTATGTCTTACAGAGATGGGGCTGAAAGAGTGGGCCTTACACTGTCTTTGGGATGCCTAGTATGAGATGCAGCTGTTTCTAAGCCCAGTCTGTTGTCAAAAGGTAGGGGCTACTGTGTGGGGAAGGCTATAGTGATGTCTGCAGTGTCCCAAGATGGAACTGGGTTAGGCTTGGGCTCCCAGGTTTGTGGGGGTGGCAAACTTAAACCTACCTTGGGCCCAGGTCCCATGTATGCTGGTGTGAGCTGATCTCAGCCAGACCTGAGCTCCAGAGGCGGTATACTGGTCAGAATAGGTGGTCCTGTGCTGCAGCGCCTGAGCTTTGGCGGGTGTCTGCTGGTGGCAGGATGGACCCCAGCCTACTGTGAGCCTGTATTTCCATTGGAGACTAGACCTATTTCAAACAGCAGTTTGTGAACATTAAATGAAAAATGTAGATAAAGCACTTTTGCATGCTTGGCGATAATCATCATCACAATCCTAGCAATGATAATAACATTATTTAGTAAGTGCTTAATATGTTCCATGTACTGAGATTACTGTTTAATCTCAGAGTAATCCTCAGATTTGATACCATTAGTATTAGTGCTAGTATTAATATCCTAATTTGACAGATGAGGACACTGAGACTTTGAGAAGCAAAAACATTACCCAAAGTATCACAGTGAAAAGGTGGAAAGGCAGAACTTCAAACTCAAGTGTCCCCACGTTAAAGAAAATGCACTTGTGAAAGTTGTCAGGATAAGCATGGAGTCATTTATGCCAATCTCTATTAAAACAGTCTGGAGACCAAAAAAAAAGGGAGGGGTTGGGGAAGAGACTCTCACACGCATGCCTGATAAAATCTATCACACGAACTCTCTATAAAAGCACAGTCTTGCACAGAGTACTTCTGAAAAGACGTCTGTCTAGCAACTACTTATTCCAACTTAGACTGACATCACCTTTGTTATTGCTCTTTAAAACCAAGGAGAATTGTTTGAAAACAATTTATGTAACCTTATTCATATTACTTAAAAAGAAACCTTTATCTTCCTTTGCCTCTCTGTCTATGATTCCACAAACTTAAAACTGCAGATTGCAATCTTCTCATTTCTGAATAAATTCATGGTGTTTCTAGAGAGCCACTCTATCGTTCTTGAGGTTGACACACTTAACCTCTTTGCTGCACTTCCCTAACATATTAACTAGTTCTTCCACTCGTTAAGTATTTATTGTGCACCTATTATGTGTAAGACACTGCAAAAGTCTAACCAGGAACTTCTTGGAATAGCTTTTTACAAACGGCAATTTATTATTTCAGGGTGAAGCCCGGTACTCAGCAAGCAGGTGCTGAAGAAACATGAGTTAGCTGTTGCCTTGTTATTTTCAGAACTGAAAATTACACAGTGCAGTCCAGAAAGAGGGAGTAAATGAAACCCGATGGAGTAAGAGCAAGGAAACCATGATGAGAGGCAGTTTTCTATGATCCCTAGCTCTCTGTTTTTTACTCTCTGATGTTGTGTATTTATGTCATCCCCTTGAAGCAATTTTGGAAAATAGAAATCAGGTCTATTTCTCCTCTGGGCCTAGCATACTGCCTGGCCTTCCACAAGCCTTGCAGGTATTTGCTGTATCAAGGGGAACGCGTTTGCATGGGCGTTCTGCAACTCCCCCAGGGGGTTGACTTTCAAGAAAACGGGGACGGAACTTGGTACATATCACCATTTCCCAAATTAAATACTGCCCTTTGGTGGGAAGAAAGGCCCAGAGCCCTCTTCAGTACACAGCATATCTTTGGGAGAAATGGAGTCCCACCGCCATCCTCAAGGCACATGGTGCGCTTTCTGTCACACCCAAGGCGCTGGCAAGGCAAAACCTCTGCCTGAGAGAGAAACCCAGGAAGCTTTTCAGGGGAGCACCGGTTCAGTCAGGAAGCTTGCCTCCTACAGGACCTGGGCTCAAGTACAAGCCTCCTCTCTCTTCTAACATGAGACCAGGTTTTGAGCTGTGTCTGTCATGCAGACCCCCCTGCAGGACCCTCAGAAAGAGGATGAGCAGCAGGATTTCCAGGCCTGCCCAAGACTGGACCCAAGCAGGCCCCACCATTCCCACCATTCAAAACTCGGATCCACCTACTCTTTATCTATACCTTCCAATGACACCCAAACATGGCGCCTTGGGAGTTCTTTCTTTATTAGCATGTTAAGAAGGAAATCACTCAAAAGTAGGGAAATTTTCTCATTCACCTGATATGTGTGAGAGAATAATCCACGGCTTTCAGAACGATTTAGGCCCTTGTAATATTCTGGCAAAGGAGAGAGGCTTGCCTGCCTCACCTACATACAAAGCTGAGCTTCTTCCTCTCACTTTGAGATCTCTGCCTGCCGCTGACCCACTCAGCAGTACCTGGGCCCAGTGGCGGTGGCCATATTGAAATCTGATCAATTAGCACCAGCTTCTTGCATGTCACATTGTCAATCTTATGGACAAGCTAGACTAAGCCCACAAAAATTCATTATGATTAGAAGGGGGAGGGAAGTTACTAGTTTTCAGACAATTAGCAAAAAGCAGCAGGAAGCATATTAACTGCTAATGGTGGTGAGCTACTGTCTGGCAATAATAACTCCATAAAATGTTTCAGAACCTTCTTGATGAAGCAAAGGAAGTTGAAGAAACATGTCCCACCTAGCTCCAGTGTGACTAACCCCACATCAAGAAGCCTCTCCTTCAGTGACTCGGCTCAGCTACTTTCCCTTTGGTTGACTACCCTCAGCCAGGATGTCCCCTTGAGTTAACATGTAAGGTCAAAACTCAGACAATATTTTCTCCAAGTCACTGAGATAACTGCTGTGTGTCCTTGCACAGAAGGCTGTGAGGCAGATCTAAAAAGCAAAGTGGGAGACCACATTCAATATTATGTTAGCTATCCAGGACTCTGAAACCTTAGACCAGAGGTTTTGCAGCTTTATTTTTCTCATCTATAAACTGGAAGTTATAAAACTTATCATATAAGCAAATTAAAGGTCTGAATGAGCTGGTATGTGTTAAATAGCCAACAAAAGTTCTGTCCCATAGGTAAGATGCAGGAGTCCTATAAGTGATGTCCTACAGGAGAACACCGCAGGGCACAAAGCAATGAGCATCCAGGGTGGAAGTCTTTGGAGATGACTGAGATTAACTTTCAAGTCCTTTCAGCCTTCCGCAGGAAGACGAAATCATGCTTTCTGATTAGGATATTTTGGAGAGAAAGAAAGAATCCTTGAAATGGGCTCTGGCAGCTGTATAGATTGTACCATGCAGACATGAATGGAATACATTGCAGCAGTGGAAACAGTATAAAGAAAGAGGCAAAGAGGTGGGAAAGAATGATGGTTTTGGAAAACAGAGTAATCCAGGTCATCCAGAAAAAAAAATATTTTTTTAAATAGAAGAAGATAGATCTAAGGCTGAAAGGATTGTCTAACTTACTTGCAAGAGACCTTAACTGTTGGATCAGTAAATTTAAGCATTATTCAGAAGGCAATATGGAGCTGTTCATAGTCATTTAAAAGAGATGTGATGTCATCACAGTCATGAACCCTGTAGCAATAGATACATATTTACATAAATTTTCTAACTAGCCATGAAGTAGGGATTTCTCTGTTTAGAGTACAAAATGACATTTACATGGTAAGACTGTCAAGGATCACCAGAACTAATAAAGATTCTTTCAATTAATATTTGGAGTAGATCAAACCATCCCCAAGTTTGTTGGATTGAAACAATAGCCATATATTTAGGTCTAGGGGTTATAAATTGGACTCTGGCTTAGCTGTGTCTGGAGTCAGTAACCAGGTCAGCTGGGTTTACTGTGGGCCAGGGGCCCATGGCTCTCCTTCGGGTGACCTCTCATCTCCTAGCAATGGGGCTGGGCTTGCTCACCTGGAAGAAGTGTGTTCTAAGAAGGTGAATGGTGGTATACAAGATGGCTTCTTGAAGTTCAAGTGTGGGACTGGCACATGCTAGTGGTCAAAGCCAGTCACAGGGGCAGACCCAGTACGGGGGTAGAGAAAGAGTCTAACTTCTTGGGGGGAGGAGTTTCAAAGTCACACTGTGGAGTTGCCTGAGATAAAGACAGACTACCCCATCCAGGAAAGAGTACTAATCTTAAATTTTCAAAAAGACAATTGGAAATGAATAAGTATATTCTTGCATCTTTTTTATATTCTTACATATCTTTCTGATTACATATTCAAGCAAGTAACAACAATAAATCTCAACACTTCTTTCCATAATAGCAAGGCTTGGTTATCAAAAAGCCACACAAAGATTGGGCATTCAGAAATCCTAATGTGATTCTATTGCAGTAAGTTCTAAAGAGGAGCAAAGGACTTATGGCCTGCTGACCAAATGTAACCAAATGTGTTTGTGACTTTTTACTTGGGACAAAAAAGCAAAATTTAATGGACTATGAGGGAAGAATTGATCCATGAAGCAATTTGGTGGCAATTGCCAACAGCTTACCGAGAATTAAAGTAATAACAGAAAACTATCTGAAACTATGCAAGAGAATAACCTCCAACTCTGAAAGAGAGATCATTTAGCAAGGAATAAAGAGAAAGAGCCAGCACAGTAGTACTGGAGACTGAATTTTTTTTTAAAGGAAATTTCAGGGGTTCTTGATTCCCAACCTTTTTTCTTTCTACTTCTTCTTGTAATGCATAAGGAAAATCAGACACATCATCACTAAATCAGCATGCAATTAAAAGGGCAGCAGGACCTGCCATGATTTTGCTAAATCGATTTTTCTCAATGATGTCTGCAACCCCTCTGAGATTTGGAAGCGGAGTCAGCTTAGCTTATCCATTTCTCCTTCCTCACACCCATGTGCACATTGAGATGGGTATTGTTGGATGCTCATGAATGCTAAGTGCCAGACACTGATTTCCATTCTGGGGAGGGGGTGGGAGAAAGCATTTCAGTCAATGAGTTGGTGGTCTGAATCCAGTTCTTAGCATACTGCTACCCATAGCCCTACTGTGCCAAGACAATGGGACCCTTTGTTGACAGTCTTGGCACAAGCACTAAGGATTAACTGGGCATGGTGCCTCAGCCACTCTCAGCTGCAGCTCTGCTCAGTTCAGAACACAACTAAGATCCCGGGGCCAGCCTGAGAAGGCTTTATTTGTCACTGCCCATGGCTCACCAATGCTGGGGACAATCTGTTGTTTGAAAGTTGTACACTAGGTTTTTATTTCAGACATAAGCTACTGCATGGCTCTTCTCCCTTATGAAGGAGGCAGATAGCCCCATTATTTTCCTGCCAAGAGATATTTCCAGACCAGAGCAGATACAGAAGCATACTTTGTTGAGTGACCCATAGCTAAAAAGTTAGTTTCTTTGCTGAAAAATGTACAAAATGGAAACTTAAAAACCAATTTTTGAAGATTGACAGAAAGGCATAAATTACCATGGAGTAAAATTTAGCAAATCTCAGAATACCTTTCAATGGATTCATCATTCCAAGATATAACATCTATAAATATATACATTTGAAAGAGACTTTAAAAGGTAGAGTGGACATTCATGTGTCAGAGTGTAGGTGTGTGAGTGTGGATGTATATGGTTGTTCTTGTTGCTTGTGTGGCCTGGGTAGCATTTCTTCCGCTTTTTTTTTTTTTTTTCTGAAAACCTCTCAAGACACTTTTTGGGATTATCTACCACCATCACTTTATTATGCCTAGGTTCTTGATTTAGGTGAGATTGACCCAATCTCCTCAGCTTTGATACTAGGCATATGACTCAGGAATCACCAAGTGGACTATTCAGACTACCTAGTCTCAGTGACTGTTTCATGAGGGAGCCATTGACTCAAACCAGCACAGAATCTACTGTAAAATTCTGCAAGTACTCTTGGAAGTGAGGGCATTATAATTTCACTAAGTTTGCTAAAGGGGTAGAACATAAGTTTGGAACTGCTTCTTTTTATAAATCTTTAATTTGTTTTAATTAGTTATACATGACAGTATAATGCATTTATGCACTTTGATATATCATACATAGATGGGATGCAATTTCTTATTTTTCTGAGTGTACATGTTGTAGAATCATATTGGTCATGCCGTCACATATGTACACAGAGTGATAATGTCTGTTTCATTCTACTGTCTTTCCTATTCCCACATCCCCTCCACTGGAACTGCTTCTTGAAGCAATTTAATCAAAAGAAAAGCAGAAGGAGCGAATGAAAAGAATCAATTCCAGATGACACATTTTGAGTCTCTGGATCCAGACCTACCTAAAGCTTGATCTGTTTCTTGGTTTTTTAATTATGTGAATTAATAAATCTCTCCTCTTATTTAAACCAGTTGAGATGCATCCCTGTCACTTGAAACTCAGAGTGTCCTCACTAATTCCTCAGATTCTCTATTTTGTCCTCACCCTTTGGGGCAGATGAATAATGAAGCCCCTGAGGTGACGCTTTCTTGTGAGTTTCTAGACATAGAGGCCAGCAACAGATACACAGATCGTACCTGCATAGAAAAGAATGTCTTAACACTCAAATTTTTCCTAATATAAATTAAGCTCATTTCCTCTCAATAAGCCATAGAGAAATTTCATCTCTTCCTTTCTAAGATCTGGTTAAGGGGAAGATACAACTTAAAGTATCCCTCGGTCTTCCTTTGCAGGTTGACCTCTCTCCTTTGATCAGCTGGTTTCTTGTTGCTCAAACATCATAGGTATTATTTTTTGTTAGTCTTTGGAAGTAGGGTAACACTAATCTGATCAGGTAACTCCCCCAGTGAACTCCCTCCATTGGATCCAAATGACCTTAATATAAAGTCCACTTCTTTCCATAGTATCTTGGTTCACTTTCTATTGCTATTTTAAAAAATACTTGAAATGTACTTTTTATAAACCTAGTTTTTATAAACCATAGCAACCTAATATAATAACAAGTCAAGTAACATTTAGGAGTTGTAAGAAAGAGGAAAGAGGTTTGTCTTTTTTTTTCTCTCAATAGCAGGAAGTAATAGATAATGTTTAAAGTTGAAAACTACTGTTGGAATAAAATCAAAGATTCCAGCTTCTTGCAATTATTTCTTATCTTTTTCCCCTAATTTGTAGATTTTGAAAAACTGATTTGTGTGTGTGTGTGTGTGTGTGTGTGTGAGAGAGAGAGAGAGAGACAGAGAGACAGAGAGACAGAGAGACACACAGAAAGAGAGAGACAGAGTTTTTATAAGGCAAAGTTTAGCAATTCTTTGAGCAATTCTTTCAGTGTTTTCTTCCACTTAATGTGGTGTAATAAACAAAAAAAATTTCTTTCTTTTCTGGAAATCTACTAATAGCATAGCAAAAGAATTTGGAAAACTGTGACTATAAGGAAAGCAGAAAGAGGAATCATAAGCAGTCGATAGATTAAACAATTTCTGGAAGAGAAAACATAAAAAGGTGTAGAATAGTTTTTAAAAAGCTTAAAAAGCTGCAGCCTAAATATACTTACTTGAGGCAGGGAAGCAGGGGCTGTGAGGGAAAGTTCTAAAGAATTCTGGCCCAATTCATGGAGGCTCCTGACTTAGAAATCTCAGGACAAGTGGACAGCAGGCCTGAGAAGTGGGCTGAGCACCGGCAACAGACTTGAAGCATGGAGCAGGATCCCGTCACCCGTCAGCTCCACTCAAGGAAACAGAGGGCTAGTCTTTCACATCTTGGGAAATTGGATTTTTAATTGAAATATTTCTGCCCCTTTTGAGGTACATGAATACCAAAGAGTAGTCTAGTACTTAGCTCTAAGTCATGTGATTTCTTTGGCAATAACTGTTAGCAGAAGGAAAGTGTTTCACTTCTAAAAAGAGCTTTGAAGGCCAGCGCACGGTTCACCATGTCTCTGTTCCCTCTGCCACAGTATTTCCATGTTCCTCATAACTGGAACATAAGCTGGGTGCTGTGTGCCTGCCTATAATCCCAGTGTCTCTGGAAGTTGAGGCAGGAGGATCACAAGTTCAAAGCCAGCCTCAGCAATTTAGTGGGAGTCTAAGCAACTTAGCAAGACCCTGTCTGAAAATTAAAAAAAAATAAGAAGGGATGGGGATGTGGTTCAGTGGTTAAGCGCCCCTGGGCTCAATCCCTGGTACAAAAAAAAAAAAAAAAGCTCAAAATGGAAACAGAACATAGAGAACCTAAGCTGACGCATGGTAGACTGTGATGATTTTGGTTGTTGTAAGCCATTGGATTCTTGGTGGGTTTGGTACTGCAGAGAGATTGGGAAAAAATAGCTATTATGGCTGCTGTTATTTCAGAGTAAATAATTTATCATTCCTGTCATTCTTACATTTGGGAAGCCCATAATAACCAGTGCCTTGTGCACTTACACTGAGGAAGAGGCTTCCTGTAAGTACCCTAGCCATACATAGTCTTCCAGTCAACAGCCGTCTTTCTTCATCTTTAATCGTGTGAACAGAAAAGTGAGGTTCACTTTTAGAGGAAGTTCAAGTATGAAGTGAGAGAATAGCCCAGTCCAAAAATTATGATCTCAGGGAAAAACAGGTGATTCAGAAAATAGGCAAGAAACAGAAAATAAGGGAAGGAGGAAGGGAGGGAGGGAGGGAGGGAGGGAGAGAGAGAATGAGGAGCAGGAGAAGGAATGAGAGTAGGAGAGGGAGAAAGAGAGAAAATAGAAAAAGAAAAAAAAAGTCAAGATTCTATTTTTTTTCCCAAGGGATTTGAGAAGATGTCTTACCAATAATACAAGTTCTGGGTGGTGTGACAGATCTGCAGTTTTCCTTCCTAAATCCATTTCATGCTTCTTCCTGATGGTACAAAACTAGACCATGAGTTTTCCAGGTTCCTTTAAAGCAATGTGGCATGTGACTAAATTCTGTTCCATTAATGTGAGAGGAAGCAATGTGTGGCCGTGGCTGTGACCCAGTGTTGACTATGCAGATGAGAACAACCTTCTAAGAGCTGACACATTGGCGAGACGAAGGGGACTTGAGTTCCTGACTGGTTTCAGGTAGAGCAGTCACCCTACCCACCACCCACATATTATACAACTGTGAAATAAAGTTTAATATTACATAAGTGACTCTATTTTAGTCATCTTTTTTTGTGGCTGTGACAAAAAGACCTGATAAGAACAATGTAGAGGAGGAAAAGTTTATTTTGGCTCAGAGGTTCAGAGGTTCAGTCCCTGGTTGGCAGACTCTCATAGCTCTGGACCCCAAGTGAGGCGGAACATTTAGTCAGAAGGACATGACAGAGGAACTCACCTCAGGACATGGCAACAAGAAGCAGAAAGAGCTCTGCTTATAAGGGACAAAATTTATACTCCAAAGTTGCACTCAGTAACGTACCTCCAGTCATATTCTACCCGCCTGCAGTTATCTCCCACTTAATCCATCCATCAATGGAATAATTCAATGATTAGGTTACAATTCTCATAATCCAATCATTTCACTTCTGAATATTCTTGCATGAACTTTTGGGGAATACCACATATCTAAAACCATCACAGGGCCTATTGTGACAGCAACCCAGATTAATATCAATATATAGATATTAAAAATAAAACAGAGAATAAAAAAGTTCAAAGAAATTTAAAACAAAATGGCCAAAAAATGAAACGTTAGAAGACAACTTGAGGATATGTCTCAGTACATATAGCTTTTAAAAACAGAAAACTGTAAGAGAACAGATAATAGATACAAAATCATCAATCCAGCAGGTCTAGAATCCTGGAGATTGAGAAAAAAGGATGAAAAATATAAGTAGAATAAAATTAGTGAAAAAAAATTGCTGGGAGCCATCAGCCAAGTAGGTATGACAAATTCCTTGCCAGCTTACTCCCATGCTGTCTAGTGGAAGGACTTCTGAAAGGTGACCTTGCTCAAGGACCAGGGCAGGATCCGTGTTTAGGGTGTTCCCCCTTTAGAATAGGGCGGTTTAGCATAATAGGAGATTAGGGTGTTCCCCCTTTAGAATAGGGCGTATCCTGCTGCTGAGTTCCTCTTGAGTGCTTAGGGTCAGACAGTATATTTTGGGAGACCGAAGCCCATGCGGAGTGGATTTGGGCAGAGTAGTGGATTTGGGAGAAGTGGATTTGGGCAGAGAACGTGGATTCCCCCAGAGCGTGTTTGTAGACGGCCGGTGTAAGTTCGGGAATAAAGAATTGCTGTTTGAATCTACAAGCTGTGTGGAGACTCGTGATTTGTGCCCAGCCAGAGACTGCGGCAAAAAATAATGATTTTATTTCTATAAAAGATAGAAACAGAAAAGCTGACACTTCCTGTTATTTACCAGGATACTGGTTGCCTTAGCAGGGGATTAAAATAGACCAAGAGCAGGACTTCTGGCTTGCTGGTCATTCCTCCTCCTGCTTTTACTGCTGGTGACAAGGACAGCTTCAGCTTGTCAAGTAATATTAAATATACTCTTATGACTTTGGCATTTTTCTCTAAGTAGATTATATGCAATAAAAAAATTCTAATACAAAAAGATAAATACGAACAAAAATTTCTAGCACTGAACCTACAGCAAGAAATATCATTCTATAATTTCTAATTCCAAGATATAAAGTTTCTTTAATCCAAAGATGAAGAGATCACAAAACTTGCCAAAAAGGGGGGAGGGGAGTAGCATACAGAAGAATAAAAGTAGGTCAATATCAAACATCTTACCTCTAACAATAAAGCTAGAGACTAATTAAATAGAGCCCTCACAATCCTAAGAAAATTATTTTGGATCCTAGAACTCCATACCTAATGAAAATAATAAGAAAATGTGAGCAGAGGCACATCACTTTCTGATGTGTGGGGGCCAAGAATGTTTATCTCCTTGTTTCAATTAGTTTTTTGAGGATGTACTCCAGCAAAACAAAGGTGAAAAGCTGGAAATATGAAGAGGTAGGATATGAAAAATGGGGAAGCTAAATAAGAGTCCAGTGAAAAGAGTGATGAGGATGATCACTGTCTAAGGGGCAAAAATAATAAAATATAAATATAAAAGAATTGGTTAATACAAAGCCCAAAGTAGTTACCACCCAATCAGTATGTCTTCAGGAAGAAGAGACTGGATTTCAAAGACCAGTTAGAATGACTAGGACTATATCAATTACATTTTTCTTCTTTTGAGTCAGAAAACAGTTAAAAAAAACTCCAACAAGAAAGCAAGAATATTGTATCTTAAATATAAAACAAATTAGATGTTGATAAAGTGTAAGAACAAAATATCTTTTGACCTTGGTCCTGGAAGCATTCTATTTAGGAGAAGCATAGAAAAACATTGAGCAAGAAATGGGATCAGAGTACAGCACTGGACCTTCAGTAAACTGTATTTCCATAGATTATTTCATAACACAGCAAATGCTTTAAACACTTCTAACACTTAAATGAATTGCAAAGATTTCACTATAATTAGAGAACAGAATGCAAATGTTATCGGCCTCAAAAATATAAAGGTACTTTTACATCCTACATCTAAAAAAACAAATAGGAACAGGCAAAGTGGAAAGATTACAAAAGTGTAACATTGCTAATAACTTGATTTAAAAAATGCAGAGTCATGAAACTTTTAAAAAAATGTGCTAAAGCAAATAAATTTATGTTTATAGGACTAACAGAAATTAGAACAGAGACTAAAAGTGCATTGCTTTTCTCTTTATTAATCAAATATATAACTTCCAATAAGTTAAGAGAAAGAATTTGCTTGATGACCTCTTTCAATACAATAGTCAAAGGAAACCTCTAAAAACTCAAATACGGACCTGTATGTTGACAGCATAGAGCCTGGCACATAGAAGCCAGAATGAACAGTTCTTATGAGAATTAATACTTCTTTTTATGTTTTAATTTCCTGTTTGGGGTTCCCCCTGGTCACCCTGATAGAGTTTGGTTCCTGTGCAGTTGGATTTTTAGACTCATCTCGACATTGCTACATAACACCCAAGAAGACAAAGCTTCTTATCAAAGAATCAACAAAGATGTATAGATTTGTAATGAATGGTAATAAAAATTAAAGCCCTACTTTTGGGCAATGACTAATTCCCTGATTTGATTTGGAAACCTTTCAAGAAGGGGAAAAAAAAAATCCAGCAAAGACCAACACAGCAGTCCCAGCCCCATGTCTTTCTTAGGTCTCATTAGTTTGTCAGAGACACAGACAACAGTAGTTCTAAGCAGATACACTATCCATATTTACCTAGTTCTTTTTTCCCCAGACAAATCTATTTCCCTTGGCATCACTTCTGTTCCTTCTTCTATCAGTTGTGGGTGTAAAGTTTGATTAATCAACGATAAATCCTGGTTTAGCTTTCCCTTGTCTTTAATCAACATCCCAGAGCTATTTGTTAATTTAGCATTTGCAACTAAATCTTCTTTTCAAGAGTCAGAGAATGCTTTATGAACATGAGCCCACACATTTCTGAGAATATTAGAACATTTTCCATGCTATACCATTTTTCTCTTTCAGAGGGCTCTTCTATCTTCATATATGACAAGAGCTAACTATTTTCCAGATTCTCATTATTGACCCCTTTCTCCATATAATGGGCTATTATCAATCTGATTTTAAAGGGTAAATTCTGCCAAGAGATGACCTTTTCTTTGAAATTACACCTTTTAAACCATAAAATAAGAGAACAACTGATTGGAAACTATTAAGGAGTTAGGTTTTCTTTATAATGACAATGTCATTGGTGACAGAATTAACTGACTGTTATTTCTTTGGCTTCAATTAGATACTGAACGACTTCAGCCAGACCCCTGGGATTCTATTCCTATTAGCTGGCTAAGGTTCGGGAAACTGGTGAAGCATCTCTCACTGTGTAAATTCTTTGTATTTTATGGCTATTGCCTTGAATAATATCTATTAATCAAAGAGACTGGAGTTACATAGACTGTCCTGTCTTTTCCCCATTTGGAGCCCAGGGTCCAGGCTCTGGCAAGCTGCTAGAGTTGCCATTTTTCAGGGATTCGTTTGCAGAGTGGCCAATTTACCTCGGGGCCTGTGTGGCTAACATTGAGTGAAATAAACCATGGGCATGTCATAGCCTGTCAGCTGTTGCAATTAAGTAATGTTAACTGCCACCACTGTGGGAAGGGGTGGTTCAGAATCATAAAATGTTAGAGGTGGACCACACAATGCTGTCATCCTCTATGTAAGAAAACTGGATGCGGGGCTTAACGGGTTTGTCTAAGGTCGCACAGGTACTTGGTCAGGGCCTTATGGTGTTGTGATTTCAGTATGCTACACCTGCTCACCACACTCAGCTGCTAGAATGATCCTCCGCCAGCCCAGTTTTGTTACATCCCTCCCTGCTTGGAAACCATTAGTGGCCCCTATTGTTTCTTGCGTCAGAGCTGTGAGGGGTGAGCAGCTGGCGGAAGCCCAGTGCTCTGTCAGGGTCCGACCACCTGCAATGAGAAATAAATGGTCAGTTCTAGTAGCAGCTGTAGAAGTTACACAACAGAGAGAAAGATAATGTGGGCTCAGCTCCCCGCTGTCTCACTCTAACAAGCTGTCTGGACCTTGATTTTCTCATCTGCAAAATGAGAAAGTTAGATTTCACTGATGCCAATGGTCCCCTCCAACTCAGAAAGGCTGTGACCCATCGCTTTCTTCATAGTGTCCAAGTTGAGGTCTCACCAGGTACACGACGATGGCTTTGCCTCCGAGCACTCTCTGGACTTCTCTTTCTTCCAGATGCAGAAGAAGAGAAGAAGCTTGTACTTTTCCAGTCAGAATCCTGTAATTTTCCACTTATCTAAGATAGAAGAACTAGGAATAATTGCAATCCAACATCATCATCATCATCTGAATGAATTTATTTCTTCCCAGATGTTTCCTACCTATTTGGAAGGAGCTTTGCTTTCCAGCTTGATTCCAACCAGTCTCTTCCTCTCCTAGAGTTCTCTTCCTTCTCATCAACTGATCCTCTACTGCTGCCGTCTTCTATTTCTCTTCCCAGCCTTTCTTTCTTCCCCTTCCCTCTTCTTACGTTGTTTCTCTTATGCTTCTTTCGGTTTTCCTACTCGAGTGACAAACATCACCTGTCTGTCGCCACCATCAAAGACCGTGATCATTTCTCCGTCCAGAAAACCAATCAGTCAATCAGAAGAGTTTTCTTTCATGTTCGAACCAATCGAGATGGATGTGGAACAGAACAGGGATTCCTAAAGGGATAAAGAAAAGCAATTTTCTCCAGAATGGAGAAATAAGATTGCCGGCAGGGAACGACCCTGACCTTTGCCCTCTTAACAGAATCCTTAACTAAACTGTTTTATGCATCCAGAGGGAATGACCAGTGTAACTTCACAGCAAATATTCGACTAAAATACTCAGCAAAGTCCCAGGAAATCCCATTTCTCCAATTCCTCATGAGTTAGTGTCTAACTAAGGAAAGAAAGAACCGGTGTTATTCCACGTCAAGAAAAGTCAGCAACCCAAGCTTAGGCGGGTCTGTGTGCTCTGAACTCTGCATAGATTATCAATCTTCCCGGGCCTATTGCTTCAGGTTCCCCAGGCTTCTTTGACCCTTAGCAAGTAGCTTTTCTTTGCAGTGAGAGATGGAAAAGGAAACAGAGTGGAAGAACAAAATGCAAAGGGATAAAGGAGGAAAAAAAAATTCGACAGAGTGGGAGAAATGGAAGGGCTTCCATAAGAGAGACCTTATTTCACTGGCTTTCTGAAAGGTGTTCTCAACACATGCATGCTGAAAACACAGGATTCATTGCTTGCCAGTCGGTGCAATTCCCAGGGCTCTGCTTTCATTAAATGCAATTTCTTTTCCTCGGGCCTTCCATTTGCAGGGGCACTGGTTATGGCTTGGGATATTTCATCCATTTGTGACCTTTCTCTCCTGACACCCTGCTTACAGGCAAGTGTGCATGCCAGTTAACCTTCTCTGTTTTCCCCGGGTGACCTTATGAATTTCCAACATGAAAAATACAAAATCGCCAATTTGTTTTTTCATTACCCAGAGGATAAACACAAAGTGGGGATGCCTTTTATCTTGCTGCACCGGCAAACCTCCTCATTACTCGGCATCGAACAAACATTTGCTAAGAGTTAATAAATCCAGTGCGTGGCTTTCTTTGTGCAGAGAATGTCCTACCATCCAGGGCAATCTCTCATTAAGGAAAAAGAAATAGAACATACTCATATTTTATTCATGGCTTCAGAATCCCACGGGGGGGAAAAGAAATCCAAAAATTTATAGACGCTGAGAAACCCAAAACAAAAAAAAAGGCCCCTACTTTCTTATTTCAAATGCCACCTTCTGACTTCCAATCCCTTTGAAGAGATGCTGATCCACATACACAGCAGTCCCAACACTGCCTTTTCAGGTGGCCAGATGGGGCGCTAGCGTTGAGCCAGGTGTCATTTCACTATATCCCACAGTTAAAAGGGACCAAGGTGCATTAAAGGATAGCCCTGCCCAAATCCAAGGGGTAATACATTTTGTTGTCATCAATTACAAATATCCTCTCAAGACCATTTTGACTTCCTTCCTCTGTTTCCTTTGCACAGTTGTCTAGACAGAAGCCACATTAAAGCCATCAGCATAGCCACTCTAGCAAGTTTTAATTTACCAGTGATTCCTAGCCTACAAAGGCTTTGGTGATTTATTGGACCTGAGCAGAACTCTCATCCATTATAGTTTGTCTTAACTTAATCAAAGGTATCTTCTCCCTTCGGAGCGTCTCACCTACAAACTCCGCGGTCACCATGATAAATGTGCCGGCTTGACTTCTTTTTCTGATTAGGGTGGATGAAGCGTCACAAGCAACTTGATACATTCTGTTAATGCTGTGGCTTCGTTGCGGAGATGGCTGGAGTTATGTCGTGCGGCGCTGGCGAAGCAGGGAGCTGGAAGGTGATTGCACTGGGGTTTTGATTGAGTGAGGTAATTGATGATTGGGAGCAGAACAGAATTCACAAGGATCTCTCCATTGTTTAAAAGATCAAGAAAGCAAAGCGGTTTCCTTGTTTGTTAAGAGAGATCTTCGAATCCCTCTCCCTCTACCAACATGAATGTGCATTCCCACCCCCACCTCCTCCACCCAACAGAAAGAGAGAAAGCGCCACACTCCCCAAGAAAGCATGAATGTCTTAGAACACCCTTCAATACAAACCCTCCCTAATCCCAGTAAAGAGGACAAGGGTATATCTAAATAAATAAGAACCTGGAAGAAATGGCAGACATATTTGTGTGACTGAAAACTTACAATTAAAAGAAAATAGACTCGTGAAATAGCCTAATATTTTTCTATATGGCAGAAGTGTCGTGTTCTCTAGTGGCATATAGTAACTGCTGAGGATCAATCTGTAGACTTTGCCTGTGACCTCCTCTTAATAGGCAAAGGTTTGGAATTGATGATCATGTTCTTGCACTGCTATTCTTGGACGAATGCACCTAAATTCTCTTCTTTGTAAATTCTGCAGTTCTATAAGGAAGTGATTATTTTATTACTTATTTGCAACATGCTGTGGTTTGAGTAAGTGTCCCCCAAGGGAGGCTATGTTAAAGACCTGGTTCCTAGCCTGTGGTGCTATTGGGGGTGAAGGAAGCTTTAGAAGTTGGGGCCTAGTGAAAGGAAGTGAGGTCACTGTGTGTGTGCCCTGGAAGGGGATATTGGGACTTCAGCTTTTCCTTCTTCTCTGTTTCCTGACCACCATGAGGCGAACACATCTTCTCTGCACAATATTTCCTCCATGATGCATGTGCCGCCACAGGCCCAAAGTGATGGGACCAAGCACCCTTGGACTGGAGACTCTGAAACCATGAGCCAGAATAGACATTTCCTTCTTGTAATTACCTCAGGTATTTTGTCACAGTGTGGGAAAGCTGACTAGCACAGAAGATCGATACCAAGAAACGGAGTTGTGACTGAAATTGACGATGTGGTTCAGAAAGTGTTTGGAATTGTAGAGGGAATTTAGAAAAGTTTAGAGAAGCAGGTTAGAAAAAGTCTAGAATGCTGTAAGTGAAGCTTAACAGGCAATTCTAGTGAGGACTCGGAACACCAGAACACTGGTAGAAATGCAGACAGTAATGTTTACACTCCTAAGGTTTCAGATAGAAATAAGGGCCCTATTGAGAGTTGGCCTAGAGGCTGCCCATATAACATTGTGGCAAAGCATCTGGCTTCCTTTTGTCCATTTCCTGAGATTTTGTGGGAGGCTGAGCTTAAAGGTAGCAGATGAGTTTCTCTGGCAAAGTAAATTCTAAGGCAGCAATGTGGTCGGGAAGTGGCATGGGTATTGCCGGCTGATAATAAGAATCAGGAACAGAAAACAGAGTGAACAGAGTTAAAACTTCAGAGCATGTTTAAAGAAAAGAAAAGGTGTGTCTCAAGTTACCACCAAATTGGGTAGAGATTGGGCCGTTAAAAGGAAACCTTGCATTGAGACAACAAGAAAGATGCATTGAGGGTAGCTCAGGAATTGGTAAGCCCCATACCACTCTGCCATGGCAGGTTCAAATATGTAAAAATCTAAACTTGTCTCAAAGACTTACATTTGAGAAGAGAGCCCAGGGGCTCTGGGTCACACAGGCAATTGAAGGAATTGTTTTCCCAGAATTCCTTTCCCTGTGTTCTACCATTAAGGCACTCAGAGATCACAGTATCTGTGGTTACAGTTCACACCACTGGAACACCTTGGCATCATCCATGTGAAGCTGGTATCACATACACACAGATGCAAGAGTTATGAAGTCATGGAGGCTTCCCATGAGATTCCAAAGGAAAGTCTAGGAGCAAGCAGTGTGTGGCAGGATCAGAGTCCTTAAAAGTAGACCTTAACAGGATGAAGCTACAGAAGTGAACCTGAAACTTTAGTGAAGAACCCAGTAAGTTAGAGATGCCAGGACTATGGAACACCTGTTGAAGGAAGCTGTGGACAGAAAGCAGAAAGCAGAGCCAGCCCAAGAGAATGGCCCTGTCAGCTGCAACCAGCAGGGCCATAGAGGTAGGGTTGCCCACGTCTTTGGAACACATCTCCTGCCACATTGTGTCCCAGATACCAAACATGGAGGCTTGGGATTTAATGTTTTGCCTTCTGGGTTTGGTCTTTTTTTGCTCTGATCCTTTCTTGGTTTGCCCATTTCTCCCTTTGGAATGGGAATGCTTCCCCTGGCCCATTTTATCTTGGAATTACGTAAATTGTTCTTTTGATTTCTATAAGGGCTCATAGCTGAGTTTGCCTTGAGTCCCGGAGGAGAAGTCAGACTTGAACTTCTGAGCCATGCTTTACAATGAACACTTTGAGGACTCTTGGAGAGGGACTAAATGCATTTGGTATTATGAGATAAATGTGAGCTGATGAAGGTCAGGAATAGAATGTTATGTTTTTGATAAGTATCTCCCTAGCCTTTGGTGCTTTGGTAACCAGCCTTTGGTACTTTGGGAGGAGATGGGACCTAGTAGAAGAAAGTTAAGTCATTGAGGGTGTGCGCTTAAAGGAGATATTGTGATCTGGACCCTTCCTCCCTCTTTCTCTGTCTCTCCATCTCTCTGTGACTCTGTTTCTCTCTGCACCTCTCTCTCTCTCTCTCTCTCTCTCTCTCTCTCTCTCTCTCTCTTTGCTTCCTGGCTGCCATGAGGTGAGTATTTTCCTCTGCTAAATACTCCCATCATGATGTACTGCCTCAGCACAGACCCAAAAGCAATGGGCCAAATGACCATGGGCTAAACCTTCAAAACTGTGAGCTAAAATATATTTTTCCTCTTTTAAGTGTTTGTCTCCATTATTTCATCACAGTGATGGAAAAACTGACTAACATATAACTCTGGCAATTAAACCAGTGTTTGATTTGCTCAGGATATTTGTCAAATGTCAATGTTAAACTGAGTTGTTCACATTTAGGAAGTGAACCCTATCAAATATGAACAGAGTTCCAACAATAAATATGAACTGATAAAGGCTCCAGTTGACTACTTCACTTTTAAATTATAATTCTGTTAGAGAGGAACTGTTTTCTGAATCTCAATGGCCAACAACTGCCTCTTGTCCCCACACCAACTTACAACATTTGGTACAGTCTAGTAGGAACTGTATGTATATGTTATGTTTGGATGTTAAATGTGATGAGAGCCTTAACCCAATCACTGGGTTACTGAGTGGTAACTAAAGGTGGGTAGAGTGTGACTGGAGGAGGTGAGCATTAGAAGTGTGCCTTTAGGGTATATATTTTGAATCTGGTGTGTGAAATTTTCTCTCTTCTCCCTGTTAATGTCCTGAGCCATTTTTCTCCACCACACTCTTCTGCCATGATGTTCAGCCTCATCCTCAAGCCTCAAGGATCAGAGCCGGCCTTCTATAGACTGAGACCACTGTGAGCCCCCAAATAAACTTGCCTCCTCTAAAATTGTTCTTGTCGGGTCTTTTAGTCAGAAAGCAAAAAAAGCTGACGAAAACAGTATATGTATATATACATATGTGCACACATATATTCTGTTATCATTTGTGGTGAACATATTTTATCCTGTTAAACACATTAGAATATGGTGCTCTGAAGTACAGTATTTAGAAAAAACTCTTTCAGAAAACAGGGTATTGGAGAACAATTACAGAGTTTAGATGGGGGGGTCCACAAAAGAAGTTTCAGGAAAATTCTGCCTATTGGGTTTCTACATATCACATGATGGTTTAGACATTTTAAAAAGGATGAAAAATCACGAAAGAAGAATATGCAAGAGAAATCATGTGGTTCACAAAGTCTAGAATGCTTATAGACTATGCAAAATATTTAGAGAAAATTTTACTGACTCCTCATTGAAATGATATTAGGCAGCCAACCTATTATGGTTTAGAGATGAAATGCTGCCTCAAAGCTCATGTGTTGAAGGCTTGGTCCCCAAGGCAGCAGCCCACCAGAGATGGGGCATTTAGAAGATGATTGGATCATGAGAGTGCTAACCTCATCAATGAATTAATCTATTGATGAATTCATAATTTGGTGGGCTATTAGGAGGCAGTGGAAATTTAGGTAGTAGGGCCTGGTTGGAGGAAGTATGTCCTTGGGAGTGTGTCCTAACGCAGGCACTATCTTTCCCCTGGCTTTCCTCTGTGCGTCCCAGCTATCAGGAGGGGAACAGCTTTGCTCCACCATGTACTCTCTGCCATGATGTTTTGCCTTGCCACAGGCCTAAAATCCATGGAGTCAACTGATCATGGAATGAAACCATTAGCCCAAATAAAACTTCCATGAGTTGATTATCTCAGGTATTTTGCCATGATACCAGAGGCTGACTAACACATGACTTGTAAGAGAGAATCTTTGAATCAAAAGAAGTATGATCAAGGCTGGTTTGTGTGTGTGTGTGTGTGTGTGTGTGTGTGTAGTGCTAGTGATTGAACCTAAGCCCTTGCATTCACCAGGCAAGTGCTGTACCACTGAACTATACCCCAGCTCAAGGACAGGTTTTACATATATCAATCAAAAAAGTAGTTGAAAAATAATAGTATTAATGTACCTAATATAAAGTCATAAGTTAGTGAAAATAAGTGGAAAACTGAATGCATCATCTTTTCTCACATTGTATAAATTCCTTCAAGGTAAAAATGCATTTTAGATTCTTGATTTTCCAGACACAAGCATGATTTCATATAATTTTATTATTTCCTAAAGAGGTATTTATTTGGTTTTATTCTTTTTTTATTGGTTGTTCACATCATTACAAAGCTCATGACATATCATCTTTCATACTTTTGATTCAAGTGGGTTATGAACTCCCATTTTTACCCCAAATACAAGTTGCAGAATAGGTTTTATTCTTGAAAAGAAGTTAGTAGAGTAATTTTATAATGTAGATAATGGGGATCCCAGTAGGGTATAGAATTCTAGGTTGACTGAAGATGTTCTTCTTTTGTATTACAGTATCTATTGTTACAGATATATCTGCTGTCACTCTAATCCAATATTTTTTTTAAAAAAATTATGACAGTATGTATTGGACAGTTATTTTTAATGGTACATGATGATAAAATTTATTGTTACATATTTGCATATGCACACAGTATAATAATATAATTTGGCCAATATCACTCTCCATCACTTTCCTTCTTCTCCACCTCCCACTCCCTAGTCCCTTTCCTTTACTGATATCCCGTTGATTTTTCATGAGATATCTGCTCCCCCTTCTTTCTTTTCCTTTTTCCTCTCTAGCTTCCACATACGAAAGAAAACATACAACCCTTGTCATTCTGAGTTTGACTTATTTCAGTTAATATACAGTCTTAAGTTTCACCCATTTTCATGCAAATGAAACAATTTTATTCTTCAAGTCTGAATAAATTGCATTGTGTATACATATCACATTTTCTTTAGCCATTCAATGGTCTGTTGATGGACACTTACAAAGTCTCCATAGTTTAGCTATTGTAAATTGTGCTGCTACCAATATGGGAAGTGTGTGCAACTATACTATAATGACTTTAATTCTATAGGATAAATGTGGAATAATGGTAAACCTTGGTCATAGGCTGATCCCATGTCTAGTCTTTTATGGAGTCTCCACACTGATTTTCATAATGGCTGTACTAATTTGCAATACTGCTAATAGTGTAAAATTATTCCTTTTTCCCCATTGCTCACCAACATTTCTTATTATTTGTATTCTTGATGGCTGCCAATCTGACTGTTGTGAGTTGAAATCTCAGTGAAGTTTTGATGTTCATTTCCCTAATTGCTAATGATGTTGAACATTTCATCTACTCTTGAGAGCTTGTTTGGAGGTTCTAGCAGGGGAGCACAGCCACCTGTATACTCTTGACCTAAGAACGGTCCTCCTCTTCAGCTGAGTGTTCAGCTTTCAGGGAGACATGCACATGGAACTGTGAAGGAGGAAGGGGACACCTGCTAGCCAGCCAGATCAGCCAAATGAACCCTGATGATCAATGGGATGACAGATGTCACAGCCAGATTGCCCTTACATCCATCTAATCCACTCTTATGAAGGTAATCTATATTTTAAAAAAATCTATTTCATATTTTCTATTTCTTTTATATTCTGCAATTACATGAGAATCTATATTGAAGTAGATTTATCTTACTTTTTACAACAGATTTTAAATAAGTAATTCTTTAATCTTTGAGCTTTTTATTAAAATTACAAAATACTTTTGGCCATTCTTTCTTTGAGATTACCTTCTAACCTCCTTCACTTCATTTAAGTCTAATTAGAGGTGTAAATGTAATTGCTCAATCTGGCTTTCATATCTTCTAAATGTTCTTTCAAGCTTTCTGCTTCTTCATCTCTGTTTTGCATTCTAGATGATTTCCCCAAATAAATCTTCTAGTTTACTGAAGTAAATTTACATGGAGTAAAAGAAAATATATAATAAATTATATAAATATATAAAATATCTCTTATCTGTGTTTAGTATTTACTTTAATCTGTCTACTTAGTTTTTCATTTTAGAAATTCTACTTGATTCTTCTTCAAATCCTCACAATTTTCCATTCTTGATTCTGTTCCTTTTTTTTTTTTTAATCTTCTAAGTACTTTGAACATGCTTATTTTATTGTCTCAGAGTGTACTATCCTATTTGTCATGGGCTCCTGGAACTCTCTATAGGGAAAGGTTTTAAGACTTACTTGAAAAAAATCATGGGAGTGGAAAGAACATGGTCTGAAGCCTGGCACCAACTTGCCATTCATGGAGCACGATTAAAACAAAAGGATAGAATACTGGAAAGATACGTTGGGAGACATTTAAAGCAGAACATTTCATTAAGTTTAAAACTATTGGAGTTTATAATGTAGGCAATGGGGAAAAATGGAATGTTAAGCAAGGAGATGATTTTGTAAAAAGAGTGCTTTAAGAATCAGTGTCAGAATTTTAAGAAACTTTTGCACTTTTTGGTAACAAAAATGCTTTAATTATAGGGAGAAAAGCAGAATTTGCAAGATAAGTTATTTTGCTCAAGAACATATATAACTGAGGGAAAAGTATAAAAGCAATAAGATAAATATGAAGAGATCTTTTAGTAGGCTGATAATATTTACAATAGCAAGAAAAGAATAAAGAATTCGGGCTGGGGCTGTAGCTCAATGGAACAGCACTTGCCTAGCCTGTGTGAGGCACTGGGTTCAATTCTTAGCACCACATAAAATAAATAAAATAAAGGTCCATTGACAACTTAAAATTAAACTAAAAGAGAATTTATCTATAGACTTCTGAATGGATGTTTATAGATAGAGGGCAGAGAGCATGACAGAAAAAAAAAATTAAATTAAAAGCCAAGCTAGGTGGTGCAAAATCCCAGCAATTTGAGAGGCTGAAGCAGGAGGATTGCAAATCCAAAGCCACCCTCAGCAATTTTGCAAGGCCCTAAGCAACTTCAGCTAGACTCTGTCTCAAAATTTAAAAAAGGCGGGGAGGGGCATGGAGTACCCCTGGGTTTAATCCCTGATACTACTACTACTACTACTACTACTACTACTAATAATAATAATAATAATAATAATAATAACAATGATAATCCATTACAAAATAAAAATAAAAGCTGAGACAATTGTGGATGCACTAACATTATTGTAGATATAAAATGTTAGAAGAATGTTAATATTTTAAAGTGTAAATTACTGACAGAGGAGAGAAGCTTCATGTCACCTAGTTGGCATTTGACACATGTGTACCTTATTATTATTTTACTGCAGGGAAAAATAATATTTGAAAGAATTTAATTTATTTGAAAGAATTTAGGCTTTGGAGTTAAAGAAAATATATAAGCTATTCAGCAAACTTTTGAAGTCTTAGATTCCTCATCTTCCTAGTTCACTAGAAAATTTTGTGAATCTACTATGACAAGGTGATATGAGGAACTTTGCAGACTGCAAAGCATTATTATTCAAGTGGGATATGATATTATTCTTCCTGGCCATGCAAACAGAGTTAATGATCACAATCTTTCTGGCAGAGAGTTTAGAGTCAGAGGCAAGATTCTAGGCTCTGTTTTAGTTGCTATAACATTATGGTTATAATGTTATAACCCTATAACATTAGGGTTCTTTTAAACTTTTTCTTCTCTTGCACCTAAGTTTTTAAGCTATACAACATGGATAATTATGGCATATATAGTTTTTTTTTGTTTGGATAATATTGGTATAATGTAGAATCTATGAGCAAACATAGTTGATACTTAATTACTGTTAGCTCTTATTTTCACTATGTCGATATGGCAAAAACATGCATAAGGCGCAATTATCTCCTTGGGGTTATGAACACTGGTTGCTTGTGAGAGCAAAATTCTGCCTAAACTCTAAGGGCCAGAAGATCTGAAAATTTTCACACTTAAAACTGAAGGATAATTTGATCAAAGCAAAAGAAAATTAACATAAATATGTTTCATATCCCAGCAGACATATATGAAGGGATAAAGAACATTGCTGTTTATGCTACATTTGTAGTTGAAAGTGAAAAAATTACATGGGGAGTGCCATCTTTCATTTTCTATTCTATGATCTTGCAATGATCACATCTCATTTCTTTTAAAAGATCCAGTTTTAGAATGAATGGTTCTGAGTTAGTTTCTGCCTACTTTGTGGCCAACATACTTGTACTGACTTTCCTTAACCTCTGGAGAGTTCTGAAATGTGAGCATTACATAACATTGAAATGAACCACTGTGGACATTGGCGTGCTTGAGTAGAGATTTCAAGAGTTCACTGCCACTTAAAATGAAAGAAACTATTAATTTCTAAGGCTCTATATTAACCTGCAACTGAATGTACCTGGCAGGTGTTACCCAGGAAGCTGTGTTTCCTCAGAATTAATGACATGCCATTATTGCAGCAATTTTTCTAAGTCTCGAGAGTGTCTGTAATTAAGAAGTTTAACTGTACTTAAAATGATCTAAAGTGTCATTAGTCCTGTGCTAAATCATTCCAGATTACTGATTTATTTGCCAGTGAAATTATCCAGGTAATTTTCTCAGCCTGACTAATGTAAGGTTTCATACATGAGCACTCCTACTAGATAAAGCTTTGGGTTTTCATTACAGAAAAAAACATGTTTTGAAGCTCCACAATATTATATGAAGTTTTTCTGTTCATTTTCTTCACTGTTAAAGCATTTCCTCTTTGAGAAGTTGTACTAGATCATTGACTGCCATTAAATTTGAAAAGTGGGTTTTTTTTTAAAGAATTTTTCTTTTTAGTGGTAGATGGACATCATACCTTTATTTTACCTATTTATTTATCTGTTTGTTTATTTATTTATTTATTTTATGTGTTGCTAGGATCGAACCCAGTGCCTCACACATGCTAGGTGAGTGCTCTGCCACTGAGCTATAACCCCAGCCCCTGAAAAGTGTAACTGAACACCAAGACAGCTCTGGATAAAGGAGGAAATCTGAAGACCCCTCCTGGCCTTCCACCCTCCCCTCTCCAAACCTCCAGTACTCCCTGGAATAAGTAATCTTTGGGTCTTTCTAATTTCATTATTTTATCTCGAAAGAATACTTTCATTTCAAAGTGTTTGGTTTATTATCATATTTTTATTTTTGTATTCTTCTCTTAGAAAAGTTCAAAGAAGCGAAGTACATATGATTATTAGGGAAAAAAAAACTAGGATGCAAATCTCATGTGTATATATGTCCAGGTTATGGTCTTGAAACAAAAATGTCCTTGAATAAAGTATTTAGAATTGGCATATCATTCTATGCAATTTCCAGTGTGATAATGAGGGAACAGAGTTAGGGGTTCAACATAACATGACTGTTTTCATGCATTTTCTTGTCAGTGTTTCACTTGGTTATGTTTAAGCTTTCCAACTGTGGCTGTTCTAATTCAGTCAATTATTTAGGTTTAGAAGAGTGACCTGCTAACCAGAATTGTGAATAGATTTATCCAGAGTTTTATTGGAATGGTAAGAGATACAGTGCTAAAATTCAGTTAGACCAAGAACTGATACAGGGTGAATGACACAGGGTATGTGAACGGGAGCAACAGGATTTTCTTTTAACCCAGAATCTAAAATTTGTGCCAACGTAGCTCATCTCTCCTTGCCCTCAAGCAGAAATTAAATTGTTTTGTATGTAGTGCTCACGTTTTACCCTTTCTTGTGATTTTCATTCCTCTGAGATGTTTGTACTTTTATCTGAGATCAAAATGGTCTGCCTAAACCAACTGTAAAAATACTTTTGCCTAAAAGACTTCTTTTAGAACCTCTATGTTTGCAAGTCCTCACTATTTTTTTTTATTTATACAAAAACATTAAATGTATATCTTCATTTAGATTTATGATTCCAGGATGGAAGTTATTCTATTTCAGTGTTTTAGTGAATCTCCATTGTCCTTCTGCTTAATAATTTCTGTTTAGAAGTCAGTGATAGTCATTCTGTTGCACTTTGAATTTAATGCAATTCCGTAAGCTTTGGCTCTCCTAAGATCTTTTGTTTTTACCTTTGGACATTTTATTTTCATGTAATGTGCTCAAATGTAGTTTTCTTGCATTTATATTACTTGAAATGTTGGGGTTTGTTGAATCTGTTTGGAAGTCTTTTTATCAGTTATGGAAACTTTTATGTGTTCAATGCTTATTTCTACTCCACCCTCTCCTCCCCTTCTGACACTTCAATTACATGTAGAGCTTTTAATCGTGTCTCACATTCTTTATAGATACCTTTCTATGTTTTTTATTCTATTTTTTTCTATACTTTAATCCAGATATTTTCTTTTTTTTAATTAATTTTTATTGTAGGTTGTTCAAAACATTACATAGTTCTTGATATATTATATTTCACACTTTGATTCAAGTGGGATATGAACTCCCATTTTTACCCCATATACAGATTGCAGAATCACATCAGTTGCACAACCATTGATTTACATATTGCCATTCTGGTGTCTGTTGTATTCTGCTGCCTTTCCTATCCTCTACTATCCCCCCTCCCCCATCCCCTCCCCTCTTCTCTCTCTACCCCCTCTACTGTAATTCATTTCTCCCCCCCTTATATTTTTCCTCCTTTCCCCTCACTTCCTCTTGTATGTAATTTTGTATACCCCTGAGGGTCTCCTTCCATTTCCATGCAATTTCCCTTCTCTCTCCCTTTCCCTCCCACCTCTCATCCCTGTTTAATGTTAATCTTCTTCTCATGCTCTTCGTCCCTACTCTGTTCTTAGTTACTCTCCTTATATCAAAGAAGACATTTGGCATTTGTTTTTGAGGGATTGGCTAGCTTCACTTAGCATAATCTGCTCTAATGCCAAAATCCAGATATTTTCTAATGGTGTATCTTCTAGTTCACTAATTTTGTCAGTTGTTTCTAATCTCTGATCAAATCCACCCACTGAGTTTCTAAATATTCAATTCTGGAATTTCCACTCATTCCTAATTTTCTATTTTCAGTTTTGTTACTGAAATTCTTTCATTAAGGTTTTTTAATATATGAGTCGTAAATCTCTCTCTATGTTTCTCTTTCTTATAAATTTTTTCTCTTGTTTTTTGATCATTTGCTCTATATTCGGATAAGCTTACATTTTACTGAATATAGTCATGATACATAAGAAATTATAAGAGATAATTTTAAGATCTAAATGATGTTTCCTTTCTCAACATCTACACTGTCCAGTATAATGTCAATTAAAAATATGCAGGTATTTAAACTTAAATTAATCCAGATTAAATCAAACTTAAAATCATTTCCTGAGTCATGCTAGTCACATTTCAATTATTCTGTAGTCACATGTGACTAGTGGCTGCCATTATACAGCACAGATATAAGATGTTTTCCATCATTATAGAAAATTCTTTTGAACAGCTTTACCCAAGAGAATTTAGTTTTATGTGTGGAAGGTACTTCAGTCTGTGACCAAGGTAGGTAAAAGCTGAGTTTTACTCTTTGCAAAGGTTGATCTTTCCTGGCTGTTTTTACTCTTTAGGTGAAGTCTTTCAGGGTTCTCAAGTGAAATCCTGAATCTATAAATCCTAAAATTCAGCCCCTTCCTCTTCCCTGTAATTTTTTGTCTCTGTAGCTTTATTAGACCATTCAAAGGTCTGTTAACTTTATATTTTTTGGGCTATCAATTCCTGCTTGACCTCCAAGTCCCCAGATGTCACTTACTAATAAGCAAATGTGTAAGCAGAAAAAAAAAAAGCAACAACTAGTGAGTTTCCCTGAATATACATTCTTTCTTCTGGGATTTTAGCTGATGAATACTGTCATTCTTAGTATCTCTTAGATAGCTAAATGTTTTCTTTTTGAATCCAGATTTTACCATCCTAGCCTGAAGCAGAGTATTCCATTCTCTCAATAACTCTCTGGTGTCAGGTTTTCATCCTCCCACAGAAGTGGAAATATTGAAATATTTCTGTCCAGGTGAGTAAAGACAGCTTTTTTATCAGGTTCAATGGCCAATTCTATCCTCATCTCTTATGGACTCACAGCAACATTTGAATGTTTATATTCAACTTCCTACTTGGATTTTCCAACTAAAAATTCAATAGGCATCTAAAATTTAATGCATCTAGTTATATACTCTTGACCTCACCATTGTGCTTTTCTCTCAAGTTTCTCTCACTTCCATAAATGACAACTTTATACAGAATACTAAGTGTACATTCAAAGCAAAATACGTTGTAATCCTGATTCTTCTTCAGAGGTTTTTCATTTCATTCAGGAAAAATCAACCAACCTTTGCACTGTAGACCAGGCCATAAATAATCTCTCTTCCTTTTACCTTTTTAAACTTCATCTCTTTCCATCCTTCTCTTCTGTACTCCAGTCCACCTGGTTATCTTCTTGCATCTTAAACATTAAGAGCAGCTTATCAGGGTCTTCTTCTAGTGATTCCCTCAGTTTGGATATGCTTTGCTCAAATACTTGAGATCTTAGCTGAAATGTCACTCCTCACAAAAGCTTTACATAATTAAACTATCAAAATTTGTTACCCCTTCCATCAGTTTCCATATCTTTACCTTGTTTTCTTTTTCTTTGCTCTTATCACAACCCAGCAAATTAGATATTTTTGTCTCCTTTTGTAAGCTCTATCAGAGATACAATTTGTTTTTATTATTGCTGTATCCTCAGTGTCAGTTACATGAATATAGAGAAAAAATGTATCCCCATTTTTGCAGGTTATCGGTGGGAAGAAGGAAGAGGTTACATGATTTATTTCAGGACACACAGCTAGTGAGGGGGGAAGCTAGAACTGAACCTGTTAGCTGGACACCAGCTCTAAGCTCTAAGCTACTTCACTGTACTCTCTCCTAATGGAGGGAGCTTTAATCAATAGACTTGGCCAGGTGGATCCATAAAATTACTTTTGCCTACAAGAAAACAATGTCTCCTGTGGTATGCCTCAAACCCTCCCTGAACCCTCTCTGCTATCTAAAAAGATGAGAGTGTAAGAGAAAGAGTCCTTCCCAATAGGAACAAGATTGAGGCCCCTCTCTTATTAGTAGTACTGTCAATGTCAAGATAAAAATGATAAATTTCTAAGAGAAGAAGAGGAAATAAGAAAGGCAGGATGGATGAAGAGACAGAAGGAGTAAAGGAAGGAGGAAAGGGAGGGAGGGAGAGGGAGAGAGAGGGAGAGGGAATCACTTTTTCAAGTTATAAAATATATATATATATAACCCTAGAATTGAATAAATAGCCTTTTCAGTGATTTTTGGTTCAATCTGAGAAAAAGGAGAAGGTGTGAAAGTAGTCATCAATTTTGTGTCTAGAAGCCAAAGCACATACCCTCTCTTATCAGTTTGCATTGGTAGGATAGAGAGAAGAAAGGCAAAGAACGATGGAACTCTGATCAGGGAACAGAGGGACCATGTAACAAGAAAATCTGTCTCCTGGAAAGACTCAGAAAGCAAGAAAAAGAACTAATCAAAAGAAGCTAATGGAATCTGTCTGCCAAATTTTAAAGTATTACAAATGGGTGTGAAGCTCAGAGACTTAGAAATAAAGATTTAGTAGAGGCTAGCAGTCTACCTCAGTTGTATGTTTAAAATTAGCACTTAAATAATTTTATAGAAGTGGCACAAAATCTAGTTAGAAAGGAAGAAAAGCATCTGACCCATATTTTACATGTGTCTTTATTTGCAAATATTTCCTTTGCTCCAAAAAAAGAGCAAGGGATTTAAGGCCACCTATTCCACCTATGGGCAATTATCTATATATTTGACAACTTATTTACATTTGAAGCTAAAATCTGCCTATTTATAGTTTCACCAACTGAAACAATATTTGCCTTACAGAGCTGCAGTGATAAACTCTGTCCATTTCCCCAGATAACAGTTCTTGAGGTATTTAATGAGAGTTCCTATTCCCCTACAGAGCTCCTCTGTTCTCTATTCTCTGGTTTTAATTCTCATTCTAGGAAACAATTAGATATTTGGATCACAAAGCCATCTTGCTTAGATCTCAAGTTTAATGTGTCTAAATGAACACAATCACTCCTATACCCCCTAGATCAGTACTTATCCCTGATTTTCCCATTTGCCAAGGTGCCATCTTGAACTATTCTTTCTCTTTGCAATCCCAAATTATGTAAATCACCATGTTGTTATGAATGTTATCCTATTTTTTTCTGTTAATTTTCATGTTCTCTGAAATACATGCCAAAATTACCTGTCCTTTAAATTTATAACTGATCTCACTTCCAAATGCATTTGTTTTGCTTAAAATTGTCAGTGGTTGCTCATGACCATCAAATAAAATGCAAATTGCTTAGCCGAGTATTGAGACAAACCACACTATGGTCTAATTCTATGTAATTTGTCTTATACTAGATATGTATATCAACAACAACAATAGTAACTAAAGTGTATTGGCTATTTCTGATTCTCTACTATCTTTGATATGCATCATACCTTTTAGAACTATGTGGTCCAACATGGTAGCCACATGGTAGTCATGTGTGGCTATTGTGCATTTGAAATGAGGCTAGTCTAAGTTAAAATGCATTATAAATGTAAAATACCTACTCAATTTTCAAGACTTATTATGCAAAAGAATGTATCACATCTTATTAATTTTATACTGATTATAAATTGAAATGATTAAATCTGGATATATTAGGTTAAATGAAAAATCAAAATTACTTGTAGTTGTATCTTTTTTACTTTCATTATGTAGAGTTTGGGAAATTTAAAAATTGCATGTGTAGGTTGGTTTTGTTTGGTCTCAGGGATTGGACTCAGGGGCACTTAACTACTGAGCCATATCCCTAGCCCTGTTTTCATTTTTTTATTTTGAGACAAGGTCTCACTAAATTGCTTAAGCTCTTGCTAAATTGCTGAGGCTGGCTTTGAATTTGAGATCCTCCTGCCTCAGTCTCCCAAGTCGCTGGGATTCTAGGAATGAGCCACCATGCTTGAATTTTTGACTCAACACATTTTTTTGTTGAAGAGAATTGCTTTAGCATGTCAAATAAGTATAATTATAACTATATAGAAATAAAGACCTTGTCTTAGAAGAATGACAGGATGTGGGGGTGGGGTTTTACTTTTTTTTTCTTTTTCAAAACAGTCTTTGCCATTGTACTTATTTGAAATAGAAAGCATGGGGGTAGTCCGCTCCCCTGGCATGCGCAGGGCGCTGGGTTTGATCCTCAGCACCACATATAAATAAATAAAGATGTTGTGTCCACTGAAAACTAAAAAATAAATATTAAAAAATTCTCTCTCTCTCTCTCTCTCAAAAAAAAGAAAAAAGAAAAAAAAAGCATGGTGCTTAATTAAATTTTAAAATAATCATGCCCCTCTTTCAAGATAACTCTTTCTATGCAAAGTCTTCAAAACCCTCAGTCATGGGGCTAGAGTTGTGACTCAGTGGTAGAGCACTTCCCTGGCATGTGTGAGGCCCTGGGTTTGATCCTCAGCACTACATATAGTATATAAATAAATAATCCATTGACAACTTTAAAAATTAGAAAGAAAAAATCTCAGAAGTAATTTTTCCTTTATTTAATTTCTTACTTCTGTGGTTCTAAAACCTGCTCCATATTAAAAAACTCAGAGTATATGCTAAGAGTTGCAAGATACCCTATCCTAATGAATCTAAATTTCTGTGAAGGTCCAATATCATATTTTATAAAAGCTGGGTTGAGAAACAATAACTAATTGTGCATATATCACTTAATGGATACTTTTTTGGGGAGATATGATAATTTGTCTTTTATTTTTTGTTACTTTTATTTCTTTTACTTACTAGATTTAAGAGATGGATCTTTGTATCCTCCATGATAGAAAATTTTATACATAATAGATCTTTTATAACTGTTAAATATATGCTGAGAAATTAAAAATTAAATATATGCTGAGAAATTAAAAATCATTTCCATAAATGAAATAGTTGTAGGTAAATTTGATTGTAGTAAATTGTGTGTGTCAAATACTAATTAAGCTCTTTCTAGTTCATTCATTTTTTGCCATAATCCTGTGTTGTATGTTCTATTATTATCCCCATTTTTATGAAGATGAGAAAATGGGTGTACTGAAAATTAATCAAAATACATGTGACATTCTAAAAACTAGTGACAAGGCCAGAATTTGAACACAGGTTCAATTGATTGCAAACCATCAAGGATTAATCACTATTATCTTGGAAAAATAGCAGACGTTGTTCTTTTATATATTGGGTGCTACCAAAGTAAAGCCCAACCAGAAGGGTAAGACATCAATAAAGTAGAGAAAACAAAGAAAAACATGCCCCTTCATGATTGGATTCAGTCATGGAAATGAAAAAAGAAAGTTTAGCTTGGGCTGACATAGAAGTACTCTTAAATGTGTTGCAGAAAACTTATACTCTGAGATTTCCTCACATTAGAGTGAAAAGCTTTAAATTGTAGCCAAATAAATTATATTCAAGACTAAATTCAATTAATCAAACGTTTGTTGAGGACTCCTATGTGCTAGGTGCCATGCAATGTCCTGAGCACACAACGAATTGGTGCCTGACCCATAGTAGACACTGGGAATATTGACTACGTGGTCAAGTTCATGAATGCCTGAACAAAGATTCACAAGATGTAGTTCCTGCTTTAAAGATACTCGCATTCTGATAAAGAAAACCTTTAGGTAATGAGACACTTGAAGCACAGTTTGATCTCTGTTATAAAACAGCTAAGTCCAGAAAGGAGAGAGGACGTAAGAACATAAAGGGCCACCTAACTGAAGACTCCTAATGGTCACAGTGTGTAATCTCTGGCATGGAGAGGAAGGTTTCCAACTAAAGGATGCTATGGAATACTGCTACTTAAAGTGTTCAGGAGCGTACCCAGCTATTTTTAATTAGCACTGCCAATAGGAAGCATGTGTTATCTCATGGAATGGAAGGGTAGCCAGGCAGGAAACAGAGGAAGTCAAAGTGTTGCCCTCAGTTCCATCGCCCCGTTCCCTGCCTGTGTTCCATCACTTGCAAACTCCTGCCTAATATTTCTCCTTAATAGCTTTCTAATCTGTCCCCTGTCGTCTCCATCTCCCTTGCTACCACTGTTTATTTGGTTATTAGGTTCTGATAAATTCCCTCCTGGATTACTGTGGCAGCCTCCCAGTGGGTCTTCCTGCCCTTACCTTATCTCTTCCTTCCACCCTGCAGCTGGAGAGAACTTCCTGAGGAGCAAAGCTGATCACAGTCCTCCCTGGATTATACGTGGTTCTCTACTGCACACAAGATAAAATATAACTCCTTCTTTGATAGAACCTTCAGGTCTCTCCTTGAACCTCTTCTTCCATAGCCTGTGTCCCTGATGGACTGAATTGATTAGGTATCTTGAATCTTGTCCTGGTGCATGGGGTTTCTCAGCTTAACATCTGCTGTTGCTTTATGCTAAATGTTCTACCTTCCCCCTTCGCCTTCCTTTGCCATATTTCCTCCTACTTACCCTTAAAATCTCAGCTGAGGTGTGATTTCCTTGATAAGCTATTCCCTACTTACAAAGTCGGGGTTGAATCTTCTAATACAGTAGTTATTATATTGTACCATGACTATTCTTCCCCACTTGAGCCTGAGCATTTTATGCTAAAAAGAAGTCAGTGTCTTTTCAGTGTCTATTTCTAATGCCCAGCACAGCCCCTGTTGGATAGTGGAGAGTCAATCAGTGTTTGCTTGGGTTGCCTTTGTTGTCAATGGGCCACAGAACAAACACTCTCTCTCCGCAAGTAGGCAGGAGAATCTGATTATAGAGGCTACCTGAGGAACTTTGTGCAAGTTAGAGGTGAGGTGAAGGTGGTAAATGGAGATCTGTAGGTAGCCCAGTAAGGAAGGGCTACTAAGCAGTATTTATACCATCTGTACTAACTGAATACACTACAGTAAATGAGCTTGGCATGAGAAAGCTCTCCCCTGGCCAGTTAATCAGTGTAAACACTGTCCAATCCATCACTTACCTGGCCACCTGGAAATGCCTATCCTCCCCAAGGATACATGGACAGCCAAAAGGGAAGAAATTTTTCATCATCGATGAGTTTTTTTTCCTTTTAATCCTCTGTCCCAATGACAAGAATATAAAAGTATGTAATCCTCTATACAAATGACAAGAATATAAAAGTCTCAATGTGATGTGAAGTTCATATCTTATTATGCATTACATTTTCATTAGAGAGAGTGATATGGAAGTTAATAATGTGAAATTGTTGTGGAGGAACTGCTACTATTATCAGTAAAAATAAGACGCTGAAATAAAATTACAGAAGAGGAAATATCACACCTTTGTTTCTAAAGAATTTGCATTGAGCTCAAAGAGAGCAAATAATGAGGAATGAAAGGAGGCTTTTGTTATTCAGTGATTTCTCTGATCTGCCAAAATGTCAAATAATCCATTTAATCAATCAGAAAATTAAAGAATGTGACAAACCTCAAGGTAGCTGGAGATTACAGCTGTGTGAAGTACTTCAACTATAGCGTGAAGTTATGTCACAATAGCAATTACTTAATGATTCATTTTTCTATAACTTTGTTGTTGTAGACTACAATTTTAGTTTCAAATTAATTGCAATCGTGCTCTCATTTGAATTTTGTGTACTTTATTCGAGGATGTTTACATAAATTCTTTCAACATCTACTTTAATGAATCTCATTTTTGTAGGAGGACCATGTCTATTAAAAAGGAATTCTCACCATGTGTTAGCCAAAAATTCAATTATGATCCTCAAATCTATTTCTGGGAATGATTATGAGGATCAAGACTTGGAGGTGATTTGAGGTTTTTGCAAAGAAACATGATTATTCTGATAACAACCTAGGAGGGAGAAATCATTCATTCAATCATTCAAGAAATGTTGGGTTCCTGATCTATACCAGGCTTTCTGGTAAATTCTGGAGAAAAAAATAGGGACAAAACCAGAAACAGCCCTGCTTTCATGGAACATGAGTTTTACTTGGGAAGAAAACCATGGATTAATCTTTAAAAAAATGAAAATTTCTTTAGAAAGCCAGTCAAATGCCCTGAAAGGAGTGTACTTGGGTGGGAACACATAGCAAATGAACCAGACAGGACTGGAGAGGTAGGGAGTTGCATTATGGAAAGAGGAGAGTCTGGAATTGGAATAGATGTTTACTAGATGGAGGGAGGTGAAGTGTGGGTTCAGAAAAGCTTCCAGATGGAGTCAGCCACGAGTGTAAGAGATGGAAATGTACAAACATGTTTGAGGAACCGAGGGACACTAATGGGAGTGCAGGCCATGGTGGGGACACGGGTTTTTATTTGGGCAGTGTTAGAAAACCTCTAATGTGTCTCAAGAAAGAGAGGAAGTAGGCACCTGGGAATTGAATTTGAAGAGCCTATGTATGGCTGCACTGTGAGGCTGGGGACACAGAGAAGAGGCAGTTGTAGTAATTCTGCCACATTCACCTGGGGTAGTAGCAGTGGGACAGAGAAGTAGAGGGGCTTCATGGATACGTCCGAGAAAAACACCACCACAACTTGGAACTAGACCAGAAATGGACCAAGAAGTATATCAAAGATTATTCCTGAATTTTACCTTATAGGAATGCTATAACATGCCGAGACAGGAAGCTATGTAGGAAGCTCAGGTTTAGGGCAGAACATATGTAATGCGTTTTCACATGTTGCAATGCAATATACCTTTATAACACTCCAGTGGCGATGCCTAGAAGGCAGTTATCTATATGGATTTGAAATCCAGGTGAGAGACCAAGGAAGAAGTTCTTGAAGCCACAGGCCTGGAGAGGAGATTTTCTAGGGAGAAAAGAGGATCTCCTGGGTCCTCAGGAAAAGACCAAGAATCTTGAGTAACTTCAGATAAGATATCTGGGCAAAAAGCAGAAGAGCCTGCAAAAGAAATAGAATGGTAGCCAGACAGATAAAGAAAAAACCACAACGTCATTGTGCAGAGGCCAGATTGACAAAGAAGAGAATAAGTGAAATGAGGATTTAAATAGTTCATTTGGCTTGGCTACGTGGAGGTTATTGGTGATCTTAGCAAGAGCTATTTACAGATATGTGTCATGGGTTATAAGGAAAGTTGGAGTGAACTGAGAGCAAGGAGGAGGTAAGAAAATTGAGATTATTGTTATGATCATAATATTAGCTGAGGGGTATAACATACATTATATTCCAGGTACTATTTTAGGTTTGACTTCATTTAATACTTACAACAATCCCATAAGAAATACATTGCTATGGCTGAGAATGTAACTCAGAGGTAGAGTACTTGCCTAGCATGTGTGGGGCCATAGGTCCAATCCCTACACCAGATACAAAAAAAGAAAAAAAGAAAGGATTAAATGAAAGACCTGTGGTTTTATTATTCCCCTCTGAGAAAGTACATGAGGTAAGGGAGAGATTTATCTAAGAAAGTAGCTGAGGTTTAGGGCAGTAGCTGGGCAGCCTTGGGGCCAACCTGTCCTTTGCTTTTAGAGGGAATCCCAGGGATTGCACATGTAGCAATAGGAAATACATTTTTATTCCCTTAAGGCAGGGGAAATACTGAGCTTTACTCAGCTAACCAACAAAGATCAGAATGGAACATATTTTGTGCAAAAGTTATCACCCTCAGCTGAAGAATACCCTTTCATTTTATTTCAACACCTATATAAATCAGTGGAAGGTACTACCCTGGATCCTTCTTTAAGGCATTGCGGAGTGGGAGAATATCAGTTCTGTGCATTCTAGCTTAGTGAAAGTGAGGAAGCTGTGGCATTCCACCTCTGAGACCAGGGTTAAATGTACTCTCCAGGAGATCTTCTTAGATATCTTCTTAGATATTTGTGGAGGGGGGACCAGAAACTGAACCCAGAGATGCTTCACCACTGAGACACTTCCCCAGCCCTTTTTTATTTTTATTTTGAGACAAAGCCTTGCTAAGATGCATAGAACCTTGCTAAATTCTGAGGCTGGCTTTGAACTTCTGATCCTCCTGCCTTAGCCTCCTGAGCCATGGGGAGAAACCCCTTTTCATGTCCAGTTTCACACTGCTTATTCCACTGTTACCCCTCACTCAGTCTGTGCCCCCACACCATTTCATTAGTCCCTGTTGGGGACCCTGCCTCTTGATAATATCTCCATCCCCTACACAGGGGAATTGGCACATGAATCAGTGAATGAACTTAAACCTTCACCCCAACTTCAAGTGAAATGACAGTCCCTTGCCCGTTTGTTTTCAATTTGCAACCTAATAATCCTGCATAATTTCTATTTCCTTCGTGCTACTAGAGTTTATCAGAACATTTCTCTTTATAAATGTCTCGAGCTAACCCTCAAACAATCCAAAATGGGAAGGATGGAAACTGTCATTGGAATACAAAGGAGTAAACTTGGGCTTCCTGGAAACAAGTGACTTTCTCATGGCCACACATCTGGCCAGGGGCCAAGTTAGGCCCTGTGTCTTTAATGCCTTTGACCTGTCCATCAGATGCCATTGCACATCCTCCTCTCTATTCTGTCATCCAAAGTTCCCATGAATCGCAAAAAGGTGGTTGAGTCTCCTTGAAATACTTTCCTCTTCATTCCCCTGTATTCTTGATGTCACAAACCCTGATAGAATCAGGATAGAGGCCCTCCTCAACTGCATTGTCTACACAGGGAGATAGGGACACTCTGAAACTGTTCCCCACAGGGACCCAGTGACCCTTGACACTTTGCTGCCCTCGTGGGAGGCAACAAACTTACTGCTCACAGACTGGGAGGACATTTTGCTCTGATAGGACACTACTCTCGGCCTTTTCTAGCACCCTCCTGATCTTTAGTTAGAAGTATGAAAAAGCATCAACAGAGGCAAAGGGAACAGGGGAGTTGTGGGGCTTCCAGACTCTTCCTTTTCTGAGCAAGTTTAACCACTGGAGAACACAAAGAAAGGGGCAGGGAGGTGGACAGTTGGTGGAGGGCCACAACTTTCTGATCTCAAAACTCTAGGAAGTTGGGAGAGAAGGGATCCTACTGTACCACCCTAAACAAGACATAGAAGTAGGGTTGGAGCGCTTAGATGATCTCTTCATAACTGGCCCTCCCACATGAGCCTTGGATTTGAAGACTGACATCAAAGATAGGAAGAGAATAAATCAAAAGGAGCTCAATGAATCCCACATACGCTCTCAGAGCCTCAGTTTCCAATTCTTTTAAACAAACAAACAAAGGATATTAACCGCCTAGTGAGATTGTTGAGATTCATCAAAATAATGTATGTAAACCACATGGTCCCTAATAGTTATGGGTGGATTACTGTTTTCTTAGTTCCTAAGCATATTGAGGGGGAAGATTATGGAAATGGAGAGATGGTGAGGCCTCTTGAAAGAAAGCTATTTTCTAGACTCAAGAGGCTATGACTGCAGAAGATTTTGGGAATCCAACTGGCTTGAAGCACTTGGACTTGATAAAACCAAGCAATGATGTGCTGAAATTGTTTTCTGTAATCGGGATAAGAACAACCCATAACTAAGAAATATGTGAGGTGAAAATGCAATTTGCAAAATCATACATGGTATTTGTGCAAATCCAGGTTTCTTTCAGGTGAGCCTCATGCCTTTCTGCTCTTGAATTTAAAATAACTTTAAATAACACATACACCTCTATATAACCATAGTAAGCAGTTATTAAGTTCATTCGCTTTAGTTCCTTTGGAGTTCTCCTGTCAATTTGAGTCATTGGTTTGTTTTACCTGGGCACTTACATTTTCTTTAGAGATATTAATGCCTATTGGTAAATAACATTGCAATCTCCATAAATAATTTGGAATTTCAGAACTTCCGCATTTATAGTAGGCACCCAGGGAAAGATATCGATTCACATGCTAATTTTTTTTTTATCAGAACATGGTGCCCCATTTAAACTACCAACTGTTTCATCCTTCCAAATCTATCTAGAAATAAACAGCTCGATTAATTGTCCTTGTTTATCAAGAACATTGATCACAATTTGACCTTTATCTATGGCACTCTTATAACAACCTAGTTCACAAGTAAGGTTAGACCATCTTATCTGAAAAGGAATCTTATGAAGGCATAGATATATGTGAGAAAAAAAATCAAAGGACCAGGTTTGAAGATTTTGAGGGAAAAGCAAAATATAACTCCAGGGTTTTCATTAATTTATATTTGGGTGAAAATGAGATGGAGAGATTTTATGTGTATATCTGGGAAGATAGATGCTGATATGTCTTTAAAGGTGTGTATAAATGTACATGCTGGTTTAGCCATCCCCATAGACTCCAGAGTATAATTTTGTGTTGACTCCCAAAGAAGCACCAGATAGATCCCTTTCGGAAGACCATCTATCGAATTGCTTTGTTTCTGTTCAAAAAAATTTAGAAAGTGCCACTAATTTCTCGATTGCTTTATAAGTCCATGAAATTCAGAAGGAAGACAAATGTGAAGGAACCAGATTGTTCTAGGGAGACTAAGATAAACAGAGGCTTCTAGAACAAGTTAACATAGTAAACAGAACAGGGAGTACAATTTGAAAGTTACATCCTACACATAAACGTATCTAATCTCGCCACATCAAGAGGTGCTTTTGTGAACATTTTGACACTCGTTTCAATAAGAAACAGGTGGGCATGATAGTTTAGGGGTGGCACAGTTACTCTGACTCCTTTGGGCTGACTCAGAGTTTCCATATATCTCAGGTGCTGCTTGAGAATCAGAAGTTCTGAATCCCTCCCTGCAAGGCTGCTAGTCTCCAACAGAATAGCTGCACATGACATTTCCACATATGTAGAATAGTGGCATTAGAAACTGTAATGAATGGCTTTCTTCCATGTCTAAAATAAGTTCTTTATTTTAGAAATTGAGATGAAAACTGAAAAGGTTAAGTAAAAATTTGACAAGACACTCCCAAAAGGAATAAAGCAAAAGTGTGGAGACAGCAAGATAATCTGGCTAACTTTTTAGTAATCAGCATAAAACTGATTAAAAAAAAAAAGTCAAAAACTTTCTCATGCTCACCACTTAAGTTTGAGGCCTGCCCAGGCAACTTAGTGAGACCCTGTCTCCATGATACAGTGCTTGCTTAGCATGTGTGAATCCCTAGGTTCAATTCCCAGAACCACACACCAAAAGGAGAGGTGGGATTAAATTGATGGGAGAAGATACATTGGAGTATTATTTAGGAAAGAGGAAATTATAAAAGCAAAGTTATGTGTGTCTAAGAAGAAAATAATGGTGAATGCAGTTAACTCCAGGGGTGGGAAATAGAAGTGATTCTTTGTTATGGAGATATATAATGTCAGCATCTAGACACATGAATGCCAGGAAGTGTACTGACTTCATTCAATCAACATTTGAAGATCTATCCTGGGCAGACACAATTCCAGGCTTTGGAGATGAGGCAATCAAAAAGAGGCAGATTCATCCCCTGGCTTCCTAGAGCTTATGTCCGAATGAGGTAAGAAAATAAAAAGTAGGTAAATTTGTAGCATATCAGATGGCAAAAAATACTCTCCATGGAGCAAAACCAGAAGAAGGTGTTGGGAGTCTGGAGGAAAAAGAGGCGTAATTGTATAGAAGATGGTTAGGGCAGATCTCTCTGATAAGAGATTTTTGAGTAGAGAGCTGGGAGCGAGGAGGCCAAGGGGTAGTTATTAGGAAGATTCTAGGAAAAGGGAAGAGCAATTTCAAAGTCTCTAAAACAGAATGTTTGGTTCGTTCCCAGAATAACCTGAAGCCAGTGAGGCTGGAGGAGGAGCTGGGGGAGAGTAGCAGGTGATGAGGTCAGAAAGATGGAGTGAAGTCAGGCCACAGGGGCTTTGTGGATCCCTGTGAGAGCTTTGAACTTAGGTAGGCAATTGGGTCTTCAAGACTTGTTGAAACATTGTGTGTCACCTCATTTTGGACTACCAGTAAGTTGCTTATGTATTCTCTGCTAAAAAAAAAAAAAAAAAAAAATACTCCCACAATATTTCTCTCTCTTTACAAAAAGGTTTTTTTGTTTTGCTTTGTTTTGTTGTGTAATGCCCTATTAAAGACAGGAAAGAGAAAATAGCTAATGGAATCAAACAATGAACCATGAGCACCAATATTATCACCTTAAACTAATCAATTTATTTTGCATTCTTTGTGATAAGGGCTGAAGGTGAAGGGAAAGGTGAGGAGACCTGGCATCATTGACCTTCATCTCTGGATTGTCATAGGTCTAGTAGTCTCATTTATGAAAGGCTGTGAGAAGGGCCATTTGGTGGAATGTTGAGAGATGTTCTCAAACCCTATCCCACTGCACCCTTCAGCCATCAGCATTTTGATTCCGAGTCTAGCCTGTATGAACAGGATCTGTGGCATCCCTTTCTGGAATAGCTGTCCTTGAAATATTTGATTTCAATAATTGGTTTAGAAATGGAAAATCTGAAGCTCATAACCAATGTTCATATTATTTGGTGCACCCAGATTCTTGGTTCTGCTCTCATATGCAGGCCCACTTTGATCCAGAGACACTGGTTGAATCTCCATTTCATTTATGCCTCACATGTACATGCAGGTGACATTGGTGATAAAGGCAGGCAAGAGAGAGTTGGGGAGAGCAGGACCCATTCCCACCCATGCCGATAGCTCAGAGTATGTATCTAGTTGGTGAGACCCAAATTGTGACTAAAAACATCAGATTATGCTATTTGAACCATGGAGTCAGAGTGTATGGTACCACCCAGAGATTTATTGAAACTGTGTGTCACCTCATTTTGGACTACCAGTAAGTTGCTTATGTATTCTCTGCAAAAAAAAAAAAAAAAAATACTCTCACTCAGCAAGTGAGAAAGAGCCCTGAACTCTATTTCTTCTTTCTAGGAGGCCTCACAAACCTATGGTACTATTTGGGATTTGAATGTGTTAGACCATGTGTGGTTTTCCCAAACTCTGATCCCATCGATGTTATCCTCCAGTGACAAACATCACATTGGTGGTAAAACCTCTGATGAAGATAAACATTTGATAAGGCAGGCAATGCACTCTGTCTCTCTCCTGATGCTTGGGTCCCCTGCCTGTGCCACTGTCAAGAGGGAGACTTACTCATTTACTTGCTGAGTGAGATCACTGTTCACCATAGTGTTGTGCTCTAATGGCCAACACAGGTAACCTCCACTGGAGTATTTACATAGGAATACTCTGTGACATTTATGGCCATCCCATAACTCTACCAATGCCAGTGCTGTTGAGAGGTGCCAAGCCCTTCTTGATGACAACAGGTTTTGCACAAGTTGCCTCAGAGTTACACCAAGACTTGGAGGTTAAATACAACCCTACAAGAGGATAGGAGGGGAAAAGGAGTACATACATGGTTGTCCTTGAAATCACTGGCATGCTGAGATCTTGCACTCATCCTGTCCCATGTGGGCAATAGCTAATTGCAGCCCACTGAGACTCAGCACTCATTAATTTATCTAAGTGTGTCCACTAAAATCTAATATCTGCTTCTAATGGTACTTGTAAAGATATTTAGAAGTAAATATATTCTCCAGGGTAGAATACTTTGTGTGTTGGAAAATTTTTCCTAGAACCACTCAATGGAGCTTTTCATGAATTCCTTGACAAATTAATTTTCAAATCTTTGACTCTTGCTTATGGAAATTTGACTGCCATTCTAACTCCTGATGGTCTTTCTCTGATTCTAGGGAACTTTTCTTGCTCTGGATACCTACTTGTAATTTGTCTATGCCATTCATATTACATTACATTCTTGAGTGGCCTAGTACTCTATCATATTGCAAACTTAAATTCATCTCATTCTTGAAGTGGCCCTTTATCTGTGTTTGAGTGTTTGCTCTGCTTCCCTAAACTTAAAATATATTTCCCATCATGATACAGTCTTTACTTTTTATTTATTTTTATTTATTTTTGATACCAGGGATTGAATCCAGGGGTGCTTAACCACTGAGCCACATCCCTAGTCCTTTTTATTTATTTATTTTGAGACAGAGCCTCACTGAATTGCTGAGCTGACTTCGAATGAATTTGCAATCCTCCTGCCTCAGCCTCTGTAATTGCTGGGATTACACATGTGTGACATAGAGCCTGGCTGGCTTTTTACTTTTTAATTGTTCTCATTGTTTTCCCTTGCTTCTACCCACTCCTCCTAACCTCCTTCTCTCTTCTTTTCCCTTCATTCATTTGCAAATATTTGAATATCTCCTAAATTTCATGGGCATTACAAAGACCTGGAAATATAGGATTTAAATGGGAATATATCAGATTTAAAAGATGAATACAATTATAATAGAAGAACTCTGGAGGCATGTGTGGTATCATAGATTTCCTTCACTATATTCTATTTTTGACAGCAATACGTTTACATTATTCTGTAATTTAAAGGAGTTATCAGTATTGGGGTCCTTGCAAAGTCCTTTTCCTTATCTATAATTATTTTACAGATTTTAGCAAGAGTCAAATTCTAAATTTTATAGATTTAAAATAAGCATCAAAGATAGAATTAAATGGACAACAATTTCCCCATGTAGTTATGCAAATCAGATGTGGGGAGGAGGGGCATGGTTCTTTTGGCACTATGAATAAGTAGTTTCTAAGGAAAAGGTACCATTTGTCCATTTAGGGAAGTGTAGACATTTTCAAAGCCCATCGCATTATATGGAGAAAAAGGAGAGGCAAAAGAGAACACAAATAATTTTTATTAGGATTCTCATTGAAAAAAATACAGAAAGCCAGTAAAAATAAGTACTTGTTAATATTCAATATTAAAACAGTTCCAGCAAAAATAAACATACAGAAAACAGTCAAAATGAATATAAGTGAGCAGTAAATATTAAACAGTTCAAGTACAAAAAATATATATATATTAAACTATTGATCCAACCTGGGCATTTAAGGCCCATATGAAAAGGAGGTGGAACAAGACATTCTTGAAGAAGTCTTTTCTTTCTCAAGGTGTTGCTTACATCCAGAGGTGTTGTCTTAGACTAACATCTGAAGGAGGGGCAGGTACAGGAGGGAGAGAGAAGGGAACAGGAGGAGAGGGAAGGAAGGAAGAGAAACTAATATTTCATGAGCTTTAAAAAAGATATAATGTTAAATACTTTGTTAGGCACTCCATGATTTTATCCTCACAATAGTCTTACAAAGTGGGAATTGCTGCTCCCCATTTTCAAGATAAGGAAAGAGGCCCACCCAGTTTAAATCCCTTGCCCCAAGTCACACAGCTGAAGTTGGAGCAATTAGAACCCAGCTCCACTCCAAGTCTGCCTTCCCTTCTCTGTCATCAATCTTCACCACCCCACTCCCTGCAGCAGAAAACAGCTCAGTGGATTGATGGCACTCAAGAGGTGTTGCCCTAACCCATACAACGTATACCTTTTCTTTTTTTTTTTTTTTTTTTTGGAGCTTGGGAGTAGAGAAATCTGGACCACATTTCCAAGAAGGTAAATCTGACTTGTTTATTTCTTCTCTGTTTCAGAAGTAAGACCTCAACAGTTGACGAAAAAAAGGCACAGAAGGATTGAATGCTGCCTACCAGAGTGGTGGGTTATCATAGCTCCCCTAGAGGATGTTCATTAGTAGAGAACGGAGAAAAACGTATGATAAACAGAAATGCGCTATCCCGAATGTGCATGTTAATCAATGATGACGAAGATGAACCAACTCTTGGCACCTAGATTCCTCAGCCGTCAAAAATCTAAGAATAAAGAAACTCAGGAACACCAAGCATGTCGCAGAGCTATACACTAGGTCATCGCTCCATCACGTCCACAGCTCCACAGGCTAACGTCCTCTATACTGATGGCCCCTTCTTAGTTGATGATTTTTCACAATGTATTTCATGGCTTCCATCCCTACATGAGACTTTATTACTATCACATAGGAATAAAAAGCCATAAAGCACTAGAGTGAATTTATCTTGGTCGGATGCAAAAACTTATTTTCTTCACATGACTTCACAACCATTTCAAAGCTAACCAATCATTTCATGCTACATTAAGGAACATTTTAAACTACACATAAGTGACAGGAAGCACACTTAAATTGTGACATCACAAATTAACAAGATTTTATCCTTCAACGACATTCTTAGCTACAAGGACCAGGAAACAAGACCAGGAGACACTCAGCAACATTCAGCCATTGAATTCACCAAAAACAAAGGACACTGGGGAGAATTCCTGGAGAAAAGCTCATCACTTTGACATTGAACTTGGAAACACATAAGGAAAGACAGAAGACAGACAGATCACTGAAACAAACTGAAACCAGGGGAATTATTCCAAGCCTCTTGCTTCAACTTCTCCCCCAGGAATCTGTCTTATATACCCACTGCCCACTTTTAGATGTTTCATTTGGGGGTGGGTGGGGAGGAGTGCCTTACTACCTGCTTGCACTATGTAAGCATTAAGCCTCCTACAAGTAAATAACAAAAAGGAAAGAAAGAATCAAGCCTAAGGGACAATAAATGCTAACTGCTCATCTAGAGCCTCTCATAGAGACTGACACCATCCCCCAACCCCAGCCATGGACACAAATATCTAACTATGCCAGAAACAATGATGTGCACTGATATCACTCAGCAATCTAAATAGCTCAGGTCCAAACTCCAAGAACATTTTTTTTTTTTATGCTGCATTAAATTGACGTAGCTCTTGGTATTATTAAGACATTTTTAAGTGGCCACACTGAACCCAATTCTCCAGGACCACTGAAAACTCAATGCCGTAAGTTTCCATGATTTTTCTGTTTTTTTATCAAAAATAAACCTGAGGTGCCTATTTACCAAACAGCATACCAGACTATTAAACACTGCCCTCTGCTTTATAAAAACATATTGTATTATTTAAATTCAAATTTTAAAAAAATAAGAACTTGATTTTCTCTTTAGCAGTAAAGTCTAGGCAAGATATTTCCACCTAGAGGTTAGTATAATGGACTCTTGGTTTATGTGAATCACAAGGAGACTGGAAATAGTTAAATGAAAGGAAGTGCATACATAAATTCAATTATCATGCATGAAACATGCAAATGATTTAAGCGCTGCATCTGAAACTCTAGTTTATATTCATTAATCTCAGGTTGCACTTTTGAAGGAGAAAGACATGCTAATTGGGTCCAGATTAATGCACTCCCAAACCTCTCCAATTTGTTTTTAGGTGAGGGTTAAATGATATGTATTAAAATAAACACAGCTGCTCATCTGCCTCCACCTCTTACCTCCTCGCCCCACCTCTACCGCTACCCCCAGCTGGCTCACTCCACCCCCCTATACAAGCCCAGCTGGCTCACCTCCCCTACCTCACCTCTACTTCCCTTAGAGGCGGTGTTAAAAAGCCCTCCCATTGTCCTTCTGAAAATACCCTGGTTGTTCTCAACCCCATTTCTTAGTCCTTTTAGTATTTTCTCTTTCCCCACAAGCCACCAAACTCCAAAAAGAGAGTCGACCACATCTCAGTCCTGATGATGCTTAACTGTGGCGTTAAGAAAGTCTACTAATGGGACAGCAGTCAGTCCTTTTCTCCTATAGTACGGTTTTTCTACAAGTCTGGGCCTGAGTCCTTTAGACCAGGACCAATGGGTAGTTTGAAAGAGCCCAGGCACATGCCTGCTCAAAGCCAAAACTGCTTAAGGTTGGCATGGGGATCCTGTGACTCCGTTATGTGGGAAACTAGAGAATCAGGAGAGAACGTGGGGGTTTTGTGGCATTCTTTCTCTGTGGTTCACAAAGAACCCTTGCTTTCCCACTCCCTCCTCCCTGGCCGAATTAGCCTTAGAACAAGAAAGTGATTATTTATTATTTATTTACTTACTTCTTTTTATTGGAACATTAGTTTGGGATGCAAAGAAATAGCATGTTTTAGGGGGGAATCTTATCTTGTGGGTAATGAAGCTTTTGAAGTAGTAAAATACTCTGGTCTAATCTTTAGAAAAATGAAACAAAAGAAGGACATGAGCTACTGGGAATAAACTCAGGTGTGAAGCAGGGATAGAAGGAAACTTCTTTGAAAGAACAGACATCAAGGAGTTAAACCAGCCACACACAAAAAAAATAAAAGAAAGAAAAGAAAAACAAAAGGACTTCAAATTAATTTCACAACAAAAGTGATGTTTAATTTGAATCATGCTTGTCCCAAAGGGAAAAGGTCAGTCCTGTCACTTGATTCATATCTCCTCCTCTTTCTCCTTTCATATGAATTAAAAATTCAGATTGACCATTAATCATGGAGTGATATATTCCTGTATTTTTTTTTTTTTCAAAACTCAAATGAAAAACTTTGGATCACATTTGAGTACCCGTCGGTTGGCTAATTCTCCCAACCTGTGTTCACAACAGAGAAAAGACAAGAACAAGGGCACAGGCAGGCACACACGGGGACAGAGATCACCGGACAGACACTCACAGCAATGCACATGAATACAGACAGCTGGGAACCGTCACAGGCTCAGAGAGAACTTTTCACCTAAATTGATTTCTGCATATTTGCAAATGTAAAATTAGTCATCGTAAATAACAACAAGGGCAAAACCAATATTAAATCTGTCAACGTCCTGACAGATGCCCTGAGCTCTGGTTACGAAATACACTTAGGATAGTCAATGCTCCTAAAAGAGAAAACGATGATATGCTAACCAAACCCTAAGTACAAGCTAAAGATATGCACCTCATGAAGTCATTCCTCAACTAGCCCCTTGGCATTCGCTGGAATTATTCGCAGCACGAGCTCAACTTTCTCATTTTCTGCTGTCTCCATGTGGGTAATTTCTTTCTCATGATTAAAAGTGAGCTTGGCAGATCCTTCAAAGCGTGGTTTGGGGTGTGGTGGGGCTCCAAGGGCAGCCTTTGTCTAAGCAGGTTTCGAATCCAGTGGATGGGCAGGTCAGGGGATACGCACGCACCTAAAATGATTTTTTTTTTAAAGGGAAACTTTATAGATATCTTTATATAAACACATTTTTATACTGAATCATGCTGCTGACAGATGAACTATGTACCTCGGAAAGAATAGGGCAGGCTTTTCTCTCCCAAATAATCGCTCCGGCCTTCTGAATGTCATCCAGAAGCGATTCTGTCTCCTTCGACTTACCCAGCATCTGAGGTGGTGAGATAACCCTTGTAGCATTGGCCTCCTTCCCTGGCCCCTTCATTATTAGCCTCCTGGTGGGCGAGATAGAATACAGTGAATGTAATAACCCTACTCCACACAACAGGCTCGCTCTCTCTTTTAAATTGAAAATCCCCTTATTACAAAACAAGGGGTGTTCTTTTTCTTCTACCTTTAAGTAGGACTGCCACATTCATTGCTTTTTACAAAAACGCAGCTGCTTTCTAAGCTACAGATAAATAGAATCTGCTAGGCGGTAATTCGACTCAGTCTGAATGCATTATTTTCTAAGACACTTTGGCGAGGGGCTTTTTATTATAAACTGGAAGGAATGAGGAAAGTCCTTTTCTCTTCTAATTATGAATGTGTTTTGTTCCCTACTATTAACCTACAATGTCAGATTGATCTTCTTCTTCCTTTTCTGCAGCCAGTTCAATAAATCAACATTTTTTTTTTCTGGAAAATTAGAGGGCTAATGATTAAGTCTTCATGAACTTCAATGGCAAAAATAAAAATAGCACAAAGAAAAAGCAAATGCAAATGCTGGAGCCATAAATATAGACAAGGAAGTGGCCTTCTGATGTCTGAGGAAATGAACCTTGTTTTGACACTCAAAAGTTTAGACAGACGATGTTTACTTGTTAATTCATTAAATTTTAATAAAATTAAAGGTTTCAAGGCCTCTTATTATATTTGTTCATCTAGAAAGGACAAAAATATAGAGATATAGAAAAACGTTTCTCTATAGTGTGCCCACACTTCTTATGTTCATTGTTTCCTTGTTCACTGTGGGTAACAGTAATTTTGTGATTCTCACACTGCCCAAAGCTAAAGAAGAACTAAAACAAGAGGAGTCAGGGTGACAGTGTATGGAATCTGAAATTGTGCTGACATTGTTTTACCTTCAAAGATAAACACTGAGAAAAAATGTTGAGTTTCTAATAATATCAGAAGGCAGTCGAGAAACTTCAGCAGCCTAGGTGTTGGTTTAATTTTGATCCCAACGTTGATGTGTCTGACTATAATATTACAACCAACTATGGTGGTGGTGCTGTAGGTCTATATGGATATACTGCCTTGCCAATGGGGGGAAATCCCACAGGGTATCAGTGGGGTTCCAATTAAGGAAAAATAAATACTGCTGCAGCCCTGACAGTAAGCGGAGGTTACCCGGGTATCACAGCCCAGAGGCAGGTGCTTAAGGCATAGATTGAAAGCCGAGGCTGTCACTCTTCTGCCCTCCATAGTAAGAGAAAGCAAAGTGGTAGAGAAGAACTGGGTACGGCAGATTGTTTCAGAATGATTTATTCTTGCTTGCTTATATTATTTTGAGTTTGGTTTCAAAAAGAGTGACAGTGAGAATCAAAGGGACCTTGTACAAAGCAAAAAGTCTTTCATGAACCCTGATCTGAGATCACATGCATATTCAAGAGCCCTAAGACCCAAGTTAGAGAGAAAGCGAGAAGCACAGAAAGAAATCTTGAAATCATCTTTGTGTCTAAAAACCAGGCTCCCTTTCCTGCATAGTTCTGTCTGAAATTTTTATAAGGAAGATATTTATCACAAGTGAGATGTTGACTGAATTTTCAGAGTACCCACTCCAGGAAAAGAGTATATGCAGTGAATGGTGGTGACAGCTTTTGAGATTCTACTACTCTGCTTAGATTTGAATCAATTTTCTGTCTTCTGATATGCCTGGGAACAAATGACACCCTGTCAGGCTGTCGACCACAGCATCAGCAGCCTAAGGAATGCTGAGCAGCCCAGCAGCCTGGCTTACCCAGGATAAATAGCCAAGCCCCTTCCCTGAGACACAAATTGAAGTATATTAAACATTGCCATGAGAGCGAAATTGAATCCCTTCACGTTCATATTTGCATTGAGCTGACATCATAGTAACAAGCCCGCTTTGGCAATCAAGAATGTTTATTTTTGTAATAGACATGTGAACCAAACAGAAGAAAAAAAATATATTTCAGTTGTATAGTTGAAGAAATTTAATTCACTATATATCCTAATAGAGAAACATAATATTTTTATAGAAACAGGTTTTTCCTAGGCTACCTACAAAAGTCCTTTTGAGGATCTGCTTTCCTCAATCCTTTCTTGAACCCTTTTGAACCTGGCCCTTCATTAACAGACAAAAGGTAGATGGGCAGGGTTCCCTGTGAGCATGTAAGGACAACATGTGATCACCATCTCTTGCCACTTGCATTATCATTTTAAGGTAATAAAAAAAGTATGCTGTCCAGCATATGAACCACCAGTCAGAACCCCTGTCCTTCATTAAACTTTCAAAATAACAATGTTAGGAGCTCTAGGGCAAGTAACTCAATAGCAAAAGAGGCAGAGATGGCCATTCTGTGGAAGAAGACTGGATGGAACATTGCCTAACTCTGAGGCTTCACTTTGTTCTGTCTTTGGGAAAAGAAAACAAAGGAGAAGGAGAAATGAAGTAAAGTGGAGGAAGAGCAGAAAGGGGTGAAGGAGGAGGAGGGCAGGTGTTGAAGGAAGAAGAGAAAGGAGGAAATGTCCAGAGGCCACCCAGCACAACAAATGAATTATTTTGTTCTTCTCGGTGCAAAAATATTTCTCTTCATACAGTTCTCCTGCCACTTAAGAGGAAATTCAGTTTTTAAGCTCTTTAAGCCTCTCTTCCCCTCGTAAGTTGAGGACAGTTGTGCCTCTTACTGAGTTCCTGCAAAGATGAAGTGGGGTTAGACAAGTTATCTAGCAGCTACCCTACAAACAGTAGTTATCTAATAAGAAGTAGCTGTTATTTTTCTTGGCCTCTCAATCTCAATGTTGCTTTAATTTCCCAGCCATTCCACAAACCCTGAGAACACCCAGCCAACAAGAGAACCCAGTACACACCAGCCTCAGACAGCACCACCGCTTTCCTTTTTCCAACCCATTCAAATCACCTTCTGCTTCCATTAGAAAGTCTGAACATTGACTTTGTTTTACTTCCAGGTCCTGAAGGGCAAGAAAGATGATGTATCTTAGCAAAAGAGGAGACACTAAATGTATAATGATTAGATCCACTCTGTGTACTGAAAAGGCTTAATAGCTATAGCCCAGTGTCCAACGGACTAAGAGGTGACATCCACAGGGAGAGAGTAGAAACCATTTGGTTTTAGAGTTGCTGCCTTCTAATCCCAAACTCAAGTGAGCATGCGCATCTCACATGGAGGTGGTGGTGGTGGGGGGGTGTGCACCCAGACACATGCACCTGCATTAACAACCTCTCAGGTGCACTGCAGCTCCACTCAAGAATCAAACCTCCTTTAATTACAGCACCTGACAGTCCTCTCTTCCCCAGCTGGTGATAAAGACACTAAGCTTATTGCAAATATTGGGTAAATCTGAATTGGTAAGACAGCCAGAATACTTTATCTTTGCTAAATAAAATACCAGCTAGTCATAAAGGACAGCATCAGGAGGGTGACTCAATTATTAAGATGGATTAAATTTCCAGGGACAAAATAGCAACTTACTCTTAAACATATTTTGTAGATTTCATTTTAACCCAAATATTTTGTGTTAAATGGAAAAAAAATATATAAGCTTTATTATGAAGATGAACAATGGCATGAGTTTACTTAGTATTTTTAGGGACAAAGCACATTGCTGTGAATAAAAAAGAGTCTGTCTTCATAACCTCTTCCCTACACCTTCTTTCTAAATAGGGTTGTTTGAAATAATCTCATTTCTATAAAGCCACGTATTTTATGAGATCAAACTCGACAAATTAGTGGACAAGAAATTACACTCTCTGAGAAGGGCAACTTCAAAAAGACATCCTTCTCCTGATGGCTGTTTGCCCATGAATATGACTTCCAAGGCCCAAAGAGGCTCCAAGCTCCACTGACCACAAGAAATTCCAGCCAAGATTCTAATCTGCAGAAGGCAGTAAGCAGCCATGGACAGAGACAGCAAGACAGAGAGTGCTTTCGAACATGACGTGTTCTACAAATGAGAGAACACCCAGAATCACATTCTGCACAGAGATGCTCAGAATATGAAAAGTAAGACAAGCTTTTTAAGTCTCGTCAAGGCTTCCTGACACCCAGCGCTTTCATGGGGTCAAAGAATGTGTCCCTAGCTTCTGTTTTCTGTTCTCCTTCAGGGAACACAGTGAAGAATGAGGCCACTCAGCTGCCTTTTAGCATGTCACACTTGGATAACTCCCTTCTTTACCAGGGAGTGTGTCCGCTGCATTTGGACTCACAGAAGGAAAAACAAAATCAATATAGAACAAAAGGAATTTGCATATTTTGGCCTCTTCTATTTAAAAAATTTTAAAATGCCTATGATATAATTAATATGAAAAAATACATATAATAAAGTTTATTAAAACACAAATCATATGGGTAAAAAACAGATGTAAGATAGGATGGAATTTACTAACTAGTTAAAATCAACAAGGGCTTCTCAAAGGACAAAATGCCCACTAATCTTCTCTTGCTAATATTTTGCTTTGGAAGGGGGCAATAAGTGGAAAGTCGTCATGACTGTAGATTCCAGAGTGTGATACTTTAGCAAAAAAACTGAGAAGAGGAAAAGAGATGAGATGCATGGATTCCTGTGCTGAATGGATGCTAGGGCCAAGATGCAAAGAATAGATAAGTTAGAGCTTCGAAGGAACTAAATTTGAAGCCAGACAGTAAAACGGATTGAACCTTATTACCTCTAGTCCCTGAGAAATTCCCGAGACAGTTGGATGCAATTTGAAAAGGTCAAAAAAATATTTCCTGCACAGCATTACCGCTTCATGGTTTAAGGGTGTACATTTGTGAGATGCCAACTCTAATCATTTTTATTGACTTTGCTTTCCAGAGACAGACAGACAGTCTGGGAGACAAGACCAGTAGATAAGAGAAAGGCAATCTTATAAATGAAAATCTCTCTTATTTTGTTCTCTCACTTGTGACTGTGAACATTTCCAAATCATGCCCATTTAAAGAGAAATCACACTAACATCCCATTGAAGACTGACAGGATGGAAATGAAATCTGGGGAAGTAGTGCTATAATTCTAGTGAGTCTATTTCCTTTTAATTGCTATTTTTTCCACTTCTCTATGCTAAACATTGGGAAAGGTAAATGATGTTGTACTTTAATCTACATGTGGATGTTTAAAGTGAAATACCATAAAGCATACCAGAATAACTTATTGTCAGCATTTCTTTTGAAAAATGGCTCCATGAAAGAGGTAAATCCACAGGAAAAGGTGAAGATTAAACAAAACATAAATATGCACTCAATATATTATTTTATAAAAGGCTCTACTGTCATTAGAATGCTTTCAAATACAAAGAAAAAAGGTTTCTCTTTTTACTTTAAATGAGATTTATATACAATAAGAGCCTTTTTTAGCAAACAAATCTGTGGCTCTTGTTTTTTTTTTTTTTTTCTTTTTGGCAAGTTACACTGGCTTTTGTGATTTTTTTAAAAACTTCACCTAATACAGGATGCATGATCCATTCCAACTTTGCAAAATTTTAATTAATATCTGTCTTTTCTTTGTGGGAGGAGTCATGTGTTTCAGAGGCAAACACAAACAAGCCTATTTACTCTTGTTGAGCTGCAAAGCTAAAATTTTTCAATGGCCTTGGGACCTGTGTGCAGGCTTTGGTATGATGAAGCTCAGTAGGGCTTTTCAACCACAAGTTGTTGTTTCCTATGCATGTCCTTCATTCTAATCAATCCCACACCCCATACCACTCGAGGATGTCGTGCTGTAGCCTGTAACCCACCAGGTCACCACTACAGCAACACAAGAAACCAACTGCAAAATGGCTTTCAAAATATCAGGTCCCCAGAAAGAAAATGAAAAAAGCAAGTTTATTAGCTAGACATCTGGATTCTTGGCAGTAAGGCTAGAAATAACTTGCTTATAACCTGCTTTATTTCTTTCTACTTCACCTGGATATTTGGCATTGATTAGAAACAAGCAATTAAATTTAGTAAATCTCTAAAATCTTCACCTATACAACATCTTAGACTTTTTTAAAGTAAATTTTTACTGAAACTGTGATGATGCACACAGCCAATCACACTTAAAACTTGAGACTTTCCACATCGTTATTTTTGATGGTTCTGTTTTAGTAGCAGAAAAAATATTTCATATGTGTATCGTTTGATTTCTACTACCTAAGTTCTCCTTGAGCAAAAATTATAAAACTTGTCCAACCATTAATATCATGAATAGTGATAATCCTAAAAATAAGATATCCATGATAATAGAAATAATGACCATTAGTTGAGCATTTACTAGATGTGGGCATCTTGCAAATATGCCATCCCCTTTTATCCTCACAGCCAAAAGTAAATTAAATGTGATTAAAAAAAAAGAAAAAGAAAAAGAAAAAAACTTCTCCTAATGTTAGCTACCCACAAGGAGAATGAAGAACGGGGAGGTAAAAAGTATTCATCTAGGCTGAAAATGAGTATGTATTGATGGTGGGACTCAAACCCAGGCTTTTCTAATTCTAGTTCCTATTATTTCAAAGTTGTGAGCTTCTACCCACGCTCCAAAGGCATTTCAGAATCAGATGTTCCAGTTCTCTCAGCTCACATAACACTCTTGGAGCTGGGTCGATTGAATATTTGCTGCCTATGAACCCTGGGCCTTGCCCACCTGCATATGCCAAAGTCCACAATGTCCACCACCTTCCAGAGCTGTCACAAATGGTTGTTTCCTGGTGTCTTTTCTTTCCTCATAGAACTTAGCTAGCGAAGAGAATCACAAACAAATAGCAGCCTTCTTAATCAGGCTGTGTAGTTCACTGGCACCTAATAAATTGTGGTGCCTAATGGCACACAAATTGCTTTTCTATTTGAATTATCTCTAAATTATGCTCAGAGATGAGCAAGAAGATAAAATTTCATCTTAGCTGGGGCTGCATTAAGGCCAAATGTGTTAGTTTAATGAATCATTCTTCGAATACAACTTTAAAAGGGAAAATCTGTAGCTATTTTGTTATTATCATAGGCAAAGAAGTAGAATAAAAAGAAAATGATGATGGGTCACAAGGGTTGGGCACATAAAACCTTGCAGGTTCTTTGATTGCAACAAAATGTAGCAAACATTACCAGCTTCCAATAAAATGTTATTTTATCATTATTTGACAAATGTTTATTCTAGCCAGTTTACCAACTATCTCCCTAGCAATGACTCTTCCTATTTACATAGATTATGACTGTAAGTGAAACACCCCAGCACATGTTGGGCAGCTCCCTGTCTTCACCTGCCTTGGGTAGGCTCCTTCTGATCTCCTGCTGCCTGGGGAGAGCCTAGTTTACTTGTCAGGCCCCCCTTGCAGAAGCAGATCTTTCTTCCAAACCTGAAAGGAAACTCTCCTACTTACAAAGCCTGCTGGAGCTCAGGAGGCATTAACATGAGTCAGTAGGAGAAATACCAGCAGTGAGGCTACACTTCCTATAGAGTGATGTCCCTGTTAAGGTCTAACAGCAAAAGCATTTAAAAAAAACAGAAAGGTCCTTAGGGGCAGCTCCACAAAAGTAGAGTTAGGAAAAAGCAAGCAAAGAGGAGGCTGGCCAGGAAATGAGCTTAAACCTGCAGTAGGAATCCCCCACTGTTTCTGGCTCCTTGCTCTTCTGAAGCAAAGAGCAAGGCAGAGAACAATACAGAGGAATGTAATATGAGGTCTTTTCTAGGAGTCCCTGAAGTGCTTGGGAACAAAAGGAGTCCAATTTCCTTCCAAGGGAGAGGTAAAAAAAAAAAAAAAATACCCTTCCCAATCATCAAAGTTTTAATATCTCATGTCAAGGAATTATATTGTAAGCTTTGTTTATCTTCAAATAAAAAGGTGCCTGAAAAATATTTTTAAGATAGGCTAATTGGCTAACTTCCATCTTCAAAATAAATTATAATTTCACACACACACACACACACACACACACACACACACACACACAATCTATGTAATAAAGGCACTGGAAGAAAACATCAAGCTAGCTTATTATACGAGATTTCCATTTTACCTGATTCTTCCTGTAAGCACAAACTCAGCTTCAGGCATTAATATCATTAGAATTAACTTTCTAGAAATGATGCTAAGAAACAATGGCATTCAATTAAAACATGGTATTATTTATAGCAGTAGAAGCAGTTAACACACCTCAAACATTGTGAGAGAATGAAAACAGCCCTCTCTTTCCCCCTCTCTGGATAAAACAGTGTAATTTAGCAATTTCTAAAAGCCTATTATTAAGATTTTTATTTTAATCATTCTTCCAACATTTCAATGTCACAATGTTAAATGCTTTGTGTACCTGGCTGTCCTTCTCACGAGGAGGATTTTGGTAGTATGAGAACCCAAATGTTATCCCAGTCCGTTTTCTTTGAATTACAGGATTCTCCAGAGCATATTATTTCCTGTTAGGAGAGAGCATGGCTTAATTTTTTCTGAATAATTTTCAAAATCAAATTTGAAAGTTTTCATGAGAGATGATCCTCCCCGGTGGGTGATATGAAGCATAACCTGAGGGGCAAACATGAAAATAATTAGCATAAAGCATATTAGCATATAGATGCCTTTGAAATAATAAACAGCAGAAAACCAAATGCTTATCCCCAAAAGAAAGTTATGAGAAAATATGAAATTAATGTACACTTCTCGCATGACAACTCTAAGCCTGAAACCCAAACGAATCCTCCCTTTCCATGCAGGGTACAATGACCAGGGAGATGGAGACGCAACTCCCAAGCCAGCTCTCCTTGGCTCTGTTTGCTAATTATCACAACATGAATATTCTCTATTTACCCTTTGCCGCACGCTACCCCTTCTTCCTTTTAAAAGAAAAATATGGCAGAAAACCAAGTATCTTCCTTTCCCTTCTTTTGAGAGTTACCACCAGATGTTCAATTGCAATATTCTGTTTTTCCTTATTTCTTCCCCCTTCTCCTATCTAGCTTTCTATGTTTTTTCTAGATGGCATGCCAAATGCTGAGCTTGGGGATTCAATTATCAAGAAAACCAAGGGGACTCCACTAAAAAATGGGACACGACTTTGTGCTTTATCACAGTGGGCCATGAACTCCAATGGTTCTTTTTTGTATTTCAAGAACATAAATATTCTTGAGACACAAAGACAACATGCTGTGGTGTGATAGGAAGAATATGGTCTTTGGATTTTAAAATCCAACCTGGGTTACCTTAAAAAAAAAAACAAAACTGGTTTGACACAATTAGTTTCAGTTTTCTCTTCTACCAAATAGTGATAATATTGTCCATTTCTCTGGGCTGTGATAATTAGAGGGTATATATGTAAACTACCTGAAACATTGTAGGTGCTCAATAAAGGTAGCTCCATTTACCTTCCTCGACGGCCTTGATAAAGACTCTATAATTTTCTGATTCTAGGACTTAGTCAAATACCATCCCATTCCCTTTTTGCATGTATGTGGGTAAATGCATGGCCCCAAAGACATTTATTCAGGAAAGATGCCATAAAATATGTCATTTTGTTCTAACCCATGTTGGCATGGGATTTTGGAGAGTGCTATAAATTGCACTGGTAACAATAAGGTGAAGAAAATTAAGATCCTGCAAATATAATTCATTCCATGGGGCCAAGAATGGGATTTTAAATTGAACTTTGCAACAACTGATAAGAACCCATAAATATCTTGTGTGATTCAAAGGAAGTAAGGATCTGTGGTCTATATGCCTGTAATCCCAGCAGCTTGGGAAGCTGAGGTGGGAGGACCACAAGTTTGAGGCCAGCTTAGGCAACTTACTGAGACCCTGTCTCAAAAACAAAATTAAAAGGGGCTTGGAATGTAGTTCACTGGCAGAGTGTCCCTGGGTTCAATACCCAGCAACACACACACACACACACACACACACACACACACACACACACAAAGTAATTTCATGCTAACTGTGCATTAAATTATCTACCATGGGTGAATTTCCTAAGCAAGCCTCAGGCTGAATAGTTGAAACAAAATGTGCTCATATCTAAACACCAGACATATTATTTTGGTCCTACTAATATATAGTTATTTTTAATGGTTGTACAAACAAACCCTTAGAATACAAGGGAAGGGTGTTTCTTCAGTTACACTATTCAATTATCTCAATTTGTTTTCAACTTTGAACTTTTGATTGATGCTAATTACTTAACCAATGTGTGTTGTGGTGTCTTGGCATATAAAATGAGATAGAAAACATTTATTCTAAAATACTGAATTCTGTAGGAATTTGAAAGTCAGTCTTGGTCTATGTCCTTTCTTTCTCTTTCCATGCAGCACAGATCTCAAACCTGCCCTTCATTATCCAATACTTGCTCATACATCAACTGTTCCATCAAAATCTTCCTACCAATTCCACCTCATCAATGCCTCACAAGCTGCTGATACATAGTAATGGGACTGGGGCAGGGAAAATCTTAAGAAAGAAAAACCCCTACAGATATGCTTTCTTTGTGAGTTTATGACAAGCAGGGTGATGAGAAAGTTCCATGGTTTTGCATGAACGAGTTGCAAAATCATTTGAACTTAACCTCATTGAGCCTTAACCTGGAGTCAGACTCCATGTGCAGAACAATCCTGCTGAATTTCTTATTCCCTGGGGCCTAATATGGGCCTCGTTTATTACCTTTGGGGGATAGTTTCAAAATGAAAATATTTAGAAAGAAATAGTAAATAAACCAAAAGATGGTGCTTCTTTGGTGTTCAGGATGTGAAAACATTTCGATTATCTACATGCTTCTGAAAATGGTTCCTCTGGCTCTGAAGGTAAAGGGCATTTTTAATCAATCAAATAAATACATATGTATACAAAAGGTACTCTCAACACTATGGCAGACATATAGTAAGGTAAAACCTGCTCCCTTCTGCGCTCCAAAAAAGGATTGAAGGCACTACCGATTTGTGCCCTTAAGAATATTTCAACTACTTATAGGGCTTTGTTTAATGCTTGTTATGGAAAGATGAATTTGTTCTATAGTCAGTTTTAGAGTTTAAAACCATAAAAAAGAAATGAAAAAAAAAAAACCTTTTCAAGTCAATTTCTATTAGTTATTTAAAAAATTCAGCGAGTTGACTTTTCTTTGTTTTTATTTTTATTTTTTAATATGGTCAGAAATGGCTTTTTGCATTCAGACTGGAAAGGAAGAAGTTAAAATGTCCTCGTTTGCAGACAAGATGATCTTTTCTACAGAAATCCCTAAAGACTCTACCAGAAAAGTGTTAGAATTAGTAAACAAATTCAGTAAAGTGGCAGAATACAAAATCAATATATAAAAATCAGTAGCATTTCTATGCACTAATAATAAACTATCTGAAAAAAAACAAGGAAAACAATCTCTTTTATAATGGGATACAAAAAAATAAAACACTTAGGAATAAATATAACCAAGGAAATCAAATACTATACACTGGAAACTATGAAGCATTAATAAAATAAATTGAAAACACAAATAAATGGTAATATATCCCCCATTCATAGATTGGTAGAATTAATTTTGCTAGTGTGCCCATACTGTCCAAAGTGATCTATAGATTTAACACAATCCCTACCAAAATCTCAATGAAATTTTTCACTGAAATAGAAAAAAACAAACAAACAAAAAACCCTAAAATTCCCATAGGACTACAAAATAAACAAAGAACTCTTAAGCATAAACAAAAACAAAACCAAAGTAAAAGTGCTACAAAACCTGACTTCAAAATATACTACAAAGCTATAGTATTGAAACAGATGAAAACAGCATGTTGCTAGCATAAAAAACATACCCACAGACCTATGGAATGGACGAGAGAGCTCAGAAATAAATCAACCCATTAATAGTCAATTGATTTTCAGCAAAGGTGCCAAGAACACATATGGGGGAGAGATAGACTCTTCAATAAATGGATGTCTGGGGAAACTGGACATCCATATGAAGAATAAATTAAATCTGATATCATACCATATACAAAAATCAACTCAACTAGATTAAAGAATTAAATGAAAGAGCTGATACTTTACAACTAGTAGAAGAAATCATAGGGAAAGAGCTCTGTGACATCAGTCTGGGCAAGGATTTTGGGATATGATCCAGAAAGTACATGAACCATAAAAGTAAAAATGAACACTTGAGAATTATAGAAAACTAAAAAGGCTCTGCATAGTAAAGAAAACAATCAACGGAAGAAGAGACAACCTATGGAATGAGAGAAGATATTCGCAAAACATAGTAGTTAATATTCAAAATATATGGAGAACTCAATTCAACAACAAGAAGATAAATAACCCATTTAAAAAGTGGGCATAGGACTCAAAGAGAGATTTCTCAAAAGAAGTCATTCAAATGGCCAACAAGTATATGAAAAAAAAAATGTTGAACACAACTAATTATCAGAGAAATGCAAATTAAGAGCACAATGAGATAACACCTCACACCTGTCAGAATGGCTATTATCAAAAGATGAAAGATAATGTGTTGGCAAGAATGTGGAGAAATAAGAACACTTGTATACCCTTGGTAGGAATGTAAATTAGTACAGCCATTATGGAAACCAGGATATGGAAGTTTCTCAAAGACATTAAAAATAAGACTACCATATGATCCAGGAATTTATGTACTTGGAGTAAATCCAAAGGAAATGATATTAGTATGCCAAATGAAATTAGTTAACCTCACATTTACTACAGCATTGTTTACAACCACCAAGGTATGAAATTAACCTAAGCATCCACCAACAGATGTATGGATAAGAAAATGTGGTATATATCCACAACCAAACGCTATTTGGTCTTTCAAAAGAAGGAAATCTGTCCTTTATAATAACAATGAAGAACCCAGAAGATGCTATGTTAAGTGAACTAGTCACGTACAGAAAGACCTCACCTATACGGGGAATCTAAAGAGTTGAATTCAAGGAGGGTAGAAGGGTGATTTACACGGGCTGGAGGGGGGAGATGGGAGGTAAGGGCTTTAGGAAATGTTGTCTAAGGATATAAAATTTCAGTTAGGAAGAATAAGTCCAAGGGATCTACTGTGCAACAACATGACTGTAGTTAACAACAATGGATTGTATTCTTGAAAATCCTGAGTTTAAGAGCTTTTACACACACACACACAAAAAAATTAAGTGGAGGTAATGCATATATTAATTAGCTCCATTTAAATTTTTATTTATTGGGATTTGTTACCATGGATAAGATTGCTAAGCGTTCCACAAGAATTTCCTCATTCAGTTAATAGGGGAAGAAATTGATATCTTAGCACATTAGGTAATAACAAGATTGTATTACATATAAATACTCATTACACAGAAAAAATCAGTAGGAGTGTGTAAACCCAAACAAAAGCTATTTCGGTCTTGAATGGGATTTATGAAACTGAGTAGTTCAGGAGAGGAAGGTGGATGACAATCGATTTTGGCAGCTAGACTGATTGGAGGAGGTGGCAGGGAAATGAACAGGTGGAACACTACTACTGTGTGGAAAGATAATAGAAGTGTTTCAGGGAAATGCACAGGCGAGGAACACAATTCAGATGTGTCTCTGGCAATGGAGCCCCAGTACACAAACGTACCCCTGAAAATTGTGTCATTCTTTTGAGGTGTTATCAATGACTAGATTCTACACACTGTTTACTCTATATATCTATATATATTTTCATCCATTTTGAGGGAATTTGCAATTCTGGGTTGTCCCAGCACTTATGTGGGACAAATCCTCCTGAGGAATAGCAACTCACCTTTAATACCAGCCTCCCGAAATCCAGCTGAGCAGACCGTGCTTGTTGTTAAAATTTCTACTGCATGTTTTAATTTCAAACCTAAATTTCATTATCCTTTCACAATTTGTACAAGAAGAAAAACTTGAATAACCATAAACAAGCCAAGATAACATCTCCAATACCAATTATTCCATTGAGCTCAGCGATATGCTTTGGGTTTGTTAACACAATATTTTAGCTGGCACAGAAACCCACAATGTTTATTTACAGCATAAATCATCTAGTTTCCCTCTCTTTTTCCTTTTATGTTGAAGGTTAAGTAGGTAGGCAAATCAATGAAGAGAGCAACACAAAATAGGAAAAGCGATTGTACTGATTCCTAATTCCCCTTGCACCACTGGGCTGAACTGAATAGCAGATTTAAGAATCACGCGGAACTGATAGATCATGGTTAGGTGATAATTTTTTTTTTTTTTTTTTTTTTTTTTTTTGCTAATTGAAAGGGTGCATACATTTTTGAGATGTCTTGTTTTAAATCCCGGAAGCCACACTTTAACAATACATGATGTAGAAGATCGGACTGGTAGGTTCGAAACCTGGCTGAGTAGCATAGTATCTGTGCTTCAGGTTTCCATTCATAAAACAGGGAGAATAAAAGCCCCCTTCCTCTCAGGGCGTTTGTCAGGATTTGATGTGAAGCGCTTGCGACAGTGACTGGTACATAGTAAACATTATATAAATGTCAGGCAGTTGTCATCGCCATTATTCCAACACCATGTTCATTGTTTAGGAGACAACATCACCACGTTATGCTGGCATCAGCCCAACAGAGAACCAAATGCCATTTCATTACCTCTATGAGAGCCAGTTTCTTCATTATCACTTATAGTGTGTGTACTGCATGCCAAACAGTACGCTATTAGGGCAGCAAAATGTCCTACCCTTCTAGAGTTGTAGGGGAATGGCAGACAACAGGTAAACTCATAAGAGAATGTCAGGGAGTGAATAACTCATAAGAGAATGTCAGGTAGTGAATGGTGAGTACTATGGAGGAAGCTAAAGGAAGGTAGAGGAACACAGAGTGGCCTTTTTTTCTGTCCCCAGATTCAGGCCTGTATGACAAAAAAACTTAGTGCACGTTTTTGCTTTTCCTCTGAGAGGAATTCTCAGGCCGTCATTCTAGGTAACTGCTTCACTGAAATCCAAACCAGTTGGATAAAACAAAAATAATCCAACATATGAATGCATCCACACAGACATATGTACACTGGTTTTCTAAAATGTAATGTGTACGTAATTTCCCGAATGGCTGGTTGTCATATCCATCTGGTCTTATTTCCATAGCACTCGAATGCATCACGAAGATATAAACCCTAAAAGCTAGAAAACAGAATTTAAATACCCAAACACATAGGAGGTATGTTTTCAGAAGCAGCAGACCTCAAGTGAACACTGTGGTAACTTCATTAACTCCTCTGGCCAGAGTTGAGAGTAACCGAGACTGAGCAGAAAAGCCACAGGACATGAAAGACATTCCACCGCAGACCTCATTAAGTGGGCTCAAGACAAGCTTGGCAAGCTAATGACAAAAATCTAATTTGGACTTTGTGGTCCTAAGAACTCTGAGCAAGTCCACATACACCAAAATTCTATGATGCATGCTGTCAGAAGAGGCAGCACCCACTGTCAATTAGGCCTACAGAGTTCACAAACCAAAGGCCAGGGATGAACAGGGCCCCGATCCACACACTGAACAGGAATACTTGTTCTCTGTGCTTCTGGTTTGGGCTCTGGTCCTATTTAAATTGCACAGATGTCATAGGTTCCTAAATTAACAGAGGTCTCCAGGGAAATGTTCAGTGGACTGCACATATTGAACAAAGCCATGGCTAGATCCAGACACCACATGGTACAGAAAGCATTTTTTGCTCTTGTTTGCCATTTCTCTAAAAGCCCTCTCCTATTTCTAAATTCTGTCAGCACCTATGGGATTTGGACCATGTTGGATTTCACTTACTTATATGCCATTTCATAATTCTCTGGTTGCTCTAGATGTGTGTACGTCCACTTCTAACTACTTTTTATGTTCCTTGAATGGGAAAGCATTCACTTTCATGAAATAATAGTGATTGGATGTATGTGTGCTACACAGAGTGGGAAGTAGCTTACAAGTACAATCTCCATATAAATCTAATCATAATCAATCAACCCAGATAGCTGAAAGAAATTATTAGAAGAAAAGGAAGCCAGAAATTCATGTATTATATACATCCAGGAAGCCAGGTATTTCATTTTGTCTTTTGATATATGTTTATAAACACACACACACACATATGCACACATGCAAATGCATATATGTACACACATATATAACATACTGGTGGGATTAAAAATAGACTTTCACTACAGAAGAGTTTAAGTAAGTTAATGAGTGCTACATTTTAAGTTTTTCTCTAATTGCCTTTGTTGATCTGACACAGAGCTACTATATTAAATCCAGTAGTTATGGCTCTGCTTCCTTTTAATTTGATATTAAAAGAAAGTGTTTATATAAATTATGCAATTTATTCATCATACCATCACCATACATAGACATTATCCATCTTTTAAAATGGGTAAACCAAGGCCCAAAAGAGTTAAGAAAATGCCCCAAGATTACACTTCTGGTAAGTGGCAGAGGCTAAAATCTAAATTTAGGTCTACTTGTCTACAAAGCTTTGCTTATCCATTCAAATCCCATCCATTTACCCAAGTGCATTGTGTGCTATATTTTTCAGGGTACAATTCAAATGTATTTCATCCTTCGTGAAATGTGAGAGTTCCTTTGAATTGAATACAAACTAATCAAAAATGTGCAACTTTTTCAAAATAACCAGTAGCTTTCAAAATTGTTAAATGCCCTCAGAGGGTTTATGTTCCTGGGGTTAGATGGCACACCACATCTTTTAATATAGGTCATTGAGAGGTACAAATGGGATTAATGACCACGGTTTTTAATTGATTGGCAACCTCCACTTACTCCAGGAGCACTCTGAGAGCCCTACTGTGTGCATACCACCCCTTTGGGATAAAGCTGAGTGCAGGGAGAAGACAGACCCTAGCAAAGAAGTAACGAGTTCCCTCAGGGAGCCTACTATCCATCCTCTGGAAAGGAACAGAGTAAGGAAGCAGTGAGAGTCAAATTAATCTGAGAATACGTTAGCAATACTTAGAAGTCATAAAACTAAATCAAAATTTCTTCAAAGGATTAAGTCCTACAGCCTTTAACTCAGTCAGACCTGCCTCCCCCACATGCCAATTAGAGTTCAAAGAAAAGATTCATACACTTCATTTGCAGATCTGTTGAACCTTGGGCACAAGTGATAAATCCTTAATAAGTCAGAAAGATAGCTATATTTATTCTTAAAATTAACTAATTTGCACACCGAGGTTAAGTGATTTGCCTCAAGACAATTCATTGGAATGTTTGATAAAACTCCATAAAAATTCCATTTCTGATTTGACATCCCTGACCTGCTTTCCCATTCTCAAATTACCCTGTAGAAATGCTCACATGTGTCAATAAGGACTCCAATGCAAGACAAGTCCACATCTATACATGAAGCAAAACAACAACAAAACAACTTTTTACTAAAATACTCAAAAAATCTCAGGATGAGCAAAGAATGCCCCAGGCATTGTTCCCTATAGAGCAGAGAGCGTGCTTCTGAGGGAGGAGTTTACTTCCTTTGTCTAGGTCCTAAAAGCAGACTTAGGTTGCTTTAAAGAACCTGGCAGTACAGAAAGTAAACATCCCAGACAAATCGAACTGGTAGGCTGAATCTGGCATCTAAATTGAATTCTTTGCTTAGGTGATTTATTTACACACACACACACACACACACACACACACACACACGTAACGCTGAACTCTCTTGGTCCTTCCCTAGAACATTCAGCAACAAAACCTTTCAAGTATTCACCTCAAAGAATATAGAAACGTGCACTAAATACCATAATGCAAAAATGATGATCAAAGGCAAGAAAGAGAACTCTGAAGGTAACTTTCACGGTTTTTTCCTGAAAGTATACTATTAAAAAATTGTAACTCTGTTACACATGAATTTAATGTTTAAAATACTGAGATTAGCTTCCCTGATGAGACAGCAAGCAGCAACAATATCTTATTATTGATATTGGTATAGAAAATGGAACATAAAGAACACAAACATTCAATATATAGTGTTATTTTTTTTCCACTTTTGATGAAAGTGATCTCAAGTACTTTATGATTCTTCTGGACCAGTTTAATGGTACTTTATCATTTTTATAGCAAAAAAATGTCACTAGAACAGAGCCATTGTCCCAAATTCCTCATTATACTATTCAACGCCACTGTGATTTTGCTAGATCTTAACCTATCCTAGAGAACCCAAATTACACAAAACTTTGGGGATAGAAATTAGCATAATTGAAATAATTCAATTTTTGGTAATTATAATTCTCACTTAAAACTAAATTAAATATGCCAAACTATAATTATGTTCAAATTTGCATTGTGAAAATTATCCCCATTTTGCTCATGGCAACCTTAAAATATCTAATAGAGGATCTGAAGCCCCTAGGTTGAGTCAAGAGGCCTCATCTTCCCCCAGCCTTTGGGAAGAGGAGACTTATTACACATTAAGCACAGTTATTTAGTCTCTTGGGAAAAGAAAGAGAGCCGTTATTTCTTTACTGGATGATGTGCAGGATTTGTACCCTAATCTTCAGATTCTTCTAAGTTATAGTGCCATTAATGAGAGCTGAGTGCTACAGCAGAAGGTGAAAGATTAATGCTCTCTTTGTAGAAAAACCTTAAACAAAGCAGGTAGAGTTTTAGGACAGAGATAACAGGAAACAAAGACACAAAAAAAGGCTGTAACATTTCAAACCAGGCCCCTGAAAACAAGCATTGCTTTGTGATCCATTTAAAAATGATAAAAAATTTGAGATCATCTAAAAGCAACGAACACTCATCTTTAGGCCCATGAGATACTCAAGGATTTTTAAGAATTCTAAGATCAATTCTTTACAGTTATTATTTACTTGGTATGCAAAAGGGAAAACAATAAAATAAAATACTACTCAGTGTAAGCTGTCTATTTAACTAGGCTTTCTGCAATAAGATGAAATTAACCAGTTGATGTGATTAAACTTGCAAGATGGTTTATTTATCTTTAACTTTTGGAGAGTGGGTGGATATAATCTGCAAATATATTGGTCAAGAAATAGATGAGTCTATATGCACAGGGCTGGCATCTTGTCAAATCCCACAATGAGTTTCTCACAAAAAAACATATGAATATATCTCCAGTTGAGTAAAATATTCACATTAATAACGGAATAAGGCAGAAGAACCCTGGCTGACATCCCATCTGTTCTTACGAATTAAATTTAGAAATCATATGTAATATAGACATTTCTTTCTGAATATCATAAAACCCTGACATATCCAGGCTTTCATTAGAAAGCTCCACAATGTGACTTGAATAACAATCTGTCTTAGCTAATTAGTATTTTCAGTTTAGCATATTCACTTCCAGACATATTGCTGTTTGCACATGGTAATTTAGGTAAACAGATACCATCCACAGCTGCATCAATTAACACTGCTAATCAAAACTGAATTCAGGTAATTAGGCACATTTATGCAAAAAAATTGTGTAATTTTGGGGAAAAAAGCTAGATTCTTCAGTAATATGTCAATAAGTAAAAATCTCATTTTTAAATGAAGAACGAGGGGAGAGAAATCATCATTAATATATACATCATGCACCCACAGTAACATTCCTAAATTAAATCTCAATCTGTAATTGGCCTGTATTTTCAGAAATTGGATCATATTTTTCATAAATGTTTTCTTCAATGTTTCCATATAGTAAAGTTGATTCACATCTGCCTAAGGGCTTAATCATCATCAAGCCAGACTCAAATGGTTAATGAATTCTCAAGTATTTATATAATTAGAAGGGATGTTGGTCAAACTTAGTCTTCCAGCTTGCTTAGCATCTCTGGGGGAAGATTCTTTCAGTGTGTCTCATTTCATGGTTTACTTTAATTTTCTCTGCTACAAAGTACTTGGCATTTAGAATCACAATAATATTTTCTTATTTTTCTGCCGACACTCTTCAACATTCCTACTTCTACTTAATGCCCTTTAGTTGCTTTTCCATGTGTTTTCAAATTTAATATTTTAATTAAAATTAATATTTAATGAATTAGTTCTGTCTCTTTACAAACATAAACTAAATGGATAATTTTGACTAGATTTTCTAATCAGTTAATAAAAACTAATTTATTGGCGAGTAATAAGTGGCTAACAAGTGATGAACAGGTTCAGGGGGAGCATTCTTAGGTATAAAGTTAATGCTAAAGTGAAGGAGAAAACCAGACCACCTTTTTTTAAAAAAATATTTTTTAGTTGTCAATGAATCTTTATTTTTATTTGTTTATATGTGGTGCTGAAAATCGAATCCAGTGCCCCACACATGCTAGGCAATCGCTGTACTACTGAGCTATAACCTTAGCCCTGGGCCACTTTTAAAAGCATTCTGTAATAGACTGGGGAGAAATTTAGGATACATCTGCCTATCTATGCACCTATCTCAACTTCTTTTCCTCCTCAGATTCTGAAGTTGGGATTATTTCTTAATGTGACCTCTGGTCTCCATAATGAAGTATTGGGTTTAATGACCATAGTTTTATTTTAATGGTAAAAGAAGCTTTCCATCTGACTTAACAAACATTTCCTTAGTTCCCACTATGTATCAGGAACCTTCCAAAATCACTGTGGGTGGATCTGGAGATGAATTTAGACTGATCACACTCCTCTGAGCCAATTTTGGAGAGTTTACAAACCAATAGAATTATTTTCATAAGGTAGATATTACCAAGTGCAAATTTATCTGTCAATTCCAAATTTCTGAGCCTCCTGGGTTAATTTCACAGAGCTTACTTTTTGCCTAACTCAGCAGAGTTCCTTTGTTCTCATAATAATTTAGGAAATGAGAACAAAAATTCCTTTACCAAGTAGCATCTCTTTCTCACATTGCAGTAAACTGTACAATTTGTGTTCTTTTTTTCATATTTATATAAAAGATTTTTTCCCCACATACTCTTTAAATGTATTCAGCTTAAACTGGACAGTTACCTATGACACAGAAACCTAATAGATGCTGTGCCTATTATACCCAATTTTGAGAGCAGCAATTATAAAATGCAGAGGCAAATTTACTAATGGGTTGTCAAACTACATTCAACAATGAAATGTTGTGTCATGAGGCAAAAACACCTCTAACTTGAAGAGTCTGTTAAACAGAATTATTTATTAATTTTAAATGAAAGAGGTAAGCACAAATACTTTTAAAGACAATCATTTTAAAAGCCCAATAACTAGTGGTCAATAAACTTAATGACTCAAATTTGAGGAGGAAACATTCTTGTCTCCATGAATTAAGCCATCTGAGAAGTTAATGGCATGGGTGTACCAGGGAATAATCCCAGGCTCCTAACTACTTCTTTTACATCCTCCAGAGCGAATTAGGAGAAGTTTCATTTTATCATTTTAGTTCCTGACTTTCAGTAAATTTCTTTGCTCAGAAAAGGGATTAAAGTCATCTTTTAGAAATTTTGTTCCTATAGTCATCAAATTTTAGCGAGAGGGAATGCTACAGATATCGCAAGGGCAGATTTGGTGAAAGAAGGACTTTCCAACCCAGCAGCTAGACTACTGACTGACCACCTGACTTCAGGGAAGTTGTTCTCCACTCAATTGCAGATTTTGGTCCATAAAACAGGGCTCACAGACCCACCTCACTTGGTCTCAGGGAGTACATGGAACATAGGAGGTGCTCAATAAAAACTTATTGAAGCTGGCGGCAGGTCAGTCAGTGATGGCTGCAGAGATGCTAATGCTGAAGACACTTTAGGAAGGATATGTTTTTAAGCACATCACCAGGTTGCAGAGTACAGTTGGTGCTCTGTATCTACAGGTTTTGTATACATGGATTCAACCAACCAAGGATTGAAAATATTTAAAATGAAAAAATATTTGCCTGTACTAAACAAGTATAGAGTTTTTTCTTTTCTTTAATCTCTGAACAATACGGTATAAGAACTATTTATGCAGCATCTACTTGTCTTAGGTATTATAAGTAATATAGAGATGATTTAAAATATACAGAAAGTGTAGGTTATATGCAAATATAATGCCATTTTATATAAAGGACTTGTGCATCCATGGATTTTGGTATCCCTGGTGGTCCTGGAACCAATCCCCCATGGATACCAAGGGACCACTATACTGTGTACGCTTGGTGTGATAATTTGAATATAAATAGCATAAGATACATCAAGTAGGCCACACATCACCACACCACAGTGGGCCACCTTCAACTCACTCAAAAACTAGTACTAGGAACTAACCTTCCCAGTTAAGATGAAAAGTTAACATTGGGACATTTATCGTTTCTAGATTATTTAAAAGACTTTATCAAACAAATCACAAGACAAAATTCACTTGGTCAATACTAAGCAAATAATTTTTTCTAGAATTATTATCTGTTAAAGAGAATAACATCTTAAAAAATTATAGGTGAGTATTTTTTTTTTTTTACTATGAAAAAAACCCCTGGAAATCCATAAGACTTCCACTTGCTATCTCTCTTTTGTTCAGCAAAATAAAATTGCTCATGGTAGGCTTACTCTAAATTTTTGTGGAATTAAATTGCTGACTCACAATACATAATAAATAAAACAATATACTATAAATAAAATGATATCATTGGTCTTTAAAAAGAACAGTTTGTTTTTTAAACAAAGGGATTCCAGCCAAAATATGTGGTCCATGAAAATATCAAATGGATTAATCTTGGCTTATTAATGGCAAAAATGTTATTTCACAACGATAAGGGAAATGTCAGGTCTGGGATTGGGTGGATTAGAGGGGAACCAATTGCCAGAAGACAAAGGCAACATAAAGGAATAAAAATGTCTTCAAAGCACACAGAAGCAAAACAAATGATTAGATTTGGGACTTGGCAAAATATGATCTTATTTTCCTTTGCTTTTTCACCAACATTTTTTTTCTGCACTAAGACAATATGAATTTCGCCTTCCAGAGACATGATTCTCTTTTATGAAAAAGAATGCTGATAATTAATAACAATATAGTATAGGAGATTATCTGTAGTTTAGCACATTAGCTTTTTATGCTTAGAGAATGTTGCTAGAGTTGCAACAAATGTTCATACTGAAAATCATTTTAATTAGTTCTCATAAGAGGTAGAACAAGATTATTCTAAATTGGAGAAGATTCTTGAATTGTATCGGAAGAATTAATAGTGCTTTCATCAAAGATGAAATGCAGTTAATAGTGCATATAGCAGTCACAGGTTTTTTTTTTTTAGTAAAGATTAACTTTATTAAGAGAACAATTGGAGCAAATGAATTTCTTAAAGTTCGACAATTCACTATGCCAAAACTAAAGCTGATGATCTATACTTTATCAGACAATGTACAGAACAACATATTTGTTTACAGTTTATGAGGAATACTTGTCTCACAATTAAGAATTAGGAAATTATCCTTATAGCAAATAGATCTTAGTTAAACATATTATTAATTTATGCTTTAAGGTATTATCAGCTCTCTAGAGGATGCCAGTCACTTTGGCAAGTGTGTATAATTTCAGTCTCTCTCTCCCAAGTATTTCATCTTTTGACTTTCCTTATAGGCCTACAGAGGAAGCCAATCTTTCAGAAGGGTGTTGAAAGCATACATGAAAAGCTTGTGTAAAAAAATAAACTATAGCACCTCAGGCTTCTTAATTTTTACACTATAATACCTTGGACTTTTCTACCTTGACACATTCAGAGCGAATTCTTTGATGAAAAGAGAGAGAAATAAATTACAGATGGAATGAAGAGAATCTTTATTACCATTTTAATAGTTCATAGTCACATGAAAGGAAGATGCATTCACTGGGTGGTGGGACCTAAAACTAAAAAGATTCACTGACTTAGTAATAATAAAGAAATAGTATGATATGAAAAAGTAAAAACCGTTTTTTGAAGCAATGTGAATATGCAAACTCTTCACAAATGCTTCAAGATAATTTAAGAAAGAGAAATAAAACTAAACCATTAAGTACCATTGCAAATAATTAGAGTTTGCTTCTCCTCTAACATTTTTGAACCTAATGAAAAAGGGGAGTACATCCAGAGATGATTACAGATCCTAGGGAATAAAATTCCAGACATCAGAAATAATCGACTTTCAGGTACTGGTTCATAAGCAACTTCAATGAAACATGCATTTTTCAGGAGCCATTGTATACATTTAACATTGATATAATATTCAGTTTAGGTTGTTGTCATTGGTTTGGAATAGAGATGTCATTATTCTTTATTCCTAACCTCTTCAGTACATTCCTAGATCATTTTTGTATGGAGAGCAAGTATTTCCAGTTATGCAGAGGTTGTGGGAATGGTTTTGATGTTTTATGGGGTAGGGGAATGGTTCTTGGGACTCTCTTCCCACAGGCTCCCAATAATATACACATTCTTTCTAGATTCTCTGCCACAGAGACACTCTTGTCAGAGCTATGGTCCTTCTAAAGCAGCATATCACCAGACGTGCAAAAACGTAAATTAAAATAGGAGGGTTTTTTTATTATTATTATTTGAATGACATAGAATCTGCTCAATGTTTGCATTTAAATTGGACAGACTAATTCCAATCTGGCTTTTAATTTCTGAAAGGTTAATCACCCTAACAAAGGTCAATCAAACTTTAATCTTCAATAAAATTGCTACAACCCAATCACCTACAGGACACTTATTATATTCCCATTTCCATGAGAAAGAATGCATTCTATTCATTAAACATCACTAATCTTCTAACTCTTTACATTAGCACATTTTACCAAAAAAAAAAAATATTAATTCCTTTGAAACTCTGACAAGAGTTCATTTCCACACATCTCAGGAGGTAATCCTGTTTTTTAAAAATGGGACATTAGCTGTGAATGAATTTCTTGGCCCTTTTTAATCCTCATAGACCTCTGATACTCCACCAGGGTTCTAAAACTCTCCAATCTCAGTTACACAAAATGTTATGGAAGTTTAGCTTAGAAAAACAATATATTATTTTAGGAACTTAATCCTCCGTGTCTCTGTGACAGCCATTCATCTGCTTGTTTCTGTCCCTGATGTTTACTGTGTACAAAAGTTATTGATTAGGAGAAAGTAAATGTTAACTGTATTTGCATCACAGTAGAAATCTTAAAATCATTAATTCACTCACTTGATGAATATATATATTGACTGCCTATCTAATGACCAATACTGGGTGGAAGAAGAATCCAAGTTATAAAAGGAGTCTCTTTCATGAAAATAACATACTCCTATGAAAATTACATCCACCATGTAATAACAAAGCTTCCACTTTTAGTTTTTCTCATCAGCGTCATTAAATTTTAGGGACGACTGAAAAGATGCCAAGACAAATTTTAAACCAAGGTTTGATAAACAACATTTAATACTATCCAGACACTTAAAGGTTTTAATTTCATAAAATCATTCATTTTTGAAGTTTATGAATGGGAAATTTTGATGTCAACATTTTAAATCAATATATTGAGCCGATCAGTTCTCTTGTGATTAGGAATAAAACTATGAGAAAGTTTAAATGAGCTGATTTAAAACATATATGCTATGCGTTAGTGTGTTTCAAAATGCTATTATGTAAGGTTTAAAAACTGCTATTAAAAAAAGACACAAAAGACAATATTAATGGTCAAAGGACTATTTACTTCTCTTTTGCCATGATATCTTGGCCTGGATGCGAAAAGGGAAGGTAAAAGAACTTTAATGTACGTCCCCATTATTGCAAATTGGTCACCATGATATTACAGTGGTGGTGTGACTCAGCATAAATGACCCAAACTTGCCCTCTGCATGTTTTTTTAAGACCCCCTCCTCCTTTTTTTACTTGGATGAAGGGCTCAGACACATACTCACAGAAACACATGCCTCTCCTCATCCATATGCATGCTCATTAATTAGCAATATGTGAAGGCTATAATTTGGGAAACACCCCAGAGCTTGAATATTCAATCAAGCAAAGCAGATCATTTCACAGACCATGGTGAAATGAAAATACAGGTACAACAATCAAAGGCCAGACAGAGAGCAGCAACAATGTCAAGAATACCCGTCTTCATAAATGTTGTAAAAAAGCTTCAATCACTTTATGATTTCAGTCAAAACCCGGACCCCGCTGCCCCCCATTTTGAGCACCTCTTAAAACTAAAATAGAACCTCTACATATTCTATAACCGCAGTTGCCTTTTTTTTTTCTTTGTTGTAACTGGGTTGACACACAAAATAAAACAACATCTTTTACATTGTGGAACAAAATAAATCCAATGCTACACAACGTAAATGTTCAATTAATATCTGTGACCCCATCGTAATTCTGAAAACAGACAAAGATTAGCTAGACATAACAAGAGGTAAAATATTGTTTTATATTCCATTCTCAGTATCAAAAGCTGTTTAGTTTTATTCCTGTATTTCTAGATTTTGGGGGGAAAAAAACCCCAAAGCTTTCAGAGAATATGTTGTAAATGCTTAGAAAACATAATGGATCTTTTTTTTACGAATCATTTTGGGTCAGGAAACAAAAAAAGCCCACCACATGAAACAAAAATCTTAATAAGAAAACCCAGGATGTGAAATTATAAGACACGTACCTTTGCCTTCCAAGTTTGCAGTTTCTCATCTTGCTTACACCGCTTTGCCGTTCAGCCTTGAGCAAAAGTCGACTCTGTGTCCCTTGTGATCTTCACGACAATGCCATCGTATCACTGGTAAATTTTCCGATTAAACTTTCCCAGTGTAGAAACAACTTTGTTGATTATGATATTAACCAGCGAGTGTGCCATCAGTCACCCCACTGTAAGGAAGCCAGACAGAGAGACATCTCATCATTGCAACCAGAGCAGACAGATAGGTTTTGTTCCTTTCTCATACGTGTCACAGATTTCATCCCTTCTGACCCTCTCCTCAGCCATCCACTGTCAAATTTAGCTTCTGCGAGCTCCCAGCTTCCCTTTATCCCTGCCTCAGATCTGAAACCCCTGGTTATCAGGAAGACGCACGTCACTGGCTGTCTGGAAGCAGGAAAGCAATCAGGTGAATACTACTTATTATCTCGCATTGCTTTCCGAGGAGTGACAAGATTGATTTAGGACCAAGAACACATTCAGATTTCAGACCTGTAGTTCCTAGTGTTTCAAGTTCAGGCAAGAGGGTATATGCAAAGTTGTAGCAGGGAGAACTTCAACCCCAATGTTAGGGCTAGGAGATTCGAGAAATTAAGAAGGGCATAAAAAAAAATCTGAATTCATTTTTCAGGTGCACTTCTATTTTCTTTTCTACCTGGAGAATCCACCTTCCTGGCTGGGTAGCCTTAAGTCAATCCCAGGAAGCAATATTTGGACTTATAAAATTGTCTCTGCCCATCCCTTTTCCCACATGAGGACATTTCTATAACAGAAGGTTCTAAGTCCCCACCTTGGTTTCTTTAGCCTAAAGACCTGAGAAGATAAATTCATAATGTTTTTAGATATAAGCTAGGCTTGTGCAATACCAATAAGAGGATACTTCCATTCTGTCAAGGAAAAAAAAGGGGGGTTTCTAAAATCTCACCAGAATTGGATGAGATGGGAAAATATGGATTTGGGAATTCTAAGAAATTTTAATTCATATCTATACTGATCTAGGTATCTTTGTGAGAATAAGACACTCTTTATCCTTCACCCTCTTGGGCTGATGTTAAAAAATGAGTCATATTCCATATTCCAAAACATCAAAGAAGCTGGAAATGTCAGAGGATATTAGTATATTTTGGCACAATATCAAAGACAAACAATCTTTGTGACTTTTAGTAAAGCTCTATTTGGGAATGAGCTGTTTCTATTACGTTTGCTATCACAGTTTTGCCAACTGCCATGGGGCCTGGCACATAGTAGTTACTCTAGAAATATATATGAATACCCAAACACAAATACTTACATTAAACATACCATCCTCCTCAAAGCCCAGTTTACCTCCCCTCAAAATTAAGTAATGCAAATATTCATTTTTTAGGTATTGTTCATGACATAGTAATTATTTATGTAATATTTATTCAAAAGTATATCTTTAAAATACTAGAAAGACCATTCCCAGAAAAGAAAAAAAATGTTAAAAAGGACATTTCTCAAGAACTCAAATTAAAGGTTTCAATAATGTCCCAATGAAAATGATTGTAGCTCAGGAAGTTTAAATGAGTCAAAAAGATCTTTACTCTGACTGAAAATACTTTCTCCTAGAAAATTCAAAGAGAGTAATATATACTGCATACACAAGGTTTTTCGTTGCAGTAGAATCTATGAAAGAAAATAGGAAGAATTTAATGTCCCCAAATAAATAAATAAACTTTAGCAGTTGTAGGCAGCCGTTATATGATAATGAGGAAGATTGAAAAAATAAATCAATATACTGAATGGAAAAACCAGAATACAAAATGTTTGTATTTATTGATTATTGAGTACATATGAACATCATAATTGGATGTGCAGTTGTACCTCAGTATTCATGGAAGATTCCAGGATCCCCTTGGATGCCAACTCTAAAGGATGCGCACGTTCCTTATTTAACGTGACACTGTAATTCACAGAATGTATACACATCCTCCTATGTACTTTTGAATCATATCTAAATTACAACATACCTACTATGTGAAGTTGTTATACTTTAGTTGAATAATCAGAAGAAAAATGTCTGTACCTGTTCTGTCTCTATATAATTTTTTCCTGGATATTTTCAATCTGCCATTGGTCGAATACATAAAAATAGGACTCACTAATAGAGAGAGCTGACCACAGCATACACGATTATCAGTGTCAAACAGTAGAGTATAAGACTCCAGCTACAAAATGGGAAAAACAATAGTGATACTTACCTTAGAGGAATTTGGCATTAAGCCAAATAATGCATATATAATCCTTTGCATATTTCCTGACTTATGGTAAACACTCATTATATAGCTTCGTTATTCCTTTTATAATAATCACCATATCAATAACTCTGACATGTCTTTATTTTTCTATCAAATAGCCAAAAAGTCACTGAATTAAATGAAGTATGTTGAAACAAAGAAAACTCAGTGTTTTAAAACCAAAAGACCAGGCATTGAAACATGATCTAGATGGAAAACTGGTTTGTAAAATAACAACAGCAGTAAGAATAAACAAAAGATAATGAAACCTCAATTGCAAATTATAATCTGTATGAGACTTATAAGACTTTTATAATTTTTTAAGACTTACAGGTCTTATAAAGAAGCTTCCCATATTGACTTCTCTATGGCCACTTTACATGACTATAAAGATGCGGAGCTGTCAGCACGTGGAGATTATGATAGGAGAGAACCTAGAGAAATTGGCATCATCTGAGAAATCTCAAGTGTTCTTATTTTGGCACTCCTATTCTTGTTTTCCAGTGTGGGCACTTGCTGATTTCTGCTTCCTGTGGCCACAAAGCCCAATTCAGAACTGTCACCTAAGAATGCTTTTCCTCGAGGGTACACAAGTTGCCACGCATCAGAATTGGGTGTGGGTAACATAAATGCAATGCGTAAGTGTGGAATACTTTAAAGGTTGAAGCAGTCGGTGAGGACAAGGCAATCTGGATTTCAGAACCCTCTCCCTGGAGAAGAATCATTTGGGATCCAGACAAACCATGAAGCCTGAATCTCTGCTGCAGATGACGCCATAAACTTTCTTTCATTGGCTCTTATGACAGTCCTTCCTTTCCCTCTGATCACTTGAATATGTTTAATTAAGTCTCATATGTGCATTAATTTCAGACTCCAGCCTGCGAGTTGAAGAATTGAATGCCTGCTATTCCCTTCTCTGTTGTGTCTTGGTCTCAGGAGTCAGACATTCTGCCTCCATTCCATGCACAGCTCCTGTCTTATTAACTCTGAGACTTGGGGCAAGTTATTAAACCTCATTAGGACTGTTATCATCAACATCGTGTAACACTGTGATGAAGATCATGCATAACACATGTCAGCTGCTTAGCGCATAGTAGGTATCTAATATATGCTCTGTCACTACCAGAGGAGCACTAGAGTCTGATGCCGCAGCATAATATATGGACAAGGATCCTAGCTGCAGCACTACTTCACAGTAAATGATTGAAAATAATCTAAAAAAGCCAACTAAGGTAACTGATTCAATAAGGTGTATTATATCCATACTGTGGAACGCCATACGATCATTAAAATGAGTGGACCAGAAATATTGATATGAAGTAATTTATAGGATACATTTTAAGGAAAAGAAGAATGGCACTGAATCACATGTACAGTGAATTATCCTTCTGTTCAACAAGGATTTTGTACATAATGCTTGTATATTTAGAGAAAAATCTCTAAAAAATACCTAAGGAACCACTCACAATGCTTGCTTTAGTAGGAAAATTTGGGCTGAGGGAACAGGAGGGGAAAGAGAACTATTCTTTACAGTATAAACTTTACAGTCATATAAATAATACAACATTAGCAAATTTTACAACTTAAAAAAAAATCATTCCCCCTACTCGAATTTGCAGTCTATTTCCGTCTTTTGTAAAAAGCTCCAGAAACTCTCCACTTTCCCATACTGATGGGCACGATTCACCAGCTGGTGTCTGTCCAGATGGTCAGCTATGCACACGGTACTGTTTTTCTGTACCATAATACCTCATAACTACCTTTTCCTTTCTATTCTTGTTTCAATACTACTTTCAATACCATTTGTTGCATGAGTTTGTTTTCCTCCTCCAGTAAATGTCAAAATATTGATATGCCTGCAGCATCTTCTTTTTCAAAGGTGGCTTTCTTAAAAAGGATTTGATTCAGTGCAAGAGAGAAACTGCATTCCTACGTTCTGTGCAATTCTAGAGTCATCTCAAGTAAGGAGTCCTTTCTCATGTTACAAATGTACAAATATTTGTCCTCAGAGAAAGGCAATTAAGTCCTCCAGAAGCCAAAAGGATGTCCTGATGACGGGCTTCTAATCGGACCAATGATGTCACACAGCACATACTCCACATACATATTAAATTGTGAGTTGAAAAGCTAAAAGTCTGATGTGGGCTTAAAACTTAGGGCATTACTTGTCTTTTCAAATGTGCAAATTTTGACAACTTAGTGCTCATTGCAAATACTATGTAAGCAAATGTCAACTGATATCTTCATAGAAATCTTTCAAGGATTACATTTTCTCTTCCCATTTGAAATAAATAGTCTTTCCTAATTTTGGAAGTTGCAGTTACTAATCACAGACTTCCTTGGGCATGATCCCAAATGCCTGGATTTACCTGGGGGCAAGGAGTTTAGGCAACCTGTTGCTTCATCTGTAAAACAGCATAAACTTACAAGGGAAAGATGAAGGTTAAATGCCTTAGCTGTTGACTAGGCAAAATGGTACACTTTGGGAAACACAAGGTAACAAACAGGTGTTCTCGTGGGCAGCAGCATCACTGTCATCATCATTAATTCCAGACACTATTAGTTGGTCAATCACAGCTGCACAGTATGAAAAACTGCTGGTTCTTTCCATTTATTAATTTTTCTTTTCCTGAGCAAATGTTATCCATGAAATGCACGCAGGTCCATATAGCAATTGGCTATCCTTCTCAGACTTTAATGATCACGTAAAATACCAGGGGATCTTGTTAAAATGCAGATTTTGATTCAGTAAGGCTGGGGTGGAGCTTCATATTCTTTATTTCTGCCAAGCTTGCATGTGACCCTACTGCTGTGGGTGATGAAGTACCGAGGTTATATCCCACCACGGACATTACGGAGAGTGAGAATGACATGCCCAGTAATGAACGCAACAAATATTAAACCATATACTTCTGCATGACCAAATTATAATTTGTTCTATTACTTACCTTGAACAGTTGAACAACATTTAACATTTCTCAGTCCTGAGATAAAATGTGAATGTGCAATCAGGGTACAATTTCTTCCCTGTGTTAACTCCTGGTAGATACAAAAGAAAAGAAAAACAAATAATTATGTAATTTTTAATAAAAAGAAGCATCACATTCACAAAAGTGTTTTAAAAGTGAACATGCAATGATTTGAACCTGGAGATACTTTAAAAGAATAAAAGCTGTTATTTTCTTTCTTGTCATAACACAAGTTTACAGTCATAGTTTATATTCACTCTGTTTGGCCCTAAAACAAAATAAGGTATTAACAAAATCCTTTTTCCTGTGAACTGTGTGCTTCTCTTATGCAACTAAATATTCATGTCTGTTTCTTACAGAGCTACCTAAAGCTAAAGGTTTAATCAGTAAGAGCATTGTACCTTCAGTAAGCTGGTACAGCCTAGCTCCTAATAATTCTGGAAGCATTTGCTAAGCTTTCATAATTATTTCCATTGCCATGAGCTAATTCCCTTGATTTGCTTGAGGTTAATTGTTGAAAAAATAATAGAATTTGAATATAGGAAAATAATACTCTAAATTCAAAAGCCCAACATCAGGCAAAAGCTTACTGGAGGGTATATGGTTTAACTCAATGCTTTGTTTTCATTTTGTTTTTCTGGCTTTTTTTACCCACTGAAATCCATGATAAGAAAACATTTACAGCATGACCAAGTACCACACACACTCCAAATCTATTTGAGAAAAACCTATTCATGAAATAATACTAAGCCTCATTACATGCAGTGCATTCTAAAATTTCTAACTTCCTCCTCCTCCTCCTCCTCCTCCTCCTCCTCCTCCTCCTCCTCCTCCTCCTCCTCCTCCTCCTCCTTCTTGTGCTGGTCATGATCTATCTGCTAAGTTGATTTTGTGATTTACAAATTGATCACTCAAACTTCTGGTTTTGAAATAACACATTCCTGGGCAAATTCTGGGAATGGATGCTGGTTCTCTGAAAGTTTGTGGGTATAAAATATGTTCAGGTTCTCAATGTGATAGCCATAGATCAAAAGGAACGGTAAATGATCCTGGGCCAGCACATTTTAGTGGCAGGGACTAACTAGAAATGATCATTTCCACCAATGCAACCCATAAATGTTTTCTTCTGTTCCTTCTCTGGAGATAAACATTAGAAAATCAACCTTCACATTTAGGTAGAATGATGGAAATGAATTTAATCACCCAATTACTATTAGGAAAGAATAAGAAAGCAAGTTAAGAATGAATTAGGTAGGAATTGATGAACACACAAAAAAAAATGTGCAGAAAGCAATTTGTCATCTTTTAAATAAATTCTCATGCTTTAAGCTGCATGTACCTGAGAATTATATCAATGGACCAAATAGGTGTTATTCTACTCAGACTGGAAATTTGGAGATGGGCAAGTCACAAGAAAGCACAGATACAAAATCAGAGGTCTAAGCTTTCATTGACCCATCTATGTGGGAAAGCCTATATCATGACTTTCAGAAGTTCAAGCAGCACAGAGTCTTATAGGCTAAGAGTGTAAGCATTATGTTTTTCATTTTCATAGAAGAAACACATCCACCATGTGTGAGAGAAAGCAAATAAGGTCAGGGAAATTAAATGAAGTACATTGAAAACACCCATCTTTGATCTTTTTTTCTCAAATTGAAGCATTGATTGGCAGAATAAGTAAGTAAGCAAAACTACATTCCAGAGCGGGGAAAGAGGAATAAAGTGGACACAGGGGAGTAAAGCTATCTTTAGTGGTTCTCAGAGTAGTTCTGCCCAAAGAGGGATTGGGCAACCTTTCACATTTCCTTCCTGCAGTTATTCTCAGATTCCATATGGAAACTTCAAAAATAGTGACAAAAATCTCCCTAGTTCAGAGTGGAGTACCATGCGGGGGCTTGGGAGATACTTTTAAGTGGAAAAAAAGTTAGGTAAGTATTTTTAAAGCTGCAATATTATAGAGTTCTTTGAGGAATAAAATTCTTTATATGTTCTATTTCTAAATGAGCCTAAGAAAAATGTGTATTTTGACAGTTCACTAACTGTTATTAGTATATTCAGCCTACATATGTTGGGTTAGAGTGTATGTTAGGTGTACTAGATGGTCACACAGCATCTTCCTGCTCTCAGAGAGGAACGTTTGTGTAACTCCCTCAAGGACCTGTGGCTCCTAGGAAGCATCAGTTTCCTGCTCAGCTGAAATTATTCTGACAGCTTTGACGTTAATGTGACCACCACCAGAACACGTTATACTTGAACATAAATGATTCTTGGAGATTGAAAGTGAACATAAAATAATCCAAGTCTCCAAAACACTAGATTAGAATATCAAAGGTTAATCAAATAAAAACTTGATCTTTTCTGGCTCAATTTACCGTAACTTTGTATTCTTTCATGTGGGCAAACAGTCCATACTGTTTTCTCAATTTTTCCACTTTTAGTTCACACATGAACATACACATTTCATTTTAAAGATATGTCTTGAAAAACAATAATATTGTAGCATACTATGTCCTAGACTGATTTCTCCATATAATTCGTTCTGATTTAAACTGATTTTTCTCTGCAGTGCAGGTATCTTCATTCCCATCAAAAAGATGAATATTGCTCTTTATATTTTTGTGGTAGATTTTATAAGTAGGTTTTATGCCTTTTCCTGCAATGCAGTCTGTTAAAAATATCAGGCTATTATGTAATTCACTAAGTTGAAATGATCAACTGCTACCATTTTCTTTGCAAAGCTGGCCCTACCCTATGAAATGCACATACACATTCACAGGCACATAGTAACACACTCTCAAGTTGGATGGTCTCTTTCAGAGCAATGTAATTAAATTGCTTTGGGGATTTTTCAAGGAAGTTTTACCATGCCAAACAAAGAAAGTTCAATCAAGGAATTGGGTTTTGTGCTTGAATTTTACACCAGCAAGTTTTATTTGTTTGTGCGATTATTAATTTCTTTTAGGAGCACCAGCTAGAATTGGAGTTTGGAAGACTATGCATTAAGAAGAAAGATGAAACAGATGCAATACACAGTTAAGATCAAAGAACCCCATCAATTCATTCGGAGAGTCAAAATCCAGCTGAGCCTTGGAGCCCTGTCTGCATAATAACAAAGGTTGACTAAAACATAAGGATTAAACAGATGAGCTGTCTCCTGTGGAGGCATGGGAGGGGAGCCCCACTGAGACACATGGAAAGACACTTTGGAAGCTCACACCTGCTCCTCCCCAGCCAAACCTACAGGAGACCAAGATGGCCAAAGACAATCTACTAAAGTCTGGAATTGCTAGCTTTACTAGAAAGGAATATATGTCTGATGGACATCTTTTTATTCATTAAGATATTTTTAGTTTAGGAAAATGACAAATTAATAAATTGCTTCCATTTTTCCAAGGTGACTTACCAAGTGCTTGACTTTCAAAATAAGAGAAAAAAAATAAACAGGGGAAAAAATGTTCTATGCCATGAAACAATATTGGGAGGATGCCTATTTCCCAAATACATTTTCCCAAATGAATAGTGCTTTTGAGGCAATCTTGAAAAACCTTGGTAAATTTAGTTCCATTTTGCATTCTCAGAAAATTATTATTTTTTAATAGCATGAAGACAATTCTAATTTCTATGAAGACATTGCCAGGTTACACTCATTGCTATCCTAAATAATGTAACCTAGCCCTCTACAGTTAAAACATAGCACGGGGGGGCTGGGAGGATATTTCAGTGGTAGAGCACTTGTCTAGCACATGTCAGACCCTGAGTTTTATCCCCAGCATGGTGACAAATACAGCACCAGATTCAAATGCATTTAAAATTCAGGGCCTGTGAAAAAATGTCACATTTATTCTTATGATCTTAGCACAATATTATATTAAAGTTACTGATAAATTATTCTGAATATCAAAAGAATTTTCTTTTAAGAAAACTGAAGTACTTTTTAAAAGTAAATCAAGTTGGACGCTGAGGCAGGAGGATCGCAAGTTCAAAGCTAGCCTTAGCAAGTTAGTTAGCTATCTCAAAATAAAAAAATAAAAAGGGCTGCAGATGTAGATCAGAGATTAAACACCCCTGGGTTGAATCTCTAGTACTGCAAAACAGAACACAATAAAAAAATTATTAAGCAAACTGGACCAATAACAGACTTATTGGGGAAAAATTATGTGTTGTTATTAGATTTCAAATAAAATCTAGAAACGAATTTTGATATGAATTAACTTTCTCAAGCATTGTTTGTCAAATAATTCAAATGTGCATTAAATAGATTCAAATAAGTAGCAAGCATTAGCTTTTGTTTCATTCACCAAAATGAGTAATATCCAATTTGAAATGAGAGCGACAAAATCTCCTTGAATTAGGACAAACTATAAAATATCAAGAAATGACTATGTTGAAGTGCAGGCTTTGACCTGATCTTGCCAGAGTCTTAATGACACTATCATTCAACCCACACATTTTGACAGAGTTGACTATGGATAAGGCACTATGAGGGATACCGAGAAGAATCACACATGAACCCTAGGAAACAATCCTAAACCTTGAGTGTGAACTTGTGAAGGAGATAAATGCTGTAGAAGTTGCCCATGGCCTTCACTGGAAGAGGTGAGATTTGACTTAGAATCTGAGAAGATCAAGACAGAGGTAGAAAGGAAGGAATTGGTTCTCCAAGCACAAGCCCTGAGTCCAAAAATTTCATCGGATCATTTTATATATCAGTAATTCTGATTTATTTTTATGAGTGACTCCAAAGTTCAACTGCAAAATGTTATTATCCAAAACACACACATGTGCGCATGCACGTACACACACACACACACACACACACACACACACACACTTTTAAAAAAAACCTTACTCTGCTCCAATAATCAGTGCCCACTTTCAGAATTTCTCTCTCAATTATAACCACGCAGATAAGTAAGAGTTTGTATGTGTAATCATTAGAGAAATTAGCACATCATCACCCCACTGTATTCTGGAAAGAAGACAACTGGTAACTATTCCTGGAGTTTAAACTGATGGATTACTTCAAGGGTCAATTGCTAATTCTTAGCTGTCTTTTTATTGCACCTGCTCTTTAAAAACAAAAAAGTGACTGTAGTTTAGCTCAGGCACTGATAGAATGCATGCATGCACACACATGCACATATAATCATTAATTTAAAGGAAAAAGGGAGACAAGTTATAAGAACATCAATAAGGGAAAAGGCACATCAAGTACATACATTCTATGATAAACTATGCAACCATAATCTCAAATTTTTCAACAGTCTACATTATTGTGGAATAATGCTTCAGATAATTTAGTAGAAAAAGCAAATTGTACAAAAATATGTACAGAGTAATCCAATTTTTAATGAAAAAGGAGTTATGTGTTTATATATGTATTTATAAATGCTTCATTGTTTCTAGAAAAAAAATCTCAATTTAGAGCAGATGTAGAGGACAGATTGACAAGGGAAGGTGTTCCCTTTTTAATTTACATCCATCTTTGCCACTTCAATTTCTTAACAATGAGCGACGACTCTTGTGTTAGAAAAGAAACTTTAAAAATTATATAAAAATTTAACTTTGAAGTAGTTAAAAATTTATATATAGTATTTGAAACATCCGTTAGATGTTGGCCAAGAATTTTAAATAACTTGGGAGAAGAGTGTCACTTGAAGAGGCTGTGAGGGGAAGCTGTCTTCCTTTTCCTTTGCTTAATTAATCCTCAAAATTTAATGCAATCACAGCCTGTAAAAATCATTCAGAAAAGTTAATGATGTACATATTGACTTCTAGATTACAAAAAGCCTTCTGTTTTAATTAACCTATCAATATTACCATCTGAAGGAGGAGACTTTATATTCACATCTTTAAAGTATAGTCTAACATAAATACATATATATATATATATATATATATATATATATATATATATAAACTAGAATTCTTAGACTAAATTATGTAATTATGTTGCTTGATCCTTCATTACATGAATAAAACCACCGCCCTCCTTCTTTGACTTAATGCTATTATGCCACTTGTTCTCATAAAATATTATAACTCAAACAGGAAGCAATTGAATAGCAATTTAGTTTCAGAATGATGCTCAATAGATGTCATTTTACATCACTGATTTTACACTACCCAAAGACGGATGTTTTTTTCTACACTCAACGCACCAGTTTTTAAAATAATGGACACAGAACTGATTTCTGAATTTGTTAAAAGTCAGAAAATTTCTTTGAGATTTTAAATATCGTAGAAAAGAAGGTAATTTTATCATAAAATCTTCTATTGTTGGGTGAATTGATGTATTTTCTGGTTATCATTTTTCAATTTTTGAGCAGTTGGTTTTAATCTAAACTAACTTCACTTCAATTTGCAGAAACATAAGAGGAAAAGTAAATTATAGAAGAGCTATAATGTGATATAAATTAAATCGAGTTTTCAAATATTTCAATAGCACCAGATACACACGTGCTCCTTGCTGGCTGCAGGTTACAGGGAAAGGTGCTGCTGGCTCTGCTAGGCCTGCTCTGAGCTGGGGGGCAACAAGGGAAAACCACCACGCAGGGCTCCAGAGGAGGAGCTGGCAAGCGGCAGCCCCTGCATCTGCTATTTTAAGTTAATTTAAAAGTCACTTTCTAACTTGTGGGAATACTTGAGTAAACATTAAGTTCTTGAATGAAAACATTCTTCCCAAATACGTAAATTAGAAAGTTCAAGAAAGTGAAAAAAAAAAAAAAAACCAACCACCTCTAAGGTTTTTCTCTAAATATATGATAAAAGGAAATAGTCAAGAGTTGTTGGAATCTTTTCTGTATCACTTAACCATAAATCTGTAAAAAATGGAGGCTCATCTATCCACTGTATGAATGACCAAGGACTTTTAGAAACTCCTGGAATCCAAAGGGGGGAATAAAAATCTTTGAGATTACTTTTCCTTTTTCCTGGGCTTTCTAAGTTCAAATATTGTTCAGTTTCATTGATGCTCATTTTTCCCTCCTGCCCAACGCTTGGGACTTACTACTCTGCAGCCTTACAAAAGTTAGAAAGATTAGAGAGGGAAAAATATGTAAAGTTCCAATGCATGTATTAGTAGCTCAACAAACACTGGTTGTTATGAGCTTTATGCAGTTCCCCTATCAGAAAAATCCACATATTAATATAACAAATATTACTGAACTTCTAGTAGATACCAGATGTTGTGTTGGGTACAGTGCCAGGTGATGAGAATAGAAGATGAATAAACAGGTAGTATCCCTAAAGCAGATGTGAAATGGTTTCCTTGTTTTAATGTTTTTTGGGTTTTTTTGGTTTTTTTTTTTTTCAGAGAAAGTAATTCTATAATCTCCCCTGGCAATGTTTTCAAGTCTGCCAGAGCTTATTTCAACAAGTCTCAAAAAACAGTTTAAATACATTACATCTATGACAGGTATACATTTAAAAAACATACATAATGTTTTTCAGGTTATAAGGTAAGAGATACTGAGCAGCAAGGCAGAATAATAAAAACATATAAACATTTGGTCCATTTTACACCTAATTCTAGAAAGCTTAGAGTGAAAAGGAAACCAGCTAAATTTTAAATTTACATTGCTTAAATTATATCAGAAACAGACTGCTCCCCATAGACTGGCTAATATTTCAAACTTAGTTACCATTGATTATGATTTACTTTTATTTTAACTTTGTTGAAAAATATCTTTAAATATAATTACTCTCATGCAGCACATTGAGGTGTGTGGGGGGGTGGGGGTTCAATGTCATAACTTTAGCTTTGAAAACAGTGACTATTTCATTTTTAGAAAAGGTTCATAAAACCTGCACCTTCAATGTACTGAAATATGTCTTTAATTCTTCACAGTTTGTGTAGCTGCAGAACTTTTCATTTTTTTTTCCCTCAAAATATGTCTCCTTCATCAACAACGGCTGAATTCATTAACTTCACTATTAATTCAAATCATTTTTTTTTCATTTTTTTGTATGACCTAAGTTTGTCTCACTAAGATCAGCCCTCTCTCTGCCTGCCCCCTCTCTCTCTTCCATAAAATATAATCAATCTCTATTATAGTCATGAAAATGGTATTTGTCACTTTGCTGAGAGAAAAAAAATCAATATATCTTCCAAGGCTGAACAGGCATTTAATGCAATGAATTGAAGACTGTTAGAGAAATTTAGCTTGCCAAGAGTTTAGGACAAACTAATCGAAATCCAGAAAATTCACAGATGAGTTGGCTGATGAAATATACAGATATGCCGTAGAAATTAATATTTGGGGCATTAGAATAACCTGTCATTTCCAATCCTGACAAGAAAATGGATTTAGATAGGCAAATCTCTAATGGGTCACCATTTTAAAAAACAAAAGTGAAATCCATGCATCATGAAAACATGTCTTGAACATGGCTGATAAATAAGAAAAGCTTCATTTTTCTATTTTTTTGATAAAATGTAGTAGGTAGAGAGAGAACTTTAGAGTTGAAAAAACTGAGAAGCCTGAAAAGGATTTTGTCATATAGAAATATGAGATGTTGTCATATAAAAATATGCTGGCTTTGAGTATTTGGGGGACTACAAATTACTGCAACAGTCAACCATGGAGCAAAAATAGTATTTAATTATGGAATCTAAAGCACATCTTTTGTCTCCTACTTAAACATGTGCCTTACCCTCTCCTTCCAGCATTTGCTGAGTTACCTTCTGCCAAGAGGAGCACTAGCCCCTGAACAATTTTTTATTTATAGAGGAATCCTTCTAATTAGCAAATTCTCTGTCTTAATCTAAACTCCACCTTTTTAAAAAACTACTATTCTGTGGTTCCAATTTTATGTTAAAACAAGGTAAACTCAGTCTGTTCCTTTCCTCGGAATTGGCCCCTCAAGGGCTAACGGACAACTGTCATTTCTCCTGATACTTTTCTTTCCTGGACACACTTATCTTGTTCCTTCTCCCAGTTCTTCTAGCAAACATTTACCACAGCAAGTAGTTTTCACAAAATTCATGACGTTGTTTCCCTAAGACCTCCCAATTTACCAATTTCCCTTTTTCATTTTCATTACCAAAAAAGGTAAGAAAACAGGTATGCTCAATAAAAACAAAGTCCATTGGAATCCTGTTTTACCGCCATTGGAAACTGTATCTATATGTCAATTAAAGCCACTGTACCCTTTGCTTTTTTGTATTATCAATAAGCTATCTCCTTCCATTCTTTAGTCATGAAACTGGTTTTCAAAAATCAAAATATATGGCTTTGGATTTGCTCAAGATAGTCTTGTTGGTTTAGTTCATGTGTGTCCAACAGATACAATTACATCCCAGAGCATGAAATAATGCCCTTGGCTGGCCTGGAAGATCTAATAGAGTCAGTGATCCGTCATTGCACATTGAATGGTTTTCAACTACAACATGAACATCTCTGTAGGTTCGATCATTCCACTCTTAATCCTACTGTGATTAGGTATTTCACAAACTCATTAGACCATCACTCTTCATTTCCTACGTGAGACAACAGAGGCACAGTGAGATTAATAAGTTGTCCTGGGTCACACCATCAACTATCCCGGAATCTGAATCCTATATTCTTTTCACTATTACTTCCATGCATTCCTTTTTAGGAAATTGAAAAATAATATGAAAAGGGGTGTGGGGGGGTCAGAGTTCAGGGAGCTTCTAAGGAGACACCCTCTGGAATATTCATATTTGCCCTCATGAACACAAGTACAATTTCCTAAAGTTCAACTTAAAAAAAAAAGCAAGAAAGAAAATGGAATATTAAAAACAAATATCCCCCAAAACTAAAGGTTAGTCCATCTACTTGACAATGGAAATGAGTCAGATAGATGGTAATATATTAAATTTTTAAACATTTTTGACCATTTTGGTTTGTGTCCCTTGGAGGAAAACATTCATGACAAATGTTCGTTTCACTTACCAGGTCTCAGGAAGCATCTCACTATATGATGAAAGATGGAGGTTATTTCAACTAATCAATTCAAGCAACTGCCAATTTAGTGAAAATATTCTTCTCATAGGGTAACTAATAGTCCATGGAGACAAACTGTGGATAATCACTTCTTTGGATAATGGCATTATGATCATACAGTGTACCAGTCTTTTTAACTATTTTGAAAATTCCTTCTCTTACTACATAATAGCATGTGATGGAGCTCTTTATTTATACCAAAGCCGTGGAAACTCAATTCATTTTACAACTTGCTCAACTACAAAATAAGCAAGTGACTCACCAAAATCCCTTATTGGATGACATCAATGAAAACTGAACGTCTTAATTTTTCTGTGGGCTTAATCTTCCCTACTCAGGCTTTTATGAATAGAATTTCTTAACATTTTCATCTGTCGTCATTACCCTCAGAAAATGCTTATTGTAGAAGTTGAACTAGAAGTTTGACCAAAATCAGAAAGTTGCTTTTATTTCTGAGATCACAAACCAAATCAAGTTAATCAATCATATTGCTTTGCACCTAACATCACTGATAATTATACTATCTCTTTCCTAAATACATTTCCTCTTTTAGAAGATCTAGGGTATAAACAAGTGTACATGTATATTTACCAATCCATCCTTTGTGTTAGGGGACAGACAGGGGAGGATGGTGGGAACAGGAGGTTAATGAATAATTCTATAAAATGGGCCCACTTGTGCTGACTCACACAAGCTCTCTTTGCCAAAAAGCAATTTACCTGCAGCCCTGCCTGGCCTAAGTGGACAAGATATGTCACATCCCTCAGTAAACTACCTGTTACATGCAAGGAAATGCAGGCAGGAAATAATGCTGATAAGAAGAACCCAAGTTATTTGAAAGGAGAAACATCTGTGACCCTTTACACAGACCAGATTCCAGAAGATACAGATAATTTCTAACTATAAAACCTGTAAAAATGATTAAGAATCCAATTAGAACCAGTCAGAAGGGGCCAAGGTGACCTAGAGTTGTCATGACAATGGGGACTTGAAAGTCTGATGTTACTCTGCTGTCCTTCAAAAGTCAAGAGGTGGACCTGGGCAGGACTCTCAGGGAAACTTCCCTGGCACCTCCAATAAAACTCGAGTGCAGGAGAGGCACATTGTCTCTCTCCCTTTGAGAGTGTCCCCTTTCCCTTTTCCTTCAATAAACTCATTCCTCTTTCTCTGAGAGAAATGTCTGAAATTTTTCTGACTTTATTGCAAGAATCAGAGTTTGAAGGGTATCTTCACGTTGCCTCAGTTTCCTGGAAGCCCTTAGCTCTGTGACATTAGGACTGGTAAATATACATACACCTAATTCATTTAACCAACACATCTTTATTGACCACCCACTATGCGTCTAACACTGTATTGGCTGGTAGGGATTTGAAGACATGAAGCTTAACCTTCTTTGGGAAGCCATAGTCCAATGGTTGAGTCATAAATGAACAGAAAATCTCACTGTTATGGGGTAAAAAAAATGGCATTAGAGAATCATTTAAATTCACATATATTACTAGCACCTAGTCGGCATTCAATAAATACTCAATAATATTTTTAAAATAAGAGTGAATCACCTCTCTGCTAGGATCATGGATTGCATCAGACTAAGACATCTGCACTGGGACCTGAGAGACAGATAAAGAGGCAATGTGAGACCTTACTTATGTTTGTCTCCATAACATTCTGACTTCATTCAGAATGAGAAGGGAGAGGAAGGGGACAGGAGAGAAGAAAGGAGGGAAGGTGAAAGGAGAGAGAGAAGGAGGCAGAATCATCTGAGAGAATTTTGTTACAAGATGATTTCGCCACCCCCACCCCCAAACACACACCCCTGTAGGCTCTCAGGCTGAACATGGGAAAAAGCAGAGCTATTTTTATGCAGATTACACCGAGGCTCTGAGACATAAAGTGGCATGTTGGGATTTAAGTGGTTGAGGGCAGAACCGGGCCAGCAAGTTCAGCCTCTAGTCCACTATGTCACACCCCAGAGAACGTATTAATGACAAGCCTCTTTATACCTGAAGGCAGCCCTCAACCAATTTCAACAGCAGTAAATTAAAGGTTTGACTTCAGACGCCAACAGAACAGAGGAGCTTGAGTATCAGCTGTACGCCGACAATGAGATCTTTATAAATAAATTTATAATGATCCCTTCCCAAAGGTCACTCTTTATTATCCCCTACTAACTAGAATGCAAGGGAGAATCCAAGCAATTACAAAGATAGCTGTTGAGATAAGATAGCTGGTTAAAATCCTATTCAAAGGATGAACTTTCAGAGTACTCATTTTACTACAAAAAAACTCTAGAAAATGAAGCCAATGAGTCAGTCTCTCTTTCTCCATTTGTGTTGTCTTACACAATGATGAATCTAGTAAGGAAGAGAAGCTGATTCCTGTCTAAATATTTGTCTTTTTTTAAAGCTGCCTTGGAATAAATTAAGTCTTTCTGCCTAAGCCCCTGAGACTTGAGTGAAAAGCACAAGCCACGGAAGTCTTGGTTATTTAGCCGCTGCCACCCTACATCTATCTTCCCATTGCTGCCTTCGGACATTTATACTATGTCCCACTGTCCTTCCAGGCTACAATCAGTGTCCTACTCTGATCATATTATTACTGGACCTTTTCTACTCCTGCCACCAAGCTTTTCAATGACACTGGTCAAAACACCCCTGGGCAGGTGGGTGGCCTCCAGTTAGTGTGATACCTCACTGCTTCTCAGAAATCCCTTTTTGTGCACCTACTCAGCGCCCCCATGCCTTCTGCCTCAAAGTGGCTGTTAACACATCTTTACTACTCTGCTCTTGTCAGCTCTCAAATGACAACTCGGCTTTCTCCTTCCCAAAGACTAACAGAGCCCCAAAGCAGGAAATTGCTTCATTTTACCATCTTGCAATCTTAGCTTCTTGGCTACCATCTTGGAGGAAGGGGGTGTCCATGGCCCTTCTTTCACTTCTAAGGAAGTGACTCCGGTAAATAATATGTTCCTTCTCAGTCTCTCTCACCCCTTACAAACATCTTTCCCTTACAAATGAGCTCAACTCTCTTCCTTTTCAAAACCCCTCATTTTTCTTTAACACCAAATTGGTAGGAAATGTTAGCTGCCTACCAATGCTGACTCTTCACCTGCTCAGGCCATATGCATTCTATCCATTGTTCCTCCTCTTACAATAGGGCTAACTTTTCCACTAGTTTCACTCTTTCTGAGACGACCACGAACTTCATTTCCCACCTAAGGCTGGTGCTACTTCAGCCTGTCTTCATATTACTTGTGACACAGTGAAATTTGACAACGAACATGACTCCTTTCTGCTCAAAGTCCATTTTTGCCTTGCTTTCCTGAGTAGTTGTTTATGACCAAGTGTCCCTTGCTTTACTCTGTCCCCTTTGGTGGACTCTTCCATTCTACTGAGTCTGGAAATACAAGCAAGTTTCCCTCCATGGTGCGCTTTGACTCTTTCATTCGCTCTCCTAGACCAGGGGGTGAGGGGAAAGATGTCCACTGTCACATAAACACTGCTTCCTCCATTCAACACTCACCTGTCCACAGGTAAGAGAGAGGGAAACAGTCACTGTTTTGAGAGTTCCATGGCCGGATTACAAACCTCTGGAGTTCAAAACTTAATACTCCCTCCCTACCCCCATTAAGTTCACCCAGGGCTAACGTTCACCACATGACTTTCACATCTACAGCAGCCTTCTAGATTAGCACTCTTGGCCCGTCCCTACCTGGTCCCTCTCTCTGTCCCATCATAGTCAACTGATCACTCACATCTTCTGACGCTAACAGAAATGTTTATTGAATCCAGCTTCTTTTCCTTTTTCTCTTCATTATGGCCTAAATCAGCCCCTTAGAAAATTTTGAAATGCTCACCGTCTTCCCTTCTGATTTCTCCCCTGTGCAGGCACACAGGCTTCCCCATGACTGGCAGAATCAGCCATCTTAAAAAACAGCCCCACAGCATTTCAGGTCACAAGGTAACTACTTTCTACAATCTAGATTCCTGAGCTTTGTATTCCAAGGTCACCGCCACCTGGTCTCCTCAGGTCTTCTGATCCACTCTCTACCTTTCTCTGCCTCACATGCACTCACACTCAAGAGTTCTACCATATTGAAATTCCCAACATAGCCTGGAGTCGCTGCAGTTGCTCTCTTATCTGCCTAGAAAAATCCACCCCCCGCCCCCCGTGTCTTCATTATGTGTATTTCAGTCATCAACTTCAATGTCATCCATTTAGGTGAGGCTTTCCCAATTACTCCATAGATTTCCTAATTCAATCCTCTCTAATTAATTGTGCGGTAATTTGTCCATTCTCCTGTCACCCCTCTTGACAATGAAATCCTCTAGGACAGACTTCATCTCATGCATCTATCTTTGGAGCCTAGCACAGTGCCTGAAATACAGAAGGTAATTAGAAAACTATACTGATAAATGTTTTTGATAAATGAAGTATTTTACATTAATCACTAAAAATCAGCGACCAGAATTCAGACAGGGAAAGAAACTCAGCATTATTTTTTATTTCAATAGGCTGAGCATGTTAAATACAGACTAATTTCTTGAATTGGATAAATTGGTCATAAAAGAAGTAGATTTTTTAAACCATTCTGTAAGGTTATATTTCAATTATAAATTTGAACAGTTAATAAGATAGTTTGAGAGTTGATAAATTTTTTTTAATTGTATTATAATATAAACTCTAATGTGGTCACATGTATTATTCGTGTTTTTCAATCTATCTATCTGGTTTATAATTAAGATTAAAAGGCATTATTAAATATACTTACTAGTTAGAATGGATGCTTTCATAAAAATACATTTGAAAATATTAAAGTGATTTCACATATATGAAAGCTGATAAATATTTTCAATGACTCATACCTGTGTTTATTAAATTTGTTATTTATTTATCCTTTTGGCATTATTTAAGGAAATAAACTGCTTTTCAGGTACCGAAATCTGACAATAGTTGCTTTTTTTTTTTCCCTACCTATCCCAAAAATGTGCAAATCAAATTATATATTTTTTGGCAATAAGAACATTGTAAGCAGAAGTTGTCTCAAATCCATTCTTTACACTCCGTCACAGCAGTGATATCAAAACTTAAATCCTGCTCTGAAAATGTGCTTTGTATTATGCTGAAATTTCTAGAAGAATAAAAATGTCTCTTACTCTGTTATCAACAAGCAACAGCAACTATGTACATTTTGTTAGTTAATAGATATAAACGACAGAAGTTGGTAATGCATGGCCTTGTCACCATCCACAGTTATGGTCTGCATGAAAGAAGCATTTGTAACTCACACTCAGAAACTTAAAGCCTTCCTTCCTGCAGAAGACAAGTGTTCCTCTCGGTTTTCTCTGTAAACCTTTTCAGTCTTTGTTATCAGACCCAAGAATTTGCCAGTGTACTGCTCTAAAAGAGATCTAAACACAGAACTGTGCAGCTGTCAAATTCTGTCCAAAATTTTGTCAAAATCCAAATTCCCTGAAAGCAGCCACTCATTTGAGGAGTGAATAGTCCTCACCCATTACCTGGGGATTCTTAATCAGGACTGATTTTATGTAAACTTGCAATTCCGTTAGCATAATCATAAGAATTATGTATTAATATTCTTCTACTTGCTTTGTGAGTGCCGTAAGACAAATCATTACCTGAATTTTGCCTTAGACACTTCTATAATTTGGACACATCAGACAACTCAATTTTCACCCAGAGAGAAATTGAGAGGCAAGTAGTTACCCTTTACTCATGGTTTTGCTTTTTATGGTTTTAGTTACCTGCAGTCAAGAGCAGTCTGAAAATATTAAATGGAAAAATCCAGAAATTAAAAAAAAATTATTTATTAAGTTTTAAATAAGTTTTGTTACAGTATATTGTTGTAATTTTTTAATTAGTTACTTTTGTCAGTCTCTTCCTGTGCCTAATTTGTAAATTACACTCATCATAAGTTATATGAATAAGAAGAAAACCATACATTATAGGGCTTGGTACTATCCACAGTTTCAGACATCCACGGAATGTCTTCGAATGTATCCCCAGCAGATCAGAGGAGACCAAGGAATTTTCCAATTAAAATCTTTCATAACCCATGACTAGCCAAGTGAAATAAAAGTGAACGTAACTGAGAGGCTCTCTAACAGGGGTGGCCAAGGTTTCCAGAAGGTAATCCTTCCAATATTATTTCCCTTACCATTTCCTTTTCTTATCACGGAGAGTAAGTCCTACAGTGCTCTTCCATACATCCAAAGGGTATAACTCAGTACAGGAATAAGTGAAAAGAAATCACTTCTTTTCCCTTTTCTCATATCCTGGATAAAAATCAAATTGAAGCCCCAAACCATGTGTATTAGAATATCAAAGATATGGTAAAAAATAAATATGGGTCCCCTTTTAACAAACACAATTTTTTTCTAGGAACTTTTTTTTTCATGTTCACAAAAAGAAATACCAACTGCAGAATCCTTCTCTATTGGTAATACAAAAGCTAAAAAAACAAGATGAGATTTTATGATCTCACACCCATTACCCATTCAGTTTATTGTGCTAATAATACTTTTAGGAAAATATTTGAATACTGTGATGAAAATGCTAACATAAAATAAGAAGTGTATTTTAAGAAACAATCTTTAAGGTTGAGATTAAATCATCATTAGAGAGTATGTGTCTGTGCATTTGTAATCAGGCATTCACATCGACTTGCAGTTGGCTTAGGATTTAATATAGCTTTAATAAGACAGAGCCATAATAATAAACAATTCACAAGATTCACATTTCTTGCTCAGCTTAAGGAAATTTCTAGAAGTCCATTAAAAATAACCACAAGCTCTGTAATTGTGTATTTGTGGTTTTAAAGAACTTTGAGAATTGAGAGCCAAGACAAATGCCTTCCAGAAGGTTCGATTTGATTGGAACACAATCTTAGTGAGATACAGAAATAAAGGAGTAGAACAGGAAGTAGAGCACCAAGAAAAAAGAAGTGGGCTGACCTTAAGATCTGAGTTTGATGCGGTGTGTGACAGAAGTACCTGGAATTTTTGAACAAGGGTGTGACACACTCATTATAGAAGTCAGCCAATTGGACTCTGAAGGCTGCATTCAGTTTTATAAAAGAGGAAAAGAGATAGAAGAGTAGGCAAAATATGTTAGAGTCTAGTGACAAGAAACATAACAACGGCTGTTGGCACCATTCAGTATTCAAGCAAGGATTTCACCATGGTGCAGCAGAGTATGGCTCCATTGTATGACATTGACATTAATTTCAAATGACTGGGGATGTATTTACTTTCCGTTGTTCACTGAACCTGAGGTCACAGTCCACTGGTCAGACTCTGTGGGTTTTGTGTGTGTACGTTTGAGTGCGAGTCGTGCTGGGAGTGGCAGGCACCCAGCGTGGCTGCGGGATGATGGAGTATGTCATGAATGAGGTTCCCATGAATATCTGAATTTCCAGCATTAAATTGAGATCTTAAAAAGTTGAGAAGTTAAAATTAGATCTAGCATTGCTGTATCTATATTCTCACATGACAGCACATTGTTTCAACTGTCAGGCAGGGCAAGGCTTCTCCAGTTTGCCACATTCCCCAATATTATCCTGACCGAGACCCCTTCACTATTAAGATCCCTCTCCTGCTCATTTGAGCTCATCATCTCTCATTCGACCTTCCAGAAATTGTTTATATCTCGAGAGAATTGTTTCCAAATATTTTATTATTGCCAAATAAGCTACTAAGAAATAAACTTGACCTTATATATGTTTCATTACTTACAAAGTACTTTCAATATTTTGGGGGGTGGTACCAGGGATTAAACTCAGAGGCACTTGACCACTGAGCTACATCTGCAGTCCTATTTTATATTTTATTTAGAGTCAATTCTCATTGAGTTGCTTAGTGCCTTGCCATTGCTGAGGCTGGCTTTGAGCTCGTTATCTTCCTGCCTCAGTATCCAGAGCCACTGGGATTACAGACGTGTAGTCACCCTATGAGTTAGGCAAAGAATAGTGTATCATTTATATTTTCTAGATGAGAGTAAAAAAGGTGTGACCAAGAAACATGCCCAAACTTACCCCTGGTCTCTGGTTTCCTGGTAAGTGGTCTTCCCAAACCCTCCAAGTTCTCAGGACTGCACTTCAATTCTTAGATTGCAGGATTTAGCCAACAGGTCTATTTGATTATGAAATCCAATTCTAGTTCTCCCATTTGCTCAGTAAAATCCCTCTTTATTCTAGGGCTGGTCTCTAAATTCTGCCCAACTTTACCCTTCATTCACTTCTGACTAGCTTCTACCAATCCTTGGCTCCCCTCTGAAACCCCACTTTTTGGGCAAATGTTCTTAGACATGAACTCCAACACTTGGCAGATTACTTTGTTAGTTATGCCCACTGCACAGTCTACTTACCTTGTTATTACATGCTTAATGCTAGATGTTAAAACCACTAGATGTTAAGACAATGCTTAAGACTAGATATTCAGACATGAGTGCATCATGAGAGGGAGTAAGTGTCTTTCAATAACGGCAGTGTCTACAATCCCTTGGAAGAACTGTGGCTGGTTCATGTGTAGGCATAGTGCCAAGCTTTTGTTTAAGTAGTTTGTTGCTACTTTTTAAAAAAATATTTTTGATTGTAGATGGACACAATACCTTTATTTTGTTTATTTAGTTTTTTTTTTAATGTGGTGCTGGGGATCAAACCCAGTGCCTCACGCAGGCTAGGCAAGCATTCTACCACTGAACTACGACCCTAGCCCATTGTTACTACTTCAATATTCATAGTACAGTCAGTCTTTGTATAATAGCAAGAACTCAATGTTCAAAATCAATCCTTGTATCTGTGTGTCCCCCACAGTATGGAAACCCTTTGCAGGTGGAACCAAGGCTTTACCACTATCTCTCACAGAGCTAGCAATCTCCCACAGGACCTGGCACACACTGATGCTCCATAAATGAATAATCCATGTATGACTGATTATATTTTAAATAACGGATAAGAACTCAAGACAGGGTAGTACTTAAGAACAAGAGCAGAGTTTCCTTGGAATTTTGGGGATACCAAGGAGGCCAATGTAATGATCAGCAAAAGCTCTATTATAAAGACAAGTGAGGATTCTTTTATATCTTTTGCTATTATTTTAACCTGATTGCAGAGAGATCTCTACTTTGACCAGGTTGTAACACATGCAATGTAATGACCAAGCCATGCAGATCTTCTAACCGAGTACCTCTTTCTTAAGTTAAAGGCCAATTAAGATGAATAATAACTAGTGCTAAATCCAAGTTAATGCAGAACTCCAGAAATCAGTCATGTGCTTGGAAGGGTGAGGCAGAAATCAAAACAGTTTTGTCTTGAAATCGAGGAAAAAATATTGCTGGATAAATGTTAAAAAAAAAAGTGAATCTTACATTTTCTATTTATTAAGTCTTTTTCTCATCAATTTTCTGCAAATAATTTTACAATGAATGTGGAGATGGGTCTCTGCTGTAGTCCCTGTTCTCCCTTGGAAAACCTGGGCTTAATATTTTTTCATGGCCACTCTATTTTAAGATTTATTTTCAGACATGCTGGAAAAGGGACAGAAGCTAAGCCTACTAGCTCTGCCCAGCAAGAAATAGCAGGAGACAAACATTCCTCCAGTTTATGTGGGAGAAATGTTTGCTTTGCTGCCTTTGTTATCATTCTTCTATTAATTTCTTGAACCTGCTTGAATACAGTGGAAAAAGAATATTAATTAATCAACACAACAATGAGCCTGTCCTCTGGAGATAAAAGCAATATACCTGCAACATGTAGTATCTTTATTATATCAGAAGCTAATTTACAGTGGTCTGCATTTCTTGATTATACAAGTTATGAGACAGTAGACTTTCAAGTAATAAATACATACCAAGCAAAATTAATTGGATTCTTGGGGGCATATTGTCAAGATATTCTATTTAACTTTGGTTAGATAAAAAACACAAAGAATAGGGGCAGTGACTTTTAACTTTTAACTGTATTTTAGAATATTTCCTATGCAGTATTATCCACAGCCTCATTGGTAAATATTGAAATAAAACCTATACTAAAAACTTCTGCTAACAAATGAGAAAACTGCCTCCTCTTTAGCTAGATCAGATTTCGAAAACCAACAGCAGCACTCCTCAAAACTTTGTCCATGGATGGGTGCTGAGTTTCAAAGTTGTGTTTTCAGACCACTACAAGAAAGGCATAGAAATCATAGGCAAGCATTAGCAATATCTAAAACAATGTGGCAGGGTTATTTTATGATGGTTGAATGCTGGGAGCCATCAGCCAAGTAGGTATGACAATCTCCTTGCCAGCTTACTCCCATGCTGTCTAGTGGAAGGACTTCTGAAAGGTGACCTTGCTCAAGGACCAGGGCAGGATCCGTGTTTAGGGTGTTCCCCCTTTAGAATAGGGCAGTTTAGCATAATAGGAGATTAGGGTTTTCCCCCTTTCCAATAGGGCGTATCCTGCTGCTGAGTTCCTCTTGAGTTCTTAGGGTCAGACAGTATATTTTGGGAGACAGAAGCCCATGTGGAGTGGATTTGGGCAGAGTAGTGGATTTGGGCAGAAGTGGATTTGGGTAGAGAACGTGGATTCCCCCAGAGCGTGTTTGTAGACGGCCGGTGTGAGTTCGGGAATAAAGAATTGCTGTTTGAATCTACAAGCTGTGTGGAGACTCGTGATTTGTGCCCAGCCAGAGACTGCGGCAGTTGAATTGAAAAATAAAAAAAAGGAAGTTGAGTTTATGGTTTTTTATATGTTTTTAATTTTTCTAATAATTCATTTTTTGTATTTTATGAAAGCTAAATCTGTAATAGATAATAAATTAAAAGAAAGAAAAAAAAGTCATTTCTAAGAATCCTAACACTCAGAAAGGCAGTGTGGTACAGTGTGCAGGGACATTCTAGCTCTTCCACATAAAGTCATGTGAAGGAGCTACTTAAATACTATGTCACAAGACCTCACACATGGTGACATCTGCATCTCAGGATCCTTGGGAAAAATCCAACACTGGCTTTGGCATCAAAGAACCCAGAGTTTCTTCAACTATACAATACTCATAATAATATCAGTGTCACAGGGAGGTGCAAGGATTAGATAACTTGGGTAGAATCTATTCAGCCTCTAACAAACCCTTAAAGTTGGCAGTTTTTATCATTATTTAAAGTTTCTTATGCATAGTAGGTACTTAATAAAATTACTTTTCATTTTCATTTTCTCATTTATATAGAGCCTTATGGCTTTAGTTCTGAGTGACGCCTCAGCCTGACCATGCCATATAGAGATGCTCTACAGAATGATCCGAATCCTGGTGGACCCCATCAATAGGGCCCATTTTCTTTACCAGTGGACATTTCTTCTTTTCTATTTATACCTGAGAACATCCTCCTCTTTTCTATTTATACCTGAGAACATCCTTAATGCTTATCTGTGCATTAAATAATATAATTCTTGGAGTACTTATTGACCATCATATGATAGGAATACATAGAACTATTTCAAGTAATGGGGGAAATGTGGAAGAGAGATTCTCCTACGTCTTCTTTCACAAATTGCTAAACATAATGACTTCTTCATGCCCTCTCTTTGGGGGAAAAAAATTACTTGAGGGCATAACTGGAATAGATTTTAAAAAGACCCCCCAAAGCTTCTACATCACATTTGAGTTTACAAAATGCTGTGATCTATCTTGATTCTGACAAACTATGGGAAGAACCTTTTGTTCCGATGTCACTGATAAATGAGGTTGAGAAATTAAATGGTTGTTCAAACGTATATTTCTCATGAAGGTATACCTTACACTTGAAGCCTGTGCTTTAATTTGTAAAATCTATGCAGACAATACAGATGAAGCAAGTTGCATTTTTTTTAAAAAAAAAAAAAAAAAAGGAGAAGAATATTTCAGGAGAATGTCTCAGAAAAAAAATAGTTTTGATATATAAAAAAACCTTTACATCATGAATACAAACCTTTGTGAGAGAAATACAATGGCCAACTAAGAATGAGTATATAGATGGCATGTGGGTAGGGGAAAAATGATGTATATCCAAAAATACAGAAGAGTATTAGGAAAAAATGTTCAAAGGACTACAGCTTGTGTCTAAGGCATAACAAGATTCAAAACCCACAGACACAAATGAAAAGGGAAAAAAAAAAAAAAAAGATGATATACAGACATTCCTAAATGGCCCTAGGCTTAGAGAGAAGCAGCCTTTGAGGATGTGGGACAAACTCCAAGAGAGCCCCAGCAGGCACCTTCAGCAGCAAACTAACCCCCACTTGGCCCAGTTAACCATTCCTACCCTGGAGAGCTCCAGAGGGGAAGGGAAGATTGTACTGTCAGAGGAATTTCTCCAGCTGCTACCAGATCTGTGCAATCTCATCAGCTCAGTCTTTGATCCCTGATAAGAGGTCGGTACCTTTCCAAGGGCACTGCCCCAAATGTTCTCAGTCATTTAGACCTTGGTGTGGATGAACTGTAGGTCCTGACTTGAAAGGAGATTTTACCAGCAAGGGGAAACAGGCAGGGCACTGAGAAATCAGGGGGAGTAGGAAGAGAGTGCACCTTCTCAATGAAAGTCACCACTGTGCAAAGGCAGATGGTGCCTTTCCATGATTTCCCCCATGATTAGTCAACCAGTTCACCTTTTTGAATATTAGTGCATTCTATTGAAAATGTATATATGGGATACATGTGTGCATGCAGACACAATAGATAGTGGCAATACTAAACATCACTGCCAGCATTTATTGACATTTTATCATATGCTAAGCACTGTACTTTAGGTTCACTACCCCATTTAATCTTTATAGCCATCCTATAGGGGTGAGTGAGATGATTCCTCATTTCACAGATGAAGAAGCAGCCGTAGAAACTTTACACAGCTAATGAGCAGCAGAGCAGAAACTCAAAACAGTTAAGCCAATTCCAGTTTACACACTACATCTGTGTACCAAAAAAGTTGTAATGATTTTTTCATACCTAACTACATACACACACACACAGTATTCTAGACCCCATTAAAAAAAGCAAAGCCCCAGATCCCCTGAGTTGTTAGTTTTCTGGTTTAACACACACCAAGTACACAAAAGTTAGATTAAGAAGGGAAAAAAATACAAGCAGCACTTTCTATTCAGGAAAGAGAAGAAGTGAGGTGGAGGGAGTGGAAATGGAAGTAAAATCTTAAAGTGCGGGAACATCTGTCAAAGGTAGAAATGGAAAACTAAGAAGAACTTTTCATAGCTCTAAAAAAAGCAAGCAATGAAAATGTAACCTTCTTAAGCCTGAAAGAACTGCTCTAAGTTCAACAAAAATCTTCAAATTATAATAGAGCTTCCTTCTATATTCTAGCTGATCATCATTTGGCTACCTCTGGATAGAGACATGTGTACAATATCAAATACTTGTGGTAATTTACAGTTCACCTATTGCCAATTCATGAGCCAATTCATGCCACAATCATGTACTTCTAGGATATGTGAGTCTGTTGGGGAAAGGGGGTTAAATAGTGCCTGGTACATGATAGGAGCTCACTAAATGTTCTCCCGGAGCCATGAAAGGGCAAACATAGCACACACATCTCGAATATCAACTTGACTCAAAGGTAAGTCAATTAAGACTTTTTAAAATAATAAAGTGATAATGAGACATAATATAAGAGAACGCAAAATGTGAGTGAATTTCTAAGCTGAAACCCAAAGCTCCAAATTAAAAGTGGTCTTGCTTTGTTATCTCTGTGAGGCAACACCCCAGACCCTGAAGAATCTTTATTCTCTCTTTTCCATCATTCCTATTAGTTGGATAATATGGATAAGTTTGAACACAGATGCACATTTCAAGGTGTGTATGTAGGTATTTGACTTGGATGATGGATCACTGACCTTCATATGTAAAAATCAATGTGGCATAAAGAAAAGAGTTCTCTTTTAAAGGAACTTTAAAGAGAAATGGCACATCTTCTTTTTAGCTGCAAGGGCATCACAGCCTAGCAAACCCCTAACAGCCACAGTGCTAAAGGCTGACGGCCTCCTCCTCTTGCTCCTCCTAACAGTTATGCTGTGGTTGACTTTTTATGCAACTCCATGATCCAAAACCAAAAGAAAGATGTCTTAGTCTCTAGCATTTTTCATTTAACAAATTAATTAATGAAATTAAGAATCATATGTGTGCTTCCCAAAGCCTGCCCTTATATATGACTCTTCTATAAAAATGCTTTGAAATTCAAAAAGCTCAGCAAATGTGAGGCCTCATGCTATGGACAATGAGGAGGCTACACTACAGTGCAGCTGAAGAAACCCTGTCCAATGACTGAATGAAATAGGCTGAATCCACAGCTTTGCTGCCATAGTTAAGCAGAGAAGTAACTTTGGAATATTTTGAGTTTATTGATCTTGAATCTTTCTCTAGAAAATAAATGAGTATCCAAGGTTCCTGTGAACCCCAAGGAACATTTATAAATAGAAAACCTTTGTTAAACTGGAAAAATTGGATAAAAAAAATTTGTCTAACTGCTAAAGCAGAAGGGACCATATGTCCTTAAGAAGATTCCAGGGATTATTTTGATGTGGGCATCTATTGGCCTTTAAGCCTTCAAAATTTTCTTAAAACTTCAAAGAAAAAGTGGTTTTATTTTTCTACCTCACCCTCTGTTAATGTTTGATGCAAGCTGATAACTCACTTCTATAGAATGGGCCATAAAACTTGAGACAAAACACACCAGAGTTATGCTCCATGGTAAGATGGCACATACACAGGCTCTACCTCCAGTGAAAGAAGGGACTTTGTGAAATTTATTTCAATAGACGTCCAGGTGGACATCAGCTGAGATACATTTTGATTCATTCACGAACTGAGCTGTGGTATGAGCACAGTAATCCGACATAATCTCAGAACTTTAGTCTTCCCACAATAAATGTAACTGTACTATATTCATTCATCCTAGGTGACTCCCGTATAGGGATCCAAGCTTCCTTAAAAAAATATTCAATATGAATGCAAACTGATATTACTCATCCCGATTTCATCATTTTCAGGGGAAACTCCCTCCAGAGACACACCCCACAGTCTGCTGCTGTTCACGAGATTTCATGCCTTGCCCCCACCACAGCAACCCCAAGCTTTCATCCACATGGACTAAAGAAAAAACGCATCCAATGTGGTAGAACAAAAGGTCAAAAGGTCGAGGGTCAAACCGTGATGTGATTTATAACATTTGCTTGATTGAGTGGATTTCATTCAGGGTGTAAGAAGGTTCAGACTTACCACTTAGGAAATCAGTAATCATATTAATAGAACTCAGTAAAATTAAGTCTCAATTTCTTGTTCTAATAGAAGAAAAGCAGGACATGTAAAATGCACCATTTGAGGAACCTCACAAATACATATATTTAATTGGAATTTTTACCTTGCATGTGTGGTTTCTAATAACCCAGGGGTTACTATTAAAAAAAATGAAATAAAAATAAATAAATACATAAAATGATTTGGAATCCTTCCACTACATTCTATGTAGGCTGTAGTAGGAAGCAGCCCAATAACATGCTGAGTAGAAGGGGACACCTATTTGAGTTGACAAAAATCCACCACAGTAATCCTCGAAAGTGAAATTTCTGCATCCTATAATCAGGAGTTGCTGGGCAGTTGATTAAATACCCCAGGCATTTGATCCCCAACCTACTTTCATTTCTCCCCCCCAGCTGGCAAACAAGAGAAATCAGACCAAGAACCTGAAGAAACCAAGTGTGTATTTTAATACAGAAATGCTTTCACCTGCTGTCCCACTGAGAACGAAATGGGCCGGCTTTCAAAACGTTCGTCAGCTTAACTCCCAGTCGGTGGCCCTGGGAAAATGGAGCCAGGCGGTCGGACTGCTGCTGCTGACCTTACACTGCCAACTGGAACACAAGAGAGGAGCCCAGGGGAAACAGAAGAGAGATGGATCTAGAAAGAACCGGAGGATTACATGCAGAAGCAAGCAAAGAAAACACTAATGAGTCAAAGACACCGTGCCCGTCAAAGCTGGCATCTCAGACCATTCTCACACGGAAGATAATTATGCCTCAATTAGTTGCCATTTTCCCCTCAGATATGCATATTTCACAAAACACAAATTATCTCGTAGATACCTATCTTTGCAATATTTCAGGAAAATCGTAAGATCTGCTTACCCTAAGATCAGAAGAGCTAGATCACATTTGCTCAGACATGGATAATACGTATTTCGGTTCAAATGTACAGGGTAGCAATGTTGAAAACACTAATGTTTTTGAACTACAAAGAGAGTACCTCCATTTGGATGGATTACAGTACATATACCAAACAAAAAGGCCGTCTATTGAGCATAAGCGTAGTGTGTCCACAGTCATCTTACTGACCGGTTCCTCTAGCATCTTGCCATTCATTGGCTTTTCCCCTTTTTTCTTCCCATGCAGACATTATATTATCACAACCGTAAACACAAGGCTGCCACTTACCACAAAAGTCTTTATTTCAAATTGGTCACAGTTTAGACAATGGATATGAACCATGTTACTGCATTTCTCTGTATCACATTGAGAGATATACACTTCCTTGGGAATGGAATAATGGTAAAATGAATGTAGTCTCATGGAATGTAAAAAAAAAAAAAAAATCTTACCTCATCAGATGGGAAATCCAAAATCTTGCACTTTCCAATTATTTTATTAATAATGCAGTAGCGTCTTCATAACACACAGTATTTGTTTATAGAACATTGTCTTTGGGTTAGAGTCAGGGTATTAACTGGTGATCCAGAGTATAAATTGTAAACAAGTTTTGTTGTCTCAGCCAGTGTGAAAAATCCAGGTGAAGGAAAAAAGAATGAGAATTTTCCACTGGCCAAGAAAAAGAAAAAAACAATCCTAAGGTCATTGTATGCATTGCCATGAACTTGCTAGCATTTTATTTTTTAACTTTCTTATGATCAACTTCTGATCTGCGAATTACTATAAGTCAAATTATATCTATCTCTCTAGATAGAGCAAAGTAGTAATTCAGTAATTTTCTACTTTAAAACCTGAATTATCTTCCTTAATCATCTACCCTGATCAAATTCATTATAGAAATGACCAATTTACCACCTCACTTCACATGGAGGAAAACAATACTACAGAATGTGGGTCCCGGGGTAGAAAAACCAAATACTACCTGGGGACAGATGAGTATGTTATAGCATGTGCAAGTAACTTAAATTGCTCCAATTATTCTTTTGCTCATAAAACAGTTCTGTATCCTCCATGATGGTTTGCAAGACTATACGCATTCAAGCACGATCCATTAGCATATAACATTGACTACCTTCTGGGAGCCAATTCACAATAAATCTCTTACCTTGTAGAGAGATGGAATAGCACAGGTCTCATAATAGGATGAGAGATGCAGGAAATGTTCCTCAGCTGACTTCCCATGGGACTTATACTTTCCAACCTAGGAACACTGTCTGCCTACATGGATGGAATGCTAAGCCATGCAGTCAGATGATCCATGCACTAGGTACAGTTTTGCAGCTCTGAAAAACCTAGAAGAAGCTGTAAAATAAGTCCACAAACATGCAAGTACAAAATTACAGGGGAAAATTATATAGGTCAAATCAGGAAGGTTAGTGATACACTCATACTTTTAAGTGAGCTGTGTAAATAAACTGTGTGTTTTTTCCCAGAAACTAGAGGGTTATTGTATTCTCAGTTATGGGTTTGAGAGACTAATTTATATGGTATAGCACAGGTATGCTACAGGGAAGTTATTGAATCTGAATTATGGATAAAGCATCAGTCCTAAAGAATCATTTTGTTTCCCCCAAAAGTACCTGAGAAAATTTAAAATAAAAATAGCAATCTAAGAAAAATAAATAATGGTAAATGCTCAAATTTGAATTACATTACCTCATTTATTTGGAAAAACTATTACTAGCTTTTCAAGATATAGTTTCCAATCACACTTGTTTCCAATCTAAATTTAGCCCCTGTTCCTTGTGTCATATTTCTTCAGGCATGAGAAGGAAAATCAATGCCCCTACTCACCTTTGGAAGAATTTCACTGCCAAGTCTCCATGGTTCTATGGGATCCAATAATCCGTGGCTCAGTATTGATTTTTCTATGACACCTGTAGAAACAGCCTCTCCTTCCTTTATAACAAAATATAGCAACAGAAATCGTGTTGTTTCTGAATGAATTAAGCATAGGCTATTAAGTACAACTTCATCCTGTAAGGAAACGCGGTTTATAATTTCTGAAGGCGTTAATGTCGCCTGTTTTTTTTCTGAGCCACTTAACTACTGTTTCAAAGACCATGTGAAAATCTATTTTTAAAACATGATTCAAATGTAGTTTCCTTAGGTTTCTTGCAGCTAACTTATACAACTAGTATTCATTTTTCCTAAGGAAATCAGCAAATGGTAAAACCTATCAAAGTTGAAGTCCCAATCTTAAAGTATCTCCAAAATCAAAATCCTTTCCAAATACGAAAACCACAATCATGATTTTAAAATTAAAACTTGGTGATATAGAGGTACTTGGAGGGACTTGATTAGAATATATCAAAACCTAGGCGAGAGGGTGGGTTAGATGTGGGAGTGTGGGTGCGGGGAGTCAATACTGCGGATTGAATCTAGGGGTGCTCTCTCTGAGCAATATCCCTAGCCGCCTCCTCCTCCTCCTCCTCCTTTTTTTTCCTCCTCCTCTTCCTCCTTCTCCTTCTCCTTTTTTTTTTTTTAAATTTTGAGACAGGTTCTGGCTAAGTTACCCAGACTGGCTTCAAATCTGCAATCCTCCTGCCTCAGTCTCCTGAGTCTAGGGGTATGTTTTATTGCATTAAAATTACTGAAAGAACAGGCAAAGAGCTGCCCATTTTCCCACCTTCCTTGACAGAAATAAATGCAAAAACAAAAATCAAATTAAAAAAAACAGCCACCACACAGTCAAGTTCCCAGCATCCTCCACACACCTGATTTAAACCTCAAAGGTATTTGTTTCACCCTGGGCAGACTTCTTTGGGCATGTCTGAATGTATCCCCTGCAGTCATTCTGCGCTGAGTGAAGCAGCTACAGTTGAGAACCCACTTCATCACCTACTCCATCAGTATGAGAATCTGCAAAATAAAAATGTAGTGTTAAAAGAAAAAAATTCCTTTTACATTTGCTTTCCCCAGTAAAAATCCTAGGGAAGAAAACACAATATATGTGACATCTTGGTTAAGTGACACGCTGCACTCTGACAGGTTTGGTGTTAAGACCTGACAGCTAGAAACCTGCCAGAACCACCTCCCTGCCACAGATACTTAAGCTCACGTGAAAACTTTGATTTGATAGTCTCTTGATTAGCTTTCGAAACATCGAGCACTACTACCTTTCAAGTTCATTATAAATTATGCTACTCTTCACATTACTGTCAATTTAGGCTCCCATTTTACTAGAATGCAGGCATTTTAACCACTCATCAAACCTGTGCACGTTTTTGAGTTAAAGAATTAGATCAATCCGAACTCCGGTTCTCAAGGGAGAAGTTCCATTGTTCATCAGGCCATGTCTACACTGGCTGAGCAAAGCGCTCTGTTCAGAAGGAGAAGCGCCTTTGGCAGCTAGAGTCCACATAGCTGACCCATGGACGCTCGGGTGGAGCTGCTTCACCTAATTACACAAGTGCAAGGACATTATCAAGCATTTAATGAAAACAACCCTTGACGAAAAAGCATGAGGCGATTGCTGTTCTGACGTATCTACACGAGTCACTTAGCACGCAACTCCAAGAAAAACATGTACATTTCGCAAGGATGATGATGGATATGGGTATTGAAGTCACTGATGACTCAACCTTCAGTTGAACCTGACCTGCTTCCTAAACAACAGAGTGGTGGCGCTATTTTAAAATTCGATACTTTTTTTTTTCCCTAACTGGTCTAGGTTACAACCCTACTCATATGAATGGTGAAAAATTAAAGCTTTAGAGTTCAAATATCAGAAAAGATAGTTTCTATCTCAAAAGGGAAGGTAATCTATATTTTGAAGGGAATATTTACACTCTTCTGATTTGCGCTGTCCAGGTTGAGTACCAGCTATGGGCAGATTCTATTCTGGTGACAGTACAGTGCTCTCGAATCATCCTGAACATTGAGATTCTTTCAACCAATTTTTACAATAAAAAGAGCTTTAGCAGAAATGTTCTACTAATAGCTATGAAATTATAGGCTTCCCCTTCCATCCACCCAAACAGGCTCCACCCTGTGCAATAACAGATACAACACTAATCACCTTTGGAATGTTGCCAGCCTCCCCCATTGGTGAGCTGGCAGAGTTGGACCAAGCTGCCTTGAAGGAATAAAGCCTGCCTTAACACCGTCTGCACCAGCAAAGGGTTTCAAGAGAAGCCAATCAGATTCTTTGAAGAGAGCAGGAGTGAAGATTGAGATGTGTGGGAATCTATCAGAACTGCAATCTACAAGATACACCCACTACTACCAATACCACCCCAAGATAAATCAGCAAGATCAAACTCTACACCCCAGGCTCCCTAATCACTTGTGCTTTACAAACAGAACTATCTCTTTATCTTCTGACATCTCCAGTTTCAGATTTTCAAGATAAGTTTCCAGTCTCTCTGTTACAGTTTGATAATCACGTAATTTATATGTTAAATCCCCTTCTGCTGGGTGCAGAATTCTGAATTCAGACTCTCACGGCACCACATTGGTGGATTAGCTTTTAAATTACCCCCCAAATTATAAAGCAAAAGAATTCCAGGTGATAGAAGAATTGCTTTATTTACCAAAATTAATCTAAGATGAGTGGAATCTTATATCTTCTTTTCTCATATGGAAACCCTGAGTACATCTAACTACATAAAACCACTGTCAGTATCTTTGCCACCGTTTCAAGCACCTCACCATGATGAGGATGCTGTAGCAACTGCCAACTATATACCTTTAGCTATGGTACTTAATTATACAGCAGGCACTGTTCCAAATCTCTGTAAACGTGAACTTATTCAATCCCATAGTAACCCTGTAAGAGAGGTATTGTTACCTTCATTTTTGCAGATGAGGAAGCAGAATCACAGACAGAGCAAATAATTTGCCCTGGATCGCGTGGCTAGTAAGAGGAAAAGCTGGAATTTGAAAGCAGAGACTCTCCAGCATCTCTATCCTTGCGTTGTATGGCAATGTGCCATCTGATAAAACCAAACTGATACAACATGATGCATAGAGATTTAAATGAAAAGGTGGTGTCTCTACATTGGTGTTTTCCTTCCCGTCTGAGTGAAATCAATATGCCTGAAACGAAACTTTGCTCTGTGTTGAACTGTTCTGCCCACCAGGCTCATTTATCTATTTCCCATTTCCTGGCATTTTCTTCTATATTGAACCAGTGTCTCCTTCTTTCAGATTAAGTTAAATACATTTGGAAAAGAAAATGTATTCATGAGCATCATTTCAGGGTATCACTCATACCTTTAACATTCAAATTTTAAAATATTCATGCATATGAAGAATATCAAAGAAGAGCTATAGGAATGAATTCTGAGGACAGCATATACCCAAATGTAGTCTTAAGGCTTCCTGAGGCCAAACCTTGATGTTGCCTTTTGAAAACTGAATCATGATTTTATTTCCCTATGACTTAGTTTCTTTGTCTGTAAAATGGAAATAAAATAGTTCTACTGATTAGGGTTCCAAGGATTAAATAAATCAATCTATACCAAATGCTTAAAGCAGTACATGGCACATAGGAAGCCCTTGATAAATATATGCTACTATTAATTTCACATTTAGTTTATGTAGACTTGCCTCCGTTATAACTAAACATCACCAATTAAAACTGTCATTGTGGTATGAAAGTATTTAATACTGATTTGAGAAAAAATCCAGTCGTGGTCACAGGAAATCCTTCCAGCACAGGCACAACTTGATTCTAGATTTTTTACTCTCACACATCTTTACACATAGTTTTCTTCCTCTTTATTTTGCAAGAACATAAGCAAATCACAGAATCTAACAGAACCACCTAAGAAGTCATCTGAGGTTATGATGTTGTCAAATCCTCACCTAACAAGCTTTTTTCCATAGAGTAAGGTTTTAAGTGACATAAAAAGATTGCTGGCTTAATTGTTTTTTATACCATAATCCAGGTTTCTCAATTATGCAAATCCAATTGACCTGGATAGCAGTGAAGTGATTTTAACAACTGTGTAACTCAATAGTGGGAAAACTGTCTGAACATTTTGCTTATCTGTTTCTTCCTTTGCTCTCTTTGCCTCTTCAAGATTCTAAATGCTTACTTAGCCTTATGCTGAAGTCTCAACTCTTTGAGGCTAGCATGGGTGACTTAACTGCTTGGGAACCCAAAATAGAAATTTCCATCCCAGAGGGGAAGTACTACAAGTAAGAGAAGAAAATGACTGGCTGGACTCTCACTTGCACATAGCTCTTTGGTAAGTACCATACAAAAGAAACAGGACAGATTAAAAAATTTTTTCCTCTTCAGTTCTAAAATGGACATCATCAGGGCTGGGCCTGGGGCTTAGCAGTAGAGCACTTGCTCAGCATGCACAAGGCCCTGGGTTCAATCCCCAGCACCAAAAAAAAAAAAAAAACAAATAAATAAATAAAAATAAAATAAAATGGACATCATCAACAGAGCATGAAAAGCCAAGAGACTCAGAAGAACAACTCAGAGAAGCTATTCTAGGTCAATCCCCCAGGATGCACTGAGGTGCCTTTTTGTGGACTGGGTATCACAGGGACTGGAGAACCCCTTAAAGGTCCCCAAGGGGCGAGCAGTGGAAGGACCCTGTTTCATTTCCTGGAACCTCTTAGACCAGACTTTCTGTTGGCAATCTGAGGGAAGATAAGTCTTGATGTACCAAATAGCACCTTGGTGAAGAACTGGAGCGGGGGAGTCCCCTTTACTCTTGATGAAGAACTAACTAAAGGGTTGGTGTGCAGCCTCCTTTGAGATAAGGAGAGTAGACAAAAAAAGGATTGGTGAGACAAGGCACACAAAGTCTCCACTGTAATCCTACAGCTGCATCTGCACAAATTCATCTCCATCCACATCCAGGCCTCCCCTCAGACCCTAGGGACTCTATGAACTCATAGACCAAAGACTCTCATTCTGATCCAAGATCTCAGCAGTACTCAGCCTCTAGTTGTCTAGATGAGAATGGTGTATTCCAGAGAGAGCCATCTGCCAAAGGTCACACAGAGCAGTTGTAGGGCTCAAGCCCAAGGACGGTAGAAGGTGGTTGATGTGTTAGAAAGAAATTAGATACCCTGATAGCAAATCAATTCCTTGAAGGAAAATGGAAAGGCCAGGAGAGATACAAACCACTTCAAGAGATGTCAGCATCCTCAACTTGAATTATCCACACAGACAATAGAGGCAGCTAGAGGAGATGCTATACTGGGCATTAGGCAACCAAGAGGACATGGCGGGGGTCAGGGGAAGGACCACGAGGTGCTAAGCCATGCAATCTGCTTTCTTCCTTGACGTGATGAGCTGCCTGTGGCAAAGGAAGTGGACCATTTTAGGAGCCCTGTGGGAAGTTACTTGGTGCTCAGCTTTCCATGTCAGGTCACCTGGGCACCATCCCAGACACATGGCCTTCATCATTATCTTCAACCAACAGTAGTAGCTGCTGAGGCCACTTCATCCCCACCCCGGGTCCTCTTTACCTGCCTCAGCATCCCCAGACCATCTAATGTGTTTTTCAGATTTTTCTCACCAAAATAACACAATTCTTACATTCTTGGGGGCAGTTTCATCTTTTTCTCATTTCCACACTTTAAGATTTCACTGAAGGCCATTTAAATCCTTTAACCCTAATTATTTTTAAAAGGATTCTACTTAGTTTGTATCATATATAAGAAAGAAAAAAAAATCTTCCAACACCAAATGGATTTTTTTTTTTTTTTTAAGAGAAGAGGATCAGTTCTACCGGGTGGCCCTCACTGGCCACTTCATGGACTGGCTGTCATTTCTCATGATCCTCTTTTTATGATTCTACACACAAATTCAACCCAGGTGATTTGATTCTTAATGAAATGAATGTGAATTAATTCTGATCATAAATTTTAATGAGAGAATACTTCAGAGGCTCCTTAGATGTTCCAAACACCAAACTCAACCTTTTTTTCTGTGGTGAAACTTTAAATTCCTCTCTTAGGAAACCTTGACCATTTCACCCCTGGGTTTTGTTTTTTGTTTTTTGTTTTTTTTTTTTTTAACCTAATGAAACCATTTGCACACCAGCAAGGTCACAGGAGACTGACATGGAGTCTCCAGCTTATAACTTTCCGACCTCCTAAGCCACTGCTCTGCATTCCTCGCATGTCTCTTTTGTTCCCAAGCTTCAGAATTCCACAGAATTCCAAGTCGAACAGCATGACACCAAGCTTGAACTTGCCATTATACTTGATTGTTCAAAATTACACTCATCCCAGCATGCTGACAGAATTCCTTTCAATATTTTCTCTTTTGGTTCACGAAGTGGCAGTGTCAGACTTCAAGAAGGATCATTGCTGGGGCCATTTGTTCAATTCTTTGAAGACTGACAACACATTAAAAATTCTTTTCCCCAATCTTCTCCTATTCTCTGTATCCCCAGTATACTCGACATATCAGAAATCATTATAAGTGGCTTAGTAAATACAGGAGACATTTCTTTTTAATATTCCAGAACAGAGGAGCTCAGGATTGCTTTGTTAGCAGCTTTATTCTAGCTGGAAATTTGCATTCTGTGTCAGCAATATCTCAACAAAAAGTGGAGGCCTGTTCTGATGTTCTAGATTTCTCTGGCTCAATCCTGCCTCCTATGAGCACTGTTTGTGCCTTACAGATAATTATCAACAGCAAAAGCCTGTTTTCCTTGGAAATGTCCCTCACCTTCTCGTGCCACTTTTCATGGAGAAGGTTTAAGGCAGTGACTTTTCTGTGTCACTTGTTAATATCAGGACAGCTCATTTAAAATAAACAGCTTTCTGATTAGAACAGGGGAGAAAAAAAAAAAGCAGGAGATAATTATAAAGCTGTGTGTTCAGAGTTGTCTCTTATTTCACACACTCTCCAAAGAATGGGCACAGCCTGTTCTTGTCATCAGATGAAGGCAGAAAATCTATTTTGTATCCAAAGTAAAGGAAGAATGGCTAAATCCATATTTCCGTTCAAAGCTTAGTATTCTCATATATGGTAAAAAGCTATTAGAAAGGGTCCTGCTCTGTCGTTGTATTGCAGGGTAAATAAAGCTGTCTCTATAATATGATGCGTCCTCTATGCCTCGCTCTAGGTGGATGGAATGCCTCGTAACATGGGGGCCACTAACCCTTTGCACTGATACCAGGATTACAGCAAGATTTCTGAATCTCTTATTTGTCAGTTGATGTTACCTTCTCTGACAAGCTTTAGGGGGAAAAAAACCTGCTAACTGAGCCCACAAGAGAACAGGCTGAAAAACCTAAGGATGGCTGAAGAACCCCCTGACACAAATTCTGAGAGACTAGTTACTGAGATGACAGTGGTTGATGAAAAAAGTTCTTGACTTGAGCAGATGAAATTGTGTTTCTTCTCTGCCACTTAGCTATGTGGCTTCGAGCAAACCACCTTGGCTCCCTCGGGCTTACTTGATAAAACACTGGTAATAATACATTGTGGGGCTTATGTAATAAATCAGGTAATATATACAACACCAAAGGCACAGGCTCCTCTGCTTGATGCTTAAAACTGTTTTTCTTAGTAAGGACTTCTGGCTAATGAGCCAGCAATTCAAGACCACTGACATCAGATGCAAATCCAGGGGAAAATCCATAAATAATACAGCCATATTTATTCAACACTAGGAATAGGACTTTTTTCTAAAGAAATACTACCATGCATAAAATTGGATCTTATGTATATATCACATATGCAGGTGACCAATTTTTAAGGAATAGCAGGGCAGTAAAATTCTTGAAACTACATACAGAATAGACATAAATTAGCACCTCTTAATAATTAGGAGGCATTTCATTGTCTTATGACACCTAAGGGTCATAATTATGATTATCAGAGCCTCATTTACTAGAGAGATGGATGGAATCCAAATGACTCTATGATATAACTGAGAATAAATGTTTGGAATTAATCCACACTATCCATTTTTAATACTGTCATGTACCTCTAGTTCAAAAAAAATAGCATGACCTCAATAATTTTAAGTTATGTGACCTGATCTTGGTAGTGATTTGTATTCTTTCCAAATGAATGATGACCACAGCCCGAATTTGCACACTCTGAGACATCAGCAAGCATGATGCTCCCAGCTAATGCCTTTCGGGTGGTGTTCAAACCTGCAGTTTTTCTACATCTCTGACCTCCGGTACTGGGTTTGAAAAGAGTCATAGGAAGTAGCTGCAGGAAAGGGAAACAGAAAGAAAATAATAAGCTCTACTCTGACTAATTGATAAGACTGTCAAAAAGATGAACTGAATTAAGAATCGAGGAGGATTCTGTAAGTTATACGACACTGACACTAGACAAGTGTAAGGTGTTATTATTATTACTATTAATAATCTTACTCAGCTACAATGGAAAAGTTATATATAGCTGAGAAGAGAAGAGTGCTTTTTCATGTCATGATACATTTACTCCTCTGTCATCCAATTCTTGCTCTCTCAGCTTATCGCTCAGCCAGCATGAGTGACAAGGATGGTCTATCCTGTTTTCTCCTGTTTCTGTCATAGTTTGACACAGTTGGAATAGATGGGAAGATCTTGCAGAGAATAAGGCTGCAAGCAAATTCTGAAATTTAAAAAAATGGGTGTCTCTGAATGGTAAGGCATCAAGGTGTCTGCAAATTTGAGGCTAAAGGCATTCCTTGTTAATGTGGCTAAAAGTGTGTGTAGCAATTATTGTACGATGGTGAAATATTCTGGAGGCTCAACAGCTTCAGAGGATCTCTGTGCGGATGCCAGTGTCACAAAAGGCAGATACACAACAGAATGATCTCCACTTCTGAGCTTGGTCATCTGAATCATCTCCTGGAAATAAATAAATCTGTATATGTATGCTATAAGAATAATGTTGTAAAACTCTACAACACCATCAACAATCATTTGTGAACCATTTAAAAGTAAAACTAGATTAACAAAAGTGACACTCATTTCCCCACCATTGGAAGGAGGACTATTTTTATATTCTTAATTAATTAATATGAGCATCTTTAGGATATTACTGTAAGGACAGTGCAATCCATAGTGCTTATGAGTGGGGGGGGATTATGAATGATTATCTAAAGGGCAGTGCATTCATTAATAGAATGAAGGAGGTTTATATCTGCTAGCATGGAGTGGGTATATGTCACAAATGTTAAGTGAGAAAGCAATCTGTAGAATCCTAAGCATGGTATGGACCCACTTAGGTTTTAAACATACACAGAGACATGTAGACACATAGGAAGAGTGTAAAAAGGCCAAAAATCAATTTGTTACTATCCGTTCTCCCAGGGGAGGGAAACAGAACTGGGGAGAGAAGCCAGGTGGCAGAGGGGGTGTTCCGTTTTACTCCTTAAATTTCATTATGGATTCTATTATGTTATAATTAATTTTTAAAGAAATAAAAGAGCTATAAGTCGTGGCACCTGTCCTCAGAGAAGGAGTGTAATGCAAGTCTTTTGTAATCAAGCCTGCTATTATCTACGTTGGTGACATAGTTCTATAAAGTAAATACTTTTTAAATTGGTGGAAATAGCACCTTCTCTGGCATACAGCCAGTTACCCTTCGCAAGAACTTCCAAAGCTTCATCCAGGACACTATGCTCATGCAAACCTCAAAGCTCAGGAATAGAAAATACTAGTAAATCCATGGTGCCTTCAGCCCACTTTCAGAGCAAACAGGATTTTCCTTCTTGTTTTTAATTGGACAAATTAAAGTACTAGGGATAAAAACTGTATCCTACTTTTTAAAAACCAATCCATACAAACTTCAAATATAGAAAACAGTCTTAAAATTTTTCAACCTTATCTAATCCTTAAATTATTCCAGTGTTTGTCTTTAATATAACCCCAAATTTTACTCATGATGGAAGTACATATTACTCTTTATTTTCACGAATTTAAAATAAAAATCACAACAACAACAACAGAAAATGAGCTAAATGGGGAACCAGAGAACTACAATCAGGGAGTCAAACCCAGGTGCTCTCTGCCTGTGTAAATAAAGTTTTACTGGGACACAACCACACTAACTGTTTTGTTGTTGTTGTTGTTGTTGTTTTTGGTACCAGGGATTGACCCAGGGGTGCTTAACCACTGAGCCATATCCCTAGCCCATTTTTATATTTTGAGACAGGGTCTTGCTAAGTTGTTGAGGCTGGCTTTGAACTTGACATCCTCCTGTCTCAGCCTCCCAAGCTGCTGGAATTGCAGGCAGGCATGTGCCACCATATCTGGCCAAACTCACTTATTATGTATTGTCTTTGGATGAATCTGAGCTACACAGTAGAGGTGACTATTCACCACGGAGGCCACATTCCTCACAAAAGCTTAAATATCACTAACTGGCACAGTCCAGAAAAAGTGTGCCAATCTCCAATACCTTAAGAAAAAATCTCACTATGTACTTGCAAAATGGAAAGTACCTATGTGTCTTTTCCCATTTTAGCATGTCCTTTTTGAGAATCTTTATTTCAAGACTGATTCCTTAAGGCATGTGTGTTTATTCTCTGTCTGATACTAGAAGGCACAAACAGAGACAGTGAATAAATAGTATTGTAAAACACGGGTAGAGGGAATACAAATTAGAGTAGCTTTGCCAGCCATGTTTTAAAATCTGAATTCGCCACTTCATTTACACCTACATTGGTCAAAGACTGGTCTTGTGTTTGGGGTGCAAAGAAAGGCCTGAGTTGCATTTATTAAGACCATAATGAACCTTATTTTTCAACAGTCTTTGGAAATGTTTATAATTTTTAAGCACTTCCCCAACTCCTGAATGTCTCCAATTTACCCTGGAAAGATTCTGGCCAAAAAATTAAAAGTTGCTCAAGCTGAATTTTTGCAAAACATTTGCATGGATGGAACAACGCAGTCTACTGCCAAAGATGCTCCAATTTAATTCTGCCTGGCAAGTTGGCTGGGCTTGTTTGTCATTTCATTAACAAAAAATAAACCTCACTTTTCTTCCTGAGAAAACAGCAAGTGTAGTGCTTTTGGGACAGCAAAGCCCAGGATGCTACTTCTTGATATGAAATATATATATATTTCTATAATGTGGATAAACAAAGCTTTTAAAAGCCTTTTTCTAGTATGGTCTCTGGCCAACCTGGGAAATTCAAGTTGTAGGTATGTGACTGAATAAAAATGACATAAAATATACCCTTAAATTTTGTTTTAATCACAAAGAAGCAATGTCATAAAAGAGTAATATCATAGTAAGAGGATTGATCAGGTAAACTGAGAAATGCTATGGTGCTCCATGCAAGCCAATAACTTGGCCTTTTTTAAATGTCAGCTTCATTTGGGGGCAAAATATCAGTAAAGTAGAGATGTGGGGAGAGAAGGTAAAATAAAGATATTTGTAATCTGTGACTCAGTTACTGTTCCTCAGAAGAAATGAAAGGTCAAATTAAAGATAGATGTACACATGGGTAATTAAGCTCATGTAAATATAACTTGGAAATCATATAGTTACTGCATTGACTGAGTTATGCAGAATATAGACAGACTAAGGAGAGGAGGGATGGCCGTGTGGATAAGACGCATAAAGGAAAGGTACTTGGAGAAGGTGATGCATCTGTGTTGACTAAAGGAGGACTAGGGGTGGGGCGGGGCAGGAAGAAGAGTGAGAATTGACATGGAGATGCAGTAGAGAGTAAACACAAATGAAACGATATAGCTGGCATGCAGAATTCTAAGCTGTTATATATTGGTAGAGAACAAAATTTAAGCTAGGTTAGAAACAGAACCAGAGAGAGGCAGGAAATAGTAGATGCAGGATAGAAAGTAGATTGGGACTGCCTTGTACTCTGTCTACAAGGTGGGGAAACAGTTGAGGCTTTTAAGCTGGCAAGCAGCAGGTCTACTCTGAGTTGTATATTAGGTAGATTTGAGGCTGACATGGCCAGTGGGAGAAAAGCCATTTAAATGGTACAGATGTCTAAGCAGGAGGGGAACCATCACAGGTGGCAATAATTCTGAACTACAACAGTGGTAGTGATGATGAGAATTATAGAGGATTCAATAAATATTTAGGGTGAGAAATTAGCGATTCCTGGTAATAAGCTTGATGTGGAAAACAACAAAAATTGGAAAAAGAGGAGCCCCAGTGACTCTTGGGTTTGTAGCTTTGATGAACACGTAGATGATGGTGGTACCAACCAATTCAGAGGGCAGAGAATGGGAAACCAGAGAACAGAGATAAGGTGAGTTTGCACCAGGTAGGTTGGAGGAGGCCTGATGGCGAATGGCAGGAAAGGACTTGAGCTACATATAAAATGTCTGAGTGGTTGTAAATCATGATGGTGGATGGGAGAACTGAAGGGGAGTGTGCAGGGTAAGAACAAGCAGAGACAGAATCACCCAGAGCGCACGTACACCAAGTTCAAGAGGCTTAAGTCAGGAGAGAGATCAGGATGAAGATGCAGAGGGACCAAGCCAAGGGAAAGGACGTTCAGGACAGGAGTAACATGGGCATAGACTTGAACCAATGACCACCTGTCCTGGACCACCAGGTCCATCAGTGGCTGGTCAAGTTCTCTTTCCTCTGTCCTCTCTGTTCCCTACCATTCACGTTTGAGAGACTTCCTGAGAAATTTTCCCCGGTCTGAGGATGCAGCCTCTTTAGCAAGCAAAACATGGAAAAGGGTGGATTTGGAGTCATTGTTTTCTTATTAAGTCTGCTCAGGAAATCAAGAAAAAGTATTATTTCTTAAACAATGACTATCTTTTAAAAAAATCTCTTCTTTCAATCCCAATTAAGCCCTGTCCACCATTATCAGAATGCTTACACTTTATATCAAAGCTTTTGCAATAGATGTGCAAGCCCATTGTGAGACATTCAACATGAGATCTGATTTATTGGCAAATTAAGTGGTTATTGTAGATATCAGTATTTGCGTGTGTGTGTGTGCACATGTGTGTATGTGTGTGTATGGTGCTGGGGATTGAACCCCAGGCCTCACACATGCTAGACAAGTGGTTTATCACTGAGCTACATCCACAGTCTTCATTATTTTATTTTGAGACAGAGTTTCACTAACTTGCCCAGAGTGGCTTTGAACTTGCAATCCTCCTGCTTCAGTCTCCTGAGTAGCTGGAATTTCAGGTATACACCACCACCACCAGGGTCACCAGTATTTTTCTATGCTTTAGAACCTCCTACCCTGGGAAAGAATGATGCAGCATAGTGGAAAGAGCATGAGTAGATTTTTTTTTTTTTCCTGGCTTTCTAACTACCTCAGTGCATAACCTTGAAAAGTCTCTTCTCTAAATTCAGTCTTCATTACAGCTACAAAAGGAGGTGCTTCTACTTCATTGTTTCTTCTTCCAGAGTTACCAGGTAAGAGGAAACTATGATAAATAACCCACCTACACATTCTGATATTTAGGAAATTCAATCAAAATATGTTTTGTGGATACCAAAACAAACACTGAGCAGTACCAAGGTCATAAAACCACGGCATACATCTTAGGTGAGAAATACCTACTAATAATAATCTTAAAAGCTAGCTCTACACATAGCCTTTTCTTTGTCCAATGAAAAGCTCATTTGAATCACACAGTACTTTTCGTTCAGAGTCCAATACCAAGGGTGTGATGACAAATCAAAGCAGGATTGTTCTAGCCTTAGTACACATGTCAGTGTCTCCAAAAGCAGCGTCAGAATGACAATTGCTAGAGACAAATGATTCATTTCTGTTCTGGTCTATTCACGAGAGAACATAACCACAGTTAAGATTCAATCTGAACTTCAGCAAGGCAACATCCATGAGTTCAGCTGCTTCTCTCTGTGGTGTGACCAGGCTGCGGAGAGGGACTGCTGAGAACTCTGGAGGGTGGGGACTAGGACACTGTGCTTTTAGTTTTCTGTCACTTCAAGTAACACATACTTGTGATCCTGGAGATAAAATGGAATAAATTAAATGGAAAAAAATTATTCCCTTTCTTTTCTTCATTTCAGAGACAGAAGGAAGAAAAAAAAAAAAAAGCCATGCCAGTAAGTATGCTTGGTCCCCCTTCTAGAATTTGCCGGATCCTGCATAGGCTCACTTAATCTTCTTCTACATGTAACATTTTTTAACAGAAAAGCAGAACCTTCAATTTTTAATTTCTTTCTATCTACTGTTTTCTAGATCCTCCTTCCATTGTGTTGGATTTTGCTGTTGTGTTTAGTTTGGGTTTTGTATGGTGATTTTCCTTTATGACTACTAAATTTAGTAGTCATATCTACACAGTAGTTTCATTTCTACACTCTTGGCCAGGACTTGTTGACCTCTCACCTGAATTCTTGGGGCTTCTTTCAACTGGCCCGCTGATTTCTGAAAATTAAGGCTCTTTGTCTGCCTTCCTAAGGTTCTCAATCTTCAAAAATAAGCCTATTACCATATAAAGCAGAATTGCTCAAGTTGTATCCATAGACTTTTTCACCTCCACTTTCTCCTTCAGTTTCCATGCCATATTTCATACTGCTAGTTTTTCCAACTTTGCAGTGCACATGGGCCCTCCCTCCACCAGGGTTGCTTCTGTCTTACCCGTTTCCAGTCTGCCAAGTCCTCAGGCAAGTCCTCTAATGCTTACATCATCTAACCATCTCTCTTTCATAAGCCTTCACCCAATCTTCTCCCTTGTCCCTCAACAATGCCCATCTCTAGACTTGTGTAAGAAGTCTCGCTTTGCTGGAAATATCCAGAAAGCAAACATCCCTCAGCTGCAATTTCCCAAGCACACACCACTCTATTCCATCCCATTTTCAGTACTTAAAATTACCCTATGTTTTAAATATTTCATGCCTTCGTTACCTAAGTAGTGTTTTCTACTCCACGTTTATTTTGTCTATATGTTTTTTATTAGGTTTCGAACGTAAATGCGGGCATTGTAGCTACTGTCTAGTCACAATTTTTATAATGTAAAAAATCTAATGTTGACAATAAAATAGAAAGTATGCATATTTACCTGTTCTTCAATGAGGATATAAATGGACAAATCATCTTGGTAACCCCATAGCTTGGCTCTCTCAGCTCCCCAGTGGGCTTTGAAAGCACTAAGCCTGTTTCTTACCTTGCTCTCTGTCCTGTGGAGCTAATCCAACCATAGACTTGCCTTTGAAGTCAACTGGAACATCATGCATGGGTGAGCTCCAGAGAGCACACAAAAGCAAGAAAAGAAATCTGACATGTTATTCTTAACCAAAGGGACTGTACTATTTCTGAGTTTCTATATATACTTGGGCATCCCACAGACTTCAAGAGCCTGCCGATAAAGTAGAAGAAGACGTTGAAGTTAGCAAAGTCCTAGGAATGGGCAACAGATAAAGTCACAATTGAATCAACGTTTTAAATCCCAAGCAAGTCATTCTCATGTGTGTTTTTTTTTTATTTCCCCTTTATCAAGAGTCACCACAAATCACAAATAGAAAATTCTCTAAGGCTACCAAACCACTCTCCGACAATGTCAAGCTCTTCTGCAAATGGCACCCACTCCTCATCTAAGGTACAAAAATTGCCTTGTAGACTAGCATTGAATTCTAAGCCACAGACATTTATCCAGAATCTTTACTGAAAAGGAGTTATGCACATCAAGTCAAGAGCACCATCAACATCTTCATAAAGAAAAGCAAAAAGCAGCTCTCATAGCACATAGCCCTCCACGGCCACTTACAAAACACTCTCCATGGTATCAGTATATAATGCAACAACATGGGAAATATAAATCAGTTTTATACTATAATATCAACACCACGGCATTACTCTAATCCCACACTCAAAGGCTTAAGCTCAATTACATTTGGAAACTAAATTTATTATGTACACGTCTTTTGATCCCATAAGTCCTTTCCTAAAAATGAAATAAAAGAACCAACAAAGAAGAACCCACTTAATACATACTTAAACAAGTACTTTGGGGTGATTTTCTATATTTCTCCAAATGTCTATGAATTAATTTGTAAATGGTGGATAATAATGATTCTTGCCTTATATATAGCCCACATGAGTATGATGCCTGACATGGTGAGAAATGGTCAAATAATGTTACGAAAGTGGGTGTTATAATCCTTATTTTACAGAAGAAGAAACTGAATATCAAAGATGCTAAGCACCTGGCTCAAGGTAGTCGTAGGTCTGGAATTTCAATCTAATTTGTTTTAATCCCAAAGCCTGTGCCCTCCTGCCACAAAGGTTGCTTCTTTTCTTTGAGCCCCAAAGTAAACAAGAAAAGGAGATGTCAGCTGAGAAGCTCCTCCAACACCATCATGCAAGCATGAATGTATTCTAATAGCTCTCTCTTTTGTGAGTACTTAAATGTGAGGATATTAGACTTTCAAAAATCATCTGAGGCCTTCCAATCACAGGATGCTAAACTCCAACATAAAAGGGGCCAAAACAATATGGCGCAGATAGATGGAACATGCACCTGGGAATCAGAAACTCAGTGGTGACTGACAAGAAATGAATTCACCAGAGCATAAAAATTTCTCTGTGCTCATGGACCTTGATACCATGCTATAACCTGGATTTTATATTTAAATATTTTGAGATGAAGGCTAGGAAGTTGACTTGCCATTCAAAGCATCAGTAGTCAAAATATTTTAGCTACATATTGGAGTGAAGACCTTAATGGCGAAAGCAGCTCATACCAAAGATAACTTTTTCTTCAATAAGCACACTGGAGGTGTACCAAAGAGATGCATCCTGTCTCCTCAGAGTGACAGATAAGGACGTCTGCTCCACAACAGAGTTACTTCAGAGACATGGCACTAAAATTAACTGGAGGAAGACTTTGGAGTCCTGATCTAGCAAGTCAAAGTCAAACTGAGAATAGATGAATCTTTAAAACAAAAACATGATCCCCCCCACAAATATTTTCTTTCATTTTTTTCTGATTCACAAATGTGACCATATATGACATCCCCCAATGTATGATATTTTGACCTTTTCAAGTGTTTTGTTGTCATCGTTATTTGTTTCTCTCTCTTTTTAAGTAGCCTGAGTATAGGTCAGAAATAGCCTTTCTTAGTCTCTAATCTTCATGTTCTTTATCCCCCAGTAGGGGATGGGGAGGTGAGGGAAGAAAATCCTATTGAAGAACTAGTCAACCATACCTTTTACATCCTATGGAGTTCAAAGGTGCCTTCTGCAAGTGGGGAGCAAGATGAAACACAGTGCAGGGCAGACTGCTGTGACAGAGGTTCCCTATTAGGGACTACCAGAGGCAGTCACAGTCACAGGGACAGGTATGTCATGTGTCTGCTGTTATCTGTTTATACAGATGGATGGTGACCCTTGATCCCCAAAGACCCTGAGAATTGAAAGCTGCCACATCATAAAAAAGATGCTGCTACCTGTTCTCCATGACATATCTGATCTAAGTCCTTTCCCATGCTCAGGAGAACCACTCTCATCCTCCAACTACCCTCCAAAAATGAACATCTTTCTCCCTGGCTTATAGAATGCCACCTAAAGTCCTTGGGAGATGTCTAGTAAAATGGTTACACATTTTTCTTAGCAATTCTTCCCTTCCCTGAGCAGAGAAGGCAGAAACAGCCAAAGCTCTTCTCTCTACATTTACAGAACAAACCCGTAAGATAAAAGGAGAGAATAACTGTCATTACAGGGCTATTGCTTTTTAACACACGGGTAACTAATGGCAAAACTTCAAGGCTTTTTAAATAAAGTTAAAAAAAAATTGTTTGGACTGGCTAAGTTTTGGTTTTCTTGGAAAATGATAATGAATATGGACAATTATTGTATTTCCTTAAAATCCTAAAATTTTATATTCAAGACAGAAAATGAGAATTGAACCACTCCCAAAGCTCTCTGCTTAATGCTAGGAGCTTTAAATAAAGATTTTGCTTCTTTGGAATAGTGTTTTTAACACATGTAGGTAAAGGGCACAACATTTATGTCAGAGAACAAAGCCACAGGCAGGGCTTTACATGATAATGGATGTTAAGATAAATTTAAAGATTTTTGTTTTCTTTTCTTTAGTCCTGATGATTGAACCCAGAGGTACTTGACCACTGAGCTATATCTCCAATCAGTCTTTTTTTGTTTTGTTTTTAATTTTTTGTTTTGAAACAGGATCACATTAAATTACTCAGGATCTTGCTAAGTTTCTGGGGATGGTATCAAACTTTTGATCCTCTTGTCTCATTCTCCCAAGTTGCTGGGATTACAGGTATGGGCCACAGCACCTGGCTAGAATTGACTGACAAACCCAGTACTGTTTTGAAGAGAAACTTTTTTTTTTTTTTTTTTAATTGATGGTGGTAGTACTGGGAATTGAATTCAGGGCTTTGTTACACTGTTCCAACTGAGCTATATCCTCATTCCTGAAAACTTTCCCATTGTATGGAATGAGTTAGTCTGTCTTCTAAAGACAGTGAAAAACTTGAAGGATTTTTTTAAAAAATAGACACATAAATAATGATTTTAAGTATTTTAAAAACATTTCAATTTACATATATGTCTAACTTTTGGAAGCATATCATGAAGTGTGATTAGGTCAACGAGAAGCTCCACTAGCCCCACAGTCCCCAAAGTGCACACAAGTACACAAACACACTCACACACATGATTTATTATAAGGAAGTTTGGGGCAATTTACTTATTAACACAACAGCATAGTTAACTTTTTAATAGTTCTGCGCAAGTGAAAAACCTAAAGCTTTGATGATGAAATCTACTGAAAATCCATTTACTAGAACTAGCCTTTAGTCTGAATATTGTTATTGTTCTCACAACAAATAATCTGAACCAATATTCTGAGGCTAAAAGCTATACTTGATTGTTAATATTGCTTTCTACCTGTGAGGAAATAGTTTTTCCCTTCATAATACTAAAGTATGATTGCTAAGAGTAATTTTATTATATTATCCAATTAGTTCTTTAAAGTTCTTTTTCTCTCTCTAATTATACTCTAGTTGATGAGGGAAAGATCACATTTTGTTCTTTCATAAAATCCTCACAGGGCCTTAGCAACTCAGGTCAGATGAAATAACCACGGGGGGAAGTCAACAGAATTATTGAGTGAATGAATGACTCAGTTTTCTCAAATTTGTGATAAAATTCAAAAGCAATACTGTTTCAGTTACAAAGATCATATGCTATTCCACCTTTTACCCAACCTGGAATGGAAAAAACAAAGTACCCCACATAGAAATGCTGAACTCATTTAAAAATTTTATTTTGTGGCAAAGAATCAGAAATTCATTGGCATATATGCCCATATATCTTATTGTATTTCCCCAACCAAAATAATAACACTAGTATCATCAAAGTGATATCTGGAAGAATTTTCAATGTTCATCAATATTAGCATGTCAATGAGTGGCTGGTGACATGAGGAGGACAGGATGTCATGGCATTAAATGAGTTGACTCAAACTGAAGACAACCAAACTCGGGGTTCAGATGTTTCTAGCACTTTGATAGCACCAGGCTGAAAAAAAAAAAATGACCAAACAACACATGCAAAAAAAAAAAAAAAAAAAAAAATTCAGTCTTTAAGATGATATGCCTATTTATACAGATAACTCTAGTCCATACATTTGCTACTTGGGAAACTACTTCCCTGGACTGAATTAAGCACAACATCTGATGAAAGTCCGTCTGTCTCATGTTTCCATTATATAAGTGTGCATCTTCTAGGTGGTGTCCCTGAAACTTGAAAGTTATACCATTCTCAATATTTTTTTAATTAAAATTAAAAGCCGCTAACATGAAACTATTTTCGTAAATGTCACCAAATGGAATTTTGTTTTAAAGATCATCAGCATCATCATACAACACACCTAAAAATGGAATGGTATTATTCGTGCGTCACTTACAGCATTTTACATACTAAGTCCAGAGCCAACCAACCAAGCAGAGGACTGGGGAATTTTTTTTTTTCAATTTTGATCTTCTGACCACAATGACTTACTAAATTAACATGTTTAACAGTATCTTCTATCTGTATGTACATTCAAATTAGTATGCAATGTTTCCAAATTTGTATAATATGAATTCAAGAGGGAGCCAGAGGATCTATCTTTGAAAGAGAAAACAACCAGTTAATTCAGAGGAAAAATAAATTTAACTGACTGGGGCTGCATGGAAAAAACTGGCTGATTAAATATTTCCCTTTCCAACTGCATGTGGTGTGTTCTTATGGCAAATCACAGGGGCTAAATATTGTTCTCCATTTGCTTCTCTCGATTGTGCACCCAGGTGGCAGCGGGATCCCAACAATTACACACTGTAGCTAAGTGCCAAGGTTCATGCCTGAAATTAGTGTCAAAATGAAAGGACCATAGAAAGCTGGGGTCAAAGGGGACTCAAACTCATCCTCTGCATTTTATCGACATCAACACAGCATGTGACAATCATTTGGAGCTCAGTTCATTTGGGGAGCTCTTGTGGACTGTTCAGCTGCTGCTATTACAATACCAACTGGAGAAATCGTCCTGGTTTCTTAAAAGGAAGAGAGCCTCAAAGTCTCATAGCTGAAATTTATCCTCACTTTTCTTAACCAGGGAGCAGGAATTCCCAAAGAATAGGGAAGCTCAGCAGACGGCTCCCCTGTAAGGAAGTTAGAGAGTACCTACAACCTGTTACATTCTCTGGTTTAGGAAATAGTTTCTCCAATTTGCTTTACCCAGAAAAATTAGTACATGCTACATGTATATTAAGTAAAAGTAAAGCCTCCTGGAAGTAAGTCCTATATATATATTTCTGTTTATACGATCCTGACTCCTACAGACAGTAAAACCGTTACACAGCAGGAGTCAGTTGTCGCAGTTGCTTTAAAAAAAGATCCACCTGAATTTCCATGCGAAGTAAAATCTTTACCTTGATGACTTGGTTTGCAAGACAATTAAAAAATATATATGTACATATGTGTGTGTGTATTTGTGTGTGTGTGTGTGTGTGTCTTGAGATTTGAAGGCTACACTTTTGAATTGAACAAAATCATAAAATTAACCTTGAGAGCTGCTTGTTAATAGAGAATTGCAGGTATTTGAAGGTCGAATTTGGCTTTTTTTTAAGATAAAAAAAATCCAATATGAAGTATTAACAAATAAAACTTTATAGTAGATAAGGAGATGTCTCCTTTTGGGGGAGAGAAAGTGGCCAGCAACTTTGATGTTACTGACATATGTCCCAGAGAATAGAGAAATCATCAAACACAGAGTGAAATGGTGAAACCAACTTAGCATCAGCTGCACTGTGCACCTGAGTGATGGAAAACAAATCAAACATAACACAATTGAACTTTTTTTTTTTTAGAAACACCTAAAGTTTATTCCCTCTCAAATGCATGAATGTTGATAAAGTGACAGCTTATTCCCAAAAGAAGCCAAAACATATTTGAAAGTAAAGACTATTGTCTATATTTACACATTCCTTAATAAGATCTCTAATCCCAATATATATAAAGATTTCTGGAGGCCTTGAGGTAGAGATTTTCTCTTTCCCTGCTAGCTTTCCTCCAGCTGTCAATCTCTCCCTCTTCCTTCTTTCCCCTCTTCCCCTCCTCCCCACTTCCCAGCTTCAAAAGTGTGTCCACTGCATGCCCTCGGCCAGGCACCTTGCTAGGCCAGCAGTTGGGCCATTATTCCCAATCCTTCCAGTTCTATCCTTTTTACTTTCTATGCTTATTTCACTGTTGTTTCCTGAAACTCTTTGCCAATCTGTCAGTTGGGCACATCTGCAGATATAGACCCAAGAAATGTGCCAAGTGTCATCTAGCCTCAAATCACCTTAGTTGTTGCAAAGGTCACAGGTCAAATGATTGATGCAGATCAAAGAATCTGAGGATTTCATTTTTAAGACAGGCTTCCTGAGAGTCACCATGAACTTTGACCCAAACCACTGGGGGATAGATGGCTTTGAGAAACCAGTGATGAAATTGTTTCAGGAATAATCAGAGAAAATTCAGGACAAAGTTCTTGGGGCAGCGAGATCAGTCTACCAGGGTAGAATTCCAAGTTGGAAATAGGAAATGATGCAGTGGGAAAGAATGACTGAAGCCATATAGTAAGAAAGCTAAAGAGTTTTGAGATTTTATAATAGTATCCTATTAGCTCTGGGGAATCCCTAGATGCAGAGGGAAATAATAGGAGTACCAAGGGAATTATTGTCTAATAACTAAGGTCAAGAGACTTGGGTAATAAAGTCCATGGGCTTTAAAGTCTGTTACATTCATCACTGTATTTTGAGCATCTTGAGCAAGCCTAGGACATTATATAATACGATCAATAATGTTTGTTGAATGACTAGAAAAATTGAAAGTACCTGAAGGACCTAGGTTTTAAGTCATCACAGCTGCTTACAAGCTTTGTGACCTTGAGAAAGTTATTTAACTTCTAAAGGCTCAGTTTCCTCATCAACATACAGGGATGCTACCTTTCCCATGAGGTGGCACGGAAGATTAAATTAGAAAATAAAGGTAAAGGGTTCAGTACATTGTCTGACATATAAGTATTAGCCATAAATAATTAAAAATCCTTAAAGTAGTTAAAGAAGCACTAGAAGGAAGTGTAGAAATAATAAAACCTATTTAGCGTCTGCTGCGTAGTGGACCTGAACAGCAGAAAGAATGTTTAAATGCATATGAGAAAGAGCAGTTCTTAAAGCACATTCTCACTGTTTTAGCTACAATGTTGTCTAAATTGTTATAGAATAGAATAGAATATTATATATACATATATACATACACACATATATTTAAGCCATTAAAAGAATAAATAAGAGAAATGCAAGTTTCAAACTGATGTGGTTAGTGATATGATTAGCTGATGTACAACTAGTGAGATTCCTATAATATGCAAAATCAGGCAAATAATATTTAATAATGAATTAATGGTGACTATTAATTAAAGAGCTACAAGATTACTGTCAGTCATGTGTTAGGCACTGAATAAAAGTTTTTTGAATGAATGAACAACTTCTAAACCCACATAGGAAAAGATATTTTTAAATAACATATTTGATTTCCGTGTTTCAAATTTATAGCAGATTGAATTCTTCCAATTCTTCCTTGAAATTTAATTGTTTAAAAAATGTCTGCAGTACACTATGTTAAAACCCTTAAGACTGTAATAATTAACTACACACCACATGTTCCTGATCACTGTGTACGAACTTACCTGACCCTAAGGAAATTCCTGTCCTAATGGTATATTTCAATATTTGCATTTGAACTGTGGACTCAATTGTCAGAAAAATACAGGAAATTTGAGGATTTATACAGAATAAGTACACTGTGGCTAAATAATGTCAAGAAACATTAGGACATAATCATAGAGCTTAGAGATATTATTAAGGATGCAAAAAGATTCTGTCCACTATATGATATGATAATATAAAATCATAAAGTCTAGCAACTCTCAAAGGAATCAAGGTCATTTCAAGTGTATAAAGGTCATCTCTTAAAAAAGAGATTATAAACACTATCAAGTAAACATGATTTTCTTAAACCATCTGTCATTTAAGCAAAATCTACTCAACCAATAGCAGTGAAAATTAAAATCTGCTGTTGTATCACAAAGATGATTAATACAAAACCTGTAGATAAAACTTTATTACTTATCTTTGCCAACAAGCTACAATAGTTACTTGGGGTGATATCTTCACTAGCTACTAAGGCCCCTCCTCTGCTAGTTAACTATCAACAATTAATTTCCTAGATGATGTTGTTTTAGGGGAAATAAACCAAGATACCCGAAGGAAAGTTTTTACTGAATTACATAAGGAATTTGCTACTACTGGGAAAATCTACATTCTAATAACACCTTGAACAGCAACCCAAGGCCAGCTCAAATCTTTCAGCACTTCCTATACAATTTTTAATGAAGCAAGTTTGGGGCTATTTTTTCTCTCAAACTCAGACAAATAGGTCAGATAAATAGCTTCAAAGTCAATACAACTTTCTAGGTGACCAGAAAGACAAATGGCACACCTAAAAGACAAAACCCAAAATTATAGGAGACAGAAAGAAACTAAGAGTAACCAGTTGCTCTGTAACAATGGTACTGGGAAAGAAATACTAATTTCAAAAATAAAGCAAACTTGGGGATATTTTCAAGTGTATCAGAAGAGAATCATTAGATATGAGAGCTTAATTTTACATTTTACAAAATAATTGGCTTGTTAATTCATCAGTATTATAGCCTGACTTTAAATATTCACTCTAATCAAATTAAATGTATAAAAAAGTGTTCTAAATTAGCATTTTGAACAACGCAGTTTGGAAGCTATTGGCTTCGTGCAACTTGTACAGAAAAATTGATGTAAGGATTTCATTTTGACTTACATGAAAATTGACCTAATATGTCACAACTCCAGTTCCCAGAGGATTTTATTCTTTAAAAGCTATGTGATTAACTTTACTCGTGTGTACATCTCCCGAAAGAATTGAGATGCCAAGATATTCCTGGTAATATTAGCTGTAATCTTCCTAAGTTTATATATCGGCACTTAACTATTCAATAAAATAGATTTAATAGCTACATATTTGCATATGTATTTTTATTTATTAGTCCAGTTTTAAATTTTACAGAACACATGATATCTGATAGCAAAGTAAAATTCATTTTGTGATAGCGCTTAGTATTTTTTCTTTCTCTTTTCTCAGCTTTCTCGGACACAAATACTATTTTGTCTTTCCTCTTTAAACCACAGGCTATTGTATCAAATATTCCTTTCTTTAAGAAACAACCAATTATCCTGGGGAAATGTCAAATTAAAACAAAAATAATCTGGAAATACTGTTATCTCTCGAGCTAACTGCAATTTTGTGAAGGCTGAAATAAATGCATGAAGACTTTTCTGAAATAACTTTTACATAAGGATAAAATGATTTCTATATAAGAAACAATTACCAGCCACCATTATTAGCAAGCTAGAATGAGCAATAAAAACATTGTATTTGGAATGAGATATTAAAGAATAGCTATTAAAACATTTTACTCAATTTCTATTACACCTTAAAATGAAAGTCATCAAAATGTCATTACAGGCCTTTTCCCCAGATTCTTCAGAGAGTGAATTTAATCATTTCAGGAAATTGAGCGCTATCCAACATTCACTTAAATCCTTGAATTAACAGCAAAGTAAAACAGATTCAAGATTTATAAGACATTTTATATTCAAATAGGTCCACATACATTCAGATACATACCAGGAAGTATTTGTCTTCATATACCTAGAATTAAATATTTCTTGAGAAATTAATCACTCATTGAAAATATTACCTTCCCAAAGACCTATAGTCAGAAACCCTAGTAAAGGAATTACAAGTTGAGCTTTGCAAAAACTGAGTTAACAAAGCACTGAGGTGTCAGTTTAAAAGAAAATCTTTAAAATATCAATTATTTGGAAATTAATTTTAGCCACAATTATTTCTTATGCAAGAGAGCTTATTAGTTTTGACTGCTGTTGTACTGAAGAGCTAAACACACATTGTACAGGTGCAATTACAATAAATAAAGGCAACCTTATGCGTTCTTTCAGAAAACCAGTACTCTGAAGAATTTTCAAGCCGGAAGAGACCTTTGACATCACCTAATCCTAGATTGTAATTTACTGGTTCTAGGAATAATATCTACATAAAATAAAGACCATTTCTATCGATCCCCAAAGGATCATTTTCTCTAAAGAAATAAAAAGCCACTTATTTCCAAAGCTGAAAAAGCAACAGACGAAGCACCTGATTGTATTTTGTTAACAAAAGCTAGCCAATCTGTAGCACAGTGTCTAACAATAAAATTCTCGAAGTTATTCTCTTTGAGTCTTATATATTAAAAATAATGTAAAATAGTCATATTTAGAAAGCTGTTTCCTAATAGAACTGGCAAGAAGGACATGAAATGGTTTAAAAATGGCACCTTAAAAATATGCTGATTTTTTTTTTACCTTTCTGTTGGAGGAGGGTGTCACTTCTTATGGATCCCATTTTCTTGAAGATACTCAGTGCTGGCCGACTTAGAATAAAAAACCATTAGCATAATACTTAAAAAAAAAAAAACCTGCCTTACAAAGCCGCAATCTCTCTCGGAAGAAAGCTGATAGTGCTTATAAGCAATAAATGGCTTCCCTGATACCTATTCTGTCATCTTCATCTTATTAGCAGAGTGTATGTTCCCTGCAGCTCCCATCAATTAGTAAATTTAAGGGGACGGGAAATGTATTAGGGCTCATCTGCTGAATGCGGCTGTGGTCTCCATCGCCTCTTAATCACTGCATCTCCTTTCTAAGGAGGGTCTAGAATGCAAGGAAGTCCGGGGACCATTAAGTGGCACACAAGCAGAGCATTCCTGGGAGTCACCAACCCGGGACTCAACTTTCCCTCAGAGAGCCAGCCCCAAGGCTGAGAGCGACAGAGCCGCCCGTGGCTGAGCCACACACAGCACATCTGCCTGTCTGTGCCTGAGCACTTGTCGAAGCAGACAGAGGCCAACACTGGCAGAAAAACTCCTCCTGACTTCTTGCTCCAGCCAAATCCAGGCATTGAGGAAGCCCCTGCTAGGGAGAAGGTGAGGAAATGGAAGGCTCACTCTCCCTCTTCTATCCACCTAAGCCACATCATCGGAATCACAAATGAAATGCTAATGGCCAACTAAATGAATGCCAATTTCCTCCACTTTGCTCCAAGTTTCAGTGGCCCCTCCGCAATAAAAGACAGCTGTTTGTGGAGAATGCCTTGTTCCATACCATTAACTCAGAACAAAACATATTTTTAGTCCGACAGTCATGTTTACTTGTAAGAACTGATGAATTGCTAAGCACCATTTATTACTCCCAGACAAAGACATTCAGCCACAATTTTGGACATAAATCAAGGTACATGCTCCTCAATTAAAAAAAAAAAAAAAAAAAAAAAAAAGACTGCTTAAGTCCCCCAAACCACAGAGATTGAGGTCAGACTGGCCATAGCAACCACCAACAGAACTTGGGCCTCCAGGAGGACCTAGCAACCGATAAATGAGTTCAGATCTCTTTTCATCTCCACTGGTGTGAAAGCCAAAATTAAAAAGATTAGATCACCCTGCACCCATTACAAAAGGTGCCACAATGAAAAAGTCATTTCCAGCCTTTGAATCACATCAAATAAATAACATTCATCCCTGCTATAATGAACAACTTTCAAAGTAAATTGAATCTCCATAGTGCTGCTTTCCCTGGCTGCACAGTATTTACATAACAATATATCACAGGAAGCCCCGAATGGGTCTTGTAAATGGGGGAACAGGGATAAAAAACATCTTGAGCCCCGATTACTGTATATTCACACTGCTTTCCCTGTCCCTCTCATTTGAACAATGTGTGGTATCAGGAACATAAACAATGCCTTTAAATTGTGGGAATTGAAAGTTTTCAGTACATTTTTAAATGCCTGGAACTCATCCCAATACACTCTCTTTGTGGAGCACAGAGAACATAAAAATCATTTGACCTCCTAAATCCAAGCCCTGGACTCATTTTTGGGACAAAGAATTCTCATCTCTGTGTACACTTGCTCCTTTGTTCACACCAACAATTTTTCAACCTAAATATCTGCTGAGTTTTTATATATTACTTTAAAATGAAACACATTTGCAGATTTTTTTTGGAGCGTGCAGCTCATTCATTGTATGTCATTTCCTCGAAAGTACCAGGTATTCTCTATTGTTATAACAATGTCTACGAAGTTTTAGTAATACCTCCACACCCAGTGTCCATCCTTAACACTTTAATCTTCACTCAATGTCTCCTGGCTATTAAATAATAATGAAGCAGCAATCTCCCAAATCACAGCAAGTCTCATAAACTATTGTACATTTCATAGATTTCAAATGGAGTGTGTTCAAAATAAGACAGCTAAATCTATGGCAAAAATACACACCAGCATAATCGTATCTTTTTCTGGCAGCTCACGTAGATATTACTATTTGAACTCCACGGGGAATCTCATTAATTTTTAAAACTCACTGACCTCAGTATGGTTGAGTGTAAAAATAATTACAAATTAAGAATGAAAGAGCATCACTTAATTCCTGCCCAGCCATATGTTCCACGTTGCACAAAACATTGCTAACTATCACCAAACAGAATTTTTTCCAGATACAAATTTAAACAGCATGATGAATGTCACCACACAGACGTAAAAAGCAGCTCACCAGCCCGGCTCACACCTCACCTCCGACGATTCTAGTAACACAAAGCCGGAGAACACAGGTTTGAAGGCAAGTGACAGCCCCGATGATGCCCCTCTCGAAAATATTTCCCTACGAGACTCGCTTCCTATCCCAATGTCTCAGCCACAGGGATGCAGAAACGCTAGAATCAAGCATAAATATTTTCTTACCTAAAACTTGTCAGAAGGACGATCTTGTCATTGTTGTCACCTCCAGTGCCCCCTCTCTCACCATCGTGGAAATTGGCTCCACTATGTTTATAGCTCTGTGCCTCAGTGACAGCGGTGACACTCAACTGCCTGCATAGAACCTATGAGGGGGAAATGAGAGAGGGAGGGAGAGAGAAAGAGAATAAGACAGAGGGAGGAAGTGTGTGTGTGTGTGTGTGTGTGTGTGAAAGAGAGAAAGAGAAAGAGACTAACAGAGCCAGAGAGATTGCTGACTTGAGACTAAGAAGCTAAAACCTCCGGCCAAGTCAAGCCTGAACAAAATGATCAAGCTCTGTCCTTCATCAAGAGAGTAGACAGATATATATATATATTTTTTTTTTCTCGTCCACTGAAAAGTGGGACTGTCATTGGGGATTCTCACCAGGAAAGCGCAGACAGAGGCAGACCTTCTCCAGAGTGCCAGTGCTGCCCAGCAGTCCGTGCAGAATACAGGTACCTATTGTTCCAGAGACAGATATGTAGCCAGCCAGTCAGACTCTGACAGATCTCAGCAAGCCAGTGAGCCTGCCTTCATTTTAACTCCTTCTTTACTAGTGCTTTTTGGTGAGATGCGAAGGTCTTCTCATCACCCATGAGAGATAAATGGGGATGATACAGATGAACTCACTGCAGAAACTAATCCTTTATCTTTTCAAAGGGGGGGGGCTATTTTTGCCACTACTACTAAAATGCTGAATTTGATGCAAGTGTCTTATTTTGGTGGGGGGGGGTATGGAAAAATGAAGCATTAGATCACACAGGCAAGACTTAGCAAGTAAAAGAAAGCTTTGACATCCAAGATGAACAGTACAGCCAATTTAAAAAGGAAGAGAGTAATCGGGGTTATTTAAAACACCCTGAGTGTAAATACATATACTGTAAAACAGATAGGGGGATACTTAAGCCAAAGAGGTTCCAGCCTTTCGCATAGGGGTGTGGCACATTGAAAACATTCTGCATAAAAAGCCACCCCAGAGGACCTATGTCCCCCTAGGTCTGAAGTCCTTTTGGTCCACTTTTTTTCCTAGACTTCACTGTTTTCTCAAACACCCCCAAAACAACTCCCATCTCCAATGCTAAAATAAATTTTAAATCATGCAAAATAAAGGAAGCTCAGAGAAAAATAACTTATTCTATCTTCTCCCTGATGGATCCCGAGATCCAGGAATACATCTCATTCTTTCAATTCCTAGACCTTCATAAATGACGGTGGGTTTCTAACTTTCATTTTTGTGTATTAATTGAATAATTTTCTTTTAAGGAGTGGAAGGAGACAAAGTGCCTTGCATTTGAGTATTTAACAATAACATAACAAAAAGAAAAGTGGCTTGTCATTGGGTTAAGACAAGAAGTGGACCTGTCCTCACCCCCAGACACTTAACATATGAGCACTTTGTTTTTTGTTGTTTTTTTTTTCCTGGAATGAACACCCATCCTCATTAATTTTTACCATCACTCAAATAATCGAATATAGTAGGTGTGCTGTATGGTGTAGAAAATGGTTATGAAATTCCTTCGTAAGATCCACAGTCAGGCATCACTTTACAAAGCCAGAGGGTAAATATTCCATGCAATGGGGGAGGCTTAGCCATGCATGGCTGTTAATGCTAATGAGACATGTAGAACATATCTGTTTACTGCCGAACAGCTTTCCCCGAGTATCTAGGTTTTGCTTTATTTGTTTTTAAAAGCAAACTAATAAGAGATCACATTGTGGTGCTTCAAAACTCCATTTAAGAAAAAACAAAAAACTGAGAAAATACAGGAACTTCCTTTCATACTGTCTGTTGTCCTAAATCCCAGAATTTCGAAACCATTTCAAGTCGTGCTAATTTAACTAGGACACTAAGCAATTAATATAGGCTTTAGAAACTCTTTCAGAAGTTAAAATTGCTTGACGTGGTGACATCTGAAATGGTTGCCTTGTGGTTTGTAGTCCGGGAGAGTTGTTATTATGTTCAAGATGTCAAATGACTTTACCTGAACAAGGAAAAAAAGTATGGATGGATTTTTACTAAACTCATCTTAATCTACAAATCAGGAACAAGAGAATCTTGCAGTCTGTTTCTTTTATGTACATAAACTGTGTTTTCCCCCCCGCAAAGGCCACCCATTTTAAAGAACATGCATATTTTTGTGAAGTTCAAGGGACAACTTCATTTATTATGACCATCTTAACAGCAAAACAGCAGAGGCCCATGCAATGAAAGAAAGGAGGATAAATTATAGGAACACACGTTGAACAGAGCCAGATCACAGGAGAAGAGACAGCTTCCCAGCTTCCCAGCTTCCGTGCATAGTTCCCGTGACTGCCTTTAAGGCTGTAGTTTAAAGGGGGCTTGTAAGCTCTCACTCCTGAGCATGTGATAAGACTTAGGTGTAAGTACATTTAATTAGAGCATTACCCAGGCCCCATCCAGATGTTATTATCTTTTGTGGGTTTTTTTTTTTTCTTTTTCTTTTGATCTTTCTTTTCCACTTCTGTTGTCTTCAGAAAACCAAGTTTGGTGTGCCAGATTTTAAATATTCGGCTCTTAGCATGTTTGAATGCAGACAGATCTCACAGTAGGGGGCCATTATTTTCTGGAGGCATTTGCAGAGGGTTATCAGCATTAATGAGAGTCATGTGCACATGCAAATCAAAACAGATACGCCATGGAGAGTGTGGACGTGCGTGTGTGTCTCTCTGTGTATAAATGGATAGCTGTATTGTGCAATGCACACACTTTTGTATGCTTCATGAGTAGGAAAAAAGATCTTTTTTTTATTTTCCATAATAGGGACCTTCATGAAGTCTCTGTCTCTGTCCTTAGAACACGCCTGAGGTATATACCACACAGCTATAAGTTCAAAATTCATACATCAGTCCCCAATTTGCCATGATTCATGTCAAGCAAAACTCCAACATGAAGTGTCCACCACTTCTTTAAAGAAAAAAGTATATATCCTGTCCCATGTGCTGGGTCTCTAAGACCTATATGGAGGAGAGTTAGGGGTACCACTCATTCACAGTAGCAAGGGGCAGACTCGTTGCTCTAAGGGTCTTAATCTCTTTTTGGCCACATAGCTTGATCTGAGAAACCTCAAGTTAGGTTTCCCAGAAGAGATGTGAAATGAAACCAGAATCCCTTCCTTATCTTACAGAATATTCCAGTTTTTAGGATTTGCCCCCAGGACATGCTGGAGACACACTTAGTTATTCATTCACACAAGGAACCTCAAACTGGTATAACTTCTGAAAGACGCTCTGGGAATATTGAAAGTAACCCAACTCCAGCAAAGTTAAAAATAGTTTCTCCACCAAATTAAACATTATCCAAGCTCTTGACACAGTTATTAAATATATAGAAGATCACCTCTGTGCATAATCTACAAATAGCTTCAATTACATATTAAGATTATAATTAAAATCTTCATCTTATCTCCATTAACCGATTTGAGAGTATATTCTGGTTTGGAGTGAAAGTTCGTGAGGAATCAAGATTTTTGATGGTGGCAAGTTGGAAATTCATGGCAAAATTACTAAATGTTTCTAACAGAAAAGAATGCAAAACTATGAACAACTTCTGAGACCCACTTTAGTCCATGTGAGTATTAAATACCATAAAGAGATTTCCTGGTGACTTCTGCTCCACAGAACCTCACCTTCTTGAGAGAGAGACAGAAAAGCTAAAACTTCTGCAGGGTGCCAGAGGACAGTGTTTGATGACATTCAAAATTAAAATGTTAAACAAATATGATCATACAATTCAGCTGATTAGAAAACACATTATGAAATATAAACTAAGGCTTTCCAATAGTTAAGGTTCAGAGAACAGACAGTAAATATTAGTTAGTTTTCCATTTAATTCATAACTAAGTGAAAGTACAATTTCTGACAGTGCTGTTTTGAAAAGTCATGGATAATTTAATGGGAAGTATTAGGAGGTACTTCACACCATCCAACTCCTGCAGTATTTCTAATAGAGGAAAAGCACACATTTTCCCTAATAATCCTCTCTACAACATAATCATATATATTTTATAGTCTATCAGGTTCAAATTCCTGACATTTATTTTAAATTAGATAACAATTCAGTTTTAGAAAAGCTCAATGAAATATTTTACTCATCAATTAGTAAGCAATAAGATATTTTGAAGTAATGGTGGAGCCTTTTACCTTCTTTATTCTACAATAGCTGCTGGAAGTCAACTCTGAGAATATACAGAGAACAGAAAGTTAATATTTGAATGGTAACAAAGAGAAAGTATTTGCATTGTTGTATGTGTAAATGAAACAACATGTTTTTCCCAAGTTTCTATAAATGCTCTCATAAATAGTCTCAGACTTAAGGCACAATAAAAAAAAAAGAAGAAAAAAAAGAAACATGTAGTTGATTGATGAGAGTTGATATTCCACACAAAGGCATTTCACAGAAGTGAGGAAACTCCCAGAAGGGGATTAGGCAGAAAACATTGGTAAAGATTTTACTATGTTTACCTTGTACAGCCTTTTTACAAATAAATCATGGAATATTCTAGAACATTAATATTTCCTCCAAGAACTGCAATTCTAAAATGTTTTTTGCATTGACATGTATTATTCTGCATCCTATTCTTTGAGTGAAACAGGACCTACCTGGTTTCTCCACCAGTTGTTCCCAGAGCATTGCAGCGATTGGCAGAATGTTCTGATACCTGCAAAACTGCAGGGAAAGTGCTCCTCTCCCATCTATTGGTCATGTGAGGTCTTCCCCACCCAAAAGTTTTGGTAAAAGTCAGGATAAAGCATGATTTATTAATTTGGCAAAGCCATTACAATCTTGCACTAAATTGCTATTGGCCCTTTCCCTAACTACTGTTGTTTAAGGAACTCTTTAAAAACCAATTTAATTTTCTTCCACCCAGTCAACTTTTCTCCACAGATAATTGGCTTTCATTATATGCACAAGAAGCATCAGTGAAGTCAGTATGTATGAGGCATTTAAATACTTTCAAATAAAAGTATGCCTGTATTTATGTTTGGGTGCCCAAACACACACTTGCATTTGATTCCGTGGAACTGATCATTAACGTTCTTTAATGTAAGAGAAAGCACTGTGGAAACTGTAAAGCCTAAGCAAGCAGCTGAGTTCATCATTAGTAGTAGAAGTTCAATAAACCCAGTACTGCAGATGTTATATTCTTCTCTTTCAAGCAAGTTCCTTGCACAACAGCAAGTGCCCCTTGACAACTCATGCTCAGTTCTTGTGTTTTTATTACTTTGGTTTCATTTTCTGATTTTTTTTTTTCTTAAGCATCATTTACACAATATCCCTTTTAGGATTTAGAACTTAATACATTATTGTCATCAGTGATATGATTGAGATGCCAGTACAGAACTGCTAATTGTTCATAAGTACCTTGAAACATTAGATTTGCAATGTTTATAATTGTCCGAATGCAGCATGACAATATGAAATCAATTACCATGCACATCAGTTTTTGACATTTCAATGCATTACAACAATAGTAAAGTTGCCACCAACTTTCTTTCTTAAAAAAAAAAAAGCCAGTTTCTATTGCCTGAAAATCTAACTAATGAAATAATATTTGATTGTAAACATTGGAGAAAGCAGCAGAGCAGCACATGCTATGATGAAATGGGTCTACTTACTTAATTATTCATCTTTCTCTAGAATCGATTCTTGAAGTTGAAGCATTTCACATTTGAGAACTTTTCAGGGTCCTCTTTATCCCCTAATCTCCCTTTCCCTGGTGAACTGTTATTAAATAAAAAGAGTCCTATTTAAATAACAGTATTATAAAAGTCACTTAACTTCTGAGAACTGACATTCTGAAACGCCTTCTTCACACAGGTGCCTGTTGCTGTCTGGTGTCAGATGAGATTCTCCAGAGCTGAGCAGTCACAATCTCCTTTGTTATTTTCCTTCCCAGGATCCAAGGTGGTGAAGTGGGAACAGGTTCTCCTGGGTATTGACTTGCTTTATGATTGAAAAGAGAGAGAGAACTTTTTTTTTTTTTTTCAATGCAAGATCAAAGATAGACATGTCATGGGACGAACTGCAGTTTCTACGTTGAATTTGGATCTGAGACTTGCTGTATTTTTCAATGAAGAACAAACCAAAAGAAAACACAGAGCAGAACAACTAACTGTGTGCTTGACTCCATCAAGTCACTGTGAATCAAAAGAGAAAGACAAGCAAATGAGAAAAGAAAGAAAACATTCTGAGCAAGTTAGTTTCTTCTCTCAGTCCCACAGCATCACCTCAACTCCCAGACCTCCCTGCAGACCAGGGTGGGTCTTCCTCCTGTTGAATAGTAACCGCTGCTGAGCACACAACACTTAATGAAGCTGAGGTCAGGCTGCATCGAGTTGGCATTTGCAGTGATAACAAATCAGAAATGATAGCATCACAGAGATTTATGAATTTTTTACCCCTGTAGTCACAAACATCAGACGTTTACTTTATAAAGAGAGCTTTTAGATCCTTCCTGCAGTTTCCATAGTGATTTCATTTTTTCCCTTTTATCACAGATTGGCTGAAGTGCTGCTACCCTTTGTGCGTTAAAAGGCTTGTGCTACCAACTGTCGATATAAAAGGTAGCTGAGGCAGAGAGACGCAATATATACTGCCAAAAATAATTGAAACAGAGACACGTTGGTGAAAGGTTCCAGAAAGAAAAAAAAAAATTCCTGAATCAATGTGATAGTACAGGAGAAAAATAATTTTGCCTGAATTCTCATAATTACTTTGAGTTAAATGTAGTTATATTTTACGTGGTGTACCGTACTTATATTAAAACACTCATCATACAAAACATAATCCTCTCATAAAAGGCTTTAATATAGCTTACACTGTTCCAAGTGTCTGGGCTTGTTAAACATAAAAGTTCATTATGAAAACATTTTCACTTCAGTTACTTTAGTTTCAGCTCCAGTGTTTATTCCAGTACTTATTCTTCTCTTTAATATCTCATTTTACTCAATTTTATTTTTTTTCTAATAAAAAAAAAAACCCTTATCTGGATTTTCAAGTTAATTCAGACTACCCACAGGAAAACAGCAAAAACCTGTAGAAGAAATTCACACATTCTCCCTAACACTTAATAAAGTGAGGACTCTATTCTTAATATAGTTCTACCTTGCTTTATATAGTTCTTTTCTCTATTAAAATGGAATCTTTAAATGAATTTTAAGTGTTATACTGACTTTTCTTTCAACTCTCATAGTACTGTACCTGAATAATCCTAGTCACAGGTTGCTATAATCCTAAGAGAAATCTCTGCTCTCTAACTACTTATTAAATATATTGAATTCTTGTCACGACACTGCAGATGTATGACAAATAAACTTTCAGCTCCAAATATTTTTTTGAGACCATGAGAAAAGGGAAATCATTGGCAATTGTAACTACAGTTCATGTTTTATTTCTACCTGCTAAGCAATTGATATGACAATTTTAGTAAAAAAGAAACATATCTATGAAAGTTGTAAAGATACAATATATTCTTATATATTTCAGATTAAAATCTTGCAATTTCTATAAAGATACAGGGATCTAGGAGCTCTGCCATATGGTTATTACAAACTATATTTCATTTCAGATCATACTTTTCTTAAAATTTCCAAACAAGTAGCCTAAATCAGGTAGCTAATTTCTGAATTTTTACTCAGTGTTAATCAAATTATGCACCATGGTAAGATTTTCTTTCTTCTTCTCATTCTATTTTTATCTGGGAAAATAAGCTATAAAATAGATTTTTTAAAGAAAAGATATGGGTTGGCATATATGATGAGAATTCCAAAAGATGGTGGGACAGGGAGATGTGGCAGAAGGACATTATTTTAGTAAAATTCTTTGAGGGTCAAGATGTAGGGATTTTTTTTAATAACTTGGTCAATAGTATGGTTAAATATATATATAAAACAGCAAGACATAATTAACATGGAGATCTGACTCAATCTACAGAATCACACTTCTGAACTTCAGAGTCTAAAACAGGAGGCCAAGAAGTACCAGAGTCCATATGGAGTCAGAAACTGAACAAATTCTTCTCAAACACATTGCACGCTGGACACTGTGGTAGATACCAGTTGCTTCTGTATTTGTGGATCAGAGACATTCTTCTTGCATTAATGGACATTCTATCTGGGAATGAGGTTGAGGGAAAAAGAAACAAGCAGCAAACAAATAAAATACATGATTTTATTAAGAAAAATGGCAATGTCTTTGAGACAGGCTGTGGGGGTGGAGTGTTCCAGACACAGCGAGATTGTTCTAGGCTTGAAGAAGTGAAAGAAGGCGCGTGGATACAGCAAGGTGAGAGCCCAGGTGATGGTAACAGAAGGCATAAACTGGTTGCAGGTCAATTTAGTTCCAACCATATGGGGTAACATGGAAGGGTTTTAAGCAGAAGAGTGACATGATCCAATTTGTTTTTTTCAAGATCATTCTGCATGCCTCGTGTAAAACAGAGTAGAACAAGAAAACTGTGGAAACAAGGAAATACATTAGGAGATTACTGTAGGGGCCAGTGAAGAGATGCTGATAGCTTGGATTGATTAGGGAAATGTTGTCAAGAGGAGACAATGAAGATGGATTTGCGTGGATAGTGGAGGGAGAAATGTCAACATGGGGAGATGGATAGGCTGTGGATGGCCAGGCAGAGGGATGAGCCAATGATTCCCAGTTTGTTCAGAATAGGGTTTGGGGGGGGGCTGTGGAATGGAGAACACAGAGGAGGGGAAATACTAGACAGCGTGGGGAAAACAGAATTTCATTTCTAGAAATATTAATATTCCTTTTGAACTTCTATGGCTGTCTCAGATATAGGGTCTGGGTTGGAGATGTAAATTCACCAGGGGTCAGCATCTAGGCAGTATTTAAAGACTTTTTCTTCTTTTTTTTCAAAGAAAATTCAGCTGGCCCAAACTGGCGCAGAAAGTAGAAAATGAGTTCTAAGCTGGAGATCTAAGAAATGTCTCCATTTAAAAGTATGATAAAAGGAAACAGCCAAAGAGGTAGGGAAATAAAATAAAATAAAACCGAGACTGTGGGGGCCTCAGAAGCTCAGGAAAAGCTCTTTCGGAAAGGATGGAATGTTCCTCGGTGCAGAAAATCGCTGAGAGGTCAAGGAAGACAAGAATAGTAAAGAATCTTCTGGATTAAGGTCTGGAGAGCTCACAGGTGGCCTCCTGGGATGCTGGAGGGAGAAGCTAGAGAAGAACAAGTTAGCAAGGAAACTGGAAAGTAGGAGAGTCGACATCTCATGAATCTTTGCAAAGTTTGATCATGAAAGGAAGCAGATGGTCCAGTAGCTGTGGGGGTGGAGCTGGGCTCAAGGGAGGCTTCCTTTCATTGCTTTTATTTTTTAATGTAGAAAAAAGATTCTGAAGCACATTAACAGCAATAGGATTAATTCACCCATGAAAAAGTGTGGAAGAGAAAAAAGAGAATGAAGCTCTTGAGGGGGCTAAAAGAGATGGGGCTCTGAACACAGGTAGAAAGAGGGGCCTTTGCCAGGGGAAAGGGGCAGGTTCCCCTTGTGGGGAGAAAGGAGGGAAGAGGAGATGGGTGGAGAAGCAGGTAGGTGTGCAGAGTGGGTAAAGAAATAGGGAATGAATTCTAGACTATCCAAGAGCTTCTATTTCCTGAATGAAGTTTCAGCCAAGGTGAGCAGCTAAGAGCAAGAGGGAGAAGAGAGCAGACAGAAGACAGAACACAGGAAAATATGCCATTATGTTTTGGATGTGGAGTGTCCCCAAGAGCTCCTGTGTTCATGTAGGAATGGTCAGAAGGGAAAGGATTAGGGCATGAGAGCTGAAACCTAATCAGTCCACCCTAGTTTGCATAGAGAAGCTGGGTGGTAACTGTAGGCAGGCGAGCCACAGCTGGAGGAGATGGGACATTGGAAGCATGTCCTGGAAGGGTTCCTCTTTCCCTTGGTCCCCTTTGTCCTCTATCCTTCTCTCTTCTCCCTGGTTACCCTGAGGTTAGCTACTTTCTTCCACCCTGCTCTTTGGCCATGATGCCCTGCCTCATGTTGGCCCCAGAGCATTGGACTCTGCCGTCTGTAGGATGAGGTATCTGAAATTATGAGCCCCCAGTGAACTTCCCTTCCTCCAGTTGTTCAGGTCAGGCATTTTGGTCACAGTGATGCAAACCTGACCAAAACATAAGTCATCTTGCATTGAAGAAAAGTAACCCACGATAGACAGCAAGGAAGCCTTTACCCCATGGAGATGCTGCAATGAGGGCAGGGGAAAGAGATCAGTTCAACTCTAATGACAACCAGGACAAGTGGAGATTTATAGCCAGGGAACCAGTTGGGGTCAATGGATAGAAAATTCTTCAGAGGAAACAGGATAAAGGAGATTCAGATTAAACTGACTTGACAGGATTCTTGCTGAAGGCAGGTCAGGGTGATAAGATGCAATATTAATGGTAAGCATGAAGCCTTTGATTAGATACTCAGGGTGATCAAATAGCACAGGTGAGGGCTTTTTACTAAATTCATTCAGCATCATTATTGCTAAAATGGGGCTAAGTAGGTCAGGGACAGAGCCAGGGCTGAGCCTAGTTTTTAAAAAAGTTCAGAGGAGGCTGCCTAGAGTTTGGTCCAAGAAAGACTTTGTCACTTGTGGGGTGGAAATATGAGCTTACTAGGTAAATATAGAAGGGTTGTCAGGCAGGTTTGAGTGCCCATTTGAGCTTTATGATCTCAAATTTAAAATGAAACAAAATTCTAGATGCATGTTTGATTCGCCCCCACCCACCCCGCCCCCGCCCAATGAAGTTTAGCTATTTGATACAGGGAGGTACAAGGTTGGGGTTTTGCCAAGAAAAACAAGGTGAATTAGATAAAGTGAACTGGGAGCTTTGGCTACAGCACAGCTATGGAATCCTGTCTGGGTAAACCAGACCCCCTCTGAAGTTAAAAGCAACTTCCTGATAACTGTTTTTCTGCATTCCATACTTCCTCCTGCTGAGGACAGACACCAAGGAAATAAAGACTGACATATTCTCTGGCTTGCTAAATCTACATGGGATATCACCTGGTTTTCGTTTCTATAAATTTTAACTGTGTCTTTGGGACCATGGAGAAGCCATCTAGCTGCTTCTCCCCAGTTTAATCAAACTGCGTGAAATTCATCTTTCCTTTTTTCATTGTTTGCCAATTTCTCATGCAGGTGGGTGGCAGCAGAACCAGCCAGGGGCAGGATCCAGACAGGTTCCCTTGGCTGGGCTGCCAGTGACATGGGGAAGGAGAGAAGTGAAGCCTTCCCTCCCTGTTCAGGAATGAGAATGGTTAGGGTCCATGAATTGTAGGTCTTGATGAAGTTGAAGATTGTATAAATAAAGAGTAGAGTTGGGAGGGAAGATGAAATCTGAAAATGAGATTTGGAAATTGAAATATTAGAGGGAGTACAGTTTCCACCAAGGGTAATGGCTGTGACCACATCCCTATTTCTCGTGGTCTGCAGTAGCCACAAGAGGGAAATGAATACTCTCTGTTTGCAGACTTCAGAAAGCTCCAAGGAAATATAGATGGGAGTCTGTGTGTCCTAGGGACACACTACAGGGAAATAGGTCTCAAGGCAATGAGAACCTGTGAGAACCTCAGTTCTAGGGTTGGGGGAAACACTAATGTGAAAAAGAAAAATGAAAGCAAATTTGAAGGAATCAGCATTGTCTGGCAGGGTGAGCTTCCAAGGAGTTTAATAAAGGTAGACATGAAAGGTAGAGGGAAGAGCACAACTCGCAGGAGGCAAAGAACAGGACAGCAGCACCTGTCAGGAGGGCAAAGACCAGAATGAGTGGAGCTTGGTGAAAAGTGTAACAAATAAAAAAGGCTTTGTAACCTCTGTCCTGAAGAACAGAAAGGGGTCAACTTGCTACTCTAGCAACTGAGGTTGCTCATTCTTGGGTGCAGGAGCTTTTATAGAGTCCCTGCTATGAGCTAGGTGTTGGACATCAGGAGGCCGGAGAGCCCGAACCTCACTCGCAAACAAAGATGACGAAAAACGTAAAAGTAGTGAGTAAAGAATAAACGAGTGGCTACTACACTTTCAGCCATTTCAAGCCATTTCCACACATTGAATCTTACTAGCAACTCCATGTGTGGACACTAATATTATTTCCATTTTCTAGGTGGGCCATCTGAGGCAAAGAGAGCTCAACTAAATTATTCAACAGTCTATGATTTATACCGAGGAGGCAAGGTTTGGTGAAAAGTATCAGGCTATGAAGTTCATCAGTCTCTTATGGGAAACTCTTGGACCAAGATATGTTTTAGAATTCAGAATTTGTTGACCTTCGGGAATATAAGACAATGAATATAGTTATATTTCACAATATCCCTAGTATACCCTGAGACAGTGGTTGTGATGGAATTATTGATCTTTCTTAAGAGAGAGAGAGAGAGAATTTTTTAATATTTATTTCTTTTTTAGCTTTTTCGGCGGACACAACATCTTTGTTTGTATGTGGTGCCAAGGATTGAACCCGGGCCGCACGCATGCCAGGCGAGCGCACTACCACTTGAGCCACATCCCCAGCCCCAAGACCATTACATTATAATATTCTAGCACTGTTAGCAGTATAGATATTGAGCAGTATAAAGGAGGGACATCTGATTCGTGAGAACTGGGGGGGGGGCAGGGAAGAGGGTCAAAAAATAATTTCTGATGACACCTAACATTTTTTTTTTACTTTTTTATTGTTTCACTTTAATGATCTGTGACAGTAGAGTTCATTTTGATATGATTATTACCAGCACAGAACATATCTCATTCTATTTAGGACCCCATTCTTATGGATATAAAAGATGAGAAATTTACTATGGTATATTCATATAGGCACATAGGAAAATTATTTCAGATTCATTCTACTGTCTTACCCTTTCCTTCATTCCTCTTTATCTAATCTACTGAATATCTATTCTTTCCATCCCCTTTATTGTGGGTTAGCTTCCACATATCAGCAAAAACATTTGATCTTTGGTTATTTAGTCCTGACTTACTTCACTTAGCATGATAGTCTCCAGATTCATCCATTTACTTGAGAATGTTATAAAGTCATTCTTTTTTATGGATGAGTAATATTCCATTGTGTGATATATATATATATATATATATATATATATATATATATATATATATATATATATACATACATACACACACACACATATGTATATATGGGGTGTGCTTGTGTGTGTATGTGTGTGTGTGTATCACAATTTCTTTATCCATTTATCTGTTGAACAGCACCTAGGTTGGTTTTATAACTTAGCTATTGTAAATTGAGCTGCTATAAACATTGATGTTTATTATAATACGCTATAATATACTGATGTTTACTATAAAACACTATAATATACTGATTTTAAGTTCTTTGGCTATAACTGAGAAGTGGAATAGTTGGATCGAGTGGTGGTTTCATTCCTAGTTTTCTGAGGAATCTCCACACTGCTTTCCAGAGGTTTTGCACTGATTTGCAGTCCCACCAGCAATGTGTGAGCTTGGCTTTCCCCCCACATCCTTACCAACATTTATTGTTACTTGTATTCTTGTTAATTGCCAGTCTGACTGGAATGAGATAAAATCTCAGTGTAGTTTTAATTTGTAATTCTCTAATTGCTAGAGATGTTGAACTCTTTTTTCATATATTTGTTGACCATTTGTATTTCTTCTTTTAAGAAATGCTGTTGTGTCTTTGCCCATTTATTGATTGGGTTATTGGGTTTTGTTGTTGTTGTTGTTGTTTTGGTATTAAGTTTTTTGAGTTCTTTAGATATCCTGGAAATTAACACTCTATCTGGGGTGCAGGTAGCAAAGATCTTCTCCCATTCTGTAGGCTTTCTCTTCATATTCTTTATTGTTTGCTTTCCTGTGAGAAGATTTTTAGTTTGATATCATCCCTTTTATTATTGATTTTATTTCTTGTGCTTTAGGAGTCTTGTTAAGGAAGTCAGTTCCTAAGATGACATGATGGAGAGCTGGGCCTACATTTTCTTCTAGTATGTGCATGATTTCTGGCCTAATTTCTAGGTCTTTGATCCACTTTGAGTTAACACTTTAATAATAATAAAAATGGTGGAGAACACTGATAGAGATCTTCTAAGTGCCAGAATAGTACTATTCCAAATACTTTATACTTTAAAGAATATTCATCTACTCCTCTCAACAGCTCTATGAGACAAGTACTAACTCCTGTCCCCAGGCCACAAATGAGGAAACTGAGGCACAAGGCAGCTAATAAATATGTTGCAGACTAAAGAGTCATTGGGTGATACAGCCAGGATTTGAACCTAGGCAGCCTAGCTCCCAAGTTCATGTGCAAATTCACCACACTGCATATGGTATACAAATACAGCTTTCCACATCAGCCCCTCACCCTGCCTGGAAGACCTGAGCATATCAGGTCTCATTCCTTTACAAGGCACAGTGCCCGAATCTTAGTAGGTGCAAAATAAATGGTTGCTGTCACTATTGCTATTACATAGACAATGTGCTGGAAAGTTGTGGAATGGTGAGGAAGAGATCTAGAACAAAGGATCCCAGACAGAAAGAGAGAGAGAAAGAGTGCTCATTGTGAGCAAAGGTATAGAAATCTATGGCAGTGATCCCTATTGTCTTTCCATTTTTGCTACCAAGGAAGAAAATCTTCGCATTGAAAGGGTTAGAACCAACAGGGGTTGCAAACTCAAAACACATCCTAGAACTGACCAGTAGCATAAATGTGTGAAAATAGTAGGCGAAGAAAATACAAAGAGCAGTTAGGATTGGAGAAAGTGGAGAGCGGATGCCCAGCCTGCAGGCACTTGTTTCTAGACTTCATGAACACCAGTTTTGCATTCTTTGACTTCGATTTAGAAATGAGATGATATTTTTTTCAAAGGGCATTTAGGGGTTTTGAGAAAAATTCAAGTCTCAAGGAAAATGATGATCCAGTGAGACCGTTTTTTGTTTTTTTTTTTTTTTTTTTTTTTGGTTCTCATTGTATAAATAGATCAATGAGAAAAAAAATCAGAATATGGGATATTGGCAAACAATGTCCCCATACCGAGAAAAAGAAGAATCATTGGATTCCTGAACCTACAAATCAATGAGTCTGACACCAATTTCTGGGGAAAATTCTACTAGAGATGATTAAATAGATAAGTTTTGAGCAATTAGCAAAGAAAGTAGAAATAATTATAAGGAGCCTTAGATTCATAAAACATGAGTTATACCAGGCTAGGTTTATTTTCTTCTTTGATAAGAGCTTTCCCAGGTGGCAGAGCATTGTCTTAGACCTCTTGTGGACAAGATGGGAGCCCTTGGATGGATTTGTAGCTAAGAGACTTTGGTCTCTGTCTTCTCCCTTGGAGATGTCCCTTAAAGAGTATAAGGTGGAAATGAAGGAATACAGGCTACAAGTGACCATGAACAGCAAGAGCCTTATGGGAGCGCACAACCAGATCCCTATGCCCCATCAAGAAGAATAATATGGAGTCTTGGCCAAGAGCTAGACAGGGATAGAAGGGGTCACAAGATGCTGTCTTTCACCCATAAAGGTGTGTAATGTGCAGAAGGAGATGGTGCAGGCAGACACACGGCAGACCCCCGTGGCGGCTGGTAGAATGCCTTCCTAGTGCAAGGGCACACTCAGAAGGCTCCTCCCTTGGTAAATCTCATCTAATCCCATAACCTTATTAATAAGGAATACTGAATACTGAAGGAGAAAGGTGATTTTACCCCGTGCCATAATGTGCTAGGTGAAAACCAAAACAATGAATTTCTAGTTCCATGTTCTTTCGATGACTCTATAGCACAGTGAAGCTAATCTGGCTCCTTGTTCATGGTCCTGGGAAGCAGAGGGAGATAATGTTAATTGTCCCATCAAATCCCATTGCCTTTCCTCAAAGCTATAGGGTTCTAAGTGGAAAAAAAAAGAAAAGAAAATCCCATTATCTACAGGTTTGGAACCATATTTCAGCCTAAAGTGATAAGTGTCAAGGAGCAACTATGAATGAAATTTTAAAGATTTGAATCTGCTTCATGAGTATGACTGAATTTGACTCGTTGATTTGTACTAAAAATCTCTTATTTTCCAGTGGAGAGTCCAGTGTATTAAACTCACAGAACTTGAAACTGAGTATGCAAATACTCTGCACCAATACATTAACCAGAGTCTGGTGTGCCAGTAAGCCGCAATTTTCAACCACGAAAGCATGCATGTTCTCCTGTCATTTATAGCAGCGGCCTCCACAGGGGGTCATTTTATAAACCACTTAAATACTTAGTGCACAAAAAAATACTTAGTACAATGCTCCATGTCAGATAATTTTGACATGAACCATTTCCAGTCATGTGTTTTTCCCTAAGAGACCTCAAATAGCATGCTTCCACAGGATGAAAAGCAAAATGTCACCTGAGCAGATCTAAGTGGCTTCACCAACTTTAGAATAGGAGGGAAAATTAGAATTAACCACACCCCTTTTATTTATCTATTATCTTCTAGGTTTTACTTGTTTCTTTAGTGCATTACGATTACACAAGATTCTCGGTAAATTCTTTGTGAAATATTTGTGTATGTATATAACCTAATTGGGTGGATTTCTTTCCCTCTCCCCCTCCCTCCCCCTGATCCCTTTTCTCTGATCTCCTGGTCTCTCTTCTATTTTTAATAGATCCCTATTTTATGCCGTTTTTTTTTCTCTTTAGCTTCCACATGAGAGAAGTACATATCTTTTATATGCCAGGCACCGACATCTCATCTATTCCTCACAGCAATCTGTGAATTATTTCATTTATTAAACACACATGTGTCTGCATATTGATTTACCAGGAGAGATTGAAGTTGTCTCTGAAGCAGGTATAATATTGTAATTTTGCCAATAAAGAAAGCAACATTCTAAGTTAATTGGTTTGCTCCAGGGAACAGCTAGTAAGTGATGGGACCCAGAATCCTACATGGATTTGTTCCCATGAAAGCTCTGTGTATTCCTCAGAAAGTGGTACCTTCTAGGTGGTATAAGGAATCAAGTTCAAGGAAAATGGGCTTAAAAATTAACATAGCTTTGTGGCATCACTTTGGTATTTATATAAAATCCATATATTTTAAAGATGTCATTTTTTCCTTCATTCTTTCTTTCAGCCAAGTCGATGAGGGCACTATTTTTTGGGGGGGGCGGGGGGACCAGGGATTGAATTCAGGGGCACTCAACGACTGAGCCACATCCCCAGCCCTATTTTGTATTTTATTTAGAGACAGGGTCTCACTGAGTTGCTTAGTGCCTTGCCATTGCTAAGGCTGGCTTTGAACTCATGATCCTCCTGTCTCAGCCTCCCCAGCTGCTGGGATTACAGGTGTGTGCCACTGCGCCCAGCAAGGGAACTATTTTGATACAATGAGGTGCAAAACTGGTCTGATCCTTGTCTTTTACTGGAGCAAGTGTGGCTAGAAAAGGAATGGAGGAAGGAAGAGAGAATCAGATCTCTGTGGGTACCAGTTGTTTTTTTTTTTTTTTTTAACCTGTAAAACAAGAGTCACTGAATAGATGATTTCTCCAGCCCTTCTGTCTCTGAGCTTACTTACTTTCTTGACTTTCTTCTCTTAGAAAACTTGAAATAGCTCCGTATGGAGGCATATCCAGCAGTCACTGCAACATGAAATAAATTTGAGAAATTAAAAATTTGAACCTGAAGCAAACTTCGTGGGTTCCAGAAGACAAAGGCCTAGATTACAATACATTAAAAAAAAATGCATTTCTCCCTTGCTACCTTAGTCTTTCTGATTTGGAATAGAATCAAGGGTAGAAATAAGAACTAGGTGGGAAATTTGGATCTGCTTCTTGTAATTCTAATCCAATTACAAGAAGAAAATGCCAAATATATCTTCGAAAAACCCATCATTAAATTCTTTGCTCATTTTTATAAGCTTAAGAGTCTAGATAGTTTTGATGCAAATTCTAGACTCCTGGGTACCTTTCATATTCAACCAACATGAGAAGTAAATATGCAAAACTTTATAAGATCAAAAACTCCTCCTCAAGGACACTTAATTAGACTCATTGCTTTGCTTTGCTTTGCTTTGCTTTGCTTCATATTTTCCAAAAGGAAGACCTGCTTTTGTGATATAACAAGACAGATGCCTGACAAAGTTAGCACTCAAGGGTTTATGGCAGATATTATAATTGATTTTTTCACTTATTCATTCAACAAATATTTATAAAGTACCTACTATGTGCTAGGTATTTTAGTAAGTACTAGGAATACAACAGAGTGAAAAAGAGGCTCATGGAGCTTAGAGCTAGTGGAGAAGCCATGGAAATCCCAAAAGAAATGCTGATATTCTATAAGAAGGTATAGTAGGGCAGCTAGTCAAGAAGGCCAGGGAAGAATCTTTGAAGAGAAGGTACTGGGATGAGATCTGAGGGACAGTATTACTTAAATAGGCAAAAATGAAGGACAAATTTTTGCAGGCAGGAGGAAAAGCATGTACAAAGGCCCTGAGGTGGGAGAGCACATGCCGAGTATAAAGTAAGAATAACTGCCCCAGAAAAAGCAAGGGAGATACTTGATGTGAGACACACCTGCAGGTGCAGGAAAGAGCCAAACCACAGAATTCTTGGCTGACTAAGTTAAGAGCTTTGATTTTCATCCTAAGAAAAATGGGGAAGCCATTTAAGGGTTTTAAAAATTAGGAGAATGAATGTGGCAGGTTGTTCACCTGAAACTATTACTCTAATTTTGATATTCTTTTAAGAATGACTCTCAAGTTTTCTCCTCCTTAGTACCAATTCATATTTCTTTTTAAAAATATTTATATTTCAATTGTAGTTGGACACACTATATTTCATTTATGTATGTATGTATGTATGTATGTATGTGGTGCTGAGGATCAAACTCAGGGTCTTACATGTGTGAGGCAAGCGCTCTATTGCTGAGCCACAACCCCAGCCCCCAATTCATATTTCTGAGAGATTTTCTGTTGGGAACCTTCCAATTGGACCCAGATCCCCAAGAAAAGGGCAATATTTGCTGCACTTGGATTTCACTTCAGACATGGCAGGTATGATCTAACTGCATGGTCACATGAAATAACTTGAAATACTGTTTGACTTGCAGAAAACCAGGTAGAGTTATCTGACAGAATGGAGGTACTATAATTCTAGTTATTTTATTACTCTTACTAAGAAGGAAAAGGACACACTTAAAAGTTAGGCACTGAATCCTTCAGGTCTTAGGCTGTTTTAAGTTCTCACTTTCCTTTTAAAACAAAGGCTGAAATGTATATTTTACGGTAAAATCTGTTTTTACTTATTTAACTATCATTGCAAAGAATAAAAAGTAATGTATTGGTTATTAAACATTTGTTGAAAGAAAAATGATCAGAATAATTGTCTGACACATGAAAACACTTCTGTCAGCTCAATGTGAGCTGTGTTATTTTCTGAATGAAGCTAACAAGCATTACTGACATACCTTAAATACATGTTCAGGTTCAAGTGTGAGCTAGACATACATCAATATGGTACTGACGTGATAAGTTACTCCTGCACAAGCGTAAGGTAAAAAGCTACACAATTGATCTACCACCTGTAAGGCAGGCACCAGATGAAGACAGGACATACCCTGAGTTTGATTTTGTTGTAAAAAGTAAAAGTCCAGCCAACAAAGAATAACACCTGATTTTGCAGGAAGCAGCCTGTGTGGGTGGAGAAAAGAGATTTGCATCCTGAGCCACCCCTCAGCTGGGGAGATATTTAAAGGCTGAACCAAGTCCCATGTAATCCCCTGGTCAAAAAGAAAACTCCTGTTTAACTAATGCTTGATCATAATTCTTCTTCTCCTCAGAACCTTCCGGCAAACATTAGGCTACAGAAGAAAATCTCTGTTTCAAGATGAATCATTAAGAAGGAACGGGTAAGGATGCTACATAGAGATATTACAATAAAGAAAAATTTTAAAAGCACAATGATAGATGAAGAATACCCACCAGAAATTGTTTTTAAAAGCTTCAATGAGACAGATGGAACATGAAAATATATTTAACTCTGAATTAAATAATAATAATATGACAATTGTCTCTCGGAGGCAAGAACACAGCCTAACATGGGACCCCGGGAAAGAGATGGGTAGGAAACCTTAGGGGGTAAAACATGAGCTTCTGAGACCTGGGGGAAAGCCAAAGAAAAATCAAATTAAGGAACCAATATGAGTTAGAAGCAGCATAAGGAGATATAGACACTGCTAAAAGATACAAAGAACACAAATGTGGAAAAGTGTGAAAATCAAATGGAATGAAGGAAGAAAGAATGATAGTGGGCACCAGGAATGGTGGCACTTGCTTGTAACCCCAGCAGCCCAGGAGGCTGAGGCAGGAGTATCACAAGTTCAAAGTCAGCCTCAGCAACTTAGGCCCTGTCTCAAAATTAAATATAAAAAGGGCTGGGGATGTGGCTCAGTGGTTAAGTGCCCCTGGGTTCAATTCCTGGGAAGGAAGGAAGGAAGGGAGGGAGGGAGGGAGGAATTAAGGTGGCTCAAACTTCTCCAAAGCAACATATAACCGACAAAATCCTAAAGACAGAAGGACAGAGTCATCTTAAAATATAAAACTATTTAAAATTTCATTCAAGCCCAAAAAAGAAATTAATAAGTTTTAAACATTGAAGAATTCAGAGAACATTTTACATGAGCACTTCAATAAAGAACATACTAGAAAACAAATGAATGCCAACTAAGAAAGAGCTGGAAAAAAGTGATGGGAGAAGACCAAGAGTGAATAGTGAACCTACTTAACTATAGGATTAGATTAACGCAAGTGCCAGGGTTATGTTAGAGATGAGAATATGATGTAAATGTGGGAAATTAGAAATGTTGTGACTAATAAAAGTTGGGGAGAAGGTGATATAGTGATTTTTCTCACTGTGGACGGATGGGGGTCAAAGAAAGTCAGTTACAGCTCACACATTGTAGAAAAGAAAAATAGTTTAGTGTTACAAAGAGAGAAGAAAATAAGATGCCCATCTAAAATGAGGTTGTGAGAGAGAAGGTGGAGGAGGAGATAGAAGAAATATTAAGACATGTTATTGCTAATCATTGTGAAAAACTAACAGACAATGCCAAAAGAAATGAGGAATAAAGGAAATTATTAAAATATTTATAATGATAAACAAACACAAAAGATACAAGCCTTCAAATGTGACAGAAGAAATACATACATAAAGCAATAAAGAAAAGCAGCTGGCATGATAGTGCATGTCTGTAATTCCGGTGGCTTGAGAGGCTGAGGTAGGAGGATCAGAAATTCAAAGCCAGCCTCAGCAACTTAATGAGGCCCTGCCTCAAAATAAAAAAGGTCTGGGGATGGGGCTCAGTGGTTGAACATCAATTATACACACACACAAACACAAAATACAAACAAAATAAAATAAAATTAGTGAAATAATATCCTGCCTTTTCCAAAATCTAAAGTAGGACTAAGCTACTCCAGAAGATTTTTTTATGTTATATAATTCAAAGGAAATTTCAACACTACAGGTTAGTGTGGGTGAACTGATGAGTTCCGGGTTAGAGTGGTTTTCTGTTTTGCTATGTCTGGTTTTGTTTTATTTCTCTGTTCAGAATCCAGGTCCCTTCATACAGCAAACCCTTGGTTTTTGTCTGGAAGAATCACTCTGCCCATCTCTTTCACCAGATGCTTCAGGACGAGTTGGTGGAGAGGTGGTGGAGAGGTGATGCAGGCTACGCAACTGGTGCACTCCTACTCTCTCAACACAGTTACTCCAGATATGGACTCACAGCCAACGAAGGTTAGTCAGCAAGATGTAAGCCCTGAACTTTTGACTGATCTATTAAAAAAGGAGACTCTGTTATAATGGCCAGATGTTGCATGTAAGTCAGAGTCAATGGGGGTCATTATACGGACCCGAGAATATTCTCAGTGGAAGTACAGCTGAACAAGAAATCTTTACAACATTGGAGCCCTAGATCAACCCATGCCTGAGGGTCAGAAGCTGTGCGCATGGACTTTTCGTCTCTATTCACTACATTTATTTTCCTTATGCCATCTTGTGGACAGTTTTACCTTACCCACAACGGAAGTCAGAAAACTTGTCCAATGTTACAACCCTCGACTTTTTAAAATCAGGGATTTGAATTTAAGATGATCTGACTTCAAAGTCCTTACTCTTTCTAGAACACCTTAATGTCAAGGCCTCCGATACAAAGAGAGAGGAAAGAAAGAAAGAGAGTCGGAGAGAGAGAGACAGCGCACACGCTGCACATATTGTTGAACAACATCACATAGGAGAAAAGATCAATAAGCAAAGGGGGGAAAAGTCCCTGAACAAAGCTAATACAACCATTAAATGCAATAGTAGCATAGTGTTCAGGACCTACAGGTTATTTTATGCACCAAGAGGCACTCAGCTGCTGGATGTGTTGAAACCATCTTTTAGATTTTCTCTCACAGACTGTGACCAAAGACTTTTGAGTCTCAGGAAAAGGGTGAGGTTTCATCGACTGTTTCCTTCATGTTTTTCCCCAAGCCTCTGAAGAACAGAAACATAAGAGATAAGCTAATGAAATACAGTTAATAATTTAAGTTAGGACTTATTCTTTACAGGCAAGACTTCTTTTGACATTTGCAAAAAGGGGGAAAAAATGAACAAAAAACTTGCCCCAGGATTCCAAACTGTAGGTGGCATCAAAGGAACTAAAAACCAAGAGGAAAGTTCCATTCATCAGCTTCCCGCTGGCCAACAATTTCTTCTGATAAGAGCCCATGGAAGATCACTGTAAGACACGGTCAACCACTTTTTCATACTGTTTTCCCTGGTGGCGGTAGAATTGGTTTTCTGAAACGTATTCTGGGGGCTTGGTACACTCTGAAGTGGTAGGCAAATGAAAGGGGTGATACTAACAATTTTTCTCCTTTTGGAAAAATGTGATTTAGAGCAATGATTGAGACTCCACTATGAGTGAGTTTGCCTTCCAAGAGACATTTGGCAGTGTCTGGATTGGTATTATTGGTTGTCACAGTTGGCAGGTAACTCCAGGGGCGATAGTCTTCCAATAAAGCCCAAATGTAGAGGATCACCTCCCACATCACAGACGTTCTGGACCCAAATGTAAGTAAGTAACAAGGTTGAAAAACCCTGGTCTCAAGGGAGTGTGCATTTGCTCATCGTGCGTGTGCATGCACGCATGTGCATCTATGGGTCACCTACTGGGTGCCTACTGGACACCCTGCTTTTTGAGTCCGAACTGTCTATGCATCTGATCTCAGCATTTTTCCAATCAAGATATCGTCGCCCACCCACAATTTCAGGCTGCCCTGATGAAAGGAAAACCAGATGTTTATGTTGAAAAGATGGTTTCAGTAGCATGGATAAGATTAGTTTCAAATCCAAGTCTCTAAAATATCTCCAGGTGGGCTCTTTGGTAGCTGCAGTTTGGAGTAACCCGTTCTCCTCATTCTGGGAGTACTGTCACATCTCGGGGACGTTTCTGTCCGATCCCCAGTGTTAGCACCTGTTCATCTGACAAGGATACAAACTCTCTCTAAGGATCCATTGCCATGTGCTAATTTTCTGAGCCTTTCTGTCTCCTTCTTACGCGACGTCTCCACTCATCACCATTAATAGGTAAGCAATCTTCCAAACCACCTGTGGCCACACTTCAGCACATCTTGAGAGGCTCTTAGAAAATGCATTTTAAATAAACTCATTAGCAAAATAGGTATAATCAAATAACATGCTTAAAGGAAACCAATCCTAAAAAAAATAAAAATAAAGGAGTGGGTCCACTAGCAAAACTTTTCTCTTCCCTCCCACACTTGAAAGTGCCTTCCTACAGGAACTGGAGAGTCATGGTGGGAGGCTTTGAAATGTTACTGTCCCCTACTGAGACCCCATGAGGGAAATGATCAGCACAAGGATAAATTAGGGATTATTAGTGACTTTCTAGTCATTCTGAATTTTCTGACCCAGTTCTATATTTTTAGTGATAAATGTGGCTCAAACTTAACTATTTTTAAAAATTATTCAGAGGAAGCTGGAGTAGAATTAAAATCTTTCTTTACCCAGCTCCTGTGATTTCTCCCCTCTTTGGAAGAAATCAGTATCAATAGTTCATCATCAATCCTTCCCTATACACAGCAATTTCACATCCACTCACTTAGCAAGTGTCTGTTGAGTGCCTACTGTGTGTTTGGCTGGTGGGGTTTTAATGGTGGACAGAACAGAACGGTCCCTGGACCATTTGGACACCTTATCCTTCAGTGAAGGGAAGAAATGGAAAAAGACAATATGCTTATTCAAACAAATAAAAGAATTATGAATGGTGATCAGCCCAGAAAAGGGAACAAATACAGAGCTGGAATAGAGAATGCTGAGAGGTTTGACTAGCTGAAGAGATAGGAAAACACTCTCAGAGAAATTAAAATCTCAAGGACAAGTAAAGGCAAAAAAAAAAAAAAAACGTGGAGGAAAGTTCTACAACTATTTTCTTCACTTGAAATATAATTCATTCATAAAAATTCTCTCATAATTAATAATCAACTGAGTACCTTATCTGTGCCAGTCCTATGCCCTGAGGATAAAATTGTGAGCAGCATCTCTGACTTCCTTGGCCTTGAAATCCAATGGTAGAATCGAGACGCCCCTGATTAATTTCCGTGGCTGCACACGTTCCATAGTGTGATTCACTAATGTTTGTGTAGTCAGGCCCCCCAGGGTAGACGTTTTGATTTTCTAGTGTTTCACTCTTAGGATCAATGCTCTGGACACATTTTTGTTCATACACGACAGTGCACATTTTTGTAAATACTAACATCATGTTTACTGTGTAACAGCACAATTATTAATGATCAGAGAATTATCACACTCATATGAAGATATGTACATTTCTTATCATTTATGCTTATAAACAGCATAGGTACATTGAGAAATTTGTCCAAGGCTGTAAGATGGTAAGTAGCAGACGGTCAGTGTATGGACAGAAATACAGATGGTCTGATGCCAGAATCTGCTCTACCCCTCCCAAGGAATAGAGTTCTACAAGTTGTTTTCTGGTTTTTTAAGATATTTAAGGTGTGTGTGTGTGTGTGTGTGTGTGTGTGTGTGTGTGTGTGTTTTAAAATTTAAAAGAAAATTAAAAATATATTTTAACCATTTTTGTAACTTGGGTTCATTAGTTAAATCAATAAGGAAGCAAGTAGAAAAATGTCATTGTCATGAGTTGGAATTGAGCATTCTATTAAAAAAAAGTCTTTGAAATATTCTTGTCTTCCACTATCTTGATGTTCTCCTGGGCTGACTTCTCCTTCAAGAGGGGCAGATCCGTTATACACAAACTTCACCAGCTCCCAGCAAGAAATGGGTGGTAAGGCTTCTGGGGTCTTGGTCTTCACTACAAACGGTTTACCATTACCCTACAGAGAGACTTCCGGGTTGTTTTCATGTTCTCCAGGAAGCACAAGCAGCCAGAACAGTAGCCCAGGGAATCCTCTTACAACACAGGTTAGTGTCCCAAGTCCTAGATTCAGGGCATCCCCTGGGAGTTCTGATACGTTGCAAGGAGCACCACATACCAGAGGTTGGGGACACAGGCTCTCGAGCCAGGTTGCCTGAGGTCACATAGTATGACCTTGTGCAAGTGACTTATCTGTGTGTTGGTTTCTATGTGTGCAAAATGAGGATCTTACTAGGATTTAACTCCGTAAGTCTTTACCAGTGATTGTGAGTATATTATTTAATATCTTTAAAGCACTTAGGACAATGTTGCTAGAGTTAGCACTTGATAGATATGACTGGTTACTACATTATAGAGTAACCTTTAGGACTCTTAAAATTTCTAAGTTTCCAAACAAGTACCAGTAGATACTATCAGAGAATAAATGTAAGTGGACATAGGAAAACCTCAGTGGGCCAGTTATTTTCTGTTTTCTATAGCTATCAGAATTAGAATGATATTTTTCCTTTTTTGTTTTCCTGTGTTTCCTAAGTGAATATGTATTATTAAAAAAAAGTCATAAAAAAGCAGCAATCTATTTTTTAAACAATTATGTTTTTCACCAATTCAAGTGGATGAGATTTAATTGAATGACCAAGCCTAGATTCTAAAAACAGATGTTGCCAGTATTATTCATAGTTTCTTTCTTCCTTTTTTTTTTTTTTGGCTGGGGGTGATGTACCAGGGATTGAACTCAGGGGCACTCGACCACTGAGCCACATCTCCAGCCCTTTATTGTATTTTATTTACAGACAGGGTCTCACTGAGTTGCTTAGGGCCTCATTATTGCTGAGGCTGGCTTTGAACTTGCAATCCTCCTGCCTCAGCCTCCCGAGCCTCTGGGATTATAGGCGTGCACCACCGTGCCTGGCTCATAGTTTCTTAATTCTTAGTTACTTGCCTTACCTTCACCGTTAGCAGTCACTGTTTATGATCATGACTTTTACCCCCATTGGTCTCATTATCAAGTGCTTTCACTAGTGTTGAATCCTTAGAGAAGCAGGGCAGTTTTAATATTAATCATAACATTCTGGCACTCAGTTCCCTCATTTGTCCTGTGGGGTCAATGAGAGCTGCTCTACTAATACCAACATTGTGTAAGAGAATAAAATAATACAAAATATTACAAAGAATACAAAATATTACAAAGAATGGAACAGACATGGAGGCATATACTTGGAAAAAATTCTCTTATGACTTTCCTATCATCTTAACTACAAGGTAGAAAAGAGCTCTTAACTCTTCTTGAGGAATAAGGAAAGGAAGACAGAGCGTTTACGATGGTTTCTTGACTCACACATTGGATAGTGGTAGAGACTAAACCAACACTCAGGGGCTTGATGCCCAACTAGTTCTCAGTGGTATCCTGGTTCAGCATTTATCTGCCTTCATCCAAAGAAATCCTCCTTCAGCAACTGACGGTTTCTAGACCTCTACTGATTGCAGTCCTACGTCACAGCCGATCTTGGAACCCTGGGGAAATTTTAGATCCATTTAGAGATGAGGTGAAGGCTCAATGACCTTTTCAGTCCGACAGTGCTAAAAGAAATGCTGAAAAGGTTTGGAAAGCATGGGTAAAAACAGGAACAGATTATATTTGTTTATTATCTCCCTGCTAATTCCACCCCTCAAATCTACTTGAAAAATCAGGGTTCTAAATATTATAGAGAAAGACTATTAGTGGTGTTAGGTTCTTCTGCCTTATTTTCTTTTGATAAAATAAACAGAGGATGGGATAAGATAATGCAAAATAAGATACAAAACTGAAGAGAGAGATACAAATAGGTAAATTGACTGAAAAACAAATACAGTGAAAACTTAATATTGCACCTTTAATTAAAAGAGGAGACCCCAAATGTTGATGATTAGTTGGCATTTGGCTAGTCCTAGTTTCCAGAAAATGAATTAATGAGTGATTGTTTTGATTACTTTTTAAGGAATTCTTCAGATTTTCTACAATCAGCATAAATTGGGCTTATGGTCACTACTGTCATTACATAGATAATAATGGAAGTTGAGGTTGTTTGTTCTGGAACTAGGAGGAAGAGGTGGCAGGAGGGATAGAGCCCAGCCTTCAGGCCTTGGCCCTCTTGTTTAACCCAACCCCTTGAGCCCATCATTGAATCTATGGTTTAATCCACCTCCTTGGTGACTCAAATAAACCAAGGCCTACGCAGTTCAACCTGTGGAGTAATTCTGTTCCAAGGGAGACACAAAAGGGCAATTTTCTGAGAGCTTCTGGAGAAGAAGGTAGTGTATTCTTTTTGAGAGAGTGGACTTTCTCTTTTGATCAGGTTGGTATGATATTTAGATAGAAAACCTAACATGCCAGTGTGTCCTGCCACCACCGAGGAATTAGCCTTAGGATGAAGCTGACCATATGGAAAGATGGGAAAGAAAGGGGGTCTTTATGACATGGATGAGCAGCTGAATCCAGCCAACCCTGAAACCCAGCATGCGGCTGGACCTCCTGATTACAGACACCAACAGAGCTTCTTCCACTGCCGAAGCCAGTTTACACTTTCTGTGAAGAGTCAGACACACATATGAACAGAGAGCTCCCCTGCTAGTCCCTCAAATTTATAAATAAGTGCTTTATTAAGAGGAACTTCCCAATTGAATTTCTTCTGCCTTATTTTCTTTTGACAAAATAAATAGAGGATGGGATAGAATAATCTCTATGACTACTTGCTAGATCTAAAAATGTATGCTTCTTTGAAAATTCCAACTATAATTACATGAGATTTTTGAATTTCAGATATTCAAACTGAAGCTTCAGGTGTTTTGTGAAACTACTTGCTTTATGAAAAACTCTTTCAATTTAGAGAAAATTCTGCCAGTTGTGATTTGATGCATATTGCAACATTCAAAAGTGGAGAGAATAAACTGTAATTCTAGGAAGAGGGAAGGAAAATGTAGACAAAGCTCATTAGCCTTGTCAGATATTTGATAAATAATTATAAACCAACTACAGAAAGATATGTGCATAAACCCAAACTTTGATCTCCTAGGGAAACAACTGTTCTTATAACAGTTTAACTCTAATCATACTTAATGTATCTTCAAGTTTGGAACATATGACCAACTGAAATATTCTTTCGATTCTGCTAGAATCTGGATTATTTTCCACCTGTCAATTAATTAATGTGCAGATTCTACCATACACCACATTTAAATGATGGGCTAAATAGCATATAAGATGGGTACTAATAAACAAAATTTGTGTCACATACTGAATGTAATCTTTTCAACATTAATGCTGCTGGTTAGACTGTGGAAAGATTAAGTACAACAAAGAAATATGCTCATTGGCTCTTAATGATCGTGACAGACAGATACCATAGCTTTAAATTGCTTTTCAAAGTCTGGATTCTATTTTTATAATCAATGCTGCAACTAAACATTCATCATTATGAAGACAAATCCTCTAAGTCATACACATATTTCTGTCTCCCTGTGACAGACATTGATTTAGAAAGGAAAGACTAGATCCAACCTCCAGGAAACAGCTGGTCTCCTTAGATAAGGAAATCATTGAACTGGCTTTTAATATTGTAAGAAAAAAAGGAGAAAGAAAGGGGAAAAAAAGAGAGATTTACGTAGGAACAGACAACAAAAGTCGGAACCACCTACATGAGAGAACACAATTTATAATTCACAGAACATAACTTAATTATCGAATTTCTTGGTTGCTGGCTCTAAACTAGAGACTCTGCTTTCTCCCAGACCTGAACTGGCTGCTTTGCTATTGATAGCAAAATAAGACATTCTGAGAAAAATCCAACAGTATGAAAGGGTTAAAACAGAATGGCTGAAATCCTGAATGGTAAGGAAGGGGCTGTACCTGATGGACCACTCTTAAAAGCACAGGTAATATGAAAACCTTGAAGAAAGCAAAATTATCCAGGAAAATGCTTTATTTCCCTCTTAAATTAACAGGCCCATGTGGCACAAGGATTAAATTCATACAGATGCACCAGACGATCAGAATGTATGTAAATTTCCCTAGGTAATCCTCGATGGAGCACTATTTGCCCAAACTTCACAAGTTTTAGAAATGAAGGCACATTTTTATTTGGTTGCCAGGAATGTTTTCCTTTTTAAAAATTTTAAATCAGATCCTCCTTTATCCCAGGTGCCTTGGTAGACATCACTACCAGAACCCGCAGAATATCAAGATGAAAAGAAAAACCATATCATCTCATCTAGATTTGAAATTAAAAGGCACCTTAAAAATGAAAATGTGCTTTATGAAAGATCATTACAAGTCTCTCAGCTTTGTCTTATCGGTAGATGTCTTTGGTCAGCAATTTTAAGGAGCTAGACAACTTGCAACTAATTTTCCTTTCCTAAATCTATAAAATACTTTGAGCCTCTGAGAAAGAGGAGAGCCACTAAGTCAATGAAAGGAGATACTGAGAAAATTTTAACTAGCCCATCAATGGCTCCTCATCCTGCACAAACTACCAGAAAGCAGGTGTCTGTGTTGTATGGGTGCAGTATACATTTCATTTCCTTGTAACTAAAAGTGGTTTTAGGCAATGTACTCCTAGGACTTCACAAGCCAATTGCTAATTTTCAATTAGCACAGGTCCTGCATGGAGGAGTTCACCGGCATGGATAACACAAACCTGAAGGCAATCCCCAAATCCTTATTTGGGGAGATTAAAATGCATTATATGATTTAAAAAAAAAATAGATTCTACTTCCTAGTTATATTTACCCTTCCCTAATATGACATCAGGTTTTCTTTGGAAGGGCACACATCAATGGTAGCCTCTGAACATTTTAACGGTGCGGGAAACCTCCCTGCTATTAAAAAATAATAAGTATTATGAATAAACACAAATGCTTAACATGGATTTTTAGAGAGAATTACAAATGTGCACTTTACCACTGTGTTTTATTGAAAACAAATAACATTAGAATGCATTATTAGTGACAGAGTAGTAATGAAATTATCCATAATCCTACCATGCAAATACAATTACTGTATTTGCATTCAAAATTGCAGATCACCTTCTGTGTGCATTCTTAATTCTTATACTTGCTTTTTTTTTTTTTTCTTTAAAGGGAGAAACCCAAAGACAGAGCATGGGAGGGGGATAATAAGAATAGAAAAGAAGTCACAGATGATAAAGGAGGCCCACAGAGAAGGAAAGGGAGGGAGACATAGACAAGAGACTGGGTAGAAAGGAGACCAAAAATGAAGAATGTTGGGAGAAACAGAATTAGAAGAAAAACCAAGGAAACAAGGGTCAAGTGAAATTCCCTTGAAGAGGCTTATAAAAGACCTCTCTTGATATTAAAAAATAAAAAAATCTAGAGGTGGACAGAAGCAAGGTTGGTATGAGGTCATTAGTTTTCTCTTCCCACTATGCCGGCACATGGCTTCAACCTTGAAGTCACATCATCAGGTGACAGCAGCAACAATCCCACCCAAGGTATAAAGCGTGGAGGAGGAGGAGGAGGAGGAGGAGGAGGAAGAGCAGGGCAGAGAAGAATCCAGCTGGACTGGCTCCTTCAGTGGTCTGCTGAGATGCCTACAAGCATCTTCTGCTACCCCACCAGACCAGTACATTTTCACAGGAGCATATGTAGCTGCAAAACAGTCCAAGGGGTGTGGTCTAAAACTGAGTGGTGAAGTGTGCAGAGGCCTATCCTACACAGCAAGGGAGAAATGAACAACTGCTGCTACACCGAAAATTTTTCATTTAGCCACAGAATTGCCTGCACTGGAAAGCAGCAATCTAGACCCAGATGAAATCCTGGCTCAGCTCTATGAGCCCTATGACCTCCTGCAAGATTCTGTGTTCAGTTATTATGAGGATTAAATGAATCAATACATGCAAAGCACTCGAAATGCTGCCTGGCACATGGGAGATACTGAGGCTATGCTAATTAGTAAATTTATTTTCAACTGCTAGTTTTTAAAAAAATGATTTTTTTAACTTCCTGGTATTCTGTATATCTTAAATATGTATAGAAAACAACATTGATTTTTATAAAGGTTCCTGATAATTTTAGCTGTGCTGATCTATCTGGGAAGAATCTTCTAAAAGTTCCTTGAAATTCAAACTTTGACCAAAGTTTTTAAATTCTTGCCAGTGGTCAAGTTGTATGGTTCTGTGACTTCCTGTTTTTTTGTTTTTTTTTTATTTCTCCCTAGATTTTATTTTTTTTATTTATTTATTTTTTTTAATTAATTTTTATTGTAGGTTGTTCAAAACATTACATAGTTCTTGATATATCATATTTCACACTTTGATTCAAGTGGGATATGAACTCCCATTTTTACCCCATATACAGATTGCAGAATCACTTCAGTTGCACAACCATTGATTTACATATTGCCATTCTGGAGTCTGTTGTATTCTGCTGCCTTTCCTATCCTCTACTATCCCCCCTCCCCCCTCCCCTCCCCTCTTCTCTCTCTACCCCCTCTACTGTAATTCATTTCTCCCCCTTATATTTTCCCTCCTTTCCCCTCACTTCCTCTTGTATGTAATTTTTTTTTTTTTTTGAGATATTAGATAGGGAGGCCCACTCCTTAATACCCAAAGGTCATGTAACGTTTAAAAACTGCTTTATTTCATGTTGCTGATTCTTTTATTTTTCATGTCAAATTTGCTTTCTTTGTAACTGAGTTTGGGTTTACTGGAAATAATGCTAAGAAGGGGCAAGAGGAGATGGAAAGAAGGGGGGAGATCCTTATGCAAAAATTAGAATGGTTAGCTACTGGTAATAAATCCTGAACTATTCTTATGAACCGTAAGCCACTGACCAATAGCCCTGCTGTGGTCCTTTGCCTCTGGTCAGACCCACACTTAACCTAAGCAAGCAATGGTACCAGCAGTGATTTGCTTAGCAAATCGGTTTACAGAGACCTCCTGGTGAGGTCTTGCTCTGTTCCCATTTCAACCACAAGAAAATGTCAACTAGTTTGAAATTTCAAAACGGCGAATGGCCGAATCCAGACACAAATTCCACATAGCCTCTTCAAATCTATCCCACCTTATTTAGAACTTTATCGATTCCATTAAACTCTGAAAAATGGATGTGAAAGGGACGGAGCGGCCTCAGAGAGGCGCGCAGCCCGGGGAGGACAACCTTATCTCTGACCGGTCTTCTCTGATGGCCTGGAGGGATTGTGTTATTTTTGTCAGGTTGTGAGGGGACAGATGAATCTTTCTGTTTGCAGAACTGGTTTGTCAATAGCTTCAGTGGGCATTGGATACTCTGTGTTGATATGCATAGCAGAGGGTTTGTCAGGAAGGACTGGGGATTTTTGTTTGTTTGGGCTCAAGGAATAGCATTTCTTTTACTGCTATATCATATGAGGGAGGAAGAGAGAGGGAGGGGGGGGGGGAGAGAGAGAGAGAGAGAGAGAGAGAGAGAGAGAGAGAGAGGGAGGGAGGAGGCAGTGTGTGTGTGTGTGTGTGTGCGCATGTGCATGTTTGGGGCACCCAGGAGAGGAGATTTGAAGCAGATGGCAGCGAGGTTGGCAGGACATCTAAGGCATGATACTTGAAGGGAGCACTTTTAAGTCTTTCTCACAGAAGGTGTGATCAGGTGTAACAGCAGAAGAGCCAGAGTCCTGAAGGACTGCAGGGCTACAGGCAGCAGCAGGACGGCTTTAGGACATGGATACTGAGCAAATATTTCCAATCAAATCTCTAGGGAAAAGGATTCCATTGATCAGGAAATGCAGGAGTATTATAGCCTCACATATTCAAAAAATTTTGTACTGAGGCCCTACTATGCTACACCAAACTGTGAAAATCGGCAGACTTGGTTGGCATGAGGTTTTCAAAAATGCTGGACTTGGGAATATCAGAGCTCTGGGTCTCAGGGGTGACGATGGTTCCTGAACTTCAGTTGCTTAATATTGAGAAATATTAATGACACATTAATTTCTCTATAGAAAATGGCTTATCTATAAGTGATATGCAGATATGCACTGAGCTGCGGTGATGAGGGTCCCTTTGAGTTGTCCTAAACAAGTGTGCATAGGGGGCAGGGAAGATCAAAGGGTTAAACTGTCAGAAAAGCTCCTCTGCCTTTTGAAAAAGCAACAAAGTTATAACAACAAAGATCATGTAATCAATCCATCTTCCAGATGTGCTCACAGTGCCAATGCCTGTTGTTAGTGCTTTGCATGCCTTACCCAATTTGATCCTCACCACATCACTTTAAAACCAATCAATAAGTACCCACCGATGTAAACCCTGTTGGACAGATGAGAACACTGTAGTGCAGATAGGTTAGATAATTTGCCCTATGTCACACAGCAAGTAAGGGTAGAACTGGGATTTGAATCAGACACAAAGAGAAATGGGATAAATCACATGTCAAGGATGGTGGGAGAGTCTCCATCTCACTGGTCTCTCCAGAAATCTGGGGAAGAGGGTAGCAGTTAATATTTTCCCTTATCCCTCTGGCTCCAATTACATGCTTTCGCTGAATTACTTCACCTTTCACACTCTCTTCTCATCCCCCATATATTGTCCTCATTCTGTACCATAGATGTGTTGCACAAATACTTTTCCTTAAAAGAAAATACATACGTGCAGGTGCAACTGCACACGCTTATAATTCCAGCAACTCTAGAGGTTGAGGCAGGAGGATTACAAGTTCAAGATCTGCCTTAGCAATTTAACAAGACCCTCAGAGTGCACACCTATAATCCCAGAGGCTCTGGAGGCTGAGGCAGGAAGCCTCAGCAACTCCTGAGGCCCTAAACAACTGAGTGAGACCCTGTCTCCAAATGAAAAATAAGGAGGGCTAAAGAAGGGTGGAGCTCAGTGGTCAAGCACCCCTGAGTTCAATCCCAAGTACCGAAAACAAAAACAAACCAACCAACCAACCTAGGATTATAAATGAGCAATTGGAGGTGGAGTGTTGAGCTGTGTTGTAGTGTACACCGTCATTCCAGAACTACAGAGGAATCAAGAAGGATTAGGCTTTTCTGTTGAAGTCACTTAGATTTTACTGAAGATGAGAACCATCAATCTAGATGTATCTGGGCTACTTAAAAAAAACAAAACAAAACAAAAAAAAACCTCTAAGGCAACTCAACTTTAAGAATGATTTGGTGAGCTGGGTGTGGTGGGCATGTCTGTAATCCCAGTGACTAGGGAGACTGAAGCAGGAGGATGACAAGTTCAAAGCCAGCCTTGGGAACTTAGTGAAACCCTGTCTCAAAACCAAAGGTTTTGATGAGGCTCAGTGGTTAAGCACCCCTGGATCAATCCCCAGTACCAAAAGAAGACTCAGAGTCTCTAACTTACCAAGACCCTGCTTGTACCTCCTACACACACACACACACATCATCATCATCATCATCATCATCATTGAGTTTATGAGTCCCAGTAGGAGCAGGAAAATTTTTAAAGAAATCTTCAAACAAAAATTAGATTTATAAGTAAAATCAACTTTTTTAGACCTGCTAAGCTTAAGATTAGGAGCCCTAACTACAAAACAAAGTGTTCCAAATCTGGTAATAAAAATGTAGTACATTTGACCAGCATAACTCTTTAAAAAATGAACTCCAATCCAGATGGGGCAAGCACTCTGCAGCTCAGCCCAGACCCGTCTCTCCCTGCTGCTTCCATTCATTTGCATTGCCATTCTGGGCTGTGAAAGCATTTCTACCTGTCACTCTAATAACAACTTATCCTCACTAAGCCAATTTAATGCATGGTTGTCAGCTCTCAGAGTCCAGAGTTGCAAACCAGAGAACAGGATGTGGGGTTTGAGATATCCAGAGTCCAGTGTCAATTTTATCCATATTTCTAGAGCTGGAAAAAAATAACACTGCTCAAGTGAGGTGAAATAATAGTGCTAAAAAATGAGAAAAAAAAATAAAATAAAAATCTCCCTAAATAAATTGGCAGCATCTGAAAACCCATAAAGCTTTTCCTCAAAAAAACAAGACAGTACACAATTTAGCACATGCTCCTAGACTAGGGAAAGAGGCCACAAATTTACGCAGATAAAAGCTAGTCTCCTGGGAAAGAGAAATTCAGGAAAGAAAGGATGGTTAGAATTAGAATTTTAAAGTAAGTGGAACCTTTGGGGGACACAAACCAGTAGATTTTTAAAAGGTCATATTAGGCAAGATAACAGCCTCCTCCAGATCTCTCTCAAGTTCCCTGCAAGACTCCAGTAGTGGTCACTCTCATTCAATCATTTATGCATTGAAAACATTTGTTAGCATCCATCCAAGACTTGCTCTGCTGAGTCCTTGGACTGTATCACAAAACACCATAAAAACCCCCTTGTCTAGTAGGAAAAAGCCAGACCACAAGCAAACATACAAATCATGTCATAGTTTTCAAAAGTGCTAAGTACTCTAAAGAAGGAGGAGTGCAGCCGGGTATGGAGACACACGCCTGCAATCCCAGCAGCTCAGGAGGCTAAGTTCAAAGCCAACTTCAAAGCCAGCCTCCGCAATTTAGAGAGGCCCTAAACAACTTAGCAAGACCCTGTCTCAAAAAACAAAAAAGGCTGGGAATGAGCACCTCTAGGTTCAACCCTGATACCAAAAAGATGAAAAGAACTAGGCGTGCAAGAGCCACTTTGGAATTTACTAAGGGTTTTGAGAGAATGAGGGAGTTTATATTTTAGAAAAACACTCAAAATTCAATATTTGGTCATCTGTCCTTCAAATGACCCTTCTTTCTGCTGCTCAAAGTCCAGTCACTGCTAGACTCTAAGCCTTCCTTGTCTGGATTCACCTTTGTTTCCTTGCAGGCCCTCCCATGCATCAGGTATCTACATTAACTTAGTTCTCTTATTCTCCCTTTCCCAGGTCCTAGACACTCAGGTTTCACCTTTCATCCCCATTGGTATTTATCAAGTTATTTTCCTAACCCAGCCCAGAAAGGTCTAGCAAATTACCAAACCTTCCTGCACATACAATTGTTCTCTCCAAGGCCTTCCTCTGTCCAGCGTGGTTCCTAGTGTCTATGCTGAGCCTTTGTGTTCTGTCTGAAAAGCCTCCTGCAATGAGGCCATTACTTCATGGGGTCCTGTTTGCCCAGTGACTTCTTTCACTCAAACAGCAAGAACTTTGCTTAATGATATTTTAACACAAAATGCGAGAAAGATTTCCACATTCCATTTTTGCTAAGGGCATAATATGTATGTATCCTGGAACCAGCTGTAGGAGCTGTTATTGGAGAAAAAAAAAATGACTTTCCTTAAAAAAAAAAAAAAAGAAAAGAAAAAGAAAGAAAAGAAAAAGAAAAAGTTTGACTTTAGGAAGAACTGTTCACCAATGCAACCATTCAGCTAAGAGTTTGAACAAGTCATTTTAGTTGTGGATGCTAAGGATAATGAACCACTTCTCTTTTGCTGATCACTGGAAATGGCCAAATCATTATGGATCTCGGTGGTAGCTAATGGTCTAAGACAACAGAGTTTGGCAAATGAGTATTTTATAGCTCAGTGGCTCTTGGAATGCAGGCTAGACCATTCAGGTATTTAAGTGTTATCCAAGGCCTCTTCAATTGAGCAAATGGGTCTATAATAATTAAAATACTGTAAACAGGGTGACACAGTTCCTGAGTTTTCAAAGAGATCTTCTTTATTCCTGCAGAAAGGAAATGAGCTGTTGCCTTGTTAGGAATGCACTAGGAGCATCCTGACAAGCTGGTGAAGGAACCTCACTTGTGAGCGCTAGGCCCCATGGCTGCCCTCCACTGCGGCTCTCCATAAGTGTCCCCAATGGGGGCAGGCCAGGTGACAGCAGCTGGGGTCTCACAAATGCTCCTTTCTGAGGCTTCCTATTGCAAAGAATATCCTGCTCAGTTTCTGAGTCCTATTTCACCCACATGCTACCCTCTCACTAGAATTTAATGCACTGGGGAAATAAATAGTAGCTTCTGATTTCAAAATGACCAGAGGCATTTATTCCACCTGTGGAAAAGCCTTCTTCTCTCTGCCTTTTGGTGGATATTTCATTTTCACAGGAGAAATGTGAAGCACATCGCTTCTGGAGAAAGAGACTACCTAAGAAAGCAATCTTGATCCATAATGCTCTAAATTCTGGGCAGCAAACAGTCAGTGAGGGAGAATTTCTTTTGCTTCAAAAAAAAAAAATACAAAAAAATCTAAAAAAATTTTTTTAAAGTTATATTATAACAAAAGTTATATAATAATGTAACAAAAGTTATATAATAATATAATAAAAGTTATATTATTAATTACAGCCCTGCAATATTTTGGTTGACCTTTTGCTAAGGAGAGATGAGAACCCTGAACCAAAGCATAACAAAATGGCATGGAAAGAAGGCCAGGCGTGAGGTCAGGTGATAGCTTGCTGAAGTTTAATTAGATGTAGCTCTGAGGTTTGAGAGACGCTACCTGAGTAACCACAATAAATTGGCTTACAGGAAATAGAAAAAAAAAAAAAATCCTTGCAGGGATTCTTTCAAAAAGATATGACCTAAATAATAAAGGATGAGGGTGATTTTTGATTGACTGTTTGGGGAATGTCATCTCCTGAGGGACAGGGTTCGTGTCTTTTTTCATTAATTCCAGAGTTCAACTAGCCTAGGGCACTTAGCTGATAAAGATTTAAACCATTCATAGAATCAGGATGAAGTATGCTCAAAAGGACATAAAGCCCTCTGCCCATGTATATTAACTATGAGCCACATATTAAAAAGTAGTTCCTATCTCTTTTTTTTTCCTCAGAAGAATCCAGAAAAAGATATTCCAAAAATTTCCTTAAAGGCAAGAAGTTCTTCCTAATATTTCATTAGAAACCCTCTTAATCTGTCAAATGCAGGAGCAGAGAACAGTTGCTTCCAATCACTCAAGTAACTTTGCTGGACTCCCAGGAAGACAGTGATTAAGGCCTTCCTCTCCCCAGGATCTTCAGCCCCAGAGAAAAACCTAGGTCTGTAGCGCTTCTTCACCACACTGTTCCTCAAACCATTAATAACATTTAAAAAATGATGCCTTAGAGCTTTCCCACAAGTTCTCCTCAACACCCTTCCATTATTAGATTTATGCTTCCGAAAAGCAGTGGCTTTTAAACATCCTTCCCCTCTTAATTTTAGAGAATCTTTCCTTCTGGAGAGCAGGCGCTCTTGTCCTTGACAAGAGTGACAAACTGTCCCAGTCTGCAGGGAACTAAAGAAGTCCCCAAGACATAGGACTTTCAGTGCTAAAATCAGGAGAGTTGGAAGCTGACTGGAAGGAGCTGGTCATCCTATAGATCAAAGTCCAGCCTGCTCCTGTGGGTAGAGACTACGGGAGGGGCCCCTGAGCACTATTCCTCTTCTGCCACCTCTGTCATTGGGGTGGTTTATGAACCACTTCCTAGAGCTCCCAAGGCTCCAAGGAACTCAGATCATATTCCAAGAAATATCTGCAAGAGTGTCAGGCACCGAGCAGAGTGCTTCAGAAGCTGCAGCACTGCCATTTGGAGCAGGGCAGTTCTTGGTTGTGTGGCGCTGCTCCATGAGTTATAAGATGTTTTGCAGTAGCTTGGGCCCTACCCACCAGAGACCACTAGCAACATCCCAGAGGTGACATTCTCCCAACATCTCTGGATCCTGTCAAATCTCCCCACTGTGCTCTTGAGAACCACTGATATACAAAGTAATAACCTCCCCTCCTTCTCAGGGCACAGCTCACCAAGTGGGCCATAAAGTCAATGTAGTGGGGCACACCAGCACTGGAAGAAAGAGTAAAGAGAAATGGAATAGGGTAGGGTAGGATGGCATGGAATGGCACGGAATGGAGTAAAAGAGGAGAAGAGGAGAGAGGGGAGGAGAGAAAAAAATCTCATGCTGTGAAGGTATTATTTTGTCAAACTTTTGCTCTAGATTTAAACATATGTGAGGGTGAATATTCTAGGTCACAAAATAAAATTATTTTTTATTATGAATAGTGCTCATTAAACTTTGAAAATGCTATGCTAGTCCCCATCCATCGAATTGGCACATATATTAAAATCCACGTTAAGATACCTCTGGGTTTGGCCTCTACCATCCGCCCACTTAGACTCTGGTACCTAATTATCCCTCTTTTGCCCAAACAACTCCGTTAGTAGCTTAAATGATCCTACACAAATTACCCCTGACATTTATCCTTGTTTGTATGTATTAACTGCTTCAAAATTTTAACATCATCTCAAACTCGATTTAAGTGCAGGAAAGCAGGTGTCATTGACATATTTAACATGGATACGCTACTTTCCCACTGTTTTGAGTTGCTCGCGGTCATTGTGTCGGCAGTGGGTGAAATTGTCTCTGCAGTATCATTCTTGTGTGTCCCCTTGAGTTCTGGGGATGCAGGAGGTGCTCAACCCCAAGCCATTTCTCACTCTGAACTTCATTTCACTGCCTTTCTCCAAGCGGGCTGCTGCTGGGAGGAGTCTGTCCATCCGCGGGGTTTTGCTTTAAATCAAGGTTGTTCAGCATGTAGCTGACTTTCTCAGATTATGCACAGACCACACCTCATGGACATAGTGGTCATAAACCAGGCCTCAGGGGACCATGACAGAGTGCCTAGTAAAGAAGAGAGCTGACATTTGAGTCTTCCTGAAGCTGGGAGGACTGTGGGCCTGGTAGATTTGTAGTCCTCGATCAGGAATCAGTTGGGCCATTAGAAAGAAATTATGGTGGGTTTGAATTTTAGTGGAAATAAACCTTGCCAGCAGTCCATCAACGACCATTTGTCTTGGTCATCCATTCACTTATGGTCAGGAAGTAAAAGTCAGAAGAATGGAAGGATTTGTGTTTTTCGAATGATGCCCAGCATAATCAGCCTGGGATGATGTGACCTCAAGGCCAGAGAACAGGAGTTCTCAGAAACTGTTTCTCCACCATGGTTCTCATTACATCTTAGGTGCCCATGGGGATGAGAGCCAGAGGATTCAGGCACCCACATCTCTTTTCTCATTTACAGTCTCATTGTGGGTATTCTGGCTAAATTCCTTCCTTTCCCCACTCTGTATGTTGACATCCTACCCCCTAGTATCTCAGAGTGTGACCCCTTTGGGAAATAGAGTCTTCAGATTATTTCTGTAATCAAGTTGAAATGAAGCCATTAGGATCAGCCCTAACTGAAGATGATAGGTGTCCTTATAACAAGGGGACTTGGGAGGCAGAGAAGCACATAGGAAGTACACTGTGTGAAGTGGGCTATGCTGCCACAGCTGAGGAGGTCCTGGGAGAGGCCTGGGACGGACCCTGCCCCAGCACCTTCAGAGGGAGCATGGGGTGTCAATCTCATTTCAGACCTGTATGCTCCAGAACTGCGAGAATAAATTTCCATGCAATTTGTGGCTCTTTGTTAGCAAAGCCCTCCTGTAAACTAACTCAGTAGAGAACAGTTTGATTATTTCCCATCGCCGTGCACAAATACTCACACACAGCACACATACACACTACAGACAAACATGCTGCCTACATCATCAGAATTTCCAGAAATCGGACCCAGGAAATTTTTTTGACAAGAAAGATTCCTCGATATTTAGATCATCACTGAGGTGTGGAAACCTCTGCTCCATATACCCACTACTTTTTGACCTTTATACAATGGGGACAAGGAGAAAAGAATGAAATTCCAGGGTTAAGCAGCCCAGACCCAGATGTCATTGCAGCAAAGCTATGGAAGGCTTCCTGACCCGACTGGGTGAGAGTTAATAACCATGACACCAAAGTTGGGGATGCATTTTGAGCTGTGTTTCTGGGAGGAGGGTGGCAATAGAAATGACAAAAAGAAAATAAAGGTGGAGACACTAAATCCAATTAGAAATCTATCATGTCACTGACACACAGCCCACTTTGAGTTTCGAGATCACGAGTAGAATGAGATTTCCATTCTGTGTTGGGAATTGAAGAACTCAAAAACGGTAACAATATACTCACACCAGGACCAGGCGATGGCACAGATGGGGACCTCCCAGGATATGGGCGAATTTTCATACCAACCTTGTGAATGCGACCACAGCAGCAGCTTAATATCAGATCTGATGCCAGTTTCTGGATTAAAGATAAATAAGGCAATGTTTGCTGGTATGAAACTCTTAACTCTACTTAAATCTCCTGCCTACAGAGCTGAGTTGTGAGAGGCTACTGCTTATGCCTGGGGTGCTATTCAAAGTTATGTGCCTGTGGATGCTGGATAAATACTTGTTGACTATCTGATTTAACCCCACCATGAAAGCTGAGCTCCTCTGCATTTTCTATAATCATGTCAGATACATTAGAACCAAAGAAGCAGCAGGGTGGGAGATTTCTCCCATCTCTATTTCACTCACTGTGCTGCTTATAAATATGCTGATCAAAACCTGCATCAAAGAGGAAACACATTTCCATATTCCCAGTTTCCTTTATGATCAGAGAATGGATCAAAGAGAAGGCACATCTCCACATTCCCACTTTTTCTTTTTCATTCCTGATTTAGGGGTCAGAAGAGACTCGCAAGTGGGAATGGAGCATGCAATGCAACCTCCATTTGGAGGTAGCACCCCATATGAGGTCAAGGGTCAAGTATTTTCAAATTCTGTCTCCATGTGCACTTATAGAGATAGAAAAATATCTTAATTCTTTTTCCTAATATATTCTGTTTTACTCAACAATGAGCATAACCATTTTTACAGTTTGATATTTGAAATAAAAAAGGAGACGATTATAAGCCTTAATATAGTACATGATGATTAAATTTTAGCCATAAGGCCCTAATTTAAAGATAATATTTAGGATTTCAATTATAGTACTTTAGATATAACTAAGAGATGAAAATGAATTTGTCCTTTTTAATTGAAAATGTTCCAAGATCTGTCTCAAAACTGATTCTCTCCCTTGTTTGTTTAATTGACAATGATTAGGTTAAGTCTGAAAATTTTAACGGTTGACTTTTCTCTCAATATTTTCATTTCTTTCTGTTTTAGTTTTATAGATCCAGAAGTAAAGACCCATACTGTGAACACAAGTAATTTGCCTAACAACTTAGTGTGAATTACAGAAATTAAAGTGTGCTGTTGTATTAGTTTGAACAGCTTATCTAAGCTTATAATATTAATGATTCTGCCTTCCTTCTGTGAAGGCGCTATTGACCCTAAAACAATCTTATTACACATTTTAAAGAAAGTGCCTATATAAAAAAACATAAAAAGGTATTTTACTTCATAGTTGCAATTAGGCAGAGGACTCAGAATAAATTTCAATGCATTAAGAAATTTCATTTTAATAACAATTTATTACCATAGTGAAATGGAATATAATTTCTTAATACTTAAAAAGTAATCATTCATCCTGTTATTAAAGGGATTATGAAATACACCTTCAAGGAAGGAAAGAAGCAGAAAGGGAAGGAGGGAAGAAAGGAGTGAGTTCATTTGTTCTAAGAAAGATATTGTTACTGAGATCCGAGCTCTCCTTTCATGTCATTGGAACCAGCTATATCGTGACAGCCACACCATGACTGCTTGAACTTTGGATTCTAGAAAATGTAGTTATTGAATGAGACGGAATCTGAGGTCCTTTTCAGTTCTGCATTATTGTGCAATAAAAGCAGTCTGAAAGTGTCCATCAGAGTTACCGTATGAATATTCGGTACTAGGGATTTTACCTTACACAGTCAGAATTTCCAGAGCTCCCCTGTATCCTTCTGTGGTACTGAAAATATATCTCCAAGTTTCACTAGGAGATTTTGCAACTCTTCTATGGGCCCAGAGCAGAAAGTTCCACAGCTTGCAACATGATCAGCTGTTAGAACTCTCTGACTTGAAGTTGCTTGGCTTCAACACTGAATGGTCCTAATGAAGCCTCCTTGGGCCTCCCTTCCCTCACTCTACAGCCCAACAAGCATGGCCCCCTCCCTCCCTCAGGTCAAGCAGCAGCACCACCATCTTTCTGTCCTCTCAAGTCCCAGTTCTTCTCTGCACCACTCTTCCAATGGCAAATGCCATTCTTGAATCTCTTCCTTCTTACTTATTTCCGTAGCTATGGATGCCTTCCCTTTGCCATTGCTAAGTGGATTTTGGGGGGTGCAAGCACTTATACACACACACACACACACACACACACATACAACTGTAGATTTATTTTTATGTTTTCATTTAAGTGTAGCTTCCATATGGTACACAGCTTGACAAATTTTAACTAACACACTGTAAAGTGCAGAGATTCATGAAGTAATATCTGCATTCACCAATGTAACCAGCAGGTGAATCAAGACAGAGCATTTCCAGTATTCTAGAAGGTGACCTAACACCTCCCAGGCCTTGTGACATGAATTCTCCATTCCCAACATCCATGCTGGGGGAGAAATCTTTTCCCCACAAGTTGAGGTTAAGTCGCAGCCTCCTCTGATTGCCCAGTTTTCCCACAACTCCTTCCTTGCTCTGTTCTCCTCCAGATGGTCCAGGGATTGGAGTCCTGCTCCAGCCTCTCATTTCTTTCTGTTTAAGCACAATAGGAAAAGCAACCATTATACCACTGGCTATCAATTCTCTACCGACTCAAAACCTACTCCTCCCAAAGCCTTCCATAATATCCATATCCGTCACTTATGGAGCGCCTGCTGTATGCCGCCCCATAGGGTCACCCATAGAAGAATTGCAGCATTCCACAATTCAGGAAAATCTGGCATGTATAAGAACAATTCTAGACAGTAATGAACAGGCTTAGTCTTCATTATATGGACAAGAGGCACCAGGGAGAGGTGCTGTGCATGGGATTCCATAGAGAGTGAGCAATGGCTATAGGGCCTTCAACTTCAAGCTCACCTACCCCCCTTTGCTTCGTTGCACACTCTTTTCCATGTATTCATAGCTCCTACTATGTGTTAGGTGTTATGTTACACACTGAGGATGCAGCAGTGAAGAAAATCTCTACTTACATTCTGGTAAGAGAAAGCAGTAAAAATACAGGATGAGTAAGTAAAATACATAGTATTATTAGATAGTGTTCAATGCATTGGAGAAAAATAAAGGAGGGTGAGTATGAGCAGAGAGATTGACAGGTTATGACAGGGTTATAAACGGAGTGGTCAAAATAGGCCCCTGGGGAAGGTGACAGAGTCAAGCCTTTTAGGATGCAAGGGCACCAGCCATGTGGTCATCTGGGGGAACAGTGTGCCAGGGGGAGGGAACAGAAATGCAAATGCCCTGAGGAAGAAAGGGTGAGTTGGCCAGTGTGGCCATGATGGGGTAAGTGGGTGGGGGGGGTGAGGGGGAAGAGCGGTGGGTGAAGTCAGAGAAACAGCAGGGCTGGTGTTGAGCCTGGTGGTCCCTGAGATGATCTTGTCTACCTTATAATTACGACTACTGAGGTGTGCTCTTGGCACATGCATGTGTGACTATGCTACTATAAATCCAGATTTGATGTTTGTATAGACCATTTCTCAAACAGATTATGAGTTTCTTGAGGACAGGGGACATTTCCTATATTTCTCTGGAATTCCAAAATATTCTAGAAAAAAAAGAACAAACACACCGTCTCTCTCTTCCTCCTCCACCCAGAGGGTCCAGGGAGCTAATCTTTTCCTGCCAAATACTAACATGCTCTCAGAATCCTAAAGAACTAATTATACATGAAAGAGTTTCTACGTATCTATTACCATTTTTTCAGCCGTATTCACAGTGGTAATCATTCAATCATACATCAAAAAACCACTAAAGCTTAGCATTCTTCATAGAAAATCTCTGGCTACATTACATCGACAACTGTGCATTCTATTATGAACAACACACACCAACAAGGATGGCGATACTGTAATTGTGTGATGTGATTTACAAAACATACTACCAGACATAAGAGGAGGATGCAAGGTGACTTTAGATGGCAATAAAAAAAATCCCATTAATTGACAACACACAGTGCAGCTCTAACACGACACAAAACACATCCCCAATGTAAGCATCTAAGTCAGAGGTTCGGAAAGTCTTAAGTGTCATCCAAGAATGAATCCAATCCATTTGCTTACTTAATAAGTATTTATTGAGACTAGACTATGTGCTATAATTAAGAACACAAGGATGAGCAAAAACAGACATAGCCCGTGACGTGGTAGAGTTTCCCTTAATCAAAGTGCCTCATAGATGCCACTGTAAGCATCATGAACAAAAATTACACACACTCTGAGAGCCGATAGGAGGGGACTGTGATCAAACAGGTGAAGTCTTACCTGAGAAAGTAAAGCTGGCGATGCAATACAAAGGACAATGTGTGTTGCTTAACCATGCAAAAAGGAACAACAGTGTTCCAGGAGGGAGACTAGCCTGTGCACAGGTCCTGTGGCAGCAGCAGCAGTGTGGTATAGAGATGTCTGGTGATGTCACCCACCACACTCTTCTTGTGAGAACTGGCATAGAGCCATGAGGAGGGAGGTGCAAATACTACAAGGGAGAATCAGAAAGCAGCAGCTACTAGTGAGATCTCTGGTACAAGCAGGAGCAGAGGTTTCTATCTAAGTCAGAGGAGCACCAAAGATTGCTCTCCCACCCTTCCCAGACTGGCCTCCTATGTCTGCAGCCCAAAAGTCTGAATTTTACTTAACACCTGTCAGGCTAGATGAGCTGTCTCATTCTTTAGAGACTGATACAATGAAGTCCAAGAAATGAACAAATGACCAGATACACCTTAGGAGGTATTGAGCTTTTGCAGTGAGGTGGGGGAGAGAGGAAAGGTGAGGTGTGAAGCAGTGGACAGCAGGTGAGGGTTCTACAGAAAAGACGTCCTTCCTATTACTACACCCAACTCCAAGACACGACAGTGTCTGCTGAGCTCTTAAGAGTTGGCAAAATATTATTTCTTTGGGAAAGCATATAATCAGGTCTATTATTATGACTATTTCTTACAGTTAAAATTAATATTTTGAGGGAAATGGCAGTGATTTAAGTGAAAAGGCTAGACAGAGGGGGTTTTTATATACTTTTTGGAGTCCTGGATTATTTGAATATTACTACTTTTTTGCTAATGGACAATCACTCTGCTTTAGCTTACAAAACACCGAGCAATCAATGTGAGAACTACTTAGTTATCTCAGTCCTGAAGTTTTTCTGCGTGATGAATCTGAGACCCTGATGATATTTATTCATTACATTTTTAATGATATATCAGGTTACCATAGCAATTCTTATTCCCTGGAAACTTCTTTCTTGCAACACACATTTATTGTGTGCTGCATTAACAGTCTGATCCTATTGTTCGAGCTGTCTCGTTAGCTCAAGTAATCTGTAGCTATTTAAAAATGCTAAGCAGTAACAATAAATATAAAAAATACTTGTTTAGGAATAACATCTATTTAAAGAAATAGCCCACCTTCAAATCACCCTTCACTCACGAGACTTTCATTGACCCTGCAAGCCATAATATTTATTAAGTCTTAGCATATTTAAGGGTTTGTGTCATTCAATGTGATGACTAAACAGATATTCTTTTATATTGTTCCTCAATTATTTTTATGTTTGGTCTTGTATAGATTATGGTTTCTATCAATTAGAAGCTGTTATGGGTTGAACCATGCTCCCCCAAAGCATGTTGAAATCCTAAGGACAGTTATATATGAGTGTGAGCTTATTTGGAAATAGAGTCTTTGCAGATGACTGGGGTCATTAGGGTAGGTCCTGATCCAGTATAACTGTGTGCTTTTGAAAAGTGGGAAATGTGGACACAGGAAGCAGACCTGTTTACAGGGAAGATGATATTGAAACACAGAGAATGTCATGTACTGATAAAAGCAGAGATCATGGGATGTTTCTACAAGCCAAGGAGCACCAAAGATTGCCATCAAACTACCAGAAGCTGGGGATAGATTCTCTAACACAGCCTTCAGAAGCATTACACCTGCCAGTACCTGATCTCAGACTTTTAGCATCCAGAACTGGGAGACACTAAATTTCTGCTGGTTAAACCACCCACTTGGTGGTATTTTGTTACAGCAGCCCTAGCAAATTAATCAAAAAGGAAAGACTAATAACTTACTTTGTATCCTCATTTTCGAATGGGATGACTTTTATTTTTACTAAGAAGTAGAATAATTCTTTAGCAGAAAGTACTGTTCAATCATTAATTTATTCACTTGTTCATTTATCTATTCAACAAATATTAACTATCATGTCCACTGGACAAGATGCTCAGCAAAAGAATGAAGGTTGGGATACAAAGATGAATAATGGGATTCTTTCTCCAGCATCTAGTAATAACTTCCTTATAGTTTCTGGTCGCTACCTGTTAAAATTTATGTAAAATTTATCTAATAAAATTTATGTTAATTATTTTGCATGAATTTTCTCCTAAATTCTCAACATAAACCCGCAAAAGTAGGTAGTATTTTGCCCAATTTTCAGAAAATTTTGACTAAATTACTAAAAATCATAATATCACAGTAAGCACCAAAATGATTGGCATTTGAAGTCTCACCAGTCTGACTGCTGGATATTTTTCTTCTACTCCATCCTGCCTCTCATGAGGCCCTGGGAATAGAGAAGTATGAGTGACTCTGACATAAGGAAGTTACCTTTTAAAGAGATAGTGATGGGCAGCACTTCCAAAGGCAGAAAAAAAAAAAAGATTTCAGATGGTGAGAATGGTGGGAACCTAGACAGCTTCCTACTACAGATTTTGTTTTTTAGGAGTCTAGAACAATATGCCAAGACAAGATATGAAGGGTTTTGATGTGATGTGCTTGGGTTTTATTTGGCAAGAAACAGGGAACCAGGAGAACAATTTAAACAGGGGACTTCCTTAGGAAGATTAATTAGGATGTATATTAAATTAAAAAACCATTTAGGGGATCATCATAACAGTCAAGAGGTAATGAGACTGAACAAGGATGACCGACTTAAGAATGCAGCAGGGAGACTAAAAATGTTGCTTGTGGAGGAATACGACAGCCCTTGGTAAGTGCGGGGACCGTGACCCCTGGGTGTGACTGTAGGGGTAACAATGCCATCCGCAGAAACAGGGAAATCAGGAAGACAGGCTGGCTTTTAAAAAACATCCAAGTTGGAGATATTGACAAGGTAGTAGAAAAAGTAGGATTTAGAGACAAAGTAGTTAAGATTTAATTATACTAATTGTGATCAGAATGCATAAATGTGTTTATTAAAGATATTCAAATGAACAAGACCATCATGCTAAAGATGAGAGAGAGAGAGAGAGAGAGAGAGAGAGAGAGAAACTTCATTAATTCACACACTCCTTGGCCTGCAGAAAATGTAAACAAATAGCTGCTATTGAAATAATAGGGATGAGGAGAAGGAAGAGAACACTGGTAATGAAAAGAGTAGGAAAAGAGCAACACATGGACAGGGCAAACAGGAGAAGATTTTTCAGAAGTTGGGTGATAATAGGAAAGGCTGTAAAGAAATCAAGGTAGAAGGAGGAGAAAGAGGAGGAGGAGGAGGAGGACAAAGGAGAAGAAGGAGAAGCACTTGGGAAGAAGAAGTAGACTTAGAATGCTAGAGAAAACTGAGTGGTGCCCAAGCAGGTCATCAGAGTTCAAAACCAGCAACCAGGGAAAACCAGCAATTCTGGTTACTGGTTTGTGAGAAGCCATCGACAGAGCCGTCAGTCTCGAGAGGGTGGATATGAGATACAGAAGAAACAAAGGAGCTGAGGCCTCTGGGCAAGTTTGGCATGTCCCAGGTGGTTGCTTTCTCTCCAAAAGATCATATCCATTTTCAAGAGGAAGCAGTTTGCTGAGTGAACCTGGCAAAATAAAGATGCAGGAGCATAGGAGTTAGGGTTAGCAGTAGTTGACTAATCTCTCTTCCAAAACCACCAGCTCAAGATGAGGATGAAAGGGCTCCCTCCAAGGAAGGCAGCTTCTAAGGAAATGATGTGGTTGCCAAATAAGCATTTGAGGCAAAGGTGGGTGTGGAAGTTATTCCTGAATAAGAATTCCACAGGTTGAGGAACAGAAAATGTCAAGTGAGTCTGGGAAGGACCTCTCCACATATCTGGGAAGAATTTCTTCATAAAAGGGTCAGAATTGTATGTCCAACAGCAGAATCCTCTAACCTGAGACTTAACATATGTGCTGAGGGATGAATGAATATCCAGTGCTAAAGCCTTGATAAATCATGACGACATACAAATAATCTTTTTTCTCTACTGGACCAAGCTTGAGGTTCTCTGCATGAAATCCTTCCTTTCACTTTTCTCCTCATTGCTGAAGGCCTGGTGATAATCTTTATATTTCCTAATGAACTCCATTGAATGGAACTTGGCTTTGATTAACATAAACAGGCCCTAAGGTACACAATTAGCCTCCCTTTCCTCTTTTTCCTCCTGCCTGAATCATGAGCATGATTAAAAGATTTGAAGGAAAACAAATGTTTCTGGTACAAATATTTGATGATGTTTGATGAGAAGATAAAAGTTATTGGTCCCATGTTCTGGTCTACCATCAGAAGAGATGGATATGATCACTGAAGCCTTATTGGGAGGAAGAAAATAGCAAGAGACTTAACAATTACAGAGTGGTAAGAGGACATGAACCCAAGTTTCATGTCCAACTAGAAAAGGTCCAACTAAAAAGTACTGACTGTAAGTCCTCATGGCAACACACAACTGTCTCTGGCCACCAGCTCTTCTAAAATGTAACTGAGTTGACCCATCCTTGGGATACAGGAGAAAGGTCAAGATCAGAATCCTATATATCCAAACAGGGAAGCACAGAAAGACTCTTCCAGAATAGATTTGAAATTAGAGTGTATTTAATTCCAAAAAATCTAAAAATTGGTGTTTGAGATTGGAAACTATATCTCATTCACTCTTAAAGTTTTGTTCTCTTTTTTTTTTTTTTTTGCTTTTTAATTTTTTATTTTTAATTGACACAGAAACTGATATATATTTATGGGGTATAGTGTAGTATTTAAATCATGTATATAACCTGTAATGTTCAGATCACACTAAGGGTCAGACCTGTCACCTCAGACATATACTCGTTCTTTGTTTGGGGAACATTCATAATCCTTTCTACTAGCTATTTGAAACAACAATTAATTGTTGTTGAGCATTGTTATCCTCCTGTGCTATAGAACATTAAACGTTATCCCTCCTGTCCAACTCCATGTACTCCTAAATCCCATTTACCATCTCCCACCAACCCCCTTCCCAGGCTCTGGTAACCACTGTTCTCTATATTTTGAGATCAACTTTCACTGGTGATGTTTTGAACTAATGAAGAGACAGGTGAGCCAGGCAGAGGGAGTACAAAATATTGGCTTTGATAGCTGTTAGAACACACAGCTGAGGGGAGGAGCCACCATGAGCTTCCTCATCCTGAAGCTGAGGATTACAAAGACCTACTTGCTGGCTCATAGACAGCCCTGCCTCTGTAGACTCCCCCCTTACAATGTGGACAAGCCGAATAGAATGGGTGCTTCCTGGTTCAGGTAAGAAAGAAGGAAAGAAGTCACCTGGCTAAATGTCCCATTGCTGATTCCTTATTTCCACGCAGACCATTCTCTGCTCCAATTCTGGGAGGAAATGGGTGAAGGGGCAGGAAGGGAATGATGACACTCTTAGATGTCCCTGAAACTGGGGCAGGGCATTCCACCTGAGCTGTCCACCATTCGACTCTGTGTAAGATCTAGACTGGCCCGAAAGTGACCCAGGGAAGCCCTGAACACTTATTGGTGACTTTTCTTAGATAAGGTGATGAAAACTCAAGCAACGATGAGAATCAACCTGCTGAGGAAAGGCAAGGGTAAGAATAGCAAGGTCAGCACCAGTTGGGCCAAAAACACCATTGGTCATTTTCTACCCAGTATTTCCTAATTTAATTAGATGTGCTCAAGGTGGGATCTTGACTGTCCTTCCAAAGATCCATGCAATAATTTGTCCCCTTGGTGATAATATTAGAAGGTGGCAGAACCCTTGAGAGGTGGGGAGAGTGGGAGGTCCTTAGGTCACTGGGGCCAGGCCCTTGAAGGAGACTGTGGGACTCTGGTCTCTTCTTCTTTTTCTTTGGCTTCCTGGTGTTGAGGTGAGGGGTTTGCTTCATCTCATACTGCCAATAGGATGTGCCACCTGAGCACAAGCCCAAAGAAACAGGGCCAAGTGATCATGGACTATAACCTCCAAAACTGTAAACCAAAATGAACTTCTTCTCTTTATAAGTTGGTTGTCTCAAATATTTCATATGGAGACAGAAATTCACTAGCCCCCAATACAAAATTTGAAAACCAGGATTCCACTTAATGTATCCTTTGAAGACACTGGGTAGCCTTGTACCTCTGAGCCCATGTCCTAGCAAGACAGGTAGCCAGCTGGGAAAATTGCCATGACACTTTTATCCCCACCCATAGCCCTGCTTGCTTGCTTCACTTCCATGCTTATCTGGACCTTGGAGGAATTGGAGTTAGTAACCCTTCTCCAAGAATCAATGGATTACTAGTTTTGGATTTCTTTGGATTTCTGCAGCAAAGTATTAAACAAGAAAGCTCAAGGGGAAACAAATCGAGATGAGAAAGAAGAATTTCCAATATGCAAATCAGAAGCTGTCACACTTAGAGGAACAAGGGAGAAAGTAGCATTGGACAGGAACCGCCAACTATCAAGGATGGAGAACCGCTAGATAAGGGGCAAAAGGCAGCCAGGAAAAGTAATGCTGAAAAACCCAAAACATAATGTTTGGCCAAGAAAAAAATATGACTTTGAAAATCACTAACCTTCTTTCCAGTTAGTCTGCAAAAGACAATATCCTATTTAACCAACTGAAGTCTAAAAGTATTACTGCTACTGAAGACCACTTAGAAGGACAAGGTGCAGGAGGTTTGGGTTCTGGCAGAAATGCACCTCAAATTTGAGGCAGATATTATTAGCTGTGTGTATTATTAGCTGTGTGATCTTGCTAATTCCATTTTTTTCTATTAGTGAGATACTGAACCAATATGATTAAATTAAATACATAATACATCCCCACATCCGGCTTTCTCATTTAACCACTTCTTGTGTAATTACTAGGCAGTAATAGAATAGTGCCACTATATGGCTCTATATGGCAAAATCCTTCATTTTTCAGGTTTCTCACAGTTTTGCAACTCTAAAATTTTTTGACCTACTAAATTTTATCAAAAAAAAAAAAAAAGAGTGAAGCTTTTCCTATTTATCAACCATGTTCAAGAAATGTTTTCCTGATGCGTGGATTTCACTTTCGTTTTTAAAAATGGTGACCCAATAGAGATTTGCCTGTCTAAATCCATTTTCTTGTCAGGATTGGAAATGACAGGTTATTCTCTTGCCCAAATATTTATTTCTGTGGCATATCTATATAGTTCATCAGTCAACTCGTCTGTGAAGTTTCTGGATTTCAATTAGTTTGTCCTAAACTCTTGGCAAGCTAAATTTCCATAGACTACATTAATAATATCTAAGTTAGAGACTTATAAAGTACCTTTAAAATAGAAAACCAAATAATACTACTATATTATTTCAAATATTAATCCAGACTAGACTCTTCCCCAAATAGGCAGGAATTAGTAGCCACAAAAACAAAACTACAACAAAAATAGCCTCCTAGGTACTTTTGAGTTGCTTTCAAACTAAGTTCCTTTAATGGATCTCTAACCTAAATATCTGTAATGAATTATTCTCAAAGATCTGTGCTGGCTGCATGCAGCCTAGCAACTTTTATATAGGAGAGATCATCCTGATTTATAAAATTAATTGTTGAATTTAGAAAGACATTTAACATTGTGTTCACTAGGAACTTATCTACTGATTAGGTGAGGCATTTCATCTCTCTAGGCCCTGATAAGTCAGACAATAAAAGGGTTTGACTGGAGTGCTAAATTTCCAATGAGAACCATGCTGTATCTAACACTAATAGCAAACATGTATGCAGTGCCAAACACTTACATGTACCAATCACTGCTCTAAAAAACATCAAAATAAGTATGGGCACATATGTAAGAGCATATTTAGATAAAGGTTCATCACAATCTTTGGAACAGCCTATGAGCCAGATTCTTTTATTATGGATCCCATTTTATCAATGAGAAACTGAGATATAAAGAAATTGAGTGACTGGCTTGGGAGGTAAGGGGCATTTAACCAAGTGGAAAGTAAATGAAAAGTCAGGCTTTTAATCGTGAATGTTTGGGTGTGTTGCTCCTCTTAAAACCCATGACTGTATTTTTCTTCACTAGCTTGAATGAACCTGGAATTGGTTTATAAAGTCAGCCACATCAAACAAACAAATATGTCTTTATTCCTTCTAATGTGCAAGGATATTGGGTATATTATTATGTGTTCAGAATGGTAGCTGCTGGCTACATTCACTGGGATAGGCCATTATATAAAAATAGAACTTATGTGTGAATTTTCTGACTAAATAAAATAGCCATCATTTATAGAGCATGCCCTAGCCTATTTTGATAAACAAATATTGAGTATTTTCATGTGCCGGGCTCTGCGCTAGTTTGGGGAAAAAAAGATGAATCTGACATAGGCCTGAACTCAAAGACCTCATCTCTTACAGGAGAGATGGGTACCATATTTGTTGATATGAAAGTCACTCAGGTAGCAGATGTATAAATGTGTGTTCATTTTACAAAGGGATTTTTATGTGTGCTTATGTGAAAGACATACTTTTTTTGAGGGGGGGTGCTGGGGATTGAACTCAGGGGCACTTGACCATGGAGCCACATCCCTAGCCCTATTTTACATTTTATTTAGAGATAGGATCTTACTGAGTTGCTTAACACCTCGTTGTTGCTAAGGCTGGCTTTGAACTCATGATCCTCCTGTCTTAGCCTTCCACTGGGATTATAGGCATGTGCCACCATACCCAGCATGTATTTTTTATGATATATAAAGATGGTGATTTTTATATTTCTGTTTGGAAAATATATTTTTGAACTTATAAAATAAACTGCATACTAAAATCTAGTTTAAAAATCATAAATATCCATTAAAAGTCTGCTAAAGGGAAGAAAAAACCTAGCTAAAAAAGAAAAGTATTGATATCAGTAAACACTAGTACCTATCAGGGTTGTGGTGACAATAAATTTAAATCTCAAGTGATAGGAGAATGACAGAAAATCTTATCAGCTTTGTCACCTGTGCATTATCGTTAAGAAAACTACCAGGAGCATATAAAACCGTACCTTTATTAGATGTTTTATTTAGGCTCCTTTCTTGGGAGTGCACAATCTCCAAGCATAGTGCATATGTATGAGCTAAGCTGATATTTGGAAGCTATTTATAGGAAGGTGCAGAGGGATACTAACATACACCAGCAAATACGGTGTTAGATTATTATAATATAATATAGCTTAGAAGCATCATAATTTATAGCCAAAGGCTTTGTGAAGCCAAATGAAAGATAGACAATTGTCAGTAAGAAATACACACAAAGCCAGACCTAACGCGCCAACTTACATACAGCTTGGGCCCAGGTTAAGCGTGGGTCCATCCTGCCACCAACAGACACCTATCGGAGCTCAGGCCTGGTCCAGATCTGCACGCTGACCTGCATTGGAGCCAGGGCCCAGGGTAGGCCTGGGTCTGTCCCCCATACCACCACCTGGGATCTAACAGCCCAGGTCTAACCAACTTTCATCTTGAGACACTGCAGCCATCCCAATAGCCTTCCCCACCCAGTATCCTCTACCTTGGGACAACAGACAGGGGCCTAGAAGGAGCTATACCTTGGAGCAGGCATTCCAAAGCCAATGTAAGACTTACCCTTTCAGCTCCATCTCTGAAAGATGTTGTATCCATCTTGGGATACCTCCATTGCTATCTTGAATTACCTCCTGCTGTAGCCGCCACCACCTACAGTTGCAATAGCATCCATCCTGGGACACTTGCAGGGTTTGGCAGCCCAGTATCAAGGTGAGGTATAGATAATCTGCACAGATACTATAAGATTATATGGTAGAAATCTAATACTTCAGATCCACACTGCAAGAAAGGAAATCACATAGACAATATGAAAAAACAAGGGAAGGGGCTGGATTTGTGGCTCAGCAGTAGATTGCTTGCAAGGTCTGGGTTCAATCCTCAGCACCACATAAAAAATAAATAAATAAAATAAAAGTGTTGTGTCCAACTACCACTAAAAAATAAAAATAAAGAAAGGAAGAAAAATGCCCCAACCAACCAAACCAGGATGCTACAATAACAGAACCCATGGACGGTGCATTTGGTGAAACGTCAGAGAAGGAGTTCAGGAGATTCATAATTAAAATGATCTATGAATTAAAGAATGACCTAAATGAGCAAATACAGGCAAAAATTGATCACTCCAACAAAGATATAATTGATGACACCAATAAACAGAAAAGGGAGCAAATACAAGTAGAAAAAGATTACTTCAAGAAAGAGATAGAGATTCTGAAAAAAAAAATCAGCAATCATTGAAATGAAGGTGACAATAAACCAAATAAAAAACTCAATAGAAAACATGACCAACAAACTAGATCATTTAAAAGACAGAATATCAGATAATGAAGACAAAGTATACAATCTGGAAAATAAATCTGATCACACAGTGAAGACGGTAAGAAACCATGAGCAAAACATTCAATCAACATTCAACTCAATTAGCATCAAAAGACTAAATCTAGGAGTTACTGGGATAGAGGAAGACACAGAGTTTCAAACCAAAGGAATATACAATCTCTTCAATGAGATAATATCAGAAAATTTTCCCCAAATTAAGAATGAATTAGAAAATCAAATACAAGCAGCTTACAGGATACCAACTGTGTAAAACTACAACAGATCTAAACCAAGGCACATTATAATGAAAATGCCTAGCATACAGAAAAAGGATAGAATTTTAAAGGCTGCAAGAGAGAGGAATCAGATCACATATAAGGTGAGATCAATTCGTATCTCAGTAGATTTTTCAACCCAGACCCTCAGAGCCAGGAGATCATGAAACAACATATACCAAGCTCTGATAGAAAATGGATACCAACCAATAATCTGATATTCAGCAGAATTAAGCTTTAGATTTGATGATAAATTATAAACTTTCCACAATAAACAAAAGTTAAAAGAATTTACAACTAGAGAGCCTGCACTACTGAACATCCCTGGAAAAATATTCCATGAAGAGGAATTAAAAAACAACAATGAAAATCAGCAAAGAGAGGTATTAGACTAAAGGAAAAACTAATCAAAGGAGAAACCAAGTCAAGTTAAATACCAAAAATAAACAAAAATGGCTGGGAATACATTAATAATGTCTCAATAACTCTGAATGTTAATGGCCTCAACTCACCATTCAAAAGGCATAGATTGGCAGATTGGATTTTTTTTAAAAAAGACCCAAGAATATGCTGCCTCCAAGAGACTCATCTCATAGGAAAAGACATCCACAGACTGAAGGTGAAAGCTTGGGAAAAATCATACCACTCACATGAACTGCAGAAGCAAGCAGGTGTTTCCATCCTCATATCAAATACAGTAAACTTAAAGCCAAAGTTAACTAAGAGGGGTTAAGAAGGACATTTAATTCTGCTTAAGGGAACCATTCATCAATAAGATATAACAATAATAAATATATATATGCCCCAAACAATGAAGCGTCTATATTCATCAAACAAACTCTTTTCAAGTTCAAGGGTCAAATAGACCACAACACAATAATTTTGAATGACTTTAACACACCTCTTTCACCACTGGATATATCTTCCAAATAAAAATGCTGAACAAAGAAACTATAGAACTCAACAGTACAATCAGTAACTTAGACTTAACTTACACATATAGAATATTTCATCCTTCAACAAGCAAATACACTTTCTTCTCAGCAGCACATGGATCCTTCTCTAAAACAGACCATATATTAAGCCACAAAGCAACTATTAGCAAATATTAAAAAGTAAAGATACTACCTGCATTCTATCAGATCATAATGGAATGAAATTAGAAACCAATGATAAAGCAAAAAATAAAAGCTACTCCAATACTGGGAAACTAAATAATATGCTACTAAATGAACAATGGGCTGCAAAAGACATCAAAGAGGAGATTAAAAAATTCTTAGAGGTGAATGAGAATACAGATACAACATATTGAAATCTCTGGGATACTATGAAGGCAGAACTAAGAGGAAAGTTTATAACATGCAGTTCATTTCTTCAAAGAAGAAAAAGTCAAGAAATATATGACCTAACATTACATCTCAAAGCCCTAGAAATAGAAGAACAAATCAACCCCCAAAGCAGTAGAAGACAGCAAATACTTAAAATCAGAACTGAAATTAATGGAATTGAAATAAAAGAAACAATTGAAAAAATTGACAAAAGTTGGTTCTTTAAAAAAAAAATTGACTAATCCTTAGCCATGCTAACAAAGAGAAGGAGAGAGAAAACTAACATATGTGATGAAAAAGAAAATAGCAGAACAATCACTCCAGAAATACAGAATATAGTTAGAAATTAGTTTGAAAACTTATACTCCAACAAAATAGAAAATACCAAAGGCATTGACAAATTTCTAGAGTCATATAATTTGCCCAAATTGAATCAGGATGATATACACAATTTAAACATACCAATATCAAGCAATGAAATAGAAGACACCATCAGAAGTCTATCAACCAAGAAAATCCCAGGACCAGATGGATACACAGGTGAGTTCTACAAGACCTTTAAAGAAGAACTAATACCAATACTCTTCTATTTATTTTAAGAAATAGAAAAAGAGGGAGCATTTCCAAACTCATTCTATGAGGCCAATATCACCCTGATTCCAAAACCAGGCAAAGAGACATCAAAGAAAGAAAACTTCAGACCAATATGTCTAATGAGCATAGATGCAAAAATTTTCAATAAAATTCTGTTAAATCAAATACAAAAACATATCAATATGATAGTGCACCACAATCAAGTGGGACTCATCCCAGGGATGCAAAGTTGATTCAAGAGAAATCAAAAAATACAATTCATCACATCAATAGACTTAAAGAAACACATGATCATCACAATAGATGCAGAAAAAACATTCAACAAAATACAGCTCCCCTTCATGTTCAAAACACTAGAAAAAGTAGGGATAACAGGAACATATCTTAACATCATAAAAACATCATTCTAAATGGAGAAAAATTGAAAGCATTCCTCTAAAAACTGGAACAAGACAGGGATGCCCTATTTCACCACTTCTATTTAACATAATTCTTGAAACACAGGCCAGAGCAATTAGACAGACGAAAGAAATTAAAGGGATATGGATAGGAAAAGAAGAACTCAAATTAGCACTATTTGCTGACAATATGATTCTATAACTAGAAGACCAAGAAAATTTCACCAGAAAACTTGTAGAATTAATAAATCAATTCAGCAAAGTAGCAGGATATAAGATCAACACCCATAACTCAAAGACATTTCTGTATATCAGTGATGAATCCTCTGAAAGGGAAATAAAGAAAACTACTCCATTTACAGTAGCCTAAAAAAAAATACCTTGGGAATCAATGAAAGAGGTGAAAGACCTCTACAACAAAAACTACATAACACTAAAGAAAGAAATTAAGGAAGACCTTAGAAGTTGGAAAGATCTACATTGTTCTTCAATAGGCAGAATAATATTATCAAAATGACCATACTACCAGAAACACTATACATATTTAATGAAATTCTAATCAAAATCCCAATGACATTTCTCATAGAAAAAGCTGCATGAAATTCATCTGGAAAAATAAGAGACCCAGAATAGCTTAAGTAATTCTTAGCAAGAAGAGTGAAGCAGGTAGCATCACTATACCAGACCTCAAACTATACTATGGAGCAATAGTAACAAAAACAACATGGTATTGGCACAAAAATAGACTTGTAGACCAATGGAATAGAGACACAGAGACTAACCCACATAATTACAGTATCTTATACCAGAAAAAGGTGCCAAAAATATACATTTAAAAAAATAGTCTCTTCCACAAATAGTGCTGGGAAAACTGGAAATCTATATGCACCAAAATGAAATTAAGCCCCTATCTCTCACCAAGCACAAAACTCAATTCAACATGGATCAAGGACCTTGGAATTAAACCAAAGACACTGTGTCTATTAAAAGAAAAAGTAGGCCCTAATATCCATCATGTTGGTTTAGACCCCAACTTTCTTAATAAGACTCCCATAGCACAAGAATTAATATCAAGAGTCAATGAATGGGATGAATTCAAACTAAAAAGCTTCTTCTCAGCAAAAGAAACAATCAGTAAAGTGAATAGAAAGACTACAGTTTGGGAACAATTTTTTACCACATGAATGTCAGATAGAGCAATAATCTCTAGGGTATATAAAGAACTCAAAAATCGTAACACCAAGAAATAAATAGGCCAAGGAACTGAACCAACTCTTCTCAGAAGATATAAAATCAATCAACAAATAAATGGAAAAATGTTCAACATCTCTAGCAATTAGGGAAATGCAAATCAAAGCTACTGTAACATTTCTTCTCACTCCAGTCAGAATGGCAGCTATTAAGAATACAAACAACAATAAGTGTTGGCAAGGATGTGGGGATAAGGGCAAACTCATACATTGCTGGTGGGACTACTAATTGATGCAGACAATATGGAAAGCAGTATGGAGATTCCTTGGAAAACTTGGAATGGAACCACCATTTGGTCTAGTTATCCTCTTCTTGATCTATACCCAAAGGACTTAAAACAACATTCTACAGGGACACACAGTCACATCAATGTTTATAGCAGCACAATTCACAATAGCTAAACTGTGGAACCAACCTAGATGCCTTTCAGAAAATGAATGCATAAAGAAAATGTGGTATATATACAAAAAGGAATATTATTCAGAATTAAAAGAGAATAAAATCATGGCATTTGCAGGTAAATGGATGGAGTTAGAGAATATAATGCTAAGTGAATTTAGCCAATTCCAAAAAAACAAGTGCTGAATGTTTTCTCTGATATAAGGAGGATGATTCATAGTGGGGTTGGGGGGTGGGGCATAGGAGGATTAGATGAACTCTAAATAGGGCAAAGGGGAAGGAGAAAAAGGGAGGGTGCATGGAAGTAAGAAAGATGGTGGAATGAGATGGACATCATTATACTAAGTACATGTATGAAGACACAAATAGTGTGATTCTACTTGTGTACAAGCAGAGAAATGAAAAATTGTGCTCTCTCTATATAATATGTATTATAATTCATTGTGCTGTCATATATAACAAATTTTAAAAATACCAATAATAAAAAAAATTCAGATTGGAGGCTTTGTATATAGAAAAGTAATAGAAATAGGAAGGATTGACCATACAGAAAATATAGAATGAGAAGAAAATATTCAGGAGAAATTACTCAAAGAGTTTCTTTTTCTTTAATTTTTATCAGAATTCATAGTGTCATCCTCTACCCCACACCACTTCTTGGCCTTGTGAGAGCCAGATGATAGACAGATACCCTAGAACAATCCAAATCAGATCTAGGAAACTGTTGCAGGCCTCCTGAAACATTAAAGCTTTATTAAAGGTTCTGCTAAAGTCTACAATAGTGAAAAGGGCCCTGATTTAGGGTAGCTAGGACAAAGGCCCTTTACACAGCACGCAATTTGGGAAATTCAATTGAAAAGACAAGTCACACAGAGGATCATAAAGTGCTATACATGTGATGCCAATATTTTATTTTAACTGAATTTTAGTTAAAGTAAAAGTTTTTTCTTCAAGTGTGGTATTCCTCAATAATTTCTTCCATTATTTTGAACAGCAGTTTGTGTGTGTGTGTGTGTGTGTGTGTGTGTGTGTGTGTGACTCACATTTATTTAGCTTTTCTAATGCAAATTGGTTTCTATAGAAATAACAACTCCTGCCTTTTCTCCCCCACTCATACATTATCAGTTTTATATAATGTTTAATTTATACCCAGGTGGGAAGTGAACACACCTGACCCCTGACAAACCTGAGAAGCATCTGGTAAGAGCAGAAGTCCCCAGGCAAACTGGAAAGGCACCTAGAAAGGGTTTCTATTAAGAGATGCTAATTTGCATCAGATATTTGATAATTATTTAAATAGAAAAGGAGTTGTACCATTTTCAGAAGGAGAAATAGGGAGTGATCTCGCTCCAACTTGGAAGCCTCACTCTGAAAGTCAATAGATGTAAGGTCCCCAATATTGAGTTGAAATTCTCAGCCACTTGGAAAGTCAGCTTGAGACACCAGCCTCTCCCTCAACCTTTCCTGACATTCATGACTGGCAGGACTCTCTCCAGAGAACCCCTCAGTGATGCATTCAAATCTTACTTACGGTAATAGCTCATTTTCCTTTACCGCACAGACATTTGTGAGCCAATCTTATCCCTATTTATGGGTGAGAACTACTGAATAAAGTGGAGTATGTCTTTTTCATTTATATTCTTTGCAGAAGCAAAGTGTTTGCATGCGATGAGCCTCTTTTATATGGTAAGTTGCACTGAGTGTGTGTGTGTTTGTGTGTGTGTGTGTGTGTGTGTGTGTGTGTACGCATGTGTACATGGTGACGCAGAAAAAAAAAATTTCTCCGTGGTTTACTGGTACATGCCTGTCCTCCTATAGATAAATGCATGTTCCAGAAGTTACCACTCACTTTCTATTTCTCTATATGTTAATATATTACAGTGTTTACCTGACTACTACTGCCAGTAGACATCACAGCAATAGAGACAAAATGTATCTTTATAAACTAGTGTCTCTCACAGAGCCTGTCCTCTAGCACATACTGGAATAATTTCTGAAGAATGAATGAATGAATGAAAGCATGTGTAGATGAATAACTGGAAAGTCTCCTAGAGATTTGAGGAAGGTATAGAATGACAAAGGCACAGAACCACCACCCAGGAAAGTGGGTTTTGACTCTTTCTTGACAACATAAGTCATACTCACCTGTTCAATATACTTTTTTTTCCCCAAAGGTGCACAGGATGTTATTAAATTTTAAAGCCAGAGAGGTCTTTAGAGATTATCTAGCCTACTTCATTTTAAAGATGAATTAACAGAGTGGCCCACTGTCACACAGCTTCATCGTGAAAACAAAATCAAAGCAGAAGTCATTTTGGCTAGATCCACTCCAACTGCCTGCTGGAACAGGTGGGTCCTCTAAATAACGTCTTTGACCATGAGAGTTGTTGCTAGGAACTGGAATAAACTATGCAGAAGGAAAGGAAAGGAAAGGAGAGAAAAAGAGATGGGGGGAGAAGCTGTTTTCCATGCGGGGATGTCCAACTCCCACGCTGCCCTGACAACTGAGATAGTTATCTGTTGAGCTAGAAAGTGACAAAGCCAGCATGGATCAAATTCAGGTCTTCAACTTCTGCCACAGTTATGGTGTCTTTAAAAAAAAAACAACACTTTTTCATAAATACATGTGTTGAAAGTTCTAAAAGCTGATTAAATAAAAAACAAAATAAAATAGACCAGTCAGCCTCACTTTCAGTTCTTCAGTAAATTTTCCTGCAACAAAATTATAAAACTTAATGTCTCATGAAAGATAAAATATCAAAGATATTTAAAAGGAATAAGAAATGAGATATTTGAAAGAGTTGAGCCATTTTCCCAAAGCCCAGAAGTCTAAACGTTGAACATTTAAAACCATCCTTTGGAACTGAGAAAAATAATCTCTAGGGGAGGGGAGGTATCCACTCATTGAAGGAGTTGTAATGTTTTGATTTTAGGTTTCAACACCAAAAAAGCCATTTTAAAATGGTAAAATGTTACGATCCCCCTCAAGTGAGGAATTTTAATCTCCTTTCATAATATTTTTCTAGATGCCGACACCAATTCAACCAGCTGCCTACTTCTAAAGAATCCACTGGTTTCCGGTTCCTCATGTTTCAAAGTATCTACCACATCATAGGCACTATCAATACTTGTCAACTAAACAAGCAAGTATCACAGTCCAGAAAAAAGCTTGCAATTTGGAGTGGATATATTGCCTCTTGGGAAAGTTAGCCTGCTTCTCTTATCATGAAAAGGAAGCCAGAGAGGTCTTCCCTGAGAATCCTTCCCTCGCTGGATGCCTACAGCTTATTCTGGAGGCTTAACTCTTACTGGTCGTTTGAGCTGACTTTCTACCTCATGCCCATTGCTGATGTTCATTCTGCAAGGCAATACAAGTACAGAGCCAAATGGCAGCCCAGAGGTGCAGGGCAGATGCTGAAAAATGGAAGTAGGAAGATACTGCAGAGGAAAAAGTTGGGCCAAGAAAGAGGTCAGTTGGACAACCACTCTTTGAGTATCATCTACGTGCCAGGCATGACACTTGGCACTGGGAAAATAAGAATGTGTGAGTCTCAGAACCAAAGGAGCCCACAATTTAAGGAGGGATGAATTCTCACATCCAGATTTAATATGATATCACAGGTGCTATGATGGAGACTTACGTAGGATTAATGAAGATGGAGAGCAGAGAAATGTAGGTGGGTCTAGAGAAGTTTCTGGAATAAAGTGGAAGTCACAAGAAAATGTATACAAACACTAAGCCAAAAGGCAATATCTTGGAGGCTAATAAAAATTTAGTATTTTTAATTTATTTATTTGTTTACTTATTTATTTAGAGAGATAGTTTCACTATACTGCCCAGGCTGGTCTCTTGGGCTCAAACAATCCTCTTGCTTCAGCCTCCCTGGTGGCTGGGGTTATAGATATGTATCACCACACCAGGCTTTAACATTTTAAGATTATGTGAAAATATATATTTGACTAAAGACCAGAATAAAACCAGTGCTTGCTATGGTTAAATATCTATAGCCAAATATAGAGTGGAATTATAATAACACCACCTTGTGCCTATTATCTATATCCATATCTATTTCCTGAAAAAGGTAGAACTTGTACAAGAGAAAAATAAATGGCCTGATGTTCGTGTATCTATAGATTTTCGTGAATCTATACCTCATTTTCTAGGGGAATCCATTCCACTGTGTTTATTTAAAACTATCTCATAGGGTTACAGAGACAAGGAATTTCAAGTCATTCATTCATTTGCCTTTTCAAATATTTATTGGAGAGTTCCTCTGCCTGAAATTTTAGTTCCTTAAACAAACAAATAAACAAACAGGTTTAACTGGTTGAAGGAGATAGATTGAAGTTGTGCTTAAACTGGTGAGTCTGAAGTGGGAAAGTGGTAAAACACAAGAGCCCTGTTAAACATGCACGAAGGCAGGAACCCCTGCAAATGTCAGGTTGCCACAGTAACTGAGGCAGCCTCAGAGCTGCCTGGAAGGAGGGTACCCCAGAGCTGGGACGAATCAGGATGCGGAGCACGTGCCAATCAGCTCTACTTTTCTCTCCTTTCTCCCCACCTCTTCTGTTTGGGAGGAAGAAGTTGAAGGTAGAGCCTTGATAGAATGGAGGGTAGTCGCACTGAAGGGTGCTTGCTAGGTGTAAGGACAAGCGATTAATTGGAGGTTTGATGCTAGAGGGAACCTGCCGCAACCCAGGGGGTTTTCAGGACTGAAGCCACAAGCACAGAGGTGCTTGGCTTCAGAGACTCACAGCACTCAGACTGCTCCAGGCCATTCAGAGCCAAAGCTGCTCAGCGGCTGCAGGGTTCTTTGAATCCTGGAGTCCCTGAGTGAACGCATGGCCCTGGAGGCAAGGGAACAGAGCCATGCCCTGACAGAGCTAGAATTTTTGAGAGTTGGGGGCTGTTGGACAATCCCAGGTTTCCAACTCCGAAGTGGAAGGAAAGCGGGCAAGCCAGTGACAATACTCAGCCCCCAGAGGTTTCCTTCACAAGTAAAGGCAGCACAGCCAGCTCTTTTCCTCGACTTTTGTATTCAAATTCAGCAAGCAATTACTGAGCATCTAAAAATTCCATGGGACTGTGTTATGTGCTTCCCATGCACACTTCCTTATGCTCTTCTATCGGTGCTCCAAATTGAATATTCTTTCTCGCTAAGTTATAATGACAATGTATATCTACATTATCAAGTTATATTTCACCAATAAAACTTTTAATTTGCTTAAGGAGGGAGCTTCCATCACGGAGTTCTCCAGAGACCCATTTGCTAGAAGAGAAACAGGCTGCTCTGGGTTAAGCGTCCTCAGATGCCAGCAAGCTATCTTGTGATAATGTGAGCAGACTGCAAGCACTTAGCCACACAAGCAGAGAAGAGAGCGGCTGGGGGAGTTCGACACCTGTTATCGAGCTCTTACGGGAGAAAATAAACTTACAAGTGGAAGAGAACTTAGAATCATCCTATTTAACTCGCCTATTTTACAGAGAAGTTTTGAGAATTGGAGAGATTAGGCAATTGCTCCAAATTATATAGGTAGGTGTCTCTTTCTTAGCAAACATTTGTATGACGTATTTAGTGTTATTTTCAGAGTATAGCATCATATGAGAATGTATACATTGATTAAGAACTAATAAATAATTTTTCACAATGAAAAAAGGAATAAAATGTCCACTCTGAATCTGGGCCTCACCCCTCCCCATGCCCCTGGCTGTCTCAGCACCCATAGCACAATCTCATCCATAGAAGAAACTCTTCTTCCTCAGTGTCAGCTTGGATGTTGAGTTAGTCAGATTTCTGTTACTGTAACATATACCTGAGATAATCAAGCTAAAAAGAGAAAAGGTTTCTTTTTGGCTCAGAGCTTTGGAGGTTCCAGTCGTTTGGTTGACTCTGTGGCTTTGGGGCCTCTGGTGAAGCAGAACATCATGGTGGGAGAGAGCATGAGGGAGCAAAACTGCTTATTTTGTGACCAGGAAGTAAAAAAGAGAAAGAGGCTGGGGATTCACTATTTCCTTCAAAGGATGCCCCGCATGACCTAACGTCCTCGCCCAAGACCCCACTTCTTAAAGGTCCACCACCTCCCAGGAGCACCAGAGTCTGGGACCAAGCCATTAACATGGCCTTTGGGAAACCTTTTTCTAAACCATAGTAGGTCTTCTGATGAGACCTATTATGACCTACTATGTAGTAGTTCTTCAGGCTAGGTCTTCTGATGAAGTGTCATAGATGAATGTTGGCTCTTAAAGAGCACTTCCCCTCTGTACTGGGTTGAATGGTGGCTGCCAGAAAGATATGTCCATATCCTAATCCCCAGAACCTGTACCCATGACCTTAATTGGAAAAAGAATCTTTGCAGATGTCACTAAATTAATGATCTTAAGATAAGGAAACCATCCTGGATTATCAGGGTGGCTCCTAAATCCAAGGACACTTGCCCTTTTAAAAGATACAAAGAATACTAAGAGGAGAAGATAGAGATGGAGTGGCCATATGCGGATGGGGACAGAGACTAGAATTTTGCAGCCATCAATCAGAGAATGCTAACAGCCACCACAAGCGGGAAGAGGAATGGACCCTCTGGAGCCTTTGGAAGGAACATGGTCCTGTCAGCGCCTTGATTTCAGACTTCAAGACTATAGAACTGTGAGAGAATAAAATGTTGTTTTTCTAAACCATCAGTTTGTAGTAATTTGCTACAACAGCCACAGGAAGCTAATAAAGCTTCCAATTGCACCTCCTGATCCTTCTATTACAGCCATTTCTCCTTCTCTGAAATATCTATGTATCTAGCCACTTTGACACTGAAGTGGGAAAATACAAGGAAGTTAGTAATAATCATAGTGTGTGTGTGTGTGTGTGTGTGTGTGTGTGTGTGTTTTAACTGTCTTGTTCTAAAACAAATGAAGCACATTAAAGTGAGGATAGATGCATCCCTTTGTAACCAAGGGAAGAGAAGGTTAGAACAAAAGTTCCCTGACTTTAAGTTTACAGCTTCCTTGTATCTTACCAATTTCCTCCCATATTTCTTGCCCTGCAAAATACAACCCAGGAATATCCACAATAAGGCAGAAAATTTGCACAATGAGGCTTCTTGCATCATACAGTAGCTGCCAAGTCCAGGCCTTTGTTACTTTCTGCAATGACTACAGATAGAACCTGTCTTATCCTCTACATTTCCAAAGTCAAATCCCATGTTTCCTAAATGGTTTCCTAAATCTTTTTTTGTCTATAACACTGTAAGAAATACATCATGTGGCAGTACACAAATACATAAAATTAGAGCAAAGCATGATGACTTTTTCTCTTTTGGCTCTCCTGTTTAAAATGGAAACCATGACACAAACTGCTATCATCTATACTCTGAAGTCATGAAGCTACATCTCACACCTTTTTAAAATATGGAGCTCATCATTTCACCATCTTAATTTAAATTCTCTGATGGCCCCCTTCACCTTTATTCATTCCAATGTTGCTTTTTTTCATTGAAAACCTACAGGCGTCACTTGGGGAAGATTGAGGGTTAAAAGAAAATAAATAAATAAAAAAACTTAGCCCATGCCTTGACAGAATACAATATTTATAAATCACCAAGCCTAATATGTATAAATCCTCAATGTTTTCAAACTATCTCTTGCATTACCCTCTTAATCAGCTGGACTCATCCTTGGTGTGCTATCCTATTTACTCACTTATCCTTCAAGATAAACTGTCTCAATTTTTCCTTCTTTCTCCTCTAATTCTTTCTTTTACCCATGCCTCCATTATCACCCAATCCATAGGCTCCTTCAGTGTCAAGATCAGTCTTATTAGGAAACCCTTTACACTCCCTCTTGGCTAACCTGTCCTCTCCTAAAGCTCCGGAAGACTATCTCTGATGACAGTAACCCATATCTCAACGGGTAGTGCACATCCCTGACCGTGAGTCCCAACACTGCTCTTTCCTCTGTCAGTTGCTGATAGAGATGTGCTGACATCTCCAACAACAGTAGTTGATTGGTTTATTTCTCTTTGCAATCCCATCACCATATTTTTCTTGGAATCTACACTACCAACACAGTGCCTGGTCCATAGCAAGACTTGAGAAAGAAATGAAGGACATGCGGTGGGATGGGGGAGAAATAGGAACTCTGAATAGGACCACAAGGCTGGCTTCGATAATGATACAAAATTAAACATTGGAAAGAAGACAACGATGCCAAGGAGAGAAACTGAAAAAAAGAAGGTGGCTGTGGAGGGGAAACCAACCTCTGAATCTTTCAAAACCTAGCCTAGAAGTAAATCCATAAAGAATTTCAATTTCTACAAAGCAACAGACCATTCAAATCCCTGCCCCACAATCCACAGCCTTAACCAGGCACCATGAAATGCGCTTTTTATTTTTTTTCCCCTGGAATTCATGCTTATAAACTGCTCCCTTCTCAGTTGCTTTCCATTGAAACAGTCGCTGTCCCTACCTTATGGAAGAGAGGGCCTGAATCATGTTGGAACTCAGCTGAAAGTCATTTTTAGAGTCTGAAAGCGCCTAATGAGGTCTTCAGTTCTCCATGCCATGCTCTGATTCCAGGAAGCGCCACATTAGCACTTCAGCAGAGATCCACGCTCTGCTTAAATCTTGCTGGTGTCATAAAGAATGCTTAATGCCCTGTAATGCAGACTTCTGTTGTACAGAAAATGTCCTCATTTGTTTTGCACTGGAAAACCGCAGATGGATACCCTTAATCACACAGTTGAGGGAACTCACTTCCTAGCAGAAAGATGGCTTGATTGAGACCTCAGATGAGGGACTAATTCAAGTGGTCATTTGATGAGAAGGAATAGAAATCTCTGTATTCTGCCAACAGGTCTATTAGTGAGCTGAAGATAGGAGAGTTAATAAAACAGCACCCGACAGGACTCAGTATAAATTACCTGAATACACCTCCATAAAGTGTGACTTCTCTTTTCATAAATTAATAAGTCTCCATCAATTTTATGACTTTCAGCTGTGATTCCCATCGAAGACCAGATTATCTTTCATATTAAAAAAAAAAAAGGCATGTAAGTAGCCTCCCCCCCACACAATTGATAGATCTGCCAGATGAACTTCTCAGTGACTTTGGTTGTTAAATTCATTTATTTTATTCTGTAGAGATAGGACTTTCTAATGCCTTTGAGAAATGCTTGACAGAAAGTCTGGTCAAATTCAAGATCAGAGACAGGGACCTAAGAACATTCATCTTAGCGAGGTACAAACCACTTCATAGTTATCAGAGCAAGAGGACAAGCTTTTTTAGAAAAATTATGTAATGGATTTTGCCTTCCCAAGAGAAAGAAAAACATCCATTTGTGTTAAGTATGTGGATAGCCCTTGTCAGGTGCAATGATGCTGGAGTTGACTTTTCATTTTCAACCTGAAACGTCTTTGTTCCATCATGGTCATTGTGACCTCCCTGAGGTCAGACATTAGCTTGAAATGACTCTCATCGGTTAATACAGTCTTCTAGCCAGATTACTTATTTCTGAACTTAGCGTTCACCGTAAATTCTCGTCTCTCACGCCTAAGATGTGATTTTGTTTGCATACCTAATTGTTTTGTGTAACAATCAGCGAAAAAGTCAAAAAACACTGAGACCAGGTCCTTTTCCTCCAATGGAAAAAACAGGATAAGTGAAATAAAAATCCCCTTCTTTGCCCTTGAGAGATAGTGGGAAAGGCATAAAACCTGCATGTATGATAACAATGAGAAAAAAAAATGTGATCTGAAACAGAGGTGATCACAAATTAAGAGAAAACTCCTACAAATTATACCACTTAAAGGAGATTCAAACATAGTCATAGGAGGGAGGTTTTGTGAGAATTTCCAAGAACCACTTCCAGGAAGAAGCAGAAAATGCTAAATATAGTTTAGTGTAGGTTAGATTTTGGGGAGGGGTGTCATTTCATCTCTTTTTCATATTAACTTCCTTTATTTGTCAAGCCCATTAGTTTTATTTATGTTGACATTCTCTCCCCCAAAATTTGCAATCAGAACTCTCAATCCTGAAAGACAACTAAAAAAAAGCGCCTTATTTTCCATCTGCTCTGTCTTTTCTATTTCTATTATATTCATATCATCTTCTAACTATTTAATCTGATCTTCCTGCTGAATATTCATATTTTAGTCTCAATATGTTATTCATTACTGCTCAAACTCACTTTCATCTCTTAGAATTCATTCTTTTTCATTTCTTTATCCAAGCTCCTCAAGTTTATTCATTACCTCCCATCTTGATCTCTGTAATTCACCCATGTTGGTCTCCTGACATTCTGTCTCAAAACACTATTGAAACCCTATTTAAAACCTTGAATCTCAGATAATTTATTCCCCCACTCCATCAACTACACTGATTACCAGCTCACTCTGCCTCACATTTAAATGGCTGACTCTCATTTTCCCCTAAGCACTTTATAAACCTTTAACTAACATTATCTATTTCTTCCACAAAATTACATGTATTTTCATCTCTTTGTGAAGCCTGTTTTCTAATTGGTTTTGTTTATTTAGCTTATCTCTCCAATTTTCTTCTTTTTATAGTCATTTTTCATAACTCTCCTTATTGTGCCACTTTTAATCACGGAAATGCACCTTGGTTTAAATGGCCTGAAGATAAATATTGAAAATGCATATGTGAATAGTCTAAACTTGATTACCTAATGGTTTGGGTGAGGATAAAAGGAACACAAAGATAAATTGTCACCAGTCAGATTTAAGTACATCAGAGGCTTTATCATTGATACTTCCATATCCAACGGCTCCTATTGCCCCTCACCACTGATCTTTCTTGAGGCTATTAAATGGGAAAATAATCCATGATGCATTCTTCCCCCTGGTCCAAATGTTACTTTTTTGGTAGAATATGGAGCAGATCATTTATAAATCAGAAGTTGAAATTTGAGCCTAGACAAAGAAAGTCTAGAACCACTGAACAGTTAGTTCTATCTGTATCTTTTCACTTGACAGAGTAGCAAATCAATTCCATGGCTACTTATTTCATCCACTGATGCTCAATAAAAGATATTAAGATCACAATGAGATCAACAGCAAAATATAATTTGGTGGTTAACAAAATTATGAATGTGATTGATTAACATCACTCCTTAAAACACTAAACTATTTTTTCCCATAGTTGATCAGATGTCAGGTAGCAATTTGCAGCATGATTCTATTCAGAAAAGCGTGTCCTGATAAGGTTGTAATCTTCAAATTCAAAATCTGGCTTCTATCAGGGCAGGCAAAATGAACAACCTACAATAAAAATTAATTTAAAAAAAATCAATGGACAAGACCTATTTTCTTCAATTAAATGGTGGGCAGTTCTTGTCTTTGTTTCTTTGGAGAAAGAGATACTTATAAGCAGGGTTCATCACAATCAGAGAAAGCAGATATTCTCATATCTGGTTCTAGGTTGTTTATAGTTCAACAAGTAACAACTCATTGTTTGTAAACCAAAGATGTTCCAGTCTAGCCATTAACAGTCCTCATTAATGTTTACACTCCTTGCCCTACAAGGCTCAGAGACTGGCAACTCCATGCAACATACAGTTACACACGTGCATTCTCTGCCTGTGGGCTTCACTGGGATTTTACCAATGGCCATTATCACACGTACAAAATAGGATGACCCTTATGAATTTGCATAAGCTGTATTAAAACCTGCATGCGTTTGGCTAAATTCCAAATCTAATCCAAGGCACTTTTAGTGTTGAAATTCAATTCTGGGGAGCCATCTTCCTAAACGAGGTTATCAATTCTAATGGCTGGGGAAAGGATGCAGACAGATAACATAAAGGAGTGGAACAGGACAGAAGCCAAGTATAAAAAAATTGAAAGGTGGAGATTTGTTGGTTTAAGGATAGGGCTCAACGATAATTATTGAGTCAAAGAAAATATATCTCTGAATCACAGGCAGCTGGAGGGCACAGACCTGCAGTTCTTATTACTATCCGAGCAGCAATTGCCTATGGATTCCTCCTACAAAGGCAATGTTTCATTTTCGCAAGGATGGTTTTTCTCTACCATGCACCCACACCTCCCTCATTCTCAGTTGCCTGTTAATTATGACAAGCACCACAGGCACTTAGATTTCAACCAGTCTGGAGAATCAAGTTACTTTGACATGAGTTTGGGTAAAAGGCAGAAGTTACAAGGAGGAACTCACTGAGCAGACCCTTTTCTTTGAGATCCCAGACTGGCCAAGATTTATGAAAAGAACTCCCTCTTCGGGCTGGGGATGTGGCTCAAGTGGTAGTGCGCTTGCCTGGCATGTGCGCGACCCGGGTTCAATCCTCAGCACCACATACAAACAAAGATGTTGTGTCTGCCAAGAATTAAAAAAAATAAATAAATAAAAAAAAAAAAAAAAAAAAAAAAAAAAAAAAAAAAAAGAACTCCCTCTTCCACAGCAACTCTGTTTCTTTCCCAGGGAGAGGGTTTCAAGAGAAAGTATGAGACACCCTGTTACATTTGAATTTCAGATTAACAAGAAATAAGTTTCAGTGTATGTTCCAAATATTTTATGGGCTAAATTCATAGTATGTGAATTCTAGTCATAACTTCTTAACATGAAGTTCAAATATAAGTGGACATACTGATTCTTTACATGCTAATCCTAGCCACCCTGCCCAGGTCCAGCAATCTACATAGGTGGTACCTTCAGCTCTGGGTCCTCTTGCCCATGTGACAATACTGGATAGACAGAGAAATCTCTGGCCTACTAGTGGATAAAGCTAGTACTTGAACTCTAGGATCAACTGAACGTCTTGGGTCTACTCCCAACTCAACAAACTCAGAGAAAATGTTTATTTGATTCTTGTAAATTTATGTCAGTTTCCTAATCCATAAAATAAGGACCCTGACAAACACCCTATCTCATACAACTATTGTTAGGAAGAAATGAAGCAATGTAACAAAAAGTGTGAGGCCTCCCATTTAGTATATCATCAGCACTCAATAAATGCTACCAAGCATTATTAAGCCACAGGAATGCCCACAAGTTGGAACAGAGGCAACCTTTGTGCTAGTTGAAGGTGCTTTTTAGCTCACATTTAAAATTACTTTTACTGATTTGACAACATTTATTTAACTATTCTCATATGAGCTAAGGGGAAATGCTAGGGGGAAATGTGATTCTAAATTCAAATTTGGGAAAAAAAACAAGGCTTTAAATTTAAACCTAGGGCTCCAGTATAATCTTCAAAGAGGTTGCATTTAAGTTCACAGCATAGATTGTCGATTCTTCATTTGTTTCCAGTTCTATTTATCTCTTTGGTCTTCCCATCTCTCTTCTTTATCACAAGTTAAGTGAAAGAGCAGCAAACAGTCACTTGTTTTATGCCCTAGACAGAGCAGGACGCACTCTCCACCACAAATGATTTACTTGCCCTCCAGACAACACCCCTCCCACATCTCCCTGCACCCCACAACCACACACGTATACCTGTCGCACTCAACCCCCCACCTGGAACTCTGTGTCTTGGGGAATCATTGTTCTCCTCTTAACTTAATAAGCTGGAAATGTAGACAGAGCATTTAAGAACCTGCTGGAGGGGGCCTGGGGGGAGCCCGCTGGAGGGCTGAAATGAGACCAGCCCAGTTCTTGGCTCTTTGCCCAGGGCTCTAACAGACCATAGTGAAAGCCTGGGTCTGCTGAATAGGGGCCCCATGGTTGCTAGGGCACAGGATGAAGCCAAAGTTGGAAAACTCTTCTGATGCTCCCCATGGCGATTAATCTGTTTGAAGGTCTGGGCTCTGAACCTTGGATTCCAGGTCTGCATTCCTTCATAAAACCTCGTGTTTTGAAAGCCACAGGCAATGACCCTGTGGATTTAACTAGATGCATTCTTACAAAGCGGAGTCCTAAAGGAAAGCTCCTAAGTGATTGGAATCTGCCAACATGCTGTCTTGTGCCCCTGGCTCCCAGTATGGGGGCCCGGGAGAGGAGAATCCCACGCCAGGTCAATTATCACTGCTTGGGCTACCAGTGGAGAATGCCGGGCTTCCTCGGAGACATGGCTGTCATCTTGGATGCTCTTCTTAATGAAGGCTTAGGCAGTAATCTGAAAGGTCAATGCTCGCTCACACCGCGGTACTGGTGGCCACGCTGAAATCGCATATCCACGGTTGGTAGGGTAGGGTCTGTTTCAGGCACGATGAGACTCACATCTCTGTAACCTGATAAAATGAAATCTATATGCTCTTTGCTTCTAAAAGCTTCAAAGTCCTTATCCACTTCAGTGAATAAGCAAAAGGAAAGGTAAAGTCAGGCGCCACAGCCTCCTACAAAGGAAACTGTGACCTTTGTTTCTGTGGTGTGTGTATGTGTGTGTGTGTGTGTGTGTTTCACTAGCTGTTGTTATAAGAACTACAGAGAAAAGCCAGAAAACAAAGTGATGAAAATGATTCTGGTTGAGAGAGAAAAATAACTCCACCCCATGCCACGAACCTCAGAAAGGCGTCTCCTGAGAAAGTTTGTTACCCTGATCCTAATTAAATAAGTTCCATTTGGTTGTTCAACCTTATTTACTGATCTGCCTCATGCAGCTAGACGCCTACAGCTGAGGTCGCACCACTGCTCAGAGAGACATTAGAAGCTGAGCTGCATGAGTCAGACACGGTCCACCTCCTTCAGGTTTCTGTGCTTAACCATGTGTGTGAAAACTGCGAAGTCGAAACTTGGAGCTCGGTGAGAGAGTGCCCAATATGTAGACTTGTGATTTTCACCTCCTGGGCTGCACTGCACTGAGCTGTAGTTTGGATCCTGATTATCCTCCAAAGGCTGATGTGCTAAGAGGCTTGGTTCCCAGGCTGGTAGCACTGGGAGGTGGTAGAACCTTTGAAAGGTAGGGCTTAGTGGGAGGTCTTTAGGTTATTGGTGGCATGCCCTCAGAGGGAATTATGGGACCATGGTGCCTTTTGCTTCCTGGCTGATGAGGTGAGCAGGTTTGCTGTGCTACACACACCTGCCACGATGTGTTACCTCAACACAGTTTCAAAGCAATGGGGCCAATCAAACATGGACTAGAACCTCTAAAACTGTGAGCCAAAATAACCTTTTCTCTTTATAAGTTGGTTAGCTCAGGTAGTTTGTCATTGTGAGGGGAAGCTGACTCATAATAATCTGATAGCAACATTCTGATTTTCCTTTCAAGAACCATGTTTCCTCCTTATTCACAGTCCACATGGTTAGGAGGGGGGTCTGATTCTATCTGTAATGGGACATATAACATAGGCTCAGGGAATCAGTACCTTCCTAACCTCATGTCAGAATAATTGGTTCTGTATTGTTCCTGAGACCCTGTTTAGGCCAACTTGAATCAACCTGGGACTCTGCTGAAACTAGGAGGAAAGAGGCTTTCTCTTTCCACTGGGCTTTTAAGGCTGGAAAAGCAAACATGCACCTCCCTAAAGGGAAAGTGAGTGAGAAGAAAGAAGGCAGAGAGAAGCCAAACTGAGTAAAGGAGAGAAACTCATTTCCATTGCTCCTGAGCATACTCTTACAGACAATTTTATAGCAAACCAGTGTTTTCAGTTACAAGAGCCAAGTCATCCTGCCTCTAGCATAAGCCAACCTGGATCATCTTCTTACTACTTGCAATTGAAAGACTGTGGATAATGGCGCAAAAAAGGGTTGTGTTAAAAGACCTAAGTTGAAAGTCCACAATGAGAATTGTGTGTACCAGGTACTATACATAGTTACATGTGTATGTAACTGCAGAGCATGCCCATGGATTCTGATTTCAGTCTCTGTTTCCTTCTCATCCAAGTTTAGCAACAGCTCATATCACCATTCCCAAGCCCTTTACCAACACTGCTAAAGAAACACTTCTTACCTGTCCTGTACCCTCTTCATGGTCTCTTGCATTGTCATTGTCCCAGACAATCCTACCAAGCAGCTAATTCTCTCTCTCTCTCTCTCTCTCTCTCTCTCTCCCTCTCTCTCTCTCTCTCCCCCTCTTTTTTTCTTTACTTTTTGCAAGTATATATCAGTTATATGGAATAATGGCTTTCATTTTGTCATATTTGTACATGTATATAAGATATCTTGATCATCTCCATCCTCTATTACCTCCTAATTCCTTCTCCCTCTCCTCTAATCCTCTTTCCATCTAAATACCAATGTTACTTACAGAAAACTGGGGGGGGGGAAAGTCCTAAAATTTACATGGAAGTACAAAATTCCCAGAATAGCCAAAGCAATCCTAAGGGGGGGGAAAAGCAATACCAGAGCATCACAATACCTGATTTCAAAACATACTACAGAGCCATAGTAACAAAAACAGAATGGTACTGGTACAGAAATAGACACATAGACCAATGGAGGATACAGAAATAAACCCATGCAACTACAGCCATCTGATTCTTGGCAAAGGTGCCAAAACATAGGTGGGAGAAAAGACAGCCTCTTTCACAAATGGTGCTAGGGAAACCTGATATCCAGGTCCATACAAATATTGAAGCTAGATCCCTCCCTATCTCTCACCATGTACAGAAATCATTTCAAAATGAATCAAACATTTAAATAGAAGAACTGACACTTCAGAACTTAAGATACAGGCATAGGCAAAAACTTCCTGAATAGAACCCCAATAGCTCAAGAAATAATGGTAACAATTGAAGAATGTGGCATCAAATTTAAAAACTTCTGCACAGCAAAGGAAACAATAGTAAAGAGAGAGCCTACAGAATGGGAGAAGATCTTTTCCAGCTGTTCATCTAATAATGGATTAATATCCAGAATATATAAAGAAATATAAAAACTTAAGATCAAAAACACTGAATAAACCAGTCCATAAATGGACAAATGAAGTAAACAGACACTTCTCAAAAGAAGTACCAACGACCAATGCTTACGAGTAAACTATTTCATTTTTAGCCATCAGGAAGTGCATCTCACCCAGTCAGAATGATAATCATCAAGAATACAAAAAACTAATAAATGTTGGTGAGGATGTCGAGGAAAAGAAAACCTTATATACTTTTGGTGGGCATGTAGATTAGTATAGTCATTATGGAAATCAATATGGAGATTTACGTAAAAATTTAAAAATCCAATTACCATATGATCCAGCTACACCACTCCTCAGTATATACTTGATGGAATTAAAGTCTGCATACTAGAGACATACCTCCTACCCATGCATAATAGCCAAGTTACAGAACCAGCCTAGGTGTCCATCAACAGATTAATGAATAAAGAAATTGTGGTATATATACATGATGGAGTGTTATTCATCCACAAAGAAGAACAAAATCATGTCATGTGCAGGAAAGAGACTGGAACTGGAGAGCATCATGTGAGCAGAATAAGCCAGACTCAGAAAGAAAAGTATCACGTTTTCCCTCTTATGTGGAATCAAGAGGGGAAGAAAGACAACATGAAAATAGAAGAGAGACTATTTGGCTTATTGTTGATTTAGATCAGAAATCAGAAAACTATGAACTGCAGATCAAATCTGGTTTAATGCCTGTATTTGTAAATAAAATTTTATTGGAATAGCACATGCATTTATTATATCCCATCTACATCTGCTTTAGCAATACCAAGGAAGAGTTGAGCAGTTGCAACTTTGTAAGTACTCATCAGCCAGTGTGCCTGGGTTCAAAGTCAGTAAGCGATTGATCTTGTGATTTGTAATCAATCATTGTTGGTGAGGCATTATATGGAACCAATGAATGCCAGTCGCTGTTGCTGTTGTCATGGTTTCCAGACAGAGAGTATGGCATAAACCAAGATGCGAAAGTGGGACCAGGTGTTTTCAAGGGACAGAGAGTGGATTAGGGTCACTGCAGCATGAACCTGCAGGATCATGGGAGATAGAGATTGTGGAGAACCTTTCGTACTAAGCCAAGGTATTTAGAATTAATATGACTGCCTGTTTCCTCAGCCTCCTGGAAAGGCATAAGAAAAGTAAATTAATGCATAAGCCAACTGGCATTTGTCTGATCATATTTTCAGGAAAGCTCAAAGTGACATCAAACTAGAGATAATGGGAACCGTGAGTCATCTGCAGAGCCTTTGCATGCAGCAGGGACAAAAGCAAAAGCCCCGCGCTGACTTCAGGACACGTGGGCTCCAGTGCAGCCAAAGCCAAAGCTGGCTGAATGACCTTGGCTGAGTCAACCCTCACAAGCCTTTAGTTCTTTTCTCTACAAAATGAACTAGACAACCTCAAAGATTTTTCTGAGGCTGTGATTCTATTATCGTTGGCTTAGAGGGAATTGAGTCAATGGAGGGACTCAGGAGCTGAGAGCTGATCAAGGCAATAGAAGCTGAAATCTCATCCAAAGCACAAAGTTCTTTCCATCCTTGATAAGTTATCACAGAATCAATCTCATTCAGTGGACACCAGCAAGAAAGCCAAGGGACTATCGCTCCCTCCTTTTTATTCCTGCCATTCAACCTACCATTAATAACTCTCCCCCTCTCTCCACTGCCTCCCCTTTCTACACCCCCCCCTCCTTCCTTCTTATGTGCAGGAAGACCTGGCTTCTGTTAGAGGAGGAGAGAAAGCCAGGCCACAGAGAAATTGCTGAAAAGCAAGCAGACTCCATCTTTCTACCGGCTTCTGATTTTTTTTTTTTTCCCCAAGTGTGTACAACCACTCTATCCAGCTGACTCTGCAGAGAAGAGAAAGAGAAGGGACCAAAAAAAAAAAAAAAGACAGTAAGAATTCCAATGTGCTGTAGTGGGAGAAGTTGGAATTTTTTTTTTATTATTATTAGTCTGAAATAGAGTCTGTTGGAATAGGAACATTCTAGAGGAGCCACATTCTCAACTATTTTTCAAACTCTGAATTTTTATCAAGATCAAACCACAGAAGATGTTTTCCCATCTCCTAGTCATTTATAATTAATTTGTCCTAAGCATTATCCCTTTTTGGAGGAAGGTGTCAAACTAAAAATATTTATAGACATTTGAAATTTTAAATGACCATGGAATTATCCACAGAGATGTAATGTTTGATTGCAAGCCATTCCTCCACAAAAGCTCACAGCCACAACCTTTTAGTTAAGGGAAGAGAGTCTTGTTCTTTATTCACTCAATATCCTGAATTTCTTCATATGATTTGTTAATTTATTTACAAACATTACCTGTGACCATGTGCTCAACTCTTCTTGGGAAGGCTGCATGGCTGTCATCTGTTTAGTGTCTCCCTACAAACCACTGCTTTGATGAAATAGGACATTCTGCATTTATGAGCATCAAAAAGGACTTCAGCATGGACTTACAATTAGACTTGCCAGCTGTATGCTTCAGGCAATGGCAACTCATGGCCTGTCTCACTGTCCCCTGACTCCAACTGTCCTTGCCTAATCCAGACAAAGAACCTCAATGTTTGAAGCAATCCTGTTCCTTCTCTCTCTCTCTTTTAATATTTGAAAAGCAAATCCCGCTGTCATCCAGATCAGCCAATATTTCTATTTGGAATCTAGAGTTAAACCCAGTAATGAAGGAATATTTGAGATAAAGAATGTGCTGAGAAGTTATAGCTACAAGAAATACAGAGTTTAGATCAGAAAATATATAGCATCAGCAATCTGTGACCATGTCCCCACATAAGCACTGTATGTCACACACCAGGCCAGCCAGGGACACATTACCTCATCTAATATAAGACTTAGTATATATGCCCTTTTCAAAGATAAGGAAACTTCACAGAAATGAACATATAACTAATGTAGCCCATGGACATGTAACTACTAAGAACCTAAGTCACGATTAGAAATCAGATACAAGATCACAACTTCAGTAGATTTATACACAATGGAATATTTTTTAGCCATAAAGAGGATTGAAATTCTGTCAACTACAGCAAAATGGAATGAACTAGAAGACATTATGTTGAGTGATATAAAGCACAAAAAGACAATCACCACACAGACTCTTTGACATGTAGACCCTAAACAAAGTCAACCTGAATGTATAATAGTGAGTACTAGAGTTTGGAGAGGATGGGGTGGAGAGGGGACAAAGGGAACTGGATTTGACCAGTGTTTGCTGCATGCATGTGTTAAATTAGGGATCCCATTAATATGCACAAGTAAAATATATTCATCAAAAATAAATTAAAATATTGTTTTAAAAGATCAGAACTTAACGACTTTGTGCAAATTAGAAAAGGGTGTTCAAGGGCACATGGTTAGGTAAATAGTTACCCTGCTTAATGACAGAGCATGTTCTGAGAAATGCACGATTAGGCAACTTCATCATTGCATAAACATCAGAGAATGTACTTATACATACCTAGATGGCATAGACAACTGCACACCTGGGCTGCATGACACATGAACATACGATAGAACATTACTCCTATGGTTGAGAGATTAAAATCATGCAACCAAGACACAGTAAATGAGATGTATGAGGCTGCCGTCAGTGTATTATAACATATTTTACAGCAAACTTTTTTAATAAGTAGGAGTATATGCTAAAATAATGATTTAAAAAAAGTATAAAAATGTATAAACCAGTAACGGAACGTTTCATTATCAAGTGTTATGTATTGTACATAATCCTATGTGCTATACTTTTATACCACTGGCAACACAGTAGATATGTTTACACTAGCATCACCACAAACATAGGTAATGTGCAGAGCAACCGCATTATGATAACTATGTTGTCACTGGGTAATAGAAAATTTTCAACTCCATTACAATCTTAAGGGTCCACCATCATATGTGTAACCTACACTTGGCCACAACAACATTATGTAGCACCTGACTAGTACAAAGTGTCCCTTGAGATAGACCCAGTTCCAGCTCAGGGTGCATGACTTGGGGAGTGGTACACTGACAAGCGTTCAGCCCCCGCCTGCCCTCTGCACAGTGGCTGTGTGAGGCGTGGCCTGTACCATTCTTCAAGGCCATCCTTCATGGCAGGTTACCTACATCTAACCTCTGAGTAAGGGTTAATTTCAGTTAGCTCCAGCTGTCATAACACAATTCCACAAATTGGGTGGCTTAAAATACAGAAATGTTATTTCTCATGGTTCTAGAGGTGGTCAAGTCCAAGGTCAGAGCACCAGCATGCTCAGTCCTGGGGAGGTCTGTCTCTTGGGCTTGCGGACAGCTTTCTTCTCATTTTAAAGAGAGCTTCTCACATGGTAAAGAGAGCTCTGGTCTTCCTCATCCTGTAAGGACACTAATCCCCTGACGGTGTCCCTGCTTCATGACTTCATCAAATCCTAATTACCTCCAAATGCCTTTATGTTGGGGGTTAGTGTTTCAATGTAGGAACTTTGAGACAGATACAAACATTCAGTTCACAATAGCCATAGTGCCCAGATATTTGATCAGATACTATTTTGGATGTTTCTGTGAAATTGTTTGTTGTTGTTATTTTTAATGTGAGTAACATTGAAGTCACTGGACTTTCAGTAAAGCAGATTACCTTACAAATGTGTGTGTGTGTGTGTGTGTGTGTGTGTGTGTGTGTGTGTTGTGGGTGTGGAATGTGGGAGCTCATCCTACATGGAACAAAGACTTATCCCTCATAAGCAAGAAGGAATTCTGTCAGCGGACTATCTTTGGACCCAATTGCAACTCTTTCTTGGGTCTCCAGTCTGTCTGTCCATCTTAGATTTTTGTTACCAAAATCACATGAACCAATTCCTTAAAAATCTCTTTCTTTGTGAATATAGATATAAATGCAGACGTAGGTATAGATGTTATAGCAGCATCTGTTGCCTTTGTTTCTCTGGTGATCCCTGAATAATGCACCCAAAATCTAGGCTTGTCTCACAACTCCCAAGTTTGTCTTGATATCCATGTGACAAGATGGAAGATGACCAGCATACAAATAAGAGCACTCTTAGTGGGTTGGGACACTACTGAAAGGTTGCACATGAATGCAACTATGTCACTGTAGAAGGCAGTCTTTATAAGCTGCAGGTCTCTACCTTTGGTTTGTCCTAGTCAACACTTTGTCAGTGGTTTATGATGTAGGATCATGCAAATTCAATTTGGGGATGAAATGAGGGATAACTAACCTGATGGATGACAGGATCGAGATTTTGACAGGTTGAGTTACTATACTGAAATTTTCAAGAATAGTGATAAAACCCTATAGGTTTGTTCGTTTGTTTGTTTGTTTAGACCAGTAGTTGTAGCACAGCCATAGGTTTAAATTTAGAAAGGTATACTTTCAATTGTACAGTTGAATTCTGCTCTTTTCAAATTTGAAATGAGTCCACAATATCATGTAACTCCCTCTAAATGTTTTCAGTATTGAAATTAAAAGATATTAATGCATCTTGGACATCATTCCTCTGTGATCTGTATAGGTCCGAAAACATCAGGGATAATACAACCAATTGTAAGAGGGACCACATTCCCAAATGGATGTGTCCCAAGGAGGCCCTGAAGGGAAGACCCTGGGTATCAGTTAAAATGACTCAGTAAGAGAACAGAGGATAATCAGTAGGAGGAACTGAAGATTGATATGACAAAGGAAAAAAATATCCAAAGGAAGAGAGAGGGATCTTCATGAACTGGGAAGAAGAATCAGTTTTATTTTGGTGCCCTTATGAACAGCAGAACTAAGATGCAAATGTAGAAATTTAGGGTCAACATAAGGATAAGCTTTCTAAAAACTGGAAACTCTGGCCAGGTGTGGTGGTGCAATCCTGTAACCCCAGCAGCTCAGGAGGCTGAGGCAGGAGGATCACGGTTTCAAAGCCAGCCTTAGCAACAGCGAGGCGCTAACCAACTCAGTGAGACCTTATCTCTAAATAAAATAGAAAAAAGGGCTGGGGATATGGCTCAGTGGTTGAGCGCCCCTGAGTTTAATCCCTGGTACCAACCCCCCACCAAAAGAAGAAAGAAAAATTCTAGGAAACTCTATGGAAAGAGGTAGCCTTTAGCTGAAAGTGTCCAACCCAAGCTATGGTGTCTCTTTATCCATTATCTTTCTTAGATGGACAGTCCATGTCAGTAACATCCTTATACACCCTCTATCTTATAAAACCACTGAACAGAATAGAAAATAGGTTGGCATGACCTGATCTCAATGAGCCATTGCTAATGCTTAGGAATCACCTATTTCTTTTCTAAGTGTTTGCAATTAGTTAATAATTTTCCTAGAGATTGATATCAATTATACCTATTACTAATTTGGAATTAAATAATCGTATTTATAAGTGCTATTTTTCAATCATCACAAGCATGAATAACTACCACTACTATTTTTCTTATAATTTCTATTAATGTCTCTGTCACTATCATGTTTTAGGTACTTAATCTCATTCAAACTTTCCTTCAACAACTAACTGAAGCTCAGAGACCTTGGGATTCTAGATGCTAGTTTGCAAGCAGTAAAGCTAATATTCAAACCCAAATCCATGTGATTTCAAAGTTCCTGCTCTGAACTGCTGGACTCTGCGAGCCAGTCTCCACAGGCGCCACATGTGTCCTTATTCTCTGTTGTGCTTTCTTTATCATGTCACCTGCAGGGCCTTTCTGCCTCTTCTGTGTGTACCCTAGAAGATCCAGCTCATCTTTGCTCACTCTGACTGGCTCTGCCCAAGACAACCTTTTGTCTCTATATAAAATGATTTGGTTACAAGTAAAAGAAATTCATATGGATTGAATTTATGCAAAAAAGTGAATTTATTAGCTCACAAGATGTTTAAATAGCAGAAAAGAAAAGGGTAGATCTACTCTTGGATAACAAAGGAACAAGGGACCAGACCTGCAAGCCTCCGCTCTCCTTGTCTGTCATCCTGCCCTGCCTGCCTATCAGCTTCCTTCTCCCAGACTGACCTTTCCCACTAGGCAGGAGCAAAGGCCCCTGGCAGATTATAGTCTTAGTTTCAATTTCAGAACATAGCTTTTTTCAAAACTCTCTGTATTAAGATATATATATATATTTTTTACAATAAACATACCCATTTAAATCATACCTTTCAATGGGTATTAATGAATTTGTACACCCACACATAATCAAAATTGCAACCCTAATATAGAATATTTTTATCACCCCAACTAAAGTTTGTAACAACCATGGGAAAGATTCTGGTCAGATTTGAGCCAGTACCTCCTCTGTCTATCAGCTATCAGGAGGACAAGAATCAAGGTGAACTAAAAATCAAAAGGTCAGAATGGCCAATTACTGTGGTGCATGACTGTAATTGTAATCCCATATACTTGGTAGGCTGAGGCACGAGGACCTCAAATTTTAAGCTACCCTCAGTAACTTAGTAAGACTCAAAATTAAAAAATAAAAAGGACTGGGAATGTGGCTTAGTAGTAAATCACCTCAAGGTTCAATCCCCAGTTCAACAACTAAAAAAAGATAGGAGTGGAGGAAGGGCAGATAGGCATAGTCTATAGCTCAGACATGGCTTCTGGAGGAATCATTTTGAATTTGGGGGAAGAGAACAGTACTCTATATCAATCTTGGTCCTATCAGAAGATCAAAACTGCATGGTAATTTTAACAGTAAATTTTTTAACACAGAAAAGTATTAGCTATAGGAGGACATTGTAGTAACAAGGAATTGGCAATAAGAAGTAGAGAAACTAAAGAGCATCAAAACAGCAGCTCCAAGGAATGGCCACTATTCCTAGGACTGAGATCTTGATCCTGGCAAAGGCAGGACCATGGCTCACCAAATGGGCAGTGTGAGATGCTGGTGAAACTTGCTGGAAGTTCTTTCTCTGGAAATTTTCAGAGAGCTATTGTCTAGGGTCCCAGGGAAAGCTATTCACCATGAGGTATCTCATGGAAGCAATCTAATACAACATTGCCCAAGGCAGGAGCCAGAGGAGGCTGCTGGCCCACAGACATTGGGATATGCTGTGCACTGAAGGAGTTGGAAACAGGAGAAGCCATGAGTACTAGGGAAGCAGGCACTGGAGAAGCCGTTGAGGAAGGCTGCCAAGCTAGCACTTCAAAACCAGGAAGCAAAACCCTTTCCTGCTACAATGGCAAAGCTCAACATCACACCAGCTGGTGAAGCAAAAATATCTTAAGGTCCCAGATCTATTTTCACAGATCAGGCAAAAAGAGAAAAAAAAAATGCATTTGAGAAGAAATATGTCAGTAATCAGCATCCACTTTAATTTGTTTTTATTAACCATCCTCTAGATTTTGTAGTTCATACTATCCAGTCGAATATTGATTACATGCCTTCCCAGTTATCACATAAATATATATTTGTGTGCATACATATGGACTGGTCTTGCAAACTGAGTAGGAACTTCCAAAAGAAAAGAAACACTCTGTAAGTTACCATACGTTCCCTTTCTCCCCTCTCCATAGGAATTCCTACAGCGCTAGGCTCAGAGAAGTTTTTTAATGACAGAGATTCCAAAACAACCCCAGACCTCTACACCAGTGCTTCAAAAAGGAAGCCTCAGGCCAAAGCCACAGACAAGTCTGCTCATCTAAAACTTTTTATCTGCACCATGTTTTCTTTTCCTAATTTTTTGAAATGTTGAATTACTGGCCAACGTGCAAAATTGGAAATTTCACAAAGAAATGAAGAGTTCTGGAAAATTTGGAAAGAGATGACACAGTAGGTCTCCAAACACTGGCTGGCGTTGGGCATCAGCCGTCTTTTTAATTCACACACTATTTACTTTGCCACAGACCTGTACGGACTGTTCATTTTGTCACAGTCCCATATGGACTGTTCATTTGCATCTTAAAGGTATTACAATTCTTTACCTCTGCTCTGTAGTCAGAGATGATTCACTTCTTTTGCCAGGTGAGGAACGTGGAAAACAAACACTACGTAGACATAAATATTTTGCAAAAACTAACCATTTTCAGTCTTATTTGCAGAATTATTGTCTTTAAATTGGGAGGTCCTATTGAGTCGAGAAGAAAATTAACATAGCTTATATGAACCAAAGATCATTGATAGGGACTTGGAAGAAAAAGTGGACAGAATCTAACTCAAGAACCATCACTACTATTGTCTAATCAAGAATCTGGAGGATCCCAAAGGCTCCCGGATCTTTGGCTTTCTGATCTGTAATCAAAAAGACTGGCTCAGATACTATGAGGTTCTAACAGGTTGTCAGAAGCAGGAGTTCTATCCATCAAAAGAAAATTTGAGAACCTTGTGCTTAATAAGGGGTGTTGTATGAAACAAGAACTTTAAGTATTTACCCTGCTTTTAAACTTCTCTTTGCTGGCTTAAGACATTCTTGGTTGGACCATGTTGCCATACCTCCGATAATGCCAGGTCAACACGCAGGGCAGTCTTGAAGAGAAATAACCATAGTGTGATCTCATCCCTGAGAGCATCTTACAGAAAGTAAAGAAACTTTTAAAATGCAAGTGAATTTATTCCATTAACAAATACTTACTGAATGGCCAGCACCGTTCCACACTCTGTGTGGTGTATGCTGCAGACACATTTGTGTGACCTCTGCATTATGACGGACTATGCACCTCGTTCGCGGTCAGCTTTCATGGGAAGCATATGTCTGTACTTTTAATTACATTTTTAAATGAAAATTGTATTTTAGTCAAGTGTAGGAAAACATAGGCCCTTCAGAATAGGACCATTTATTAATGAGGTGAGGTCACTTAATTACTTATCACACATTCAGATGTGCAAAGAAAAGGTAGCTTCATTTACTCATTATTTCTTTATTTGATAAATAAATCAATCATTCTCCCTCAAAGCTGATTCCTGCGAGGCAGAACCTTTTAATCTGACAGGTGGAGTTAATCCAATAAAATGATATGAGCAGTCTCTCACCCAACACTGTGTTTTAGTATTTTGGCTCCTCGACCTTGCCATGCTCCTTCCCAGGGGTCACTGGAGATGTGGAATTGAGCGGGGTTTTATGTGACCTGTTGTGGATGCACATAGTGTCCCCTGCCTTCTCGCTGATCTGTTGCAGAGCTGCTAGACAGGGCTGCTCTCTGCTTCCTGGGCCATCAGTCACATTTATTATATTGGTTACTCCTTCCTCCTTCTAACACTTTCGTGATTGGGCTTCTAACCATCCCATCTTGGTCCTCCCTGTGGCCTACCCACTCAGTCCCTTTGGTTAGTTGCTCCTGATGTCCGGAGCCTTGAGCCCCTGGTCTTCTCTTCTTATTCCCTAGCTGATCTTTACAACTTCCTGCCTTTTAATAGCACCCATCTGGAGTAACCCTCAAATTTATCTCAACAGACCAGCCCAGCACTCTCCTCTGAAGTCCACACCCATTTGTCTAATGTCCTACCTGGCAGTTTCAGTTAGATGAGTGAAAGTCATCTCAGACTCAGCATGCCCAATCCTGAATTCTGATATCTTCCCATCCACTTACGATGGCATGTGCATATCATTCAGGAGCCAGACCATAAATCTTGGGGTCACTCTCGACTCCTTTCTTTCTTTTCAATTTCTATAAAAAAAATCTTATTGGTTCTGTCTTCAAATATATCCTGACCTATACTTCTCAGCTCTTCCTCCTGGTCCAAGCCATCATCAGTTCTCACCTGGATTAATGCAGAGGCCTCTGACTGACCTCCCTGCTTCTACCTTCACTCCTCAGTCTCTTCTGCACACGGCCAGTACGATCCTTAAAAATTTTAGATAATGTTCTTTCTGATATACATGTGTCTGCTCAAAATCTTCCATTGCCTTTCCATTTTACTCAAAGTGAAAGCTTTGGTCTATCTGCTCTGATCTCCCACATCCTGACTGATCTCAGGTTCTACTACTTTATTTCTTGCTGATTCAAGTCAAGTTGACCTCCCAGCTCTTCTAAAAAGATGGATTGCAAGCTCTGACCTCAGGGCCTTTGCACTAGTTATTCCCTTAAGCTAGAATGTTCCTACCTACGACAGCCATGTGGTTTATACCTACGGTATCTTTCATGTCTCTTCCTTATATGGAAGTCCTTCTCAGTATAAAATACTAACCCCTCTATTCTGATACTTCTTATCACCTTCCTTTGCTTTAGGTTTTCTATAGCATCTACAATCATCTGACATATTTCCTGTTTTCTCCCTCTCCCCCCGACCCCTCCTCTCTCCACCCCCACTCCACCCAACCAGAATATAAGCTTTTTATGACCATAGAGTCTTGACATGATCAATCTCTGTGAGATTGATCCATGCTGTTGCAAAATATTCGATTCTATTCTGCTGACTATTGTATCTTCAAAAGTTAGAGTGCTCTTTAGTACATAGTAGTTGCTCAAGAAATGTTGGTTGAATGAATGAGTAAATGAAGAGATGACTCCTGAGATTTGTCTAATCCTTTGCCTTTGAACATCATACTAACACCCACATCTTAGCCCTTACTCTATAAGCTTTGGCCTTTTGCTACTCATGTAACTTCTTCACCTTGACCCCAAAACTTTGCCAATTATAGATACCTTCAGCACCCCAAAGTCCTGATCTCGGGGCATCTGAAATCTACATAATGAGTACATCCCACCAAAGCCTGAGGCACCAGGAGCTCTGCCTTGGAGCCCTATCCACCCATTTTATGCTGAAACAGTTGTGCAAGAGGCTTCTCCTGATGTGCACAGTCTCCCCTCAGGGGCCATGGAAGCCTGTTTCTAGGCTGAGTGCTGAGAAGCTCCCCCATGCCTAACTGGCACTTAAAAAAAATTTCCTTAAGAAAATTTTAAATATACAGCAAAGTTGGAAGAATTTTACAGTAAATACTTATATACCTACATTCAGTTATTACCATTAGAATTTAAGAATATTTTCCTTTTATCATATATCTATCTATCTGTCCTTCTCCTTTATCAATCCGCCAATGTATTTTATTACTTTGACATGTTTCAAAATAAATTTCAGATGTCTGTATGCTGCTGCCTAAATAGTTCATCATACTTATGACTGAGTAGCTAAACTTCCATTACATAACTCATATACAATGAAATATTCAAATCTAAAATACACCGTTGTGGATGCTCACCAATGCATACACATGCATACCTCTGTGCTACCCAAATTTCTATCAAGACACTAGAACTTCACCACCACCCCAGGAAAACCTCATGTCTCCTTCCACTCAATTCTCACCTCCAGCTCCCAGAGGCAACCAATGGTCTGAATTTTTTCCAATATAGATTATTTTTCACTTTTCAAGAGATTCATATGGAATAATACTCAAATAGAGCTAGTTAAGTATTTAGGTAGAAATATATTGGTGTCAAATATGATGGATAAATGGATGGATGGAAGGATAGATGAAAAGATGAATAAATGTCTGTGAGATTGATCCATGCTGTTGCAAAATAATGTATTAATAATATATCCCTTTCATTACTGAACAGCATCTCAACATATGAAGATACCATATTCTTTAAATATTCCAATTGATGGTCGCTTGGATTATTTCCACTGTGTGTTTATTAGGGAAAAGCTCCTCTGAACATTCCTGGATAAGTCTTCTCATAGACATGTGTTTTCATTTTTTCTTGGGTAAATTCCTAGAATTGAAATTCCTGGCTCATAGGATATTCATATTTTTACTTTCATCTTAAAGAAAACAATAAAAATACCTGCCAGGACATTGTCAAAGAGTTTATACCTTGACTCTAGTCCTCTACATGGAACTAGTTTCTCTACATGGAACTGGCATCTTCAATGTCCAAAACCTGGATCTCTGGCTTCTGCCCTGAAGAAAAGGAGATGAGAAATGATTATCTTCCTTTACTTCCACTTCTCTTCTTCCTATCATTCCTTTTTTTTTTTTCTCTTCTTCCTGAGTTTTCCCAGCAGGATGAAGGAGACCTTTCTCCAGCTTTTCTGTTTTCTATCCATTGTGTTGGTAGCAGTTTGAGTTCCATCTAGAATTCACACACTAGGTTAATCAGGGGAAGTTAAACATAAGGATTGTTCTTTCTAATTAAAGATGAACTATAAAGAAAAACTGTATATGGTACTCTAGGGCTGAGTCCGGGCATCCAAGGAAGGAAGAACTTGGAAGGGGTTCAGACGTCATGGAGGAAGGTGTGCTTCGGCCCCTGCATGGCAGAAGAGTTTGCTGGCTTAGCCTGCCTGAGCTGGTGGGTGTTGCTGGACACCATGCAATGCTGTAGGGAGCAGACTGTGCAGCAGAGGATCAGCAGCCAGTGCCATGCATGCACAGTGGGAACCCAGGTGCTTTCAAGGTGTGCTGGTGGCTCAGTGTGTGATTTGCCCTACACAGTTGCTTGTATGTTCACAGAGTTTTTGTTACCACATGGAACAAACAGAGAAAAGGTTCTCACCCGGTCAAGGCTGCTAACTCACAGAATGTTCATGTTCTGGGCCTTTGAATGGGGAAGGCTCTGTGTAGCATCCTCACACCCATATTGCTGACCTGTGGGTCTGCAGAAAGTTCAGGAAGCTTATTCTTCTTGCAATGTCCCTCCAGTGCCCTCTACTGAGAAAGTTTCCGATCCTGCTCACTCTAAGGAGAAATGTTTAAAGGAACACCATTGGCTATCACAAGGCATCCATATGGAAGGGTATATTCAGACATGAGAGGCAACAGGTGAGGGTGGCCACTGATGTAACACCCTTCTCCACTCCAGGCTAATCCTCAGTGGTCAATGGGGAATGATAAACCGAAAACTAGTTTCCCGACTGTGACAGATTGTTTCAAAAATAGCCATGGTAATTCCTCCCTTCTCTTGCAATGAGACTTTTAGTTCTTGCCATCAAGAGAGACAGTATCTTTCTATATTCCTTGAATCTTGGTTGACCATGCATCTTATTCATTATCTTAATGGCCAATAGAATATCAGCAAACATGATATAAGCAGAGACTTGGAAAGTGCTTGTTCATTGGAGCTTGGTCTCTCTTGCCACTAGGAACCTTCTGCCATCATGGGAAGGACTCTGGTTTAGACCTCTAGAGGATGAGAGCTCATGCAGATGTTGAGTCCAGTCAGTCCAACATTCCTAGCTGACACCATGCTAGACCATCCAGCACCAGAGCCAAACCAGAACAGACCAAGAAAACCTGCAGACTAGAAAGCAATAAGAAATGCCTCAGCATTAAGAGAGAATAAAATCGTGGCATTTGCAGGTAAATGGATAGAGTTGGAGAATATTATGCTAATCGAAGTAAGCCAATATCAAAAAACCAAAGGCCAAATGTTTTCTCTGATATGTAGATGCTGATCCATAACGGGTATGGTGGGGAGGGGGAGCAAGGGAGGATTAGAGGAACTCTAGATAGGGCAAAGGGGAGGGAGGGGAAGAGAGGAAGCATGGGGGTAAGAAAGACAGTGGAATGAGATAGGCATCATTACCCTAAACACATGTATGAAGGCACAGATGGTGTGACTCTACTTTGTAAACAACCAGAGGCATAAAAAATTATGCTGTATATGTGTACTATGAATTGAAATGCACTCTGCTGTCATATATGACAAATTAGAATAAATAAATAAATATTTTTTAAAAAGAAGTGTTTGTTATTTTAAATGATCATGCTCCAGTTTTGTGATGGAAAAAAACAGACACAAAATAATAAAAACTTTAATGAGAATATTTCCAAAAATGTATGCTCATATATTAATATTATATTATAGCAATAAACTATTATAAGCAACTTAATTACCAAGGAAAAAAAGCTTTGTTTACCCTAAGGAACAGGTTTGTTTGTACCTGGTGAGTCATTTGTCTTAAAGAATTAATCCTATTTCCTTTTTTACTCAGATACCAAGAAAAGCAGAGCCCACTTGTGGCTCATTTTTTAGCTCTTCTAAATGTTCAAATTCTTCTCCAAGTTTTAATTTTCTATTTATATGTTTCTCTGTTCCTAACCAATAACTCATTTATAATTTGCCTGTTTGGGTTTATATATTCACATAAGATGTCTCTAATGATTTTTTTTGGAATGAAATTAGATATGAGCATATATAATTTTTGGCATATAAAAATAATGTCACCACTTATGAATATAATGCTAAAACCATAAAAGACATTGCATTTTCTTTTATAATAAAGCTATTTACTTCACTGTATGAAGCTCACTTTTTGCAAAAGATCAAAATAAAATGTGTGATTTCTGGTTCAGACAATAATTATCTTGAATTAAAAAGCAATATCAAACAAAAACCTTCCATCTTATAAAATTTTGTTTCTATAAAATTGAGAAAGATGTCTCTTATTTAGGTAGTTAGGATAAATTGAATGTAAGTCCAAATCAAAACAAAATTTTGTGTTTTCAAGTCATTACACACAAAGTAAAGCAATCCTCTAGTTTTCAAACTTTGGCATTGTTCCTTATATTACCATTAACCTGAGCTTGAAAGAACTTGGTTGATTCTGTTTTTAATTACTGTATAATTTTTAACCAGACATTTGGATAATGTTAAACCATTTTGCAGGGTTGATCCATTCCTCTCCAAATCAAATCGTTCGTGAGAGAAATATGTTAAAGTTCATAGACCAAAACAAGTTACAGATCTTGAATTAAGCAAAAGTGATCTTTAAAAAATGAGAGCATTGCCCTTTTATGACAATAAATGTGGATCTACTATTTCAAAGTGGTCTACATTCTCAGATTTGGTGGGGGAGGCCAGTCAACTGTGAAATAGGTTGTCAAAAATAAAAGTCTAAAATATGATGTAACTGCACCCCCCACCGCGCCACACACACACACACACACACACACACACACACACAGACACCTCAACCCCCATTCTATTGGAAAGTCTAAGGTGTTCATTTACTTAGCAGAAAATCAGCTGAGCCTCCCTGCAGATAAAGTTGGAATTCCACAAATAAAGTTCGCTGCGGTGACAAATCTCCCTGTAATTGGAATACTTCAAAATATTAAACATGTAATCCAAGAGTAATTGGAAGGCAGTGCACGTTTCCATAATTAGTCCATCACTTTTATTTACCTCATGTATAATACATGACAGCCCGCACCGTAAAATAAATTAACAGCTAAATGTCAGATCTCCCCTCTTATTTAGGCCATCTGCCTAGGTGTTCAGATTGACACACACTGGCATAAGAAATTATAGAGACCAGACAAACCCGACTGTCAGAGAAGAGCTGCTGCCCAGTGGCTCCGACCTCAGGGTTTGCTCTTGACGGGCTTTTCCTCCTCCACCATTCCCAATCTCTGCCGATTTCCAAAGTCTAAATGTTTTACGATCTAAATTATTATTTTTGCAAGTCTTGACTACATTTCAGGACATGGGAAAATTGAATCATATATTTTCCTAAAGAATATACATTATTTCATTGAAGAGAGAAAGTCTTTGAGTTCTGAGCCTACCAGTCTTGGGTTCCCTCTAGGAACTTTCAAGCAAGGAGAATTTTTCCTCATAACAGAGTAATCTTTCTTTTCTGAAATCAATTTCGGAGATTCTGATTGGCACACCCACAATTGGAGGGAAGGGTGGGCCGTCTGTCAGCCCTGGGGAGGTCCAGAGGATGAAGAGAAAATTCAGAGCCAACATATCTAGGTTTTATGCTTCCTGAACTCCCTTTCCACTCTTTTTTTTTTTAAATTTTGAGATATATTTTTTAATTTGTTATAATTAGTTATAACATGACAATAGAATGCATTTTGACACATCATATATAAATGGAGTATAACTTATTCTTCTGGTTGTACATGATGTAGAATCACACCAGTCATGTAATCATATATGTACATAGGGTAATAATGTCCAATGTATTCTCCTCTCCTTCCTACCCCCTTACTCCCTCCCCTCTCTTTACTCCCCTCTACCTAATGCAAAGTTCCTCTCCATTCTTAAGCGCCCTAGTCCTACAGCTTATGAAAGTCTGGCCAACGGGGTTTGGCCCTCTCTATGTTCCCATCTGCCCAAGCAAAGACAATATCATTGTTTTGCCAATGAGAAAAGTCTAAGATTTCAAAAGCAAATTAGAATCCCACCATAATTGCCCCCTATGGGGCCTTGCTTCCTGCTGTCACCCATCCTTCCTTCTCATAAGCTTGGAGGCCTCTTTGAAACCCTTTCAAACTCCTTATCAGGTTCATTTCAGTAAGTGCCATCACTCAAAAAGGGAAGGAGGGAAGACAGTGACTCAGGGACCAATAATGCTGTTCCTTTGAGAAGTGGAAGGGGAAGCCGACAGGTAGGTTTCACCAGCAAAGAGCCTGGGCTCCAACTAACTTTGTCTGACTAGGCTTGGATTTCGGCTGTAATGCAAATGCCTTTTGTGGTTTGGGATGAATTACATAACCATCTCTTCCTCCTCCAAAGAATAATAAAAAATAATTTATTGTACTTGTAACACACCTTTCATTGCCATAGCTCAAATGCTTAGATTAGCTCCCTCCCTACCTATCATGCTGTGATGTGAAAATTAATTAGCTAATGTCTGTAAAGTGCTTTCAAGATGAAAAGTGCCATATGAGTGCTAAGTGCCACCTATGAGTACCAATAAAGACAACCTCATAGAGAACATAATAGATCAGCAGGGAACCTAGCCAATAGCCAACTTGAAAAAGCAAGGGGAACAAACAAACAAGAGAAAAAAAAAAATACAGTCACCATAAGAAAGGGACTTCCCAAGTCATAAACTTTTTTAAACTTCCCAAGATGCAGACTTTTTGTGCAAGAAAAGAAATAGGCACACCAGGATGGAAACATAGCTTGGGAACAAGATGAAGGCCAGTGATTTACTTGCTGGTGTCTCATCAAAACCCCTGTGCATTCTTGGGGGATGTTAGTATAATTAATTTCCAAAAAGAGGTAAAATTCAATGAGATATGATGGACTATTTGCCTGAGGACCACTGGCCCTATTTAGAAAGAGGGATAAATGGATGCCTTATATTGATATCACTTTATCATTTTCAAAGTCCTTTTCCTGTAAGTCTTCTCTCTTCACCTGCATATAACTATTTCAAGTGGATAAGAGTAAATGCTGTTATTCCCATTTTACATATGAGGACAACAAGGGTCAGGGGACTTATCTGATCAAAATTATAGAGCTAGTAAGTGATAAAAGAGAAAATCCAATCTGTCTTCACCACAAACCCAGTGTTCTTTGCATGATTCCATATTAGCTAGTGGGCATTATACAATTAAAAGGCATTGCCAATAGATTATGAAATATTTTAATGTTCAGTTTACTTAAGCAACTCCTAGAAATTTTTCCTAAGTAGTTAAGCATATGCTAAAATATCTAGTATTTTACAGATTTTTATAAAAATGGGAAAAAAGAAAACTCAAATGTTTAGCACAAATGTCTGAATAAATACTCACATAACCATAAAAGCAAATATTAGGAGCAACCATTTAAAATAATGTCATAGAAATATCTTTATTAGTATGAAAGTCTTCCACTATAAATTGTCAAATATGTATAATATACTTTTTAAAATTAATTGTTCTATGCACACATCATAGAATAATATCTAGAAAGATATGCAATCCAATATAAGGTGACTTCCAGATGATAGGAAGGTAGTGATTTTCATTTTCATCTATTGGATCATCTGTACTTTCAGAGTTTGTTCCATTTATTTGTACAGTAGAAATCATGAATAAAAATCATTGCAACCCAAATCACTTTAAGTCACCACAAAGGTGCTGGATTCAGGAAAGATCAACCTTATTTAAAAAGACTGCTTACTACAAATGTCCTGAACAGAGCAAAGCCTGCACCTAGGAGAGGAAAGTGGGATTGCTCTACCCTCTACCTATCATTTGCAGCTCACTGGTAAGTGTCCTGGAAGACGCCCTTGCCCCTTCTTATACAAGGGTCTGACTGAGCACCTGCTAGAGTTGGTTAGATCTCAAACGTCCATTCTCCTATGTCAGACTCCTCTACATCACTGAGAATGTTCTGGTTGTGTACTGAAATGAACAACAGGCTCTAGAAACATACCACTGTCTCCTGGTACTAAGGAATATACTATGGTAAAACTTGATTTAAGAATACAGGTAGAACTGGAAGCAATGAGTTTAAATTGCAGCAAGAGAACCTAACAGTAGATACCAGGGAAGGATTTCCAGATAGAGGAGAGGGAAGCAGGGAGCCTCACAGAAAGGCATTCTCTGTGGGTTTGGAGAATGTAGTAAAGGTTTCTAGGGTTAGCAAGCTCGGTAGAGTTACCAAATGGCTTTCTTCAATACTCCTAGTTCCTTCCATGGTGAATATGTCGAGATACAGTGCCCCTAATCATGTTACAAGGCAATAGGTATTTTGTATTTGTTATTAGGTTATTAATCAATTGACTTCAAGATAAGCAAAGGTGAGTTACCCACTGGATTTAATGACATGAGTCCTGGGCCAGGGATGAGGAATGTGGGTGGTCTCAAAAAGGTAAGAGTGACCCCCAGCTCATAGTCAGCAAGAAATTAAGGACCTCCTTTGCATAATCACAGGAACCTAACCCTGACAACCCAAATGAGCTTGGAAGTAGATTGTTCTTTAGGATGTTCAGATAAGAATCCAGTTTAGCCAACACCTTGACCTTAATTTTGAGGGGCCCTAAGCAGAGAGAAGCTTAGGGAGCCTTCCTGAACTTCTGACTTATACAACTGTGTTAATACATAATATTATTTTAAGCCAGTTTGTTTGTGGTAACTTGTCATGCAGCAACAGAAAACTAGTTACATAGGAAGTGAACTAGAGATTGGTTTTGTTCGTTTTTCTCATTTAGTCAGTTTGGAAACTGAGATACAGTGATGTTGAGTGATTTGGGAGGAAACTAAAAATGGACTGGAATACAGATGACATGGGTGCACAGCTCAGCTCTCTGTCCTCCATCCCACCTCCCTGCTTACAGCAGGCTCCCGGGATTGCATTTAACCAGTGTGGCTTATAGTCCAGGAGGAAAGATGAGATTGTCATTTGAGGTCCATGCCAGCAATACAATTCTAATATATTTCTTGAGTTCTAAAAAAATAAACTAAAATTGATATGGAATGCACAGACACTTCTCTAATTTAAAAACAATCAATAATATTTATAAGCTTCACCCAAGACTTAAAATGCTGACAACGTTTTACGATCCACTTCCGTCTCCAATAAGTGACAGTTTCAGTTTTCATTTCAGTGAAGTTCAGCAAATTTTACCACATTCAAATTCCCTGGGAGGTTACATGTGGAACAATCTTTCAAGGCCAGGATTGTACAACTTTCCCTAACAAAAATGACTTAAATTGTTAGGGAAAAAAAGAGAGAGAGAGCTATGAAGAAAGTTGAGAAGCTTTCACAGAGAAAACTGTCTTCAAAGTCACCTATAGTTTCACATTGTCTCTGTGACAGAATGTCAATGTACTATCACACATATTCCAGTAAAGTCTGAAAGCAGAGCCATCAGTTGCATTCCTAGCAATTGTCGAGATCAAGGAAGATATTAGCTCTTGTCTCTCTTGTGATTAATCAAGTATCATTAATAAATGTAACACAATTCATGATGATATGATGGATAATGGAGAATTTACTCATAAAAATGAGTAACCAGGAATGAGTCTACTTACCTTCTCTGCATGACTAAATTCAGATGCGTTAGAGAAAGCACCCAATCACATTGTGTTTGAAAAAGCCACTTTTTAAAGGTAATGTTTATAATTCCAGGATCATTCTGCCACCATTTACTTTTCTCTTGGACCTGTGTTTACTATTGATTTTGTTCTCCCTCCTATTGGTATTCCTTAGGACTCCATGGACTCCCCCATAGGACCATAATACTGGCAGGAACCTCAAATGACAATCTTATCTTTCCTCTTAGACTATATACCATGCTGGATAAAAGTGATCCTGGGAGCTGGGAGGGAGGTGGCATGGAGAACAGAGTACTGGGCCATGTGCCCATGTCACCTGAACTCCAGTCCCAATTTTGCCACAGTTTCCTCCCAAATCCCTCAATAGCACAGACAGTTATACCGAAAGGTAACTGCTGATCCTCCCAGTTAACTTATCAATTTCTACCAACCGTATAATCACTCAAGAGAAACAGAGATTGTTAAATGCTTTTGCAGGGCACAATTTGTCCTTCTTTAATTCCTTACTAATGTTTTCCACAAACACCTGTGGTGCTCACTTAATTACATTTTTTCCCTGTATTTTGTAGACTTTTAGATTCCAAATTCTAAGGTCTTTGCAGGGTTTAACTAAGAGTGGTGCTGCCCAATGCAACTCTTTCTCATAGAAACGTTCTCTGGTTGTCCAATATGGTAGCCACTTGCCATGTGTGACTAATGAGCACTTTGGAATGTGGCTCTTATGAGAAAGTAACTGAATCTTTATTTTTATTGAATTTTAATTAATTCAAATTTTAATACCACGTGTGGATATTGGCTACTGCATTGGAATATGTAGCCCCAGAGATTCAGGTCAGGATTGGCTTCAACTATTAAAAAGCCAAGTCGAGCAGTCTCTGGGAAGTGTGGCTCCTTGGTCATGGGTTTCTTCAAGAATGCTCATTTTACACTGGTGGTCTTGCTCTGGCTCACATTATCAGCTATTCATCAGATAAATATGCATATTATAACTACATTCCTTTCTTGCTTATAATAGGAATAATAGCAATAACAATGGCTCCTATTTACAGAGTGCCTATGGCGGGCCAGACAAAACTGCATAGAGCCTTCTAAGGAAGGATTTCTGAATACATTCCTTCATTCATTTAATAAGTATTACAATGCAAGTTAAATAAATGAATCCATTGTGGTTTAGCTATACTATTCTTTGCAACATTTGACATTTTCCTTATATTCATCCACTATACTTTACCTCCTAATATAACCTAATGATCAAAGTACAGGAAAATTATTAGCATTACATTTCTTTCCATAAAGGTAAAATGCCTTTGGTATGATATTTCATCATATCAAAGACATCCACTGCTTTCCTGCCACGATTTGTCATTATGACTCTGTCCATTTCTCCTGGTTTCTTTAGAGCAAGGAACAAAACACAACTGTGGGTATAAGGAAAAAAAAAAAAACTAATCGGAAAGAGTTGGTACCAAATAAATTCCCTTAGACGTTTTGGATCGACATGCATCCAGAGACAAATTTCTGGTAGCTATAAAAGAGAACAAATTTCCTTGGCAGAGGGAGCGAGGCCAACATATTTGACAATTGGATGATATAGTGACTAAGTCTGGAAAATGATGGGTGACAGGACAGAGAAGACACCCAAATTCTATATGCAAGGTCTTCTGCGAAACCTGGTGCTTCATTTCAAGAGCACCCTTAGCTGAGAACTCTGAGTCTGACACCACTTTTCTTTACAGCAATGACAAGTAACAGTCACCATCTGCAATCCACCAATACTCACTGTGGAGCTGTTTCTCTGTTTTGTTCTACACCTTTTATACCCAGTAAAACATTAAGGTATTTATGATCAAGTGTAATTCAACCAAGTTGGTAAAGTACTATCTTAAAGTTGAAGACTTAATAACAACTCGGATCAGAGGCTGGCTGTCACCAGCAGGCAGGGAGCTACGGTACACAAAAACACCAGTTTGTGTGATAAAACCTTGACAGTCTTGCCTACACACAAACCAAAGAAAATAACATGCCGGTGACAGCTACAACAGCAGCAATTTTAAACTTCTTACTGATGAAATGCACTTTGCAGTCATAACTCTTGCATAAATCTGGATGTCACTTTTTTCGTGTTATAATTTTGTGATCCAATGGATCATTGTGTAGGCCCTATACCTGCAAATGAGCCCAATAATGCAGAATGTGCACAAATTATTGAGCTATCAGGGACATCAGGGGTTTGGCTGCTGGGGTTATTAACAGATATTTTTTCACCTAGAAGCACAGACTAAAATCAATCATTCTGATAACTAGGCATGGCATGAGCTGTCTGTACTTTCATTTCAATTTGATTAATCACATATACGCAGACCTTTACCTTAAAGGAGCAATTGTTCACATTTAATCACAAATAAACATTCACACATAACATCAGACGTTACTAAATTTAACCGCAATTTATTCTTCCTGTTTTAGCAAATATATTTATGATGATGTGGCATTCTGCATATAAATACATTGCTTCATTCATTTGACAAACATTAAAATCGAAGCTAAGTAAAATTATCCACTGTTTTATATCATTTATCATCTGTCACTTATGAAGTTTCCATTCTAACCACATATTTTATTGCAGAACTTATCCTGATAATCAAAGTGCAGTTAAATTATTAGCAGTGTGTTTTCTTCAGTAAAGTAGAACATGCTAGAGATCAGATTCCATCATGAGGCATGTCCTTCTTCCCAAGATCTGGTTCTGTCGCCCTGTCGAGAAATCAGGAAAATAAATACAGTTCTGGGTGCAGGATTTTTTATTTTAAATCTGAAATGGAGCTGGGACCAAGTAAATATCTCTTATGATCCTCCCAACATTGTTCTCAGGAAACATAAGATTCCAGAAGGCACATCTGCTGTTACTATAACAACAGAAAGGCAGAGCCTGAAGAGAATATTCTGCACTAGAGGGCAGTCTACAAACCAGGAGGATTCCTGGGTTCCCCTTCTAGAAGGCAAGGGGGGATTTTTGTGAAAAGAAGCAAAACTTGAAGAGGGTTTTGATGTATAAATGGGGCATAGGGTTATGAGAACGTGGGGGAAGTAGAAGGGCCGCTCAAGGTTTATAAACAGCTTCTAGATCAAAGGTGCAAAACTGCTCTTAGGGAAGCCAGCTAGCAGGGCTGTGTAGCAAAGCATCCTGCTGCTGGGATTTGTGCAGAGTTAAGAACCGGTTGAAGGAGGAGTCAAAAGAGAGGAAAGAACCCTTCTCCAGCTGTCTGACCCAAGGAACAAGAGCACCACTTTCAGAGGGAGGTAAAGTCACTAGCCCAAGAGGGGACCAAGACACACTCTAATCACCCTGGTCCCTCAGAGTTGTGGGGAATGGTCTTGGACATGGCTATCCAGGAAGTGTGGAGATGCTCACTGAAGAGCTGGACGTGGATGAGTCTCCATCAGCCCTTCAGAGAAGTTGCCTCTTTCCCTGCTTCACCTTCACTGGCTTCTTCTCAGGCCCTTGACCTTCTTGGTCTTTTTGTTCAACTCTCCATGCTAGATTGACCTCTGTTTGGGAGTCCACTCCATTTTGTCAGCTACCCCAAAGTAATGCTATCCAGGTCACTAGTTCCACTCTGCATTTCTAGTCTCTTGGTTTCAGTTTCTCGCAACCTGAGCTATGACTCAGCCTTAATATGGAGCTATCAGACCATCCCTAAATTGAACTTTGCCACTTTTATGGTCAAAATGAGTCATCAGCTAGTTAAGTCACTGTCTAGTAGATGAAACTAATGTCCAGCTGAAAAGAAATAAGCAGATGTATAACTAAGTTGGTAATCTGTATTGATGATGGGAAGGTAGCTGGTCAGGGAAGACATCTCTAAAGAGTTGATATTTAAAGTTGAGATCCAAGAGGACAAATAGGTGGGCATGTGAATGATACCTACGAAACCCTCCAGCATGAAACAGCAACCTGTTACAGGGTGGCAGAACAGAAAGACCAGGAAGGGCATCGCAGCTGCAAGCCAAAGACAGAAGCCCCCGAGACCAGACAGAAGTAGGTACAGATCAGCTCATCGAGAGATTTGCAAGTCACAGTTAAAGAGTTTGGATTCTGTTCTAAGTTTGTCACATGGCATATTGTCACCAGGCCGGAAGAGACCTTTGGGACATATCCCATCTGTCAGGTAGGAGGTAATGCTTTTGTTTTCATCCAGGCACCAACTTTCGTAAGTAAACTTGACTAATGTTTGTTTATAATCAGTGAGTAAGCTGCTACTTTAATACTGCTACCCTGGAAGAGGACCCTTCAAGGCATGTTAAATTAACTGATGTGAATAAAAACAATGAATAAAAATACCTCTCTCCTTTAATGAGAACAGCAACTCCTGTTTCCCTGGGCTTTTTCAGTCCCACAAGACCTTTTAAAGCAGAGTGAGCGTGTTCTGGTTCAAATGCTAAAAACATAATCTTGTCTCTCTCTTGTTAGGTTATGTTTTGAGGAGCCATTTTAGATGCATCTTTTTGAGCACAGCAGCTCTCCGTGGGTGGCTATGGCTAAAACACACCCAGTACCACTGTCAGGTTGGCTGTGTTCCCCAAGAGTCCCTGCTCACACAGAACCAGAAGAGCTTCTGGTACTTCCTCTGGCACTTGGAGGGTCCGCTGATAAAAGAAGCCCAAAGTTTATGTTTTGCAAGGTCCTGGTGCAAAATCTTAGGTAAAATCCCATCCACCCCCTCTAATTTGCCATTTCTACAAGGGGTTATGAAAACTTTACATGGGCACTGTCTGATCTATCCATATGTTCTGCATGGACCATCTCTTAGGTATTAGATTCCATATGTGTATTACTCACTCCAAAGAGAAGCAAAGTTTTGTAATGAAAATTGGATTTTATTCCAGTTTTGTGGAACTAATTTGTTTTGGGACCAAAGAAAAATTGTTTCCTCTCCAAGTGTTATTTTTATTTGTGAGATGACCTCTAGGGCTCCTTGCAGTTCTATTACTCTATGAATCTCTAGCAAGAGATTGGACTCAATAACAATACTGGTATCAGTTATGGTAGGCTAAGCTGCAGTTACAAAAAGACCTGAAAATGCAAAGGCTCAACAAAATAGAAATCTATCACTGTCTATCACACACTGGCCCAGGGCAGGTGTTCTAGATCAGCTAACAGCTCTGACCCCTCCACCCCCCTCACAGGATTCAATTCAGGAAACTGCTGATGATACTTAGCCTCCAATGTCATTCTGCTAAGTCATTCTGCTAATAACGCTCCAAGTCCATCTGAAAGGGGAAATGTTGAAATACAAGACCAGAGACATACTGCAAGACAACTAAACAAAGATGGTAAATATGTCTCCCTAGGTCACTCCTAGGCACAAGGATGGCTAAAAAATACAGTCCCGGATTAGATCCAGACATAACTCCATTAGCACAAAGAAGAGGATAAAGAATTTGGATAGATAGAGAGCGCTTTCTGCTATAACGCTAACGCCTGTGTGATGTTTCAAAGACTATCAAGCTTTTCAACTACTGAATTTTCACCCTAGTTCTGCAAGACAGTTATTAGGATCCCAGTTCTACAGGGGTGCTTAAGTAAAGCACATGAAGTCTCACAGTTGAGAGCTGATCTAAGCTTCAATTTCAGGTCTGCTGGTCAGTGGTTTCTCTATTATAAATACCAAATTGAAATATTTGCATTGCGCATAGTCATTAGCATAAATTTGCATATGATGGAGTTTGAGGGACAAAGAAGCATCATTGTGAAAGGTAATGGGAAGAGCTAAAGCATGCCACACAGGCCCAGGGGCTGGTCTCCAAGTATTAAGAGGACTCTAGATAACCTGATGAGAATTTAAGAAGTGAAATTTCTTTTCAAAGAGTGGAGAGTGTGGAGCTGATGTACTGTTAGTAATTGAAGCATTTACTCATTTTTCTTTCACTCTCAATTGGTTTTCAAAGCACATCCAAGGACAGAAGAATTGCAAGAAACATTCTGATTAGGGGTAAAAGTGAATCAATAAAGGAGGCTAGAATCTGAAAATACTAAAAATAAAGATATATACGGTTGTTCCCCACACACAGAGAAATGGTTTTGTACGGGCAGGTGGGTTTGCAGATTGCTAGAGAACCCATCCTCCCTCCCTTCCTCCACCCATCAGGCACACTCATAAATCATTTGCTGCTTCAACTCTTTTATGCTTGCTATGAAAATCCAGCCATAAACTGCCCTTAAACCAAGCTCTTGCCTTTTGGAGGCATCATCAAGCAATCCCTGAGCACAACTTGGAAAAATCCTACCTGGTTTCCTCCTCTGTGTAAATGAAATTTCTACAAAAACAAAGAGTCCCTAAATCTGGGAGGTATAATTATTTCTAGTTGGAGCCTTCAAAAAAGATGGCAATTCTAATATTTCAGGATGGTTTCTCTTCTAACTCCCTCCCTATGCACAGTAATACGATTTTACAGAAATAAAGGACACTTTCTCACAAATCTGTTCAAAATTGGTCATTTTTTTAAAGGGATGAGGTTTTATGGGTTACTGACTCTACGTAAGGAATGTTGTGATGAGTCTCAGATCAGCCATCATTTATGAAACTTTCAAGTTCAACTCTCAGGGAAGGGACATTGGCAAAGCCCACCAAGTCAGTTAAAATGTGCCACATGGGACAAGGTAATTTGTTATTTCACACAACAAGTTAACACAGGTTTACCCGTGCCCTTTCTGAGAAGGGTAGAAAAGCTTATCATATGATTATATATGATTCTTCATGGAAAAGTTTTAGAATTATGCTACCCTCGATCCAATCATGACAAAGCTTTCCGCTGAGTCTCCTGGACCTTACCTCCTAATTCATTTTGATTCTAGACACTCATCGGCATTACAAAGACAGCACTGGCTACTTTTTGTCATCATTTAAGGGAAGCTGGGGATTCTACTGAATGATGCCACTATGGCCTTTAAAAAAAAAAATCTAACTATAACCAACTTACTTGGGCAATTTTGAGTACCATTTTGCTTTTATAGCCAGCTCTGTCATAATCTGAGTTTATTTATTGAGCACTTTTGTGTCTGTGGCATTGAATTTAACAGAAAATGGAGCAGAAAAGAAGCAAAAGTAAAGGGGCTTTTACAATCTAAAGAAAAGAATCTAAATCTACCTCAAAATTTAATAGTGTTTAATAAATACAGTTCATCCTAATGAGCATTTCTCTGGTCTTTTGTTTACACAAGGAAGCTCCAAGCTGGTTTAGGGTGTCACATTTATCACTGAGTCGAATATAAGCAAATCCCATTATACCCTAATTCAACTACTCAAATGAACCAAAATGAGGATTATGGTATCTCTTGTTTTTGTACCTCTTGATGCTACACTTTCTGTGTACAGACAGGAATGAGCCTAGTGCTTAGCAAATACAAAAGAAAAACAACCTGTTTTTCTCATGATTCCCATTTTGATTTTCTCATCATTACGAGCCCTGAGGCTCATCAGTAACTATGTAGGAAGAGGAGGGGGAAAATTAAATGCAGTCACTAAGCAACCCAAAGCCAAGAACGCCCTGGGATGGTGTTAAGGTAACAAACAGGCCTCAGCAGCACGTCTTTCCAGATATTCCCACCTCTCCACAGTCTCTCAAAACTCTGCATCGTTCCAAACCTTCCCATCACACTCTCGCTTAGAGAATGCTCCTTATTTGTGATCACATCCACTATGGTTTGTTTTTTTTTTTAGAACTTCCAGCTTCTTTATCCCTTTCTGTCTCCCCTCCCAAGGACATAAGTTGGGAACCAAACCTCACATCCTGTTTTGAGAGTGCCAGTTGGACAGAGTGACATTAAAGACCAAGCCAGGAGTGTGAAGTTTACCCTGGGGAATCCAGGTAGCTATGTAAGGAATGAATCCACACAGCTTCAGTTAGATCCGCTCTTTCAAACTTAGACTCAACAGGGCAATGAGATGGGTGTATTTGTGCATATGAAGCTTCAGCCTTTAATATGAAAAAGTCTGATTCTACACAACTATCACTTAGGTTGTTTGTTTTATTTCCCCTGCCTTTTTTCTCTTTGTCTTGTGTGTGTGGTGGGTCAGGGGGTAGTGGGTACCAGGGATCAAACCCAGAATCTCTCATGTGCTAGGTGAGTGCTCTATCTTTGAGCTACCATCCCAACCAGGTCTCCTTTTCTTAATGTCGCCTCCCCACTTGAACAGTGCACAAACTTATCTAAGCTACATTACCCTTTTTACTGGATGTTAAAGTTGCACGAGTTTTCAAGGTCAGTCCTAAGAGCACTATCTCACTTTAAAACTGTCATCCATTCACAAGTTTCTTCACTGACTACTTAATACATGGATAATATTAAGTAGGTAGGTAGGTAGGTGAGTGGGTGGATGATAGATAGGAAACCTTGGGGTGCAAGAATTCCCAAATACCTAGCACTTCTCATCCCATCCAATGTTTTACTAATTGAGAAATAAGACCAAGGGGTCATAAAGGATATTCAAGTTATCATTTCTTTGTAACGCTGACCACCAGATTTAGGCAGGGTTATCACCCAGCCACAGGAGGCTCTGAATCAACAGAGCTGCAAGGTTTACATTATAGCCGAGAATAATTCAGAACACAAAAACCCACAACCCAGATTCTAAGAGGAAGCAAGAAGCAAAGGCAGACCATGTACACATGTCCAAATCTTCTATTGTTCAAATCTGCCGGCTGGACATCCCTGGATGAGAGGAGGATGCCAACGAGGCCAGTAGAATTGCACTTAGTGATGTCCTTTTATACGGACAGAAGTCCTGGGACAGGGGGACAAGGACCTCCCTCCCCACAGCATCCCCTAGGGATTTTACTCTCCTAAATCAGAGGGCTTCACTGCTAACAGGGTGTGTGGGACTTCCCTATAGAAAGAAAATGCTCCCCATTATCAAGACTCGCGAGTCCTTTCTACATGCATGAGGATCCCATCAACAGAACACAGTTCCTTTGCTGATTCTCATTCTCCAGGACCACTGATCCCAGAGGGTTGCAAAGTAAGCAGAACCTTAAACCAATGGAAACCACACTTGCAGTTACCCCAGATTTTGACATGGCTTACCCCCTTACCACCTCAGGCCTTTACTCAACATCATCTCCTCAGTGGTGCCTTTCCTGACTGCCCTATTTAAAACTGAAATCCCTGGTCCATCTCAGCACACCGACCCCATTTCCCTGCTTGATGTTTTTCCCAAGACACCAATGTCCACTTGGCAGGTCAGTTTGAATTATCAAAAGTGTGGAAGTATTTATTTATTATCTCTCTCCCCAATAAATGTCAACTCTATAAGGTAAGTTCTAGGAGAGTTAGAATTTTTCATCTCTTGGTTTACTGCCACATCTCCAGCACCAAGAAAGGGTGTGGTGCTTGATAGATACTCAATAAATATTTATATGGTAAAATGACAAACAGATTCTTTTCTGGATTCAAAGCACCATAGGCTGCCAGAAACTGAAAGGAGATATTCCTCGGGGATCCAGTTTCCTGCCCAGAGTTCAGTTCTATCCATCCAGCTCCTCCACGTTCATGTCTTCCCCAGACTTCACCTCTGTAACTTCCTTCTTAATATCCCCTGCCTTGGCAATGACCTTGATTAATTCCCTAAACTGCAGAGCTTGTGTTTAGAGGGACACGGGAAAATCAACACATGGTGTTTGGTGACAGGCCTTTCCAGAGAGACAGCAGAGGGGTAGAATAACGTGAGCCTGGTTCCTCATCCAAAGTTCTCTTGGCTAAGCCACTCATCCCTCACCCTCCATTCATCTCAAGGGGAGGAGAGGTCACAGAATTGTTACCCTGATGAACTTCTTTCACACAGGGTGGGGAGGGGGACATTAGAGAGGAGAATAAGCTTTCTCCCACAAGAAACCTTATTTATGGTCCAATGAATTTATGGCCTAGAGAAACAGAGACCTATGATATTAATATAAGGTGTTACAGGAACATCACTAAGGAAGTAACCAATTCTATTAGTTGTTTATATCCATCAATCATCTCTTCTGACAGGTGTCCCTAACCACCAATCTAAAAATGGGCTAGCTTTTTAAACGTTAAATAGGCGGCCATTCAAATATGTATCAAATATGTCCTAGAATATTCTAATTCTGTAGAGTCTTTTATCTATTGGCAAAGTAATTTCTTACATATCTTCCTATTCAATCTTTACTTCTCCCCCATCTTACAGCATGTGCACAGCCACACACCTTTGCATGGGAACCAATGCACACACCTACACATGTGTACACACGTGCACAGAGACACACACAGTTAGAAACCTGAAGGGTCTCCCAATAATCATTTGCTTTAGACATAGCTACTACCACATTTACCTGGGCAAATAATGGCCAACCAGAATAAGGACTATATGTCTAAACCTTCCTTCTATCTAGATGTGGTATCAGAACGTAGGATAAATGGAATACAAGGAAGCACTACCTGGATTAGAAAGAGCCCCTTTGTTCCTCCACCCCATCCAGCTCACAGGAGTGTGGTGCTCAGAGATGGAGTTGGAGCAGCCAACGTGGACCTCAGTGTGACTTAGAATGCGAGGCCACATGTGGCACAATGAGATGGAAGAAAGTCATGTCCCTGATGCCATAAACTGCCTTACTAGCCCTGGGCGCAACTTCAATTGTTACATGAGAGAGAAATGCACCTTCATCTTGTTTAAGCCTTTGCAGTGTTATAATTTCAGCTATTCATAGCCCAAACCCAATCTCTCTCCCTCTGCATGTTGATCTCATCATAACTCTTTGTCCTTCCCTTTGTTTCTTGATGAGGTAGGGAGGATATTTTTCTACTACTCTTCTTTTTTTTCCTCCTACTTATTCCTAACCTTTCTTAACCCTGCTTTAAACAATCACCTCAAATGTTGCTTCATTCTAAAAACTTTCTTATTTCCATCCCCAATTACCTCTATCCTCCCAGAGCAACTCTGCCAACTCAATAACCTACTGTATAATCCGTGTTTGGCTTATCTTCTTCTCAAAAGAGCCTTAAACCTCTCTCTTTTTTTTTTCTCTTGGTACTGAAGTTTGAACCCCCAGGGGTGCTTAACACTAAGCCATATACCTAGCCCTTTTTTATTTTTTACTTTTAGATAGGGTCTCCCTAAGTTGCTTAGGTTCTCCCTAAGTTGCTTAGGTTCTGGATATGTTGCTGAGGCTGGCCTCCAACTTGCAATACTCCTGCCCCAGTCTCCCTAGTTGCTGGGATTACAAGTGTGCATCATACACCTGGCTGAGCCTTAAGCCTCTTAAGGTCAACAACTTAAATTATTTTATATCCCCATGCCGCAGCCCCAGGCTCCATCCAGACTCCGCTGGCTCTCAACATCCCCAGAGTCTTGCAAAGCCTCCAGCACATATTGGACAAGGGAAGCAGGGTAAGTATTATTATTCTCATTTTAAAGATGAGGAAACTGAGGTTAGCCATTGATATATGACCAACTAAGTTACTATTCATTCAGATTGCTTTCCTGCTTTATCAGGATGTATTCAAATTACAAAATAACTGTGATTCCAGCCACTTGGGTACATCCTCTGTTCCAGGTTGTTTCTTGTTTATAAATAGATCTAGGCATACAGAAAAACTCCTAGAAGGCTGTTATACTAGTTTCATTTACTTAATTCAGCCCCTTCCACAGTCCTAGAAAGCAGTGAAGGTACCCACTGAAGTAGGGGAGCCAACCTCAGTCTCTGTAATGTCAAGCTCTATCCAACTTTCTTCCATCATTTTATTTATCTTCCTCTTAGTTAAAATCATTTGGGGACAAATGTCTCAGGAGGCAATTGGTAAGTACCAGATAATAATATTTATACAATAAACAGACCAACCATTCTGCATGTTAGAGCCCAGTCATCCAACTTGTAGACTCATTTAAATGATCTGTGAATGGGTTCATTATCAGATGACTGAAAAACATAAAAACTTAACAGTAAACCCAAGAAATACTCCTGAAACGCTGCATGGGCGCTAGAAGACAATTACAGTCATCCCCCTCATCTGCGGCTCCACTGCCCACGGTTTCTGTTTCTGGTAGTCAACCGACACGTTCCAAAAATATTATTAGGAAAATTCCTGAGGTAAAAATTCACAAATTTTCTGTATCATCAGAAGGTCATTAGCAGCCTAACACCGTGTCACAATGCCTAGGACATTCGCCTCTCTTCACCTCAGCACGTAGAGACTGCCCGGCCTCACAGCACCACAAGAAGGGTGACGACAGCACAGTACGAGATTTTGAGAGGCCACATTCACATAACTTTTATTACACTATATTGTTAGAATTCTTCTTTTTTTATTATTAGCTGCTGTTATAAATCTCCAACTGCATCTAATTTATAAGTTAAACTTCATCATAGGTATGTATGTATTGGAAAAACATAAGGCATGAAGAGCTAGGTATGATCCTGAGCTTCAGGCACCTCCTGAGGATCTTAGAACATGTCCCCTGTGGCTAAGGAGGTTCTACTCTATAGACTCCAAGTTCTGCAACACTTGGAAAGGAAGTCAGCAGGTCCCTCAGAAAAGGCTACCTCCATCTCTCTCTGCACCTCTCGCTCTGAAGAAACTGACCACGTGAGTGTTAAAGCAACAAGGTGATTGGTAGATATCATTCTTAGCCACTCCCTGCCTCTGTCCTTTGTCCATCCATTCACACGTTCATTCATCCCCTTAAAAGATGATGCTTCATGTGGCCACAATGAGCCTTTTCAAGAGAATCAGACCATTTTATTCCACTGCTCAAAGCCTGCTGGTGGCTCCCCAGTCTACCTGGAGTAAGATCTGACGTCCCTCCTGAGGCCCACCTTGCCCTGTGTGCTCTGGGCCCGACCTGCTCACCCTGCCTTGGACCATTCCACCCAGCTCCTCCACTCTCCAAACACACCAACCAGCTTCCTCTTCAGAGCCACTGCATTTGCCATTACCTCTACCGTAACACTCTTCCCCAGGCACGTCCTGTCTCTCCCCTGGTTTCAATCATTTATCAACAATCATCTCTTCTGACAGGTGTCCCTAACCACCTAACCATCTAAGACAGCAACCTCCATTGTCTAATGGTGCTGCCTTATTTCTCTCCACAGTAATCCTCAGCATCCAGCATCACATTAGACATCTACCTTCCTTCTATCATCTATCCATTCATCTAGCTACCTACCATTTGCTTGCTTTATCTCTTTTCCGCTGGAATATAGGTTTTGTGAAGGAGGGGACTTTGGCTCTCTTGTCACCACTGAGCTCTGTGCCTGTCATATAATTGACGCTCAATAAGTATTGACTAAGCAAAATCAAATTCATCCAACACATATCTAGCATATCTTAGACCTTGTCTTTATGGGGTAAGAAAGACCCTGTTCCTGCTCCTGTGGTGTTGATGATTTAGCTGGAAGATAAACAGCTACCATTTTTTAAGCATTCTGGGGAAATTTTCATTCTACCTTTGGCCTTAAACCTATTAACTTTAGGGATATTAGACCTTGAGCATTTCATTTGGCTGTTATGTAGATGGTCAAAGAGCAAAATCATACCGTTTAGGAAGCAGACTTCAGCTTTCCACTAGTGCTGCTCCCCCTTTATGGTCTCACCTGTCCGGCTGTTTGATAGGCAGAAATGACCAGGTTGTCTGGGGGCTTCATTATCAGTTAATACAAGAGAATTTCATCACCTTTAACCTCTAGCTTTAGAGTTATCATGGCTGATCAAGTAACATTATCAATTAAATAACTGAGTATCTGTAAAACATGTACTGAAGACCTGATAACAAGGAAGACTGAAAAAATCTTCTATAATGGGATAAAAATGAATAATCAGTGAGTACTTTCTGTTTTTAGAAATAAATAAATCTATATGGATATGTTTAACTTATCATACTTGGCTCAGGACCTCCTCTTTTTGCAGAAGAGGACACTGAGGCAGAAAAGAATAATAACTTGTTTGAAGTCACACAGTTATTTAAGTGCACAGGCTGCAATGGTGTCACCGTCTGGCTCTGCTCTTCTCCCTCGTAAGGCTGATATCCTCTGCAGCATCTCTGACTTGTCTTACTCACCTGAGGCTACAGTCATCTTAAGAAATAGTTTTTATTTCTCTTGCTTTTTCAGGAGTCTCCAATTTGTGGGTTTTTTTCTGCTGTTCTGAGCGCTATAGTGCATTGCTGCCTGGGTGCTCTCCTGATGTGACTGCTTTGGGCTCTTAGACACTCTGTGGCATGCCCTTCCCTCCCTGTGATACTGATAGACAAAGGAATCTCTCTGTGGGTCTGTTCCAACCTGATTGCAACCCCATTTTGAATCAGAATTTAAGAACTTTGTAGCTGCAGGGCCAGTCAATTACAGCAACCAAAATCCGCCATCTTGGCGAGCAGTGGCAGGCGATGTTAAATGTGGGGACTTCTACCGTGCCTGCTCCCATCCCCATTCCATGCCCTAGTTCTGATTCTGCTGCTTTAGGATATGTCAACCCACACTGTCCTTTAACTGTTCAACATATCACATGTGGAGAACTCTTGTCTCCTGCTCAGTTTGGGAATAGAGAAATGAGTGGCAATGTTGATTGCTTTGGCTAAAAATTGTTTAACTGGGGTAACTGATTTCACTTTAAAGGTCAACACAACAAGCTATTAAATGATTATACTTGGCCTCCCTGCTTCTTCTCACTTGGTTTGAGGGGAAGACCCTCGGAGAAGGACAAGCAGCATTTAAATCTTTCCCACACCCTAAGATGATCATGGTGCCATTGATGTGAGAAATGAAGCACATTGATTTCTGAAATGCATAGATTAGTCACCAAAGCAAAAATGTAAAGAGGATTCTCTCTCTTTTATTTTACATATAAGGTGGATATAAACCACTTTTAAGCAACCATTAAATACATCAGAAATGGAAAACTGCAGATAAAGTTTAGGAATGTTCACAGATTTAAAAAACACAATGGAGTACAAAATGCTAAAAAAGAAATCAATATAGTGATAAACATTGATTATAGTGGGAAGAAACTCATACTTACAGTTCTTTAAAAAATCAAACATTTCCCAAAGATGAAATTCTTTGAATGTACGTCAAAAACGTGATTCAAGCAGTTATTTTCATGCAATTGAATTTTGCTATCAAGAATTCTATAGCTCACATAATTCAGGACTGTGACCAGTTCTATGCATCTGAATCTATCATAGAATCTTTTCAAAGAAAGGACTTATGTGAGGTTGTCCTGGCCCTCTGATTGTGAGATAAGGAATATTTAAACACTCATCCAATAGGTCATTATCTATTGCTCATTCTATTTTAAAGTCCTCCAGGGTTTTTTTAATTAGCTGTTCACATACTTAACACTTCAGCTGCTGGAAGATTCTATAGAGCTATCTTGAAGAGAGAGGAGAGAACCTTCAGAGAGTACTGATGTCTGCAACAGTGGCACCACAGAAGTGTAAGTACGGGGTCGGGGAAAAGAAGAACAAGAATGAAGGAAAGAGAAGTTTGGAAACATTAAATAATCAATCTGGCAGAGAGTCCATTATCTGAAAAAGGCCTAAAGAAGAGGAATCAGCAGAAGTACACTAATTCAATCATCAATGGACACAGAGGAGAAATCCCTCTGCATTTGAACTGGAAAAGGTGCTGAGTGTTCAAGCAGAAGTGGAGGAAATCCTGGGTTCCATCTATGTGCTGCCATGTGACAAACCATTCCAAAATGTAACAACTGAAGATGATGAGTATTTTGCTAGTATTATGCTAATTTGTAGGACCATAAATTTGTGCAGGACTCAGCTCAGTGATGCTTCGGTCTTATGCAGTGTTAACAGGTTGCTACGTACTATTCGGTTGGCTGATAAAGTGTTCTAGAGGACCAGAGAAGGATGTATTCATTTATTGATCCCTTTGGGGTGGTCAGAAGGATGAGGTTCAGCTGAGCCTATCAATCAGAAAACTTACATATAGGCTATTAGCAGAAGGGTTCCAAGTAGTTGGACTTGTTACATGACAGGTTGGGGTCCTTAGGTTATTCCAGGGGAGGCAGGAGAAAACTGCAAGGTCTCATCTAGCCTCAGAAGTCCCAAATGCCACTTCCTCTATATTCTACTAGACAAAAATGGCAGTAAAGTCAGCCTACAACCAATAGAAGGATTACACTCTTCCTTTCAATGGAAAGACTCTTTGGCCCTCTATTATCCACCAAAGGCTATAGTCATCTTTCCAGGCAAGCTTTCTGGGGAATCATTGGATAAAAGCAATGGTAGACATGGCCAGTAAAAATGTATATGTCTTTGTTTGTATCCAAGCAAAATTACAAATGCAGTAATGGACTTGTGTAAGAATCGTTTGTTCATGTGTGATCCTGGGGACTGACCCAGTGTGAGAAAGCAGAAAGAGTGAAGGTGAATGGAAGACACTCAAAAATTATTGAGTCTCTTTTCATGATGATTCATAGTGTATGTTATGGACCTCCCAAGAAGCAACTGGTCCCAGCCCCAGAGGAGCTTACACTCTGTGGTGATAAAACAGAGTTGTAAACGTACAGCAGAATTTATGAAATTTTAGAAATCCAGAAGGCTTGCTGATAGGAGTGTGATTAATCTTGCCAGTTCAAGATCAGAGGAAGCTCCATGAAGAAATTGTTAAGCCAAGGTTGGTTTCATGGGGCAGGGGAAGGAGTTTGTCCAATGACTGGGCAAAGCAAACAGAATTGTGTGTGTGTGTGTGTGTGTGTGTGTGTGAGAGAGAGAGAGAGAGAGAGAGAGAGAGAGAGAGAGAGAGAGATATGCAAAATAGTTTAATTTGTTGAAGAATAAATTCTATAAAATAAAATTACAAATGAAGATATTATAAAAAATATTTTAAAAATCTAGCATTCCATGTAATAGATTCTGAAAGTTAAAAGAAGATCTTGTAAAGTGTTAAGCACAGGTCTAGGATCAAACCCGGGGGCACTTAACCACTGAGCTCCATCTCTAGTCCTTTTTATTTTTTGAGACTAGGTCTTGTTAAATTGCTGAATATGGCCTCTGAATTTTAATCCTCCTGCCTCAGCCCCCCAAGTAACTGGGATTACAGGCATGTACCACCACACTCAGCCATGTCTACCATATGTAAGAAAGATTATGCTGGGCCACAGTGGAGAACTCAAGAACCTGACTTGTCCACACCACTTCCCGCTCTAAATGACCAGCACATTCAAGGTAGTATAGCAATCATCCAGAAATTCTTTCTTACAATGAACTGAAATTTCTCTTGTTTTAAATCAAATCCATTTCTTCTTGTTAGATTCTTAGAATACATGCTGTTGGTGCACTACCATGTTCTTCTGGCTTCGCTTTTTTCCCCAAATTGAGAAGCCGTCTCTCTTATAAGCTAAAAACATACTTTGCAACACTAATACCTTTTTCCAAGGAATATATATTTGATGAGAGATGTGACCATTACAGCTTTAAGACCTTCCTACTCCTGCCCAATGAGCTCTGAGAGAGCAAAATAGAAGGAAATGCTTTGGCTCTTGCATTAAATGCTTGATTTTTTATTACAAAATTTATTTAGGTTTGACATTCTTTATGTGGCCGTTGCCTTCTTACATGTGATAAATCATTCTTGAGCTAGAAACCACTTCCAAACCTTTCAGTAGCTAAGCTACTCAGCAGTTACCCTGTAAAATCAGGACATCGTGGGCCAGCTCTACATTTGAGGAATGTTCTTCATATTAGAGCAAGATGACTTTTCAGGATTAAGAGGACTCCATACATTTACAGGTTGAGTATCCTTTCTCTTAAATGCTTGGGACCAGAAGTGCTTGGATTTGGAACTATTTGCATATCAATGTGATATCTTAAGGACAGGATCCAAGTCTAAGCATGAAATTCATCCATGTTTTACATACCTTATACTCATGGCTTGAAGGTAATTCTATATAGTATTTTTCATGTGCCTCCATTTTGACTGCAACCTGTCACCTGAGGTCAGGTAGGGATTTTTTACTTGGGCCATTATGTTGATGCTCAAAAATATTCAGATTTTGGAGCACTTTGGATTTCTTATTTTCAGAGTAGGAACACTCAACCTGTACAATACGGTTTTAACTGTATGTATGAAATGATTTTATTGATAATATAAAAGGTTTGAATAAAAAAACCCTGAGAAAGAAACATGTGGGATCTTCCTAATTTAGCTACAGAAATAAAAAATCTCTGGAAAGACTGAGTGAAGTCTGTATCCAGACAATAATAACTTTTGAAGCATTAAATGTCTCACTTAGGAGTAGTTCTTAATTCTAATTTTTTCCATCATCATAAAAAAATTGCTGTATTTATTCTCCACATTAGCCATTTGAGGAGAAACAAAGACAATACACTTAGTGTGGACATCCTGAACAAGCAGGTATTAATTGTCTGTAATGCATGATCCAGTTCAATGGGTGTGAGAGTTGCAGCCAGGTGGCTGTTCTGCTCAACTCAATAGGTTACCTGAGCCACAGTGAGAAAGCATGGGGTTCGATGAGCTAGAATGGATTTATTATGCTGGACACTTTCCTGTTTGAAATAGCCTTTGTAGCTGACCCCTTTATGGTATGCTTTATTATATGAACAAAATTGCATTTTCCTTCAAGTACAACAGAGGGTGCTTGGTAGAAAATTAATTTTATTTTTAATTAGGAGCTATTCACAGAGTCTGGTTCGTATCTCTTCCTGTCAGCACATCAAGGTACTGCATTCTATGGGAACAGGAATTTTTACCAGGATAGTTCATTTCTAGCAAAGACCTATTTTATATATGCCTATTGTGCTATGTACATATAGCATTTCCTGAATCTCCTATCTTTATATTTCATTCAAAAGAGTCCAGGAAGCAGTAGAATAATATTTTGACATTTAAGCAAAAAAAAAAAAAATAAAGGAATATTCAATCCTTCGAATAGTGGATATCAATTTCTGGCTGAACGTCAGAATCACCAGGCGAGCTTTTTAAAAACACCATTGCTCGTGTCATACCCGTTGCTATTTTTCTGAAAGTGTTCCAGGAGAGTCAATTGTGCAGCCAGGCTTGAAAGCCACCAGAAGATTCTTTAGAGATATGTGAGTTATATGGAGAGAAGTCTGAATAATGATATTTGAGACATATTTTATTCATGCCTTATTTTATTTGAGGCTCTTAAGTAGCATGTATGGTACTATAGATGACATTCCCAAAAATCCAACTGAAACTTAAGTTAATATTAACAGCTAGTAAAAACCCACTGCAAGCATGACATGCCACCAGATGCTGTAAGGTTATATGAAATAGAGAAAAGTTTACTTCAAGTGTTGAGTGCTAACTCCAGGGCCTTTATTTATGGACACTGCAGAGGCCCTAGCAACATAGTTTTATAAAATCTGCAAAAATCATGTAGTTTTTCCATTGTTGTCTCTTGTCTCTTGTTTCTCTAACTATTCCTGATCCCTTGGATGCCACAATTTCCCATTTCTCAGATACCATGCCCAGTGCTATCTGAGGGATCAGGAATACTTTTGGTGTCCAGCAAAATAGAAACTGAGTTGAGGATATATTAGTTTTGTTCAGCAGAAGAGATTTATGTGGCTTATTGTCATTTCTGTGCATCCTTGACTAATTGCTAGCCATCCTGGTCCAGAAAGGGTTTGAAGAAATACCCCTACTGCCCACTGAACTGATTCACTCAGGCTAGTGAGATAAAATTTCAGCACCAACAAAAAGCTCCTAATGTCAGTGATGACAAACTGGTTAATAAATGTTGTCAATTCCAAAGAGAATGTGGGATTAGTCAACTGCACACAAAAGCTCAAAATGACCTGAAGTCTTATAGCTCATCTCTGAAAGAAAATATAAGCTTTCCCCAATTTGACAGTGATTCCAATAATACATGCAATATGACCAATAACAAACTTTAAAGATGAAAGAAACTTTTTCAAATGTTTCAATAATGAATACGAGCAGCCAGGCTGGAGGAAAGACGGGATTATCTTTTCATCATCTCTACAGACAATAATATTCCAAAACTGTTATTAAATGAAGAGGTAAAGAATACAGCCAATATATGTGTGGGGAAAAGCATTATAAGTAAGTGTCAAGAAGTTAATTATGTTTTTTTGATTATTTCTTTTTTTCTGGATCTTATGGTGTTCATGAACCTCCTTGACAGATTTTTTTTAACTGTGATTTGTTGTGATTTCTTTTCTCATTCTAAATAAACATTCAGTTTTATTTATTTTTGTATGTGCAGTTTAGTATCCTTTTTCTTAAAGAGAGCTTCAACAGTATAAGCTTCAGCCCCCACCTCGATCCACTCCTGCCTCAGGAAACTCACAAGCATTGGCCCATAATGACTTGACCCAGAAACAGTCATATGGTCAGATTCCACCTTCTTCCAAAATTAAAGCATTTGGTTTCTAAGAAAAAGAAGACAGAGTGGGAAGTAGATACTGCAGCAAAATTAGGCAGGTCAGTGGGAACAGAATACAAGGACAGTGACTCATTGATCTGAAATGATGAGGGCTGCATTATTAAAATCACTTTTATCATGAATACAGTGTTGTGAAGTATCTAATAAAAAAAATCATACTGTAGTGGCATCCCAAATGTATGGAATCCATAATGGAGCCAACCCTACCATGGAGGCAAAACCAATTACAAAAGGGGATTTAGCAATGGCATAGGGCAAGTGCTTCCAACCTTCATGCTGTTCTGTGAGCAGCACCAGCCTCCACCTAAGTGTGATGTGGGACCCCAGGTCTACTGGACTTGGTTCTCATTTCCCAGTGCTTCAAATAGTGTCAGCATCCTCCTAGGATAAGTGTGAATTTAGTGTTTGCCATAGAACATGGGGCCTAAATAATAACGAATTTCCTCACTGGGTTATATGAAAAATAATTTTGTTCCCATTCAAATTTTTGCTTTTTGCTTAACTTTTCAACCTGAGATTTTCAAGTCATACACAAAGTTAAAAGAATAGGATGATGAAAATCCATTTCCGGTGTATGGAAAGTGTTCTCATATTGCCATGGTTATTTATCTCCATATTCATATTTCTATCAAACTGCTACAAAATTACAGGCATTAGATCACTTCAACCCCAGAACTTCAGAATGAGGCTTTCACACTATCATTACACCATTATCCTGCCTTACTTAACTAATGCTAACTCCCTAATATGATCCACATTCAGATTTCTCCATGGTCCCTGATGTAACTTTTAGAACTAGTTTTCATCCAAACCAAAATCTAATAAAATTTTATACCCTGTATTTAGTTAATATATCTTTACTCTTTTTTACCACATGATATTGGCTGTTTAAGAGACCAAACGATGTCTTATATCCTACATCCTGAATATATATGAATATTTTCTCAACACAAATTAATTTGTCCTGTTATTCCACAATTTGCCTGTAACTAGGAAATTCAATCTATATATTTGATTATATTAAAGAACACTTCATAAGCATTCTAAGCACTGACTTAAGAATATAATTTCTCATCAGATGAAAAACTTTTCCCTATTATCTTAATGTATCCTCGATAGACCTCTGATGTTTCCATTCAGGATTTTCTATCTTTACAGATAATGATACTCAGGCTCAGGGGACTAAGGGATTTGCCTGCGTTCAGACAGTGAAACAATTTAAGATCACAAAGAATTAGCAAAACATGGCTTGTGACTCTTTTTTAACTATTCTTAGAAAGTGAAATGGGTTCATTCCTTGAAGCTTTTAGAGAGACATAGAAGATACAGAGAATAATTTTCCTTTATTAAGATATAATGATTCAGATGGAAAGTGCAATTGAATCAAGAAATAGATTCATAAGCAACAGTTTTATAAAAAAAAAAAAAGGTAGCAATGCTACACTGTGATGGGCTGGTGATATTCAAGGTCCTGTGAGGTCAGGGGTACTCAGGAAACTCAGAACCCTAAGAATCATCCATGACAGCTTTTTCTCTCCACAGCTAAACCTGGTTGATTCTACCTCCCCAAATAAGTGTGAAGCCAGTCCTCCTCTCTCCATCATCCCTGCCACCAAGTCCCCATCCTCTCTCTTGGGTCAACTGCAGAGTCTAGAGCAGATCTCCCTGCTTCTACTTGCCCTGTTGGTTCTCTTTGATGATTTTCCTCAAACTATGAAAGGAATCTCTCAGGAAGTAACCCTGATCACATGAACTCTCTCCACATCCCAAACCCTCTGGTGGCTTCCCATTCTACTCATAAAACCCACAGTGTTAATAGAGCTAATGGGGCTCAGCATGAGAACCGGATTCTGTCACCCTCTCTCAATGAACTTCATGTTCCTTTCTTTCTCCATCTCTCGCTCAAATGATTGGCTTTATTTGTAAAAGGCATCGTGCTCAATGTTGCCTTCAGACAAGTGTTCAGCTTGTTCCCTCTGCCTGGGAGGCATCCCCTCAGCTCCATCACGCAGCTGGCCTGCCCACCCTTGTCACATTTCTCTCTAATCCTCTGGTTAAAAGTTTTCTGACTTTTCAGTTCCTCCTGGACCCCATCATCGTACCCCGTGCTTTAATTTCACAGGTCTTAGTCGTCGTTTGCCTTTTATAGTGGACTTGTTGTTACCTTCACCAGCCTGAAAACTTCATGAGGCTTGAGACCACGTGATTTCAATCACCAACTGCATCACAGCCCCAGGTGCATAAAGTCGGCTACAAAGAGAGAGAACTAAAAACCAGGTAAAGGGTACAGAGGCCATAGCTCAGAGGCTGAGAAGGACACAGGCACAATGGAGGTCTCCTGTTCCCTTCAAGGACAGATATAAGGAACCTAGAGCTGAGGAAACACCTTAAAAACCTTCCATGACTATTCCAAAATTTCACCCCATCTTGATGGGTAAAGATAAGGGATGGGGAAGTGAGCCCATTCCCACCCTTTTCTACCTCAATCTCTCTGCCCACTCCCATCCTCACTGCCTTTCCTCCAATCCCAGAGGATGAAGCGTTCTCTTCTGGTTTAAGGTCTGCCTTTCCTCCTGTTCTCTTCATCTAGTTCCTTTCCATCTCTCTCCATTTCACCCCAAATTACTCTCTTTTTCCTGTCTTCAACCTCTCCCTCTCTCCAAGTTCTCCTTCCCCTAAGACTATAGACATAACCACGCCTCTGCCTTCTAGAAAATAGAATTCACCCTCGATTCTACCTCCTTCTACAGTTGTGACCTTCTTTTTTATTATTTTCATGATTATTATTTAATCATATTAATTATACATATCAATGGGGTTTTCCCTGTGACATTTTTATACATGCATATGTGATATTCAAGGTACTATGAGGTCAGGGGTACTCAGAAAACTCAGAACCCTAAGAGTCAAGCTTTGATTATATCTACCCTCCCTACTGCTCTTTTACTGTCACCTCACCCCCACTCCCCATGTCCTCTTCCCTTCTCCAATAATCTATCTTCTGTGGCTTTCTCTATTAAGAAAGTAGTGGACACTCCTGTTGTCACTTCCACACCTTCCCTTCTTCCCACAGTATTCTGGCTTCCGCCCCTCCTGTTTCATTGGATGCTTCCACCAACTCACCAAGGAGCTTGGTATTTTAAGAGGATTAAAGAACATCTTTACTGCATCATTGGGCTGCCCTGCTGCATCTGGCAATGTCAATAACTCTGTGCTATTTGAAATTCCTCCTTCTTTTGATACCTGTGACCACAGTCCCCCATACCTTTTATCTTATTCTCCTTGAGCACCTCTTTCTCAGATTGGCCCTATTAAAAAATGGTACTCCTTAGAGTTTAGGGCATTACAACTCCCTTCAATGACTACCACCTTTATGTTAATATTATTTCCAAAATTGACTGATATTTCTCTTCTTGAAAGTCTTGGTGGCATTTTTAAATTGATATACTCCAAACCAAACTCACCTCCTGTTCTCACTTCCTAATTCCCCTTCCATATTTCTCACCTTGGGTCCTTGTAACAACACCACATAGATAACACCTGAGCATTGTTCATTCAAACAGAACTGGGTATGAGAATAACCTGGGTACAAAGTTGCATGTCAATATAGAAAACCTAGTGCAGATGTCCTTATCTTAAAATATAGGAAATCAATATGCATCCAGTAGAAAACACTTTGAATTTTGATCTTTTTGCAAGCTAATTCCATGCAGTACAATCCTCTCTTTCAGTGCTGGGTGGTGGCTTCAACCTGGACCTCCCAGTCAACCACCCCAGAGGAAAACAATCGAAACTCTACAGTATACCATGTTGCTAAGGTACAATGTCTGGTAGATTAGGTGTATTAAATGCATTTACAATTTGCAATATTTTCAATTTACAATGGGTTTACTAAGACTTAACTCTGCCGTAAATTGAGGTGCATCTGTATTTGTTGAGTGTTGATGGGGTACCATGTGCAGCCTGGGTAATGGTCACAGATGACCTCACCTGACCCTCCCAGCTCTATAAAGGCTGTATTTTACATATGAGGAAGCCAGTGCTCATAGAACTTAAGTGACAGGCCAAGGTCATCCAGACAGTCAGTGGCAGAGAAAAATTTAAACCTGGCCCTCTCTTTCTTAAACATCCTTGAGCATTCCCTCTCTTCTACTGCCACCTAATTATAAACTGAAGCTTCAAGTCCCACTTTCTGCCCAGTACCTGCTGTCCTCTCCTTCATTATGCTTCCCACATGGTCTCGAGGCACTTGACTTTTCATGAGTATAGAAGAGATGCAGCATTTTCATCGTATTTGTTTCAAGGATCAGCATGTGATCTGTACAACAGAAAGTTCATCTCAAAAGGTAAAGATTGTAAGACTAGCTGATCTGCCCAGGTAGCCGCAGGGAGGATTTCAGTCCTCTGAGTCATACCAGCAAATAGGCCAGTGCATGTTGTGTGCTAGTTTTTTTCCGGGCAAGGTCATTCTGCCAGTTGGGATGAGCTAGTGAGAGAGCAAGGCAGACCCGCGGCCCCACACTCTTGAGAGACTCGAGAGAGGAGAAGGAGAAGACACATCAAGTTTCCATTTTAGGAATCCAATCCAGGACTTTCTTCTTTTTTAAATTAGTATTAATGGTTTCTAATTTGAAAATTATCAAGCTGAGAGGCAAAGGTCAAGAGGAAGGCTATATTGTATACTTACTTCAAGAGGCTCACGTGCTCAAGAGAGAACTTTGTGCCCTTTCTGTGCCCTTAGGTTTATTACGTGTTCAGTGCAATCAAGTCCACTTTTAATGACTTCTCTATTTTTTCTCACATTTCAAAATGAATTAAAATCCAACTAATATCAGATATGTTTTAGCATCACTCTGCTTTCCAAATAGGATTGTTTCAAGGGGAAAAAATATGTCTAAACTTTCAGGCCATTTCTGCCCCATGGAGCTTAACATCCTACCACATCCTGGATCTTAGATTTTACTGAAGAACAGAGACAAATATAAGGAAATTGAGTTAAAGGAAATCTATAAATTATATGAAAGAATAACAGATTGAAAGGAGAGAGAGCATCTCTCTAAAATAGGTGAGATTTATCTCCATGTGGGTGATTATGATTTATAGAAATTAAACAGTTGATATTTCATATCAGGGTTGTCCTAAATCTCACTCCACATCCTTATTTATTCTGGGGATGAAGATCTCTGCCCTCCTTATTTTCTTGTATTTTCAACCCTCTCTTCTGGGACTGCCTGACAGCAACTATATTTACACAATCCTCTTATCATAAAAATTAGCAAAAAAAAAAAAACTCAGCTCATGGTCATCTTACACCCTTCTCCTCTTCAACCAAATGTCAAGCTGTATTCATTATCTGATTTTTTACCTCTCATTCATTTTTCAACTCAAAGAAATCTGTTGACTCAAATAGTTGCTCCAACATCATCAGATACCCCCTGGCCCCCATATTGCCAAATCCTTAAGATATTGTCCACTGGGATCTTCTGGATCACTCCTACCCTTTCATTGCTTTCCTCTCTGGGCTCTGTACTATGCATCTCCTTCTTCCCCCTCCACCTGCCCTGTTCCTCTTTCTCAGTTAACTTTTTCAGGTTTATTTTGTTCTTCCTGGATTTAAACACTAATGTCTACCAAGTCTTTCCCAGACTGCTTTCCCTTCTCACGTTACATAATTTACCTGATGGCCTCTCCTCCCGTGGCTCCAGGTACTATATAAATGTTGACGACTGCCCAACCTGCATCTCCAGATCTTGCTTTTTGAGTCAGAGACCTTGATTGGGTTCTGGTTATGCCATTCATTTGTTGTCTCACTTGAACACTGCACAGATTCTCAGTGCCCCGTCCTCTCATATTGAGAGTAGACATAATAATAAAACTTCACTGGTAAGGTTGTTGTCAGACTTGCTGGAGTTGATATGGCCTGGCTGCCCTTTGGCAGATACCTTGTCTGTAAAAGACTTTATGCATGCCATCTCTCTGGACCTTCCTCCACTTTAAATTCAATAATTCAATGATAAAAGTAGAACAAGAAAGCAAGACTTATAAGAATGCCTTTGTATTAGTCAAGGGATCATTTTCCAGCATACATTTAAAAGGAGATAAATGTTAAAAAATAAGTTTTGTCTAAATCTACCCTGAAAAAAAGGAAGGATTTCCCATCTTTTTCATTAGGACCCATGAATTACGTGCACATATACAATACTATGGATAGTGAAAGCCACTGCAAATGCCACTACCTCTCAGGTGCTCCTAGAACAGAAAGGGTCAGCCTGTCCTTTGAAACAGTAGTGCTCAAACAAAAAGAGATGGTATAAAAGCAGACAGAAGAGGTATTAACTACATCCCTTGTATTCACTTTTATCTTCTATTTAGGCAGAAATATTCTGATCTCCAAACCCCACTTAGAAGACCTATTGAAAGTTCTAGTCTACTTTGTCCAAAGGGTATTTATTATTTATTTATCCTGAAGCTTCCAGCAATTATTTGAATGACATATGTGGTACTCCAGGCACTGTGCTAAGCAGTTGGGATAAAATGATAAGCAACATACGCAGGAGCCCTATTCTCCAGAAGGAGAGACATACAGTTTATAAGCAAGCTTCAAATGTATACCCAGAGCTACAAGAGGTATATCCTAGACAGAAATCCCAAGAACCTACAGAAGGCAGTATTCCTGGAGCAGACTGAGGGAGACAGAGAGTGAAATACGAAGAGATAGAACAGGACTTTAGATACCTACTACCATGCAAGGGAATTTTGTTCCATTTCTGTCCCTTTCTACAGTGCTTTGCAATTAGGGCATCAAGAAATCTATTAGAGACTGTGATCAACACTGTTTAATGACAGAATAAGCTGGAACAGAGAGAGTATCAGAGTGTACTACATAGGGAGAAAGGGTAACTATCACTATTGACCTCCAGGCAATGATGACTGTTTGTTGTGGGGTTTGCCCTGTGTGCTAAAGTTAGTTTAGCAGAATTCCTGTCCTCTACCAGATGTCCAGCACATTCCTCTACCCTTAGTTGGGACAACTACAAATGTCTCCAGACCTTGCCAAGTATCTCCTGGTGAACAAAATCTCCCCCAAATGAGAACCACTGTACTAGCTGAAAGCCACCTAACCATGGGGTAAATATTTATAATCTCCTCTGCCCCCTCCCCAGCCTGATTCTTCACCCTATACCCCTCAAAGCAATTTTCTTTACTCCCCATCCTTCTTCTCCATCTCCTGCAATATCTCTTCTTTGCATTGTGTTTACCTCTCATCCCTTCTCCCTTTCCTCCCCTCCCTGAAACATCACAACCAAGCTAACTCTCTAAATCGCTTTTTGGAAATGTGTGGATCATTACCTTTGTAGACAAGGCCCTGCGGGAAACCACGGCAGCTTCTTGCTCAGGCAGCCAGCACCTCTCTACACCCTGCTGCCTGATGACTGCCAAACAGGTGTGTGTTTCTGGATTCAGGATCTCTCTCTCCTCTCTCTCTTTTTATAAATCCTAATCTTTATGTATTCTGTATGGATTCAGAACTCATACATTGCTGGTGGCACTGCAAAATGGTGCAGCCAATATAGAAAGCAGTATGGAGATTCCTTGGAAAACTGGGAAAGGAATTACCATGTGACCTGGCTATCCTTCTCCTCTGTCTATACCCAAAGGACTTAAAAATAGCATACAACAGGGACACAGCCACATCAATGTATATTGCAGCACAATTCACAATAGCTAAACTGTGGAACCAACCTAGATATCCTTCAGCAGATGAATGGATAAAGAAAATGTAGTATATATACACAATGTAATATTACTCAGCAATAAAATGAATAAAATCATGGCATTTGCAGGTAAATGGATGGAGTTGGAGAAGATACTGCTAAGGGAAGTTAGCCAATCCCCCCAAAAACAAATGCTGAATGTTTTCTCTGATATAAGGAGGCTGATTCATTGTGGAGTAGGGGGGGGGGGCATGGGAGGAATAGACACTCTAGATAGGGCAAAGGGAGGGGAGCATGGGGGTAGGAAAAACATCGAATGAGATGGACATCAATACCCTAAGTACCTGTATGAAAACATGAATGGTGTGAATATACTTTGTGTACAACCAGAGATATGAAAAATTGTGCTCTATATGTGTAATATGAATTGTAATGGCTTCTGCTGTCATATATAACAAAGTAGAATAAAAAAATTTAAAAGTGATTTAAAAAAAAAGAAATTAGAGGTTGGGGAGGGGGAAGAACCTCATTCTTCTAGCAAAGCATTTAAGGAGTAGGGACCGTAATCCAGGAGACTTTTAAAGATACATGCTAGACAAAAGAACTCAGGCACAAGCAGAGGTGAGGAGCCCTGGTGACCTACCAGGTCTTTTTATCCCTAATTTCTTGGCTTTCTCTGATCTGTGTTGAGGCCTCTCTGCTCCCCCGCTGTGAGCATCTGCTGTCTGTCTCACACTCAGAGCCCCTCCCCATGCAGAGGATGGTCTTGGTTGCAGATCCTGCTCTCCTCCAGGAGGTAGTAAGGCCCCTGCTGTGTGCATTCACCCTGCCTCTCTCTCTGCTTCCCTGCTGTTGATGTGTCCAACTTGGCTTGCTCTGCTGTCCTGACTCCTTTTCTATAAGCTCAAGCTTTTTTATTTTTCTCAGTCTCCCATGTACACACTCCACTTTCCATTTTCTGCCTGTCCACAGCCGGTAGTCAGGGCGTGACCCTTCACTCTCCCTGAAGCGAAGCTTTCTCCTTCTTCTCTTTATTCCCCATAAACACACTCAAACACATGCATACAAATACGTTCTTACCCTACATAGTCTATAATCATGCTACTGGAAAGTGGACTGAAATGAATAGTTATTCTTCTTCCCAAGAGCTTTTTAAACATGCAACTCTGTGGAAACTTGCTGGTTTAGCTCTAGCAGAGCATGAATTTCTAGAGAGGATGCAGGCACACCTCCCAGTCCTGGATGCTCATTATGGCCAATCAATATTTTTTTAAAAGGAAATATCACCAGCGAAACAGGTGGTCCGGCATCATGGCCCTCCAGCTAAGCTCTTGAACCTGCCTGAGTTCACGCTGTGCTTTCCTGGGTCCCACTGCCCCAACAAAAGGACCATTATGCAGACGTCATTGTGCTTCTCTTGCCTACTTGCCTGGGGGAGAATGGGAAGTCTTTCAAATGGGCCATATTATAACCATTGTAGTTCTCCGCTTGCCTGTCTGGATCCACTAGATGATAATAAAACCACCATGTATTTGTGTACATTTTTCAGAACATTTACACCCCTTATTCCCTTAGCAGCTTATTAGAAGTCCAGGAGGAAGGAAACAAAGGCAGGAGGGAAAAAAACACTCAGACATTTAAGTGACTAACTACTACAAGTTAGGTACCCTTAGGGTTTGTGCAGAGAGGAACTCATTTCATCTTCATGGCAGCCATACAGACTTACTCTGCTGATCCACATGCATAAGGACAGGGAAAATGGCACTTATCTGGCTCGGGCATAAGAGAGTCAGGTTCATTTGCTCACTCATTTGATGGGGCTCAGAACATCTTGGTGTGCTGTTTTAAGACAAGGGAATTTGATAAAACAGCAGAAGCAGGAAAGTCTCTGATCTTTTCCCATCTTTCTCCCTTGGAGCAGATCATAAAACCTAAAATTTTCTGACATTCTCCCTGAAATAAACCAGGAGACATTATATGAGAGTGCCCTCCCTATTCCTGTGTCTGAAAACTTAGGGACATGGAAAAGAAATAAGCCCTGCAAAGCCCCCACCCCAGCTTATTAGCATTAGAGCAAAGAAGATTGTTTTCCAATCTTCTTCCTCCACAGTGGACCACTCTTGATGAAACCAAGCACTAATGCACACATGAGCACCTGTTTCTTTGATCTAACTTTCCTTCTGAAGGATCCATGTCACATCAAATTTCATCCAATAAATGTGCATGTTTTTCTCCTGTTAATTTGTGTTATTTTTATTTTTGGTTCCAGGCAGGGACCCTAAGAGGTGGAGAAATAACTTTCCTCCTCTTCAGTCTCTGGTTACAGTGAAGGGAAGGCTGAGAGATCTCACTTGCTCCAGAGCTTGCAGATAAAATCCTGGAATACCTGACAGAAAGCTGGTGAAATCTGAGAATTCTCACCAAGCTCAGTTTCCGTAGGTCTCTGCCTGTAGGGTCTGGTAGAAAGCGGAGGGCAAGATTTTTTTCCCTTGCTTTCTAAATTTAGATTAGTAGGAGAAAAACAGTCACTTAGATTGTGACTCTGAAGAGTCCTACACTACATAAAATTCGTACTAAATAAATTCATATGCTTTCTCTTATAATCTGTCTTTTACTACAGAGGCCTCAGCCACGAACTAGTGATTAGTAAGGAAAAGATATGTTATTTTTATGGTAGGGCTCTCAATGACACATGTTTACTATCCTCGTTAATAACACATTTTCTAAGTTAAAACAAGGAAATAACAAATGTAATATCTGTCTCAAACTTTTTTTTTGTTTTTTTTTTAAAAATTAGAGCATTATAGTTATACATAAGAGTTGGGTTAATTTTGTCAAAAATCATACATGCATGGAATTTGACTTATTCCATTTCAGTCTCCGTTTCTCCAATCTTTCGCTCCTCTTTTCCCTCCCTCTATTTGCCTTCCTCTATGAATCTTCCTTTTGCTCATTAATTTATTTTTGATTGGTGCTTTCTACACATACAACAAGATGAAATTCACTGCACATAGTGTGATTGGAAGATATTCTTTTTCGTCTTCTACACATTCGACCACTATTTCAAAACTTGACTGTGAGCCAGGAGCTGTTTGAGGTCCTGAATTCCATGGCATCTCTGTGGTACAGGAGTGGAAGAGACACCATTTAGAGTAAAAAAAAAAAACTCGTTCACAAATACATACAATATGCAATACCAGCAATGACTAGAGGAAAAATAAAACTTCGTATCCTTATTTGGATCCCCAAAATACACACATGTAATAGCATGAAGAGGATAAGATATATGCACTATGGTTATCAAGGGTTTTGTCAGAAATTTTTGCTTTGAATTGCCCAATTTCTGTGCTAAGTGAAGCCTCCCCCAGAGACGAATATCTTTTAAGGTGCTGTTAAATAAGTCTCCAAGAAGAGATGCATGACAATATGACTGCAACTCGAGAGTATGAATACAAAGCAGATGCCTGGCTGCTCTGCTGGCCACAGGGCCTCGTATCCACATGCTTCTGGGAAGCCACCCTGGGCTGCATTTGCCCTCCAAGACTGTACATGTCTCTAAGAGCTTTTCCTGGTAGGACACAACAGCCCTGCTCTGGACTCCCACTTCCAGTGTGTATGCTTTTCCCTTCTGTCCTGGGGACAGGGGGCTAAGGTCACTGTCCTATTGTTATGAGGAAGGAAATGCCCCTCAAGCTGGAAAGAAGGGGGAGCAGAGTGTTCCTCTCTGAGCCCCTGTGGAAACTCAGAGAGAGAGGCTGTGCTCCTGTGTCTTCTCACTGGGTCCTCGCACGCAGAAGCACTGCCAACAGTGTTCAGATCCCATAAAGAGGCTACTTATGACTGCTAATGTGGGGCAAGATAATGAAGGGAGGCCAGGAAGTGCTCAGCAAAGTGATAATAGGGAAATTATGACATCTGCGGCCCCATTCCGTCTCTAGTCAATAAAGCATGCAGCCCAAATAACTCTCCCATTTCCCCAAACTGTTGGAAACAGGGCTGGTCTCACTAAGGGCTGAAAGGCCTGGGAAAAGAGCATATAAGAATCTATGTTCTAGCTCACCCACAAGCCAACCTGCTCCCCTCACCTAAACCGCATGTGCCCCCAAATGACCACAGGCCACCCTGTCATAGCCCTGTGGGCACAACTCATTCTATGGCCTTTTTACAGCCTTATGTGATTGCAGCACGAATTTTTCCCCCTCTAAGATCTAACTTAAAAGGGGAGGGGTTCTCTCTTTAAGATCACATTGCAAATGCTCTCATCAGCTTTTAAGGGCCTAATATTCATATCTCCTCTTTCTGACCAGGAAGGCAGCTCTTTTTCTCTGTTGGAAGAAGAGAGCAGCTTCTTGGCTCAGGCCAAGTGAGTTCAACAGAGACAGCAGCAGTTTCATCTCTGCAAAGCACTGGGGGAAATTCTCACACACAGTAAGATATATATTTCAGTCTTACAGAAATGAAACAAAAGCTTTTTAAAAAAGAATACCAAAATGCAGACACAAATACTTGGGTAGGGGGAGTGAAAAAACCAATCCTTCTAGTATGAAGATGCAAAACCAACTCTGCTAAAAAAGATCAAAACAGGAATAACAGAGCAAGTAGCCATCCTCCATCACGTCATGACATCCCTTCAAACACATCCTGGGAGCAGGTTTGGTGCATTAATGAGAATCAGGATTGTTGTCATATAATTAATAATTTCAGTCTTGTCTAAATATGTAACTAATCAGCTCACACAATCATAATATTTCTTCAACTACAATCTGAATTTAATTTTAATCAGCCATTGAAAAAGAGAGAAGACTTCCATGTTAAGGTAATGTGCCTTTAAAACAAAATTCAAATATCGGATGGTCTGTCCTATGAATCAACAGGAGGCATTACTTGAAGAGTGACATGAGCTTCAGCCCACAAGTGCACTCACTCTCAAATTCAATATAAAATGTAATTCGCAGAAACACTGTCCAGAAAGCTAATGAGGGGACACCTAGCAGTAGGACTTTATTGTGTATATACACACACACACACACGTGTGAGCACACACACACACACACACACACACACCACTACCACCACCACCACCACCACCTTTACTTACAAATTATTCTATCACAGATGCTAGGATGGTTTTTAACAAAGCCAAACCAAACAAAGACTGTACGTAGAAAGAATTTATTGAGAAGGACACACAAAAAGGTTATGATATTAAACTAGGAAAAGGAACACAAATGTATATAACACACACACACACACACACACACACACATACACACGCACAACACCCACTTCTGATAAGGGCTTGGTAGCCAAAGGAACAGGAGAGCAAGCATAAGGGATAGAGGACTCAGAAGGTAGAGTATGAAAGGTCTGAATGGTTTGAATGACAACAGCCATTTTATCTAAAGTAGAACAACTCACAACTGATGGACGCTTACTGGTGGCCTCTTACCTCCTAAAACGGTTCCTGAGTTTATGGAGAGAAGGTTCCCAAGGACAATCGACCTATTCATCCATGCACTCTTCCATTCCAGCCATCATTGTAAGATGATAATAATTGTAGTCCCTGAAAGCTCAGCCTCAGAGATGGATGGGGGACGTGGATATTACAGGGCTGCATGAGGAAGACAAGTCCTACATTATTGTAAACACTAGGGGTTTAATAACTAGAGACAGTCTCAGATTAAGAACTGAAGAGGAAATGCCCAGTGTAGTGGGATGGGGGGAATAGGAAGAGTGAACATAGAATAGTAATAAAGTGATAATTTTCCAGGAGAGAAAAAAAATGATGAATTAATCTAAGTAGATTCCAGCCAGGTCTGTAGATAACGGAGAGAGAATATGAAAACAGAATAGATCCAACTTGCTCATTGAAAGCTGGATTTAAGCTACTGCTGTGTTTCATTTGGCCTGAACAATGTGTTTGCTAAAGTTCTTCGGACTGGCAATTTAGGCTGGGTTCAGGGTAGTTTTTCTGGTCTTGGCTGGGCTCCTTTCTACATCGGCAGTCATGTGCAGGGTGGGTAGGTGGCTTTGAAGATCTTGCCTGGTCACTACCACATCTCTAGAGTAGAACAACTGGGCTGGCTCAGTTCCGGTCCAGAAGGGCTCTCATCCCTCATATGCCAATCTGGGATTATTCATATGGAAGTTGGGCAGGATTCCCAGAGAGTAAGAAGAAGCACATAAGAAGTGGCACCTTGGAGTTGGGGTTGGGGCTCAGAGGTGAAGTGCTCGCCTGACATGTGTGAGGCACTGGGTTCGATCCTCAGTACCACATAAAAATAAATAAATAAAATAAAGGTATTGTGTCCATCTACAATTGAAAAAAAAAAAACTGGTACTGTATGTTTTAAGGCAGTCCACAAGGCAGACCTGGGTTTAAGGTGTGGAGAAACAGATTCCACCTCTTAATGGGAGGAGCTGCAAAATCCCACTGCAGAGGGAAGTGGGAGGGGCACACAGTGGCAGTTATTTCTGGAAGCCCTCTCCCACATCTGGTAGCTGAGCCTGCACTTGAGTAGTAATGACCATCAGGTTCCAAGTCACAACGACCCTCTAGATGACTATGCCGCCAAGGTTCCTGGCACTCCTGATGATCTCCTCGTATTATAACCAGCCGCCCAGATACATGTACACTCTCTGCTTGTTCTCCATTGTTTTCTCATTTGAACGCTTATTAAGGAATAGACAGAGAAGAAAGTGGGTTACTAATTCCTTCCTGATGTATCCAGGACTCTACCTTCTGAAGAAATTCTTCTTTCTTCCTCAAAACAGAATATCTCCCATGATCATCTCTTTTGAGCTCCTGTAGTCTAATAATATGTATAAATGCTAGCATCTGATCAAACAAATAGATATTATTTCTGGCAGATAAAATTACCCATGGAGATTCCTTTTAAGGGCACCATAGCCTAAACATGGCACATGAGGACCCCAAATCCCAGAGGAATGGCTCACTAGCCTTGCAAGACCACATATCTGCCCACTGATAAGGAGCAGAAAGCCTGAATACATTTTGAAACACTTTCAAAATCCACAGACTAGAAAAAGACATTATTCAGATCATAAATTTCCTAACCATCTTCCCCTTATTCGGCTGTGTGTCTCACCAGCAATTCCAGGCAAAGAAATTCCTCCTGACGGCCTGGTCATGAAGTCCTTTCCCTAATTCAAGTTCCTCTCCTCTGCTCCTCTTACCTCTAAGTGTAGGAATCCATGCATCTCTCAGATTGGGCTCCAAGGCCACTTGAACCTCCCCCAATTTCTTCCTCCTTCCTATCCCTGTGCCTTATACCTTCAGAAGGCTTTCTGTCACTCAGTTAATTTTATAATTAATTGTGCACTCATCACCTCTCTCTTCACTTACCACAGGCGAATTGGTAATTGAAATTACTTTTCTGAGGTCTGGGTAATGTTTACATTGTAGACCCTCTAAGACAGACCATGGGAATACGTGAACATGTGATTTCAATCTTGGTTGAACAATGAGAACTCTTTCCAACCTCACATTAATTTACATGGTGCTTTTATCTGTTCAGAACACTTGGCACCTGTATTCCCTCATTTTGTACCCCAGCCCACCCCAGAAACCATGAAGCTTCTGTGAAAGAATTGACTCCACATATGAATCAGGAAAGGGAGGACCCAAGTAGTAACATGATCTATCACCCAGATAATAATTGACTGGGACAAGAAAACAATCCAGAACTCTTTGGCTCTCAGTTCTTTCATTTTTCTTAAGGACTCAGTGACAGCTCTCTTTTTCTTAAATATGAACTGTATGGCATCTTGGAGGTCAGCTTCCCCAAAGTTGAAGGTCATTAAGTATCCACGGTGCCTCAGTATGGGAAATTGCTTGGGTTGGCTGCTGTGGGTGTCCCTTAGCTAGTGATGGGCATGCGCAAAGGTCCTCCCACATAGAGGTGTCCACTTGATGGTGAATCTTTTATTGGGTTGGAAATGGAAAGTTGCCAGTTTCCAACCTACTTGCCTTCTGGCCTCCATTAACCTAATGGTTTTTCCTACTGAAACAGGTAACAAAACACCAAAGCCTGATTATAGCCTTTTCCCCTCCTTTCACTTAACTGGAGTCCCAGAACAACCCTGAAGGACAGGTTATTGCCACCCCTGTATTACAAACCAGTGAGTGGTAGGAGAAAAGAAAGATCTCCATTGTCATTCCTAGGTTAATGGCGGAGAAAAGCATACAAATTTATTTATAAATTTCGCATGACACAGGAGACTTTAGAAATGAAGACTAAAGCAACCAGAAAAACCTGTATATATTTATGCTGAGTTTGATGAAGAAATGGATAGTCACAGAGAAGAATGATTAGACAAAAGAGGCATGGTCTAGTGGTAACAAACTGGGGAGACTTAGCCAGGCCTCAAGATCTGTTAGTCCAGGTTATTTTCTGTGTCCCTGTGTCTTCACAGATGAGGATCTTCCTTTCTTTTAGGAATAGAGGCCTTCTCCTCTTCAATGAGAGTCTTATGGCCTGCTTTAGGGAAAAGAGGTAGAAGAAGGTCATGGAGTGACCTTCCTGCTTCTGCTGTTTTCTAAAATGTCAAGGTGCCAGGCTGGGGTTGTGGCTCAGTGGTAGAGCCCTTGCTCTACCACTACATGTGAGGCACTGAGTTTGATTCTCAGCACCACATATAAATAAATGAATAATGAATAAAATAAAGGTCCATCAACAACTAAAAAATATATATATATTTTTTTTTTAAAAAAAAAAGTCCAGGTGCCACATTTTTTGAGGTAATATGTCCTGAACTCCATCAAAGTCAAATTTGGAGAGGTTCAATGACTTGACCCAAAGCTACATCGTTAGAGACTAGCAGATTCAGGGCTTTTACCCAAGTGGCCCTTTGACACCTGCCCACTGGCTATGGAACACATTCTAACAGCCTCAAAAAGCTCTTGAAGCAATTCTAGAACATTCTGCAGGAAATGAGTTCATTCCTTTCTGTCCTTTCAGTCTCTCCTGCAATGACTGGTAGCTTGATGATGACAGTTTTATTCCTTTGTCAGAGCGATGCAATAATATCTTGTTCAGATAGTAGAGGAGGCAGTTAGGAGCACTGTCTGCAGAGCCCCGTGTGTGAATCCATTCTGTGACCTGGCATTCCCTGGCTGTATGTCTGGGGACCAGCTATTCTACTCTTCTTGATCTGCCAGGTGGGGCTGATAAGGGTAAGTGCTTCCTGGATTGTTGTAGGGATTAAAGGAGATAATTTGTATAGAGAGGTTATTACAGTACCCGGCATATAGTATAATGGGGTGCAGGAAAAGCTACCCCAAAACATGGCACCTTGGCATAATGAGCACTTTAAGCCAAGGAAGACTGAGAAAATCACAAGCAGAAGGATCATACTTCTCTCTCTCTCTCTCTCTCTCTCTCTCTCTCTCTCTCTATCTCTCTCTCTCTTGCTCTTCTTCCATGAAATAAGGCCATAGGGAAATTATTTGGTCTCAATCTACAGCAGAGGAAAGGAATGAGACACAGAGACAGCAAGAAGAATCCGTACAAACAGGCCTGGCTGAGTCTCTCCCAATCTACCATTTGAATATACCCTTTATACCACTGAGCTACAACCCCAGCCTGGCGCCTTGACATTTTCAACCATTCTGTATGAGTACCCATTAAAATGCACTTCTCTCTGGGTCTTTGAGTTTTTATTTCTGAAAGCTCCCATGTGAAACTTCTTTTTTTTTATTTTTTTTATTTTTATTTTTTTTTAGTTTTCAATGAATCTTAATTTATTTATATGTGGTGCTGAGAATCGAACCCAGTGCCTTACACATACTAGGTAAGTGCTCTACCACTGTGCTATGACTCCAGAGCCCCGAGTGAAACTTTAACTAAATAAATTTGTAACGCTTTTCTCTTGTTAGTCTGTCTTTTGTTATATGGATATCAACCTTGAACCTCCTAATGGATAGATAAGGTAAAAACACTACTTTTTCTCCCCTACAGTAAGTTCTCAATAGCATTGATAATGACAATGATGGTGATGTTGTTGATGCATTTGTAAGAAACTAAAATATGAAGTTTAATGGGTCTGGAATAAAAACATTTCTGTGAGAAACAGAAATAGTTCCAATCTATCATCCCACTTGTCTAAAAATCAGTGATCATGGAAAGAGCATGTAAACCATGAAATGATTGTTTTAAATAGATTGTAGGATTAATGGTGTGTGAATGTTTGTCACTGATTAATTATATATATACATATACATATCACTGCATTAAAAACTGTTGATGCAAACATGAATAAGACACAGGCTTGCTTTCAAAAAAAGTCATAGAATTTCAAATAGAAAATATTTAAATATTTCCAATAGCAAGACCCAGGATAGCGCCTGGGTATGTAGCTCATGGGTAAAGTGTTTATCTGGCATTTGCAAGACCCTGGATTTGATTCCTGGCACAGAGAGAGGTGGCGAGCAGGGAGCAAGCTCAAGGATAATACCTAACAGTTATTAAACATTTTGCACTACGTGTTAATAGCTTTCCATGTATTAAATCATTTAATATATAGCAGTTCTCTGAAGTGAGCCTATTAGCCCCATTTTATAGAGGAGGAAACCAGGACAAATGAAGCAACTTGCTTGGGGTCATTCAACTGACAAAAATTGAGATACAAACACAGGGAGTCTGAGAAGCCAGACTGTGACACATCTATCTCTAAGGATTTTTACATATCTTGAAATGAAGATTAGCAATAGGAGAGCTCAGGGCTGCAGCGGCAGTATTCTGTAGGTGTGAAGACAATGTAGTCAGTAGGGATGGTCTCTCAGTTTTGAGGTGCATGAGGCAAACACCCTGATATACAACAGAGAAGGCTTCACAGAGAGGCTTTAGGAATTCAAGGAGGAAAAGGGCATTTGAAGAGAAAGTCACCTTATCCGCAAAGATGTAAAGCTTGTGGAAAAACACATCCAGGATTTCACTTTGGAAGGCCCTCAACACTTCCCTTTATATAAAATGGATCAAGGATTCCCCTGAACAAAATGAAGTCAGGGCTCCCCCATCAAAGAGTAGGTTCCCTCCATTTGTCTCACTAACTCTAACTACAAGGACTCATAGATGCCTCTCCCACGCAGTGTGCTGCACTCAATGTGAATTCACACTTGTGAATGAATGAATAAAGTCTCCTCTCCCAGCTGGAAAAAGACCAGAAACAAAGTGGAAACAGAAAACCTGAAGTTAGGTTGCATAGTAACAGTGAACACTTGTGGAGCTAGGAGTAAGGAAAGAATATGGGGGACTCTGGGTTTGAAATGCTAATAGCCAGGATGCCTTTATTCAAAATGGCCCTAGAGGATGTTCTTCCCCCTAGAATTTCTCCTGGCCCCAGGGTAAACCAACTTGCTTCACTTCCCCCATTCCACTCTACTTGCTTCTAATGATTTTTTTTTTTTTAATCTTTTACACTGAAGGGCAGGGAAAGTGAAAAGAAAAGCTCTGCATCCACCGAAGTTCACACTAACCCCCACCTAAACCATCTGCACCAGCCCCAGGTGGAGCTTTGGCTTTTAAATGCAGAAAAGAAAAACAAAGCCACTCAGAGATGCTGATCCTAAGTCTTTTTGCACTCTCAAAGGACTGCTGGAAGATACATCTACATTTCAAAGGAAAACCAGACTTAGACTCCCTGAGTCTTTATAGGGAGACCTGAGTTAAGAACCCACAGGCTAGAGTCTGGATTAATGGAGAAAAAGGGCTCAGTTTGAAAAAGGAAGGAGAGATGGACACCTGGTCAAAGGAAACCTTAGGAATTATTGAAAATCACCCGCTAGCCTCTGAGACCCCCAATTGTTAAAGACTCCCCAAATGGAAAACAGATTTCTAGTACAAATGCCTCCATAGATGCTAGTCCTAGCCCACAATGACACCAGTCAAAATCCAGCCCTTGGGGGATGTGAGTTAGTGGTAGAGTGCGTGTCTGGCATGTGTGAATCCCTGAGTTTGATGCACAGCACCACAAGGGGTGGGGGTGGGGGAGTGGGCAGTGTAGCCCTCCCTTGTATTAATGGTTTCACTCTCTGCAGCTTCCTCTGACCTCAATGAGTATACTCAGAACAAACATCTAGCCAGGGTTGCTGAAAGTCTACAACTATCCCAAGACTACCCTGGGGTGTCTTCATTGCTGGGGTTAGACTTCTGCCTCCTGGAAGATAGACAAAGAGAAATTAAATTCAGTGGTGTAAAAATAAGCAGTTTCTTGCACAGTGGACATTTTAAGTCAAGATTCATAGGTCACTACTCCCCACCCGAATTTCATCTGTACAGAATTCACGGTCCTTCATCTCTCATGTCTTGTCACCAACTGTTGTCACTCCTGAAATGTTTGATGTCACCTTAGCCTCTCCTTTCTCTCTGTTGTTATCTCACCCCTAAACTATTATAATCCAGGGCACCAAGTATGTGGGTTCCCAAGTCCTGGGAGTTAGTATCATCAGGTCCAAGACTATGCAAGGTTCTTTCCTAATAACTTCTTGAAGCCCCTGATATCTCTGTTCTCTGAACTCTGACTTCAGAGTGAGAACCTCACAATCCAGTTTGTGGGCATTCTTTGATTTGCTCTGAGATGTGTAGGGCAGTGTGTTATCAGCTTTTCAAAGCTGTGACCAAAGTACCTAACAAGAGCAACTTAGAGGAGGAAAGATGTATTTGAGGTTCATGATTTCAGAAGTTCAGCCCAGGGTTGGGCAACTCCATTGTTAGGGGCCTAAGGTGAGGCAGAACATCATGATGGAAGGGCATGGGGGAGAAAAGCTGCACAGCTCATGATAGCCAGGAAGAAGATAGAAGGGGAGGGAGCCAAAGACAAAATTAATAATCCCCAAGGGCATATCCACAATAATCTACCTCCTCCAGCCATGCCTCATCTGCCTATAGTTGCCACTGAGTAAACCAACCATATTATTAATCCATCAAATGGATCAATCCAATGATGAGGTTGCAGCTCTCATAATCTAACCATTCCACCTCTGAATGTTGCTATGTTGGATAACTCATGAGCTTTTGGAGGTACTTCTCATATCCAAACCATACAAGCATGCTTTCCTTCCTTCCCCCACCCATCACTAAGGCTGAGGCCCTCATAACAAAAGGCAGATTAACAGGAGAAAAAGCGTATAAATGTAGGTAATGTAAGTTTTATAGGACAAAGAAACCTGCAGAAACAAAGTTCTGAAGAAATGGAGAAATGTGTATTTTTTATGCTTAGGTTTGATGAAGAGTGAGCACTCATGAGACATAAGATTAGATCATGGAGATGTGATAGGATGGTAATAACTGGGAGTGACTCAGCATGGGGAGTTGGCTCAGCTTTAGTGTCTCCATGTCTTCCTGGATAGGATTTTCCTTTCCTTTGGGTATAGGGTTAGCACCTCTGAAATGAAGCTTTTATGACCTACATCAGGGGAAAAGGCAGAAAGGAAGGTGGGAGTAAACTTCTTGCTGTCTCCTCAAATGCCAAGATGCCATATTTAGAGGGTAGTTTTATTATTACTCAATATATCACCTATATGACCTGGATCCTAGATGAATTTCTTTTTTTTTCTCTCATGTTTTTATTGGTACATAATAATTATATAAAATAGTTGAGCTCATTGTGATATATTCATATATGCTTCAAACATAATTTACTATGATTTATCCCCCAATACTTTCTGTTTCCTTCCCCACTCCTCTCCCCCTGATCCCCTCCTCTACTCTTTTGGACTCACTTTTACTTTTTTACACGTATATTTCTCCCATTGGTGCATTATAATTATACAAAAAAGCAGATTCACTGTGGTATATCCATGGACCACATTACAGCATATTCACAGCATATACTAGCTAGATTTCTATACCACACTAATCATCTTTATCTTTAAGGACACAATGCCTGAAGGCCAGAAGTCCCTCTTCAGCTAGATCAGCCAAAATGGATTCAATGACTGCCAGAATGACAGCCAGCCAATCTCTAACTTCATATAATCCATCTGCATACTAAATGACACACCCCCAGCACCATAACAGAGGACAATTGCCATGACAATGAGCAGAAAAAAAGGTAAAAGGAGCAAAAAGAAGTGTCCTCTAGATTCCCCCCAAATCACTGTCCATCCCAAGAAATAAATGTTCTCCCCTTTATTAGCCTACCCTACCCCTCATTTCTTTTACCCTAGATCTATAGCCTTTCAACCCCCAATAAATCAAGAAATGGATTTGTGAGTCTGTCTCTTCTCTGATTCTTAGCCAACAATAAACTTTCCTTCCCTTCTCAAACACCGTTCTCTTGTTTACTGATTCTACAATTCTGTGAAGTCAAAAGGACCCAGTTTTGGTGTCAAAAGTTTGAGACCGACTTGGCAGCTCAGATGAAACATGGTCCAGTCAGCCAGGCTCCTGACCTCAGAGAACCATTCTTGTGAATAAGAAAGCTACTGATCAGCAGCAAAGGAACTCTGGAGGTTGATTGTTTTCTCTGGTCTCCGGTGTCTGTTGTAAGGCAGGGATAGAGGTAGACTGTTGGGGATCACCAACCCCTGGAGTCTTATTCCTGGGAGACTAAAAGAAATCTCTGCTATGAGACCATCCCTTCCCCAGTCCTTAGTCTCACTTCTGAGAGCTTGAAAACTATCTCAGCTGCAGTCCTGGAGCTCCTGATGGGAACTGGGAGCCAATGACTTAGTGATGTGAGCATTAGGATCTGGGTTTAGTAAAGTAGATGTCCGTTTACACTTTATCTACATACACTGTCTTAATTTTGGTGTTTTTTTTTTTTTTTTTTTTACTTTCTTCAGCACTCTGGCTCCAAACCCAAAAGGGAACTTTCTTGCAATTATCTGATCCATGATTCTCCCAGTATGCCTTTCGCTTCTGTTTGTCACACCCAAACTTGTGGGCTCTCATATTCTGAGATATCTGGTCTGGCTCTGATCTGATCTGGATGTGTGCTCTGGTTTAATGTAATTGTTTTTTGTATTCTTTTATTCACTAGTTGGTTCTGTGTTTGTGATAAGAGTCTAAAGGATTGATTTTGATGACTGAAGCAACAATCCCATTAGAAATTTATTTGCATGAAGGTCCCCAGACTCCAGAGAAAAGAGACCATGCTTCCTCCGGCCCACTCTGGGTGACCCTAGAGGACCAGGGTTTTAACAGAGGTGTCAGGGTAACTGACCCACAACAGGAAAAGATCTCACAGAACAACATACTTGTTCCTGGGTATGTTCCTGGGAACTGTACAGTTCCTCCGGAAGGGTCAAAGGAGTGGTCATTCTGCACCTTGAGCTACCCTAACTCCTTTGAAGTTTATGCCTGTCTGAGACATGTAAAAGGGTATATCTGGCCTATTGCTGACTCACTGTCTGGGAAGAAATCCTTATAAACAGCACCTTCTTATGGGACCTGGAATGCTTCCTGAACACTGACTCACAAAGTGAGCCCTGAAAACGGCATTGGGCAAAATTACTTAAAACTTGCCAAAGTAAATTGACCCCCGAAATTCCTAGAATTTTGGTGTTGGGTAACATACCTGTGGTCATTGTGTTTTGGAAAGGAACTCCTCCTGCACTTCTTTTTGAGATTATTCATATCTATGGCTTTTTATTTTGTTTTGTTTTGTTTGTGAACTCACTTTTGAGTTCATATTCTTATTGACTGGCATGCCTAAATTAAAACACTGCTGGATTTTTGTTTGTTTGCTGAATTTTTCTGTACTGAGGATTGTATCCGGGGCCTCGCACATGCTAAGTGACTTCTCTACCTCTGAGCTATATCCCCAAACCTTTTTTAAATTTTATTTTATTTTTATATGTTGAAATAGGGCCTTGGTAAATTATCCGGGCTGGCCTTGAACTTGTGATCCTCCTGCTACAGCCTCCTAAGCCGCTGGGATTATAAGCGTGCACCTCCCTGTCCAGCTTATGAGCATCATTGAAGATGATTTTTAAATTGCAATTGCAAAGTTAACATGTAAAAGCTTCTGCTTGCTTGGGGGTTTGTTAACTCAGACAGTCCTACTTAAATGTAGAATTGCAAGAGTTAACTCCTTGAGCCCCAAAGAAGAAGAAAGGAAGTTAGGGGGAAAAAAAAGGATGGGAGATTTTTACTCATTTGAGACTAAGAAAAGAAAAAAAAAAAAAAGTAAAGATGAAAGTTTTAGAAATCAAGATTCTATGAAAGCTATTTTGCCTAAAATATATTGGTTCAAAGCTTACCTAGACTTGCAAATAAGAATCTCATTCAGTTTAGTCATATAAAAAGGTGACCTTAACTTGTTTCATTTTATCATAAATATAAATTGGATTCACCTGTTTGTAATAAATCAGGTAAATTTGAATTACTATATTATTCTCTCTCATGACTGGAATTTTAGCATGAAGGGTTGGTGATTTTTGGTTTGTGTGTGTATAGGTTACTGTGTGATAACTTTGGATCCATGTTATATGACGTATCTACAGAATAAGATCCCCAAGGAATCCTATTCAAATTGGCTACAGACAAGTGAGTGCTAACACAGATTAGAACTGTTAAATTAGCCAGAGGCCTTTCAGTTCACATGACCTAGGCAAATCTTTGAAAAATGAATTAATTTAAATTCATTGGTAAGATACAAATAGAAATATCTTAATAATTGTTAATGTACATTTTTGTCTAGCTTACTAGCCAATCAGGATCATGTTTATCCATTAGATGTTTAAGATGCAAAGTTTATTGCTTTGTATTTCAAATACAGCACCTTTTAAAGTTTTCCTTTAGCAAAAAAAAAAAAAAAAAAGAAAAAAGAAACTAGAAATATTGACTATGGTTGTCTGATACCTCAATTTTCATGGGTAACCTAGAAATAACTGTTAAAAATAAGTGAATTGAGTAAATATAAATCAGTAAATGTTTATAAAGGCATATGATAGAAATAAAACATATAAGTCATTTATAAGTTAGAGTACTGAAATGTCATCAATTGTTAAATATAAATTCAAGTACACTTAGATTTTAAAGTCTGCAAAAGGATGTTCTAATAAATTCTTGGTATATATAGGAAAATAGTTCCATATTGCTTTCTTCCTTGGTTTTATACTACAAATAAGATTAATTGAGAGTTACCATTCTAATTAACATGTGTAATTCTATATACAAAAAATATAAAAAGAATTTAAAGAGTATTTTGATTAAAAAAAACTGGAGAAACAGAAAGTATTGTACCTTATCAAAAAAGGAGTAATCTGTCTAAATTCAAAAATTACATAAGGATTATTTAAAGATATAAATTTAAAAAAGAAACAAGGTAAAAACAAACCAGCTACAGGGAAAAATACATAGAAAATTATAAGCATAAGGATATATTTTTAGAGAATATTTTTGGATAAGAAAAGATTTTATATGGTAAAATAAAGACTTTTGTCCTAAAGTAAGTAAATAACTGAATTGCTCCAAAAGGAGAGGATAAAAGACAAAACCCAAAGATGTAAGCAAATTGTAGAGGGTCTAACAAAGATAGAGGTTTGTGAAAGACAAATGTTATAGAAAGAAATTTATGAGTAATTAAGCTGAGCCATAATTAAGAAAATCATGTATAGGGTTTTCTAAGATCAAAATTTAAAGCAGGGCTATAACAACAGAACCTAAATTCTTTGTTTAAAGCAACAAGGTTTGGTCAGCTCTTTGTAAAATTTATAAAAAAGCAGCCTAGAAAACAAAGATTTTGCATTTTATGAAGATAATTTCTTATTTTTATTCTCTTTATTAGATTTTTTTCATTACTTAGGGAAACTAAAGTCATAAAAGTGCTAGGGTTTGTTTAAGTATCTTATTTACCTTAAGGTCTTTTAAATTATCACTTTAACTCTGGTTAAATCTGATTTATAACTCTGGTTAAATGAACAACTATAAATATTCTAAAGATTTTATAAGATTTATATAAGCCTCGTGGTTCTAGTATAATGCTGTTAGTCGTGATTGTTATCCTAAAATGCTGTATATGAGGGGTTTTTTTCTTGCTTTTTTATTTTATTTTATTTATTTTTTTGGTGCTGGGGATTGAACCCAGGGCCTATGCATGCAAGGAAGCAGTCTACCAACTCAGCTATATGGAATTGGGTATCAACATACTTTACATATAAACAGAGATATGAAAAATCATGGTATAGGGCTGGGGATGTGGCTCAAGTGGCAGCGCGCTCGCCTGGCGTGCGTGCGGCCCGGGTTCGATTCTCAGCACCACATACAAACAAAGATGTTGTGTCCGCCGAGAACTAAAAAAAGATAAATATTAAAAAATTCTCTCTCTCTCTCTCTCCTCTCTCATTCTCTCTTTTAAAAAAAAAAATCATGGTATATTAGTGTAATAAGAATTGTAATGCAAAAAAAACCAAAACAAAGTACATGTATAAAGGCATGAATCGGCGTGAACACACTCTATATACAAAGATATGAAAAATTATACTCTATATGAGTAATAAGAATTGTAATGCATTCCGCTGTCCTGTATTTAAAAAAATAAAATCAATAAAACTAAAAAAAATAGTTAAAATAAACAAATTGTTTTGTCAGTTTCTAAACTTGAGGAAATCCTTACCATGACTATTCTAAGTGTGCTGTCATCTCAGTTTTGATTCTTTAAACGTTTACAATCAGATTCCCAGAGAAAACTGTAACAAGTACTTTTAGATGCAGCTTTCTGATAAAACTAGATCTATTTTACAGACAAATTGATTTTTTATTACTTTTTGTAAAAACTGAGATTATTACAAAAGTGCTATATTTCTTGGTTCAAATCAATTATGAAAACTGGATTTGTTTTGTTCTTGTTGGGTTTTGTTTTATGTTGTTGTTGTTGTTTTTTTTAACTTTGTATTTTTTAACTATTGCCTCTCAAAATTATCCAGTACAACTTCTAACAAGATAATCTGGCCCACTGTTTTTGAGATGCTTGCCATCCCTACAGGACACACAGAACTGAACTAAACGATAGACTCCTGTGTTCCTGATATCTGGAGAAGTTGATAAATGTTAGAATTAGAATTCACTACAATCACTTCAAGACTGGTGGAACAGGATTTCTGGGTGTTCAACAGTTGAAACTTGGAGACCAAAGCTACAGAGGATAAAGAGGTTAAGAGGACAGCCAATATTATAGCCTTTACCCACCAAGGTCAGCCAGGATCTAGGGTATGACAGTATATCTCTGAAAGGGACATGGAATTCCAGTGAGTCACCTAACCTCAAGATCAGGGGATCACAAGGACCCTACATCTCAGGAGTCAACCAGTGCACCTTCTGCAAAGAGGAGGCCATTGGACAGTGGAATGTCCCCAGTGCTTCCAAAGGAAGCCAAGACCCATCTTGACAGATGGCACAATTGGTAGAGAAAAAAGACTGAAAGAGACATGAAGTTCCTTACAAGGCCCTGAAAGTAACCCCCATGGAAACATGCCTGGCTTTAACAGTAAGAAAGGAAAAGGTTGATTTTGGGGGGTTGATAGAGGGACCACCTATTCACTCTTGCACACCCTTTGAGCAAGTATAACCAAAGACAATGTGTTATTATGGAAATGAAAAAAAAAGTCAAAGTCAAGTCATACATGGAGAATTAAAAGGGAAAGCAGTGGCCTTTTTAAGAGAAACTTGAGATGTGACCAGTTATTTAAAAAATCAAGACTCCAATAAAAATGGAGTCTCCTGTGTCAACCATATAAAAGTAACTAGAACCAAGGGGTAATAAAGAAAGTGTCCTTACACATGACAGCCTGATAATCACTATCAGGAAAGACTGTGCCAGACCACACATTTTTCATAGAGGCCACCACAACCTTATGTGCAAAGTACGTCTATAAGGACATCTGCTCCACAACTGTGTATTCAGCCTTGGACTGAAGACAACTTTGTTGTTAATTATTGTGACCAAGGATTATTGTTATTTTGATAGTTCTGGCAGGTACAAAAAGCTTTGACATCATGTTTTATCACTATTCTTTATTAATACTCTTAGTTAATAGGTAACACATGTATTTTAATCCCTTTCAGCCCTTTCCATTCTATGAGTCATTTTGGGAAGAGAAATGGAGTAATTGATGGATTAATTATTTCAAAGGACGGAGTAATTGATGGTAATACAAAGAAGAGAAAAGAGAAAGGTAGAATTCTCAGGGCCTTCGGTAAGAAGAAGGAAAGAGAGAGAGAGACTGAATTGAGGAGAGGCTCTGCAGGCTACATGGCTGCCCTAGGACCTACTCAAGCAGAGGCACCAATGACCACAGTGCTCAGTCAGATGCTGATGAGTCCCCTAGAGAATACAAGGCACCTGCCAGAGAGTGACTTGGGCACCAATGGGCCAGGCCTTCCTGCATCGTAGTGACCATCAAGCATTCCAGGTATAACTTGACTCCCCAAAGACCCTTGGCTTCAGCAAGTGAAGACACTGGATAAAGTCTCGTTCATGTTGATAAATCTTTCTAATGACTGAAAGGTTGGTTATCAGTACAGAAAGTTCCTTGACCCACTCACGTACCCCACACTTGGAAATTGAGGAAATGTGATTGCACCTGACTTCATGTTAATAGAGGATCAGAACAAAGGGGTACAAAGTGAGATGGGCTTTGAGGTAGGGTAGGATGTTGGTCAGCAATGCAAGCAGAGAAACACTGACCGACAGGAGAGGTCCAGTTCCCAGCCCCAGTAGGTCTTCCAGGGGTCTGTCTTTCAGTTTCTTAGCTTATTACCATTTTGTTAATTTGATATGCATTCCAGTATCCCTCTGATGAAGTTTTGGCTTCTTGTGTGGGTCTGCCTTCAGGGGGAAAAACCAGTGCGAATATTCTAGCTACTGAACATTGCTATTGTTGTTGTACAAACTGGCTTTCTACTGTCTACATCAGGCTTTGCAAATTTGGATTTGTAAACAATCACTACAAAAGACTTTAGATCTGCCGAGCAGCAGCCAGATCACAAGACCTGGGGCCTGTAATAGAGGTTGTTCTAAAGTGCCTGTGGTATTTGGTGACCCACTGGTCATATAAAAGCACAGATATCTTCATTTGACTCGTCATCAGACTGGGGTTCTTTGGATACTCTATCTTAGGCTGTATAAGGATTCTTTACTCTAATATTAAATACCAGACTTCTTTTAAATCAGTCTAGCCCAGAATGTTTAAAATATGGATAAAGTGGTTTTACTTAACATTCCCTGGTTTTTGCTTCTTTGGAATCCTTTGATAGTTACTGTTTGTCCTGCTCTATAAGCCATGTGTTTTCAACTGTCTGTCTCATTCATGAGTAAAAGGCTGGACCATAAAATTACAAATGACATAACTTAGGGACATGAACAGCTACATCTGCGGCCAGGAAATAATCAGACTTATTTAAGATTAGCTAGGGAAAATTTTACTCCTCTAATCAGGGAAACCACATCAGTTTGCATGAGGAGTAAAAGTAAGAAAAGGAAGATATGGGGCTAGGGATAAAGCTCAGTTGGTAGAGCGCTTGCCTCACATGCACAAAGCCCTGGGTTCAATCCGCAGCACCAAAAAAAAAAAAAAAAAAAGAAAAGAAAAGAAAGGGAGGATCTTTATCCAGTGTACTGTCCACATCACCTAGATGAATTTCAGTACCATCTTAATCTTGTTAATCTTTGAGGTCACAATGCTTGAAGGCCAGAAATCCCTCTTCAGGGGGACAAGCCAAAGGCAGTTAGATCCAAGATGGCAGCCAGAGTGATCACCAGACAACATCTAACTTCATAATAATCTCATCTGCATGTTCAACGACACAACTCCAGAGCCATAACAGTAGACAATCACCATGGTGATGACCAGAAAGAACCATAGAAAGAAAAAAAATAAATAAAGCCACTTCCAAATTCCCAGAAAATCTCTGCCCATTCCCAACAAAGATACAAATATTCCTCCCACTTATGAGCTTGTCCCTCCCCCATCATTTCTCTTACCCTAGATCTAAAAGCTTCTGGTTAGTTAGCTTTTGGTTGCTGTAACAAAATCCTCAGAAAAACATTTTAAACAGGAAGGATTTATTTTGGCTCGTGGTTTCATAGATTTCGGTCCACAGTGGGCTGAAACATCATGGTAGAAGGGCACAGTGGAGGAAAGCAGCTCAGCTCCTGACAGTCACCAAGAAGACAGGTAGGGGGAAGGCCAGGGAAAATAGGTAGAACTCAAGGGCCTGACCCAGAGTGACCTACTTTCTCCACTTAACGCCCCACCTGCCTATAGTCTCCAGTAACTCCTTATAGTAGTACACTTGAATTATCGATCCGTCAAATGGATTAATCCACTGATGAGGTTAGAGCCCTCAGGATCCAACTACTTCCTCAAGTCCCCACCTCTGGACAGAGCTTCATTGAAACCAAGTCTTCAGCACTTGAGCTTTGGGGAGACATTCTAGATCCAAACCATAACATTTTCCAACCCTCAACATGTTAAGAAGTTGGTTTTCTAGACTACCTCCTGCTTCTCCTATTCTTGGCAAAGAAAAAAAAATCTTCCTCTATTGCACAATTGCAGCTCAATCTCATTTTGGGTTCCATGATTCTGGGGGAGGGGAGGCCCAATTTGGGATAAAAAAAAAATCCATAACAATGCATCCTGTACCACATCTGGTGATCATTTTGCATTCCTAGCTAGCGTTTTACTTTCCCAAGGGTAATAACCATATGCAAACATTTTTAACCTGGAAGAAAAAAATAAGAAGAATATTATGTGCTAGCTACTAAGCTATGTTTTCCATGTATTCTCATTCAGTGCTGGCAAAAACCCTTGCACGTAGTATGTCAATGCATAATTTTAAAAATGCTAAAAAACATAATCCTTACACAAATATATAGTAAGTATGTGTTAAATTTTATGTAGCTCATTATTAAGGAAACTAGTAAGATGGCAAAGCCAATTCAAGTTTGAGAAATAAGAATTATAGTCAGGGTAGAGGGGAGAAAAAATATGTATACAGCATTGTTATGTTGCTAGCAAAGCTAGATAATGCCCTACGAGACAATAAAACCCTAACTCTAGGGACTATCTTCTCCACTGGACAGAAATATATATCTTCACATCTTGTCAGCTATAGAAAGAACGGCAAAATATCTCAAACTTACATTTTCCTAGAGTGTTTGAAACTTTTGGTGTGCTTTTTAGAAAACTTAGTATGGCACTGAAAGGTCCCTTTATCTTCATTCTTTGTGCTTGTTTACAAGTGTTTCTTAACAATAGGTATTGTACAGCCCTGTTTTACAGATGTGGAAACTGAGGTTCAGAGGAGTGAAGTTCCTTGCCCATAACTACAAGTAAATTAGAAGAACTATAGATCCGTGCTAAAGTTTTGTCTGATTCCAAAAGTCACCTTTCTTCGACTGTATTATAATATACAGCTAGGCACATAAATGGTACTCAGTAACTATTTCTAAATTGACAGAGAAATACCTTCAAAGGCTTAGTTTACAAAATTTTAGCCAAGTAACTAAGAATAGTTAATACTTGTCCCTCTTTGTTTAAATTACTCATTGAGAAAATGTACACATGAGAGAAAGGGAAATACCACTGGGTGAATGATGGTCCTTCAATCCTCCATCAATTCCTACATACTGGAGAAGAAATCAGCAATCTCCATTACTTGTCTACCAAAAGCACTGAGGATACAGCATCTTAACTTTCTAACAATTGTCTTAGATAACTGTTGTGCATCTGGAATTTCCCCCAAAGGCCCATGTGTTGAAGGCTTGGTCCTCAGTGCAGCAAGGTTTAGAGGTGAGGCTCTTGGGAAATGGTTGAATCCTAAGGACGCTGACCTCATCAGTGGTTTCACCCACTGGTAATTGAATGGACTACTGAGAGGTGGTGGCAACTGCAGGTGGACAGGTAGAGTTGAAAGGAATAGGGCACTGGAGGTGTGCCAATGGGGAACATCTTGTCATGGTCCCCTTCCTATCACTCTTCCCCTGCTTCCTGGCTGCCATGAGTTTAGCATGGCTTCTACCATGCCCTTCCTCCATGATGTTCTGCCTCACTTCATGCCCACAGCAGTGGAGCTGACTGCCCATTGACTAAGACCGCTGAAACCTTTCTACATAACCAGTAAATCTATTCCGTCCTATCAAACAATATCCAATTCCTATGCTGCCTAGAGTGGTTGCAGTACTACTTCTGGACAGCAGAGGTCACCATTAACAGGTACACTCATTACCAAATTTCAATACATGCAAAAGAGCTAGAGGAGGAAGCAGTTTTACCCAAATTTTGCGCTCTGTGGTCATTGTATACGATGGTCAATAATGTAATGTATCTTTTGAGACTATTTTGTCCCCACAAACTCATACCAGAAAAATAAATTTCTCTGAAAGTCAGTGTTTACTGGTATTCTACTTGTGTCTTACAGAAAAAGAAAAATGAAAAAAAAAAAAAAACAGAAAATTATTATACTAAGGAAGAATCTACCACTTATCCAGTCAACAATCCACAAGTAAACAAGAAGTTCCCATTAAAATTTGGAAAAAAAATTTCATATTCTCCTAATGATAATATATATCATAATCAAAATTATTTTACAAAATAGCTGTCTGGCTATTGATTTAGAAATCACCTAATAGCCTCATAGTACAAGTAAAAGAATACTGGTATTTGCAGTTCCCCTCTTGATTTGACCAAATACTGGTAATGAAACATTCAAACCTTAAATAATAATTCAAATAAAGTGTACTGAATTCTAAGTAGCTTCTAATATCGAAGGTTGACACGTTGGTGCATAGACCTTACGTAGGCCAATGGTTCTCAAGCTTTTTTGACACAGTGGCTCTGTATCAAAATCACCTGGATGCCTTGTTAGAACAGACTGAAGGTATTGGCTCAGAGTCTCTAATCTAGTAAGTCAGGAGTAGGGTCGAATAATTTATAGTTCTGACTAGTTTTCAGATACTGCTGCTACTGCTGGTACCACACTTTGAGAAGCACTGTTCTTCACAAAAGCCTGAATGACACAATCTACCAACTCAACACCATGGCCAGACAGAGATGAAAAAGCTTTATCCTAGAATTCAATGAGCTGCATTTTGTTGGCTGGAACTCAAATTAATAATGTTGTTATTCTGCTGATATTTTAATCAAGTCCTTTGTCATCCCATTATTTCTCTTCTGCCCTTATCTCAACGTTATTAAATGTTTTACTGATTTTGTCACCACTTCCTATCAACCTATCCAGCACCCCACTGTTTGTGCTGAATTCATTATCTTAGGTTAAATAACTTATGGCACAGTTAAATTTTTTTGGAATATAGAGTTCTGCTATATGGACAACAATCATAGAGGTTAAGAAAACAACTAATGCAGTGATCAAACAAGAATTGAGAACAGTTAGAACCTCATCCTGGGCTTTCTAGAAATGGAACTGAGTTCTGCCTTCCTGCAGCATATCATTTTGCCCAGTTACCAGATCTTGACTAGGTATTCAACAGGCTGTAATAGAATATCAATGTCCATGCTAAGAGAGAGAAATTTCAGCAACAAAAATATGGAGAGTGAACATAACACCAAAACTACAGCAAAAATATCATGGACTCATGAATTCATCTCTCCACCTCCCCAAAAGATACATAAAGGTCTTCATAGTTTCATTCATTGGGTCAGACAGAACCAGGTAGGTAGCCACGGTACAACTAAAGGGTTCATCAGTGCCCTCATGAACAAATTCACCTCATCTCTCAGGACTGTGAGTGAATGAAAATAAGAAATTACAATGGAAATCACATTGCAATCTTCACTCTGGGCTAGGTTACAACGAAGAAGATAATAATATATAATAAATATGCAGTAACCCATGATCGTTAAAGGAGATGCTCCTTCAGCCCGCGCACGCATTCATCATTGCATGTACAATAGGCCTACTGCCCCACGTTGCAGGAGAAATATTACCAGCTAATAATTACAGGTACAAGTTTCCTGTGTGCAGACCAGGAAGTGGTGCCTATCACGATATAGGCCCCAACATACTGGCTTCCTGTATGAAAGTGTGCTGTTAGAGCACTGTTATCCTTAGCTTGAGAGATGAATATTTGTAAAGAAGCCTCTAGAACAATAAATTCATTTCAGACCAAAGCTGCAATAAAATAGTTTAGGTTTAAAGGGCTAAGACTCCAGAAAGAGGTTAGGATCTCCAGGGCTCTGATGGCAGACAGAAAAGATGGATTCTAACTTCAACACGGTACTTACAGAAATAACATTTTATTAATTCAATCCACATACGGACTTCTTCAGGCAGAGAGAATTTGCATTTTAACTAATTCACTTTGTGATTGATATCAGAAATGGAGAAGTGTGCCCTATTAGTGATTAAAAAGCCTGAAGAAATTCCTGTCCACTGGATTTTGGGGTGGTGCTGCAAATCAGGTCTGTAATTGTTATGTGCCATCAGCAGCTTGTCACAGAGCACAGAGCATATGGCATCCTCCAAGGATTCAATTTTTTTTTTCTTTTTTTAACCATGTGAATGAGTCGGTCACTCTAACTCCTCTGTGGGATAACTCAGACAGCTGATCCCAACCAGCTTGAAAGTGGGAAACCTCTTTGTCTCACTCTCAATCTCACTGGCTTGTGTGGGGCTGCAGCATTTTGTCTAGGCTTCATTAAATAGTATGTAGCTAACTGTCATTACTACCCCTGATATAAAGGAGCAACAAGGTATTCTGTATATAGGGCATCCCAACAAGGTAAAGCTACATTTTTATGCAACCATACAATAGGTCTTATCAGACTGCATCCTAAATGGAAATAAACTGCAAATTTGCTTTTATTTCACAAACACTGAGAGACATTGAGAATGTCCTCAATTCAAGGTCAGCTCTGCTTAGAGAAAGAAAAATCTAAGAGACCGTTTAATTGTCAGTGAAAATCTTGTAATCCAATTTACAGAATAGCATTTTCCTTGTCTTTTTTTGTTTGTTTGTTTTGATCAGAGCAGGAGGATGTCTACTATAATTTTACTAACTATGACACTCTGGACACTTACCATATTCGTGAGCAAGGTCACAAATAGCAGACTTGTCTGAGTTCTTATCTTTCATGGTTCACAGATCTCATCTCTTCTTTGATCATAGGGTAACTCCCAAATTGAATCTGTTTTTCTCTCCCTTTCCCTCTACAATCAACTATTTCATTCTGGACCAAGAGATTAATGAAATCATGGTTACAGTGAAAAAGGACCTAGCGAACCAAAGAATGATAAATGAAATAGAGAGAAAAATATGCCTAAGAAGGAAGGTAAATAGAAATAAAGATCTTGGTGATTTAGCTTGAGCTTTGTACATACATTTCTGGATAATAAAATATAAACTGGGATTGGGTGGAGGGGGGGCGGGAATCTCCAAAGAGATAGTTTAATCCCAAAGGGAATTTTTCAAATAGAAAAGATGTTTTCACAGCATTGTATTGGCACAATTTTCAAGTTTCACATTTAATTGCAATTAAAATGTTGAAACAGATTCTAGGCAAGATTTACTGCAAGCCTGAGTTACAGAAACAACAATTGAGTTCTGAAATGAAGGCCACCTCTCTTTCTAAACAATGGCTACAATGTGATTCAAATATCTTTATCCAATAAAACATAAAGGATGTGAGACAGAGTGATATCAAAGGGAAAACCATGATGTCCTTCATGATTATCCAGCTGCCTCCGAAAGGGACCCACCAGTCAAGTGTCCTGATTCCAACTTCTCTCAGATCTCTGAGTGTGGCCCCTTGGGAGCCCCAGCTTACCAGCGCAATCTCCAGTGATTTCACAGGACATCTCCCTGCCTAGCCAACCTGGTTCAATTAAAGGGGGAGACATTAAAAAAAAAAATGAGTCTGTGTCCTCTTTTCTATCCTGGCTTGTCTTGTGTTCCTCCCTGCAGCTGTGCCCTGCACCTTCTGTCTTATAAGCCACGAGACTTGCAGCTCTTAGAAAATCAGGAGAGGCATCTGGTCTAGCTGAGAAGAGTAATTTCTAAGAGAAAAGATGGAAAGACTGCAGAGTGAAATTTTAATGATTAAGTAGAAAGGAAGGGAAAAGGTTTAAAAAAAAAAGAAGAAAAGAAAGAGAGAGAGAGAAAGAAAAAGAAAGAAAGAGAAAAAAAGAAAGAAAGAAAGAAAGAAAGAAAGAAAGAAAGAAAGAAAGAAAGAAAGAAAGAAAGAAAGAAAGAAAGAAAAGGGAGGTAAGGCTGTGCCTAGCTACAGAGCAATTAAGAAAAAGTGGATCTCTAGAGGCTGGGAGTGGAGGGGGATCACTAGTTTCCTGAATTTAAGAATAAAATGCAGCAGAAATTTGCCAACTCTGACACTGTCCTAGGCTCTGGATGGGGACAGTGCCAAGGTCTCTGAGCCCCTCCTTTATTTAAGCAGGTATCCTGCTTCTAGAAATTGCAGCCTGAACAGAGTCAGTAACATCAGCCCCAGAAATTCAACCAATGCCCAAAGGCCTCCGTTAATGGGTACAGTTCATGGGAAGCAAGGCAGTGACTCTGCTCAGATATTCTTGCTTGCAGTACCATGGGAGCAGTTCTTATTAAAGAGACAGCATTAATGTGAAAACAAAGGGTTGGAAGAAAAAAAAAAGCTGAATACATGCGAGGTATTGCCATCACAATATTTAAGGAGAACATAACTGTCATTTCCCTGAATTAGATTTATTAAGAAATATGCAATCAATAGTTGAAAGCAGCTGTCACCGAAAAACCTGTCTCCAAGGAAAAGTGCAATCTTGGCAAAATACAAATGGTATTAAAATCCATCTCTTCCCACCTCCCTTCCTCTGGCACTTCCCTGCTTACCCTTCAGGAGGCTTCTGTTGTCCCCAGAAGAAAGAGAAAACTCCTTGAAGGCTTTTATCCAGACCCTTGTCTCCTCCCCAGCCATCTCGTCAGCCTTGTCCCAGCTTGAACCCCTCTGTTGTCATCCTCCCCACCACCAGGCTTCCTTCCACTGCAGGGTTCTCTGCATGCTTCTCCTTCATCATGGGACACCCTTCCCTTAGCTCTCGACCAAACTAAACTACGGCTTTCCCTCAGGTCTTCTTTCCAGAGCCTCCTTCTCAGAGAATCCTTTCCTGACCTCCCTGAAGGAGCTAATTCCACTGGTACAGGCTCTCAGCACCCCCGTTACTCTCCCTCCGACAACAATTAACACTATGCACTTCATGTTCTAATGATGTCTGTCTTCCCCCAAGATGCCACACTCCATGATCACAGTGACCATGTGCTTTTGCTCACCATTTACCTCAATATCAAGAATAAAGTCTGTCATATAGCAGATGCTCAATAAAAAAAAATCATCGAATAAATAAATTAATGAAGAGAAAGAATGAATCCATCATCAAGTAGTTATCCAGCATAGATGGTTCATCTCTCTTTTTTTTAATTTTTATTGTTGGTTGTTCAAAATATTACATAGTTCTTGACATATCATATTTCACACTTTGATTCAAGTGAGTTATGAACTCCCATTTTTACCCCGTATACAGATTGCAGAATCACATCGGTTACACATCCACTGTTTTACATAGTGCCATACTAGTGTCTGTTTCTGCCTTTCCTATCCTCTACTATCCCCGCTCCCCTCCCCTCCCCTCCCATCTTCTCTCTCTACCTTATCTACTGTAATTCATTTCTCCCCCTTGGTTTTTTTTCCCTTTCCCCTCGCTTCCTCTTGTATGTAATTTTGTATAACCATGAGGGTCTCCTTCCATTTCCATGCAATTTCCCTTCTCTCTCCCTTTCCCTCCCACCTCTTGTCTCTGTTTAATGTTAACCTTCTTCTCATGCTCTTCCTCCCTACTCTGTTCTTAGTTGCTCTCCTTATATCAAAGAAGACATTTGGCATTTGTTTTTTAGGGATTGGCTAGCTTCACTTAGCATAATCTGCTCTAATGCCATCCATTTCCCTGCAAATTCCATGATTTTGTCATTTTTTAATGCAGAGTAATACTCCATTGTGTATAAATGCCACATTTTTTTTTATCCATTCATCTATTGAAGGGCATCTAGGTTGGTTCCACAGTCTTGCTATTGTGAATTGTGCTGCTATGAACATTGATGTAGCAGTGCCCTGTAGTATGCTCTTTTTGGTCTTTAGGGAATAGACCGAGAAGGGGGAATAGCTGGGTCAAATAGTGGTTCCATTCCCAGCTTTCCAAGAAATCTCCATACTGCTTCCCAGGTTGGCTGCACCAATTTGCAGTCCCACCAGCAATGTACAAGTGAACCCTTTTCCCCACATCCTCGCCAGCACTTGTTGTTGTTTGACTTCCTAATGGCTGCCAATCTGACTGGAGTGAGATGGTATCTTAGAGTGGTTTTGATTTGCATTTCTCTGACTGCTAGAGATGGTGAGCATTTTTTCATGTACTTGTTGATTGATTGTATGTCCTCCTCTGAGAAATGTCTGTTCAGGTCCTTGGCCCATTTGTTGATTGGGTTACTTGTTTTCTTATTGTTTAATTTTTTGAGTTCTTTGTATACTCTGGATATTAGGGCTCTATCTGAAGTGTGAGGAGTAAAGATTTGTTCCCAGGATGCAGGCTCCCTATTTACCTCTCTTATTGTTTCTCTTGCTGAGAAAAAAACTTTTTATTTTGAGTTTACCTCTCTTATTGTTTCTCTTGCTGAGAAAAAACTTTTTATTTTGAGTAAGTCCCATTTGTTGTTTCTAGTTATTAACTCTTGTGCTATGGGTGTCCTATTGAGGAATTTGGAGCCCGACCCCACAGTATGTAGATCAGAGCCAACTTTTCCTTCTATCAGACACAGTGTCTCTGATTTGATATCAAGCTCCTTGATCCATTTTGAGTTAACTTTTGTGCATGGCGAGAGAAAGGGATTCAGTTTCATTTTGTTGCATATGGATTTCCAGTTTTCCCAGCACCATTTGTTGAAGATGCTATCCTTCCTCCATTGCATGCTTTTAGCCCCTTTATCAAATATAAGATATTGTAATTTTGTGGATTGGTCTCTGTGTCCTCTATTCTGTACCATTGGTCGACCCGCCTGTTTTGGTGCCAGTACCATGCTGTTTTTGTTACTATTGCTCTGTAGTATAGTTTGAAGTCTGGTATCGCTATACCGCCTGATTCACACTTCCTGCTTAGAGTTGTTTTTGCTATTCTGGGTCTTTTATTTTTCCATATGAATTTCATGATTGCTTTATCTATTTCTACAAGGAATGCCGTTGGGATTTTGATTGGCATTGCATTAAACCTATAGAGAACTTTTGGTAATATCGTCATTTTGATGATGTTAGTTCTGCCTATCCATGAACAGGGTATATTTTTCCATCTTCTAAGATCTTCTTCTATTTTTCTCCTTAGGGTTCTGTAGTTTTCATTGTATAAGTCTTTCACCTCTTTAGTTAGGTTGATTCCCAAGTATTTTATTTTTTTTGAGGATATTGTGAATGGAGTGGTTGTCCTCATTTCCATTTCAGAAGATTTGTCACTGATATACAGGAATGCCTTTGATTTATGCTTGTTGATTTTATATCCTGCCACTTTGCTGAATTCGTTTATTAGCTCTAATAGTTTCTTTGTAGACCCTTTTGGGTCTGCTAGGTATAGAATCATGTCATCTGCAAATAGTGATAATTTAAGTTCTTCTTTTCCTATTTTTATGCCTTTAATTTCTTTTGTCTGTCTAATTGCTCTGACCAGTGTTTCGAGAACTATGTTGAATAGAAGTGGTGAGAGAGGGCATCCCTGTCTTGCTCCAGATTTTAATAGGAATGCCTTCAATTTTTCTCCGTTAGATGGTTCATCTCTTCTCTCTCTCTCACCCTCTCTCTGTCACACACACACACACACACACACACACACACACACTGAGTTATGGGATTATACTTCCTTGCCAAAATTGATTCATTCATTAATTTATTCAATAAACATTTATTGTGCTTTCTTCTAAGTAGATATCAAAATAAAGCATAATCCCTGCCCTAGGTGGCGGCATTATACTCTAGATTCTGTAAAGTATCAAGAAACAAATACTTTTGATTTTTTTTAATCCAGTCTGTCTGTCACAACTACTCCATCATATAATATAAAAGAAGCCATAAGCATATGTAAATGAAGGTACATGGCTATATTACAATAAAACTTTGTTTACGAAAATGGGGAGTTGTTTTGGAAGATGGTTGGTTGTTGGTTGGCTGTGGTTTGCCATCCCCTGCTATAGGAGAAATTGCAGGGTATATGTATAGACAAGTAACTTGAATTCACAGTAAATATTCTGGTTCGACAGCCATAGATTGGGTCCCTACTATAGACCATGCCCTGGGATTTGCTTTTGGGGCACAAGAGAAGTCCAGGCTGGCCCTAGGGGAAACTCATCACCTAAGGAAGGAGACCCAGGAGCCCATACATTTTGATAGAACTGCTTATAAGTGAACCAGGATGAAAGTCCATATGTTACACAGTAAAAACAAAGTATTGAGAAAGCCCAGAAGAGGCAGGGATGCAGGCATTTGGACTCCTGAATGATTCATCACTGGTAAGTGGCACATAGAATCTGAATTCCTTGGGTTGGATGGTTGCAAAGGGGAAGGGGTAGGGGCCAGGGGTCCGTGTAAGAGCTGGTGAGTGTAGCCTGGCAAGAAGGATCTGAATTAATGTGGCAGCTGTTGAAATGGAGTGGGGTGGGGGGATTTCAGGGATATTGCAGAGGTTCCATCTGTGAGACCGATTGCTAATTGGTTTATGCTGTAGTGATAATGCCATGAATATGAGTTCAGAGCTGTTTATCCAACAGTGGTAACAACAGATGCCCTGAGTCATCAAAACTCCACCTACTAGGTACCCAGTGACCTGCATGCATTCATAAATAAAGTAAAAGGCCAAGGTTGCAAACAGTGGGCACAGATGAAAAGCAGAGTTCTCCACATTATGCCTCTCAGGTTACCCAGCCATCATGGAAGCCCCCTTTGATGGATGATGCTTCTTCTCCCTAATTTTCCATCTGATCTTTGCTTCTCCGTTTAAAGGAGACGGCTTCTTGGTCACTGACTTTCAAAACCCCGGGTCTTTCTGGGAAGACCCAGTTCTAACTTGGAGATCAGAGCTTTATTCGCAACTTGCTCTTTCCAGGGCTGGAGAGTACTGCTGGGGGTAGGGGCTTATTGACGTGGGGCCTGAGGAAGAATTCCGAGGCACCCGCAAATGTACAGGGCACCAGGCAGTGAATCAGCTGCTCCTGCGTTCATTTCCTCCACACCTTCTGTTGGAAGTGCTAATGAGCAATGCAACCATGGAAGCCCCAGAGGGAGGCGGGAACCAAGGCGGGCTGATAAAGAGCACCACTGACTAATCATCCTCTGACTCATCCAGATCTCTTGGGCCATCTTTCACATCCCAGTTGTTTTATAAAGCTCTGTGGGAACCCTCATCAAAGCTCCTCCACCCCAGAGCCCACTCCTTGCTCCCCGGTGGACTGTTCCTCCACAGCCTGAGAGTCACCGAGGAAGGGGATGGACCTGGGGGCTCTGACTCCGATTCCAGCTCTGTGGAGTAACTGATAACAGGTTATTTGCTCTTTCAGAATGTCCCCTCCACCCTCACAGTCTCACACAAGGGCAAGTGACACTCATGACTGGGAAGCGTTATTTGATTGCACCGTCTCTTACATGAGCGAGACCCTATACAAAAACAGAGGAGTGTTTCAGTCAGCTTTGTCACTGCTGCCACTCAGGGACCTCACCAGCACAATTGTAGAGGAGGAAAAGTATATTTGGAGGTTCTAAGTCCATGGACAGGTGACTCCAGTCCTTGGGGGTTCAAGGTGAGTCCGGACATCACGGCGGAAGAGTGTAGCAGAGGAAAACAGCTCACATGATGATCAGAAAACAGATTCCACTTGCCAGATACAAATCTATACTCCCAAGCCACACTCCAACTCCCACCTCCTCCAGCCACACCCTACCCACCTTCAGTTACCACTCAGTTAATCCCTGTCAGGGGATTAATTCACTGATTGGGTTAAGACTCTTACAACCCAAACAATTCTGCTCTGAACCTTCTTGCACTGTCTCACAGGTGAGCTTTTGGGAGACACCTCATATCCAAACCATAGCAAGGAGTATGATTTCCTGTAGTTGGGGAAGAAAAACAAGGCAGAAAGGCAGAACCCTCCGGTTCAAATCCCACCTCCCAACTCAGCAAAGGGTCTGATGATAGGCAAGTCCTGTAGGTGGTGGTAGGTGGTATAACACCTCTAAGACAGAAGTGGCAAATGAGAAAGGGCTTTGGAAATGATAAAGTCTACTTTCAGCTCAAATGAGAGGAGGCATGCTTAAAGGAGAGAGCACAGACTTTGGAGTGACATTTAAATCCGTGCTCCACCTGGATATGAAACCCTGGAAGCCTTAGAATATCACTTCTTCTCCTGCATAATGGGGAGAATGATCCCCTAAGGGATGGTCAGGAGGACGCAGTGACATCTTGGAGGGTTTGGTAAACTGTAAAACACAAGACGGGTGAGAGCTGCTGTTGTTCCCATAACAGTAGCTGATAAATCACAGCCAAGCTCAATTCTGTGTATTGAGGAAAGTACAGAAAGGACATAAAAAGGAGATAGAAACAACAGTGTCAGACACTGGGGAGATTATAAAGATCATATTTCTCTATGCCAGTAAATTCATTCTTAATGGAGAGCTCCTGAGGAGAGCGAGCAGCTCAGGCTGAGAGGCCAACCTCAGCACTTTCCAAAGAGAAAGCCATTTTCCTTGGATCAAGCTTCCCAGGTGCGGTTCATAAGATCTTTGAGTCTCAAAGAGACTCCAGTCCCAGTGTGTAAGGTTGAAATTTGTCTATAAAAAAAGTAAACTTTTGTTTGCCAACAGAAGTACTCTGTAGCACCAAGAATCACAACTGTACTTTCACACAAATTCTGCAGAGACTTGAACTAGACCACGGGATGAGGAAAGAATATATTTGTTGGAGTTGGATCAACTTTAATTCCATTCCACTGAGAGACATGGTCAGCCTCGCTAAACCTCTTGCCCTCAATTATAAGCACATTCCTCATAGGTCTACAGTGAGGGTCATCTTGTAGGCAAAACCCTCAAGAAAGTTCTAGAGTCTTGGTTTAAAAACAAAACAAAAACTAAACTAAAAAACAGTCCCCAAATGTTGGAGGAAATTTTAAATGGGGATCAGAAGAAAGTCTCTGTGTAACTCTAAATAATAAGCTTATTTGGGGTTCATGAATTAATACCAAAAATTAATGTACGAAGAATTTGCAAAGACTACAAATATGAACCAATTTTATGGCTAACCTTTCATTTGCTTTCCTTTTCCTTCTTTTTCAAAACTTGAGATGTACAAAGTCTGATTGGCTATAGTCATCTCCCTCAGTGACTTTCCTTCCCCTTCCCCTTCCACAGGTGCATGTCTGTGCGAACACACATGCATGGAGAGAGAGAGAAACAGGGGAAGACGGGGGAGAACATTTAGCTTTCATTTGTGCTTGTCTTGGTTTTACTAACTGATGCCCCTAGTGACAGACCCATTATAGACTGACCCCGTACTTGGTTGTCTGTTGTCCAAATATCTTCATCAATGCCACCCTATGAACCCGAGCCAGAATGTCAGAGGTGTACTCTCAGGAGCTGGATTTCTAGGTTATGAGACAGGCACACACTTAATGGTTTTACCCATAATCATATTCTTTCCAGAATGGCTATACCAATTATGCTTCACTCTGTAGGGCATGAAAGAAGCCTGCATCTTCAAATCTTTGCCAATGCTTGATATGATTGGACTCTCTACTTTCTGCCCATCTGTTGGTAGTGAAGGGCATGTTATTATTGCTTTAATTTGTATCTCTGATTACTGGTGAAGTTAAGTATTTGATTACTTCCTTATTAGACAATCAGACTTACTCTTTTAGAAATTTCCTACCTATCCCCATATCTCATTTTATATAATGTTTTTAATTGTTGACTTATAATAATTTCTGGTTTAATTCTAAATAATAATCTCTTGCTGACTGCAGACATACAGATTTATTTATTTTTCACTGTTGATGTTGTTTATATGTCCTGTGTTGAATAGAGACCTTTGATTTTAGTAAAATCCATCAGTGTTAGGATTTGTAATCAGGGGTTTAATTTATGAATTCTTGCCTAAACCTGAAGTCTCAAAAACACCACTTGATTTCACCTGAGTTCAGAACCAAGAGTAAATAACAGTCACCTGTTATATTGGGCTCTAGCCTCCCCTGCTTGTTATCTTTTAAAAATGCGCTATAGTATCTTTATTTTCTATCTCTTTTGGTTATCAGACACTGGCACATATTTTCACCATATCAATATCAGTTTCTGTTTTCAAAAAAGTATGGGATGAACAACATTTACCTGTACTTTTGACTGATAAGATTAAGTGTATAACCCTTCTCAAGGGCATCTTCAATGTTGACCAAGTAAATTTTGCTGAAGCACTCCAATACATCATTGGAGTACATGGTACTACAAAATTAAAGTGTAGAGGTTCTGTGTCTGGGCAGATCCAAGCTTGAATCCCAACTTTTTCAATCACTTTGCAATGCGAACAAAATTACTTGACTTCTCTGTATGGCATTTGGAAAAAACAATGGCTCACATAGATATATTGGTTAGAAATAAAATGGAAATAATATCTTGGTTAGAAAGGACTAGATTTTACTAAAGCTATAAATGAATTCTAGAATCTCAAGGACTGAACAAACCAAAATGAGTTTCTTTTCTCACAAAGAAACATGTCCAATATAGGCAAGTTGCACATGGTCATTCCAAAGTCATGGTCAGACCAAAGCTGATAGAAACTCTATACTAGAATGTCACTAATCACCCAGCTAAGTGGGGAGGATGCTGTGGTTTACCTCCCAGATTCCTCCTACAGGGCTGAGGTGCCCATCACCCCAGAAGTCAAAAGTGTGGACAACTTATAGCTGGGCCCTTAACTACCCTCAGCTAAAGGGAGGTGCTACTCCCAAGGTTGTGCTTCTACCCCATAGAAGTCCACATCTAATAATTGGCTGATGTGGGCTATAACGATCTAGGCCTATCATGCAAGGACAACTCTGAAGGGCTACCTCAATGACAGAGCTCCATAAGGGATTGACAGAGCTTCTGCTCAGACAAGACTTTATCTCAGTTCATCTTCTCTCTTTCTCCAACCCTGTTCCTTCACTCCATGACAGGTGTTGTTCCTGGGAACACTAGCCAATAAAATGCTTGCATAAAAATCTCTGCCTCAGAATCTGTTTCCTGGAGAATCAGACCTCAGAGAGTTAGTACGAGAAGTCCTTCTAAGACGTTGACTTCAAAATGGGAGTGTGGAGATGGGCCACCTAATGCTAGGTCTGGTAGGAGAGTAGGAATATCCCCTGGCAGGCTGAAGTGGTATCATTTTTAAAACTTTCATTGATAATGAAACACAATGGGAGAATAGTGAAAGGAAATCCACTGGCAGATGCAATATCTAAGGCACTCAAGAGGTTAGGGGGGGGCATGATAATTGGAACTATGAAATTGAATGGCTCTTATTGGGTGCTATGAATGCAATGTGGAAAGACAATGAAGGTCTGAGGATGGTTTATCTCCAATTTAAGGTAAATTGTAAAAGCCAGAGAACTTCCTTGGCAACACATAAAAGACTCTTATCTCTTGTAGCCAGAGGGCAGAAGAAACTGAGAACCAGGCCAGGACTTCATTATAAGGATACGAGAGCTCCAACAAAGGTTGAATTCTAAATCTCAGCAAATCTGTTTTGCCAAGGTCAGGGTCCCCAGACTGGGAAGGAGTGGGGCCTAAAACCTGGAATGGGACATCTGCATAGATGCACTTGAAAACTTTTGAGTTCCCAGATTTGCCTGGACCCTTTGAACTTGAAGAAGTGCCCAGAAGTTTGAATACATAAGGGACAAAACAACGGTATATGCTTATGATCTCATCTCAGGGATAAACAGACTCCCCAGCCCTCCATTATAATGCTGTCTGAAAATACTTAGACCATCTGGACACTCTTCAGAACATGACGCTGGTCTGCAATATCAATGAAATTATGTTAATTGGACACAGTGGACAAGACGTGACAGGTTGATTGGAGGCATTAGTAGTTCTAAGAGGTTTCAAGGAACCCTTGCCTTAATGAAATTTTAAGGAACCAGTGGCCTGGGCCATCCCAGGACATCCCTCTCCAAAATAAAGGAAGGGAGGAAATTATGGTCTCTCATGCCTCCACTCCTAAAAAAGGAAGCAAAACAACCCAAGTATCTCCTTGGATTCAAGAGGCAGCATATTCTATGCTAGGATATTCTGTTGTGACCCTTTCATCAAATGACATGGAAAACAACCAGAGCAGGTCCAGAGTGCAGCACAAGGGGTCCCACCATTCGGGCCACCCAACCTGCTAGTTCCTCTTGTAAGAGATATTTGTGGTAGAAAAAGCACTTTGGATATCATGTAGCTAATAATTTCTTGCACAAAAACTATTTAACCTTACCTTTGCCCTTGTCTCCTGAGACGTAATCTCTGTTTGTCTGGGAACCTTGGGTTATCTAGTAATAATGTGATTTCAGATGATGCTGGCCACACCTTAATGTATAGAACTAAACCAGAAAGTTCAACAATGTGATTTAGAATAGGAACTTTTGATATCAGCTGACCTGGAAACTGAGATTAAGTGTACGAGCAATCCATCAGTCATGTCTACGTAATGCCATTCAGTTGAAACCCTAAACACCAAGGTTTGGGTAAGCATTCCTGGTTAGCCATACTCTGGACATAATTATATGGATGCCGGCAAAGCAGTACCCCCTGACCTTGCAGAGGAGTACCATGGAATCTCCTCATTTGGTATTTCTCTAGATTCTGCTTTGCATACTTCTTTCCTTGGTTGATTTTCATCTGTATCCCTTCCTTATAATAAACTATAACTGTATGATGGCTTTCAGTCTGCTCTGGGAGATCTTGTAGTGAACTGTCAAAACTGAGAATGGTTTCAGAAAGCCCTCAAACATGCAGTTGGTGTTAAGATGAGGGAAATATGATGGGGAATATCCCCTCTAACTTTTTAGTTGGGTTAAACTCACATGGAGATACTGGACAAGGCCCAGTAAGAGAACTACAGTGTAGACCCCTCAGGATTCTAAAGCAAAACCATTCCATCTGCACTGGAAAATTATACACTTAAAAAAAAAAAAGTAGACCCTAGCTTGTGAATGAAACTTAGAGACTGAGAATCACACGTAGCTGGAACTCCCCCATCATGAGTCAGACCTGGCATATACCACAAAACACAAAGCTGAACGGGCCCAACAGCAATCCATCATAAGGTGGAAATATCACATTTGAAGCCAGGCTCAAACAGGGTCATAGAGCACAAGTTAGCCTCCCAGACCCATATGGCATCATAATTGTACCATTGCTTCCCCTTCGGCTCACACCCATGGTCCCGGGGTTCCTTAACTAGCTGATGGAAGAACAAAAGAAGCCAATCTGGGTTTATAAATAAATTCCTTCAGGGTGCAAAAAAATTGAGTTTTGCTGCCCTGAAAGACTACAGTGAAGGAAAAATCCTCCTGCTGAATGAAACATAGAGTTGAATACCTGGCCAGCTATTTTATGTGGGCAAAGAGGTGGTTTAAGGTTAAAAATAAATATTATATAGGCTTTTGGACAATTGTGATTGGAAGATAAAACAAGAACTTCTTTGGACAAGTTGTGTAAGTGAACTTTTAGGAATATCTGCAATGTAAAAGGCATTTATTGAACAAACAGTTTAGCCAACTGACCTAAGCTGGTCATCAGACCCACTGCCCTATCACATACCGCCCTACCAGAGCCTGCCAATCTGAGATAGGGCTATGGAAAGGTTCGTACAAGATACCACTGAGAAAACCACTTAGAATGACATCTTCCAAGAATGTGGGCTATTCTCCAGAGCATAGGATACAGCTCTTGATAGCAGAGTGATGATTCCACCCCACCACACACACACAGATGCCCACATCCAAATCCCTGGAACCTGTGACTATTTTACCTTATGTAGTAAAAAGTACTTTGAGAAGGGGAGATTATCCTGGATTATCCAAATGGGCTTAATGTAATCACAAGAGTCCCTATTAGTGAAAGAGTAGGAGGGGCAGAGAAGGAGCTATAACAACAAAGCAAGGATGAGAGCCAGAGAGAGATGAGAAGATGCCACATTGCTGACTTTGAAGGTGAAGGAAGGGGCCAAGGCATACAGGTACCTCTAGATGCTAGAAAATCCAAGTTACAGATCTCCCTTTCAGAAGTGATGAAGGGAAGATACCTTGATCTGATCCCAGGGAGACTCATTTCAAACTTCACCTCCAACACTACGACCTAATGAATCTGTGTTGGTTTAAGCCACCAGTTTGATAAATTTTTATTGCAGCAATAGGAGACAGTATCAACCCAGTATTCCTAATCAATGACCATTATATGGTTTCTCTGTCATTACCAGGTAGAATGCACGAGTCCAGGAACCAAGCAACAGAAGTAGAGAATGAATATGTGTGACCCCTAACTCATTAGCCCATCTTTGGAGACTCAACACCTAGTAAAGAAAATGAGTCACATTATGCACATGAATGAATAAAATCATCAGTTACTCAAGTGCTTTGAGATTCTTTTTCCTCATCTATAAATGGGGAGAATATATACATCTCAAGAATTGAGTTTATTTATAAACAGAGGCTGACATAATTCTCATCTCCAAGTAAATTTTGATCGCTCTCTCTCTCTCTCTCTCACTTGACCATCATCATCTGAGCCTAATTCTTTTTCTTCTGAAATTAGTTTATAATCCATTCTCTCAGATGCTGCTAAAACAATAGTTCCAGCCTCCTCATCTCACACCTAGAAGGACATCATAGTTCCTGCTGGGCTCCCTACTACAGTCCTTCCCTTTCTATAATTCCTCCACTTTGAAAAACTTTCAAATTCTTTAAGATATCTTTTTTTAAAACCTTCAATGGCTTTCCAATGCTCTTAGGACACAAGTTTTAAATCCTAACCTTTGAACACAAGGAGCTTCACGATTCTAGTTTCTTCTTGGTTGTAAAGGAAGATGGGCTGAGGACACAGAAAAGTTGGAGGAAGAGAGAGATTCCAGGAAAACTGGGTGTTGTCTCTGCTTTCTGCTTCACAAGCATGTAGCTGCGCAGAAGCTGAGGCTTTCTTCAAGATCCACAAGAACCTGACATTTGTGAACATCTTTTAAGGGAAGGTGACAGTGTATTACTGTCGGGTGTTCCAGAATGGTGATTCATGCCACAAGAATGTGACCATACTCAAGAAAATTGTCACTGGCAGCAACACATATTAGAGTGGACAGAAGGACAACTCAAGATGATATGCTGAATCTGCTTCTGGAAAGTTCTCTCTCCTTGGCTGACTCAATTGGGAACATAAGAGCATTTCTGGGTGCACAGCTGTTTCTGTGTGTGCATATGTGCCTGTGTGTATGTGTGTGTTTGTGTGTGTGTGTGTGTGTGTGTGTGTGTGTGTGCAACTTTGCTACTTCCAGCATTCCTGAACAGAGGCACTCTTGGCCTCTGGGTAAGGATCCTTCTTGGTTATGTGGAAATCTTAAACATCTTGCAGGATATTTAGCATCCCTTGTAATCAGACATTAATGCCAATAGTGTGTCCCGGTTACTGTGACAACCAACCTTGCATTTCCAAATATCTACTAGGGTGGCAGAACTATTCCCCATTGAGGAAATTGCTTGATAGAAAGAAAACTCCACCAGGGTGAGGAACCTACATTTACATGACATCGCCACCATCTGGTACCACGCTTTCCACAAAAAAGGCAACACAATCAATATTTAGGGATGAGCAAATGAATCATTGAATTAAAACTTTGCATTCATTATTTCCTGGCATTGCAAATTACGCATGCGCTCTTTTCTTTCTTTGGAATGACCTCCCTTCATTCTGGTAAATCTAGAAAAATCTACCCATCCAAAGTAACGTCTACGGCAAACTTCCCCTGAGTCCCCAACAGTTGGCCTCCAAATGTGCTCCCTCTGCTGCTTGTTTGTAGCTCCTCCGTAGATTTTCCTATAGTGAGCTGGCTTTGTTTCTGTGCCTCTGGACCTCATAAGATTGTGAATACCTTGGAGAACATGATTGATGAATTATTTATCCATATGTCCCCCAGAGTCTCAGCAATGTCCCTGACATAGTAAAGTTGATGAAAATTTGTTTAATGAGTAAGCCAACAGGGATGGAAGAGAGAAGATTTTGAAGTCTATGCAGAATGATTTTTAAATCCAGGGGAAGATTCTGTGAAAACTTTATAGGGGAGGGATTTCCTGTGTCAGAGAAAGCCTAGGATAAGAGATGGGTTTCTGGGTTTTAGCCAGAAGAGAGGTCAAGAGAGCATCTTTGATGCAGTTGTACAACAACCAAGAACACAAGAGAGGAATGTCCAAAGACAGGAATGCCACCTGAGCCCAAGTGGTCCATCGTTGGAACATAAGACTCAGAAAACAGCCAGATTCCACAAACCCGGAGCAGCTCCTGCCTCAGCCCTCCGTGAGCCATGTCTGAGCCATGTATACTCTGAAAGGCAGGTAGACATGGGCTCTGAGATCAGGCTGCCTGGCTTTAAGTCTTAGCTTTACCACTTAGCAGTTAAGTGACCTGAGATGCAGTCTTTACATTTTCCATTCCTCAGTTTCCTCATCTGTAAAATGAGGATGGTGTACATATCTGAAGAGCCGTTTTGAGGTTTAAATGAGGTAATATCAGTAATATATTTAGAGAACTTCCTGATACATCATAAGCACACAGCCAGGATTGGTTGTATGGATGAAGAACTTACGCATCATTTAGAATCTTCTAAGAAAACCTCCTAGGACTTCTGAGTACCATCCAGGAAATGGAGTAGAAATCCTGATTTGGGACCATTACTCACAGAATTTTATTACACACACTTTGCAATTCTCCATTTGCAAATCCTTATCTACAATCTCACAGAGGTTAGCAGTAAAATCTCTAAGTGAAAGCCATTTTTTTTTTGAGAAAATTTTTGAGGATAATGGATAAAAAGAATCATCTGGCTGCCAAATTTTTATTTGGGGGGGGGGTGAGGCACAGCCCTCTACCATCATACAGGGGCTGACCCTTGAAAGAAGAATGGGAAGTCAGTCAAATCCCCAGGACATGGGGCCTAGCAGCAAAAGAAACAAGGGTCTTCCCAGGATAGAGAAGTGGCTCCAATGCTTCACCTGCCATTACAGAGCTCCCAGCAATGCCTAAAACTGACCTGTCACCTCTGCCAGAGTGCCCCATTTCTGGCATGGGACTGTTCTTTAAGAAGGTCTTACTTCAAAATGAGGAAAGGGGGAAAAAAAAAAAAAACTAGGACGAGTCTCATTGATAAAACTGAAGTTGTCACCAAAATTATCCATTTTTTCCTCCTTTCAATTTTTTTCCCATTTAGTTATAGAACTAGAAAATGTGTAAATGCATGTGTTCAGTTTAATGCACAATACTCATAGAGCGCCATTGTATCCCCCACATCTGGGTGAGGAAATGGAATGCTGGCAGGGTTTCAGACGTCCCTGTGGGCTCCTTGACAATCTTCTCCTTACTTCACCATTTCCCTTGGATTCGCCTTTGCTCTGATTCCACTGTTTTTACCAAATTATCATAACCCCGTGCCAAGATCAAAGCCACAGCTATGTATTCATCCATTCAAAACATTGTTCTCAGCACCTCCTCCAGGAGCAGTGCACTTCTGACTGACAGCAAGGTGAAGCCCTGCCCTCCAGGAGCTCAGAGTTGAGGACTCAGACAGACCAGAAAGGAGCAAGTGCCACAAGCAAGGTGCACATGTGACAGACAGCCCAGGTCCTCTGTGGCTGGGAGAGGACCCAGCTCATCCCATGTCCTGTGCCTCCAAAGCTCCCCTACCCCATTTCACCATATGTTACCCCTGGTCTAAAACAAAAAATCAATTCCCCTCTGATTGTTTTCGTCCCCTTTTGGAATCTGGCACCAAGAACACTCATCAGATGCAGGTTTGGCTCTAAGCTCTCCTCCTGATGAGCTATGTCATCTTAGAAAGCCTGTTTAACTTCTCTGGGCTTCTGGCTTCTCAGTAGTTAACTGAGGATCATAAAGCCACCTCTTGCTGAGTGATTGAGTGGATCAATCCCATGATGACCGCAGAAGCACGTTTCCTACTAGAAAGGACGGCGCAAAAGTTGCAAGCAATGTTCTTTCTTGTTCTCCTTTTGTCCTTGTTGAAACACATCTGTCCTTCAAGATTCAACAGCTCTGTCTTTTATGGACTCTCTAGCTTCCAGTCAGTCTCCCTGCCCCTTGACCCCCTTGTTATTTCTGTCACCTCACATCCTTGGTGCTGCCATTACTTTGTAAGAGCGAAATTTAGTTTCTCGAATCAGACCCTTGAGTATTTTTGAAAGTGGGATCATGTCTCCTATCTCCCTGGGGGTCTTCACAGGAGCTAAACCCTGCTTGATGTCATTTAGAACACCCTTTCTTGTATATTCATTGCTGACTGAGCATAGTGTACTTTGCTCTGTGTTGGCATTCAATTACGAGACACTCTTGGAATGGTACTTTGATATAGTTCAGTCAGAAATCTGTTAGGACATTAAGATGGCTGCAATGAAGAGAATACCGGCAATGCCTGAATGTGTAATGTGTTGTTAAATTGACCTACCTGAAGAAACGGAAGTTCCAGATTCTGATTGACATTCCCCCTCCTCCACTGCTTTCCCCTGGCAGGTCTTCAAAGGTGCCCATCTGCCTCAGTCTTGCCAACTGTAAAATGAAGCCATTAACTGCTGCCTATCAATTCTGAACAAATTAAACATCAACAAATTCTATGAATAAGCCTTTGGAATGACCTAGAAATAAAGGAAAAAAAAAAAAAGCCGGGCACATGCCAGTAATCCCAGTGACTTGGGAGGCTCAGGCAGGAAGATCACAAGTTCAAAGCCAACCTCAGCAACTTAGTGAGGCCCTAAGCAATTTAACAAGATCCCATCTCTAAATAAAATACAAAAAAAAGGGGGGGTGTTGGGGATGTGACTCAGTGGTAACATGCCCCTGGATTCAATCTCTGGTACCAAAAAAAAAAAAAAAAGGAACCAAACATATTAAATAAATACGAGCTTATGTCTACAGTACCTCAAATTAGCCATGGATATCATGAACATCCACCAACCTCATGGACAATCTGCTCTACTAATATTGTTTTTTACTAATTTAGTAAAATAAATAAATAAATAAATAAATTTGGTATTTCCTATATCATGGATTTGGGGGTTGAGAAAAGAAAGTAAACTTTTAAATATCACAGAGAAAATCTCATTCTCCCCAGTCCATATTCCTTCTCAAGCGCCAAAAGTCAGTGTTAAAGTGAAGAATAACAAGTTACCCAAATGCTAGACAATTTGTGATTCCTTTCACATCATTTCCCTTTGACTTTGGTTCAAAGCTGATAAGCCATAAATCAGAGGTGGAACTCTGATTTCAATGTACCCATTTTTAATGTTCTAAATTGTTTGCTTTTGGTCTAGGATTTGTGTACTTTTTTGCCAATTCACATAGCCATGCACCAACAGTTGGTGTTGAAGATGAATAAATTAACTGCCATCAATAGTTACTGTAACTTACTGTTTCTTAAAGGGAAAGTTAAAAAGGGAAGCTCAAGGAAGACAATGTTTAAAGCCAGAAAGACTCAAGTTTGAAACCCAGTCACTCACCACATAGATCACGGGTTACCTTCTCTGAGATTCTGTTTTCTCATCTACAAAATGAAGAGAATAAAATTGAGTTTGCAACACTGATATAAGAATTAGATGATGTTAGATAAAATATCCATCACGGTGTTTGCTCCGAGTAGATACACAATAAATTTAAAATGTCTCAGATACATGTTGGAAATTTACATTAAATCAGGTTTAATCCAGCTCTCTATACTTCTATTTTAACTGTCCTTGATTGGAAGCCAGTGAATGGGCCATGGAGGGAGGACAAGAAGTGGTCAGAATACCCTGGGAAGGAGGGAAGGAGAAAAGGGAGGAGGATTCAAGAGTTGAAAAAAAAAAAAACATATTCAGCATCACCATTACTTTAGATTGAATTATTGGGTCATTTAGAATATGGTTTCCGGGTTCTGTATAGGAGCCATGAGCCATCTTTCCAGTAGCTTAGATTTTGTTTCTAGTGGGTTGTGGTTTTTGCTGTTTTTGTCACTGCTGTTTTAATGAATGCCAGCAATGATCATTGTCACCCAAGAACAACTTACAAGCAGACATTCTTTTAACAACCAGCATTAACGGTGGCTATAGATTTCCTGGTTTCATCTATGCTACTGCTGCTTATAACGCTAGAGTTCATAAAGGTGAAGAGTGTCTGACAGCATACTTCTGGCATTTGAAGATTTCATTTGACAATATCGACTGCAGTGAACTGAACACCCACCAAACAACACTGATAAGAGTATCTCTCCTGGTTTTGAGAGGCAGCCTGATACAATGAAAAGAGATGTGGGCTCCAGATTCACAACAGCTGGTCCCACCCCCGATTCTACATTGGATTTGCTCTGTGACCTTGAGCATTTTATTAAAGCTCCCTGGCACTGAGCAGCATCTGTAAAATTGGGGCAGTATCATTGTAATACAGCTTCGACTCACAGTTCGGTGGCATGGCGTTTCTATTACAATCTAGTGAGCACCAACAATGGAATGAGCTGCGCAGAATACAGAATGAGTCTTTGGCTGACAAACTAAGCTGGGAGGGCAGGACATAAACCCAGAGAAAAGATGGGGAAACAAACTCGGTGGAATTACTCTGGATTACAAAGAAATTTACAAATACAGCTTTAGATAGACTAGTATAATGATAATAATTAAGAGGCAGGGGATGCTGAGCCCACATTGGAATGGAAGGACAGGGAGATTGGGCACTATAGCCCAGTTCCATTTCAACATTCAAAGCTACAATTATGGTGTTTGTGCTGGACGCCACCGCCAGTCCATTTGTATTTTCCTGGCTGGTGAGCCGAAGTCGAGCTTTGACGCATGGATTTTGGCTCTACCTGGGGGTGCAACCCATGCTATCAAGACAAGTCACACATGCAAATGACCCTTACCTCTGGCTCTTAGCTGCAAACATGGAGGATGGAGTGGGCAAGGGAGAATGGTCCTGCATCTGTTTATGAATTCAAGGGCCTAGAGCCCAGGGAAATAGAGGGCCACTTTATTGCCACAGCTACTATTTCCTGATAATTGGAAGAGGGACTTTGGTTATAAAACAGAAATCAAAATTACTGCAATCAACTAGGATGGAAACAAGAAAGGGGTGCCAAGTAGGAGCATGTGATGAATGGAGAAAGCATGTGGATGGGATCAGGGGATAAGAGTCCTGCCGCCATGTCCTAGAAGAGTAAAGTGAACCCCTCAAATGCAAGCAGGGTCCAATGAGAGGATTATATTTGAGAATCAGAGTATAGGACTCAGAGGGATTCCTAGCTTTGGTGAAAGAGCTCAGAGAAGGGTTCTTCAAGGTGTAGTCCACATACCGTGTTACCAGCCCACAGCAACAGAGGTACAGGCATTGAGGGCGAACACTTAGAAACTTTTACAGCAGTTTAATAGAGTAATTATATGTCTGTTGAAACTAATACTAACAAGAAAGAAATTGAGCTTTTATGTTTATGTCTTCTTAAAATTTCCTTTTTTAGCACTTCATTTTTATGATGTTTTACAAAAGTGCTGGTTTATGAAAGATTTAGAAATTAAATTTTTAAAAATGGTCGTTTACCACAGATAGCATGTTGAGAAGCAACGGTCTCGTTCACACAATGTCTGCAAGTTAAAGGGCTTTGCAAGCACACATCTGTCCAGGCTGCATGTGGTCTCAAGGCACCTCAGTAAGCATCTCTCAAGTACCAAATAGCACGTTAGTAGGAAAGGAAGCAAATACAGTGTATGTAGATCCAAATAAAATATCTAATTTACCAAGAGGTAGGTTTAGACTCAAGCTATATATCAGTCTGGATTTAACTAGAAGACAAAAATCACAAGGCAACTTAAACAAAGGAAGCTTAATATCAAGAAATATTAAGCTATGATAGGGCAGTAAATACAAAGATATAAAGAGCACTCTCAGGGTTACCTTACCACTAAGGGATCAATACTAGAGGGGATCAATAGCTAGAGATCAGAAACAACAGAAATCTGAAAAGTTTGCTGGGCTCCCCTGGCCAGAGTTGGCCTATGGTTGTGGAACAAGCAGAAACAAACTTCCAGGGAGTGGGTTAGTTCATGTTGGGGCTGGGCACACTGAAGTAGATGGGGCACAGTTGCAGGCATGGGCCTCAGGAGGGCAGTGTTCTTAGGGAGGACCATGGCAAAGTGGTCATCTGGTGAAGCTGGGACTGCAGGTGACCAATGGACTTCATGTTCTGGGAACATGACTGGGAGAAAAAAACTACCAGCTATCCAACCCCCACCTGCAGTCCCACCTCACTTGTGCACCTCTGATGGAATACCCATCAGAAATCAGAAGGCAAAGATGGTGCACCAGAGTCCAAGAGAAGCCCCCTCCACCGACAGTATTTCTCCCATGCCTTCCACTGGCAAAAGTTAGCATCATGGTCAGATAAAAGCTAAATGCTCAGTGTCCCACCTATTCTTGCAGAACACAAAGTGAGGACTGAATTTGGAACTAAGAGCCAACACATTGAAAATTGGCACACGTTTAGAAAGAACAGTATCACAACTGGAACACAGGAAAAAATAACTCATCAGGCAATACAATCTTTAAAACATAGGCACTCATTCAGAAATTTTAACTTTAATTAAACACCTAAGGGGTACAGAGAATTCAATGAGGATCTGGAACTAGAACACTTAACACACATACTAGACACATAACATCTGAGTGCTCAACTCTTGGTCAACTGTAGACTGATTTTCTAAAATTCATGCACAGCCACCCTTCCCTTCCTAAAAATTGAGACCAACATGTGAAACTGATGATATGTGGTATAGTATAGTGACCCAGGAGTCAGACAGATGGATTGGAATCAGGCTCTGCCATTTTCAAGTGATGTCATTTGGGGTACGTTAACCTCTCTGATTTTTCACTTTTCTCAAGTATAAATAGAATTATTACTACCTACCTTGTGGGCTAGTTGCAAGGTTTAGAAGCAATATATAAAACACCAGGTACAGTATCTGAAAATTAGTAGGTGCTGAATAAATGGTAGCTATCATGTGTAGGTGTCAGTTCTAACAAACAGGGAGACAAATTAGTTGAGCTAGGAAGTGTCCTTGACACTCTAAGGAAAGATGCTGCTATGTTCTACAAGAAGCATGGATACAGATAAAATCTAGTAAAAGCTAGTGTTGGAGTTCTCAATTACAGGCTAACTAGGAAAATGTGCTTTTCATTAAGAACATGCACCAGAATTAATGATCGGGCTGAGATCTTCAGCCCACACCCCATCTGCCTTCTTGTAAGGGCCTGGTAGTGGACAGAACTAGCCTCTTGAATTTGGGCCTAATCATGTGACTTTATTTGGCCAATCAGAAGTGGGTAAGATGTAAGGTAAGTGGGTAAGAAGTAGGTAAGACTTCCAGTTGTTCCTGAAAGGTGTGTGCATGGTTGAATATGCTCTCTTGTATTTCTGACATCTATTAGAACAATATTCTGATTAGCCCACAGATCCCAAGAGGAAGCTGTGACATGTGAAGCAGAATGACCTCGCCAACCTGCAAACTCAGGTATGAGAATAAATAGTTGTTGCTTTAAACCACAGGATTTGGGGGAAATTTGTTATAATGCAGCAGTGAATCAATAACCTATGAGAGTTACTATTGAAAGAATTATTGTTTGGGGCAGAAAATTTGACCATATGAATTCAAGTTCACTTCCAAGTGTAAGATGCTATAATGTTCCTTTTCATTCATTCATGGGATGAACAGGCAAAAGACGCAGAGCAGAATTTGTCTTATTTGCTGCAGAAAGAATGTTTTCTTTTGTTTTTGTCTTAATTGACTTCCACACCATAAAAAATCTAGAGATTTCACATAAAATTCTTGCTTCTAAAAATTCAGAAGATATGTCAACATTAAGCTACACCACAGCATAGTGGCCCTCAGTCACAAGGGCCACGTAGTGTCTGATAGACCTGGTGTGCACCCTCTCCACTTGGTCATGCTCCTCACCACTCTTCCCTGGAGGAGTGGAGAAAGCCTGAGGAAAGGCCTGAGAGATTACCATGGCATGTGTGGGGGTGTGGGGGGGTGTGCATGTGTGCATAGTCCCACACTCTAGTCCTGGTCAAGAAGAAAAAGCAGGAGAGTCAGGAGTGAGTGAAGGCATTTTCCAGAGCAGAGTGGAGGGGGTTTGGGGGAGACCCGCAATCTAACAAAGGAAGCTCAGGGAAGGTTTTCAGCAGGGAAATCTACAGGAATGACACCCCTCAGATCTTGGATATGGCATTCTTAAAGCTGGGTAGGAGAGATGGTACAGGGGAGGGACAAATGGCAAGAAGATCTGAGAGACACCGGACTGACCCACATGGGCAGCAATAAGAGACTTAGGTCATGAAAGAGCCCCGTTCCCGCCTGGTTCCGGCGAGAAACATTTAGCATCTTGTCTGGCTTTACTACTTTAAGTCATCTCTGAAATAATCAACAGAGTAGGGGAAAGGTGATGTTTAGGCTAGAGGGTGAAATGGGGCGGGGGAGAGTCTTCCCTGCTTCGCAGCTGAGGGAGATTGAACAGGAGGAGAGGGTGGGTAAATAGAGAGATGTCACAGCGTTTGCAGTAATGGCCTCAAGCCATGAGTGTCTCTTTTCTCTCTTTCTACACAGTCTGCATATATCCACCCCCTCCTTGTCAATTCCTGTGCTTTTAATGAAATAGTGCATGTGAAAGCAATTTGCATAGCACTGGGCACATAGCAGGTGCTCAATGAATATTACCCTGCATCTGAGACTCTGAGTCTGAATCGAGATAGACATTTCAGTTTGCCAATCTGTATTTCTGTCAGGTCTGCAAGACGAGCGTCAGCTGTAATGGATTCAGTACTTTGAGGGTATTACTGCAGCTCAAGAGGAAGGAGACCACTAATGAGGAGGAGCTTCAGCAAGACGAAGAGGATGAAAGAGTAACTCATACTTTTATTCTTACAGGAAATAATTGCCTAGAAATCGCATAAACTTTCCCAAGTTGAAAAAGAATACTGTACTTTAAATTCCCTCTAAAGCGCATGGTCTACTGACCACGTTTTTACCTGGAGCTGAGTCATTTGGCACAGTCAATGCAATTACAACCAAAGTCAATATACTCTTTCTGCTGCAGATTTCCTTTCATCAGTGGGTTTCAAAGGGTTGATATCAGTATGGGGTGGAAACACTCTTCCCAGAGCATCTTAAGTTATGGAGATGTGAAGAATTTATTCTACCATGTTAATTTTTTATGGGAACAGTATGATATAGTAAAGAGTATTAAAGTGTCAAGGATTCTAATACTAACCCTTCCATGTATTGAGACTTTGGGCAAGTCACTTTATTCTCTGGGTCTTAGCTTTTCCCTCTAAAAGGGGATTAGATGAGATCAGTGGCCTCCAAATCTAGCTGAATATCAGAATCACCAGGGGAAGCTTTTAGAAATTCAGATTTCTGGGCCCTAAGCCTATTACTCAGAATAAGAGATAGAGTCAAACTCAGGCCCTGAATAAAGAACCACAACTGTTCTCATTAAGGACACAAACCTGTAGTCTCGTGGGAAATGGTGACCTTGGCTTACTCAATCACATCTGGGTGTCACCTGGGGGTTGCTTGATGGAAACTGGGCTCCACGGGGGCAGCTCAGTTCTAACCCATGTACCTCCCATCCCACCCCCCAGGGACCAGAATTCTCAATGGGGAACACCTGATGGCTGCATCAGAGGTGCAAAAGAACCAGATTGACCTCACACGCTCATTTCATGACTCTCCTACCTTGTTATGATTTGGATCTAAAATGACCTTCCGAAATCTAATGAATTGAAAGCATGGACCCCAGCACGGCCAGGTTCAGAGATGGGACTTTTAGGGAATGACTGAGTCAGGAGAGTTCTGGCCTCACCAGTGCATTAAGGCATTTGATGTATTAATAATTTGAATTACTATGGGATGGTAATTAGGCATGGTGAGGCATGCCTGGAAGAAGTACATAATGAAGACATGGCCTCAGGGACTATATCTGTCTTCCTTTCTCTCCCTCTCTCCCTCTCCCTCCCCCATCCTTCTCTGCTGCCGTGAGCTGATGGGCTTTCTTTTACTGTGCCCTTCTGCCATGATGTTTCTGCCAGACAACCATGGATGGAATCTTCTGAAACCATGAGCCATTAATCTTTTCTTCTCTATGTTGTCTTGTCCAGTGCTGTTTTGGTGACAATAATGATCATGTCTGTTAACACCCAGTTGGCCCCAACAAAGCCTCTGCTAATATCAAAGGGAGGGAACATGCAATTTTCGTGGGAATTAGTAGGAAAGAGTGAACATATGTATAGAATAGTCCAATCTACCACAGGATGCCTACACACACACACACACACACACACACACACACACACACACGTATGTATATTTAAATCCGCAGGTGGCTTGGATACACAGCCAAGAATAAACGACCTAAAGTATTTTCTAATTCTTACATCCTAAGATACTTTAAACTGATAATGAGAAATCGAAGTCAGGTAGAGGAGCAGGTAATCTGGGTGAAATTAGTCTACATCAAGCAAAAGTCATTACTGATGGCACAACAAGATGAGGATCCAGTGAACTGAGAAAGCAGGAAAGCAACTAACCTTCCATGAGCATCTGTTATCTTCCAAGGACCTACCTATGAGCCCCCTTGGCTGGTTCTTGAGGGAGCCCTGCTGGTTAGGTTTGGTTATTCTCATGGTTTTTATCCTCTTCTTTTAGGTAAGGAAAAGGCTACAGGAGACAGTTCCCCTGCTAATGGCTGCAGAGCTGGCACGGAGCAGTGACAGGATTCCAACCCTCCTCTGCCTCCAGAGTCTCTGCTCCTTTCACTGCACCCGCAGTTTCTTAACCCGAGGCTCTGTCAAGGACCCAAGCCAGCATGAGGTCTACTGCAGGCAACCCCACATATGAGGCTGCACACATCTCCAGAGAACCCTAGAGTCTGTGTGTCTCCTCTCGCAGGTTGTGCCTCTTTTGTGGCACTTACTCGGTTTTATAACACAGTCCTTTCTACCAGAGGGTGTCTTGGCAAGTGACTTGATCTCTCTGTGCCTTGGTCTTCTCATCTCTAAAGTGACCACACTAGAACCTATCTCATAGGGTTTCATAAGGAGTTAATGAGTCAATATTAATAACACCTGTGTTGTGTGTATGTGCAAAGTCTGGCACAGGAGAGGTGTTTGTTAAATAAATAATGGTCTCATTTGTACATGTGTTGTATATAGGCTGGAGCAGTGGTTCTACTGACCATATCCCACATCCAGGAAATCTGAAACTCTGGGGATGAATCCCAACTGTCCTCCGGGCAACCCTGACACATCCAAACTAGCCAAGTGCCTTTCTATCCTCTGGCCTTATTAGAGATCCCAACAGATAGCAAAATAATAGTATTGGGCATTTATTGATTCTCCCAATGTTTGAGGCATACTTTGGGCACTTGTAACTCTCCTAACCACTCTATAAGGCAATTGCTATCATTATTCCCAATTTACAGAGGAGGACATTGAGGTACAGGGTAACAAGGATGAAGTGGGCAGACCTGGGATTTGAACTCATTTTGTTTAACCCACACTCTTTAAGTTCACCTGACATGGACGAATAAATCAGAAATAACTCATACTCACAAAGCCCTAGCTTGAACACAAACTTACCATCCATGACCACTCCCCCAACCCCCAGCCCGGCTCTACAGGGAAGTTAAAGATAGGAAACAATTGCTCTTCTCTGGGACTAGAAGTCACTGCCGCATCTCCTGTCTGCTGGGGCCACAGTCTCCAGTCCCAATTTGGGAAGACCTCCCCAAATTCTCTTGACCCTCCCCTCAGTCTCTATGTTTAGATCTCTGCTGCTCGGGATTCATCTGCTCATTGGTTTCTTTGGTCTCTAACTAGACCCCACCTTCTCCCAGGCTCACCCACATCTCCAGCCTCTTGGCCAGAAGAAACACTGCATGCTACTAGACTTATTACGACTTCTGTAGAAGACTCACTGAGCCAGCTCCTTTGGCTAATCTTTAAACCATGCTATCAACTCCATTTGTGCCTAGTTCTTAAAATACACGAAACAAGCTATCCTGGCTATTTAGAGGCCATCTCTAAAGGGCAGCTGTGGAATTCCTGAATTTGTTTTTCTCCCAGTGCAGTTACATGAGATCAGTGTCCTCCCTCCACTCACTGTATTTGCAGCTGAGCTAGTTCAGCTTTCTCTTGGATTCTGAGCGCTTTAATCATAGCAACAATGCGCACATAGTTATTTATAAAGTGCCCTTGCTAAATCCAGGTGCGGGGTGGGAACTAATAAGGAAACTTTAATCTCACCTGGGATAGAGGCCGTCTATGCCAGCCAAAGCAGCAGAAAAGAGCCGGGCTCAAAAGGGTCACCACTGGCCTTCCACGGCCCTCAGAGAGACAGACAGACAGAGAAGGCCTGTGCACATATGCTGTGGAGAGGGGCCCACAGATTCAGAGGAAACCCCAGCGGAGGCAGCAGCTGCTTTTGTTTCCTTGGAGGCAGAGCCCAGTGGGAGTGAGGAAGAAAGGAGCCAGAGGACAATTGCTAGAACGGCATTCCCTGGAGTTCTAAGGAGGCAATTAGAGCCACTGAGTTTGAGACTATCAGAGTGGGAGTGGACTTCGATGACCCCCTTGTCCAGCCCCCTTATTTTACAGCAGAGGTCACCCAGGCCCCCAGGAGGAGAGTGATTTGCCCAGAGTCACAGCATCCATGAGGGCTGGGACTAGAACCCAGATCTTGGTACAGCACAATGCCCTGCCTCTTCCAGAATCAAAGACCTCCCGGCAGAGGACCTGTGTTTGAGGTCAGGTGAAGGAGCAGCCAAGCTCAGGGCAGAGCAGGGCAGGGCCTGCACTTTGGTGCATCCACGGGGATAGGGATTTCTCTTAGGAAGCACAGTCAGGTTCAGGAAGAGGCGGAGCCTGGGAGGGACAGAGGAGGAACGTGGGCAGAGGCTGTTTGAGCCACCAGGCAATTATAATTTTTAGCTACCTGTGTAATGTCCTATGTCCTATTCCTGCCACCTTCAGCAAAGATGTTATTCATCTCTGCATGTCTAAGAGCCTATTCTCAGCGTCCTCAAGGGATCCTGCAAGGGAAGAATCCCAAGGTGCCTGGAGTCTGGCACTCTGAAGGGCCTGCCAGTATTCCCTTAAGAAGCCCTAATAAATCTGCTACCAATGGGGAAGAAAGGACCCAAAGAATGTGCGCTGGCTTCACCGCCCTCCTCCAGGAACAAGTGTCCTAAAGTCACGCAGCCTCACAAGCCCTTGACCACTGCACCCTCTGCCCTCCTCCCTCCCTGCACACTTGTCCACCTGAATTGTCTCTGTCTCCTGGAGCAGTCTGGGCAATTTGCATCTTTGCTGTTCTCTGCTTAAAAATGACAGAAGAACACTCCACAGAATGGAGCCCGCCCAAGCCAAGTTTCTGCAGACACCAACAGGGGCACCGAATTCGCCTTGACATTTAGCCAATGTGAAATGCCCTCTCCCTGTCCCCTCACACACACACCACAAAGCAGACTGTAAGAAGTACGGTGCTGAGAAGGCGGGGGCAAGGAAGGCACTAAAGCGGAGGAGGCACAGATCTTCCTTCCATGGCCCATTTAGGAAACACTTCTGCCCAGAGATCTGTGCGCAAGAGTCACAGAGGTCAATGGCAACTTCTCCGTCCTGGGTGTGCTTTCCCTTTCTAACCTTTAAAGAGGGGAGGAGGAAGAGAACTGCATTTCTCAGGAAACACACACATCACCACAATCAATTCTTCACCAACCCAGTGCTCTTCAAGTTCAAGATGGGGCTGTTATATATCAGAGAGGTGAAAGAGCTCATCCCAGGACACATGTTCTGTACCACAGAGTCGACATCTGTAATGCTTTTCCAGATGCCTGTTAGCCCTCTGGATTTTTTTTTAAGGTGCTATATTTAGGAAAGGTAGCAAATATTGTCACTCAAAAGCCTACATTTCCTTCCAATTAAAAAGATATGCAAAAGGACCTCTTCTATTTATCTTTTTTTATGTAACATGCCCTCTAGCGCTTTCTGCTGTCAGTTATATGGCTCACTCTCCAATCGCAGACAGAAGAGAAGGATTCACTAAAGGGGGGAACCTCTCCACAGCAACTTTTTACAAGAAGCCCTACGGTGGGACTAAGCCCTTCATCCATATTAATGAGGCATGTGTGGAAGTGGCAGGAGCGTTTGGAGCGTGGCTGAAAGAAAAGTGCTTCTTAACTTGGAGCTGATATAAAATACAAGCCGTCTGCTGGCCTGTGAGGACATTTGATAAGTTTTTAAAATGGCAGTTTCTTCTTCAGGGTTCTCAAGTACCAACAAAATAATCCTACAAAACATAAAATGCATAACCCAAGCTTCAGTGGAGTTCCCGTGGAATTAGGATCTCTGCTGTTTATAAACACTGGTGAGCCCCACTTCCCGGTGGTCCATCAGCAGAGGGCTCTGTCTTCATTACCTCCTTCTGTGAGGTGCACCCACGTTTGTCCCTGGCAGCAGGAACCGAGGGCATTATGGTGGCTCAGATGCCATATGTTGACAGAATGAAATGGCCAACAGCCAGAGGTTGGGACTTGCATTGGGATGTCACTGGGAGATGGTAGATGACTCCAAGAAATGTATCACTGCCATCTTCTTGGTTTTTGATGCTGTCAAATGGGAGGTTGCAGCACAGGGACTGGGACAATGAAGACTGATAGAACCTGGTACTTCCAGATGTAAAACATTTCATCTTGATTGATGTGGGTCAGAGAAGTGGACCTCCCAGTGCCCTACCGCAGGGATGTGCCGCTTCCAGGCAGAGCTTTGGGGATAAGTGTTCTTCTCACGTAGATGGCTGCCCAGGATGGTGCCTGCAGCTCAAAAGGTGACAAATCTCATGCTAACATCTTAGAGTCTTTGATGGAGTAAACCAGGAAAACCTATATTTCAAATCTTCCTTGTTTTGCTAGAGTTGGAGGCTATTTGAAAGAAACTTCTATGAGTGGGAGGGCAGCAGGTGCCAAGCTGCTTTAAAGTGCTGTCATCAACAGGGGGCCATCAGACTGGGGAGAGGACATTTTTCCCTTGTGTGGGCTGTAGCTCTACTGTCCTACCCCAAGAAGCTCTGGGCGAGTGTCTGGAGATAGCAGCACAAGCACACAGACCGCAAGTTTCACAGAGTCCTAGCGGAGCATCTGGCACGTTTTGATGTTCAGTTAATGTTTGTTTTAAGCATGAAAAGCTGGGGTTCTCAGCAAAGGCAACGGAGGGCATCTGTCCCAGGCAGAAACAAGTAAGCCTGAGAGTGGGGAAGAAAGTGGGGATGGATGACGGATGTAACTGAAAAACAAGAGGGTAGGCCCAGGAGGGGCATTTCTTGGGGACTCCCAGAAACAATGAGGGGACATTTTTTTAGAGGAACAAACTTCTCTTCAGCTGCGGGAGAGTAGCTCAAACAATGGAAAGTGTTGGCCCAGTAAAACACACACACACACACACACACACACACACACACACACACACACACCACACACTTTTCTCAAGTTTAAAATATCTTTTAGGCTCAGGGGGCTTAGGCAAGAGGATTGGAAGTTCAAAGCCAGCCTCAGTAAAAGCAAGTCGCTAAGCAACTCAGTAAGACCCTGTCTCTAAATAAAATATAAAGCAGGGCTAGGGATGTGGCTCAGTTGTCAAGTGCCCTTGAGTTCAATTCCCTGAACTTCCCCCAAAATCTTCTATCCTAGCTTTATGACTTATAAATCAATAAATAAACATGTATTAAGTCCAACCTTGCCAAAAATATTTTAAAAATCTACTAACATAGCCTTTTTCTCCAGGATTACTAAGGGTTCAAAAACTAGTAAATTATTTAAAATTCTACCTAGCACCAAAGTACAAAGAATTAATTGAGAACAAGGGTTCTAAAGCATTAAACCTGAATGTAAAAAAATAATATGCTAAAAAAATAGAGCAAAAAGTAACTTTCAATCGCTCTATAAATTATTTTCTTTCATCCCTAGACTGATGGGAACTTTTTAAAAAAGCCAAGAACCAGAATACCACCGGAAGACATCTGTTCCTCTCATCCTTTAGTGAAGTACAGATGGAGACTCCTCCGTGGTCTTGGTAAGAGGAATTGGTCATGCTCATTAGCCTGGGCAGATTTAGGTTTCAAATAATAAGCTAAATTGAGAACTACCAAGAGACCAACTCTTGTAAAAGCTGTACTGTAGCCTGAAGAGGGACATGCCAATTTTAGATTAATTAAAAAGGTTATTAAATTGTTCAGATGGCATGTTAATGAGCAATCTGCAGGGGCTCAGTCAACAGCCACACCTCCCATCCTTAATTACAGGACCCTTACTGTAAAGAATCTGGATAAGCACACAGAGGAGCTAGAAGAGCATCCTTCTTGAATATAATGTGAACATGGTCAACAGAGGACATCTCATGAAGAAAGATGGCAGTGACACATGCAATGTAAATTATTTCAGAAGAAATGTAATGCTCATTGCAGCCATCTCAGAGATACTGAGATGTAACAGTTAATTAAAGGTACAACAGATCACATGCCTTTATAATAAATTCTGAACCTAAGAGGTGCAAGTGCTTTGGTATATTTTCTAAACTCCCATTTTTCCAAATACTTGGTGATAAAAATTAGAAGTTGTTATTGTTTCTATTTTACAAGGCTCACCGAAATTTATAGATCAAGACGTTGTAATATCCACAACCTATTTTAGCATTCATGCCAGAGAAAGACTGCACTACTGTCCAGATCAGTAATTCTCCAAGTGTGGGCCACATGGGGCTACCTAATGACCCCTTGCACTGATATATAATTGCAACCCTGCTTTGGTCCTTTTGTGTGAATTGCCAATAATTCCATAGACTTTAGTTGCTATAAACACCAAGTTTATTGTCTAGTAAATTCCTAATGAAGTTGATAATGGCTACTCAAATTTGGCATTCCTAAACTAAAGCTAGGCAGCTCCTAAAATTTATTGGGGGATATAATTCAATATTCTTCTAAGTCTGTCACACAGTGCTTAGCAGGGATGAAAAACTCCTATTGCATAAGAACACTTGCAGATTACTGGAAGCCTCGAAAAATTTAGGAAGGGTGATTTGTTTTCAGTGTATCAGAAAATCTGGAGCTATTCATCATTTGAATAGCGGTCATTATTTTTTTAACTCAAAATTACTATTAATTTATTTTTGTTACTAATTTGTGAGTTATTTGGTTAATCCTATGGCATTCTTCCTGTATACTGAGATGCCACTATCACCATGTTCTTTTCATTAGAAAATAGAAATATGTAGAATAAATGCATTGTGGGTTTTTGTACTAATTGGGTTCAGTAAAAAATAATGGAGAACATTAGTCTACACAAGTAATATTGCATAGCAGTTGAAATATAGCTTTAAACCTTTTCTGAATATTTTTCATGACTAAAACATGAAGAAAAGTCAGAAGCCAATATATTTTACTTTTGTCCCTAAAATTATACCTTTAGAATAAATGAACCAATTGAATGAATAAACATTTATTATAGGGTATGTTGTGTATTTTTTTCAACTTTGTTATTTCAATAAATTTCTCCAAATTAGGAATACCAGGTTTATTTTTATAAATTTCACCCAGACAACAAATAATTTCTTAGTTTTCTTATATCCCAAATATTGCATGGGAAATACTTACACTAAAAATTATTTATTTAAAATTCAAATTAAATTGGTTGTGCTAAATTTTATCTGGGAACAACCCCCCCCACACACACACAAAAACCATCTTGTATTTTATAGAGAAAAGCAAGAGAATTTAATAAAGTATGTTTTGTCTAAAGTACCAAATCAGATTGATTAGTATTGCTGATCTGAAACATTCAGAGACTCTAAAATCTGGGTTCATGATCGATTAGGAATGTCTGCCATGGATAAAACCCAAGGATTTATTAATACTGGTGTTGATTTTTTGCTGTTTCTGCCTAGTTGCTGAACTAGAACTTCTACCTTATAAAGTCTTATTAGAAGTTATCTATTGACTGGGACTCTATCTTCTTTTGTCATGTTCTCCTTCACCTTTTATGGTATGGAATCATTAGCCTTGGTCAGGGTCTTCATGTAGGGTTTTGCTTCTACCTAGAAATTTCTTCTCTTCTTCTGTGCCCAAGAAATTTCTGTTCATTCTTCAGATGCAGCCCAAACATCCCTCCTCAGATCAGCTTTCTAACACCCCAGAAAAGGTGAAGAATCATTTAATATAGACTCATTGCAACTCTCGGTTTGTGAAAATTACGTCAATATTTGATTCATATATTTTTCCCATGACTAGACCATAAAATTCTCAGAGGCAAAGTCAGTCTTTGTTTTATTTGGCATTTTATCTACAGAATCTGACATGGTGATTGCTATACATTATCTTATTAAGTGACCGCATCATTTTCATTCTCAGGCTATAATCACAAATTACTTAAAGACTTTCTAAAGAAAATAAATAAAGTAAGCCAAGTAAAAATCAGAGTAACTTGTTAATTTACACAGTTGCTGCTGTAGTTTGGATCTTGACTGTTCCCCAAGGCCCACATGTTAAAGGCTGGGTCCTCAGCCTCTGGCAAGACTGGCAGGTGATGGAGTCTTTAAAAGGTATGACTTTGTGGGACAAAGTTAGGTCACTGCAGGTGTGCCTTGAGCTGGACACTGGGATACAGACCCTTCCTTTCTCTCTTTCCTTCCTGCTGCTATGTGGTGAGTAGGCCTCCTCTACCACATGCTCCCTGCAAAGCAACAGAGCCAAGTGACCATGAACTAAATATTCTGAAATTGTGAGCCAAAATAAACTTTTCCTCTATATCAGTTATTTACCTTAGTTATTGTGTCACCATGGTGGAAAATTGACAAGCACACTTGGTGTCAATATCTTTATATATTTGGAAAACACTTCAGTGGAGAGTTGAATAGGGAAGAAAAGTTCCTAGGTATGTACATATTTGGGGTTTTGCCATTAGTTAAATAGCAAACATTTCATTAAAATGTGTTCTAAGCATGCTTCTTTAGTAAACATTTTTATCAATTCACCCATCTGCAATGGCTTTTTTGATATGTCAGGAATATAGGCTATTATACTCATTATTCAAGCACTAATCTAGGGGTTTCTATGATGCTATGTTGTAGATACAGTTAAGGCTCCTAATCAGTTGACTTTAATTAAAGTCTGTTAAAAAAACCAAACCCTACTATTTATGGATATTACGAGCAGAACTGATGCAATCAGTGGAAGACTTTAAAAGAGGCCTCACTCCTCTCTGCAAAAGAAAACATTCTGAATATAGACAGCAGTTATGCCCCTACTTATGAGTTCCAGTTCTTTTATAGCCCTACAAATTTCAGACTTGCTTATTCACCCTCACATTCACATAAGATGATTCCCTCTGGGTGTGTTTGTATGTTCTATTATAATCTAAATGTCAATCCCTTTATGATGTGAAAGTTTGGGTCTCCCAACCCAAATTGATATATTGAAACCCTAATTCTCACAGTGATGGTTTTAGGATGTGGGACCTTTGGGTAGTGATTGAGTCAGAAAGGAGGAGCCTTTCTTAATGGGACCAACACCCTTATAATAGGAACCTGGGAGAGCCACCCCTGAGGACACACAGAAGGCACAATCTGTGAACCAAGGGGGGGGGGGGCCTGAATCTGCCAGAGCCTTGGACTTCTCAGTCTCCAGAACCATGAGAAATAAATTCCTGTCATTTATAAGCTGCCCCTGAACCAACTGAGACACATCCTCTATGACCAAACCCTGAATCCATTCCTGCCCCATTCCCTGACTCCTTAAGAAAGTTAATAAACTCAGGTGCAAGTCGATTTTTAAGAACTCAGGGAAGAAACTGGGCTTCATGCAGACCAACATGGTAGCATGGTGGTTGTGGGGAAGATGGGACAAGAAATGCAGCCCGCCTCCTTCAACCCCCCATCCCACTTTCTTACCACTACCACCGCCAGCAACATGAGAAGGGCTACCAGTGTTCACTGGGCCACACAATTGTGGTTTGGGGGAAGCGTTTCCGGATCTCCTAAGTGGGTAGAGGATTGGTTAACGTCTAGTTACCTAGATAGGATGTCATTATTTCCTTCATCACATGCTTAGGCATTTCCAGGAAGCTAAAGGCTTTACCTAATTGGCTAGTGTTAAACTGTTAATAGGTCATTGTAAATTTCCCAAGGCAGCAGCCAAACATCAAACTGGCTAATTAGCAACAAAATATTTCAAATATTTTTAACATTCATAGCAGGTTGTCAGAAGGGCAAATTCCCTTAGCATACACATTCAGATTCAAGTTCTGTCTTCATATACTTAAAAAAATAAATAAATATCTACAAGTCACAAATACATTTAAAACATCCTAGTCTTGTGTGAGTTCTTACAAACAGTTGCTGTTCAATTTTCTGGTAAGTATTCACCAAAAGTAGCAAGAACAGATTTTCTCCCTCTTCTAATGGTCAAGGTCCCAACTCACTGCAGTTTCCCAAATGAGTTTTTACGTAACTTGGTTCCCTCACAGCTGCATACATGGGGGTGTGGAGACAACGGAAAGGCTGACCAGAAATACATTTCTGACTGTGATTCCTGGAAGTTATTTATTTTTTGTGTGTGTGCCTGTTCAGTTCAATTCCACTAATATTTATGATGCAGACGCTGTGCTAGGTGATAGCAACACAGAAATGATTAATATCTAGCTCGGGTGCTCTGTAGGTTCAACATCTAAATAATGAAATGCCATTCCTGTGATAGGAGTAGAATAGAGGCAGAGAACAGTAGGGAGAGTGGCTGGCTCCTCTGGAGAGGGTGGGAGGTCAAGGAAGTTTGTAGTGTCGTACAACGTCAGAATTTGAATGCAGTGAATTGGAAATGCAAACGTTAGAGTGCATTTGAACAGGCACCAAAAGGCTAGAATGGGATGTCCAAGAAAACAAACTAGCAAATCTTAATGGGCAACTAATTCTACTAAATAGCTCAATAATAACCCTGAGGAATTGGGAGAGGAAAGGGCATCTCAAATAAAGAAGAAACGGATGAAGTATTGAGTCCTTTTGGTGGTTGATAAGTAAGGGACTGCTACCAAGGCAGGTCATGGCCCTAAAGAAATCAGCCCTAGGTCCTAAGAATAGCCACATGTTTTGAGAGTCAGCATGTTAAAAGTAAGAATCTAGTATTTGTGACTTTGAAAGAACAGCCTTTCTGTCTGATACTCAGACCTAAGCCAATAATCAATTGTTATTGCTGGAAACTTTGTTCCTGGCTGTATCCCCCCACCCCCTAACTCAAACACAAAAGATGCTCAATAAATAATACCAATAATAATAAAAAGTTATCATTTCTGGAGCTGTTTTTTTCTACATGTCAGAACTGTTCTCTTATGGGTATTAACAAATCTGACTAGGTTTTAAAAAAAAAAAACTAGGAGTCTCATGGAAAATTTGCATTCTCAGAATTTACAGTCAACATTCACATGTACCCCCTCCGTGGGCAACTTCATCCCTGCCAAGGTTTTAACTACAGTGCATATGTAAATAACCTCCAAGGCTAGGTCCCAAGCAAATCTATGATGGGAATGCCACTTATGGGCTATGTTTTTTCAAAGATTTATGGAACATCCAAATGAAACAAAATAAATAAATTCCAATAACTATAAAAACCCACATTATGTGGGCTTCCAGGGAGGATTTTGTAGATCTCATTAGATAGCACTGAGGTTTTGTTTAGAACACAGAAGAAGTCAGAACCATAAAGTAGAAACATTTTGCTATCCTACCAGTAATAGAACATTCAGTCTCTACCCCTCCTCCATATACAAAAAGTTAAATGAAAACAAACCATGTTAGAAACCTTGCAAATCTTACAAATGAAGCACAAAATGACAGGACACAGACATATGGCAATTTCTACCATGACCTTGCAAAACAAAATAGCATATTTTTGAATGAAAAAAAAGCAGGTGAGATGACATTTAATAAAGTAGGTTAGTGGAATGCCTCAGGATAACACCAATCTATTTACTAACTGCCACTTCTTATGATCATTTCTCTTAGTAATCTAGATCCAACAATCTGGAATCCAAATTTAATGAAACTCTAAATAGAGTAATTAATTTTGTTTAACTTTAAATGCATTCCAAAATATGTGTTTATAAGGGTTTTGCTATTTCTATGAAATCTCTCTCAAGTTTTCAAAAGTATTTCTAAAAATTTTCATAGAGTAAAAAAAAAATCAGTAAGAGAGCTCATGTATAATGGCATAATTTGGCATGAACATACTTTATATACAGAGTTAAGAAAAATTGTGCTGTGAATGGATAATTATGAATGTAATGCATTCCACTATTGCCATGTATGTAAGAAATTAAAAAAAAAAAAAAAGGTAAATTAATGGGGAAGGGGTGGGAAAAAAAAACAGAAAAAAAAAAAAAAGATGGAGGGAGCTGAGAGGTAAAGTAATTCACCCAAATTCCCCAAACTGGAGACAAGCAAGGCAGGGTTGAAACCTGTCTGCCCACTGAATAAAGGTGGTGGGAAAACACAAAGAATTCCTAATATCCCAGGCAAAAAGGTGGCATCCTTCCTTTGAGTAATTTCCCTTCCTGGGCCTCTTTCTCAAGATGCTTATAAGAAACATTGTTTTTCTCTTACCCGATTTCTGGATAGGCACTGTTAGGGAGGAAATAACTTTATAACACATTTTCATAAAGTATCAAAGGAAGTTATGACAAGAAGAAACCTAACAATGAATTCCTGAAAAACTGCTGACTTCACTGAAAACTTATTATTAACACTTGGCATTTGCTAGAGCACTCATCCTGACCATGCTGCCCGTGCAAATGCAAACACCCATGTGGGGTTCCATCACAGAAGAAGTGTGCAAAACACTTTTGATTACAGCTCCTCCCACATTCCTCTTGGGAGTCATTAACATGGAACCACCTAGGCTTTTTAAATTCTAACCCAGAGTTAACCAAACTTATGTGACCAGGACGTTTCTACAACATACTTATGATTTTGTTTTGTTTTCAGAAGACATGTTAAATATTACAGAACTATTGTTTTGAGGAGCACCTTATAAAGCATTGTTGCAGTCCATATATCATTTTATATATATATGGTGGTTAACTTGAGGGATATATAGAGGTCCCTCTCAACACCCTTTAATAAAACCAAAATGTCAACACTTCTTAGAGGTTATTGGACACTTGAAGTTTCTAATTAATATGCTTATCATGCTTAATATTCCAGGAATCAAGCATTTAAAGCCAAGAGGCACCATCTCCTTAAGAGAGCCAACCGACCAACAAGTCTAACCAGGCCCTTGGCTGCCCTGTCGCTATCCATTTCAAGTGGAAGAAAAGAGGCTACCACAGGCATGAATGAGCCCACACTCTCTGCTATTGGTACATCTGTAAGGGTCCAGCGAAGCGTCGGAGGGAGAGACCACAAGAGACCGGCTCCATGCAATTGGCAGAAGGGGTTTTATTGATTCAGCATGCTGAGGTTCCAGGCTCACTCAGGAAGATAGAGCAGCCCAGAGCCCCGAGCAGAGGTCAGGCAGAGCTTAAGTACACTTTTTGGAGAGGGCGGGGGGCTTTGCATACATCAGAACAAATCATCATGAGGCGCGGGAAAATTGAACAACAACTCTGAGACCTGATTAGCACATTTATTGGCGGGAACAGATCGGACAGGGGTGATTGGTCACTTCTAAGCGGGGTGCACATTCAAACTGATTGGTTTTGGTACTTGCGATGTCTACGTGCCATTTTACACAGAGTCCCAAGTGATTAGACAACCAGAGGAGTCAGTGAGAATATTTACTGGGCAGTTCGGGTATTGTCCTAACAGCTACAGAGATTACAGGTTCTGGGGGTAGCAGAGGAATTGTAACAATACTTAGTCTTTTACTCTTTAACCCAAGCCTTGTAGCCTAGAAACTTTACAATGTCCGGTGTTTTACACTTTAACTCTGGCTCTGCGGCTTAGAATCAGCTTAAAAATTTTACCCTTACACATCCAACACTCGCTTCTCAGCCTTTTGGCTCAGATCAAGTGTAATTCACACAAAAACAGTACCTCCAATCTGTTGATTCCTCATCCTAAGTATTGTTCCAGTGTATGGCTTCCATTGCTACCAGCTCAGCCCAGATTTTTGTTACTGCAAATCATTATGTTTCAGGCTCTCTTTTCACCAAACAGATCCCAACAAACATCATCTTTATTCTCTATTGAAGAATCTAGAAATACTATGAGAACAAGTCCTTATCTTCAAAGACCATATCATGCCCACTTTATACTTTGCATTACTCTCCATTCACTACAGAGGACAGTGTCTTTAGTCTTCTTTGTGAATTCCATCTCTTCCTGCCTTCCTTGATTTTCTGTCTATATTTTTGTTCTTTTTCATTTTTCATCCAAACCTCATGTATCTTTCAAATTCTACCTCTCCTGACAAGGCTTTTAGTAATTTTACCCAACATTGATCTCTCTCTTTCCTGTACCAGAGTTGAGGGTACTATTAAATGCATTTAATACATGATTATATAATTTCATTTTATTCTCTGTTACAATTGTGTATGTTTTGTTCCTATCTTACCACCCCTCATTTCTAAATATAAATCTCTTAAAAGAACAAGCCTTGTCATAATCTTAATTTGTATTCTCTACCACATTAATCATGCACTGGAAATGTAAGAAATACTTCCTGAATCAATGACTGGAATGAAAACAAAATGATAATTATAAATGGATATCATGCAATTACTAATGAAAGCCAAATAGGACTCTCCTTGATAACACATTATTTGGAATAATTTTAAAATATTGTCTACTATGAGCAGCATAATTCCATCTTTGTAATACTTTATAATTCAAACCTTTCATCATTGCAGACTACCTCCCCCCAAATGAACAAGGGTTTCTCTTCTCTAAGAAGGGATGGAAATGAAGAAACAGGCATGACTGTTGGTTTCACATCTCCTAAAACCAGGGGTATGTTGGGCAGACCAAGGGTGATCCACAATTCTCCTTGCCTCTTACTATTTCCTCCTGTGTGAAATCCTCTCCCAAGTGTAGACAGGACCTATGATCCGCTTCTAACCAATGGACTTTGGGACAGAGATGGGATATAATTTCCATGAATATGTTTTATCAGATCATAGCTTCTATCTTGCCTTCTTTGTTTGCATGCTTTTGATGAAGCAAGTAGCCATTTTGGAAATGCCCATATAACAAAGAACTGTGGGTGGCCTTCAGCCAACAGTAAGCTAAGAACTCTGGCCCTCAGTCCAATAGCCTTGCAGAAATGGGATTGTGCCATCAAACTGGTAAGCTTCGAAGCAGATCCTCCCCCAGTGAAGCCTTCAGATGAGATCCAGACCTGCCTGACCCATTAATGGCAGCCCTATGCGAGTTCCCAAGGCAGATGGCTTAGCTCAGTCATTGGATTCCTGACCCACAGAATCTGTAAGATGGCAAATGTGTATTGTCTTAAACCAGTCAAGTTTGTAGGAAATTGTTATTCAGCAATGAATATCAAATAAGAGATGTTAAAAGAATAGACTCCTGATTTTTTCAATGACTGACAGACATTAAGATGTACCCTATCAAAAGAACCAACTTGAGATCTAAATATTCAGTGTGGACTCTCTCCCATTGTGAAAATGCTGAAGAAATTAAAACTCTCTTAATGATACCCATTGAAGCTTGAAAGCACAGACACAATCATTAAGAATCCACATTATAATATTGTTTAAAGTCTTGGCCCCAGCATTCGGAGTAGATTTTTTTAAAAGTCTTTGTTAGATGTCTCTATCAGATGTGTCTGTCAAAGGTCACACATCCTAAAAGTTACTGACTCTCTGTGTAGAGTTTACTATGGTAAATATTTCATTACCAAGTATGAAAATTCTTTTAATTGGTAAACATCTATTAGCTAGATACTTAATGGGAAAGTACGTTGAAACAAGTGAGTTGAGAATTGCTAACTAGGATAAAAATCTGACTTTTATACAGGTTTACATCTCACATTACTACCTCATTTGTTTTTTGTTTTCTTTTTATTTGGCAGTTGAAAAAGCCCCTGGATATTTTGAATCTCTTAAAAATTTGTGATTGACTCCTAGACTTTCATGTTTCAAGAACAGGGAGGTGGGAACTAAAAAAACCAAAAACAGGTAGTTGAATGAATATATTATACTGCCATGACAGTAACTACATCTATGGCAGACATTTGGCCAATTTTAGTACCTTAAAACAACATCTGTGTGCTATGATCATTTCATAGAGAAAGGACAATTCAATCTCAAGTAGCAAAGTCAGTATGTCAAAAAATACAAAACTTTAATTTCAATATATATTTAAAGGAAAAAAAAAGAAAAGCTAAAAATTTTTCAACATAAATCTAGCCTACTGTATTTCAAGGAAAGAAGTCACATCTTATTTAGGAAACTTATGGTGAACTTCTTCTTTATAAATTCTGGATATATAATTGATAACAGCTAACGATATGTTTACTAAGGTATGTGTGTTTCCATCAGCCTTGTATTTAAGTATATATTCATATCTTTTGAAATGCAATAATTGTCAAGTTCAGATATTTTAAACAAATTCTTCCCCATTCCCCTACAGACTGAAATGTTACAATGACCACTGACTCAACTGATGACTGGGATCCAAAGATGACATTCCAGCCACCACAACCTCTGGGCAGCCGCCATCTTGGATCACAGCACAGAACCCCCAGAGGCAATAACCAACCTCTGGAGGCCTCCACATTCAAACCTGAAATATGCACTGATGGCAACATTTTACAACTACCTTCCACCCCCATGAACAAAATTAAATCCTCACAGAATCTGCCGGTCCCCCAAAGTAATGGACTTCTCAAACTCTGACAGCAGAAAATCACTATGACTATATAGGTATCTCAGCATTTGATCTCACATACATAGTGAATGTACAGATTGTTTAGCCACATATGTTTTTATTACTTTGAACTACATCATGGATTTTAATTGGCAAAAGCTCCACCACTCCAAGGATTGAGTTCCTCTATACTTCTTTGGGGGTGACCTTTCATGATGCCTATATGCTCCTTCAGAAACTTCGGGAACTATAACTGAAGGAAGCACTCAGGCATCTGTTGTGGAAAAGAGCAGTCCCTGAGACAAATGTCAGGGCTAGAATTAAGCTGATTGGCACACATTAAAATGCAACATAATAGTGTATTTGTCGCAGTGGCCCACTCCTGCAGTTGGCTCATGAGGAATAATGATGGCTTACTGACGAGAAGCTGGGGCTCAGCCGCTTGATAACATTGTTGCGCTGATGGTTTGAAGTGGCCCCACTGTTGCCTGCATTTGGCTGGAAACAGCAGCCATTCACTCATTCAGGCAGGGCGCTAAAAAACAGAGCCTCAGCCACACACAACAATGTCCATTTTGAAAGGCTTAAATAAAGCAAGCTCTGCCATAATTTCTATTGTCATTCTTCTCCCACTGTTTATATAATATGGCCAGGAGTGGGACTGTAAACTCATATTACATTCAAGAGAGCCTCAAACAGCAAACACCAGGGCTGTGTTTTGCGGGGAGAGGATTACCAAGCTTCCCGCAGAGGCAGGCACGCAGGCACACGCAGCCACCTGACTTATTAAAGCGGTCCTTTCCGGGGAGAAGAACATTGCCTCCAAAATAATGAATTAATTTGGCATTTCCTTCTGTCTCAGCGCACACTGTGCTTCCCTAACCATGAAAACAGCACATCTTCACAGAAACATCTCTAAAATGATGTGCCTTCTCATAGAAAAGATCAATTTGAATACACTCAAACCCCAAGAGAGCAATTCAACCTGAAAAGTTTTCCTCCAAAGTTAAGACAGATTGTCCAACTAGTGTTCAAGTCCAGCATAGAATATTATCTTTGCACATATTTCAGCTTACAAACCCTCTCTCAATATGTGTGTGTACACACACACACACACACATATACACACTCACACTTATTTGTAGCTCTTTATACACCAAGAACAAAGTTTCTGCTATGTCAGCATAAAGACTAGTGCTACAGAACTGAGAAAATTGTCCTGTAATACAGGGAATAGACATAAAGTTACAGAACATGACTTCGGTCAGCAAGGTTACATTTGGGTTGATGAAAGAAAAGGAGAGATGAATGGGTTTATAAAAGGGATGGGGTGAGAGGGAGAGAGAAGTTGATTAAAATCATAGCTGGTGGGTCCTGAGTTGAAGATATGAATTTGAGAGGAGAAAGGCCAGACCTGGTACAGAACAACCAGGATGAAATAGAGCTTTAAAGTATAATTAGCAGATGGCGGGCCAGACACTATGCATTTAAAGGAAGAAGTGATAATTATAAACAGCTAAGCAGAGGATGGAAATCCAGAGGTGATAATGTGGTACTGCTGAGATGGGGAGGGGGTGGAACTCCTTGAATCAAGTGCAAGAGGACAAAGCATGCGGTCCACCAGCACCAGGGCATATTAAGTGAAAAATCAGAGCAGACAGCTGTGGGTTTTCTTCTTTTGCTTTCATTCTTAGGTCAAGTATTATTGCCACTGAATTTCCCAGGTTGGATTCTGCCTGGCATCCACCAAAGAAACCTTATTGTTAGGAAAGTTAAAAATCCCTTAAAACCATATTCTAGTCTTCTCTGTATTTTCCTGACAATAACTTTTGATGCCACAGACATGACACTTATTATTTCCATTCTCTATCTCTGAATAGGTGCTGGAAGGCTGTTTATGCCAAGTAATTTTAATACTGACAAAACCAGGAAGCGTGGTTCATTAGCATGATGGGTAAGAGCTGGATACTAATAAGCAAGGGCAGTAAAGCAGTGGTTCCCCAAGGTGGCTCTCCACCAGGAATCATCTGGTCAGGTTTTAAAATTCCTCATTCCAAGACTGCATCCCAGGCAATATAAAGGAAAATCTCTGGGGGTGAGATGCCAGATTTTTTTTTTTAATTTTTATTATTGGTTGTTCAAAACATTACATAGTTCTTGATATAACATATTTCACACTTTGATTCAAGTGGGATATGAACTCCCATTTTTACCCTGTATACAGATTGCAGAATCACATCAGTTACACATCCATTGATTTACATATTGCCACACTAGTGTCTGTTGTATTCTACTGCCTTTCCTATCCTCTACTATCCCCCCTCCCCCCCTCCCCTCCCCTCTTCTTTCTCTACCCCCTCTACTGTAATTCATTTCTCCCCCTTATATTTTTTTCCCTTTCCCCTCACTTCCTCTTGTATGTAGTTTTGTATACCCCTGAGGGTCTCCTTCCATTTACATGCAATTTCCCTTCTCTCTCCCTTTCCCTCCCACCTCTCATCCCTGATTAATGTTAATCTTCTTCTCATGCTCTTCGTCCCTACTCTGTTCTTAGTTACTCTCCTTATATCAAAGAAGACATTTGGCATTTGTTTTTAAGGGATTGGCTATCTTCACTTAGCATAATCTGCTCTAATGCCATCCATTTCCCTGCAAATTCTATGATTTTGTCATTTTTTAATACAGAGTAATACTCCATTGTGTATAAATGCCACATTTTTTTTATCCATTCGTCTATTGAAGGGCATCTAGGTTGGTTCCACAGTCTTGCTATTGTGAATTGTGCTGCTATGAACATCGATGTAGCAGTGTCCCTGTAGTATGCTCTTTTTAGGTCTTTAGGGAATAGACCAAGAAGGGGAATAGCTGGGTCAAATGGTGGTTCCATTCCCAGCTTTCCAAGAAATCTCCATACTGCTTTCCAAATTGGCCGCACCAATTTGCAGTCCCACCAGCAATGTACAAGTGAACCCTTTTCCCCACATCCTCGCCAGCACTTGTTGTTGTTTGACTTCCTAATGGCTGCCAATCTTACTGGAGTGAGATGGTATCTTAGGGTGGTTTTGATTTGCATTTCTCTGACTGCTAGAGATGGTGAGCATTTTTTCATGTACTTGTTGATTGATTGTATGTCCTCCTCTGAGAAGTGTCTGTTCAGGTCCTTGGCCCATTTGTTGATTGGGTTATTTGTTATCTTATTGTCTAATTTTTTGAGTTCTTTGTATATTCTGGATATTAGGGCTCTGTCTGAAGTGTGAGAAGTAAAGATTTGTTCCCAGGATGTAGGCTCCCTATTTACCTCTCTTATTGTTTCTTTTGCTGAGAAAAAACTTTTTAGCTTGAGTAAGTCCCATTTGTTGATTCTAGTTATTAACTCTTGTGTTATGGGTGTCCTATTGAGGAATTTGGAGCCCGACCCCACAGTATGTAGATCAGAGCCAACTTTTTCTTCTATCAGACGCCGTGTCTCTGATTTGATATCAAGTTCCTTGATCCACTTTGAGTTAACTTTTGTGCATGGCGAGAGAAAGGGATTCAGTTTCATTTTGTTGCATATGGATTTCCAGTTTTCCCAGCACCATTTGTTGAAGATGCTATCCTTCCTCCATTGCATGCTTTTAGCCCCTTTATCAAATATAAGATAGTTGTAGTTTTGTGTCCTCTATTCTGTACCATTGGTCCACCCGCCTGTTTTGGTACCAGTACCATGCTGTTTTTGTTACTATTGCTCTGTAGTATAGTTTGAAGTCTGGTATCGCTATACCGCCTGATTCACACTTCCTGCTTAGTATTGTTTTTGCTATTCTGGGTCTTTTATTCTTCCATATGAATTTCATGATTGCTTTCTCTATTTCTACAAGAAATGCCATTGGGATTTTGATTGGCATTGCATTAAACCTATAGAGAACTTTTGGTAATATCGCCATTTTGATGATGTTAGTTCTACCTATCCATGAACAGGGTATATTTTTCCATCTTCTAAGATATTCTTCTATTTCTCTCTTTAGGGTTCTGTAGTTTTCATTGTATAAGTCTTTCACCTCTTTTGTTAGGTTGATTCCCAAGTATTTTATTTTTTTTTGAGGATATTGTGAATGGAGTGGGTGTCCTCATTTCCATTTCAGAGGATTTGTCCCTGATATTCAGGAATGCCTTTGATTTATGCGTGTTGATTTTATATCCTGCCACTTTGCTGAATTCGTTTATTAGCTCTAATAGTTTCTTTGTAGACCCTTTTGGGTCTGCTAGGTATAGAATCATGTCATCTGCAAATAGTGATAATTTAAGTTCTTCTTTTCCTATTTTTATGCCTTTAATTTCTTTCATCTGTCTAATTGCTCTGGCCAGTGATTCGAGAACTCTGTTGAACAGAAGTGGTGAGAGAGGGCATCCCTGTCTTGTTCCAGATTTTAGAGGGAATGCCTTCAGTTTTTCTCCATTCAGAATGATGCTAGCCTGAGGCTTAGCATAGATTGCTTTTACAATGTTGAGGTATGATCCTGTTATCCCTAGTTTTTCTAGAGTTTTGAACATAAAGGGATGCTGTACTTTGTCGAATGCTTTTTCTGCATCTATCGAGATGATCATATGGTTCTTCTTTTTAAGCCTATTGATGTGGTGAATAACATTTATTGATTTCTGTATATTGAACCAGCCTTGCATCCCAGGGATAAATCCTACCTGATCGTGGTGCACAATTTTTTTGATATGTTTTTGTATCCGATTCGCCAGAATTTTATTGAGGATTTTTTCATCTAGGTTCATTAGGGATATTGGTCTGTAGTTTTCTTTCTTTGAAGTGTCTTTGTCTGGTTTAGGAATCAGGGTGATGTTGGCCTCGTAGAATGAATTTGGAAGTTCTCCCTCTTTTTCTATTTCCTGAAATAGCTTGAAAAGTATTGGTATTAGTTCCTCTTTAAAGGTTTTGTAAAACTCTGCTGTATACCCATCCGGTCCTGGGCTTTTCTTAGTTGGTAGTCTTTTGATGGTATCTTCTATTTCCTCAATTGATATTGGTCTGTTTAGGTTGTCAATATCCTCCTTACTCAATCTGGGCAGATCATATGACTTAAGAAATTTATCGATGCCTTCACTATCTTCTATTTTATTGGAGTATAAGGATTCAAAATAATTTCTGATTATCTTCTGTATTTCTGAAGTGTCTGTTGTGATATTGCCTTTTTCATCCCGTATGCTAGTAATTTGAGTTCTCTCTCTTCTTCTCTTCGTTAGCATGGCTAAGGGTCTGTCAATTTTATTTATTTTTTCAAAGAACCAACTTTTAGTTTTGTCAATTTTTTCAATTGTTTCTTTTGTTTCAATTTCATTAATTTTAGCTCTGATTTTAATTATTTCTTGCCTTCTACTTCTTTTGATGTTGTTTTGCTCTTCTTTTTCTAGAATTTTGAGATGAAGTATTAGATCATTTATTTGTTGGTTTTTCCTTTTTTTAAGGAATGAACTCCAAGCAATAAATTTTCCTCTTAGAACTGCTTTCAATGTGTCCCATAGATTCCGACATGTTATGTCTGTGTTTTCATTTATCTCTAAGAATTTTTTAATTTCCTCCTTGATGTCTTCTATAACCCATTGATCATTCAGTAACCTATTGTTCATTCTCCAAGTGATGCATGATTTTTCCTTACTTCTTTTATCATTGATTTTCAGTTTCATTCCATTATGATCAGATAAGATGCATGGTATTATCTCTACTCCTTTATATTGTCTAAGCATTGCCCTGTGACATAATATATGATCTATTTTTGAGAAGGATCCATGTGCTGCTGAGAAAAAAGTGTAACTGCTTGATGTTGGGTAGTATATTCTATATATGTCAATTAAGTCTAGGTTATTAATTTATGTTATTGAGTTCTATAGTTTCCTTATTCAACTTTTGTTTGGAAGATCTGTCCAGTGGTGAGAGAGGTGTGTTGAAGTCTCCCATGATTATTGTATGGTGGTCTATTAGACTCTTGAACTTGAGATGAGTTTGTTTGATGAACATAGCTGCACCATTGTTTGGGGCATATATATTTATGATTGTTATGTCTTGTTGGTGTATGGTTCCCTTGAGCAGTATGTAGTGTCCCTCTTTATCCCTTTTGATTAACTTTGGCTTGAAATCTATTTTATTTGATATGAGTTTGGACACTCCTGCTTGTTTCCGAAGTCCATATGAGTGATATGATTTTTCCCAACCTTTCACCTTCAGTCTATGTATGTCTTTTCCTATCAAATGCGTCTCCTGAAGGCAGCATATTGTTGGGTCTTGTTTTGTGATCCATTCTACTAGCCTGTGTCTCTTAATCTGTGAGTTTAAGCCATTAACATTTAGGGTTATTATTGAGATATGGGTTGTTCTTCCAGCTATATTTGTTTATTTATGTTACTAAACATGGTTTGTTTTCCTCTTTGAATATCCCCCCCGCTTTACTGTACTACCTCCCACTGTTGGTTTTCATTGATATTTTCCATTTCCTCTTCCTGTAATATTTTGCCGAGGATGTTTTGAAGAGATGGTTTTCTAGCTGCAAATTATTTTAACTTTTGTTTATCGTGGAAGGTTTTAATTTCATCTTCCATCCTAAAGCTTAATTTTGCTGGATACACAATTCTTGGTTGGAACCCATTTTCTTTCAGTGTTTGAAATATGTTATTCCAGGATCTTCTAGCTTTCAGAGTCTGTGTTGAAAGATCAGCTGTTATCCTGATTGGTTTACCCCTAAATGTAATCTGCCTCCTTTCTCTTGTAGCTTTTAAAATTCTCTCCTTATTCTGCATTTTGGGCATCTTCATTATAATGTGTCTAGGTGTGGATCTCTTATGATTTTGCACATTTGGCGTCCTGTAGGCTTCTAGGATTTGGGATTCTGTCTCATTCTTCAAGTCTGGGAAGTTTTCTCCTATTATTTCATTGAATAGATTGCTCATTCCTTTGGTTTGTACCTCTATACCTTCCTGTATCCCAATGACTCTTAAGTTTGGTCTCTTTATATTATCCCATATTTCTTGGATGTTCTGCTCATGGTTTCTTAACAGTCTTGCTGAGCTGTCTATGTTCTTTTCAAGTTGAAATACTTTGTCTTCATTGTCTGATGTTCTATCTTCTAAGTGTTCTACTCTGCTGGTGGTATTCTCAATTGAGTTTTTAAGTTGGTTTATTGCTTCCTGCATTTCTAGGATTTCTGTTTGTTTGTTTGTTTTTTATAACCTCTATCTCCCTGTATAGTTGATCTTTTGCTTCTTGGATTTGTTTATGTAATTCAATGTCGAAGTGGTCGAAGTGGTCTTTCATTGTCTGATTTTGCTGTCTAATGTCTTCCTTGAGACTCCAGATCATCTGAAGTATGTAAATCCTGAATTCTTTATCTGACATTCCATCTGCTACAGATATTACCTCTTCTAAAGTTGAGTTGACCTGCATTGCTTGTGGTTCTTTCTTTCCTTGTCTTTTCATACTGTTCGTGTTTCTTTCTGCTTGGTGAAAGTGTTGTGTTATTGATTTTCCCCCTATATATTTATATTGCTCTTGTATAGTTGCAAAGTCTCCCTCGCAGGCGCTGGCGGTGGCTCTGCCCCTCCTCCAATTGGGGCAACGTGCCTACCACGCCGGCAGGCCGCTGGGCCTGTTTTTTCGGTGGTCGCAGGTCCGCCTACCTTGCAGGCGCGAGCGGCGGCTCTGACCCTCTGCAGGCTGCTGGGCCTATTCTGCTGGTGGGTCGCAGGTCCGTGTACCTCGCAGGCGCGGGCAGTGGCTCTGCCCTACCCCGGGCCTCTGGGCCTGTTCTGTCGGTTTCAGGTCTGTCTACCTAGCAGGCACTGGTGGCGGCTCTGCCCCTCCCCCAACCAGGGTGATGGCGGGCCACTGAGCCTGTTCTGCCAGTGGGTCACAGGTCCGCCTACCTTGCAGGCGTGGGGGCGGCTCTGCCCCTCTGCGGGTTTCTGGGCCAGTTCTTCTGGTGGGTCGCAGGTCCGCCTACCTTGCAGGCACGTGGGGCAGCTGTGCCCCTCCGCGGGTTTCTGGGCCTGCTCTGCTGGTGGGTCGCAGGTCCACCTACCCTGCAGGCGCGCAGCAGCTCTGCCCCTCCCCCAACCAGGGTGATGTGTCTGGCAGGTCGCTGGGCCTGTTCTGTCGGTGGTCACGGTTCCGCCTACCTTGCAGGCACGTGGGGGCAGCTGTGCCCCTCTGTGGGTTTCTGGGCCTGACCTGCCAGTGGGTCGCAGGTCCACCTACCTTGCAGGCGCGCGGGGGGCGGGGGGGGGGAGTCGGCTCGAGATGCCAGATTTTGTTTTTGTTTGTTTGTTTGCTTACTTTGTAAGTTTGAGAACCTGTAACATTGAGAAATCCCTGTTTTCCATTGACTTTGGTTAATTCTATGCCTAGTCCATCCTATTCAGTCCCTAGATCTTGCCCATAGACCTAAGGGAGCTCCAGTGTCAATGTTGTCAAATTTGCACTAGTTCATCTCCTTATTGGGAAGAGTCACTTCAAGAACTGAGGACATCAAAAGCTTGATGATAACAAAGGCCAATGGAGGTGGCCTCAGAAAGCAAGAAGCAGATCCAAGTTTGCAAAAGAAACTGCGACTCTGAAATAAACATGAGCTTTTACACCCTACCAACCAACCCCTGGTATGTGTGTGTTTGTGTGTATGTATGTGTGTTTTAAATTTTTTTTCATCCAAGTACTGTTGCATTTATCATTTTAGGGACAACATGATGGAGACTACTTCTGAATTTTATAGGCTGACAAAGCAGACATTGGATGACTACTGATGGTTTTTTCTGCCCTTCAGGACTTTTTGCTGTAGGCTTACATTCTCCCTTAATGAGAAGTAACCTGATAAAATTCAGGAGTTGTTCTGTCCCCACAGGCTTCTTCTTCTTCCCACCACCCCAGGGACCCAAATGAGAATGTCTTAGTCCTAGACTCATTATCCTTTATAGCCATACTCAAGAACTATTAACTCTGGATTGAAAGTAATTCCCAAAGTTCCTTGCTTAATTTTTGTTTTTTCCATATCACAAAGCCATAAAAGTTAACTCAGTTCTTTGTGAATCAGATCACTCAAAATAATTTTAGATAGATGCATTCCATATTGTCATATATATGGTATATGATGCTTCACAACACCCTTTTCTACAGTAAATTTTTATACCTTCATTCTTTATTAGGGCAATTTTGTTAATCCCTGACTTTAAAACTAATGTCTGGGCTATAAGTCCACAACCTCATAACACTCCTTAACAATTCCCTCTACACTGTTCTTCTTGTTTCTTAATTCTTAGGCTGTTTCTGAATTATTTTAGCATTTGTGTTTGTTACCCCTATTTAAAAAAAAAAAAAATACTTGCAATTACTCCCCAGAGTGTGATGAATGAAGTTCAAGCTCCATAGCCTTTCAAAATATTACATAATCAGATTCCAACCTTCCTTCCTAGCCCCTGAGATAACTGATCCCTCATTGTTTCTGGAATGTGCCATGCATGGTCCCCACTGATGTTCTTGTGTGTGTATGATCCCTCTTACAGTGAGGACTGTCTCCCTTCTCTCTACACTAGATTGGTTGGGTACAATGATTCCCCTGGCTTGCTGTCAGTCATAAGTTCTTAACTTGAAACTTATATGCTTCTTGGGTTTTTTAGGTGGGTTTGTTCGGGGTTGGGTGTGTGACTCTTAAAATTGTTAGACAAAATTATATTTGACTATGGTAGGCTGTAACTCTGGGGGCCTGCAATGAACCATGCCTCCCAATATTTATGCCCTTGTATAGTTTGCTTTCTATGAATATAAATTCAGAGGAAGTAACTCTGTGCCAGTTCTGGCTCAAACCTTAAGATTTTATGCTCTGAAGGAAGCCAGCTGCCATATAAAAATTCCAAGTACTCTGGGACCACCAGACTGTTAGGAAGTCCAAGCAGTCACATGGAGAGGCCCATGAGGAAGATAACTGGTACCTCCTGCCAAAAGCCAACAGCCAACACCAATTGCCAGCTTAGTGAGTGTGGCCATTTTGGAATTCCCAGCTGTTCTTGTCCCAACTGAAGTCAGATGAAGCAGAAGAATAGCCTGTCTCCAGGCAATTATGAAAAATTAAGGGAAAAATCCAAAATAAATAAATAAACAAAACCCTCAAAACCCTCTTGTTTTTGGTTTGGGTTAGGTGGCTTACTTCAGAGATAGATATAATAGATTAAAATGTATGTATGTGGGTGCCACTGGATGCAGATGTTTCTCTACAAGGGTCCAGACCCTCAAAGGAGTCAGTAATACAAGTTAAGCACTGTCGTATAAGGAAGTTTCTGTAAAGTACCTACTATATGGGAAGTACTTGGTAAGTATTATTATTATTATTATTATTATTATTATTATTATAACATGAACATTGTATTATAGAAATTCCAAGAAGAATATATCAGTTATTAAAAGCATATTTTTTTTTACTACTTTCTCTAGTTAATCAATGTTCTCCTGTTAAGGATAAGGTAATATCTATCTATCTATCTATCTATCTATCTATCTATCTATCTATATATCTCCTTCTCTCTCTCCCTCTTTCTCCATCACACACACATACACACACATACACACACACACACACACACACACACACACACACACACACACCTTATAGAGTTTACATAAGAGAATTCAGATAGTAGAAAAGTCAGTGGATATAAAATTTCAGCCGCATAGTTGCAATGGTTAGATGCCATAATTTCCTTGGTGAATTCCTTTAAATAAATCCATATTCCTTTTTTTCTCTCTCTCTTTTTAGCTTCTTTTCTAGAAAGATTCTGTTTCTCTGGGGAAACCTGACTAATGTATTGGTTTTCTGATTTTTCCGTGATGGGCTCACTTGAGGGCCTAAGATAATCGATATTTATTTAATGGAGACCTGACAAGTAGCCATATATAACATATCTTGACCTCAAATTCCTTTTTGACCATGAATTTATGAAAATGTTCCTTCAAAAATTAAGAAAAGATTCTAATCAAACCTGATGATCTTTGAATTTATGAAGTCTCACTTTCTACGGTAAAGCCATTTTTTTTTTTTTTTTTTTTTGCCTAGCAGATCATGGAGCATTTTGCATATGGAACCATGGTCTCAGGTTCTTGTATTATCTACATTTTGCCCCAGGCTTTTTATGAGCATAGCAAAGTCTGCTGTCTCAGAGACAATATTCTTCCCATGTCACCTGTTTCTGAGGGCCTTTGGGCTCCATGATACCTAGCATTTCTCCTCTCTTTCAGGTAATATAACTGCCTGTATTATTTGTCAGAAAGGCTCTGTCATACATATTCAGGAAACATTTGCCTGGAAGATAAATGTAGTGAACAGTGTGCTATAGGTAGAAATGGAGCCTATCTATTCTTCTTTCACATAATAATGACTTCCTGTCTACTCTTTAAATGAGTATTTCTGGATCACTGGAACATTTTTTAAAAAATCACTAAAAACCAAACTTATTATTCATCTGATTCTTACTTCATGTCTCTCCTTGGTTTAATGACAGACTTCTTTTTCACCACATCCATGTGTCATTTCTCACTTTCTTCTGTCCTTCCCTGTCTATCTGCTGGGAGGCTTTATCTCACATTGGCTCTTGTCTTCTCCTTCCTTCTTTCAGACTTCTCTTCTGCTGGACTAAGGAAACCATTCCATTATTTTTTCCACCAAAGATCTTTTATCTTTGTTGTGAAAATATAACTTTTCTGATTTTATTCTCCCCCATACCAAGATCTATATTATTTTTATTCTCACCTTTAAAACAACAGTTTTCCTATTATCACCTTTCTTCAGAGCATTTTTCTCAGTAGTTGGGAAGACTAAAGAAATTAAGCTGAACAGTGTTTGTTTCTGGTGGATCATTAACATACCTTAACCTGATTAGTCATGGGCAATATAAATACCAAGCAATATACTGTTGTAGGGGACACACAGGCAAGGCACCAAAGATAGTAGGAAATCATTTTATTTGGCTGCAGCCAGGTTCAGAGGGTACAGCTTTTACTATAATCAATTAATCCCTTGAACCCCGAGTTCAGGTAGTTTCAGAACTTTATGCCCAGCATGTAAGGGGAGGGGCTCAGAAGTTCAGTCTGCAGAAGTTCACAGAAAAGCAACTTTTTCTTTCACTGTTCTGGGCAAGTTAACCCTTTAAGGACAACACCTGAGAAGGGGAGAGCTTCTTCTCCCTTCTCTTTCCTCTCCTTGACAGCTGTTACCATGGAGCCCAATTGGTAACTTATCTTAGAAATGTAGACATCTCTGTGAAGCCCAGCTCAAGGGCAGAGGCCTTGTTATTATCTCTTTTTATTATCACATTTTGCATTTGCAAACACATTTCTACGAACTACTATACTGGAAAAATGTTTGTGAGAATCAAGTAAAGGGGCGTCCAGCACCTGGAGTGCTGATTTCTTCCAGGCCAAGTAATAGAGCAACAGGAAAACAGGAAGTTTACCTACATTGAACTCTTTTATAGAGACTCTTTTGCTGATAGTCCTAAAATCAATTATGGTGAGATTTCTGGAGAAGCTTAATTAAGATTTTCTGAGGAGGAGGGGGTGCCACTACAATACGACATTTCCAGTTGTAGGATCTTCAAGTCTTACTGTGACGTCTCTGCCTTGAGTTTGTTTGGTTATAAAGGAAACTTTATAACAATAATAATATGTGCCTCAGAGCACTAGGGCTAGGATTACATAAGATTAGCATATTAAAGCATGTTATAAACTATGAAAGTGATAATATGAAGGTTTGTATCCAGTCATCCAGGTGCATATTCACCGGGAGACTTCCTGTGGATTAAAAATTAAATTAAAAACTCTGCCATAACAAGTCAATAAAGAAACTAAACAGCACACAATTACCAAACTTAGTCTCAATTGTGCTACATTCTTTCTGTCACCTAGAAACTAATTAGTACGACATAATCACATACTTCCTGCCCAGTAAACATACAAGTCCCAGAGGAACAAATGATTTGTATCATGAATCACTGGCCACTGCTTACTGGTAATTATCATATAAATGAGGTGCTTCAAGTTGACCTCTGATTCCCCAGTCCTTTTCTGAGACAGCAAAGACATACCAGTTATGCAAAAACTGGAGAAAATTTAAATTACTTTTCTAGCCTTAGCCTTCTGGATATTCTTTGTTTGAGGGAAAAAGGTGTGTGTGTGTGGGGGGGGGTACTATAACAACAAAAACAAACTTATCAAAACAGATACTAAAATATTAGTACACAATGGTGCATTTAGAAATGGTTCCCAAAATAAAAAAAAAAAAAAAAGAAAATTCAAGAACAGTTTGTAATGGGCAAAAGCAACCACTCACTTTAGGTGTATCAAAGTCCCTCTTTTCAAACTGTCCTTAAGGAGAGGTAAAGGCAACAGACAGCACCAGCTCTGGTCATGCTCAGCTTACCTGCATCTTATCAGCCACGTAACTCATCTGACCCACAGTTCCTTGCTTTAAACAAATAAGCAGCCGGACTGGGCGATCGTAGGGATCCTTCTTGGACTATTATTGCTCAATTTTGAATCTTGAAGACATATATCCCAGAGTATGCACTATATATCATTTAAAATATCATTTTCAGCATTAGGAGCACATTGGCCAGGACTCCACTCTCAGAGAGTCTGAATTAATTGGTCTGGGTGCAGCCTGGACTTCAGAGATCTTAAAAGCACCTGGGTGATTCTAACATTCACAGAAGCTGAACTATCTCTCTGAGGACGCCTTTTCTCTAAAGCATGGAGAGCCCGACAAAATTGTAGTAACCCTCCGATGTCGGCCATGGAGGCACCAGCTGGCCACTGGAATCAGCAGTGTCACAATCAAGCACCCTTTACTTCCTTTCCCCACTTTCTCCAGTCCCCAAGACTCCAAGACCTGCATGGCTTCTGCTACTCGTCAAATATTGGAATATCACTGCAAGAACCTAAATGAATGTCCCACAGTAGAATTCTCTAAACTATCTTATCAACTCAATGGAAGCAGACCAAGGTGAGAGAATCCATCCCCATGGCATCTTAAATATGTAAAAGAAATGCTTGTTCCATGAAGAGACAAATTAGCCAATTTTTCTAGGGGTCTTTTGTTTCATTCCTCCTCTCCACGGCCCCTCCTACATGCACACACTGGACCGTCAGGCCACCAACTCTACTTTCACTGATACAAAGGTTCTGTGTCTCGGGGACCATGGATTTCTATTTCCTTTCCATATAGCATCACCATTCCTCATTCCCAGAGATACTCCTTATAGACTGGGTCATATAAATACTATAAATACTGTCTTATAGGAAGTCTCAGTAAAATACTGGTTGGATACATGAAATCAGCGGACTCATATTTTCTCATATGTGAGTTTGAAATATGATAAGAGCAATATCAAGAAATGATCAAATTAGGGAAAGCACACCAAAAAAGCTGACTTAGTGGGTGTGTGAAGCCACCTGAGGTTTGGTTTTGTAGGCCCTAGCCTCCAGCCACCTATGGGAAGGCTCCCAAATCGATGAAAAGATGAAAGCAAAAGTTTTTAGCACATTGAGGCTTCACCAGGAGAATGTCTATTTGTAGCGTTTGCCAGCCCAGCCCTTGATTTCAGTGATCATTATGTGACGGACAAGCAGGGCTAGAAATAGAAAAGAAGAACAATATTCTATCAGTCAATGTTCCTAGTCAATCAGAATAATTCATGTGTTTTCTCTTTCAAGAGGAAAATGTGGAATAGAATATGGTTGAAGCCTGAAGTTATCAGTGAACAAGAGAGAGAGAGAGAAAAAAAAAAAGACAAATTGCAAATGTTCTAGCCTCCCCATCCATCAGCTCCAATATCAAAACAAGGGCTACTTCATCATTTTGTTCAAACAGTCAAATTTTCACAGAGGAGTTTTGACCTGGCATCTTCAACTACCGCCTGATTACTGAGCAACTCAGGCTGTCTCTGGTACTTTGTTCCAAGTCCTCTCTGATGACGGGAGAACAGGAGGTTATAAAATACTCAATAGCGAGTAAGGTTGTTGAACTGTCTGGCATCCCACTCTTCTGTGCCTTTATAAATCCATTCAGCACAAAATAGTTTTTATCCTGACGAATCATATCTGAAAATTACAGAGTGAATAATCACTCACGATTACAGAAACATCAAGGGGGCTTGTCTTCAGGCTGCTGAGCAGGGGCTGCTTCCTGGCCCCTGCCCCTGCTGCTTGTGACTCTAGAATGAACGAATGAACTGCAAGCAAATATTCAGAAAAAATCCTGTGGCTTGAGAGAAGCAATTTTTTTTTTTTTTTTTTTTTTTTTGCAGGGGGGTTACGAGACACTGAACCCAGAGGTGTGCAACCACTGAGCCATATCCCCAGTCCCTTTTTAAAATTATTTTCTTAGAGACAGGGACCCATTAAGTTGTTTAGGGCCTCGCGCTAAATTGCAGAGGCTCACTTTGAACACGCTATCCTCCTGCCTCAACCTCCCAAGCTGTTGGGATTAGAGGTGTGTGCACATGCAAAACTCTTTTTAAAGATGGGTAAAAGGTCAGTGTTCTGCCTTAGGAAGAGGGACTACTGGCCTTGAGCACCCCCAGTCAAGGAGAGAGGTAGAAGAAAAATAAAGCTGCCCGCCCCCCCAGCAAAACAGGTGATTCATTCATTCTCCTTGAGGAGGATCAGTGCTTGTTAAGTCCACCTGCGAAATAGTTCATGAACCTGAACAGCAGTTTTCTAAATTCATTCATTTCCTTAATGAATTGTCCTCCAAGCTTTTGTGAGGATAAGTAAGTGTAGTCCCAGAGGCAGAAACAAGGTTTTAGAGGGCAGAAATGACTTGCCCACAGTCACATAGCATGCCTTAGAGACTCACATTTGTTTCTCATGCCACTAGACTGCACTCAGAACTGTGAAGGAGAAATGAAGAACTGGGGCAAATAAGCAGAACAATGGTTGTGTGCATCCTTCCAGAACATTCCAAGCAAGCTCCTTGCTCTTTAACAGGAAAGTGGCTGATGGTCACATTTCCTTTTTGGCCTTTACATACTGGCTATTGGTTATTCACAAACATTAAATTTTTAAAAAAATGGAACTTTTTACTTTGCCTATAATTTAAATTCAGGTTATCAGTTAAGGATAATAAGCTTTATAAATCATATTCTACTCAAAAGGGAATTCACTGAATATGTAGACTCCAAAGGAATATCACAAAGGTTTCCTTTCTTGGTTTCCTCTATTTTTTAAGTAGCACATAAGTTAAAAAGCAGTGACAACAGTTTCACTGGTGGTATTTTTGTTTGTTTGCTTCCCTGTGGAGTAGAATCAGATGCCCCCACTTTTTACATTATCTCTCATGTTCCCTTTGAAGATTACAGGAATGTTGAGGGTATGTACTAAGTGATTTTCTTTTCCCACAAGTATGGGAAACAGAACTGTGCAAGAGAGGGTGAACAGGCAGGAGAATTGTAAAATCCTGGCTGAAATTCCAGCTCTGCCATTAGGCCTTGAACAGATCACTTTATACTACTAGACTGCAGATTCTTTATGCCTTCCTCAAGCAGGAGAATGATGCCCAGCTTGCATGGCTCCCGTCACATTGGGGTAAACGTTTGCCTCCCACAGTGCCTGGTTCATAGACGTCGAAATCTGATGCAGTCTCAATTGGTTTAAATTTTATAGCAATGTTAGAAAAATGACTCCATCATACCATGAAAGTACTGTGAACAAGAATGCTACATCCCGGAAGAGCCACGAGGTGGCTGGGGACAAGGACAGAGAGAGGGGCATCGTCCTTGCCCTGCCATTCTCTCTGAACCTTAGGCAAGCTCCTCTCCAAGTTCATTTCTCGATCTGTGAAAAATCAGTAAAAATAATACTTGCTATTCTGACTTCACACATTTGGTAGAGCAAATAAAATGATGTGCTTGGTAAGTGATGAGAGAATGTAGTGTAATTCTGAAACATAATGCAACAGCAAGAATGTGGGTAACTGTCTCACCTCTCAACTGCATACACACCAGACTTGTTTCCATGCACAAGAATGTTCTACTCCCTATTACTTCTTTGAACAAGTCTATGTGGTGGCTAACTTTCCACTTTTATGTAAAAAAATGGTATATATGGTTGCATACCCACATATACACAAATATATGCAAAGAATATGAAAGAATAAGAAATGCATTTGAAGCACTGAAAATTTATTATTTATTTATTTATTTGGGTGCTGGTGATGGAGTCCAGGGCCTTGCACATGCTAGGTGCATGTTCTACCACTGAGCTACACTCCCAATGTGTAAAATTTATTTTGGAATTTCTCTGTTTTAAAGTAGAAGAAGAAGTAGTCCTTGATGATTTTTAAAGCCGGTTGAAAATCAATTACAGAGTATTATCCACAATAGCTAGCGTTTATTGAGAAATGATCACAAATTGGGTTCTGTTCTAAACATTTACTTCTTTCATTCTCAGGATGATCCTGTGTTGGAGGTGCCAGAATTATTTCCATTTTGCAGGCAAGGCAATGGAGGCTAAAAGAGGCTACATGATATGCCCCAGGTCACACAACTAAGAATTGCCTATAATTTAAATTCAGGTTATCAGTTAAGTTTTTTTTATCATAATCACTACATACTTTTATTTATGTTTTTAATTTCAGGTGATCGATCCTGCTAATGAAGTGAGCTTAAAATTTTTACTAGGCAAAGAAGGAAAGGAGAATACAAGGTAAATACAAGAGAAAGTGGTGCATCCCATGAATCTCTTGGTAAATCCACAAAAATTAAGATAATTGATAAAACAACACACAAGTACATCTTACAATAGTACTAAGTCCATATAAATTGTTGGGAGGAATTATAGGAAGTAGTTACAGGAAGTAGAGTAATTGTTAAGAGAGAATTTGTGGAAAAGGTCAGAGAATGGGTTGTTGGGAGATGTAGAAGCCAGTGTTGGGGTGGGGTGGTGAGAACTTTTCTGGACAGCCTACAACATCCTCAGGCATGGCACCAAATCCTCTTAAGAAAAGTTGTTCATGTTCAAAAGGAAAAGAAATTTTAGAGATGAGATAAATGGGCGGTGGGTAGTAGAATATCTGTTTTTCCAAAGTCAAATGCAAACTATAAAATCTACACCAAGAAATGGGTTCCCTCTGGGGTAAGTATCCATCATCAAGAACTCTCAACAAGCAGTCATCAGTCCCCACATGCCCTCTGTTGCAGCAGGCATGGAGGGAGAAACAGAAATTGTGTCCTCCTGTGGGGAAACGTTACCATCTAAGTTTCGAGATCATGGAGAGACACATGAAGTGGCTGAAGGACTCAGGTGATCAGTGTTATCAGCAAGTACGAAACAATGAAATGTACCCCTAGTTCTCCAAGGAGTGGGAGGATTACCCCACTTATTCTTACTTTAGATTGGAAACAAGGAGGGATTCTGGCTCCAGATGTAGTTCTATGGAGGGGCCAAACCCCTGGCTCTGGGATCCACTTTCCTTTGTCTCTTTGTTCAGTTCTGCACTCCTGTGTGTATTGGCTCCATTCTCCAATAGGCCACAGGATGGCTGTAGCAGCTCTAGACCTTTCACAACTTCAAGAGAATTGGAACATGACTTAGTCAGTTTTTTCAGCGCCACAACTAAAGACCTAACCAGAACAACTATAGAGAAGGGAAGGTTTATTTAGGGGTTCAGAGTTTCAGAGGTCTCAGTCCATGGACAGCAGGCTCCATTCATCAGGACTCAAGGCTGAACATCATGGCGGAAGAGTGTGGCAGAGAGAAGCAGCTCACATGACAATCAGAAAGCAGAGAGAGGACGACTCTCCTTGCCAGATACAAATATAGACCCCATAGCCTTAATTCCCCCCTCCTCCAGCCACACTTTACCACTTTAGTTTCCACTCAGTTAATCCCTATCAGGGGATTAATTCACTGATTGGGTCGAGACTCTTACAATCCAATCATTTCTTCTCTGAACTTTCTTGCACTGTCTCATACGTGAGCTTTTGGGGACAGCTCACATCTGAACCATAACAGAACATGAGATTAACATTCTCCTTGGTTCAGGGAAAATAACAGAATTGAGATTCATTGACTCTTATTGACTTGACTCTTCTATGTGCTTAAACTCAAACCACTTGCTCATGGGTTTAACCTAAGTCAAGTGTTCTACTCCTGGAGTCCTGGCTTGAGAGTCAGTCTCACAGGAGCTAATGTTGGGCAGGTTCATTACCTCAAGTGAATTCAGGATATTGCTGTTTCAAGAAGTGACAGGGCCTCTAAATAGAAAAAAAAAAGTTCCACCTGAAAACCAGGGTGCTGAACATGTGGTTTTTATCATCAGTATTTGTAAAAGTAATGAAAGTTACACTCTGTGGTTCTTGGAAGGTTTTGCTGTTCCAAAGCATCTTTCATGCAGCAACAAGACCATCTGGGTACTTGTTAGAAATGCAGAATCTTAGGCTACCCAAGGCTTGAGATTAATCTGGATCTGCATTCTCTACCAAGATCCCCAGAGATTATGTGGACATTAAAATTGGAGAAGCACCTTCTTCATGTCCCTTTTCAACCTACATCTGTGGCTCTCTGGTCCTGGTTCTTTTCTCCTAACAAAACAAGTGTTTTAATTATAAAAAGTGCTAAAGATAATGCTAATGTCAGCTAGGCATTTCCTTATATACTGATCCTAAATTTGGACATTTTATTGTAGTATATCCATTTTAAAAACACATGGTTGGCATTAATGTCAAAGATGCTGGTCTTAAAACAGATCCTGTCCCTTGGGATCCTGAATAAATCACCTACCTTCTTCATACCTCCATTTCCCCAGCTGCCTTCCAACACTGTAGCAAGACTTAAATATAAAGTTTTCAACACAGCTCCTGTGGCATGCTCAAAGGGGGTCACTCCCAGTGCTACCCCGGAGCAGTTGTTTCACACAAACTGCTCTTCCTTTTTCTCAATTCTAGATCTCCATGGATTTTCTTTAAAAATCCTAGAAACTCTGAATTAATCATTCCCACTGAAGCTCTAAATGGCTTGAGGAACAGGTTCACAGTTTGCATTTGTTTTTCATCTTGGAGTTTCAGTTAAAATATTTTTAAGAGGAATTTTTTCTTTATAAAAAAAATTTCAAGATTTTCTCAAAAGAAAACACACTAAAGAAGCCCTGTAAGTGTTCACTCTGCCTCTTTTAACTCTTCCTGCAGCAGATGAGGAGGTCAGGAGGAAGTCTGAACCAGTAAAGGGCAGTGGGTTTGGGCTCTGTGCGGCTACTTAACTTTATTGTTTTCTGTAGCCTTGGACCTAACCTTCATGTGCCACCTTGAAATCTGCAATAAACAAGTAAAACAGAAGGAGAGACAGAACAGATCAACCCAAATGCCACTTCATTTTGGAAAATACTATTAGGGACAAGAATTTCTAAGGTATGTCAGCAATCATAATTATATCTAAATGCCCACACTATACCAACCACTAAGGAAATAAAGGTATTTTTTTAAATTCTCAATGAAAATAGCAGCTATATGCCTTTAATACTACAAAAGTACCATAGTGGAATATCTGTGTCCCTGCAAAGTTCACATGGGGGAACTTCACTCCCAAAATAATGATATTTGGGGATGGGACCTTTTGGGAGGTGATTAGATCAGGAGGGCAGAACCTCATGGATGAGATTAGTAATTGTATTAGTCAACTTTCAGTTGCTGTGACAAAATACCTGAGAAAAAACAACTTAAAGGAGGAAAGATTCATTTTGGCTCATGGTTTCAGAGGTTTCAGCCCATGGTCAGCAAGCTGAAGTGCTTTCAGCCTGAGGTGATGCATAAACATCATGGTGGAAAGACACTGTGGAGGAAGATGCTCATCTCATAATAGCCAGAGAACAGAGAGAGAGAAAGACAGAGAAAGAAAGGGACTGAGGACAAGATAAAGCCCCCAAAGGTATACCCCCAAGGACTCACCCTCTTGCACTAGATTCCACCACCTAAAGTTTCCACAACTTCCCAATTGTCTATTCCCTCATGGATTAATCCACGGATGAGATCAGCCCCTCATGATCCAATCACTTCCCCAGATTCCCAACCTCTGAGCATTGCTGCCTTGGAGAACAAGACTTCGTGAACCTGGGGGACATTCCAAATCCAAACCACAGCAGTGACCTTATACATTAAGCCCAAGGAAGCCTCTTTGTCTTTTCTTCCATGTGAGAACACAACAAAAAATTTGCAGTTCACAAACTGCAAAAGTGTTCACCAGAACTCTACAGTCATGGCACTCTAATGTTAGACCTCCCAGCCTCTAGAAGTATTAAGAAATAAATTTCTTTTGTTTATAATTTAGCTTTTGTTTATAGCATTTTGTTATAGCAACCAACATAGACTAAGACAATAAAATTCACCAATTGTAAGATTTTCTCTTTTACTTGACCTAAATGTGTGTGTGTGTGTGTGCGTGTGTGTGCACGCGTGCATGTTCACAGGCACATATGCATCTATTCTCATTGTTCAGTTAATTCCAGATCTCTTCTATCTGTTATAGCCCATGGAGTTTTAAAACTCAGTATTGAGTATAGCATCTTTTTAATGAGAAAGAATAAACATTATCCATTTCGTTGTTTACCCTAAACAAGCATGGGGTTGATTGGTCATTGCAATGAATTACAATTTTTTGACAAATTTTATGATCTTATTAACTGTCATAGACTTAATGAAATTAAAATTCCTTTTCTGATCAAGGAAAGAAAAAGTAAAATGGCCCTAGGGTGAAACAGAAAAATCATTCAATGAAAAGTAGACTTGATTTCATTAGTTTCCTACTGTGACTATGTCAAACAAAGTATCACAAACTTGTGTGGCTTCAGACAACAGAAGTTTATACTCTTATTGTTTAGGAGGCTTCAAAATCAAGTTGTCAGTAGGTTCAATTTCTTTTTGGGTGTCTCAGAGTGAGAACATGTTCCACGTCTCTCTTCCTGCCTCTGGGGGTGGCTGGAGATTCTGGGTGTCCTTGACCCATAGCTACCTGTCCTCTATCTCTGCCTCCTTTGGCTGACCTCCTTATCTGTGTGTCTCTCCTTCCTGTGTCTGTGTATCTTTCCTTCCTGTGTCTGTGTGTCTCTGTGTCTCCCCCTTTTCCTATGAGGAAACCAGTCATACCGAATTAAGGGTCCACCCTACTCCAAACAGAGTCGCATTCACAGGGATTGTGGTTTAAGATGCCAATGGATCATTTTAAGGGATACAATTCAATCCAGAGGAGTTTTTCACCAACAGGGTGAAGGCAGGATATTGAACTCTAAGATAAAGATAAAATAAAACAACAAACAAACAAAAAATCTGAAAGCCACTTTCAAAAAGGCTTACTTTCAAGTCTTTGCTTTGTTCTTTTATTAGCCTCACATTGCATATAGCATTTTTTTTTGTAATTCTCTATTCAAGACCCTCAATAATACAGTGGTGATCCTGCCTGTCTAATCTCTTTTCCCTCTCCATGTATACTGGGTGCCCTAGCTAGAGCAAACTCTCCACCATTCCCAGGGCTTGCCCTGTCTTCCCACCTCTGCCCTGTCCTCTTGCATTCAGCATGGAATGTTATATTTTGTGTGATAATTTAGACTACTACTAGATATTATAGTCCCCCCTACCCACTGTGGGCAGGGGATCAGCTCCATGCATCCACGCTGGATTTGGACACAAAACTTTTTTGGCCATTGAGGTATTAGTGAATATGACACAAGAGAAGGCTTAAATGTGCTTGCTTGGAGGACCTGCCCCTTCCCTTCTGCATCACCACAAAATGTGTATGCCAGTGTGCCACCCACTTATCTAAGGGGAATGGGATACCCATGACATAGATGTGAAACCAGGCTGCAACTTGGAGCCGAGCTCAACCAGACCAAGACTAGGTCACCGGTCCCCAGCCAACTCACAGACATGAGCAAGATGAAATGAATGATTTTATTAAGTCACAGAGACTTGGGATGGATTCTTGCACACACAATCATGGAAGCACTTGGCTGTTGCATCCTGGGTTTTCTCCCATCCAAACTCAAATCCCAGTCTAAATGAGACTTTCTCTTTATTGCTTTCTTCTTTCTGAAAATATTTCTTCCTTTCTCTGAACTCCTCTATCATTTTAGCTATACTTAAACCAACCCATAGTCTCCTTCCAACGCCCCCTGAATTTTATTTTATATTTATCCTTTATTTTCCCAATTAGACTACCCACTACTGAAGGACAATATGTACATTTTGTTCATAGGGGCCTTATCAGAATATTCTGAATAGGTTATTCGGTTAAATTCTTTGGGGATCTTTTAAAAACTAAAACCAGAAAGAGAAAGAAAAGATTCATCCCTGGATCAAAGAATCATCACTTAATCCAAATACTTATAAAAATAAATATAAGGGAAAGAAAAGGAACTCAATAGCGTCTACAAATTAATTAGAGTAGTGAAAATGAATAACCAACAAAGTCCCTGCTCAAAGGTGGCTTAAGAGGCAGAAGATATTTTCCTGGGCCACGCCACCACCTCATCTTCCCTCTACTCTCCTTCCTTCTACTCTGGGAAGTCTGTGATCTCCTTGGCATATAATGGTCAGAGAGAACTTTTCAGCATATAAATCAGGTGTTTTCAGGCCTTTGCTTAAAACTCAGCATTGCACTGAGCATGGAACCCGAGCTCCCTAATGTGGCCTCTCTGGTTGGAACTCTGCCCACCCCTCCAATCTCATCTGGCATCACCTCATCCGCCCCAAACTTTGCTAATCCGGGCCTTCCTTCTGTTTTCCGAACATATCAACCTATCAGTTTTGTTCACACCTTAAGGACATCGCACTTGCTGTTCCCGTACCTGCCTTGCTCTTCCCCTAGGCATTTGTAGAGCCGGCTTTGTCCTTTCACTCTGTTCTCAGTTTAGCTGTCAGCTCCTCAGAGACGTCCTTCCTGAACACACCAGCTCTTAGGGTCCGCATTCTCCCAGCAAGCCACTCTCTTGAAACGAGGGCACTCGTCTGTGTATTAGAACCACAAGCTAGAATGCAGTCCTCTGTCCTTCAGCTCACTCTTCTGAACCGTGGAGTTCAGTGATTAGAGGATCAGGCGAGTTCAGTGATTAATCGATTAGGCTCTGGAAATGGACTGTTTGGGTTAGACTTTGGGCGAGTCACTTAGAGGCAAGGTTTTTAGACCTCAAGTTTCTCACTTGTGAATTGGAAATAAGAAACTCTCTCATAGCTTTGTTGTCATTTAATATGGAAATAGCAATTAGAATAACAGCAGGCACATAATAAACACCCTATGAATGCTCACCTCCATCGTTGCTGCTGTCACCTTATTGTTCACTGGTGTATTCCAACACCTAGGCACTCTTGGTCACAGAATCAACACTCACTAATACTTGTGAAGTAGTTGATTGAATAAATAAATGAAAAGAAGGAAACAGGTGTCCATCAGCTCCAATAATCTCATTTTGAAATGAAAAAATTAGTCTGATTCTATTTCCCACGAATTTGGTCAACTGCCTTACTGAATTAGAACTAAAAGAGAAAACATTGTACACATGGTTTAGATAAAGAGAACAAGTCTGATCATTTCCTAAAACTTGTTCAGAAAGCCAAAATATTCCCCAAACTGAAAACTCAGAGGAAATCAGTTTCAGAACATGAAAGAAAAGCTCTAGAACTTTCCATTCCCAGGAGCTAGCTGGTGCAGACCCCTAACACAGTGAGGCTAAGTCAAACTAGAGCATCTCCCGAAGCAGTCCAGCATTATTTGGAAGGTCAACCTGTCTTCTCCAGGGACAGTCGGACTCTGCAGCACCCTTCTGGGCACCAGCATCTTGGCCCGTGAGGTGGTTTATGCGTCTAATGATGGGTGGGGAAGGAGAGGGGTAAATAATCCATCGATACAAGTCAGGCTTACTTTACCTTGCTGTCCTTGAGTCTCCCTGTGGATGCTTTTTCTCTGTCCTCCAAGTCCATTTAGGACTGGGTACGTTCCCATTAACACCAGACACAGAAATGTTGCAAAGACAAACACATACCAACATGATTCAACACCTTCTCAGAGTCTAAATGGAGACTGACAAATGCCTACACTCTCAAAGCATAAAAAAAATTAAAATGCATACTTTATAAATAATACTCTATGTTATCTCTCTCAATCTTCGGACTGCCTCAAATATTTTTATTAAAATGAAAAGAATCATAATCCACAGTCCATTTTAAATCACCCGGAGGGCTGGCAACAGTAAAATCAAAACAACCTGAGATTTGAGCCTGTCTTGATGTTTAGCTACCACAGACATCTCAAGTTGTATTTCAGAAACATTTCCAGTGTTTATTTGGAACTTTTTATTTTTAAAAAAGAATTGCTAATGCTTCCAATCAAGGAACCTGGTAGCAATTCACCTCCACTGGAAACCGCACCACATACAGCCCGGCCTCGCAATAACTCAGTGTTATAGTACTTTTAACAAAGGCTCAAGTCCTCCGTGAAGCAGGATGGCTGCATTTCTAGGACATAACAATGACGCTGGGGGAAAGGACACTGTGGTTCACGTATAAACCTGCTGCATGATTACAAGCTCACTGTCACCTCGGCAGTTTCATTATTTGGATTGAGGAGAAGAGACTTCAAGATCAGCACGACCCAACCGAGCTGAGCCTAGAAAATCCTGGAGTCCTGTCACTTTCCAATAGTGACACATTTCATGGCCACAAACAAATCACTCACTTCCACCTGCTCCTGCTCTAATTTGTCCTCCTTGCTGCAAAGGGGGCGATATGACATAAATAACACCTTTTGGCAACAATGATCTTAAATCATTATTGATTTTTGAATGCTCCATATATACCATAATTAACAGGCAAAAAAAAAAAGATTATTTTGAAGATTCCTTTGGGGGCATATTTAAGAATTTTGTAGAAGGAAGGCCACTATTCTAATTCTCAGTCTGCCACTAACTAGCCGTTACTAACTCAAGCTCATATTTTACCTTATCTTACCTATTCTCTAAAAATTCTTTTTCAATACTTCTGCCCTTTCATCCAGGGCTTTTGTGATAATCATAGGAAGTTATACATATGAAAGTACCCTGAAAAAATATAAAGTATTATGAAAATGTACAAGCAATATCAGGCACCCAACCAAAATTCCAGAGTACACCTTGATCTCTCCCTTGATTGTGAAGTTTTAAGAACTCAGCTTCTGTTTTCTGAATCACCAAATACCAACACATGAAAAAGGGTTCTGCACTTTAGAAACTGCACCTACTTCAAACCCGTAACCAAGAATGTGTGTTTTCTTTCGCCTTCCACAAATGCATAATAAAAAGAGTTCCATCTCTGGAGAATATGCAGTTATCAAAATCAAAATGAAAACTCTAAGGAAAATGAAAGAAATAGCAACATTCCCCATCGGCAGGTAAATAAGTCTTTGAAAGATCAGAGCTGGGAACAACAGTCTAGAGGAAGAACATTCTAGCAGGTATTGTTTTCAGTAAATAAGAAGGAAAGCAGATGCCACCCCACATTTTGTGAAATATTTATGACTCCACCATACACCCCTTTAGGGGAGCAAATTGATGACTCCTCTGTCTAACACAATCACCTGGGGTGTGCCAAGGACAACCTCTATCAATCACACTGATGTGATTTGTTTCTCCTTATTCAGAGGCTGCCTCCCCTTCAATCCAATGTCCAAGATGGAGAGGCTGAGAAAGATGGAGTAGCCACAGCTCCTCTAATCAGCTTCTTCTTCTTTTTGTTTTAATGCCAAGAGTTATAGTGTTTGGAGGGTATTGCTGCTAGATAAGAAGTGTTTTGTCTCCTTCAAATTGGCCAAATGGGGGACTATGCTAATCCCATTTCAATGTTCTTCATTCCATATTTTCAACGACATGCATTATGCTATGTCACAAAGTAATGTTTCATTTTGCACAAGGTTTAAAAATTAGCCTGAATACTGTCTAAAACTAGATTAATGACAAAAATTCCCATTGACCATGGATAAAAGTTACTACTGCACAAATAAATTTAAGCACATAGCCAGATTTAAATTAACTTCAATTCAGGTTACAGAGAACTAGTCATTTAGTCAGAGGTAGGTATTGAGCATTTATTTGGTGCTGACAATGCATTATTCAAAGAGATTTCCTCTCTTTGAGGGGGTCTCAGACTCAAGTAAGCAAGGGACAGAAATGTACCAAGTGCTAAAACAGAGACATGTCTGCAGTACTTTAGAAGACAGAGAGACACCTCCATTCAAGGAAGCTGTCTACTTAGAGGTTTGACCATTTCAAACTAGAGCTCAAATTCTTTGCAGATGTGAGAGCATCTTTGCAGAAGATGTATGTAATCTAAACTCTTGGTATTCAGTGCATGGTTCTTGGACCAGTGAGAATCAACACTACCTGGGAGCTTCTTGGAAATGTAGACTTGGGCTAGAGTATAGCTCATGTGCTTAAATGAGTGAGACCCTGGGTTCAATCCCCAGCATAGGAAGGATAGGAAGGAGGGAAGGGAGGGAGGGAGGAAAGAAGGAAGACTCTTAGAATATACCCTAGACCTTCCAAACCATAATGTGCGTTTTTAACAAGTACCACATGTGATTTCTATGCATATTTAAATCTGAGAATCCTTGATCCACACTACAAATACAGTTAGGGGATAGGGAAGGAGAAGAGATATTGGGGATATTTAGGGGATAGACCTGATGACAGGAGTTGTCAAGTACACATGAGACCAAAGTAGAGGATAAGTCTAATATTTTCACTTTGGACAGCTGGGTAGATGACAAGACATCACCAGTATAGATGTTTAAAAGAAGAAGAGGTATCAGGAAGATAAGAAGTTAGATCCAGGGATATATTTAGCTGAAGATGCTAGAAGATCATCTATATAGAATTGGAAATATAGGTTTGGGGCTATTGAAAAGCAAGATAGAAACAGTTTATTTTATTATCATATTGTGGCAGCTATAGCCATATTGATTCCTTTACTTGGAGAAATGTAAAGAGTGAGCGGAGACAAGTACTGAGGACAGAACCAATGACATAGACATTAAGAAACCAACCATGGAAGGGAAGTTCATGAAGGAAACTGAGAAGGAAAGGCCATAGAAAAGAGAGGGAAGTTAAGGAAAGAAATATTTCCTGTATTCCAAAGTGATCAGACTGAATTCTGATGACCTATTCAAGACAGCAAACAAAATTATATTTAAAATCATAATACAAAAAAAGTCCATTATATCCACAAAGTGGCCCTGAAAGTTCTCTGATTAATTCCCAATTTAAGTCTCATTATAGCTTCTCTAGAATCCCCTCTTTCAACTATCTTGAAGCATTTGCTTGGCCCAATTTGCATTTTCCTGCCTTTCTTCTATCTACCTCTCTCTCTTCTGGCCCAAATCCTAACCTGTCCTCAAGGTCCTGCTCACATGTCACCTCCTCCAAGAGATCTTCATTGATTTCCCATCTAATCAGATTTTTTTTTGGTACTCAGGGGCACTCGACCACTGTACCACATCTATTTTATTTAATTATTTTATTTATTAACTTATTTATTTTGTGGTGCTGGGGATTGAACCCAGGGCTTTACACATGCAAGGCAAGCACTCTACCCACTGAGCCATATCCCCAGCCCTCTATGATTATAATCAACCTCACCTTTTTGACATTTGATCTCACATACTTGTGTACTTCATAATGCCTCTTACTAAAACCTGACTTGTTCTAGATAAGGTCTAGATAAGGATGTTTGTCTCCACAGTGGCGTGATCATGTATCCCTAGGGGGAGGGAACCCATCATGTCTTATTCAACTTCGTTCACCCTCTATGAAAGATCCTGTCTTGTAGGTAAGAGATCTTTTCAGTGGACAAAAAGGAAGTACCCAGTTTAATAGAATAAATCATTCCCCAAATCACCTTCATTTAGAGAACCCTCAAGACAGGCTAATTTAACAGAGTTGTGTTGATTCTTCCTCAAGGTAGTTACATTTTTTTATTTTATCTCTAGGAGGGTACCAAGAAGGACTAGCAGCCACTGCACCATCCATCCTTCCTGGGTCCAAGGTGCCGTGATGAAGCCTTATCCCACAGAGCTCTCTTCTCCATCACCATTATCTCTATGAATCAGACTGTGCCACCTCCTTTCTCCTCCATCCCCCAAGCCCTCATCTATTCCAAGCTTGGATAACTGCAACTGTCAGAAATCTTCTTGCTCAAAGATCTTCACACTCAGATATTTTTCCACCTTGTCAGTATAAATGTTTGTTCGTCAAAACCAGTGGATAAGTTGTTATAATGCTTCATGTCTTGTGCCTTTTCTTCCTTAGGGCAAAACAGGGGATGGTCAGCCTCTTAAAAATGGACTGAACCCAGTGTTTTCACTTTAGAATGTGTGGTTTATGTGCCATGTGAAAAATTGGTATAATAAAAGGAGGAGAAGGAAAAAAAAAACACTCACCAGGGACAAGAAAGCTTAGATACAAAATTTACCCATCCCCAAACCAGTCATCTGGTGGTAGAATTTCTGACTGAAGAATGGTATAGGAATATGGAAATTATAATGGGGGAGCGGGGATAGGAAATTGAGGACAGCAATTGCAAAGGCTGAATGATCTGCCAAATATGTCCTTCTCAATATAACACTCCCAGCAGAGAGAGAATTAAACCTCAAATGTGAGAAAGCACTCTCCAACTATTTTTATTCATCTAATAACCTACATTCTGTGATATATTGGTGTCACAATTCAGCTGAAGGAGATATTAAATGGTAATAGAACTGCATTCATTATAACCATTGACACAAGATCACAAGGCCAGTAAAGCTGGATTATGGCCCAAATGGTTGAAACTTGCAATATTTTTTATTTACAGAAGATTGTGTTGCCTGTAAAATGATGTCCAAGCCCCTTATATGAATATTCCTATGCACATACTTATCTATAAAACAAAGGAGGAAACTGAAAAAAAATTATATCTGTCATTTATTCACTAGGTCAAAATAAACACCATTATTTAAAAATATGAGCTGTTCCTAGATAAATATCAGATGTTAATATTATAAGAGGTGATAAAAAGTCTCAAATGAATGCATAAAGATCTTCTTTACCAAAATCACCTACCAGTAAACCTAAGAATTTGATGACATAAAACGTTCTGATTTTTTGATCATGCTTAGACAAAAATAATAAGATGCTTCAATTTTTAGAGTATTGAATTTCCACTATCCTTTAATATTCTTCTAAGGAATTCTTCCTTGGCTGATATTCTTACTGTCACATAGTAGCTCGCTATGTGACTGGGCAAGTTGCCTAACCTCTCTGTGTCTATTTCCTCAAAATAAAATGAAGATTAAAATAGTACACACCCCTAATAGATTGTTATGAAAATTAAAATAGTCACTACATATGAACTGAGTAGAATAAGACCAGAGACATAATACCCACTTGGTAATGTTGACTGATTTTGTGGGAAATACAGTAGACAGGGAAGCAGGATCAGTTCACACTCTTCCTGTTGCAATTTTGTAAACGTCGTAATTAAACTCTGTAGTGGGTGCTGACCCTTCCAAATTGTTCACTGTTTTTTCCCTTTGCCAAAAGTAGCCAATGCCATATTTTAACTACAGTTTATGCTCCAAAGTGTTCACGTGCCATTCTTAAGAAAAGAAAATAAATTCATCACTAATCTCAAAACAACCTCTAGGTTATTGAGACACTAAACAATCCATTACAGAGATAATAAGAGATGCAGGAAAGGTTGCTAACCTTTGAGGTTGACATTGAAGAAAACAACATTGCCCTTTTCATAGCAGGTCCCTGGGCAGCTTTCAGTGGATGGCCTTGAGTCCACTGCAGACCCTGACTGTACCTCTTCTTCATATGCTGTCTTTTTTTTTTTTTTTTGACATATGTAGTAATTAGGGGGAGGGCAATACTAGGGATTGAACCCAGGGATGTTCTGCCACTGAGATATATCACCAGCCTTTTCTATCATTTATTTTGAGACAGGGTCTCACTAAGTTGCTGAGGCTGACCTCAGACTTGCAATCCTCCTATCTCAGCTTCCCAATCACTGGACTTACAGGAGTGTGCCACAGGAGTCTTTATCATATTATAAACAGCAAAAGAAAATACATATCATGTATACAAAAAAGTATATCCAAATAGTCATTTCATAACACCTTAAGTTTCAGCATTATTCACCAACAAAAAGAAAACCCAAACCAATACCTAACTACCTTTCTTATAATTATACTAACCAAGGTATGAATTTCCAAAAGGTTCACAAGACAGTGATAGGAAACAGAACAGATGCTGAAGAGAGATGTGAACTTTCGTTTTGTTTTTTTTTTTTTTTTTTTTTTTTTTTGGTGGTGGTGATTGTGTGTAAATTACAGAAGTAATATGTTCTTACTATAAAAAGCAAAATGGAAAAGGAAATAAAAAAACGAAAAAAAAAGCCAGTAATTAACTGCTAGCCATCTTCATTCTTATCTCTTTCAATAAGGGAACCAAATTAAACACCTGCTAAATAGTCTTCCAGAGGCTCATTAAAAATAGTATGTATACAAGCATCTAAAAGGTATTTGTTGTTTTGCAAAATTGAGCTGAAAATATACATGTTACTATGAAACTGCTTTTTTCCCATCTACTAAACCATCACAGGTATGCTTCATGTCATTAGATATAGCTCTAACTCATTTAATAGATTAATAGTATAATAAAATTAATTTAAGGTTTTAATAACTACATAATAATCTATACTTTAGAGGCCTCACAAATTATTCCCTAACTTATTAAAATTCAGAGCTTTTCCAGTATTTTTTTTAATCCACAACAAAAATCTGGGTATATTGATATTATCAAATGGGGGAACTGTTAAGTGAAAGAAAAATATTTTTGGTAAATATTCCCAAGTGACTTCCCCCAATGAGTGTACTTGCTTACCATCTTTGCCTGAATTAGGTGCCATCACTTGCTTTGACTTTTGCTGATTTAATGGAAGAAAAGACATCTCGTTCTTATTTTATCATATTTCTCTAAATGAGGATTTCTCAACCCCTGTACTACTAATATTGGAGGTCAGATTATTTTTGTTGGTGGGGACTGTCTGGAAATGTCCTGTGAGCTGTCTGGTAGCATCCCTGCTCTCCAGGCTCTGGAGACCAGCAGCATCCTCACTCATCAGGGACAATGAGCTTGTCTCCAAGCACTGCCAGAATCACTTCCAGTTGGAAATGGCTACTCTAGATTCTTAACATCAGAAAGATACTACCAAATTTACTAAATAGCAAAATTCCAGAGCTCATCTCTGAAATATTTTCTCAGGTTTGATGATAGGTTTCAAAACCCAATCAATAATCAAAACAACATGAGGATATATTGCATCAACATACATGAACACCTCCCTACGTTAAAATTCATTTCACCCCAGGAACACTGAGAGCAGAGCCTTCTGACAGAGAGAAGTTATTCAAAACCTAGGCATAATACATAATACCTGCTTTAATTTCAAAGTCAATAGGCAGCTTTTTTTCATTTCATTCCAACTCCGTGTTTATGACTTATGAACAGGTAAAGATAAAAAGAGTTGTTAAATATTTAAATATCTATTCACTGTGCCAAAATCTCAAGTGAGGCTGTTTCTTTGATTATTTCTTTTGATTATAACAGCATTTTGAAATAGTTTGAGTTTCCTAGCCCAAAATAGACAAATGCTTTTTCCTAGAACTGCCTATGACTGGTGAAAGACTTTCTGTTTTGTTAGGAAATAGGATTCCTAAGTATTTTTACCATTTTAATCTCTAAGACCAGTAACTATACAAATTCCTTTTCTCAGGGAAAAAAAAAAATGGTGCATTCTAATTGTTTTTAATACAGAGCAGTTTTTTCCCTGTCTCAGGAGAGAAAAATACCCAGAACAGAAAAAGCAATAGAAAAGTTTAATTGAAATTCAATACCAAAAGCAAAAACTAATATAACAATTAGTTATCTTCACCTATTCTTAAAATCAGGTTGATTGCTGCCTTTTTGCTAAAAGTGATAAAACAAGACACAGAGAAGTTTTTAGCAAAGAAACTGACCTTTATCAATTTATTCCAGGAGTAATTTTCTGGCTTTAATTAGAAGTCAATATTTCTTTCTGATGAATTCATAAATAATAATTAAAAAGCTACCAGCCATTCCCAGCTGGCTTCGAGGTTTCAATTCTCTGTTAACAGCAAAGGGGATGGTTTTAAAAAGGCAAAATGCCAGTCATGAGATCTATCTGACTATTGATAAAACACTGACAACAGCATTACAGGGAATCAATCAACAATGCAAAAAGCTGACCAAAAGACAAACAGGGAAACCTGCTCTCCTGTGCAGGGCACAAGCTTTTGTGACAAAAATCACACGGCCTGACAAAATCTGTCTATTGTTACAGCCCAGGCTTCTAGCACATACCACCCTTACTGAAGTCCATTTTAGAATTTGAGATATTTTGAGTTTAAAACTATTCACAAAGTATGTTGAAAAACAACATGAAAGATGTTTACCTAAACCTATGACCACTCTTTACCTTCCTCCTCCAAAAGAGACATTTTTTTCCCCTAATGCCTAAAAATATGTTAACAGAACAGTTTGTTTCCTAGGAGTGGGTGAGCCAATTAATAGCTTATATTTTCCTCTAGTTTTATTTCATTGCTAGCTATTTCAGGTAGCTGTGTTTAATTATTCGAATCCAAAAATGAGTTGAGAAATAAATCTCTCAACTAACGCTAATTGGTTTCTTTTTATGCATTTTAAAAAATCTGTATAAATCACTAGATTAAATAACAAGCAATTGGTGGTAGTCTTCCAATTACAACACCTCCAGCAAAAACCCTACTCTATAGAAGCAAGCTGAATTTGGGTTAATTTATTAATGCATTTGGTACAGCATATAATGAGGTTGTCGCTATTGAAGCCACTTAGATTCATTTAAGTAATCAGAGTTCAGAGTCTTTAAAAAATTAGAGTAACTTTTAGCTAAAAGATCTCTAAATCAGAACTGTGAGGAAGCAATCAGTCCTGCCGTGGCCGGGTAGCCCACAGAAGTCCTTGAAACAATCACGCAGCTGGGAAATGGCCTATCCCACCACTGCTGCCTCCGTCATCTACATTTAGAAGTGCTCATTTCTGCCCAGCACAACTGGAGATTTGATGCAATCATCCTAAAGTGTAGGACCAAAATGAGGAGGTCAGGAAGGCGGCCGGAGACTTTGACACTGCTCTTAAGCAGGGGGAACTGACTCTTTGTGGCCAACTCTGCTTTTTTCATCTTTAATACCTATAATCCAGCCCTAAAGCAAATATAAAGTTGTCTGTTCCCATGATGAAATAGAGTATTAAACAGATTTATATTATTTGCTTCCAGGACAGGTTATCATTATTGGCATATCTGATGTGATCTATTTCTGAACATTTAAATGGCTCTTTAATGTTTTATTCATAAGGAAAAATAGTGGCATGTCAAAAACTTGTGTGTGAGTGTGCATCAAGTCAAGTCATGGGGAGAGAGGAACATTGGAGCTATTTTTCTTTTTTATCTGTTGTTCCAAATTTAAATATTTAATTAGGGCTTAGAGCCTGATAATAATCCCAAAAATGTCATTCTGAGTCTCGTTGTCCTATATTTTATCTATTGTGGGATTTATGTCATCATGGGGTTTAGGAAATTTTTATAATTGATTTTAATAATTTTAATCATTGTGTTATTATTTATTAATGTCTGTATGATCTAAAAACATAATCTCCCCGAGGTCACAGACTGTGTCTATTTTTTATGGCTTTATTGCCAGAACCAAACACAGTTCCTGACACATAGTAGGAACTCAGAATTTTGTATATATATTTTTTTCTGACATATACACACACTTAATATACAAAACATAAGTGTAGAGTTTGACTAACATTCATAAATAATTATAAAACATTCATAAATAATTACAAAACATACTCCAATGATCACCACCCACATGCAGAAAGAGGACATTGCCACCTGTCCCAGGAACACCTCCATCTGTGCTTCTCCCAGAGAGGGAGCCACACTCCTGTGTTTTCTTTAGACTTTTATGGTCTACATGTGCATTTTTAGACAATATTAATTAAACAAACAAAATAAAGATAAAATCATTAGAATTTATCTCATATTTGTGTGTAGATTCATCCATATATCATTTTTATCATATTTAATAACTTTTAAATCTATCATAGTTATTACCAACTGGAAGGCCCTACTCAGTGCAGCACAAACACACTAGGTGTTCATTTAATTCAATATTCAAAAAAATCCTAATGTCTAAACACTGTTATCTCAGGCTATACGTATAGATAATGAGCCAGAGAGGAAAGAAACCCATCCTGAACTGGATATTATCTGACCCATAGAGCCATAAGATTGGGCTTGAAGAGGCACTAAGGCAAAAGCAAGTTACATGAAGAAGCTCATGGTTCCTCCCCCTGTTCTGTCCCAGCCTGCACCTGTGGCTGCTTGGAGAATTTACTATGATCTGCTGAATGAAGAAGAGGGAACTTGGGTCTGGTTTACTAAGGGTTGTGCTGATATGCAGGCCTAGAAGTGTACAGCTACCTCACTATAGCCACTTTTAGGGCATCCCTAAGTGGTAAAGGGAAATGTTCCCAGTTGGCAGAATTTAGAGAAGTGTATCTAGTTGTTTATTTCACTTGGAAGGAGAAATTATCCAATATGCAATTACAGACCCATTCAGATCCCTTGGCTTGGCTAGATGATCAGGGCTTGGAAGGAACATGATTGGGAAATGATGGCAAGATAATCTGTGGAAGGAATATGTGTACAGATACCCCTGAGGGACAAAAAGGAGAAAAAAAAAAAAAAAAGGAAGCTATTTGTATTCCATGTGAATGGTCACCAAAGGACAACCTCAGCAATGGTGCAGGAAATTAGTAGCAATTTCATAATTAAGTGGTGAGGATGACTCATTCTGTGGACATCGTCAGTCTACTTCCACCGTCACTCTGGTCGTTGGCAATGAACTCGTGAACAAACTCATGGGAAAGAAATAGAAGACCCAGAAGTGGAACTCAGGTTTCTGGCTTCAAAGACCATGTTCATAACCACTACCCAGTGTTGCCAAATAAAAAACAGATTCCTTGTTACCTTTGAGTTTCAGATAAATCACAAATTTTTTAGTATAAATAGGTCCCAGATATTTTATGGGGCATAATTGCACTTAAGAAATATTACTCTTTAACAATGAAATGTAACATGGACTCCAGTATTTTGGGTTTTGCTGTTGTCTTTGCTGTTTCGTTGTTTTGGGTGTTAGGGATTGAACTCAAGCTCTATCTCTTTATTTGCTAAATGTAGCAACCCTACTGCTACCCTACCCTACCTCCCCAAACATAAACAAGCTGTCGTGCCTTCCAATTATATTCCCGCTCCCATGACACCTTGTGCTTATCCTTGGTGTATTATCAAATTATAATAGGTTATTTACTAAATTATTTTGTTATATTTAGATTCTCTCAAGTACATGAAGTTTAGAGGTCAAGGAACCTCACATACATAGTCATGCCTAGAAACACAGGTGCACTAGCTTAAAAGCCATTAATAACTTTAACAGCCTAGATAGTTGCAATTTTCATGGCTATCCTGTTTCCTCTAAATACCTACTCATGATCTCCTCTACCCTCATGTTAGTTTTACACAAATCCCAGGAAGCATTTTATTGTTTCTACAAGTGTTCCAGCATGTATTACTAAAATAGGACTATTTTTAAAAAAACACGTACACATAAAAAGTAACAATAATTCTGCTATCCTTAATAGCATTAACTATCCATTCAGTGTTCATTGTTTGCTGATCGCCTCAATAAATGTTTCACAGTTTATTTGTTTGATAAATATTTTCAAACACGAATATTTACTGAGGAACAATGAGACATCTGTAAATTGGATAGATTCCTACAACACGTTATCATAATTAACATATCACTCATTTGCAATTTAAGGGCCCAGTTCAAAGATGACCTTCAAATTCCTTTTATCACTATTATTAAAAGATACTAAAGCAAACATAAGGATGAAAATAGAAGGTATTGGGGTGACATGATTTGTAAATGAAAATGGGCTTTAGTCTGTGAAGTAATAGTCTCTGTGGGATTTTAGACTCCTTACCACTATCCATTCAGTTAAATGCTTCTGAGATGTCTCCTTTCATCTACAACAGAGTCTATGCAAACAACTGTACAGTATAAAATACATATAAATATTTATATATGATCTACATATTTATACATGATATATATGTATGTATGTATATATACACACACATCTATGTATTTATGTTCTAGTATGAGAGATAAATAACTGAGCTCTATAGCCATATAGATATTCTAGTATTATACAGATTCTTGTACTTTACATATATTCTAGTAAGGATATATATATGCATACTAAAGTAGTTTTGATTTGCATTTCTCTAATTGCTAGAGATGATGAACCTTTTTTGATTGACTGTATATCCTCTTCTGAGAAATGTCTGTTCAGGTCCTTGGCCCATTTATTGATTGGGTTATTTGTTTTTTCGGTGTTTTGCTTTTTGAGTTCTTTATAAACCTAGAGATTAGTGCTCTATCTAACATGTACATCAGTTTATATACATATGTATGTGCCTATATTATGTGTATGTATGTTTCTAAAAACCAATTTCAGTATCTCTCTGTGATCCTGGAGAGAAGGGGAACAAAAAAGTAGAGTTAAGCCCCGAGCGCAGCTGCTTACCTGGCTAGGGGCACTCTCCAGTCTGTGGTACACGTGGAAGAATGTGAATGAAAGAAAAGAAAAGGAGTTGCTCATCTGAGGAAACAGGTATTTAATTTTTTAATTTTATTTTTATTGATTTAAAATAAATGACAGCAGAATGCTTTAAAATTCTTCTTACACATATACAGCAAATTTTTCATATCTCTGGTTGTATACAAAGTGTATTCACACCAATTCGTGTCTTCATACATGTACTTTGGATAATGATGTCCATCACATTCCACTATCATTGCTAATCTGATGCCCCCTTCCTTCCCCTCCCACCCCTCTGCCTTATCTAGCTAGAGTTGTCTATTCCTCCCATGCCCCTCCACCTCACTATGAATTAGTCTCCTTATATCAGAGAAAACATTCAACTTTTTTGGGGGGGGATTGGCTAACTTCCCTTAGAAGTATCTTCTCCAACTCCATCCATTTACCTGCAAATGCCATGATTTTATTCTCTTTTATTGCTGAGTAATATTTCATTGTGTATATATACCACATTTTTAATCCATTCATCTACTGAAGGGCATCTAGGTTGGTTCCACAGTTTAGCTATTGTGAATTGTGCTGCAATAAACATTGATGGGGCTGTGTCCCTGTAGTATGAAGTTTTTAAGTCCTGTGGGTATAGACCAAGGAGAGGGATAGCTGGGTCAAATGGTGGTTCCATTCCCAGTTTTCCAAGGAATCTCCATACTGCTTTCCATATTGGCTGCACCAATTTGCTGTTCCACCGACAATTTATGAGTGTTTTTCCCCCATATTCTCATCAACACTTATTGTTGTTTGTCTTCATAATAGCTGGTTTTGGAATCCGGGAGATATGGGCCTCATAAAATGAGTTTGGAAGTGCTCCCTCTTTTTCTATTTCCTGAAATAAACTGAATAGTATTGGTATTAGTTCTTCCTTAAAGGTCTTATAGAACTCAGCTGTGTGTCCATCTGGTCCTGGGCTTTTCTTGGCTGGTAGGCTTTTGATGACATCTTCTATTTCACTGCTTGATATTGGCCAGTTTAAATTGTTTATATCATCTTGATTCAATTTGGGCAAATAATATGCCTTAAAAAATTGTCAATGCTCTCAATACTTTCCATTTTGTTGGAGTACAAGTTTTCAAAATAATTTCTAATTACATTCTGTATTTCTGTAGTGTCTGTTGTGATATCACCTTTTTCATCACATATGTTAGTAATTTGAGTTTTCTCTTTCCTTCTCTTTGATAGCATAGATAAGGGCCTGTCAATTTTATTTATTTTTTCAAAGAACCAACTTTTTGTTCTGTCAATTTTTTCAATTTCTTTTGTTTCAATTTCATTGATTTCAGCTCTAATTTCAATTACTTCCTGTCTTTTACTGCTTTTGATATTTATTTTTTCCTTCTTTTTTTAGGGCTTTGAGATGTAATGTTAGGTCATTTATTTGTTGACTTTTTCTTCTTTTAAGGAATGAACTCCATGCAATGAACTTTCCTCTTAGTACTGCCTTCATAGTATCCCAGAGATTTGGATATGTTGTGTCTATGTTCTCATTTATTTCTAATAATTTTTTAATCTCCTCCTGATGTCTTCTGCAACCCATTATTCATTCAATAGCATACTGTTTAGTCTCCAGGTGTTGGAATAATTTTTATTTTTTGTTTTGTTATTGATGTCTAATTTTATTCCATTATGATTTGATAAAATGCAGGGTAGTATCTCTACTTTTTTGTATTTGCTAAGAGTTGCTTTGTGGTATATTATATGGTCTATTTTAGAAAAGAAACCATGTGCTGCTTAGAAGAAAGTATATTTGCTTGATGAAGGATGAAATGTTATATTTATGTCAGTTAAGTCAAAGTTATTGACTGTATTATTGAGAGCTATAGTTTCTTTATTCAACTGTTGTTTGGAAGATCTATCCAGTGGTGAGCAAGGTGTGTTAAAGTCACCCAAGATTATTGTTTAAAATAAATGACAATAATTGTGACCAATTTGACTCTTGAACTTGAGAAGAATTTGTTTGATAAACATAGCTGCTCTATTTTGGGGGGCATATATATTTATAATTGTTATGTCTTGTTGGTGCAAGTTTCCCTTGAGCATAATGTAATGTACTTCTTTATCCCTTTTGATTAACTTTGGCTTGAAGTCTACTTTACACTTTTGATGCGAGGATGGAACCCTCTACTTGCTTCTACAGTCCATGTGAGTGTATGATTTTTTTCCCAACATTTCACCTTTAGTCTGTGTATGTTTTTTCCCATAAGATGAGTCTCCTGGAGGCAGTATATTGTTGGGTCTTTTATTTTAATCCAGTCTGCTAGCCTATATCTCTTGATTGGTGAGTTTAAGCCATTAATATTCAGGGTTATTGTTGAGACATGGTTTGTATTCCCAACCATATTTGTTTATTTTTGTTATTTAATTTGACTTGATTTTCTTCCTTGATTAGTTTTTCCTTTAGGATACTACTGCCGTCTGATGATTTTCATTGTTATTTTTTGTTTCCTCTTCATGGAATATTTTTCCAAGGATGTTTTGTAGTGCCGATTTTCTAGCTGTAAATTCTTTTAACTTTTGTTTATTACGAAGGTTTTTATTTCATTATCAAATCTAAAGCTTAATTTTGTCAAATACAAGATTCTTGGTTAGCACCCATTTTCTTTCAGAGGTTCATCTTCTAGCTTTCAGGGTCTATGTTGAAAATCTGCCATTATCCTAATTGGTTTCCCCTACATGTAATCTGATTCCTTTCTCTTGTGGCTTTTAAAATTCTCTCCTTATTCTGTGTGGTAGGCATTTTCATTATAATGTGCCTTGGTGTGGATCTATTGTGATTTTGTACATTCAGAATCCTGTAGGCTTCTTGAATTTGATTTTCCAATTCATTCTTCATGTTTGGAAAGTTTTATGGTATTATTTCATTGAATAGATTTTTCATTCCTTTGGTTTGGAGCTCTATGCCTTCCACTATCCCAATAACTCTTAAATTTGGTCTTTTTATGCTATCCCATATTTCTTGAATGTTCTGCTCATGGCTTTTTACCATTATCACCGTGAAATATATATTCTTTCTTTTCAAGATTAAATATTTTATCTTCATTGTCTGATGTCCTATCTTCCAAGTGGTCAGCTCTGTTGGTGATGCTTTCATTTGAGCTTTTAATTTAGTTTATTGTTTCTTTCATTTCAAGGATTTCTGTATTTTGGGGTTTTTTTTAGAACCTCTATCTCCCTGTTGAGGTGATCTTTGCTGCCTGTATTTGCTCTCTTATATCTTCCTTTAGTTCATTGAACATTTTAATCATGTACATCCTGAAGTCCTTCTCTGTAATTTCTTCTGCTGTGGATGCCATGGATTCTAATAATGTGGTATCTTGATTTGTTTGGGGCACTTTCTTCTCTTGTCTTTTCATGTTGTTCATGTGTCTTCCCTTCCAGCTCTGTAGGTCTGAGATATTATTGTTATTAGCCTGTAGGTTTGTAGTGCTCTTATAGTGTTCCAAAACCTCTCATTTGAGGGGAGGAACAATGTTAACAGATCCAAATATCAACAATATATCACTGATGAACAATTCAGTGTTATTAAGACATTTTCAGTTTGGTCACAATGTATAGAAATGCTGGATTCAATTATTATCTATAATATAATCAGTAGTTTTGTAAAAGGGTTTACAGTTTCTGATGGTGGACAATGAATTGGGGGTGGGGCATAGGATGATATGCTAAGGAGGTAGATGTGAGGATACAGAGTTAATATATCTTAGGAAGTGTGAAAGAGAAATCCAATGAAGAAGGTTAGTAGCAAGAGAAAAGACAGGAAGTAATTGTGTGTAGACAAGTACGTGGGAAAACAGTAGAGTACATAAAACAAACACACGAATGTAATTAGAAACATAAAGGATGTTAAAATAGTAAAAATTGAAGGGGAAAAGGAAAACAAAGGAAGAAAAAAGAAAAAGAAAAAGGGCATATATAATTCATCTATATTTTATTAAGATGTCCCAGTCCTCAAAATCCTAATTCATGCAAAGTTCTTGGTTTCACGTATGTTGGGGATGTGAGGGAGGGAAGATACAAGGGAGAGAAGAAAAAGAGAAAAAAATTCTCGAAGGAAGAAACCAGGATTGTAGCTAGCTTTAGAGATCCATATCTTTCCTGCTCTCCTTCTCATCCAATAGGGGGGGTTGTCTGTTATAAGCTGGTGTCTCTGCCCTCAGGATGGTGGAGGTAACCTGGGTGGGAAGGCTGGTCCTGGTGCATGGTGCCTGGAAGTGGGGAGTGGCACCTGCCAGCCCCTACAGGGAGATTGCACCTCAAGGATCTCTGTTTGGGTCCACTCATATGACTTGAGTTCCTGGTCATATCTCCCTATCTTTCCTGAAGATTTCCCAGTTCCTGGTCTCTCCATTAGGCTCCAAAATTTAGCCCCGTCTCCCTCTCCCTTAGCAGTTCCCAACTGAGGAACCTCTCACACTGGGGCTCCCGTGGGCAGTGTCCTAGTCACACTGTGAACCTTTCCCACTGAGAGCAAGTTTTGTGTTGGGCAGCTACTGTGCTGGGTTACGGCTGCTGGAGAGAGGGGGGAGTTGGAAACCAGGTACCTGGCCAGCTGGAGATCCGATCTGGGAGCAGCCCCCTCCAAATATGGCGAGGAAGTTGAGCGAAGATGGAGGCATTTGTCGGGTGGGGTGTGGGCAGCCAGGCGATGGCATTGTGCTGAGGGTTGGTAGCAGCTGAGTGTCCTGCGTGGGAGGGGAGCGATGCCTGGATGTTCTGCAGCGCTGCTGATCCTGCTAAGGCGCCAGAGAGCCCTGTGTTGGCTAGAATTTCAGGGGGTGGGTGTCAGGAGCCAGGAGACCTCCTCACTCTGGAAACAGGTATTTAAACAAGCTTCTAAGGAAACCACATGTTCCTGGCAGAACTGTAGAAAGGCGGAAAAGTTCTACAAGCCGGCATTGAGTCTCTGTCTGAACACAGCTGGGTATCTGTCCTGGGAGACAGGAAGAAACCAGGATTGGAAAAGGCAGAAGCATCCTACAGCCCTTTACCAATGGAAGACAATGAGACTTCATTAAAAATCTTTCCTCAAAATAAAACCTAAGCTAGATGGATTCCCTAGCTGGGTTCTATGAGACAATTAAGGAAGAAATAATACTAATTTCATAAAAATTGCTCAGAAGATGGAGGAATCCCAACACATTTTGAGGCCAGCATTCCTTGATTCCAAAAGGAAAAAAAAATGTGAGAAATAAAAAATACCACAAACCAATTTCCCTCTTCAACATAGAACCAAAAATCATTGGCAAACTCCAGAAACAAATTTAACTAGAGGAATAGTAAATAAATTATATCAATTAAAAGGATAATACACCTGACCTAAGGTAATGTATCACTTCAAAGCAAGATTGATTTAGATTTCAAATCAATCCATATAACTTGCCATATTAACAAAATTTAAAAAATCACATAATCACCTAAATAAAGCAAGAAAAATATTGGATAAGATTTGGCATCCATCCATGATTAAAAAAACTATCAATACTCTATAAATACAAACTTTCTCAATCCAATAAAGATGATCTACAGAAAACCTACAGCTAAGATCAGACTTTGTGATGAGAGATTAAATCATTTGACTCTATGAGCAAGAATAAACTAAGGTTTGACATTTCTATTCAAAGCTATATTCACAATAAGACCAAAAATAAAAAGGGAAATTGTCTATACTAAAAGTAATGTATGTATTTTACTTATTCTTTTGTGATTTTTGCAGTTAGCGTGTAGCGAACTTCAAGAAATCCACAAAAGTAAAGTATTAGAATTAAAAAGTGAATTGAGCGTAGTTTCAGAACACAATCAATTAAAAAATTTATGTAGTAGTGCTAATATAAATGAGTATTTTTAAAGCACCAATTACAGTAACATTCAAAACATAAAGCATTTGGGAAAAGTTTAACAAAATCAGTTCAAGATACTACAAAATAATGAGAAAAATTAAAAATAAAAGAGAGATTTGCCACCTTCATGATGAGAAGACATTTCAATGACACATTTAAATTTAACACAAGACCAACCAAAGCCCCATTAGACCTTTCTGAAGATACTGACAACCAATTCTAAAATTTATATGGACATAGAAAAAAACTAGACTAGCAAACCAATCTTTGAAAAGAACAAATTTGAAAGACTTCCCTAATTTTAAGACTAACTACGATCATCATGACAAGGAGATTTGAATATATAGATGGAAGAAGAGATCAGCAGAACAGAATACAGAGTCCAGAATTATATCTACATCACATGTTCAGCTGACTTTCAGCAAGGGCAATAAAACAATTCAATGGAAAAAAGAGTCTCTTCAACAAATGGTGCTAGAAAAATTGGTCATCTATATGGAAAAAAAATGAAATCTGACTTACCTCCTATCAACTACCTATATATATTTAACTAAATATAAAAGCTAAAAATATAAAGCTTCTAAAAAAGAGACAGGGAAATATCTGTGACATTCTGAGATAAGCACAGATTTCCTAAAAATGAGAAAATGTTAACCATGATTTATTTATATATATATGTATGACATTATTAAAATCAAACTTCCCAATCATTAAAGGACACATTATGAAAATTAATAAGTAAATTATAGGCCAGAATACCCTGATGCCAAAACTGGACAAAGACATCATAAGAAGACCACATACCAGTTTCCCTCATGATCAGAGAAGCAAAAATCATTCATAAATACTAGCAACAATAAATGACCCAGTAAAAATGGGCATAAGTCTTAAATAGGAACCCTTTAAAGGTAAATAAATGGGCAATGAGGCACATAAAAAATTCTTGGCATCATTAATCATCCGAAAAATGCAAACTAAAATCATAATGAAATACCATTATATATTCCCTAAAATGTATAAATGTTAAAAATACTGAGCACTCCAAATGTCCATGAAGTTGTAGATCAAGTGAAGTACCTATGCATCACAGTTAGTGATACAAAAGGACACAACCACTTTGGCAACCATTCTGCCAGTTTCTCACATAGCTAAACGTATACATGACCTATCATCCATTCCATCCCCAGGTCTTGAGGTAAATAAAAATATATCTATACAAAAGAAACTATATAAAAATGCTCACAGCACCTTTATTCAAAGTTGTCCAAAAGTGAAATAATCCATAATCTAACAATATAAGAGGAAGCAAAATACAGTTTATCCAAACTATGGAATATTACTCAGGAATAAAAAAGTAAAGTGACAATACTACAAAATTAATGTGCCTTAGAAACATCACCCTGAGTGAAAAAAAAAGACAGACATAAAGGGTATATACTGTGTAATTTTATTTATATGAATTTCTAACAGGTAAAACTAACCTATTGGTGAAATAAGCCATAACAATAGAGGCATTGATAGAAAGGGGCTTGAAGAATCTTTTGGGGGTGGTAGAAGTGTTTATCTTATAGAATCTATACCTGCATCAAGATAAACACTTCTACCACCCAGAAAGATTCTTCATGCCCCTTTCTATCAATGCCTCTATTGTTACAGTTACACACACACACACACACACACACACACACACATTTGTCAAAACTTATTTCAAGGTCTAGGAATTTCACCGTATATGACTTACAACTTACTTTTGGAATGCATTCTTAAATTTCTGTCAATTGGATTCTATCATAACCTAAGAACTAATCCAAAACATCACCACTAACTAGATGCTACTAAAACTCAGTATTGGGATTAGGCTTAGAATGCCCTGCTCTTCTTTGTCCACTTAGGACACTCTTATTAACCTTTCAAATTTAATGCCAGGGCTCATTTCCTTTAGCAAGGTGACCTCTGTTATCCATCAGAGCTGGACATCATCCATCTCCCTACCTGAGACAAGAATTATCTTGAATATTTGAATCCTCAGTGGTGTCCTATACATGGTATATATTATATTCAATAAATATTTATTTCACATTTTAATATGAAATATTTGCTTTCACCTCCCATATCCCAAGAGAATCTGCCATTTTTTACACTTACAGGATGCCAGTTGTGCTGGGGTGTCTGTTGGGACATTAACTGGCCTGACTTCATATGCACGCATGCTTCTTCTTTCTTGGCAGATCCATTTGAATGTCTAAATGGTACCACAGCTTACTATGTCCACAGCAGATTATTGCCAGCTTCCCCTCCTTTAAGTTCTTCTTCCTCCAGCCCTCCCTCAATCAGTGAGAATCTCCAGTTTTCGTTATTTAAACTCCTCATTTGCTCAAGTCAAAAAAGGTAGAAGTCAGCTTGATTTCTCCCTGTCCTCCCACCTTTACCCATCAGCCAGTCCACTAGCCCGACCTGCTGGTTTTTACCTCCAATACACATCTCCACCTTTCCACAACTGTCCTTCTCCAGATCTTCGTCCAAACCACCATCTTCTTTTGCCAGAATTACTGCTGTCACCTCCCAGTAGAACACCTTGTCATATATTCACCCCACAGCAATCCAATAATGTGAGTCAAATCATGATTCTTACTCTTCTCAAAACTCATCAATGTTTTCCCATGACACTGAGAACAAAATCCAAATTCTACACAATGCCTACAGGGTGCCACATAACCTGTCCCCTGCCTGCTCTTTCACCTGTCAAAAGCCATCCCTTGTTCCTAGGCCATCTCTACCTTAAGCTCCAGCCAGCCTCATTTTCTGCTCCTTGTGTCTGACACCTACATATGGTGTATGTGTGTGTGTGTGTGTGTGTGTGTGTGTGTGTGTGTTTTTCTTCCATACCTTTGTCCTTGAGATCTCTCTCTCTCTGGAGCACCCTTGGCCCTTGCTCTTCCACTCATCCTTCACATTTCAACTCCAATATCACCTCCCACTGTATCTTAAAGACTTGATGACTTACTCCTCTTTCTCCTCTCTTCCACTGGAGTATAGACTCAGTAAGTCAGGCCTGGATTATATTGTTCACTTTGATATTCTCAAAACGCAGTAAAAGTTCAAGCATGTAGAAGACTCTCAATAAATACCTGCTGAAGGACTCAATCGACAAACACGAGCCAGGTTTCCCAGACATTTAAAATTTGCTTGGCTGGAATTTTTTAGCTTGTATTTCTCTGATTGCATCCTTCCTGCTGGCCTTTATTTTTGACTTCTCTAAGTGCCTTCATGAGACAGCCACACTCTCACTAGTGTTTCGGTATCTCTTAATTTAGTATCAACTGCAGATTTCATTAACTTTTTGTTTACTGCTTGTTGAAGATCATTAATGAAGATGTTAAAAAAGAAGAAAGCAGCATCATTCCCTACATACTGCAGGAGCATTTCTAATCATTTAGCCAATGTTGAGAGAAATTTAAAAAGCCTAAAAAAAATGTTTTCCTGTATATATAGGATCTATGCTACAAATCTTAAGCTAAATGTACTTCATTCAAAAATTTCATTAAGTTCAAAGTTCAAGAAGGTAGGGAAAGAGGACAAATAACTACTTCATAAGAAACCAGCTGTTTAGTATGCTTTCTTAGGTGATTCAATCCCCATTATTTGCCAGTTCAGTATTTGTGAATTCGTCGACTTGCCAAAGTTTATCTGTTACGCAAAAAACAATACTCGCAGCCCTTTTTTTGGGACGTTAACTGGCCTGATTTCATATGCATTTTGGTCATTCACAAGTATGTGCAGATTAGTGAAAAATCTGAATGACCTGCCTGAAGAGAAATACACAGAAAACAGAGACTATACTGAGCAGTTGACAAAAATGTTGTAACTGAGGCTCGGAGGAACCTAACACTGCATTTCCACTAGGGACTCAGTAGTCACCAGTCAGTGTTCCCATGGACCATGCATAACAAAACTGTATGCATAATGTGAGCATTACTTACAAACTGCTCCATCCAGAAAGAAATGCTTAGGTGAATATTTGAAAAATCAGAAGTTCAAAATGGGGCTGGAGTATAGACAATAAGGAAGGGTGTTCCAGGTAGAGGGAACAGTAAATACTAAAGCTTAGAGGAATGGTCAACAAACTAGAGTCCCCGGGACAAGTCCAGCCCCAGTTTATTTTAGCAAATAATGTTTTATTGAAACAAAGTCACATCCACTTACTTATTTATGATCTATGGCACAGAGGCACCAGAGTCCTGGTATATTTAAGGAATGAGAAGGAGTTTTTTCTTTGGAAGAGTACGAAGGTCTCTGAATCAGATAAACTGTTATAGGAAGGTGCCATTCTGTAAGAGATTACAGAAGGAGAGTTTTGAGAGAGGGGATGAATATGGTTTTGGTCTTGGACATTTGGAACTTGACATGATACTGGGATATCCAAGTGCAGACATCCTGTGAGTATTTGCATATACAGATCTATAAAAACAGGCAGAGAATTCTGGCTTAAATAATCAGATTTAGAAATCATCAGCCAAAACCTTGATTATGTTGAAAACATGGAGAAGGATCCATCTATAGGCAACAGGCAGGCATGGTTGTGTAAAAAGATCTAGCCAATAATTTGTAACAGTGGCTAAACATGGGAAGAGCATTTGATATCCCCAGTATCACACAGATTTGAATTCTTATATGACAGAGTTGAGTCAAACTATATTTTTATCTTCTAAGTCCTTCTTAATCTAAATGAAAGATGGCTAGATCCATTCCACAACTTCACATTAGAAGTAACAGAACTCTGCAAGCTCACACCCTGCATACATGCCCAAGTCCAGGATCATATAAAATTTGATGGAGTGCTATCACATTGTGGAATTATGGTAGAGGGGAAGTAGCAAACCATGGATCATGCTATTATTCTTCTATGTTAAATGACCAAGTAGTAACAAAAGACCACATAGTGATCATTTGCAAAGAGCCTTGGTATGGATTAACTTTATATAAGTAAGAAATAAACTCTTTTTCTTACACCACTAAATTTGGGGGTCATTTGTTATACTATTAGTGTTAATTCCTCTTTCAATCTAAACAGCAATATAGCAGTATATTTATCATTTTTATATTTAAGTTTCCATATAAGTATATATAGTTTAAAGAAACAAAGGCTTTCTCTATCAACAATGTTAGAAAATTATCAATCTGATTTAATCTTTCCATTTTAAAATATGCAGATTCATACCTTCCCAAGGCTATTCACCAAATACCTAAATGGTTTCACTGACTTAGAAGCTCCCCCATGAAATCAATGGTACATATGGTGTTACTAGATGTAACACTAAGAGAGACTAAGCTGAAGTGAAATATAATGACTGTTTAATTGATCTACATGTCCCTACTGGGAATAAGCAAGAAAATGCTATCCTGGTCAGCAAATGTTTCATCCTTCTTCTCTTTATATATTCTAAGTATCTGAGGTCTCCCAACTTATTTTTCAAGTTTCATCATAGATGTCAAAAAATTTGTGACTTTGAGGTTTTATGTTCTTAAACTTCAGCAGTTATTTGCAAGCAGTTGAGCTCATTTAATATTCAAGACATAGCTAATCAAATGCCAACCAGGTACGTGCATGACACTGTGTTACATCCTAGGGTTATAGTGATGAATCATTCTTGCCCTCAAAGAAGAGGTCAGGCAGACACATAATGAAAAAATACAAAAGAGTGAGACTGTCAATCCATATATAAAAAACTGTAGGAGTAAAAGATAGAGCCACCACTATTTGATATTCTAGTGGTTTCATGTAATTTAATACCCTACAGGATCTTACATATCTTAAAGATTATTCATCATCTGTTAGGAATAAAACTCAGGAGAACAGTAATGAGTCTATTATTTATAATCACCCGTCAACACCTTCATATCGATGGTAACCACTAGTTCTGATGCATTTTCACTTTTAAATGGTAAAAATATCAACATTATCTGAGGTATTTCACCAGCAAAATACAAGAGAAGACCTAAACTTTGGGGTTAACATACATGTGGATTCTACTGGTTTCTATTACACCAGGGAAAGGTGATGAATTTCTGTACTTAGTCTATTTGGGGATGGAAAAGAATAATAGAATCTTAGAGATGGAAAGGACCTTAGAGATCATCTAATCCAACAAGATGAATAAACTTTTCTTTTTCCATTGCCAATAAACTGGAGAAATGTGATGCACACAACTCTTTTGAGTTATAGGTGGGCTGATGAATTGAGATGGCTGTTGTTCAGCTAAGACACTAGAGTTTCTCCGCACTGCAAAAAAAAACAAACTTTTTTTTATACACCCAAAGTCAATTTAAGTTAGATGGCTTTCATCACTTTTATGAATATAAAAATCAATGTGAGGAGGGAAAGAGAAATAGATGAACTTTTACTGGGTTTCCTGTGGAGATTTTTTTTTTTTTTAAAGAAATGAATGTCATTTATTAGATGTGCAATCTTTTTTTTTTTTTTTTTTTTTTTTGGTACCAGGGATTGAACTCAAGGACATTCAACCACTGAGTCACATCCCTAGCCTTAATTTGTATTTTAGAGACAGGGTCTCACTGAGTTGCTAAGCACCTTGTCATTGCTGAGGCTGGCTTTGAACCTGCAATCCTCCTATCTCAGCCTCCCAAGCCACTGGGATTACAGGTGTGTGCTACCACACCTGGAACTGTGGAGATTTTTAGCAGGTATCAAATGTTAAAAGGTACAAATGTTACCCTCCAAAAAATTTCCTTCCTACTCTTTTTTTTTAAGAAATTATTTCTGAAGATGACTTTGACATATTTTCAAGAAGCAAATAGAAAATACATTTAAGAAACAAACAAATTCCTCAGTGGTGGATGATCAGACACTAATGAGATTATTTTTTAAGTTTTTAAACATCTAGTTCATAAGAAAAGTAGTCATGTAGAAGCTGGTTAGAATTCCTGGGATGTTTTAAAACTTGGCTGCACACAGCACCCACCAAAGTACCTTTTGAAGAACACAGGTTACCACTCCATACACTGACCACTGATTGAGGAGGTTATGCATGAGGCTTGGGGACTCGAATGTTTTTTTTTTTTTTTCAACTTTGAAGTTTCCCAAGTGATTCTCATGTACAATTAAATGTGGAATTCACAATGCAAATCAGCAAAGTTTTCAGTAATAAAAAATTATTTCCATTCTTACTTACTGGACACAAAGTTGATGATGTTGTAATGCAGGAAAGAACTTTTTAATTTTATCAAAAATAATTAAAACATAGTGCACACCCCAATTGTCTCCTAAAGAAAGGAATTTCCAAGATAAATGATACAGAATCAAATACTTCATTACTCCAAAACACTCCCAGCCACTATTCCTATAGTTGGATAGTTGACTATATTTCTGCAAAACGAAGAGCTGAAAGGATGCATCTCTGTTATATTTTGGTTGTGTGAATAATCGTTTTCATTTTTAAAATTTTAATGCCACCAACTAGAGGGTGGCCATTAGCTTTCCACGGGAGGTATGGTGGTTTGCTTTCTATCCTTTTGGGGGATGCTACTGCTTATTTTATTTTTGGTGGATTGTGCTATTTTTCTGGCCACAGGCACAATTACAAATCACCCTATAAATTGCTTTTACAACTAGAGCTCTGAGGGGGATTCAAGAAGGTTTTCTGTATGTAATTACCCAATTGGAAGTTAGCCAGATTCCCAGGACTGCAACCCTTACACTTGTGAACAGGACTATTTGATTGCTAATAATCACACCCACTCAGCATCCTGGTATTTAGAAATCCTTAGAAAGAGACTTAATGCTCCATGAAAAAAAAAAAAATGTGGCAGATCATAAGAGGAGCAGTATTTTCATGGAGCTACCTAGGCAGGGGAGGTCCCACCAGCTGACAGTAGAGCTGACTGGTATTCAAAGTCATCTGTATTTTGCATCCAAGGTGTTTAATAATTGAATGCTGGAACAGATGTGTATTTCTTTAAATTATCTCCAAAATCATTTTTTCTGAGACATTCTACACCTTTCACCTGGCTTTATTTCTACATGCTATATGTGTCATTTTTCTTCCCTTTCAATGACAATGTTGTTAACAATACAGCTATCTGTGAGCGTGAGAATGGCCCAAGATGTCAAAATGTACTGTAATGATTTTTCACATTGAATGCATTTCATTAGTTGCAAGGGGCATCGATTGACACTGCGTGCTGTCATTTACCACTCCAATTTGTTGTTGTTGTTGTTGCTTTCTTCACAGAATAATTCTCTCCTTCGTTTACTCTGGCCATGTTTTTGGAACTGGCATTAGTGAGATGTGGTGCTCTTCCTCCTGGCCTATCAGAGTTCAGTAGGTTTTCTGTCCCATTGTTAAGGCATCCTGCTGTCATGCCCTCATCCTTCTCTGCTAGTTAAAAGTGAAGGTGTTTCAGCAAAACTCTTCTCTCCATGTTGCCCTGAATAAATTCTGATCATCCCTCATCTGAAGGGCCTTCTTTCTTCCTCTCTCTATCTAGAAGCTTGCCAGAAGAACTGCGATGCTTAAGAATGGAATGCAAGAGTCCTCCTCACAAAGTTCAAATCCTAGCTTAGACCTTCACAACTTGCATGCCCTTGGACAACTTGCTCAGCCTGTCTGAACCTCTACAGTCTTATCTGAAACATTAGGATACTCTTAAGAATTTGATTCACTGGGTTATAGGAAGGATTGAGTTCATAATGTTACATGTACCTTAGTCTTTCAAGTCCCTGCTATTTTGATGAAACCTTCTTCTACTGTTCCAGCTTGCATCTATTCCCCAAACCCATTCTGTGCCATTTATTGAGTAAATACTCATTTATACTTAATATGCATTATATATGCACATAAATATACGTATATGTATTTTGTGCTGCCATGCATTTTTTATTGTAATATCTCCCTCAAGATTGAGGAACTGATTCTTAGGCTTTTGTATTGATGACAGTGCTTGGCACCTGGTACAATATTCAGCTTTATTTTTGGGGGGGGTGGGGGGTGGGGGAGGGGGTTGATACTGAGATCATAAAATGCTAAAAAGACTACTCAAGAAAAGTGAGGATATTCTTCCAAAAAAGCAATTCTGCTTTTCTACAATTGCAAATAAATCCCATCAGGAAGAAACAAAGTACCTAAGGAAGCCAATTCCCTGACAAGCTCAGGTTTTAAAACGGAAATATTCAAAAGGTGGTAAGAGGGTTCTTCTCCAGAGGAAAAAGGCAGGCTCTGATAAGAACTGGGTCTGAAGGAAGAAAGCCGCATGGGAACAGAGGCTCAAGGAAAAAACACGGGCACCACAGAGAAGGCACTGACCAATGTGTCCAGAACATGACGTCGACGGGAATGAGCGGCTTTCTGCTTTGGGCTGCTGGTCTAATTTGATGGATCAAAAGGAGAATATGGCTATGAAAAGTAGGGGATTTCCAAAGCAAAAGGGGAGAGGCCTAGATCAGAAAGAATGAGAATATTTATCAGCTCTGAGGCCAAAGACAAAGAATGAGGCAGCCCAGCCTTGTCATGAGAGAAGCTGGGCCTTGGGTTTGAACTTAGCTGCCTTCCGCTCAGAGCTATGTGACTAAGCAACTAACTCAGCCCCTCACTGCCACAGTTTTCTGATCTATAAAACAGAGAACAAATGCTTTCTTCCTAGCTGTGGTTTGGAAGGATTTTAAAAATAATGTGTGTTCAAATTTAGTCTGATGGAATTGCTGAAGAAATTATAGTGGTGGTGGTAGTCATTAAAGGTGGTGATACTTATAACAGTATTGTGGTCAAGGGCATCTGGGTTCTCTAAAGGGGTCCAGGTCTGCTGTCTGGCATGAATTTCATCCTAAAGGACCAAGAGCAACTTCAAGAGGACTACACAGACAGAATCTGAAGAATCAGTAAATTTGCACATACCTCTAAACCAGAGGCCAACAAATTTACTCACTTATTCTCAAACAACATAAGGAGAAAGGTAGCATCCATGAGCAGACCGGATAGCTGAATGATTTGAAACACTTAGAAACACGGATGCTGGGATGCACCATAAGAAAACATCATGGCTGGTTGACTTCATTCCCAGTCCTTCCCAAAGTTATCTACTAAAGCAAGTAACTGGACCACAAGGTAAGCAATAATGAGTTCCATTAGGGTAGAGAGCATCGCTCTTGTCCATCGCCAACTCCCCCATGCCTGGCACACAGTAGGCACTCAAGGATCCTATTCAACACAAGTATGAATGAGTAGATGAATAAATCAGCAAGTGAATACATTCATGAGATAGGCCTGCTAGCTCTGTATTTCTATGAGTCAGTTAACAAAATAGCATATTGTCTCTGCAGGTAGAGAACAGAGAGATAAAAGGACCCTGAGGAGACTCATAAATAGAGGAACCCTATACCCAAAGGGCACCGGTTAACTGATTCATGGCAACCTACATGAACAGTCAGGTTTCAGGCCTCACTGCTCTCTCCAGACTCTATTTCACCAACACGTCCCCTAGGTCAATAACTGGGAGAAATATATGGAAGACAAATCAGCAATTTTCCTAATGATTTGGAGTTGTGAAGGCCAACGGATCCCCTAGATATTAGGACCCATGTTTACACATATTTCTGTAGGCTGGGCCAGCAGACCACATCGGAGAGGGTGAAATGTCTTAACATAATGACATGTTTGATGGTACAAAGAGCTTCCGCAACCCTTGTTTCATGTAGTCATCTTGATCACGCTATAGTGGGTTGAATGATGGCAGTAAAGAAGGTGTTTTCATCTGGAACCTGTGGATAGGGACTTATTTGAAAGAGGGGGGTCTTGGCAAAGGTAATTTAATTACGGGTGTGGAAAGAAATTTTAGAGTAGGTGGGCACTAAATCCAATCAAGAGTGCTCTGAGAAGAGAAGAGAATAAGATCATGATGTAAAAGAAGTCAGAGATGGGAGGGACAGATCTCCAAGCCAAGCAACAGGAAAGGTGGTCCGAAGCCACGAGAAGTGGGCAAGAGAGACATGAAATGGATCCTCCCTCAGAGCCTTATTTGAGACGTCTGGCCTCCAGAGGATAAATGTTTGTTGTTCTAAATCACCAAGTTCGTGGTACCTTGTGACCTTATTAGGAAACTAATACAGACACTGTTTTTCAACAAACAAGGCAAACGAAGCCCAAAGGGTAAGAATTTCCTGAAAATTCTTTCACTGGCAAACATGTTTCCTGTGCTTATATGAACCAGGTCTTATTCTAGACGTGGGGATTCCGCAGTGCACACCACAGAGCTGGTGTGAGGGCGCTTCTGCCCTGAGGAAGGCGGGCAAGAAGTAATGAGAGCCAGCGAGCACAGGAGACAGCGAGTGGTGGCCAATGGCACAGAGGAGAGAGAGCTGGCCGCAGAGCACTGGGCATGCTGTGTTATTTTATTAGATCAAGGGAGGGGACATATGGGCAGATCTGAAAGCTGTCAGAGAACGGAGCATATGGAAATCTGGTAGAAGAGAATTTCATGTGGAGGCAAGTGGTGGGGTCCTGATAGGGAGGCCGGCTTAGTGTATTTGAGGGACGCAGGGAGTCCAGGGTGGTTTGAATAGAGTGAGCAAGGAGGAGAGAAGAGAGAGACAATGGGAGAATCACGTGGTTGGGAGGGAAGGGACAGACTTTGTGGGTCGCCACAGGTGTTGTAGTATTTTTCCTTCTGCACTGAGTTAAAGAGAAGACACAGAATTCTTAGCAGAGGAAAAAATATTATCACACGTTTAAAAGCGCCATGCTCTGGGGCCCAGGGTTGTAGCTTAGTGGTAGAGCATTCGACTAGCATATACAAAGCCCTAGGTTTGGATCCCTAGCACTGCAAAATAATAATAATTATTATAATAAAAGTATCTCTGATGTTGTATAAAGAATAGACACACAGAGAGACACGTGTGAAATGAGGATATCCATCAGGAGACTGTGACAATAATCCAGGCAAGAATTGATGGCATTTGAACTTGAGAGGTTACATTGGAGGTAGTGAGAGGTGATCAGCTTCTAGAAATGTCTGAAGATAAAACTAGCAGGAATTTTGAAAGTAAAGGATGACTTCAAGGTCCTGGGCTGAGCAACTGGAAAGATGAGGATTCTATTTAGTGGGATGGAAATTCAGCTAATGAGTGTCACAGCAAGAACTTACTTGAACTCAGATCCTGCATGCCCCTGTCCAGTGGTTGGTCCATTTTGTTCCCACAGGAGTAAGTTGGAGCTGTTCTAGAATTAAAACCAAACCCCAACACCAAAATCTTCACCAGGTAGAAGGCTGGATGGAGCTACCTCTGGGAGAGGAGGCAGAGGTTGGTGCAGCCTGATCCCACAGATTGGCTGGACAAGGACAATTCCATGGGCCAAGGGCATGGTTCAAAAGACTTGGGTCCTCTCATGCTGCCCCTGGGCTGAGTAGCAACTTTGGGAGCCAGTGCTCCACATGTGGTACATTCATTTGGAAGTCACCTGGCCCTCCTGCACAGACCAGACCCTCTGGAGACCACATTATTCCATTTAGTTCTGAGCAAAACTCTGGAAATGCACCATCATTCACTTCTAAGTCAGCCTAGACGAATCACCTGCTTATTCATTTAACATGTATTTCCTGTTTGCTCCCCCAAGTATAGAGTTCTGTGCTTGGCTCTGGAAAATCACTGGAGAATAGTATAGACAAAACTTCTTCCCTCCAGGAACAATGATAGAAAACACTGTAAATACATAAATACATTTAAAAAAAAAAAAAGCCTTCACAAGTACAGGACAGTTGGACATGACTTAGTAAAAAGAGGACTTAGCAGCCACATGATTAAATTTTTTTAAAGTGGAGGGCAAGCCCAGATCTTCTCTCCCCAGGAAAGCTTTGCTGAGACCCTCCACGCAGTCACATATCACCGAACTTCTTTGACCAAAGCAGGTTAAACAATGGTTCGTGACAACCAGACCTACAGCAGCACATTCTGTTCTCAGAGTCACACTCTTTGAACAAAGAAACACAGATGTGAGAGAAAGAATTCAAGGGCAGCAGCCAGAACAGAAGGATATTTGAAGACAGAAGGTAGAGCAAGACAGGCTTGGAGACAGGGAGATGTGTGACCGTGTGAGGACGGGTTCTGCATGGGGGAGAATAATACTGCCCACTTCACAGGGCCACTGATACAATTAAATGTGATAATGTACACGAAAGCACTTTGCTGACTAGCAAGGGCTCTACAAATGCTAGGCACCGTTATTAAAATAGGAGGCCTGTCACCTAGAAGAGGTTTCAGATGCGTTCTGGGTGTCCCCAAGAGATGGAGGGGGCACTAAGAGCCGGAAGCATTTCTCTTAAATCCAGTTGGGCTTTCCACAGACAGAAGGGGCTGTTTTGGTTAATTGACTCCTCGGGTTTGGAGTTCAGAGGCTGGCCAGCTGAAAGCACTGTGGCAATGTTAAAAGGAAATTCTCCCATTTAGTGGTCTGTAAGTTGGTTGGTTGGTTTTTCTTTTCTTTTCTTTTTTTTTAAACAACTATAAGGCCATCATGGTCATCTTCTTTTTTCTTATTGAGTCTGTATCAGATCCTTAGCCACATTCATTCCACAAAAAGATAATTCAATTCCCCCAATTAATCAGTAAAGCCACATGTGACTTCCTCTGTGGTGACGCAGTTATAATTATGTCACTTAAACTAGTCCCCTGATAGAACTTATTATAGAAGAGTTTAGACAAATTTGTGCTAATTCCCCAAAGGCCTACAATCAAAAGCCAATAATAATAATTATATATCTCACCATACCATGGTATATGTTTAAACCAGTGAAACTTTTAAGAAAGTAGAAACAATGTAAATTATTATTAGATAACTGATAAACACCACAATGATGAAATGTTCTTGCTCGGGTAACATAATTGAGATGATAATTAGGCATAATTAGCATTATTATGAGTCAATCATATTTCAGTGAAAAGAAAACATATTTGGCTAAAAGGATATAATTTTGTTGGTGGTGCTGTACGAATTCTTTCTGGTTGAGCTAGGTCACCCATTGTATTTGCCAATCAATTATTTCAGAGATGACTGGAGGTTTCCATTTTATCAAAAGCCTATTTTAGCAAACAGCAGAGCTTTCAGAAGCCTCTCTCCTTGATGCGTCTGAAATCTTTTCACTATCTCTTGTCATTCTCTCTCTAATCCACATATCTCATGACTGCCAATGTCACAGCCAAGCCCACAACCTAAAAACAGCAGTAATAAGATGACAGAATTTAGGAGAAAGGATCATTTTATTTTCTTTCTTGTATACTATATTTCTCTCATATATTTAGCAGGGAAGGGTGGGGAACTATATTTTATCATAGAAAACAATCTTTTCCATTTTCTCACAGTATCCATAATTTTTAAAGTTGCATTTACTCATTAGATTGAATTCTTGTCTATGCTAAACCTCCAGGAATGGTTTATTTTTTTTCCCCATACATCTTTTAAAAATGAATTCTTAAGATCTTAGGAGAAAACAGGGGTGGGGAAATGTTCACAAGAGAAGCCAGATCAATTATAAAAGAAGACATGGAAATGTACTATGGGACAAGTTTCAGCAACTGCTTCATGAACGTAGAAAGGGGAAATGAGAATAAAGAGGAGACACACAAAGTTGTGATTTAAGTCCCAAGGACTTGAAAGTTATAGTGGTAAATGCCAAAGAGAGATTGAGCCTGGTGGGTTTAAAATGTAAAACAGAAAATGTTTTTCTCTAAGGAATGGAGGGAGGGGGAGTTCAAAAATAGTCTCAAATGCACTTAAGAGAAAAAGAAGGCTCTAGAAGGGAAACTGCTAGCAATAGTCACAGCTATAACAGTAATTGTAAAACATATTACATTATATATATATATATATATATATATATATATATATATATATATATATATATATATATATTCATATGTGGTATGTAATAACCACACAATGACTGATCTAAATATATGTAATTACTACAAATAGGATATAATATCAATGATCCCAGGATTTCAGCCATCACAATGGAAAACTACATCTTTAACTCTCTTAATAAAATCCTTATCCAGGGGCAAGGAGTAAGTCGAGTTTCCCTAAAAGGTTGTGGTAGGGAAAATAAAAATTTCATGTGAATAAAAAAATAAACCTGAATTCCTCCTTAATAATCAATAATTTCCATAAAATCCTCGAGAGCCCAAAGATCCCTTCAGATATAAATTCTAATGGAGACACAGAGAATGTTTACAGTTTAAATGATCTAAAGAAATATGATAATAACATTTCAAAAATGAACTACAAGATGTTTAAAGTCAGACGATAGTAAATGCATAGCTCTTTACAACTCTCAATGCACTTATCCATAATTTATTAGGAAAATGTCAAAATGTCCTTGTCAGGAAGGTACACAGGATAATGGTACTTGTTTTTAAAAACAGTTCATGCAAGAGGCTGCAAAATGATAGTCAGGTGTTCAAGGCACACTTCCAACTCTTCCATCTAGCCACCTACTTAAATATTATGGAACATAAATCAAGGAAAGCAACAGCTAGAAATGAGTCCTTTAAATGTGCAGCCTTCCACAGTGAAATGCAGATGAGGTCTAGTGCTGTAATTGACATATTTTATCCTTGTCCTGTGGCTAAGGACTCTAAGCAACATTTTGAAACTTGTTTTGCCATCAAATCCCCCAGCTGATCACCATATTATCTCATTAGTTCAATAAAGTTAATATTTTTACTTCTATCATCTCTTGTTTTTCCAGATGTCATCTTTTCACCTTAATGACATATGAACATGAAGCTACAATGTGAACGGGAATGACTTTTAACAAGCACACTGGAATGTCTGAAAAAGTGACACCTGCTTCAAAGAAATTGCAAAACTGTATGAGCCCAGGTAGCAAAGTAGGATTCCATAAGGAGAATGTCTCTCCGTGTTTGAAGGATAAAATTTGGTTAGAGGCAGACTTTGTGGCATGGATGGTAGAAAACACAATAATTTAACTTTCTTGCTTTGCCTGAATGCTCAAAAATCGGTATCATGGTTGTTCTTATTAATTTGGGTAAAAGCATTACTATTTCCATTGCCATAAACCTGTTAAGTAAATAATATCTCCTTATGATCAGAGAGCACTAATACATACCTCATAAAAATTGCACTTTTACTATTTTGATATTCACCTATCCACCTAACCTTCCATCTGTCCATCCATCTTGTCAATGAATTACTTTTTTGTGCCAGCCACCATATTAACTACTGGTGGTGTGTTAATAAATGAGAAATACACTATACCTTCAAAAAACATAATTAATGGTGATATCTGGTTCAAGGATGAAGTCATCAACAATGATGCAAATATGAGATCTAAGAAATGAAGCTAACTATATGGTATTATATTTGTTTTAATCATTGATCTTAATATTAAAAGGTATCAAAAGTTGTGGTCTGTTTTACATAAGCCATCTCTAAGTTCCCCTCCAGTACTGTGATTTGAGTCTTGTATGTGGCATGGGTACAGATCGTATGGTATATAATTAAGTTCTTGCCCTAAACAATAATGGGTATGCTGTAAGAACATAAATTATCAAATAAAAGGTGAGGAAATAAAATATCTCAAGGAAAGCTGGTGTGGTGGCACATGCCTGTAGCCCCAGCAGCTCAGGAGGTTGAGGCAGGAGAATTGCAAGTTCAAAGCCAGCCTTAGCAAAAGCAAGGTGCTAAGCAATTTAGTGAGACCTTGTCTCTAAATAAATTACACAATAGAGCTGGGGATGTGGCTTAGTGGGCAAATGTCCCTGAGTTCAATCCCCAGTACCAAAACAACAACAACAACAACAAAACTCTCAAAGGAGAGACCACCGTTAATTGCTAGAATCCAGAAATGATCATCTAACTTTCAATACTACAGATTTCAGAAGAATTAATTGCGGTTAAAGATTTGGCATTTAGGTTTTTTTTAAATGAATAATAATTAATTGAATTAAAGAACTCTCACTTCTAGACTGATGCCTATATTCTCTTTTTAATTGATTTTATTTTTTAAATACATGACAGTGGAATGCATTACAATTCTTATTATCCATATAGAGCACAATTTTTCATATCTCTGTATATAAAGTATATTCACACCAATTCATGTCTTCATACATATACTTTGGATAATATTTTCTTAAGTAAAACAGAAAAAGAACTCCACATTTGACCCATTTCTCATTTCTCATTTCTCAAATGTTGTGGATTAGATTGTAAATGACCCCCAACAGCTCATATGTTAAAAGGCTTGGTCTCCAGCTGATGATACTACCAGGGAGTGGTAGACTTTTAGAAGGAAAGGCCTAGTGGAGAGAAGTAAGCCCTTAAAGAGTATATTGGGACTCTGGCTCTTTCCCCTCTCTCTCTCTGCCATCTGGCTATCATGAGGTAACAGCCTTCTTTGCCACACACTCAGACCACCATGATGGCCAATCCAATGAACTGAAACCTCTGAAACTGTGAGCCAAAATAATCTTTCCCCATCTAAGTTGATTCATCTCAGATATTTTGATACATCAACAGAAAGGTGATTACCACAAAAGCCCATGAAATTGCACAGGCCCTCAGGTAGATGCATATCCAAAAAGCAACCAAAAATCTAAAAGTCATGACTTTGAAGAAGTATCCTGGGGCATTTCATCATTACAATGGTGGAGTTTGTAGGAGGGCCCAGGACAAATAGTGAGGCTGTACAAAAGTTGGGTGGCCCAAAAAGAGGGCTAAATTTCTACTGCATGTGCTTAGAAACTCAGAATAATGCTGCACTTCAGAGTTTAGATGTAGGTTCTCTTGGCAATGAGCATATCCAGGGAATAAAATACCCAAGGTGCCATGCCATACTTACAGAGCTCATGGCCAAATAAACCTGTGCATGAGCTCCCTTTGCAACACGGAGATGATCCCCAGCTGAAAAGGAACAAATTACTCTTAACGCAGAAGAAGAGGTTGCTCAGAAGAAAGAGCTATCTCAGAAGATACTGAAGAAACCAAAACTTGTGGCATGGGAATAAGTTCAGCATAAAATAAAATGCAAATCAATGTTTTAAAAAAAAAACCTGGATTGACTATTTACCTTGTACCAGAAACTATGCTAGGTATTAGGGACATAAAAATTAACAAAACCATCTCTAATTAACCTCCAGGAATTCACAGCCTAGAGAAACAATAATATGAATAAAAAATACAGTTGTATGATACCCTAATGATTGTGAGTTTCTGACAAATTCTGACATGCAACCAGCTCTGCCATTTAGTAGGTATCTCCCTCATACCTTTTCCCCTACCTGTATATTTAGTGAAGTTGTTGTAAGATTGAGGTCATTATGTAGAGCACTTTCAAGGATACTTAAATCATACTGAACACTATAATATGAATTATTTATCATTATAATTGTTATTGGTGCTAATATTACTCTCATGATCTTAATAGACTATTCAATTCTAAAATGAACAAAGAAAAGGAAGTTCCTGTATCTTTTCCAGTAAAATAGATAGGTGCTTACAAAAAGGGGATTTGTTAGCTCCATAAATATATACAAGCATGATTCTTACAAAGAAATGGTTGATTTTTCCAATCATTAAATCAATAGTATGTGTGGGGAAGATAAATATTTTAAGTCTAAAATCTTATTAATTCATATCTAAATAGAGGTCAACTTATATGGAAACCAAGGTGCAACTCAAAGTAAAATTTGCTACTTTTATATACACACACACACACAGTCACACACAAATCAACACAAATGTATGTATAGATTAGCTAACTGAGCTAGGTTTCAAATGGTTTCCACATCTGGGATAACAACTTCTATATAGTTTCACAAGCCAGAGTTCTAACCACCTTGAATTAAGGAAATAACAATGCTTGGCCAATATACCATTTCCTTACCTCCTGACTTTAGTTTGGTCAGGTGATCTGCTTCAGCCAATAGGATATGGCAGAAAGGATGTGCCAGTGATGAGCTTAGGCTTCAAGGAGCTGTAGGCTTACTCTTTCATGCCTGTTCTGTACCATAAAAAAATAAAATACTGCCTCTGCTTAACTGCTTGTCCCAAGGGAAAGAGAAACTTATGGGATGGAATCACTCCAGGAAGATGCCTCAACCCAGCCCAGACTCAATCCGGGAAGAATGCACAAGCTAGCCCATCCACAGTTGGCTCCTGAGAAAGTCCAGAAGAGATGGGCAGAACAACCCAGCAAAGCTGAGCTTAGGTCAACCAACGCTATCTCCCCATGGGGAATTGTGCTATATTAATAAATATTTTATTTATTTTTCATAAGCCATTGAATTTGGAAATACTTTATTAAACAATAAAAGTGAACTCAGATAGTCAATAATGTTTTCAATTTTAAATAACATAACATCCAACACTCAGTGGCTTAAGTTTTTTAAAATGTATTGTTTCACCAAACTGGAAAGGCCAGCGGTGGTTCCACCTTGAGGTACAGTTTGACCTGAAGGTCCAGCTGTCCTCTGAATCTTTCTGCAAATTTCTTTGCATGGATCTGGCCTTTGGAGTCTTCCATAGGCCAGCTTCGTCCTCTACAAAACCACCCTCATGGTGTAAAAATGGCTGTAGAAATTCTGGGCCTGCTTTCTGCATACTTCACTTTGCATATTTCATGTTGAAAGGGAGAGAGGGTCTTTAGGCCAGCACTCTAAACAAGAGTCCTGAGATTCTCTCTGATATTAGGTCCTTGTTTCCCTAGGAACCAATGTAACCAGGAGAAGGGCTATGACTGATTCAAACTGAGTCATGGGTTCCCAACCTGAAGCTAGAAGAGTTGAAGTCAAATTCACCAAATTCCATGAACTTTTTTCTCCAATGTCAGGGACTTTTGGGTTAGGGGAAGAAGGGAAAGGAAATATGGAAGAAGCAGCTTGCACAATACACTGTCTTTTTTTGTAGGGAATTAACACATCTTTCTCACATTATGTCTGAGCTAGTCAAAGCCTCAGATTGTTACACCTGCTAAATATTTTTTTATTAACATCTATAAATACCTCTTATTGAATTAACTGTATACACTCAGAGGCATAAAGACGTTTTAAGATTAATAAGAGTGTAAAGAGATAAGAAAACAAAAGAAGTTAGAATAGCACCATTTATTCCCCAGTAACTAGAAACAGCTTCTATTGGAAATCTCAGTGCCACCTGCTTTGCATCTGCTCCACCAACTGAGAAATGCAGGTCTGGCAAAGAGAGAAAATCCATTTTAAGTAGATCTGTGACAATACAGGGCAAGGAGGTCTTGAAATCCACCAAGGGTTTTAATCAATAAGACTGACAGCACAGAGCATGCCAGAAGCCGGGAAAGGACGAGTTTGTAAAAAAGCATTCAAGCAACAGCTCAAGCTGTAAGGTTCTGGCGACAAACTAGGGCCAGTGAGGCGGAGGCACATACCACCGTTTCTCTTCTGATCTGAGAAGGGTGAGGGAGGAAAGGCTGATTAGCTCAGGGAGGGTTTGGGTTTGGTCCTTTTAGATTCTAACTTTCCAAATCAAGGAGGAATTCTAAAACCCATTGTCTGATTTCAAAAAGTTGGGTTTGAAAAACATGACAAGCCTTTTCTTTTTGTTACCTAATTCTCAGCTGCAAACTGAAGCTTCTAGAGTGCATGCTTCATAAAAGGCAAAGGGACTTAATTAAATTTTGCATGCCGCTTCTAAGTGGATTGCTGGGGTATACCAGGATTAATTAGTTTCGTGTTGTTAATTCAATTCAAAGGTTGCTGATAAACTAAGACCATCAAACTCCATTAGGAGAAACAAAAACTTCTTAATTATGACAACATCTTTGGGGTTGTGGATAAGTTCTATGAGCATGTTCAGGTTCCATCCTGGTTTTCTAGGACTTGTGATGGAGCCACTGCAGGGGATCAGAGAACCCTCGGTGATTAAAAGCACTTTTTCACCAAATTTTTAACTTTTCAATTTTGGTACCTTAAAAAAAAAAATAATCCTAGGTTTCAAAGGTTCTTTTTTGCCATTTTGAATGTAAAATTCTATTTTTAAAAACCTAACCCCTCGAAGAATTATTCCAGGTTTTCTAGAGGCATGAAAGCACAAGGTTAATGAATATATTTTTACCTAAACTCTCTGTCTTGAAAATTCATTGTACTCTTACAATTGTAGTACCAGTTCCCTGTATGTGTGAAAAAAAAACCAATCTTGTATCACCAAGAAATGAAATATAGAGAATGCTGGAAATAGTATTGGCTACTTGGTTGTGCAAATAACTGCTTCTCTCTTCCTCACCCCAACTTAACCCCAACTTTGAATGGAATCACACGTGATCATGCACATGTGTGAATGTGCGCACGCACATGAGCAAACACACACACACACACACAGGCTTACCCTCTGGTTTGGATGCACAAGTATATTGCAGTTCAAGATCTAGCCAGTTTTCACTGCAGCTTGCCATGTTGAGTCCCTTTAACATCTTTTCCTAGTTAATACAAAGAATTACTCTACATCTGTAACCCTCTCTGTCTCCCCACCCCTAGAATGGGCACACATGTACACACACACACACACACACACACACACACGCTTGTACAAATTCCTTCTCATCCCTCAGCTCTCCGGGCTTCCCTCACCTCACTTGGGACATATTTCTTGAGTTCCAGGACTAAGTTGGATGACACTCCTATGGGCTAACTCAGCACCAAGGTTAGCATGAATGAAATAATTGAAATAGTTCAATGGCCTGTTAAATATTAGTAACCCTCATTAGAATTTTTTTTTTCTGAATGACTGGAGTGTCTCATTCATAGTTATATCATTCAATACTGTAGTACTTGGCACATGGAAGTGATTCAATGTGTATTTTTTTTTAATGAAAGGTCAGAATAGTTGTAGAATTAGCCCTGGAATCTCTGGGTTTGGTTCCAGCCTAGGTCTCCATTAACAATCTCCTATGCTTCCCCTATTCCCCAACCTGGCACCTCTGTGGGTAGGGGGAACTCCTAGCAACTCCTCTGGCTGACTTTAGCTGCTTCCCAATGACCACATTCCTCCCTTTCCCTTTCCCTTGTGAAATAATACTTAATATCCCTTTAACAGAATACTGACATGGAGTGGGGTTGGGTGAATAATTCCTATACTCCAGCTAAGCTAGCTATTGAATAAGTTTTGGGCATTAAAACATAAAAGTCAATGCTCCCTGGGATCTCTGGAAACTCTTTTTAAAAGGAAAAATATATGCTTCTTCATCAATCCTTCCTCCTTCTTGCTACTTAAGATAAAGAAGTAATGGCTGGTTCTTTAATACCTACTTTGAACCATGAAGCAAAAAGCTAAACATAAAAAGAACCCGTGTTTCCAACACTTTTCTGGAATCACTGCTCAAGCGACATCACACTCTAATGCATTTCCAAATTTCTTTTATATGAGAGACAAGAAATAGATCTCAGTATAAGTCCTTGTTATTTGGGGCATTTTTAAACATAACTGCTTGACCAAATCCTAATGTCATGACCAGTATAGCAAGAGACTTTCTATATTAAAACACAGGTCTCGTGATCAGGTCCTGGTCCTTGTCCTGGGCAAGCCATAGAGCAGGTGAGGAATCCAGGTTTGGTCTGGTTACACATTTATCCCATATTTTTCCCATGCATAATCTTTCACTGGGGAGTGGACTCGCACCTTCCACCAATCTCATGTCAGCTTTAATCAATCATTGTGCTCTGAAAGATCTCTGGACTTTTACTTCATTGTGAAATATGTTACATTTATTTAGACACATATCCTAGACTTCAAGCTCCTCCAGGGCAGTTAACATGTTGTTTGTGTGTATTCTTCTCCTTACCCATTCAATAACTTAGCAAATGAATGAAAGGCTGTGTGTTTGATATTTTAATGCTAATATTATTAAGTATATTCTGAATACTACACAGAGAAAGGGAATATGGTTGTCTCGGTTTTTAAAAAACTTTGTAACAGAAAACTTCAAAATAAGAAGGTTAATTCTCCAGAGATTATTATTTTATGGGATGCCCAAAATAGTTCTCCTCTTCCTTTATTCTTGGTCCTCTTACCCTCCTGTATTTTTCTCTGTAGCACTTTCCATGACCTGATATTTCATTGATCTATGATTGTATTTGTTTATCACTTGTCTTTTTTCCTCTGGAACATAAGCTCCATGAGAGTTTGAACTTAGTGAGTGCTTAATAAATATTTGTTGAACACATTCACTTTTCTTTGAGCATGGTCAAGTCAGGGTGCCCATCCACTAAAAATAACAACCAAAAAATTTACATGCTCAAGATGAAAGGACTTTTATGTGAATAATTATGGGAAGGTCAAAAGCCAGCCTTGCTGATCTGGGTTTGGTGACTTAAAAGACGGTCCTACCTTAGACACACTGCAGCCTACTTTTTAGCAGCAGAGACCCTGTTTCAAAATCCAATGATACGCAAAACCCTGACCACCTTGTGGTAGGATAGTGACGATCCAGAGAAAGAACAACTGCTCAACATGCACAGAGGCTCAAGGTGGCCCTGCCTGGAGGCAAATGGAAACCATTGCTCTGCCAAAGGATAGAGAGGAGGAGCCCTATCCTCTGGGCTCTGGAGGTTTATCATCTCCCTGTGGCCCCTTAGGCATCTTTGGGGAAACAGGGCTTCATGAAAAGTCCTTTGAAAACCACATTATTCGACACCTCTAGGAAGACTTCCAGCTCCAATCATCATTAATCAGGCGGGACTTCCTGTCTAAAACAAGGAGGGAGGCCCAGGAGGTGTGAGGTTCTGAGGGATGTTATTTCAGAGAGAATCGAGACAGAGAGCCGAACAGCAAGCATCTGTAAGCACTTAGATTATAATGGAACCAGGGGCAATAAGCAGCCTGGATTTTGAGATTGAATCAAGCTGAGAAAACCTAATTGCTTTTTTTTTTTCTTTCTTTCTTTCTTTTTTTTTTTTTAAAGGAGTGGGAATTGCATGATTAATAAAAGAGAGAAAGAAAATGAAGATGTAACACAACCTAATTTTGGTAAAGTACTTAATACAGTATCTAATAAAGTCTTACTTGCAAAATGAATTCAAATTGGATTGGATTTGGATTCCAGCATTCTCGACTGGCTGAACGCTGAGGCGGGTGATGCAGGGACTGAGGATAGATGCAATGTGTCACACGACAGTGGTGTCTGGTAGCCCTGCCCCAGGAATCAATGAAGCTCTAGTGTTAGTTAACAGCTTCATTAATGATCTACATGATGAGACAAAGGAGTATCTTAATGAATGTTATTGAGAAAATGGGGAGATGCCGCGAATTCCACTCTCGACTGGGAGGTTTGCAACAAGAAAATAGATACGCGGAAACAACGGGGAAGAAGCATCTTAGAACTTGATATTTTGCAGAAGATGGTTTGCAAAATGTTCAGGAAAATGTGTTTCTCGGGTCTCATAAAATAGCATTCTTGAAGATTTGATTAAAACAAACATTCAACTTAACCATAAAACGAAATGCTAGCCGACTCACCCAGGACAATTCCTTCCCCCAACAAAGCAAATATATATTTATATTTGTGTCTTTCTGTAATATTTTTTTTTCTTGGAATGTTAGAGAACACTAGTATAGGGTTTGTAGAAGAAATAACAGAGATTTAATTTTTGAAGAGATGAGGAGTGATATCAACAGAGGGAGGTAGTATTCATAAATATCCCCTTTCCTCAGAAAATAATTTCAGGGGCCTCTAGATAATGTTCAGATTAAAAGAATAAAGAGATCTAGGAACTGATGATCTCAAGTTTATTATTCTTTTCCACCTTCCCACCCTCAACCCAGAACTATATAAAGACAGAAGAAGTCAACTTGTTTAACCAGCTTTAACCAACTCCATGGTTAACGCCATTCATTGAGGGTTTTGTCGTTGTTCTGTTGGTTGGTTGGTTGGTGATTTCTGCATAGCAGGATGAAAACCAGTCCTTAACCCAGGAAGCACACATTCTGGTGGAGAAAGAGCCAAAAACATAACATCAAAAGGAACAAGTGCTCAAGTCTCCCCATGACTTGAGAGCCTGGGGAGTGGGAAATCTTTATGGAGGAGAAAGCATTTCAATTGTGACTTGAAGATTAAAGAAGCATTTACACACTGTCAGTCAGACAGGAGGATGATGGGGAGGGGTGGCAGGAGGAGCAAGTGATTAGACCAAAATGGTAGAAGATACCAGAGTAGGACTAACTTTAAGTTATTCAAACTCTTATCTTATTCATGCTGGAAATCACTGGGGAATTTGGGGTTGGAGGATATGATATTATTCTAAGCCTCCTAACAGTTTCCCTCTTCTTCCTTTATCCTCCTACCGTCCAGTGTCTGCACAGCTGTCAGTTTTATCTTGTTAAAATGTAACTCAGATCATGACATCGGCTCAGAACCTCCAAAGGCTTCACATCTCAGAGAAACAGAAGTTCAGGTCCTTGATATGACAGACAGTTCCACCTGCTCTGGCTCCCAGAAGCTTTCTTACTTCTTTGGCTACTGCTCTGTCCCCTTGTCTATTCCATTCCAACCCCTGGAAAACACCAGGTCCACTTGGGGGTCTTTGTGTCTGCTTTTACTCTTAATCACACTTGAATCACATTCATGTTCACAACTTGATCCTTGAGACCCTACCCTAATGCTTTTGCAGTAAGACCACCCTTAACCTCCCTATCTAAAACTTCCTCTTCCTCTCTGCAACACGCTTACCCAACTTCCTTACTTTGCTTATGCACAGCACTCTCGAATAGACTGTATATCTTGAGTATTTTATTGTTTGTCTTCTCTCACTGGAAAATGAGAACTTGAGGGTAGGACTTCTTTTTTTCTCAGTATATTTTTTTCATTCAATGACAGTAGTTCTGAATCTTCCCACCCACCTCTAGGTCAGGATTTTTATTTATTGTTTGTTTGGTTGGTTGGTTTACTACTATGAGCCCCACAAATTCCTGCACATAGTAGATTCTAAATAAATATTTGTTGGGTGCAGTGGCACATGCTGGTAACTCAGGAGTCTGAGGCAGGAGTATTGCAAGTTCAGAGCTAGCCTCAGCAACTTAGCAAGGACCTAACCAACTTAGTGAGACCTTGTCACAAAATACAAGTAAGAAGGGCTGGGGATATGACTCAGTGGTAAAGCACCCCTAGGTCCAATTCCCAGTACCAAAACAAAGGAAAGAGTAAAAAGAGTAATGAACGAATGAAGAATAGGATGAACAAGACGATGGCAAGATCTGCTAGGAGACTCTTGCTATCATGAGGTACCCCTAAACAAGGGCATCCTCCATGAAGGGAGAAAAGTGGTTGCTGATACCAGAGATCCTGGGAATACATCATCAACAGAAATTGGATTACTATGAAGATGAAGAAGCTAGCAACCATTCAAAAAAAATGATTCCCAGCTTTTGGTTAAGGCAACAAGGTGGATGGTAATTATATTTGCCCAGATAGGGAACATGGTAGAGCCAGAAAGAAAGGGGAATGCTATGGACTTGGGTTCTGACATGCTGAATTTGAACTATCTGATGGAAATTCGGCTGGGTCTGAGAGTTGGCTGTTAGAGGCACATGTCTTGGAAAGAGAATAGGAAGTGCTCATCTTTGTTTTCCTCCAGGGTCTTCTCTATGCAGCTGAAATTCCAAACGAAGCTATTCTGGCTCCCTACAGCCAGCTCTGAGCTGCAAAAAGTAGCAAAGCCACCCAGAGCACCAATAAAGGAAAAACTGTGTTTCTCTATTCACAACATTTCTGACACCAAATGTGTGGGCTTTCCACCCCAAGCAATCCTCCAGTTCTCTAAGGGCACCACTTGGGTGTCCTTCAACTTAACTCAATTGTGATGTAAACTGCCTAGAGTTAGTGCAGACCCTACATGCTAAGGGCTCAGTCCCACAAGACTGGCCCCTCCTTTAGACAGCAATAGCAAGTCCCAGGTGTATCATCTGTACTTCTAACCAACTCCCTATAAGTAGGGGCTTCCTGGAACGGTGGCTGCTCCTTGGGAGTTGTCTTTGGCAGGGTTACTTTTGCTTGCCTTCCCTTTGCCTGCCATGTTAAATTCTAAAGAAAAGTCAGACCTAATATTTAAATGTTACTACTAAACAGTGCTTCTTTAGATTTACAGAACCTGGAATATCTGGTGACCTTCAGAATGTGTAGCGTTCTTCTTTATTCTATTCCCATGCATCAACTAAACAAAGCTTGTACATTGCTAGGAAGTTTAACTTACAGAGAAGAAATATGTTTGTCTAAAGAAGCACAGGAACAAGCTATAGGAGGTCAAGGTCAACTGCAATGTTCTGGTCAATGAGAAAAAGAAGGCACACACCCTGGATAATGAAGACCCCACCTGACGTGCAGCCTTCCCAGCCATCATCCCACTACACCATGTTTCCCTTCCTATGAAAGCCCCTCTGTTTACCTGTGTTCCCTAAGACAGTGCTCTGTGGACATGGCACCCTCCATCTTTTCAGGGCTGGCCCTTGAATAAACCTGATTTCCTTCCCACCAACTTTCCTCTCTTGGGTACAGGTTTTGAATGGCAAGCAGACAGATAGGTTCACCCCTCCTGGTGTCTGATGGTTTGCTCTAATGGCTCACAAAGCTCAGGGAAACATTTACATACCTTTACTTTTTTATTATATATATTTTTTATATATCAAAGGGTACTTATGAACAGCCAAATGAAAGAGGTATATAGGGCAATGTATGCTGGAGAAGCAGAAAGCTTTAATGCCTTCTCTGGCCACATCCTGCTCCCCGCACCTCAGTGTGTTCACCAACCCGGTAGCTCTTCAAATCCCATTACGTAGGATTCTTATAGAGCTTCCATTACGTAGGTATGACTGATTCAATCATTGGCCATTGGTGACTGAACTCAGTCTCCGGCCCCTTTTGTCTGCCAGGAAGTGGGGGCTGTGGCTGAAAGTTCTGATTTGCTAATTACACACTTGGTTCCTCTGGCAACCAACCCTGGTCCTTTATTAGCATAAATGAAGGGGTGATAGAAAAGAGCTTATTATGAATGACCAAACATGTTTTCCTCATCCCTCTCAATCAGAAAATTCCAAGGGTCTAGGAGTTGTATGCCAGGAACTGGGCATGGAGATCAAATACGTATTTCTTATTGTCACTGCCAGACAGGAATTCCAAGTGGTAGAGGTCAGTGACAGCAGAGGAGGCTGAGCACATGAGTAGCAGGTGCAGAGAGCAGTGGCCTACCCTCATTGGTTCACTCAGCAAGCTTTGAAGATGCAGTAAAGAGAAGACTGCTGTGCACAGGCACTCAGGCAGCCAGTAGAGAGACCCACTGGAGTGACAACCACTCCTTGCCCTGGGAACTCAAATCTTGTCATAGAATTCTGGAACATGGTTTTGTTGAATTCCCTCATTTGGGCATGCTCTAAGGTACAGAAAACTTGGTCTTTATGGATGAGATGAATTTATAGATAGTGATATTTCTAAGAATATAATCTCAATTTTTAAAAACCTAATAAAATCTAATATAATCCTTTTAGTTGTTGATAGTTAGAATATGCCACCCCAAAATATGCTTATTTGGCCTTAAGATTATTTTGAGCTAATTATTTTGAGAAACTTCACATATAAGAAAAGTTATGAAAACAGAGAAGTCACCCTCTTTAAAGAGAATTTTTCATCTGTAAAGGAAATCTCCTTCGTAAGAGTATCTCCCTCTAAGAAAAGGATCACTGAAGCTAGATCACTAGAAACTCTTCTCAGTGGAGAAGTTATGACTTAAATTTGTAAAACAAACATTATATTTGGTTTCTGGTGGTCTTCCTGGTTACCTCTCCATAACTGGCCCTTTTCCTTACACTCTTCTTTCCTTGCTTTTTTGGGGGGCAATGTTGTTTAAGACTGAAGTCTTAGGACAACTCTTGAGATCTATTATTGAAATTTGCTCTTTGATATGGTTTGGATACAGGAATGCCCCCACAAAAGCTCATGTTTTAAGTAACGTGGCAATGTTTAGAGGTGAAATGATTGGATTATGAGAGCTGTAACCTCAGCACTGGAATAACCCATTGATAGCTGGATGTAACTGGGTAGTAACTGTAGGCAAGTGGGACATGGCTGGAGGAAGTAGGTTACTGGGGGTGTGGCCTTGGGGAATAAAAACTATTCCTGACACCTTCATTCCTCTGCTTTTTGACCGCTCTGAGCTAACTAGCTTTCCTCCATGTCCTTCTGCTATGAAGTTTTGACCTACCTCAGGCCCAGAGCAGTGGAGTCAGCCAACCATGGATTGAGAACACTGAAACCATGAGACCAAGATAAGTTTTCCTCTTCTGAATTGTTCTTGTCATGTACTTTAGTCACAGCACTCAAAAGCCAACTAACACTCTTGGAGAATTTTCTCTGATTTCTGAGTACGTTCCACGTTCACAGGAGGGATACGTGTTATTAAATTTCTGCTTAATAATAATTTTGTTTTTCTTTTACTTTGTTACAGGGAGTCTCAGCTAAGAACAATGGAGGACAGAGAGAAAAACAAAGTTTTTTCCCCTTCTGAATTAAAAATATGTTGAACAAACTCTAAGAAACATATTCTCTCTAGGGGTAATGTACACACTCATATGTATATTCACATTACAGTCCATGAATTGAAAACTTTCATTCATAAGGCTCATGAAAAACCATGCCATTTTTTCTAGTATGTAATATATTTATACAAAGAGACCAAATAAATGTGCTGTAAGAAAGACTAATTTGCTACTATGGTTCTAGGGAAAGACATTCTACCAGTTTACTCAACACAGTGGTTCCTAGTCAGAGAGTGTTATATGGAATGAATGAATAAATGAACCGAATGAAGGAATGAATGGTGTGTACTGAAATTCTCTGAAGAAGCCACATCTATATTGAAGATGAAAGAGACTGTTTGAACTTGGCTGACTACAATATTCTGATTGTGGGGAGGTGGAATGCTATAGGTTTAAAGCCAAAGGTAGGTTGGTCTGTTCCTTTAACAGCCATTTACTCTTAGCCTCTGAATCTGACCTAACATTCTTGTGACTACTACACAAAATTCCTGGAATGAGACATCTCTAACCTTCACCAACCCAAAACTTAAGAATGGTATATGATAATATCTAAAACGTATAGACAAGATTTTACCACTTTGCTATAGCTTTCCGACCTGATGTCACCACCAGTATATATGGTGAATCTGTAGATTCATAACTGTTTTTGTTTCATGACTATTAGGGTTCACATAACTAACCTCTTCCATGATGGAGCATGCCATTTGGTGTTACTTGGGTCGAGATTTCCAGGTCATGATTACTCATGTTTGATTCAGAATAAAACAGAGCAGTTATCTTATGTTGGCAATGTTATGAAATATATTTGGATAAACCCCAAACATTCTTCTGTCCATTCACAGACCAAGTGACAGGGATGTTGAGGCAGCATCTTCCATGACTTTCCATTATCTCTATGTGGTTTGAAACTTAGATTCAGATTAGATTTTACCCTAATGTTTTTACATGCCATAACTTTATTTTTACATGCAGTTTTCGAGCAAGGTAACTATAGTCTCAAGAGGTCATATGACTGGAAACAGATCACTGGACTGTCCACTACCTTCCAAAGATGCACTCTCTGTCACCTCCATCTCAGGTAGAAGAAACAAATATATATATATATAAAGGAGACATAACAGAAGGAAAAGAAAATATAATTTTAATTTGAGTTTCTGCAAATCGTTCCAGGCCTGTCATTTCCAAAGCCAGTCTCTCTCTCAGGTCTGACAACCCCAAGTTCCTGGGAAATCTGTAAATGTTAAAGTTATCATAAATTTACTTACTTATAAAAATTATCTTGTACTCTGTTTATTAGCCAATAAATAGATTAAAAGAGAGATGATATTTTAAGAAATAATTCAGGGTACTCTCCAATGTTATTTCTCTGATCAGATCACAGAACCAACATCTGTCAAGAATCCTGAGAACAGACGGATGTCATCCTCACAAACCTCCCCATGCCCACACCTCACCTTCTGTACAAGAGCCAGAAACCCCCAAACAATATTCCCCCTCACTCTTGAAATGAGTATGTATTCTCTGCTTAAGTAAATTCATCTCTATGCCTGTACAAGGCACACACTGAACTTCTTCTTGTCAGGTAAATCAAGGACTCCACTTATCCTATGATGGGTTCCCCCCTCTCTGGGAACTCCTCTGCACCCTCTTCCAGTGAGATCTATCCTAGTGTGACATTCCATCTTCTCTCGTGGTGAGTCATCCTCCTTACAGTTAAGTCTTTATTACTTAAACTGTTTTGTATAAACTATTTATTTGAAATTGTTTATTAATGACAAAGATGGGTTCAATGGCTCAGTGGGTAATATTTTCTACCTGTGAATGTTGTTTGGGGTATTTCATGTTGGATAGAATGCACCACAATTTTTTCCAGTTAAGGTTAATGGAAAATAGTTTACACTTAATGGCTTTTCACTTAATGATGGTTTTCAAAAGCAAAATCATTCAATGAAGTACAGAGGTTTCTGGTTTATCCTTCTAGTGTTGTTGTTGTTGTTTTCAAATAAAAGCAAATAACTATTTCCAGTTAAGTAACATAATATTAACAACCTGGCCCTTGTTTTTCTGTTTTATTTTGTTTGTTTGTTTTTAATGAAAATTACCTCTTGATTCCCCCCCATGCTGCCTATCTTTTGTAGCTATTAGGTCTGACTTGAAAATTCCTGCCCATCTCCCCCCAGAGCTCCCACTTCGCTCAACAGTTTTTCCTTTGCTGGGGGCATCCCAGCAGCAGGGCAGCAATAACAGGCCTCAACACACTCCTCAGGATTGTCTTTCTATTCTGCTTTCTCCAAGATGTCCCACCCCCAGCTAAGCTGAGTGACAGGAAAGCCCTGCCAAGACAGGAGCCCAGACTGTCTGGAATGCTTGAACACTTAATGACTCACAGCAGGAGTCCAGCTGAATGGAGGGAAGTGGCAGAAGACGAGGGGAGGGAGGAGGTGGAGCGAAGGGGAGTGGGTAGAGAAAGAAAGGTGGTAAGGAGGATTTGGAAGGAGTACAAGTGGATGCATGTGCACACACACACAAACACGCACACTGGCCATACACAAAAAAAAAAATCAATGCATGGTGCTCATAAATACTTACTAGGGCAAAACCTTAGCATCAGGCTTACACGAAGGCCCATGAGAAAGTTATGAAATTAAATTCTCATCTTTCTTACTTCTGAGCTAGATTTCATAGATTTCCCCCCCTCATTAGATCCCTAAACCAAGTCTCTTTAGTACTAAACCCATTTATTAATAAAAGGTTGGTGAGAGCCCAAAATGGAGCATCGTTAGCACAAAGGCAGTATTAGGTTTGCAAGCAAGCTTTCTTTCATAGGGAATATACTTTTTCTAAAAGGTCTGAGAGAAGAGCTAGAACATCCTCTCACTTTTAATCTGCAGTAAAATGGAAGTTAGGTGGGCTTTTGGATATAGAAATGAGAAGAGACAAATAGAATAACAGAATACAAAATGTTACTAAAAAACAGATTCCTTCAGGGCTCATCTTACCTGGAAATTACTTTAAATAAAAGCGCAGAAATGGCAGGAATGGTGGCACAGGTCTGTAATCCCAGCAACTCAGGAGGCTGAGGCAGGAGGATCGCAAGTTCAAAGCCAGCCTGGGCAATTTTGCAAGATCCTGATTCAAAATAAAACTCTATCAACTGAGCTATATCCTTAGCCTCTCAAAATAAAAATAAAAAGAGCTAGGTATTTGCTTAATGGTAGAGCACCCACCCCTGGGTTAAATTCCTAGTTCAAAAGATGCAAAAAAAAAAAAAAAAAAATACAGAAATAAAAATTTTATTGTTATAGAGAAATCTACATTAATATTATATCATTAATGTGATTTACACCTGACAAGATAAAATCTAATAGAAAAGCTTGTCAATAGCATAAACATTTTGCAGTCACTATTTTTCCCTAATTTTTTCAACTTTGCATCATGAAAATTTCAAATATACAAACTAATTGATGTAATTAGGTGCAATGAATATTAATTTACCCATCACCTAGATTCCATAATTATTAATATTCTTTCATACTTTCTTTACGTGTGTGTGTGTGTGTGTGTGTGTGTGTGTGTTTAGTTTTCTTTTTGCCAAATGACTGGAAGTTGCAGATAACATAACACTTTACCCCTAAGTACTTCAGCATGCAGTATCTAAAAATGAAGACATTTTCTTATAATTCTTCATAATTGTATAATCATACTTAAGTTAATAATAATTCCATTATGATATCTATAATGCAGTGCGTATTTTATTTCCCTATCAGACCCAAAACATCTTTTAAAGCTCCCCCCCCCAAAAAAATGAGGCCATAACTCATTTCCCATATTACATCAGTCTGTCCCTCTATCTCTTTAGTCTGGAACAGGACAAGCGTCTTTGTGTTTTTCTCAGGCCATTGATCTTTTGGAAAGATTTTGCCATTTTTTTGGTGAAATGTTTAATGTATTAATTTGTTCTCTTTTTCCTTTATTTACTACAAATCAGAAAGTTATTTCCAAATACTTGAGTAGATTCAGACCAAATAAAGAATTAAATTAAAAAAAGAAAAAGAATTCAGTGGGGGCCCAAGGAATGTCTCCAGTAAGAAATAATTCCCATGATATTGATGGAATAAGTATTAGAAGTTAAAATTTTAAAAACAGAATATTAAAAATAAAGGGGGGATGATGGATCTTCGTGTTGCCTCACAATGGAGATGTGTAATGTTAAGCCATCCCATTATCAATGATGCAGTGCTCATCACCTAGCCACATCATCTGATTGTAACACTATGACCTTCCTTTGCAATTTAGCAATCAACCCCTGTGGTTGATCCTTTGGTTCCATTTGGATATTTTATGTCCCTACAACCTCTCACCACATGATTTTTCGAAACCATTTATGAACCTTGTCTAGATCAAGAGTTTCATTTGAGGCTTCAGAATGGTGATTGTCTAATTCTAGCATTCTACATCTAGTTGTAGAATGTTGCAAGGTAAGGAGGAACTTTCACTCGACAACAAGGGAACTATAGGTCCCCCAAAACATAAAGTAGTCCTTTATTTTTGCTTTGATGTGTGTGTGTATGTGTGTGTGTATGTGTGTGCGCGCGCACACGTGTAAGCATGTACTATAGAGGATTGAACCCTGGCGTGTTCCACATCTGAGTCCCATTCCCAGCCTTTTGCTTTTTGTGTGTTTAATTTTGAGACAGGGTCTCACTCAGTTGCCAAGGCTGGCTTCCAACTCGCCATCCTCCTCCAGCAGCCTCTAGGGTGGCTGGGATTAAAGGCCTGGTTCACCCTTCATTTTGCTTTATTTTTAATTGCCATGTATCAGAGTACAGAGTTCAGGTGATCATCACATCCCATGTTGTGAAATGATTCTCCTCTAACTCTCTGAATGGACTTGTGCTTTTTATTTCTTCAATGTTTTAAAGTCAGTTATAATTATTATTTTTTTGATGCTCAAGAAGTCCCATAGGTTGGCTCCTGAGTCCTTTTGACATGACTATCTAGTCTTTTGAGTGCTTCTTTGTCTTCCAGCCCTAGATGTCACTTACCCACATTGTCCCCTGACCCAAATTTGGAATTAGCCATTAGTCCAATGAGCTCTGGTTACTTGTGAGTGCAGGATGGTATTTAGAAAACAAGATCCAGTATTAAATGTCCTCATTGCTGCTGGAGTCCTTCAGTTGTCTTGAAATTACAAATTCACAATGATGTTTTTCATATTGAAATGATAGGATTTTTATGAATGTCATTAATTTTATATTTGTATTATAATATCTTGACTTCCAGTAGCATCAGCATTTTTACTGGTTTTATACAACAATATACATAATATAGTTTGAAAACCATAGTACCAATATTACTACAAACTACAAAATCATTGAATGTAGTTTAGGATTTCTTCATGATTGTTTTTGATTGTATATTCCTCTAATGAACTTCAGAGCATTGTGCTCAAAAGATCCCCATCTATCTGGGCCCACATTCTCTTACTCTTCCAGGTGTAAGGTGTAGGCAGTCAATACTCAGGGCTGATCAGCTCATGGCCACCCTTGCCCAGACCCATTTCAGAAGAATAAGCAGGACCCTGGTTTGTTGGCCTCATCACACATGCCCCACCCCAACCACTGAGCATTAACTGGATTAATTTTAATTTTGATTATATCTTATCAATGGCTTCTTTCCTACCTACCAAGTGGTCCAGACTTAACTATAATAGATATTGTTTCTACAAAGAGATTCAAATGAAGCATCTCTTTATCCAACTAGGAATCCAGGAAATATGGTTGCTTTCTGGAAGTAAATATTTACAATAAACAAAAAATAAAGAAATGAAATGATCTGAAATCATTTCTTTATCCAAAAAAATTAAAGGCCAGGCATGGTGGTGCACTCCTGTAATCCCAGTGGCTGAGGCAAGAGGATCCAGAGTTCAAAGCCAGCCTCAGCAAAAGCAAGGCTCTATGCAACTCAGTGAGACCCTGTCTCTAAATAAAATACAAAATAGGGCTGGGGATGTGGCTCAGTGGTCGAGTCCCCTGAGTTCAAACCCCAGTACCCACCCCCCACACAAAAAAAATTAGAAGACTAAAAATTTGGAAAAAGAGTTAGTAAGACAATCAACAAAGGAAAAGGAATAGATAGTGGAGAGCCCATTTGGGAGACAGATTGGCTTCAGGGACTCGGCCCATGTGGACCAGATAGCAGACACATCCCTTCAGAGCAGATGAACAGAAAGCTGTGGCGTACATTTACCTTGATACACAGCAATATTTATTGTTCATGTGGAGATCAGGCATTTGCTTACCTACTTCTCATGCCTCATCATTTCACCCATAATCCTTAAAAAGTAAATTTACACGATACCTTCATATCCAGATAACACACAATGCTACTACTCGGTAAACCAGGAAGAGCCCAGGACCTTGATTTAGTCTCAATTTATGTCTTGATTTTGCCAGTTGTCAGCATTGTGGAGTTCTTTGTTTGTGTTTTGCTTTTTGTGGCACTGGGGATTAGATCCAGTGGTGCTCTACCTCTGAACCACAGCCCCAGCCTTTCCTTCTTTTTATTTTGAGACAGGGTCTCGCAAAGTTGCTGAGGCCAGTCTTGAACTTGCCATCCTCCTGTCTCAGCCTCCTGAATAGGCAGTATTACAGACATACACCTTTGTATCCTGAGCCTTGTGGTTCTGGACAAATCATTTGATTTCCATGATCCTCATTTTCTTTGGACGTAAAATGGAAGTGACAAATACTCTCTCTGTTACCACACACCTTGTCGTGGGAATCAAAGTCAAAACAGAATAAAAATGAAGTGCCAGAGAAATAGCAGGAATTGTTCCTGGGGACACCTTTAATCCCCCCTTCTGCTCTGCACCTCCGTTGGCACTCCCTCCCAGCCACCTGCCTCCCAGCCCCCTGCCACACAGTTCAACTCTAAGAGTTATCCTGACTTAATTGTGGGATTCTCAGTGTGCTCAAGCCGCGGACTCTATCCATATATCATCTTTGTATGTGCAGGCTGCTCCTGGTTGATGGCAGCTGTGCGCTGCTAATGGCCTGCCAAGCCTCAGAACTGCTCTGGTGTAGCAATTATTTGCATTAATCAAAGGCTTCAAGCAAATCTCCCACATTTGGCTGACTAGTAAAAGTGTATACTCATGCTGTGCTCAAATGAGAGATTTCACAGGAAAAGGGGTATTTCAGACACATGTTGCTACCATGGTTCTCAGCTTTTGGCCAATCTCTCACTCATACAAGGTCAGTTTTACTGGAGGAAATCATCTGTAGACAAGCTTACTTAACAAAAGAGAATGTGGTGGCCTTAAGTGCACAGACGTACTTGCTAATTAATCCACATTAGAATGCATGGATACACGGTTGTGTCCATTCCAATTCCAGATTGGAATGTGAACTAATCAGCAGACACCGGTTTGAATAGTTCTAGGTGGGATTTTAAATGAGTCATTGGCAGCATTGCATTGAGGTGATACCGCGGACAGTGGCATGGACTCAGGGAATTGAAGCCACTTTCATCCTGAGGGAATAGGTAGCATCCATTTTTTAGAGGCTCCAAAGTGGGACACCTCACATGACATTGCTCTGTGGCTACATGAGTATTTCCTTTCATCCTCAATGGAAAGAAGACATTGAAATATTTCTTGCCAACCCAGAACTGACTTGGGAATCTCAAATTCACTATGGAAGAGGGCTCCGGGAGCTGGAAAAGGCTCCTATCATGCCGTTGGGTTTCTCTGAAGTCAAACTAAATCTAAACTCTTTTTACCCATCTCACCCTGTATAATTCAGTTTTTCATTACTATATTAAAAAAAAAAAAAAGACCTGAGGTAATCCACTTATCAAGAGAAAAGATTTACCGTTGCTCAGTTTTGGAACTCTTGACTGAACTCCAAGGTCAGTTGGCCCCGTTGCTTTGGGACCTGTGTTGAGAGAGAGAAATGCAGCCAGCCGGGATCCACTATCCCTCTTGAGGGCATGCCCCAGTGACCTAGTTTCCACGCATCAGGCTCCACCTCTTAAAGGTGCCATTACCTCCCAACACTGTCAAGCTGGGAACTAAACCTCGAACACATAGGTCTCTGGGGAACATTCAAGATCCAAACTATAGCAAACCCAGATAGAAAAGAAAAGGGAGACTGGGAATCGCTCAATCAGTGTGTGGTGACTTTTCCTCTCTATGCTAGAATATTAGAATAATGAGAAGGAAATTCTGAAGCAATCAAATGCTAAGAAGCCCACTACACTGAGGCAGTATTCGCTGAGGAACACAGTGGGTGAGATGTAGGAGAGAGCCACTCGGCCAAGCTTGACAGAATTCCTGTCCTTGAGCGGTCTCTGCTGATGCATCCTGAGTTCCTTCCCCTATCTGTAGTCAACTCAGGTTATTGCTTTAAAATTTCACCCTGTATTTTTTTTCTAAAATAATAAGAACTTACATTTTAATGAAAGGATCATTATCATATTCAAGCATACTCTTTCCCACAGGACTTTATTCTTTGCATATTTATGATTCCGCTGGCCTAAAGCTGAAAGAAATTTACAAATAGAACAAAGGAATAGAAGGTGCTGACTTCTGAGAAGACCGTCGTAAAATGCCGTTTGCAAAGATTATATGTGGTTTGTATTGTCCACAGCCACTTGACCTTCTTCAAGCAAACATACCCAAGTCTTACTCCAGAGAATCACCTTCTTCCTCACTCTCAGTGCTTCTGTTAGAATTGATCATGAACTTGGCTCCAATGGAGTTCATGTGATTCAGACCTGTTTCAGAAAGCATCATATCCCACTGGGCCATGATGCTCAGTTTGGAAATGGGCATGTTCCCCAACTCGGCCAATATGTGCTAGTTCAAAACTGCTGAGAAACAGAGGGATTCTTTATTGCTTTGGATTTGTACCTGGGAGGATTTAATACTAGCACAATGGGCAGTCATCACTGAAAACACAGTGGGAGAGATCAGAATTCAAAAATTAAGAGAGACCTGGGTCTGTACTAAGCAACAGACTTGCAATGACAGGAACCACTATATTCTATTTTTTCACTTAAGCCCAGTTCAGTTGGGCTTTTTGCACACCTAAATAAACCATCTTAAGGAGATTCAGAACCATATTGCATATTTCATCTTCTGAAGAAGGAAATATTATTTCTTAGTCTATCCAGGCTGCTATAACAAAATGCCATAGACTAGTTGACTTTAAACAACAGAAACTTATGTCTCACAGTTCTAGAATCTAGAGAGTCATGGAACCAATAGGTATGTTGTCTGGTGAGGGCTCATTTTCACAGATGGAAACTTCTAGCTGTGTTCTCACTTGGTAAAAGAGGTGGAGGGTCTCTCTCAGTCCTCTTGTATAAGGACACTCAGGCCATTCATGAAGGTTCTGTCTTCATGATCTAATCACCTCCTAATACCACCACATTTGAGGTTTGGATTTTTACCTATGGATATTGAGGGGACATAATTATTCAATCTGTAACTTATTATAACACTTTTCCTGACTAACTGATCATTTTAAAGTTACAGAAAAGGGTTCTTCCGGTCAGGAACAGAAGGACCTACTTTCTGGTTGCACAGAACCAGTTGAGAAAGTGGACAAGTTTTTATGTCAGGGTAGGTGTCCCTGGTTCTCATCTAGAAGATGACGGGTCCCAAAGGGAGGACTGCTAAGGCTCCTCCAGCTCTACAAGTCCACTGGATACATTCCCGGACAAGGAGGATTTTGAGAAAGAACCAGAAAGAAAAATGTTTCCTACCCAATAGGGCACTTACTCACATGGACAGAATTTTTGTATTCTTTAATCATCTCTGTCAGAGACCCTAAGCCTGATGGCAAAGGGTATGGTTTAAAAATAAATAAATCAAAGAAACATACACTTTAATATGTGTACTTCTTCACCTGCTAGAGAGGTCTAATATGTGAACCAGATTAAGCTATTTTCTAATTTTCAAACCAGGCCAGCTGGGCAAAGCAACGCGCCTTTGATAAATGAGAAGGAAAGCCTCATTAAAGAGAACCTCCATGCTCCTTCTTTCTTTTTTTCTTTCTTTCCTTTTTTTTTTTTTTCCCCATCAAAAAATTCTGCAAGCTGCAGTTAACGACTGGAACAGTCTGCAGGCTGCACTTAACAATCCACGTGGTGTTTGTGTCTGCTGAACTTGTGTATTTGCATTTAAAAGGGACTTTGGGCTAGATATAAACACTTTGATGAGATTTACAGCACAGACAAAGGACAGTTAACATTTTGATCCAGTGCACAGGAAGCTGAAAAGCCATCATTAAATTGGTAACCAATGGTATTGAAGTTCCCTTTTGAAATCACTGATTGGATGTTTGCAGGATGAGGGATCAAAACAGAAGACAGGACTAAAAGGAAAGGGGGTGGGAACACTGATCTTGTTTTCTGAATTTAAATACTTTCACTTTGTAATCATAAAAAGAGAACAAAAGGTACTTTATAGATCCACCAATCAATATACACCTGGAGGTAAAAAATGGAATGGAGAGGGGAGTCGTAGCACTCGCCTGTAGTCCCACCAGGTAGGGTGAGACGCGAGAATCACTTGAGCCTTGGAGTTCAACACCAGCCAGGACAACATAAGACCCCATCTCAAAAATAAATGATGTGGAAAGAAGAAAGTAAATAAAAATTGGAATAGTACTTGGCCATCATCTGGCCACTCTGGAATGGAGACGCAGTCACACTACAGGATGCTGTGGTCAATGATGGATCACATATGCAACAGTGGTCCTATAAGATTATAATGGAGCTGAAAAATGCCTATCACTGGTGACATCAGAGCCACAGTAAGGTTCCAGAGCAATATATGTGTCAAGTGTTTGTGGTGATACTGGTGTAAACAAACCTACTGTGCTGCCCGATCCCCGTTGAATAAAACCTGGCACATACAGTCTGTATGGTTGATAATACTTGATAGAATGGCTGCTGCTGGTTTATTGTTTACTGCAATATGCTTTCTATTGTTAATTTAGAGTATACTCTTGCTTATTTGAAAAAAAAAAAAGTTAAAGTTTAGTGTGAAAGAGTATGTCACGTGTGGCTGGCAGCAGCCTCAGACACCTCGTGTTCACTGTTTCTCTGGAGTAAGGAAATGCCCAAGAATTTCCTCTTGGGCTGTCCTGTTCATCACAGATCTGGGAGCCATAGGTTAATATCTGTATGCACCTTAAAACCCAGGTGTGTAGCAGGCCATGTCATTAATGTCTACACAATGACAAAGTCACTGAAGGACTCATTTCTCAGAACATGTTCCCATGGTGTAAGCAATGCATATCTGTACCTATCAGACCCCCTGCCTTCAGGACAACCACCCGGGAACAAAGGAGAATAAGTTTGGAATTATTATTTCAGCTCAGAGACTACATTATGTAAAACCTCTTCCATCTCAAATGATTGTAATGCTCACAGAGCTCCCAACCACCTCCTTAGAAAAGCCTAGAGCTTGGTCCAAGAGCAGCCGAACCTCATTTTCCTCATCTGCACAAATGAGGTGGGGTGGGGGGAGAGACTGACTCTCACTGTTTTCATTGCCATTCACAGAGCTTACCTACTTATTTCACAGAGCTTCTGCAAAGATTTGATCCTCTCAGTAAACCTGCCCCTGATTCCACCACTCTAGAGCCAATGCCTCTTCTTTTCCTATAAAACTGTATATATCTCCTCGTACAGGCCATATCCCAAAAGCCATTAATGTCACCTCTATGGCTTTCTGTCTCTGCCAGGTCACACTGCAGGCTCATTAGGGACATTGCTCCAGTCTTTGATTGTTACTGGTTGATTAGCTACTGTTTGACAAAAGCCTCTTTGGTACTCAGAATCCATCAGTGAATAAAGAGAATACAGGGAGGTACCTGCCCTCCAGGTGCTGACAATCTGGTGGCAGCAGAGGAGGCTGAGAGGCACAATGAGAATGACACTCTCAAAAATACAAGCCATCCTAGATCCTTAATTCTTTGTTGAATGTAAGTGAACGAATAAATCATTGTTTATTTCCTTCTTTCTAAAGGCATCAAGGACTCCTTAATGGCACAGGTTCAACAATTATAAAAATCTCATATTTGGCTGATGATCACTTTTTATATTTTCTACCTCTGTATTCAAAATGTTTAGAATCATGAGAATGTCCCTATTTAAAATTCAGTCTCAGTGTAGAGACAAAAAAAAAAAAAAAACCCTCCACATTTCAGATTTATTGGTGTAAAGGGTATGAACGTAGAACCCTTGATCTATAAAACAATGTTCCTACTGGGAATCAGACGGCACTCAGGGTAGACCGTCTACTGCACAATATTAGCTCCTTCTTTTGATTTTTATTTAAACTTTCTTCAAAGCTTCAAATTCTTCAGTAACTTCTAGGAGTGATAATTGTATCTCTCAGGAGGTATGTCTAATGTTTAAAAAGAATCCTCAACTTCTAAGACAATGATGGGGCTGTTTACACTTGCCGCAACCACCAAGTCTATTTATCAGTAGGCTGTCGTTCCTAAATGAGTTAATATAACTACTCATAGGGCCAAAGTTATTGATGTTTAGCATATCTCAGGCCTTTTGAATTAATTTTCTCACTGGTGAGTGGCAATGAAAGATATTGAGAGCACTTCCCCCGACTTTTTTTTTTTTTTTTTGGTGCAGTGCTAAGGAATGAACACCAGACCTTGCACAGGTTTGGCAAGCACTCTACCACTAAGGCCAATCTTTAAAGCGTCATCTTTAACAGTGAGTAATAGATTTTCAATGAAAAATACCCATCTAGCCTGGGTCTCCAAAACCTAGATCAACTCTCCCGGCTGTATTTGTTTTACTTCTTCATCACAAATCACTTAACTTCCTTGTACCCCAGTTTTCTCATTTGTAAAATAAGACAATGAAACCGGAAAACCCATTACAATCTTGTGCAGCTCTGGTCTCCTAGGATTCTAATATTTCCATTTTATCCATATGAGGAGTGCAAAGCCCAGATATTCAGGCTCAGAAACCAGTATTTTTCTGGGGGGTGGGAGGAAGTCAAATTCCTCATGGGTACAGCATGGCCTGATATTGAATACCTTCTCCCAAAACCTCCACCAGCTTTCCTTAGTCATTCAAAACCAAAATAGAAAACCTAAATAAAAGGAGTACGCTTGCTATGGAAATACAACTTTATAAAAAAATTATAATAATAACTTCAGCATATGAGCAATTACACACATCCCACTCCCTCGTTACACACGCAGCTGCAACAACAGAGACTAGACTTCTATTCCTCAACCCTACCATTGCAAATAGACTAGCTCAAGTGTAAACAGGAGAGAAAAAAAGAAGAACTGATCCACAGGTCATACATGTGAAAAAAAATCAATACAGCTTGGTTTGAATCGTGCACATTTTGAGAATAAATTTCTGAACTCTTATTTTTTTTACTGTCAACAACAGCAAGTAGTAAATGAGAGAAGCAAGATAAGAGGCATGTTTGAGATCAGAAATACATTGTTGGGGGGTCATTACAATCACCAAGGTAAGCGGCATAATGTCCAGGTTAAAGCAAGAATGGAGAAGGATTTTACTTGAAATAAAAAAAAGTTTATATATCATTAATTCAGTTGTTGACTAAGTACATACTCCTGGGAAGGACTTATTTGAGGACGATTTACATTTATAACATATTGTAATAAATTGTGTTGAAATGAAACACTGGGTTATCAGTTTGGATTAGAGGCCTCAGATCTCCTGCAAAGATCTTTAGGTACAAGGGAAGAGAGTAAAAAATGATGCACTAGTAAAATAAAATAAAATATAAAGATAAGAAACAGGTAAATAGATTATGCCATTAAAAGAGACATTGAGAGCCAGTTAAAAACCAATTCATGGGGACTGAGGTGGTGACTCTGCGGTAGAGCGCTTGCCTAGCACTTGTGGGGCCCTGGGTTTGATCCTCAGCACCACATAAAAATAAACAACATAAAGGTATTTGTCCATCTACAATTAAAAATAAAAATAATAATAATAATTTTAAAAAAAACCTATCCAAGGTCATGTGAAATTTCTAAGTGTGGAATAATCACACTTAATAAGAGAACTCTTCAACCATACTGGCCCAGGTAGTTGATTGTCATGCAATTCTGAGGAAAGATTGCTGAAAATCAGTTTCCCTGTTACACGGCCCTCCCTCAGACCACTCTTCAGAATTTTATCTACACTGGTCCTGCTAGTAAGGAAAATTCTGCAGCTCATAACTTCTTTGTAGCTTCTGACCCCACCAACAAGAAAACACAAAGTTACCTGGAGACTCAGTAACACGCTCAATACTTTGTTCACTCATCAAATTTGCACAGAATTTCTAACAAGTACAAACACTGGATCCGGTGCTAGCAGCACAGTGGTGAAAACACCAGATGAAGTCTTTGCCTTCTAAGATTTGGCACCCTGGCTACTGGATATCCCAAGGACCCCTGCTGAAAGACTGCAAACACCTGTCAGAGGGACTGAGGCCATAGTCCCAATGGCGTTCAAGATGTGCTAACTCAAAATAGGGTACCCTGGTATATGAAAAGACCCCAGAAGCAGGAAGGTCCTCTCACTTTCACCCTTCTCCTCTGAAGCAGATCATAACATCCTCATTCAAAAGGTCTTCATCTGTCTCTGAAGACACAAGGTCACACAGAAGAATCTGAGCAGGTCTTGTGAGGATCCCCCATTTCTTACCAGATAGTTGATTGTCATGCAATTCTGAGGAAAGATTGCTAAAAATCAATGTCCCTGTTTAGTAAACAGCCTTTGTTCAGTCACATTTATCTACAACTATCCTTCCTTTATTAAATCTAGCATAAAAAACACATAACTTTCCTGATTTCCTTAGGTCTTCATTTCTGTAGACTCCAACATCACATAAAACTTAGGTTGAATACATTTATATGCTTTTCTCTTGTTGATCTCTTTTAGGTGCAGAGCCATAAGCCTAGTGAGTGTGAAAAGAAATCTTTCTTCCCCTACAGAAGGAAAGTGTCAGAGGTCATTGCTGTAAACAACTATCGTGCTACGTGTGACATTGGGAGGCCAACATGGAGGGAAATGGAGGCCTCTCACCTCCACCAACATCAACATGCCAGCCACATGAAGGAGCCCTCCAGAAAGCAGATTTTCAAGCCACAGTAGGCCTTCAGAGGACTAAAGTCAAGCCAATGTCTTGCTGTTATTTCATAAGAGAGTCCTGTCATGGGTTGAGCTGTGCCACAGATGTATTGACATCCTGACACCTGGAACATGGGAATGTGACCTCAATTGGAAATGGAGTCTCTGCAGAGATAATCAGGTTAAGAAGAGGTCATTAGGGTGGATATAATTGGTGCTATTATGAAAAGGGAAATTTGGACCCAGAAATCAACACACAGAGAGGGAAGACAATGTAGGAACACATGGGGAGAAGATAGGCACATAACAATGGAGGTTGACATTGGAGTAATGAATCTTTAAAATGCCAAAGATTTCCAGCCAACACCAAGAGCTGGAAGGGGGGAAAAAAAAAGATTTTTCCCTGCAGGCTTTAGCAGGACATGGCTCTGCTAACACCTGAAGTTTGGACTTCTAGACTCCAGAAGTGTGATGCAATAAATTTAAAACACCGAGTTTATGGTACTTTGTTATAAGAGCCCTAAGAACTAATACAAACCAGAACCATCCAGATCCTTAAATTCCTTACCTTCAGAGATTGTGTACAATAGTCCATGTTTATTGTTTTACTAAATTTTGGTGTAATGCATCATACCACACAACAGCTGAGCCATTCTCAGAGCTGATCCAGAACCAACACCTTCCTACCAAAGTCCAGTCAATCTTTCTGCTGCATCAAACTGCTGCTCATTATCTTTGGGGATAAAAGAAAAGCCTCCAATATTTAGCTCAAATTGCTGATAATGGTTTTGGAGACATCAATAGAACTTTCCACCATGGAGTAACAAAGTTATGGAAAGATCAACGCCATCCAAAAGTGAAACTAATCTCAGCCTGAGTTCTTCTATATCCCTGTAGTAGAGGCATCAAATCAACAAAGCTCAATGTTAAAATCAACAAGATGGACATCATATTACAAAGAGCATTATTTGTAACTGTTCATTCTCTCTCCAGATATAGATGGGTAGTCAGAAGGAAGTGAGGGAATCGGTTGGATGAGCATGCAGAGAGAAAACACACAAAATCCCTAGAAAATTCCATGTGCCAGTAAGGTGGAATTATTGCTCAAACTATTGCTCTTGTTTTTTCACAATTATTTTTTTATTTTGGCTTACAAATAGGTTCTTGTTTTCTCCCTCTCAGCTTCCTTAAATTCTTAAAATTTAATGCATTTCTTTTTTTATGATGGAAAGAAGAACAATGTGTAGTCTTTTCATATTTATTCTATTTTTAATTTATTTTTGGTGCTGGAGATTGAGCCCAAGGTATTGCACATGCTAAGCACGTGCTCTACCACTGACCTACACCCCCAACTCCTGTATTCAGATCATTTTTTGTTTTATGGTACCAGGGATTGAACCCAGGGGCACTTAATGGTGAGCCACATCCCCAGCCCTTTTTAAATTTTATTAGAGACAGGGTCTCACTGAGTTGCTTAGGGCCTCACTAAATTACTGGGTTTGAACTCTCAATCCTCCTGTCTCAGCCTCCCAAGTCACTAGGATTACAGGTATGCGCCACCTCACCTGGCTTCAGATCTTAATTAATGATCTACTGAGTCTCAATATTATAATTATAGAAGCCTTTTGTTTCATGTCATTAATTTATTGATTACAATTTGATCTAGATAAGATCACTTCATAATATTTGAAGTTTGAGGAAGAAAAGTAAAAACAAATGTGAAATGCCTTGGTCTATAGCTTCTTTCTGGGAGAGGAAATGAATGAGGTTAATTTAGCCCAGCACAGGGTCCAATGTGAGGGTGGCTGGGCACCAACACAGCATTATCTGTCATTCAGGCATTTATGAGGCCATTAATTTATTTAAAGCTATTTGAAGTCTCAAATCCCAAACCTCCCACCCCTAATCAGCATCTGATTACCTGTTATATAATTTTGCATTTTTGTTGGTATAACAAAAATCAACTCATTTCAAAAGAAGAAAGTGTTAACCCTCTGGAAAGTGTTAACCCTTTCTTTAACATGAAGCACTGAGAGAGTAGAGGGTGTTATTTCGTTTTTGTTCTTTGGGTCTCAGTTACCTTCCAAGGAGTTACACACGTGAACAGCATGCCCAGCTCATGTATTCATGAGATTCAACATTTCCACAGACATGAACTTCATGAGTTCGTTCATTCTAACACAGTTGAAATTCATATTTTTTTTTGCAGGTTTGTTTGCATTTTAATCAAAGCACAGCAAATAGCAAATGAAAATGAGAATTTCCTTTGGACTCGCCCTTTTTTTAAATGGCAACTATTGGCTGTGATTAAGTGAAGACAAAACTACATGCTGTGGCAGTTGAAATACTTCTGGAATTTATTAACTTCGGCATACATGCTAAGGCCAAATGAGCTTCTTTAATTTCCATAATGAAATTGTTTTTGTAAAGTTAAAAATACTGTAATGAGGCCAAAACGGTGTGCTTTCAGGGGTCTCCCATGGTGAAACAAATGAGATTTGAGCTTCTCTAATTGGGCGTACTGCAGGCTGGCTTGATATTCTCCTCAACACAGGATGTTTGTTATCCTAACAAAAAAGGGGTCTGCAGCTGTCAGCAGAGTGCTAGACAGGCTTTTCTAAAGCCAAACTACCAGGAGGAAGACTGAGCTCTCTGGCTGGGACCACCCAAAGGGAAAGATCAAGTACAGAACAGAGCTGCTCTTCCCTGATGAAGAAGTTATTCGCAAAGTAATTTGTTTACAGCTACCAAAGGAAAGCTTTGGAAACAACTGGGGAGAATTCCCACAATCCTCTGAAAGAATTTTATTTGATTAAGCAATGAATATGGATATTTTTTTTTCTCTCTCTTTTTTTCCTCTTATGAATTAAATCTCATTACCCGTCAACACAGGCCTTTGGAGTCTTACTGCTCCAGGAGAAAACACAAAAGTTAGGCCCATTTTGTTGAGGCAGCTCTGGCAAACTCAGCTGGTGAGCCACCACTGTGGGCGCCATGGAAACAGCCCATAACCCCCTTTGAGCTTTGGAACCGTTTTGATGTAATATTGTCTTCATTTATTTTTAACCATTGCTTTCAACTACAAAGGGAAGTAAAATAGAAGGTTACAGTCAAATTAATTTTTAGCCACCAGAAGTAAGTCAGTAACTGAATTTTCCTACTTTGCAATAGGTGTTTTACTTTGGACATAAATATTCAACAGAATCCAGAAAGATGAATAATTTTTCTGTAAACTTACACTATTTGGGTACATTTGCTTGATGCTAGACAAGTGAACGATTGGTATGCTATCAAAATATATGAAAAATTAATCATGTATTCACCAAATGAATTCAAATCTCCTAAATCCAATTATTCAAAGGGATAAATATTTAAAGAATAATATAAGCTGCTATAGTAGGCTATAATTATATGTTACAATAGTAAAATGTGCTTTTCCAACAGTGTAGCTCCAAATGCTCTTTTAGTATTGTTCCAGAGAACAACATTATAAATCATCACATAGGAATTAGATGAAATAGATTTTTATTATAATAAAACTTTTTTCCCTTACCTCTAATTAATAGCTTCTACATTGCATTAATTTGATTGTTGTTTCTAATTTATTCAAGACATAAAACAATCCCACTTTTAATGAAACAAAAAAAGTCACTATTTTTCTTTTCATTGGTCTTAATTTTTATTTCTATTTTTTTTTCAATAAGCTTTCACATATCAGTCACTTTAAGGACTCTACCCAATCCTATATTTTTAAGATGAGTCTAAACATCAGTGAGTCTATTTGGGAGAAATATATCATTTTAAATTTGGTAAATATAGAATTTAAGTTAAAATGAACTATTAGCTATATACACATGTTTTGCAAACAAAAGTAACAAAATAAAATTGTAGTCCCAGAATGATAACAACACTGAAAATCACACAGGCCCAATACACATGACTGTAATTATGCAGAATCTGAATTCTGGCCAGGCTTGAGGGTATACACCTGTAATTCCAGCTACTCCAGAAATTGAGGCAGAAGGATCAAGTTTGAAGCCAGTCTGAGCAACTTAATGAGACCCTGTCCCAAAATAAAGAATAAAGGGGCTGGAGATGTAGCTCAGCCATAGAGTGTCTCAGGATTCAATCCCCAATACTTAAAAAAAAAACGCAAATTTTAAAATTCAAAAACAATAGCAAACCTTAGTGGTCAATAGAATAAACTCTGCAATCTAAGAGATCTGGATCTGGACTGGAATTTCAAGTCATTCTCAATAATTGTGAGGCTCTGCATATCTCAGCCCTTTAGTGCTCAGTCTCCTTATCTGTAAAGTTGGAATCACAAAAGTATCTATCTTACAGAGCTGTTATATTAGATGTGACCAGGCCCATGGACAGTGCCTGCATGTTATCAACAATCATTTAAACATGTGATAAAGAGGGAGTAACAAAGAAGACAACAGTGATGGTGATGTTGACATTGAGGATTCATGTACTACAAAATTCTTTTGAACATATTGGAAATTATTTTCTTCATGCCTGGATGCTGGAGTTTAAGAAGACAAAACACTAGCATGTATATGTAAAATATTATTTTGTTGTTACATTACTTGATTGAAATAATATAACCAATGTGATCCTTCAATCTGTACACGTGGTAAAAATAAGAATTCATACCCCACTTGAATCAAATGTATGAAATATGTCAAGATCATTGTAATGTTTTGAGCAACCAATAAAAAAAAAAGAGAAGAAATATGACATTTAGATGGGAGGAAGGTAGAATGTCTCAATGCTAAAGACAGGAATGGACTGAGAAGGAGGAGGTGGGAGACTCATTTCATTGGAAGAAAGAGACAAGAAGGACAATGGCATAGCCACAGACACCTCAAACACCCCAGAAGGATTTCTGATGTCAACAAGGACTAGAGGCACAACTCGGCTATCAAATAACAATAATCATGGAACAGAGCATTTCAAAGAGCAGGGACCAGGTTTATATCGTTGCAACTGTTCAAATTGGAACCATATGCACTTGAATTTATTGAGACCCACAGAACAGAGGATGGGAGTATGATTTATTAATGGAAGTCTACTCAAGTGGGAGTCTTCTCATCAAACATGCTGAAAAAAGTATAACTTTTCCAAATGTTGAGAGGTTCTACAAATCCCAGCTAGATCAGTTACATTTCTGCCGATGTCAGTCAGCTTTCTATGACTGTTACGAGTGAAATACCTGAGATAATTAACTTCTAAGGAGAAATGGTTTATTTTAGCACGCTGTTTTAGGAGTTCTAGACCATGATCAGGCAGAGCTGTTGTGTTTAGTCCTCTGGTGGAGGTGCCCACCAGATGGCAATTGCAGGGAGTGCATGGCTGAGCAGCAAAAAGAGAAAGAAAGGGTCCAAGGTTTGAAAGTCCCCTTTGAAGGTACACCCTCAGTGACCTAAGGAATCCCAGTGGGCTCCACCTCCTACAGGTCTCACCAACTCCCTGGGACAAAACTTTTAACACAGAGGACATTCAGTATCTAAACTATGGTGCTCTCCTATACCAAAAGTATATTCCCTTTTGCTTTACATAATATTGGGCTACATCCTTCTTCATGATGAATAGCTCACATTCTAGCAAAAGTTGTTATATGTAAAGACAAAAACAAAAACAATTAAACTAAATTGCTTAGCAATAAATATATTACCAGGATCAATAAACAATACTCATTAATAACATTGCTCCACGTAGCGTCTCGCACTAAAAGTCACCATCCAGCATTAGAACAGAATGGCCATTTTATAGCCATTGAAATCATCTTCTAAGCTGTTGCTATCAATGGGTAATAATAATAAATTCACTTTATAGTCTCAAATCCCTTATGGTATGTGGACATCTCAATTCACTAACAGCTCATTTTCTTCTTAAATACAAAATATATGTGTATGTATATATGTGATACTTACACTCTTAAGAAAAGAGCATTTACCCAGTTATATTTCAGAATGAATTTTCAATTGTGCAAAGCCTTTTGCAACATCTCCACTCATCTCAGACATGAATACTGTAACATGTATGGGCAGAGCTGAGGCAAATTTATCATGACAGCAACCAAATAATAAATCTGTATCTCTATAACCAGTTCCATTTCCGAATAATTTCTCTGTCGCACATTATTTTAGTCTGGCAGATTGCTCCATTCTTTTTTTTTTTCCTTCCCTTTACTTTGGGGTTAAACTGCACTTTCAAATTCACATTATTTTGCAGATAGCATGTCACCTCCACTTAAGTTGTTATAGCTGGCATTTCTCTTCTCTGAGCTCAAGCAGTTAATTGACTTGCATTGACCAGCCCACAGTGTAATCTACCACCTGATAATTGTGTTCTTCTTGGGCCACCAAAGTCTTAAGAGACAAAGAAGAAGGCTTAAATTTACAATTCTATAGTTTGAATTCTCATGATTTGATCATAACTTCTCTGATGTGCTGAAGGAGTCCATGACTGGGTGGGGTGGGATTTTTTTTTTTTTAGACAAATCCATCTGTTTTGTATTTAATATATGAAAACAGACCATATTATAACTAATGCAGCCATCAAAAATTTTGGTGACAAGTAAGGGCTTTGCCTGTTTAAGGGCTACTGGACAAATTATCTATTTATATAGGCAGGTTATTCCAAATAAAATGTTTTTTTTTGTCATTGACATTATTAAAATAATGGAGGAACAGAAAAGCAAACATTAAGCGCTACTCAAGCAAATGTATTCTAAAATGCTCACATGCCAGGGATTTAATATTGTGAAGCTAGAACGGCAATATTTTTTTAAACCCACCAAGCCATACTAAAAGCAAATATTTCTGTTAATCCAAAAATGTTAGACCATTAAAACCTGCTAAACTTGAATTTCACAGCTATTTTAGTCTTCTGTAAATAATTACTATTTCCACTTTTCTCTAGACAATTATAATACCAGAAAATGCTAATTCATACTTATCAAGAGAAGAGAAAGCTAGAAACCAGAAACATGCCCTGTACAGTCTGTTACTTTATTTTGGGCTAAGAGACTGCAGTTTTGACAGCGGGGCCATCTGCTACTAACTTTTCTCCTCATCATGATGCCAGGCCAGTCAAAAGCAATTAAACCTGTTTTGCCATTATAATATGTAGATAATGATGATAAATTATAGCTTTAAAATGAGACTCAAATTATGCATACACTAGGTATTTTCCTTACAGCTACTGATGTAAAAGATATTCCTGTACTTGTGAAATTTTTCAGCTATTTTATTAATGATGTTAGCTCTATAATGAGCTACCTACCAGGATATTTTGCAGGCACAGAGCCTAGCAGTCATTATAAATCTATTTATATCCCAGCAAGATGTTTCAAGTGGAGAGCAGAGCCCGAACATTCTGCATTCGCTGTTGAACAAAATATATAGCACATACGGCTCCAACTTGCTATGTTTTATTATGTCACATAATCAATAAAACACATAAATACCACCAATAAAAAGTAGCAGGAAGAAAATTCTATGGCTCTGGCACAACATGGGGTTATGTGGCAGAGAGAAGATGAGGCTTAATGATTTCCAGGGACAGACACAAACCTATCATTCTTGAGGAAAGCCATACATTATATCTGATTTTCATCAAAAATGTTTGGACTTTTTTTTTCAGTGCAGAAACTATAAATAAGTCAATGTTCCAAAATGATAATTAATATCAGTCTTTTAAAAAGAATGTCAGTGGGGATCACATGTTGGACAACTATATCATTTGTTTGTTTTGGCTTTTCAAATTTGCAGCTGATAGTACAATTATTTTTTTCTTCAGACAATTTGGTACAATTTTATCTTCACCTTTTAATTATGACAGAAAAGAAAGAAAGAAAATAACTGGAAAGAATCAAGAAAAACAGCAAATGTCCTGAGTATCCCACTCCCTGTTACAGCTATTTAAGATGCCATCTCTCTATGGCAGGTAACCAATGTGGCTTTGCTAATGGCGAGTCACAAAATTGAAGCCCTCCTTGAATGGCTTCCTGCAATTATTTTCTCTCATAAGAAACCATTTGGCATAGTCAACACGTATTAATTATGAACATCTAACTTTCCAATTCTGATTTATCATCAAAACACAGACTAATGATTATGGAGAGAAAGAAAGAAACAATTCTGTCAGAAAGAAAGTTAACCATATTGGAAAATGTTGTGTAATGCAGTAGTTCATTACAGCCTGTCTTTTTCATTACTCTGTAACACTCATAAATAAGTCAGGGGGTGGAGGAACATGAAAAAATGAGATACCAGTTATATTTGCCATAACGCTATATAAATGGATGTAGTCTATTGATATTTTAATAGGCCTTCTCCCAAATTATATTGGAAACAGGAATCTCAATTGCAGCTAATCATCTATGTGCAGACAAGGCATTTTTTATTATGACTTACACAAGGATCCACCTCGATTTCATATCATTCTCCCAATCATCCTTTTAAGTCCTAGCCTTAGCATCCGTGGGTATTTCTCCAGACAAATGTAAATAACAGGCACTTACCCAGGGCAGACAGATTGCCAATTCTAGAACCAACTGCATGGTTTCTTTTATTTTTTTCATCGTGATTTATCTTGTGAAGCCTTTTGGCAATAGCAGAGTTTTACAGTAGAAAAGATGGATGGTTGTATTCTTTTATCAGGGAAATAGTTCAAATCTTAGCAAAACAATGAGATTGTTTCTCTATGTGTTTAATGCAATGTGTGTGGGAGATGAATGTATGCAAATAACAATTAAGATTTTTATTGTATCAGAAAATAGCTTTTTCAATGAACAATTTAAACATTCTAAGACTGGTCTTAGCGAAAAGAAACTGAAAAGAGCAGCCATGTAATAAGATAGGAAAATAAAATAGAAAGGAGGAGGGACTAGCAAGGAAGAAAATGGAGGCAATTTCAAATAATATGAAGGGTGCAGAGTGGCACCCTCACTTCTCCAGCTCTGGGAGATGCCTGTGGATGGAGGAAGCCAGCAGAGGGCTTCAAAGCTTCTCTTTGCAGCTGGGTCATAAGAGCAGCAGGGAATATGATGGCAACAGCTTTGGAATCTCTCAGCTCTCAGGGTGCCTCTAGCTCCACCTGCTGTGTTATCTCACTTATTTTTCCCAGAGTCTCTATTCCTTCATCTGTCAAAAGGATAAATCCAGCTCCCTCACAGGATCCCTATGAAAACTGAAAGACATGACCCAAAAGAATATCTACTATGTCACTTGCACAGAGGTGAGGTGCTAATAAATGGTATTTGTCATGATTACCTCTTAGTTCAAGATTTATTTCAACTAATATTTTTTCCTAATTATAAAAGTTACACCTTATCATCATGGAAAATATTTCCTTTTTGTCCTCTCCGTCATAAAATATGATTTCTCCTTCTAATTAGGACATTCTCTGCACAATAAAGACCTCCACTTCTCCTGCCTCTGGGCGACCAGGAGTTAAGAATCTCCAAACTTGAGCTTCTACGCCTTCTCTGCACAGTACAATCACCTGGGGCACTTTTGAAAATCAAGAATGCTGAAGCCCCTGATTAATTTATCTGTAAGAATTATTCTGAGATTTCTGAGAGGGACACAGGGGTTCTAACGTGCTTGGGTTTGAGCCCAGGGCTTCATCCTGTAGTGTAGGCGGAGCTGGGCTGGTGAGCAGAGGTGGGGTGAGTCAGGCTTGTGTCTAAGTAGCTGGTGAGCATCAGCCCTCAACTTCAGTCCCTATTTTTAAAGAATCTCTTAAGGAGTGAAAACATTTTATACTCTGTGAGCGTGAGTGGCATTTGGTATGGGGTATCTTTTAAAAACAGTCCCAAACCAGCTAACTCAATATAACATACTCCATTTTTCCCATTTACCCTTCATCCTCATTAGCAGCTGTCGATGAGTTGACATATTTTATTTCCCTTAGAAGAGAAGGCAAATTTCTCCCTAAAGAGAATGTGCCCAAAGAGGATCGCTAAGGTAGTGTGTGGACCATCAGCATCCTTTCCCTTATCCTCAAGGCGTGGGCTGTGCTCTGGGTGGGTCACATATCTATCCCTGTTTGGTTCCTTCAACTTTGACATTAAGTTGCCCTGTTTCTCCATATTTAAATGTGTTTTTCCCCCAAAATTCTGGGAATGTAATGTGGTTTTTTTCTTTGTACTTAATGACAAGTAGGTATACTTTGTTCGAACTGTATTTTTTCAAAATGCTTCCTTAACAAATCTTTTAATCAAATTCTCCTCTAGAAATTAAAAGTTGACTTGACTGAAACTAGACCCAAACCTGACTTACCTGAAAGTTATACTGTGTTCCAGAAAGTCTGTTAATTCTTATAGGGCTCTATTCAGGGGGAGGAAGGATTAAATCACCCACCTACTCTTTCCACCAGGCTGATGAAAACACTGTGTTGTGTTACCTCCTCTGCACAGCTCTGCAGAAGCAGTTAAGTGATAAACACTGACCCACCCACCAGCTCTGTTGACATTAATCAATTATGCTAGTACCAGACAAAAAATGGTGAGCAGTGGGAACATGCTGTATGAATTCCTATTGCATCAAAATAACTACATTGATTTCAGTTCCATTTTACAAAGGAAAAGAAGAAAGGGAGTTTCCAGACAAAAAAAAAGCAAGGGAGAGAAGGAACCAAGAGAATATTTCTTGGTTATTTATTTATTTATTTATTTTAGAAATGTTTGCCTTGGAGCATACTAATTTAGAACGCATACTTGGACCTTACCTACTCTCAATAAAGTTTTTAAAAAATGTAGAACCAATTTAAACAGGTTGGGGAAGCCTGTTGGTGTTACTGTAGCAACAGTCATCCCCAAGACGCATCATAAGCTAATAAGTTAACTAGATGCACCTTGTCCCAACCATCCAGCATAAGGCATGAAAGTAAACTGCTGTGAATCACTGGCAACTCTGCTGAGGCAGGAACGTGCAAACTGGTACACCAGGGAAGCCGATAATCCAATTTAGAAGTGCAGATTCTCATTTCAGTTTCATTGGCATGTTCATTTTGAACTAAAGGCATCTGAGCAGTAATTCTATAAACAACCAGCATTTAGAAATCAGAGGCAACAAGATTCTCTAGAGGTATAATTGCTTTTAAACCAGGCAACCTGAAATTGTGTCTGCCTGGGAGAAGTGCAGGGGGGCAGGAGGGAATCTCAGCTGGGAAAATGAGCAGCTGGCCAAAGCATACCACAAGCTGGGCATGGTTTGGGTATCTCAAAATACCAAATATAAAAGGGGCTGGGGTTGTGGCTCAGTGGCAGAGTGCTTGCCTCACACATGTGAGGCACTGGGCTTGATCCCCAGCACCATGTAAAAATAAACAAAATAAAGATATTGTGACCATGTGTAACACACACACACACACACACACCAAATAACAGAATTCAATTCAATAAAAATTTAACAAGGATTTTCATAGCACTCACAATTGTACTAGGTACCCATTCATTTTTATAAAACTACATTTTATAATTCAAACCACAGTTTGTAATATCAGGAAAACTGAAGATAAAAATTAGTAAAACAAACCTGGTTTGTGGTTTTAATCACAACTCGGTCATGAAAACTCTGGAAGGTCACGTAACCATTCTCATCCGAGTGACACCATCTCTATAATGGTGGCGAACATCTACGTCATGAGTTATGAGCATGCAACAGAACGGCCCTGATGCATTTATCATCATTCTCAGTGGAATGCTGGCCCTGGTATTGGTAGCCACTGTCTATCCTTTGGATTCATCTATCCTTTCTTTCGATACAAAAGAAAGATTCTATTGACCATGACCATGTAGACAGTCTCCATCATTGAAAAAGAAATGCTGCAACAAAAAGAAAGACAAAAGATGGGTAACATTCCCATTCCTGTTTTGAGGTGGAGCTCAGTTAGCACCATTGAACAACCTGAATGCCTCAGGAAGAATACCCAAGTTTAAAAGGTTCTCAGAGGAGCCAAATAATGAAAACAATAGCAAGCCGCTTTAATCAGCCCTTTGCCCCTGACTCTGCTTGGGCAAGGTCACCAAAGTCCCCGTGGGGCAGCCCTAGACTTGTTCTTCATTCCCTCTCCATGGCGCCCTTCCTGCCCCTGGTTTCCAAGGCACCTGTTCTCCTAGTTTCCTTCCTGTATCCCTGGTCACGTTTCGGTTTCTCATCTCCTAACTATAAAAATTGTAAAAACCTTAAAATCTCAGGGCTGGGTCCTCTTCTCCAGCTACTGTCATCGCCTTGGTGATCTCATCCAGTCTTGTGGAATCAGGTGTCACAGATAGGCTGGCGGCCCTCCCATCTTTATCTCCAGCTTTGACTTCCCTGACCAGTTTCCACCCTGACATCTAAAAAAGACCTGCCAAAGCCAACACGTCTGAACTGACCTAAACCGCCAGCAGGTCTTCAAGATCTGTTCTACCCCAGTCTCTCCCTGCGGCCAGTGGAAACTCTATCCTTTCAGTAGAAGAGACTCCCTCGGCCCCTCTTTCTCTCACATTCCACAGCCAGTCTTTCCAAACCTTCTGTTGGCTCCACATTCAAAATATACCCAGAATCCAACTTCTGCTTCTTACCTCCACTGCTACCACCTGTTGTGGCCCTAATTCCTCCTGCCTGGATAAAGGCATTGAGCTCCTAATGGGTCTTCCAGATTTGGCCTTTGCTCCTGCACAGTCTGCTTGCATCATAATAGTCAGAGCCACCCTTTTTAAGTAGGTCAGGCCATTAGCTCCTCATCTTGTTCAGATGATAAGGCCCTAGTGACCTAACTCCCATTGTCCCCTAACCTCATCTCCTTCTATTCAACCTCTAACTCATTTCCCTCTAGTCACATTGATCTCATTTCTAGAATGTTCCAGGCATGCTTTTTTTAGGACCTGTACCTTAATTGTTCCCACTGGCTGTCCTCTACATGAATCAGAAGACAATGATCCATCTCCAGATGCAGGGATGCATCCTGACTAATCTAGGTCAATCAGAGCAAGATGTTTAACTGATGACAGTCTCTTTTCCTAGGTGGTAGACCACTCCAGTTACACTGAAGGGAAGAACTTTGAGGTCACACTTGGAAGATGACTTTCTCTCTTACTTGAACAAGAAAACATGATTACCACTAGCAGTCATCTTTCAATCACAAAAGGAAACACCTTTATTAGGACCAGATTAGAGAGACAGAAAGAAATTATATCTTCAATGAAGTCATTAAGACCTGTTCACACCATGACCTAAACTAGCCTGTCTTATCCATTCAGGCTGCTATAACAGAATACCAGACAGGGTAGCTTCTAAACAATAGAAGGTGACAGCATATTGCTATCTAGTGAAAGCCTGCTTTCTGATTCATAGACAGCACCTTCTAACCTTGTCCCCACATGGCAGAAGGGACAAGGAGTCTTTCCTGGTGTTCTTCTACAGAGCACTAATCCCATCCCTTAACATGGATGACCTATTCATCTCTCAAAATCTCCTCCTTCTAATACCATCACCTGGCAGGAGGGGAGGGTGAGGATTTCAGCATACAAATTTGGACAGGGAGGCACAGGACAGAAATTTCACACCATAGAAAAGCCCTGTCTCTGGTTCTTAACATAAGAAACACCTTTAAGCTAGTTTGAATTAGGTTTCTGTTGTATTCTAAAGATACAGGGTTAATAAAGATGTCACACATGAAAAGTGAGAGTTAGGGTTAAACCAATTATGCCTGCCAGATTCCACTAATGCTTAGACCTCGATCCCTGGCATGATTTAATATCTACATAATGGGAATATTAATTCATATGCCATGTAGTATTTCAACAATTAAAAAAAGTTTATTAATCATAAAACACCGCATAAGCATTAATTACTTCAGATCTTCAAGTGTTTCATTATGAAGTATCAGGTAAATATTTTAAAAAGTAAAAGTTATAAAGACCATTCAGATGGAAAAACTATTTGTCTTAGTGATTCCTTCACATTCCAAGCCCATCTCACCTGAAACACCTGCAGCTCTGTCTTGGAGATTGATGCAGATGGTGACCGGTTCTATCCCCTCTCTGCGGCCACCATCATCCTGGCCTGAACCACCACCATATTTCAGCAAGATTCTTGCAACAGCTCCCCATCTCATCTCCTGGTTTTTATCCTTGCCCTTTAAAGTCTATTTTCCTCACAGAAACCAGAGAGATCTTCGGGAAACACAATTCAGGTCAGGTCGCTCCTCAACAGCTCCCCAACTCCCCTGAAGTCACTATCTGGCCCGCTCTCTCCTTGACTTCTTCTCCTCCTCCTTCTCCCGACTCATCCCTGTTCCTTCTTGGTCATCAAGCAAGTTCCTGCCTCCTGGCTGCTCTGTCTGGAATATCCCCCCCTGAGAAATCCAATTGGTTTTCTCTCTTTCTTCCCCAGTGTGTACTCAAGATAGCATCTTAGCAGGGAGACCATTCCTCATCATCCCACATAAAACACGGCAATCCACATCCCCAAAGCCTTCTACCCTTACCTTGCTTTCCTTTATAATATCTGCTGTATCATTCATTTATTAAGATTCTCATTGTTATTTTTTTCCTCCTCCAGGTAGAGGGAAAGTTCCATGAGAAGAGATGAATGGTTTAAAGCACTGCTCTATCCCCAGTACCTAGAACACATGAGTACATAGTTCACCCTGAAGTTATCAAAGAGGCGAAGTTACTGAAGAGGCGAAGCTAAGTCAAGGCACCAGCCTGGAGCGCTGCCTCTGCTGTACCATTTATTCTAGAACCCCATCCCCAGTTCACAGCAAAAGGTTAGCTCAGCAGGTCTGGCCTGTTCAAGCCCTGTACTTTGCCACAGGATGGACTGGTCCATGGATCAGCCCTGGGAGGTAAACCCTGAGATTACTTGCTTGATGGAGTGTCTTGGACCTGGACCCACAGACCACAGCATCAGTGAACGCCTATTTTTTTTTTTTGGCCTGAACCCTGGCTTACACAGCATCAATTTGACCTCCCAGGCTGGTCACTCAGCACTAAAGGTCAGTCACACAGGTACTTTATACCTATAGGATTGACCTCCAATAAAAACCCTGGACACCAAGGCATGAGCCTCCCTGGTTAGGAATGTTTTACACATTGTCACATGTCATTGCTGGGCGATGGAGCCCTGTGTGTAATTCCAGGGACAGAGGACAACTGGCAGCTCCTCTGGAATTCCCTAGATTCTGTCCTAGGTGCTCATCTCCTTTGCCAATTTTAATCTTTATCCTTTCGTGATTAAGCCATAAGCATAAGTAAAACAGCTTTCCTGAGTCCTGGGAGTCCTAAGATTACCTGAGGGTAGCCTTGGGGACACCCAGCATTTAGTCCGGTGTCTAGCATACAGTAAGGAGCAATAAAGTCTGTTTGGGTGACTAAGTCAGCGAATGGTGTAGACAATGGGTTCATCAGAACTCCTTCCTGTCTACTCTCTCACTCTGCCTGTCACAGTAACACTTTTCTCTCCTGTTCTTTATTTCAAACACCAGATCTCACTGCTGTCTAATAAAACAGCAGCCCTTCTACCTGTCACTGAACATGAGAAGAGTTGGCAGAGATGTAAGATTTGGAGATCAAGACCATTTGGGTAAACAGGGCTTTGCCTCTGCAGATCGTCTTCTCTGCGTGGGAGAATTTGCTTTGCTGCCTCCATCCTGCCCTTTGACCTGGCTAGAACAGACTAAAAAGGAATGCATCCCCCAAATTGGGCTCCAGCTTCTCCCTACTGCTTCCTCATTGAATTAATAATAAAGGAACCTTCTTTGTTTGCTTGGGATTTGACAGTCCAGTGATAGACAGGACAGGGAAATGGCCATGGTCTGTCTTCACTGGACTACACTGAACTCACGTGGAATGACATGTGCATGAGTGAGATTTAATGATGGCAGATGGCCTTCAAGGTCTTGAGTGGGTTTCCCCTCGCCCACCACGTTGACATCTATCATTTTAATAGCCACCTAGGAAGAAAAAATATGGTTCTCATTAATACCCTGAGTTTGACCTTGCACTTGTCTTGAATTGAAACTCAATTGTAGCTGAGAATAAAACTATGCCTATTAAAAGAGTGGAAAATCCCTCTTTCCTGGTACTCATTTTCCCCCACAAAGTACAAAACAGAAAGGAAGAAAGTCAGGACTGAGGAGGACAAAGTTATGTTGGGACACCCATATCTCTTTGAGGTGCCCCAATACAGGAAACTATGAGATATCCTCCCTGACTAGAAGTTAAGGTAACTTTCTTATAAAATCACTTATCTACAGGGAAAAACACATGAAAATAACCTATAATCACAATTTTCCAGAATTAAGAAAATCAAGCTTATTGATTCTGTGAGCTACCTGGCAATCTAATAAGAATTGGGCCAAGCAAGGTGCTGTCTCTTGCAACCTGAGAATCCTAAATGATAGACATCATGGACCACTTTGTTGAAGACGGACCCACCCTATAATCTGTCACGGGAGGTTCAACAGAGTTCCACCACCGATGATTATAAAAACCGCCAGTGTGTGCTAAAATCCCACTGAAGCAATCACAGTCCAGTGGTATTTGTCTTTGTACTACATGTGGGTAGAAGATAGGGTAATGTATTCATTGTTAAGTAAATGAACAGTACAAACAGAGATGAGATTTCCACTGGTTAAGTATGAAAGCCTGCAAACTTTTAAACACTCATAAGACAATTCTTTTCCTTGTGAATGGGCTGATGGAATAAGTAGTTGTTGCTTCCCGCATCTGAATATAATAGAATTTCCTTATGAAACCTAAAATTCTGGCTTTGTTTTAAAAATTTAGATCAGACTTCCCTTCAATCAAGAACAGTAAGCCCAGTTTAATGGTGACTAGAATAAATTGAGTTTTAAGACAGAACAGAATACATCCCCGCTCTTACATAATATTTTCATTATTCTTTTCCAAAAATTGTAGACTTTGATGTACCTATGTTTACAAAACACTTATTAAACATGTATCCTGGGTCTATCAAAGTGTGTTATCTTTTGAGCCACATAATCCCTACTCCAATGAGTTTCCAACTTAATTTTAGCATTGACAGATCCATGGAAAACAAAGTTAAAAAGCAAAGCAGCAATGAGACACACACCCAGTCCCTACCTTTGAGTCATGAGAAAGTTAAAAATAGATCTGTATGAGAAGACAGCCATACCATGTTAATGTTAGAGAAAAGCCATCTTGGAAGACAGAGGAGAGAGCCTAAAAAGGCTTCCCAGGGCAGGTTTCAACTAACATGGAATTTGTCAGAAAAGCGTGATTTGATATGGTGAGAATGAGGAGGAAACTTTTGTAGCCTGAGTGAACTGCAAGCACAAAACCAAATGCCGAATGTTTTCTTTGATATAAGGAGGCTGATTCATAGTGGGGTAGGGATGGGGAGCATGAGAGGAATAGATGAACTCTAGATAGGGCAAAGGGGTGAGAGGGGAAGGGAGGGGGCAGGGGGTTATTAATGATGGTGGAATGTGATGTCCATTATTATCCAAAACAGTATGAAGACACAAATTGGTGTGAATATACTGTGTATACAACAAGAGATATGAAAAATTGTGCTCTATATGTGTAATAAGAATTGTAATGCATTCCACTGTCATATATAAATTTTAAAAAATTAAGGAAAGCTCATTTCTCCAATGGGGGAGGCAAGTGGCAAATGTGCCTGGATGTGGGATATACGAGGATGGAGACTGAAGTGAGGCTGGGCTAGTGGCTTGAACATGCTTTACCTTGGGACCAGAGTGTTACAGGTATCAGAATTTTTTTTAAGAATTTGGAATATTTGCACAAATGTAATGCAATATGAATATCATGGGAATAGGACACAAGTTGAAATACAAATTTTATTTATGTTTCACATATACCTTGTGCCCATAGCTGAAGATAATTCTCTACAGCCTTTTTATCATACCTGCGTTTTCACTGTGACCCATCAGGGAGGTCAGGTGTGGAAATTTCTACTTGTGGCATCATTGTTGGTACTGAAAATATCCCAGAGTTTGGAACATAGATGTTCCTGGCTCATAGATGTTCAACCTGTACTTTAACTTGAAGGTAATGAATGACAAGTCAAGAGCTGGTGTTTCGGTAGGGACAGCAAGATCTGGTATGCATTTTATAAAGGTCATTCTGGCACTTATGTCCAAAATAGGTTGGAGGGAGAAGAAACCAGGAGAAAGACCCATATTTCACTCATCCCTAAGCCTGTCTGTCCACTCTGTTGAACAATTAATGGTTGCTAGAGCTTGGTTCCTCAGATAGAAGTTGTGAACTCCTGATCCTGGGACAGATCCAAACTCCAGCCATGCTGGGCATAGCCAGATTTGTTTATTTCTGTCTTCATTTGACCCAAAGCTTAAAAGGAAGGAATTCTCCATAAGAAGCTAGATTTTCCCTTTCTCTGAAAAATTAGAGCCAGCAAAACCGGCCCACAGTTCCAACCAACATTGAGTAGCGGAGAAAACCCTGAACGTGAGGCATCAATAACTGATTTCCACAGCCACACCATTTCTACTGCCACTGGAGTCGAAGCCAAGTGTCTCAACCACAGTTGTGGGCACCCTGCTTATGCTTGCTCATGATGGAGCACACTGCTGTGGGACTTATGTAGCAACTGAAAACAAGGAAGTCAGAGGCAGACTGAGAGCAGCTCATTTCCAGAAAAACAGGAGACAGCATATTTCTTTGCAGAAATGATTAATAGTCTATGTTTTTAGTGCAAATACACTGTCTTTATTGGAAGAACACAGCTTCGGATGTTCTTTTGCTTACACCACGCTACCACACTCCTCTATGTTAACCTGTTTTGCATTTGAATTTCCAATCGCAAAGGGGCAGTTGAGGGTGGGCCTTCCTGAGAAATTGATAACTGAGCTGAGACCTATGGCATGAACAGAAGCTAGATTTATTAAACCTTCTGTTACTATATGGGAATAGCAACTTGGGCCATTCACCAAGATTTCTGAATCTACTTGTATTTCTTGTATTTTCCTTCCGTAAAATGACTCTAGTGTGCTAAGGGTTGGGGGACGCTGAAAAGATGGGAACTGGAATAAGTCCTATATTCATACAACAAGTATTTATTAATCACTTACCATGTTCTTGGCATTCTTCTAGGTTTGGGGAAGCATGGTGCTGATCAAGATAGCTACATACTAAAGTTTATGTAATAGCAAAGGAGATCCATTACAGTGAAATGTTAGTGGTCTATAAGCAGAGGTTAGTGTACCAGTTAGAACATACGCAGGGCACTGTGTCAAACAGGAATGCTTTCAGTTGATTGACAGTCAGAGAAGGTTTGACTGATTGTATTAAACAAATGGGTTAATGGCTCCAGGGAGAATTAAGGAACCCAGTAGCCTCAGAATCTGCTGACAAAGAGACAGTTCAGAATCTTGTGAAGATGACATCAGAGGGTACTGAAATGATATGGACTGAAGTAGCTGTATGCATGGGTAATGTGACAGGTATTGTAAGCCACTCTTAGGAATTTGGGCTATAAAGGAGAAGAGGGAAAAGAGGAAGAGCTGAAAGTGAGATATAGGATCAAGGAAGAATTTTTTTTTTTTTTAACTAGAATTGAGCATATCTAATACCAGTAGGATCAGTACTAATCAGAACTCATTTGCAAATGACAAACCTAATCTAAATCCACTGAAGGAAAGAAGATGCCGTCAGGGCTCATTCACTCCAGAGATGGACCCAGAATGATCCAGGGACCCCAGCATGTCTCCAGGAGGCCTCTCTTGACCTGCTCAGGGCCGCTCTCAGACTGGCTCTCATCAAGTGCTGGAAAAAAGTGGTGAAAAGCAGCCACAGTTTAGGACCTCTGGTGGAGGGATCTACAGAGTCCAAGGATGGAGGATGGTTCAGCCTGAAGACTGGGAGGTGGACAGGGTCAATCTCACCCAAAGCACATGGATGTGGACCAAGAATGGATGTGGTTTAAGAGCCACCTGGCTCCCCCGCCCAGGGGAGTGGATGCTATTATCAGATGTGAGGATGAGAAACAGAAGGGAAGCAGAAACATCACTAGGGTGATGGGATTGGCAGATCTTTACACAGGAGAGGCCACTGAGAGGGCTGATAGAGGACAACAAAAAAGACGACTAAGGTGATTTTGAACTTTAGAGACTGGCCAAGGGAGTGACAGTAAAGCTATATAGGGAGATGCTTGAAGAAGGAAAAAGTGAATGCTAATAGTTCACAAATCCTATGATTCAATGTCCTTTTAGGGTACTTCGATTTAACATTCTATAATAGTTGGACAAAATTACTGGAGTCTTAGAGAACAGACAGGAATGGGGTAGCATTCAAAGAGATGTCCATGAAAACCGAAGGCTGCACAGGAATGAGGTTGAGATCTTGGGGGCACCAGTATCACCCAGAGAACGTTGCTGTACCTGAACATCAATATTCATTATTCATGGCTTTTATTTAAGTGGTCACTGAACCCCAGAAATACCGATTCAAAATTGAAAGGACTGTCCAAACCATGGGTTAACATTTTATGAAAAGAACATGAGAAAGGGTTCAATAAATAAAGGGAGCCACGGCCTCCATGAGTACATGAAGACCTGGGCCATGAGGGTCCGGGCTAAGGGACCAGGAGGTCCACATGAGCAGCCCTTCATTAAACATGGTCTCCACCGGCAAGGGAGGAAAGAGCATCCAGAGAAGTAGAAGCAGCAGCCTGTCTAGCTTTCCTTTCACGAATTCTAAGAGTGATTTAATATGAGAAAACACCAATATGAATGGAGAGGAACTCTGGAAGGCCTAATATCAAGTGCATTAAAAATGTATGATACACTGTCTATTCTCCTAGGAGCCCTACCCTGGACCTCTGTAGCGGATAAGGTGACATAAAAATGTGATTAATAATATTGTAAATCCTGTTGATTGGAAAACTCAGGGACATATGACAAATTGACCTGACTCTCTGATTTAAACCAATATCACTGAAATAACCTTTCAGATCTCGAAAAAGAATAACGTCTTGCCTGCAGGACAGAACACAACACAAGAAACTGCGGCTGTCTTCCAAGGTTTGTTCTCTTACTTGAAATGCCCTCGAAACATCTTACATCTGAACCTTTGCGTCTGGATTCCAAGCTCCCAGCCCAGAACTGCCACGATTTCATTAATCCTTCTAAGCTACTCACTGTGCTATTCGATGCAAAATAAAACAATAGAAGAAGGAAACAGGCCAAGATACCTACAGTGAAGAATCTCAGGGAGATGCATTAAAGTGATTTCCCTGGACTTTCTGGCATTTTCCAAGAGTTTGTTTTGACAAAGACATATGATTGGGGAAAAGAAAATTCTCCTGTTTACATTACAAATGAAGAGGTTAAGCACAAAATGCATTCTAAAAATGAAAAGGTTGCAAGCATTCTCATCAGTCAGGCGGAAAAGCTACCAAGACCTTTGAATGACCAGTGTGTGGGAGAATGGCAGACAGGGCATCTCTGTCATGGCCTCCAGGCCTCCTGGTTCTCAACTTCAGAGAGGAAGGGAATCGAGGAGACCTACTCCCTTCTGAGTAGACTCCTCTGCATTTAGGGTGGGCACTTTTACTTTTTGCTTCCCTGTGTCTTTTCTCCTGTTAGTGTCCCAACATTCCCCTGAGGAACCATCTCTTCCCCCAATCTTTGATCATGAGTATAAGGTCCTGTTGGCTCCACCCGTGGTTCCAGGCATGGGCATGGGACTCTCCTCTTGCCAATAGGGAAGCATATCTTCTGCCTGCAGCAGAATGTTCAGGAATGGCCCATGGCCAATTTAAGTAATGCAGCAAGACTGAGGAAGAAGGATGTGCTCTTTTCAGACAAACTTGAAGAAGGACATGTCCATAATGGCTATGGGTATTTGGGAGGCACAGAAAACCAGAGAAGGAAAATGGTCTGGAGAAGGATTAGGTTCTTTTTACACTGTTTGAGACCCTGGATCAAGGCATTCCTGAAGCTTTTCCTGCTTTAGGACTTTTCTGTTGTAAGCACCAATAAATTCTTTATATGCTTAAATCAGTTTAAACCCATTTAAGGTGAGTTTTTAACCCTTAACACTATAAGGGTCCCAACTAAGGTACTTTTTCTGTATTTACTATCCCACCTGGGGACATCGTTTCCAAATTGTTGAAACTGGATAGGCCCAGCAGACAGCCTCTTATAACTATAAGCCTCTTACTGCACCAATTTTAAGTGTTATTATAGCACTTTGTCTTTCACAACCTGAGTGCCAAGCTTTGCCCACTGAACACATAACTATCAATGCTTACATGACAAATAAATTAATTCTCAAGTTAAACAATGTGTACAAACATTAATATACATCATTGCATTAAAAGACATGCTTTGGAAGATTCTAAACAATGCCCTAAGAATAGTTCTTGTGTTTTGATAAACATGCCTAATAGTAAACTCAGGTGAAGGTTCTCAGCCCTATTGAGTTTCTCTGTCATTCAAATTCCAAGGAATTTGAGGGTGTGGATTTTGTATCTGAAGGTATGAAAGTGCCATCTAGTTTAAATTCAGTCATGCCCCCACTTACAACCCCCGAGATGTAAGCTAGAACTAAGAAGAACTTCTATCTTGGGATAAAGAAATGACAATAAACCTATTCATTAATTCTGGCAGGACCCTCTTAGAGAAGCCAAATTGGGAAGAAAAGAATCTATGCTCTTCCTCCTCCTTCTCCCACAGAAGAGGGATTCAGTGGCATTTGAGAGCAAAACCATAAAGGTGAATGGATGTCAGAGAAGAGCAGAGGACAGCGCCTCTCTATCATGGTTGAAGATGATTCTAGCAGTTATTTAGCAGAGCTAAGGTCTGCTCTACAGTGCCCGTGCATTTTACTTACATATATTATACATTTCTTATATTAAATTTGTTTAAAAGGACACTTTTTAACTTCTAGGCAAATGCAATGATAAGTACATTGATTTATCAAGTCTGTGATATGAACATACACCTCAGATGTGATACTCTTACTCAGTTCACACCCTCTATAACGGTTCACGGAAGCCTTGAAGGCAAAACTTACAAAGAAAAAAATACGCACGGGGATACCCATACACATCAGCCCACTTTGAAACAGTTCAAGTCTTTTCAGACACAGAGATACATTTTGATCAATATTAGACAGACCTTCTTGGCCTCCAGTCTAGATAGCAGGTCACAAAATGCCAATTCCAGCTGAAAAGAAACCATCTTTTCTTTTAAAGACTTGTCTTCTATTAAAAAATCTACACATATTTTCTCATTTTCAAAACGGTCATGTTCCTAATATTGTTATATTTTTAATGAAAAATTAAACATTTTAAGAACGCATGCAAAACAGTAAGCTATAAGGTGAAAAATAAGTCTTCCTCCTACCACCAGTCTTCTCCCTCAAAGACAAGTTATAGGAACAATTTCTGAGTTTTCTTCCTAGAAGTTTCTATACACATATGCACCATAAAAATTAACAAAACTATGTCTGTGCACAAAAAAACATACATATTCAGATAACTGAGGTGCTTAGCAAGTCAGGAGTCAGTACCCATTTTCCCCAAACTGCCACCTGTGGTCTGAAAGGAAAGATCTAGAACATGACCCTAATGGAGACATCTTCCTTGTCTGCAGAGAAAAGGTAGCTGCATGTAGTGATGCGAACACAAGACTAGTGATACCTAGGGTCCTGGGATGAGCGTGTAAGAGGACCACTTAGTGCACGTGTGCTTAAGGGTTGCCCCTACCCTGAGGTGCAGAGTTTGGAAAGGAGCTCAGCTGAGGACTCCATCCCCACTGTCTTCCAGGAAAGCTGGGACACAGTTCAAACTACATCTGAAGTTGGTTGGGTTGCTGGGAGGTCCACTGGGAAAGGAAGCTGAGGTCTCATTGGGACAGCAAAAGGACATAGCTCTTCACCAAGCTCCAAAGGCTTCCAGGAAAGGACTCTTGCTAAACCTGTGATCTGTGGAACAATGGCTGAACCTATGGGAGCAAACTAAAAATAGCTACACCTCCCCTGCACAACCAAGGGATGGATCCTGAAGACTGAGGCAACCCTGCAGCCATGGGCAAGGGTCATCAGGCAGTGGTCCCAGGACCCATCAGCACCACATAGACTTTAAGCAAGAAACCAAAAGAACCAACACCAGGGCAGATCTAAGCAGACTGCTGCACTGGCGCCCCCTGCTGTGAGAGCAGGACTGACACAACCTCTTTGAACTGTGTAAGTCCTGGGGTTCTTGGACAATTCATAAGGACAGGTGACCACAGAGCGATTAGTGAGAAAAATAAGAGAGATGGTCACCTGCAGACCAAGTTAGTGATGCACATAAATCTATTTACATATAATAATACATATTTTATATGTTTATGTGTGCGTGTATATGGTCCCTATCGTATACTATTATTCAATGGCTATTTAATATAATATTGTATCTTGAATTTCTTATATATCTGTATATCTATTGCATTCCTTTTAACAACTGCATATAATTTCATTGTACAGGTAATCATTTATTTAACCAGATCTCCATTGAAAAACATCTAAGTTATTCCTAGTCATTTGCTATCACAGATGATGTAGTAAGTGTCCTTGCACATATATTTTTATTCATCAATGAGATGAATTCTTAGAAGTAAAATTGCTGGCCAAAGTATGTTCATTTAAAAAGATAATAAACAATGTCGTTTTGTGCCTCCAAATGTTTTTATCAATCTCAATCTGTATTCCTACTAATAAGGCATGAACCATTTTCCCATATTTTTCCAAAGTATATAATACTAAGTGTACAAGTTTTTTTTTTTTTCCATTTCAATGGTGAAAAATAAAATTGCATCTGATGGTGGAAAAAAAATCCTAAGAGATCAAAACTATTTCCCATATTTTTTTTTCAATGAGGAAATCAAAGTTGAGAAAGCTTGTTAAACTTGTTATATTTTTAATAAATAGCCTCTGATTCAAGCTCATTCATTCATTCATTCATGTAACAGAGCGTTCTATACTTGTTGATCTTATCTTTATACCACGTCTTTAAGGCATATGCAGTTAACATCTCCATTTCACAAAGCCACATAACTAGTAAGTGGCAAAGATGAGCCTGGAACCCCAGCTGTCGGCTTGTTTTTAACTGAACAGCAAACTCTTATAAATATTTTCATTTTGCAAAGGGCAAACTGTCTCTGCAAAGGCCCTAGTTCTACATATCCATGTTTATTAAAAACATTATAAGGAAATGTGAAAGGATGAAAGAAAACCAGCCCATTGGGCTAGAAAGGGCCATATACTTTGACCTCCATCCATTAGCAGTCCTCCTTCTTTCCTTCTCAGACCCTAAATGTGACACAGTCTCGGGGTTTCCAAGGGTTGTCAGTCTTTCCAATGTACAGCTCCATGGCTGACCCACATGTGATAAAGTCTAATCATTGAGGTAAAGAGGTCCAGACCTGTAATGTCCACTGTACTCTAGGCAACTCTAAATATTATGGCATCGGCTAGCCATAGCAATGCTTGCAATGGCAAACAGAAAACCTTGGAAAAGTGCCAAAAATAAAAGGCATTCTTCTAATGTCTGCTTTTAATGAAGGCATCTTATCATAGATTTTTTTGTGTCACAGTATTCTAAAATACAAATTTACGATTTATTAAGTAAAAGGGGGAAATGCTTGGCTGCCTTGGTATAATCCTTCTTAGTTTTATGAAGAAAATGAAGATGGGATTCAAAAATACTGAATACCTAAACAATAATTTTACACTTTAAATACAATGATAATACCTATGACTCCTTCAATGGTAGATAACCTAGTAATATTTCTATGCAAAATAAAGCATTTTACTACATTCATCATCTTTGAGTATATACCAATGTCCAAATAAACATAAATATGTAAATGTGCTTATACTACATCTGAAAACTAAAAAGTCATCAATTCACATGATTAATTAATTCTACTAAGGCATTTTCAGCTTGAAAACTCAGTTTCAAAGTTTCCTGGGCTGAGCAACAAGGGCAAGCACTGTTCATTTTTAATTTTTGCATCTCACTATTTTTTCTATATTCCATTGTCACAAAGTCAAATACCATGCCAAAAAGTTGTCTCATTAATACCAAAATCAGACACCATTAATTAGTTTTATTTGTGGACTTGAGAACACAGTCGGCTCTTTCATAGGTCTCCTTTTCTTTGGTTAGTATTATTTATGAGAAATAATATTAGAGCTTTTTCCAGTCAGTCAATAATGCCAACAAGCCGCCAGGAAGGATTCAGTGCTGGTCCCATTCATAATAATCCCACCTTTGAAGTGAAGAGTTAACTAATCTCTTATAGGGCTTGCGTACTGTAAAAATTTTCAGAGCTTGAAATGTACTTTAGATAAAATAAAAGATCAATTACGACCGGTTGATTCCACCTGTGGGAATAATACCATAACCACTTTCTTGACCTCCCTATCTTTTTCTCTCTGATACCCAAGCAATGTGACAGTCTCTAGATGTCTACATAGGGAGAATCTGAGTGCTCATAAAGATAATGGAGTACCAATAATATTTTTAAGGCACTTTGGTAAAGAGGCATGATGTAAGTCTAGATCAATAGGGCTGATTCCCATGAAGCTGAAAGTAATGACACTGAGAACTGCATTCAGCTGAGGAGTACCAGTCCGGTACTGTTCTGTTGAATACTTTTAAATAGATATTAAATTATAATATGAAGCTATTTTATAGAAAGAAACAGTCTGTGTGGTTTGTGAAAAGGTAGATTAATCCAATTAGCATTGCAGGCTGGTCCAAACAGTGGGAAAGCATTCATTCACTCACTCATTCAGCAGATATCTAATGAGCAGTTCTCTGCTAAGTTTCAGGGTTGCAGCAGAGAACGGACCAGACGAAACAAAGCCCTTAGCTCATAGGGAACTCACTTTCAAGTGAGGAAGACCTGCGATGAACATATACACAAGCCCCACAGAGGTACGTCACATAGCAATACACACTGCAGCGGATAAATAGAGATGAATGTAGGGAAAAAAGTGCTTAAAAGACATCCATCAGAGGACTCAAAGAGAAGGTGTCCTTGGAGCACACCTGCAGGAGGAGGGGGAGCCAGGCACCCAGACCTGTGTGGAAGAACTTCTGGGTGAAGGAATGGCAAGGAGCACAGAGTGCTGTCAGGGACCAGCAAGGACAACTGTAGCCGGAGCGGAGTGGTTGGAAGGATGTGGGAGATGGAGGGAGAGTGGGTCCAAGATGACCAGTGGGTCCAAGTGGGCCAGGTCTGAGGCCGTGGAAAGGCTTTTATGCTGAGCAAGATGGAGAGCTGGGAATGATTTTTAGTAGAGGAGTTTCACAACCTGAGCAAAAAGGGTCTTAAGGAAACACCCTGCTACTGTGTTGAGAAAAGAGGAAAAGGGACCTGCTAGGAGCCAACTGGGATCATCAGGGGAGAGGGCAGCAGTCTGAATTCTGCAGTGGTCCTGGAGGAGGTGAGAGAAGGTGGTGATCTGGGTATCTGAGGAGTAGAGGAAGAGGATGTGCTGACTCACTGGATGTGGGCCTGAGAGGAAACAAAGGCAGGTAGGACCACCCGAGGCCTTCAGTGTGCGGAGGAGGAGTGGGAGAATTGTTCAACGTGAAAAGGAAGCCTGGGAAAGTATGTCCACGTTAAACAGTGCTTCCAATGTCACTGACAAACTCGAGACAGGAAAAATGATTCCCATTGCTTAAAATCACCCGCAGGGTAGCTCACGAGGCTGAGGCAGGAGGATAGCTAATTCAAAGCCAGCTTCTACAAAAGTGAGGCACTAGGCAACTCAGTGGGACCCTGTCTCTAAACAAAATACAAAATAGGAATGGGATGTGGCTCAGTGGCCAAGTGCCCTGAGTTCAATCCCCGGTACCCAAAAAATAAAAAATAAAATAAAATCATCCACGAGAAGCATGGAACAGAGTTGGCCCCCAAATGAAGAGCAGGGCTTTCCCTGGTTTTGAGGGTGCTTATTACTCCCAGTTATAATTATCTTTTGCCCCTAAAATTCAGAAACACTGTTTAATTTCCACAAGTGAGCCTAGAAACCTGGGTTTTGTTATTCTTTTTGGCCACTGGGACTTCCACCCTTAAATGAAATTGTTTCACTGGGGGAAAAAAATATGTACTTACATCCAACACAGCCTGGGCAAGGTGCTGGGCAACTTAGCAGGAATATTAGGCACTGGGGATATAATTATGAATAACACCCACCTTCCTGTCTTGACTTTTCATCTTTTTTGAGCATTTTGATAATGTGTGTCCCTGTCCTAAACAGGCTATTAGGATGGAGACAGTACTGTGCCATCACCAGTGTGGAAACTGATTTAGCTAGAAATGATTGGAAGGAGTCCTGATGTGAGAGTACCAAGTGGAGAGAAAAGACAGGAAGGCTGGCACATGAAATTGATGTTAAATATGAAGTGTGACCTGGGAGAGAGCGGGGCCATTCATATTTACTATGTAGAATGTTTTCCATTACAGGCCCACTTCAGCTCTGCCTTCTTCTCTATTAGGAAAATCAGATGTGCCACATTAGGGATTTCTCTGGGGCTCTGAGGCTCAGCAGCTCAGGGCGACTGTACATCAAAGTAACGCGGCTCTGCTAACTTTAGACCAGAGCAGGAGGAAAACACAGGAGATGGATTTAAAATGTCACTAAATCAAAATGACTCTGGCAGTACACTAAATTGGCAGAATTAATCAAAGGGCTAACTTTGAGGGAGCTCACGGAGGTGAAGAGTAGAACATCCTACTGTCATAGGGACTCCCAGAGATGTGGAAGCCACTCGAATGCCATCCCTTTCACATCCCGCCACGTAACTGTCAGCAGCCAGCCACACTCGCGGTGAACTATTTCTTGGCATCTTCAATTTAGTCCCATTTTCTTTGATCTACCCAATTTAGCCCTAGTCTTTTACGCTTTTTCTAAATTTTATTTTTATTTTTCCCCTTTAGATGTGTGGATTTCATTGTAGGGATCCAAATTGATGGCAGAGCCCCAGTTTTCTCCTCTCCTTTATTAGAAAACGTATCCATATTAACTATAATGAACTATTACACACACAATTTCTTGATTTTACTTCTTATGGATATAAGTTGTGCCCGATTTAGTTTGAAATAACATTGAAGGTACCTATTGTGTTACTAGCCTCTTTTGGAAGTGCTTAACGTGCTCCCTTTTATTTCTTTTGTTCATGTTGATTCTAAGGACTTTTCGTTTGCTTTGCTTGCTTGCTTTCTTAACATTCATTTCTTCCATTTTTATGGATGCGGTACTGAGTCACAGAGGCAAAGTACCAGGAAGTCACCTAGAGCTGAAAATTCAACCTACAATGCCTTTCTCCGGTCCCTCCTGACCTCTCAGATCAATGGAATTTTACTTTTGAATGCTTTAAAGCTTCAGAGGCAAATCCAATAAGGGCGTTGGAATGCACCCTACCACTTCAGTCCAGTGTGCAGCTAGGGAGACAAAGAAGCTGGCCTCTCTGTGTGCATTCTAATCAAATCTCTCAGGAGACATTACCCCCCCACACCCCCCACCCCCCAGCTAAGTACAGGAAATCTCAAGTTTTCAGCCAGTCTTCAATTTCCTAATCACAGCCTTCAATTCCCTTCGGTCTTTCTGCTGGCTAGCAGTCTCTGCCTAGCAGGCCTGGCCAGCAGGACTGGCAGCTTCCTGAGCTAAGTGTTCACATTGTTGAGAGGCAGCCATGGGGGCCACCCTGTTCTAGCTCTGGAGAGGCTGTCTGGCCCTGAAAAACAGTTCTCTTGCTGGGGCCTCGCTCCCATAGTGTTCAGTAAAGCCAGATCTTTTTTCTCTTTTATTATTTCTTTCATTTTTTTTTTTTGCTCACGACTTTTTAGCCCACAAACTGATAAATTTGGGAAAAGTTCTTTTCTCCAGACTTAGGGAAAGTCTCACTCTGATTGACTTTTAAAACAATTTCCATTTGACTTTCACATCGGCCACAACATAAAAGTGATTTGTTGGGTGTCACTAATGACCTTTCTCTGGAAAGCTTGAGTCAGATTCCTGACGACAGTAAACAGCATCTATCAAAATCTTCCGGCAGCACCTTGAAGCCGGTAGCAATCTGTCTGCATCTTCTCTGTCCTTCTAAATTAACCACAACCTCTCCACAAATGTGCGCACCCACATCTAATAGATTTGCACAAGTGTTTTTGGCATTTCTAGTTGTTGTTGATGAAAATTGGGGCGCTCTACAGAAAGAGCGAACTTATCTTACCTAACGTTCTGTAAAGATGATCATTGATCCTCATTTTTTTTCCTGGGTACCCATGTTTACAGTGGAAGATTCTGGAGACTCTATGAACAACAAAATGAAGTCACCTGCCTGTCACAGGAGGAATGGGGCAGCACGCACACTTCATTTTCCTAAAGCTAGAGGAGGGAGATATGGTAGAGGATCAGAAAATACTGGAGAAGAGTCTCTCTTGGCTAAACAAGAGCAAAACAGTTTTCCACCATCTTTTGGAGAGTGATTTGTTGTTCCTGGAAAAGAAATCTACTTGTGTGGCTATTTCTTGTAATGTAATTAGTGTTAGTTTCAATGAGGAAAAGGTGTGCGTTCCCATTTTTCAAACTAACAGGTATGTGTGCTAGAATATCCAATCCCATTAAAAAGCTCTCAGGGATTAAATTGCATTATCATAACATGAACCAAGAAGACGATTTCCCTACGAAGTTTTTGTTTCTCTGCTCCTTCTTAGGTCTTTTGGGGAGTTCGTTTCTATTTTAGAATAAGGAAACTCACATAAAGACATGCCAGTGAGACTCATTGTTACATAATTTTAATGCAGAAAGAAAAAATATGAATAAGACAATAAAAATAATACAGATGATCTAACTGAGAAAGTGGATGCAAGAATGTGCCAAAAACAGAAAGACCACTCCCGCTTCAAAATGGGACATGGGTACAACTCACATCTCACAGACACCTCTGAACAGGACTGTGCTCTCTCAAGGCACTCTGATGCTTATAAGGTACAAACCCAAGCTGGTCCTTATAAATGCAGGCAGACAAGGAAAGACAGCACAACAAATCTGACGTAAACTTCCTGCATATATGTGAATATACCACAGTGAATCTCACCACCATGTACGTGCTCAAGAAATTGACTTAAAAAAAAAATAAAAGTAACTATGGGTAAATGGCAGAAAAACCAATAGAGGGAAGGGAGTGGGGGTGGGGGCATTGGAAGGGGAAGGAGAGGTTCTGGGGTCCTAATTAGAATAAGATATATTCCATGCTTGTATAATTATATCAAAATGGATTCTACTGCCATGCATAACTAAAAAGAATGAATAAAATTTAAAAAAGAAAAGCCTCAAAAGGAAAAATTCTAAGGAAAATGAATTTAATGACTCAGTATAAAATCAAGTTTTCAGAACCCAAATAGGCAAATGTTAATGCCAAAGTAGAGGAGAGTAGAGAAGAGGGGGAAAGGGGAAACTGAGAGTTAGGAGACCTCATTGGCTCTGTCTCAGGTATTTGATGGACAATATTGTGACACAAATCAGGGAAGCTCATGGAACTTTCTCACTCACAGGAGAAGAAGTGGTGACTTTTGGAGAGTCGTGGATCCCTCTGAAGATGTGACTAGAGCTATGGGTCCTCTCCCCACAGAAATGCATACTACACTGTTCAGATTTTTGTCACTCTGACAAAATACCTGAGAAAAACAACTTAAATCATCTCACTCCAGTTAGAATGGCAATGACCTAGAATACAAACAACAAATGTTGGCATGGTTGTGGAGGAAAATGGACACTTATACCTTGTGGTGGGACTGCAGACTAGTACAACCCCTCTGAAAAGCATTTTGGAGGTTCCTCAAAAACTAGCAATGGAAACCACCATATGACCCAGCTATCCCACTCCTGGTCATTTTGCCAGAAGTTTTAAAATTGGCATACTACAGTGACACAGCCACATCGGTGTTTGTAGCAGCACAATTCATAATAGCTTAAATTATGGAATCAACCCAGATGCCAATCAATAGATGAATGAATTAAGAAACTTTGATACATACACACACACACACACACACACACACACACACACACACACACAAAGGAGATCTACTCAGCCATTTAAAAGAATAAAATCATGGCATTTGCCAGTAAATGGAAGTAGAGAATATTAGCCTAAGTGAAATTAGCCAAATGCAGAAACTCAAAGGTGGAATGTTTTCTCTCATTTGCAGAAGGTAGAGTGAAATAAAGGAAAGTGGGGAGGGGAGGATAAAATTACATAAAGAACCAATCAAATTCAAATTAATAGATGAGGAAAGGAAGTCTAGTAGAGGAAGGAGAAGGGTAGAAAGGGAGAGAAAAGAGGGAGAGGGCATGAACTGAAACAGAATTCCATGCATGTATGAGTTTGTTGGGGTGAATCCAACTACTCATATGGTATACGAGTAGTTGGTATAATCATAAAGCTCTAATAAATAAATAAATACTTTAAAAAAGAAAAACTTAAAGGAGAAAAGATTTCTTTTGGGCTCAGTTTCAGAAGTTTCAGATCAAGATCAGCTGATTCCATTGCTCTGGGTCTATACTGAGACAAAACACATGGTGAAAGGGTGTAGCAGAAGAAAGCAGTTCACTTCATGGTGGTTGGAAAATAGAAAGAGAGGGAGGTGGGGAAAAGGGGCCATGGGCAAGATACAACCTCCAAGGGCATACCCCAATAACCTACTTCCTCATCTACACCCCACGTCCTGCAGTTTTTACCACCCCCCAAGAATGCCATCAAATTATAAGTCCATCAATAGATTAATCCATTGATGAGATTAGAGCCCAAGATGCAGTCACCTTCCTGAAGGTCCCACCTCTGAATGCTGTGGCACTAGGGGCCAAGACTAGAGCACATGATCATTCCAGACCCAAACCACACATGTCACATACACAAAGTTTATATTATACTTTCTGGTGTTAGAGAATTCTCTAGAACTCATCCATGATTGGAGAATCTTATTAAAGAAGCCTTGTTGTTGAAACAGAGAATCTAAATGCCAAGGTTTCTTTTTTCTGTTGGATCAATAATCTGTTTGTATTAACTCATTATTCATTTCTTAAAATCCATAAATGAGTAGAGAGAACAGTGAGACTTCTCCAGGGGCAAATGGATGACTATGAGAAGTTGGTCACTATTGGGACATGTTTGGTTAATACTTTCTACCAAAACTTAAATTGTAACTACTTCTTGGTAATGGATGAAGCTTATTTAGGAATTGCATCAAGTCCTGGCTTTCCAGGGTATTTGACGAAGTCATTATAGGTGTGCCTCAATTATTTTGTGCAATGGATATTTGTCCTGAAATTCTGCTATATATATAATATTTATATTGTAAATCAAACCTATTTTAAATTGATTTAGCAAATAAACTTTGCTCCTTAAAAGAAATTTTATGGTAAGTCTTTTGGTGGAACTAATCATGACCCACAGTGTTTTGTAAATCCTGTTTTATATATAAATGTTTTGCTGAAGCTCCTGAACTAATTTATACATAGTAACCTGAACAGGTTCATAAACTCATAAGAGAATTCTGCTTGGAGGAAGAAAAGATTCGGTCAATTCTGTACTGGTGTGGATTCAGGATTATCATTGGTCATCTGATTATGCCTTCTAGGCATTTTTGGGTCTTGTGGAGTATTTATGGGTCTTGCCCCCAAAATTAACAGCACTAAGGAGGTAGAAATATAAATCTAGAGTCAGGGAGTAAATGTCAGAGACCAAAGACTCAAGGAAGAGAAGGCAGAGATGAGAAGGCATAGGTGGGCCAAAGAGAGTACCTGGTACCTAAGAGCTTAATCAATGTTAATTGTTGTTGTTCAAAACAGTTCTAAATTAGATGCTAGTTTAATAAGCGTGTGTGTGTGTGTGTGTGTGTGTGTGTGTGTGTGTTTGGGGAAAGGATAGGAGCTTCCTAGTATTTTCTTTATATTCTGACTCTATTTCTATTCAAGCCAAACAGTGGAGCTTCAAATTCAGGAAGGGTTGACAGAACAAAAAATGAAGAGAAGCACCTTTTCTTTTTTTTTTTTTTTTGAAGTTCAAAGCTTGGCCTTTTAGGTCTCAGAAGCTCAAGCCCAGAGGGAATGCAGGGAAGAAAGCTTGATGAGATAAAGGAAGGCCTCCAACCCCTCCCTATCCAAGAGCACAGAGAGTTCCCTGGGTCTAAGGGCTGTGGACAGACGGGCAGGGAGTATGAAGGGAAGTCAGCAGGGAAGAGGTCAGTCTAGCCACATGAGCTGTCGGGCCAGGGAGGTGTGCGGGAAAGGGCAGGGATGACATCCAGATCAGTTACTCCAGCACTAATACTAATGAGAGTCACAAAAACATCTGCAAAAATGTGTTGGATGCTTACTATATGCCTATTTAATCACCTCACATATATTTTTTATTTCACCCTCACAACAACCCTAGCAGTAGATACTGTGTCATAGTTCCATTTTGTCTCAGTCTCACAGAGAGGGTAACCAATTTGGCAAGGCCACATAGCTAGTAAATATTGAATAGGATTTAATGACTATGACAATGGTATTTTAGAAAACTTCTGGCTGGAACGTGCAGGTTAGGATGGATCAGAGGGGTGGAAAGACTGGGATCTCACAAGTGATGAGAGACTCTTGCAGGGAAACGGTACATCCTGGGAGTTGGGGCTCTGGGAACAGACACTTTGAAGTGTCAAAGAGGATACCAGAGTTTCCAGCCTCTGGGTTTAGGAGAATATCAGAAATTCAAAGAAAGGAGATGGGGGAATACGTCATATCAGAAACAAGTTTGGTTCTGATTCTCTCTTTAAGTCAGTGCAAAGACCCACGCTGACTTTGTACAGCAAAGACAGTCACGTCACAGCCATGCATGATCAATAAGCAATTCGCCAGCAATTTCTCATCTCATGAAATAGTTGGATGATGATCAATGTCTGTGTCTAATTGTTTAAGTTGTGAAATCAGGACTATTATGACATGGTACTGAATGGAGATCACGAAGGCTCTGGGGAGAACGAACCTCCAAGATTCCCTCTCAAAATATTTTATAGATAAAAATGGATAACAGGGTGTAGGCTCCAGAATGAACAAAATCAAATTTTAAGACTTGAAAAGACCTCTTTGTTCCTGTTGTAGGCAGAAAAAGAGTCCCTCAAAGATGTTGTTCAGTTCAGGCTGGGATGACAAACTATCATAGACACGGGGCAGAAACCACACATTTTATTTGCGATAGATCTACGGGCTTAGGACTCCAAGGTCAAGGGCCGGCAGATTTGGTATCTGGCAAGGGCTCGCTTGCTGGTTCACAGTCATCCTCTCACCGTGTTCTCATGTGGCAGAGAGGGAACTAGAGAGCCTTCGGAGGGCCCCTTTTTGAGGGCATTAATCCTAATCTCCAGAGCTCCACCCTCTTGAGCTAATTGCCTCCCAGAGGACCCACTCCCCTTATTGCCACACTAGGGATTAGGGGTTCCGAGAGGACACAAACTTTCGGTTCACAAGGGATGCCCACCACCTAAACTCCAGAGCCTATGAACAGTCTAGGCCACTTGGCAAAGGGGAATTATGGGTGGAGAAGAAATTTCAGTTGTAAACCAACCTTTAGGCTGATTCAAATTAGGGAAATTGCCTTAGTTTATCCAACTGGGCTCAATGTAATCACAAGGGCGCTTTAAAAGGACAGACAGGGGAGAGAGAAGAGAACTAGAGAGATGGCAATGTGAGAAAGACTGATGTCATGGACTTTGAGGATAGAAGAAGGAACCATGAGCCAAGAAATGCAGATGTTTTCCAAAAGTTAGGAAACACTGAGGAATAGATTCACCCCTGGAACTTCTGGAAAAGACCGCATCGTGCCAGCACCTTGATTTTAGCCCACGGAGGCCATTTTGGACTTCTGATATCCAGACTATTGGGCAATACATTTCTATTGTTTTTAAACACTAAATTTGCAGTTAATTTGCTACAGCCCCGTCATACGGAAACAACCTAGTACATTAGAAAATATTTTTTTTTTCTCTAGGTGGTTCGTATTTTTATTTAACAACACATCTGTGGACTGACAACGCTTGCAAGAATCCTAGGTCTCCATTTGTATTCATGACATTGGGGACACTCAACTACAAATTGAGCATAAAAAAGTTCTAATTGGGTCACCTCCTAGTCCCCATTTAGATTGGAAAGTCCTGTTGGCAGCTGTGCTTAGCTTAGCACATCCTGGGAGGGAACCGCTTCCTTTTACCTGGACACATCCCTAATTTAAAAGCACAGATGGCCAAAACCACAGTGGTCTGTCTGCAGAAATAGAAACATCCTGTGTTCATAGAACAATGTAAGGGGACACGCCCGTGCCCAAGGGGGAGGCTCTTGACCACACCAATAGTTAGTTGGCACAAGAATGGTTGGGGTTGTCACCTTATTTTCTTCCTGTCAGTGTCCTCTCTTCCAGGTGGGCCATAAGTCCATCCTTGCCACCAAAAGCACAGCAGATAGTTGGGCTTGTGATCAGGTGGTCATTTTAAGAACACTGCAGCCTTTAACCTTATTAAGTCACAAGACAAGAGAATCCCAGGCAGTATGAGAGGCTGTAGTCCAATAAAAGTCCCTTTAACCAAGTCTCGAGTGGGATAACACAAGTTATGTGGCCTTGGAATGTAAAGTGAAACCTGCCCTGTTCAGGGGTCAGAGGTAGGGGACAGCTTAACTTGGTTAAAAGAGCCCTTTAGCTCATTTTGTACAAGTTACTGCTCAGGGGTCTCTGAGGTGGAGTCATAATTGTGCTAGGTCAGCATTGTTACCTGCATAAGTAACTGTATTACTCACCTGCTTAACTTGAATGGATTACAGAAAATAGCACCTCTGACTTCGCCTAATACTTTGAATTTCATGGGTGAACACAGATCGTCTAATAGAATAAATTAACCTCTGACCACATCATAAAGCAACCTCAAAAACTTGAACATCTTCCTAAGTGGAAAACAGGAAAGGTTGGAGCCAACTAGGACTCTGTATCAGCCTCAGAGAATTCCTGCTGCCAACAAGTCCTTAAACCTAGAATTTCCTCTCCTGTCCAGATGGTCAGATAATTGATAATCAACCAAGAGTTACTGAGAGTTCAACCAAGCATGGTGGAGGGACCCAACAAGTCAAAGACATGCCTCATGCCTTCAAGAAATTTGTAATTAAGTTAGGGAAATCAACCAGGGAAGGTTACAATGGGTAATTATACGCTTCTTTGTGTATTTATTGATTCTGCCTTTATGCCATCGTCAAAGGGATTATGGATATCTTGTACTGCTATATCCACAGCGAGTATCTCAAGGTATGTACTCAAAAGTATGCAAGTAGTTGTTTAAGGACAAAGTAAGGGCCCATATGTATGACCAGCAGTACTAGAATTTCTATGTAGATCTGGTTTAGGAGCTAGACCATCTGCTTAGAAGTGAAGTTCAAAGCCTTATTTTCCAGTACTTTACATAGATTGAGAATATGCCAACTGAAATTTAAAAAAAAGTTATATGTGTTAATATATGTACATGCATGTACACACACACATGGAACTTGGGGAGGCCAATGGACTTTATAGGATTGTAGATTTGGAAAAGTTTCTTTCCTTGATTGCTCTCTGTTGTAATGCAATCCAAGTGCAATGAGAGTTCAAAGAGAGATCACTTTTAGCAAGTTAAGAAGGATTTCATGGGAAAATAATGTCTTGTTCATTTTTCCAACAAGGTGAAAGACATGTTCCACTCCGTTCTTGATATCTTCCTCTAGGAAGCAGAAGTATGAAGACATTCCCACTGTTGGGGCAGGGGCAGGAGGAGGGTCTTTAGGAAAGCCAAGAGTCAAAGCAAATTGATCACTGTTTCCTCTCCACACAATATAGGGTAGCCTTAAGAATCCAGATTGTCTGGATTTGAGTCCTACCTCTGTGGCTCACAAGCTGTGAGAATGAGGAAAATTGCTTCCAGAACCTCAAAGGTCTTCATCTGAAAAATAAGGATAGTAATAGTAACTACTTATAGGCTAAGGTAGAATGACTAAGACAATCATGTTCACCAAACAGTCTGTTGTTTCCTTATGATCCCCATTTTTCTTGCAGGTTAGTGATCTTGTGACTAGTTGTGGTCAATGAGCTAGGAATAGAAGTACTGGGTGTCATTTCCAGGTCACCAGAGAGTTTAGGGGCTGGCATGCAATTGTCCATGTTCTCTTCCCCTCTGCCGTCACGAACTTGATGTTCCAAGTGTTAGAGCCTCCATCATGTTGAGGGTCTGAAGCAGAACTCCCCCACAACCTGCCCAGTTACTACCCACATTAGACTAGTTGCATGGAAAATAAATGATCTTTTGGTAACTTTCTGAAGTTTCAGGGTGAATTTATTTTATTGTAGCCTAACCTATTCTGTGCTGAATGTTGTAGCTGGCACTGTGCTTAAAAAAAAAAATAAAAAAATAACAGCAGATAAAAGCAGTCTCCTAAAGCATGACTCTAGGATATGGCTAGAATGGAACTCAGATGCTACAAATTGAGCGAATGAACACATGAAAAATGTGTATGTTGTTCAAGGGAAATTTCTTAATAATAATTCTTATTCTCACTAAAGAACATTTCTAGAGCCAGACAAATTCCAACTTCTCTTTAAGACTTCTGTGATTGCCAGGAGCTTAGAAGTTTCAAAAGCACCTCCCAACACCCATGTAAAATTAACTTGATTTTGATTTTGTCCTGTAATTACCTGGACATTGTTTTCAAGCCTGTGTTTGCTTCAAAAAAAAAAAAATCAAATCACAGCAATTAAGTAATGTTTCTAAGATACATGTACCGAGGTTTTGGAATACTACAAACATTATTGAAAATACAAAGCATTTTCTCAAACCACTTTTTCTAATTTGCTGTCCCTCCTCCTTCAAGACCCCCCTCTGTTATCCAAAGGACTTCCAAATCATTCTTTCTCTCTCATTCAGAGTAGTTTTTCTGACTTCAAATGGCAAGGGACCTACCTTAGTTACCAACAGCTTCCATGAACAAATGTTGTAAACTGAGTGACTTGTATAACAGAAGTTTACTGTGTCACAATTTTTGGAGGCTAAAAGTCCAAAATCAAGGTGACGTAAGGTTCCCTGAAACCTGTAGGAGATAATTCTTCTTCCTTACCCCTTCCTACTTTCTAAAGATGCCTGTCAATCCTTAGCCTTTTTTGGTTTAAAGATGCATCACACGAATTTTGTCTCCATCTGTACATGACACTCTTCCTAAGTCTAGATCTTCATATGACCTGTTAGGAGCTCAACATACCTTTTTTTGGAGGGAGAAATACAATTAAAATTGTAACCAGATCATATTACTGTAGAAACAGGATCTTCCCCGAAGAATTTATCAGTTCTATTTGTTTTCACACTTCATGTTTCAAACAGTACCTGATGCATCTCAGGTGCTGGTGCAAAGAGTTCCTTTCTATAAAAGAAATCCAGCAGAACAACAAGCCAATATTTCTACCAAGAACCACTTAAGAACAGTTACAGTGACACAGCAACCTGTAATCCCAGCAATTCAGGATACTGAGGGAGGAGGATCACAAGTAGGAGCCCAGACTTGGCAACTTAGATCCTGTTTCAAAATTTAAAAGTTTTAAAAACAGCAGGCTGTAGCTCAGTGGTAAAGAACCCCTGGGTTCAATCTCCAGTACTACAGAGACAAAAACAACAACAAAGAACCTTTAAAATTCAGGATGTAAAGACATAAAAACATGGTTTAAATCATCAGCAAGAAACTGAAACAACCAGAACTAAAAGGAAAATATGATTCCAGAGAGGGGAGAACTAGAAAAAGACCCATTGACGTTGTACAAACTGTTTTTATGATTTGGGGTTCAGAGCAAGAACATATAAATTTGGGTTGTGGGTAGAAGGCCATTGCTAGGGACAGATAAGAGCAGAGTTTTTTTCCTACCTGCTAGGCAGGAAGATACAAAATTCAAGGTTTAAAGAGCCAAGACACTATTAACAAGGAATACAGACAGAACTAGGCCTGATTATACAAGCAGCCTTCCCATAAAGAGCACACCAAATTTTGAAGCTAGGCCAGGTGACTTAAAAGCTAAGCAGATAAACTGAAAAGCAGAGGTTTTAGGATCTCAATTTTCAAACAGAAAAGGATAAGAGTTTAAGACCTGCCAGGAAGAGGGAACCAGAGAACTCCCCAGGCTCTCCAGAGGCTTTGAGAGTAGTCTGAGCCTTACCAAAATTGGAGAATAGCCTTCTCTGGGATTAGGAAATGGTCCAACTCTATCTGCATAGCACAATAAAGAGTAAACTCTGCATAGAGGAAGATAACCTTCTCTGGAGCCACTATACTCTGTTTTTATAAATAATAGCTCATAAACAATAAAAAAAAATCACTAGGTAGGCCAAGAAACAGAAAATGTCCAAATACCCAAAGAAAAACTAGATATAGAATTAGTTCCATAGTTGATCTAGATACTAGAGTTAGTATAAAAAAAAAGAAACCAAATCTTAAAAATAAAGGGGAAGAATTTTAAAATAGATGAAAAGATGGAGAACTTCAATAAATAATTGAAATGCAAAAAAGAAAATGAAATGAAAATTCTAGAATTGAAAAATTCAATTGTTGAAATCAAGAACTCACTAGATGGACTTAAAACTGCAGAAGATAAGCAAAAGAAAAAATTATTGTAATGCAAGTCAATTAAAAATATTCAAACTGAAGAATAGGGAGCAAAAAGGAATTGAAAATAAAGGGCATAAATACATGTGAAATGACAACAAAAACCAACATATATGTAATTAACATCACAGAGGAAGAGTAGAACAAGAGAAGCAATACTTGAAGGGATAAAGGCTGAAAAAGTTCTAAAACTTGAGGACAATAACCCAAATTTTCAAGAGTTCTAAGAACCCTAAGAGAGTTAATGCAAACAATAAAAACAACAAACTATATCTAGCCATATCAAATCAAATTGCTGAAAACCAAAGATAACAACAGCAACAACAACAAAAAATCTTTCCAGGCACAATGACGCTTGCCTGTAATCCCAGTAACTCAGGAGGCTGAGGCAGGAGGATCTTGAGTTCAAAACCAGCCATAGCAACTTAGCAAGGACCTAAGCAACTTAGTGATAACCTGTCTCAAAATAAAAAATAAAAAGGTCCTGCTCAGTGCTAAAGTGACCCTGGGTTTAATCTCCAGTATAAAAAAGAAAAGAAAAAAGAAAGAAAGAAAGAAAGAAAGAAAGAAAGAAAGAAAGAAAGAAAGAAAGAAAGAAAACCCTTAAAAGTTAACAGAGGGGGATAAAAGTATGATCTTTAAAAAACAACAGTGGGATAATTAGCTAACTTCTCATCTGAGATCATGAAAATCAGAAGACAATGGAATGACATTTTAAAAGTGTTAAAAGAAACAAACAACCAAGATTTCTATTCTCATAAAAATGAAAGGAAAACAAGGATATTTAAGATGAACAAACTCCCAAAGTGGAAAGAATACAATGCTAGCCTATCTGAACCAAAAATGAAATTACTGAAAGGATTTTTTTTTCAAGCAGAAGCAAAGTGATCCCAAATAGCAACATGGAAATGCAGGAAACGATGAAAAGCTAACATTAAAAAAAAAAAAAAAATCTGTCAGTAATCTCCATAATAGCAAAAAGTTCAGTACCTTAGAGACATTTTCTAGCAGTCTGATCATCTTATAGTAAGTACCTTTTGTTACCTCCACCTTGCTCCAAATGGACAGTTTCCTCACTACGGTTTTCACTTGACTTGGATATTTTATATTCCTAAGTGTCAAGCAACTTTAGAAAATAAAGGAAAGGTTAATCCAAATATCTATTCTTAGGTCAGCAAATGATTCTCTTTCATTAACTCTCACTTAAAAATCCTAAATCCTACAAAAGTGGGTGACCCAAATTTCTCCTTCTATTTATATCATCTTCCAAAAAGAGATTACTTCAAACAATCTTCATGGAGAGGAATAAATATTCTAAAGGAAGGAACTCACAGATCAGCCGATTTTTTTTTTCAGTAGTGACAATCCTAAACCTTTTTAACTATATTGTATTTAGTTTTATCTGTACATTAGGAAGTTGGGACGAAGAAGGGCTGAGAGTCATCTTCTCAACTCCTTCAAGACTTCTTAGACAACTTTCATTGCTTAGTGACTACCAAATGAGCTCAATAATGAACCATCCTAAAGGTCTAAAAACTGCTACAAGGTTTAATAGACTATATAAATCTCTCCCCTCTCCCTTTAAAGAATGTCTCAGGTCAGATGACAGAGGAAAGGAAAGCCTGGCCTTCCCCAGTGAAACAATGCTGTTTGACTACCTTTTTTATGCTGGAGGCTTAGCAACGCCATTGGTTTTCTTGGCTGCTATGCCTTTGTGCACAGAGGACATTGTGTGGCTCTCTTCATGCCACAGAGGCTCCCTGCAGTGAAAGTCTCCTCCAGAATGGGGTTTCTGAGCACAGACATTTTCTTGCATCTTATTTGGAGCTTTCTACAATAAGCCCTCTCCCACACAAATACATATTTTCATTACCTTATTTTTAGAAATGCAATTTGAAGAGGGAAGTGTGATTTGACATTCTAATTGTAGTGGATTCTTCCATCTGAGTCTCTCTAGGATCTGGCTGCAAATACAACAATTTTAACACTAGATTTCAGCACCCCAGGCATCAGTTCCACTTAGTCAGATTACAACCCATGTGCGCTGCAGTCGCAGAAATGCCTTCCCACACGTTCATTAGTCAAAATATATCATGCGATAGGAATATTCTCCATTGCAGCACTAAGGGCATGATCTGGAGTGCAAGTGTAGGAAATAAGTTTAAGGTTCTAAAGTCCAGTGAACTGAATGCTCAGGTTTTTCTTAAGTAAGCTTCTGCTCCACCAAGCCGCTAGCATCCTCGCCTGTGTACTGTATCAACAGCTTTAACACCAACAGGACTCTGAGCATTTTAGTCAGCTTTTTTGCTGCTGTGACTAAAATATCTGACCAGAACAATTTTAAAGAAGGAAAAATTTATTTGAGAGCTCACGGTTTCACAGGTTTTAGTTCATAGAAGACCAGCTCCATTCCTCGGGGCTCGAGGTGAGGTAGGACATCATGACAGGAGAGGGTGACACAGGGAAGCAGCTCACAAGGTGATCGGAAAGCAGAGAGAGACTCCACTCTCCAGATACAAAGATATACCCCCAAGCTACACCCCCAATTCCTGCCTCCTCAAGCCACACCCTACCCACCTTCAGTTACCACTCAGTTGATCCCTATCAGGGGATTAATTCACTGATTGAATTAAGACTTTCACAGGCCAATCATTCTCTTCTGAACCTTCTTGCATTGTCTCACACATGAGATTTTGGGGGACACCTCACATCTAGACCATAACACCGAGTAATTACTTTATCAACTGGGGGAAACTTTATTATCTGATTCTGACAGAGTCTCAGAGAGGGTAGAACCTGTCTTAAAACTAAGGATGTCTACTCTACCTCTCCCTTTCCCTTTTTCTTTCTTTCCCTTTCCCAATTCTTCTTGCATTCCTTTTTCTTTCCCTCCTTTCAGCCATTCTTTCCTTTATGAAAAATCATCTTAGCATCTAAGATGTTCCACATACTATTAGAGGCACTGAGAAGACAAAGATCAACAAGCCAGTGCCTCATTCTTTTTTTTTTTTTTTTTTTTTTTTTAATTAATTTTTATTGTAGGTTGTTCAAAACATTACATAGTTTTTGATATATCATAATTCACACTTTGATTCAAGTGGGATATGAACTCCCATTTTTACCCCATATACAGATTGCAGAATCACATCAGTTGCACATTGATTTACATATTGCCATTCTGGAGTCTGTTGTATTCTGCTGCCTTTCCCATCCTCCGCTATCCCCCCTCCCCCCTCCCCTCCCCTCTTCTCTCTCTACCCCCTCTACTGTAATTCATTTCTCCCCCTTATATTTTCCCTCCTTTCCCCTCACTTCCTCTTGTATGTAATTTTGTATACCCCTGAGGGTCTCCTTCCATTTACATGCAATTTCCCTTCTCTCTCCCTTTCCCTCCCACCTCTCATCCCTGTTTAATGTTAATCTTCTTCTCATGCTCTTCTTCCCTACTCTGTTCTTAGTAACTCTCCTTATATCAAAGAAGACATTTGGCATTTGTTTTTAAGGGATTGGCTAGCTTCACTTAGCATAATCTGCTCTAATGCCATCCATTTCCCTCCAAATTCTATGATTTTGTCATTTCTTAATGCAGAGTAATACTCCATTGTGTATAAATGCCACATTTTTTTTATCCATTCGTCTATTGAAGGGCATCTAGGTTGGTTCCACAGTCTTGCTATTGTGAATTGTGCTGCTATGAACATGGATGTAGCAGTGTCCCTATAGTGTGCTCTTTTTAGGTCTTTAGGGAATAGACCGAGTAGTGGAATAGCTGGATCAAATGGTGGTTCCATTCCGAGCTTTCCAAGAAATCTCCATACTGCTTTCCAAATTGGCCGCACCAATTTGCAGTCCCACCAGCAATGTACAAGAGTACCCTTTTCTCCACATCCTCGCCAGCACTTGTTGCTGTTTGACTTCCTAATGGCTGCCAATCTTACTGGAGTGAGATGGTATCTTAGGGTGGTTTTGATTTGCATTTCTCTGACTGCTAGAGATGGTGAGCATTTTTTCATATACTTGTTGATTGATTGTATGTCCTCCTCTGAGAAATTTCTGTTCAGGTCCTTGGCCCATTTGTTGATTGGGTTATTCGTTATCTCATTGTCTAATTTTTTTAGTTCTTTGTATATTCTGGATATTAGGGCTCTGTCTGAAGTGTGAGGAGTAAAGATTTGTTCCCAGGACGTAGGCTCCCTATTCACCTCTCTTATTGTTTCTTTTGCTGAGAAAAAACTTTTTAGTTTTAGTAAGTCCCATTTGTTGATTCTAGTTATTAACTGTTGTGCTATGGGTGTCCTATTGAGGAATTTGGAGCCCGACCCCACAGTATGTAGATCATAGCCAACTTTTTCTTCTATCAGACGCCATGTCTCTGATTTGATATCAAGTTCCTTGATCCACTTTGAGTTAACTTTTGTGCATGGCGAGAGAAAGGGATTCAGTTTCATTTTGTTGCATATGGATTTCCAGTTTTCCCAACACCATTTGTTGAAGATGCTATCCTTCTTCCATTTCATGCTTTTAGCCCCTTTATCAAATATAAGATAGTTGTAGTTTTGTGGATTGGTTTCTGTGTCCTCTATTCTGTACCATTGGTCCACCGGCCTGTTTTGGTACCAGTACCATGCTGTTTTTGTTACTATTGCTCTGTAGTATAGTTTGAAGTCTGGTATAGCTATGCCGCCTGATTCACATTTCCTGCTTAGAATTGTTTTTGCTATTCTGGGTCTTTTATTTTTCCATATGAATTTCATGATTGCTTTCTCTATTTCTACAAGAAATGCCGTTGGGATTTTGATTGGCATTGCATTAAACCTATAGAGAACTTTTGGTAATATCGCCATTTTGATGATGTTACTTCTACCTATCCATGAACAGGGTATATTTTTCCATCTTCTAAGATCTTCTTCTATTTCTCTCTTTAGGGTTCTGTAGTTTTCATTGTATAAGTCTTTCACCTCTTTTGTTAGGTTGATTCCCAAGTATTTTATTTTCTTTGAGGATATTGTGAATGGGGTGGTTGTCCTCATTTCCATTTCAGAGGATTTGTTGCTGATATACAGGAATGCCTTTGATTTATGCGTGTTGATCTTATAGCCTGCCACTTTGCTGAATTCATTTATTAGCTCTAATAGTTTCTTTGTAGACCCTTTTGGGTCTGCTAGGTATAGAATCATGTCATCTGCAAATAGTGATAATTTGAGTTCTTCTTTTCCTATTTTTATGCCTTTAATTTCTTTCGTCTGTCTAATTGCTCTGGCCAGTGATTCGAGAACTATGTTGAACAGAAGTGGTGAGAGAGGGCATCCCTGTCTTGTTCCAGATTTTAGAGGGAACGCCTTCAGTTTTTCTCCATTCAGAATGATGCTAGCCTGAGGCTTAGCATAGATTGCTTTTACAATGTTGAGGTATGTTCCTGTTATCCCTAGTTTTTCTAGAGTTTTGAACATAAAGGGATGCTGTACTTTGTCGAATGCTTTTTCCGCATCTATCGAGATGACCATATGGTTCTTATTTTTAAGCCTGTTGATGTGGTGAATAACATTTATTGATTTCCGTATATTGAACCAACCTTGCATCCCAGGGATAAATCCTACCTGATCATGGTGCACAATTTTTTTGATATGTTTTTGTATCCGGTTCGCAAGAAGTTTATTGAGGATTTTTGCATCTAGGTTCATTAGAGATATTGGTCTGTAGTTTTCTTTCTTTGAAGTGTCTTTGTCTGGTTTAGGAATCAGGGTGATGTTGGCCTCATAGAATGAATTTGGAAGTTCTCCCTCTTTTTCTATTTCCTTAAATAGCTTGAAAAGTATTGGTGTTAATTCCTCTTTAAAGGTTTTGAAAAACTCTGCTGTATACCCATCCGGTCCTGGGCTTTTCTTAGTTGGTAGTCTTTTGATGGTATCTTCTATTTCCTCAATTGATATTGGTCTGTTTAGGTTGTCAATATCCTCTTGGCTCAATCTGGGCAAATCATATGACTTAAGAAATTTATCGATGCCTTCACTATCTTCTATTTTATTGGAGTATAAGGATTCAAAATAATTTCTGATAATCTTCTGTATTTCTGAAGTGTCTGTTGTGATATTGCCTTTTTCATCCCGTATGCTGGTAATTTGAGTTTTCTCTCTTCTTCTCTTTGTTAGCGTGGCTAAGGGTCTGTCGATTTTATTTATTTTTTCAAAGAACCAACTTTTAGTTTTGTCAATTTTTTCAATTGTTTCTTTCGTTTCGATTTCATTAATTTCAGCTCTGATTTTAATTATTTCTTGTCTTCTACTTCTTTTGCTGTTTTTTTGCTCTTCTTTTTCTAGGATTTTGAGTTGAAGTATTAGATCATTTATTTGTTGGTTTTTTCTTTTTTTAAGGAATGAACTCCAAGCAATAAATTTTCCTCTTAGAACTGCTTTCAATGTGTCCCATAGATTCCGATATGTTGTGTCTGTGTTTTCATTTATCTCTAAGAATTTTTTAATTTCCTCCTTGATGTCTTCTATAACCCATTGATCATTCAGTAACCTATTGTTCATTCTCCAAGTGATGCATGATTTTTCCTTACTTCTTTTATTGTTGATTTTCAATTTCATTCCATTATGATCAGATAATATGCATGGTATTATCTCTACTCCTTTATATTGTCTAATAGTTGCCCTGTGACATAATATATGATCTATTTTTGAGAAGGATCCATGTGCTGCTGAGAAAAAAGTGTAACTGCTTGATGTTGGGTGGTATATTCTATATATGTCAATTAAGTCTAGGTTATTAATTGTGTTATTGAGCTCTATAGTTTCCTTATTCAACTTTTGTTTGGAAGATCTGTCCAGTGGTGAGAGAGGTGTGTTGAAGTCTCCCATGATTATTGTATGGTGGTCTATTAGACTCTTGAACTTGAGAAGAGTTTGTTTGATGAACATAGCTGCACCATTGTTTGGGGCATATATATTTATAATTGTTATGTCTTGTTGGTGTATGGTTCCCTTGAGAAGTATGTAGTGTCCCTCTTCATCCCTTTTGATTAACTTTGGCTTGAAATCTATTTTATTTGAAATGAGTATGGACACTCCTGCTTGTTTGCGAAGTCCATATGAGTGATATGATTTTTCCCAACCTTTCACCTTCAGTCTATGTATGTCTTTTCCTATCAGATGTGTCTCCTGAAGGCAGCATATTGTTGGGTCTTGTTTAGTGATCCATTCTGCTAGCCTGTGTCTCTTAATTGGTGAGTTTAAGCCATTAACATTTAGAGTTATTATTGAGATATGGTTTGTTCTTCCAGCCATATTTGTTTATTTATGTTACTAAACATGGTTTGTTTTCCTCTTTGAATATTCCCCCCCACCTTTACTGTACTACCTCCCGCTGTTGGTTTTCATTGATATTTTCCATTTCCTCTTCCTGTAATATTTTGCCGAGGATGTTTTGAAGAGCTGGTTTTCTAGCTGCAAATTCTTTTAACTTTTGTTTATCATGGAAGGTTTTAATTTCATCTTCCATCCTGAAGCTTAATTTCGCGGGATACACAATTCTTGGTTGGAACCCCTTTTCTTTCAACGTTTGAAATATGTTATTCCAGGATCTTCTAGCTTTCAGAGTCTGTGTTGAAAGATCAGCTGTTATCCTGATTGGTTTACCCCTAAATGTAATCTGCTTCCTTTCTCTTGTAGCTTTTAAAATTCTCTCCTTATTCTGTATGTTGGGCATCTTCATTATAATGTGTCTAGGTGTGGCTCTCTTATGATTTTGCACATTCGGCGTCCTGTAGGCTTCTAGGATTTGGGATTCTGTCTCATTCTTCAAGTCTGGGAAGTTTTCTCGTATTATTTCGTTGAATAGATTGGTCATTCCTTTGGTTTGGACCTCAATACCTTCCTGTATCCCAATGACCCTTAAGTTGGGTCTCTTTATGTTATCCCATATTTCTTGAATGTTCTGCTCATGGTTTCTTAACAGCTTTGCTGAGCTGTCTATGTTCTTCTCCAGTTGAAATACTTTGTCTTCATTGTCTGATGTTCTATCTTCTAAGTGTTCTACTCTGCTGGTAGTATTCTCAATTGAGTTTTTAAGTTGGTTTATTGTTTCCTGCATTTCCAGGATTTCTGTTTGTTTGTTTTTTATAACCTCTATCTCCCTGTATAATTGATCTTTTGCTTCTTGGATTTGTTTGTGTAATTTATTGTCGAAGTGGTCGAAGTGGTCTTTCATTGTCTGATTTTGCTGTCTAATGTCTTCCTTGAGACTCCAGATCATCTGAAGCATGTATATCCTGAATTCTTTATCTGACATTCCATCTGCTGCAGATATTACCTCTTCTAAAGTTGAGTTGACCTGCATTGCTTGTGGTCCTTTCTTTCCTTGTCTTTTCATACTGATCGCGTTTCGTTCTTCTGGTAGCCACGCCCCCGTATCTGGTGCAAGAGACCTCAGTTGTCAGCACTGGTGGGGGCTGTAGCTGGGAGACCCGCGCCGCGCGGCTCCCGCCGGCTCCTGCGTCAGCGCCGCCTCAGCTCCCGCCGGTTCCCGTGCCGCTGCCGCGGTTCCCGCCAGCTCCGTCCGGCTCCCTCGCCGCTCCTGCTAATTTAGAGTCCGCTGGGAAGGAATCTCTTTGGCCGATCTTTGGTGACTTCCCCTCTCTGCTATGGCGGGCCCCTGGCTCCTTGCAGGAGTGACCGAAGGGAGAGGTGGAACTGGCTTGTCTCTGGTCTGATATAATCTCTGGTTTTAGATCCCAGTTCGCTAATTCATAGAGGCTTGGTTAGATTTCCTTCCCATCCTCTCAAGGTGGGGAGCCCTTTCCTGGGTGGGCAGGGCCGTTAGCAGAGCCGGAAGGGCACGTGCCTTCTGTCGGGCCAGGCGGGGACCCTTCTGGCTGCGCTGGGCCGCCGGGGGCTCCCTCAGCGCCAGGCAGATGGCGCCCGCGTGGCTAAGAGCCGGGTGGGGTAACCCTTCGCAGAGCGGGCGGGCCGCCAGGAGTGCCGGGATGGTGGGAGCTGTCTGCCGGCCGGGCAGGGACCCTTCTCGACGAGCAGGGCCGCTGGGGGCGCTTGTAAAGCCGGGCGGCTGCCGCCGCGTGTCTAAGACCCAGGCGGGCGGGGTGGCTGTTTGCAGGGCAAGAGCGGGACCGGCAGGGTAGCCGGGATGGCGGAAACTGTCTGTTGGCCGGGCAGGGACCCTTCTCGCCAAGCAGGGTCGCCGGGGGCGCTTGTAAAGCCGGGCGGCTGCAGCCTCGTGGCTAAGAACCAAGCGGGCGGGCTGGCTGTTTGCAGAACAAGAGCGGAATGGCGGGAGCTGTCTGCCGGCAGGGCGGGGACCCTTCTCGCAGAGCAGGGCCGCCGGGGGCGCTTGTAAAGCCGGGTGGCTGCCGCCGCGTGTCTAAGACCCAGGCGGGCGGGGTGGCTGTTTGCAGGGCAAGAGCGGGACCGGCAGGGTAGCCGGGATGGCGGAAACTGTCTGTTGGCCGGGCAGGGACCCTTCTCGTCGAGCAGGGTCGCCGGGGGCGCTTGTAAAGCCGGGCGGCTGCAGCCTCGTGGCTAAGAACCAAGCGGGCGGGCTAGCTGTTTGCAGAACAAGAGCGGAATGGCGGGAGCTGTCTGCCGGCAGGGCGGGGACCCTTCTCGCCGAGCAGGGTCGCCGGGGGCGCTTGTAAAGCCGGGCGGCTGCAGCCTCGTGGCTAAGAACCAAGCGGGCGGGGTGGCTGCTTGCAGAACAAGAGCGGAATGGCGGGAGCTGTCTGCCGGCAGGGCGGGGACCCTTCTCGCCGAGCAGGGTCGCCGGGGGCGCTTGTAAAGCCGGGCGGCTGCAGCCTCGTGGCTAAGAACCAAGCGGGCGGGGTGGCTGCTTGCAGAACAAGAGCGGAATGGCGGGAGCTGTCTGCCGGCAGGGCGGGGACCCTTCTCGCCGAGCAGGGCCGCCGGGGGTGCTTGTAAAGCCGGGTGTCTGCAGCTGCAGCGGCGTGGCTAAGAACCAGCCGGGTGGGGTGGCTGTTCGCCGGGCGAAAGCAGGGCCGCCAGGGTAGCCGGGATGGCGGGCGCTGTCTGCTGGCTGGGCGGGGACCCTTCTGCCGCGCTGCTCTGGGCCGCCTGCCGCTTGCAGAAGCGGCGGGTGGCCGCGGGATTGGACTCTGAGCCCGCGCTGCCAGTCAAGTTTCACTTGTTTGGGGCAAACTGTCACGTCTAATAAACTTACTAATTCTCGGCAGGTCTCCTTTCAACGGAATTTTGCTAGAAGATCCTCAGTAGGTAGAATGTAGCTGTTTTAATTGGTGTTTCTGATCCCGTTAATGTGGAGATATTGAAAGTGCAGCTTCCTCGCCGGCCGCCATGTTGGATCCTAACCCAGTGCCTCATTCTTGCTGGGGAGATAGATCAGTGGAAACAGGTAGTTAAAATGCAAAGTGAGACAGATAAGCTGGATTCTGCTGGAATAAGATGTAAGGAAACAGATGGGGGGTGAATTCCAGCCCCAAGAGAAAGAGGGCTACATTAAGCTCTGCTCCTTCAATTAGAGTCTAGAGTGGAACTCAGACTGAGCATGCTGGTTGAAGACAGACAGCAGTAATACGAGATCACTGCCATTTGGATTGTTTGAGCTAAGGAAAATGGCCAGCAAACGGGTCACTAGGAAAAGTCTGTCTCAGGATGTCAATCAGCAAATATTTATTTAGTACCTATTGCATGGTAGGTACTCACTAGAGACTGGAGGAACACATGGGTGAGCAAAACAGATATGGTCTTAGCCCTCTATGTAGTTACAGGAAAAAAAAATATTAATTTTCTCCCTTGTAGCACCTACAACCAAGAGGTATGGAGTGATGAGTTCTAGAAAGATTCTAGGGAAGAAGTGTCAACAAATCTCAAGGTGACTGACAGGAAAGCATGAACAGGGCTTCTGTGGACCTGAGTGACAAACTACATAGGTGAAAAAAAGTAACCATCCCCCTGCAGAGACAGCCACCTGACTCTGGAACTTTAGGAGTTGGGAACTTATAGAGCCCAGACATCTGAGTCATTCAAGCTTCTCTAAAGAAAAAACCAATATATAGAGAGACTTATTTAAAGGAATCAGCTTAAGTGATTGTCAGTAACTGGCCAGTCTGAAATCCACAGAAAAGTGCTAGCAGGTTAGAAATTCAGGACACTCCAGATGTTCTTGTTACAGTCTTGGGTAGAATTCCTTCTTCTCTGGGAAATCTGTTTCTGTTCTGAAAGCCTTCCAGCTATTGGATGAGGCCCTTCCACATGATGGAGGGTGAAATGACGGATGTATGGTCAACTGATTGCAAATGATACTCACAGTGACAAAAGCCTTCCACAGCAACCTCTAGACTAGCATTTGACTAAACAACTGGGCACTGCAGCCTAGTCAAGTTGACACCTGAAATTAACCATTGCAGCATCAAATAGAGAATTCTTATAGGACCTACCCAAACCTGGTGTGAGTTAGTTGTTTCTTCCCTAGCATAGGATTATTTGATGAGGCAAGGCCCGGAGACTTTCTCTTTCTTTCTTCTTGTGCAACTATAGAGATGAGTTCACCTAATACCATCCCTGGCCCCCATTTTGCCAGCCTGACTCTGAGATCTGCCTAAATTCTCATTTCTGCATAGAAGTTCCATTAACAGTACCCCTAAGACAAAGGATCTTCTATCCACCAGCCTCACAGGCATGCCCAGCTCTTGCTCAAGGCACGAGAGTCTCCTGTTTATCAGAACCATTTGTTGTTTTGTTATAGCTCAACCTAAACTGAGGGTAAAGCTTTATAAAGAGAGAAAGTAAATAGTCACTCTCTTGCTCCTTTGGTTTGAAAGACACAGCAGTGTCTTTGTAGCATCCACAGCAGGGTTACTTTCAGTCCGTGATTTACCCAAGTATTGGTTTATTGGCATTCTTTCTCCATTGCTTAACAGTAAGTAGTTCTTCCAAAAATAGGTAAATAAACACAAATAAAAAGAGCAATAATTCCTATTAATTCTCCAGCAAAGCACAGGAACGGGAAATAGAACAGTTCTTCGTGTTTGTGATATCTACCTTGGGATACAGTTTCCTAAAATTAAGGCCAAAACAAAGTTCACAGTCTCTGCTGACTGTATGTGTGGATACCAGGTAGGGTCACTCACCTGCTGGACAACAGTTATCCAGAGAGCCACTTACAGAGCTATAGTGGATTAAAGAAATGCTTTGGAACAGAAAGATATCTGACAGTGCAAGGACAATTGAGGAATTAGCATCAGGGAGGGTCATCTCCAGCCTAGGAAAAGCAAGCAGGGAAAACAGAACCAGGAAAGCAAGGAGCAGAAACAGTCCTGCTGCTTCTGTTGGTTACCGCTACAGTTTCCTAGAGCTTTGTCTACACTGGTCAAAGAAATCATTTTTCTTTGGAAGATAAGCAAATCTCAGTTATTCCAAGTAATAACATCACGAAGAACCACATTAACCAAATGCCAGTTAAGCCATAAATAAAGTTCGTAGGGCACAAGAGTGTTAGTCTAAAAGCTGAGTGTTATCATGATTACATCTTACATAAAATTAAAAATAAATTCAAATTCATACGTTCCTGAGTATGGAGGTGGGAGGGACATGATGCTGCAGAAGACTTCATTCATTCATTCCATCAAGGCTTGTGAAGCAACCATGTGTAGCACCAGGTGTATCAGCAAAAATAACCACCACCATCTTGAGGTTAAGAATAAGGAACACACTTCCCAAGTTTGATTTCTGACAGTTCCATTCGTTAACCATGAGGACTTCAATGAGTTCTTAAATGTCTGTATATCTCATCATCCTCATCTTTAAAATGTGACTAAGAAGAGTACCTGGGGGGCTGGGGCTGTAACTCAGTGGTAGAATGCTTGCCTCACACTTGTGAGGCACTGGGTTTGATCCTTAGCACTACATAAAAAATAAATAAATAACCAAAGATGTTGTGTCCATCTACAACTAAAAAAAAAAAAAAAACATTAAAAAGAAGAAGAGGAGGAAGAGAAGGAGGGAGAGGAGGAGGAGGAGGAGGAGGAGGAAGAGGAGGAGGAGGATGAGGAGGACCACCACCTTGATCTCTTAAGATTCTTATGAGGACTAAATAAATCTGTAAATATACAGTACTTGTTACAATGCTGTGGGCTACACGTAATAAACATTTAACAAATATTAGCTGCTATTATTGTTATTACTACTACTATTCTTTTGTAAGTTAATTTAAAAACAAGAACACATCCTGACATCTATGGTTGTCATTACAGATGGATTGTTAGCTTTAGCAGGTTTCCACCATACTCTCAGGATGAAATTAGAGAAAACAAAGTCCAGCACAGAACCTAGGAGTCACATGACTATGTTTGGGTTGAGAATGCAATCCTAGAAGGCTAGAGAGCAATCTTAAGAGTATATTTTTCCTGGTGCTGGGGTTATCCATATGTGAAAGAATGAGACTAGATCCTTTTATCTTGCTCTGCACAAAAATCAACTCAAAATGGAACAAAGACCTAGAAATTAGAAACTATGCAACTAAGTGAAGAAAACATAGGTCAACACTACAGCATATAGACACAAGCAATGACTTTCTGAATAGGACCCTAAAGCTTAGGAAATAATGTCAAGAGTTAATAAACATAGTGGCAAAAATTAATAATAATAATAATAATAATAATAATAATAAACCTCTGCACAGCAAACAACTAGTAATGTGAAGACAGATCCTATATAATGGGAGAAAATCTTTGCTAGCTACTCTTCTGACAGAGGATTAATATCTAGAATATGTAAAGACTCAAAAACTTAATACCCCAAAAAAACAAATAACCCAATTAATAAATGGCAAATGAATAAACAGAGATCTTTCAAAAGAAGAAATACAAGTGGCCAATAAATATATTAAAAAAATGCTCAACATCATTAGCAATCAGGGAAATGCAAATCAAAACCACCCTGAGATTTTATCTCATACCAGCCAGAATGACAGAATCCAAGCAAATAATAAATGCCACAGAGGATGTGGAGAAAAGGGAACACATTAACACCATTGGTGGGCTTGTAAATTAGTACAACCACTATGGAAATCAGTATGGAAGCTCCCCAAAAGACTAGGCATGGAACCACCATATGACCCAGCTATACCAAACTTAGTATTTATCCTAAAGAATTTAAGTCATCATGCTGTAGTGATACATGCATATCCAAGTTTATATCAGCAATAACCAAACAACTATGAAACCAACCTACATGTCCATCAATAGATTAATGGATGAAGAAAATGCAGTATATATACAATGAAGTTTTATTTAACCACAAAGAAAAAGAAAATTTTTTCAACTGCAGGAAAATGGATGGAACTATAGACCATTATGTTAAGGAAATAAGCTAAACTCATAAGGTCAAGGGTCATTATGTTCTTTCCCCTATGTGGAATCTAGAAAGGAAAAAGGAAAAGAAAGGTAGAAGGGGGATCTCATAAAAATCAAAAGGAGATCAGTAGAGGAAAGGAACCAGGGATTGAGAGGAGGATACAGAGGGGCAAGTGCTAGGAAGGGATATTGGCCAAATTATATTGCTATATTGTATGCAAGTATAAATGTATAACAATAAATCTCATCATTTTGCACAACTACAATACACCAATAAAAAAATGGAGAGAGAAAAGAAAGAATATATTTTCCCCCACTATTCAGCATTATCCTACATACCTAATGACAATGTCCAAGCTCAAGGAAAGATCCTGTCTTCTCAGATCTTGTGTGACTAAGCAAAGCAAGAATGCAGGCTTATATCAGAACAGTGATTGAGGAAAAAAGAATGCTGCTAAGATTCTGAACTTGGAAGACACAAAATTTTATCCAAAAAGTAAAGAGGATGAAGGCAGTTGTATAAGTCCAGGGATACCCTAAAAAGGAGATGCTCTACCCCTCCTGGAACAAGAAGCAGAGAAACAATAAGAATGGATTCAGTCAAAAGATCAGAAATCACAGCCATGTACAATCAGTGAAAGGGTCAGACTGTTCTAGGGATATTTTGATGGTTCCCAACTTCTCACTGCCTGAGAAATTGTAGGCATTCAAATAATGTCCTGGCCAATGCTGGTTTTTCTCTATGGCGCTACTCACACATTGCCTGGTGGATCAGGCCTTATGTTTGCACATCTCTTACCCTTATGAGATTGTAAGCATCCAAAAACCATCAACTACTTCTTCAACCTGGCATTCTCTGAGAAACCTTCATATTACAGATATTCAATAAACATTTTCTGAATGAATGAATACCTACCATGAGCAAATTAGCAGACACCAAGGGAGTCTGATCCTGAGCCAACTGCCTTCTGAGAGAAATGTTCCCTACATCCTCCCCATCCAGAACAAAATGGTTTCAGGGTGTGGGGACATCTGTTGGTGTTGTCTGCCAAGAATCAACAGTGCCATCTTCTGAGAAGAACAAATCAATTTTCCTTTGGGAAGCTACCCTCTCCCACCCTTTCCTGGCGAAGAGTATACTAAGAGCTTAGCCAATCCTCCCCTACCCCTCCTTGAAATTCGAAACTTAAGCAGAACTTTAAGAACAGAAAACTAGACCTGATTCAGCTCAGCAGTGATAATCTGGAGAGTTTGCCCATGGGCAGCAAGGGGAGCAGGCCTATGCTTCCTTGATTGTCTCAGTTGTCTTGATTTCTTTCCTCTCTGAGACCTAGTAATTGGAGCCAATCAGTCTCCCTTTATCCTTTCAATAAATTTCTTTTGTATCCAAGTCATCAAGTTAATTTCAGTAGCTCCAAACTAAGACCCAAGAAATGCAGTATGATACCCTTGCTCTAGAATAATGGGTCTCAACTTGGTGCATCCCCAGGGAGATTTTAAAGTCTAAGCAATTGGGCCACACTCATACTAATTACAGGGGACTCTGTTTGGGCCAGTACTTTTTTAAAAAAAATCATCTATCTATATCTATTTATTTATCTATTTATTATTTATTTATTCTAACTAGGTATATATGACAGAAGAATGCATTTTGATTCATTGTACACAATTTCAGCACAACTTTTCATTTCTCTGGTTGTACATGATGTAGAGTCACACCATGTGTGCAGTCATACAGGTACCTAGGGTAATGATGTTCATCTCATTCCACCCTCTTTCCTGCCTCTATGCCCCCTCCCAGATATTCCCTCCTCCTTGTCCAATCCTTAACAAGACTCCTAAAGCACAAGAAATAAAGTCAAAATTCAATAAATGGGATGAACTCAAATTAAAAAGCTTTTTCTCAGCACAAGAAACAATGAGGTGAAGAGAGAGCCTACATTTTGGGAGCAAATTTTTGCCACACACACATCAGATACAGCACTAATCTTCAAAAAATTTAACACCAAACAACCCAATCAATAAATGGGCTAAGGAGCTGAACAAACACTTCTCAGAAGAAGATATACAATCTATCAACAAATACATGAAAAAATGTTCAACATCTCCAATAATTAGAGAAGTGCAAATCCAAACTACAAAATTTCATCTCACACTAGTCAGAATGGCAGTTATCGTTTGTCGGGGAAAAGGCACACTAATGCTTTGCTGGTGGGACTGCAAATTGGTGCAACCAATCTGGAAAGCAGTATGGAGATTCCTTAGAAAACCTGGAACAGAACCACTATTTGACCCAGCTATCCCACTCCTCAGTCTATACCCTAAGGACTTAAAATGAGCATACTACAGTAACACACCCACATCAATGTTTATAATAGCAGCTCAGCTCACAACAGCTAAACTGTGTAACAAACCTACAATGCCCTTCAATAGTTGAATGGATAAAGAAACTGTGATATATATATATATATATATATATATATATACAATGGAATATTGCTTGGCATTAAAATAGAATAAAATTATGGCATTTGCAGGTAAATGGATGGAGTTGGAGAATATCATGCTAAGCAAAGTAAGCCAATCCCACAAAACCAAAGGCCAAATGTTCTCTCTGATAAGTAGATGCTGATCCATAAGGGGGCGGGGGGCATAGGAAAAATGGAGGAACTGTGATTTACCAGTACTTTTTAAAGTTTCCCAGGTGCTCTCAATATATAATATACCCACCTGCCTACTCCGAGGAAATAAGAAACAAAGGGATTTTTACAAGTAGTACATTTTAAAGACAAAATTTAATCCAGTAAAAAGAATTAAACTCCCAGTCAGAGTTTGTGCTTTCCCCAAGAATTAACTAGAAGCGGCTTTCATCTTTAATTGCTATTTTTACCAACAAGTAAATTTAAAGAACTTCACAACTGTAAGCACTTTCTAATTTTATTAACAACACAAGTAAAACACAGTGTCAGGGAGGAAAATATCCCTGTTGGCTTGCATTCAGTGGATCATAACAATCTATTCCAAGCTGAGAAATATTTCTGCTGGAGAAGCCCTAGAACCGTGTTTAAAGTGAGGCTGTCTTTGGTGACATTGGTTGACTAGAAGCTGATCCTGAGAGAGAAGGGAACTGACATCTTTCACTTCCTCAAATCCTTCTGCCTTGTAAGAGACCATTTTTTTTGAAGGTATATGAAATTCAATGAGGAAAAAGCTAGCGAAGGAGCAAAGCAATTAAATTCCATAGAAAACAATAAATGTGTCTACAACAAGAAAGACATGTTGAAATATTTGACATTTCGCTTCCTAAAGTGAGGACTTGCCTTGTCATAAGAATGCTTTCTGTAGGGAGACTAAGATAATACAGTGACATGCCAAGAGAAATTCTAGCTTTGTGCATGCACCACACAAGGAAACAAATAGTCACCCAAAGGCTCAGAAGGAGATACCTCAATGGCGGCACATCCCAACTATCCTGGGCTGGCCTGTGGTCACTCAGATCATTATCTTGGGACCATGACACATCCCTAGGGCAAGGTGCCTTGAAGCATACGTGGGCTATTTTGAGCTCTGCCAGGTCTCGAGGAGCAATTCTGCACCTGCAGACCCAGCTCTGCTCCCCGGAACTCTTGCATGAGCCCTGGTAACCCTAGAAGTTAATCAGGCCCATCCTATTCTACCAGCTACATAAGGGGATTTTTTCCCCTCTGAATTTTTACCCCTGGTGAAATTGAGTCCATTGAGAACAGGTCGATGTACGGTGATGCACATTGCATAGATTCAATAGGAGATCTTGGGTGCTTTCCTCAAAGTCCTGCAACTGAATACAAAAATAAAGAGGAACACAGGCCTCAAGTACACACCAAAGGACAATATTGGTACATTTTCAACATGATGAGAGGTGGGGACATGGTTCATTTAACTTTTAACTCAAGCACTATATCAAAATACATTTTTCTGGGTATAGGAGCGCATGCCTATACTCTCAACAGCTTGAGAGGCTGAGGCAGGAATATCACAAGTTCAAAGCCAGCCTCACCAACTTAGCGAGACCCGAAGCAATTTAGCAAGAACCTGTCTCAAATTAAGAAAGGATGGGGATGTGGCTCAGTGGCTAAGCACCCCTGGGTTCAATCCCTGATACCATAAAAAAAATTATATATATAAACATTGAAAAAAAATCAAATAGGTGGTACTCACTTGTCTTTTATTTCCATTTGACCAATACTTAAGGAAATAACTCTTCTAAGCATAGCACAATCACTAGCAGACACTTTAGCAACACATTTGACAATAGGTCAAATACTTTTTTTGTTAACATGAATTAAATTCAAGAGGCACACTCCAGTGCACACTAAGCACATGTGGTAGAATAACAAAACTCCCACCTTCATAATTATAATACATTACCTCTTGCACTATGCTGTCAATTCCCTAGGTCATCATGCCAACGGTATTTCGAAGCAACTAATTGGCACAATCTTTGGCAAGACAGAGTCTTTCCTAAACTGAGAGGGTGATACTAATTCATTTTTATCAGAGGGGAGATGAGAATGATTCACCTCGAGAGTATAACTAGTAGGGATGTGATAGAATCATTCCCTGGGTATTATGGATTGACCACAGGGCAAGAAAAAAGCAGAGGATAATGGAAAGACAGCTGCATTTGGGATCTGAATTCCCAAGTTTATATCCTAATCTTTCAAGTCACAAGTTGTGAAACCACACTGATCACCTCTGGCCAGTTTCCTCCATCATAAAAAGGGGATGCCAATTATAGTTGCCTCTCCAAATGTTAATGAGAAACAAATCAGCAGCATACATTCAAACACTGGACACTTGCGCTCGATATTTTGCTGAACTTGAACCTCAATCTTCTTAGCTTTAAGTAATGAACATTTGAACTGGCTCCCATGAATGCCTTTTTACATCATAATGCAGAAGTCAACATCAAGGACTATCTGTGATCTTTACCTTCTTTAACATTTTCTATTTATTCCAGATTATCTATAGTGAATACATGTGACTTGTTTTATTAGCCAGTTTTCCATTAATATAAAAAATATCCAAGTCCAGGTAATTATAATGAAAGGAAGTTTATTTATCTCACAGTTCTGGATGTTCAAGAGCATGACACCAGCATCAGCTCAGTGAATGTCTTGTGGCAGATGGCACCCTTAGGGGTTCAGCTTGACCTGAACACAGCCATCTTGGGTCAGAACCACTATGATCACCTCTGAGTAAACCTAATCTGTTTTCATTGCATAATTTTCCAACATACTATAAACAGACAAATTCCATAAAGTATGTGGAATTTTACAACCAAATCCTCATACTCTCAGCATCAGGAATGCACCTTGTTGAGAGCCACAGCCGAAGGGGCCCCAGCAAACTTCCAGCTGATTGGCTCACAGCGGCCCCAGCAAACTTCCAGCTGCCAGCTGATTGGCTCCTCTGCGGTGATGTTCATTGGGCTGTTTCCCCGCCCTTTCAGACCACGGAGCTGCTCACTGGGGGACTCTTTTGGCTCCGCCCACGCAACCCAGCCAATCGGCCTCAAGAGTGGGAGCCAATGGTGGCAGTTGGGCTCTGAGGGAATTCCTGAAGAGCTCGTGTGGTGCAGCGTGTGTGTTCTAAAAATACAGTTCGTTTCTGCTTGACAAGTGGCTCGTGAATTGTGCCCAGCCAGACTGTGGCAAAGACATATCAGAGCACATACAGGATTGCTTGGAGCCCTTCATTTGGGCAATGATTTAGCAGATAAAACTACACATGACATACATATTTTTTCTACACTAGAAGAAGCTACAAATTTTCATAAAAGGTTCCATGTTAATGCTAATACTTTACAAAAGCATTTTAAAATAACTAAGGAACAAGCTAGACAAATAATAAAACAATGTCAAAATTGTGTGATCTTTTTACCACAAGTTAATCTTGGAGTCAATCCTAGAGGACTGATACCTAACCATATTTGGCAGATGGACGTCACACACTTGCCAGAATTTGGAAAATTAAAATATTTGCATGTTACAGTTGATACTTCTTCCGGATTTTTGATGGGCTCCCTTCATGCCGGAGAAAAAACTAAAGATATTATAGTTCATTTCTTACAAAATTTTGCCACTGTGGGCATTCCAAAACAGTTAAAAACAGATACTGGTCCTGGCTATACTTCTACCTCTTTTAAGCAATTTTGCTCATCATTTGGCATTACTCATATAACAGGAATCCCATACAATCCACAGGGACAAGGCATATTTGAAAGAGCTCATCAAACTATTAAAATGTACTTATTAAATCAAAAAGAGGGAATTGGGAAGGGTTATATATCCCCCAAAGATAAACTTAAAATAAACCTTTTTACTCTAAACTTTTTAAATTTGAATTCATCAGGCCTTAGTGATGCAGAAAGGCATATGTGTCCAAAAAAATGTACATAAGCCCAAGGTACTTTGGAAGGATATTTTAACAAGACAATGGAAAGGTTCTGACCCAGTGATTGTGTGGAGTCGGAGGTCTGTTTGTGTGTTTCCACAGGGAGAACAGCAGCCGATTTGGATTCCAGAGAGACTAACCAAAGTGATTTCTACAGACCAAAAAGAAGATGATTTACTCAAATACATAACAGCTGATATCCAGAACTCCAGCTTGGCTATTCTTATATCTGCGACAGTGATTCTCCCACACCTGGAGGCTAATGAATAATGAACACCATTAAGGCCTATTTCAAATGTAAAAAACCTTGGGGCTTGCTTGTGGGATTACCTTCAGACCCATATGCAAGTTACAGGAAGAAGGATGGGATATCAAAAAAAAAAAAAAAAAAAAAAAAAAGTTAAACCCAGGTGGTAACCAGGATGCTTTTTTTTTCAATATCTATTTTATTATTGCCCTTTCCCACATCATAAAGTTCTATTTTGGTTTTTGAGCTCATACAGACCTGGGTTAATGTTTTGCTGATCAGTTCTATTTTTTGACTATAGAGTTTTTAAACATTGCAATGGAGATTTCACCTGTAAACAGTTATAAGGCCTTTACTATTATGTTATGTGTTGTATGTATTATATTATGTGTGCACACTTGTGTTTTGTGTTGTATGTTTGTATGTGCATATGTCCATATATCATATATGACGAGCGCTCATGAAAAAATGGATCCAAATATATTTTTTTATTCACGTGATTTAAATGGTTTAATTTAAATTGGGTAAAGCTGTTGAGGATTGTTTTAATATGTGAACAAAAAAGGAGGTTAACAGATCTGTTTGTTTACTTTCACCTTTCCTTTTCATTATATTTAATAATTCTGTTCAGGATAATGTAAATTGTTCATAAAATTGTTTTCTTTTAGTGCCTTCTGGAATGTCACATAATTTTTTCTTTAGCCATTATTGCCAGAATCCCTATCTTCATCCCAGTGCCGGTGAAGACAAAGATAAAACCAAACGACAGCTTCTGCAATAGCTATCACTGAACTGCTTGCAGGACTTGCCTGGACTATGTATCACATGAATGCATTGTGAACTATCTGTTGGTGCAGCGAATTGTGGTAGTGCCGGGGTATTTTTGCTGATGGTGTCATTCGTGGTACAATTTTTCCAAAAGGAACCGTCATTTGGCTTGGTGTCCTGGCATTTTGCATCCTCCTCCCTTCTGCTTGTGATGGTCTAAAATTTGGGGGCCAACAGAGGTGAGGCAAAGAACCTCACCTCCCCACTGACACCAAGGCCAAATTTGGGGCCAACAGAGGTGAGGCAAAGAACCTCACCCCCCCACTGACACCAAGGCCAAATTTGGGGACCAACAGAGGTGAGGCAAAGAACCTCACCCCCCAACTGGTGCAAAGGCCAAATTTGGGGGCCAACAGAGGTGAGGCAAAGAACCTCACCCCCCCCCACCACTGGTACAAAGGCCTATCCACAGGTGTGGCTGTATGCTGGACCGGTAGTCAATGACGGGTAAGATCCAATTGCAATGGTACCAACCTAAGACTGGAGGCTGACGCCTTGAGGGCAGCTCATCCGATGACAGATATATAGTATTGGACAACTTAAGGCAGGCACGGTCCCTAAGCCACATGCTTGTTGTTGTTGAGAGAGGGAGATGTTGAGAGCCACAGCCGAAGGGTCCCCAGCAAACTTCCAGCTGATTGGCTCACCATGGCCCCAGCAAACTTCCAGCTGCCAGCTGATTGGCTCCTCTGCGGTGATGCTCATTGGGCTGTTTCCCCGCTCTTTCAGACCAAGGAGCTGCTCACTGGGGGACTATTTTGGCTCCGCCCATATGACCCAGTCAATCGGCCTCAAGACGGGGAGGAGTGGGTGTTGAGAGGCTCACTGGAAGCCGGTGGTGGCAGTTGGGCTCTGAGGGAATTCCTGAAGAGCTCCTGTGGTGCCGCATGTGTGTTCTAAAAATAAAGTTCGTTTCTGCTTGACAAGTGGCTCCTGAATTGTGCCCAGCCAGACTGTGGCAGCACCTGACATCTTTGATACTATCTTGAGATAAACCAGGTACATTCTGGCTTGGATGAGAGTTACTTTTTTCTTGATCTCTATATAAGCCCTCTCCCTTTGATTCCAAACGTAGGGGTCCGCTACTTGTTGCCACCTTGAGAGGTTGAGGCAGGAGTATCACAAGTTCAAAGCCAGCCTCACCAACTTAGTGAGACCCTAAGCAATTTAGCAAGAACCTGTCTCAAAATTAAGAAAAGATGGGATGTGGCTCAGTGGCTAAGCACCCCTGGGTTACACTTCTGTAAGTCCCCAATGAATTGCACTTTAAGCCACCCTGGATCTGTCTGCCTCTTTCTCTAGTCTCAGGGTACCTTGTGGTCACTTCCCATGCACTAGAACTAGGTCTTTCTGAAACAGCACCATAATGGCAGGAAAATGTGGGGAAAAAACGGGAAGGCGAAGAACAATTCAGTGGGCTTAGCTTGTGCTTGTGAGAACTCACTCCTGGTCCCAAGAGAACTACCCTCATTTCTCACAAGGGCAGCACTCCCAACCAGCTCCGGCTAGTCTCCACATCTCAACACCTTCACACTGAGGATGAAGACTGAACACACCCATCCATGGGGGAGCCATGGTCAAACCACAGCCCAAGTATAACCGGATAACATATTTCATGCATAAAAAGATGTGGGAGTAGTTTACAGTATGGACTGAAGGCATTGGGTTCCGTGAGCACACATGGCTAACAGCATTGTCAGAGTAGTATGGACTGAAAAATGGGCAGAATCTCAGCAAGTCAGAACACTAAAATTATTGAGGTGAAAATCCTACTCCATTCTTATTATTCCTCTCTACTTTGGGGTTTGTTTTTGGTTTGGGTTTTTTGTAGTTGTTGTTTTTTGTTTAGGGCACCAGAAATTGAACCCAGGAGTGCTTTGACACTGAGTTACATCTCTAGTCCTTTTATGTTTTATTTAGAGACAGGATCTCACTAAGTTGCTTAGGACCTTGCTAAGTCACTGAGGCTAGATTTGAACTTGAGATCCTCCTGCCTCAGCCTCCCAAGCCACTGGAAATACAGGCATGCACCACTGAACCCAGCTCCTCTGTGCTTTCAAGCTTAAGAAAAATTCTGTTTACTGTGGTCAATGTATACATATATAATTAAAACTGTTCATTTAGTGTCTGTTCATGATAACAATTAATTACTGACATGGTAGGTATTTATAAACATTTCCAGATCAATACCATTAGAGTTATGGTTAGCGTTAGTATGCTTTTGTCCCCATTTTATCTACAGGACAGCCTAAAGTAATTCACCCAAGGTTCTGGCCAGTAAGTGGTTGTGGCAGGTTCTATCACAAACCCTCTCAAATCCCTTCCACTGCACCTTCCTGCACTGTAGAGACCAGACAGACCCCTCAACCTAGGTACTACGTGTGACCTAGGTTCTGGTAAGTAGATGAACCACAGGAGACTAGGAAGGTAGATGTGGGCCACAGGTGCAGAGGACTGATTCTTGGGCAAGCATAAGATCAAGCACTTGGCTCTTGAAGGCAGTGGTAGGAAAAGTCGTGTGTCCAATTTGTAGGAGTGATAAGCAACAGGCAAAGTGGTAGCAGGGTCTTGTCTGGAGAAGCCCTTTGCTCTTTTGGAGCATTTCTCCTGCCTGTGTAATTTTTGTCTCTGTAGTATGTACACTGTGTTCCCAGGGAAGTCTTTGGAGTACCCACACCCTTTAGAAAATCCATTTCTATTTCAATTACCTGCAGTGAATTTATCATCTACAACTGAAGAATTGGGGCTGAATCAATGGACCTTTTAAACTTCACGTCTTTCCACCAACTCATAGTCTCCTCACCATTACAAACTCTTTTTTGATAGCAATTAACTAAGAAGGGGGAAAAACTGGATTTAAGCTCATAAGATCAAAGAGATGACTTCAAAGCAACCTGGCTATGACTGAAAATGGTCAAGAATCAAACAAGTAAAATTACTTTCTTAGAGCAAGGGATCTGAAAAGGATTAAATCAACAGAAATCTGGAAAATCATCAAAATGTAGAACCCCAAATTCATCTAGAGTGAGAGAGAAATTGAAAGAATCTGGACACATATTTCAAGAGAATGTAGGATATTATACATTGATACGGACAAAGCACAGCACTTTGACATGGACCTAACCATAAAAGATCATACTGGGAATTACACTTTACTTGTTCAAAGATTGCAGGCTTGAAAAAATCTATCAGGGGTTGACCAACTATGGCCCACAAACAAAATCTCACCAACCAGCTTGTTTTATAAAGTTTTATTGAAACACAGTTACAACCATCATTTACATATGGCCTAATAATTACTTTCACAGGCACAGAGACCATCTAGCCTGCAAAACTCAATATATTTACTACAGTCCTTTTCCAGAGAAATTTTCCAACCCTTGACCTAGGTGGTTGGGAGAACAAAACCATTTGGAATTGAGAAGTCAGTTTTATATATCTGTCAACAGAAGAGGAGAATATGTGAACAGACAAAGGGTCTGAGGTTGCTGTCTAATGGGAAGAAAAGTTTTGACCCCTGTGGTGGAGGCAGTATCCAAGAGTATGCAGCCTGGAGGTGTCCCTGTGAGTGCATAAGGGACCAGGGATGAAGAACATCACAGAGAGTAGAGTGAGTAGGTAATCGTGGAGGTTGAAAGAGATCAAACAGTAGGCCAGAGGGTAGAGAGGATGAATCAGGAGAGAAAGAGCCCCAGTAGAGATGGAAACTCAGGCTAAAGCTCCACAAAGTATGTAAGAGAGGAAAGGGAGGTGCGGAGGGCTTGCCCGAGAAATAATAGGCAGCCCACAGCTCAGAGGCTGCGGTCAGAGTGGGCGATCCTCGGAGGGTTCCTGTCGTGTACCAGGCACTGTGTCGCGTCCTCCCGTTTGCAGGCCAGTTAAGGATGAAGGTGCAGGTCGTGGCCCCAGAAGCACTGCTGTGCTGAGAAGCCGACTTTGGATCTGACCGTGAGGACGCCTCCCCATCATGGGACAGGGGGGTGGGCTCTGGGTAGCGCTGTGCAATTTAGAGACGTAAAGGCTGTTCTGAAAGGGGTCTCTGGGAATTTCGTAGAGGGAGATGGAACAGTCCTCCAGAAGTGATTAAGATGAAAGGAAGGAGATGAAACGGTAGCCGGAAGGCGTAAATGGGTCTCACGTTGCTTTCTGAAGGATGGGTGCTATGGCCAAAAACCCTTTTCATCATCCAGGGATGTCGGCGGCAACAGCACTCTTTGTAATAGGATTTGACCCGTGGGTGAGCAGCTTCCATTCTCTCTGACTACCAGAAGATTTTTCTTAGCTGTGTTTTGGAAAAAACAGAAAGGAGTGCCAACTCCACTGAAAGCCACTATAAATGCTACCCGCACCATGCCTGTGGCTACTTTATACAAGGGTAATGAGAGGATGACCAGAATAAAAATACTCGGTGGCCTTTCTCAGCAGCACGCAGGTGCTGTGATTGAGTAAGCAGAGAAGAAAAAGCAAAAACCCTTCCCGAGTGAGAAGAGCACAACAAAAGGCAGCTATTAAATGCATCCACCAACCTGGGCCCATGGAAATGTGACGCGGCAGCTGCATTAGTCCTCCTGGAAAAATGTGAGGGCCCCTCAGAGGGGAGGTGGTGAGGAGCTGAAAGCCAAGACAATCCTATGACTTGTAAACTTATGGGACTCTGAAAAAAGGCTGGGGTTTCTCTATTCCCTGGTGGCCTTTTTTGTCACCTCCGAAGACTTGTACCTCAACCTCAAAGAAGTCACTTAACCTTCTCAGGTCCCTTTTTCCATCCACAAAAGTAGGGATGATAAAACTCATGCATTGCTCCTCAGAGAATATGAGTCACTGCCATCAAAATGTTTTATGAAGAGAAAGTTACTGTCGTGGAAATGCAACACTTACGTGCCGACTGTGGCCGTTTTCTGTTTCTGAGGAGCACTTTGGGAACCACTGAATAGTGATCTCTGGATGCCTGGTAGGCCTGAGCAGGGAGAGTCCTGGTTTCCAGAAGGGTCTCCATCAATGGCATCTCTGTAGGCTCGATCGCTGGATACAGTAAAGCAAGGAGTGTGCATGTGAAGGTGCCTGACAGTGACACTTGCAGCATACTGGTTAGGAGTATGGATTCCAGATTGGGATCGCAGGTCTTCCACTTTCTACTGCATGATTCTGTGCTCTCAGACTCTCTAACTTCCATTTCTCACCTGCAAAGTGTAGATAATACGCATACATAATTACGTGATGTAAGTCATGGAAAAAGAGTAAAAGAACAAATGTAAAGCACTTACTAGTGCCTGGTACACAGGAAGCAATGCGTATATTAGCTGTCGATACTGTAATTTTAATACTAATAAAAGTTCTTGAACTTGCCTCAGAAAAGAGGCTACAAAGAGACTAAGCTCACTTGAAAAATCAGGGCGTCTCAAAAAAATATTTCTGGAAAAATGCCCAAACAATTCCAGCAACTGTTAATTGTCTATTACTACCAAGAGGCAGTCACAACACAGATAATGGAAGCCCATAGAATACTGCTTAATTCCATTTCACCTGACATGCTCAGCCTCTCTCCCTATTCCAGTAAATCTTATAAGAAATACGAACAGGCAGCTCCATGCCTCTCCCTTCGGATCTAATCTTCCTCCAGAGCCAAGAAACAAAATGAGGATAAGAAAGAATAAAATAAGACTGGTCTTGGGAGGAGCACACTTGTACCCCAGGATGGGAATTAGGATGTGATGAGAGTCGACGGAATATACTTCTATCCATGGAAAAATCTGGGTCTGAATTGCCTGGGATAAGGAACCCAGGGTCCTCAGGAGCTGTGAGGGCAGAGGGCACAGCAGGTGGGTGCTAGGACATCATTCAGGGGGATGAACAGTGCCAAGAATTCTGGGTTGAGGACCAGATCTCGGGAGCCACCACAGACTCCATATTACAGGAGGCCACGTAATGTTACCCCCAAACTTACTGAGTAGGAAAGGGGGGAAGAAAGGAAAAGGACACAGTAGAGAAGCTCACCCTCCAAAGCATGCCTTGGAGCCCCCAGGGGTAGACTCAAGGCACTCTTCTCACCAAGGGAGCCAACTCCCGGTTGGCTACAAAAGTCACCGAAAAGAAAACCAGTAAAGTTAAACAGTCCAGAAGGCAGGGAAGTCTCCCTCATTGTTCAGTGAGAGCTACCAAGAGCTCTCTAAACACAGACTTTGTTTTCTGTTGCAGTTATTTGACAAATATCATTTTTAAGACAACAAAAAATAAAAACAATATTTGAAACCTTGCAAAAACTAAATTATATGGCCCACTCTCTAGATTCAACAAATATCTTTCTTCCCGCCGCATTGTCCTTTATTAAAATCTAATACTAATGTGGGGTTAATGTGACAGCCCTGAGTACACAGACGAAGTTATAAAGGAAATAAGCTTTTATTACTTTTCCAAAGACAAAGCAATAACTTAGAATAACAGAATGATGCTAAACTTTCTACCGTGTCTCACCCTCCAAGTTTTCTTTTTGCTTTCTCCATATCTCAGGGATATTTTCTTTTTTTAAAAAAAATTTAAACTCCATTTACAAGTTTACAATAGATTAGCATGCAAGAGTAATAGCATCTTCTATTTCCCAGATGCAGGGAAAGCTATCTTCTAAATCAGTCCCCAAATTTACTTATTACAGGTACATTGGGTTAATTAACACATTGATTGCTACGTGGGCCCCCTCCCTTTCACTCATTCCCCACATCAAATTAACCAATGAATTCTTTTCTTCAACTTCCTGAATTGCTTTCCAGTGCATCACTCCTCTGAGCCCTCCTCTTATTTCAGATGCTGTCAATCTTCTCAACCTACATCTACCTAGTCATTGAGATCTTTACAAACTGTGCATCTAATTCCTCTTTCTGCTTAAAAATATTCAACAACTTCCCATCACTCGCAGAAAAGTGTCCCCAGTGTTCCATCGGCTGTCTCCTCCATCTCCCCACACCCACCTCCTTCTCATATATATATTCCTAGCATGATCACTATCCACCACCACCATCTCAACTTCCACAGCTCCCCAAAACTGTGGTTCTCTAATCCCATGTGCTGTGAAAATCTCTGGCTTTCCCCATTCTGTGTGACTTGTACCCTTCTTTCCTGTTTATTAGATTTAACAAAGTCACATAGTTCTTACCATGTGCCAGTCTTGTTCAGTGAGCTTTATGAGCGTTAACTTGTTGAATCATGACAACCTTGTGAGGTAGGCACTGTTATTCTCATTTTAGAAGCCTGGGCACAGATCAGTTGTAAAATTCACCCAATGTCACTCAGCCAATAGGTTGACAGGAGAAAGAAGGAAGGGAGATTCAAACCAGGCAATCTAACTCCAGGGTCCATGCCCTTACCCATACACTGCACTGCCTTTCTCTACCTCTTCAATTCCTTGCTCAGTTCAATTCTAGCATCTCCTCTGCACAGCCCTCTTATGAGCCTGATTTGCTAATCAACTCTTCCTCTGCATCTCGTGAAGAGACTTACATGGTAACTACCACAACTCTTTTTCTTCTTATTATAGACCACAAGTTACTCAAAGGCAGACACCATAATTCATCATGGTATCCCAGCACAGGTGCTCGATACTTGTTTGACAAATGACCCAATAAGGGTGATAGATAGCCTTATTACATGTTCCATAGTTGGCATACGGAGAAATTTTTAAACAGTGGAATCTAGGATCCTTTGGTTCTTATAGAATTACAGCTAACGCTTTATCTAAGTCATAAATTGCAAGGAAACTTTTCCTATCTCAACCTCTACTCTTGGTGGCTTTGTCACAAAGACCATTACTGTCCTCTGGAATGTTCTAAGATCCTGCAAATGCCTTGTATCTTCACTATCCAATAAGGCAGCATTTGCAAACCGTACAGTGACAGAGGACAAAGTGGTAATGGAGATAGGAAATGGAAAGCACCAAGGTGTGTGCCAAGAACACCCAGCACCAGAGCATCAACCTGCTGAATTTGCCTGGACTGAGGGATTGCTGGGATTTTCACTGCCAGGAATGTGACAGTCCCCGGGCACACAGATGGCCATCCTAGTCCATGTCAGTACCTAGATGGATCCAAGAGTAGGTTCCACCCAGGAGCTGAAGACAGTGAAACAGGAAAAGGAGTAAGAAAGGGATTGGAACTGGGAGGAGATGAAAACACATAGCAGGTAAGAGGACAGTTGTCTCGAAACCCTGTATGCTATGAATTTCCACGTATCTCCACATTCTAACACTCAGCTTCTAGGGCAGAGATTTTAAACAAGCGTGTGTTGCTTGCTTGGGTGCCTGCTCTTTTCCCAAATACACATGCATTATTTTACTCATCTGTTTCTTAGGTGGAGAAGTCAAGATGACAGCCTACTCGACTCTTTTTGATCTGCCATTTAAATTTCCACTCTCATCCCATAATCTGTTAATCTTCCCCGTATCTCAGTGTAAGGTTGAATTAAATTCCCATATTGAATCCCAACATGAAAGGCATTTCTTTGTGAGCAGCTCAATATAATGTTCTTCTAAATGACATTTAAAATGTTCAGCCCGGTAATGGAATGATAAAGCAGGGCACCCGGTGTTAGTACACACTGGTAAGAAGAACATTTTTTTTTATTAGTCAGAATCCAAAAAGATAGAACAAGATAATTAAAAAAAAGTTTATTCCTGCTAGACTGCCACAATGGTATTATGACTCAAAATATAATAGTCTCTGAATTCCTGTAGGAATCTAACTTCTTAAAAAGACATCAGACATCAAAGTCTGAGTCATGCCACATTAACCACCGATGGCCAAAGAAAAGTTTGAATGCCACTGGAAAGTTAAATATTAGACTTTCTGTGAAACATTTAAACTCAGAGAAGTAGGTATTGCAGTTGTCATGTATATTCTTTACAGGCTTCCAGATGGATGCTGTACCCCCCCTCCCGTTGCTATGGTGACCCAAATAAATTCTCTCCTGAGATTCATTGTCTCAGATGCCAATGCATCAGGTCAGGCAGGCAGGCAGGCTAGCAAATAACACACTGGCCCTGCACATCCTCACATTTTCCATGCAGCTACAAAGAGACATTCCTCCACATATCACACCAAATTTCAACATTTCCAAAACTATAATTCCACTAGACTGAGCCAAAAGATGAAAAGACAATTATTCCAAGCTTCGTATTTCTTTTATTTGTCTAACCAGCAGAATGTATCCTTGCAGAAAGCCAAGAGGAAGTAGAAAGTAAGAAATTCTCCTAACGTCTACTTCATCACCTTCACTAAGACCTGAATAAGAGTTCTCAGTAGCACATAATAAAGCCAAGGGCTCTAACCATCTGCCCTCCATATAGCCCTATTATTTTTAGTAATTAATATTAACAAATAGGGACTGGGGAGATTCTTATAGAGGATACAGATATTATCCCCCCAAAAAACTTTGATTCATAGAAAATATGCACAGATAGTTCTAGAGGAAAAGACTTTAAAGCCTTTTGTCACTAGAGATCCCTAATTTGGGCTTGGGGTATAACCCAATGGGTAGAGAATTTGCCTAGCACATGTGAATGTGAGGTCCTATATTTGATTCCTAGCACCACACACACAAAATAATAATAATAATAATAATAATAATAATAATAATTAATAAATAATAATAATAATAATAAAGATATACTATAACATAAAGCTTCTAGTGTCTGGAATCCAGCCTCTATAGATGTTAAATATATATTGCATATTTCTCAAGATAGATCACCTGTAAAAGCAGTATTGGTCAGGGACAATGTGTGTAACATGAAACAGATACTGTCTACATCCCTAACAATTTAAGTTAATTTGACCTAAAGATGTACCATATTTCCATGCCGAAACTAATTCAAGACACTTAATAAGGAAGGGTGACTGGGCATTCTACCCTGTAGCTGCTAATGCACCCCCTTGCACTAACATTTACTCTCTGCTCCTAAAAATCATCTCATCATAACCCCCTTATTGGTTGCTACCACCATTTTTCAAATGATGAAATTGAGGCAAAGAGAAACAAATAACTTGCAAAAAGTCACACAGCCAAGAAGTGGAACTGTGATTTGAATCCTAGCTCCATAATCTGGGTTTGCAACCCCATGCTCTTATCCCTGATGGTCCCCGAAGCACTCGTACAAAGCAAACCTTGATTAGGTATTTTCTGTCTTTGAATCTTTGAGTCTATGTCATTAGTTATCCTCCACCTCTGAACACATTTCTCCACCCTACCCTTCTCCAAGTGCCCTCTATATCACCACATCAGTGGCCAGACGTCCTGTGGGGAACTTAGCACAACTAGAACAAGACTCTACTTCTTTGCCAGCCTTGTGGTCCAGGACAGAGTGAAAACACTCAGAAACCAAGGATCATGGAACAGAGTGAGGTTTCACTAAGCTCAGAGAGCTGCCAGAGGCTGCATTGCTCAGCATGGAATGGTGATTCTGAAAAAAGTAAGCCCAGGAAGACAAACAGCAGCCTACCTTTCAGTTCTGCTATCATTTCTCCAGATGAGGAGAGAGAAGCAGCTAGTTGCTCCTAGGAACCCACAAGCCCAAGGACTTCAGCTAAATAGTAGGAAAGTGCCTTGACCCTGGACTTGGATAGACCAGAATGGGAAGCCTTTCACACACAAATAACAAACACGATATGGCTGGACAAGTTCAGAGAGAGAGGATGGGAGTGACAGACCAATATACAACCAGCACTTGGCACCTGCCTCTCACTAGATCTCAGGCCCCAGAATGAATTCTTCCAGGCCCCACACCCTCCCCAGCCCATTCCAGATCCCCAGGACTTGATTCTCCTTTCTGTTCACTGCAGATTTAAACAGGGGTTGGTATCTGGGAGGTGGGGGGCCAGCATAGATATTTTTTAATGACTTTTGGAAAGTAATTATTAGCCTTTTCTTATAAACCAGTGTCTTTCCCTTAGTATGGTTTCAACAATATGCATGCTTGAGATTCTTTGGTCCTGAAATGCCAGTTAGATTTCTTAATGGCTGTCGGTACAAATGGGACTGAGGAAATGAATTTTGCCTTAAAGGCAACTAACTTTTGGAGGCGAATATATCTCCTCTCTATATCAAGGGATACCTGTTCTAGACATCAAAGGGATCACAAACATTCATATTCCTCCCCAAAGGATAGCCGGGAATCTTATAAGCAAAGAATCCTAGCATGACTCACTTGTTAACGTTTGCCGCCTGGGGCATAAAACGTCTCCTCGACAAGACTTGGGGTTTTGGTAACTGCCTCTTAAGTGGATTCAGCTTTTAACCTGGATTTCGTATTTTCCTCCTTCGCTTCAAATGATTTAATTTCCCAGGAATTAAATTATTTTTTAGAGTTCCTCTAAATTAAATGAAGAGTAAATAAAAAGGCTTCAGACAAAAAAACTGAGTAATTTTATTAGGAATATGATAAATGTGATAGGTTGCAGTAGCCTGAAAATCCCATTATACGCAATTAAGGAGCTACATTAATATAATTGTAGATTTCCTAGCATTTTAGCCGAGTGCATACAGTAGTTACAGATAATTGCATAGTAAGGGGGGAAATGCAAGCTGTGAATCTGGCATGCACGTGACTAAGGCTGTCAAATTAAAACCTGGTTGGGTTTCTCCTTGAGTTATTAGCTTCCAAAAAAACTTAATTTCTACCTTTTCAAGATGAGAAAATGCACTGGCATGCAAAACAAAATGTTTCCTGTTAAAAATCAAATGGGGCACAATGAGATGACAGGCACCTTGAAAATATAGTAATAATCATTTGGATAACACCAATTCTAAATTTGTAACTCGCTGATGGGATCTTTCCTGAAAAAAGAATTCTAAAGCAAATCCATATGTAAATAGCATTGTAGCAAGGATGAGTGACTTACTTTCACATTCATGATGCCCAGAATCAAACACTGTTTCCATGAAAATCATGCTGAAATTATAAAAGAGCCAGTGTAATCAAGATACCATAGACAAAGTACTCCACAAGGTTAGAAGAAATTCGAGTTCTTACTTCACTCTGTGGGCAATAAATTAAACAATTGCAAAATAAAAGCAAACCCTCTCTAGATCTCAGCTTCCTCAATTATAAAACTCAATGGTTGAATTAGATAAACCTCAAAAGTCTGTTCAATCTCCAGGAATTCTTAAGATGGGGCTCATAGTGGAAACAGCCCATGCAGAAGAAATGCTTTTTAGCTCTCAGGTTGCATTATTAATCTGAAATTGCAAATAATTCTAAATTTATTTTATATTTAGAAAGATTTTATTTGGTTGGAGCAGTTTTAGGCTTGCAGCAAAACTGAGCAGAAGGTGCCCAGATTTCCTGTATATGTGATGATCCCACATATGAATAGCTACTCCCACTATCAAAATCCCCCACCAGAGTGATACACTTATCACAGCTGATGAACCCACACTGACATATAATCACCCAAAGTCCATCACGTACACCAGGGTGAAAATTCTCTGTGTGCTGCTCACTCATCACCAATCCTTGTCCTAATCCCTAGCAACCACTGATATTTTTACTCTATAGTTTCATCTTCTAAATGTCCTATACTTGGAATCACTCAATTTGTAGGTTTTATAGATTGGCTTCTTTCATTCAGTTGTATGCATTTGAGTTTCCTTCACGTCTTTTCATTTCTCAATAACAAATTTCTTTTTAGTAGTGAATAGTATTCTGTTGTCTGGAAGCATCACAGTTTATTTATTTATTAATCTACTGAAGGACCTCTTGGTTGCTTCTAAGTCTAGACAATTATGAATAAAGCTGCTGCAAACATTCACATGCAAGTTTTCTTGGACTTAACTATTTAGTTCCTTTGGACAAAGAGCATGATTGCTGGGTTTTCTGGTAACAGCATGTTTATTTTCTAAGAAATGCTGAACTGTCTTCCAAAGTGGCAGTACCATTCTGTATTCTTACTGGCAATGAGTGAGTTCATGTTGCTCCAGCATTTGGTGTTGTCCATGTTCTCGATTAGGGCTATTCTGATGGGTATGTAGGGGCATCTCCTTGATGATTTAATTTGCATTTTCCTGAGATATAAATTGTGGAGTGCCATTTTATATATATATGTGTGTCATCTGTAAAACTTTCTGGTAGAGTCTTTGATCCATTTTCTAATCAGGTTTTTTTTTCTTACTTCTTATTTTATCCAAAACATAAAAAGAAATCTTTTGGATAAAACTTCTTTATCAGATATGTCTTTTGCAAATACATTCTCCCAGTCTATGTCTTAGCTTTTTATTATCAAAACAGTGTCTTTTGAAAAGCTGATTTCTTTAATTAAGTCCAGCTTATTGATTTTTTTCTGTTACAGATGGTGCCTTTTGTGTTATATACTAAAAGCTCCAAATTCAAGGTCATCTAGAATTTCTACTAGTTTACTTTCTAGGAGTTTCATAATTTTTGTTTTACATCTAGGTGAATAATTCACTATGAGTTCATTTTTGTAACTGATTCTTCTTCTTTTTTCTTTCTTTATTTTTTTTGCATGTGGATGTCCACTTTTTCTAGCACCATTCTTGAAAATACTATCTTTTGTCCATTGTATTTTTCTCTGCGCTTTTTTTAAATAGCTGAACTTTCCATTAATTTAGATTTACTTACCTTCAGATATAGTAGGTGCTATAGCTTTACTGTTTTCATCCCAAAATTCATATGCTGAAGTCCTAATCCCCAAGGTGCTAGTGTAAGGTATGAGGTATTGGGGAGGTGATCAAATCATGGGAGCAGAGTCCTCCTGAAAGAGGTAAATGTCCTTACTGAAGAGAGGCTGGAGAGCTCCTCACTCCCACCAAGAAGAGCACCCTCACCAGACACTAAATCTGCCAGCGTCCAGAACATCTGTTGTTCAGAGGACCCAGCCCATGACATTCTTCCCTAGTAGCCCAAATGCACTATGACAAGAAGGGGACAATATGGACCAAATCCTTGATGTATTAAGAACTATATGAGCCATTCTCAAATATCCAATATGTCTGTACGTATGTGTACACCATATGGAGGAAGAATTACAAGAAGAATTTTGGGTAGTGCTAATTTCATATTAAAAGAGGTTATAAGAATTGTAAAGTCACTTAATTAATTATGTGTCTAAGACCATCAATTATGTGTCTAAGACCCAGCAGTCAACACCCCTCTATTAAGTGGGTACTGGGTACTACATAGAGCACATTAGTTCCCTAATCCTCCCAAGCACCCTCTAGGGAAAGTACTATTATTATCCCCATTTTACTGATGCACAAAGCAAACCTTGGAAAGGCTGGGTGATTCACCCACGGTCTTCTGGCCAGTGTATACAGGAGGCAGGACCTCAAATCTAAAGTCATTTACAATCCTGTTCACATATGGACTCACTGCCCTGTACACATTAAAGAGGTGGAAGGGAAGTGGATATATAATAAACATCCTCTATCAAACTTCTCCTGCAGAATTCATGAAGAAGGAGTAGCTGATTCTGTCATCTTCCCCACTCTTGCTCCTGAATGATGGAAAGCAAATGTTCTTGCTAACGGGCTTGGATGGAAGCTATCAACAAGAATGAAATCTCCAATGATAGCTGCCCAGAACCACATGGCAAAACATTATCACTCATATAATTCATGGAACAGTCAGTCGTACGTTTTCTTTAACACCAAGTTTAACTTTGCGGGAGGCAAGTTGTGTTATAAAACTGCAACAACCACCCAAAAAAGGAAGTTTGGAAATGTTGATATGATTGTCTATCTAACGGAAGGAAGACAATTTGCAGTGAAATAATTGGTACATTTCCCACTGCATTATGTTTCTCAAAACATGCTATTGTGGGTGGAGATTAGCTTCCCCTTTCTTCGGGAAGAAAATGACTTGTCTCCCATAGTGAATAGAACTGTCACTCTGAGAGCTGACAAATGCTAACAACCTTTGGAGGTGCAGTGTGCAAGCATCTCAAAAGCAAATAAAATAAAACGAAGAATTCAGTAACCAAAGAAAGAAAGGTCATGGAAGGAAATAGTGGGGTAAGACCCTGAATAGTTAAAAAAAAAAATGGAATTCTGCATAATGCCAGAAACAGGTCATATATTAAAATGAAAGAAAACAAAAACTAAATCATTCTAAATTAAAGTTTCTTCCTTTTAATATTTCCTTTCTAATGTTAGGCTCTATAACACCAAATAAATATAGAGGCTTCTATCCCATTTTTGCTAAAAATGCAATTGTACTAGGAAGACAATTAATAGAGCAACCCACTTACTAGAACCACAGATGTTCAGCATAATAGTATTCAGAGCCAGAGGTGGGTTCACTGGCTGGGGTAGCATCTGCTCCATCATGTACTCCTGTGTCCTTGGTCCCCATGGTAGGATTAGAATAAGATTTGTGACCTATGAAATGGACTGGAAACCACAGAATGATGTTGGGTAAGTAAGGGTTCTTGGGAGGCAGTTATGGCAGAACTAAGGTTTCCACAGGTGGTAGCAGTCAAGAGAAGATTCAGGTCAACCCAGGTCTCCATTTTTCCTGTCAGCAAAAGCTCCCAAATAATGCTGTGAGAAATGACAGCATTTTCTCTTTTTGCTACTTTTTTTGCAACAAATATAACTGACAAAACTCATATTCTTGTCTGTCAAGAAAAAATATTGAAATTATTGTTACCCTCAGTATATTCCCAACTACTTGCTAGCATAAAATGGGGAGGCAGATGTTGTTGCCCAAACCCATCATGCTGTATCTTTCAGGAAGGGTCTTCAACCAATATGCTGTTCTGCATCTCAAAGCTGTGTAAATGCTCAAGGTGGAAGGGTCTTCAACAAGTGTCCCAAAGGCTTGTGGAAGAAATGTGATTCTTCACAAATAACAACCATAAGAGTCATAAATGGCAAGTACCTATTGAATGTTTATTACAATCCATGCATTGTACTATGGACTTAGCATATGAGAAGTTATTTATTCTTCAAAATTCTGTGAAATATACTATTATCAATCTCATTTGGAAGATTTAGGAGCAAAGGATTAGAGTCTCTAAATTCTTATTCAAGATGCAGCAGAATAAGGTAAGCGATCAGGTGAAATAAGCAATCAAATTTAGATTTGGAAATTTTTTATTGGAGGCTAGACATTGGGAATTTTAAGTTGTTGAATGTTGGATATTTTTGTATTCTTTTCTTGAGCTTTGTTCTAGAATATAGTTAAGATACTTGGGAACAATTTGATTTTTTCAGATCTTGCTTTAAAGCTTTGCTAACCAAGCCCAGAGTGTTATTCAAGAGCTAATTATTCCCCACTGCTGAGTCAAAATTCCTTAGAATACATTACCTAATATTCCATGAATTATGAGATTTTCTACTATGGCTGGTGGAAACAGGAATTGGTTCTAGCCCCAGGTCAGCTTCTACTGTCCCTCTAATCCTTTCAAGTGGTCCTTTATCATTCTGGTGTAGTTTTCTCACTTGAGTGTACTGGTCAGTACTCAGTCTAAGACTCAGGGGGACCTTCCTTATATCTCCAGAGTTTTTCTCTCCATGTGGCTCTCTTCTCTCACCTCTACTGTGCAAACTCTTGCCTTGTTCTCTCGGGACTCAGCTCTGTCTTCTCAAAACAGGCTGACCACCCCACTCTGCCTGGGTTCCTCTCCCTGAAGCTCAGCCTTGAAATTCACTCCAGGAAACAAGGACAATTGCAGGGTTTACCTCTCTGAATCCCATCAGGAGTTGTTGTCTTTTATGGTCTTTTGTCCAATGTCTTTCAAACAATCCTGGATCATCTATGCCATCCAGTTTTTCTGGTTGTTTCAGTGTGTTAATTAGCTTTTCATTGTTATAACCAAAATACCCCATAGGAACAACTTAAAGGAGGAAAAGTTTACTTTCGCTCACAATTCCAGAGGTTTAATCCATGGTTGGCCAAGTCTGTTACTCTGGGCCCAAGATGAAGCAGAACATCATGGTGGAAAGGCATGGTGAAGGAAGCTGCTCCACTCATGGCATCCAGGAAGCAGAGAGAGAGAAGAAGACGGGACTGCAGGAAAGACGAATCCTCTTAGGGCATACCCCTTGGAACCCACCTCCTCCAGCCATGCCCCACCTGCCTACAGTTACTGCCCATTTAGTCCATCCAGTCTAGGATGTTCTCATAATTTAATCATATCACCTCTGAACATTCCTGAATTCACAGAGACCCTTGTAGGAGCCACCTCATATCCAAACCATAACACTCAGGAAAGAAAGTAGATCTAGTCCCTATCACTCTATCTTGGCAAAAAGCAGACATTCTCAAGCATAGATTTGAAGCAAAGCAATTGGGTTTCAGAGCCTGAGCCCATAACTGCTACCCTGTCTTTTATGAAATAGTTGACACAAGAGAAGTTAAATGTTTTGCTAAAAAAATATCAAAAAATACCATAAGCAGCCTATGTATTTACTAATAATACACCCCCATACCATTATTTGTACAATGATATTAGAAGAAGTTTGGAGACATAGATTCAGATCCTCTGTTATATCTCTGTTAAATTTCTACATCTATTTTCTACTAGGCTTACCTACTGGATATTCCTCTGAGAGAATCCTCACATTTTCAAGTCCTGGGAGATCATCCACAGACATTTTGGGAGAAGTCTAAGAAGCCCTTTTATGTTCATGAGTCTCACATCATTACCAGCAGAGTATGACTGGGGTGAAGTTTGCTGTCTGACTACATGAAGAAACTTGAGCAATGAAGACGTGAATTTTACCCAATGATCTCTTCCTAAAGATATGTTTAAATCAAATTTAAAGAAAGTAAATGATTTTTTAAGTCCACCAGTGCAGTTTAGTATTTAAAAGTAATATTTTTGTGAATTAAATCAAAGCCCCTCTGTCTTCACAAGCCAATAGCACTTTGTTTAAGGGCTCAGGTTTGGGAAACTGGCAGGATACAAAGCCCAATATACTGGCCATGTGACATGGGTCAAGTCTCTTAACACATTAAAGCCTCAGGTTTTATAAAATGAGGATGGTAAAAATACCTACTTCTTGAGTTGTTGGTAGGATTTAGTGACATAATCCTGGTAAAAGTACAATAACACAAAGTCTGATGCTTAGCACCAAATAAAATTTAGCTCTCATCCATTCACTTATATAGAAAAGCAAGAAATCCAGAGTCAGAGGAAATGAGACATAAGAAGTTAACATCCTTAGTTAAAAGTTCCTCCAACTGTATATTGGATTTTAGAATAATTTTAAACATATTAATAGTTAGGCTGTTCAACATTCTCTTTAAAAAAGATAATGAAAACAGTTCTTCCTTAGTATCATGCTCTTTAAATTTAAATTACTTAATATCATTTATTAATACTTTTGTACCATGGTAACTAATTCTGATGTGTTCATATTCTTTGGATAATATTGAAGAACCATCTCAACACAACATACTCCTTTATTATCATTCCAATCAACTACAAATTTATTTCCTCTCATATTTCAACTCACACAAATAAAATCCTTTATCTCTAAACACTCCTATCATTTCCACAAATACACTTTTAAAAAGATACACAGGTGAAGCTTCCTTCAAAATCATAGGAAAAGGAAACTTCCATTGTTCTTTTCAAACTGCTATTTCTAATTCACACCCAAATATATCTACTTGCTACATCATATTTCAGACCAGCCATTTATATCAGTTCATAAAACCAGATGCAGAAAATAAAAGAATTGACCCACTAAGACTAGAAGATTAAATACAGATATAATTTGTTCTTAGGGATTCCTAATGTATCTGCTTGAGAATGAATTCTAAGTATATTTAGGGTTGCTGGTATTCTTATTTGATAAATCTGGCAACCCCGAGTATGTTTGAAACAGGCATATGTTTGTGTATTCCCAAAGTCTAGAAAAGGCTATATGTGAACATAACTGTGCAAGTTGGTAGAATATTTAAAAGCTTGAAGATTGTCGATGGTATAAAATATGAATATTTATGAAATCTGAAACATATTCATACAATTTCTCATTCCCTGGTGATTCCAACAAGTTCTAATGCAACACAAATGTAAAATGGCATCAACTTATTTAAATACAGTCTCCAAATCAAACACTCAGATGGTAAATGAAAGCAAACTTAGTCTTTACTTCAGAAACATCTTGTCATCAGATGAATCGATGCTTTATGTTTGTAGCTTCCTAGCATCTAGCAGACAGTAAGAGGGTCACACCAAAGCCAATTTCAATTAATTCAAGACAGAAAATTTCATGTGACACTATCAAACGCTTTACCAAAAATTGAGATAGATTGCATCTACAATTTCACATTACTTTTATCTACTGATCTTGTAGCTCTATCAAAAAAAGCAATCAAGTTTGTCTGGCATGATTTGCTCTTTTTAAGTTTCTGTGTCATAATGTCCAATATCATTATCCTTATATGTTTCATCAATGCTTGAAATTTTTCTATTAATATTCTATCCTTTTAATATAGCTTCACCTTGCTTTTGCTAGGCAATTATTTTAATGTTGTTCATTTTTTAAAGAACAACAATAATCATTATCATTAGGATAATGCTTCAGCAATTATTTCTCATATTTGGTTTGATAAAGGGACTAAAATCAATTCTAAAATGCTTATTGCACATTTACTAATTGCTTATTATTCTGACAAGCATTGTGGGGAAGATAGACTGGAAGAAGGAAATGTTTCTCTGGAAGACATTGACCTCACTAAGGAGATAAAACGTAGACCCATGGGAATTCTGTATTTAATAGTACCCAGTGCAAACTGCAGTAGGCTTAATTAAACACACACATACACACACAAAGAAAAAACTTACTAATAAAATTTAAGTTTTCATGCTTTATATTTAAAGATTTTTTTGATTCAACAATTGCATTTTTAACAAGCCCCCTCGGGAGGATTCTGCATATTTTAGTCAGCTGTTGCATTGCTATGAACAAAGGACCTGATAAGAACAACAGAGAGGAGGAAAAGTTTATTTGGGACTCAGGGTTTCAGAGGTCTCAGTCCATAGATGAGCTCTAGGGGCCTGAGATAAAACAGAACATCATGGTGGAAGTGCCTAAAGAAGGAAAGCAGCTTGGGACGTGGCGATCAGGAAGCAGAGAGTCCAGCTCACCAGAAACAAAACAGAAACCCAAGGCAAGCCCCCCAGTGACCTACCTCTTCCCATTACACTCTACCTGCCTACAGTTACCACCCAGTTAGTCCATATCAGTGGATTAATGTACTGATTAGATTAAGACTCTTATAACTCAATCATTTAACCTCTGAAATTTCTAGCATTGACTAATATAGGAGATTTGGGGGGTCACCTATTATCTAAACTATAACACAGCATAAACATTTCTTAAGCCACACTAAAAAAAAAATTATCTAGATGGTCAATTATTATAGGACCAGAAGAGATTTCAGCAATCATAGGCCAACATCATGCAAAAAGACTCCTCAGTAGAATAGGACCTTACAGAAAATAGATTTCTTATAATGTTACCTGATAATGTATTGGAATGCTTCAAAGTATACTTAATGTGGGAAAGTAGACACTTTTATACATCACATGATTTCCTGCTGTTTGGTCAAACCAATTAGGCAGTAAAACATTAATAAAATTACTAAACAAAGTTAGTAAAGGCAATAAAGGATTAATAAAATTAAGTTACAATAGTTTATCCATGGAAAAAATAAACAAGCTTCTCTGTTGAATGAATTAAAACAAATTTAACAGTGACAACTATTATCTAGATTGTTTTCACATTATATATCTTGGGTATTTTCAAGAACTCTGAATTTATCAAGTTTTTAAGAGACAATCCAGAAAGCAATAGTTACAAATCATTTCAGAGTCACCAAGAGATTTTTATTCCATAAGTAAGTCTTGCAATATTCTTGAGAAAGACCAGAGAGTTAAAGATGATTACTCTACAGTAATAAGGTACCAAATAAAAATTATTTGAACATGTTTAACTGCCTTTCTCTAAATATCTCAGGTCTACTGTATTATTTCATTTCTTGTATTATTTATGTAAAACCAGCCTATCAGTCCAGGCCCAAGCAAGAAAACATTGTTTAAAACAGAAGAAATTTAATACTGGAGGGAACAATGAAGTTACAGAGAGATGAACAACAGAACCTCTTCCCTAACTGAAGGGACAGTGGAAGAGGTGGTGTTTCCAAAGCTCAGTGATGGGTCACCTGAATGAAGCCAGAATAATGGAGTCTTATCTAAAGGGACTGAAACAGAGGAAGAGCATCTGAGGCAGATTAAGGAAATAAATAGCCTGGCCTCTCCTTTGATCTTTCCCTCCAGGCTCCTGCAGGTACCTCTCAGTGCTGAACCCCACAAGACCCAGCCAGACCTGACCATGGAAATGAAATACACAGACATCAACGGCAAGGAAGAGGTCTAAAAGTAAATCCATCAAGGACTGTCTAGAAAAGACGACAGTGGTGGGATGATGATGATAATGATGATGATGAAGATGATTATTATAGTATTCTTTTAAAATGGAGAAATTTAGTTTGCACAAGGATTTCGAAATTTTTTTGTACATTCTCAGTCCAGTGAGTCAACCAGTTAATTCATTGCATCTGTTTTATCCTGTTAGACCTTACCACTCTAGTTTCAAATGAATCAAAATTCAATGCTTGAATATGCTTCATTATTCTTTTTATTATATTAATAAATGCAAAATGCAAATCTTTTGTCTCTATTCATCTCTTATCCTTATATCAGAAGATATTCTTATATCATCCCTGGCATATTTTTAAGGATCCAAATATCTATAATTCATCTCATTTTTAAAATGGATATTTCTAAAAAGATAATCTGATATTTAAAATATTTAGTTGCTATAACTTTCCTACCATCTCCACTCATTAATGGAATTTTTGTACCTAATAATTTCTCTTTCTCATGAACAAGTCCAGTCCATATTAGTCCCCTTAGTTCATAGTTCATTTATCTGGTAGAAAGATACAATATCTCTCTCTCTCTCTCTCTCTCTCTCTCTCTCTCTCTCTCTCTCTCACACACACACACACACACACACACACACAAAAAAAATGGTATTTTTCCCCAGAAAAATTGATCATATAAATTAAGCACTGTGTTGAATATTTCTGTTTTTCAAAGTGCTTTGCATATTCTGTGTATGTGTTTGTGTGTGTGTGAGTGTGAGTGTGTGTGAACAGAAATGGCTTCAAGGATGACAAACAAATGCAATTAAAGGTGCTAGTATTTCCACCCATGTATTTATGCATAAATACATAAATGCAACATAGAAATGATTTAGCAATTTTATGATCATGTTCTCAGAACACATAATTCCACTTTGCCACAACAGTTACCCAAGCTCCACAGATTATATTTCAGTTGACCCTCTCTTGCTCTTAATAACCAATTGCTAGTCTCATCAGATCAGTCCCCTTACTGACCATTTGACACCCCCAAGCATAATTTGGGCTCTGTGGTTTTCCCAGTCTACTTTTCCCTCTGCTCCTCTGCTCTCCATGACCTTTCCACTCCTCGATTCTATCTAAGTCCCTTCTCCATCATATAATTTACCATGACCAACCAGCCAGAGAGATCCCTCCTCTCCTCCTAAGTGCCTATTCGACTTCATATTTGTGGCTTAATGACGGCTTATTATTTCACATAGATGTATCCTCAAAAATCCTTTAAATTCTTGAGAATAAGGTCTGTGATTTATTTACATCTGCAAATTTGCAGAAATGTTGACTAGAGAGCAAATATTCAAAACATATTCACTGAATGCCTCTGAAGTCTCATAATCGGTTGAGGGTGGGGATATTGCTTCTGAAGTCACCAAAAGATGATGTGGAAAATACAAAAAAGAAAAGATGTTATCGTAAAAATTTAGAAGCCTAGATGAGAGACCTATGACCTGGAAGGAAACAGAAAAGCATTGATTTCAGGGATGCAGGAGTAGATCTCCTTTTCAAAAACTTCTCATTCATTTTGGAGAAGTTTCCAAGATATTTCTTTTCCCCTTTGGAAAAAAAATCATGTTTTTATCTTTTGCTGATTAAATTTCTTTTGTTTTAGACAGCAATATATTTTTGCTGCCTCTTGTATCTTGAAAAATAACTCTGAGGAATTTCATCTCATAGTCACTCTTCATTACCTGTCTTCTACCCTGTGTTAATTCAGTTTCATCAGGAGGATCAAATCTAAAGCCCATCTGTAGCTCTGATTAGGTGTTCACTAAATGTAATTTTAAAACTCCAGTCACCTGACATCATCATTCTCAAGCCTCCTGAAGGTCAGGGGGATTACACCAGTGACAATTAGACAATGTGGGTCCCCCTCGGGGTGCCCCTCCCCCACCACCTGGATCCCATCATTCTGGCCCATTTCCTCATTTAAACCTCTCAACGCCAATATGTCTCCAACTTAAAAATCAATTTCTCCCTGTTTCAGTTTCTCTTCCACAGTTGCCTCTTCATTTAATCTTCAGGGTCATCTCAATCCCCATAAATCTAAACATAGCAATCAAATGTCTCCTCTCTTTAAAATGTCTTGCCACAGGTGGGGCACAAATCTCCCTTCCTGATTGATTGGGCAATTTAAAAGAAAGATGGCAACAAGAGGAAATGATATTTCCAGAGAAAGGCCACTTCATTGGGAAGACGGGTGGAGGGGCAGTTTTTGTTTTTGCTATTGAAAGGGTTTATATTTTAATACTTGCTCTAAGAGTGCTTTTTTGTTGAAAACACAATCTTGCCATTTATGAGTGAAACTGACCATCAAGGTTTGGATAGCTTTTGCAAGTGCTTCATTTACTAAAGAGAAAAGACTCCCATTAAACCTGAAGCAGACTTGGTCTCTCTCTCCAACATGTAGCTAGCAACACCACCACTCAAAATGTCTGCAGTAGGCTTTAAAAGTTGTGCTCATTGTTTTTTTCCCTAAACAAATACTGAGTTAGCACTTAGGATCACCAAGGTATTGAACTAGATGTCTGTATTAGTGCATTCTGGCTGCTATAGCAAAATACCTTAGGCTAAGTAATTTTTAAACAATAGAAATGTATTGCTCACAGTTCTGGAAGCTAGAAAACCCAAGATCAGTGAGCCAGCAAATTTGGTGTCTGGTGAAGGCTGACTCTGCTTCAATGGCACTTTCTCACATTATCTTTACAGAGCAGAAGCGGGCAAGGGCACTCACTTGAGCTTCTTTTATAGGGCATTAATCCCATTTATGAGGGTGAAGTCCTCATGGTTTAATGACTTCCCAAAGGTCCCACCTCTTAATAACAACATCTTAAACTTATAGGTCTCAATATGTGAATTTGAGGGGAATACCAACATTCAGAACACAGTAATGCCATAGAGCCATTTAGGATTAATATGACCCAGTTCCTGTTCTCAGTGACATAAGTGTGATAGGCATGGGCATAGGCTATTAGGAAAAGGAGGATGTGACAAGTAGTGTACTCCATTCATTGACTAAACAAGTATTTATTAAATGCTATGTGGCAAATACTCTGCAGGGCATCAAGGATACCACAGAGATACAACAGGCACCCTTGCTTACCTTGTGGAGGTCCAAAAAGACTGATGGTTGCGACACCATGAACACAGTGTTTTAAAGGCAGCATATATCAGAAGGATGTGCTGCCTAGACCCAACAGTCAGGGATGTGATTTGGTCTGCAACCTGAAAGATGGATAGGAGGTGTTGAGGCTGAAAGCCTAGGGAAGAATATTCCAGACATTGCCAAAGAAGGTAAAATTGCTGCGGGAGCTTTCAGAGGGAGAAATCCTTTGGAGGTGAGAAGGGGTGGTAGAAGGGGGAATGGGATCATCCTGGGGGCTACAGCTGTAGCACTGGCCTTCACTACAGGTAGGACTTCATCAAGCAGGGATGATGGGGAGGAGATTGTAAGACAGACAAGATGGAGGCAAGCCAGGAAGGGGAGTGCTAGGGACAAAGAACATGACTCTGTTGGGTGTGTGAGGGAGCTCAGTGAAGAGGGTAGGGAAGCAGACTCAAATAAGGGCACACCATCTACCTGGGCAAATTTTCCTAGGTTTGCAATGGAAATACCCCTGTAGGCTGGGTATCAACCTGAACTGGGGAGGTAGATCTAGACATGGAGAGGAAGATACAGATGTAAGAGATAGTCACAGAAGTATATCAACAAGATGAGTTATTATAAGAGGTTTTAGGTATCCAGCAACTGTAAAGAACTTTTATTTTATGAAAGAAACAAATACATATTGAGGCATATCTGCTAGGCCCTCTGCTAGGGTCTTCTAGGAAATAATTTTATCTAGTCCCCAGGAATCTCTGAAATGGGAATTATTATCCTTTTTATACTTATATATCCTTAATATCATCCGAACATTAGAAACTGAGGCTCAGAGGAATTATAACTTGCCAAAGAGTGAAGTGTAAAGTCACGGAACCAGAATCTGACCTGTTATATTTCAAGACTAAACAAGGACACTTCGAGGACTTCTTTCCTAGTTCCCAATTCTTACCCCACACACTGCATACCAATCCCCAGACCCTATTGACATTCAAAAAGGATCCTCAGTGCTCTGCAAACCTCTGATTGAATATGAGAAATTCCCAGAGGGTGCCCCAGCCAATGTCACACATATTTATCTACGGAATAAGAGAGAGAAGATCTGTGATAAAACATGCAATTGGAAAAGTAGGAAAAAACACAATTTGTTTCTAAGGTACAGGGTCCACTTCTCCCTGAAATTGCCATGGCAGGACATTGGCAGGATTCGAAAACCAGTTAGTGGATTCAGTATATTAACTTTTCCTTTGTTGCTTTTATTTTCCCTACAAAGCAGGGAAGTTCATCAAGAGATGAAGAACTCTTGTCAAAGCGTGTAACTCCCTAATTACTTAATTATTAACAGTGAAAACCTGATTTTCAAAACTGTTTAATGGTCATGCAATAAACCAATGTGAGATGACTGTGGAGGCAGCAGCTCAGATCTCCACAGAGTTGAGTGAGGTTGTAGTAGCTGCTATTTCCAAGATGGAAATAGAAAAGCTAAGACTACATTATTGCCTGGGGTTCCCAGTCACCCACTGAACAGGTAAAATGCCTTTTAGACTCAGGTAGGTCAAAGAGGGAATTGTTACATAACATTTTTTTTTCCCCAACCAGTCTTTGTCATAGCAGGTAAAAATAAAGTTGATTATTAGGCAGAGAAGGAAAAAAAACATGAACCAATTATTAAGCCTATTGCATTATGCTTAGAGTTGTTTTCTGGTTCCTGTTATCACCACTGGCTGTGAAATTCAGCATTAATTATGTAGGAGCATCAAAAGTGTACTGATATTATAATTTGAAACCATTATACCAAGTATCGCTACTCTAGCTCATCATGCCTGGCAACGAACAGGAAGGTGAAAAGCAAAGTGGTCATAAAAAAAAAGGAGAGGCAACAAATGAATAATAAATAGACACTCTTATATTAGTCATGGGGACGATGGGAACCCATCCACAAATGAACAGCACCGACCAAGGTTCTCTGAAGGCTCATCCATAGAATGGAAATGTCGTTTAAAAAAAGAGAGTCCAGCAGCTGGGTTGACTCTCACTGACAGGAAGTATTTCAAGAGGACCTGGCCAGGCAGAGCATTTTAGAGTCGTCCTTATTAAGGAGGGGTGGCTTTTAAGGGTGGCATTTAGGTGGTTTTTCTGAAGAAAAGGGTCCCTAAAAGGGTTGGTCTTATCTCTCCTCCTCCATCAGAGAGAAAAATGGAAGTGATCAGATGAGGCTCTTCACAATTCTACCAAATTCAGAAATCCGTCCACAGTACTCTCATGCTTCCTCTGTCTCTGTTTCATCCCTCGTGTGTGTGTGTGTGTGTGTGTGTGTGTGTCTGTCTGTCTGTCTGTCTGTCTTTTCTGGACAGCATTAACATCCTCGAGTCTCTTCCATATTTATTTTTTCAACCTATCAAATTCATCGACTCTTTGTTCATCTTCCAACAGAGGATGTTTCTTTCCTGTCCATTTTCTGATCTAAGCAAACCCTTCCCCATCTTCCTTGTCTCCCTCTTACTCTTCATGTCCCTTAAATCTGGACCTTTGCTTTACACTCCAGTGAAACCCTCTTCCAGATCACCACTGTTGCTAAATCCAATGGTCATGTTTGGTTGTCATTTTCTGACTTCTTAGCAGCATGTAACACTATGGACCATAGTCCCTCTTTCTAGAAATTTCTTGTCCTTGACAGCACAGTTTCTTAAGTTGTTTTTTTTTTTTCCTACCACTCTCATCTTCTACTGGTCCCATAATCTTGGTGTTTCTTTGGGCTCTGACTGATTTACTCTTCTCACTTAAAGGAACCTAAACATGCCTATAACTTCAAGTACTGTCCTCCTTAGGCTAGTGAGTCTGCAGTTGATATCTCTAGACAAGAGCTGACCTCTGAGCTCCAATTTACTACATCTGCTGTGATTTGAGTGTGCTCCCAAATACTCATGTGTTCTGATCTTAATTCCTTAATGTGGCAGCATTAGCCATATGAGGAGGGGTGTTTGACCCATGGGACAGAACCCTTAGGAATGAATTAATGCTTTTCTTGTAGAAATGAGTTAGCTAATGGGAGTTGAGCCCCCTTTTCATTCTTTCACACATACCCTTTGTCCTTCCACTTTCTGGAATAAGTTAAACCAGCACAAAGTCCCTACCAGAAGCTGAGTAGATGTAAGTGCCTTCCCTGTCTTCAGGACCATGAACCAAAATACTGCCTTTCCTTTATAAATTACCCAGTCTCAAGTGTTCTGTTATAGCAACAGAAAAAAGAAGATAGCAGACAGTTGATGTCTTGCAAGTACCTTAAACTCAATCTATCTTAAAAAAAAAAAAAACTGAACTTGCTCTAATATTGGTTAGCATAGCATCACTGGATTTTCACTTCCTCAAATAAGAAATCTTGGAATGATCTGGGGCACCTTTTTCTCCTCTCACTATTTCTCACCTCTCACTTTAAATCAAACATTAACCTATTCATTCATTCTACAAATATTTATTGAATCCATTATCTATGTTAGGTACTGTGAGGAATAAGACAAACAAATAAGAAAGCAGAAAATACAAGGGAAAATCACAGAGGTTAAAAGATGATCCTGGTTAGATGTGAGTTAGGGATAGGCATTGAGATGCATTAGAAAGGAGAACTGATAGGATCTCCTGACAGATAGCATGTGGGCATTTAAGAAAAGAGAGAGGTCAAGGAATAATCCTGGTTTCCCAATTGCACATCTAGGTAACTGATAGTGCTGCTGCCAGGGTGGCAGAAGAGCTGAGAACAGGTCCATTTCTGACGTGTTGAGTTTGAGATGTGTGTTAGAATTGCAAATGGGCTTGTCACATAGACATTTGGTCTCTCAGCCTGAAAGTGTAGCCCTGAGACAGCAACACAGAGATGACAAAAATCACCTAGAAAAACAAAGTAGACCCTATACTGAGAGGGAGGAAGCAATCCCAAGACCAACCCCATGGAATTCCATCATGGTTAGATAAAAGGAAGAAAATAACTGAAAGGAAATAGAGGTAGATTAGAAAAAGGAAAAGATAGGTAAAAAAAGTAGACGGAGAAGGAGAAAACTATATAAAAGGAAAAAACAGAAGAAGAAAAACTGAGGTCACAAAAATCAAGTCAACTATCAGAATACTGCCAAATAAATTGAGAACAGCAAAGTGTCCACAGCCCCAGCACGTTAAGTGACTAGGACTATGACGGAGGCAGGGTCAGAGGGAGGATGAAATCTTCCACTGGAAAACAGACAGCTCCAATTTCTAAGTCTTTTCCAAATACAGTTAATTCATACTAATCTAGTTCAAGGTTAAGCCATTGCCATCATTCATATGTCTTATATCTCCTTCAATGTATTTGCCATTCCACATCCAAAACAATCTTGCCCCCCACCCTCAAAAAAAAAAAAAAAAAAAAAACCCTGGGCATGCCTTTCCCCCGAACTCCTTGGAACTTCTTGGATACAGCCTATTTTTTTTTTTTTTTTTTTTTTGGTACTGGGAATTGAACCCAGGGTCTCAGCTATGCTAGGCAAGCACTCTACCACTGAGCTCTATCCCTAGAAACATCCCCTACCCATTTTTTAATTTTATCTCTCTAAATTGCCTTGGCTGGGCTGGAAATTGTGATCTTCCTGCCTGGGCCTCCAGAGTTGCTGGGATTACAAACTGCACCACCACACCCACTGGGATAGAGCCCACGTTTTTATGATGCTTTCAGTGGCCCTCACCCCCTGACCCCTGCCTGCCACTTCACTCTTAATTCATTCCACCTTCCCTTTTAAGGTCAGAACATTAGCCACAGTAAACATCTAAGATTCAAGGTATACCTATTACTAGGGATACCCAGGATTGACCATGAATCAGAGCAGAAGAAGTAAAATGAGAAAAGCACACATGTAATTTTGAAGGAAGGGTATAAATATGGTAACTGTGTACAATGAAACTGACTTTTCTTACTTATCTTTAACCTGGGTCATGCCCCATTTCTGAATCAGCCCCTGCCTCCCCTGACATTGTGCATGATTAGGAAGGACCCCTGATGCTATTTGTTTTATGTATACCTTACAGTGCTAGACCTTTCCAAGAAGAGCTGTATTCCTTATGTTCCCAACTAGATTATGAACACCTTAAACTCAGGGGTACTTCCAGATGCCAAGAAAACGGACATCTGTCTTTGAATTCTGATTTCTCAAGTCCTAGGGAAATGTTTTCAAAAACCTCTCTGAACTTCAGTTTCTCCATCAGTAAAAGTGATAGAATACGAGGTGCCTACTCCATAGGATTGTTTTGAGGATTCCATGAAATGATAACTAACATTAAAGTGTTTACTACAATGCTCAGCATATAGTAAGCATTCTATAAATTCCATTATTATTTTGACTACTGCTATTTTCTATAATCTAGAGTGATTTACACAGAACTGGGCACAGTCATTGCTTCACAAATATTGGTTTGCTACCTGATAAATGCTATTCAACACCTATTTTCCCATGTCTGTTATGGTATTATTCAAGGACAAGAGCAGTGCGTCCATCCTTATGATTAATTCTTTCTTCCTTTTTCATGTTGAGTTATGTAAATCAAGTTTGCACATTTCAGCCTTCAGACAGAAATGGAGTGGTTCTAATGTGATCTAACCTAAGTAGGGGGGAAGAGTGGAATTCAGAAGACTATAAAAGTTAAAACTTTCTGGTATAAAAGAAACAGCAGGCTGCCTTATGTTTTCAACATTAGCATTTAAGTTCACTGCAGCTGAACTCAATTCATATCAGTGGAGATTTATATCAAACAGTGGGAAGGCAAGTCATATCCTATTGCTGTCTTGCAGAATTATCATCAGGAATGTAGCCAATTTTAGCACAAATAAATGGTAGTTAGGGAAGTAACTTGTATGATCAAGTCCTATAATGGTCATTCTTTGATTCAGAAATATGTTCTAAACCTGTCACTTTGCATGAGCTTGATTTTCAAAGGAAAGAAAAGGGGGGCGGGGAAGCTATGCTTTCTCCAGTGGGAATAGCACAATATACAATAACAAAACAGAAAGTTAAAGAACATCCTGCTCACCATTTTATCATTTTAAGTATATAGAAAATAACTTTTAAGTGGTCGGTGCATGCTGAAGGATTAGATTATATACAACATAGCTCACTATCATTACTGTTACACATCTTGAAACTGCAACACTCCAGAAACTGTTATCTTGTTGGCAGTCAAAAGGTAGCTGAAAAGCTGGTTTGAGTTTTCTCTTTTATCTCCTTTAGGAAGTAGGAGACGTGCTTTGTACGAGTCACATATGAAGAACAGAAAAACTGGCCTGGAGAATTAAATGAAGGTACATTTAGAGCAGGAAAGAGCCTCAAAGATCATCACTTTAAGCACCTCAGTTTACCAACAAGGAAACGGGACCCAATGACTTCTAACAACCAGCCTAATGACAGATACACAAGGGACTACACCTGTGTCTCTTCCTGACATCAAGTCATACATGACCAAACATGGCCCAACATTTGTCACCTGGGAGTAAACACACAGATTCCTAAACACAAAGATTTCCAGAGTCAGAATTTTGGGGAGTAGAATCCAGAATCCTGTGGATTTAAAATATTCCCCAGATGATTCAGCTGCCAAACATGCAGGACCAACATTGAAAAGTACTGAGCTACACTGTCCATAACCACTGTCCACTTCAGAACGAGGGCAGGTATGACCTGTTCATTTTCTCCAACTTAAATAGCTACCTTATTATAAAATACCACATTTGTAAATGTCATTTTCTACCAACCCATCTGTTTACATCTAACCTAAAAGCAGTCAGGCTTACCCAGTTCGTTCTTTCTTTACAAAAGCATTGTGTGCATTATTGTGTTCTTCACCACCCCCCAAAAAATAAATAAATCACAAGATGATATTCTAAATATATGGATTCTCTTCCTTGAGATGAAAAATTGACATCTTAATTATCTGATGGTGTTACTGTTATGTTTTAGATATGAGGTTTTTCCCAAAAGCTCATGGGGAAGACAATGCAAGAAAGTTTAGAGGTGAAATGATTGGGTTGTGTGAGCTTTAACCTAATCAGCACATTAATCCAGTATCTGACATGGGAACAGCTTAGCCCAACAAAAGGAGAACTTTAAGGAGATAAATTCTTTTCTCACCACAAAAGCTGATGGTTCCAAACCTCTTTCTCTGTCTCCAGTCTATATTTTAAGTTTAGAGTCATATACCTAAGTGTCTGTCACACATCTCCACTCACATTCACCAAGGGTAATCGAGATTCAACATGCTCCACAAATCAAAGTCATCATTTTCCTCTCAAAATGGTTTCTACTCTGTGATTCACATGTTAGTTAATTCACCCAATCATCCAGGGCGAGAATCTGGGAATCTTCTACATTTGCTGAAAATTATTGATATTTTAGTTGCAAGGGAAAGAAAATCAACTTGGCTTTGACTTGACTAGGAAACATAACTTATGGACTCACTTCATTGCAAAGACTACAAAGAAAATCCACCTCCAACAATGACTAAGCAATTTTATAAAATCACTCTCCTGCCCTCTTTTCCTTTTCAGCTCTTCTGCTTCGTTGCCTTCTTTCTAGAGTGAGTATCTCACGCTTATATCCCCCCATCTTCAATTCTAATGAAAGAGGTTTTCTTCCTAAAAGTCTCCGTAAAAGTTTTGGTTGAGGAGGGTCAATTGAGTTCAGTGCTTCCTCCGGACCCAGCCACTGGGGCCAGGATGGGGAGCTGTTGGGTCACTGCACACAGGTGGAGTGAATGAGATCAGAGAATGGACTGAGCTTGGAGGGGAATTATTCATCTAAAGGAAAACTGAGGTGCTATTTAAAAGAAGAAGAAGAAACAACAGTGGGAAGGACCAGAGTTCCAGTTTGGATCTGGAGTGTCCACACAAGCCCATGCACTAAAGTCTTGGTCCCCAGCTGATGGCACTATTCGGAGATAGTGGAACCTTCAGGAAGTGGAACCTAGTGAGAAGAAGTTAGGTCACTGGGGCATGCCCTTGAAGGGGACATTGGGACTCCAGCCCTTCCTCTCCTTTTGCTGCCCAGCTACCGGGAAGTGAACAGGTCTCCTCCTCCCCATTCTCCTGCCATGATGGACTGCTTCGCTACAACCCGAGCGCAATAAGCCAACCCACATGAACTGCAACCTCCAAAACTGTAAGCCAAATTAGATCTCTCCTCCACTTAGGTTGATTTATCTCAGGTATTTCTTTCAATGGCAAAAAAAAAAAAAAAAAAAAAAAAAACACCTGACTAATATAGTGTATAGGCAGAAATATCAGAACCTTCTGTATCATCCGGGATTCTTCTTCTCCCTTCACCTCTGTGATCCTAAGAATTACTTAGATTCAGTAATACTCTATCCTTGACATGGCTCTCATTTGTCACCTACTCCAAGCTCTTCCTGTAGCCCTGCATCATACTGCAATTCAAAGCTGATCCTGGTACTTCCTAGGCAGGTCTGACCACAGACTATACAACGACCAAGCTTTTTAAAGGATATTGAAGACTCTAGGATTTGTCCTGCTTTGGCTCTCAACCCTTCCCATCTCATAAGTCAAGGTGGCTGATACCCATACTAACTAAAAAAGAAAACTAACATTTCTTGAGTTCTTTCAGGCATCAGGTTCTACACAAAGAACTGTCTGTGCTCTCGTGACAACCTTGTTGCAATATTCATTTTACAGATAAGAAAATCCTACCTTGGAAAGGCTAAGGGAATTGCCCCAAGTCACACAGCTAATAAGCACTATAGCTACTGCTGTGGAAACTCAGGGTGTTCTTGAAAGCAAAGCCCAATCTCTTAACCACTGCCCACTATATTGTCGCACTGATCATTTCCCAGTCTTGCCGTGCTTTCTTCCTCTCCTGCTCTTTTCCATGTCCAACTGGTGAAGACCCTCGTGCACTTTGAGATCTAGCCCAAGGGCTTCCTCTTCATAAAGCCTTCCCTGAAACATACAACACAGTTTATCACCCTCTCCTTTATTAGTGACGAGTGACAACTTATGAACATTGGAAAACTAAAGATTTAAGATAATGGAATGTTTGAATAAATGATGGTCTATGATAGAATATTAATATCAAAAATCATGTTTTAAGAAAAGTATGAATGATCTGAGACACAGCTCTCAATAGAAGGTGACTGGAGAGGGAGGAGCAGGGTGCCAAGTGCTATGTAATGCTGGCTTTTACCTTCATAAAATAATCTGTGCCCAAGAAATTAACATATTCTAAGTATAGAAGAGTGATTAAGAGAATAGACCTGAGTATGAGAAAGAAATGGGTTTGAGCTTCATCTTTGCCACTAGGCCTGGGGCCTTGGGAAAAGTACACAACCCCTCTGAACCTATGAATGGGTATGTGTGAATAAATGCATGTATCTATACCATGTCTATGTCATATTTAACTCATTTCTATGCCTATATCTCTACTTACAGAGAGAGACAAGAGAGAATAAGAGATGCAAAGAAATATGTGCCAAAAAGTAATAATGGTGGTAATTCAACTGATGGCCTTTTTTTATGTTTTTCTATATTTTCTAAATATTCTGCAATGCATATGTTTCCCTTATCTAGATTTAAATCCATTCTCTGCACTAATATGCAGTGTCTTGTTTAAAATTGCATCCAGGCATCTAATTGTGTGCCCTACATCACACCACACATGGCATCAGGGTTCATGGACCTGCTGGTCAGCAATGTCACCACCATGGCTGATCTGTCTGGTGTACTCAGGGGGTCTTCTTTTGAAATATAATCAATTTTTTACAATTTAAGAACTAATTATCTAGTCTTAAATTATGTATATCCTTATATTCTACAACATTTCCCTCCTGCTGACCAAATTTGAAGGATCCATGGTTCCTCAATACCTCTACCATGACAAGAAAAGAAAAAGCAAAAGTGATGATATTCTAACCAATCAAATTGCTTCCTCAGTGGAACTATTGATCATCATGTTCACTCCACAAGTTTCAAGGCAAGAAATTTCTTTTAAAATGTAATGGCGGGCTGGAGGGTGGGGGATTCGCTCTCATAAGTACTTTTTTTTTAAAGTGCTCTTTCAAAAAAGTAAAATTATTTTCTTGATTTTACTTTGTCTTGAGTATTTAAACATTATGCATTTCCCTGCCTTCTTCCATTGCTTAAACTTAATTTTCCTATTAACCTTATTTTTAATCCCCCCTTTTTAGGAAGCTAATGTCAATTTTTTTGTAAGAGTTGGGATAGATATCTAGTCACCAAATAAATATCACCCTTGCTGTCCGCCTCGGGGAAGTTCCCGTTGAGTTTTCATGGGGTGCGCGTGGAGCCCTGTGGAGGGAGTTCCGGTTGGTGTGGTGTTGTGGTAAAGGGCCACGTGGGTGGTGTTCAGGAGAGTTCCAGGGGCCTGTGGGTGGAGTGCTGCTGGAGTTCAGGCAATAAAGTTTCCTGTTTGAATATACAAGTGCTTTGTGGCGTCTGGGTGATTTGTGCCCAGCCAGACTGCGGCAGTTTTGTTCAATTTTTCCTCCCAAGTTTCTGGATGACTGTAGGGCTCACTACATCGATACATCTTTTAAAAAGTAATTTATATAGAACTAATCCCTTTTGTTACAAAGAATCCCAGAATTATATGATGAGTATCCACCTCAAGCACCAATTAGACTCTCATCCTAATTCTGTTACAAATATGGATAAAATTTAAATTTAGATTTTGTAGTTGGTTGCATTTTGTTTTGTTTTGGGGGTAGGGAGGCAGGTCATGTATTTGAATAATGGTAGAAATTAAGTCAGATTGTCTTCAATAGTTAAAATTAATTAAAAATCTACTTGGCAACAGATTTTATTGAAGAATAGTAGCCATTTCATTTCCAGAACTATCATCTTAAAAATCATATCAGACAAAGAATATGGATAGGTTGCCCTTCAAGTTAAATCTAAAATGCAAAACCCTAAACCTGTCCAATGGAGACAGGATAGCTATTTGCTTTCCAAACGAGAACGCTTCAAAAAAAAGTAGCTTTCTTCCAAAATTGAGCTTTATGTGTATGTTCAGTGATTTAATGGTAAGAAACCCGATTTGCACACAGACTACAAATATTGAATAATTTGAGAAATTATTCTTGTATCTATGGAATAAAAAGCTCATTTTTTTTCTCTCTGATGCCATTATTCTCATGCACTTTCTACAGACCCCATAGTTTAAAAATAATAATCGGTTTGGATGCCTTGACCTTCGTCATTCTAAAGCGGGTCTGGTGATCATGTGCACCTCACTGCTGCTGATGTGAAAAATGCAGCAGCCTGACAGTCAGCATTAAGCATCACACTGAAAAAAAGTATAATTAGCATTTCTGTGCTAATTAAAAGTGATGCTGGGCTGGTTCCAATATCATGCTTTTAAATGGCTGATGTCTCAAGAGAACAAAGTTGGAGGAAAAAATGCATTTCAAATGAAGAAAAAAAAAAAAACCCTTGAAAAACTTTCTTAAATGATCCGGATTTGTTGCTGTTGTTATTTACATCTCATTAGAATGGAAGACTTCAAGACGACTTCCTTTAATCAGTTTACCATTTTCACTTTCCCCGCTTTGCAAGCAGTGGGGAATTCAAGATGTTTTCCAGCTCCCTAAAATCCTCTGACCGTCTGCTTTCACACAAAATTAATTAAGGATTTTCTAAATAGAGAACATGCCATGAAAGAAAGAAGCAATTCAGGAGTTTCGGTTTTCCTTTGTACAGTGCAAAGTACACAGTGTACTGAGCCACTTCAGTCCTTTCTATAAGTGAAAATTTTAAAGACAAATACCACCTCCCGGAACCCAACAGTGTTTCAAATAAATAGATGATGACCATTGATTAAATACCTTTTTTTCCCCCTCTTCAAACACAGCCCAATTATTCAAAATCACAAAGGTTCTACATGGTGTTAAATCTGATTTTCTTTCCAAACGAATGTCTGGGTATCACCAAGAGGTAGGGAGAGAGGGAAACTATTGTTCTACCACATTCCATTCCTGTTAAATCAACTTGATATACGCGATAAATTAAGTCTGCACTGCAGGTCAGTGAATTTCTATTAACTACTTATTATGGAAGAAAGGAAAGCAGCCCAGTCAAGAACTCTTACACATCAGCCAAAGCAAGCTGTCACTCTGTTTAACTTTTACAATAAATGTTCCTGGGTCTCACACATGTGAAAGAAAAAACATCATCTGGCATTTAAGCTTTCATTGCCAATGTGCATTAAGTCAAAGAACCAGCCTAGCCTAGACTGATTACTTCTCCTGATTGAAAAGGCCAGGAAACTCTGGATTTTGCTAAGAGTTTTCTGATTTATCTTGTAACCATTCTAAAATAGGCCTCCAGGGGTTCTGAAAATACAGCAGCCCTGCTGAGCTTTGCTACAGCTGCACTCTCAGCTGTGGTCAGCCTGCTTCCATCAGGCCAAAGGACTGCAGAGTGGAAGTGAAGCCTCCCTCTGAAGGAGTTCCCAGACAGGACGTGGCTCAAGTTTTCTCCAAAGGGGCAAGAAGAGCTAGAGGCTGCAGGAGATCAATCTCAATGAGAACCTCCACATGAGGATTCCAACTCCTGAGATGGAAGAAAGAGCTGGGGCCACAGAACTCAGGGGGTTCTAAGTCCCATGAGCAAGCCTGGGTGCCCTAAGGCTGACAGCACGCATGTGGCTATGACTACCCATCCACAGTGCAGAGACCATGTTGCTTTCCATCACTTCCTGACTTCAGTCAATTCAATGACTATAACCTCAGCCCCAGTAAGAATACCAAGAAACGAAGAATGAATGAATGAAACTAAAAATAATAATAAAAAAGCCAGAGAGAAGAAGAGCATTCAGAGAAAACAGAAATACATGTCTAAGAAAACAGATTTATTAGGGAAAACAAATGCCACGGTCTGCCTGCAGCCACCCCATACATCTCCTGCTCACTGTGTCTCTTGATCACATCATTTCCCTGGTGCTTCATGATGTTTGGTTCATCATGGACCTAAGTTTGGTCCATTCTAAGTCCACTCTATGATGTTCACACCAAGACAAAATCACCTAAAGATGCATTTCTCAGAATTATACCCACCATTGAGCAGGGGGAGAAAATGAGACTTGGAGGGCAAAGCCAAAAATTTAGCTTTTTTCTCCTCCTCCCCCCCACCAAAAAAGGTAGGAAGAAATGACAAAGGTACAATATTTAAACAAACAACAGAGAAATTTTTCTCTGAAGGCTTATGTCTGTAAGATAAGTGGACAAAGTTCCAACATAGACTAAGAAGAAAACAAAGACATAAAAATTCACAAATTCTAAAAAGAAAATCTAATGAATTTACAAACAGAAACAAAACAAGTTGCCACAAAGGAAAAAGAATCAGATGGGAAGCCAGGCACGGAGGCAGAGCCCTGTAATCCCAGCAGCTCGGGAGGCTGAGATAGGAGAATCATGAGTTCAAAGCCAGCCTCAGCAATGGTGAGGGGCTAAGAAACTCAGTGAGACCCTGTCTCCAAATAAAATACAAAATAGGTCTGGAGATGTGACTTAGTGGCCAAGTGCCCCCGAGTTCAGTCCCCAGTACTCACCCACCCACCCCCCAAAAAAATAATCAGATGGACAATCAGACTTTTTATCTTAGACACCTACCTTACCCTAAGACTTTATTAGGGTGAGGTAAGTAGAAGGAACACATGGAATATTGTAAGTACAGGGAAAAGAAAGATAACCATTAGCAGAAGTAATTCAGTAGATTTTCTAAATATATAAGAGGAAGAATGGAATGACAAAACCAATTAAAATCAGGATAAGGGGAAAGCAGAACAATATAAATCATAATGTAAGCCAGGCACAGTGGCGCACACCTGTAATACCAGTGGCTCTGGAAGCTGAAGCAGGAGGTTTGCAAATTCAAAGCTAGCCTCAGCAACTTAGTAAGGCCCTCAGCAAGACCCTGCTTCAAAATCAAAAAAAAAAAAGGGCTGGGATATGGCTCAGGGCATAAGTGCCCCTGGGTTCAATGCCCGGTACAAAAAAAAAAAAAAAAATCATAAAGTAAGAAGAGAAGAATAAATTCAAGTCATTTTACACATTAAAAAAAAATTATACTGCAAAGTGATTAAGAAAAGTGAACAACAAATGTATAAGGAAGAATAACAGCAAAGGTAATGTTAATATGTGGTGAGGTGAAATTTAGTGTTAGAAGCCCTGATCAGGAAATAGAGGGTCATCAGGTTTTGATTAAAAAGCATCAATGAAGAAGATACTGTGTATATTTTCTAAGATATTACATACACATATTATTTTATAAATATATATAAAATAATAGCTAAATATAAAAAGCAAAAATTAGAAATGTGAGACCTTGATAAAATAGAGTTTTAGTATGAAGCACCAATATATCCTTTTGAACATTACACAATTCAGTTTACAAAAATAAGGTCAGAGAGAAATTGTATAAGGCAATTTATAAACTTAATCCCCAGGACTTCAGGCTATGACTCTGTGTAAGTTAAAATGAGTCCATAAGGGCGGGGTGTCCTAAGCCAATCTGATTTATATCCTTATAACAAGAAGAAATTTGGACTCAAGGAGTCATGAAGACAGGCACACAGGAAAGACCCGGGAAGATTCCTGAAAAAGCAGCCAGCTACAGGTGGAGAGAAGCCTCCAAAGGAACCCAATTCACCAGCACCTTGATCTTAAAATTCTAGTCTCCATGACAGGGAGAAATTACTTTTCTGTTGTTTAAACCCAAGCCTGTGGTACTTTGTTATGGCCGCTCTACCCAACAAATATCATCTATATTAAAACTTTAAATTCTCTATAAATAGAGAATATATGCCTAATGTGTATGTGTGTGTTCAGAGAAATGATCCGTGGATCACCAATAAAAGGAACTATATACCTAACCACAAAGAAAATCTATATTTTTTGTAGAAATACATGCTTGGTTCTCTATTTATAGGCTGATACAATTAGAAATAAATAATAAAAAGCTTTTTCACATGCAGGAAAGAATAAATATTTGGAAATTAGGACACTTTGGGAAATTGTTGGATTGAAATAGAAATCAGAAGAAAAAATGATAAACTATCTGGAAAGCATAATGAAAAAAATACTTTTAAACCATTCAAAACTCAGGGACCACCCCGCCCCCAACCCAAATCAAAACTGTGGGGACCCAAGAGAAAGAGTTCTAGTAGTACAGAGCTTTGAAAAACAAACAAACAAACATTTTTAAAGCCCCAGCATTAGAGAGAAGCATTGAGATATGACAGGTTCTCACTAGTGGCATATTTGATGGAATGTTAAATGTGAATCCATTCCTAGCTCCCAGGTACAAAAAATAACATTAGCATCTCACCAGCACTGGGATAACTAAAACATTAGCACATTTTTAAATGTTAGGAAGAACAGATATTGCCAGTGCTCTTCCAAGCCATAGGAAATGAAGGAAATGTCACTAGTTGAATCTAACTTTATGGTTACAGTAAATTGTGATAAGACAGAAAAAGAAAACACTAGTACAATCTCACTTAAAAATTGGCCCAAGTTGTTGGATAGAAAGACTTGCTACTAGGAAACTGCCTATATCAATATCTATTTCTGCCTCTATAGAATTTTAATGCAACTTCAATTAGAGTTTCAATATGGAATTTAAATTTTTTGGCTATAAAGACAGTATTTTATATGAGAGGATAACAATCTAAGAACAGAGGAGAAAAGGATATAAAAAAAATAAGAAACTTGCTTTACCAGATATCAAAACATACTATAATGATAACATGATACTAATAAATAGAAACTTAGATCGTTTCAACATGATAAAAAATCAAGAATACAATGCTAACATATGAGTATTTAATATAAAACAAGGACAGAATTCCATTTTGTTGGATAAAAAAATGAGCACTTAATGAATTATCCTGGTCATCCATCTGCAAAAAAAAAAAAAAAAAAAAAAAAAAAATTATCTGGACTACCATCTTAACACCATAAAAAAAAACTTTCTATGCATTAAAAATGCAAATCTAAAAACAAAATGTTCATCAGTTAAACAATAATATTTTAAGAAAATCTAGGAGGCTGTGTGTTAAGAAGGGGAAGGGAGACATTCCTTATTCAAACTGGAAAGTCATGTACTATAAAAAATAAGATAGACATTTGGCTAAGTAAAAAACCACACTTTTGATGGCAAAGTTATCCTAAACAAAAAAATAAACAATGAATTTGAAAAAAAAAATAAATTGGAAAAGAGTCCATCATACATGATGTGTAAACAAAACACTGCAACAACTTAACAAGGAGAAAAATTTTTCACTCCATGGGAAAACAATAGAAGAAATCTCATAGAAGAGGTGATATAAATAGCCGGAATTTTCAAAGATGTTAATGTTGCCAGTGGTGCAGAAAATATAAAATTAAAGTAAAATATCCTTAATGTCCATTAGCTTGGTAGTCACCCCTGTTGGTGCTAACATATCCATTTCACGTTTCTTAAAGTGAGCAAAAATGTGCACATGGGTAAAAAAATGTTTTAAAAATGGAAATGTGAACTAAAAAGCCTTTTGATAAACAATCTGTCCACATGCATCAAAAATAAAAATATGCATATCCTTGTCCCCAAAAGTTTCCTCTCCTGGGAATCTAATCAAATAAATATATACTGAAACCCAAAAGAATATGGTATAGAATGTTTACTGCTTATAAAAGCCAAGAATAACAAAACAGAAATGAAGCGGAGGCACATCAATTAGATTCCTCCTGGAATATTACACAACCAACAAGAGGGATGAATTAGAACTCTGCCAAATGGGGATAAAGGAGTTTCCACAAGATATTTTGAATTCTTCACCAGATAGCAAAACTTACTATAAAAAGAATAGAGTATTAATGTTTTAATGTTTCTGAAAAACACATCATTATGAATCAATGGTTAAACTTTTTAAATTATTTATATTTTTACATAGTATGTGTGTGTAGGTTTACATATGATTTTATGATCATGGAGACAAATATGCATATCTATAATATATACTTATACATACTATATTACATAAGTTTATCATACATTTATTTGCAATTTAATTATATGAGAGGAGGAGAGAGAATATAGCAATGGTGTTAGACAAAATGAATAGACTGCACTAAAAATTTTGTATTTATGTAAAACTACAAAAATATATCATGATAAAAATTCTAAATATGTATGCCTTATTTTATTATTTCTACAGCACAATTTTTGCCTTTAATATCTGAAGTCAGAATGAACCTTTCAATTGACGAGATCTGATGCTTTACAATTGAGTTTTTGTCCCTTCATAATGGAACATAAAATAATGGTGGCTTGAGTGTATGTGATATAGCATGATACTCTACCTTACCCTGCAAAAAGTGCTTTTAACCCAAGTTGATAAGTTGCATCCAATTGAAAAGTGGATGAGCTTTACAAACCAGTCTTTTTCACATTTCTTTAAATGGGTTTCTTTAAAAAAAAAAAAAGTGTACAAAGATAAAAATGGATCCATTAGGACAGTCATGTGGTGGATGAATGATCTAACAGTGTATTATAGTCTTCTGTGTTGATTAAAGGAAGAGAGGTCACCTATTGCAACCCACACAGCGGGGCAGTTTAAACAAGACTGTGGGATTTCACCGTCCCCTTCAGCAACCCTTAGGCATCCAAAGCAAGACAACCTTGATGACCACCTCCCTGGCAAACCCAGGCCCTGGTGCCCACAGTCTTCCTCCCCACGCTCTAGAGGATCTAGCAGAGCAGGAAAGCAGTATTTCTCTGGAATGTGAAGTAACTGAATATCCAGAGGAAACCGAAATTTGGCCATGGAATTCACTAAAACAGTATGTTCATTTAAAACACTAGGTCTACCTGATTTCACTTGAGATTTTCCAAAAGTTGGCATTTAGGAACATCAAATGTTATCTGCATAAATTTTCCATTTGCTTTAAAAATAGTTCTTTGCAATTAATATACAGTGAATACAATGAATTTATTTAGAATCAATGTCTAAAATATTTCTACTCTTTCATAATTTGAATATTCAATATACTCAGATAATCTAAAGCCAGTTTTTACGTTTTTGACTCCTAAAATCAATTTTACTTTCTCATAATATCCTTTCACAACACTGAACAAGATCTCCTAATCTACAAAGAAAAGAGAAAAGACATGGGACCTCAGAGGAACATGGGCAAATATTTTAGTCCTAAGGCCACTGATAAAAATCAGTTTAATTTTAATTCCATGTTTTAATGGGTTTTGTCTTTAATCAATTTGGGTTGTTGTAACAAATTATGATAAACTGGGTGGCTAAAATAATGAATTTATTTCTCACAGTGCTGGGGGTCAGAAATCCAAGATGAGGGCAAAGCATAGTCTGGATTCTGGCCAGGGCCCTCTTTCAGGTTGTAGATGGTCAACTTTTCCTTATCTCCTCACATGGGTGTGGAAATAGCACTAGCTGTTTCTCTGGCCTCTTATAAAGGCCGTGTGTAGGTCAGCTTTCCATCACTGTGACCAAAATACCCAACAAGAACAACTTAGAGGAGGGAACGTTTATTTGGGCTTATGGGTCCAGAAGTTTAGTCCATGGGAGGCCAAGCCCATTGCTGTGGGCCCAAGATGAGGCAGAACATTAGAGCAGAAGGGTGTGGTGGAAGAAAGCTGCTCCGTTCATGGCAGCCAGGAAGCAGAGAGGGAGAGAGGGGGAATGGACCACAGGGAAGATAAAGCCTTCCGGGGCAGGCCTCCAGTGACCTACCTCCTCCAGTCACACCCAACCTGCCTGTAGTTATACCCAGTCAGTCCATTGAAACCAGTAAAGCCTGATAGCTTACAGTCCCCACAATGCAATTATTTCACCTCCCAACATTCCTGCATTGACACAGGAGTCTTTGGAGGAAAGCTCATATCTAAACCATCCCAGACAGCCATCCCATTCATGAGGGCTTTACTCTCATGACCTAATTAGTTCCCAAAGTCCTCACCTCCAAATACAATCACCACCCTGGGATTCGAGTTTCATCTATGAATTTGGGCGGGGGAAGCATTCATTCCAATGCAGTCTTATCCTCACAGGTCTGACATTGGCTTAAGAGTGGAAGAGATAAAATAAGAATTTGACTCAATTCTAGATCTTGGATAAGCCAGAGAATAAACATACAGAATGTAGTACGGCTAACCAATCCCTCCATGAAGGCAATTTAAAAATATATCATTTATATGAGTATTCCCTAGTGATGTCCCCATTCCTGTCCCTTCTCACCTCCTGGACCATCTGTGCAGTATTCAAGCTATCTTTAGATAATTAGATAAACTAGTGGTTGGTACAGGATATTGTTCTGTCTCCAATCCTCTTCATCAGTGGTGATAAGACCCTAAATAGGATGGTGAACATGTTATCCTAACCCATATTCCCATTATTGACCTATTTATAGCTTAGTTATTTTTTTTCTTGGCAACTACTTCTTGTTCATTTCCCCATTCTCTTTCTTCTAATGCCAATTGCTTCAGGAAAGATCTAGGGGAAGGTTTAAATATGTGATTGGATTAAAATTAAATAAATATTAAAAAAACTTCTTTAAATGAGAAACATTTAAACTTTGGAAGATTTTAAGAGAAAACTCTCTAAACACATTCATCTCCCCCAAAAAAAGATTCCAAATAGAAAATATAAATCATTAAAATTAAGTCTTTTAAAAATAATACCTATTATTTGAATTGTTTGACATATACTCTAGGAAAAGATGGGGAGCAAACAGGGTCAAACAGACCAAAGAATATTCAGAGACAAACAATGTGAAATTTTTTTTTAAATGAACCAACCAAAGAAAGTCCATAACCAGTACAAACCATGTAAAAAACTAATTTAGTTAAGTTAAATTAATCACAAAGAGGAAAAAAAATAGATGTTGGGAGCAAAGTGAGAAGCTGAATGAAAAAAATGAAGGAAAAAAAACAACAACATCATTTTACCTTTGGTTTCGAGGAACAGTGGAGAAAAAGTGAGTGCCTAAAAATTTCTAAGCCCAGGGCCTCTGTGTATGGTTGTACAAGTAGTGAGCTTTGCCAATACTCCCAAATAAGACATTGAGAGGAGCTGAACCCAGCCAGTGTTGCCTGGTATGGGGTCATTTGTTTGAAGAAAGGGATATATCTTTCAAGAGGGGACATATATTTCTAATTAGCATGTGAACTTTAAAAATGGGTACCAAATTCTTCATTACTCCTCCCATCAAGATGTAGGGGGCCTACAGTCCCCCAACTTTGAATCTGAGCTTTTTTTTAATGCTTAATTGATAGAATATAGTAAAAGTGACAATGTGGTAACTTCCCCTTCCTGCCCACTGGGACATTCACTTTTGAAACCTGGCCGCCATGCTGTGAGGAAGCCCAGGCAATATGGAGAGGCTTCATCTGGGTGCTCTACCAGACAGCCCCAGTCAGGGGCTTGGCCACCAACCCACAACGGCCACATGTGAGAAGACGCCTACATGTGATACTCAGCTTCCTAGTCACCTCCAAGCTTTCCAGTCTCTCCAGTAGATGCCCCCCACCCTAAACATTGTATAATAGAGACAAGCCAACCTGCTGGCCCCCGTCTGAATTCCTGATCCACAAAGTCAATGAGCATTAAATAAATACACACACACACACACACACACACACACACACACACCTTTTCAATTACATCCTCTCTCTCTACTTCCCCTTATCACACACCTTGTACTTTCTTATCTCTGAGCCTTTGCATTTGCTAGTTCTTCCTCCTGAGATATTCACTGCTGTATTCTTACATTCTAATTTGACTTTCTAATGTCAATATTTTCAGTAATGCAGGCAATTTCATCCTGAACTGACAAGCTGGAAGCTTCTGCTACAGTACATCATTCCCAGGGGCTTCCCCTGCAGCTCCTGGACATGCTTTCCTCCCCACAAGAACCACCCTCCATTGGTAGTAAAAGAAGAAACATGGTGCCAGAATCAGCCATGGGATCCAAGCTACCATGCCGTGGATTCAGATGAAGAATGTGGGAGCCCATTCTCACAAAGGGAAGAGGTAGATGCCAGAAGGTGCCGAGTCAACTCTACATGATCTGAGCAAGGGCCTCCATGGCAAAGGGTTCGGAATCCTTTAAACCACTTACTGACTGGAACTTTGGAGTAAGCAAAAGTGGAAAATACCTGAGAAATCACGTTGAGCCTTCGTTTCCTTTGGCTGGAGAAGAGCTGTTTCCTTTGGCAGCGGAATGAACAGCAACATAACCCACAGCCTAAATTGACTGCAGCAGACACTGGAGATGGTGGAGCTCAGAAGAAGCTGCAGGATTAATAGAAACAGCTTAAGAGCTGTGAACAGGAAGAAACTCATTTCTTCCCTGTGTGTTCTTGACTCTTATTTTTGGTTTCTTCTAACAAAAAAACCTACCATGAAGCAATTAGGACAAGAAACAGACAGGATTCAATTTGAAAAAATGATAGCTTTGGGTTGGAAAAAAAATGGACTCATAATGAAATAAATGTTGGTCTCAAATACAATCTTTCAGGTATTTTGAAATGAGACAGACTTAATCTCTCAAATAACAAAGATTAGGCAAAAATGATAGGACATGAATGTCAAAGAGACTCCCAGGAATAACTGGAAAGTTGATAGCTGCCCTGGCATTTCCAAAATGCTTTTTAAAAACCCAAACACATTCTTTGACACAATACAAAAATCTGTGGGCATTCGATGGGAAAATAAATGTTTATTTTAAAGATAAGCTTTGAAATTTATAAATAAAAGCAAACAGCTCTTTTCCCCATTGTTGAAGGCATTGGAATTCTAACAAGCATTTCAGGGAGGTGGGGGCAGTTTTATCTCTGAATTAAAGAAACTGACATCTGTCTCACTCATTCCCCATTCATGTGCCTTTTGCTTTTTCTGTCTGTCATATCTATTTTCTGTTTGATCACCATCTCTTCTCCTCAGCTTTCATTTTCTTGCTTGCTATAACTCTCTTTTCAATCAAATAATCTATTCACTGTGACCCTACTCTGTGCAGGTCAGTTTGTTGAACCTTAGGAAAATATGACTACAATGGGAGACCTTTGTCAGGACAGGAAAAGCATTTGAGTTGAAGAGATAAGGACCCAGAGAGCTGGGATGCAAGGCAGCATCTGACCTGGAGCTTTCCAGAGGATGCAAAGCTAAATACTGGCTGCTGAGGCCAAGCATGGCATCAGAGCAGGGACTTGGAAAATGAGCAGACTTTGGCAGCAGGGAAGAACATGCTGGAAAGGCATAATGGGAACAGAGACCTCGGGTGGGAGAGTACAATATTTACTGCCAAGTTCAACCCAGTAGACTGTGTTGTTTTTAGTGCAGGGCTCACACAAGAGATGAGTGCAAAAGCAGGCAGAATTCAGATTGCAGGTGAATGTGAATACCGGGCAAAGGGATTTGGACTCTACTGTCCACCATGCAGAGACAGTAGTGTTCTTCTGATGCGACTTAAAAGATTTATCTTTGGGAATCCTCCCTTTCTCCTCCTTTCACTCTTGCCAGCTCTTACTTGTAACATTTGTAAAATAAAATGTTGTCCTTTTTATCCTATTCTCAATCAGATAAACTAAAGGTTTTATATTTATCAAGTCACCTGCATTGCTGGGATTTCAGTGAATGTGAAACCAAAGTCTCTGCCCTCAAATGAAAATAATACTCAGATGTGTTTATTTGGAAATATAAGATTTTGAAGATCATCTTTCAGATGAAAGAAAGATGAAATAAATGCAGGTCCACTATAAAATCCAGGAAATAAGTCATTTTGGATATAAAACCTATTTCATCGAGATCTTTAGAAATCATAACTAAATACTTGTGATTTAAATGAAATCTGATTGGTAGCCCTTGATGTGGCTTTGCCCAGTTCCTAAATAAAATACCTTCAGCCAGGCACAGTGGCATATACCTGTACTCCCTGCAGCTTAGGAGGCTGAGGCAGGTGGATCACAAGTTCAAAGCCAGCCTCAACAACTTAGCGAGGCCCTAACCAACCTAGTGAGACCTTGTCTCAAAATATAAATAAAAGAGACTGGAAATATAGCTCAGTGGTAAAGCATCCCTGGGTTCAATTCCCAGTACCAATAATTAATTAATCAAAATAAAATACTTTTATACTCAGAGAGAAATATACAACCCATTCCACCACAAAAAGAGAGAAAAACCCTATTATTAGCCTCTGAGAAGTATTTCAGCAAACATAAGGCTGAGGAGCATGAACTGAAACAGGCCGGCAGGACCTTGGAGACCCTGACCTGAAGGACCATACGCCCGAGTGGACTCACTCTCCTTTCTCCTCCTCTAACCCAAGCACCTTGCTCGGTTTCTTCAGACTGAAACTCCCAGAAAATAGCGAGGTAAGACCGTGATGGTACTGGGGCTCATAAAACAACACCCCTAAGTACAGTGCTTTGGCACGCTGAGCAGTTGAAATAAATTACATTGGAAGGTCTCAGAAGCAGCCTCAGAGGCAAAGTCAGAGTCTCTGACTTTCTCCCATGTTCCTGTCTGCCACCCTGCTTTCTCCCTTGAAGTGAGATTTAGAAATCTGAATTCCTCCCCAAAGAAAGCCATGGAAAGTAGAAGCCCTCTCCCTAAAACCAATCCATAGAACCCAGAAAAAGTATTTGTAAGACCTTCCATCTAGAGAGGTCCCACCCCATACCCAGGAGGAAAGAATGCCACGCGGAGTTCAAGAAGAATCTGGACAGGCCTTGCTCCCCACTCCCGGTCTTCTACCTTTGGAACTTAAGCGTTGTCCAGTCACATTTCTACACCATTGTCCATTCTTTATCAAACTAAGCATAGAAACAGAATTTCCCTGGGACTTTGAGTCTTTGTTTCTAAAGGCTCTCAGGTTTCATCTAAAACTTTGGTTAAATAGTTTGTTCTGTCCTTCTCTCCTCAACCTCTTTTGTTACAGGAGTCTCAGCCATGGACCTTGAGACGGGTGAGCAAAGGGATCACGCCATCCTTTCCTTCCAGCAATGAATATCTCACCCTTCTATTTCTGGATGCTGTGGGAGCACCCTTCCCCTTCCTCAGGAGAAGGTCCTTCACTTAGGGGAGTCACAGGAAATTCTAAGGACTAGGTAGAGTTTTACAGAACTGAATATTGTACAAGAGTGTTGGGACCTTTTACCTCCCTTGGGACCGCGGCCATTATTGGGTGTTGGCTGAGGTGGCCTCATGGGTTCTTCCAGAGCATTTCCGAATTCGTGACCTGGCTGGATTGGCGTTCACGGGCTTTTAGCCCCGCCTATTGGTTTAATCTGAAATCTGCCTAGGCCCCTTAGTGATAGTGACGTAACTGCTCCTTATTGGTTCTTGCTACTGTCTCTTCTTACTCCCTTCTATCACTATATAACCTTGTCCCTGACACAATAAAGTTGAGATTATTGCACCTTCACGGTTGACTCATCTCCCGACTCAATTCTGGGCCAGGTTGGGTGGCAGGCCAGGTCGCGACACCCTCTCGCTCAGCCCTGGAGACACTAGCTGGTCTAGTGCGCTTCACTACCTCTGTCGGAGGGCGTTCTGACACCTGGTGCCTCGGAGACGACAGGCTGATCCTGCCTGTCTCCCACATACCCTTGTCGCAGGGAGCAACAAAGGGGATGCACCCTTTATAATACTTGGAAGAAACTACTAATAGTCAAGAATTTAAGACCACAGGATGAGTTTTGAAAACAGTAAACTAAGTATAAAGAAGCTGAGTGAAACAAAGAATTATTTCCAGAAAACTTAAATTATGAGAACTAAAACTCACATTTGAGATTCTAAAGAATAGGTTTCACCTAGGAGAAAAGTAAATCAGAAATAGGGATGGTGGAGAACACGAGTAATGAGTTGTCTGTGAATGCCAGAGAGGAAAGCAGGTCACATAATGGACTGTGACCAGTGGGGATTTGGTTGGGATAACAGAAACAGACCAAGAATCAAAAGATAGCCAAATTCAATGACGAAAATCCCATAAATGATTTGAGAGCTATCTAGGAGCAAGGAGGTTGGGGAGTTAACTAATACTTACTAGGAGTATTACAAACTAAATGCATAACTTGAAACTAAGAGAGGTCACTCACCTTTAAAGGTTTGGATTCTTTGGTCCCTTTTGATCTTAACCTATGGTAGAGAAATACTATCTCCTAGCAAATAAATACAAAAACAAATGCCAGAACTTAAATCCTATGTAAACTTACTTTATTTCTTTTTGCCTAAAATTGAAAATTGCAAACAATTATAAGATAGGAATAATCATAGTTCCTTCATCATAGGATTAAAAGAGTTATGTTAAGCAGATCACTTAACTGGCACATAGCAACTGCTCAATAAATCAGTTGTATCTTTACTCTTGTGGTTGTTATTTAAATGAGAGGAATGAATTATTTTCATGGCCCTAGAGATTAAAAGAAACACATTAAAATAAGTTAGAGAGGCTGAAGAAGTACAAACCCCAAACAAGAAGTTTGAGAATCAGTTGCATCATTTAGTGGGCTACTGGATCCCACTATTCAAATCAAAAGGAACAACTGTGTAAATTATACCAAAAGGCACCAATCTCATTCACCTAGAATGGACTATGAGTCCCCTATAGTCACAACAATCCTCTGTTGCCATCCTAGACGCTATGCAATATGCATTCTCGGTCAACTGATGGGACATCTTATTAGCCAATGCTAACTCCGACTGGTTTGGAGCGGCAACCATGATTAATTTTAGATAATAAAACCTACTGGAAATGTATCTTTTTACTCAATAAAAAATGATTATATTAAACATGGAAATATTAAAATAAACCTAAAGAATTAATACTTTTGTGTGAAGTTTAAGAATAGGTCTCTACTCATGTGGTAGAGTCTATGTATTGAGCATACAGAGAGGTTTAATGTTTAAGAGCATATGGCGTATCATGAATATGACAGATTAGTCTCTAGATTCCAATTTAAAGGTAAAATTGAGTAATGGATTTTAGACTTTTACCAATAAGTGGAAATATTTAGGGAATTTAATTAAGTTTTTAAATATCAGACAGGTTAGGAGAACAGGATTCATCATTGAATTTATTAGATTTACAGGAGTTGTTAAGGTTTGGCTGGTAGTTAAAGCATTCGAAAGGCTTAAAAAGAAAACTGAATGTATTAAATTTATACATGGAGTTTAAATACTTACGGGGATTTTATTAACTAAGTTATAAATGGACCTGCTTGGGAGTTGAATGTGTTCAACTTAAACGGATCAAACATTCTTTCAGAGGCTCCCTTGAAAGCAATTGTTAAAATTTACTAGATTCATAAATCAAATAACAAAATGTGTAAGGTGAACTTAAAGGTTTGAAAAAAGCTGTTTTTTAAAAAGACCCTGGACCTTTAAAAAGTGAATATTAAATTAAAGTCTTGAATAACACCCTAGAATTTTTCTCTACATACCAATAGCTCTCCAATATAAAAAAAAAAAAAAAAGTCACAATTGACATGAAGATCTTGTCTAAGAATTTAAAATGTTTCTAAAAAAGAAAACTGTACAAGTTAAACAGAAGCAACAGAACTCAAAATTCCTTTCCAAAGCTGGAAAAAAATTATTTGAGTAAGCAGACTAAATGAGTTCATCATGTTCTGGGTAAAATTAGGAAGTAAGATTGGAGGCTAAAGGGAAAAAGTTTAATTATAAGAATTATGGGGGAAACATCATATTAGACTCCGGGTTTGCTGGTTGGGTTTTTTTTCTTTTTTTAAGTATTATCAACAAAGAAAACAATCAGACTGGCCTCCGACTGCTCCTCTTCATAGGAAAGGCCAGAGGACAACAGATCAACAACTACAGGGTTTGAAGGAAAAGCAAGCGTTGCTATCTAATCTTGTACTCACAATTTGTTATTCATGTATGAAACAAAGATAAAGACAATCTCCTGCTCAGGTATGAGGGGCTGGGGATGTAACTCAGTAGTAGATCACTTGTTTAGCATGCAAAGTCCTCGATTTGATCCTTGGCAAACACACACACACACACACACACACACACACACACACACACACCCCATTCTAGATATGTAATGAATTTAAAATTAAAACTTGAAGATATATTCTCACGAACAAGGACGAATTACAAATATAAAGAAATTTTCTATTCATAAGAAATCAAGCAGTCACATCCAAGAGATTGATGGCGGGCAGGGCTGTGTAAGTTGACACCAAGTTGAAATCATTGTAATTTTCTTTTTTTAAACAGGCCAATGGCATTGAGCACAGACATTGAACTCCTTCCATCCCAAGACATTTCCAAAGAGTATAGGACAAGTCTTGTATTGGGAAGCTGTGGAAAAAAGGATAGCATTCACATGCCAAAACTTTTTAAAAATCTTTTCATCAACTGAAGATTAAATCACAGGATGAAACTGAAGGAAGTCCTGGCTGTACCTTACTGCTATTCTACACCTGAGGATCAAGCTGGATTTAGAAAAACTGGAGATCAGTCGCACTCCGTTTCACTCAAGATGATCATTAACATTGGAAAGAGTATGGCCCCAGAATCCACTTGGCAGTCACCAAAAGCAGAAAACTGGTACATGTTCAGGGTATATTGGGTTGTATTGTAAAAAAACACAAGTATCAAGCCCCAACCTGATCTAGATTGGCACATACAGAAAACTGATTTGTAATTCAGAGAATTCACCAAACCCGGCGGGGGGTGGGGGGGATCCTCTGTTGGTATTCATTCATTCATTCATTTAACAAATATTTATAGAGTATCAACCAAGTAGTAAATGAAATAAGCATGATCTTTGTGCTCTGTAGCTTGCAGGAAACATTAGAAAAATAAATAAGTAATAGCAAAGATAGGTATAAAAATAGATTAAGTACCTGGAAACAGAAGACCATCTTTGAGACTTATAGCTCAAATGTGGACATTTAGGAAAGACTTGCTAAAGAAAATGCTATATAATATTTGATCCATTGTATTAAGTGAAACATTTGGAGAACCCAAGACAAGAATAATTCAGAAAGACCAAAGAGCAAGGGTGAAGCTAAGAACCAAGAGAACGTGCTGAAGTTAGAACCTAGAATAGAGGCAAGCAAGGGCTAGGTTTCAGGGAATCTCATGAGTCAAGTTAAAAACTATGGAGTTCACCCTAAGGATGATGTAAGCATGCTGAAGGATTGAAGACAGTGGAATATGATCCAATTTCTTTTTGCAAGATGATTCTGCTAAGAATCGACGGAGATTGGAGGCCACAGGCAAATGGCAGAGAAATGAGTTAGAAGGTAGCTATAACAATTCAGAAGATTCATGATCACGCCTGACCTAGATGGTTGGTTGTTGATATAAAAAATACATCAGATTTGAGACATATAAAGGAAATTTAATCAGCAGGATTTGAGAATGAATGGTGTATGTTCCTTATTATTGCATAATCCATTACCAACAACTTTGCACAAACATATTTTATCTTGGTGTCTACGGATTGGGAATATGTGTATGGCTTAGCTGTGTCCTCTGACATGGCCTCACACAAGGCTATGATCAAAGTGTGGGCCAGAGACAGGGTCTCACCTGAAGGCTCAACCAGAGAAGAATCTAATTTACAGATCACATGGATTTTGATAAGATTCAATTCCTTGAAGTAGATTGGAGGCCTCATTCCTTACTATATGGGTTTCTCCAACATGATGACTTGCTTCAACAAAGCCAGCCAAGAAAGAATCCACTACCAAGGCAGAGGTCACAGTCTCATGTCACCTAATCACAAAAATGACATGCTCATGCCATCTGTTACAAGCAAGATGCCAGGGAAGACTATATTCAAGAGGAAGAATTTATATTAAGCCATGCATAGAAGAGGTAGGGATCATTGGGAACCACCTTGGAGTCTGCCTGGCTATGTGGGTTAGAATGAGAGAGATGGGATTGGATGGCCATACTATTGGGAACATTGAAGAAGTCATCATTTTTTTTCCAAAAGGAAGGCACTGAGTTTGGATCTACTAAGTTTGGGAGCTTTACAACACACTTACGTAGAATTGAGGGATGCCTGTCAGGATATAGGATTCTGATACTTAGTCTAGCTGCCCAGATTGAGGATAGGAAGCATAAGCCTCTCAATAGGTCACTGAAGCTTTGGCAATGAAAAGATTACCCAAGGAGGGCAGGTAAATAAGCAAAACCAAAGGCACATAGAATTCAGCATCATAAAATCAATGGGGAAAGTTGAATGTGAATCTCTAGAAATAACATCTGGTCATTTGTACATTTTTTAAGAACCACAGGTGATAATCATATTCAGTCAAGCTTGAAAACTCATTTAAATTAAAAAAGATTAAACACATATACACCTGAGCTTCCATGATGGTTATCTCCAGGAGGTAGGATCACAGGTAATCTTTGTTTTCTTCTTTTTGCTTGCCTGTAATTTTTACCTTAAATATATTTCTTGGATAAAAAAGAAACAAACTTGGCTCTTTTCAAAAATAGTTCTAGCACAACAGAGCTTATCTAAAGGAGTACAAGAAAATAAATTTTATTACATGTCATATAAATAGAATTAAAAACATTATGAAAACAAAACAGACACATTTTTCACCTGTGCTAAGATTTTCATTTTAATGATAATACTCAAGGCTAATAATGCTATCATTGAGACAGAAACTATTATATATTGTGGGTTAAAGTATAAATTAGTACACTGTTACTGAAATGCAATTTGGCAGTGGGTATCAAGACCCATAAAATTATGTATATTCTTGGATTTAATTCTATTTCCTGGAACTTATCTAAAGCAAATAATCAGAAATACAAATCTGCAAGATTTATCTACAAGGAATTCATAGTCATTAATGACAGTAAAAATTAGAAAGAGCTTAATATCAAATAATTGGAGATGATTAAACAAATAGTTCATATACATGACACCTTAATGTCCTTTGATCTCCTCCAAGTATATATAAATGTGTCACATTTCCTTTAATACTATACACATTTACTATAATGCTATAATGCTCTTTATCATAATACTGTATGTTATATTATATGACACTATATATACCTCATACATACTATAATATAGGTTTAATATAATACTAATTATAACACTAATATAATACTAATCTATAAGGTCCCATGGTTAGATTATCAGTAAGGTTGAATATAATACTAATCTATAAGGTCCCATGGTCTAGATTATCAGTAAGTGTAAACTTTCCAGTTTCCTCCATAGTTATCCCCTCTTGGATTCTGGGGTGGATTAAGTTGGGGAGGAACACAGCATAGAATTCAGCTCTGAACACCGTTGCTCTTCACCCCACCTTCCTTATCTCCTTCTACTTCCACTGGCTTTCGCTCAGCAGAGTTTACGTAACCCCAGGGACAACTCTTCCCTAGACACCAGAACACACAGGTCCAAGAGGGTTGAGGTAGGGACTTCAACCTCACGGAAGCTCATGGAGGCACTGCTTTCTCTGAGCAATGATTCCATCCAGGAGACTTTGCAACCTCTAGGCATCTTCTCTCAGAGTGATTTCACCGAGAGCTCCCCCTGTGCCTTCCTCCAGGAATCCTTGTCTATTCCAAAGCTAACGCCATGGACAGACCAGGCTCTCCTGTCCTTCCAGGAGCACCTCAAGTAGGTGGAGGCCTTTTCTAGGTACCCAAATTTCCATGACAATTAAGAAATCCCTTCCTGTGTCTGACATTGATGAAGGTTGCCCTTCTTCAGTGACCTCTAAGGGCAAAACTGACTTCTCTACAAGCCAGTAACATCTTCTCACTGATTTTTAAAGTATTTAAAATTGTTTGATTATCTTTTAATTAACAAATGAAAATTGTATGTATTTATGGTGTACAACACTGTGAAATGGTTAAATCAAGCTTATTGGCATAAGCATTACTTCACATACTTACTTCCCACCATTTTTTGAATTAGACTTCCAAACCTAGGCTTTTTTCTTTTGTGTGAAATATACCATTCACATGCACATGTTTACATCATTAAGAAATCAAAAATATTATTATAAATAGCTTCTCTGTAATATATAACAACCCAAACCTTTATAATACTCCATTAAGAATAACCAAGAGAACATTTATTCATCTACTTAACAAAATAGATTGTTGGGTGTTTTTTTTTTCTATACAATGTAGACATTGCAAGAGCCATTCAAAGGAATGATAGTCCCTGCTCTCCAGTACAGGAGAAATAGGTGAACAAAAATTGTTGTAACATAATACAATATGAATTACGTGTAATATTGTGTTAAAAAAATAATTGAAAATGATTAATTCTTCAGAAAAAAAAGAATCTCAAAACAACTATTAAAAAAAAGCTCTGTGAAAGACTTAGCAGTAAGATAAAGAGTAAACATTTCAAGAGTAGGCTGCTAGGTTTTAATTTGTTGCCTTTTTAAAGCAAACTAAGGATTTATGCACTCTATTTTATAAAAATTTAGTTCTGGGTTTTATTAGTTGGGAGACTCTGGGTTGTATATCTAAGATAACTAACTTGAGTTTTTTGACTTGTAGGGAAGGGAATTTATTGATTTTTGTTAGGGGGCATGATATGTAGGAAATATCTCTATATAAGGAGATTTTATATATATATCTATATATATCTATATATATCTATATATATCTATATATATCTATATATATCTATATATATCTATATATATCTATATATATCTATATATATATATATAAAAGCATTAAGGTCAGAACTGTATTATGATTGGTCCAGTTTCATTCAAGTCATTACCCTTGAACCAATCAGCTGAAACTATGAGTGTGGACATGTTTCATAAAAAATGTCAGCTCCTAAGGACCCACAGGTTGAAATAAAGGAACTATGGCTCAACAAAGGAGAGGAATATGGAATAGATTTTAAAAAAAAAAAACCCTTCTGCTCAGCCATGAAAAATTTGAGTTCTTTATACTACAAGAAAGACTCCTGAAAATTATTCAATATCACATACATGTAGCTGGGCAGCCACCTTTTTATTATTATTCAAGGTTTGTATACTCTACAAAAATCAGCAGAACAATAAGTACTATGCAGGAGGGAGAGGGGAGGCACTTCTAGGCATTCCTGATAATCATCACGCTGAAATTACAAGGAAATCCCAAGTACACATTGCTCGGGGATCATCAAATGCAGGCTCTGATGTGATCTATTTCATGAGGCAACATTTAAAACAAAAGAGAAACTCACATCTGCTCTATAATTTGTTCAGTTCTGTAACCACGCCATGAAAAGTACAGGTTTCATACTGTCCTCTTTACTGGATATCTGAATGAGTTAAACTAAATTTTATTTAACATCCGTTTCACCTGGTTAAATCTGAAGACAACTGCCCCAGCTCCTAGCACTTCATTGTTTCTAGGCAACAATCTCCTATAACTAAGATGCTCAGTGAGAAGCACTGATTAGTGAGGATCCTCAGACCCCTGTGAAACCCTATGCCTATTGAAATTCACTCTTGTATAGTAAAAGGACCATTAAAAGGTATGCCTATTAGGGAACAGCAGCTTTGCCCTGATGAATGTCAATATGTTTTACAGGAATAGTCATGGTCATTACTTGTACTCTCCGGAGTTTTCCTGAAATAATCAAAAGTCCAGGGGCTTAGCAAACAGCATAGCAAACAGTTCCCAGATTGGCAACTCTACTTGGATGGCTCAGGGAGCAGAGTTAACAAATAAATGTACAAGACATCCAGTTAAACTTAAATTTCAGATAAACAACAAATAAATTTTAGCAGCAGCATGTACTGTGCAATATTTGAGATATACCTCACTAAAACGTTAATCGTTAAAATACAGGTTAGCTGAGTAGCCTACATTTCATCCTGAAATCCTATTCCCCAAGGTCACTTTGGTATTGCCTTTCCTTCTTTTCCCTAAAGTTTCCCATCTAAATAGCCTCGAAGAATTAAAATTCTCCGAGCATTTTATCTAAATCTTTTAAGCTTTTACTTTCCTCCATTTTGTGGTCATGAAAGTCTGGATTCAGACAAGAACCAAGGGATGGAAGAAGAAACACAGGGAAAAAATGATAACAATTATTTTTCCTTTCAAATAACTCCTTTTTCCTCTATATCTCTCCACCCCCTGAGTAAAATACTAACCGTGTGGCTAGTGACCCCTTAGGTTAACCCTGTTATAGATTCATGCTATTGTTACTTCCTGAAGTACCTGGCCTGCTGACCACACTGAGAAAGTCCTTGTCAGGACACATGAGGGCCACTGCAGAGCAATGCTAAGGCAGCTCCCTGCCCATATATCACAAGCAGATACACATCCCTGCAATAGGTCTGCTGCAAGGGAATGAGGAGGTCATACATCACCTCTCAGCATCTAGAATTTATATTTAAACCTATCCTTGCAATGTCAGGCCTGGGAGGTCCTCGTATTAAACACAAATCATAAAATACTTGAAGAATGAGCATGAAAACCATAACTCTTCCTTCCACTTAATGCCTCTACTGTCACTTCTATTTGAGAATTTTGACTAGTTTTTGTTGGAGGAAGGGAGTGTGTGGGGAAGTAGGAGGGTTACACTTGGTCAAGAAAAATAATGTAATTCTAGATTGAGGGGAGAAAAGAACTTTACCCACGGCTTTAGAAAATACCATACAAACACCAGCCCCCCACCTCCCGCTTCAAGTGACATATGTTAGGTGGCCACAAACCCAGTTGCTAGGGCTCTACCACAGGACCCTTAAGGATAATAAATGAAGGAGGTGGATCAGGCATTCACCCCCACTCTTTCTGTGTCTATGGTGGCACTTCCTTTCTCAGGGTAATCAAATAATTGATGAGGGAAATTTCTTCTTTATGGAAAAATTCTCACTAATAAAGTAGAACTCTGCCCAGAAGAAAGACTTTCTAAAAAAACAAAATTTGAATCCCACCAAACCTATAGATCACTACTTCATCATATTTACCTTCTGTGTATGTTTGAAATTTTTCATTTACAAAAAATATTTTTAAAAGAAAGGTATGCATAATGTTCTTGAACGCTTTGCTTCAAACCTTGTTTTAAATTCTTCAAAGACACATCGTTAGTTCCTTTTCCAGTCCAAGTACATTCACCATCCTGAGCACAGCTGAGCTTTCTTTGATGACTGAGGTCATCATTTCAGGATTATTACAGTAAGTTTCAAATAGGAGTTTCCATAGTTACTGATTTAAACCATGTAAAGGAGATTGAACTGTTTCCACACTAATCCCAGAAAACTCACTCATTGATCATAGATAGTATTCAAGATCTTTCATGTTCTAGGTATTGCCACCCCTCTATTTTCCTGATATTTTACCATTTTCTGATAGCATTTTATAAACTATTCAAAATCACAATGAATGGGGTGAGGTGAGCACTGGGGCATCCAGGTTACCTGGGTTGTGATTAGAGAAGGTTTAACTTTCCAACAAAAGAAGATTACAGCATTCTGTGAGAGGCACTGTTTATTCAGTCTTCCATTCCAGTTGCCAGACCCTTGGCTGAAATAGGATCCCCTGTCTGTCTGTCATGAAACCAGTGAGCTTAACTTCAGCAAGTGCAATGAAACCACAGAACCTGTGCACACAGAGGCATAAAGTCAAGACAGTAGAGTTCTCAGAAATACATCTTGCTCTTTCTTATACAGAGGATGGGGGATGGTGCTTCCGACTCCATCTGATTTGCTTTTCCTCCATCTTCACCATCCAATTCTTACTCCATCCACAGTGGAGTAGCTGTAGTCCTCACCAGTGCCCTTTGTGAAATCTCACATGTGCCTTGGCAGGTGCTTCCTGTGCCCTCATTATCCATCATGCTGCTGGAGTGCTCTGCTTCCCCGTGTCCCCTGCATCATGCTACCTTCTATGTACACTCCTGGACACAGTGACTGTCTCTCGGTTCACAATATTGTGTGACTTACTGCCTGTTTTCTGAACTCTCATCTGTGGCAAAAGGAAAGAGAAGGCTGTTTTTGTTTGTTTGCTTGCTTGCTAGTTTTATAGGGTATTGATGTAACATTGGAGCAGCCATCTTAAACGTTAACCACCATCTTGAGATAAGTTTCACTTTCCTGTACTTCTTCTTACCCAAACTCCCCCTACCTCCATTAGTGACCTACCCTGTGGTACCACCATAACCCTAAGCCAATCCCAGAAGGACAGGACCCCTTTGCTCTGGAAAGCCCCATGGTGCCATCGACCTAAGCCAATCCCATGCTATTCCCCAATGGCCTAGCTCTGCCACAAGCACCCCTGAGCTTATCCCATAGCACCACAGCTACAACTCCAAACCCCTACCCCACAAAAGCTGAACACCCGAACATCTCAGGGCCTCTCTCCTGTCTATAGAGAGATGGGCTTTATTTGTCAGCTTTGTGTGGCTCTCTACCTGGTCTCCATCCTTCACTTCTTGCTGGCCTGTCTCTTGCTTTCTCACTTTCCTTTCAAGTTTGCTCATTGTTTTTGTATCTGTGGGAAGGACAACCTCCTGATTGAAGTCCTTGTTGAAAAGTGACCTTTTTCTGCTGTAGTTTCTGACCCAATGCCCTTGGTCTTCAATACACCCCCATCTCCCCTCTGGGTTCCTGAGGGGAGGAGCACATTCCTCATGGAGCCATGCCCAATGCCAAAGAAGCTCCAGGGGCAACCTTCCTGAGGTTGGTTTTGCTTTTTCAAATTCCAAAGAGAAATTACCAAAACTTTGTTTGTGGGTAGAAGTAGAGATCAGTGCTCTAGGAAAGTCTACAAAACTCAGAATTGAGTTTGATAGGACAGAATCCCTGTCACTGTGATTCTTGCCCTTTTCTGATTAGGGTGAAAGGAAGATCCCTCACCTCTTTCTTTCTTAAATACTCCCTTCCTTCTCCATCCAGCCTGCCCATCCCCACAAAAACCTTGAAGATTAAGACCACCAAACACCTGCCACTCCAGAAGCACAACGGGGAGAAGCATCAAGTTAAAGGTCTATGGAGATATGTCTTCCCCCAGAAAGGAGAAGTTAAATTCAGAGGGAAGCAATGTAAGTGCTAATGGGATCTATAGAGAAATGAGGCCAAAAGCAAGAGTCCAGGAGATCACCAAAGACATGATAAGAAGGAAAATAATTATACTGTAGAAGGAGGAGGACCACAGTCTATAATAAAACGAAAGATCTAGGGAATAAGGAAAAGTCTCCAAAACTAGGGGCTACCAACAGCCAACTGACTATATTCAGAGAAAGAAGTGGGAAGCTGGACAAGGAAATGGAAACTAGCCCTAACACAGACCCAGGGAAAGTCACTTCTGCCTAATGATCCATGGCTCAGGCCAGAGGAAGAAAGAACATCTCAAATAAATTGGATGGACCATTCTCTTCCAGATGACAAAATGGGAGACTAAAGATAGAACAGCTCAACTTGGTATTTAAGGGTAGAGGCAGGATGAACTAACCAGCATTCATAATTGAAGGGGACAGAACCTAGAGAAGAGGCAGCTCAAAGAAGGGATAAATCCATGCCATTACTGGTGCAGCAGGGATGGGATTTAATGTTCCCAACTTGAGTGGGGTGAACTGAATGAAGGCAGCTGTATCTGCAGGAGGCCTCTGGGTCTTCTCTTTCCCGGATTCTTCAGTTCTGCACCAAATGTGCAGGGTCTGCTGAGCTGTGATGGCAGCTGGGGGTAGAGAAGGACTTCTGGGGTGGAGGGAAACAAAGGAGGAAAATGGTGGCTCCAGGAGATCAATTTTGGAAGGGAAAAAAAAACTCTCTTTTCTACTTCCTTAAAGAGAAGGACACTAAAGTGATTCAATGATGCAATCTGTTTAAACCCAGATCTATGACCAATATTCCTTTAACAAATAGTCATTGATCACCTACCACATTCAAAGCACCCGCAATCGAAGTAGGAATCAAAGAAAATAATTGAGAAGGTGACATTGAAAGGAATGGCCCAGAAGAGGAATTCATATCCAAGTTGGAAATTTAGTAACCTGGATTACACACAATATTGGAATGCTGACTCTCATCTTAGCTAAATGCAGAATCTGTGCATCCACACACCTACCAAAGTGTCCAACAAAGGAGTGTGCCAAACACTCTGTGCCAAGATTCGTACCAGATGGTGGGAATAAAGAGATGCCAGACATGATACTTGACCTCAAGTAGCTCTGCTAGTCAGAAAGAAGGGGAAAGAATTATAGCACAAACTATACAGATGCCCAAGGAACCATGAGGCCCAGGGATGGTGATCCCTCACTCCAGATGGCAAAAGTGGAGAAAGGTATTCCAGACACAGGGAACAGCACTGCCAAAATAAGGGTAAGCATATTCATGGAGAGAAAGTCATTCCTTGCGGTTGGAATCCATGTTGCACAGGAGCAATGTAGAGATTACACAAGAGCGGGGTTTCTCAACCTCAGCACTACTGACATTTTGGACAGTATAATCTTTGTCATGGGGACTTCTCCGTGCATATAGGAGGTTTGGGAGCATCCCTGACCTCTTACCCACTGGGTACAAGTCACACACACACACACACACACACACACACACACACACACACACACACCATAGTTATAATCAAAAATACCTGTAGACACTGTTAAATCTCTCCTAAGATGCAAAATCAACCTTCATTGAGAATCACTAGATTAGAGAGATAGGTATGGGTCAATATAAGAGTGGCTTTGCAGGAGGATTGAATTTTATATTCTAAGCAAAGGAAATCATGGAAGGAAATGATGTGATCAGCTGTGTCTCAAGGAAATACCACTTTTTTTTAAATAGAAGATGTACAAAAGGACTAGACTAAGGAGTCCAGCTAGGAGGAGGCTACTATCCAGGTAATGAGGGATACAAGCTAAACTGGAGCAATGGCACTGGAAGCAGAGAAAGGAGGCAAAAGTGGGGAGAGAGAAGATAAAATGATGTCATGTCCTCCTCTTTGCCCTCTCCATCAAACTAATAACCAGAGAGCAAGCAAACTAAATCTTAAAATGATTATCACTGGCAAATAGATTTACAATGTGGTGATAGAAAAATGAATACTTCATGAAGCCTTCCCAAAGACACATTACTGCTTTTTCAAAAATCACTTCACATTAAAATTAATACATTCATTTATTTAACAACAACACTATTAACTTCTAGGGCTACCAGAAAATAGAAGAAACTATGTGTAAACATATGTAGAATTACACGCATAAAATGAAACCATGAGACTTGGGTTGGTGGCCTGTGAAATCTGAAGAGACCTCAATCTCTCACTCTTACTGCAGCTTCAGAAACTTGCCCCACCCCAAGAATAAAAATTTAAATAAAATAAAACTTCAGGCAAACATGCGGTCTCTTTCCAGGAGACAGTCCCTCTCACGCATACCTAAACACATTCTGTCCTTGAATTTGTCTGGCACCATTTGTCCAAAGATCTCAAAGTGTCAAGGCATTTCCGAAGGCACTTGAGTCTCCTCTGAGAGCACCGTGATATGAGAAAATTAAAATGCCCTTGCTGGAATGACTGCCGGAGTGTGACACACAGGCACGCCGTTTGCCATCACCTCCATCCCAGCTGAGAGCTGCCAAAGCAACAGCAGAATGAGCCCAGTTTATGGTGACACCGCCACATTCCACAAAGAATGGGCTGTGAGATTGCAGCTGACAGCCTGGTGGCCCTCCTGGTGGCACCTCCAGACCTCTCCCAGCACCATGCCTACATCTCATGTTCACCAACTTCTGCGGGTCACCTCTGCCTGACCCAAACACAGAACCCTGTGTTCTTGGAGGCTGTCATGCAAATTGAAATTAGAGCAAAACCAAACAGTGGGTTGGCCTGCCTTGAATAGCACTCTGGTAGGAGAAGCATTGAATTGGCTATATTAACATTTTTTCTCCTTTCAAGTCTTTTTTTTTTTTTTTTTATTCTCCTACCTTTTCTATTTCATTTTCAACACTCAGGTAACTGACTTTATTAACCAATCTCTCTGGAGACCGCTGGTCTTTCCAAGGAGATAGTTACAGAAAAAGCTTATTCTGCCCAAACTTACTATTACTGGAACACCTCAGGAGACATAACATTTATAAACTTCCTGTCACCCAATGTGCTGTTCAGAAGCCATTCATTTTAACTTAATTTGCAGGACTGAAAGTCTCAAGCTCGCTTGCTATATAAAAAGTGACTTTTTTAGCTATTACCCATTATCATTTTGCCTCCTGCCAATGGTACAAAGTTAAAGAGCATCACAGAGCTGGAAACCCTCCATTTGTAGTTAAACGATGATCTCCAAGACAGTTCTACCTGGAAGGCAGCTTCCACCCACAGAAAAAAATAATAATAATAATTTCAATATAATAAGCTACTCTAGAATGCTGGTGATATACTGTTTTAGGGTCAATGAATACGTCATAGAAATCTTTGAAAAATGTGATTTAAGCACCAGTTTTCCTGCTGCCTTGTCTTCATTTCTTTCTTCTAATATTTGTCTGTGCTTATTTATTTATGTGCAGAAAACTAAAATGCCTACCTCCAGAAAATTCCCAAACTGCTTATATAAGAAATCATGTACCATTTTATGGTATGATAATTGGAAAAACTAATCAAATAATGCAGATGCCCTTCTATAGAGATTGACTATTTGCAATTCAACACAATCACCACTGAGATCCATAATGGTAGGGAATCTAGAGTCCTGAAAAATAAATTGATAATCTGGATATCCTTGGCCCAGCTCACTTATCACCCCAGGTCATTCCCTCATGTACAGTCACCTGGAACCAGAAGTAACAATTAATGTAGAGTAGTAGTTTACTGTAGTAAGATGCTAAGACAGTGAAGTTATCCTCCTTTGAACCATGTATGAGTTGGGAGCTTATATTTGGAAAGAGACTCAGGTTTTCTTCCCACCAACTTTAAACCATTAAGCCAATCATCTTAAACTAAATTGAATCATCTCGTTCACCTCATTTGGATATTGATGCTGTATTCACTCTGTTGCTCCGTGAAACTGGTTTCATTTTTTGCTAAATCCATCTCTTGACACTTGGGTTCACCTTAGTTGACTTCTGTCTTTCCCTTTCTCCTATCTTCTCTTTTTGGGGCTACTATTTGGAGACTTGCTCAACTTCTTCTTCTAGTTATTCTGGTGAATGCTCTATTTGAACCATCATCCCTCATTGCCAAGTGCCCTTCCTTGTTCTTAATAGTTTTCAATTTCATATCATTTGTTCCTGTCTTATAGAGGCAACAGACTCCAATATCTTCTTAACTCTCGCGGAGAATAGTAGTTATCATTGTTTTAAAATTATTTTGAATTCCCTAAATTCTCTGTTTCTTCAGAGGTCAGTTTTTTGTGATTACGTTTAATTACCCTGGATATTGTAAACTTCAAATGTAAGTCCAGCTAAGGACAACTGGCCAGCTGACAGGCTTCCCCTTGGGGTAACGGGGTGGAGAGGGGAGAACCAGCTTTATCATGAGCTACATAAGTGACAGAACTGAAGGGCTTTATTCCATGACCATAACACCCACACTAACAGCCCAAATTCTCCCTAAATATTTGTTCAATTTCTTTAGAAAAAGAATACACTGGATTTTTATTTTGTTGCTGCTGTTGTTCTTGCCCAGAGCAAAATACTTGGTTGTCCGACTTTATGAAGGGAGAAGTAGACTCCCTGTCCTTATATAAACAGGTCTTTAAATATGACCTGCAGCTCTGAGTTTCTAATGCACAGTATAATGACTGTAGAAAATGTACTGTAAATTTCAAATGTACAGCTAGAAGAAAGAATTTGGAAAGTTTTCACCACAAAGAAATGATAAATGAGATAGTTATGTTTAACCTGATTTAAATATTATATCATGTGTACATGTATCAAACATTATGTCTTATCCGCTAATATGTACAACTTTTATATTTTTATGTAATACTCAAAAAATAAATTAAAAATTTATACATATATATGTATATATGCACAAATATATAAAACCTTCAATTTCAACTCTCTGTCTGCAAACTCTTGTTCCCACCTGCTAAGTTTATCTATTGCTCCCGAGTTTGAAGGCTGTAGGCTTTGGAGGGATACTCTGGAAAATCTTACTCCTTTTTCTCAGTTGCAACAACTTTTAGAATATTATGGTGGGTTTTTTCTGCAATCTGCTCTACCACTCTTCAGAGAGATTTCAAGAAGTAAAAAAAAGTCCATTTATCACCATTCCTTATGTAAATTGAAGGCATCAGCATTATTCTCCCCTAACTACTTGTCAGTCAGTCTTTGTTAATTCAATATGAAATTGGAGTCCTCATAATTATTAGTAACTATTTATAATGTTTACTTCCTTATTCCAAAAGTTGTCTGCAGATGTATATTTATAATTTTCTGAGAATCGTACATGTGTGACAGTCGGTCTGAACCCTGGTAAACAAGAGAATGCTTTGTCTATGTGTTACTTTTACACATTAACAAAAACTAGAAAAAAGAGTTGGGTCAAAACTTGTTCCCTCAACACCCTATTATTACCTAGTGCTTTGTGTCATAGAGATTTCTCTTTCTTTATGTGGTAGTTAATAATGTAGAGATGAAGCCTGCATTCAGCTTGAATTTTGTTCAAAACCTTTTTGGGATTCAGGATTTTGTAGCAATGCTTTTACTTGTCTATAAAGGTACAAACACTTTTTTTTTCCAGGATATGTCTGAAAGCACTTAACTCTGTTTATTTTCTCTGGGAATTATTAAGTGCTATCAAATGCTGACTCGATCGTTCTTCCATTTGGGAAAGTTTTCTTCTTTATATCTTTTATTATTACTTTGATACCATGTGTGCTGACCTGGTCATCAGAAACCCCTGATATCCACGCCTCCACTATCCAGGCTCTGGCTTCCATATTAACTTTACTGTTACCGCCTTCATCTTTTTTATCGCTTCTGCATTCTAAGAAGCCTCCCCAGATTCTCTTCGTGGTAACGGATGCAATTTTCTATAGTTTCTGTTATGTTCTTTCATCTTTCCAAAGAAAACTTCAATAACATTCTTCTATTTCCTGTAGTAGTTCATTTTTCAGATACGTTCCATCTGTATCCTCAAGGCAATGATTCCTTTGCTCAAGTTACAGAAATGTTCCAGAGACTCCATGTTGGTTTTATTTGTTTGCTTGCTTGCACACCCTTTACCAAAGAATTTTATTTAGGTCTTTTCTTTTCATGGATGTTACAAATATTGCTCTTAATCCTCCCATATCCCCCCAAAAGCCTTCTCTGTCCCCTGGATGCCAAAAGAATTCCCCTCTGAACTCTTAATGTGGCGGGGGGGGGGGGGGGTAAAATCTAATCCTTGTGGTAGGTTGTATTTTGTTTTCCAACATGGCCATGGAAGTAGCTACCCTCTGACACGCTCTTCTACAGTATAATCTTCTCACTCTCTCATCAAGAGGTGGAACTGAACACTCCACGCTTAGATACACTGGCCTCAGTGATTCAGTGATGCCAAAAGATACAGCCAAACTAACCACACTTCATGTTTTCAGAAACTATGTCAAGAAAGACCACGCACATCCATCTGCTCCATCTCTAGATGCTCCTCTTGGAACCCAGCCTGTGAGCCGTGAAGAGTCCAAGCCACATGGAGAGGTCACGGGTAGGTGCTCTGGCTGACACTTTCAGTTGAGCCCAGCCTTCAAGTCAGCACCACCCTGGGGGCCAGCCCTGAGAGTGAAGAAACCTTTATGGATTTGAGTCCTCTGCCATTGGGTGGTCCCATTCCTTGTGGGGAGAGCTGAACCATTCAAATTACTACCTCATTAGCATGATTCTGTGGTTGTTGCCTTTAGCCACCAAGTTTTGGAGTGGTTTGTTACATGGTGATGAATGGAAAAATTTTACTCAGACTTCTTAGATGTCTCCACCATTTATACCATCTGATTTTTTTTTTTTTTAGAGAGAGTGGGGGGGAGAGAGAGAGAGAGAGAGAGAGAGAGAGAGAGAGAGAGAGAGGGAATTTTTTTAATATTTATTTTTTAGTTCTCGGCGGACACAACATCCCTGTTTGCATGTGGTGCTGAGGATCGAACCCGGGCCGCACGCATGCCAGGCAAGCGCGCTACCGCCTGAGCCACATCCCCAGCCCCCCATCTGATTTTGATAAGCTGAGATGGAATCAACTTTTCTCCCACTGTTTGGTATACTACTGATAGAATGATTTATTTCTGGATATGTTTCATTGGGACCTGAGAAGGAGTGTGAGGAATGCTAACAACCCCTGCTTTCCCTACTTATTTCCACCCCTTTCTTTGACTGACTTCCCATCCCAGATGTGAGATTCTATTGTTCATCCACTTCGACTGTCAGCCCACTGTATAACTGAGGAGTGATGAGAAAACGGAAAGGCCACATCTGCCCCGGAAAGGAATCCCCATGTGGCATGAAGGGATGTTCTCAGGGCTTTCTCACTAGTATGGAAGACACTTTCTGTCTCCCCTGGCTGGCCCTGCTGATCTGACTAGGGGCTACATGGTGTCCTGGTCATTGCAGTTGTTTCAATCCTGCCCCTCCCCCACTGGGCTCTTGAAAACAGATTCAGCCACTGACTGACTACTCAGGTTCCAAAAGGGCTGGAGACTTTTCTTGAAGCAAGACCATCTCCTACAGAGTGAGGAAATTGTGTCCATTATTTACAATTTTTAGGGCAGTTGAGTGAATAAGGTGTTTTCCCCTTTAAGGACATAAATTTTGTGGTTATTAGATCACCTGCGGAGTAAACACAGCTTAGCATTCGGTCACGGACACGGTACCAACCCAGACACAAAACACCAGAGTGGTACCACAGGCCCGCATGATTCACTCTCTATAAACCACTGGGCCTCTACGGCTCATAAATATATTATGCCTTCTTTGAACTTTTATTATTTTCAACCCAGACCATACCTTGGGAGTGGCTTGTACCAGAAGTTTATGACTCACTGTATAAACTAATCCTTTTTCTATTTTCCCTAGATTTTTCCTCCTGGCCCAATCATGGACTTGGGAGCTTGGTAAACACGTACGGATGCCCTCTGTGGCCTCGTGGCTTTGATCACCTCCCCAGTGCGGCCTTCATCTCTGTGGACTGAGAGTCTTAATGTTCTCAGTTTGACCTTGTGGGTTAGCCCACGTATTCCATCATTCCTTTCACGCGCCCTTCACTGGCCTTTCTAAGAAACATATTTCTTTGTCAAGTGGCACTAACCACACACACTCTGCCAGAGCCGGTGTCCCAGCCCTTTTCTTCCACTCTCTCGTGGGCTATTCAATTAAGCATGCTTATATGTTTTTAGTGGGTGGGGGCAAACAGGAAGGGAGAACTATTTCAAAGATCATGTCAGAACACGGTTTGGAAATATTTGGTCGCCCAAACGATGCCAGGGGAAATGACTCCCTGGACTCCTTTACTATCTATTCAGACTTGAACGGCTGGATTTCCAAAGCATGTGGGAGCTACAGCGGTAGGCCTTGTAGGAAAACAAAGAGCCTATTTTTGTACAAATGTTCAGGGAGGAGGGAGAAAGGAAAAAAAAAAAAAGAAAACAACAATCCTAAATTTTGTACATGGGGAAAAAATTAAAATAGGATGGCAGCTTCATTTTGATATTTTGGTTCTTAGAAGCTGTTGTTTTTGTAGGAATGGGGAAAAAATAAACAAGTGGAACAGAAGGTGTTATACACAGGAGGAATATAAACACAGACTCATAGTATGTCAGTGCTTAGAGGAGAATGCCAAAGTTCCTTCTCAGTAGGGGTTTCCAGAAATCAGGCTATGGACCAAAGAGGGGCTGCTACTGTGGGTTCCACACAGGGAGCTTGTTACAAAAGCCCCAGGAGACCCTCCCCGGAAATACCAATTCAGTAAGTCAAGGCTAATGTCTAAAAAATCTGGGTTTGGGATTTTTTTTTTTTTTAATTCTTCAGGATAATTGGATGTATAGCTAGGATCAGTGGTTTCCAAATCTGTAATTGTTTGGGGGTTCATTGCTTTTTATTTTAGCAGCAGAACCCTCCTCTGAAATGAAATCAATACTTCAGAAACTAAACACAGAAAACCCCTGAGAGCAGCTCCCCTGGTTGAACTGGGAGTGCCCAAGCTGAGACCTCCTTTCATCAGCACCCCTCCCTCCCTAGGAGATCCAACAGAATTTAGTGATTCAGCAAAATCCCCAGGGAATCTGAAAGTGGCCCTGACACAGTTGTCCATGACTGCTCTCGACTCATCCCTTAATTTTTCTGTTGAGGGGACTGGCCCAAAGAGGTGATGTCTACCGAGTTCATACAAGTAAAATAAAGGGCAAATCGAAGCTAGAATTCAGAACAAAATCCAAGGCTGTGTGCAGCAGCTGCGGAGAACATGGGTCAGCAGGAGGCCATGGTCAGCTCCTTCACCAATGCTGGACTCAGGGCCCCTTCCTGGAGGCCCCAGCGGTTCTTCCCAGAGCTGGCTGGGTGTCCTTCAGCAAGCCCAAGGAGACTTCATACACTCACCTTTCTACAAAGCCTACTTCCTCAGTGATGCTCCCAGGGGCCTCTTCTAGCCTCCCATAGAGGGAGCTCCTGGTAAACCAAGAATAAAGCAAAGACCACATGTTTGACCTGTGGTGCACCAAACTTCTGTCATTCGCCTGCTTCCTGTTGCTCAACCTTCTGACAGTTCTCTTGTTTAACAGAATATTTACATATCCAATGAACACATGTAATAAATGCATAAGTTTGGAAGCATAATAAAAACAGATGCCTCTGAACCTTCCACCCAGCTCGAGAAACATTTCCAAAAAATGTTCCTACGGACCTCTTCAAAGCCGTCCTTGGGACCTGTCTCTCTACAGCCACAATATCGTCCTGACTCTTTGTTCTTTGTCCTTTTCTTGTATCAATGTGTAGAGTTACCACAGAAGGCCATAGACCTAAATACTATGTTATTTGGGTTTGCTTGATTTTGACATTTAAAAAGCGGCATCATACCACGATCGTGACACTTCATCTGTTGCCCTCCTGTTTCTGACATTCTCCTGTGTTCGCATACCACCGAAATCCATTCACTTTTTCCTGCTGTCAGGGGTCCTACAAGATGCGATTATATGTACCAGGCATCGTTCCAGGTACTGGGATGCAGCAGAGAGCAAAGCAGACCAAGCTCCTCCTCACAGTGCTTCAACCCCTGTGGGCACCACCAGCTGCACATTTTTTTTAATCCTGTCTCCTATAGAGGCACATGTGGGCTTTGGGAATATTTTTCTCCTAGAATTTTTGCTACCATTAATAGGATGCTTTGTGGTCTTCTGTGCTTGCCTGCTAGAGTTTCTCTAGGGCAGTAGACCCCAATGCTAAGGGAAGATGAGAACCACCTGCAGAAGCTAATCCATCCCAGCTACTAATGATAAGAGATTAAGAGCTTGGAACCCTCAGGATGCAACTTACAGCACAGCCACACACAAAAATCACCTCGGGAGCCCACGTGACTTCCAGCTTCACTGGAGGCTAATAACTTTTCAAGACTTCAGAAAGCTAATTATTGGCCATTCTGCTCCCAAGAAAATGAAAGACAGCCTGGTGTAGTAAAAAGAAGAGGGGCTTGGAAATCAGAAAACTCATTTAGCTTCCTGACACTGCACAAATAAATAAATTAACGATCCTTCCTGGGCTTCGCTTTGCAAGTCTACAAAATGAGAATATTTATAACTCCTGGCTTATAGGTTTATGGTATAATTGGAGAATACCTTGTCAGGGATAATTACTGTTCACTCTGTTTACTGCATGCCAGCCTCTCTGCTGAAGCCCCCCGAACCGTCATCATGCTGAATCTTAGGTGTTAAGTGTTGTATCCATGGTGGACCCATTAACTGACATGCTCAAGTTCCCACGCTGGGAGAATCCAGATTTTCAGCCTAGATCCATCCAATTCCAAACTTTTTAACTCCATTACTAGATATATGTCCTTTCTGAGCCTGAATTTCCTCCCGTGTAAACTCCACATAGTAGTACTAAGTATGACATTGCATTGTTGCAAATGTCAAAAGAGGAGACCCACATGCAGAACATTGAGCACATGGTCTAGAATTTACTCAGAGCCCAAAAATCCTTCATACCTCTTACCCTACTACCACCACTGCCTTCCATTTTGTTATGCTTTGTTTTATTATTTTTTAAAAAATATTTATTCCTCAGTTGTAGTTGGACACAATACCTTTATTTATTTTTATGTGGTGCTGAGGATTGAACCCAGGGCCCCACACTTGCTAGGCAAGCGCTCTACTGCTGAGCCACAATCCCAGGCCTGTTGTTTAAATTTTCTGTCTTATGAAAGTCATCACCATCTGTCCGGTTGTCCAAGTCACACTCCAGACAGAGTGACTTTCTAACAAAAATGATTGCTGAGGTCTCTACCCAAAGCTCTTGATGGTTACCTATGCCCTTCAAAGTCAAGTCTAAATTCCTTAGCAGGCAAGGTGATGCCCAGCCCCGTGTAGCCTGATTTCCTCTTTGCAGCTCACCATCTTGACAGACACAGAAATTACAGAAAGAAAGAGAAAAGAAAAACTTGTCTTGTATGAGAAACATTCTTTTTCTTTTTTTCTTGTAGTATTTGAGATTGAACCCAGGGGCACTCTACCACTGGACTACATCCCCAGCTCTTACCATCTGTCATTTTGAGACAAGGTCTTGCTGAGGTACTGAGGCTGGCCTTGAACTTACCATTCTCCTGCCTCAACTTTCCAAGACATTGGGATTACAGCATGTGCTACCAGCCCCACTAAGAGCCATTCTGTTGATATAAAGATAATGATCACTGTTATTCTCCATGTATTAATGTCCCTATCTATATTACCTTCTTAGCCCTCACAGCCCAAGCTATATCCTTTCAGGACCTAAAAGACAAATGTCTTTCATATGTCCCTTACTTGATCACAGGCCCAAAGAGGTCACAGAATTTACAAAAGAATCCCTCCCAGTCCTGGTTCCACACTAACTGATTTCAGCAAAGAAGCCAATCCCCAACTCCTAAAGCATTTATTCTCTCAAAGCGACAGGTCCAGGACTAAATATATAGAAAAACCTCAGCCACACCTGAGGGGAGCAGGTGGGTCCTAGCCTTGGTGGCATGTCGGCCGGTGCATGCTAGGTGAACGTAGCTTAGAACCTTCACCTCGGTTTAGGAGAAACTGCCCATCGGTTTGTAGGCAAGCTCTTCATTGATCACATCTGATTAAAAAAAAAAAAAAAAAAAAAACTGCACTAGACAAATTGTGTCCCCTCTCAAAGGAAACAACACTGACTTCCTGCAAAGCTGAGAAATTCTCTTGGGGTTGGGGTGGTGGCTCCGTGGTACAGTGCTCGCCTGGCACTTGTGAGGCACTGGGTTCAAACCTCAGCACCACATAAAAATAAATAAATAAAATAAAGGTCTATCAACAACTAAAAATAAAAATAAAATAAAATAAAAAAGAAATCCTCTTCCCATCCAGTATATTCAACACCATCTAAAACTCCTTGTTCTCTTCAGCTCTGTGCTCCTCCATGGGCTCTGCCTGGTGACACTGTCTCCACTTCCTCTTCGTCTCCCCAGAACAAATGTCACCATCCTGGGACTCGGGGCTGCTCTGAAATCATGAGGAGCTGCCTTTAGGGGAGCTGGTGCCTCAATTGCACACTTGTTTCAACTATAGAATCACCCTCTGCAGGTTCTGAACTGAACCTTCTGAGGTTTGAGCCCCTGGCAGCCTGGTGACAACCCATACCTTTGCCACAGGCTCTCCAAGACAGTCTTTCCTAAGGTTTTGAATATTCCAAACAAAGAAGCGGCTCTGCATGCAGCATTGTGCGTAGTAGGAAGATCTGCTTTTGGAGTTTTACTTTCCTGTACCATTTCTTTATCCCACTCAGGAAGGTCACATGGAGTTCATAACAGCTTTGATTTATTAAGATGGCCTTTTCATCCCTAATACATGTAAGGCTAGTTTTTTTCTGCTGACACTGAATGTATCTTTTCCTTGTACCATCCCTTTAGTTTCTGGACAAGGCATGCTCTTCTAATAAGTCTTGTTCCCTATGGTGACAGAGATCTATGAAGCCTGTGAGCTCTGAGTCTGCCAATACACTGCTTTATTTAAACAAATCCTCCTCTTCTTAGTTTCCCTTCATTGAATAATACTAACCAGGATGTAAGTTCCCATTAGACCAACACCTAAACCAGACCGACTATCTATGAACATCCAAGCTGGCTTCCCATTAGTGTTGCTTCTCTGGTGCCATCCTTACAGCTGACTCTATATATTTCTTAGGAATATGATCCTACTACCACCAAGCAATGATCTGAAAGTATGTGTCCTTCCAAAATTAATATGTTGGGACTTAAACTCCAGTGTGATAGTATTAAAAGGTGGGGTCTTCAGGAAGTGATCAAATATTGAGGGCAGAGTCCTCACAAATGGGACCAGCAACCTTACAAAAGGACTATTGAATGAACCAGACAAGCCTCTTTTACCCTCTACCTTCTGCTATGTAAAGGAGCTGCATTTATCACCACCAGAGGAGGCAGCAACAAGGCGCCATCTTGGAAACAGAAGCTGGACCCTCACCAAAATCAAAATCTGCCTGTGCCTTGATCTTAAATGTCTCAACCACTCTGGATCTGTGAGAAATATATTTCTGTTCTTATACACTACCCAGCCCCAGGTATTTTGTTATGGCAATACAAATAAAGACATAACATATCACCTTAAAATTCATTCAGTATTCCCTTGAGTATTTTACACACATTTTCTTTGTCTTTCCTCAACTTTGTCTAGATTATCTGGAACCAATTGGTATAACTATCAACATTCTTGGGGGAGAAGAGAGTGAGTCAGATGATGTCACTCTGCTCAAAACCATTCACTGGCACCCCATTTCATTCCGAGTAAAAGTCAAAGTCCTTGCGATGATCTTGAAGGGCCTACACAGTCATCATTAGACTATGTAACTTTAAAAAAAAGGACCACTTAATATTTTTCTGGATACTCTTTTGTTGGTTGCAGTTATTCCAGTTAACACTAAGATTTGATTTCTTCTGATTCCCCTTGAGCCCCAGCCACCTTTGTGGATATAATAGCAACTAAAACAACTCTAGACTTTATCTTTCCAGTTCTTCAGGTTGAACTATTTATTGTCATCCCTGACTTTCTTTCTTTCCCATCTGACAACCAACCTGTCAAAATATATCCAGAAGCTGACCAGCCTCCACTGCCACCGTTCAATCCAAGCCACCTGCAGCTCTCTGCTGAGATTCTGCCACAGTCTCCAGACTCCCTGCTTCCTCTTTAATCAGAGTTTATTCCCAGATCAACAACTGGAAATACTCTGTTAAAACATGAGTCAGATGATGTCACTCGGCTCAAAACCATTCACTGGCACCCCATTTCACTCAGAGTAAAAGTCAAAGTCCTTGCGATGACCTTGAAGGGCCTACACAGTATGGCCCCTGGTACCTCTCAGGTTATCTGCTCTTGACTTTTCTGCTCCCACTTCACAGGCCTCCTTGCTCCCCAAACCCATCACTCTCCTGCCTCAGCTGTTTGCTTTGACGGTTCCTTCTACTCATGATGCTCTTCCCTTTAAACCAGGTAGCTCCGTCCCTCAATTCCTTCAAGTCTTATTCAAATATCACCTTCTCTTTCAGGTCTGCCTTGACCACCACCACCCCTCTCCTCCCAGAAACTCCTTTAACCTTGATATATTTTATTCTCTACAGCACTCATCATTTTCTAACACATTATATAATTTATTTTTAAATTATTTTTATTATCCGATTTTCCTACTAAAACTTAAAAAAACCACAGAGATAGAAATGTTTTCACTTTTTCTGCTTACACTATATTTCAATTACCCCAAATCAGGGCCTGATGCATAGGATGCATTCAAACATTTAATGAATGATTATTGAACAAATTCCTCCTTTTTTAGTACTTCCTTGAGGAGGAGGAACATAAGAATAAAATTTGTTCTGACACTGATCAGCCTATCCCTAGCCTTGATATATTACTGTGGTTCATCCAAGAATAGCTCCGCTTTTCATTTAAGGGTTCTCTCTGTCCCTCCAGATAATCAGTCTAATTTCTTGGCTTTCATTCCTCTGCTTTCCCTATTTTGCTAGCAAGACTGAAGTATGTTTTCCAGACCATTCTAGGTCCTGCCTGGCTTCCTAAGCAAACCTGGCTGCTACAGATAGAGCTCTCCAGAGTTCTCCAGATACAAGGCTCCTAACTGGCCTTCTTGGCCCTTCAATCAGACTTTTTTCTATTGAATTGTTTTTCTACTACCACACAAGAATCTGGCATATTCACTGTACATTGAAGGTAGTAGTGGTTCCTCTTCCTCCTCTTTCTCTCCTCCTCCTCCTCTTCTTTCTTCTTCTCCTCCTCCTCCTCCTTCTTCCCCTCCTCCCTTCTCCACTCCCTCCCTCTCTCCCTTCCCCCCTTCTCATAAAATTTAAACCTCTTCATGGGTAAAGCCACCGTTTAAGTTCTGGAAGTCTAAATCTGTGGCCAGTGCTTATATAGTCTACAATCCAGAGTAAAACTCAGACCAAGTACTAGATATAATCCTTACAGGCTCATGGTCAAAGAAAATAACATCTAAGAAGTTAACCACCTCTATGGCATGTCCTCTTGGCCTGAGTATCGTTAATCAAGGGTCAGTAATCTAGGGCAGTCCATCGTTTCTACCTGGAACAAATCATTAAAAGTCAATGCTTGAAAGGCAAAGGGAACTTGGTCACCTCTCAACCATTTGACATCATCTCTGAAGAGCTGGCTCACAGATAGGACACATCCATACCAGAGAGGGGAAGAGACTGAGCCAGATGTAGCCAGGACCTTTCCCAGATTCTCCTCACCTTCTGTGGGGAAGAGTGAGTAAGGTAGAAGCCAAGGCCAGGTGGAATATATGATAAAAGTTCCTCAACTGTAGGAGATGTCAGCAATGTTGAGTCAGTATTTTCATCTCCACCACATGAACAGACCAAGTTGGCTGCCTTAGATCCATATTCCTGAGGCCTTAACATCACCATACTTCTCTGTATTCTTCTTTTGTTCCTCATACATACAATATTTTTTAGTGTTCTCATTTTACACTAAACCACTACTAACATTGGGGCAGAGACCTTGTCCATTTGAGTGGCCAGAGCCTAATTCCAGAGCCTAGGACCACGCCTGGCTCATAAGGGCCACTTTATTAATATCTGTTAAATGAACAATTCAGCTCCAATCCATTTTATGCCAAATAAAGAAAATTGTGCTTATCTGACATATCCAGAGCTTGAGGCTGCCATACACAGTTTCATTGTAATTTTATTATTTGGAAGCTTAAATTAGCCCAATGCTTATGGTGAGACCCCCTTCACTCTCTCTCTCTGAAGAGAGCGACATGGGCTGTGAGTCGGCAGGTGTTACAGTTAATAAAAGAAATCACTGAGTCCAATGAGGCATCTGAGTGTTTCTCTTCCTGATAATTGTATTGTTTCAGAATATTCCTAACTAACCATCAAAGATTCATTCACGCAAGGAAAAACTATATTTACAATTATCCCAAATACGCCTCCTGCAGTGCTCCAACTATTTCCCCCAAATAAAAGCTCTGTTCCTTTATCCCATGAAGCGTGCACGCTCTTGAATCATAAACAGATTCCATCGCTGCTCAGCATTTGACTAATGGTTTTAGATTTCCAAACTGTGCTGTGGGATAAACTGTATACTTTAGTATGAGGTTTAAAGGGAACGTTTCCCAAGGAGTTTATGGGACAAAGTACACACAGTTGGACAATCAGATGAAGCTGCCAGGAGGTCATTTGATAGGTTGAATAAAGCTCACTGTAGAAAAATATAAGGGTCAAACTTGGATGAAAATGGCATGCACATTTCAGGCTTCTTCACATCTCGGTCATGTCTTAGAAGACAGTCCCCTGCCTTCTAAGTATAGAATATATGAGTTCTGAAATGCTCTCTGCTGATACCTTCTCCTGGCCTATTGAATAAGTTCTTACAAATGGAGACTTTCCCAGGCCCAGCATGGCTCCTCCAGCTGCCATCCCCCTCTTCCTCCCCTACCTGAATCCTCCTGACAGTGCACTCCTCTCCCCTTCTCCATGTGCACTGTTTGTGGATTTCTGTGACCTGCCAAGAGCTACCATCTTCTCCTGGCATCTAATGAAAGGTACCAACCAATGTCCGAAGTCCTTGAAATCTCTGAATTTGACCACAAGGCAGAAACTCCTTGCCTCTCCTCCTCTATGGCTCCTCCCTGGCTCCTCTTACCTTACCATATTCCCTTTAGTGACTCCAATCCCTCCCTAACCACCTCCATCCTTCTGTCTCCCAACTCTAACACAGCCAGTTGTGACACTTCCACTTGGACATGGGCATCTCCAGCTGAACAGGAGCCAAAATGAACTCATGGTCATCCCCCAACCTGTTCTTTTTCCTGAACCCCCAAATGGAAAGCCAAGAGCCTGACCTCCCTGTCTGAAATATCAGATCCAACTCTTCTCCCTCTGTTCAAATCCATGGTCTCTTCCTTATCCCTGCTGTCTGTTTCCTAATCTGGACCCTATTCTTCCATTCTGAAGTGTTGCAACAGCCTTTTAGCCGATTGCTTCTTCTCTCTAGCCTTGACAATGCTGCCAACAAAGTTATTAAAGATCTAAATCGGATTATGTCACCTTTGCTTAAAAATTCTTCTTTGACTGCCCAGCATCTACAGAATAAAAGCCAAGGACATTCGAAGGGCACTTACAGTCCATTCTGATTTGATCTCGATTCACCTTTCACCATTACGTGCCACCTATCCCCACCTCTGGATCTATATTTCAGCAATTTATAGCTGCTTATAGTTCCCTAAGCACACATAACCAGGAAGAATTTGCTTCATGGGACACTTGAGAAACATCACATTTCTTTATTTTTCTAGTTCAAATTAAAACTGCCTCAGTCTTTCTTTGCCAGAGTTGGTGGGAAATCTAGTTCCAGGGATTAGAGTTGTGGCCTTGGTTTCCAAGTTCTGTGAGAATCTCAGGACTCAGCCCAGGAAGAGGTCCTGTCCCCAGTCTGCGAGTCTGTGACTGTCCCTGCTTATTTATGTCATGCCTCTGTAATGCTCTCCACGGGGCAAGGGGGTGGGGGAGTGGCAGTAATAAGGGCATCTCTGTGCTGGCCGCTGTTCTCAGCAAGCTGCATCTATTAGCTTACATGTTCTTCCAAGCAAACTTATGAGGCAGGGGCTAGAGGGGCAACGGGATATTGCCTCCCCATGCCACTTGGGCAAACAGATTATCTTGAGCCATAGCCAGTTGAGAAGCAGCAGATATTAGAAAAACTCCCTGCCCTCCCCCATTTGGCTAAAAGCAGGACATACATTCACAAAAGCGTCTCCCCTCATCACTCTCAGGAAGGACAACAGTTAATCACCAGTTGGAGATGGCTTGTTGGCCTGGAGATGACACCTGAGGAAGCTAGTATCAAGCCTCACTCACTGGCCTTGATCTAGCCTTAGTTCCCACCTACTCTCCTGCCCACCGTCTGACCAGCCCTGGAGTCTCAAATTCCTTTTCCTTTGTCTTGTCACTTCTCTAAAAACAGGATGTTCTATATTGAAGATGCCTGAGTTCCAAACCACCTCTTTGATTTACCTATTTCTGGGTACTCCCAGGAGTTCCATGTATAATGCACGAGAATAAATTTGTTTTTCTCTTGTTAATCTGTTCTTTATACAGGGACCCCAGCCAAGAACTTAGAAGGATAAAAGGAAATTATGTTTCCTCATCTACGTACTATTCTTTCCAGCCCCATTTTGAAAGTGGGGAAGCCAAGGCACAGAGGTTAAATAATCTGAAGGGGGTGAGCAGCAAGGCGGGGGCTTGACCTGCCAGCCTCCCCAGCACTTCAGTCTTTCACGGTGTGGCTCTTTGTTGACTGATGGACTGGCCACAGAGGAACTCGGCCATTGCTCCTGAGACCACCCGTCTGATTGACACCTACATACAAGCATCCAAGTACCTCTTCCCTACCACGTGCTACCATCATATCCTGTGGCTAAGGGAATCCCCAAATCCCTGTCTCTTTCTCAAACTCTAAGAAGCTACTCACTCCTTTTGAGTCATTTCCCTTTATATTATAAAGTATGAAGCTGCACTCCCTCCCTGCAGGAAAAGCTCCCCGGCTCCCAGGCATCTGGCTCCCTAGCTCTCTCTTCCCCCTTGGCCTCATGTCCCTTAATACACGGGCAAGGTCATATTTGAGGGACTTTACATTTGGCTCTTTGCTTTGCCTGAAACTCTTCCCTAAGACAGACCTCATATGATCAAGCCTGCTGTGCTCACTTAGGGCAAAAAGTAGGAAGTTGAGGATTCCTGCACCACTAAGAAACGGAAATGAACAACTCAGTAGCTTACATTGTTCTACAAATCCTGCTGCTCCCCCTAATCAGGACAGAAAGTCTATGAAGCTGCTGCTATTATTATTATTATTATTATTATTATTATTATTATTATTATTATTATTATTATTTTAAATATGGCTCCTTAAAGAAGCTTCCTTCCTGCTTCCCATTCCTCTTCCAGGACTGAATCTCTACCTTGAACATCTTCTACTGATGAGCTTCCCACCACACACTGTACTGTCCTTAATATGTTTTATTGTTGTCCTTCCTTTAAGATTGAGGTCTGCAGAGTTAGAAACTGGGTCTGATAAAACTCTACATCCCCAGTCCCCAGCAGCCACCCAGAAAAAAAGTTCAAAGACCCTAAATTGTTGGATAATCGAAGTGAACTGACCCCAGGTCTACACTGTACCCATCCTTACCTGACAACCTCTCCACCTTGACCAACACCCCCTGGCTCCAAGCCACTGTCATTCTCTTCCTGGATTAGTAAAATGTCCTCCATGCTATCCACAGTGCTTCCACGTTTGTCCCTTTACAGTTTGTTTTCAACCCAATAGCTGGGCTAATCCTCTTAAAATATAAAACAGATAACATCACTCAAAACCTTCCAATGGTTCTTGCCTTCAGTTAAAAGCCTTGCAATGGCCTGTGGGCTCCCTGTGATAGGCCCCCTCCCTCATCCCTATGGATCACCCAGCTGCCTTAACTTCTGTTGTCCTTTAAACACACCAGACATATATCCCCACCCAGGGTTTGCACTTCCTGTTTCCTCAGCTTGGAACAAGTTCCCCATAGACCCTCACAGCTAACTCAATCACCTCCTCCTTTGTTCAAGTAAGATCTCACAGAGACCTTCCCCATCATCCTATGTTAAATGCCTGGCTTTATTTTCCTTCATAGAATTTTTCACATCCTGTATAATACAATATACAGAGTATGTGTATATGTGATAACACAGCATAATTTACTCACGGATCCTATTTCTTGCCTATCTTTTCTACTCAAAATGCAAGCTCTTTGAGGACCTGGCATAGGAGACACTCAGTAAGTCTGTGTTAAGAGACTGATTCTTAGAACAAAGGACATGATGTCTAGTCTCATCTCTGCTTCTAACAGAACAAGTCATGTATTATTAGATGCTTCAACTCTGAAATAAGGTTGGGCTAGAAGATTCCTTAATCAGAAATTTATAATAGAATAAGAAAGAAAAATCTAACATTTTTTTTTCCTGCCTACTTTTGACTTTTATGCTCTTTAAGGAAAAAGTAGTCATCCAATCACAATCTCAAAACATCTACTGATCCTTATACATAAGAATTTGTCTCTGAAAGAAATGCAATCCTTTCCTCTAATAGTAGCCTATAAGGAGACACACACACAAACATGAAAACATAACCCCCCCACACACACACACACCAGATTATGAAAGTATCACAATTATTTTTCACCAGAATTCCTATCCAAAGACTTTAGAATCTTTCTCAAACTCCTGCAAACATCTATTTAACCTGAAATGTATCCAAAGAATTGTGCCCCATCCAGAGGCCTCGGGGTTGAATTCCCTTCCCAGCTTGGACTCTTGGGCTGTGTTTAGTCCCAGGTGCCTCTCAGAGGTTGCATGTGTCCTGTTCCCACACTTACTAAGCTCCTGCACCAAGCTCTGGGTTGATTCTCACAGGTTCTAGCTGGCCAATGACAAAGCTCCTCCAATTATGCAAATTTCCAGCTGGGCACACCAATGTCTGTCCTTTAGAGATGCAGAGACTCAGCTAGACCCTTGGTGAGATATAATAATGAATAAGACATTCTCCTTGCCCTCCAGGTGCTTACAGGCTAATGATACCTATAGAACTAATTAACTTCTAAGGGAAAAGGAGAAATCTCCAGTTGTCCCAGTTTTGCTCACATTCAAGTTAGACAAAGTCACACCAATTGCTTGTTGGTCTCTGTAAAGGAATACCAAGGAGAAACCACTGCCAAATCAATACATTTTAATTGGAAGTGTTTATGAAACCCAGGAGAGTTCCCTAAATGTATTAATTGCTTCCCAAGGAAATATAAAATTCACAATTACGAAAGCCACAAAAATTAATACAATGACAGCTCTAAAGGATTGCTTTGTAAACTGTTGCTAAATGCATGAAAATAAACCAATTGACCTTTTAAAAGGTTTAAAAAAAAGAACCCACAAAACTCTGAATGATCAGTATCCAAGAATTGTTTGCCTTGAGACTAACTTACTCAGGGCAGCATTACAACTTAGTTAAAAGAGATTTTATCAACTGTATCATTAATTTTAGAAAAGTTATTTCAACAACAAAAAAAGTGACTAAAGGTTAGATGTGAATTATCCTCCCCTTCCTCCTACACCCACAGTGTATTAGTAAAGGTAGAAAAAATTCTCTATTAGTTTTAAATTTAGACTTTAAAAAGTAGTTGGAGGTGAAAATAGCAATTATCTGTATCCTACAATTCTTTTTTCATTTAAAGTTTCTACTGAATTGCATCAGACAATAGACAGAAGAGCTGGTCTTCTGGTAAAATACCACACACACGGCTTTCAAAATTTGAAATCTCCTGTGGAACGAGTCTGCATTCAATAAACATTTCTGAGCAACTTCCATGTGGCTTTTGCGGTGTTAGACATTAAGAAACAAAGACAGAAAGACCCAGAACCCAGCCTCAGGGAGTACACAGGTTTAGGAGAACAGGGGTATTTGTTTTATCAATGTCACGTACACTGGGAAGTGAGAGCCAAGAAAAGGGACACTCAAGTCTGTCCACTAAGGATGAAGCAGTACAGCTGAATATAAAAGAACGGATCAGACTTTATCAGGCAGCGAAGATGGGCTCACACACTCCAACAGAGGAACCATCATCAGTGAGAGGTACAAAGACCTGAAAAGATGGGTCAGGGTCAGAAAATAGCAAGTAGCTAAGAGCAGACCCTTCAGTGTGGGAATCAGTGGGACATGGAGCTGTATAAGTAAGCAGAGACCAGACAAAATTAATGATCAGTGATTGAGCACATATTATGTTCCAGGCACAGCAATAGGTATTTTACATGGATTATTTGATCTCTCCAAATACCTTGAAGTGAGTACTATTATTATCCCAATTTCACAATTAAGGAGAATAAGGCTCAAAGAGGCTTTTATTAACTCAAGATCTGACAACTGGGCAATGGCTTTGAAACCATCATTGTTGAGGGTCCCCAAGCTTAATCACCTTTCAAAGGATGAAGAATCTTATTTTTTTTTATTGGTTGTTCAAAACATTACAAAGCTCTTGACATATCATATTTCATACATTAGATTCAAGTGGGTTATGAATTCCCATTTTTACCCCAAATACAGATTGCGGAATCACATCGGTTACACATCCACATTTTTACATAATGCCATATTAGTAACTGTTGTATTCTGCTACCTTTCCTATCCTCTACTATCCCCCCTCCCCTCCCCTCCCATCTTCTCTCTCTACCCCTTCTACTGTAATTCATTTCTCTCCTTATTTTTTTTCCCATTCCCCTCACAACCTCTTATATGTAATTTTGTATAACAATGAGGGCCTCCTTCCATTTCCATGCAATTTCCCTTTTCTCTCCCCACCTCATGTCTCTGTTTAATGTTAATCTTTTCTTCCTACTCTTCCTCCCTGCTCTTAGTTGCTCTCATTATATCAAAGAAGACATTTGGCATTTGTTTTTTAGGGATTGGCTAGCTTCACTTAGCATAATCTGCTCTAGTGCCATCCATTTCCCTGCAAATTCCATGATTTTGTCATTTTTTAGTGCTGCGAAATACTCCATGGTGTATAAATGCCACATTTTTTTTTTATCCATTCATCTATTGAAGGGCATCTGGGTTGGTTCCACAGTCTAGCTATTGTGAATTGTGCTGCTATGAACATGGATGTGGCAGTATCCCTGTAGTATGCTCTTTTAAGGTCTTCAGGGAATAGTCCAAGAAGGGGAATAGCTGGGTCAAATGGTGGTTCCATTCACAGCTTTCCCAGGAATATCCATACTGCTTTCCAAATTGGCTGCACCAATTTTCAGTCCCACCAGCAATGTACAAGAGTACCCTTTTCTCCACATCCTCGCCAGCACTTGTTGTTTGACTTCATATTGGCTGCCAATCTTACTGGAGTGAGATGGTATCTTAGGGTGGTTTTGATTTGCATTTCTCTGACTGCTGGAGATGGTGAGCATTTTTTCATGTACTTGTTGATTGATTGTATGTCCTCCTCTGAGAATTGTCTGTTCAGGTCCTTGGCCCATTTGTTGATTGGGTTATTTGTTATCTTATTGTTTAATTTTTTGAGTTCTTTGTATACTCTGGATATTAGGGCTCTGTCTGAAGTGTGAGGAGTAAAAATTTGTTCCCATGATGTAGGCTCCCTATTTACCTCTCTTATTGTTTCTCTTGCTGAGAAAAAACTTTTTAGTTTAAGTAAGTCCTATTTGTTGATTCTTGTTATTAACTCTTGTGCTATGGGTGTCCTATTAAGGAATTTGGAGCCCGACCCCACAATATGTAGATCGGAGCCAACTTTTTCTTCTATCAGACGCAGAGTCTCTGATTTGATATCAAGCTCCTTGATCCATTTTGAGTTAACTTTTGTGCATGGCGAGAGGAGGGGATTCAGTTTCATTTTGTTGCATATGGATTTCCAGTTTTCCCAGCACCATTTGTTGAACATGCTATCCTTCCTCCATTGCGTGCTTTTCGCCCCTTTATCAAATATAAGATAGTTGTAACTTTGTGGATTAGTCTCTGTGTCCTCTATTCTGTACCATTGGTCCACCGGCCTGTTTTGGTACCAGTACCATGCTGTTTTTGTTACTATTGCTCTGTAGTATAGATTGAAATCTGGCATCACTATGCCGCCTGATTCACACTTCCTGCTTAGAGTTGCTTTTGCTATTCTGGGTCTTTTATTTTTCCATATGAATTTCATGATTGCTTTATCTATTTCTACAAGAAATGCTGTTGGGATTTTGATTGGCATTGCATTGAACCTATAGAGAACTTTTGGTAATATCGCCATTTTGATGATGTTAGTTCTGCCTATCCATGAACAGGGTACATTTTTCCATCTACGATGAAGAATCTTATACACCAAACATAGGAGTTGAGGAAGCCACTGGGAAGCCACTGATAGATACCAAGCACAGGAGTGACATTGTTGGGTAAGTAAAAGGACAGCTCTGAGGGTCTGGCATAGAGATTTTTCCGTTTTGCAGGTTGTGGGAGCAGGAGGTGGTTGGTAGGGAGAGGGAAGGGCACAAAGGTCAGTGTCCCAGCAGTGATGAGATGCATTGCTTAGGAAAAGAGAAAACAGAGGCCTGACTTGGGCTGTAGGAGTGGAGCCGGAGTGGAAGAGGCAGACACACAAGACATTCAGGAGGTAGACTAAGGGGAGACTGGGCAATACTGATGGGCACTGGGTACAGAGCAGGTGCAGGGCAGGAAAAGGAATTCAATATCAGGAAGGAAATGTCTTTCCCACTCCTGATGTTTCCTTATACACAAAAAGACATCAATTAATATAAAGCTCTTCTCTGCCTTTTTACTTCAACCCTCCTGGAACTATAGCATTTTTTCCCCTCAGGTTGAATTTGAAAGAGAAAAAGGCATTCCTTCTTCCTCTCTCAGGGGCAAGTTACCCTTACGAAGGGTACATGTCCATGGAGCAGGGAATCTAATAATTTGAGAAAATAATCTGAACAACCCAGACAACGAGTGCATGACCAGGAACATCTAGAAAGAAGACAAAAAGAGGCAACTGAAGGAGCATGAGTCACAGTGTTGGGTGGTGCCCGTGGTGGTGTGGGGTCATTTGGTGGTATACAGAAGCTTAGATGGTCCATGTGGCCTGTTCTGACAGCAGTTGTCCTGGACAAGAGGCCATGTATGGTTGCCCCACGGATGATCTTGGCCGTGGTGGCTCCATCCATAGCATGTACAGACAGACCCTACTAAGGGTCCCAGCCCCATCAAAGCAGAGGGACAGGTGATGGAGGGGTAATCCAGAAAGTGGGATGGTTAAAAAAAAAAAAAAAAAGACTTTGCTACTTTTAAGTGTAAACAACTGAGTTCCATGTAGATGGAAAAGCCCAGGAGAGATTAGGTTTAAATTGTTAGTGTCTTATACATAGGCAGTAAAAACAAAAAGGGGTGGGGGGGAGAAAGAGGTTTCAAATGCATGGGATAAGAAAAACAAAACAAACTCTAATAAGACACAATGATAGTAGCTATCTCTATTACCAATTTTTATTCTTTGTCAGCAGGCACCAATACCTCAAGCAGCAATATTAAAGGGGGAAGACAGGTCATTGTGGTGTGTTCCCCCAGGCACGAGAAGTTCCCAGAGCCCAATCTCATGCTGGGATACTTCTCCCACAGAAATGATGCTTTAGGTCACAGGTTGTTTCAGACAACTGGCATCAGCTCTCCTATCCTCTCCTCTCCTCCTGTCTCCTCCCCTCCCTTCTCCTCCTCCTTTTCCACCACCTCCTCCCTCCTCCTCCTCCTCCCAGATGCCACTGTGCCTGTGACAACTGTAAATACCATATCCAGGGAACACAATTTTGCCAGGGCTAAGAAACAACAGCCCAAACACTGGAATTTGCTTGTTTTCTAATCAGTGGTTTTGAATGTCCTTTTAATTCTTTAGATTCTTTACAAGATTTGCTTGTGGGGATTTGGAATTCTATCAGGACAACTTTCAAAGGATAGAAAGACTTCCTAATTCTGCCTAGATTCTACCTGGGCTGTGGTTCTTAAAAAATCCCCAAATATATCTAGAATCAAGAACAATTCTAAGACTGCTCAAAATAACAAATTGAGGAGAATGGATTATTGATTTAACTTTCCTTGAACTTCTAAGTCACCATAGCAAGAAAATACAGTTTGGGACTTGAATTCTTTGGGATTTTATTGTCTGGAGATTTTCATTTCTCCCTAAACCATTTATAGGGGAATGATCTTCAGTTTGGACACATCTTCATTCTGTTGGAATCTGGGTTTTGAAGTATCATGATGCTGTCATTTAACTTCATTGCAGGACCTGGGCAACATGCCACCATCGTGTAATGGAAAAAGAGAGCAAGGGTCAATAGTTGGCTTTGGGAACCCAAATGGCCTTGGAGCTACTTTAGTTGAGACTTGTCTGATCCATTTTAGAGCCTTCTTAGTAAAGTTTTCACTGCCTACCTATAGCTCCATGATGATCTTCAAAGAAGCAATGGAAGAAGGAGGTAGGAGCACGCCAGTCCACGGCTGCTCCTCTCTCCCCTGCACCTGAGCCTGGCTCCAGTTAACAACGCTTACAGCTAGTGTTCTCACTCCAGAGGCACCTCTTTAGTGAAGGCATCCATTACAATAACAAACCTGGTCATGTTTTATCTCTTTATCCTTTGGCCTGAATACCACCTGAGAAAACAAGACTCTGAAACTTCTGGAGGTAGGGCCCAAGCATCAGTGTGTTTTAAAAGATCTTCACGTGACTCTAATGTATAGGCGGGGCTAAAAACCAATGAACTATGTGACCTCTAAAGTACCTTCCAACTTAAAAAAATAATAATAATACTGTGATCCTACCAACAGCTAGAGGAAATGACTTTGAGGCCCTTGGACATCCTTTCTAGCAGCCCTGAGACTCAAATGCCTAGTGTGCAATCAACCTTCTAATGGGAAAAAAATACATAAGCTTCATGTGTTGGTCCCAAAGCTTGCCTCTTAGGGCTCCCCCACCGGGTCACTGCCACACAATCAATGGTGGAACTGTTCTTTACTGTAACTTGAGAGGGAAATAATCAGGAACATCCCAGCTACACCACAGCCTAATCACAATGACTGATATTTCTAGGGCTGTGTTCATCAAGCCTTTGTGTAGACAGACTCTTAAGGTCAGACTGATTCTAGAATGATTCTGCCTCCACAGTTGGAATCTTTTATAAACTGAAATTCTCCATTCAGCCTTCCCTCTTACCTAAGTGCAAAATCCCTCCTAATGGTAGCATCTGTTGTCTGCAGCAAACAGAGTTGATTACAGATGCTCTGAAAGGAATTTAAGTCCTTCCTCATGCTCCTGCGGAGGTGATGGTGTGATGGGAAGCAGTAACTCTTCTGATTAGGGGAAAAAAAAATCTTTGGCTAAATAGTGAATGCAATAATAAGATAAAAAGATATATTATTATATAAAATATTAATATTTGTTGGATTTTTATCTCTTCTTCAGTACTAAATACAGCCAATAACCATACATGTACTGTCTCTTACAGATACAGAGCAGGTGTGCAGGTAACTGGTTACCAGGCAACGTACTGGCTGGGGATTAGAGCACACACTTGCATGGCCGTAACTCTGAATAATGCAGACCTTGTTAAGTGATACATTTTTCATTTTCTTAGTATCACATCAAGTTTTATACCACCTTTTTTTTTTTCTCCTTTAATCCGGGGAACATATTCCTATTAAGAACCTTGAAGAAATCTTACCATCGGATATTTCTTTTTTATTAAAAACAATGAAAAGAACAGATTCATTATATCTTATCCATCAAACTTGTTATCGACCTAAACATCTGTTCGGTTTTTTGTTGTCGTGTTTAGAAAGAATAATTATCCAGCAGACCTTATAAGAAATGAATTCCAACATGCGGATGAACTTTACTAATGACTTGCTTTTATAGTTCCTCAAGGAAAAAGTTACCTATTCTCATAATCCTGTGTATTCTTTCAAAATGAAAAGGTCTTTGGTGGTTATTTTAGATCTTAGAGGGTTATTTTAAACTACCTCTCAAAAGCCTTCTGATCCTTAATAAATATGATCAAAATCCATTTTAAATGCTTAGAGCTCCTTAGCCCTGAGTTTAGAAATTGTCTCTGTTCTTTTCCCTTATTTTCCTAATTTAAGTCTTATCCTGCATTAAGAATGCTAAGCAGCAACTAGGAGACTTTGGTATATAGGAAAGTTCTCCAATACTTATGATAGCATAAGTTTCCCCTTTGTTTTAAAGTTGTGTGTCTGTGTGTGTGTCTGTGTCTGTGTTGAAGTGGGGGAGGAAAAGACTGACTAATCCAAAAGGACCCCTGATTCCCCATTTCTTTGGAAATGTTAAACAAGTAGATCTGCTTAGATTGCCTTTCTGTATATTCCACAGTAAAGCTCAGCATTTTGAAACCTATTTTGTGATTGTTTAAATGATTTGCCTCCTGTGGAGAAGGTACTTACAAATAGAAATGGTATATAAAATGATTTCAGTACAAGGAAACAAAGTAAATGTTCTCATCCTTAATTTTAAGCTTACCTATCCTTGATTTTTTTTAATTACAAAATTAGCAAGTATGTTTTTCTGAATCTAAGAAAAAAACAATGAAATTTTGTCTTAACCATAAATCTAGAGAAAAAAACATTCTCCCCCAGCACGTGGTACTGAGGTCTCAGTTACAAATACAGAGAAAGACCATGTTTCCCGCAGCCTTCGGGGTTCACGCAAGGCTGCAGACAATTGCCTGCCTCAGAGAATGGAGCAGTGGGGACTTGCTTCCGACCTGGTGGCTTATTGAAGTTCAAACTGGCAATTTTATAAACTCTCCAACAGCTTTGTGTAACAGTGTCTATTATTTATGATTCCACATCTTCAAATTCATCTATGGTATACTTAACTTGAGCAGAACACTAAAAAATGGTAAAGTAGGCAACTTCAAACTTCTTAGGGACAGAGCTATGAAAGCTATTTCTGCTCCTCCTAGCTGCTCCTTTTCCTATAAAGGAAACACAATGTTTTCCATGCTGGGGTTGGATGAGGAGCCCATGTGTAATTTCTTGGAGTAAAATGAAAATTTCATTTATTTGGATATAAAATTTACAAGTTAGATACAGTGCTTACATCTAAAACAAATATCTGAACTCAGAACCTCTCAAAAACAGCAAAGTGACATAACTGCATTGGTTTTTCAAGATGCTGCTGTAGGGAGACATCAGCCACTATATTGGCACTTTCTCCACCACTGCTGCCCCTACCCACCCCACCACCCACCCTACCCCCATCTACCCTGCTGTTTCCTAACAGGATTCTTGTCACTTTGTCTTGAAAAGGTCTTCTGACTGGTAAGTCAGCAGAGTTAATTTAAAGAAACTAAAGGTAATTGTAAGCTACCAGATCTGTTTAGTTCAAATTCTGTTCTGAGATTTTCCTGGTACAATGAAAAATATATTTTTGTTTACCTAGTTTTACTGTCTCGGACATTTCCAAAACTTATCTATGTACAGAGTCTTCTTATAACTTAAATCTCAAAATGGTAATGTCCTCAACAGTATCACTGCAACACAGATCATACTAAGAAGATACTCAACCTAAGAAAGTAGAACTTCTTGGGCTGGGGTTGTGGTTCAGCAGAAGAGTGCTCGCCTAGCATGTGCAAGGCCCCTGGGTTCCATCCTTAGCACCACATAAAAATAAAAGGTATTGTGTCCCAACTACAACTAAAAAATAAATGTTTAAAAATAAATAAAAGAATTTCTTATCACAAAAATTTGTTTTGAGTCAAAACACAGATAGATTTACACACATACATTCCTGCCTCCCTTTCAAAAGTATGTGCTCATATAATCATTTAATAATCATTCAATTCAGACATAATACAATATAGGTAGAAGTTTTAAACTAAAATTTTCTAAAGGCATTAACTGTCCATCTAGAATGCCTTAACTGGTAATACTCTTTAACCCAACAAGTATTTTTCTAAAACTGCCTAAAGTTGTCTCCATTTCTGAGTCAGGAAATAAAGGAAAAGTGGAAAAAAGATAGCCTATAAACCTGTTTACTGGGCTGGGGTTGTGGCTCAGAGGTTAAGCGTTCACCTAGCATGCGTGAGGCAGTGGGTTCGATCCTCAGCACCACATAAAGTAAAATAAAGACATTGTGTCCATCTAAAAAAAATTATATATATCTTAGTTTACTTTTGTAATCTTTCCTACAGAAAACAACTTGTACTTCTGGGTTAAATCTTAGACTTATAAATTAGCAAATATTGCCTGGCCTGATTTTGCTATTAAAATGATTTTACTATCTACAATTGTTTTTTCCCCTTACAATGAGAAGACATTGGAATTTTAAATTTGCAAAATGTAAAAAAAGTCATAAACTGATATTTTACATCAATTTTAAAACAAATGAAAAAAAAACAATGTTAGAATCAAAATGAATTAATAGCACCCCTCTGTCAGTCTATTTGATCATATGAATTCCAGGTTCTCCTCTTCCTGTGCCCCTGGAGCTGCCTGAAAGCCACAGTCACATTAGTTTCTTTGCTCTGTTCAGCAAAAAAAAAAAAAAAAATGCTCGGTTTTGCCTTCGAATCTGAATTTATTCATAGAACCCTCCAATTCTAAACGTTGTGATCAACTTTTTTCTCCCCCCCCCAAGTGTAAATGCAATCTAAACCTCATTCTCTGAGTAGACACCTAAATAATTACCTTTTCAGTTTATTGCATTTTCTTCTGTTGCTTGAATCTTTTCAGAAATAGGGTAGGCCAAAAATTATTACTGAGAGAAAATGTATTAGAACGTCTACCATGCCCACATTTAAAATGTCAGCTTTGTGATTCATTACTTCTTGTCAATTCTCCTATGCAATTGAATGTGGTAATTAACAAAGTCTGAATAATATTTTCCAGGGGTCTTTAGGGGGTGGGAGTTTGGGGGCCAAGAGAAATGGGCCTGTGGTTGAGCCAGGTCAGGGCTTAAGGGGAGATACCTTAACCAGCCCACAGAGTTGAACCTCTGATTTAGACAGGAATGCCCCTCAGCACCCTCACCCCAAACAGGCCAGGAAGGGCTGGGTACTGACTTCCTCTTTGACTACTGAGGGAGAACAGGTTCCCTGAGAAACAGATAAAGGGTATCAGCATCCCCAATTGTATCCTTTGCCACCTACTACTAATAAATTCTCTGGTCTATTAGAATGTGTCCTTTCCATTACCAGCTACAAGTTAGTTTCATATGTGAATAATTATGGATATGGATAAAGGGAATAAATGTTTATCAAGCAACATTCTTATATCTGGTACTTTCTAAGCATTTTCTTATTCAACTTCCCTCATATCCATGAATGGTTGTATTCTTACCTACCTATTATACATGAGACATATAGAACTCAAAAGGCCAAGAGATACCCTTTTGCAAGGAAACACAGTTGTGAAAAACTGGCTTGGGGATTCACATTTAGGTCATATTTCAAAGTCCCTGTTCTCTGTACATTATCTTGGAGACTGGTAAGATCTAGATTTCCTCTCAAGCAGAGGAAATTTAATTTGGCATTGAATAGCGTCATCCGACTCTTACCTCTGAAAATAGTTTTGGCAGCTCCTCAAGTAACTGATTTGTATTTTGTTGCCTAACATTTATTTCTGTTTGATAACATTTCCAATATTTAAGCACACTGAAAATTTTGTTGATCTGCTGACATTTAAATTAGTTTTTGCATGCCTTTCCTTCCGACAATTTTAGGTCATTGAATTTCAGAACAGAGTCATGATTATAAAAAATAGCTTTCTCCAGATGTAAAAAGACTATTATATTATACACAATAAAAAGGCCAGGGATTAAAGTTTGGAAACTATATATTTCTCAAGGTGGGTCCAACAGACTCCTGAATCAGGATCATCTTAGAAATTTGTTAAATGCAGAATTTTGAACCCCACCCGAGAGATATTGATCTTCGGTAAGAGACCATGTTCTCTATATTTTGAAAATAAAAATTCTCTACCATAGACAAAGCATTTGAAAGAAGTTATATTGTAAAGATCCAAACTGTGGAAGTTTTCATACCCCAAGAGTTTCAAAGAGTTACTGAGGTCTTAGATTTGAAGTGGACCTACATGAAATTATCTAGATTTCTCTGCACAAATATACCAATCATCTCATGGGAAAGAATAGTTTCATGTATGTCATTATTGACATGGTTAAGCAGATTAAGTCATCCATATCTTTATAACAAACTGGCAAACTAACACATGTACAAAACTTCAGAGGGACCCCAGACCTAAGGCAACTGATGCATATCTTCTTCCTCCTTTCTTCCTGTTCTACCCTTATCCCTATACCACTATATGTTACATGGCTGCTTTCCTCTCCCATATCTTCATGTTTCCTAATGATTATCCTCAAAACCTAATATGCTAGCATAATTTTGCCTTTAAATATATGTAACATGTGAAGTCATTCAGGCCCCTGTCAACTCTGCACCTACTTCTCTTCCCACATTTCTCTCATCTCACCTTGCAACAATGCTCAACTGTAATTGCCTGAGCACATAATCCTGACTCACCACATCCTTCCTTGTGGCAAAGTGACCTTCAACTCAGCAGCTTCCTTCCCTGATGGAACTCAACTTATCTCCCAAGGATAATGCTGGAAGCCTCCCCTAATGCAGTCCTTCTGTGGGTAAAGTAAAGTGTTCTCATTACTGATCACCATCAGTATTACTGATCACATCAGGATCATTCAAGGAACTTTTGATGTAAATACAGCCCCTCCAGCTCTCGCATGGTTAATGTTTATGTGGTCTATCTTTTTACATGCTTCTACTTCTAACTTCTTTGAATCTTAGAAACTAAAGTATGTTTCTTCAAGACAGCATACAGTTGAGTCTTGCTATTCATCCATTTAATCATATTTTTACTCCGCTCACATTTAATGGAATTATTGTCATGGGTAAATGACAATAATTGAGAGATTTTATTAATATAGGTAGAATTAACCCCAGATAATGTGATTAATATATTTGCTTTTGGATTTCATACTTTTAAATTTTTGCTATAAATGTAAATACAGTTGAATTTATTTGTTTTTAATATCCTTTACACTTTTTTGATTTTATTTCTTCATTTACTGCCTTTTTCTGTATTAAATGTTTTTTGGTATACCACTATAATTCTCCTGTTAGATTTTTAGATATATCTTATGCTTTTTGTTAGGGTGTCCTGTGGTTTACAGTATGCATCCCTAACCACAATATACTTCAAATTAATACTGACATAATTTCAGTAACATATCAACTTAGCTTCAATAAAGTTTCATTTCCTCCCCACTTTTTTTGTGTGATTATTGTAAAATAGATATCATTTCCTCCCCACTTTTTTGTGCTATTATTGTAAAATATATATATGTACTGGATTCTAGCCTCTAGGTTAGGCTAACAAAGCTAAATTATAACATATCAGATCCTCAGTCAAAGAAGACAAAATGTAGAGGTCAAATATTGTCTTTCAATGCTTTTTGTAAAGAACAGCCATTTATTGGTCTAATATAGGAAAGTGCGGGTGGAAGTGAGTGATCAGTAGTAAGACAACAATAGAGAAAGAAAACATCGAGAAAAATTGATTCCAATCCCCTCGCAAAAAAAAAACAAAAAAACAAAAAAAAAACTCCACTTTTATGACTTTATTCCTCTGAGCTCCAATTCCTTTCTAAAAAACCAAACATAAAGGATGAGGTAAGGACATACAGAAACATTAGATAATGTGTTAAGTGTAAAAATGTACCAGGGAGCTATGCTCGGTGGTACACTTCCTTAATTTCATCAACTGATGAGGATGAGGCAGAATGACTGCAAGTTCAAGGCCAGCCTAGGCAACTTAATAAAATTTTGTCCAAAAATGAAAAATAAAAAAAGAGTGGGGATGCAACTCAGTGGTAGAGCACACCTATCTACCTATGTGTAAGGCCCTTAGTTAGATTTCAACTAAAGTACCATGAGATAAGAAAGTCAAAGGAAGAAGATAACCATGAGGATGAAGATGAGAGATGAGAAGAGGGTATCATGCATCTTAGTGATGGAAAACAAAATAATGAAATGAAGGTGTAGGGAATAGTGATGAAGCTTTGATGGGTAAAATTATATACTATAATAAATAAATATGATATCTTGAGAGAGAAAAAAATTCCCTTTTATCTTAGGTAAATTTGAGTTGGATTTTCTTTAACTTACAATTGAGAGCTTTTATTACTATAGGTAGAAAATATGAGCTCTTCTCAGGAAGCAGTCAAATTTGTATGGAATTGGGAAACACGGGGAGGGTGTTAAGTGATAAGGCTGAGAACTCTAGATCCTAGAATTCCTTTAAATTTAGGTTAAATATATTCTGAGTTTAATGAAATTCTACTACTAAAACACAGAGAGGACAAGTACCTTGCTGAGGTCACAAAGCTAGATAGTAGTGAAACTAGGGTTCAAGGCCATAGTTCTGTTCCTAACTCTGCACTAATATGGTAGCTAGTAGCCACATGTGGCTGTCTACATGTAAATTAATTTAAATGTAATTTAAAATTCAGTTCCTGAGCTAACATAAACATATTTCAAATAGTCAATGATTCTATGTATCTAGTAGGTAGAGTGTTGGACAGGGCAGATACAAAGTATTACATACCAAAGAAGATCCTAGGACCACCTTTCCTAGAGGGTTTTTCTTTGTTGTGTGTGTGAGAGAGACAAAAAAAGAAGCCTAGATTATGATACGTAGGAGTTACTGAACAGTATTTGGGCTAGAATCTCCACTTAGAAATCTGGTTTCCAATTTGTATGTATACAGAAAACAAACCAAAACACCTAATCCACAATCATTAGATTATGTTTCAAGTAGTAGACTTTCTCTGTGTTTCAGTGGTAGAATTGTTTTCTGTATACAAACAAATTGAAAACCAAGTTTCTAAGTGGAGATTCTAGCCCAAATACTGTTCAATAACTCCTACAAATCATAATCTAGGCTTTTTTGTGTGTCTTTCTCACCCCCCACAACAAAGAAAAATGTGGGTGTGTGTGTGTGTGTGTGTGTGTGTGTGTGTGTGTGTGTGTGCAGGTATAAATGAAAAGAAATTTGATTAGAATCATAAGAAGAAAATGAATCAGAACTCTGAAAGATTTTCTTAAAATACTTCTACTTCTAACAAATGCTGAATGTTTTCTCTGATATAAGGAGGTTGACTCATATTGGGGTAAGGAGGAAGAGCGTGGGAGAAATAGATCAATTCTAGATAGGGAAGAGGGGTGAGAGGGCAAGGGAGGGGGCAGAGGATTAGCAAGGATGGTGGAATGTGATGGACATCATTATACAAAGTACATGTATGAAGACTTGAATTGGGTGTCAACACACTTTATATACAGAGATACAAAAATTGTGGTACATATGTGTATTAAGAATTGTAATGCAAAAAAAAATGCTTTCATTTCTGACAATACTAGGATGATTCTATGACTTCCAAATGTAAAAGAATGAGTGATAACAAAGGCTTTCTTTTTCTTCTGATCCTTTTCTTGGTAAGGGTGACCTGCACTTTGCTCTGTGCCTCTTACTTTCTAATTCTGCTCTAAAGGTGAATCAGTCCTTCCCTAAAATCTCCACTTTGGGAATTTCCAAATAAACTGTACTGGGTCTCATTTTACTCTCTTGAGGCAATAAGATTATTTTTATGCAAATGCACAAAACAAAGAACCTACCATTACCATGCATTACATACAAAGAGAAATAAAATGAAATGCACACTAAGTACATACATGCCAAAGAGTAACTTTCATAAGAAGACCTACTCATTTGTTAACAAGAATCTCCTGCTAACCATTTTTAATCTATTTAGATTTCTGGAATAACAATGTACTCTGACTCTGATCTTTACCCAGTTCAACAAAGTTACCTTTGCCCTCTCCAGAGCTTATGTGGCATGCTTCCATAGACAACCCTTAAACCTACATGTAAATTGATGCCCAATATTTGAAAAGAGAAGTATTATGCTCATTCTGCCTCCATCTCTAGAAGAAAGGATCAGAAAGACTTACACAGTGCTGAACTCCATTGCAAAAGATTTTTATACAATAATTCAGTTTTATTCAGCTCCAAGTCTTACCAAGGTCAGATTCTCAAATAATCGGTTGTAAGGTGATGTAGGACATAACGAGTTCAGCTTTATTCCCTGCACTCCTGCCCTACAACCTGGGTAATCAAGGCAGATAACTGTACGTGTTATCAAGCCCCAGGTAAACAGATGTAGTTGGTAGATTCCAAGATTTCTTTTATGTTCTCTTCTCCCTTCACACCAATACTGGTTTTGAAAGATCATAAAACCAAGCTGTCTCAATTGATTTATTGATTGCATAGTTGGTTTAATTTCTGTCTTAGTCTAAAGTGAGATGCATGGTGAATTTCTGGTGTGAGAGAAGGACAAGGTATCACAAAGAGAATATGATTGCGTATCACTGTTCTCACCTTCCTCCCTCCATAAACATCGCAGGGACATGGAAGGACCTTCTGACCTACAGAAGAGCCACTCCAGAATCCCTTTACTGTGACAGTTAATGAGCCTCCTCTCCAGAGGACAAACGCAGCTGGCTGTTCCAGACTAAAGAAGATGTTCTTACCCTGACACAAAGTCAGAATAGCCCAGCTGTCATGAAAACTGGCCCCAAGGAAAAGAATTCTCCACCAAAATAACCCATGATGCCCAACAACCTTCCAGCCCATAACACGGAGGCCCACTGGTGGTACCTGGTCCCCTTCCAGGGCCAGAGTCCAGGCTCAATTCAAAAACAAATTTCTTCTAGCTTATCTTTACCACTCACCCATCCTCAATTGCATCCCCACTTCTTTGTGTGTGGCAGCCACCTATTCACTCTAGATACCCAGGAACCTCATTCTGATGCCATCTCTCCATGCTTCTCTTTGCAATTAAAAAAAAAAAAGTATCTGTCTTGCTTCTCTTTCCATCTAGGACCTGAGTGACAGGTTCATTCACGGAGCCAGGACACTGATGGCTGGTAATTGCTCCATGAAGTCCCTCTTCCTAAATACCTGTCTATTTTTTTTAAAAGAGCCTCTAATACCTTCACCAAAGAAATAAATAAAATAGAAATTCCAGATGACCTGGCATGATTTGTTTGACAAGGGAGGAGGAAGAATGTCTATTCATGTCTCTCAAATCTTCCTTTATATACTCTACTATATAAGGGAATGGATCATCACTGTTTTTTGTTTTTTTCCCCTGTGCACCAACATCAAACCCATTTACTTACCTACCGTTGAGATTCTATAAGACTAAGGGCCTAGAGGAAGGCAAAGTGTAGAGACTAATCAGAAGCTCAAACAAAACAGTGGCGACTGCTGACATGATATTGGCCCATATGTGCCCCACTAACTTCAATTAAATAATATAACTTTCAATCAGACTTTCTTAGAAATTGTCACACAGCAAAAATATTCCACTTAACTACACAAAGGCAGAAGAACCTGTCAAGGCTACCTTCATGAGCTCATCTGGGCGAACATCAATTCTAAACCCCCAGTTGTCTGTACATAACCTAGAGATAACTATTCACCATCCAGGGCTGTCACAGGGATTAAATGAGATGGTACCTGTTAAGGTAGCAAGCCTAAGGCCTGGCACAAAGCAGCAAGCCCCAAAATGCCCTTCATTCATCTTTATCCCCAACTTCAGGATTTGTTTCTTATCTCAATCCCTTTTTATGTGAACCTGGATACTTATAAAGATCGTGCTTTTCTCTTCTCCATAATCACTCACTCTCTCACTTGCATTATTTGGCCTGCCTCTTGAGACCAGCCCAGTCTGCTTCCCAGGGTTCTTTTCATGATGACCATGGCAACAGATGTGGACATCCTCCTGTGAACTCACATTGGCCAACAAGAACCTTCCAAGAGCACACTGAGTCCTGCAAGCTGGTCTACCTGAAGCTTCCAGCTCAGTTGAGAGAACAGGCTAAACAGATAAAACTGTCATAAGACATTTGAGACTGCATATTTTTAGTGTGTATTTATTTTTTAAAAACATTTTTGCGTTATAGAGTCTAAGTAACAATAACTAAAGTCAATGAGGGCTAATAATAAACTGGGCATGGTTCTAAGTATTTTATATACATATAGATAGATGATAGATAGATAGATAAGGTGCTCTTATTATTATTCCCATTTTACAGAGAAGGAACTTGAGGCACAGAAAAGTTAGGCCATTTTTACAGATGATGCAGTCTTACACTGCATAATTATTAAGAGCCATAATCATTAATCAATTCAATAAAAATACACAAAACATTGTTCTAAACATAAGGTTGAGTGTGCTGGGTTAGTGCGAGATCCTTAAGAGCATGAGTCACACTTTCCTGATATTTATTGTCATGGTAGACAGTCCATAAATGGGTGCTGACTGACTGACTAAATGAACAAGAAAGGCTTTTCGGAAGATTCAGGTCAACTGTAGAAAATCCAAGTAAAGACCACTTGTGGCAAGTAGAGATGATCTTCTAGCTCATATGTTCAAAGGCTAGATTTAACATAATTATAGATAGGAACCAATAAGATCAAAGTATGGAGTCCAGGGTTTTCATTGAGGGTAATGATGGGTTTAGATGGAGACAACAGGGCCTTCAAAGCTAGAAAGTGTGGTTAACACCATAGGCCACAGAAAAACCCCACAAATCCTTGAATAAGGGAAAACATTTGAGAAAAGCAGCATTTTAGAAAGACTAGTCTGGCTGGGTAAAAAATTGGAGGAGAGCACAGCAACCCAGTTGTGAGGTCAGGAGGGGACGAGCCTCAGTCTGCCAAGTGACCGAGCTGGAAGGAAGAGTTACAGAAGCCAAAGCACAAAGAGAAACAACAATCCAACAATTACTAGGTGTCTTTATGTGCCTGGACCGGGCAAACGGTTAAAGATAAGAGAACCCATGAGGCATATCCTTGGTGACTAATCACCAAGATGAAAAGAAAGTTGAGAGAGCCCTGCCAAGATGGCACCCAGGCATTAGACAAGGGGACCGAGGAACAGAAGGGAGAGACTCCAGTTCCAGACATGTAAGTTGATGGAGCTACCACTCACATTTTTCTTTCTTCCCTTCAGAAGTATCTATGTCTCTAATGAGATTTTAAGCTTCTCCAGAAAAGGAGAAGCTTCATATTTTCCAATATAGCTAGGGCACATTGGAACTAAACCAGCCAATGAGTATCTATGATCAATTAAGGAAATATCATTACACTCAACAGAAACCTCTTGTTAAAATCATCACCATAGCACAGTCTCCCTCTCGTCCCTGTTATCATTCTGCAGTGCTCCCCCTTTCCTCATTGCCTTCACAACACCTCTCTACTCCTGACGAGATGCTTCCTGCTGCTCCAGCCATCTGGCTCACTGTTGGTGAGCCTCGGAGACTCTACCGGTTCTGAAACATCACTTTTGTTATACTTTGGAAAAATTAACATAAAGAAAGAAGTGTATACTAAAGCTGGAAAGAAACTGAGGAAACGCTGTGATAAATGTCAGGAGGGCACGTGCATTATTGGATCAGAGCCTGGGAGGTCTAAGAGCTCATATTCCATTGCTGACATGCCTGGACTGTTCTATCTATAAATGGACAATATTCAGGTCTGATAAACCCTCACAAAGAAGCTACCACAGTATCGGACCCATGGAAAAAAACAAGATGGTTAGGAAGCAACTCCCCAGCACACCGTTTCCTAGGTGGCAAATAAAATACCAGAAAGACAGGTGCTATTAAAGCCATGCACTCCCCACTTGATAACAATATATAGACATGGATGGATAATACACAGAACATGTTTATTCCTCAGAACATTGCTGCTTACTGAAATGATCCCAGAAACAAAAGAAATGAGGACTCAAAACCCCCTAAAGATGGGTTTAAGTTCTTTAACAAAATTCTGATGGACACTATCTACCTAGATCCTTGTGTTAAGGACTTGGGCTGTTCTGGGCTTGTTAGGAACCAGAACTATAACTGACAGCTGGGATCTAGCACAGGGAAGGGAAAGGTGACAATGGTAGGTGTGTGTGTGTGTGTGTGTGTGTGTGTGTGTGTCTCCAAACTCCATCTTCTTAATCAGCATTAAGAGTTTCTAAAGGACTGAATGAGATTCAACTGCAATACTTCTAGAGAATTCCAGTGAGTTAAATCTACACACATTTCCTGAGTCACTACTAGGTGCAGGGTACCATATTACAAAAGGAAGCCATGTGAGGAAGAAAAAGAATACCGAAGAGAAAAGAAAGAAAGAAAACAATCGAAAGACCTGTAAGTCTACTACAAGATAGCTCTACAACCTTGGACAGGACATTTCACCCTCTCACATGCTCTAGAGAGAAGGGGTGTCCTTTCTCATACAAAATTCAATGTTTTGTTGTGTGGGTCTTTTTGTAATAGATATTATCTTGACCACAGAGGAAAAAGTATAATCACATTAAAACACATGGGTCTTTTGGAGGTGATCTTCCTTAAAGAAGAAAGTGGGAGACATCTTGGTTTCAACCTGCCATCTACATATTGACATTCCTAGATCCTAATTTTTGTCTCTTTATCCTTCTTATACAACATGCCATATTCATCCTCTTTCCTGCATGGCAGCCTCCAGAAATAGAAGTAATGTTGGCAGCAGCTAGAGATGATCCACTACTGGGTAGGGGCTGGGGGTGCTGACATCCCCTCTCAGATTTCCAATTTCCTAGGCGAGAGTGATCGAGAGGAGAAAGAACTTGAGGAGGAAAGACTTTCAGCCAGCTTCTGAAGTGTTTGGGGAGCTAAATACAGCTGTCCACCTCCATATGTAAGTCTGAAGCTTGGGAAAAAAATCTGGGCCAGAGATACGATTCAGGAGTCATTGGTATATTGATGATAATTGATATAATGAGAATGGATTAGAGCAGCCAGGCGAGAGGGTGCACAGAATGAGAAAAATACTTTGCTTAAGATGAAAAGAATGTCCAAATTTAACTGGTAAGCAGCAGGGGTCCCCTAAAGCAAACTAAGAAGGAATTGTCTGTAAAGTGTCATGACAACCGAGAGAGGGAGGTGTCCAGGAAGCGGACAGGACAGAGATCTTGATGAGGGAGTGACAAGCGGCAGAAGGATCCAGAAAGGAGTGAGAAAGAAAACCCCGATGCATTTGGTGATTAAAAGACATAGGGGCTCTCAGTGAGAAAGACTCCAGCAGAATGGAGGAAGTGCATGCGCAGTGAAGTGGAGAAAATAGTATTTTACTGGAAGGAGGGAGGCTGTGCGTTAGAGGGTGAGACAGGGAAGGGAAAGCTGAAGGCAGGTGTGATGAATTCTACATACTTGCTCTTTTCTATTGCCTGAAAATGGACAAAGGTGGGCTCCTTTTTTTTATTTACTGGCATGAGTCTATCAAAGGTCGATTTCAACTGACTCACAGCTGGGAGAATTGACAGATCACACTAAGAAGAAAATAACTTGGTCTCTCAGACCAGGGGGGCCCTCTAAGCCCCATTCCCCTGGTCTGTGGTGTTACATCTGTCAGGTTTTAAAACAGTCATTCAGCCTCTTTGTTGATCCATTTCCTTAGCCGTGGAATGGGAAAATAATTCCCTTTTAATTGGATCCTGAAGTGCTCAGGGCCTTTCAGGCTGCCCAGGATTCCGCCGTGTTTAGAGACAATATCTAAGCTCAGAAGTTTCCCAGCACTTTGCCCTAAGACTGAGAAAGCCACTTCTGTCTTCACATAAAATCCACAACCCAAATGCTCAAGATATAAATTTCTTTTTGTGAGTTTATTGGGCTTCAGACGCGGAACTGTCTCCCTGTGTCCTCCACAGGCAACTTCAAGTGGACAAGGGAGGAAACGATCCAGAGAGTCCAGCTCTCAGCTCAGGTTGGCTTCAGTCTGCTCATTTGTTCGAGCAGAAAACTTTCTAAAACTAAATTCCTACGGCATAGGAGAAGGCCTCCAGTTTATTGGATCTGTGCAGGTTCATTGGAATTCTGTTGCTTTCCTCTTAAATTTCAGCCTCTACCAATTTGGCGTCCCCCAGGAGCTGTTGTAGGCAGCCATACATCCTCTCTTGTAAATAAGCCCCAACTGTCTGCTGGAAAATTCCACTTGCCTCTGCAGCCATCTCGCACCTACAACCAAAGGCATCAACCTCCCCCCAACACTGGCTCCTGCCCAGACTCTATTTCTGTCAGATGACATCATTCTCCCCATCACTCTGGCTGCAGTGCTTAGCACCACCTCTGTGCCCTCACTCTCCTTGGTCTCTTGTATCTGTTCCCCAAGTCGGAAAATTTTTCCATTGAAATGCTTGGCCCATCTGTGTCACCTAGCTTCCAGTTTCTGCACGCTTCCCAAGTGCCAGCAACCATGCTGAGAACTTTACCACCTCACCTCGCCTACTCCTCATCACGACCCTTGGAAGAGGTGGATGGAATTTCTCCTTGTTCTGCCCAAGAGAAAAACTGTGCTTCAGATGACTAAATGGACTGTTGTGGACTGAATATTCATGGTCCCCACAAATTCACATATCGAAACCCTAGTACCCAGTGTGAATATATTTGGAAATGGGTCTGTGAGGAGGCGATGAGGTTAAGTGAGGTCATCAGGGTGTAGCCCTTGTCCAATAAGGTCGGTGCCCTTGTAACAAGAAACAGAGATGCCAGAGCTCATTTGCTGTACTATGTGAGAACACAGAATGGAAGGTGGCCCTCTGTAAACCACGAAGAGGGTCCTTACCAGGAAGACCAGCTGGCACCTTCATCTTGGACTTAATCCAGCCCCCACATTGTGAGGAAATCTATTTCTATTGTTTAAACCCAGACAACGCGGTGTTTTGTTATGGCAGCCCAAGCAGACTAAGACCAGGACTGCGTCCAACCTACTACCATGGGACAGAGTTAGGATCCGAACCCAGGACAACTTCTCTCCAGAAAGCATGTCCTGAGCTACTGTACGGCACAGGCTTCCAGGCCAGCTCTTCCACCCAGGACCCGTGGCCTTGCAGGGGAAGCTCCATAACAGCTCCTTAGTGACCCCCTTGCTTCACGCCTTCCGTGGCCTCCTCCAGTTAACCTGTGCATGTCAGATTTATTCTTCTTAAATAGCACTCGGGTCCCAGCAGTCCTCTGATCAAAGCTCTCTGTGGCTCCCTGCTGGCTATAAGATCAGGTTCAATCTCTCTAACGAGGCATCCAACTTCTTTTGAGTCTGTCTCTGGCCTTTTTATCCAGTCCCAACCCCCCTCACTGCCTATCCCTAAGGCATACACTTCTGCTTATCAAAGTGTCATATGTTATTTGTTGTGAGTTCCAGTGAGTGAAGGGCTATGTCAGTTTCATAGCTGCAGGACCAGTGTCTGGCACATAATAAGTGCTCAGTCAATAGTTGTTGAATGACTGAATGAACTGGCACATGTCTCTCACCAGGCTTGAATGTATTGCCAATCCATCCTTCCATCTGCAGCAATCGGGACTAAGCCCAGATCCACCTCAACTCCAGTGGCTTTTCCTCTACAGCCAACTTACCCCCAATGATCCTGCCCTCTCCAAGCCTCTCCTCAAGAACTTTCTATCTCTATAACTCACTTGACACATGTTATGTACCTGCATGAACCAACATGGTCACCCATGCTCAGGAATGTTCATCTCTGCATGTTCTGCAATAGCAAAACCATCAGTAACCACCTCTGGCAGAGGCTGCCCAATGGCTCTCCAAGTCTCCTCAATCCTTTCTTATTATACAAACTCTCTCTTTAGCTGGGCCTGTTGCTACCCAGGCAAAACAACAATAAAAGAGACACTCGTCTCATCCTTCCTTGCAGCTAATTATGACCATGGGTCTAAACTTTGGTCAATGGAATGAAGTAGAAGGAAAACTGTGTGTACAATCTCTGGGAGGTGTCCTGAGAGGCATGGCTTTTCCTCTCCATTCTCAGTCCCACTGCCTGGAATTCAGACGTGATACTGTAACTCTAGCAACCATGATGGATCACAAGGATAAGGACATGACAGGGTAGTCAGCTGGAAAGAGCCTGGGTATTTGCCAGTGTCATGACACTGCCATCGAATCCTTGTGCTGCCTGCCTCTGGACCTCTCTTTCGTGAGAGGAATGTACCCCATTCTTGTTTGAAATCATTGCTATTTAGGCTTCTCCACTAACACAGCCAAGCTGGCATACATTGCAAATGCCCACCAATAAAGAAATCTGGGGGGGGGGGGGGATGTTGATATGAAGACAAATGAACTAGCTCTATCTGCTCACCTACCTCTCTATTTGAGATAAAATGCATTATGATTTTTTAAGTAAAATGGGATCATGTATTACATGTATAATAATAAATGACAAAAAATTTTAATCATAATAATTGCTAATTTTTTTCTGTCCTATATAGCACTTGCCTCAAAAATCTTTTCAACTTACTGGGGTAGAGATAAAAACTTTCATTTGTGTGTGTGTCCACCACCCTCCCTAGACTATAACAGGTGCTAATATTTGATTGGCTAAAATTATGGAACTTTGTCAAACCCTGGCTATGTACAGAAAACCATTGGTCAATGCAGGAGAAAGGGTGTGGACTTAAAAAAATGACATCACTTATCCTTAACAACTTTCATATGTGTTACATTTTTAAAGTTTGTTCACTTTTTTATTATCAGCCCTAATATAGGAGATTTTATATTCAATTAAATATTAACACCATCAACTTGTCTTCTATCCCCTATCCACTCTCCAGCAAATTTAATTTACTATTAAGCTTAAAAAATAAGCTTAAAAAATAAGCATTTTTGAACTTTTAAAATGTGGGTGGTAAAGATCAACATCAAGAGAAACAGAAGAAAGCAAAACACAGATATCAAAAGGAGTAAAATGGCACTTCTTTATAATACATGGTTCCAGAGACAAAATTAATATTCACGACACCTTTCCCAGGTTCAAACTTACTCCTACCCTATGTATTTAGAAGTTATGTTCCAGAAGACAAGATTCTTTTCATCAGCTATGAAAATCCATCCTAAGTTCAAGGTCTTCGCTAGAATGCTTTGTCTGGGGTCCATCGAGAGGTGTTACAGCATAGCATAGGAGGTTATTGGAAAGACCAACTCTTGTTTATTTCATAATTATGCACTTGACATTTGGAAACTCCAGCTTGTTACTAATCGCTTAATTAGGCACCCCAAAGTTCATAAAAAATCATAGGTTTAACTTCAACTTAAAAGAGCCTTTAGCACCCTTTGCTCTGAAATTCAATCTCATCCCCTTTACGTGCAATTACAGCCCCAACAATGATTGCTAAAGATAATCGACCTCATCTAAAGGCAAGAAATCTAAACATGCAATGGCCTATTTTTTTTTTTTTTTAATCTGTGTATCCACAGAAAGGAGGTGTGGAACAGATAAATCAATAATGGGGTGGGGGAACTTAATCATTGACTTTATTTTCAGCAAATCATTAAATAAAGCTTGCATTAATGGAGATTTACATAAATAGTCTGAATGGTGGGTGACCTTCAGGAAAACTGCTACTAAGACAAAGCTTTTGCATATTCCTTTAAGAGATGCTTGACAAGGGAATGACTCTCAGTAATATACCTTTATTATTGTAAGTTTCACTGAGATCACCAGGAATTTTCCTGAACTGTACATATATCTTAGCTAGAACCAACAGTAAATTTGATGAATTTGGGCAGTTTACAAAAACACATATACACAACACCCAAAACAATTATGTCCGAGTGCAAACCAGAAAACATTTTATTGTTTTCTCGTGAGCAGTCAATAATATGCAAAGAAAAATGAGGATGATTTTAATCGTGAAAGCACTTTTGATAACAAAGCCTACCATATAAAGATAGAATATTACTCCACATTAACATTTCCCAGAAATGAGTTTAAAACTCTGGTTTATCAATGTGCATCACCAAAAAGAGAGAGAGTTCTGTGGTCAAAAGAACATGAAATAAAATGCCAACTACCTGCTCTCAAAGACCTTCAGGTTAGCATGTAACATGTTATAATCATATTAAAGTTTCTCAAAAGGTCCCAAAATAAGGCAACCTTTGTAAATATAACCAGATTCTTTTTCCCCAAACTTATATCACCATTCCATTTTGAGAAATCATGCTCCAAATTAAGAGTCTAAGGAGGGATTTTTCACTTGGCATTATAGTTTTCAACTGAATGCATTTTATTATGAAGTTCATCTACTGAATATTTGCTGTGGTTAAAGCACCCTAGGGAATAAGAGGTGAGTAAAGGAGGATCTTTGATCTCTAGGAGCTTACACTGGAATAGAAAAATCTAACATGCAAACCCCAAGCTAAAATATATTATGGCAAGTGGTATGTGTAGGCCACAGGTGCCATAGTCAGGTTAAACAGGGAAGGTTTCAGAGCTGTGACATTTCAAACTAAATCTTAATGAATTGAATTTCATCTTGGGAGAAGTGGAGTTTGGAAATACAAGACACAATGATGAGGGGGCAGAAAAACTTGAGATGTACCGAGGGATGATGAATCCACTAATTGGCTTGGGCAGAGCTTCCAGGCAAGGGGCCTTTAGGCTAAACGCTGGAAAGTTTATCTGCAGTTTCAAAGCAGAGGACAGGTTATGAGGGTGCTGGGATTCAAGACTATGAAAGGTGGATTCTCTGAGGCAGGCCGTGTACAGCACAGAAGGAATTGAGGGGTAACATGATTAAAGCTCTGCGGAACGGTTTGCCATGCAGCTCTTGGTAGAGACGTGAAGTGGCCCGGAGGGCTTTCATCCTATGCTGGATCACAGTAATATATAATTTAAGATCTTAAGCAAATTCATGTTTTGAAGGTTCATAAAGTGCTCATTTTATCAGAAATGTTCACACCCAAGCAACCAAGAAACTAGAAAATTATGGTTTTGGAATAACAGAGAGGGTGATAAAATCTCCACTGCCTTTCATAAATCCAATGTGATGGCCACACAAATAAGTAACCATGAAATATCACCTTGGGCATTCCCACGTCCACCTGGAGTGGTGACCATGGAATGGTCCTGCTAAACCGATGAGACCCGTTTCACCACGTTTCCTTGTATTAGTTACAGTAGGTTACTTCTCTCCCCACAAAGACACATGCTCTTAATAAGCTACATGGAGCAAGTATCACATGCAAGGAACATGTGTACCAATAACCCAGCACTGCCTAATACTTAAAGACCAAATAGAAAACCTGCAGTTTGATTTTTTTAATCGTTGGGATTGCTGGCTTCAGAGAATGGTTTTGCTGCCACAATTGCTTTCACCTCTATTGAAGGAGTTTAGGTGACTAGCTCAGAATTGTGCTCCATGGGAGGTACAAAAGGTTGAACTGAGACATGGAGAACTTTTCAAATAATTATAATGAAATATAGGTAGTCTGTGTCCACAGGATGGCTCTCCTCCTACATGGGCTATTTTATTGGAAAATAAAATTATTTTAGCTTCGAAAAATTCTATGAAGTTTCAAAATATGGATCACAGAATCAAAGTCCTAATTAATTAGACTGTTTGGTATAAACAGAGATGTTAATTTACTTAAGTAACTAAAGATCACTAAGATCACTTTCTTCCTCTTCATCCTTTCTGCTTAAAATCTTCCTGAAAAGAAGTTAATCCATATTCCTGCCTAATTGAGTGGATCTTCTTTTTCCATGATTCCCAAAGAGACACACCAATGCTGGACCGACTATTTAGCTCCTAAGAAATGCAGCCTGCTGCTGCCCCCACCTTCATGCTGCTTCTGATTCTATTTGGGTCTAAGTGAGGTTTCGGAGGTTTTTTTTTTTTTTAAGTCATCCATTTAATGTCTATGCATCTTAATCCAGGCCTTGGAAACCATTTATCCAGATGATAATTGTAAGTTTCTTGTTGGAATCAAAACTCAGTCAGGGCGAGGTAGATACCAAACCTCCTTTCTTTTTCTTCCTGGGCACAGAGTTGTACTGCATTTCCCAGCCTCCAGGCAAGGGCCTCTGGCTGGGTCCTGGCCTTGGAAGGTGTACTTTGAAAGCTGTGTGCATTCAATTCTGGCCCCACCACCTTCCCAGGGAATCTTCCAGGTTGGCTGCTTTCCTTTGCTCCTCAGGTTCCTGTGACTCAGGGGAAAACAGTGAGATCTAGAGGAACCCTGGGAACTGAGTGAGTGTGTGGAGCAGAACAAAAACCACCTGTGATCCCCACGGGATCGTGAGGTGCACAAAAATAAATTTATTGTGTTGAGGTCCTGAAATGCAGGGATGATTTGTCAGCCATGCCCTCCCCCTGCGTCATACAACCCCCTTAACGTTTTAGTGAACTTTGCAACTGATTAAGCATAAAAAAAATCATAAAGAGATATATGCATATTTTAACATCTAACTAAAAGGCACAGGACCATAGGCCATAGTTAACCTTTAAAAGAAATCCTGATATGAGCTTATTTTTCCGTGGCTTTCTCTTCCTTCTAAAAGTAAAGTGGGGGGTGGGGAGAATCTGGCTAATTGAGAGCTTCCGGTAATAAGATTTCAATTTAATAAGCTTTTGTAACAGTAACAAATAAAAATGAAATACAGCAACTAATAAACCTGAATTTTCAAAGTCCAAATGGATATGATATAAAAGGCTGTGAAAATTTAAGACTTAATAGAATCACACAACCCAAAGAGTATTCAAAAGGTCATGATATTTATTTACTTTTGAAAAAATCTGTAGGAAGAAATTCTACCACTGAGCTCATCATTGTCATTACTTTGGAGGCAGTTTTACAGTATAATGTTAAGAGGGCAAGGTTAGGAGTCAGACAGAGCTGGTCTGAATCCCAACCCTTCTGCTTCCCAGCTGAGAAATCCTAAAATAAACTCTACAGCTGCACCTTCCTCATCTGCACCATGGTGATGAGGCTGCCAACTTCACTTGGGGTGTTCTGAGATTTCAGTGGACTCTAAGGCAATATGTAGCACATCGAAAATATTTGATATATGCTCAGATTGATTTTAACATAGAAGTTGGTTGCATCAGGACTTCCTTTTTAGGATAACCAGTTACTGACTACATAAATAAGGAATATCTTGAGAACTTAGAGGCCATAACTAGCTCATTTTATTCCCCCAAAAGATAAGCATGCTGGTGGTGGCCGCACCTGAGATTCTATATAGGTTTAACCTTGTCCTTGCAAAGCATCTAGTAAGCATTCTAATGTCTATGCGTCTTCATCCTTTTTTTGCCCATCATGAAGATGCCTGATCTTGAGTAACGGTCACTGGTGTTCGAAGCCCTCCCTGTTCATGGGTGATGAGCTAGGCTAACTGTCATGGTCCAATCTGAGCAGGCTAGAGCCTTGGTGCCCTTCAGATCATCACCCCATCCCCAAAATGCCTCTTGGACAAGAGCAGAGGTCACCTGTCAGGTGCATTGCTGGACCCTCCCTGGCTGGCTGGAGACAGCGGGGGGAGCCTTGCCACCTCTTCTGATAAGTCTCTGAGGAGACACAATGCCTTCCCCAGTTTTCTAAGTTTTAGTCTGAAAATTGAATTCAGGAACTTGTCAACTCTGACAGCTGAGCTTTAAAATTCAGTTCAAAGACAATCTACTTGTACTTTATAAAAATCCATCTTCTGACTTCAGAGCAGTAGGATTTTTCAAAATCTTCACTAGGTAGGGAATGAAAAACTTTAGTTTTTCTTCTTTCCAATTAAATTTGGGGGGGGGGGGATGATTGCAATTTTTTTTTCCTCTTCCTATACCAGTTCTTCTCCCCTAAACTGTCTCTTTCAGCAAACGGAACTAGTCCCACTTTTCAAAACGCAAGGCTGAGACTCATGTGGAATGAGGCCCCTTCTCATCAGTAAACAGTGAGGACGAAAATAGATTCAGAGGGGACTAATCACAAACCAACACTGTTCAAGTGACAGGATCCATGACATGGAAGATCTTAAAAATAATAATAAGCAGAGCCTATGAAAGAAATCACTCCATTCCCCAATGTTCCAAGAGTCTCCCCGACACAGAGCCCTCGTCGGAGGTTATATTGAGAGGTAAAATTACCAGGACTCAAAGGGATAGGTCAAAACCCTAAACATGGCAGGAAACCAAAGGTAAAACCACGATCCAGTGACAGATGGCAAAGGCCTGTCAATGCCGGGGAAATTACACGGTGAAGTTCGTTTCTGACATTTCATTCACACAAGAATAACAGGACCCTGAAGTTAAACAATGACATTCCGAAAGGAAACACCTCAGCAGATGACACTTCTTGCATAGTTCAGCCTCAGGGGCATACACCCAAACCAGAATCTCATATTGCTCAGGTATGGGGGCGCGGGGGGAGGCGGTAAGGGAAGAAGGCAATGGGGGAGGGGGAGAGAGCAAAGCAGGGGAGAGGAAGGGGGCTGATGGCTAAGCAGGGGGAGGAGGGGGGAGAAGGGTGACAGTTCATTTCTGCTTCTTCCCAAAGGACTTGAGCCTTCCCTTCATAGATTTTTTTTTTAAGTGACATTTGAAAGGTGCTGCAATCATCCATTCATTTGGGTTCTGTTTGGCCTTTAAATGTAATATTTCAACTGAGAGTTCAAGCTGGGGTGCGGAGGAGGGGGGCAATGAGACGTTTTCATGAAAAATAACCATGCCAGATGCTTCCTATTGTCAAGAAGATCCTGTTGAAGGCAGGAAGCACTAAAATGAGCCACTCACCATTCAAGCGCAGGGGCACAAGCCCAACGCTGGCCTGCTCCATTCTTCTGAGCAGGAAGATATCAAAGGGAAGCAATACCGTGATTCCAAAAAAACCCAGTGTATTGTGTGTGTATGGTGGTGGGGGGAGGGTGTTTCCTTTGTACCAACCCTGGAAATGAAAGAAAATGCGTAATGATTGAGAACTCAAGAAAAACAGAGCCATATTAAATTCCTAAGGCAAGCTCTAAGTTTTACTTGCTAATTTCTGTCACTTTGCCTTCATTTCATGATCGTTAACTATTATTATTAAATTTAATCTCAGGGCTGTCACTGAGGTTGGTGGAAAATGGCTTCAACGATGCATTTTAATTATCACTGATATACTTTATTAGGAATCAAATCCTAAACTATAAAAGGAATCGCAGCATAACAAAACACGGACATACACACATCCCTTTACACCATCAAAAACTTCACTTTTCTTTTCTTTTGCTTTAGATAGTACGCAAAACTGCTTTCAATTCCAGGCAACACTGAATGGTCCAGCTCCCCCTCACCCAGCACACACAAAACTATTTCAAAAAGGTGATTAAAAACAATATCTTATTTTCCAACCCTCCTTCCCACTTAAAAAACATCAAGCTGAAGAGACTGAGTTTCCCCCAGTGAATCTCAGAAACACAAAACAGGATGTTTAATTTGTTTAAGTTTCCACAGCAATTTACCGGAGACAAAAATAAAATACCATGGCATTTTGCTGGCATCTTCAAAATAAAAGAAAAAAGAAACCTTCTCTTGGAAGCACAATGAACCTCATGAGATCTCAGACACGAATCGGCTATTTGTATGCTCACATATTTTTATGATTTTGTTCACTGAAGAACAGTTTAACATATTCCAACCCATGCACTTGGTGCAAGAGGAGCTTCCAACAAAACAGGTCTTTTTATGAGCAGCCCCCAAGGTCTCCAGCAGCTTGACAGATTCAAGCAACCACCCACGGTTCCCATTCCAGCCTTAGCAATCAAAAGACTCTGTTCACTGGATCGTTTTAGTTTGAGAAAAGTTTCTCCTGTTTAATGGAGTAGAGACCAACCTTAGCCACAGCACTGAGATTAAAAATCTTTAAAGGAAACTTCTATGCCTGTACTGCTCTCTATACTTTCATTATTTTTAAATGAAGCTTGAAATAAGAAGAATGGGTTTTTTTAAAAAAAGACAAGAAATTATTTATCCACAGCCCCTGGTTTAGACATTTGTGCATCACAGTCCAAGGAGGTCAAAGGCAGTCATGGTTTAAAGGATGATAGTCACTTCTTTTTTTAATCCCAAACTTCAAAGTGTGCACTTGATCTGTTGCCATTGATGACCTCTCATGCTAGAAGTTTTTATTTTCCTGTTTTTGAGGGAGAACTCAGGCAATCTGTTGGTTTATCAATTCTCTTTTGCAATGGTAGCTTGGCTATGGTCCATGGAGGTCAGGACAAGAAACCTCAGATGTATAGAGTTTTCTTTACAGTTTCTTACTCTACCCTGACTCTCCACCAGCAGCTAGATACTTAATAAGCATAAATGGGATTTATAAGGCACTACATATCAATAAGCTGCCACTGACACACAGGTGTTGATAAACTGTCAACTATTCCCCACTAGAGTTCTTTGCAAGTAACAGAAAATTACTCTAACTTAAAGAGCAAAAGACTTTATCAAAAGGGAATAGCAGAGCTCACAGATTGATTAAAAAAAAAAGACTGGAGATCCTGATAAAGAAAATGGTGGGAAACAAGAAAGGTTTGAGGAGATCTAGTTAGCAGAAACAACTGGAAACTTGTAAATAGGCATTGCTACTGGAATAATGCATTGCAGTCATTTTTTTTTTTTTTTTAAGTTTGAAGTTTCAGACTCCAAAGAAAAAGTCTTTTTGGCTTAGATCAGGGTTTCTCAACCTCAGCATTACTGACTGACAATTTGGGCCAGATGATGGGGATGACAGGTGCTGCTGTCCTGTGCACTGTAGGGTGTTCGGCAGCACCTCTGACCTCTACACATTAGGTGCCAGCAGCATTCCTGCTAGTCAAGACAAAATGTGTCTAGATGTTTCCAAATGTCTCCTAGTAGGCAAAAATCACTCCTTAGTGAGAAGCACTGGCTTAGGTTTGAACACAAAACAGCAAACTCATGGCTTAGGAAAGGCCAGGTGACTTGAACTCAATCCTATAAGACAAAGAGAAGGTACCTAAGTTTCCAGAAAGGAAACTGGGTTTCTCTTTCCAAAAGATATGCTATGCATTTCAACATTAGTAAGCAGAAAAAAAACAAAGATTAAGTTTTGCAGTTCATGTATTCAGGGAACAAGGTTTTTAGAAAATGGAATTTAAGAAATTTTTGAAAACAGACTGTAGAAAAAGCAATCCATCAATATTCCATACTAGTCCTTCATAAAGCTGTGATGATGAGCATTAGTGTGCTGGAAAAGCACAGTCCTGATAAGGTAGTGTTTTTCTATTTTTATTCAAATTCCCCATGTTTCCTTCTCTGCTTTTAAATCCTGTCAGATCTTTTTCCAACTCTGGGTATCTATAGACTCATGGTAATTGACATGGCTAATTTAAGGGAAACTGATTCCAAATCCCAAAGAACACCCTTTGCATCTCTCTATTAATTAGTCATCTAACTCTGTTGGTTCCAACATGGTGCTAATGAGACCAAAGACATGAATCCAATCCTCATGCCATATGGGCTCATTCAACAGCCAGCCTGGAGCCTCACTCCAGCCAGCCAACTGATAAATGTATATGGCTGCCGGTGGGGAGGGGTGCAGAAGACTACGGATGTGTCCACATGAGTCCAGATCTACCTCCCCTGGTACACCCTCCCAGGAAAGGGGCTGTTCTTGTATTCCCAAAGTTTCCAGAGCACAGCACGCACCCACTGGGCCCTCTTTCCCCCACACAGACATAGGATGCATCTTTCCCCCTCCCCTCTCCAGCTCATACCTGCTCTCTTTACTTCCCTTCTCTTCTGCTCATTAACATTTCTTAAAAAGTGGAGTGCAGAAATTCATCTTCAATCTACACTGACGTTAAATTTCCTGATCCTACCATCAGTAGCAAGACTGGGCCTGTCTCTTCTTCCATTATTATTTCTGACAGCCCCACAGAAATCACTTAATATTCATTTCAGCCTCCTTTTTCAGACAGTCTTAAAAATCAATTTCAAAATTTTTCTTCTTGATCCTGTCATTTAGCACTGAAATGGCCCAAACTGATTACTTGGGACATTAACGTTTCTCCCTTCTCCCTCCAGGATGTCAGCTTCATTTTGTGAATCTGTTCTGGTCTGATTTAAGCTGGCTTTCATTTCAGGGTTGTTGTTTTTCACGGAGAAACATGATTTTTTTTTTTAAGCTATATTTGTAGAACAACTTTCAATTATCCTTAAAAAAAAAAAATACAGCAGTAAAGAATAGGCAAAATGCTTTGGCTAAGAGAAAAGTCAGATTTAATGGGCGCACAAAAGAAAAAAGAAAGGACTTAAAATTGCAATTCCTCTAAAATCTTCAAGAGTGCCACTTCAAAGCCTCTACTTCATAAACAGTAAATTAGTAACAGTAACATCGTCTTATTTATTATTAATAAAAAGCAGAAGCTAAAATAGTCCTTCATTGATAAGACACAGAAAGCTACAAGGAAGCCAAGAACAGGAAGAAAAAAAGGTCTGAAAGGGAAGAAAAGGGACCGGCAGCTTTGCATAAAGAAGAAATCCAGTCCTTTGTCTCTGCTGCTATTCTCTGAATGGTCTAGAGAGTTCCGCTCATGGTTATTGAGGCTGCCCTTCTTTCTTGCTACCGTTTTGCTTTATCAGGCTGTTTTTAATTCTCCCAAGTAGCATTATTAGAGAACTGGAGAAGTTGAAAACCACCAGGAGGGACCAAGGAGGGCAGGGACTGAAGTAAATGAAAGGTGCTCAGATCACCAGGCACCACAGTGGTACAGTTCTGGCTTTCAGGTTCTAATGGCATTTCCTGCTCAGCCTGTGTTGTCTCTTCTTAGTGGGCAGAGGGTGGTTTTAAAAGTAAATAGACTGCTACAGACTGAACATTGAAAGAGCACTCTGGACCACCAGAACAGTCTTCTAGCTTGATAACTGCCACTGATTTTTGCCCTAAGAATCACTCCGCTACATTTACAATTGCTCCAGCTCGTTGTTTATATTATCCCAGTGTCCTAATGGGCCTCTCTCGTGGTGACTGGCTTACTTGAGGAAGAAAATATCTGTTAAAACCATGAGGGGAACAAAAGCCATCAGGGTGAACTGTGAGACTGAAAACCATGAGATTTTTTTCTTATAGGATCAAAGAGTCAAAAACCCTTCTTTCTGGGACTGTGGAACATCAAACATTGGGACTTAAAAGTGTCACCTCAGGACTTAAAAACACTAGAATGTGCACCCAGACCCAAACCACTTTCCAAGGCTGAAGATAAATTGTAGAAACCCATCCACATCACAGCAAATACAATCAAATACACTCTAGGAAGGCACGGTGTGGCCTAGGGATAGCATCCTCTCTATCTTTTCTGCCTGCCAAATGTGTGGCCTTTCTGGGGGAGCAAATGTCCTTCTAGTGCCACCAGGAGGCCCCTTACCACGCAACACAATGGTACAGTTCTGGCTTTCAGGTTCTAATGGTATCAAGTCAGTCTACAACTACAGTGGACTCCAATCATCACATGTAACCAAGAGGAGCTATTGTTGACTGTGACTATGATTTGGACATTTATTGAATATCAATAATGCATTGCACTCCATCTGCAACACAGAATTGGATGCTGCTCCTGACAGGATTGATTCGTTAGTCTATGTAGATATATAGGCAACCAGGGGACGCCTTGACAAGAAGTTGGGGAAAACAGGAACTTTTTAGATTGCTCATCTTTTTAATAAATGAATCATCTATAGAGACTGTGCTGTAGCTGTATGACAGGTCCTGAGGTAAGTCAGACAGTGAGAACACGAGTCCTGCATCAGCTCAGAATTCTCCAATAAGTTCTGCCAGACTTCAGGTAAAGCTGATAGAAGAACATCCTGACTTTTTGAAATTAGGTTGATATTCACTTTACCCAAGTTCCATTTATTTTTACTAAGGAATTTACTTCTCAATTCTTGCAAGTAGCATTGCTCTTTGAATGCACTTCTAATTGGATTGGAATTATAAACATTGTAAATCAGATTCAACAACCAAAGACAGAATATCTGAACCCCCCAGTGTAATTAACATGTCCTTAGTATAACAAACAGCATGCCTAAGTAATATGACCCTGAACTGGGATGACACACCCTTTATCTAATGATGCAAGGATTTCAGCTTATTGGTCTTCATCTCACATTTCCTTAGGATGCATCAGCATTTGTAAGGCCATCTTTGGTTCTACTAAAATAAGCAAAGTAGTAGCTCACTGCAAAAATCACATGGCATTTTCATTGGCAGACAACTTTAGAGGTCACCTAATAAAGCCTTCCTGCATAGTCGGACACATCCCTGATGGCCTGTGCTTAAGCATATCCATTGATCAGAGATGACCGAGTCTCAAAGTTCTTGCATGTTCCTTCTTGCATACCAACTTCAGTGGTACAGAGTCTCCTATTAAACTATTAACAAATGATATATGAATGGAGGAAAGAGTAAAAAGGAGAGCATATTCCAACCATCTCTGTTCTACTGAAGCATTTGGTTTCCAGACCCTCCCATTTCAGATATTCTGTGACTCTGCCCTCATTTGAATTCTTTCCATGACACACTATTCCCAGGTTTAGTCTCTATTTGAAAAGAATGATAGCACCAAAAATCCAAATATTTATGATAAATTCCATGTAAATCACCTATCAGATGACAACCACACATCCATTCACCTAAATCAGGGCATTTCATGAGCCTCATGGAGGAAAGTACTTCGAATTTCATGAATGTCTTAAAATTTCAAGAGTCTGCCATTCTCTAACTGGTCAACAATCCCAAAGGAGAACAACTCACTAACCACTATATGTGGAAGGTCATTTTGGTTTCATACATGGCTAGTTACTAGAATGGCATAAAGAAAAAATATCTCAGAGGTGGTTCTTTGCCATCAAAGATCTTCTATTGCCTCAATGGAGAGACAAGACTAATACACAAGGCCAACAAATAAGCTAACATCTAATTTTTTGAATCAAAATAGAAGAGGGTTAAATTTGTGGATTTGATATTTCAGTTCCATACACATTAGTCCTGAATGGCTTATCTGGGGTTCAACTTGACTTCAGGGATATTCAAGCCCTCTCCTGATTCTTCCACATGTTTATCAACGCCATTTCCTGAGCATGGTTTCTTACAGAACACTCCATACTAATACTAATTTATAATTTCAATTTAGAAATGTTCCATTTTGGTGGCTGCTGTATCTCTTTTCCACTTTATAAGATGCAAACTTGAAAGTTCAACACTTCTAACACCTATCCTATATTATCAGAATTTTCCAGGCCAACATAGAAATAAGACTCCCAAACCTAAAATACTTTTTTGCCCCTTTTTCCCAAATAGATGTTAAGCGGTTTTAAATACTTAAGAACAGTCCCTTTCACACCTGTTGCCAGTTTCTTTGTTTGTAATGTTAACAACAAAAACAACAACAAAAAGTAACAGGAAAAGAATAGCCCAAAGTGAGCAGCAAGCAAAAGCTTACAAGAAAATACAGAAAAGAAATATATGTAAATCGCTTGCTGGAATCCTTATTTCTTCCTCTGCTTAAATTTCAGCCTTACACGATTCAATTTCACACTAAACACAGCAGAGATAGCTGAGACAAAGGAGGAAGAGAGTGAATCATTTAATGTACATTCTAGAAGAAAATAATGCCATTCTTTTCTGTGCAAATTCATGTCAACTTTCCCTCCTCTGCAGATAAATAAAAGAATTTTTAGATAAATAGTCACCATAAATTTTGATGTTGCAAATATAAATCCCTCCAATGTTTTGTGTAGCTTCAGGAGTAAAAAGCTTCCAAGGCATTTATTCCGAACATAATACCGTACTCTATAAGAATATATTGAGAACTAAACCCAAAATAATATTTTATGGAAGATACGGCACATTTTACTTTTTTAGGAGACCCAAGACCTTGAATGCAATCTCTTGGGAATACAAAGTCAAGCATATAAACTTTTAAAAATGTGTTTTAAAAATTAAAGGATAATTCTTGACCATGTTTGTAGTTATTTTAAAAATTAAAATGTATTTATATATAATGCTAAATACTTGTGAGAATGTACTACCATAACATCTAAAGGAACATTAAAATAATTTATATAAAAATATTTAAGTTCCCATCCCAGAAATCACAATCACAGACTACAGAGCCCCTTACTCAAGAGCTTGGGCAAACTGAAGGAATTTTTTTTTTTTTTTGAGACAGCTGTGCCCTCTGGAGGTAGCACTTGGGAATTAAGTAAATCTCCCCTAAACCGATAACAATGACTTTCCTAAGGAATTGAACTCGCACTTGGAAATGCAAAGAGGGCTTAGAAGTTTTCATACACGTTTCTTTGTGTGGAATCAGTTTTCAATGAATACTAATCTGCAATTTCAATTTAGAAGTGTTCAAATGGGTGTGAAACATTTTGGTAGAAGGGATTAAACATTTGTGTTCAATACCTGGAATACAATGATTAGGAACACCTGAATGTTATGAGAGAGAATGGTGGTTCCCAAATATCCTCCAGACCCTTAAGGAAGGGCATGGCGGGTGACCTTGCTTCTTGCTATTACACTTCCCAGTGCTCTCCAAGAGAACAGAGCCAGCCAGCCGGCCTAGCAAATGCATTTGCCCTGTCGTTTTGGAAAAATTAATCACTTCTCCTTTATTTTTCTGACTTGCTATGCTTGATTCCTACTAAATGGAGATAAATTTCCCCATCAAGGGAAGATATTATTCCAGCGGGAAAACTAAGATAAGCATGTCTTTGTCGAAGTTTTAGAGACAGAAATGAATTAAGTTGGCCTGTGTATTTGGAATCTCAAAAGGAGGAAGGAAGGAAGGAAGGAAGGAAGGAAGAAAGGAAAGAAGGAAGGGAGGGAGGGGGGGAGGGGAGGGGAGGGGGGGGAGGGGAGGGGGAGGGAAGGAAGAAAGGGAGGGAGGGAGGGAGGGAAGAAAGGGAGGGAGGGAGGGGGAGGGGAGGAGGAGGGAGGGGGGAGGGAGGGGGAGGGGGGAGGGAAGGAAAGAGGGAAGGAAGGGGGAGGGAAGGAAAGAAGGGAGGGAGGGAGGGAAGGAGGAAGGGAGGGAGGGAGGGAGGGAAGGAGGAAGGGAGGGAGGGAGGGAGGGAGGGAAGGAGGAAGGGAGGGAGGGAGGGAGGGAGGGAAGGAGGGAGGGAGGGAGGGAGGGAGGGAGGGAAGGATATAATTATGGGAGGAGGATCAGAAAAAAAATCAATCCCCAAACGTGGTCTTTAGTTGATATTAAAACCCAGCAAAGCTGCCACTTAGAAAGAGAGAATGAAAACATTCTAATTGCCTTTGCCCTGGTTGTGAGGGAATGTTGTTTGTGTCTTTTTAGAACAAAGTGAGTAAGAAACTAAAGAATTAAGTACTGGGAGAGTGAGAGGAAGGAGTATAATTACCACGGGTGAGAATGACTCCAAGTATCAATGGGATATGAGCTTGCGCAGATGGGACCCGTGCTCCCTGCATTGCCAGGGGACACCAGAACAAAGAAGGTTCTCAAGGAAGGCAGCAAAGGCTTTCTCCATGAGTTTGGGCCACACCTGCACCTCAAGGCCTGGCCGCCCTAAGGCATCTCCACTCCCCAACCCCATTTCCTCCCTCCTCCCCAGACGGAAGTGGCTCAGTGTCATTAGAACCTAGAACCTTGACCTTGCCGGCCCCCACTGCCTCTTTCAAGTTCTCCCGTCTCCTGGCCCCTTCTCCCAAAATGTGACCCTACCTCCGCTCCTTAAAGAGGCCGAGAGGCCTCCGGAGAGAAAAAAGAAGGCTCTCCTGCATCTCTGAAACTCACAGGTGACATCCAAGTCCCACTGAAGTAAGTGCTCAGCTCCCCATAACGTGAAAGCAAACGTTTAAGGACAGGCGTGTGGTCGGTCAGGACTCTGGCAGGAACCTCGGGCGCCGGCTGCTCCTCCTGCAGGCCTCGTGCCTGTCCTCCCTGCGGTCGGAATTCAATCACCTGGGCGTCCGCTCACGGGGCCGTTGCGCCTCCGCGCCAGCACCGACAGAGGGCGCCCGCGGCGAGCTTCGCCGCCCTCAACCACGCACCTCCTTGGGCCTGGGACCACCCAGCTTGAGGAGCCATCAGCCTGATCCACTTCCGCATGCGGCACAAGCCAGGTAAATGGCAGTGAGACGTAGTGGATAGTTATCTCTGCTTCCTTCCTAGAGGATGAGTTACCTGCCTTGAGCCTAGGGTGCCTCATTTAAGGACATGGTTGTAGTTGTCAGTTATGACCATACATCCTTTCATTTATCTGTTCACTCACTCACAATAAATATTCCTTGAGGTCCCTGCTGTGTTGGGAGTGCTATGGAGGCACTAGGAGTCTCCTGACAAAGCAGATCCAGCTGCTGCCCTTTTGGATGCGCCTTCGAATGGGACTCACCTGGTAGCTAGCTTTAAGGAGGCCCTGCGTGCTAGCCCGACTCCTAGCACATGCTCAGCCTTTGGGAAATGCTGGTGCTTTTTAATCATTAAGTATCAGTATGTACATCAACTTTATCCTCTTTCTGCAACGCAAGGGACTGTTTCATTCCTGGGTCCCCCCCCCCAAGGCAAGGGATTGTTTCATTCCTGGGTCCTCTAGAGCTGGGTATGGCCTTCTTTATGTTAATAGTTCAACAAGAGTTCAATAAATGAAGGATTTAATTGAATAAATGCATGCCCTGAATCTCTAGAGGAGGATGGCATTGATAAAAGGGACAGAACACTACCACAGGTGAGGCAAATAACACTAGGGCTAGTTGACTGCCTTCTGGTAACCTCAAAGGTTTCTAGTAACCTCAAGGTAACCTTTCTTCTGGAAAAAGCTTTCATATTTGAGGGGCTGCCCACTTTTCAAAGAAAATGAAGCCTCTTCTGGCTAAAAAGCCCAGACCTACCCTCAGTTGAAAGTTTCCAGTGGCACTCTGAATGTCAACTGTCCCCTACCTCTTCTGTAGGTATATTTAGGGGAGCCCAGTGGTATCAGTGTCTAAAAAAACTTTCCCTGGGGGTTCTCTCTCAAGAGAGCTAAACAGAGATAATTATTCACACTGGTGACTTGTAAAAACAATCTTGGACAAATGAGAATTCTCAACTTACTTTTAGGGACTTGAAGGTTTCAGCTCCTCAGAAAGCATCTGAACTAGGCCGTCTGCTCCTTTCTACCTAGCACAGCTGAGGCTGTTTTTTTTGTCTTGTTTTGTTTTGTTTTGTTTTGTCCTTTTAAATGAATTTTAGAAGGATACATTAATCTTGCACTCCTATGTAACAAATCACCACAAGTTTACCAGCTGTCAGCATCACACATGTATCATCTGTCTCACGGTGTCTGTGCATGGGGTATCCGTCAGGTTTCTGAGCCCTTTGCTCCAGATCTCACAAGGCTGTGCTAAAGTTGGCTGGTGGCATCATCTGGAGGCTGCACTTCAGAACTTTCTCAAATTACTGGCAGAATTCATTTCCTTGTGTTTGTATGCCTCAGATCCTATTGTCTTGCTAGGTGTTGACTGAGGACCACTTTCAGCTCCTAAAGGCCACTCTCTGAGGATCCTTTCAGCAGACCCTCTGACACTCCAGTCTTTTTAAAAATGCAGCCCAACTTTTAATTAGTTCAAAGCCCACTGGTTAGGAACCTAGTCATGGAAATGATCCCATCGTGTTTATAGGAAAGGGAATTATACAGATGCCATAGTCAGTTTGGGCTACTATTAAAAAAATACCATATTCTGGGTGACTTAAAGTATTTTTCTCATGGTTTCGGAGGCTGGAAAGTTAGAAGATCAAACTGGCAGTCAGTTTCATTCCTGGTTTGCAGAGGAACACCTTTTTGCCATATTCTCACGGGGTAGAGGGAAAGATCATCTCTCTCGTGTCTTTTCTTATAAGGATGCTAACCCCATTCATGAGGGCTCCAACCTCCTGAACTATTCACCTCCCAAAAGTTCTACCTCCCAACACATCACATTACAGATTAGAGCTTCAATATATAATCAAGCATTAACCCACAGCAATGGAGCATGTATATAAAGGGGTGAGACTCTTGCAGATCAACTTAGAATTCTGCCTAAGTCAAGAAAAGATAAAGCTGTTGGAGAGTGCTCATTTATAGACATAAGGTTTCTGTTTAATATCTACAAAGGCCACAATGTCTCCGGAACCAAAAAGGACCCTTTTTCCTGATTTTGAGGCCTTAGCCTTCTCCAAACTTCTCATTCCCCTCTTTACCTATACAGAAATGGGAGAAAGAGCCATAGATGGAACTCAAAAGGATAAAAGGCATTGGTTAAGGGCCAGAAGGAAGAAAGCCCACTGACCACCCCCTGGTGCCTCTGGCATGGTATGAAGCAGCAATTAAAGTGGAGGGGTCAGTAAGGAACACCTGGGTCAGGGCCCAGGTTTGCCACTTACCTTTGCAACCCTCATCAGGATCTAGCTTCTGAATGTCCACTTCTGCATTAATAATCCCCAGGGTTATTGCAAGCATTGGGTGATACAATATATAATACCTAACACAGCACCTGTATGGCAAGAGTAAAATAACTGGGGGAAAACAAAACCCACTCAGAAAGCAGTTTAGAGAAGAAGTTATTGTTTCACATGGTATCTTCTGGGTCCCCAGCACCATGCAGGGAACTTTGGGGTGTACAGATGCCCATAAAGCATGACCTTGAGACTTACACCATTGAGCTGGAAAGACAAAGCCACTCACCCAGTGAAGACTTTCACAGAGGGATGGATTGCGAGCACAGAGTTCTCTTTCTCAGGAAGGTCTTCTCACCCAGAGCCTATGAGCACGTGGCTTCACAAGGTGTTCCTGGTAAGTTTGGGGGCCCTGTTTTCCCTTGGTGGCTCATCTTTTCAGGTCCAGAACCCTCATGGTGACTAGATCTAAGGTGCCTGAAGTATCACACCAGGAGGAACTTGTCTGCAGGAGCCTCAATGAGTGACTCACAGCCGGCCATATATGCTCCTCTAAGAGTCAGGGGACGGCTCCATTCACATTGGCTGGGTAAGAGGAAAGGTCTGATGGACTACCCCAGAAGGTCTGGGGGGACCAGTGATGGCCACCAGAGCTGTTTTCATCCTACTGCTGCTGTAACAGATTGCCACAAAGCTAGCAGCTGAAAGCAACACAGATTTATTGTTGTACAATTCTAAAGGATAGCAGTCTAAGTCAGTTTCACTGGGCTAGAATCAAGGTGTCTGCAGTCCACCTACCTTCTGTGAGCTCATTCTTTGCTTTCTCCAGCATCTAAAGGCTGTCTGCCTGGCTCTGCCTCACTCTAACCCTCTACTTCCTTCAGCACATCTTCTCTGACTTTCACATTCCCACCTCCCTCTCAAAGACCCTTGTGGTTACATTGGGTTCCCCTGGATAATCTAAGACACTCCTCCTACCTCCAGATCCTTAATCACATCTACAAAGTGCCTTTTGCAAGTATGATAACATAGCCACTGGTTTCAGGAATTAGACCTGGACACTCCAGGGACCCATTGTTATGCTTATTACAGGTGACTCCTTCCCAGAGTTGGATGCTTGTGAGCAGATTCCCTCTCCCCAAAGGTTCAGAAAACAAAACACCTCTAACCATTACCCAGATCACATTCAACACATTTTCATAGATATAATTTTGTTGAAGTTTTTATAAGAAAAAGGTGCCAGACTCCAAACATCAGGAAAGAATAGCTGATGGTTAAAGTCTGCTTCCTAATGCCACTGATTGGGCACCGTTTAACAAGATTTGAAAACAGCACCTGTATTTCATAGTATTCTAACATTCTCCACTTCAGTGTTTGCAAACAACTGTGATCATCGCTAACACCTATGTTCCCCTACCCTGCTTTCTAACTATTCTCTAAATTGACTTGATACTGCTTTTTTTTGACAGTTCAGTGACAGACACAAATTATTTCACTGTTACCATGGTAACCAAGGCATCTCAAAACAAGAAAAAAAATTAAGATTAAAGTGAAAGGAGAAAGGAATAGTCCAAATTGGCATTAATGAGCCATTGTCCAGGTGAAATCGGTGCTAGTTGTCCAGGCTTTGGGGGGTGCTTTGGTAGGGACCCTCAGTCAATCAGTCACCAGGGAAAGCCACCCAAGTGAGAATGCTGTCTCTTGCAAGAAGTTCAAAGTTTACAGAGCCTTCTACTCTCCCTTACTTATGCATCTCTTATTTGGATCGTCTCCTTTGTTTTTCATCTCCTCCTGCTTTTCCCCTTCTGAACACATTAGTTACTATGGAAACATTGGTGTGAATGTCAGAAGGCTCAGCTCGGAAATGCTTCATAAAGTCAATTTATAGAATGGTCTGACATTTATCTCATGTTTGGGAAATTTTAAAGAATTTGTGATATTCATGACCACGGACAGGGGTGGGTGGTAAACACTGTGCTATATATGGATTTTAAAATTTGTTTTATATACACTGAGAAAACATCAGGTTTTGTCTTTTAGAGAGAGAATAGCAACAAAAACAGGAGTCTGGTTTGGGATTTGAAATTGGATTCATTTCCCCTCAGTTCAGGGAGGATATCCACCTTTTCAGTTTGTAGAGCTGACTAGAATCTCTTGTGTCAAAATAAATGCTTTTTGGAAAAATTATTGCTGGCTTATTCTTTCTAACTTTAACCTGACAATAAGACAAATGATATTACCCATAATAGTAGACACAGGGTAACAGGAAACAGAAATGTTAATGTCCATGCTGTAAAAATTCTTTTTTTACCAAGATGAATTTCAGAGTTATGAGTTACCCTGTGGAATAAAAATAATAGCTAATGATTCTGGCACATCTATTATATGTCAGGCCCCCTTCTAAGGACATTATAGGCAGGAATTAATGTGATTCTCATGAGTGACTGGTGAGGTAAGGGCTTTCATTAAAAATTATTACACATGAGTAAACTGAGGCACAGAATGGTCACGTAACTCATCTAAGTAAGTGGCAAAAGCAAGATTGAAACCAAAGAACTTCAGGTCCTGATCCTATGCTCCTAACCACCATGCACAATTCCTTCTCTATAAAGAGAAAAATCATACTAACCACATATCCAGAACCAGAGTTTTAAGTTCTCAGTTCTGAAGTAAAAAGATAATCTAGGCATGGACTTTATTGCCTCTCCGAAGATATTACCCCAAACATTAAGGCTTGTGCCACTGGGGTTGAAGATATGTGGATTCCTAATGATTACAGTGCAATGATGAGTACAGTTTAGAGTTAAATTGGGTTTTCAACTTGCAAGCTGCTATGTATTTATTATGTACAAGAGGGTAAAAAATTGTTCCTATATTATCAGCAGGAAAGCTAGAAAGAGATGAAAAGATCTTGAAATTAACTCCACTGTATGCCATCAGAACTTTACACAGAACACCCAAGGTCAGTCTGGGAAGCAGCATTTACTCTTTGCCACCCAGTGTTTGCCCATCTCCTCTGGCCGCAGCTCCCAGTTTTTGTCTGAAAGCTAGACCTGCTCAGCTCATGTGCTTGACATGCTTGATCCCAGGATCAATCAGGTGGTCCAGGGCCAGAGCCAATCAGCACATTTCATCCCCCATGACCTCAGTGATTGGCTTAGAGACAGCATGGACCCAGTCAGAGCCAATGAAACACCACAAGATGTTAGCTGGGAATGCTCTCACAGTAAGAGGACAGAAAACCTGACGGTGGAATGAGCTGTCTCAGTCATCCTCACCACCACACGGAGGTGGTCTAGAACTCACAGCTGCTACAAGGTACAGAGAGAGACTGAAACCTTGGCAACAAAAAGTATGTAAAAGATTAAGGGAAACCCACTACATGGCATCACTGGAGCCCTGGACACAAGTATTCTAAAATCTGTCAACCATTTCAATTATTGACTCCATAAGTCACTACACCACAGTGATAAGGACTCTTCCTCTTCCTCCTCCTCCTCCATCTTCTTCTTCTTCATCTGCTCCCCCACCCTAATGCTTCCACTTCTCCTCCTCATTTAAAAACATGCAAGCTGGCTTATAATAAACAGAAAAAGGTCCAATGGACACAACATGAAGCAATACGTGATTTTAAGAACAGACACCACATCTTCCTCACCTTCTTGGTAAACTAGCAAATATGCCCTTAGTTAAGATTTTGAAATTAATAAACCTCTAAAATCCCAAAATCTCTTTGTAATTCATGTGGTAGTAATACAGATATGACCTGCATGGACATGAGTCTAACCATAGAGTTTACTTTTACCACTTGCTGTCAATATTTTGATGTTTTGCTCTAGAACATGTTTATGATTATAGGAAGTTACACAGACCCTGTGAAAAGTGTCCAGCTGTGTAAGGTATACAAATTCCTATCATTATTAAATCAAAAAATTATAAATTCTGAAGCTTCAAAGGTTTTAGATAAAAGACTATGGACTTCTAGGCATATTATAAATTGAATGAATAAAATGATTGAATAAATAAGTACTTAATCTCTCAATAGGATGGATCCTGAGTTAGCTAATGACACTGTTTGAACCACAAGATGAAAGTATCCATCATACCAAAATTATATTGAAAGTAAAATTATGTTCACATGCCAGACAAGAGACATACATCAAATCAGACATCCGTTTGATAAACACCCAGAGTGAACAAATTCTAAAGTTCAGGACAAAAGCAAAAGAAATCAAGAATATCAAAGAAGAACTTTGAGAACAGAGGCTCTGGGAGAAGAAATCCTGCTGCCTGACTCCATGTCAAGCTACAGCACACTACCGACTGCAGAACTCTAAAGTCTGAAACACTTAAGATGCTGAGTGCATGTGGCTATGGCATTGACTAAGCCTTGAAATCCATGTTCCATGTCCATAAGGGGCTTATTCTGAGTTCTCATTACATATGTGTGTGTGTGCATTTCTGAGTTTTCATTATATACATGTGTATGTACATGTATATATATATATATGTGTGTGTGTGTGTGTGTGTGTGTGTGTATATATATATATATATATATATATATATATAAAATTTCTTCTATAACCAAGAAAACTGTCATTCTATGCAATGTTTGATGAAAGAGTGCTGGAAACTAATTAGACATTATCCCAAAGTAGCAAACGTTTGAGTCATGACTCATCTATTTTCTTCTATCCCTTGCCTGAAACAGTAGCTAGTACACCATATGTATTTCACATGTGCTTTATGAATAAGTGAAATAAATGCTATGTTCTGACACTTCTGCCATCTGACAACACTGATAAGTTGCCAATGGGACAAATGACGGGGGCTGGGGGAGAAAAACTAAAGAAAGAAGAAACCCCTAGTGGTGAGGACCCACTGATGCAGAAAGAGCCTCCACGATCCCATCATGAGTTGTAGAAAAATCAAATTTAGGTCACTAATCCTCGATATGCCTTCTATCCCTATGAACACATGATTTTTCTGCATGCAAAGAAGAGAAAAGCTAAAAGGGTACAGATAGAAGTGTGTGTAAATTACTTAAAACACTGGCTAGTAGAACATGAAATAATTCCTAAAATTTGAAGAAGACTCTCCTGCAATTTGAAAGAGGGACACACACACATGTGTGTGTGCACATGTCATATATATGATGGAGGGGGTATCTCTTTCATATATATTAAAAAATCTGAGAAACATTGAATCCTTTTCTCCCTATTAAGAAAATCTCCAATGCCCAAAAGCACCCAGCTGTAAGAACACAGCTGGCTTTAAGGTCTCCTCTCTCCCTAGCCAAACCCAACATATTGACAAAATTTTCAATTTTTTTCCCACGACATTGCTCAAATCCAACCTATCTTTTCCATGTTAATAGTTCTTGGGCCGGGATTGTGGATCAGCAGTAGAACGCTCGCCTCACACGTGCAAGACCCTGGGTTCAATCCTCAGCACCACATAAACATAAATAGGTGAAATAAAGCTATTGTGTCCAACTAAAATAAAAAATAAATATTTTTAAAAAATAGTTCTTAACTGCTTCCCCACTCCAGTCTCTTCTTCAATCTTCCTCGCACACAATTGCCAGATTAATTTTCCTAAGGAAAAGCACTGATCCCATCGCTCTGCCTGAAAGCCTTCAATAGTCCCCCTTCCCCTTCAACAGCATTTCACTCACTTCAGTGAAATGATACGGCATTTTCCTATCATCTGTCCGACCTCTTAAGCCATCCCTTTTCAGCTTTGAAACTGAAGCCTGTCCTTTAAAATGTTGGAATTCCTTCAACTTCAGTCACAGCCCCTCTTCTTTTTCTATGCCATCTTTTTTGGTGGCCCCATTACAAAGCCTTCATTAACCACCAACCTGCTCTATGTCTCTCTGGACTTTTACCATGGATATTCCATGTTTTAGTCAGATTCTTTTGCTGCCATGACTAAAAGACCCAACCAGCTCAGACCCAACTAGCATAATGTTAGTAGAGAAGGAAGAGTTAGGGGCTCACGGTTTCAGAGGTCTCAGTTCATGCGTGCCTGGCTCCATTCCTTGGGGCTGAAGATGAGGCCGGACATCATGGTAGAAGAGTGTGGTAAAGGGAAGCTGCTCACATGATGATCAGGAAGCAGAGAGAAAGAGACTCCACTCTCCATATACAAAATATATGCCCCAGAGCCACGCCCCCACTGAACAACTTCCTCTATCCACAACTCACCTGCCTCCAGCTACCACTCAGTTAGTCCCACCAGGGATTAATTCACTAATAAAACCCAGTTATCTCTTGGATTGTCTCACGTGAGCTTTTGGGGGTTACCACATCTAACCCATAACATTCCATATGAATGGGAGCTTATAAATACCACTCATTTGTGTCAGTTTGCACTTAGCATGATGTTTCTAAGGTCCCTCTATGTTGGATGCATTTCATTCCTTTTTATGACTGGATGATACTCCATTGTATGGATACACCACATTTTACTTATTCATTCATCCGTTGACAAACATTTGGATTGTTTTCACCTTTGATCTACTGTGAATGCTACTGTGAATATTGGTGTCCAAGTTTTTGCTTCAAAACCTGTTTCTAATAATGGGAAGTATATACCTATGAGACAAATTGCTAGGTATTTAATAAAAGTATTTTTATGTTTAAGTGATTGAGGAACTGTCACATTATTGTCCACAGAGGACATAAAAATAACCATTTTACATTTCCACCAGCAATATGAGGATTCCAGTTTCTTTGTGTCCTTGTCAACACTTGTTCTCTTCTGCTTTTTAAATTCTGGCCATCTTGGTACATGTGAAGTGGTAGCTCAGTGTGTCTTGATGTGCACAGCTTAATGACCAAGGATATTGAGCACCTTTGTGTATGCTTGATAGCCAACCATATGTCTTCTATTGAAAAACATCTTTTTCAATCCATTGCCCATTTTCAAATTGTCTTTTTGTTGTTGAGTTGAAAGGGGTTTTTATATATTCGGGGCACTTAGGCTCTTTTCAGATATATTTGTAAGTACTTTCTCCTATTCTGTGGATTGTCCTTTCACACTTCCGTTCTATAGACAAGTTTTTAACTTTGACAAAGTCCAAATTCTCTATTTTTGATGTTGCTTATGCTTTTAATGTTATATACGAGAAACTATTGACAACCCTAAGGTCATGAAGATTCACTCTGATGTTTTCTTTAAAGAGTTTTGAAGATTTAGTTCTTAAATTTTTTGATTTAAGTTCTTATTTTGAGTTAATTTTTGTTTGGGATGTGAGACAAATGCCCAACTTTATTTGCATTTGCATTTCTACTTGTTATATCACCAAAGACCATCAAATGGTCTTGAGATGCTTGTCCCAAATCAGCTTACCAGAGATGTATGGGAAACCTCACTATGTCTTAGACTTCTCCTGTGACCCTGAGACCCTATATGTATCCAGTGGGCTGTTCAACCTCTCCACATCAACACTACCTAAGCAGATCTCATGGTCTCTAACTGTTCCAAATGTGTTCAGACCACGTTGTTCTGAGCATGACCATTTATCTAGCTATGGAAGAAAGACTCATCTCCCCTCTTCTACTCTCCACATCCAACTCCTGTCAACTAGATCTCCATAAAAAATATCTTGGATCTAATTCCCCCAAGCTCCTCTGCCATTCCTAGATCAAGTTACTCTAGTCTATTCCCACACTATTAAATCATTCTCCCAAATCAAGTCCCTCTGTCCATCCTTGCAGTCACTTATCTATTCTTCAATGACCTCTTTAAAAAAAAAAAAACAAAATCGTTTCTCTTTCTCTCCCTTCCTTAAGCCCACTTTTCATAGAATTCTCCAAGGTCCTCCCATTACTAGAGGATGAAGACCAAACTCACAATAATGTTGTACACAGCTCTACAGAGACAAATCCTGACCTTCACTCTAGATTGACCATGTACCACTCTTCACCCTTCATCAAGGTAACTACTCAACTTTCAAGTCATTCTTTAAGTCAATCTTCAAGTGATTTCTGCTAGATAAAATTTCCTTGCTAATTATTTTACATCACAGACTACACTTCTTTACTGAACTCTTCACAATTTCAAAGTATGTCTGTGGGATTATATATGTCTGTTGCCCTCTAGATTCAAATATCAAAATCTTTAAATTTTACCCTAACGTATCCTAGATTCTCTATAATGTCACCTTTCTAGTCTTTTTTTTTTTTTTTTTTTTTTTTTTGGTACTGGGGTTGAAGCCAGGAGTGCTTTACCACTGAGCCACATCCCCAAGCCTTTTTATTTCTTATTTTGAGGCAGGGTCTCCTTAAGTTTATAAAAGTATCACTAAGTTGCTGAGGCTGGCCTCAAACTTGTGATCCTCTGAGTAGCTGGAATTATACGAGTTTACCCCATACCCAGATCCCTTTCTATTCTCATCCACAACTATTTTCCTTCACATTCCCATCCTTGTCCCTGATAAGACCCTGCACATTTCTCTTTGTAGTCTGTTGACATTGTTTACCTGTTTCCTCTTACTCTGTTTTTCTATAATTATTGTGCTAACACTCTAGCCCATTCTCATTCTTCCTTCATCATTTAGATTTAGTTAATAGAGGTCCCACTATACAGGGAGAACAGGTCTGGAGCTACAGAACACAGTAAACCTTGATTCCAAATATAAAGGAAGTATGAAAATAAGTCTATAAACAAATAGCTACAAGCCCAGATCAAAGTTGATATGAAAATGACTTGAGATCTGAGAACAGAGAAGCCCAGTAATGTCAGCAGAACTCTAAAAAAGATGTGTCCTTTTAGAAGGTCTTGGAAGATGAGTAAGAATGGGAAAAGGGCTGGGCATGGTGGCACATGCTTGTAATCCCAGCAATGTGGAAGGCTGAGGCAGGAGGATCACGAGTTCAAAGCCAGCCTCAGCAACTCAGCGAGACCCTGTCTCTAAATAAAATATTAAAACAAGGGCTGGGGGTGTGGCTCAGTGGTTAAGCACCCCTGGGTTCAACACCCAGTACCAAAAAGAAAAAAGAATGGGAAAGGGGAGATTCACAGGCATAATGTAAGTCACAACGAAATATTGTCCCTGATCATGTTACAGAAAAAGCAAGTGGTCCCAAGCCAAGTGTCTGGCACACAGACATGGGAGCAGGTGAGACTGAAAGGAGGGATGTCCCAACAGCCTATGCCATTATCTCTTGGATACAACTGTCCTTCTCCCTCACACTGGAAGGAAGAATATAATTTTCTAATAACATACTAATGTACTGTAAGACAAAACAATGGAAACATAGCATAAAACTCTGTGGTGGATAGATCCTAGGGTGTCCTATGAATCCTGCACCCTGGTGTTCCTGCCTTCCCTTGAGTTCAGGTAGAACCTATATCAGTGTGACAAAAGTGAACGGATTTTGCTGATGTTATTAAGTTTTTAAATAAGTTGACTTTGACTAATTAAAATAGAGAGTATGCAGAGGGAAACTGACTTAAACAGAAAAATAAGGCAAGGACCCTCCCTGAAGCAAGAAACTCTCCTCACATGGTCGATGACATAACCTGGGTCACAATGCAATCACAGAAGAATTCTGCCAACTTCCTGAACTACCTTGGAAATTAACTCTTCCCCAGTCAAACCTCCAGATGCGAATGCAGCCCAGACAATATCTGGATCACAGCCCTGGGAGACCCTGAGCAGGGGATTCAGCTGTGCCATCCTATACTATTGAGCTAAAGAAACCATGATAATAAACATGAATGGACACTGCTAAGTTTTTGGTAATTGGTTATGTAGCCACAGGAAATGAATCTAGTCTTGACACTAGACGAGATTTTTTTTTTACTGTTTTCCTTGCTGACATGTCTTTTTTATGTATTTGCTCAAATGGCTTAAATATCTAACCCTTTAGATACTTAACTGACAAAATACACCAGTTAGTACAAAATGGAAATGTTTCTAGCCAATTCACCAATAATGCAAAGTGACAGTAGAGTGCTCCAACTTGACGTGCTCGGCTTCACAGAAGGATGTGTAACTTTTTGTATTTTGTTGTTGTTGTTGTTGTTCAGATTCTTATTCTTAGCAGTTTCTTTAGCTCATAATGAACAAGTTGCTTTCAGATGAAGAGGGGGAAAAACAGATGCAGAAACATATCAGCTTTGAGGATCAAAACACAGCCATAAAGAAACACATTTATTGCACAACATGTACTCACACATTAAACTGTCAACAGCCTGTTTGTGCCATACTGTGTTCCTCACTTCTGCTGTTGGAGTCTCTACCTTTGAATAAGTTTTAATAGGGAGTTGATAATCTGGCATCAAATAAGTCGCTATTATAACCAATATGAATTTATATATAATAAAATAAAGGAGTAGAGAGCCTTCATGATAATTGAAAGTAAAACCATTATGCTTCAAGTCCTATTCTTCATCTTGATAAAAAATAAATAAATTCATAAGTAGCATGATAAATACGGATGGTGACACATATAACTTTTATAATACTTTTTTCATATAATATGCAAGACCTGATAAACATATATCATATAGTATAAGATTTTTTTGTTGTAGATGAACACAATACTTTTATATCATTTATTTATGTGGTGCTGAGGTTAGAACCAAGTGCCTCACACATGCTAGGCAAGCACTCTATCACTGAGTCACAGCCCCAGTATAAGATAGTTTTTAGGAGCTCCACGCCTGTAATACCAGCAGCTCAGAAGTCTAAGGCAGGAGGATTGCAAATTCAAAACTAGCCTCAGCAATAGCGAGGCTCTAAGCAACTCACTGAGACCCTATCTCCAAATAAAATACAAAATAGGGCTGGGGATGTGGCTCAGTGGCCGAGTATTCCCGAATTCAATCCCTGGTTAAAAAAAAAGAAGAAGAAGAAGAAGAAGAAGAAGAAGAAGAAGAAGAAGCAGCTCCTATAAAAAAATCTAGCAAAGATTTTAGAAACTTACATTGATTATGAAAAATGAAATAAAACTATAGAGAAAAGCTTGCAATAGCACATGAAAAAGCTAACCATCTCTGGCCAAAATAAAAAGATGGGTCAGTATTCAAAAATAAATTATGACAATTCACACCTATGGGTTAATAAAGGAGAGAAAAACTCAACAGATGCTGCGAGCTGATATTCCTGTACATGTCATTAACTCTCATACACTCTGAAAACCGGGGTTAGTGGGATAATTATTAAATGTCAGTCTTCTCAAGTCAGTAGCCCACCTAATGTTTAACGGGTAGTTTCTAGATGCGTTCCTGTTTAAATCCATTCTCTTTTACCAATCTTTTTACCGTCTTTTGCTCCAATCTTCTGCTGGTTCACTCAGCATACGGAGCAGAACAGTATCCCACCAGTGAGTTCTTCCATGTGATCCTAATGCTTTCAGCACAGAGGAGCTGACTCCTGTTCACTGAGTGACTAAAAATGAACACAAGGGTTTGGTAGTGAGCCTCATAGAGGAAACACCTCCTCTGAAGCACAGGCTGGAAAGGAATCTTTTGCAGACATTGCCCAAACCAGGGAATAGTGCCTTAGAATATAACCTGCCACTAATCCGGGGAGAACCTCCCCCAAAAGTGGACCTTCCAGATCCAGGATATCCCACACACCCACCAGAATCATCTCATACCCACAATCAGAGGACAAATTTAAAAGGCTGGGCCTTTTAATGCACAGAATGAATGTCAGCCACATTTACCTTATAAAGCTGAAGAGGGTGATGGGCTGCATGTAAGAGTCTGGGTTCCTTCTTGCAAGGAGGGTGGGGACAGAAGACAGTCATTCTTCTCATTCTATAACAAACAAGCAAACATTCCTCTGTTTACAGGATGAAGTCTGAACTCTTACCCCAGCTCATAAGCCCTCTTTGATCCCTCCACCCCTCACCAATCCTCTCTGCATAGGCTCCTTCATGTGCCTGCGGTCCTAGCATTTACCCACTCATACATGGAGATGACTTCATTCTTTGTCAAAGTCAATAATTTTGTTATTTAAAGAGAGCTCAATAACTATAGCAATATTTAGACATCTAGATATTCTTCAGTTTCATTTGGCAAATAAAAGTATAGTGTGATGCTCATTTTTAAAATGAGAAAATGTTTTCTCATTTCACTAGTACTCAAATAATAGAGTAGGTATCTTTTGACATAAGATGTACTTCAAATAAATTTTGAAAAGTTCAATTTTGTCTGAATGCAAAAGGAAGCATAACTGATGTTTGACATGTTAATTTTAAGTGAGCTGATTGTCAGATTTCACTTGAAGAAGACCCACAATATCTGCATCGAGGATATGCTAACTATCTTCAACCATTATTGTCATTTTTCTATGTTCATAAATTAATCCTACTATTATAAAAGCTATTTCTTGACATGTGTGAAGGAGAAAGGATCACAGTTATTCAAATTTCAAGTTTATTTTGAATGCCATATATACCACATAGGACTTAGTAATCTGTAACAGTCCTCACATGTGTTCATAGTGCCTCAATAATTGTTAGATTCACATGAGATGATATTGAACCTCTCCAGAGGTCAAAGCTTCATACAATACACTGTATATATCTAGAGAATTCAGAGATAGCCTGAGATAAGTGGTGGGGAGACAGGCCTGGAGAGATAAATCATCCTAATTCTGTACACATTATAATACTGGGAAGAAAGGAATTTTGCTGATGCATAGAAGCATGTTTGTCTTTACATCAAGGAAGAATGTCACACACAAAAAGGTGGCCTGTAAGAAGTGTTTATAGAATTTGACAGCCAGATGAAAACAGTGAAGGTGATGCCCAGAGCTGTGGAAAGGCACAGCAAACTCTGGAACATCAAGTGCAGGGTGTGTGGGATAGGAAATAAGTCTGCAAGGAAGGATCAGAACACTGTGCTAAGGATCATGGCCGCTTCCTGTGGACAATGAGATTTTCTTTTGGTGAAGACACCACTCATAGAGGTGTATACAATGGACAAGAATGAATAGAGGGTGAGAGAAAGCTAGCTAGGAGGGTCTTTCAAAAATCTCAGTAAAGCCTGTTGAAGCTCGAAACCACAGCAGCTCAGAGAGAAGTGAGTCAAATTCTCGTGTGGCTGCACAATAAACTACCAAAAAAAAAAAATGTCAATGGCATGTAATGGTGAGACTGTCAGAGACCCCCATGAAAAGCAGCATCCCTTGAGATTAAGACAGGAAAGACTCTGAGGAGCAACGAGACAGGCAGGCAGCCCCTGCAAAGGCCAATGCACTCCTGGGACCTTAACTCACAGCTTGATAGCCATTAAACGCAGAGCACACGCTTCTCCTGCCTCCCACCCTCACTCATGGCTCCATAGATGTTAAGAGCAGGACATGTGCCCTCTCCCCCCTCACATGCTCACTCTCAGTCTCATTGGCCTCAGGTGCATCTCCATCCAGGATCTCCTGGCCATGACTCTCCAAGGACAGACAACATAAAGGACAAAACTGTTGAGGAGTCACAAAACAGCAAATTCACAAACCCTTTACTTGTTGTTCACCTGTGTTTTCTTTTACCCCCGCCTCCCAACTATATGTTCTTTCAACAGCAACAGCAGCTCATCCTCATCCCAGAGTGAAGATGTCTGTGCAGGAAACAACGTCAATATGACAGATCTGACATTGGGCACCAGACATTTGACACTTTAACCTTCCCCAAGGTTAAAGTGCTCTGCCCAAAAAAACACCTTTCAGAATGCATCTAAAGCCAAGGAACATTCATAACCTCTAGCTCACTCCTCTACCACCCTGACACATGAATAAAAGTTAACTCCCTTCTTTGTTCAAGAGCCAGCTTGACACTGTCTTGGTTAGTGATGTGTCTCCCTCTTGCTCAAGCAAAAAGTCCCAATAAAGAGTCTTGCTCCTGTCACAGTTGTACCTTTATTTGATTCTGGTTCTTCTGATGAGGATCATGAGAGCCCGCTGAGCCTTAACCTTATTCTCAGTTGAGCTGCATTAGGTTGACTGAGCACTTTGGCAGAGACACCTCTACCTCACGTATTTCTCAATTTCTCATCTTCCTCTTGGGACTATCAGCTATCCCAGGGAGGATATGTGTGTGTGTGTGTGTGTGTTTAATGTCCATGTCAAAAGCACAAAGACAACTGAAAAAGACAAGATCTCTTAAACCTTAGGCTTAGAACTGGAATGCCATCATTTTTGCCCTAGTGCCTAAAGCAAGCCACATCACCAAACCCAAAGTCATCAGACAAAAAAACAGACTCTGCCTCTTTACTGGTAGGAGCTGCAAAGTCACCTGGCAAAGGAAAGATTGGAAACAATAATGCAAATATCACGTAGTCTGCCCTTGGGGTACAGTTATTCACATTCCTTCCATATGCACTATGGATGTGCCCACAAATCCAAGAATATACCAAAGCCATATCCATTCACAGCCTCACACTCAAAGTTCAGGATCTTGTGAACCTTATTAGGTACAGAGGTTTCTCATTGTAATGAGAAAAATGACTGCTCTTTGTTCACGGAACAATGAACAAAAACATGTATTTTCTGGTGCCCCCCCCACACACACACCTTACATAGAATGGTGCAGTAGGGAGAGGAAGATTGCAATAAAAATTCTCATTTAAGAATAGGAGGCTCACAGCAGACATTGGCCCATAGCAGTTCTGAAATCCCACTGGCAAATGATGAATGAAAATTTCCTGGTTGGGCCTGAGTTCTGCTCATGCGGAGCACCTGCCCAGCCCATTCTTCTCCCTGCTTTTGACTCTTTCCTTTGAGAGAGTCTTCATTTTTTCATCCTCCTCCTGAATTATTTTTTTAAATGGCCTTGGAAAATATGATATACTTGGCACCCAAGCAGCTTTTTCAGCCTGCTTCCTGCCTTAGAAAGTTACAGGAAGAGAGTTTTTGTTTGTTTTCATTTTCAAAAAGCCTCGATCTCTTATAGCCTCAGATGGCAGTGATTCTGCTCATTCAATTCTCTAAAACACTTTTGTGTATTTGATTCCACTGTATTTCACATACCAAAAGCCAAACATCATACCTAGAATTCTGTTCTAGAGTTAATGACTGGTAATAAGGGTATATTAGACTAATAATTACCAGTCATTAACTCTAAATCAGCTTCCAAGATGTCCTTTTAACCAATTGAGAATATCTGCAACAGGTTTTGTTTTTTGTTTTTTGTTTGTTTGTTTGTTTGTTTTTTGGTCTCAGGTATCTTTTATACTATTAAAAATCACTGAGGACTTCAAAAAGCTTACCTTAAAAAATTCTTGAAAGCCCAAGAATACACAAGTGCACATGCCATTAGATACCAGGTCAGTGGTATAGTCATGTCAGTAACTTCTTAAACTCCACTCTACATTCATGAGAAAATAAGAGTGAAACAATGTCTTAGTACTATTACAAAAATAATTTGGTCTCATAGGCCCCCAAAAGATCATGGAAGTTCTCAGAGCTCACCAAGGTATATTTTGGGAATAATTGGTCTTATCTCTCTCCTTTCAGATGTTCTAGCAATAGTTTCATTAGTAATTCCTTGATATTTACACAAATAACATAAATCTTAACATACTATCTCCTTATTTTATTTCTCTGTAATCTTTAAGGGTTTCATGTATCTAAGACACATATATTAAACTTGATAACACATGAAATGATTCTTTCTTTTTTGTACTGGGCATAGAACCCAGGGGCACTTTAATATTGATCAACCCTAGTCTTTTCCTTTTTTGTCTTTTTTTTTTTTTTTTCCAAACACAGATTCTCAGATTCCAGAGACTGCACTGGAACTTGTAATCCTCCTAACTCAGCCTACTGACCCACTGGGATTACAGACATGCACCACCATGCCCAGTCATAAAATAATTCTTTACTGGGAATATTTTATGATGCCATTGGATCCATGGATGTTTCAACATTCATTTTAGAGTAAATTCTCTAAACATATATCCTGTCTCAGATATAAACAGTGGCTAACTACAGTACCAACTTATTTGGAATTCTGTGACCTACAACTGTAAAACAATACATCTGAACATCAAGTAAGAAGCATACATCTGAAAAGAGTTTCAGGGACAAAAATTGCATGACTCACCAAGTAGTATGACTCTGATAGTACCCCAAGGATTTAACTGGAACCTCCATTCATTCTGCATTTCAGCCTTTCCCAAGTGGTAGGGCTTGGACATAATGTGAATAAGTTAATTGCAATCATGTAATAAGAGTGGCATTTAGTACAATTTCCAATAGAATCCTCAGTCCCATCTGAGACTAGTTGTCCAGTCTCCTTGTCTTCTGAGCACTTACGAGAATTGCCCACAATCCCTATTTATAGCATTCCAGCTGTTTATATCGACTCCTCCAAACTCTTCCAACCTTGGCCCATAATTCAGTTCCAAAGTCACCTCCATATTTTCAGGCATAGTAACAACCTGCTCCAGTACCAATTTTCTTAGTTCATTTTCTGTTGCTAGTAACACCATATCACAGAGTGCATCAATTATAAAGAAAAGAGGTGTATTCAGCTCATAGTTCTGGAGGTTCCAGGACCCACATTCTTTCTGGCAGTCCCAAGGTAGCACAAGACATCACAAGGTAAGATACTGGGAACACATGGGTACGTATGTCTCTGGTTGTTTTAGTCAGCTTTTTCACTGCTCTGACAAAAGTAACTGACAAGAACAATTAGAGAAGGAAATGTTTACTTGGAGCTCACAGTTTCAGACGTCTCAGTCCATAGATAGCCAGCTCCATTCCTTGGAGCATGAGGTAAGGCTGAACATCATTGAGGAAAAATGTGGTGAAAGAAAGTGGCTCAGGACATGATGATCAGAAGGAAGAGAGAGAGGGAGGGAGAGGGAGAAGGAGAGGGAGAGGGAGAGGGAGAGGGAGAGAGAGAGAGAGAGAGAGAGAGAGAGAGAGAGAGAGAACACAGAGACAGACTCCCCTCTCAACAGACAAAATATATAACCCAAAGGCAGGCCCCCAATGACCCACATCCTCCAGCCATACCTTACCTGCTTTCAATTATGACTCAGTTAATCCCTATCAGGAATTTAATGCACTGATTGGGTTAAGGCTTTCATAACCCAATTATTTCACCTCTAAACCTTCTTGCATTGTCTCACACAAGAGATTTTGGGGGCCACCTCACATCTAAATCATAAAAACCAGTCTCTTTTTATAAAACCACCAATATTTAATCATATGGACTCCACCCTGGGAATTTTATCTAATCCTAATACCCTCCCAAAGGACCCATCTCTAAACAACATAAATTTCCATACTCTTAGTACTACACATTGGAAATTAAACTCCAACACGAGTTTCAGAGGAGACAAAAATTCAAACCATAGTGTCTTGTCCAGGGGAAGATAATAGCATCAAGAGACTCAATTTATTTCTATAACATTTCATAAAAATATTGAGAAGATATGTTCCATATACATATATATATATATACATATATGTGTGTGTGTGTGTGTGTGTGTGTGTGTGTGTATACATGTACAGAGAATAGGGAGAGGCAAAAGGGATGAAATTATTTAATTTTTAAAAAGGAAAGAACAAAAGAATCAAGAATAGATAAGAATTTCTGGTTTTGAAAAGGTCTAAATGACTTGTGGTAGACCAATGTTCATCTGAGAATAGAGAAATCAAATAAAAACATTGCTTGTTTATTGATCCATAACCAAGGAAGATTAGAGGATATGTGATTCTGGAGAAGAGAACCATGAAGAACTACGGATCTACAAGATTCTTTTTCCCTAGGAAATTTTCTAGTTATGATCACAGAAAGTTTTACCTAAATAACAAAAGAAATTGGAGCTTTTAGCATTTCTTAGCAACAGACAAAATTGAAGACTTAAGGAACCTCATATAAACCTCTGGTTTTTCCTCAGGACAATATTTGGACTTTGAAGCTAAAAATGTAGATGGAAAAGTCCTGAAAGCAGAAGAGTTTTTTGTAGTTGATGCTGAGACAACAAACTCTAGCATGGCATTTAGGACCAACAGGTAGAGGGGACCCAGAGAACACACTGAGCTCCCACTGACATCCCGGGATAGCTACAGAGGCAGAAGGAGCCTCAGCAAAACCACAATCCAGACTTGACTCACCTTATTCCCTGGTTAGATTGAGGTGATAGGTCTGCACTCTTTCTGCCTACATCTGCAGGTGAATCTACTCTGGGGAAAGAGCTTTATGAGCCTGTAATTTTATTATGCCTACTAAACTTTGTTTCTAGTAGAAGCTTAACCTTGATACCCAGATTTAACAAGTATATTCTGAAAAAGGAAAATTAACGACTAATCTTTCTCATGAATAACCCAAAAGACTCACACACACACACACAAAAATGAGGTCTATTAAGGGTTCAAGAATGATTTAACATTTAACAATCAACATGAATCACTACATTCACAGATTTTAAAAAAGAAAACTGTATCTCAATAGATGCTTCAAGAGCAATTGATAAAACTCAGCAACCATTCATATTTTTTTTAAAATGACCTAGTAAACTATAAATAGAAGAGAACTGAATAGCCAGTGTTTTTCTTCTATCAATTATTTAGAGGTGTGTCAAAATCTCCCATAAAATTTTGAACTTTGTTCTTTCTTAACATCCGTAATATTTACTTTATATATTCCATGCTATGTTGTTAGATGCATGAAATATTAGAATTTTTGTCTTCCTGGTGAGTTGAGCCTTTGCTTTAGTCAGTTTTTTGTTCTGGGGACCAAATACTTGACAAGAACATCTTAGGGGAAGAAGAGTTTATTTGGGGCTCACAGTTTCAAAGATCTCATTCCATAAATGCCAACTGTACAGCTCTGGACTCCAAGTGAGACAGCATATCATGGCAGAAGGGCCCAGTGGGGAAAATATTCTCAATTCATGTCAGGGTCAACCAGGGGAGAGGAGGGGAGGGGAGAGGAGAGGAGGGGAGAGGAGTGGGGAAGAGGAGGGGAGGAGAAGGGAAAGAAAGGGAGATCAGAAGATCAGAGAAGATGTACCCTTCTAGGACATACCCCACCTTCCTATAGTAACCACCCAGAGAGACTACTCAACCTGGGATGAATTTATTAGGTTATGGCTCTCATAATCTAAGCATTTTACTCCTGAATATTCATTTCTGCATTAACACAGGAGCTTCTAGGGGACATCTCACCTTCCAACCACAACATTCCACCCCTGGTCCCTTAAAACTCATGTCTACCTCACAATGAAAATTGCATTTAGATCATCTTCAAAAGCCCCATAGTCCAAGTTCAAGTTCAAGTTCAAGTTCAAAGTTTTCTCTGAGACCCAAGGCAAACTTTTGGCTGTGAACCCCTGTAAAAATAAAATGCAAGCTCTCTATATCCAATATGCAGTGGCTTAGAGTAAACATTCCCTTCCAAAAGGAGGAATGGGGCATAGGAAGAAGGGACGGGACCAAAGCAAGGTGGAAACCCAGTTGGGCAAACAAATCCCAGCCTCTGCACATAGCACAGGACACAGGACTGTAAGGGGTTATTCCAAAGGACTTGGGCAGCCCTGCCCCTTTGCTTTTGCCAGGTGCAGTGTGTATGAGCTTTCTCCTTTTGTCAGCAGTTTTTTCTCAGTGGACAGTCCACATTACTGGTAACTCTTAATTCCTGGGGTCTCAATTCCAGTCTTGGTTCACCTTCATATCTTCACACATCACCTTCTCAGGGACTGAAACTCTGCTCAACTTTGCCTGGACTCTCAACTCCAGCACTGTGTATTCCTGCAGAACCAGCATCACGTGGATGATGCCAGCTCACATAGTACCTGGGCCTTCTGGTATCATAGCTGCAGAAACAGAAGTTCCTGAGTGGCTCAACATAGTGAAACAACTTCCTAGGGTCCCAGTGCAAGCAGGGGATCCCATGATTTCTTCTCAAAGGAATTTTCCCTTTAACATCCTTGAGCCTGCAATAGATGTGGTCTTGCAAATTCCTGAGATGACCTCAAGGCATCTTTCCTATTATCTCTATGCAAAGCCCCTTTAGAGGCTGTAATCCCTCTCAAACAAACAAACAAAAACAAACAAAGGGGGGCGGGCTTTCATAGTCCCTGCTTAACAGGTACTTTTCTGTCCAAACTACAGGTTTTCAAATCCCTTAGCATTTTCTTCTGCTCCCTATTATCACAATAAATCTACCTAAAATCTGCCTGCAATATGCATGCCATTGATGGAATGCTGTGCTGTCTTGAAACTTCCACCAGCATGTTAATTAGTCCATCATTTTTAAATTCAGTCTCACACACACAAAAAAATCTTAAGACATGGACAACCTATATTGAGTATATTTTGTACAGGGGTCAAACTTCCTACTTTGGCATGTGAACATTCAATTTCCCAGTATAAATAAGCTATTTTGATAACTGATCAAAGTATACAATTAGTAATAGCATAGTTAATTTCTTATGGCTTTTATAGGCACTATTTTTTCTTAAGTTGTTAGATGAAACCACAACTTAGCAAGATCCTATCTAAAAAAGAAAGAAAGAAAGAAATTCTTTTTTTTTTTTTTTTGAAAAGCTGGAGATGTACCTTTTGAGATCAATTGTGTATCAAAACCAACCAACCAACCAGTTTGAGGTATAATTGACATGAACCACACATAATTAAAATATATAATTTGGAAAATATTGGCATGGATACTAGCATCATCATAATCAGTTTATGAATGTAGTCATCACCCACAAGTCTTCTTACTCTTTCCCCATTGTTTCTAGGCAAACACTAACTGCTTTCTGTCACCATAGTTAAGTTAGCATTTTCTAGGATTGTACATAACTGGAACCACATGGTACTGGTTTATGCTACTCCATATAATTATTTTTTTTGATTCATCTATGTTGCTGTACATATTATAGTTTATTCCCTTTATATAGCTGGATGGTATTCTATTTTAATACAATTTGTTTATCCATTCCTGTTGACAACATTTCAGTTATTTCAAGATGTTGGTTATTATAACTGGAACTGTTATGCCCATTCATGTACAAGTCTTATGTGTATACTTTCATTTCTCTTAAATATTTGGAGCAAAGGGTTAGGGTCTATGACAGTCATATGTTCAATGGTATAAGAAACAGTCAAAATGTTACTTAAAATGATTGTCCTATTTTATATTCAATTCCTAGAATATTACAGTTGCACCATATCCACACCAACACATGGTATAGTCAGTTTTTAAAGTTTTAACTACTTTAATAAGAGTGTAGTAGTATCTCATTGTGGAGTAGTCTGCATTTCCCTAAAGACAATGATTACAAGTATGTTTTTATGCAAATACTTGCAGCCTTTGTAGCTTCTTCAGAGAAGTATCCATCTAAATCATTTAACCATTTTGAAGAGTTTTCTTATTGTCTTAAGATTCCTTTACACATTCTGGATAGATCTTTTTAGATATGATTAAGCAACATTTTCTTAGTGCTCTGCCTTTTAATTTTTTTAAGAGTACCTTAATTTGCTTAAGTTCAATTTACCCAAAGTCACAAACATTTTGTTTTATATTTTGTTCTGTGAGTCATTTTGAGTTAATTTTTGGTACATAATGCAAAGCATGAATCAGGATTTTTCAGTTTTGCATATAAGTCTTCATATATACCCACAAAATCTTTTGAAAAAGTCTTTCCTTTCTCTAGTGAATTACCTTTACATGTTTGTTCAAAATCAGTTGATTATATATAGGTGTATTTCTGGATTTTTACTATGCTACATTAATGTATGTCACTGTATTCATGGTTTTTCATTGTCTTGATTAGCTACGGCTTGACAACAAACTTCAAAATTATGAAACATAACCCCTCTATTGTGTTTTTAAAATTTTTCCGAGGTGGGGTGGTTATTCTAGACTAATATTTCCAAAGTTTAGAAGCAGCTTAACAAATTCTGCTACAAAAAAATTCTGCTAAAATTCTTAATGTGATTCAGCTAAATACATACCAATGTGGAAAGAAGTCATTTAACAACATTGAGCCTTCCAATCCATTCATACATACGTCTATTCGGTTTACTTTCAGCTGTTTTTGCAGAATTTAGTGTACAAGTCTTGCATTATCCTTTATCAAATTTATACTTGTGTCTCATTTTTATGTTCCTGAAAATGGTATTTTCTTATGCATTTCCGCACTGATTGTTCCTAGCATATAGAAATGCAATTGATTTTTGTATACAAATTTGTAGTCTATAGCATCATTAGATTTTTTTCTACATAAGATTTTCTAGAATCAATATGTCATCTGTGAATAAACATTTTTTACTTCTTCCTTTGTAATCTGGATGCCTTTCATTTAATTTTCTTACCTAACCGTCCTGGCCAGAAACTCCACACCAATGTTTAACAGGAGACATTACATATCCTTACTTTATCCCAGACCTTAGGCAAAAACATTCCATTTTTTCACCAGACGTTTTTAGCCCAGTTGCTGATTTTTCATGGATGTCCCTTGTTAGATTGAAGACAAATGTATTTACTCCTAATTTGCAGTTTTTAATTAGGAATAAATTTTGGGTTTTGTCAAATGATCTGAGACTATTATGTTTTCTCCAGGATACTTGAATACAGTGAATTATAATTTTCTAGAGCTGGCCCACATTTGTATTCTTGGTTATATGTATTATCATTTTTACCCCATCAGAAGATTCAAACTACTAAAATTGAGGTAGAACCTCTGCATCTGTGTTCATGGTAAGTATTGGTATGTAATTTTGTCATGATGCTGCCTTACTTAGATATCAGGGTAATGCTGGTCTTGATGAGATAGAAATTATCCCCTTCTAATTCCTACAAGCATTTGTTGAGAACTGAGATGCTTTCTTTAAATATTTGAAAGAACTGCTGGGGATATAGCTCAGTTGGTAGAGTGCTTGCCTCACATGCACAAGGCCATGGGCTCAATCCCCAACACCACACACACAAACACACACACACAAACAAAAACTGCTCTAGTTGATTCCCTGAAATTTTGGCATCTTGTCTTCATTTGATTCAATATATTAATATTTCCTCTTTTTATATTTAAATTTTCATATTTAAACTGGGTTGTATTCACTATGTAGTTGGATTTTTTAAAAAAGATTCAATCTGATTAAGAGTAAATAACAATTCACATTTAAAGTAACTATGGATATGGCTATTTAAATCTATCATCTTAGTATTTATTTTCCATTTTTTTCACCTATTTTTTGTTTCCCTTTTCTCTCCTTTAGGACTTTTTTTTATGGCCACATTTTATCATCTTTGTAGATTTATTTATTTTTTGTGGTTGCTTTAGGATTTACATCCTTATCACAGTCTACTTCAGGTAATATTTTTCTGCTTCAGTTAGTGGAAGAAACAAGTACTGTACTTTCTTTCTCATCTCCCAACCTTGATGATCATGGTACAAGTTAACTTTATATACGTGAAACACAATATCTGATGTTTTTATTTTTTACTTAATCTATTATCTTTGAAATAAAATTTGAAACAAGGAAAAAGATTATTTGTTCACATATTTACTATTTTTTGGTGTTCTTCATTCCTTTGTGTAGCTGAAGATTTCAATGTGGTATCATTTTCCAACTAAAGGCATTCTTTCATATTTTCTGTAGTTCATTCTGCTTGTGAAAAACCTTCCATCTTTTCTATGTCTTTTCATTTTTGGTTTTGAAAGCATTCTCTCTAAATATAGAATTCTAAATTGAAATTTTTCTTTTGGTACTTTGAAGATGACACTTCAGCTGGGCGTGGTGGCACATGCCTGTAATCCCAGTGGCTCAGGAGGCTGGGGCAGGAGATCACAAGTTCAAAGCCAGCCTGGGCAAAAGCAAGGTGCTAAGCAACCCAGTGAGACCCTGTCTCTAAATAGAACACGTAATAGGGTTGGGGATATGGCTCAGTGGTCTGAGTGCCCCCCGAGTTCAATCCCCGGTACCAAAAAAAAAAAAAAAAAAAAAGATGATGCTCCACTGTGACAGTCTGATTATCTTTATTCTTCTGTGTCTTCAGCTTCTTTTAGGAATTTTCCCCTTATTGCTGGTTTTAAGGAATTTTTAGTATAGTTTTTTTTTTTTTTTCCTTGTGTTTGTAGTTCACTGAGCTTTTGTGGTCTCATTGTTAGCCCCACTCAAGGATCACTGTCTGGTAAAATTGCCTAATGTCCAATATCTGATAATTATTTTAGGCATTTTGTCTTTTTTATTTTAATTTCCATTGGAAAGGTAAATCTAATCCCTATTATACCATTCTGGTCAGAGGCAAAAGTCCACTTTCAGATTTTCTATTTTTTTTTTTTAATAAAAAACTTTATTTTTTGTACTTAGCTTTTAAATCCATGACAAAAATGTTTCATCTATACACATAAAGTTACTAAAATTGTTTTATTTATTCCACCTCTCAATATACATTATGTGTACCTATATAAAAAGACAATAGGAAAATATTATAGATTTAAATACTGCATGTAGGAAAACACACTAATGTTTATGTCTTCTAAACCTGTTTTCTGGTGACATATAAGGAAACTTGTTACAAGTCATAATGCATTCATAATCTGCCAGGAAAAGATAACATTAACACACCTATATGTGCTGATACAATGTATTTGCCGAGCCATACTGGGAAAAAGTAATATTCCTGTTTTCATTTTTGGAAGTAATTATTAGCATATTTACACTTATTTCCCATTATTTTGGAAAACAATAAAGTTAGTAAGCTAAACTAGATTTTAAAAAAATTTTAGTATATATCTTTATCTTAGAAGTCAAAATGTAGTAGTAGAGCTATATTCAAGGTATACAGTGTAACTCTTTGGGCAAGAGATAAGAACATGAACAAGTAGCCCTCCTCATCTTACACCTAAAATGGAGATCACAGCAGGTAGATGCAAATGTCCAACTACTGCCAAAGGGGTGTGAATTCTTTTCACAATGAACTTTATAAATAATTTTATGATAAAGCAAATAATATAAAAATATTATTCATATCACAGAAAGAATTAGAGAAAGTTAATGATACAGACTGCAGAACAAAATAATTCACACTTCTCTCTTGGGAGGAAAAGATGGCAATGATATTGTAATATTTAGTATTTAATATGAAATTTTCACTAGTTGAGTGATTAAAACTTTTATAATTTTGCATATTAATAATTCATGAGAAAATCGGCACATATATGGTTGAGTCTCACACACCCTTAAAACTTTTCTTAGGCAATGTTAAAAAATATCAACCAGAAGTACAAAGTTATCAGAAGTACTAACATAAATGCAAAAGATAAGATGCATCTGTACAATTCAAAATTTCAAAAAATTATCACATTTACAAGTAATAAATAATAGTCATACTTGATGTCATTAACAAAATAATTACTAGCCAACTGTGTTTTATTAGTCAATGGCATTTTCTCCATAAAAATAGAAGGTATATCAAACTTCTAAAACTACCCCGAAAAATCTGGAAGGCAATTTGTCAATCAAAAATATGTTTAAAAAAGGTAATTAAAAACATAACCTATTTTTATGCACAATTTTCTATGAAAAAGGGCACTTAGTGTATAGCTAAAGACTTTCCTATTATGCAAATGATATATTGTACAGTTTAAATATAAAAATATAAATATTTGTGACAGAAAACATGAAACAGTGGTTGGTGTAAAATTCCAACACCCTTTAACTTGAAAAAAATTTTTTCTTTCCCTAGAGACCAAGAAAACAATACTGATTCTATGAAGTTCTGTGTTGCCAGAAACTCCCCAGATTATTAAACATTAACATATGCAGTGAAATTTTAAAAGTGAGCCCGTAGTCTTTTGTTTTCTTCTCGAAGTCTTTCAATTTCAGCCACTAAACCTTCATTCACTGAGTATCTTTCCAGCAAAGAGTGCATTTCATTCTAGAAAAAGGGGAAACGCTGTTTAGATTACTGGTGTTTCACAATTACTTGACAAGATATGTTTTATATACTTTCAGCTATCATTTCTCTCATGTTCAATTAACTAGCTGAATGATTTTTTTTTTTACTTAATCACAAAGATGACTGGTGAAATTAATATGTTTAGTAGATTTATACTCACACATTTGGGAGGGTTTTTGCTTCTTCAAAGAAAAAAGAAAGAAAGTGCTGAAAAAGTGGCCTTAACTACCTACCACAGGTTAAAAAGGAGGTGAGCAGTTAAAATATTATTAAATATCTGAAACTCCCTATTCATTTTTCTTAGCAACTAGATATGGCAAATAAGTAAAAATACATTGCTCTTTTTTTTTTTTTTTTTTTTTTTTTTTAGCGCCACACAACTCTCAATTCATTTAAAACACAGTTTGCCATACATACCAGCTGCATATGAAACTGTTTTATCATCTCCACTTGCAAATTCACAATGTCCCTATGGCATGCTTCTCTAGGGAAGAATGTAAAATACATTAGAATTATAAGAGTTTAAACCAATTCTAGTTCATTTAGGAAACTTGCTAAACTTTTTCATTGTCTCAAATTATTGAATGTTAATAATTATTTACAATAATAAAAATACTAATGCGCCTAGCATTTATTTAACATATACTAGGCACTATTTCTTAAATTTTATAAGAACCTGTTTAATCTTCACAATTAGGAGAAATGACTTCTTCCACTTCACTAATAAAGTAAGTGAGCTAAAGACCAGTTATAACCTGTTCAAAAATCATACAACTAGCAAATAGTAGAACGGGATATAAACCCAGGCTGCCTACCTCTAGATCTCATACTGCACTACATTCCTTGATATGTAAATAATCATTAAGGAAAGACACTGATTTATAGTACAAGAAATACAGAAAACTCACTAGACTACAAATCATATAATAATCAATGACTGTGCTACTAAAAATTTTTAGTAGAAAGGAGCTATTCTGATGGATGTAACATGATTAACTCAGTAAGATGCAATTAACTCTTGTCTCCAAAAGAAAATCAGCAAGTATAATGGTAAAAGAAACACTCAGTCACACACCATACAACTTAAAGCTAGAATATTATCAAATCATAGAAATATACTGGGTGCTTCTATCTGATGATATCACTTAACCGAAATCCCAAGACAGAAGTTGTTATATTCCTAAATTTTGTTGTTCAAAGAAAGACTTTTCTTAAAAACTCCAATACTGGCTGGGCATGGTGGTGTATGCCTTTAATTTCAGTGGTTCTGGAGGCTGAGGCAGGAAGAGTACAAGTTCAAAGCCAGTCTCAGCAACTTAGCATTGTCCTAAACAACTTATTGAGACCCTGTCTCAAAATTAAAAATAAAAGAAGATGTGGCTCAGTGGTTAAATGCCCTAGGTTCAATCCCTGGTACCAAAACAAAACAAAGTCCAATAATGAATATGCTGAGAAAGAAATCAGAAAAACTATCCCATTCACAATAATCTCAACAACAACAAAAAGAATCTTGGGAATAAACTAAATAAATCTAAACAATGAGGTGAAAGTCCTCTACAATGAAAACTATAGAACACTTAAGAAAAAAGATGGGATGACCTTTGACCTTAGAAGATAGAAGAAAGATCTCCCATGTTTTTGGATAATCAGAATTAATATTGTCAAAATGGTCACACTACCAAAGGAATTATATATATTCATTGCAATCCCTATCAAAATATCAATGACATTCTTCCCATAACTAGAAAAAATTTTAATTAAATTCATTTGGGAGTTTAGCATACAAGACTCAGAATAGCTAAAGCAGTCCTGAGCAAGAAGAGCTATGCTGGAGGCATCACAATACCTGATCTCAAATTATACTAGAGTTACAGTACTCTGTAATACTGTAGCAAAAAACATACGCTCTTGGCATCAAACAGATACAAAGACCAATGGAATAGAAGTCACACAGACAAACAGATCCAGTCGTTCAATATTTAATAAAGGTGCCAAAAGCATACATTGAAGAAAAGACAGTCTTTTTACCAAATGGTACTGGGAAAACTGGATGTCCATATTTTGAATGAAATTAGATCCCTATTTCAGCCTGCACAAAGGACAACCCAAAGGGGATCAAAGACCTAGGAATTAGACCAGAAATTTTGCAACTGCTAGAAGAAAACATAGGCTCAACACTACAACATATGGACACAGGCAATGACTTCTTCAAAAAGATCTCTAACACTCCAGAAATAAAATAAAGAATCAATAAGTGGGATGGCATCAAATTAAAATGCTCTGCAAGGCAAAAGAAATAATTAAGAGTATGAAGAAAGAACCTACAGATCTTTGTCAGTTACTCCTCCAACAAGGGATTAATATCTAGAATATATCAAGAACCCCCCCACCCCACCCCGCAAAAAAATCAACAAATGGGCAAAAGAACTAAACACATTTTTCAAAAGAAAAATTAGAAATAGCCAACAAATTTATGAAAAAATGTTCAACATGCCTAGCAATAAGGGAAATGCAAATCAAAACTACACCGAGATTTCATCTTACTCCAGTCAGAATGGCAATCATCAAAAATATAAATAATAATAAGTTCTGGCAAGGATGTAGGGAAAAAGGTACACTCACATATTGTGGTGGACTGCACATCAGTACAACCAATCTGGAAAGCAATATGAAGATTCCTTTAAAAACTAGGAATGGAACCACCATCCGATCCAGCTATCCCACTCCCTAGATATTTATCCAAAGGAACTAAAATCAGCATATTATAGGGATACATCCACATCAATGTTTGTAGCAGCACAATTCACAATAGCCACACAGCCCAGGTGCCCTTCAACAGATGAATGGGTAAAGAAAATGTAGTGTTTATATACACAGTGGAGTTTTACTCAGCCATAAAGAAGAATGAGATCATAGTATATGCTGAGAAATAGATGGAACTGAAGAATGACAAGTGAAACACGGCAGATATAAGATACAATCTGTAGTTAATGTTTTCAAAGTGATTGTTTTTGAGTGTTAACAAAAAGGATACAACAATCTCTACAGTCTTGAGAAGCTTATTGAAATTAAAGAAATATTGTTTTCTAGGTCCTCAGTATCTGTAAATCACTGATTTATACTGGTTATGCCCATTTTCCTGTCAAATGATACTTGAATTGTTTTCAAGTTTTTATTATTATAATCATGTGTACACCTCTCAATCCACATGCACCCATATACATAGATGACATGTAAAGGTATAAAGCTACGTGTATACTTGATAAGTTTTACAAAATCATGCAATTTGTTTTTCAAAGTGGCAGTATCAATGGATATGTTCATTATCAGTGTAACAGAATTCCTTTTGCTCTGTATCTTCACCAAGACTTGCAATATCTGAACTTTCACAATATTTTCCCATTTAATGGATGTGAAATGGTATCTCATTGCATTTTCTGTTTACTAATAGTGGGTTTGTTCATGCCTTCTTCTTATTCATTTTTAAGAGTTCTACATATAATCTGACGCTTTTTTTGGTGATATGAATATTCCAGATGCTATTCCCTCTGCTTTATTAGTGATATCTCATAATTAGAGTTGTTATTTATACACTCAAATTTACTCAATACTGCAAATTTTATAGGTAGTGCATTTCCTTATTTTTAATAATTTTCCTACTCTGAAGTTTTAAGATCTCTTAGAACATTTAAAATTTTTATTTTTACAATTCAACTTTTATTCTATACAGAATTGATTTTTAATTAGCAAATTTATTCTTATACAACCAAATATTACAATCTATAGATTATTCCATATTTTGGACACAGACCTGCAATGTTAATAATGTCTTTTATCAAGTTCCATAATCACATACGTTTCTTTCTAACTATTTGCTTCTTGTGACCAATTTGTCCATGCTGTGCCAGTGTTATACTATTATCTTAATTTTATTTAATAACTAAGCTTATCCATCCATCAAACCAGTCCCCTCCAACTTTATTCTTCTTTGGGATAGTAATGTTGAATCATTTTTTTGTTCCATATATATAATTTTGGAATCATTTCATCATCTCTCAAATAACCTAGCTGGGATTCTGACTGGGATTGCATTCCATCTATAGACCAAGTTAGATGAAATGTCATCTTCATAAAATCTTTCCATTTATTTGTAAATGCTTTGTAATTCACTTTAAAAATTCTTTTTTCTCAAAAAATCTTGACTATTTTTGTTTAGATTTATTCCCAAGTACCTTAATTTTTCTGTTGCAATTAAATGGCATTTAAAATAATTTATATTTTCTGCTTTCAGTTACAATGAAAGTTGTATTAAAAACTGAAGATATCAGTTGTGGTAGAATGCTTGCCTAGAAAGTACCTTAATCAATCAATAAATTCATCATTGGTATCAGAGAACCATCAGCATAGCCAGGGCTTAAAGAGCCACATTCTTGCAAAGAAGGGAAGTCTACTAGGTAAGACCCACATTTACCTCTGCTTTTGTCTCTGGAATATGTGCTGATTCCATAATGTGGAAAAAAGCTGAGTGGCAGCATTCTTCTGAAGCTTGAGACAGTGTCACCAGTGTTGGAGTGTTAAGAGTTTAGGACTACCAAGAAAGCCAATGCTAAAAAGTCCAAGAATCTGAAGAGGAGAAGCCTGCAGAAATTTCCCCTTTGGATATCTATCTGCTGCCTCCTAAACAATGCCTGTACTGGGTTACATGTCAGTAAACCAAACATAAAATAACAGCTGAAATGCAGAGAAGGAACTTTGGAAGCCTTGTGATGCTGGTGAAATAGGTTAAAGTTTAAGACCCACCTGAAAAGACAGGGTGAATACTCAGCAGGTGTCCTGGAGGGGCAAAGACTAGAAATAAAGGCAAACTAGAATAAAGGAGTTCTCAAAAAAAAAAAAAAAAAAAAAAACTTAAAAAGTAGCTACAAAAAAGATCAAGGTGATCAGCTTGACAAAACAAACTTAAATCTTTTTGAAAGACAACAAAGCAGCTGAACAGACTTCCACTTATATGTAAACTCTCAATTCTAATTATGAGAAGAAGCCTGATAATCTATAAAATCATACATTCTTAAATTGACCAAAGTTTAGAATAAAAAATATATATAAATAAACTAACAGCAAAGAAATAATAAGGATACAAAGACCCAGCACCATTTTCAGCATCAATACAACAGTGGCCGGAGAAAGCTGCCTACAAAAGGGTAAAGAGAACTAGCTGAAATTTTTATACATTTTTAAAAACCAGGTGAAGCCTGGTATGGCAGTTTAGAATTCCAAGGAATCACAACTAAAAAGCCTGCATTTATTCGCTCACGTTCCCCCACATGCATTCACTGAGTGCTTACGTAAATTAGGGATAGGCAAGCAGCAGAGCTGAGAGACTTCCTAAGACACAGATGTAAAGCACTTGCAAAGTCTTAGGGTGGAAGAGAACTGAGTCCCTCAATACTGTTCCCTCTGTGCTCTCAATAACTGATGTAGCTGAATACACCTACTGAAGACTGAAAGCAGAACAGTTAACTGAAATCCCGAGCCACTCTGGGTACTAAGCCAGGATCAGACCAGAAGTGAAAGAAAAATCAACCCTTAGCAACACAGGGAGTTGGCAGGCTATAAAGCAGAGAATTCAGTCATCCCAGGGCTCAGATCCCCAGGCCTGCTGAAGGAAAAGTCCTGAGCCCACTGCCCTCGAATCATACAAAACCATTGGTGAACCAACACTAAAATGCTTGTTGAATGAATAAATAATAAATAACACATTACTTTCATGCTTAAAAACTTTGATGACCCCCCCATTCCTACATGTTAAGGCTTTCATAACTACCTTTTCGGCCGCATCTCGTCATAGTACCTTCTCTCTGCAAGTATTTCTAAAATTTACAATTGTTTCTGTGCTCATACTGTTCCCACACACTTGAGTATAAAATAAAATCTCTTCAGTCATTCTTTTCCAAATTTGCCCCAGCAAATTGCTCTTTTTCTGTGTTTCCAACATCATTTTGTTCAGACAGTTCTGCTATTATGCCATAAATATTTATGTATTCCTGAAAAACCTCACACTCTTTAAAACTGTATATTGAAAATAATAGGACTTAGGAAAAAAAGAATTGAGGTCCACCACTCAAAACTTATGCAACTTTGTCACAGAGCACTAACAAAAACAAATCTTAATAAAAATACTAGGACAGTTTTAAAAACATGGTCTAATAGATAAATATTGAATAAGACACTTTACCTTAAAAAAGTGATGATTACTTAATGGAAGAAGATAGAATGCAGAAGGATTGGGGCTGTCAAGTTATAGAGGCAAGGACAAAATGCTACCCCCCCCAACCCCCACAAATGGGGAATAACCACAAAATAAGTGCTTCTAACACAGACCATATAGCCACACCAAGTTAAGAGAAAGTCAGAGGAGATGGACATTGACAGGGGCTTCATTAAGCTGTTTTACATGTACTTTGGCTGCTATTATAACAATGAAATTTCCCAATTGTTTTGTCAACTCTGCCCAATTTACCAATCACAAAAGAACTAATTCACATAAAACACCTATCACAGAAGGATGTACTGTATCTATCCTGAATAAACTATAAGTCCTTTTTGGGTACAGAATTCATTTTTGTATCTGGTACATATACGAGGTACACTGTAAATGCCAAAATAATTTTTCTTTAAAATATACTTTTCTAATATTAAAAAATACATTTTAAAAATATTTTAAACATAAAAAAGAAATATTCACAAACAAAAACTGCACATCTCCAATATTCTTACTCATGATAATCCCAAGTAACTATAGACTAGAAGGGGAGGGAGGAAGAAACCCCACTAAAGATTCTAATAATTGAAAATGGCTTCCAAAAATACTGACATAAGTAAAAGGAAGCAAAATTCTAAAATACATTCAAAGTATGAGATAGGCAAGAATAAGGAAATTTTTCTATATTACATATGTTATATTATTACATTCTGATGCATTCTATATAAAAATATTTAGAATTAATTTAAAAATAAGACACTTAACAGGTGATCTATAAGTACTGATATAAGAACTACACATGAGTTCACAAGAATCTGTTCACAATTTGAAGATTAAAAAAATCCAGAATAGCTGTCTGCATGCTAGACTTCCCTGTCAAGCTATCTAGGTAAATGGGCCTGTTCCTGGTTGAAGTCAATAAATGCAGTACAAGTAGATCAACAAAACCTATCACGTTTTCTATGGTTTTATGTTCATAATAATTTAGATAAAAAGTAGTAACCATTACGTATAGTTCTGGTTTTACACTAATAAAAATAAACAAAGAAATGCAAGGTTTAGATAGAGTAATTTCTCAATTACTACCTAAAGTCATCCAATGTTTCCTGTATCATATTCTGAATGAAACGGATTTGAACAGATGTCAATGGTGCATTTGGTCGATTGTTTCCGATAGTATCAACTATTTTCTCTGAGAGTGAACTGGCAACTCCAGCAGTGACAGAGGATGCTATCTTTGGATCTAAAATAAAGAATGGAGAAAATATGAATAGTCAATTTGGACTAAGAGATATCAAACATTTCTAAATAAGATTTGGCATGAGGGAACTTGAAAAACTGGCAAAGAACAGTGTTCCTCTGATATTTAGAAAAATTCACTGTCTAGAATACAATTTTTAAAAATTTAAATGACATTATTTCTAATAGTCATTTATAAACTGCCAACTGTCTAATGTAATAATATGATAGAGGAATTAATCTTGAAGAATCTCTGAACCATTTCTTCTAATAAAAGACGAATGAGACAAGCTATACCACAAACCAGATAAACCAAGACTATCAAAAACAAACAGAAGGAGGGTAGGAGTAAAGTAGTGCTATAGGCAAAGTCTTGGCATTTCAGCTAATGCAATACACCCACAGAAACCTTAAAGTAAAATACAGATAGTTATATAAAGAGTTGCTCCTATATGAAGAGTTCTTTTATACAGAATATTCTTAGAGGTAAACTTCAAACTCTTTAAATTGCAATCAAGTTTTATGAGTCTGTGGCTTAAATTCTAAGAGAAAGATTTAAATATGAAGAAGAAAAACTACAATTTAGGTAGTTAGCCATCCCTTTTCAAAGGGTCCTAAATTATAATTCTATCTGTACCATATTTAATAAAATCCTTACATATTAGATTGAAAATGAAATTCATACAAAAAGGGGAGGAAATCAATATTGCTGAACTTAATCATTCATATACATATGTCATGGTTTTCTAGACACTAGACAAGCCAATAAACTTTAAAGTCCTTGATTTTTTTTTAGTCTATGATCACTCTATCCTTTTTAAGTTAAATATTTGGAGGACTTTTCAATTTAACATTTTCAAACATTCTGAAGTTTTATGTACTTACTTGGAGTTGAAGATCCATTAACTGGTGGTTCATATATGAACTGAGCTTCAAATTCTTTCTCTGGCTTTTCAAATTTCTCAAGATTTCTTGTTTGGTTAGACGATGGAGAATTATTTAGATTTCCAGTTTCAGTACCAGAAGAGATCAACTTTGCAAACTTTATATTTAAAACAAAATAATTTTTAATATACTTAACTTCATGTTTTACCCATATTACTAATAAATTTTTTACCTATTTCTCCTACCATTCCCTCCCCCTTTTAACAGAAGATAGGGTTGGGGAAATGAAGGAAGAATACAAAGAGGAAAAAAATATTCTGGGACTAGCAGCAAAATAAATTAATTTTACAGATCAAAAACAATCTCTGCAATAACATCATAAGGAAAAAAAAACTAATTTACTCAGCATCTTCTGAACATAATTTAAAATGAAAATCATTGGCCAAAATAAAAAAAAAAAAAATCCCCAAACTCTTATGTGACAGCCACACAAAAATATTAAAAAACAAATCAAAAGACGTATTTACTTCATAATTATCTTTTAATATTATTCAAAAAAATAAATGTGAAAACAAATAAACACATACTATACACCTAACTGACTTGGTCTTCCTATAACAGATTTTAAACGCTTACATAAAAAATTAATTCTAGAGACCGGAGCAGGAAGACGCGCCAGCCGCCCAGCCAGACCGGAGCAGGAAGGCGCCAGCCGCCAGCCAGACCGGAGGAGGAAGTCCGGTCCGCCCCGAGCGCTAGTCTCCAGGAAGCCCATCAACCCTTAAAACCCATCAAAGTGGGTGTGGCTACCAGCACGGTTGCAGCTGATCCAGGTACCTGGTTTCCAACTCCCCCACCCTTAGCTGTGATAACTCAAAATATTTCCCACAAGCTTTTGGGGATTGTAGCTATCAACACAAAACAACAACTGTAGAGGCACCTGGTTTCTACCTCAGAGACTAGAGTAGGGAAGATACAGGTGGAAGCTCATTTCCCTTCACACTGGCTATACCCACCACCCTGAATACAGAGGCTCAAACTAGGAATAGACAACGCCACCTACTGGAAGCAAGGAAAACAGTCTTCTGAGAGACTTTTTTTTTTTTCCCCTCTCTCTTTTCTTCTCTCTCTTCCACAACTTCAGCATATGTGAAACCAAGAATTGTGCATGAACAACTGAATTACCAAAGTAATGTAATATAGAGGAATTGCATATACCCCACCTCCCCCCCATTTTTTTTCTTTATTTCTATCTTACTTCCCTTTCCCTTCTCTTATTTCTCTTTTCTTCCTTGTTATTTTTTTTCTTTTTTTTTTTAATTCGTATTCTCTCTATACCACTTTCAATCTCCTAACTTTTGCTATCTATACATAGGGTAACTATCTAAATAGGAGGTTGAGTCTATACATTCTTCCATAAATTACCAGTCTAGTGATTAGAGTTCTCCAAAGGTGCTAAGTTAGTTTAACCTCATACCCTCACTCCTTTCCCCTTTAAGTATAACATCCTTCGTCTGAAATTAAGTTTTCTATATGCCACCAGATATGGTACGCCTTTTATGAAACTAAGGAATATATTCTTAAGTAATAATTAAATCCAATATCTATAGTCTTAGAATCTAACTATAAATGTATTAATAATGAAAACTTGTCCTTAGATAGTGTACTGTTGATATTGGGATCTGTTAACATTGTCTTTCTCCGAAAAAGAGGGATTTTGGAGCTATTCAAGAACAATACAAATATATAAGGGGAAAAACATTAGCTCAACAGTTTCACAAAGCTAGAAAGAATCATGAGCAGTATGAAAAGACAAGGAAAGAAAGGACCACAAACAATACAGGTCAATTCAACATTAGATGAGGTAATATCTGCAGCTGATGGAATGTCAGACAAAGAGTTCAGGATATACATGCTTCAGATGATCTGGAGTCTCAAGGAAGACATTATTCATCAAATTCAGACAATGAAAAATCACTTTGACAATGAATTACATAAACAAATCCAAGAAGCAAAAGATCAACTCTATAGGGAGATAGAGGATATAAAAAACAAACAAACAGAAATCCTGGAAATGCAGGAAACAATAAACCAAATTAAAAACTCAAATGAGAGTATTACCAGCAGAGTAGAACACTTGGAAGATAGAACTTCAGACAACGAAGACAAAGTTTTTCAACTTGAAAAGAACATAGACAGCTCAGCGAGAATGTTAAGAAATCATGAGCAGAACATCCAAGAATTATGGGATAACATCAAGAAACCAAACCTAAGAGTTATTGGGATACAAGAGGGTACAGAGGTCCAAACCAAGGGAATGAGCAATCTATTCAATGAAATAATACTAGAAAACTTCCCAGACTTAAAGAATGAAAAAGAAATCCAAATACTAGAAGCCTACAGGACACCGAATATACAAAATCATAAGAGAACCACACCAAGACACATAATAATGAAGATGCCCAACATACAGAATAAGGAGAGAATCTTAAAAGCCACAAGAGAGAGGAAGCAGATTACATTTAGGGGTAAACCAATCAGGATAACTGCTGATCTTTCAACACAGACTCTGAAAGCTAGAAGATCCTGGAACAACATATTTCAAATGCTGAAAGAAAAAGGGTTCCAACCAAGAATCATGTATCCAGCGAAATTAATCAGGATTGAAGATGAAATAAAAATTTTCCACGATAAGCAAAAGTTAAAAGAATTTGCAGCTAGAAAACCAGCTCTTCAAAACATCCTTGGCAAAACATTACAGGAAGAGGAAATGAAAAATAACAATGAAAACCAACAACGGGAGGGAGTACAATAAAGGAAAAACTAAGCATAGAGGAAAAACAAATCATGTTAAGTATCGTACATAACCAAATATGGCTGGAAATACAAACCATATCGCAATAGTAACCCTAAATGTTAATGGCTTAAATGCACCAATCAAAAGACATAGGCTAGTAGAATGGATTAAAAAAAAAGATCCAACAATATGCTGCCTACAGGAGACTCATCTGATAGGAAAAGACATACACAGACTGAAGGTGAAAGGTTGGGAAAAATCATATCACTCATACGGACCCCGGAAGCAAGCAGGGGTGTCCATACTTGTATCAAATAAAATAGACTTAAGCCAAAGTTAATCAAAAGGGATAAACAAGGACACTACATACTGCTCAAGGGAACCATATACCAACAAGACTTGACGATCATTAATATATATGCCCCAAACAATGGTGCAGCTACATTCATCAAACAAACTCTTCTCAAGTTCAAGAGTCTAATAGACCACAACACAATAATCATGGGAGATTTTAACACACCTCTCTCACCAATGGACAGATCTTCCAAACAAAAATTGAATAAAGAAACCATAGAGCTCAATAATACAATTAATAACTTAGACTTAATTGATATATACAGAATATACCACCCAACATCAAGCGGATACACTTTCTTCTCAGCAGCACATGGATCCTTCTCAAAAATAGACCATATATTATGTCACAGGGCAAAGCTTAGCAATTACAAAGGAGTTGAGATACTACCATGCATGTTATCTGATCATAATGGAATGAAATTGGAAATCAATAATAAAATGAGAAAGGAAAAACCCTACATCACATGGAGATTAAACAATATGCTACTGAATGAACAAAGGGTTACAGAAGACATCAAAGAGGAAATTAAAAAATTCTTAGAGGTAAACGAAAACTCAGACACAACATATCGAAATCTTTGGGACACTATGAAAGCAGTACTAAGAGTAAAATTCATTTCATGGAGTTCATTCCTTAAAAGAAGGAAAAGCCAACAAATAAATGACCTCATACTACACCTTGAAGCCTTAGAAAAAGAAGAACAAATCAGCAGCAAATACAGTAGAAGGCAAGAAATAATTAAAATTAGAGCTGAAATCAATGAAATCAAAACAAAAGAAACAATCGAAAAAATTGACAAAACTAAAAGTTGGTTCTTTGAAAAAATAAATAAGATTGATAGACTACTAGCCATGCTAACAAAGAGAAGAAGAGAGAGAACCCAAATTACTAGCTTACGGGATGAAAAAGGCAACATCACAACAGACAATTCAGAAATACAGAAGATAATTAGAAATTATTTTGAAACCCTACACTCTAATAAAATAGAAGATAGTGAAGGCATAGATAAATTCCTTGAGACATATGAACTACCCAGATTGAATCAGGAAGATACAAACAACCTAAACAGATCAATATCAAGGGAGGAAATAGAAGAAACCATCAAAAGACTACCAACCAAGAAAAGCCCAGGACCGGATGGATATACAGCAGAGTTTTACAAAACCTTTAAAGAGGAACTAATACCAATACTCCATAATCTATTTCAGGAGATAGAAAAAGAGGGAGAACTCCCAAATTCATTCTATGAGGCCAATATCACCCTGATTCCCAAACCAGAGAAGGACACCTCAAAGAAAGAAAACTACAGACCAATATCCCTAATGAATTTAGATGCAAAAATCCTCAATAAAATTCTGGCAAATCGTATACAAAAACATATCAAAAAGATTGTGCACCATGATCAAGTAGGATTCATCCCTGGGATGCAAGGCTGGTTCAATACACGGAAATCAATAAACGTTATTCACCACATCAATAGACTTAAAGATAAGAAACATATGATCATCTCGATGGACGCAGAAAAAGCATTCGACAAAGTACAGCATCCCTTTATGTTCAAAACATTAGAAAAACTAGGGATAACAGGAACTTCCCTCAAAATTATAAAAGCTATATATGCTAAGCCTCCAGCTAGCATCATTCTAAATGGAAAAAAACTGAAGGCATTCCCTCTAAAATCTGGAACAAGACAGGGATGCCCTCTCTCACCACTTCTATTCAATATAGTTCTCGAAACACTGGCCAGAGCAATTAGACAGACAAAAGAAATTAAAGGCATAAAAATAGGAAAAGAAGAACTTAAATTATCACTATTTGCGGATGATATGATCCTATACCTGGAAGACACAAAAGGGTCTACAAAGAAACTACTAGAGCTAATAAATGAATTCAGCAAAGTGGCAGGATATAAAATCAACACGCATAAATCAAAGGCATTCCTGTATATCAACGACAAATCTTCTGAACTGGAAATGAGGAAATCTACCCCATTCACAATATCCTCAAAAAAATAAAATCCTTGGGAATCAACCTAACAAAAGAGGTGAAAGATTTATACAATAAAAACTACAGAACCCTAAAGAGAGAAATAGAAGATGATCTTAGAAGATGGAAAAATATACCCTGTTCATGGATAGGCAGAACTAACATCATCAAAATGGCAATATTACCAAAAGTTCTCTATAGGTTCAATGCAATGCCAATCAAAATCCCAATGGCATTTCTTGTAGAAATAGATAAAGCAATCATGAAATTCATATGGAAAAATAAAAGACCCAGAATAGCAAAAGCAATTCTAAGCAGGAAAGGTGAATCAGGAGGTGTAGCGATACCAGATTTCAAACTGTACTACAAAGCAATAGTAACAAAAACAGCATGGTACTGGTACCAAAACAGGCGGGTGGACCAATGGTATAGAATAGAGGACACAGAAACCAATCCACAAAATTACAACTATCTTATATTCGATAAAGGGGCTAAAAGCATGCAATGGAGGAAGGATAGCATCTTCAACAAATGGTGCTGGGAAAACTGGAAATTCATATGCAACAAAATGAAACTGAATCCCCTCCTCTCGCCATGCACAAAAGTTAACTCAAAATGGATCAAGGACCTTGATATCAAATCAGAGACTATGCGTCTAATAGATGAAAAGGTTGGCTCCGATCTACATATTGTGGGGTCGGGCTCCAAATTCCTTAATAGGACACCCATAGCACAAGAGTTAATAACAAGAATCAACAAATGGGACTTACTTAAACTAAAAAGTTTTTTCTCAGCAAGAGAAACAATAAGAGAGGTAAATAGGGAGTCTACATCATGGGAACAAATTTTTACTCCTCACACTTCAGATAGAGCTCTAATATCCAGAGTATACAAAGAACTCAAAAAATTAAACAATTAGAAAACAAATAACCCAATCAACAAATGGGCCAAAGACCTGAACAGACACTTCTCAGAGGAGGACATACAATCAATCAACAAGTACATGAAAAAATGCTCACCATCTCTAGCAGTCAGAGAAATGCAAATCAAAACCACCCTAACATACCATCTCACTCCAGTAAGATTGGCAGCCATTATGAAGTTGAACAATAACAAGTGCTGGCGAGGATGTGGGGAAAAGGGTACTCTTGTACATTGCTGGTGGGACTGCAAATTGGTGAGGCTAATATGGAAAGCAGTATGGAGATTCCTGGGAAAGCTGGGAATGGAACCACCATTTGACCCAGCTATTGCCCTTCTCGGACTATTCCCTCAAGACCTTAAAAGAGCGTACTATAGGGATACAGCTGCATCGATGTTCATAGCAGCACAATTCACAATAGCTAGACTGTGGAACCAACCCCGATGCCCCTCAATAGATGAATGGATAAAAAAAAATGTGGCATTTATACACAATGGAGTACTACACAGCACTAAGAAATGACAAAATCATGGAATTTGCAGAGAAATGGATGGCACTAGAGCAGATTATGCTAAGTGAAGCTAGCCAATCCCTAAAAAACAAATGCCAAATGTCTTCTTTGATATAATGAGAGCAACTAAGAACAGAGCAGGGAGGAAGAGCAGGAGGAAAAGTTTAACATTAAACAGAGTCATGAAGTGGGAGGGAAAGGGAGAGAAAAGGGAAATTGCATGGAAATGGAAGGAGACCCTCATTGTTATACAAAATTACATATAAGAGTTTGTGAGGGGAATGGGAAAAAATAAGGAGAGAAATGAATTACAGTAAATGGGGTAGAGAGAGAAGATGGAAGGGGAGGGGAGGGGGGATAGTAGAGGATAGGAAAGGTAGCAGAATACAACAGTTACTATTATGGTATTATGTAAAAATGTGGATGTGTAACTGATGTGATTCTGCAATCTTTGTAATGTTTTGAATAACCAATAAAAAAAAAAAAAAGAAGACAGAGAAATAAAATAACCTTAATTATTAAATAAAGAAAAAAGAAAGAAAGAAATTAATTCTAGGGGCTGGGGATGTGGCTCAAGTGGTAGCGCGCTCGCCTGGCATGCGTGAGGCCCGGGTTCGATCCTCAGCACCACATACAAACAAAGATGCTGTGTCCACTGAAAACTGAAAAATAAATATTGAAATTCTCTCTCTCTCTCTTAAAAAAAAAAAAGAAATTAATTCTATATTGGATACTGTATTTTTCGTAAAATGTAATAATGATTAATTTTATTCTTAGCACCATCAAATTTGCTCTAAAACTTAGAGCAAACATCTTAACCACCAACTTGATGTTTTATGCTGCAATGGAAATATATTATAAATTCAGGTAACAAGTGTTCTTACATAGACAGTACAGCAAATATTTACCTTAAGAAAAAAGAGTATACATTTATATCTGCTGTTACCTTCAACATAGCCAAAGACAGATTTCAAAAATATTCTTTAGTTGTTAAAGAGTAAATATTATTCTACCTAGTAAGTACACAGCACTCTCAATAATTAGGATATATCTTGGCAGCCACTCACTTACTAGTGACAAAGTGACTTCAGGCACATACCTGTTTGAAGGAATCTTTAGGATCCTGTTTTCCTAGAAATGCTTTCTTAGACTCAGCTATCAGATCATGATTTTCATTTTCTTCTTTCCCCGGAGATCCCATAAAGACATTCAGAGGACTAGAATTCAATGCTGAAGTATTTAAAGTTACTGGATTTTTTCTTGGAGGAAACACCGAGTTCAGTTGTGGTAGAAAGTCAAAGCCTGAAGAAAAGGAGAACAAAAATGGTACATGATATCCTTTATCTTGGATATTTAAAATAAACACTTTAAATAGAGTCAGAATAACATACCCAAACACATAGGAACTTGAGTCAGAAGACTAGTTTCTCAGCTATTCCCCTTAACTGATGTATACTCTTAGGCACAAATTTAAAAATCTTAAACCTACTTCCTGATGTGTAAATGTGAATGATGATCTCTCAAGAGTAGTGAGGCTTAAAAAATATTACATGTGAAAATACCTTGAAAAACAAGGAATGCTTTATTAGTTTTTGATAAATGAAGAGGGTTAATTTGGTATGTATCTGTGGCATGTATCTTAGTAGGCAGCCTCTAACATGGCTTCTGACTCATCTTTTGACACCCATGCCCTTGTGTATTCCTCTTTCTTTGAATATGAGTTAGACCTGGGAATTTTCTTCTAACAAAGAGAATATGGCAAAAATACTAGGATGCCACTTCCAAGATAAGGTTACAAACACAATGTGACTTCTATCTTGGGTGCCTTCTCTCACTCTTTCACTCACCTATTCTGAGGAAAATAGCTGTTCTGTGGTCAGCTTTCCCAGAGAGATGCTTAACTGTCAAGGAACTAATGTCTCTAGCCAAAAGCCATATGAATGAGCTTGAAAGCAGATTTTTGCCCAGTTGAGTTTTGAATTGAATGCAGCTCTGGCTGATACCCTAATTGAAGCATCAAGAGAGATCTGAAGGCAAAATCATCTAATCAAATTATGCCCAGACTGTCAATCCACAGAAATAATAAAGTGATGTTTGTTCTGTTAAGCCTCAAAATGTTGGGGTGACTTGTTACACAGCAACAGATAATCCAATAGCATTTTTAATTTTCATGAAAATACTTCTAAATAGTTCTTACCATCTCCTTTGCCTACAGACTCATCAACTCCCTTGTTAACTTCACCATCTACAATAAAATTTTAAAAAAATCAAATTTTAAAGTAGTGAAAAATAAGCCATAGCAACTTAAGACTTCCAATTCTTTCCCCAAGGAGTTCAGAGACTATTAATCTTAAGAAGGAGTGAATGAGGTTAAAGATTAAAGCTAGTACTTATTTAAACTTCCCTTTTCATTTTTCTAGCTTCATTCTTCCAAGTTTACATAGTCAGAAGGAATAAACATGTGTATTTGTATAGAATTATTGGTTATCTTCTGCCTTACCCTAGTCAGAAAATAACCACTTAAATTTCTGGGTCAGAATCTCCTATCTTTCACCTAATGAAAAAGGAAGGATCCTTTTAATATAAAGAGAAAATCAAAGTACATAGTTAAAAAGAGTAAAGAAGGGAAGGAAGGTGGGTGAGGTGGCGCACTCCTCTAATCCCAGTGGCTTCAGGCAAGCTTACAATGCAATTAAACTCCAGTTTCTGCATCTCTACAAGGGGATAATGCCTTGATCATCTTGTTTGGGGGCTCAACTGAAATAACACAAATATTGTGCAAGTACTACAATGTTATAAAAAACACAAGGTTTTATTTTTATTTTAATGCAGAATGTGTAAGATTATTTCAATGCTATATTATTCATCGATTAAAAAAACACTCAATTTTAACAGATTAATAGAAAAATGGACAAGTCACTAAAAAATTCACCAGAAATTCAAATGACCAATGAACATGATTATTATATTAGTGTTTCAGACCTAGTAACTGTATATAATATGCCCACTACACACAATCTTATAAATTAATTTCCTCTTAAAAGAGAAATACTTTTATTTACAAGATGAAGAAATCAAGACAAAAACAGATTAAGTCTTTTACTTGGAGAGCTGCATCCTTGAGATTAAAAGAAAAATCCCTCAACAATGAAAACTCTCAGCACTATATTTAGTAACCATGTTTTTCCATATTAATAACATAAAACTCTAAAAGAATTGAGGACATATGCCTCAAATTTTCATCACATTTTTAAAAAACAATAAAAGTAATTAAAGGAAAAATTAACTTAATCATTTCTCTTAAAACTCATTTAAAAAATTTAATTTATAACTCTTGCAAAAAGCCCTTCTTATATTCTTCAATGCAAAAGGTGCTCTAACCAAGTTTCAGAAGCCAAGTTACCCAACTCAGTGCTGATCCTAGAAAGCTTTCTCAATTCTAGCCACTCTTTCCTTAGTTTTTGGTGCTGGAGCTTGAACTCAGGGGCACTCAACCACTTAGCCATATCCCTTCAGTTGCTTAGCACTTTTGCTGAGGCTGTTTTTTTTCTTTTGCTAAGGCTCGCGATCCTCCTGCCCCAGCCAACCAAGCCACTGGGATTAGAGGAGTGCGCCACCTCACCCACCTTCCTTCCCTTCTTTACTCTTTTTAACTATGTACTTTGATTTTCTCTTTATACTAAAAGGATCCTTCCTTTTTCATTAGGTGAAAGATAGGAGATTCTGAACCAGAAATTTAAGTGGTTATTTTCTGACTAGGGTAAGGCAGAAGATAACCAATAATTTTATACAAATACACGTTTATTCCTTCTGACTATGTAAACTTGGGAAAGACAACATTAAAGTAAAAATGAAGTTGTAAAAATCCTAATTGGATGTAACAATTTCAAGAACCTATATTGGGGCTGGGATTGTAACTCTGTGGTAGAACTCTTGCCTCACACCTGTGAGGCACTGGGCTCAATCCTCAGAACCACATAAAAAAATAAATAAATAAAATAAAGATATAGTGTCCATCTACAACTAAAAAAACAAAAACCTGATATTTTGATTCTCTCTAGGCTTTCACTACTATAAATAAAACTGTAAACCCACAAATCTTTGTAGGCTTCTCTGAATATTTTCTAAGGTAAATTTGTAGAAATGGAATTAGTAGGCCAAAAAATATGATTAATTTAACTCTTCCAAATTACCCTCTAGATATTTACCCATATTATTGATTACATTACTATAAATAGTAAGATGTTCCCACATTAGCATCTAAAATACAGCACCTAAAAGTACATCAAAAGATGAACGTTAGCACCTAAAAAGTACAGCTAAATACTGTCTTAGTTCCCACCTATCAAGCCAGCAAAGACTTTATATTGCCATTCACACAAGCACAAAATATGGTACTTTCATACATAGCATAAATGAGGAGGTATTCTATCATATGGCCATATACTCTGTGAAAACATTTAACAAATATCAATTAAACACTAACAATCTAGGGCTGGGGTTGTAGCTCAGTGGTTGAGCACTCGCCTAGCATGTGCATGAGATCCTGGGTCCGATTCTCAGCACCACATAAAAATAAATAAATAAATAAAGTTCAATGTAGTTAAACTTCCTATTTAAAAAAAAAGAAAAAAAAACCCATTAACAATCCTAAAATTTTTTAAACTAGGAAGATATTTTTTGCATACCAAAACATCCAAAATTTTAGGGAGACTTATTTTGAAGTAGATACAAGTAAAAGACTGCCTATAAAGGTAAAACTTCCTTTAAGAAATTATTTTGGTTGGCTAGGGGTATACAGCTCAGTGGTATAGCACTGGTCTAGCATTCATAAAGCCCTGAGGTTTGATCCCCAGCACCACAGTAAAGAAAGTAAGTTTTGTGGAAATTAAAATACTAATTTGAGAACTATTTGCATGGTTACCATGTGAAAATTACCAATAACTACTTTAGAATTATATTATCTGCAATATCAAAAATATATTTTTATATATGATAGAGTATATATGTAAAATATCAGAAAAATGTTGCTCAGGACAAGAGAAAATAAGCCAATTGTCTTAATTAACTTGAGTATACAAAAAATATTACCCACATTTTAGGAGGAGAATGTAATGACCACCAGCAAGAGAATGTGATCCACCCATCTGAATACACTTACCATCTCTGATAGGTGAGAACATGTCCCCTAAACTACTTTTCCCAGTATCATCAAAGCTGGAGAAATCCTGACTTTTTCCACTGTCAGTTTCCTTAGATAAAATATCTGTATTTATGCTTCGAGGAAAACCTTAGATGAATTAGATTAAAAAAAAGTTGTTATTAAATCTAATTAAACATCATCAGAAGCTAAGTTAAAAAAATTATCAATATTACCCATTTTTTAGAAATTTACAACTGTGAGCATCCGTGAAAAAAAGCAGAATATGACAATAATTAAGCCAATCAGCACTTTCATGGAATGAAGGGTTCCTCAAAAACAAAAAGCTTATCTGTTCATACAGCAACACTTTATTTTAGCCATTTTAATGGAAAATTTCTGAAATAATTTATACCCTTGGCTGCCCTCTGAACTCAGCTTACTTTTGTTATGAACTCTTGGGTTCATCTACAAATGATGGAGGCAAAAAGTCTGGCAGGTATGTAGTACAATACCTAACAAACAAGATTCATTACACAACACTAAAGAGGTTGCAGCAGTTTATTTTCTCTGGCAGTAAATAATGCAGGGACTTTGTAAGAGGAACTCTGTAGGATCAGTAGCTTCTTGCTCATTTCTGGGTTAAGGAATGAGTTCTTGAGATTTGAGAAGTTGGATGAAAATCTGGGAATGGTAGCACATTACTGTTCTATATTTTAAAGTGTTTTATTTAGCATCTCAGTCTCAAATGAAAACTGCAAACCCTAGGATAAAAACAAAGAATGGACTATTGTATATCCAAAAATGTCCATGTCTTGCTAACAGAATAAATTTTTCTAATAACAAGTGCTAGAAAGCTGAAACATAACCAAATCATTTGAATATCACAACCACTGAAAAGTGTTTACCATAAGAGTTAAACTGTTATAAAGAGACATTTTCTCTCCTTCTTTCTAGGTCTAACTCCAGCCTGTAATAATATGCAAGCTTTAACATGCACAAATTAAATATAAAAAAAAAAAACAAGTTTGGTTTCATATAAAAACAGTGCTAAAGCCTTAGTTTTGACTTCTTAAACAAATGTTTTGTACTAAAAATGAGCACCAGAAACAAGTCTTCAGAGATTCTTTTCAATATCTAAATCAGGACAACTTTAGTAGAAGCAACAATAATTACACAAAGCATAAAACAATGAGAGTGATGGTGATGATCATGAAGATAACAGTATCAGCAAAACCACCATCCACTGTCTGCCTTGTGCCAGATACTTGTGATACATTTCTTCTGATTTTCACAAAATCCTAAAAGCTAAATATTACTATCTCAATATATGGAGGGAACAAATGAAAGTCTGGCAGGTTAAGAAAGAGGTCTAAAGCTGTCCAGATAGGAAGTAATAGATCTAAGATTTAAGTCTAATCACTCTCAATGCTTCCCAGGAGGGGAAAAATGTGTTTTGTGTGTGTGTGTAAAGATGTGTGTATGCGTGTGTGTGCATACATGTTTGAAGGAAAGAATGAGGAGGCCAATGTAACAAAACTTACAAAGTGGTGAATTTGCTAAAGAGTAAAAGCTCAGGAGTTATTTGAGTAATTTAAAAAACTTTCTGTAAATTAGCAATTATTTCAAAATAAAGTTAATAAATAAAAATCTTTAACTGTGGGGACAGAGCAAACAATCATTTTGCCAGAAATTTTGTGTATTTGCCTACCATTATCATTCATCAGTGACCCAACAGACCCATCTTTCATTTCCTAATTAATGTTGTCATCCTTAAATAAGAGACTCCTTATTAAAAACTAAATACATAACAGTGAGACTTGAGTTTAGAGTAAATGAGAGAACTTATTTTTTAAAAATATGAATCAAATTAATATGTTTCTAAAGAATTTTTTAACTTATTGGCAATTTTCATAATACAGTTAATTCTAACAAATTGGCTGACATTACTCAAAGTCATATTTCAAAAAGAACTTATTCTTTTAAGTAAATAGCAATGGTATTTGTCTCCAAGAGTCCTTAAATAAGCACCCAATTATTTTCTATACATAGTGACTATTCTATAAGGATGATATAGATATTCACAGGAAATTGATAGTAAATATACTTATTATTTAAAAAAAAACTATTCCATACTATCAAGGTTAACAAATTAAAGTTCTGCTGCTACTTGGAAGATACCAACAAATGATTTTTGCCAAACTACCTATCTTGAAAAATTAAAAATATACGAATATATTGAGCATATTTCAAAACTAGTTTGCCATTAAGACTTTTAAGAGTACTGCAAATTGATGATATAGCCTAATACACTGAAAACAAAAAGGTTTTCAGCAATATGGTCTTTACTGGAAATAAGGGATGTTTTCTATTTTAAGTATGATGAAGCTTATTATAATACCTTCCCAAAGTCTACAGGAACTTTTGTATCAGAACCATCTCATCAATGATTATCAGAATAGAAGAAATCATTGATAAATAAAAAAATAAATGAATATGTTGCAATTTAACAAACTGCTAATGTATTGCTTAATATGTGCCAGGTACTATTGAACACCTAAAAATATTAATTACATCACCTTACTTTTCATTCTGAAATATAAAAGGAGTCATTAACAGCTTTTTTTAAACTATTCAGTCAAATTACAATGAACATAAAAGTTTCATATTCTCTACTGAAAACACAATGGAAAGTCACCCAGTGTTTGGTAACACTGAAGATGAATGATTTCTAAGTTGGCATCATTCCATTTTTTAAGATAATCACATTTCCTACAATAGAAGTTTAAATGAATAGAATAAGTGCCTTTCATGAATTAAAAAAAAAAAAAAACTTATATCCAAAGTTAAAATTTTCATTAATTAAATATATTTGGGGAAGAAAAAAGCCCCAAATTCTACATACATAACATTTACCTGCTTTGTCCTGAACAGCAACTGTTGCTTTCCCCACAGCTGTTGTCATGGGTTGCGGGAGAACTGTGGCAATGGAAGTGGCAGTTGCTTCTCTGACAATTCCAGAATTCTGAATTCCTCCACCAACGGTGCTCGAATTAATGGCTCGTTTATTCGCTGCTGTGACCTTATTTGAAGAGCTTTTATTTAAACTGGACTAAAATGTAATGAAACATTTAAAAGATCAGGTTACTAATATTTTCTACAATACATTAATATTTTATATTCTCTATTAGATTAAAAACATTTTCTTCCCTTACATATCTTAAGCTTGGTGTTGGATCTAATTTTCTTCTAAACCAATAAAAATACTTTTAAAATACTTTTAAAGACAGAGAAAATTAAGTACCCACAAATTTTTAAAACTAAGTATCAGAGGGCTTTATGCTAAAGTTATTTAAAATGCTGTCATATAATTATGAACCAATATACTGCATTTAAGTGAAAAAATTTACATATTTTGACTAGAATTTTTTAGTAAAATAAAAAATGCTGAAAATATCTCACCTTAGTAAGAGCAGTGGAGTACTGAAATGCTATACACTGCACAGATGTCTTGTGAGCACTGATGGTTTTAACTGGTGATTTCAACATCCTTAAATCATATTGATATATTTTCCCACGGGAAGATCCAATAGCCAAAGTGGCTCCATCTGGCATAAAATCGACTGCAGTCAGAGGAGCGTCGGCCACCAAAGTTTTCACTACCCTTTAGAAAAGGGAACAAAGTATATGCAGATATGTGTATAAGCTTATGTAATATAAATGTTTACTAACCAAGTTAGAATTGGGTAAACAACATACACATCCCAAACACTTGTTTAAAGTAGAATTTTAGAATCTCTCTTAAGAGACATTACTAATAAAATGACATGTAAGTAACTGCTGAATGTTACATCCTATTTTTCTATTCACTTTCAATAAGTACAATCTACATCAACCAGAATGTAGAAAACAGCACCTTGAGTAATTATTATTTTGGAAGTGAATGTGACATAATTCCTATGTGCTACTTCACAAAAAGGGTTTCTAGCCTCAGGGTTGATGAAGCTCTAAGTAACCACTTTCCATTTACTGAACTGCTTAGGTCTCAAGAGGACCATGACCTTACACAGGGAAGCAGCTGCTACTTTGTTCTCAGTTGTGCACTTCTTGACCAAAAAGCTAAAAGGAACAGAGTCCATGTAGCTTGATCCTGAAGAAGCTAACACAGAAATATGGATTCTGATCTGCTGAAGCTGATCTCTTTGCCTGTGTGTTTAGTGTGAGAAGAATGGCTTGCTAACTCAGAAGAGAGTGAAAAAAGTAATAGTAAAAACTCTAGCATCCTAACAAGGCCTGACAGTGGGAACTTCCCATCAGGTAGCCTGAATACAGCTCTAGCACTCTTGTAGCTGGTTTTTGTTCACGTAACTGATCCAGCACACCCATAACTGAAGAAAGAAGAAAAATGGGCCCAGATGTTTAGAAGATCATCTAGGGGGCCATAATCCTCTAGAGATATTTGACAATATTTGGAGAAAGTTTAGGCCATCATGACTCTGGCAATGGTAATAGGATTTAATAGGTAGAGGCCAAGGATACTGCAAAATATCCTACAATAATTGGAACAGCCCCCCACAACACAGAATTATCCATTCCACAATGTCAATAGTTTAGGAAACTTTGATCTAGAAAATAAATTAATTTTAAAGCAAATTAATCATAATGCTTTAAAAATATGTATTTACAAAAAAGAATAGCAAGCATGCTGAAGTAAAGACATGAAAACATTAAGGTGTTATCCCTCAATATTTATATTTCAAAAATACCCTAAGTAATATCCATACTCCTATCAATTTTTTCTGCATGAAAAGAAAAAAGAGCTTGATTTTACTAACTATATATATTATTAAGTGTAAAAACATTAGATCCCCTGGTCATTAGCCAGTAGTCAATGTTTGTTAATAAAGTAACTATTTTTTTTTTAAACTAAAGTAAGATATGAGCACATCACACTTACTTCTTACTTGAAGTGTCATAGAGGATGATTCTTTTATCCAAGCCTATGGTTACAAACAGCAATTCATTGACAGGAGAAAAACAGATGCCTGAAGCTGGAGCTTTATGCGTACTATCAAAGTTATGATATGAACTCTGACTATTCACATCCCAGAGAGTTACTACTCCATTATCTGAAACACTGCCCAATAGCGATTTCTTGAAAAAGGAGTACTTCAAGAGACGAACAGACTATAAAAATAAAAGAATAAGTTTTACATAATGGTAAGCATTCATAAAGACATTTTATATAAGCTATAAATAATAGTCAACTATACATTTCACATGGGGTTTATGACTTCTCTAGTTTCAAGACTGACGTATTTCTATCACAACAATCACATTATTATTTTGGGGGTGTAAAATGAACCCTAAACAATCTAATATTCTATTAATTGAATATCTGTAATGATTTTATCTCATATAGAGATTGCCTACATTATGTCCATTAGGGTTAGAACATTCACCACAAATATTGGACTTGATCAGAGACAAATCATGAACAAGTATAAAGGAACACTAGGAGAGAATAAGCAATAATATTTCACATTTGTTTTCTATATATACTTTAGGTATCTGGGTATGTTTGAGTATGTGATAAACTGTCAACTTAACACCTGAAGCATAATAAGACATTAAACCCTAAAGGAGGAACTGGCAACGCTACAGACCTGAGATAAATTATATTCACTCTTTCAAAAGTATCAGCCTAAGATCAATGCTGGCCATTTTCTAAACACTAATCCCTGAGGAAGTGAAAACATTCTCCATTTCAAGTTTTTAATGCACCAAAATAAATAAAGACACAGGATGGGTAAACAGGTCTTACATTACAACAGATTGAATTTTACCTATTTTTCCAAAAAATGACACTCAAACTACTGATATTATAATGCACCATAAGAATTAAGTATTTGACATTTAAGCTACTTTCCCCTGCAAATTTATAATCTATGTAATTCTATGATTTTTTTAAAAAAATAACAGGCATTTACCTTCCATAACAAAAAATGTTTAGGAATAACAAAACAAACTCTAACTAAGGAAACAAAGTATTTGCTATCAAACATCAAGGTAAGATAATTATTATGTTCACCCATTACATTTGGCTCTTTTTTTCATATAGCTAAAGTACAAAAAGAAAGTATTGGTTTATATATTTTTCATTTTTGTTGAGAAAAAGCATATACACTTGAATAGACAAATCCTTCCTCTGGTCTACATTCAAGAATAAACCACATGAATTTTGATTACATAAGACAGAATTCTTTAGTGGATTATAATTAATGGTTTAGAGTCATGTGCCAACCTATCAAAACATAAGCAAACATTAATTTTCAAGGATTTCCACAGCACTTTGTGTTCATATACTTAAGGTCCTCCACATGATTTAAATTTAGATGAAATGCACAAGCAGAAGTGAAAGAAAGAGAACACCATAAAAACATAGATCCGTGGATTCTCAAAAGTTTATAAAGTTCAAACTGATATTAGCCACAGCAAAAATTTACCTAAAACCTTCTTAAAATATGGTTATCCAGAATCTGAATATATCGGGGAACAAGGAACTTACCACTTTATATAATAAAACATAAATAGTTAAAACATATTTCTTGACTCACAAAAGCTAAATTATATATTGCTTCAAGTTCTTAAGATCAACATGGCAACTTATAAAGAAAAAAAAGGCGACAGATAATCATAAATGTTATTCTCAGATAAACCTAGGTAGAGGTTCAGCCAAATTAGCCATGATTTAGGTAAATACTTAAATTCTCCAAACATTAACATTCTCATTTATAAAATATAAAAGACTTTTGTTTGCCTGTCAAGACTCTTTTGAGGATTTAATGGCATTTCTGCAGATTCAGATGGACAGTAGCTTTCACCACTGTCTCGTAGTTCATAATACTTTGTTCACTGTTGCTTGTATACCCACCATTGGATCAATTTTTAGACTTTTTTTTTCTTTCCTTATGGTGCCAGGAATCAAACCCAGGGTTTGGGCTTATTAAGCAAGTAGAAAGCACAAACTCTGGGCTATGTCCCTAACCCTCCTGGGTTTCTTTCTTTTCCTTCCTTCTTTCTTTTCTTCCTTCCTTCCTATCTTCTCTTTTCTCTCTCTCAGTTTTTAAAATTTTGAGACAGGTTCTGGTTAAGTAGTCAGTCAAGGCTGGCCTCAAAACTGCAATCCTCCTGCTTTAGCCTACACCATCACACCCAGCTCCTACAAAGATTTTTTTAAAAAGATTCATAAGTAAGCACACCAACTTCTATAAATGTCTATACTTTGATCCTGTATTAATATTAATAGAATATCATTTCTGAACTTTCTACATCTATTATATCATCAGTCTTAACTTGTTAAGCACTTATTTTGTTAGATTATAAACTATTTCAAGAAAAAAAAGTTCTACAAAAAAATCAACTGATTACAATAATATAATGCTGGACATTTAAGTTACCTCCATTTCCAAGTACCTGACTACTACAGTTTCTTTAAAAAAAAAAAAAAAAAAAAAAGACAGCTAATTTGCAAAATAATTTGTATCTCATTGTTGTTCTTGCTTTAAAAGGTCCTGGTTGAAAAACAGTATGACCATTTGTCTCTCTCCTTTTGTGAACTGCCCATTAATACACTTTGCCTATTTTTACTGGGTTAAGATTTTTTAAAAGTACTAACTTACAAATCTTAGTATAAGGCCATAAACACTCTTAGAGGTTATAAATATTTTTCCCATTTCCTTTTAGTTTTACTGATGTTTTTTTCTTGCTTTCTATCATAGGTTTTAAATTTTTACATATTTAAATTTTCTGGACTTGTCTCCCCTTATGACTTAGAAACAGAAAATACATTCATGATATTATTGCCTTAGTGTGTAGTATATATATTGCATGTGGACATATGCATACACACATAAATATACATATGTAGTATCCCTTTTGACTCCTTCCCCTCCCCTTTCCTTGATTCCCAGGTCTTCTTTCAAAAGCACTAGCTGATAACCTCTTATCACCTGAGCTACTGCATGTTTAACCCACTTCCACTCTCAATGGTTTCCTAGCAATCCTTCCTAGTATTGTAGAAACACCATCTTCAAAATGGAAATCTGAACAGATTTCTCTTATGCTTAGAGAAAGATCTTAATTGGAGAATTCTGGGAAATGGTAATTATAATAGTGGCATTTCTTTAAACTCTTCTTAAATTCCACTATTCATATGTATGTGTGCAGAAAAGCAGACCTGAGACTTCTTTAGCAAGTTCTGCTTTCAAGGCTGGTCCTTGGCTGGCATCTGGGAACTTGAATTTTGGGAGGTTCCCATTATACCTGATAGGAGTGGTTCGCTATGCCTAAACTATTTGTGCAAAAGATGAGGTGTATGGATTAACACCTGCTTTCCTTCTAGGAGTCTGGAATTTTGGCATATATGAGTAGCCAGAGAGGCTGCATTAGAGGAAGGCTGCCAACCCAGAGGAACTCTGCCCTAAGGTACTGTCTGTTCTTTGGACCCACTTACCTACCCACAATGCATTTATTCTCTCATTAAGTGCCTATGGTCCCCACTTCTCTCATTTAAAGAAGGGTATATAAGCTTCTAAATACCTAGCTTCCAATAAAAACTTACTTGCAAGCTTTTCCTGGTAAATAACATTTCATACAATGTCACAATTTTATGCTGGAAAAATTAAGCACATTATCTCTGTTGATGCTTAGAAAAATGTCGTGGCTTGACACGCTCAGCACTTTGAACTAGAGAATCAGCCTCCGGATTCTCTGACCTCACAACACCTACTCCAAACACCTCCTACAAATCACTGGATCCTCTTTCTGGAATTACAGGGAATGGCTTTCTCTAAGTTCCCTTGCCTAAGGAGTTCATCCAGAAGGAATAAAATCATCTTGGAAATCTCATTAATCAGGGAAAATTAATCACAGAAGAATCTAAAGGTCATCACTATACATACTGGACAGACTTCCCATACCTTCTGCGGATGTCATCTGAGAGACTGCCTTTGTTCACAGCACAATTTTCAACTTCCCATAACTGTCTTAACCCCTCCCAAACCCAGAGGAACTCTGCCCTAAGAACTGTCTGTTCTTTGGACCCACTCCTCTCCCCACAATGCATTTATTCTCTCAGAAAGTGCCTATGGTCCCCATTTCTCTCATTTAAAGAAGGGTATATAAGCTTCTAAATCTTACTCAATTATTGGGTACTCAGTTTTCATTTTTACCTCTCCTGTTATCAGATGTTTAGTTTATTTCAGCAAATTCAATCTACTGAACCTTCAGAGGGCAGAAAGTGAAGCTACCTAGTGAGTTGACTTGTCCTCTGCAAATTGTCCTTTGTAAACTTGCTTTTTGTTTTCTTTCCCTAGCTTTTTAAATTCTAAATAAGACATAAGAGCTACAATAAGTTATTCCAGAAAAAGGAAACAAGGAAAACATTATCATAAGGCCTTCTGAACAATAATCTTTCTGGGGCTGGGGATGTGGCTCAAGCGGTAGCGCGCTCTCCTGGCATGCGTGCGGCCCGGGTTCAATCCTCTGCACCACATACAAAGATGTTGTATCCGCCGATAACTAAAAAATAAATATTAAAATTGTCTCTCTCTCTCTCTCCTCTCTCTTTAAAATAATAATAATAATAATCTTTCTGCAGATATACACAAGCCAAAACATCTGATAACTGTCAGATAATATCAGAAAATAGACCATTGTAGGATTAGTGATTATTCTGGTGCCACCCATCTGTGGCTGAAGATACACTTCCTTAAATTTCCTATATAAGCCCTTCACTTGCAGGTATTAGCTAAAATGGTCCCTAGGACAATGGTGATAGTACAGCCATCTTCCAATCAACCAGGCAGATCGTGGTAATAAGGTTCTTTCTATACCTCTGCTTTGCCCCTCAACTACTTGGACTAACTGAGCTTTCATTGGGCCACCACCAGACCAAGGTTTTGTGTGACAACATTCCCTCTACCCCTATATGTTGTTGGGGAGATGACTCTTGGAAGCTCACACTTAGTTTTCCATGGACTTCCCCCATGTGCATTTTCTCTTTACTGATTGTGCTCTATATCCTTTCATTATAATAAATCATAGTTGTGTGATTATACACTGACTCTTGTGAATTCTTCTACTGGGGTCTTAAAGGACCCCCACCCCCATACAGTATGTGAAGGGGTATGTGCATGTGTTTGTGCTTAACAGACAGATAATAAGGTAGATAGAACTAAAATTCCATGTATATTTACAATAAAACTAGACAGTCCTACATCTACATTAATTCCCCCCAAAACATGCTGGCAGGTCAATTAACAGCCATGAGGAGTCCTTCATGGTTGTGTCTGTATAAAAAGAAACAGAGTGAAATAATATGAAGTTTGAAACAGATCTAAAAACAAAGCCATACAGTATTTACAGAAAAGCGTGGTGGCAAATTTCAACTCTAACCAGGGATACCCATTATATTACCAGTTCTTTTCAGGTCTATGAAAGTTCTGAAGGGCTACAGCAGTTTAGACCTTGTGAATCCCCAAAATTATCGGCCAAAGTGCCTCCCTGTCACTGAGGAGACTGCTGGGAGCAGAAGTAAACCTGCACAAGCTGGAGCAACAGAAAAAAAACAAAGGTTCACATTCAGTTGGAGAAATAGAACAAACCAGGGAACCCCAGAAAGCAAGCTAACACTTTTTTTTTTTTTTTTTTTTTAAGAAACCTACCTTAAAACAAGAGGGAGCTCTGTGAAATCACATACCCTGAACTCCGTCTCTGTCTAGAAGTTCAAGGAAACTAATTTCAGAGATACACTCCACATATAATTACTGTGAGAACAAAGAAAACAAGAAGACATTCTCAACTGATAGCCAAAAGGACAACAAAATGACACAAGACCCTTTAAAACATAAGTTAGAATTAGAAAACTAAAAAATGAGATATAAGAACTTGAAAAAGAATTAAAATTTTTAAAATTCTCTTCAAAAATGAAGGCTAATTTAGAAGAAATACAAGAATGAACAAACATAACAGAGAATATCTAGAAGTAAAAAGAAATTTTTAAAAATCAAAAAGAATAAAAAAGAATTTAGGAAAAAAAAGACAACTGAAAATAAGCAAAGATATCCAACAACAACAATATGACAAAGATAGGGAAAAACAACAAATACAAAAGCTATAACTGAAGAAAATTTTCCTAAAATTTAAAAAAAGATATGAAACTACACATACTGTATACATAAGAATAGCAGCACAGAATGACCAGCTCCAGCACACATTATAGTAAAATTAGTGGACTTCAAAGGGGGGGGGACTCATATAGAGAAAAAAAGTGATTTATAAAGAAAAAAATAAATTATTAAACATTTGAGATCAAATATAAGAGAATAACACACTTAAGCTCTCCTTGGAAAGAAAATGAAATACACTGAAAGAATTAGCACCTTGAAAGAAAGTCTGAAGCAGAAGAGATGTACTTAAGAGATGTACAATATTAATATGGTGTCTGTTCTGATTATAAAAATTTGGAAAATACCTAAAATAACAGAGGAATGTTTACGTAAACTGTGATACTAAACAATAAGATATCTATAATCATTAAAAATTGGTTCTGAAGACTAATATGAGCATTCACTAATGAGAAAAAGGCAGAAAACAGGATTAGACAAAGAGAATGACTATAGAAGAAAACAAATAACTTCCCATTAAAAAAAAGTCTGGAAGACACAAATGGATAAAATCAGTCATTAAGAGAAAAACATAGCCAGGCACTGTGGTATACACTTATAATCCCAGTAACATGGAAGGCCAACAAGTTTGAGGCCAGCCTCAGCAACTTAGCAAAGCCCTAATTGACCACATGTCAATTATAAATTGTTCAAGAACATAATATATAGGCCAGGCAAGTACATACAAATACTAAAGAAATACAGCAATAAAAATAAAGAACATGCTATGCAAACACTTCTATCCCAATGTAAATTATACTCATGTTTCCATATAAAACTTAAAGAGGACCGATATTAGATATAAAGCTTTGTAGTGAAATACTTTGAGTATAAACAATTCAGGTATAAACATATCAATTAACCAAATAAATCAAATTAGAATTTTTTTTTTCTTTTTGGCACTGCTGGGGATCAAACCCATGGTCTTGCATATATGCTCTCCCACATTATATGCCCAGCCCTAAATTTACTCTGATAACATAATAATTATTTCAAAAATGTAATTAGTACTTATTTGCATTTAATAGACTCTGTACTCAAATGGGTTATCTATACATAAAAAAGCAAAAATTACACTTGAAAAGTAAATGGATTATAATATATTATTATACATTTAAAATATATTATAATACATTTAAAATCTCACAGAATCTCACCCTGTTATATCTAAAGTTTTTTTTTTTTTAAATCCAAAGAATCAATAAAGTAGATCTACATTTTTAACTGCTTTGGAAAATGCAACAATTTGAGAAAGACAACACAGTCTATTTTCCAGCCTAAGCTGCTGAACTTGCCAAACACTGACACGCAATTATGGTCTAAGCAGTCGGTCATCCCAGCATTTCTGTAAGGAGCAACAAGGTTCATTTTACCTTGCAGAAAGACACTGCATTCCACATAAAACTAATAGCTTCAATTCGCCTCAGACATTTCAAAGTAGAATTCTACATATATTCAGGCAATCTTTTTATGATATGAAATTCAGTCTGATGTAGATTCAGTGAAACTCCAAGGACTTGTCACTTTTACCAAGAAACCAATCTGATAATTATCAAAGATTTCAAATCCTTGAGTGTTCAAAGAAACAAAAGTATGTAAAATTTCAATTTAATCATAGAAATGTCCTACTATTTTTTTTTAACAACTCAGATCCTATCTATAATAAAACTGAGCAATATAGAAGTTGGGCTCAGTAACAGTAATTTGAATTTTAAAAAGTCAATTTTTTTTTTTTTTTTTACAAACTTTAAATTTTTATAAATACTTTTTAAATTTAAGAAACTGAAAGAGTTATTGGGATAGAGGAAGGTACAGAGTTCCAAACCAAAGGAATGAACAATCTATTCAATGAAATAATATCAGAAAATTTTCCAAACATGAAGAATGAATTGGAAAACCAAATTCAAGAGGCTTACAAGGACGCCAAATGTACAAAATCATAATACATTTCCACACCGAGGCAATAGTGAAAATGCCTAACATACTTAAGGAGAGAATACTAAAAGCCACAAGAGAAAGGAATCAGATTACATTTTGGGGAAAACAATTAGATTATGTGCAGATTTTTCAAACCACACCCTGAAAGCTAGAAGATCGTGGAACAACATATATCAAGCTCTGAAAGAAAATGTATGCCAACCAAGAATCTTGTATCCAGCAAAATTAAACTTTAAATTCGATGATGAAATAAAAATCTTCCATGATAAACAAAAATTAAAAGAATTTACAGCTAGAAAACCTGCGCTACAGTCCTTGAGAAAATATTCCATGAAGAGGAAATGAAAAACAACAATGAAAATCAGCAGAGGGGAGGTATTACACTAAAGGAAAAACTAATCAAAGGAGACACCAAGTTCAAATAAAATAACAAAAATGGCTGGGAATACAAATCATGTCTCAATAATAACCCTGAATGTTAATGCCTAAACTCACCAAAAGACACAGGCTAGCAGATTGGATCAAAAAAAAAAAAAGATCCAACATATGCTGCCTCCAGGAGACTTATCTCATCTGGTAGGAAGATTTCCACAGACTGAAGGTGAAAGGTTGGGAAAAATCATGCCACTCACACGGACTGTGGAAGCAAGCAGGGGTTTCCATCCTCGTATCAAATAAAGTGGACTTTAAGCTAAAGTTAATTAAAAGGGATAAAAGAAGGACATTTCATATTGCTCAAGGAAACCATACACAAATAAGACATAACAATTATAAATATGATATGCCCCAAACAATGGAGCAGCTATGTTCATCAAACAAATTCTTCTCAAGTTCAAGAGTGAAATTGACCACAACACAATAATTTTGTGTAACTTTAACACACCTCTTTCAGCACTGGATAGATCTTCCAAATAAAAGCTGAACAAAGAAACTATAGAACTCAATAATACAATCAATAACTTAAGACTTAACTGACATAATACAGAATATTTCATCCTTCAACAAGCAAATATTCTTTCTTCTCAGCAGCACATGGATCCTTCTATAAAACAGACCATATATTATGCCACAGAGACTCTTAACAAATAAACAAAACCACCCTGCCTTCTATCCCATCATAATGGAATGAAATTAGAAACTAGACATCAATGACAAAATTAAAAATAAAAACTACTTCAACACCTGGAGACTAAATAATACGCTATTAAATGAACAATGGGTTGCAAAAGACATCAAGGAGGAGATTAAAAAATTCTTAGAGGTAAATGAGAACACTGATACAATATATCAAAATCTCTGGGACACTATGAAGGCGGTTCTAAGAGGAAAGTACATTGCATGGAGTTCATTCTTAAAAGAAGAAAAAGTCAACAAATAAATGACCTAACATTACATCTCAAAACCTTAGAAAAAGAAGAACAAATCAACACCAAAAGCACTAGAAGTTAAAAAATAGCTAAAATCAGAGTTGTAATCAATGAAATTGAAACAACAGCAAAAAAAAAAAAAAAAAAAATTGAAAAAAATTAACAAAACAAAATGTTAGTTTTTTGAAAAAATAAATAAAACTAGGGGCTGGGGTTGTGGCTCAGCGATAGAGTGCTTGCCTAGCATGTGTGAGGCCCTGGGTTTGATCCTTAGCACCACATAAAAATAAATAAATAAAGGATTGTGTCCAACTACAACTAAAAAAAAAAAAAAAGTTTAAAAAAATAATAAAATTATTATCAAACCCTTAGCCATGCTAACAAACAGAAGGAGAGAGAAAACTCAAATTAGTAAGATACACGATGAAAAGGTAATATCACAACAAACACCTCAGAAATACAGAAGTTATTTAGAAATTATTTTGAAAACTTGTACGCCAATAAAATAGGAAATATTAAAGGCATCGACAAATTTCTATAGTCATACGATTTGCCCAAATTCAATCAGGATGATACACACAGTTTAAACAGATCAATTTCAAGAAACAAAACAGAAGACACCATCAGAAGCCTACCAACCAAGAAAATCCCAGGACCAGATGGATACACAGCCGAGTTCTACAAGACCTTTAAAGAACTAATACCAATATTCTTCAAACGATTTCAGGAAATAGAAAAAAAAGGCAGCAATTCCAAACTCATTCTATGAGGCCAATATTACCCTGATTCCAAAACCAGGCAAAGATACATTAAAAAAAAAAAACAACTTCAGATCAATATCTCTAATGAACATAGATGTAAACACCTCAATAAAATTCTGGCAAATCAAACACAAAAACATATCAAAAAGACGGTGCCACCAGGATCAAGTGGGGTTCATCCCAGGGATGCAAGGTTGGTTCAACATACGGAAATCAATAAATATAATTCATCACATCAATAGACTTAAAGAATCATATAATCATCTCGATAGATGCAGAAAAAGTATTCAATAAAATATAGCACCCCTTTATGTTCAAAACACTAGAAAAACTAGGAATAACAGGAGCATACTCAACCTCATAAAAGCTGTCTATGCTAAGCCTTAGGCCAACATCATTCTAAATGAGAAAAACTGAAAGCATTCCCTCCAAAAATTGGAACAAGACAGGGATGCCCTCTTTCACCACTTCTATTTAACATGGTTCCTGAAACACAAGCCAGAACAATTAGACAAATAAAAGAAATTAAAGGGATACAGATAGGAAAAGAAGAACTCAAATTAGTATTATTTGCTGACAATGTGATTCTACACCTAGAAGGCCCAATAAATTCCCACCAGAAAACTTTTAGAACTAGGAAATGAACTGAGCAAAGTAGCAGAATATAAAATCAACACCCATAAGTCAAAGGCATTTCTGTATATCAGTGGCCAAAAAACAAACAAACAAACAAACTTGGGAATCAACCTAAAGAAAGAGGTGAAAGACCTCTACAACGAAAACTACAGAACACTAAAGAAACAAATCAAGACGACCTTAGAAGATGGAAAGATCTCCCTTTTTTTTGGATAGGCATAATTAATATTGTCAAAATGACCATATTACCAAAAGCACTACACAGATTTAATACAAAATCCCAATGGCATTCCTCATAGAAATAGAAAAAGCAGTAATGAAATTCATCTGGAAAAATAAGAGACCCAGAATAGCTAAAGCAATCCTTGGTAAAATGGGTGAAGCAGGTGGCAGCACTATTTCAGACCTTAAACCATACTACAGAGCAATAGTAACAAAAACAGCATGGTATTGGCACCAAAACAGACTTGTAGGCCAATGGTACGGAATAGAGGATACAGACACTAACCTACATAATTACAGTTATATTAGACAAAGGCACCAAAAACATACATTGAAGATAGGCTCTTCAACAAATGGTACTGGAAAAACTGGAAATCCATATGCAACAAAATTAAATTAAACCTGTATCTCTCACCATGCACAAAACTCAAAATGGATCAAGGACCTAGGAATTAAACCAGAGACCCTACATCTAACACAAGAAAAAGTAGATCCAAATCTCCATCATGTCAGATTAGGCCCCAACTTCCTTAATAAGATTCGTATGGTGTAAGAATTAAGAATCAATAAATGGGATGTATTCAAACTAAAAAATAATCAGTGTAGGGAATGGAGAGCCTACATATTGGGAGCAAATTTTTACCACTCTCACATCAGATAGAGCACTAATCTCTAGGGTATATAAAGAACTCAAAAAGCTAAACACCATAATAATAATAATAATAATAATAATAATAATAACAACAACAACAACCACCCAATCAATAAATGGGCCAAGGAACTCAACAGACAATTCTCAGAAGATGATATACAATCAATCAACAAATACATGAAAAACTGTTCAACATCTCTAGCAATTAGGGAAATGCAAATCAAAACTACTCTAAGATTTCATCTCACTCAAGTCAGAGTGGCAGCTATTAAGAATACAAACAATAATAAGTGTTGGTGAAGATGTGAGGAAAAAGGTACATTCATACATTGCTGGTGGGACTGCAAATTGGTGCAGCCAATTTGGAAAGCAGTAGGGAGATTCCTTGGAAAACTGGGAATGGATCCACTTTTTGACCTAGCTATTCCACTCCTTGGTCTATACCCAAAGCACTTAAAAACAACATACTACAGGGACACACAGTCCTATCAGTGTTCATAGGAGCACAATTCACAATAGCTAAACTGTGGAACCAACATAGATGCCCTTAGAAGATGAATAGATAAAGAAAATGTGGTATATATACACAATGGAAATTACTCAATATTAAAAGAGAATAAAATCATGGCATTTGCAGATAAATGGATGGAGTTGGAGAATATAATGTAAGTGAAGTTAGCCAATCCCCAAAAAACAAATGCCAAATGTTTTCTCTGATATAAGAAGGCTGATTCATAGTGGGGTTGGGAGGGGGAGCATGGGAGGATTAGACAAACTCTAGATAGGGTAAAGGGGTGGGAAGGAAAGAGATGGGGTATGGCAGTAGAAAAGATAGTGGAATGATATGAACATCATTACCCTAAGTACATGTATGAAGACACGAATGGTGTATATTTTGTATACAACCAACATATGAAAAACTGTGCTCTATATGTGTAATATGAATTCTAATGCATTCTGCCATCATATCTAACAAATGTGAATTTAGAAAAATTTTATCCATCACCTTAAATATATACAATCAATCAAACAGTAAATTAAGCCCTGATTTGTAGTAGTTACCCATTTCTGTTGTGTAAATATTCCCACCATAACTAATTTCCAGCTATCAAAATATAATAAAATAATTATGAAGTGAAAAAAATAGAAACTGATATTTAATGTATTTGGAATCTTGAATAAATTTTGATAAATCTTAGTAAATACTTTTTAAATAAATGCTCAAGTAAAAATTCTATGCTTTTGGTCAACAATTGATAAGGTTCAACTAAACTTTTTTTAGAAAACAAACTAATTTAAAAAAACAAACATTTCAATTATGTAAAAGAACAAAGAATCAGGGTGTCTATGACTTTCCTCACTAAGAAAACAGAGACTGCCATCTTTACATATTCAGAAACCAATTCCTATTTCCCAGCCCCTATACTATTTCAGTGTAGCTTAAGAGAAGAAATAAAATTAAAAAATATATATATATTACAATTCATCCCAGGGGAAGGGAAAAAAATAACGCACTACATTCAATTTCTTCACTGTCTTTAATTTTCTCAAGTCAATATAAAACACAAAATATGATTACCAAGATCAAATTATAACTAGTACATTATGAGGGATTTAGGGGGAACATATCACACCCAAAGATGTTCAAACCAATTTGGAGAAGTAAATCATATAAGGTATTTTAATGGGTTGATATAATTATTCATTAAAAGCTCACAACAGCTATCATCATTGATCTTTTATTGTCAGACACAGTGATAAATTTCAACATTTCATTTAACTATATTAAAAAAAAAACTGATGAAAATACATCATTTCACTTGATGGATTAGGAAAAGGAGGTCTGAGAGTTAAGTGACTTGCACGAATTCACTCAGCTAGCTAAGTGCTTTACCCCTGGTGCTCTTCAAATAAATGTGTAACCTATCATGAGAAACTATACCAAAAGCTTCTACTGAGCTGCAAACATGTCTGAGCAGGAAGCAGTACAAACAGGATAATCACAAATTTTGGCTTATCTTATCTGGACAAAAGATAAACTTTGAGGGCTGGGGATGTGGCTCAAGTGGTAGCACAGTGATCCTCAGTACCATATACAAACAAAGATGTTGTGTCTGCTGAAAACTAAAAAATAAATATGAAGAAACTCTGTCTCTTAAAAAAAAAGATAAACTTTGAGCATTACTGTTTTCCTAAACTAGAAGTTAAATTTAATTGGGTTTTCCTATACAAAGTAATCAATGAAAATACCTTGATAAGCAACAAAAGAGCAACCCATCACCTAGAATTTTAAAAGATAATTCATTTAACATAAGAAAGGGATAAGAGTAAACACTGGACTCCTGCACAAGGTGACAAGAGACTGGTACAAAATTCCCCTAAGATTTGAATTCTCAAATTCTTACACATTTACAACTAGAAAAAGATCCAAAAGAAAACAATACTGCCACTCTTGAAAGACTTGATCTTCAAAACAATCAAAGAGTTATGTGATCTATGAATGGAACTGCATATCATCATGTTAAGCAAAATAAAGCAGATTCAGAAAGACAAGTATCATATATTTTCTCTCATATGTGGAAGCTAGAGGATGGAAAAAGAAAAAGGACATTCTGAATGTAGAAGGGAGACTATTAGTGCAGAGAAAGGGAGGGGAGGGTAAGAGGAGGCATCTGGGCCAGAAATTGATCAAATATGTTATATACATAAACAAATATGCCATAATGAAACCCACTCTTCTGAATAATTCCTATGCACCAATAAAACTTAAAAAAATTTAAGAGGTATGTGATCTAAAAATCCTGGAATCTTATTTTCTCAACTTTAAAATGAGAAGAGTATAATCTCCACAAACTAGTAAAAAAGATTAAATTAAAAAAATTAATATAAATCAATGATCAATAAATATTAAGTATTCCTTTCTTAATTTTTATTTTTTAGTTGTTGATAGACCTTTATTTTATTTATTTATATGCAGTGCTGAGAATCAAACCCAGTGCCTCACACATGCCAGACAAGTGCACTACTGCTGAGCCCCAGCCCCAAATATTAAGTATTCTATGCTGGTGATAATCTCCATGAAAAGTGGTTTCTAAACCCTCTCACCCTTTCCCACCCTAGGTCTGAGTAACTTGGACTTTTCTCAGGATGCTACTGAGACATCATTCTCTTCAAAATGTTTTTCCTGGGCTGTGGTTATGGCTCAGTGGTAAAGTGTCTGCCTAGCATGTGTGAGGCACTGGGTTTGATCCTCAGCACCACATAAAAATAAATAAATAAAATAAGGTATTGTGTCTACCTATATCTAAAAAAATTTTTTAAAAACTGCTGTTACCGACTTCTTCCCAAAAAGGTCAAGTTCCCTTGGAACTCTACTATTTACTATTTTCATAACATTTGTATTATCTGGTTAACTGTCCATGACTAATTGCTCCTATTAAAATGCAAATATGTCATATTCAAAGTCATATCCCCAGTATTTAGTCAGTACTTACAACATAATCAGCAAAGTGTTAAATTGTAAAATTCTATAGGGAAAAAAGCCATGTGTATGGTTTTTTTAATTTAATAATTTCATTTAAATGTAAAAGGTAATAAAAAGTAATAAGAAATAATACCTACAGTGTTTTCTTGATTCATGCTAAAAGGTAAAAATAAGAATAAAAGCAGCAAAAGATAAACAGAAGTTTCGTCTAGTATATGTAGGCTACAGAAACAGAAGATTGTGAATAATTTGATTGAATGACTTAAAAATGTCCAAAATAAGTAGTAAATTTTGCCCACATAAGCTAAGAACAATAAACACCACTTTAGTAAGATAAAAGATAATTCTGCAAAGAAACTTTGCAATTCAAATCATGCTTTGTAGTGAAATGTGAATATTTCTTCCTGAATTTGGCAATGAAACAAGAACATCCACTATTACAAAGTCTATTCAACACTGTATTGGAAATTCTAGTCAATGCAATAAAGAAAAAGAAACAAAATGTGTAAAGATAGGAAAGTAAAAAATAACTGCTATTTACAGAAAGCATGAGAGTATAAAAACTGCAAAATGTAAAAAAAAAAAAAAAAATACAAATTCTTCAAAAATAATCAAAACTGCCAAACTATTAAGTGAATTTAGCAGGATTCCTAGATAAAAGAGCAATATACGAATACTTACTAAAATTCTGTATCTCAGCCACAAAGAAGTGGCAAATAAAATTTAATAGTAAAAACAATTATACTATACCATCAAAAAAATCAAATAAATCTACCAAAACATCTCTAAGACTTCTTCAGTGAAAATAAAACACTACTTAGAAAAATTAAGGGCGGTTTATATAAATACCAAGTTAAACCATATTTATATTATGATCAAGAATTTTAAGATAGCTCTTCCTAAAATTAGTCCACAGATCCAATATAATCCCAATCAAAATTCAAACACTTTTTTTTTTTATAGAAACAGACATGCTGAATCTAAAATTCAGATAGATATGCAAAGGACCCAGAAATAGTCAAGCAAATTTAGAAGTATCAAGACGTACCATAGAGCTACAATATCCAAACAATGAGATTCTAGATTCATATAAGTCGGTCAACTAGATCAATAGAACAAATAGAGTGTCTAGAAACTAACATCTCATTACCAGTTTTGTAAGAAGGCATTACTGTAATTCATTGGTCAGTCTTCGCAATAAATAGCTCTAATGCAATTAGATATCTACAGGAAAAATAGAACCCAATTTTATACCATACACGATTTGAAACAGATAACACATAAATGAGAAAGCTAAAACAATAAAGCTTCTATAAGAAAACAAAAGATAATGTCTTGATCTATTTTGTGCTGCTATGACAGAATATCAGAGATCAGATAATTTATAAAGCAAAGAAATTTATTATTCACAGTTCTAGAGGCTGGGAAGTTTAAGGACAAGGGTCTTCTTGCTGTATCATCCTATAGGGCCTTCTTACTGTATCATCCTATAGAAGATGATTTGTACAAGGAGTATGCAGAAAGGGAGAACAAAAAGGGAAGGGGGCCAAACTTACTCTTTTAATAGAAAGTTACTCTCCTAATAATGACCTAAATCCATTCACAAGGCCAGAGTCTTCATGACTTAATCCCCTCTTAAAGGTTCCACCTCTCAACATTGTTAAAATAGTATCTTCCAAAGGTGGGGAAGGTAAGATACTTCAAGAGGACACAAAAAAACAGCGACCATAAAAGACAAGAATGACAAATTAGACCCAATTAAATTTAAGAACGTCTGTCCATGGCGGGGTGTGTGTGTGTGGGGATATTATAAGAGTAAAGATAAACCAAAGCTGGAAGAAAGAAATTAAAAAAGAGGTGAAAAGACAGACAACCCTTGTTCATAAGCAGGAAGAATTAATATTAAAAAGGCCATATTACCTAAAGTGATCTACTGAATCAATGCAATTCCCATCAAAATTCTGATGACATTCCTCACGGAACTAGAAAATAACAATACTAAAATTCATAAGGAAGAACAAAAGACCTAGAATAGCCAAAACAATTCAGAGCAAAATGAGCAATTCTGGAGGTATCACAGTACCTGATTTCAAATTATACTGCACAGCCATAGTAACAAAAACAGCATGGTACTGGCATGAACACACATAGATCAACAGAACAGAACAGAACAGAAGATGCAAAGACAAATCCACAAAGCAATAGTCATCTAATTCTTAACAAAGACGCCAAAAAACACATTAGGGAAGACAGCCTTTTAGACAAATGGTGCTAGGAAAAGTGGATATCCATATGTAGAAGAATGAAACTAGATCCCCATCTCCTACTCTATACAAAAGTGAACTCAAAATGTATGAAATACCTATGTGTAAGACCAGAAACTTTACAAGTGTTGGAAGTGAAATGTAGGGTCAACACTTCAAAATAAAATTATAGGCAACAACTTCCTAAATATAACTCCTGTAGCTCAAGAAATAAGATGAAGAATCAATAAATGGGATGCCATCAACTGAAAAAGCTTCTGCCCAGCCAAGGAAACAACAGAGTGAAGAGACAGCCCACAAAATGGCAGAAAAACTTTGCTAGCTACTCTTCCAACAGATGATTCATGTGCAGAATATATAAAGAACTAAAAACACTCAACAGCAAAAAAACAAATAACCCATTTAATAAATGGACAAATGAACTAAACACTTGGCAAAAGAACGAGTAGAAATGGCCAATAATTACATGAAAAAGTTCAACTTCTTTGGCCATCAGAGAAATGTAAATCAAAACTACATAGAAGGGCTGGGGTTGTAGCTCAGTGGTAGAGCACTTACCTAACAGATGTCAGGCACTGGGTTCGAGCCTCAAACCACATTAAATAAATAAATAAATTGTGTCCATCTACAACTAAAAAAATTTTTTTTCTTAAAAACTACATTGAGATTCCACTTCACTCCAGTCAGAATGACAAGCATAAATAACAATAAATGCAGTCAAGAATGGGTGGGGGGTGGTGGCTAGAGTTGTAACTCAGTGGTAAAGTGTTCACTAGCATGTGTGAGGCACTGGGTTCAATCCTCAGCATCACATACTAATATAATAAAGGCACTGTGTCCACCTACAGCTAAAAAATAATAATAATTAAAAAAAGAAGGGGCTGGGGATGTGGCTCAAGCGGTAGCGTGCTCACCTGGCATGCGTGCGGCCCGGGTTCGATCCTCAGCACCACATACAAAACAAAGATGCTGTGTCCGCTGATAACTAAAAAATAAATATTAAAAAAATTCTCTCTCTCTCTCTCCCTCTCTCACTCTCTCTTTAAAAAAAAAAAGAATATAGGAACTCTTCTACATTTTGCTGAGAATGTAAATTAATATAGCCACTTTGGAAATTGGTATGGAGGTTTCTAAAAAACTAAACACTGAACCATGATCTACCTATACTACTCCTCAATATTTATCCAAAAGAACTGAAGTCAGCTTACTCTAGAACTACAGACATACTCGTGCTTATCACAACACAATTCACAATAGCCAAATTATAGAACCAGCCTAGGTACCTGCTGCTAAAAGGATAAAGAAAATGTGGTATATGCACACAATGGAACTTTATCAAGCCATCAAGAAGACTGAAATTATGTCATCTGCAGGAAAATGGATGCATCTACAGAGGATCATGTTAACTGAAATAAGCCAGATTGAGAAGACAAATAAGTACAGTATGTCTTCTCTCATGTGGAAGCAAGGTGGGTGGGGGGGAGAAAAAAATGGATGTCATGAGAGTAAAATGGAGACCACAGGAGTGAAGGAAGAAGATAAGCGGGAAAGAGGAGAGGAGGGTAAGGGGAGATACTAGGGAGTGAAACTGATCAGATTATTTATATGCCTATATAAATAAGCCACAATAAAACTCATTAATGTATAATTAATATGAGCCAATTAAATTAAAAAAAATAGGAGATGACTAAAGTACACCCAAAAATTGACAATCTGGAACAAGTAAAAAATTATAAATGCATAAAACTCAAATAATCCAATGCAAAAGTAAACAAGTCTTCAACAGTCAGTTCACAAAGGAATATATATGAAAATGAATTCAACATAGAGAAATGCAAATCAAAGCCACCATTATATACCACACACAACCATCAAAGTGGCAAAATTTAAGATATACAACACAAACTATTACAAAATCATGGAATAACTAAATATCATATGCACTGCTAGTATAAGCGTAAAATGGCACAAGCTCTACATAAAATAAAATTATATGCCTACTCTACAACCAAGCAATTCTACTTCTGGGTATTTACTTAAGAGAAACAAAGACATATGTCTAAACCAAGACTTATACAAGAATATCAACAGTAACTTTCTGATAATAGTTAAAACTGGAAGCAACTGACACACTCATCTACTATGCACTGCATAAATAAATGAAGGCTCATTCAAACAGTATTAAAAGAGTGTGAACTACTAATTCATGCAACAAAGCAAACATGACTAAAAGAAACTAGGCACATGATTTATGAAACATGATGCAGTGATTGGAAAACATAAGAGAGTCTTTGGTGTGCTGCAAATGGTCTGTATCTTGATTTTGTTAGTATTTATATAGCTTTAAGTAAACATAAAAATTCATCAAGCTGTACACTCAAGATATACATACTTTATTACATGTATGTTATTTCTCAAATAAAAAAGCTAAAATCTTTCACATATAAACAAGCCTTGTATCTTTAGGAATATTCCTCTATGTTTTGTTTTAATAAGAAAACTATACCAACACACAATAAAAACTAAACTATAAGAATATACATAGTAGTATCTGATCTAATTTGATGCTACTAAAAAGCCAGTCCAAATTTTATAAATCTGCCATGCTTCTAATACAAAAAAAGCAAAAAAATTACTGTATTTCCTATGACATTTGATCACTGCATATTAATTTTTTCACAATTTCAAAATTTTTAAGCTTAGACTTTGTCTTCATTATCAAAATACATACAAAAAAACCCACAAAAACAAAACACGATTTTTTATGACAATACTAACATTATAAGAAACATGTCTGTTAAAAAAAAAAAATCACATCCTCATCCATAAAATGAAGGAAATGAGATTATCTCCAAAAACTTATTTTTTAGCTTAGATATTTTCAATTAAACATTCTGATTAGTTTCCCTAAATGCCTTCCAAAACAAAAGCCAAATCTTGTGTCTGGCATTCAAATCTTAACAATGAAATTCATCTTTTCCCATACTAGTCCTATATTAAAGTCTATGTACTTTCCTTTCTCCTTGTTGTTATTTTCTCTATTATCAAACATCCTTTCCCAAAGTTCTATATTAGCCTACTACATCTCTTCCATCTTTAAATGAATTCATACATTCACATATTATATCCAGCATCTTTTCCATGTAATACATGAAGCTGGACAACAAAATAAAAACAGAGATATAAGCCACGGTTCCAACCATAATGTGGACATGTGAAGAGTTAATCCTAGCCTAAATCAGCATCAAAAATCTGCCAAAAGGACAGATTATAATGCCTTAGTAAAAACAAAAATTAACCCAGCTTAAATTAACCCCTTTAATTTTCCTAATTTTATTCCCAGATAGCTCTCACCTGTTCTGAATCCAAGATTATTGTATATCAATACCTCATAATACCATTTATGTTTGTATCTCCTTCATTCCTAATAGAAACTTGAAAAATCTTTTTTCTGTATAATTTAAATATCCAATAAGTTTTCCTTAAACACTTAATATTATTCAAATAATGTTTAATAAACTGTTTTCCAAGAGTGACTAGCTCTCATAAATTTTGATTCTTTAACACATTTAAGAAACTAAAACTCCATTGCCCTCTGCCTAAACACAACTATCCCATACCTACTGTTGTGGTTTGGATGTGAAATGTCCCCTGAAGTGGCAATGCAGGCATATTCCAAGGTGAAATGATCAAATTTTGAGAGCTGTAACCTAACCACTGAATTAATCCATTTGAGGGACTAATAATTTGAACAGATTACTGGGTGGTGACTAGGCAAAGGGGGCATGGCTGGTGGAAGTAGGCTGGACCATGACCGTGGGAATTATATTTTGTCACTGGTTCATCCGCTTGCTCTTGTGCACTCAACTCTCATTCTTTCTCTGCTTCCTGGCAGCCATGAGCTGAACCACTTTACTATTTCCTTCAGCCACAATGTTCAACCTAACCTCAGGCCCACAGCAATATAGTCAACTGACTACGAACTGAGATCTCTCAAACCATAAGCCAAAATAATCTTTTCCTCCTTTAAGTAGTTGTTCTCAGATATTTTAGTCACAGCAACAAAAAGCTGACTAATTCATCTATGCTATTTATGAACATAAGTATCTGTCTTGGAGCCGACAGCCTGAAGTATGCAATACTCTTATATAAGACATATATGCCATACAAAGATTAAAATACATATTTAGGGGCTGGGGATGTGGCTCAAGCGGTAGCGCGCTCGCCTAGCATGCGTGCGGCCCGGGTTCGATCCTCAGCACCACATACAAACAAAGATGTTGTGTCCGCCGATAACTAAAAAATAAATATTAAGATTCTCTCTCTCTCTCCCTCCCTCTCTCACTCTCTCTTTAAAAAAAAAAAAAAAATACATATTTAGGCTTAACCTACTAACGGCTAGTTGTATTTTGTTACATACAGTTATATTCTAGAAGTATGCAACTATTTAATTACATAATCAAATTTGGGTAAGTACCCTGATCTATTATGTATTAAATAATTTTAACATTTTAAACATCACCATCAAAAACTATCTAGAAATGTTTTAAGTAAGCTAAATACAAATTTAAGAAATATAAAAATGTTTTAAACAAAAATTCATCGCCTTATGTAAAATAATTTTAAAACCTATGTTATCAACTTCATTTTGAATAAACCCATATTGCGATACTATACCTGGTTACTACCATGGCCAAAAGGAGTACTAGATGTATTAGTGGTTACACTATGCAAAATAATTTCACCACTAAGAGATCCAGAAGCAATGTAGCAATCATTCCAATTGTATGTTACACAAGTTACTTCATCTTTATGATCCTGAAAGAGAGAAATCCAAGTAAGCATAATGTTCTATACCATCCAACAGCCCATTTTCATAGTTTCATTACATTTGTCATATGTTATTTTAATATTTTCCTGAAATAAGTTTAAAAAAAAATTCAGATATGTAAGGAACTATATAATCAACACCAAGTCTTCCCAGGAAACAATATTTACCTTTCATAAGTATATTAATGGTCTAAGAACTCTGAAACAAGAGACAGCACAGAAGGGTAATTTTTTAAATGACTACCTTAAAGAATCATCCTCACTTACAAATAGCATTTATTCCAAGTTGACTATTAATTAGTATTACCAACTGAGAAGATGAAATATTTATATTAACATGTAAATGACACAGCAAATGCTGAGTGGTAGAGGCAAAGTATCCAAAAAAAAAAAAAAAAAAAAGAGATGGGCTATTACTCTAATCTAGTTGACAGAAGATATAAAACTTGAGTTCAAATTTAAAGGGCTGGGAATATACAACAGTGGTAGAACATCCCTGGGTTAAATTCCCATTCCCTACCCTCACCACATACATACAGAAGAATACAAAGGATAAGAGGCAAGTCAGGGGAATAGGAAAGAAACCAGACATTGAAGATAAAAAGAGGAAAAACAAATGAGCAATGAGCAAGGCACATTCTGAGAGATCACACAGCAGCTGCTTAAATTTGCTGAGTACCTACCCATGCTGGGAGCTTTATGTGCTACTATTTAATCTTTAGGAAATCCCAAAAGGCAAGGTCATTTTACTCATTTATAAAGTACATGAGGCAAAGAAAGGTTAATAAATCCATGCAAGCTCATATAACAGCTAAATGACAGAACCAGGATTCAATTCCAGGTCAAACTCCAAAGCCTATCTTCTTCCCACTATGAGACTCCCTCTCAAATCCAAATGGCAATCCACTTTGATGAAATAAAGTGTAGGGTTTTAAACAAACTTGAGTTCATAAGGACTACTTTCCAATATCAAATTAAAGATGTTTAATAGGAAAATGAAAAAAAATCAACATTTGCAGAATAATTTTAAACAGTTTTATGTCATAAGATAAACTGAGTGTGGTACCTAATAATTAATGTCCTATTGAGAGTAGTTACACATCCCACATATATTACAAATTTTCAAATGATCCTTCAAGTATTTTTCAGAAATTTACATTTTATTACCTTTCTAAATCAAAGAAACAATTGTCTGTGGGGGAAAGAAATGTCTGACAAGAAGAAAAAAAGGAATTACCAACATTTTGTGCACTGTTCCCAATTGGGAAATTAAGAACATGGGAGTCCAATACGATTTCTATGACTTTGTCAAGGGGCAGGTACCTTCCTAATTTCAGCAGTGAAAAATAAGTCTTTCAGTAAACATTTACTCAGCATTACCCAAGTGCCAGAAATTGTTATACCAACAGGAAAAGGACTGTAAGTGAGGGAACCAAAGCCAAAGATAAGATTTCCCACAATCACCACTTGCCATTCAAATACTACTTAATGAATAAGGGAACAAATCACTCTAAGAATTTCAAACAATAAGAAAAATGTATCTGGAGTAAATGGGAAATTATATAAAAGAAGATATAAAACTTGAGTTCAAACTTAAAGATTAAGAGTCTAGGGTCATGGTGCACACCTATAATACCAGCTATTCAGGAGAATCATAAGCTCAAGGCCAGCCTAAAATGAGTTAGCCATTGCTAACTGCTTAGCAAAGAAAAAGTTCTTTAACTTCTCTCAGTTTCTCCATCTGTACACAGGAAAACTCTACTTGCTTTGCAGTATTTGTTGGGTTTTTTTGTTTTTGTTTTTTGATACCAGGCATTGAACCCAGGGATACTTAACCACTGAGCCACATCCCCAGCCCTTTCTGTTTTTTGTTTTGAAATAGGGTCTTGCTAAGTTGCTGAGGCTGGCTCTTAACTCATGATCCTCATGTCCTGACCTCCTCAATCACTGGGATTACTGGCCTTCTGGGCTATTAGGGTTACAGGTGCGTGCCACTGCACAGAGCAGTATTTATTTTTTCCTGAAATTTTTATTGGCACTTTATAGTTGTATATGCTGATGGGATTTGTTATTACATATTAGTACAAAGACATAAAAACATAATTTGGTCAGTATCAACCCCCAGCACTTCCCTCCTGCCTCTGGGCTTCCAACCCCTTGGTCCCTTTCCACTACTGATGTCCCTTTGATTTTTAGAAGATCTACCCCCACCTTTTTTTTCCTTTTTCCTCTCCAGCTTCCCCATGAGAGAAAACATGTAATCCTTTTTCTGAGTTTGACTTATTTCACTTATTATGATGGTCTCTAATTCCATCCATTTTCCTGCAACTGCTATAATTTCATTTTTCTTTATAGCTGAATAAAACATATATAAAACATCTGTTGATGGACACCTGGACTGGTTCTATAGTTTGGCTATTATGAATTGTGCTCCTAGAAACACAGATATACACTATAGTAACATGACTTTAATTCTTCAGGAAAAATACTGAGAAGTAGTATAGTTGGGGCATATAGTGGTTCCATGCCTAGACTTTGAGAAACCTCCATACTGATTTCCACAGTGGTTGTAAAATTTACAGTCCCACCAATAGTGTAAATGGATTCCTTTCCTCCACATCCTCTCCAGCATATATTATTGGTTGATAACTGATATTCTGACTGGTATGAGATGAACCTCAGTGTAATTTTGATTTCCATTTCCCTAATTGCTAATGATATTGAATATTTTTTCATGTATTTGTTGGCCATTTATATTTCTTCTTTTGAGAAGTGTATGTTTAATTAATTTGCCCATTAATTGGGTTATTTGATTTTTTTGGCGTAAAGTTTTTTGATCTCTTTTTATGTTCTAGATATTAATCCTCTGTTAGAAGAGTAGCTAGAAAAGATATCCTCCCATTCAGTGTGTTATTTTTCCACATTCCAAATCATTTCCTTTGCAGAAGCCTTTTAATTTGACACTATCTCATTTATTAACTCTTGGCATTATTTCCTGAGTTTTAGGGGTCCTACTTAAGGTCCTACTGTGCCTAAAAACTGGAGCATGGACTTTATGTTTTCTTCTGGGAGTTGCATAGTTTCTGGTCAAAATCTGAGGTCTTTTTTTTTGTTTGTTTGTTTCTTTAGAGAGAGAGAGAATTTTTTAATATTTCTTTATTTTTTTTTTTAGTTATTGGCGGACACAACATCTTTGTATGTGGTGCTGAGGATCGAACCCGGGCCGCACGCATGCCGGGCGAGGGCGCTACCGCTTGAGCTACATCCCCAGCCCCAAATTCTGAGGTCTTTGATCCACTTTGAGTTGATTTTTGTTCAGGGTGAGAGATAAGAAGGTAGCTTCATTACAAATATGGATAATCAGTTGTCCTGGCACCATTTGTTAAAAAGGCTATCTTTCCTTCAATGGTTTTGGCACCTTTGTCAAGAATCAGATGACTCAGTGCGGGTTTGTCTCTGTGTCTTCTATTCTGTATCACTGGTCTGTGTGTCTGTTTTTGGTTTTTTTTTTTTTTTTTAATATTTATTTTTTAGGTGTAGATGGACACAACTTAATGCCTTCATTTTTATGTGTTGCTGAGAATCAAACCTGGGTCCTGCCCATGCTAGGCGAGTGCTCTAGTACTGAGCCACAATTCCAGTCCATGTGTGTCTGCCATGCAGCTGTTGTTACTATTAGCTTTGTAGTATAATCTGAAGTCAGGTACTGTGATGCCTCCAGCATCTTTTTTTGGCTTAAAATTCTTTTTTGCTATTCTGAGTCTTTTAGTCTTCCAAATAAATTCTGGAACTGTTTTTTCTAGTTCTATTAAGACGTCACTGGAATTTTGATGTGAATTGCATTGAATCTCTGAGTCACAACCCCAGCCCACTAAATGATTTTTGTCCTTAATTCTGTTGATGTGATGAATACATTTATCGATTCACATATATTAAACTCTCCTTGCATCTCTGGAATAAAACTAATTTGTTAGTGGTGTACAATCTTCTTAATGAGTTGTTGAAAACAATTTGCTAATATTTTATTAAGTATTTGCATCTAAGTTCATCAGAGATATCAGTCTGTAGTTTTTTTTCTTGATGTGTCCTTATTTGGTTTTGGTATGAGTGTGATATTGGCTTCATAGAATAAATCTGGAAGTGTTTTATTCCTCTCTCAGAATAATTTGAGGAGTGCTGGCATTTGTTCTTCTTTAAAGGTTTGGTAGAATTCAGCTGAGAATCCATCTGGTCCTGGGCTTTTCTTTGTTGGAAGGCTTTTTATTACTGCTCATATCTCATTACAAATTATTGGTTTTCTATGTCCTCTTGATTCAGTTTTGGCATATCATATTTGTCTAGAAACGTATCCATTTCTTCTAGGTTTTCCAATTTATTCGAGTGTAAGTTTTCAAAATAGTCCCTAATGATATGCTGGATTTCTAAGATGTCTGTGGTGATTTCTTCTTTTCATCTCTAATTTTATTAATTTGGTTTTTCCCCCATTTTCTTTTGGTTAGTTTGGCTAAGAGATTATCAATCTTGTTTTTCTTTTCAAAGAACCAACTTCAAATGACAGTATTTAAATAGCAATAAGAGAATTATATTTCAACTTAGCTAAGAGAAAACCATTCTTCAATATTATCACTTTTCTGGTAAGAATTAACTAAATGACATTAAAATATTAAAAAAAAAAAAAAAAGGACTGGTAGTTGCTACAAAATAACCTGAAGGTAGAGGGATGAGAGTTGGTGAAGATAAAGATGAAACACTTTTTTTTTTTTTTTGGTACAGGGGATTTAATGGGATAACCACTGAGCAACATCCCCAGTTCTATTTTGTATTTAATTTAGAGATGGTCTCATTGAATTGCTTAGTGCCTCGCTTTTGCTGAGGCTGGCTTTGAACTTGCAATCCTCCTGCCTCAGCCTCCTGAGCTGCTGAGATTACAAGGTATGCACCACTGAGCCCAGCTTAAAATGAAACACTCTTGAGCAAGAGTTGATGTCAGATGACAAGTATACGACTGACGGGTTAAAGGAAGTTCTTCCTGTGTGAGTATGCATATACATTAAATTTTTTTCACATCAAAACTTTATTAAAAGTAAAAATTAAAAGTAACTTTAAAGATCAACTTCTAAAAAGCAAAAGACAAAACGTGTAAATATTATTACAAAAGTCATCATAATCATACTTTATTGAGAAGAATACTTTTATTTTCTGAAACTGCAAAAATATAATAATTTTAAATAGATTTAAATAATTTCAAATGTTCAGATATTTTAGTAAGTATTTCATTACCAGCAACCAAATATACCACAAAACTAAAAAGCTAAATCCCCAACTCTGATGACTGAAATGATTGCCATCATTCCAGAACCAAAGTGCCTAAAAAAAAAGTCCCCAATAAGAACAAACCATGTCTCAGGGGAAGAAAAGCTAAACAAAAAAAAGCAAACAAAGAAGTAGTTGAAACAAATGCTAGCAATGTGCCCTAATATACATGGAGGCAAAAAAGGACAAGGTCTTTTGGCTACCCAGCACTTTTACTTCCCCTGACAATTCTGAAGCATCTTAATTTTATCCTCAAGATTAAAAGTTTGGATAATTACTCTAAAACACATTGGGTGATACCCTTTCTGTAAATATTTAAAAGAAAATTGCTTACCTTGAGAGACCGATGAACTCTTTTTGATTTTAAATCCCAAATATTAACGGTGCCATTTAAGCCTCCGCTTACCAAATACATAGATGTGGAATTTAAATCAACACATGTCTGATTTTGCTGTTAAAAAAAAAAAAAAGTTAATTTAACAGACCCCACAAGTACCAAGTCTTATCCAGCACTTAGTAAACATTCCATGGTAATAGTTACACTAAGAGTTCTCCTCTCATCATCTTTTATATGGATCCAACAGCTTGCAAGAATTTCTAGAAAACATCAAGGAAATCATATTAGCTGTCTCTTTCACTGAAAAGTGACAGCAGGGAAAGCTTAGGAAACAAGAAATCTGGGCCTCCCCTCAGGTTGCCCTTAATATTTTCCTTTGATAAAACCTATTGTCTTGCGGGCTGGGGTTGTGGCTCAAGTGGTAGATCACTCATCTAGCACAAAAAAGGCCCTGGGTTTGATCCTCAGCACCACATAAGAAAAATAAATTAAAAAATAAAGGTATTGTGTTTAACTACAAAATAAAAAAAATTTTTTTAAATTAAAAAAACAAAAGAAAACACCCTATTCTCTCATCTCCACAGAGTATCCGAAATTAGAATCAATTCCCAGATTGGAAAATGGTAAAGAGTGAAGTTTTTAAAGAATTTTCTAGTTTACACAAGAAACAAATTACAAATGGAGAGGTTTTTTGTTTTTTTTTTTTTAAACAGGTCAATATACAAGCCCTAAGTCTCCTAGCAAATCCCATCATATGGAGCCCAATTTTTAATCCTGTCATCAAAATCTGACCCCAGGGGTGGAGATGTAGCTCAGTGGTAGAGTACTTGCCTAGCATGCTTGAGGACCTAGATTAAGTTCCCAGTATGGTAAAAATAAAATAAAATTTAAAAACCTGACTTTACATTCTTCCCCATCTCTGCAAGGATGCCATCCATTCTGTTTCTCAGGATAAAAATCCTGAACAATCCTTGATTCCTTGTTCTTTCTCCCTTCAATCCATTAATAAGTTCTATAAACTCCAAACACCTTTATTTATAGCTACTACTAGCACTAATCCAAAAATTGCCAAACGAAAACAGCAACACCCTATTTTCACTAGTTCTACTCCTGCTTTCATATATACCAAACTCCATAAAGCAGAGTGAACTTTAAAAAATACAAATCAAAGCATGCCTCTCTACTTGTTTAAAAATCTTCAATGGCTTCCAATCACACCTAGAATAAATTCCAAACCCATTAACCTAGCTTTCAGAGCCCTATTCATATGGGTCTTGTCTACTTCATCGCCTACCATTTTCTTCCTTATCTACTAATTCTCCAGTCATATCAACCTTTTATTTATTAAATTCACAACAATTCTGTATTTGCCTCAAGTCTTCATACTGCTACTCTCCTTGCCTAGAAAGCTAAGTTCACTGAACCTTGTCTGGATGGCTTTTTCTAGTCAAAAGATTCCAACTTAAGTGCTACCTTTTCAGGAAGCCTCCCTTAGCCATCTGGTATAAATTACTATCCCAATATATTACATTAGTTCTTTGCAAAACAACTCACTAATACCTGGGTGTCCTATGCTTGTAACTTATTGCCTGTCTTCTACCAGAATGCCAGGTTCTTTAGAGATCATCTCCACTTATAAAGTAAGGCTAAGAAATACAGAGGTTACCAAGTTCTTCTCACAGTGAAAATCTATAAATATTCCTATCTAGTAGGTGCCATCAATAACTGTGCTTTGCAATACAGCAAAATGATACATGTATATTCCTATTTCACCTACAGAGGCACTATAAAGTTATATCAATTGTTCATATCTTCAGTTGGGTGCCATGAAAAAAAACAAAGAAATGAAATCCAAAAGAGGTATTTCATGACTTAAGTTCAAAGCTGAGTTATATAGGTTTAGGCAACTCACCTCATGTCTCTGGGCCTATGTTCCATCTGAGAAATGGCAGGTAAGAACTACATCTACTATTTGTACCTTGACAGTCTATATATCCCAAAAACATCTTCTGCACAAGAGATTCTTAAGAGGGTACAGAAAGTCTAGTTCCCGCACTCCAGCTGGACTAGCCAAAGTTTCTTCTAGTTCTTGACCAAGAATATCAACTAACATAACAGTGTAGCAGGATGCACATTACATTAGTGTTTTAGTACAGTTGCTATAATTCTCTTATAGGTACCATTCTAGGTATTGACTTTGGTCTAAAGAAACTAATAAAATTTAGAATCGGGGTGTCACTGCAAACCAGGACAATTTACTAAGAACTACCAAAATAAACTTTAGACAAAGGAGTTGGGGTTATAGCTCAGGGGTAGAGTGCTTGTCTATCATATGTTAGGCACTGGGTTTGATACTCAGCACCACATAAAAATAAATGTATTATATCCATCAACAACTAAAAAATATTTTTAAAAAAGAAAATAGACAAAGATGATGTCCAGCAAAGACTGATATGTTAGAATTCCAAATTACACTTATTCTTAAGGGTTCAGAATAAAACCTACACTTATAGTTGGCTTACCCTGTTAATAGATGATCTTTTTACATTAATATATTATTAATGTAATAAATGAACTTAAATAACAAAATAATTAACAGAAATTGTGTGTTTATTACAGGAATCCTGTAACCCCAAGACACAAGGCAACAACAGGCATAATTTTTTTAAAACCTAAAAATTACAGGTGATCAAATTTATAGATTACTTAGTAGCTTATAATACCCATTATAATTTTTCTTTTTCTCTTTTTTTTCTATCCCCTTCCTTCCTACCCCCCTCCCCTCCCCTCCCCTCCCATCTTCTCTCTCTACCCCATCTATTGTAACCCATTATAATTTTATTAACAACATTCTGTCAATTTTAAAGAAGTAAAACGTACACACACACACACACACACGCAAAAAAAAAAATTTAGAAGTTCTACTCTAAAGGCAATTTTGAAATAAGTAGAATGGAATGTTATTCTCTCTAGCAGAAAAGATTTAAGATTTCAAATACCATGAGCAACAGGACTTGGATCCCACAAAAAACCAAGTTATCAACACATGAATACTTTACACAAAACTCATAAGAAAGACTATAGAATTGATGTTTGGAAAGTATTTTATAAGTAAATTAAGTAGATTCAAAATTAGAACTATAATGATTTCACTTTTACCTACTTGCATTATGTGATTTCTTAAACATGGGAAAGGCGACTAAGAATTACAGCAACTAATTTAAAATATTCACAAAATCCTTAGAACTGTGCCACACTTGTGCATATCATCTGTTGAGTTTATGCTTAGGAAGAAAAAATAGATTCACTGATTCTAAGGCATAATACATAAAAGAGTGTGAGTGTGTGTGTGTGTGTGTGTGTGTGTAAATAAAACAGAGGAAACTGTTTCAGCATTGACACTGACACTGATTCAATAAATGCTTACTGACCACCTCTGACAAAATCCAAAGATCCAAAGATGGTTTCTACCTACTCTTGAAGACTGCAGTATACTGACTGACCAGGGACATTCTTGCCTCAATTTTACTTAACCTATTATGTCTCATCATCCTTATAGAGGACACCTGTAAAAGCTTAAATTGAGCAATTTTATAGGTATCTTATAAAATTTCATAGGTTCTTAATAGGGATCTATATATAGGACAATGAGACATAAATTAATTCTATTTGAACAGGCAGAGTACCTCAAACTCCATTTCTACCCTTAGTAGACATTAGCTCTGCCCAAGCCTCCAACTGTGCATTGGAAGTGAGGTTCAGGCCAGTCCTACCAGATACCTGTAGGAGAGGATTGATAAAATTCGAATGTTCTATAGCATAGTAGGGTAACTAAGTTGAACACAATTGATAATTGTATATTTCAAAGTAGCTAGTACAGAATTTTTAATGTTACCAACACAAAGAAATAATATTATTTTCTGAGGTGATGAATATGCCAACTTAATTGATGCTTGTCAATGCATATTGCATATATGAACTGAAATATCAATTTATGCCATAAATACTTCTAGCTACAATGTGCTGATTAAAAACTTATTAAAAAACTTATTAAAAATCTTGTCCTCTTTAAATTGACAGAGTTTTTATTCTTTTGTTCTGATGTTTTCATTCTAAGTAGGCTACCTTACCTATCTCAGTATATAATATTATGATCATTTATAATGTTTTAGGGTCTACTACAAAAACTTTGAAACTTAAAAAAAAAGTTACCAACTACTTTTTTTTAGACTTTACATTGTTTTAAAAAGAAACAGTTTTGAAGGAGTAGTTACAAATGAAAATGAGGAAGCCATTATTACTCTGAATCAGGGGGATTAACATAAAACAGGATAAAGAAACAATATGCAGTGAGTGCTCCATTTCATGTGCTATGGGACTAAAGTTCATTTTGACAAAGCCATCAGTTCAAGGAGATTGAGAGAAGCTCAAGCAGCCCCTCCCCCACCTAGTCAACTAAATCTGGCAGATGGGAGTCTTTAGCTGATGGTCCTGAACCCAAGGTCAGTAAGAGTAGTTATATCATAAGGGTTCACATGGTCAGGTCAACCTAGTGACTTAGGTGCGACATAGTCCTAAATCAAGCTTGAACAAGATCCTACCTACAGAGGAAAAAAACAGAGAAAGCAAGTATTAATTAATACAATCCAAGTCCTCAATTGCTCCTGTGGGATCCAATATTATTTTATCTTAAACACATGTAAGCACATGTACTTCACCTTTAAGTGTTACTGTACTGAGTTTAGATTAAAAATAATGCTTTAAACTACTTTCATCTTAAGTTGCAAGTGCCACAGTAAATAAGCAACTGCTACACAAGTAGAACTATGATTCTAAACAAAGAGTTAAAAAACAAACAAAAACTTACCCCTTCGGCAAGCTCCAAAAGCGGAACAGGCTTACATTTGCAACTTGAAACAACTATTTTGTCCCCACTGGAAGATGCTGTTACAAGAAAGTTATCTAAATGAAGAGTTATGGAGCATCAAACAATCCATGATCATCCATGGCACTAGATTATTATTTAAGAATGCAATCACACAAGCAAACACTAAGATAAGCACATAAATATAGCTTACACAGTAGCTTTCAAAATCAGCTCAAGTTACTAATTACAAATTCTCTTTACTACTCCTGCAAGGAAGAACTACCCCTTCTGGCTCTGCTATCACTTGAAAGCTATTTAACCCATGTGAAATTCTACTCCATTTTCGGGGTAGGCCAGAAGGACTAATTTTATCCTTCAAAAATGAGAGCACGACAAAGGCAGCATCAGCAAATAGCAGTCAGCCTTTCTATCTATAAAAACTGCTCAAGATGCTTATTTATTAAACCAGTGTCTGGTAAGAATTTAAGCCAGAAAGTAAGTACCCTCGCGACTCTCCTAATTTTACAAAAAAATGAATACAAATATTTTTTCAAAACTGGAATTCTTTTGATAGAATATTTCAGTCTGAAATATATTCAGAATGAATATTACACTAACTGGCAAATATAAGTGAGTGTGGTCCAATAGCAACTATTAATGTAATGGAAGAATTTTAACTATTTTAAATTAAATATAATCTAAATTATTTTAATTTAAAATTATATTTATTTTACATAAATGGGTAGTAATAAGTAAACACAAAAAAGTAACTAAAATGTTTGAATATACTAATACAATCAAGAATAAAATTCAGATTTTTATTAGAGTCGTAACACATTTTAAAATCAGCAGTTTAAGTCTATGCTCTTTAACAAATAAAGTCTATACAGAGAATCAAGGGAGAATGGCTAACTAGACATTCAGTCCTAACTGTACTACTTTTGGATAAACTGCATAACATTCAGATTTTTTCTAGAACACATATTATAATATCATTCAAACAAAATCATTTCTACATAGGTACTACAACACTGAGAAAAATAAATCATTTCCCTTTCCCTGGCTTCTTCCTCTGTTTATCACTAATTTTGTCCTTAGAATATAAAAAAAAACTGAAAGAAGATACCGTGAAAGGGTAAGCTAGTTACTTTTCAAAGTTCTCTTATACTTTTAGAAGTCATGAGAAAATGAAGAACATTATTAAAGGACCAAAAGAGAAAAATAACCTCCCTGGCACCTTGCACTAATCCCATTTTTGGAATCTATGTTATGGGGACCCAAAAGTTGTTGAGTTCAACTATTCTTTATTCTTCAATAACCAACCTCCATGGAAGGAATCAAAATCTCATTAGGAAGACAAATAAATATATGAAGGCTTTCAGTGCAGATTCATGCACACAAGAAAACTATGCTGAAATAAAACCAGTTTCCAAGCCACCCAACACAACCTCACGGCCACATCAATTTGCTGATATGTCATTTAGAAACATATCAGCAAATGCTAGCTCCCAGTAAAATTCCCTAGAACAAAAAATAATAAATCTCATTAAAAATTACTTTTCTCTTACACAACAACAGAAAAAATTAAGCTCTGAAAATAATGAAAATCTAAAAAGAGGGCAACCACTTCATTTACTTGCCTCTCTCTTCAAAACGTTTTCCCTACTATACATTGGAGAGTCCTTCAAAAACGAGTTACTTCACCATGAGTTTGATTAATATAGTACCAAAGTAAATTTTACTACTGTAATGCAAAAATCAAGAAATGATGAAGCGGTAAATTTAAATAGCTAAGAAAATTTGTCATATTTGTTATGTACTTGTAAGAACAAGCCTTAAACATAAAAAAATTCTAATATTTTTGTTCAAGGATAAGTCATATTTTAAAGTTTTAATATTTTTCTTTCATTAAGAAGTAGAACATTAATATTTTGGTATTAATAAGATCATAAACAATTTGTTGTTTAAGAAACAGTGTAGCTATCATAAAAAAAAATAGTTCCTAGCATACCAATTCTATATTTTCATAAAAGGGTGTTAAGAATTAACAGCAGTGATTCTGAACTGGGGGTGATTCTGGCAATTCTGGAGACATTTTTGGTTGTCACCATTGTGGCTATTGGCATGCAGTGGGTAGTTAGCAGGAAAGCTTCTAAACACCCTACAATGTATAGAAAGTCCCCATGACAAATGTATAAGGCGGCCCAGAATGTCAATAGCGAGAGGTTGAGAAACATTAGTTTACGGGTGTAATTCCTTCATTCATTTTATCCACATTTAGGAGTTCACCAAGAAAAGAAGTCAAGCTATACAATTTTACTACTTCTGTTTGGGAAACAATGTTACTTTCATCATAGAAAGGGAGAAAAATACAAGTAGAATATCAGTAAGATGATGATACTCAACAATTTATCTCCTCCTCATTTTGCTTCTGCCTTCAAATTCTGTCATTAATTTCCAAATCAGATTCAAATAGTCAAATGCAGATGCAAAAACTCATTCCAAACTGCTGATAACACAATTAATTCTATGTTCTATATCTAGATACTAATTTTTTGAATGAGTAGGCTGCAACTCAACCTTTAAAAAATAAAATCAACAGACAAAATCAAAATACATTTATATATAATTTTTAAAAACTACTATATTTTAGTCAATGGTAGCCATACTAAATATATTTTTCATTATGTGTAATATACCAAAGTTTCACTGTTACTTATTGTTAAGCCCAATAAGGTGGTTACTTAAAAAAAAGGATACTATTGCTGCTCCAACACAATGAACTGATTCCATGTGGTGATGTGTGTGGGTTGAATTTATCCACCAGTGTCATGGATGATGCATCCCATATTTTAATATCATCTCCTGATGAAGCAAATCTGAGGTTTTCTTGCATGACTGCGCCTACAAAAAGTTTAGAACATTATATTTAAACAGGATGGGGAGAAAAAAACCTGTTGAAATGAAACATCTAATAAAAAATGAACTTCTATTTGTCCTTTTTTACTCTAGAGCACTTACCACAAAGTAGAAGCAGTGACCTTTCTAAAATATATATCGCATACTCTTGATTGACTCTTCCAATTGTTCCCCAATAGCAATTACAAAAAAATGCAACCTACCTTACATGACCTGGTTATTGGGTAACTCTCCTACCTCTCTTCCCCAAGGGCCACCAGACTCTGAACACAACGGCCTCCTGTCTCATACAACAAGACAAGGTCATTCTCACCTCAGTGTCTTTTCATTTGCTGCCCCATGGTTATCTGCTCATCATTTAGGTCTCAGCTCAAGTGTCTCTGCTTCAGAAGGGTCTTCCCTGACCACTGTGGCTAAAGTGGTCCTTTACCACTTATCTTTCTTTACTCTGTATTCCACTGCCCAATTTCATTTCTTTTTCATGGCATTTAGTACTATCTGAAATTCTTATTTGTTCTCATAATAAGGTCTGCCTTCCTATACCAGAGTCTTGAAACATTCCTGGCATACAGTAGGTACTCAATACATAAGTGTTAAAAGCAACATCCTAATATTTTTTTTTAAATGTACCCCATAAACCTGTGTACTTGCAAGTCTGAATCCTGACATCCCAAGTTTTCCAAATAACTAAAATTTGTAATACCATCAAAAGAGATGCCACTTTATCCCTATACCAATTCTTGATCTATGATACCTTCACTTTTCTCATTTATTTACAGTATGCACTATTTAGAGGCACTACATAATTCTAACAAGGTGCCCTCACAACCAAAGGCAGTCTAGGATTCAAAGGCAAGGAAGTTGATCCAGGCAGATACTTCAAAGAACAGCAAGTACTATGAATGATGGGTAAGAAAAAAATATGCTCAAAAGTACATGTGAAAGAAAAAGAGCATAGAAGTACACTCCCAACACCTTCCTGGTACCAGGGTGAACAAGTATTGCATAGCAATAGTCATATCATACGGGTCCCAAAGTCATCAGGAAAGCATCACATTTAGGTCTAATATACTCCAGTTCAAAGGACAAGTTAAAGGCAAAAATGAATTACAGGAATCTTTCAGTCTCGAAGACCAAAAAAAAATTAATATGTATTAAAAAGCTAACACTTTTAACCAGAAAGATCACTCACATGTTTCGTTATGCTCTTTTCATCAAATAAACAGTGCTACTAAGAGTCACTGAAGTCACCTGTTGAAATGTACACATACAGTGTTTCGATTTGGTGTTTTAGACATATGTAACTTCTGCCCTGTTGGTTTCCTACTCCAGTAACAATGAGATGCTGGAAAGGTGATCTCTAAGCCTAGAAACACTCCTACAAGATGTAGCCAGCTACCATAACCCTACCCAGTGCCTGTTGGGCAATGTGGTGTAGTGGGTAGATTACTGAAGTCAAAGTTCAGAAAAAGATGGGTTTAAAGGGCTGCCCTAACTTAGGTGATGGTAACCTTGACAATCCTTAAATTTTTTCTTCTCTAAGTGGGAAACGGGACCACCTGCCTACCTATCACCCATCTTCTGAGATCTAGCACATTTAAGGGAGAAGCGCTACATCAGCTCTTCAAAGGGAGTCCCATCCAAAGAGATCTGCCAGGGCACCAGGCATAAACCGGACACCAGGCCGGCCCGGTTTAGGCACGGCAGCTGCTCGCAACAAGTCAACAACACTCAGCTGAATAAAACTTCTCCAACTTTCCTCCACCAGGACGCACTCTACTTGCCAGAGCACGGCTCACCTGGGGTTATTGGTAAAACGCACTCCAGTGCCCGCCAAAAGAACCATAGGGAGGTTTACAAAACGGGAGGCAGGCTAGTAGGGAAGAGGCAAAACTTTCCGGAGGCTGCGCACCCCCTTCAGCCGCCGTCAAACTACTCTAGCGGGACGGGCTACCTCTCGGAGCAGTCGGGGGCGGAGGTGCGTGACCCCGACCCGAGAATCCCGGGCCACTTCCCCGCCCGCCGCGCCCCGGCCGGGTAACCGCCTGGAGCGCAGGGCCGGCCGGAGCGCGCGTAACCCGGACGTCCCTGGCGCCCCAACTCTGAAGTGGTTGAAAGGGCGACAGAAAAGCGGTCGGGCGAGACCCGCGTGACCGGGCTACCAGCTGACTCCGGGAACTCTGGGACCTCACCTCTCCGCAGCGGCACAACAGGGAGCCCAGGCGCAACCCGTTCAGCACTCGGCTTCCGGCTCCCGCCTGGACTTGTTAAACTTCGGCGGCCGGAAGTCCCGCCCCGGATTGCGTCACGGGGTGAGGCACCGCCCCCAGCGGCGCTCGGGTGTGCAGGGCAAGACCAGGACAGGGGCTCAGGTTGGAGCTGGTGCTGGGGGTCTACAGTACAAGCCATTCCAGCCACGGGGCGGAAATTTGCGCCCGGGGCAACAACTTCCACGCCCCAGAGACAGCCGGCAAAATGCTTCATTTGTTCTCTGACTGCCAACTGTGTGCCAGGCACTGAGTTAGATAAATCTGGGGATAGATACAGTGATGGGCTTAGTCTGGGGTGGACAAGAGTACAGTGAAGATTCTGGTCCCTGGCCTGGTGGAGCTCACAATAATCCAGTACAGAAGGCTGACATTAATGAATAATTACAGACTTAAAAGTAAAGGGAAAACTGTGACAGTTGATACAAAGGAAAGATACCAGATTATGAGACCTCATAATAAGGAAAATTAATATGGATGTAGGCTTATGAAAGATTCTATAAAGAGGGAACTATGTGGAGCAGATAATACCACATGAAATTTGCTAAGTAGTAACCGAAAACCTAGGAGTCTGAGCTCGCCAACTTCAAAACCCATGGTCTTTCACATCTTGCTGTGAGGTCAGGAATATCAAACACCATCTGGTTGGAAATTCTTTTGAAGGGAATGCCTCTCAGTATGGACCAGAGGGTTGCTGAGCTGAATTTTCAAATGCCCCTTTAGCTCTACTGACAATTTTTGCTGAGAGTACTTATAGGGCATTTCTTCCTCAAAGTGTCACTCTTTCATCACAACTACACACAGGACGGACGTTGTTTGTAGACTAGGTACATAAGCCCCAGTTATTTGCATCCATATTGCAAGTAACTAGAAACATTCCTTAAAAGTCCATTCTCCCACCCCCAGGAGAAATTGGAGTCCTGGTAACGTTCTGGAGGCTGATGAGGAGGGACAAAGGATAAAGACAGAAAGCAAAGACTACCTTAATTGTATAAACTGCAATTCTTGAGATTATTAAATCTAATGTTGGCCAGGATGGACACAAAATATTGGGAACTGAGACAATAGAATAATGGAGCTAGAGCAAGGGGAATTGGGGACACATGGATAAAAGAAAAAAAAACAATTAAATCTCTGAAAATTGAAACCAGCAGGAAAATTGAGACTAGGCTATATGAAAAAGATGTCTGATATGATAAAATATAATAATGGATTATATAGAGATAGTTATTGAGCACTTTGCTAGGCACTATATAAGTATAGGTATGTATATAAAGTGTAGATGAATGTATATTCAAATGAATAATTTCACCTTTCTAAAAGCCCATGAAGTATATACTATTATGGACATATGATGAAACAGATGTTAGGTAAACTTGCCCAAGATTACACAGTAAGTAATAGAGGCAGTAAGTAATAGAGGCAGAAATTAAGCCCAGGACCTCCTAAGATTAAGAATACAAGGATGCCTATAAAGACTATACTCCAAACCATTACGCTATGTAGTCAAAAGACAAAACAGGATGAAGGACATAGTAATAACCGCCACTTCTCCCTTCTTTCTGGTCCTATAGTCTCATCATACCTTAAATTAGCCCTAGAAAAGTCCCATTGTTCTCCTCACCATTTCTGTGTCCATTTGTTTTCTATTTACACTCAACATTATTATGATCAGAGAACATGCTCTCTGAGATTTATACTTTTAAACTTTATTGAGACTATGTGGTTTTCAAATAAATATTCCATGTGTATTTGAAAAGAATGTTTATCTTGTAAAGTTGGGAATACAGTGTTCTATGAATGTCAGTTAACAACATTCCTTGTGTAGTATAGAATACAAGCAATAGAAACCAAATGTTAGTAATCTTGGCAATATATAAATCACATAAACATATATCTTCCCAAAGTAGACATCAAGACATGAAGAATTCCTAGAGACAAAGAGGAATATTTCATAATAATAAAATGGTAAATAACACAAGAAGCTATATCAGTTGTAAATGTATATGTGATCGATAACAGAATTTGGAAGTATATGAGGAATAAAATATCAGAACTAAAGGGGAAAATGCATATCCATAATCAGTGTTGGAAACATTAACAGAATTCTCTCAGTATTTGATACAAAATCAGATAAGGAAAAAAAATCACTAAAGATGTGGAAGATTTGGACACTACCAACTGTTTTAATTGGCATAGAACACTGTACTCCCAACTATTACAAAGTAAATTTTTTTTCAAATATATATGGAATGTTTATGAAGATAAACTATATAATATCAATAGATTTTAAAAGAGTAAATATCACCAAGCATGTTTTCTGATCATAAAAGTATTGAACATAGATACAAATGAACAGAGATCTGGAAAAGTTTTGAACATCTGAAAATTAAGCAACTTTACTTCTAAACAGCCCTGGGTCAAGAAGTAATCAAATCACACCACACACACACACACACAAAAGGCAATATATAAATATTTATGTAGACAAAGATATAAAAAGAAAAAATATAGAAAAAGCTACAACAGTGCTTAAGAGAGAAATAATAAGCTTAAATGTTTTTATTGTGGAACAAAAGCAAGTTCTAAAATCAGTGATCTGTGCTGTGCTGGGTGGTAAGGAATCCAGAAAAAGAAGAGCAAATTAAACACCGTAAAGATTTTTTTACTGTACAAAACAATGAAATTGAAAACAAATAAATAATAGAGAAATACTGATGAAACCAAAAGCTGATTCTTTGAAATGATTAATAAAATCAATAAACCTCTACCTAGGTGTATCCAGAAGAGAAAAATAAATTAGCAATATCCTGATTAAGACAGAGATCATCAATACAGATCCAAAGAACATCTTAAAAGATGATAAGGGAGTACTTTGAACAACTCTATGTTGATAAATTTGGTAACTTAAATAAAATGGTCAAATACCTTGAAAGACACATATATTAAACCTGACACCAGAAGAGAAGGATATGTACATAAAATGAATTCATAATTAATAAAACTCAATCACAAAGAAAACCCTAGGATTAGTCGCCTTAACTGTTGAATTCTGCCAAACCATAAGGAAGAAATAATGCCAATCCAATGTAAATTTTGTCAGAGAAAAGGAGAAAAAAAAACACATTTTTTAAGACAGTATTACTCTGATACTAAACCTAAACAAATATATTATAAGAAACAACTGTAGACACCTATCCCTAAAACATAAGACAAAACTCTGTGTGTATGTGTGTGTGTGTGTGTGTGTATTCAAATTAAATCCAGTACTATGTAAGAAGGACTACAACTCATAGCTAAGTAAGATTTATTCCAGAAATGCTAAATAGATTTCACATTCAAAAATCAGTTAACTTAATACACCATATTAAAACAATAAATGAAATAACAAATAATTATATCAATGGATGAAACAAAAGTATTTCGGAAATGTAACATGCATCCATGATTAAAAATTCTCAGCAAACTAGGGAAAAGAGGAAGAAAACATCCTCACTGGTCAAGGTCATCTATGAAAAGTTCATGGATAGCACCTTCATGGTGAAAACTGAATTGTTTTCCTCCTAAAATTAAGAATACAAGGATGCCTAGAGTCACCACAGTATTTAACACTCTCCTGGAGGTCTTTGGTAGTGCAATAAGGCAAAAAAAAAAAAAAAAAAAAAGTGAATTAAAAAACATACAGAATGGAGAGGAAGAAGTAAAACTCTGTTGACATACCATTATGATTGTGTGCTGGAAAAGTCACAAGGAATCCAGAAAGAAAACTCTTACAGTAATAAATGAAATTAGCAAGTCTGTACAAAGTCAATAACCAAAAATAGAATAGTATTTTTTATATACTAACAATGAACAATTGAAAAATTTCAGTTCCATTTCCAATAACATCAAAGTTATGTGTGACTATTTCTAACTACACATAAATTTGAGAAAAAATGTGTGTAATAAGCATACATTTAAAAAAAACAGTACTGAGAGAAGTTAAAGACTAAGTAAATGGAAAGTTATGCTATAGTCATGATTGACTATTGTTAGAATGTCCATTATTTTCCAAATTAAATCTGTACATTCTACTGAATCTCCCCCAAATTCCAGCAGACATAAAATAACAAAGCTAGCTCAAAATTTTATATTTTAATGTGAATCTCCTAACCAAACCAATATTTAATAAACAACAAAATCAGAGGACCTATATCTCATATCAATCCAGATTCAATCCAAACTAACCCACAGTGACAGAAACCAGAAGAGCTTTCTTGCTGAGTGCCTGGGTGTTATGGAAAGGATGGACTACAAAGGAGTCAAGGAAACAATGATAGTGATGCGAATGTGATTGATATTGGCAAAGGAAAATCTCAGTCTAACAGGTGAGCATTGGGCCTAAAGAGCAACTGGTCCATGTAGCAGATCCAAGGATTCCACAGAGATACAGTCAAGATAAATACACGCACACACACACACACACACACACACACCCCTTGAATGTTTAATTATATTGAAAAGAGGTTTACAAAACTAGGGGAGAGAAGGGTAGGGCTTAATTCATGACTGAATCCATAGAAAACAAGTCAAATAACCAAACAACAACTAAGCAAAAACCAACACCAGAGAAACAAAAAGTCTGTGAATAGGAAAAAAAATGGTAATGGAAACCATAATTTACTACATAATTATTAGGGTTTGGATATGTGGTGTCCCGCAAAGTTCATGTGTAAAACAATCAAGAAAGTTTAGAGGTGAGATGATCAGGTTATGAGAGCCTTAGCCTTATCACTAGATTAATCCATAGACATGGATTAACTGGGTGGTAACTGTAGGCAAGGAGGGTATGCCTGGAGGAGGTGAGTCACTGGGAGCATATGGCTTTGAGGCTTACCTTTTGTCCAGAAAGAGTAGAGTTTTCTGCTTCCTACTGCCTGTCCTGAGGGGCTTTTCTATGCCATGTCCTTCTGTCATGATGTGCTGCCTCACCTTGGGCCCAGAGAGATGGAGTCAGCCAATCATGAACTGAACTTCTGAAACTATGAGCCCCAAATAAACTTTTCCTCCTCTAATCATTCTCATCAGGTCTTTTGGTCACTGGACAAAAAGGCTAACTAAAACAGTGTGTCTCTTTAAATAATATTCATCTAGTCATAAAAATGGACACATAAAATATTAATTTAATCAAAATTATGATACAGTTATCCTGGGTTGACAGGGAGATAGGAAGTGTGCATGTGTGTGTAGTTGCGTGGAGGAGGGTTCTGAAAGAACTGACTCCACGCCTTCTTTAGGAGTAAAGCCTAAAATTGGAGGGAAAAAAAATAGCCTGTCATCAGAGAGATGAAGATAAATGCCAAAGGACATTACAGAGAAGTACATAAAACTACAGGGCTTAAAAATATACCAGTGTTTTTTTTAAAAGCAGTCAATCACTCCTACACACCCACACCCACTTACCACTCCCCCACAGGCACATTTTTCCTATGCTCTGTCATGTTGTCATCATTGTTCTATCAACACACATTTGTGAAACTTCTAGGGTGCTGGTAGATGGGTACCACAGTCACCAAGATGAACAAGTATTTTTAAATTCTTCTGGAGGTCTCAGGCAGTGCAATAAGACAACAAGAAGAAAATAAAAAGCATACAGAATGGAAAGGAAGAAGGAAGACTTTATTTGCAGATCATGTGATTTGTATGCTGGGAAATCAAAAGGAATCCAGAAATGACATATACTCAAGAAATATAGTAGCCCCCCCCCACCGTTCTACCCACCCCTCACCTGCAAGAGATACATTTCAAGATACCTTGTTAAGGTTTAGACATGAGGTATTCCACAAAAGCTCATGTGTGAAACAATACAGGAATGCCCAGACGTAAAACGATTAGATAATGAGAGCTGTAATTAGTGGATTAATCCCTTTAGTGGATTTATAATTAGAAAAGACTAATGTATTATATGGCAGCTGTAAGCAGGTAGGGTGTGGCTGGAGGAAGGAGTGAGTCCTTGGGGATTATATATTTTGTTCCTGGCTCTCCATATACATTCTCTCTCTCTCTCTCTCTCTCTCTCTCTCTCTCTCTCTCTCTCTCTCTCTCTCTTTCTGCTTCCTGACTGCTATGAGCTGAGTAGCCTTCCTCCACCACATCCTTCCAGAATGATTTTCTGCCTTACATTGAGTTCAGAGCAATGGAGTTGTCCAACCATGACCTGAGACTCAAAACTGCAAGCCTAAAATAAACGTTTCCACCTCAAAGTTATTCTTGTTGAGTATTTGATCAAATTGACAAGAAGTGGACTAACACACCCCCAGGGGATGTCTGAAACTGTACATAGTATTCACTATTTAGTCTGGTTTTCTCTATACTTTTGTACATAAAACTGAATTTATAAATTAAGCACCATAAAAGATTAATAACAATAATAAAATAGAACAGATGTAACAACATACTATAATAAAAGTAATATGAATGTCATCTTTTCCTCTCTCAAAATATTTTCTTGTATTATACTCACCCATCTTGATAACATGAAATGATCTTTAAACACTTTAAGAACGGCTTCTCTTTGGCATATTCACATCACTAGCCTCACAACTCTTGTGCACGGGGACAATTACTAAGTAAAATAAGAATTGCTTGAACAGAAATACTGTGATACTATAACATCTAGTCTGGTAACTGAGACAACTATTAAGAGACTAACCAGTGGGTGGCATATACAGTGTGGAAACACTGAACAAAGGGATGATTCATGCCCCAGGTCAGGATGGAGCAGTACAAAACAAGATTTCATCATGCTATTCAAAATAACACAAAATTTAAAATATATTCATTTCTGGAATTTTCCACTTAATATTTTCAGAACACAGCTGACCACAGGAAAATAAAAGGGTGGAAAATGAAAACACATAACACGGTCTTCTGTGAAAATTTACAGGTACGGTCCTATTAAGTGGACATCTGCATTCCTTTCCTCTTTCCCTCTTCCCTATACAGCTTCTACCGACCCATAATTTAGGCAGCCTGCTGTTCCCCATGGTTCTTCCTTGCATGGTTCTTCCCGTGTCTCCCTCTGGCATTTCATCCAGGTTTGTGCTGAAATATCCCCTCTTCAAGGATAATTTTCCCTGGACTACCTATCTAAAATGTCCACTGTATTCCATCGCACTATATTTTCTTTATCTTCAAAGCATTTACCTGCTTGACATTCTACATTCATTTGCTGGTTGTATTTGCTTAGTTTCTTCACTGAAATGAAAGTGCCACAAAAACAGGTTTTCTGTTCCGTTTGTTTTCCATTGTATCCCCAGTGCTTAGAACAGTGCCTATCATAGAGTGGACTCAACACCTATTTGTTGAATGAGCAGACAAATGAGTGAATGTCTCCAGTCCAAATCTCTCATCTGAATGCATCTTCTCTATGCCCAAACATCCTCCCTTCCACAGCTCCTCATGGCATTCCAAGTACTCAAATCAAATATTTGCAAGTCAGTTATTTAATTTCCCACTTCCTTCCCACACACAACTAGTCACTGGACTCCATCAATTCTATTGAGGATTATTTCCCACATCAGTCCACTTCTCCAGTTGCTACTGTTGTTATTTTGATTTGGATCATCCTCTATGTTTCATTGGATTGTTGAAACAACTTCCTCCTAATTTTCTTTACAAGTTTCAGGCTTTCATTCCTGTTATTATCCTCAAAACTCTTAACAATATTTGTTACAAAAATGAAAGTCTGATCACATGACTGCCCTTCTTAAAGACTTTGCCTTCAGAATAAAGTCCAAATTCCCTTTCAGGGGGATCACCACCCTGATGCCCATCACCACCACCTTGTGCTGACTTTTCCAAATATTCTCTGGACACTACTGGGCCAGCCTTCCTGATTATAGATGCCATGCACCATGCTGTCTAGAATTGCCTTTCCATTGTCTCTCCTTACATCTTCCCCTGCCTCTTTACCTGGCTCTGTCCAATTCATCAGAGGGTAAGGATCTGAGAAAATTCCCTTCCCTACTGAGTGCTGCCACAGCATCCTAGGTCCATCCTGATGGATTTGAAATCACGAGTCTGCCTACTCACTGGCCTCTTGCACTGGACTTCAGGTTACAGGAACATAGAGCCTGCCTATGAAAAATAAGGCTTTGTGTCCCTAGTTCCCAGCATGGTGTCTGACACAGGGAGATATTTAATGAATGCTTGATGAATGAAAGAATGCATGCATGAGTCTGTTTTTTAGAATCTGTTTTTAGAATTTAGCTGTAAAGTGGAAAATGGATTGCCAGTGGGGAGTCTAAAAACATGCAGACTGGTTAAGAGCTAATTGACATATTCCAGACAAGATGAAGAGGGGCTGGACTAAGGCAGAGGCAATGGGAATGGAAATAAGGAGTCAGAATCAAGAGACTTTTGTTCCAAAAAACAAAAGAGATTTTATGAGCAAATGCGATTGATTGAGCACTGTGTATTTTCTGAAGGCTGGCTGTAGTGTTTTAAATTTAGACAAAGGGCTAGAAAGCCAGACATACCCTGTAAGAAGCAATCAATCAACAAACTTCATGAAAGTGAGAGGAGGTGATAGAAGTAGACAAAGAGGTTAGGGAGGCACACAGAGTTTCGGATATAGAAATAAAAAAGAGTTTTACTGCCAAAGAGACCGACAGGAGAGTGAAGATTTCAGCACAGAGGACATAATAACTGGAAAACTTTGCTTTAGTCTCTAATGTAGTAATAAAAATTGAAGACAGTCTATAAATATTATACTGACTAGGCAGTTATGTATTATGCAAACTGTCTTCCATTTTGATAAAAAGATAGAAAAATAAACAAGCAAATTTCTAGGATTTATTGGGGGGAAATAACTGACTTCCAGGGAAGGTCACAGGATCCATGCAGGTTCATCCTATTTGCATTTTCTATCTCTAAAGCCATAACATGATAGTGACTCCTAAGATGGTCCTGAAACATGTAAAGATACCATTATGACATCTGAGCTATCAGAAGGAATGAACAACTATTTCCTAGAAGCCTACTATGTGTGGGTCACCATGGTTTATATATATCTGTCCCCCACCTCAACTTCCGGAAAAGAAAAAAGAAACAAATTATTATAGCCTCCTAACTTACCCTGGGAAATTCTTTTTGAAGGCTATTTTCTTTTCAAATAATCAAAACTGTAAGGAGCTTTCTTTTCCTGAATAGATTATGAATATATGTTGTAAAACATTTAATCAGTACAAAAAGGTCAAATTAAAAATAAATCTTTGCCCATCCCAGTTAGTGACTCACAATTTCCTCTCTCTAGGATGGTAGATAAGCATAATTTCTTGTGCCTCCTTCCAGGAATATTCTGTATATAAGTACAATTTTACATAATGCATTCAAAGTCTGCTCCTTATACATTGAACACAAACATTCACTTACTCTGCATCTGTTCTCTGCTCTATTTTTTTGCTGAACAATATATAGTCAAGTGCTCCTCATCTTAGTACACATTGGCCTCATTCCCCCTTTTGTCCACATAATATTCTGCTCTGTAGACAAATGTGGTTTATTTTGCAAAGGTGAATATTAAAATTATTTTCCAGATATTCTTTATAGCTAAATCACACATGTAAGTAGAACTATATATGCTAACACCATTCAATAGTGATCTAATATGAACAACAAATGTATTTTAAATGTTCTAGCAGCCACATTAAAAAAGTAAAAGAAACAAGTGAAAATAATTTTAAAAATATATTTAACCTGTTATGTCCAAAATATTATCATATCAACAAGTACTCAATGCAAAATAGTTAATAATGAGATAATTACTATTCCTATTACTCATCTTTTTAACCAAGCTTTACTCCAAATGATAACTTGGGTTGTTTTAAAAATTCAAATTTATCCTTAAAAGACGTGGGTTTTTACCCTTTCAAACTCTGAGGCAATTTCAAAAGAGAAGTTTTAAGAATGTTTCATTCAGTAGCATCTCCACTGGGACAACTGCACAGCTTCCCAACGTGAACACCCTGGAAAATGTTCTATTTTTATTTATTTTTGTAATCAGTTTTCTTTATAAGCTTATCTCACACCCAAAACAAAGCTAAATTGCCATTAAGGAAAAGAAAATCTATCTTAATGTGCTGCTTTTAGGGATACCTCTTAATTCACATATTTGATTTAAAAAGGAAGGCTACCAACTCAGTATCTGGAAAGGTTAGGGCCTGTTGATGCCACAGTTCCTCCTGTTCAGTAAAGAAAGACTTGGGTTCATTCTCCCTTTGGGAGCATGGGTGCAAGTTTTCCTGACCCTAGTTATCTTGACTTTCAGATATTCTAGAATGAATAACCAGAGCCATTTTGAGATCAGTTCTGTTCCTGGGTTACAGTCTTCTTGCTCTCTGCTTGACCTCTAAATATCTATTGTCCTGATCATTATGCCTTCAGCCTTCTGGATTTTCATGGTAATGCCTTTCTTCTTATGAAAAAAAATCATTAAAATCTACGGCTTTATCATGTAATCTTTTGAGCAACCAATAAAAAAAATCTATGGCTTTAATAACTATTTCTACTCTATTGGCTCTAAATCAGACATCCCATGGGCACCTCAAATCCAAAAGGGTTACAGTAAACACTGTTTTTAACACCAAATATGCTCTTCCTACTACACCTTTCCAAGAATCCTTCAAATTAATTCCTACCTTCTACCCTAACATACCTTCCCTTAGTTCAGACTATCATTTATTCTAGTCTGGGATTTCAGTGTTCTCTCCCAGTGAATCTTCTTTCCTCCATGTTTGTCCCATTCTGTGCTCCATATTCTTGTGTTTTGCTTCTTCATATTATTTATATTCAAAATACTTAACAAGAACAACTTCGTGCAGGAAAAAGTTTATTTGGCGCTCATGGCATCAGAGGTCTCAGTCCATAGATGGCTGGCTCCATTGCTCTGGGGCCAAGTGAGGTAGAAAAATCATGGCAGAAGGATGTGGCAGAGGAGAGCTGCTCACCTCTTGGTGGCCAGGAAGCAGAGCCAGAAAAAGAAGGGCTATAGGAAAAGAAGCAACCTTCCAGGTCACACTTCCAGTGACCCACCCAATTCAGTCCTGTTCCACCTGCCTACAGTGATCACCCAGTGGGTCTATTCAAACTAAGATGGACTGATTAGGTTACAGCTCTCACAATCCAATCATTTCACCTCCGAACATTCCTGCATTAACACTGGAGTTCTGGGAGAACACCTCATATCTAAACCATAACATTGCCAGACAGATCTATAAAAATGAAATGTTACCATGTCACTCCTCTTCTGAACATGCTTCACTGCCCCCCCCATCATTTTTAGGATAAAGTTTCATACACTCATTCATTCAGTTGCTAAATCTTAAACACTTACCATGTCCCAAGTTGTGGTTGCTCTAGTTGTGAAAAATAGGATAAAAGCATGGTTTCTAAAAAGCTTAAAAGAGCTACTAGCTTTGTTTATTTGAAAATAGGTTTCAAGTTCTTTGAAAAAAAGTCATGAAACAAGAGAGACTTTATTGAAATTTGCAGTGCAAAGACTGTGATTTACTCTTTCTCAGTTCTACAGAAAAACAACCTCAAATAGATGACCTAAGAAGTCCCAACCTGAATTCTTTGTCTACTGCAGATCCTCTCTTGCTTTTTGCTCTTTTTTTTTTAACTGTGATGAAGCTTTTCAAAAGATTAAAGGAAGATTCCACCCCCAAAATGACTTTTTGCATTTCTTATAGTTTCTGAATGCTATTAGCATTCAAGGAGACTTAAACCTCATATCTCTGTACCTATGCAATGGAGAAAGCTTTATCTGCCTGTATCCATGGAGGCAGACCTTTGGGTCAGACAGCTGTCCTGTGTTTTTTGAACACAAACTGAGAGATGCTCTATATCCCTTATTTTCTAATAACTTGCCACAGCTCTGATGCAACACTCTGAGGTTATGGTGTTCAGCTGGTTTGGTGCATACTTCCTGTAATAAAGGGTGCATTTGAATAAAAACAGCTGATCTCATTTTAATCTTGAGAAAAGCTTGGAAACTACATTAGAAGGGACAATCCTTCACTTGATGGATTTTTTTTTCTCTTTAACTTCCACAGAACTAGACAAACCTTTTTTTAAAAAAATTATTTTTTAGTTGTAGGTGAAAACAATATCTTTATTTTATTTTTATGTGGTGATGAGGATCAAACCCAGTGCCTCATGCATGCTAGGCAAGCACTCTACCCCTGAGTCACAACCCCAGCCCTAGATGTACCTTTTATGAAGGAAAAAAAAAAAATGCTTTCTGGCTGTTAATTTGATGGCTGGAATTTTTTGCTCTGGTTCACCTGGACTTTCATCACTAATTCCAGCTTATGGACATAGGAGAGTTCTCAGAGAAACCATTTTTGAAGACTGAGTAATAATGGTTTGAGGTTATCTCATGATGTAGGAAGGTATGTTATCAAGCAGATTGCAATACAGGGAGGAAAATGTTTGATATTATTCCCTTCCTTGCCAAAGTATAGACCAGGAAAGTGCTTCTCAGGTGTTAGTAAAATTCTGTTTTTAATCTGAATGCTGGTTACCAGGCAGATTCAATTTCAATAAATTCATTAAGCTGTACACTTTGGATTTATGAAATTTTCTGTTTGTGTGTTAAACTTCACTAAGTTTTAAAAAATAACTGCAACATCCCCTTCCCACCTGGATGATAAACAGACTGGTGTGCATACCCAAACGTATACACATAAATATACACAAGACTTCCCTTCAGGCAAAGAGTTTATTTTCTAAAAACTCTTTTTCTGTTAGACTATAAATTCAATTTGTTCTTTATTAAACTCCAAATTTCTTGCTGACAGGTCAAATGTCTTATTTAGCTTGTACACTCTATTGGAGCTAACACATAAAAGATACTTCATAAATATATATTGAATGAATGAATATAAGAAATTAGAAACAGATGATTCAAAACAGGACTAAGTTAAATTAGTATTCTCTACATTGTAAAATAGAATTATGTTCATAATTCATAATATCTTAGCTATTTTGGCCAGATTCTAGAGGCAGTTTAACTCCCATAATTCTAATAAGTATTAAAAATAATGTTTGGCCAGACAAGCCTACTCCTCAGAATTACTAAATAAACATTAGGAAGAGTAAAGTTTCTGTTACCTACTGATTGTTTTTAACAGGTGGAGTAACTGTAGTACTCTAGGGTAACATGGTCATCTTCATCTAATTTTTTGCTGCTAAGACTGTATCCCACAGCTTGAGTAATTTATAAAGCAAAGAGGCTTATTTAACTCATGGTTCTGGAGGCTTGGCAGTCCAAGTATCTGCATGGCATCTGGTGAGAGCGTTCTTGGTGCTTCATAACATACATCACAAGGCATCACAAGGCAAGAGAGCCAGAGAGAGTTGCTTAAAAAAAAAAAAAAAAAATCATTGCTACGATATCCCAGGGTTCTAACAGGGGTTCACTTGGTGCTTTGACTATATGCCTTGAGGCTTTGAAACTTACATGTTTTTTTCTTTTTCCCAAACTTCTTCTCCCTGATCTTCTTTTCCCTAATCTTCTCCTCCCTCATCTTCTCCTTTCTAATCTCTCTTCCCTAATCTCATTTTCTCTGAATCAATTCTATTAAAGCCCCCTGTTTCTGCTGATGGGCAGAATCACGGCTTTTGGGACAGGAATCTCCAGTGTTTCTACTTTGCTAGCAAAGCAATAAACCTCCTTTTCCCTTTTTTATTGGATTGGCATTGGGGACAAGGACCAGGGAAGACTCTAATGACCCAATCATCTCCCAAAGGACACACCTCCTAATACCATTAACATATGACCTTGGAAAATCTTTAAATTATAGCTGAGCTTGTAAGAAAGAATAAGAAATCCCCAATCAAAAGAAAAGAGCATATGAGCTAGTACTGCAACTTCACTGGGTGAAGCTTTTGGTTTTGTTAACCTAAGGGCACAGATTTTAAGGCCTGGAGGCCTGGGGCTGCATAGGGTTACAAGTTGGGAGTTATGAGGTCCTTACATAAAGCTTAGACCCTCGAAAGACTGTGGTGGGCAGAACAATGGCTCCCCAAGGATATCCACATCCTCATGCCTGAAACCTGTTACTGTGTTACCACACTGGACAAGCAGAAAACAAGGTTGCAGCTGAAATTACAGTTGCCAAACATCTGACCAAAGAAGATTTTCATAGGTCATTCCTGTGGTCCCATGTCTTATGTAGGAGACCCTCCTAAAATGGAAGAGGAAGGCAGAAGGGGTCAGAGTCGGGAGATGTGAGAGAGACTTCACCCACCACTGCTGGTTTTGAAGGTGGGCTACCAGTGAAGGAATGTGGGAATTAGGAAATTTCAAAAAATGGTTTCTCCACCAGAGCCTCCTGAAGAAACCAGGCCTGTAGGTACCTTGATTTTAGCCCAATGGGACATGTTTCAGACTTCTGACCCAGAGAACTAAGATAATATTGTTGTGTTGCTTTGCTTTTTCTTTTCTCTGTGGATTGGTCTCTCTCCCTCCTTCCTCCTTCCTTTCCTGCCTCCCTGTTTGCTTCCTGGCTTCTTTCTTCCTTCATTTCCCTTCCTTTTCCCTTTCCATTTCCCTTTCTTTCTCTCAAACTAGTGTTGCTTCAATCTCCAGTAGTTTCTGGTAATTTATTACAACAGCAATAGAAAACAAATATAGACTTAATCCTTCATAAAACATTAGACTGAAAGAAAACTGCTCATTAGCACAGGTTAAAAAGAAGGACTCTTTTCTAATTGCCCTGGGGCTCTAGGTAAAAAGTCTCCCTTGAGAATTTGTTACCATGGCTCTGCCCTTTATCATTTGCAGGGTCTGGTTCTACCAAACTGAGGAATTATCAAAATAATTGCTCCCAGGGAGAGGTTCCTGGCAAATGTAAAGTCCCCTCTGGAAAGACCCAACCTAAACCTAGGCCACAAAATTCTGATATAACAATGCTCAAAATGACAATCCAAGTAAACACACACAGAGAGAGAGAGAGAGAGAGAGAGAGAGAGAGAGAGAGAGAGAGAGGAGAGAGAAAGGGGGAGAGAGAATATGAATGAATCCAGCATAAATTGGATTGATCAGACATAACATAAATAGGCAGGATCAGTACCCCAATCATGCCTGAAAGTACCACAATATTACAGAGAAAGGAAAATACACATGCTTAAAATAAATAGCAACATAAAATAATCAGTATCATAAAATAAGACACTGTGAGAAAAGAACAGGGAGCTTTCATAAGAACCAAGTAGAAATTAAATATAACCTTTGAAATTTAAAATTCCATGGGTGGTTTGAACAACAGTATTGACAGAGTCAAAATGAAAATTATCAAACAAAAAGATAAACCTGAAGACTCTTTACAGAATGTATACTGGAGGAGGAGAAAGGATGGAAAAGATCAAGAAATGGAATAAATGAGAAGATCTAAAACAGGTTTGGTAAGAGGCCTCGAAGAAGGGAATGAATAAGAGAGAAGCCAGAGTTAGGAAATTATGGCACATGTCCCAGATCCATTTTCATCAGGGACCATGAAGAAAGCAAAATGATGTTCTTTCAACTCCCATTTGTAGCACGATTAAAGTAAATAAATGCACCGCACATTGAATAATCATTGTCATTCTTTTCTATATTGCATAGTATGTGTTTATTCCCTGTCAAAGCATAATTTTTATAAAGTACAAAGCATGAGACTTTTAAAAATATAAAATAAATATGAGTCAAAGGATTTATTTAACTTATTAATTAAAGAAGGAACCTGCAAGATGCTCAGATTTTTTGAAAGACCATTTTATAAAGTGTTCAAATAAGATAGGTAGGTTAGACATACAACTGATTGGCATCCTATAGGACAATAAGTGAACACTTTTGAGGCATGGTCTTGTCACGATATTTGGGGCAATTTTTGTTATATTATTATAGAACAAGACCATTTTGATATCAGTTTTTTTTTTTACAAGGTAACCTCTATTCTTAAAGAGATGTAAGACTTCCTAATCAATAGTAAACTGAATGTCAAACAAAGGTTGTTAGAGAATTAGCCCCTGCCCCTGTGATCATCATTTTTATGTGTCAACTTGACTAGGCCATGGTAAATCACCAGTCTAGATATTGGCGTGAAAGTAATTGTTAGATGATTTGAAGTAGACTTTGAGTAAACCAGCTCACCCTCCATGATAAGGTGTGCTTTTTCCAATCAGCTGAAGGTCTTTAAGAGAAAAAAAATGAGGTCCCCATAGGAAGAGCCAATTTTGCCTCCACGCTGCTCAAAAGTTTGAGCTGCAATATTCTTCTCTTCCTTAGGTCCCCAGACAGCCAACACATGCATCCTGCTCATTCTATTTCTCTAGAAGACCTCGACTAACATTCCCCCACACTTAGGCAAGATAGACAATGCCCACTAATAAACTGAAAGGAATCCATCAATAAACCCAGTAATCCATTTGCCTATTTCCAAGTTTTGGATAATTTTTCTATATACTCTATAAAGTTAGAAAGGCTTACAATAAATTCCATTTAAATATTAATACCTGGCAATGCACAGAAGTTAAAACAATTTAAAGATCTCATTTGACTTTAATTTTTATTCTAGAATCAGACAATACTTCATTCCATAAAATAGAATTACTATTCAGATAGGATGAACAGAAGAGCTTGGTTTTGTAGACCGAAAGTGGGTAAAAGAAAAGGAGAAACAAAGAACAAAAAGCAGTTTGGTCATTTCAAAGTGACTTTTCTTATAAGAAAGGGACAGGGAGCCAGCTCTAGGTCACTTCTTTTGTAAAAGAAATAAATCAGAGTGAACTTCCTTATTATGCTGACTGAAATTAGCCTACATGGGAAATTTGGCTATTATCTCTCATTTCTCTGATTTGGTAACTTTAGCCTGAATGATTCCATTTTGATTTTTAATCTAGTCTGATAGGGTCTAGGATAATAGCTTAGTCTTAAAAACAAAACAAAACAAAACAAACAGTCCCTGTAACTATATAATTTCATTTCTCTCCTTTTTTTCTTTCTTGTTGTACTATGGATTGAACACAGGGCCTCACACATTAGACAAGTGTTCTGACACTGAGCTAGAGCTACATCCCCAGAATCATCCTATAATTTTTACTCAACACATCAAAATTAGCCCTTCGTTGTAGCCTTTCATATAGTAACTTAAAGAGCGTTGGTATACTTGTGTTGTAATAAGAAACAATTGGACTATTTAATTAAAAGACCAATTTTAATAATGGTATTTTAATATATTGATGATATATGATAAACTACTTTTATTCTATCACAAAATGAATGCCAGTACCACACCCTAGTGAACATGGGCAAAGATTGTTCCATTGTTTCTGCTCACTTTCAATCCAGCTCCCTACTGCAGACAGAATGGTCTGAAATGCATGTCTGTCTTTGTCATTCTTTGGCTTCAAATTCTTCTGTGGTTTTACCCCCTTCCTTACAGAGGCCAACTGCATATGCACCTATCTAGCCTCTTCTTTCACAAACCCTATACCTCTACTCCAGGCTCATTCCCCAACAGAGCCATGTCTTGAGAACTCCAGTGTAATGGACTGAGTGATTATGTCTGTCTAAGGTGCTTATGTTGAAGTCCTAACCCCCAAGATTATGATATTAGGAAGTGGGGATCTTAGAAGGTGACTCTGTATTGAGGATAAAGCAACACGATTGGAAAGAGTATCCTTAAAAAAAAAAGAGAGACTCCAGAGAATACTAAATCCCTTCCACACAGCTAAAACCAGGAAAGAGGCCTTTGCCAGATGTTGATTTGCAAGTGCCTTGATCTTGGACTTCCCAACCTCCAGAACTGTGAACAATAAATTTCTGTTATTTATAAGACATCCAGTTTATGGCGTTTTGTTACAGCAGCCGGAACAGACTAAGATTAAAAGCTAAATTCCAATTTTGCCTTAGGTCTCCAAGTATACAATTCTTTAAATCTAGAATATTATCCTCCATGCTTGCCAGGCAATTTCTTATTTCTCTATCCAGTATTAGTTTAAAAGTTGTCTTAGCTCAGGTTTCCTAGACAACAAACCCTAAGGCAAGAAATCAGTGATGATTCTTTATGGAAGGGGCAGGCATATATAATTCAAGGGCAAGCAATTGTGAAAAAAATATATAAAACTGAATGAAGCAAGAAAGAATTTCAAATGTATTACCACACTGTCCTCAGCCTCATGATGTGCCTCAAAGAAGCACAAGTTTTCTCAGAAAATGTTGGGTATTGAGGACTTTTCAGGGTGACAGTACAGGTAATCAGTGCTTCAGAATAGGAGAAATAGAAAAGTGGAATCCAGTTGTTCTGATCCCACCTAGCTTTGTTTCCCATTGGTTGGTGAGTACCCGGGAGTGTGGCAGAAGTCGGTGTGAGGGCATCTAAGGGATCCACATTTTGGGATCTGCCGCTCAGAGAACACAGGCAAGTCATAAGGACATGAGTTACAGCAGATTTCTACCCCTATTATCTCACCAATCTTCCTCCTGAGCTCCACAAATACAAGCCAGAGTGGTTTAGTTTGCTTTTTCATTGCTGTGACTAAAGGAGCCCACCAGAACAACTGTAAAGGAGGAACAGTTTATTAGAGGGCTCACAGTGTCAGAGATCCTAGTCCAGAGAAGGCCCGCTCCATTCCTCAGGGCTCCAGATGAGGCAGAACATCACGGAGGAAGAGTGCGGCAGAGGGAAGCAGCCCACGTGATGATCAAAAAGCAGAGAGATACTCCACTCTCCAGATACAAAATATATACCCCCACAGCCACGCCCCCACCCAGTGAACCACTTCCTCCAGCCCTCCCCCTCCAGTTACCACTCAGTTAATCACATCAGGGACCAAGTCACTGATTAGGTTAAGGCTGCAACCTAATTATTACTCCTCTGAACCTTCTTGCATTGTCTGATGAGAGCTTTTGGGGGACACCACATATAAACCACAACACAGAGAAAGTCAGATGTGCAGGATGAAATAAGAACTGAGAAAACGGGCTTTGTCCTTTTCCTCACTGCAGGGTACAGGCTTCTTTGGAAGAGAGGGAGAGAAAAATCTTTTGAGTTGGATGCGATTTCTAAATTCTGATTTATACTAGATTGGGTTTTAGAATACTAGAAAGTGAATCTCAACTCCCCAAATGGGACTTGTTCAAATATTGAGAGGAACTGGAAAACAATATGAGGATCCTGGTAAGAAAATACCCACAGAAAGAAAGGGAGATTCAACACAGCTTGTCCAAAGGGAGCAGCTAGAGTGAATTGCCAGAATATAAACCACGTCTTTTGGAGTATTCAAGGGACAAGGGAATAATGAGAAAAATAATTTAAACAAATGAAACATCTGTACAAATTCTATCCCTGTTGTCAGAATATAAATTTTTGGTTTTTTTTTTTAAAATAATAATTTAGGGGCTGGGGTTATGGCTCAGCAGTAGAGCACTTGTCTCGCACATGCAAAGCCCTGGGTTTGATCCTCAGCACCGTACATAAATAAATAAAATAAAGTTATTAAAAAAAAACAAATTTAAAAATTATATATGTGGCTGTTTTCTGCAAGAATTTTTTGGAACTGAATTTTTCAAACTTGTATTTCTATAAGGCAATTTGGAATTTCAACCTTTCTCTTCTACCAGTCTCTGGAATCATTCAGCTGAAACAAAAGACTCAGATGGGATAACAGAGAAGCTGCTCCCCTCCACCTGCCTTCCTACCTCCCTAGACAGGCACTGGTTCTGTAGAATTCACAGGTATTTTTAAAATGTAGCTGAAAGCAGCATCTCTAAATGGTCTGAAGTTTGTATGGCATAAACCAGACTCAAATTTAAAACCGTCAAGCCACAAAGTAACAGCTAAGTAAGCTAAAATTAAAAAACATGTTTTAGTATGCAATAGTGGGTGAGTTACATGCTCCGTGAAGAGTAAACATGGATGTAATTTCATCCAGAAGAGCAGGATTCCTGTCACCTTCCCTTCCCCTCCAGAGCATGTAGGTTGGTTTCTGCTGACACATGCCCTGCGTAACTCTGACATCCTGGGACTGGAAGGTTTTTAGCATTTTTATATTCAGAGCCCCTGTGTTCTGAATCAGTTCAGGTTATGCATCATCTTTTCTCAGTCTCTTCTCTGACTCACTCTAGATTTGGACACTTTTTCTTGATTTCCCCCGCTTACGTCTGTCAATCATAGGAGAGACAAGTGTATGGCAGAGGAAGGGCTTTGTGTCTGTTGCTTCTCACCCTCTTCCACTCCGTGTTCTTCCTTTTCCCATGTCTCCTTTTCATGGTCTCTCCAAGAAATTAATTTCCCTTTTCTGTGACTGCAAAACAGTTTGGGCCACTGTCTCCTGCTTGCTCACGGCTTCCATTTACCTATACTTCATGTACTCTGTCAACAAGGGACCATTTTCTCCAATGCTACACTCTTGAGCAGCACAAAAAACTGTCAGCAGCTTTGGAATTTCAACCTTTCCTCTCCTACCAGCCTCTGAAATCATTCAGCTGAAACAAAAGACTCAGAGATGGGATAATAGAGACGCTGCTCCCCTCCACCTGCCTTCCTAGCTCCCTAGACAGGTTGTTGGTGGGGCACAACATGTCCCATCATGCTTGGGGTGGGTCTCTAGGCAACCTCAAAGGGGGAAACAAACATTACATGTCTTTTTCTACTAAACTACCTCCCCACACACAAACTTTTGAAAACAGGTGCTGCTAAGGTCGATTCTGATTTTAAGTAACACCCTTTTGTCCTCTTCATTCCTCATCTGTCACATGAACTATGCCAGAACACATTTAATAAAGAGCTCTATTTTAATCATTAATTACGTTACCAATATACCAGTTGTATTGTATCCTAATGTAATTCGCACTTGTGGATTTCAAAGAGCTTCCCCAGATTTAATTAATCTTAAGCTCTGCTAATGAAAAGCCTTGCTTCTACCCGGCACGAGTTTGGGTTTCTAATCTGTTCCTTAAGGTCACCTCATTTTTCTTGAAAATGTACATTTATAATTTAACACTGCAGATCTTTCACATTCCCTATTAAGCAATTATTTTGATTACTTCATTATCTTTCATTTTTCCCCTAGACTATTTAGGTTGGCTTCTGCCTACCACGAGCCAAGTGTAATTCCGACATTCTCTCTCGCTCCCTTTATTAGCATGATCTGCATTAGCAAGGGATTCATTTTCATTCCGAAGACTGAAAACAATTTCATTATCTGATAAAAATTATCTTCTCATACACTATAAGAAGCAATTCTCCTCATTTATGGTCTCATTAGGCATTTCATCTACTCAATACATCTTCTCAATACTTCTTTCCGGAAGTAATTGTCTTGTGACTCAACTATGGATATTTTGAACTAGGGATTCTCCTTTTCACCTTCTTTTCCTCCTTCACTTTTTTTCTTTTCCTAATATAAAAACTGCAATGTCTCCTCTGTGAACCTCGATATTTCCCTCTCTTCCTAAAACATTTCTTAGGCTTCATTCTAACACCTACACTGTTGTATTGTGAATTGTAAGTTTACATTTTCTGTTGCCCTTCATGTTCTATGAGTATCTTAAGGGCTGGGCAGACATATGGATCTTTGTGTCTTCAGAGCCTAAAATGATGTCGAGTATACAGCAATGCTTAAAAAATACATAAAAATATGTACTGAGTAAATGAAGGACTAAATGCTCATATTTATCAGAATGTAGTTTTAATTTAGTCAAATGTTTATTCTTTTCAAAACACAGGAGAGAATGAGGAAGTTGAAGCAATTCACTAAGAAAATAGATTAGTTGGACAAAATAAAAGCAAACTAAAGAAACTTACAAAAGCTAAATAATAGCAAAAACTCAAAAACAATATCTGGTGTATCTGCATATATCATAAGTAATCAGATGGGGCAAGATCCAAGTCTGAATGCGAACTTTCTGTGGAAGCAGTATATTGAATCATAACCATTTCTTCTCACCACATTTCCAAAGGTTCATAGATACTGTTGAAAAATTCTTCAATCTGATGTCACACTTTTGATTGATTTCTCAGTTTTATTCATCCTTAGAGGAGGAAAAAAAGAATAATAAGACTTATTCCTCGTCTCACCACAAACAGGTTAGAAATGTGAACAACAGTGAAACACCATCTTGCAGCATTGGGGTCAATTCCATGGGAGTGACAATATGTCTCTGCCTGCTGTTGGGAGCTGGACCCATTTTTAAGGAAGCCAGAATTCCTGGAAAGTCAGCATTTCAAAATGCTACTATACCTTGAAATGGAGATGTCAAGTAGGCAGGCAGCCAAAGGAATCTGGTGATAGGGGTGCAGTCTGGGTTAGAGATAAAACTTTGAGGATTTTGGCACGTAAGCGGCACTGGATGGGGGTTGTCTTGAGAGTGTGGAGAAGAGAAAACAGAAAATATGCCAGGAAAGAGAGAGTTTTGTTTTTCTTTTTTTAACTCTGGTCAGACAATCTTTTAAGTCAGGGATCAGCAAACTATGGCTTGTGGGTCAAATCTGGTTCACCACCTGATTCTGTTCAGACCTTGAGCTAAGAATGGCTTTACAATTTTTAAATGCTTTGGAGGAAATTCCAAAGAGTAGTATTTCATGACACATAAATTTTAAAATATGCAAATTGATGAAGTCTTCCCAGAATACAGTCATGTTTTTTGTTTATATATTGCCCATGGTTGCTTTCACACTATAATGAAATGAGCAATGCAGATGCAAAGCCCAAAACATTTTCTATCTGGTCTTCTACAGAAAAAGTTTGCTAATCATGATGCTGTATAAAAATGTGAATCCTAGGACTGCTGTGCCCATTGTTGCTACCATGAAGGGACCCTGCTTTGAAGGTGAAATGTCATAGGAAGAGGGTTGCTGAGAGGCTTGTGGAGATACGACTCTGAACCTAGGCAGTGAATTAAACCTGAATTCCACCTTACCTCTGAATTTTTTAGTTATTTCAGTATATAAATTCCCTTCATTGTGTAAGACAGAGTTAGGTTTTCTATCGTCCCAAATCCAAAGATCTTAACTAATATAAAATCCTGGTATAATCTCAGTCTTTTTCACCCATAATATACTATCTTAGACTCAGATCTTCTATTCCATAGCCTATGACAGTCCCAAAGCATACCAACATTTCTACAAATCCCCAAAGATAACATTCTCATTGTCCTTGCCCCACAAATACCATGTCAGTGATGCATACTGTCTATTTTTAACCCATTCTACCTCATCACTAGCTTCCCAAACATAAACACACACTTTAGAACTATCGTTTTTAAGTGTTTAGTAATATTTCTTAAGGTTCAAAGGATCACCGGAAGGGGCCATTTCATCCACTGTACAATCTCTTATCATCCCCTGGATATTCAATAACCATTGTTTTCTTCTCTCTTTATTCTTTAATTCTTCTATTTCCAGGGCAAATGGATTCTTCTCTTTGCAGGATGAGTAACGGTCTTGGTTTGCCTGAAACTGTCCCAGTTTTTGGAGTCCTGGTTTTCGCACTGTAAGTTACATTTTCAAAGAAATGTCTCAGTTCTGAACAAACTGGGAAGACTGACAACCCTATCTCCTTATCTCAAATAATTTTACCTACTTCTGTGAAGTATCAAAAATATCCCATATCTGTGGCTCAAGAGACCACCTGCTCCAATACATTACCAAAGCATCGTCCCAATCAAGGCAAAGATCTCCTTAAAGGGAATTACTGAACAGAAGTTTAGAAAATAATATTTTATCATTAGACCAACACACTTAAGATTATCTTGTCTTAATGAATTAATGCTTTCATCATTACAAAATGTTTCATTTCATTTCTGGAAGTATTCATGTTTTAAAATACACCTCTTCCTTTTATTTTCAAGATGTCAGTATCTTCTATTTAAAATACATAACATCTCTGTTTTTAGTTAGAAGTTTTGGTACATTTATACCTAATATAATCAGTGATATGGTTGAATGTAAGCTGAGTGTAAGTCATCTAGACTTTTAGGTTGATTTATTTTTTCTTTCAGCACTTTTAAGAAAGTAATGATCAGAGCTGTGGTTGTAGCTAAACAGTAGAGCGCTCCCCTAGCACTTGTGAGGCCCTGGGTTCACGATCCTCAGCACCATATAAAATTAAATAAATAAAGGTATTGTGTCCAACTACAACTAAAAAATAAATAAATGTATTTTTAAAAATGTAACGATCAATATTCAGCCTTAAACAATTATTTTAGGTCTGATTTTATAATTATTTGTACTTTTTTTGATCCAGAGTTCAAAATTGTTATTGGCACATGGAAGTTCTATAAAAGTCATTCTGTTACTACCAGGAGACAACTCTTACCATTACTAAATTTAAAAAAACAACAACAACAACAACAAAAAAAAACCCTCTGCTTTTTCTAGGTAGAAATGACTTTCCCTGGAAGGCATATGTAATAAATATAAGAATTTAAAGATCAGAAGAGGTAAGTGTTACTGAGTTTCCAGTGTATGCCAGCCACTGTTCTAGGCACTTTATCTGACCCAAACTTACAGTTACAAAAAAAAACTGAAGTTTAGAAAAGAAACTTGCCCAAGTTCATGTGGGTGGCATGTCAGAGCTGGCTCTCTTAAACATCATGCTACTCTGCTCTTCAAGTTTAGACTGCTTGTTTCATGAGGGAGAAAATTTACAGGGGATTTAAACTGGTGATAGAGAAACAAACTGAATAACTTCTCTGGTCTCTTTAAATTTATGAATCTATTACGCTATAAAAATTATAATCCCAAATTGGCTAAAAGTATTATCATGTCAAAAAATTATTTTTCCCTCAATCAGAAATCCAAAAACATGTACCAGTTTTTCCAATTATGCCCAACTCCTGCAGAATCATCTCTTCCTTCTGCTTTGAGTTTGACTTCTGGCACCTCAAGCAGAACTCTGTGGTTACACGGGTTGCAGCAACACTAGTTGTATATTGTGTTCATTCTGAATGCAGTGTCAGGACTGATCAACCAACTTACTTTGAGCAGTTCAAAGTATCAGCCTTTGAAGTCTTGACAAATAGCTGTTTGGTGTGTTTTTGCACGCTACCCCAAACATATCTGAAAAGTATTTTTGACCAGTGAAATTGCTCTAAGTAAAAGGCCACTGGGAAGTATTTTCCTTCATATAAAAATAAAACTGCTTTTAAGATCAATACAAAACATTCTTTTCCTTGACATCCTTCCTTTGCTACATGCCTCCCTGATTATTTTAAACTAATTAATCAGAAATGGATATTGTTTCACAAAATTAAAACAAAGAACAAATCCTTGAAAAATTAGTCTGCAATTCTTGAAATGACCTGTGAGATGTGTTGCATTTCCCTGTAGGCTGTGCTAAAGATACAGTTTATTTACCGTGTGTTCTCATAAGTATTCAGAGGAAAACCTTTTTTGGAGGGGAGAGATTAGCATCAGAATTAGGAATATCACTGCATCTTCTAAGTATGTCCCCAGTTTCTCCCTTGCACCACCATTGATCTTATACATTAGATTTACTTGTCAACATGTGCTATAGGAGAGTAGACAGCCATTCCTAATGAGTGCAAACATGCAATGACATCTTTTTAAAAAAAAATAAAATAAAATCAAGGCAACTCTTGGCCCATCTTACTTTCCTACCATTATTTGTTTTCTTTGCCTAATTTTCTTATCTGCTTTCACTTAATCCTGTCCTTGCATTGAATACATACTTCTAAGCTAAACTTTGACTCTCTTTTTGAGTATGTCTGATTATAAAAAGCTAAATGGTCCAGATTTGACTACCACAATGTTGAAAATAAGAACCATTTAACTATAAACAAAAACCAAGAAGTAAATAAGAACCTTAAATTCAGAAAATATGTAAAGAGGGTCAATATTGTTGCTATCAAGAGATCTTGGAAATCAATTAGAAAAAGATGATCATACAAGTAAAAATTTGAGCACAGGTCCTGAAAAGGAATTAAAATAGGAAAAAAAAAAACTGCAATGGCCCAGTAAAAAATTTGAAGATTGTTCAATTTTAGTAGTCGTCAAAAAAAGGCAAATGGCATCTTTTTAAATTTAATGAGAAAGTTCTGTACAAAATGGGAAGAAAAAGTTTTTTATTTCCTTGAACTCTGCCTACTTTGTTGCCTCACCTCAAGGAGGGGACAGATATACGATAAGCATGATAAGAAAAAAGCATGAGTGTTTCGTGGAGGCACCAGAAGATATGGTGAAGACAGGCTCTAAGCAGAGGAGATGCCTGGGCTGAGTGTGGAATGTGAGCTTTTAAAAAAAAATTTTAATTAAAGAATAAAAATTATATTAAAAAAATTATAACATGTATGACATGGTGTTTTGAAACATGTATACATGGTGAAATGGCGAATTTAAGCTAACTAATATATGTATTATCTCACATTCTTTGTTTTTGTGGTGAGAACACTTAAAATCTACTCAGTAATTTTCAAAACGACAATACATTGTGATTAACTGTGGTCACCATGGTGCTAGAACACAATATTTCTCTTCAGCTTATTCTTCCAGCCAAACTGAAATTTTGTATGCTTTCACCAACCTATCTCCTACCACCATCCTTCCTTGATCCTGGTACCAACAGTCTACTCACTTCTAGGTGTTCAACTTTTTTAGATTCCACAGACAAGTGAGACTGTGTAGTGTCTGTCTTTCTATGTCTGGCTTATTTCACTTAACAATATCCTCCACCTCTACCCACATTGTCAGATGTGATAGAAGTTTCTGCTTTTTAAGGGCTGAATAGCATTCCATTGTTGATATGTACCTCATTATTCTTTCTTTATTCATCAGTTGATGGACACTTTGGTGGATTCTACATCCTGGTTGTCATGAACAATGATGCAATGAACATGGGAGTGCAGCTGTCTATTCAACATACTGATTTCATATGTCCAGGATTGGGAATGGGATGCAATCTTTCAAAGGAAGGGGCTGGCTGAGCACCATTCCTCATGTGTGCAGTCCCTGGCACAGAGTGGGCATTTGGAAAATATTTTTTAAATAAAAAGAGAGAGAAGGAACAGTTTCATCAGGAAGCAAAATCAGAGTAATGAATAAAATCTATTAAATGAACAAAGTGTATCAAATGAACAAATGTAGGCTTGAATGAATGAGCTTAGTTTGTCAGGGAGACACTAATGTATCTATGAAAGAGAGATTAAATGACCCGTCTCCAAAGGACGAAATGGAGATTTGATTTTTTCCCCCTTCTATGGATCATTACCATATACTTTATTACTAGGAAAAAGAATTCTGGACAATTCCTTTGGATCTAATTACATCCTGATTATTCTAACTGCATTTCATCCAAACCCCCAGGTCTAAACACTCCCAACTGGAGCATTTTCCTAGCCAATAAGTTTCTATGATACACTCAGGGAATGCGGATAGTTGCTTCAAATCTTGAGTCTGAACATTGTTTGAACACTGTTTGTTTGTTTTTTTTTCCTGGATAATGGGGAAGATAATTAGACACGCTATTGGAAATATATTTAAATGTTAACATCGGTGGACTTCTGGGTAAATTTTCTACTTTGTACCTTTCTATACTTTACAAATTCTCTACATTAATTCTGAATCACTTTTATAATGATGAGAAATCAGTCCAAGAAATTCTTGCGAATCTTGTGGGAAAGAATTAAATTAGGAAAGTTATGAAACTACTTAGAAATCTCTCAATTACTTAGAAATATACTGAGTTTTCACATCATGGACAATTTAAAGGGAGGGGTTCGAGGTTGTTTGGACTTGGGCAGAAACTGGTTTTAGATTTGTTCCACTCTAAGCTGTTGAACACAAGATGTATAAATGTTACCTTAAATATAAAACAGGGTCAAGTGCAATTCACTTGCAATTAAATTTTGTATTGTTTCCAAAGTTCTAGTTGAAAACATACTTCTTGTAATGAAATTCCTATGCCTCTTAACCCAGTTTTTTAACTAATTAATTTAATCATGAAGAAAACTGCTGTCACTAAAGCCTTCCTTTTAATCATGCCTGTGTTTATGACAAAAAATATCTGTTGCCATGGAAATGTAGTGTCAAAGTTGCAACTCTGTAAGTCTCCAGTGAAGTAGAAAGCAAAAATAGAAAATGAATATTTGATAAAGAGAAACTTACTAATGTAATTTTAAAAATGTTAAAATTATAGATGGTAGGTGGATTTTATACGTGAACCTCATCTTACATAACAGGCAGTCTTGTAAAACAATCTGCATGTGTATAATTTTGGAAGATCTAATAATTTATTAAGTATAATGAGAAAAGTTATAATTGATAGGAATTGCATAAGGAATCTGCCTCAATTTAATTAAACATTTAGTATGGCTGTACTATCTTATATTAAAAATTAATATATGCATAGATTGAGTTTTCTAAAATTGGGCATATGTATATAGTCTGATATCAGTTTCAAAATGATTATTAGTTGTCATTATAAACCCAAATAATGGAACCAGATGTGAACCATTCAGATGCAGTCATATAATGAGAACTGAATCATATTTCTCATTTAAGAGATGTTTACTGATTTGTGAGCCAATAACTGTACAAAGTCAACAAAATGAGGAAGACATTTGTTTTTAATTTATGAAATATACCATGAATACAAAAAAGTAGACAAAATACAAAAAATTAAAAAAAAAAAAAAAAACCACCCAGCTTAAGAAAGAGAAATTTTCATACACAAGTGAAACCTCTTGGGCATTCTTCCTAGAGCTTGTTTCCCTTCTTCATCCAACAGGTGATCACAACCTGAATCTGGTGTCAAACATTAACTTGTGTTTAAAATACGTTTTGAGGATATATGCACACATTCATAAATATTATATTGTGTTATTTTGCCTGCTTTAAACTTTATATAAATGCTATCTTGCTATGTATCCTTTTGCAACCCTTAATTTTGTTCTCTTGCTCAACCTGCCTTTGAAGAGAATCCAGATTGATACACATCTCTTTAATTTATTTGCAGAGGCTTAGTATTCTATCACTCATTCATTTATAACTTCCTGTATGACTATGACTATGGACAATTTATTTATTCTCCATCTGAGGGATATTTAGTAGGTTTTTAAATTTTATTTTTGCTATTATACTCAATGCATCAGTGACATTTTTACACACAAGGGGGTCCACAACAAGCATTTCAAACCTGAGAAAATGGCAGAGTAATTATGCAGTAGAGTTTTGGGCTCACTGTTTACTCTCTAAACCATAGTTAGGGACTTTTTCAAACTTATGCACACAGATAATATTAATAAATAAATGAACAACATCTGTATATATTACAGATTGAAACTATCCTTGAGGGCATTATGTATTTTTCACTTAAGTTCCCAGCCTTTATGAACACTCTTAAATTAGACAAAATGATGTACTGGGCCTCAATTTGAACTAGTCAAAGGAATGTAGGGCAGACTCATATTTATGACACCCTTGAGCTAAGGGTAGAAAGCTGTGCTATGAAAATTAGAACAATAGGAAACTATGCCAAAGGGCACCGTTAGAGGTCAAATGAGTAGGGCATCCGGAAGTACTCTAGGAACTCAGGGGGAGGACATCCTCCTGCCCAGTCACTCAGAGTAACATGGACGGATTTGCAATGCTATTGTCTGGAAGAAGAAAGGAAGGACAAGCAAACCAGAGGCAGAAACCAAGTTTCTTGTAAAGTGAACCATTTTATTCCAAAAATGTTCCATTTTTCTCCCCTGCAATTCAGTGAAGGAGAACAAGTCAGCTGGGCTGGGGAATGTGTAAATCTGCCCGCATGAAGTGAACCGAGACCACTGCATTTAAGCCTCTGAATAGCTGGCAGGTGGTCAATTTCTAAAGCAATTGCTTGGAGATTGATAAGGAGCAAGATGTGGGAAGCACTTGGGTTTTATTACCTATCACTTAGCCACACTCTTCCCAGTCTTCCCTGCATCCCTCCTTCATTTTTTTTTTTTTTTTTTTTTGCTTTTCTTTCCTCCCCTTTTCAGTTTGTCTTCTGTTATTCTCTGCTATAATTAAAACAAATAGAAAACACTGCAGGTATGAACATGCTATAAAGCACTTGCAGATACTGTATATTGCATTTTTAAAAAGCAGCTGCAAACTTATTTGGTCTTAAAGAAAAAAGAAACCCCCCGAAAGACATTTCTGAAAATAAACACATCTTTCATCTGGGAGATTTTGAATTTTCCTTTTGTTTGTACTTGAGCCCAGTTCATCATTTCCACAGCACCTTGCACAGAAAGTTCCAGCTTTAACTAGTGAGTGTTGCTCCTATTTTAGAAGAGACAGGGACTTTGTAGAATGATGTTAAAATGGGAAAACTGTGACTTCAGGGTCTGTTGCAGTTTTAGGCAGTATTTTTCTGAGACAAAAACAACACCCAATAATAACACCATCTATGAATAACTGACACTGGCAAAAAAGTAAAAAATACACTGAAATGTTATATTATCTTCAATAGTTGGAAGGGACCTGCCTTTCCCCGAGGAAAACCGTATATTGGCTTAGATAGCATTGCTTCCCTCTACACCATCGTGTTTCTTGAGGCATGCTTTCAGGTCTGCAAGTCATTTTATAAAGTCTCTTTCTAGGGCAGGATAATAGGTGTTTCAGTTTTAACTTGAGGCTCAGCTATGGCTTACTCTCCCTTGACTTACAAGTTTTTCAGAACCATGGAATGGCTTAGCAATGAAGAACTCAGATTCTCCAGTCAAGATTTAAATCCTGGCTCCATCTTTAACTGACCATGATCACTGGGCTTTATGCTTCTGTTTTCCCCTCTGTAACATGGCCTCAGTAATACTCTGTGCATCATGGTCACAATTCTTGGGAAAATACAGGGAGATAATGCATATAAGGTACTTACTAATACAATGCTTTGCATGGTAACTGCTCCAGAAAGAGTGGGCAAAAGTGGTAGTGGTAATGATGGTGGAGCTATTTGCCATACCTTTACCTCCTTTTTTAGACTCCATGTTGCCATATGGCCTAGGTCATTTTCTTCCATCCATCCATCCATCCATTCATTGAACAAGTATTATACTATATCATAGATCTCTATGAAGTGTCAGGCATTATTCTAGATCTCTAAAAAATAGTACATGCATCCTAATAGTTACAATAAAGAAAAATGTGCCAGTCAGGGTAGAATCCTGTAAACCCAGTGACTTAGGAAGCTGAGTCAGGAGGATTGCCACATTTAAGGCCAGCTCCAGCAACTTAGCAAGACCCTCAGCAACTTAATTTGACCTTGTCTTAATGTAAAATAAAAATAAACAGTTTGGGAATATAGCTCAATGGAAATATGTTCCTGGATTAAATTCCAAGGACCACAAAAATTAATAAATAAGTACATAAAATTAAAATAACAAAAAAATGTAAAGCATTCAACTAGTCAAAACTTAATAGTGATATAATGGAAGATGAGCATATATATCCTTGGGATGTTAACATTAGGTTGAAATTAATGGCCTTGGGTTTTAGTCATGTTATATTTCTACACGTATATATTAAATTTGTAGGTAATCTACGGCACCTTTCTTGCATGGCCAAACTTTGCATAAAAAAATTAACTTTCTCTATTCAGAAATGCAGACCTTCAAAGAGTTCTCTAACCAGCAGAGACCTCTCTCTCTCTCTCTCTGTCTCTCTCTGTCTCTCTCTCTCTTTCCATAAAAGCTTCTTCTTTTCTTCTCCATGTTTACCCTCCATGGAGGCCATTTCTTTCCTCAACCCCTTCTATAAACGTCAACTAGTGCCATGTACTTGTCTTTCCTCTCCTTAGTCAACTGTAACGGCACCCCATCAACCACTGATTCAGCCCCAAGTCTCCATTCAAGACCATCCTTAGAATTCATCTCATTTTCCATGCTAACTGCATACACTGGCTAGGTAGTAGGCTAGAACTCTGCACATGCACCAAATACATTTCCACGTGTATGTCTCTGCTCTCCTACGCACTGTGCCCCTGATTCTAGAAAATTTCTATAGCAATTTTTCAACTGCCCAAATTCTTCTGATCCTCAAATGCCTTGCCAAAAGACTTATGTGGCACTGTAGGACGATTCTAGTTTGGTTGCATACATATATTGAAATTCTGTGTATGTCTATATTTTAAAAATTAGGGGCCAACTTAAGATTGATCCTTTTTTTGCTTTTTATTATTGAGACCATTTTAAAATGCTAGTTACTAGATACTATTATAATGTTTCATAAAAGAAAGGCATTTTTAAGGATTGGGGATATAGCTCAGAGGTTAAGCATCACTGAGTTCAATTTCTAGTACCAAATAAATAAAGTAAAATAAACAAAAAAAAATAAAGGTCCTTTTAACACCATTAGGAAGTAAGAAATTCATAATCTGAGAATAAAGAACAATATACTATTATGTATTATATTTAGATTTAGAAAAATAGATTTACTTACTTTATTTACTTAGCCATGAGTAATCATTTATGGGCCAGCATCTGGACAGCATTCAGGTTTAGCATTGTTAGATGCTAGACAGTAAGAAATGCTCAGTCCTCCTCTACTTTGGCAGGGAAACGGCACTCCGGTACTCTGACATTGCTACATTAGACACTATACTAAGCATCTCATTGCACCAAATCACTTACTTTGATACATACAATAGCCCTATGAGAAGGACGCTAATGTCCCCATTCCATAGATGAGAAAACAAAAGTCTAAGAGTTCAAGTTAATTCTTTAAAGTAGCAAAGCTAGCTAGCAAATGGTGAAATTACTTATTATCCAAACCCAGGTCTATGTGATTGCAGAGTCAGAGCACTAAGATGTGATCTCTCTGAAGTATAAAATATGGAAGGTCTAACTGGCTTCAGAGTTCTTTCCAAACCCAATAGACAAACTTCCAGAGTTGAACTGACCACCTGTTGGGGTTAATACATGGCACCACTGACATCTTGGGATGGGTAATTCTTGGTTATTGGAGGATGTTTAGCAGCACCCATATCCTCTACCCACTAGAGGCCAATACCATTCTTCCTCCAGTTATAACAACCCAGAATGTCTCCAGATACTGTCAAATGTCTTCGATGCAGAAAACTGCTCTCAGTTGAAAACTATTGGTTTAATCTGATCTTGTTGGATGGACATGTCTAAAGACAACCTCACATAAACTACCACAAACGTTAGAATAGTTATGTCATGCACAAACATATTTTGTTTGGCTATCTCTGTAAGATAGTTTGAATAAATACTGGCATTGTCATTTAATTCAAATGCTATGTAAAGCATTCTTCAACACTATAGTCTATTAAAAAAAAACCTCTAGCTTATTTAAGAAAATAATCTTGATAGTTGTAAGAGAACAGTTCCAGAACTTATTTCAAACTAAGAAAAATACCAATTAGATTCTTTCTGAAGTTACCCTGGAAAGAGTGGTCATGAAATAATCGACACTATCCAGTTGAAAAGGCTTCCTCCTGATATAATACAGCCATTAGCAAGATCGAAAAGTCTCTCAAGATTGAATATAGAAGGCAGCGAGATATCAAATGGAACCTGAAAAAAAAATAGAAGTGTTTGTGAAGTACACTGTTTCAAACTGTTCACTGTATTCTCAAAATGCCCAGATACACGTTTCACATAACAATTTTATATGAAAGTTAGCTACCTTTATTAGTTAAGATAAGGCACAAAGCTTCATACCTCTGTAGTGCTGAAATGTCACAAAGTCATTCTGTATCCTATTAGGATTTATAGATTAGCCTTCAAATTATCAGGTCCTTCCAAAAATGTAGACTGTTTATATAGTCTTGCTCATAGTTCCAAACATAGGACTCTTGGCCCTGGTTTTTACTGAAATGCTTTCCTTCCTAACAGACTGGCTGTTGACACATCTCCCTCCCTCATTTTGAGATAAGTCACACCACACTCAAGGGGAAATACCAGTAAATTATATCTGGAGATCACTCTATCTGAAAGAGGCACTGAGTTGCCATGACTGAAAGTAACTACAGCCAAACTCATCCTAAGCAGGTTGAAAAACAAGAGAATAAAGACTGCTTCTCTTGTCGTAGTGTTGGTTATTTGACTGGGGGAAGGACAGGGAAGAGAAGACAAAACTGATGGAAAGGAAATGAATGTTTACAAAGATCCACTTTGTACCAATATGTTTGTAACATGAATGAGCAAATGCCACATAGAATGACCACAACGGGTTAGAGCGGTGGGCCTAAATCACAGTAAGAAATTAGAGAACAAGTTTTACTAATTTCTTGTCTACTTATTAAATAAACCATACATTCCTTTTATTCTCAAAGAAGCACAATGAACTTAAAAAAAAGTGGAGGCTGGTTTTTGTTAACTTTTTCTTCACTTAAAACAAATGTATCCCAGTGATTTCTAGAACTTGAAACAATAAAGAGGCATTAAAAAGCTTAATAACATCCCCCCTTCCTTTATCAATTCTGATATAAAATCAATTTTTTCCTATGGCTTTTGTGTTTCTTTTTTAAACGGGATGACCATCTTTCCATTATTTAATGATATATAAGATATATTAATGATATATAAGAGAAATCCCTTCTTAATTGATTCAGGGAACTACATGGAATTTAAGAGTGCGCCTTCTAGAGTAAGACTGCCTGGTTCAAATTCAGACTTCATACACACCAGCTCTGCGAGGGGGTCAAGTATTTGATCTGCCTGAATCTTAATTTCATCATCCATGAAATAGAAATGATAATATTACTATACCATATTGTTTTTACAAGGATTGAATGAGTTCACACAAATAAATGGCGCCTAGCATACTACAATGACTACTTGATAAAAACTACATAATACTATTATTACTGAATCCATTCTTCTTTATGGGTATGCAACAGTTGGGCTGGCCAGCTCCTCATTTATTCCATCATTCTCTGCAGAGCTCACTTCTGCTTTTTTGTACATGCTTGCCTATTTAAAGACAGATAATCCCTGGATATAGCGGTCTTTTATTTCTGTATTATTGATTCTCTGAAATTGTTTTGTTTAGTCAAGGGGTGTTTACCTTTTACATTTTAACATTTCTTTTTAGAATTACTTTCCAAATAAGTTATGGCAATTAACACTTCAACCAGAAATATGTGAGAATTTCCTCAAACCCAAGGAAGCATCTTATGGAATGTCAGAAACCCTCATTTTTGTTGTTACTTTTCCTATTTCATTATAATTATCATTCAGTGAAAAGGGAACAATTTTGGGAATTAATTCTAATTGCTTTATTAATGCATTGGAACTACATATAGTAACCATGCTTATTTTGGTTGTATCTCATTGCTATTTAATTGCTCTGAACATTTGATCTATTTTATGTGATGAAACGTCTCATATCCAATTTAATAACATTTAGTAGAAGGCTTTCAAAGAAGTATATAAGGAAAAAATAATTGGTATTAAAAATATTTATATTTTCTTTAGAACTCCCTTTTGTTGCAGAACTCTTTCCATTTTGTAGAAATAGTTTTAACAAAACAAGGTGGCCAAGTTAGTTATATTTAATATTAGAGTTATCTCTATGACATAATTTATTTACTAGATAAAAATAGAGCATTTTAGCTTCTGACCCTTTCATTGAACCTCTGTAAACAGGTCACCATTGGTCAAAGCAGAAAGATTAACTGGTGAGTTTACTTATGGAGGCCACCGGCCAAAGTTTCACATTAGAAAGATAAAAGCGGTTGTCACCCAGAAGGCACTGATCCCTGTCTGTCCTCAGGAGAATACAAATTATTCTAAAATGTTAGGACTCACCCTATCTTTCTAGACACCCAAGTGTTTTAAGCCCTTTGGTAGGTAAGTCTAGTACTTCATGTACTTATATCTATGCTAGAACATAATATTCTATATTTTTCTATTGATACACACAATTTTAAGGTAAATTTCTGATTGAAATAAATATATTTCTTTTTTAAAATGAACATATTTTTACAAACTTTGATAATTTCAGTTTAATATTTTGGCCATTCTAGTGTTTCATATGCATCAAGAAACTCATTATGGTCCGGGAGCGGTGGCCCACACCTGTTAATTCCAGCAGCTCAGGAGGTTGAGGCAGGAGGATCATAAGTTGAAAGCTAGCTTCAGCAACACCTAGGCACTAAGCAATTTAAGTGAGACTCTGTCTCACTGATACAAATAGGGCTGGGGATGTGGCTCAGTGGTTGTGTGCTCCTGAGTTCAAGACCCAGTATAAAAAACAAAACAAAACAGAAAAAGAAACTCATTATATTTTTAATTTCATGTCCTTGACAACTAATAACACCATACTTATGGTATAGGTCTCTCCATGAAGTGCAGATCTTTTTCCAATTAATATTGAGTAGTTGTTTTCTCATGAATACATATGGGAATTCTTATATTCTAGGAACTAATCCTTTATATTCTCTCTCTCTCTCTCTCTCTCTCTCTCTCTCTCTCTCACACACACACACACACAGACACACACACACACACACACACACTTGCTCCCACTCTGTGGTTCACCATTTCATCTAGTTAAAGATAGTTTAAATACAGCCCAATTTACAGTCTTTCTTCTAGGAATGATAATTTTTTATGTGGGTCCTATTTATGAAATCCTTGCCACCACCAGGGTCAAGAAGATAAAATCCTTTTATGATATTCTCTGGAAGCTTTATTGTTTTGTCTTCTGCATTTGCTCCTATGATCAATTTGGAATTGATTTTGTATGCTCTATAAGGTAAGGACTGAAGTGTGTTACTTTTCCATATAACTATTTACCTGGCCCAGACTCATTTATTGAAAATGTTTTTCCTTCTGCCTTGTATAGGAAAATCACTGTGTGTATATATATATATATATATATATATATATATATATATATATATATATATATATATATATATATATATATGGGTCTCTTGCTGGACTCTCTATTCTATTTATATGTTTGTAGAATAGAGACTCTTTTTAGCCGCTGAACTCTATTCTGTTTATCTAAACTTATTCCAGTTTCATTCTGTGTTCTTGTGGTTCTTTAATAAGACATAATAGCCAAAAGTTTAAGTCCATCAGCTTTATTCTTGTTCTAGATGGTCTTTAAGTTCTTTGTACATTTATGTAAATTACTGGTACTTCTATAAATGATAGCTTTTTAAATTTCACCTCTAGTTGTTGCTTATTTTATATAGAAATAAAAATATATTTGTATTGATTGTACTTATAGCAACTTCCTTGAACTTATTTATTCTAAGAATTTATCTGAAACTACTTTGGGTCTTCTGTGTCTATGAATAATGACAGCTTTATTTCTTCCTTTCTCACACCTGTACCTTAAAAAAGAAAGAAAGAAAGAAAACACCTGTACCTTTTTTGAAATTCCTCCATTTGTCTGCCTAAGAACTTCCATTAGAAGTAATGATAGATATCATTTACATATAATTAACTAACTTTTCAAACCAGAGGAAAGAGGAATGTTTATTTAATGAGTGGTATTGTAAAATTGCTACTATGGCTGCATCCTTACCTTTATTTATATCCTGTATTATATTTGTTACATTTACCTAGATTTTAAATAATTTTGCCACTATTATAAATGAAGTTTAAAATTTTTTTTTCATTTTAAACTATTTTCACTAGAATTAGGAAATCACCTAACCATGGTTAGGGCAGCGCTTAGTAAAATCAACATTTTATCAAATACTAAAATAAAAAGAAAAAATCACTATCCTCAAAATAATTAAGGCCAGTTTTTTACATGTTAATTTAGGTGAAAACACTGAATTTGTTTCATAGCCAAAGCACATCAATGTTATCAATATTAAAAGAACCTGAATGTTCATTTAAAGTGAGTTCACATAAATTTTTACCAAGTGAACATACCCACCAGACCTGGAGACTGAATGACTTGCCCAAGATTCTTTAGCCAGTGAAGGTCAAGGTCAGGATCCATGCCAAGCACATCGACTCCTTAGAACACATTCTTCACCACTCTGTCGCACTGCCTCTCCCCCAGTACCCATCTCTCTCAGGTTCCTCCCGCCTTGTCTGTCCAGCATGGGCAAGTCCAAGACTCTTGCTCCATCCAGCCTCTCTCCCGCTCCTAACCAAATCCTTCTTCCTATGGGCTCAGCGTGTACCCTGGACACTCACATTTCCAGCTTCTGCTTTTGGAAATTTAAGGAAGGTTTAGGATTTTCTTCCATAGGAAATTTCTCAAATAAATTTAAGCTTCAGGTAAAATTATGAAACTTTCTTGACATTTAATAAAGGAAATATTGGCAAATTGCATAAATGTAGGCTTCTATGCTTTGTTTTATTTTGTTTTTTATAATTAGTCTTGAATCCAGATTGTCCAGCAGAAGGTACCAAGGAATCCTGATTTCTTTTCTTGGGTTAGAAAAGTCTCCATGGAGGAAAAGGCAGAGCACCTTTTGGCAAGTAACTATAAGTTCCTTTAACTAGGTTATACTTTAAGGAGCAATATTAAATAAATGATGATTTTGCCCTCTCAAAGAAGGGAAAGTGGGGTGGGGTGGGGGAACCCATTGAAAAAGCATTCATAGGGATTTTGAAAGCCATGAGCGACAGCTAAAGGTTATTTGCCAATTCTATATTTTATGAGTTTTTTCATGAAAACTAGATTCTATTGTAATAAAGATTTTATAACTTGTATTCTGTTATTCCAATATTTTACCTCAATCTAAAGGAAAATTATATTGTCTTCAAAATATTTATGATTCTTCTCAACCCAGTGAGTTTTTATTAAGCACCTATTCTAAAACTACTTCTTACTCCTTCCTACTCCTCTCAGGAGTGTCAGTTGCTTTTTTATTGATTCTTAAGTGGTAAATAACAACAACAACAACAAAAGTGAGAGGGAGAACAAACTTCCACAAATCATTTAGGTTTTCTTATTCTTATACTGTGACTGGAAAGCTGGGAAGCAGGAGTTTTGTGATATGAATGGATTTAACTCAGTCACCTTTTGAAAACCTTAAAACATGGAGCAAGAGACATGGGGAAAAAATTTTAATACCCTCAGGGTAAGAAACCAAATAGTATTTCCATCCAGCACTCTTACATATAAGTTTCTCTATCATGTTTTCTATCTCTTCTTAATATATCGCCTTTTCTGAAGCTAATGATTTATTGAATTTCTTCCCTAGACTGGGGAAAAACACACATTTCAAAGGAGAAAGGATAATATGATACTAGATTACTTAAGAACCGATGTCATGAATGATTGGTGACCCATCTAATAGAAGTTTCACATGAGGGAGAACTAGATATATTGGGTTTCACTGTACTTTACACAATTATGAACATCCCTATGCCAGCAATAATCGATATTATTTTCCCCCCTCTAACAGAAACAGCACTCAAAGCTTAGGAGGGTGAAAGGGCTTTTATACAACTCTGCCAGACCACAGGAAATTTCACACTTTTCTGAGAATAAAATTATCTTTTCATCACTCTAATTTTGTGCTAGTAAAACTTTAAATATGACAGAAAAGTTTTTTTATATGAGATCAAACACTCATCCTGGTGAGAAATAGATATCTTTTAATATTAAATTTTAAAGAAATAATATTACTATAAAAAGCATTTTACAGAGAACAAGAAAATTGGAAATTAAAGACAAGATGTAGTGGAGGAAGCATTTGTGTAGGGAATTGGTTCAGGTGGCACATTGTCTAGTAGGAAAATAGACCCTTCTTAAATCAATAGGAAAATAGACCCTTCTTAAATGATCACCGTCACTAGCATTACCACCCTCACTTGACCATGACTGAGCTCTGCTGTGCATGGTGTTTCCTTTTAATAAAAGACAGAGTTCACCTTTTACTAAAGGACAATTTTTGCTCAAATGCATCATCTCTTATGTGCAAAAAACCAGATGTTTCAGTCAAACTCCAAACATATCAGCAACAGGAGAGCCCCTGTCTCTTTTCTCACCTTAACTGAATGTTTCCAACAATAGCCTGTTTACTGAAATACATGAAGAGCACCTCCACGAGCCAAATGTGTTGTGGGAGACCTATGGTCAGTGCAATGTATGCTCAGAAATCAATTTTACATTTTGTTCACTACTTAGAGTTGTGGTATAATAAAAGTTAATATTTGTCCTCATCCTGAGTTCCTGGCAAAGAGCTCCTAAAACACTTGGAATTTGCTGTTTTTTATATGCTAAGGATAGTAGAAGCAATTAAGTTCAATCATAGCTAATGATGAAATCAATCCTTACATAAGGAACCCCATAAAAATCTCTGTTCTGGGTGTTTGCAGGGTAGCAAAGACCTGGAGGCTCCGAAAGGGTGACATACTCTGAGGATGAATGGCAGGTCCTCACCCTTGCCCTATGCATCTCTTCCATCTGGTGTTCCCAAGTTATAGCCCTTATAGCAAAGTCATAATCATAAATAAAAGTGGTGGGGTTTTTGGTTTTTGTTTTTTAGTTTTGTGAGTTGTTAAGGAAGGATCCGAGTTTGTATTTGACTGAGAGACACCTTGTTTGTTACATCTGTTTGCATCAGGCACCTGAAGTGAAGGCAGTCTTGTGGAAATGAGCCCTTAACTTGATGTTCCATTATATTCGGGGTAGTAAATATCAGAATTCGATAAAATCTTTGGAGACCCAGTTGGTGTTGGAGAATCATAGAACTGTTTAGTATTAGGAAAACCCATATGGCAGCCATACCTAGTATTATTCAAACCAAGGCAGAGCTCAGCTAGAGAATGTCTCAGGGTCCTTGACCTTTTCCTCCTGGGCAACCATTTTGCACACATTATCATTCCCACCCTACCCACACCCACACCCACTTAAAGCTCTCTACTTAATGCAAAGTGGTAGGGTTGATATAGGTATATGTTTTTCCACAGAGAACTATTTAAGGATACAGAAGAGACCCTAATAGCGAAAGTTCAGGCTGTACATATCCTGCTTATTCTGAGTGCTCAGGACTGAGGCCCAGAATAAGGCACCTTTGAAGTCGGACACAGCAATGTGTAGAAAGAACAGCTGCTTTCTCTCACCGGGAAGGCATTTTCCAAAGAGATGGAACTAGATGTAAGTTCAAGGCTTTTATAATCAAGGGTTAGAAGGAAGAGTTAAAGGAAAAGTTTCCTTGGATAGAGAATTTAACAGAAACGCTTGTATCTGATATCTCGTCAAACTGAACATCTATTCCTCCTTCTTTGTGGAGATATATATTCTAGTACAGTATTTTAATGTGATTATATTTCACTTTTACATTATTACCTTTATTTTCAGAGAATGACTTTAAAGCTTCGCATTTCGTGAGCAGCTTCGGGCTTGTCAACGGTTGACAGACACTTCTGTACTCGGGAAAAATAGTTTTTCCTGAGACAGGAAGAACTACGTTTATTGAGAACTGGATGCAGGCTGGTGTCTTTGTTTTTTTAAAGGCGTTTTTTTATTTTTTCATTTGTAAATTAGCTGTTATAGGGGAGGTCAAAAGAAAAATGGGATTGAACTATGGGTCACACTGTATTAAGTATTTTTAGTCTTGAGTGGGTGATATGTATACATGATGTTTTCCTCTTACTTTTGCTTTAAAAATTAAACTTTAAGCCAGAAAGTATGTTTCATAGTTACTTTAGATTTCTTTAATTCCAATACTTAAGGATTAATTGTGTGCTCATAAGTATTCATCACTAGTCTTCAGTTTTTAATTTTTTCAGTCCTTGTTGTAGTTTAGTTTCCTGATACTATAGTTTGGATCTTAAATTCCTCCCACCCCCATGTGGTAAAGGCTTGGTCTTCAGAGAGATGCTACTAGGAGGTGGTGGAGCCTTCAGGAGGTGGGTCCAGTAGGATGTTTTAGGTCATTGGGGGTGTGCCCTCAGAGAGTATCCCAGGGCCTCTTCCTCTTTTTTTTTTTTTTTCCCTCCCTGACTCACGATGAGGTGTGTGGTTTTGCTCTACTGTTTGCTCCCAACATGTTGTGTTGCCTCTTCACAGAAGTAAAGTGGTCAAAAAAATCATGGACTAGCACCTCCAAAACTGTGAACCCAAATAACCTTTTCACTTTATAAGTTTGTTTTCTGGTGTATTTGTTATAGTGATAGAAAGCTGACAAACACACCTGGGAAGCAGATTCTAAGATGGAATTGAGTTTTCAAGAAGTTGATTAGGATTAGGGAATACCCCTGGGATTGATACCTGTGGGAAAAGGAAAGGAAGCAAGATGAGACTGAAGGAGAAGATGCACTGAAATGCAATCACAGCAAAGGGTTCAGCTCAACCTTGCAGGGAGCTCTGAAGCTGGGATGGCCCTTCAGAGTTATCTTTAAATGTGGTGGTTGCGGGGGGTCAGTTCTTGTACCCCCATTTCAACCAGTAATTGGATGCAGTCTTTCCTGTAGGAAGAAGTCATAAACTTTAGATGAAAGAAATTCCTGGAGAGAGTTGAGAGTTTGAGGGCTATCAGCCAGCACATTCCCAGAGCTGGGAAAATAAGTCCTTCAATCTTGAAAAGGAGATGCGGATGGCTCAGTGTGGAGGCCACAAGGGTTCTAATTCAGTGGATAACTATAAAAACATCAAGTGGCAATATGGCAGCATGTGGCCAAAAGAGACTAAAGTAATAATCTAATTTTTATGCCAAATTTCTAGATGCTTCCCTACAAGGTTTTAGTAAAACAAACCTAATATGTTTTCAGTATCATTTCTATTCATCACCATATTTGAGTGCCCTTAGGAACAACCCCCTGCCCCAAGAGTGTGAGGAGTTTTAGAGATTAAAGAAGAGTAGGAAGAAAATTCAGAAATAATGTTTCCCAGCAAGTATTTATCTTCCTATAAACTTAAATTCGGAAAGATTCAATAATTTCATATTTATTCTAACTTTACTTGAGAATTTCCTGCAGACTCTCTAGAACCCTCTGTAAAAGTTCCAAAAGCAGAAGATGGAAAAGTGTGGTCGTCCAGGGTGCTGAACCTAATGGAAGTCAGGTGGGAGTCGGGAGAGAGGCTGAATGGAGCAGGGGATTTCATGGGGAGCCTTGGACCTGCCAGTGATTGACAGACAAGGTAGGAAGGGATCGCAGAGAGTAGCTGGGTGCCAGGGGAGAAGCCGAGCCACAGAGTGGTTAGGAACATGTTCTGAGGAGCCAGTGTGCCTGGGCATGGATTCTGATCCTGACACTGATTAGCTGAGAGACAGACCTTGGGCAAAAGTCACTTAAGGTCTTCAGGCCCCAATTTCTAACATGCAAAAATGGACAATAATGAATCTATGTTAACTACAACAGGAATCTGAAGTTACAGGCTTCACTTTCCTATTGCTGCTGTAACAAATTTTACCACAAACTTAGTAGTTTACAACAATATAAATTCATGTCTTATAGCCCTGGAAGTTAAAAATCTGAAATTGATTTAATTAGGTTAAACTCCACCGGGTATTTCTTTCTCATAGCCCCTTTCTCCATCTTAAAAGCTCATCATTCCAATCTCTGATTCCATTACCTCATCCTCTTCTCTGCTTATCTTTTCAAATCTCCTCCTGAATCCCTCTTAGAAGGACTTTGTGATTCCATTTAGGGATCATCTGGATAATCCAGGATAATCTCCACATCACAATATTCTTAATTTAATCACATCTGCATAGTGCCTTTGGTCATGCAAGGTAACAGGACTCCCCGGGAAGGCTATTTACTCAACCTATCATAATATGTGAGTGAGATGCTTAGGCAAAGCTGATATCATATACTATCAGTTCAACAGAGGTTTTGTAATTGAAGTCATTGTATTATTTCTATTTAAAAATTCATGGCATTTCTTCAAAGGCCTACTGTGCCACAAATTAGTAGAAGTCACTGAAATATATACTTGTTCTTCTCCAATGCTCCCTATCACATCCTTGCATGTTAGGTTGACCAGCAGGATATAAGCCGGATGGCTCTTAGAAACAGTCACCTGAATTCACTGTCTGAACTGGGACACACTTCAGGGTGAAAGGAGAGTATGTGAACTGTTATTCTAAATCCACGCATGTAAATTGTGACTCTGCCAACATATGAGAAAATAGGGTCACCCTACACAGAAATGTATGGTGAAATCCTGCAGCCCTCTCTTCTGCATGGGTTTTCTTATGCAGTGTAGGTAGCACAGTTATGAGTTGGAGGAAAGATGCCGAATCCTCATTAGACTGTGCACGAGAAAGAAAGAAATCTATACTGCCACTGAGATTTGGGGCTTGTTTTTTTAGTGACCACAGCCTGCTCTGTCCTGACTAATGCTCTTGAACTCTGGCAACCTTGGTCTCACTGTATTTCTGAATAAGGGGAATTTCTATCAGAGTCTAACTGCACTTAAAGGTCAGGGCTTGCTCAGCAGCAAAGTTAGAGGAAGAAATACTGTAGCTGGGTACCCTGTGGCTGGGTTCCTTCCTGCAGGAGCTCTGTGGCTCTGCCTGTGGGCTTTTGACCTGGGACACAAAAATGAAAATTCCAGAGTTCTAACAATACTTGGCATTTCTTGATGATTTTTTATGAGAGAGCTCACTGGGCTTAACTTCCAGCAACTAGAAACTGGAGGTTCTATTTTAGAGCAAAGGCTTTATAAAGAACTGAAGTTTGCGTTTTGTTCCAGGGACTTTGTTGCCTAGAATCAAAGCATGCTGGGCTTTGTCAGCTAGCAGCTCCCACTGCAGCAGCAAACCCGAGGGCAGACCTTATGTGCACAGTGTGGAAAGAAAACTTGCTCACGCTGACTTCTTTATTCCCGTCAGTACACACCACAAGCAGCTGTAAACCCCTCTTATAAGGCAGCCAGCGCTGGCAATTTCTCATAGAAAAGTCTCAGAGAGTGCAGTTCTCAGAGGCATGTCATACTCGTTTATTCATTTCACTTTTTTTTTTTTTTTTTTTTTTTAGCATTTCTCACTTGAACAATTAGCCTCTGTCAGTTGATAAAGGGATGTGAAGAAGAAAAGGGCAAGAAAAGAGGAGTGGGAAGGAGCCAAGAGGAAGAAGGGAAGGGTAGCGGGCAGGAAGACTAGCAGAGTCACGGAGCACTGCATCAAGCACTTTTCTGTTGTGAAAAGGATATGCCTGTTTTCAGTTTTCATTGTGAGTTTTTTTGTTGTTCATCAAAAAACAGTTTAATGGCTCTTTATGAATTGTGCTGAATTGTTTAAAAAGTCCAATCTCCAAAAGGTTACATCCTGTATGATTCCTTTTATATAATATTCTTCAAATGAGGGAAGTACAGAGATGGAAAACAGGCAGTTGCTAGGGGCTAAGGAGGAGGTGGGGTGAGTGTGGCTATCAAAGGGCAACAGGGACCCTTGGGGAGGTGAACAAGTTTGCTCTCCTGACTGTATCACTGGGAAGATACTGTGTGGTGTTGTACCATAGTTCTGCAAGATGTCGCCATTGGAGAAAAACGGGTAAAGGGTACACTGGATCTCCCTGTTTTTTCTCTCTCCCTCCTTCCTTTGCTATGCCTTCTTCCACTCAGCTACATCCTCATCCCTCTCTGGATTATTTTTATAACTGCATTGTGAATCTACTGTTAATTTAAAAAGCATGGTTGAAAAACAACACTAAAGATACACGTATTAAATGGCCATTTACTCTTTGAAAATTAGCAAACATTTAAGGAGGCTAAAGCCACTAATGAAGGGAGTTGCTAATGTTCAAGCGAACAAATGATTAATTTCACTCTATTTTAAGGCTGGAAAAAATAAGGATGCCCATGGTGTATGGAATGCCTACCACAGGCCTTGTGCTGTACCAAATGTGTTAAATATGGCTTCTAATGTAGTCCCATATGGGAGTAGTTATCACCAATTTACAGATGAGGAATGGAAATAGAGTAACTTGCTCATGGTCTCACAACTAATAGGTGGTAGAACCAAAAATGAAATTAGGTTTTTATCCACTAGATATAAGTGATAAAACAAAAAATGAAACTAGGTTTTTATCCACTAGATATAGGTAGTAGAACCAAAAATGAAACTAGGTTTTTATCTACTAGATACATTGCATCCCAGACTTTTCTTAGCATCTAATTGACCTGAAGTCTTTTAGGATTCCTAACCTGTCCATAAGGGCAGAATTAGAACTACAACTAGAACTAGAACTAGAAATTGTGCCAGGTGTCTTGCCACCATACTATGCTGCCATGTGTGGTTGAGGAAAGACCGTGATGGCATTACTACCTATGATATAGGCAGAATAACCGCAAAAATCTCAAAATAGTTAGTGTCCAAAGTAAACAAGGTAAATGATATGAATTTACACCTGCTTCTGCTTTGAGTGTCTACTTAAATGTAAACAACATTTGTCAAGAGAATTCCCAAAGGTTTTCCAATTGATTTAGCTCCATGAGGCAAAAATCAAATGCTCTCCTAAAATGATAATATAATTTCACTGTTAAGGTTTGTTATTTTTTTTTAATCAAGGCAAATAATTTAGAAAACTGAATGAAAGACATGAAACTGAACATTTAACCCACATCTTAACAAAATAGAGAAGAATGAACAGATTTGCTAATGATACCCCTTGTCTCTCGCCTCCTTCTGAGTTCTACAAAGTGACTAACCTCCAGGAAACTCCCTTCTAGATGGCTGTGCAGTTGTATCCAAAATGACACCCGGCTTGGTTAATCAAGGAGTGCACACACTTCTCATTATTTTTATAGCAAAAACATAATATCAGGATATCTTGTTTTAAATTTCATCCAAGCATCATTATACCCCCAAAGTGCACATCTGATGAAAGTGGGGATGGTACTTCAAGCACAGATAATACAAAGGCTCTCAGCTGCTTGATGAACGAGAGTATATTTCACCCTGACACTGTTGCCGGCAAATCTCTGAGAGATGAGCATTTTGGAAATGCTATAAACAGCTTAGCCTTTTCTTAGCATTTTGAAGAGCACATTAATAGCCTGGCCTTTTCTTAAGGGCTTTCTTTTTCCCTTAGCCAAATTTGACAGTTAGAAGTGAACAGTGAGTGGATGGCATCAAAGTCAGTGCTGTGTTTTAGAAGCAGTGTGGAACTGATGTCATCTGGCATTGTCTTCAAAAGAATATAAGAATATTAAGTGGATGGCTCATGAACTTACATACAAAGGATACTCTTCACTTGAGGATGGAATGATAATGTCTCCCAGAAGAAAGATGTAATTCTAGATGCCCATAAAATCTATTCAGACAGCTCTTAGTTGGTTCAAAAAAAAAAAAAAAAAAGGAAAAGAAAGAAAATGTACAATTCTTAACTAAAAGAAGTTACATTCATATATATATATATATATTTAAATACTTAGTAAATACCTGCTATGGAATACATGGAAACTTGTGCTCTGTGCTGTAAATACCAGTTTAGAGGGTATCAGCAAAAAGAGACCAGAAGGCATGCAGTAAGAAAATAAAATTAGCCAAAGGAAGTTAAATAGCTTAGCGCGACCCTCTAGGATTTAGCATCCTTAGAAAAGAGAAGGAAGCTGTCCTATGTAAATAGGGGCATGTTCAACCCCATACGACAGCCAGAAAGACTTCATAGGTTATTTTAGAGTATCCTTTGAGAATCCACCTAGTTTATTCCCACCCTGTGAGCATAAACGTACTCAGCAACTCCATGACTATTACCTAATATATTTAGGAAAGACTGCTAACTAATTTAAAAAATAGCTTAAGTAGATCCCTTAGGAGAAGCCCCTGCTCAGAGGAGGAATAGGCCCAGAAATTGGGACTCACTGGATGCTGTCGCAGACTGAATTTTCCTCAAATGATTGCAACAGCAGCTCCTAGCCCACATTCCTTTCTTACAATTTGACTTTGATACTTTCCACCCAAAAGGATACAGTCTATGTCCAATCTTGAATATGGGTGGATCTGAGACTAGTAGGGAAGTTGTTATGGAATTTTTGATGCTAAGGTATAAAAAATGATGGAAATTTGTTGATTCTCTTGGGAGGCTCAATCTTGGCAACTCAGCCACCGTGTTGTGAAGAGGCCCAACTAACCACAGAGAGAGGTCTCATGTCCTGATCTGGCCCACAGCCACACTGTGGTCCCAGGACCCAACTGACAGCCAACATCAAGTACCATCCAAATGAGCTTTCAGTGATGCCAGCCACTAGCCATTCAATTATCCCAATCTTCAAGTCTTCCTAGCCAATGCCCCAGATACCATGGAGCAGAGACAAGCTGCCCTACTATGCTCTTCCCAACATGTGACCCACAGAATCTTAGAGCCTGACAAAACTACAGTCATTTTATGCCACTAAGTTTGGGGTGCTTTATTACGCAAGGTTAGCAATTGGAACCCATGACCATGGGAACACATGATGAGAAGTGATATGTATAGCCATACCTAGCACTTGAAGTACTCCAGCCTTCTGTGAATGTACCTAGAGGCTTCACTGTAGGCATTTATAGTCTCCCACTATAGCCACATACTAGGTAAACAAGTCTACTTACAGGGTTTCCTTTCAAGTGAACTCAAGCAGCTTTAGATGATAGTAATGGTAACTATATTGCTTAGTCCATGTCAGGCACTGTTCTCAGAATTTTACATGAGTTAATTCACTTAATCCACATGATGACCCCATGTGAGAGTGGTCAGAATCAAAATGGAGTCACTTGTGTCAAACTCAACAAAATAAATAAGACCAAGAAGGTTGTGAGGGAGGGAATCTCATGCACATATGCCTGACAACAAGAATTATCACAAAAGCCTCTGACAGAACCACAACCTGACACAAAGGCTACCACAGCCTTAGACAGAAAATATATCTGTGAGGAAATCTGTCCAGCCATGGCCTGGTCAGCCTTGGGCCAACACTACCTTTGTTAATGATCCTTGGAACCAAGCATTTTTGTTTAAAAACAAATGATTTTGCCTTTAAAAATCCCCCCTTGCCGTAAACTCCTTGATAGGCCCATACATACTCTCAGTGAAATGTTCATTACTGAATAAATTTATTGATCCTCTGAGAATTTCTGTTTGTTATTTAGTCGAAATCTATGAAATGAAATATTTTTATTCCCATTCTACGATAGGGAAACTCAAGTATTTGGGTTAAACAACTTGCCTAAGGTTATACAACTCAAAACACAGCAGAGCTGGGCTGGGATTTGGAGCCAGGCAATATGTCCCTCTGCCTATCCATCAATGACCACATCTACAACATCATAAACCCTGACTCTAACTCTCCCTCGGGAACCCATTATAAATCTAGTCCCCCACCTGCATGGCCAAGAGGCCCTATCTGAAAAGTCTGGGCAGAGCTGGCTTCAGGATAATGATAGTGGTCAAAAAGAGGCTCTGGAGTTGGCCACTCTTAACTGTGACAGGTACAATTCTGTGACTTTGGGCAGGTCTTTTAAACACTCTGACCTCGTTCACCCTTCATCTTCATGCAAAATGATCATCCATCTTAACAACACAAGCAACAGCAGTGTAAGCAACAGCCCGAATCCTCATTCTGGATCGTCAGCTCCTCCAGGCAAGGACTCCGTCTTTGCCATCACCAATTCCTCCATTGAGTCCAACCCAGAGCCTGGCACTCAGTTGCAGCTTGTAAATAGAGCTAGGGTTTTTTTTTTGTTTGTTTGTTTTTTAAACATTTCACTTTACTTTTCTCTGCATCCAGGGCTTCTAGGATTTATTCCATTCTCTCCATCCAAGTAATCAAAACCAAAAAATCAAAAAGTGCTCCTTGAGAAAAATCACAACCACTGAGCCAACTGCCAGGGGTGAGGTTTTTACTTTTTGTCCCTTTCGTCAAAAGTCTTTCTAATAAGAGGAAAATACTTCCATGAATGTCCTTGGACATGTTTGTATTTTCCCAAGGGTACTCTTATCATTTTGCAATCATTTTTCCAAGCAATTAGAACTTTTAACCATGGGTCACTAGCTTAATTTCAAAGAGGGAATCAGTGAATCCCTCTAAAAATATACGGAAGCTCATCACCTTCAGAGCTGGGCGAGGCTGCCAGGGGAGCCCAGGAGTGGTCTCAGTTCTCAGGCCTCTTTCCCCATCTGGACTGTAATTGCTTTCGTGGTTGTCTGTGTCCTGCACTACACCACAGCTCTCTCGAAGGCAGAGACTGGCTTTTACTTTTGTCAAAGCCTCACACAGTGGCTGGTACAGAGGAGGCACTTCACAAATGTTTACTGTACCAATGACTGAAATTGATGGCCCCAAAGACACTGATAATGGCAGAGCAGCAATCCAGGGCTATCTCTGGAAGATGTATCATGAGCTATTCATTTATTTAACATTTTGTTGAACACCTGCTGGGGGCCAGACTTGGGAAAAAGCATTGAGAATAAAAATACAATATGACTCAATCTTATATAAGATCCAATCAGCACTAGTAGGGGAGAGAAAAGTGGAAGTACATCGCCATAACACATTTTGATCAACTACTATTGAGTGCATAGAATATAAGCCAAGGGCTTAAAAGTAATGAAAAAGTGGTGATCTGAGTTAGGTTAACACAAGTTTAGATGTACTATTGCCCATTTCTATGCGATACCCAGCACAATGTAAGAGGCTGGTGTTGTGAGGCAACTGCTTCAGCTAACATGCAGGACTCATAAGAGGTCAGAAGAGACAATAAGGTGTAGGTAGTCATGTGATGGAATCCATACATTAGCCGTAAAGATGAAATAACTTAATAAACTGAGGGATGTTAACATAGTGGAATGATAATTTACTCACTAGCAAAAGATTGATGTCAACATCTTATCATAAAAATATCAAAAATGATAATTAAATAAACAATAAGGATAAGGATGTGGCTCAATAACAGAGCAGTTATCCAGCCTGTGTGAGGCCCTGGGTTTGATCCACAGCACCATAAATAAACAAACAATAAATCATGAACACACTAAATTCAGCCATGTAAAAAGGAATGTACATTAGTAAAGCACATACTAACATGCATTTCACTAGAATTTAACTATCATTATGGACTTTTAGGTTAAATTTACATATTTCAAAGAAACATTGCACAAACTAATTTATGTTCAATAGGAGCTACAGAAATAATGGCAGACATCAGGCTGAGATGCTTTCTGAGACTTGAGGCATTTCTATTTATTATGAGACAAATTCATAGCTATTATAATCCACCACAGTCTCCTGCATGGCATTGACTGTCTCACTAGAACTCTGACTTTCCAGGTACCTCTGTTTCCTTCTTGCATTTGCCTAATAAAATAATTTGCTTCTATTGGCATTTTTCATTCCTATATCAAAAAGCCAAGTGCTGCTTGAGAAAAATCACAAGCCAAGAAGCCTAGTATCCTCACAAACATGACTTTTAAATCTCAATGTGGCCCTCAATCTTCTATTTGTCCTGGGACAGCTTCCTTACCCATGGCCCTGGATGATGATGATATTCAAGATTTCACCTTTCTAGACATCTGTGCTCTCCAGCTTCCTGTCCCACTCTACTGAGTTGGGAAAATTAAAACCACTGGCTGAACTTCCCCAATTTCTCCTATTCTTTTCTTATGCAATTACCTGTATCCCTCTCCACCTTGAGATGCCATCTAAAGGCCTACAGGAGGAAGTTTTGTTTTGTTTTTTTTTTTTTTTGCTCCAAGTATGCCCTCACTTGTGCTATACAAATCTGTCTGTTCCCTGCCCCCTCCTTATGGCTCTGCTTCACCCTTGGTCCCTTCAGGCATCCTCTATGCCCCCTAATTCTTTTCCCAACCACCCTTGCTCTTCAGTTCTGTGGCTTATTCTGGCCATTTCCCTACATTCCTCATTTTGTTTTCCCATGCTCTCAACTCTTCTTAAAGATCAGTCTACTCTAGCGACCTTTTCTTTCTCATCTCACTTTCTCACATCTCAATTCCCTAGAGCACCTGCTTCCACTATTCTATTCTAGGTGTTGCCTTGTCACTCTTTTTTTTTTTTTGGTACTGGGGATTGAACCCAAGGGTGCTCTACCACTGAGCCACATCCCCAGCTCCTTTTATTTTTTATTTAGAGATAGGGTCTCTCTGAGTTGCTTAGAGCCTCATAAAGTTGCTAAGGTTGGCTTTGAACTCTCAATCCTCCTGCCTCAGCCTCCCAAGCCCCTGGGATTACAGGCTTGCACCACCATGCCCAGCTGCTTCCACTAGTCTATTAAGTCATTCCCTGGATGGGTGTTAGTTAAAAATGCAGATCTGGAGATGGGGGCTAAGAGCACTGGTAGAGTACTAGCCTCACATGCACAAGATCCTGAGTTTGAGCCCCAGTTACACACACACACACACACACACACACACACACACACACACGATAACAGTGTGGGTCCTGAATTTAGTTGGACCTGGATTTGACTCCTGCCTCTTCCACTTATAAGTTCTAAGACCTGAGCATGCTACTTAATTTTCCTGTTCATCAGTTTCTCATCTCAACAGTAGGGATAGTAATGGTAACCCATTTCAAAGGTTTCTTGTGATATTAAGTGATATAATGTATATAAACACTTAATGATGTCTGCACATGCCATGTGCTCAAGAAGTATTTATTATTATTATTACTATTAGTAGTAGCATTTGCATTGCAATCACTATTATCACACTGTTAGATGCTACACTAGGTCAAGCTAAAAATCCTAAACTTAAAAAAAAAAAAAAAAAAAACCACAACCACTAAACTTGTATAACCAAGAAGAACTATTTTGCAGTTTTTGTATATAATCTCTTTGATCTCTTAATCTTTAAAGCAGGATCTACTCCTAGGAACCTACCTCTTCTCCATTCTAGTCTATTCAAATCATACACACTCATACATTAATCATTAATCTGTTCAATTTATAATACTTTCACACATGTATATGTGTAATTGATAAGGCAAATTGATTTGTATCATGTGTACTAATGAAAATACTTAATTTAGCTGGCAATAGGACTTTAATCTGTGTTTCCTTTGCAGCTACAAAAGTATCTATACCAATGTACTGTATGCAGCAGATAGTCAATAATTATGATGGACAGGTAGTTGTTTAAAGGACTTAATCACAGTAAGAAGAGAGAATATTTTTAGCATCATGTTTGAATCCTACCTGACATCTTGGGAAATGCAATAATTCAAACCTACGCAGGCAATTAAAGGAATGCTTTTTATTGCTGCTTGACCAGAAATCATACCTAATGGTCTCTGATACACTGTGATTAATCACTAAGATGGTTAGTTTGGGACATTCATTCCCTTCCTTCATGTCCTGCTATTCTCAGTCTCTTTATGTCACAAGCCATGCATAGCAATATTTATTTTAATTAGGAAGAGGTAATACAAGCAAAGGTAATTTGTAATAGGTATGTTCAGTAAGGAACCAAATTGCACAGCAAGATCTCATACTGGTGACAAAAAGACCTCCACTAAAGCATGTAATTTTGCCTAACAATTTATTTCTTGGGACAAATTCATAAATGCCCAAGTCCTGTCCCAGCACTATTAGGTCTTGCTCTCAGAAGAAATACAGGAGGAGGTTCAAGTGAGAGGTACCCTTTCTTGGATCCTTCACCACTGAGATCCCATGTTGGGATCTTGACCTAATCCCTAAGATAGAATAATAATTTTACATTATGGGAAAAGAAAATGATTTCCATCTTTTATTCTACCTTTAATATTTTTCAAAACAAATTTGGCTACTAAAAATCTGATTGAAATTAGTCCACAAGGATGAAGCACACAGGGAAGGTAGAGACATGGTGGAGATGATGACGATAATGACAGTGATGCTTAAATATTTCCCAAACATTTCATTGTAAGCCCTAGGACAAAATATTTAACTATATTATCCAACTTAGTCCCCACAATTGTGAGAGCTTCATATTATGACCTATGAAAAACACCCTGAAGCTTAGAGAAATTAAATAATTTGCCCAAGGTCATACCACAAATGACACTCAAGTCAACCCAAGTGTCAGAAACCAAATCCACTGACATCAGTCATCATGTATCTTATGATTAACAATTTTTTTGTGACCTATTGCTAACCATGGGTTGTCTAAAATTAGATTTAGGCTTGGTTTTACTACATCTGACAGAGTAAGTCTAAATATTTCCATAATAAAAATTAAGCTCCCCATTTAAAAAATGGGAAAGGGCCATGAATAGTCAATTGAATTTTCTAAAAGCAAAGATTAAATTACTTTAATTTAAAACTCAAGGAAATTCAATTTGATTCAAGAAACAGTAACAGTGAGGTTGGTGTACATGGTGCCGTGAGAGTTCAGGGATGGGGGGAGCAGTGTCACTGGCCCTATAAGCTAAAATTCTAACAATAAAAAGGGCACAGATTGTTGATAGGTCTTACTTCAAATGTCCCTTTGAGGAGGAGACATGTTCAGGAGAACACCCTATCTAAGCTGTGGCTCCATTCCCTGATACTCTATCAGAGAGGCCTACAAATATAAAGTCCCAGAAAATAAATAGTTTAGGCTTTGTAGACCACACACTCTGTTATGGTTTAGATATGAGATGTCCCCTGAAAGCTCATGTGTGAAACAATGCAGGAATGGTCAGAGGTGAAATAATTAGATTATAGAAGCTAAACCTCATCACTGGATTAATCCACTTGTTGGATAAATCATCTGAAAGGACTCCTGTAGTGGGTGGCAACTATAGGCAAGTAGGGTGTGGCTAGAGGAAGTAAGCCTTTGGAATTTATATTTTGTCCCTTAGTGCCTCTCCTGTCTCTGACTCTCTAGCTGCTATGACCTGAGTGGCTTCCCTCCACCACAACATTCTGCCATGATGTTTTGCCTCACCTCAGACTCCAGAGTGGAGTCAACCGACCATGGAATAGGACCTCTGAAACTGTGAGCCCAAATTAAATTTTTCCTCCTCTAAGCTCTTCATGTCAGGCATTTCATGATGAAAAGCTGATTAATACATGGTGGTCTCCACCCATCTCTGCTGTTATACTAAAATACTAGCTATGTACCACAAGTGAAAAAACAGGCAAGACTATTCCAATAAAACACCATTTTAAAAAACAAACAGTGGCCCAGATGCAGTTCACAGGCTATAATTTGCAAGTCTCTCCTCTTGTATATTGCTTTATTTTATTTTTTTCCTTTTCAGCACATGACAAAATTTGGAACTATCTTGCTTATTAATTGCTAAGCATTTCCCTCCACAAAAATGGCCGTTCCTTGAGAGCAGGATTCCTATTGCTTATCACAGCTGGCTTTCCAGTGCACAGGAGGGATTTCCTGGCATGCAGACTGTTCACTCTAAATATTTGTTACATAAGTTAATGAGAAAATACCATTTCACAAATATAAGATACAGATTTACAGCGAACATATAAAATGTATTTGGCCTTATTAAAAATAAGAATAAAATAATGACATGCTACTTTTCACTTTTCAGAATTAATAACAGTATAGAGAAGGAGAAGAGGGAGGTAAGGTCTAGTGTAAATTAATGTGTTTGTAAACTGGTCCTCTCATCTACTACATAGAACAGAGAAAATTGGTGCAACATTTCTGGACAGCCATTTTCAATCATATAGAAAAAAATATACATATATATATATATACACACTAATTCAAAAAGGACAAAGGATTGAATAGATATTTCCCCAGAAAAGACGTACAAATGACTAAAAATCATATTTAAAGCTTCTCAACATCATTAGTCCCTAAAGAAATGCAAATCAAAATCACAACAAGATACCACTTCACACCCATTAGGATAGTTTTCATTAAAAGAAAAGAACAATACTTGGTGAGAATGTGGAGAAATTGGAATTCTTGTGCATTTTTAATAGAAGTATAAAATTATATAGCGGCTATGGGAAACAGTTTGGGGGTTCCTTAAAAAAATTAATACCATGGGGATCCAGCTACTCCACTCCTAGGAATATACCCCAAATAATTAAAAACTAGAACTCCAATATATACTTGCACAACCATGTTCATAAAAATCTTATTTACAATAGCCAAAATGAGAAACAACCCAAATATCCATTAATGGATGAATTGATAAACAGATGTTGTATATAGATATAGAGGAATATTATTCAGCCTTAAAAAAAAGGTATAGGGTTAGGAAGGACAGCAGAATGAAACAGACATTATTACCTTATGTACATACATGACTGCATGATCAATATGATTATACAACATGTACAATCAGAAAAATGAGAAATTATACTCCATATATGTATGACAAAAAAAATTAAGAATGAGGGTTGGAATGGTGGCTCAGTGGTAGAGCACTTGTCTAGAATGTGTAAGGTACTGGGTTTGACTCTCAGCACCACATATAAATAAATAAAATAAAGGTCCATTGACAACTAAATAACATTTAAAAAAAATAAAGAATGATAATTTTTTTAAAAAAGCAATAAAATATTGATACATGTTACAACATGGGTAACTTTGAAAACATTATGCCTCACAAAGTAAGCCAGATATAAAAGATATATTATATGACTCCATTTATATGCAGTACCAAGAGTAGGCAAATTCAGAGAGATGGGAAGTAGAATAGGGGTTATCAGGAGATGGGAGGGGTTATCAGGAGCTGGTCAAAATTATTTTTATATGTATATTTTATAATAAATATATATACATACTTTTTACTCCAAAATTCAATACCTTAAAATGACCTTTGAGGATATAACATAGAAATATGTATGTACTATAATCCCAGAATCTCTTTATTCACCATTAATAGTGCCTGACACAACAAATATATAATAGAGACTATTACAAAGGCTTTTTTTTCCACATAAAAATACGTCCATGGCATTATTGTTCAAGGAACAAAAGCAAGTCACAGAAAGCATAATCTCATTGATAGAAAAATTCTAAAGTTCATCTATGAAGGGAGAACATTCTAGATATTTCCAAAGTGCTAATAGGGATTATGATCCAAATGGCAGATTTCGAGTGATTTTAAAATGATCTACTACATAATTTTCTGTACTAACTGAACTTTTTATCCCACACAGAATATTCTTAACCAAAGTAATATGCTATTGTGAACTCATTTTTTCACATTAATTAAGGAAGGTGAGACCCTTGGTACTTGCAATTAGATGTTTTTTGTGTTTTCATTTCCATAGCAATAATACTACTTGTGAATAACCAGATACAATTTGAAAGGAAAGATACATACCTCAGTTAATGGTGTTGGCTCTCTGTCACTCAAAAACAGAGCTAATATTTCAGAGCAGCATTCAATAATCATGTTCTAGAAACAGGAAGAATATAGCAATACAGTGAGGTTGGTATTATTGGTCAAATACTGCACATTTAATGATAAACGATTAGTTTCCTTTGTCTCGTTTTGCATCTCCGGACCCTAGTTCCCAAGATGAGAAAAAGAGGATCAGAATCACCATTTCTTAAATCATCTGGGTTATTTGAAAGGATACAGGATGGTCACAAAATATAAGGTCTGCAATTAATCGTGAACAATACATGATTTTAGGATTCTTTCTCTGTAATTCACAGCTAAGAATCATGTCACAGAGTAATAACGAGCAAATAATTCACACCAAATTAAGATTTTAGAAAATCACTTTTCTTCTGAGAAGAGAGTCCTGGACTCAATCCCTGGGAGGGATTTAAGCAGAAAAGAATAACTGGGATTGGGAAAGAAATAGGAAAAGAAAATGGAAGAGCATGCCTACACTGCCTGTTGAGGACACTGCCATGGCCCCACTGAATGGACACACCAGGCAGCCACTGGGCCAGATGTGGCATGGTTTGTCTAGAGGAGGAAACAGATGACAGAGAGAACTTTGTTGCCTGAGGGCGCCAGTGCAGCCTTGGCTCCTGCCTCTCCAGCTCCGTTTTCTGTGAGGCCCCCTGTGCCCTGTTCCAGTCGCTGGCTCTGCACAGGCTTACTTATTGCATGCTGACAAGTTTGTACCTCCTCCCTCGCTTAATTTGCTTGAGCTAGTGTTGTTTTCTTTATGTACAACTAAAAGAGCGGTGGCTACAAATTGTCAGAGATAAGCTATGCCTACCTCACAATGTTGCTAGCATCCAGCCTGACAGAAGCAACAAGTTATTTTTTATGATAGAATTAATATATGCATGTAGTAGCATCCAGAATATTACAATGATAAAAGTATTTTCCTGTTTAAATTATAACTGAGCAATGCTGGTTAAAACCTTAAAATAAAGAACCAAACAACAACAGACCTTACAGCCCAAAACCAGGTTATGTGCAAGCTTTAGTAAATGAATACATATGGAAAAGATCCAATTTTAAAATTATGAAACTATAATTCCACTTTAACAACTATTCAAGATATTATAGTAGGTGCTGTGGGACACAAAGATGAAGAAAGACAGCCCATTCTCATATAAAATTTACAATTACTAAAAAAAAAAAACAAATTTATACATATCCAAGTTAAATATCAAGTCAAATATGATCAGATCATATCAGTTGTGACATGTTATAGACAGAAAGGTAGGATACTAAGCAAGGTAGGATACTATTGCATACTAAGCAATTCTTAGTATGAGGAATGAGGAAGACTTCCTGGAAGAGGTTTGTATGAACTGAAAGAATAGGAGGCTCTCCTGTGGGATCCAGGGTCCCCCAGGGGGAGAGAGCCATGTATGCAATTAGCTTTGAGGTAGCACAGGAATCAGAAATGGTCCTTTCTAGTGTGGCGTGGTGGCACATACCTGGAATCCCAATGGCTCAGGACAGTGAGACACGATGTTTGCAAGTTCAAAGCAAATCAATGAGGCCCTAAGCAACTTGCTGCCTTTTGACCTCAAATATACAGTTTTTAAACTTGGTATAGGTGAAAATAGCTCTACTTAAAGTTTCCATTAAAAGACTAGTTTGCATATTAGTCCTTGCCTGCACTTCTAAACAGTTAGTGCCACTGTCTTCCTCACCCCGAGTGAGGTAGAACCAGCTTCATGAAATGCCAGGTTATAAATTCCAGAAGTTAAGCACAGACTTTCAAGTATTACCATTAATTTGAAAAGCATAAGGCTAAACTCAGAAGAATCATTAATAAAATGCTTAGAAAATGATGGGCATCCTTCAAGGGAAGACTATAATCTTAGTAAAGTAATATTATCAAAAGACACTGTTCTTTTTATTTTCAGAATTCTGTCAAGGGAAACACTGCCAATAAAATAATCAGTATTAAAATGCCATGCAGACTTCTGGCTATAGAAAACATGTGAGGTCTGTGTTCATTCAATAATCACATATTGTGATCAGGTAGCTATGCCAGAGGTCAGAGAAAGCAAATCCCTATCCTTGAGGAGCTCCTAGTCTAGGGATGACTTTACATAATTCATTAGTACACCTATTATTAGTTACCCATTATAAGAGCATTTTAGAAGAGCTGCTAGTAGAAATTACAAACCAGTTTTGGAGCATTTTAAAGGGCGGTGTGTGATGCCCTTTTCTTTATTTCTTTTTTTTTTAAGTAAGAAAATATGTTTCAAGAAGTTAATGTTGATCAGTGCAGCTATTCAAGTGTACAAAGTAATAGGGTGTTTTTCCCTCTCACACTGTCCCTGGTTAAAGGTACTTTGACTGCCCATCATTGATAAGCAGGTACAGATTTGTTGCCATTAAGCAAACTTGATTTATGTGTGCTCTATAAAGGTTTTTTGTAACTTCTTAAAATTGTGATTTTTCTTCATTGACTTAATGACAAACTTAATGTATGTAATTGTCTATGCATTTTAAGTTAAACTGCCTAAAATGTGATTTAAGACATGTACATTTGTTTGTATTATGAACTGTAAGCAATCTGAGATGTTAGGTTTTATCACCTGCTCCTGTATCTGTAAACAAAGAAATGTTGCTTTAAGAAGTAATTATAATTAGGAATAGGCTATGGATGTGATACTTGATATTTTTTAAGATAAACTTGTTTGCTTTTGTGTATTATACCTGAAAGCTTTTTTTAAAAAAATGTATTTTCATGGTTAAAAAAACCAAAAAACAAAAAACAAAAATGAGCTGAGAATGTGGCTCAGTGGGGAAGGAAGGAAGGAGGGAGGGAGGGAAGGAAGGAAGGAGGGAGGGAGGGAGGGAAGGAAGGAGGGAGGGAGGGAAGGAAGGAGGGAGGGAGGGAAGGAAGGAGGGAGGGAGGGAGGGAAGGAAGGAAGGAGGGAGGGAGGGAGGGAAGGAGGGAGGGAGGGAGGGAGGGAGGGAAGGAAGGAAGGAGGGAGGGAGGGAGGGAAGGAGGGAGGGAGGGAGGGAGGGAGGGAAGGAGGGAGGGAGGGAGGGAGGGAGGGAGGGAGGGAGGGAGGGAAGGAAGGAGGGAGGGAGGGAGGGAAGGAAGGAAGGAAGGAAGGAAGGAAGGAAGGAAGGAAGAATGTTCCGTTCTGCAGACCTGTACAGGAAGCAAAGCAGTAAGCTTGGTGACAAATAACTGGAGAGGTCAGTTTATAGCAGGTCACATAGGAGTGAGGAAAGGAAGTGGACTGAGGGAATAGTGATAGAGATTGACTTAAAAATGTGATTCAGTTTAAAGGTGAACTGGCCTAGAAGAAGACAAGGGGAAGAGAAATCAGCTATAAGGCTGCTCAGACTGTCTGGGCAGCAAGTGATTTTCACTCAGGATTGTGAGAGAAAAGAGGCCAGGTTTGTGGGGCTAAAAGACGGAGGGCAGGCAGGAGGCCCAGCCCTGATCAGGTACATCAGGATGTGGAGCCTTCCGGGCTCCCAGACCACTTTACCAGACAGAGGGGAAGTACACCCACTCCTATGCTCCTCCAATTTATCGGTATTTTTATGTCTCTAATTGAGTTCTTAGGACTGGTTAAAGTATGTTTTCTCTATATATAAAAATTTCAATAACAGCCATGATGGGTTATTGTCATGATTTTGTCAAGAGCTATCAAGCAAAATGACGCCGTCTATATCATTAATCATTATTTCACATAACAGATGAAGATAGCAGTATTACCTGATAAATGCCTTCCACTGCCTGTCTCAACATTTATCACACAGAAATTTTGTCTCCACAACATTCTATTACTCTGGCATTATCTGAAGTAAACCACATACTCCCACTGTAAAATTGGCTGATCTGAGGTTGGGCTGTGAGTACCTCCCGTGGCCTCACTACCGCAGAAGTGAAGACAGGAAAAGCACAGAGTGCAATCCTAATCAGAACACAGCTGGAGGCGTGCTGAGGTTGGTGGGGGAACAGGGAGGGTGCAGACGGACCTTTGCTCAGTCCTCAGTACTGTGAGAGCGTGGATGTGGAGTGTCCCCCACTGGCTCCTGTGGTAAGGACTGTCCACCACAGTGGTGCTCTTGGGAATGGTGGAAACTTGAAGAGATGGGGCCCAGTTGGAGGAAGCAGGTCACTGAGGAGTGTTTTTGAAGGGGTTTATTTTCCCCATGCCCCTTGCATGGGCAAAATATGCTTTCTCTCTTCCTCTTTCTCTCTCTCTGCTTCCCATGAGGTAAGCACATTTGCTCCCCATGCACTTCTGACCATGTTTCCTCACCACGAATTCACAGCAATGGGGTTAAGCAACTATGGACTAATATCTCTGACACTGTTTAGCCAAAATAAATCTTTCCACCTTTTAGGTTTATTTATGTCAGGCATGGGGGATGTCCTTCTGAGAGACTTGGACATATTAAACCCAGTTCTTGGGATGAGCTGAAATCCTCATAATTTTTTACATGTAATAGGAAAGAAACTTTTTTTTTCAAGCTTTCAAACTCTGGCTTCCCTCATTACTCCTTCATATACCAATATGGCTGTTTTAGCAAATTGTAGGGGTAGATAGTGGGATGCCCTTCCAGGTGAGATGCTGCCCCTGCCTCCTCCTAACCCCCCAGACCTCAGCTTGACTTTCCACAGTCCTTTCCTAGAGAGCAAAGTTCTTTCACTATTCACTCAACATCTGTGGTCTGCCTCCAGCATGCCCAGGGAGTGATGACAAGATGTTAACAAGACACAAAGAGAGTTTTAAGGAGCTCTTGGTCCAGTGGGAGGAACAGGGGAGACAGACTCCTCCAGCACTATGTGGTGTGGGCAGAGAGGAAGCAGCACTCATTCCAGGGATCTCCCCAGACCCACCTCCCCCTACATTCCCCCTACACTTCTTCCACAATGGATATCTTACCGTCCCCTGAACATAAGATTCCGCTCTGTGACTTCATAACTCATCTCTTGCTCTATTCTCAGTCTGGAATGAGTTTCTCTACAGGTATCCAACTAGAAGTTTCACAAATAACTACTGAAGAAGCACTAGGTATCTACGATATAAAGATCAATAAGATATCTAAGCAAAGGAATTCACAGTCAAGAGAGAAGAAGAGCTGCATAAATGGCTAATTACTAAAGCAATACAGCAAGGGCATAGGATATTTTGGGATAAGAGGAAAAGTGACTTTCTTTTCAGTCTACAGGAGTTATTATAGAATGTCATTTGAGCTATTTAATAGTACATTATCTTGCTTAGTTTTCTCTACACACACACACACACACACACACACAATCTATGTAAATAAGATTTTAAAAATAATAAATTGGAATAGTTTTCATCAACAGCCCTACCATTGAAAAAGAAGGATTACAGAAACCTTGCCCTTCTGTACAGTATAGAAACTGCATCATGGAGAGTCAGTCAGAAAGTTGGACTACATAATAAAAGACCTAAGTGAGAGCAGGAAGAAGATAAGAAACAAAATGCTGCACACTAGCTGGAGGAAGAGTGTTAGGAGTTTAAGCCAGCGTTAGGGTTGCTGTGGATGTCAGGAGATACCAGAGCTTTTGCTACAGTTTGGATAGGGCATCACTATGTCCCCCAGAGGTTCATGGCTGGATCCCCAGAGTGGCAGCCCTGGGAGATGTTGTGGACCTTTAAGAGGCAGGGTCTAGTAATAGGTCCTTAGGTCACGAGGGGGAGCATGATCTCAGTAATCGTTCTCTGTAACCCCTAGAATTCTCTTGAGAGGGATGTTATAAAAGGATCAAGCCTAGCCCATCTAGCTCTCCCTCTAGTTCCCAGTTCAAGATGTGATCTTCAGTTTTTGTTATACCATCTGCCATCTACACTGGGCCCCTCACCAGAGTCAGAGTCTGAACTTTGAATCTCCAAAACAGTGAGCTTAATAAACCTCTTTTCTTCCTAGGTAGCATATGTCAGTAATTTCATTACAGTTGCAAATGCTAGCTAATACAGCTGAGAAAAAAACTAAAAGTAGTTTTGCTATGTGTTATTAAAAATTCACCCCAGCTTTTTCACTGTTGTGACTAAAAGACCTGACAAGAACAATTTTAGAAGAGGAGAAGTTTATTTGGGGGCTCAGAGTTTCAGAGGTTGTAGTCCACAAATAGCCAGCTTGATTCTTCAGGGCCCGCGGCAAGGCAGAACATCACGGTGTAAGGGTATGGTGAAGGGAAGCAGCTCAAGCCATCACACCAGGAAGGAGACAGAAGAGAGCTCAGCTCTCCAAATATGTACCCCAGAGGCACACCCCCAAAGACCTACCTCCTCCAGCCATACCCTACCTGCCTTCAGTTATTACACCTAGTTAATCCCTAAAGGGGATTAATTCACCAATTGGGTTAAGGCTCTCATAATCCAATCATTCCATATGAAAACCTTGTATTGTCTCACACATGATATTTTGAGGGATACCTAATATCTAAACTATAATACCCCTAAATGTTCTTATGAGAAATTCTGAAAGATATAGAATGTTTCCAGTGATTTTCAACATCACACTTCAAATGCCACTTTGCTGAGAAGGCTAGCAGGTGGTTGGAATCATTATGAATGACCACTGGGTACTATATGTGGCCACATTCACACAATGTTTAAGCTTCTCCATCTGTATTCATTCCTGAATGTCTTCACATCGCCAGGCCTAGAACACTTTTTCACATAATGGTTTCTCAGAAAGAATTTGATAATTGAAGCTCATGTTCAATTATATTTTTCTATATGCTTTTATAGGACTTTGATTTTTCAAATATGACTATATACTAATTTTAATTGCCTTGTTACACCCAGGTATACCTTAAATATTTGCCAAATTAATCATAGGTGATCTGGAAAACTTGTATTCAGCTTCCTATATCAGTATACTATCGTTCCAAATAAGGGTTTGCATCTTTCATTTACTTTTAAAAGTCTGGTATGCTCTGAACGTGCCCTTGAGCTCTCTAAAAGATTAAAATAACTCAGTCATTCTGAGCCAGTGTTGTTCATTTCAGAAGGGTACACAGGTTTTCAAGCAAGAAGTGATTGGAAGACCTGTTCTGTAGCTCTCGCTCCTAATTTTAACTTAAATTAATATCTATATTCTAAAGTTCTTGGCTTATTTTAGAAAAGAAAAAAAGAGGGAATGAGAAAGAATGTGATTTACTATCCCACATATTTGGACTCTTATAGTCCATAAAAGGCACATTTTTGGACTCTTATAGTCCATAACCCACCAACAATATATATTGTAATAGAAATAAATATATCAGATTATAGAAGTTATGAAATCCTATCCAATTCCAGACCAGAAACAATCTTGTCAAGTGTTCTAGTTAACTTCTAATTAGCTCCAAGTGAAGGTTGTCATGACAATGAATGACCAAATTTAGTCAATGAGATTTATTTGCTATAACCCAGAATCTAACTTCCCTCCCCCCTCCCCCGCCCCCGTGCTGGTTAGTATTATGGGAAAAAAGGAAAAAGAAAAAGTTTATTTGACTTCCATTTCTCAACTTTCAAATGCTGAGAGCTAATTTGCTTGTCAATTCACCCAAACAAATATTAGTGTTTCTTCCATCTGGTGATGTTCTTTCATATAGAGGTAAGAACTGGGACACATCTAAAATGCCCTAATTTAAAGATAAGGAAACACTTTCGAGGTGCATAAAACAAATTCAAAAATTAAAAAGCGAACATCAAATTTGAAGGAAATTTGTTCTACTCCAGAGTTGATGCACTGGCACTTACCATTCAGACCTGGAAATGAAAGCAAGCCACAAACCTTCACCAAGTCAAGGCAGGTCCTCTGGATTCCTGCTTGCGCTTACATTCAAACACCACTCTCTCCTCATCCCTATTTATTCCTGATTTGTTTATATTCACAGACAACCTCCTGACTTAGATCCTTGGCTCTTTGTTATGAATTCAATACCTACATCATGGACATTCTGGTGACTCTCATTCCACCCAAAGAACTCATCTTTCCACCTCACAGCAGTATTTGAGCACAAAGATTATGTATTTTAGAAATGAAGGGAAATTATTCCTGGAAAGGATAACTGAATTGAGTGGTACAGTACATTCTAGAATCTCTCCTCTTATGGATGCTCATTCTCCTGTGTCAGTCAATCTAAGTTGAAAAGACAAATGAGTTTGGGTTAAAACTGTAAAGGAGTGGATTTAGTGACATTTTCAGCAGAAAATATTCTAGACTATGGCTCAAAGATAGCAATTTAAATTAATAATTAAATTAATATCTATATTCTAAAGTTCTTGGCTTATTTTAGAAAAGAAATATTTTTTCTTATTTTAGAAAAGAAAAATCTGATAGGTTTTTTTCTGTTACGGAAAAGGATTATTAGTGTCCTACAAAAGATTTGTTTAAATTAAAAGTTGAATTCTTGAAAATAGACATGAAACCCAACATACACTTTATTTTTAAAAAACTACATGTACAAAATCTCTTGAGTTTGAGATAGTTTGAGCTATCTGATCTATTGGAGGACTTATTTTAGGGACTCAGTATATCAGTAAGCATCTTAATTCATATTGCAACATCTGAGGACACTGAAAAAGATATACAACCAAAATTCTAAGACATCTGTTCTATGATAAATGTAGGCACAGAGCACAGAAGACACAAATGCTGGGAGCTGGCATTTTGTGAAGGCTAACTATACTTGCCTGATAGATTCTCTTACATCTGGACTGGGTGCCTTTGTAATAATGAAAATCATATTCATTCACTCTGTTGGTAAATTAAGACTGAAAATGCCAGCAAGTATACTCTGAAAATTGAGAAAGTTGCCAATTTTTATGCCTTCACATAATAAAAGTACATGGATAGATACATAAGAAAACAAAGAGCCACATCAAGAATATTCTTTAAGAATTAAAAATGTTTTGTTACTGGTAACCAATGAAATATTAACCCAGCCAAAAATTACTTAAGAAAAAGTTCTACAAGACCCAAAATAAAGGGAAAATCCTAAAAGCTTTCAGATTAAAAAAAAAAAAAAAAGAGGGATGAGACCCAAATTGTTGGGTACTCAACCAGGAAAGCAGCAAAGAGAGGCTCAGAATCAAAGTCACAGCTGGCACTGAGGGCAGCCAGCCTTCAACTGGAGAGAGAGGATGGAAGGTTCCAGGAAGAAAATGGGATCAGGACATTGAATGATCAGTATGAACCCCTGAGAAAAATCTATGGATAAACACAAGAAAACTCATGTAAATTAAGTATAAAAGCCAAGACAAGAAAGAAAAAAAACCACAGCATGTTAATCTGACTCAGCTGTGAACATTATTACAGGATCATAATCAACACTAATATCAACTAAATTTTGTGATTTGACTATATTAAGATGGGAAGGGAAAAGGAAAAGTTGGGAGAACATAATTAGCTAAATCTGTATATACCGTAACAGAATATCAATAGATGGTATCCAAAAACTTGACACCTGAAGAACCATTTTTGTGTCTGTCATTAGTGCTACTCAGCAGTATTTCCGACTGTCAGACTTCCATGCTGGTAGAGGGATTGTTGGTTTCACATGTGACTTACTTGGCAAACAAAATGTTAGTGGAGGCGACGTGACGGAAACTCAGAGCCAATATGACTTGCCCCCTTTCTTCCCTCCTGCCTCGGTGACTGCGACGTTGCACATGATGGTATGTCGCCAGCCTCGATGCTGACATGTGGAGACATGGAGCAGGCAACTCACTGCTCATAAGTGACACTGTATATTATTTATAGATTTGGAAACAAATAAAAGAGACAGCTTAAAGAGCTAAAAACTGGCTTTGCAGAGCAGGATGGTGAAGCAAGGAGAAGATGGACAGGAGATCATTCCTTTTTGTTTTAGGTCCTTTAGATCTATTTTGTCTTTAAAAAAAAAGTCTACATTCACTACAAAGTATATATCTTGAGAAATTAAATTAATATGCAAATAGAAATTTAAAGAACCAATGATTAGAATACAAAATGTGTTCTGTACCCTTACTCCCTAGAGAATAAAGGAGTTCCATCCCACTCTGAAAGAAGAAGGAATACTTCAATTGCTTTGGGGCCATTACTAATTTTCTTCAGGAGACAGGAATGATTTAACTGATGGGTGAGTCACAAACAGAGCACTCAACCTCTTCTGGGAAATCTTCTGGGAAATCTTTCTTTATGTATGTGGAAGCACCCTACCTGCAGGAATATTATTTTCTGTTCCCATGTGCAGTAAGCTTGGTAGGGAGCTGAGGGGGGAGGGGAAGACCGTGTAGTTACACGTATGTGCTAGGTGACTGTGCATAGGTGGGCAAGTCTGGATAATTTGGTAGTAAAATATTGATAAGCTCATTTGACCACAGATTGAAAGACATGTTCGTTAATCAGCTTTATCAGTAATGACATTGATATTTTGAATCTCCATATATCCATATCTTGCGCCCCATTTCAGAACTCAAGAGGGGGAGAGAAGAAATGATCCCCTCCTCCAGAACAGACACTGGTCAGCACAGAAAACACTCAGATCATCAGGGGATTAATCACCCCCCCACCACTGCTTTGGTGAAAAAAAACCAAACAAACATGTGCATAAAAAATGTCTGAAAGCATATATGCTTCTCTGTACTTTCTAGTTCTTATTCACACACTTGGGGATACAAATATTTAAATAACAGAGTGAAAAAAGCTGGAAAGCATCGTCTCTTGGGAGTCATAGTCATATCTAAACAGTCTCTGGATGGGCTTCTTTCATTCGCTGTCAATATTCTTGTAATCAGTATGCTTAGAAGAGCTCTGAAGGAAACATAGTGGCAAAAAGTTGGGTCACATCTGGTACTAGCAGTAAAGAAAACAGAGGGCAGAAGAATCTCAAGTTCAAGTTTAGTTACATAGTTCTGTTCTGACAAATTAAAATATAACTTAAATAATTATGCACAATGACACCCATCCTGCAACAAAAAATGCTTCTTGGTTTAATAACTTACTTCTATATCTTTATCAATTGGTTTCTCTTCTGTTTCATCCATTTTATATACATCCTCATTTGCAGTATTTTCAGGAGTTGCTGGCAATGATAGTTCAGCTATTTGTGCAAGATTAGAAAGTTTCTCATGAACTGAAATAACCCTAAAAATGACAAACACATGAGTATTTTATTTGGAAAGAAAGGCATTTTTTAATGTTTGAACCAATAAAGTGTATAAAGAAGGCCCTCATTTATTTAACAGCTAGATTTCTAACATCCCCAGACATTATTCCATCACTCCTTCATTCAAGCAACATGAGCAGACAGACACTCCCTAACTCTCACAATGTTCGTGGTCTACCTACGAACTCAGGTTGATACATATTACAAAACATCAAGGGCACATCAGAGAAAGGTACACACCCAAATTATTCCTAAAGGTGAAAAGAAAGAAAATAAATATCTACATGGACAATAAACAAAAGGTTTATTCCTAAATAAATCTTAATGCCAGGCTATATTAGGTTAGCTGACCTGAAGGTGTAATAGTAATGACAAGTTGGCAATGACTTGAAAAGGCCAATGGATGTGCTCACAACTCTTCAGAGTAGTGCACACATCTGTGTGTGTGTGTGTGTGTGTGTGTGTGTGTGTGTGTATGTGTGTATGTGCACACAGAATGCGGGTGGGGGAGAGGGAAGAAAAATCAAGAAAGAAGGAAAAGCAGGAACCAAAGAGGAGGTAGAGGACACCGTGGCAGTGATGATGAATATGGAAAACTTCAGGGGCCCTGGACCAGTGAATAGAGGATGCTCTGAGAACAAAGGTGGACAGTGGAGGGGAGGCTGAAGGAAGTAGGCTTGCAGCTTAATAAGGCAAACAGTGACCTGCGTGGCCCCCAGCGTCCTCTACACCACAGACACAGCAAGAATGTGCATGCATTTGTGATTTGAAGATGAAGACAAATTACTACGGAAACCAATAATCCAGAAAGCAAGAGTACACACAAGAATGTCAATTCTCCAGTCTCCACAGCACTCTCATCTGCAGGAAGGTGTAATAATACTTGATTACCCTAGGATGGTTCTCAACAATAAAAAAGAGTTTTTAAAGTACCTTTAATTATATATGAAGATTTTCATTTATACAGAATGTTTTATAAACTTTTCTATTAGAAAGCCAAGAATTAAAATATCACACTGTTGTTAAAAGTTTGTTTGAAAAATTTTCCCATTAACAAAAGGGTCATCTCCAATAATTCTGGAAACGCTGCCTGATACACTGGAAAGGAAACAGAACTAGGACGTCTGGGACTTGGTGAGTTACACTTGGTTCCATCACACACCAGCCACAGGACCTCAAGTAGGTCACTTAACCTCTCCGAACCTAAGAGTCCATCTACTGCAAAATGAAAATAATAAAATCTACTTTATATAACTCATAGGGCTTTTGTGAGGAGAAAATAAGTAACTATGTATTATTAACCATAAAAAAACACATAAAGGAAAAATAATACTCTAAAATACCATTCTTCATTCTGATACCTAGAGAAAGAATTCTTATTTCTCTTCTAAAAATAGCATAAGTCTGGGTGTAGCTCAAAGGTAGAGTGCTTGCCTGTCAAGCTGGATTGTTTCAGCTCTGAAAAAAAAAAAACGTTTGAGCCAAACTTCCTAATTTTGTTGCTTAGCTATACTGAAGGTCAGGACCCAGCAGGAAGTAGAAAGATGGATGGCAGGAAGCTAAAGGCAGAGACAGTGCACAGAGAACTTGTTCTTGGTCACAACAGCGTAATCATCACTGAGAACTACACAGCAACCTTTATGTGAGTTTATTGAAAACACTATTTTTTCTTTGTTGTTGTAAGAAAAATGCCACCAATTTTAAAATATTTTTTCTTAATGAGAACTTAAATAGGAGATGGGCAGATGGGCAACGAAAGGAGAATATTCTTTGGCCCATTTGTTCTGAGCCTAATTTACTGCTACTTTCCCTGACAAAGGATGGATAAGTCCTATCTTGACCCTCATCAGAGCAGAAGGAATACTAGCCTCAGAGAGAGGAATTTTCAGAGTGCCTGCAAAGGACAGGTGAGATCAAAGATCATCAGGCACCATCCTGTGTGATGGCCTCGATGACAAAGGTTTGTACCTATTTTGACAACCCTACTATTGATCACAAACACACTGAAATTAAGGATATTTTAGAACAAATAAAAAGCCACCTATGAGTTTGATGACTTTCTCCTCTGCAGAAATTATATTTTTATCTGAAAAAAAAATCTTACAGTGTTCTTGAATTTGTAAGACAAGTGCAAAATTTCCTAATTTTGATGCTTAGTAATGCTGGTATTTGACCTGTGCCTAGGTTTTCTGCCATTCTGGAAGAAACAAAGAAAGAAAGGAAAACATATTTTAAGATTGGTGGTGTTTTTCTTACAACAACAAAGAAAAAATAATGTTTTCAATAAACTCACATAAAGGGAGGGAGGGAGGGAGGAAAGAAAGAAGGAAAGAAGGAAGGAAGGAAGGAAATTGAAAGCCTGCCAGCTCTTAAAACAGCTCTTATTTTATTCTCTTTCATGGGGAGACCAAGAGGTCCTTCAAAATGAAAACCATGGAGCAGGAACAGGACTCCAGGGAGAGACAGAGAAGCAGCAGTTCTCTGTTCAGCAAGCTCTGGCTTAATGCCTGGCTAGGCACAGAGCTGACCCTGGCAGGCATGGGTACTAGTGTTCTCAGCTCCCCAAAACATGATCATCCTTCATCTGGCTTGAGCCTATCAATAGCGCAAAAGCTAGCAGAGCAGGTAGTATCACTCCCAGCTTGTACCAGAGGAACGGGAGCTGAGGTCACCGAGCCTTGAATAACAGAGTTGAAAATAAACTAGCTAAATAATGAAAACCTTTTAAAGAATTAAGAAACAAAAATGTATTAAAATGGAATAGAAGAAGAGAGAAAGCAAGCACAAAAAATATCAGAGATCATTCCTATTTGATGAAGAAGAATCCATGTGGCTGAAACATAGATTTTGAACAATATAAAATGGTACTGAGTATAGAGAGAAATGTGAGATCAGGGAGCTGGTGGGGCTGGGACACAGTTCAGAGCCATGTTATTTTCTAAACACACCAAAGTTATAGGCAAAATACAGCACAGACAGTGTCCTTGTGCTTGGCCATCTCTGAAGTGTCATGAACTGTCGTCCCCCAACTTCCCAAGGTGTTGTTATTATTAATATTATTTCCATTTTTTCTGGTGAGAAAACTGAGGCACAGAGAGGTTAGTTAAGTTGTTTAGGATTGTGCTGGCAGTAAGGGGTACAACTGGCATTTGAACAAACCACTGCAATATAGTACACCTCAAAATAAAAGATTCTCCCAAAAATTTCTTGTGAAAGGTCTCCTATGCTTCACATTGTACATTACTGAAATAGCCTATACTTAAAGAGAAATATCAGCAAAGAGGATTCAGACAATTGAACATGATCTGGGTTTACTTGCCTGTTCAGTGGAATCCAGAAAGAATCAACAAATATGTTGCCACAACTGGAAAGTTTAATATCTGAACTCTTCAAGAGCTTTGTGTTGTATGCACACAATAATAAAACCTGTAAGAAAAATAATATGATACAATGACATCAAAAGCAACATCAGGGGCTGGGGTTGTGGCTTAGCAATAGAGCCTCACCTAGCACATGTGAGGCGCTGGGTTCCATTGTCAGCACCACATAAAAGTAAATAAATAAAATAAAGGTATTATGTCCAACTACAACTAAAAAAAATTTTTAAAAAGTAATATCAAAGTTATACTATGCCTCAAAAAATTCAACATCAGCCCTCAAAATTATGTCACAGCACTTTTTAAAGTTTTTCTTTAGAAAAGCAAAAAAGAGGATTTTTCCCCAAAATTTAGTTCAGAGAAATGATATGAACAAGAACTGTATACAGGTCATAGATGAAAAAGAATACTATTTGGAATAGTAAATTATTTTTGAAAAGTGACATTTCATACTACAAGTTTAAATTTCAGCATTTGAAGGCCCGCTGTAGTAAGTACTACACCTGAACCTGGTGGATCTCCATCTTGGTTTCTTGTTACTCCTCAGTGTGGACCCTGTCACTGATGATGTTCCCCTCCTCTCCTCCATTCATTTAACCCACTCACAACTTTCCAGGGCCCACCTCTAAATGAGACTTCTCTTGATTACTCGCATTCTAGTAATTTCTCTGTTGTTTGCATTCTGATAATTTTTAGAGTAAGGCCCATGCAATATGGCACCTATTTACAGTCATGGAATCATAGAATTTGAGATTCACAGAACCATAGAGATGATAGGGTCAAATTCTCTAAGTTAAAGCCCAAGCCTGGTCATCAAAACTGACTAATTAAGCACAATGTTATTTATCTCTGCTTCCTTGAAAAAACAAACTAAAATAAGAGTAAAGGGAATTTTTTTTTAAACAACAAGGACAGAAAGAAGAAATAAAGAGGTGAAACAGACAATGTTCACAACATTCTGAAGGAAGAAAACACTTGGAAAACTCAGCAGAGAGGAAAAGCTGTGTCTTAAGTGACTTGAGGGATTGCCAACAGGAAGCATGACTTAAAACTGAAAAGGCTCCAGGACTGGAGGTGTAGGCACCTTAGAAGGCAGGAATAGGTAGGACTGCAAACAGGAGCGTTGGACAAATGCTTCCCCACCCTTCTCAGAGCCCACAGAGCCAGGAGATCCCCAATCCCCTTGACACCTCTCTCTTGGATGAAATTCTTCCATTTTGCTCTCTGCTGATATTAAGTCATGAGGATCTATGCTCAGGGACATTGGGGCAGGGGTTAGGTACTGGAGTGAATTGGAATTAATGTATTCTGAATGCACGATATCCCCTTACTCCATCACAGCCTCTTCCCAGAATGTAGGTAACAAAGCAGGTGTCCAAGAAAATCCTCTGTGGGGGAAATTGACCAGTTAAAGAGAAAAGACCCACAGATGCTGACATTTCTGCAACCTTAAGTGAAACTGCTGGCTCCATCTGCAGATATCCTCCAAAACGAGGCCCATAAATCAGGAAGCCTGACCCCACATGCTCCTCAGTGCCTCACTTCAAACACCTACAGTTAGTCAAGAGTTCAGAGCAGCAAATGAAAGGCAGATGCCAAAACCAACAGAGGAAAGGAACTGGAAGAATCAGATACAACACAGAGAACAGAAGAAAGCTTCAATGGAACCATAATTAGTACCTGCAGGGAAAAGGACAGACCTGCGTCCATGAAGTAGGAACACATGCTATTAAAATAGAACCACTGGAAAACAAGTAAGCACTCTAAAAATTAAAAAGAAAATTAACATAACAACTAAATAATCAGTAAAAGATCTGAAACATAAACTTGAACCTCATCTCCTCCAAAGTGAAACCTAAATTTGAAATCATAGATAATAGGGGAGAAAAGATTAGCAAACTAAATACTTGGTCCAATAGGTTCAATAGTCAAGAAGACACAGAGACATCAGAGGCAAGGAAACTGTCAAAGAAAAAAATCTCTATGAACTGAAGTACACCACTTTCCAGATTGAAAAGGGCATCCTAAAAATCCAGCACAATGGATTGAAGACCTAAGCCAAAGCACACTGTGGAATCCCAATACACAGGGAATAGAAGAAAGAGCCCGGAACTTCCAGCATCACATATGAAGACCTAGGATCTCACTGCTGGGCATATTTCTAAAGGAAATAAAATCAGTATGTCAAAGAGATATCTACTCTCTAATACTTATCACAGCAATGTTCACGATAGCCGAGATATGGACACAACCGAGGGTCCATCAAACAGGTGAATGGGTAAAGAAATATATTCATAAGAGAATACAATTCAGCAATAAAAAAACAAAGAATAAAATTCTGTCATTGGTGATAAGGTGGATGAACCTGGAGGATAATGTTAAGTGAAACAGCGGGGACAGAGAAAGACAAGTGCTGCATGATGTCACCAGCTTCACAGAGCGAAGATTCCAGAACATACTACACTCTGTTCAAGTTCTCACTAGTATTATCATCTTGTGGGCCTCATGAGCTTCAACCAGTTATTCAACAACAAACACTACACTGAGGTCCTAAAATGATGAGTAGATGAATGCACAAATACACCCATATTTATATCATCCAATAAATTTCATTCAGTATTATCTTCCAAAATTAGGATTTGGTGTCTGAGAAGATCTGGTTCCTCTAAGCCAACATTTCTCAATTTTTTTCCCCTGAATTTTATAGCAGCAACTATCTTCCATTATGAACAATACATACATACTTTCTGTGAAGCAAGGGAAAATGTATCCAACTAAGAAACGGGAACACAGAATGTTCTGCATCTTTTCTTGTGGCTTGCAAAAATCACTGTTTAAACCAAAATTTGTTGGAACTTGGCTTCTCATCTATGTTTGACCCCAGTTTGTGCGCTCTTGCTAATTTTCAAACTTGATTATTGAGGGCAAACCTTGCTTATCTAATTATATGCAGATGTAGTCTTTACATTTGACTCTTCCACACTGTTTCTGATAGCAGCATGCAGACGTCATAGCCCATCCTGCCCTTGCCTAAGATGTACATTGCCGTGGCACGCGACTAAGTCATTCCCGGTCACTGCAAGTGAATTTGGGTTGGCATGAAATAACACACCGAGACAGAGAAAATACCTTTTTCTTGGGATTCTTTAGAGACGGCCCCTCTGCTCCAGCTCCCACAAGGGAGGCAAAAAAAAAAAAAAAGGGAGAGAGAGAGAGAGGGAGGATGTCCTGAAGCCCCTTTTAATTGAGGGGAAGACACTCGAGAAAGTTCCACCCCAATGAGGGGGGGTCAGGTTTCAGGGGGTTGAGTCCTGATGTCTTGTGATCAGCAGATTGACTGACATCTTGGAAGGCCACACCCATCTCAGGGGCTGTGGGGATCATCAGCAGAGCGAGTGAAAAGGACACAGACTTCACCGGAGCAAACAGAGAGGCAACGTCAGCCCGTCCACTCACGTACTCATGCTCCTAGTTGACACACAGCCCGTGGCTGGCTCACCACAGACCGTGATGTTTCTCTGACCTTATGAAATGGACTTCATGCCCTATTTCTTATTCTTTTAAACTTGTTGCTTAGGTAAACATTCTGTTTCTCAACTAGGTAACCCATCTTTTTCCTGGCTTTTTTGATAGCAAGAAAATAAATTCTGACTTATGATGAAATTTTATTTTTTCAACATAGACCATGAAGCAAAATATTCAGAATACAATGTTTTTTTACCTACCATATGTGAGGCATTCTGATAATTTTTTTTCTTGTGTTTCATTTTCTTTATGCTACTCATGAGCCAGTGTATTGATTCCCCGAGCATTAGTCTTTTTGGAACCACTATTTGGAAACTGCTTTAGTAAATTTCTCTAAAAGATATTATAGATTCATTATTCGTCATTTTAAAAACATATATGGAATATCTGTCCAGGACAGGCCTCTGTGGGGTGGGAAGGACAGCACACACTGTTCTCCGTATCCACTTCTGCATTCACAGGTTGAAAGTATTTAGGGGAAAAAAAAAATTGTGTCCAAACTGAACTTCACAGATTTCATCTTTTCTTGTCATTATTCCCTAAACAACACAGTATAATAACTATATTTATATCATTTGCATTGTATTAGGTATTATAAGTAAACTGGAGGTGATCTAAAGTACAGGGAAGAACATAAATGGGTTATATGCCAATGCAACAAAATTTCATAAGAGACTTGCGCATCTGTGGATTTTGATATCCTTGGAGAATCCTAGAACCAATCCCCAGAAGATACTGAGGAATAACTGAATTTTAAAAAGTAGGAAATAACTTCAAATAAATCTGGGAAGTGATACTTTAAAGTTTCTCTTTTCATCTGTATAAAAAGAAACGTATAATTGGCTGAGAGTCAGTAGCAGGTTTCCAGCCTAAGGAAGCAGGATGAAGGGGCCAGTGTGAGAAGAGAGAGGGGCCCAGGAGGCCTCAGGATTTGACAGAGGTCATATGAGTCAGGAGCTGCAGGAGCTACCAGAGGCACAGCTAGAGGGGACAACACTCATGCTCTGGGAAGTGCAATAGCAGACCAATACGTTTGGAGAAAAGCAAATAAAATGCTGAACAGGGGAAAACTGTATGGCAAACATCTTATGGGAAAAAGCCTGAGGCTCTTCTTAGAAAAAGTAGCAATCAAAGGAATTCTATAGTGGAAGGTTCCCCTGCAAAAGGCTATATTGACCAACTGTTCCATTTTTAAAAGCTTGACCCATTTTCAAGAATCTCCTAGAATCTTAACCACTATTCAAGTGCCAATAGTGCAGGGACTGACACTTGCTGCTGTTTAAGTTGAAATGGTCCTAGTTAAACTTTATATCTAAGCAGAAGACTTAGCTTTGTCATTATATTACATACCATAGGTTCTCTGTCCTTAGGAGGTCTGTCCAGGGGAGGAATGTACCACTGAAAGCAAAGTTCTTTGTTTACAGTTGGTACTACCATTTCTGATGACGTAACGTCCATAGAAGATGTACTGGAAAGAAGTTTTGAAGAAAAGATGGACTGCAGGGAACTGTCATGATATATCTAGGGAACAGCGACAACAACAAAATTCATGTTAGTTTAACTGCTTATAATGAACTCATTCAATATTTAAAGAAAATTAATTGATCGTATTGGAAAATTCTGAGAATTTTCTCATCTCGTTTTACAAAGGTAATCTTTAAACTGTTTCTAGATCACTATAGATTCTGCTATAATAAAAACATGCTTTAAAACCCAGCAGACTTGACACATTTCTTCCACTTTAGTGAATTTTGAGAGGAAGGATCTGGAGGGGAAAATACCCAGGCCATCTTCTCAAGCTCGTCACTGTTTCTAAGAAACATCTTCTATGTTGTCTTCGGTTTATTCATTGGTGAGTACACTGAGAGTGTGGCTATAATTTATTATCTATTTCCAGTCACGGTGCCATATACAAAACAAGACACAGTTTTTGCTCTGAAAGTTGAAAACTCATGACCCTCATTCCCTCTTTCAATGAAAGTAGCTGATTTATAAGTTCAAGTCTTTGGTGAATCTGGGCCCAAATTCTTTTATAGAAATTGGTCACTAAGTCAAGAGTCTTCAAGAAATCTCAGAGTGTAGAATGCAAATTCATAAATTATTTAATTGTCCAAGGCAGCTAAGAAAACAAAGCATGGTGGTTATGTATCAACGAAAGGACAGGCTAGCCAGAGAGATAATAACAGTGCTAACAGGATCTTCAGTATAAAGAGGACCGACAATCGAGGAAAAACCATTTTCAAGATCAACTTCATGTCATTCCCAGGATCACAGCACAGTAGCTGAGAAGCAGTGCCTCTGTTGCCCTATTTCTGACATCAAAGGTTTGAGGACTGAGTAGAACATGTCAGTGCCAGAAACAAATGCTTGGTGTTTCTATAAGGTTTTGTCCTTCCCATTATTTCTTAACCTATTCAGGATACAATGCAAGTCCTCAAAATAAAATAAAAAGAGAAAGACAGTGACCTTTCAAGTTGTCTACTGATAAAAGAAAAAAAGATGTTTTGACTGCAAGGTAATATTAAGTGTGAAAACTTTTCAAAAATGTCTACAGACTATCATAAAAGCTATGATACTTTAAAGCATAACCAACATAAAAAATAAGCAAGATTGTGAGGGTTAAATAGACCCTCAAAGTTGCATAATTAAGACTAATGCCATGTCAGGCAATTCATAAAAACAAAACAAACAAACAAACAAAACAGGTAAATAATTCAAAAAAATAATTTCTCCCATTTTTCCATAACTGAGTAACTCTCAGAGATTCTGACAACGATTTGAGCAAATAATTCATATTTCATCTCTAGCTAAGTATAAAAGAATAAGAACCTTTATATATATGCAGTATCTTGTACCATGATGGGCTAATAACAGTAAATTGTAATAGAAGTCAATACCAAAACAGGTATATAGGTTTCCATTATCTTTAAAGTACTGTAATATCTTATATAATTAATGTGATTGATTATATAAGCCAATTGAAGAGTTATACCCTAAGTACTTTTTATATGCTTTCTCTGTTCTTTGAAAAGAATGAAAGGAGGAACCTACCTAGTGAACCCTAGGTTGCCACAGTCCTATAAACAATGAACCACTTTGCACCAGTCAAATATTTGACCTTGTACAGACTGTTGCTGGCACACATAGCAGTAGCATAAGTAGCTCAGCACCATGTATGGTTCTAAACATGTCTTTTTAGTGGAATTTTCAATTAAATTGGCTTGGGTTTGTTTTCCCCTCACAAAGCTCCAATAGACATCACAACATGGAGATTCACACAACTGATGAGCACAACACATAGCAATGATTGTTCTGGAAAAGGCATCTACTTCTTGCAGGAAAAGCAGGTTTGAAGTATCAAATTGTGGGAAGAGTTTGATTGAAATAGCCTCCTGAGTGATTAAAGCCTCAAAAATGTTATTATAAAAATCAGCCAAGCTTGGCATTTATATAAAAAAAAATCCAAAAAGGCTTTATGCTCGTTAGCTGTCTACCCTAGTGAAACAAACACATGATTAGGTAGCTCGCACCTGTCAGGCAAGTGACAGTGATCTCCAGAGCTGATTATCCTGGGAGAGTGTTACACTAATTATATCAAAAAAGAGCAAACAGGGTGAAACAACTCTTTGATAACACTGTTGCCATTAGAAATGTCTCATGTATTTATAAGATATTCAAAGTCGTTCCTTTGGAGCATCATCCTTGGGAGCTGGGTAATAGTAGGTTGCCCTTAATGCTAAAATACCTTGCAGAGCTTCTTTCAGAGCACATATTAAGAAGTCACACATATTAGTTTCCAAAGTTTTATTCAATAACCACAAGAACAGTTCCATTAAAACTACTTTCACAGTCTTTCCTATTCTCTGTCCCCTACTTTAAAACAACAGAGGTATCTGGGAAATATAGCAGCAATCCTCAAAGAGAACCTCAGTTCCTGGGGAAGGGGATGGGGGTTCAGAATGGGAATCTGGTGTTAAATAGATGGAAACAATTTCATCCCACATCCACTGATTCCTTCCTTTGGGGTGGGGTGGGGGTAGAGACATCAACATTAGACTCCCAGCCTGTCTACTTCCTCACTCACTCCTCTCCCTAGGGGATACTTATTTGATTGGTAATTTAGGAAAAATGGATCTTTACTGGGAGTGAACACTCTCTGTTCCTTCATACAACAGATTTTTGAGGGGCCTGTGTCCACACGAAGTGGCCTATAATCACCCAATAATATATGACTGGGTTGACAAATCTTCCTACTTTGGTATTCATTACTTGGAAGTAATGAATTCACCAGTAGTATATATAAACTTCATCCGACAATGTCAACTTCATGACCATAAGGTAGGTATTTTTAAGTCTTGGTCCATCTTATTCTTTTCTCTTATTTGTCAAATGATTTAGAATCTGGTCAAGAAGTATCCAGCATGGCACAAAAGTCCAGAATTCAGGAAGGGCAGGAAAGTCCTTTGGAAAATCTTCCCATGTGATCCCAAGACATTGCTCTGGGGACAACTGCATAATCCCTTGGGAATCACTTCTTTAACTGAATTCTTAAAAATTCCTTAATGAGTTTTACCACAATGTTCTTCAACTCACAACTTATTAACTAAATCATCTGATTCTCTTGAGTAGAAGGGCAGGAATGTCCAAAAGAATGATTTTTAAAACTTTTTATTATTATCTACCTGAAACATAAGGTTGCTATTTGGAGTAGAATAAGATGAATGAAGGCTCTCACTCTGGAATGAGCCAAATTTTTCAGATCACTGCTCTGGGACAGTTTGCAACAGAAACATAGACATGTCTGGTACAGGAAAGTCTATAATTGTAAACATAAAGAGTTAGGTGGGGGCTGGGGTTGTGGCTCAGTGGTATAGCACTTGCCTAACATGTATGGGGCACTGGGTTTGATTCTCAGCAACACATATAAATAAATAAATTAAATAAAGGTCCATGGACAACTAAAAACATGTTTTATAAAAAAAGAGCTAGATGGTGAAAGTTGAAGTGGAGAGAGTTCAAAATAAAAAAGAATTTTTCTGGTTTTGAAAGAATTCTGCAAAAGTAAGATCAATTTGTTCGTTTTACAAATATGTAATGGACATGTCATGTCCACTTGGGTTTTTCTGCTTGAATCTCAAACTGAGTCTACAAAGCAGAACTTTGTAGAACTTTGCTGGTCATCCTGCCTCCCTCAGAGCTACTGATGGTGTCGCTATGTTCCAGTGAGCAGAAGTACTAATGGCAGAATAATTTCTGCCAGTCCATCTTATTTGCTTTCCATATCCAAAGGCTCATCAAATAGTTGTGGAGGTGGTTTCCAACTTTACTGAAACAATTGTCTTTTACAGCTATCTTTTCCTTTCCATTGTGATCACAAGCTTTATTACTCTATCATTTCTTTCTTAGATGAGTCCTTTTCCTCTATTCTTTGCCCCCTATATACTAACGTTTCAATTTTCACACTTTCTGACACTTTTTTCCTAAAAAAAAAAAAAAAAAGCATCTCTGAAATGACTTAATTCTTTTGGTCTAATTTTATGTCTTTCTCTTCTCCCATATCAAGACTATGTACAGGGACTATGTCTTCTCCATCCTTTGTTTATATCAACTATGAGTTGCTCTGGTGTATTGTATTATGTTTGTTGAATACTAAATTTTAGGCACATATTCCTATTTTTAAACAAAACCCTTTACTTTTTTAGCATCTGATAATCTAGCAATTTTGATTGCTTGTTCAAATATTCGAATCACAATTATTTAAGACCCTAGGTGTGTCAATTAAAAAAAACTTCACTCATATTCCCCTTTTTATATCTTTTCAACAGGTTGGTTGTTTTTGTTTTGCTTTTGTGGTACTGGGGATTGAACCCAGGGTCTCATGCATACTAGTCAGGTGATCTACCACTGAGCTAATTTAATAACTTTCCAAAATTAAAAAAATCTTCTAACTTTTACTTTATTTAAAATTTCTACCTCTATTTTCTATTCGCATTCACAACTGCAAAAAGTACATACCCTGAATTCTTATTATATATTTAAAACAAAGGTACAGAAATGAAGTATAAATTAGAAACTTTGACTAGAGAATGGTGATATTGAAATTTGTGTCACTTCTTGGCAAAATGGCTGCTTGAGAGACGTTTTGTGCAGGAATGTAGAAAAGTCTGAGAGAAATTCAAGGTTTATGAGAAGAAGAAGACAGAATATTTGAAATGTAAACTGTCCTGAAAAATCTAGGCTGTATGTTTCACTGGCCTAAATAGTAAAACAAAAATGAGTATTCCCTAAAACTCTGAGGGAAATGGAGATCTCTGTGCCAATACAGGGGTTCATGCACTTCCTTCAGACTTGTGAGGACGAATTCTAAGAAGTTTTAAATACTGTAGAGATTTAATGTTTTAAAAACTTACCTTGGCTATTGTGTCATATAGGACTCTCTCTGCAAGATGTGGTTTTTCCAATCCTAGAAAAAGTTCTTTTGGGAATTCATCAATACAAGACGAAGAATATAGCTGTAAGTGCTTTTTAAGAAAAAAATGCATTTCTTTTTCACGTAAAATCAGTTCGGAGTTGTAAAGGGATGTGAGAAGCGTATCATCTGGCAAGGAAATTCCAGATACTGGCTTTGCAGATGCTTAAGGAAGAAAAATACTTAAATTAGGCTCCTGGTAGGTAACAGAATAGTCTTGGTGTTGCTGGTTTGTGTGCTAACCACTGCTCTGTATATGTCTGACAGTCAGGGACCATCGAGGTGACAAAAAGACAGATAGATGCCTTCCCAAGGCCCTAACTCTTAGTCTATTACGCATTGAAAGTATTATATATGTTTCTCCTACCCCCACCCATTCTCCCAAGCAATCTATTGACCACAGAGACAAGGTGCCTCATAAAAGCCTGGGTGCCTTTGCCACAATGTCTCCAAGAATAGATCAGATGTGAGAATGAAACTGTTGGGAGCCCCCGAAAAGGACAGAGGTCAAACAACCTCCTGGGCCCTTTACCTGCTGTTGATTGAAAGCACCGTATAGGATTTCATTCGCCCACACACTTTGCTCCCTCAGCAGCTGCAACAGCCTCAAACCAGGATGTTTGCACAAGAAAAAGAACATCTTCTGACACTGCGCCCATAACCAGTGGAGAAACTCCCAGGATATGGCCCACCCTGCAACCCCACACAAGAATGAAAGCTTGCCCCATTTCTTATGTCCAGGGACCAGCCTGGTAGTGCTGCTCCCTTTCTCCTCCAGGTGAACCCCGACCCCCAGTTAAAGCCTGGGCTGCTTGTTCCCACTCACTTGGCTTGGTTTCATTTCTATTATCACCCAATCAGAAACTTTCCTCTCAGGCATCATCCCCACACCAGCGAGGGGCTGCCAATCATCTTCCTGATTTTAGAGCTAATGCACTAATGGAGTTACTTTTTTGTCAAAGGCAGGAAAGAAAATTTCACAGGGGATATCACTTCCAGTGTTGAGTAATAATAATAGTACCATGTATTCTGTCTACCTGTCTTTTGGGGGATTTCCCCCAAACAGACCCCAAAGCAAGATTTTAGGTTCAGGGGATTTATTTGAAAAGTGATCTCAAGGAGGATAAGTGGAGCAAACTGGGTCAGGGGGAAACGTGAGCTGGTAAAGGTGAGTGAATGAATGGGCTACAGCTATGGGCAACGAGGATTCGATCCTCCTGAGGCCTCTTGAGAAACCAAGGAGATTTAGTCCCAGTAAGAGACAGAAGCCCAACTGTCTGTCTAGCCATTCCCCATCTCATTAGCTGAAAGTCATCCTAGGTATGTGGACTGCCTGACACCTCCAAGCTGTCCTGGAGTTTCCAAGAGAACCCAGAGCAGAGCAGTGAGGGTGTTTGACATGGGACATGTCCACAGGTGAATCAGAGGCTAGCTAGGTTGCTACAGGGCAGGGCGTCACCAGAGCTGGCCGCACTACCTCGTGTCCACCTCCTTCCTCTCTGTGCTTCCACTGCTCTAGGCCCCATCATGATGCAATTTTTAGCCTTGTCACCTTTCTGAGCACTTGCTTATCCCACTGCTAACTCCTGATACCTGAGTCAGTCACTCTGAATTGAAGCCTATTTTCCCTGCTGACTTCCCCACTGCCAGACCTCAGCGTGGGTCAAACTGTCTTTTCTGTTTGTGCTCAGCAACACTGTGTCACTGACGTCATAGGAACAGATAATCCATGATAATGTACATTCTTACAAAACCACAAGAAGGACTGATAGGAAGCAGACTTTACCAGTTTTTCTAGATATTCTGTAAACAGTCATTTAAAAAAGAAAACTCAATAAGAACAGCAAAGCTCCACAGGGTTAAATAGCCCATCTTAAGCTGTGCATTTCTTCTCTTTTTTATACTGGATACTGGAATACTGGTTTCTCTAAAGCCAAACTTTCATCCTATTTATTTTATAAGTTGTCACATTGTGATCACTGTTTCCAAACCATGTTGAGCCATGGACCAACCATTCTGGCATTCTTGGAAAGCATCAGGATGTTTCTATATCATGGTGAAATAAAATATATAAAATTTCTAAGGAAACCAATTACATTGAAATACTTTCTACCTAAAGGCCCATGAATTCCAGATTAAGTACCCCTGAAATTTTTATCTTCTGACAAGAGATTACTCATGCCAGGTAGCCAGGCATGGTGATACATGCTTATAATCTCAGCTACTCAGGAGGGGAGGCTGAAGTGGGAGGATCTCAAGTTCAATGCAGTCCTGACAGGAAAGAAGGAAGGAAGGAAGGAAGGAAGGGAGGGAGGGAGGAAGGGAGGGAGGGAGGGGGAATTTCATAGTTCTAAATAACAAATATGACCTAAATAGGAACCAGAAAGGAATATGTTCTTTTTTAACACATTGAAACCTACCTAGCAATTTGTTCATGTTATTGATTCTTTGTAGATGTATATAGTAGCGCAGGAGAAGGACCCATGTAATTTCTACTTTGGTCTGAATCTTTGTTCTAACATCTGTGTTGTCAGAGATGTCATTATTTTGGTGCAAAACTGCACAGCAATTCTGGAAGGCAACTTCATAGTTATCTGAAAGTAAAAAAAAAAATTAAATAATACAATGTTATACTTTTCTTGAAAACAACCATATGCAGAAAATAAATGCAGAACTTATAAGGGAAGGACTGACACATGAGCTTATGTTCAATGAAGAAACTTTTGTGTCTCAAAGATTTCACATACAATGTTAACTGACAAATCATAGACTGAGAAAAGATAATAAGAACACATATGAATTATTTTTCTCTATATCAAAATACCTAAGAAAAATGTTCAGCAATCAAATTTCAATAGGATAGTCTCTCTCTCTCTTTCTCTCTCTCTCTCTCACACACACACATACACACACACACATACACACACACAAACATATTTAACAAGTAATTCATAGAAAAGTAAACCCAAATGACAAAATAATTTAGCCTCACTAAAAATCAAGGTCATGCAAATTAGGATGAAATGCCATTTCACATAGACATTAAAATATGAAAATAATAATATTAGTTATAATTTGAAGAAACTAGAATATTCAGATACAATTATGATTGCAGCTTTTTGGGAAAGCAATTTGGTAGGCTCTCATAAAACTTAAACACATATATGTACAAAGTCTTGCTCAAAGATGTTTATGGGAGTTTTATAGTTTCAAACAACACAAGTCAATTCATTTGATTTCATTTATGAGGAAGAATGAATCAGATCTATAAGGAAGAAAATAGAAGAGTAGAGTCTCATTTCAAATCCCAGCAGTATTTCTCAGAAAATATGAACTTGAATCTCTCTGTGCTTTGGTCCTCTCTGAGCTTTTGATTTTCTGACTCTATTCTTTAAAATGGGCATATTGCAAGTGGTTATAGAGAGAATTTGAAGACATGCAATGAGTTAAAAAAACAGGTCCCAGAGAAATGTGGAATATGATACCATTTATTGAAGTTTTTTCCCTCTCTTGCTCTGTAAATATGTATAGCCCACAGTTGACCTTTACCATTTAAATGTGAATATTATGTATCCTATAATGTATTGTTAATTTTATCTTTTGGGGGACTTTTTTGGGAGAGAAATTGCATGCATTTATCTTTTTCCATTAAAATTTATTCAGGCTCTTGAATATAGCTATAATTCATTGACAATTTTTAATTACCATATATTATTCCTTTAAATGAATATATTGTGATTTATTTATCTATTCTAATGTTGGTGTACATAGGGGTTCTTTCTGAATTTGTTTTATTTTTGTCTTTGTTATTATGAACAAGACTGCTATGAATATGTGAGTACATATTATCTAGTACATAAGTACAAAAATTACCTTAAAGTGGAAGTAATGAGGTAGTTCTTTTTCAGGTGTTTTTTTAACCAATCTTGGCTTTTGCTTTTCTGTATAAAGTTTAGTATCAGATTGTTAAATTACACAAAATAAAACTTGATGAATTGTTACTGCAACTACATTTTTTAAAAAATATTTTTAGTTATAGATGAACACAATACCTTTATTTATTTATTTATTTTATGTGGTGATGAGGAGGGTACCCAGTGTCTCACATGTGCCAGGGAAGGGCTCTACCACTGAGCTACAACCCCAGCTCCAAAACTACATTGTTTATAAATCATTTTTAGAAAACGTACTTGGCATGTTACCAATATTGAGTGTTCTTATATACCTTTGTTTTCTGGATTTTTTTCAACAAAATTTTATAATTTTTGTTGTATAACTTTTGTTAGATTTATCTTTTGATGTTTTACATATTTTATACTGAATATAATGTCTTTTTTAAATGTATTGCCTGTTTAAAATTTATGGAAATAAAATTTTACACCCATTGATTCTTACTGTCTGTAGTTTTGGGGAATTAGCTGTGTCAATATGTCTTAGCTAATGACAGATTTTTTTTCTTGCCTATTACTTATTTTGTAAAATTTCTTTTCCCTTTAATACTGTGCAAGGCAGGAATTCCAGAACAATTTTGAACCAAAGTGATGATAACATTTTTGCTCCTGCTTTTAAAGGGGACAGTGTTTGCATTTGAATACTGAGTATAAAAGCAGTAGGTTTTTTCCTCACTTATAACTTTTTCAAATTAAGTAAATTTACTTTAATTCCTAGTTTTAGACTTTTGAATGATTGAATTTTATTAAATTTTTGTGCATTTATTTGAGAGGATGAATATTTTTCTCTTCTAATCAGTCAATGTAGTGATTTAGTTTAATAGATCTTCTAATACTAAATCATATTTGCATTTCTGAAAGTAATCCAATTTGACATGTTGTATCTTTTAATGAGCTGCTTATTTTTACCATACATTTACATTATCCAAACTGAAATTCTCGCCAGGTGCGGTGGCACATGCCTGTAATCCCAGCAGCTTGGGAGGCTGAGGCAGGAAGATCGAGAGTTCAAAGCCAACCCCAGCAAAAGCAAGGTGCTAAGCAACTCAGTGAGACCCTGTCTCTAAATAAAATACAAAATAGGACTGGGCATGTGATGTTTCTTGCACAACCACTCTTTTGACTTCAAAATTTTTATACTTACAGCACCAAATTTAGTACCCCTATTTTTACATATCAACATTGTTCTAAAAGCTCTCTTTCTAGTTCCACCAAATATAAATAATCTCTTGATGTCATACTTTGTGATCTAAAAGTATCTACTCCCTTCCTTTTCCTTGCTAGCCTGTTTTCAAAGTTGATAACATTGAAGATCTGTTCTGTCTCCATAAAGAATCCTTCCTTATTTTACCTATAAGTTGAAAATCAATAAATACTTAAAAATTATCATAACTTCATAAGGATTGTTGACTTCCTTAAGACAAAATTTCTTTCACGAAGGGTAAATGCTGCAATCTTGTGACCCACAAAGGATGAATTTCTTAGCATAAAGATCAAATGGATTGTTTTTACTCATACCAGTCTCAAAATCATGTCATATTCTAATTCACTTCATGTTTGGGCCATGGATTCTTAAAGAACATTCTCCATTATAATTTCTGGATGTCTTTTTTACTCCCTGTGGAGTAAAGTAATATTGTATTCTTTACCATATTCTTAATATGGTAATATCTAGCTTTTTAGTTATTTTTTCCGCTGCCTAGAATCCATCCATGCTGCTTCAAGACATTTCTGACCTCACAAACTTGCCAACCTACTTTGTGTGGATGTATTTCCAGTTTGCTGCATAGTTGGAAGCCCTGAGGTCCTGCCTTTCCTTCCCTCCCGCCCTCCTTCCTGTTGCTTCCTTTCTTCATGTGCAACTTTGTACACTGGGGGTGCATTCTCAAGTATGTGCACCAATAAATGTGCACCAAAAGTAAACCATTTGCATTCTTACAAAGCTCTCATACTTGACTCATGATTTAGTTAAATATATGATTTCAGTAGAAACTCATCTTCCCTTAAAACTTCAAGGACCTGCTCTCCTGCTTTCTAGCACCAATCATTGATGGCAAGAAGCCCTGATGCCAACAAATGCTCATTCCTTTCCAGTGGACCTGAATTTCCTCCCTCTGGAATATATTCCATCAACTCTTCTTATTATTTGTGGTGATTTAATAGTTCATTTGGGGTCCAGGTCTAGGTCCTTTCTTATTTATGTTGCTTTGAAAATGGTAAGACCTTTCAACTTGAAGAATCATCTCTCCCTTCAGTCTTGGCAAGGACTGTGATGATTGCTTCCTAACTTCTCCCTTGCCTATATCATGGATGCCTATTAATTAAATGTTGAAACGTCTTTATTGAGTTTCTCTCAGTCTCTTTCCCTCCCTCCCCAGCCCCCCACTTCTCTGATCCTATGTAAAGTGGGCACTTGATTTATGATGGACGTAACCTTTAGTGATGTAAAGAAAGGAGTTCATTTCAATATAGGGTTCTGGGTTTAAAAAAATACCTTGGAGAGTCTCTAAGCTACATATTAAAATATGAACACCCCATGACCAGGAATCCCACTCCTTGGCATGTAAATAAAAATGCACACATCTGTGTTTCTCGTGTCCTGTACTAGCATGTTCACAGAGGCATTATTCATTACAGCCCCAAATGTGCAGCAATAGTGATGGATAATAAGCTGATTATTACAACCACAAAGAGGATAATCTTACAAACCAAACACCGAACAAAAGTAGCCAAACACTAGAATAAGGACTGTACTATTTCATTTTTACAAAATTCAAAAATTGGCCAAACTAATCTGTCTGTCAGAAATCAGAAGAAAGGGAGGTTGGTAGAGGCCAGAGAGGGGCATGGTGTAGACTGCCTGGATGTTGGTCTTGTTCTATTTATGGATCCAGGGATGGTTAGATGGGCATTTCCTTGGAAATTGTTCATGAAATTTTTATCTGCATGATTTGTGTTCCTTTCTATATTTATATTAAAAGAGTGAAACATTTATTTAAAAAAAAAACACTAGTTTGTGGTGACTTCTAGTTTGAAAATGTTCATGAAATACTGGCAAAACCTCTTTTCCTCCTGGAAATCACCCCTAAACAACAAAGAAAATAAGTAACAAAAACACAAATTCTACTTTCGGTAAAATCAGGGAAGAGCTAAAACCCTAAATCACAAAATGTTTGGAGCCATGCCCAGAGTCGTTGTCCTTGAGAGTAAAAAGGAGGAGGCAGATGATGAAAGAGAGGTGTTCATCTCAGAAAGAAACATCAGAGTGTACTTGATGACCTGCGCATGTTTTAATATTATTCTGCAGCCAACAAGTTGGAACCAACTGCTCACAGTTTGAAAAAAAAGGAAATAAACACTATAAATGTAACATGTAATAATCCAAAAAATTTGTTACAGCTTTTCAAATAATGGAAAAGCCAGTGGAGTATCATATAGAGTAAGTTAGAGAAATTCCCTCAGCTAGAGAAATTCCCTCAAAAACCTCGATACTAACAAAGCATGGTGGTGTTGCCAAATGTTCATCCTGAGGTCTAAGACCTACGTGTTCTGGGTGCAGTAATCACCACCAGGTCAAAATCCAAAGAACTCACAGCACTTTCCAATAATAAAAACACCTGGATTAAAGATGTAGTTGCAGACTCAGGACTCAGTTCATAATTTGTCTGTAGAATTTTACTTTTGCCTTACGAATGGCTCAACTTTACAGATGTGGCTGGACTTAAAAGTTTTTCTCATATATGTCTAAAGGTATTAGCACCAACTATTCCAAGAGGACCTCCTTTCATGTGAATGATCGACAATAATGCAAGAAAAATACTCAACATGCTGAAGAGTTTTTCTGAATTTAGTGGTTTACCCTGGAACAATTGTGTTGCCATTTGCACTGATGGCAAAGGCAGACATTAGTCATACTGGTAACTTGGCAGGAACCTCGGGAGGTGGTAGCACCTAATTGTACTAGTGATCTTTGCATTCTTCATGTCAAATGAATAAATTAATTTAAATGCTAGTTTCACTTAAGAATACTACTGATGAAGCAGTGAAAGTTATTAACTATCCACACTGCTGTTGTTGTTTGTGATAAATGAGATGTGCATACAAAGCACTTCTGTGGCATACTGAAATATAAAGGCTGTCTCCAGGAAAAGCACTTAGTGACTGCTGGAGGTGAAATCTGAATGCGTTCCTTCTTTCCCTCGCAAAATACCATTTTGACTTGAAAGAACAACTGACAAGACAAACTAAGTGCTTTAAGACTTAGGTGGGGGGCAAACATTTTTTCAAAAATGAAAGAAGCAAGCACGACTTGAAGGAAAATAAAGAATTATGTTTGCTACCAATGATAAAATTCAACTTTTCAAGTGGAAAGTTTGAATTTTGGAAAACTTATATTTACTACCATGAATTTTCCAGTACTTAGACTTTTCTGATTGGAATGATGGTGATATTCAAATTTTTTGAGTTTTAAATATTGCCCAAGGAAATGTACTGACATTTAGACGTTCCACATAACTCAAGGAACCAAAAATTTCCAAATGACTAATATATAATGTTACAAAATAATATATGAGTAAAAGAGTTACTCAAACTTCAAAGATAGACTAAAGTATTTTTTACAAAAACTTCACTGATATGGTTTCAGAGTCTACACTCACGTTTAAGAAACTAACTCTGATGGAGATCTAATATGGTCTCCAAAAAGAATATCCATCATCATGTGAAGAGGCTCTTGAAATGCTTCTCGTTTCTAACTACATACTGTGTGCAGCTGGATTTTATTTACTTATTTCAACCAAAATTATATGGCAACAGAGTGACTACAGAAGTAGGTATAGGAGTTCAACAACCTTTTATTTACCGAGGCATTACAGAGATTTGTAATGTGTTAACTTGTAATGGGTTTATTATGATTTATTTTAACTTAATTAACTTTATTTTTCAGTTTTAATTTCTAATATGACATTATCTTTTCCACAGTAATAGATCTGTCTAAAATTTTCACCATTACTTAGGTAAATTATGTTTTCTAGAAAGTTATAAATTTTATAGCTTTTCTAATTTACTTGCTTAGAGTTGAGCAAGAATCCCTAATATTTTAATGTGTCAATATCAGGGACTACTTTATTAATATTTATAAATTGTGAGGGTTTTTTGCTATAATTAATTTTTCTCAAAGAGGTGACAAATATTTTAATACATTTTTTCTCTCAATTACAACTTTTGAGTTTTGTTTTCTAATCTCCCTCTCTTGAAAGAAATATATAAAACATACAAACTTACATATAACATATAAACATACATAGCAAAATTATACAAAATAATAACATCAATTATTCCATTCCTCCCATATTAATAAATTAAAATTGATTGAAATCACCTGTTATGAGAAAAATACTGTTGAGTTTTATAACAAAAGAAAATCCAACTTTATATTCTATAAAATAAACATGTAAACTAAAATTATTTAGAACAGTTGAAAATAAAAGGATGGAAAATGTATGATAGAAAAATGTAAACCAAAAGAAAGATGTATTTATGAACCTAGTTATCAGACAAAGTAAAATTCTACCCCAAAAGTAAAACAAAGGTAGGACATTTATAATGCTACCAGGTGCAATTGACAATAAAGATATAATTTTTCAGGATGTACCTCACGCAATAGAGTATCAACAATAAGAAAACAAAAACTAAAGCTATATGAGAAGACAGAGAATTATATTCACAGTAGGAGAACTTTACTTTCTCCAGAGAGTGTCAAACTATAACCCATGGGTTAAATCTAGCCCATGCATGTTCTTGTAAGACCCATGAGCTAAGAATAGTTAACATATTTTTTAATGGTTGAAAAATATGTAAAAAAGTAATAATATTTTGTGATACATGAAATTCATATGCCAGTGCCCACAAGTAAAGTCTTAATGGAATGCAGCTACACTCATTCATTATGTTTTATCTAGGGCTCCTCTCAGGCTACACAGAGCTGAGCACTTGCAACAGAGAACAAAACGCTAAGATATTTACCACATGATCCTTTATGGAAAATAGATTCTGATTCAAACCATGTTCATGAAAGACCAAGTGAAAGAAAAATTATTTAAGGATAATCAAATAAATATGGTGACATAAATAACTTTTGTACATTAAAATAACATCTAATAGAAATGTAATAAAAAATTGACACCACTAATAAAAAGATAAAATATCTAAAAACAAACCTAACATGAAAATATAAGATCTATTTCAAGAAAATGTTAAAATACTACTGAAAAGCTGAATTAAAAAATATAAAGGGTACATAATACTTTGTTAAGAGAATTCAATAAAATAAAATATAAGCTATTTCTAGGTTAATATCTAAATGTAATACAACTCTACAACTGCAATAAAAATACAAGAAGATTTTTTTAATATACAAGTTGCTTCCAGACTTTTTAAAAAGAGCCATAAAAGCCAATTTTGGAAAAAAGAATAGAGTGGGGGATTTACCCTAATCCATATTAAATTTATTATTATAAGACCATAATAATTGAAAGAATATGGTATTGAAGCCTGAACACATTAATAGGAACTAAAAGAAAAGTACAGAAATAGGGTATTCACCTGGGAATACTAAATTAGTATCCATTTGACACACTTTCCATATTCCAAATAGACTTCCATAAATTATTGAAAAAATCTGAGTAAGAAGGACCTTTCAACTGACAATCCAGAAGCTATCAAAGAAAACATTAATAATTTTCTGTTATGTAGAAAGAAAAAGTTTCTTCATAGTACAGAAGTATCACTAAAAAGATTAAATAACAACTGATAAATTAGAAAAATTCATTTGAAAATAACATCAAGTTAACATGTTGAGTTCCATAATAAAGGGCCTCTATAAAAAAAGAAGAGAAAAATCTCAAGATGAGCAAAAATTATGAGCAGAGAGTTCACAGAAAGGATGCTCAATCTTTGTCCTAGTAAGAGATGCATAATTAAAACTAAAACTTTTTTTCTCCCACCATGTAAAAAATGTTTTAAAAGTGTCTACAATGTGCTTGTGTCAGCAAGGGTGTTGGGAAATAAAACACCTCCTATTAATTGCTGACAGGACTACAAACTGGCATAATATTATTAGAAGACTTTTGGTAAAATTTGTGAAATTGACCTATGAAATGATCCTTTGATCTAGAGATTTCACTTATGGAAATTGACCAGTAGATATTCCAGTCTATGTACACAATGACATGTATATATGTATATATGTATATATACATATATATACATGTGATATATATGTAATAGATGTATATGTAATAATAGAGGAATGAAAACTAAATATCTATCAAAAGTAAACTAATTAATTATGCTATGACTATATCAAGGAATGTTATACAGCCATAAAAATCTATGTATTGATAAGAAAAAAATACCAAGATATATTCATATTAAGTTAAAGGAAAAAAGGAAAGAGAAGTAATATTGTATACAGTTATACCACTATTTGTACTTTAAAGGAAAAAAAATATAACAATGTATTCATGTATATACCAGATTGATTTACTCAACATCTCATCTCCAAGTACTTTCCTAAACTGAAGATATCATTTTAAAAAATCATATTTCCAAGATTTGATGACTTCAGTGCGTTCAGAAAAGACTTGAACTTGGAACTGGGTTAAATGATGAGACACGAATGGATGCATCTCTGGTGGGGTGGATTTCGGCAGAGGTGATATGATTCTTGAGCCTACAGCTACAGCAGCAGCTTCCTATGTTGTAGGCAAATTCCTGACTCTACAACTTCCTTTATAAAACAAAACAGCAGCTCCTTTGGTGACTTAGTCACTTCTGGAATCTTAGCTAAGAATGTTTCTTTAGCTTTCCCAGTGACTTTGAAAGTCCTTTAATCAGTCTCTGTTTGAATGAATTGGAGTAGATCTGACCTCTACACGGGAACTCTGACAGTTCAGATGAACATGAAATAATGGTGGCATGGAACACAAGGTACTGATTGTGGAAGGCAGATGAAGTCCCGTAAAGATGTTTGCTTCCTGTCCCCAGAACCTGTTACTACGTTAGGTTATAGGACAAAGGAGAATTAAAATTGCCAAATGAAATTAAGGCTGCCTATCAATTGTCATTGAGATGGGGAGATTATCCTGGGTTATCTAGGTGGGCCCAGTGTCATCACAGGGTTCTTCTATGTGGAAGCTGGAGGCAGAAGAGTAAGAATGTCAGAGAGATTTGGAGATTCTACTTGTCTGGCTTGAAAGTTGGAGGACAAGTTCAAGAGAGAGATTTCAGGTGGCCTCTAGGAGCCAAAAAGGCAAGGAAATAGGTTCTCGCCTACAACCTGCCAGGAAAGTAGCCCTGTACACACTTCTACTAGCTCATTGAGGCTCATTTTGGACATATGACCTCCAGAATTATAATAAACTCAGTCATTTTAAGGCATGGATTTTTTGTGGATTGTCACCACAGGGACAGGACACTGACACAGGTAATACTGCTTCTGGGGAGAACTGAGTCAGGTACAGAGAAGGTGGAGAGAAGCCTCTTCATGCCCTTTATCTCTTTTGTGTGTGTTTTTTTTTTTTCATAATCTTTTTTTTAAATTAATTTTTATTTTTGGTTGTTTAAAACATTATATAGTTCTTGATATATCATATTTCACACTTTGATTCAAGTGGGATATGAACTCCCATTTTTACCCCGTATACAGATTGCAGAATCACATCAGTTGCACATCCATTGATTTACATATTGCCATACTAGTGTCTGTTGATTCTTGAGAATGTCATCTGTTCTTTAATGTTCCAGAGAAAACTTAAGACCAGTTCACTTTGGGTTCCTTATACAAAAGGTGCTTTTTCTACTGAATGATTTCCAGTTCACTTTGGGTTCCTTATACAAAAGGTGCTTTTTCTACTGAATGATTTCAATTATTTTCTTTTTCTTTATGATCCAAAGTGTCACCAGAATTTCTACAAATACAATCTGAGCAATAACCATCTTCAGAAAAACTGGGAATGGTAGAGGGGAAGTCCCTGGCGACCTGAGGAGTATACAGTAGTTTCCTGTCTGCCTCAGCCAGAGCTCCCTGGGTCTCCCCAGTTCTGAGCTGGTATTTCTGCTGATTTCCCTACACCATTCAGGTGGTATGAATTTTAGCCTTTTAACCTAAAGTGGGTTTCCAATTTCTTCCAAGTGGCTTCTTTTCATCCTTGATGGTAGACACTTGACATGACCCCTACGTCTACTCAGGCTAGTAGGCAAGGGATTTCTATGCAATTAGCTAAGTTCTGACTGCCCCCCTTTGTAGAGCCTTCTTTCCAGGACTCTTCCATGGACAGGTATTAAAGTCTCAGCCCTCACTGTCAGTCCTAATTCTAATTCTTCTTCACTGAGGGCTTTAGGTTCAGTACCTACTTACAAATCCACCATTTTACTTTGTAAACTTGGAATTTCCCTATTCTGTCTTTAGGCTCAGCTACAAATTAAAACAATTTCTCTTCCCTTTTATCTAGCATGGCTGTTATGTTTTGGTTGGAATGAGCAGAAGCATCTTTTATGTCATTTCAGTCCAATCCACCCAACAGGCTGACAAGAAGCATCAATTCTTCTCTTTGATTTCCTTGCATTTTCTAATCACACCCAACATAATGATCAATGTCACAGTCTTCAGAATTGGATAGACAAGGGTTTGTATTGGCAATTAAATCTTGTTCAAGTTACATAACTTCTCTGAGTCGCTTGTCTCATTTATAGATGTGCATAATGACACTCTTAGAGGATTTTCCTAAAGAATAAATGAAATCAAGCAAGAAATCACCCTCAAAGAGCACTAGATACTATTCATCCCAGTACCTCTTGCATTCTGGATTTCTACTGTTGTGTCAGTCATTGACTGCTGAGTCCCTACTAAGGGGTCAAAAACCCTGATATGTTTCTTTTTATTCCCCAAAGGAAAAATCTTCCTCTCCATCTTCAGGATAGCATTCCATTGCCCTCACTTGAAATTATTTTCTCACAAGTGCCATTGTTGTTTCTGGTTTTCTATGGGTGACTCTGCCTGGAATGAAGAAAAGTTGCTTCATACTTAGTTCAAGGGAATTGGTAAGAATGTGCGTGCATTCTTTTCCTTGGTCATTGTACTATCTCTTCTTGGATTTAAGGGATGGATGTGGATATCTCTGAGTGGAATTTCTAGGGCTTTTTCAGACATTGGATTGAGCAGCTCTGTTTTGATGAGGCTGGATCTAATCAGAACTGAATAGTTTCACCTATGATACACACATACACCCACACATATGCTATTAACATCACAACTGCTCGCACAGGTGATTTCCCTTCATCCCCACATAAAAGTGATGTAATTATTTGGGATTTAATTAATTTATTACTCTAGTTGCCTGTTACTATGGGGAACTGTATCTTAGGGGAATAGAAAAATGGGAGATATCAGAGGCATTGAGCCCATGTCTCTGAACCAGGGACAAGTTGTAAAGGAAAAATAAATCATAATTTTTAAGGTTAGATTTGCTCTATTTCAAGAGACAAAACACATATTAAGGGTCAATAGTGATTCTCAGTTCCACTCCATATATCTGTTTGTATTCTGACAATAGGTTCGCCAACATTAATTTTTAGCATGACATGCATTTATATTTTTCTGTGAATTGTGTGTATTTAGTTGTGAGAGGTTGCATCTGAGACCTCCAATCCAAAATGCAGAATTTAATAATTTTTATCCCAGATGAATTTTTTAGTAAGGCCACAAGAAAACCAATACAAAAGAATTGTTTATACTTGAATATAACTGCAAAGTAGGCATCTGATAATTTTTTTTTGCAATGAATCTAAATATGGCCTCATACTGCCAGAGATCATTTCACAGTCTCTGTTTCTCTAAGACAATGTAAAGAATACTCGAAAATTGGACCAGTGAATCACTGGATTCTTTTATTGTTCTACAGATCACTTTCAGGTTCTGGCTGGATGACATACAGTTCATTCTCCACATAGGACTAGTCTATTGTGTCATCCTGCTTCTGGTCATGAATTTCTCTGCTGAAAATGTTTGCTTCCCTTCCTGTTGTAGTTTAGATATGTGGTATCCCCCAAAAGCTCATGTGCCAGACAATGCAAGAAACTTCAGAGATGAAATGATCAGGTTGTGAAAGCCTTAACCTAATCAGTGCATTTTTCAACTAGTAGGGATTAACTGGGTGGTAACTGTAGGCAGGTAGGCTGTAGATGAAGAAGCGGGGTCACTGAGGGTGAGCCTTTAGGGTTTATGTTTTGTCTATGGTTTAGAGGAGTCTCTCCTTCCTGCCTGTCATGTTCTGAGCTTCTTTTCTCCACTACACCTTTCTGCCATGATATTCTGCTGCAGCTCAGCACAGAGCAAAGGAGTAGGCCACCTATGGGCTGAGACCTCCGAAACCGGGAGCCCAAAATAAACTATTCCTCCTCTAAAATTTTTTCTAGTCAGGTCTTTTGGGCAATGAAAAAGCTGACTAAACACCTCATTTCTGGTACTTCATGCCAATTTACATCTGCCCCACAATCCACTCCTCCTAGAAAACAATGTTTCTAAGGAACTCTCTCATGCCATCTGGCCTGTGTCCAATCTCCTCAAAGGCATATGCTAATTCTGCCTTCACTAAGATGGTCCTCTTAAAAGATGAATTTATGTGACTTCAGTGTGTACTCATGTTCTAACTGTCCATGACCAGAAGCTCATGGAAGGCAAGACCCTGCCTCCTTGACGTGTTTTCTGACTCCTTCCCTCTGGACCAAAGCATCTGGTACAGGGCTGGGGATATATACAGCTTAGTGAGCAGTAAGCATGAGTCCCTGAGTTCATTCCCCAGGATCAAAAGAGACAAAGGAAAAAGCAAGAAAAAAAGGAAGAAATAAATATCTGATCCAGTAGATGCAGTACTTTGTAAAGAGTAACAATGAATATGTTCACCACCTCATGTATAGATCAATGCTGATATTGTTTAAAGCTAAGATGGGTGAGAAGGTTTATTCTGGATGATAATTTATGTTAATGCCAAGAAAATTAAACAAGTTTTGTTTGTTGTTGTTAAGAGATTTTCCCCACTGGCAATTCATTATGATATGAACTCCACTGACATCTGTGTATCTGTGGCCATCAGGTGGGAATTCAGAACCTCCATCCAACCCAAACACTGAAGTGAGGAAAGCCATCAACATGCATTAATTATCAGCCTGCCAGGAAAAGACTGGAGGGCAAAATTATTATTCTTTAGGCAAGGCAAAATGCAAAATAGATTTGACTTTAACATTTCATAATTTCGTAGTTTAAACAGTAAAGTAGTGGTAATGGTACAAAATGGAAATGGGGAAAACTATGGAATATGCTAGGAAAGCCACTAAAATGGAACAAGAAAGCATAATTTCTAGTATTAAACTCAGATGAAGACTACTCAGCTGAATCAGCTAACATCATTTGGTTTAAAGGATGCCATTCTCCATGGTGTGCCCATAGATGACATCGTTAATTGATCATGGCAGCACCTTCTTCCAGTCTTTCCATGCAGAGGTTCGGAATTCTGCTCAGGCAGCCACTAGTCATAGACTGAACTCATCATGTTTGGTAGTTAGAATACCATTCAGCAACCATTCACACCCTTCTCCCTGCTCTATAAGCAGAGTATATTTCCCTCCCTCTTTCATATCGGACTTGACCATACCAATAGGAAAGGATAGGAATAGAGGCCTTCAATGTTCCTGAGTGATTTGGCTTGTGGCTCTTTGGCCCTGGCATGTGCCATGAGAAGAGCATGCTCCAGGTGACCACTGTCTCTTTAGCCTGGGCCTCACAACAACTGTACATGAAGTCCACCTGAGCCTAACTGCAGGCTGCAGCAGAACATTTGAGTATAAGAATCAATTCTTCTTGTTGACAGTCACTGAGTTTAGGATCCATCTTAGATGAGACTTATTTTTTTATCTCTATCCTAAAAACTGGTAGAGCAGAAGAAAATGACTAGAATACAGTAGATACATCTTCCAGGATTAATAAAGAGTTGTTATGAAGAATAAATAGCTATAGAGGAAGCTTTGAGGCATTGTCTTAAAAGTTTAGTTTAAAAATTGCCCAGTCTCCCAATAAGGCTGCAAGAAATTAAAAGATTTGACAGAACAAGGATTCCAATTGAGATCTCTTGATTATGAATACTGTATTCTTTTTGTAACAAAACAATAAATGTGTGATTATAAGAGATGCACTGGGAACCTGGGAGAGATGAGCTTCCAGGCAGTGTCAAGCAAAAAAGGTCATGACCAGTTCCTCCTGGTTGTGGGGTGGCTTTGCAGCAGATCAATGGCTTTATCTCTAGAGAACCCAAGTGTGGGGACTCTAAGGAAGAGAGAGCACCTCACGTGAAGTTTAGATGATGGCCCAGAAGCCTATGAAACAAAATGCTACCAGGCATAAAGGAAACACAAATATAAAAACGAAGCCTTACTATAAAAAGTCTATCTGATGGTTTGACCTCAGGCAATTCTTAGGTTGGAAAACAGTCCTAGTCCCCTGTTCTTCAGAGAAGAGTTTAGGAAGGGGGGAATTTCAGATGTTAACTCTTCAATGGAGGTTGACCCTTTGGCCAAGTAAACTGTCACTTACAGATGTGGTTTCAGAGGGTTTGGAAGGCCACTGCCAACCCCTCAGGTTAAAGGGAAAAATCTTCATCTCTTTTGGCTCAATGCTCAGCTCATGCCAAACAAAATCAAGTATTATTGTTACAGAAAAGTCCGTCTCAAAGCTAGACTTCAGCACCTTAGTTCTTAGCACTTATTCAAGTGCTTAGCACACAAGAAGCCCTTAATAAATATTTTTTGAAGGAATGAGTGGACAAACATGTAAATGAATGATATACATTTATGTTATTGCTGGTCTAACTTAGAGATATATATTAGAGTTTACAAAATAACAAGGAAGTCATAAAGAAGCAAAAATAAAAATAGTAGTTAGGTCAAGTTTAAATTCTGCTAACCTCTCATTCACTAATTCACTTAACAACTATTAACACTGGATGCCCGCTCTGTGCAAGCAACTGTATAATTTGTTGTAGATGGTAACTAAACATCAGGAAGTTGATGATAATTAATGGATGAAAGAGATCAAACACATCCTTGAATGTATACGTAAATGTGAAATAGCTAAGGAAAAGAATAATGAGTCACATGAGAGTGAGAGTGAACATGCATTTTAGATAGAGGATCGGGGAAGGCCCTTCAAGCAAACATTCCCCAAAGGACCCCCTTGACACGTGAACTGTAAAATAAGCAAATATTAAGAAATACCACTTTTTCACGGAGCCATCCAAGTTGAGTGACTTGTGCACAGGTGCAGTGAACAAACAGCCCTCTCTTTTGGAAGCTGGCCCTAGGACCCCTACCCATCCCAGGAGGCTCCTCAAACCATGATCCTTATAAGCTAAAAGCCAACAAAACACAATTAAGTTTTCAGAACTTGTTTACATATTACATATATGGGGTTTTTGTAAAATATGTAGACATTCAAACATACCAAGCAAATAATCTGTGTATGAAGACAAAATGTCCACAGTGGCAAACTCTGGGATATTTGGCAATACCATTTGATTGACTTCATCAGTTCTAGCATTCTTCTTTCCAATAAGTAGGTTAATTGCTAGCACAGCTTCACTGACCTACAATTAATACATAAATTAGAATTCACAAAGATAAGTTTTCTGATTCATATATCATCTAACAGGTAAATGCTATGGATTGAATGTGTCCCCCTAAGTTCATGTGCATTGGAAACTAGATCCCCAATGTGGCCGTATTAGGAGGTGGGACGTTTAAGAGGAGATTAGGCCATGAGAGCTCTGCCCTCATGAATGGATCAATGCAGCAATCATCTGAGTGGGCTGTCATCTCTCTCTGGCTCTTCTACCTTCCACCATGGGATGATGTAGCAAGAAGGCCCTTGAAAGATGCTGGTCCCTTAATCTTGGACTTCCCTGCCTTCAGAACTATGAGTCAGTAAATTTCTGTTTATTGTAAATTAATAGTCAAATAAATAATTTAATTAATGTATAAGTACTTTATACAATCTACCTCACCTGCCTATGGAATATATTTGCCAACATGTCAGTATGTATATATGTGTTTGCACCAATATTTTCATTAAAGAAAAATTATAACACAGATTAAAAACACTATGCACTATAGAGTATTTCTAATCTTTCCAAGTAAGCATAATTGACACAAATCCCAAAGAATGTGAAAATTTCTTTTCTCTTAGATACATTGTGCTGCCTTAATAGCGAATAGGTAAATAACAATATGATGGTATTAAGAAAAATTAAATAAGAATCACACCAACCTGTGCCGCAGCCCTTATTGCAATCCAGACCAGTGAATTGTATATTTCTATTATATCTATTGTTGATTCCTTAATAGAACTATGCCTTCTGAAAAGAAGCTAAAAACATTAAAAATGTTTTATGAAGTATAAATACATCATAAAGTTTCTTGATAAATCTCATCATCTAAAGATGACATTTTGGTTGAATACTATATAACCATTAAGAATAGTAATGTATCTATTAAAAATATTTAAAATCTATTAAGGAAAGAAAAAAATTAAAAAATTGCACACACACACATATTCCTTGTACATGTAAGCTGAGAAAATTATTAACAATGATTATTCCAACTTTTAAGTTTGATTAAATTAATTTTACAATTTTTCTGATTTTTTTTTATAATGAACTTGCATTGTTTGTGTAATATACAAATAAAAATGTCACTTTAAGTAAAATCAAATGCTGTTTTAATAGAGGGTCTGTAGATTGAGTACACTGTGGGTAAATGTGCCAGAAATGGGAATGTTACTCATAAGTTTTTGATGAGTATGTGCTATAATTTTCTAACCAGGAAAATGTTAAAAGGGCACTATTATAAAGTTCCATAGACTACCAAAAAAGAAGCAATGAATGGGAACACTTTTTACTATGGGTATATATCTATATAACTGTCTATACACACATACACCCTCTTTCAGGTTCATACACACACACAAACACATATATTTTAAAAAAAAAAGGCAATGGCTACTATGGCTCTAAGCGGTGAGCACAAGGTGTTAATGGGGCTAGGTAATCAAGTGTTGGGCTTAGAGGAGGAAGGTACCAGACAGGTCTGCCTGTGGGAGATTAAGCAATACAGCTCTATTCCAAGATAAGAAGACCCTAAACACTAGCTGAGTGGAACTACTTACACTCTGGGGTAGCAACTGCCAGCTTACTGGCTATAAGAAAGTCAATGATACAGAAGTGAACAGAAACTCCACCAGTAAGACAGTATCTGTTTTACATTTTTAAAGGTAACTAAAGTAAATAGTAATAGTTATCTGATAGTTAATTTTTTTTTTTCCAAGATAGGGTTTTACTAAGTTGCTGAAGCTGGCTTTGAACTTGCAACCCTCTTATCTCAGCCTCCTAGTGGCTGGAATTATAAATGTACATGACTGTGCCCAGTTCAATAGTCATTTCTTTTTCTTTTTTTTTTTTTTTTTTTTTTTTTTTTGTTACTAGGGATTGAACCCAGGGGCACTTAACCATGGAGCCACATCCCTGGCCCTTTTTATTTATTTTTTTTATTTTGAGACAGGGTCTCACTAAGTTGCTTAAGGCCTCACTAAGTTGCTGAGGCTGGTTTTGAACTCTCAAACCTCCTATGTCAGCCTCTGAGTCACTGGGATTACAGGTGTGTGTGCTATCACACCCAACAAGTCTTTTCTTGAGATTTAAATAATCTGAATAGAGATAACTATTATATCAATCCCCTATATTCTAATTTTTTGGTGAACTCTTTAATCTTCAAGAAAACTGCAGAATATAACAAACAACAACAACAAAATATTCATTTTACTCCTGTCTAGAAGACTTCCAAGGGAAAAGAAAGGCAATTGGGGCTGGGGTTATGGCTCAGCAGTAGAGTGCTCACTTAGCCCATGTGAGGCTCTAGGTTTGATCCTCAGCACCACATAAAAAAATAAAGTTATTATATCCAATTACAATACATATGTACACACGTGCACGCGCACACACACACACACACACACACATATTTTAAAAATGAAAGGCAATGGCTACTATGGCTCTAAGTGGTGAGCACAAGGTGTTAATGGGGCTATGTAATCAAGTGTTGGGCTTAGAGGAGGAAGGTACCAGACAGATCTGCCTGTGGGAGATCAAGCAATACAGCCCTGTTCCAAGATAAGAAGACCCTAAACACTAGCTGAGTGGAACTACTTACACTCTGGGGTAGCAACTGCCAGCTTACTGGCTATATAAACTTGAACAATTTGCCTACTTAATTCTGGAAACAAGACTAATAGGCATGAAACAAAGAATATAGAATAACACTAAATAACTATAATGTGAGGACAATTAGGGACCCAAGCAATTTGAAAAGGGAAAAAAAAAGGCCCTTCTTACTTGAGAGGAAAGCTTCAATAAGGAGGTTGTGCTTAAGCTAAGGCTGGAAAAAAAAAATGGACTGGGAAAGAATGTGGTGGGTATTTTTTAGAAAGATAGGGATCAGCTCGCATAAATAGGACAGAAAAAGGGGGAAAAAACAAGTAGTTTGGAAAGGAAGTAAAAGTGTCTTTGCAGAAGACATGTTCTTATTTGTAGAAAATTCTAGTACACACACATAACAATAGAATCAAGGTCACAAGATATGAAATGCAACAATACACACAAGACAACTATATTTCTATATTCTATACACTAGCTATAAACAATCTGAAAATGAAAATCCTAAAAAGTCCATTCATAATAGAAGTAAACCTAATAAACATGAATAAGACTTATGTGCTAGAAAGTAAAACCCATGTTCAGAGAAATTAAATAAGTTCTAAATAAGTGAAGAGACAATTCATATTCATGAATTAGAAGAGTTAATAGACTCAACACAAAAAAACACAGAAAGATCCCAAAGATCCTATTTGTTTTGTTGTTGTTTTGCAGAAATTGATAAGTAGATCCTAAAATGTGTATGAAAATGCACAGGACTCAAATTAACTAAGACAATTTTGAAAAGGAAAAACATAATTAGTTGGAGGACATGCACTCTCCAATTTAAAAACTTACTAAAAGCTACAGTAACAAAGGCAGTGAATAACCCCATAGAGGTAATCAATGCAACTGTAAGGTTGACTTAGAGATCTTAGATGTGCCGCCAAAAGCACAATCAGCTAAAGAAAAATAAAGATAAATCTAACCTCATTAAAACTAAAAACTTTTATGTCTCCAAAAGCACTATTAGTCACATGAAAATACAAGCCACCATCTGGGAGAAAATATTTTGCAAATCATGTATCTGATAAAAGACTTTTATCTAGAAAAAAGATACGCCCTTAACAACTCAATGATAAAAAAGACAAATGACCCAAATGTAAAAAATGGGCAAAGGATCTGAAATAGACACTTCTCCAAAGAAGACAGCAAATTGACAATAAGCACATAAAAGGATCTCAGCATCATTAGCCATCAGGGACAAAACCATAGAGATACCACCTCATACCCACTAGGATGGCACCATCACAGAGGTGAATAAAAAGTGTTACCATGGGTATAGAGAAATGGAAACCCTTATACTCTGCTGGTAGAAATGCCAAATGGGGCAGTCACTTTGGAAAATGATCTGAAAGATCATGAAATGGCTAAATCTAGAGCTTCCATGTGATCCAACAATTCCACTCTTAGATATATACCAAGAGAACAGAAAGTGTATCTCCATGCTGAAAGGTGAACATAAAGTCAAAGCAACATTAAGCCTAACAGACAAAAAAATAAAATAAAACAATTCAAGTGACCCCCAACTGTCAAATTGATACGAAAACAGTCTCTCTATATAATAGAATACTATTACAGTAAAAAGGAATAAACTTGTTACAAGCTATACATGGGTGAACCTCAAAAACATTACATGAGGTGAAAGAAGCAGGCACAAAACACGATACCTTGTAGGATTCCATTTATAGTAAATGTCTGTGAAAGGCAAATAGTTTTGTGGTTGTATGGGGCTGGGATAGGAGAAGGATTGACTGCAAATGGGCACGAGGGATCATTTTGGGGATGGTGGAGATGTTCTAAAACTGGATGGGGATAACAGCTGTGCAACCCTGTAAACTGGAGTCCTAAAATAGGTTAGTTTCATGGATAGAAATTGTATGTCAATTAAGTCTTTTTTTAAAGTATGCATGCTGATCTCTCTGAACTATTTTTCTCCCACTTAACTACTGGGAAAATTCCACTCATTCTTCAAAAATTCATCTCATCTTGGAAGCCTTCTCCAGCATTCCCCCAAAGCAGAATTACGTTGCCCGACTTTGCCACCTTGACATATTGTGTTTACAGTCCTTATCACATTGCAGTACAATTTTGCCTCTTCCTTGCCAGATTCTGTGCTCCTTGGGGAAAGACAGCAATGTCCTGACATATGAAGACCTCAATAAGTGTTTGGTTAGCAAATGAATAAATGAATATTGCAGAACTAGTAAATTCAACCTAACAGATAATTATTGAACACATACTATGTAAAAAAATACTTTTAGAAAGAATGTAGATGTTTGGCTGAAATTATATAACAAGAGATAATAGTTTCATTTTTTGAGTGTTTATTATGTGCAAGGCAATTAACCTTGTTTATTCTCCTGACCTCTCTAAGAGGCACATGCCATCCATCATCTCTATTTCAGAGGTGAAGAAACCAGGCATGGAAAGGCCCCAATCACATGGGGGGTATGTCAGGAAGTTGGGGTTCAAACCCCAAACTGCATGATATGGACAGTTCACAAAAGTGAAAAAACAATGTTTCTTAAGGATTCATAGTGTTGTCTTTATTTGGACAAATTTCAAATGCTTTATTTCAATGGTCTTGTATGTCTGAATGAAATGTTTCTATTTGTTTTTGGCCGTCTTCTGTGCTTCATGAGACTTGCTAAAATGTTTATTCTGTGTCAAGATATATAGAAAATAATAATAATATTATATGTAATTACTACTCTTTTCATTCAAATCCTAACTTATTTATGCTCTTAATTTTAAGAACTTCTCTAGTATAGGCCAAAAAATGTGGTATGTTATTATCGTACCATCATATTAATTTGTATTGCCACTTGCTATGGAAACAAAATATTTATTCTCTTACTGGAAATAAACATGTTTATCACACCACAAAAAGTAACTTTTTCTAGTATGTAATTATTTTAATTTAAAAAAAAATAGGTGCCATCCACATAAGGCAACTACCATACAAATAATTCAACTGAGAGTCTACCTGCCTAAAGGTTTTAAATCATGTTTATGCTGTCCCCAAAATTAGAGACTTGATACCAACATTTTCTGCAAAGATCTCTTTGGGGAGTCAAGTGATTATTAAGTAAGGATGATCATCTATTGAAATTTAAAAAGTAAAATGACGAGCGCATACACCTCAAAGCTGCCTGGGTTGACTCCTTCCTCTAGGATCTCCCTCAGTCTAGACCCTTAATACTCAAGTGTAGCCCAAGACCACCAGCATCAGTATTACCTGGGAGTTTGTTAGAAACACCAAACCTCAGGCCTCATCTCTGACTTCCTGAATCAGAATCTGCATTTTCCTAAGACTTTCAAAGATGTTTCCATACCTTAGTTTGCGAGAATACTGCTCCAGGTGACACATTCCTTGGCAATTCTTTGCAGGGCTCCCTCCTTATCCATCCAATCCCACCTGGGACATCACATCTTCTGGTCACATTTATTTACAACCCCACAAACCCAAGTTGTTTTTCTAATCCTAAATTTCACTCCCTAAGTCACTCTCCCTGTTCCTCTTCCTCCCTTGGTCCCTCCCAGCCTCCTCCCTCTGATTTTCTTTCTTCACTGGCTCTGTCTGTTTCATGAGAGGCAAGCTGCATGAGGGAGGGACTGGACTCATCTAGAGCACTGCTTTGTCACCTTCCTCTAGAATAGTCCTGGGGCCACAGTAGGTGCTCATAGGTACTTGACAAGTGAATGAACGAATGACTAGTCTAGAGGCTAGCTGCTTATAGGCTGTGTTAGTAGTGAAAACCTTACTTGTCCATTTCGTTAGCCAATATATCATCTCCTGCAATATTCTGATCCTTACTAATAACTGTCTGCTTTAGAGTATTTACATGTATAACATTTTCACAAGCAAAAACATCCAAATAAAATCAATTTCCAGAACCCTACATAAAATGTCCAAAGAGACATATAAATACAAATGTGACTATAAAGTAATGAATTAATTTCTCCAAGTCACACAGGAAAATGCCTTATTATTTCAACAGCACAGTGTTACTAAAATAGCAAGATCAAAGACAATTAACTTATGATTTCTAAAACATTTGACTATTACCTTAAGTGCTAATGGTGTTGTTGAACTCTTTCTCTTTGGCTTCTTCAGATACAAATACCATAAGGCCAATTCTAGGTAGGAATCTCTTATCAATCTAAAATGATACAACACTGTACTTATTAAATATCTTTATCACTGATAATCTCTTTTCATCAATTTGCTACCATTGTCTGTGCTCATTAAAGGTATATATTGGCAAAAATAGCATCTGTCTCAAACTCACACTCTCTTTTCATAGATTTGGCCACAGATACTAGAATCTTTGTCTCTGATATTGAAATCCCTTGAAGAGAGCTGAGCATTCTAGATTGAACAGTGCTGACAACATTCCATGCTATGACTGCTCCAAAGCCCCACATCAAACCTTTCTGGAATATTCCAGCACAAGGTTCTAAAGAAGGGATGGTCAGGATAAGATTACCTGCCTTGAAAACCAGCCCTGCACCTTACACTAATTAAAATTAAAAGCTATGGTGAAGTATGGATTAGGTCTGTCAGTGGGACCAGAGAGATCAATGCTATTCTAGGAATGGTGGCTAACTTCAATCTTGTGATGATTTTTATACAGGATTAAGTTGACCAGCCCTAATGTTGATGACCAGAGTGAATATCCACACAAATCCCTTCAAGTTACAGTAACATCCGAGGGAGGATCTTCTGGCTGGAAATCAATAGTCCAGAGGAAACCCCTTTTGCCCCCACAATCCCAAGGCTGACAGGAGATTGGCGTAGAAATGATTAAATGGTTCGCTGGGCCACTATGACAATGGACACCATCTACTGTTAGTGTAGATGAGGCCTTGGGTAAAAGCCAAGCGCAAAATGCTTGAAAATCATGTCAGTAAACCTGATGGACAGATGGATCCCATTGTACAACCCCTGCCATGAAGAGGCCAATCATTCATTCCCACTTTGAATATCAAATGTCCTACTGGAACATGGAGCTCAAACTGATACAACAATGGAAAGCTAGGTTTTTACCCTGAGTTTTGATCATTTTTCAAGCTGAGTTGTATAGCTTCATATAAACTCTCAAGTTGCAAAGTTGGAGATTTCTCTTCCATCATTATTTGACGTTCTATTTTGCCTAGAAGAAGAAAAAGATATACAATAACATTTTTCCTCCTTTTCCATCATTTTGAACTTAAAGACAAACATTTCATGATAGAAATTCACAAAACTGGATATGCTGTTCTTTTGTCTATCTGTCATTTCTTGCTGAATGATAAGCCAGTGGTGGAAGACCTGTTGCTTCTTTCTCTAGGAGTCTCAGGCTTCTAGAACCTCCAGTCAGCAATACTGATTCAAGATGCCTTTGGCTTCTTCAACACGACTGGCCTTACCATGTTATTTTTCTGTTTCCTTGCTTAGTTTTCTCCCTTCTCCTATATCTCATGTTACCATTTTCTCTCTGCTTTCCCCTTTTCCCTATTTCAAAAATATCATAGATAACAGAAGTAAAAAGCTGCATTCTGATTCATGGTAGCATTATGCACAACAGCCAACACAAGAGATAAGCCTGAGTCCTCACTGAATGGATGAAGGGGTAGAGAAAGTGTGGTGTATATAACAATGGAATCCTATTCACCATCAGACAAGAAGGAAGTTCTGTCATATGCAACCATACAGGTGAACCTGGGACATTGTCTGAGTGGAAGAAGCCAGGCACAGGAACACAAATACTACATTTTTGTAGCATCAAAGAAAGTGGAACTCACAGAAGTATAGAATTGTTGTTGCCAAGGTATGGGGAGATGCAGAAGAGGGAGATGTTGGTCAAAGTTTCAGTCACACAAGATTAATAAGTTCTGGTAGTCTACTTAGAGAGCATGGTGACCATAATTAATAATATTGTATCATATATTTGAAAATTGAAGAGAGCAAATCTTTAAATGCTATCACAACAAAAAAATAAGTACATGAGGTGATGAGTATGTATGAGTTGATTTAATCATTCCATGATGTGTACATATATCAAAACACCCCCAAAATATATATAAGATTTTTGCCAATCAAAAATAAATTTAATTTTTTTTCCAAGTAATCACAAGCTTAGTGGAAAAAAAATCCTAAAAAGTCAAATGCTTGAAAATCCTCTATGATTCTAGTACCCACCCCCATTGCCCTCATGGTGAGCCCCATCATTCAAATGTAGGTCCTAAGTGAGCACCTCTGTAGCAAAGAGGGCAGGACAGGGAGATCTTGTCGTCACTATTGGCAATATTCACACTTTTCATGTGGAAAAGGCACAGAGCTGGCCAGCACTGAGTTCACATCTGGGCACTATCATTTAGTAGCTGCTGACTTTGGGAAATTTACTTAACCAGACTATACCTCATTTTCCTCATTTGTCAACCAGGATTAGACATGCCTAACTCGTAGAGGTTATTTTCCAAGAATCATTTAAGTAATATTATCCATAGCCACATAGTTGATACTGATGTTTCATAGTCAAACATGAAACTGTATAAGGAGGGTCAATTAAAATTATACAAGAAACCAAACAGAAATTCTTTCTTTCTAGAAATAAACAAACAAGTAGTGTTCTTTTATCTAAAACTGAGTTTGGCAGGGGTGTCAAGGTGCTTTTGACATTACCAAGGCTTTGGTAAAAAAATGTAATGTTTACAGTCAAGAATACTGTTGTTAAGAAAAATATTTTACAAACTTTATATAGTTCTGCCCCCAAGTATGTCTTACCTTTCTGAAAGAGGATTTCAGCTTCTACCTCATTTTCCTCCATAGCTGTTATCTTACAGAGCCTCAATGCAACATCAAAAAGATGAAGAGCAGGTAACCACTTTGAGGAGTCCTTCTTTTTATTACTGTTATATACCTGTTTGGCTAATGTATGTCCTAAAAGGAGAACAATGGGGTGGGGGCAAAACAATAAAATACACAGTGTTCATAGCAAGCCTCCACATTACCATTCTTCTCTCACAGTAATGGTATTTGTTAACAACTCTGGTGGTCTTCATGGTTTTTAGGATTCAAGACATAGTTTAAAGAAAAACAATACCCAATATTTCAATGAATGGCCATAACTTTCGTAAGTTTCCAACTTATTATTGTTTTTCCCCAACTTATTATCTTGTTTTTAAAATGAGAGATGATATCTCAAGTGTCTTTTAGTTCTAAAATTTCATGATGCTCTACAAAACAACTTTTATATTTCTGAGATGAGGTCATTATTAGGAAACATCTGGGAGTTTTATGTTGCTCCCTACAAAATTTGCATACATTGCTAGATAGTGGTTTTCTATTAAGTACTACAGTGATTGCTTGCTATGCTATGCCATATATGTATGTATGTATTTATGTATGTATGTATTGTCATCCCAACTAGATAGCAAATCCATTTTGGACAAGTGTCCCTGCTACACTTATATGGGACCATCATCCCTTAACATAATAAAGGATTGGTGGAAGGAACAAACATTTTTTTAACCTATGTGGCCTCAAAATCAGACAGACATCAATGCAGCAAATATTTTCTGTATTTTTAAGCACTAGATAAAAATGATCAAAATGAATAATAGATTAAGATTAATTAACTGCTTTCCACATGCCAGGTACCATCTCATGTACTTAGCCTGTATTATCCCTATGATCCTTGCAGCTCTGAGTGGGGACCATCATCATGCTAACTTAACAGAGGGCACAGTAGTGGTTCAAAAATATTTAAGTAACTCGCCCACAGTCACATGGCTAGTACAGAGCAGAGCCATAATTGTGCGTGGCAAGGAAAATACAAGGTTCTGTGGTGGCAGGTTAGGGAGCCCTGGCTTACTGGGGAAAGTTGTGCAGGCTGATGACTGATAAGCACCCTGCTTTTGGTAATTTTAGAGTAGAAAGTGGCTGGGGAAAAGAGTAGAAGAAAACGGGGTGGGGGTACTACTTTGAAGAATAGTTGAATATATACAAGAAAGGAGCATAAACAGAAGGGCAGTATAGGATGCACAGTACAGATGCTTGATTCCAGCTGAAGTGCTGGGTCCTGGCCAGTCACTGGAGCTACCATGTCATTTGAGGCTTTGAACCTCCATGCCTCTGGGTCTTAAGTGACTTTCTCAGAACAGTGAGGTGACAGAACTAGAAAATACCTGCAGTCCTGTTGGGTTTGGAAATTTTTTCGGTTCCAAGAAGCCAAAAAGTTCTTTTTCAAAAAAAGAATAGTACTTTTTTGTAAATTTTTAGTTCAGGGAATATGCTCTATGGATGGCAAGATGGAAGAAAAATCCCTTTTTCCTTACACCCCCCCAAAGAGAAGTTACTAAAGCCCTTACTCTGGACCAGGCAGGATGGTGCAGAGTACTCATATACAACGATACTTCATTCTCTTCTAGAGAACCAGTTGCCATCTCTGCCTTCAAAGAGCCTATTATTTAGTTATTTAGAAATTATTGATTTTCTCTCTCCTCACCAGCTAAATAATAGGCTCTTTGAAGGCAGAGATGGCAACTGGTTCCCAATTACATCACCACTCCCCAGCATTATTCTTGCACATAAGTGGTCCTCAGCAAATGGTGGTGGATTGAAACAATGAAATTTAAGTGACTTTTATTTGCTACTTACAGCAAGTAATCCACTTTTTCATCTCAAAGAAAGCTCAAGTTAATTAATGGGAAAATAATCTTAAATAATCATGATGCTTATTCTTGTTTTCTAAAAATAAACTCAAAATGTTATCTTCTATTTTCAGAAAGAAAAAAAGCTTTAAGTGGCTCTATTCTTGTGATGCAATCTATATTATAAAGAATAACTGTCAAGAAAGCAAGTCTCAGATGATTTTGTGCCTCATAATATTGAAGTGTTCCTTTTTCCAGTAAACATCAACTCTGTGAAAAAGAAGTTGTGAAACTAACATTGTTTTGACAGAAAGTCTGCTTTTGGTTTTGTTTTTAAAGTCTGTATTTAATATAATATACCAGAAAGCAAGCTGTTCAGCTTCAAATGAATCTAAAAAGCAGCAACAGTATTGTCATTGAGTGGTGACACGTCTTCAAGATTAGTAAGTCAGAAAAGTAGAGAATACATTTGATTTTACACAATCTGTGCTTCAAGCTCATGTGGAAATCAAATTTCCTGATAATATAACAAATTTGCAGATTAGAAAGGCACAAAAATAGCTCTCATTGGATCTTTGAACTGGAAGGAATTTGAGAGACCAACTAAATCAAGCTAGCTTCATAAATGAAGACTTTTAACAAAATAAAGTAATTTATGTTAGATAATTAAATTCGTATCTGATAATCATCATAACAATGATCAATATTAATCATGAAAGGGAGAGAGTGGGAAGGTTCTGAACAGATGATTGCATGAGTGTGCCCTTACTGGCCTCCCTTTCACTATCTAATCCAACCATCCGTTGACCTCTCCTGACCAAGCAGCTGCTGGTGCAGGAGGCAGTTCGGTCCTAGAAGGCGATGGCGAGAACAGGCAGAGTTGGTGCCCAATTTTGTGCATTCTGGACTAGACAAATGCTGTGAAACAGAGGCAGGACAGTTTGGGTCACAAATCAGAGACAGCATCCTGGAGAGAGCTTGAGACAATGTCTGAGAGATCCAGAGAAGGCCAGCTCTGAATGGCTGCCTTCTTGGCTTTCCCAGGAACTGTGGGGGACCTGACAGTGACCTAAGTGCTCCCCACTCCTGAGCACCCTCCTGGTGCCTCAGGAGGGAATTACACTCTGGAGGCTGGTAGAGGCAGAACTAGCTATTTTGATGGCGATCTGCAGCATGACACCTGCTGAAGTTAATCCACTAGCTGGACCTCAACCACAATTAAGTAGACAAAGTAAGACATCCAAGCAAAAAAGATAACCAGCAGCCAGTAAGAGGAAGAACAAATATAACCACCAGAAAAGCATTAGAGAATAGAAAGATTCAATCAGTGAAATAAAATTGATTGCAAATAGGATGACAAGTTAAAAAAATATAGCATATGTAGAGATATAAAGGTATCAGATGATTTTGAAAAGACAGTCATTGATGAAATCTCAGTTAATGATACAGAAGATCATATAGAAATTTAAGTGACTTTTATTTGCTACTTACAACAAGTAATCTACTTTTTCATCTCATAAGAAAACTCAAGTTAATTTATGGGAAAATAATCTTAAATAATCATGATGCTTATATCATGATGGTATAAATAAACAGAAATTCTGCAAGATGATAGACTTGGAAGACAGATCTAAACTCGACATATAAATATTAATATTCAACACTCAGTAGTGCCTACTATGATCCAGGTACTGGGTCACCTATGTGACAGGGCCATTATTGTTCCCTGCTATGATCTGAATGTTTGTGTTCCCCATTCATACGTTGAAACCTAATTCCCACAATGATGGTATTAAGAAGTCAGGACTTTAGCAGGTAGTTAAGTTGTAAAAGTGGAACTCTCATGAATGGAATTAATGCCCTTATAGAAAGGGGCTTCAGGAAGGCTGTTTGCCCCTTTTACAATGTACGGACCAATAAAAGGCACCATTTATAAAGCAGAGAAAGCCCTCATCAGCTACTAATTCTTAATCTTAGATTTCTAGCCTCCAGAATGGTGAGTAATAAATTTCTCTTATTTATAAATTTCCTAGTCTAGGGTATTTTGTTATAACAGCTTTAATTGACCAAGACATCCCCATTTTAAAAGTAAGAAGACTAAGGAGAAGAAATCACATGCTGGAGATTTTTACCTAAGCAGGCTGGCTCCAGTTTTCAATAGTAGCTGCAGAAGAAACTTAGAACAGAGAACATGCCTATGCAGTGATTAAGCAAGAAGAAAATTTCCCAGAGCTTGAAAGAGACTTTCCTGCAGATTCAAAGGGCTCACTGTGCTCTAGGGCAGAGAAGGAAGATCCATACACTCAGACATGTGCTGGTAAATTTCCAGAACTACGAGAAAGGGAAAATCTTACAAGTTTTTTGACAGAAAGAACAAATTTCTTACCAAACGAAAAGAAAAATTAGACTGACATTGCTGCTCTCATTTGCAACATTTGAAGCTAGAAATGGTGGAATAACATCTATCAAATCCTGGAGAAAAGGCCATACCCCAAGATTCTGACATCGAGCTAAGACAGCACATCATTCACCTGTCAGAGCACAGAAGAGCCTTTGCCGAGAACCAAAATTCAGAGAGTATAGCAGCTGGCTACCCATCGGGGGAAAGCAATAGAGAATAGAAAGATTCAGTGAACAGTCCATGAAGCAGGACACAGGCTGGAAGAGAAGATGAACGAAGACGAGGTGGAAGGGAGAAGCAGCAGCACTTGCCCAATGGTAGGATGGCTAACATGGATATTATTATTAAAAAGAAAGAGTTCAAAGGGAAAAAAATAAAATTATTGGCATCAAAAGGCACTAAATCATCTCAGTTGGAGAGAGCAGGAAAGAAGGAGAAAAAATTCAAGCGATCTTCTCTAGAAGGTGATATTAAAGGAGGGACATAGCATTCACCCAAAGATCTCATCCAGTTGGGGATGGGCCTGGAGGGAAGCAGGTCAGAGTCCCCAGAGGGAGGAGGCAGCTAGAGCTGGGTAAGATAGAAGGGACCCACAGGCTTGAGTCTGAGGACTGGGAAAAGAAAAGTACAAAAGAGGTCTAAAGTAATAATAGAAAGAAAGAAAATGATGAAAACCACTTGATCAAACTGATAGATAAGGAAACTACAGCCAAGTAAGTAGAAAAGATAAATTAAAACGTAAAGAATAATAACAATAGTAATATCTTTTACTACATGACTGCTCTGTGCCAGGCACTGTTTAATACTTTATCTCATTTACTTCAAATATTTAGGGTAAATGGCCCTGTTCCCACTTCACAGATAAGACAGTGGTGTCCAAGAGCTTAAATAAGTTATTATAAGATCAGACAACTAAGAAGTAATGGCAAAATCCAAGCTAAGCCCTCCAGATTCCAAACCCTCCTCTAGCCAGCTTGCTCTGCACTCTCCACCTGTGCTTTTGTTTCTGTTAACCTTCTTTTTGCATCACTATTCACTCATTTATTTTCTTTAAGTATTTGAAGAGGCTCTAATATTCTACTATGTGTGAAAAATGGTGCTAGATGCTAAGGGCTTGATTTTTATTAGGTTTTTATCTTCACCAGTGAATACTTCCTGTATAATTTTTTTCTGTCACAAAAGTTGTGTGTGTTCATTGTGGAAGATTTAAAGAGGAGAGCTAAGCAGAAAGAAGAAAATAAACATCATCTATAATCACACCAGCCAATGAAAGGTTCATTGGTATAAAACTTTCTTGTCTTCGTTTTCCTGTGGTATCATGACATGAAATGCATTTTGTACTTTCGCTTTTGTACATTTTTTCAATGTAGTAAACATCTTTGCAATGTATAAAAATTTCTGCAAATTCATTATTAGTGATTGCACAGTAGTCCCCTAGAGGAACTAAGTCCAAAAGCACTATTATTGATCGATTAGTTGTTTGATTGATTGACTTCAGGCACTGTGCTAAGTGTCTGGCATAGCAGGTGGACAAAACAAAACTGTTGCCTTAAGAAGTCTCGTTATAGTTTGAATATGAGGTGTCCCCTAAAGCTCCTATGTAATGTGGGAATATTCAGAGGTGAATGATTAGATTTTGAGAGCTGTAATATAATCAGTTCTTCCTAGTTTGAACTGACTGTTTGGGTGGTAACTATAGGCAGTTGGAGCATGGCTGGGGGAAGAGGGTCATGGGGGACATGTCCTAGAAGGGTTCATCTGCCAAGCCACCCCTTCCCTTTTCACCTCTTCTCTCTCTGCTCCCTGGCTACCATGAGCTGAGTAGCTTTCTTCCACCATGCCCTTCTGTCATGATGCTCTGCCTGCCCTTGGGTCCAGAGCAATGGAACCTGGATGACTGGGGACTGAACTTTGGAAACCTAGAATAAATTAATAATCCTAAAATAAACTTTTCCTCTTCTAAGTTGTTCTTATCAGGTACTTTGGTCCCAGTGATGAAAGGCTAACACAAGTTTACAAAAAAATGGAGTCTTCAAGCAAGCACACTGGCCTTAATAACCAATCTGATGAGTGCTACAATAAGAATAGCCAATTAGCAGGGGAGTGAGACCCACAACCCAGTCTTGAGGGTCAGGAAAAGATTTCCAGAGGATGCAATGCTTAGAGGAGTTCTGAAGGATAAACAGAGTTAAATGAAATGTATCTACATGTGTGTGAGAGCCACAGAAGGACATGAGAGTGGAGTTTCTAAGGAAGACCGTTCCAAATGGAGACAATAGCTAGTGCAAAGGTCTAATGCAAGCATACGGTGCGACTAGAGTGTTGAAGAGGTGAACAGGTAGCCCAGGACCACATTATAAGGAGCCCTTTAAACAAAAATAAATGGAGTGTTTATTTAAAGGGAGAAACTAGGTAAATAGAACTTACAAAGGTAATGAAGAGATCCTAGAGGGAGGAAAAAAACTAGCCCAAGGCAGTGCCTAATGGTGAGGAAAGCGGTTTCGGGAAGTTGTGAGCCATGTCAGCAGGCAGTATCAAATGCTGCTCGGGTCCATAGGGGCAAGGTCAGAAAATCACACCTTGGAGTTATGACTGATTTAACTCTTTGTGGCCTCATCAAGTGTGGATTTTCTGGTCTGGATGGAGAATGGAGTGAGATAAAGAGCAATTGGGAAGTGAGGAAAGGGGAAGGAGGAAACAGAATCCATTCTTGAGGAGTCCAGCTCGCAGTGGCTGTTGGAGGGAGAGAGAGACTTAGGGTAGATTTGTTACTGTTACTGTACTTGTTGTTTTCTTTTTTAAATTAATGTAAGAATAGAACATATTTACAAATCTATAGCGTGAGAAAAGGACACAGTGAGTAAGGACAGTGGAAGACGTGAGAGGGGGTTAAAAATGCTGGAGCAGGACCCGGGAGGACAGAGGAGCTGCGGAGCTGAGTAAAGTCAAGAGGATGCACTTTGAGAAGAGGGAAGCTGCTCCCCTGGCACAGGAGTGAGGCAGAAGGAGGTGGCAGCTAGGACCACACAGAGCAGAGTCTCTCCCAAAGGGCTCAGCATGCGGATAACTGGAAACCATACCACCCACCTGGCATTTAGAATACTGTTATCAGCAAGTCCACTATCTGAGGTGCCAGCTAATGTATTATGAAGAGACATAGATGCTGTGCCTTCAAGACACCTTGTTTAATAAAAATAAGAAGACATTTGACAATTCCCACATTTATAAGGCATAAGTTTATTTCCTAAAATTTTACAAACAAGTTATTAGAGCTCAGAGAAGAGGAATATCACCTTTGTTAATATATTTATTAAAGCTGTTTTCTTCGTTCATTGACATTTGTTAAGCATTTTTAAAGATAGAGCTACTTAAAAGCATCCATCATAACCTAAAAGACATAATGCATTTTTACATATTCCTGCCCTAAATGTTCTTTACCAATTTGTCACAAATGTAAAGAAAGCAGGTGTAATTTAGTGAACAAAAATAGTGTTATTGAAGAAATGTGTTTTGTATTTTGTGTTTTATGATTTTTCAAAATAAATATTCTGAAATACACAGTAATTCTAAAGTATACTACGTTGGTATAATTTCAATCCAAATGATTGATTAACTAGATAAAACACAATAGTCCAAAACAAGTAGTTAGGCATGTTGTAATTATTGTAATCACCTTATACTCTAATCATATATAAAGATTAAATACATCACTGAGTCTGACATGTGGTAAATGATCAAAACTGTTAAATAAATGAAGTCAGAGTGTTAATAAACACTACTCCTTTTAAATGCCCTCATATGATAGCTTGACTGAAAATAACTTGAAATGTTATATCTGTTACACACAATACTCACAAATCACACAGATTTAAACATGTACAAAATATGTTTAAATGTTCTTACCAATTCTCATTTTTATTTTGGCCAGTAACATAACATGAGGAAGATAGATATTTTTCAAAGGTTGTAATAGATTTTTATATTCAGTATTTGATAAATGCAACTCAATTGTTTCCCCAAAAGTTAGCATCTATGAAAGAAATATTATAATGAACAATTAGTTAATGTAGTTTGGAATAAAAAAAAAAGACAAAAGGTAAACTTCTACATCTTGTGGGACACAAAAACATTCTCACCTGTTCAATAATAATGTTGTGAGCCTGGGTCAAAAATTGTAACTTGTCTGGTTTTGAATAGGGAGATTCCTTGAATTTCTCAGCTTTTGTTAAGTCATCCAGTAGAACAAGGCTTTTCGCCAGAGTTAACAAAGATCGAGGAGAAAGAAATTCTTTTCCTTCAAGCAAATGTATTATATCCTATTAAAATAAAAATATTCCATTTGCCAGTACCTTTTCCAATTCACCGAAACAGAGCTGGCTCTGTTGCTTGGTATGCATTCAGCGTCTAATGGAATTTAAAATTCTCTCCTTTTATTCTAACTGGAATCCTTCCTAAATACAAATATGCACAAGGTTTTGTTCTTACCTGAAGGTTTGTGATGATGTCTGCCTTTAAATGCTTTTCTTGCAGGCCAAGGATTACAGCTTGCATCAAGAATTCAGCCTGTAGTTCTAAGTCCTCTGCACTTTTTGCTTCCATGTATGATTCACGGATGAGACTCAAACAATCTGTCAAATCGTTCTCTAAGATAAATAAATGTGGCTATTTAAAATGCAGTGAGAAAATAAGAAAGCATATATGTATAACATCTGCAATGCTCATCACAGTAATATTGCATAAGGTCAAAGAACAAGAGGATATTAAGATGGAAAACAGACTCTACAGGAAATGCAGAAAAAAAAATTGTTGTGATTTGGGGCAAAGTACTTTAGGATATTCCAGTGCTGTGAAGTAACAATAATATTACATGAAATAACTTAAACTTGGGAGAGAGACATGAGTGAATAGAGAGGTATACAAATAGATAATTATTACTCACTGCAAGTACTACCATTTATATGTGCCAGGCTATATTATCTAAGATTAAGTTTAGCCCATTTAATTCTGACACTCGTATGAAGTGGGTATAATTATCTTCATTTTACAGAGCAGGACACTGAGGCACACAAAGACTGAAAGAGTTGGCCGAGAAAGACTTGATGAGGAAGTGGTAGATCCAGCATCTGAACTCAAATTTGATGGTTCCAAGACTGGTACTCCTCACCCCTGGGCTTAGCTCCTTTCCAAGATGACAAATCTCCCTGTGTTTTGCACTGTGGTAATATATATGCTATAATGTTGGAAAATATTATTTTTATTTAATACCAGATTTTTAAATTCTAGAAAGAGATCAAGCTAGAAAGTTAGAAAATGTGAATGCTATATTTCAGCAAGGTGGCACATGCCTTTAATCCCAGCAACTCCGGAGGCTGAGGCAGGAGGATCAAAAGTACCAGGCCAGGCTCCACAATTTAGCGAGGCCCTCAGCAAAATTTAGCAAGACGCTTACTCAAAATAAAAAGTACTAGGGATATGGTTCAGTGGTTAAGTGACTCTGGGTTCAATTCCTGGTACAAAAATAAAAGTGAATGTTATAGCAAAAGATATCCCAATATATTACTGCTCCTTCATCTGTATAAAATTACACTTTGTGGAAACATTAAGAATACAATACATTAGTACCTTTCACAATTCCAATGCCACGAATTTGTGAGACAAAAGCAGTCACCAGTGCTAAGCGGCACCTCAACCACAGATGAATGTTGAAATATTCCCGAGCATTCAGGGAAACAGGGTCCAAAAACTCATCATCTTTATTTTCTGAGGTCTAAACAATATTAAAATAATGGTTATCTTCTTATTTCATAATGATGAAGTTCTAACCTAAGGCCAAATGTAAGCTAAGCATCCAATATCATTTCATAGTTTTCAGTTTTTAAATTTAGAAATTATTTTGTATATCTATAAAATATAAAAATTATATTGTCAGCAGTTTTTATGTCATCAAAAGTTTTTTAAACACCATTTTAAGGACTGAAAAATAATAAATAACATTCCCTAATATTTATTGAGCACTTATTATGTGTCAAGCATTGTGCTACATGCTTTATACACAATATCTCATTTAATTTTTCTAACAGCCAAAGAGGGGTTATTGTTATTTATGTTTTATAGTTGGGAGAACGGAGAGCTAGAAAGGTTAACTAACTTGCTTAACCTAGGTGGGACTCAATGCTGGTAGGACTCAACTCACTGTGTGTTTTCCTGGGTTTCAAATCCAGTCTTAACTGTCTGTGTTACATTGCTTTGTGTGGCTCTCATGCCAAGAATGTATTATAACTGATTTACCATCTGTGTTATTATACTTTAAAAGAGGTGATGGGTGCCCATAGCTACTGGGAAGGAAGCACAGAGGAAGCTTGTTTTGGGGGAAGTCAATTATAGACTATCAGGGAAATTTAACCCCCCAGTCCTTGTTCTAGAATTTCCTGCCAGGGAGCTGGTAGCTCATCGTGTCCAACCAATTGGCACTACCTGCTATCCAGAAGCTGCTAATGGGACTTGAAGGGGGCTAGAATGTGAACAGACAGGTGGGATGTACAGGAAAAGAAAGGTGAGTTATTCCTGAGAACAAGAGTAAGCGGTGAACAGAGGCCACACAGGCAGGATGGTGATTAGAATGGGCCAAGTATTCAAGGAATCTAGTATTTAGAAGAGAAATACAGAAAACAATGTTCATCAATAAAACTTAGTCTTTAAGTGCTTTTATTTCATGTTCCTAATGAAAAGCCAATTCTCCTTCAACTTAATCAAGGTTTTTCAATCTTGATGCTTTGATATTTGAAGCCAGATAATTGCTGGGGTGGCAGGGGGCTCTCCTGTATATTATAGGATATTTAAGCAGCATGTCTGGCCTCTACCCAACTGATGCCCATAGCACCCCACCTCTAGTTGTGACAACCAAAATGTCTCCATGCATTGCCAACTCTCCCCTGGAATGTAAAATCACCTCCAGTTGATAACCATTGTTCTATGACAATTTTTAGAATTAGATTGCTTTTTAATATGGTTAGTACTTTTAATATAGCTAGAAATGAGTCTTTATTTAGTATAATTAGCTTTGCTAATTTGTAATGATGCTGGATATTAGCTATTTTATTAGTAATTCTTGAAATAATGTGCAAGAATTCCATGTAATGAATCTTAATATTTTAATCCTAATCAACCCTATATTGTAAAATTATATGCTCTTATCAAAGTCTAATCATAGAATTTGTGCACAGTTCTCTCAAATCGAAAATATGGAGGAAGCTATGAGGAATCCAAAGGAAGAAAAAGTACAGGTATTTCACTGGTCATGCCCAGATAATAAACTCAAAAGCAGAACAGAGAGTAAGTCTCGTAAGACAACTTTATGTGTAGTAAGATCATATCTAAACATTACAACGATCCATCTTGATGGAACTTTAGAGACTATTATATCCAATTCCATCAGTTTGCAAATAAAACCACAAAAATTCTCAAATTTTAAGAGATTTTCTCAAGGTATTCCTGTGAATAAGTACAATAAATGGGACTTAAACTCAGGTATTTTTATTCTGAATTCAGTGTTCTTTTTGTACTTTACTCCTTTGCTTCATCCAAATAATTAGACAATCTCCTAGCATGCCAATAGTCATTATGCAATAAGTATTATAAGAAGTATAATATTCATACATACAGAAGTTCCTGGAGAAAGGGGCTTCTCTGCATCATCTTTCATTATATTCTTTTTAAAAAGTTTTGAATCTTGCAGAAGTTTAAGTGTGGAATATACTATTGCAGCACTAAAACACAGAATGTATTTTAAATATTATTAGAATAATTGTAGCATTTTATGTTATTTCTTTAGTTTCACACACAAAAAAAACCTTCCCACACCCCCACCCACCCTCAAAAGGGGATCATATATTCCTTCTACATGCCCTGTTAGCACCTTAGTTTCCTTTATGTGGTGTTTTTAATCGCACGATTTAATCCTCTGGACATATCTCTACAGCTAATTTGTTTCATTTCCTTTAGAAACTTGTCATCTAATACAGTGACTGGGATATAACAGAAACTAAAAATGGTTTGGTTTTTTGGTAGGGAGTTACCAGGGATTGAACTCAGGGGCACTCAACCACTGAGCCACATTCCCAGCCAAAATATTGTATTTTATTTAGAGACAGGGTCTCACTGAATTGCTTAGTGCCTCACTGCTGCTAAGGCTGGCTTTTACCTCATGATCCTCCTGCCTCAGCCTTCCAAGCCACTGGGATCATAGGCATGCACCACCATGCCTGTCTAAAAATAGGTTTTTGTCCCCACATTTCTTATTGGTGCACTGCACTTGTACATAATGGTGGGATTTGTTATTATATATTCATACTACAAACAGTTTTTAAAATAAAAATGAGTAAATAGAAGAATGTATGAATGCATGCTTTTAAGATCTAAAAATTTATTGACATTTTTTAAAATGAAAAAAATATATTTTATATGCATTAGAATGTGGTTCTCCAGATTTACTCAATTCTATATAGTTGGAAACTCTTAAACTAAAGTATTGCTTGATCAATGTTTAGCAGTGCCAGAAATTAAATGTACTAAACTAACAGATGCCAAGAGAGAGGGATTTTTTACTTTCTGCTGCTCCATACATACATAAACCATTGTATCCTCCTCCCCTGTATAAACTTATAATTCACATCACATTTTTTTTCAAAATATCTTACATATTAAGCTGCCTTCTTTTAAAAATCTATTCCAAAACAAAACTCAAAATACAGAACAACATGTATGGTTGAAGAAGCTCATTGCAGTATTATTTGTAACAGAAAAAAATTGGACAAATCCCTACAGGGACTCTGTTAATGGGGGCTTGGGTGTGTGTCGTCAGGCCTGTGCCCGCCTCCCCTACAAGAACAGTAACTGGAAGACGCAGCACACCACCTGGGGGCAGGGTGCTTTACCCGGAGTTGACCACGGCATCGTGAACCTCAAGGTCAGCAGAGTCAAGCTGTCTCTTCCTCCATGCTCTTTACCTCTTCTCTTTTACCAGCAAGAGGTGATTTCTTATCACAGGGGACTAAAGAGGAGCAGAGACTTTCTCCTCTATTCGTATTTTGCTGCCATCCCTTTTCCATCTCTGCGGCTCTGCCCAGATCTCTCTGTCTTTCCACATTGTTCTATCTTGAGACTCTACCCATCCCAGAGAAAGGCAAATCAAGTCCACATCCCAGAGTCACACTGAAGAGTGAAACAAACTCTTCTGATGCCTGTTCTAATGAATGAGGAGTGTCAGCCCCATCAGCCTGGGGAGGACTTGCCTTTCTAGAGGGATGTCATATGGGTTTCATTTCCTTCCTTGCCTCTAGTGCCTGTCAGCCTAGCTTGTATCATGTAGTTTTTACATTTATTCATTTGAATCAATGGATTGCTTGATTTTAAAAAATTGGATAAAAATCCAAATGGACAAAATATTCATGATTCCCTATTTGGTATCTCCAATTTGGATTTTTAGCAGACAGTCACATTTAACAGGTGTTATGAGGTAAATTCAGTCCCTCCAAAAAAGCATGCTGATATCCTGATTCTCAGTACCTCAAAATGTATTTTGATCTTCAAAGTGTAAAGTGAATAATTTAGTACTATTTCATTACCTATTTCTTCCATATCTGTATAGTTACTATAATCTGATCTCTTACCCCTAGATCATTATTATCACCTTTATATTCTCTCAGCTTTGGAGGCAATCAGTTTTGACCCTTGCACTTACCAAACGTCATCTAGACTGAGCACAAATCCATTTGCAATGCCCATCACTAGTCATTTTTACAGAACAAATTCCTGAGCTCTTAATTATGAGATGTATCTTTTTCATTGGCTGCAGTACTTCTTTAAGTCCCCATACAGTCTCAGGGCACCGACCCAGGATTTTGCATAGTGAACCCTTCTGTCTTCATGGATTCTCATGTTTTACAATGGAATATGAAAGAAGAAACTATCAGGAAATATTTTCCTAGTGGTATCTTTAGATGGAAATCTGTACTTGAAAGATTTGTTTATTGTTTTATCTTTACTTTGTAAGAGAATGAATATCCTTCCATGTGTTTATATACTAGTTATAATTTCTCTTTTGGATGAAGGATTTATAGTAATGTTGATCATTTATCAACAGTGTTTTTTATCAATCTATCACCAACTCTATATAAAAATGATATGAACTATTCGTCATATTTACTGCAGGTACAGTTTTGTTTTGCTATGTACTGCAGTTGTAAACTTTTTGTCAAATTTATAAAAATTAAAATATGTTACAAATCAAATCAGTTGACACCTTATAGTCAGATCTAGCTTTAGAAAGGATATATATCCTTCTAGAGATTCAATTGTTTCATTACATTTTTCTGCTTCTAACAAAAGAAAAAAAACCTAACTAAAAATTCCTCTTGGATAAACCAACTTTTTAAGACCTTGACACTGAACATGCAGAGCTCAAATCTACCTTTGCCATGTATTAGCTATGTGATGCTGGGAACTCCCATTATCAATCCTTTCATCTACAAAACAGGAATGATGATAACAGAAATGCAGACCCTTTAAATCCAATGACTGTAAGGGTTAAATCATTTCATTATTTTTCATTTGCTAAAAATATGTATTAAATATTTTAATATTAAAAATATTAAATATTTTTAATATATTTCTTCCTGTGCCAGGGACACAGGATAGAAATCTAGGGACAGTGAATACAGCAATAAATAGTACAGATGCAATTCCCTGTCCCTGTGGAGCTGACAGTCTACTGAGAACAGAGTGTGCTCAGCAAATAAGAGCACTGGACAAACGGACTTGCACATGGTGGGTGCTACCATGATCATCAGGCCAGGGATGGAGGGAAGAGATTAAACTGATTTTTCTTTGTAAGTTGTTAACCAGCATAACTTAGCCGTCTAGGAACTATCAAATTTTAAACTCCCAGGATTTTGCTAAATCATTAAAAAGGCTTGCAATATTTGTAGAATATTCTCTAAGGTATTGTGATGGTATCATTTTATTTAAAAGGTATCCTTTAATTTAAAATAAAACTAAACAAACAAGCAAGAAAATAACAACCAATATAACTCAGATTCTGTGCATATACAGATAAGAAGTTGCCTCTCCTCTTACTCTGCTAAGGCTACATGTATTTCTAAAGCACCTGTACTGGGTAGCTTTACAGGCTAGCACATCATGGCTACTAGCAGCCTCTGGAAGAAGCAAATTGTGCCTATTCCATTCTTTTGATTCTGAAACCCAAATTCTGATTTCAAGACAAATGAGGAATAAGATTTATCATCTTGCTAACCCCAAAACTTGAATAAAATATAGGGTTTACCAGTCGGTTGCAATCTATTTGGTACGATTTAGTTGTTACCTTAGTCTGTTTTCTATTTTTATAATGGAATACCCAAGACTGGGTAACTTACAAAGAGTACAGGTGTTATTAGCGCATAGTTCTGGAGGCTGGGAAGCCCAAGGGCATGGCTCCATCATCCGATGAGGACCTTCTTGCTGCATTGTAACAGCAGTGGTCATTACATGGTGAGAAAGAGCAAGCTTGCTCTCTCTGGTCTCTCTATTTTCATTAAAGCATTAACGCCCTCATTAGGGCTCCATCTAATCCCAAATAGTTCCAAAAGGCCCTACCTCCAAATACTGTTAACATATACCTTTGGGGATGAAGTTTCCAAACATAAATTCTGGGGGATAAACATTCAAACGACAGCAGTTGCTTGGTTTGGAAATACTTTGCTTTCTCCTCTCCTGCTAGACAGAAAGTACAGAAGGACTGTCCCCTACCAACAATCTAAAATCCCAAAGGGAGGAAGTTTTATTCTGACAAAACTGCAAGGGTCAAGTGATTTTCCATTCAGACAATAAATTAAATACAAAAAAAAATAGGGAGAAACACTTAGTAATAAAAAAATGGGATTTTGAAAGTGAGAGAAGTAGAAATACAGTGTGAATAACTTTGATCTCATATATTTCTTATTAACATTCATGACAAAAACGGTCAGTTTGTTCTCATAAAATCCATGCAGCTCACTCTACCTGTCACCCCAGGGAATGTGCCTTTCTATTTCCTTGACACATAATTTTATTAGAAGTATCAGGAAATGTCAAGCTAACCATCATTTGGAAAAGGGACTGTCCAAGACTCTCAGCAGTGCCCAAACAGAAGCTTGTGGGGGGTAAAGTTCTCGCAAGAAAAACTCATTCATCTTGACAGTAGGCTTCCCCCAAATGACAACTCTGCTCTAAAACGGCAATAACATCCAAGTTTTTGCAGGTTTTGTCCCAAGGGCCAGGTTCATATATTTAAAAGAGGAGTGATTCTGATAATACTAGCATATTACTTGCATACGTCTATGTGGTCTTCAAATTAAAGTTCTATTATGACAATCCTTTCTGTGGATATTTTGTAACTTTTAGTTTCTCATTTCCTTATTATTCCCCAAACCCCCACCACCAACAACAACAACAGCAAAAACTCAGACCTTCCAAACTAAAGGGGCGAATTATACACAGAGAGCTTCAGGAAGAATAAAGGTAAATGACAAAAAATACTTAATAGGGCTTCTGTTGCTCTGAGATAATTTTGTAGAAAATCATATATTAAATCTACCTTCTTCCTCCAAACATCAGTGGGGAAAATTGTAATTATTTTATTCTGTAATAGCTAACGCCTATTTTGCCATCAATAAACTACCATTGTACCCTTAAAGATTGCTGTAAATGTGATAATACTGTATACCAGATTGCCTCAAACTTTATCTAAGAACCCCCAAAGAGTGCCATGAACATTCACTATATCAGATATTAAACTGACAAATTTTTAACTTCTTTAATATTTAATTCACTTTCAAGTAAAAATAATGAGGCTTTTGCATATTAACATAAGTAATAAATTGTAATGCAAAGCAACTATTTTCCCCCCCAAAAAATCAGTGTTCTCTTTAATGTTTAGATGAACAAGAGACAATCTACATTTATATCCCATTATACAACTGGTCAGTGACATGCTGTTTTAAGTATATAAAGAAGATTAGGCCTAATATAAATAGTTGTTAGAAATGGAAGGAGAATGGAAGCCCCTTCAAATAACTGTGAATATTTCCCTTTGATACTATACCAAAATGAGTCAAATGACAGTTTTGTAAATATTTGTTGCTATATAGAATCTAATACCGTATATCAATGAACTTTTCCTACATTACATTAAAATATATTGGTCTATCTTGATAACTGGAATTTTGTATCATTGTGTACTGGTCCTTTGGGAAAATATCGGCTCCCTGAGTTATGGAGACACACAAATGTAGAAATATTTCAATACACAATTAAAAATTAGTTTTGTTAATGTTACCACTAATCTTATCAGAGAAATAAACACTGGTAAACTATAAACTTCATAATGGCAAACACAAATTGTCCAAAATTCTCATTTTCCTATAAACTTCAAATGTTATCAAGGGCAACAAACACTATAAGTTCTGCTCATTTTGCTCATTCTTAAGAAAATGTCTGCCAAATACCCAAATCTCAATAAGCACAGTCTGTCCATTGTTTTTTCAAACAAGATGGTATTCCATGAAAAGAGCATCTTCTTCAATTCTCAACTCAACCATGTGCCCTTCCTTAAGACCACCATCAGTTTTGTTACACAACAGAAATGCCTACATGGCATCCTGGTTTTCTAGAGGAGGAAACAGCTTTTCAAATGTGTGCCTTTTCTATGTATGAGGAGACTGATTCACCTGTATGCTGCCCGGTGTCTCTGCAGGGCAATTGCTGCCAGATGAAGACGGGCTTCCACCACAATCTCCAACTCAGCAGCACAACAATGAGACAGGTCCTTGTGGCCTGGATGCTCCACCTCGGACACAAGGAAGTTTAGCCTCTCTTCAGCTTCCATCAGTAAAACCGTCTAAAGAATAACCAAATATTTTATGTGTGAAAAGCAAAAATGAATGGAAAACTAAACGGAAATCTGTACATAATCATCAGATAAGAACTCAATAAAAAGGAAAAAGACAACAGAAAATAAAAAAGTAAGAGCAAGAGGAAGGACAATAGCTATCCTTTACTGTATGGATAGCCAATGCTCATTATTAACAATGATTCTAGAAAGTTCTGAAAAGTTTTCCATAAACACTGATTAATAAAAACTAAACTATTGCTCTCAGGGAAAATAGAGAAATGAACTCCTAGAAGCCTCTGGGCATAACCCTTTCATCAACGGCTCAATATCTTATGTTGTTTAAATATGTATTTATAGTTAAGGACACATTTAATATATACATATAGTTGATTCATTAACCAGGGACTCACAACAAATATCACTATAACTCAAGTCTAGTTGACACGCATATTTTCTCTGTAAGGCACTGCATAGCTTTCTTGCACTTAGAAACATTAAACAGCACTTCAACATTATGCTTGAAGGATATTTTAAATAGTAAAATTATCAATCCCCCCCAAAAAACACGAAAAACATGATTCAATTAAGCATACCTAATGCAAAAATCTGAAATCTAAAATACTCTGAAGTCCAAAACTTTTTGAGCACTGACATGATACAAGAAATATTTTATTTATTGGAGCATTTCAGATTTTGGATTTTCAGATCAGGGATGTCCAATCAGTGAAGTCTAAAGTGTAGAAAAGGACATTTATTGATAGTATGAGAACTGAAAAGAGAAGTCAGAGAATCACCCTGTTCAATTAAGCTGGGCAACTCTAATTTTTCTATGCTCTGGGTATGTCCACAGATAATTTTAAAAAGTGCCAAAAGTACTGATTTGGGGAATATACAAAAATTTACCAGTTATACAATGTAACAAACAGGACAAGTTGTATTCCAACTTCAACTGTGATAATGTGATGATAATGAGATTTTATAGTAGATAATCAATAGTTAAATATCACTCTGACATGGCAGAAAATTTTTTTAAAAATCAATTTTTTAAGCCACAGGTCTCTAAAACCTTGTTTGTACCAAGCAGTAAATATCATATATAATAATATATAACAATACTAGGGTAATACATATATAATATAAGGGCAATTTACTAACATGATTAAGAACATAGGACAAAAAAACTATAGGTCCTACTCTCAGATCTGTATTTGATTATTTGGATAACATTAGTGAATTTCATAAACTAAGTCTCAATTTTCTCATGATTCATCACAGAATAGTTAAAAATATTAATACCTATAACATAGAGTTGTGAAAATTAAATAACCATGCAAAATGCCTGTTATATAGTAAGCATTGAATAAATGGTAGCTGCTGCTTCTGCTACTATTGTCATCATTACGATGAGGAAATGAAAAACAGGGCACAGAATACTCACATCCCATCAAACAATAAATCACATCTTCTGTATCATCTTAATTAGGTTGCAAAGCAAAGCCTGAAACCTCTGGGCATCTACTTTTCTCTTGGGGAGTACATACTGTCCTAGCCCCCACCTATCCTTATGCAAGAAAAGATACCTGATCTTCCAAGGGCAAGCACCACCCCAAGAGTGGGTCTGTTCAAGCCCCAATGTATGCATTTGATAACTGCTTCCCTATGATTTGAAAAAAAAAATTCAGACTTACCTTTAGCATGTTAAGAGTGAATTCATCTTTAAATTTTGTAAGCTGATACAAAGAGCCTCCATCATCCTTTATATATAGCTCTACAAAGACATGATATTTTGGAAATACTAAGGAAATATGTGGTTACTTTCAATATTAATTGCAGTTTTTAAAGTCCAACATTCCTGAGAAACTATCTATAAATTTAATATAAAAATAATCACAGTAATCATTAGATTTTGTTTATTGTGACAATTAACATTGTAGATGTTATAACAGGAACTACTTGGTTTAATGCTGTATATTATTCATATTGGTTGTTTTTATTATTTGTCTTCCCCTAAGTGGCCAGGTTCTGGAAACCTTCAAGGACACAGGATAAAAATTCTACTGACCAAGACCCATACTGTTAGATTGGTAGACACAGAACATACAAAAGCAAGGGGAAAAAATCACCCCAAACAAACCAAGATACTTCAATAACAAAATCCCTCGACACCACAGTGTAAGAAATATCAGAGAAGGAGTTTAGAATGTACATAGTTCAACTTATCTGCAAGGTAAAGGATGATGTAAGAAGTGAAATCACAGAGAAAATACAGGAGGGGAAAGGTCATCCCAATAAAGAATAGAGATTCTGGAAAAAGTCAAGCAGAAATCCTGGAAATGAAGGAATCAATAAACCAAATTAAAAATTCAATGAAAAGTATCACCAAGAGAATAGACCACTTGGAATACAGTTTCAAGCAAAAAAGACAAAATATAAAATCTTGAAAATAAAATTTATTATGGAGAAAAGATGTTAAGAGACCTTGAACAAATATCCCATCTTTTTTTTTTTTTTGAAATATTAACAGGGATTTGTAAGTTTCTAGTATTGGAATTGTTTTTAAAGGTAGGGATTTCATGCTGTGGCTATTTGGCTCCCTGCAGATTTCCTTATATTCCTCTGTTCACCATGAAAAAGACAGGGAGACACAGCTATGGAGAAACTATAAGCTATGGAGAAAATCTTAAAGACATCAACAAATTTCTAGATACATATGACCTACCCAAATTAAATCAGGAAGACATAGAAAAATTAAACAGATAATTTTCAAGCAATGAAACAGAAGACACCATATCAAAAGGCTACCAACAAAGAAAAGCATAGGACCAAACAGAATCTCAGCTGAGTTCTACCAGACATTCAAACAACTACTAACACCAACCCTCCTCAAATTAGTCCATGAAATAAAAAAGGAGGGAAACCTTCTAAATTCAATGAAGCTAGTATCACCCGATACCAAAACCAGACAAAGGTACATCAAATAAAGAAAACTTCAGATCAATATCCCTGATGAGTATATATATATTCATAATAAAATACTGTCAAATCACATACAAAAACATATTAAATAGTGCACCGTGATCAAATCAAGTGGGGTCCATCCTAGGAATGCAAGATTGTTTCAACATACAGAAATCAATAAATATAATTCATCACATCAATAAAGACAAGAATTGCATGATTACCTCAATAGATGCACAAAAAGCATTTGAAAAAATACAGCATCCATTCATTTTCAAACACTAGAAAAACTAGGTATAGTAAAAATGTACCTCAACATTGTAAAAGCTATATATGCTAAACCCAAGACCAACATCATTTTAAATGAAGAAAACTTGAAAGCATTCCCTCTAAAAACTACAACAAGACAGGATGCCCTATTTCACCACTTCTATTCAACATGGTCCTTGAAAGTCGAGCCAGAGCAATTACACAGAAGAAAGAAATCAAAGGGATACAAATAGGAAAAGAAGAACTCAAACTATCCCTATTTGCAATGACATGATTCTATATTTAGAAGACCCACGAAATTCAACCAGAATTTCTAGAACTAATAAATAAATTCAGCTAAGTAGCATGATATAAAATCAGATAGAATTAATATCTTCAAAATATCCATACTACCAAAAGCATTATGCAGGTTTAATGCAATTCCTATTAAAATTTCCATGATATTCTTCATAGAAATAGAAAAAGCAGGGCTCGGGTTGTAGCTCAGTTGTAGAGTGCTTGCCTAGCATGTGAGGCACTGGGTTCAATCCTCAGCACCACATAAAAATAAATAAAAGTATCGTGTACATTTATAACTAAAAATATTAAAAAAGAAATAGAAAGAGCAATCATGAAATTCATTTGGAAAAATAAGAGGCCCAGAATAGTCAAAGAAATCCTTAGTGAAAAAATTGAAGCAGGAGGCATTCACAATAATAGACCTTATATTATACTACTGAGCTATAGTAACAAAAATGGCATGGTATTGACACTAAAACAGACAAGAAGACCAATGATACAGAATAGAAGACACAGAAACAAACGCACATAAATACAGTTATCTCACACTAGACAAAGGCGCCATAAACATATATTAGAGAAAAGATAGACTCTTCAACAAATGGTGCTGGGAAAACTGGAAATCCATATGTAGCAAAATGAAATTAAAACCCTATCTCTCACGCTGCAGAAAACTCAACTCAAAGTGGATCAAAGACCCAGGCATTAGACCAGAGATCCTGAACCTACTATAAGAAGAGATCCAACTCTCCATCATGTCAGCTTAGGAACCAAATTCCTCGACAAGACTCCTAAAGCAAAAGAAGTAAAATCAAGAATCAATAAATGGATGCTATCAAACTAAAAAACTTCTTCACAGCAAAGGAAACAATCAATTTGCAATAGCTAAGCTATGGGAGCAACTTAGGTGCCCTTCAACAGTTGAATGGATAAAGAAAATGTGGTATATATACACAATGGAATATTACTCAGCCATAAAGAAGAATGAAATTATTGCATTTGTTGGTAAATGGATGGATTTAAATAAAAAATAAAAATAAATAAAAAAGTACATTATAACAGCAAGGTCTAAGGAGATGGGGAGAAGATACCTGGAATTGATACAATATATATAATGTTCAGTTTCCAAAAAAATGTATAAAACAAAAAAGGTAAGGAACAGGAAAATATGATCCATACACCAATAAAAGCAAGCAACTGAACCTTTTTGACAGAGCAACCAGGTATTGGATTTAGTAAACTGAGACTTCAATGTAGCTCAGAAAAGTTCAAAGAACTAGAAGAAACCATGGAAGGCATGATGATAATGTTGCATCCAATAAAAACATTGATAAGGAGAAATTTTTAAAAACCTAATTGGAGATGACAGAGTTAAAATGTATTGAAAAACTAAACTGAAATTAAAATTGAATTGAAATTAAAAAAATAAAAGGGGTTCAATAGTAAATTTGGCTGACAAAAGAGACAATTAGTAAATTTGATCAATAAAAGAAAAAGAATGAAGAAAAATGAACACAATGAAATGTGAAATGCGGGACATTATTAATACATCAAATATACATAATGTAAGTACCAAGAGAGAAGAGGAAGAAAGGAAGGGGGATATTTAAAGAAATAATAGTTGAAAATTCATCAAGTTTATTTTAAAAAAAAACATTAACTTAAATATCCAGGATGCTAAACAAACTTCAAGTAGGATAAACACAAAAAGAGCCACAAATAGACCATCCTAGTAAACATTCTCAAAGCCAAAGAAAAGAAGAAAATCTTACAGAAGTAAAATATAAAAATGTCTTGTCACTTTTGAACAAACTCCAATAAGAATAATTGTTAACTTATCATTAGAAATAATGAAATCCAAAAGACAGTAGAATAATATATTCATTCAAAGTACCCCAAAGACTCTCAAACAAGAACCCATACCCAGAAAAGTTATATTTTAAAAACGAAGGCAAAATGAATTCCTCAAGTAAAAATAAACTGACAGAATGTTTGCTAACACACCACCTTAGACAAAAGACAAAATGTAATTTTTCAGGGTAACAGCAAGAAAACAGATGATAATTCAAATCCGTGTGAAAAAACAAGGATACTAATAATGGTAATTACATTATGAAAAACCCCCTAAGTATATATTTCTTCTTCTCTATACTGAATTAACTCATTTTTATAAAATGATATGTACATAATGTATTGTTGAATACATGCAATATATTTACCAATAATAGCACAGAACAAGTGAATGGGAGCAAAGCTGGACTGCACTAAGGAAATATTCCAGATGGTAACCTGAACTCAGAGGAGCAAATGAAGAGAACCAGAAATGATTATGAGGATTAATCTGACAAAAATTATAAGCATATATTTGCTCTGCTATCTTCTTCAGCTTCCTTAAAAGTCATAAAATTATATAAAGTGCTAATTGTAAAAATATATTGTTAATTCTGAAAACACAGACTGAAAGTGAATAAATGATAAAAGATATGCCATGCAAGTGGTAACCAAAGGAGAACAGAAGTGGCAATGCTTATATTAGACAAAACATACTTTAAATAAAAAATTCCCACAAGAGACAAGGTCATTATAAAATAATAAAGTGTCAATACATCAAGAGGATACAACAATTTTAGAACATATGCACCTAACTTTGAAGTACTTAAATACATAAAGCAGATTTTATTGGAATTAAAGGGAGAAATAGAAGCAATACAATAAATAAGGAGACCTCAATATCCAACTTCCAAAAATGTTCACATCATCCAGGTAGAAAATAAATAAGAAAACAATATACTTAAATGACATCATAAACCAAATGGGTCTAACAGACAAGTACAGAACATTGTATTCAACAGTTAACAGAATACATGTTCTTTTTAAGTGCACAAAAACATTCACCATGATAAAGAATACATTAGGTCACAAAACAAGTCTTAAGAAATTTAAGAGAACTGAAATTATATCAACTACCTTTTCCAATCACAACAGTATGAAATTAGAAATAAATAACAGGAGAAGACATGGAAAATTACAAACATGTAGAAACTAAAGAACACTCCTGAACAACCAATGAGTCAAATAAGAAACCAAAAGGAAAATTGAAAAATATCTTGAAACAAATAGGAATGTAAATACAACATAACAAAACATATAGAATGCAGCAAAAGCAGTTTATAAGAAGAAGGTTTATAGTAATAAAAACTATGTTAAGAAAAACAAAAGAGCATAAAGACAACTAATGTTATACTTTGAGAAAGTAGAAAAAGAAGAACAAACTAACCTGAAGGTTAGTGGAAGAAAGGGAATACTTTACAGAGATAAGAGCAGACATAAATAAAATAGGGACTAGAAGAACATAGAACAATAAAACCAAGAGACCATTTTATAAAAAGATAAAATCAAAAGTCTTTAATTAGACTAAGAAAAGAAGACTCAAACTTACAAATGAAAAAGGAATACATTACAAGAAATACCCTGGAACTATAAAGAATTATAAGAAATTATTATGAACAAATATATGCCAACAAATTGATAACACAGAATAAAATGTATGAGTTCCTAGAAATATGCATCTTACCAAAGCTGGATCATTAATAGGAAATCTGAATAAATTAATAATGAGTAAGGACATTAAATCAGTAATAATAATAAAATTCATGGAAGAAAAGTCAAGGGACTGATGTTTTACTGGTGAATTTTATCAAATATTGAAAAAAAGAGTTAATGCAAATCCTTCTCAAAGTCTTCCAAAGATGAAAGAGGAGGGAACACTTCCAAACTCATCATACAAGACAAGAATTACCCTGATAGCAAAGCCCAACAAGGATACTACCCAACAAAAAAACTACAGGCTAACATAATATCCCTGATGCAAATATTCTCAGCAAAATACTAGCAGACCAAATTCAAAAGCACATTAAAATGGTCATTTATCATGACCAAGTGGGATTTATGCCTTGCATTCAAGGATGGTTTGACATACATACATCAATAAATGTGATACACTACGTTAATGAAATGAAAGATAAAAACCATATAGCATTTCAACTGATGCAGAGAAAGCACTTGATGAAATTCATCATCTTTCATGATTAAAAACTCTCAACAAACTAGATATAGAAGAAATGTCTCTCAACATGATAAAGACTATATGTGTCAAGCCCACAGATAACATCATGCTCAATGGTGAAAGCGGAAGATTTCTAAGATACAGGCAAACAAGGATGCCCACTTTACTACTTCTACTCAACACAGTACTGAAAGTCACAGCCAGTATAATCACATAAGAAAAAAGAAGAAGAAGAAGAAAGTCACCCACCAACACCCAGTTGAAAAGGAACAAGTAAATGTAAAATGTAGAAGACATGATCTTATATACAGAAAACCCTAAAGCTACACACATACACACACAAAAAAACAAACTGATAGAACTAACACATGAATTCAGTAAAGTTACAGAATTCAAAAGATCAATACACAAAATCAATCACATGTCTACATGCTAACAGCTTTCTGAAAAAAATCAATACCATTTTCAATAGCTTCAAAAATAAGATAAAATACTTAGGAATAAATTTAGATAAGGAAATTAAAGATTTGTACACTAAAAACTATAAAATATTAATGAAAGAAGTTGAAGAAGACACAAATGGAAAGACACTACATATTCACAGATTGGAGGAACTAATATTGTTAAGATGTCCATATTACCCTAAGTGATCTGAAGATTCAATGTAATCTTATCACAATTGCAATGACATTATTCACAGAAAAAAAGAATCTTAAAATTTATATGGAACCACAACAGACCCCAAATAGTCAAAGCAATCATGAGCAAAAAGAAAAAACTTTTTTATACTTTTGGGGTCTATAGAAAGAATTAAATCACAAGTAGAATTTATTCCAAGAATGCAAGCTTGGTTAAACATACAAGATCAATTAATGCAACATATCATATCAATAAAATTTTAAAAAACAAGTAAATAATCATCTCAGCAGATATAGATAAATCACTTTATAAAATATGATGCTCTTATGATAAAATCATTCATCAAAATAAGAGTAAAAGAAAAGTTCCTCAGCCAAATAAAGAATATCTATTTTAAAAATCTGACCAGTGTGATTCTACAATCTGTACAATCAGAAAAATGAGAAATTGTACCCCAATTGATTCAAATGTATGAATTGCCAAGATCATTGTAATGTCGTGGGTAGCTAATAAAAAAAAAGAAAGAATGGGAGAAAATATCTGCCGGCTATTTATCTAATAGAGAGTTAATATCTTGTGTAAATAAGAAACTAAAAAAAGTCAATAAGAAATAAATAATCCAATTTTAAAATTTAAAAAATCCATAGTTATCATAATACTGAATGGTAGAAAAGATCCATTTTTAAAATGGCCCCTAATACAATTGAAAAATGACCCATAAATCCTATTCATGGATATCTATCACAAATAAATATACACTGTGTCCTATGGATATGCAGCAATGCAGCACTGCTCCTAGAAACAAAATGCAAGAGCATCAATAGGGCAATGATTGAATAAATCATGTGACATTCACAGACAAGAATACTACACAGCCACTACAGTGGACCAAAGCCAAAGCAATTGTCTCTGAGAGGCTTCAGTAGAGGTTTTTCTCCATGTGGAATGCAAAATGCAGAAAACCATGTATAAAATATTCTATAAATAAATGATAAAACCTGTTATGTACATGCTTATTTATATAAAAGTATTGATATATATGAATGGAAATAACATGTGCACATACCTAGAAATATGTACATTATATGAGCTTAGGGCAAAAAAATGAAAGAATATATTCTAGATTATTCATGTGAATTAGTCAGGGTGGAGTAGGGTGTTGTTGTGGAAAGGGAGAAAAAGGGAAATAACAATAAATAAAACAAATGATTACCTTTCAAGTTAGAGAGAGTTGGTTTGTTCCTCTCAAAGCTACCATGGTTAGCTCCGTGGTAGAAAGCTTTCAGTGAATTTTCTGGTACAGAATTTATTGTTGCAGCCATACTTATGAAAAAGTGTGCCTTAACCATATAAAATTTATTTAGAAGATGCTGTTGGCCAATCATAACCAGAACTACAGGCGAGCCTCTATTTATTAATTCGTCAAGTGCCTAAAAAATGGAAAAAGTAGGCAGGAGTAAGTCAGTAAAATTCTAAAAGTTATTATTAGTTTCATTCCCCAATTGCATTCTCCATTTTGTGCTGGAGGAAAGAATATAGGAAAAGATAGGAGATTCCATAAATGGCAGTTATTATGGTTAAGATTTTCAGTATTTGAAACATTTGTATTATTTTTACTGGTGCATGATAATTGTATGTAATAGTTGGATTGTGTCATATTCATACATGTACGTAATATAATTTGATCAGTTTCGTCCCACAGTGCATCCCCCTGCTCTCATCTCCCTAACAGTTTCTCTTAAATTTTCACAAGATCCCCTTTTTCTCTTTAGCTCCCACATATTAGAGAAAACATATAACCCTTTACTTTCTGAGTCTGGCTTACTTTATATAACATGATGCTCTCAATTCCATCTATTTTCCTATAAATGACCTAATTTTGCTCTTCTGTAGGCTGAATACATTTCCATCATGTACACATGCTTTTAAACTCACTCCATCTCTACATTCAAACCCTTTGGTCAAGATTACCAATGCCTACACTTGGCTAAATCCAATGTTCAATTCTAGTCCTCACATATATGCTATTTCTAATCTAACCGCTATTTTATGTGCACATTAAACTGTCATACCATCGTCTGTAAGTTGCATTCTAATTTCAAAGATGTTAAATGTGAAAAAAAATCACATTTAAGACTGAGTGATTTATGATACTTAATTTTATACTATTGATCATCTCCCTCCTTCTCAAGTGCTTTTTTCTCTTGCATTTTGGGCTACCACACTCCCTTTACTTCCCTCATATCCTACTAGCCACTACTTTTCATTCTTCTTTGGTGGTTCCTTCTCTTATCCTGTACCTCTTAATACTTTGATCTCTCAGAACTCAGTCCTCACTCTCCCCTTAGAGGATCTTAATCAGGCACTTGGTTTTATTTCATCTAAAGGCTGATGAAATCATGAGCTTTTTACTCTAGGTCCAATCTCCCTTCTGGAATCAAAATTCACAATATAAACAACAAACAACTCCTCCACTTAGATGTCTAAGACGTATCTCAAACTCCGTATGTCTAAAGCTATATTCCTACTCTCCCCTCCTAACCAACCCCTACACCCAAGCTTCACAAGGACTGAGGATGTGTCTATTTTGATGACTGGTGAATTTAAACTATTTTCAGAATCAGAACAGTACCTGCCACACAGTGGGATCAACAGATAAACCAAACTGTCCACACCTCTGCTCAAATCGCCTCCAGTGGCTTTCCATTTTTCTTATATAAAACTAAGTTACAATGTCATTATAAGGCCCTTCTTAATTTTACCTCTCTGACTTTATGTCCTATGGCTCCCCACCACAGCTGTAGACACTTGACTCAAGGTATCTCTCACCAAGATAGACACAGCCTGTGCACTTGCTATTCCCTCTTTCTAGATTTTTCTTTCTCTGGATTGCATATGCCTTACCCCTTTACCTGTTTGGGGAATGATAACCCCATTTAAAATTAAAGTATTCACTCTACCCCATGCTCCCAACCCCTTTCACCTACTTCTGGGTTTATTTTTTCCCAAGCAAGGTTCTCCTACTTGCAAAATATGTACTTGTTTATAATGTTTACTTATATGTTATGTATATTCTTATTCCTGTGTGTTACTATAAGCTCCAGGAGGACTGAGGTTTGTCTGGAGTGCTGATTGATACATTTGATTGACATCATTAATCTGTGCCTTGCATACAACAAGCTCTTCATAGATATTTTTGGAGTTAATATAAAAGGAGCTACCTATTCTAGAAAAGAGGGAAACTATTTGCCTTATATAAGTATAGTAATTAATATTACTTGGGAAAGTTTGAAGCAATGTGGCAGTGGGGATGTTTGTTGTTATTGTTTATTCTCTTTTCTGAATCTTTTAAAAAGAGTTGAAATCAATGCATTCAGAAAAGCAGCACATGGAACAGCCCCTGGGCCTGATTTTATGCCAAACTGTTGCATTAGGAAAATGGTTGACTCTTTCTTTCTAAAGGATAAATTTCAGATGGACTAGGGGTGAGGAGAGAGGACATTCTCTTCTCTTTTCCTATCATAGCAAGCAGTGATTTAATGAGCCTTGACAATTACACACAAACACTTGAGGATCAAAGAAAGATTAATTAGTAATGCTATTTAACACTTCTTTCTCTCCCTCTATGCAGAAAATACAAAGTGTAATCTGAAGAGTCTTAAGTGGGCCAACAGTACTGTTTTAATTAATTAGCTATTAGAAATTGGGTTTCCATTATACTGTCAGTCTCTTTTTGTATAAAAAGAAACGATCAGACATTCTTTTTATACCAAAAACTGCTCCTAGAGGCACTGTTTTTAGGATACTCTGGCATTTATGATTGAAAAGTCATAAATACTCTTAAACCCCCCAAGGTCTTAGAGCACTAAAATAAGATAAGAATATGTATTTATATCTTCCTAATATCAGTTCTTTCATTTCAGGCAACTTCCTTATAAATAAAAATTAAATTTTAGGCAAAAATATTGAATCATACAAAGCATAATTAAAAATAGCCTTTGTGTAATAAACAATAATAGGAAAAATTAAGTTTACATTTCATAAAAGGTAGACCTATTTCTATTAAAATTATGGAAGAGAAAAAAATAATTTTGAGGAAGTATCTCTCAAGTTATTTAATTTTAAAAAACCACCTTATTTAAAATAGGATACTGTTTCATAGGATTTAAATAATACATAAACCTATGTGCAATCTCTGTCCATGTTAACTGTAGACTCCTTCCCCATCTCTAATATCTTGTAATCATAGTTGTGATACAGCACTCTGTCCCAGCATTTTCTAGGGGACAGACTGTCAATATCCCTAGAATTTTTTAAATGATTATTTGAAGATATTTAAATGCTACTAGGATATCAAATTGAATGATACCAATCATTCAATTATTGACTACCCTAAATGTATTTAGATGGGCAGTCTCATTTTCTTCATGTGGAAAAATATTGGAAAAATCAGAGGAGCAACTTAATGAAAATGCCAAATGAAAACTCTGCCAAACCATTGGCTGACAGATTAGGAACTGGCAACAAACTGGGCCATTTCAAAATAAACAGAACCCTTTTCTCACAATCAGAGTTACCTGGTAGGTAACCAAATAAATATTAAAGTTAGAGATAATTACCATGGCTAGATGAGCAAATTGAATACACATCTTTATGAAAAACAGGAGCAGTAACAGTTATTTGCTAGAACAGTTTGATCCAATCCTACCTCTGGCTTCAGGATGTTGAGATACAACTCCACTATTAGAAATAGGAAAGCATATTATAAACAAGATTTCCCAAACCAAAGATTATACTTACTGGATAGTTGAAATGACTCAAAAATTATCAGCACTAAAAAAAATTATCCATGCTACATAGCCAATGTTTAGAAAACATTATTATCCTTACCTGTATGTTTTCTTTGTTGGTAAGAGGTTTTCCTGAGTCAAATGACTGAAACAACTATCAAAAAAGCAAAATATTAACAGTAGGAACCAGATTATTTGAATATTCTTTTCAATGAAACTATTAATGTGTACCATTTTTATTGTAAAAGTAATATATGTTCTATTCATAAAAGATTAATATAAAAAATAAAGTAAAAATCATACATAAGTCAATTTCCTGTGTGAGGTCAGTGTTAATATTTTTATGTCTTCTCTACCAATTTATTTTTAATAAATTTTTTAAAATTATATATGGATTTGAATTTCATTTTCACTAAGTATTACATCATAATTTATTCTGATACCATTATTTATAACTTCGGTTTGATAGGAAATACTTGCCTATGAATGTAGCCCTGATAACCTCTTGCCCACTGTTAGACACCCAAATCAGCCTTAGCTTAAATAACACTGGTGACCATTTTGTCTGTATTTCTGACTATTGCCTCTGTATACATTCCTGGAAGCAGGATTTCTGTGTCAAAATATAGGAATATATTGAGAAAACAGAAATGGGCTGGCCCAATTTACGTTCCCTCACATATTGTGTAGAAATTCAAATTTCTAACAGCATTGAGGATTATCACTTAAAACTGTCTTTCCCAGCTTGAGGTAAAACTGTATTACTATTCAGAATGACTATTTTTGTGGTACTTTTGCTTGTTTTGTGAATAATTTATTAATACATTGAGCTATAAATTTAATGGTGCATCAAGGAAATGATTCACTTGCCAGAAGAGATTGTGGTATCCTAGAGTAGAATAAGGCCCTCTTGGAATAGAAAGCCCTTTGTAAAAGATGTCCATTAAGAGAAGCCAATACTGATATCCTTGCATATCAGCTCAGTCACCAGGAAGTCACCAAAAGCTTCCATAAAGGGTCTGCCTCCACATAGTTGGTGTACTACCTCTTTGCCTGAGGTAATTCTATGGTCATAAGAATGTTCAAGAGAGGCTAGTGGTACAGGGTAAAACCCTTACCATTGAGGAATAAGAGACTTGTTCTATCCCAGTTGCCCATGGCTCTCTGGAAGTAACTTTCCCATTCACTCACCATACACCCTGGAATTGCCTCCCAATACATTATTTGCTTCCAAATCTCTGTCTCACAATCTGCTTTTGAGGGACTCCCAAACCAATACATCATATATAGCTTTCATTGGAGGAAAATATTAGTGTTTTTAAAAATCCTTTTTTTGAAGATACATTTTGCTGCCTAGAATACATTGAAAAGTTAGTAACTAAATGTGGTGATGGTGGTATCTCTGGTGATATAAATTGAAAAGAGTTCATAGTGGGACCTTAGATTTAGTGATAAGAGCAGAATCTCAATATAAATATAATGTTAAATATAGAATTTTTAAAGGACTATGAAAAGTCCAATAGTAATCCATAAATTTTTTTCAGTTACTTCCTTTACAAGTGAAACTTAATTCATTAATCCCTTCTTTAAATAACTGGCCTGCAGCCTAATAACATTGGCACCTATTTTAATTATAAACCCTGAAAGCATTTCCTCTTTTAATTACACTTTTTAAATTCCCAATTGAAGCTGGAAAGCTGCAAATTAACTTTGAGAATACAAAATTTGAAGTCAGAATCTATTGGGAGATAATTCGCCCACAATGAAGCTTGTGGATAAAAATGAAGGCTGGAATTTACATGTAAAAATTAGTTCCAGACTTTTTGATTGTTTATTTGGGTGAAAACTGTGGCCATTGAAAATTCTCATTTCTCATTATTCTACCCAATTGGTTTCTTTCCTTCTCATCTTCTAAATGTGGATGACCTAAAGTTCAGTTTTCTCTTTTCTAGATTTCTCTGTCTGCCTGGGATCCTAGCTGATTGCACCTAGTTCTATGATTTTAAATCTCTATGTTAATGCTTCCAAACATACCTGCAACCCCAACCTCTCCCCTGGATTACAGTCTCTGCCTCTATATATGCTACATCGCCACCTTGTTGTCTACTGTGGATCTCATATTTATCATGTTCAATTCCTGCCAGGAGCAGCATTCCCCTTCTCGGTATCTGAAAACTTCTTCCTACCAGTTGTTCAAGTTGAACATTCTGCAGTCACCTTGACTTACGTCTCTTACATCCCAAACCTAAACCATCATCAGCAAATGCTGTCAGCTCTATCTTCACCATACACCCAGAACAGAACCACTGCTCACTCCCTCCATCACTATTATCATGGCTCAACCAAATTGCTTGCATCAGCCTTCTCATTGGTCTCCCTATTTATTTATACCTTGCTTGCTCACAGTTTATTTCACAAAAAGCAAACAAAGTAGTTGATTTATATTTAATTCCTATCATGTCATGTCTCTGCTCAAAACCCTTGTCAGTTACGGTTTCCCATCGGGTAGAGAGTAAATGCCAGTCCTGACTGAGCCTCAGGAGGTTTTACATAACCTGGCTCCTGGGTTCTACCCTCCTCTTCCCTTTCCTGAATTCTCATTTGGCCTTGTTGTTTTCCCTCAACCACATCTTGCAAGCATCGTTCTCAGAGCCTTTGCCTTTATAGTTCCTCCCACTTGGGAGGCTGTTCCCACAGATCTTTCCATGGCTCACTTTCTTCAAAACCTGGTTATTAGAGACCGGCCTGAATAAAACAGCAACCTGAGCTGCCCTGGTTACTAGTTCCCCTCAATTCAGCTGGATTGATCCTCATACCTCCACCTGACTTATATTTATGTGCTAAATATATTTATTATTTGTCTCCCCCCTGGACTGTGAGATTCATTTGTTCTTTTTTGCTCCATCCCCAGTCTAGAAAAATACCTATATTCAGTAAGCACTTGAGAACTATTACACATGAGTTAAAATATAATTTTAATAGCAAAATACAAACCATTTGTAATAGGGAAAGACTGTTGATTAAGATTCAAGCAAGAAAATGCTACTAACTTAATCCAGGCAAGAAGATGAATTCATTTATACAACAAAAAATGAAGGAAATAACCAACTAACTCCTCTCTTGATAGGAAGGTAGTAGATAAACAGACAGATAGACAAACACATACATATCCACACACATACATACCATGTATACCATATAACACATAGATATTCTTTATATGTATACATATAGATATATAGATGTTTATTTACTCATTTTTTGCAGTGCTGGGGATTGAACCCTGGCTTCATGCATGCTAGGCAAGTGCTCTAACACTAAGTTATACTCCCTCCCTATAATAATAAATTACAATGTTGTAGCAGTCATATGGAATAAAAAGAAGTACATTTTAGGGGAATATGCTGATGTAGTAGACACAATATGTAAAATATAATGTCAGCTTATGCAACTGATTTCCAAGTCTTACAGATAATTCCCCAGGTTCTTTTAGGTCCTCTAAATTCAAATCACACCAGAATATATTATGTCTGTCAGTCTCACTCCTCACACATATAGTTTCCCTCAGGCAAAGGGACTTTCTACCCTCCCTCTCACCCATTTCCTTTATTCTTGGCTCACATGGATCCAAGCATCTGCCTACAGCATCTGATTCCCAGATCACCATGAAGACCAAAGCAGAGGAAAATAATAACTCACTCTGATTTAATTTCTGCTTTCAACATGAACTCTAGTACTTGTTTTCAAGAATTCTCCAGTTATCTAGTTTATAAATACAAATCAAGTGATCCAGGTTAAACTGTCTCCTAAAACCAAACATTCTAGGCAAAATGGAGAAGAATGTTCCTTCCCCACAGAACTCAGAAGAAATCTGAACAAAATATTCTCAATTCTTTGATGTGATGTTTATCAATCAAAAAGTTATAAGGAGAGATTATTTTGAGTAAGAACATTAACCAGAAATCATAGGATTAGACTAAAAAACCTAAAATGTGTTGGCTGATGTATCTAAAGAAATGGCTTATAATAACTATAATAAAAAGCAATATTCAGTGTCCCTGTGCCAGAATTCCATTGCAAAAATTTACTATAGAACCTTGCTATATCCCTCATGACACTGTGCTATTCCAGATAGATGAAAACTCATAAAATCTGATATTAGCTGTAACCAGATTTAACAAAGAACTGTGGAGTACTGGAGACATGTAAATATACTGTTGTTGGAATGTTTCCTAGATTTTAGAATTATAACCTTCAAAGACAAAGAACAGTTCAAATTAGTAAGTTACCTTAATTTTTCCAGTAGCTTTAAAGCCAGAAGGCACTGGGCAAGGCATGTTTTTCCCATAAAATATCAGGGTTAACTCATAAAAGGCCTCAGAAAAGAAGTGCAAATCTGTTAGGACTTCTATCTGTAAAGAAAAAAAAAAAGAAGATTTTAAGTTAAATAGTTTGTTTCACTTACAAAATAAAAACTTTAGAGAAAAATAACCAACTCTGAGATCCAAAATTTCTGCTTAGTGACAGTAAAGTATTATGAATTAATGTTTACTAGCTAGGGAGTGGATGGATCTTCACATGTCTGTACATATGCCATTTTACATGTGCGATGAACCCAGAAGCTAACAAACAGCAACAGGAAGGTGTTGGAAACAGTGGGCAGTTATCAGAGGTTGCTTACTTCATCAGAGGCAAACACACAGAAATAATATAGCCATGGAAAAGTCTTAAAAGTAATTCTGTTCCCATGGTAAATTGTGGATTAAAAGAAAAACAAAGCTAAAACTCTCCTGATGTTCTCTGGGGAAAGTCAAAAAAACTAGGAGACTAACTCCACAACATATCAATATAGAGACAACTACTAATTTTCTTATCCATAATTAATAGCTTAACATTAATTGATCACTATGCATTTTACATGGCTTATTTTGAATATAAACCAGCAGGACTACTGGGAAATGATATAAAGAAAATATCAAATTCAAATTCATGTGTTCATTCAACATGTTTATAGGGCACTTCTTAAACAGTAAGTACTCTTGGAGGTTCCACACCTTTGGATGCACATTTAGGTAAATGTAGGTGATACATGAAGACACAGTATGAGGAAGCATGGAGTCTGACAAAACGCTACTTTCGAGACTGGGATCAGGAAGAACAACTGTGAGGGGGAGCCATTCAAGAGAAGAGATGGTAATGACATAAGCCACAAAGCCTTATGAGAATTTGCCAAGAGGGTCCTGAGAATAAAGGTCATGTGTTGGGAGCAGTTTTGTATCCTAGAGTGTTCCAAGAACAGCCTTGTGGCTGAGGGGAAGAGGGTGTGAAGGTGGGTATGACAGTAGATATGACAGTCATATAGAACCTGCAGGTCCCAGGAGGAACTCTATTTCCTATGGGGGTAAGAAGTTAGTAGAGGCTTTGGAACACAGCCTTAACCTGACTGGTATTTTGAAAACATCCAGAGACTTTGGAGAGAATAGAGAATAAAAGGGTAAAATGTGCTCACAGGGAATAAAATGCAAAGTTGGATAAAGATAAAGACACATACACACACACACACATATACACACATAGTTTATGTTATGTATATGTATATATATTTCTATTATATATTTTATATATAAAGCAAAAAAATAAATTTATCCTTAGCATTTCAATCTATCTTACTCTCCGTTTTCCTTTCACTACTAGTTTAGGAATCTTACAAGTATACAAACCTTAAGGAAAGAGGAAGTTAGGCAAAAATTGGTTATACAAATAAAGCCTGAAAGGCCAGGAGAACATTAATGGGAGAGAGGAAAAACTGTGTCATCTTTCCTAAGACACCTTAATCTCTAACCTCCCCAGTGCCACCTAGCACCAAAGTAGACACTAAGAGAGACATGGAAACCCTTTCAGGTTTCTAGATGGCCATTTTTTTTCTCATTATTCTTATAAGAAAACCCTTCCCAGGATCTGTATGTGGGTTAGTCTCCTCTGGTCTTGACTCTAAGAGTGCTGTGCATGGACATCTGTCAAGGCTATCTCTGGTTGCAGTTTATCATACCAATCTGACTGTTTAGAAAAGCAATGCTGTGAAGAATAGACATAATATTTCCAGAAGTGACCAATGCCATAAACATAAACAAGCCCGATGACAAAAAGAACTGGCTATATAAATCAACCCTTCACTCACACAAATACAGAACTATCAGTACCCTTCCTAGGAATGTTTAATATGTGCAGAAGAATAAATCTTTGATGAGGTCGACAGATCCAGAGTGAAGCCAGACCAGTTGGTCGTCAAGAAGTTTTACAGCTTCCCTGAAAGAGACTAGTGCACACAAAAACTGAACAGAATGATGGATTACTGGGAACTTTGTCAGAAAGCATCATTGTTTGCTGTTTCCTGATTGACTTCTCTTTCTAACCACTCACTGACCGTAGTTTGCTTCAGAAAGGTCCAACAAACTTTGCTCAGACAGGCTGTTATTTCTTCCTCTGTGAGATCTTTCAGTAGTTGCTCTTTTATATTGCATCTGTTATTGCAGCTGTCAAACCCCTAATTCAGTTTTTCAATCCTAATAAGCCAGTAAGATCTACTTCTGTCTCATCCTCCTCCCAACACTGTCACCAAATACAAGGATGATGTCATTCTCCTGATCAAAATTCTAGAACCCCCCTCCAACCCAAAGCTGCAGAATACAGTCCACAGTTCTTCACTGATTTTTATTTTTTATTTTGTTTTTAAAAATTTATTTTTTAGTTGTAGTAGAACACAATACCTTTATTTACTTTTATGTGGTGCTGATATCAAACCCAGGGCCTTACATGTGGTAGGCAAGCGCTGAGCCACAACCCCAGCCCACAACCCCACAACCCCAACACAAAACCCCACAACCCCAACCCACAACCCCAGCCCCCTTCACTGACTACTCCTGAATGAAAAAAGCTGCCACCTGCTAACAAACTGCTGTGGTTTGAATGTGATCTCCAATTTTTCAAGTAGTAAAACTTAGTCTCTGAATTCACATATTGATGATATTTGGGGGTGAGGCCATTAGGAGGTGATTAAGATTAGATGATATCATGAGGATGGGGTCCTCATAATTTTATTAGTTGCTTATAAGGAGAGGAAGGGAGATCTGAATCTATGCCTGCTGGTCCCTCACCACATGTTATGTGCCATGTTATGACGCAGCAAGAAGACCCTCAACAGAGGCGGCCCCTGGATCCTGGACTTCCCAGCCTTCAGAACTCTGAGAAATAGATGTATTTTCTTCATAAATTACCCAATCTCAGATCTACTGTTGAAGCAACAGAAAAAAAAAAAAAAGACCAAGACAATAAACAAAAGTTTTCTAACCAAAAAGTTTGTTCTGAATTCTGACTTTCAGGGCTCCCCCTGGATCTCCTCCTGATGCTATTAATGGCCACTGCAACCCCGCCATGCTTCCTTCCTCTTAATAACAGACCAGAATATACCTGTTATCCAATTCTGACTGCAGATTTCCCCCATTTCTCTCACTGCACAACCTCCCCATTATGTCTTCACAGTCTGGAATTCAAGCCGGCTCCCTGGTTTTCTCCATACCGTGGCCCTCTGGTGTTTCTCATGTTACCTTCTGCAACCTCCTTGCTCAGAACCTCCACTTCAGGGTGACTAAACCATCGCTGCCCCCTAAGCAAGTCCATACTTCTTCACCTCTGTATCTTTCACACTGTTTTCTGCCAAGAACATTCCCTTCCTCCTCTCTCCTACTCAGTTGTAAGCTTTCCAAGTCTAAATTCTTATCTTCTTATTGAAATCTCAAGGCTAAAAGCCATTTTTCCCTCTTTTAAACTCTTGGAAACAAAGCTCATCAAGGTAATTTGCAAATGATAAAGTGACAGTACATATATGTGACTTGTGTATATGTCCCATCTCTCTTCCCAGTTCTCAAAGCAAGGAAGGACCATGAGTGATGTTTCTTGGACTCAAGTTACTAACATGGTGCTTTTAAATAGAAAGTACTCAGTAAAGGTTGTTTTAGAATTAAATCAATGAACACTTATTAAGTATTTTCTAGGTTAGCTCCACTAACACTAAATAGAATGTACACAGCAGACATTTTATAGAAGTCTGCAAATTTTAAATTCAATCCAATAATTAATGATTGAATATCAAGAATGTGAATTTATTTCTCAAGTTAGTGTAGGAAATTAAAAAATAAATAAGATACAGCCCTAGCCTTAAGAATTTTGCAATTACTTAAAGAGACTACTGTTGAGAGACTGGGAAAGTTATATGCAGTTTTAAGAAATGTGTTATTGAAATTCAAAAGCAAGAGAGTTCATGAGAATCAATAACTCAGAGAAGGTGATCCAGAAATTTTCACGATCAACAATGAATTATTTATTCTTGAGGTTAAACTATATCAGTAGCACCAGAAGTCCTCTTAGGAATTGCTTTATTTATAATTAGAGGACAATGGACTTTTCTCAGAGGCCCAAAGGGTCTGAATGAAATAGTAGTCCAGGGGGAAAGCTAAGCTTTCCTCATTTAAAAACAGGAGGGATGCAGGAAGAAAATGGAGGGTACTTCCAAAAAAGGAAGAAGAGTGTGCTGGAGGCCACTCACTCCTAATTGCAAGAGCTGATTATGTGTCTTCAGTGACGACTTGTGGGTAATTTGAAGACAGCCATAGTGGGTGCATTCACAAAATGGAAGAAAACTGAAAAATACAAATCAGCTTTAAAAAAGAGCTCACATGAATCATTTTCCAGCATACACCTGATTATGCCACAGGAAGAGAGGCAAAAGCATAAAATGATGGCCACGAAGTATTTTAAGCTCAAGAATGCCAAATATTCTATTTTAAATTATTTGTACTTCAATTTTCCTGTTTTCCCAAAATTCAGTAAAGTGCACAAGAGAAACAAAGGTCCTAGATAAATATGTTATGTGTGTTTATGTATGAGTACAACAGTATGTGTGTAGGTGCGTGTGTGCGCAGAAAAATGAATGGGGTTGAATTCCATTTAAGAGTTGAGGAGAGATCCAAGATGGCGGAATAGAGAGGTCCAAGATGGCAGAATAGAGGAGGTCCCCTTTCTGGCTGCTCTGTGGAATTAACCAAGAAAACAGTCAGGCGGCATCTCAACAAAGTCTCACTTAGACAGAATACAACATCTCAGAGCAAGCGACAGCGGATTTTCACAGAAACCACCAGAGTTGCCACCACCTGCACAGAAATCAGAGCTTCTTATTCCAGTAAGACTCCAGACTCCAGACCCAAAGCCTGCAGTTCTAGCGCACACATGGCTCTCAAGCAGCTAAGCAGAATCACCTAATCAGCTGTGCTCCATTCCCATGCAGGTCACAGGGCTTCAATCTAGCTACAGCACAAGGCCATCCCAGCTCCCCCGACCTCACCAGACACCCCTGCGCTGCAAGCCGACTGACTCCCTCTTGGAAAACCTTTCTCACCATTTTTTGTTGGGCGTGGCTATCAGCACAGCCCATTTGAACAGGTATCTGGTTTCCACCTTCCTCCCCACCCCCCCGCCAGCTGAGATTACTCGGCACAGTGACCACCCAGCACAAAACCACGCTCAGCTGAAAGGGAACAGTGCGACCAGGGCACCGCCCACCTGGCGCAAGCAAAGGGCGAGAGGTCCCGCAGTTGGGACCTGATAAGCAAAACAGGTGAGGGGTCTCAAAACCTGAAGCAAATTAGAGAGGCCAGGATTGATTGGGAAAATGGAATTTTAAGAAGTTTTTTTGTTGTTCCCTCCCGCCCCAATATTATCCTTCTTCTTTCTCTTCTACCCTTCTATCCTCTGGCTCTCACAACTTCAATATATGTGAAACCAAGAACTTTACATGAAATAGAACTTTGAGAACTGAGTCACCTGAATAATATAATATAGAGAATTGCATAAGGCCTCCCCTTTTTAAAAATGTTTTTATTCGCTTTTTTCTTCCTTCTCTCTCTTTTCTCTTTCTTTCTTTCTTTCCCTTTTTCTCTTCTTCTCTTTCTTCTTCTTTCACCCTCCAAATTTTACTATTTTAACATACTGTAATTTTCTAAATATATATGTATGTTTGTTTTTTTTGTACTTTACTGTCCTCCCATGTACTTGTCTACCCTAAATTACTTCCTCTCTATTCCCCTGCTACTAACACTCATCATTAGAGTTCTCCTTCAAATTTCCTAAGTTATATTAACCCCATACCCTCACATCTTTTCCCCTTACCATAGCATCCTATGCCCGACCCCCAGTTCACTGTCCACCACCAGAAACTGTACACCTTTATTAAAACTACTGATTATATTTTAAATAATAATTGAATCCAACATTTCTGGACATTGAGATTAACTATAAATCAATAATTTGTTCATCGGTGATATACTGTTGATATTAAGATCTGTTAACATTGTCCTTCCCCACAAAGGAGGGATCTTGGAACCATACAAGAGCAATACAAATCTATAGGGTAAAAACAATAACACTCCAGTCCCACAGAGCTGAAAAGAAAGAAATGTGAGAAACATGAAGAGACAAGGGAAGAAAGTATCACAAACAATTCAAGACAACACATAATTAGAAAAATTGACAACTATTGCAGAAAGAATGACAGGGAAAGATTTCAGGATATAAATGATTAAAATGCTTTGAAATCTCAAAGAAGACATTAGAAAATAAATTCAGGCAGTGAAAGATCACTTTGAAAATGAGCTACATAAACAAATCCAAGAAGCAAAAGATCACCTCAACAGGGAGATAGAGGTTATACAAAAAACAAAAACAAAAACAAAAACAAAAAACACACAGAAACCCTTGAAATGAAAGAAATAATAAACCAAATTTAAAAATCAAATTAGAGCATCACCAACAGAGTAGACCACTTAGAAGATGGGACATCAGACAATGAAGATAAAGTATATCATCTTGAAAAGAATGTAGATAGCACAGTGAAAATGATAAGAAACCACAAGCAGAACATCCAAGAAATATGGGATAGCATAACAAGACCAAGTTTAAGAGTCATTAGGAGAGAGGAAGGCATAGAGGTCCAAACCAAGGAGTGAGCAATCTTTTCAATTAAATAATATCAGAAAACTTTCCATACATGAATAATGAAACAGAAATCCAAATCTAAGAAGCCTACAGGACTCCAAATGTGCAAAATCACAACAGACCCACACCAAGACAGACCCACACCAAGACACATTATAATGAAAATGCCCACATGCTGAAAAAGGAGAGAATTTTAAAAGCCACAAGAGAAAGGAATCAGATTACATATAGGGGTAAATCAATTAGGATAATGGCAGATTTTTCAACAAAGACCCTGAAAGTTAGAAGATCCTGGAACAACATATTTCAAGCTCTGAAAGATAATGGGTGCCAACCAAGAATCTTGTATCCAGCAAAATTAAGCTTCAAATTTGAAGATGAAATAAAAACCTTCCATGATAAACAAAACTTAAAAGAATTTATAGCTAGAAAACCAGCACTACAAAACATCCTTGGCAAAATAGTTCATGAAGAGGAAACGAAAAATAATGAAAACCAGCAAAGGAAATAGTACACTAAAGGAAAAAACTAATCAAAGAAGAAAACCAAATCAAGTTAAATAACAAAAATAAATAAATATGTCTGGAAATACAAACCATTTTCAATATAAACCCTAAACAATAATGGCTTAAATTCACCAATCAAAAGACATGGGCTAGCAGATTGAATTGAAAAAAAAAAAAAAAGATTGAACAATATGTTGCCTAAAGGAGACTCATCTGTTAGGAAAAGATACACACAGACTAAAGGTGAAAGGTTGGGAAAAATCATACCACGCACATGGACTATGGAAGCAAGCAGGGGTTTCCATACTCATATCAAATAAAGTAGACATCAAGCCAAAGTTAATTAAAAGGGATAGGGATGGACATTACATACTGCTCAAGGGAACCATATACCAACAAGACATATCAATCATAAATATATACGCCCCAAACAATAGTACAGCTATGTTCATCAAACAAACTCTTCTCGATTTCAAGAGTCAAATTGATTACAACACAATAATTATAGGTGACTTTAACACACTTCTCCCACCACTGGATAGATCTTCCAAACAAAAGTTGAATAAAGAAATTATAGAGCTCAATAACACAATTAATAACTTAGACTTAAGTGACATATATAGAATATTTCAACCAGCATCAAGCAGATACACTTTCTTCTCAGCAGCACGAGGATCCTTCTCTAAAATAGACCATATACTATGCCACAAAGCAACTCTTAGCAAATATAAAAAAGTAGAGATACTATCATGTATTTAATCAGATCATAATGGGATGAAATTGGAAATCAACAACAAAGTAAAAAATAAAAATTTCTGCATAAAATGGAGACTGAACAATATACTACTGAATGAACAATGAGTTACAGAAGACATCAAGGAGGAGAGTAGAAAATTCTTAGAGGTAAATGAGAACACAAACACAACATATTGAAATCTTTGGGACTCTATGAAAGCAGTACTAAGGAAAATTCATTGCATGGAGTTCATTCCTTAAAAGAAAAAAAGTCAACTAATAAATGACCTTACATTACATCTCAAAGCCCTAGAAAAAGAAATCAGCTGCAAAAGCAGTAGAAGGTAAGAAATAATTAAAATTAGAGCATATATCAATGAAATAAAAACAAAAGAAATAATTGAAAAAAAATTGACAAAACTAAAAGTTGGTTCTTTGGAAAAAATAAATAAAATTGACAGACCCTTAACTATGCTAATGAAGAGAATGAGAGAGAGTACTCAAATTATAGCATATGAGATGAAAAAGACAATATCACAACAGTCACTACAGAAATAGAGGATAATTAGAAATTATTTTGAAAATTTATACTCCAATAAAATAGAATACATTGAAGGCATCAACAAATTTCTTCAGTCATATAATCTGCCCAGGTTGAGTCAGGATGAATACACAGCCAAGTTCTACAAGACCTTTAAGAAGGACTAATACCAATACTCTTCAATTTATTTCAGGAAATAGAAAAAGAGGGAGCACTTCCAAACTCATTCTATAAGGCCAATATCACCCTGATTCCAAAACCAGACAAAGACATTTCAAAGAAAGAAAACTTCAGACCAATATGTCTAATGAACGTAGATGCAAAAATTCTCAGTAAAATTCTGGCAAATACAAAAACATATCAAAAAGATTGTGTACCATGATCAAGTGAATTCATCCCAGGGATGCAAAGTTGGTTCAACATACGAAAATCAATAAATGTAATTCATCACATCAATAGAATTAAAGATAAGAATCATTTGATCATCTCGATAGATGCAGAAAAAGCATTTGACAAATACAGCACCCTGTATGTTCAAAACACTAGAAAAACTAGGGATAATAGGAACATATCTCAACATCGTAAAGGCTATCTATGCTAAGCCTCAGGCCAACATCATTCTTAATGGAGAAAAACTGAAGGCATTCCCTCTAAAATCTGGAACAAGACAGGGATGCCCTCTTTCACCACTTCTGTTCAACATAGTTCTTGAAACACTGGCCAGAGCAATTAGACAGATGAAAGAAATTAAAAGTATATGTATAGGAAAAGAAGAAATTAAATTAGCTCTATTTGCTGATGATATGATTCTATACCTAGAAGACCCAAAAAACTCCACCAGAAAAGTTCTAGAACTAGTGCATGAATTCAGCAAAGTAGCAGGATATAAAATCAACACCCATAAATCAAAGGCATTTCTGTATATCAGTGACAAAGCCTCTGAGAAGGAAATGAGGAAAACTATCCCATTCACAATATCCTCAAAAAAATAAGATACTTGGGAATCAACAAAAGAGGTGAACAATCTATACAATGAAAACTACAGAACCCTAAAGAAAGAAATTAAACAAGACCTTAGAAGATGGAAGGATCTACCTTGCTCTTGGATAGGCAGAATTAATATTATCAAAATGACCATACTACCAAAAGTATTATACAGATTTAATGCAATTCTAATCAAAATCCCAATGGCATTCCTCATAGAAATAGAAAAAGCAATCATGAAATTCATCTGGAAAAATAAGAGACCCAGAATAGCTAAAGCAATCCTAATCAGGAAGAGAGAAACTGGTGGCATCACTATACCAGACCTTAAACTATACTGCAGAGCAACAGTAACAAAAACAGCATGGTATTGGCACCAAAACAGGCCGGTAGACCAATGGCACAGAATAGAGGACACAGAGACCAACCCACAAAATTACAATTATCTTATATTAGACAAAGGTGCCAAAAACATGCACTGGAGAAAAGATAGCATCTTCAACAAATGGTGCTGGGAAAACTGGAAATCCATATGTAACAAAATGAAATTAAACCCATCTCTCTCAACATGAACAAAATTTAACTCAAAATGGATCAAGGACCTAGGAATTAAATCAGAGACACTGCATCAATAGAAGAAAAGTAGGCCCTAATCTTTTTTAAAAAATATATATTTATTTTTTTTAGGTGTAGATGAACAAAACACAATGCCTTTATTTATTTATTTTTTTACGTGGTGCTGAGAATCAAACCAGCTCTCACCTGTGTTAGGTGAGCCACAATCCCAGACTGGCCCTATTCTTCATCATGTGGGATTAGACCCTAACTTCCTTAATAAGACTCCTATAACACAAAAATTAAAACCAGGAATCAATAAATGGGATGGAATCAAACTAAAACATTTTTTTTCTCAGCAAAAGAAATAATCTGTGAGGTGAACAGAGAGCCTACATCCTGGGAGCAAATCTTTATCCCTCACACATCAGATACAGCATTTATCTTTAGGATATATAAAGTACTCACCAAAATATAAACACCAAAATATAAATAACCCAATTAATAAATGAGCCAAGGACCTGAACAAACACTTTTCAGAAGAGGATATACAATCAGTCAACAAATATATGAAAAAATGTTCATCATCTCTAGCAATCAGAGAAATTCAAATCAAAACTACTCTAAGATATCATCTCACTCCAGTCAGAATGGCAGCTATAATGAAGATAAACAACAATAAGTATTGGCAACTATGTGGAGAAAAAGGTACAGTCATACATTGCTGGTGGGACTGCAAATTGGTGCAGTTAATTTGGAAAGCAGTATGGAGATTCCTTGGAAATCTGGAATGGAACCACCTTTTGACCCAGCTATCCCTCTCCTTGTACTATGTCCAAAGGACTTAAAAACAGCATACTACAGGGACATGCTGAGAGCCATAGCCAAGTAGGAATGACACATGGCATTTTTGGTTGAAAGGTGACCCTGCTCAGGGATTAGGGTGGCTCCAGGTTTAGGGTGGATCCTGCTGGATTAGGGTGGCTCAGAGTTTAGGGTAGATCCTGCTGGGAATAGGGCCTATCCTGCTGCCTCAGGCGCCCGCTCCTTGAATTCCCGTGGAGTTCTCGCAGGGTTCTGAGAGAATTGGTATGCAGAGCCCGGTGGAGGGAGTGTATTTTCCCAGAACGTGCGTGTAGAGTGCCGGTGAGAGTTCGGGAATAAAGAGTTGCTGTTTGAATCTACAAGGCTTTGTGGTGGCTCGGTTATTTTGTGCCCAGCCAGACTGCGGCAGGAACACAGCCACATCAATGTTTATAGCAGCACAATTCACAATAGCTAAACTATGGAATCAACCTAGATACCCTTCAATAGATGAATGGATTAAAAAATATATAACATATATACACAATGGAATTTTACTCAGCATTAAAAAAGAACAAAACCATGACATTTTCAGGTAAATGGATGGCGTTGGGGAAGATAATACTAAGTGAAGTGAGCCAATCCCTAATAAACAAATGCTGAATGTTTTCTCTGATAGAAGGAGGTTGACTCATATTGGGGTAGGGAGGGAGAGCATGGGAGGAATAGATGAATTCTAGATAGGGAAGAGGGGTGGGAGGGAAGGGGAGGGCGCAGGGGATTAGCAAGGATGGTGGAATGTGATGGACATCATGATACAAAGTATATGTATGAAGACTTGAATTGGGTGTCAATATACTTTATACACAAACAGAGATAAAATTGTGGTGTATATGTGTATTAAGAATTGTAATACAAAAAAAATAATAGAGTTATCTTAGATTAGGTAGAGAGAAGTGAAAGGAGGGGAAGGCAGGGATGTGGGGATAAGAAAGATAATAGAATGAAACAGACATTATTATTGTATGTATGTATGTGACTGTATGACCAAAATGATTCTAAAATATGCATACTCAGAAAAAATGAGAAATTATATCCCATCTATGTATGATATATCTAAGTATATAAGTGCATTCTACTGTCATGTATAACTAATTAAAACAAATATAAAATTAATTTTAAAAATTTAAAAAAGAAGAGTTGAGGAGGTAAAGAACAGGGAGCAAATCTGCTGGATTTTCAATGATCCACATGCAAAACAAACAACCAAAGTGGAAGCTTGCAGGAAAGTGGGTACAGAGAATGAGATGTCTGAGGTTCCCTTCCACGTGGGGTTCAAGCTGACAGCACATGAATCTCAAAGGCAGAGAAACTTCACTGACTTCTGGGTTATAGAATTAATTCTCTGGTCTTAAGTCAATTGCCTGTGCATTGAAAAATCCTAATATACCACAATATGCATAAAGATCCTTAGGAATAAATTAACAGAAATCAGAACACTGGCTTGTTTGCTCTGTACCAGGAAGCCAGTCTTGCAGAAGTGGTGATTTGTAAATTCCTTGTATTAGTTGAGTATTGTTTCTAGAGGTAGCTGTTCCTCACTCCACTGTGACCCAAGCATAAAATGATCCAAACCTTTTTAACTGGCTATTTCTTATACTTGATTACAATGATGTGTAAGTTATTTTTTATCAATATACCACAAAATTATTATCAACTTATTATATGAGTATTAGAGTCAAATTAATGCATAACAGTACTCATAATAGTTAAAGGATATCAAATTTTATGACATACCTTGAGGATTCTCGCTTCTAGATTTCTGACAACGTCTTGGCAAATTCCAGAAACAAAATATTGGTACAATGCAAGGAGAGGCAGAACCTGCCAGGGGAAAAACACCCTGTTTCAAATATATTTCATCAAGTTAGTAACCTAGTAATCAAATTTATCCAAACATTTAGCCAGGCATGATGGTGCACACCTGTAATCCCAGCAATTTGGGAGGGTAAAACAGGAGAATGGCAAGTTGGAGTCTTATCAGTTTAGCAAGACCCTGTCTCAAATAAAAAATAAAACAAGCTGTGGATGTGACTCAATGTAGTGCAACCCTGGATCTCCAGGATCACAAAAATAAAAATTAGCTGAATATTAAATATAGGAAATGTTATTACAAAGTATTCATTGAGTTTCCAGGCTAGCAAACTAAATGATTTGACATAAGAAATCTGGCTAGCAAACGCCTTATTAATTCCAGGGACTTACAGTTCCTTATAGATGCCATTTGGTATCCCAAAATGAGGCTTCATGTCTCTTTAAGCATGGAAAAATTAAAATCCAATTAATTATTTTCCTTGAAAAAAACTAACATAAACGCAGCCTGTGGAAAATTTCTACCAAATGAGCTATCAAATAAATCCAAAATTTAAAGCAAAAGAACTCACATTCATGTCCCCTAACTAGTTCTTACTTATTCATATCAGTGTCAGCCACTTTGTGTTTTCAATTAGTAATTTTTTCATTGGTAAAAACAAGTTTAAAACATGTCCATTATGTGCTAGGCACTATTGAGTGAGAACAAAATCTACCAAGTTCCAGCCTTTACATAGCATGTATTCTACTGATTAAAACCCAGCCTTCCTCTTCACATAATATTTTAACTTTTCTAGAATCAAATCAAAAGCTCAATTGTTTTTGAGGTCTCATGGCTCTAAGTGAAGGCTAATAAACAATCAACACTTCAATTAACTCAACCACCATCCATCCAGAGACAAGACAGTTTTGCTTGGACATTGGAACGGCCCCTGGTCTCAGTTCAAATCTGAAGTTCTGTTCCTGTAGCTGTAGCCTGACCCGCCAAAGGGAGATGAAATAAGAATTGAGAGCCCCATTGTTTAGCAAAGTTATTTCCCGTGTTCTGCAGCTCTGGGTCCCACAGCAAATGTTATATTTGAAAGAAGTCTCCTTAGCCACTTGGCTGCTTCTGGAGAAGGTCAATAAGTAGAAACAGTTACTTTTTATAAGTTTAGCTGAGGAACCTCTGATGGTAGGTCAGTTGGTGGCTGCTAACAGCAATAACTATTTTAGAAATTTTTTTAATATTTATTTTTTTAGTTATAGGTGGACACAATACCTTTATTTTATTTTTATATAAGATATATGTTATTATGAAGTATTCATTGAGTTTCCATGCTAGCAAACTAAACCATTTGGCATAAGTAAAGAAATCTGGCTAGCAGTATCTCACACATGCTAGGCAAGCACTCAACTCTGAGCTACAACCCCAGCCCACAGCAACAGCTTTTTAAAATGGACAAGAACTAGTCTTAAATGACTTCAAACATAATGCAATCTATTTTTCTACAATTATGCATTACAAACATAACAGAACCTTTTCTACGATTAATGTACACTAAACATTAAGAGTTTGTGATTACCTTTGAGATTTAGGGTTTTTTTTTCTTTAGTGAGAAATAAAACACAATTTTATTGCTGAAAGTTGCTCAATTATTCAGGGAAAAAAACATTCTCAATTTCTTAAGCTTTATAGGGGGAAAACAAGTCTCATTTCTCTTCCAATGCAGTGATATGTATTATATATGAATATGAGTAGGCAGCTAAAGGTTACCCAGGGGATAAGATCATTTTCTCAATCTAGAAATGAATCCCTTTACCAGGAAGAGGAGCACCATTTTATTATTATTTTCAATAGACATTTTCATCCCAAATCTGCCCAGTGTTAAAAGCATTGATAAATTGAAGAGGTGCTTTTAACACCATCTTCATTTTAATACCTGGTTTTATAATTTAACAATACATTTCAGGGGCAATAAATATTTTTTTAAAAGATATCTATTTTTTAGGTATATATTTTTATGTGGTGCTGAGGATCGAACCCGGGTCCCGCCCATGCTTGGGGAGTGCTCTATCGCTGAGCCACAATCCCAGCCCCAATAAATATTTTTAATATAAAGAGAGAGTTGAATTTAGAAGAACAATATGCCAAGAGAATAGAAAATAATACATGAAAAACAGTATGAAAGTTATGGAGTAAAGGAAAATAGTAAGCGGAGAAGGAAAAGATGTCAAGAAGCAAACATGGGGGGAAAGAGAGACAAAAATAAGAGTATACGAGGAAGAGAGAAAAGAGCTTTAAAAAAGAAAATAGATATGAGGATCAATAAAACATATCAAATTGTTTTTAAATGCAACCAACTTTATCTTATATACTGTAATTTCTTTCCCAAGGAAAAGAGAGCTATATTTGGACTTCGGGGTTTCCTAGGACATTAGGAATTTTCTACTTTTTATCTCACTGTTAGAGTGGATTGTTATCTTTGATGTACCCTTGACAGAGAAAAGACACGAGACACAAGAAACATATTTCAATATGGAAGTACACTCATAGTTTGGGTATTGATAAGAACTGAACAACTTAATACTGTAAGTTACTATCGCACTATACTCCTATGTTTGATGTATCTGCCAATGACACAGTCTAGTCAATTTCACCATGCCTTAAGAATAAAAGAAGTGAATAGAATAAAAAAGGGAACAAAATACAATGCAAACAATGATGTCAAAATACAATGTACAAAATACAATGCAAACAATATCAAAGAAAGACTGTCAATTAATATATTTTATTTGTAAGTATAGATAAGAATCCTAAATATAAAAGTTAAGTAACAACTGACCAAAAGAACACTAGCGAAATTTGAAAAGTAGAAAATAAGTGGGGAAATATGCCAAAGCGAATTAAAAGTTGTTGGTTTCACAAATTACTCACCATTAGATTTTGCTTAGCATAGTGCAGTTCACGTATGATGTAATACAAGCTTGCAACTACAGAGCAGATGTCAGCCCTGTGTCTATCGGAGAAGAGTTCAATGCCTGGGAGAAGCTGAGTGATTTCATACTGAGCATAACAACGTTCAGCTTTAGGATGTGGAAGTGTGGTTCGAAGCAAACCCTGAAAATGATATATAGTAAAATAAAGGGCTATAAATTACACTTGCAATGATGAAACCAAAAAATAAGTAATGCTATCACTTCCTAAAGTGCTTAGCACACGTCTAACATACTATACTCCATAATAAACAGTAATTATATTATTATAATTATTAATATCACTGTAATATTAATTATTATTGCTTTTATCAGGCAAGATAGGCTTTTAAAATTCCATGGTAGTTGTATATTTATTATTTTCAAAGAAATTACCATTACATAAAGTATTTGTGTTGGACTTTTCTAATAATTTTTTTATAAACATTATTTCACTTAATGCTCATCTAACCCACTCTTAAAAGGAAGAATCATCATCTCAGAAGTTATATAATTGTGGTATAATCAAACACCTTATCTGAGGTTACACAGCTAATGATTGCAGAAAAGAGATTCAAAGTCATGTCTGTATAACCAAAAAATCTATATCAAGATTATAAATTGAGAAAATAACTACTTGAAGTCTAAATTAAGGAAAGGTAATTCCAAACTTTCAACTGCAATAAATATAAAGATGATCTGGTTAATGTGACACTATCTCTTGGTAACTTACATAATCAACATTGTACTAGATTCTGAGAAAACAAAATGAATACTGTTGTGGTTTAGATGTGAAGTGTCCCCCAAAAGATCAACTGTGAAATATGCAAGAAGTTCAGAGAAGAAATGATTGGGTTACAAGAAACTTAACCCAATCAGTGAATTAACACTTGATGGGATTAAGTGAGTGGTGACTGAAGGCAGGTGGGTTGTGGCTGAAAGAAGTAGGGCATTGGAGAAGGGGTGTCTTTGGGGTATTTTGTATTTGGCGAGTGGAGTATCTCTCTGCTTCCTGATCATCATGTGAGTTGCTTCCCTTCATTACACTTTTAAGCCATTGATGTCCTGCTTTACCATGAGATATGGAGCCTGCTGTCTATGGACTCTTAACTAAAATTATAAAATACAATGCCAGCTTTATATAGAAATTTTCCATTCACAGACATAATAGATTACATCATTTTTAAAACTTTGATATTTTATTATTTACATGTACTAGAATATAAAAACATTCATCTCATTTGGTTTTCTGCAGTGATGAAGTGAATATTGTTGTAACTACAGATCTCTGAATCTGTGAACCCCAAATAAACTTCTCCTCCTCTACAATTGTGCTGGTCATGTCTTTTAGTCATAGCAGCAAATAAAGTTGACTAAAACAAATACATAAAACCCAATTTTACATTTAGAAGTATTTCTTTGATTATCTTAACTGATTTTTTTCTTGATGATGAATGCACTATAAATTTTTAAAATTTATATTGGGAAAGAATTTTAATCAGATTGCTTATTAAGACTATATGGGATCCTATTCTAAAATACTAGGTAGTTGTTGAAATTTTTAATTTCACAAATTTGCTTTAAAAATCTTAAAAAGAATGAGCAGACTTTTAAAATTAATCCCACCAGCTGCTTTTTATTTTTAGATATAGCATTACTAATGTAGCAATATTTAATGTCCAAGTTAAACGAAAAACTGAACATTTTTTAAAATCACATATTTGCTAAAACATAAGCAGCATTATCTTCAAAAACAAGGAATATGAGAAAGTAAAACGGAGATAAAGGAGTCTGGGTCAGATCATCATTATTCCCTTCCCACTCTTGCCTCTTCCCTCTTCCCTTTGAAGCACAGCAGAAGGTATTTGGAATATGAAAAAATAGCAAAGTCTGTCCTTATATTCAAAGGAGCTTTTCCCAAAGAACTTATCTATCCAGATTTCAGATGCTCTTAGCCTCCTCTGATACACATAACAAGGGTTATCTGTCCATCTGCCAAAGTAAACAGAACCTTTAGCAGACTGCAAAGGCCCCTGGCTGCATCCCTGAATCTCAGAATGTCTTGTATTTCAGATAAAAGCTCCTTTTTTCTTCAGTGAAGTCAAACCAAAATCCTGAGACACACAAGCACTCCTCTTCTAGTCTTCAACTTGTTACTTGCTTTTTAGATGACATATTTTACATCGTGCAACCCAACAAAACTTAATTTAGAGTTGAGGTAACTTAAGGCAACCATTTGAAGTCAAACAGACTGGCTTCACATGGATCAACTAGTAACTTGGTCTTACCAACAACAGGAGATGCAGTTTCCCTATCTGTAAAACTCCTTCTGTTAAAGGAGAAAAATGGTGAATGTTCAAGGGGAATGTGCCACCAGAGGAGATGAGCTTAGCCAGCAAAGGAGAAATGGGCTTGTGACATTTAATCACAGTTCATGCTGTTTTCCTACCTGTGAGCTTTACGAAATTTAATAACAACAGCACTTTTTTTTTTTCTAGAATAGTCATGCTATTGTAGAAAACACACATCAAGTGTTACCTGAAAGAGTAATGCAGAAAAAATGCAGCAGCTGATTCTCTTGTTAACGTTCAGGGTTATAATAAACCTAAGTGAGAATAAGAAAAACCAATTAATAGACAATTTTCCAAAATATTTTGATATAAATATATGTCTTTAGACATATATCTAGGACACAGAAAATAAAAGAAAAAATAAACGTAAAAAAATATGAAGAAGAAATGGAAAATTAGCCATAACCTTACCCCCTAAACATGATTTCTGGTAACAGTTTGGTTAGTTTCCTTCTAGATTTTTCTATACATGGCTATATAAAGGGAAACATAAATACTTGCATATTAAGACTAAAATTATAAAATATAATGCTAGCTTTATATACAAATTTTCCATTCACAGACAGAATAGATTACATCATTATTTTTTAAAAACTTTGATATTTTATTATTTACATGTACTAGAATATAAAAATATTAATCTCATTTGGTTTTCTCCAGTGATGAAGTGAATATTGTTGTAACTACATTTTTGAGCATGTATCCTTCTAATTCTGCTGGACAAATCCTTCAGAGTGGAATTTGGGGGTAGAAAATGAAGTGACAATTAAGATTTTTAATGAGTATAGTTAAATAACCATAATTAGTTATAACCATAATGAATATGGCTGTTAAACCCCAAATATTGCAACAACATATATTCTCACTAGCCATTTATTATAGAGCTGCTCACACTAAGTCTCTCTGCCAAAAATTAAGATAATATTTCCATTTACTATTGTCCCTTTTGATGCCCCTAAGAACATTGTGAGTTTCCTTTACATGGGTCTTGAAATATGCATTTGCAGCTGTAAACCGTTTTGCCTGCTCCCGAATCTTACTTAGATGAAACCCATCAGCCTCATTGTATTAATAGCATTGTTCCTCTGACCTCGGCTTCTCTGTGTAGATATTTGACTGTGGTATTTTGCAGTGAGAAGAGTTCAGTTCACTCAGAGTCTGGGAGAAGAGCTCAAGGACCCCTGCCCTTCCTGGTGGACTCAGGTTTTTGGAAGTCAGACCTCCAGCTGGGTAAACAGGAAACAGCTTTCTTTTTGGTTGAAATCACTAGGTGATAACTTCAGACACAAAGCTGAGGTGCCTCTGGCAAGAAAGCCAGAGCTGTTCATTTCCAAGTTGTGACCTTCCTCCCTTGGCTTTTCTAGTCTCAACCACCAACCTCAACTGTCATAACTGGTGTGCCTGTGTGTCTGTCTGTGTGTCTATCCGTTTAAGTTAAATTCCTTTTCAGGAGCACAAAAAAAAAAAAAAAAAAAAAATCAAACTTGATGGAAGTTTAAAAGACCTTTCATGGGTAATGCCTTTAAAGTGGCAATTTCTTATTTCCCCTGCCTAAAGATACTACTCTTTTGAAAATATGAAAAAACTAACTTGGAGAAGTTATTGTTTCAGTTTGCTCTAAGGCTCAAAATATAATGCAGGTTTTTGGCCACCACGCCCTCTAGGTGAGCTAAAAGAAAAACTGGAGAGGTACACTTCTACTGTTTCTTTAATTTTTACATTTCTCTCATTATCCAAATATTCAAGGTATTTGTGTATGGTAACTATTCAGCATTGTGATTGGCATTCACATACATTATACATGACATCCTGAACAATGGGCCTCAATAAAATCCATGTCTTACGCTCTAGAACCTGTGAATGTGTCACTGTACGTGGCAGAAAAGACTTTGCAGACGTGATTGAATTAAGGACCTTGAGATGGAACAACCGTCCTGGATTTTATTCAGGTAGATCAGAGTCAGAGAAGGAGATGTAGGGGGTGGAAGTGGAGGTCCTAGAGAGCCAAAAAGCAAGAGGGTGACAGCAAAAGAGAAAGATGGAGAAGATGGTCAAAACCAATAAACATCACCAATGAGTAATCCGTATCATCCTGCATGGTGGGGATATAACTTTCCAAGAAGATAGTACTTGTGGGTATTGCACAAAGGGTAGCTAGGATGTGGGTCATCCCATCCTCATACTCACTGTGCTATCTTTGCGGATATGACTGCACCTTGAAGACACCCCCAAATGCCAACTTTTGATAGAAATTCCTCACTGTAGTCTCTGAAGGTCTGAGGTGAACAACTATTGGGGGCACTGGTGGAGGAGGGAACAAATTCTTTCCATGTATGTAGCACATCTGGTTTTCTAAATATATCATCAAGAGCTTGACACCAACACTTAAAAGCAGCCCTAGAACAAAAAAAAGCATCAAGTGGTATGTTTTCCAAGACTGGTCTTCAAGCCCACCTTCCAAAAGGAAAAGTAAATAAGGTGAAAAAAATATTCAATGAAGACATTAGAAAATAAATCTATACCATCCATTGTTCATAACAGTTTCTCTCAAGTAGCATTTGATACCATAAAATGAAGCATGGTGCAACTAAAATTTATGGAAAACAATATTTTTTCCTAATTATTAAAATCTTTGACAAAAAAAAAAAAAAGTTAGCCCTTGACCTATTAACTCCTAAAAATCTACCTTTTCTTTTCTGCAAAGATGAGAAGATTTCCAAGTGTATGCAGTGCCTGAACTTTAAGACTTCTTTGATTGCTGGCATGGAGAACATCTGTATTTTTAATCAAGTAAAAGAACAAATGTCAGTTGCAAGAGAAATATTTCCTTTTTATTTGCAAGAATATTTTAAACTGCATTACACCTTAACCATGTAGATTGCAGTAAGAAAGCTTCAAGTTAATAGTGCCTTCAAATGTCACACTATATTTATATACCCAGAGAGAGCAAACAATGTTTTATTTGAACACATAGGAACTGGAGATTGGGATGAAGTCAGACAGGGAGAGATGGTGAAAAGGGAGAAAGGCACAGATACATGGGAATGATGGGGATGACTGGAGCACAGTTCTCTTGAGAAGGTAAATTGGAACCCTGAGGACAGAGGTCGGGTCTGATTCTGGAGGCCCCTGATTGCCAGGTGCTGAATTGTGGAGGCTGCCCTATAGCAACTGGGAAGGCCCAAAGAGTTTGCTTTGAGCAGAGATGTGACAAGATCATATCAAAGCAGAATTTTTTCTTTTACCTAAATCCAGAAAATATATCTTCAGTATCATGCAAATTTGTTTGTTTGTTTTTTAATAAATGCGTGCATTCAGGAAGCTAGGAGGCCAGCCAACATGGCAGTGGTTCCTCATGAGGCAGTACTTACTGTCTTGGAGGGCATTTTAGAAATTTAAGGAAGGGTTTTGTTAGTTGTCACATTGGTGCATTTTTTGGTATTTTATAGGTGAGAACCAGAGATTCTGGATGGCCTGTAATACACAGAAACTTCCCCACAGCAAAAAAAAAAAAAAGTGCAAAATATCTTTAAAATTAACTTGGTCTGATATCTAACCTCATTTTACACATAAAAGAGTATTTTTGCATGATTTTAAACATCCTAAATTTTCCAGAAATACAATCAATGTAGAACTTTGTTTTGTTCAGAATGTTATCAAGACTTATTTGCCATTTTAGAAAATCATATCACCTAACTAAATAATGCTAATAATTCTTAAGTTACCAATACAACACACCTGTGTCAGTTTATCCGTAGCTGTCATATCATGGTGATTGCACATAGAGGACAGAAGCATCTGACCACCTCTTCACACCTTCTAATGCCTGAGCATTTATATGCTAACACACGAGTTCTTTTATTATAAAGTGATTTTGTTTAATTTATCCTTTACTTTATGAGGCAGGAGGCAAGAAATAAAAATAGGTATAAAGGAGACTAATGGGGTAGAGAAAAGCAACTGTCATTTGAAACCTAAAAACCTTCAAGAGCACCACACCTATATATTCACATCTACTCAGGAGGCTGAGGTAGAAGGATCACAAGTTAAGGAGAGCCTCAGCAACTTTACAAGACCCTGTCTCAAAATTAAAAATCTTGGAAGACACTCAGTAGTAGAGCACTTCTGGGTTCAATCCCCAGTACCATTAAATAAATAAATAAATAAAAGCAGCTCCATGAATACTCTCGCCTTTACTCCTCCCCAAACCTATTTTCCTCAAAGCCTGAAATCTTGGAAAAAAAAAAAAAAAGTCCTCAAGCCTTAAGAGTACTGCAAATCTAGATGATTAATGCCTACATACATTGCTAGCTTACACAATATACTTTTCTTTAGACTAAATAAAGCTAAGAGAAAATATTGTTAGATACTTGGGATATGGGCACATTCGACACATTATCTGCTGACTGGATGACACCAGACATAGAGATCCTAAAGAGAATCAGACCTCTGTGACCCACCCTGTGCTCCAGGAGTAAGAGAATAGAGCTCATCAGGCTAACGTTATCCCCATGCACTTCTCATGATCAATATTTACAAAGTTCACTTTAAAAGAAGTTTCCAACACTCTGACTTGAGCCCTGGTCATTTTCAGAGGGGATCTGATATGGTCTCATTACACCCTTGAGCATTAAACATTGAACTATGGTTATTCCCCTTCAGAACCAATTTATTTCTCCACCCAAAATTTCATCTGTCCAATCCCCTTTCACTCATGTTGTTGATATTCTGTCAAACCTTGTATCAGAGTACTACAGGTCTTATGAACTGCAGGTATAATAGATGGTTAATAATCAGAATCAGGAAGAGTTTATTAAAATGTCTTTTTAAACAGATTTAAAAAGAAGAGCCCAAGACCCCAAATGCATGTCTTACTTTCATACCTACATTCCTTCCTTTGAGAGTGTGTCCTGCTCAATTGATGCATGCCTGAATAAGCATTGCTCTCATGAATAAATCTTTCTTTGTGTCTTTTCTACACATCCTGAAGTTCCTTTCTGCAGCCTAAGTCAAGAACCTGCAAGGGTGCAGTTGAGGTCCTCTTTCTCCTTCTGGGAGACCACCTATAACCCCCAACTGGTGATGCTTAAAGCCCCATAAAGATTTTGTTGTTGTTGTTTTTTGTTTGTTTGATTGGGTTTGTTGTTGCTGTTGTTGTTAGAAATGTGTATGTAGGAAGAATGTGATAAATATAAATTTTACTTCAGTAAAATATAAGGGGAAAGAGAATTATAAAACATCAACTGATGTTTTGCCCAAAAAGGGCAAATTGGGTCTACAATATAGGTTTAGAATATATTATTGAATTTGTAGAAAAGGAAAATAAACTCATCTGAGACCAAGAAAAAGCATATATAAGGGCCCCCTCCCCACAAGGTGTTCACAGTTGCTATTAAAGAGGGATGGGCAGAAGGGTGGCTTAGAATCTCACAAGGATGACAACCAGGCTGGGAAAGTGGGTCACAAGAGGAGACTGAAAGTATCTTCTGTATTCAGACTGTTGTGTCCCAGCCTACGATAGTGTGATAAATCGACTTGATGTTCAAGAAATTTTGCGCTACTTCCAAGGGTAACATTTCAGGACCAGATGCAATCTCACTATTAATTCAGAAGGCATAGAAAATGCATACACAACGGGTTAGCCTTACCAATACTTTGGTGATAAGAAGAAATTACCAGCCCCAGCTGTGAATAGGGAAGTTTGCTTTTCTCCACTGAACTAAAAACTCTGAAGTGCTCCTGAGAAAGATTAGGAGGTGTTGACATGTGCATCTCTTCTGTTCCCAGACAAAATTCCACCTTCCCAGGCGTGAATTTTAAATTGTTGATTCCTGCTCTATCTCCTAAATTTGTGGAAACAAAATTTAAAATGGTGAAAGGAAGGAAACGGATGGGGAGGGAAAGGGTAGAGGAAACCGAAAGGGAAGAAAAGATTTTGCATACACATGGGAATTATTCGCAGTTTGAGGGACACTTTTCCCCTAAACTTGGTATCCAGGATCATCTTTTAAAGACACCCTGGTGAGGGAGGATGGGCTCTATACCCTTGTTATTTCATAAGGGCCAGTTAACCAGAAAGCTAATGTTGAGATCATGCTTTGGGGAATTGGGGGAAGTTACACAGTATGAGTTCGCCTTTTTTTTAATAGCTTCAGACACTAAGATGTTCATTTGCCCCTGGGGCAGAAACCTCTGGGATAGAGTCAACTCTTACATAGTTCTGGCCTAAGAAAGAAAAAAAAAAAAAATGGGGAAAAAAAACCCTCTCTCTTTTTAAGATCAGAAAACACACAGGGAAAAGCAGAGAAAAAAATATGTCAGGGAAATAGTCAAAGTAGCAGAGAGAGAAGCTAATATGGATTTTAAAGTCCACAGCCTGAGGACTAGGGATAAACTACTGAGAATATTTTAGTACCAGGTAAGATTCAGGGTGAATTAACAGAATCATTTTTAGGAATGAATTTCCTTTTTTACTCTATGCCTTACCCATTGTTAATGTATAGAGTAACTGAAAGGAGGTAAAAAAAATCTGGAGGGCTAGTTGAACATAATGTGAGTCTGCAGACAATACCTCCAAAAATTTGGCATACTTTTAAAAGGAATGCTCTTGGGGGATGAAGGGGTGGCCAAAAATATAACAAGCAAATCAGTAAAAATAAATAAATAAATAGATAGATAGATAGATAGATAGATAGATAAAACTCTGTTCGTGGTTGTAAAAAAAACTGACCAAATTTCTAAAAGGTAAGTTCAGTGGAAATTAGCATCTTATTTAAGGGGTGTAAATTAAATCTATTTTAATTGTTTCAGAATATAATTACTTTGAGTTTATTCTCATTACTTGGATAAATTTGAGCAGTAAAGGGCATAAATATAGGTCAAAGTTTTAAAGTCTTAAAATAACCTAAGTATAGATAATTCAGGATTTTTTTCTCAGCCTAAATTTTATACTGTTCTTTGAGTTTACCACTTACCCACTCAAAGCCCTGCCTTGATTGAATTCACAAATTGATAAATGTTGATAAGGAAGAAAATGAGTAAACGTAATATAACTAATAATAGTGAATATCTGGTTCTAAGCTAAAAGAAAACTCTAAGATGAAAATTTATGGGATTAGTAAGAGGTCTTAATGGTGCATATTTTAAAATGCATCCATTTCTTTGAAATGGGTGAAGTGGTACTTGGTAAAAGGCTCTAGTTAACTCAGTATACCTTACCCATAAACTAATGGAAGCAGAACATGAGCACAGTCCCACACCTGCAAAGACAACTCTGAGGACAACAATGTACAGCATAAAACAATTAATGAATATTATTTCCACATGTTTTCCAGGGAGTTGGCTGGTGTCTCAGAAAGCATAAACGCAGGCCAGTGAGAAATTGCCATAGTGGGAATGAAGTGTAGAAGGAAAGACGGTAAGATCCTTTAGACAAGAGGAAGACAGGGAAAGGCAGCCAGGGGTGGGATGTCAGTGGGGAAGGGGTCTGCAGGATGGTGGCCCTACACAAACAGATCCAGGAACATGAAACCACCAATTACCTTGTGTCTGTGCCAGAAATAATGAAAGCAACTTTCTGCTATGTCGGATTGATCTGTTGTGGTATTTAGATTTTTCCAGGGTCTCTCTAAAGCATCTCAAAGTGTCTGTCACATCCGCGGGCACACAGATGATCTGTTTGGCTCTGTTATACTCTGGAAGGAAAAAGAAGGGGGACACTGAGGATGAAACGCGGCACAGAGCCAACTAGAAGCAAAGAAGGCTCTGATTTCTTGGTCCCAACCTGAAGCTGCTAAATTCAAAGTCCCAGATCAGCAACATTCAGGTCATTTTTTTTTTCCTTTTGGTATCTTTGAAAATTCTTTTTTTAAAAAGAAACTTAGGAAAGTTCTGATTCTTATGAAATGCAAATAACTTTAGATCTTGTCAATTTCCTTATGAAGCCTCCTACTTTTTCTTTCGCTGATCATAAAAAATGAAATAATCTACTCCTTTTTTAGCAAACTTCTTCAAAGCAAAGGTACCTTGGGAAAGAGACTAAAGGAGGAAACAAAGAATCCTAGAGACAGGCAACTGCTCTCTGAAGGGAAGGGAAAGACGGGTTCCTAAGACTTGAGGGTGCAAAGGAAAAGGTGCCTGGGGGCGGTGGGTGGGTCCGGAACCAACCAGCTACCTTGAAAAGTTCCAGGAAGAGGAGATGGTGGGAGAGAGTTGCTGAGAGGTTTCTGGGGAGCGAGGGGGTGATCCTGGGAATTAGACTCCAGGTTTGCAGCATACACCAAGAAGCAGGAGAGAAAGGAATTGCCAGTTTCAGAATTAGAATCACAAAGAACACGTGGAAGGTGCCCAAATGGAAGGTCTCTTAGGTCAAAGAAAGAGGTCTGTTTTTCTGTTTTTCAAATTGTAAGTAATCACAAGATTGGATTTTTGTCTTTTTTCCTTAGAGAAAGAAGATTTAAAAGTATCTGAGCTCAGGCTGCTGTAAACGCATTACCATAGACCACACGGTTTATGAACAACAGAAAATTGCTTTTCACAGATCTGGAGGCTGGAAGTCTTAGACTAAGGTGCCAGCATGGCTAGGTTCTGGCGAAGTCTTTCTCCCTTGCTTGCAGCTGGTTTCCTTTTCACTGTGCCTCTTTCACATAGCAGAAAGGGGGCTAGAGAGAGCCCCCTTGCTCTCTTTTATAAGGGCATTAATCCCCCATCCGCGAGGACTCCACCCCCATGACCTAATCACCACCCAAGTCCCTGCCTCTGAACAACACATCCCATTGGTTAGGATATTTCAACCTCTGAATTTTGAGGAGCCACAGATATTTAGTCCCCAGGAGGAAGGAAAGGAGGAAGACTGGAGATTCTCAAGTGTTAATGAGATAGTTACTTTCTCCAGCTTTAAACATTGTTTTAACACACACGTAAAGCATCTAGCATAGTGCCCGCCATGGAGTAAACACTCAATAGATAGAGCCTCACATAATGACTGTAAGTCACTTTTTTGGGGGGGGTGGGGGGAACCAGGGATTGAACTCAGGGGCACAGGCACTGGACCACTAAGCTACATCCCCAGCTCTATTTTGTATTTTATTTAGAGACAGGGTCTCACCGAGTTGCTTAATGCCTCACTTTTGCTGATGTTAGCTTTGTACTCGTGATCCTCCCGTCTCAGTGTCCCGAGGCACTGGGATTACAGGCGTGCACCAACACGCCCAGCATAGTCATATATTTTTAAAATATAGTCATGTGCCACATAATGACGTTTTGATCATTGACGGCTCATGTATGTGATGATGGTCCCACAAGATTATATCACCTACTGACTCATAGCTATCTTAGTTTGTATAAGACACTCTGGCGTTCATACAACAATGAGGTTGTGCAGTGGCATATTTCTTCCTGCCATTGAGCATGACTGCATATATTGAGCACTTTGCAGTACCAGACACCACGGCAGGCACTGAGGAAACACAGGCAGACACAATAGACACGGCCCCTGCTCTCACAAAGCTTACATTCTAGAATAAAACCTGGAAATATTATGTATAATAAAAATAGTCTGGAGAAAATTGTCCAGCTATCTCTGTATCAAATATCTGCCTATAACTCTTCTTTTTTTTTTTTTTTTTCTAAACTATCTTTCCGTTTTTTCAAGCCCTAGCGTATCTTTTCTCTTGAAGCCTAATTAGGGTTCTGTCAGGGGTATAAAGCAAAAAGGAAGCATCAGAAGTTCAGAACTTCTTTCTGAAAACACCTATGGACAGAAAATTCAGGAAGCTATTCCAAAGGCACTAGTAGTAGCACCTTCACAGTTTGAAACAGGTAAGGAGGACCAGCACAAGAAGGAAAAGGAAGGAATTATTATGTTTTTCATTGTACCAATGTAGAAACAAAAGTTGAAATGCCAATGATTCCTCAGGGCTGGGCCAACCAGGGTGGGAACCCAGGGAGTGGTCTGAAATTTGGGGCTGCTTTCTACACACTTGGTCACTTCCACAATCAAAGGCCTTAATAAAACACACCTGACAAAGAGTTGAAAATTTCAACAGACCTGAGGACTGAATGATCCTTTCAGAGAACTTAAATACTAATAAGGTCAAAACTCAAGAAAGAGACTCCAGGTGGAATGCAAAAACAGTTACAATAAAAGGCATATCCAGGTTTATCTACCCTGTGGAGCTTAACAAGCAGGAAAGTTACTCATCCATACAGGAATAATCTATAAAACGTGGTACTCTCACTTCTCCAAATCCTATGGAGACGATACCAAATTACATATGCATTATTAAATAGTTGAAGGGAGAATAGGATGCTGTTAAATAATGAGAACACCAAATGTTCCTAGCCACTGGGGCATTACAATATCTGCCGTGAAGAATTGAATGTATCAAGCATTACCACCAAATGCTGTTATGACAAAAGAAAATGTATGAGGATCTAAAGCAGTGAGCTGGTGTGGAAATCATCATGAGTATAGTCAGTCTTTTAAAAGAATTGCGTACACATCATGGTGACATACATAAGACCCAACACACTTATAAATATGTTAATGATCTGAGCTTAGTATATTGAGAAAAATTCAGCATCCCAATAATTTGCTAAATAAACTCAAAAGCACAGGCCAAAAGATGTTTCCAGTTACAGAGGTCCTACAGTCTTATAAAGAGCTATAAGTTGGAAGTCAAGCTTTTAACTGTTCAATGTAAAATGTATAATTAGTATACAGGGTCATCTGAACATTACTATGTTATTACAATAAGTCAGAATAAAGTGCCTGCCCCATATGAACACTGAAATACATCAAATTACCTCTTGAATGCTATAAATTTAGAGAAGATTCTAACTGAAAGGAACAATGACGAATGGACTTGGTAGCTCAGAGGATCACTAGTGAGTGGAGCAATTAGACAGACCAGAATTCAAATCACAGACCCAGTTTATTTTTCTCATCTGCAACTCGAGCAAAATAATACCTACCTCCCAAGACTGTAAAAACTGCAGAATCTAAATATAGTTCCAGCTTGATATTATATTGCCCTTACAATATTTCACATTCTTCTCTCTTCAAATGTTTCTGCTCTAATCAGAACACACACAGGCTATACTTCATCCACAGTTGAGAATAACTCAAAGGATGACTATATACTGACTGTACCTACCTTCCCTTCTGTCCCACCACCACACCCTGCCTGACCAAATGTAGCTCTAACAAGAAGCAAGCAAAGCTTTGCTGACACAGTGCATCCATCATCAGTTAAAAAAAAAAAAAGCCCTGGTGCACAGGCTAGAATTTTGCTAGGTATATTTCTCTTATTCCTTTGCTGCTAGTCACCATTTTGATAACAACCATTTTGATGCATTTACTCACATTAGTTGCAATCCTCTCCAGGATGGAAAGGATAAAAATAATTGTATATTTGAGGAAGGACCCAAAAGCAGGGGAACTCCTGGGGTTTTACAGACAAAATCAAGACAAGGAGAACACAGCCAGCATCACACTCTATCATTAAAACTAGTCACACAGGACTGGCCACAAGAAGGTGGTCCTCCCCTGGTAATATGATTGGTCACTGGCGGTAAAACCTACAGAGTTTATGGTCACCAACTGCACTCCACTCCACTCTACATAGCTCTCTGATCCTTCTCCCTTCCCTTCTATTTTCCTTAATGGCCAGTCTCCTTTTTTTAATATTCAAAACCTCCCACCTAGCAACCTTGGCTATGTTCTCAAGCTCCTGCTTCATTAAGAAAATCCCCAGTTCCCATGAGAATACCTTCAACCTCTACCCTTACTACCCACAAACCTTCTTGCATCAGGCTTATTCGCTCATCCTTCCTCTCTGCCCTCAGGGGAGCATCCCATCCTTCTGTTTGCATCCCATTTCCTTCCTTGTTTCTCCTCAGGGTCCTAGCTCTATCAAAAATCTTCCACTTTCTAAGCTCTCTAAGAGGGTGCTCTCTACTGGCTCTTTCCATTTAGTGTTTAAATAAGCTCCTTCTCTTCCATGAAAAATACAAAGCACAGCCTCCTGGGCCCTCTGAGCTCTGCATTTTCTTCCAGCTTCTCTCCTCTCCCTTTGGTTCTCACTCTTACTGATGAAGACATTCAAACTGTCTCAGTGACCAAAACAATGATCCTTGCCCTCACACAGCTTACACGTTAACAGGAGAAACAGACTAGTGACCAATAAATACAACAAAAAATCCTTAATTAAACAGTATGATGCTACGGGAGGGGAAAGAAGAGCGCAAAGGGAATTGGCAGGAAGTAGGCAGGGTGAGGTTTCAAATAGAATGGTCAAGTTGAGCCTTGTTGAAAAAGGAGATGAACACAAGGAGTGAAAGGAGGGAGGGGTTTATATGTAATCAGACATCTGGGTGATGGGGAGAGCATTCAGGAAGGGGAAACAGCTCAAGCAAGGTGGGGGTGCCACAGCAAAAAGGCAAGTGACAATGACCACCCATTTGCCCAATACAACAAGACTGTCAGTCCCCATCTGACGCAACCTCTCTGCCTGCCGACTGCTTCCTCCTCCTTAAAGCTCTCGCTTGCCTTGGCCTTGTCTCTATCACTCTCTTGTCGTTTATTTCTCAGTCCATGTCCCCACCTCTCTCACATACTGCTCTTCTTGTTTGCTCCCATGACCGGCATTGATTCTCTTCACGTATTCTCTGCCTCTTCATTCTGAGTACAGAGTCAGGACATGCTTCCCTACCCCTTTGAGTTAGAGTGTAGCCATGCAACTTTGGGTAATGAAATGTCAGCAGACATGACATGTGTCACTTTCTAGTAGCAGCTCTAAGAGCCAATGCATGATTTTTCTTGTCTGAAAAACAGAAACAATAAACCCATCTCATTAGTTGGCTATAAGCTAATATTCACAAAGCCTTTGTAAGTGTGCCTGATGGGCAGTGCATGAGTGTGATTCTTTTATTGGGATGGTTATAATAAATAATAAGAGAATCCATGTAAAGCCCTTACCATCAAACACACATGCGGTTGGGTGAGGCTGTGCCCAGAAAAAAGCACTCACTACCGCCTCTCAGTGGAGCTCCCTGGGAGGGCAACCTCAGAGCTCTGTTTCCTGCCTGGGAAGCAACTGTTCAGGCCGTGTCAAGGTGGACATTACCTCATCATGGGCAGCTCCCAGTTCTCAACCTCACTGAACACAGTAGCATGAGCCAGAGATAGTCTTGCCCTTGTGTAAAAGCTATGAGACTTGGGGCTATTTGTTAGGGCTCTCTAGCCCCAGCCTACTTTGATTGACAGCTTCCTAACTGTTGGTGTTGCTCAGGTCTACACTCCACATAACCCACTCTGGGTGACCTCATCAAAGTCCCTGACTTCAACCACCATCAAGATGTTGATAACTTAAATACAGATGTCCAACTCAACTCTCCTCCACAGGTCCCATCAGTATAACCAACCACATCCTGGAGAGCTCTGCTCAGTTATCATCCAGGCAAAAGGGATGCTCCAAAGTCGCTTTTCTCTGCCTGCATCTTCAGTCTAGCCCCCAAGCCAGAGAGCAAGACACTGGAACTCCTCCCTCCTGACCCATCCCCCATACCCAGTCAGTACAGGACACAGTCCTGGGTCTCCCGCCCCCTTTCTTTCATTTCTATTCTCCCCTCTACTCTGTCCAATTCTAGGCCATTATAATGTCCACTTGAATACACAAGTTAAGCGTGGCCAATCTCCTACTTCCACATAGCCTTTCAGTTGATTTTCCACATTACTGCCAACCCTTTTAAGAATGGGAATATGAACATTTCACTTTCCTTCTTTAAATCCTTTTAACTTGTTCCCCTCAGCTCTCCAGACAAATCTACATCTCTTTATCTGGCTCTCTAAGACACTTTATCTCCTAATTCCTGCCAACATTTCTAACCTCAGCTTTCTGCCTTTTTGCAGTCTCTCAAAAGCAGATACTAACTGTTCACTATTATTGCCGTAGCAGCAGCAGGAATAATATCACAGAATTATCACTCTCTATATCACCTCTGGTTTATTTATGTGCTTTAATTCTTCTTCAATACACTCTAAACTCCTAGATAACACATACATCTCTGTATCTTTAGTGCCTAGTATAGCACTTAACACATAGTAGATACTCAGGAAGTATTTGCTAAACAACTGAATGGCTGGCTGGCTGATTCAATAAATGAATGAATGAATGAGTGAATGAATGACTACACATATTCACATGTACATCTATAAAATAAGAGGTAAAGTGAAAAAAAAATCCTAACACTTCAAAGACTTACATTTTCTTCCAAAGCCAGAAACAGAAGACACATGAAAAATACAATACAGAGCAAGCGTCGTTTCCATTTCACCTTACTCTGTAGATTCATTCCTACAAGTTGCACTGCCAAAAACATTCTGCAAGGGCTTATCAGCTAAGCACAAACAAGGCATGATGTTCCCAAATCTTCTGTGCTCTAGTTAAAAGACCAAGAACTGAACAGATTTAAGCAGCAGAACAACCTATATTGACCATGGCAAAGGAAATTATGGAAGTCAAGACAGAACAAAGAAAACAGAAAAAGGTCAAATAGCAAGAGTTCCCCAGTGAGACAAAAACAGCAGAAAATGTGCAAAACAGCTTTTTTCCATCTCTTTTAGCCCCATCAATCTCCTTTTTCTTTTGTTTCTTTAGCTTACAAAAAAAGGTCAAACTTTTTTAAAAAGTGCTTTAATTCCCCTGACGTTTATAGCAATATAAAATGGTAAATATCAAATGGATTTTTTTTCAAATAAACTAGCAAAAGAGATTCTTACAGATATCCTAATTACAGAATATCTGACATGGGGAAGAATGGCAAACCCTGATTTAAAGAAAACACAGATTCAAGCTAAAATTGATTCTAACCTGAACAGATCATCACTTGTAGGAAATTTGTACCGTCCCCTATATCTATTGTCTTACTGATTGAAGGATCAATCTTGAGCTGCTTTCCAATGAAATTTCGGCAGGTAATCTTTAAGAAAAAGGGGGAAAAATATGAATTAATCAAGTACTCATATTTAAAAATGTGGCTTACTTGAAATGTTTATCTCATTTTTCACTTGTCAAAATAAAGAGACACAAAACAATGCTACAAAGAAAAGTTGATAGAATAGCATTCATTCATGAGAACTTCGAGGAGAAATGTGGCTGCATAATTTTTCATATTTCTTTTGTACAGCACAGCTGGAAGCAGAATATTAGGCAAATTATGTGGAGCAATTAGAGTATGATTTTATGATATTTTATAAATTTACTAGTCTAAATATATCTCCTATTATGTAAGTTGGAATATATTTAAAATATCAGCTGCTATTCCAATAGCATATTTTTCTAGTCTACTCATAATTAATGCAATTTTAACTTTCCAGATGAAAATTAACTTCCTCTGTATTGTTATTATTATTTTTTTGAGTTGTAGATGGACACATACCTTTATTTTATTTATTTATTTTATCTGGTGTTGAGGATTGACTCCCATGCTTCACACATGCTAAGCAAGTGCTCTACCACTGAGCCACAACCCTAGCCCCTCCTTTGTATTGTTTAGACAATTTATTTTCTGACAGATATTTGAGTTCTCAAATTTAAAAAAAAAAATCTGCAACATGTAATTTTTAGACAGAATGGAATTCTTTTAATAAATCTTGAATTTATTCTTCTATTTTTTCACTCCCATCCTGTCAGCTAACCTATCACTCAAAATACATCCCTCTTTGAACCCCAGTCTAATGTCCCTGGGGTGTATTTCCATAATGAGATGCAAATTCCAGTAAATTTAAATGACTTCCCAGAGTCTAATAAGGACATGCTGGACCTGGTTCTCCCCACCTTTCCACCTTCACTAAACAGATCTTTATTGAACACTTATTATGTGCCAAACACTGTTCCAAGCTAAAGGGATGAGATAGAAAAAAACAAAATGAACAAAAATTCCTAGTCTTAAGAAACTTATTCTGGTGGGAGAAGAGAGGAAACAAACAAGAGAGTGAAACACATTGTATAGCATTTTAAAGAGTTATAACTGCTATTGAGAAAAATAGATAAAAACAGCATATAATTTTCAGTAAGAAAAGGCCTCAAAAGAGAAGGGAACATTCAGCAAAGACTGGAAAACAGTGAGGGGGGAGTCAACATGGAAATCTGGAGAGGGGCATTTCAAAGGGGTGAGAGCAAATTCAAAGAGCCTGAGGCAGGCATGTCTTTAAGAGCAGTACAGGGAAGTGATAGGAAACGAGTTACTACAAATCACAGAGGGAGAAATTATCTAAGACAGTTATATTAAGGCCATGGTGAAGATTCTCACTTACTCTGAGTCAGGTAGTAAGCCGCCATAGAAGAGCAGGCCGAAGTGTGACCTGCCTGACTTGGGTTTTTAAAAGGTTATGCTGTCGGCTGCACTCCTAGAGGTGGTGGTATAAGGTAATGAGAAAGTCACTGCATTAACCCAAGCAAATATAACAATGAGCTGGGCACGATGGCACATGCCTGTAATCCCAGTGGTTCCGAAGGCTTGAGGCAGGAGGATAGCAAGTTCAAAGCCAGTCTCAGCAATTTAGTGAGGCCCTAAGCAACCTATGAAGCCCTGTCTCAAAAATAAAAAGGGCTGAGGATGTGGCTCAGTTGTAAGCGCCTCTTGGTTTAATTCCATACATACGACAATAATTAGATCAGAGGAGTAGTACTAGAGATAGCCAATAGTCCTATTCTGACTGTATTTTGAGGGCAGAAGATTTGAAAACCAATTTGCGGTGGGATGTGAAAGCAAGAGAGAAGTCAGGGAGTCTCCAAGGCACCTCACTGAGCATCTAGGATGGGCTATCACCAACTGGGGAAGACTTGGCAGAACAGGTTTGTTTGAGATGTGCTAAATTTAAGAAGTGCATTAAACATCTAAGAGATGCTGTTGATACTCAGGTAGTGTGATGGGTTGGGCGGGGGAACTTTTTTTTACCATATTTTTTATTGGTGCATTATAGTTTTACATAATGGTGGGATTTGTTGTTACATATTCTTGCATGCATGCACTATAACAATATAATATGGCCAATATCACCCCCTGGCATTTCCTCTTTCCCTCCCTTCCTGCCTCCTTCTGGTTCCTTTCCTCTATTCTACTGATCTCCCTGATTTCATGAGACCCCCCCACACACACACTTTTCTTTTCCTTTTTCTTCTTTAGCTTGCACATATAAGAGAAAAATGACTGCTGACCTTCTACGTTTGGCTTATTTCACTTAACATAATGTTCTCAAGTTCTATCCATTTTCCTGAAAATGCCATAATCTGACAGTTTTTTTGTGGATCAAATAGTTAGAGCTAAACTATGAGGGGAAAGTAAGGGAGGCATCCTTTTTGTAACGTATCTGCACCTCATCCCAGTTCTTCAATCAAATACCTAGGTGCTCTGTAAAGGGATTTGGCAGATTCTAAAATCCCTCATTAACTGGCTTTACATTAGGGAGATTATCCTCGGTGGGCCTGGCTTAATCCAATCAGCCCTTGACAAGCCAGCCATTACCAGGACTCCAAATAACAAACATGAATGGGGCCTATGGCTGTTCTCCCCTCACAGACTGTCTGTGAATAACAGCATCTGTCCATGCCGCCTGTTCATGCTCCTGATGGCCTGCTCTATGGATTTTGGGCCTGCTTAGCCAATCCCTACAATCATATAAGCCAATCCCATATAATAAATCCAGAGAGACATATACTAGTTCTGATTTACTAGTTCTGCTTCTGTGGTTGAAACTTTTTGATAGAGACACTTAAGACATATCATTATAAAAATTCAGGAGAAAGGTCTTGAGTTGCAATGTAATTTCAATAGTTATCATCATAAAAATGTACTTAAAGCCACAAGTAAAACTAACTTCCTGAGAGAGAATGTGTGGATAGAGAAGACAGGAGGTCAGAGAACAGAGTCTTGGGCACATTACATTAAGATATAGGGAAGAAGAGGAAGCAGTAACAAAGCAGACCTACAAGGGGCAACCCTTCTTTTGGCCCTGTCTGTTATCTGCTCCATCCCAGCTAGCAAGTCTCCTTCCGTCCCATCCCAGGGCCTTGTTCTTCCCTGGGGCTGCAAGGATCCTCCTCTAGATCTTTGCATGGCTGGCTCCTTCCCATTAAATGTCACCGTATGGAAGGAGTCTTATTGATCACCCTTGCTTCAGTTTACACCCCTAACCCCAGCCAATCGCTATCCCACTGACCTATGTTATTTTCTTCAGAGAACTTAGAATGATCATAGATCTGCTTAGCTGCCTGCATGTTATTATCTGGCCCCATCCCTACCCCTCCGAAATTAAACTCCACGAAGCAGGAACTCAGACTGTATTCTTCCCCCATAGAATATGCAAAAGGCAAGGCTCCCACTGGGCCAGAAGGAAACTGTGAGGAGCAGAAAATGGAGTCCTTGCTGGGGGAAGGCCACAGCCCAAGCCCACAGACAGCTGTGGACACGGAGGACAAGGTTCCAGTCCCACATATACCATGGATTCTGAGCAGGACACACACTGCACACCTGTATGCACTGGTTCTGATTAGGTAGTCAATACCTATTTGTTAAATTTAGTTAAACAATCAACTTATCTCTTTCCTCCATCTGATTCCAACTGTACCATGATTTCCACTGGCCTTGGGTATTTTTTGCATTTACCCATTCCTCCATTAAAAAAATACATATACTAAAAATTACGTTTTATGATTATATTGGTTTAAGTAGAAAAATACTAACAGTAGATAATTAAAACATTTTCTTTGACCTTTGTGTTACTTTTTTCTTATTTTTAAAGGAATCAAAAAAAGAATTTTTAGTAGGCCCCTAAAAATATCATGGGCTCTAGACACTGTCCCATTGTGCCTAACAAATAGGTCAGCCCTGACGGGAATATAAGCTTCTCATGAACAAGAACTTAATTTCTGTTTACCTGGAAAATACTGATACCTGGCAGATTTTCAATAACATTTGTTGATTTTAATAATAAATGCCTAAGTGAAAATAAAATTTATCTGATTCCTAAATCTGTCTTTTATGTAAGTATTAATTTTAAAAATCACAGCTGTAGGAATAATAGGGCAGAACTTACCTTCTCTCCATACTCAGCCTCATACCTTGCACAAGCTTGCTGGGTAATATCTGGGCCCTTGAACTTCTGTATTCTCAGAAGCAACTGGCGCTGTGCATATACCAGAAGTGGTGTCACCTGCTCTGTGTACCTCTCACTAGACAGAAGTAAAGAATACATTAAAAAGCAAACGTTAGTTTAAAAGACTTTTACTCTAATGCACTCTGTTTTTTTTTTATTGCCCATATAGTAGTAGTACGTACTGTGAAATTATGTTGAATTGAATGGCAAGTGATACTAGTGTTTCCCATTTTTCCACTTGATATAAAACTTCCAGAGATTTTAATACAAAGTCATGGATCCATTTCAAATCAACCACATTTACATCATCCAAAGGATGCTCAAAAGAAAGGCTAGAACCACCATTATCATGTTTAATATTCCCATAACAGCTTGGAACAATGAACTCTCCTTTGTCTTCAATGAACTACAAGTAGAAAATCATAATAATAATAAAGAAAAAATAAAAATGGCTAAGGATGTAGCTCAGTGATTAAACACTTCCAAGTTCAATCCCTACTAACAGGGAAAAAAATAATAAACTGCAAGTAACATATTGAAAAAAAATGTGTCATTTCATACATTTTTTTCTGAGAAATGAAATTGATAAAATAACATGAAAAAGAACTGAATAGAAAATTTTAAATGTTCCTTTTATGCAAATAAAAGCTTGATAATTTGAATTGGTAGTAATGTCCAATATGCTGTAATATGAAAAATGTGCTATATTTGTGTTGTTCAATATAGTTCCAATATAGCCACTAGACCCATGTCTACTGAACTATTGAAATGTGATTTTTTTTTTATTTTACTTGATTTTAAATATTTCCAGCTTAAATTTAAATAGTATCGCTAATGTTTCCTATGTTAGACAACATAGTTTGAGGTCTGTACTTCTTGGTATACAGTCAGCATCCACTTAAGTAAGGATATTAAACCAATAGGGTAAAGCTTCAGGAAAATAAGTTTTAATAATAAATAATAAGGTAATAATGAACAATAAAGTTTTGTACATTAACTTACAAAATGTTATATATAATTCTTTGATGTAAAGGTCAAACCTATAAAAAAGTAAATCTTCTAGAAGGCACTCTTTTTCTCTGAAATAAGGTGTTACTATTTTAACTACAATATTATGTTCATGTTCCATGAGTCCCTGATGTATTTGTGCATTTCTCTGAAAACTCTTTAGGCAAAGAAAGCAAAGCTTCTTAAATCAGGTTAAGGGCCAGGAAATAACCCCAAATGGTTGAATAAATTAAGTCCAAGTATTCCTATCCCAGTGACACCGTTTAGAGGAACCCAGGCACAGGGAGGAAAAGTAGCAAAAAAACAATAATAGTAAAACTCTTGTACAAGTTTCATTAGATATATTCTTAGATATCTGAAATTTTGGATGTTATTATAAATGGCATTATTTTAAAATTTTATTTTCAAAGTGTTTTCTGCTAGTATACAGAAGTACATTTATTGTTATATATTGAACTTATATCCTATTATGTTATTTATTAGTTCTAATAGTTACTTTGTAGAGTCCTGGGAAGTTGGAGTTCTCTATGTTAAAAAAATATATATCATATACACAAATAAAGTATTTTTATTTATTTATTTCTCATCTATGTTTCTTTTGTTTGTTTAGTTTGTCTTATTGCACTGGCCAGGATCTCTAACATGATGTTTGATAAAAGTGAAATAAGCAGACATCCTTGCTCTGTTCAAAATCTTAGGGAGAAGCGTGGAATATCTCACTATTAACCATGATGTTATCTGTAGATACTCTTTATTAGGTGGCAAAAGATATTTTCTGTTCCTAGTTTTCTGAGAATTTTTTAAATTTTTTTTATTAATGCATACTGAGCTTTCTAAATGCTTTGGCTGTATTTATTTCAATAGTCATATTTTTTCCTTTATCTTGTTAAAATATGGTAAATTACTTTGATTTATTTTTAAATATTAACTTTACATTTCCAGAATACACCCTAGTTTATCATCATTTGCATATTTTGATATTTGTAAATATTATATCATTATTTGCATGCTTCATATATTATGGGGAATGGTCTGCTAACATTTAATTAAGGAGTTTTTGCCTGTTCATGAGGAATATTAATTCATATTTTTCTTGTTGATGTATCTGTCAAGGTTAAGCTGGCTTTATATTGAATAAAATCTGGTGTAAGTTTTATCTTTTCTTCCATGTATTTTTGTTGAAATTTCTCCAGGAAAATATCCTGAGTCTGGAGTTTTCCTTATGTGAAGGTTTCTGATTTTGAATTTAATTTCTTGTTAATATATTTAGGTAGTTCATATTTTTTATTTCTTCTTGTGCAAGATTTGTTAAGTTGTGCTCTCCAATAAATGTGTCCATTTCATCTAACTTGTCAACTTCATTAGTAAAAATTAATCTAATATTCCTTTTTCTTTTAATATCCATAGTGTTTATCATAATATTCCTCTTTTATTACTGATAGCAATAATTTATGCTTTCTCATTTTTTGTTCTTGGGAGTATTCCACCTTTAATAATCTTTTCCAATGATTCATTTTGACCTTATTAATTATCTCCAAGTTTCTTTTTGTTTTGCTTTATATCTAATTGCTTTCTATTCTTATCATTTTCTTCATTTCTTCTTATGTCCTTTCTTCTTTTTACTTACTTTGGAGTTAATTTGCTTTTCTTTTTCTAGCTCCTATAAATGGGCACTTAGATAACTGAGGTTATCGCTTCCTTATTCTATAAAGCTATAAAGGCACTGCCTTATTTGAATCCCACAAACTTTGATATACTATCATCAGTTTAAAATATTTTCTAATTTCCCTTGGTTTGTTACCCCCTTTGGGTTATTTAGAAGTGCAGTATTTAATTTCCTAATATTTGGAGATTTTTCTTCTTATATATGTGGCAATCTACTTATAATTTAATTCTGTAGTGGTCAACAAAGATTTCAGTCTTTTAGCTTTTATTAAGACTTATTGTCTTGGGCTCTGCATAATGATCCAATTTGATGAATACACAAAGACACTGTGCTATTTCCATTCTATGTGGATATATTGCACTTCAATTATGACCTTATCCAGAATCAGTGTCATAAGACTGCCTTCTGTTCAACCACAAGTCTCAGGGTTACTTGCTCTTCTAACTCAGCTATAAAATCAGGTGTTCATTACACCTTCAGGGTGGAAAACTCACTAAACAACTCATAGAACTCACTTGAAGCACTACACTATGATTACAGCTTTATTATAAAGCATACAACTCAGGAACAGTGACATGAGAAGACACACAGGACGAGATCTGGGAGGGTCTGAGATGCAGAGCTTCCAAGCACTCTCCCCAGGGAATCAGGCCATGCTATCTTGCTGACGCATCAATGTGTTCAACTACCAAGAAGCTCTTCAAGCTCTGGGTGTCCAGAATGTATTTTCAATTTCTATTATTAGAAGAATTTCCAGAGAGCAGAACATACAGGTTTTTGGAGAATACCGTGCAACTCTTCATGTAAATGTATATTTTGTCTGACTGTGAGGAACATTACTCTTACTTAGCCCTGTAAAACCAAAACCTGTCGATAAAATTCAAACAAAAGTAAGGGTTGTGAAATTAACAACCAAGTTGTCATAACTGAACCGGCTTCACATGGACTGGTTGCATCTTTTTTTATCTGATTCTATTAAAAGAATAGACATTGTATCTGACTGGAAAATGTCTCCGGTACCTAGTATCACAAATTAAAAGGCATGGAAATCCACCCTTCTAAGGAATATCAACTGGGCATTCTAAATGGGAACAAGTAAAACTTCCCAAGTCTATACAGTGGACAGCAGGATCTGGTTTGGACAAACTCTCTGGTGTATACTATGTGGACTACGGCTAATGGCAAAAGCCTATGATCACTTCCCAGCCACAACTGCTGGGACTTTTCACTACAGAATTTGCTTTCAAGGAGCAGTTACTACCTTGCTATCTCTGTGGCTAAAACACATAAAAAAAATCTTGAAACCTGAAACACCCATGACGTCTTTTATGATGTTAAAAATAAAAACTATGTAATGTTTTGAACAACCTACAATAAAAAATCAATTAAAAAAAAAAAAAAAAATTTGAAACTTCAAAAAAAAAAAAAAAAAAAAAAAATAACACTCAAATTTGGACAGCAGTGCCCAAAAGAGCTCCATAATAAGACAGAAATACCTGGAGAAGGCAGGAAGAGACACTCATAAACAGGGAGCTTCTTTTCCCTTAGGACTAACCCTGGAACTGTGTTAGCAATGATTGGATTCTATCTTCACTTGAACAGTGCCCTACAAATGGCTCTTGACTGACCAACAAAGAGCTGCTTGGTGTGTAGATGGTAGTTTTAAGGTGAACAGACAATATCCATTGGGAAGGATGTCCCTCTAATGCTCAGTAGGCAGACCTGCATGTTGAATACCTGAATAGTGGTAAATTCCCCTGAGTGTGAGTTCTTACTGACTCATAAGCAGTGACCAAATGAGTTTGCTTTTTCCTATATTCTCAGACCTATTTTAAGAAAAACACAAAAATTAGGATTTCTGAGAGGCTGTAAAAATATTTCACACCAAAGAAAATGTAAAACCAAGACAAATTCAAAATTGGAGGTACTCCAACAAAAATAGGCATCACAATGTATCTAGCCTTTACCATAGCAATCTGAGATTATTACCAAATCAAGATTAAAATTGCCAAGTCTTTTTTTTTTTAAAGAGAGAAGGAGGGGGGGTGAGAGAGAGAGAGAATTTTTTTTAATATTTATTTTTTAGGTTTTTTTTCGGCAGACACAACATCTGTTTGTATGTGGTGCTGAGGATCGAACCCGGGCCACACACATGCCAGGTGAGCGCACTACCGCTTGAGCCACATCCCCAGCCCCTAAAATTGCAAAGTCTTACCTTTGAATTTCCTGGTATTAAGACCAATTTTAGATTATTTTTTTGAAATGTTAAAAAAAATCTATAAAATTACTTCAGCAAATAGAATTTTATTCAGTGCATACATATTTATGATGGGCATGTTTAAAATCCTTGCTTTTAGCTTTTTTGAAATATGTAGTATATGAGTGTTGTCTATAGTCACCTTTCTGTGCAATACAAGTAGTATTGCACAGACATTATTTCTCCTAACTTTTAATACCCCATTGGCCTTATCTGCTTCTTTTCCCTCCTTTCCCAAGCTGGGGAAACCATCATTCTACACTCAACTTCTATGAGATCAACTTTCTAGATTCCACATGTGAGTGAGAATGTATGGCTTCTGATCTTCTGTGCCTGGATTATTTCACTTAACATAATGTGCTTCAATTCTATCAATGTTGTCACAAATGACTGGAATTTCATCTTTTTATGGCTGAATCCATTGTATATATGTACCACATTTCCTTTCTCCATTTATCAGCTGGTGAACACCTAGGTTTTTTCCATTTCTTGGTTATTATAAATAGTGCTACAATATTGAAAATACTTCCAGCATAAAAATGCTGAATGAATTCATCCAAAGTTTCAAGTCCATATCAGTAGATATTTTCTCAAAAGTAATGTATTGTGGTATATTCTCTAATATCATATGGTCAACCCTATTATCTTAATGCTCTTCATTGGCAAGAGAAATTAAAGAAGCTGGGATCAAGTTCAATATGTTGCTATTTACTTTGAATTCTAAGTTTTGCTTGCATCCTAAAAATTAAAATGAGCTGCAGTATGAATGAGAATATAAATTATGTTGATGTTACCATATACTAAAAATAAAATACTAAAAATGAGAGAATGAAGAGACTTTGCTAGTTGAAAATATAAGTTGGTTGCAATGATGCATGCTTATGATTCTAGTTACACAGAAGGTTGAGGGAAAAGCATCCTAAGTTCAGGGCCAGCCTGAGTAACTTAAGGAAACCCTGTTTCAAAATAAAGTAAAAAGGGATGGGGATGTCATTCAGTAATAGAGTGCTTGCCTATTGTGTGGGAGGCCCTGGGTTTGAGCCCTGGTATTGAAAAAAAGAAAAAAAATGAAAAGAAAAATGGGGAAACAATAGAGATCAGTAATGGTATATTTTAACCTTTTGTTAAAACTCGAATTGTAATTAACTTTTGAATAGTACTATAATAAACATGGGAGTGCAGATGTCTCTTTGATACACTGATTTTATTTCCTTTGGATATATATATATAGTAGTGGGATTGCTGGATCACATGGTGATTACATGGTGGTTAATTCTTGAGGTACCTTCAAACTTTTTATATACTATTGAGTTGTTTGAGTTTCATATAATTCTTATCAGACATACAGTTTGCAAATATTTTCTCCCACTTCATAGGTTCTTTTAACTCTGCTTTTTATTTCCTTTGCTGTACAGAAGCTTTTTGGTTTGATAGAATCCCATTTCTCTATTTTTGTTTTTGTTTCTTTTACTTTTAAGGGGTCTTATAAAAAATATGCTTGCCTATACCATTGTCACCTTTTCCCTACATTTTATTCTACATTTTCACATTTGCTGTTTTCATAGTGTATCTTTTTCCATACTTTTATTTTCAATCTGTTTCTTGCTATTCAGAGTACTTCACCTATAGACAAGAACATATTTCTTTTTTATCTTGTCAGATAATCTCTGCCTTTTAATTGGGGTGTTTAGCCACTTTGTATTTAATATAGTTACTGATAGTATTGAATTAGTTTTAATATTTGCTATTTGTTTTCCATTTGTTGCATGTGTTTTTGATTCCTTGGCTCCTTCTTTCCTTCTTTCTTTCTTTCTTTCTTTTTAATATTTATTTCTTTTAGTTGTACATAATGCCTTTATTTTTATTTATTTATTTTTATGTGGTGCTGAGAATCACACCCAGGGCCTCCCACGTGGTAGGCAAGCACTCTATTGCTGAGCCACAACCCCAGCCCTCCTTCTTTCTTTTAAGTTCATTAACTATTATTTAGTCTTGCCTTTTACTTTATGGACTTTTTACCTATATCTCTTCTGGGTAGTTACTCTGAAGATCATTGCATGTACCCTTAACTGATCACATTTTGCTTAATATCATACCACTTTATATGAAGTATGCAAAATTTAAATATTAATTTTATTTACCCTCTCTGTCTTTTGTGCTATTGTTGTTATGTATTTTGCTCCAGATACATCATAAACCTCACAGCTCAATGTGTTTATATACTTATTAATTCTCAATACATTTTTGTTATCTTTTATATTTGCATTGTTTCTATTTTATTTCTGTAATTTAAAAGATAGTGTTGCTAGACTCTTTAAAACTGCAAATTCTAGTGGACCTGGAATAACAAGACAGGAACAGGTAAAGCAGTGGAAAAGGTCAACTAATGAGCAATGTTATCTCTCATGGAATCCATTTCCTTTCTATCTGTCAAAAGATTTATAATTGGTTAAATACATTAAGATTAGTTTATGTAGGAGCTAGAGCTCAGTTAATGTTATTTCCCCTTCCCTCCAAACAAACAGAATTTTTAAGCTAAAATATTTTTCACTGACATTAATTCAAGTTATTGTGAGCAAAATAATACTGAGAAGCAATGAAATACAGACAAATCAATGGGAACTCAAGAAAAATATCAATTTTGGATTATATAAAACTGCATGACAAAGATATTTTACATTGAAAATACAATTTTAAATTTCCCAAATGCTCTTACCTTAACAGAATTGATATTTTGTAGATGTATTAACATGTCAATAAGTAATTCTGCTCCCAAATAGAATGGTAAAACTGAGATACAGAGGAAAGCATCCTGGCTAACAGGAAATGTTTTATAAAGATCTACTGCCTGTTTAAGAAGTATTTGCAGCTCCTGAGTAAAGTTCCAAAAGGCCCGACAGCAGTTCTGAAGCAGAGTCCAATAGCCACCACGATGAGCAAGAACCTAAGACAAACACAATGTCCAAAAGACTAAGTTTCAAAAGTTATAGTCCTCTGAAAAACTTTACCTTTCTACAAATCTTACATGTCAAAAATAACTAAGTGCATTTGTTATGTGCTTCTCATATATGCTAGATACTGTGATAAGATATTTATATGCACTACCTGGTTTAGTTCTCACAATTCCTAAAATAGGTTTACACTAGCACTCTACACAATGAGGAAATAGAAGCATGGGGGTTACTTGCCTAGTCACGAATCTATTAAGTGTGGAAGGAGATGATGCACGTGAATGGACTGAATCCAAAAATCCCATTGTTCTAGGTTCTGGGTATAAAGAAGTAGAGCAAGGGCAACTGGATCTCCCCTTATGTTTCCTAAACTTATTAGAGAAGACCAACTAGAAAAGTAGGCAAAAATATTATTTCAGGGAATAATATGCTTTATAAAGAGAAGTAAGTAGGGACCTGATGAGACGCGAGAGGACATGTTACTTGAGACAAGATGGTCAGGAAAGAGGTCCTCTACGAGGAAGTGGGGTATTTGAGAGGGGACCTGAATGGTGAGTTGAACAAGTCACAAGTCACATGAAGGTTATACTGGTAGGGCTTTTATTGGTAGGAGGAGAGTATTTGAGGCTCCGGGAACAGCAAGCACCAAGGATGGAGGGTGAAAATAAGGACTAGAGAGGAAAAAAATGTTTAATGTCATTGTTCAGGACCATCAAGGCAGGAGTATGCTGAATAAGAGCAGAAATAAGAAGAATTGAGTTACACAAGGTGAGCAGGGCTTGGCTCTTTGAAGGCCTTGAAGTTGGTGGAAAGGAAGATAAAATTTGATGCTCATGGTCAAAGGGAAATGATTTGGGTTTACTTTGCATTTTGTAAAATCACTCTCCACTCCATAGAGAATATGGAAACTTCAGTGTTCTTTCCTTGACTAGACGGAAAGAGTCCCTTCACCTATTGGAAGGTTTGAAGCATATACTCTTCACGCTATGGTGAAAAGCAAGTAATTCCGATCCTGAGTTTAGCAATTTATCACACAATATTTAAAAGGAAGAAAAGAGAGGACACAAGGGAACAGAAGAAGGAGGTTGGGGTAGGGGCAAGACTTTCTGTAGCCTAGAAAGACCTTCCTTTGTTCTAGAGAAAAGAATGAGGGCTATGGCACTCCCCAGGAGTCATCAAGACCCCAGAGAGAAGCCTATGGCATCGCAAGAGGTTCTCAGGTCCCACCTGTGCATGAAACCAGTGGAGAGGTGTACACACAGCCCCAGGAACTTCATGAAGGCCACCTAGGCTGTGGGTGGATGGGCCACACATGACTAAAGGAACAAACTTTCTCTTCCTGACAATTTGACAGTGCATAAGACTTCAGTGCCTTAGCAGGCAAACCTCAAAAGTTGCTTAGGAGGAAGAGGTCTCATCAAAGCTAAAATTATGTATATTATATAAATAAATACAATATATCTTACTGGCCTGAATTTATAAGCTGCAATTTATACCCACTACCTTAGTAAATGAAAAGGACCACATTACCATGGCTCTCCTGCAATGTAAAAAGATTCTCATAAAAGAATCCAGTTCCAAATGTGCTCGGTCCTTTTCTCTGACACTAAGAGCCGATTGAGAGTCCAATTCATAAACTGGTTGTGTCTTGGACATATTATCTTCACTAGCTTTGGAATTCACAAATGTAGAAAATTCTTCAGCATCTACAGTGCAAAAATAAAATATGATTTAAAACATAGACGTAAGTTCTGGAAAACACAGTAGGAAATAAGCATCAAATAAGTAATTCGGGAAAATAAATGCTAGTTAAACTTGAAAAAATGATGGGATTGGCCAAGACAAAAAGAATCAGGGGAAATTTCCAGAGCAGAAAGTTCTTAGGTTTTAAAGAATGGGATAAGTTGGAAAAATACAGAGAACAATAATTCAGGCAAAGATGAGGATAAAGGGAACACAGGTAGAAATGAACTATGTTTTAGAAGGAAAATGACAGGATCCCAGGGTTTATTAATTTCCAAGCAGGCCATCTCCAGGACCCATACACTAGCAAGTGAGTAGCAGCTCCCTGAGTTTGGGAGTGCAGCAACTCAGCCCACTGGTGCAGCATCAAAACAGGAGCACTGCTTCTGCCACAAAACTTCTCTTCCAATCTGCACTATATAATGTCTTTTTTTTAATATTTATTTTTTAGTTGGAGTTAGACACAATACCTTTATTTATGTATATGTGGTGCTGAGGTCGAACCCAGGGCCTTGCACGTGTCAGGCAAGTGCTCTATCGCTGAGCCACAACCCCAGCCCCACTAGATAATGTCTTAATAGCAGAATATCTTGACAATTTCATGGTGGGTTGTAGGCAGGGAGCCAGTTTAAAAACAAACAAACAAAACAAAACAAAAAAGCTCAGGAAGTTACATATTATTATCTATATACAAGACTCATATTCCATATTATGGGATTTACTTTCAAATATTTCAATACACACATTATATGTACAGGTACCAGTTAAAACTAAGCTGCACCCTTGAAGCAACTAGAAAGTATGCCAAGTACCTCAACATGAATAGACACTACTGGAACAGTTAACTAGCATACCAAGGACCCCAATCAGCAATAAGCTGCATTGCACTTGAAATGCCATTATGAAAAATCTATGTAAATGGATTTATAAAAGAAAAAAATTACTAGAAATAACTTTTGACAGTGTCGCATGCCTGTAATCTCATGCCTGTAATCATGAGGCAGGAGGATCGCTAGTGCAAAGCCAGTGTCAGCAACTTAGCAAGGCCCTAAGCAACTTAGCAAGACTTGTCTCAAAATAAAATATAAAGGCTGGGGTTGTGACTCAATGGTAGAGCACTCGCCTTGCACATGCGATGCCCTGGGTTCAATCCTCGGCACCACATAAAAATAAATAAATAAAATAAAGGTATTATGTCCAACTACAATTAAAAAATAAATATTTAAAAAATATAATATAATATAAAAAGTGCTGGTGATGTGGCTCAGTGGCTAAGCACCCCTGGGTATAATCCCTGGTGCCAAAACAAGAAAAAAGAAAAGAAATAACTTTTGTTTGTGAAATGGCTAGTAAGTAAGTTAGATTATTGGTTAGGAATAGTGTGTAGGCTTGCTCTAGTATCTGTGCAAGAAAGTGATAAAAATGTCACTTAAATTTGGCAGACAATAGTCACCAGTACAGCACCCAGATCTAAAGACCTGTTCACCAGCATGTCTCCACCTCTCAGAGCCCTGACACCTGAGCAGATAACAACATTTCATGGTCCTGCCATCAGAATACTCTCACATTCATCTGAGAGTGAGCTTTCACAGAAAGTGCTAGTTGGAGATCCTAGGGCAGCATGCACTACCTTGAGCACAAAATCAGCTATTATGACCATTTTTGTGTTTACTTGTATCAGTGTGTCTGATGGAATTTGTTTAGAAAGTTATTTCCACTAAAATACTATACCTGATAGCAAGTCTTCATCTATCTTCAACCACCAAAGCCTACCTATGCTTAACAAAAGAACATTACATTTATTGAATAGTCAAACTGCTTTAGGTTGTAAAACTAAATAGGTATGTCCAGGTATATATGGTGATACCATAAAATGCAAAATTTTTCTCTTTTTTTTTCTTTTTTCTTTTTATTTTTTGGTACCAGGGATTGAATCCAAGAGTGCATAACCACTGAGACACACCCCTAATCTCTTTTTATAGTTTATTTAGAGATAGGGTCTCGATAAGTTGCTGAGGATGGCTTTGAACTAGTAATCCTCCTGCATCAGCTTCCTGATCCACTGGGATTACAGGTGTGCACCACCACACCTAGCTAAAATATAGAATTTTTTAACAGAGCAAACAAGAATGTCCTGTTAAAATATCAACTGAACTAAATTGTTGGGTTTTTGGAAAATTTAACAACTGAACTAAATTTAACAAATGAACTAAATTGCTGGGTTTTTGGAAACTGACGTGTGCACAACTATAGAGTCATTCAATAGTAAGTCAACATATTTATTTTACCTGATGGTAAGTTGGCCTTTCTTCTTTTAGCTGTAAGTAGGAAATCAAGCATTGTTTTATAATTTTCCAGAGTCAGTTTTGCTGTTGGCAATACTGTTCCTGAATTATATAGTGAGAACATATTAGGATCACATGATCGGAAACTGCAAAGGGAAAAAAAACACATTAAGAAATAATTTAAGCAACATGGAATGAAATCTGTCAAATAAAATCTATTTTTACCTTTTAAATATTTTGAGTGCTCTCAAATTTTATATCATAAAATATTTTAACACTTAATAAAAATCAAACATTTTACCATTTCATTTTTAAAATTATACAATATAATCTTGACATTGGGAATTTTAACATCATTATCTATTTCCCTAAAAGTGCCCTTGAAGATGGAGATGAAAGATCTATACTCCCTCTGTGAGTGCTGAAACAATAATTTTTGTCACCTTAAAGCCATCTAATTTTAACACAATTCAGTGAAGAGGCCTACTATAAGGAGCAGAGTGTTCATAACCACTGTTATTTCTTTTTAAAAATAAAATTTAAACAGTAAACAATCTTCCATTAAAATTGCTATGTTCATAGATGAACACACTACCAGTGAAACACCACATCATGTATAACCACAAGAATGGTATTCTAATTAGAATAAGTTATACTCCATGTATGTATATGTCACAATACACTCTACTGTCATGTATATCTAAAAAGAACAAATTAAAAAGGATTGTAAAAAATAAAATAAAATGCACGATTGAGTAATTAATTTAACACTGAGTATACATTAACAGCTTTAATAAAATGAATGTTATCAGCAAGTTACTCTGACACAAATTTGATCTTTGTGTTATTGTACCATCAAGTGATCATGGTTAAATGGTGATGCATGATTGGAAGCTCCAAGAAGATTTCTCCATGTCCACAGAATAGTAAGGAAGCCAATCCTTTCCCTGGCCTGGCCCCAAGAATAGGTCACTTAGTGAGTTAACTGCTTTTTGAATGAAGATCTGGTCCACATAGGAAAGGGATATATCCACAGATGTTTTTGTGAAAGTGAATCTGACAGTGATTTTTAACCAAAATACTGGAGAAACTGACACCAGAATCAAGTTCACTGTGAATTTCGACCTACATTTTTTTCTTCATTGAATTATTGAAATAAATACCCTCTTAATTCATATCCCTGTCTTCAGTCTTTCCTCTCTCCAATCTATTTGATATATTGCTGCCAAAGAAATTTCTTATGACAGTCCTGTTCAAAAACCCTCAATAATCTCTTTGTGTATATAAAGTAAAGCTCAGATTTAACAGAAATGGAAAATTCTCCATGATCTGGTACCCACTTACTTCTCTAATTACTGCACACCACTCCTCTCATATGCCCTAGATTCTAATCAGACTATTTGGACACATCCTATGTGTCCTACCCAGGCTCTGACCTTCGCTCTTCCAACTATCACCTCTGCACATTCTCACAACTATCCACCATCTGCACACTTCTAAACCTGCTTATCCATCAAGACCAGGTCGTCTTGTCCCTTCCATGAAACCTTTGCTGTTAGGTCCAGCTAGAGAAAAGCCTATTATAACAAAGACTTCATATGTACTTGACCTTCTACCATTGATTGCAATTATTGAGAATGTTTATGATAACTCTACCAACTCTAACTTGTGCATCCTATTCATCTTTGTATGTTCATTGCACCTAACTCAGTGCTTTGTAGTTAACAGGTAATCAACAAGATTTTTTTTTAATGAATGATTGACTCTGTATCACCTTTCTAATGGTGTTACATATCTATCTTCAATTTTTATCTTCCATGTTACATATCTATCTTCAATTTTTATCTTTGACAGCATTTAGCTGAAGACATTCAATTAGAGCTCAGAAATGTCTGTTGAAATAGCTATAGAAAAGCTTACATCATATAAGAAAATAAGATCTCTATTTATAGAGGCTTCAAATATACCTCTAAATGAAATCAAGATCTATCTAGTGTCTGCTAATACATACAGTTATAATACAATTCATGCTAAATTGCTCTTAGAATTAGCCTTGCCCTGAAAACTATACCAACAAACACATTCAAGATATATGCAAATTAGCACAGCACCTGTTTGACAGAATAGATTCTGAGATTTAAAAAAAAAAAAATGTAAGAAATGCACCAATGGCCAGTATCAAGATATTATGTAAGCCTATTGTTATAAATATTGAAGGCTTGAATATAGAAACACAATCCATGTTCATGAGACTAAAAAAGTACAACTGACTAATAATATACTATACCTGACCATTGTGTGTGAAATGCCAGGTTTCGTCTTCGTGCACTCTCCCAGTTTTTGTAAAAGCAGGTTGTAGTATGTGATTGCCAGATACAGGTTCATCTGAGCTCTCCAGGGCATCTCTTCAAGAACTATTTGATGAAACCTTTTTCTTTTAATGTAATCTAATATTAGAGGATTCATGTGAATCATCAGGTATCGTTGTGCTATTTTTCTAACATCGGGTCTCTTATTTCTGCCAAGGGAGAAAGCAGCTTTGGAATTATACAAAAACTTCCAAACCCTTAATAAAGAATAATGATTCCAATTTGTACAAAATACATCAAGAAGTCACTTGACTGCCCTTATGCAAAAGTTTCTGGCTTATTTATCATTTGCTCAATGGTAAAAATGTGAAATAAGGTAGAAAGGAAGGCACAGAGATAAACACTAAGGACAAAGAGACCACAGAGTGCCTTCAACTCCCCCCCCCCATGTTTCAGCTCAACCAGAGCTTTTCTTTCATAATCAAATGCCCACTGGGATAAGACAAATAAATTATGATATAATGTTCACATTCATCAACTAACTTCAATATTAAATGAGAAAATCACTTCTCTGTATTAGTCTTTAAGGAAAAACAATCGAGCAAATTTTTGTCTAACACTAGACTTGCAGAGGAACTAAAATGTCAGACAAATATAGATTAAATAACTTCATATATGCACATTCAATATGCTCCAGAAAAAAAATTCAATTTTTAACCAGTAGTTAAAAAGTAATTCCTATCAAAACTCAAAGTAGCCTAACTACTTTTTTTAGAGTAGTTATGCAGAGCATAACCTCATTTCTTCAAAACACTTTTATCCATTTATTTGGTACCACGGGTAGAGTTGCTCCCTCACTGGCCTGTACCATTCTACCTGATTTATATTAGAGAAGGGAGAGAATAAAAAGAAGAAGAAAAACAGATGCCAACAGGTAAGTTCAAGTACTCTGCTCTCTTACACAGATAGCATTCTGAATCTGAAGATAAAAGGAATTAGAAGATAAAGAGGAGAGAGGAAAGGCAGGCAGGCAGGCAGACACGCACTTGCAGTAGAGATGCAGCCATGTGAAGAAGAAAGGATGGAGAGAAGTTTCCTTTGGGCAAGCATGTTGGGCAAGCATGTTTTACATTACCCCTCAGTTCTAAGTGTTTGGGATTTTGTTGATTACTTCCTTTTAATTCCAGGTTTCTGGTGCTTTTTGTTGTGCTTTGCTTTTTTTTTTTTTTTTAGTGATATGCTAATGGTTTCCCAACAAAGATGAATTGTTTTAATAAATATTGTGAAAATAAAAATACCATTTCCAAAATAAAGATTACTCTTTATTTTGATTACTCCTTATATGAGGAGGCCAATCTCCTCAAAATCCTAAAATGAGCTGAGAAATTAGCTACATCTCTCCCACCACTGAGGGTGAGCTAGTTCAGGGAATGGGTGAGAAGACAGGCTTCCTGCAGGTATCTTGGCACAGAACTGACAGACTCCAGGGAGCTTGGCTGGGAACTGTCAGCCCACAGAGAATGCAGAATGCTTCTCCTTCTATCACCTGACATTTCTTAACATTTAGGGGATTCCAACAACCGGATCTATCACTATGGAGATGGTCATCTAAGTCCTACAAATTGCAGAGAACTAAACCCACACTCACACACACAAACACCCATGCATGCGCATGCATGAAAAACTGCTGTAATCTCAAGAAGGTCATCAATTTCTTAGTTGTGACACTGTATGAAAATTATATAGTTACCCTTACAAACTAAGTGAAGGAGAGATGGGGTAAATTTCTTAATAACTAGGTATAAATCTACAATTACCTGAAAATAATAAGTATTTTTAAATGCATGTTACAATAAGCAAGTTCATTATCACAAACTATTTAATATTGAGGTCTTAGTCTACATGCTAGACAAGAGAAAAAAAAAGAAGAGGCTTGAGTTTTAGAAAGAAATAAGCAATACTTTCATTATCTGTTCACAGCATGACAGTCCACACAAAAACCTGTATCTATGAATAAATTATCAAGTTGTTTAGAGGGTGTGCATCAAAGTTCTATTATTACTATACAAAGACTAGGAGAATTCAAAATGTAATTTTAAAATATTGCATATACTAATTTCAAAAAAACACTCCTTGATGTAACTGGCAAAAGATGTCTAATACCTTTAGGGGAAAAAATCATAGAAATGTAAATTTATTAAAAGGAATTATAATACCTAAGACCATGGTCTATCTATTGATAGATAGACTCAATATTGAGATTGAGACTAAAATTACAATATTGAGATAGATTCAAAAAAAAAAACAACTTCCTAAACCAGTGTATCTATTCAATTCTATCCTTATCAAAATCACAATAGAATTTTGTAATATTTGACAAGCCATCCTATTTTGTAAAAGATTATCCAAGATTTACATGAAGGAAAAGAACAAGCTAGAGAGACTTTCTATCAGACAGCAAGATTTAGTTTAAAGCCAATGTAATTATGATGGTGTGATATTAACTTAAAAGTAGATAAATAGAGTAACAGAACAGAAAAGAGAGCTCCAAGCTATCTACATGAATACTTGTAAAGGACAAAGTTGACAGTGACAACAGAATAGAATACTCAATAAACACGGACACTTATGTCATAATATAAATAAAGAGAATGAAAGAATTATCAAGAAAATAATAGGCAAATGCAAACAAAAGAATAGTAGAAGGGGCTCTATTAATATCTCTGTGGTGCAAATTAAGATCAAAATCACTAAACAGTAAAAGACAGTATATAATGAAGGTGAGATGTATAAAGAATTATAAGAATCCTAAATACATATTCATAGAAATAGCAGCTGAACATTTTGCCATGTTAAGTTTGATAATCAGAACATTAGGTCATGGATATAGCCACAATGGCACACTGTATGGCAGTTCCTCGAAAATAAAAAATACAAATGCCACATTGTTGTTGTTTGAATCTTTCATATTCCCCCAAAAGCTCACGTGTTAGATAATGCAGGAATGATCAGAGGTGAATGATTGGATTATGAGAGCTGTGGCCTTGTCAGTGGATTAATTCATTTGTTGGATTGATGTCTGAATGGACTACTGGCTGGTAACTGTTGGCAAACTGGGCATGGCTAAGGAGAGTGGTCACCAGAAGCCACAGCCTAGACTTTCATCTGTCCATGGCGCCTCTCTCTCTCTCTGCCTCCTCCCCCACCTCCCTTGATCTCCCTTCACTGGTTGCCATGAGCTGAGAAGCTTTCCTGCCATGAGTCAGTGAATCATGGATTACTCCTCTGAAACTAGGAGTTCAAACTAAAGTCTTCCTCCTCTAGGTTGTTCATGTCAAATATTTTGATCCCAGCAACAAAACTGCTGATTAACATGTGATCTTGCAATCTCATTACTGAGTATATATCCAAAGAAATGAATTTATTATATTAAAAAGATACCTGATACCTCATATTTATTGCAGCACTATTCATAATAGCCAAGATAGAGAATCAACCTACATGTCCATCGATGCACGAATAAAGAAAATGTGGTACATATATACAGTGGAATATTATTCAGCCATTTAACAATAATGAAATCTTGTCATTTGTGATAGCATGGATGGAATTGTAATACATTAAGTTAAATTAAATAAGCTAGACCTAGAAAGACAAAATCTGCATGTTCTCACTTATTTGAGGAAGCTGGGCAGGGGGAAACGTTGATCTCAAAGGAGAGAGTATAATTGTGGTTACTAGAGACTACGAAGTGTATGAGAGAGGAAAAATACAGAGAAAGGGATTGAACAATAGATCCCAAAATACAACTAGATAGGAGGAATTGGATTAAGTATTCTATATAACACAATAGGATAACAATAGTCTGTGATAATTTATGATATGTTTCAAAATAACTAAAGGTTCCCAGTACAGAAATGATAAATGTTTGAGATGTGAATGCTATTTCACTGATTTGGTCATCATACAATACAACTAGATAGGAGGAATTGGATTAAGTGTTCTATTTAACACAATAGGATAATAGTAGTTTGTGATAATTTATGATATGTTTCAAAATAACTAAAAGTTCCCAGTACAGAAATGATAAATGTTTGAGATATAAATACTAGTTTCACTGATTTGGTCATCATACATTGTATACATGTATTGAATTATTGTACTGTTATCCCATAAATATGTAAAATTTTATGTGTCAGTTAAAATTTAAAAAAATAATTATCAGGTCCTCTGATAATTAAAAGTAATTTATATTTGATCTCCTGACCCTGCATCTACATTATTGCTACCACCAATTATTCACAGTATATCATCTGTTTCATTTACTTTATAAAATTTATAGTAAAATTTTAAACTGTCTTATTTACTTATGTGTTTACTTGACTACTATGTATTTTTCATTAAAGTAAGCACCTTGAGGACAGTGATTTTATTGTTTGGTTCACCAGTGTGTCCTTAGTACCCAAAATTATGCCCAATTCAGAGCAAAATCAAATAAACATTTATTGAATTAATTAATTAGTTAATACCTTTCATTTTCTGGAATTTCCAAAATATATGGATTTTTTGAATAAAAATCTCTTAGAGTTTCCTTTTTAATGTTTCTTTTCCTTGATGATACATCTGTATTCTTAAGGAAATAATAAACATGTTACATATTAAATTTAAACTTTGAACACAAAAGAATAATTTATTCATACTTTAATGATTATATCTTGACATTGAAACATGGTGGTTTCATTATATCTTTCAATTAAAATTACTATCAAAATTAACAAAAGTACTCCAATAGAAATGTTATTATAAAAATATCTAAATGATAACTGAATAATTTACAATGTAGTATGGAATTATGAAATTATGCTTGTTGGTATTTCTGTCTTATTATAATAAGTTAAAATATAGTTAATCATCTTTAGATATGTAATCTCATAATTAGTTTCATCAATTAATTAAAATTCACAACTCAAAAGAAACTTACTCTTCCAATCTCTAGTACTACAGCTTTAAACTTCTTTGAAGGTACATTTGCCTTTTTATAAGCAAAATTGTCCTTATATTTTATTCTTCTTTGTCCAATTAGGGATTCATTCCTCCTAATACAAAAAAAGACAGTCAAAAAGCTCTTTAAAAATTTGTAAAATTACCCCAAAGTAATAAATATTTAAAGCATGTTGTTATTAAAATTATTCAAGAAGGTTATCCCAAACTGCTTGTGTCCCATGCATAATTAGACAGTGATCTCTGTTCATCAAGAATAAATGGCCTCTCAAAAGAGGAAAATGTAAATACATGCAATGAGACCTGATGTGTCTATAAGAAAAGGAAGAGTGGAAAGAACAATGTGGTAGAACGGAATTGGACTGAAAATAAAGTAACATGGACACTTCTCTTAATAACTGAGACAAAAATATGACCACAGACATACTAACATTGTTCCAACAGATTTCAATTTTTTTTTTTTTGTTCCATCCTGTGCAAGTTCCCAGCCACTATCACTTTTTAAATACCAACAGAAGTTAAGCATATCAGATAGCTGTTGGACTTTCTCTCATCCCCAAGCATCTACAGGAATTCTTAAGCTTATTTTCTCCAGTGGATTCCACTTTCCAAATACTGTTAAGTCTCTCATTATACTTCTATTGATACTAACATTCCCGAAATTTATATATTTTTATGGAAGTTCTCTTCCTTTTGCAAGTACTTGCCAGGTACAGCATCCTTCCATAACATGATAAATGGGATCCCAAAACTTAAACTGAATAAAAGGTGGAGACACATCAATACAAAGTTATTAAATGACTGGATGGGTCTGAATAGCTAGTTCAAAGGGTTGAAATATAGTGTATGATCCAATTCCATCTTGGTCCTGGTAGAAGCTGGCCTCTCAACTTTAATTTTTATGAAGATGGTTATGGATCCTGTGATTGATTGGAACTCCAGTCCAGTTGCAGAAATCCCATGAATCTCCCAGTTAGTTCACATCCATTCTGGAAAATGTTTTAGAATGCTTGGACCAATGATTACCGAGCATTTAGGTACTCATCCTCTGCAACTTCAACCTAATACTGGTTGTCTGACATTTACCAACCACATCTATCTCTTTTTTATGTCCTTCCTCTCCCACACTACTGAATACTTGATGGTTGTTATGTTATTCCAGAAAGAAATGAGAAAGAGGGGAGGTTAAAGGTGCATACATTTAGGCTACAGTCTTACCAACCAGCTCTACATCTACCATCATGCCCCCCGCCCATGCACTGCTACCTTCATCCATTGAGGACATCAAATGATATTCCTTGACCTCTTCACAGCTCTGTGGAGTTCTGACTGATAGCTTTTTGAATTGTTTATGGTGTTTTGATAAGGTGTACTTTGCAACTTTCATGTAATCACACTAGTGATCTTTTATTTCATGGCTTATCGATTGTTTTGATTACTTATATTAATACTGTTTCTAACAAAAAAGTCTCAGTGGCTCTCTGCCTATTATTCCACGAGCACAACTCTGTTACACTGTATCTGACAGTACAAATCCTCCTTCTTTGTTCACTTTTCAAATAATTTTCATTATTCCAACCCATTCTAGATTCTTCTGCTTGGAATTTTATTGGAATTGCATCAAGCCAACAAATTAATTTGAAGATAACAGGAATCTTTAATTTTTCAGCAATATTCTGTCTGCCAACCAAGTAATATACTATCTCTTCACTTATTCAAGTCTTTTTAATAATTATTATGTTTTAGTAGAGATGTTTGGTCTCCTTTATGTTAGTGTAAGTACCCTCATAATTCCTGATAATGTTAAGCATGTACTCCTTAGAAATGAGATCATTTTTCTATTACACCTTCTCATTGTTATAGGAAAGCTATTGATTTTGCATCTAAACATCTCATAAAAATCTATTATTAGTTCTAATGGTTTTCTATTAATTATCTTGAAGCCAAAAAAATAATTATTTGCAAACAATAACTTCACTGTGGAATTCAATCTACAAACATTTTTTAACACCCTGTGATGTGATAATCATGAAAGTACTAATTCTAATTTCTATTTTTTAATGCACTGGCAATAACTTTAAAACCAGTGTCAAATGACAGAAAGAATAACACATTTCCATGATACAGAGCTTATTTTAACAGAAAACATTCTTCTAGAAGTACAGCGTTACCGTAGAATAGGTAGAATGAAGTGATGGAAGGGAATGGGATGGGATTTGGGGATAGGAAAGATAGTAGAATGAAACAGACATTATTACTTTATGTACATATGTGACTACATGGCCAATATAATTCTGCAACATGTACACTCAGAAAATAGAGAAATTATATCCCATCTATGTATGATAAATCAAAGTGCATAAATGCATTCTACTGTCATATATAACCAATTTTAAAAATTAATTTAAAAATTTCTTCTAATCCTAATTTGCCAGAAACCATTGTTGAATTTCACCATGTTACTTTTTAGCATCTCCTAGAGGCTCCTTGTTTACCAGTGATAATTATATTTGCAAATTTCCTACTATATTTGCACTGAGAATAAAATCTACATTTTCACTACTCATCTTACATGCTAGTCTTTTATTTTGGACTTTTGCTTCTATATACTACCAGGTAAGATTGTTTCATTGCTTTCTGTTTTCTATCCTCTTTTTATAAAGCTCTGTTATCAGAGCCTGCTGGACTCAATTTAGTAGTTTAGTGTTTTGAAATAGCTTTATGTGAAAAAAAATTATTCATATCTTTAAAATACAAAAGAATTACCCTAAAATATTTTGAAGTAGCCAAAAATGTTTACTGTTTCATTCAATTCTGACACATTTTTTCCAAATAATCATCCCTTTTGACTAGATTTTTAAATTTATTAATATTAAATTGTACATACTATTATCTAATGTTCATTTAGCCACTTTCAAATTTACATTTATTTTCTCCTTGGATTATTTGTTTTTCTCTTATTCTTAATATGCTGTCCAGATATTTACTTAATACATTCATATTCTTAAAGAAATAGCTTTAGCAGTTATCAACTGGACTGTCTTAAAACCAATTTAAAATTAATTTCAATTTTTAAATTTTTTCATTCTCTTAGATTTGTTTTATTGCATATCTAATTTCTCTTGTTTGGGATTAAACCCAAATAAGCTAGACAAGTGTAATACCACTTAAGCTACATCCCTAGTCCCTCTAATTTCTTGACTTTGATAAAAGTTCACTTATTTTTATTCTTGCTTTTTAATAGAAGTTTCCAAAGCTGAAGAATTGTCTCTGTCTTTATGTGCATTTGATATTAAGGGTTTCTCATTTTGACGGTGCTTCAAAGTGTTTAGTCTTCATTGGTAAACATATTGAATTAATCTTATTAATTATATTATGTATATCTTCTATGTCTTTCCTACTTTAGGGCAGGTGAATCACAAACTCAAGGCCAACCCAGTCACCTTAGAGAGACCCTACCACAAAATAAAATAAAAAGGAATGGGATGTAGCTCAATGACAGAGTGCTTAGCATTCATGAGACCCTGGGTTCAATCACAGCACTACCACCACCTCCAAATAAAGAGGATTATTCTTTCAATATTACCAGAATAACTGATAAACTGGGGAAAACTGAAGTTAATTCAAGTCCCCATTCCAAAATAAATTTTATACATATTAAAGAATTGAACTTAAATCATGAAATTTGGAAAAATGAAGTTGCATATTTTTTCATATTGAAAAAGAAAATTTCTGTGTACTAGAACTTGTTAGGCATATAAATAGAAATGTAGTATAAAGTAGTATAAAGATACTAGTAGTATAAAGATAGTAATATATCTTTATACTACTATCCAATGTGGAAATCAAGGTGTTGCATCCGCACCTCTTCCTATATTCCCTGACTTGGTGAAGAACAACCTAAAACATCGGCTCAGCTTTGACAATTGAAATCATTACCTTTGTTTCGAACTCAGTTATACTGCTCCATCTCCATCCTCTGGTCTTTTACTATACTTTTGTTCAATGCTTCTAAGCCACTTAGTCTGTTTTCCCTTTTGGAATATCTATAATTATTAGGTTGGACCTTCCACAGTCAGCCTTTCAAATTTCCCAAATTTTCCATTTTCACATTGAAAATGTCTTCTGGTTTTCTTTGGTATCAACAGTATTATTTGAAACTTCTAAATGCCTAATTTTGATTACATCTTTTTTAATTGAATGGAACTCTCCAGATCTGTCCCATTCTCTGATTACCGTGGCTTGTTTCATTTCACAGAAGCAATTTCCTCTTTAATTTCTTGGTCTAATTATATTTCTGTGTGTTTTTAAATAAATGATTCTCCTCTCTTTTGCTGCCATTTTCAAAACAGATTTCATGTTATTGATATTTACTTTTTTTTTTTTTTTGGCTGTACTGGGCATTGAACCCAGGGCTTGCATATGCTAGGAAGGAGCTCTACCATTGAGCTATATCCCCACTGATGTTTATATTAATTGAAATGGGATGAACAGATCTATTCCCAGTTGTGAAAGAGAAGCCCACTTGTGAAGAAGACACATTGGATTTATTTGACATCTCTCATAATTGGCATGAGACATGATCATTTTCTTTGGAAACAAAGACAATCATTCAGCCTTAGAGAATGAGAAGGACAGCCTAAAGCTATCTATTGAGGAGCTTCTCGTTCACATACACAAATGGAAGCCCCAAAGAATGGCTCTGCTCATTATGATAGAGGCATTAGAAGCACATGATAAACAACCAAACTGGACTCGAACCCTTATGTGAAAGGGAGCTGATAGAGAGACGGACGCTATTATCCATCCTAACCAAATAGCAAAAGACAATCTATTTCCTGCCTGAAATCTGAACATGGTCTAGTCTCATTTCTTAGTGAAGTTGTATAAATATTTTTACATTTAGTCATTATTTAAATGCACACACACAAATCTTCACTCTCTCCCAGGTGGTAACTGCATACACTACCCTTTTTCATCTACCCCATGTATTTGAAAGGGACAATGCTGCTCATGTTTTGGGAAGTTGTTACCATGCATAAAACTGATATTACAAGTACCTTTTCAAGAAGTCAAGGACAGGAATTGTTATCTCCACCAAAAGGGAAAATTTTTCATCATTCAGGCATTTAAGCATAACTTGCGTAAAAAATTCCAGGAATCTAGGTCTGTGCTTAAATTTCATAACTATAAAAAGAAGAAGTTCGCATACAGTTACCAATACACTTAGTTACTGGCATTGAAAGTTTACATTTTAATACTAGATTAATGTGATGTGAGCTATTGTTTTTTCTAAGATCAACTAATCCTTTACAGTCTATGTTTAATTTATTTTCCAAAAATCTCAGTGCTGAGAAAGATTTCATTAAAGTCATTTCTAATGTATCACTAACTGCAGAAAAAAAATACTGATAATTGTCAAAACCAGTTGTCGTAATTTTTACTATATTTTACTCCAAATTTAAGCAATACTGTTGCTCTCTTCATAGATGAACTTTAAAAAATCACTGGTGCATTTTCTTCAATGCCCTCATTTTTGTAAGTTTCATAATAACTGCTCACTACCAAAATAAGCCATCATGAAAGTAGTCTTTCTTGTCTTTAAATAAGGTACCCATTTAAGTCTCTTTATTACTTGGCAGTCAAGGTACTGCATTATTCATGAACAGATAAGAACCCCCAAAATTCTGCCTAGAACAGATGAAGTCTTTATATAAACAACAGACACAAAATCTACAGAATAAAAACTTTCAGTGGGAAGTCAAGTGAGCAGCACACAAACATCAGGTCACCTACCTTCTTTCACAGCACCTTTCACCGACCAATTTAAAACCACAGGGTAAAGAAATATAGGGTCTTCTGCTCCTGAGAGTTCAGCCGAAACATCTAAGGTTTAAGAAAATTAATAAGTTGTAGTTCTGTTTAACATGAACAACCAAAAATAAAAAATTCTTTGGAGGGGATGGAAAAATAGGAAATACTCAAATATTCCTTCTAAATTGTGTCTTAAATATCAATTATAGCATTAAATTTTGAAAAGAATCCAATGATTTCAATTATTTTATTATTTTTTCCAAAAAGTTAAAGGTTCACCACCAAAATCTAACAATTATATTAATTCCATTGTAATAAAATTATCTTTAAATAACAGTAAAGTACCACATAGGTACTAGAGCCAGACTGGGTTCAAACTCTAACCCTGACATTCTTGAATTGTGAGACCTTGGGAGGTAACTTAGTTTCTCTTTACTTAAGTTTCCTTATCTTTAGAATGTGGCTAATAACAATACTTTCCTTAAATGATTGTTATATATGGGATAGGCTGAGTTTTAAAGTGAATAAAAATACTTAAAATAGTGGCTAGTACACAGCAGACTGTATACAAAACTTATTTTTATCATTGGTGTTGTTACTGAACTGTTTACTTAGTAATCTCACATTGTGTTTCTCATTAAAATGTTTCTGTTGGTATCTGAAAATTAGTTCATGTTTCTAAAACATTTTCTAATTTAAGGAATTATACTTTTTAGGTGCAACAAGATAATTAGTTTTTCCAAAACTTGGTTTACTAACTATGGAAATAATAAGCCACTGGGTTCAATTTATAAATTCAGCTTGAAACAGGCATGGAGTATATGGAAAGAGAGAGGGAAACAATTCAGGTAATTCAGAAATAGTATGACCATCAAAGTACAACTAAGGCACCCAGTAAGATAGTTGAGGGAGGGACGTGCAGTTCTACAGATATAGTCTATTCCCAGAATACCTTGGGTCTAAACAAGGAGCCTCACACGTGGGAGAAATTTGGGTACTCTCATGTTCCTTTAGAATATTATATATATACTATATTATATATACCATATTATATATATAATATATTATATATACAATATATGCCATATTATACACACACACACACACACACACACACACACACACACACTAACCAACATCGGAAACTAAATCAGTTTCCCAGGCAGATTTCCAAACTGCAAACTCCTAAATACTAATTGTTCCATTAACACATTAATCTATTTTGAAATTACTACAGTATAAAGACCCAAAATTAATCTCTCTCTCTTTCTGCTCTAGCAGGCCAAGGTTCAAGCCACTTACCATCCCTCATATTACCCCATCCCTTTCTCAACTGCATCTTTGCTTTCAGTAATTCTCAATTTTGTGCCATCCTACCCCCACCCTACCGCCAATGCTTTTGACATTTGCCTCTTGGTTGGTTGTCACAACCAGGGGTTTGGTGTGTTATGCTTCTATGAGTAGAGGCCAAGGATACTGACCAACATTCTACAATGCCTAGGACAGTCCCCCACTACAAAGAACCAATGGGCCCCAAATGGCGATAGTGTCAAGGTTTAGAAAACCTGTTACGGAGTCAGAAGACATGGGCTCAAGTCTAAGCCAGCTACAGAACTCTGAATAAATCACTTAATATTCATTAGCCACATCTGTAAAAGGCAGTTAGCAATTCCATATTAATAAGGCATTGTTAGGATTAACGACATAATGTAAAGGCACTGCGTGAACTTTATTGGGTTTACCTAACACTAATCTCATTTTAAGCCCTTTAGCAAAATATTTTCCCAGTTTAAGAAAATTGCTGCATAGACATATACAAAAGAGAATTTTACATTGTTTTATCAGTTTGAGTAGGTGTGTCTCCAACAAGGTCAATTGTTCATTTAATTTTTCAGGCAACAATATCTGTTGTGGCTTCTTAGTTTTTACAGATTTCTTAGACGAACCCTAGAAATATTGATTAAATGTCAGAATGCTATAAAAACTGTCATTCTCAAATAACTTTCTTCAAATTATTCCTTCATATTTGGTAGGCAAAACTAAGATATACATGATTAAACAATACCAATTAGTAATTAATAATAACAGATATTATGTTTTAACTAAAAGGCAGACACTGTACCAAGAGTTTCATAGAAAATAGTCAAAGCTCTTTTCTTAAAGCAGATGAAGATATGTCTCTAAAAGTCTTTTCAAAAGAAAATCCCTAGGCCGTGTATTCATATATGAACATAGGAAAGTTATATCTGATTCATTCTACTGTATTTCCCATCCTAGGCCACCCTCAGGAATGTATCTCTTTATTCGTTTTTTCTCAGATGGAGCTTCTTTACAACTAAGCTAATTGCCTTTGATACTCTGCCTTTCACTGAAATATAATGGTATCTGTAATTAGTGGATTAAGAACTGGCCTGTCTATACTCAACTCCCTATCATGTTTTCTCTGTCTCAGCCTACGAAATGTGCTGTCTCTCTCTCTCCTATTCCCAGACATCTTCCAAGCCTTTTTATGGCTCTAATGATTTCAGACTCCTTACAACTGTCCCAACAACCCTAGTCAGAGGGAAACATCACAACCTTCCACTGGATCAAGAGAGTGGTGCAAGGTCCTGCCCCACAGTAATGTAAAATGAGAGTCTTGAGTTAAAGCCTGGACAATTTAAAGGAGCTAGCTGAATGGACTCTCAGTAAACACTGGGTGAAAGACTCCAATTGACAACAGCTTAGTCAAAACTCTCTCTAGACAAAACAATGCCATCACTACCACCAACACCACCACAAGAGTGGTGCATTAGAATTTTAAAAGTCTCCCAGTAATGGAGTGGTGCTTTGTGGAGCTTTTTTGGCTAACAAATGCTGACTTAAAAAGTAATCAAGTAATCAGATAACACTTTCTTGTTTTCTATCTCAAAATATAATGGAGACAGAAATGGGGATAATCTCAAACAGGGCTGGAGGCAAGTCTCTCAAACCAAGTAACCAACGGGCTTCAAGTAATTCCTAGCGTGCCTCAGCAACCCAAAAAATCAAGTAACATTTCAAAACTTGATCTATAAAAACATTTAACCCACATAGTTTCAAATAAAGGCAATATAAAGCATAAGCTCTTACAAGAACCACACTTGGGAAGCACATATTAAAAATTAGTTTCAAAAATTAGCAGTCTCATATAGAAGAGAATTCAGGTGTTGCGATGAGTTTCAGAAATCTACTTTGAACACAAGCTAAAAAGCTCAGATGTGTATTCACTATATTCAGTGACCCACCCAGAATGTAATCTTAGATTCAAAAGAGCTTTTAGTCTAATGTCCAGCTGGGTGTAGGAAGTTCAGTCATCACCTAACTGATGGCCAGTATTGTAATAGTGACCATTCGGCACACTAACATAGATGCTCCCTTTATTTTCTTGACCACAACTCAAAAACAAAGAAACAACAACAGACAGAAAAAGAAACTCCTACCTATATTACTTTTCTTCTATGTGAATATGACAAATCAAAAATAGATAATTTTCTAATATGTTTAATGATACTGAAAGAGCCCTCCAAAGACCCCATTAAATACATGTGTAAAAATGAAAACCAAAAACCAATTACCTCATCTGGCATTTCTTCTGGATCATTCTTACCAAATAGTGACCTGCACTCTGTTGTGATGTCCAACATCTTTTTTCCATAATTTATAACCATTGCTGCCAGATCATATTCCTTCCATGAACGTAGAATCTAATTAAAAGTAAGTATCAGTTATTTCTGTTGGATGCTTTTGGTCTGTTTTCAGTGTGATACATCATCTTTCATAAATTCAAAGTCCCATAAATTTGGGGATCTAAGAACCTCCCTGTTTTTGTGAAGGAAACTGGAAGTTTACCTCCAGATTCTATTTCCCTAGAATTCAATGTGCACTATTTTAAATGAACTAATAACAGGATCTCATCAATAATGAATTTCCCATCTCTCTGGGTCAGATGGCCACATGCCCTTTGATACAGTAACTATTAAAAAAAATGCCATGTTGACACATTTTTGAAGACATATAAACATCACCTCCTATTTTGAATTGCTCTTTGTTAGAAATGGCACAAAGACTGACCTCGTGGTATCTTAAGGACATTTATGTCAATCAATGATTTCTAAGACATCTGTAGAGGACTGGGCTGGAGATAAGTTGGTTTGGGCAGATTCTCCAAGGATACTAGGGGAAGTTTACACTGTGATCAAAGAGGGAAAGGCCTACCCTCTCATTCTCATTTGCATTTCCTAGTTCCAGTGGTTATTCTCTAGCCTTCTCTACTCTGGCCCTACCTCAATTACCTCCTTTTGTTTTAATCTTACTAAATGTGGAGCCAAATATATGTCTGACACCACGTTTCAGGACTTCATGCCTTCCCACCTTGTCATTAAGCCTGAGCTCTAGTATCAACTCCAAGAAAGCTTCCCTGGCCAGTAATCTGGTTTGTATATATCCTGCTGTGCTCATGAGTCTGAGAAAGAGGACACATTAATCATGAGCCTGTGGGGTAACTAAAAGAGTCTAAATAAGTTTGCATGAACTTGCTAGGTATAGATATATTCTGTTGAGTTGAGTAAGTTAGTACTTAAGTAACAACTGTTACTTCCTATGCAGGGAAGGGATATATAAAGCTGTCAAAAAATAATAAGGGGTTGTCGAGACCTGATGGGACCTACCTATTGTTAAGAAGTGGAAATATCTTTACAGAACCAGGACAATGTGAAAAACTAACGGTGACTGTGGAACAGACTGTGGGAAGGAAAATGGTGAAATAAATTTTAAAAAGCTAGATGGGGTTATATCTTACAGTACCTTGAATGCTTGGCACATTGGTCCAATCTCATTTAAAGGAAATATGAGAGGGGGCAAGTTTTGTAACTAGAAAAGGAGCTAGTAAATTTTGCTCTCCACTCTCCTTAATTTTGCTTTCTGATATGCTTATAACCTGAGCCTAGAAAGAAACTGCATAACCTTTTCCCTTACTTCTATATGCTAGTAGAAAATAGTAAATGATAAGGGGTTTTTCCCAATGATGAGTAATATAAAGGAATAATTCTATTCAGCATTCCAAGTGATGGACAGAAGTCAAAAGAATACCAGATGTTTAGTGCCCCAAAACTTTAAAACAATGAAACATTTAAGATTGATGAACCTCAGAAGTGGCCCTTTATTTGGAATTCTGGTGACTTTTTTAGAAGAAAAAAAAAATTGCTGTTTAAAGAAAAAAGATTGAGCCACGTGAAAATATAACCGATTTTTTTAAAACAGAGCAATGAAAAGAAGCAGAGCTGTTTGACTGACTGCCCTTTATAAGCTCTAAGAGAAGATCTATTATTGTTAACAGCTAATAAACACCTGAAACCTGGGACTCAGGAGCAAGCCAGGATTCTGGAACTGTAGGCCAGGCCAAAAGGAGCTTCTAGAATGACAACTTCAGGCTAATACAGTTCAAGTAATACTCCACTGACATTAATTGATTCTTTTTTTAATGTTCAAAACACATTTAGGGTCTTCCCTAATAACATCACTTGAATTTCAGGGATTCCTCAAGTGAGGGAAGAAGCAGGCAGAGTCTTGGATGGCAAGTAGAAGGTGCACAGGGTCATTCCCAACACCCCTCTGTACTAAAATCTGTCCAAGGCTGAGAGAGGCAGTATGTGAGCTCAAACATGGGCTGGAATCCTATTTCCACTAAGCTGGTACTCTCTGCTGTCTTCATCAGGGAGTGCCTAAGCCCTTCATTTCTCCTCAAATCTCTAGAACTCACAACTAGTGTCTACCTCCCTTGCTGTCAGAAAATGACTGCTTCCTTTCCCTGCTCCCCTCCACCAGTATTCAGATGTTTTGAGTACTCAGATAAGTAGAATTGGCTTGTTGGTTGGTTGGTTTTTAGTAGAAAAAGTGCAACTGGCAAGTGGTAAGATGGCTTGGAATAATTTCTCCTTTCTTCAAGAAACATGTCATAGCCCCTGTTAGTTATATAAATGTACAATGAGTAGCCATGTCCAATGTCCTAGAAGGAGAGAGCAACCTGGCCCTTCTGTATTTGAAAGAGACACCACCACCACACCCCCATTTCCTTTATGGGAGAGCCTGGCAGGGAAGGTCAAGCAGATGAAGATATTCTAAAGAAGAGTAACCCTGGAAGGAGTGCTCTGGGCCCAATACAACACTAATTAATATGCAAGTATAACTGCAGCAGTGGAAAAGGAGAGGGGTGCTTTCCAGGGTGCTTTCTGACAATGAAAAAACTGACATAGCAGGAAGATTGTCAAGGCTAGGAAGGAAATAGGAATGGCAGAACAGCTTGGGACTAATCAAACTCTCCAGTTCTTCACCCTACCTAGAGTTTGGAAGCACATATTTTTCTATATTTTGGCCCCTTGTACTACGTGCACCCTTGAGATTCTTAAATAACCCTCTTCCCTTCTCATTCCACATACTGTCCGCAGGTGACATCATCTATTTGTACTGAATATGCTAATGACCTCCTTATCTTTATACATATTTGGCCTCTCCTGTACTCCAGGCCTACTGGACACTTCTTTGGACATCCTGTAAACCTCAAAATTCAGTCTGTTCAAAACTCACTATCTTCTCCCCTTTACCACACAAAGTACTCTCATCCAGGATCAACAAAAAATTGTTATTTATGCCCAAGTGCCCAGGCAAGGTAGGTGGATATTACAGTTGGCCTTTCCCTCTGCCTTCTCTGTACCCTATGTTTGATAGGTGTCTAGCTTCTCAATTCTATTTCATAAGTTAACTCTTGAATCCTTTCCATTTTCTCTACCTCCCACTTTTCCACACTAGTTTAGTTTATCATTTCTCATTTTCAAACTATACCCTGACTCAGGTCTTATCACTCTCTAATTGGTAGCTATTGTTCAAATAGAATAATTCCTTTTTTCCTAAAATGCACACCTAATTACATTATTTCTGGGTTTAAAACCCTTTAATGGCTCCTGTCTACCTCAAAAGATGGCCCTTCATCTGTTCTACCGTTTAAGGCAACTTGAATATTTAATCATATAATCCTGTATCTGTCACTTATTTTTCTATATATCTATATGCATATATATATATATATATATATATATATATATATATATATATATAATGCTATATTTGTCACAGATTTTAAGCTCCACTTACTGTGTCTTGCCATAAAAAATGTTTTAACTATCAGGTAATTAGTTGTCTGTGTTTTTCTGTATATTCTGAGCCTTGTTGAAGAAGGTGTCCCCTGATTCCAAGGTCATACAAATGTTTTTGAATGCATCTGGACCTTATTTGTGTTGAGGCAGAGCTCTGGCTTTTTTTACTTTCAGAGGAATAGTCAGTTACATCAACATCTTCCATTAAATCAACTATTATAATAAACCATTATTTCCTCAAAGAATCAAATTGCTAACTTTGTCATATATTAATTTCTTCTGTAGATTTGGAGCTATTCCTGTATCCTCTAATCCCTTCCACTGAACTATCTGCCCACTATTCTGTTAATGCCAATTTTTTTTATTAAAATGGCCTTATGGTAAATTTTAATATCTATTGAGAACTTTTAAATTATTCTAATAAGTTCCAGAGAAACCCTATTGGGATTTTGATTAGAGCTGCATTAAATTTAAATGTTATTTTAGGAAGGATTTACATTTCTATGTCAGTAAATCTTCCTCTTTGGGAACTTGGTATGGCCTGCCATATGTTCAGATCTTATTTTATATCCTTTGATAAGACTTCACAGTTCTTTTATTTAGGTTCTTTGACACTTTGTTAAGTTTCAAATATCATGCATTGTAAGTTTCTCCATTCTAACTACTAGTAGAGGAAAAAAACTATCAGTTTATAAATGTTTCACATATAATCATTTGACACACTGTCTTTATAATTCTAATCATTTTTGCTAACTTCTCCTGGGTTTTTGAGACCTTCATAATTATAAATAAATGACACTTTCTTTCCTAATATCGTATTTTCATCTATTACATAAGAGAGAACCTCTAAATATACTAAATCTCACTGTTGAAAGTCAGCATCTCTTTTCTATTCCTGATTTTTAAGAAAATGACTTCAGAAATTTGCCATTTAATATGATATTTGCTATAAAATTTGGGTAAATGTCTTTATCATTGTTCAACAGCTTCCTTCCATTCCTAACTTATTAGAAATTTTATTAGAAAAGGTTGCTAAGTATTATTAAATGCCTCTGTGGCATTTTTCATATAATCTTATTGTTCTCCTTCTTTAATTTGCTGTTATAAAAAAATTGAGTTTTGTTTTAATTCAGACTTGTTTTCTTTTTCTTTTCTTTCTTTCTTTCTTTTTTTTTTTTTCTTGCAGCCCTAGGAATCAAACCTAGGGCTAGACTTTATCTTTAGTACTTAACAATGAGACAGCCCTCACACTGACAAATGACAAGATGCCATCCAGGAGCAGGGAAGGGTACATGACAGATTTGAAAGACACTATCCAATGCCTTTATTTGTCCTGATAAATGTTTGGGGACCTTAACTCTTACTTTGTCTGATATGAAAATTGCCATTTTCCTCCTTTATTTTTGTTTGCATTTTCTCAGTGCCTTTGTCTATCCATTTATCAATCAACATCTGTCACTTTGTTTTATGCAGGTTTCTTCAAGTGATAAACATTAGAGCCTGACTTTCTAGCCCGTCTGGCAATCACTGTCTTCTAAGACCACTCACACTTAGTGAACCGAATAATACACTTCTATTGATTCCACCAAAAATACTATCTCCTTTTCCCTTTTCTTACTTTTACCTAATCATCAGTTTTCCTCTCTCCCATTTTTTCCTGTTCTTGTTTCCTTTCTCTGATTCTTCCCTGTTCTTTTTTTTTCCTCCCTATCAATTTGGAACTCCTACTAGGCTTTAAAGTTCTGCTCAGGGTAACATGTTCCCAATAATCTTTAAATGTGTGTATGCGCGCGCGCACGTGCGCAAGTGTGTGTACACACACATATATATATTTTATCAAAGAAAATAACAGTTTTATGTTATATGTGTTTTTATGTAAAAATAAGTTCATACAACTATAGTCCACAAATCCACCTGCTCACATATGCCCCCATCCCGAACAGGATGCAAATTTTATTCTACGTTACAAATAAGTTTTGCCTTCAAGGATGACTCTACTCTTTGAAGAATCCCTACTTAGCATTTATATTACAAAGTGCTAGTCATGTCATTATTGTCTATTTAATTTTAATAATACATATATTGCAAGATTCAATGCTCTCATTATTCCTCTCTTTTTTTGTCTTTCCCTATCTTGGGATTTCTGTTCTGATTCAATTGTCATTTGATAGAGTATTTCCCCAAGTGTTTTCCTCAGATAAGTACCAGGGCAGAAGACTTCAAATGCTTGCACTTCTGAAAATGTTTACTTTTGCCCTGACAAATGAATGATATCTTTCCTGGTTATTAATATTTGAACCTTAGTGTTCTTCCCTCAGGACTCTACCAATGTTGTTTTGGTGTTTTAACTTCTAGAGTTGCTGATAAAAAGTTTGAAGATAAATGATTTCTTTCCATCGCAAATAATTATCAGAATTCCTCCATTTCTTTACATAAAAATAAACAGCTTTCCCTAAAAATTAAGCTACAGTAACTCTTCTCTAGTAACTCTTCTCATTAACTGAAAGCTACAATAAAAATAGTTAACTATTTCAACTATTTTTGCACATATTTGCAACAAAAGGCAAAATGTATATGTGAGAATATATTGATTCTGTGTACAAAGAGTTCTAGGCACACCTATGGATGTACAAGCTTCTTTCAAAAGCTCTCAGGTCAACAGGTTGGAAATCAATGCTCCACCACTGGTCTACCCCATTTAGACTACTATTATTTATAGGCTAAAATTGGCCTTGAGTCTCCGTGTATATTTGCTCACATAATTCTTCCTGCCCTCTGCCTACAAAGCTGTTTCTCTGCCATCTGTTTTAGTTCTATCCTTCCTCTTATGTAGGGTCGTCACATCTAAAGTCACCCAGCCCCATAAACCTCTCTCCCTTAACCGCTTTTCTATTTTAAAGCTTCATGGAATTATATTATTTTATATGTGTATGTGTTTTCTGCCTCCCACACTAAATTATAAGCTCTGTGAGATAGCTTTGGTTTGTTGTTTTTTATTTGGTTTTAACAATTTTTTTAAAAAATTTATATAGTTGTAGATGGACAGCATGCCTTTATTTTTTAATGTGGTACTGAGGATCAAACCCAATACATTCCTCACACATGCTAGGCAAGTGCTCTGCCACTGAGCTACAGCCCCAGCCCTTGTTTTAACGAATTTTAATGCCTACAGGTAAGTCTGACTTAGAACCCAACAAATCTAGCCTTACATCCAACAGAATCACAATTTTTTTTTATATCCACATGGTCTCAATAGGCATTTGAGTTTGTAATTCTTGCTTAATGCATGTTGAAGTCTCATTTCCTAGGTGTTCCGTCCTTAGTGATCTTTCTGTCTCCCTGTTCTGTGTCACCACCAACCATTCATTATGCAAGCTAAAAATCTGGTATCATCTATGATTTATTCTCTTTCAGCTATTATGAGGCCCTCCTCTAATTCTTTGGGCATACGTCATATATTTGTGACATGAAGGAATGAAATATGAGCTTATAGTCTGACCATACTTTTGCCTGCATCTTTTCTCCTGCTTAGATCTCCAGACAGACAGATCTCCAGATAGATAGATAGATAGATAGATAGATAGATAGATAGATAGATTGATAGATAGACAGATAGATACCTCTTCCTTGATACAGACTGAATTCGCCTCTTTTCAGGTCAGGGTGCTGCACATCAATCCCATAATCATCCTTAGACTCTACCTACTCTGCCTTTTCTTCTGGTCTACTTCATGACATTATCATACCCCTCATTTACTGATTAATCCTTTAATCAAAACCATGCTGCAAAATCTCCAGATAACTTCTGAGTCCCAATGCCCTAACCCAACTCCTGGGCTCAGATGCCACAGGTCTGCCTGCAGGTGCCTCTGAGATCACAAGCTGAGAAGATGATGTGCAGGCTGACTGCAGTAAAATAAGTATGTAATTAATGCTTTAGGGTTTTGAAACATATTCTATGTGACTATATTTATCACCTAAAAATATATGAAAGCTATTTCAGGAACATCAAGTTTTTGTTTGTGAAGTGCCACAATTTTGCCAAAAAGTTCAACAACAGATAATCCTTTTACAATATTTAGACATTACATTTACTTTTGATCTAAAAATGCATTGGCGATGCTATTTTTAAGTGTTGTAATTATTGTGATTAAAAGTAGTTTGACTTTCTAAATCATTACTGGTCCTAAATTCTGTAACACTAGACAAAGAATGAGATAAATACCTTTGTTACATAGAAGATACAACAAGCTATCATGTGCTGTATACTTTCAAAACTCGAAATATTTTTCTTCAAGTGGACAACATTCAGAACTCCTTGCAAAACCACTAAGCACTTTATCAAGATCTAAAAAACATAAGCACAATGATATTTGTGTTAAAATATCATCCTTACCCATTACACAATTTCATATTCAAATCATGAGTCTTAAGCCATAAAATTTTGTTACCAATAATTATTTACTATTTATTATGCATAAAAGAATGTGTATATATTCAATTTTCAGATGAGTCAATTACCTAAAATAACTTGAAAGATAGTGGGGAGTACAGAACAGGCATACAAGTAAATATAAAACAAAGCATATTTTGACAAGTATTATAGAAGATAAAGGCTGAGTGTCACGTGTATGTAAGAAACTAATGATCACATTCAGGCTTAGGAGGACCTTTAAAAACCATATAGAGGATTATGTGGTATATTAAATATTATACAGTGATTCCAGGAGCTTGAAATGCAGTTTTCTTTAGAATTAAAACCATTCATGCCCCCCCAAAATCAATTGATATTGATGTTTACTTCCTATTCTTCTTGTTTCATATTATACAATCTTGAATTTGATCAAGAGCTAGATGATTAAGTTTAGCTTTCAATAGTGCTACACACTTCTGAACAATATTAGCATCAGAAAAGTAGAGCTGAGATAGCAGCCATCTATTCATCATTCAGATTATTCCAAAGGACAAATTAATACATGAGTACTAGTTCTTTTGAAGCATATTAATTGCTTTCAGCTACCATTCCAATGGCAAGTATTTTTAACTTTTTAAATTCCTACTCTCCATGATCACCCTCTGCCACCACACCACTCCATATCCCCAAATCATGCTAACACCCTTGTGGTTTCCCCCACAGCTTCTATAATTACATAATAATAATAATAATAATAATAATAATAATAATAATAATAATAATAAACACTCACACATCATCATACACAGAAGGAAGGTTGTTATTATTTTACAAAATGGGATTTATGCACACTTTTCTGAACTCTGCATGTCTCCTCCAACTCTGTCCTGTGAAGAGTCACTCCAAGTCTCCAGGGACAATGCTTAGGCATTGCTGCTAATGTGCATCACTCATTTATTCAGCCCTTTCCCAGAATCTCACACTGTACACTTTTATAGCTGATGTTTAATATCTGGCACTTGTCACTTGTCCTTGTACCTGGCTTTTTTTGCCATGACCAAGAACACCCCAGCAAATACCCAGGTACCAACTCTAAGTAGCAACTTCATGAGCACCAGGTTTGAGGCAATGCCCACAGAGGATGAAGCACCACCCTCCAGGGACACAGTGCATACTCTAATCAATGACCACTGTGTGCACTGTGTCCCCAGTAGGTAGATCATATGGATCCAGGCACAAGGGGTGGAGCAAGGCAGAGCAATTTGTCAACTAGGAATTTTATCCTGGGGGATAAATAACATATGATAATATTGCTTTGTCAGATAAATGTATCTTTTATTTTATTAAAATTTTATTCTACGAGATAAATTACTAGTAGAAGAATTATAGTCAGGTATATCTGTTTTTAATTTTGTTTAAAATTGATTTAATTTAATTAAAAATAAAGTTGCTTTATCAAAATCCAAAAGCTTATAATAATTCACATTTCCCTCATCAATGAATGAGAATGCCTTTATCATATATTTTCACCAGTAGGAGTTACAGATCTTATTATATTGTTAAGTTAATATGCACTACTATGAATGTTCACAGTTTGAGCTTCTTTTCATGTTTCCCAGCCACTTGAATTTGCTCTCTTAAGAACTGCCTATTCATATCATATGCCCAATTTTTATTAGGAATTTGTCAGTTACCCTTAATCAGCTTTGGAGATCTGTTTTCCAAATCTATAGGTTTTCTACAATCTTTTTATGGTCCCTTTTGTCACACATGTTTCTTGTTGTTTCTAGAAATTCAGTTAGAAAGGCCCTCCACCCCCCAAACCCTGTATTAAAGACCTTTACATCTAGACTTTCTTAAAGTCTAAATTTATGCTTAAAAGCATAAATAGAGGTCAAACTCTATTTTCATTCTAATGAATATTCAGATGTTTCATTGCCATTTATTAAAACGTCCATTCTCTTCCCATTGAATAGGAATGCCAACTTAACCAGTAAACTTGCAAAAAGAACTTCCAGCTTTAGATAAAATCACAGGCCCAGCCAACCCCTTAATTTCAGACTGATGAGATCAGAAACATAAAACCCAGCTAAACTGTATTCAATCTCCCTGCCCACAGAAACAATGAGAGAGTATGTGGATGTCTTTTTAAGCCACTAGGTTGATGGTTATTTGCTGAGAAGCACATTCAACTAACATAATTCCCTCTGCTAGATCTCATCAATCCTTTGTCCTCCTCCATTACCACATATGCTTCTTAGGTTATTCACAATATTTTTCCTTTGATGATGGTTTTAATCACATGCTTTGGATATATACTATTGTTTCTAAAATTATAAGAACATGAAAATTGAAGAAATAACTTTAAAAACTAAGAAAAGTTTATTGCCAATATTTAACTACAGATAGCAAAGCTCAATACTTTCAGAGAAACACATGTTATGTCCCTATTTATGTTTGCCCAGACATAATTTATTAAAATGTTTTCAGTTAACTGCTGAAATTTTATAATACTTTTTCTTGACCTATTTGTACTTACAGGAGACATACTGCTTTTCTTTTCCAAAATGAGTTGCCTATATAAAATTATCCTTATACAGGGTTGGGAGGATACCCTTACCTGTACAACAGGTATCAAAACAATATTGTGATATATTATAGGAGCAAGGAGGCCATAACACTGAGTCACAGCTTGAAGGACATAACTGGAATCATTCAAAAAGATGCTAAGTTCCAATGCCACTAATATTCTCTCACATTCAGTCAGTCTAGCAATCTGTAAAGAAAAGGGCTTTGTTACTCAAACTGAGCATGAACTGCTTAACTATTTTCTTAAAGAGGAAGGGTAGGAAATGTGATCCTTGTGGCTTATAACTAGTAACATGAAGAAAATCTAAATTCAGAAACAATTCTAATTCTCCAAGAACACTACATGTAAATAATACAATCTTATCTCAAACTTCAGAATTTTTTTGTATAACAATACAAGTACCACTAATAACAAAAAGGAACCAAACATTTTGTATTGGTGCGATAAAACCTTGGCTATATTTTAATATTAGAAAAAATCTAGCTTTCAAAACCATAAATTATAACAAATAATAATGAAAATATTACATCTCTATAACATTGTCCCAACTTGATAAATAGATTTCAATTTCCCTTTTTGATTTGTGAGAAAATGGTAAATTTTTAGTAAAGCAAACTAATCTTCATTATACTTCTGCTACTTATGCTTTTGCATAAGTAAACTATGCAATTAGCATTTCAAGATTGTTGTAACTTAAAAAGAATAGGAATCCTTTCTTCTCCTTTCCTTTCCTGGGGAAAGATTTCATTATTTTCCTGCATATACATAAAACATTATGTACAAAGGAAGCTGATGATTGGTAGCCAAAAATTTCCATACAACTAGTTTTTGCTAGAATGGTAGTTTAGCATTCTGGAATTCACTGAAGTACTGTAAAATTCTCTTTATTTTCATACTGGATATGATGAAAGAAGAAACAGAAAGTAATGTTTTAGGTACAGGTTAATGGTTGTGAGTAATTGGACTCTACAGGATAGTGAACTTGTCTACCATGCCGAGAGAAGATCTTAATGTATTTCATGGATGGCTTCTCCACACATGTTCTTAATGACTCAGTTGAAAATCAGTTTGCTGTAAGGGTGTAGGTTTATTTCTAAGATCTCTATTCTGTTCTGTTGGTCTGTGTCTGTTTTTGCTCTGATAATATGATGTTTCAATTATAACTTTATAGTATTTTAAAATCAATTAGAGTAATGCCTCCTGTTTTGTTTTTTTTTTTTTTTTTTTGCTCAAGATGGCTTTGGATATCTAGGGATATTTGTGATTCCATGCAAAATTTAGAATCACTTTTTCTAGTTCTGTAATGAATATCAATAATATTTTGATAGTGATTGCATTGCATTGTCATGTTACATAATAAAAAAAAAAAGGTCATTTTTTCTTTTTTTTAACTCTCACATCACCAGAAACAAGCACACACTCATGGAACAGTTTATTAGGTAACTAATTAGAAGAGGAAATAGATAGGTACAAAAAAAAAAAACAACTGAAAAAATAAACAAACAACCCAGATGGCAAAAACATCTATAGTTAAGGTTGGTTTAAAGAAAAGGGAGGGCTGGGGTTGTGACTCAGTGGTAGAGCACTTGCCTAGCACATGTGAGGCACTGGCTTTGATCCTCAGCACGGCATATAAATAAATAAATGAAATAAAGGTCTATCAACATCTAAAAAAATAAAATAAATTTTAAAAAGGGATAGAACAGAGACAACTTCAGACTAGAATTTTAAAAATTAATGTAGGATCATTAGTAAAAGTAAGAGCACTTCAGGGTTGCAGATGTATGTAGAGCAATGATCATAACACCCCTGAAAAATCTATCATAGGAGATAAGTTGAAATCCTGCCTCTGCAAAAGGTATGCAATATTACAATTAAAGAGAATATGGCATTGATTGATATATGACAGCATGAAACTATGTCCAAGTTTTATTATAAAAAGTATTTGAAAAGAAAGTTGCAGAACAACAAGTTGATCAAATCCTATTTTTTGTAAATAATAGGTTTATCCATGTATATTTTTTAAAAATTCAAGAAACACATGAAATGAAATCATAGTATTCTTAGAAGTGGTAGAATTACACTGAGTTTCACTTTACACATTATACAGTTTTGAATTCTGAAATAATACTACTTTTGTACACAGAGGAAAAGAAACATGATAAACTGAAAAGAAGAGAAAAAAACATAAACTTGGGTCCATAAAAAATTATGTGGAAAAATCAGATTAAAGTGACACACCCATACAATGGTGTCTCATTTCATTCACAAGACAGGACACACAATCCCACACTTTTAGTCACTTTAACTCACTTACTTGCTGAGCAGGGAAAACCTCATTGCCTTTAATATTATCACAGAAAAGATTTTCTTCTTTAATTTTAATGTCACTTGTGACAAAGATATTTCTAAGAAAAAGGTATAAAAGGATTGAAGAAGTCTCTGCCAAAATATCTGAATATAATCTGCAGAAGAAATAAATGATGTTACAGGTAGAAATATAAAATGATCTATTTAGCACAAGAACTTGCCTTTTTAGATTCATTTGTTCTCTATATCAACACAATGATCCCAACAGCAACAAACATGCATGGAGTAGCTATTCTTCTACAGTTGCTTAAATTAAAATTAAAAACTACCCTTAACAACAAGTTCACAACTAAGAGAATTAAGCAGTGGAAATATTACACCACAGATACATAAAAATGACTAGTAGCAAAGTTTTCTGATTTTTTTTAATATATACAGTTCTTTTCTATCAGTGTAACACAATTACTGTAGGTAAGGTTAGAAAACAGGGTCATTGATAGCAAACTCAGTTATGGTTAAAGACAGAGAATCTTAATAAGTCTGAGTTTATATGTAATTCTCTTTTCTAAATTACAGTCAACAGTGCCAACCACTGGTAAAGCAGTGAAATCTGCAGTTTTCCTTCTTTGTTTTCAGTATTCTTCTATCGACCTTAGGATTTGTTAGTAACAAAGCTCCTCTCTTAAGCTTTGGGTCCATCTACTCTCTATACCCCCATCCCCTCAAAATAGGAAGGGATCCAACATTAGTTAAGTCATACATGAAGATGATACCCACCATGTTGAACTCTAGAGCTTGCCTTTGCCTAGAGAACTTCAGTTCCCTTGTCCTTGCAACTCAAACCAAACCATCTCATCATCCTCATGATGACATTCAGAAACTTGTCAGTGCAATTGGTCCCACCTATCTCTTTCTGGCTCCATTTCCTTCTTTCTCCAGCTCAGACTATGTGCAGTCTTTTCAAGAGTGACCTTTCTAGCACCTTAAGTTCAGCTACCCCTTGATTTCATCCAATAATCAATTTGCCTGCTGTCACTCGCAGAGGTGTCACTGCCCACTTTCTCTATCCCTGCCACAAGTCAATTATTCATTCACTTTTTTTTTATTTTGCTCATTCTTTCATTCTCTAAAAGCCTACGATATACAAGACACTGTTCTGGGCCTTGGGGTATAAAGATGAATCAAACAGGCCCTTAATCATTAAAGAGCTGGGCTTCACTACAAATTCATGGCACATTAGCACTTCTTAGCAACTCTTCCATTTATTCCAGATGTGCCTTTGTTCACATTCTACAGCCCCTGCTGCCCATCCCAGGTGCTCTTCTATCCTGCAGGCTCTGCCACTACAGTGGCATCCCCACTTGCATTTATTCGTATCTTCATTTCTCCCTTTTTATGGGCTCCCTACCCTCCCACATTCCAAAATTATTCCCTTAAGTCTGTCTTTCCTCTCAAGCTTCTGCCTACTTCCCTCTTGTCTTCACCACCCAACTCCACATAAGTGGTCTTTTCTTGTTGTGATTTTTCATTTTCATTTATTCCTTAGCCAATTAACAAATGGTCTCTGGCCCATCATGCTACAGATATGGCTCTCTTGACTCCACCAGTGGCCTCCTAATGGCCAACTCTAAATGCCTCTTGTTAGTTTTCATCCTAGTCAACCTCTCTGGACCATTTTATCGAGCCTGACCTTGAATCAGCATCTGATATGACGGGCCGGTCTCTCTGCTGATGCTCTCATTTCCCTTGGCAACACATTTTCCTGAACTTTAACTCCCTGGGCAGCTCCCTTTCAATATTCTCCCTTGATTCCATCTCTTGTTTCTGCTCCTTAAATGTAAGCAGTACCCACAGTTGGAGCCCACCTTCTATCTTTTCTGCTAAACAATCATTCTTGGGAGATATTTCTCATTTTGAAGATTTCAATGATGATCTCCATGGACAATGTTCAAATCTCTACCTCTAGCCTTGGCTACCTCTTGAGGTGTCAACACTAAACAAATACATCCACTGGCATCTCGTATTCACAAAGTGATCTTGCTGGAAAACCAAACTCAAAACATCCCCAAATTCATTATCTTCCTCTAAACACTTGTTCTACCTCTCACATCCCCTTAGTAAATGGCTTCCCAGTGCCTTGACACTAAAAATTTTGCTCCATGAACCCAGTTACATAAAACCTAAGTCCTGTGTCTTTCTCCTCTAAAATACCTCTCAAGGCCTTCCCCATGGTACCCAGCACCCTTGTTCATGTTAAATAAGACTACATTTGTGTAATTGAAATTAATTATATTTTTAATATAAATAAGCATTATCGATTGTTTCAACCATCATTTGCATTTTTTATCTCATTGAAGTAAAAGATTTTGTCTTCTTATTAAAGAAATCTCAGGCATTAACAAACAGACGAGGGAGAGTCTGGGTTTTAAATTTGTTGGTAAGACAACCTGAAATTATACTAATGCTTATTTTTGAGACTACTCTTAAACTTTATTCCTTTAAGGAAAAATGACAATAAAGCCAAGCCAAAAGACAGCCTGCCATATTATATGGCTTCCACTAGACTATTTACACTTGCTGATGTTCTAATCCTGGGAGCCCCTTCAAGCAAAGGAAAAGCCTTCAGATTACAATAGTCCACCCATCAGACCCTCACCTTCAGCCCAACCTGACCTTGACCTGTTATGAAAGTCTTCAGGGAGTATTTGTGTTTTCTGGCATAACTGATACTACTTCAATTAACATTTGATATTTTTATTCCATAACATTCATCCACATGCTTTCATGTAATTTTTTTGTTTGGTGTGTGTGTGTGTGTGTGTGTGTGAGAGAGAGAGAGAGATTCTAGAGAGGAAGTTTCTAGCAAGGACTCAAGATCCTGGAATGTATGCCCTTATTATAATTCTGATTAGAAATATTTTTACACAGACTATCTTAACAAGAAATTGAAAATAAATTAATTCAAAGCTTCAGTAAGCAAATTAATATCTTAAAATAATATTTCTAATTACCTTCTCTGTGTAATAGTCATTATAATATTTCTCAAACAAATAGAGGATTGTTCATCCTGGAGTGGTGAGGCAACAAAATAATCCCAAACTGGTGAGAAAACTTTCTTAGCCAACTCATAGTTATCAACCTGATAGGCAACCTACAACACAAAGCACATTGTCTCATGAAATATTTTTATTTAAGAAATGTATATTTTAGAAAAGAATTCTCCTAAGTTCTTATTGCATGCTAATTTCATCTAAAGTTATTCACATTTGCTGTTCTGTTCAGTAGTGCCATAGTGAGGGAACAGTGGGCACTGGCAAGGGAGACAGACACATTTTGAAATCTCTTTTATTTCCAAATTGCATGGAAATTTGAAACTGTGTAAGGATGTTTCAAATCCTCATAAGCAAAACAAAGATCACTTCTGAGCCAAATTAATTTCATTTTCATCTATCTCGGCAGTGCACTCCATTTATTATAGATACTGTTATAATGAACAATCTGTTCCAAGAGAAACAATCAGATTTCCCGAACCCAATATATGAAATATACTTCATTCTTTTCTGCTTCTGACTGACACTTTCAGAGCTTTTGTGCACAAAGAATTCAACACTGAAAAGAGTAAAGAATAAAATAGAAATGCTTTCCAAGAAGTCATGATACCTTTTAAGTTTAACAAATTTAACATTAGACAAAATAAATTATTTTACTGGTGAATCCTAGAGGCTCAGAAGAAAAAAGACAATCATCAACTTACCTATTTCTTTTAGTAGAATATATTTCTTTAAGGATATTTCTACAAAGTATTCTACTTAAATAAATGTGTAAAAGTACAAAATCTTACCAAATGATTTATGTGCTGTTTCAATCCTTTATGAAAACAGGTAAGAGACAAAGTATAAATAAATTCACTGAAGTGAGCATATAAATGACACATTACTAGAATATGTTCCACTTAAGGACCAGAACTTTTCTAATATATCAAATGGTTACTCATATAATCAACCAACCAATATGCTTTTATGAAGTTTCTTTCCGAGCTAAGCACTGAATGAGTAGATTCCTCACAGCTCAGGAACGGTCTCATAGTCTATGAAACTGGAATCAGGTAAAAGACTTAAATCACATGAAATCATAGAAAGACTACAAAGGATATCGTAAGTGTTGTGGAGGCTTTAGAAAAGCAGAAGACTCCAAGAAGCAGGCAGAGATAGGATTTAGACTATCACAGCTTAGACAGAATCCGGGAGGAACCTGTATTGGAAATGACCACAGAGTATTTAAGAGAAACTGGAAGGATAAATCAGACTTTAAAGAAAAAAAATGGGCAATATGATGGATAAGTTAAAAACAGGACATGATTTCTACCAAAAAGCCAAGACAGAACATTCTCAAAAATCAAATCTGGTCTAAGTGTGTGCACTTACAGCTCTATGAATTGAACTCTATTACCATATCTATTTTGTAGATGAGGAAATTGGGAAACTGAGAAGTTGATTTTTTGTACAAAGCCTGAATGCTGGTAAAAGTAGAGAAACCAAGTCTTAGAGCAGCAAATGAGTCACTTCTTGAGGTTGCATCTATCAGATAAGAGTTGGACTAAGTAGTCACTAACATACCATCTAATTCTAGGATTTACCATGGAAAAGAATAAAATGGTATGTAGGAAGGTTGTTGAGTTAATAATTACCTCTCTTCCCTCAGTACCTCATAAACAAATAAATAAATAGAAGTTAAATTTTAAAATAATAATAATAACAATATCTGTTCAATTAATGAACATTGCCAAACCAGAAAAGATGCCATGATAAAAACTAAGGTTTATAAATTCTGGAGGCTTTGTGGGGTTTTAACAGAGTTTCATGATACAAGTATGTTCATGGATGGCTAACCTTGTAGTGAGGTGCAGAATAAATCTGGAGAGGGGGTGTGAAATTAAATGGAGCAAGCACTACTAAAGAGTAATAAAATAATTAAGTTTATAGCTACCTCCTCTTGATATTCTTGACACATAACTTTTCTGGCTTCCAGAACTCCACACTCCTAGTTTTCCTTTTATTTCAAAGGCCACAATCCTTTTCAGTTGCTTTGTCTAGTTCCTCCTCTTTTCCCCACCCTCCTTGTGTTGATACCTCCCAGGGCTCATTCAGTTTTTGCACTTCTCTTCTCTTTTCCCCTTCTGACTCATTCCATAGTGATGTCATCTAGTCTTTTTAATTCTCACATAACTATCCTCAAATCCTTCTCCTGCCCAGATCTCTCTCCTAAACTCCAGATTCATACAATTTATCCTCAGCATACCCCAAACTAAACTTCTGATCCCCCACTGCCCAAAATCTACACCATCCACAACTTTCTCCAACTCTGTTGATATCAACTCTATCCCTCCCATTAGTCAGCTATTATCTCAGAGTCATCTTTTATTTTTCTCTTTATATTTTTTCCATCAGGAACTCTGGTTAACCCCTTTTCCAAACTACTTAGGATCTGACCACTTCTCACCCATCGACTACTGTCAAACTGGCCAAGCCACCTACATCTCTCATTGAATTGCAACAAGAGATAGTGTTTCCCCTTCACCCTTTATGGTCTATTCCCAATTCAGCAGCTATGGTGAACCTTTAAGAAGTCATATTACGCCACATCACTACTCAAAACCATCCAACGACTGCCTATTTCAGTAAAGGTAAAAGCCAAGGTCCTCATAATGTTGCCCACACACCTCTGATCTTTCCGACCAATCTCCAGCCATTTTGGCCTCCTTGCTTTATTAGACACAGTAGTACACTTCTGAAAATCTAGGGACTTTTGCTCCATTCCTTTTGTAGAACCACTGCTTCCAAGTCTCTGCTCAAGTCTCAACATCCTTGATCATCCTATTTAATATTTCAACCTACCTTCCATTCTTCCACTTCACATTTCCAAATCCCCCTACCATACTCTACTTATTTTTTCCCAAAGTATTTATCATCTTCTGACATACTAGATAATCTTCTTACTGTGTTAGTTATTTACTACCTACTCTTACCATTACATTTTTCTCACCTTGCTGAGAACAGCAGTACTCAAATATGATCCCTGTACCATCAGCATATTACCTAGATCTTGTTAGAAATGCAAAATCCTCAGGCCCCAACCCAAACCTAGTAAATCATGAACTCTGATGGGGGAACCCAGAAACCTGTTTAAACAGCATTCCAGATCATTTTGTTGAACAGTCAAGTTTTGGAATCACAAACCTGTAATCAAGTTTGGAGAGTAAGCACTCAACAAATATTGTGTCAATTTTTAAAGTCCTTTCCTGATAGTTTCCATCTCCCCATAAAGGGGGACATTCAGCAACTGCACTGTACTGTAATGTGGTTTACTGGCTCAGAGTGAGTGCCTGACTCAAGCTGGGCATCTCATAGGCCCCTGCAAGGCCAAATGGACCTGCACGTAAAGTTTGGTTCTGATACCAAGGCCAATATATTCTAACAGCCAGGTGAATTTGAGAGAAAGTTTACCACTTACACAGGGACTCTTGGGAAGAGGTGAGTAGGCATTAGCAGGTATGGACTGGCTTAGGCAGAGCAAAGAGAGTGGTTGGGCCTTTAGAGGGGCTAGGAGTAGGACTTGGGAAGACCATGCTGGCTGGCAGTTTAAACTTCCCTGGCACTGGAGGAAAAGGTGAGAGATTACAGGCTCCCTTATCAAACTATCCAGATGGAGTACTAAGGGAAAAGAGAGGAATAAGGTTAAAAATAAGCCAGTGGGTAAATATCAGAAATGAGGTTAGACACTTCATTACATGGATGGACCAATTAGACTATTTCCCAGGAATGTGGAATTAGGATTACAGGAGCCAGCTAGTTGATCTCTAAAGCTGAAATGGAAGGAAATACAAAAATTCAGGAACCACCATTTTTCCTCCAAAGATAAAGAATTAAAGAGAGCCAATTTCCAGAAAAGAGTAAAAAGAACGCAGATATATAGAGAGAACGTAAAAGACCTAGAGCTGGCTGGACCGTAGAGCCTTCCCACTGCCTCGACGCATTACCCTAGGTAAGACTGGTCCCTTACCTACAACCAGGATCTTAGCTGAAATCATAAGTCACAATTATCTAAACAAGGGTTACTGATGTGGCAAGGAGATGGGTAAAAACCACATTTCATAGGAAGGAGAGATGACATCTAGCATAGTACCTAGCATAAAATAGACACTGAATAATTATCCAACAAACAGATGAGCAGAGAGAATGATAATACTTAGAGAATAAGAGACAAAAGAGCTGAAATTTATTAAATAGGAGATGATTATCTTTTTACCCATTATTCTACTATTTTCAAGTTTAAAGTTATAGTCCAAAGGCAGACCTTTGTTAATCAAAGAGTTCTAATAAATTCATCTATAAAGTGGGCAAAATGTATGAACTCCATTTCCCTTGTTCCTGTCACTACCATGACTGCTGACAAAGGCTTCATGTCACATCATCAAACTCTCACCTGTACTGATCAGGAAGACCTGCTAACCAGCACCAGCCCAGATAGCACAGAATAAAAGAAAAATGATAGGGAAAGAGGCACAGAGAGTAGTGGTGAGGGCAGGGAGCCAAACAGTAGACAGGGAGCAGAAAGAGGGTCACTTAAAAATAGACGGCAAAGATGAAGGCTCTGAAAGAACTGGCACATGTTAGGTGTCCGATATTTGACTTCCTGAAACCTGAACAGAGTCGTAGAAAAACATGAGCTGGTTCAAGTGTCAGGCTGACCATCTGCTGCCTGAGCAACCTGGGAAAGCACCTTACCCTCCCTGAGATATTCTTCCTAGAACACAGTGGGATCAGCAGAAAAAGGATTAAATTTATCTCAGTTTCCTCAACTATAAAGTGAAAGCAATCACATCACTTCACAGACTTACTGTAATGAATGAAATAATAAATTTTTAAGTTTTATTTTCTTCTAATTAACAAGTGTATATATTTTTGGATAGAATGTGATATTTTGTTAAATAAACATGAATGATCAAATGTCTATCACCTCAAATATTTATCATTTCTTCATGGTGAGGACATTAAAATCCTCTCTTTTAGCTCTTCTGAAGTACACAGTATGTTATTATTAGCCATAGTCACTGTATTGTGCAAGAGCATTAAAACTTACTCCTATTTGAGAAAAATAAGAAATGTTTTAAAAAGGGGGAGTGAGGATCCCATGAACATAGAAGGGAGAATAGTAGAGGGAGGGGGAATGGAAAAGGGAAGGAACTGCAGAATGAAATGACCAAATGATGCTGTGTACAGATATGAATATATCACAATGAATTCAACTTTTAGGTATAGCAGCAATTAAAGAAAAAAATTAATGAAAAGAAGACTAACAAAGTAGAAGAAAGGGACTAGGAAAAGGAGGGGAAGAGGGAAGATAGTTAGGATTGAAATGCAGCAAATTATATTACATGAATTTATGAATAAGTCAAAATGAACCCCACAATTATGCATAACTATAATACACTAGTAAAAGCATTAAAAATAATAAAAATTAAGATCACTAATGGGGGAAGGACTTACTTCTAACTGTAACTATACTATACTCATTGACCCTGTCTCCCCTTTCTCTGACTACTCCAAACCCTTGGCTCTGATAACTACTTCCATTCTACTCTCTCCTTCTATGAGCTCAGTGCTTTTATATTTCATATATAAATGAGATCCTTCTATGACTGGCTTATGGCTTGCTTCACTTACAGTCCTCTAGGTCTATCCACAGAATTTCCTGGTTTTTAAGCCTGAACAGTTTTCCACTGTGTATGTATCATCAGAGAAATGCAAATTAAAACCACGATGAGATTTCACCTCACACCTGTTAGACTGACTATTATCAAAAAGATGAAAGACATCGAGTGTTGGCAAGGACGTGGAAAAAAGGAAACCTTTATAACACTGTTTGTGGTATTGTAAATTAGTAGAGTCATTTGGAAAACACTATGGAAGGTCCTCAGAAAACTAAAATTAAATCAACAGTCCTAATACTGAACACAGAAGGGAGAATAATACTAATATTGAACAGATACCCAAAGGAACTAAAATCAGCATGCCAAAAAGACGTCTGCATTCCCATGTTCACAATGGCCAAGATATGGAATCCACCTAAGTGTCCATCAATAACAAATGGAATAGTGAACTTTAAAATACCATTTCCTTCTCTCAAAAAGCCATTGTTTCCCCTCACTATTTGATTTATAGTTCAATAGTTTATCCATTTTACAAACAGGAAAAACAGGATGAAATAATTTGCCTAAAATCATAATCTCTAAAGTCAAGACTAGAATACTTTCCACATATTTCTAGTTTTCAATATAAAATATAATATTTTCACATCATCTAGCCATTCTCTATTTTTTTTATTGGTTATTCAAAACATTACAAAGATTGCAGAATCACATCAGTTACACATCCACATTTTTACATAATACCATAATAGTAACTGTTGTATTCTGCTACCTTTCCTATCCTCTACTATCCCCCCTCCCCTCCCCTCCCCCATTCTCTATTTAAATAAGAAAAATAAAAAGAAATGATGGCAAAAAGAGAAGAGAAATATTCACACAAAGAACCTAATTCAAAAAAGTTCCTAAAAAAAATTTCAGGCAGACTAAATTACTAGCTTCTATGTTAATGGAAAACCTGTCATACATTCACCTTGATTTTATTAATGTTTATAGGATAATGTCGAATAAAAGTACAAACTAAAATTTCAAAAGTTAAATTAATCATAGACATCTAGTAAAATTCCTCTGCATTTTACTTCAAAATATTTATGATAATATGTTTTAAAGAAGAGAACTGTCCTGAAACTAAAAACTAAAACTAACCACTTTGATGAAAATTAGATAGCCCTTCTAACAGAAAGGCATGTGAAGCTAGAGTTTAAAAGCTTAAACTTAAGTTATGTGAGAAAGTTTTGCTTCAGCCACTTAACATTAAGAGAGAAGATGCCCATAAACTGTCGTGAATGAACTATAGAACTGCAAATATAGTATCAATAAAGAAACACAGGTCATTACTTCATGACACTTCTCATTATCCCAGCCGTATAGCTTGGACTTTTATTAACTTTCAATGAGAGTTCTGCCAAACGGAGCCCAAGAGTCAAACCACTCCCTGGAGAAAAATTAGGCCTTGATGAAATATTCAGTTCCTCACAATAACTCCATCACTGCAAATTAGGGAACATATTAAATTCCAAAGAAATCAAAATACCAGAAAACCATGAGCCAATATGACATGCTAAACCAATGGTAGACAATTCCTAGCAATTTCCTCAATTTAATTTTCTGTGAAAAATATGATAATAAAAAATGCCAGTGAGATCTAAGCTTATCGCACTAATCAACTATTAGAAGGAAAAATATCACCATAGAATATGATAAAATTTTAGAATAGCCATCAGCTCTACAGCCAACAATAGGCTTAAAATTAGAGGCTTGAGACCTAGGTCAATGAGTCACTCTAGTGTGCTCTTCACTGGTGACATGTTTTAAGTCAGCTTTGCATTGCAGTGACCAAAATACCTGACAAGAACAACTTAGAACAGAAAAAGTTTATTTGGGGCTCACAGTGTCAGAGGTTCAATGCATGGTCTGCTGACTCTATTGCTCTAGGCCTAAGGTGAAGCAGAGCATCATGGTGGAAGAGTGTCACAGAGGAAAGCTGCTCAGAGAATGGCAGCAAAAAAGCAGAAAGAGGGAGAGAAAGTAAGAGAGGATCCAGGGACAACATATAGTACCCAATGGCATGCCTCTAGTGACCTACTTCCTCCAGCCTCCCCCACCTGCCTGTAGTTACCACCCTGAAGTCCACTCAAATTATTAATCCATCAAATGTATTAATCCACTGATGAGGTTACAGCTCTCATAATCTCATTATTTCACCTCTGAACATTCCTGTATTGCCTAACAAATGAGCTTTTGGGGGGACAACTTATATCCAAACAGACAACAGTTATTTCAGCAAAAACATTAATTTATAAGTATATCCATAACTAAAAACAATAATGGAATTTATTCAGTGTTTACTGTATGATAAATTCTATAGTTAAACATATAAGATACATATGATATGCATTTATTATTGATATATGATACTCATATATGATATTCATATTGATATTCATTATACTTATAATGCCTCTGGGAGGTACTATGATTATTCCCACTTCACAGATGATAACTACTTGCTTAGTATCACATGGTTATTGTGAGGAGCTGTTATTGGAATTCAAGTCTGTCTGCCTTTACTGATTTAGAAAATTCTCTTCTATGAATTTGTCCTAAGAAAGTAATCATGGATGCAAAAAAAATTAATATTAATTAAAGATTAATATTCAATGATATGTATCAAAAGTTTTTAATAATAGTAAAAACCTGAAAATATCCAAATGTTCAGCCATAATTACTAAATAAATTATGAGACATCTATAAGATTCAATATCATGGAGTTATTTAAAAATATTCTTGAAGAATATTCTCAAGGAACGAAAAAGTATCAATTATATATGAAATGAAAATATCAGGTTGTAAAATAACATGCATCCTATGATTTAAATTGCATATTATACATAAATTCATATACTTGTGCATATACACATATATAAATATATAAGTGCACATGTAGATGATAGATAGATAGATAGACAGGTAAATTGACACCCCAAAATGAAAGAATGTCTCTGGATCAGGGTTTCTCAACCCTGGTATTACTGACATTTGTGCTGGATAATGTTTGCTATGGAAGGCTGTCTCCTGCATTGTAGGCTGCTGAGCATCCCCAGCCTCTAGATGCCAGTAGCATCCCACTAGGTTGTGGCAACCCAAAATGTTTCCAGACATTGACAAAATTGCCCCAGAGTCAGAGCTGTTACTCTGGATAATAACAGATAATATATATTTTCCTATACATGCATCTCAGTATTTTCCAACATTTCTAAAATTATTATGTATTACATTTGTAAGCCAGGGGGGAAATGTTATTGTAAAGAAGTAAACTTACTAATAGCAAAAAGAATGATTCATATGTTATGTGACTAACCTGCAATCATGGAAAATATGAATTAGAGGAGTTTAGAATATCTGCTGTGATTTTTCTTCCATCATAAATTACTTAGTAAGTGCTTAACAGAGAAACCATAGTGGAAAAAAAAAAACTTAGTAGAAATCTCTTCTACCTGTGTCAGGTACATCCGAGCAGTAACAGCAGAAAGAGGTGGATAAACCAGAATTGGTTTAGTTGTCTCCCCAATAGCATCCCCAACAAGCTTCCCATTAGAAGAATAAGCAGCAACCGCAAATATATATTTTTCATTAGTTTCCAAACCTTTCACTTCAAAAATGCTTTTACCATCAGCTGGAATCTATTAACAAAAACATATTTCAAGTTATATGTGGAAAATCAAAATACTGTGACTTTTAAAATATAATTAGGACAAACTTATAAATTAAAAAAAAAAAACAAACATTTTTTCACTGTTGGATTTTAGTTATGATCCGAGTTGAAATTAGAATAGATTCATTGAAATAATGACTTCATATGGGGAAAAAAACTATTGTCATTAGTGGACTTCTGTAAGATTTCTTGACATTTAATACAACATACCGCTTCTCCTGAATTTGGGAGATGGTTGTTATTGAGCCTCACTTTCCCATAGCTTCCTTGTGCTTTACAACCCAAAATGCAGTACCAGGCCACCTGCCAAGGAGAGAGATGAGCCCATCACTTGCAGTCTGTTTAAAAGATATTTAACTTCTTTTATCTCAATGCAAGCAAAAGGAATACTTTTATAAATAAAAATGTAACTATTCAAATTTTAAAATATGAAATAGACTTATGAATATTCTTAGGTTCAATCTTATGAAAGTAAAGACAAATTTAGGGCTAGCTTAACTGGGATAATAAAGACTAAAATATTATTATTATTATTATTATTAATGACATCATTTTAGCTACAGTTCCTATGTGCTAAGTATCACTAGGAAATTGAAATTGACACATACTTTCTAATATTCATAGCATCCCTATGAGATGGCATGACTATTGCCATAAAAATGGGAAGGTGTTAAATAATTTTGCCCTACAGCAGATAGTAGCAGAAGGTGACCCCAAAGATAACTTAATCTTGATGGACCTGAGTTTTGACCTAATGGGAAAAAAAATATCAACACTGAAATGATTTGCTTATTTTATAATAACATATGACAAAAAAGCAAGTGAAAAAATAATCAAGTTACCAAATTATTCAAAATAAAATGTAAAAATATATATATGAAAAAACCTGGAAGAAAATGCTCCTAAATAAAGATAGTAGCGGGGTTTGAATAACTTTTTCCTCCAGTTTACATGAATCATGACCTTACTTTGATAATTTTTAAATACAGTGATAAACCAAACACAAAGTACAAGTCACAGACACAGCCAAACTTAAACTTGATTAAGTTAGACTGTGGCCCTTCTGCCAAGATGCTGAGATAATCGGAGTACATTATTGGAATGAACTATGTTCTCACTGCAGAGAAAAAGGGAACAAGTTGACACATGAAAGAGTGATATTATGAACAAGACAAACTGTTGTGGGTCATTTGGGTACTACTGTGGCCTTCCCTTTTTCCCAGAAGTAATTCCTAAACTGCTGGAAAGAAGAGAAAATGTAATTGTCTCTAAAAAAATAAAAAATAAATATCTTTGACACCCTATGTCTGCTTCTCCTTCCTCCAAGTCAAAAGAAAAATCCTAACGAGGGAGTTGGGGGGTGAGGGGAACATGAGGGAGTCTAATCTATACAGTGGGTCCCAACTCTGTGAACCAGAATTACTTCTTTAAAAAAAAAAAAAAAACAGTTTGTACAGAATCAACCATTTTTTAAATTGCAGATATCCAAGTCTGCTTGGCTTCAGTGAATTAGAATTTCTGTTATAATTGTCTGACCCCTTGTGCTTTATAAAGGCAATTTCTCAGGTGATGATATATACAACTAATTAAAGAGCACTATTCAAAGACAGGAGAACTGTAAGGAAGAAAGTACACTGAAGGAACCTGGAAGATGGAGGTCAGCAGAAAAAAGTCAGATGAATCTCACCAGAAAATTGGAATAGACTTCCCTTGATTTCCCATGCAAAAGACCACCACTTTTAATAGGGTTTTTTAAAAAGAAAAAGAAAAGAAAGACTCTGTTATATGACTTAAAACAGTTATTGTTCTAAGTTATGCCATGTAAAACAGAATCTGGAGGATAAAACTCTCTCTAAAAGCATTTTTACAAGCAGATTTTATGTTTTTATTTTGTTTCACTGATGGAAACATCTTAGTTTGTGTAACTCTAAGAAGAATGGGTAATTAGAATCTACATCAGAATAGAGACATCATGAACAAATCACTAACTTTGGAAGGAAGATTTCATAAATAATATAAATAGCATTAGCATTTTTAACTATAAAAACAGATTTTAATGAAATGAATGTCTGAACATGAGGTTTAGATAAGACAAAAGATGGCTGAATCTGCACACCAGCAGACTTATCCAGGCCCAGGGCACCACCTAGTGCTGATGAGCAGGCAATTGTAGGTGATCTTGACAGGAACAGCTCTCCTGATCTGTCCTTTACATCAACTTCACATAGTCAACTGACAAATACAGGTACTGCAGGCCAAATATGGGACTCTTGTATCTTCCTACTTCCAAGCATTGTAAAACAAACTAGCCACTAGTTTAAAATATGCAACAAATAAGATTTTTATTACATATGCCAAGATATTTGAAAACAAAAGTAAACCATCCATTTTTCATTCTGTACTTATTTTCCCAAACCAGTGAAGTTCTACTCTTCCACAGATTTTCAAAAATATCCAAGTTGAACTTTAAAACTGCTAGCAATAAAAGTAATGCATTTATTATGGCACAGTTAGATATAAAATGAATGTTACTTTTAGACCCACAATCAAATATCACTGAGTGCTATTTTTAGTTCTACAATCCCAAAACACCATTATTTTTAATTTACCACTAGTACATCAAAGAATGAAACAGCACTTCATCCATGTTTAACTTTATACTTCAATTACCTCACACAGAATTTGATAGATTTTAGACAAATCTAAACAGAATGTCATGAAGATTATCACAAACTAATGTCATCAATTACAACTCCACTAATTGCTTTGATAAACTTTACTACATATGTTCAACAAAAGTAGTGGAGAGACATCAGTTGATATGACAAAACCATTTTATATTATCTCATTTTATTTTCACAGAAAACACTTTGCAAAGGAAAAATATTTTCAGAAAATGTATTTCACCTCCCTAAAGTCATATTGATAGTAAGAAGGGAAGCCAGAATTTTCAACCTAAATCTATTTAACTTCAAAGTTTTTGCATACAAAACATGCTAACAAGAATCAGAGATAAAGCTCTATGTTTGCATACATCATCAAAGAACATGTTGTTGATCATCCAAAAGAAAAAAAAATGCAAAATTTTAAATATAAATTAAGTGGAACCAAATTCTTGTTAGAATTTCAAGTTTTAGTCACATTTAGGCCAAGTTCCAAGACAACAGGGATGGGAGAAAAGACTCATCCTAGAAAATACACGAAGATTTATGATTTATGACATGGTTGAAATTGTTACTTGTTTACATTAAATGAATCCACATTTACTTGGAAGAACTTTGGCAGATTCACCACCTCAAAATTTCCACACTCTGCTGCCTCATCTCCACTGCTGGCTGTGAAAATAACTTCTACTTCTACTCTCTTCAAATGTCTGATTCCACTTAAGAAAAGGACTTCATCTTGAGCGTATACCTAGAGAGAATTGCTTCTTTACTGTTTCTCTTTACCATATATTTGGAGACAGCATGGGTATATAGAACACATGTACCTTAGAAGCATATATATCTTAATCATTGGATGATTTTTGCATAATTAGAAAATGACTACTAAGTTAGGCTAAGCATGATCACCAATACCCTCAATGGAATAGAAGGGAAATGTCATTAAAAATATTCTATATAAGACATACTAATCCAGAGTTCAGTGCTTATAAATAAGACAAATTGGGTCCTAAAAGCAATAATAGTATGAATCATTATAATAATAAAAGTATTTATGTTGCTTTTCATGAGGCAGAGATCATAATGGGCACCATACCTTAACATCAGAAACAAATGGAGTAGGTTTCAGTGTCACAGAACAATGTGTTCGGGATAACAGAAGAGGGGGAGGAGGGATCCTGGTCTTCTTTCTTTTTAAGCCTCCCAAACATTTCTGATATGAATATAGGTCATTTTGTTCTGCTTCAACTTTCTCAATTAAAGAATATGCTTCCTATAATGAAGTGTGGAAACAGAAAAACACATTTCAAGAGATTGAACCTCCTTTATATTTGCAGAAGACTGGTTACATTAAGCAACATTATCTTTCTATATGCAATCGTTTTATATACATATACATATAATTATGCAGAATTAGAAAATGGTTACTAAATAATGCTAAGCATGACCACCAATAGCACATTTATATGTCTAAATGTATTATCATAAGTTAATATGAGGCATTTATTTTTAAATCAAACTCTGAATATCACAATCATATTTCCCAAAAGCATATTTATACATCTAAATGTATTATCATAAGTTAATATGAGGCATTTTATTTTTAAATCAAACTCTGAATATCACAATCATATTTCATTATCCTTAAGAAGTTCATAACAGGGCTGGGGATGTGGCTCAAGCGGTAGCGCGCTCGCCTGGTGTGCGTGCGGCCCGGGTTCGATCCTCAGCACCACATACAAACAAAGATGTTGTGTCCGCCGAGAACTAAAAAATAAATATTAAAAAATTCTCTCTCTCTCTCTCTCTCTCTCTCTCTCTCTCTCTCTCTCTCTCTCTCTCTCTCTCTCTCTCCACTCTCTCTTTAAAAAAAAAAAAGAAGTTCATAACACAATCATATACATTTATACTGATTAATGCACTTTGAGGTATGACGCTTAGGTAATGAAACTATTGAAACATGAAGTTTGTGATGTGAACATTAAGAGTTTCCTAGATACCAGAAAAATGAAGAAAAAATAGACAAAAATACTTATTCTGTAAACCTGAAGGAAAAGCAATCACTTTTTTCAAAGGTTATACACAGATAACATATAAAACAAAAGAGAACATTAAATAAGATCTAAATAATACTTCAAAGGTAAGGTTAAAAAGATTCATCAGTGATATTTAAATTTCCTAATAATACTTAGTACAACAGAACTGCTAAGTTAATAGTTAAAATAATTTATAATGAATAATATTTTAGTCTTGATAGTCCCAGGTAAACTTGCTCTACTAGTTTTTACTTTTCTAAGATATTTAAACATTTTTAACAATAATTACTGATTTTTTATAAACATGATAAACTAGGAAAGTGTTCTCTCTAGAATCATTAAAATATTAATTTCAGTTAATGCCAAAATATCATAAAAGTCCAAATATAGCACTCCTGGTGCTATATTTTAGTGAAACACTAAAAGAATTATCAATAAAATTAAGAAGGACACTATTCCCATTTTATTCTGGAAGTTCTATCCAATTTAACAAAACACAAAAGAAGAAACCCTAGAAATGAGAAGGCAGTATGTCTATCAAATTCCAAGTATATTTTACTCTGATACAAAAACCTGTGCTGTTTCTTCTACAGCAGACATGTTGAGCTAAAATTTTCCACTTGGAAATCTTAACCTCAAACTCAAAAGAATGGATGAGACTAGAGATAGGATTTGGGTGTGCTTCAAAGCAAAGGGAAACAAAAGATATTCTATTTTGAGCATTTTGTTAATGTGTCTTCAATTGCATCACAGGCTATAAAGATCAAGGTACTTCAGATTGTATCATAACAGGTAAAATCAGATTAAGGAAAAATTATGCAACTACAGGGAAGGAGACCAATACCTTGAAAATCTGGAGACACATCCTTTCTCTGGATTATGTTTGGAGCCTAGAAAATAAACCAGCATTGCTGGCCCACATGCCCTGATGTTATCTCACCCTGCTTTCAACCCCATCTCAATTTACTGGCTACCTGCCCTGGGGTACCCACATATAATCCCAAAATTGTGTTAGGCAGTTCCTGCTCCAGTGAGCTAGCTATAATGATCATCTTCCATCTTGACTCTAGCATCTTCTATCTATGCCTATGAGCCCCAAAAGGATCAAAACCTGCTTATGTTCTCTGTCATGGGCTGTCACACAGACATTTCTCAGACTGGCTATTCATCAGTATCATCTCTAGAGTTTAAAATTTTAAGATGGTTTATTTCCAACTCAAAATTAAAATCTCCAGGGCAGGGCTTGAGCATTTGTCTGATTAATGGATGCCAAGGATACGTCTAATTTGCTCTTCTTGCCCTTCAGTGACTCCTCCAGTACTTGATGTATAAATTACAAACCTTTCTCTTGGCCTTTCATTCCAATCATGATCATATTTATTTTCTAGCCTTATCTCCTTTTCTTTCTATTTCCTTCCCTCTCTCCTACCTCCCTCTCTATCCAACCTAACCTCTGAAGCCACAAAAGAAAAAATTTCACTCATCCGCTGAGAACACTACACTTTTTCATGCTTCTGAGAAATTCCCGCTTCCTAGAGGTTCTTACAACTTCTTCTCTGCTTCAAGACCCACTCGAACATCATCTGACACTTCTAAGACAGCACCATGTACTTAGGTATTCCAAGTTCTTCACTCTTTATTTTAGCAGATATTTACAATTTGTAACTTGTATGTATGACTGTCCACAGCCTTTAAACAATAAGTGTCTTATTGGAAGAGGCACTGCTTTATTTACCTCTTTGGGTTCAATCAATGTGTTCTGAATGAAAAACATACTAAATTATAACAGAAGAGGAGACAGAAGAGATTATCTTTTATGATGTATTTAAGCTAGCATGATTAAAATGTTCTCATTGAGTCTTGATCCATTTTAACTTAAGACCTCCTACTCAGATTCCATGACCTGATTTGAAACAGGTTAGCAAAAAAGCATTAAATTTTTAATAAAAGGTCATGAAATAAAAGTTGAAAACACGGCCCTTGGTTTTGGTAAATTAGATAAATTCTATACTAGAACTCAAGACCAACCCTAATGCCAAGTAAAAATTAGAATTCAAAATTAGAGTCAAAAACTGACCTGTTAATTAGATTTCATTAGTAAGAAAATGATTGGTGATTTCTTAAGGGGATTCATCAATTAGAAACAAGTAAGTAGCATGGGGAAGTGGGAATCAAGAAAAAAAATTCCCTTATAACCAGCTACCTTCAATTTTGAGACAGTGTCATCAATAAGGATATGACATTGTTTGCAACAACTAATGTATTATAAAATGACAAAATCTAGATAATCATTCCCTAATCAGAGACCAAGAAGTAGATTTCCATGGCATCACACAATGGAAAAGAACTCAAACCTCACTTTCCCTTGTCTAGCACAGAATTGGGAAATTACAAGGGCTCACTAACTTGAAAGAAGAAATAATCCTTTATGTATCCAGAGAAAGGTTCATCCAGGGAACCTCAGTAAGAGGGGACTTCTACAACTCACAAGGGGAATAAGTTCTGAGTGTTCTTTCAATGATGGTATGTGCTGCAATGTGCCCTGCAAAAACAGTCAGGTCCAAATCATCTTTATCTGGATGTAAATTTCTCTGCCTACAGCTTCCATTAAAGAAAACAAGACCTGCCTCTCTTCACAAGCTACCCAGTGCTGATGAAGACAGGTTGACATTAAATACATTTGACACAAGCTTGACACCCACAGTGCAGCAAAACACTAATGGGAAGATGTAATGCAATCTTGAGGGCATGAATAAGACATATGTAAACAGCTATCGCAGGACTGGAATGATAAAGTGCCCCATTTACTCCTATTGAGCTGACCTCCCTGAGGTATAGTGTGGTTTCTCAACATGATGATGTACATGGCAGAAGAAGAAGAAAAGTAGATTAAGTCATATCCAAGAACCCTGGAAAGGAATATTGCTGAGATTAAAATAGGCAATTTGTAAGATAAACCTAAGAGAAAACAAAGAAAGAAAAGTGTAGTCTTATAAAGAGAAATATCTAAAGCAACACATAATAGTTCAAAAAGAATGTTTCAGAGTGTTTAAAGTGAACATAGTAATAATAATAAAAGCTAACTTATTGACTGCTGACTCTGTACCAAAAGCTAAGCGTTTTAAATGTATCATTTCATTGAATCTTCCCAAGAACCCCCACTTTACAGATGAAGGAATTAAATCAGAGCATCAATAATTTGACTTAGGTCACATAGCTAATCAGCAGCTGAAGCAGAACTCTATTCCAAGACTTTATACTCCTAACCCCTGTACTATCTTGTCTCAATACAAAGCTAAGTTTAAAAAAAAATAAGGAAAGGCAACCTAGATGAAGTTTCCCATGCAGGACCTTTAAAACACTTGAAAGAAAAACAAAAATACATAGCATGCTAAATAATATGTAAATATGCTAACACATAAATATGCTAAAATATTCTGTCTGTAGTTTGAAACCTGAGGGTCAAAACATGACCTCATAGGAGGGGAAGAGCCAGAATGAGAAAGACCTGGCTCTTTTATAAGGAAGATTTCAGCATGGAACAATTAAGAGGTGAGAAGATCCTCCTTCCCTCCCCCCTAAAAAAAATAGAATTGACTTAAATGCTACAAAATCGAAAAAAAAATAATTAAATCCATTTGCTGCTAGCATAGTCAATAGAGTGATATTTAGGGGACACCAATATGTAAATTTGAAAAATATTAAGTCCGGGAGTTATGGGCTTCATCATTAGTTTGGGTTCCAAAAAGGGACTACATAATTATATTGTGTAATTTGTATCAATTACAAAAATAATAATAATAATCTGCAAAGCATAATAGTCCTTTCCTTAGAGTTGAGATGCTATTAATGGAATCTGGAAGTGTTAAACTCATCTCAACTGCAGATTCATTTAGATTCCAACAAATAGCTTTAGGAGAAAACTAGATGCAACAATTGGGGGTTTTTGCAGCAGAAACAGCTGGAGAACCGGGTCTGGACCAAAGCATTCCTGACAGGTAGAGGACCTACTGAACGTAGTTACCATGTGATCAGGACACACATATTGGGAGGAATGACTTGACAAAGTTTCATTCCCTAAACAAGACAAATAAACTTCTTTTCCTTGGTAACTGTTTTCTACTGAGGTGTACAAACTAAAGTTTTAGTCTTTACATCCCAGTCCTGAAGATCTGGTCAATCAACTGGCCCTACTGGCATCACTGGTCTTCCTCTTGAGGACTAGGGTTCCTCGTTACAGAAAGTCCTCAAGGTAATGTTTGGATGCAGTACAGAAAACTAGAGAATGGAATGCTGCCCTGGAAACCTTAGCACTTAGATTGAGGGACATTCCTGTCTCTTTCCATTGAGAAATTTCTTCTGTAAAGGTGCTAGAAGTCCAGCTGGTGGACTCTGGTGGACAGGGTGCAACAACATAAGCCACAGGATGAAGCAGATAAAATGGACTTCCATAAGTCAAACAACGAAGACAGAAAAATAGGAAAAAATAAATCTCCAAATCAAGAAAAAAGCCAGTCATCTCATTTGGAAGGTTAATAAGTTATTATCAAAGGTTTGTCCCTCATTCATGGTAAAAAGTTGGTCCACTTTTAATTGATTTGAAATAAAACAGACACCTGATGGGATTATCTGGCCCCACAAGGATAGGAAACTTTTGAAAAACTGAGACAAAGTATGAATTATTTAAGAGTTCAGAAAGAGACCCGAGTTTTTTATACCTTTTTATGGTACCAGGTGACGCATCAATTACTGATTTGGGGACAATTTTATTACAAGAGCATGATAATGCAAAACATTCTGTAATATACCCAGCGAAAAATGAATGTCAAGGGAAAGAAGTTTATTTGTCTTCTTTAAAGAAAGAAAGTTTGGCAATTATTTGAGCCATAGCATCATTGTTTAGGAGAGTACCCTGAGGACTGATCATTAAGCCTTAACACTTGGATAAAACTTCCACCGAGGAGCAGAGGTGGCTACAGACGGTCACAGGACATTGAAATAAATATTCGGCACATCCCCACTTGGTGAAAATCCTTGCAGAGGATCCCTCATAAAAAGCAGAACCTCTAAACACATCTCTATCCTAATAAGATACAATACTCACAATTTTTCTTAAGTTAAAATAGTTTCATCTAAGAAGCAGAAGGAAAAGATATGCCCTGGAAACTTGAGATTCCCATCTCTCCAGGATGCCCCCAGCCTCAGTGAGAGGAAGGAGTGCATTATGGCAATATAAAAACAAGACGAGTCATAAGAAAAAAGGAAGGGGAAAATCCCAGAGGTTTTACTCTCCTCAGGATCCAAGAGCCCACAGGATTGGTACTGGGAGAATTTCTAAAAGAAAAATAAGGTTTATTTTCCATAGAAATAGAACTGAAGCATCAAAGTCCTCCAAGCATATGATCTTAGAAGCACCTGCTGAAAAAAAAAAAAAAAAAAAGGATGGGAACATGCCCCAGAAGATCATTGTCCCTTGGCCTTGTCAGTTTGGACTACCCACTGCCAAAACTCCATCTTTCAAATGCTGGAAATTCAGATTTAAAGAAGCTCTCCCCTAATACTGCCAAGGACAGATTTCTCCCACCTTAAACAGTGGCAATATCTGTCCATCCACAGCCCTTGGCCTGATGTAAAAGACTTGTCATGACTCGTCTCTACTTTCTCTCTGGTCTCATAGACATGATGAGCCTCTCCCCGACCCTCCTCCTACCCCTGCTGCTTCTAAGCCAGCTACACTGAACAACCCGCAGAATGGCGAGTGCTCTCTGCCCTTGGTGCCCTTGGTGCCCTTGGGCCCTGTGGACACAGTCTTCTCTCTGCCTGGAATATCCTTTCTGCTCCCTCTTTCTCTGGCTACTTGGTATTCTTTCAGTCCTTGACTTTATTTGATACCATGTCTTTCTATATTCACCTTTGCGTCACCTGTCTTTCAGGATTCAATGTCACCTGAGCTCTCCTGGAGGTTTCTTTCAACACCCCCACTGTTGAGTTAGGTACTCCCCTGTATTCTCCTAGCACTCCTGCAATTAAAGCTCCTACACAACGGACCCACAAATCATCTATTTACTTGTCCATGTTTCCACAAACTGGATTTATCTATGAATAAATTTCAGGGAACACAAAGAGCAGGTGGGGACCAGAAAAGTGGGACCACAAAAAATAAGCAAATTCATCAATATTTGTTGAATAAATAAAGGATTTCTTGTTTGTTTTTATCTCTTGTACTCAGCAAAATATCAGACACATAGTGAACTTTCAATAAATATTTGCTCAATGAATCCCAGGCTCTCAAAATTATTTGTTGGATGGATAAATGGATGGACAGATGACCAGAAAGTATTACATAGAGAAATCTTAAATTCCTATATTCTACTTGTTAACCTCAAACACTTACCCTTCGGCTGTCTCACACCCTCATTTCCTAGCCCCTGGTTTGTTCTCATGGAGATATTGAATCTTTTGATATTTCCACAGTTACCTTGATGGTGTTACTTTGTTCCCCATTCAATCTGCACTCATTTCTTATTTTCATACCATGAACATTTAATCCCTAACTTCATTCAAAAAAAATAATCCTGCAGAAGTCTTCGCTGTCATAAACATTCTGCTTCACTTCTACTAAAACACCACTTCAGGATAATGTCATATCATTGTGAGGATGGGGCTCTTGCTCCCCAACCTCAGCAAGAACTTCATGATGCAGGACAGTCCTTTTTCTTGGTGGGAGCTCATCTATTCTTCCCCACTCTCCAATCATCTTCACACTCCCCATTCCAACTGCCCCACCACCTCCATTTCTGGCAGATACCTACGCCTCCTACTTTATCAAATTAATGAGATAAGAAAGCATCAACTTGGGCTGAGGTGGTGGCTCAGTGTAGAGTAGTCGCCTGACACATGCAAGGAACTGGGTTCAATCCTCAGCACCACATAAAAAATGAATAAATAAAGGCATTGTGTCCATCTACAACTAAAAGTATTTAAAAAAAAAGAAAGAAAGAAAGAAAGCATCAACCCAACTCCCTACTTCATGCCTTCAAAGTTTTTGTATCTGTCAGTTGCTCCTTCCCTGCTGTATCAAAGCATGAGGGGTTTGCCCTGCAGCCCACCCTCAACTGAAGATGGTCCCCTTTATCTGTGCTTTCAATCTCATCCTCTTCCCTCTCCTGTAGGACTTTACCTCATACATTAACTTCATATGTTAACTTTTCATATCTTCAATTTCTCTCTTTGTTCTGGCTTTTCATCATTAGCTTAGTAATATACTAAATTCTTCTGTTAAACCCCTCCTAACTCTGTATCCCTCTCTTTAGCTTTTCTTTCCTTCCCTTATCAGCAAATTACTAGTAGCATGACTCTCTGTCTTCTTCCTATGATATTCACATTTGGATTTTAAATATACTCCAAAGGTCCATGTGTTAAAAGCTTGGTCCCCAGCCCGTGGTGCTGCTGGGAGGTACTAGAACCTTTAGTAGACATGGCTTAGTAAGGGGAAGTCAAGTCGTGGCCCTCAAAGGGGATTTTGGGATCCTGGCCTCTCCTTGCTCTTGCTTCCCAGCTACCATGAAGTGAACAGGTTGTTTCTGCGATACACTACCATCATGTTGTACTGCCTTGCCACAGGCCCAAATGCAACCGGGCCAAATGACCATGAACCAAAATAAACTTTTCCTCCTTTCAAGTTGTTTATCTCAGGTACTTTGTCACAGCAATGGAAAAGCTAAGTAACACAGCCAGTGCAAACTTTTACAGATCATACATAGAGGCAAAAGTAAAGAAGATCTCATAACTTGAAATGTGATTGTCATCAGGAAATTAAACTAATATCAACATTTAATAAACCTGCAAGAAGACAGAAGAATTTCCAGGCCAGAGTGAAACACAATAAAGGAATCAACAAGGGTCAGACACATTTTAGTATGCACAAGGCCCTGGTTTAATTGCCAGCACTCAAAAAAATAAATAAACAACAACAACAAACAGTATCAATAAGAAATGAGAGGATCTATTGTTATGTATATCTAAAAAGAACAAATTTTTAAAAATTAAAAGATTGGAATGTAAATTTTCAGTATCCATCTGAGAGAGAAGGTACTTTAGCCAAAGGACTTTTCGCATTTTATTTCCATGGTAAGAAATGCACTAGGCTGGCACAGTGTTGTGTTAACATTGTAATTTCCCTCACTGTGACTCCTGATTTTATTTGGCTTCCCATACAGCTTGTTCCTATAGAAAGAGAATCTCATATTTTAAGAAAGTTCAGGACTAGAGGAATAGAGCAGTACCCCTGCTTAGAACAGACTACATATAGTTAATAATGGAATATAAGAGCAACCAATTTTTTTGGCAGGGGGGTACCAGGGATTGAACTCAGGGGCATGCAACCACTGAGCCACATCCCCAGCCCTATTTTGTATTTTATTTAGAGACAGGGTCTCACTGAGTTGCTGAGGTTGATGCCTCACTGTTGCTGAGGTTGGCTTTGAACTCATGAACCTCCTGCCTCAGTCTCCCAAGCTGCTGGGATTACAGGTGTGTACCACCATGCTTGGCTGTCACAAATTATTTTTAAAAAAGAGAAATAAATGTAACATAAATTGTACATCAGTAATAAAGAAATGAAATATTATTACCATCAAAATTTTCTGTGAAGTTGTACAGGTTTCATCTTTCTCATATAATACAAGAGCTTTCTGCATTAAGTAAATTGCTTTGGATAGTTTGTTCTTCTTTATTTTATTCATTACACTTAATTCTGCAAAAGCAAACATTTTACCAAAGGGAAAGATGAAAATTATTATTCAAATTCTTCTGGAAATACAGGTTATCCCCATCTTAATTACCTGTAAAACAATCATCACTTCTGGATTGTTTTTGCTTTTCTGAACCTTTGGCAGAAATGTTTTTGCTCGCAGTTGGAATCTGCAAAACTGAAGAAGACCTTCATTACAACCAGATTTGTGTCCAAGACAGGAAATAGTTTTAAAACATTAAAGAGTAAGTATCTCTTCGTAAAATTATTGCTTCCTCTATTATATCTTTTTTAATCAATAGATAAAAAATTTAATATATTTACTATGATACAGTTTTTTGTCAGATCATCTTTTATTTGCCACGCTATACCTCAGGACATAGAATTTCCAAATTGTAAAAGGATTTCACTTTTTTAACTTCACCTTAAATAAAATCATTGAGAAGGTGAACTTTTGTTCATTTTATCTTTTGCATAAAATATAGATGGCAAGTCCTGATATGAATCAGCCTTTCTAGAGAAACTGTTTTATCTTGGTCCCTGCAAGAGCTCCGAGTACCCAGGAAGACCAAATCCTGCTCAACTGAAACACAATTGGTTGCCAGTTTGTTAATCTTGGTGTATAACTGGGACTGACCATCATGGTGGTCCAGAAAAGAAAGGAACCCAGATGAGGGAGAAAAGGATGAAGCTATGCTATCCCAGGGAAATAGAAACCATTGGCTTGATTCTTGATTTTCATATCCGATCCTCAAGAGACCTGGTAATATCTTCTTTCTGTCTTTCTGTCCTTGGAAGGTATTTCTGGGTGCCTTTCATAGAGTTTTAATTATTTGTGCTAATTTTATATGCATCACCCTGGGGTGGTGACTGATGAAAAGATGGCAAAAGACAGCATTAAAGGATATAAGGTTTCTTATATGGCAAAGGATAAGGAAACTTACTTGCATGGGGATAGCAATGCAAAACAGAAAGTAATGCACCATTCTCTCAGTACCTAGGGTTTTATAAATGCTAATTAAGCTCTCCTGATTATAATCTTTGGTGATAAGGAGGACAGGATTTTAAGAAAACTGAATGCTAGACACAGATGAGTCATATTTAATAACATGTTCATATATCGGCAACCACTGTGAAGTTCTTGAATCAGAATGATATAAACAGTATTTAGGGAACATGAATCTGGCAGTAGCATACTTAAGTGAAGAAAGACAAGAGAAACAAAGTGCTAATCTGTGCTAAGGTGGTAGTTCAATAAAGCAGAGGAAAATTCAAGAAGCCCAGAGACATTGCAAAAAATAACAAGTAATTCCATTTAAAATTTAACTCAGTTCTACCATCAATATTTTTAAGTGATCTCTGATTTAAAAAAAAAAAATGGCTTTCAAAGACTTATGGACGACAGAGAATACACTATTTAGCCATAACTCCATGGCTAAGTAAATAAGACCCAATTTCTGCACAAATGAGGATAATACTGAGAACAGGGGGCTTTGTTGTTGTTGTTGTTGTTGTTGTTGTTGTTGCTAGGGATTGAACCCAAGACCTGTGCATGCAAAGCAAGCACTCTGAGCTATAGCTCCAGCCCTAAGCTACATCTCCAGCCTGGGCTTGTTTCTTAAAGGAAACCTGACACAATGATTTTAGACATATTTTGAAATATATTTCCTAACTAAATTTTTTCAGCCCAAAGAATGTTCAAGGTTATTATTATAAGTAACCTCACTTATGTATTAGGCAAACATAATCAAGTTTTCAACTTTATGATGACACAGAGATATTTAACTATTATTTGTTTCTCTTTATACCCAGTAGGTCATATGGGAAACAGTTTTTAAAATCACATAAAAGTTTAAAATAAGATGTGAAAGGAAGAAAAAAATAAAAGGATGAAAACAAGGATCTTGGTAGGCACAAAATAATTGTTTTCTTGACTGAATTTTTAAAAATGCTAATAATTTCCTATAATTCTAGGAAGTATAATTATACTTTTTAAAGACGTTAACTAATTTGATATACAAAGTGCAAAGCAATGGAAAGTATAGATATTAATCTGAGAAATGAGAAAATATAATCAAATTTACCTAGAAAACAAGAACTCAGTTACACATTTAACTGATTCTATAATTGAACTTGGCTGAAAACTGATTTAGTATAAGTTCTTTGTTTTGATGACTACTACCTTGCAATTGGTCGAGAAGTACGACAGCTATCCGGTGCTGAGCTTGAATTAGTTCAAGATGCAAATCCATTATGAAAGTATTTGCTGTGATTGGTTTGTAAGAATTTCCATCTACCTCAGGGGCATACTTTGGTCCAGCAAAGTTGAAGTAGAAATAAAAAGAAATATAGTTATCAAAACATCCAAACAATAGCCATGTCCTATTATCACTCAAGTTATCATCTTACTCATAGCCATCAAATTCTGCTCACTTCTTAACCCCAAGCACGTGGCTCACATGCCAGTAAATACGCTCCTAGAATTCATCAGGGTGCTCTTCATTGACATATCCAAAGACTACTTGCTCTTCTTGATTTCTTCTGGGAACAGAGGAATACATTTCTGTCCCATGAAAGGAAAACTACCACATGCTTATTAAAATCTACTTGTAAGGAAGGTCAGTCCTCTTCCACGTTAAGTAAAACTTCAACCCAATATAAGATTTTTCCATTCCTACCTTGACATAGCAGTGGTCAATTACTGGTGATCCACTTGGCAAAGTAGTTAAAACACAATTAAAATTCATCACACCAATTACTTTGTCAAGAAGTTCATAAGCAAAAAACAACTGTTCCACAGGACTTTTCTAAAATAATTTTATAAACAAAAAAAGAGAGAAAACTTCAGCAAAAGTCATATGTAAAATTTCTAAACTCTTTAACAATAATCAAAACCAAACAATAGAAAACTATTTAACAGAGTTTAAATAGTCTAACATCAGCAATGCCATGTCCCTTGCTGAATGTCTTTATCTTGGACTGAATGTCAAGTAGTAGCAATGAACATGAAAATAAAAAAGATATTTCATCATGGGGCTGGGAATGTGGCTCAAGAGGTAGCGCGTTCGCCTGGCATGCATGCGGCCCGGGTTCGATCCTCAGCACCACATACAAACAAAGATGTTGTGTCCGCCAAAAACTAAAAAATAAATATTAAAATTCTCTCTCTCTCTCTCTCTCTCTCTCTCTCTAAAAAAAAAAAAAAGATATTTCATCATTTTTCCAAGCATAAGTTAAACTTTTCACAAATATGTATAACTTCCATTTGTTGTTTTCAATCTGATTTGTTGATTTTTGAAACCTGTACAAAAATGCACAGGTAAATTTTAAAATAGGACTCACATATTTTTGTTGTTTTCACATACTTAATTTAATTTAAAAAAATATTATTTTTGAAGTCTCAGAATCCGAGAACTAAAGGTTTAGACATATAAGTGTCCCTCAAATCCAACATCTAAACTATGATTTTCAAAAATTAAATATCCCTTAAATGTAACTATTCTCACAGAGAAACAAATATAGAGAATAATATAAAGAACAGGCAGCTTTATCTGAGTTTTCAAATTCTCCACATTTTTCCAAAATTTTTTTTTTAGAAAACAAAGCATAAACATATATGCATAAAATAGAAATGCCCTATGTAACTGTCCACAATGCTATTTCTCTTTTCTGCCCCTAGAGGTAGCCATTGACCATGAATTGGTTTTACCATCCTTTTTCGCATGCTTTTAAACTTTCTCCATGTGTATGTGTTCTTAACAATATGCAAAATTACTGTGCATAATTTTTAATTCTCTCTTATAAAATTCTGTAGAGTGCTTTTTTCTCTCAACCATATGTTGTTGAAAGTTACTCAAGTCGGTGTATGTAACTCAGAGGGTCAGGCAGAGTTTGGTTGTGAACACAGAAGCACTCCAGGTATTTTAAGCAGAAGGATATTTAATGCGCAGAATTAGAGCTATCCATCACCACTGGAAGGCATGGGAGAGGAAGGATCAAGAAAGCTGCCAGTGACAATTTGACTTCATGCAATTCTCAAGGGTTCCTCAGAAGCCTCTGTGAATTTAAGACTCTAGGAGATAGCTGACAACAACCTCAAGCTTCTACTTGCTGGTTATGGCTGGTAAATTCATACCTCCCATCTGCCAATGCACAATGAGAACTAACTATCTCTCTCTCTCTCTCTCTCTCTCTCTCTCTCCCCCCTCTTTTGCTTACAAATTCATGCAAATGTCCCTCATTGGAAGACCAATCACCTAAAACACATGGAAATGAGATGCTGGGGATATAGTTCCAGGCTTCCGCCCTATAATTCAAAGGTTACTATAGAGGGGTCCACAAGATACCAAGCTGACTCTAATTCAAGGCCACTCTAGCCATTCATTCCTATAGTTACAATGAACTGGTGTTACTGTGAAGAGTATGCCACAATTTATTCCCTCATCTGATGAAGGACATTTAGATTGCTACTACTAAATATACTGCAATGTCTTGCATATATCTGTGCATAAATACAAATTAATACTTCCCTTATAGTCTTTATATCTTTTTTTCTGTTTTCTCTTTTATTCATCTAAAATTTCCAGGGCATGTTGAACAGAAGAATGACAGATATCCTAATGTGGTTACATCAGTTTTGATTATTGTTAAATTAAAGGGACTGCCTTTAATGTTTTACTCTAGGCATGACATTCACTGAGGTCTGTGGATGACACTTTTTATAGGATAGGGAAGCCTTCTTCTATTCCTAACTGCCCAAAAGAGTCCTTTTTCAAAAGGATGGCTGTGGAATTTTGTCAAATGAAGCTGCACCTCTTCACCTAGTGATGTGGTCATATTTCTCTCCTTTAATCTGTTAATGTCAATATTGCATTATAGATCCTCCTGTGTTAAGTCATCCTTGCATTTCCTGGAATAAACACAATTTGATTGTATTTAACCATTCACAATATATATCTCCACTAAAGAATCACAAGCTTAGGGAGGTTCCTGAGTAATCCAAGTAGTATAAATTCAAACAGCAAACCTCCTGGAGGACAGACCCAAGACTATAAATCAATTAAGGAGAGAGATTTTCTCCCATGCACTTCTCAGGACCCAAATTAAGTAAATTCTCTGTATAAACAGACAGTTTTTTCTTTTTTTCTTTTTTTTCTTTTTTTCTAACATACCTTTTCCTAGGATGTGGTCTTATAGGTTCTAGCTTTATGTGAGGGTCTCAGTGCCAAGCCCATCTGTCAGGTGCCCAAGCCTCATCTCCTACCCCTGGATGGCCAGTAAACATCTCGGCTTCCTTAGCAGTATGCCCAGCAATCCACTGCAGCTCCCATTTTTGAGCTCACTATTTCAGCTTTCAATTTTGGCCCCTAGCATTTACCTTACTTTCTTGTGAGCTCTGAAATATGCCTAAGAGATATTTGTTCAATGTTGTCCAAAATTCTAGGTGTTTTCTAGCAGAAGGACTTTTAAGTCATCTAGGTTGCTATTTGACCAGAAATAGACATCTCTAAGGATTCCTTTTTAAAATTAAAAAATTTCAAAGACCACACACACCCACATATCATCATTATCACAACTACTTCATTATCAACACAGCTAAAAGTTAATTAAAATGTGCTCCTGCTACTGGGCTAAGTGCTTTACACAGACTAATCCTTTAATTGCCATAGCCCTATAAAATATACACTCTAGTTATCATAATCTTAAAATCCATTTGTTGAAGAAACAGATGCTATGCATTCAATAAAACTATAAAATAGTTTCATGTTATATAATCCCAACAGTACCCAATCTATTTTTTCACACTGTAACTTGTACTTATGCAAGATATACAACTTATTCCCCTACAGACTCTGCTAGGTAAGCATATGGATTTTGGATTCTCCTTATGATAAATACTTGGCCTTGTTTCCCCACTTGGCTCCCCAAGGTGGGTCTGAGAATCCCACATTGAGATCTGGTGTACCACATGAGACATAAAAGAAACCATGATCAGCTACCATATACCAGATACTGGTTTCCACAATGTTACCAATATCTCGTTTAAACAAGATAACAACCCAATAGTAATAGGGACTATTAATAATTTTACAAATGAGGATATATGAACAGATTAAATCATTTATACAAGGTCATGTAGTCAATATCACAGTCAAGATTCAACTCCAGGTCTAACACCAAACACTGGACTCTTAGGTCACACCAATGAATCACTTCTACCACATCTACCATACTCCAATACAGCTAAGCAGGCTGTGCACTGCACAACTTTAGGACCTACCATTTAAACTGCTGTCATCACAGACTTATACTTTTATTTAGACAATTTCTTAGCAGATGGCAATGAATAATCTTGAGAATTTAAATAAATTAAATTAAATTCTCAATGAATTTAAATAATAATAGCAATAGTTCATTAATGGTCTGTTTCTTTGTTCTAAGGAACCCCACTTCATTTAGAGGCTTACCTGCCAGAACATTTTTATCTCAAGCCAAAATCTAGCACTTATGACTTCCACTAGGATTCCTATTCCTGCCCCAAGGAATAAATAGAGAGAATGAGAGTCAGCCTCAGAGAATAAGGGCCATTCCACAAAGTCACTGATTCTCAAACTCTAGCGTCCTTAAGAATCTACAATAAGGAACTTTAAGAACTCCACATCCATAATTCTGGTTGAATGTGTCTGGAGTGAGAAGCAGGAAGCTGTATGCTTGGCGAGCACAAGAAGTGATCCCTAAAAAACCCTGTCAAACAGCTATGAGGTCTCCTCCACCTGTTATGCAGGACAGTCTCTTTCCAATTTGAGATTTCTCAAATCCAAGAGCAATATAGAATAAAGAACTGAAACTTAGAAGATGCACATTCGTTTGAGAAAGTAAATTCAGAATGAACCCCTCCCCTTTTCTTCCTATACGTTCATAATGATAACTGGATTAGCACCTAATCCCTTAGGACTTTATGTACTGTAACAAGTACGGCCAAAATGTAGCTGAAACAACACTTTTTAAATGATCACTTGTTCTTATATTTCAAAGGGCTGCTACAAATAAAGATGTATTAAAGACACTTGAAGTTATGTATTTCTATGCATTAGAAAAACAAATATCCTGAAGACTTCTTTTTAATCAAGAGGCAATGCAGCACAGGTGTTAAATGCCGGGACTATGAGGGCAAAACCTCTAAGTCAAATCTCCAACCCCTTACGGTGCGACTGAACCAGTTGGATGTGGTGAAATGACACCACGAGCACATGAATCTACTTGGGTGGATCTCAAAAAACACAATGCTGAGTAAAAAGCAATCTGAGCAGGAATACACACGGAATGACGTTGATCACACAGATTTTAAAACAAGCAAACAATACTCCACACTGACTCAGAACGCACACATAGGTAATAAAAGTGGTAAAATGCCTGAAATTTATAATGAGATATAAGTAGATATTCCACAATGAGAAAAGGGGTTTTATGCTCAAATAATGGAATACGTGGCACTTTATATTTCTTTGGAAAAACACATTCTACTGTGTTCAATCCAAAGCCACTCAAGGTCCATGATCATGGTGCCATTTTCTGATACACAACACCAGCATCACACAGGACAGAGTTTGCTAATGTTCCAGATTTTGCCAATAAATAAGGGAATAAAATGAATGTAGGTAGTGGGTATGGGAATAGGAATGATAGAAGAAGGAATCAGACATTATCACCCTATGTGCATATATGATCACACGACCTCTGTAATCCTGCATCGTCTACGACCTGAAGAATGAGAAGTTATACTCCATTCATGTATGTTGTGTCCAAATGCACTTACTGTCATGTATAAATAATTAGAACAAGTAAAAAATAAGTGAATACAGATGTAGATATATATCAGTCCCCAGAACCCCATTCAGATCTATAGGACAACACAATGCATGATGTACAGAAGTAATTCAAATAGTGTAAGAAAAGAATAATAAAGAAGAGGAATCGCTACTCATCCCCCACTCCTTTCTCCTCTTAAGTAATTGCTCACTGAGAACTTCCCAAGGGCCACAGCTATTCTAAGTGCACTGTGATCAGGTAATAACTCATTCTATCTGTCAAAGGCATTTGCTGAGTAGGCCGTCCCCTCTCTATAAATCTATGAATCATAACACATTCAACTATAAATCTTTTTAAGATGTTTAACTAGCTTATTTTTTTTTAATGATTGGATTTTTTTCTAGAGTAAAAGCAAAAGGTAGAAAAATGTTCCTGTAATGCCTACAGAAACCATAAATTCTCAAGTTTTAAACATTTAAAATTACTTCTACAACAAACTACTGTAATTTAGTTTTATTTGAAAATAAAAAGTCATGTTCTTAACTATATTCTCTACAATGTGTTGTAATACCTTTAATATTGGAAGAACTTCCGAGATTCCTTTTGGAGTCCCAGGGAATATCTTAATCTCTGTTTTTAAAGGTACATCTGGGAAAAAAGAAAAGAAAGAATAAAAACAAGGTAAAGAGAGAGGAGAGAGTAAGAGAGGAGAAGAAGAAACAAAGGGGAAGAAGGAAGGATCAGAGAAGAGAAAAGGGGACATATAGCAAGAAATCATAATCATAATAAATTCTTTTAATCGCTTATCTTTTTAGAAATGATAATCTTAGATCTTAGAAATGATTCAATACTTTAGAATATGACAGAATACTAAATTGCTCCTCTTGTGTGATTACATTTTTTTCTGTATATGAAGCCAGCTAAAAGCGTCTGGCAGAGCCAGGTGCAATGGTGCCCCTGCAATCCCAGCACTAGGGGCGGTGGGGACTTTTAAGGCAGGGATGATTTAAATCCATGAATTCGAGGCCAGCCTGGGCAACCCAGTGAGTCCTCATCTCAAAAAGAAAAAAAAAATCTCATTGCAATACAATAAACCAAATAAGAATCTTGTTTATCAACAAAACAATATCATGGTAGACATTGGTCTTCTTAAACCTACTATAAAGTCTACTTTAAAATACTCAGAACAGAATAGTAAAGAAGCCATATAAATTTAGACAAATATCAGAGAAGACTAGTTTGAATTAGAGGGATATGAATCATAAATATTTATATGACAATGTTAATTTTATAATTTTAAAATGTATTTAATAATTCAAACTAAACAATGTATTACTTAAAAATCTAATAGACGTCTTAAGTAGACTATCGTAAGTAATATAGAAGAATGGCTTATACTTTAAGTTCAATGTGCCAATAAGATGATGAGAATATCATTCTTAGAAAAGTTATAAGAATTTATATATCTAGCCCACATTACATCAACAAATTAGTTCCCAAATTTATAAAAAGGATTTCATGCTCCAAAATCTACTAGTTCTTTAGAGGTGAAACATTGTAACAAAGAATTAATACCTGAGATTATACTTTGCCCATTTAAAATTAACAGAATAAAATAATAGTCTTCTAAAAGTAACTAGTAAACAAAGCAATACAATTAAGTAAGAAATGGGTTTTTTAAGTATTTTTTAGTATTTCAGTTTTATCTCAGATTACAAACATCAATGAAGCACAATGCTGACATGCCTAGTTTCCCCTAACACAAGTTATCCTGTGCTCTAATTTAGGCTTGTCTATTTATATTTAAATGTGTATCAGTTAATAATCTCACCATTCATTCATTCATTCATTCATTTTAAAAAACCCATTTCTTACTTAATTGTATTGTTTTGTTTAGTTCTAATAATAGAGAATCTAGAAAACGTCTCCTTGCTGGAAATAAAAACTAGAAAATATTTTTTTTTTTTAATCTGAAAACTAAGAAGACAGGAAACAAACTCAGGCAAGGATCCAGGAAAGGGATGAAGGCCCAGATCCTGGCAGGGAGCCAGGGTACAATGGCAGGAGAGCGGCCTTTCCCGCTGAGGCTTCTGGCAGTTCTGAAGAAGGAAGGTGAGAAGCTGAGGGGTGATTTGTCAGCCTTCAGGGGCTGAGGCAACAGGGAATTAGGACAGGAGAGAACAGAAAAGGAGATAAAATATAGAAGGACATGATTCATTGCACTGATCTCATTTGAACTCCCCGCTTCAGGGAACGTGGTCGGGACCAAGAACATAACCACAACCAAACGATGCTCTCCCCCCCTTCAAGAAGCATTTGGAGAAGTGGGAGAGGAGAACACAGGAAAGGGGATGAAAGGGAAGAGAGAAAGAACATAAAGATTAAGAGAGGAGGAAGAAGAGACATAAAGATTAAGAGAGGAGGAAGAAGAGGAGGTGGTGATTAGGGATGGAGAAGGGAAAGATATGGGTGAGGAGAAAGCACAAAGGGATGTGTCTGCCACTGAACCAGAGAGCATGACCTTTTCTTTTTTTTTTTTTTTTAATTTTTTTGATATTTATTTTTTAGTTATTGGCGGACACAACATCTTTGTTTGTACGTGGTGCTGAGAATCGAACCCGGGCCGCACGCATGCCAGGCAAGCGCGCTACCACTTGAGCCACATCCCCAGCCCATGACCTTTTCTTTACATGCACTCGATTTAATCTACATCATTCCCTATCTCAGATTATAAACATCAATGAAGCACAATGCTGACATGCCTAGTTTCCCCTAACACAAGTTATCCTGTGCTCTAATATGCTTGTCTATTTATATTTAAATGTGTATAAGTTAATAATCCCATCTTTCATTCAGTATTTTACCTGGATATTTTTTAAATTTTCTTCTTGGGCTTCCTAAAAACTCTAATATTTCACTTAATCGTAATGTGACCTCTGCCACCACTGCAATGTCAATGTCTTCCAATTTATAGTTGTGAATCACTTCATTTATCTGCCACAGAAGATAAAACCACTAAAAAGAGAAAATACAGAGCAAAATTATTAAAATAGATTACACTGTAGAATTAGACATTTTTCAAAACTTAGCACTTCTTTGAAATCACCAAGTTCTAAGTATAAAGAAACATTATACAGGCCTCCTTATTAATACTTCCTATTATAAATAATATAGTGATACTAAAACATAATATCTAATAATAAACCCATATAAATTGATAAAGAAGATTCATACACATATAGCTCTAATGGCAAATTTATGATCTGTTATTTTTATACATCACAAAATGTTATCTATATCCTCAAAATTCTTATTCTCCCTTTAAAGCAAAATTTGATCAAGATCAAAGTCCTTCAGATTAGTGGGGGATAAGCAGGTGTTTCAGCTTCCACTCTTGATGCCTTAGAAATCAACTTTCACGCCTATATCCCCAGCTGAGCATATAAAAAAAACCATCACACTTTGGAACCTAAAATGATAAAGCAACATTTATGCACCCACATCATTACTTGAAAGAGCACATAATTTAAAAAAAGAAAAAACACACCTACGTATCTTAATGTAGCTAATCTTAGGAGACTCAGAATCCCTAGAGCTAAAATATTTATTACCAGAATATCTTCTCTTAAATTTCCAGTTTATAATATTCAAATGTTCAACCCTGTTCTTACCACAAAATAAATAGCTCTATTAAACAGTCCAAAAATATGACTGCAGGAAGAAAACATGAAACTACTTACTTATTTGTATTTTCTATTATTCATCTTCTTAATAATTTGTCCAATCTCCTGTGACCTTAGGCATACTATATTTATTCCTCCCTTTAAAACTGAAATACTAGCCCACTCCCCAAAACAATACCAGGGCAGAGGTTCAGGAACACACATTAAAGGAAAGGCTCATTCATCACTACAAAGAATATCTTTCTAACATATCCATCTGCAAATGATTATAGTTATTAGGGGCATAAATAGGGAAATTCTAGATTTGAAATATATATTGCAACTTGAATTAACAATAACAAAAAAAATCCAAAGGGAAACAAAAAAGAAATACCTTATTACTGTGGATTTTCTGGGTGAATTTTCTATAGTCGCTTCTGGACATACTGATCTTCTGAATTCCTAATTTGCATTTCTGCCACAGGAACATTATCATGTCCACAACGATTTCTTTATCAGGCTGAACATCCTGAAAACAAAAGTGATGAAGTAAATGAACAAGGATGATAAGCTGTTATGTATAAAAAATTACAGTGTGCCAGGTGACACTCCTCAAGCTTTATCTATATACTGACTCATTTAACCTCATACCAACCCAATAAGCTGAGTGCCGTTACTATCTGCCTCACAAATGAGCAAACTGAACACAGGAGATGAAATTGCCAGAAATAATAAGCAGACCAAAGGATCCTCACTCTTAACCAAGGCTTATTCTGTCTCTCTAAAAAGTCCCAAACACTTTAGGCAAGTATGAAAATCAATAAGTTCCATCCAATTTTGAAACTTTTCCCTTTTTCAGAATCTTGTATTCAGATAATAAAGAATGGGGGAGGGGGATAGTAATTTGAGAGGGAAAGGGGTTGGGTAAAGGATATAGTAGACAAGGTATGGGAGAACTTCATACCAGGTATGAAGTTCAAGAGCGATCCAGAACTAGTATGCTTCTTGGCAAATCAAAGTTACTAAATTCTTTTCAAAAGAAAACCAAAGTTGCTCAGTATATGAAGTTCATGATTTAAAACTACCAAACTCTGTGCTCTTTTGAAGCAGCTTTAGGATTTAATTTGATATATATCACACTGAAGTACAATGCTTGGGAACATAAGAGTTAGAACATCAATAAATGTTTACTGAATTTAATTGAGCTGAACTAAGACATAATTATTTTAAAATGGACAGATGAAAGTCCCTTAGCCTTTCAAACCTTGATTTTTATTTTTTGTTAAGTTCTCCCACTTCCTTTCAAAAATTAAGTACTTGTCACATGTTATAACACAGTCTAATAAACCCAGAAGAAATGGGAAATACTTTAACAGCAGAACTTCTTATATCCCTTACTCAGTTTCACTTCCCTGGGCAAAAGCTTAGTATAATGCTCGGTAATGGTGGGTCTCAAATGTAATTGTATATCAAACCAAACTTTCAAACAAAATTCCATCAGAATCTCAATATTATATGCAGAATTAGTAAAAACAGGTTAGGGTGCCGCTGCTCAAATTTGGGCTTCTGAGGAACTTCAGAGAAGCCCTGGGGACCCCTGGAATTCAGATGGAAAACTAGTTGTACTAATTGTACATGAGCAATCATAGCCATGTATAGACCATTTCTAAATGCAGACCATCATGCGAAAACAACTCCTAGCAATAACCAGGCTTTCATCAGGGGCTAAAGAGCCCCTTCTCACCAAGCATATTAGCTCTCCCTTTAATTTAACCACTGCCCCATTTCTTTCATCATTAGAAACACAACTGGCCTTGGGATTTCCCAACAAGAAACAGAGTAACACCCAAAATCTTCATTTTCAATAATAAAAAGAAACTTAAAATTACAAACCATGATCTAACTCAAGAATTAAATAATACATAACTTTAGGTACAAATCCTGTGATATTTTAAACCTGGTCTTAAGTTAGGCATAATCTTGTTCCACATTATGAAGTTATTCAAAAGAGGTAATTCACCTGGGGAGAGCTACAGACACAGACATACAGGACAGCTGCCAAATGAAAAATATCTTCTGAATATCCATAATTCCTCACATAAGAATCTGCATTCAAAAAGTAAAAGAAAACAAAAAGTCAATCATAAAACTTCAAATGCCAAAGACAGAGAAACACAGAAATCCTTCAAAAAAAAAATGACCCAAATGATATCTGGGCAAACACCATGTCAATAATTTAAATGCTTCTATATCAAAATGAATCGAAGCAGATCTAACCCAATTCAAATAACTATTACTAGTATTAAACCACTATATGTAAGTTCAACTGTATGTTACACTATTTGTACGTCCAAAGAGAAATTGAAGAGGCTTACAATATTAAAGTACATGTAAAATGGGCAGCTGAAAGAAAAATGATAAGAATATCTATTCAGAAACCACTAGAAGAAAAAGTGCTTCATGACTTGATCCAAATGATTTACTGCAACTGAGCAGCCACGCAATGCCTTAAGAGCAACGGAAAATATGAACAATGAAATTAAGTAATTCTCATTGGTCTAAAAATTAGATCAGGATTTCAAATACATTAACAATAACTTTTAAGTTATTTAAGTTCTACAGTGGAAAGTGCTACAAGCTGGAGAGAGGGGAGACCAGACTTGCCCTTACTAAAGTGAACCAGTTCCTTTGCTCTTTGATGCAAAGCCCTGCTGGCCTCTCACTGCAGCAAGTCAGCAGCTAAGAAGAACCTCGTTCACCTCATCAAAACTGTCACCAAAATGGCATCACCTGGTACCCACCTATTTTTCTGATCTTGCCACCTATCTACTCCCAAACTCCACCACTTCCACCAGTGCCCTCCAAACACATATGCCCACCATTCCTTCCATCGCTAAGTACACCCTTCCCTCAGGGGCTTTGCACCTCCTGTTCCCTCTGCCTTGAACATTCTTTCTCTCAATTCACCTAGAAAGAGCATCTTTTATCCAATAAAAATAAATTTTTCAAAAAGGTAAATAATGACTCACCATGTGAAACTACATGCTTTAAATAAATTTGAGCTGACTCTCCTTCTTTATAACTGTCCAAAGGAAGTATCAAACCTTTGTTTTTCTTTAGGTTGATTAGTGGTTCAATTGCAATCAGAAGAGTTAAATCCTTCTCTGCTTTCTTTGACTGTGGATCATCCTGCCTCTTAGAGAATTACATCCCACAAGTTAAACAATAATCCAATGTCATTTTAACAAAACAAAAACAAATGAATGGTTTTGCATATATTACCTGGAGAAAATAAATAAGCTGCATAGCTAAAGATTCAAATAAACCCCATTCTTCATAAGTAAATGCTAATTTTATAAACTTTACAGCAGCATCCAGAGAAATAACATTTGTTCTTTCTATCATAAGCTCCGTAAGAGGTGTGTTGGGAAAACCAATCGTTCCACTTGGACCAATACTTGAAACTAGAAAAGAAAAGAGAGAGGTTTGAAAAGCATCCTTGCAAAGAAATGTTGGCTAAACATTAGCTATCAGACACTGCCAAGCACTAGGAAACAATGTAAAGGAAAGGACACAATCCCTACCTTCACTGAGTTACACTCAAGAGGGCAAACAAGAAATCTAAGTGGGCAAAAACAGGCTGCTGCAGGGACAAACAGGAAGAGCAACCGACACAGGCTCGGCCAGGGAAATCTACCCAGAAGATGCATGGAGAGGCAAACAGAATTAACAACAGTGGACTCGCCAACTGGGAGCTAAGTGTGGACTGGAAACTCGAGAAAGAGATCTTTAATTGGGATATATAACTTGTAGAGTCACAATTACACATTCATCATAAATGGCAGGATCCACTGTAGGCACTGAATAGCTGCAGAAGAAACGTCAAAATTTAAGAGAAGAGCAGAGGGAGAAATGGCACAAAGGGAAGTGGTTAGTGGGAAAAGAGCACTGTAACAAAACTACCAAGAGTGAAGAGGAAAAGCGACCCTCGAATAAGCAATGAGGTTGTCCAGGACATTCTCTGTGGAATGTTAGGGACAGAAGTTTTCTGATACATAAATTTCAAGAAAAGAATTTAGAACAGTGAAAATAGCCAATTCCTTTAATAAATCTAACTGTACCAAGGAGAAAACATAGTAAGGAAGCTTGAATGAGGAAGTGAGATACAGTGATTGCCTGGAAGGAAATAACTGCCGGAAGGAGAGGAAGAGGAGGAGGAACCGCCCTTCCTTGGAAAGAAAGATGCAGAGGGGGCAATCATTAGGGTTTGAGTGAAGGGAGTCAAGGAAATTCTCACCAAGAACTTGATTTTTTTTAAGAGATAAGCCCTAAACTGGCACCAGAGGCTCTCTGCCTTCAGATGAGTGCACAGGCACACCACACACACACACACACACACACACACACATACACACACCCCACACACATACAACCACACAGAGGCACATGTCATACCACAGATGCACCACACGTAAACACAATCTCCACCAACACCACACATGCAATTATATATATATACACTCATGCCACACCACACACACACAAAGCACAATGTACACACGCCACATACAAATGACAGAATACATACATACCACTCACATACAACCACACTCAGAATTATGCCATATCACACAAAACACACAAACCATGCATTACACACATGCCACATCACACACAGCACACATAACACACATACGCATGACACATTCCACACACATGCATGCCAAATACACTACACACACCAACACAACACATTCTGCACACATACCACACACATATCTGCACATCCCACACCAACACACACATACACACCATGCCACATACACATATTCATACTACACACCACATACAAACCCTACCAACACACCACACCAGACACACACACACCCCCCACATGCATGCCACAGGCATGCCAACACCATGAACACACATACTGCACAAACATATACACCATATGTATATCCCACATAATACAACACACACTGTATGCACATATCACACACATCACATGCAATACACATCACAAACCACACACATGCCCATACCACACTACACACATGTTCACCACATGCACATGCCACAGACATCCATACCACACACAATACACACATACATACTACACACACCAACATACCTAACATACCACACACACATCACACACACAATGGTACACACCACAAACACCTACTCTGAACACACATACCCTCACATGCACAACAAACACACCACACATATTTCACATGCAAACACACTACATACACATGCCACACACACCACACATCAACACACCATATACACACACCACAGACTACACCAACACACATGACACACACAAATGCACACCATATACACACTAATGAAGTTTGTAGACACCTGGTGAAATTGATGAAATAAGGGAGAAAGCAAACACACCATGATCAGGAATGAAAAAGAGGGCACCACTGCAGAGCTACAGAAATCAGGATCATAATGAGGTATTATGACTCTGACAAAAATTGTAAAATACTGGTTAAAACATAAAATTTTCAAGGGATAAATGGTATAAGATACCATTTATCAAACTGGTAAAAGATTTAGAAAAAGAATGAAAATGAAAGCTGAATAATTTCATATTTATAAAAGAAATTGAATCCATAGTTAAAAACTTCCACAAAGGAAATTCCAAGTCCAGATGATTTTACCAGTAAATTCAACCAACATTTGAGAAGAAATAACATCAATCCAGCACAAATTCTTCCACATAATAAAGGAAGAGAGCACAGTTCTCAACTCACTTTATGAGACCAATATGTTCTTGAGGGTCAAACCTAAAAATAACATCATAAGAAATGAAAATCTCTCTCTTGAACAAAAAAGCAAAAATGAAGTAAACACTAGCAACCAAATCAAGCAATATATAAAAAAGTCAAATCCTCACTTAGAAATTAGATCTATTCCAAAAATACAAGGTAGCTAAAAATTAGACATTCAATGCAATTCACCATATTAATAGAAATAAAAGAGAAAGCCCTTTGGTCAACACAGTGAAACTTGATAAATACAGAAAAGACTTTTGATAAAATTCAACAACTTCAGGATAAGAATCAAACAAGCAAAAAAAAAAAGACACTTGGAAAACCACAAATAAAAGAAACTTCTTTGATCTGAAAAGGCTCTCTATAAAAATTCTTTAGCAAATATCTTTACATCTTTTTTTTTCAGTGCTGGGGATTAAACCCAGGGCTTTACGCATGCTAGGCATGTGCTCTACCACTAAGCTACACCTCAAGTCCCAAGCAAATATTTTAACTAATGGTCAGATGCTGGAAATGTTCCACCTAAGATCAAAAGTGAGACAAGGATGACTGAAGACACCACATCTTTCCCATGTGTTCACTGAAGATCCTAACCAGTGCAGGAGTCAAGACATGAAAGAAAAAAGAAATTAAAAGATTAAAAATTGGAAAAAAGGATATAATTTTATTATTCGAATTATCATTTGATTAAAGCAAGGTTGCTGAATTCAAGGTCAATATATAAAATGCATAAATTCTTTATCAGTTTCTCATAACTATCATGTTAAAATTTTTGTTAATCGTGGCTACCATAAAATAGTATCTTAATATCTTATTTACTTATTAAAAGTTCTTTCCCAGCTATAAACAGTTCTGAGACAACATCACGAAGTTCCACTTCATCAGATACAACAGGACCAGTTTGTAGTATTCGCCTGTTTGGATCAGAAAGAGCCTCCAAGACAGCCAGAAAGCGGGATGCGGAGTTATCAAACATTTCATCTAACAGCCGGTCTGTGATGGTACGTGGCCATGGCAACTGGAATTAAAAAAATATACAGTCCATTGTACAAGGCAAACAAAATAATGTTCATTTATCTAACACTGAAAGACAGAGGTCAGTTTAACAGTGCAATGGCTGCTTCTAGGGTTTCCATTTTTCGAGATGTCACTCAACTCCATTTAAGTTTATGTCATGCTGCTATTACATCAAGACGTTGCCATTTGTTTCTATGTTTGTGTTTCCAAGGTTGTTTATTTTGGTCTTTTTATTAAGGCAGCCTCATCTCCATACACTTTGTGGTACCTTAATTACAGCCTTAAGGGACCAATACGCAAATTTCGGTGGCCTAACTATCACTTGGGTGCTTTTTTTAGATTCAAGACCAAATCTCCAGACATGCCATAGATTTGGATAGGGCACTGTTTCTAAGCACTGCAGAAAATTCTAATGTAGAATGTCTCAAACTCAAATTTGAAACAATGATTTACATAATAAGTAACTAGACTTGTGCTAGTGAACTTAAGGAAGAGCTGATCAGCTGTGTTCTCATAAACTAGGCCTGAGTTCCCAGCCGCTCTGCTCTGTGTGCCGTGGAATGGCTTCACCGCCTGCAGATGGCCCACCTCCACACTTTATTTTATCTGACAAATGGCCTGTTCTCTGCATTTAGGTTGCCTGGAAGTTAAGACCAGTAGCTCTAGTTGGCATTTCTAGAATCCATATTCAGGTAAAATACCAACCATATTTTTCATAATTCTCTTGGGGGGGGGGGGTGGTGTTTGTTGTTTGTTTATTTTGTTTTTGTTTTTTTCTCTTCTTGAGGCTTTGGACTATTTTCCCCCAAACATCAGCTTCCCTGCTTTAGCTTCTCTAAAAACTCAATAAAACTTGACCTCCATGCTTTGCCCTTTCTTTCCTTATAAACAAAGGAAAGGGCCTCTTCTAAGATTTGTATTGTAGATTAAAGCAGAGCTTTCAAGTATATATATTCAAAAAGCACAATGAACTTTCTAATAATTAGAAGTATTCAAAATGAAACCATAGTTTTTCACCAGTTGGTGAAAAGAATAAATTTGTTCACAAAAATATAATAGAAAACAAGCAAAAATAGGAATAGAACATTTATCAGAACTATAGACAAATACTAAGTAAAATATTTTAAAATATAAATACTTATAATATCTATAAAAATGTAAATATAAAATATAAAGCTGAAGCAATAAAAATAATGGATTGTCAAGTATGACAAATGAAATATGAATTTCTATAAAAATAATAAGTTAATGAGTCCATTCAAATATATCTTAGAGTAAAATATCTAGTAGATCAATAGATTGAAAGAAATCATTAAAAAGGAGATAAAAAGAGTAAATACACTTGTAAGAGAAAGGATCAAAGAAATAAGGTTAAAATGACAAGCCATTCAATTGTATAACTGAATTATCAAACACATTTAAATTTGCTAACTGATTTAATTAAAAAAAAAGTTCCAACAAGTAATATCAAAATAATAATACCTTGCAATAAAATTGGTACATGCAGGTTACCACCTTGAAAATAAGAGTACCCATATTGGAAACACTTTGGCACTATATGCCAAGAGAAATAAAAATATTTGTATGCCTTGATTCAGAAATTCTACATTTTTAATTTTATCCATAGGAAATAAAAGAAAGAAAAATAGCATTCCTGAAGATGTGAGTTACATCAATATTTATAATAATAAGAATTGGAAATAACTAAAGTAATAGCAGTAAAAAATAGACAATTTGGGTTACAATCTACTGCTTAGGATATATTATTAACCTTTCAAAATGTTAGAATGGATGAGAGACTAATTGACACAACCCACATAGTCCATTCCACCTCTAAATGCTGTGATCTCCATGAATCTACTCCATGAGATATACTATGCTAACTCTCCAACATACTACACCTCCCCCAGTTGAAATCCACTTCTTGTCCCCAACCAACTTTGCTTACTTTGGCCTCAAAACTATGATCATGCTCTGCTTCTTTACTCAGAATGTTCTCTTCTCCTTTTCCAAGACCATTCAAAAAGCCAAGACTATGACTTAGTCTTTTCAGCATTGCACTATACTTAAAAACACAGGTATCTAATACATGATGGTTGAATGCAAGAATGAATAATAAATAAACAAGCATAATAGCTAATATTTACTGAAGACCTACTGTGTGCAGGAAAAACTTTATGTATAAGTCATTTAATCCCCACCACCATTATTTTCTTCTTAAAACTTTTCACAAGATATAATTTCGTTTATTTATTACATAGTTTCTCCACTAATCTCACCTATCTTGCTCACATAGCAGACATTTTTAAATTTTTTATTGAATGAATCACTAAATATTTCATCTTTAGGAGTCTGAATTAGTAGTTCTTCAAAAAAATATTTTGAAAGTCAAAATAATTTATTGTGAGAAAAGAAATTAATTACAAACAGAAGTGTTCTCAAAAATAGATGTAAGGTATATTGAAATTTCTTTATTTTGTGGAAACATAATAAAATAATTTCATACTAATAAAAGTAGGACATTCTGCAATACATGTCAAGGTAATATGACATTATTTTAAACAGGGCTAATCTCTGTTAGCTAATCTCTGTCAAAACTACCCACTAAAAAAATTATAATTGTTTTCTAAAAAAAACATAGCACCAGAATTTCTCATACCACAATCATCTTGAAGGAAACCAGGAATAAATGAGCCTTTAATGTAATTTAAATGGAATTTTATACGTTTTTCTTTGAAAGTATATTTTATTTTGCTATCAAGATGACTGTAATTCCTAATGTGCTAAGTCATGACAATCTTGATGACAATATTGAATTTTGGTTTGCAGAGAGGAAAAAAAAATGCTGATAAGGAAAAAAAATTACACCCTACCCTCTCACAAAAACAACAGCATTATTATTTAACAATACCAGCAGTTCATTCAAGGCATCTATGATTTGTTAAGTTATCACTGTCACCAGTTACATGCCATTGATCAGTATGGGACAGGATTTTAAAGGAATATATGATATGTACTTCTAGGCTGGCTATTCATAGGCAGACTAAAATCGCATTCAAACAGTACCATGATCAAGTATCAGTACTTAATTATCATGATTTCTTTAAAAAAACAAGAAGAATTTTTTTCTAAATGTCATAAGAAGAACTGAGGAGAAACAGCCCAGTTCTTGGAGCAGTGAAACAATACTGGACTGAGACGCAGATTTTCGTTGTAGTTTTGCCAGCAGTTAGCGTGTGAAGTTTAGCCAGTAATTTAAATATTCCAAGCTTCATTTTAATCATCTGTAGCAGAAAAGAGATGAATTAGGTGATTTCCCAAGTCCCCTCCAGGTTCTGAGACTCAGTAACTCTTCTCTTGAAAACTACTCATCTTCTTCCCCCTCACTTTCATTTTCAGTCCCTACATACGAGCCCACAGAAGAGAGTTGGTGGCCATATAGGACAGTAAGGGACAACTTCCAAGAGATACCAAACTGGACCTTGAATCATATGGAGCTCAGAAAGGCAAAGGGGGGCGGGGACCCCCACAAGGCATAACTTCATCTCACTCCCTCCCCTGTGACAGTCCCTAGTGCTATTTGCCAAAGATACACGTTTTTGGTAGGGGCTGTGTGACTAGTTGTGACATGAAAGAAAAGGCTCAAGTCACTTCCATGCAGAGCATTATGACCCAGGCAGGATCTTCCAGAGCTCCCTTCCAGATCAACAATTTTCTAAATGAGTGCTGCTGCTCAGCCTGGCCCTGAGCAGCTGCCAGAAGTTCAGAGCCCTGATAACTCTACCAGTATCAGGCTCCAGTGGGAAATCACCTGTTTTAAGCCACCTAAGGTGCGAGGCCTATTTTCTGCTGCAGTATAATCTAGTTCCTGAACACTCTCAAAGGAAAACCCGAAAGTGATTAGAATGGGTGCCTCTTCCTTCTATCTTCAAAGCACACTAAACCAACACTAAGCAGTCAATGCAAGGGCCCATGCAGACCAACTCAGAAGCCTGCTCATTTGCCAGACCCTGTTCATTCACACCTTTCCCAGGCTCTCCCTTACCCTCTCATCTTAACATTGCAAAACCTGGATTGTGCTAAGGAACGAAAACCTTTTTAGAGAAAGGAAGACAGTGAAGCCATATCTAAGGTGGGAAAACATTCTTCTCACCATTTGCCTATTGGTGCAGAGAATCTAGGGCAGGATTTAATCACTGATGACTATTAGAAAATACAGAATAATAATACGAATTCACTGCAAAAAGAGTCTTAAATAGAGAAGAATTTTTAGACTTACACTTTGAGCTTCCTTTAGATTAAGTCTTATCTTTGGTCTAAAGATAGTTTTGACTTTTCTTCTAGATTCAAATACTCCTCTTTTGAAGATCATCACCGCCATCTGCCTCCAACAGAAGAATATATGAAGTAACCATGGGACACATTTCTTCATGACTAATATTAAGTACCTAATCAACTGTAAAGTGCAGTAAATTTCTTTTATTTCATGAAATTTTTATACCTTTATTGTAGCCTCTCTAAAATATCTTTTGGATTCATCCTGTGATTGTGAAGAACTCATTAATTCCAGTTGCCTTAACTCATCAATTTTAGCTAATCCACGCCGAGCAAATGCCTGTGCGCAATGAAAATAAATTCAGTTCATAATAAGTTAGAACACAGTGATTAAAAATGTATGAAGATAATATATTTTGTCATCCTAGACACTTGATTTAATCTGTGAATTAAACTGCAGGCTGCTGCTGACTCCTGGTAATACAGTATCTATCCAGTCTATCATTTTCTTTAAGTACCACTAAACTCTACAGGTCTAAACTTATAAACTGTCACACAGGCTAAATTTATGAATCATGAAGTTCAAAAAAAGTAAGGAAAGCTAAAATAAAGGTAAGATAGTACCTTCAGATTGTCATTTCCTTGGCATTACTTACACACACACACACACACACACAAACACACACACACACACACACACACAAAACCATTCTCAGGTTCTCTTCTCAAATCCTAACCTTCCTATTATAACATACTGTATAATCTATTCAATCGTTCACACTGTCCACTATATTGTGAGGTCCTTAAAGGTCTCATTCATTTTGCACCCCAATACCCAGGATACAGGGAGTATTGAATAAATATCTGAGGAAGGGAAGGTGGGAAGAAGGCAGTCTTATCTAATCATGTCACCAATTTATAATTCTCTAGAGATAATAACAAGAGTTTAAAAGAGATGTTAGAGTTTAATAACAAGCATTCATGCCAATTATTTTAACATTTCTTTGCAATATTTTATTCATAATTTATGATTTTTAATGAAGATGATTCCAGACCAACTGCATTTTTACATGCATGGAGGGTTAAATTCTCCAATTAGCAAGAATCCCAGCAGCTATCAAATGATCAAAACTCCACAAATGTTTCATTCCCTGATAATGTTAACATCTATAGAACAAAATGTGCCACCCCTGGTATACTAAAGATAACTATCCATGTATGATGAATAGTTTCTAGAATGTATCCTGGGCTATAAAAGTTCCCCATGAGGGTTGAATTAGTCTATTCTTCTGCCCTGAGGCCACTGCCTTCCAACACTTCAGAATTAGTCCAGGTGGGAAAAACTAATGTAAAGAAACCTTCAGTTAGGCCAGATGATTTATTTGTGGTTGTGAACAGAATACAAGCAGGTATTTATGCAGCTCTGAGGTCTGTGTCCTGCATAAGACTCCCAGACCAAGCTATTGAATAAGGACTGAGAGCTCCCCCGTACCCTCTTGGCCCAGAGGCAGGGGTGCCTGTTTCCAGTTTTCACCAAGATCTGGCCCAGTGACCAATTCAATACCAAATACTATAGAAAAATTGACCTCCCTCCCGCCATGATGCTGGGGTTGGAACTCACAGCCTCAAGAGTGCTAGGCAAGCACTCCACCACTGAGCTACACCCCCTTTTTACTGTATACAGAGATACTGCATGAGCCAATGGAAGCCCCTGCTGAAGTAAGTTGTATTTCAAGTACAAAAAAAAAAAAAAAAAAAAAAACAGAATGTAATAACAGCGGCTGGAAGCAGAGGAGACGCAAGATTAATGTAAACAGGTGGTACCGAATACAAAGCTAAACAGGAAAGGGCTTACATGTGTGAACAAAAGGAGGAAAGAAAGATACTAGAAATTATTTTCAGAAGACAGGTGAAGAGGGTGGAAGTTAATTGAGCATAAAGGAAAGAGCAGAAAGTACAGCAGGAAATCAACAGCATGGAACGGGCACGCAGACTGCTTCAAATAAAGGCTGGAACTGATGCCCTGGCTTCATTGCAATTCTTTGGTTGTTTTTGTCTTGTTTTGTTTTCTTGAGGGCATCCCAAAGAAGAAAATGCCAACTAAGCTGTATTTCAAATGTCAGAACCACCAGAATCTAAGTCACCTACCTCCCCATGGACGCCCCCTTGGCAGTCATAGTAGCACTGGCAGACGGCGGTGTAAAGGGTGGCTCTCCACGTCAAGTACCTGACAGACAGGAGCGAGACCGAGGACTCCATACACATGCTGGCCCACAGCAGGTATTCCAAGGCCTGGGAAACAAAGGGCACAATTGAATTTATGGCCATTTTAATGATGATTCTGCTGAATATCACCAAATTCTAAGTCGTGAGCAGAAGGTGCTGACGACTTAAACCAAAAAATACCATTAACAGTGAGTCAAGAGAAAACCAATATTGAAGAATAATTCAGAGAACTCAGGATCTCAAGGTAGCCATTTTGGAACATGTTTCTTAGCTCCTAAACTCAACCTGTGAGTCCAGCTCATTTTTATTAAAATGTATCAAGAGCCAACATTAGCCCAGGAGTTCCCTCCAAGGATACAATTGTTACTGGCTGGCCTGGAACCAGGATTTTATTCTGGTATAGGAAGGTAGGGAAAGTAGGAAAGGCTGGGATCCAGCGATGCTTAGGACAAACAAAAATTAAGATCAAATAAATCTGGGTTCCAGTCCCAATTTTACCTCTCCTGATCACAACACAGCAGAGCTATTATGGAGAAAGAGATGAATACGTACTAGTACGGTATTTGGCATGTTGCAAGCATTCTGCTTATTACCAACATAATTATTTCAAAGGTACAATTTGAAACATAATGGTGGGAGAAGGATCACAAGGCTACTGCTCTGTCCATAGGAACATACACAACAGCTTCTGATGCTCTTCTAGCTGAATGGCTTTTCCCTACAAGTCCACTGGTTAATTCTTCCTTGACAAATTCTTCCCACAAACGCTAGACAGGGAAACACTATGACTGTTTTCATCTTTACCCTTTATTCAAAAAGATTCCAAAAGCTCAAAGGTTTACTGGATTATATTGCTTTTCACTTGATTTAATATAAGAAAGAAAATGTGGTTTCTGCTCCACATATTATTATAAGAAATATTACTGGGGTAAAAATAAGAATCTGTTGAGCTAAATGTGTCAGAATCCCAAATTCTAAATTCTATCCATGAATATTCCAGCCCTCACCAAGTAGGAGACGACCTGTCTCCCTGGACTCTTAGGATACCTCCTGTGTTTACATATTATGTGTATACATATTATCCACATAAATTTCTATGCACATATGTACAGATTAATTATCTCTGATCCAAAATGCTGGGAGCAGAATTGCTTTGGATTTTGGATATCTTCTCATTTTGGAATATTTGCATTATAATAATGAAATATTTGGGAGATGGGACCTAAGACTAAACACGAAATTTATTTATGTTTCATATATACTTTACATGCATAGTCTGAAGGTAATTTCACACACTATATTTAGTGCATCTAAATATATTTGACCCATCACTTGAGATCAGATATGAAGTTTTCCACTTGTGGCATCCTGTTGGTGCTCAGAAAGTTTCAGATTTAGAAGGATTTTGGATTTTCAGATTAGGGATGTTTATCTGAATCACACATCATATCCAATTGCATTAACATTACATGTGTGACTCCAAAATTAAACTGTGAGTTCTCTTTGAGAACTGGAACAGTGCCTTATTTATTTTTGTATCAGCAGTACCTGGAATATGGCCAGGTACATAGCAGATATTCTCAAGTATTATTAAATGAATTCCATAAACAACCTCGAAGTCAACAGAACCAGTCACAGGAGAGCTGACAAGTATCCTGGATTCTTGAATAATGATAATAAATTTGTACAACAGAATAAAGCCTCTCTTCCAAAAACCAAGTAGATCTTCAGTGGTTGAGGAAATCTTTTTTAAAAATATATCTGTAGTGGGTCAATGACCCACCTTGAAAAGGTAAATCATTGAAATCCCTCAGCTTCACATACATAAAGCAAAACTACCAGGTTGGCAGGATTGTTTAGTAGTTAAAAGTAAACTTAAAAACACCAATAATATTTAGACCCTACTATCATCTTCGGAGGCCTCAAGGACAGGCTCTATAATGTATACACAAGCAGCTCAGCAGAAATCCAAGGGAAAGAAGGCTGAAAAGGCAGAATTCCCCAGAGTCTGGGCAGTTTTAATTCCAAAGGAAAGAAACTGTTGGAAGCAGATCAGAGTTTGACAACAAATTATAATATTCTTTGCTCTTCCCTGGAATCTCTCACTAGCATGTAAATTCACTTAGGAAAGGACCTTGTCTGTCTTGTTCACTACTGTAGACCCTGCCCCTTGTACTTTACCTAGTAGATAACAGATAGGCACTAGTTGTTTGTTGACTGATCAACGAACTTACATTGAAAAGTTTCAGTTCATGATGCTAAATGTGGAGTCAACCAATCATAGAATCAAAGAGATGAAAGTCACTCTATACCTCTCCCCACTCAACATCACCAGCACCACCACTGGACGCCCCACAACTCCCTTTCCTGAGAGCTCCTGTGTCTAGTAACAAGGAACCCACCACATGGTGGCAAAAGTCAGTTTTCAAAATGAAAAGTACTTCCATAAACTAAAAGAAAATCCACCTTAATAAACCTCCAGTTATGACTTCAGGAACAATCCCAAATAATCCAAAACCTAACTGCCGAAGTACAGCCTTCCAAGAAAGAATCTGAAAACACCTAAGCAACCTGCTCTCTCCTCCAGTTCTCTCTCCAGGATAAATTCCTGAATATTTCCAGACCTCCCTTCTCCAACGTGGTTAGTCTTAGGTAGCTTTGCTCCAGGTATTCAATGTCCCCTTTTAAGGGTATGGCTAGACCACAGGATGGTGAAAAGATTCAGCCCTGATTCTGGACACTATACTCTGGTAAGTCAGCCTGATGAGAAATTCACAGTCCTCACACCCCTTGAACTTTTTCACATCCACTGTTCCCTCACTGCCCCATTTGGATTTTTGCATTTGAATCATTGTGGCTGAGGTTGGAGGTATAAGATTAAGCCATGTATAAATTACCCCCTACAAATTCACATGTCTTTCCAAAATCCCTCAAAGCTCCTGGTATTAGAAATTTCACATTTCAAAATAAAAATAGCTTCAGCTAACAGTTGTTCATATTGTATTCGGATTTGTCTTTAGAATAAGAATTAAAGAAAATCACAGATTTTCATGCCAGAAGGAACTTTAAATTTAATCTAATCCGATTCCAAGAGGCTAAACTGCTTCTAAGCAAGAGAACCAGGACTGGAATTGAGGACTTTGAAGTCCCAAGTGCAACATTCTTTCCACTACATAGAGAAGCTGTGACAAAGGGGAGAAGCTCGCCAAAAACCACTTGGAGTCCTAAAAACTCTTTCAAGTTTGAAGATTAAAAGTCATTTCCCAAAATAGGCTGGGTGCAGTAGTGCACGCCTATCATCCCAGTGGCTCCAGAGGCAGGAAGATCACGAGTTCAAAGCCAGCCTCCTCAGCAACAGTGAGACACTAGGCAACTTAGTAAGATCCTGTCTCTAAATAAAATACAAAATAGGGCTGGGATGTAGCTCTGTGGTCCAGTGCTCCTGAGTTCAATCCCTGGTACCCAAAAAGAAAAATTTCTCAAAATGACTTAATTTGTGGCATTTTTTTCTTATCCCTAAAAGCTAGAAATAATTATTTCTATTAATATAAATAATTGGGATACATAAAGACTATTCTCTGTATACAAAAAAATACTTTAAAACCCAAGTTATATTCACATCCCAAACTTGAAACCAAGCAAGAGCATGTTTCAGTTATCAGTAAGGGAAAACACACACACACTCACACACATCAATCAGGTTAGCCACAAGATGGCACTGCAGCCTTACTTATATCAATTTATATTTGAGGAAAATGAGAGTGAAGCAATTTCAAAGTTGATTTGGAGTTTGTGCAACGGTGTGTGGAATAACTTGACAATTACTGTTCAAGCCAAATACTTCACCAAACTATTTCAATTTTATAGTAAAATGAAACAGAAATAAAGAGGTTTTTTTTTTAGAATGAAATGATTCTATGTATTCTTTAATGTTTGCCAAGTACATATACAGTTTGTTTTAAATGCCAGAAGAGAAACAAGATTGTTCTATAAACAAAAGCAAAGTTGTCGTATGTATTTATGGTAAAGGGTTTCATATATTCTTTAAGCTTACATTGGTGCCCTGCCTCAGCACTAAATTGAGTTCCAACTGGGGAAAAGCCCCTGGTTAGTCCAAGTCTTCAGGATCACTTTGAGAATTGAGGGTAATATTAAAAAAATAAATAAATAAATAAACCTCCCAAACAGTTACCCCACTTAAGCAGGTAAACCTAATGGAAAGGATTGTGACAGCATTCAATTTAGCAAACAGACATGCATTATTTGAAAGATGATGAATGCTAGTATAGTGTGACATTGGTTCTGGCCTCAGCACCCCTCTAACTAGATGTGTGACCTTGAACAAATTAAGCTTTCCATTAAATTAAGATGGAGGTAATAACAGCTCCTTTCTCAAAGTGGCATCTGAGGATTAGATAATGTATGCAAGTGCTCAGTAGCATATCAGATGGTAGGCACTCATTCAACAGATGATGATGATGGTAGTGGTAGTGGAAGTGGTGACAGTCCCACCTAATCTTAGACTGTGGTATTACCATGAAGGCAAAGCCTACACACAGTACCTGGAATGGAGTATGGACTTGGTAATAACAGAGGGTAACCATAATGCCTAGATATATAAATGGAAGTTTAAATTTCTTTGGAATGACACTAAGAATAGCCTGGTCTGTTTTTCATCTATTTTAGGCTATAAAAGACTTGAACTCTAAAGTCACTACAGAGTTAGTGTCCCTGAGACCAGGAGGTCTCTGATGTAGTGGAACCTCACAGGGTTTGACTCCATTAAGTGAGCCCATTAAAGCCCATTTATAGATTAGTATCCAGTTATCAGAGAAAACATTCAGCCTTTGGTTTTGCTGACATGTATAACTGATTAGAACAAAAAAATATTTTTTTAAATTTAAAGCCCATTTATAGTTTCAGCCCAGGAATCAATTTACCAACCAGGGTTTGGAAATTTCTGGGTGAAAAGTATTAATTTCCTTGAAACCTGCTGTATTGAACAAACTGAAAGAATTTCATCCTGACCTTCAACTACCAACTGTACAGCCACTCCCCACCCCAAAATTCTTGCATGTCTCACTTTCCCCACTCCCATCCTACAAGACTGGAACCGTACGCCTGACCTCCTCCACTTATTTTTTCAGACACAATCAAGTTACATGAGAGAGAGAGGAAACGTCTTACATAGGTTATAAATAAGAAATTATTTTAAGATGATTTTCACATTAAGTTAAAATTCTCTCAACATTAATAAGTACAAACACTAACAGTCAAATGTTGGCACAGATGTCTCTGCCCCTTCAAAGTTTTGGCAAGCAAACACCAGAGCAGACCAAACTATGATGGCTTCTGTGAAGCAGTATTTGTTGCTACAGCAAGTGCAACAGACGTGTACAAATTCTTTTTAGGAACTCAACTGGAACTAAATGTGGAATTGTTCAAATAATCTGTAGGCCAAATTTATATTATACTGAGGGACAGTATTATCTCAGTTTAATTCACACTCAAAATGCTGGCCCAGAGTTTGTCCAAGTGACGTCTAAGTTCTTCTCAACTCAAGGAACAAAACGGAAAGAGAACCTACCATTCATGTTATCTATTGAGCATACAAATATCTTGCTTCCATTTTTATTTTTTTAAGTGTTATTGACTTTTAAGATACTTGTCTGTTTTGAAAAATTAAGGGGAAAAAGGTATCTCTCCTGTGTGTTAGAATATTCAGGATAAGCTTTCACAAGCAATAAGGAAAAATAAAGTAGTAATGTTTCAGACGCCAACAGCAGCTCCAGCAGGGTCTCCATGGGAGTATATTCACCCTTCTTGGCCTACATCCCAAATGACTAGAAAATAAATGCAGAAAATATATATGTCTCCTGCCGATGAAAGTGCACCAACATTTCAGGGAAATCAACAGAAATGTCAGCAACTTCCTCAAGCTAAAACTGAGCACTGAGGACTGGTAAGTGAGAAACTTATTATAAAATTAAGTCTCCTTGCCCTCCTTTAGGTCTTTGTTCACTCAAGTAGCATGTGGGCTATAAGTAAAGTCCAAGAACCGTTTAATATAAATAGAGTAGCCATAGTTTATCATCTAAACCAGGACACTTGTAAGACTGAACTGGGGTGCTATTAATAATTACTTCAGGACTAGCATAAATAGGACTGTCCCAAGGAAGCCAAGGGGATGGTCTCCTTGTTCAGTATCAAGTATGACAAGTTAAGACTGTCTAACAGCCATGGAGACACTGGAGAATACCTATCAATTTTAGGAATGACCTTTCTTTTCATGAATACTCTATTGTCCACATTTTTACATGATTAATATTAAAGTAAAACAAAGACCAATAAAACCATATAACATATGTATTCACTAAATTATATTAATTCTTTGTTTTATATTCAATATATGGTATAGTGAAAGCCCTTAAGAAAAATAGGAATTAAAGGGAAAATACTTTGTTAGGACATTTCATACCTTGGAGGATTGACCTACGATCATCAGTTTCCTGCAAATGGTGTAAATATAAATGGTGCCTAGGTGGAAAAAAAAATAATGTTAACTTATTTTATACTCAAATAATGGAAATTGTATATTATAACTTCTGTGGTTTAATAAGTCTGTAGTCCCCAAAAGAAACAATCTCATGAGAAAGTCTAAAACTGTAGAGTTAATAATCAGCATAATTTTTCTTGTCACTTATACACAAAAATCATGAAAATAACTAATATGGCCATATTTAAAATATCTTGACACAGGAATCTTTTAGTCTCATTTTTGAAGGCAATTCAGATTTTGAAATATACTAAACAAAAGAATAGTAGCATAAATAATGTAGACTGTGCTTTTATTAATTCATGTAAAATGTTACTGTTTCCCCTGGTTTCCTTATGATTGAAAAACTAAAGATTTATCTCCAAATAAAATTAGAATGCATATTTAATCAACATGGCACAATACTCAACAAGGGAACTCATAATAATTTAAAAGTCATATAACGGTTTACATTATATTCATTTGCAGTCTCACAGAACATTTATCCAATTCTAAAGATATGTCTTATAAACAGGCTAATGAAAAATATAATTTCATTAAAGTATGATTTTATATCAGACCACCAAGAGAGAAGGCTGGTGCAGGGTTGGAAGGAGTGGGGAACATCACCATACATTCTTCTGTACATCAAAGCCAAAGATGCTATAAACATGCCCAAAAGATGGCAACATGTTTAAAAAGGCATGCAGTTATGACAAGTAGTCTAAATATTTTCCAAAAAAACCTATCTAAAATTCATAACCATCAACATTCAACCATTAGGAATCCTATGTTCATGTTTAAATTTTAAAGACTTCTGAGAAAACAGCATCTGCTCCAAAACATATTCCTTGATTAAAATATACCTGTAAGTAGAACAAACATTATTTAATCAAATCAGCAGCAAATATGCTGAATATAATCTAAAATACTTATAATATCTTAAACATCATAGAAAATGCAACTGGTCCTTAACATTCCAGGACTCAGAAATGAAATGTGGCTGTGCCCATGATAGGTATTTATTTATTTTACCTAAGCCCCCCTAGGAAAGAAACTACATGGCTACTAACAGCTCAAGCCCAAAATGATTATCTCAATGTGGCTTTATTGACCAATAATTTTAATTTTTCTAAGGGAAGAGCTCTCCAGACTCCATGCCCACAACCCAACCAGCCCAGCCCAAGGTCAACCATTCTATTTTTAATCTTTAAAAATAAAAGTGCATTAATTGTTTTTCTTTCTAGGGGGGAAAAAAAGTCATCATGTAAGGCTAGGCACAGGAAACATATGCCTCCCCTCAAAACATGTGATTCAGGTGTAAGCCAGGAGCCTAAATAAACACGAGAAACTGGGGAATTTAAGGAGCTTGCCCTCCAAGAATGACAAGGGCCCTCTGTATCCCCAGCCTCATGGCTTCTGACTATAACTGAGTCCTTCTTTAACAATTCAGGATCTTGGCCTGGCCCGCAAATTCTCACTGCAGAAGCCAAAGGAGTAAGTGGTATAGGATAGAAAAGAGACCAAACTCTATGATCTCGGGGTACCTCTGGAAGTTGGTTTTGTTGTATTCTGTTTTATTTTGCACCAAATCCCTAAAATGAGTTATTGCCTGATCCTCTGACTCCTTTTCACCAAAAATGGTCACCATGAGAATAATCTGAGTCTAAATTAGCTGGATTCAGGTTAGTTGAAAAGTAAGATGTTTTCCAATATTCGTACCCTTCCTCAAATTTCATAAACAATCAGGATTGATTAAATATCTTAAAAAACCAAGGCTATGTATATATAATAGTTGATTAAAAGTAAACAGAGTAACTTGTCTCAGTAAAAAGGTTATCAAAATGTGTCTGACCTTTTCAGTTAAACATATTTTTGACTACTTGAATTCTAAATTGTCAAAACTTTAAGGTCTATGCACTTGCTAATCCCCAAGTTGGAATAGCCTTTCCCCAAATATCAAGTAATTAACTCCCCAAATTCCTTCAGGCCTTCAACTATTACCTGGGGAGACCTCCCCTGACCATGCTATTTAAAACTGTAGCCCAGTCCCCAGTCACCTCTATCTTACCTTTATTTTTCTCTATAGTACGATCACCATCTAACACTATTTAGTTTTGATTTATCATTTCCCTGTAGCAGAAGCAAGCATAGGGATGGAGCTTTCATCTGTTGTCCCCTCCTGTGTCCCTAGCACATAGGACAATGCCTGGTTTATGGGAGGTACTCAGTAAATTTCAGATGAATACATTAAAACAGGGACAGTAGTGAGTACAAATAAAAGCAGTATGCATATCTCCCAAAACCCAGCAATCACACTCATGGGCATAGATCCCAGAAGACTCTTCACATGGGTCTATAAAAGGACAAGTGCAGGGTATTCATTGCAGAATTATTTGTGGTAGGGCAAACCAGGTGCCCATCCCGAGGGGTGTATGAATACCTGGAATACAATTCAACAGGGAGAATTCACAAATTAGATTTACATGTAGGAATCTGGATAGATTCTAAAACCATACTGGGCAAAACTGAGGAAACAGAATAGTCTAGGCCACAATACTGCATGTGTAAATAAAAATCACATTAAGGAAAGAATATAGAAGATACAGAAATCATTTAATCTTTTAGTTAAAGGCTTTCAGGGATTTGTTTGCTTGTGTCTGATCTGATCTTAAAAGGACTAAAGAGAGGGATTCATGCTGCCCACCTCTCCAGCAGGCCAATGATAGGGCTTCTCATCACCTTTTGAGCCCTGGATCGTTGTTCCTGCCAAGATCTGAGTAATTTGGGTAGAGAGATGGCAGTGGCAAACAAGAGAACCATTGATCCTCTTGAGGATGATTAGGCACAAAAACTTAATAATCACTGGGCCAAAAAAAATCTGATCCAAGTTGGTCTCATCTCTGGGAGCAAATGTGAAGTTTAATTTCAATCAAAATGTCAAAACATGATTTGGAATGGGTGAGGAAGGAAGAGGCTATGAGATATACTTTCAGTTGCCATGGGATGAGGGAAAATCCAATGTATTTTCTTCAGAGTTATTTTGCCCTGGTCTTACACACATCAAACACACTGTCACTGTTATTTTTCATTCAATAATACATTATCCAACAAAACACACACACACACACAATTCAGAGAACAATATATAGTAAGTGACCCAATGTAACTTTAGAGAAAAACAAATGTTACCTTTTTATAGCTAAGATTCACTTTTTTACACACAAATGTAATATACATATTTGTGGGGGGGGGTCTCAGAACTCCTCACTAATAAACAATTAGAGGGAGAAGTTGCTTTACAGAAAGCCAAAGCTACTAGCCAAGGTCTGTGAGGAGAAGACCAACAAAGGATGATGGTTACAATCACTCAAACCTGCTGTAACCACTTGATCTCTCCTCTACTTAGATCTTATACTTGCCTATTTATTAACTGTGGTCCCTGCTTTTGATACACACAAAACTGATTATCCCCTCAGTCTCTGACCCTTCCTTCAGTGGGAAACTTAAAATCATGTATTATAAGTCCCTATTTATGAGGATAGACTAACTGATATACAAATGATTTCAAAAACCTACCACCATCATATCATGAAATGCATGTTTTAAATCACAAGGCAATAAGTTACTATCAAACCTGGAATTTAAATAGCTTTCTGAGAGAATCAATGGAAAATAAAACAGATTAGCACATACCATTGAAGATAATCCAACAAAGATGCTCTTGTGGCAGAGCTACCTCCATGATGAGCCTTAAGGAGAACAAGATAGACAGACACTGGCTCACAGATTCTTTATTCTGCAGGTTGACATCAGCATCACAGAGCAGCTGGTAATTGCAAATACTTTTGGCACTCAAAGCATGAAGCTGAAATATATGGAAAAATATAAATAAGAATATGAATAAGGTTCACACAACCCAGAAAACCATTTCTCAAAATATAAAAAACTAATATAGAAACAATTAGGCTTAATTAGTTTAATATATTAGTATAGAAATATAAATTCCTTTAAAACCTCCATTTACTTAAGCTTCCCTTAGTCAAATCAAAAGGGAAAAAGCACAAAATATTTATTATCAAGAATATGGAATTAGGGCCAGCACTATAACTCAGTGATAGAGTGCTTGCCTCACACAGGTGAGCCACTGGATTCCATCCTCAGCATCACATAAAATAAATGAATAAATATATTGTGTCCATCTACAACTTAAAAATTTTTTTAAAAAATAGAATCAAATCAATTTCTGTAAATTATGTCATTATAACCTATCAATGCAGACATGATTGTCACCATTCACACGATCCATCCAGCAAATGTTGATTGTGCGCTTGTTTGCCATACTCTGCTGCAAGAGGGACTCAAGATGAAAAAGAAGAGCCCCTGCTCTCGGCAGAGGAAAAGTGTTTCAGGCACACGCAACATTAGGGATGCTTAAAGAAACTACTATGATCACTGAATTCAATGTCTTTTGTGAGTTTGATAAAAAAGATTTACAATAAGAGATGAGACTAGGGGGGTGGTGAGTTCTATGTCATTCCAAAGAATTTGGACGTTAGCCCAAGGGCAAAGTCAAAAGGCAGTGAAATAAAGTGATTCCATTTATCCTTTAGAAATTAATTCTGACAAGTGTGAAAATGAATTGCAGAGAGAGGGAGTGAGAGCTATATATACAGGGAGGCTAGGGGAAACTTTTGCTTTCAGTTCTCCTCCCAAAGGGGTGCTACCCTACATTGCCCAGTACTCTCATCTGTATGCCCTACTGCACAGCCAAACGGAACAATTCAGTGGTTCTCCAACACACCTTGAGAACTCGTTATTAGCCAGCCACACCCTGTTTCTAAGGTTTAAAATAGTCATCAAATTTGGAATAACATAGATTTGGAATCAGACTTGATCAAACACCAAACTTGCCCCCATTGCTTTGAGTGGGTTTGGCTGGCTTCTTAATCTCTGATAAACTTTCTAAATTTCTAATAAGTTTCTTCATCTGCAAAAAAAATTTAAAAATGCCCAATAGTTCTACCTTTTAGTATTGTAATGAGACTGCAAGATGGTAATTGACACATGCATTTACAATACCTAGCACACGGTAATTGCTCAACTGGTGGATTAATAATAGCAGTTAACATATTATTGGTATAATAAAAATACAGTATACAACCATATATCAAAAGATCTATATTTGAGTTCAAGAGCCACTTTTTTATACTAACTATGTAATCGCCTTTATTTTTCTCTTCTGTAAAATAGGGTAATAACAATATCTAACTCATAAAGTTATTGTAAGGAAGGATCAAGTATGTTTTCCAAGACACTTTGTTAACTAAAAGTACTCTGCAAATAGAGTTATAAAAACAATAAGTGTCTGCTAAATGAATGAATGATTATACTGACACAATCTCCAAGGTATCATTAACAAAGTTTAATGAGTTCACTTTCACATCCAGCCTGGAAAGCATTTATTAAGCACCTTATAGCACATGGTCAGATGCCATACTAAGCGAAACTAAATTAGAGGCTGTCAACTAAACTAATAATTACAAAATTAATCATAAAATGTGACTATTTTAGCTGTTTCTTTCATCTTACTGTAAGTGCAGCAGTTTTATCTCCAAAGCCTTTTGGAAAAAAGACAGTTTTGAATTGTCTCGCATCTGCTTTATCCTCATCAAAATTGGTACAAAACTGCTGAAGATATCTTCCATAGCACTGCCAAAGAGCCAGTTTGTATTCCTAAAGCAAAAAGAGGACTTGATTAAAGTTCAAAAATATCATTTTAAGATTAACATTCATATTATTCTTAAGAGTATAAATGTTGATTATCACTATCACTACTTTTACTACCATCACCATCGTCCAAGCACTGCACTGTGCCATTTGTATGTTATTATCTCATTAATTCTGCTAACAAGCCAACTGTGACATGGGACCATCAAGATCACAAAGATGAGAATACTGACTTTGTGTATGGTAAAATCTACATACACTCGAAATCCAGTATCACCAGATAGTAGTAACCCATATACACTGAGACGGAGATAAGAAGCCTTAACATCCTAGTAAAGCTGGAGAGAGGGAGGGGTGAACGCTGCATCAGGACAGACATGCTTCCTTTCTGTCCCCCACGGAGTAGAAATGTCCTGGGAGTTTCTAGCAGGGAACCTGAGCAGTGCTCTAAGGACGAATCTGTTATGGTCCTTCCTCAGTTTTGTCGCCTGCTTCTGTGCCTTGGGAAAAGCTACTGCCCTGGGTATGAACTGCCTATCCATCTACCTAACCCCTTGGGAGGCATCCATGGCCAAACACTGTTCTGTTTATATTCTGTTAATTTGGTTGTTATTTGCTCCCTAATTCTGAATCTTTCCTATTCTAACTTTATTCAGATAGTAAATTCAAATACATTTAAAATAAGAGTATTCCACAAGATGATCTTTATTAAAATTAAAATAATCTATACAATTCAAGTTCATTTTCAAGACTATAAAGACCTTCAGTGGCCAACTCTCCCATCAGTGAAAAGTAGATAAAACATTTTCTTTGTTCCTTTTATTTAACAATGCCTTCTCTTCTCTAGGCCTTTCTGTCAAAGACATTGAATCCTTAGCTTCTAACAACCCTAACCAACTTGCTTTATCAACTTCTGACATGCATCTTCCTCATCTCTCCACAAATACCCTCTCCACCTTCCTTAACACCCCTTAAGCAACCCCAACTATGCCACATATCACAGCTTCTGAGAAGTTCAGCTGTGAAGATGGAGGTGGACTCCCTTCTAATTCTCATCAAAACTGTTATTTCACTTCACATGAATATAGCTTACAAACAGAATCTTACCTAGATGGGTTTGTTGTTGTTTGCTTGTTTTATAGTTTTCCAAACCCTGTATCTGCAAGTTTCTAAGACCATGGTCCATTAACATGGGACTAAGATTATCTCTGATTTAGGTAGAGGAAAACAGATATTAGTTCTTTATTATGAAAGTTCTTCCACATCTTATCCTGTGTTTGGTGAATTTGCCTCCCAGACCAAAAGGATTGAAGTTATGAAAATATAAATGGAGGAAGAAAATTAAGTTGACAAACCAAAGATTGAGAAAATTGAACTGTCCATATTGGGCCTCTATCCTTCTAGATAAAATAACTCTTAGTCTAACTCTTCATTTAATTTAGAATAATCTGGACCTATGCCAGAGCTTAAGGAGAAAACTCACATTATGATTAACTAAGAACCCAGCCATAGCATGGTCCTATCAAATCAAGTCCACAGGTCCACAGCATTCCAAGATCCAGGCATTCATATGAAACTAAAAATAGGGCACAAACTCAGTTTGGAATAAAATACTGAGCAGAAAATAGGGCATGTATGGAATGACAGCTATAATCACATACAGCAAAACATCCAAATGCTCAGTCATTTAAACAGGACACTGGGCAACATAACAGCAAGGCCAGTAGCTATGAAGGCTGTCCCCTGGGCAAGGCCAGTATGTGGAAAAACAACAGGAAGTGGTGTCTGGGCTCCTTTGTATAAGGTGGAACATGATGACTCAGCACTTCCTGTTGTGCACCTACCACACCCTGGCTAAGCTCCTTCCCATCCCCAGCCAGGCTCCTGTCCCTTCAGGAACCTCTTGTCCCTGGAGAATTTTAACTACACAATTGAAAAGCAAACATTTTTGTTTTTGTTGTTGTTGTTCTGCGCCTCACTAAAATCTTCATGTATTCACATTTTTTTTTCCCGAAGGAAAGAAAAATCATGTATAATAGGAATGGTATTATATCAAGTAATAATTAGCCAAATAAGTTTCATCTGGGCTCTTTTTCCTCCAGCGGCACTTACTTTCATTTGACAAAGGCTATCTCCAACCTTCAGAAGCTTTTCGTTGTAATAGTCATCTGGCAGCCGGGGGGCGTATTTGGTCCAGATATTAAACAAAGAGGTGGCACTGTAAAAATCATAAAATAAAACAACATCTTCAAAATCAGCTGGAAACCTCAATTAATTAGTAAGCAATTCCTAAAACTTACCTTGTGCTAAGTGTTTCCAATGTGTCTAATTGTTAATAATAAATATAGGGTTAAAATTATTACTTTCTATGTGCCAGACATTGATCGAAGCTCTTGATATGCATTTTTTATACACTTTATTTTAGAGCAGTTTTAGGTTTACAGCAAAATTGAAAATACAGATTTCCCACATATCCTCTGCCCCCACATATGCACAGCACCCTCCCCATCAACATCCACCACCAGACTGGTACCATTTGTTACAAATGATGAGCCAATATTGACACATCATTATCACCCCAAATCCACGGTTTACATATTCAACATTATCATAGAAAGCAGTTTTACACCCTGAAAATCCAGCGCTCCCCCTATCTATCCCTCCCTTCCCCCTTATTTTTACTGTCTCCATAGTTTTCCCTTTTCCTGAATGTCATCCATATGTAGCTTTTTCAGAGTGACCTCTTTCATTTTGTGATGTGCATCTAAGTTTCCTCCATGTCTTTTCATGGTTTGACAACTCATTTCTTTTTAGCACTAATATTTGTTATTTTTTTTATTTGTCTTATTTTTACACTCACTTTCTAAAGGACAGCTTGGTTGTTATGAGTTTTGGCAATTATGAATAATATTGTTAAAAACATCCATGTGCAGTTTTTTATATGGACATAGTTTCCAAATCCTTTGGGTAAATACCAAGTGACATAATTACTGGATCACAGAGTAAGAGTACATTTAACTCTATAAGAAACTACCAAATTGTCTCTCACAGTGTTGCCTGTTTTTCATTCCCACCAGCAACCAATGCGTTGCTCCACATCTCCACATTGTTGCCAGCATCTGATGTTGTCAGTGTTCTGGATTTTAGTTTTTCTAATAGATATGTAGGATATCTCATTATTATTTTAATTTGTACTTATCTGATTGATAAGACATAGAAGATCTATTCGTATGTTTATTTGCCATCTGCATATCTTTTTTGGTGAGGTGTCTGTTAGGGTCTTTGATCCACTTTTAAAAACAGGTTGGTTTTATTTTTCTTGTTGAGTTTTAAGAATCTGTTGTATATTGTGGATAATAGTCTTGTATTACATATGTCTTTTGTAAATATATTCTCCCAGTTATGAAATATCTTTTTATTCATTTGTTTGCATGTATTGGGGGTTGAACCCAGGGGCAATCAACCACTGAGCCACATTCCCAGCCCTTTTTTGTATTTAGCGTCAAGTTCTCAGCAAGTTGCTTAGAGCCTCACGAAGTTGCTGAGGCTGGCTTTGAACTCACAATCCTCCTGCCTCAGCTTCTTGAGCCACTATGATTACAGGCATGTGCCACTGTGCTGGCTCTTTTTATTCTCTTTACAGTGTCTTTCATAGAACAGAAATTTTTAAGTTTAGTGAAGTCTAAATTATGAATTCTTTCTTTCATGGGTTGTGCTTTTGGTGTTGTATAAGAAGTCATCACCAAACCCAAGGTCATCTAGATTTTCTTCTGTGATCTTCTAGGAATTTTATAGTCTTGAATTTTACATTAAGTCATATGATCCATTTTGATTTAATTTTGTGAAGGCTATAAGGTCTGTGTCTAGATTCATTTTTTAGCATGTGCTTGTCTAATTTTTCTGGCAACATTTATTACAAAGACTATTTTTCTTCTCCATTGTATTGCTTTAACCCCTTTGTCAAAGATCAGCTGACTATTTATTTCTGGGCTGATGTATTCTGTCCCATTTTTCATTTGCCTATTCTTTCACCAATATCACACTTGGTTACCATAGCTGTATATAAATCCTGAGATGGTGTGGTATCAGTCCTCCAATTTGTTCTTCTCTTTCAATACTGTGTTGGCTATTCTTTTGCCTACATGCTTCCCCCTCCCGAATTCATCTTCACAACCCCAAGATGAGAAATAAACCTAAGAGAGGAAATAATAATAACCCTGAGGACAAGGACCTCAATGATATGTTCATCTGCTCAGCCACAGTACAGTAAATGACTAGTACATGTTGAAAGAATTAATGACTAATTAGGGAAATTTTTCTTGTTCTCATTTTATTCTCTTCTACAAAGAGCTAAGGGCTCCAATATCCAGTCAATCCATTTCAGGTTATGCATCCTTCCACCAAATGAAACCAAAACAAAGCATACAGTATTCTCAAAATGGTTTCTAGTCAGAGTTAAAAGGATAGCAGATCATTGTTTATTTTATTAATTCATTTAGTTAGCATTTATTCCTTCCCTCTCTCTTGGAATTTATAAATGTCTCTAGGAACAATCCAAATTTCCTTTAACAGTTGTCCAATCCATATCATAAATTTCTAGAAAACTGAATGTTGTGGGCTGAATGTTTATGTCCTCCCAACCCAAATTCATACCCTAACCCCCAGTGTGGTTATATTTGGAGAAGGGCCAATTAAGGTTAAATGAGGTCATGAAAGTAGAACCCTGCACTAATGGGATTAATGCCCTTATAGGAAGAGAAACCACTTTGTAATGCATGTACTTGATTCTGTTCCTCACCATGTATTCTAACAAGACTTTCAGCATCAAGCAATTCTTAGTCAAGAAACAAAAGCAAAATCATCCCCCAATGAATTCTGATAAAAACTGGTAATAAAATCAGGTACAACTCCAAGAAGAGACATCGGTGAGGAACCAAGCTGTCTATAAAGAATTACACATGAAATGGCTCACACATTTATTCTATATCAAGATCATGATCATCTTATCAGATCAAGATGAAAATGTCACCACATCATAGTTGGGCATATTTACCTGGAATCTGGCCTTTCTTCAGCTATGAAGGTGCTGTAATACTGGTTTCAGTATTTAAAGGAAGGGGGCAGGGGAATCTAGACTCCCTCCAAGCTGTCTCAGAGGAAAGGCCATATGATGGCAAAGTAGCCTTCCACAAGCCAAGAAAAAAGCTCTTACCAGAAATCTGGGACTTCTTGCCTCCAGAACTAAAAGAAAATAAATTTCCCTTGCTTAGGCCAAGCGGTCTATGGTATTTTTGTTTTGGTAGCCTGATCTAACTAATACAGACAGGACTCTAAACTTAGGGACTAAAGAACAATCTGATAGCCATGATGTCCATGCTGGGATATTAATGAAACAATCTCTACAGAAACCTGTCAATTCATTCATTTGGGTAATTAAATGATACTAATTGGGTCATTGAGTGAAGAACACAAAGCACTCCTGCCTTTATAAACTGCTTAATAATATTTTGGGGTAGAAAAATATATGTGTGTACCAGTAATAAATGATCATGCCAATTAAAAAATGTGACAGATATAAACCATAGAAGTTTTAAAAGGGAAAGATATTTTGTTTGTTCATTTTTAACCTTTTGTACTTGGATTTGCTGCTTCATGAAATGCCTCAGGCTTAGAATAAATATAATGAATTCAAATATATAACCAGTCAAATATATAACCAGCTAGAATTCTTAAATTATGTGGATGAAATAGTTAATGCTTCCAAACCTTCCAGATGAGAAGTTTTGTTCTGATGATGACTAGGTTTGTTACTCATAAAAGAAAAAAAGCAGCTTTATCAAATCAATCAAGATTATATAACAGGAAAAAGATTTTTTTAGTGACTCTTTAAGTTCAGGCTGAGGCTACTCATTAATAATGGCTTACATAATGATTAAACAAAATATAAAATACACTGTATAATATATATCATTTAAAGACTTTGCATTGCTGATTGGTTATAGCTGTTACTGGATATTTAGATTGTTCTAAAATTGAAAACTGCAACTGTATAAACAGAATACCTAACTTTTATCTCCTTATAACAAAAATATATTTTTTAAAATGTTCACACAAATATTTAATGACATTGCTATTATAATCAGAATTTATATTTTAATGCTTACAAAAATTCTTATAAGAAACAAGTCTTGATTTTTAAAAATAGTTGTCTGGGGCATGGGCGGGACCCAGGTTCGATTCTGAGCACCACATATAAATAAAGGCATTGTGTTTTGTCTATCTCTCTCTCTCTCTCTCTCTCTCTCTCTCTTTCCTTTGGAAAAAAAATAGTTGTCTGTCAAATACATTATCAAAGCAACTCCTACCTCTTGGGCTCTATGCTACCATTCTTGTTCTATTTAGATATGATGACCAAAACAATATTTTAAAACATAATTATAAGGTTAGTCTCTTACCACAAACTTCCTAATGATTTCCCACTGCATTTGGGATAAATGCAAACTCTTTAAAGTGGTGTCTAAAACATCCCAAAGCCCTATCTATTCTTTTAATCTCAATTTATACCATTGTACCTGAATTCTATGTTTCTGCAAAATGGACTTCTCTGTGTTCCTTAGGGTACCTGGCTCTTTCTTTTATGCTTGTTCCATTTATCTTTCTGTCTGATCAACTCTCAGGCACCCTTCTAATATCAGCTTAATGTCACCTCTCTTACCATTCATTTGAAAGCAGGTTGCCACCATATTCTCTTCAACTCTCCACTCAGATGTCATCTATTTGATCATCTTACTGAAAATTGCAACCTCCTTGTCTCCAAGTCCACAACCTCTCCCCTTCTTTTTCTCGCCAGAGGTCACCAATTTCTAGATTACCTTAAAGAGTACCTATTTGGTATGTTTAATGTCTCTTTTGGAATCTAAGCTCCAGGAGGGCACAGATTTTTGTCTGGTTCACTGCTGCATCCCCAGAGTCTTGTCCAACGCCTGGCACATATAAATGCCTGATAGTTCTTTCATAGTACTTTCTTGTGTGCTGACTTAAAGACTCATTGAAAGTATCTCCCTCTCCAATCTATCAACTCTTTGAAAAAGATTCCTATATCTGTTTTGTTCACTGGGCAATCAGTGACTAGTGCAGTGCCTGGAACATAACAGGCATGCAATAAAAAATTGTTGCATAAATAAAATCACTAAACTATATGAGAAGCTGGTCTGGGCCAGTCCTTAACATTTGCCATTTTATTATACTATGTTTAAAGATGGGACAGTATCCTTACAGATTGACCCAGGACTGTTTTCCTATCCATAATGTTCAGAATTCCTAAAAATACTAGGATAATAACCCTTGAATTCTTGCAATACCAAATATTTATTGAATGTTCACTATGACCCAACTCCCAGGAAGGTCCTGGTGGTAAAATGATGAAAAGCAGACCCACTATCCCAAGTCACCAGGGAACTTACATTCTGGGAGGAGAAACAGGCAATACACAAGAAAACAAATAGATTTAAAGATATATATATATATATATATATATATATATATATATATATATATATATATATATATATATATTGCGTATGTAGTGTGCCCTTCTTGGTCAATTCTGGGTTCTCATCTTCCTTGGCCCACCAGCAGGATTTGCCACAATGATCATTGCCTCCCCTTGAAAACTTTCTCTCCCTTGCTAGAAGTACACCATACACATTCTGGTTTTCCTCCTATGTCCTAGGCCACTCACTACTGGCTTCTTTACAATCCTACTTGTCAGTGTAGGAATATCCCAGGGCTCAGTGCTTCACTCTCCTCTTCTGCATGTAGATTGCCTCCCTTAGCTATTCCATCAGGTGTTTACAACTGAATATCAATAATAAGTTGATAAATCCCAAATGTGTATCTCCTCTGACTTCCAAATTCAAAAGTCCATCTACCTAATAATAGCTCTGCCTGAATGTTGAGTTACATCTCAATGTATATAAACTTAAATTCCTTCATCTACCTCCCTTCTACCTGAAACCTGCACCTTCCACAATCACAATCCCACCCCACTTCCTTCACATTTGTGATTCTCTTTGTGTGGACTACTCTTTGCACAGAAATCTTCATCAACTGCTCCCACATGTCCTCATTTTTCTAAAAAGTCACTTTTACGGACTTTCCCTAACCATGGGCCTAGTCATCCCATTTTTTTTTTTTTTAAAGAGAGAGTGAGAGAGGGAGAGAGAGAGAGAATTTTTAATATTTCTTTTTTAGTTATCGGCGGACACAGCATCTCTGCCTGTATGTGGTGCTGAGAACCTGGGCCGCACGCCTGCCAGGCGAGCGCGCTACCGCTCGAGCCACATCCCCACCCCCACTAGTCATCCCATTTTAAGTTGCAATACTTATCCAATATCCTCCATCCCCATTCCCTGCTCTATTTTTCTCTCTAGCATTTATCTCCTAATAAAATGCATTTACAATAGTTCTCCCTTATCCTCAGGGAATACATCCAAAGACACCCGTGTGTGCATGAAACCACACATAGTACGAAGTTCTATATTTGTGATATTTTTCTTATACATGCATAGCCATGATAGTTTTACTTATAAATTAGCAGGGTAAGAGATTAAAATAAGCATGGTGTGGTGGTGCACACTTGTAATCCCAGTACCTCAGGAGGCTGAGGAAGGAGGATCACGAGTTCAAAGCCAGCTTCAGCAAAAGTGAAGTGCTAGGCAACTCAGTGAGACCCTTTTTCTAAAATAAAAATTAAAAAATAGGACTGGGGATGTGGCTCAGTGGTCAAGTGCCCCTGAGTTCATTCTCCAGTACCAAAAAAAAGAGATAAATGAAAATAATAACTAAAAATAAAACAATTACAATATACTATATCAAAGTTATATGACTGTGCTTGCTCTCTCTCAAAATGTCTTATTGTAGTATAGATATTAATAACCTCAGCATACAATTATTTTCTTTCCTCATTGAGAACTTTTACCTTCTCACTTAAAGAAAGCACTTTATGGCTCTCTTTGGCAATCTGGATTGCCAGCATTGCAACTTTGCACTTTGGGACCATTATTAAGTAAAATAAGGGTTACTTGAATGCAAGTACTATGATACCACAGCAGTTGATCTGATAATCTAGACTGCTACTAACTAATGGGCAGGTGGTTGCTACAGTATGGATATTACTGAATAAATGGATGAATCACATCCCAGTTGGTACAGAGCAGATGGTGTGATATTTCATCACAGTATTCCTGAAGATATGCATTTAAAATGCATACATTGTTTATTTCTAGAATTTTCCATTTAATATTTTTAGGTAATGGTTGACGACTGAAACTACAAAGCAAAACCATACATAAGGGAGACTAATGTACTTCCACATTTTTTAGTGGATAGCTGTACTCACAAAAATATGTGCTCCATGAGGTAAGGGATTTTTATATCATGTTAACTTGATGTTTTCCTAGTTTCTAGAAAGGCACCTGATAGATGCTCAATAAATAGTTAATTAGATGCATAAATGAATAATAAACATATTCTTAATATAAATAAATAAACTTTATATTAATTAAATAAACTATTTCTTTATATTAAATGCATGAACAAAAAAAATGCAAGTTAAACCATTCACTATTCTGGTAGTTGCTACTTGTCTACATCTGTGACTGTTCTCTTTGCAATGTATTTGGCCAAGAAAGATGGTAACATAAACAGGAAAGAATCTTAAAAACAGGTAGTTTGCAGTACACAGAAATAACATGGTGATAGAATCCAAGGGGGAAAAAAAGGCAAACAGATGTGCAGATGAGTCACAAAGTCTACGAAAAAAAATCTCTGTGATTCTAATAGTAACATAAAAAGAGAATAAAAATGCATGTGTTCCCAGGATGACTGACTTCATGCTTCATGCTATTAAGAACTTCTTCGAGAATCTAAGCCACCTCAAAGTTATCACCTTTATCTTTGTATACAAAATTGTTCACCCACTAAATCAAAAGTTGTGACACCCCTGAGTTCAAAAAAAAAAAAGGATTAGCCTAGAGGAGCCATCAAGGAACACTCAGAAACAGAACAAATGGGGAGCTAGGACACATTTCCGTGTTGATTTTTATTTTGACCTGAGCAGGAAGCCAACATATATGTAGCCAAGATTTAAAGTTGTCATAGCGACGAATCTCCACTTCTCCAACTTTGTTTCTCTCTCCTGGTCCCTCTGGTCAGGCCCGGCGTCCACCTCGCTGACCGGGCTCTTGGGGCCACCACCTGCCTTCAAGGGCATCACCTCCTCCCCAGCGCCCGGCCTCCGCTTACCAACGCCGATGGAATTCGTGCTTCTCCTCCGCCGTCGTCGCTAAAACCTGCTTTTTCTTCATAAAGCCTAACAACTCCCGAATTTCCTTCTCGAAAGAGGCGAGGAGCGGGTTTTTAGCGTCCAAAGGCCCATAAAACGCGGCGATGGGCAACGGGTCCTCGGGACTGGCTAGTTGAGGCTGCGGGCTCGGGGAGCTCGCCTTCGACTCCCGGGGCGACTCTGAAATTGCAGTCGAAGTCAGGGGTGTGGTCGATGGCAGTTCTTGGGGCGACGTGGATGTGGCAGACGTGCCCGACAGAGGGCTAGAGCTGGTGCCCTGCGCCGCCATATTGATGCGACCCCGGCCGGCGGCGGTGTGTACACACGCGGTTGCCTGGCGACGGTCTCGAGGCAACCAAGCATCCCGCGCGCATTCCGGGAAACACAGCGGCCCCTGCAGGGCAGAGGAATAAAGAACTGGATCCAGAAAAGAATGCAGCTCTGAAGGTTATTTGTCCTGTTGCCCATTGGCACCGCTGTATGAGCTGAGAATAGGAAGAAAGTTTTGAACAGAGAGCCAGCGAATATTACAGCTGAATTTTTACCATCACGAATCCAGACTGTACTTCTTTTTTCATTTTAACCACTTAATAACAATAGTGGGTGATGGTGAAGCTGCTCATAATGATGATATTACATACATTAGTATGTCAGACGTTGTTGTTATAAGCATATGAAACACAAACAAAATCACATTTCATTTAACCATCATGTCAACTTTACCATTAAGATTCTGTTAGTACCTCCATTTCACAGTTTAGGAAATCAAAGATCAGGAAGGTTAAATTATTTGACCAAGGTCAGAGGAAAACCATGGCGTCAGAGACCAGGTCCTAATCTTGTGACTCCAAAGCCTGTGCTCAGAATGAATGAATATTGATGACTCCCCAAAATGAAGCTTATTAATCAAATTGAAATGATGAAACCATCTGACAAGCAATTTAAGAATCAAGAACCTGTAATTGATCCATTCTCTTCCCTTTACATCTAAAACTGTGGAAATGATGATTTGCCTCTAATAATAATTTATTTATTATCATTTCACCCTTATCCTAATTATCACTATATTGTAAATTAATGTGTATTTTATACAACTTAACTATTTAACAAATTCATACTAATGATCTGAAGTGGTAAATCTCAAAATACTTTTGCATTGTATGAAGGGATCTTAGGAAACTTCACTTTTAATGGGGAAACTACAGACCTCAGGGTAAATAATTGGTGACAAAGGAAGTTCTTCTTTCCCCACATATTATGGGCAACAGTGACAGTCAAATTTTAAAGTTTCAATTTCAACTAATAGGGAACCTGCTTTCCTTATAAGTTATGCAATGCCAAAAATTATATTATAGAAGAACCACAATTATTTGGTAGCTTGGGGGGGGGGGGAAGCAGGTATTTAACACTAAAAGTTGTTATCAATTCTTTCACACTTAGAAATAAAGAAAAACAGTGACCCTAACACCCTGGGAGCCTGATTTCCCATTCAAGATTAAGAAGCTTATTAGACCACAGCCTGATTTCTTCCAGCTCTGACCTAATTTCTTGCAAGCTCTGTGGGCCTGTACTAATTTGTAAGACTAGCATGATATGTCATGTGTACTGTACCCTAATATTCTTTGAAGTAAGATTACAGTGATTTTGCTCTTTGAGGCAGGTAATAATTATGTCCAGAGAACCTTTGTGGCAAGCAGTGAAATGCAAGAATGCCTCATTATCAGAGTCCGCTTCTCCAGTCAAGGTGTAGGTATCCATCCTTTGGCAAAGATTTTACTCTGTCTCTAGGTGGGCAGTAAAAATGTTAAGACTTTAAACAACTTATGCTTTGGGAGAAAATCATCTTTGGGACCTTTACAAAACAAATGATAGACTTTTTAAAAAATCAACTTGGTAAATTCTCTTATTTCTCATATTTCCCTTGTTTTTACAGAGCATACTTGTCCTCTTCAGATCAAAAGCTGGTGTAATTTGCCACTGATAACTATTGCTCATAATGATGAAAGTGGAACAGCAAGGTTCAATTAAATTAAAGTGGTCAGAGAGTAGAAAATAAAATAAATAAATAAAAATCAGATAAAGTAGGATTCCCTACCCCACCCCATCTGACTGATCTCACAAATAACCTTTCTCATAATGCAAGACATTTCAAAGTCACTGAAAAAAGAAAATGTAACTAATTAAATTCAGATACTTGAACTATGAAACATTGCATCTTAGTCCTCTTTCTCCTGGGGCATACTTCAGTCAACAATGCTTAACTTGCAGTAGTTTTTGGAAGCTTGTCTGAATATTAAAATGGGTCTTGTATTCTGAATCATCATCATGGTAAGATGGAAGTCTCCATTTTGTTCAGTTTAAATTGTATTTGAGGCATTTTAAAAACATTTTAGAGATGTTATATTTCTTATAATGAGATGCAACCATTATAATATCTTTTCTGTTTCCTTGTCAATTTGCTTTATTCTTTTCACAGTAATGAAAGAATGGAGCTATGCAACCACGTGTCTGACAGGGCTAAGTAATGTAAATAGCTTCCTTATAAATAATGTAAATTGCTGTTTCTTATAATTAGTGCCTTTGCAAGCTGCAGGGATCCTTTTTGCCCATTCAAAATTCTTTTTCATTTAAAGTTACACTTAGAGAAATAATAAATACTTTTTATTAGTAGTTCAGTTGTTAATCACTTAGACTGTCTCAAATAGATATATATATGGTCTTTTTAAAAAAAAAAAAAACTCAAAAATCTCCTTTTTCCACCTCTAAATATGTAGGCTTTCGAAACTTTTTTCATTTATTCATTTAACTACAACTATTTCTTTAATGTGTCCATACAATGCATAGATGAGCCCACACATTCCCTACAAGAAGCAAATGACACATACAACAACCAACCATGATTTGAAGGCATGCTATATATGTGCTGTGATAAAGGTTTAAAATATTATGGAAGTCCCAAGATGAAGCTTGTAACTGGACAGAGAACAAAGGATTATAGAGGAGACCATGTTTTAGCCCTGCATTGTAACTGCCCCTCAGTAACAGAAAGACCCTGGCAACAGGGACTTGCCTATGACTATGGTAACCTAGCACCCAAGCCCAGTGCCTGGCACAGAGTACTACCAAATAAATCTTTGTCGGAATGAGTGAATGAAATTTTTTTAAAAATGAAGAACATTCATCAAGATATCTCTGTCTGAGAGAAAAGCCTGAGCAAGATACAAAATCATAAACATTTACAGCAAATTTAAGTAGTCTTGTGTGGTGAGCCACTGATTGAAATACATCAAGAGGCACAAGATGAGGTAGAAAAAGAAATATGATCAAACACAGTGGGTAGTTGGGAGGCATGCTCAAAACTGTGACTTGATTTTGTATTCAGTGGAGCTCCTTGGTTAGAAAAACATACAGGTAGTTCCCAACCTATGAAGGTTTGACTTAACAATTTTTCAACTTTACAATGTTGGGAAAGCATACCCATTTAACCATTTCTGTTTCCTACTTTCAATACAGTATTCAATAAATTACATGAGATACTCAACACCTTATTAGAAAATGGACTTTGCACTTGATGACTTTGCCCAACTACAGGCTAATGTTAAGCACTCTGCACACATTTAAGACAGGCTAGGCTAAACTGTGATGTTTGGTAGATTAGGTGTATTAAATGCATTTTTAACTTGTGATTTTTTTAACATACAATGGGTTTATCAAGATATAACTCCAACAGAAGTAAGGTGGATATAACTCCATCAGAAGTATAGGTGGAGATTAAAAGCCCAAATTTGGGGGCCAAAAGGTATAATTTGTATCTTTAGTTCTTCAAAGTTACTTAAATTCACTATGCCTTGTTTTCTTCATCTATAAAATGGGGGTGAAATAACAGTACTTTCTACCTCATATTTCTATGTTGTTTAGAATCAAATGAATTAAGATGTGTAAAAACCCATAAAATACTGCCTGACACATTGGAAGTGCTGTGTAACGTTTGCTAGTTATGATTATTTACTTGGGAACCATTGGAAGTTCCTAAGCAAAGAAATACAATTTATATTTTATATATTTTAGAAAGGAAATTATGGCAGAATAAAAGATAGATTGGAATGATGAAGATTATATTCCATCTCAGCTACATAGATCATTACAATAATTATATACAATTAACAGGCAGAAGTAGCCAACTAAAACCATTATAAAAACTGAGGTGGAATCAGTAGAAAGCCAAATCCTAATCAATAAAGCAAAGGGAAAGTTAGAGAATAATAGGTAATTTTATATATAAAATTTTATATATACATATATATGTATATATAAAACATACATATATACATAAAATTTTATACATATATATATATGACATTGCACATAATTATAAAAATAATAAAAGAAATTCTAACAGAATGTTTCAGTGGTTCTGAAGAAGAAAGAGGCTTCTTTAAAACCTACAAAAGTAAAAGATGTAAAGGGAAATACTGATTAATATACTGAGATAAACTCTTACAAGGATAAAAGATAATAAAAGTGGAATAACAGGCCACACATTAAGAAAAGATATTTGTGCCAGGCATGGTGATGCATGCCTATAATCCCTGTAATCAGGTGGTTAAGGCAGGAGGATCACAAGTTTAAAGGCAGCCTTAGTTACTTAGTGAGTTCCTAAGCAACTTAGCAAGACCCTGTCTCAAAATAAAAAATAAAAATGGATAGGGATGTGGCTCAATGGGTAAGCACTGATGAGTTCAAACACCACCACCTCTACCAAATATATAAATATAAATATACATACACACACACACATACACACACACACACACACATATATATATATATAGAGAGAGAGAGAGAGAGAGAGTAACACACAACATACTGTGGGTGCACTATGTTGACAAATATCAATTCTAAATCTCAATTGATGGAAAGACCAGATTAAGATATTTCTTGGGTAAATTTAACAGATTTACTTATTACAAGATACCAATGGAAGTCATTGTAGTCTGGATACGTAACAAAGAGATCAGCAAAGAAGTCCAGGATGTAGCTTCCAAAACCGAAAATCCTCACCAATGATGTCTACCTGTGAATGGTGATACCTCTGCATCTTTCAAATCTCTGATGCTTATACATGTATCTATGATTCCTGTGTGCCATATGGCTTCTAATTTAACACTTCAGTATGGACAGTTTCAGATTCCTACACTTGGCTTTTTTATCCATAATAGTACGAATTCCAGGCCTTAAAGATCCAGTGTTACAGGGCTGGGGCTGGGGCTCAGTGGTAAAGCGCTCACCTAGCAAGTGCAAGGCCCTGGGTTCGATCCTCAGCACCACAGAAAAATAAATAAATTAAAATAAAGGTATTGTGTCCAACTACAACTGAAAAAATAAATATTTTTTTAAAAAATATCCAGTATTAAGATTCTGCTAAATATCGTTCCAACTTCAATTAAACTAAACTATGGATAACAGGAGACTACTGTATTCAGGATACACTCCTACACATATTCCCCTCAGCTTCAGTTAATGCCTATTAGTTGGATCCTGCGATTCCTTTGGCATGTGGTCTATTTCTTCTCAGAACAGAGCTTGTAATTTCCTGCTCAAACTTGTGCTAAAAAACTGACTTTGCTTTTTACCAGGAGGCAATGCAATATGTTGGGGGCATATTTTCAGGAAAGCAAGCCTCATCTTGAAAGGCACCTGCTTCAGATTAGGTCATTGTATGTTTCCCTAGGCAAGCAGAAAGTAGTTTTCTCTGGTAAGTTGGTTAAAGAACTATGTCTTCCAGCCTGGAAGGCTCGGAGGAATTTAAGAAATCAAAATTCTTAGGGTCATGTATATAAATGTCTCCACTTCAGGTCTCTGACCCCTACCCTTGGAATACCTGCAATATAATTTGATCCTGGGCCTGGTTTTCAGCAAAGTCTACCCTGCAGGTGCCCCAAGCTGTAATAGAAGCACTTCTGTCTTTCAAAGCATACCTCAAATTGCCAACTAACTGCCCTAAGACAATTGAACCTCTGTTGCATTCAGGTAGGTGGGCAATTCACATATAAATTCTCATTCTTGAGTATCTACTTTTTATCCCTCACTGCTGTTATGTTAACCTGTGTTCCCTAAAAAACAGAAATTGAGGCAAAGGCTTAAAGAGCTAGTATTTCATTTGGTAATATAATTCCTGTGAAATAAGAATAAAGGAGACAGGAATGGATGGAAAGGAAATAGAGTGCTGGCCAGTGAATCATGAAGACACACAGCCAGTGGCTCAGTTCTATGGGATACGAGGTTGCAGAGATTTCTATATGTCATATCTTAGAGTAATCCATAAGAGGGAGCTATGGAGAGAAAATGTGCCCGTTGTCTCCTTGGTGTCAAGAGTTCCCTCTGTACTTCCACCATGGATCATGGGGCCCTTCAGCAATTTTCAGGAATCCCAATTATCACATCTCATGATGCAGTTTTATCCTAGCTCAAAAGTGGTGGAAAGAACTAGAAATACCAGATAGTGGCCTCAGGCAATGGAAGCAAGCAGGCCATCCTGGTGGCAATTATAACAGTAGGTGCTGAAATTTGTGGAAAGCCCAGTAGATAAGTGAAGACATGAAATCCAGGGCAATACTCAATGTGTGTTCCATATACAACCCCCCCACATACACTTTGATGCTAATGCCAGCAAAAACCTGAGGAAAACGGAGCAGCGGAAAAGAAGGAGCTTGGATTCCTAACACCGTGAAGCCACAATACCCATTCTGAACCACTCACACCCTAATCAGTATGTGACAGAAAATAAATTTCCTTCTTGTTTGAAGCACTAATATTGGAGGTCTTTGTAGAGGCAGACAAACCTATTTTCTAAATACTGTACCATCTAACTCAGAAATTTCATTTCTTGAAATCAACTTTACAAAATCTATTTTGTAAGGGTGACTATTCAAATATTTAAAGAACATATAGCAAATGTTATTGCTAATATTAAACGTGTATAATGGTAAAGCATTTGAAACAATCTAACTATACATCAATGAATGTATAGGTAAATTATTTTATCTATAATATTAAATACTAGTTAGCATCCTAAAGTAATGCACTGGATCTTTATATTTTGCATGAAAGGATTTTTAAGACTTTTCTGAATTAAAATTGCCAAATGTTGTGAACAATATGCTAATATTTATCTATAAGAAAGAAAGGAACCTGCTTCAGATTAGGTCATTTTGTCACAAAGTGATACTCTAATATTTGTAGTATAAGCTCACCAGGGACGAAATATAAATCCCAAATGCATGTCCCCACAGTGACCTACTTCCTTCAGCCACAACTTACCTACCTACAGTTACCACCTAGTTAATCCCTATTAGGGGATTAATGCACTAATTAGGTTAAGGCTTTCACAACCTAATCATTTCATCTCTGAACTTTCTTGCATTGTTTCACACGTGAGCTTTTGGGGGACACCTCATATCTAAACCATAACAGTGGCACTCAACATTTTGTTTTCTAAAGCAACTAAAATGGAAATATAAGCCTCCTACAGAGAGAAGCATTGGCAATATCTTGAACAATAATACAACTTACAAGCATACCTTGAATTTGACAGAATCCAAACACACAGCCTTCTCCCAACCTATTCTTCTCTTTCTTTCTCTCTCAGTAAATAATAGATGCCACTAGTGGAGGCTTCAGAATTTTCATACAAGAAGAGGTTTGGTGTGGTAATAGATAAGAAGGAAGAGCTCAGAGACATGTTTTGAAGCTGCATCTTCTAAGCATGCACTGTTTTCTTTCAGATTGTGTGGTCATTTAAGTTGGCTTGATAGAGCTGATTGAAATTATAAAGTGGCTTAAGTCCCCTCAGCTCACTCCCTTGACCTTTCCCCTGAATACCACAATTGCAGTCACTCAAGCAAGAAACAGTGGTATCTTTGAGTCTTCCCTCCCCCTTTTCAGTCCCAGTCTCTAGATCTGTACTGTCCTGTATGACTGTCACTAGCTATATGAGACTATCAAGCACTCGGATGGCTAGTCCGTATCAACTAGTCTGTATGACAGTCTCAATGTGGACTACAACTAACCAGTTTGCATTGAGATATGCTATAATTGTAAAATACACAACAAATTTTAAGGACTTTGTACAAAAAGTATATAAAATAATTATTTAAAAACCATGTTCACATCGATGACATTTTTTAAATTACAACATTTTTCATACATTGGATTAAATAAAACAAAGTGAATTCTACTTGCTTATTATTACCTGGTTATATGGATAACTAGACATTTTTTAATTACACATGTGACTTTCATTCTTGGCTGGCATGACATTTTTTTGGACAACACTACTGTGAGCTGTCTTCTTTTCATCTCCACAGTGCCAGTATTAGCATGGCCCTTCAATCTCAATGAGATTTCTGCAAAAGCCTCCTAACTAATCTTTCTGCTCCAGTTTGGCCTGTCTCCAATCCATTCTTTATAGTATTCAGAATGACCTTTCAAAATGCAAATCAAATCATACTAACTCAACCAGTTTTTTAACTTTTCACAGGAATCCATTGCCCTTAATTGTGTAATTGTGTAACCATCCCCCTGATGGTCCAGAACCCTGATTTCAACATGGCATCCTCCTAGCCCTGAGAATATACAACACTTTTTAAGGGTATGGGCATATCTAGTTTTAAGAGAGTCAATGTCCAAATCCTCCACTTTGATGTTTTCAACAAATTTCTCTGCCTTCAATGTACCTACAAAGTTTTTCCTCTCTTCTCCTTTTACCATTGCTCTTATTCTCTTGACAAAACAGAAGCATCTGGAATCTTACTACAAGGCACTGATGGAACAATTAAACAATTCCTTTACGCAAACCACCTAATAGCCTTCTTACCCATTGTATAATATATTGCCAACATAATATTCATAACATGCTAAATACTTATTCTTAAGTATTCTTAAGTATGCAAGAAAATACAGGGTTTCTGGAAGTATATTCAGGGGTAAAATTAACAGGTAAATTTGAAAAACCACGATCTAGCTCATCTTTCATGACACCTTACCTATACCACCACCAGCAGCAGCAGCACCCCCCAGAATACACACACTTTCCTAGTTCCAGCTTTATTTAGAGATCCAGTTCAGCAGCTATCTAAGCTTGGGATTCTTAGAACATGCCCCCTCATTCTTCCCTCAGCTAATCATTTCCTACAACCCCTGCTTGTTTAGCAACTCATCAGGAAAGGTTACTTTCCCATTTTTTGCTGTGCAGGAGCTTCATTAAATTTTCTCCTATTATGTGATCTCTGACTTTCCCTAAACTTTATTAAATGAACTTTAAGGAAGATGCGAATAATTTTTATCTGTTTGGTTCTCATTACCATAGAAGTATTCTTTGCCAAGATTTCTTTCTTTTCAGTTGTCAAAAAAGTTTTTCCTCCTAAATTTGCATTATTATTTTTAAATGTTTCTGAACATGTAGTTTCCAGCACAGTTTTTTAAATGCAAAATACCAAAATTTATTAAGCTCATGTAACAAGAAAACAGATATGCATATTTTGTGTTGTTTAGATTGATCACTGCTGCTGTGTTGATTCTCTCATCATATACTCTCACCAAATTCACTGTCAAGGTCACTATGGAAATGGTCACAGGGAGTACAGGAGAGTGGTTGAGGATGTGGGCTCCCGAAGTAAATCACCAGCCCAAGAAATTTAAACTATAAGAAAGGGATAAAAAATAACAAAAGAGTGTAAAAAAATTAAAAAATACAATTTATTTTCTTCTCCTCTTAAATTTTCTGAACTATGTTTGACCTTTAAAGCAAAAATTACAACATTGTTTGACATGGTCTTTAATGTACATAGAGGAAATATTTAAAATAATTATTTTATAAGTGGGAAAGGTAAAAACCATACAGAGAAAAAATGTTTCTACATTTTATGTGAACTGGTAAAACCTTAGCACAATTAGATAGTAACAAATTACATATACATAATTTAGCACCTAGACCAATCACTAAAAAACTATGCAATTAGATACACTCAAACACTCTAGCTAAATCAAAATGGAATTCTAAAAAAAAAATGCATAGTCCACCGGAAAACAGGGAGAAAAACAGACGAACAAAAATTAATAAAGAAAGCAAAAAAAAAAAAAATGACAGGCTTAAGCCCTAAAATATCAATAATTACATGAAATGTAAATGGTTTAAATACACCAACTAAAAGTCAGCAATTTGTAAAGTAGGGGAAAAGAGAAAAAAAGAGATCTAGTTATATATTGTCTACAAGAAATTCATTTTAAATATAATGACACTAGTAGCTTGAAAATTAAAGGGTGAATAATAAATGCCAAGAAAATATTAATCAAGGGCTGGGGATGTGGCTCAAGCGGTAACGCGCTCTCCTGGCATGCACGGGGCACTGGGTTAGATCCTCAGCCCCACATAAAAATAAAAAATAAAGATGTTGTGTCCACCGAAAACTGAAAAATAAATATTAAAAAAATTAATCAAAAGAAAGAACAAGTGGCTATACTGATTTCACATAAAATGAATTTCAAGCTAGGCACAGTGATGAGCTACTGTAGTCCCAGGTACTCAGCAGACTGAGACAGGAAGATCACTTGAGCCAGAAATTCAAGCCCAGCCAGAAAAATGGGGCAAGACCTCATCAGTACATGTATGATTGCACAACTGGTGTGACACTACTTCATGTACAACCAGAGAAGTGAAAAGTTCTGCTCCATTTGTGTACAATCAATAGAAGAGCTTTCTACTGTCATGTATAACTTATTAGAACTAATTTTTAAAAAGAGAGAGAAAAAACAAAAGAAGAGTGAGGAGGAGGTAGAAGGAGGAGATTTCAGAATATTCAGAACAAAAAAAAATTACTAGGGATACAAAGGTACATTACATAATGACAGAGTCATTCTACCAGAGTAATTGTAAATCACCAAACAACCGAGCTGCAAAATAGTTGAAGAAAAACTTATGGAACTAAAAAGATAAATATCTGGGCATGATGGTGCACGCCTAGAATCCCAGTGACCTGGGAGACTGAGACAGGAAGATCACAAGTTCATTCAAGGCCAACCTGAGCAACTTAGACGTTGTCTCAGAATTTAAAATTTTTAAAAGGGCTGGGAATGTAGCTTGGTGGTAAAATGACCCTGGGTTCAATCCATAGTACCATAAAAATTAATTGATTAATTAATTTTTAAAAAGATAGACAAAATAATCAATTCAATCAATCAATAAAAAAGACAATTCCACAGTTACAGGCAGTCACTTAAATACCCCTCTCTCAACTGATAGATCAACTTAACAGAAAATATTCGAGTTATGGAAAAACTCAACAATACCATGAACCAAAAGCATCTAATTGATGTGTGTAAAGTGCACCTTTTTTTTTTTTTCTTGAGTATCCACACAACATATATCAGGATAGATCATATCCTGAGCCATAACACAAACATCAAGAAATTTAAAAGAATTAAAATTATACAGTGTTCTCTGACCAAAATGAACTCAAACTGGATATAAATAGGAGAAATAATAGAAAATGTCCAAACTCTTGGAAACTGAACAACACACTGCTGAATAAGCCATCCGTCAAAGAGGAAGCCTCAAATGAAATAAAAATATACATGAACTAAATGAAAGTGAAAACCCAGCATAGCAAAACTTGTGAGATTCAGGCAAAGCACTGTTGACACGTTAGATTTATAACACTAAATGCTTACATTTAAAAAGGAAAAGTACCAAATCAATAATCCAAATTCCCATGTCAAAAAAGAAGAAAAAAATCAAAACAAAAATGCAAGCAGAAGAAAAGAAAGAACAACTGCTCTTATGAGTAGTAATCAATAAAATTTAAATAACTGGTTGGACTTTCCTAATACATAAGTATAAATTTAAACATATTTTGTCGGGATTAATCCTTCCAACAAAATAAATAAATTGATACATGAAAAATGTGTACACAGTGCCTACAACAAAGCAAGTACTCAACAATGCTAACTTTTATTACTTGTTTTGTATTGTTTTATTACTTGTTAACAAAATATTTGAGCAAGAACAATTGGAGGAGCATCCAGTTGTTGCCCCAATTATTCTCTCAAAAAAAAAAAATTTTTTTTTTTAAAGAAAAATATAAAAGACCAATTGTTAAGGCGATGAATTTAAATTTTCCAAAATATTTAGTTTGGGAGTTCTGTAAACCCACAGAAAAATCTTAAATTTCTGTTTACCTACTATAATGGATGTGTTAACTTTGTGTCACTGTGACCAAAATACCTGACAAGAACAACTTCGAGGAGAAAAGATTCATCTGGGCTCATGTTTTCAGAGGATTCAGTCCATGGTGGGCTAACTCCATTGCAGGAACATCAAGGTGGAAAGGTGAGGCACTGGAAAACTGCTCAGTTCATGGAAGGTGGGAAGCAGAGAGTTGGGGGAAGGAAGGGGCCAGAGACAGATACAGTCTCCAAGCCATGTTCCAAGTGGCCTACTTCCTCCAGCTGAAGCCAGATTTAAAATTAGGTAGTCAGTGTAGTTAGGTAAATCGGGTCTAATATCCAGTGAGATCTAAAATGGAGGCCATGCTGAGAATGAATTCCTGGAAAAGTTGAGCAACTCTTGTTAATGAAGTCCAGGAAACAGCCCCCAACAGATTTAAAGATAGCCCCTCCCCAAGAAATGTCAATGAACAGCCCCAGCAGACTTGAAGGTGCTAACTCAGAAGTCCTTCCAGCCCAGACTACTTCTTTGGCCCACCTGTGTCCCACCCCTTCCCACCTACACGCCATCACTGAAAGAACTATAAAAAGGGAAACAACCGCACTTCCACGGATTCCACCTCTTAGGTCCCCTTCTTCCTCCGGGAGAAGTCTTTTCTGCTGTCCTTTAATAAACTTCTAATTTCTACTCTGACCTTGCCTCCGAGTGCTTCTCTGGTGTTATTCTTCAACATTGGGGAAGCCAGGACTTGTCACCAGTCAACAGCTGTAACACAGCCATGCCCCACCTGCCTATTGTTTTACCATCTCCCAGCAAATCCATTCACATTATTAACCCATCAACTGGATCAATCCACAGATAAGGTCAGAGCCCTCATAATCCAATCTTCACTGCTGAATTGTCATGAGCTTTTTGAGGGACGTTCCAGAACCCAACCATAAAGTGTATTTTTAATTCTTATCTCAATACAAGCCCTTTTGATTCTATTATGAGCATAACACTAAAATCACCAGGTGCCCTGTCAACAAAAGTACCCTCCCCCCCTTTTTTAAATTTCCCAACTTCCTACCCCATGTAGGTTTTTTTGTTTGGTTTGATTTGGTTTTGGTTTTTTCATCTCATTGGGTATGAAGTCACAAACAGTAAAAAATTGATAGAATTTGATAGTGAGGTCAGGACTGCTTGTGTGTGTTAATTATTGAATCCAAATGCTTAAAGCAATGTCTGATATTTAGTTATTACTTCATAAATACTTATTGAATGAAAAAAATAGGTGATAAGTTTGGAAGGTGAAGGAAAAGTTGGAAATGAATCTGTTTTTGAGGTTGAGAGCCTAAAAGAATATTAATGATATTAATAATCTACATAAGAGTTTTAAGAGATGACTTGAGGAGCTTGCTATACAACTTTGAGTGCTTAGCCAATGCATGTAAACCTCATCTACTCCCCAACACTTCCTCACTCACATAGTTTGAACTATGTGACTTCACCACACAAGGACTTGTCCTTGCTAAGCCAATCAGATTCTTTCTCCAGGGGAATCTGAAACAGATTTGCTAGATGATGAAACTGAATTAATGGAAAGTTGGTCGGTTTTTGCCAAGAACTTGAGAAAGCTGGTTTAGAGGGAGAAAAGCAAGTTGTGTCAGAAAAGGCAGAGACTGAAGAGAGAATTGCCTATGTTAATAAGGAGTTTTCAGATCCTGATTCTAATCCCTTCTAGGGGTCCATCTGTCTTCCTACCTTGGTTTTTGGATGTCCTAATAAGAAATTCACCATTTGAATGGCACTAGAGCAGATTATGCTAAGTGAAGCTAGCCAATCCCTAAAAAACAAATGCCAAATGTCTTCTTTGATATAAGGAGAGCAACTAAGAACAGAGCAGGGAGGAAGAGCATGAGAAGAAGATTAACATTAAACAGGGACAAGAGGTGGGAGGGAAAGGGAGAGAGAAGGGAAATTGCATGGAAATGGAAGGAGACCCCCATCTTTATACAAAACTACATATAAGAGGATGTGAGGGGAAAGGGAAAAAAAGAGAGAGAGAGAAATGAACTACAGTAGATGGGGTAGAGAGAGAAGATGGGAGGGGAGGAGAGGGGAGGGGGGATAGTAGAGGATAGGAAAGGCAACAGAACACAACAGACACTAGTATGACAGTATGTAAAAATGTGGATGTATAACCGATGTGATTCTGCAATCTGTATACGGGGTAAAAATGGGAGTTCATAACCCACTTGAATCAAATGTATGAAATATGATATGTCAAGAGCTATGTAATGTTTTGAACAACTAATAATAAAAAAATTTTTAAAAAAGAAGAAATTCACCATTTGAGACAGAATGACAAGTAATTAGATTTGTTTTTCTGATGCTCTGAGCCAAAAATCCTTGATGAGACAGGAGAAAGATCACTGATACATTTTGGGATATGTTAAATCTGATTTCCTTTTCTTCTTCAGAAATATTTTGATCATAGCTTTATTATATTCTATTATGTATTGAATACATTTCTAAGACTTTTTCTTCCTGTCCTTTCAGGAAGGAAATGATATTACAACTTGGGGTGGAGAGGGTTATACCTCAATGTCAGAAGAGAAAGTGTCCTTACTTCCCAAATCTCTGAGCTGCATTATAGTATCCATCCCTTTATAGGGAATAGACTAAAAGAAGAAAGAGCTATAAACAGGGGTATGATTGTCCAAGACAAAACACTGTAGACAGAGTGTTTTTCTCTTATACATCTGTCCACACACATGATGTTATTCTCTTGGAGTATCGGGGGGAAAAATGGAACAGAAAACTATGCAGAGAAATTTGAATGCAGAATATTATACAAGCAGTGAAATGCATGTCATTTTCTAATTGCTTCAACACCTCCTCACAACACCTTAAAAAAAAAAGTCTGCAAATTTCAAGCCACCTCTTTGCAAATTGATTTCTTAATGTCACTAGGCTCCCCGTTCACAGCCCACGCTCTCTCAGTTGCTAAGTGCATTGGATTGTCACAGTATGTTCCAGAGGCTCTGGATTTCTCTCAAATGTGAATGATGTGCTTCTAACTGAAAGCAAAGTCCTTGTTTTTCAAATACAATATTCTGTAAAAACAAAAAAAGAGTACTTATTAGGTTTCAATCATTTGAAATTAAAACTGATTTTCCAAAGCAAGGGAAAGCTTTATAAGCACTAAAATTCAATATTATCTTACAACTTGGAATTCAAAGATGATTTATAGATTAGTTTTGTATTATTAGCTTCATCTCATTTGGAAAAAAATCATGATATGCCACTAAACACTTTTTTACATGCACTGATAACTTCTTTTGATAAGATATATTACAAAAAGCTTTGAATTTTCTAACTCAATAACATAAATAAAATTACAGGCAAAAGTTTAAGACGGGTGGTGAAAAGAAGTGGGAAACTATGGCAAGAAATACATAAAAACATGTACATTTAATGGGTGTATATATGAATTTAACAAATATTTACTGAGTGTGATCAGTTAGGTATAAATTGCAATCCACAGACTTCAAAAATTTAGGGTCTAATAAAAGAGATTGGCCATTAATCCATCCAACAAGCGTTTATCAAGTATTTGCCATAGAAAAGATGCTTTGTTGGGTACTAAATCTTAATTTTTGCATGTAGCACTGGCTCACTTAACACATGTCATGAAACATATGAACTTTTACTTTAAAATTTCACTGTCTTTTAATAAGCATGTTTTTTGAAAAAGCTCAAACCATACAGAAACAAAAGGTGAAAAACTCTCCATAACTACCACCAGGTGGGGTAACCAACATTATATTTCAAGGTACCTTTTCACACTAACATAAGCACATACAAAAAAATAACTAAATAAAAGCAAAGATTGTATCATACTATGTACAAACTCAGTATAGCATAATGCTTGAGGGCATTGGCTTTAAACATTACTGCTTTGATTCAAGTCCCTAGGAAGTAACACGAACTATGTGTATCTTAGCTAAGGTAATAGATACATCTCTAAACCTTGTCACTTAAGACAATGAAGGGTTTATTTCTTATGCACCTCACATGTCCATTCAAGAGTTCTTGGTCAGGGTGACCTCCAGAAGATCATTCTAGAAGCCAGGCATTTCCATTCAGAGATGCTGGCATTTTCTCAGCTTCCGTAAAACTATGTTGTTTTCTTTATACAGTTTGTTTACTCCTCTGTATTTTATGTTTTTTGATGTATTGTGGCTATCATCCTTTTCCGACTATGTTTTCTATTTCATCAATTTTTGCACATAGACAGACTATCAGCTTTTGTAAGTTTGCCTTCTCTCATCTTACGGAATCTTGTTATTACCATGGGCTTGTTGGTTCTGTTTCTTGTACTATTTATAGCCAATAATGACAGCTTTTTCTCCTTTCCTAAGATTGATAGCTCTTCATTCTTTCCACTATTATTGCATTAGTTAGGATCTTGAAAATAATATTAAAAATAGCAGTGATAGTTTTCCTTTCCCTGTTCTTCCATTTAAATAAAATCTCTTAAGTAATTAACCATTAAATATAATGTTTCATAGTGATTTGTGATAAGTGTCTTTTTTTGAGTTATGGAAATCTTCTATTACTGCACTTTAGAAATGTATGGTTTTTTTTACATGCTGTTAAATCAAAGTAGATTCCAAATAAATGCCTTTTCTCTCACTGTTTAGATAATTTACTGTTTTCTTTAATGTAGTATATTCAGCCAGTAGTTGTGGTGCAAGCCTATAATCCCAACAGCTCAGGTACCTGAGGCAGGGGGATCACAAGTTCAAAGACAGCCTCTCAGCATCTTAGCGAATACCTAAGAAACTCAGTGAGACTTTGTCTCTAAATAAAATACAAAATAAGGCCAGGGATGTAGCTTGGTGGTTAAGTGCCCCTGGGTTCAATCCCTGGCACCAATAAATAAATAAAACATACTGATATTTTCTAACTCAATAACATAAATAAAATTATATTTTATTTTAATAAAATATATGATATTGATGTATACTAGATATTATAATATGTTGGCATTTTATATACACTCTCCTCAGTCATGGTATCTATCCCTTATGTATAGCATCATTGTTATTTTTTAATACCTTTGTTATTGTTAAATATATTGATATTTAATATTTTCACACCATTTTCATAGAAAAGATTGGTTAATAGGCATGCTGCATGTATGCTAATCTGCACACAATATTTGCTTATTATTCTTAGCAGGAATATTCTACCCTGTAGAACAATGTTCAACAATTCCATCTTTTTTTATGTTCTACAAAGTTCAATATGATAGCTCTTCCCTGAAAGATTGAAAAACCTACTTAAAAAATCACATAAGGACAGTGTATTATGGTTATTGAATTGTTGAATTATTCAAGTTTTCTACCCCTTCTTGAATTTGAAGAGTTCGGATTTTATTTATTTTTCCAAAGCTTTCTTTTTAAATTTTTACATAATATTCTCTTTTAATTTTTTAAAATTTCTCTCAAATCTATAGCTTTGTGTCCTTGCACATTTGAATACTACTTATTTAAATCTTTTCTCTCTTTCCCTGATTGGGTAAGCCAACATTTGTTTATTTGAACAGGCAATATAAAAAAAAAAAAAATCAGCCAGGGCTGGGGATGTAGTTCAGTGGTGGAGTGCTTGCCTAGCATGTGCGAGGCCCTGCGTTCAATCTCCAGTACTGCAAAAATAAAAAATTTCAAAAATCAGCTTTTATCCCCAAAGTACAAACAGTGTGGGAAAACAGGAGAAATCATGTATTCATTTTTATTCCTTCCAGGTTCACATGTTAATACATTGCTTTAAATTTGTGTTTTATATTCAGTTTAATACCACTGTGACTAAAGGACAAAAACAACTTAGAGGAAGAAAAGTTTATTTTGGCTCACAGAAGTTCAGGCCACGGTGGTCAGCGCCATATCTCTGGACTCTATGTGAGGCAAAACATCGTGGCAGAAGGGAATGGCAGAGAGAAGCAGCTCAGGATACGACAGCCAGGAATCACAGAGCTCAGCTCGCCAAGGACAGAATGTAAACCCCAGTAGCATACTTCTTTAACACTGAGTGTAGTGTTGGGTTCTTTGTCTCATGAATTCAAAGAGTGAAATTCATGAGACAAAGGGTCAGAGCAAAGTAACAGGATTTATTAGAGTAATAGTAAGCAGGCAGGGCTCCCAAAGGGTAAGGGCACCAAGAGATGGTTGCCAAAGGTGTCTGTTGTCTAGGGGTTTATATTATAAGGTTAGATGGGAGTAAGGTGACCTTGAAGACCATAGGCTAGAGATTTTAAAAACAGTGGAGTTCAGTTGTACCAGGGCACCTGGTGTTCATGCACCTTGCCCAATCAGATTAACGCATTGCTCTTTGTGCTTTTTTGGAGAGGGTCTGAGCCCTGGGTCACAGATGTTTCAATATCAGTTTTTGTTTTTGTTTTTAATTTAAGCTCACGTTGTAGCCCTTGTCCATCGCAGGCTATGGAACCAGGGTCATTCAGGTGAATTGGCCTATTTCACATAGACACAGAAAATACCTTTTTCTTGGGGAGGTTCAGGATGGCTTCTCTGCCTCCAGCTGAGAGCTCCCACAAGGGGGCGGGGGTGGGGGGCAAGGTAAAAACACTGGAGGCTGAAGGGAGAGGGAGAGGGCACGTTCTGAACCCTATTTATTGAGGGGAGCGTTCAATAGAACATTCCATCCAAAAAAGGTAAAGAGTAGTATTACAAAGGAACAAGAAGGCAGCCCACTCCCATTAGGTACACCCACTCCCAAAGCCCTGCTCCCCTGCTGAACAGAGGTGGGATTCACCTGCTTCTGCGTGGAGGGGAAACCAGTCTCCATACCTCCACTGCTCAAGGCTAAGGGTGCTCAACTCCTATATGGCAGCTCCTGACATGTGGTCTCTCTGATGTTACACAGAAATCTGACCTTGGTGGAGCTGAATTTCCTATCTGCCTACCCCTGCTCTTTTTCCCACCTCACTTCTTCCAACCACACCCTATCTGTCTACAGTCACCACCCAGTTAATCCATTGAAGAGGATTCATCCACTCATTAGGTCATATCTCTCTCTCTCTCTCTCTCTCTCTCTCTCTCTCTCTCTCTCTCTCTCTCTCTCTCTCTCTCTCTCTCTCTCTCTCTCTTCTTAGCTATACATGGACACAATATCTTTATTTTGTTTATTTATTTTTATGTGGTGTTGAGGATCAAACCCAGTGCCTCACATATGCAAGGAAAGTGCTCTGCTGCTGAGCCACAACCCCAGCCCTAGGTCATAACTCTCATAATCTCATCATTTCACCTCTGAACATTCCTGCATTGCCTCACACATGAGCTTTTGGGGGACAGCTCATATCTAAACCATAACAAATTTAGTTGCTTCAATTAAAAAGATATCTGGAAGTAAAAGAAGTATATCAACTACACCGCCTGATGTTTATCCTGTTGTCATAAATTTATCCTGTGTGCCTGACAGTGTGTTCTGCAAGTTCAGGTCTGTGAATTGTTCTGTCTTCCAAATACTTATTTTCTATCTGCTTTCTCTGTCAGTTTCTGGGAGAAGTGTGTTTTAAAGTTTTCTACCATGACTATGATTACTTCAAATTCTCTTTTTAAGAGTTTTTGTTTCATAGATTTTAATGCTATATTGTTGAGATAATACTGCTTTTTGATTATCATATCATTTTTAATGGATTTTTTTTATCAACTAAAATTTTTTCTCTGCTTTGTGGATACTTTTGCATTGGAGCAGCATTTTAAAATGTAATTCTAACACTGGCTAGTGGATTAGTCTAGGACATGAAAAGCCCTCCAATATTTGAATGTCAGGCTTTCCAAAACCTCATACAAGATCAGATTTGACTGTGGGGGAGACTGTGTCTTATGAGCTGTCCCTTTCAGGCAAACTGGAAATTCACTTTTTTTGCATGAGATATCTAGTTCAGTTTATCATTAACTCATAAATTCTGAACTCATTCGATAATTCAACTCCTATTTCTCTGAGTTGTACTAGAAGTGACAGACACACTGACGTTACTGTAAGACTATCAAATTCAAACATTTTTATTCTTCTTGTGGTTGCTATTATCTACTTTTTATTTTTATGTTTGAACCTAATATGTCAAAAATATAAAAGTAAATCTTGCAATGTATTTTCTGAACAACAGACTTATTAAACAAGGAAAAAGTCATTTTGAGGTCCTTAGTATGAAATCATTTATTCAATATCAAGAATGGTGATATAAACCAACATAGACAAAGAGCTAAGCATAAGAGATGTATCATTTTCTCAACTAGTAGTAAAGAAAGTGATTTGGGGCTAAGAGAAGTTCAGATGAACAAGATAAAATAATTGAGGCAGAAATTATAGTAAGCCATGCACAGCAGCACATGCCGGTAATTCCAGGGCCCCAGAAGGCTGAGGCCGGAGGATTGCAAGTTCAAAGCCAGCCTCAGCAAAAATGAGGTGCTAAGCAACTGAGTGAGACCCTGTCTCTAAATAAAATACAAAATAGGTGTGGGGATGTGGCTCAATGGTAAAGTGCCCCTGAGTTCAATTCCCAATACCCCTCAAAAAAAAAAAAAAGTTATAATGACATTCCACAACATGGATTAGCATCATTTTCAGTTTATACATCCTAGTTGAAGTACCCTATTGAAGAGAAGAACAATCTGTTATTAAAAAAAAAAAACAAAACAAAAAAAAAACTGTGAAATATTCATGTCTTTAAGTGTCAATGCTGCTATAAAAGAAAAACATAACTTTAGGACAGAAAAAGAAATTCCAGTTTAGAATAGAGAAGTATTATGAGACATGCCATGAATGTCTTTTGAAATGGGTTTCATCCCATGAAGGATTCTATTCTTCCACATGGATTTTCTAAATACCCTTCCAGTTTGGCAACAAGTGGAACCCTCATGTGTAGTGCTGAAGAAGGGAGAAAAAAGGGATGACAATGCTCTTTTTTTGTCAGTGGACAACATTTTAAAAAGTTGTTGGTCACAGCATAATCCTAAAGACTAGAAAAGCAAGTTATGCCATGAAATATCAGTACTGTATGTTTTAATGAATCAAATTTCAAGAGTAGTTCTCAAAGTTGTCAACTTGATTCCAGTACACTGACTCATAATGACAATGTGGAGTCTGTTTTCTCATCAATGGATGTTCAATGAACAACAGAATTAACAAGTTATATGTGACCACTGAAGAACCTAGGTTATATAAGTAGAATATAGATTATTACTTCAGGAAATTTTATAAGCAAATTCTAACAAAGAATTATTAAGAAGAACCAAAGAAAATATACTTAAAAGAAGAGGTATGTAATATAGATAATTATAACTCATTTCAGATAAAAATAAACACTTGTTAGCATAAGTATGTCCCATCCAATATTTTTCTTTTATTCCATGTACATATGCAATTAGAAATAATTAAAATTTAACTGTGAGTCCTTTATTTTGATTTACTCAATCTGGTAACCTTAAGGAAGAGCCAATTATTTTTTTTAATTTCCCAGAACTTAGATTCCTTCTTTAAAAAATGGCGGCCTCTTCTTGTTTCATAGATTTAATAAATTCATATGGATTTCTCTGTTTCCTGTATTTATGTGGTTTCCTCATAGGAAATTTCTTGTTTCTACAGGGTGGTACCATGCTTTCATGCTGCTGGTTTTCCTTAAGTGTTTTACACTTCTTGCTTAGCTATTTACACTTACAATTTTACATTTAGATTGACCTAGTTGGTAGCGGCAGTGTTTCAATTTGTGAAATTCTTGGTTTTCTTGGCAAGTGGTGCAGTTCCTGGAAAGGGAGAGAGACCGGCCCAGCAGGCTTCTTTGTTGCTCTCTACCTTTATGACCAGGGGGAATCATGTCCTGGTTTGCCTACAACAGTCACAGGTTACCCCTCTTGCCCTGGTATAATTATTAATAGTGCTTACTTACTTTCAGTCAAAAGTGTCCCAGTTCAGCAAATGAATTACATTTTCACCTTTCTTATGACTGACAGAAGTTAGCTGCAATGGTGTCTCATTTATCTCTGGTCCCAGTACCCACCTTGGCAGTGTTAGTCAGTAAATATCCCAGTTATTTTATACTTTTTTTTTTTTTTTTACTTATAGATGGACACAATACCTTTATTTTATTTATTTGTTTTTATGTGGTGCTAAGGATCGAACCCTGTGCCTCACAAGTGCTAGGCAAGTAGCTATACCACTGAGGCACAACCCCAGCCCTACCCCAGTTAAACAGCACAGCTCATGGCTTTAACCTGAGGGCAAATGCTCCAGCAGGCACCCACAGAATAAAAGACTGATTGGGTTACTACATGGCACAGTAATTAATTAACCTATTGGCTGCCTGCCTCTGCTTCTATTGCCTAAGATCTTAGGTTTCTTTATCAGAGGTCATCAGAGCTATTATCTTTCACCCAAATAGGATTGTAGATTTTTTTAATCCCTGTGTGTGTTATCATCCATGCCTTAACCTATCTGCTTTAATATTCAATATTAATCTTATAATTGCACCTATAATGCCACCTGTGAAAACAATAATTATAAGTACAAGCTGAAAGCCCCATTCAAAGGTCTTGACTTGTATTAATCTTCACAGCGACATTGTGAGGTGGTTTCTATTATCTCCATTTTCCAGATATGGAAATTGAGGCACAGAGGAGGTAAGTAGCTTACACTAAAGCTGGAAGACCAAAGGGAGTAAGCAACTTACCAGAACACAGCTCATATTCTTAATACCATCTAAAGCCCTCATGATAGACAGCTCTTTTCCTGGCTTTCCAGAGCTGCTTGGGGCTCATCGCTTCTTTATTACTTCTGTCATTTCTGTGGGATTGTGGAGAGGAAGGAGCCATGAGCTGGGTTAACTGATATGAACCAGAAGCTTATTAAACTGTCCCCCGCTCCAAAAAAAAAAAAAAAAAAACAACCTGAGTGTTCTGCTGAATTGAAGAGGATTCTGTCTAAATGATTGCTTATATCATGCAGTCAGTCACAACCTATTAGCCAACCCTCACTCATATGCACAGTCACACAGTACTTCTCAATGTTTTATCAGTCTAGAAAGCTGGATGGCAGGAAAGATGTCATGGAAATTTCTACATGACCCCTAAACATACCCTGTAGGTCCATTAAGAGCCATTCCAGTTTCACAATACCTCATTCCTTTGCAGTAGGAAACCTCAGATCATATTATTTTGTCAGAAAAAGGCAGCTGTAACTGAGGCTAATTCCAACATTTTGCAAATAAGAAAAGGAATTCCAAAGAGATCAAGAGATTTACCCACCTCTCACAGCTAATTAATGTAATTAGCAATGAGGCCAGATGACCACACAGTGTCCTACCAAACCCAGTGTTCTCTTTATTCTGTCTCATTGCCTCTTTACTTAGTTGCTTTGAAAACAGAAAGGGAACATCATCAGAGTTGTGTTATTGTATGTCTAGAAATGATTTTAAATGTAGAATCTATCTAAATGCTCTGGATTCATACTTTTGAAAAAATAACTATTTCAATTTTAAAGGAAACTTTTAATAATTGATGGCTGGATCAGACATGGCTGTCTACGTTACTTTCCCAGTTTTCTCCCCACTGTGGTTTACTGGTGCTTCAGTAAACCATGCTTCTTTTTAACCTCCCCACATAACATCAACTATTACCCCTTCAAATAGATTACATTTTCATCTAAATTGATTTACCTGCTGAGAGCAAGACCTGGAGGCCAGTGCCTGGTGAAATAATCCACATCACTCCCTGGGTCCAATAAAGGTTATTGTTCCACATTAAGGCTAATGAATGTTGAAAAGTAAAAGTTTTTCTTTTGTCTTGTTTTTCCTGATAGTGAGTTTGCTTTCTGGGGTACAAATACATTCTAGAAATTGTAACATTCCAAGAGTTAAAAAAAAAAAAAAGAAAAAAGAAAAAAGAAAAGGGAGTATTAAGAAAAAGAGGAAGAACTAGGACATATTTCATAACTTGTCAAGAGAGAACTTTCACATTCTAAATAAATAAAGATGATTTTCCTGTCCGTGAACAAATGGAGATGTGTATGTATTTTAAGAAGCTGATAAATTTTTATCATCCATTCCATTAAGAGGGAAAAAATAGGTATTGATGCTCGATAATCTCTATTTAGCAGGATTAAATTCAAAAACAGTCCATTGCCTGTAAATCCTAAATTCAGGATAAAAGCAATAATTCTTGCTAATTAATACCTCTATCTTCTCTCCTTGATTGTTTCCAATAAAAAAAAGGAACAAAGCTGGAAAATCCATTATTCCTGCTCCAGCTCTAACAGGCCTCCAGGACATCCAGATATCCCTCAGCAGAAGCACTTTCTTGGAATTTGCAAATACCCCACCCAGCCCCACCCCCAGTGGCCTGCTGCTGGCCTCTTGCTGCTGAGCTCTCCAGCAGTTCCTGCTTCTCAGAAGCACCAGAGCAACATCCTACTTACACTTCTCCCACTCCTAGCTAAAACAACACCTTTACCTGTTTTATTCTCTTCGTAGCTATAAACGAAAATTTTGATACAAAAGTTATGTCATTTGTTTACCTATTTGCTGTCTGTCAGCTCTCCTTAGAAAGGATGGTGCTTATCTGTTCTACTTCAAGTGTAACTTCAGCTCAAGAACAATACCTGACACCTAGGAGGTGCTTAAAAACATTTATTGAATAAACAATTCTAATTGGCCCCATTGAAGCTTCAAAGCATCCTGGACTGTGGAATATCCAAGCTTTTCCTTTCCCTTCAATATCAGCTAGCCACTCTCATACCTTGCCCACCACCTCATCATCACCTGGAAATGGCCACCCCCACCCCAAATGTTAAATCCCATAGGAATTTGCTCCAGAAATTTATGCCATTCTTGTCTCTTTCTTTGGTCTCTTCTCCACTGTCTTATTCCCAATAGCCCAGGAATCTCCAATCACAACACAAATGTTCTACCAGTGCTCATGGTTTCTCTCTCACTTCCCTCTATGGCTGAATTTAGTGAAAGACTAATTGATATCACTAGCTCAATGTCACCAGCTCCCACTCTTTCAACCCAGGCATTCTTCTTCCATTCCCATCACTCTACCAAAACCATCTTTGCCAAGGTTACCACCCCACAAGCCTATAATTTTTTTTTTTTTAAGAAAAAAACAAGGTAGGGGGAGGAAGAAAAGAAAAGAAAGAAGAAAATCTAATTGATCAACCTTTTTGGAGATCACCTAGTGATATTGGTAAAGTTGGAAGCATGAATTACCAATCCCTAGAAAAGCTGTCCTACATGAGCACAAGAAGACATGCACATGAATGGTTGTCACAGCACTGTTTATGATAGTAGAAATGTGGAATCATCTATACGTTCAGCATGGTAGAAACTTGCACGTGTTCCTTAAACTTCATCTTCCCCTTCTTAGTAGTAGAACAACCAAATTTTAGGTATGTGGTCACATTGAATAAAGATTCCTTCTCCCACTCTACTTTATAGCTGTGATAATTTGATTAAGTTTTAGCCAATGGATACAAGCAAAATGGAAAAACGAAGCTTCTTCCCTTTCTCCCTTGTACTGTGGTTGTGGAAATGTGTTCACTAGAGTGGAGCAGCTGCCCTGAACTCCAAGGTGACTTGGTACATAAAGGCCCATGCATGGTAGAGGAACAGGATGGAGGAGGCTGGGTCCTTGAAGCTGGGATGCTCCACATCATCCCTGGGAAACTACCTTTGGGTTTATACAGAAGAGGAAGGAAATTTTCCTGTTTTGTTCAAGACCCTGTTATTTGGGTTGTGTTGGTGGCATCTTTAGCCAAATGCCATCTTAACATTCAAAACAATGTATTCACAAAATGGACTCCAGGCAGCAATACCTGGACAATCACACAAGAGAAGTCCATCAAGATTTTTATTGCAGAATGATATGTATAAAATTGTACCATTTATTTAAAATACAAAATATAATACCTAGTTTATGAGCTTATACATACTTACATAAAGACATATGACTATGATTCATAATCTAGTTCATGATAACAGCATCCTTAGAGGAAGGCCTTTTCTGATTCAACATTGATTAACCAGCTACATTACTGATTATCTTATCAGGCAGGATGGTCAAAACCAAACCAATTAAGAGCCACTCAGTTTAATCTGTCAAGTGCTTTCAAGGCTGATCTGTCACCCGTGCAGTCCCTCTTATAAACCACAGCCACTGAAATAAAGCCTTACTTTTCAGTATCTGAGTCACTCTTGAATGACAAGAGGTGAGACAAGCTGTTTCTGGGACATGACTTTGTGAAAAACAAAGCCAAGGAGAACATTCTGTCAAACTTCAATGGGAGGAGAAGGCATGAGAAATAGCCTTAGCCAAGTAGCTGCTGTGGATTGACCACAATTTATTCATATTCTCCCATTCACCAAATAGTTCCTGAGTATAATCTGAGTTACACTGAAGAATATTAATCCTCCAAATTTAATGTAACAAGGGCTGGCTATATTATTTTTTACATGTAGAAGACATTTGAATTTGAGATAAAGGGGGAAATCAACAAATTAGTCATTTTCAACTTTTCTAATTATGGTAAAAACAAGAGTTTTGAAACAGACCAGCAGTTCATGGTCAATTTTTCTGCTTTCAGGATTCTCGTTTCATGAATTTAGAGAATAAAATCCAGAGACCAGGATGAGTGAGAATAGGATTTATTGAAGATTAGCAACAGGAACACAATTCTTGCATTTCAACAGGAGATCCAAGAGCAGACTTTCTCCATCCAACTGTGCTAGTCTAGGGGGTGTCCATGGCACTTGGATCATTTCATTGGTCCAAATTTATGCTAATCAGGGTTTGAAAGAAGTACCAATGCTATTGGTTTAAACTTATGCTAATTAGAGTTTGGAAATATACTAACGGCTATTGGTCAACTCTCAAGTCCTGACTTCCATTCAAGTCTGCCCTATTTCCATTTTTTCATTGCCAATCAGGAAGCAGGAGGTTGAAATCAAGGGATGGAGCTGCCGCACTGCTTGGAGTGGGATTATGCAGCAGGCTTCAGTAAGGTACCCAGCCTGGCAGCTGAAGGATGACTGGTCCGAGTGCTTTGGCTCAACTCGGTGCTGCTTCCATCCTAGGCCCACCACACCGGAAATGCTTGCCCTCGAGGGCCAACCCACCCCGGCTGCCATTCTGCTGCTCGGCCACGGCTTCTCAGCAGGGATCAGTAGGCCGGCTGCATGGCCTGACAGCTGGGGAGTCATGTCAATGGTGAGAATAATAACTCCATTTATTGAACTCTTGACATGGGCTTACACATGTTGTATACATTCATTTATTTAAGATAATTTTTCATAGCAATCCTGTATTATAAATTTAAAACCTGAGAAATAGCTGGTGATCACATAGGTAAAAAGTGCTAAACTGGAATCTGTTTAAAGAGTTGTCTGAATCTGAAGTCTAAATTCTTGAATATTACACTTGATCATTTCACATCACTAGCAAGATTTTCTTTCATGGTCTAATCCCATGAATAGGTAAACTAAATGGTTGATGACATGGTGCAATTAAAAGTCAATGAAGAGTTCATTTGTCCTCAAACATCTCATTCTGTAGTGTTGCTGACATTTTATGTCACTTTTTGGCTTAAATCCTTTCCCCATAATACCAGTAAAATTTGCCCCTTAGGACAGTTAAGACTTTTACCTGTAGATTACTTTAACAAATTAAGCTATAATTTAAAAGCAATCTGTTAAAACTAGATTCCCAAAGTAATGAGATCCTGGTCACATACATGCCAGTGGGTAATGTAAAAGTCTTCTGAAAATCACATACTCTCAGGAGGAAAGCTGGGACAGGGGACCTGAGCAGTGAAATAATAACAAAAATGTTCTGTCTGCTTGTGGATTTGGTGATCTCAACCCAAATGGAATGTTCAAATTTGAGGAAAGCTTGAAGATCATCTATCTCAATCCCATTCATTACCACATCTGCCAAAATTACCCTTTGCCAAAAAGGAAGCTTAGCTTCAAAGAGATTCCCCCATTTCTCTGTAATTGTGTGGATACGTTTTGGTGGTGCTAAAACAAAATCATAAGCCTTTTAAATCCAAGGTCATGTCTCTCTTCTGAAAGTTGGGGAGGTCATATCAAAAATGTCTTTGCCTATGCCAATGTCTTGAAGTGTTTTCACCATGTTTTCTTCTAGTTGTTTCATGGTTTCAGGTCTTTAACCAATTTAGCTCAGTGATCATTTTGAGTTGATTTTTTTAAATTCAGGGTGAAAGACAAGGGCCAAGTTTCAATCTTCTGCATTTGGATTTCCAATTTTCCTAGCACTAATTATTGAAGAGGCTGTCCTATGTAGGTTTTTGGTGCCTTTGTTGAGGATAGTTGGCTCTCGATGTGTGGGTTTATTTCTGAGATTCCTATTATGTTCCATTGTTCTATATGTTTATATTATGCCAGTACTGTGCTGTTTTGGTTACTATGGCTCTGTAGTACATCTTCAAATCAGATTTGTTCTTTTTGTTCACAATTGCTTTGGTCTCAGGGGGTCTTTTGTGCTTCCATGTGAATTTTAGAATTTCTTTCATTTCTCCTCCTTCTCCTCCTTTTAGTTCTGTGAAGAATGTCATTGATATTTTGATGGGGATTGCATTGAATCTGTAAATTGCTTTAGGTAGTATGGACTTTTAAACAATAATATTAGTGGTCTTCCAATGGAGAACAATATTAAGATTGCTCAAAAAAAAAAACAACTAAAAATAGATCTATCGAAGGATCCAGGTATATATCCACTTCTGGATATATATCTAAAGGGAGTGAAATCAGCATATTAAAGAGATTCCTGCATGATAATATTTATTGGGGAAGCACTATTTTCAATAGCTAAGCTATATCATCAACCTAGGTACCCATCAATGAATGAATGGATAACACACACACACACACACACACACACACAAACACACATACACTCAGGTGTTGGAATATTGTTCATCTATAATAAAGACTAAAATCATGTCATTTGCACCAAAATGGATGGACTGAAAGACATTAAGTTGAATGAAATATGTCAGCTCCAAAGGCAAGTACTACCTACCATGTGATCTCTCTCTCATATATAGAAGTTAAAAATAATTGACTTGAATATATAATAATGATTACTGGAGGTTGAGAGGGGGCAGAGAATGAGGATGGATGAAGGATGCTGGATTTGATCAGTGCACAATATATGCCTGTTTTGAAATATTATACTAAACCCCATTAATATGTACAATTAATGCAGGTTAGTAAAAATAATAATAATAAGATACAAGTTAGGGAGAAAATTCCCCAAAGCAGAAGATAAATAACAGAGAAAGAAAGAAAAAAATTGAATTCGATTTATAATTTTAAGCAACAGGAGCCCACACATCCACTGACTGTCTTTAACTGGGTTTGGGGGTGGGGGGAGGCAGGGAAAAGCTAGGGAAGTGAGGAGATGACTGATTGGATTCCAGGAAAATTCTACCTCTGTTTGGAAAAAGTCTGTTCAAATTACCGAAAGGGCTGCAACTCTGACTTCTCCTTCCTCCTTCCTTCAAGCCCAGAGCTGATCAGATGAGGAAAGAGGGGCAGCTTTGATAATGAGAGGGGAGGCTGCTGAATGGAGCTGGAGGGTTCCTTCACCTTCCCAGTTTCCAGCCTGGCCTACCTCCACCCCAAACATCTGACTAAGGGGAGTTCCAAGCTCTACTGTTATGAAGCCCACCCTTTCTGAAGAGATCATATCTTTGAGTCAAAATGAAATATGCTGTGGTTCTCACCCACTGTTCCTAGTAACGCCCTGGGAGCCACTCCTAATAGGTCCTATCCCCCCTCTAAGTATGTAATAATTCTTCACGTATGTGATGAGTCAAGTATAAGAATAACAACACAATGGGTGCTGACCACATGCCAGGCTCTATTCAAAGCACTTTTTTAAAAAACTCATTTAACTTGCACAAGTCTAAGTACTCTTAACATCGGGTCCCATTTTACATATGAGAAAACTGAGGCATAGAGAGGTTAAAAAACTTACCCTGCCCTTACTGTAAGTTGATATTCAAACTAGGACCTGAGATATTCATTCATTTATTGTGCTATACTAGCTTCTCTTCTCTACTTCTTGCTCTCCCTTCAGCCACTCCCTCTCTGACATGACCCACCATTGTTTAACCCTTTTCTCTGACTCATATCCCAGTTATCCCTGGGGCTTGTCCATGTGATAGACTAAGTTCACTGGCAGGCAGACACAGAGGCAGTTAATAATATGCAGGAGGTTTCTGCAGGAGCACCCTGCAGAAAAGTCAATACCTGTGAAGGGTGAACAGGACAGAGGGAGGGGGACAGAGCAGATCTAAGATACAATCACAATTTTTGTAGGCCTATTGCAGTATCCTAAAATATTCACAGGTTACTCTGAAATTGTAAAGTACATTCAATTGACTGAATATATAAGATCAGCTGAAATTTTTACAACATTAAATTAATCACATGGCCTATATGTGTACCAAATGTTACTGAGGCAAAATCACCCAGAGCCCATTATTAAAATGGGACATGGGCTGGGGATGTGGCTCAAGCAGTAGCGTGCTCACCTGGCATGCGTGCGGCCCCGGTTCGATCCTCAGCACCACGTACCAACAAAGATGTTGTGTCCGCCGAAAACTAAAAAATAAATATTAAAAAATTCTCTCTCTCTCTTTAAAAAAAATATTTAAAAAAATTAAACAAAATGGGACATAATGGTGTCTGTGAGTAATAATAATAGAAACCAGTTGACTGATTGGGTATAATAATTTGTAAATAAAAATTTTAAAAATTTGGATGTATTCATCTCCTGCAATTTATCTTTAAGAACAAGAGGTGTATTGTTCTTATGTTAAAGTCTATAGAGTCCCCTGATAAGGATTATTAGGCCCCTTTATTCATGTACAAGTTCTTTTTGTTTGTTAGTTTAGTAATGTTTCTGCTGGTTGAGCCATCAAGTTGTTTTAAGAGCTCCACAGTATAAGTCTGCTAAGTAATAGATAATTAGGCCCTAGGAAAAAAAAAGGGAGAATTCTGCAGCCCCCACAAATCTGTTACTTGTCAGATGCCTATTACAGCGGCTGCTCCAAATGCTTTTAAAGTGAAACCTTGAATTCTTACCTTATTTATTTTCACAATCTGTTTATCCACCGTGCATATTCCAAAGCTGCATACATTTGTGTTCTTGTTTTTATCACATTATCAATTTCCACAACCACAATTATCACTTAGCTGGAGGGGTTTCTGCAATATCAACATTAAAAATCATACAAATGTACGAAAGGGAGATTGATGAGAGTATTATTTTAATAATAAGTACAAAATACTGAAATTAGGGAAAATTTCAAAGGGAAATTAAAAACAAGTAAGTTAAAAAAAAAAACAGGAAATAGAATGTGATGAGGAAGAATGGTCCATCTGCTAAATGAATATGCTCTCATTCAGTGTGGATTCCAATACAGTATTGTTATACCACATTGTTAAGTTTACACTGAGAAGATTTGATTTAAGTGGCAGCTCCCATTTTCAAGTTGAATCACTTCTACAAAGCCAGCCAGCAAGACTCTACTAATATATTTCAGTAGCCATGGAACCTCTCTCTGAAACTCAGCAAAATGCAGACTACCTGTTAGGACACCAAACATAACTTCTTGCTCTTTGAAATAGTCCAAGCTTCTTTTCCCTAAACTAATTAGATTCCCTTATTAACTTTGCATAAGTGTTCTCCATGGAAACAGTTCCTCACTTATCATACTGAGTCAGGAGCAAAGTAACTCTGCTGCTGAGTACAACAATTAGAATTATCAGTAGGATATTTTTCCCCATTGAACTAATGAATTTGATGGAGGTCAAAGGAGAATTAAAAGCTTATCAAGTAAGCTATGCTATAAGGGTAGTTTTCCCATGAATCAACCCAATATTTCCTGTAAGAATTACATAATATGTGTTGTTCAAATTGCCAAAAGTCTTTATCTTGCCTGTGATGTAAAGCTGAGCTGTAAGGGAGAAACTTGGTAAAGAGAAGGGTAAGCTGAGGCCCTGGACCAACTTTGAGCTGCAAAGGGAAACTGACTAATCTTAGAAATTTGTTTTTCCTTCCTTGTCCGCGGCTTGATCCAACTGGAGGAAACCAACTGGCATTTCATGATTTTCCTTTACAATAAGCTTGGAGCAAGCTGCAGAGGAAATCAGGCAGGTCAGAGCAGAAAGGAAACTGCCTAGCACCTTCGTCAGTTTCCTGTTGCATCTGACTGATAGCAGAAAAAAGAGGATGTGATGTTATGGTACTGGGGTTTGATTCCAAGATGCAGCTGATAAATGCTTCCATTCAGTGGCTAGCGAGCTACAGTTTTCTACTAACCAAATCTAGGTTCAAAATTTAAAGCCAGCGTCTTAAGAATCCCTTAATGACCCAGACCTCTAACACTGTATAAGATATGAAGAACCAAAAGTTAAAAATTTGCCTTATAAATAGCCCCCTGATGATCTATAAAGTTCCAGAAATATACTGAATCTGTTTCCAGGGAAATTAGCTCCTTCAGACTTTGGTTGGCTTATCATAGACATTTCCGTGGGGGAAAATGACTTTTGATTTAGTTGAGGGTTAGGAGTGTGTTGGAGACGTTTTATTAGATTCTCTTTCCCAAATAGTCTTATCAGAGCATTAAGCAGCTCTACTCAAAAATTTTAATGACTTTCCCTTGATTAAAGAAGAAAATTCTAGTTTCTTTTCAAATAATTTGAAAGTTTTGCACAACATAGGCCTTACCTACATTACAGATGTGTCTTACACTATCCCATTCTCTCTGGAATGGAATCGCAAGCTTAAAGAACTTGATCTTTTTTTTTCTTTTTAATATTTTTTAACTTGTTGATGGACCTTTATTTATTCAGTTATTTATATGTGGTGCTGAGAATTGAACCCAGTGCCTCACACATGTTAGGCTCTCTACCACAGAGCCACAACCTCAGCCCGAGCTTGGTCTTAAGTCAGGTATTATCTTCAATGTACTCAGCATTTCTATTTGTCTCTCCAAGTTGTGTCCATAATTCTAATCCAGTTCAAGTTGCTGCTTCTCCATCAAGTCTTCCTCAACTACAAAGAAAGTGCACAAACAATAAATGGTATTTATTGTCTCTACCTCTCATTGAACCACTAATCACTTGACTGATGGAACATATCTCATGCTGTTTTGTTGTGCAATACTGATTCTTAATTCTTGTGTTCCTATTTAAGTTTGCATGTTTTTGTAGTAAATTCAGGAGAAAGATTATATATTATATATTCTGTGTATGCCTGCACATCATCCAGAATAGTCTTAAATACAGTAATACATATTTTATATCAATTTAATGAAAGCACAATGTATTAAACAGGAAAAAACACAGCCATGTATAAACTTAAATGGAGTAGAATGAGTTAGCACTATAATAAGATAATCATTGGTTTGGGGGATTTAAATAGGATAGGTTCTTACAGGCTCAGATTGTAATCTTATAGAAAATATCTTGACTGTTTCAACCAATCAATCAACCAACCTATCAAACAAAACCCATTTTGAGTTTGGGTGATAATGATGTAGGTTCATTGGCTATAAGCAATGTACCACTCTGATGCAGGATTTAATGGTGGGATTTTGTGCAGGGGAGGAGGTATGTGGGAAATCTCTGAACAGTCTGCTCAATTTTGCTGTAAACTTACTGCTGTAAAATTTTTTTAAAAATATATTAAAACAACAACAAATTAAAAGTCTGAGCACCTACTATATTGAACCCATTTATGTACCATATGAGATTGCTCAGCAATGTCTGGTCCCACTGCCTATCCTCAGCCCCTTGATGTGTCTTTGCCATTGTGACTGTGCAGAAAGATGAACTCCCATGTGCAGTATTACCTGACAAGGAAGGTCCAAGTAATACTCAGTAGATGTATGTTGCCTGTATTTTTTCCCCCAGTGCTGTGGATGGAACCCAGGACCTCTTACATGCTAAATATGTGTTCTACTATTGAGTTGCACTCCCAGTCCTTATGCACGGGCTGGAATTGACTCCTGGAGGCTCCACTCTCACCAAAGTTGCCTGGAGTAGAACTCAAAGCAGTAGACTTTAACCAAGGAGAAATGAGAGACTGGAAAGATCCAACAAATCCATTGTTCTTCAATCGTATCCCTGGACTATTCTCAAATATGCTGTTTTCCAAATGGTGGGCTGTGTTTTGTTGTGAAGTTAGGGCCAGCAATGCAACATACCTCCTTGTATTTGCTCTCCTTCCTTTCTCCCTTTGTCTATTTATAATTCTTAGTTCCCTGGGATTGTCCTCCTTTCTGAAATGATGGCTATATAAACTCAGCCTCTATTTTCCAGGTAATCTGAATGCCTAGCAAATGCCAAATGCTGTGCTTAGTATTAGGGAAAAGGCAGAGTGTTCTACAATTACAAATACTCTTTTTTGTATTTTGTTTTGTTTCATGTGGTTCTAAACAGTAAAAGCACAAAAGGGAAAAATAGTGAAAACCGCCCTCCCACACATGTGCCCCTGGTACCCCAGGCTTCCTACATCCCCCCTCCCATTAATATAGCTTGGAAATTATTTCATATTGGTACATTAAAAAGTTTTACAACATTTTTGACTCATAGTGTTCCAATGTGGAGGTGTGTCCTAACTTATTTACTCATTTTGTTATTGATGAAACTTTAGGTTGTTTCACTCCATTTTTATTGCAAATAATAGAGAATGAATAATGTATCTACAGGATTTTAAAAATTTTTATTTATTTTATATTTATATTTTTGCAGTGCTAGGGATTGAACCCAGGGCCTTATGCATGCTAGGATAAGCAAATATTCTACCACCAAGCTACAACCTAAAACCTACATAGGATAAATTTCTAGAAATTATATTGCTGGGTTAAAGAATATGAAGGTCTTCAGAACACTGTTATTACATTTCCTCAACATCCCAGTATGTTAACAAAATTTTTGCTTTTTGCCTGTTTGGCTAGTGAAAATGGTATCTCAGCATATATTTAAGTTGTACTTCTCTTATTGACATTAACTGTAATATCTGATGTTTGAGAGTCATTTGTTTTTCCTTTTCAGTGAACTGCTTGCTTTTGTAGAAATCTTCACCAAGGGAACAGTCATTGGAGCCTCTATTTTTACAATCCTATGCACCATGTTTCAAAGAAAATTAAATGAGGGCATTAACACAACTCTCACTATCTTTGCTTGAAATACTGCAGTTTATATCATTTCAAGTTGCAAAGTCTGGTCCTCACACTCAACAAGTTCAGTCTGGCAAGAAAAGAAAGACAGTGGGGAGAAGGGAGAAAATCAGGCAGACAAGGAGCCAGCTGATGCCCTAAGAGCTTGACACACTTAATGAAGGCTGACGTTGGTACCCAAAGGTTCAAGGCCCTGAAGGATAAGATGGACCAAACAGAGCAGCAGAGATTGCCCTTAATATGCAAAAGAAAATCATAAGTAAAACTATGGATGCCCGAGATCTTTTTTCTATGAATAATGACTGATCCAACAGGGAGGGCATGTTGTGTGTGTGTGTGTGTGTGTGTGTGTGTGTGCGCGAGCGTGCACGTGCATATACAAGCAAGGGTATGAAAGATGGGCAGAATGAGAGATGAGGTCACCCTTTAATTAAAAGCTGTTTTTCCTTCGGGTTCTCCACTGAGCTCACATTTTCCTATAAATTTTATACAACATACATGAAAAACCCGGCATAAATATGAATGGGATGATATATAAATAACTTATTTTAGGGAAAACAGAGGGAGATGCCCATCAGGTCAGAAAGAGTTGGTCCTTTTTAGTCACAATTCCTCTTGTTCCTCTCAACAAATGAAAAATAAATCCCAGGGTAGGAAGGCTAATGAGTATGTTTGTAAGGACAAAGCAGCACAGCATAGGGGTGGAACAAAGCAGAAACTTCTTTGAGAATAAGGAAATGTCTATCGCTTTTATATTTATGGTAATTAGAACTATTGGAATAAAGAACAATGGAAGTGTAGATGCGAAGAGAGGTCAGTGAGTGAGATTAGCTACATTACAGAAATCTAATGATACTCAGTTTCTAAACGCCCAGCAGATTTTACTAATGAATACTCCAGAGCTGTAAGCATTTAAAAAAAAAAAATCTGCTTGGCTTTAACAAGAAAAGATACATGATAATTATTTTTTCAAAGAGACCTTGCCAAGGTTTATCCATGCCAAAACGCTGAGGGAAATTTTAATGTGAAATGAACCACAGAAAAGAGATGATAATGAGAGAGGCTTACAAAGGCTCTGTCATCTGCAGAGACGTTGGCATTCTCTATTCTTCTTTCAGCTCCTCCTCAAACTGTTCTTGCCTAATCCTTGATGTTTATATTATCCACCCCCTTAAAATCCAACACTTGACAGACTCCAGGGGTAAAAACAAGAACTGAATTCTCAAGTCTTTACATATAAGGAAAAACTAGCAACAGGGGTTCAAATGACCTCACTAATATCCTACAGCATCGTTCAGTCTTGCCCTGTGATCTAGGCAATAGCTATGTCCAGTCAATTGTTCTTCGGTTCTGTGTTTTATGGTGCTGGGATCAAACCCAGGGTTTTCTGCATGCTGGGCAAAGCACTCTCACTGAGCTATATATCCAGCCCAATTGTTCTTTTGTAATGACCGTCTTTACAGTGACGCAGGATAAATCATACCAAGAATTTCCCAATGAAGTAGGAGGTAAGGCAGGAGATGGATGCACTGAGGTTGGGGTTCCAAGAACTGGTTGAGAGGTGATCGTGTGGGGTGGGACAAGGTGCTGCACTCAGAGTCCATAGCAAATACTCTGAAACTGCTAACTCAATTGCCTTCCCCCTACTTGCCAGCAAAGCAAGCCCCAACTCTGTTCAGGAGCACATACCAAGCAGATGGGATGAGTGATGGTGGATCTAAACCCATCTTAGCAAACCCATTCTCCTTTGCCATCAACTGGTATAGGATTTCCCATGTAAGGGGAAACTGCCCTGTAAGAAGAAGTTGATTTAGGACCTGTTGGGAAGATTTTATTCTCTGATGAAAGAAAAGGAGGAGAAAACCCTTTTGTGTTCCCTGATTCCAACTTGCATGCCTTTGCCTGTCGGGTTTTCCTTGAGAAGGTGACAGCTATCTGATATTCGCAAGGGGAGAAACAGCTAACTCACTGAGGAAGAGAGTGGAATTTGCCTTCTCTGTAATGTTGCATGACCCAACCAAGCTTGGAGGCAGGCTTCTGGGTGAGTGAAACTAATATTCTTACAGTCTTAGGCCATTGTTTGTTAGTTTTTTTTGTTTCTTGTAGCTGGTAGAAAAAAAAATTCTATCCACAGTAGAAACCCACTCAGTAAACAGGGTGGTAGTGGCAGGTGAAGTCCAAAGGGTGGATGGAACACTAAGTAGAAGGGGCCAGGAAACACATCAGAATGTCAGAATGCAGTGTGGGAAACAGGTTGGGAACTTTAAGGAGCTGGGAGTATACTTGTTGAGCTTTGGAGGCCTCCTCATGCTTCTAGCTATGTGTGACAGGGCAGTACTGCCTATATAAAGATTCATTGTCAGACCAGACATTTCTGAAATCCACACTTTTTTTTTTTTATCATATACCACATTTTGGCCCAGATCCTTGTGGCCTTGTGCTTACAATCTTTCCTAATTGACCTTCTATCTCAAGTCTTTCCACCGTCTGACCCACCATAGACATGGTAGCTAGATAAATTGGCAGTCTCAGCACTTCTGCACTTTGAAACCTTTGATGGTTTTCCATTTTAAAGGTCCAACTTCTCTCGTCTTCTTTTTAAAAATTTTTTTTATTCAAATTTGATATACATGACAGCAGAATGCATTATAATTCATATTACACATATAGAACACATTTTTTCATATCTCTGGTTGTATATAAAGTATATTCACCCCATTCGTGTCTTCATACATGTACTTAGGGTAATGATGTCTATCTCATTCCACCATCTTTTTTTATCCCCATGCCTCCTCTCTTTATCTCTCTCCCCTTTGCCCTATCTAGAGTTAGTCTATTCCTCCCACGCTCCCCCTCTCAACCCCCTTATGAATCAGCCTTATATCAGAGAAACCATTCGGCATTTGTTTTGGGGGGATTGGCTGACTTCACTTAGCATGATATTCTCCAACTCCATCCATTTATCTGAAAATGCCATGATTTTATTCTCTATTATTGCTGAGTAATATTCCATTGTGTATATACCACATTTTCTTTATCCATTCATCTACTGAAGGGCATCTAGGTTGGTTCCACAGTTTAGCTACTGTGAATTGTGCTGCAATAAACACTGATGTGGCTGTGTCCTGAAGTATGCTGTTTCTAAGTGTTTTGGGCATAGTCCAAGGAGAGGGACAGCTGGGTCAAATGGTGGTTCCATTCCCAGATTTCTAAGGAATCTCCATACTGCTGTCTATACTGGCTGCACCAATTTGCAGTGCCACCAGCAAACATCCCACCAGCACTTACGAGTATGCATTTTTCCTCACATCTTCCCGCCAACACTTACTGTTGTTTGTATTCTTGATAGCTGCCATTCTTGACACTGATAGACATCTCTACACTATACTGTAAGGACAGTTCTATGTTATAACTTTTTGTTTCACACATGTTATGGTTTAGATGCAAAGTGTCCCCACAAAACTCATGTGTGAGACAATGTAAGAAGCTTTAGAGGTGAAATGATTGGGTTAACCGTAACCTAATCAGTGAATTAATACCCTGATAGGGATTAGCTGAGTGATAACTGAAAGCAGGTGGGTGTGGCTAGAGGAGGTGTGTCATTGGGGGCCTGCCTTTGGGGTTTATATTTTGTAGTGAAGAGAGCTCTCTCTCACTCTCTGCTTCCTGGTGCCATGTCCCCAGCTGCTTTCCTCTGCTACACATTTCCACCATGATGTTCTTGAGCTCCATGGCATGGAGCCAGCCATCTATGGACTGAGACCATGAGCCTCAAAATAAACTTTTCCTCCTCTATGTTACTCTTGTCAGGTCTTTTAGTCACAGTAGTGAGAAAGCTGACTAAAACAACACAGTTCTTAGAATACCTTATATACAATAATTTTCGATAACCCTTTAGTCATATACATGTTGGGTTTTTAAAATCTTATTTTTTACATTGTGCCTTAAGATTTTAGAAGAAATAGTACTGACAGGTGACTAGATATATAACCATATCCATTGACTAAATACATGAATCATTTTAATTATTAAATGATTATCATTCTCATAAATTATGTCTAGATTAACAGGTTGTTAGTCACCTATTGTTTGTATAGTCTTATGACTTTATGGTGATATTTATGGTAATTAAATTTATTCACTAAATGTTTATTAGAAATGCCTTTATTTTAATTTTAGTAAATTATCAAATTGGAGTAATGACGATTCTTTGAATCACTATTTGTTATAATTATTTTTTAAAACAAGAATTTTAGCTGACTCTGTCTTTATAATTATAGCACTAAATTTTGAAAAATTCCCCAAACAGTACCAGCTTCCTGGCTCATAGCATTATTATTTCACACTTTGACCATTTCGATAACCCAGTTGGTATTTTTCTTTTTTATGTTGTCAATTCCATGACTTTGCTTTTATCATTCTATCTAGAATGTTCTGTTTTCCCTTAACTGATGCTTAAACATTCTTCAAAGCTAAGTTCTAGTCTCGTGTATTATGTGAGCCCTTTCCTGAGTGACCACTACAGTCCACTGTGGTTTCTCTTGCTTTGGGGGCCCATGTGCACTTTTTGTCTGTATCACTCATTAGGTATCTTTTGCCTTGTACTGTTGGTCTTCTTTATAAATGTACCTGTGCCCCAGATATTTCCAAGACCTCCTCTTGTCTTTAATATTTAATAAAATAAACAAAGCTTCTACTGCACATCACTTTTCTTTCCTAAAAAGAAAACTTGAATTTTCTAAGTCTGTCACCTCTTGCTCTTAAACTCCACACTAAATTCAGTTCCTGTCCTTCACCATCTTCCCTCCTGCATTTGCTATCTTCTCCAACACTGTTTCCCCCCCCCCCCCAAAAAAGAACATAACCTTGTCTCCACCATTCCTTAAAGTACCATTAATATAGTGATGCAGCCATACCAATGTTTGTAGTAGCTCAATTCACAATAGCTAAGCTATGGAACCAACCTAGGTGCCCTTGAACAGATGAATGGATAAAGAAAATGTGGTACATACACATGCTGGAATATTACTCAGCCATGAAGAAGAATGAAATTATGACATTTGCTGCTAAATGGATGGAAATGGAGACTATCATGTTAAGTGAAATAAGCCAAATGCAAAAAACCAAAGGCCAAATGTTCTCTTTGATATGCAGACGTTAACTCACAATAAGAGGTTGGAAGGGAGGGGGTATGGGACTAGGAGAGAGAATAGAATGAATTGGACATAACTTTCCTATGTTTGTACGTGAATACACCACCAGTGAAACTCTACATCATGTACAACCTCAAGAATGGGATCTTAATTAGAATAAGTTATACTCCATATAGGTCAAAATATTCTCTACTATCATGTATACCTAAAAAAAAAATTTTTTTTAAATGAATAGCTTTAAAATATATAGTTTTAATCTATACACTAGAACAAGTTCCCTAATTGAGAATATATAATTCAGGGATTAGGGGGAAAAAAGTACCATAAACACAAGGCTTTCACATATAATGGACTTTTTTAAAGCATTTGCAAATAACAAGAAAAGTGAATTTACAATAGAAAATGACTAAAATTTCTATATCACACTTAGAGTCATGACCAATTATTGAGCACTTAATATGCTGCCAGATCCTTTGCCAAGCATTTTATATGCATTATTTCACTTTATATTCAAAAGATCCTTACACCCACTACCATACAGCTGGTAAGTTAAGGAGCAATGATTCAAATCCAAGTCTTTTTGACTCCAGAGTCTGCAATACTCATTGCTGTTTCTAAAGAGATCTTGAATTCCAGGATCTCCAAGTCTGCTTTCTCTAAATGTCAGAGATCATCTCCCAGAATTCTGTGGAGAACAATCCCCTTTTTACTCAATTTATCCCAACTGTCCTCCAGCTCTCCTCCCTACCACTTCATTCCCCAAAGGCCCACTTAAGGAGTTTTCCTAAAGAATTATTCCCAGAGATTAAATGTTAAAGATCAGGTCAAACTGTGTGAATCTGAATGTCCGTTCCATGTCTTCCTAGCTGCATAACCCTTGAAGAGTTTCCTAATTTTTCTAAGGTTCATCTTCATCTGTCAAATAGGAATAATAATGGAGGGATTATTATAAAGATTGAATAATGTCATCATCCACACAAGACTTCAAAACAAGTGCCTAACCCTTGTAAGTATTCAAGAAAAAAAATGCTGATTGGAAGTAATGGAAGGTAGGAAGCAAGGGAACATTTCATTCCACATGCTAGTAGCTCATAGGATGGAAAATCCAGCTCAATAACTAGACAAAGAAAAGTTAAGGACTGGGGTGGGCTTGAGGATCCAGATAGCAAGAAGAATGTGATCTTCTTTAGTCTTTTTTGTTCCTCTACTCAAGATTCAAATTCCTGGGAGCAAGCATTTGATTGGTCTAGCTCGGTCATGTGTCTACCTCCTTGGGCTGCTGACACAACACTTTGGTTAATGAGGCAGCCAGATTGCCTCCAATAGTGCCCCAAAACAAACGTAGAATACTGTCACCAGAGAAGGAATAAAGTGAAAACAAGCAACTACATTGGTTTCTCTACATTTGTTTTACTGTGTTTATAGGACAGGGATTATGCCTTATCAACAACATGCCCATTATCCTAATTGAACCATTATCAATATTCAAGGTTTGTTAGTTTTCTTATTCAGGTTGACTTGTAACACTAATCATTTGTATTTTTATGGTTCAATCCAAAAGAAAACATGTGTTTTTTTTTTTTTTTTTTTAAGCTTAGGAAGTCTGTCAATGATAATTATGAAAGAATATGTCAAAGCTGTTTTTGAAGTGGGGGAAGCAGACTGTGAGGTTGTTAACCAAAAAATACAAACATCAAAGGAAAACAGTGGAGGGAAGAACAGACAATTGAGGACCACATTGTTCAGATTTCAGTTCTAGAGAATGAAGTGAAAAGGGAAAGGAAGGGGTTTGAGGGTGCACCTCAGTGGTAGAGCACTTGCCTAGCATGTGTGGGAGGCACTAGGTTCAATTCTCAACACCACATATAAATAAAATTTTTAAAAAAGGTCTATTGACAACAAAAAAAAATTTTTTTAAAGGGAAAGGAAGAATTGGTAGGAAAACATATCAATGGTCTAATTGGGTCTTTTTGTCTAATCTTCAGGAGATTGACCTCAAGCATGGCCCCAAAGAAGATTGTTCATTGCCACTGTAGGCAAAGAATATAATTGTGTCTATTTTTCCTTATGAATATATTTTTTCCTGCAAATTCATTCCTATTATCAAAGTCACCACTGCTACCACACAGCCTGTCTTCCAGCAGCTTAGTCTTGCTCCATTCCTTTCCGTGAAGTCACAGCACGAGTCAGCTTCCTCAAGCATTATTCTGGCTTCATGCCTTTCAAATCATACTTAAGCTCCTGGTCCAGATGTGAGAGCAATCTGGCTGAGACATCTGTCACCTCTTTGTTCGTCAGTACTGACTCTTCTGAGCTGACTGATGAGGCAGATGCCCCTCTTCCTTCCTCACGGGCCCCCATGTGTGCTGTTCCCCACGATGCTGCATACGTGGAAGTACTGGCAAGCAAACAAGAAGGGAAGCCATCACCATGAGCAAGACTGTCTAAGGAAAGAGGAGTGCGAGGAGGAGGAGGGGTCCTGGGAGCTAGTATTAGGGAACACTAACGTTGAATGGCCAAGAGGTGGAGGGTGAGCTTGAGAGGAAAGATGCCAGGAAGGGAAGAGGAATGCCAGGAAAAAATGTAGCATCATGGAAGCTAAAGTAAGAGAGGGTCTCAAAAAATAAAATAAAATACAAAGACATCATAAGCAACATGTGACATTATGCAAACAATGGCACGCTATTCAGTCTTTAAAAAGAAGGATGGTCAGGTGTGGTGGCACATGATTGTAATAGCAGCTACTCAGGAAGCTGAGACAGGAGGATGGCAAGTTTGAGGTCAGCCTGGGCAACTTAAAATTTAACTCAAAATAAAATTTTTAAAAACGGGTGGAGGATTAACTCAGTGCTAGAGTGCTTGTCTAATATATGTGAGGCCCTAGATCCTATAACAGTACCAAAAAAAAAAAAAAAAAAAAGGAAGGGAAATTCTAACACGTTACAATATGGATGAACCTTGAGGCCTGAGGACATTATGCTACATGAAATAAGTCACAAAAGGACAAATATCATACGATTCTACTTATATGAAGTACGTAGAGTGAGTAAACTCATAGACAGGAAGAGGAATCGTGGTTTCCTGTGGGAGTGGAGTGATTCTTGCTTCCTGGGTGCAGAGGTTCAGTTTTACAGGGTGAAAGAAGTGCTATGTATGAATGGTGGTGACAGTAGTACAGTAAGGTGAACGCCCTCAATGCCACTGAATTGTACACGCACAGGTAGTTGAGAGGACAAATTGGATGTTATGTAAATTTTATCACCATTAACAATAACAACCAAAAAAAGTAGAGAAGTGGACAGAGTGAGCCTCAGCTGAAAGGTCAGCTTCAAGGGAACTGAAGGAGTCCCTTGGGTTCAGTGTCCTAGAGACTGCTGGTAATGAGTGTGAGAGGGACCCTGTACATATACTGGGTGACTTCGATAGTCACACATAAGCATCCCTGCAGATTTTATGGCTCGTAAATGACTTTGAGTAAAAATGAGTCATGATAGATTCACGCATCTCTGGTTCCATGCCTAACCTCTTCCTCCTGTTGCTGCCCTGGCTGTGCTTTCCATTCCCCGGTGGTTCTCTCTCTGACTCCCACACATAGTTCACTGGTTTTATTTGAAGTTTAACAGGACTTAAATGTGCTGTGTCCCTCTTCCTCCCCTCTGCCAACCTGTTTCTCTTCCCTGCTTCTAGTCACTAAGCACTTCCCTCCTCCAAGGCCTTTACCTAGATTAAATCCATATGGCTTCTAATATTCTTACTTCCTACTGTCTACACCTCCCTTATCACTAATATTTTTTTTTCTTGTAAATAATAATAAGGCGCCATTTGTCACTTATTCAACAATTACTAAGGAATTGAATGTTCCATAAGCATTGATAACAATTATTAAGGAATTGAATGTTCCATAAGCCTCCACTACAAATCTGGTATTATTAGTTGCTAGAGATAAAATATGTCTCAAATAGCTCAAAGTCTACTGAGAATTTATCTTCTAGGCTTTGGACAGAGAAATTTTTGCTTGAGGTTAAATTTTAAAATGCAAATAACAAGAGAAAAAAAATACCTACCTCTCTACAGAAACACAATTACTTTGGGAGAAAATATATCCTACAATTTCAGTAGAAACTCCTTCCCATGGTAGATATAGTACAAAATCACCTGACCTTGTTGTATGCCTACAGAGTAACTTTTACAAACAAAACTTTCCAGCACCAGCACTCAGTTCCCCTATACGTATTCTGTTTTCTAATAAAAATGAATTACCACCAGGAATAGTGGTGCACACTGTAATCCAGTGGCTTGGGAGGCTGAGGCAGGAGGATTTCAAGTTAAAAGCCAGCTTTAGTAACTTTGCCAGGCTCTAAGCAACTTAGCAAGATTCTGTCTCTAAATAAAATATAAAATGTGATGAGGATGTGACTCAGGGGTGAAGCACCCCTGGGTTCAATCCCTGGTACCAAACCAAACCAAACAAACCTGAATTACCTTATTTTACCATTTCTAAAATGCAACCATGATTGTAAGAAACGTCATCAATTAAAGAACATTTTGGGGCATAAATGAAACAACCATAGTACATTCAGATAGCGATTATAAGACACATACCAATTATGGCAATTTGGAAATGTCAAAATGGAAGCAGGGAACATGAAGGTGAAGTGTGCATCTCACATTCAAAGATTCACTTCATTTGTTGCTTTCAGAAAATGCTTTGCACAGGGCGGTGGTGCATGCCTCTAATCCTGGCGGCTCAGGAGGCTGAGGCAGGAGGATCATGAGTTCAAAGCCAACCTCAGCAATGACGAGGTGCCAAGCAACTCAGTGAGACCCTGTCTTTAAATAAAACACAAAATAGGCATGGGGATGTGGCTCAATGGCCAAAGGCTCCCGAGTTTAATCCCTGGACAACAAATAACACCAAAAAAAACAAAAAAACAAAAAAAAAAAACTAGAAAATTCTTTGCATTTATTGGGCTCCAAACATTTGCTTATGCCTTTCCTTCCATTTGGGGTATCTCTCTTCTCCCTAGCTCCACCTGCAACCTACCCAGCTTTTAGGGATTCCTTCCTCTTATGAAACTTGTACTGATTCTCCCAAGCAAGTATGATCTTTTATTGATTCATCCATTCATTCAACAAATATGTATCGAATGCCTACTATGTGTTGGGTGCTGTTCTAGACTTTAAGGATAACACCGCAGACACCACAGGCAGACATATAGCAGTTGTAACAAATGCTGTGATGAAACAGATACCACGATAGAGAATTATAGAGGGGAGTCTCTATAAAAGGTGGTCAGGAAAGATCTCTACCAGGAAGTTAAGTAGGAACTGAAAACTGAAGGGAGAGGAAGTTATGCATGGAGAGGACAAAAAGCACATTCCAAGCACAGGGGGAATCATGTGCAGAAGCCATGAGTGGGATTGAGCTTGTTTGAGAAAAAAGACTGCTTTTGAAATTTTAGAGCATTTTGTGTCTTCCTTTGGAATTTATACTAGTGTTCCTTACCATAGTACTTTTTTTTTTTTTAACACTACCTTGCTGATCAATAAGTTCTTGAGGGCAAGAATTAAGAGTAATTCATCTGTTTTCTTAGGCATACTTGCACAAAGCAGATGTTCAATAACTATTTTTTGCAGTCCATAAGACTATAACTTGGGGCCATTATATAATGGTCTCATTATATAATTTTTTAAAAATTAAGCTATGGTTTAATTGTATAGTTTGTGTTTTAACCAAACGTTGCTATATCAGTCTATAAAATTCATTACAGCATTTGCTGTAAAATAGTATTGAAAACATTATTTAATACATTATCCACCGTACCCTCCGTAGTTCCTTTTGAAATTCAACACTAGGAAAAATTTTACTTCTGAATTGGTTTGCTTCTTTCCTTCTGAACTCAACATTTTTATAATAGATTGTGTTTCACCTTATGTTATAGGTTTTAGAAAACTCAAAATCAATTTAACTATTTAACTTGAACTGCTAAAGTCATACGTTCATCTATGTGGTTATAATATTTGTGCGTGGGGGGGGTTTGTATTTGTTTGTTTTGGTTTAGGTTTTTTTTTTTTTTTTTTTTTTTTGGAGGAGGGTACCAGGGATTGAATTCTGGGGCACTCAACCACTGAACCACAACCCGATCTATTTTTGTGTTTTATTTAGAGACAGGATCGCACTGAGTTGCTTAGCACCTCACTGAGGCTGGCTTTGAACTTGCAATCCTCCTGTCTCAACCTCTCAAGCCACTGGGTGTACTTATTCTTAGTAGAATCTTAGTAGAATCTAGTTGCTGAGACTGGCTTTGAACTCCAGTCCTTCTGTCCCAGCCTCCTGCTGGGATTTCAGGCGTGAGCCACCGCAAATGGCAAATTTGTGTTTTTCTTTTTCCTAGAGCCTGACTTTTGTCTTTATAACTCATGGTTGGCTAAACTCTGTGCTAAGTGCTTTAAATGAGTTATCTCATTTAATCTGCAAAACAATCCTGACTTTTACAGATTACCAAAAAAAAAAAAAAAAAAGTAAGGCTAGGGGCTGGAGTTATGGCTCAGCGGTAGAACGCTTGCCTTGCATGTGCAAGGCTCTGGGTTCGATCCTTAGCACTACATAAAAATAAATAAATAAAGTTATCGTGTACAACTATAAAAAATAAATAAATATTTTTTTTAAAAAGTAAGGCTTAGGATAAAGTCTGTTAGGGTCTGTAAACAAGTCAAGATGGCGCCTGGCATTTTGCAGAGGGAGTGGTTTGTGAAGTAAAGCCAGCGAGCCATTAAGTGTGGAGATTCCTTATTGGTTGACTGCTGTATCTAGTTTAGATAAGCTGTGTGGAATGTATATATACCCCTCCTGTCCTACAATAAATGGCTCCCACTCCTGCTGTATCAAGGTACACAAGTTGCTCGTCACCCCCCAGCTATTTTGCTGCAGTTGGACTGCGGCAAAAGTCAGATAGCAAGTACCAGTGCTTGGCAGTCTGATTCACAATACTATATTTTAGTGTCTTATCATATGGGGTGTTATAGTCATTTAAAATAACTCAGGAAGAAGAGGAGAAAACTATATATTTCTACTTATAAGTACATTTGCATATTTACATAAAATGATTTGAATTAAAATGTAAAACAATACATAGTGGATATGAGTGACCTATCTCACACAACATTCTAAGTGGTGGTCATTATGAAATATATCACAAATCTTCGAAACCTTTGATATATTGAATATAGATGAAAGGGGCTTAAATTATAGAATAGTTCTAAATGTCATTTTAATGCATAATTCAATCTAGAATATAAGCAATTTTATTTAAAAGTTTCATCAGAATATAAGATTGGGTAAAGAATCCTTCAAATTTTCAAGTTAAAATCGTGGCCCACCCTTTGCAGTGATTTTCAAAGAGAGAGTTCCCAGCTGCATTGCAGTAAAATTCCTTAGATAATATATGTCATGTTTTAATATAAGATTGGCTCCCAAGTGGGAATTTGATCATGAATTCCTGGCTCTCTCAGACATTCAAGTTGAGCTCATCGGAACAATTTTACATGGTTTAACACTTAAATAACTCTGCATTCTCTGTCAGTCAAGATTGGTTTTACATTTTTATAGAGACGACTTGTAGAGAGAAGGAAATTATTGGAGCATATTCCCAAGGCAAATGCTAATTTCTAGGATGGTGTTCAAGACTATCTTTCTTCACTTATGGCAGGAGTTTACACTCATACCAGTTAGAAAACAGGGAAATTAATATATTGAGAACTGAAAATTTTTTCCAGCAATATTTATTTCCTTGCACCAAAGCTAGAGGCAAGAAAGCTCAGTAGGAGAAACTGTTTCAGGAACAAACAAAGCCACAGAAAGAAATCCTCTCAGGGTGTTCTAACTCATTTAGTAGGAGAAATAGCTTTTCATTGCAAGAAAAACAGGTGTGCCCCCCCCCACAGGAAAACAAAAACAAAAACAAACAAACAAAACCCTGCAGAATCACCTTGCTGAGCCAACACATAATCGGAAAATGACAAAAGCCAGATTATTAAAATACAATTCAGGAGGAAGTCAGAATATAGCATAGTATAGTAGCCTGGCTTATCTGCCACTAAAATTACCTGATAATATCATTAGGGGATTAGAGAGGGGAAGGAGTTGTTGGCAACTGATAAGAAAATTTAGCTCTTCTCTCTTTCATTTTGGAAGGGATTAATAGAGAAAGCACAAATTGACTGCAGCATATTATCAGAATGGTCAGAAATGAAATGAAAGATATCAAGCATAGTCAAGAGCAGTGGGAAAAATATGCTTTCCAAAGATAAGAAAACGAAGGCACGAGACTGGTGCAAAAAGACTGAAGAGGCATAGGGAACCGAAAGACGTGCATGAGTCAGCACCACCAAGGGCTGCACAATTTGGGCATGTGCTTGTCCAAACAAAGGTTTGCTGTGCAGAAACTGCAAGATGACTGTTCTGCCCATCGTCCAACTCTGGGTTGTTGATGGGATGGGAGTGAGGGGAAAAGTAGATCAGATCTGTTCGAGTATTGCTCCCATAGTGCACTTTTAGCAAATTGCTGGATGTTTCAAGTCTGCTGAATGTTTACAGTCAACTCGGTAAGTGTTTCAGAACCTCATTCGTTATTTTATCATTCAACAGGCATTTACTGGATGCCCACTAATGGCAAGACACTGTGCTGGGCTGGGAGGATACAGAGATGACTAACACAAGCAATTCAGAAAAGGAAGGGCTGCAATCAGGTCTCAGAAAAATGGTCTCTACTGGTCAAACTCCTCAAAGCCTGTTTTGACATGAGAAAGATTTAACAGTTTATAATGCAAAATTTTAAGGACTTGGATTGCGATTTGGGGATTCCATTCCTAGTAAATATTCAAGAGAGAAACTAAACCGCAGCTTACAAGATTCTTTGTGAATACAGACCTTTAGATCAAAGGGAGTCAGATTTGTTTGAAACATGGTACTTTCCCCAAAGATAATTTTATTCATTTCTCCTTAAATTATTTCCATTCTATCCCCAATATCCCATGTTTACCTTTCTGCTAAGAATTCTGCCTTCTTTGCTTATTCTTTTTTTCTCACCTGTGCCTCTGATTCTTTTATACTAATCATAGTTAAGAGCACAGGCTTTGAAGCAAAGGAGACATTGGTTTAAACTTCAGCTCAGCCACTAACAGCGCAACATTGGGTAACTGAGCTTTAAATTGCTCGTTTGTAAAATGATGGCAATAGTAGTACCTGTCTCTCAGTGTTATTAGAAAGATTAAATGGGATAATACATGTTAAACAGACCCCCCCTCCCACCCCCGGTTAAATGTAACTAACGTAAGTATTGGGCTCTCACATCCAGGTGACCTGATCTTTTTGACTCCTGCTTGTCTCACTTTGTCCAACATTGTTTCATTTTAATATGTAATCCATTTTACTCTAAAAATAATGTAGCAGCATTATGAAAAAGTCAGAGTTAAAATGTTTCAAAACCATCTTCTTTTAGTAAACCCCTTTTGGGAATTCCAAAGGCCCCAAATTATTTGAAAGGGTGAAGAGTTTCTTCTTCAAGTTAAAACTCCAGTTGCAAACAAAACTTTGACACTATGGTATATATGCAGAATTTGGCAATGCATCTGGTTTTTCTGCTTTGATGAAGAAAGAATCTCAGTATGTCACTATGAGTCACAGCTTTCTTCACCTAGTTGTATAGAGCATTAAAATTTCTGCCAATAAAATTCATGCCAATAGTCCCAAAGGAGTTTGCCTAAAGAGGCAGAAGTCATCGATTTCTCCAGACTCCAGACTTTGACTCATGGCATTTAAAGAGATTTTGGTCAAGAAATGAAAGCCATATATGAAGTTATTCACAGGAATTCACTCCTGCAATAATGTCACAGGGAAAAGTTATTTGTGATTTGTTTTACTGGATTATATGAATAAAGTAAAGCTTTTTTTCAGCATAAGATCCTGAAGTTCTGAAGTTGCCATTTTGGAAATTGACAGAGAGAGAGAGAGAGAGAGAGAGAGAGAGAGAGAGAGAGAGAGAGAGAGAGAGAGGCAGACACAGACATGGGCTCTTTGGCTAAGTTGCCATTGTGGGAGATGAGGTTGGGGAAAGACAAATAGCATAAACCTTTCCCACGCTGGAAGAGATTTTCCTGGCTCCATTCAAGAGTGATGAAACATGTCAATTTCTCATGAGACAGAAAACTACCGACACCTGCAAAATGCCTTCAAAGGTTAATTAAACGAGTTTGACCTTAAATCCAGAATGGGCATTTTAACCATTTTCTCATGAATATATGTACAGCATTAACGATGCAGAGTTTGCAGAAATGACCAAATGTGTAGACATGAAAACAGAAGAAATGATGCAACTGTATAATTCCAGTGACTCAGGAGGCTGAGGCAGGTGGATCCCAAGTTCAAGGGCAGCTGTAGCAACTTAGTGAGGCACTCACCAACTTAGCAAGACCCTGTCTCAAAATAAAAAATAAAAATAAAAGGGAGTCCTAGAGAAATCCACACTTCTAGTTTTAGCCTATTTGCTATAGCATTCTTCTGGGCTTTCCTTTACTTGTTGCTATCAGAATTACTTGAAGCCAAAATTGGTGGGCTAACACAAATGACAAACATATTAACATGTAAGATTCCATTATAATTTCTTCTCATCAAACTAAATAATGGCAATCCCAATGTTGAAATTCATTTTGTGGGAAGAACTTTGATTTTGTTTTTTTCTTTCATATTTTAATATTTTGGGTTCATTTCAAATTGCTTCATTTATGAGAGCAAATAAGAATGAGGGAAAATTATTCTGTTTTTTTTTTTCTCCTATAGAAATTAAACCAAGTTCTAATGTAGTAAAATAAAGCATGTGCCAAATTTGGAGAGGGGGATGTTTAGGTGCATTTTTATGAGACAATGATCCTTATCTCTCATCAGATCAAAAGAACTGAATGACATTTTTTTTTCCCAAAATCGCTATGAATCATTGATCTAATATGACCACTTAATAATGAATAAACAGAGACTCTGGAACATGAAATATTTGCCTAAATTCAGACAACTATTAAGCGTTAGAACTGGAATTCGAATGAGTTCTTTTGATGTAAGGCGACTATACCATGTAGCCATTGTATTTCCTCAATGGTCATCCCATAGTCATATAAGAAAGTTCTGTGAAACCAAACCAAAACAAACAGAAAACAATTACGCAACCATAAAATTTCTGTAAAAATGATGTCTTTTGTTCCAAACTTGTGATTATCAGATCTTACCAATCTCAACTACCCACCTGTCTAGACCTGTGCTGATTGTCAACTGTTTCGAAAATCCATCTGCCACCTATCCATTCCATCTCTATCCTGTTTGTTTTTCCTCTTTGATGACAAATGTCCCAGTTTCAAATCCACTTGCAGATTGAAGCATCTTCAATAACCAACACTTGCCTTTACTGAGTGTATTGCTAATCTCTAAACCAAGCCCTGGCTTTTCCTGCTATGTCATCTCATCATTGCCTGAACTCTGTGCATAATACCTTACAGGAGAATTTAGCAAGTTCTTGTGGCCTTATGCCAAAATGGACCCCTTGCCGTAAAAAGAAACAAACAAAAACCAGAACACTAACTTAAAGCTTTTTCAAATATATACACATGTTTTCACACTTAATTTACTTAACTGTATTTATTATAAACAACAAAAAAATTGTTTGGAGTTGAATAATTTTTCTTCAGTTGCTAACCCAAACAACAAAACAGAGTTGGAATTTTGCCTCATGGTCACATCGTTTTCTGGTTTGCCATCTTGGAGGTGAGGTAAAGGCCATCTGAATTAAGTCTGTTATTGGTATATGAACAAATGGACTCTCTGTAAGTAGGAACCCCTTAGTGTGCAACAGCAGAGGGTGTAATCAAGTCAGATGATTAGAAAGAATAGACTAAAGTGGAAGTCTTACATAGGAAGTCGGAGTATTCAGGGGAAATGGTAGTAGAGACAGCAATAGTATGGGCAGACTTAGTACTATGGTCTGGTTCTGGAATGTCCTCCCAGAAGCCCACATATTACAGTCTTGGTCCCCATCCCATGACATGGTTAGGAGGTGAGGCCCAGTAGGAGGTCTTCTGGTTACTGGGGGCATGCCCTTGGAGAGGATGGTGGGATGCAGCCCATCCTCTCTCCCTTTCATTCCTGGCCATGAGGTAAATGGGTTGATGTACTAGGTTGCTTCAGTTCCAAAGCAAAAATGTTAATCAGTCGTGGAAGGAAACCTCCAAAACCGTGAGTCAATATAAATTTTTGTTCTTACAAGTTTATTATCTCTTCATTATTTTGTTACAGCAACGGAAAGCTGTCTAATAATGTACTCAGCTTGCCTGAAAACATGGGAGTATTCTTCAGTGATGAATAGGAATCAAATGAACTATATGGTAGTTGACAGAACAGAAACCCAACCAAGTGAGGCTCTCTTCCGTCCCAGCAACTCCCAGGCATACTTTGATGAAGACTTTGCAGAGAGGCGAGGAGGGTCCATGAAACACAGATTACAGAATATCAGGCAGCTGACAAATAGTATCATCATGAAGACTCTGGCAAAAGCAATGGTGTTGATAACACTGATACACAAATCTACCTGTACACTTTTAAAATATGTGTAAAATTGAAATAAAAGCTAGAAAGTAATACTCCAAAATCATAAAAAGTTATTGTGTTGGAGTTGTGGCATTACAGATGATTTTCTTTTATTTCTTTTAAATATCTTTTGTAACATCATTGCATAATATTGTATAATTTTGAAAGCATTTACTTAAAAAATGGCAAAGGGAGTATAAAAAAACTAAGTCAACACTTGATATTCTATAAGAAAAATAGAAAATTGTTAAAAACCAAATAAAAATTTTCTTCCATTCTTCCTCTGTCATCTTTTCAAAGTCTGTATTCAAGCTTCTGATATTCCAATTCATTCCAATTTAAATAAAACAGCTCACTCCCTGTGGGCTCAATTATGGTACAGTTTGAGTGTGTTGTATTTTTCTGGCTTGGTGTCACTCGTGAGCCATCCAGACTTGCCTAAATCTGAGTTGGAAGTATGTGACCTGTGGAAAAAATCTGAGCCATCCAGTTCATAAAACAGCAGAGACATGAGTCAGATACACAAGGAAAGACAGGATTTCTCAGGTGAACAACTCAAAAAACTGAGAAGCCGAACTTAGCGAGGCTGTTTTAGAAGAAGAAATTGGGAACTCAACTGTAGGAGGAGGAATAGAATATGTCACATTTAATGAGTTTACAACATAAATAAAACTAAATTTATTTCTGAAGATGTAAGATAAAGTTTTATAGTGTGTTTGTATTGTGAAATAAAATACTTTTTCTAATAAAAGTTTAGTAGGATCCTTAATCTTATTGTACATAAACACCAGACCCAAATGTTATGTGTCTCTACAATCATGTTACTAATGCTTTTAAAAATAAGGGTATACAGAGTAACCAAATGCCTATTTTAATTTTTTAGTTTCCAAAATATTGCCAGGCAGTCAAGATTCATGAAGAATGGCATACTCCCCCTGAACATTTTGGCAAAGGACTAGAAACTCTAGACGGCCTTATTCTATTTTATTTTTTATTATCTGTTTATCAAACCACTAACAAGAAGAGAGGCACCTGTGCCTTATATCAAAAACAGCAAATAGATTTGCTGTTTTCTAAAACTGGATTACTATTAACCACTGAGTTAATGTTAAAAAAAATTGACATTTGAATAAATTCATTAAAAAAACTATAAAAGGGATAAAAATAGGCTGCCACCTTGCAAACCCCAGCCTTGTGCTAGGATATTTGGTCAAACATATTGTGGATGCCAGAAGGCCAGGGTTCATGGGTTCACCATTTAAGGTACTTGTGTTTGCTCTAGCATTCAACATCTGACTCCTAATTAGTTGCTAATAAGTACTTGTTGACTTCGTTTTATGTGAGCAGTATAGCCTGCTTTGGTTTTCTACTCTCCCCACTTCTCCCAGCCAGAAGACCTCTTTTCTCTGAGCAGCATATTCAAACTTTCATCTTAAGCATTTAGCTCTTTCTGAGCTCCAACAAGACCTTCTGCCCTGTTACACATTAAGTCCTGCAAGGCCAGAATTTTTTTTTTCAGTCTTTACAGTGTCTGTCACATGGTAGGCACAAAATATAAATTGGTAGAAAAAAAGAATTGAATGAAGTGGTAACTAAAAAGTAATATATTTGAGTAACTTCTATTTCCCAGTCCTAAAATTGTTTGAGCATCTCTGATTGAATATATTGAGATGGATAGTTCTATTTGTAAATGCAAGGTATAGAAAGCAGATAAATAAGAAACTGTGCTCATGTGATCTGTTCCCTTTATAGGAAAATCTTTGCAGAACAATAACTACATATTTTTTTTCTATTCAGAATAGCTATCATGGGCCCTCCTAATATTACTCTTATGATGGATAATATGTGAAAATATAAACATCTATCTTCTTGTCTAATTGGGGCTGCTACTCATCCGGGGGAAAAAATAAAGTTTATTTTTTGTCTATTTCTTTTTTCTAAATATTGTAGTGCCTCCCATAGAAGACAGATTATTTCTCTTGAGCATTATAAACTCAGGCCTCTGCTTTCCTACATGCATTTCCATCACGGTATTTTTCCATGACTTTTATAGTCATGATGTGCGAGTGTGGAAGGAAGAATAGTAACATTTATTCTTTGCCTGTTGAGTGCCAAATACTGTGTTAGGCAGTTTTATATTTGGTAACTTGCTGAATCCTCACGAAAGGCCCTATTAGATATGCCCATTTTACATATGAAGAAACTGAAGCTAAAGATTTAACTCTTCCTGAAGGTCTTAAGGCAAATAGTGGAGCCAAGATTCAAACTAAGGTTCATTTCACTTTGAATTCTATAGACTTTTGGTTGTCTATCTTTGTGAACATTTGTGAAAAATAAACACAACCTGGAATATTTTACTCTATCATGCCTAGAAGGGGATAGAAAGTAGTAAAGTAGTAAAGGAATGAAGTCTGATACACAGAGAGGCACCAATGACCATAACAATAGATCTCTATATAACAATGTGAATGATTCAGACATATAATGTCTTCTTCCTTTTGGCACTGGAGATTGAACCCAGTGGTGCTTTTCAGCTGAGCTACATCCCCAGCCCTTTTTAATTTTTATTTTGAGACAGGGTCTCATTAAGTTACCAGGCTGGCCTTGAACTTGTGATCTCCTGACTCAGTCTCCTACGTAGTCCTTAGGATTACCGTGTGCACCACCATGCCCAGCTATAATACCTTTAAAAAAAAAACCAGACTACATCATCAAAATTTGTCAATATAAGGAATTATCTTTTAAACAAGAGAAACAGGCTGGAGTTGTGACTCAGTGGTAAGTACTTGCCTAGCACATGTGAGGCACTCACTGGGTTCGATCCTCAGCACCACAGAAAAAATAAATAAATAGAATAAAGTATGGTGTTCATCGACAACTAAAAATATATTTTAAAAAAGAAAAATAAACAAGAAAAGCAGTCTTTGTAAAATGTCTTTTCATTCTAGGTGTATGAAAGGTTAATACTGAAATATTTAGCCCTTCTGATGTCTTCTAATCAAACTAGAATTTTAGGATAGTTATTATGAATTCTAGAAAACAATTTTAATTGTGGTCTACCTAATAGCTTTAGGGATCAGGGTGCTCAGAGAAACAGGATGTTCTACCAACTGCAAACTTCTTGCCTAGAAGAAAAGCACTATTAATTGCACATGTGTTCTACATTTCAGCTCAGAAGTATAAAAATCGAAAATATTTGTTACATAAATATATAAGATGAACAAGATTTTGAACTTTATTTCCACATAGAGGAGGTAAAGGGAGAAGGGAACTGGCATTTATTGCATACTGTAATCTGTTTTAATAGGATATCCTGGATTTACCAGGTCAATGTCTTACACAGGGTCAAGTAGGGTTCATGTGTGCCTCACATACAATTGCCCACTGCTGCGTATGCTCGTCTGCCTCATGGAGAGAAATAGGTCAATAAAAACACAATTTTATTTTCAGCTCATATTAACCCGAGGCTAAAAATTACCTATGGATTAAGTAGTATGGCTTCTATATAGATATAATTAGAGAAAACCTGCATTTTCAACACTGTTGGAAAACTCAGGCTTATACAGTCAGGTCTGATGATCGTTTCAAGTGCCATTTTATAGCACAGTATTTTGGAGAACTTTCTCTCTCTTTTTAAAGCAATATTTAGGTATGATTACATAAAATAAACTGAACATGTTTACAATGTTCAGTTTGATAGGTTTCACGTTGGGTGTACACCCATGAATCCATCACAATATAGATACTTATCAACCCTCATGACTATCCTCATGCTCCTTTGTAATTTTTCCATCCCCCAGATCCAGGCAACTATTGATAAATGGTCTTCGTCACTACAGAGTAGTTTGCATTTCTTATAATTTTACAAAACTGCAACCATATATATTCTGGTTTTGGTCTGACTTCTTTCATAATTATTTTGGTATTCATCCATGTCATTGCATATATCAGTGATTCAATTCTTTTTATTACTAGTAGTATCACAAATTACTTGGTTTTCTATTTACCCCTTCACTGGTCCATCTTTGTAGTTTGTCCTGTTCTCTTTATCACAATTATTTTAATTTACAATTTCTGATTGTACCCTTTATCTACCCAGGGGTAGAAGACACTGTAGTTTTTGACTGCTCTGTATTTCTTCCCTTTTACCTCTGTTAATAGCACCTTCCTGTCCTTTTGATATTTGCATCTTCCCCATTCCACCTGGACTGGTACAACCCTCCTGAAGTAGGTAAACACATGACCTAGGTGGGGCAATCAGAGTCCTTCTTTGGAATTTCAAATGGACCTTCCTTCCCTTGGATTAGGAATTATTTTAGTCAGTTTTTCAAATTGCTGTGACAAAATACCTAACCTAATAAATTTAAAAATAAGAAAGGTTTATTTTGGCTCACAGTTTCAGAGGCTTTAAACTACACTCCCTTAGTCCTCCTGTTCTGGGCCTGTACAACATGGGGGAAACACATAGCAAAGGAGACCTGTTAACCTCAGGGAAGCTAGGAAACAAAAAGAGAGAGGAATATCCTCTTCAAGGGCATGCTTACAATGACCTACCTTCCTTCTCAGGCTCCATCTCTTAAAGATTCCTACCTCCCAGTACCACTCCATATTGACAACAAGCCTTTAACGCAAAAGGCTTTAGGGGATACTTAACTAACCATTGCAAGGACTATGAGCTAATTAGAACCAATATTTGTGTTACTGGAGAAATTGCTTTCTCTTTTCTTTGAGACTGATATCTGGAAGTACAGAGCCACAAATATTGTAGTCATATGTTGACCTAGTGGGTGGATGATCAAGGGCCATCAAAGGCCAAACCAAAAGGAGAGAAGCCAGGTTCTGATGACATCATGTGGGCTGTTTGGTAGAGATGTTACTGAAGCCTGAATTACTCCTGGGCTTTTAAGTTATATATAACAACAAAATCCCCTTTTAGTATGTGTTTTTTGTTTTGCTGATCATGTCCCTTACGCCAGACAAAGTTGCAATACAGTGTATTACATTTACTATTTCACTTAATCCTTACAACCTGGAAGATATGTTATTATACCAAGTTTATATATGGAGAAACTCTTAGTTAAGTAACCTACCAACATGTCACAGTAGCAAAGCTAGAATTTCTATCCAATCCAATTGATCACAAAGTCCACCTACCATGTAATATTGCTTCAGGGCTAGAACTCTCACCCACTTAGCTTCATGTTTTTCTGTACTTTCTATTACATTAACTATAAAACTATTAATATTTGCAGCTTCCTTACTACTGAAATAAAATTATATGTATACGGCTTAACTCTCTTCTTTTTGACTCTCTTTCTTCTTTCCCCTCTTTCTCTTTTTTATTTTTCCATTTTACAATGTCTAAATGACAAATATTTGCTCTTGTCTCCTCATCATAAGTCACATTAATTCTAAAATATTCCTAGGTGTCAACATTGGCTTGGGCAAGGCAAAGTTAGTTTACTAAAAACTTGTTCTTCTGTTTAATAATGAAAGATTAAAAGACTACAAATCTGTCTGATTAGCTGACCTAAAAGCAAACCACTGAAAAAATTTAGGGATGACAAACCATAGGCTACTGATACTCCCTCCCTTTCATTCTTTAAAAGAATGAAGACAAGATCAATGGTCATTGATCATTTTCCCCTGGGAAAATGACCAATTGCCATGTCTTCCTTAACACGTCTAACAGGAAAAACCTATATTGCCCTAGCTTTCAGTTTTCAACAATGTTTTCTTTTTCTTTTGTTCTCTAGTACTGGGGATTGAATCCAGGGGCACTCTACCACTGACCTACATCCTTAGCCCTTTGGAGACAGGGTCTCACTAAATTGTCCAGGCTGGACTCAAACCTGTTATCCTCCTGCCTCAGCCTCCTGAATCTCTGGGATTATAGGTGTGTGCCACTACATGTGGCTCAACAACATTTTCTTTTAAAAAGGGAGGAATTTGTTATGTCTTAAAGGTGGTTTCATGAGGACCTTCATTTTTTTTTAAGAAGCTCAAAATAACTTTTAAGTATAGTTTATTTTGTTACAAGCCCACCTCTGTTTTTTCTGAGTAGATATAACGTTAATCTAGTTTAAGAGCAGAAAGGCAGGCAGGAAGGAAGGAAGAAATGAAGGGGGAAAGGAAGGAAAGAAGTCAAGGATGAAAGGATAAACAAAACAAAACAAAACAAAAAACCGAACACAAGACTCTCCAAAACCACCAAACAACCAAAACCCTAATCCTTCCATTAAATGCAGCCTTATATGGAGACTTAGTGGAAGTCTGAAGACCAACACTCCCCTAGCATTTTGTTAGCAACCAGAGAACAATTTTGTTTTCAAACAAGATGTTTGAAAATTATGTCTTCTTTAACTGCCTACACTGAGTTTGGTTGCTGGATTCATTTTTGTCGTAAAGATATATGACATCACTGTCCTGAAAGCTTTATGTAATGCTCTGTGGCCTGGATCAAGTGTCTCTTGCTTGTGTTATTAATCCTCTAAAGTTAGATAGTGCTCCAAATTTGAAAATTTACATGTAAACATGGAAGGAATTTCTGTCTCCAAATTTGTAACTTGTAAGTCTGTGGAGCTGTTCTGATAATGATGTAAAGTAAATCTGGGTTGGTAAAGTCTCTACAGTTAAACGTTTAGGGGTAATCTATTCTTTTGTCATTAGGCAAGGGTACACAGCAGTTTTGCAGGTGTTCAGATAGTAGGAAAATTTTTTTTTTAAATAAAGTTTTGTTTTCAAATTAGTTTAAACACCAAGCCTTCGACAATAGTCTTTTCTCACCTATAGTTTCATTTTCACTAAATGTAAAAGTATTTTGCTCAAGTGATACTAGGGAGTAATAGCTGATTGCTGCCCTTAGCTTGATTAAAGATGGTCCCAAAATTCAGACATGTAGAAAATTGTTTTGTAAATAGACAAAATTATGTTGATGTTCTATAGAGCAGAGATTCTCAAACTTTATTGTGTAGGAGAATCCTCTCGAGGACTTGGTAAAACAGAGGTTGCTACACCTATTCTCAGAGTTTCTGATTTAGTTGTTCTGCATTAGGACCTGAGAATTAGCATTTCTAAGAATTCCCTGGTGAAACTGCTGTTACTGGCTCAGGATCCACAGTTTGAGAACCACTCAGGTACAGGAACTGAAAACCCATGTTTCTTTTTCATATCTCATCTGGGTATGTTTCACATTTGTTTCCTAGGCAATGTCACACTCAAAGTGTGAATCACAACAGACTTTGTGGATTCATCCCCATTTACTCTATCTGTCTGAAGTTCAATGACCTTCAAATTCTCTCTAGTATTTTCAACATATGTCCTACAATACTGTTACTCTACAGGAAAAACATTTTGGGATACACTGGTTCCAATGAAAAGAAAATTATTTTTAATCTAAGAACTTCTCAGAGCATTATGACTTTCCAGAAGGGAGATGATGTATATGGCATTTCCAAGATGGATCTGAACTTGGAATTCTTCCTAAACGGTTCTCCTCCGCTAAGTACTAAGGAGTATGTATTAACCATAGTTTAGTAAATACTCTAATAATTTAATGATATTAAATTATTAAAAAAACCCTATATTATATAAGCTAGGGAGGTCAACTAACATGTTGAATATGAGTAAATTTAAAATCAATTAAGAAAAATCAGTATGTAAATGTCCTCATCCATTGTTTTAATTGTCCTTTGACCTTTTCTTGATCAAACAATTGGCTGAATAATACAAAGAAAAAATCCAAGGTTTTAGCCTTTCCTGACCTTAACACCTTAAAATATCCCTGCTAAACTGTCTCCCTCCCCCCCCATTTGTTTCATTTTCTTCATAACACCTCTCAAAATTATAAATGATTTTATAAATTCCTTAATATACATGCTTATGCTTGTTTCTACCACTAGAATACCTAAAGGTCATACCTTATCTATAGTTTCACTTGTAAGTCTTCAACAGCTAGTATAGTGCCTGGGTACATAATATTCAGTTAGTAAAAAAAAAATTTTTTTTTGGTTAAAAGAAAAAATAGATCAATAAAACAATCATCTAGGTCTTAATAATCAAATCTTTATTATGGTGCATTGTAGGAAGAGGAGATAATGTTTTAGCAGCTTTGGATGAGGCCATTTGAAACACCTTTTTATTTCTAATCATTCCAATTGAACGATATGAAGGGCAATTATTGATGTTGAAACTTAGGATGCAGTTTTGTAGACTCTCCTCTGTGGTGATTTTGAATATTTACTAAGAAACCCCCCTCCCAACCCTGCCCCACAAAGCATAGTTATTTTTTGAATGGCAACATGTAAAATCACTTGGAAAAGCAACTCTTTATCCATATTATTTTTTCTTCCTAACTTAAAAAGAACTCTGCTACTTCTTTACTACATTATCAAGTTCTTTTACCTGTACAAACCTTAAAAGCATCATTAATGGTGCTTTTTAAAACAGTGCTTACCTGTAATCACTGTGGCTTGGAAACTGAGGCAGGAGGATCCCAGTTCACGGCCAACCTCAGCAACTTGGCAAGGCCCCAAGCAATCTAGCAGACCCTGTCTCAAAATAAATTATAAAAAAGGCCTGGGGATGTGGCTCAGTGGTTAAGGGCCCTGAGTTCAATCCTGGGAACAAACGAACAAACAAAAAGCTAAATAAATTAACTAATTAAAAAAACAAAAAGGCATACTTGTTCTAAAGGAAATCTTGTTATACATATTTGCATTCTTATATGGTGCACAAGTGTTAAATATGTGTGGAACACAATTGTGTCTAATTGTGTCCTGATAATTTTTAGCAGAGAAGTCTGATTGACATGCATGATTGTTGGATATTAGATAAAGTCAACTTTGCCCAGTAAAATATGAGAAAGAAGTCAGCAGGTGGACTCTAAGAAGAAAACTGTCAGAAGCCCCTAAGATATGTGATCTGAAATTGCATTAAAAATGATATTGTGTTCTTCCAGGTGTTAAAATGAAAAAAAAAAAAATTTCTGACTTCACAGGCCTTTTATGTGGTTAAGTGTTTTTTTTTTTTTTTCCTTGTTTAGGTTGTCTACATCCGGTCCCTATTCTCTTCTTTCAATATTCTCATTATCCCCCTCTAGGGGTTTGTTTTTACTTTATGCTTTTATCCTTATTTGTGGAAAAAACTGGTTCAGTATTACTTTAGTTTGTCTTCACTTTCACTCTGCTGTTCATTCCTAAACTAGCTTTTAGCCTCTGGGAAAGAAGAAAATAAAAACATTTACAGAAACTGGGCCAACCTCTTGCAGCCCGCCTCCCCCTGGAAAACAAAACCAAACTGCAACAGTAGTCCTTAAGTTCTCACAGCACCTAGTATTTCCCCTCTCTCAACTCTCAGGCTTTCATTGCAATTGTTGATTGTCTTTCATCCCAGCTCGATCCTCAGTCCTTTGGCGACTTAGCATATTTCCAAGAATATAATATATAAAAACATTGTAACATGTCAATAGATGCTTCAACAGCATGTATCGGTGAATGACAGTCGCCGCAGTACCCACTCACACCCAACGCGGGAGAAAAGTTGCAGCGGTCAACAGGCTTCAGTGTGGGTCCCGTGACATTAACTCTAGAAAGCCAGTAGAGAACAGTGGCACTGATCCTTTGCACAGTAATTACTTGGATAATTGAAGCAAAGAGTTTTTGGTTTTGTTTGGGGATGGCGGAAAGATGAAGGAGCTGAATTACAGGGAGAATTTCTTCCGCAGTCGCTGTGGCGGGCACTGCCTGGCCTTGTCGCCCGCGAAGGGTCTCCTCGCGCCCCTGGCTGTTCCAGAAGCCAGGGGGGAAAAATGAGGCCCTGGGCTCGGGGCGCGGGTTTCTGGGGTACCCCGCCCCGCAGGCCCCGCCCACGGCTCGCCGCCCCGCCCCCACCGCCGCCGCCGGCAGGGGTCGCGCTGCCCCCGGCGAGCAGCCCTGGCGGGGGTGGGGGAAGCTCCCGCGGCCGGTCGCCTTTCTCCGCCGCCGCCGCTGGTTGGATCGTTTCAATAAAAGTCTTTTTTCTCGCTTGCTCGCTCTCCTCCGGGGAACAGGCGGAGGCGTCAATCCGCAGCCGCCGAGTGAGAAAGCGACGCACACGCAGCGAGCGAAAGCGGCCGCCCGCGTTCTCTTCAGCTCCCCGCCGTCCAGCCCCACAGCCCAGAAGAAGGAGCCGGCGCCCGACCGGGCAGCCTCAGCCAGGCGTCTCGCCTCCCGCTCGCTCCGCTCCCGCCGCGGCTTCTCGGCGGGGATTAGTGGGCCGGCCGCGCGGTTCGGCGGCCGGGGAGCCATGTTGACCGGGGGGCTTGGCGACGCGTGAAGCAGCTGCCGGCCCTCTCGGAGCTCCGTTCCCTCTGCCAGAGCCGGAAGGCGGCGGCGGAGGCCTGCGCCGCGGAGGCGCCTCGGGGCTGCCGACCGCTGGGACCCGGACCTGCATCCGGTCGCCGCGGGCGTCGGCGGAGCCGCTTTCCCTTCGCGCCTCGCCCCGGGACGCGGTCCCGCACTTGCTGGTGAGTTGGCGGCGCTGCCCCCGGTTGCCCCCGGGCCTAGAGGGTGCGTGGGAAGGAGGGGCGGGCGGGGACGCGGGTCGGCTCTGGCCCGGCCGGGAAGTTGAGGGCGGCGGCGCGGTGCAGGGGGCTCGCGCGTGCCTGTCACCCGTCGGGTCGGCCCCGGCCCCCGGGTCGCCCGGGCATTTCCGGGGGGTGGGGAAGGGTGTGGGTGTGGGTGAGTGTCTGTCCAGCTCCTTCCCGGGAGGCGCCTCTCGCCGCCGCCTCCGGTGCTTGCTGCGGCTTCGGTCTCCAGGGGAGGCCGGTGTCCCCGCGAGGCGGAGGAGGGGAAGAGGCGGAAAGTCCCCTGAGACACAAAGGTCCCCTCGGCGGGGGTGGAGCTGGAAGCGCGGGTGGCGCTGCCCCGCCGCCCCCGGGCGGGGAAGGAAGGGGCGCGGGTCCGCAGGAGGTGGGCGAGGAGGCGGTGGCCGCGGCGCTTCCAGCTCCTTGGAGACGAGGCTGTGCGCGGGTGGGAGCGCGGAAGAGGGGGAGGAGGAGCCCTCGCGTGGGGAGCGGGCCGAGACAAAGATCTGGGCAGCCTCCTGCTGACGGGTCACACCCCTGAGTGTTGGTCAAGAGCGGAGGTGGAGGGAATGCGGGCAACCCAAAGAACCAGTGGAGGGGTGCCGAGTGTTGTCTCGTCGCTGTCGTTTTTCTCGGCGTTTTTGTGCCGGATTCTTTTGCTCCCCAACTCAGCTGGATAGCTCCAGGTTTCTCTCCCTCCCATCACCCCCACACTGCCACATTGACTCTCTTGTGGTTTCCCTCTCTCCTCCCCCCACTTTTCACCCACTCCTTTTTTGGGTAAGCAGTATTTTGCCTTCAGCTTGGGGAACGTTTGCTAATGACAGGATGCCTGAGCTTGTTCTGACCCTGAACTGCCTTGAACTCCTCTCTTACTCCCACCCTTTCCTTTCTGGGACCTAGAGTGTCACATGGCCATTAACAATTAGCTTTTCTTCTGTAAAAAAATGGCAAAAAAACACACATTTAGTTGAATATACGTGGCGCCTCTCTTTTATGTTAATGTGTCCACTGAAGACACCTCGTTGATTATGTTTTATTGCCTCTTAGCCAAATTAATTTTCTAGACACAGAAGTACCAGATTTTGTTTTGAGTCTTGGCCATTTCTAGGTTCAGCAAAGTGTAGTCAGCCGGACCTTCTGTCACTTATCAGGAAATGCTTGACTTAAAGATGGACAATTCTTTCCTCAAACTTTATTTTATTTTATTTTTTTTGGGGGGGTCTTTGTTGAAGGATTTCTTTATAAAAAAGGGTTAGTGTAACAAGATGAAAGTAATAAATACGAGTTACTGTGTTTTAGACCGACTTTGTTAACACATTGGACAGAAGAAAATGAATGGGATTTTAAGACTTCTGATCCCTTGAGTTGAACCAAAATCTCCTTTGAAGCTAGAAATAGGCTGAAAATTAAATTTTCAGAAAAGAGAAGTGCTATTAGTAATATCACTGGTTTTGTTTTGTTTTGAGTCTGTTGAGTTGACTTAAGGTTGGGATGTTGCTTTGTTAATGAAGTCTTTTTTCAGTCTTTGTAATTCTAGCATCTGCATGCTTGCATCAGAAATGGGTTGCAACAAAAGAAATGTGTCTATATTTAAGATATATTCTATTTTTAATTTTTAACATCATGAGAGAGAATTTGGGAATATAATAGGTGTTATCCTTTTACCTGGCAAAGCATCTTATAGGCCAGAAGCACTAAGTTTGAATGATGTGCTTCAAAAATATAAGTCTTTGAGTTTAAGTTGTTTTAAAATTATTAGGCAAGTATAATTCATTACTTGATTATTTAATAATGAAAATAAAAATATTATTGACATATGAATGGAAAGATTATTGAAGTAAAGCCTGTTTAATGTAGGAACATTAATGTTGGTATCACTGTAAAAAGAGTCAGATCTTGTTGCTTACTTCCATTAAAGTATTGATACTATAAAAATTAAGAGATTTTAGTTTAGGGTCCTGTCTCTGAATTGTGGGACTCCCTACACACCCTACTCGGTCTGTTTTAGAGACATTTGTGAAATTAACTACTTATATTCATAATTGTGATGATATGTTTTTTAAATAATATAGTGAAAGGCCATAATAAGGGTCCATTAATTTTCTTCTTTTTTTACTTCATGTTTATTAGGGCTTGATTAGATATTCAAAATTTACATCACTGGAAGGAAATATACCAAAAAGACAAGGAAAGTTTCTGGATGGTAGAAGTTATTGGCAATTCATTTTTTTCTCTGTATTTTTATCAATTTTCACATTACTTTTATAATTAGAAAAAAAGTAAACGTAAAATTAAAGCATTGTTAATATCTTAATTTGCCTGTGACTAAAATAAGCTTTTATAAGTGTATAATTTATTCTCATCCTTGGTTCAGGCCAAACAAAGTAACTTTCAGTGTTGGCTATTTAAAATAATGTAGACTGTCATATGTGTTCTGTTTACCAGAAAGACAAAAGAAAAGAGATACATAGTAAGGAAAGATGAACTTAGAAGAATTGATTCAATGTCTGTGATACCTCTATATATGTGATCTTTTTCTCATAAGTCATAGTTTCATAAAATATAGAAAATATAAATTCTTTTACTTTGTAGCACAGGATAGCTGTATTGACTAAGCAGATTTTTATGTATGTCTGTTGGTACATTTAATTTTCATATACTGGTTTCGTCCTAGAATTTTGGTGGCAAGAGCTAGTATAAAATCATTGGCTTTGCTCTGTGTGTTTTTCAGTAATAATATCTGCCTTCATTCTCTTCATTGATGAAGGTAGTGCTAACTGAAAAAACAGCACAAATATTTTATTGTGAACAGTAGAAGTTATAATGGCAACTGAGGAAGTTATTCAAAAGTGAAGACAATGATGTCCCTTAATATTAGAAAAGTTATCTGTGCACACTATATTTTGCCCATTTATTTATTGTCTATTAATGCTGAATATTTATAAGATGTTATATTTTAAATATTTATCGTTATTTCCTAGTCTTTATAAAATTATAGCATCATGTCCTGGCATTCTTCTACATAGCTTTTATACTTTCAGTGTGATAATTACTTAATGAAATTGTTGCTTCATTGGGGAAAAAAGCTGTTACATGTTAAACATGTTAAATCCAACTTGGGTTTTTTTTTTTTTTTTTTTTTTTAAATCATCTACTTCATGAATTCTCCTTCACTCCTTTTCTACAAGGAAAAGAAGAATAATTTTAGGTTCTTTTGAATTTTAAGTGAGCAATTTCAGCTTAACCTTTTAAATAGGAAATAGTTATTTAGAATCCATTTTATAAAATAATGGTGGCATTTTGCATTTTAAATGCTGAACATAAGCAACAATTTATGGCATTTAAAATGTGCTTTAGATAGCATTCATGAAATAAAAAACTGCTTACACCAGAAAACTTGGTACAGTTCACTAGCATTCAACCTGTAATGTTGCCATTTTCTTTGAATTAGTGGCGAGGAAGAAGGGATTAGACTGACTTTAAAAAAATATATTTATTTTTTAGTTATAGGTGAACACAATATCTTTTTATTTTTATGTGGTGCTGAGGATCGAACCCAGTGCCTCATGCATGGTAGGCGCGAGCTCTGCCTCTGAGCCACAACCCCAGTCCCTAGACTGACTTTTAAAAAAAAATTTATTTTTTTGTAATTGTAGATGGACAGAATATTTTATTTTCTTATTTTTATGTGGTGCTGAGGATTGAACCCAGTGCCTAGTGCATGCTAGCCAAGTTCTCTGCCACTAAGGTACAGCCCCAGCCCTAGACTGACTTTCAAGAATTCTTATTGTCATTAGTGGATTCTTTGTCATTATTTTGCTTACAGTATAGTTAGTTGGTGTTTACTTTTGATGTCTGTGAAATATTGACCTGGAAAGAAGAATTGCCAAGGGCCAGAAAAATGTATTGAGTGTAGCTTTCTGTTCCTACCCTATTTTCTCTCCCTGTTGGCCAACTTGGAAAATCAATAGACATCTACCAGTAAATCAAATAATGTTGTTATTGTGTTCTGCAGTAACTTATGGTAGTGGATACTGTATTTGAGAAGGTAGATTTGTAGATCCATAGCATATTGGGATGACATGAAAATTATCTTGCTTTCCAAAGTCTCTTTTTAAAAATACATTTTAAAATAACCTAACAGTATACTCAAGCTGCCATAACAAGATACCATACAGTGGGTTGGCTTAAAAAACAAACATATTTTCTCACAGATTTGGAATCTAGAAGTTTGACATGGGGGTGCCAATTTAGAGTTTTGGTGAAGGCCTGTTTCCTGCTTTGTAGAGGGCTGCCTTCCTAATATGGGTCTCCTGGACTTTCCTCTGGTGCCTGTAGGTGAAGGGGAGGAATGGTAGAGAGGGAGAGCTGTTTTTCTCTTCCTCTTGTAATGGCACAAATCTCATTATGAATGCGCACCTGCAGGACCTAATCTAAATCTAATTACCTCCTAGAGGTTCACATCCAGAACTCTCACTCTGGGAGATTAGAATCTTGGCTTAGAAATTTGGGGGGTCACTTAAACATTCAGTGCATAATATAAACTTTGTGACAGAAATTAGCATTAATGACATCCTCTGCTAGGTACTATATTGTTTTATTAAGTCTTCACAAAAAGTCCATCATATAGGTATTATACCTGTTTTCAGATGAGTAAAATAAGGACTATAGGTTAAATAATTGTCTCCAGGGTCCTACCACTACAGTGATCCTGAGATTCCATTTTAGCCTTCAGACCATTATGCTTTAGTGTTTCCCCTGGCATGGAATGCTGAAAAATTAGTTCAGTATTAATGTTTGTTCTTTATTAAGAGTGGTAAATTGGAAACTCTAATCAAAATTGGATTTAAACTTAATTAAGTTACTTTTACTACTTAAAATGGAGCCATATAAAATGTATAACATAGAACATGTTTATTACTCAATGAATTCAAATTGGATGCTATTTAAAATATTTTAAAAGATATTTAAAATATTTGCATAATTATTTAAAATCATGAATTTATCAGTTCTTTATGCATAAGATGAAATGAATATGAATGTTGGAAAGCAAAAGAATAAGTGGCATTGTTATGGAAGTATTTCTACTTTGTTTTCTTTTTAATTTTACTTATGTGTTTACTTATTTGTTTTGATTTTACATGTGTTAAAATTAGCTTACAGTATTTGAGTTTGTGCCACCAAAGCATTCCAGATGCATATGCTATATAGGTTGCTCCATTAGTGAGTGAAAATTTTTCTAAAGGCAGATAAATTTTATATGCACAGGTACCCATTGGCTTTTAGTATTGGTATTGCTTGTAAGTAAGGCATATATTTTGAACACGTTTTCATTCATATGTGTCTATATACAATTAAATTGAAATGAGACCAAATTACTCATTTCTTGCCATGACTTTTTCTATCGAAAACTGATCCTTATGACATAAAAATAGCAAATTACTACTGTTAATATATATATATATCTTATCTCATGCTCACATTCAAAGAACAGAAAATGTTATTTCCTGAAGATGGTTCTTTAACCTGAGAAAGAGTGAAAAGAAACTTGCTTTTTTTTGTTGCCATAAATATTAATTTAATATAAAAATTGCTTTGTTTATATTTTAGTAATAAAACACATTCTTGTTTCTTTTTACAGATAGTTTAAATACTTTCAAGAATTTTCTAAATTTTGTTTGTATGTTTGTAAAATATGGGAAAAGTACCCAAAGATAATTATTCTTTTCCTCTATTCTAGGTTAGTTATTAACTTTGTCTTCTCATATCATATATTTAATCCAGCTATATTTTTAATTGATAACATTATTTTTAGTATGTGTTAATGTTCAATAATACAAAAGTTGATAAAAATTAATAAATTTGTGAGAAATTACCAGTTAACAACATGGAAGTTCTTATTATTCTAAATTGAGATAGTCTTCTACAGTTAATATGTGTGTTTTTTAGTACTAAAAAAAAAAGATCAGAGGAGAATGGGAATGTGTACTAGACACTGGTAGGTGCTGTAATTCAAAGACAAAGAGATTGATATGTTGAAATTACAATGCTGTGACATTTCCTTGGAGAGAAGTTTTTATTTTTGAGGTCAAATGTCATTTTCAAGACTGTCCTTCTTTTGACTGACATTGTGCTCCAGAGGGACTGCTTTTTTTTTTCCTGTACTCTCCCCATATTATATATTGTTTAATACTGGGATTAGGAGAAGCAACATTGATTGCTTCATTATTGATTAGTAAATTAGGGTCAGAGTAGTCATGGCCTAGAAGCAGTCAAAAGTAAATTTTCATTTCTTTCGTTCATTAGTACCAGGGATTGAGCCCAGGGGTGCTTAACCCTGAGCCACATCCCCAGCCCTTTTTTTATATTTTATTTAGAGACAGGGTACTGAGTTAATTAGAGCCTCACTAAGTTGCTGAGACTGGCTTTGCACTCACAATCTTCCTACCTCCAGCTTCCAGAATTGCTGGGATTACAGGTGTGCACCATTGCACCCTACTCAAAAGTAAATTCTGATACAGTAGAAAATAAAAAAAGTCAACAAAGGTTTTGAATATTGGAGCTATACAGTGTTAATGATAGTTGGTTGAGAGTAATCTAGAAGCAGTTTTTAGGCCAATTTGGACAGTAATTTTCCATTATTGAGACTTGTTAATTACATGTGGTCTGTACTAACTTGTTAGTGAAAATAGGAAAGTGACGTAGCCTTCAAAGATTATTGTCTTTTTAGACAGATTGAAATATATATAGCATTACATTATTTATTATATGTAAAGAAAATGCTTTTTTAAAATTTTTAGTTCTAGATGAACAGAATACCTTTATTTTGTTTGTTTATTTTTATGTGATGCTGGGGATCAAATCCAGTGCCTCACACATGCTAGGCATGCACTCTACCACTGAGCCACAACCTCAGCCCCTTAAAGGTCAATTTTTAAAGGTCAAGCATTGGTAAATATCAATAGTAAAATTTGATTTAACGGAGAATATTTTATCTCTAATAAAATTCAGGTATTTTTGCAGTACTAGACTTAAATACATTTACTAAAGTAAAGTGCAGAATTGTCCTCAGAGGATTGAGTAGTACATTTAATGTCATTTCTGCTACCTTGATAGTTTATGTATACAGTTGACTAGGAGTTTGCTTTTCAATAGACTTACTATTGTTAGTTCAAAACTATTTTATGGTTTACTTTTAAAATTAAAGACTTTAAAAAGTGAGTTTTAAATTTTACTTTTGCTTTAGTAGTATATTAATAGACTTACTTTAGAAATCAGAGATTATGGCTTGGTAACAGTGTGTTTTAGTCAGCTTTTTAATTTCTTTGACCAAAAGACCTCACAAGAACAATTAGAGGAGGAAAATTTTACTTGGGGGATCATGGTTTCAGAGGTCTTAGTTCATATATGATTGACTCCTTTGTTCTAGGCTAGAGGTGAGGCAGAACATCAGAGAGAGGGACCAAATATATACCCCAAGGGCCTGCCCTCAGTGACCTACCTCCTCCAGTTATATCCTTACTGCCTATAGTTACTTACTAACCAGGTAACCCCTATTAGCGATTAATGCATTGATTAGGTTAAGGCTGTCCTAGCCCAGTTTCGCCTCTAAACTTTCTTGCATTGTCTCACAAATGAGCTTTTGGGAGACACCTAATATAAATCATAACAATGTATTTGAAATATGACTTTTAAAAATTAATTTTCATAGTTTATGAGATTTAGTGCTTTTTAAAATCCTTCAACTTATTATATGGTCATAATACATGGAAAGTTTTTATAATAGTTAAATTTTTGAAATCATGATTTACCTACATTTATCTTTTCAGAAAGAGTAGAGTCAGCATTGTATTTTGTAATAAATTAGTCAGCATATGTTTTTGCTGACCTTTCCCTTTTCAATATATATTCTTATTATTTAAACTTTCTTTTCTCTTCTCTCTGATTTCCACCTTCATCCCCCAGGACGTTATAAAATGACTGAAACATTTATATTAGGTATCATTTTTTTGGAAAAAATCTACAACTCAAGTTTCTATTTAATATAGTCTAGAATATGTTTTCATTTTTTATATCATAAAGAGTACTTGAGCAGTAACATGATTATGGGATTATGAGACAGTTAATTCTTTAAGGTCAGATTGGGAAAGAACAGAAAACCTATTTGATAGTGTTCTGGGAATTTGAAATAATGAATGTAAAGCAATTTGCAAAGTATTGCACCTAGTGAGCACTCACAGTTAGCAATTATTTTGTTATTCTTTATATAATGAGAAGAATTATTGATAATGGTAGTAAATTTATTTAACCAATCTATTCCTTCAGGTTGATGAATGTTTAAATTAGTGATTCACAAGGACTGTTGAATCAACATCATCTCTTTGGCTTTTTAAAGTATTCATACCTCCTGGATTTTCCAATAAACCTCTCCACCCACTCAATTTGAGAAATCACTCCTGTAGTGAACTGGTATTACTAATGGATATACGGTGTGTCCTTCATGTATACTGGGGGAAGAGGTTCGGGTGAGGACAAAATAATCTAAGGTATTCATTATTGTTTCTTTTCTTTATTTTTTAGGGGTGCTGGGGATTGAACACAGGGCCTTATATATTCTAGACAAGTACTCTACCACTGAGCTATACCCCTGATTCCCTCATTGTTTTTCTTAACTAATGGCCATTAAAAATAAAGAAGCCTTACTTTTTCAGTAAGTACATTGATATGCTGTTTCTTAGGGCCAGTAAAATTTTTCTCTTAACCATTTGCCCATGTTCCATTTCCCTTGTTTAGATCTGTGCTTCTACCATTGTTTGACGTCTAAATAGTCTAAAGAATATTCATTCTTTGTTAATGACTCTTATGTGTAACTTAAGTTTTTTAAAATTAAAGTAGAATAACTGGTCATAAAACTTACTTAAAAGAAGAAACTGTTGTTGCATTTTATTCTTTGTCTAAAAAAATCTGCTTGGATGTTTATTATTCATTATCTTATATGATATTTTGTTCTTCTTAGTGAGTGAGTTGCCCTGCCCTGAATTTCAAAAGTGTGATTAAAAAAACAACAGCAGTAACAAAAACTAAGTGTGTGTGTGTGTGTGTGTGTGTCCGTCTGTCTATGTGTGTGTGTCTCTAAGTGTGTCTGTCTGTGTAATTTCAAGCACAGAACAACTCAGTCAGCCTCTGGGTTTGGGTTTCTAATGTTCTGTGTGATTCTTAATGGGTTCTAGAGTTTTAGAAAAGCTGTTCTTAGGTTTTAGCATAGTGTTAAGGAAAGATCCACTCATATAAACTAAAGTGAAGGCAAAGTGATTTAAATTTTCCTTCATTCTGTATTAACATCTTATGTTTCCTTCCTTTTTTAATTCTACTTTGAACTTTCTAGTTTTATCAGGTTTTTTTGGTGGGAGAATCTTTTAAAGTTTATGTACAAAAGTCTTCTGTTCCATTTGTTTTATTTATTTTTATCCTTTTAGTGAATGGTTTTGTCATAGTCTTTTAGTTTATTTCTTCTCAGTATCTTACTGTTTTCTGTCTGACTCTATTATTATGTTTTGAAAGTTATTTTAAAAATATATAACAATGTAGAAATTAGAGAATCTAAATTCCCTGATGCAGTCATTATCATCAGATATTTCCTTGTCTTTTTTTTAATAAATAGTTTTTTAAAGGTACTTTTTGTTTAAGATAATTTTTGTGATTTAATGTAAGAATTTTTAAAAAATACCAATTTTTTTTTTAAATATTTTATTTTTTTAGTTAAACACAATACCCTTATTTTGTTTATTTATTTTTATGTAGCGTTGAGGATCGAACCCAGGGCCTCGCACACGCTGAGTCACAACCCCAGCCCCCTAATTAATTTTTATGGCTATCATTTTAGGGTTTTTTTTTGTCAGTCCATCAAAAAGGTTTAATTGTTTTATAGTATTTGATGTAAATTATTATTTTTCATATTTTTCTATTTTAAATTATTCTGTGACATTTTGAGCATGTGACACCTCCTTCCCTGTCTCTCCACTTTGATGTTCACTTCCTTAGAGTAGATGCCCAGAAATGCCATTCTCAAATCAAAGTCTATGAACTTTTTTCTGGGATTGCCATTAGTCCCAGTACCACTAATAATATACCACATCTATTTTTAGTATTACAATATTTAAAATACTTGGTTTTGATAATTGGTTTGTAGAAAGAATGCCATAACTTGTATTTGAATTTCTTTGGTTGGTTCCACCACCTTTGTATTTTCACTTCAAATTTCTAAGGAGACTATTAACATTCTTTGAATCTTTGTAGTTTCTTCTTTTTAAAAAAATTATTGAATGATATTTTCTTCATTTCAGAGCAAATAGTTATGTATAATTTTATTAAAAATCATATTTTTTATTCAGTTGCTTATTTACATACTCCTTTCAGGTTGTTTTTTATTATTGGTGCTTTATAATATATATTATTACCTGATATGGTGATACACTCAGGTTTTTTCCCCCAACAGTTTGATATTCTTATATGTTTTTAAATTCTACTTTTATAAGTGGTGTGCAAAAAAATGTAGAATTAAGATAAAAAGTTGGTTATGGGAGGAAAATTGCAGTTAGCTCTTTCAGCTCTGTCTCTTATTGTTTCTTCAAAACTACCTCTCTACTATAAAACGTGAACCTTAGATACGTCAGTGTGTCTATAAGAGTTGCATCAGGAATTGGAATAGATTTGTTCTTAACCATTGGCCAGATTATACCAGTTAGAGCATCTCAGTAAAAGATTAGGTAGTGTATTAGAGATTTTATCAGTTTGTCTTACCATCAAAGATGAACTTGTGGTTATGAAGAAAGGAGAAAATGACATTTTGCCTAAGATGTTAGGTCTATTTCTTAGAGGAGGTAATGCTAAAGCTTTGTGAGTAGAGAAACACTTCCTAGAATTAAAAAGCTGTAAAAGGGAGGTATGAAAAAAGATTTACATTTCTTTAAAAATATTTTTTGTTATTTTCCATCTAATGAATAGTTCCATGTGGTACATGTAAAGAAATAAGGTTGCTGTGTAGGTAGTAGTGGTAGGCAATGAGGTCAAAGAAAGAGATATCCCAGTTAAGGAGTAAGAGTTTTTTAATCTATAGAATTGAGCTGCATATCGAACATTTTTTAGGCAGAATATCATGTTTCTATAATGAACTATTTTGGAAAGTTTTGTGCATAATTGCAAATGAGCTGCTTGTGAAAGTTGAATGGGTGTCCTTTTGTGATATGTTAACATTTCAGAAATAGCCTCAAAGGGTTGCTTCCCCCATGAAGAGTTTACCACCTCTCCCCCTCTTTTTTCTAGTTTGGTTCACCTCAGAGAGATGAAAATTGTTTTTAACATCTCTTAGGAACACTTGGAAAAATGTGTTTAATTTGCAAACCCTTTGCCATTTTTCTCTCTCAATAAGGACATGTTTCTATATGTTAGAAATCAGTTTCCCCATTTTGTTGGGGGAAATCAGAAATATAAATAGTAGATTTACAAAATGCAGAAATGATAAACCCTTCTATTTAATTATAAATATCAGCACATTTTATAATCAAGAATACATCTACTAATTATACCTTTAGAAATGATTTTGCAGTTCCTTAAACTCCCTGCTAAATATGAGATCATATAACACTCTCCATTTAAATAGTTACTAAGTTAGGTACAGGTTCTATGAATAGGCTCATTTTAGCAACTGTAGTGCATCTCAGTACATTAAATTCAACTGAGTTTGACTTGAAATACTCTGTTGTACTAAAATTTACAAGTAATTTTTTGGTACATAATAGTTCCTTTTTTATTTTTATTTTTTAGTTGTAGTTGGACACAATACCTTTATTTTATTTATTTTTATGTGGTACAGAGGATCGAACCCAGCACCTCGCACATACTAGGCAAGCGCTTTACCGCTGAGCCACAACCCCAGCTCCAGTACATAATAGCTGTTAAATCAGATTTCCTTGTCTCATAGTATTTACTCTTCAGAAATGAATTTTTTTTCCCCTTTCCTTAGTATTTGAACTCTTCAGATTCTTCTATTTTGGTAGGCATTTTAAGTTATTTTAAAAAATTCAACCTAATTTTTAAAAAATGTTTTTAAATCAGTATATAGGGGGATACAGAAAAGTCTTGTTTCCTCTTTGTTCTCTTCCTCTTTGTTCTCTTCCCGCACCTTTTATAGGTAAACATTTCTTTTAGTATCCTATTTATCTTTCCTGTTTCTTTTTTGCAAATATAAACAAATGTATATTTTATTTTGGAGCTCTTTCCATAACTAGACAAAGATGTTGATCTTTAAAGATCTGTGTAGTATTTCATTATGTGGATGTAGCATAGTCTAGTCACTTGATCCTATGTGGACACTGTAATTGTTTCCTATCTTTTGCCTCTACAGTGTCAAATGAATATGAAACAAACTATATATATATATATATATATATATATATATATATTTTTTTTTTTTTTTTTTCCCTACTTGTACAAGTGAATGTATCATTTTGATTTTGAGAACCAGGGTCACTGGGTCATTTTCTTGCTTTGTGAACTTGAAAGGACCTAGAAGCAATGACTTAGTAGCAATGAGCATATCTAATACTCAGATCTTAGTTTCTAATGCCATTTTCCTATTAAAAAATCCTCCTTGGTGAAATGGCTGGTTTTAGGATTGGGGCAGAAGATACAAATAAAAGGCAAAACTGGAGCATATTATAATGCTGAAATATAAGGAATACCAAACAAGAAATTGAGTGGGCTTTGTTGAAGGGACATAGCTCAGTGAAAGAATTTCCAGTGACCAATACTGGGGAAAATTTGTGCAACAAAATGAAGTAGTGTTGAATTATAACCAAAGCATAAAATATTATTCATGAGTTTATACTGATAAAAATAAATGGTCAATTAAATAAATGAGAAAGAGTAAATGAATCTTTTGTGCAGAAGAATTCCAAATGATTCATGTAGCTGTTCAGTTCTCAAGGAGGTATACCCTACACTGTGTAACTTCTTTCAAAATAGTACAGTATGGAAAATTGGGAAAAGAATAACTTGACTTGGGAGAAATGGTCACCTCAATCATGTGATCAAAGTTAGCATTAACAGTGATAAATCATATCGATAGCATGATGTGATGAGAGTGACACTTTACTTCTGTGGTCTTCCTTCCCTAAAACCATAACCCCAGTCTAATCATGAAAAAAAAAAAAAAAAAAAAAAAAAACATGAAACAAATCCCAGTTGAGGAGCTTTGTACAAAATATTTGTATATTACTCCTCAAAACTGTCAAGATCATCAAAAACAGGGAAGTCTAGAGAGACTGTTACAGCCAAGAGTAACCTAAGAAGACATGACTATTACAATATAATGTGGTAAACTGGACAGGGCCTGGAAACAGAAATAATATATTAGGTAAAAACTAAGGAAATCTAAATAAAGAATGGACTTGAGTAAATAATAATGCATTAGTATTTGTTCATTAATTATAACAGGGTACCATACTATTGTAAGATCTTAATAGTAAAAACTGGATTTGTGAAATAGAAGAATCTGGTACAATTTACAATTTTTATATAAATCTAAAAAATTCTAAAATAAAAGCTTATTTAAAATAAGATAAATGCTTTTGTCACTGTGGTAGATACTGCCAGATTGCCATAGTATTACCTGAAAGTATATGAAGCATTTTTCCATAGTGTTGCCTGCTGAATATGTTGTCAGACTTAGAATTCTTTTTGTCAGTTTGATAGATGAGAACTGGTGTAATTGAGGCTGTTGTGTTTCTCTCTTTATCAGTGATGTTAGGTATTTTTTCATATGTCCAGCGGACATTTAATTTTTTTCCCATTGAACTCTCATGACCTTTGTTTTTCTATTAGGTCATTGGTCTTTTTTTTCTTGGCTTTAGGAGTTCTCTATAAGGAGATAAGCTCCTTATGTATGATGGGTTGCAATTTTTTTAGGTTGTTTATAGTTTTTTTTTTTTAATGCAAAACTTTGTTTTTCTTTAATACCATTGTATAATTTTCCCTTTTATGTTTCTGGATTTTAAAATATAGTTACAAAAGGCTTTATTATAGTAAGATTTTAAGGGAATGAATACATATTATTCTTCCATGAAAGAACATGTGTTCCTTTTCACTTAATCTTAAAATTGGGATGTTTTAATTCTCCCCATCTTCGGGGCATTTTATTTTTATTTTTATTTATTTTTTAAATTTTTCTTTAGTTGTAGATGGAAACATTTATTTTATTTATTTTTATGTGGTGCCGAGGGTGGAGCCTAGTGCCTCATACATGCTAGGCAAGCACTCAACCACTAAGCCACAACTTCAGCCCTCTTTGGGGCATTTTAAATGCTTTACCTTTTCTTTCAAATTACTCTTACATAAGCATGCCTTGGTCTTTGTGTTTTAAGTGATTTCTAGTAAAAGAAATGCCCAAACATTTTCTCCTTATGGAATATTCTTTTCACTCTTAAATTGTAATATATTTTATAATATTTTTCATAGTATTGTGGATTATTCATATATTCAACTTTCCCCATTCTGTTTCTCATGATTCTTGCTTAGATTATTAAGTTTATCTGTGATCTATTTCTTCCCTTCCTTAGAATTCCTCAGTGATACTTTGACCTCTGTGATATTTGTAACCTCTAAATAAAGAGGCATTCAAAATATAATGAGTGAACCAGTTAGTTGTATTATTGAGAAACTGGGATATCAGTAGTGTCAATGGATACTGCCTAATATAGAATGAATATTTTCCCCACACTGTTATGAGTCTAGTATTGCTGAACTGAATTTTTAATAGACATTTGGAATGGTATCTGGTAGGGCTATGGAATGACTACCAGAAATCACCTGTTGAGTTTCTAGCTTTTAGCAACAAAGGAGAGCTCACATTTCCAGAGTTGGTAGCATCTTCATGGGGGTAAGGGGTGTTGTGGTGAAAAGTATAGTGTAGTGGAAAGGGACAGCAAAGTTGGGGTATTACATTGAGGGGTTGGAGTCTAGCTTAAGACGGGTATTTCAATGTAAGACTTGATTACTGTTAGCTTTTTATCTCTGTGACCAGAATGTGATCTCCTGGCTCTATTGCTTTGGACCTAAGGTGAGGAACAATCTCATGGCAGAAGTGTGTAGCAGAGGAAAGTTGCTCAGCTGATGGCAGCCAGGAAGTTGGAAGGGATGAAGGAAGGGGAGGAGCTGGAGAGAAGATAAACACTCAAAGAGCATCCCCTTCCCCATTAACCTATTTCCTCCAAATAGGTCCCACCTACCAGGAGTCCATTCAGCCATCACTGGATTAATCCACTAATAAGGTCAGATCCCTCATGATCCAATCATTTTCCAAAGCCCTACCTCTGAACACTGAGACTTTCCAGATCCAAACCATAACATTTGGAATTAGAGAAAGGTTCATGATGTAATAGTTTAGGATTGACAGACTTAGCAAGGCAAAGGTTTTAAGGTAAGATTTTCAGTCTTGGAAAGTGAACAGTCATTTACCCGTTGTTTATTAAAAAAATGAATATTCTGATTTGGTTTGTATGGGTTTTTTTGGAAGTTCCTGAAATGAACAATGAAGTTATTTGGAACTCTTATCTACTTCACAAGACTTTCCTGGAATAGTAAAGTCATTTGTTGAAGACAGATGACAGTGATAGTTATTGTAGACTGTAAACTCAGGGTAGACAGTTTCAGTTCTCAGTGCTCACTCAAAATGTATTTATAAAATGTCTAATTCCTGGGCACATCTATAAAGGCAATACATTTTTTTTGGTGAGTGGTTTGACTTTGAATTTTTTCACCTGAGGAATCAGGCCTAACTTTAACAGTTAAGGTATGTAAAACACCCAAGCAGACACAGTTGGATATGAGTCTTCAGCCCAGTGAAGAAGTCAGGGTCAAAGAGAGAAATCTGGGAGTCAGAATATTGAAGTCATGTCTATGAATGAGCTTGCCTATGAAGGAAACAAATAATATGAAAAATGCTTGGGACTTTTAAGTTTTTAATGGCCACACTGGTATGTATTTGTGTGTGGGGGGGTGTCTGGGGGTAGGGCAAGAGTGGAATAAACCTGAAAAGGAATGGCCAGAGGTTGAAAGAAAACCAGTATATTGTTATAGGGAAGTCAAGGAAATGTTTTTAAGGCTGATGTGGGAGTGGTCAAACTCCTATAAAATTGGGAAAGATAGGTAAGAATATAGGGTAGTTATATTGGTGTAGGTTAGTTGAGGAAATTTCTGCTTGCAGGTTTCTGTCTTTAATATCAACTGTTTACAAATATGTACAAATGCAGTTGTGATAGGTGGGGAAGAGATTATTATGTATGTTATTGGATATGGTTTGAAGTGAGCATTGGAGAGAGTGGGAGATCAAGCTTAGCTGAGAAATGTAGTAAGATTGTTAATCAGTGTTGACACTCATTTAGGTTTGTTGATCAAAACTGCTTTGTTATGTGACTGTTCAGCAGTGCTGATGTCAATGTATAGATGTGGAGAAAGCCTTAGGTAAGTCAAGATTGGGATAGATAAGCATATACAGTTCTGCTTCAGTAAATGATGGGGACACATTCTGCAAAATGTAGCATTAGGAGTCTTCATTATGCAGATATGATAGTGTGCTTATACAAGTCTGGATATTATAGGTCAGTCACTCAACATGGCTTTTTGCCACACAATCGAGATGTGGCAAACAAGATGTTTGAGGTTGCTACTAGCATAAATGTGGCATATTATTTTATAGTAAGCATTTTGCATATAAGTAGAAGGAATATACTCTAATAAGAGTGAAAAGTGTAGCGTAGCAAATACATAGACAGTAACATAATTGTTCAAAATCATTATCAAGTAATGTGTACTACACGTAATTGAATTTTTTTTTTTTTTATGACTGGCATTACAGTAGATTTACTCATACTAACTAACATCACCACAAATATATAAGTGATGGGTTGCATTTTGATGTCTCTAGGTGGTAGGAATTTTTCAGCTCCATTGTAATCTTATGGGATCACTGTTGTATGTGCAGTCTCATCATTAACCAAAATGTTGCCATCTGACTATACACTGAAATAGTCAGAAGTACATGTAACTTTCTCCTGCTCCCTGCCTGTGGAGTGACAATAGCAAAGCTGCTTTGTTGTGCCACTTCCTTTCTTTCTGAAGAATATTCTCACATGTTCTGCTTACTTACCCTTAAAACTACTTGACCAGTATTAAGCCTGTCTGAAGTTATTTTTACTTCTGTGGAGAAGTAAATTTGTCCTTCCTCTACCTGGTTTTCACAGGGCTTTGAGGTCTCTGGCCATGTTTTTTGGGATGAAGGGGTTTTAAAATAGAATTATAAAGAAAGAATAAGAATTTGCCAGGACAGAGCATGGGATGAAGAATGGGAGGACCTAGTGGTTCTGGGTAGAGGGATATGCTTGTGTAAAGCAGAGAGGCCTGAACAAAACACCTGAAAGGAATGGAAGTTACAAATAATTTCACTGAGACAATGAAAGTACTTACTGGGTATGTGATCTCTAAAGATGGGGCTGAAAAGTAACAGGGTCAGCACATAGGCCTTATATGCCTAAGTGGAAAAAGATCAGTTGGCTCCAGTGATGAATTTTCCTTTAACAGTGTTTTTGAGTGTGTACAGATGTTGAGTGTATACAAATGTTAAATCTGTTATGATGTTATTAACATAGGTATTATATATTGGGAAATTCTGTTTGTAGGTTTTTTAAATCTATTTTTTAGTTTATACATAATAGTGGGGTTAATTTTGATGTTCATAAATGCATTTAACATCGTGGAAGTTAGTTATTTAAAATTGAGAATATTTTTGTACTAATAATTTTATGAACTTGGCTCACATGTTACCCCACAAAAGTTTATCTCATTTTGACTGTGATGGGGAAGAGAGATGGTCAATGGTGTGTAGCCTGCAGTTTTACATACAGCACATATATTTGATGTTCATTTTTTGAAAGTATAGTAGAGGAAGTAATGTCTGTTGGATGCTTCACCTCGTGCTAGCCACAATACATCAATTCTAATTTAGATGTTACATTCTTTTGAGATAGTTGTTAATTCCTTCTTGAAAAAGAAAACTGAGCATGGCTTTCTCAGTGTCAGACTTCTTATTCTCACCAATGTCCAAATGAGGGAATCAGGATTTGAACCTAGTTTAGGCTTACTCTAAAACTTATTCTCAATTTTTGTTACACAAAGTGGACTTCCTGTAGGCTGTAAACCCTTCATCACTAGTGTCAAAGTAGTATGTAATTAACATTTCACTGTGGTATTAATTAAATGTAGAAATATGTTACCTCTCAGCTTTTGAGGATCAAGACCGAACAGGTAATAATGGAGAATCTAGGCCCAGATAGCCAGTCTTTCATTAACTGGAGTCTATTTAATTCCACTTAGTGGAGAATTCAGATAACCAAAAATATTCTGTTGATGAGAATTTTAGTTAATTCAAGAATCACTGTTTTTAAATGTTTTTCTATGTCCTCATGAGAAACCTATCTTTGAATATTTAAATGATCTGTCATTTGTAATGCATATATTGCATATTTTACCATCTTTTTATTTTATATTAATTTAATCCAGTACTTTAATTTTTCTACTTGTAATAGGCTGATATTTCCTAAATAAGTGGAAGTATTACAATAGAAAAATCCTATGAGTAAAAGTGAAAACCTTTGGGAAAAAAACCAAAGTTTGGCTATGGAGTTAGGTATAAATTTTCTTCTTATTGTTTTGATTACTATAGATCTTATAAAGAAAGTGGGGTATGCTTTGTTAATTGACTTGTTGTTTTGTTCCTTCATATTAGAATTGGTATGTGAGCAATTTCTAATTTTCCACTTAGCGACTAATGTGGTAGACGATTAAGGTGTCCCCCCAAAAATACAGTCACCACAAAGTTTTTCGTAAGGTGATGGTAATTTCATAGTTTTAAGGTCAGTTTTGGGAAGACTCTTTTTCGCGGGTATTTCCAGTCTTCAAAATTAATCATGTAAGAGTGATCTTTTTCTTAATAGCCTTTTCTTTCCTCAGAGAAAAACTTTACCAGAAGGTTGAAGAGTGCTGGCATTTTTAATATGTTGCCAAGACTTCCACTGTTGCCAAGGCAAGTTGGCCCCTATCCAGTAGAATTTGTCTTACAAAGGCTTTATAGTATTAGTTTTCTAAAAATATAATAAATCATTATTGTGTCATAAATTGCAGAATGACAAATAGTATGTTGAGTTGTTCAGATCAGATGTGTCTTGAAGACAAAGGCTATAAAGTTATACATATTCTTCTTATTTTTTCTTTTTAATATGCTGAGAAAAATTTATGTTTACCTTGTGCCAAGTATGCTAAGAACATTCTCATTGAAATGTGCATGACTATTTAGAAAGTAGAATATTTTGTGAGACTTGTATTATAAAAAATATTAAAAACAATACCTAATATTATTTAGTCATAATTGAAAAATGTGTCATATGATATGGACTTAATATTTTTGAAGGGAATTAAGGTTTCATTCTTATAGTAACTATAAGAATGTGGCCTTTTAAATATGTAAATGTATGTGTTATTACTTAATTTTTCCTACTAAAATTAGGTCCCAAATTGCTGTTTTAATTTCTTATTGTTGGAATTAAGATTGATTAAAAGGGTAAATGAGACTGGGCATGGTGGTGCACGACTGTAATCCCAGCAGCTTGGGAGGCTGAGGCAGGAGGATCAAGAATTCAAAGCCAGCCTCAGCAACTGGGTGGCACTAAGCAACTCAGTGAGACCCTATCTTTAAATAAAATACAAAATAGGACTGGGGATGTTGCTTAGTGGTCGAGTGCCCCTGAGCACAATCCGCAGTACCAAAAACAAAACCAAAAAAAAAGGGTAGAGGAGGGAGGAAAAAAGGAGGTACTGAGAAATGAAATTAATCAAGTTTTATTGTTCTATTGTATACATGTACAAATATGTAATAGTGAATGTCACTATTATGTATGATTATAATGCACCAATAAAAATTTTAAGATAAAAAGATTTCACATATTAAAAAAGCAAATGATTAGCTTTACTCTATATGATATATTTACATCAATGGGATTATCATGAGTCAGGCAGAGCCTTCAGTTTTATAGATTTGATATAACTTTTTAGTTTATTTTGAGGGATGTAGAACTATAGAAACCATTCTAACTAGAGAATAAAGTATAGCGTTAATTAAAAATGTAGAACAAGAAATAATTGAAATAATTGGCTTAATATAACAAATTTTGGGGGGATATTAGTGATGTGATGGGATAAGGGATTTTTTTTTTTTAAAAAAAAAGCATCCTTAACAAATAAATAATATGGTAAAACCCAGAAGTTTCGATTTATATAGGCCACTTAATCCTGGTGAGTAAATCAATCTAGAAGACCAGATTGTAGATTTGAAGATTGGTTGGGAATAGGTTTAAGAGAATGGGTTTTCAGCCTTCTCTTTATACTCAAATATTCATGGAAAACTCTTAAGACTTTTCATTTAGGTGGGTTATATTTGCATATATTTATTATTATATATATATGAAAACATTTTAAATGGTAAGTAATTGTAATTTATTTAAAATAGAAAACATTATGTTAACACATTTTTAAATGAAAAAATAACTTCAAAATAATATGAGAAGAGATGCATTATATTACATACTCGCAGATCTCCTTTAATGTGTAGCTTACTTGAAAACTGATGGATTCTCACATCTTAATGCACATTTTTGCATTTTAATCTATTACAGTATTCTATGAAATTTAGTCTCTATAAAAACTGTACATTTGTGAGATAAGTGTAGAAAGAGCAAATAACATTTTAGTATTGTAAAAATTATTTTGATCTCAAGACCCCCTGTAAAAATTTCTCAGTGCACATTTGGAGAATCTGCTTTGGAGCAAAATGAAACTGGATCCTGATCCTGTCTTTGATCTTACTCCCTGGATTGGACATTCTTATGGGCTGTCTCTGTCACGCCTTTGTAACTTAACAAATTTCATTTCTCAAATCTACACTCAGATATAATGCTAAGTGAAGTTAGCCAATCCCCAAAAAACAAATGCCAAATGTTTTCTCTGATATAAGGATGCTGATTCATAATGGGGTTGTGGGGGGAGTATGGGTGGATTACATGAACTCTAGATAGAGCAAAGGGGAGGGAGGTAAAGAGAGGGGGTAATAAAGACGTGTAATGAGATGGACATCCTTATCCTAAGTACATGTATGAAGAGGAATGATGTGACTCTACTTTGTGTACAACCAGAGATATGAAAAATTGTGCTCTATATGTGTAATATGAATTGTAATGCATTCTGCTGTCATACATAACAAATTAGAATTTAAAAAATTCTCTTTTAAAAAAAAATCTACTCTCAGGAGAAAGCTATGAATAAATAGTCTTAATTTTGTAAACTTTGGAAATGGCCAGCCTCCCTAACTGTGTGATCGCAAGTATATTTATTGACATTTTGGAATCTATTTCATTTTGTAAAATGGATAGAACAATACTAGTTCATGAGACTCTTCTGGGCATCAAATAAGACAAGTATAGCAATTGTAGTTTCTAATCAAATCTTAACTCTTAATAGAAGTTAGCAGAAAATACTACTTGAGCTGTGTTCCAGTTTGGTCACATACATTTTGAAGTGTTTAATTACATTTTCAAAATATACTAAGTATTTAATAAGATTTGTGTCTCAAAAAAAAGATTTGTTCTCCCTCCCTTGTGTATAACCTAGAGTGACTTTTTTTTTTTTTTTAAAGCCACCTTCCTTTTTCTGTCTTATTGTTAAACAGCAAAATATCCTTTCTTCTCTAGGATGTTCATAACCTTGTACTTAAATTAATTAGAAACAATTAGGGATATGTTTATTAAAGAGATATGAAGGCTGTGAGATCATGAGATCATTAGTATAGGAAATACCAGTTCTGTCTAAGTAAAAACAAAAAGGTTGTGCTTCTCAGTCATTGATTTTTATAACTCATAGAAGAACAACTATCATGTCTTCCGACCAGTACATATTTATTGAGGGAAGTTATGTGTTATTATGTAGTGTTTGAGAATATGAATCAGGGTGTTCTACTGTTTCATTTCTCAGTGGCTCCTCTGCTTACTTGCTATAATCTGTGTGTCTCTGTGTGTGTGTTTTAAGTTTCACTGTCTACATTTCTCCATATGTAAAATGGGGATAATTTTAGTAATCTTATAGTTAATATTATGGTTAAATGAATTAATGTATATAATGTTCTAGAACAGATTGGTACATAATACTGCTTAACTACTTTTTCTAACACATTAAAAAGGAAAAAGAATTTCTTTGACAATGTTAACTTCTAGTACTCCCACGGAGATCATGTATTTCAAAATGATTGCTGAAAAATTATATGTGAAAAGTTTATTTTTTAATTCCTTTGTTATTTAAAGCACTTTCCTTTATTTTCACAGAGGAGAAAATTGATAAAAGATGAGGCCTTTTAGTAGTTAGAATTTGTTTTATCTAAAATCATATTAGTTGATTTTTTTTTTTTTTTTTTTTTGGTGACGCTGGAGATCAAACCCAGGACCTTGTGCATGCTGCTGAAGCATACTACTGCTGAGCCATGTCACCAGTCAATATCAGTGATTTTTTGAAGTACTTTTCCCCCTTGAGTTTCCAAGTACCTTTTTAGGTGAATATTGTGTGAAAAACTGATGGGTAGGGCATTATATAAATTTAAGTCTCACTTAATGAGAGAAAAATTATACTTGGCATTAGTAGATACTAATCATTTTTCATACATTTTTAATGATTCTTGAAGGATATGCTGGCTAGTCTATAGCTTGTGAGTTGCCTGGTTAATCTTACAGATGATTGCTCATATTTCAACATTGAGATATTTATTTGAACCATCTTTCAGGTTGTCCTTGCTTACATTAAATTTTGTGTCAAAAGTAGGATAGTTAATTCATAAATATAATTGCATTCTAGGGCAGTATTTGTTGTCTTTTGAAGAATCAGTGAATGGTATCATTAAATTTAATCCTTTTGCTTATAGAAAGAATAGAAAAAGACTGGAAACTTTTTTTGTCCTTTGTGTGACTGATAATATTGGATAAATGGTAATGCTTGTGAAATGTATACATAGAAGATAACCTATCAGGGCTCTTGGAAAAACTTAGTTGGAGTGATATGCCTAAAACAAGAACTTGTGCAGCCATTGTTTCATTTCTGGGTTAAAAAATCAAATTTGTACATCAGAAAACAAGGTCTCGTTTTCTCCTTGGTAAAAGAATCCATATGTTTTGGGAAGCAATTGAAAGTACAAAAGAGGATCTACTTTGGACTCCTTTAAGCATTTTTATACTCTATGCACCTTTTTTTGTTCATTTTGTTTATTTAATTGAACAACCCTACTGCAATTAAATGACAATTGCTATTCCTCTAATACTTGAGTAAAGTTAATGAGAGTAAATTAATTCTGGATTGAGTAAATTTGTTCTGATTTTACTTTTTTACTATTCATGAGTTCTGGGGAGTCTTGGTATATGCTGTTAGATTTTTCTTTCCTGTCAGTTGCACACCCACTGACTTATATTTTTATCAAATTTGAAGTATACTGTTATGAAAACCTTCATAAATGAACATATACTCAGATGCCTAGGAGCTCACTATATTCCTTGCCCCCAAAGCATAACAAAGACAGAAATTGATAGGTCAGGTCCTACAATAAATATTTTAAATTTCTATATAAAATATGATGTAAATCCTTGTTGAAACTCACATATTCCAAAGTTTTTGTTGTATGACTAAAATTTCTGCTTAAAGTATTTTAGATGAGATAAATTGTTGCATGCTTGTAAAGACCGCTATATTCAGCATATATTATGTTTTTTCACAAAAATATTGTTTTAAAGTTTGACATGATCTTTACTGTTATTTTTATTATAATAATTAATATATTAATTGCACAAATTAATGGGTTTTACTGAAACATTTATGTATGTGCATATATCCTGCCTTGATCATGTTCACCTTCCTTCTACACTTTCTTGCTCCCCTCCCCACTTTTCCTTCCCTTTCCCAGATAGCCATTCTTCTACTTTCAGGGTTTTTTGTCCCCTTCTTTTTTTAGGTTTCATTTATGAAAGAAAACATGTGATCCTTGTCTTTTTGTGTCTGATTTATTTCACTAAACTTGATGTCTTCCAGTTTCATTGACTTTCCTGGAAATGACAAGATTTCATTCTTATTTATGGATAATAACTTGTGTGTTTCTACCATATTTATCCATTCTTCTGTTGATGGGTACCTAGACTGATTCCATATCTTAGGTAGTGCAAGTAGTCCAACAATGAACATGAGTATGCATGTATCTCTTTTGTATGCTGACTTCATTTTCTTTAGATATATACTTAGGAGTTGTATGTCTGGATCATATGATAATTCTATTTTTAGTTTTTCGAGGACACTCAAGTACTATTTTCCATAGTGGCTACACTAGTTTACATTCCCCAACAACAGTGTATGTGGGTTCCTTTTTCTCCATCCTTGTCAGCATGTTATTTTTTAATTAAATTAAATTAATTAATTTATTTGAACAATGGCCATTTTGACTGGGGTGAGATGGAATCTCATTATAGTTTTTATATTAAATTATTGTTTTATTATTTTTTGGTACCAGGATTGAACCCAGGGGCACTTAATCACTGAGCCACATCTCCAGCCCTTTAAATTTTTCTTTTTTTTTTTTTTTTTGGAGACAGGGTTTGCTTGATTTGCTATCCAGGGTCTTGCTAAATTGCTGAAGCTGGCTTTGAATTTGTGATCCTCCTGCCTTAGCCTCGTGAGCTGCTGTGATTACAAGAGTGTGCCACCTTGCCCAGTTCAATATAGTGGTTTGTTTTTTTTTGTAACAGGGATTGAATCCAGGGGTGCTTAACCACTGAGCCACTTCCCCATCCCTTTTGTTGTATTTTATTAAACAGGATCTCGCTAAGTTGCATAGGGCCTTACTACATTGCTGAGGCTGGTTAAGAACATGTGATCTTCCTGCTTCAGCCTCCCCAGCCAAGATTACAGGTGTGTGCCATCATGCCTTGCTTAATATAGTTTTGATTTGCATTTCCCAGATGCTTTCATATATTTATTGGCCATTTGTATTTCTTTTGAGAAATCTCTGTTCGGATCAGTTGCTCATGTTTTGATCAAATTACTTGTTCTTTTGTTAATTAAAAAAATATTCTGGGGGCTGGGGATGTGGCTCAAGCGGTAGCACGCTCGCCTGGCATGTGTGCGGCCCAGGTTCGATCCTCAGCACCACATACAAAGATGTTGTGTCTGCCGAGAACTAAAAAATAAATATTAAAAAATTCTCTCTCTCTCTCTCTCTCTCTCTCTCTCCTTTAAAAAAAATATTCTGCATATTAATCCTCAGTCATATGATTAGATGGCAAACATTTTCTCCTATTCTGTAGATTTCTATTAACAGATTTACTGTACAGAAAATTTTAAAATTCTTGCTTTTGTTTCCTGAGCTCCTGGAGTACTATTCATAAATTGTTGCCTGTGCCAATATCTTGGAGTGTTTTCCCTGTGTTTTCTTTTAGTAGTTTCCATGTTTTAGGTTCTTTGATCCATTTTGATTTGACTTTTGTACAGGGTGAAAGACAGGAATCTAGTTTCAATTTTCTGTATGTAGATATTCAGTTTACCTAGCCCATTTGTTTAGAGGACATCTTTTCCTCACTGTATGTTTTTTGCACATTTGTCAAGAATCAGTTGGCTGTAGATACATGCATTTATTCCTGGGTCCTCTCATCTGTTCTGTTGGTCTTCGCTGTTTTATGTCACTATGGCTCTAGTATGTTTTACAATCAGGTATTATGATGCTACTAGCATTGCTTTAGTGTTTTCTGCCATTTCTTTCTCGAGAGTTTTATAATTTTCATTATAGGGGTTTTTCACCTCCTTAGGTGTATTATTAGATAAATTTTTTGAGGCTGTTGCTAATAGATTGCTTCACTGATTTCTTTTTCAGTGAATTAATTATTGGTGTACAGAAAACCTACTGACTTTGTATGTTGATTTTTATATCCTGCTACTGTCCTGAATTTGTTTTTTGTTTATCAGTGCTAAGTATCTTTTGGTGGATTCTTCAGGATTTTTGAAGTATAGAATCATATTATCAGCGAATAGGAATGATTGGACTTTCTCCTTTGCTACATATATTCCTTTTATTTCTTTCTCTTACCTAGTTGCTGTGGCTTAAGTTTCTAGTACTGTATTGAATAAGAGTGGTGAAAGCAGACATCCTTTCTTTTTGTTCCTGATCTTAGAGGAAATGGTTTTCAGTTTGTCCCCTTTCAGTATGATGTTGGCTGTGGGTTTGTCTTATTTACCTTTATTATGTAGAGATACGATCTTTCTATATCTAATTCATTCAGGAATTTTATCATGGAAGGGATGTTGAATTTTATCAAAGACTTTTTCTATATTTTTGAGATGATCATGGGATTTTTGTTCTTAATTCTGTTTATGTGCTGTCTTAGATGTTCATATATTGGACCATCTTTGTGTCCCTGGAATGAAACCAACTTTATCATGGAGTGAGATCATTTTAACGTGCTATTGAATTTAATTTGCAAGTATTTTACTGAGGATTTTGCATCTGTATTCATCTGGGATATTTTATATTTATATTCTTTTTTTTAAAAATTGTGTCCTTATCAAGTTTTGGAAGCAAGATAATAATGGCTTAATAGAATGAGTTTGGAAGGGTTTCTTCCCTATTTTATGGAATGGTTTGCAGAGCATTGTTGTTTGTTCTTTAAAATTTTAGACATGGGCTTCTCCTTGTTGAGAGACTTTTAATTACTGCTTCAGTTTCATTACTTGTTATTGACCTATTTAAGTTTTTAAAATATCCTCTTGGTTCAATTTTGGTGGGTCATATGTGTTCAGAAAATTTTCCATTTCTTTTAGATTTTTCAATTTTTGATATGCTTTTTCAAAATGTTTCCTAATAATCCTTTGAATTTCAGTGGCATCTGTTGTAATTTTATTTATTTGGGTCTTCACTTTTTCTTTTCTTAGTTTAGCTAAAGATTTGTCAGTTTTGTTTATCTTTTCAAGTAATTTATTCTTTGTTTCATCGATCTGTTGTGTTGATTTTTTAGTCTTTATTCATTTATTTCTGCTCTGATCTTTATTGTTTCTTCCCTGCTAGTGATTTGGGGTTTGATTTGTTCTTATTTTTTCAAAGACCTTGAGTTATTTATTTGAGATCTGTGGGCTTTTTTTTTTTTTTTTCCTCATTGATATAAACTTACCTTAATATTGCTTTTGCTGTATCCCACAGGTTCTGCTATGTTGGGTTTCCATTTTTGTTTAATTCTAGGAATTTAAAAAATATTCACCCCTTATTTCTTCATTGATCCACTGTTTGTTAACTATGTGCTATTGATTCTCCTTGTGTCTGTTTAATTCCTGTAGTTTTCTCTTGCTGTTGACTTCTAGTTTCATGTTATTGTGATCTGTTGGGAGTTCATAACCCACTTGAATCAAAGTGTGAAATATGATATAGCAAGAACTATGTAATGTTTTGAACAACCAACAATAAAAATTAAAAAAAAGATGCAAGAAATGATTTTTTATTTTGTTAAGACTTGCTTTAGGGTTTAATATACAATCTGTTTTGGAAAAAAAGTTTCACAGGCTGATGAAAAGAATGTGTATTCTGCAGCTTTTAGATTGGATATGCTGTAGATGTCTGTTAAATCCATCCAGTCTGTAATGTATAATTCAACTCTGATGTTTCTTGGCTGATTCCCCACCCCCACCCCGTTTGGTCTGTTGCTGATCTATTGGTGAGAGTAGGGTATTAAAATAACCCACTATTATTATATGTCTGTCTGTCTCTCCCTTTAATGTCTAGTACTGTTTGTTTTATAAAATTGAATGCTCAATATTTGGTACATATATAATTGTTATATTTTCTTGATGAATTGTTTGTTCCCTTTGTCAATATGTAGTAATCTTCCATGTGTCTGCTAACCAATTTGGGCTTAAAGTCTGTTTTGTCAGATAAAAGTATAGCTACTCTTGCTTACTTTCAGAATTCATTTGCTTGGAATATCATTTCCATCCTTTAAATTTGTGCTTGTATTTGCAAGTGAGGTGAGTTTTTTTTCTTTAGGCAGCATTTTGTCAGGTCTAGTTTTTTGATTCAGTCAGGTAGTATGTGTCTTTTCATTGAAGAACTATTTGCATTCAGGGTTACTATTGAAAGGTACGTTGTTCTTGTCATTTTGTTGATTTTTTTCTTATTCTGAAAATATTGCATCTTAGATGTTTGATGGTTTACTGTATTGATAAATTTCTCATTTGTTTATCTACTCTTCTAGTGAGATTTATTCTTTCTCATGCTTACATGATTGTGTTAACCTTTCTTCCTCTTATGGGTGTAAGATTTTCTTAAATATCTTCTTTACTGTTGGTCTAGTGGTCATGGATTCCTTTAGATTATGCTTATATTAGAAGGTCCCTAATTATCTCTTGATTCTAGAGGATCCTGCTTTGATATCTTTGCATGGCAGATTTATTTTTCCTTAAATATATTTTAAATCTTTAAAATTTTGTTCTTTTTAGATATACATGACAGTAGAGTGTATTTTGACATATTATACATACACGGAGTATAAGTTCCCATTCTTGTGGTTGTACATAATGTGCAGTTTTGTTTTTTTCTCCCCTTTCAGAACTTGAAGTACATGGCTCCATGCCCTCCTGACCTTTAGAGTTTCTGCCTAGAAATCTGCTGTTTTATTAATGAGTTTGCCTTTGAATGTGTCTCGGCACTTCTCTCTGCAGCTTCTAATTTTATTTCATTTTCCAGTAGTTTTTACAGTGTAACTGTAATATCTGTAGAGAGATTGTTTTCTGAGCATGTCCATTTGGGGTTCTAAATGTATCATGAACCTAGATGTCCACGAGTTTCCCAAGATAGGGAAAATTTCAGTATGTTGATTATTCAGTATCTTTCAGTGGTGTCCCAGAGATCTTATATGTTCTTTTCATTCTGACTTTTTCTTTATTGCTGTCTAAATATACTGTTTAGACAAAGTTGTCCACAGAACTCTGATATTTTTTCTTCGGCTTTATCTATCTGTTGTAGAGGCTGTAAGCTGAATTTTTTACCTGACTTATTGAGCTTTTTATTTCCAAGATTTCTATGTCATTCTTTTTCAGAATCTCTTTATTGAAGTGCTCATTTACCTCCAGCATTATCTTTCTTAATTAAGCTACCTGTTTATTTGTATTCTCATTGAGCTTTTTAAAAATCATGAAAAAAATCTTTGGCATTTTATCCACTTTGATATCTTTGGCATTCATTACTAGAGAGTTATTTTAGGAGGTGTCAGTTTTGCCTTTTTCCCCCATATTATATTTTTATATTGAGATTTGTACATTTAGTGAGATGGGTATGTCTTCCACTTTTATTTGAGGGCCTTCTTAAAGAGCACCCTTCTTTTAACAATGTGCCCTAGAATATCGGTTTGCTATATAGTGTTGTTTAATTGCAGTCAGACTTCATAGTCTCACTTCCTTTTGACATCCTTGGCTGTGATTAATGGATTTGACATAAAGTACACTGTTTTGGGGCCTGAGGGATCCACTTTTTCTGAAGAATGTGGTCCCTCTGTTCTTATAGGCAGGTGTTGTACAGACAATAAGTGTGGAGTGTACCCTTTGTAGTTCTGCAGTGGTATTGGAAACCTCTATTAGGAGTTGTGTGTTTCTTTGGTCCCTATTGTCATTTGCCCTGGTACTTGAAAGTAGTTCTGCTGCTGCTTGTTCTTGACATGATGATGAGCCTGGAGCTTGTATCCTCTGTTTAGAAACTGGTACAGCACTAGTTGGGGATGTGACTCAATGGTAGAGTGCTTGCCTAGAATGCTTTAGGCCCTGTGTTCAATTTCCAGCACTCCAAAAACAAAACAACAACAACAACAAAAAATAAACTCCAAAGTTCTGGCAGAGGATGTAGCTCAGTGGCAGAGTGTGCACTTGGCATATGAGAGGTACTGGGTTCTGTCCCCAGCACCAGCATAAATAAATAAAATTAGAAAAAGAAACTGGTGCAATTTCAGTTATTTCATTGGGAAAGGCTAGAGTCAGAATCACAGCTTCCCCTCTCTGACACTTACCTCCAGTCTTGTCAGCCATTTGCAGTATGACAGGGTAAACTGATGCTGATGTTTCTTGTAAGTTGACTCTGCAGCATTTTTGTTATTTTTCTTTGCTGTTGCTATGGGGGTGAGTGTCCAATAGGGGGACCACCTTCCCCCTGCCATGACCTGTGCCTGCTTGGGGATGGGTTGTCAGTTGGAATCTTTTATCCTCTCTGTTCTTCAAGTTGAAGTATCTGCCAAGGGAATAGGTCATGGCTGGAACCAGGTACAGTTACCCACAGCTGGACTGTGACTATAGCATAGTCACAGAGCGCTACCCAAAGTGGTTTGATATAGAAGAAGGGGTGAAAATCGGATAAATAGAAACAACAACAGTAGCAATGCTATCAACAGAAAAGAAAGGGGAAAATAATGCAGAGAATAAAGTAAACAGTTAAGAAATAATGAGCTGGGCGTGTTGGCACATGCCTGTAATCCCAGTGGCTCAGGAGGACCATGAGTTCAAAGCCAGTCTCAGCAAAGTGAGGTGCTAAGCAATTCAGTGAGACCCTGTCTCCAAATAAAATACAAAATAGGACTGGGGATGTGGTTCAATGGTCAAGTGCCCCTGAGTTCAATCCTGGACACACCCCCTCCCACCCAAAAAAAAAAGATTGAAAGTAAACTTAGGAGAAAGGCAAAAAGGGTAAAGAAGAAACAAGAAAAAAATTAAAAATTAAAAAGAGAGGAAAAAAGGGCTGTGGTTGTAGCTCAGTGGTAGAGCACTTGCCTAGCATGTGTGAGGCACTGGGTTCAATCTTCAGCATCACATAAAAAATAATAAAATAAAGGTATTGTGTCCATCTAAAACTAAACAATTTTTATTTTATTTTTTCTTAAATACACTACAGCGGAATGCATTACAATTCTTACTATACATATAGAGCACAATTTTTCATATCTTTAAGTATAAAGTATGTTAACACCAATTTATGTCTTTATACATGAACTTTGTTGTTTGTTTTGCATTACAATTCTTATTACACATATACCACAATTTTTCATCTCTCTATATAAAGTAGGTTGAGACCTAATTTGTGTCTTCATACATGTACTTTGGATAATGATATCCATCACATTCCACCATCCTTGCTAATCTCCTGCCTCCTCCCTTTCTCTTCCTCCCCTCTATGCTATCTAGAATTCATCTATTCCTCCCATGTTCCCCCTCCCTACCCCACTATGAGTCAGCCTCCTTATATCAGAGAAAACATTCAGAATTTGTTTTTTTGGGATTGGCTAACTTCACTTAGCATTATCTTCTTGAACACCATCCATTTGCCTGCAAATGCCATGATTTTATTCTCTTTTATTGCTGAGTAAAATTCCATTGTGTATATATATCACATTTTTTTAATCCATTCATCCACTGAAGGGCATCTAGGTTGGCTCCACAGTTTTGCTATTGTGAATTGTGCTGCTATAAACATTGGTGTGTGTGTGTATGCCGTTTTTAAATCCTTTGGGCATAGTCTGAGGAGAGGAATAGCTGGGTCAGATGGTGGTTCCATTCCCAGATTTCCAAGGAATCTCCACACTGCTGTCCATATTGGCTGCACCAATTTGCAGTCCCACCAGCAATGTATGAGTGTATCTTTTTTCCCCATATCCTCGTCAACACTTATTGTTGTTTGTCTTCATAATAGCTGCCATTCTGACTGGAGTGAGATGATATCTTAGAGTAGTTTTGATTTGCATTTCTCTGATTGCTACAGATAATGAACATTTTTTCATATATTTGTTGATTAATTGTATATCATCTTCTGAGAAGTGTCTGTTCAGGTCCTTGGCCCGTTTTTAACTGGGTTATTTGTTTTTTCGGTTCTTAGTTTTTTGATTTCTTTATATACCCTAGAGGTTAGTGCTCGGTCTGATGTGTGAGGGGTAAAGATTTGCTCCCAGGATGTAGGCTCTCTGTTCACCTCACAGATTGTTTCTTTTGCTGAGAAGAAACTTTTTAGTTTGATTCCATCTATTTATTGATTCTTGGTTTTAATTCTTGCATTATAGGAGTCTTAGTAAGGAAGTTGGGGCCTAATCCCACAATGTTGAAGATTAGGGCCTACTTTTTCTTCTATTAGATGCAAGTCTCTGGTTTAATTGCTATGTCCTTGATCCATTTTGAGTTAAGTTTTGTGCATGGTGAGAGAGGGGTTTAATCTCATTTTGTTACATATGGGTTTCCAGTTTTCCCAGCAAAATTTGTTGAAGATGCTATCTTTTCTCCAGTGCATGTTTTTGGCACCTTTGTCTAATATAATTGTAATTTTGTGGGTTAATCGCTGTGTCCTCTATTCTTTACCATTGGTCTACCAGTCTGTTTTGGTGCCAATACCATGCTGTTTTTGTTACTGTTGTTCTGTAATATACTTTAAGGTCTGGTATAGTGATGCCACTTGCTTTGCTCTTCCTGATAAGGATTGGGGTCTCTTGTTTTTCCAGATGAATTTCATGAGGAATGCCATAGGAATTTTGATCAGAATTTCATTAAATCTTTATGGTGCTTTTGATAGTATAGTCATTTTGATAATATTAATTCTGCGTATCCAAGAGCAAGGTAAATCTTTCCATCTTCTAAGGTCTTCTTTGATTTCTCTCTTTAGGGTTCTGTAGTTTTCATTGTATAGATCTTTCACTTCTTTCGTTAAGTTGATTCCCAAGTATCTTTTTTTTTTTTTTTTTTTGAGGTTATTGTGAATGGGGTAGTTTTTTTTTTTTTTCCTCATTTCCTTCTCAGAAGATTTGTCACTGTGTTGATTTTATATCCTGCTACTTTGCTGAATTCATTTACTAGTTCTAGAGGTTTTCTGGTGGAATTTTTTTGGGTCTTCTAGGTATAGAATCATATCATCAGCAAATAGTGCTAATTTAAGTTCTTCCTTTCCTAAACATATCCCTTTGATTTCTTGCATCGAATTGAGTGGCCAGTGTTTTAAGAAGTGTGTTGAATAAAAGTGGTGAAAGAGGGTATCCCTGTCTTGTTGCAGTTGTTAGAGGGAATGCCTTCCATTTTTCTTCGTTTAGAATGATTAGCATAGATACCCTTTACGATATTGAGATATGTTCCCATTATTTCTAGTTTTTTTAGAATTTTGAGCATAAAGGGGTGCTGTATTTTGTCAAATGTTTTTTCTGGGTCTATTGAGATGATCATATGATTCTTATCTTTAAGTCTATTGATGTGATGAATTACATTTATTGATTTCTGTATGTTGAACCAACCTTGAATCCCTGGGATGAATCCCACTTGATCATGGTGCACAATCTTTTTGATATGTTTTTTGTATTTGATTTGCCAGAATTTTATTGAGAATTTTTGCATCTATGTTCTTAGAGATATTGTTCTGAAGTTTTCTTTCTTTGATGTGTCTTTGCCTGGTTTTGGGATCAGGGTAATATTGGCCTCATAGAATGAGTTTGGAATTACTGCCTCTTTTTCTATTTCCTGAAAAAAATTGAAGAATATTGGTATTAGTTCTTCTTTAAAGGTCTTGTAGAACTTGGCTATGTATGCATCCGGTCTTGGGCTTTTCATGGTTAGTAAGCTTTTGATGGCTTCTTGTATTTCCTCACTTGATATTGGTCTGTTTAAATTGTGTATATCTTCCTGACTCAATCTAGGCAAATCATATGACTTTAAGAAATTTGTCAATGCCTTCAAAGTCTTCTATTTTATTGGAGTATAAGATTTCAAAATAATTTCTAATTATCCTCTGTATTTCTGTAGTGTCTGCTGTGATATTAGCTTTTTCATCACGTATGCTGGTAATTTGAATTCTCTCTTTCCTTCTCTTTGTTAGCGTGGCTAAGGTTGTGTCAATTTTATTTATTTTTTTCAAAGAACCAACTTTTTGTTTTGTCAATTTTTTCAATTGTTTCTTTTGTTTCGATTTCATTGATTTCAGCTCTAATTTTAATTATTTCTTGCCTTCTACTGCTTTTGCTGCTGGTTTGTTCTTCTTTTTCTAGGGCTTTGAGATGTAGTGTGAGGTCATTTATACTTTTTCTTCTTTTAAGGAATGAACTCCATGCAATGAATTTTCCTCGTAGTATTGCTTTCATAGTGTCCCAGAGATTTCAATATGTTTTGTCTGTGTTCTCATTTACCTCTAAGAATTTTTTAATCTCCTCCTTGATGTCTTTTGTGACCCATTGTTCATTCAGTAGCATATTGTTTAATCTCCAGGTGATGGAGAAATTTTTATTTTGTTGTTGATTTCCAATTTCATTCCATTATGATCTGATAAAATGCATGGTTGTATCTCTACTTTTTTGTATTTGCTTTGTGGCATAGAATATGATCTGTTTTAGAGAAGGATCCATGTGCTGCTGAGAAGAAAGTGTGTCCATCTGCTTGAAGCAGGTTGAAATATTCTATATATGTCAGTTAAGTCTAAGTTATTGATAGTGTTATTGAGTTCTATAGTTTCTTTATTCAACATTTGTTTCAAAGATCTATCCAGTGGTGAGAGAGATGTGTTAAAGTCACCCACTATTATTGTGTTGTGGTGAATTTGACTCTTGAACTTGAGAAGAGTTTGTTTGATAAACATTGTTGCAGCATTGTTTGGGGCTTATATATTTATGATTGTTATATCTTGTTGGTGTATGGTGCCCTTGAGCAGTATGTAATATCCATCTTTATCCCTTTTGATTAACTTTGGCTTGAAGTCTACTTTATTTGATATGAGTATGGAAACCCCTGCTGGTTTATGCAGTCCATGTGAGTGGTATGATTTTTCCCAAACTTTCACTTTTAGTCTGTGTTTGTCTTTTCCTATCAGATGAATCTCCTGGAGGCAGTATATTGTTGGGTCTTTTTTTTTTTTTTTTTTTTTTAATTTTATCTGCTAGCCTATGTCTTTTGATTGGTGAGTTTAAGCCATTAGCATTTACGGTTTCTATTGAGACATGGTTTGTATTTCCAGCCATATTTCTTTATTTTTGTTATTTAACTTGACTTGATTTTCCTCTTTTATTAGTTTTTCCTTTAGTGTACTACCTCCCTCTGCTGATTTTCATTGCTATTTTTCATTTTCTCTTCATGAACTATTTTGCCAAGGATGTTTTGTAGTGCTGGTTTTCTAGCTATAAATTCTTTTAACTTTTGTTTATCATGGAAGGTTTTATTTAATCTTCAAATCTGAAGCTTAATTTTGCTGGATACAAGATTCTTGGTTGATTATCTTTCAGAGCTTGATATATGTTCCAGGATCTTCTAGCTTTCAGAGTCTGTGTTGAAAAATCTGCCATTGTCCTAATTAGTTTTCTCTTATATGTAATCTGATTCCTTTCTCTTGTGGCTTTTAAAATTCTCTCCTTATTCTGTATGTTGGGCATTTTCATTATAATATGCCTTTGGTGTGGGTCTGTTGTGATTGTGTACATTCGCGTCCTGTAGGCTTTTTGAATTTGGATTTCCAATTCATTCTTCATGTTTGGAAAGTTTTCTTATAATAGATTGTTCATTTCTTTGGTTTGGACCTCTATGCCTTCCTCTATCCCAATAACTCTTAAATTTGATCTTTCTATGCTATCCCATGTTTCTTGAATGTTCTGCTCATGCTTTCTTATCATTTTTGCTGTGTGGTCTATGTTCTTTTCAAGATGATTTATTTGATCTTCATTGTCTGATGTCCTACCTTCTAAGTATTCTACTCTGTTGGTGATGCTTTCATTTGAATTTTTCATTTGGTTTATTATTTCTTTCATTTCAAGGATTTTTTTTTTTTTTTTTTGTAGAACCTCTATCTCCCTGTTGTTCATTTTTTGCTTCTTGGATTTGTTTATGTATCTCATTGTCGAAGAGATGTTTCACTGCCTGTGTTTGTTCTCTTATGTCTTCTTTGAGATCCCAAAACATTTTAATTGTATATCCTGAAATCTTTTTCTGTCATTTTTTTTTTCTCCTGTAGCAGCTGCTTTTAATGATGTGTTGTTTTGATTTGTTTGAAGTACTTTCTTCCCTTGTCTTTTCATGTTGCGCATGTGTCTTCCTTTCCAGCTCTGTGGATCTGGTATGTTATTGCAACATTAATATATTAGATACAGAATGTGAAATCATTTAAAATGCTCCAAAATCTGAAACCTTTTAAATGCTGCTAGGACACCACAAATGGAAAATTCTGTTCCATTGTTAAAACTATTGTAAAAATAAAAGATGTATATGAATTTCATGTTTAGACTTGTGTCCCATTCCCAGTATATGTCTGTCTTTCTGTCTGACTGCTTATCTGTGTTCATTCTGGAATTCTCTCTCTCTCACACACACACACACATATTCCAGAATTTCATAAAATTTATAACACTTTGGTTCCAAGGATTTTGGATAAGGATCCTGTATATGGTAATGGCTAAGATTTATTACATCTAGAATTAAGGGAACTTTTCATGTGGATATTTATGTTACTTTCCCTTTTATTAAGGACTGGATGATAGTGCCTCTAAAAGAAATGACTAAAATTGCTTGCTGTGTAGCAAGGGTAACATCTGTGCTCATACAGTATATGGAAGTGGCCTAGTTCTCCCTTGGAATGTCTCACACTTGCCAGTACTGTCCTCAGAAATAGTTTATTAATAATTTTAAGTAACCTGAATTCATTTAAAAATGGATTCGCCAATCCTGGAAGACTAGGTGGCAGTAGAAGTTGTTTGTTAGAGGCTTTTTGGTTTCTCTGAATTCTCTGAAGCGTTTTAAATGTAATCAGGAGTAGTTGAAAATATTTCTACTTGTGCATTTGTCTTTATGATTCTGCCCAAGGAGAAATGTTCATAGGTCTACCAAAGGAGGAAGGAGGAATGTTTACAAGTCTTGTGCCGAAATCCCATTCATAGTATTATTTGCTTTAAATAAACAGTTATAAAAATCATAAAACAATTTGGCAAACAATTTTGGTTGTATAGATGGTGAAATTTGTTTACTTTTAGATATTGTTAAATTGCTTTAAGGTGTGGGTTTACTCTTGTTAACAATTATCAATGCTCTGGCTTGCTCTATTCAATAATATCCAATTTCACATATATTGAGAGGTTTGTGTTTTACTCTTGATCTACATATCAACCAACTTATTTGTTTATAGGTTCATTAGTGTTTGCATTTTGACTTTTATCAGATTTACTTAAAAGCTTAATGACTTGGGTTAGTCACTTTGGATTTTTTTTTTTTTTTAAAGAGAGTGGGAGGGGGAGAGAGTGGGGGAGGGAGAAAGAGAGAGAGAGAGAGAATTTTTTAATATGTATTTTTTAGTTCTTGGTGGACACAACATCTTTGTATGTGGTGCTGAGGATCGAACCCAGGCAGCACGCATGCCAGGTGAGCGCACTACCGCTTGAGCCACATCCCCAGCCCTTTGGATTTTTGTTTTTTATTTGTATAACAGGAATGGTGAATTGTTATTTTATCTCACAGAATTGTTCTAAGAGTCAAATAAAAACCCTGTAAATTCCTTAGGGCCAGGTGTCTAGTGGTATTATGTTTTTCTTTTTTTTTCCCTTAATTTTACTTTTTGTGATCCTGGGGATTGTACACAGGGACACTCTATCACTTTGTTTGTTTGGGATTGGGGATTAAACTCTGGGACACTTGATTACTGAGCCACATCCCTGGCCCTATTTTGTATTTTATTTTAGAGACAGGGTCTCACTGAGTTGCATAGCAGCTTGTTTTGAACTCTCAATCCTCCTGCCTCAATCTTCTGAGCCACTGGGATTGTAGGCCTATGCCACCACTCCCAGCTAGTTCTATTTTTACATAGGATCTCAGCAAGTTGCTCATACTGGATTTGAGCTTGTAATCTTCCTGCTTCTGCCTCCCAATTTGCTGGGATTATAGGCATGCACCACCATGCCTGGCTATTCATGTTATTTCAACACTAAATTGGCAAATGAATATCTGTGTTGCAGTATACATTATTTTAATGTTTTAATAGAAAAGGTAATATACCATTTTCAAATATCTTGCCTTTGAGAGAAATGAATCATTTTTATGATTCATTTGAATAATATAAGGATAATATTATAATAATATAAGGATATAAACATTGAATAATATAAGGACAATTTTAAAACTTTATTTTTATGGATAAATATATAATATTAATAGAGTTTATAGTCTATCAGGTTATTAGATTGGTAAAAATATCCGTGATACATAATAAACAAAGGATTCTGAAAAAGATTTCCTCATAGCCAAGTAATACTTTTGCAAGTTCAGTACCTTCCTTTGTACTTATTCCTGTTTCATATTAATAATGACACCATAAATCCTTGGTCATATTTTATGACTTTTTCATAGTAGTTGATGAGATTGATGGTAGGACTGAATTCCCAGCCCCCTTCTTAAAAGGCAGGAGTGATTTACTAATCTTAATTTTTTTAAATTCCTAGGCAGTTTTTGAAGTTAATTTATGAAACATAGAAGAAAGTATTTTCATTTTTCCTTTTTAGGGTAGGGTAGAAAACCAAGCATACTTGAGTGATTTTCTGTAATACTTGCAATCTTTATTTATAGTACTTACCTGAGAGGATTGTTGTAAGGAGGATATGTTTAAAGTTTAGAGGAGAAAGCAAGATGAAAAGAAATAATACAGAAAAATCTTAAAGCCAATGGCAGGGATCAGAAGAAATATGTTACTTCTTAGGAAATAACAATAAGAATGAAAGACTCTGGAAGCTGGGAGACAGTGGAATGATGCCTTTAACGTGGTTAAAGAAAAAAGAAAAACAATAATTCTTTACTCAATGAAAATATCCTTAAAAGTCCAGATTAAATAAAGATATTCCTAGGTATACAAAAGAAGTCATCATTATCAGACCTGTACTTAAAGAAATATTAAGTTCACCAGGCTAACTAAACAAAAAATTTACAGATGGAAGCATGAAGGAAGGAATGAAGCCCTAGAAAGCTAAATGGGGAAGGCTGTTAACTACTTAAACCAACAGTATTAACAGTGTCTTATGGGCTTTATAACTTATGTGGAAATAAATATATGACATTAGGAAAAAGGAAGTAAATGGAGTTAAACTCGATAAGACTTGTTCAGAACATGGTATAAGTACTAATTAAGGATAGTAAATAAATATATTTTTTAATATCTTCTACAGTAACACTGAAGTAATGAGGCTAAAAGATATACAAACCTAATACAAAAAAAAAAAGAACATTTATCATTATCTTAAACTGAGGGCAAAAGGTAATTCAAACTGGTTAATAGATTTAAAGGGTAAACCTATAAAACTTGAAGAAGAAAATGTAGAAAAATATTTATGTTCTTCTACTGGTATCAGATGGCGGTGTCAAGATGGCGGTGATGGTGACCTTCCACCAGCTTCTAGTCCTGCCCCAGGGCCGAGTGGGGCTTTGGGGTGCAGGTGTCACTAACAGGTCATGCATACTCACCAGGTTTATGATGATAAAAACTACTGGAAAAGTTGGTTTGTACATTGCCAGAAAGAGGTGAATGAAAACTTTTACTTCTTTGCCTTGAGCAGCAAAGCAGAGCAGCCTGTAAGAGGTGGACCACGGCAGCAGGAATGCAGTGGATGACCCCAGTTTGTGCATACACTTGGACAAAGAAACAAAACCAAGACCTGTGTCTGTTGTGGCGTATAATTCAAACAGCACCATCACTAGCATCTGCACATCAGTACCCAGTCCTCCATTGCTGTGGGAATCCCTTGACCTCAGGAGCTGCAGTGTGAGGCCACTGTACCCTGTGCAGTTGCTCCCAGTGCTGAATAAAAGGACTGCCATTTTTTAAAAAAATACTTAGGACAGAAAAAATACCAAACATCAAATTAAAACTGATATTGGATTTCATAAGAATTAAAAATATTTGTTCTTTAAAAAGACACCTTTAAAGGAACAAAATGTCAAGCCACAAAATATAAAAAAATTTATAATACATGTCTGACAAAGAACATTCAATCTACATTTGAAGAACTCTTTTAAAGAATCTTTATAGTAAGGCAGATAATAGTTATTACTAATTTGATTATCAATAATAACTAATAGTGGACAAAAGATGTGAAGAAGTATAATGAATGGAGCACATGAAAAGTTGACCCAACATTATTAGTCAATCAAAAAATGCAAATTAGAATGATACCATTTATCAGAATGCCCAAAATTTAAAATATAGATAATACCAATATTTATGAGGATCTGAAACAACTGGGACACATAATTTGCAGGTGGTATGAAAAATATATAAAAATATAAGATATATTTTTATAAAATATATTTTATTTTATATAAAATAACTTTTATTTATAAGTAAATAAATAAAATATAATGTATTTTATATTCTATTTTTATATAGATGTAAAAACGGTGCACCCACTTTGGAAATCTAGACATCTTTTAGAAGATAAATATAAATCTATTGTATGTCCCAGCAATTTGCTTAGGTATTTGACCAACAAAAATAAAGGCATATGTCCATAGCAAATTTAATTATGATATTATAAAACTGGAAATAACTCAGATGAAATGTTGACATATCCATACTTTGAGGGAGTTAAAAAAAAAACTGATACAGCAACATGAATCTCAGAATCCTTGTATTGGGTAAAGAAGTTACACATAGAAGAGTGCATATTTTTAGATGATTCAGTTCATATGAAATTCTCAAGAAGTCTTAGTGGACACTTGGTCACTTTCTAACACTGTGAGCTGTAGCACCTTGAGATTTGTAAAGTTGAAGGAATATATATATATATATTTTAAAGTCACAATCTCTTGAATGAGTAGCACTCTTTGGAACCCTTGACTTCTGTGGAACCCCACTTGAAAACTGTACTGGAATTTCTAATTTTAATAATGCTAATGGATGATATTTTATTCTTTTCAAAACTGGAAGTGATGTATTTAGATATATGGAATGTATATCTGAGTATATCCCAGTGTCTGTGGGAAGGCAGAATTTATCATAAATACAATTATATGAACATTTTTTTTGAGGTATATTTTTTGTAGCTCACCCCTTTAATGTGTACAATGTAATGTTTTTAATATATTTCCCGTTGTATAACCATCACTATTATCTAAGAGAATTTTCACCACCTCAAAAGAAACCTTATACTAATTTCTGTTATAGTCCTTTCATTTCTTCCAAGCCTTTAACCTTGCAAGTCTTGAATAAGATTATAGTTGGTCCTTATTATTTGTGGATTTTGCATTTATAGTTCAACCAATGATGGATTGAAAGTATTTAAGAAAAAAATGTACAGAAAATGGACAGACTTTATTCTTATAATTAATTTTAAACGATACAGAATAATTATTTATGTAATATGTATATTAAGTATTATTTGTAAAGCATAAAGGAGGCTGTTTGGATGTGTGTAGGTTATATGCAAATACTATACTATTTTATAGAAGGGACTTGAGAATTATGAATTTTGGCATCTGCAGGGGAGTTCCTGTAACTTATCTGCCATATATTCTTATGGATGATTTTATTCAGCTTCATTCATTTGAATGTAACAGAAACTGATTAAGATTAATCTTTATTCTCTCTCTGGGAAAAGATTGAGTAAAGAACAAGGTATCAAAGCTATAAGAAAAATAAAAATAAAAGTTTAAGAAGCCAAAATATTTATATACATTTTGAAAATTGGTGAAAACTTATTTAACCTAAGCATGTCCTGAGATAATATTCTTTTAGCAGTACAGTAGGTTATTAATGTAAGAGAGCCCTTTTATTAATTTTTTAAGAAGTCCATAAAAGAATACATTAAGTCATAGTTTAATTTATACATTTTGTTTAGTAGTTATGCAATAATGTTAAGTTCTGTAATGGCATCTTAGGTTTGGAGAGATGTGGTATATTTGAAATAGAAAACATAAACAGAAGGATTCAAAACATATCAGGCAATAATAAAAATATTAAAATGAATTACCAAGGTTTAGTCTAGGAGGAAAAAGCAACTTAAGTTTGAAAGTAATGAAATAGCATTCATCTAAAATTTTAAAAATTCAGACCTTTCATTAATCCACATTAATCATTTCCTCTGAGAATTTTTGAATAGGTGAGAATTTAAAGTTTTAATATAGATACCAAATTTGGGCTTAAGAAATTTTCTTGAGTTTCCATTTTTGTTTTGTAAGGTTGGTACTTTGTTTTTCTTATGAATTACAAAGGGGGTATCCTTTCTGAGTTTGGAGATTTAAATAGGTACTCTTATTTTGATACTAATTATTTATATAATTTCTTCAGAATTCATTAGAAAAATTAAACATCCTAACCTACTTAGCATTTTGTAACCCTAAATTTTTGTAAAATATTATCTTAAGTATCTAAAATGGAGAAATAAAATCATACAGGTTGGTTCTGGCTATTAAGCTAATTTCCTTCAGATGCAAAATCACCCTTTTAAATTTTACTTTGTAGTGTGGGAGCAGGAGTCCTATAAACTATTATTCTCTTTTGCAACTGGTTTCCTGGTACCCTCTACCAATAAAAGTAGCCGTTAAAGATAACATAGAGAAACAAGGGATTTTTCTCCTTTGTGTTTACTTCCTCTTCCTTTCAGTATCTCCATGGCAGCAAGGGTTTACCCTGGCAGGAACAGGAGAGAAAAGTGATTCCAGTTTGCAGTTGTTGCATGCTCATAGAACCTTACTCAGCACATCCCTTCAGAGATACAAGCATCAACTAAAAATCATTTCTCCTATCTCAGAGATCTGAGTGTAGGCTTTACAGGATCCTTCTCCGAGCTCTTGGCACTTCCAGTCCTTCTAATTGTGCCTCCTTTTCAGAGGTCTGTGTCCTAGTTTCGTAAGGTTTCCCCTTCAAGTTTCAGCTTGAAGGAGAATTTAAGAATTTCAACCACTTCCTTTTGTTTTCCTCTGCTTTAGAGCTGATAGCAGCTTCTTGAAGTTACTGCCTCTGTGATAATCTGTATTTTCCTTTTTCAGTTGACCAGATCCTGGTTAGCAGCTCCTATTAGATTTTCTCAGTTAAAATTATGGTTCTATTTTGGTCTTTTGACTGAACCCTGCCTAATATATTGGTAAAAATCATAGGCCTTTGCCCTTCAAAGTGCTGGAGATCACCTTAGGCCATTTTTGTTTGGTGGTTATTCAATCTCTGCAATGTAATAGGCCTTTTTCTGTTCTTTGAATACTGTCCAAAGGTGGCCTCCCAGAGCTGCTTGGGAATACATCATCATCATATGCATTCTTATCTGCTTTTCTGTGTTTCTTATCTCAAGGCCTGTGAGGGTCCTTTTTGACTCTGTCTTTAGTTCTTTTTTTAATTTTGAAAAATTTTTTAGTTGTAGTTGTCATAATTAATACATTATTTTATTCATTTATTTATTTTTATGTGGTGCTGAGGATTTAAACAGGCGCCTCACACGTGCTAGGCAAGTGCTCTACCACTGAGCCACACCCCCGGCCCATGTCTTTAGTTCTTAACAGAAGATTTTTTTGTGTGTACTAGGTGCTCATTGAGTATTTTATTTAATGAACATGATTGTAGATAATTGTAAAGGATGAAGTCGTGTTAAAAATTATCTGATGAAGGGAAAGATCTTATTTTTATAATTTTGGGCACTTAAAGTTTCTCAGAAACTGAGATGTTTAAACCACATCTCAATAGGGCATCAGAGATAAGATATTCCTCCAAAAGTCATATATATGCCTGAGACTTGATTGAACCTTTCCAGATTGGTTGTTCCTAAAATTGAATATGTTCATTCTTACCAGCATATCTTCACTAACTCTTATAAGATTGTTTCAGAGAAGAATCTGAATCCATCTGCCATGACACCTTTCAGGTTATCAGTTCTTTGTTTATCATGACTTACTTTTAATTAAATCTTCAAGCTTCCCTTTCCCTTTCATCTCTGTTTTGCCCACAAAATGAACCTTATTTTCTTTTATCAATAGTACTTAAGGATCTGATGGATTCAGGGTCACAAAAAGGCTTTCTTAGTCTTCTAGTTACATAGATTGCAATACACATTCTTTTCTAATATTTAGTAGGGTCACCCTGGCTCAGTTATATTCTACTGCCAGATCCCTCCACAATTATGGTATATGTTACAGGTTTTCATGTTATTCCCATCATAATATTCTTTAGTGTAGACTGCCTTCAAGTGTAATTAAACAAACAAATCTGTAATTACTGTTAGTCACCTGGCTGTTTCTATAACAAAATGCTAGAGATTTATTTGATTATTGAAAGGTTTATTTTAACTCGCAGTTTTGGAGGTTTGTTCATGATCATTTGCTCCTGTTGCTTTTGGGCTTATAGTGAGGCAGTATATCATGGCAGGAGTGCTTGGTAGAGGAAGCTCATTCACCTCATGGCTAGGTGCAAAAAATATAGAAGAGTAGAGGCTTTAGGAAATACTGCCTTATTTGTGGGCAAAACATTGACAAGTAGTAGATACATTGGTGGATCATGGAAAAAGAGAAGCCAAGAATGGAATAATACATGTTTCAGCAGACACCAAATTCTGTACTTGATGGCCATATGTAGGCCATTTGTTTTAAGGGGAAAAACTCCATCTGATAAGTTTGGAAACTCAATTAAGTGACTTGCCTGAGATTACACAGCTACTTAGTGGCAAGTCTGAGAAAAAGAAATGAGTTGTTTTGACTAAGCCCTTTTGAAAATTCAAGTATTTTCACTTACTCCCTAAGATTTTTTAATCCACTTTTAATGCCTCCCTTTTCATTTTTAATTTTCTCTAAATATCTTAACATTTTTTTTCACAGAATTATGTTAATCATAATTCAAATTAGCTCATGACATATTACTCTTACTGATACCTGCATAGTCTGCATATCTTTGCATTTATATTATCAATAAAATAGTTAAATACCATAAACTCAACTTTTTTTTTTTTTTTTTATACTGGAGATTGAACTCAAGGGGACTCAACCACTGAGTCACATCCCCAGTCCTTTTTGTATTTTATTTAAAGACAGAGTCTCACTGAGTTGCTTAGGGTCTCATTAAACTGCTGAGGCTAGCTTTGAACTTACAACCTTCCTTCCTCAGCCTCCCAAGCCACTGGAATTACAGGTGTGCATCACTGCACCTGGCCCCAACTTCTTTTTTAAAATAATTTTTATTGGTACATTATAATTATACATAATAGTGAGATTCCTTGTGACATTTGTACGTGCACATAATATAATTTGATCAATTTCATTCCCTAGTTCCTTCCTTTCCCTCTCCCCTTTCCCTCCCAATTCCCTTCCTCTACTCTGTTGGTCTCCTGTTTTGTTTTTTTTTAAAATTGGTGCAATATCATTGAGATTGAGATTCATTGTGATATTTTTCATTCACGCACATAACAAAATTTGGTTCATTTCATTTCCAAGTACTTCCCCTTACCATTCCCTCTTTTCTCCCCTTAATTCCCCTCTCCTTTACTCTCCTGGTCTCTTCTATTTTTGTGAGATACTTTTTTTCTCTCTCTCTCTAACTTCTTCATATGAAAGAAAATGTTCAATTCTTGACTTTCTGAGTCTGGTGTATTTCATTGCAGCATGATTTTCTCCAGTTCCACCCATTTACCAGCAAATGATATAACTTCATTCTTCTTTATAGCTGAGTAAAACTCCATTGTGTATATATGCCACATTTTCTTTATCCATTTGTCTGTTGATGAACCCCTAGGCTGGTTCCATAAATCGGCTATTATAAATTACAGTTCTGTAAACATAGGTATGCATGTATCACTATGGTATGCTGAATTTACTTCTTTTCATAAATCCAGCTTCATAAACATTGCCAATAACTCACTTTCTGTCTGTTCTTCTCTTTGCCTCTTCCTAATTGCTAATTATCATCATGAATTTTTAGTCCTTTGCATTTTGTTATAATATTTATTATCATAATACATATACATGTATATATTATAACTTAGATGATATATTAGGTTTTTTTCCCCTTTTTTCATTTTTGGAAAAAGATTATCATTCTAAGGGATTAGGGATATGCTCAATGGTAGATTACAAGTTTAGCAGGCTTAAAGGGCTTTTTTCTTTTTGTATGTAACCATTTGTGTATTAAAATGAGGCACTACCTCAAGTGGTTACAATTGTTCTTGGTTCTGTTGTGAGTGAGACCATTATTATCAAAAGCATCAGATGACATTTCTAATAGATTACATTTCTGAATTCACTGAGTCTGAACAGCTGTTTAAAACAAATGCCCTTTCTTTCTGTGGGGATTTATAGTCTGAAAATCAAATGATTATTCATGATGAAAAGATCTGTATTTTGAGTCATTTGTAAATCAGATTTTAATTGATTTTGAATTTTAACCTATTGCCTGACAGACAATGTATGTGAAAATATGCTTAAAGAAAACAAGGTTGAGCTGGAGTTGTAGCTCAGCAGTAGAGTACTTGCCTCATACGTGTGAGGCACTGGGTTCGATTCCTAGCACCACATATAAATAAGCAAATAAAATAAAGGTCCATCAATAACTAAAAAATATTTTTAAAAAAGAAAATAAGGTGACTTTTAGTGGAAAAACATTGTCTTTTAGAAGCTCAGAATTTGTACAAATATTTATATTGAAAAAAATGCTTATAAGTTTGTTGGAAACTTCTCTGTAACAGGTTAGATTTTGTAAGTTATTGGTAATGGATGGAGATGTCCTTATATACCTTTGAGGTTCTAGTATAATGAATTCCATACCTTGATTTCTCCAATCTTAACAAAGTCAGTCAATTAAATTTTGTATATGTTGTTAACACTGATGAAACAATTTCACAAAAAGACAATTTGAACAGCAGATGAATTTTGACCTTTGTAATAATTTAAAAAAACATTTAATTAGGTATTAATCTGGAGTTCTTAGGTATTAACCTTGAATTTCTTTTACTTCCAAAAGCATAACTTCATCATTTTAGAAATAATGTCTTCCCAAGGCTAAGTTTCTTATCTACAGAGTTCTTAACTTCTTCTCCCCGCCCCCCACATACAGTCCTTTTAGTCAATTGTATTGAGTACAATTTTCATAAAATATAGCCTGGGACATAGTGGAGCCTCTGTGTGAAATGAAACTTTGTAACATGTCCTGAAAGCCTAATCAGAGCAGTCAGCATGAAAGTGATTAGGAACTTTGCCAGTTAATAGACTGACTTTAGTTAGGGAGGAATCTTAAGTTATAGAAGATGACTACTCTCGTTTGATTCATTCATTCAGTATGTATTTCTGATTACCTATTGAATATAGGTTCTGTTCTAAATGCTAAGGATATGAGAATGAACAAAACACATGAAGTCTCAGTCCTGCTATTTAGATCACATTCTAGTAGTATTCTAAATACTGGTCAGCAATAGACCAGTATTTAGAATGTGAGGCAGCTAGGCTATGGAGAAATTTAAAACAGTTAAGAGAGAGAGGGTGCAACCTAGGTGTAGGGTTGTTGTTCGGGGGACTAATAAAGTGATATTTGAGAAGAATATAGAAGGAAGTGAACAAGAGATAGGCCATTACATTACCTGGGAGAAGTGTATTACAGGCAGTGGAAGAACTAGTGCAAAGGCAAGAGCAAAGAGGCTTTGCAACCTGAGTGGAGTGTGTGCGGAAGCAGAATGTTATAGAGTTTTGAGGAAGAGAGATGATATTATTTGTGATTTAATATATCTGCTCTGGCTGCTATACAGAAAATATACTCTGGGTGTTGAGGAAAAGAAGATAAGTAGAGGTGGGATTTTAAGACCTAAATCTCTGATTTTCAGAGAGTTGGCCAGATTGCTTAAGTTTTTGAACCTCTTCAGAGGGCTTTGCTTACTTAATCATGAAATAAATCGTTTGGCCCAGTTTGTCTCCTTTTGTCATTTCAGTTATCAAAATTTGTGTCTCTTTCTTTATTTCAAATTTCTCCTTTATTCACTTGTTAACTGTATACATTCCCAGTTTCTGACCTTCCCTCTTACTACACATATTCTTGCTGGTTTCAGTTAGTTTTATAAGTGTAACTCTCAAATCCATATTTTAAACATTGACTTTTCCTGAGCTCTAGGTTAATTTAAATTTCTTCCAGTAGATTTAATCCCAGTTTCATCTCCCACCCCCCAACTTGCTCTTCTTCCTGTGCTCAACAATTGGTAATTTTGATTATGATTATTTTGATTACTGCTATTATTACTAGACTGTTAACCTTTTTATTCAATTCTTAATGTTCAGTTTTTGAGATAGCTTAGTTAGAATTAAGTTAGGGAAATGATCCCAGTAGATCTCACAGTGTGATCTGTGATGCTGACCATTTCAGATAGCTTGCAAGGGCAAAACTTTATTTTCATAATACTAAAATAGTACTTACTTGTTTTTAAATGACCGTGTACATTTTCAGTGTATGTAAAACTACTGATTCCTTATATCAAATCATTCTTCGTGTACTTATAAGAAAAGAAAGAAACAATTCCACTTAAAATTCTCTTGACACAGCAGTAAAATTTATTAATTGTATTAAATCTCTCTGCTTCTTAATAGCTTACTTAAAGTTGTGTATGCACAAAAAATTTCTGCTTTATTATATAGACATATAAGGGAATAGTATACATTTATTTAAAAGGATGATATATGGGTAGATTCATGTGTAAGTAGATCTCTATGATATAGTTCAGAGAAAAAAGCTGAAATAATATACTTGTGTAAACAGCTTATGAAACAGCAGATAGGACCTGATGTAGTTTATATGAACATATTTGTCTATGTTTTATACAATGTTAATGATTTTGTAAAGTGTTAAAATTTTCAGTGATATTATGTGGCCAAATATATTAAGTCTCTTCAGAGTTTTCTACTTTTATTTATCTTTCTAAAATTTATTTGATCTTGGAGTACTTTTTCAAATTACATTTTATTGTCTTGAAAAGAACTCATATTCCACAAATAATTATGCAAGTGTCACTGACAAAGAAAGATCCATTATTTTGATGAACAAATTATTTTTTAAAAATATTTTTTAGTCATCAGTGGACTTTTATTTAATTTATTTAATTTATATGTGGTGCTGAGAATTGAACCCAGTGCCTCACACATGCTGAACCATAACCCCATCCCTGAACAAACTAGTAGTGGGACATAGTGTGGCATTTCTTTCTTTTTTTCTTTTCTTTTTTGTTTTTTGGGTACTGGAGATTAAACTCAGGGGCACAGGACCTCTGAGCCACATCTCAAGCCCTATTTTGTATTTTATTTTAGAGACAGGGTCTTACTGAGTTGTTTAGCGCCTTGCTTTTGCTGAGGCTGGCCTTGAACTCTGGATCCTTCTGTATCCGCCTCCTGAGAGGCTGGGATTACAGGTGTGTGCCACCATGCCTGGCTCATTGCTTTCTTTTTATTTCTGTATGGTATGCATTTTGTTTACATTCTTTCTAATATTTTATGTGAAAATCAAATAGTATTTATTATGAAAACCCTATGCCTAATCCAGTTAAACTTCTCCATAACCTCTTGTAGTTAAAAATTTATTATCCGTCTGAGTAGCAAAATAAAAGCCATCAATTGATGTGTTGCCACTGAAACTTATTACATCTTTACTTTTGATGATGAGTTATGTTTTTCTGTTTCTTGGACTCTAATTTTTTATTTTATGTCAGACATTATGTGAAAAAGAGTACAGACTGAAGTATTCTGTCAAGCCATTAATGTTAGGGGCTGAGTCAATCTAATTTGGATTGAAACTCTGTTGTGGCTTTTGTTACAGTGTTTAGGTCATCACTGATTGGAGATGTTTTGAGGGCAGAATCAGTACTTTTCCTTAATTAGGGTTCCACATATGAACACCTGTGAGATTCAGGAAATTTTTCTCTTATTGCCCAACCAACAGTTTGTTGAACTATGTATGATATATGTCTCCCCACTAAGCCCCCACTCTTCATCCTCTCTCTCTCTATCTGCTGGTATATTTTCTTTTCTCTAGCTTCACCCCTGTCGTTTTTTCACCTCTGGAGAAATTAGTGACCTAATGTAGTAAGTACTCTGCTGCCTTCCTTTGGCGAATGTGACCTTGCACTTTGGGTGAAGTGGTTGGCCACTTGAACTGGGATTTCTCTTAGTTCTCTCCCCAGCATTTGTGGGCCTGTCTCTTTATTTCCCACCTGCCAGGTAGCACCCATACTTGGAAAGGGTCCTTTTGGGAAAGTATAAATTTGCTTTGTGAATGAGACTGTTCAGTGTTTTGATATGTCTTGCCAGTCCCGATGTACTGCTTAACATTTGTCAAAAGTGGGGATACTGTCCTCCTTTTATCACTCATTTCTTTTACTATGGCCCTAGCCCCTTTTTCCTAGAACGGGATTTTTCCATCTAGAATTCATTTCATTTACATTTCTTTGCATCCCTAGCTGAGTTTATTATTTTATAGTCTGTTTGACTGGTTCTTATTGTTGAAGTGAGAGCAACAACCATCTTTGCAAGTTTCTATAACATGACCATAAGCAGTAGCTCTAATATTTACTGTGCTGCGTTCAATATAATTGTTATAGATTGGCTGAAATTAGCCAAGTCTTTCAATAAAGCCCTCCTAAAATGAGGTATTGGCTGTATTTAGGCTTAAGGAAAACTGCACAATAGTTAATTTTTAAATTATGTTTAAATATACATAACAAAATTCATTATTTTAAATGTTTTAAAGCATATAATTCTGTGACATTAAGTAAAATCAAAACATTTTGTAACTGACACTACTATTTTCAGAACTTTTTCATCATCCCTAGGAAAATACTGTACCAAATTAGACATTCACTTTCCATTCTTCCCTCTTCCCAGATCTTGGTAATTGATAGTCTACTTTCTGTTTCTATTAATTTGCCTATTGTAGATATTTCATATAAGTAGACTCGTAAAACATTTGTCCTTTTGTGTCTGACTTATTTCACTTAACCTAATGTTCTCAATGTTCACCCATGTTCTAGTGTACAAGGACTTTGTTCTTTTTATGGTGGAATAGTATTCCATTGTATTTGGACACCACATTTTGTTTATCCATTCATTTGTTGGTCAGTAGATTATTTCTACCTTTTGGCTATTATGAATAATGCTATTGGGAGTATGTGTTTGAGTCCCTATTTCAGTTATTTTAATATATCCCTAGGAGTGGAATTATTGAGGTTATATGGTTATCCTTTGTTTAACTTTTCAAGGAACCACCTGTTTTCCACAGTGGCTGCACTATTTAATATTCTCTTCATCAGCGTAACAGTGTTCTGATTTGTTCACATCTTCATTGATAGCTGTTCTTTTCTGTTTTTCTAAAAAATAATGTTCTTATTAGGAGATGCTGAGTAGCATCTCATCATGGTTTTGATATGCATTTCTTTAATAGCAATTATGATGAACATCTTTTCATGTGCTTATTGGACATTTGTGTAATAATCTTTGGCGCAACATATATTCAAGACCTTTGCCCACTCTTAAACTGGGTGTCTGATTCCGCTGTTGAGTTGTAGTTCTTTCTGGTTATTAAATCCTTACTGGATATCTGATTCACAAATACTTTCTCCCATTCTTTGGATTGTTGTTTCACTCTTTACTGTCCCTAAATGCACAAAAGGTTTAAATTTAAAGTCCAGTTTGTCTTTTTTTCTTTGTTTCCTGTACTTTTGGTGTTGTTTTTTAAAGAATATTTTTTTAGTGGTCAATTTTGTTTATTTATATGCAGTCCTGAGAATCAGACCCCAGTGTCTCATACATTTCTAGGCAAGTGCTCTACCACTGAGCTACAACCCCAGATCCTATTTTGTCATTTTTGAAAAATCATTACCAAGTCCTGTGCCAGGAATATTTCCCCCTATGTTTTTTTTAAGAATTTTATAGTTCTTAGGTTTAGGTATTTGATCCATTTTAGTTAACTTTTGCATATGGCAATAAGGTAAGAATCTAACTTCACGTTTTTGCATTAGAATTTTCAATTTTCACAGCACCATTTATTGAAAAGATTGCCATTTCCCCACCAAATGAACTTGATACCTATAACAGAAATCAAATAGAAAGTTTTATATTGGTGCACTCAGTTTCCTTGGTCTATATGTTATTTTTCATGATAGTACCATAATGTTTTGATTATTATAGCTTTTTAGTTGAGTTTTATAATGAGGAAATGTGAGTCTTCTAACTTTATTTGTATTTTTCAAGATTGATTTGACTCTACAAGGGCTCTTGGAATTCTGTATAAATTTTAGGATGTGTTCTTCTCTTTTGGGGGAAAAATACCTTTAGGATTTTGATAGGGATTGTGTTGACTCTGTAGATCACTTTTGGTAATATTGTCACCTTTACAGTATTCTAGTCTGTGAATACAGAATATGTTTCTATTTATTTAGGAATTCTTTAACTTCATTCAAAAATATTTTGTAATTTTTAACATATAAGTCTATGACCTCATTTCTTTAGTTTCATTATTTTTCATTCTATTTAAATTGAACCTTTTAAAAATTATTGCTAACTTGTAGAAATACTACTGATTTTTGACTGATTTTGCATCCTACAGCTTTACTAAATTCGTTTATTTGTTCTAACAGATTTTTATTTGGATACCTATAAAATTATCTTCATCTGTGAAGATGGATAGTTTAACTTCTTCCTTTTCCAATTTAGATGCCTTATATTTCTGTTTCTTGCCTAAGTTTTCTGGATAGAATTTTCAGTATTATTTGAGTAGAAATGATGGAAGAGTTCATCATTGTTTTGTTGCTAATCTTAGGGGAAAAACTTTCAGTCTTTCACCATTGAGTATGATGTTAGTTGTGAGTTTTATCATGTTGAGGAAGTTCCCATATATCACTGATTTGCTGAGTGATTGTATCGTGAAATGGTGTTGAATTTATCATGTGCACTCTATCTTTATTTTGTTAATGTGGTACATTACATATATTACATTGAATTTTCTTATATTGAACTACCTTTGATTCTTGGGAGAAATCCCACTTGGTCCTATATCTCTGGGTGTAATTTTTTTAAAAGCTGCTGAATTTTGATCTGCTAGTATTTTCTTAAGGAATTTTGCATCTGTAATTATGAAAGATATTATCCTATAGTTTTTTTTTTTTTTCTTGTAATGTCTCTGTCAGACTTTGTTTTCAGGGTAATCCTGGCCTTATAAAATGAGTTAAGAAGTATTCCCCCCTCTTCAATTTTTTGGAATAATTTGAGAAGGATTAGTGTTAATTCTCCTTTAAATGCTTAATCATCTGCACCAATGAAATGATTTGGTCCTGGGCTTTTCTTTGTTGGAAGTGTTTTGTACTGATTCATTCTTCTCACTTGTTATAGTTTTATTTAGATTGTCTGTTTTTTCGTTAGTCAGTTTTCATAGTTTGTGTTTCTAGGAGTTTATCCATTTTATTAGATCATCCACTTTGTTGGTGTACAGTTGTCGATAGCATTCTCTTGCAATTCTATTCCTATATAGTTGGTATTAATATCCTCACTATTTTTTCCTTTGTTGATATAGCAGTTGGTTTGTCAAATTTGATTCTTTTCAAAGAACCAGCTTCTTGTTTTGTTTAATTTTTTGTATTGTTTTTCTCTTCTCTGTTTAGTTATCACCACTCATTTTTTCCCCTTCCAGTGTTGGGGATTGAACCCAGGGCCTTGTACATGGCTAGGCGTGTACCCTGACAGTGAGCTATATCAATCTTCAGCTCTTATTTAAATTTTTTTTTTTTTTTTTTTTTAATTTTAAGGTAGAGTCTAGCTAAGTTAACAAAGCTGACCTCAACTTGTAATCCTCTTGCTTCAGACTCCTGAATGGCTGAGATTTCAGGCATACACCACTATGCCTGTCTGTATTCTGTTCTTTGTTATAACCTTCATTGGGCTAACTTTGGGTTTAATTTGCTGTTCATTTTTTTTTAACTTTATCAGATATACAGTTAGGTTATTGAGATCTTCTTTTAATGCAGGCTTTTATATCTGTGAATTTCTTCTTAGCAATGCTTTGGTTGTATTTCATGTTTTGGTATTCTTGTTTTTATTTGTCTTGGGATATGTTATAATATATACTGTTATTTCTTATTTGGCCCATTGGTTAAGGCTATGTCATTTAATTTCTACACATCTGTGATTTTTCCAGTTTATCTACTCTTATTTCTATCTATATTCTGTTGTGATTGGATATCCAAGATACTATGTATGATTTTCTCTTTTTTAAGAAACTATTAAAATTTGTGTGTCATGGCCTACTTACCTTTAGTCCTGGAGAATGTTCCATATACACTTGAGAAGAATGTGTATTCTGCTGTTGTTAGGTGGAGTGTTCTATGTATATCTATCTACTAGCTCTAATACACTAGGTATATAGTGTTGTTCAAGTCTTCTGTTTCTTTATTGATCTTCTATCTGGTTCTTCTATCCAGTATTGCAATAGGGTATTGAAGAGTCCAGTTATAATTGTAGAACAATCTAGTATTCTTCAATTCTAGTTGTTTTTTCCTAATATGTTTTCAGTCTCTGTTGCTAGATATCATATCTTCATAATTTGTGTATCTTAAATGTACTGAACCTCTTATCAATATGTAAGATCTTTCCTTCCTCTTACTTTTTAAAAATAATTTAAGTCTATTTTATCTAACAAAAACGTAGCTGTCCCAGCTCTTTTGGTTACTTGTCTTATGGAACATCTTTTTATATTTTATTTTCAGTTTCTTTGTGTCTTTGTATATGAAGTACATCTCTTATATGCAACATTTACGTGATTCAGTTTTTTTTAAAGTCCGGTATGCCAATCTCTGCTTTAATTAAAGAGTGTAATTCGCTTGTATTTAGTGATTGCCAATAAGAAAGGACTTAGGTCTTCCATGTTAGCTATTGTTTTTCATTTCTTATTTGTTTCTTACACTTAAGTTTCTTCATGATTGCCCTTTTATGCATTTAGGTTTATTTAGTTATTTATTTATTTATGGTAGTGTGCCATTCTGACTACCTTCTTTTTCCCTTTTCTGTAACATTTTAGTTAATTTTTTTAGTGGTTACCCTGGAGATTACAATTACAATATTATAATTGTAACATCTGTTTGAAAAATACCACCTTCAAGTATATAAAGACTCTGCCCTATATATTTACATCTTTTCTTTATAATGTCATAGATTATCTCTTTCTACCTTGTGTGCCCATTAACATTTATATTTGTTGGGTGCATTTGCCTTTTAAATCACATATTAAGAAAAATAAGAAGAGTTAAAACCAAAAGTATAATAATATTAGTTTTATAACTACCAATGTAGTAATATTTACTACTGATATTTTTTTCTTATGTTCTTTCATTTTAGCCTGAAAGCCTTGCTTTATCCTTTTTTTTTTGTAGGGCAGGTCTGCTGGTAATAAACCTCCTCAGCCTTTATCTGGCAATGACTTTCTCACTATCATTTTTGGAGGTTGCTTTTGCTGACTATAGACATTTCCATTGAACATTGAACATTTTGTTTTTCTTTAAATTCTTACTGCCACCTGGTTTCATGGTTTCTGATGAGAATTAGCTATTTAATCTTATTGAGAAGCCCTTGGATGTATTAAGTTGCTTCTTGCTACTTTCAATATTCTGTGTTTCTGCAATTTGAATATAGTGTCTCATTGTGGATCTTTTTGTGTTAATTCTTCTTGCATTTCTTGGAGATTCTTGGAGATATTTATTCATATCTTCCATTGGATTTGGGAAGTTTAGTGCCATTATTTCTTCAAAGAAATTTTTTGTCCCCATTTTTCTTATCTTTGTTTTGGAATTCCTGTGATATGCATGGTGGTACACTTGAGCCTGAAACATGTTTCAGGCTCCCTTTGTTTTTCTTCATTCTTTTTTCTATTCCTCAGAGTTGATAATTTTGACCGTCTTCTTTTCAAATTTGCTGATCCTTATTTCTGCCTGCTTAAATTTGTTGTTGAATCCCTCTAGTGAATTTTTCATTTCAGATACTTAGATACTTGACTTTTTAATTCTGAAAATTTTGTTTGCCTTCTTTTTATAATTTGCCTTATAATATTTTGTTCATGCATTGTTTTCATATATATATATATATATATATATATACACACACACACACACACACACACACACACACACACACACACTTTTGCCTGTCCATGGAATTCCTTTAGCTCTTTGAGCATATTTAGGACAATTGACTTAATATCTTTAAATAGTAATTTCAAATTCTGGGCTTCCTCAGGAATGATTTCTGTCAAATGCTTTTTTCCTTAAAACGGACCTACTTTCATATTTGTTCATTTGTGTGTTTTGTAATTATTTTTGAGTAACTATGGAAGTAGGAGTCTCCCACCCTTAGGGATTGATTGCAAGTTGAGGGCTATTGCTGTCCATTTGTGACTTTCTCAAACTGTTTTTGCAAACTGTACATTTCTTGTGTGATTATTGATATTTCTATTCCATTATCTTTGTGTAGTCAGCCATTACCTGACAAAGATAAAAATATCTCGTGGGAAAAAAGGTCCATTTTCTTTCAATTTTGCAGAAGATATAGGTGGGTAAACCATTCACTACTACCCTTTTCTGCTATCAACAGTCCCTAGTGGACCTTTGAAAAGGCAAGCATCTGCATCTGTCCCTGTCTCTCTCAGATCTGCTAGACTGACCAAAACATACAACGGGATTTTTGGAGTACAAAAGTTCCCTGTTGCCTGCTCTGATACTAACTGCTCCAGGAATGCTGGCTGCCAATCTCCACTGCTGTAGCAAGACTGAAGAATGGGGAATGATGGCTGCTGGTTGCAAATGTGGTTCTCCTATCAAGATTAGTGGACTCTTCCTTTATTAAGCAGTCTCCTAGTTGTATTAAATGTCCAGTCAGGTTCTAGAATTCCATAATAGTTTATTCTGGTCATTTGCCTAGTTTACTGGTTGTTTTTGGTGGGGAGACCAACCTTAGCACTTTATTCTCTGACATTTTGCATCTCAAGTGTTACAGTAGTCTTACATTGTCTTTCTCCTGTGGTATTTATGAACAGAGGAAAATCTTTGGTATGTTCTTTTTTTCTGGTTTGTGTGTATAACTTCATTCATCAAGAGAAAAAGAATCAGCCTCAGATTTGAACACATAAAGGATTGCAATTTCTAAGTGTAAAAAACCTATAAGCATGATTGAAATTTTAATTTAGTGCTGTTTTGTATAATCCCTTTGTTTTATACAAATAACAAAGATGTGTCCCTAGTGAAGAAAACTCAGTTTTATCAGTTTTTCCTTATTCTATATGGTTAGCTTAATTAAGTGTCCTAGAGAATGTTCAATATTATAATTTTATCATTGTGGGAAATAAAATAGAATATTTATTTACATACCACTAAATGAGTTTAATATGAGAGTTTAAATATAACAAATTTATGTACAAAGGGTTTCATTTTGGAAGTACCAAAAGGGCCAAAATAAACACCTGTTTTGCAAGTGAAGATCCATAGTAGAGGATATATATATAGTTTGGAAGTGTTGGCAGCTGTCTTTTTAAATTACAATATGTGCTTATGTATGTGTTTTTTCTACCTGAATTCAGTTGGCATTCCAGAATGATTATATTTTGTAAATAAACAGGGATAACAGGATTAAAAAACATGAAAATTTTTAGCCAGGCATGGTGGCACTCACCTATAATCCCAGCAGCTTGGGAGGCTGAGCAGATAGAGTTCAAAGCCAGGCTCAGCAAGTGAGATGCTAAGCAACTCAGTGAGACGAGTTCAAAGCCAGGCTCAGCAAGTGAGATGCTAAGCAACTCAGTGAGACGAGTTCAAAGCCAGGCTCAGCAAGTGAGATGCTAAGCAACTCAGTGAGAGACCCTATCTCCAAATATAATACTAAATAGGGCTAGGGATGTGACTCAGTGATCAAGGGCCCCTGGGTTCAATTCTTGGTACAAAAAAATATATGTTTATATCTTATGTATATCTATATATACGTGGATAGGACTCACAGGTTGTCATCCTGTATTCTTTACCACCTTTTTACTGTTTTTTAATTTGATCTTGCTGTTAAAAAAAAAAAAAAAGCTAGAGGTTTTTTGACATCTAGTAAAGCATAAATACCCACAAAGCTCTTTCTGTGTGCACACACACGTACACACACACACACACCTACCTCTCATATGTGTAGATATATATAGGTGTTTGCATATATATATAATTTATATATATACATAGGATATCGTGTGTGTGTGTGTCTATATATATATATATATATATATATATATATATATATATATGAGATAAGTGCTATGAGTAAAAACTTAAGGAAAAGAGGGAAGGGCAGGGCATTTATGTTAAAATATGAGCATTTGTAATAGTACTATGTAGTTAAGTCTTTAAAATATTATTTACTTATTTATTTTATTAGTTGTTCAAAACATTACATAGCTCTTGACATATCATATTTCATACATTTGATTCAAGTGGGTTATGAACTCCCATTTTCCCCCTGTATACAGATTGCAGAATCACATCGGTTACACATCCACGTTTTTACATACTGCCATACTATTGTCTGTTGAAGTCTTTAAAATATTAAAACAAAACAATTCTGGAGCTTTTCTTCAGGGTTCATTTAAAACTACAGCATGTTAAATTTTTTTTTTTTTTTTTTTTTTTTGTACCAGGGATTGAACTCAGGGGCACTCAACCACTGGACCACATCCCCAGGCCTATTCTTTTGTATTTTATTTAAAGACAGGGTCTCACTGAGTTGCTTAGCACCTCGATTTTGGTGAGGTTGGCTTTGAATTCAAGATCCTCCTGTCTCAGCCTCCTGAGTCACTGGGATTACAGGTGTGCACCACCACACGTGGCTGCAGCATGTTAATTTTAAATGTGTAAACATCTTTTTTTAAAAAGATATTTTTTAGATTGTAGATGGGCACAATATCTTTATTTGTTTAGTTTTATGTGGTGCTGAGGATCAAACCCACTGCCTCACACATGTGAGGCAGGCGCTCTACCACTGAGCTATAGACTCAGTCTTGTGAAAACATTTATCTTTGTAAGTGGCATGAATTAAACCTAAAACTAACTTAAAATTAAACAATCACCACAAATTACCTTATTAGCCTGTCTAATGCATAGAAATAATATATAAAGACTCTTACTGATCTCAAAAATTTTTTCTATTCAACTAGATAAAATATTTTAACCCAAACTCTTAAGGGTTTTTATTTTAGGAAATTAATAATTTAGCATTGCCTTTTAAATATAATAAATAACAAAATTAAACCTTAAAACTAATATAAATAGCTGCTTCACAAAAAGTGTTTTATTTTAGCATTGAATGTTTTTGTTCTGAGCTAATGAAAATAAAGTTGATAAATTCTAATTAAAGATAATTAGAAAAATTTTTAGTGATTTTCATTTGGAAATACTTTTTTTTAATAATGGTTTTGGTTTTGGTAATGAAATTCTTTACCATCTGTTTATAAATCATTATTATTTTAAAAGATCATGTAAGATAAGAATAGGACCTTTTTGAATATGTGCTTTTATTTGAAAATTTTGTAGTCAGGTATAGCTTTTATAATGAAATATTTCTGTCTTACTTTTATGAATTAAAAATGTCTCTTATTTCTGACAGTAAAAATATTTTAAAAGTTATTTTGTAGACCAGAATTTCCTATGCTTTTTGATGATAAATGTGAACTATTCTGAGTTATAAATAAATAGAACAATTCCTAATATATACCGTTGTTCAGATACACTGCATGAAGCAAAGGTTAAAGTTTATGTCATTCCTGTTTCTTTTTTTTTGGTACCCCACAAAGAAATACTTCTTGATGCTCTATATAAGCATGTTTAATAGAAATATAATGTGCACCCTATAAATAATTTAAAAAATTTGAAGGCATATTTTTAAAGTTTTTTTAAAGATGGATTTAATTTATGAATATATTTTATGTAAATATATCTAAATATAAATATATATAATATAAACATATCTAAACTATCTTTTCAGCATTATCAGTAGAACAATTAAAGTTACAATTTTGTGAAATACTAAGCATTTTTGGCTTTTTAAAAATACATTTAACATGTATTATCTTAACTATTTTTGTGTTTAGTTCATTAGTATGAAAAAAATTCATTTTGTTTTGCAACCATCACTCTTATCTTTCTCTTAGAATTCTTTTTATCTTATAAAACAAGCTCTATACCTGATAATCAATAATTTCCATTCTTTTCCTTCCCCAGCAATTACCATTTCTGTTTTCTTTTTCTATGATTTTGATTACAATTATTGAGTTATTTTATATTCTTTTTTCCTACTAAGTTTTAAAATTTAGTATATATTTTACATTTATGGCAGAACTCACTTTGGACTAATCATTTTTCAGGTGCTTATTAGTCACATTTGGCTTTTGGCTGCTGTTTCAAGTAGTTATACTCTTATTGTATAATTTATACTGAATCTAAATATAATTGATCCTTATGTGAATCAATTATTTAATAATATTAATTATACTTTGTTAATTTTATTCTTATTTGTTATGTAGAACAATAGGCAGGTTCCAGTTTTGAAAATTTTTGAAATAGCTTGTCCCAATTTTTAAAAAATTGTATTCCCAGATTCCAAAATGTTGTCTATATAGTTGGTTAGACATCAGTAACCACATGACTGTATTTGAGAAGGTTGCTATCTAAAAAGTTGGTGGTTATAAGTTACAGCTATTTGGAGTTTGGGGGAATATAGATTTCTTAAAGAGTGGGGTTGACACAGTTATCACGTTTGATGACTTGCTTGAGGGACTCTCTCTAGTGTAAAGTCTTAAGTAAGAGGGTAGATGAGAGTGACATGGCTTGGTTCATCTTGAATATCTAGTATGTTTAAATGAATTGCATTGATCATTGTCAAGGTTGACAGTCAGATCTGAGATAGCATTTAGGACATCCCTGCACTGAACAGATTTCTTTTCTGGGTTCAACAACTTCTTCTTCTTTTTTTTTTTTTTAAGTTGAAGGTGGACACAGTATCTTTATTTATTTATTTTATGTGGTGCTGAGACTTGAACCCAGTGCCTCACACATGCTAGGCAAGCACTCTGCCACTGAGCTTCAGCCCCAGCCCATGGATTCAACTTTTGATTTCATTGACCACCTCTGGCTTGGTACAATACCTGTGTTATATTGTCTTAAAAATCCACATCAAACCTCCATTTTTGCCTATGAACTGACTTGTAGAAGATTAAGGCTTCTACTGAAAGTACTAGAAGTGCTAGGGAATTAAAATCATTTTGAAGGTATTGTAGAGCTGCTGAGTCAGTTTAAGATTCAGGAGAGAAGGAAGACAGACACATTCTGTACTGGGGTTTCTCCTGTGTTTTCTCTTAAGCTGTGTAGAGAAAAAGGATAAAAGCTGAGTAGGACATAAAATATAAGCAAAAAGCAACTGCAGAAGTTGCATGGAGCTTTTTTTAAAAAAATATATTTTTAGTTTGTGGATGGACAGAATACCTTTATTTTATTTATTTATTTTTCTACGATGCTGAGAATTGAGCCTAGTGCTTCACGCAGGTGAGACGAACGCTCCATCACTCAGCCCTAACCCCAGCCCCAGCCCCAGCCCCAGCCCTGCATGGAGGTTTTGGTAGTTATTCTGGCTTAGGTTTACAGTTGGAATCTGTTGAAGGGCTGTATCATAAGAAAGAGGACAAAGCACAGGTAGGTCAATCTTTATTATAGTGTTAAAACTCAGTCTCAAGCAATCTCTGTTTCTGATTGGACTGAGTTGATCCTTTGCTCTCCTACTTTGCCTGCCTGTTAGAAATTAATTAAATTCTCTTTGGAGGAAGGTAACGGCATCCAGAACCTCTACATTTTTTCCCCATAGGCGTTTCATAAAATCATTCACATATAATGCTTGGCAGTCAATAAAAAAATTGCTAGATATACAAGAGCAAGAGAAAAAAAATCAAAAATAGGAACAGATCAAAGCATCAAAATAAGTATTGATACAGATTGTACAGTCTTGGGAGGTACAGATGGAGGCATTAAAACACAATAAGTAGTTATGAAAATACATGCTGAGATTGAGAATTTCACTAGAGAAGTGGAATCTATAGAAAAGAATTAAATGGAGGTTCTGAAACTGAAAAAAAATGTAGTAACTAAAATTTAGAACCCAGTAGATAGGTTTAATCGCAGGTTAGGCACAGTTGAAAGAGGAATAGTAACCTCAAAGATAAAATAATAGAAAATGTTCAGTAGAATGTATTTGTCCTTTTGTTGTTATGACCAAACCAAGCTAAGGCATGGAAGTTTTCCAGTAATTCACCAAAGTCCATCTCCTGTTTTAGAGCTTAGGAGTGAAAAGAGTCTTTATTATAATGTAATTGCAATTCTTGCTATTTAAATATTTGTGATTGTATATTTTTATTGTAGCCTTTATTTTAAAAACTATAGTAAACATATAACATTGAGGTGGGAAAGTACAAAGTTATTACTACTTATAAATTTGTAACTTTATACACTTCATTTCAGCTTCTGAGCAAACAAAAATTATTACATAATTAATATCTTATGCAGAAGTCACCTGTTCAGCAAACTCGGCTGTTTAGAATAGAGCCTTAGAATCAGAAAATAAGAAAAACACAGACAGAAATTAGGTAAACAGAGGTGGATGGTAAAACATGTATTTTAGCATAAAGGAGTTTATAAGGCCCTTACTTTTATTAAGAATAATGGTTATCGTTAATGGTGATCTGGTAAACCTGCTAATTGCAAGTCAGATAGTAAGTCAGAAAAGCAGTGATGGGTAAATAGTTGAAGAATTGGGTTTGGCAGCAAGTACCTTGTTTCATCATTGTAAGACTCCACAATGAATTTTATCATTGATTTGTGTACCTATAAGAAAGGAAAAAATGCTTTTAATTACACTTTGACATCCTGTTAATTGTGATATACATCCTGATTTCAGAGATGTTATAATGTGGAGGATAAAGTCAATGGCAATCCTGTTTTTAAGTCTTAATTCTATTGTTAGTTATTTGTCTGACTTGGACCAGGTAACTTTGAGAATTTTTGCTAATATATGACAATGAGATAGTAAAATGTCAAAAGTTATTCTTTATCCTTCCCTCTTTACCTTTCCTAACCCCTAGTTATTTTTGAAGACATCTGCTGACTGGTTCCTATATGATTGTGATTTGCAAGGATAGAACATAAAAATCAAAATAGTATTAATATTTTCATTGTTGAATTTTAGAAAGTACATTTTAAGAAAATTTCTAGGCCTTCTAAATTTCATTATTATGTTTGAATTATTTTAATTGTGTAGAATTCCTACTTTTGATTTGATGTCAAACAAATATGGCATTAATTAGTAGATGCATCTTTTTAAACAAAGGTTGGACTTTGAGATATTTCATGAAGTAAAAAATTCCTCATTATATTCCTATTTTGAAGATTCCCAGTAAACCCAGAATGAAATTTTTTTTCTTGAACAGTAAAATATTGTTAACTTTGCTTTTGTGTTCATTCTTTCAGGATTTTTCAAGCCACGTTCAATTGATAGGATGAAAAAGTTTAAGAGAAGGCTATCCCTCACTCTTCGAGGAAGCCAGACTATTGATGAATCATTATCTGAATTAGCTGAACAAATGACTATTGAAGAAAACAGCAGCAAGGATAATGGTAAATATTTGGGATGGAGGAGATGCTTCCCCCATTTAATTACTTCATAAACAATGTCAGGTTACTGTCTAGATAAAGTCATAATAATGTCCTTTTATTTCTCTGTCTCATTCCCTGGTGTTTTAGGAAACAGAAGCTTGTATAACTTTCTTGGGCTTGCTTACTGGAATATTCCACTTTCAATCCAACATTGTTATTCTGCCTGTCTCAAGCCATAATGAATTATTCCATCCCACATTTCTGTTTTTTACTAGTTCATAAATAAGAATATATTGCATAATATTATCTTAATTGTTAAATAACTATTTTTATATTAACATTTAAATACTTTTGCTATTCTTATAACCTGAATTAATACAGCTTAAAAATTTATAGAAGATTTGTGAAATTTGTGGTCTCATTAAAGTTTTATAACATTCTATATGCATATTGATTATCTACTACATTATAAGGTTCATCATGAGTAAATTTTATTGTTTTTTAATTTTATGTTTACCACAGAATCTATCCATAGTATTGAGAACACATACAGCAGGTAGGCATATAATGTTTCATGCTTTGACAGTCCTTTTTACAATTCAAAGTACTAGTACACAGATTAAATGATAAAATAAATAGCTTGTTAAAGTTAATAAATTAAAATGTAAACTCAGTGGCATTTTTAGAACAAGGCTACAATTCAAATGAAAATAACCCTAAGAATGTTATAATTATCAGAAAGGAGCTACCAGTGTGTCATGATATGCAGACTCTCTGACAAGCCTTCTTTCACTATGCAGAAATTCTGCTGTTTAGAGATTTGTGGCAGTGGGTAAAAACATGAACACCCTCACCCTTCCCATTATACATGTAAATGCTTGTGTTGTGAGAGGGAAAGGTATAGTGGAAAGGGCTCTGCATTTTAAATTACAAGTCATGGGTTGGGATTTAATATACTGAAACACTTGGTTGGATAACTCCAGGTAAGTCATTTATTCTACCAGGGCTTCAGATACCTTATTTCTTTTCCTCTGAAAGGTCACTATTTATTCAAGGATACCTATCTTGTTGGCGGAGCCAGTACTTTACAACCTAGATTTCTTTGCTTCAAAGTCTATAACATTGTATCTGTTCTCCCAGATCTCCTAGGTTCTACTGAGACTTTCTTGATATCTACTTTTTGTTTTTAAAGTGGGACAGAAGAGGGGCTATTAGGAAATTTAAAATAATAACTGGGATATAGTTACATATAGGAGGAGAAAATTTTGCCTTTGGATCAAATCCCAAAATGTATTTTATAATCTATTTTTTATAAGATGATATCAGCTAGATACCCGAAGCAAAATCCTAATTTCCTTTCAGAAATCCATTGTATTCTTGGTATTAATTAAATCCAGTGTGTTTGGGTTTTTTTGTTTGTTTGTTTATTTATTTATTTGGTACCAGGGATTGGCCCCCCAGGGATTCTTCGTCACCACTGAGTAACATCTCTAGTCCTTTTTAAAATTTTCTCACAGGGTCTTGCTAAATTGCTTAGAACCTTGCTAAATTGCTGAAGTTACCTTTAAACTTGTGATCCTCCTACCTCAGCCTCCTGAGCCACTGGGGTTACAGGTGTGCACCACCATTCTCAGCTCAGTGTGTTCATTTTTATGATAGAAGAGTCTTGCCATTATGTTTGCTAGTGATATTTAGGAATAAAATAAGCACAGTATGCTTCTTTGTATTTCTGGGACATATTTATGGGTGGGGGAAGGGTAGTATTAGGTATTGAACCCAGGGCTACTCTACCATTGGACTATACACCCAATCCTTTTTACTTTTTATTTTGAAATAGTCTTGGTAAATTGCTGGCCTTGGATTGGTGATCCTCCTACTTCAATTGCCCAGGTAGTAAGGATTATAAACATGAGCCACTGCACCTGACTAGGGCACTGGTTTGTTTGTTTGTTTGTTTTTGGTACCAGGGATTCCAGGGATTGAACCCAGAAGCGCTTAAACACTGAGCCACATACCAAGACCCTTTTATTTTTTATTTTGAGAAAGGGTCTTGCATAGTTGCTCAGTACCTTGATAAATTGCTGAGGCTGACTTTGAATTCACAATTTTCCTGCCTCAGCCGATCCTCCTGCCTCTGCCTCTCTAGCCCTGGTATTACAAGCATGCATCATGACACCCGGATAGGTCATATCTTAATGAGTATTTGACTACAAGACAGACCTCTTTTATAAAAAAGCTATGACTCAAAGAAAATGAACCTACTTTGAGAGCTAGTTAATATTTTGGACTAATTGCATATTTTCTGAAACATTTTAGTATCATTTATTAAAACATACTTAGTTGTAACCTGGTGAAATGTTTAAAATATTTAATTGTTTTAAAGTATTATATATTGTTTCCCTTATTAAAATTTCTTCTTACAGTAGTAACCTTGACAGTTAATAAAGAAGAAAAAAATAGAAACTCTGTTAAATTTCTTCTTGACCAGACTTACTTGAAGGCATCTTAATACACATTGTAAAGATTACTGGTAGCTTGGGTTGCAGAGATTACTGGTATCATGGACTACCACAATCTGATATTGCTTATTCCCTTGCTTTCACAAAAAGCTTTGACAGAAATCCTACATCTTGCCTAATAATTGCTTCCATCACATTTTTTTCTTATGGAGTTTAGGTTTGTTGTTGTTGTTAGCATAAAAAAATTATTTTACACTAAATAGAAGTGTAGAATATATTTTTTAAAGTACTTGCAAGAATAGAGAATTCTGAGCACATCATTTTTAAAAATGTTTAATTTTTTAAAAATTGTCAAAAATGAATTCATATCATTTTATCAAAAAATTAAATATAAAATTATTATATGAACCAGCAGTTCTGTTCTAAGGTTATACTCAAAACGTTGAAACAGGTTTTCAAAGTCTTGTTCACATTCTTTGCCATTTATAACTAATTTTTTTTTTTTTTTTTTTTGGCTCCAGGGATTGAACCCAGGGGTGCTTAACCACTAAGCCATATCCCCAGTCCTTTTTTATATTTTATTTAAAAGATAGGGTCTCCTGGAGTTACTTAGAGCCTCGCTAAGTTGCTGCGGCTAGCTTTGAATTTGTGATCCTCTTGCCTCAGCCTCCAGAGCTGCTGGAATTACAGCCATGCACCACTGTGCCTGGCCTAAATAATTTTTAAGTCTTATATTTTAGGAACATTTCTGCTTGGTAATAGGCTTGTGATTATTTAAAGATTCTTTTTTAAAAATATTTTTTAATTGTTAATTGACCTTTATTTCATTCATTTATTCATATGCGGTGCTGAAAATTGAACCACATGCTAGGCAAGTGCTCTACCACTAGGCCACAACCCCAGCCCTATTTAAAGATTCTTTATATTAAAAATCCCAAATTTGGGGCAGTAATTTCAGAGTCTTTGTATTGATGATATTAAATACTTTTGTTTAATTCAATTATTGACACACTTTTTTAGATGCCTAGCAATAGGGATATAAATTCATTTAGGCCAGGATTACATTTTCCATATTCTATAGCATGCTTAAACATAAGGCACATACTAGGTAGTTAATACATGGAGGACTGGAATATAAACAGTCTTGAGATATGTTGAAATCAGCAAATGGATAAAAATGGTTATAGTAGTTTTATGATTATTAACCAATTTTTATTAATGAGAAAAGGATAGGTAAGTTATTGGAACAACTTAAAATATTAAATATTTATATAAATAGTTTTTCATAGAAATTATTTTAACTCTACTGCTTTGTGTGTATAATCATAGAAGTGAGGTTAAATGTAATGATCTTTTGGGGCTGGGGTTGTGGCTCAGTGGTAGAGCACTTGCTTTGCACACGTGAGGCACTTTGTTAGATCCTCAGCACCACATAAATAAATAAATAAGTAAAACAAAGATATTGTGTCCATGTTCAACTAAAAATAAAAAAAAAAAAAAAAGGTAATGATCTCTGTTACAATTCTTGTTTTCTGCTTTGCTTTCTCAATCCTTCTCATGTGATCCTGAATCTTGGGCTGATGATGGAATGATTTTCAAATACTGTGAACCACAGAGCCTATAGTGAAGAATGGCAGGCCTCCAACATCTCACAGTATGCATTCCTTCCTCCACCAGTACACGGGGTCTTTCAAGAAACCCCCATTGCGGAGACCCCACAGTGTTATTGGAGGAAGCCTTGGCTCCTTCATGGCAATGCCCAGAAATGGAAGCAGATTAGGTAATTTTGTTATTTATCTATTATATCTAACTTTCTGATTGTAGAACATGTATGTTTTTTAGGTTTTAGACAGCTAGCCTTTATTATCTGATTTCTCTTTGCCAGTTAAAAAACAAATTAAATGTAGGAAGGACAGCAGAAAAAGGGAAGGTTCTAGAAAGAGTATTGTTGACGCTAGAAAGAAGTAATATTTGAACACCTGTCCATCAGGAAGTAAACAAGTCCCATAAAAAGGAGATACAAAATTTCAAAATGAATGGCAGTTTAGGATGGTGCTTAATCATACCTCAATAACTCTTGAAATAATCACCATAGACTTTTACAATAATGAAATAATCACTTAAGTTGTTACTCTTTTATTACTATGTCCTTTTAAATATCCAGGAAAAATATATATATGAAAGTTTCTGTTTATTTTATGTCTACTTCCTTGATCTTTTTTGGTGGTGTCCTTTTTTAAATTCATGTTTGATTTGATTTTTAAAATCATTTTAAACATAACGATTTAAAAAAATATATTTTGGGGGTACCCGGAATTTAACTCAGGGGCACTTAACCACTGAGCCACATCCCCAGCCTTATTTTGCATTTTATTTAGAGACAGGGTCTCACTGAGTTGCTTAGTGCCTCAATTTTGCTAAGGCTGACTTTGAACTCGCAATTCTCCTGCCTCAGCCTCCTGAGTCACTAGGATTACAGGTGTGCAGCTGTTGCACCTGCCTAAACATAACGTCTTATTGTTTTATAAGATAATTATATTTTTTGAAGTTCAAGTTATGCTTGCTTTATTTCTTGTCATGGCAGATTATTTCCTAATGTGTTTCATGAATTTTGGGAATATAAACTAATATACAGTTTTTATCTATGAGTAATGTGTGTAGCCTTTATCTGTATAGGTGTAACCCTACAGAGTTGTGTGCTGCAATCAGCTCACACTGGTTCATGAGAGATGATTCTTAAATTTTTAGCAATTTTGCCTGTTATACGTGGTTCTTATTAATTTTCAATTATATAAGCAATTAAGGTAAATTTAAAAACAAAGTAATGAACACTCAAAAGTCATTACTTTCTAATTATTCTGCCACTTTTTACTATTATCTATGTTGTAAGAGTTACTTCTATTGTAGCTTTATAGTGAAAATACTATGTAATGGTAGTGGAGTTTCTCCCCATTGTTACACATTCAGTGTCATGTTGTCAGCTTGAAGTCTGCTTTAGAGAATTGTTTGCCCCAGGGAATCAGAAAACATTACAGGTTAGGGCTTAGCTTATTGTTTGTTTGTTGATTGTCTAAATCAGGTGCTTGTTAGTATGTTTTTTAAGTTTTGTGGACTGTAGTCTCTGTTGCATATTCTTTTTCTTTGATTAGTAACCTTTTAAAATGCAACAGAACAAATAAAAACAAAAAAATTTTTTAGTTCAGGAACCATACAGAAACATCCATTCTTATTCTGTATTCTTGGTCTAGATTTAAGAAAGTGATGTTGAAAATGTTAGCAATGCAGATGAAATTTAAGTTTATTGTATCTGTAGCTGTTATAGAGTGAATGGCACAAAAATTGAGCAAGTAAAAATTATTCTCAAAAATTATTACCTGATTCAGCAAAGAAATTTCTTATCCCACTGACAAATTAGTATAGTTCTGACATAAACCTTTATTGTTTTACTTTTGTCTTGATGGAATCAAAAATACCCACCAGCAATTGTGTTTGAATTATACTTGTTTGCTAATGACGTGCTTTCTTGATTGAGTCAGATAGTTTTTATTCATAATATGAGATTACGAAACTTTTCTTTGTAGTTTTTTTCACAAGAGTTGAGTGTTTCTGTGAGGTCAAATGCAGCTTAGATACCCAGGGCTTCACATTTTTATCCCAGTGTGCACCTAAACTCAAGCACTTTCTTACCAGTCTCAGCAGCCCCTACCAAGAAAGTGACAGTTTATGCTTGAGAATTTTTGACTTTTATTTCTCTCTTTTTAAAATTTGTTTTCTGGGTATTACCTATACATTCTTGCAAATCCAACTATACATATTTAAGCATTATATTTTGGTTTACGTTTCCTTGAGGAAGGAAAGTTTTCAAATTTTTCTGGAAATAGAAGGTATGGTTAAATTCTTTAACATTTTTTAAATGTAGCAGAAAAGAATTATGACCTTAGATGTGTCTGGGATCAAGTTTTAAGAGATTAGGAATCAATCACCAATACATTGATTTTTGCTGCCAAGTTAATTTTTGTTCAGATCTCAACATAAAATTTCTTTAGAATCCCTTTGTAATAGAAGTATCTTCCATTATCATTTGCAACTGCTTATGAATATGAATTGGAATTTTCTTAGTATTGAGAGTTACCAAGACAAAAATACAGAAATAAACTAAAATCTAATATTTATTTGGTATGAAACCATTGAGGAGTTCCATTTTTTAAAGTCCTCTTTTTAAGTAACTATTATTCATTAAAAGTTTAAATGTGTATTTCCACTGTGTAATTGTTATTCAGCTCTTGATAATGACTTGAATGTTAACTCTTTCATAAATTTTTTATAATCTGTGAATGTAAAAGGATTTCCTAATACTTACTATTTGAAGACATTTGAGTTAATGTTTTGAGCTCTTAACTGCACACCTATGTATCTTACTGTAAAAGACCTTAATGCTCTGATTTTTGTATGTTGGTTGTCTATATTTGACCAGTAATGATAATTACTTATATAGTAGGATAAAATATCTTCTTTAAGGTAAATATTGTCTCATTTTCTGGTGTAGATATTGTTCATGAAAATCTAAAAATGGGATCAGATGGTGAGAGTGACCAAGCTTCTGGAACATCATCTGATGAAGTCCAGTCACCTACAGGTGTTTGTCTCAGAAATCGTATACATAGACGCATCTCCATGGAGGTAACAATTTAAAAATATATAAGTATACCTTTGTATATGTTTTTGTGTATATAAATAAACACATGTTTATCAAGCACATAAATGCCCATTTGAAAATTTTCATGAAGGTAATTGACACCTCTAAGAAGTATTTCTTTATATTAATGAATTGTATTCCGAATATTTCCACAGACACCATTTTCCCCCTTGCTTTATAATTATCAGTATCATTTCCTCTGTCATTCATTACACCTACCAAATCCCTATAGTATATGTAAATTATTTCTTCGTATATAAGCAACCCGTTTCCCTTTGTTTATCAGTTATAACTTTGAAGACAGAAGTTATGACTTATCATTTCAGTATGTAGGAAAAGAAGAAGTGAAATTATCACTATTTGCTGATGATATGATTCTGTACCTAGAAGACCAAAAACATTCTACCAGAAAACTTCTAGAACTAATAAATGAATTCAGCAGAGGAACAGGATATAAAATCAACACCCATAAATCAAAGGCATTTCTGTATATCAGTGACAAATCCTCAGAAAGAGAAACTAGGAAAACTACCCCATTTACAATAGCCTCAAAAAAAAAAAAATACTTGGAATCAATGAAAGAAGTGAAAGACTGTACAGTGAAAAACTACAGAACGCTAAAGAAAGAAATTAAAGAAGACCTTAGAAGATGGAAATATCTCCCTTGTTCTTGGATAGGCAGAATTAATATTGTCAAAATGATCATACTGCCAAAAGCACTATACAGATTCAATGAATTCCAATCCAAATCCCAATGACATGCCTCATAGAAATAGAGAAAGCAATCATGAAATTCATCTGGAAAAATAAGAGCCCCAGAATAGCCAATGGCATTATTATAGCAGACCTTAAATTATACTACAGAGCAATAATAACAAAAACAGCATAGTATTGGCACCAAATTAGACCTGTAGACCAATAGAGAACACAAAGACAAACCCACACGATTACAGTTATCTCATATTAGACAAAGGCACCAAAAACATATTGGAGAAAAGATAGCTTCTTCAACAAATGATGCTGGAAAAACTGGAAATCTATATGCAACAAAATGAAATTAAACCTGTGTCTCTCATCATACACAAAACTCAAGGACCTAGGAATTAAACCAGAGACCTTGTACCTAATAGAAGAAAAAGTAGGCCCAAATCTCCTTCATGTCAGATTAGGCCTTGACTTCCTTAATAAGACTCCTATAGTATAAGAATTAAAACCAAGAATAAATGAGATGGATTCAAACTAAAAAGTTTTTCCTCAGCAAAAGAAACAATCAGTGAGGTGACTAGAGAGACTACAGAATGGGAGCAAATTTTTACCACACTTACATCAGATAGAGCACTAATCTCGAGGATATATAAAGCACTCAAAAATACAAATAACCCAATCAATAAATGGGCCAAGGAACTGAACAGACACTTCTCAGAAGAGGATATACAATCAGTCAACAAATATATGGGAAAATGTTATATATATATATATATATATATTAGTTTAATTCATTTTATTTTTTCAATTATTTTTTTGTTTTTGATGGACCTTTATTTCTTTATATTGCAGTACTGAGAATCAAACCCAGTGCCTCACACATGCTAGGCAAGTGCTCTACCACTGAGCCACAACCTCAACCTGAGTTTAATTTATTTTAGTATCTAGAAAAATTTATTTCTGTATTCCTCCCCCTTGAACATATATACACGTGATCTATTTCTGATTTATCATGGGTCAACTGATGATTTCAAACATACAGTGGTGAAAAATCAATACACATTCAGTAGAACCCATACTTCAGACTTTGAATTTTGATTTTTTTCCCCTGGCTAGCAATATGCAATATAATACTATTTTGTGATACAGTATCACAGCTCCCAGTTAGCCATGTAGTCACAGGATTAAACTATTATACTCAACAGTGTTCTGTGTTGCTAAACTGTGATGTTCAGTGAATTAGGTATGTTTAAATGCATTTCCAACTTAATGATATTTTCAATATAGAATTGGTTTATCAGAATAACCCCATGTTAAGTTGAAGAGTATCTGTGCTTTTATTCAAGAATATTTTTGGATTTTTGTTTATTTCTCTAGATAGAATTTTAGGCATTTTGTTTTGTTGCAATTTTAGGCATTTTGTTTTGTTGCAGAGATAATCTTGGGATTTGTTTTGGGTAATATAAAATATTAAAATAATATGGTGAAAATCAGTATTGTTTCATTGTTTAGTCTTACAATTTAAAATATAATACATTTAAGTCTTTCATCTCTCAGTAAATATTTATACAGTTCCTTTATATATCTTTTTGTTTTTCAATATTTTATTATAAAAGGATTTACAATAAATTCTTTTCATAGAATTTATATTTCTTGATGTGATGATAGAGGCAAGTTTTTCTTTGAAGTTAATCTCAGTTCACATTTTATAGTTAAATGAAATAGAAAGCCTTTTACTTCTATTAACAGCAATAAGAAAACATTTTAATTTTCTTTTCATGTTTATGCAAAATCATAATATCTACTTAATTATTTAAATTGATCATATGTTGTGATATCTGCCTATTCCTATTTTATGGAATAATAATTTCAAAATAAATCCAAGATAAATTTACTAATGAAATGACTTCAAAATTTGTCCATTCTTTTTTTTTTTAAATTAATTTTTATTGTTGGTTGTTCAAAACATTACATAGTTCTTGATATATCATATTTACTGTCCATTCTGTTTTAAATCATTTCTATAAAACTGAATTGTGCACCTTTGCTTATAACAGTAATAATTTTGCCTTCAATATATATAATTAATTTAGATAACTTTGTAACTGCAATAAACTTTAGCTAATTATTGCTTAGAAATAATATACTAAAGCCCATGAATCACAAGTCAAATGCCCTAAGTTTTTGATTACCTACTTTTTTTCCTTTTTATAGGATTTAAATAAACGGTTATCCCTACCTGCAGATATCAGAATACCTGATGGATATCTGGAAAAGTTTCAGATCAACAGTCCACCATTTGATCAACCAATGAGCCGAAGATCTCGTAGAGCTTCCTTGGTAAGGTTTTGGTCTCCTATACCTATACAAGCAGATCTGCTTTTTCTGTTCTCTGAATGTAAACACTTTATTTTTTCTTTTGGTAGTTGTGGGAATTGAACCCAGGAATTTGCACATGCTAGGCAGCTCCATCAATGAGCTAAAACCCCATCCCTTAACTTAAATTTTACATATAACATTTAAATAGCTAAATTTTATTATATTGCCTTCTGGGTTTTATTATTTTCCATTCCTAAGGGTTAATTGGAACCCTTAACCTGAATGCATATTGGGATATGATTTAAGCTATGTTATATTTTATTTTTGGTAAATTTTATTCATACTTGGTAGATATACAGAATACGTACTACATATATATCTTCTTAGATTTACTATACTAGATACAATAAACATATATTAACATTTATTAGATTATCCAGTGAAATACTCAAAGCATCACCTACAAGTCAATGAATATTTGCAATATAAACATACTTGTATATAAGTAGTACCCATTGAATAAAATTACCAGAAAACCCCTTCTATTATATTTCTTTTCTTTTACTACCCCTTAATTATAACCATAATCTCTGCCTTTTAATACCAAAGATTAATTTTATCCACATATGTCACACTGTTTTGATCATATTATCTTTGTAAGTATGTTTTAATACCTGGAACTTTCTTATTCTCTCATGTACACATTCTTAATTATTTTTAAAATGCTTAATAATTAATTTCTGATTATTCTTTTTTAAACCACTGAACTTCATAATTGAGTATAGAAAAATACTAAAATAAATTTTACATAAACATGGAAATATATATTTATACAGTTAAAATATATATATAATATATATTTATACAAACACAATGTATGAAAGAATATAGTGTGTATTTTTGTGGTTCGTTCCTTTTGCTGTATTAAGTTTGTGAGTTTTATCTATGTTGTTGCATATAGTTATAGTTAATTTGTTTTCGTTGCATGGTGTTTTACTGTATAAGTATAAATATATATATATATATATATATATACACACACACATAAATGTATTATACTTTTTCCATTCTGTTGATGGGTATTTTAATTTTATTCAAGTTTTTTTTTTTTTTTTTTAAACTATTATCCAATAGTGCTGTCACCGTTCCTATGCATGGTTTTTTTGGTTAACATAATAAGCCCTTCATACCTAGGAGGGGTATTATTAGATCATATTTATCTATGTTCAGTCTTCCTAGAAAACATCAAAACAGTTTTCTAAAGTGGTTGTACTAATTTATACTTCCATCATCAATGTATGATAATTCTGATTGCTCTTGCCAATTTTGGAGGCTGTCTTTTTCTTTTTTAATTTTAACTTTTCTGATAAATAGTGGTCTCTTATTTTTATTTTGCATTTCATTGACTAAGTTGAACACTTTTAAATATATTTCTTGGTCATTTAAGTATCCTCTTTTTTAGATTAATTGCCCAAGCCTGTTTTTCTACCCTTTCCTTACTGATTTATAGGAATTGTTTACATTCTACGTAAAGGAACTTTGTCAGCTTTATGTCTTGTAACATCTCCTAGTACGTAGCAGTTGTCCCAGCACTTGTTATTGAAATGACAGCTTTTCCTGTTGTGCTTTCATCTTTAACATAAATTCAGGTGATTGCATATTATATCTTTTGGATGACTAGAATTTTCTACTAGGGATACATATAGTGTTGTAAAGAATAAAATGGGCAGCAAGTAAATTGTCTGCAAATCATGAGTCTTCAGAGGAGGAAGCCCTTGAGATGGCCCTAGAAAGATGGGTAGGAATTTGTCAAGTTGAAATGAGCCTGTGAACAAAGAGCATTCTAAGCAGAGGAAATTTCATGTACTATACCAGAGATAGGAATGTATATGTTATGTGAGGGAAATTTTAATGGATATGAAGAATCAATATGTAATAATTTATTTAAAAATAGAACTTGAAAGGATAGGATGATCCAGATTATAAAAAGCATTAGGTGTCAGGTTGAGGAGTCTGAACTTCATCCCATGTAATCAAAAGTGTTTATTTAAACAAGGGCTGACATGATCACATTTTTGTTTCAAATAATAGCTTCAGGAAAAGTAGAAACAGTGAACTAGATGGAGAGACAGACAAGATGGAGATGAATTAGGAATTTGTTCAAAATTAGGGATGATGTAGCAGTCATATGGAAATAGAAAGTAGAACACTGACCCTAGGGATCATGTAGAGAGAAAATAGACAGGATCTGGTACTCAGTTAACTTTGTGTCTGAGGGATAACAATTGATGATGACTTCTGAGTTTCTCACAGCTGTTTCATCTCCTTTCCATATATTATATCAAGGATTATTTTTTATTCACATAAGCTTATGTTTTGATATTCTAAAGAATAAAATTACTTTATTCTTTTATACACTCTGAGCACATTGATAAAGTATAACCAACTTGATTTTGGTATATGTCAGTGATTATAGTAATTTTGCACACCACTCCTTAAAACATTTTAAAAGATACTTTTGCCACTTGATTTTCTGGTCAGATGTCTTCTTTGGCTATCAATATTTATAAAAGATTTGTACTTGGGATAAATTTTGAAGTTATGTTTGTTCTGATTTGGAGTGAAAGTATGATTTAATACCATGCAATTCCTTTTTTGCCAGTGTGTGGCGGGAGTGGGGGTCGGGGGGAAGGATCAAACCCAGGGTCTCCAGCATACTAGGCTCTACCAATGAGCTACATTCCCAACCCTTACCATGCAGTTCTTGAAACTGTCATTTAAAAAATAAGAGTTGTCTTTTGTAGTTTACATGAAATTAAACAGTGCCCTCTAATGAATGTTAAGTGATTGGAGTTTTTGTTATTGCCACCTATTCCTACCCACTTACCATGTTTTTGATTTTGAATTTTGGCTTATAAATTTCAGATTAATCATGCCACAGCTGTATTTTGTTTCTATCCATGCATCCCTTTCATTACAATCTAAGCAAATTGTTTTTGATATATATTTGAAAATTATTCTTCAAAATGAAAAATCTTTACCTTGTGTTGATACTGGAAGGGGCAGACGAGAGGCATATGAAAGTTAGGGGTAATGGAAAGCAGGTGAGAAAAAGAAAATTATTTTTCATAACAGTTAGAATTCAAGTTTACATAGGTGCTGTATTCATTATGTATCCAAAACTAGATATTTTTTTTTTTCCCTCAGTGAGGTCTGTTTTTTATAGAATTCTGAACCTCAGGGGGTTTAGTATGAAGAAGAAGGAGAAGGTTAGGAATGGATGAAAAGCAATTGGGGAAAAAAATATTCTTCACATGTGTTAGGAGTTTACATTTCCATGGATAATATACCCTTTTTCTTAGGTAGAAGTTAAGAAAATTAGTTATAGAATTATTTTTTGCTGGAAGGAGTAATAGGGAAGGGTCAGGTAGATCTACTATAAATTCATGATCATTTATTTTAAGTGGACCCTCAGTTTTGCCTTTCACGTTGTCTTTCTTTGATTAAGTCTTTTCACTCTAAGCAAGGAGCTCATCTAGTTTTAGATTCACAGAGAAATTACAAAGATAGTACAGTGATTTTTACCATATACCCAGTTACTCCTATTATTAACAATGTTCCTTTAATTCATTTTTTACAACTAAGGAACCAATATTGGTACATTACTATTTACTAAACTCTACATTTTATTCAAATTTCACTAGTTTTTTACTACCATCCTTTTTCTGTCCAAAGATTATATCCAGGAAACCATGTTAATTTAGTAATCATATCTCGTATTAAAGATAACTGGTTACTGAACTGGGAAATGCTATTTAATAGTTATTTATGGTTGGTAAGAAATGAAGTACTAACACAGTTAAATAAATATTAGACTAATGGGACTCTTATATGCTGATAGTCAGAATTCATTAGAGTTTTGTTGCATTTACAATAATGGTGTACCCAGTAGAAGTTTTATGAGACTTATAAGTGTAACATCAGTAGAATGAAAGTCTATATATGAAAATCTGTGTCATTATATTAAAATTATAGATTAGGTACATTTTAAATGTTTATCTTCCCACTGTGTGGATTCCTCATTCCTAGCTCAGCAGTATAGATTACATGTATTCATTTCTTATTTCTAAGAGCAAATGAGAAAATAGGGCATCAAGTCCTGATATCTCACTAAATAATAAATGCATCATATGGTGTGAAAGTGAGGTTCACTTCCACACACAGTTTACCTTTGACAGTTAAGTACAGAATTGGCAAGTATCATGATGCTGATAAATTTTGTAAGAAAAAAATGACCAAATAGAATTGAGGTTTTTAGTCTCTTATCTGGCCCCACATATCAAAGAGTAAAACCCATTGCTGTCAGATACAACAATTTAATAATTCTCACAGGGAGGGAAGTGGGTGTTTGGAAAAAACCTCCTGCCATTCCCAGTGTTTTTCAATACATACTCTATTTTAACATGGCATCTGTAGAACCTCAGCATATACTTCACTTGTTCTAAAGCTAAATTAGAACTGCATCTCTAGCATATTAATACATCTGTATTACTGTGGTGCATGAATTATGTTGTTAGAAACAAAGACGACTAGAAATCTCACATTACACTTGATACTGCTTACAAATTACACTGAATTATAGGAAGACCTATTATAAGTTGTAATTTATTTTATCTATGTATATTGTTAGTGTTTGTGTGCTTTTGCTATAAGAGCCATCTCATTAGGAATTCGCTTTGGACTGCCAAAAAGTGAAGTATTTTCTTAGAACAATGAAGTATCAGAAAAATGATCTTCTTCTGTCTGGAAAGTTAAGGGTGTTTCCAATATTATATTAAAATATAAAGCTTATTTTACCATTTTTTAGCTATTATTTCTGTTTAAAGGTGCAATTCAAGTGAACTCATGAAAGTGGGAATCATCTGTCTTCTTCACTGTATGCTCAGCACCTAACATTGTGCTTGGTAAATGAATAAATGAGCTTTGTCCTCTGTCCTCTGAATAATTTCTGTAGGAGAGCATGTCAACAAGCTAGTCATTATCTATTGTTAATCTTGTCATGTTCAGCAGATAAAAAATGCAAGCAAATTTTTCTAAAAATTCCATTTAAAAATTCAGTAATTATAATAATTACTATTTAGATATTATTAAAATGGGGGGAGGATATTAGGGTATATTTTACTTTTTGCATTAGGATCTGATAGTTCACTAATGTAACTGCCTTTTGTTTGAATTCTCTGCCTGCCTTCCTGCCTGCATGGGTGGAATTCAGTAGTGCTATTTGAATTATAGACTGATTATTCAAATTTAACTTCATAATTATTGTATGGTATTTATGTTCTTTTTTAGATATATACTTTTGTTTTCAATTGACACACAATTTTACATATTTATGGTATATTGACATTTCAATACATGTATAAATTGTGATGATCAGATGAGAGTAATTGGCATATCTCTCACCTTAAATATTCATTATTTCTCTTGTGTTGGGCACATTCAGAATTCTCTCTACTAGCTGAAATACACAGTTAATTATTGTTAACCAGTTACTTTTGTTTTACAAAACATATTTTTTTAGCATATTCTAATGTCATTAAATTTTATTCTCTGAGGAGTGCTGTAGTCTTAAATTTTTCATGTATCCTTTACAAGTTATTCCTTACATTATATATATATATAAAACCTCTAAGGCATTTTCATCTTTAAAACTATTAATTTATAGTCAGTACACTATGTAATCTTTAAAGCAAACTTCATTGTTTTTATTATGGTCACACTAGACCAAAGTATATTTCATGTTAAGGGCTTACTAATATTCATTTAATATAAAGGAATGAATAAGAAAATTTCCCTACTACTGAAAAGAAAAAGTTTCTAGTTTACAGTCATATCTTCTCATATACTTCTCATTTTTATAGACAATGACTATATATATATATTTCCCCCCTCAGGGGAAAATTTTGTTTTGTTCATAGTGGCTTATGTTTGTTCTCAATATAGTGCCCCCCCCAAGTAAAAGATGACACAAGACTTAAAATTCAAGGGGAAAGTGCAGTAGTTCTATATTTGTGAATTTAAACATCTGAATTCCAAATATAAGTATAAGAAAATAATGACATTCTATCATGGTTTTTGTTAACCTTGGTAATTAGCAATTTTATATAAAGTGAAAAATTATTGGAATCAGGCTGTCATATATCAGAATGGACTATTAGCCACATTTTCCATATTGAACTGCAAAACTTCATTTGTTTCTGGAAAGTGTTGTATCTTGTAGTTTTACTTCATTATTCTGCATAGTTATTGGCAGTAGAAAGCAAAAACTTAGTAAATACTGACATAAAAAACAGTACCTGGGTAGGTAGTATATGATGGTTCTAAAGCTTCATTTTTCTAATTTAATGTTTTTCATGAAAAACATAGATAGATAGATAGACAGATAGATAGATAGATAGATAGACAGACAGACAGAAAAAAAGGTTTAAAAAAAGGTGAAAGAAGCAGTTCTTTAGTCATTGTAACAAAAGGATAAAAACAATTCCTTTGAGGGACCTCTTCTACTTTTGGCCATTCAACTTTTGAACAGTTTAACCTTTTGTCTGAAGTGATAAGTGATGCCAGGTCTAATCATTAAATATCATTTTTAATTTATTTGAAAGCTCCAGAAAAATCACATATTTGATTCTCTAGGGTTTGAGTATAGTGTAATATTTAATGATACTAATATAATTTGTATACCTGTGAAAACTGAAGTTATACATTATTTCCTTTCACTAGCTTTTTATTTAAGGACATTAGCATCATCTAAGAAGTGAATTTTTCTTTAGATTGTTATTGTCTTTTCTACTATTGCAAAGAGATTCTAGAAAACAATTTAAAGGAAATTCTTATTCTTGGCTACCATTTACTTTTTTTTTAAATTCTGGTCTCTTAGTCCCTAATTTTCTACATATATATTGTTTTTCCAAATCTTTGGTATTAAGGTTGCTTATTTTGTTTTAAAATATGTATTGGATATATTGGGTTTCCATGACACATTTGGGTATATTCCATCTACCTCGTTTATTGACTCCACACAAAAAAGCACAAGTGAGTTTAAGGTTTAAAAGCAAGGGTTTGAGAACTCACTTTTAAAGCTTTTGAGGGGATTGAGACTTATGTTGCTGCTTTTGTGTTTGCATTTTTTCTTGATCCACAGTAGAATGTAATTTTCTGTTTTCTTTTTCACTGCATTTTGATTGGAGAACCTGAAACAAATAGCATCTGTTGTTTTCCAAGTCTCCATGGGAATTCAAAGATTGGTTGGAAAATTATTATGTGATTTTGTTAAAAGGAAAATCAAATCATATTTTTTAAATAAGATTCTTTGGTATCTTAAAATTTAAGTCTGTGGTATTTTAAAATCTGGGGTCTTGGACTGGAGTTGTGGCTCAGTGGTGGAACACTTCCCTGGCATATGTGAGGCCCTAGGTTCAATCCTTAGCATAGCATATAAATAAATAAATACATACATATTGACAACTAAAAATATTTAAAAAGAAAATTTGGGGTCTTAAAATAGAACAAAATGTTCACAGCAGACCATTATCCAATCCATACATAAGTTTAATTATGAATATTGATGCTTTAGATCCTTTCAGCATTTCAACATCAAAGATATTTTGAAACTTGATAGATGTCCAATAGTTTGAATGTAACCAACCTTTTCTATTCTTAGACATTTTATATTTGGAGAGTTTTAGAAGTTAAGGGAAGAAATGAACTACAATTTTAAGAATAAATACTCAATTTATAATTGTTTTGCTTTCAGTCAGAAATTGGGTTTGGGAAAATGGAAACCTACATCAAATTGGAAAAGCTTGGAGAGGTAAGTTAATTCTTATTTTAAAAATGCAAGACTTCCTTTTTCATCCCCAAAGTTCTTTATTAGTGTATGGTTTCGCCAACCTAGAAAATTGTGAATATGATTTTATAAAAGATTGTATCTTGCTTTGAAAAGGTAACCGAAAATTAGTAGGAATAAAACCCTAAATACTTGAAAGTATCCTCTCAGTTTGAGAGGAAATGAGCACTTTTTTTTTTTTTTAAGTTGTAGTTGGGCACAATACCTTTATTTTATTTATTTATTTTTATGTTGTGCTGAGGATCGAACCCAGGGCCTTGCACATGCAAGGTGAGTGCTCTACCGCTGAGCTATAACCCCAGCCCAAGAAATGAGGATTTTTTTAATAGGCTTAAAATCTTTTATTGAAACACAAAGTATTGTGCTTTCTTGGTAACAAAATGGGCATCTATTTGTTAGCTTCCTGGAAGTCTCCTGTCCATACTGTTGTGGGAAATTGCATGAGTTTAAATTTCTGAAAAATAACTTTAGAAATAAAAACATTTCATTGAAGGATAAGGAAGTCTTAAAAATGTAGTTTTCTTGAACTTGTTATTACCTGTAATGCTAATTTAGAAACATTCTATCTTCCATAGTAAGAAAGGGCAAGAAAGTAATAAATAAATAAATAGTGAGAAACAATAAAGAAGTAATAAATAATAAATAGCAAAGAAAAAAATAATGGACTTAGTTGATAGGGAAGCTTCTTTTCTTTTTTAAAAGGAGAGTTAATGTGCTAATGTGCAAAGATTTTGAAAAGTCTGGAAACATGGGTAAAACTTTTTTTTATTCAACAGTATAATTATATTTTCATTTAATGTGCTCAGTGTCCCTCAGTTTTCATATACCATTAGAGGTAAAGCATCTTTGATTTTTAAACTGTTGATCCAAATATTAATTTGAAATAAAGTACAAAAAGTTAATTAAATCTCTATATTTTTATACTTTTGAGACACTTTGTAAAAGATGTTATAAAATCACGGAAGCTGTGTGTATGGAACTGAAAGTTGTCTTTGCTATAAGAAAAACTAATATTGGACATTGTGGAGTTTTCTTTGCAAGATGGAATTCAACATGCTTTTTTGAAATTTCAGAAATTCAGTTAATTTTTATTAGTTATTTTATAATTTTTTTGTTAGAATCTTAGGATACTCTTGACTTGTTCTTCAAAAATATGTTTTATAGGGTACATATGCAACAGTATATAAAGGAAGAAGTAAACTGACAGAGAATTTGGTGGCATTAAAAGAGATCCGTTTGGAACATGAAGAAGGTGCACCCTGTACGGCTATAAGAGAAGGTATTTTTATATAAAACATTTTTAAACCAAAGTTGTATAAGGGTATATTTTTAATGAATAAAAGCAGATATCAAAATAATAGGTGACTGGAAAATATAATCAGAGCATTAAAAAGTTATTTCTAAAACTAACATGTTCAGTAGAAAGAAATTATTTTATTATTATATAATGAAATACTATGAAGTCATTAAAAGCATTGATATAGATAAATACCTGATAGGGAAATTTTACATATTGGTACATGGGGAACATGGTAACTAAATTAGCTGCATATATTAAATATAAGAAATAAATATACTGTATACATGTCATGATACCATTATATTTAAAAAGTGAATTTTTCAAAATTTGTTTGAGCCAGGCATAGTGGTATATGCCTTTAATCCCAGTGGTTCAAGAGGCTGAAGCAGATTCGCAGCCACCCTCAGCAATTTAGCAAGGATCTAAGCAACTTAGTTAGACCCTGTCTTAAAATAAAAATTATAAAAAAAGAAGGGGTCTGGGTATGTGTCTCAGGTTCAATCCCTGGTATCAAAGTAATAAATAAAGAGATGAATAAGGTTTGAGCAACGTGGAGGAAGAAAGCATATCTTTTATTCTATCCAAATTAACCTCAAAAAGTTAACATTAAAGAGAAGAACAGAAGATGGAGAGTTGTAATATTGGAGACGACTTCAGGTACTGTAATATCAAACTCAAAACCATAAGAAAAGGAAAAGTTGATATCTTCAGTTTTTCTACCACTAATCCCCTTTGCAATTTACTGTTTTAGACTTAAGAGGATATTAAACACAGTTGGTTCATACATTAAATTTACTTCAAGTTTTTATAAAGACTGGCTTCCACAGACTAAATAATTGACTTTCTTTTCTGTTTTACAGTTTCACTCTTAAAGGATTTAAAACATGCAAATATAGTAACCTTACATGACATTGTTCACACAGATAAATCTTTGACTCTGGTCTTTGAGTATCTGGTAAGCATTTTTAAAAAATCAGTGTTTAATTTTACTTTAGTAATAGAAAATTAGACTTTTTTCTTTAACAGTCCCAGAGATATTGTTGTTTATTTGTTGATATATAATTAGATTATGTGGTGCAATTCTATATCTTTTCTTAAAAAACAATTTTCTTTAAAAAATTAAATACTATTAAGTGAATCAGCCATGCATCCTGAAAATTGTGTTATTATGTAGTAAAATGCTGGGTTTTTTTTCAGGATAAAGACCTAAAACAGTACATGGATGACTGTGGGAACATCATGAGTATGCACAATGTAAAGGTATGTTTATTGTGTAATTTTAAAGTATAAAGAAAGATGAGCTATATTTTGCAGTGAAATAGACCAACCTTATAACCAATCTTCAGAATTTTCTGTATGGCATATTTACTCAACTTTTGTTTACTATATTATAGATTCTTAGGATCATACCTTTTTTGTAGAACTGGTTCATTTAAAAGTCTTTTAAAAATTATTTTTGATATTTTCTTTCACATTGCAACTGATTATCCTACATGTAGAATATATCTGCAGGTATATTTTGCTTTCTGAAAAAAATTCAAATGTTTAAATACAGATGATGGGTATATTCTGCAAAAGGCCACCTTTAAATGGTAAACTCCCCTAATATATTTAAAATGGTATTAAATTATAAAAATAACAGCTCCTTTTCAGGGTTATGTATTATGAAAAAGGGTTATAAGTAAGGCCAGAAACATGTAGGTGTTGTGATTGCTTTGCTAGAAATAACTATCTATATTGTCAGAAGGAATAGTTAAGATATTGTGCTTTTTTAGTACATCTAAAAGTTCAAATAATGCTAGAGAAGTTTGCTGTAATAATCAGATCCAGAAGAAACCCAGAAGTTATTAGATAAATAAAAGTATTTGACATACTTGTGTTCTTAGAGACTTCCTTGTTCTTAGCGGTATACTTTAAATTGGCAAAGGTTTATTTGCCCAAAGTTCCTCAACAGTTTATTGGAACCTATTTTGAAAATAGACTGACTCATCTTGTGTGCTTGAGACCTTTCTAATTCTGTAGATAGTAACTTAGTAACTTTAAATGTACTTGTTTTCTTTTTTCTTTTCTTTAAATAGTAAATTTGGTGAATATAAAGGAAAGCCAGTTTCTGTTACAAAAAGAGAGCTGGGAACATATGGCTAGCACATTGCTAAGAATTTTAGAACAAGGCTTTAAAAGTATTTCCATATACATTCCATGAAGATTGTTTTCATTATAGTTTACATTTTACTTTGCAAGGTGTTGTGAATGCTATTTTTGTATATCTTCTTAGTTTTTTAAATTTTGTTTTTTTCTGCTTTTATATTAGCACTAATTTGGAAAGGAAGGTACCATAATTTGACAGGTTTTGAAAAGTTTCTATCTTTTAAGTCAGGTCTAAATATTTGGAAAGTATTTTATTGGTTGTTAAAATTGCATTTAATGTTTTCCAAATGTAACAGGAATATATTGAAAGGTAGCTATGTTCACCACTATAACCCTAATGCAACCCAACAGGAGTATATTAAAATAGTAATTTTAGAGTTTTCAAAACACATACATGAATATGTGGAGTCTGAAGACTTTGCTGCTTAGAATTAATTCAGGTCAGACATGATGGTGCATACCTACAACCCCAGCTACTTGGGAAACTGAAGTAGGAGAATTGCAAATTTGAGGCTAACCTGGGTCATTTAGTGAGACCCTGTCTCAAAATTAAAAAGAGTCTGGGGCATAGTTCCATGGTAGAGTGCCCCTGAGTTCAATCCCCCATACACCCCCTTCAACAAAAACAAAAAAACACCAAAGACATTCATGCCTTTATTCACCCAATGCCTTGGCTTATTCTTGGTATTCAGGTGCCATGTTTTTCATACAAGTGAACCAAAGGTACCTATTGAATCTTTTGTACTTAAGGTTTTTTTTTTTGCTAATCCCAGAAAATCAAGATGTGTTCCACATCTCTCTTTTCACCAAAATCCACAACAAAACCTGTACATTAGCCTATAGGAATTGCTTTTTTCAGAGTCATTTAGAGCATTAGAGTGCATTACCCCTTTTTGAATCATAGCCAATTTTGAAGACTGAGTAGGAGGTGCTGAAAGTAAAGTATCCAGGAGGTGGGTGCTAAAAGCTGGTTAAATTATTTTTATAACCAGTAATTTGCCAGAGTATGCAGCCCTGTTCTCTTTGATACCTGAGACTTTATATAAAGCCACCAATTTCCATTCCTTTTTTAAAGGTACTGACCCAGATCAGATTATTTGTTTGTTTGTTTGTTTTTTAAAGGAAGGGAATAAGTGCCTGGGGTTGATTGACATACCAGAATTTTATAATCAAACTGTAAGCTTTAGTAGTATAAATTTGAGGATACATTTGTTTAGGCTGCTTTCTCTAATAAATGTGCTATTATTCCTAAGACAAAATTTCATTATATTTACAATATTTTCATAGATACAGTTGACAAAAAAGATGCTTCAAATTGAACAATAAACTAAAATTCACAAAACAACTCAAAATATAAAAGGCATTGTCCTTAAAATGATACAATTTCTTTTTTCTTTTACTATTCTAGACCAGTTGCTTTTGTGCTTACCATAGCTTATGCTAATACCAAAGAATGTCTCAATATCTGTAAAACTAATTTTTACTTATTTGCTTTTGTAGCTGTTTCTATACCAAATTCTACGTGGTTTAGCATATTGCCACAGAAGAAAGGTGTTGCATCGAGACTTGAAACCACAGAACCTCCTCATTAATGAAAAAGGAGAATTAAAGCTAGCAGATTTTGGTATGGAATGATGAAATGTTTATAAATACTTCCAGGTGATTATGTATGGAGAGATTGCAATAAATCACCAAGTCGGTCTTAAAGCAGGAGATGGAATCATCTTTATTCAAAGGCCGGTAGGATACCAGCTGGCAGGCTTGTAGTCTACACTCCTCAACCCCTTCCAGGGATTAGAACAAATCTTTTGTAGTTCAAAACCACAAGTAAAGCATATTAGTACATTAATCATAAATGGCTTGTTGCTATGATTCAAAACCATAAACAAAAATCGTGAGATCTAAAATCATAAGCAGAAGGGGGGCAGTAGATCAAAACAACCCTAATTGAGTACAATTTAAAGAATGGTTACTAACAGCTAGACAAACATTCTCTGACATTTTAAGCGGTTAGGGTATTACACAAGTACAATGCATAAGAATGGCCATTTTGTGTTGCTAAATATGCTAAGCAACTGTTAGTGGGTACAGAGGCAGAGTTTTCCCATGGGAGAAGCATTTCTTACATGACATGAAGTCTCAGGGTAACATGGATCTGTTTGGTCATTGCCCATATAGCCTGGCCCATAACAGTTAGGTTTAAAAGAATCTAACTATTGTCACAATGTGTTATTACTTTCCTGTAACTTTGGAAATTTTCTCTGTAGCCCACTGATCCATATTTGACAGAATTTTGTGGGTGGTTCATGTTGGTTTGTTAGCAACAAATACTTAGAGGTGTCTCGGGTGTGGCCCATTGACCCCAGGTTCCTGAAACCCTTTCAGGGAGTATCCAAAGGTAAAATATATTATCAAAAGTACACTAAATGTTATTTGCTTTTTTGCTCTATCTTAATATTTGCACTGTTGATCCAGAAGCAATAAGGATAAAACTGCTATTTCCTTAGTATATGTTCAGGCATTGCCACCTAAGTATGTCATTGTGTTTTTCGCCACTGCATATTCTTAGAGAACAATATCAGTTACACTTAAAATATTTTGCCAAGCAGTAAAATTTATTGATTTGATTAAATTTCTATCCTTGAGTACATGACTGTTTAATATTTTTGTATTTTGTATGTGTGATGAAATAGAAATATTAAAAGCACATGTGCTGCACACAGAAATAACTATAGTTATCTCAAGGAAAAGTTTTTGTGGGATTTTTTTGGTACAAGCCTAACTAGCCTTTTTTCCCAAGGAACACCATTTTTACTTCAGAAAATGACTAACAAACGAGTTATTCAGACTTAGCAATTTCAGACTTTTTCTTGAAAATGAGTGAAGTAAGCCTGTCACTTCAAGGAAATCCACTGCGAATATTTCTTGTCAATAGTAAAATTCAGGTTTTCAAATAAAAATTGGATTTTAAAAATTTGATTCTGCTACTTTAAGCTTTAATAGCTTTCCACTGCTTAGAAACTTTTCTGATAAGATCAGTGTTGATATTAACAAATAGGATTTTTTTATTTTGAAGAAATATATAAGCATTTTAACCCATAACTCAAGAACTAATGTTTTTCCAGTTACTAGCACCTTATGTTATAGAATCATGCATGGTAAAAGATTCATTTAAAGTACAAGACAGACCAGTGAATTTTAACAAAGGTATGAATAGTTCATTGATATAATTTCAGTTACCATACAACCTTGAAGAAACGATTTAATCTAATGTATGAAAGAACACTATCTACAATGATCAGAAAAGACTATTAAAATATTCCTCCTCTTTCTAAAAACTTCATATCTGTGTAAGATTTTATTTTCTTCATATACCTATATAAATTATGATATATTGTAATATGTAGTAAAGCAACGTATCATAACAGATAGAATGCAAAAGCAAATATAGAATCCAGCTGTCTTCTATCAAAATAGACTTGTTTTATTTTGGAAAAAATTTTCATAAAAATGTTATTTGTGCTAACATTGTGAGAGGTATTTTTTAATGAGTAAATGTTTTAATTTTCTCATTTTTATGGCATATATCAGCAATTATCTATATAAGTAAAAATATTTGGGGTCCTTAATAATTTTTAAGAGTATAAAATGAGAATTTAGAAAACACCTTTCAGATATGAAAAATTGTGCTCTATATATGTAATAAGAATTAAAATGCATTCCGCTGTCATATATAAAATGAAAAAAAAAGAAAGGAATAAACTGAAAAGAAAAAGAACACCTCTGAAAGGGTTTGCCTTTATGTGCTTACCACCATGACTGCATTTATTATATGCTCAATAATTTAATTGGTAGTTATTTACTTATATCATTTTAGCTCATCTGATTTTAAGGGATTTGAAAGTAAAACAAAATGACATGTTCTTTTTGCATTTAGTAAATTGTTTCTACTAGGAAAAAAAAGAAATTTGTAGAGTAGCTTTGAAATTTTTATGTTACTTTCAAAATACTTAGATAGAACTTAGTTTTAAAAACCCATGTAGTTTTCCAAAATTACATTTTTAATTTTTCATAAATTATTATAGTAGTTTCAGTTTTGGAAAATTTTACTAAATTTTATGAGTGTTTCAGGTTATTACTCAGATTAAAAATTTATTTATTAAATGGTAATTTTTATTCTCAGTATTTTGCTATTTGTTTGAAAGGTAAATTTCTGTTCTGATTTCCTTCCTTAAAACGGAAATGAGTGAGCCATCTATGTTTAAACAAAAAATTACAAGTTATTTGCATAGATTATACAGTCTCTTTTTGAACCATAGTTTATGCTGTTATTTCCCTTTTAATTGTTCTCACCCCTCCTTCCTCCTCCTTTCTTTGTCAGGCTGCATTTACTGCTCTTTGTTCTCAATCCCAAAATGTATGGCAGTAACAGAGAAACCATGCTTGAATATTTGAAATGCAAAAGGAATGTCAAGGACCATCAAAAATCTACTTTTATCTGGGAATATTCTGAGTGCTTTAAATTTTGCCTCTAACTTCTTCAAAGCAAGCAAAGCAAATTTTATCTTCACACAGGCCAGTAAGAAATTCTGATTACTTCCAGGCACAGTGATGCATGCCTCCCAGGTTTGGGAGGCTGAGACAGGCTGATTAAAAGTTCAAGACCAGCCTCAGCAAGTTAGCAAAGCCCTTAAGCAAATTAGCAAGATTCTGTCTTAAAATAATAGCTCAGTTGCAAAGCGCCCCTAGGTTAACTCTCCAGTACCCCCCCCCCAAAAAAAAAAAAAAAAAAGAGAGAGAAGAGAGAGAGAGAGAGAAAGAAAAGAAATTCTGATTACTCCATGAAATAATACAGTCAACTTTGTCTCTGTTACTTTTGTTATCTGTTTATTTTATTGCATGGTAAATACACTTGGAGTTTCAAGTAAGGGTCAATTAAGTTTGAGTATTTGTACTGTAAGTTGTTCTTAATCTTTCTGAAAATCATACCCTTTTTTCGTGACCAGTGAAATTCAGAGGTCTAGGAATTATAATGTAGTCATTTCCATTAATGATAAAAAGTGGCTTGTATAATATCATGTGACATTTAATTAGCTTGAGAGTTGCTTATTTCATTTTCATGCCAGTACCAAAATTCTGATTTTAAAACAGGAACCTATTTGGACAAGCATGCTAGTAGTTCATGATCTTCTCAGGAGCAGGAGAGTAAAAGTATTGGGAGAACTACAACTGGCAACTTTCCACAATGGTGTGCTATAGGATAAGCAAATTTATAGCTCTGCCCTTTGCCTCCTTGTAACCCATTCTTAGCATCTGAAAGTTAAAAAGTTGCCCTCTATCTTACTAATTACAAAAAATTATAGAAAAATTATTTATTGGACTTATTTCTCAAAGTTGGGAGATTAAGAGCAAAATTTATAATTAATAAAATGGTGTCAGCATTGTTCCAGTTATACCTGTTAGCCATTATTCTAAACCAAAATAGTGTGTTGCCTCATTATTTAACTTTCTAGTATTATTTATGAGATTTTTTTATCCAATTTAATAATACTCTTGATAATTTTTATATTCGATATTTTAATCAGATATATAAAGTTATAGGTAATAGAAATCTCAGCCTAAAAATGAATTTTCTCTTGTTTGAAATAAAATATATGGTAAAAATAAATTTATTTTCCTAAGATAACTTTCAAAATTGCTGCTTCTTTAAGTGATCAAAATTTAGAGGCTTTAAGAGATGATAACAACTCTAGTACTAATGACAAATAAAATTGGGAACTCTAGTCTTCATTTCTGGATAATTAGTGGATTCCATATTAAATTGGCAGAGGGATAGCAAATGTTTTGCATCGTTTACAGCAATTAGTAATACTCAAAAGCAATGAGGTCTCTCTTAGTCTAAAATTATCTATATAACATAAAGTGTACAGAAAACATTGTAATTTGTTCTATGGAAACCTTTTCTGAATGGATTTCTGCAAGGAAAAATTGTCAGTAAAACTCAACTGAACTATAGACTAATGACTTGGATTTTTAATAAAAAATGGTACAGCAAATGAATGTTAGAATTAGGTTAAAAGGTGAAAAAAGGTTATAACTGTGGCAAGTAAAATTGTGTCTCATTGTCATTGACCTATTTTGGATTAATTTAATTTCAGCTAGAAAATAATTTTGGCACCATGATTCATGGACAAAAAGAAAATATCTTTTTTTTTTTTTTAAGAGAGAGAGAGACAATTTTTTAATATTTATTTTTCAGTTTTCAGTGGACACAACATCTTTATTTCATTTTTATGTGGTGCTGAGGATCGAACCCAGCACCCCGCGCATGCCAGGGAGCGCGTTTCCGCTTCAGTCACATCCCCAGCCCAAGGGAAAATAGCTTAGGTTAAGATAAGCTAAACATCTAGACATTATACCAGTGCATTCACCACATATCATTAAATAAAAATCTGTAGTCTCAGAATTATTAGTTTAATTAGATAACGATATTCTCACTGAAGACCCCATGTATCCAAAATTCATAAAACCAATTTTGTTGAAGCTTCAAGTAGCTATGGAGTAGCCATTTTAGTATCTTTGTGAATGGAGTCATGGTGAGCATAGGGACTAAGAAATCCATTATATTCTTAATGGATTTTAGTATATTTAATTCTTTGTTTTCTTTTCCCTATGAAGGACTAGCCAGAGCCAAGTCAGTTCCCACAAAGACCTACTCAAATGAAGTTGTCACACTATGGTATCGGCCACCTGATGTGCTTCTTGGTTCCTCAGAGTACTCAACACAGATTGACATGTGGTAAATATGTATAGATAAAACATTATTGCCATTTACAATTTTGAAATAATGTAGCTGATAACACAGGGAAATGCTAATTGATGCTGATTTTTAAAGAGCCACAGCATAAGCAGTGAATAATTGTTCTGGCAAGGTAGCAAGATTATCTAAATTTAAATACCAATTTTACCACCTACAACTATTACATTATCTAAATTACTGACCTGTGCCTTAGTTTCTACATTTAAGGAAATGGAAACAGTTAACAATAACTACTTTAAAGTTCTGCAGATAATGGTAAGACCAAATTAGCTAACACATTAAAAAAAGGGAAAAGAACATTCAGAAAAGTATTGACACATAGTGATTTAAAACAAAATTATTTTTATCATCATTTAACATTCATCAAAATCTACCAGTTTTAAGTTGTTCTAAAAGCAATAATCAAAACATTGTAGCCATCTTTCTTGCACATCACCTTGATTGTGACACTCCTCTATTCAAATACCTTTGTGGCCAGTGCATTAATCTATAGATTAATCTAAGTTCACTTCTTAATCCAATATTTAAAGATTTCCATAAAATGTTTGTGAACTACTCTTTCCAACTATTTCAGACTATTTTTCAATATAGATATTCCCTTTTAACTAAATGGCCTACTCACTATACCTCAAAATAACCTGGGTTTCCCCACTTTGCTTTTTGTGTTCATATCAGTTCACCCATCTTGTGTGCCTACTCTACTGCTCTAACCAGGGCTTGTGCCTCATAACCTTCAAAACACAGCTTTTCATAAATCCTTTCCTGAATACAACCTAGCCTTTTGATGCAATTTCTTCCTCTGAATGGTGGTTGCGTTTATTTTAAGTATTCTTTGTGTACTAAGTCATATACTTGTTGTCTTGAGCAGTTTTATAAAATCTTGTTTTGTATAACATTTTTCTCTTTTTGAAATTCCAATAAAATGCATAAATAAAATTTTCCATTTTAACCAATTTTCAGACATTAAGTACATTTATATCATTGTCCAACTATCCCCATCTTCAGAACTTTTTTCATCTTGCAAAATTGAAACACTGTACTCATTAAACAACTTCCTATTCCACTTCTTTCTCCAGTCCCTGAAAATTATCATTCTTTTTGTCTCAGAAATTGACAAAGTTCCTCATATGAATGGAATTATACAGTATTTGTCTTTTGTGACTGACTTATTTAAACTTATTTCACTTAGTATAATGTCTTTAAGGTTCATCCATGTTGCAGCATGTGTCACAAACATATTTTTCATACATTGTACATATTTGTCACATTTTGTTTATTGATTCATTTGAGTTGCTTCCGTATTTTAACTTTGTAAATAATGCTACTGTGAATGTGGTGGTACAAATATCTGTTCAAGAACTTGCTTTCATTTCTTTTGGGTATACATCTGGGAGTAGAATTGCTGGATCATATAGTAATTCTATTTTTAACGTTTTAAGGAACTACTGTACAGTTTTCCATATCGATCATAGCATTTTACTTTCTTTATAACATTTTAATATTTAACATTAAATTTTACATACTTTTATTATATTTACTAGGTTGTAAGATTTTAGTGGAAGGACTGTGTCACACAGCTGTGTTCACACAGCTCCTAGATAATAGTGACTGTTCATTGAGCCTTCCTCTTTCTCTTCTTTACACACACACACCACCCTGCATCTACATATTCTATCTCTGCTTCCTGCGTTAAAAAGTCTTGTATTATTTGCTTCCATTTATCCCTATGACCTTATGCCTTAGCTCAGGTCACCATCATCTCCCAGATTACATAACAATCTCTTCATTTGTTTTTCCTCCTTCCTGTCTTGCCCCTTTTAGTGCATGGTCACCCTATAGCTGATTCAATGAGAAAATAGTTCAAGCACTTAAAGTTTCAAACACATAGGAAGCATTCATTCACTATTAGTTATTATATTATTCCTTGAGGATCAGGCATAGGAGAGCTAGATATTTTAAGTTTAAAAAATGAATTAGCTTTATGAGCCATATGGATTTCGAGATGAATAGGGTAAACGTTAAATTAGTTGGATCTAAAAAATATCTCCGCAGGAGGTTTTCTAGCAGGCTAATACAAAATCCTCCAGAGAGGCATTCTTTAAGGAAAAAATTCTTGTGCTTCATAGTATGTAAATGGATTGTTCATTTTTTCCTCCCTATGATGTATTTTAAAGGGGTGTCGGATGCATTTTCTTTGAAATGGCTTCTGGAAGACCTCTGTTTCCAGGATCAACTGTGGAAGATGAACTGCACTTAATTTTCCGACTACTAGGTAATAGGAGAAGTCTTTTTTCAATGATTTACACCTGCAATTAACTAGCTAGATTACACTGTATCTCTAAAAAAGTATTTTTAAAAATATATTACTGAGACTCATCTAAATAGCTGTTATGTTTAAGAATTACAGTTAGCTTAATTATTATAGAGAGATCTTGCTAACTTTTATGTACAGAGTTTCATCTTTGCAATAAAGATTCTTTGAAAGAGTAGAAGTATTATTGAAAATTGACCTTCAGTGTATTATTAAGGAATATTTCTAGCTTAGGTGGTGTCATCTGGATAGAAAAATGGCCAGACATCATAATATTCACAGTATCATTACACAGTCCAAAAATAAGCCCATAAGTATTTACTATTTCCATCATTTTAATTTCAGTTTAAATAAATTATCTAATAAATGTAAAATGTTCTCTGAGGCACTTTCTTAGTTTTGCATACATATAATTTCTATATATTATTTATAAATATATAATTTTTTTTTAAATTTAGGAACTCCATCTCAGGAAACTTGGCCAGGTGTTTCTTCAAGTGATGAATTCAAGAACTACAACTTTCCAAAATATAAACCACAGCCTCTAATTAACCATGCACCCAGGTATTTTTTTTTTTTTAAGTGAAAAGGGGAGAAACTATATGATTCTTTTTAACTGTTGGAAGTATTTACAACAATAAAGGTTCCAGACAAATATATAATACACACAATTCTTAAATATTTTGGGATCTAGTGTAATTAAATTTCCCCCTTCTTTTTGTCATACTAATTTTATAATTCAGTGACCAAAAATAAGTAAAATATGAAACAGTATTGAGCTGTAAATAAAATGAATATAAAACATATGTATTAGAATTCTAGAGTTTATTTAGATAGCTTCTTTTCCCAGAAGAAACATTAATTAATGCCTTATTTGGTACCATAAAAATCATGATAAAATTTTTGTTTTGCTTTCTATTTAATTGTTCTCTATTTACTCACAAAACACCTAAATATTAAAGTAAAATCTTGACACCAATGTAAGATGACCCATCAGTATTTTGATCATTACTGGCATAATTTGTACTTGAAGAATATAAACTCTTTGACTCTTAAGCAAAATGAATGTCCTGAATGTTAGCAGTGCAGTTGAAGTTTCTTCTCATACCTACCTCCAGATCAGTCCAGAACTCCCATTGAAATATGTCTGACTATTTTTACTTGTGGAATGTATTATATTTGCAGTAACATAGAATAAACCCCTTGACTTTATTTTCCATTAAAAAAATTTCTAAGTCACCAAAATACCAAATAAGGATATTGTCTATCTTAATTTAAAAAAAAAATTACATTGCTTACAATATAACACACTACTTGTACTTCCATTTATTCTCAAACTAGAGAAGTAATAGCAAAACATTTCTGATACCAGAAGTATTTTTAAGTATTTCCATGTACTGATATTCTTATTGTGGTCTTTATTAATGAAGTTTTATGAAGTTACTATGGCACATGAAAATATCTAGCTGTTATTTTCAGCTAGACTTTCTTAGGAAGAATAGCAATATATGCTGGGCTTTTTAGTGTCTCTCCAAAGTAGTGTAAATCCTATTTTGGTCATATATATGTGTGTGTATGTATGTATATACATACACACACACACACACACACACACACACACACACACACAAGTACGTATATGTGTGTATGTGCATATGTATGCGAGGGACCAGGGGATGTCGAGAGAGACTGTGCCTGTGGTAATGTTCAGTTTAGAAGGTTGAAGGCCTGTGAAGCAGATTGTCCATGAACTTAGCACCTAGCTTGTTTGTGCCTAGGGTCTTCTGGGTATGTGCCAGAGTAGGAAATTACTGAGGACTAGAAGAGTCTTGAGAATGTCTAGGCTCCAATATCCATAGGAACCATTTAGAACACTCAGAGGAGAATATTTCTTTTAATTTTACTTTTATCAGCGAAAGACAGTGGTAGATAGAACCTGTGATTTATGATCAAGAGATAATCCCATTAAAATAATTCCTAACTCCACTACTCCTGGTTATATTAATTTCATAACTATAATAAGCTTTCTTTGTTGACTGTTGGCTTGGTGTTCTTTATTAATGAAGTTTTATGAAGTTACTATGGCACCTTTAAATGCCAGCAGCTCAATACCATCCCATTCCCAGTGCTATAAAAATTTATTGAATGACTTGTCTCTGTGTTTATTTTGAACCATACTGATATATAGTTTGGGGGCCACTGTTTCTGTGTTTTTACCATATGATAGGAAAATGATGCTCTTGTATACTTGCCTTCACTGCAGTACTATGAGAATTGATATAATCCTTGGTTTGACACAGAATAAATAAATAAATAAACAATAAAATAAATAATAAATTAAATAACTCAAGAGCTTTAATAATTTTTTCTTGAACATTGAAAATTTGAATTGAAGTTATTTAGGTTTTCTTCCATGCCAAGGTAAGCCTCTTCAGACTAAAACAGATTTGAGTGTATTTGAACTCAACAGGAGTATCTGTTTTAGGGCAGTTAAACTTAGCAAACAAAAACACTTGCGAAATAGTTTTATTTGAAAGGTGTCTATCAGCTAAGATAAAATTTACCAAGTTTTTTATTGTTCTATCTAGGTTAGACTCTGAAGGAATTGAGTTGATAACAAAATTTCTACAGGTAAGTCACATCTTATTTTGTAATTGTTAAATGAGTAGTTCAGCCACAGTTTCCTCATATGAGAATGATATTATAATGATTGTTTGTGGTAGTGTCTAGCATGTTTCAGGAACAGGCTTAAGTTAAACATACACATAAACGTGTATGTGTGTGTGTGTATATATATATATCTATATCCATATATATATATATATATGTATTACATGTTTTCTCTTAATGAAGGGTCTGGGCCTCATTATGACCAAGAACAGTCTGAGGTAGTCAGGTGCTGGCATTGATCAATTCTGTCAAGGCAGTGTTCTCTGCAATTTATGATCTCTTTTGTTCTCTTTTTCCTTATACTTACTACCTTTCAGGATGCTGCAGCTCCAGATACCACTCATATTTCCTCCAAAGCAGGAAGAAGAGGGAGGATAAGGGTGGTACATGCCATATTAACCGTCTTATATCTTGAAAGCAAAGGCTTTCAGGTAGAAACCCCTGAAAGGCTTCTTCCCAAGTCTCATTGGCCAAAACAATAATTATAAAAGAGAGGCTGGGAATTGGGGAGTGAGATTGTCATAATTAGCCTAAACTTAGAAACAATCATGATTCATGATCCATCTGTCATTTATCAAGGAAAAGAGGGGCAGTGGATATTGGATAGGTAGTTGAGACTGTCTGCCATAAAGACATTGAGTGTATTTTCCCTGGTCCTTTGTTATTCATGAAGAAAAGTAAAAGCAAATAGTTGAATATTTTAATTTTTCATCACTTCAGAAAATACAGGAATCTAAAGTTTTACTTAAGATCCAGACTTATCTTGAAAATGTAGAACTGAGATATAATTATTACTATATAATCTCAACAGCAATTCAAATTTGAGTGTATCTGGAGTACTCCAAATCAGTACTTGAAAAATAGTCATCATATTAACACAATCAAGATTTTAAAAAATCTCTAAATACTAATTTTTCCTTTTCCAACTTTTTATAGTAATTAAGAGTAAAAGTTAATGAAGCAGTTCTTTGCTTTTTCACAGTATGAATCTAAGAAAAGGGTTTCAGCAGAAGAGGCCATGAAGCATGTATACTTTCGAAGTCTGGGCCCAAGAATACATGCTTTACCAGAAAGTAAGAAAATCCTTTTATATTCATTTGTCCAGTGTTGGGAAATGAGATGGATTAGAGGTTGCTAATTTTTAGAGATGGTTGCTGATTTTTAAATCTAAACATAGGTCATTTTCAAATTAGATCAAAATTTCTTAAAGGAAGGAACCACTATACAGTTTTCCAAATCAATCATATTATTTTCCTTTCTGGACAACACTTTTTTTTTTTTTTTTTTAGAGAGAATTTTTTAGTATTTATTTTTTAGTTTTCGGCAGACACAGCATCTTTGTTTGTATGTGGTGCTGAGGATCGAACCCAGGCCGCACGCATGCCAGGCGAGCGCGCTACCTCTTGAGCCACATCCCCAGCCCCTGGACAACACTTTAATATATATTGTCACTATTCTGTAAGAAACTAAGAAACCAATAATACTTACATATGGGTCATCAATCTTATTGGATTTAATTTGAAATATACCATCTATGATGGCATCCATAGGCCCAATGTAGTTTCATTTCAGTTATTAAGAGTGATGACACATAAGATAGTTTACTTATGAAAGTAAGATGATTTTCCTTATCACTCTGACTTTATTATTACTATGACAAGGATCAGTGTATTATCGGTCATTAAAATAACACATTTCCAATGCCTAAAGTAACTCTTCAGTTTTACTTGTGGATATTCTTTTTAAAAAAATAGTCTGTATTTTACTTTAAAATGGAGTAAGGTAAATGAGGAATTAGGAGACTATTTGGGAACTGAGCTATGAAAAGCTTTCATTAATTCCCCATTCTCATTTCCTAGACAATAGTGATTCACTAAGATTTACATAGCAATCAGTAAGCTAATTGAATAAGAAATCCTTAAGACTTTTTACTTAGCACTCATAAGATTTTTAAACTACTTTCTGACAGAGATTGGAAATGAGATATGAATTACAGGTGACTTTTTAAAAAAAGTTTACATTTCATTAATAATACCAGATTTCATTTTGAGGTAAGTAGTACAAACCTACCTGTTCCATGTTCTTAACTAAAAATCTGAAGGTAGTTTGAGGACCTGATACTTTTATGCCATCATGAGATAGTGTTAAAGGACAATATTACTGGATATTTATATACTAAGAACCTGGAAATGCATTTTAATGAGGTCTCCCAACCCAGTAAGTTTTGGAACAGATAACATAGGTTTTTGTCAGAGAAACACCTGCTTACACAGTACTTTAAATCAGAGTTAGGGGAAGAAGGGTTCTGAAAAGGAATTACTTCCTTTGGTTTCCTCCTGAAAATAGATTTAAAAAAGACAAATCTTTGAGCAGGGTTATAGTAAGTGCAGTATAAATGTTTATTGGATTTAATTTGAAATATAAATATTTCAAATATAGTGGAATCACTGTATAGTTTTCAAACACTTTTCTATGGCTGGATTGTATATGTTTCTAATAATGTTGATCTTCATCTAATGACTTTTGTCTGTACATTTTAGGCGTGTCAATATTCAGTTTGAAAGAGATTCAGTTGCAAAAGGACCCCGGTTTTCGAAATTCTTCTTACCCAGAGACAGGTGTGTTTGTCATAAACCATTTCACATGTCGATCATGAATTTTTGTGTGGAACCAAGTTTTTGGTTTATAAATTGATCAGTAAAATTATTGATGTAAAAACCAATGTACAGTGCATTCCACAACTGTGTATGTTTAGCATTGCACGTACTCACTTTTCTGTATGATGTGGGCAGCTCAGTAAATCTTCAGAGAGAAATCTGACTCAGTCAAGTCAGGGATCCTGAAAGCTGCAGATGGCACAAGACCTTTTACAAGTGACCTGGCTTGATCACTGCACACGCCATCCCTGTACCTGAGGCAGAAGACACATCTTGTGCTTTCCTAGTCATCAGGTTCATCACTTCGAAGCATAGAAGCTATAGACTGACCCCCGTCAACAAAAGGGTCATTTAAGACAGTGCTGATCACTCTTACCATGGAATATTAGCTTTTGCTGGTGGGAACATTAACTTCTTAGAGTCACCAAATACTGTATGTGGGATAAAACTGAACCTTGAACTGCCTCATAAAATGACTTTATATTTTAGGACATGGGAAGAACAGAAGACAGAGCATGCTCTTTTAAGTCTGATAACATGGTTTCAAGCCCAGCCCCCAGCCTTTCTTACCAATCAAGGACTCAGATCTGAAGGCAATTTTTTTCTTTTGGTGGACTTGGAATCTCCGTATGTCTACACTGTCCTCTTCACAGTGGAGTCTTTTTATTTCAGACCTACAGATTGTTTTTTATATTTGTTGTCACAGTGTGACAATTTTTTTGTACAGTCGGTTTTAAGGTCTTCTCTGCCATTAGAGCCAGTAGGTTACAGCTATTGATGTAACTGTAGCTGCAATTTTTGTGCAGGACTGAGAAACACAGTGCATTATTTATTGCGGAATCATTGCTGCTAAATAACTACTGTCTGTTTATTTAACACAACAGTTGAATGCCTGAAGAAGTTGCAGTGGCTTTATTATATGTGAATGCATCTGTTTCTCCTCACAAGTTGTTTTACTGCTGCATTTTTTGTTTGTTTTTAAAATTAAACTGCAGTGTTTCCTGGAATGTATATTTAGCTTTGCTTAACAGTAAAATAAGTGAGCCATGTTGAACATTCTTAAGTTTGTGCTACATAATTTCTTACGGAACATTGGCAAATAGAGTAGCTAAGAGATTGATAAGCACATTATGTTTAGGAGAGCATGTGACAGAAGTTGATTCAATCAAGTGAATACCTGATATTTGGGGGTTTTTACATTAAATACCAATAAATTAAAGCACCAAAATTATTTATTTTATCTATTCTCATTTTAGAAATGTCTACTACATATTACTGGATATTTATATACTAATATACTTAACTGTTTTACATTGTGCTTTAATTTAGTTAAAACTTAACCACATAAGTCTATTCTGAGATGAAAGGTATTGCTCATTTTCTTAAATACATTTATTAGAAACTAGAATGATACTTCACTGGGGAACAATTTTTTTCATTTGGGGGCTGTGTGTTTCAATAACATTCACTTGGAATCAGCTAAATATTGTAATATGTCTTTGAAATGAGCCATGAGAAATAACAATTGAGAGAAATGAGAACTTGGAGGATTGTGATAAAAACCATTGAAAGGAATTATCTGTTTATCAGAGATATTAAATATTACAGTTTTAATTATGCATCTCCTTGAACATCATAAATACATTTTGGTGTTGGTAACAGTGTTTTTAAACCTTTGTGTTCACTTTTAAGGACTATTGTTTATTGCATCTTACAAACTAAATCTTAATTGGTATATTTTGAAATGGTCATGTAAATTTTGCCTTATATATCATGAAAATAGTCATAACTTAATTTTTTCCTGACATTCACTGTAAAACATTCAGGGGTCCTACCATTTCTGTTCAGGAAATCTTGTAGTTTATTGTTGTTATTTAACAGTATTAAGTGAGTTTTGTATATTTCATTTTAACTTTATTTGTGAATAGTGATTGTGGCATGTTTGGGGTTGTTATTTTAATATTTTATGATACTGAAATTTTCATTTAAAAAATTTTTCTGGAAGAAACAGATTTCATGTGTAATGGTAAATATTGGACCACTACTGCTTTTCACATTTGTAAATTGGTTTTATGTTAAACCCTGTAGCCTAACAAACTGCTGTTATTTCTAACTGACAGACATGTATTAATATTGTACTTTGCAGGTTATAAATATTATGTGGAAATTCCTCCATTTTGTTTTGAAATTTGTAATAACAAAATCTCCATGTTGTATAAAATGTGATTTTGTTGAGTCACAGTTTTTTCTTTGGGAAGAAGTCTGTGCAAAGTCAGATCATTTTCTTTAATGGTTCCTTTGTAAGATCATGAAGTCTCGTTGCCAAAAGAGATAGCTGCTTTATATTAGTGCTGGCATAATCTCTACTGTAATTTTATATAACAACACTCTTAAATTTTCCATTTCATAGGATATATATTTGGTTTTTTGCAGTTTTGGCCTATGGTTATCTGTGTTTGAATCTTACATACTAAAGGTGAAGAAATACATCCAGTTATTACATAAAATTCTTGGTCATTGGAAGTTGTAGGGATGTTTCTTCACTTTGCTGAGGAATTTGGCAATCAAACAAGTGTTTGTGGGGTTGTTTTTTTTGTTTATTGGTACTTGAACATCATTCAGGTCCTGAAAACTGCTGTGAAGAGAATTCAAACTCAGAAATATTGAACCTTGAAACTTGTGAATCCTCTTAAACTGACAAGGTTCTTAAAGGTAAGAGAAAATGTCTCCTCTGTATCCTTTCCAAGTTGTGATGGTAACACACACTGAATCTATCACTCTAGGTGAATAGAGTGGCTCTACTCTGATGTTTTATCAACTTAGGTTTGAAATACTACTTATTATCATGCTATAGTTATCTATCTTTTTGAATTGGAACAATTCATATGGGTATTTTTCTTTACATTTTTATGATGTTTAAGTGGCAATATTTTAACAGTGAGCAAGTGTACAATTCAATGGCATTAATTACATTCAAAAAGTTGTACAACATTTGTCATTATTTCCATAATTTTTCATCATCCCAAAGAGAAATTGAAGTCATTTTTAACCCCCAGCCCTCCGTCCTCAGCCCTAATAACTTTAGTCTACTTTCTTTTTCTATAACTTTGCTTATTTTAGATAGTTTAAGAGGAATCATACCATAATTGTCTTTCATGTCTGACTTATTTTTTTTGGCATGTTTTTATGGTTCATCCACGTTAAGCATAAATCCAAACTTCATTTCTTTTTGTGATTGAATAATACTCTATTGTGAGTATATTCATTTTCTTTATCCATTCATCTATTGATGGACACTGCCTTGTAACTATTGTGGATATTGCTGATATGAACATTGGTGTACAAACATCTATTCAAGTCCCTGTTTTAAATTCTTTGGGGTATAATACATATACCCAGAAGTGGAATAAAATTCTATATTTAATTTTTTGTGGAGTTGCCAGACTGTTTTCTGTAGAATCTGTACTATTTTATATTCCCAGTAATAATATATAAGGATTTCAGTTTCTCTTCATCCTCACTAATACTTGTCATTGTCCCTTTTTATTATTATATTCATCCTGATAGGTGTGAGGTAGTATCCCATTGTAACTTACATTTACCTAATGATTAATGATGTTGAACATCTTTTCATGTGTTTTTTGGCCATTTGTATATATGTTTTAAAGAAGTATGTTTAAATACTTTAGCTATTTTAAAAGTAGGGTTGTCTTTTTGTTGTTGAGTTGTTAGAATTCTTTATGGATTCGGGACATCATAACATTACAAGTTATGTTACTTGTAATTATTTCCTCTTATTCTGGGGGTTTCTTTCACTTTCTTGAAGGTACCCTGGTGATGCACAAAAGTTATTAATTTTAAAGAAGTCTAATTTTTTTAAATTTTTGCCTATGATTTTGGTGCCATATTTAAGAAATTATTACCAGTTTCCCCAGATCATAAATATTTGACCCTATATTTTCTTTTAAGGTGTTTATATTTTTAGCTCTTATATTTAGGGTCTTAATCCATTTTGTATGTGTATAAAGTTAGGGTCCACCCTTTTTGGGGGGGTACTAGGAATTGAACTCAGGGCACTTTACCACTGAGCCTCATCCCCAGCCCTTTTTTATATCTTAAATACAGGGTCTTGCTGAGTTGCTTAGGGCCTTACTAAGCTTCTGAGGCTGGCTTTGAACTCACCATCCTCCTGCCTCAGCCTCCCAAGTCATTGGGATTATAGGCGTGCACCTCCATGCCCAGCTCAACTTCATCTTTTGAACATGATACCCATTTTTTTTCCATAACCGTTTGCTGAGAAGACTGTCCTTTTCCATTGAATGATTTTAAACACCCTTGTCAAATAATAGTAGACCATGAATGTAAGGGTTTATTTATGGTCTCTCAGTTCTATTTCATTAGTCGGTGTGTCTGTTTGTTTGTCCATACAGATAGTACCAGAGTTTTTATTTCACCGGCCTTTTAGTAAGTTTTGAAATCGGGAAGTATGGATTCTCTGAATTTGTTCTTCTTTTTCAAGATTGTTTTAGTTATCCTGGGTCCCTTGAAATTCAAAATGAATGTTGGAATGAAATTTTCTGTCTATCCTTAAATAGTAAAAATGACAGAAAATACCATTGGGATTATGATAAAGATTGCATTGGATTTGAATCTGTAGTATTTGGGTATTATTATCTTAACAATGTTAAGTTTTCCAGGCCATGAACATGTGCTATCTTTACATTTGTTTAGGTTGATTTCTTTGAGCAACATTTTACAGTTTTAGTGAACAAGTCTTCTGTCTCATTGATTAAATTTAGTCCTGAGTATTTTATTGGTTTTGATGCTTTTGTAGGTGGAATTGTTTTCTTAATTTGTTTTTGGAATTTTTTTATTGCTTGCATATAGAAATACAATTTTTTGTGTTCCAATTTTTATTGATTTTTTATCTTCCAATTTTGCTGTGTTTGTTTATTAACTAACAGACTTTGTGGATTCTTTAGGGTTTGGTACATTGAAAATTATGTCATCTGCAAGGAGAGATGGGTAACTTCTTACTTTCTAATGTGGATTTCTTTCCTTTTTCTTGTCTAGGACTTAATAAAGAGGATGTCCTTGACTTGTTCCTGATCTTAGGAAAAAAGCTTTCACTTTTCATCATTGATTGTGCCATTAGCTCTGGCTTTCTGTATGTGGCCTTTAACAGGTTGAGGAAGTTTCCTTCTGTTCCTAGTGTATTGAATATTTTTATTGTGAAGGAGTATTGAGCTTTTTCAGTTGAAATAATCATGTTTTCTTAACTGTTTATGTGTATTACTTTGATTGATTTTCATATGTTAAACCACTCTTGCATTCCTGGAGAAAGTCCCACTTGGTTGTAATATATACGAGTTGAGTATCCCATGTGAAAGTGTTCAGGATGCAAGTGTTTCAGATTTCAGAGTTGTATGAATTTTGGAATATTTGTGTAAGCTTTACTAGTTGGTTGTCCTTAATCCAAAAGTTGGATATCTGAAATGCTTTGAAATCCAAAATCTTTGTAGCATCATTGCTCAAAAAGTTTCAGATTTCAAATCACTTTAGGTTTTTGGATTGGGAATGTAATGTGATTGGGCTTGTAATGCTTTTGACATGCTGTTAAATTCAATTTGTTATTTTTGTTGAGGATTTTTTCCTTTCTTTACAAGGGTTATGACCTGTAGCTTTCTTTTCTTGTAGAATCTGTCTAGCTTTGATATCAGGGTATTGCTGGCATTACAGAATGAAGTGTTCTCTCCAATTTTTTGGTATAGTTTGAGGGTTTGCATTAATTCTTTAAATATTTGTTAGAATACCAGTGAAGTAATTTGGTTCTAGGCTTTTCTTTATTGGGGCGTTCTGCTAATGATATAATCCCCTTTCTTGTAATAGTTCTTTTCAAATGTTTATCTCTTCTTCAATCAGTTTTGGTAGTTTGTGTGTTTCTAGGAATTTATCCATTTTATCTTTGTTATCCAAACTTGTTGATATACAGTTGTTCATGGTATTCTCCCCTCATTCTTTTATTTCTGTACATTCAGCAGTAATGTGTCTCTTTCATTTCTAATTTTAGTAATTTGAATCTTTTTTTCCCAATCGGTCCAATTTAGTTTTATCACTTTTGTTGATCTAATAAAAAGAACCAAATTTTGGTTTTGTTGACTCTTCTTTATCAGTACTTTTTTTTTAAATTTGTAAAATATATAGTGGTTTAGTTAGATGGTTTTAAAAGATTTTACTGTGGAATTCAGCATAACTACAACAAACATCCAATGTCGTCTTAACAGGAATCATCTTATTGCTAGTCAGTGGCTTTGGAAGAATCTGTACTATTTTATATTTCCAGTAATAATATACAAGGATTTCAGTTTCTCTTCATCCTCACTAATGCTTCCCAGTATTTTATCAGCTGTTGCTGCTGTGTTTGTACTAAGGATTCTAAGTACTTGATAACAGTTTTAAAATCCCTCTCTGTCTTTCTCAAATCTGTTTTAGAGATCTGTTCAAAATTTCTTTCCCCTTGTACTTTTGCCTTCTACTCTCATTTCATTTTTAGCTTGCTGTATTTTATCTGGTTTGTTAGCAACCATCATTTTTGCCTCAGTTTCATATTTTTTTCAGCAAAGTAATCTGAGCATCTTACCATTTTTGCCAGCACTGCGATTTGATGGTCAAACACGACTTTCACTGCAGCAACAAGATGAAATAGTAACTAAATAGTTCTGAAAACATATAAAAGTCAGCAAAAGCTTGTTCTTTTCCTCAACCTCTGCAAGCTGAGACAAAGCTCTAGATAAAGCAGTACCATCTTCAAAATTACCTAACATGGCAGCACTTTTAGCAATGGCAGCTGTGTTGGCTGAAAGTTATTTTCTCTGACAGACTAAGGCTTCAACACTGGCATGAAGTTTCCTAAGTTGCTGGTCTTGATTCTCAAATTGCCACTGCTTTTCTTCAAACCATGCATCCAATTCATTCATCCTGATTGTCATTTTGTTGACAGCGTTGGCAGCCTAGTTCACCATCCTCAATATTCCTGCTTCACTTAGAACCTATGTATTAACTGCTCTGGACAGCTCTGAACTTTCCAAGAAGTACCTTAAATCAGGATTCTGTAGTAAAGTTCGATGTTTTACTTTGAAGATACCATTCTAGAGCTGCTCTCCATTTTTCTGCAGACTCTGTGGATGATGAGTCTTCATCATATACTTTAACCTTGATCATACCTACTATGTTCTTCTCCAGAGCAGGTGGCACAATATAAACAACATGTAAATACTTTCTTACTAATTTGCTATGCAAACCAAGAAAATCACTGAATCTTCTTTTAACTGAAAATTCACTCTTACTAACATGGAAAGAGAAGTCTTTGTTGTTACTCTATATGCCATATAAGCATTTATGCCTTCACCAACTTTCTCTGGATCTGACACACCCAGTATCTATATCAAAAATATGTCCATTTGCTGCTGCTTCAATCTCCTCCCTGGCTCTATTGAGATCACAGGAGCAGTCATACTCTTTGATTCAATTCTAGGAGCAATGAGTGTAGTGGGGGTGACAGGTGTGACTGCATGAGAAGATTCTGAGAAGAGGATAGTTTCCCTTTCTGGGTTGTCCAAAGAAACTTCTTCTGTGGCTTCTGTAAAAAGATCTAATGGGGCTGAGGTCGTGGCTCAGCAGTAGAACGCTTGCCTAGCATGTGCAGAGTCCTGGGTTCAATCCTCAGCACCACATAAAAATAAATAAACAAAATAAAGGTATTTGTCCATCTACAATTAAATATATATATATATATATATATATATATATATATATATATATATATATTTCTTTTTTTTTTTTTTTTTTTTTAAAGATCTTCTCTGTCGTCTTCTAGTACAACTTCTTCAGGTTTTGGGCTGTTGGAGTTTACCCTAATATCTTCTGCAGGAAGACTAGCTGGTTTTGGAGATGATGGGCTTGACTCTAGCAGGGAGACAGTGCTGGTGAACAAGTCTTCTCCATCCTCCAGCTCAAAGTCAGTGGATTTCCTGTTCCTCAGAGGAGGAGGCTCCCTCTTGTCTGCCATCTTCACTTGCCCAAACAACTGCCTTTATTAGTATTCTTTATTATTTTCTTCCTTCTGCTAGCTTTGGGTTTAGTTTTTTCTTTTTCTTTGAAATGTACAGTTAGGTGGTTGATTTGATGTTTTTCTCTTTGAGTGTAGATATTTGAAGCGATAATTTTCCTCCCACCACTGTTTTCAGACTATTCCATAGGTATAAATACATTGTGGTTTTTTTTTTATTTGACCAAAAGAATTTTCTCATATCTGCTATGATTTCTTCTATAACTCCTGGTTAAGAGTATGTTGCTTAATTTCCATGTATTTGTGAGTTTTCCTTTTTCTTCTTTATTGATTTCTAGTTTTATTCCATTGTGACAGGAAAGACATTTGCATGATTTCAATTTTTCAAAAATATATATTCATTTTGTGACCTAACATGGTATGTTCTGGAGAATATTTTGTGTGAATTTAAGAAGACTGTCTCATTCTGAGAAGAGTGTTGTTGGGTAGAATGTTTTGTACATGTCTCTTTTGATTAATAAGTGTTCAGTTTGTCAGTTTATTTATTGATCTTCTACATGGCTATTCTACCCATTATTGAAAGTGGACTATTGAAATATCCAACTATTATACAACTATTTCTCCTTTCATGTCTGTCAGTGTTTACTTCATATATTTTGGGGTTATGATATTGGGTGCACATATGTTCATAGTTCTCTGTCTTCTTAATACATTGAACCTTTATCAATACATAAGGTCCTTCATCTTCTGTAATTTTTCTTAGTCTATTTTTTTTTTCTGACAAAAATATGGCCACCCTATTCCACTTTTGGTTACTATTTGGTTGGAATATCTTTTTCTGTTCTTTTACTTTCAACCTCTTTGTGTGTGTTTGTATCTAGTGAGTCTCTTGTGCATAGTATATTGATGCACTATTTTTTAATCATCCTTACAATCTTTGCATTTTAATCAGAGACTGTGAAATTTACATTTAAATAATTACTGATAAGGAAGGACTTAATTCTGCCAATTAGCTATTTATTTTGTCTCAGATGGCTTTGGTGCTTTGAATCCTCTGATACTACCTTGTTTTGCAGTTAGGTTTTTTGTTTTTTTTTTTTTTTGGTAGTGTACCATTTTGGTTCTCTGCTTCTTTTCTGTGTATTTCTTAGTTATTTTCAGTTTCCGTGGTTTTAAAAGATTTATCCTTTTATTATTTCTACTGTCACTGGTTCTGTTTTTTAAATATTCTAATCTAGATTCTTAAATGGATTTTCTTTTTCATTGACAAGGTCATCCATATCAAAATGGTAAGAGGCAATAGAAGCTCATTAGCAGGCTGAGAAAATTGTGTTATTGCAATATATATTACCAAATATATATAGCAAACTTGCAATCTCCAAAGGTTTTCGTGCATTACTTTAGACTTAAGGAACATTACAGTGTTTTCCCCTCTTTTCTATTCAGTTTACATCTGGAACTTACTTTCTAATAGTGAGCTTAGATTCTGGGTTTAGTTAGATAGGAATTTCCTTCAGCATCATTCCTAGCTGAAATCAAAAATTTCCATCACTGATCTAGAAACCACTGAACTCACCATTTTTCTATCAGACTAATACAGAAAGACTGTGACCAAGTTAGTGATTATAAAGCTGCTTGAATTTTTTCTTTTTGATGTTGGGGAAGACTTTTCATTAGTGGCTTCTAAGAGAAATGGGAAAATTAACTTACTGGAAAAAATACATTTCCGGGATGTTACTACTTCAGAGATTATATGTAGGGGCTAGATGTACATTTGTGAGAGGGAAGCAGAGATATAAATAGGAGGGACTGAGATAGGAATAAAGATGGCTGCTCCCATTGCTTCTTCCACCTTAGCCCTACTGCAGTAGAGATGCATGGATATATCATAAAAATGAACTAAGGAAAGCTTAGCATCTGCCAACAGTCTTGGATGTTTAGAAAAGAATGGCTCCATTGGAGTTCTGGTTGGAATGTGGAATTCGAGTGACTCCAGACTTGGGACTTGTGCAGTACTCTTGAGTCTTTCTTAGAATAGTGCTGATTAAAAGAGCTGATTAAAGACAAAAGCTTCAGTCATTTCCCCCACCTGTATTGACACTAGTTCCATTCATATAGCTTTCATCTTGTTTCCTTCCTTGTATATGTATGCAACAAAGGTTGTCAAATAATAATTGGCTGATATGTCAAGGGTTGATTTTATGTCTACATCTATCATCTCTGGATGATGTTTGTACATAGTTTTTCTAGAAACATTGAAAATCGGCAAGAGATTGCTTTGGGCCCGCCCCAGCCATCTTGCTCTTCTACAGACTCCCAGCCAATCACTCCTTCATTACTCTGCCATTATCATCTGGAAGCTCCCTACTTTCTTTGAATTTATACTGTGTTGCTACTAATTCTACATTATTATCTCATGTGATGATGATTTATAGGCTGTTCTCTGTAAAGGTAAATCCAACAGTTTTTTGTGTTCCTAAAATGTTTCTTCTCTCACTTGTTCTTTAACCTTTCTCTTTTCTCTGCTTGTTCTTTTCTCTGTCCTTCTCCTGGCCACTCTCTCATTCTTTAGGTCTCAATCTATTTTTTGTCTTCCAGAAGGCCTTCCCAGACCCATTCCCTATTCTGTCATAGACTGGGTTATTATATACCCTGCTGTTTTACTACCTTTATTTCCATTAGCCTTCTCATACTTAATCCTGTGTAACACTAATCATATTTTATTTCCCTCACTTAAGTAGTAAGTCCCATGAGGGAAAATATATTATGTCTCACCTCTGTCCCTAGTACCTGATACATGTTAGGAAAACAGTAGCATTTGTTGATTGAATGAAGATACACCTACATGAAGAAATCTGGGTTGTAAGTAAAATTTGTCAGTTAAATTAACTTGGTCTTAACTCCTCTATTTGATATAACCAAAAAACAAATACAGCAGTCAAAAATGGTTAGAATTAGAAGATAAACTTCTTCCTAACAGGCTGAAAGATGTGACTTTAGAAACTTAAGAACTAACCCATAATCAACATATTCCTCAGCACACACTCACCGCTGGGAACACAGGACTAGAAATAAAGTCAGTATGGGAGAAGTCTAGGTAGGGCCAGCTTTATAATGACCAATAATCTGCTCTCACAGAAAACAATGTGTAGCAAATATGTTTAAGATTTATATATGTCAGGTAAGGTTCGGTGCAAAGATGTAGATTGTAAGTTTAAATTCTTTTGAAGTACGTACGGGTTAAGATCATGGTGTCTGTAATCAAAATGCAAGTTTTGAAATCCAGCCAACTCAGTGTCCCTGAAGCAGTTAGGAAACCTCTCTGGGCCTCCCTTTCTTCATCTGCAGAGTGGTATATGATAGTAGTTCCCTCCTAGGGTTGTTGGGAGGACGAATAAAGCAAGCCCTGTAAAAAGCTTCAAACAATGCTTGTACATCATAAGTAGCTTATAAATAGTTGCTGACATTAACTGAAATTATGTCATCTAGTGAAATAAAAGTAAGTCTTAGGGTAAGTCTTAGGGACCTGACTCATCTGGGAGAGGGTCCCAGATGACCATGGTGTGTGTTCTTCAGCGTGAACCCTGTGGGCAGGGCCATAAAGTCCCAGTTAACCTTAGGGAAGGGAGTGTGCGTGTGGGGGAAAGGTGCCTGTGGATATTTAAACATAAAAGGGCATTTTGTAAATCTGAGTTGAACTATTTTATATATAAACAGGGCTAAACAAATCTGTTCCCTTTTTGAGAAAAGGTACCCGTAACTATTTTCAAATGTTTCTTTGTCAAGTGAATGATTTCCTATTCTACCTAAAGAATATGTTATAAAATGTATAGCTAGGAGTTTTGTGACCCTTTTTGGCACAATAGATATACTAAACGTTGTCAGTCTGGGTCTCCCTTAATCTGTTATTTTCCCCTGCCTCTCCTTCCCTGCATGCACACCAGTCTTCCCATATCAGACACAGATGGAGACATTTTTTAACTCACTCTTGAAAACCATAGGTGGGTCAGCCTGGAAGTGAGACTGGGTAGAATAATAACCTCTTTCATCAAACCTAGCAGTTCACATTCTCCTTTATCAAAAAAGTAGTCTAAAAGAAGAACAATGGTTAGGTTTTTTCCCTCCTTCATCACTTTTTCCTTCTCAATACAGAGCAATTAGTGGAATTTAAGACTAAAAAGATCAAGGGACCATTTTTCAAACCCATTCCACTCTCCCAAATTCAACCTCAATAATTATATATACTTCTTTATGTAACTGTATTTAAAGTATTTTTTGATGTGCCATATTTAAGGGTAGGTAACAAGATAGATTTAGCAACTTGCTTCCATATGGAAAAATTGAAGTTTGGGTTGTTGCAAGTAAATGAAAGAAAACCAACCCACTACCTCTGAATACCTTTTATCACAAAGTATTTATTCAACAAAAATAATATTACAGTAAAAATGATACATATATGAAAGTGAATGAAGATTTGCAATCATAGAAAAGATGTGTACAAAGAGACCAATATTCAGGTTGTATAGTTCTAACAAACTTTAGCCATAGCAGTTTAACACTGATCAAGTAAACATTAAAAAGATGCAGGGGTAGGTAGGTGGGATGGGATTTGCTGTTCTTTGAAAACTATTTTATGATAAAGTATTTATGTTACGAACACACACACACACACACAGCATGAGGCAGCACTCTGAGAGTTATTCTTTCATATCTAGTTCTCCCTGCATTAGAGCATTCTGATCCATCAAAAATTATCTTTCCATTTCTAGTAAATGGATCTAAAGTATAGTTAAACACAGTATTTGGAACAGGAAAAATACCAGGGATCAGATTTCTGGCCATTTTAATATTTCCAATCAGCATTTAATTTCAAAAGTATGTTAATTTTTTTTGGTTGAAATTATTGCACAATGACTTCTTTTAGTTTCTCTAAAAGAATCTTACATTTTGTATATATTATTTTATTCTACAGTTTGTTAATGCTGTTTCTTTACTTAACATAGTTTTGGACCAGTTACTTAAAGATAGGCCTTGGGGAAATGAAATTGGAACACAATTCACTGTTCCACTTTGAATGAGTTTGGTGGCCCCAGGCAACTCTCAGCTTCTCCTGCATACCTGTCCTGATCTAGAAACACGTGGAGGAAAGCATTCTCAAAGACCCTTTTAGCTCTTCTAGCTCACACATTTTTCTTTCAGTAATTATCAGTTCCCTGAACCAGCTCCTCTTATTTTAGTAAAGAATTAGCCTATGAGGGAGTAACAGTAGTGTTTATTTGTAGTTTGGAACCAGTACCATTACTTTATAGTTAGAGGCTCATTGGAGTTATTCCCATAAAAGCATATGTCTCCACATAATATAGAGAAGCTCCATTCTAATTGAAAATCTGAATTTCTAACATAATTTCAGTTTTTAAAAATTCAAGAATGTGTTTTCATAAAGTTCATTGTTTAATCTTCACAATCCCTGCCATTTAATACCTGGTTTGGATCAGCTATTTATCACATTTTAAGTTGGTTTCTGTTACTTTTTAGTTAAGGATTACGGTTAACCTAATTTTAAATGGCACTTTCTAGTTCTCTTATCTACTTTGGAACATTCCTGCTTTGTGCATAGGTGTGGTGCCTCTGGAATGGCGCCTACTGATTTTTTTCTTTTTAATAGAACAGAAAATGTTTCTTTTATCACTGTTCTAAACTATACTACACAAAAGAATTTCTGTGTTATATCTTCAGTTAGTTCCACAGTGATGAGATTCCTGAAGAATTTTGTCAAGTTTTCTTCCATTCTCACCATAAAAAGTAAAATACAAAGTAGTTTATCCTATGTCTCAGTTTCCACAAGCAATGCCTTCAATATCTATAGTACTGTATTTGTGTTATAGTACATTTTTTGATCCATCAAAAATTGTGAATATCTGTCCTTATGAATGTTTTACAAAATTGCTTCTTTGTTGTTTAAGTTGGCACCAGTGAGCTGCTTTCAAAATGTTAATTAGGTTCCAGGTATTTAGAGAAACCCTAACTCCTATTGATAGAGTAAATATATCGTGTGGATGTGATTTTTCTCTTGGAAGAACCAGGGCTAATCTTTTGAAATAAGAATATGCTAACCTAAGAAATATTATAGTAGTTTAGATGATATGGACTGGTAACTTTTTCCATTTCAGATTTTTGTTAAGGAGGAGAAAAGACATATGGACATCTAAGAGGCTTCAAAGTTTAAAAAATGCACTTTAGAACATTTTCTTTTATGAATGTTTATTGTCTAAATATGGCTTAGTTTATTTTTATAAAAATGTTACTTGGACATTACATTTACTGAATTTCAATTCAAAAGATTCTAAGGCAATTCTCATACAACTGAAAGCAAAAAGGAAAAAGTGATACGAATATGCTTTCATATTTTTGCCTACTTGTGAAAAACAATGAAATTCTACTAAAGAGCTGTTTGATACTAATTTTTGTCTTTCAAACATTTTCTCTTAATACTAAAAAATATATAAATCATTTACATAAAACTAAATGCAAAGGAAGGCACAGCTGGTTATAGTGTGTATATAAGCACAGTTCAGCATATGCAGAATTAAGGAGAAAAAAGGTTCACATCCTTATTAGTTATATTGAAAACATTAAGTTCTTCACTGTCAACAGTGCTCAACACTTAAGAGCTAAGAGGATATAAAAACAAAAACATTAAAATTCACTTAATGCAAAACAGATTTCCATATATACTTGAATATATAAAAAGTTTTTAAAAATGCTAACATAAATGTAGACTATCCATGATATGAAAAGTGCAAACCAAATTAACAGAGGGTTTCACGAAGTCCTTCTCATGACACAGGTAAACTAGCGCATGGGGACAAATTTGATCAGTTAATGAGTTCTTAATTGAGGCCAGACATCATCAGGATTTCTGAGAGCTTGAAGAAAGCAGTACTGGAGAAGCAGCTCTGTCCAGACTGGGGATTGGCACTGGCATGTGGCTGTTAAGCAGTGTGGGGAACTGCAGGGCACAAAAAAAAAAAAAAAAGATTTTTTTGAATAATTAATTATTACATATCACCAGGAAAAACTTGGATTACTTACATTCCCAAACAGACCACAGTAGTTCAATTCTCTCATCACTCCTGTAATGGAGCAGTTGCCAATCTATTTTATAGAATAATTTAAAGATGACAATTGCAAGATTACCTAGAGCAAAGAAGAATAAGGCCCAGAAAACGATAGGCTACTAGAAAAAAGTACATAAATTAGATGTTGCTAAAGCATATTCAAATATCATTTTGAAAAGGTTCCAAGTTATCTAGGAATGCCAATCTGCTTTAAATATTGAGAAACTTTTTTTTAAAACAGACTCTTTATAAATCAGTAATTTCTAATAATACATTGTGGAATTTGTCATCCGCTTTTCAGAGTACTACTAAGATGTTTCTCAGTAACTTAAAAATATTTACCTTGAAAGATTTAGAGGAAGTATAGAGTTGGAAAAGTATTTTCTTTGATAAATAATATCAAACTTATTAGAAAGATGACTCATAAGGAAAGAACACTATAAAGTTAACTTCTGTACTGCTAAGATGATAAATAGCAGGGTAAAGGTATATGTTGTAGTGACAAGTGTCAGGTCTGAAGCAAATGCATCATCTATGCTTCCAACTGAACAAGCAGACGAGAAGGCCTCCAATACTTGACTGTCTGCACCTAGATATTTTATTGCCTAGGATGATGTGTGTCAAAATGATTTCCTATACTTCCTTGAAGCTTAATTCCTATTTAGTCCAGAGTAAGTTTAAATATTAAACTTCAAAACTAAATGTCAAACTACAGAGCCTGGCACCTGTTGGAAGTACAACAAATATTTGTAGAACAAGTAAATATATTTTTGCAATGTTCATACTATTTCGGTAACTTATTTACGTCTGTGCCTTCTTGCTTATCAAGGGCTGTCATTTCATTTGATACCTAGGGGCTATGAAGTAAGTTTTGTTATCTCCATTTTACAAATGAGAAAACAGTTCTGATTACCTAAAGGTCACAACTAATAAGCAGCACCACCTAATTTTAAGCTCTGACTGGAATTTTTCTGTACTAAATTGCCCAACTTCTTATTTTGGCAGGGGTTAGGGGATGTCTAATTACTGTTTCAGTTTCTTTGATGGTTATTGGTATATTCACGGTTCTGTTTCTTTCCTGGTACTTTGGAATTTTAATTTTTTCTAAAATGTTATCCACTTCAATTGTGTTTTCAAATGCTATACATATATTTATACTCATATTTACGCTCCTAACCAAACCACTGTTGTCATTGACTTGGAGTGAACACCAGAAGGAGAGCAGGTCTTAAATTTTTATTGTTAGTGTTTTCTTAATCTTATGTTTTGGGTTTTTTTTCCCATCCTGTTGATATTTTCAAAAGAATCCCCTGCAGTTTTATTAGTCTTCTCTGTTGTTTTAAAAAAGAGCTCTGATTTCTGCCCCTCTTATTTCTGTACACTCAGTTGTCATAGTTCTCAATTAGCTTGGTTTTATACAAGTTACAAGTTACAGTGAATACTGCAGAGAACCTACTGGTGGTCCAGAAAGTAGCTAATGTCAGGGACACATATCTGGCAGAAGCCACCAACAAAACACAAGCCCAGTGCTCTAGATCTGGACCCCATTTGTCCCTGGATTTTTATTCCCTTCCATACCCTGTCCTTTAGCATTTAATCTACAGAATAGGAATGAACAGGTCAACGCTATGGAGTCAGAAGGATGTTTAGCATGGCTGGCCTGAGATAATCTGGGGCAGCTTTAAGGAACCAAAAGGAAAATGTGCTTGATAGAAAGGCAGACCAGGTCCTGACTGAGAACAGGATATATGTTGTGGGAGTGGGGAGGGATCACTGTCCTTTTTAAGTTGCAGCATATACCAAACTTCTGTCTGCCATAGTTGGATTTGATGACCATTTCCATTTTAGATGTCCCCAGCCAATGCTGCTTTTCCAAGAAAGCTGTTCTTCTCTGGTGCTCTAAGTTAGTGAGAGTAGTGGTTAGGGATACAAACTAAATTTGGACCAGGGTTCTGCTACTTGTCAGTGTGTGATCTTGGGTAAACTGAGCAATGTCTCTGTGCCTTAGTTTTCTCATCTTTAAAATAGAACTACTGATAGCATTAAATGAGAAGCCATGAAGAGTGGCCCAGAATGTCTGACACACAGTAAGCCCTCAATACATGTTAGCTGTTATTATTAAAGATTTTCAATCTTGTTATCACTTAATCATTTTCCTCTTCCTCATATTTACTATCTACTTACTCCTAAAACCAAACTCAAGGTCTTCTCAATCTTGCCTCTGAAATGTCTTCCAAATTGATTCCTACGTCCACCGTTCTGTTCTAAAAGATGACTGTCCCTTTAGTATTTGAAGTAGAGAATAATTTTCTCCTATCTTCCTGATCTTTCCACTTTCTCTTGAATTCTTCCTTCACATGGATATCATACCTAACTGTAACAATGGATTAAAAAGGTGGAACTATTGAAGCCCACACCTTCTTTTCAGACCTCATCTATCATCGGGTCTCCTCCTGAGAATACTTTCCATAAAATCGTGTCCCTTCTCCCAACTCAGCTCAGGCAGCACTTCTTCCTCAGAGTCTGTCCAGTCCCTGGATGCAAAGAACAACTCAGTCCCTCAGTCCCTGCAGCACTTTGTTTGTTTACTTTCCTGTTATTCGTACATTGTATAGCTCTTTCAGCCCCTGCTGCAGAACGTTGCAAATATTTACTGGGTTAGATTTATTGAACAAAAAATTTCAGCACACAGTCTCGAATGAAAATTTTAACTAGCTCCACCTGGTTTCAACATGTATCCGTACCTACTGGGTACATTTAAATTTATACAAATCTGTTTGAAAAGTTGGAGTAGAACAGAAAAGTAAGTTCAAAATGCCAAACTATCCAACTGAAAGACATTTCACTTTATTTGTAAATCTGCATCCTTGACATTCAACACTTAGCACAGTGTCTTTGGCATCTTGTCTCTTTACTGAAGTATTTCTAAGTTAGAAGCATACCTCTTCCAAAATGGCTAGTGCCTTTTCTTCTCCTTTGAAATTATTTAATATCTGCTCTAATGATTGTACATGAATTAACAGTGAGTGTATAGAATGATCGTGTGCAGAAACTCCTCAGCTCTGCCAGCTATCAGGATTCTAGCCTACCTTTGCAAAAATCACAACAGGAAACCTTCCAGCATCACTTGAGTTTGTTGTAGGCTGAGTCTGTTTTTTTTTTTTCTTTGCCAATACATTAATAGCGTACATGAAAGAGGTTTGTTATTTTGAAAAGAGATGATTTTCATTAGTTTAAAAGAGACTTAATCTGAATGCTGAAAATTTATCATTTGTAATATCTAGTTTCAGAAAATCTTCCTCTTACCATGTTTTGTTTACCATTTTTAAAATTGCTACATTCAACTACTCTTTTCATTTGAAGAATAATATTTTTAAAAGTACAAAATTGTTTTCCCTTAGTTTCATGGATCCAACCAAAAACAGAGGGCCCAAGGCCATATAACCCATCCCATTCAAACTGGAATGTGTTTTTTCGGGGCTGCCTTTTGAATGACACCAAGAGAAAAAAACTGGTCTATTTGGTGAAATTAAAATTGGAACTCATAGACAAGTAGCCGTTAAACGCATTAACTAAGCCAGATGCAGTGGGACTTGGTTGTAATCCCAGTAACTCAGGGCTGAGGCAAGAGGATCACAAGTTCGAGGCCAGCCTCAGCAACTTAATAAGACCCTATCTCAAAATAAAAAGGGCTGAGTGGGCGTGGTGGCTCTCTTTAGCTCACCATTCTTCCAGTGAGACCCTAAAACTCATCTTGTACATTATGCTTCTGACACAGAGAAGGTACTTGGCATATATTAATTTTGACAAGCAAAATGACCAACTCAAAAGATATAGAGACTTGATCATTTTAACACTTACCTTTTGTTGACATTTCTTTATGAGTTTTTTAGCATCTTTTCATTTAGACAGTCACTGATAATTATTGACATCATTTGTAAACCAAGCAACATGCTAGATGCTGGGAGACACCATAGGGAACAGGATATAGTTCAGTCTTGATGGCACACAGTCTACTGAAGTTTGCCAGATTAACAGGCAAAATGCTAAGTGCTAAATGCAGTGGGAATGAGAGACCTGCAAACTAGTTTGCCACGAACCACACTGGGAACACAGGATGCAGTGTGGATGAGACAAGGCTGGAATTAGGTAGAGGGAGTTTGCACTGTGTTTATCCCTGCTTCATTCCTGTCCCTAGGATCTGTCCTACCTATATGCACATATACAATAACAACTTGAGTGGGTAAATATCAAAGAAAAAAATCACTAATATCCACATGATAGTGATACTACTGCAAGATTCTAGCATGTAAGTGACTAATATGTTTTCTGAATCCAGAGAGTTCTACAAGATAAAGCAACTAAGTCGTTTTTTTAACCCAATGCCCTGGATACTTTTTTTTTTTTAATAACAGAATAAGAAGAACTTGATTATGATTCAGAAGTATTCAGGTAACTTTTCTTCCCCAGTAAGGAGAAACTGCTTGCTATTTTTAGTTTTCAGTTTATTTCAAGTAAATCGGTACATTGAGTAACTGGATTATCACTTTGAGGTCTTTTATTAAATTTTTTTCTTGAATTTTATACTTTCCTAAAAAATTTACAGTTTTCATAGTCAAAATTAAAATTTGCAAAACACTTAAAGAACTAATTGTTGCATTTATGGACAGCTGACCTACATACACCATTTCTGCTTCAAGAAAAATGTCTGCCTCTAAGGGTATGCAGCCCTGTCCCTGTGAACACCCTTACAACTGAACATATTAACCAAATGTTAGGCAGAAACCACCATCTTAAGCCTCTGCAGGATTGAGAGAAAGGATATCCCTTAGAAATTCTGTTTAAAAGTTCAGTTCCAAATGCTCACCTGGAACAGCGTATTTGGCCCTTGCAGCCTGGCAGGACTCAGTGGAGCGACTGGACTAAGGCTGCTCCAGAAATGTATGCTGGAGAGCAGTGGACTCGGGGTCAGAAGCAATCCATTTGGTGTCTGGGAAGTAAAACAGATAGTCAGTTCTTGATAGAGGTTCACCTGACTCTAGCTGTGATCAACAGAGCAGCACAGTGGTTAGGTTCACTCCCATGGCCAAGAAGCAAACCTCGCCATCTTGAGAAAGCTAGGCAAGTTTATTTCTGCAAGGCGGTGAACAGTTTAAATTTTCTTCAATGCTTATTTCATTAGCAATTTATAGAGGAAAAGAGGTATTGACATTCTGGTGGAAAACTCAAAAGTTTGTAGCAACTTTTGTCCAAAAGGTCTTTTCAACTTGCTCCTCTCCTAAATTAAAGAAAATTTAGTATACAGGCAAAATAGGACCCCAGGAAGGGGCTTGATTTTTTATTGAATTGTTTTTTTACAATGGAAACTCTACTTAGGTCACAAACACACATACACATTTTAAAATTATTTCTTCATACCTTGCATTATCGACCAGCCCTTTAATAGATTCTGCTGTTAAAATACCCTACTGCAGCTTCTTAACAAGCTCTCAGCTGGGTTTTCCAGATTTTACTCTGGAAGTGGGATTGGTGAGAATTCATTACCCTGACAATGGTGAGGGGTGTATGGGGGCAATTCTTGTCAGGTTGGATGCAGACCCAAAACTCTTAAAGAGAATGCCATGCTGGCATTTGCTTTCACACAGGCAGCAGGAGTCCTGGCCCACAAACCAGAAAGAGGACAAGAAACAGCCTTCCCTGGCTGGTGAATCTGCAGGGCTTTTATTCTCAGCAGAGGCAAACTCCCCAGCCCAGGGTGGTTTTGCACCTCTGGTGACTAGAAGTCCCTCTGTGGATCTGTGGTGTCAATACGGTGCTTTGTGTGAGAACCATAGCAAAGGCGCCAGCATTTCAGACTGCATCATACTGGATGCTAACATCTTATTTTTCCCTAGAATTGGCCTCAGCAGCTTCATTAATTATCAAGAGCATTTGGGCTTAAACCTGAATTGAAAGGTCTGCTCTGTTCAGTGGAATAGAGACAAATATCTAAAGGTCTTCAAACTATGAAGTGCTGAAAGGTAAACAAGTTTATACCAAATTATTTGACTCTGGCATTTCCTACATATTCAATGACCTATGAGGTTACTAGGATAAATACATGTTTTGAATAAGCTCTTCATTTGTTTTAGTCAAGGCAATTTTGCAAGTATGCCAGGACCATCTGGCCTAACTGTTGAGAATTAACAGCTCAGCATGAGCTCTGCCTGGGTTCCAATCTCAGAACCATACTTACCAGCTAAGAAACCTCAGGCAAGCTACCTAACCTTTGTGCCTCAATTTCCATATCTGTAAAATGGGGAGAATAAAAATTAGCTACATTACAGGGTTGCTGGGAAGATTAAATAGGATAATCCACACAAGCCCTTAGTATGTTCCTGGCACCCAGGAATGTTAAATAAGTTTTAGAGACTACAGTCACACCCAGTGTTTAGTGTTTGAATGAATAAATGAATCAGTAATTAAAAGTCTGCCTTACTAAATGTATGTCATCTATTTATGGGTGAAATTCTCAACTGTATATTGAGAAGTACTCAATGCTCTGAAACAGATGGACAAAACTGAGTCAGCCGTGCTTTCAGCTCAAATCCCCAGGCTCAGGTGACCAGAGAACTGATATTTGCATGTTACTTCAGAGCCATGTTCCAACCACAGCATGTTATATTAACTTTTAATAACCAGAGTGTTTGGGGCCTCCTGGTTTATTCATCAGTGAAGGCTTCTCAAAGTCTAAAAATAAAGACATTCTTCAGCCTGGCAGGGTGTCACACATGCCTGTCATCTTGGCAACCCTGGAAGCTAAAGTAGGAGGACTGCAAGTTCAAAGCCAGTCTCTGAAATTTAGCAGGGCCCTAAACAATTTAGTGAGACTCTGTCACAATAATAATAATAATAATAATGAGTAAGGGATGAAGCTCAGTGGTAAAGTGCTCCTGGGTTCAATGCCTGGTACCAAAACAAAAAACAAAGACAAGTTTTTAAAACCACAGAACCTTTCTCTCAAACAAGACCAGAAATACACACCTATTGTTTTCAATCCTCTAGGTGATACTTAAGATTTAGAATTTAGAGGGCCAGGGTTGTGGTTAGTTGGTAGAGCACTTGCCTAGCCTGTGTGAGGCACTGGATTCAATCCTCAGCACCACATAAAAATAAATAAAATGAAGGTTTTGTGTCCATCGACAACTAAAAATATTTTTTAAAAAAGATTTCGAATTTAGATTTCCATAATCTAAAATTGGCATCCATAACTGTCTGGATGTAAAGTGTTTGGACATTGGTTTCCAAGGGATACATACATCAGAATCCCCTGCCTTGTTTAATATGTTTGAAATGCCTTCTATAATGTATGCAAATAAACATGGTGAAATGACATCACCCACTCCTCTCCCACACATCCCTGTTCTCCCTAAAGACCGTGTGGCCTTAGAGAGCTGTTTGTTTGGTTATTTTTTAAAGGAAAGGTCCTATGAATCCTGTTCCGAGTTATCTCTGGAACAGTGTGAGCTTTTATAATCTCTCTCTGTATGTTTGTGGAGCCAGGCAGGCAAGGCTGACCGAGGGAAGGTGGTAAAGAAAGTAGCCACAGGCAAAACCCCTGCTTTCTCTTCCTCTGCCTGGAATGCCTTTATTTTAACAAGTGGCCACAGGGAGCTCCTGATCCTGGAGGCTGCCAGCAAAGGAAGCGACTGGGCATTCATTTACAAGGGGAAGGACCCTGCTACCAGATCTCATTTTTCATCTTCTCCACTCAATTCTTCTAGTTAATACTGAGTCAACTAAAAAGCCCACATATTCTCCAAAACAAGGTGAGTTGGCCTTGTCCAGACTTGCCCACCCTGGGCCCTTGCTCACAGCCCTTTGCCTGAATCATGCCCTCCAGTGCCCTTTTCTACTCTTCCCTCCCTTTGCCCATCAAAATGCCACCTCCTCAAAGGAGACTTTCCTCATCTTCCCTCAACCAGATGGGCTTTCTCTCCCTTTGTATCTTTAGAACACTGTGTAACCAATTTTTTTCCTTAACATTTAGCATGTTCTGCCTTATGGTAATTTGCATGTCTTTCTGCTACCACTTTCTGTAGTTCTTAAAAGGTATTTGCTCATTGTTATTTCTCCTGTAGTACTCAGACCCTCAATATTTGATAGGCTGAAGCCATCTGCAACTCTGGGTGTGTCCCATCCTGTGCCCTCACTCATCACTGTCACCTCCATTTGCAATGCCCTTGTTAAACATGAACTCATCTTCTTTCCACATCCAGTGCTTCTTAAAACTCATCATTTTCTGTCAGCCATACCATTTATCCCCTCCATGAACACTGGCTGAGAGGGTAAGTATGTATCAGGAGCCAGCAACAAGGTTGCTATACTCAGGGCTCTGTCCACCACCCCAGGTCCCCGGTGCCAAGATGCATAATACTGTGGCCTCTGGAGCCTTCTAGAATTCATACTCCTGGGGAGCCCCTCATTCCATTCCTTCTGCATTCAGGCCCCTGGCACTTTACAGAAGGCATCCTACCACAGCTACCTAACCCAGTCCACCTGCCTCAGGTCCCACTTCCCCATTGGTTCTACACACTGCCACCAAACTATTACCTTAAAACAGCTTATTCCTTCAAAAGTCACAATTTCAGGGAGGAAAAAAAAAGAGCCTCCTTAGCTTCAGTTCCTTAGGTTCCCCCTTAACCTGGTTTGGGTACTTCCTAACTTCCCTAGGTGAGCGTCGCTTTGCTTGATGTATCCTGAGCTCCTCTAACACACTCAGAGAGCCACAGACTTCTAACCCAAAGTCATCCCACAACTTCCCTGACCACCCAGCCCCTAGTTCCCTGGACTGCAGACCCTCTCCAAGAGTGACAGTATCCATTTCCATGATTTGACCTTCCCTCACATGTCGATGACTCCCTACCTTCTCTTCAGCCCCAAACTCTCCTTTGCTCCAGCTGCAGCTGGATATTTCTACCCAAATGTCCTGTGGCCTCCTCAAACTCAATATGGCCCCAACTGAACTCTTAGCTCTTTATGCATAAGCTTACACTGGCCCTCACCCTCTTCATACTCAATTTCCGGCTTGCTCTCACCCCCAAGTTGGTCCCCATGTCCGGTTGATGGCATTCCTTGAGTCTCTCAGATCCACCTCCTCTGACCCTGTCCCACTGTTCATAGCCTTTCATCCTGACAGCCTTTTACCTAAATAATATGATAGCAACCTGATTGGATCCGGCCTCCTCCTTCCCAATCCATGCCATCAGGGTGATTTCTAAAACGGTATGGACTCGTGTCCCTTCAATATTGGCTACTGACTTATCTCCTGCACTCCCCTTCCCTTCTGATTTATCCTCCGGTCTTACTGAGCCACTGTACCTCCCCAGTGTGTCTTGCCTCTAGCTGTTCCTTGCCCATAATGCTCTCCTCACCCCAACTGCCAGGACAATTCCTCTTGATTCTTCGACACCCAGCCCCTGTGCAATTGCACCCCCTTCATGAAGTCCTTCCTCCCTTCCTCCAGCAAAGTTAATGCCACCTTCTTAGTATTCCTTGAATGCCTCAGTATCTTTCTGTATTGCATATGAGATGCTATATTAAGTTACTTGAGCTAAGTTATGGGCACCTACCAGGGACTATTTATCCATGTTTTTATACCCAGCTATAAGCACAGCAGCTTATACATGATAGGTGCTCAGTTCATACTTGTTGAATTCAGCTGAGGTTCTTCCCTGCATGGGTGTATCTGATTCTTGTCACATTTTATCTTATGTGTAAGTGTCTCGTTGTTATGGATAGGTTCTAAGGTCATAAAAAACACTTGTACTTCTGGTGTCTTTTCTATGTCTTGCAAAAAATGAACACTCAATAATTATTTGTTGATCAGTTCTCATAAGGAATTTTTGTTTCCCTTTAAACTCATTTCCTGTCAAGTCTGAATTCTTCAGTTTTAAGGGTCCTCCATAAATTTACACCACCCTAAATTATATACTGCCCCATATTCTTTACCTGTTGGACAATAAGCTACTGAGAATAGGCCTGTGTCTATCTATCTTCTGTATCCCTAGGTAGCTAAAGGGCCTAGAGGTTCAGTGATTATCTCCAAAATTAATTAAAAATGGTAGGCATCTGGGGGGCTGGGGTTGTGGCTCAGTGGTAGAGCGGTCGCCTAACATGTGTGACACACTGGGTTTGATCCTCAGCACCACATAAGAAAATAAACAAAATAAAGGTATTGTGTCCATCTGCAACTAAAAAAAAAAAAAATTTAAAAAATGGTAGGCATCTGTTAACTTGGTCAACTAAAGAGGATATGGATGAGCTGCTAAACAAGAATTTACAGGAAACTAGTAAGTCATACAGGCTTTAGGAAAACTGAAGGAAAAAAAAAAGTCTACTGAGCAGCTGTACAAACATCTCTAATCTTATACGTAACACAGATGCCGAGAGAATCCATGACTGCCACCTTGGGATTAAAAAACAAAATCTCAAAGGTGACTATGAATCTCTAGAAACCCCTACAGTAGTCTTGATTCAGATTAAGACATGGTTTTAAGAACTTTTATCCAAACTTCCCACAAAAGTTTGTGTAGCACTAATCTTAAGGAAAAGGGGACAAAATGGAGAATCTCATATGGGTGTAGAGTAGACATAGAAAGTGTTAGAAGAAAAACTGGGGACAAGGCAGTAGAATTATGAAGGATGAACAGAAAAGGCAAGGAGGGGGAGAGGAGGCAGAGCCCAGGGTAAAAAAAAAAACAGAATCAAGATGTCTGTTGAGCAGATTGTACAAACATCTCCAATCTTATTAAACTTAGATGACAAGAGAGTCCATGACTGCCACCTTGGGATTAAAAAAGAAAAAAAGCAACTCAATAAAAGGTTGCCATGAGGGGCTGGGGTTGTGGCTCAGTGGTAGAGTGCTGGCCTAGCACATGTGAGGCCCTGGGTTCGATCCTCATCACCACATAAAAATAAATAAAATAAAGGTATTGTGTCCAGCTACAACTAAAAAATAAATATTAAGGAAAAAAAAAAAGGTTGCCATGATCTATCTGGGCAACTCAGAACTGGAGAAAACCAAGAACCACCTCCTGGAGTGACACCCCCACTGCACAGAGCTCCTTCCTGCAAGAACATCCTCCGCCCATAGGAATGACCAATAGGAAGTGTTGTAGACGAAGAAGAAAGTTATATTCCCCTGGGGAGGGGAAAAACAAACTTTTTCCTTTTAATAGCAGTGGCAAAAGAGATAGTAAAATGAGAAGCCACACCCAGATCCATAGGCTAGGGAAGGAAGGTCCCTACCCAGGGACAGGCTGCCCTTTTCTCTGACTACTGCTCACCACCCACATCTTTGCTGCTCCAAATTCTCACTTTCTGACTTTGGCTCACAGCCGTTTCACCAGCCAGTAACCAAGGAAGGGAGTTTTAGCATTTTGGACCTCACTAGGCTGTCTCCACTCCATCAGTGCTAATCCTGGGCCACTGCTTATAAAACATCCTGGGGTATGCATATTCAGACCTTAATGGTAAATGCATTCCCAGTGCCTGCACATATCTGAGTTCAGCATCTTACATAGCACAAGTGATGTTAACACAGGTCTTGGCATACATGAGGGGAAATAAAATGTGCCAGCCTCAGGTTCTGAGTTAACTTCACCTTGTTAAGATATGATGTGGGAGAAACTGCACAGAAAGCAGACAGTAGGAAGAGGGAGAGATGATACAAAAGACAATCACAAGTTCCAGCTGGCACCTCTCCGGCTACCATGGTGCCTGGCCAGGGACCAGGAAGGCTTCACGTCCTGGCTCGTCCCCCATCTCAGTTTCAGTAGCCTGTGCCAACAGACACATCAGCCTTGCTTTTCAGCAATTCTCAACTGTGACCTTGGCAGCTGAGCTCTAAGGTCATCACTCCTTGGTACCTAGTTGGCTTTTAAGTTTTCCAGTCTCTGGTTAGTCCCATGTTTGAGGGGCTTTGGCTGACAGTCCTATCTACATTAAGAATCTTCTTTATAAACTCAAATCCAAGAGTCATCTCAGCTGCACTCTGTACAGCTCCCAGCAGATGCGCCAAATATTTCTGATGCAAGCAGTGGTTGGGGGAGCAACAGAATGAGGCTGATTTTTTTTACACACACTGTGTGGTGGATCCCAGTTTCACATCTGTATTTGGGCCTCCACGGAGCATGAGGTTCCATTAAGTTTCCTGGAGAGAACTGTTACCACATGCCACAGTCAAGCCCAGGGTCCTCCACCCTTCTTCCTGCCATGTTTGTAGCTAGAAATGACCAACCTTGTAGGGTATCAAGTTATTACATTTGTAGGGTACCAGGTTATGACAATACACCTTTCTTCTAAAACTAACTCTTGGGAAAAGTTTATAGGAGGTTCCCACAGGTTACCAGATGCCACCTGCTCACAGACTACACCCAGCATACCCCAGAGGAAAGGAGTCAGTGTCTGTGATGGTTGCTAAGGTTGCAAGGAAGCCATGGGAGAACAGACCTCAGGCCCAGGCCCAGTGAGATGCAGGATGCCAAGCTCTGCCCTACTGGTTCTGAAGGATGAGCTAAAGGCAGCAGGGTGAGTTTCTGGGGTACCCCAGTGAGCAGTGTGTCGGGGAGGGCTTCTCTTAGGACCCAGGACTTACATTGAGTTCAAGCCTGCCCTAATTCTAAAGGGCCCAAGCACATCAAGTCTAAGTAAAACCTCATGAACATCCTGTTGGATCTCAGGTAATCACAGGGGGAGCAGGCTCGGATTTCAGCTTTGGATGCCACATGACTGCCTCAGTGAATTTCAAAGAGGGATTTGGGTCCAGAGGCTCCACTACTACTCTCCTTCCCCGCAAGCAGCGGGTGACTCCTTTAGTTCTACCTGGTTTCCAACACTACCTCACCTTCCCTGGGATCTGGAGGCCCGCCCTCAGCCTGGGCCCAGCTTCCGCTCTCCCACCCTTTGCTTCCATCCTTCAGGAAGCCCTGATCCCATTTCTGAACCTCCTGGCACTAACTCAAGGTTCGTGGCCCCACCCTCACAGTTCGTGCCTGCGGAGTGTTTGCTCCCAGCTGCCACTGCATGGGTCCTCCATGGCAGCCTGCCTTTCACACTCTCTCCTCCGTGCTTTGGGCCATGCCAGTGAGTACTGTCCCTTGAAACTGCATTGTTCCCATTAATGTGCATGCACCCTTGAGATCCCTCTCTCCCTCCTCTCCCTAGTCCAGCTATACCACCCTCAGCCCCACTGAGGGGAGCCACCTCCAAGTTCACAGCATGCAAGTCCAAAACCCCAGGGTGAGGCTCAGCTGACTTCCTCAGACAGGGCTGGCATGATAGTTCAGGCTAAGAGAACAAGACACTGAAATTGTTCGCCTCGCCCAGGCCTTAGACCCCTCCCACCCTCATAGCTGCAATCTTAAAGGCAAGGGAAAGAGTTGGTTGGAGGGTCCACCTGGCTCCTTCCCGAGCTCCTTCCCTGAGCTACCATGGGAGCCACTGCTCTGAGCCATTAGGCAGCAGGCTTTCCCACCAGGCAGTCTCACTTGGTTAGAGAAGGCCGGGTTTGGGAGCACTCCTTCCAGTCTGCCAGTGAGGCAGGGACCCTCATGTCATGGCAGTACAAGTATTTCCAGCTCTTGGAAGCTTGAGTTAGGAGGAAAGCTGTGGAAGCCAGGCGGGGCTTTCAAGCTGCCCTGCAGACTCCCATAGATGGCCACAACAAGGGACGACATTTGGCTTTCTCCAGGTGGGACAGGAGAGAACATTTTACCTCAGGGCACACATTCACTCCTACCTACTAGCTGAGGGATGCTGGACAAGAGGAGTCACCACTGTCCACTCACCTCAGCTAGGCAGTGGGGTCTACACCATGGCTGCTAGGGACACAGGCGACTCTGAGAGCTCCACACCCGCAGCTGCTGCTACCAAGGACAACCCTGTTGACAATGACAGGGCACAGCAGGAGTTCCTGCTCACCTCCCACACATCCCCATCGGGAGCCACAGAGCTCCAGGATAGTACATCCCCCAGGTAGCGGGAGCTAGCTCACCAAGCACCGCCACCATCAGCTCGTCCTCACAGTATCCATTTCACTTAAGAGAAAAATCACGTAAGGTCCCACTCCTAGGAAGCTGGGATGCCAGGAATTGAATCCATGGGGATCCAGGATTGGTGACCCCCAAACTGGTACTCTTAACCTCATCCACTAAACTGTGTCCATGTTCAAGGGGAAGCAGAAACAGTTTGTCAGCAGCTAGCAGCTGGACCAGACAGCTGCTGGATGTTTTCTTTGAAAAAAAAGGGCTGCCTTCTCCCAGGTTAACTGCAACCAGGAAGGACGTCTGCACCCCGCTGTGCGCTCCTCTTTCCAACACTTCCAAGAATCAACCTCCTGCTCAGGGTGGACCTTGAGTTTCTTATTAGAGACCAACGTGAGCACGGAGCTTCACACTCACAAATGCGATGATGGTATCCATGAACATGAACTTTCTTGTTAACAGGGAAAAATGGCTACTGAGTGCCCCCAGGCCCAAATGCTCCTGAAGTGTAAATGTGTCCCCTCAGTTTTCCATGGGAAATCATTCCTTACGTCTGCCTTGACGGCCAGGGTGCTTGTTCCACCTATTGGTCCCTTTAGACCACTAAAAACAAGAACCCAATCAAGCATCCCTCTGTTGTCAACATACCAAACCTTCTCTCGTAGGTGGACCTCAGTCTGAGGATGGAAAAGTACCTTCCCTTCCCGTTTACACCATTTCTGGGAGAATCTCCTGAAGGGTGGAAGGAAGTAGCTTTGCCTGCTCTTCTTCCATTTGCTCAGCAGTGAGTCTGGGTGTGGTCAGGAGCACAGGAAGCTCTTACCTGTGCAGTGAAGAAGGCTGGGGTGAGGGATCCCGAGGGCAGGGCTGGGCTGTTGAGAGCGATGGAGCCGAGGTCGGTGCCGGAGAGCACCAGAGGGGGCGCAGAGATTTCCAAGCCTTTGGGCTTTTTGCCCTTTGGGGGAAGAGATGGAGACTTGGTCTTGGAGCCTGACGACAGGTTCAAGGGCTCCAGGGAATCCGAGTCATGGCAGGCAGCCTCCAGGAAGAGGCTTCTGTGTTCAGAAGGGAGCGGTGAGTTGGGGGACAGGGATGGGGACCGAGAAGAGGAGGGTGAGGCCGAGGAGATGCTGGCGGCATTTGGCAACATTAAAGAGGAGATCTTGGCTGAGACGGACGAGGCCAGGAAGGCGGACGCCGCAGCAGCCTCGGGCGTGGAGGGCAGGGACACCACCGGCCTGGTGATGTGCTTCTCGGTTTTGTTGGTCACAAACCTGATCACAGTCCTGACTTCTTCCACAGGGGGACTGTCCTCAGGCGGCTCCTCCAGCTTCTCTGTCTTGATGGCCTTGAAGGCCTCGGGAGGGTTCTGCAGGGAATTAATGGTGAAGGACGAGTACAGGCCTGAGTGGATGTATTCATTGCGGCTCGTGCTTTTGAGGGCGGACAAGCCGTGTTTGTGGGCCTCGCGGCCCTCATGAGGCACCTTGCAGTCACTGTCCTGCAGCAAAAGGCTCTCCCTGCTGATCTCCACCGCGTGAGGATCCATTTTGAGGATCTCTGGGAAAGAGACGAACTTGTACACAAACTTCTGCCCAATCACCTTCTTGATGATATTCTGCAAATACAAGAGTAGACATTGAAAACGTGAGTGTACCCGAGACGCCACATAAGGGGCACACTGTCATGGCCAATGTTGCCAGAAGATGCCCCCAAATATCCCTGATGAGCACATGCTGGCTAAAGAGGAGGGGGAGGAGAAGTCAGAGGCCAAAGGACCAGACTTGCTTTCCCATTCTGCCAACTTCAGCAAACTGCCATTTGTGGTCTCCTGGTCTGGAAAGTGAGGATGATTATTCCCAATGATACAGTAACAGTTGCTATTTAGTAGGTAATTACTATGTGGCTGGGATTGTTCATACCTGATCTCATGCAGTATGAAAAGCAATCCTAGGAGGAAGACGTTAGTATTCCCATTTTAAAAGTTAGGAGGGCCGGGGAGGTGCCTCCGTGGTAGAGTGCTTGACTAGCATATATGAGGCCCTGGGTGCCATCCCAGCACTGAGAAAAATAAATGAATGAAAAAACAGGAGATAAGCTTAACCCACTTAAATAACTGCACAGCCACCCAGCAGATGGGTGGTAAGGCAGCCTTTGCAGAACCATGATGTGGTACTGTCTTACCAGAAGTCAAGAGAAGGGGGTGAGACAGTAATGGGGAAGCACCCTGCAAACTGCAAAGCAGTAAGTAAGGAAAGACATCACCAAATGCTGCCATGCTTTCTCAAGTCACAGAGCCACTGTTGCCACTGGAGGAAAAACCAATCACCTACTTAGACATCTGTGACATTCATATAGTGTTCTAAGTTCCTTGTATCTGCTTCAGGCTCTTCAATGTAGGAACCCTCAAACATTAAAATGTAAACAAAAAAATAACAATTGCTGCAAAAGTTGAGAGCTAGTAAAGGCTGTACTGTGTTGGAGATTTATGAAATCGATAGATAGATTCCCTGCAGAGCCTTCCATATTTCACATTTATCTACCAAAGAGCTTGCTGTGTGCCCCACTCTGTGTTTGACTACCGGGATCCCAATGCTCAGGGGAGACAAAGATGGCGCCCCTCTAGCACCAACAGCTAGCACCATTCTTTAAGGAAAGGACTCTGAATGTTTCTTTGTAAACTGTTCCTCCTGCAACTTGGGTACTAGTTTCAGGAAAAATAAAATCATCTGGAGAAAAAGAGCCGTAGAAACAGCTGCTACTGAGTGCCTTGCTGCTCCAGTCATCCCTTGTGCAGGCCACCTCTCAGGGTCCCCAGGCCGACCTTCTTGGAAAGCAAGAGGTATCATGCTTCCACCTCCAAGACATCACAAGCTTGGAGACGGGAGTCATCTGTCCCAAACCACCAAGATCTACTGGTTCTAAAGCCTGAGCCTTTTCACATTTCCATACAAATGTGGAGGGAGAGCATCAAAGAACCCCCCAGGAGAGAGGAGATTGAATGAAGTTTGTTTCTTTTGCAAACATGGTTGGGTTCTAGATATAGGCATGTTGGGGTTTTGCTGTTCTCTTGCTACATATGGCATCCGATCTGCCTTTTGCTCCCTTAAGTGAAACAGGAAAAGGTGCATAGTGTCACGCCAAGGAGATTTTCAAGAAAGGTAACTAAGAGAGGGACAGGAAATCCCACTCACTTGAGTCTGGGGAGGCCTTGCCCAGCCCCGGCACTCAGGGAATTTGTCCTTGCCAAGGGACATATTAGACTGGATTCCCAGCTGCACAGTCCCGGCCTCCTGGGCCCTGGCCTGCTACCTACACCACGCCATCCCACCGCTCCAGGTGACCTCATTCCCACACTCACACTGGCACACCTTCAGAGAACTGGGGAACTGAGAAGTTCCACCTGGGCCTGGCTGGCAGCTCTGCAGGGGACAGCAGCAGCTGGCGAGAGAATGTGCCAGGGGACACCAGTTCCCAGCGGGAAGAGATTAAGGGCGTCACAGACCCCACCTGACCCAGTATTGGTTCCTATTAGAAAGTAAGCGTGCAGGCCTGGGTGCTTCCTCTGCAAGAATTCTGGGGTATTTTTTTGGTTTACTCATAATATTTTCCTCTCTAGGGAAACACTCTATTTTTTCCTCAGCCAGTTTGAACCCTCATCTAAACTGAGGTTTTTGAGCCTAAATAATTATACAGAAGAAAGCAAAAGAGAAACCATACGTTCTGAGTTTTTTCTTTTGGCAAATATAATGTTCAAAAAAAAAACACTTTCATTTTCTTACAGGCTCAGAACATAAGGTCTGAGGAAGGATTATATTCATGAGCAAACCAAGAGATAATTAAGGGCTGCGATAAGATTGATTTTAAAAAGTCTCTCCTTGTCAAAAAATGGTAGGCAGCTGAGCGTGGTGGTGCACACCTGTCATCCCAGTGATAGAGGCTGGGTCAGAAGGATTGCAAGTTTGAGACTAGCCTCAGCAACTCAGCAAGAATCTTGACAACTTAATGAGAACTTATCTCAAAAGGGCTGGGGATGTAGCTCAGTGGTAAAGCAACCCTAGGTTCAATCCCCCAGTATGGACCAAAAAAAGTTAGAAATTCAAGAAAAAGGACCTGACAAACATCCCATGTGACTTCCAACTGACCAATGGATATGCTATATCGGACAATGGAATATTACCCAGCCAAAAAAAGTATCAATGCATGCTTAGGAATGAGAATTCATTGTACTAAGTAATTATAAAGGCCACATGTTACAATTCTGTTTAAATTAAATGCCAGAATAGCAAAATCCACACAGTCACAAAGTAGATCATGGTTACCTAGGACCCAGGGGAATGAAGCAATGGAGGATTGTGGCTTAAAGGGCATGGGAGTTTCTGTTTGGGGTGATGAAGATGTTCTAAAACTGATTTTGGTGATGGATGTGTAATTCTGGATTGAGTCAAAGCCACTTTACATGAGTGAATTTTATGGCATGTGAATTATATCTCAATAAAGTTGTTTTTTAAAAAGAACACAAAAGAATTTTACACGTTTCAATGAAAGGCAGTGGGCACCTTCTCCGGCTAGATGGTGACTGCTGCCACCTGCTCATCCCGACTCCGCAGATAAAGAAAGGAGACATGGGGAAGGGTCTGTATCAGTAGCTGCTGCTCTGTGGTGAGGGCAGGTCACCTGGGCAAGTTTCAAGAGCAAGTTCATGTGGCGATGGGCATGGAGCCGATGTAATAAACTGGCCAAAAGGAGGAAGTGTGGCCTTTGGAAACAACCAGGGTGGGTCTCGCTTCCTGGACACCAAAGAAAGAGGTGGATTCAATCTGGCTCCCAAAACCTTTGCAGGGGCTGATGGCTGAAAGTGGACCAGGGCAGGAGGACAGGAGGGTCAAACAGACCATACAGGTCAGGGGTGTGCAGCCCAGCATGGCTGGGAGCTCAGTGCAGCCCCAGGGATGCCTGCTCCCACGACAGCAGCTGGTAGGGAAGTCCTTCCACATCAGTGAGGATGCCTGCGGCTGGAGAATGAGAAAGAAGGTGGGTGGAGGGGGTGCATCCTGGCAGCCAAAACGATAGCTTCCATGTTTTGTAGGGGGTGGTCGGGTGGTGGGGAGTACTGGGGATTGAATTCAGGGGCACTCAACCACTGAGCCTCACCCCCAGCTCCATTTTGTATTTTATTTAGAAACAGAGTCTTACAGAGTTGCTTAGCACCTCACTGTTGCTGAGGCTGGCTTTGAACTTGAGATCCTCCTGCCTCAGCCTCCTGAGCTTCTGGGATTACAGGCATGCACCACTGCGCCCAGCTGATAGGTTCTTTTTACTTATCTTCCTGGGCAGACCCTGGGAATGTAGGGAGGATGGGTCATGTATGTTTTAAGGCCTCTGAGGTCTCCAAAGGGAAATTTCTTTCCAAGACTGTCTGCTGATTAAGCTCACAGCATAAGCAATAATAACAGCTAGCACTTGCTAAGCACAGATTATCTGCCAGGGTCTGCTTGAAAAACCTGATGCCCATCATCTCATTGAATCCTCCGGGAGACTGGAACCTTATTATGCCCATTTGAAGGATGAACACACCAAGGCTCCAGAAGTGTAGATTATGCATGGTTACAAGCAAGCATGTGGGGAAGACAGAGGGCACCCAGGCATTCTGACTCCTGAGCGTTTGGCCATGACGGAGGGTGATGCAAGTTAGCCCAGGACACCACAGTGCCTGGGTAGGGTTCGTATTATGTTAAGTGATGAAGACATTTAGAAAAAGTCTGCTTTTCACCCCTTCGATCCCAGCCTCACAAGTGTTTGTTGCTTCTAGTTGCCTAGCAACCTGACAAATCTGGTGTGTGTCCAGCTGGGCCAAGGGATTCTCAGCATGGTTTGAGAGAGAGGGCCGCACATCTGCCTCCTCCTTTATGTGCATGGGACCAGCCTCTCTCTCGTAATCTCCCATGAAGTGTGTACTGGCTACCGGGGCCAACCCCACCCCCTACTCCCCCACTCCCTCACTCCCTTACCCCACACTGCAGGTCAGCCAAAGGCAGCAAGGGTGGGGTCAACTCAGAGAAAGGCAAAGCAACAGTCTCCTACAACAGACCCCGAGGGAAATAAGAGCAGACAGGAGTGACTGACACCATGACGCAGCTACAGTGTCATCAGGCAAAGCAGGAGCCCAGGCTGCAGGCAGTGCAAAGCGGGGGCGGGGCTTGGGAAGCCCAGGGAACCCTCCCCAGCTCACCTCCCGTGACAGGATCTCTGTCATCTCACCCAACCAGGGCACAAGACAGAGTTGGCAGGTCCTATTTTGTTTATTTGTGTGCTGCCTGCTGCCCTGACAGGTTACAGGCTTCCCTGCAGGAACATGGGTGTGTCCATGGGTGTGCTTAAATACATATGGGCACACAAACCCACAAGCCTACTCTGCCATGTAAATAATCCCAAATAGAGTGATCCCCTACCTAGGTATGGGGGGGACTTGTTCAGATGCTCAAAATTCCTAAGGAACTTTAAAAAATATTTTCATTATATTTTATATAATAATTTTAATATTATATTTACATAAAATTTTTAATATTATACTTTATGTAATACAAAATGGCATAGTATTTGCATGTTACCTATGCACACACTCCATATATTATAAGTCACCTCTAGATTAATGACAATCCCTAATACAATGTTAATGCCACATAAAGAGTTGTTATACTGTACCATTTAGGGAATAATAACAAGGAATAAAATTCTGTTTATGTACACAGATGCAATTTTTTCCTCAAAAATATTTTCATAATTGTAGTAGGTAGATAAGGAATATTTCTATTAAGTTTTATAATTAAAAATACCAATTATATTCAGAAGTCAGTAATGAAGGGATGCTTTTAGAATTGAACTTACCTCCTTAGTTATAATGTTGTTAGGCTAATATTAAAATAGGCTAACTAAATGTTTATTGGATGCAGGGCTCTTTAACTATCTGTAGGGAGAGCTGAAAGAAGTTCGAAGTCAGAGGCTTCAAACCCCAACAGACACAACTTTCTAAGGCTCACTCAGAGTTCCGTGACTATGTGTCCCACCTCCATATGATTTTTTACTGGCATTTTAAAGCTGAACACTCCCAGGCACTGAGGCCATACGCACACCTACAACCTCACACCTCCCTTGAGAGCTTGATAAACTGTAATTTCATCCATCCACCGACTCGGCAAATACCTGCTGGATGTGCCTGCCCATCTGTGCCGGTGTGGCACCCTGATTCTGATCTAAGGTCATGCATCTGTCTGTCTGGTGCTCTGACTTGTTACCGAGGCTCCCATTTCTTCCCCAGGGAGATTCAGACAGCGATGGGTTTTCCCTGGATATGCTCTGACTGCCCCGCTGGTCCAGAGAGCTCCCAGCTCTGCAGACCTCTGCCCTCTGGCTTTGCAGGTTTGCCACCTTGCTCTCAAAAGTGAAAAAAGCCAGAAGCTCACTCTGCAAATAGGAGAAATTACTTAGAGAACCCTTCCTAATGCCTCCGCACTGATAGTAGACCTGGGTAACCTCGACAGTGAAAGAGATCTTTCCAATAAACACCCACCAACCACATCACAAGGGCCGCGGCTAGGATTTAGTCCAAACACTACTCCTGTCTCATACTAGCCATGGGCCTCAGTTTCCTTATCTATAAAATGGGAACAAATCTATCTACCTAAAGCCATATCAGAATGCCCAATACATTCATGCATCATAAGTTCATAACGTATATTTGGCTTTTACTGTTACTGCCATTATTTTGACTCTTCCATTTAAGCAAAAACAAAAACACCTCTGTCGGCCCTGAGGACAATTTATTAGTCCATATGAACCCTCTTCGAATGCTGTGAATATTCCACTTGCTTTATCCACAGTTCTGGGTAACATGATCCATGGCACAGCAGGCAGAATTACTTGTGGTTCACATCCCTCAACCAAGCTGGGGAAACATGATGCTTTATTTATTGGGTTGAGACAAGAAATAGACGCCAGGCTTACAGGACATCATGCCTAACATGGCCAGCGCTTGATATTCACCAGGAAGAAAACCTCACACAACCCAATGAATTCCAGGATGGGCGGGGGGAGGGTAGCCCACAGGGAGCAACCCCTGAATCCAGGTGAGCCACATAGATGCCAATCGCATCCTACAACAGAGATGTAACACCAGGCCCTGGAAGGCGGCACAGACACTAACCAGTCAGCCAGCTGATCACACTGTTGTCCACTGCCTCTGAGAGCAGGAAACCTGCTCCCAGGCAAGGAGGAGGAGCCTGGCTTCACGGTATCAGCTGTGGCCAGGGATTTTGCTAGAGCTCCCGGTGGAGGCCAATGGAGACCCCTAGTCCTAAGCACCTGCCATTAAGGTCCCTGGCACAGGGAACCAGGAGTTTGAGTGTCATCTCTATCATGGTAGGTCTCCTGTGGAGAAGGAGCCTGTAGGTGGAGAGGACAGAAGAAAGCAGGGAGCACTCCTGAGGGCCCCCCTCTTGCTGGGCACACACAGCCATCTTGCAAGATGCACCCTCCTGCCCTGTTTTAAAGATGAAGCGGTCAAGGGTCACCGCTTTTGCGTGGCCAGTGAGGTTACATCCATTTTCTACCACATAGGGTGGGTTAGATACGGGGAGAGCCGTATAACGGAGCACCTCATGCTGTTTCAGAGGACCGTTCAGTGTTCACGTTTCCTTGTATCTTTAAATATATACACATTAGGTGAAAGATGATAGTATGTATGGGGGGACCCTGTTATTTTAATGAAATTATTTTCTTTATAGATCCATATGTTTAAATGAAAAGAGAAAGAAAAATTAATCTTGAAAGATGTATAAAATGTTTAACGGTGTATTTAATATTTCTTTTTGCTTACCTGCATCTTCACATTAAAAAAAACTAATATGCATGTATTCTGTATTACTTGTCAACCTAAGACCCTGCCCAGGATCCTACAGCTTGTACTTGATGGGGCTGAAGTCTGAACCCAGCTGTTCCAGCGCAAAGCCCCAAGCCACTGCTGTTCCACCAGCAAACCCTCTTCCAGAAGGCAGCTGCACAGGGCCCAGAGGCTGCAGCTGAAGATAATGTGCCCTGTGTTCAGAGAAGAGCAGCGCAGGCCGAGGAGAGCCTGGGAGCCAGCTCTGAGCTAAGGAGGCTTGGCCCTGCCTTAAGAGTGGCCTCTTCCAGCTGCTCCTGAGGAAGAGCCTGTCAGGCTGTTCTCCACACCCAACAGAACTGCCACTGTGGGACAGAGGAGGCGCCTGCTTTGAGGGACATGCTGGCATGAGACACCAGGACCCAGCAGGTTTGCAAACCTTCAGATTGCTCCAGAGGACAACCTCTAAGCAGCACAATATCCAATGGCTGACGGTGACAGCCAAAGGCAGGAAGCTCCTGTCCACCATGCAGAGTGTGGCTGTGGCCCCCACGGCCCAGCACCTCAGAGCACCCACCCGCCCAAGCAGAGCAGCAGCTCACAAAAAGGCAAGGCCAGGAGCCCTGATGGGCCAGAGGTTACTTGGAACCAATGCTGGCATAAGCAGACCAGGGTTCAAATCTTTGCCTCTCTACTTACTATGACCTTGGGAAAGTTGAACTCCTGTAAGCCTCCTTTTATACAGAGTTAAAACGGGAATAAAAATACCTCATAGGGTAGTTCTGTTCTAAAGAATTACATATGCCAGTGTCTTGCTCATACGGGTCCTTAAAACATGACCCTTCCCAGAGGAACCTGCTAGCGATGATCTAAGTGTACAGAATGCTCATTATGCCACACGGTCTTCTTGTATTCTGCCTTCAAGCAACCAGGATTCCTTAGATAGTACCTCACTTCGCAGTTGACAGCAGCTCACACATGGTTTCACGTGAGCCTCCATTTTTACACCTGAGGGACCGTAAAGCTTGGAGGTGGGTCCCCACCATGACCAAGCAGAAGAGGCAGAGCTCCAGGCCATGGGCTTCCCAACTGGGACCCCTTCTGCTGCTCCTCGTCTGGTTTCCCGCTGGAACACAGTCTGACTCGCACTTTCCTAGCACAAAACCCAAATCACCCTCTCCAAGGTTAGAACAAGTGATGCCTGTGGACTCACACTGGTTCCTTCCCCTGAACGCCTAAGCACTCTTCCAACAAGGAGAAGAAACCTTCCTATGGGAGACTCCATACTAGGCTCTGCTTCCTCTCCATCTATGCCATCTGACCTGGAGGGGACACCGAGCAGTCAGCTGGCCATTTGGGGGTTGGTTACAAATTTGTTTGGGGCAGGGTCACCTTTCCACCTGTCCCAGATGGAGGATCTCATGACAGGTTCCTTCTCTCCATCCACCTGAGCTCTTTCTAACCAGGACAGTCTACCCGCCTCTCCCTTCCCAAAGTGAGCTGAATGATGTCCCCCAAAACTCATGTCCACCAGAATCTTAGAATGTGACCTTATTGACAAATACAGTCTTTGTGGACACACTGATGAAGGGTGTCAAGTTGGAAGCCCGTGGATTTAGGGTAGGCGGTCAATTCAATGACGAATGTCCTTATAAAAAAGAGAGCAGGGAAGGAGACCACGGAAAGACGGAGGCAGAGACTGGAGCTGCTGGGATGAGCCAGGAACATCCTACTGTGGGAGCCGCCAGGGCTGGAAGGGGCCAGAGAACATTCTGGATCCTACAGAGGAAACTGTGCCCCGCAAATCCCTGACTTCACACTTCTGACCCCCCAGAGGCATGAGAGAATAATATCTGATGTTTCAAGCCACCAAATCTGTGGTCATCTGTTATGGCAGCCCTAGGGGACGATTAAACACCCTTTGTAAAGTCACCTCTGCACAGTGGGACAGGGGAGGCTGAGCCACAGGTCCCTGAAGTGTCCCTCCTGCCCTTCCCTTTCCCCTGTGATGCTTTGACACTGTGGTCCTAAGCCCTGGGCTAGGTGGGGCCTGGCCGCCCTTTGTCTAAAGCTCAAGTGTGGAATACGCAGCCTCACACCTGCCCACACACACTCCGCTTTGAACTTCTAAGCATACAGTGCTGCCAACCAAGGGCTCTAACTGCATCTCTGAATTGGCCAACTCCTCCAGCTCCCGGGGGGAGGTTTTTTGGTAGTTTGGGTTAAGATTTCTTTCTTTTTTGGTACTGGTAAGCTGCAGTGTGAACTGTCACACCACATTCAGCTGGCCTGGGGCTGGGGTGGGAGGGCTCCTCAGCCTTGCTGCCTGAACAACGGTGGTCCCCAAGGTGCTGCAAATGAGAAGAGCCATCTTGCTGGTGTGGCAGGACACCAGACCTGGCAGGCTCAGACTGGACACTGGACTACCTTCCTCTGTGGCAGCACTAACCTTCTCCGGGACTGGCAGCTCCTGTGGGGGCCTCAGGGGACACAGGTGGCCTGGGAGCATGTTCTCATCCTGGCTCTGCCACTTGTTTACTTAAAAATCGCCTCCCAGGCTGGAGACGGTGCTCAGGGTAAAGCCCCGGATTCAATCGCCAGCACCACACACAAAAAGTAAAGAATAAAAATAAAATGAAATAAAAATGGTCTCCCGTCTAGGGTCCTGGGGTGGCTTCTTGGGTCCTTTCCTGCTCTGACATTTGAGATGACAGATTCCTCTGTGACAAAAGGACACATGTCTGCTTGCTCCTCACCCATTCTACCTGTATCTGGCCCAGTGAGGTAGACAGAGTGACAGCAGGAGAGGGGAGGGACAGAGAGCAGGCAGGTGGTCACTGAGTGCAGGCCACCTGGAGAGGAGCAGGCAGGAAAGACAGAGGGACGAGACGAAGGCCATGCTGGGGGAGGGCAGCTGGGGGACTTCCGAGGCAGTGGGACTGGGGCTGGGTGGGGAAGGGTCTTTGGAGTCTCTCTGGGGACCACAGGACACTGGGGAGGTGCACAAGCAGAAGCCTGCCCAGTGCCGACCTGGCTTTCTTTAGGAGGCAACTTCTGGAGACATGGGTGTTATGGGGCCACATAAACCAGCACCTCCCATGCTCAGCTGGCTGTGGATCCTGCCAACAGTCCTTCCTCTGTCTTAGTCAAAACATGTGGGAGGGGTGTCTCTTCTTTCTGCCGGCCTTGGGGTAGTACCCAGCAACACAGGAGTGTAAGATTCCAGTCTGAGCCCAGGGACCTTAACATGGGATCCTGCAGCTTCATAATCCTGAGTGTGGACTCCTAGGCTGCTGGGCACAGTGGCACAGGCCTATAATCCCAGTGGCTTGGAAGGCTGAGGCAGGAGGTTCACAAGTTCAAGGCTAGCCTCAGCAAATGAGCATGGTCCTAATCAACTTAGTGAGACCCTGTCTCAAAATATAAAAAAGGGTTGCAACTTCGTGGTAAAGAACCTCTAGGTTCAATTCCCAATACAAAAAAAAATAGACTTCGAGGCTGAAAGCTCTGTTGCTGGTCAGCTGCTTCATCATGGATCTGTTATAAACCTCCTGGAGACTCAGTATCCCCAACCTCTCAAATGGGTCCACTACTGACCATGAGGACAAGTGCATCAGGACTTAGAAAACGAGTTAATAAATGTAAAAATACCTAGCGCAGTGCCTGACCAAAAACACGGCTCTCCATACACGTGAGCTTCCCTCCTTATGTTACCAATTTGGGGTAGGAACTGAGCGCAGGCAGGAGGTGGGAAGAGGCTGCACGGAGGAGCAGCTGGTAGATGGTGGGTGGCGGGTGGTGTGATGTGAATGTGAGGGTTTCTGTCAGTTTGTCTACACAACCCCTCAATTTTCCTGCAGCTAAAAGCCTAGAAGCAGGACCGCTGGTGCTGGCAAACGCAGACTCGGTGTGGGCTTGGGCAACAGCCTGACGCAAGTGGATCTGGCAGGCTGCGGGAGCTTTGGCAGGAGCCTGCTCATCAATGCGGTGTTGACGGTGCTCCCAAGGCTCCGGCTCATCCTTGTTCCTTAGCAACTGCCCTATTTGGGGGGAACTCTGAGTGCCGTGGGGAATCTGGCTTGGAAGCCCAGGCAAGACAGGAAGCACCCCCAGGTGACATGCAGTGTCTGTCCCCTCCCCCTGTAGCCCAGTCCCCTTATGCCGGCTGCTACATCCCGGGGCAAGGTGACCAGATTGGAAAACCTCCATGAGGCAGCTCAGCCACTCCACAGGTCTCAGGCAGCTTCCGGGCCCAAATGCTGCAGAGAGGCCCTGGCTACCCCTTTGGCCCCCAGACAAAAGCCCAGTTGCCATCTGTTGTCCTCTGAACCATCTAAGCAACAGAAATGGGATAAAGGGAAAAGAGACACCCAACAAAACACACAGGCTCTCAACACTTGGGCCCACGGCTAGCCACAGAAGGTTCCGTCCATACACAGGACACCACCAATGGAGTCCAGGACAGATGGGTCTTCCGTGGAATTCCACAGCCAACAAAGATGTTCTAGAAAGTTCTGCGATATGAACATTTGCTGGAGTTTTGTTCTTCCTCTGCTGTGACAACGTACCCTTTTATCTTCACAAAATTTATTTTGGGGATTTAAGAATCCCACCAGGGCCAGGCTTCTTGGCACCGAGGGCAGTGGAACTCGGGACTTGTATTATTAAAACTAACGTTCTCCTGCCCTGAGCACACCCAGTTTATAATGAATTACCCAATTAAATTAAGAAGGTGATGCGTTCTTCTTCCAGGAATATGTTGGCAATGACTTTGTCCCCACTGTTGTCCCCTAAACCCCTTCCAATGAAGTAAAGATGACCCAGGACACTGTGAGGCTAAGCGGTGGACAGGGGAGATTTCTCATTCTATCACCGTTATCATCTGCTGATAAGAAGGGAACTGGCAGAGTGTCCAGCCTCCCCCTGGGATGAGCATTCACTGCCAACAACCAGGACAAATGGTCTGTTGGATGGAACAGGATGAGGGATTGTCTGAGCTTCCAGGTCTTTCTGTAGCAACCTAGAGAGCCTGTGTCTCTGGCCCCTCGTGAACAGAAGGCAGCTGCCCACCTCATGTGACGCCAGCCTCCACCATCTTCCTCTCCCCGCAGGGGTTTCTGGAGCAGGGCCTGAGGGCCCTGGCACTGCAGGTGTGGTGGGGCCAGCTCACCCGGTGGGGAGAAACGGGTTCGCAGCCAAAAAGATCAGAACAGTAGGATCTGATGTGAAATGGTCAATGCCTAAGAAGAGGAAGAGGAGACGCAGATTTTTATTTCTAAAATGTGTAATCTGATCACGGGGCACTCCCTTGCTTTCACGGCTCCGTCAGATCTCGCCAGAAAGTGTCAACGATAGCATTGTGGGCCCCGTGTTCCACTCCCCACTCACATTCCAACCTCGTCTCTCCCTCCGTCCCTAAATAAATACTCTGCGCTTGGAAAAGTCACACTCTTTCACACTCCCTGCCTTGGCCCAGGCTGTTCCATCCTGGTATATTCCTTTCCAACTTTTCCCAGCTGGGTAAACTCATGCTCAGGCCTGGAGGCCCAGGCCAAGTGTCCTGACCTCGGGAAGCCTTCCGTCTGCCTTCTCGACCATTCCCCAGGAAGGCCGAGCTATGTCCATGGTAGCACTTCCCATGATTGGGGAGGCATTTTTTGATTTGCATGTCGGCATCCCCCATCGGCTTCTGAACAACCCAGGGTGGGGAAGGGTTTTGTCAGAGGAATGGCTGAATGAACGGCAGAGGTAAGGGAAAGGGACCCTGTCAATCGGAGGCAGAAGCAGGCTAAAAGCAACCCAGAACTTCTTTAAGAAGTGCAGATGCCGTGAATCTCAGGAGTCCCTCCTGCCCCTTAGATCTGGTGCACAGGTGTGTGGCGCGTGTGAGGGCCAGATACAGGCACGCTCCACCTCACTCTGAGACGAGAGATCCAAAAACTGATCCTGCCCAATGTTGTTCAGCAACAACAAAAAAGGAGCTGTTCGCCTGTTCATAAATACAATCTCTGGAAGAGATTCCTAAAATTACATCAGTAAATTTACCTTTCAGAATACTCAGTTTAAACCTAAGAGGGGAAAAGAACAACCCCACCCCAAACTGCCAACAATCGCCACTACATTAACAAACCCATCTCCTAGGACTTAAAGTGACACTGAGGAAAACACACTGTGTGGTAGGGGGCGACTGTGAGATGCCCTGGCTCAAAGTAAATGCCCTGTATAGTCTCCACCAGCTCCGGCTTCTGCACCTCCATGTGCAGCCACAGGTGCTTTCTGTGCCTCCCTGTGCCTCGGGGCTGGCCAGGGGTCCTTCAGTCCCCAGCCCCCCCGGGGAATACAGCATGCTGCTCCTGGCCTGGGCATCTCTCCTGTCTGCAATGCTAACTGGGTTTGCCCAGCAGCCTTCTCAAAAGTTGTGCTTGGGGAAGGCCATCTTTGGCAGGAAAACCCTGACCCTCTGACCTTGCCTTGTATGTATGTAGGGAGTCCAGAGAGATGCAGGTGGGGGAAGGAACTGCAGAGCCTGGAGCTAGATCTCAGCCACTACTGACCCAGGAGCCCCTGGGGCTGGCTTCTCTCCCCATTTCAGCTGTCTATTAAAGTCTTCTGCTATTCCAGATCATCCCAGTTCCTAAAGACTCTGAATCCCTCCAAGCCACCTTGTTCTTCTCCACCCTGCCTCACTCTGGGGACCTGGTGGGCTCCTGTCTCCAAGTCTACTATTGCCCCTGCTGCTGGGTTGAGCTGCTGTTTCTCATGAGGAGCAGCTTTCTTTTAGGATTTGCTGAATCTGAACCCTCATCTCCAAGGCTCTCCTTTTACTATGTAACTTTGAAAATCCAAATAAAAGCCTAGCAGTGTCTGAAATGTAGGGACACATTATAGGTAGAAATGTGTCACCCCTGAAGGTCCTAACTGCCGGTATCTGTGACTGTGGCCCTATTAGAAACAGGATCTTTGATTGAGTAGAGAGAAGTGATGGGAGGGGAGGGGAGGGGAAGGGGGGAATGGAAGGGCAGCAGAATAAAACAGACATTATTATTGCTGTGGGTATATACGTGACTGCATGATCAATGAGATTCTGCAACCTGTACACTCAGAAAAATGAGAAATTATATCCCATCTGATTCAAAAGTATGATATGTCAAGATCATTGTACTGTCATGTGTAACTAATTAAAACAAATAAATAAATAAATAAATAAAAAAGAAACAGGATCTTTGCAGATGTGACCAAGTTAAGTGGCATTCATACTGTATTAGGATGGGCCTTCATCCAATGACTGTGTCCTTACAAGGAGAGTCACAGAGACACAGAAGGAGAACACCATGTGTCAACAGAGGAAGAGAGAGTAAGGTGGCTACAAGCCAAGGAATGCCAAAGACTGACGGGCACACAGAAGCAAGGAAGAGGCAAGGAAGGTGCCTCCGGCCATTCAGAGCAGCCCAGCCCTGCAGCTGCTGACACCTTGACTTTGGCCGTCTAGTCTCTAGAACCGTGGGAGAATTCATTTCTGGTGCCTGAATCCACCCAGAGCTTGTGGTCATGTTATAACAGCCCCAGCAGCCTAATGCAGCCCAATAATCAGAAGGCAGTGAGGTTTTTTTTGTTTTTTTTTTTTCCTTAATTGATGCAACTTCTATGACATGAGTGATTTGTACCTGAATAGAACACATTTGCACCTTTGTTCAGCATTTACTGAGCAGCTAATATGTGCCAGAGGTTGTGCAAGGTATCAGGGCAACGAAAGAAGTTCTGCAAGAAGGACACCTGTGTAAACAGATGACTGTGACATAAGGCAGCAGGATTTACAAGCAGGAATGACGACTGGCATGCACTTGGTGTGGCGTGTGGACCTACTGAGAACCTGACCCTGTGCTGAGCATCCTGCACACATCCCCTCTCTTAATCCACAAGCCAGGCAATGAGGGGAGGCGCTGTGATTGCCCCTGCTTCCCCTGGGGGAACCAAGATGGCTGGGCTCTAACTGGGGCACTGAATGCACAGCCCACAGGGGCACTATGGGGCCCAGGAAGCTGGGAGCTTGCTTCCAACTTGGGGTGCCTGGGGAAGCGTACATAGGCAGGAAGGTCATATAAATTTGAAAGTGCCTCTGTGGAGTTTTTGCAGCAGTCCAAACAGATAGACCACAGACAGAGCACTAAGAGATGATGATGATGATGATGAAGATGATGATGATGAAGATGCCTGTCCATCATGAGGCCCTAAGGAGCAGGACCAGGGCTCCTGACATATCCACAGTGAAGGCAGCCGCCACTCCCAGGACCTGGCACCCCTCTGTCTGCGTGCCTGTGCAGGAAGGGGGTGTAAAGGTTTTTATTTCCTTCTCTATATTCATTTGAATTTTGCAAATTAGTCATAGAAAATATCACCACCCACATTATTACTCTGGCTAATGCTTTGTCACCCCTAGTGTGTCCTGGTCACAGTTCCCATCACTGCACGTGTGTCATTGTGGCTTATCCCCTGCCGCCCCATGGGGTAGATCTCACTGAGGCCCAGAGAGACGGGGAGAACCACCTCCACCAGAGCTGGACTCCACCCCAGACCACCAGCCCTGCGCTGGAAGCACCTCGCTATAGTAACCCCGGGGTGCTGGTGCCAGTTTTAAACGAACGATGATGAAAGCACCTCCGCCCAGTGTGACATCAGGAGCACACACATTATGTCCCTCTGTCTTCTGCACAGCTTTGTACACATTTGCACTTTTTTCCCCCTCTGCCCATTTTTAATATGCTGGAATGAGCTAAAAATATAACATATAACATATAAAAATAATGATATTCTCATGCTTGTCTACTCTGGCAGGGAAACTTCCCTATTAGGACAAACCAAGGGGTTGCAGTTTCAGCCAAGAGTGAAAAGATTAGAGCTAGCAAAGGACAGAAAGGGAACTGGCTGCCAGGCTAGGGAGTGACCCCCTGTGTCCCTCACAGGCTCTGGGAAGAGTGAGGGAGAAAGAGGGGGAAGAGGAGAGGGGGGAAGGGGATGGGGGAGAGGAGGAAGGGGGTTGGAAACTAGAAGGGAGAAGGAAAGGAGGAGGGAGGGGGAGGAGAGAGGGGGAGGGGAAGAGGGAGGGGGAGGAGGGGGAAAGAGAATGACCACAACACTGACATGTTGGATCAGTGTTGTGTCCTCAGGGTCAGCCTGAGGACACCAAGGGCACCCACATGGCCCTGAGCTTCACATTCACAAGGACCCTGCACAAACATGTCCCTCAGGTTAGAGATCCGGCCATTTAAGGCGGCCATTACTGTAGGTCAACAATTGTCAGCCACTGGAAGTTGGATCCAGTTTGGTCAGTTATGCAACACTGAAAGTGTTCACCATAAAATGCAAAATAAAGCATCCCTTATGTCGCCTCCCTTTTTCCTTATCTCTCCCTTCCCTCTTTACTTCTTCCTCCTACCCTCTTTCACTCACCTCCCTTCTTCCCCTTTACCTTCCTCCCTCTTCCTCCTCTTCTTTTTAAAGAGTCTGTGTTAAGAGTCTGCTGCAGAGGGGGGCTGGGGTTGTGGCTCAGCAGTAGGGTGCTTGCCTAGCACATGTGAGGCCCTGGGTTCGATCCTCAGCACCACGTAAAAATAAATCAATGAAATAAAGGTATTGTGTCCAACTACAGCTAAAAGTATATACATTAATAAAAAGGGTCTGCTATGGCTGGCAGGTGGCTTGATGGGTCCCCCAGGAGTTTGAGGGTTGGAAGCTTGGTCCTCAGTGTAGTGATGTTGGGGGCAGGGAACCTTTAAGAACTGGGCCTGAGTGTGAGGTCCTAGGTATTTGGGAAGGCTGTCCTCAGGGGAGATTAATCCTCTTATGGGACCTCAGTCCTGAGACAGTGGGTTGTTATACAAGAGTGAGACTGACCCCAAGTATTTTAGACTTCCTGTCTTATCATGTAATTTCTCTCTCTCACACATGCTCCTACCACGGTGTCATCTTCCATGTTGGGATGCAGCCAAAGGGCCCCTCACCACATCAAGTGCCATGCTCTTGAATTGCCAAAACTATGAACTAAATAACCCTCTTTTCTTTATGAACTATCTAGCCCCAGATATTTTGTTATAGCAATACAAAATGGACTAATAAAAGTCTAACTTTTAATCTTACTCATCCCTTGAAAGCACTTCATATGGAAGAGTCAAACTGCCATGTGAGCATGCATGTGTACATGTGGGATGTGGAAGGAAAGAAATGGCACATCCTCTTCTGGTGTCCAAGCCTGAGATAACATAATAGGACAACGGGCTTCTCCTGCCCAAAGAAGCTCTTGCTGTCACTGTGAGGTCCAGGCTGCTGCTCAGAGGCTGCTCCAAAGTCACATGCAAGGGTCCCTGCTTTGCCCCAACAGGAGGGGAAATGGAAAAGACTGGCAAGCAACCCCCAGTGGCTGCCTGGGCCCCAAACCTTGGGCTCAACATTCTACACAGCATGTGCCTGGATTTTCCAATACTGGAGCTCTTGACAACAGACATGTTCTTGTTGTAATTTCTAGGTTCTAATGACCTTGGGCAGCCTGACTGCCTACCTGGAACTCAGATGTACCAAGGAAGAGAATGACCCAGAAGGCAGGGTGTGCGCATGCCTTTGGCTAGGACACCACGCACACCAGCTGGGCTCAGATCTGGGCTCTGCCACTCACAAGCCGCCTGAGCAGGGGCAGGTCTTTCAATCAAAGCCCCATGTTCTCACCTGTGCAAGGAGGCGGCCCTGGCAGCAGGGGTCTCATGGTTTAAAGCAGACAGGGGTAGGAAGTGCTCAGCACGGAGCCTTGGACACCTAGTAGAAAGTACCCAATCTACTTGAAGGCTATGAGAAACACTTGCTCTACAGACACGAAATATCTGCGATGGGGAATCAGGTGCCGTGGAAATGGCAGCGAGCAGTCATTTCCAGCCAGGAGATCCCTTCCCGCTGCAGAGACACCCCTCAGCCCCACTCCAAGCCCCAAAGAGGAAGAGGTGAATGGAGTCGCAGACAGAGGCAGCACTGCTCTCCTTTGACACCTTGATTTATAACAATGAAAACGCCAAGCTTTTAGGCACGGAGCCAGCAGGGAAGCTGGACTGTTTTCCTTCAGGGCGCCCCCAATTCCCAGGGCAAAACTTAGAACCTGGGGGGGATGCGAGGCACCACACCATCTGCCGCTTTCAGACAGTGCAATTAGCAAGAAGTGCTCTTCCCTCTTAGTGGGACTCTGCATTAAGTCAGGGTTAATTAATTGCCACATTAAAGGAAAGCACCTTTAGCATTTCAATGACATAATCATATGCAATTACGATCATATAAAGGCACACTTTATAATTAAAGATGTCTTCACTTCCTGAAATGTGTAATCCTTATGTCTTCAATTCCAAAGAGGTTGGCAGACAGAAGGCACTAAATATAGATCAGGGTCTACTATTTAAATCAGCTTTTAATTCTCCTTTCAATATGAACGGTAAACCAGAACAAAAGCTTACCGTTATGATGACTGTAAGTCTTTATGTCTATGAGGCTAAATATTCAGCCACAAAAAGATTTGAACAGAAACGGTCAACAATTACAGGCCTAAAGTGGTTCTCCTAAATGGCGATAGCTCTGCCCCAGAAGCACTTGAACCACTTGTCCAGGAATGCATTAAAACTCACCCCAACTGTCTCTGGCAATTACGCCGTATTTTCACTTAACCAAGCATTCTGTTTTATCTCTGTGACTCAGAAATGAAAATAGGCTTTCTTGTGATTAGAGAAGCTTCCCATCAAATTGCAAACACCACGCACCAAACACTGTTCAAAATACCCAGCCCAGAATGGACAGGTCAGTCTTCACAACCGGCCCGAGATGGGCACTCTAAGGATCCCTAGGTTGTACTTGGGGACACTGAGACAAGGGAACCTTAAAAATCATGTGTCCATGCCCCGACTGCTCAGGAAAGGTCCTCCTGACCGAACTGCAAACCAGAAGGGAGAAAACAGACTTTCTAGACTTGAACACTCCTTATGTCCCCGGAGCAAGTCAATGTCAGAGAAGCCCCGCGACCTCCTGACTTCTAATTCCTGTGGCTAGTGAGATTCTTCAACCAACTGCAGGTAAAAGACAGAGAGAAAATAAAACCCGACCCACAGAAACCTCCAAAAGGCTCCAGAGAAGGGAGAGGGCTCCTCCTAACAGGTCTTGTTAGGAACGGCCCTAGGGGCCCCCTCTTTAATCTTCTAACTTGATTCATGAAGCACCACTATCTGCTTTCATCCCCGGAATAGGAAAGGGACCCCCGCCCCCAGGCAGGCTCCTGCAAGGTCAAGGGTTTACCTTGTCATAGTAGTATCGCAGCGCTCTGCTCAGCTTGTCGTAGTTCATGTTTGTCTTGTTTTTGCGGAGTCCCCACAGCTTGGCCACTTCTTCTGCTTTGAGGAGCTTGAATTCACCATCGTTGGAGGTCCAGCAGATCAGATGCTCGTGTTTCTGGTCCAGCAGCAACTGCAACAGGAACTGCCACAGCGTGATTGCACTCTCCATACCTGGGGGGAGAGGAGGCCAGGTCAGGGGCCACCCGGCCGGCAGGGGACAGAGGCTGCAGGATGCCCGCCTCCTCCAGAGAGACTAAGAGAAAGCCGCCTTCCCTCCCACCCCACCCGGAACCCCATCGGAACCCCACTCGGAACCCGGTGCTTTCTGGCTGCATTTTTTTTTTTTTTAAATTTTGTTTGTTCTTTTCAGTTATCCATGACAGCAGGGATTTCTTTCAATATATTCCTACAAACATGGAATATTATCTCTGCAATTTTGTAAGCAACTTTGATCCAGAAGTACAGGGAAACCCTTGACCCTGGGATTCCACTACACACATCCCAGCAAGGAGCAGCAGGGCACTGAGACTGATGTGGAAAACAATGAGCGAAATGAGCACATGTGGAATGAGCCGCCGAGGTCTTCCTGACTTAGCGCCAGTGGCTGCTCCTGCCCATGCTGCCAGATCCTTTGTTGACCTGTCTCTAACCAGTTATGTGCTGAAATGCGGTATATGTGCTAAGTGCATTTATACAGGGGCCCCTAGGCCCTCTGTCACAGCCCTGGATGTGACTGTCCCCTCCTACAACATGCTGAGCTTCCAGAAGAAGGGACTCTGCACTGCCACTCTGTCCTGCTGCAATCTCATAACACAGCGCAAGGCCCGAGCGTAGCCTGTGCCACCAGCAGATGCCGTAGAACTGAAGAACCAGTCCTGGCCAACGGAAGCCTTCCCCGGCACTTGTCCCGTTCGCAGGTACACACGTGGAGAAGTGCTTTCTCCCACTGGGAGAAGAAACACTAAAAAAAAAAAAAAGGCTTTGCTTTGACGATGGAGGAGAGTCTGTAGGTGCTGTTCCTTCTTCCTAAAATGCTGTTCCCTTGCTTCAGAGCCTGGTGAGAATCTACTGGTCCATCCCGACCCAGCTCCTGGGGGACCTGCTAGAGTCGCTCAACTCCTGTTCCTGGAGGATATTCGTTAACGATCAGTACTGGTCCTAAAATAATTACGAAAACAACAATAATGACCCATTTGTTTGATCCTTGTTTGCTTAATTAGGAAGTAGGAAATGGCTGGGCCGGCCTCAAGGACTTCACTGTGGGTCAGCTGTCGGGCGCGGATTCTTCAAGAGCCCTCAGTTTTGATCTGTGCAGGATGGACTGACGTCTCAGCGCTGGGCCAAGGAAACCAGGGCAAGACCAGAGGGCAGAAATCTGGCTTCCGGAACGGAAAACGCACCAGAGAGGAGTCAAGCCTGACACAGACGAGGGACCGTCCTCTACTAAAGCAAGGGGACAGTGAGGTCCTCAGGAAAGTCCAGGGGACAGCAGTGGGCAGCAGAAAGAAAGATGCCTGACTCTGGGAGGTCTGGCAGCCAGAAAATGGCCTTGGAAGGGTTGTCTGTTGTAATTGATTTTTATTGGTGTATTACAGCCACACAGAGGGACATGTTCACACACACACACACACACACACACGCACAATAAAATGTGATCCTCCTGCTGGGCGCAGTGGTGCACACCTATAATCCCAGCGGCTCAGGAGGCTGAGGCAGGAGGACTGTGAGTTCAAAGCCAGCCTCAGCAAAAGCGAGGCATTAAGCAATTCGGAGAGACCCTGTCCCTAAATAAAATACCAAATAGGGCTGGGGATGGGGCTCAGTGGGTGAGTGCCCCTGAGTTCAATCCCTGGTACCAAAAAGAAAAAATAAAACTGTGGTCCTCCCAGCACGGGAGGGTTACTTGTATCCATCATCAACGCCACAACTCCCCACTCACCCGAGACAGGGACGACAATCGTCCTTCTCCCTCTGCACACAGGGATGGACGTGAAAATACCCAGTCACCCCATAAGCGCGCGTTTCCTTATTTCCTGTATTTTTATGTGGCGTTGAGAATCGAACCTGGACCCGTCTATGCTAGGCGAGCGCTCCACCCACCGCTGAGCCACAATCCCAGCCCTCTGCATGGTATTTTTAAGGGAGTTTATTCCTTTATCCAAGTCAACATTCGCCACAGTGGTCATTCGGTCCACCTGACAGTAAATCACTCCACTGTGGCTCAGAGCTACCCCCCGGGTCCGGTCAGGCCGACTGCTGGGCTCCAGCTCTGAATGCAGTCCGCCCTGCTGATGATCCGCAAGGGGCCACGCGTGTTCTTCGTCACTGGCACTAAGAATCGCTGACCGTTGCCTCGGCCGAACACGCCAGGCTGAGCTTTTAAATACCTTTGAAACTTCAGGGCATGCTCGGAGGAACTCACCTGAAAGGGCAGAAAGCTGCCCGCGGGCTTGGGATGTGGGAGAAAGGAGGTGCTGGGTGGGAACGTGGTCAGCCACAGCCCCCTCTCCACCTTTAACCGACAGGGACCATCAAGTTCCCAGTGGGACAGGAGGCAACAGAAACACTGATGCAAATGTTTGACCCTGTGCTTCCCCCCGCCAGGCCTCCCTGGAGCTCTGGGAGTTCCTCAAGGTGTTCCAACACTGTGGATTAGAGCCCGCAGGGAAGGCTCTTCCCCCCTTCCCAGGGTCAAGCTGCTGCGCGGTACCACACACGACAGTGGACGTGGGACTTTCTTCCCACCATGCTAATATCCAGGCTTGGCCACAGGCCTTGACTTGGCCAATGGACAGTTGGGTATGTGTAGCACCATCCTCATTCGGAGCCAAGGTCTGAAAAGTGGCACTATTCCTCCAGAGTTGTGTGAAGCTGCTGACCCAGAATGAGACCATGGAGCCGGCCTGAGCTGAACCCAAAGCCTGGAGCCCAGTTTTACCAACGCAGCATGTAAAGCAGTCCCCCTGAGGCTGACTGGTGAGAAAAATAAATGCCACCGTAAGCCAATGATTCTTGGGACCATTTGTTACGCAGTACTGTGACAGCCAAAGCTGACTGTTACAACACCCAGCCCATTTGATCCTCCCTTCACGGGGTGCCAATATCTTCACACTCCTGAGCTCACGTTCACAAGGCTGAAGTGTGTCCAGACTCGTAAAAGTATGCTCCCAGATGTGGGGGCATGGGGTCTGGGGGAAAGGAGGTGCTTGTTTCAACACTGTGACTGGGGAGGATGCCCTTCTTATCCGTATCTCTACTCAGAGGCCCCAAGTGGGCTGAGCGGCAGCCAGGGATGCTAAGGCCACAGCCTGAGGCCAAGACAGAAGGGAAGTGGGGAAGGAAAAAGGAGGCGCCCAAGAGCAGAAGGGGAACAGGCAGAGGAGGGCATGGTGAGCTTCAGGACCCCCTGCTTCCGGGGCTCCCCTGCCTGGATGAGAGGAAGTGGGCCCAGAAGAGGGGGAACCAGGAGTCACAGAGCAGCCCCTGACAACTCTCAGGCCCCAGCAGGGCTCGGGTGGTGGCTGGGGGCCTGGGGGCTCACTGGAGGATTATTCAGAGGGGCTGACAGTGAGACTCAGCTCCACCGGAGGTGACTCGGGGAACAGGCCCCAGGTGTCTGCCGCGGCCTGCCCAGTGCAAGGGCCTGTTCTGCTCCGGAGCTGTCTTCGGCCTCTCCTCGACCCCCCTCAGTGAGTCAGGGGCGATGACCGTCCAGTCACATAAAGCTCCTCTGTGGGAAGTCCCGCCATGCATCACTCTGAGACCCATCTCAGCGGTCCCCTTGAGCTGATCACCCTATCTGCAAAGATGGGGCACTCCTTCCTGCTCCCAGCAGAAGGCATTCTGGGAGGCCAGGGTGGCCCTGGGCAGCTCTGTCCCTACACCTCCCTGGCCAGAGCCATCTGTGTGATTAAAGATGGGTGCTAGGAGGGCAGGGCACAGTGGGCAGCAGGCCACCAGCTGACCACCGGGCTCCTGTCCTCTCCCTCTGAGGGAACAGACTGTGTTTCTTTGACATCTAGTTCCACTGTTGATTCTAATGATGATGAAACTGAGTTTCATAATTTACTGTTGTTTTCACACATGATCACACGTTCTGTTCGATCACACCTCTGCCAGCTGTGAATTCTGCCCTCTAGGTTGTTGGGAAAGAAAAGAAGTTTCCACACTGTGACTGGGGAGGATGCCCTTCTTCTCCGGCGAACACTGTCCACGTGAGCAAATCCATCTGAAAAAAAAATGATGTTTCTCCTAAATTAATCCCTCAACGCCTGCAATCCTTAAGGAACTCTGAGATCTTAACACACGAGTACAATAAAGTCACATTTATCTGGAAGCCACTATAAAGGAATGTAATTCAGACCACCTCCTGTGGCACCAATGAATAAAATGTCCAAGAGAGCTGTTGAACTCGAGACTTACATGTGACGCACTATTATGTCAACGGAGGCCTGCAGTTAAGAGATTTCATGAGCTTAAATTCATTTAGTTCACTGCCCGAGATGCCCAGCTTAAAATCTGTAGAACAAATGAAAGAAGCTTTAAAAAATGCTTCCCAAATAATTTCCTTTGGGCCTTTAAATGAACACGTATTCACTCACACATTAACGGGGTTCAGTGTGTCTCAACACATGCACACAGCACACAGTGATCAACGGGGTGACTGGAATTTCCCTCTCATCTCGGTTTATGGTGGGGGCATTTGAGCACCTCACACAGGTCTTCATAAAATACACACTAGGTTGTTGTGAGTGACAGTCAGCTTTGGGCTGTAGAGCCCCCGAATTTATTCCCTCCCTCCATCCGTGTTTCGGCCCCCCTCATCCAGCCTTCTTTTTTCCACACCCCCAGCCTTCCCAATCTCGCCATTCTACATCCAGGTCAAGATTTCTTCATTTCTACATTTGCCCAAATGAACTCTTTTTTCCTAATTAGAAAATGTTTTTCTTTCCCTTCCTCTTCCTCTGTCCAGACCTGATTTTGAAGGCAGGAAATTTTATCAAGTTTTTTTTTTTTTTTTTTAGGTACCAGGGATTGAACTCAGGGGCACTCAATCCCTGAGCCACACCCCCAGCCCTACTTTGGATTTTATTTAGAGACAGGGTCTCACTGAGTTGCTTAGCGCCTTGCCCTTGCTGAGGCTGGCTTTGAACTCGCGATCCTCCTGCCTCAGCCTCCCCAGCCGCTGGATGGCAGATGTGTGCTAGGTGCCCCGCATTGCCATTCTTTATGGAAATCGAGCCCTGCACTTTCCTATGAGGGAGCATCAATCCACTTTAAAAGGCACACGGTTCCTACAGGAAGAGAAGCCCCCTCTTTTCTGACTTCCTCTGGCCTCACCTCCACCTGTTCCTGCAGGGCCTTTCTGTCTCTAAACGGCCTCTCGACAGCTCTACTGGAGCTGACCACAGATGAGGGCACAGCAGTTGGCCTGGACCCCTCTCCACTCCCACCCCTCTCTCCCAGAGCAACGCTGCCTGCTCTCAGCCCCCGCCTCCCCCCTTCTCCTTGCTATTCGTCAGCTTTTCGTCACTATGACAAATACCTGAGAAAAACGACTTAGAGGAGGGAGATTTATTTGGGCTCATGGTTTCAGAAGTTTTCAGCTGCTTCCAAGGCAGAGGGACAAAGAGAAGGGGGGGAAGTGCAGAGGGGCAGGCCAGTGACAAGAGAGAGTTCCAAGGGCACGTCCTCAGTGACCGGCTCTCCCCAGCCACTGATGAGGTGAGAGTCCTACAACGGTCACTTCCTCAGGACACTCAGACACTCAACCATTGAGCCACTTCCCCAGCCCTTTTTAGATTTTAATTTTGAGGCAGGGTCTCACTCAGTTGCTTAGGGCCTCACTAAGTTGCTGAGGCTGGCCTTGAACTTGCAATCCTCCTGCCTCAGCCTCCCAAGCCACTGGCTTGTCCAGTGCTGGACAGAAAATGGAGAAACGTGAAACTTTACACACTGTTGGTGGGAATGTAAATGAGCATAAACACTACAGGAAACCCATGGAGGATCCTCCAAAAATTAAAAATAGAACTATCATACAACTCAGCCATCCCACCGCTGGGTACAAACCCAAAGGAAATGAAATCAGTGTGTCAAAAGGACATCTTCCCTTGCCGGTTTATTGCAGCACTATTCACAACAGCCCAAGATCTACAATCTCCCTAAACGCCCCAATCTGCAGATGAACAGACAGACAACGTGGTATATGTACACAATGGAGTACTACGCAGTTCTAAAAAAGTGAAACCCTGTCATGTGTGATACGAAGGATAGACCCAGAGCACATTATGTCCAGTGAAATAAGCAGAAAGACCAACACTGCATGATCCTAGTCACAGGAGAAATCTAGACAAAGTCAGTCTCACAAAAGTGAAGTAGCACAGTGGTGAGCAGAGGCTGGGGAGGACAGGGGCAGGGAGGGGCACTCGGTTGCAGGTAACAGGAGGAACAAATTCTGGTGCCCTACTACACAGCCGGGCACTGCAGACAACAACAATGTATTGTATATTTCCAAAACGCTGGAAGGGGATGTTGGATGTTTTACCACAAAGAAATGGTAAATGTTGGATGCGATGCATATACTAATTATCCTGACTCAATCATCCCACAGCTAGGCCTGTATCAAAACATCACACTCTGCCTCATAAATATGTACGATTATGATGTCAAGTAATTAAAATAATAAAATAACTTGTCAAGTTTGAATCATATACAGACCACCTTTAAAAGAGCGGGGAAACTGACAAGTGCTCCCTATTATAATTTTTATTATAGTCTCCCTTAAATATAAACAACAAAACGGATATGAAGCTTCTCAAGATGATTTGCTTTTTGTTTTGGTTTTTTTTTTTTTTTTGGGGGGGGGGTACCAGGGACTGAACTCAGGGACACTCAGACACTCAACCATTGAACCACATCCCCAGCCCTTTTTTTAGTTTTTAATTTTGAGTCAGGGTCTCACTCAGTTGCTTAGGGCCTCACTCCTGGGGGCTTCTGTCCCTCTAGAGTTTACAGTTTGGTAAAAGAAGCAGATCGTGAGCAGCACGTCTGATGAACTTAACTATATATGTGGGAAGATAAGGGCTACGGAAAAGCGAAACCAGAGCCAGGTAAGGGGCCAGGAGACCAGGGCACGCCCGCAGAGGGTGGCAGAGGTATCCAGGTGGTCATCAAAGGCCTCATTGAGAAGGTAAGAGAGGAAAAATTCCTGTGTTAAAAAAAATAATAATTTTCAGAAGGTTGTAAAAGCATGGCTGCCGCACAGACATAAAAATGAACACGTGTCAAAGATGGTATTTTACCCATTAGCCATCAAGGGAACCGGCAGATGTTATAATGGGTTCAGGAAAGAATTTGAATAATAGAGGCATTTATAGATTAGAATTGCTGAAAAAATATGCTAATGGAGACAAAACTGAGGTTGGGAGGGGAGTCAACGAAACACTGTGAGACAGAACAGAATTTGCATATCTACAGAAAAGAACTATTTTGCTCCCAGTTCTCTATAATTAACAAGGTTGTAAAATAGCTTCCAGGAAATCAGAATTATATCAGGGGTCTAGACAATGCAGAGTCTAGACATGGCAATAGTTTTGGGGGTTTTGTTTTTAACTAAAACATTATTTTTTATATATCTGGAAAGTGAGAGAAGGAACTACTTTTGTCTATCAGAAAGGCTGCTTACTGAACAACCAATAAAAAACAAAAAAAAAGAAAGGCTGCTTAGTGGATAAGAACAGATTCTGGAGCCAGACCGTATGGGTTCAAATGCAAGCACTAGTCTCATCTGGCTGTTGGTCTTTGGGGAAGGTACTTAACCTCTCTGTGCCTCAGTAGCCTCAAGGGCAAGATAAGGAGAGTGATGAAAGTATCTCCTTTACAACGTTGGTGTAGGGATCACAGAAGTTACTGATACTCTGTACCTGGTACACAGTGAGCGCTACTTAGATGTTAACTGCTACTACTGTTTAAGAAACAAGGAGCCCTCTTCATAGAGCAGGCTGATATCACGTGGCCTTCACCTGGCTCACAGGCATCATTCAGAAACTGTATCCAATGTGGTTCTTTGTTCATTGGCCAAAGACCCCGATACGGGCACCAAGCACCCAGGAGAACTCTGAACAGCATGGCGCCTGCTGTGTGTTTACCAGGTGCCCTCGTGTGTGCTTCTGTTTATTTTTTCAGACTATCAACAGAAATGAAAACACAGTTGTAAATTCTTGCAGATAATACAGATTCCAGGGCGCCTGTTCCCTGGCTCCAGCCTAAGCAGCTCTGGTGAAGGTGCTGCACCTGGCCTCAGTGGGACGCGGTGGGGGTCCCACTGTCCCTGGGGCTAGCTCTGCTCCCATTCATCTTGTCCCCTGAAAGGGGCCAGGGAGCAAGTGGATGAGACGGTTGGATCAGAAAGAAAAGATGACAAGGGCCAGCGATGATTAGGAAGGATTCGGGGAGGCAGTTGCAAGGGCAACAGGCAGAGAAGTGGGGAGGTGGCCCACAGTCAAGAGGTGGTACCCCTGGCCCCAGAGGGGACATTTCTGCAGATTCTAAGTGATTGTTTTCTGCCTTCTGTGTTTAAACCTCCTGGATTCATTCTTTAATCTGGACACAGTCTCAAAGTGAAAGATGCTACAAACAGAACATGGTGTGTTGTCCCAGTGTCCCTCTCTGCCTACAGGAGCTCTGCTGGGTCACATGACACTAGCTCATCCTCAGGTGGCCCACCCCTCTGGCTCTTAGGAGTCGCGCTCCTCTTCTTGGAGGTGGGTCTCCTCCTGTCCGCCACTAGGTGGCGCCCGACGTCCTAATGTGCTTTGGCTGCACAGAATCCTTAGGCGAAGTGGGGTTTTCGCTTCCATTCTCAGATGTGGAAATACCCACCTATTTGTTTTTCTATTGATGGCAACCTAGCACTTCTCCTTGCATGTTCCGGGGTTTCATTTTTCAAGTTTCACTGGGGTGGGGCTGAGGAGACAGAATGATCATCTTTGATTTTCTTAAATTTTTATGTTGCGAAAAACTAATAAAAATTAACCAATTAAAAAGAAAAGAAAAATTAGTTATGAGAGTCCCCAAGAAAGGAAGAATATTCCTGTGCAAATACACAGAGTAGGTGCTCAGGAAGCATGTGTGGTTTTATTTATTAAAACTTGCAGGGTTAGTAAAATGAGGAGTCTGAGCTCTCCTGCTAAAAACCTACCAACTTTGTAGTTTAAGCATCTACATGTTTCTTAACCACTATGTTATCACTGTCCAAGAAAAAGCGCAGAAACCACTTTGTATTATAAAACAGACCACACTGGAACCAAGGAACTGGAAGAAAATATTTTGTATTATGTGGAGTTCGCAATAACTAAGCACAGAAAAACCTTAAGGCATTGAGTCAATAAGGATAACTTGATAAATAAAGCAGCCCTTACAAGTTCAGAGTTCTTTTTGTTATAAATAACAAAAAGTCTGTGAGATGAAGCTAAGATTATTAAAATTTATTTTCAAAAAGCATTGTAATTATTGTCCATGATCACATGTAAAATATATATATATGCATGAGACCAAGTTCATGTCCCCCAAAGCTTTTCCATTAATTAAAAAAAAAATTGTATTCTCCTCTGTTCTGTAAATATCTACAGATTGTTCATTTTTTAATGAACAATGGGAATAGGAAAAAAGGAGTAGATACACACTGGTCCTTCTATGGATGTACCCTTTATAATTTGCATTGTCTTTTAAATAACGCTTTCAAATGAGGAAAGAGAGACCTCTCAGAAGAAATCACTGACTACCACTGTCATAACACAATATATAATTTCCTGTGTGTATGAACCATCCCTCTCTCCTTCTTTTTTTTAATTTTTTTTCATCTTTCATACATTTGATTCAAGTGAGTTATGCACTTCCATTTTTACCCCAAATACAAATTGCAGAATCACATCAGTTACACATTCACAATGTTTACATGATGCCATATTAGTGACTGTTGTATTCTGCTGCCTTTCCTATCCCCTACTATCCCCCCTCCCCTCCCCTCCCCTCTCTCCTTCTGACGCTGGGTTGTTTCTGGGTAAATTAGAAGCAGTTCCGTTAGTTCACTGGTGACCTTTATATGGGTGAGTTTTCTCTGGAAAAGTAAATGGATGGTTACACCGACTCCTGCTGAGAAAGTATCTTTGGGCCCTTCTGACTTCCTCGGGCACCCTGAGATTCATGCCCCTTCCCACCCCCACCCCTACCCCTACCCCCTGCACAACCCAACCCTATATTATCCCACATTTTCAGAGAAAGCCCACATCAGGATGGGCAAGGGCCTATTCTCAGTCCAGGTTTCCTCACCAGGTACCTCTTTGATCTCTAAACTTGGCAGGTTCCCCAAATTTCTTAAGGTTCCTGATATAGAGTTTATTCTTCCTGGGATTGGAGAAGAAGAGATACTCCATCTGCAGAGTAAAGAAATAACTGATTGTTCCAGAAGCATGCACCTGTTTGTGCCTCAAAGATGCAAGTCATTTAAATAAGATGGCGTGTGGGGAAAGTCAGAAGAGTGCCCTGTACGGCCCGTGTCATTACTTTGCCTTCACATTGCCTTCCTATCTGCCTGATGGCAGCTTCCAACAAGGTTCCACAGCTGGGGCTAAGCTGGAGCTAAACTGGAGCTATTTATGTATTTATTGGGTACCAGGGATTGAACTCAGGGGCACTCAACCACTGCCACATCCCCAGCCCTATTTTTGTATTTTATTTAGAGACAGTCTCACTGAGTTGCTCAGCACCTCTCCGTTGCTGAGTCTGGCTTTGAACTTGAGATCCTCCTGCCTCTGCCTCCGGAAACACTGGGATTGGGCATGTGCCACCGCGCCCAGCTGGAGCTGTTTATTTTTAATCCATCAGCATCACCCAGCATATTCCAAAACAACACTGACATACAGCAGGTGCTCTATAAAACGGAGTGCAGTGAGTCAATTACTTTGGACTTCAACTTCTTTACCCTTACAGCGGGACTGCACAATCTGACTCCTCAAATGAACTAAAGCGCCTGGAAGTTTAGTAATTTCCCCCCTCAGAACAAAGATGGACTCGCCCACTTCCCCACTGGCTCTGATGGCCAGAGCCCTGCATGTCCCCACCTGGATCGCAAGGTAGAGTGTGAGAGATGTCACCATGAACATACACACTCCATTCAATCTCTTATTTGAAAATATCAGGTGAAGATGTTATGGGGGCAGTTAAAGGAACACAAGCCTGCCAGATCAAAGCAGCCAGCAGGTCACCCAGGATTCCATTCTGGCCACTTGGTTAACCACATCCACCTCCCCCATTCACCAGTGTGCCCAGGAAACAGATTTATAAGGCCTGGTCACTGCAGGGAAAATCTTTTCAAGTAACCCACCGCATGAGGGTCTCCCGTGGAAGAGCAGGCCCGTGAGAAGGCTTTTTCTTTAAGCAGATGGGTTGTAACTTCCCAGCTGTTTTTTGGATGAAATCCTGAACATTCGCTTTTTCTGCAGGGGCTTTTGTTGTCCCCGTTGTTGGCATGAAACTTTTCTGGCTTGAAGCACATCCCCCTCCAGCTCTCGGACTTGGTGACATTAAGCTTCCTCTTCTTCTGCAGGTTGCAGGCAGGAAACTGGAAAATGGGCCACAGGAAACCTGGCCTCCCACATCTGTCCCACTTTGTAACTGCAGCTCTGGTTTCATTTGCTCTTGTGTGTCAGCTGTTTTAACCCTCAACAGGACAGCCAAACCCTGCTTTCTCAAAGATCACTGATGTGCTTAACTGTCCGAGAGAGCTCTGAGGATTTCTGGCCTCCCCAAAGGACTTGACCATATGAATTCAACAGGGGAAAAAAAAAAAAAAAAAAAAAACCCTAAGCAGATTCTCCTAAAGTCATTTGGATCAAGAGAGCATGGAACTAGGAACAGGATAGCATTATATATATAAAATATAAAAATACTAGTGGTCCAAGGCTGCCTGATGGATTTTAATTGGCTACGTTCGGATAGATAACATGAAAATAAGCTGTGATCATACCTCATTATATGATCCTACCTCAATCTCATTATGATACTATTGCAAAATGTTTCCTAACTATCACCACAATTAGGTTGAACTATATGAAATTACAGTTTTTAAGACCAACAATCTTAACACTTAACCTAAAATATGTAATCCTACACATAGAACAGATGTGTGTGTGCCTACACACACAGACATACACACTCAGTCACAACCCCAGAGCAGGATCTTCTTCGTGTATTTGGTTCCTGGATCCTTTTGAGAATGTAAGAGAGGGGGGGAAATGTGTGTATATATACAGACACAATCAATGTATCAGTCAAGAGCCCTGTTCTAAGGAAATGTCAGTTCTAGCCTCTACCAACACCAATACTGAGATTCTGTGGAATTCTCAAGGCTCAGACCAAAAAAAAAAAAAAAAAAATCCACTCCCATAGAAGCTTTTCCTTTTTAACGTTGACATGTAATGACCTTGTAAGTACCAGGCATGGTGCTGAGTGCTTGATACATGCCACCTAAATTTCAGGCTCTTAGTTCACTAGGCCATGAGGAAGCCAGGACTTAAAACGTGAAAGCAGACACTCGGCCCCAGGAAGGAGAAAGACAGAGCGACACACATCCAGGAGCATCCGACTCTCAAGTCCACATTCATGATCACCACGCATCCCCCGTGGAGGATTCCCTTCTTATATGCACGGCCACTGCTACTCAAGAGAGGTCTCCTGCTAACGTCAAATCCAATGCAACATTCCCACTAAGGATCCAGCAAGGAAATATCCTTGTTCCTCCCTGGGTTTGCCTCATCTGTGACTCCAATGACTCTGATTGAGTTCTGTTTCAAGAAAGAACCTTTGAACTGATCCCTGCCACTTCTTTCTGACCAATTTCCTCTGTTGGAAGACGTGAATGCCGGTTTAGATAGGCCAGGTGCGCCCCACATGAGATGATCGGCATTGGCTCTTGAGGACAAGAGATGCTAAGGATTCTAGAACTCAGTTCCTCCTCAGGTGCAGAGACAGCGGTCCTTCCACTGGGCGTCTACACACGGGACAGTGGAATCATCAGGGAGCTCATAGGTACCTAAGGGAGCAAGCCTGACCCCTGAGAAGGGCCTGAAACCCATGGGCGTGTCCTGTCACTCTGAAATGAATCATGACCACCACTCCACGTGGGAAGGAGGCCATGCTGAGAACCCCACTGAAACTGGGCGACAGCACCTGGATGGCACCCAGCCCCCGGCGGGGCCTCAGCAACTTTCCTGGGAAAAGAAACACCTCAAAGAAAGGCCTGTCCCAGGTTCCAAGAAAGTGGTGTCCGAGAAACCAGGCTGCCTGGCCAGCCAGTGAAACTTATGAAAATCTTGCCAACTGTCCTGAAATCCAAGCCTTAATGAGTTCCCCAATCTCCAGTACTAACCTCTCCATCCCATAATACTCTTGACTCGTATGTTTTGGAGGCCTTTGCTTGAATGGAAAAATCTTTTGCCCATTTTCTGTACTATTAACATTAATAAAACTGAATCTGTGCATTCAGGGGGAAAGGGGGAAGTTTTACACATTCTCACGCTGCCCAAGCCTCAGCGTTTGTGCCATCCGAAGCAGAGGGGTCTGCTTCTCTCCTTGAGGTCTTCTTGCTTGAAAAAGGGCAAATCAGGCCAGCCCCAGTCCTCTCCTTACATACTAGCAAATCGTTTTTAAGATTAAAAGTATTTGAAAGTAAAAAATATGTAATCTAGGCTAGAGATGTAGGAGTGGTAGAAAGCTGGCCTAGCATGAGATCCCCAGCTCCGCAAAGCAAATAAACAAAGGAATCCTTTTGATCTATACATTGTGGAAATGATTTTTGAAATAAGAATGGAAGACTGTCTTCAGCTCCAAATAAAGCCTTAACAGAGATTTTTTTTTTCTCCCTTAATATCTATGGTTATCTTACCAGTGAAAAGGTATTTACTTAGAAATTTTAAGATGGCTTTACAAAAGTCAAAATAAAGGCAATCTCACATCCCACTTCCACAAGAAGGAAACCATAATCTTTTAGATAAACTTGAAAGCTGGTAAAACTGGTAAAGAAGCTGGTAAAACTCAAAATATACCCTCGGTGCAACGAGAACACTTCTGTATGATACAGAATGATGGTGGTTTTTCCACATTCAGAAACTGAGACATTTCCTGCCAGAGCATCCTCCAAACTCTTCTATTGTGTAGAAACTGTAAAATCTTTCTAAATCAGGACTTCCTCCTATTATGCTTCAGAGGCGTCTTTCTGGGAAGGGTAGATCCAAGGCAAAAGGTAGGAATTCCTGCAGCACCACCCAGTGGAAACATTAGAAGAAAGGGGGGGGAAAGATAAAGTGTGTTTCAAGAAAGAAAAGTCATGTCTCCGCTCCTCTGGTCTCTGCTTCTTTGCATCCATGGTGAGTCTGCAATGGTTTCTGCCTACAAGTGTACACACCCGGGGCCACACCTGGGTCAGGAAGGATGGCACAACCCTGGGAGGAAGAAGTCCCAGGTGGGGTCAGGTGTGAGCTGTGACTCTGTCCCTTCCTTTCAGAAGGATCCCCGAGGGACCCTGGGGATCAGGAAGTCTGCACAGCTGTGCTCAGTACCCGAGTCCTGGTGCAGCAATGGGCGGGGGTTTCCTGGCAGAGGTACCCAAACATCTGTGCGCCTTCCTCTTCCCCTGGCCCGGCTGCACCTGGTCTGAGCCACCTTTAACATCTGCAGTGATTATAGCGATACCCCAGGTGGGAGGATTATAGAGCCTCCCCCACCCATCCCCATGGCTCAGACCTCCAGCTCCCCCCAAAGCCTTCCTCCAGAATGAGAATCACTTCTGCCCCTGTCTTTCTAAGGCCACTGTGGGTCCCACAGTCAACCCACGGGTTGGTTGTTTGCCTCCACTTCGTTTCTTGTCACCACCAAAACACGTCTCTCTTCACCAGCGCCTTCTCATGCGTGCATGACACATCAGGCTACAACTTCTAGGGGAATGGATGGAGCAATAGGAACCCTTGACCTTCTCCTTCTATCCTTGCTTCATAGAAAGCCCTGGCAAAGGAGAAGGACACGCTCTTCCCCGAAAAACCTGGAACTATCTTGCTTCTCCACAGAACTTAAAATAATAAAGTTTCACTTCTTCAGTCATTTCAGGATGGCAAAGTCACTAAGAAATCAACCCTCCTGGAAAACTTTCCTTTCCCTCTTCCTGGAGTAAATTCCTTGAACCCATTTTAATTTCTTTTTTAAAAATGGTACAGAGATATAGAAAAGGACATTAGTTAGCTAATCCTGACATGGTATAGAAGTGTCTGATCAGGGTTAAAACTTCACAACACAGCATATTCGGACACAGATAATTTACAAAGGGCTATTAGAATTATAAATTTGTTTCTTTTTCTGAAATCAAACACTTGCCAACATATGTTCCTGGTTCCTGATAATGTCAAGATTTAGCTGGTTAATCACAGACATCGGCTGGTCTTTGGGTCCTGCTACATATATAGTATTCTCACACACAAAAAAAATGGTGATGAACTACTGGTATTTGTGAACAAAGGGTCACCAGTGACATCAGGTTTACAGATTTTTTTTTAATATTTATTTTTTAGTTGTAGTTGAAATCAATGCCTTTACTTCACTTATTTATTTTTATGTGGTGCTGAGGATTGAACCCAGGGTCTCGCACGTGCAAGGCGAGCACTCTGAGCCATGACCCCAGCCCCACGTTTAGAGATTTTTGAGAAGCACAAAGCGGCCCCAGCAGAGGTGGTTACCTAGGCCACGAACTGGACTCTTCTGAGCCCGAGACTACGGTCACTTCAGCTCACTGCTTTTCTCTGGTGTTCTTCTCACAGCAAAACTTGTTCATGGTTTAGGAAACGCAAATTCTAGGCATGAACATTCATACATAAATTGGGTATGATAATATATTCACTTTGGAGGAGATCTATTTAAAAAAAAAAATAACAAGAGTCTGCAGTCCTCAATGTATCATCACCTGCTCATGTGGTGGACACGTGTGGGGATCTGCTGCATCTCAAGTCCCAGAGGTGGTGACTGCCCTCCATAGTGCTGCTCCCCCCGGATGCAGATGTTCCTCACATTTTCATACGTCAACATGAGGTCTAGCTACAGATGACAGCTCTGGTGCCAAAGGCAGAGGGCTCTCCCTTCGAAATCTAAGTAACTTCTCACAAAGTTCTTTTGCACATGAAGTGAACATATAATGGTGTTAAGGTAAGAGAGCAGGCAAAGGGCCTCTGGTGTTTCACTGAATGTCTATTTAAAACCCCGCCTGACTTGTAGACAAACCACAGTAAGTGGCACGCATTTAAAATATCTTGGTGTGCTGGTGGATGCTGTTGTTTCTAAGAAAACGGCTGCAAAAATGCACAGTGAATGATTTCAAAACTAAACCATCTTCTCCCGCGCTTCCTACTTAAAATCTCTTTTTTTTTTTCATGAATCACCAAGATGCACTGAATATGTGAACGAAAGCATGTTAAATCTGTCACCAAGTGGCTGCCACGGGCTCCTTTACGCATGTGAGATGAATGCTGCTGCACAAAACAACGGAGAGGAGAAAGCCTGGGCGTGGAGCATCAGACCCGGGGCCCCAGCAACCTCATTACCCTTGCATCCCACACAGGAATCTGCCCTCTACTGACTTGGCCAGGCCCTTTTGGAAATGCCACATACAACCTTTTTCCTCTTTCCTAGCTGTTCAGCATGAATATATTAACAAAATAACAGCCAGACATGAATTGAGATGATTTCCCCTCCAGCTTGGTAAAGAAAATATTAGGTAAAGTATTTGAATCATGAGGTGCACGTATGATATGCTGCATCAAGGTCTTAAAACTGCTACTTTCTTCAAGACAATTTACTAAGTCTTAATATTTCGGTTAGAAACAACAACGGAGGAAGTGGCAAAGGCCAAAGGATACTGCTCTTGTGGTTCAGCTCTGATTTAAACCAAAGCACAGCAATGGCCTTTGTTGAAAGCAGTGACTCCAAGCCTTAGAGGGGTACACTTGGGTCACTTGGTTTGATTCAAGATATCTTCCAACGTCATCTTTATTTTAAGACATTTTTAACATTCTTCCAAGTGCTCCACTGACCCACATATCAAAACTGCAGAGCTGGGGAGTAATAGTAAGTAATAGTAAGGAGTAATTAAGGGAGCTCAGTAGTATGTCAAGAAGCTGACATCTGTTTTTACCTTCACCATCAGATGAAGGCAAAAGATGCAGTCCATCCAGCCGTGCAAGCCAGGCATCCAGCGCAGATGTGAACACACCTCTGCAGTTAGAGGTATGTTTTTAAAGAATAGAAAAAAGATGCCATCCAATGCCTTCTGGTCTAAACAACCAGTATCTGGGGTCTGGCTTAGAAAATAGGCAGGGACACTAGGAGAAATCACTTCCCTACGTAATGCTCGTGAATTCTGGATTCCAGAGGATTTCAAGTTCAAGATCACACCGGGAAACCAAGGCAGGGCAACTCACACAGTCTTTCAAATAGTGCTAAATGGCTTTAGGTGGCTTCTTTGTATGTTCATAATAGGACTTGATGAAATTATCAGGAATCTAAACTTTCTCGTTTCCTGAAAATCATATAATTAATTCAGGTTCTCGCCTGACTTCTCACAATGAAACAATGATCCTTCTGGGTGGAGAAGCTCTGTAAACACTTTAGGCACCCAACCTCTGTACTAGGGCTCAAATCTACATGGGCAGAGGCTCTGTACAGAGCAGCAGCAGAGACCGAGGCCACACATTGTCCCCTTTTCATATCTAGGCGTCCCTCTTGCAGCCTTTATTCACAGGCACACACATGCGACACATGTACACACACACACACACACACACACACACACATCTTCCACACCGATCTCTTTCACCTTAACACACTCCAACTTTTGATGTACTTTCCTGGTGTTAGGAAATTGTCCTAAAATCAACACCAGCTTTTCTTGTCCAGGGTACTGCTTAAGGGAGTGTCCGATCGTTCTGGGCCTCAGTTTTATCAACTCTGAGGATGATGATCACCTACAGGCACAGCAGGGCCGAATCCCCAAGTCAGCCAGGAGCATACCTGGGAATGAATCCCTGGGCTTATCCTGCTGTTTCTGCTGTGTTGACCACATTCTTCTAGTTCAGTGTAAGGGGACAAGTCTGCTTACCCCATACATTCTGGTTAATCGAGATTTGACTGCTCCTTGGCAAAACCCAGGTGAAATTAATCAGTAGAACTATCATTCTTTCACCAACATCAATTTGGATATTTAGTCCTTCATCTTTTCATCATCACACAAACAGAGACTTTATTTTAAAACTCAATTAGAAACGTCATTAACCTCAAAAAGTTAAGGACAAAACTTCACACATATTTTTTTTTTTTTTTGTATAAGTGAAGAAGGGAACTATGAATATTGTGGAACTCAACCCTGATGATCCAAGGTCACTATGAATACTCACTTCACTGAAGTCTTCAATAAAGGACTAAGGATAGCTACTTTAGATTGATTCATTCTGACATGGACAAAACTTCTTCCAAGCTACAGTCTTCCTATGATGACTGAGCTGTTGACCAACCCTTCTTGGAATCACAACACTAGCTCCAACCACAGAACTAGAGTTTGTCCTCTTAGATATCCACAAAGTAACCTGATGGCCTGACAGCTCCAACTCTTCAAAGTCTAGATCAAAACTATGGAAAACAACATGGATCCTCTGGGCTGTTGACGGTTTAACCAAGAGATCTGCCTGTGGTTAATCCAAGAAGTTCACTGTCTAGGAAAGCGTTAGAGTCACGCAGAGAAACAAAGTGCTTTACCCTGTCCAACAGCAAAGGGACAGCAACTGCACAGACAAGCGTCCCCTCCACTGAGTGCCAACTATGGGATGGGTAGGAGGAAAAAACCAGATATAGGCCAGAGGGTGATTCAGCCTGATGGGCACCCAGGTGTGGGACACGTAGGTAGGTGCCCAGGCATCCCCGGCTACCTGAAGCTAATGGGTTCAAGGTTTGGACAGTGACCTCAGGTAACACGGCCACCAGCCACCACATGCTTGGTTCCTGAGGGTTGGATAAAGAACATGAATGAAGAACGAGGGACAACAGCCCTATCTGCAGAAATATGTATCTGAAACCGTCCTGTGGCAAAGGGTCTGAAGGCCCGGAGAGGACGACGGAGGGATTGTGAACTGGGGGACAGCAGAGGCCTCCCTGGAAAATGATAAGTGAGCTGAGAGGGGGGCTTCAGGGGTGACGACTCGTTGGCTAGACCCAGTGGAGGGAGGGGATTCTCAGGAGGGAGGAGGGCAATTAGGAAGGCCCAGAGGCCAGGGGCACAGTGAGCATTTAAGGACTTGAGGGCAGGCCAGAGTGACTGTCCCAAATCACAGCTTGCTGCTCCTCTGGGTGAGGGTCTAGGTCCTTATCCTAAGCCGAAGCCACTAAAGGGATTTCAGGAGGGGAGCGGCAAGGTCCGTGTGAGAAGGGGTGAGAGGGAGCCCTCAAGACAGTGGGTGGGGGGAAGGACCTCCTCAAGGACCGTCAGCGGGAAGGAGCCGGAACCCTGCCTGGGCCTACTCAGCACCCCAACCAGAGACAGTCACTGCTACCTCAAGAATGAGGGGACTGACTGACGGTCACTAGAGATGGGTGCTGCCTGTCACAAGCCTCGAGAGAGGACGGAAACAAGCGCAGCATGGGATCCTTGGGGGTCTGCCCTACCCAATAAAGGGCCAGCACAGAATTAAGGGGGACGCTGTCAGGGGAACTCCTCTTCCCACTGCAAAATCAGAGTTTGTTTAAAACTGCTGTACGTTTGAAGTGAGTTGTCTGGGGATTCACTTTGCACTTTTACAAATCATAGAAGTCAAGTTTGACTCCCAAAACAAGTGTTAGACTGGAAAGGGACTATCTCAACTTCTCCACTTCAACCACATCACCATCTAGCCCGGGAAACTGAGGCCCGGGAAGAGTAAATGATAGCCTCCCAGCCCAGTTAGTTTCAAGGGAATCAGTTTGTATTTATAGCATCCAGATTACTTTCAGTTAACTATGTCCTGGATATTAAAGACTGTGGAAGAGATTTTTCACTTCACTGTGCAATGAAGAAATCCACACATTCTGGTGATTTTTATTTTTTGGTACTGAGGACTGAACTCAGAAGCACTGAACCACTAAGCCATATCCCCAGCCCTTGTTTTATATTTTATTTAGAGACAGGGTCTCACTAAGTTGCTTAGGGTCTCAGTAAGTTGTGGAGGTTGACTTTGAACTTGTTATCCTTTGGCCTCAGCCTTCTGAGCTAATGGGATGATAGGCACGCACCACCAGGCCCAGCCTGGTGATTTTTTTTTTTTTTTAAACCACACAGATTAAATAAAAATACTGCAGCATTTTACTAAGGTGTTCTGGGGTTTAAGAATTTACTTGGTGGAGTCATGAAATTATCATAATGGAATAAAAAATAACCAAAGAAGATATTGAAAAATAGCTGAGGGATACATGTATACATAGAATAACATTTAAGAGCTGTTATTCTAATATATGTAATTATGCCTCAGTTTTTTTTAATTAAAAGAGTGAAAGATGTCCAAAGTCTTGTATTTTTTTATTCTATTGCTTGAAGCCCTAATCTCATCGGGCTTTAGAGAGGTATCAGATACTCGTGTTTTAAATCCCATCACTTCCACATTCTGCTTGGATAACTAAGAACTGTTCTTAGATATAATCATTTTAAAAATACTATGATGACCAGGCATGGTGGTGCACACCTATTATTATCCCATTAACTCACAAGGCTGAGGCAGGAGGATTGCAAGTTATAGGTCAGCAAGACCACTTAGTGAGAACCTGCCTCAAATAAAATGTGGATGTCGCTGGGGATGCAGCTCAGAGGAAGAGCACCCCTGGGTACAGAAAGGGCAGAGAAACTTAGGATACTTCAATCCTCTTTTTTAGACTGGACATCTCAGTCCAAATTAGAATGCACTAATAGAACTATCATCTTCATTTCTTTAAATGTATACAAGTAAACCTCAGCCAAGTTATAAAATAATCCTTAGAATGATTTAGTAATTACTTTCTAGGAAGTGTGAATCAATAGATACCAATAAAGTAGTCAAAGAATCCATTTCTAGTGGCAATTCAAACCAAATCACAATTTATTAAAATGACCGGTTCAAAGTTTTTCTGAAAACTGCTGGCACATGTATAATGGATGCTGGATGTAAATGAGAATCCTGGAGATTCGAATGTCTGCAAAGGAGAGTTACTTCAAAAACGGAATGATCTACTATTTGAAGGCCTTTACGATTTGTTAACAAAAGGTTAAACACACACACACACACACACACACACACACAAATAATTCAACTTAACAGGGTGCATTATACATGGCAAAAAATGTTTTCACAGACTCTGCCAAGGTTTTGATCAAAAAGCTAAATAACCTCAATTTGAACTGGCCATGGGCAAGAGTAATCTTGAACTAAAAATCAATTTAAAAACAACAATTTCAAAGTTTGGAAACTCTACTGATATAAAACCAAACAGGAGAAAATGCACCCTCTGCCCCTTCATAACTAGGTGATTTCAAGGTGCACTTTGGTCCAACCTCGTTTTTCTTCTTTCATCACTTAACATTCTATTTTAATGTGTAGTGCCCTGTACTTCCTGTTACTACATCTTGATATTCAACTGCAAATCATGACTCATTCTTAAATCATAGAGAAACTCATCAAAATCCCAAATTTCACAGCACATAGGAACTCAGTCTTTCAAGAGGGCAGCATTCTTAAAACATTACTTGAGCCACAGAGGACGAGAAAACACTGGACAAGACCACGTAGGAATTATGTAAATCCATCATTGAGTCAACACAGTTATGAGATCAATAAATACAAGCTTTGTGTGTGGTAATTTCAGTCTCAGTACTCCTTACTAAAACGTGTTACATGATAGGTTAAGTGAAAATAAGTAACAAACAGTAAGTACAGTGTGATTTCAAATAAAAAATTTTATGTGAGCACATGTTCATGTGTGTGTACACACACACACACACACACGCGCGCGCGCGCGTGCATGCATTTTTAAAGACTGGAAAACACACAGCAAAATGTTAAAAGGAGGTATGTTAGGCGTTTGTTTATTTTTTCTCATTGTGGTTTTCTTATTTTCCTAAGGTAATTTGTGCTAATATTTTTCACAACAGGAAAACATAACTAACCTTCAGAAAATACCTTTAGGCTAGCATGATCCCAAGTATGGCTATAAATCAATCTACAAAGGCAATGAGGAATTATGAATATCTGAGACATAAAAACGTTTTGCCTAAAACATACAAGAAAACCTGCCAAGAGTTGGGGCCTTCATGCAAATCGCCCATGCCACTCAGGGGCAGGTGTAAAGGCAGGTCCCTGGGAGGGCATCAGAAACCAGTCCCCAGGGCAAAAGGAAAATGGACTGAGAGACCATTTTTTTTTTTTTAAGATGTGATAAGGAACCCCAGATCTAGGAAACATGGAGATGACTATGTCATTCCCTAGGCCTGAAACGAAGCAAAGCTTGCAATGAGTAACCAGTACCTCACTCTAGAAAAAAAGACTACTCCAGGAAGCCACATCCTTGGATAAATGTTCATTAAATATTTTGAGTTTGTCAATAGGTCATGGTTTATAACATTTCAAAGCACCATATCAATCTTCTGAATCAGTTATATAAATGTAATTGGGTGGCACAGAATGCACAAAATCCAGTATCTGACAGATGAGCAGGAATATTTTAATTTATATACACTGCCTGGAAGTCCTTTAAAACCAATTGCAGGAAGAGAGTCAAGTTCCAAAAAGTTATTACAAATATAAATTTTAATATATGATCTCAGAGTTACATTTACTGTATATTAGCAGTTGTGAATTATTTAATTTCTTATAAAATAAAAAAGAGATTTTTATAATAAATGTTTAGGTAGCTTCAAAACTTAAGTGGGGCTGAAAAATCACTGCTTCCCCGACCTGGGCTTCCACCATTCTAAAAAGCATTGGTACCAAGTGCATGGAGATGCTGAGCTCATTGAGTCTCAGAAGTAATCCAACTCAGCTCACAGTGTGTACACAATCACAATGTCACTATGTGCAAGTCACCCTACTTCACACGACCGACAGAAAATTCATGAATAGCATGCTACATATCTAACAACAACAACAACAATAAAAATACAACTGACCACTTTCAAATGCCCTAGTTGTTGAATGAATGTGTATGAGTTTTATCATCATCATCATTTTTAAGGGGAAATAAGAGTTTCTCAATCTGGGCATTACTGACATTGGGGCAAGGAAATCCTTTTACAGGGACTTTTCTGGGCATTGCTTGATGACTGGCAGCATCCCTGTCCTCTGCCCACTAGATGCCAGTAGCACCCCCTCTGGTTATGACAACCCAAAATGTCTCCTGGGAGGCAAAATGAGTCCTGGTTGAGAACCACAGATATAAGTGAAACTTGCACATTCCCAATAACAATTTGCTGGAATGAGGAGCTCTAATTATCTCCTTTTTATTCAAAGGAGAGGTATATACAACCTCCAGCCTTAGGGAACTCTCATGAAGAATGATGCAAGCTCTTGAAAGCCTTTTTTTTCACCTATGATTATATAATATTATATATTTTTTCACCTATGATCAGTGTTGTCACCCTTCTCACAGCTCCAAGAAAACAATTTATTGAGCACCTACTCTGCCAGGCATGGTATGAGGGACATCCTATATTGATGTCCACTGACTCAGCCTGGTCCCACTGGCTAGGCTGCTTTTAGGGCAGGCTTTGTCAGGTAACAGAAACACCAACACCTTAAAAACCCTCAAGAGAGGGCAATGTGTCCTTGTCAATGGAGGGGCCCCATGGTTCCAATGGGATTCTTTAAAATTCTTTGTCCTTTTTAGTAACCCTACACATTTCTAGACAACATTTAGAGGCTTAAAAAAGAAAAAAAGGCCAGAAGGCCTGCGCTATATTTGGCATAGAATGGCCATGGCTTTTCATGCTCAGGGGGTTTTGCAGGCGGGATCCTTACTGGAAACTCTTAAGAACACTGATGGACACTTTTCCTTAACTGACCCACATGCTCTCCTAATACAATTTGTAATTTTATAATCCTCATAAATTCAAACTCATACTGACCTTTTCCAAATAAATGTGTGCCACAGACCCAGACAGAAAAGGAGAGAGATCAGAGGGTATTTTGTTGGGCTATAAGGCTCAGAAATCGATTTAAGCTCATTAATAGATGCCCGGAACATGCTGGGTTTCTCAGACCCCCAGCTCCCAACAAAGCCCAAGCACAGATGGGAGAGGATGGGTATGTGTGAGCTGCATGGGCAACAACCACAACACACACACACAGAAGAAGAACCTATAAATTTAAGACCCAAAATGGCCAAAGGGACTTCACAGTTTTTCAGACACTGCCCTGTAAAGGCTCACGGGGGCAGAAAAGGCACCTCTAAGTAAATAAGGCAGTAACTTGTCTGTGTCTCCAGCACTGGGCTCCCCAGGCTGACAGTCGCTGCACAAAACCCCTCCTGTGTGGAGCAGCGGAAACTCCTAATGAGATTAGTTGGTGTGTGTGCAGACATTACTTAGCAATGACTAAAGGGGCTCTCTCTTCCTGCAGCAGGCAGTGGAAAATTCAGGGAACTTTTTCCCCCTGCAGCAGCAGAATCCCTTTAACCCTCTCCCTAGCCAACTCCAAAAACAACTCGGCCTCCCCCAGTCTGCCCCCACCCTGGGCTGGGAGATTGGAGGGGAGTTAAAGACCCACCAGGGGCTTTCAAAGACGGGAGGGCCGGAGGGGGCTGGCGGGGAAGGGGCGGGGGACCCTCCAACACTACAAAGGAAACTGTAAAAGGCACAAATACATAAACCTGAGAAGGAGCAAACCACAGTTTCTTTGTGAGCTCCTCTAGTGAGTCATTTTCAAGATGCTGTCTGCTGCCAGTTTCAAAGCGGAAGCGCATGGCAATTAGTCTTGCCGTTTCCAGACAAGCCAGAAACTCTCCCGACACTCGTTTTTTTTTTTTTTTTTTTTTAAAGCCCCTTTTGCAGTTTCTGAAATAGCATTTCTTGCTCCCACCCCCACTCGCAGCCTAACTGCAGCTTGTCCCCAGGATGACTGGGTTCAGAAAACAACAAAACCGAGATCTTTTATTTTTTTTTTCTTTTTTAACCCTCCACATTTTAATCCACCCTCCAAAAGAAAAGTTATAGTAACATCACAGGCCAGCATTCGGTAAGAAGCTAAAGAGTTGGGAGCGCCCAGATCATCTCTTGCAGGGTCCATCTCCCAGACCGGGCCCAGCAGACTCCACGGGCTTTTCGATGTCCGATTGATACGGTGTGAGCCTGGGGCGGTGACCTGGGCGGGGGTCACCTGCCCAGCGAGAGTGGACGCACCCCCCAGCCCCACATCTTCGCTGTCCATGTCCTCCACCTCCCTCTCCACTCGTATCCCCTTCTCTGAATCCAAGCACCGGTGCCCTCTGCCCACCCGGAGGGGAGCCCGACCGCAGCCCCAGCTGGAAGGTCAACGACGGTCCAGCCTACAGGCACGCAGCCTACTCCAGTCACAGTTTCTTCATTTCAGGGACCTGAAGTCTCGCCGTCCCCAACTCCGCCCGCCGCCTGCAGCGGTGCCCTAGTTTGCACGCCCGGCGCCCACTCTGGGCTCGCAGCGCAGCCCCAGGGCTGGGAGACACCGGCGCAGGGTGCCCCGCCGGCCCTGGCCCAGCGCTCAAGCTCCGGCGGTGGCGGTGGCGGCGGTGGCGCGGGCGCAGCAGCATCCTGGCAGCGCCCCCTCCCGCAGCTGGCCCCCTCCCGCGCGGACTCACTCCCACCCACCTACCCACCCTGGCCCGCAGCCCACTCCGTGGCGCCCACCGCCCCACCCCCCACCCAACCCAAGACAAGAAGAGTGGAAAAAACACCCCAAATGAAACTTTGCAAGTGTCCCAGCAACAGGCAGAAGCCCTGTTACCTACCCAGATGTGGGGGAGCTTTCAAGATCCTTCTCCGGGGGAATTTCTAGGAGGACCCGGGCGAAAGCCCCCGACTTTCCATGCTGACAGGCGTCTGCAGACGGTCTGTTGCTCTTGTAATGAGATCCTGATTTTTCCCCCCTTTTTTTTTCTTTCTCTCGCTCCTCTTTCTTTTTTTTTTCCCCCTCTGGTGTGTGTGAGAGCAGGAAGTTGGAGCAGTCAGGCCGAGCCGGCTCACTTCCTTTACTGCATTATTCCCCAGGCGGTGTGCAGTCTGTGTAAACAGGCTTTTCCGCCCCGCGCCGCGCGCCCGGGCCGCGGCTGTGAGCCGGGGCTGCCCGCCGAGGCCCGCGCATACTCCGCCGTCCCGGGCCCCGCGCACCCGCCCGCAAGCCCGCACGCCCCGCGCGCCCCCGCCAGCCGCCCTCCCCGCTTCCTGCTCGGCCACCCCAGGGGAGGAGCCTCCAGACCCGAGTGGCCGCAGCCCCTCCCCACCGGCCAGGGGGCTCGGCCAGCTACCCGCAGCTACCCGGGACGCACCGGGCGCTGACTCCACGCAGCGGCACAAACGGGGGTCCCTCCTCTCCCGGGGGGGTGGGGCGGGGGTCTCTGCCCTGTTGCTGCCTGGGGCACCACTGTGGGGTCGTGTCCTGCTGGCCTGGGAGTGGAGGCCCACTGTGGGGAGGCCGCTGGATTTGCTATTTTATGACAGCTAGAAGAGTTGGGGGGCAGTAAGGCATGAGTGGGGTTCAGGGTTTGGTTGCTCTGGGCAAAGGGCTGTTTTTATTGTGGGCCAGGCATGGTTGTTTAGGATGAGAAGATACAGGATGTACAGAAAGGGAGGCAGTTTTTGTCTGGAGATGGACAGTGGTCTTGTCTGGGATTTAATTTTTTTAAAAAGAAAAAAAAAAAAAAGGAAAAAGAAAGTCAGCCTCTAAGTGTGTGTGTGTGTGTGTGTGTGTGTGTGTGTGTGTGGAGGGGCCAATTTGGGGGAAATGTTGAGAAGCTATAAACTTTAAGCGAGGATTCTCCAGTCAGAAAACTTTTTGGCAATTCACTATGCAGTCCCAAACTTCCCTGCCTGCTCCCTGTGGTAAAGAGCAGTGACCACTGGGCCCCAGTGACTGAAACATCTGAAGGAGCCTCTGTGGCCCCAGGGCTAGAGTCCCACCAGTGAGGGCCCAGGCTAGGCTCTGAGTAGAGAAGGCTTCTGCACTGCCCTGAGCCTATGACTAAGGAAGAAGGATGCCTGTTGAAGAGTCCCTCACCCCCACCCCTAAGCTCCAACCCCAACTGCAAACCTTCCAGAACCTTCCAGTCCCATGCCTGTACTCCCTGGCGGTGCAGAGCAATGGTTTCCAAGCACCACTGTGCAACAGCTTGACCTGGGGGCTCGTTAAAACACTGGTTTCTGGGCCTCACCCTGGAAGTCCCTGATTCTGTGTGTCTGGGGTGTTTCTCAGCCCTGGCTAACATTCGAGTCACCTGGGGAGAGCTTTGAAAACCATCCAACAAGGTACTCAACCCAGACCAATTAAACCAAATGCTCTGAGGGCAGGGCTTGAGTCCTTTCAAAAGGACCACATTCTAACATTTCCTCCACTTTTTTTTTGTTTCTATTTTTGCAACCTCTCTGAAAAATTACTTATTTACAAGCTCTCACTACTATTAAGTGTGAGCTTCTAAAAAACAGTCCTGTATTATGGCAGAAGTTATTACTACCCCCACTCTGAAGTACCTATCAGAGTACCTGACAGGTCCAACATTTTTGCTTTGTGACTGATGCAGATAGACCTCTTGGGTGGGACAAGGTTCCCCAGACCTCTGAAAAGGCAGGAGAACATTTTGGAGAGTGGGGATGGGAGGTCAAGGTAGGAGAGTACAGCGGGGGAGAAGGTGTGGGAAAGAGGACTGTTTATCAACCCCTGATTCTCCACAGCTAATTTTCCACTTTGGGGATTATCGTTTTAAATCCCTAGTTGGCTTCTCCTGTCACTCAGCAGAATTCATACTGTGTTCCTATATGATCCAGCTGTCTGTGGACTGAGAGAATGTAAACTTATTATTGTTCTCAGAAACACACACACACACACACACACACACACACACACACACAATTAAGAACCCATGTTGCTTTATTTTAGAAAGTAAATGCCTGAAAGAAACCAGTCTGAAACAACTACTTATCATAGGATTCCAACTATATGGTAGTCTGGGAAAGGCATAATCTATGGAGACAGAAAAAAGATCAGTGGTTGCCAGGGGTGTGGGGTGAGGGAGAAAGGAACAGGCTGAGTGCAGGATCTTAGGGCGTTGAAACTACTCCATGTGACACTGTAATGAGGGATACATGTTATTACACAATTTGTCAGAACTCACAGACTGTATATCAGGAGTGAACCCTAAAATGGATTTTGTGGACTTTGGGTGATAATGTGCCAGCGTATACGTTTATTATTGGTAACAAATGGTTGGGAATGTTAATAATGGGAGAGGCTATTTGTGGGGCAGTGGGTATTATGGGAAATCTTTGTGCCTTCTGCTGAGATTTGTTGTGAATCGAATGCTGCTTTAAAAAAAAGAAAATCAAGACTTGGGAGGGTGAGGCTGGAGGATCGCAAGTTCAAGGCCAGACAGGGCAATTTAGCAAGCTCCTGTCTCAAAACAAAAAAATTAAGAAGAGCTGGGGATGTGGCTCAGTGGTAAACTGCCTCTAGGTTCAATCCCCAGTGCCACAAAAATAAATAAATAATAAAACTCTGAATTTTTGAAAGTATATGCCAAACTCGAAATATATCTTAAGTTGGTGGCTTTTGTGCTTTTTGTTTTGTTTTTTTCCCCAATAAATCTTTGTAGAACCCTAATATGTAAGGAAGCAGAGGTATACACATATTTTCATCAAACAACTTAATTGTCATGAAGAATCGCCTCTGTGGCTAAAGCATTTCTGAAACACTTTGGGGGCAGCCATAGAGTTTCCTGCCCATAGGAAGACTTTTAAGTTTCTCTGATATTCTGGATAAATCTGTACCATTTCTCCCAGCTCTTCATATAAATGAATAATTCAGAGCCAACTCCAGTCTTTCTCGAAGCCCAAGGAATAGCTTGTGCTTTCAGGTATCTGCAGTTTCTGTCGTTGCATTCTAAGAGAAAACTGCCGTTTGTTTCCATAATTTCCTTCTCATAATCAAAAAGCAGACAAGAAGTGTGGAATCTTGTATGGCATGATCCACACTCTTCTGCTTTGTTGTAGAACAGTCAGGGTTTAGGATTATGTGGGTTATGAGTCAGATTTCTTCAGGAGCCCTTTATAACAGGCGGTAGAGCCAAACATCATACATTTCGGCAGATCAAGAGAGGCTCTCTCAGTTTTGATGAGAACAGCTGAGAGTTCACCAGAGATGATCCACAAAATCTGAGTGATGAGAAATCAGAGTGGGTGTACACAGGGCAGGGTGTGTACACTAACCCTGAGGATGAGGAGTTAGAGGGCTGGATCTCAAAAGAAAATCAAAGCCCTGGTTACAAAAGAAGGGGTGTATTAGTCAGCTTATGCTGAGATCACACTGTGTGACAAACAACTCCAAGACCTAGTAGTGTGTACTTGAAGAAAAGCTGAATCTCTGAGGAGAGTCCCAGAAGGTTAATTGGGACTAAATTCAGAATGAAGTCGGGTAGCCACTGCTGATTGGGAATCATTCATGTACTCTCTATTCCTGGAGGGACCAAGACCTGAACCTTTAGGCCCTGGCAGTTCTTGTTTCAAATGCTGAGATGAACATCTTCCCAAAAGTCTCATTTTGCTCCCTGGACCTGACCAAGGAGCTATGACCTAGAGTCATATGTAAACGTCAGCCTGTCAGGAACGGGCTTGGTTGCATCCCACATTTGCATGAGTAGACCAGAGTGAGAACCTGGGTGGAAATTCCTCTACACAAGCCAGGCCCTCTCTTTGTTCTTCAGAGTGGGCTGTGACTCCCAGTTTGCAAACAGGTTTTTTTTTTTTTTTTTTTTCTTTAACAAAGTCTCTTTTTCCTCTTGAACTCTTTCTTAGTGGATTCTGGTTGACAGTAGTTTATAGTAACACGTGAGTCCAGCTTGGCAGGCGGAGCGCATGTCTGCTTCCCATGTCTTCTCATTCTGGGACCCAGGCTACAGGAACAGGCACTACGGGGGACATGTGGTTCTCCAGGGGAATAAGGGAGCTCAAGAGGAGGGACACCTGTTAACACGTGATGCTTATTAAACCCTCAGCTTAGGACTCACACGCTCTCATTCTACTCACATGCCACTGGGAAAAGCAAATCATATGGCCAAGGCTGAAGTCACAGGGCAGGGAGAGGGTAGGGAGGGAAGGCAGCATTCTGAACAAATAATACACTCTACCACACGAGAAAATGGATGCGGAGAGTACAAAACCCACAAATCTCTCAGGCTCCTCATAATTTAACCTCCCGTAATGTATAACAGAATGCATTTAAAAAAAAAAAAAAAAAAGTAGTTAGATGAGAAAGCATAGTTACAGCAGGAGGAGAAAATGAGTTTTAGAGGAAGACTCATTTAAAAATATTCTAGAACACTGCCTAATATTAATATTTGAAACTGATGAATTGATGATTTGGGATAGAAACGCAAAATTGGATTTGCCATTGTTAATCTGAAGAATGCTTCAATAGTTGTTGGGGCTTGGGAATGGACAGCCAAAGCCTGACCAGAAGGCAGTCTCTCTGGTGGAAAGTGCACGGTTGGAATCAGGAATTTTGTAGATCCAGTCCCACACCTGCCTTGCTGTGGCTCTGTGACCTTCACTAAATCATTCATCCTCAAGAGTCTGGACAAGCACAGTTTTTACTGGTTTATCCAGTGGATGCCAATTTTACTTTAAAACAACATGCCTTATGGACTAGGATTTTAAAATGTTCGTGAATTTCATTCCAAGGAGTATTTAAAAGAATTTTATAGACTTGCAGTCAGCCCCCCGAGGGAGTTGGCATTCTTCTCTTAATGTTGTTAGAGGTATTTCACTGGGAAAATTTGAGAACATTGATTTGGACCATCTTCTTTGCCCTTCAACTGGCCACCCATAAGCTAAAGGTTGGCACCACTACCCCTCAGAGTCCACTGCCTATTTCTACAAGGTTCTAGACTGAAAAAGGGTTTTACTTTTCTCTTTTTGTTTGTAGTTGTAGTTTTCCAAAAAAGAAATTACCATCTTAACCAGTTTTAAGTGTATCGGTCAGTCGTGTTAGGTGTATTCACCTTGTGAAACTCCTCTCCAGAATTTACTCATCTTGTAAAACTGAAACCCATCAAAAGCAGCCCGTTTCCCCTTCCCCAACCTCTGGTGGTCCTCATTCTACTTTTCATTTCTATGAATTTGACTACATATTTCATTTTAAGCAGAGTCACACAATATTTCTCTTTTTGTGACGGGCTTATTTCACTTAGCATAATGACCTCAAGTTTTAGAGCTGAATAATATTCCATGTACTTGCCACATTGATGGACATTTGGGTTGTTTCTACTTCTTGGCTTTTGTGAATAATAAGAATTTACATTTTTAGTGGCACACACGTGGCACACGCCTGTAATCCCAGCAACTTGGGAGGCTGAGGCAGGAGGATTGTGAGTTCAAACTCAACCTCAGCAACTCAGTGAGACCCTGTCTCTAATAAATTATAAAAAGGGGTTGGGGAGGGCTGGGGTTTGACTCAGTGGCAGAGCACTTGCCTTGCACATGTCAGGTGCTGGGTTTGATCCTCAACACCACATGAAAATAATAAATAAACAAAATTTTTAAAAAGAGGTCTGGGGATGTGGCTCGGGGATTAAGCACTCCTGGGTTCAATCTCTGGCACCAAAAAAAAAAAAAAAAAAAAAAAGAATTCACAGTTCTAAAAGTTGAAAACAAGTCAAAAGAAGATATTTTGTAACATTTCAGTGTCCATAAAGTTTTATTGGAACACAGCCATGCTCATTCATTTACATATTGTCTAATGATGCTTTTGTGCTATAATGACATGGTTGAATAGTTGTGATAGAGACCATATGGTCTATAAAGCTGAAAATATTTGCTTTCTGGCTCTTTACAGAAAAAGTTTGTCAACCTCTGGCATAGACAAATGAGATTCCACAATTTTTTTTTGGTGTGGATTTTTAACTGCATTTTATTCCTTGTTCCAGAGTAGGCCCTTTCTTGCCACATTGGGTGAAGACTTTAGTGTCTTTGAACAAAATTTCACATTCAGGAATTTCATCTTCAAAAAAAAACAAGCCCTCATCCCCCCCGCCCCGTTTATTTGGTCTCCTGAAATAGTTGACTCTCACAGTCCCAGACCCAAAGATGGCCCTTTAGTACTTTATTTGCTTCTGATCTCTGAACAGACCTGAGCCCTTATTCCAGATGGTTCCCAACTGTTTGCACCTAAGAACCATATGTACCATTGCCTCACCCCTGGGAGTCATGCTGGCCCCAGAAACCTCCCAACATCTGTCCTCATAAAGCCCTTATAAATATCTTATCCATCTTTTAGACTCCCTCAAACCCTGCTTCCTCCAGAAAGCCTTTTGAGATCTGTCAGATAGAGTACATGACACATTTTCTCCTTATCCTTACAATATTGTGTTTGAGCTTTATGGGGATCAATTAAATACTCTGTACTTATGGGTTAAATTCTCTCCAATTGATTCTCCAATTAAACAATTTGTCTCTGACCTGCAGGTCAAATTCCTGGAGAGGATTTTTTTTTTTTTTTTTTTTTTTTTGGTATTGTAGATATTACCCCTCAACTGGCCAATCAGGGATTTTGAAATGGTTACAAAACCATTCTGCTCAATTTTTGCTGCTTGTTTTGCAATGCATAGTTGAGCCTGGTTTTACCATTTGCTCTGATTTGTGGACCATGGATAATAACAATCAGCCTTTCCTTGGTTTCCAACATGCTCAGGTTAACCCCAACCTGCATTGCCTGTTACCTCCTGATGTACAGACCCAAAGCATAGAATCCTGTGAAACAAATGTAAAGCAAAATGCAAGATCATGAGAGGAGTCATCATGTCACAATATGTTGGATTCATATTTGTCCAAATTTATGTGGCATGATCAATTTTGGAAATAATGCTCTCAAACTTATCAGAACAATTTTCTGTTAACTCCTTTATGTTTCCTCTGAATATATAAGAACAATTTCTGTTAACTAATGTGTTGTCTTTTCATTTTAGTATCTTTTAATACAAATATCCAGGGATAAATTCTTCAATTGAATCTATCTGAGGGACAAATTGTTCAATTGATCCCTTTATGGCTTGGAGTTATTTATATGACTTACTCCTTCGTGAATCCCAAATCTCTATCCTTAACACCTGCCCAAGAAATGCTAAAATTTTTGTTGAATTAGTCACTCATTCGTTAAAGGAATGATGTACAATAAAAATTTTGTAAATGATCTTGTATGGTAATAATTGAGACATGAACAATTACCAGGAGGAAGAATACTAACGACATTTTTGGAGAATTAGAACTAACTCCAAACTTCAGATCAAAGAACTGATTGAAATTTATTAATACTCTGTACTCTCAGACCTGTCCCAAATCCACATTGCACCACTAGAAGGGAAGACAGAGAAGTGGGCAGTGATAGGGTGCCACAACTCCAAACACTGAGTCACTGCCATCACTTCCAGGACCATACGGTTGAAAACCTGCACTGACCAGCCAGTCACTGGTAAAAATCACTTCCTGCATGATACTTCCAGAAAAGTGCCAATGGTCTTGGGCCTTTTCCCTTTCAGTGATGCCCTGAGTTCCTGCACACACAACTGCTTTGAATTTTAAATGTGTAGATCAAGAAAAATGGAGAACTTTTATCTTTTGTTTTGATCCTAGAAGGTGTTGGTCTAGGCTTTGTAGAAAGGTGTAGGCTTTCTCTTATTCACGCAGGATCCAACAATAAGCAGGAGCTCAGAAAACATCAGGGTGTCAGGATGTCTGTTAATGGGAAAGATGGGGGAGGTGTAGTTAGGGGTCTCAATACCAACTTCTTGATGATGGGAAAAGCCAAGGGATTGGAGTTTGATATCCCTGATGCTCAAATAAGAATAGTCATTTGAGAGCAGTGTAGGAAGGTCTGGGGCCATGGCAGAGATGATTGCAGAGTATGTTCTTTGGAGCTCCAAAGCCCATGGGTGATGATTAAACCCCTCCTCCTTGAGGATCTGTTTGTATGGGTTGATTGGCTTCGTCTGTGCAGTCTGAAGCCAAGGGGGAATTTCGGTGCAAAATCAGAAGAGAAAGAAGTTGTTTCCTATGAAACTTGAGGATATTCCAAACCCAAGCACTTCCTCACTTTGGGGCCCAGCACACAGGGGAGGAGAGGGGATTTCCCCACACTGGCATGGAACCTGGTATTCCTCAGAACTCACAAATAACTGGAAAGACTATGTTGGTGGGTCGCAGGCCCTGAGTCCCCACAAGCGGGTAGAAGTGAATGTCACAATTGGGTTATCCACAGTCTTAGAGCCCCTTGTGTACCCACGTAGCATGGCGCAACCCAGAAGGAGTGGAAGAGAAACCCCGTTCTGCCAGCTTCTTTCAGGAGCCACCCACTGTGGTTTGAGGTACAGGATGCTGGGTGATGGTGTGATTGAATTAGTTTGAACTAATCAACCTCTATAGGCCACTGTGAGGGCTCTGAGGATGGAGGAGATGCTGAGGAGAAATGAAGGGGAGAGACATCCTCCTCCCGGAAAGCGTCAGCAACTACTCGTAAGAGGGTGAGATTGATGATAAGTTCAGACTTCTTTCTCCCCATTGCAATACATATTTATTGAATAAATGCTACCAATACTCAAGAAGCAAAAGTCGTCATTACTGAAAAGTTCCATTAAATAGATGAACTCCATTGATGCCTAATAGTATTAACCCTGCTTTCCATTTCTTTCAGCTGAGGCGCAGAGACATCAAGACTTTTTAGCTCACATTCACATAGTGAGTTAAGGATGGGGTTGGCACTAGGGTCTGAATTTCCTGATTTAAATTTTTCCTGATGTTCTTTGCTCTATAATCAAGGACCATAAAAATATTAAGAGAAGGAACCCAGGAAGGGGAGTCAGGGAAACTGTATAATCAGAGTGCCAGTTTTACCACAAATTTGTCACATTGCCTTTCTCAATTCAGCCTTTTCACATATAAAACCATAAACTGAGGGCTTTAGAGAATGTCTCGAATGCTGATATGCTGAAAAGATCCAGGATGGTTCGTGTCTTATTCCGTACAGACTGCTATCATAAAATGCCCTAAACTGGGTAGCTTATAAATTGCAGAAGTTTCCTTCTTATGGTTCTGAAGGCTGATCAAGGTCTTGCTAGCAGATTCAGTGCCTAGTGATGGGCAACTTCTGGTTCATAGATAGTGCTTTCTTGCTGTGTCCTCACATGGAGGACATTGGAAGGAGTTTTCCTAGGGCCTTTTTTTTTTTTTTTTTTTACAATACTTTTATTTTATTTTTTATGTGGTGCTGAGGATTGAACCTAGTGCCTTACACATGCAGGGCAGGCGCTCTACCACTGAGCTATAACCTCAGACCCGTCCGAGGGCCTCTTTTATGAGGATACTAATGCCATTCATGAAGGCTCCACTCTCATGAACAAATCACATCCCAGAGGCCCGACTTTCTAACACCATCACCTGTGGGCTAGCATTTCAACATTGTAATTTTCAGAATTTAATAATAACCTCCTATGACATCATTCATAGCAATTCTGCTTAAGAAACACATGATCACAGTACCCTGTCTGCAAAAGCCTGGGGCATTTTAACCAGCCACCCAGAGCACTGGATTTAAAACATTATCTTTTAACCTACAGTTGGAAATGTACACCAAAATTCAATACAGAGCTGAGTGCATGCCTGTAATCCCAATAGCTTGGGAGGCTGAGGCAGAAGGATCTCGAGCTCAAAGCCAACCTCAGCAAAAGCAAGGTGCTAAGCAACTCCGTGAGACCCTGTCTCTAAATAAAATACAAAATAGGGCTGGAGATGTGGCTCAGTGGTTGAGTGCCCCTGATTTCAATCCCTGGAACCCCCCCCAAACAAACAAACAAACAAAATTCAATACACATATATATGCAATTGAAACAATTTCACAAAACAACAGTTTTTCTGTTATTTTATATTTATGGTGTTTAATATATCTGAATATTTCCTACTCTGTTTTATTTGTTTATAAAATGTTGGTTGCAACCCATCAATTTGATTTCATTACCAATGAATGGTTTGAGATCCATAGTTTAAAAAGCTGACAATTAAGGGGGATAGTGTTGGGACAAGGCCTGGGAAGACCTGGGATCCCTAAAGCTAGACAAAGTCAAATGGGAGAATTGGCATAATAGGACACAGAGAGTATATAGCTGTGTATGTATGATTCATGTCCTTGTTACCATGTCCTGATACTTTCACATGGTCTGCCATCTCCCCAAGCAAGTCTCACCTGGGTCCTGTAGCTATCTTCTAAAACCAAGTGTTTGGATGATACCTTGAGCATCCGGAGCTTTGTTAGTCTCTGGCCTGGTTTATCAGCCAGTCAGCCCACAGCTTTCTTGAGAAGCACTCAATAGACCCATGGTGGACTAGTATACAGGACAAGATGAGCTGTGTTCATTTAAGGGGGTCACATGACAGTGTCAGGATATAAGCAGGGGAAGCTCAATTTGGCCGGTGGCCCGTAGATAGCATTACCTTGATGATGGTCTGAGCCTTAGCTGACAGATTGAGAAGGTGGATTGGATTTACACTGAGCATGCCCATTTGGCCTCCGGCCTCATCACACAAGGCCTCCTATTCATCTCTAAAATTATCTCCAAATGATCTTATTCATGCAGTTGCATAGTAGCTGTACTTGGCAAGATTGGGAATAGAAAGTGTTTATTGCACATTTTAAAACTTATATTCCAATCCTCTAGCACATTGCATAAATGTGCATGAGGACTAATATCTTTTTTGAAGCTCCTATAATTATGTTGTCACTAGCACAATAGTCTCACATTGTATCTTTTTTTTTTTTAAAGAGAGTGAGTGAGAGAGAAAGAGAGAGAATTTTTTTTTTAATATTTATTTCTTAGTTCTCGGCGGACACAGCATCTTTGTTTGTATGTGGTGCTGAGGATCGAACCCGGGCCGCACGCGTGCCAGGCGAGCATGCTACCGCTTGAACCACATCCCCAGCCCCATCACATTGTATCTTGTTAGTCACTGGATAAGAGCATTGATCGACTCAGCATAAACACTTAAAATACATCACATATCACATAATTGTCTTTTATCTTTTGGTCAACTTTTATTATTTCCACAACTTTAAAATGGTGGTGGTCTGAGCCTTTCTCAACTTATGAGGCCCCACCCTCAGAGAAGACTGGATTTTTGGTGACAGTTTTCTTGGAACATCTGCAATGAGTGATTCCACTTAGAAATAAGAAGAGAGGGCTCCTTTCTCAAAGGGACCGATGAGCTTGCAGCTCCTACCCTGTCCAGGGGCCTTCCAAGGCAACCAGGGATCCAGCTTAACAACTTAACGTTCCAGTTTGTTTCTCAGCGTCAGGATGGGGTTCTCATGCGGACTGTTTTCTGTAGACCATGATGAAGTTTAAGGAGTCAACTGTTTTGCCCCATTACAGGTTCCTCTCTGGAGACCAGAAGGCCCCATTCCCCTCATACTGTGCGCCACACCCCAACATCTGCCGAACAGTCAAGAAAAGATGGCTTTTCTCTTTGTGATCCTTTCCTGACCACACCCTGTTCTTTCTTTAAACATTAAACTTTTTGAGTAACTTATTTTAGGAGACTTGGAAGGTATTCCATATCCCCGGCTCCCCCATAACATGTCGACTTAATGTGCTTAATTTCATTTTTGGAGAGAAAAAAGCAAGCTGATGTAGTTTGAATAAGTGACCCCCAATGGCCCCCATGCTCAAGGCCTTGTCACCAGCCTGTGGCATTACTGGGAGGTGGTTGAACCTTTAAATGGTAGAGCCTTGTGGGAGGAGGGCTAGTAGGGGCAGGTCCTTGAAGGAAATATTGGGACCCTGGAAACTTTCTGTCTCTCTCTTTGTTTCCTGCTTTCCATAAAATGAGCATCTTCTTCCACCTTGCACTACTGCCATGATATGTCGCCTTACCACAGGCCCAAAAGCAATTGAACCAACCAAATGTGGGCCAAAATCTCTGAAACTGTGAGCCAAAATAAACCTTTTATCTTATTAAGTTGATTTTTTTTTCGGGTATTTGTTACAGTTATGGAAAGCTGCCTAACACACAAGGCCAAAACCATCCCAACATGACTTAGTACAAAACAGACACTGACTCTGATCTTAAGGTGCTGACCAAACTAAAAGGAAATGGTAAAAGAAGAAATCTGCCCTATCTATACACATAAGCTTGAGGCAGGTTAGTAAAGTGGAGAGAACCACAAATTTAATAGCCCATTTCTCTTTTCAGCCCTGTCTATGATTTTGAGAAACACACTTAACTACTGTCTTGAAAATGGTACCCTTGAGGTAGGGACTGATTTAGAATCTCTCATGACCAGAGAGATTGCCCCTCCCTTTCTCCTACAGAAATTGTATGAATGCCTACTATGATCAGGGACTGTGCCACAACTAAAAGGCAAGGTGATAAGATGTGATTTCTGCTTTCAAGGCATTTCTCATCTATAGTTTCCAGTTCTAACATTTTATGCTTCAAAATATGATGATAATCGGAAAACTTTATTGGCCCAGAGGTAAGGCAATGATCTTTGGAAGATCACGTGGTACATGAAAAAGGCTACCTGAATGCAGTCAGTGATCCTGGGTTAAATTCAGCTCTGTGACCTTGGGCAAGTTCCTTTATCCCTTCCAATCTCCATTTCCTTGTCCATAGCAAGGACAAAATAAGATCTTCTTTGAAAAGCTGAGCAGATTACAGCTAAATTCCCCCCAGATAGTTAACCATCTCTTTTCAAACTTCAACATCCATTCTCTATCCATGCAGCTGGATTGATGTTTTACGAAAATGTAAAATCTGTCATATTGCTTAGGACCCTCCCATGTGCCCACTCAGATGTGTAGAATCCTAGGAGTCCTCTGATACAAGGCCTTGGTGAGGTCGTCTCTGCCCCCTCCCCCTGTCCCCCTGCACCCCCCTCCCCCCAGTCTCCCTTCTCTCTACTGCTCCTTTCCTTTCTTTCTTGAATAAGTTTGTCCCTTCTTTGGGACGACTGTACTCTGTTATGGTTTGAACCTAAAATGTCCCCCAAAGGCCATATGCTAAGGGCTTGCTTGCCAGACTGTGGCACAATTGAGAAATGGTGGGAACTCTGGGAGGTGTGATCTGGTTGGAGGAAGTAGGTCACACCAGGACACTGTGTCCTTGAAGAGTTTATCTTGTCCCTGACCCTTCTTCACCTCCTACTGTCTGGCTGCCATCACGTTCCTTCATGATGTTCTGCCTCAATTCAGGCTCAGAGCAATGGAGTCAGCTAACCATGGACTGAAACCTCTGAAACAGCCAGAATGTATTTTTCCTAATTTAAGCTATTTTTTCTCAGTTATTTTGTCATAGTGAGGGAAAGGTGACTAACACACACTCTTCCTTTCTTGAAGAGTTATTGGTTACCTGCCAATCTGGGCTCAGCTCAAATGTCAAGGCATCAGAGGGGCCCTTCCTGACCATATGTTCACCAGCCCAGTAATCTCTATCCCATTGTTTTCTATAACCTGGTGTTATTTTTTTCTTATTTATATCTTATATATATTTTCTTATATAATCTGCCCTCTAAGAAAGGAAATTTTACTTTCTCAAAGAGAGTAAATTTCCCACAGGTAGATTCTTCATCTCTCTTATCCACAATTTCCCCAAAACGGAAGCAGAGCCTGGCATATGATAGCTGCTTGATGTCATATTTTCAAATTTACAGTGTTGATATAAGTACCATTGCCACTTGGTGGTCAAAGTTGATCTGAGGGACAAGTTCACAGGTAATTATGAAACTTTGAGCCAGAAGAGGAAACTGGTTCATGCCTGAAGTCCAAACAAAGCAGGGAAGGATGAGGACAAGTTTGGGGATCTGGAGAAAATAGCAGTAGAAAGAGCTCCAGATTTGGAGCTAAGGGGTCTGAATTATGGAACTAACTTTTACCAAGAGGTAGCTCTCTTTCTTTAATTCTCCAGCCTCAGTTTCTCTTACATATACTTTTTAAAAGGTTAAACTAATTGGGCCTTAAATGTTCTCACACTTCTCTTTTGCTCCCAGGCGTTTCAGGAGCCATGGGTTATGGTGCACACATGGCCAAGTCCAAGAACCACTCCCCACACAACCAGCCCTGAAAATGGCTCAGAAAATGGCAATATGAAGTCTCTATCACAAGGATCTGAATCTCCTAAGGGGGTGGACTCCAAATTCCCAAAGAATATGCATTTTGCTAAGAAGCACAAAAAGCAGGGCCTGAATAAGATTCAGGCCAAGAACAATGTAGGGACAGAAGGACTGGTGAAACCCGTGGGCTGCTGTCTCATGAGGAATGATGTCCTCCTCTGCCATTTGTACAAATACCCTGGAGGCAGAGAAAAAAAAAAGTGACCTCGGCTCTGAAATTCCATACTTGTAAAATGGGGCCACCTCTGGGGAACCCCTGGGAATGCTGAGAAAGGAGGGATGAATGAGCCCCTCTGACCAGTTACCATCCACTCCACCAGCAGATCTTTCCCTATCACATCACATCCTGAGCAGAGGCTGGCACACAGTAGCTGCCCTAACACCCAACGAAGACAGCCTGATTCCTTTTTTAAAAATATTTTTTTTAGTTGTCAATGGACCTTGATTTTATTTATTTATATGGGGTGCTGAGAATTAAACCCAGTGCCTCACCCATGCTTGGCAAGTGCTCTGCCACTGATCCACCACCCCAACCCACAGCCTGATTCCTCTTTAAGAGCAATTGGCCATGTGAGCAAACCTGAACTGGTCTCCTGGAGGAGAGGAGATCCTGTGGGGAAAGAGGTTCAGCCAGCAGCCAGCACAAACCACCAGACATGTGAGTGAAGCCATCTTGGGCCCTCCAGCCCAGTCACTTGCCAGATGAACAGTTACAATAGCGATCCCCACGGGATCAGGAGAAGAACCACTCAGCTGAGCCCAGCCCAAACTGCTGACCAGTAGGATTATGAGTAAAGAAGCTGGTTATTGCTTTAACCCCCCAGTGATGATTTGTCACACAGAAATAGCTGATACAACTCCTTTTATAGCTGACATTCTAAAAACCAATTTTACTGCTCTTAAAATGAAATTGGGCTCCATGACCTTAGTTGTGTGTGAGGGTTTGCTTCAGAGAATGGAAGGAAGGTTAAGTGACTGTTTCATCCTCCTGCCTTTACCAAGAGGGCATCTCCTTGAGAGACTGTTGTGTGGACTTACTGCCCCCTTCCCACTAAGGGAAGCTCAGACTTTCCCTCCAAAGGTGTGAAAATTAGAGTCTTTGAAATAAAACTGACAATAGACCAATTAAGAGAAGAAACATAAGTGTATCGATGTGTGCACTCAGAAGAGCCACCCAAAATGCAAAACTCAAAGAAGGAGCCAGGTGGTTGAGTATTAAATACCCTTCAACATAGAAGAGAGGGAAGTGAGGATCCGTAGGCAATTTTAGAGGGGTAGTAAGTGATTTTTAGTTTCTTCTATGAATTTCTACGAATGCACTTGGAAAACAGAAAATGTCCCAGGACAAAGTGGGGCTTTGGGTGGTGTTCACCCAGTTTCTTCCTCTGGTTTAAGTTTGATATTCCTTGGTGAATGAAATTTCATGAGAAGACTGAAGACAACTGTGTTCCTCTTTGGTGGATCTGGTCTGCTGATGGATAAGGGAACTTCAAGGAAAGTCCCTTCTTGTGCTTTGGGAGAAAAATGGGATCAAGAGTAAAGGGGCTCAGAAAATGCTACCCTGAAATGTGGCACTTTGTCATGCTGAAGTGAAGGAACAGTCTCAAGTTCTCTCTGACCCTCCCTGACACCCACTTCTCAGTCTTCCTCTTCTTAGGCAGCTGAAACACTTACAGATTTAGGTACAGAATACCACAGCACAGCGTTGGATACAGCTGCCTCCATTCTGAGTCTCCTTAATGGGAAAGGAGATTCCACTCCATCTTCTCATTCCTTGGAAACCAACCAAGCGATAGCTAGATTTGACAGACAAATCCCATTTCATTGGGTTCTATAAAAGCCATTTCATCAAACAGTGCTTTGTAGTTGTGATCCTTTTTAAGGTCATATTTCTCTAAGTAAGTCTTGAAAGGGTTGTAAGTAAATCCATTAGACACAATACCACTATAAAAATTATTTTATCAGAATTATCTTCAGGACGGGAAGACTAAAGGGAATAATAATAGTCACCTAACATTTATTGAGCTTAAACGACATCCAGGCACTGGATACTTTACGTACAGTAGCTCATTCAATCCTATAACAACCATGTGACACAGGTATATCATATCACCATTCCTAAAATTGACCTCTCACACATCACCTGTGTGTCCAATTGCCAGATCTAAATATTTTTTCACAACCTTCAACCTTTTCAACTCTACATCATTTGAAAATACTTATTCATTTGTCCACACATACATTGTCCTAGGTGGCGGGACCTGTCCCAGGAATAGGAAATATAGCAATAGACAAACCAGAAACATTTCTTGCCCCTGCAGACCTTCCTGTACAGTGGGATGGACAGGCATCCAGTCCGTAAGAGCCCACAGGGTGGGTGTAATGAAGGGAGCTGGGGAAACTCTCTGAAAAGGCCAGTTCCTCTTCCTTTGGTTTCTGGGAGTTGAAACATTCCAGATGCTAGCTCCTGTTTCTCTGAGTGCTCCTTGGCTGATTCCTTTTCCTCCATATGCTCTTTAAGTCCTGGAACCCCCAAGGATGTGTCCTCATGGCTCTATCTTTTCTCTGGTGAACTCAGCCAGCCAGTCCTCCACTATGGCCCTGGTCTCCATTCAACATGTGGGTCTTGTCTTCTTCCCTCTGGATGGATAGCCTGACCTGGGAACCCTCCCCTGCTCCGTGGCTTCAATGTGGCTCACTAGTCCATATTTCCAGGTTCTCCTAAGATATCGTAATCCATGTAGGTAGAATCACATTCTGGCCATTCAAATCTTCTGGAAGACAATTTCAAGTTCTGCCTTTTACCCCAGGCTTTTCAGCCTAATAAAATCCTCTTTACCTCCGAGGCACAGTTGATATGCCGGCTCCTCAGGAAAGTCTGCCCTACCCTCTTCAGCTGAAGCCAGCCCCTTCCTCCTCTGAACTCTTCTGCACATTTCCTCCTAGCTTATCCCTGTATTGACTAATCAAATGTTTCTGTGGTTGGTGCTGCTGGACTGAGTGCTCGGAGGGCAAGGACCCAGTGACGTTCACCTTTATATGCCCAGCATGTTGCACAACAGTAAATGCTCAAGTCTATGGTTCATTGAACTTGCGTTAGTCAGCTTTATGTCATTATAACAAAATACCTGAGATAATCAAATTATAAAGAGCAAAAGCTTATCTGGGCTCACAGTTTTGGAGGTTCCAGTCCATGATCAATTGGCTGCATCGCTCTGGGGCATGTGGCAAGAGGTACCACGCTATGGCAGGATCACGTGGCCAAGCAAAATAGCTCACCTCATGAGCAGGATGCAAAAGAGAGAAAGAACAGGAGTTTGGTATCCCACAGTCCCCTTTAAGGGTGCAACCGCATGACCTAAAGACCACCTGCTAGGTCTCACCCCTTAAATGTTCTGCTATCTCCCAGCATCAACCACCCAGGGGACCAAGACTTAAATATCTGAGTTTGGGGGGTATCTCAAATTCCAAATTGTAGCAGAACTACTGCACCACATTTAGGTCTAGGAAATGTTTTCAGTTTCCCAGTTAAAAGCAGTGGGCTGGGGTTGTTGCTCAGTGGTACAGCGCTCATCTAGCATGTGTAAGGCACTGGGTTTGATCCTCAGCACCACATAAAAAAATAAATAAACAAAATAAAGGTTTTGTGTCCATCTACAACTAGAAAAGAAATTCTTTTTTTTTTTTTTAAAGCATTGTGTTTTAATGTGACTGCAATGCTTCTTTTAGAGTTTCTATTAAAGATAACCGATTGTGTTTGTCTCAGGCACAAGATTGCAGGCAAATAATCTCTTTGGGGGCAAAAAGCCCTTCTCCCACATTTTGTCATTTATTTAGCAACACCCCCAAGACCCATCACAGAATGGAAATGCATCACATAATGGTCTGCAGTCGTTCTGTGACCTTGGTCCATCCCTGGGAAGAAAGATATCTGTTCTTTCATTTCTGTATTTAGTGTACTTACTCAACAGGTTTTAACTGAGAGCCTTCTTTGTGACAGGCTTCATTCAAGACAAAGTCCCTGCCCTCAAGGAATTTAAAATCTAGAGAAGAACATGAGCACTCAGCAAAAAATAAAAGCATGCACAAGAAAATATCTGACTGCAAGAACTATGGGAGGGAAAAACAGGTTGATAGGACAGAATGTGACAGGGAGGGCTGCCAGTATAGATGGAATTTCAGGTTAGGTGTCCCTGAGGAAGCAACATTTTGGCTGAGACCTGAGTAACAGAAGGAACCAGGCATAAGAGAGCCCAGATGAGACTCTAGGGAAAAGGGGACACACGTAAAACATCCCAGGAGTGTGACACACATTGAAGGGAATGAACAAATGGGACAAGATGACATTGAAGAAGTAAGCAGGGACCTGGCTGGGGGTTCTTGTGGCCATGTAAGGACGTCCAATTTTATTAAAAGCAAAACAGACATCCATTAAAGAGTTTTATGCACAGGAGAGACACCATCTGATTTCTTTTGTAAAAAGTATGTAAGGCCAGGTTCGGTGGCACACACCTGTAATCTCAATGGCTCAGGAGTCTCGGGCTGGAAGATAGCAGGTTCAAAGCCAGCCTCAGCCATCCAGCAAGGCCCTAAGCAATCTAGTGAGACCCCGTCTCAGAATAAAAGATTTAAAAAGGCTGGGGATGTAGTTCAGTGGTTAAGCACCCCTGGGCTCAATCCCTGGTACAAAAAAAATGTAGGGTGGCTGTAATGGGAGCAGAAAGACTGGTTAAAAGATTTTTATAATAGTCCAGACAAGTGTACCGGGTCTCAGAACAGAGTGCAGAAAGAAAACATAATTGTGCTACATACACCAGGCTCCGTTCTGTCCCCTCTTGCTACCACTCCATCCATCAGTTCGGCAAGGGGAGTTCTCAGAGATGCCATTGCATGTCCAGCACCCATCAGAAATTCAGATGCCACCAATGAGAGATCCCCAGAGTTGGCCAGGAGCCAACCATCTTCTTATCTCTCACTGTCTGCTGGTCCCTCTTCTCCCAACTCAGTCCCTCTAGAGGTCTGGGAGATTGGACTGGCACAGGAGTGCCTAAAAGCCAAGAGGGCTACAGGAGGTGACAGGTGTGGGGGCTGTGATGGTCCGGTTCCTACTGGCTACCTTATCCCACCCTGTTTCTCTAGGTCAGTTGTGTCTCTGTCTTTATTTATCCTCAGACATCTCTGAACGCTTCATTGTGGCCCTGACTTGGAAAACACCCTGTTATTGTTATTGATTAAACTGTTATTGTTTAAATTGTTATTGTTATTGATTATCGATTAAACTGAGGTGAGTGAACTAGACTCTGTTACCAGGAACCCAAAGCTGCCCTGGGGCACCTGGCCTCTGCCTCCCTCTCCACCTAACCACTCAGCGGCCCTTCCTGCTCCTCCAGCCAGCTCACCGTCTGCCCGCTCCTCTGGGGAGCAAGGCTTCTTCCTCCTGAGGGCCTTGTTGTACCCTCCCCTGCTTATCTAACCCCTCCTTCAACTCAGCTGTAATATCACTTCCTCCTAGAGGGACACAGAGGCCACTTGCCAGTCTGCATTATGTGCTTTCAGAGACTAGGGACTTTTCCTACATAGGGCTCCCAGTCACCGCCATTACCGACCTACCCAGCAGGATAGTCATGTTCACAGCTCAGGGTTTTTTTTTTTAAAGATACATTAATTTTATTTATTTTTATAACTAGACTCATCTGCTTCCATTCCAGCTGATAATGTGGTGGGGAGAAACTCCCTATTGAAGGGTAACAGCCTCTTCCGGTTTAAAACAATCTGTTTCCCCCCCAAATAATCAGCTAAGTCAAAGCTGAAATTCCCTATCAGGGTTGCTTCCTTCCCTCTTTTTTTTTTTTTTTTCAGTGCTAGGGACCCAACATAGGACCTCACAAATGCCAGGACTTCCTCCTCTCTTCAGTGTGCTTTCCCTGCTGTCCTTCTTCTCCATACAGGGTCTGACTGCAGGAAAGGAGCCCTGGCTACAGGGTCAGGGGCCCTAAGGCACAGGGCAGGGCTCAGGTGAGTGACCCACACTTCCTCTCTACCTGGGCGTCACCTCCAACGCTGGCCTGCACAGCCTTTGCTCTGGGAGAGCCCAGCAAATCCTCCTGCTCACCACATATGCAGCCCAGCCCTTGCTGACCCTGGATACTACCTGAGGCCACCTGAAGCCACCACTACTTCTCCCTGGATGTGAGGCACAGCTCCTCCCACCAACCCTTGGCTAAGAGGTCACACCTGAGTTTGCTGTGGCCCCACCCCCTGCCCCACCCGTTCCCCATCCTGCCTTCTCAGCTGACCTGGGAGAATGTCTTGAGGGAACTTCTTTGTCCCCTATAGTCCACATATAGGCCAAGAGGAAATAGAAAATAATCTCAGATTCCTTTCAACACATAGTGTGTGTGTGTGGAAACACATCCACCACCATTTTTTTTTTTTCCTTTTGGCTACTGGGGATTAAACTCAGGGGCACTCAGCCACTGAGCCACATCCCCAGCTCTATTTTGTATTTTATTTAGAGACAGGGTCTCACTGAGCTGTTTAGCGCCTTGCTGCTCCTGGCTTTGAGCTCACGATCCTCCTGTCTCAGCCTCCCCCGCCTTTCTCTCCCCCCATCGCCTTCTGTGGCTCCCACTGAGGTACAAGGCCAAGATCCAGGTTTGCCTCTCCCCACATAAAGGCAAGCTTCTGGAAATTTGCCACTGCCCCCTGTGCGCGGGCGCGCGCGCGTACACACACACACACACACACACACACACACTTCATCTCCCCCCATTCTAAGGGCTGCCTTTTAAGATTGACCTCCCAGAGCTGAGTAATGACCTCTTTTTCCTACCTGGCATCCACCCTCTCTGAACCTTCCGTTCAGTGAGCAGGGACTATGTGTTGTCAGGAAACAAAGAGAGAAAAAAACAAAAACACCTTAGCTTAATGTTTTTAAAAGTAACTTCCTTTTAAGCAATTTGTATGACTTTTCATGTAAGGTCTATCCAGAGATCTCCTTTGCTCAGGGATTTATAGGTCAGGACTAACGTGTATTTGGTCTCAAGATTTAAGTGGATGGTTTCAGTTGCTAAAAATCACAAGATGTCTAAACTGCCAGGGACTATTTTGTCCAATTCCTTTATTTTAGGAACAGAACCTGCTCTAGTTCTAATGTGTCCCTTAAAGTTCATGTGTTAAGAACTTTGTCCCCAAAGCAAGTGTTAAGAGGCGGGACCTTTAAGAAGTAACTGGGTTGGGAATGCTCTGCCTTCACAGATGGATTAATGCCCTTATCTCAGGATTGCAGGAGTGGGTTCCAGATAAAAGGATAAGTGTATATCTCTCTACTTCTCTCTCTCTCTCCCAGCCTCTCTCCATCCTTTCTTTTTCCCTTCTACCTTCCACTATGGGATGGTGCAGTGAAAAGGGTCTCCCAGATGCTGGCACCTAGGAATTGAATTTCCCAGCTTGCAGAACCATGAGAAAGAAATCTCTATGATTTATAAATTTCCCAATCTGTGGTCTTCTGTTACAGCAGCACAAAACTGACTAAGATAGAACCAAAGCATAGAGTGACTAAACTTATTATTCAAAATTTCACAAATATTATCAGGCGTGGATCTTAAACCCAAATCTTTTTACCCACAATTTTTTTATTAGTTCCCAATTCACCCGGACTGTGAAATGCTGCTCATGTGGGATTTCACTGGCTGTGTCTTCCAAACCAAATGATGTTCTTTCATAGAAAACTGGTTGCCCCAGTAGATTGATTTCTCCCCTCTCATTTTCTTCATCTGACAGATAGATATATAGATATATAGATATGCCCTTTTCAGAATGGAAATAGCTTGATTTTTATGGTTACAAAAATTATACATTCTCCCTGTAAATAAAACTGTGAAGAAATCTTTACACTGTCTTCCTAGCACTTATCACAGTGCCAGTAAGCTCTGAATTCTCACTGAATGAATATTAATGAAGAAAATAAAAATCATATGCGATTGTACTACCCGGAAACAACTATATCTTATAATTCAGTGTATATGTTTTCTATTTGCGCTCACACACATATTTTTTTTAAAAAAATGGAATTATATATTCATGATTCTCTTTCCAAATTCTTTAAACAAACACATCAAAATGTCCCCACAAGTTGTGGACCATTGAGGGAGACCACCTTGGGAAGCAGTGACCTTTTTTTCCATGATTTATCACTGCTGCTGCAATTACAGAATTGTCTTCTGAGACTGTTGCTAATTATTTTTCTTAGCAAGAACAAATATTCATCCTTTGGTGGATTTTATTTTGCAACAGGAATATTATTTGGATAATGGTGGGAAAGATGGCTGTTGGATTTTTGATCAAAACCAAGATGCAAATATAAAATTATATGAAATTATTTTCCTAAATATCTCATGAACTGTCTTTGAAGATGGGCTCCCACTAGGAGTCCCAGGTGTCCTACAGGGGCATCACGGGAAAAGGGGGCAGGTCTTCCAAGGGGACTATTCTGAGGTCAGCGAATGGGCAACTTCCAACAAAGGCAATCATTTTGATTTATAGTAATATTTGTTCGATGTTGGACTTTTACTGAAAACTATTTGCAATTCTAAGGAATATCATTTAACAATCAGATTGTTTTGTTTTCAAGGAGAAATTTGAGGTCTTCCATGATTTGGGTTTGTTCGACCAAGGACCTTTCTCCCCAGTTGTTGAAAACTTTCTTCAAGAGTTTGTTGAATTTACCCACCATTGCTTTATTTATTGTCTCACTGTTCTCGGATCTGGTTCTTAGTAACAATTTATAAGAGAAGTGAGCCCCTTGTATATATGTGTTGTCAGGATAACAATGATGACCATCCACCCTCATTTAAGGAAAAAAAAAAATTAGATGGGCCCAGATCTAGGTTTATAACTTCTGGCTTTGGGCCCCAAATGCACCCTATTTTTAGAAAGAGTCTAGTTGAGGAATTGCAAATGTCTACAGGGGCCAAGCAGCTTTTCATTCTCTAAGGTATCTTGGTCACAGCAAAGAAAGCCTAATACAATAACCTAAGGCAGTTTGTATAAAATCAAACTCATCTCCGCTTATTCCAATGCACACTAAGTTTTGCAATGGTCTGTAAATGTCAAGCCAACCCTTAGTAACTCTTCAACCATGTCCCTAGTCATTCAGCAGCCAACAGGAAGGGGGCTTTGCAGTTCACCTGGACAGGGCTGCACAGGCATGGCTGTCTGGTTGTAAACATATTGAAATTCTCTGTACTGGTTCATAAATAGATGCAGGCTTAGCCATCCCCATCCCTGACTTAGCCATCTCAGTCTCCCCAAGGGCCCTGAGCTGGGATCCTGCGCCAGCTCCCTGGTCTGGCATCTGCTCTGATTGGTCAGTGCCCAAACCATGGCAGGTGTTAAATATTTTGTTTACCTCCTTGAACTTAGGCACAAAAAAGCCAAATAAGTGGCAGATTCAACCATAAGAAGGTTTGTTTTCATAAACTTATTAACTTTTCTGAGCCTTCGTTTCCTTCTCCGTAAAATGGGATGATATTAACGACTACCTCTTGAGTTGTGATAAGTGAGAGGATCCATGTGAGATACTCAGCACGGTGCCTAAAACACAGGAACTGTCCCCTCCCATTCCCAAATATAATACTATTGATATTAATTTGGCTATTCTGTCACAGGTGAAGGGTATGTGTCTTGATTATCTCTTATCCTCAGGAAGACTTAATTTGGCTCGGGTGCTAATTGTTCAAGGTCTGTGAACTTAGAACTATATATGTTCACATTTTTAACTGTAAAAACTGTATTACAGGGCTGGGGATGTGGCTCAAGTGGTAGCGCGCTCGCCTGGCATGCGTGCGGCCCGGGTTCCATCCTCTGCACCACATACAAACAAAGATGTTGTGTCTGCCGAAAACTGAAAAAATAAATATTAAAAAAATTCTCTCTCTCTCTCTCAAAAAAAAAATATGATTATTTAAGAAGAAACCTTCAAGTGAATCAAGAACAATTTGATGTCTGTCTGTCCTTTGGTCAGGTCATTGTCTCCCTGAAGGCAGAGGCATGTTCATCTTGGCTACTGCTGCGTTCCCAGGAGCTGGCACGGTGCCTGGCCATGGTAAGCCCAGGAGCTAGCTGAAAGTTACCATGGCTCCAGGACTTCTGGGAAGGCAGAGTGGGGAAGAAAGATGGACAGTCAGGTCCAGAAATCTCCATGGAGACCAAAGAGAACAGGTCCTCCATCTGGGTGAGAAGCCCCAGGAGCACTGGGCTGGGAGCTTGGAACTGAGAAGTCGCTGGACCTGCTGGCCTCAGCATGTTTGGCGGGCGTGAGTCGACCTACAGAGGTGACACCCCTGCTGTGCCAAAGGGGAAGAAGAGCTGAGTTCCAGGGCATTTCTTATCTGGTTCTTCATCCTTAACTCACAAGCTTGTTCAATCTCCATCCAACACTCAGTCTTTGAGCCTTTGCTCAGCAGGAGGGCCCTCCCTCACTAGCGGCTCCCCTGACTTTTTTCCCTCTGGTACTGGAGATTGAACCCTGCACTATATCCCCAGTCCTTTTCATCTTTTATGAGACAGGATCTCATTAAGTTGCAGAGGCTGGCCTTGAACTTGTGATCCTCCTGCCTCAGCCTCCTGAGTCGCCGGGATTACAGGGCTGCATCACCACACCTGTCTTCCCTGGTTCCGTTTTGTGGAAGTTGAGAATCTGCTGAGGCCTATGCAGGACTTTAGGCTAAAGTCAGCTAGATACTCAGAGATATATCCCTCCAGAAGTAGCTCGTAATTAAGAGATGGTGACTGTGTTTTGCATATCACTGTATTCAGGGCTATTGGCTATCTGGATGTTCTGCACAGATGTAGTGGTTACTAAAGTATTAAAATGCACCAGGTGACTCAAGGGTCACAGGAATGGGCAACCTTCAGCAGAAGTGTCCTTCCTGATAAGTTAGAATCAATGCCTTGCTGTTAAGTACATTCAGTCCACCCCTGATTAACCTTGAAATGGAACCTGGTACCTTATATTAATGAATGAATATATAAATGAAGGAATTGTGAGGATGGAAATGACAGTTGTTCAAAACACAAATGTTCCATGAATGAGTTCTTCATCTCCTGTTTTCTGAAAACGCAGGTCTCCCTTACATACAGCAGAACTTTCTGTTTCCATCTTGAATGGCATTTTAAACTGGTCTTGGAACTCGGGGTTGCTCTCTTAGTTGTACCTGGGCTTTTATACAACATGCTTCAATCACTCGTCTGGGGCTGTCAGCACAAAAGCTTTCTGTTGTGAGTAACACATCCAGAGAACAAGCCATATTTTGCTTTACATACTTAAGTGAAGAATTGGTCCCTGGCTGAACATAATGGAAGTCATTTGTTCTGGAAATAGCAATTCCCTAAAAAGCTAGAGCAGTCCACTTGGAGCTCCCTCCTCAGATGGGCTGTGAAAGATACCTGGGCTTAAGAGCTGTTTTGACGGGGGCAGAGGGGGCTTTGATTTCCCATAATGGCAGCAGCATCTAGGAAGTCTATCTATTAGCTGTAACTGTTCACTCCTGAAATGTGTGATTGGCCCCATCTGAGAAGTAACGGATGCTCCTTTCAGTGCCTGGCAGCCCCCATTAGAGCCAGTTTGGAAGTGGCTTCTACAATTCTTAGCTGGAGCTGTACAGCTTTCAATCAGTGAGAAACGTGGAGAGCAGCTCTGTGCATTTCAGAGGTTGCCCTTGAGAAGACTAAGCCCTTCAAGCTTCACAGCAAGGAAGCAGATCATATTTTGCTACCATTTTTGTTGTCACCCATCTTTGCAAGTCCCCAAAGGGAGCTGTTTTGGCCTAGTATACAAGGTCTAGGCAGGGGAGGAGCTTGCCCAATGGGACTCACTTTTCTTAACTTGGCCTTTTTTGTTTTGGTACCAGGAATTAAACCCAGGGACACTCAACCACTGAACCACATCCCCAGTCCTTTTTTTGTATTTTATTTAGAGACAGGGTCTCATTGAGTGGCTTAGCGCCTCACTAAGTTGCTGAGGCTGGCCTTGAACTCAAAATCCTCCTGCGTCAGACTCCTGAGCTGCTGGGATTCTAGGTGTGTGCCACCGCGCCCAACTCATCTTGGCCTGTTTTTCTGACCAACTCATCTTGGCCTGTTTTTCTTCCAGACTCCAGGATAGAATTGCCTCTCCCTGTTAGAGCCAGGGTTTTCTCATCCCTAAAACCAGAGCCGCAGGGCCTCAGGGTAGAAAGTGGGGGTGACTAGAGTACACACAGCAGAGGAAAATTAGTTAGGAGGGAAATCCATCCCTCACCAGTTACTTGGGAGCAATGGGGTGCAACTCTCCCTGCGTCCTTAGGATGAGATTCTCGGAGAGCATCTCTGGCCAAAACTAGGGAGTCAAACTAAACCCTTGCTTTATGGTGGAAAGTGACTATTTAGCCACTTTCAGCTTTTGTTCACATCTTCCTAAAAGGGAGCCGCCCTGCCCCACACAGGACCTCAGGGAAGCTCATGCCCTCCCCAGAAATGACAAATGGAAAAGACAGAACAGACTCTGGCCAAGCCAGGATACAGTCTCTGGAAAGAGGTTGTTTTTGTCTCCATTGCCATAGAAAACACATCCTCTCGACTTATTAAGGAGGGAAACAGCATGCTCACACCCGCTGGAGGTTACCAAGGTGAACAGAACCCGAGATTAAAATCTGCCAGCCCAGTGATGCGTGGAAGCATGGAAGGCCCGAAGAGGAAATCTAGTTTGCTATTGGTAAATTTTTTTTGGATGCTGTTTACGTTTGAACTTTTCTCTGTTTTCCTGTAGAAACTTCCGTACCCTCTTCCTGAGTCCCACAAAGGCCTGGACAATGCAGTCCCAGCACTGCAGTAGGACACGGGCGGGGCCCCACCTTCCTCCTTCCTGCAGGGATATCCTTTCCTATAGAAGAGGTAAGAATGCAAGGTTCATGTGAAAATGTTATTATATTCCTTATCTCAGTCATTTCGGGCTTTGCAGTTTGGCGACAATAAGTCCGCCTGGCCACATTCACAATAGCGGTGGCCCCAGTTCCTAGTTTTGGCTCTTGCTGTTTTCTCAGCTGAAGAGGGCAAATGGCTGTTAAAAATGCTGCTTGTTTTCCAGGATCTTATCAGGAGTTCATGTCTAAGGCCAGAAAGAGAAGGGAGGGCTCCATTTTTTTTTTTCTCTCTCTCTCCTCATTGTTTCCAACTGAATTGGCAGGAAATGGGAGTCCTCCACCTGTCCCTCTTGGGAACAAAATTGATTCGGTTCCATTTTTCAGATGTATCCGCTACCACCAGAAGTTGGGGACATTTCCGCTCACCCCCAAACGAATGTGTCCTGCATTTACACAAATGACATCTTTCAGAATTGGAAATAGATCAAAGCTAAATGGAGATCTTTGGGATAGGTGACTGTCACCCGTAACCTCACAAAATCTCATTCACCCTTCATAAAGTTGTATTTGGGGACCTTGGGACCTTGACAACTCCAACAAACTTGTGTGTGTGGGAGAGAGTGTGCAGATGCACCGTCAATAGCATACACACTCTGAATGAATTAAAATCCTTTGCCCAAGGTTTCACATAAATCAAAACAGGTCCCACTCACAGCTGCCTGAGAGCATGCATTTGAGGTGGTATGTAGAATACGATGGAAGCTAAGTCCATGTCTCCAAAATCCCAGTGTGTTTGTGGCCAACCCCGTATTTTCCACTTCACCTGGTCCAGCCAGTTCAGTCATTTGGACAAGAATCGGGATCTAGATGCTTCGTTTCATATTAAAGCAGTCCAGAAAATGATTATGGTTTGAGGGATACAGGAATTGTGTAAACCACAGCACTCCAGAAGCAGAGGGACCTTCCTATTCAATGTTAATGCTCCCTCTTGGAGCTTAGACTCAGAACCTGGGAAGTTACTAGACAGAGCCATGACTCAGTTTCTAACTATCTCAAGAGTACATGAATCAGAAAAAAACATTTCAAAGTATGAATGGAACCAACTCTATGGGGGTCTTGGTCTCCCTAGGCCACATCATGCTCAACCCAGGACCCTGCCTAGGACCAAAGAGGCCGTCCTTGCACCTCAACTTGTTATGTATGGAACTCCCTGTACATCTCTGGGCTCCTCTGCTTCAGAGAACATTTGCAGGCCAGGAGAAAGTCTTCAGCCTCTCGCCTCCCTCTGCGGCCTCAGGAGTGGTTGTTGCTCCCAGACCTCCCTGGAGCTCCAACCCCCTGACCTATGTTTGATGAGAGCTACCCCAAGAAGTACCCAAATGATATTCCAGAGACATGAGCCCAACAGACCTGCCAAAAGCCACCTGGATAGAGTATCCCCACCCCAGAGAGACAAGCAGCTTGGGCAGCCTCTTGGGAGTTAGATCCAGGAGAGCAAACCATTTTAACATCCCTACAGTGTGTTAGCCAGTGCTTCCCCCAAACCCAGTGTTTCCTTTCTCTAGTGGCTCCCCATGTCCCCACCCCCATTTGGGTTCTTCGGTGCTGACTGGCTCCGAGAAAGGATGTTACAATAGAAAACATGGCCAGGAAAAGTCTTTTCCTGACTTTGAGTTTCAAAAGCTCAGTCCTTTAGGGAAATGGAAAAGACCCACAGAAAGGACAAAATATTTGGCAGAAATATCAAGAGTAAGAGCAAAATCCCTTCCCAGTCACACCCCTGAACTTCAGGAATTAGGGAGAGCCAAAAGGAAAGAGAAGTCAGTGGCAGGTGAGATCTGAAGGGACTCCAGGGGCACAGGCAGAGCCGGCCTCCACAGACCACTCGTGACTTGCTCACAGAGCCTGCGCATCACAGGAGTCAGGGGCCATATGCTCCCTTGTCTATTGGTATCCAAAGGGGACTTCCTAGGCAGCTGTTGGCATTTTTCTTGCTGGCCATTAGCAGAAATAACGACTCTCCATGACCCCAGACTTGGTGTGTCATGGTTAGACTTCCTCCACATGTAGTCAACCCAAGGGGCAACGTCTCACGGTGTCTCTAAACCCTCAGAAGGAGGTTAGCTGGGCACCTGGAAAGTGCCATGGTGGGAAAAGTCCTTCATGTCCACAATTGAAGGCTGAATGGAACCCACTTGAGATGTTCCCCAAGTAACAGTGATTAAGCCTCACCCTACCACCATTCCTCCTGATTAGATGACTTTGGACATCACAGGGAGCCACATTGCTCTTCCATGTTGAGAAGCCTTAGACTTTTTCCCACAGAGCCATTCCAGTGGTCCATGTGGGTGATTTCTCCCCTGTGTTGAACTCCCAGCCTCTGACCTAACCTTGACCTTGACCCTCCTCTTAGGTTCTTGCCTGGTTTTCCAGATTCTCATGTCCCTCACCAGAGAACCCTAGCCTCTCCAGTTCCCAGACCAAGGTGTGTAGTGACCTTCATTTCTCCTTCACTAAGATGTCCATCTCAGTCTCGGTCATCTTCCTTATTTCTCGCGGGCCCATCAGTCCCGTATTCAAAGGTCCCAAACCTATAAGGAATCCTCAACTTGTACTCCCCCATTTGCTGACATGAAGCGTGTTATAGATTAAATGAAGTCTTCAGGGGCCACACCATAAATACCAGAAGGAGAATGTTCTGCCTGGGCTGGGTCAGCACATTATATTACAGATTGAGTAAACTTTATTTAAAATATTTCATGTATACATATCCTGAAGGTGATTTTTTTCAATATTTTTAGTGATTTTGTATATGCAGCCAAGTTTGTACACATTGAACTATCTGAAAGCCACCAAGCGTCACCATCTCAGCCACCCACAGGACATTGGTGGTTGTTGGGTATCACCATCATTCCTGATACTCCTAATAAGCAATCGTTGGCTTGCACTGATGATGGTGTTTTGACTGCAACCTGTCCCTTGGGATCGAAGGTGGAATTTCCCAACATGGTATCATGCTGACACTCAAAAAAACCTCAGGGCTTTGGAGCATTTCAGATTTTGGTTTTTTGGACTGGGGATTCTCATCCTGTAATAGAACCAGGTTGGGTCTGTGGCTGGCTGAGATCCCTTTGCATACATGTGGAGGCTCTTCTCTAGTCTCTTTCCTCCCATGTAACTGGTGGAGTTCGACCACCATGGGGACATGGTGGCCCTCCTCTCAATGGCAGAAGGTGGTGGATGGTGCGTGGACTAGAAGTAGGCTCAACAGAGTCACAAGAACAAGAGCTGAGGCTTTCAACTAGAGATGAAAGGGTGCAGAGAAACCAATCACTCTCCAGTGCTCATGTTCTCTGATCTAGTCTGCACCAAAGACAAAAATGGGAAGCATCGAGAGGAACCATCACGTCTGGCTTCTGTCCCACTCTTGGCCTATCGATCATTTTCATCTTTGTCCTTCTCCTTGCCCTTCTCTGCTTCACAGAGGCCTTGTGAATGTCTACCCAGTGTTCTACAGGTCTCAGATAAAAGTTACTATGACAGGACAAGAACGGGCATCATCATCCTAGGACCATAGTTTAAAGGTAAAAAGAATGTTGGTGAGCATTTCAAAGGTGGCCACTACCTGGGGGGAAAATGCACCATGGAAGGAGATTTTTTTTTTTCATCGTGAAATTACGAAAGTATTTAGAGATGGAAAAAAGAAAAAAGAAAGAAAAGTAAAAAATCAAACATCAAGGGATTATAAGTGACAATGAAAGCATACTACTTAGCAGAAACAAAGCATCAGGTGACAGCATGACTGATTTTTATGGAACGTTTTCAGGTCAAGTCTATTAAGGCTCTGTTGGGTTTATGAGCTTTCACCGTGGTGCCATTTCTCTGAATTGAATATTGGCTAAAATTAATGAGGCATGAGTTAGGAAATATTTATTAGAATACTGAGAAATGTGGTAAATGATGATGGCCAGGGGTTCAGATTGAGGAGAGGGGTCTTTCAGACCCTGAGATTTTGTAGACCCTAGTCCACATACCATCCACCACCTTCCGCCAGATTGCCCTAGTAACAACACACACCTTTGCCATCTCACCGCCTGGCTTCTAATTCCGTGTAAACTTGGGGCAAGATATCTAACCTTCTGTGCCTCCATTTCATCACTTGTCAGTGTAAATGGTGAACATGCTCACTTTATGGGGTTGGTTGCAAGGATAATGAGTTCATAAATAAATGAAAAGCACCGGTACTAGAAGGCACTACTAAAATGTTCAGTTTCAGGATCACTGTTATCATTATAGTTAGCATTTTATTCCACCTTTGGAAACTTCTTGAATAGGAAATGCGCTGGCACCTGAATGTGCCCCATAGCAGGTCTGGGAACTCGGGGAAGAGGACACTGAGAAGAGGTGGAAGGAAGTGAAGCGACCACAAAGATTTTCTTGGACAGGTTTTCACATGTTCCAAAAGCTTCTTCACACTACTCCACCTCATTCCACCCAATCTGAAGCCATCATCAAAATGAGATTTGGGGGGCTGGGGATGTGGCTCAAGCGGTAGCATGCTCGCCTGGCATGCGTATGGCGCGGGTTCCATCCTCAGCACCACATACAAAACAAAGATGTTGTGTCTGCCAAAAACTAAAAAATAAATATTAAAATTCTCTCTCTCTCTCTCTCTTAAAAAAAAATGAGATTTGGCCAATCAAAACTGGCAGCTTCCAAGCATATTCAAGCCCTGCCTTTAGCCAGTCTTTTGAAGTGGCATTGGCCACAATCGCATCATCAGGCCCTTCTGTCTTAGTGGCCATGGGATTTTCTGAGAAGCAGATTTTAGATAATAGAAAGGAGATTGAAGTATTGATTCTTGACAATTGTTTTTAGCTCTCTTCCTTTTGACAGATGAGATTACTTTTCTGCCCCCCTACTTTAGGGGATTAAATGGAGTCAAAATAAATAAAAATAAAATAATAAAATAAAAAACAAATTGTTCTAGTAGATGAACTATTGTTCATTCATACTAGGTGTGTGCATGAAGAGTGTCACTTGCAGCTGATGCATTTAGTAGCTACAGAAAGACCTAAAAATGCTACTCTTCCCCCTGGCATGGAAGCCCGCAACACTGAATATGGCAACTGTTCCATCAGCTTGCATCCCTCAATGATTCCCATAAATTATAAGCAGAATCACTTCATTCCTAGATCCTTTCTAACAAATCTCCAATGGACAGGCAGCATGAGTGAGAAATAAACTTTTATTGGTTAAAGTCACCATTGGGGCTCATTTGTTAATGTAGCATAAAGTGGTCTCTCCTAACTGAGATGAGGTGTCTTTAAGTGTAAGATGCTATTTGCATAGAAAAGCAGTGAAGGGCTGGGGATGTGGCTGAAGCGGTAGCGCGTTCGCCTGGCATGCGCGCGGCCCGGGTTCGATCCTCAGCACCACATACAAACAAAGATGTTGTGTCTGCCAAAAACTAAAAAATAAATATTAAAAATTCTCTCTGTCTCTCTCTCTCTCTCTCTCTCTCTCTCTCTCTCACCTCTCTCTTTAAAAAAAAAAAAAGAAAGAAAGAAAAGCAGTGAATTACAATGTAATTCTACAGTCCACAGGTAAGACTTTATAAGATACTTTTTTTTTTCTATATGATACATCCTATGGTCTGGTGTAAGATCTCAGCTCCTTAGTTTTGCTCAAACCTGGCTTTCTATCCTGCCCACAACTTGAGTAGCAAAACCATCTTCGCAAGTTAGGCTGGGCTCTTTACCATGGACCTCAATAAGCTTTCACGTCCCACAGTGCTCTATTTCCCTAACAAGAGTAGTTCTTCCTACCATTTTTTGTCCACTCAAATCCTATCATTTCAGTGATAGGATTTTTTCAGAAGACAACTAAGAAACGTCTGTGAAGGCTGAGTTATAGCTCAGTGGTAGAGTGCTTGCTTAGCATGTGTGAGGCACTGGGTTGGGTCCTCAGCACCACATAAAAATAAGTAAATAAAGTAAAGGTATTGTATCGATGTAAAGAAACATCGATGAAACTTTACAACATGATTTGTTGTACTCATTATCAAACACAGATAAATGAAATATAAGAGAGCCATTTGGGACCAAGAGCAATAGCATGGGAAGGACTAAAGATTATGAAGTGTAACCAAGGTCCTTGCACTTGGGGATGAATATTCTTCATAGACGTGGTCTCAGCGACCCATCTAGGACTCCATCCTGCGGCTGCACTATCACAGGTGTGTAACATGGCACATCAGAGATAGTCACTGCACAGTGTTTACAGTGGAAAACTGGAAAAATGTAGGTCAACTCCAATAAGGTACTGAGTAAATTAATTATCAAGGATGTTTAACCTGCAGTACGAGGCAGGTGATAAAAGGGATGGAGTAGAATAATATGTGCCAACACCAACAGTTCAGTATAATATGGTTGTGTGCAAAAATAAACTTGCAGAATAGCATATGTGATATGATTCTATTGATGTTACTTAATATAATTTGTATTTATAAAACCTCTAGAAGTATATTCACAAGGCCAATAGCAGCAGCTCTCTCTGTGGGGGCAAAATTGCTGGTGTGGACTCAGGGAGCAATTCTACTTTTACTGTTTTGGGGGACTTCATGCAAGAAGCATTTATTACCTCTGTGATAATAGTAATGATGGCTATTGTTGACTTAGTACTTCTTAAGTGCCAAGGATGTCCCGAAGTTCGTGTGATAATCTTCACAATATAATGCTGTGAAGAAAGATTTTATGATCCCTATTCAATGGTAAACAGACTGAGGGACAGAGAGGTCAGGTCATTTGCCCAAAGTCATAGAACTGGTAAATGTCAGAACTGGGATTTGAACCCAGGTAGTTTAGCTACACGACTCAAGCACTGAATCATTACAGTACAATCAAAATAAATAATAATGTTTCTTAAAAAAAACTTATTTTTCCTTCCCAACACAGCCCAACTCTCACTCCTATGATGCTATTTCTGACCATCCCATTCAATAAACAGACATTTACTTAAATTTAAATATGAGCAAAAGTCTTTTTTTATATTGCAATGAATACTAGTCAAGTAGATCACAATCGTCACCATGTAAGAGCTGGTAGACACTGTAGCAGGGGAGAATAAAGGGACCTCCAAAACTGGAAAGTAATGTGCCAAAAGATAGAGACAAAATCTGATAAAAGTTCAGAGAAAAGGGAAGGTGCTTGCAGCCCTGGGTAGCGGAGGCAAGTTTTGAAGGCAAGAGGGGTCTCCAGAGAAGCAATCACTCTGTTAGGCTGGAGCACAGGGAGTCACAGACACAGCTGCCAGGATGGGTGACAAGGGCTTGACAACCTGCTGGGGTCTTTCCTACTCTGGCAGGAAATGAGGTTCCATGAAAAATTAACTGAGTTCACCAGGGACAGGAGCAGAAAAGCAACTTAATGATAATAGCAAAGACACACAAAGTGCCATTTGTGACACTGAGCACTTTTATCTATGTATACTAAACCCACTTAATTCTCAGAACGATTATGAGGGGAGGAAATGGGTGCATTCCAAAGTCTACAAAGGGCTTAAATAAACTACTAGCTGGGTAGCACAGATGGGGTCTGGTCCGAAGCAGTCTGTCTCCAAGGTTTGCCTCTTTAACCACTGAGCTTTCCTGCCCTTTTGTTGGAGGTATGTCTGATGGTACCTTACAGGGCGACTTGCAGAGAAGAGCCTGGAGGGGCAGGAAAGCTGGTTAGAAAGCTACTGTAGTACTCCAGGTGACTGTGCCAAACTCCCACAACATTTTCTCCAAAGAACTCATTTGGTCCTTTGTTTTACTATTAGCTTTTCACTTGTGTATTTGTGTTCTCTCCTAAAAGGATGAGAAATAACCAAATGCAGGATTCTCTCTCTCTCTCTCTCTCTCTCTCTCTCTCTCACACACACACACACACACACACACACACACACACACACGAGGTAAAAGGGTTTGAATTAATAGTTCCTAGTGTTCCGCCTTTCTCTGATTCAGTAGGGAGTGGATCATGTTTATAGTAACAAACCACAATGTACAGCCCTTACAGTTTTACATTTTCCACAGAGCCATTCCAATTCTGACTTTTAAAACGATCTTCTGCAGTAAGTAGAACAGCATTACTTTTTCAGAGATAAAAACACATAAAGTGAGGTTAAATGTCCTGTGCTCTCAAGTCTGGGCTTAAGCCCAGGTCTCTGATTCCAAGTCTGATGCTCTTTCTAAAGCTAGAGAAAATTCCAGATTTCCTAGGACAATATTCTCCTACGAGCACAATCTAACCTTTGTGTTTAACATTGATTTTGAGAAACTCGGCGTTTCAGAAATTCTACCCTTCTCTTCAGCACAGAAGGGGGCAGGCAGGCAGGACGGAACCTGCTTTTCAGGTGCTTAACCTTAGCACCATTTATCAGTGTGTCGGAGCTGAAGTCAGCAGTAGCTGCAGTGTGGCCCCCATGGGATGCTGTCACCTTCCATTTTAAGGCTGCATTATATTTTTGCTGCCCTTGCATTCATCCATAAACACTTTGAAGTGGACTTGGGTATGAAGTCACACGCTCTCTGACTCACTTCTACTTCAAAGAAACTACTTAGGACTGAACTCACCCCAGGTATGTCAAAACCCTGGAAATCATTGACAATTCCCTACTAATTGTTGCAAGGAACCATTCTGGACAGGGAAACACTGTGTCTAGCCAGTGTCAGGCATGTCTAGTCACTCAATAACTGATCCTTTTTGAGCACTGCCTGAACCAGGCCTCGTTTGGGTGCTAGGGATAGAGAGCCATCAATGAAACAGGCCAGGTTCCTGTTCTCAATCAAGAACAAGAACAAGAAGACAGAGAGTATATGAATAAACAGATGAGAAGTTGTATCGGGTTCTGAAAAGTGCCATGAAGAAAATAAAACAGGTGACAAGATGGGAGGTGACGGTGGAGTGACTTCGGACATGGTGGTCAGGCAGGTCTCAATAAGAAGGCATCTTTGAAGGGCCAGCCATACAAAGGGCTGCAGAAAGGGCATTTGGGCAACAGAATGGAGGTCATAGCTTGTCAGAGACTGAAAAAGTTAATGCAACTGGAATATGACAAAGACCTAGGGAGAGGGTTAAGACAGATTTCTAGAAAGGAGATCAGATCACAGAAGGTCTTTGTAGGCAGAAAAAAAAGGGTGAGTTATAGTCAAATGTGATGTGAAGTCATCAGGAAGGTTAAGGTGAAATAGCTTGATGCAACTGTCATAACAGATGACTAGTTGCTAGATTGAGGGGTGGAGTGTAGGGGAGCCCATCCTCGTCGGCTTGGGTGGCTACAACATGATGCTTTAGACTGGGTGGCTTGGACAGCAATCATTTATGTCTCACAGTTCTGCTGGAAAGTTCACGATCAGGCTGGAAAATTTATGATCAGGGTGTTGGCAGACTCCGTTTTTGGTGAGGGTTCTATTCCGGGCTTGTAGCAAGCTACCATCTTGTTGCATGCTCAACATGACCTCCCTTTTGTGCACATGAGCTCAGAGAAAGAGACAGAGGAAAAGAGAGAGACTCTTCCTTTCTTCCCGGCCTCCCTTGCTACCTCCTTGCTTTATTGGTCGAGCTTTATTGTTGACATAAGGTATTTCTTAGACAATCTCTATGTTTTCTTAATTCTATCGAGAGCCACAGGCCTGTGGCAGGTCAGTGCCACAGAGCTTGGTTGAGAAGAGAATATGCAGGGTGGGGAATGTCCGACCTTCCCATGTCAGATGCTCCTTCTACTGGGTTCAATTAAATTTAACAAATTAGATTTAATGGGTTTTGATTGGTGGTTCTGGGCCCAGCACTATGGCTGTTTCTGGAAGTTCAGATGAAAAAGACACAGCCCTGGCTCTCAAAGATGCCACGGTCCAATAATGGGGAAAAAATGGGCAAGGAAACAAAATAGAATTCAGGAAGATTGGTGAAACCCAAGAAGTATGTAAGATAAAGGGCACCAAAAGAGCCGGGGACGGATGGGAGAGAGCAGAGGAGGAAGGTACCCAGAGCATGTGCTGGCCTGGTGTCAGGGAGGGAAGGGCCTTCTGGGCAGGAACAGCACAGGCAAATTCATGGAAAGCCAAGGGCCTGGGGTATCGAGGGGCAGCAGGCTGCTGGAGTGATGGGACAGGGAAGGGGATGAGGCTGTCGATGTCAGCAGGACCGGGCCACAAAGGCCTCCTTGATCATTATGAATGAGCTTGCGCTGGATCCTGTGTGGGGTAGGGAGTCGCGGATTTCGTCAGCTCTCTGCGTCTGCCAAGCATACCTTTAAAGTCCACACAGGTAACATGGGAATATTCGTGAAGGTGTGAGAATGAGAGACTTTAAAAACACTCGACCCCAAAGAAATGGCCTAATTTGAAAACAGGCAGAGAATGAGGAGAGGGAAAAATCACAGCCGCTCAAGGAGGGATTCTCGGCCCCCTTCCAGCCCCTGGGAAAAGTCCGACAGGGGAAAAGCAGTCCGTCTGTTATGTCTGCAGGCCTCTGAGGCAAGCCCTGCTCCTCCACAGAACGGGCGATTCATGCAGAATGTAAAGATGAGAGGTGCCCATTTTCCAGGGGCTGCGATGCCAATTCCAGTTACAGTAAGAAGGTGACAGGAGCCTGGAGGCCCAGCTGTGCCAAGGTATACATTTCCAGTGGGCACAGCATTAAGGCATCCAGAAGGAAAAAAAAAATGCTAATTGTGCTCCGAGGACTTTCATTGAGATTGGCAGCTTGGACAGGGAGTGAAATGTGCAGTTCCCAGGCTGGCTGAGTCTCAGAGGGTCTAGCCTGGGCATGGGGTCGGGTGGCATGAAAGTCCGCACCAATGCACAAAAGCAATGCTAATTTTAATTCATATATGTACGACTCATTTATGAATATATAGGAATACATATATGAATATATATATAAATTATAATATGTATATATGAATTATATTTACGACCTAGAACTCCAAGAGAAAATACTGCAAACTCAATGCCCAGGAGAAAGAATGGCACCACTGTGCAATGATTCTCCTGTGCAGAATGAACTGGAAATATCAAAGTCAAAATCACGTGTTGTTATTGGTCTTTGCTTGTGTGTAGGAATGGTTAAGGTGCATCCCTGGTCTCTGCTACAGGTAAACAGGCAAAACTGGGCCCAGGCCATGGCTAGGAAATTAAGTGGGAATTGCTTTATGATTTGGAATGAAAATGCCTCATCTCTATTACCAGCTGTTACCAAAATTCTGTAACTCTGAGTTGCCCAAAAATCTTGTAAATAAAAAAGACAGTTTTATTTCAATGTAAATTGAATTAAAATTAGATAAAATTTTCAATTCTGTTTCACAATTTTCCACATTTCAAGTGCTCGCTGGCCAGCTGTGAAGTGTTGTAGCTCTTTTAGAATTTGTCAATGGCTAGCTGTGACCGTTGGCTACTAATGGAAGTCGCAGTCAGAGAACAACTCCGTCACGGCACGCTGTCCTGTGGGTCGGTGATGTTTTACACACGGGCTACTTGGTGCTTTTTCCTCAGGCCACAGACTCTGATGCTGCTTCTTATATGACTGCAATGTCAGTAATAATTAAATTAACAGTCATGATGATGACCAGCAATATTGAGCTCTCACCCCATCTCACACTGTGCTAAAGTCTTCTTGTGTCTGGCAGGTTAATGATCAAGAAGCTGATTTCCCCATTGCATTTCCTTCCTGCCCAGCCCAACACATAGGAGGGAGATGACATCAGTCCTTCTGTGAGGAGAGGTTGGTGTGGCAGAGCCAAAAGTCAAAGTCGGTGAAGGCAACTTGTCTGCCTCTTTTCTGTACAAAAGCTAAGCTTCTGGATGAGATTATTCTGGGTCTCATGAAGGGGAGAGGGAAGGAAAAAGAAGGAGAAAGGGAGAGGTAGGCAAGTCCTCCATACCAAAGAGGAGGCATCGCTCAGAAAGCCTTTGGGGGTAGATTCATACAGAATGTAAAGATGAGATGAAATGAGGCCCTGTTTCCTGGTCTCTGGTAGTTAGGTTCCCAGTGAGATTCCCAGTCGGGAATATTTGTTGGTGGGTTAGTTTGGTTTCTGTTACTATAACAAAACAACTGCAACTGGGTAATTTTTAATGAAAAAAAAAGTTTATTGCTTATAATTCTGAGGTTAAAAGGGGCAAGGTCATGATATCTGCATCTTGTGAGGGCCTTCTGGCTGCATTAGGTCATTGTGGAAAGATGAAGGGCAAGAAGCATGTGTGACAAGAAAAACACAAGGAACTGGGCTTGCTTTAGAGCACATCACTCCCATGCTAAATGATCCATTCTCGCGGTAATGACATTAAGCCATAAATAAAGATAGAGGGATAGAGGCCTCATGATGTAACCACCACCTACCAGGCCCACCTTCCAACACTGGAGATGGGCTGTATTGTATCTCCCCAAATTAATATGTGGAAGCTCTAAGCCCAAGTTCCTTAGAATGTAACTGTTTTTGGAGGTAAGAACTTTAAAGAAAAAAAATAAGTTAAAACGAAGCCAATAGGGTGAGTCCTAATTCAACCCGACCAATGTTCTTCTCAGAGGGAGAACTGCACAGAGAGACCTCAGGGGGTGGCCTGTGGAGAGGAAGACCATCTGAGGAGGGAGCAAACAGGCAGCCACTGCAAACCAAGGAAAGAGACTTGGAATAGACCAACCTGTCAGGGCACAGTGCTGTTTACCTACGATCCTACTTTCTCAGGAGGCTGAGGCAGGGGGATCACAAGTTCAAGGCCAGCCTGGGCAACTTAGCAAGATCCTGTTTCAAAATGAAAATTAAAAAGGGCTGGGGATGTAGCTCAGTGGTAGCTCAGTTCCTAGTAACACACAGAAGAAAACGAACAGGAAGAAGGAGAAGGAGAATGGGGGTGGTGGGGAGGAGAAGAGGAGAAGAAGGAGGAGGAAGAGGAGGAGGGGGAGAAACCAAACTTGGTAGCACCTTGATCTAGCACTTGTAACCACTGGAGATGTGAGAAAATATATGTCTGTTGTTTAAGTCCCCTGGTCTTTAGTTCTTTGATGTAGTGGCCAGAGAACCCTGACATGCTTGCCGTTTGCTCTGACCAGCTCTCCCTGTTTGGTCTTTCCAGACCTTGCCTGACTGCAGCCCGGACTGCTCACATGTCAAGGTGCACTTTATACCTGTCCATGTAGTACTGGTAGGTAAGGAGACCTTGTCAGGTTTAGAAGGTGGAACACATGGGAATGCAGCCTTCAAGACCTGTGAACCGGAGAAGAAAGCAACTATTGGAGTAGGGTGGGCAGGGCCTGGTCCCATTGGTGAGCAAGTGTATATTCTACTGTGTGTGTATATAGTTGTATTGCTCTTGGTTCGGGACTTGCCTGAGGAGCCTGGAATCTCCATGGCCACCCACACACCCCCATAAACCTCAGTCCAGGTCTCTAAGTGAATGTCACCCCTTTAGAGGAGACACCATTGTGTGACCGCACAACCTGACCTCAGATGGGCTTGAACAAGGAGGAATCAGGCAGCAGCAGTGAGTTGTGGAGGGAAAGAGTACAGTTCCATAGTCTAGGGAGACCCCAGAGAAGAAAATGGGCTCAGGATATCCTGCCGATCCAAAGGAATGGGAGATGGGGCAAATCTAATTTTGTTCAACAAAAAAAAAAACAGATTCTATGACCTTTCTTGCACATTTAAGTTTGTGAAAATGAGATAGATGTTTTTATGTGTGATTCAGGGGCAGAGTTCCGGCAGGAAATCAGTGATGGATACAGGTGGAACTGGAAAGGGATTAAGGTGACTATTTGCAAAGATGTGGGTGGGGTGAAGGGTAACCAGGAAGGGATGACGAGGCAACTTGGAGCCAGCGGCAGCAGGCATGGTCACACCCCTGAATCCAAAGCCTTCCTGGAAGAGCTGAAGCTGCAGGAGATGGTTACTTGGTAGGAGCTGTAACCACTGGAGGAGTTAAGTGCTCCCCAGAAATCCAGGAGCCTGGGGAAGCAGTGCCCAACCTCACTCTCCCATCTTCTGATGTCTACCATGAGGGTCTAGAGGGGGAGCAAGCCTGGGTCATGCCATCTACAAAGAATCAGCTTCCAAGCCCAGAGCAGGATAAGAAGAGGGGAGAACAGTACTATGGGGACAAACAGGAAATTCCAGCACCTCTTCCATCTAGTCTTCCAGCAGGCCTCTAGTCTGTCCAAATGCTATCTCCATTTAATTATTTAATTTAACTAATTACTTATTTATTTTTTGATACCAGGGTTTGAACCTAGGGCACTTAACCACTAAGCCACATCCCCAGTCCTTTTTTTTTTGTATTTTATTTACAGACAGGGTCTCGCTGATGTGCTTAAAGGCCTTGCTAAGCTGCTAAGGCTGGCTTTGAACTTGAGATCCTCCTGCTTCAGCCTCCAGAGACGCTGGCATTACAGGAATATGCCATGGTGCTCAGCATTATCTCCATTTAATAGATAAGGAAGCTGAGGTTTAGGGAGGAGTTTTAAGTGTTTTCTCACTAGATTCTAGAATATGAGCCCCAGGAGAACCATCACCTTGTTTATCTTGAATCCCAGTTACATTCTCAGTGCCTAGAATGGCACCTGGAACATAGTAGGTGCTCACTGTCTTTGTTGAATGGGGAATGAGTGAACTCCTCCAAGATCACACAGGTACCCATGGTAGTACCAGATTCAAACCCAGACTGTGTCTCACGGACCTAATGATTGCACCAGTATTCCTAAACTGAGTACTGTAGATTCCTACAGGTCTTAGAATTTGCCAAAATCATTCCAAAATTTGGTGATTCAGGGGCCCAGGATGCAGTTCAGTGATAGCGTGTTTGCCTAACATGTGTTTAATACCCAACACTGCAAAACAAAATAAAACCTTAAATTTGGTGATTTTTTGTGTATACATTTCAGTAACAGTCTTAAGAAGCCGGTCCTGGATCACTTATAATCACCCATTCCATCGACAGGGAGAGGGCAAGATTTCCAGGCCCAACCAAGTCTGTGTTTGCATTCACCATCCCATTGGCACACAACGGTGCCGCTGTAATTATTTCAGGCTAATGAGAAAGGAACATGAGTGGCCTTGATTCCTAAGTGATTCCTAAGTGAAGCCTGTGAAGGCCAAGTGACATCATGAAATGTTGGAAAAGTCGGGGGCCACACGCAGAAGTGCCAGCACCCAGGGAGGTCAGCGCTGTGCTCTCCTTGTGGTCAGTGTTCATCCAAACACTGTTGCCCACATACTGGCCGTTTTCTGAGTTGTGCTGGTTATGCAGAGGGTTTTGTTTTGTTTTTAAAATTCAGTTTGGTTTCTTTGTTGCATAGGAGTTTGGGTGTAATTTTATGCTTATATAGTTTGGGGCAACATATAATTTAAAATCAATCCCTAAATGTGTTTTTTTTTTTTCCTTAAAATATGCCCAGGCCTTACTCAAGTGTAGGAAAAGCTTGTGCTATGCTACAAACCATGGTAGGAACAGCTGGCAGGTGGAACCCAAGGGAAAAGGCCCAGACTTAATTAGATGTATCTAGTGGGGAAATTAAAACTGGAAATAGATATTGTTTCTTGAACACTCATTAGTCACAGCTTTGAGTTCTTTACATATTTCATCTCAAATCCTCTTGACAACTTTGCAATGTAAATATTGTTTCCCCGTTTCTCAGATGAGGAAGCTGAGGCTCGGGGAGGTGTGTAACTTGTCTGATACACAGGACGAGAAAATGGAGAACGAGGATTCAAGCCCAGTCGGCTCAACTTTGACCGTTATACTTTTTAGTCTTTTTCTCCCATCAAAATGCTTCTTAAGACCACAGAAGAACGGCAAAACACTTTTTGATGTGAACTCCAATTTTCAGTGTATGACTGGTTTTTATAAATATGTCTAGAGATTTGTGGGGGGAAGAAAGTTCTCTGAGTCCTTCTTAATAGGCGACCAGGGTTATTTCTGTCATCTCCAGTGAATGTCATGCTGTTAAGATCGACAGAAACACTTCTCAGTTCCATATGGATGCCATCTAAAAATCTCCTCCACTTTGTACTGATCTGTGGACCATTTATTAAAATGTGAGTGTTCACTGGGGGAGAGCAGACAGTTCAGCTTTAATTATTTTGCATTTTGAGAGTCTTTGAATATAGCTCCTCTGCCCACTGAAAAGAATTTCTGTGTGAGCAGAATATTATCTGATGAATCTCCTCGAGTCTCCCAGCTACAGCTCAGATGAAGGGGACTGGAGCAGCTCAGCCTGACCTTGCACAGACCTGGGCTGCTCTGGCTTCTGTAACTCTTTGCAGAGATTTGCCAAAACAATGGTGGTTCATCCAGACTGGGAGGCTGCCTTGTGGGTCAACCTTGTGCACAGAAACAATTAATGACACAATCCCTTAGGTGGGTAGTGTCTCAGAGTCCACACATTCACATTCACCAGCTCATATACATACTTCACATGGGGGGTGTTATTCTCAAACTAGAGAACAGAAAACCAAGTCTCAGAAAGTTAAGTGGATTGGAAAAATTGACTTCACCCCTGTGGCTTGCACAATCAAATGGCATACAGTAGGTGCTCCATAAATATTTGTTGATGATGATGAATATTTTGTGTCTATTTGGGGCAGGAACGAAGGGGAGGAGGGTGTCACAGTGTTCACAAAATAATTTCCCCCCAACCTGCCCAGAGCACACAAGGGTGGGTCCAATATGGCTGACGCTGTCTGGATGCTTCCTGATGAATGTCCATCTTCCTATTAGGAGAGAGAAATACTATCTTGAGAATGGAATTGCAAGAGATCTTTTTTTGTCCCTTTCCTAGATTTAGGATCTGTGCTTTTCCCTGGTAATTTAAGAATCAAGAAAGTAGGAATAGAAGTGTTTTTTCATCCAGGTGACACGTGTAAGCCTGGACACACAGTACACCTGGCAGCATTGTACATCAGATTTCCAGAAAGTTCTCAGTTTCCAGCCTTCGGGATTCAGAAGAGCCCAGTAATCACAGGTGCACATTGACAGCCAGCAGGCTGATGGTACATGTGAGCAGCTTTTCTAATATATCTATATATATCGCTGCTTAGGGAATCTTTTGTTTTGTGGTATGCTCTTTCTCCCTGGGCAATCACCTTTGCTTCCCCATCTTGTTAGCCTTTTGTTTTACTCTTAGGAACGTGCTTAGAACATGTGATTTTTCAGAGCAACAAGACTTCCTCCTTCCCAGATGGAGTTGATCCCTCTTTTCCTCCCCCACTGGGAATTTTCCCCAGGACAGGTTTTCAGAAAAAGCACTCAGAGTCTTTTCAACACTCCGTGACTGTTCCCAAGACACGATTGTTTGTTTTTGACTCGGAATTCATCTCCATTTTGAGCCAGGAACAAAAATCAAGGCGACAGAGGCTTCAAAATTCAGACAGGAAATTCTGCCCTCTTGACCCGGAAAACCAAAAGGAAGGTGAGGAGGAAGATGATAAAGAAAAATGCCAGGAGGAGGTTTGGGTGCCTCTTCCACACCTTCCACATTTCTTCAACAGACGTTTACGTTTGCAGATGGAAGCAGACTTCTTAAAGCCTAGGGGGACACCTGTGAACCAGAAGACACTGTCACCCCCCCCTCCAGGCAGCCTCCTTCTCTGAAGATCCCTTTTGCACAGACATAACTACGGCGAATCATTCCAAGACAGAGGTGAGGGAGGACACCTGGAAGTAAGAGTCCTGCCCTTAACACTCAATCTTCTGTCTCCCTCTTGTCTTCCTCCTGCACGTTCCCATGCCTAGTCCCTTCTGTCTGGTTGCTCTTCCCTCCTGATATTTCTGGTTTACTTTGACCCACTCCCTCCTGCAACTCTTGTTGCCTCCTTCCTCCTTCGGCTCTGCCCCGTCAGTCATCCTTCAAATGATCAGTGTCTCATTATTTAGACAATTTTCCCAATTCTTTCATTTCTAGATGCCACCAATCTTCCTGATCAATCTTCTATAATTGATTCGCAGTAGGATTTTTGAGAACCAGCGTCTCTTTCCGGCGTGTGGTATCAGAGGTGGCTTTACAGTAAGTTGTGGTTTAATAGGGTCCAAGGGTTACACACACATCTGGGTAAATGTCCCGCTGACACCTGGGGCTAAACTAGGCTAAAATTACACTCATCACCTTTATCTCCAATTTCTCTCTCTCCCACTATGGCTTCTGTGGTCCTCCTTTTCTTCATCCACCTCATTACCCCCAAACTAGATTCTTCCTTCTTCTCCTCCCCCCAGATCCATTGATACCACTAGAAGTCTTTTAAATGCTTCTCTTCGCTTCTGTTCCCATTGCCCTAATTCAAGTTCTCATCATCTCTCCCCTGAGACTGTTTTTGTATTTCCTAACCCTGCTCTGGTACCTTTAGTTCCTCTCTCTGCCACCAAATGTGGCTCTCTAAAACACTGATCGGATTGCCTTACTTCCCTTGCTTCAAAACCTTGCTCACAGCTCCTGAGAGCCAGTCCACATCCTACAGCAAGACATTCCAGGATCTTCACTGTTCTGCTCAGACCTGCTTCTCCTGCCCCACTATATGCTAGGCTCTCAGCCACCAGGCATTGAATTAAAAACCACTTAGTCTGAAGATGTTTTGTTCCATGATTTTAATAGGGGCGGGGGGGGGGAGTGTTCATCACCATGGTCCCCGATTGAAAATACACAGATTCTTGGCCCAGGTTGTCAACTGAGTTGTCAACTGAGTCCTAGACATGTATCAAAGACCATCTAGCTTGTGTGACCTCTGGCCAGCCTCTTGAGTCACCTCAATTCTTCAAGCCTAGCTTTCCTCATGAATACCAGGAGGCCTAGATGACTTCAGAATTCACCTCTAGCATTAAAAGATGATGAATAAGATGCACAGAATCCCCAGGCCATCTGTCATGGGCTGTGGTACCTTGCTGCATCATCCTAGTATGAGCTCTGGCCTCGCCAGAGCTGGTGTCTGTCTGGAGCCATCGTCTCATCCAGGATGACATCAGACCCTGGGAGAACTGACTCATGCTGCCCAGACTCAGACAAGCCGGGTTTAGACCAGAAAGCTCTTTGATTAGTAGGCAGTAGCAAGCAAACTTCCATCTGCTCACCAGAACACCTTTTCCTTAGATCAGTGGTCTATCCATGTCAATCTATTCTCTAGATGTTCTTCTGGGTAAATTAAATCAGTCATCGAGAGATTGTTCGGGCAAGTGGATTCAGAACAAGCAGGGCTCGTGACCCAGAGGTGAGGGTTTCCAGGCTGTGCTAGGGTCTGATGAATTCTCTTTTGTTCCATGTGTCTTTTAGGGAGGATTGGGTTGAAAGCAACAGAAACTGACCCTGGCTGCACAGAACAAGGAGGGAGGATTACCTGGAGGATCCTGGGCAGCTCTGTCTGAAGTGGCCTCCCCCCCGCTGGGCTCCGTCCCACCCCCTGATCATTTTCCCCCCAGCACTTGTGCAGTCTGTCTTGGCCTTGTTTACCGGCACGCCATCAGTCTTCCTCATCAGGCCGCACACTGCATGGGGCCAGAGACATTGTCATTCTTGTTTGTCGCTCTGTCTCTGGAACTTAGGACAGGGCCCAGATCACATGGTGTGCTCAAAGATATTTATGGAATGAATAAAGGAATAGCAAAGGAGAGCTGAACATGGAAGCCCTGGGAGTGATGGGAGACAGGGAGGATGGGTAGCAGGGACTTCTGAACCTTCTTTTTAGGCGTTGCCACGTCACGACTTCAACTGATTTGTCCCTGTGTTTGTTCCTGCTCCGGGTTCACATGCCTAGAAGAGAGAATCAACTGGCTCAAAGGAGGATCACATGCCGACCCTAGAGACCTTGATTTTGGAGGCTTTGGATTGCTGTCAAGCTCAGCCTGCTATGGAAAGAAGGAGGGTAGGTAGATCATCAAAAAGGCACTACCAGGCCGACTCCTCCTGCATCTCACCAGAGCAGCTGCCTTTCTTAGAGACCTGTCCTTGGACACAGCGATTCTGCTCTATGGAAAAATCTCCCTAAAACTTGCCACCCCTTGACAGGGTGGGCTTCACTTACTTCAGAGTCTCACCTGCTCAAGGGAGACAGACACTCGGGGTCTGCAGAGGCAATCCCTGTCCTCCCTGCTTAGCAAATTCTTGTGCGTCTTTTCATACATTTGTTTCTTGTTTTCTAACTTATGAATAAAACATACATCTACTTTACATTTGAAGAATGCGTGTCTTCGCTTAACCCAAATTCCTTGTTTTCTGTAAACCCACGTTTGGGTTACTTTGCTGTGGCTGACGCTGTTGGTTTTCTACCCAGCAGCCACTCAGGGCTGCAGTTCACTTGTCCCTGGGGATGAATCATTATGGAAGCTCCTCCCCCTTGGCTTATGATTGCACTAGAGGTGACATGTCACCTGGTTACCTAGGTTATGGAAAATAAGGCAAGGCCTACTAAGTGCTTCTGGAAGGATTTTCCACCCTGATGAGAGAGTCATAGGAGAGGGGTTTTGCCCTCCTTTTCCCCTTCGTGGTGAGCTGACAGTATATGAAGGTATGCTGTTGGCAACATTGTGGCAATCATCTTGCAAATATGAGGTCATAAATTCAAGGGCAAAAGCCAGCATTCAGAAGATGGTCGGGTGGAAGGATATAAAGATCTGGGTCCCTGATGACATTTTGAAGTGTGGAAAACAACTCTGGGTTGTCCTAAGTATGAGAGGAAGCCACACGGCCTGCTCACTCTGTCAGGTTTACTCTGTGTCCTAGTCACTAGGGGTCCTGCCAGGGAGCCTTGTGAAGAGCGACTCTTTGATCGTAAGTCTCACTCCTTGGCTTTAGCAGGCTGGAGATGCTTCTGTGGCCTGGTAATAAGTGTTCAGGGAGAGTCGTTCTGAGAAAGAGTCTGGAAGTTCACTGTGCTTCATCATAAACCTTCTTCACTACTGATCTGCTTCTAACAGAGTGATCATCATGGGAAAAAATACTATGACTCGTCATAGAAGTTTCATACATACAGTAAGTAATTAATATGTTATCTAACTTAAAAAATATTCACGGTGCAAGCTAATAGACTGGTCTGGTGTGATCTTAGAATTTCTGTACGGAAGGGAGTTAAAAATGGCAATTCAGTGGGAAGCGGAAACGAGGTGTTGAAACTGCATTTGCATGATTCTTTTGAGATTGAGAGGCCTGCGCTGTCCTTGTGGTGGGGTGGGGGAGGAGCCGCAGCAGGCCCTGGCACCCCCCCACACACACACACCTGGTCACGGGCTCTGCTTCTATCCTGAAAACAAGCTGCCTAGGCATTGTAACATCCCTCCTGGAAGCCAAGGTACCCATTTGGGGGGGTTATAACACAGGTCTCCAGGATTGGAAACTTGGGAGAATAATATGACATTATGAGAGCATTGTCACTGGTATGGTCCAAATCCCTTGACCTCACGAAACCAGATTATCACTAACTCACTAACATACAACGTAAAAAGAAATTTGGGGGCGGGCTGGGTTTGATCCTCAGCACCACATACCAAAAAAAAAAAAAAAAAAAAAAAATGTTGGGTCTGCCAAAAACTAAAAAATAAACATTAAAAAATTCTCTCTCTTTTTAAAAAAAAATAAAAAAAAGCAATTTAGGTTCAGAGGATTTAAATGACTTCACAAAAACACACAGCTAAGGGACAGAGTCAGATCTACAACCTTGGCCTCCTGATCATCACTCTTCCCCGTGCACCAGGTGGTTCTCAGTGTAAAGATAAGGTCTTTAGGATCTAGAACAGTGTAGCTAAGAAGGACCATCCCTCCCTCAAAGCTGCCTTTTGTAGAGCACAAGTCATTTGTCCCCAGAGAAGAAGAACGGAAAACAAGGGCTCGTGGGAATAAATGGGTGGTCAGTCCCTCAATGGATCTGGAAGGTGGCTACCGGGGTCCAGCTCCATGTACTGACCTTGTATTTACCCAGAATACTAACTGTCTTTGCTCCATGTTTCCCTAAGTGATGGTGACCCTCCTCAACTCATCCAAGAACTTTGGATCTTTTTTTTTTTTTTTTGTACCAGGGACTGAACTCAGGGGCACTCAACCACTGAGGCACATCTCCAGCCCCATTTTGTATTTTATTTAGAGACTGGGTCTCCCTGAGTTGCTTAGTGCCTCACAGTTGCTGAGGCTGGCTTTGAACTCACGATCCTCCTGACTCAGCCTCCCAAGCCGCTGGGATCACAGGCGTGTGCGCCACCTTGCCCAGCTGGATCTTGGAGTAGAATGGAGAAGCGGTAGGCCACCCCTCATCACTCCCTGTACGTGTGGTTTGAAGGAGAATGTTCCCCATGCCTCAAATGGCAGCTGGTCACAGAAAAAGAGTCTGTGTCCCAAAGAAAAGGAAGAGTGTCTTCAGCCACCGTCTGGAGGACCAAGCGAGCAGAGGTTGTCAGGTCAAAGGCAGCCCTATGTCCTCAAGCCCCGAGGGGACCCCAGCTTCAGAAGGGACGTGGAGAGTTAGAACAGGGCCCGAATGGAGTAGGGGGAAGAAGTAAAGGGGAAACTGTTGACAGACGGAAAAGGTTTATGCATAAACGTGAAGAGAAGGCGACTCTGACTTCTTCACCCAGGACCAGGGCGGCGATGTCATCAGGGTAAGACACAGTGGTGGGGCAAGCATGCCAAGGATGTGGGCCCCAGGGGCCTGGGTTACTCCAGGTTGCCATGGTTTTCAGCCAAAAGTAATAGGGCCAGGCAAGGAAAGAGGCAGCCGTATGCCTCAAGGTGTCAATGCAGAGGGCCCAGGACAAAGGAGTCTTGTTCATTCCCTTACTGTGGTGGCCAATGAGTAGAGCTAGCTGCACTTAAGCACACAAGGTCTGGAGTCAGACAGACTAGAATTCAAATCCTGGCTCCACCACTTACTTGCTGTGTGACATTGAGCAAGGAACCTAACCTCTCTGCACCTCGCAGATTTCATCGGTAGGCTGATCCTAGCACCTAATGGTAAGATGGTTGTGAGAACTAAGTGAGATATGATCTAAAGGGTGCTTAACCTAATGCCCAGTACACACTCAGAGCTCAATCTTTGCCAATTCTTTTTTTTTTTTTTTAATAAAAAAGTAAATATTGGGGTAAAACAGAAAAAGACTAAAAGAAGTAGGAAAGCAGTCAACACATTTTATATGCATAAGAAAAAATGTGTTGAGTGAATGAATGAGAAAGACCTAAGGTCCAAGGAATGGACCTGGATATCAGTCAGATAGAGGGAAGCAGATGGAGCTTTCTTGAATAATTTCATGAAGGTAGTGTTTGATTTGTGTTAAGTCAGATTTCAGGTGAGAAAATTTGAACCTCCAAACTACCACCTATGGAAAAAAGGCACCATGTGACACAGACTTGCAAGTACATGCTCACTAGTGGAGATATTTTTTTAAAAAGCAAAAATGTAACATTTTAAAATAGGATTCCAGAAAGGGCTATGCCACTGAGTGACCTAAGGCAAATTATTGAAGTTCCTCGAGTCTCTTCCTCATTGACGAGAAAAGGGAGGCCAATAATCGTACCCGCTTCACAAGGTTGAATTTATTCATTGTTGATTGTCCAAGCTCTTAGCAAAGTGCTGCAGCACCTGTACGATAAGATGAAGTGAGGTCAATGATGTAGGCATTGTGTTGCAGTGTTAGGCTTCTACAGAAGAGTTCCTTGAACATAAACACCATAACAGTCAGTCTGATAATAGAAACGGCTACCAAGTGATTAACAGGCAGGTAGCATATACAGTGTGGATACTCTGGATAAAGGGATGATTTGCATTTGGGGCAGTACAGAGGGGTGATACAAGATTTCATCACACTACCAAGAATGGTGGGCAATTTAAAACTATGAATTGCTTATTTTTCTAATTTCCCAGTTAGCATTTTCAGACCATGGCTGGCTATGGGTAACTGAAACTGTAGAAAGAAAAAAACACAGATAAGGTGGGACTGCAGTGCAGCCATATTTTTAAAATTTTATTTGCTTATTTCTTACAAAAGGGATGAGCTTAACCTTTTCTTATGACCTGTTCTTCCATCTCACAACACATGGTGAAGATCTTCCCATTTGTGAGCCTCTACCAACTTCTGGGGGTTTGACTTGGCCTCAGCAGAGGTAGACCACAGCTCAGCTGCTGCCTCCCATTTCCTGCTCATTCCCACTGTTACTTACCTGTTGCCCTCTTTCTTTTTCTCCAGGCCTATGGACCCCCCCAAAGTCGTGCAGCTACACCACCCTGTGACAGCAGACTGTGACTTCCTTTGATCGCTTGTCTCTCCGTTTTCCAAAACAGTATCAACCAAGTCTGTGTGTGTGTGTTTAACAGAATTTCCAAAGGGTTAAAAATAAGAGGATTAAAATTAAAAATCCCTTAAAATGTGTTGCTAACTCAGTTTGAATCCAGGTGGGTGGGTGAGAAAGTACACCCGTCCCCCGCAGGAAGTCCCTTTGCTGGCAGATCCCAGCCTCAACCCTCTGCCCATCACCAGGCTGGAGAACAAGCTTTCCCCTAGTTTCCCTCGGCCCTGTCCACACCGTTTACTCAGGCAAACCGGCAAACTTGAGGCAAAATTCAACCATGAGCAGTGGTTTGGCCAATAAGATGTCCTCATTTAAAAACCAGGAGACTTGATATGGATTTCTAGCTTTTTCGGGATGAAAGGCTCTGTCGGCACTGAGCCCACATTCCTGAATGGCAATGGAGCTGAGCAGGTTTTGCCCCACGTAGAGGGAACATCTGTCCACCAGGTAGCCTTGGCTCCGTTAGTCTGTAGCAGATGGCACCGGGTGGCATCACTTATTACACCTGCTGGGCTCCTGGAGGAATTTCGTTCCCAATGAAGAAGCAAGTTATACGTTCTCAGCTGCCCACATTCTCTGCCTCCCAGTCTCTCTCCCCACTCTAAGGGTCATCACCTTCCGGTGGTTTCATCTCCATGAGGTTTGTCCTCTCCCGCCTGCCACGGTCAGCAGGGTAAAAGCAGTCCACATGGGGTGATGTCCAGGAAGAAGGCGCTTGGGGAAAAGGGATAACCTGAGGAATCTTAAAATGTCAATCATCTCAGGGGGCATCATTGTTGGGAAGAGTCAAACCATCACTTGGGAGTGGAGTAGATTCAAGGGGCACCCCTGTAATCCCAGCGGCTCGGGAGAATGACACAGGAGGATCTCCCAAAGCCAGGCTCAGGAACTTAGCAATGACCTAAGCAACTCAGTGAGAGTTCCAAATGAAATGTGAAAAGGGCTGGGGATGTGACTCAGTAGTTAAGTGTCCCTGGGTTCAATCCTTGGTAAAAAAAAAAAAAAATAGATAGATAATAAAGAGAAAATCATTCAAGAATTATCCTTGGGACAGCTTGCAAGGAAGGCTTTACGCATTTTACGTGACAGTTAGGAATCTTAAATTAATCTCCAGGTTTCAGACCACAAATGTCTAGCCTTTCTGCTTTCTTACTGAAGACGCGATCCATGTCTACTAAATTCCTTTGCTTTGACAGTTAGTGGTTGAACTTGTGTGTTCCGCTCCTACACAGCCTCTCTCCCAGCGCCTGCCCTCCCAGTCTCCAACTGACCCTTAACCAACAACTGGGTCACCGAGTGCACTGCGTCAACCAACCTCTGACTCAGCCTCCTTCTGTACTCACGTGAGGACCCTAAGGGCTCCCTCTATCCTGTCTCCCACTTGCCTACAACATGCCCGTCTTATGTCTGCCCTTCTCCTGTCAGAAGGTCCTTGCTCTCATTCTGGGTCCATTGTCTCTTCTGGGACTTTGCTCTTTCAGTAATCCTTTCTCCTTTCTCCATCTTGAACCTTGCCGTCTCGCCCGAGTCCTCCTCAGACCCTAAACAAATCCACATCTCTCCCATCTTTGAAGAGAAGTGCCCGAGAACTTCAGTGGAAATGACCACAGAATGATGACCTCCAGGGTGCTCGGGAAGGAAGGAGAGAAGTCAGCGAGGTAAAGAGAATGAGCCGCAGGAAGGTACATTTCCATGAGCTCAGGATCTTGGCAAGAAAGAGCCAATGGGAACCAAATCGGAGGGACAACGGCTCTGAGCGAACAGGATGCCCTCTTCACATCCGCCTGAGTTCCCCACGAGGCCCTTCTTGCATTTCCCAGGTGGAGTCCAGCGAGGTGATCCGGGGTGAGACGAGGGGGTGAGGAGAGGTCTGGGGAGCTCCAGGTCGTGCTGGCACCAGGCTGGGGGGAGTTTGACATGCACCCCAAGAAAGAAGGGGAAGAAAACACCCCCCCACCCCGTGACTGCAGCCAGAGGGGTGGATCATTTGCCTGGACTGATGCAGCCCAAGCAGGTTTCTTTAGAAACTGACTCCTCTCAAGGACGAGGACCACTGGAGGAAGAAAATGATGCTATTTGCAAAAAGTCTGTGTGGCCACTAAGGAAAAAAGTCTTTAGACGATCAGATAAAAAGAGAGGATCCAGGGAACCGCCTCTCGGAGAAAGATTGGAACAAAAGGACCAACAAGAGCACAGGACCTTACATCGGAACAGAGCGGATGTGCCTCTTGAGAGGCTCTGGAGGTGAGGCCAGCAGCCTTCACCCTTCCCAAGGCCCTCCCTGGCCTCTCCCTGCTGGGCCCTCCAGAGCTTCCCTACACCCCTGTTTTCTTCATCTCCAAAATCCTACCTCCCAGGCTGCCTTCCTGCAGCAGAAATCAGATGTGACCGTGCCTGGGAAAGTCCTTTGGAAATGACTGTAATCCCTGCTGGCAGGGGAAGGGGAAAAGGCCTCTGGGGAGCTTCTGCCCTGGACTCCACCGGGCCACGTGGGTCTGGGTGTGAGGACCAGGCAAGTAGGGAGGACTCCAAGGGGAAGTGAAAGTCTTCAGGCCGAGGGAGGAAAAGGAACGGCTTTTTAAAGATGCAGGAGGCAGCTGTCATCTGCATTAATAATGGAAACCCTGGGTTCTCAAGGTTAACCCTGGCAGGGGCTCTCCACCGGGACTTTCCTCTAGCTGCCTCAGTGGACCCGGGTTGGGTTTTATTTGAAGTTTGCCGAGTTCTTTATTTGAAGTTCTTACATCTTGGCGAGAAGGAAAGGATGATCAGCTGAGTACTGGTGGTCTGCCTGCCCGCAGAAGGGGCCGCGTGAGAAGAGGGAGAGGGCACAGGTTTTGGATCCTGGCTGGTCTGGCTTCAAATACGCCCCTCGGTGGCTGTGTGGGACTGAAGTCACAGTTCATCTGCTCTCAACCCATAAAAAGGCAATGATTTTGTTGATCTCAAAGGATGAAATTAGTATGAACGAAGCTCCTCGGGGTAACGAGTGCTCAGTCCAACCATTCTTGGGATGCCGGGTAGGGAAGATGGAGTTGTGATGAGCACATGTTTTCTGTGCAATCTGATTTTTGTCTGAAAAGACAGGACCAGAGGGCAGTCACATATCTAGAGAAGCTCTAGGCTGGGGGTGATCTTGTCTCCCAGCGGGTATTTGACAATGTCTGGAGACAGTTTTATTTGTTAGGGTTGGGGCCAGGGTCCTACTGCCTGAGAGGGTAGAGATCACAGATGCTGCGGAATGGTCCACAACACTCAGAGCAGCCCCCTGTAACACGGGACTGCCAGGCTCCAGACTCCAATAGTGACGAAGTTGAGAATCCCCGATCCGGCCCAGACCTGGTCTCTGATGTTCCTTCCACAGTGTGAGTAAGTCAAGCCCACCCGACGGCATGGAGAAAAGGGCTCATGCTCTAAAGCAGACAGTGAGGAGAAATACTAGTTGTCGGCCCAAGTGTTAGCTTAGGGCTGTTAACAATCTTTATCTGAGGCTGGAGTAATTGCTTCCTATGTTTATTGGTCCCAGAGGACGTGAAGCTTGGTGGGTGTATTAACATATTGGAGGAGGGAAACCATGACCTAAACAAGAGAAGTAGTTTTCCCCCAAACAGAATGAAATCGTTATTGGGGGGAAACTGGTAATACTGAAGGGTCGTGGAATTGCCCAAAAGCCATCAAAGATGAACATGGCCTGTGGTCAAGATGAGGAGGTGTGAAGATGGAGACGGGACCCTACAGCATCCCTCAGACTGAGGGGGCCATTTTTCAGTGAGTCAATGTTGGGCTTTGCCCTTAAAAAGAAGATTTGGAGAAAGCCACAGAAAAGTCACACTTACAGTTTGGGAAATAAAAAGATGTTCTGAAAACAGTGAAAAAGAGCTTGGATTACTTAACAAGGAAAAGAGAAGTCTGTGTTGAGATTTGAATATTACAAAGATTATCACTGGGAGAAAAATGGCCACCTGTTTTTCATCTCCGCGGAAGAGTAGATTATAGAAAATGGGCTGAGATTGCAGCGTAAGGGTGGTTATGAATATGAAAGAGGTCCTAATTGGACCCTGGAACAGACTTCAGAGAAAGACAGTTCAATTCCTGTTACTCAAGTTTAAGTACTGACCTGACCACACACCGGGGATTGGTGGGATGACTTCTTGGGCCCCCTCATTTTTTAATTCTTTTTCCCAACGTCTTCACGAGCCCTGACTAATTAGCCGATGGATAGAAAACTCAGTTGTTCTGCAGTAGGGCCTGTGTAAGCTAGTTTTCCAAACAACCCATTGGATGAATTTGCATCTATTGGTTTATTAGATTGACGGGAGTTGTGGGGTCATGTTGACTTAGCCTGTCGTTTTATAACGTCTTACTCCACGGAGCATGGATATGAATCTATAAATTACATTATGCGTGTGGGTCATTGAGTAAGCCTGTATTGATCACACTGTTAAATAGCTCACTTTTATGGGCTGACTGATAGCAATAGACCCCTGATGTCATATGAACCAGTCGTTCAGACCAGAGTAAACAAGGCAAGGAAATGGTCTCAGGCCTTCAATTTGCTCCAGGGGTGTGCTCTTTGTATCAAGAGTGCATTGTGATATTAATACTGAAGCCAAACATCAGAGTTGGAATGTGAAGGTGGGGGTCGGAAAAGGAGTTTGAAGTGTTGCACGGTAATAGATCCTTTCCATTTCTAGGTGAATTCAGAGAATTGCTGATAGAAAAGGACCAAGTCCTTGGAACCATAAGTCCTACACCCACCTTCTGTGTGCCACAGGCTCTATGGTGCATACACCTGAATTTTTGCTTGCTCTCACCCCAAGTGGGAGCAGGAACGTAGATGAACTTCACCGTCCATTAAGTGTTGGACTTCTTTGCTAAGAAAAAAAAAAAAAGTACCTCTGTAAATGTTCGCTTAACAAACACCAGCAGCCACTGATTCCCTGGAGTCCTTAAAAGGTACATAAAAGTAGTAAACACTGGTACAAATACAATGCACATTCAGAGGTAAAGAAGCCTCATCAAGGCAGAACCCTACACTGGGGCTTTGTTCCTGTGGCAGGATAGCTGCCTGTCCCCTAACAGCCAGTCTCCACTCTTTTCTAGGGTAACAGGGTCTCTGAAGCTTAACCAGTCCCAAGATTGACCCACTGAAGACTATGCTGTCCAGCCTTCCTTGCACTTAGGAGATGTAAGGAAAAATTTTGAGCAATGGGATGTGGGAAGTAACAGTTTGGACAAAAGTAGTGCCATTTCTGGGCCATGACCTTGAAGGGAAAGGATAACACCTTCCACTTCTTCCTTCTCCCCTTCCTGCAGATTGGGATGCAGACATGATGGCAGGACCTGAGCCAGCACTGTTCAATCTTGAGGTGGAAGACTTTTGTTGAAGATAGTGGAGAATCAAGACGGGAGAAACTGGGATCTCTATTATTGTGGAGCTACCACATTGGCCTTGGGCTATTTATGTTTTCACTGTTACCAGACTGAAAAATAAACTTTCATTTGCTTAAGCTATGATTATTTTGATCTTTGTAACAGTAGCCAAACTGGCATCCTGACTAAGATCTTAACCTTTTAGGCACCAGGGTTGGGGGTGCAGCTCAGTTGTAGAGCATGCTCAAGGTCCTGAGTTCAATTCTCAGAACCACCAAAATAAACCCCGAGGTGCCCGAACCATTAGTTTAGGTGCTTTTCATTCAGTAAAATAGATTCATGTGGTTCTAGAGATTTGTTAACTAGGGACTCAGTGAGGGTCACCGCAGAATCTGTTGTAAACTGCTCTCCCCACTCTCTGGAATGTGAAAGATAAAGGACTCACATCACGTCTTCAGATGCAGTGAGCTGCAGGAGGCAGAACCAGGGATGATGAGCTCTATCCTGATGGTGAGGAGCACGGGCTCTGGAGCCAGCAGACCCACCGCAGGGGTGGGAGCGAGGTGCTCAACCTCTGAGGGTCCACACACCTGCTCTGTGCAAGAGGTAATGACTGTTCCTGCTTCATTGGATGTCATGAGGGTGACGTGAGATGGTACAGGAAAGGTGCTTAGAAGCCGGCCTCGGAGCCTGGCACATGCTCAGTGCCAGAGAATATTAGCTGCTGTCGTTGTCAGTTTCTCTTTACTAACTGGTGGTGATGCTACCGAACTGTGGCGAATGGGATCATCCTAGACTGCTTTGCGTCTGCTTGTATGAATCATACACAGTCTTATTCAAGATGTCTGATCAACATCGTCTGCTTGTCTGGAGTCCCTTAGTGGTGACTCCTAATCTTGGTTTATGGGCGCACTCCAGGTAGTATGTGATGTATTATTTTATTGTACTTCTGTAAAGTGATTTCTAAAGGAAGTTTGAATGACAACCAAATTCTAGATAGAGTTGGGGCCCTCTGTCTTCTCTCTCACTAGAACCTTCTTCTCTAGGTTCTCTTTGCTGTGGACAAGACGCTAATTGGTTTCAATGATCCTCCTCTCTCCTGGCCACTGTCCTCTCTGCTCATGGTGACGGGGACTTGGAGAGGTGGGTTTCCTGGGAAATGGATGAGATGGGACCTAAAGAGCCCCCTCCACTTACTTGGCTCCTTCTGAAGTTCCACGGGTTCCCTCCAGGGTTACGGAGCCTGCTCTGAGTGACTTGCCGGTGGTTCCAGCACCGGGAGCAGGGTGGACAGGCCGCACACACCATGTTCACGGCCACCCAGTCTGGGGGACCTCATGGAACATTCCAGTGCTGCCTTTGATCCAAAAGAGAAAGATTTCAATGAGAAGCTGCTCTGCTCCCTGCTCAGAGGTTGCCACCAGGGTCCTTCAGCCACCCCAGGACTGGCAGGAACATGGAGTGACAAGGAGCTAACTGAGTTGTACCAGCTGCTGTGGAGACACCACTGGAGCAAGAAATCATGGAGGGTACTGAAGGAGAAGCCTTGCCATTAAAGGGCTCTGACGCACAAAGAAACGTTTCTAATCCACCCAGGTTAGCGGGAAAAAAATTAAAATAAAAACCTTGCAAGGGGAAAGTCAGGACGACTGAAGCTGTGGGGGGAATCACCTTCTCAAGGGCGTGCGGGTAGTTAATTAGCAAATAAAGTATCGTCGTTTTAATGGATTGTGTGCTGTTTCTGGGGCGCCTGTCTGCTTTTTGAATTCCGTAAATAACTCGCTTCCTACGTACACTTGGAATTTTGTACTCTCTTCCTGAAAGAGCCTCTCCCAAATGGGGTCAGCCTCAGGACCCACCATTCCTGGATCTTCACCCAGGAAAGAGTTGACACCCACCTTGGGTGAGAACGCCTCTCCGCTGGCATTTTAGATGAAGGGACACGGACCGTGTGGCCGCTTCTGGGTAATGTCATTAACCTGCCCCCAGCAGCAGCAGGAGCTCGGCTGGTGGAGAAGCAGCTGATGGGCAGGCCGGAAGGTGTCACGCGAGCTCAGTGATTAATCTCGGAGACGTGATGGAGGGAACCGCGCACTTCCTTCCAATCCCTTGCAGTTCCCTTTCTAAATATCACCAAGGCGCACAGTTCCTTCCTGCCCAACTGTGACTAACAAGTCAACTCAGAAACCTTTCACTGTTGACCTCTCTGGCCTCCAAGGCCCAGCTGGACGTTCCTGAGTGGCCTTGAGAGCAGAGACTCTGAGCCCAGGCCTGACCCCCACTCCCACTCCGGCTCGTCTCCTTACAGAGCCGTGGTGGCTTCTGACCATCAGATCAACGTCACCCTTCTGCCCAGAACACGCCAATGGCTGCCCTTTGCCATCAAAGTGAGAACCAAAGCAGGGCAGCGGTGCTCACCTGAGATCCCAGCGACTTCGGAGGCTGAGGCAGGAGGATCTCCAGTTCCAGGCTGGCCTCGGCCACTTAACTGAGACGCTATCTCAAAACGAGAAGGGCCACGTCTGAAAAAAAACGAAAAGTAGCTCAGAGGTAGAGCGCCCTATGTTCAATCCCAGGACCACAATAAAAAGAAAAAGAAAACGAAAACCAGACCCCATTGTGGTCTTCCACAGCATGACCACAGCTTCTGTTTCTGATGACTTGGTCCCCGGGAACCCGTGTCCCCAGGCCTGCCCAGGCTTGAGCCTCTGCTTCTCCCTCTCTTTGTCCTTCCCTCCTTTCCTTCCTGCCCTCCCATCTTTCTTTCCTGATCAGCTTTATTGAAGTTTCATTCACATCCCATACAGTTCCCCCTGTGGAGTGTGCAAGGAGTGGGTGTTAGTACATTCACAGTTGAGGGCCACCAGGTGCCATCATCAATTTGAGAACCTTCCCATCACTCTGAAAAGGAAGTCCGCACCCACTGACAGTCACACTCCATTCACCCTTCAACCCTTCCCAGGGATCTGTTTTCTGTCTGTCTGGTTTGCTTATTCTGGGTTTTCCTTATAAATGGAACCACACCGTATATGGCCTTTTACGTCTGGCGATTTTACTTAGCCTGATGTTTTTATGGCTCATTCATGTTATAGCATATATCAGTACTTTATTCCTTTTCGTGACTCGGTAATATTCCATCAAGTGGATACACTACCTGTTTTTTATCCATCTGTCGAGAGCTGGGCATTTGGATTGTTTCCATTTGGGGTTTTTATGAATAATGTTGCTGTGAGCATCTGTGCCTAAAATGTTTAAGAAGACCTGTGTTTTCCATTCTTCTTGGTAAATATTCAGGAGTAGAATTTCTGGATCATAGGATAATTCTAACATTTCAGGGACTGCTGGATGCTTTTGTGGTTGCACCATTTTATGTCTCCACCCACATGTGAGAGTTCGGGTTTTCTGTATGTTCATTAAAACTCATTATACCAGTCCTTTTGATTAGAGTCATCCTAGTGGGTAGGAACAGGCACCTGGTTGCATTTTGACTGAAATTTCCCCAAGGTCGCGGCTCTTTTCTTGTGCTCTCTGGGCATTTGGACACCTTATTTGGGCAGAGTCTATTCAGATCCTTCGCCTATTTTGAAGTTGGGTTGTTTTTCTTTTGTCATCGAGTCACAGAGTTTTATGTCTGATCAGGGAGACCCTGATCAGACATGTGGTTTGCAAGTCTTTTCTTGCACTCCATGGGTTGTCTCATTTCCTTGATGGTGTCCATTGAGGCACAAAAGATTCTACTTTTTATGAAGTCCAATTTATTTTTTATTGTGTTGTTTATCTTCTGGGTGTCATATCCCAAGGTCATGAAAATCCACTTCTACCTTTTCTTTTAAGCATTTTATAGTTTTAGTTCCTACATGGCTTTCAGGTTAATTCTTGAAGGGAGTAGGAGGTAGGGGTCCAAACTTCATTGTTTTACACATGAATATCTATTTGTCCCAAATCTATTTGTTAAAAAGATGGTTCTTCCTCCCATTTGATTGCCTTTGTATCCTTCCCCACATGCTTTTCATTCCTCCAATAGACAAGTGGATTCCTGCCTCAGGACCTTTGCACCAATAGTTTCCTTTATATGGAGCCTCTTCTTGGCCTGACCCAGTGGGTGGTCAGGATGCTCAGGAGCTCCTCCTCTGGACCAAACCTTACTCTTTCTGCTTTAGGCCTAAGGCCTTCTTCATGAGGCAAAAATTCAAAGAGCCCCCACCCCACCTCAGTCCCAAGAACACTGTGGGGAAGCTACTCGATTTTCCCCAAATGCTGAGGACAGCCGTTCCTGTTGCCTAGGTGGCACCTGGGAATTGGGGAAGAGGGTGCGTGGGGCACAATCCAACTAGGAGAGTCTCGTTTTTAAGACCCTTAAGCCATGTTGGCTTTTGGTTTTGGGTTTCACAGAATAGCTTTGTCTTCGTCCATTTTCTGCTGCCTAACAGACACCGCAGGCTGCGTGTATCACAAACACTGAGTTGGCTCATGGTGCTGGGCTTCAGGAAGTCTGAGCCCGGGGGTGTCCCGTCAGGTGAGGGGGTTCTTGCTGTGGCACATGGTGAGACAGAGCGAGCCTGCTAGCTGGGGTCTCCCTCCCGCTTTATAAAGCCTCCAGCGCCAACATGGGGACCCCCTGACCTCATCTGACCCCGATTACCTCCCCAAGGCCTCCCCTCCAAAGACCACCCACCTATGGAACGTGGGGATGAAGTTTCCAACACAAGAACTTTGGGAGCCATCTCCAAGCCACAGCAGACTCTTTAGAGGAGGTTTCAAAATTATAGGCTGTGACCATTAGTAGTCAGGACGTCCGTTAGTGGATTACCACCATCAGTTTTTTAGCTTTATTGAGGTATGATTTACAACCAAAAATGGTACCTACTCAATGTATACAGTACTCTACAACAAGCAGTTTTTCAATGTAATAGAATATATGGGGATAGGCCATTTCAAATACAGTTAACTATGAACTCGAAGTCAGACCCATTGAATTTGCATCTGCAGAGTACTACCACTTACTAGCTATGCATCCTTAGGCAAATTAACTTAGCTTCTCCGTGCCTCAGTTTCTTCACGTGAATAATTTACGTACCTCATAGACGCATTGTAAAGACCGAATGAGTCAATAAATTGCTTAAAATAAAATCTGGCAGTAATATTGTAAATATTTTGTAAAAATATTGTAAATATTTAGTTATAATTAGTTTTGTGAATCTGAATCACAAAGCATGATATACATTAAGTGTTTTTGTATCAGTTAGCTATTACCACAATGATGCTGCATAACAAACAATCACAACAGAACATAAAACAATCCAACATGAAGCATTTATTGCTCTCAGTTTGAGGGTGGCTAAGGCAACTTTACTGATCTAGTCTGGGCTCACTCATTCATCTGTGGGTCCAATGGCAACAGACTGATTCAAGCTGGGCTTGGCTGGGCCTCTGTGCTTCAAGCTTCCCATGTTGCCAACTGGGGCTGTGGTCTTCTCCGTATGTGTTCTATGTTTGGCTGGGATAAGGGACAGCAGCTGCCTAGAGTAAACTCTTCTTCTGATAATGTTTTGGTCCTTTTAAGGACCCAAAGGGCAAACCTACCCGCCTAAGCACATGGGAAGTATCTCCATCTTCGGGTCTGCTAGCCTCCCATTAATTAAATGACAAGCTGCAGAGAGCTGTCCTTCCACCATCCCATTGGCCGATGCCAATGGAACAGAACCCAAACTCAATCTGGCAGAAAATAGTGTCTATTGAAAAATAGTTTAATAATTCCAAACAGTTGGAGAAGCTCTGCTCCAAAGCATAAGTCACAAACTACGGCCTGTAGGCCAGATCCGACCCACACCTGATTGTGTATATTTTTTTGCTGGAACATGACATTGCCCATTTACTTACAGAGGACTGCTTTTGTGACACAATGACAGAGCTGAGAACTTTCAATCCATCATCTGACCTGCAAAGCTGATATATTTTCTACCTACCCCTTTACTGGAAAAGTTTGCCCAACCTCGTTCTTAAGAATGAAAGGTTCAGGAATTAATGAAAATTCAGCATCAAATCAAATAATCATCGAGCTCTTTCTAGGCCCTGGACACTGGTGAGCACAGCTCAGTAGCCTTTGGATTTGATCCAAGGCCCCATGTTCCTCACTGCGGGGACCCTGGGCTATGCTGCCTCTCGATTGCGACAATCCCTTGTGAGCTAGAAGGAGACCCTTCCTGTTCAGAGCTCCACAGACCCACCATTTTATGCCTGAACTGTAAGGAGTTCAGTATCGTGAGCTTTGGTTGAAAGACATTAGCTTTACAATAATGATCCTCAGGGTTTTCAAAAAAAAAATTTTTTTTAATTATACAATTGTCCAAATAAAACAAACTATTTTGAATCTTTACTGGGCCAAATCCTACCCCGCCCCCAACTCCCACCCCCCCACCCCCAAACACACACATACCAAACTGAAATTTCAGGTCAAAACCCAATATGGAAAACTGATCTAGTACCAGGGCCAGGCTGCGGTGGGGGAGGGGAAGAGCACTGGGAGCCACACCCCATTGAGTGCCCCCCCCAGGTCCCACTCCCAGTTCTCTCAAAAGCCCCAGGAGACCCGAAGACACTAGGGCTCCCTGGAAATCAGTGTGGCCATTGTGAGTTTCCTGATTTCCCAGGGAACATGTTTGGTGTGCAAACACCATTGCTTTGAGGCCATTTTTTTGTTTTTTAAGAGCAACACTTGATTTACCTTTAGCTTCTCAGTCACTTTTATAAATTCTGTGCTGTTTATAGAGAAAGCCTTAAGGATCTGTTTTATGGGGTAATTTTGGTTTTAGTTCCACCCAGATTTAGTTAAACAACTTTAAAGTTTTTTAAAAATATATATATACTGATAAACTTAATATATTTCATTTGTTTTTCAAATCCCTATCATGTTCAGATCTCAACAATTTCCATCATTAAGGAATCATAGCAGCAATTCCAGAAGGTGTTCCCTATTATTATCACCCCCATTTCATGCACAGGGAAACTGAGGTACCAAGAGTGATTCTCTTGAGGCCATACAACTAATAATATCAGAACTATGTTTTGAATCCATAAAATTGGGTCCCGGAGCCCAGGTTTGGCTCTTTCTACATTATTGGCTGCCTACAAATTAACTAACTAAAAGGAAAAGTCCTGACTCTATCAGTCATTCTTGTAAAAATTAATTAAATCAAACAGTATAGGGTAACAGGTCTTGTGTGTGTCATTTTATAAAAATGACTGCCTGGTCCCTGATTCTTTCCAAGACTGCACTTTTATTTCCTGAAAGTCAAAGCCACAGGAGAATCAGTGGTCAGGACTGCAGAGCCAAACCCAGCTGGAGCCCCTCCTGCCACAGACCTTGACAACTAATGAAGACATCGGGCTTCATCAGAAGCTGGGGGCTGCTAGGGACAGGTTTTGGGTTGACTTATTTGTCCTTAGGAGTCATGTACTGAAATGTGAAGATCACCAAAAGGGAACTAATTAAAAATAAGCAAGCCAGATTTGCTCATAAAAATTCCAATTTTTCTCTTTGATGCCAAAGCTGCTCAGAATAGTTGTTTCCAGTTGCTTGACCGATCATTCTGCCCCATTCCCGGCCCAACCACACAGTTAACTGACTCAGTTCCCTTCACTTTCTTTTCTTGACAGAGATCTCCATCTAGTCCCGGGTTTCTCAGTCTCAGCACCATGGACATTTGGGCTGGATACTTCTTCATTTTGAAGAACCATCCTGAGCACTGGAGGGTGTTTAATAGTGTCCCTGGCCTCTGTACACTAATGACCCGTAGCACGACTCCCTACTTAGATTGTGACAACAAAAAAAAATGTCTTCAGACATTGCTAAATTTAACCCTAATCAAGAGCCATTAGAATTGGGGAGAGTGGTACCCCCAGGTGCTCTAATTTGAGCCTCATCTGGAATTTTCCGTGATAACCCTGACAGTATAAATTTAAGTCCCTGGCAGAATGGGGTAGGATCTGACAACTGCAAAGGTGAGAAATTAGACACGTTGCCTTTTGTATAGAGTATGTAATTCAATGGCTAATACCACTTTTAAAAAGATTGTCACATTTCCAACCTTCTCACCAGTGGCTGTGTGGATTCCCAGAAGATGGTCATTAGATACCAACTATATGACACATAAAATGCACAGAATTTTAGAATTTGGAAAATGCCAGGACATAGAGGAAAAAAGATATAAGAAGGGAGAGAGAGAGAAAGAGAGAGAGAAGGAGGAGGAGGAGGAGGAGGAGAGGAGGAGGAGGAGGAGGAGGAGGAAGGGAGAGAAAGGGGAAAAGAATCAGAGCCCAAACACCAAGCTAGAGTCGGACAGTACCAAGCCTTCATCTACGGTGGTGATAGGAAACAGAGAGATCGGAGACGTAGGAACATGAGGTTAAGGGGAATAAATCTACGAACTGAACCCACAGTGCTGACCTTCACATGCTTTCTTTTCTAAAGAGCAGTTCACCTGCAGCTCTGCCTGGCTTGAGTTGACAGGATACGTTACATTCCTTAGGGAACCACCTGCTCTCTGCAGGAGAAATGCAGGCCTGAAATGCTGATACGAGGAACCCAAGTCACCCTCAAGGGGGCGATTTCTGTGACCCTTACATAGACCAGACCCCGGGACTCGGGGAGATAAGGATAACTCCCCCTCACCATAAAATCCGTAAGAACAGTTTCCAGTTAGGACCAGTAAACGTGGGCCGAAGTGACCTAGAGTTTTCACAGCAGAGGGGACTTCAGAGTCTGATGTCATCCGGCTGTCAGCCAAAAGTCAAGAGATAGACCTGGGCTGAACTCTCTGGAAATTTTTCTGGGATCCCCGCAGTAAAACTCAAGGCCAGGAGGTGTGCACCATCCTCCTCTCTGAGAAGACCTGCTCTCTCCCCTGAGGGTGTCCCCTCTGCCCCCCTCTTCCATCCCTTCGAATAAACTCATGCCTGTTGCTCTGAGCGACATGTCTGAAATATTTCTAACGTGATGGCAAGAATCGTGGTCTGAAGGGGGTCCTTCACCCTGCCTCAGTTCCCCAGAAGGCCCTAGCCCTGTAATAAGAGGAAAACGATGTCTTTGTTAAAATTCAGATCTCTACTGGCTACAGGATAAAGTTCACGAACTCCTAACCTGGCCGCTAAGGCCCTACGCAACCTGACCCCCAGGCCTCCCCCGGCCCATGACTTACAGGAAAGCTTCCCTCTGTTCCATTGGGTCCACTCACATTTCCACAAAGACGCCTCGCTACCTACTATGCCTGAACCACTGCCTCGAAGTCCCTCATCAACCCCACCTCGTTCGCTCATTCACACCCCGCACACCCAGGAGCTGGGACCCGGCTAGAGAATAAGAGCTAGCAGCTGCCCAGCGGTTCCTGGGGAGCAATCTTTGCTTTGAATGCCAAAGAGGATTTCCTCTTTCCAGGGCTGCCCACTGTGCTGCCCGCTGATGCCCCCATGAAACAGAAGCGGGCCTCCTGGGACCAGCCAGCATCTGTGGCCGGGACCTTGGCTTTGGGCTCCCGTTGCCTCCAGGAGCAGAAGTGCAGACTCGCAAGCCCAGCCAGGGGACAGGTGGTGGAAAGGGCCTCTGTGGTTCTGCTGAGGGGCCAGGGAGGGCAGGGAGGGTGGGGGAAGCTGGACCGCTCAGTCGTGGGGTGGGGGAAGGGTTGGTCTCCTCTAGTGACCTTCAGGGTTGGAGAGAGAGGGGAAGAGGAAGCAGATTTTTGCTGCTCTTCGCTCAGGGCTTCCTGAAGGCAGGGCTCCCGTCCGCTGCTGTTCTTTTGTCTTCCTCTGGGTACATGTTTAGCCCAGGAACTCACGTACCCACACGTGGAAGAGGATCTGAGCTTGTGACACCCGAGACTCTCTTAGTGACTCTGTCCCTAAATCCTGGTCTCTGAAAATGAGACCTGGATTCATAGCTTTAGACTTTGACTTCACGGTATCTTCATTTCTCCAGCTTGGAAGCAAGCTGGGACAAAACCGTGACCTGTGTGAACTTCTCTGGTTTCTGGCCTCAACAGCAGAATTCACTTTGAATCAAACGTTGCTCTTTTGGACGCAGAATGTCTCTTTTCCTCTCTCCTCGTTTCCGGTTTCCTTTTCTCCATGCCTCCTTAATCGATTCATTTATCAAAGAGCTGGACTGCTACTTTCCAGAACATTCTCAGGTGGAAACAGCAGAATGAGCACCAGGCCTGTGCCCTCTGGTAGACCCCAGCCAGGGCCCAGGTCTCATCTCAAACTAAGCACCATAACCCTGACCCCCTAGGCCAACTGTGTTCCTCTCAGAAGGAGCCTTGTCTGTCTGGGCTGTGTGTGATGAGGCCAGTCCTGACCTATTCTCTCACTCTGGAAGAACAAGAGCAAGAAGGATTTACCTTCAGACTGTCGAGATTTAAGTGATTTAAAACTAGTGTCTCCGGTGAAATTCATACTCTTTTAGGAACCTAGCTGCTGAATACATTCTTCCTCCCAGATCTCCCTCCCAGGTGGTCTCCCTCAGCACGTCCCAGACTCTGAATAGCAAGTGGCTGAACTAGGAAGTTTTGGATTCAGATGGTTCTGCTTTAAACTGCTGACACCATTGCTTGGGCTAGTTACTCAGTTTCCCCATCTATAAAATGGGGACAATAACAGATGTTCCCAGAGGTTTGCTTGGAGGATTGAATGTATAAAAACAGTGGATGCATAGAAAACTTTTTAGTGTATCAGGATTCCTCTCAAGAAGGTAGAGCTGTCTTTGTTGGGAAAATTCTGTGCTAAACACCAGAAGTTAGAAACCTAGATCCTTTTGGCCGGAGGTGGTTGGGACACTCCCAGCAAGACAAAGGGAGGATTTTGTTTGCAGCTCCAGGGAGGAAGTGGGGGGCCATGGGAGGGCGGAAACCCAGAGCTCCAGATGGGACCCCTCCCTAGGACACCCCCTCCCTCCACCAGAGTCTAGAGTCAGGTTGACCCAATTCATAGGCTATTTTAATAAGTACTGAGGGAAAGGGAGAAGAGGCTGAGTTCCAACTCCAGGGAGCTGTGGGTGTGAAATGGGGTAGCATTTTAGAATGAGAGATGGTAGAGGGAAAGGGCAGCTAGGGGCCAGAGAAACAGGACTCCCTCCTGGTCAGGTCACTGGCCATCAGTGGCAATGAACCTCGGAACCATCTTTCTGAGATGTGAGAGATGCCAGCAGGCAATCTGGTTAAACAGGTTAAAAAAAATCCTGTAGATTAGTATTATAATGCCCTGCTTCCTGTTTCTTGGGCCCTTCCTTGAGTTTCGGTTTAACATTTCTTCCTCAGGGAAACCGCCTCTGATTTCCCAAACCTGGGTTAGAGCCGTAAACTCTGAGGCTTCCTGTGCCCTCTCATTGTAGGAGCGTGGCCCTGGGTTCTAGTTGCTCATTTGAGTTTCCCACTAGGCAGTCTGTTCCCAAGACCAGCATGGGATGTTGTACATCACGGGTTTTCAATAAAATACATAATCAGTGAATGACGGTATAGCTGAAAAAAGCAAAGTCTTAGTGATGTATAAAAGCCAGATCCAATTCCTGATTCTGCTACTTAAAAACTGTGCTATTCTGGGCATACCACTTAACTTCTCTGAGCCTCCCTCAGCTCCGTAAATGGGTGTGAGGTGCAGGGTTGGCGTGAGGACCCCAGGGGTGGACATGTAGAAAATGGCACTTGGCCACTCAGTGCTCAGTAGACGCTGGTCCTCAAATCGGACTCTTACATTTAATGCATCTCTTGTGTCCCTGTGTCCCCATGAAGTCAAAGCTTTATAAACCCTTACCTGTGTCCTTACTGACATCATTTACCTCTGATTTATTACACTCTTCCTTTGCCCCAGCCAATGTTCTGAGCTAGGAGTCAGCAAACTGCAGTCCATGAACCAAATCTAGCCCAGCATCTGTCTTTTGCATGTACTGTCCATGAGCTAAGAAAGGTAGTCATATTTTAGAATGGTTGCAGAAAAGACTAAAAGAAGAAAATTTCAAGACACGTGAAAAATTACTTGAAATTCAAATTTCAGTGCCCGCCAGTAAAACCTGATGGCACGTAGCCACATTTGTCCTGCTCCCTGTCGTCTGTGGTGGCCTTTTCTTGGTCCAGCTGAACTGCTATAATAAAGTGCTACAAACTAGTTGACTTACAAACAACAGAATTATTTCTTTCAGCTTCGGAGGCAGAGAAGTCCAAGGTCAAGGCACCAGTGGATTAAGTGCAGGTGGGGGTTTTGAGTGTGTGAATATACAGTACATCCTCGGGGGGTCTTCACGTGGGGAAGGGGCCAGACAGTGCTCTGGGTGCCTTTTAAAAGGGCATTAGTGCCATTCATGAGGCTCCACCCATGTGACCTAATCACTTCCCAAAGGTCCTGCCACTCCACGCCACCACCTTGGGTTAGGGCTTCACCGTTTTGAAGTGCCACAAACATTCTACTTTGGGGCTACAGTGGCAGTGTTGATCAGCTGTGACAGAGACCATGGCTCACAAAGCAAAAAATATTTATGCAACTGGATTTTTATAGAAAAAGTTTGTCACCCCTGTTCTAAGTTACTCCCATGGCCAATAGGGATCAAGTCCCCCTAGGTGGCTGCAAGAAGTCAGTGACCATTACTGTCCTCAGGTGACAGCTGAGGATCCTGTGTGCACAGAGGTTATGTGACATAGTCAAGGTCCCATAGCTTGTAAATGGCAAAGTCAGGATCAGACCCTTCCTGTCTCTGAGGTGGGAGGTGACTAGACAGGGGCCGGGGACAACTGCAGACAGTATGCCACACTGGGAATCTGGCCTGGAAGGCTCCTCGTCAGAGGAGTGGTGTGATAAAATGAAATCTTAAGTGACCATTATGTCATTGACTTGCAGGAGAGAGAAGGGGTGAGAGAAGCGGCGTAGAGTGAGGATGAGAAACTTGACTTGTGGAGCTGAGCTCCCGGGGTTTGATTGCAGCCGGCCACTTATCTGTGTGACCTTGGGGAAATTACTTAACTTCTCTCTGCCTCATCTCCTCAGCTCTACAAAGGGAGTACCAATAGAATCTAGACTCTCCCTTAAGAGGCTGTTGTAAAGTTTGGAAATGGGGACTCTTGTCTTATGTATCTGCTGGGGGAGGGGTCCTCAATGCCTGCTACTTTTCTATTACTTATCTCAGTTAGTATGTGCTGTTCCCTCTCTGCCCCGGAGGCCAGGCAACCAGGGTACAGAAAGGAAGAAGACAAACTAGCCAGAGCCAACGCCTGCTCAGAGGGAGCACAGGATCCACCGAGGCAGGTAGGAGGGCTCCCTGTATGAGGCGGGTGTGGGGCGGGGGCAGTGGCGGCTGCTGCAGGAGCAGAGAGAGCAAGGGCCAGGGCAGTTTTCCAGGGCCCTGGCACAGGGCTGTGTCTGGGAGACTGTAAAGTACAAACCTGCCCAAGTACAAGGCCCCTGGGAGAACCTGGGCTGGGGCATAGCTTGGCCACTGCCTCTGGCCGAATCACAACAAATTCACAGTAAGGGTTATTGATGGCAAAAAATGTCACCAAGCTCTAACCTGGAAACTCGACGAATGTGCCGTTGAGGGGCAGCAAGAATCCAGAGCAATTCAGAATGTATCGTATTATGTGCCAGCATCTCTGGTTTGTATTTTAAAACTAGTATGCATTAGTTTTTGATTTGTCATTTACAAGCGGGCACGTATGTATGTGTCTATGTAGCTATGGGTAGAAGAAAGACTGGAAAAGATAAAGGGGTGGCTTCCAACTGGAGTAGACAATTGGGGAGTGGAAGGGAAATCAGAGTCTGTTTATTAGCATCACCTAAATTTTTTGACCCAAATCCCCATACCTGTCCTTCCTCCTTAGGTAAAGTATTTTCAGGCATACACATTATTTTAAAAGTTCCCCAAGTCACTCTGAGATGGGCTCCTCCCTTCCAGCTCTATCCAGTGTCTGATTTATAACCATTCATATGCACCAAGTGAAGTGAAGTCTGAGTATTGGGATTATTTTTAGTTTTTTCGTTTTGCTGGTGTTATTGAAATTCCACCAGGAACATGTAAACACTGTAATAATTGTGTTGATTCTGGAAACCAACCACCTGAGTCTTAAACCTAATGATAGCAGGTCACTGGCCGAGCCCAGTGTTGTCATCTTTAAAAGGAGAAAAATGAGAGTAGCCATCTATCTAATTGGGTTGTGGTGAGAAGGAAATGACTTGAGAAATTTCTTCCAACTGTTCCTGGTACATTTGATATTCAGTATGAGTTTGGTGTTCAGTATGTGCCCGTTATTATTAAAGTATAAGGAAAAATTAACAATGCATTTATAATTATAAACAATTTTTGAAATTTTTGAATCCTTAAAGAAGGAAAGAAATGGGATCCATGACCTTGGCATGGGTTTGGGTCTTATCTGAGCTGAATGGCCAGCTTGGGCCCTACTCTCACCTGCAAAGTGGTAAATAGTGGACTTCACCTGAGTTTATTGTGGGGATCAGAAGGGAATAAAACGAAATGGGAATTTACAAAAAGTAAAAATAAAAAGTGAGAAAGGCTTAATATTATAGGGAGGAGGTTGTGCAGCATTAAAAACTAAAAGCCACATCAGCTCCTGCTGCGAAGCCTGGTGGCACAGGAAGGGGATGGCTGGGCTTCCCCTTCCGTCCCTCTGGATCCAGCCCAGGGACTCCACCCTGGCGGGGGAGAGAGGCCTGAGTCTCACTGATCCCTAACTGTTCCTTTTCCTGTCAGACATTGAATGGCATTCTGCTTTGTACATGCATTTCTCCTCCTTTGTGCAAACTCATGTTTGGAATCTCAGTAATGCTGCTTATCAGCGAGTTTCAGGCAACCTAGGAGCTAATAGTCACTGAACGCTTACCAGGTGCCTCTTATAGACTGCATGTTAGTGACCTGCCCCGTCCCCTTGAAAAAATTCACAGCCAAAACCTAATCCCCAATGTAATGGAACCTGGAGACGGGCCCTTGGGAAGTGATTAGGTCATGAGGATGGAGCCCTCATGAATGGGGTTAGTGCCCTTATCAAGGGACTCCAGGGGCTGTCTGCTTTCTACCATGTGAGTATACAAGAAGAAGATGGCCATCTGCACCAGGAAGCTGGCCCTCACCAGACACTGGATCTATTTAGGGTCTTGATCTTAGATTTCCAGCCTCCAGAATTGTGAGAAATAAATTTTGGTCGTTTAAGCACCCAATAGATAGTATTTTTGTTATAGTAGCCCAAACTAAGTGCCAGGCATTGTTCTAAGATGACATGTAATTAGAGTTGCTTATCCTCCAAGCAACTCTAAGATCAATACCTTTGTATTACTTTCACTTTAGAGAGGAGGAAAGAGGCACAGAGAGGCTAAGTAATTTGTGCAGTCTGCAGTGGTGGATCTGACCTGAGACTCAAACTCCAGGGAGAAGGGGCTCCAGGAAGCTCCCCAAACAGCAATCCCCCAACATCTTGGGACCACCTATGCAGAGGATTTCCTAACACTGCGGGGCAGAGCCTGTCTCTGGCAGCTGACCTCAGCCCCCAGACCCACATCTAGTTTTACCAGCTCTGGCAGAGGCAGGAACCCGGTGGTCGGATTTCACAAAGTGTCCTTGTTCACCAGGAACCTTAACTGTCTTGTAAGGAGCACAGAGAGGTACAGAATTTTCAGTTGGTCTTCATGGAGACACTCTGCTTTCAGAATCCGTTTCTACTCCATGCTTCTGGCAATTGGTCCTGCTGTCAGAGTCCAGGAGCAACTTGCCAATGGCCCTCTGCTTCAGGAAGAGCTCCAGGCCCCCTCTGCTGGGGAAGCAGCCGAGATGGTCTGGTGCCAGGTGATGTGCTCGGCTCTGACAGTTCCTGGGATCCATTCCTCCAGGATTTTGGACAGCGTATGCTCTGAAGGTGGCCTTTCCTCCCAGAGTGTGATGTCACCCTCCAGTCCTCAGCCCTAAATGGTTTACAGATTTTCTGGGGTGACTTTCCTGTGTTCTAAGATTCCGGGGGGTGAGAGCAGCGTTCTGCCTGAGAACTGTGGACAACATTCGCATGAAAGTTGCTTTTACTCATCAGCATGTGCTTGGTGGCAAGTAACAGAAAACCCCCCAAATGGCAGAAATAATGCAGAAATGCACTGACTCATGGGATGGAACTCTCTCTGGATGATTTCAGCCGGATGTAGTGACTCAAACATGTCACAAAAGACCTGGCTTTCTTTTCACCTCCTTTCTCCCTTTCCAAGATGTCAAGTTCACCCTGAGGCTAGCTCTCCCCCACAGGGTACTATTGGAAGTCTCAGGGAGTATACTCCCATGTTCATCTCTAGCAGAAGTATCTCTCCTAAATTATTAAATGCAAGTCCTGGGCCTCCAGTTGACTCATCTAAGGTCATAGGTCCACTCCTGAACCAATCACTGAGGCTGTGAGCAATAAACAGAACATAATTGATTTAAGTCCATCAAAACCAATCCCTGGATCTGGAAACGAGATACTCTGTCCACTCCAGCACCTTGTTCCTTTGCTTCCTAACAGGGAATCTTCTGAAGTCATAAAAATACCAAATATGTTTCGATGAAACCATAAGTAAATAACAACTGCATTCTCCCAGTCACTCAAATAAAAAAAATCTTTTTTTAGACATTGATGGACTTTAATTTTATTCATTTGTTTATTTATATGCAGTGCTGATAATCGAACCCAGTGCCTCACACACGCTAGACAAGTGCTCTTCACTGGGCCACAACCCCAACTGCTCAAGTAGAAATCTTGAAATCATTCTTGATGCCTTCATTCAACCATTATGCAATTTTCCTCCTTCTCCCTTTGTAGCCAATCTATTGTGAAAACCTATTAGCTCTACCATAAAATATATCTATATCTGACCCCTTGTCACTTGGCCATAGGGTCACCCTGGTCCAAGTTACCATCAACGTCCATCAGAATATTGCAATAGTCTTCTATCTGATCTCCTTATTTGCTCCCCTATTGTCTTCTAGGTACACTGAAATCAGAGTAATTATTTTAAATAGTTAAGCCTTATTGTGTCACTCCTCAGCTCAAAAGCCCCCAGTGGCTCCCATATTACTCCAAAGAAAAAGGCAGAAGATGTAACAAGGATTAACAGACCCTACACTCTCCAGCCTCTCACCTTCTGCCTCACCTCCTACTGATCTCCCCTCACTCACTCTGCTTCAGCCAGGTTGGCCCCTTGCTGTGTCCCCCAAATATCAAGAATTCCCCTGCCTTGGCCTTGTGTATGCTCTCCTTTGCCCTGGCCCACCCTCCTTCCTGGTACCTGTTTGGCTCATTCCCTCTGTTCAGGGTGATGCTACCAGAAAGACCCCCACCCCTGCCATGCCCACCTGTGTGATAACACCCAGGCAAGCTTTAACCCCTCACCTTGCTTTGTTTTTCTCAGCCTACCTAAGATAGTTGAGCGTTTGTTTGCAGGTCAATAATATGTGAAAATACCCAATTGCATTGCTTTATCATTGCCTGGTCTCATTGATCATTGATAGATATTTGTTCTTACTATATACAAACTATTATAGAATTTTCCAATATATATGCTAATCATTGTAAGGTTCAAAGTGCTTCTATCAATCAAGATAGACTAGGGTAGCTGTGGTCACACGTTCCACAGGAGAAGAGAAAAACAGATGCTCATAAACCTTAATAATGCCTGCTACAGTTCCTGCTCCAAAGTTCTTACCACCCTACTGGAATAATCTGAAGTACGTAAAAAGCTATAGTAAGAAAAATGCTTCCTGGTATCTTGTTCATTGCTTGGATAGGTTGAAAGAATCTTAAAAATGTGCTGACTAGTAAGAAAATGGGAAATGGAATTATAGTTTATCCATACATATTATGGTATGTCATAAAAATGATAATGAAAATGAATGTTTTTATCTGTATCTATCTGGAAAATAATATATAAAATGGTAAGTAAAAATTAGGGACTAAATGAAATGGATACTATGATCATGACAACATAAAAATATGCCTAACTAAAAAAAGATAGGAAGGAAATACATTCACATACCTTCAACAGATACCTTCTAAGGTGCGAGACCCTGCACGTTCAGAGATAAAACACACTGCCTTTGTCCTGATAATCTTATAAGAATATTTCTAATGAGCTAAAAAAAACTCCTGCCTAAATTCAGCTGAGTTATTGTCATAATATTATGTTCACACTTAAGGGTGGACTTCCATTCCGTTTTAACTTGAAACACTCACAGAATGAGAAACAGTGAATTGTCATTCCTTCCTTACATAGTTATCAAACGTGTCCCAAGTGGGTCATGAAGAGGATCAAGGCCCCATACCCTGCTTGTGGGCCTCAGCTTCTGGCCTGAAAACTCCCTTATGCAGTATTCCACATCACACCTGTAAAAATTCCTGGTACCTAAAATAGTGCCTGGCCCATAGTTGGTGCCCAATAAGTTCTAGTGTTTTCCAAAATCTACTCTGTCTACAGACTTCCCATCTCTGTAAGTGACATCCACATCCTGCATTGTTCAGGTCAATCTTGGTGTCTCTCTCTCTCTCTCTTTCTCTCTCTCTCTCTCACACACACACACACACACACACACACACACACACACAAAACCAATCCTTTAGAAAATCCTACATGTCTCACTTTCAAAATAGATTACAGAATGGAACCACTTCACACCCTCAATACTGCTGCCACCTGATCCACCGCACCTTCATCTTTTGCCCTGTTAGTTCAGTAACCTCCTAACTGGTCTGTTGGCATGGAATCCCTGCCCCTGGAGTATGTTTTCCATACAGTCCTCTGAACAAAACTCTCAGGTCAGAGAATCAAATCAACAGTCCTTACAATGATCTTTATGGCCTCTGTCCAGAGCTCTCAGCACTGTTGGACTCAAAGCCCCCTGGTCGTAGCAATATAGTACAACACTTCCTTTACAATCAGAAATGGAATTCATAGATAATACGACCTGCCCTGCACACAGTGTTTGAAAGCAAGAATCATATAATGCTTGATCCAAAATAGAAAGCAGAACTAAAAGGACATTCAGCATAAAATGTTTGTTTGAATATGAAAATACTCCAGGGGCTGGAGATGTAGCTTAGTGAAAGAGCATGTGTTTAGCACGGGCAAGGCCTGGGTTCAATTCCCAGCACCCCAAAAAGAAAAAAAAGTAAATATTTAATATTAACTATACCAGATAACAAAAAAAAATCATCTCCATGAATTACAGGAACACCAAGGGGACAGTGCCCCATTGAAAACCACTGACCTCTACCTTCTGGGCTGGCTTCCTCTCTCTGACCCCATAGGGACCTTCTTGCACCTAGGCTGCTCCAGCCACTCCTGGCTTCCCTGCTGTTTCGGGTCCAAGCAAAGGATGGCCCTGCCTGCATCTTTGCAATGGCACCCTGAGCTCTGGGATCCATGTGACCCATTCCTTTGCTCCCTCAGGATTTGTTCAAATGTTCCCTTCTCAGAGACGCTGTGTCCCTGACCACCCTCTTTAAAATAGCAACCTCCCCTCTCCCCAGGCAGCACCCTCTGCTGCCTTCCCTGCTTAGCTTTCTCTATATCACTTATCTGACATACCAGGTATTTTATTTACATGATCTTGTCTGTCTCTGCTCCATGAAGTCACAGATTTTTCCTGTTTGTCTTTTACTGTATCCCTATTATATAAATGGATACCTGGTACCAAATGGTTGTTCAATAAATATTTGTTGAGTGAATGAAAACAGAGCAGGGCTATGAGTTGAGCAGTCGAATGAATGAATTGCTACAGACATCTAGCAATCGAGGCATTAAAAGTGCTCCTCAACTTACATTGGAGTTTATGTTCCAATAAACACCTCCTAAGTTGAACATATCATGAAGTTGAAAATGCGTTTAACCCTTTGGAGACCACTGTGCTAGACAGCCACAGAGGACTCCCTGGCTCTGGCTCTGCTTTCTTGGTGCTGTGTACGCTCACCAAGGAGGCTATCGGATGTTCACCAAAGCCTGTTTCCTCTTCCCACTGAGCACGTAACTAGGTAACATCCCTCAGCATCCTTTGCACTAGGGGACACTCATGGTGGAATTCTGGCTGGTGGAAGGTGAAGGGAACCAATGTCCACCACATCCAGGCCTGGACAATGGAAACCTCCCACAGATGATCCTCCTCTAGCCTGAATCACCATGTGGAAAGTGTCTACCTTGGACCAACTGTGAGGAGAAATCACTTTTATTGGGTTAAATTATGGAGATGTCTTGGTTTGTTATAGTGTCTGACGTTCCGCCAACCAGTACAAAGATTGGTACCCAGAAGTGAAGTGTTTCCATAGCAAGAAACCTAAATTAAAATGGCATTGGCTTAGTAGTTGTATGGTAACTTGTGAGGAAAATAATATAAGAAGAAAACACCATTTTTCTCTTATCAAAAGGATAAAACTCAGTGGAGCAAACTACAGGGTATTATGAGAAAGTTGTTTTTGTTTTTGTTTTTAAAGGACACTTTTCTACACTGCTGAAAGGAATGTAAATCGGCACAAAGCTTCTAGAGCTTTCGTAGCTTTATTCAGCAAATGAATCTGGACCGTACACGGCTTTGACACATTTCTTCATCTAAGAATTTTAAGTAGAAATGATCGTGGAGATGAGAGAACTTAAGTTAGGAAGAGGATCATTGCAGAGTTCTTTAACACTGTGAACATTTTGGGAATAAGCTACATGTCCAGGGATAGGAAATCAGTTAAATTAATGAAGTGATGCCATTTTATAGGTTAATAGGCAACCACTCAAAATAATGTCATCAAAGGGTATCTAATGACCAGAAAAATGTTCCTCTTGCCTGAGCATTAGAATCCCCCAAAGAAACTCATCTTTTGAAGCCCTGATCCCCAATGTGATAGTTTGGGAGGTAGTTAGGCCATGAGGGTGGAGTTGTCATAGTGAGATTCATGCACTTACAGAGACTTGAGAAAGGGCCTCTCTCTCCACCACGTGAGGACACAGCAAGGCAACCATTTGCAAACCAGGAAGAGGGCCTCCTAAGAAACTAAATCTGCTGACACCTTGATCTTGGGCTTCCTGGCCTGTGGAACAGTGAGAAACAATTTGTCACTTAAGTCACCCAGTTTACAGTATTTTGTTACAACAATCTGAGTCAACTAACAGAAATTGGTACTGAGAAATGGGGCACGCTACAACAAGCATCTTAAAATGAGGAAGTGGCTTTGGAACTGGGTGATAGGTATGGGCCTAGAAGAGTTTTTTTAATATTATTAGTTGTTCAAAACATTTCAAAGCTCTTGACATATCATATTTCATACATTTGATTCAAGTGGGTCATGAACTCCCATTTTTACCCCGTATACAGATTGCAGTTTTAAAGTATATGTTAGAAGCGGGGATAATAAAGAAGGGACTTTTGAAGGTCATTCTAGTGAGGGCTCAGAAGGAAAAGGAGAGAGTTAAGGAGAAAGCCTACATCTTCTTAGAGAACTCAAAAACAATCATGAAGAGGAGGATGGCAGAAATACAGATAATACAGGCCTTTCTCATGATATCTCAGATGCAAATAAGGAACATGTCTTGGAAACTAAAGGAAAGGTGATCCTTGTTATAAAGTGTCAAGAAACTGGGCTGAGCTGTGTTCATGTTTTCCAGTGTTTTGTGGAAGGTAGAACTTGCACCTGGATACTTAGCTGAGGAGATTTCTATGCAGAATATTGAAGGAATGGCTTGGTTCCTCTTGACGCTGATAGCAAAATCTGAGAAAGGAGAAATGAATCGAAGAAAGGATTTTGAGCAAAGAGGATTCAGAGTCCAAAGATTTGGAAAATTTTCAGTATTCCTATGTTACAAAATAAGAGAAAGTATATTTGGAAGAGAACCCTGGGTATATGATGGACGGACCCTTTGATGGGGGGAGCGGACTCCTTACAAGGACACTAATCCTTGATCCCCAATGTGATGGCTTTTGGAGGTAGTTAGAGTTGAACAGTTCACGTGTGTGAACCACAGGGCAATCAGCCAATGCAGCAGGAATAGCGCCACTTTGGACTGCAGGGAACAGAGATAGGTTGGCATGAAGGAAGGGCGTCCAGTTTCTTGGATAGTTACAAAATGGGGCCATGGAAGTAGTTGGCTGCAAATACACACTATTCTCCAAAACAAGGAGGGGGACTGATCCAGAGGTGACTCAGAGATCATCAGAGATGCCCCTTTACTTTCACAAAATGGGGTGGGACCATCGCCTCACTTTCAACAAGCTAGATGGTCCCTACCCAAAGCTATGAGCACAGGGACACTTGGAGCCAGGATGTCACTCACAGCCAGCAGAGCCCAGTGGGGAAAAGACCACCAGCTTCAGTGAGTCTGGAAGGCTGGACTCCAGCCTCAGTATGTCCAGAAAGAGGGACCTCCACTCCAGTGGGTCCAAAAGGTAGACCAGAGAGCCAAAGATTATTCTTGAACCTCAGGATCTTTTGGAATTTGCTTTGCCAGATTTTGGACTTGTTAAAACCCACCACCCTTTCTTTGGTCCTTTCTTCTTAAAACCCACCACTTTTTCTACATTTTTTCATGTAGAATTAATAAGCATTGCTTTTAATTTTAATTCCCTTTTGGAATGGGGGTGTGTGTCCTATGCCTGACCACCATTTTATTTTAGAAGCACATAACCTGTTTGGTCTCACAGGTTCACAGCTGGAGAGAGAAACTATCCTCGGCGTGAATCATACCTCAAGTCTCACCCATATCTGATTTAGAGGTTATTTGGATGAAACTTTGGACCTCATAGTTAGAGCTGACGGGGTGGGTCAAGAATTTGGTGGCTGTTGGGATGGAGTGAGTGGATTTTGCACGTGAGAAGAACATGAATATGAGGGGTCTGGGGACTGAACATGTCCTACCAGACCCATGTGTTGAAGCCCAAATCCTCAACAGAGTAGATTTAGGAAGGTAATTTGTTCGTGGTAGTGGGGCCCTCATGAAGGGGATTAGTGTCCTTGTAAGAAGAGACATGGAGAGATGATCTCTTACTGCAAGAGGGGTCCATCTGCAAACCAAGAAAATGTCTCTGGGCAAAATTGAATCAGCAGCACTTTGACCTTGGACTTCCTGGGCTCTAGAATTGTGAGAAATAAATGACTGTTGTTTATGGTATTTGTTTTAGCAGCCCAAGCTGACTAAGACAGATGGTTATAATTAACTATCTTATAATTAAGAAATAAGAGTACAAAGAATATACAGAGTGGCATCAAATTTTAAGTGTGGCTCAATGTGGGGAGCTGCTCTGGACAGGAGTCTTGTGCACAACTTTAAGTCCTGAGAAAAGAGGTACTGAGATGGTATTGCACCCATTGCAATGCAATTGGACTTGGCCTTCGCTTGGATAAGAAAGGTGCTGGTCCAGAAGTGGGCGTCACTGGATGGGGTTGAATTATGCCCACTTTTTTTGTTGTAACCCTACCCCTTGCTTCATTTGAATAGTTTCTCCCCAATAAAAGGGTACAGAACATGCTCCTCGCTGTTTCTTGCCTACCCTGTCCCTTTGTGGGAGCTATAGCTGAGGAGTGGTCACTAAACCAAAAGAAACAGGTAGTTTCTGTGTCTGTGTCTTTATTTAGTCAGCCCAAGTTCACTTGGAGGGACTCTGATTGATTTAGTCACATATCCCTGCAGCTCAGTGTGTGTGCATGTGCTTATACCTATCCATCCATTTGATAGCCATATTCAGGAAGATGTTTTCCCCAAGGATAACTGTTTATCTTTGGGTCTGAGGATTAATTTTATTGATATTATCTTGTTTAATGTTTAAAGAACCCCATGAATTTGTATCTATTTTCTCTTCTTTAGCTGTTGAAGAAACCAAAACTCAGACAGGTTTAGAAACCTGCCCAAGAGCACACAGCAAATAAGAGACAGAACTCAGCTCAAAATGTTTGACTCTAAAATCTTCATTGTGCTTTTCTAAGAACACCATGCTGAGTTATCCACGATGCTAAACTCATCCAACATAAAAGAGAATACAGATGCTCCTTACACCCCAATAAAAATATTGTAAGTAGAAAATATTATAAGTTAAAAATGCATTTAATGTACCCGACCTGCTGAACATCACAGCTTAGCAACATGGTACACTATAAGTACCGACTGTTTACCCTTGTAATTGCATGGCTGACCGTGAGCCATGGCTCACTGTGCTACTCAGTGCCACAAGAGAGTGTCATACAGCATGTCACTAACCTGGGGAAAGACCAAAATTCAAAGTTCAAAGTACATCTACACTTCATATGAAATTAGATCCTTCCTGCATTTTCAAGATTAAAATAGGGCTGGGGTTGTGGCTTAGTGGTAGAGCACTTGACTAGCATGTGTGAGGCCCTGGGTTTGATTCTCAGCACCACATAAAAATAAATAAATAAAATAGTTATTGTGTCCAACTGCAACTAAAAGTATTGTTTAAAAAGATTAAAATAATCTTTCTATAATGAAAAGATTGAGATTGTAAATGGCAATTTTTTTTTTATTTTTAAAAGTCCTTAGGATAATTAAAAGTGGATTACCTGATGTCAGTTCTCTCTTTTATTTCCATTGCCCTGGTTCTGAAATCGTAAAGCAGAGCAGCCACAGTAGGTTGGGGGAGGGGCATCAGTGACCCTCATCGAATATCTATAAAATTATGATTATGAGACTGTATGCTCTTTTGCAGGGGAGAGGTGACACAGCTTCCTGGCCAATTTCAAAGTCACCCTGATTGAAGGAATTTAGAGCCCCTCTTAGGATCCCACACACCTCCATTGGAGTGGAGGATCCCAACTCCTCTCCCTTTTCTGAGACCATCTGTAATGATTAACTTTATGTGTCAACCCACTGGACCTTGGGGTGCTCAGGCGCTTGGTCGGATTTTATCCGGAGTATGTCTTTGAAGGTGGTTCTGGATGAGATTAACATTTGAATGGGTCGACTGAACAAAGCAGTCAGTCGTGTTGGTGGGCCTTGCCCAAAGAGTTGAAGACAGAAAGAGAAACAAAAAAAGGCTAAGGAGGGACTCCTCCTGCCTGACTACTTGCGCTGGACACCGGTCTTTTCCTGTCCTCAGTCTGGAACTACATCATGGCCTCCCTGGTTCTCAGGCCTTCCGACTCACACTGAAATGACTTCTCCGCCTCCCTAATTATGAGTGAGCCGATTCCCTAAAATAAATTTATATCTATAGCTGTTTGCCTGTTGTCTCTCTCTATCTCTCTTTATTATCTACCTGTCTAACTCATTGGTCTGTTTTTATGGAGAATCATGACAAAAACACTACACTTTATTTTTTATTTCAAGATCGTTAATTTAATGACAGCTACCAAGTCCCTTTTGCCACATAAAATAACACTTACAGGTGTTGGGAATTCGAAGGAAATATGCTGGAGGCCTGTATCGTAACAACGAGACGCTGACCTCAGGTTTAGACTGCTTTGTTAAGTAAAGGCATTTTTAAAGACTGCCAGATGCCAGCTACGTGGGAAGTCATCGGCAGGCCTTAGACAGAGGGATTCGCGGATCAATGGCTGCACTGGTTTCTGAGGTTCCCCTGTGAGAAGGCCATCGAGAGATGCCATCCTGCCAATTTCGGCCTCAAGGTGCCTTGGCGTGACCCTCCACAGTGACCCTGGATATGATCTTACCTATGCTTTTAAAACCTTTCATGTTGGAAATCTCCAGCAAATTCAAGAGTAGAAGAGCATAGTGGAGCTCCATGGGCCTTTCCCCAGCTTCAACCATTCCCAACGCATGGCCAATCCCGTTCGAGTCTCCTTTCTACATTTGCCCACCACTGGATTATTTGAAGCAAATCCCAGACATCATTGTTTCAACCATAAATAAAAACTTTACCCTTGATGTTTGCAGAGGAGGTTGGTGGGTGGTGGTGGGGAGAGGGACCCTCTGGATGTAGGGAGGTCAATCATGTGGCTTGGAGTAGGACAGTAAAAGAGATATGGGTATACTAGGGCTATCTTACTGACCCACAGGTGATGATGACAGCCAGTGGAGTGTGTGAGGGTCATCGGGGAAAGAAAGCAGTCAAGGAGGGCTCCTAGGGTATGGCCAAGAACCCTGTGTGTCCACTAAATCCCATTCTCTTTTCTTGATGACCTCAAAAGACTACATTCCCCAACCCCCTGCATTAGATAGGGCTGGATGACTAAAGCCAGGCCCGTGAGATCCCCGTGTGCCTTCTCCTCTTCTCTCCGCTGCTCAGATACAGGGGTCCAGGCCTTGAAGAGGAGGCCTTGGAAGAATGCTTCTGTACTAAGGATGTTTATTAAATTTCTCATGCACGGGCTGGGGGTGTAGCTCAGCAATAGAGCGCTTGCCTAGCATATGGGAGGCACTGGGTCCTTTCCTCAGCACAACATAAAAATAAATAAATAAAATAAAGGTATTGTGTCTACAACAACAACAAAAATTTTTTAAATTTTCATCCCCTGTGGCCTGAAACTTTTGTAAACTACAATAAAAATAAATTACTGGAAAATCTAAAATTTTAAAGAATCCAATAAGCCCGATTCTATTTTTTTTATTATTATTAGAGTCGATGGATCTAACATTATTTAATCAAATTGCTATAAAAGTCTTAAAATACTCTCAATTCTATGACTGTGTTGTTATGAACTAGAAGCAAAGAGCTCATGAACCAGCATTGGGGACCACAGTTTGAGTAGCACTAGTCTAGGATGGCAGAACCCGGGTCCCTGAATGGCCTTGTGGAGTAGGGGCATCACACAAGTCACAGCACCCACCTCAGCCAACATACATCAGACCATGACATAAGTGTCATAAATAAGCAATCGACCTTTATTGTGATAAGCCACTGAGTGTTGGAGTTGCCTGGTGTGACAGTCGACAAATCCTAAGTAGTGAGATTTAGACTGAGGGAAGAACATTCATCTTTTTTCCTCCTTTAAAACCAAACCCCTTGAAAGTATTGTTTGCCCTCACCAAACACTTCCTCAGCTTATTATAATCTAATTTCCACCCCTACCCTCTGCTGAGACTGCTGGTGCTAAGGACGAACGACTCAAGGAGCCCGTGACGGGCCAGCTCTGCAGTCACCTCCCTGGAGGAACTTCACTGACCCCCACAGGAAGGGGCAGTTATTCTTACCTCGGTGGTTCCAAGCCAATGATTTGATATTAAGTGGTATTAAACAAGGGCAGGGACCTCTTGTGCAGAACGAAGGATCCTATGCAACATGAGAGCCATTTCTTTGCTAATGTTGTCAACCTCCATGACACTAAGATGCGGGCTCTTGAGGAAAGCCCAGTATTCCATTTCTGCAGACCATCCTGACCACAAACATGGAACTTGTGCACCTTGTCCTGGACACTCCTCACTGAGTGTTGGCTGACAGGCCCTGCCTCTCACTTCCTCCAGAAGCTCATGTTCAACACACAGTAACCTTGGAGGAAAGTCCTGCTGTACGTTCCAGCGGCTTCCCTCAAACTCTTCATGTTCCTCCTATCAAGAGCTATCAGAGGATGGGCAGCGAAAGAAATTATGTTGAATCTTTCGCTTGTTATGATTTTTAAAAAATAAATAAAGAGTGTAAAATAAGACCCCGTTAAGGAACCTCTGGGACAGTCAGCACCAGAGTGAAATTCTCTGTTCTTCAAAGTTGAGTCCTTTGAGCTGCTATCCATTCATTCACCAGTGTTGGCTGAGTTCCTGCTATGGGCCACGTACTGGGTTAGATGCTGAGGATACAGCAGTGAACAAAATAGACACCATTCTTACTCTTAGTGATTTCCCAGGGCGGCCATAATAAAGCAGTCACGCCCAGAAGACAATGGCAGATTGCATGGATGGGAGTGTCCGTGTGAGCTTCACATCACGGTGACAAAATGCCCAAGACGAACAACCTATGAGAAGGAAAGACTTATCTTGGCCCATGGTTTCAGAGGTGTCAGTTCATGGCCACTTGTCCACACTGCCTTGGGCCTGTGGTGAGGCAGCAAACACAGCAGGAGTGCACGGCAGTGGAGACCTGTTCCCCTCATGGCAACCAACCAGGGAGCAAAGACACAGAGAAGGGTCCAGAGGTCCACTGTCCCCTTGAAGGGCATGCCCCCAGTGAACAAACTTCCTCCAACTAGGCTCCTGCTTCTAAAGGTCCCACCACCTCCCTATAGCACCAAAGACTAGTGACAAGCCTTTAACCCATCAGCCTTGGGAACAATTCAGATCCAACCTATAGTATGGCCTCAATGTATTATAATAGAGGTAAAAAAAAAATCCCTATCGCTTTGTGAGGTCGTAGCCACTGTAATGTCGTGGCCCAGAGTATCACCTACGTGTTTGTGGTGCTGCTGTGGTGGGCAAACTCGCTGAGCTGCCAGTCATATTAAAGCACAGCACACATAATTTTGTAGAGTACCTAATATTTGACAATGATAGTGAAGGACTCTGTTACTGGTTTATGTATTAATTATATGGTACTTTGTATTGCTATTTTAGAGTGTATTCCTTCTGCTTATATATATGTAAGAAAAATTCCTGTACCTCAGTATGCTGTGTTACAGCCCCATACATCCTGTGTTTACTGGCTCTCTGGGTCTTGTCAGATGATTGACCAAAACCTTCTGGGTGTATGTAAGTGCAGTCTGTGATGTTCACACCACAATCAAATCACCTAATGATGCATTTCTCAGACTGTTTCCTCAATGCTTAGTGACACATGACTGTACCACAAACAGGGTGGCTCAAGCAACAAAGATCAATGACCTCACAGTTCTAGAAGCTAGAGAGATGAAATGTAGGCAGCACTGTGCTTCCTCTGAAAGCTCTAAGGGAATCCCCCTGGCTTCTTCCCAATGTCTGGTGGCCTTCTTTGGCTGGAAATCACATACCTCCAATTTCCACCTTTCTCACCATGAGGCGTTCTCCCCCTGCATCTGCATCTGCATGTGACCATCTTCTTATAAAGACACCAGTTATCTCCGATTAGAGCTGTGTTCATCAGCTCTCCGTCACTGTGACAAAATACCTGAGATAAACAACTTAAAGGAGGAAAGGTTTATTTTAGCTCGTAGTTAGTTTGAGAGGTTTCCGTCTATGATCACCTGGCTCTGTTGTCTCTAGGCCTGCGGTGAAGCTGTCCATCATCGCAGAAGGGCATGACAGAGGAAAGTTGCTCACCTCTTGCAGCTAAGAAGGAAAAGGGGTGTGGGACAACATAGACCCTTCAGGGACACATCCCTAGTAACCTACCTCCTCCAACTAGGCCCCTCCATTCTGAAGTTTATGCCACCTCCCAAGAGTGCCACTGGCTGGGGACTAAGCCTTCAATGAATGAGCCTTTGGAGGACACTCCAGATCCAACTATAACAGGGACTCACCTACTCCAAGAGGGCCTCATCTTAACTGATGATGTCTGCCGTGGCCCTATTCCAAATAAGGTCACTCTCAAGTCCTCAGGTGGACTTTAATATATCTTGGGTTTGTTTGTTTGTTTGATGGGCACAGTTCTGCTCTTGTGGAGCTTAGAGCTTAGGAAAAAGCCACATATGAAATGTATCATCACACAAAGTTGAAACAGCCATTTGTAGTAAATGCTCTAATGGTAACAGGAGCAATGTGAAATAATCACAGAATCCAGACAGACGGGTGGTGGACCGGTGGTCGGGAAAAGCGTCTGAGGAAGTGACATTGAAGTGTGCAGCCTGGAGCAGTCCTGGGGGTGGGGCTGACACCTCAGGGAGCCCAGGCTGAGGAGACACTTGACCGTAGCTGATAAAGATCTCTTCACTAAGGGCAGCCCGAGAAAACCTGAGAAGGAGTAGAGTCTCTCTTAGGTCACGTCAGTCACCTGAATGAATGCCCCTGACAGTGGCGTGTGAGTGGAAAAGTCATTCACTCCACGGGGTCTATCCGAGCAGGAGGGCTGTGAAGTATTGCGGGGTCCTCTACTACCTAAGGGGTTGTTTTGTTCAGTCTTTTCAAGGCCCGGGTTGAGGGAAGCCACATTGCATTGGTATTCTTATTCCTTTGGGATCCGGAGAAGGCTGCCGGGTCTGGGGAGGCAAATGTGATAGAGTCACTTCCAGTTTGACATGTGTGAGAAGAATGTGGTGCGTTTCCAAGATTTCTGCATTAGTCAAAGTTGATCTGAGCGGGCCGTTCAGTGGGGGGCTGCTGGGATTGAGGTGAGTCTCCCATCGTGGCCCTGTGTAGTGAGCAAACCTCTAGAAGTAGGCTCTTGCATCCACCTACTCCTTCCCCGCAAAGGCTCCCCAACTCAGCTATTCTAAAGGGATTTAAGTCTTTCTAAAGCTGTAGACAAAGGATTGGGTGTCAGCTCCTGGTCAAGTTCAGCTACCCCGACGGCAAGAGGGTTACGGTGTGAGACCTGGGTTTTCAGCCCGAGCGGGAGAGAGGTGGGCTGGTTGCCCCTGGGAAGGCCGTGCTGGGGCTGGGTGTGGAGGGAAGTGACCCTCCCTCTTCAGGACAATGGGTCCCACCCCATGCCGGATAGTGGCATATCACAGCTCAGCCTCCCCGATTTCGCCCGGTGGCCTCCATTTCCCATGTCATTCGAGGTCAGATCTTGCCAAGCCAACAAAGGTGACTCCGCTGCCCCACAGGAAGCCAGAGCTGTGAGAAGAAGGATGTGCCGCCCCATGCACATCCCCCGGGAGCTGCCTGTGGAGGGGGCCGGGGCGACTTCCGGGCCAGTGTCCAGGTCTGCTGTGGAGGGCCAGGTGGTGCTGGAGTTGGCCAGCTACCCCTTCCCCATCACATTTTCCAGGAAGGGGTGGTTAGGGACGGGTGGTAGGTGGGGACAGGGTCAGCATCAAATGTTGGTTTGGGTGGGAGCCAATGCATTGTGTGTTTTGGGGGGTCTGGCACACTGCCCCACCAGGGGGGACGCACAGCAAGACCTCCATCCCGGCCTACAGAGGAACCATTTGGACTTCGCAGGGTAGATAGGCACACCATGGTTCCCATCATGAGGGCGAAGCCGTTTTGTTTTCTCCTTCGCCTCTTTAAGCAAACAAAGCCCAGGGGCTGAATGGTGGGCAAGGTGAGATGATCGGGTGCCCCTTGCTACCAGGCTTGCCAATCATTTCAAGGATTTAGAAGTCAACAGAGTTGCTGGGCACAGTGGTGCATGCCTGTAATCCCAGTGGCTCAGGAGGCTGAGGCAGGAGGATTCAAAGCCAGCCTTAGCCAAAGCAAGGTGCCAAGCAACTCTGTCTGTGAGACCCTGTCTCTAAATAAAATATAAAAAAGGGCTGGGGATGTGGCTCAGTGGTCGAGCGCCCCCTGGCTTCAATCCCCGGTATCACAAGAAAAAGTCAACAGAGTTCTGTTCTTTTTGTGGTCGGTTCTTGAGTCTAGGTCTTCGCTGAGGCCACGGGGTTTTAATAATGGCTTTCCAGCTTGTTGCCAAGGGAAGATAATCCAGGTGTGTTGAGTTCCTAACTACTTAGAAAAGACTTCCCCACTGTGGTGTGCCTTCTTCCTCAGGCTGCCCTCACGGGCTAGAGAAACAGAGGCAGAAGGAAATGTCAAAGTTCCCAAGTGGCCAACCTCTGGGCAAATTTTTTAGCAGAGTCAGGCCCCTCCAGCACAGAGGTCTTCTTAAGGAACCAGGTTGCCCAGAGTGGGTTGAGCTCAGCCCTTCCCGCTATCGCAGATCACAGCTTGTTTCCATCTGGAAGGTTCTGGGCGGAGGGCTGTTTCCACCTGTGTACACTGCGGAAGCTACAGCTGCCACAGCAGGGCGTCAACCAACAAAGCCAGGCCAGAGGCCATGTGCTACCAATCTGAGGATGGTAGCATTTGAAGCTACACAATTTTGGGGGAGATTGAGTATTTCATAGACAGGGATGAGCCCCAGAAAAGACCAACCATTCTCCAAACTCACAACCGAAGCAAAATCTGGAATCCCATCAGAGATTCCCTTGTGGGGATGCCAGACTTAGCAAATAAAAAATTCAGGATGTTCTGTCCAATTGGAATTTCAAATAAAGGATGAAAACTTTGGAGGACATAATTATGCTTTAAAAGTATTTTTTCTTCCTTGCACACTCCTGGGGAGAATGTAAATTAGTACAGCCATTATGGAAAACAGCACGGAAGGTTGCTCACAAAATTTAAAATAGAATGAGTGGATTGCTATGGTTTGACTGTGCACCCTCCAAAATTCGTGTTGAAACTCAGTCCCACTGGGTGGTATTAAGAGGGGAGCTTTCAAGGAAGTGATGAAGTGACAAGGGTTCCATCCTCATGTATGGGATTTTGGGCCCTTTGAAAAGGGCTTGAGGTTCTGTGCCCTCCACACAGAACCTTCCAGATGGAAATAAGCTGCTTCTCTGCCACGTGACAACACAACATGGGTCCCTGTTTTACCCTTCTGCCTTCTGCCACAAGATGACACAGCAACAGATGCCATTCTGGAACCAAAGAGCAGCCCTCACCAAGGACCAAAAGCCAGCACCTGGATCTGGGACTTCCAATTTCCAGAACAGTAAGAAAACAAATTTCTGTTTTCTATAAATTTCCCAGTCTCAGGTATTTCTGTTATAGCATCAAAGATGGACTAAGATGGGCTGGGGCTGGGGCTCAGTGGTAGAGTGCTCGCCTAGCATGTGTGAGTCACTGGGTTCGATCCTCAGCACCACATGTAAATAAATAAATAAAGGTATCATATCCATCTACAACTAAAAAATAATTTTAAGAAATGGACTAAAATACATGTGATCCAGCATTCTCACCACTGGATATATATCTAAAGGAATCAAAAATCAATATATTGAAGAGATGTCTGTACCCCTCTGTTCAATGCAGCATTATCCACATTAGCTAAGATCTGGAATCAGACTAAGTGTCCATCTATGAATGGATGAAGAAAATGTGGTACATGTATACAGTGGAATAAAAAAAGGAAGGAAATCCTGTCACTTGTGACACATGGTTGAACCTGTTGGTTGAATATGTTAAGTGAAATATGCCAGTCACAGAAATACAAGTGCTGCATGATTTCACTTTATATGTGAAAATTTTAAAAAGTCAACTTTTCAAAGCAGAGAGTAGAAAGGTTGTTAATAGGGGCTGGATTTGGGGAAACGTTGGTGAGAGGATACAAAATTCCAGAAAGACAGGAAGAATGAGTTGAAGAGACCTTTTGTACAATGTGGTGACTATAGTTAATCACTATATAGGTCTATCACTACAGTTTTTCACATTGCATACTGTGTGTTGTATAATTGAAAATCACCGGTAGATTTTAAGTGTTTTAACCCCACACACAAAAAAAGATAAATCTGTGAGGGAATTTATCACTTGGCTTGATTAGCCATTCCGCATGTATACCTATTCCAAAACATGATGTTCAGTACATCATAAATATATACCATTTTGACAATTTTAAATATTAATTTTAAAATATTTTTATTTTATTAATATTATCATTATCATTTTTGGTACCCCCTAGGGATTAAACCCAGGGACTCTTAACCACTGAGCCACACCCCCAGCCAGACTTTTTTATTTTTTATTTTGAGGCAGGTTATTGCTAAGTTACTTAGGCCCTCGCTAAGTTGCTGAGGCTGGCTTTGAACTTGCAATCCTCCTGCCTCACCCTCCAGAGCCACTGGGATTTCAGTCATGGGACACTATACCCGGCTAAAAATATTCTTTTAAATTCTTAATTTATTAAATTATAGCTTTCTTTTTATTCCTTATCCATTCTATCTTTTAACAAATGTATTTTTTTTTAAGTTGAAATTCAAACATAACAGGGCATCCTGTGTTTTCTCTGACACCCCTACCCCTGGGCCAGGTTGCCTCTAGAAACTTCTCCTGAAGGCGGTAGTGAAAGGAAGCCCTCTGTGAATGCTGGCTTCTTCATTCTCAATTAGCCTTTCAAATCTCCTAGGGGCGGGCTGGTGATGGGATGAGTGACACACGCTTGGTGCAGGGAACCCTGAGTGGCCAGTTGTGATTTACCTAGCCAAAGGGACTCCACAAAAAGAAGCATGTGGCTCTGTCATAGCTGACCCTGTGGGCCTTGGTAGCTCCATGGCAGCTGGCACCTTACTAATGCACGGCCCACCTCAGCCCACACCCTTTCTGTGCTGCCCCGGGCCTGACAGGCTGCTCTTCCTGTTCTCTCTTCTTTGTTACCCTCCTGGTCCGCACCAGGGCTGTGAGGAGGGCCAACCGGCTGGGTATTTCCTCATTCCTCCACTGACAGCATTTCCCTGAACTTGTTTGCCTGATATCTGGGCCAATATTCAGTGTGTGAAAATGTTCAGATCTTACTGAGATGAAACATAACATAAAATCAGTGGCATTTAGTACATGGACAATATTGTCCTACAGCATCTCTAGTCAGTTCCATGACATTTTCACCCCTGAGCCCACAAAAGGAAAAAAAAAAACGGAGACCATTAAATTCTCATTGCCCAACAATGTGCCTTTGGTGTCTTCAAAAGTGGAGAGCCTGCGCCCCGTGATGGGGGGAATGAGGGTATTGAGAAAGGGAGAGGGGACCAGGGTCAAGTTAACGCACAGGACCACATAATCACACTTCTTTCACTGATTTGTAAAATTGAAGCCTGCAGCTATAAGACCCCAGAAAGACAGGTGGGAGAGTCAGAGAGCCCCTGGTTCACAAGAGAGGGGACACTGGGGGCAAGTCTTTGCCTGGGACAGTGGCAGAAGCTGCCAGACCGTGAACACAGTGGGGAAGGGAGTCAGTAGAGCATGAAAGGGCGTCTTGTAAAGGGTGTGAACTGCTCACAGAGCACGTTCTTGGGGAGTAGGGTAGAGAAGAGACGCCCAAACGTGCACAATTGGCCTTGAGTTTCCGGGTTCAGAGACAGGCGGGAGGTGCCTCCTCTCTCTCCTTGGCCGGTGGTGCCTTGAGTTTCCTGCCTTACAGAAGTGAGTTCCTTCCAAAAGGAACCCCGAGTCTCTCCTCTCTGGAGGGGTCAACCCTCCCTTTAGTATATAAAATCTGGCACAGCCACTTTTTTTGGAATTTTGCTACTTTGCACAGAGACTTGCCTGCAGCAGATTTCTGTATTATCCCTGCCGGTTCCTGCTTCCTGTGCTCTCTGGCTGCCGACAGGGGTCCCCAGCTCACCACAAAGCCAGAAGCTTCTCAGCTTGGAACAGGATTGCAGGGGTAATCTCCCTTTGTTCAGCTCTTGATCTAAAGCCCCCCTTTGCAAAGGATGCATGAAAAAGACCCAATCAAGAGGAAGATCTGCCTCAGAGAGAGTTTCTCAGGCCTTTTTACTGAGTACGATCAATCGCCAGAGGCCCTGGGGTGGAAGATGCAGGGTAACAGGTGAGGCTTGGGTGCTACATCCTATGAGCCAGGCACTGTTCCTGGGACTCCACTTATATTAACTCATCCAAATAATCCCTAATTATTTATGGGAAAAGGAGCTCTCTCGATACCTGCCCAGGTGGGGTTTGTCCTGGGCCGAGGTTAAAGAATCTTTAACCTCTACAGGTCTCTTTATCACTCCCATGCTCCGTAGGTTAAAGCAACTCTCCTCCAGTCTGTCCAGCCTGACAGATGGTTTGCTCAGGTATCAGAGAGGCCATCAAATAGATGCCCTAGATAAATTTATCTTAACTGGGTATCAGGCAGAAATGTCTGAAAGTGAAAAACCCTAATAAGAGTGCACAAGAGCCCAGTGGTGTTTTCATAAAAAGAGTTGGAAGAGGCTGGGTGTGGTGGTGCTTGCCTGTTATCCCAGCGACTCAGGAGGCTGGGGCAGGAGGATCCCCAGTTTGAGGCCAGCCCCAGCAACTTACTGAGACACTGTTTCAAAATGAAAAATAAAATAGAAAATAAAAAGGTAGAGCACCCCTAGGTTCAATCCCCAGTACCAAAAAAATATATAAATACATACTTATATTTCATCTCATTCCCAAAAAGAGGAGGAAGTTAAAAAAAAAAATCTGGAAGCAGCTCCTTGCTCAACCTGAAAGACAACCATTCTTTCTGGATCTGGGGCAGGAAAAGTTTCACCTGTCTAAAATCATCTTTTTTACTCAAGATACTTTAGTAAATGAATAATGTGGTGCAATTTGCTTCCATGTCCTTCTAAGATTTCTTTCATACTAACAAGTCCACACATTAGGAAAAAGTCTTTGCTGGATTCTGCACTGGGGGTCAAAACCTATCATTACTGGGTTTTCCTTCCATGCTGTAGGTAAGTAGAAGTGTTATGTTTAAAACTGCACTTCTTCCCAAAGCATGTCTCACTTTCAAATCTCAATTTTTGCACACTCACCTTATTCCCTGTCTTGTACTGGGTTGTAGATGGTGCGTGTGAGTGTGCACATGTACGCACACGTGCTCAATGGAACTCTTTCAAGGAAGGGTTAAAGAGCCATGTGCAAATGAGCCCTGTCCCATGGAGAGCCACGGTGCTTACAAGTGGGATAATGAGGGGCTGCTGGTTATACTGCTTCCCTGGGACTCTTCGGGCAGGGTAAGGAGCCTAATTGGCTGCTCTGCAAACAATCCCGAGATGAGTTCAAAAGCAGGAGGCAGCAGCTGGCAGGAAGTAGATGGAGTGAGTGCACAGATGGCAGAAAGCAGAAGAGGGCAAAGGCCCTCCTCTGCCTAAGAGGGGAACAGAGGGGTTTGGCCTCTACTTCCAAGGAACAGCCTTGCTTTCATTTCAGGATCATCCACGGAGTTTGCCCTCCTCACAAACCAGTCAGTATGAGCTGGAGTGCCCAGAGCTTAACTGGGCTGAGGGTGAGGCCTTTAATCTGGGACCACCTCCTGTGGTCCTCCAGTGACTTCACAGCGCAGGACGCTAGGGGGCACCATTGACGTGCAAGTGACATTCCCTCCCTCCTCAGCCACCTTTTCCAGGTTCCTGACTTCTTGGAAGTTCTGTCTCTGATTAAGCAGGAAGTCTCCCGGGGCCAGTAGCTCTGTGGTGCACCTTCATGTCATTGTGGTCGATGTTTTCCCAGGATGCTCTCCTCCGCTTTAGAAATCCTGAACATATCAGTGGGAATAGAGTGAAACCTCTCCGATGCAGATTAGCCTGGCTGGGGATGGGTGAGAAGGAGGGAGAAAAGCAACACGAGTTGGTAAATGTTATGGTTTGGATGTGAGGTGTCCGCCGAAAGTTCCTGTTCGTGCAGGAATATTCAGAGGTGAAATGATGGAGTTTTGAGAGCTGTGACCTACTCAGTCTAGTTTGAATGAACTGATTGGCTGGTAACTGCAGGCAGGTGGGCCATGGTAGGAGGAGGTGGGTCACTGGGGGTGTGCTCTGAAAGCAACCATCTTCCCTGTGTCCCCTATCACCCCTTACCCCCGCCCCCTACCTGACCTTTCCAGGAGCTGAGCAGCCTCTGCTGGGCCCTCCCACCATGAAGTTCTGCCTCATCTGGGGCCGACAGCACCTATGGACTGAGACCTCTGAAACCACGAGCCCCAAATAAACTTTCCCTTTTCTAAATTATTCTTGCCAGGTATTTTGGTCACAGTGTCCCAAAAACTGAAATATGGTCTGAACATACTTATAGTGACAGGTAATTTCTTTATGCTGGAGAACACAGAGGAAATTCGTTAGGATAAGGTTTATCATTGGGAAAACAACAACAAAACCCCCAAATTCTAAATAGCTTGTCAATTTTCTAGTTTGCTCAATAAGAAGTTCTCAGGGAGGGGAGACGCAAAGTTAGTCACCTAAATGGTTCAACAAAGATTTGGGTTCTTTATGAACTTCCCATGACATTTTAATTTAACAAGTCAACTTTGACCCTCTGGCCACCTCCTCTCATGGTCACAAGATGGTAGTCATTGTTCCAGACATCCCACACAAACCCCACAACATCCTTTGGATGAACAATCCCTTCCTCTGTGTGTGTTTGAGTGTTTTATCACAGAGGAAACACTTTCCCAGAAGCACCCCTATTAGAGTACATCTTAAATCCAAACGGCTGAAACTAAAGGTCAAAAAAACTGATGATTCAAACAAACGAAAGTTTATTTCTTCACATGTATCAGTCCCAGTGTCTCTACGGCTTTCTGCCTTGTTGCTCTGCCGTTTCCTGGAGTCATGCACTTGCTTGAAGCTGGATCATCACACCTCCCAAGTTTACAAGTAGGGGATACTAAAGAAATGAAGAAGTGATCTCCTTATTACAAACAGCATCAAAGTCCAGGTCAGTGACTCCAGTTATTTGGAAGGTTAAGTCAGGAAGAAGTTCAAGGTCAGCCTTGAACTTCTATGTCCTATGTTGGGGACATAGGTCAGTGGCACAGCACCCCTGGGTTCAAGCCCCAGTACCGGGTGGGGGTGGGGTGGGACAGGACCCGGAAATTGGACGCAATTTTTCTCAATCCCATTGCCCAAAATCTCCTTGTCATATGGCCACACCCTGAAACAGAGAGGCTGGGGATTACAATCTGTAGCTGGACATGTCTGAGCCAATGCTGAAGCGTAGTTCCACTGCAAACAAAAAAAGGAAGAGGATAAGGAGAGGAAATTTACATTCTTTACATAGCTTTCTGCTGTGTCTCATGGGTCAGAAGTACTCATCCTGATCAGGGGTAAACACGAGGCTCATGGGCAACAGGAACACCATGATTGACTTAGACCCCCGCGCTCCACCTGAGCTCCACTGTGGACCAGAAACTCATCTGTTGTGGGCAGCCTGCCCTCTGCGTTGTAGGATGCTTACCAGCATCTCAGGCCTCCTTCTGTTATGACAACCACGGATTTCTCCAGACAGGCCTAGATCAATCTTCAAGTGAAAAACCCCTGGCTTTAGATCAACCAGGATCTTACCCTAAAGCAGGATTAGGATGCTCTTTCCCTGAGTCATATTTTGAAAACTATGATCCACACATAACTGGAGTGACAGAGTCATGGCTGCAGGGAAGGCAACCAAATAGCACATTATCAAATGGAGATACTGTCAGATCATCTTTAAATCATGTATTTATTCAATATATATGTATTTAGAACGTGCCCAGGGTCATGTTTTAGGTAGGTGTCTTAGGCTCTAGAAATGTGTCATAACAAAGTACAGTAAAACATCCCTTGCCTTCGATGATCTTGCATTTTATTTCATGGCTAGCTAACCACAGGAATTGGCTACAGAGGAGCCAAGCAGTGAAACGCAGGCATAGGACTAAGCATTTCTGGGCTCAAATCCTGAGTGTGGCACTTATTAAGTACTTGAGCCTGGGCAGCTTTTGACTAAGTCTCATTTTTCTTACCTGTCTTGTGAAAATAATAATATCAGCCACCTTTTAGAGTTAGTCTGAGGACTGTTTACATTATTTTCCTAGCAAACCCTCCCCACTCCCCCAAGATGAGTGGAAAAATAAATTTAAACCAGTTCATATTAAGATCACGGCAAGCATGAGCGAGATACAAATGAATTTATTTGGGTTTAAATTTTCTTTAAATTTATCCTGTTAAGGTCATTGACTTCATCTGTAAAAATAGATGTGAATTTGCTTAGAACTTGTTTTGTTTGAAGGAGTGGAAACAGAAAGTAATAACAAACGAAAATCGAACAAATTCTAAAAACTATTGAACTGAACCAAATCGACTTGATTCTTCCAACTTGCTGGTAATTATTTTGTCCTGGCTTTATTTTTAAGAGAACCAAGCTGTTTCTACTTAGATAAACTCTAGGCTTCAAATTAGATGCATTTAATATAAATCAAGGGACCATCGAAAAGTTTGAGAGAAAAGAGAGACCCAAACTGGTGTCACAATGCAGGGGTTGACTTCATTTCTGGAAAGTGTTTAAATGTGGAAAAATAACAAGGTAATGTGTTCGTTGAATGCCTGAGGACAGAGAGGGAAAAGGCAAAGGTAAACTTTACAGGGAACTAAAGTTAGCAGGAAACCATAATATGAGATTTGGCTTGAAAATAGAAATGGATTTACCAAGAAGGAAACTATGAAAAGATCAAAGTCCGCATTCCCCTTGGCACATTCTCCCAAATGATTCTGGATATGGGGTTAGGGTTACCACTACTAGAGGAAAACTAGAGGGACTTTAATTTTCCCCTTGTTACTTTGCCTGAAATATGGGTGACTGCCCCATGGTGGATGGTGTGGATCAGCTTATAGCTTTAGCCAATTAGCTGGGCTTTTGCACGCATGGATAGCTGCCCTTCAGTCTATATACCCTATGATCCAATTATATATCCCATTTAAAAGAACCATGGAAATAAAAAAATATATAAAAATCATATTCTCTGAAGGCATTTTTATATATTCGAAACAAAGTAAAAGCTAGAAAAAAAATTAAGATTCACAAACAGGTATCTTTGAGTTCCTTCATTGTAAAGTCAAATGTCAGCACACCTGGCCCCGTCCATCAGAAATTCAACCATCACGGACCAGAAATATTCAGAAATAAAAATTGCATCTGTAGTGAACATGCACAGAATTTTTCTTCTTGTCATTACTCCCTAAACAAATATAGTATAATAACTATTTTCATAGTGTTTATACTATACGAGGTATTAGAAGTGACCCAGAGATGATTCAAGAGTAGGGGAGGATGGGAATAGATTAAATGCAAATACCATGCCATTTAAAATATATATATATTTTAGTTGTAGACAGACATAATACCTTTATTGTATTTATTTTTATGTAATGCTGAGAACTGAACCCAGTACCTCACACATGCTAGGCAGGTGTGCTACCATTGAGCTACAACCCCAGCGCATATCATGACAGTTTACATAAGAAACTTGAGCATCTGTGGATTTTGGTATCTACAGAGGGGTCCCCTCCCTGCTGCCCGATACTGAGGGAGAACTCTATATCTGGGTTGACCTGAGAGGCTGACTAAGAGAAATGCACTGTGAATCTCTCCTTGGGGACAGAAGTCTTTTCTAAAGTGTCTTCACCATCAGTGCTTCCCATACATAACAGAACTGTTGGGGGATCTGTCCAGCCCGCAGCCCACCCTGGTGGCACAGCTTCTGCTGGGTACCCCTTCCATGGTCGCAGCTCTCCCAGGCCCAGGAGAACGGTTCCCTCAGGCCTCCGGGCAGTACTGGCTTCCTGCTGTGATCTCCTTGTGCTGAGATCTGTGTTCTCTCTTAACTTGGCACCCTTTACCAGGCCACACCTCTGTAAAGTCCCTCTCTCATTAAACCATCGGCAATGAAACCCTTTTTGTGAGCCACCTGGCTCCCACACCTGACACCACACGCACTGATCCTTTCAGATCACCACAAATCTGGGCTTGAAAATCCCACAAGTTTATTATCTTATAGTTCTGGAGGATAGAAATCCAAAGTGAGTTTAACATGACTAAAACCAAGGTAATAGCGGGACTTATTCCTCTAGAAGTTCTAGGGGAGGACCCATTTCCTTTTCTAGCTTCTAGAGGCCGCCTGCCTTCCTTGGCTCACGGCCCCTTCCTCTATAAAACCAGCAATGCCTCCATCTTGCCTTTGTAAGGCCCCCTGAGATTAGACTGGGTTCACCCAAATAGTCTAAAATAATCTCCCTATCTCATCTTCTTCACATAAGCACATCTGTAAAAAAAAAAAAAAAATCCATCATTCCATGATTTAGGCCTCCCCGACATGGCCAGAGCCAGGATGGACATTATTCTGATCTTCCTTCAAGGCAAGAGATCCTTCTGCTTTCTTTCCCAATATTCTCTTCCCTTAAGTAGAAATATGATTTTGCCCATCTACACCACTGCATTCCATAAAATCTCACCTGTCTCATGTCCTACTTTCTCTTATCTGAGGCCAGATAGCAAGAGCTTTTCTGGGGCCAGGACATCCGTGGGTGACAATAGCTTCCAGTGCTGCTCTTCCCACATCATGTTGCTTTTTAACCAGACTCCAAATTCCCCCAAACCAGGAATAATGATGGGGATTTCAGGTACTCAGGAAAAGAACTGCAATATAGACACCTGACTGTTCTTTCAATGTTCAATACAAGGTGTTTTCTTACATGGGATTTAAAACCTTTTGAGGAATAATACATTGTCATTGCACAGTTTAGAAGACTGGAGCATGGGTTCAAATTCTTCTGCTGTCATTTATTAGCTGTGTGATCTCAGGCATGTTACTTAACCTCTATGTATACTAGTCAGAATTCAGGTTGAGCTGCTGTAACAAAGAGCACACAAAGTGATTTTAAAAACTAGAAGTGTATTTCTTGTTTGCATCATCATTTTAGGATAGATTCAGGGTAGGCATGTGGTTTTGTCCATAAGCTCATCCAGGGAGCAGGTTTCTTCTATATTGTTGTTTTGCTCTTCTCCAGCTTGTAGTCCTTGCCCTCATGGTCCAAGCCTTTAGCCATTCCCTTCAGTCAGGACAAGGAAAAGAGGACAAGCAAGGTAAGTAGCTTCCTGCTAAGGATGGGATCCTGAACCGGCAGAGGCATCGGATTGCTACTTAAATTCAATTGGCCAGAATTTAGTCACACGGCCATATCAAATTGCAATGGAAGCTGAGAAATGTAGACAGTTCTTAGCTGTGTGCCCACCTAAAATTCATGGGCTTCTGCTTTCTAAGAAAAGGAAGAGAAAATGGAAATTGGGGAAGAATTAGGAGTCTCTGTCACATTCTTTGAAGCTTAGATTTCTTACCCAGAAAATAAGATTTTTTTGATGATTTAACATAACACAGAGAGAGGGATTGGAACCGTGAACAGCACTGAGTCTCCGGGAATATTAGTTTAGGATGCTGAGTCTGTGCCCCTCACTCTTCTTTGGGTCCTAATGTTTGCCCCATGGTAAATGCAGACTGTGAATTATCCCAGGATGTCAGGGGCTCATTCTGTTGGGTCTGGACACCATGGGTGTGGGGGCACTGGCTGGCTGAAAGGTGCAAAAACAGAGTGAACCATCTGGCCTCCACAGAGAGGCAAGTTCACCAAAAGTACTAAACCAATGTGTGATGTGATGCATTAAGCAATCTCTTTAGGGACAGCAGAGGAGAATAGGAAAGAAGAGAAGCAGGAGAAGAAGGAAATGAAAGGAAGGAGGAAGGAATGGAGGAAAAGGAAGGGGGCCAAACCACCGTGTGAATTAGAACAGACTCCCCTTCCTAAAGACCTGTCACTGCCATCTCTCCCGGCACTGTCATAACGCATACACAGATCTGTGCTAGGAAGTGAAGAATGCCCCCTACAGGTGTTCAGTTGACAACCAATAGAACTACCCAGAGAAGTCTTACTAAGGTTGAGTGACTAGCAAGGCAGGATTAATAGGGAATAAGTAAGGGAAACCACCTGGTTAGGAAGGATGAGAAATTAAGAATTAGATAAAAGCCAGGTTTGATGGCACATGCCTGTGATCCCTGAGATTTGGGAGGCTGAGGCAGGAGGAGCTCAAGTTCAAGATCAGCCAAAGCGGATGAGAGAGACCCTAAGCAACTTAATGAGCCCCTGTCTCAAAATAAAAAAATAAAAAGGGCTGAAGATATGGCTCAGTGATTAAGCGCCCAGAGTTCAATCCCCAGTACCCCCCCACACACACACACACAAAAAAAGGTCGGTGTTATGGACTAACTAAGGCCCAGCCTGCTAGGACTCGCGTCCTTGTAAGAAGAGGGAGAAACACCTGAGACATGGGATGGTGTCTTTCTTTCCGTGGACAGAGCAGAGGACTCTGAGGACACAGTCAGAAGCAGCTGTCAACCAGGAAGCGGCCTCTCCAGACATTAACCCCAGTGCCACTCTGAGGCTGGGCTATGGCCTCCAGAACTGTGAGGAATGTCTGTCCTTGAAGTCGCCAGGTCTGGGGTATTTTGTCTTGGCAGCTGAATGATACCTAGGAAGTGGGGGGAAAGGAGAATGTTCATCACAGCAAAGAGCAGAGAGGAGAGGCAGAGAGAGGAGAGGCCTCCTCCTCCTGAAGGCCTGAGTGAGCTGCTGCTCCCTGCTTCAAGTCTGGCCTCTGTGCTTCCGGAGGGAATTTCCAGGAATTTGATAAAGGAGCCCTGTGTTCGCTTAGGGCCTCATAAGTGAGTCTCTACTGCCACCTGGTGGCAGCATCCTTAGCCCAGTGGTTCCTTCATCCAGAAACACCTGAGTCCCTGCTCTGTGCCAGGTGTTGTGCTAAGTAAACATTGGTGACATCAACTCACACCCATTACGTGCTGAGCTCTGCCCCACACACTTTTCATAGAGAAACAATTTAAGTTTTATTACAACCTTCTGAGATGATCATTTTATCTCTATTTTACAGACAACTGAGATTCTGAGAAGTCCAATAACTTGCCCATGGCTGATAAGTGAAAAAGTCAAATCTTTGAACCAGGGATCCTAGCTCCAGAATCCTTTACAAACACATTCTTTGCCCCTGAGGGTCTTATGGGGCTTTAGTTTTTGTCTTTATTTAAAGGTAGATAATCATTTTAAAGGAGTTAAAAAAAAAACTAGTAATGTAAAATGGCAGTATGTCATTTTATTCCTTAAGAATTCTGTTTTGGGGGCTGGGGTTGTGGCTCAGTGGCAGAGCGCTTGCTTGGCATGTGTCAAGCACTGGGTTTGATTCTTAGCACCATGTATCAATAAAAAAATAAAGGTCCATTGACAACGAAAAAATATTTAAAAAAAAACATTCTGTTTTTGATTTGCTATCAAAAATCTTTCCCGTCAGCTAAAAGAGGCTACATTCAACTGACTCTTTGTGTATCCACTGGGTGAGGCCACTGCCCAAATTGAGAGGGTTTGAGAACATAGAAAGTCTACATTCCCATGAGCATTTTTGTTCAACAGAAAGGGACAGAAGAGAAATAGGTAAAGGCTGAGCAGGAAAAAGAAGAAAGCTATAAAACTATGCTATCCCATACGGTAGCCACTAAACACTGTTTAAACTTCAACTAGCTAAATTCAGTTAAAAATTCTGTTCTTCAACTGCAGTAACCAGGTGTTCATTAGCCACGTGAAGCTAATGCTTCCACAATGAACTTCATGAATTAAAAGATTTCTATATCACAGAAGGTTCTTTTGCACAATACTGTTACAGATCTCTTACGTTGAAGAATGAGGTCTTCCCGGGGGGCCTACTCTCCCTGAGCCCATCTCATAGCTGGGAGCCTGGTCAGTGTCAAGTCAGAGCAGAAGCAATAATCCCAGAGCTAAACAAATGGAGACCGTTTTCCTCTGGACCTACGTCAGGGGCAGGAGGAAGGTGAGTGGAGATATTCAGCTTTCATGGGACTTGGCTACTTTCTTGTGGGAGACGATGGGAAACTAAGAAGGTCCTCGGGCCTCCCTTCCACTGAGTCCTGGAGCTGTTACTGGGTGCTCCAGTGGTCTTCTTAGGAGTGCCCTCTTGACTGGTAGTTAGAGAAGACACCTCCCAAATCTATCTTGATCAGGCCCTTCCCTGGTAGCTGCTCCAAGAAGTTGTTCAGGTGTCACCTTCACTGAAAATGGAATAATGTGGACCTCTAAACCCCCAGCCCTGTCCTTAAGAAGACCTGAAGGTATTATTTCACAAAAGTTCTTATCTGTGATTATCATGCTCACTTTGTTCATATGGGAGTCTCTGATTCTCTAACATTAATTTGTCCCCTAGTTATAAACTGGCCGAGATAGGTGATTAAATAGGTAATAACTGGCTGGCAAAATAAAATTTTAATTTAGAGTGACTGCTAAAGAGAAACTTACTGAAACACACAGACACAAACATGCAGAACAAGGTGGCACCCAAGCTTTAGCTATTGTTCCACCCGTTCTATATCACTGCCTTGCTAAATCTTTGGCATCTGTTTCTTCCCTTTCAATTCCATCCTTCAGCCTGACTGACAGAGACCCATGGTCATGTCTTAAATCAAGTTCATTAGCCACCCTAACAATGTCCCTCATCTAGGCTCCGTGCCTTGGACAACACCGTCAGCCAAATGCATTCCACAAATAGTTATTGAACATCTGCTGCCCTTTAGGAATTTTGGTCTAGTAGACACATTGGTAGAGTGAAAGAGCTTAGATATATCGACACATCGATAGACCATGAAATAAATATATCTATTGCCTAATATTCCTGTGGTTGTAAATGATAAAAACTCAAACTGGCATGCGCCAAAAAAGGGGGTTTGTTAGTGCATCAAATGTAAGACCCTGGCGTGAATTTAGGCAGCACCCCATCCGGAGGATCCAACAGTGCTCCTCGCAGACTCTCCCTCTCTCCCTTCCCTTTCTGGCTCTGTTCATTCTGGCTTCATTCTCAGGGAGCATGTGGAGACAAGAAATCAGCTGGCAGCCCCAGGCTTACAGTGGAAACTCATGTTTCGTTCCAGCAGCTTCTGCTCATTCTCAAGGTTCACTGTAATTAGACAGATGTTGGTCACCTGACCATTGCTGAACTGTGGCTTGGTGTTCTTGGTTTTCTCTTTCTTTCTTTCTTTTTATTTATTTATTTATTTATTTATTTATTTATTTATTTTGAGTGGGAGATTGAACCCAGGGACCTTTTGCCACTGAGCTACACCCTCAGCCCTTTTTAATTTCTTTTATTTTGGGACGGGATCTCTCTAAGTTTCCCCAGGCTGGCTGTGAACTTGCCATCTTCCTGCCTCAGCCTGAGTGGCTGGGGGTTACAGGCCTGCACCACCCCATCAGGCCCTCTTTGGCACTCTGATTGGCTTCACTTGTATCACATGGGCTACCTCCAAAGTACAGGATGGGCAGTGGGTCCTTTCTCTCCCAGAGAAAGAAGACTGGAAGCTAGTGTTAAACGAAAAACTTTAGATGAACTAAATTTAATAGAGCGTATTGAAGCACAGAATGATTCATGATTCAGGCAGCACTCAGAACCAGAAGGGGTTCAGAGAGCCCCCACTCAGCAGTGTGAGCAGAAAGTTCTTATAGGCTGAGCAGGAAGAAGCATCTACCTTATTTAGACACGGCCTGATCAGCTAGCTGGCTGCCTATGGAGTGGCTGAGACATAAGTTATTTGTTGCAAAAATGTATTTCTAAATTAGGTTTCAGTTTTTTTTAGGAAGGAACTCAAGAATACAGAGACAGCCTCAAGCCAATGGCTGATAATTTAATACAAGATAGACAAAAAGTAGCATATGTCTGTATGGAATGAGCAAGACATTGAGATCACAACCCACAGGGGCCTAGATCTGTATGCAAGTCACAGAAGGGTTCAAGCACCAGGTAAACCCAAGCTGACTCTGGAGAAAGAAGCAGGAGCTGGCTGGGCAGGCAGGGAAGCGGTGAGACAGGAGAGGGGATTCCAGTGTGAGAACAGCTTGGGCAGAATCACAAAAGAGAATGAAATGTCTGTCTTTTTGTATCAGGCCAAAAGCCTGATTAAAAACTAGGCCCTGGAGCTACTGTGAACTGGCTTGCATTGCATCCCAATTCTGAAATTGACTAGCTATGTAATCCTGGCTGGTTATTTAACCACTCCGTGCCTCAGTCTCCCCATCTGGAGCTACTGATACCTTCTTCTCAGGGCTCTTATCTATCAGGCTTAATTAAAATGTGTTAATGTATTTACAGCACTTAGAATAGGCCTGGAACATAGAAAGTATTAAGAAAATGGTTAAATAAATACCATAAAGTAAGTATTGTTATGAATTAATGAATTAATGCTGGGCTATGACCTACAACTATTTGATGCAATGTATTACAAATTTGGCTTAAATAATCAAGACAGAAGAACAACAAAATTCTACCTAATGATTATATATAGGTAATATTGTACCTATATCCCAGTTCTGCCTCCTCTGTAAATTGCCCTCTATTCATACCACTGTCAAACTGTTCTCCCCCAGTTCCACATTTTATAGGAAATATAGTTTGTCTTTCCAGCTTTTGTTTCTGAAGGTCAAATCTCACAGACTTATTTTAGCAAAATGTTGCTCCCTTTAACCCTCTGGTTCTTGGGGGAAAATCAGGAAGGGGGGGAATTTAACAGAATGTGGTCACAACCTGTCCTGCCGTGTGTTCGTTTTGCAAATTTCAAGGTCTGAGGTTGGGTCAATGATCTCGTTTTTCCCAGTCTGTATTTTTTTTTTTTTTTTCGGTCGTAATTGTGTGTGAGAGACACTACGGCCAGATGTTTTCAGTATGTTTCATTCTTTGGAAACCTTCCCATCTCAATCCTTAAGTAACAAAGACTTACAAAAATGTTCTAAGTAGAAGGAAATGTATCTCATTTGCAACATTTCATGCAGTGGGGGAAAAGAGGAAGTTAGGAAAAAAATGGCCTGCGATGGGGCCAGGGTACAGGGAAGTGCAATAAGAGGATGTGGTCAAGGGTCATCGTCTGAGGTTGAGCCCCAGGTCTGCCGTTCCAATAACTGGAGCAAATTATTTCTTTGCTAAGAGTCTCAGTTTCCTCCTGTATAAAATGGGGATGACAACGAAACCTACCTCGTGCCAGTAGACAGCCCCCAAGAAGGCCCCCATGATGGCCAGTCCTGGTGCTCCTGACTTTGTGCAGTCCCCTCCTATTGAATCAGGATGGGTCTGTGCCATCAGTGAAACGTGGCAGAAATGGTGGCATGTCACTTTCAAGGCTCAATAATGTTAAAGTCTGGAGAGACTCCTTTCTAGCTGCTGCCATTTTCTCCCCTTCTATGGGTCAGGAAACCCCAGTGATTCCCTGTCCTGATGCCACCCCGGGGTGGGGTGCAGAGGCTCAGTGCACAGAGGCATCTTCTGTAGAATGTGATGGATTCATTCTCCTTTAGAAATATGCCTAGGGATACAAGAAGTAGGCGTTTGTGCATTTGGGTTGCTACAACAAAGTACCATAGACTGCGTAGACTGGGTGGCTTAAAAACATAAATTTATTTCTCATAGTTCTGGAGGCTGGAAAGTTCAAAATCAAGGTGCCAGCAGATGTGGTATCTAGTGAGGACCAATTTTGTAAAGGTGCTATTTTTTTCCTCCTACTCTGAATAAAACTTGATGTAAACTCATGATTTTTCTGGACATAAAGGTAAATCAAAGTTCTGTGGTCAGACAGCCCCAATCCAGAAGTTAGAATTAAGCACAGGGGTTTTCAAGATGGTGGAATAGAGGAGCTTGCTTTCCTGGCTGCTCTGTGGCATAAAACCAAGAAGGCAGACAGGCAGCTTCCCCACAAGGTGGGTGAACAACAACAAAAAAATAAAAAATAAAAGAAGGGGGACTTTGCTGGAATTTAAAACTGGACATTCAAAGCCAATCAAGGACCCAGGAAGAAATCCCCAGCAGCACAACAGCTGCCTTGGCCGGGCTGGAAGCTCCAGCTAGAGGGGTCCCTCAGTGAGCAAAGTGGGGGGATAAGGGGATTAAAGGAACCGCCTCTTTGGGAGGCCCGGGGCATTTTTTTTAGAGATCAAGGACTACATTGAAAGGCAGGCTGCATAAAATCCTTGTGCGGGGAAAGAAGCTGCCATCTCCCCAGGCAGCTTGTGGAGGACAAAGGAAGGAACAATTTTGCAGCCACAGCGAGTGGGTCTGGCAGCTGAGGGAGCCGATTCCTGGCAAACGTGAGTTTGGCCCGAAATACAGGCCCAGTAAACACACACTGCCAGACACAGAGTGCACTTAAATGTGGAAAAAGGTTTGTACAGGGGACATCTGTTCACAGAAACCCACCTAGCTCTACCCATCCCCCTCTAATCCAGCTGTTGGCAGGACCAGCTGGGAGAGACGGTCTGGCTGGGAACTCAGAAAGGCAGAGGCAGGAGAGATTGAGTTTGGAGACTGAACCCAAGACCAGAAACCATGGGGTCTGCAGGTGACATAGGGGATTCAGAATTGGCATCCCACAGCCATGTGAGTGAATCCAGGGAGATCAGTCTTCCAGCATGGATTGGCAATTTCTGGAGATGTGCTGATTTAAAAATCTCCAGACTAATTGGCATTCAGCAAAGAGCCTGGAGCCTGCCTAAACCTAAACCCTGCCTCCAGGAGTTCCACCTACAGAATTACCTTTCACTCCAGAAATCCAGAGGGTGGAGCATCATGCTCCAGAAGATCCCACATAAAACTGCTGAAAAGAGAAGCTGAGCATCTTTTGAACTCCAAGGGAAAGAATTCTTTAACTTTTCATTGAGTTTTTCAAAACTAAAGGAGGAATATTTTCTCTGATATGCAGATACTGACTCACAACAGCAGGGGTTGGGGAGTGAGGAATGGAGATTCACCAAATTGGACAGGGGAGGATGGAGGGGGGGAAGGAGGGGAATGGGAATGGGAAAAACAGTAGAATGAATGGGACATAAATTTCCTATGTTCATATATGAATACACAACTATTGTAACTCCCCATCATGCACAATGGGAAGTTATACTCTACGTATGTACGATATGTCAAAACACACTCTACTGTCACGTATAACTAAAAAGAATGACAATTTTAAAAGCACCAGAAATGCAAGAGAAAAAATTAAAACAGAATTGAGCATAAGTGAGTGTCCCAGTCAACTCAGACTGCCACAATAAAACACAAAAGTCTGAGTGGCTTAAACCACAGACATTTATTTCTCATTGTTCTTGAATCCAGGAGGTCTGAGATCAATGGGCCAGCAGATTTGGTGTCCCAGAGGGACCTCTTCCTGGCTTGCAGATGACTGCCTTCTGCTATATATCTTCACTGGGTGGAGAGAGGAAGCTGTGATCTCCCTTCCTTTTCTTATCAGATCACTAATATAATCACAGGGGCTGCTCCCTCAATGACCTCATCTGAACTTAATAACCTCCCCAAAGCAAAGGCCTTCCCTCCTAATACCATCATCTTGAGAGTTAGAGCTTCAAAACATAAATTTGCAAGACACAAACTAGCAAGGCAAACTCCATTAGACCTTAAGGCTAATAATCCTCTTTGGCTTAATGGATGCCTTGTCCTCCACTCTCACGTCCAGATCCACTGGGGAGGTGTGGGTTACCTCCACGGCTCCCTTGGGAAGCCACACCCCCTTCAGCTTTATGAAGCACCGCCCACATGGCCTTCTGTGGTGGCTCCGCCCACATGACTCTGCTGGGTAGCAATCTCCCTCTTGGAAACTGGGGAAGAGGCAGCCTTGTTCCCAGGGTCACAAGCACTCTACACCTGTGCTGGGAGTAGCAGCCCTCAGGATCCCTGAATTGCTTTCTAGGTCCTTCTACCCATTTCTCAGAGGGTACTTCGTATCCACAACTGTGCCTCCTCCTGACCTGTTTTCTCTGTTCCCTTTAGTCTCAGCTGGCACTGTTTCTGTGGTATCATCTCATCTCCATTCCGGGCTTCTGTTGAGATGGCTGATTAGGTGAATGGTTCACACCTGCACTGATCTCCTTCTCACAGGATAAGTCAGCCACACCCTTGGTATTACCTTATGAACATGCTTTCTCATTCTTTGCCTATATACACGTTAAGAATTTTCCAAATCTTTATGTTCTGGTTCCATCTTACTTTGCAGTTCCTTCTTTAATTCATTGCTTTCTTTTCATATTTCACTGTCAGAAGCCAGGAGGAACCAAGCCGTTCCTTCAGTGTTCTGCTTAGAAACAGCCTCAGCCAACTATCTAATTTTGCGGCTTACAAATTCTATCTTCCCCAAAACATTAGATCATGTACACAATTTGGGAAGTTCTTTGCCCTTTTAAAACAAAGCTTTTGCCCACCATCCAGTAACAAGTCTTTCCTGTCCATCTGAGACCTCATCAGGATAGACTTTACCATCTGTACTTGTGCCAGCACTCTGCCCATGACTCCTCTTTCCTTCCTGAGCCTTGATCAGAATCATCTTTAGCAACCCATTTATAGCATTCTCAGCTTTTCCTAGCATACTCAAAACTCTCCCACCCACTTCCAAAACTGCTTCTCTATATTTATGTATTTGTTATAGCAGTACCTACTCTTGGGATTGATTTGTTTTTATCAACCTGAGCTGCAATGACAAGTAATAAAGAGTAGTAAGCAAGAATTAATAATACTCCTTGAAAGACACCGCACTAAGAATGAAAGACACCACAGGACACAAATCACCAGAGAGGTTCCGCTTTATTACAAAAGGCTGTGGGCTTATATAGATCTAAGGAGAGGTGGCAGGGCTTAGGTAAACGACGGGTTGCCCGTTTATTGGTAAGTTCTTCCAGATATCAGTTCCGGAGCCCAAGAAGTTAGTCGTTATTGGGGCTAAGGTTTCTCGCCAGCGGGATTTGAATATTGGCGCGGGTGGGAGAATTGGTGCCGGCGGGAAAGGGAGAGGCAGGAAGAGAAGCCCCTTGGGTGCCATGTTGGGGTTTTTGGGGTGTGGCTGCCATTATATGTTTTCCCAACATTCCTCCCTTTTTGTTTTCTTAGGAATTGGGGCGTCGTTGGTCAGATCCGGCTGCTTCCTGCTGTGTGGGGGCGGCGTGGGGCCTAGAAAGGGAAGTGGAGGAATGTTCGGGGGGCAGGTCTGGAATGGCAGCCAGAAATAAAGCCCAGTGGCTATAGAGAGCTACTTCCGTAGGGGTGAAGTTTATAAAAGTTCCCTGAAGCCACAAATTGTCGATGGCATCGAACCAGTCCTGGATGGATGAGATTGTCGGTATCAGCCTTTGGTCCTGTAACAGAGACTCCAGGAAATATTGGAAGCGTTGCCTTGACATGGCGTCACCAGCACCTGAAGAAGATCAGAGCAAACAAAAGCAGGATGAAGATAAAAGTTAAAGCAAAGGTCAGCTTTTGGCAGAAGTTCCATGTTGGGGGAACTGACAGAGAAGAGGCCAAGGGCCATGAGGAGGCTTAAAAGGACATAAAGGCTCAAGAATCCAGTATGGCAGATTAAGAGGTTCTCCGGGCTCTTGTCTCCCGCTGTTTGATGTCCGTTGCATTCCATCATGCCTGGTAGTGAGCTTCAGCCCTGAGTGAGCTATTTTCTTGAAGATGTTGGGGGTTAGCAAGTACGTGGCAAGAGAGGATTGGAAGAACCCCGTTATGGGATTAGAGGAGGTAGGGTTTGAGCAATTGGGTCAATAATTCCTGCAGTTTAACAACATTTTTTCTATTAGACCAGATTCATTAATATAATCCCTGAGAAATAAGCAAGTACCTCCCTTTTCCACTGTTAGAAGGTCAATTTGGTGTATGCTCGATTCTCATAGCGAGGCTTATCTAGAAAGCATTGTCAGGCCAGTGCTTACAGGATTCCTCAGTTTGATCTGCTATGAAGCATAGCATTGCTGAACATAAGTGGGATGAGGTGGCCCAGTTGAATCCAGTAACATTAAGGGCCCAATTACAGCCAGTGAAAGGGCAATTGCCTTGACCCATAAACTGAGAGTGGGTGGTGCCATCCGGTTGCCATGTCGCTTGGATGTAGAAGTGCCATCTTTGGGTTGGGATAGAAGCTTGAGAGAGATTAATGATTAGTAACAGGAAAAGGTTGGCGAGAAACTTTGAGTTTGGTGGGCCCCAGCATGGTGGACATATGACTATATGGGGTCCTGTCCGGCGAGGTTTCAACGACTGAGAATGTAGCTCTCGAAGTAAGACTGCATCACCCGGTTGAAGAGGGTCCGATTTAATTTCTGGTTGTGCTGGAACAGAAGTAACAGATGGTGCAGGAAGACACCAGTGTGCATGTTCTCTTAGGAGTTTGTATAGAAGTATGAGATGGGGCAGGTAGGACACAAGGGAAGTTTTAGTTGATTAAGAAAGGCGCCCATAGAACAGCTCAAAGGGGCTAAGGCCTGAGGGGGCTCTAGGGGTTGCCCGAATTTGGGTGAGGGCCAATGGCAAAAGATTGGGCCAGGACAGTCTGAGTTCAATAGCAAGTTTAGTGAGATGATCCTTGAGAATGCCATTAGGCCTCTCAACCTTACCTGAGGATTGGGGTCAGTGGAGGATATGGAATCTCCAAGTGCTGTTAAGGCCTTTGGAAACTAGTTAAACAATCTGAGAAGTGGAGGCTGGACCGTTGTCTGACTGGATGGAGGCAGGAAGTTCGAACCTAGGAATGATCTGCTCAATGAGGATTGAGGCAACAGTGTCAGCAGTTTCCGATGGTGTCAGCAGTTCTCCTAGAGGTAGGGAAGGCTTCTATCCAACTGTAAGAGAGTGCTATCCCCAAATTACAAACAGTTAAATCCTGTGTCAAGCCCTGACCAAAGTGGTAGGGACTGTCCCTGAAGCCTTGGGGTAGACCTGTCCATGTCAGCTGTTGAAACCTAAAGAATGTAAGGTCTTCCCATGTGAAGGCAAAGAAGTCAGGATAGAGATGTCTCAGACCTAGGGATCAACTAGATCAGGGGTCAATGGCACAGTAGGTACTGTCAGGTCATTAGAGAGGGTAAGAGTTAAAGGCCAAAGGAGATGGGTGGTAGTATTCTTGGGGTGTAATTGGAAGGTGGCTCCTAATAATTGGAGAACATCTCTGCCTAGGAGAGGAACTGGACAGAATGGAATGACCAGAATAGTGAGTGAATGGGTGTCTCTCTGGGGCACAGGCCAGCTTTACAGTTCTGTTTGGGGAAAAGGGTTTGTCATTAATCCCCATAACTGAGATCTGGGAAGGAAACAGAGGCCTAGAATGGACAGGCAAGACAGAATAGGTAGCCCCCAGGTCCACAAGGAATGGACTTACCCACTGCCTGGAGCACTACCCTAGGCTCAGAGAGGGCTGAGGGGGTCTTTGAATCTGGGCTTCTTCAGTCTTCTGCGAACCCCAAAAGTTCAGGAGAAGGGACTGCCTGACTGGTCATACCCCTGCATAGAGGTGCCGAGAAAGGGCCAGCTATGGGGCACTCAATCTTCCAATGTCCTGTCTGCTTATAGGTGGGGCATGGCCTGGAAGGAGGCCATGGGTTTGGGCATTGGCGAGCCCAGTGACCTTCGCATCCATATTTGAGGCAAGCCTCTGGTGGAGAGGAATGCTGGTTCCCCTCTGAAACTTTTGCTGGAGATGTAGGCCTCAGGGCTGCTGCCAAGGCCTGGGTTTGGGGTGTTACCTTTTTTTCTGCAATGGAGTTTGCTTTAAAGGCCATTTTTACCAGATCTCAGATAGGGGTCTGAGGGTCCTCCTCAGCTCATTTGAGTTTTTTTTTTTTCTGATATCATAGGCCAATTGAGTAATGAAATGGGTTGCTAACACCGTAGCCCTGATGGGAGACTCAAGATCTAGCTTAGTGTATTTGGTTAGGGCCTCTGTAAAGTGGTTGAGAAATAAGGACAGATTTTCATCAGGATTCTGGGCAATGTCCTTCAGTTAATCAAAGTTAACTACCTTATTAGAAACTGCTTGCAGGCCTGCTATAAGATATTGGACCATGGGAGCACAGAGATGGCGACCTTGTTGGCCATCTTGATAGTCCCAGTTAGGTTCAGTTATGGGACGTGCACTCGGACTCTCCCTTCAGCACCAGCTACTGCCCTGAGAGGACAAAGAGCTGTGAGTTATCTGATAAGAGGGATCAGTGGGACCGGGTGTGGGCACTGACAGGAGAAGAGAGGCATGAGTAGGGGGTGGGAAAGGGCTTATCAGTAGAAGAGGTGAGCAGAGTGTGGGGGGGGCAGGCTTGGAGGGATCTGGAGATCCCACCCATTGCAGCCAGATGGGACCCATCCTGCCTGCCCATTAGAACCGGGCAGCAAAAGGGAGGCGAGCGCGAGTTGGGGGCTTGCGTGGAAGCTGCCCTGGCGCAATGAAGGTGAAGGATGGCAGCTCGCCCGCTGGCTGAGGTGGGATCCCGAGGCCTCTCCAGGCTGCCGAGGGCACACTACTGGCCCATTTCGCCCACCGTACAGGGAAGGTGGAGCACCAGCGCACATGTCTGGTGGCCAGGCAGACTGGAAGCGCGCAGACAGGGCTGTGGCCAGCGGCTGCAGCAGGGAGAGGGAGGGGACGTGGATGTGGTACCTCTGGGAGGGAGAGCAGATATGAAGAGTGGAGGGAAGGGAGCAGAGAGCAGAGGGCAGGACGGGAAGACCTGGGAGCCTCCTTCTATCCTTTCAGGCACTGGCAATAGTTAAAAAGGTCCTGGAGGAGATTTGGATCTAACGAGCCTTCTGGAGGCCAATGATTGCCATTATCCCGTAGATATGTAGGCCAATCTTAGGTAGAGAATTTGATCAGAAGTTTGGGCTTAATTTCTGGTGTCAGGGAGAGTGTGGCCGGATTTTTTATTAGATATTTGAGAGGTGAGGCTTCAGGTACAGACGAAGAGGTACCCATAGTCACAGGGAGAGAGAGAGAGAATAAGAGTAAGAGAGAGACAAAGGGAAAACCCGGGCCAGAATAGCTTCCCGGAAGCTCAGGGCGAACGGGTCAAGTGGGCGTCCCCAAAATGACCAACCTTGGGAGGAAATACAGAGGGCACTACCTGGTCATCACCAGTGAAGTGCCATCTGTGAGGCCAACTGGGCCGGGGCCTCGGGCAACCTGACGTCAGGAAAGTGTTTTCTGAAGTTCAGCTCCGAGCTGAACACAGCTCCGGCGGGTTGCAGCTCCAGCGGGATGCAGCTCCCACAGAGGAGGAAGAAACTAGGGAGCCTCTGGTGTAAACCCAGAAGCCTTACGCCCCAAAGGGAAGCAGATCGCCAGAGGGTCCACTGATATGCATTCCATAGAAACTGGATTTTAAATTTGAATACTGATCTTTTCCCAGGCTAGTGATATGCAATACCATACTCTCTGATAATGCTGGTGAAGGCAGAATTCTCCATCAGTTGTACAATCACGAGGATGAACAAGTTTTGCTCTACAGAGCATTGTGAGGTGAGATGCTCAGCAGGTAAAAGTGCATTAAATGCATTTTTGACTTTACGACATTTTTCAACTCATGATGGGTTTGTTGGAGGTAACCCCGTTTTGAGTTGAAGAGGCACTTGTGTGCTTTAAGTATTCAGCCTCCCACACTGATGTTTAATGGTTTCACGTTATGGTCCCCATTTCCCAGTCAGCTTATGAACCTCCCAGGGACACATGGGCATCCATGCTGCTTGACACCTGCTGACGGTGTCTGAGGATGCCACAGAGGTGTGTTTATGCCTCTGCAGCTCAGGAGTTGTAGTTATTCCACTCCAAGTGGAGACCAAGGGGCAGAGGGCAGGAGAGCAAGGAGAAGAAAAAGTTGAAAAACTCCAAAGAATCTGGAAGGTTCTGTTGGCTTCCTTAAAGAGAAGATATAAAAGCTCAATCTATCACAAAGTATCAATATGTAACTTTATATTATTCCTAGCTGGGTGATTTCGCTCAGAAATAAAAAGGCAGCACTTCAGGAGTGAACGATGGGGAAATTCTTGGAAGCTAAGTCCTCCTTCACAAAACCACCACCTTGGCTTCCAGGATGTCTCTTCTTTGTGCCATTTTTCCTTATTTGTTTCCCCCGCTTTCCTCTACTTTGTTTTATGCTCTTCTTCTCTACCGAGGGTCTACTCTGTTATTTCTACTGAGCTGGATGCTGTTGGAGAGCTTTAAGAAGCCTTTAAGCCACCTTAACTTCTTTGGAAAGAGGGAGACAGAAGTATAAAAAAAAAAAAGTCCAAACTATCTGGAAGGACAAGAAATGCGTCCGGTGCACTCTCATGACCTGCAGTGGTGATAATCTACCAAGCTGCAGTAAATAGTGAGTTAGTAAGTCCTGAATCACTGCTCCCAGAAAAGTACAGCAGGTTCCTGTGAGCCTCTGGTCATAACACTTTCTTCAACCAATCAATACACAACCTCGTTTTATGGGTGTTTCTGTTTGAAGAAACTTTATGTAACATCTAGCTGATTCATTAACATTGAACTCAGCGCCAGGGGACCATAACTCATGCCTGAACATGGCTTCTCTAACACATGTGTGTTTACTCTAAAGCACAAGGCAGGCTTCCTGCACTTAGGAGCCCTAGACAGCACTTGGCACTCACTGAGAGCAATGTAAACAGTAAAATCACCAACAAAAAGCCAAAAATATGAAAAAAAAGAAAACATGGCTCTAATGTGCAAAAGGGTACTTGTTTGTAGTCCAAGAAACAAGGCGGAGGTGTCACCTTGTCTGGACAGTGGAGACAGCCTTTGGCATCTCAAATTTTCACAGCTCTGAGTGTGTCTGAGAATGACCACCAAAGCTCTGTGAGTACTGTTGGTAGGATAACAAATAAGTCTCAATAAGTAGTTGAATTTGCAAATACCAAATCCATGAATAAAGCAGATTAGCTCTATATTTATACACATATGTATGAAAAGTTCATGATCAGAAGTATTAAGGATCAAAAGAGAAAGGGAGCTGGGGTTGTGGCTCAGAGGTAGAATGCTTGCCTAGCATGCATGAGGCACTGGGTTCGATCCTCAGCACCACATCAAAATAAACAAATAAAATAAAGATATTGTGTCCATGTACAACTAAAAAATAAATATTTAAAAAAAAAAAAAGAGAGAGAGAGGAAGGAAATACACTGGGGAAATATTTGTGGAGAAAGAGGGCAGCAAACCAAGGTGAGAGGTGTGGGAATGGAGGGCCTTGCGGGATCCTGGCCCAGATGGGTAGAACTGAGCAAGGTTCTGCGTGTCTGGGACAAAAGAAGAAGACACACTGGGGAAGGGGTTGCTCTGGAAGCCAAGGGAAAGCATCTTGGAAAGGAGGTGAGTCCAGGTCTCAGGTCTGTGCAAGTTTGTGGCTCAGCCCACAGGGTACAAAGCCTCAGGGGGAGTCAATTGGATTTTTTTTTCTTTTATTGAGATCTGTTGCACAGTGTGTAGAAGACAGCTACTGGTTAGGTACTGTGTATTTCAATGCCATTGGAGGAAGGCAGATCCCAAATGTTCTTTCATAGAAGGTGTCAAATGTTTGAAGTCGTGGATGATTGACTGGCTTGGTCATTCCACACTGTATTAAAGATTCATAATATCACTTTGTGTCCCATAATTATATACAGCCACAATTTGTCAATTTATAAAAAGAAAGAAAGGAGGGAGGGGAAAGCAAAGGAAAAGAAAGAAAGAAGGAAGGAGGGATGGAGAGAGAATAATTTCTCAAACACAAAAGTAGTTAGTTTCTCAAACAGATTTGTAGGTGAGAAGAAAATTGAGGAGGAAAGCCTTTGGGGTTGGTCTTCAATCATGAAAACATTTCATGAGCAAACAGAAATAACCTGCTCTGTGGGCAAAGCAAGAAAAATTGGGCCTGGAGCCAAACAATTCAAAGACAGAAACATGGCTTCTGAGAAAGAGATCCTGCAAACACTTGTCAAACCCTCCCCATGTTTTAGGATCTTAGAACAAAAGGTGTAAGTTTTTGCTGTGATGAAAGATCATGGCAATTCAGTAAAAAAAAAAAAAAAAAAAAAAAAACTCAAGGAGAGCTGGAATCTCTGAGTCAGGGAAAACAAAAGAAAACAAAACAAAATCCTGTATAGCCGAGCTTGCCATCGGATGCACCTAGAAAAGAAACGGAGGTAACTGAAAGGAAAATAAAGTAGGGTCTAGATCAGCATTGGAGGATTTTTTTTTTTCTTATAACTTAAAGACAGCCCCTCTCCTTCATTTACCTTCCCCACTGCCCAAGCTGGGGTGGGGGGAGGGGTTGTTGGATTTGTAGAAACAGAATCCAGTTGCCACAATGAATGATTTTTCCATTGGTGCAGCAATCCCAAAGGAAATTTCCTGGCGTGGGTTCAGCTGTCCAAGTTTCAAAGCAGCACATCAAAATCTGGCTACAATCTGTTCACCAACAGACATACATTGGAATGTCCATAGCAGCACCTGTCAGGAGTGGTGATGTGAATTATGGTCTCTCAACTGTCCAGCGACAGGAGCGTGCCTCTGCTGGGAACTCTTGGTGCAAAGGCAGGAGTGAGACTGCCCAGTTGCTATGGTGACACTCCATCACTCCATTCAAAGGGGTTTCCATGATTGCTACAGGACTCAGTCTTGACCCTGAATTTGGACACCAGCTGCCAGAGGTAGAAAATTATGAGTACAAAAAAGAAAATTATAATTGGTTTCCCAGAACTTCAATCTTGATCCTGTGAACTTAAAACCTATAAATAAATGTGTTGAGCTGGCTCTGGGTCATTACCTCTCCATCATGGTGTAATGATCCACCTGGTCTCAGCTTTCTTTCTGGTTGTCTCTTTGTCCTTTCTAATCCCCCATCATCCCTCACCTGGTTTCTGAATTAACCACAGTACAGGTCATGGCAAGCACCAATAACCCAGAATTGTGCTGGGCACAGTGGCAAACCCTAGTAATCCCAGCGACTTCGGAGGCTGAAGAATGAGGATTGCAAGTTCAAGGCCTACCTCAACCATCTAGGGAGGCCCTGTCTCAAAAAATAAAAAGAGCTGGGGATATAGATCAATGGTAAAGCCCCCTAGGTTCAATACCCAGTACCAAACAAACAAACAAAAAATCCCAACAACAACAAAACCAAGCCCCCCCAAAACCCCAAACCAGAAATTACCCAAATGTCCATCCACTGTAGAATGGATAGAGAAATCAGCACTACCTAGCACTGAGAATACACAACCTACAACCTAGAACTACACCACAATATGTAAGAATCCCATACACATAATGCTGAGCCAAAGGAGGCAGGCATGAGAGTACATAGAGATGTTTCCATTTATATCAGAGAAACAGCAAAGCAAGTAATATGCACACGGTAGGCAATGGTCACTAGGAAGCAGGATATATAGAGACTGGAAGGGAACCTATGGGAAGCAGCTACTAGAATGTGATTATGTTCTGTTTCTAATTTGGGTGCTACTTGGACCAGTATGAACTTACAAAGTTCAGTGAGCTATTCACACTAATGTGCACTTACATAATTAAAGTTCCCCCCAAAGTTTATGTATTAGAAAATTTATCTTCAAATTCATATTAATGGTGTCTGGAGATAGCCTCTTTGGGAGATCATTAGAATTAGAGGAGTTCATAGAGGTGGGAACTCCATGATGACATTAGTGGCTTTGCAAGAGAAGGAAGAGAGATCCAAGTTTTCACACTGGTTAGTCTAGGTAGTACCCTCTGCCATGTTTAAATGTGACAAATAGACCCTCTTATCAGATGCCAGCGCCATGCTTTTGGACTTTCCTGCCTCTTGAACCAAGAGCCAAAGAAATCTCTATTTTTTATCCTGCCTCTGGTATTTTTTTTTAATAGCAACAGAAAACAGACTTAGGCATGTAGTAAGCTTCAGCAATAATGATTTAAAGTGTCTACTATTAGCAGGAGGGTAACCAGGATACTTTGTGTTGCAAGCAAATATATTGCCTAGTGGCATCAGAAGACAGAAGGGTCCAGAGAGCGCCTTTTTCTTTGTTCCATAGTCAACACTGAGTAAGGCACTGATTAAGAGGTTATCTAGAACTTCTTACAAAATCTCATTCATTAATTCATTTACACATTTCATTCATTCAACAAACAAGCTCAGAGAGGAAAAATATACAGTCTGGGGCTTAAGGACATGCCATCTAATAGGAGAGAATGACAGGCACAGTGTGGTAAGGGCTTTGCTGGGGATAACATTACTTTATTAAGAGAGTACTGATATGGGCATCAAGGGCAGCAGACCCCCCAAAAGGGGTCCTGACATAGCTGTTAAACTCTTGAGCTAAATTTCTTCCAACTCCAAAAGTACCCTTTGAGTCTCTAAAGCAGTGGTGTCATTTAATATACACACAGATCACTCGGGGACTTTAGAATGCCGATTCTGATTTTTTGAAACCCGTATTTCTGATGAGGCTTCTAGGAGCTGCTGCTACTGGTGGTGGTGCTCAAGCTCACTTTCTGTGAGAAAGAGAAAAGTCATGTGACCAGAGGTCATGGTCAGGCTCCAACCCTGGACAATTTAATGATTGATTTTGCTTAGGCCAGTTCTGAATGGCACAAGTAGAGAAACAATGGTAGATTGTGTGGAAGGGCTCACTGGTGACTGCAGAGGCTCTCCAGACCCTGTCTGCTGTCCATCATGGGAGTGAGTCAGGAGTGGAGAGGTGGGAGGGGAAATCCACTTCTGCTGTTTCATAGAATTGGCAGGACTTTGTCTCACGCTCTTTCATTTCTGGTCTCCCCAGCTGCCAGAACCTTCTCTTGACACAGAGAGCAGACTGGAGACGTGAATATAAACATGGAATTCTTGCACAAGGCCGCACAAGCAAAAACAGATTTAACAGGAAAATGGAGAAGTGGTCAGTGTTGCCTCCACCATTTTGTAAGCTAAATACAAAGAAAAAGGTGGCTGAAATCATTTCCTTTATTTTGTCACTCACTGGAGAGAGGTAGTGCAGGGTGTCGCCTGTGCCTTGTTCCCCTGGGAAACAGATTCTACCAGACTAGAGGGAGAGGAGGCCCGAGGGGGAGAAGGAGACTCCTGCCACAGTTGGGGAGAGGGGTCAGAGGAGGAGGGGGGGGCCCTGGGGCCTCCAGGCTTGAATAAGAAAGAGTCAGAGGAGGCTTGGGTAAGGTGAGTTGGGCGCAGTTCACACAGGGCTCACACAAGGCCTGTGGGGCCACCTCAAGAGGCTGTGTTAGAAAGCAGGAGTAAACAGGAATCCAGGGAAGGCTGTTTGTGTTTGTGGTTTCTGGACCAGTGACCTAGATTTATTCAGTTTTCATATCAATAAAATAACTGTTTGGAATAGCAAATATATTCGCTTACATCAAAACTCCAAAGGGGATTCTGTTGCAATATCTGCTTCTTGCCTCTGTTCCTTGGCCACCCAACTTACCTTCCCCACAAGCAAATGATACTGTGAATTTCTTGAAAATCCTTCCAGAAATACTTTACATGGGTCTGGGCGAATGTTTTATATATTCTTCTCTCACCCTTCACACAAAAACAGCAAGTCATACATAACCAGTATTTTGTCACTCTCTCGGAACACACTGTTCCATTACCTTTCCAGATTGTTAACCCTGACTCCAACCATCTTTTGATCTTACCTGTTGACTCTATCTCTTCACCATCTCTCATGCCCCTGGGTCCCTTCCGGCTTCTGTGCTCTCTTGGCTAAGTCCCCGCAGGCAGCCAAGCATGACTAGAGAAAATCCACCCAATAATGCCGGCCTAGTTCATGTTAATTCCTGACCAAGATCCTCCAGCGGCCCTTGGAGGTGCTCAGCAACCAAACGAACCCATCCGGTCTCCCTTTCTCCTTGACCTTACTCCTTCTCTTCTCCCCTGGAACCTCCAACACCTTATTCTCTCCCAACCTCATTTTCATTCCTACATCATGGAAAAAACTGAAGCAGTCAGAAGGGCAAGTCCACGAACCACCTGCCTGCATCTGTGCCAGGTGCTCTCTCCCCTCCTGTCTAGAGGTGACTGTGTTCTCCAAGCTCAGGCCACTGTCTTCCCTTGTGACCTGGATCTGGGGCACCTGAGCAAGAACGCTGCTCCAGCCTTTCGCCCACTTCTCTCCTACATCAGAGGCTCCCCCTGAGCTGGAATAGTCCCAACAGCCAACAAACACACTTTTATTTCTTCCATCTTAACTAAAATCCCTCAGCAGCTATGATCCCATGTTTCTGATCTCCTTTTCAGAAAAAATCTTAAAAAAAAAAAAAAAGAGCTACCTATATATACTCTGACTTTAATTCCTGTCTCTATTCTCTTCAAAGCTACTTCAACTGGGCTTTCACTGCCTGTGTCTCCCTGCCATCTGTCAAAACTGTTCTTGTTGGGGTCACCAATGAATTTCAGGTTGCTAAACCCAATGGTCAATTCTCAGCCCTCATCTGACTTAACCGCCAGTAACATTTGACATAGTGGATTACTCCTTCCTCCTTGAAATACTTTTTCCACTTTTCTTTTGAGACACATACTCACTTGGTTTTCCTTCAACAGTAAGGAACCTTCCTTTCCCAGTCTCCCAAGCTAGTTTGTTTCTCTCTCTCTCTCTCTCTCTCTTTCGCTATCGGCATGCTGAGCTCTCAGTTGGTATCTCCAGCCTTCTCTGGCTTTTCCTCTGGACTCTGTGCTCTATATCCAACTGATTGCTCAACATTTCCCCTCAGATGATGGACAGACACCTCCAACTTACTACATAGAAGACTGAACCCCTGAGTTTACCCTTCCCCACCCCAATCTACTTCTCCCACAATCTCCCCACCTCAGCTAACCAAACTACATTCTCCTGGTTCCTTGGGCCCAAAGTCTTGACATCACCTCTGACTCATTTCTCTCATATTCCATATCTGAACTGCCCATAAATCCTAGTAGCTCTGCCTTCCAACAGCATGCTGAATGGGATCACTTCTTCGTAATGCTCCTGCTGAATCCTCGGTCTAGGCCGGCACCATCTCTCACCTCAGAACTCTTCCCCCTACTCTGTTTTCCTATAAAACTGTCAAAACTGAAAATACCTACATGTTTATCTTTTAAAGCAACAAGAAAAGAAGGGGCATAGGAGAGGTAAACTTGACAATTTACTGTCTTTCCTCTTCTTCACACCTCCCAACACAGCCTTTCAATCTGTCTTCCATGCAGCTACAGAGACATCTTTCTAAAAGACGATAGAAGAAAAATTCTGAGATGTTCTAAATTTAATTACAAAGATTGGGGGCATGTGTTTGTGGAAAGCTGCTAAGATGAATGTAATCAATTAAAACTCTCATCCTAAGCTGACAAAAGACTGCTCCACATTCCTGAATATGAGTTAAAACCTTGAATAAAACCCCTTGTGGCTGAGCCCTAGAGCCACTGCTTCCTGTTTACATGGAAATTTTCTGGATGCAGTCAGTCTAGAGGCAGTAAGTACTTTTTATGGGCTCTTTCTTATCCCAAAACTTTCCCTCCTTATGTTATCCTATTCTTCTTACCTGTGGTTAATGTTAGTTCAAGGTAAACCATTTGTGCTTTCCTTTCCCCAAATTTTCATTATAAAAAACGAAAACAGGTCTAATGGACACATTCCCCATTGCCATCCAGCCAGCAGACAGTGGGACTGGTGGATGTGGAACTTCTCCCAGGACCTGGTTCATTCCTTGCTAGCATCCGTAGCTCAATAGGGGTTCAACGACAGCGTGTCCCAGTTAAGGTGACTGGTGACTTCCCACAGCCTTGAGGAGAAGTTCTGGCTCCTTCTTCCTGTGGTGAACATGATTATTGCAACCAAGCCCCTGCCTTCCCCTTCAGTTCACCTCCAGGTCTACCCTACATGTTCTCAGGTTACCTAGAGGCACCAGACAGGGAACTTCCAGGAAGAATTTGGAGACAGGGAAATATCCCTGGAAAAATAACACATGTCGGGGGTGCACACTTGTGATAGAGGGTGGCACGCAGGAGCAGGCGGGTAGTTAAGAATAATCAGAGGCCAGAGTACTTTTGGGGGAACAGTGAATGATGCAACTGGAAAAGCAAGTGGGAACAAGACCCAGAAGGGCCTGGTGGCCACGATGGGAGAGCCTAAATAAAGAAAATACAGAGCCTGCTGCTCTCCCATCAGAAACATAGCTTTTGACCAACATGGGGAATCATGTTAGGTTTCATCCTGGGGGTTTGCATTGCTTTGGTGAGATGAAATATTAACTTGACTGACTTAAATAACTTGAGGTAAAGCAAGATATGAATTTCTTCAAGTGGGAAGCAGGAAGCAGAGTTTATGAGGAGCTAGAATCAAAGGATTATCAGACTACATAAGGTAGAAAGCCATTCTGTTCAAATGGTGATATGATCTTAAAGAATACCAAACTCAGGAATCTAGATGTTACTTCTACATTTTTCTGTAGACATCTTAATAATAAGCAATGTAGGATTCTCCAAGCTTATAAATATCAAATGCAAAAATAACCACCACCACCATGAAATGGTGAACTTAGACAAGAAATGAGTTTCATCTTTCATTTCAACACTACAAAAAGCATAAAAATGTACTACATATATATATATATTTTTAATGATATGTTATTAAAATTCTTTGTCCAATCTTTCTTTTTCTAAAAAAAAAAAAATTCCTTCATTGACCTTTTAATTCCTTGGATTGTATGTCAAAAATTCTAGTATTTGAAAATGGAGGGCTAGGGGTGTACCTCAGTGGTAGAGCAGTAGAGCACTTGCCTAGCCTGCATGAGGCCCTAGAGTTCAATCCCCAATACTATTTTAAAAAAAGAAAAAAGAAAAGAAAAGAAGAAGAAAGAGCAAAAAAATAAATAAAAACACAGAGCACGTCTGCTACAGACATTGGTGAGGTCTTGAAGTATTAAATTAAAAAGAATGTTTTAGTAGATAATACAAGAGAGAAGGAAAAAAAAAGACCTATCTAACACATAATAACATTTTTCAATTTATGCAGTATCCACAATCAAGTGGTAGCAAACTGACAGAGAAGGGCAAGTCCAAGGTACAAAACTGATAAACTCATCCAATTTTGACTAGGTATCTTAGTAAAGATCAAATTGCTTGTGAGTGACAGAAAATGCAAAATAACTGTCTTAAACAAAGGATGTTTACCTTTCTCTCAAATAAAAGAAATCCAGAGAAGTCCACATGGGGAGCTCATGATTCCCAGAGATGGAGCTATTTTTAGCTCCTGCCTCCTTTGATCTTGCTGAGTAGATCTTGCTCAGTAGATGGCTCCAATCTCATGATGTAACATGTCACTTAGAGGTCTAACCATCAAGTCTACATTCCAGATAACAGAACAGGGAAAGACTTCCCCCCACCCCCTTAAAGATCCTTTTAAAGACACTTCCTAGAAGTCATCATTGCAACTGCAATATGTACCATGGGTCAGAACTTTGCATAAATACAAAGATGGCTGGGAAAGGTAGCATTTTCCTGGGCAGCAATATGTCCAGTTAAATATGGATAATTTTACTACTAAAGATGAAAAGAAATGGGCAACAAACAGATATATAACTTGTAGAGGAAAGAAGAAAGGTATATTATTAAAGAGTGTGTGCAGGCATTGCATTAGCTAGTAGAGTTTCGTACCCCCAGAATTATTCTTTCCCAAACACATCTTTGCTTCTGGCTCATTCCTTGATTCCTTTTGTGTTTACCTGCCCAATCCCCATTCTCATGCTCTATCCTACCATTTTCCCTACTACAACCCTTCTCACTCTTCAATCCCCAGCTCAAAAGATATGTCATCCATGAAGTTATTCCTGACCCTTCTCAAAAGGACAGAAGTTGGTCCTCTAGGGTTTCTTGTAGAGCATTCCACAGGCCTTTGCTTTCTTCTTAACACCAACCTGTCTTACGGCACTGGTATAGTTGGGTACAAGTAGAAGAGGCTTCCCCAATTCTTCTCTAGGTAGTAAAGTATAGAAGAATGCACTTAATATCTATAAGATCTGCAAATTATATTGAAGTTTAAAGAAAGGAAAGGACTATGTGGGAGAGGGTGGGGAATGTGAAGACTATATACCTTTTAAGGGAAGTGTCAATGAACCAAATGAAATTTCCTGTAAATGCATTTCTAAATATGATCTCGCCTAATGTTGCAATCCCTTTTCAGAAGCCTAATTTGGTATGACCTGCTGTGCTGGAGAAACATTTGTTATTTCTCACTTCTCAGTTCTTCCTAAAAGAAATATTAAAATTATGAAAATAGACAAAATGAAAGCTAATAGCAATACCAACACTAGTTAACATGTAACATACACTCATTCACATTCATAATCTCATTTCATCTTTCGACAACCCCACAAGGCACAGGTACCTCAATTATCTTGAGGGGATGGAGGGATCAGCTAATTTTTCCAGGTGAGCAGCAAGGTTAGAACACTTCCTGTTCATACAATTCAGTAAATATGTGTATTATCTTTCATAAAACTTTAAATAGATTTTTTTTGTGGGGGGAGCACTGGGAATTGAACTCAGGGGTATTCAACCACTGAGCCACATCCCAGACCTATTTTTGTATTTTATTTAGAGACAGGGTCTCACTGAGTTGCTTAGCACCTTGCTTTTTGCCGAGGGTGGCTTTGAACGCACGATTTTCCTGCCTTGGCTTCCCAAGCCACTGGGAATACAAGCCAGATTGTCTTTTTTCATCCTTTAACATCTGCTTTGGTAGAGAGGCTCTGACACAACACTTATTTTATGGACATAATGGAAACCCTCATTTTTAAAATAATTCTCAATCCTACAATGGCCATAAAAAACACTCTGATTATTTGTGAATTGCTCTTATTGTACACTCCACTTTTGAGAACCAGAAGTATCTTAGAAAATAATTCCCATTGTATAACTATCTTTTGATAAACCTATTAATGAGTTGAGGAATTCATCTGGAGTTATCTGTGGGTAACTTTTCTTGAACACAAGTAGCATAAATCCTGTAGGTTCCTAGTAATCAATAATGGAAGATGATAATATTGCCATTTATTTCATTAAAACAATCTATTCCTTTTCTATACAAGCTAAGAAAAGTAATTTGACTGTATGTTATTTTATTAAATTAATTCTACTATATGATATTTGTTGTTCTAGATTTGGTGACTTCAAAAAATGTTTGCAAATGTTGATCGTGTCATACAGTCTTAGGGCCTATGACATTAGGACCTATGCACGTGTGAGGAATTGGATTTTATAATTTGGAATGTTTTTGTTTTATTTTGCTTTCCTTCAGCTTTCAGGGGCCTACACAAAGATACCCAGATGCTTGGCATCTTTTTCTGTTGCTGGAGCCAAACTTAATTGTTAGACCACTTTGATAGAGAATTGGATTGTCCCAGCATGCTCAATCCCACAACTCTCCCTGACACTTCAATTTTCTCTTCTATGGAACTCTTTTACCTCTATATCTAACTATGTTCTGGTTTCTCTTGCCCACCAGAAGTAAAAAACACTTTCTCAATGCTGCCTTCCTCTCTTGCTACCCCTTTTGATTTCCCTTCTTACACTGGCTGAGCATCTCGACAGAGTGACTAATGCTCTCCTTCCCTTTTTCTCTTCCAGTGCTAAAGCCAGGACTCTAGAGCTTCACTTTCAATCAAACCCCAAAAGTACATAAAACCACTACCCTCCCCACCCCCACACCACTGCCAAAGCCAAAAGAGAATTTTCACTCCTTATTTTGATGGTCTTCTGCCTTGCCTTTGACATCGCTGGCTGGCTCTTTCTAGTTTATTTCACAAGGATCTCTTCCACTAGTTCTTTTAAAAATTTACTCTGGTATTCTTCCAGCTTCTAACTTGTTTTTACTGCTGTTCTCATGACACATTCTCCTTAGGTTGTGTCTACCCACTGTCATAATGCCATCCACCACATTATAGCACCTGACATTTCCCCAGAGGTATACATCTGTATCTACCTCATACTTTCCCAGAGCTGTGGGTTTAAATATTCAAGTGAATGGATGTATCTGCTTTGACTTCCCTAAGTTCTCAAACTCCATTTGTCTAAAATGGAACTCAGCATCTTCCCTTTAAATCTATTCTCTCCTTAGAGTCTACTATCTTTGGTGAATGATGCCAGAAACCTGAGTCTTCTTAGGTTCCTCTCCATCTGAGAACCCACTTAACCTCTCAGTATTCATTCCGTTCACTTCTTCCTCTCCATCCTTACTTATTACCTACATCAGGTCCCCTCCATCTTCTGCCTGAACTATTGTAGTAGTTTCCTAACGTCTCTGTTTAAGACCACATCTTCATTCTCTGAATACTGTCAGTGCTCTTTGTAATATAAAGCTGACCATGCATGTCACCCCCTTGCTTAAAAGTCTTCACTGTGTATTCAGGATTAAAGGCTCAGCTGTTTTAAAGTTCTCCGAAATCGGTTCTCTTCCAACTATGTCCAGTTCCACCCCTGAGGCTGCGCCTTTAAAGGCAAGGCATTCTTCACCCTCTCTGGGAAGAACCCGGGAGTTGATCAAAATGTCCCAGATTGCACTCCCATTGTTACCGGTGCATGTTTCTATCAGTGAATTTTAGAATTGCAGTTTCTGAAACGGGAATTTGGCTTATTCTCACTACTACTGCCATTGTCTTAGATCTCCAGGACTTGGAAGTGTGCACGATAAGCCCTAAAGTGTACGAAAATATGTTTACTTTGATTAGGTTGCCAACATTACAGGGCGGCAAACAGCAACAATGTCACCGCTAGCGGTAACAAAAGAAAAAGGTAAATCCGTGCCTCCCCGTCGGGGAATCGAACCCCGGTCTCCCGCGTGACAGGCGGGGATACTCACCACTATACTAACGAGGAGTCGCACAGGCAAAGGCCTTCTGATAGGCATTTTATCTCTACCCCGCCCAGCTCTCACTACTACTGCTAATAAGAATGATATTCATTTGTTGCCACTGCAGTTTCCACTGAAGTTGAATGAAACTAAAATGGAAGTGCTCTCTCCGTCGCTTTGATCCACTTATTCCCCCAGCCCACCCTCCCTTTACCGCCCCTCGCTCCAGAAGCCCCCAGATCCCCGGCACCACCCCTGACACGCACGCTCCCAGGCAGCCTCGCGCAAGGCTGCTCGCGCTGCACCATGGGACCTGTAGTTCCGTCCCGCCACCTCTCGCACTCCTCCGACTTGTAGGGACTCCGTTTCCCGGAGTGCCCCGCGAGTCCCTCTCCTCCTCACCTCCCTCCAGTTCTGGCTCTCAGTCGAAGTCCGGCCGCTGAGTGTCTGAGTTCGTTCCGGCGTACGGCGGATCTCTTAGAGCCATGCCCGAAGTCGTGGATACCTGTTCTTTGGCCTCTCCGGCCTCAGTCTGCCAGACCAAGCACCTGCACCTGCGCTGCAGCGTCGATTTCAGTCGCCGGGTGCTGACGGGGTCCGCTGCGCTCACCGTCCAGTCTCAGGAGGACAATCTGCGCAGCCTGGTACGGGGGCTTCTGTGCAGTTTCCACCTCTCCCCGCCACCCTCTTCTGGTCCCCCAGCCCCTCATCGCGCTTGGCCTCGGGATCTCGGTTCCCCTCACCGCGGCAGCCCCCCCCAGCCCCGCGCCCGGGTCTGCTCCTCCTCTCTCCCCCACTAGTCTCAGTCCCCTCTTCCACCCCGCGTCTGCCTCTGCATCCATCCCGCGTAGGATGAAGCGTCCCTCCCGCCGCCCCTCCTCAAGACCCTTTCCTCGGTGCCCGGGCACGTCCTAGCGCCCCATCCGCACCTTTCTTCCGTCCCATCTTCGCAGCAGTCCCCCCTCTCCCCATCGCCCTGTTTCCCAGCGCTACCCGCCGCCCCCCGTGGCCTCCCCGTTTCCTCTGGCCCGCTGTCCAGAACTCCCTCCTCAGGCCCTGGACTTCTCTCAGCCCCTAGAGCACCTTCCTCGATCCAGTCTTAGCCAACTCTCCGATCCCGATCCCGTATCCTGTTGATCCCTGCTCCCACTCTTCCCTCCCAGGCAACCCGATGTATGGGTCACTCTCGGTCGCCCTGTTCCTTGATCTCTCCGCCAGTAGTTCTCAAGGCTCTAGGGATTCCCAGGCCCAGATTCTTCTTTCCGCCCTGCTTTAGAAAATTTCAGTCTCTGCTTTCTAAAGTGGAGGTGTAGCTTCTTCTCTTCAGGGTCTTTCCTCCCTTTGCTTCTCATCACCCTTATCTTCTAGCAGTTTAAGGGAGGTGGGGTGGGGGCAGGAGATTCAAGCTTTCTAAGGACGACTCAATACAATCAATTAATAGTTGGTTCCAAGGAGCAAGTAATGACTGCATTTCTTAGAAAAATATATGCTTCCATAAGCTTTCTAACCATTTAAATAAATATTTGTTGATTAATAAAACATTATTCAATGATTTTATCTGGACCATTTAACCTTTATTCAATGTTCTTTCTCATAATGCCTGATGAAAAACATTTAGAAATAAGACATGGAAAGCCTGCCCATATTTTGTCTCCTAATCAAGGCAGGATGGTACACAGTGTATTTTGCAGGGCAGTATGATTGTATCTACTAAAGCAAAGCAGTAAAATCAGATATTGAGGAGGAAAATTAGCGTCAAACAATTAAACAAAATTGCAAATATAGATAAGAATGGATACTTTTTTGTATCTCTTTTTACTACTTGTATAATCTTTGAGTTTATTAATATGAATTAATAAAGCACTGAACTTTCTTACTTTTCTGTATTGATATGTAATCACCAAAAGTACTTTAAGTAAGAAAGAAAAAGTATTATAAGCAAGAAGGTAACTATTTCCGTGTAGATTGCACTTTGGTCTCTTGAGTACCATGCAATATTTTATTGCAGCTTTGCCCTAGCAGGGCTGAAGTTAAGTCCTGTTTCAATGCAGTCTATCCTTTTATAAAAAGAAAGTGATTCTTGCTAGCTCATCGCTGTTTAACATGACCTTGCACTGCCCTCTCTTTTGTAAAAATCAAAAATGTTTTACCTCTGTTCCATGAGTAAGTGAGAATCAGTAGACTTAAACTTGGAAAATTTTGAAAAGAATATACCAATCTAAAAACTTGCCCATTGGTTTTACATTACCATATCTAGAGTAAAATAAGATTTTTAAATGATGATTTCTGGCCAGCATGCATGTTTAGTAAATTAGCTGGAATTATATTAATGTTAACTTTTGTATGAGGAAGGTATTTGTAGTACACAGTAACATCTGTATATAATTGTTTGCATATTTATGAGACCAAGATCTTGGTCTTATTTATTTTATTCATTTGAAGTGAGCTTGTTTCTTTCTTCCACAGGATTAGGTACTCTTAAATGTAGGGATTATATTTCAGATCTCTTTATATTTTAAATTTTTAGCATAGCACCTGGAAACTAGAGGACATCCAGAAGTTTGGCTAATGGATAAATTCAGTTAGAAAACAATGCCTGAACTTAAAATGGGATACACTGATAATAGTGCTAAGTATCTTGAAGGTGAGAAGGCATCAAACTGCACCACCACCCACAGCAGAGACCCAGTACCAGTGCTGGGTGAAGAGACATGATATCATGTCTTCTTTTCCATCTCATTCTTGCAGGCTGTGATGCCTCCAAAATGAACTAATTTCCAGCTTTCTAATATCCTTTTCAAGTTTTGTTTTATTTACACTGAAGTTTGGCATTCAGTACTTATGATGACTTTCAAACATTTGTTTCTTTCATTGAATTTTTCAATATCATTTAGGTGTCCTTTCAGTTGATGGCTCAAATAGGTCCAAAATCATACGTGAGTGTTAGAATCCAGGAATTGAACATAGTTCTTTCTGACTGCAAAGTCCCTGGTCCTCACTAATATATGGCTGAGCTGGGGCTCATATCAAGGTGATTTTGGTTTGGTTTGGTTTGGGGTTGGTTTTAACACATAAGCCTGTGGGGTTTTTTTGCATCACTGCAGACTGTAGATAACAAGGAGAAAATATACATATTTCATAATGAAACAAAAGGATTTCTTGTTTCAGATTCTGATTTGTGCCAGAAAGAATCTGAGACTACTTAAAATAACACAGTATTATAAGACTAAAAATAATTAAGAACTTTGGAGGAAGAGAAAATGAAGATAGTAGAAATAAGACATAATATAAAACCCTTTACACATAAGAAGGGGTGGATTACAAAGTTGACATGGAACTTGCCAGCATCCTAGGCAAAAAAGAAATCAGTTATATATTACAATAACTGTCCAACTGGTCAAAAGTATAATCCTGTTGTGGTATTTGAAGAGGACACTGAGATATAGTAAGGTATATTCTCAATAACTACCTGCCATAGTAGGGTTATTTTTTATAACTATATATGGGTATCTTGGCCTTGCACATAGTTGGTATTCAAGTACTAATTGTTGAAGAATACAAATTCTAATATCTACTATGTCTTTTCTTTTGTTTTTCTTATTATCATTTTTTGGCCAACTTTTAATTTTTTTTTTTTTTTTTTTTAGTTGTAGTTGGACACAATACCTTTATTTTATGTGATGCTGAGGATCGAACCCATGCCTTGCACGTGCTAGGCAAGCACTCTACCCCTGAGCCACAATCCCAGCCCGTAACCAATTTTTAATGACACTTATCAGAGAACTTTGAAGGGGAATTTCTTACATAATTTGGAAATAAATATTGAGCCTTAGCAGTTGAGATACACAGCTTAAAAACTGCATTTTCTTTTTTCTTTTGGTCTACAACTTAATTAACATCTACTATTTTTCAGGCACTGTACTGAGCCCTGAGAATGGAAATCTAAGTAACATTATCTGTCTATTTAAGCACCTATAGTCTAGTGGAGAACAAATCATTATGATGCAATACAGCAAGTATTATGGCAGAGTGTAGGCCCAACTACTATAACATGCATTAGGGATATGAAAAAGATTTCACAAAAAATAGTCTTGGAATAACCAACTCTTCTGCTTCTAAACAGATTTGAGAAATTTAAGCAATACAGAAAATAGAATGTGCTTCAATGGGAAATGACTCAGTTAATTTGTCTTTATGGTTATAAGGGATGAATAAGATGGGTTGTTATGAACATAGATAATCAAATATCCTAAAATAAATGAGATGCTCAGAAATATGTACTAGAATATGAAGAGTAAAGGAGTAACTATTCTTGAGATATAAACCATATATTTTGAACATGCTAGTGTAGCCAGTTCTAGTTAGGGTGACACTTGAGGTACCCCCAAAAGAAAGTAACCTGAAGGAAATAATTGCCCATTAGGAGGAAAACAGATGATGCTCATAACAAATTTGGCTGCTCAGGAAGGAAAGCTAGAAGAAAATTAAACAGATGGTAATCAAATTCAGTGATTCCCCTTATCATTTTTTTTTTTTTTTTTGAGCTGGTCACCCATGGTTAACTAAAATTTTTAAGAGAAAGGTGGATAGGAAATGACTGTTTCTCAGTGTTCTAACTTCCAATACTTTTCCAGGCCAGATATCAGGAGGAAAAAAAGATGACAGAAAAAGAGAGATGAGGTAGATGGGAGTTCCAACAGTCCAGGTCTGACTTAGGATAGTGGTAGGAGAGAAAAAAAATGTGAAGACAATATGAAAAAACAAACAAACAAACAAACAAACAAAAAACCCTTCTTATTGGCTATGTGAGATTGGGAATTGAGATTGATTGTGTATCGAGATTTTCAAACTTTAGCTGACTTAAGGAATTCATTGAAGGAATCAAATAAATCAGAAGAGAATATAATGGTTTGATTTTTTGGAAGCCTGTTGAATATAAGATGGTATGTCCCATGGAAATGTTAGGTAGGCAACTACAGATGTACAGCTGATATCACGCCCAGGATACAACTCTGGAAGTAGACTGGTCGCCATGTGTATTACAGAGAGATATTAATTAAAGATGTGGACATGAGTAAGAAGCAGAGAATGAAGAAAATGAAAGGGCCAAGGCTGGAACATTGAGGCCTACCTGTATTTGAGAGTTAGAACAGGACAACAGAAGCATTAGACAAGAAGAAGAACCATTTATGTGTAAAGGTAGAGAAGCCAAGAAAGGGATTTCAGCCAGGTGTCATGGTCCACAAGAGCTATGAGTAGACAAAAGATCAAGGTCATTGGACAGAAAAAAAGAATCCATGAACCAGGGAAAATCCCCTATCAGTATCATAGGAGCTAGAAACCAAACTGAGAAGGAAGTATGGTTGATGAGAAATTGAAAGTGGCAGCCATAGATTGATTGCCTTCTTTAGAAAGGAAAGGAGGGGAAGTAGAGAGTTACTAGGTAGAAGGATCAAGTGAAGTTTTAAAAATATTATGAGAGGCTTGTTCAGGTTGTTTGGAAATAGTTTGGTGATACAAGAAGGTTGAAGATTTCAGAACAAGAGATGACTTGAGAGATGATGAAATTGTTTGGTTTCTGGAACTCAGGGATGAAAACTACTCAAGACACTTGCTACCATTCCTTTCTGCCCCCAGCAGTTGTTAATTGGCAGTGGCAAGAGTGGTGGTCTTCCAATCCTCTACAGGGTCAGTTGGTCAGAGTTGCCTTATAAAGTTGAGCTTTTACTAGAAAAAACCCAGTGGTACACAGTCTGTTTATCTGCCTAGTGAGTGCCAAGGAAATGAAGTACTTAAGGAGTAAACTATTAGATATGAAAGTACACTATAGGATTTGGACTATAATGAATTCTAAAAAGAAATGTATGGTAAGATAATATGGAGTCAGGATGAAAGAAACTTTAAGTTATAGGAGTTGTTTTTTTTTATAACAGTTTTCAGTAGACAAATTAAAGGCATTTTAATTTGGATTGATTTTACTTAGAGCCTAAAATTTGTGTGACTATCCTAGAATTGCCTAACAATATATATGCAAACCTTAGAACCAACCCAAAAGATTTTAGGAAGTTTAGGTTCCCAAGAGATAAGCCTTATACTAACTCTTTACTCCTATGATTTCTATAATTTCACTCTATATTTTGCTCTCTATAAGCAACTAGTTTTATAATCAATTATAGTTAACATGTATCTAGAGCTAGTTTCTTCTGATGTTTAATACTAATTTGATTGTAGGTTTTGGATACAAAAGATCTTACAATAGAAAAAGTTGTGATCAATGGACAAGAAGTCAAATACACTCTTGGAGAAAGACAAAGTTACAAAGGATCGCCGATGGAAATCTCTCTTCCTATTGCCCTGAGCAAGTATGAGTGCTGTCCTTTTTCTTTTATAGCCAAATAATAGCAAAAATGTATTTTAAGAAAAATTAGACATTTTTCCTTTTTTGTGTTTGTTTATGTATGTAATTGGCATACTATTCCTACTGATCTGTTCAGATATAAGTTTTAAAATGAAAATTGTATGTTCTTAAAATTCTAAAGAAATTTATTGCATAAAACACTCAAGAATGGGACTTTGGGAACTGTGACTTCTTTATCTCCTCATCTGGAGTAACCATGGGACATGCCATCCAGAGGAGGTATTTCAGGATAGCCTGGTGGGAACAGTACATTCCACCCTAGGCCACCTGCTGTTATTAATGGAATAATAATAATGATGCCAAACATAGAAGTGTTAACTGTGTACAGTCTTAGGATAAGTGCTTTAGGTGTATTCTTTAATCCTTACAGTATTCCCGTATAGTATGATCTGTACTACAGATGAGAAAGGGAATCTCAGAGATCAAAGTAATTTAGTCAAGGATGGCAGCTGGAATTGTCATATAAGGAATCTATCTCAACCCTGGATACATTGGAGAGGGGAATAGAGGTAAAAACTATTGGCCTAGAGCAAGGTTGATCTATCCCCACCTTCCAGTGGCCAATGAGAAATTGAAAGTGGCAGCCATAGAGTGCCCTTTTCTGGCCTTCTCTTCTCCTTTAAGAAAGAGAAAGGAGATGTTCAGCATAGCTTGTGAAGATGTCAGTAACCCCATTCTGCAGATGAGGAAACTTTGGTGTAAAGAAGTCACATAATTTGCTCAAGTTTACAGCACTAGTACGTGGAGGAGTCAGGATTCAAACCTAAGACTGAGCATTATTAATACTTCCAAAACTAGTAGGGGGAAGGACTAGTTCTTATTTTCTCTAGCCTATTGTAGACTGATGCTTTTGTAGGATGCAGTAAATATGAATTAGTAGGAAGAAATAGTGAAAGAGATTTTATTATTAGATTCAGCAAATAAAATTTATACTATGACACTACAGAGGGTGGGGTATAGCTCAGTGGAAAAGCACTTGCCTAGCACATGTGAGGTACTGGGTTCAATCCTCAGCATCACACAAACACACAAACACAAAATTTGGGACAAACCTTTACAAAAAACAAAATAGGAGACTACAAGTTTCTAAACACTTCCTCTTTCTTTCTTGACTTTATGTGTTGCAGATCAGTAGCAGTTTGCAAATCAGCACTGCTCCATATTGTGCCCTGGAACTCACCACTGTGATAGTTGAAGTTCCAAAATTATTTCTGCCACTCCCCACTGTTACAAAGACTGAATGGTATCACAGATGCAAAGTATGTGACATACTGTGAGGACTGAACTAATACATCTTCATTAGCACAGTAGAATATAAAGGACTCATAGGGTGGCTTTCTGGTAGGAAAGCAAACTTACATAAGGTGTAGCATTCCTAGAACTCACTCTCAATCAGTAACAAAAACTCATACAATGTTATTTATGTTATTAATTTGTAAGTAATATTATAGTTAGATGGAATTATGCTCTGCTAATGTGTTGATTTGTTTCATACAGAAATCAAGAGGTTGTCATAGAAATTTCTTTTGAGACATCTCCAAAATCATCTGCTCTTCAGTGGCTCACTCCTGAACAAACCTCTGGAAAGGAACACCCGTATCTCTTCAGTCAATGCCAGGTAAAAAGGATTCTAGAGTGATATGTTACACAGAATATTCCCAGCCCAAGCAGTTTAATGAAGGAAGGTGAACAGTGGTCTTATGAATATATGGGTCTTTTGTAACATATTGTTTAAATTTATTTTGTGTTATAAAAACAATATACTAATTTATGTCTCTTGCTATTAATTCATGTATTATTTTTTAAAATAAGTGTCCTTTAATTTGGAAACTATCTACATTGGAGTATTTAGATCTTATTTATATTTACGTTCCTAGCTCCTAGCATAGAACTTGCCATAGAGTGGGAATTCAATAAATGGTCATAAAATACAAGGAAAAAATTAGTAAAACAAAAGTAATAAGTACAGTACTGGTTATGAAAAATGCTAACAGTAAAAGTGAAAGATCAAATGCCTAACCCTCTCTGGACATTATTGTCTGGAGGCAAAACATTAAGTTTGGAGTACAGCTTTTCAGATTTTCCTTATACATTTACAGATAAGTATATTATACAAATATATTAAATCTACTTTTAAAATGATATGATTTAAGTACTTCTGTTTTCCATTTTAAAAGTAAAAACAGATAAGCTGGATACAGTGGCACATACCTGTAATCCCAGTAGCTCAGGAGGCTGAGACAGGAGGATCATAAGTTCGAGGCCAGTCTCAGCAACTTAGTGAGACCCTGCCTCAAAATAAGAAAACAAAAAGTATTAGGGATGTAGCTCAGTGATGAAGTACCCTGGGTTTAAGCCCTAGTTACCCCCACTTCCAGTTAAAAAATACATACACAAAGGACAAATAACGATACAATTAGAGACAATCTGTCACAAGGATAATAAGTATCAATCTGTCTTCTGAAAGACAAAAGATCTAATTTTGCTAATAATCAAATAACTAATGATTAAATTTAAAGGAAGTCACTTATTAAAACTACCGAATCTTCAGGCATTGTGTTAGGTACTTTGCATATTTAATCATCTTATTCTTGTGTGATAGATATCATGTTAGGCTCAAATTTGAATCAAAGTATATAAATATTGAAACATGATTTAGATATGTTTACTTTGCAGGGCTACTTAAAATATCTTTTTAATCTAAGAAACCTATTCTGCAATCTGGAAGAGATACAATGTTCTAGGCAAGAATGTACAAATAGTGTTCTCTCTCTCTTCCTCTCTGTTTTTTTTTTTTTTTTTTTTTTTGTTTGTTTTGTTTTGTTTTGTTTTTGTTTTTTGGCAGTAACAGGGATTGATAATCCCTACATCACCACTGAGGCTGGCTTTGAACTTTTGATACTCCCACCTCAGCCTCCTGAGTCCCTGGGATTATAAGCATGTGCCACCATTCCTAGTTTTATCTCTTCATAATACCTGATTTTCAGCCAGTATTTCTCATAGAATATCTATAAGGTAAAAGCAAGAAATGTAATGTTTGGGCGCTGGGGTTGTGACTCAGTGGTAGAGAACTTGCCTAGCACATGTGAGGCGCTGGCTTTGATCCTCAGCACCACATAAAAAACAAACAAAATAAAAGTTTAAAAAATCATAGATTTATTTTAAAAAAGAAATTTAATATTTATGGATAACTAGAATGCATATTTTAAATATATTTTTTCTTATTGGCCGCAATGTTTGAAACATAAAAATGAGATTTCAGCTAAGTTAAAGAATTGCAGTTGGCAAGAAACATGTAGATGTAATTTTGTTTAAAGAATTTGCTTACAGTTGTTCTCTCTGCATATTTGCCTGGGTTTGCTCCTATCCTATGAAATACTTATAAAAACCCCTTTGGATTGCCAAGTCACCTATCTGGAATCCAGTAAGGAACTCTAGAGACATGATCTTGGAGCCTTGTTTTATAAGAGAGGACCAAGTGGGTCTTCTAGTCCTTCTTTTTTTTTTTTTTTTTTTTCAAATTTCAAAGTTAAAACAAATTTAAAATTTAATATACTAGGCTTTGACTATTTTATTTACTCCTACTTGAAAAAAGTATATATCAGAAAACATTAGCATTATTTCATTCATGCCACATAACAGAGGCAATATCTGCGTGATGCATTACAGCATGTTTTTCTAGGCATTTTCTCATTTATTATTCTTTTTTTTTTTTTTTTTGTTAATTTTTTTTTAATTAATTTTTATTGTAGGTTGTTCAAAACATTACATAGTTCTTGATATATCATATTTCACACTTTGATTCAAATGGGATATGCGCTCCCATTTTTACCCCATATACAGATTGCAGAATCACATCAGTTGCACAACCATTGATTTACATATTGCCATTCTGGTGTCTGTTGTATTCTGCTGCCTTTCCTATCCTCTACTATCCCCCCTCCCCCCTCCCCTCCCCTCTTCTCTCTCTACCCCCTCTACTGTAATTCATTTCTCCCCCTTATATTTTTCCTCCTTTCCCCTCACTTCCTCTTGTATGTAATTTTGTATACCCCTGAGGGTCTCCTTCCATTTACATGCAATTTCCCTTCTCTCTCCCTTTCCCTCCCACCTCTCATCCCTGTTTAATGTTAATCTTCTTCTCATGCTCTTTGTCCCTACTCTGTTCTTAGCTACTCTCCTTATATCAAAGAAGACATTTGGCATTTGTTTTTAAGGGATTGGCTAGCTTCACTTAGCATAATCTGCTCTAATGCCATCCATTTCCCTCCAAATTCTATGATTTTGTCATTTCTTAATGCAGAGTAATACTCCATTGTGTATAAATGCCACATTTTTTTTATCCATTCGTCTATTGAAGGGCATCTAGGTTGGTTCCACAGTCTTGCTATTGTGAATTGTGCTGCTATGAACATGGATGTAGCAGTGTCCCTATAGTGTGCTCTTTTTAGGTCTTTAGGGAATAGACCGAGTAGGGGAATAGCTGGATCAAATGGTGGTTCCATTCCGAGCTTTCCAAGAAATCTCCATACTGCTTTCCAAATTGGCTGCACCAATTTGCAGTCCCACCAGCAATGTACAAGAGTACCCTTTTCCCCACATCCTCGCCAGCACTTGTTGCTGTTTGACTTCCTAATGGCTGCCAATCTTACTGGAGTGAGATGGTATCTTAGGGTGGTTTTGATTTGCATTTCTCTGACTGCTAGAGATGGTGAGCATTTTTTCATATACTTGTTGATTGATTGTATGTCCTCCTCTGAGAAATTTCTGTTCAGGTCCTTGGCCCATTTGTTGATTGGGTTATTCGTTATCTCATTGTCTAATTTTTTTAGTTCTTTGTATATTCTGGATATTAGGGCTCTGTCTGAAGTGTGAGGAGTAAAGATTTGTTCCCAGGACGTAGGCTCCCTATTTACCTCTCTTATTGTTTCTTTTGCTGAGAAAAAACTTTTTAGTTTGAGTAAGTCCCATTTGTTGATTCTAGTTATTAACTGTTGTGCTATGGGTGTCCTATTGAGGAATTTGGAGCCCGACCCCACAGTATGTAGATCATAGCCAACTTTTTCTTCTATCAGACGCCATGTCTCTGATTTGATATCAAGTTCCTTGATCCACTTTGAGTTAACTTTTGTGCATGGCGAGAGAAAGGGATTCAGTTTCATTTTGTTGCAAATGGATTTCCAGTTTTCCCAACACCATTTGTTGAAGATGCTATCCTTCTTCCATTGCATGCTTTTAGCCCCTTTATCGAATATAAGATAGTTGTAGTTTTGTGGATTGGTTTCTGTGTCCTCTATTCTGTACCATTGGTCCACCCGCCTGTTTTGGTACCAGTACCATGCTGTTTTTGTTACTATTGCTCTGTAGTATAGTTTGAAGTCTGGTATAGCTATACCGCCTGATTCACACTTCCTGCTTAGCATTGTTTTTGCTATTCTGGGTCTTTTATTTTTCCATATGAATTTCATGATTGCTTTCTCTATTTCTACAAGAAATGCCGTTGGGATTTTGATTGGCATTGCATTAAACCTATAGAGAACTTTTGGTAATATCGCCATTTTGATGATGTTACTTCTACCTATCCATGAACAGGGTATATTTTTCCATCTTCTAAGATCTTCTTCTATTTCTCTCTTTAGGGTTCTGTAGTTTTCATTGTATAAGTCTTTCACCTCTTTTGTTAGGTTGATTCCCAAGTATTTTATTTTTTTTGAGGATATTGTGAATGGGGTGGTTGTCCTCATTTCCATTTCAGAGGATTTGTCGCTGATATACAGGAATGCCTTTGATTTATGCGTGTTGATTTTATAGCCTGCCACTTTGCTGAATTCATTTATTAGCTCTAATAGTTTCTTTGTAGACCCTTTTGGGTCTGCTAGGTATAGAATCATGTCATCTGCAAATAGTGATAATTTGAGTTCTTCTTTTCCTATTTTTATGCCTTTAATTTCTTTCGTCTGTCTAATTGCTCTGGCCAGTGATTCGAGAACTATGTTGAACAGAAGTGGTGAGAGAGGGCATCCCTGTCTTGTTCCAGATTTTAGAGGGAATGCCTTCAGTTTTTCTCCATTCAGAATGATGCTAGCCTGAGGCTTGGCATAGATTGCTTTTACAATATTGAGGTATGTTCCTGTTATCCCTATTTTTTCTAGAGTTTTGAACATAAAGGGATGCTGTACTTTGTCGAATGCTTTTTCCGCATCTATCGAGATGATCATATGGTTCTTATTTTTAAACCTATTGATGTGGTGAATAACATTTATTGATTTCCGTATATTGAACCAGCCTTGCATCCCAGGGATAAATCCTACCTGATCATGGTGCACAATTTTTTTGATATGTTTTTGTATCCGGTTCGCCAGAAGTTTATTGAGGATTTTTGCATCTAGGTTCATTAGAGATATTGGTCTGTAGTTTTCTTTCTTTGAAGTGTCTTTGTCTGGTTTAGGAATCAGGGTGATGTTGGCCTCATAGAATGAATTTGGAAGTTCTCCCTCTTTTTCTATTTCCTGAAATAGCTTGAAAAGTATTGGTATTAGTTCCTCTTTAAAGGTTTTGTAAAACTCTGCTGTATACCCATCCGGTCCTGGGCTTTTCTTAGTTGGTAGTCTTTTGATGGTATCTTCTATTTCCTCAATTGATATTGGTCTGTTTAGGTTGTCAATATCCTCCTGACTCAATCTGGGCAAATCATATGACTTAAGAAATTTATCGATGCCTTCACTATCTTCTATTTTATTGGAGTATAAGGATTCAAAATAGTTTCTGATAATCTTCTGTATTTCTGAAGTGTCTGTTGTGATATTGCCTTTTTCATCCCGTATGCTGGTAATTTGAGTTCTCTCTCTTCTTCTCTTCGTTAGCGTGGCTAAGGGTCTGTCGATTTTATTTATTTTTTCAAAGAACCAACTTTTAGTTTTGTCAATTTTTTCAATTGTTTCTTTCGTTTTGATTTCATTAATTTCAGCTCTGATTTTAATTATTTCTTGTCTTCTACTTCTTTTGCTGTTGTTTTGCTCTTCTTTTTCTAGGATTTTGAGTTGAAGTATTAGATCATTTATTTGTTGGTTTTTTCTTTTTCTAAGGAATGAACTCCAAGCAATAAATTTTCGTCTTAGAACTGCTTTCAATGTGTCCCATAGATTCCGATATGTTGTGTCTGTGTTTTCATTTATCTCTAAGAATTTTTTAATTTCCTCCTTGATGTCTTCTATAACCCATTGATCATTCAGTAACCTATTGTTCATTCTCTAAGTGATGCATGATTTTTCCTTACTTCTTTTATCGTTAATTTTCAATTTCATTCCATTATGGTCAGATAAGATGCATGGTATTATCTCTACTCCTTTATATTGTCTAAGAGTTGCCCTGTGACATAATATATGATCTATTTTTGAGAAGGATCCATGTGCTGCTGAGAAAAAAGTGTAACTGCTTGATGTTGGGTGGTATATTCTATATATGTCAATTAAGTCTAGGTTATTAATTGTGTTATTGAGCTCTATGGTTTCCTTATTCAACTTTTGTTTGGAAGATCTGTCCAGTGGTGAGAGAGGTGTGTTGAAGTCTCCCATGATTATTGTATGGTGGTCTATTAGACTCTTGAACTTGAGAAGAGTTTGTTTGATGAACATAGCTGCACCATTGTTTGGGGCATATATATTTATGATTGTTATGTCTTGTTGGTGTATGGTTCCCTTAAGAAGTATGTAGTGTCCCTCTTCATCCCTTTTGATTAACTTTGGCTTGAAATCTATTTTATTTGATATGAGTATGGACACTCCTGCTTGTTTCCGAAGTCCATATGAGTGATATGATTTTTCCCAACCTTTCACCTTCAGTCTATGTATGTCTTTTCCTATCAAATGCGTCTCCTGAAGGCAGCATATTGTTGGGTCTTGTTTTGTGATCCATTCTACTAGCCTGTGTCTCTTAATTGGTGAGTTTAAGCCATTAACATTTAGGGTTATTATTGAGATATGGGTTGTTCTTCCAGCCATATTTGTTTATTTATGTTACTAAACATGGTTTGTTTTCCTCTTTGATTATTCCTCCCCCCTTTACTGTACTACCTCCCGCTGTTGGTTTTCATTGATATTTTCCATTTCCTCTTCCTGTAATATTTTGCCGAGGATGTTTTGAAGAGATGGTTTTCTAGCTGCAAATTCTTTTAACTTTTGTTTATCATGGAAGGTTTTAATTTCATCTTCCATCCTGAAGCTTAATTTCGCGGGATACACGATTCTTGGTTGGAACCCATTTTCTTTCAGTGTTTGAAATATGTTATTCCAGGATCTTCTAGCTTTGAGAGTCTGTGTTGAAAGATGAGCTGTTATCCTGATTGGTTTACCCCTAAATGTAATCTGCTTCCTTTCTCTTGTAGCTTTTAAAATTCTCTCCTTATTCTGTATGTTGGGCATCTTCATTATAATGTGTCTAGGTGTGGATCTCTTATGATTTTGCACATTCGGCGTCCTGTAGGCTTCTAGGATTTGGGATTCTGTCTCGTTCTTCAAGTCTGGGAAGTTTTCTCGTATTATTTCGTTGAATAGATTGCTCATTCCTTTGGTTTGGACCTCAGTACCTTCCTGTATCCCAATGACTCTTAAGTTTGGTCTCTTTATGTTATCCCATATTTCTTGAATGTTCTGCTCATGGTTTCTTAACAGCTTTGCTGAGCTGTCTATGTTCTTCTCCAGTTGAAATACTTTGTCTTCATTGTCTGATGTTCTATCTTCTAAGTGTTCTACTCTGCTGGTAGTATTCTCAATTGAGTTTTTAAGTTGGTTTATTGTTTCCTGCATTTCCAGGATTTCTGTTTGTTTGTTTTTTATAACCTCTATCTCCCTGTATAATTGATCTTTTGCTTCTTGGATTTGTCTATGTAATTTATTGTCAAAGTGGTCGAAGTGGTCTTTCATTGTCTGATTTTGCTGTCTAATGTCTTCCTTGAGACTCCAGATCATCTGAAGCATGTATATCCTGAATTCTTTATCTGACATTCCATCTGCTGCAGATATTACCTCTTCTAAAGTTGAGTTGACCTGCATTGCTTGTGGTCCTTTCTTTCCTTGTCTTTTCATATTGATCGCGTTTCTTTCTGCTTGGTGAAACTGTTGTGTTATTGATTTTTCCCCCTATATATTTATATTGCTCTTGTATAGCTGCAAAGTCTCCCTCGCAGGCTTTGGCGGTGGTTCTGCCCCTCCTCCAATTGAGGCAATGTGCCTACCACGCCGGGAGGCCGCTGTGCCTGTACTTTCGATGGGCCTGTTCTTTCGGTGGTCACAGGTCCGCCTACCTTGCAGGCGTGAGCAGTGGCTTTGCCCCTCCGCTGGCCACTAGGCCTGTTCTGTCTGTCGGTTGCAGGTCTGTCTACCTAAAAGGCGCTGGTGGCGGCTCTGCCCCTCCCCCAACCAGGGCGATGTATCTGGCGGGCCACTGGGCCTGTTTTGTCAGTGGTCACGGTTCCGCCTACCTTGCACGTGCGTGGAGCAGCTGTGTCCCTCCGAGAGTTGCTGGGCCTAACCTGCCGGTGGGTGGCAAATGCGCCTACCTTGCAGGCCCAGGGGTGGCTCTGCCGCTCCGCGGGTTGCTGGGCCTGATATGCTGGTGAGACGCAGGTTTGCCTACCTTGCAGGCGCCTGGCGGCTCTGCCCCTCCCCCAACCGAGGCGGGGCGATGTGTCTGGCCGTCCTCTGAGCCTGTTCTGTTGGTGGTCAGGGTACTGCCTACCTAGCAGGCTCGTGGGGCAGCTGTGCCCCTCCGCAGTTTGTTGGGCCTGACCTGCTGGTGTGTGGCAAGTGCACCTACCTTGCAGGCCCGGGGGTGGCTCTGCCGCTCCGCGGTTGCTGGGCCTGATCTGTTGGTGAGTCGCAGGTCTGTGTAACTTGCAGGCGCCCGGCGGCTCTGCCCCTCCCCCAATTGGGGCGGGGCGATGTGTCTGGCCGGCCTCTGGGCCTGTTCTGTCGATGGTCAGGGTTCTGCCTACCTAGCAGGCTCGTGGGGCAGCTGTGCCCCTCCACAATTTGTTGGGCCTGACCTGCCGGTGGGTGGCAAGTGCCCCTACCTTGCAGGCCCGGGGGTGGCTCTGCCGCTCCGCGGTTGCTGGGTCTGATCAGCTGGTGATTCGCAGGTCTGCCTAACTTGCAGGCGCCCGGCAGCTCTGCCCCTCCCCCAACCGGGGCGGGGCAATGTGTCTGGCCGGCCGCTGGGCCTGTTCTGTCAATGGTCAGGGTTCTGCCTACCTAGCAGGCTCGTGGGGCAGCTGTGCCCCTCCGCAGTTTGTTGGGCCTGACCTGCCGGTGGGTGGCAAATGGACCTAGCTTGCAGGCCCAGGGGTGGCTCTGCTGCTCCGTGGTTGCTGGGCCTGATCTGCTGGTGAGTCGCAGGACTGCCTAACTTGCAGGTGCCCGGCAGCTCTGCCCCTCCCCCAACCGGGGCGGGGCGATGTGTCTGGCTGGCCTCTGGGCCTGCTCTGTCGGTGGTCAGGGTTCTGCCTACCTAGCAGGCTCGTGGGGCAGCTGTGCCCCTCCGCAGATTGTTGGGCCTGACCTGCCGGTGGGTGGCAAGTGCCCCTACCTTGCAGGCCCGGGGGTGGCTCTGCCGCTCCGCGGTTGCTGGGCCTGATCTGCTGGTGATTCGCAGGTCTGCGTAACTTGCAGGCGCCCGGCGGCTCTGCCCCTCCCCCAATCTGAGCGATGTGTCTGGCAGTCCACTGGGCCTGTTTTGTCGGTGGTCACAGTTCCGCCTACCTTGCACACGCGTGGAGCACCTGTTTCATTAGTGCCTGGGCACACTCTCCTTGTTTGCCTCCCTCAGGCCCTAAGTTTGTAGAGCTTGGGGCTGAGAACCCCCAGCAAATTTGCTTACCTTCTGGTAGCCACGCCCCCGTATCTGATGCAAGAGACCTCAGTTGTCAGCACTGGTGGGAGCGGTAGCCGTGAGTCCCACGCCAAGGCGAGTCGGTGTTAGAGACCTCAGTTGTCAGCACTGGTGGGAGCGGTAGCTGGGAGTCCCACGCCGCGCGGTTCCTGCCGGCTCCTGTGCCAGCGCCGCCGCGGCTCCCACGGGCTCTCGCGCCGCTGCTGCGGCTCCCGCCGGTTCCGGCCGGCTCCCGTGCCGCTGCCCCGGCTGCCGCCGGCTCCCTCGCCGCAGCCGCAGCTGCCGCCGGCTCCCGTGCCGCCCTCGGTCTTCTAGTCCTTCTTAATTCCTCTTTAGGTCATCTGGAAGCTCATGTCTTTGGGAAATCTTCTAGATCTGGTGAGAAGGACCGGAGTCTATGGGTTTTAAGAAGTCGAGGATTTTTAATAGCTTCACAGAGGAGTGTTAGTTTTCCTTTAAGCTCGGTAGACTATCTAATTGAAGCTAGGGTTCTTTTGCTTCTTGGAGATAGATACAGATTTATTTGAAAATATGCTAGCTTATGAAATTGTAGGTTCTCTGGCCTTTTTTCTTGATAGAATCAATATTTATGAAAGATTAATGTGGAAGCAGAGAAACACTTTACAAAATATCAGAATGAATATGTCTACATGGTATTCAGAAATACCATTTATTCTCTCCCCTCTTTTTGTTTCTTGGTTTATTTTCAAAATGTGCTATAAGATGAAATGTCAAGATTTTAGTATCAGATTTTGATGTTTTCTTTAAAACACTGGCATTTCATTAGATGTTAATAACTAGAGAAAAATGGGTTTCATGTTAAAGTAAGTGTGGAAAATCAGGTTTCTTTCTTTTTTAAAAATATGTTTTAGTTGTTGATGTACCTTTATTATTTATTTATTTTTATGTGGTGCTGAGGATCAAACCCAGTGCCTCACACATGCCAGGCAAGTGCTCTGCCACTGAGCCACAACCTCAGCCCCAGGTTTCTTTCTTTCCTCTCTGCCCCTCTCTTTCTCTCTCTTTCTTTCTTTTTTCCTATTGCTGGGGATGGAACCCAGGGTAAATGCTAGTCAGGGCTCTAGCCACAGCCCCACCCCGGGCAGTTCTCTTTTTCTATAGGTATTTCTGGAGCCTTCAGGAGGCCAATGTTCTTAGTAACTTTCTGAGACAGGAGTATGATATGCTTGTGATTGTCAAATTTATTTTGCTATGGAACCTTTTTTCTCCAGGTTCCTCAGAACTTCTCACTGGGCACTGCTACTATACAGTACAGTCAGAAACACTGCTTACTAGTTGGCTTCATATATCAACTGAAATGTGAGGATTAATCCTAAATTAAATGGGAAAATCTGTTTTTTTTTTTAAATCCACAGTACTATTTTTTGCTACTTTAAGAAATCCCAATATATGAGAATTTGATTTTGTTTTTGAACAGAATATTTCTAAGAACAATGCTGTAATTTTGATGATTTCTTAATGACTCAGTTTATGAGAAAGGGAAATAACCATTTCTTTTCCTTCCCCTCCCAGGCTATCCACTGCAGAGCAATTCTTCCTTGCCAGGACACTCCTTCTGTGAAATTAACCTACACTGCAGAGGTAAACATCATAGTTGTTAACCAATTAAATGATAAGTAAATGTGGTCTAAGTGATAAAGATGATAATTAAATTTTTTTGTATTAAAAATATTTTATTTAATAAATTCTACTTAAAATATGACAAGATTCATTCTGAGTCTCTGTTTTGTAAGTGGTTTTAAACATTGTGTAACAAAAAAAGAATGGATATCATTATCATTTTACAAAAGGAGTTCAGAACTCTGTATCTATAAACAAGAATTGAGGACCTTTATTTAACTTTTAAAAATTGACATTTGCAGATTTAAAGTTTCTATAAATGCATTCTATAGCCATGTAAACATCTGTCTAGATTTCCAATGTATTCCTTTTGTAGGTACTGCTAATCTTTTGGGAAAAAAGTAGACTACAGTTGATAACACCATCTCAGAGACTAGAGCTGCTTAGGCCAAGCACAGAATTTATGGGGCTTCTTGATTCCCAGATCAACCTACAACTAAACCACACCTATTGTAGTGCTATAGAATGTAATACTTGGAGGCAAAGAACCATAGGCTCTGGACTCTCCTTCACTGTATGGCCTTAAGCAAGTCTTAGGACCTCACAACCTCAATGGTCTCGTGTCTATAACATATGTCTATCTAAACAAAGGGAGGAGATGAAACAAAGTTAGTTCCTGAATGCTGGTTGTTGTAGTATTGGTTCAAGTACTCCAAATTCTGTGCCTGCCTCTATAAAAGTTTGGGGTCTCAAGTCATAAAAAAAGAAGGGACAATCAGGCATGTGCTGGAATGTATGCTTGCTAGATCATAAATACCCAGGGGATGGTCCTTTATTCTGACATTTATTAGAAATCAAATTTTCAGAATTGCAGAGCTAGGATACACACTTAAGTGACCTCATAGTTATTCCATAAGGATATTTTCCAGAGAAAATTTATTCCACAGTTTTTGGTAATAAATTTTAGTTTCTCACAGTTTCTACCCTTAAAAGTTCTATTTATAACCCCAAGTATATATTTTAGATAAAAAGTTGTTTAAAATTATTCTCTGTCATACAGTGAGTCATACATTTGGCTTGGAGATATGGAGGGGAGCTGAGCTGGTGACTACCATAGCCAGGCATGGTGCTGGGCTCTCCATTTCCATATGTATTTCCTGCAGCAAACCTGTGAAGTTTTACCCATATTTGATGGGGAAGTTTAGGCTCAGGGAGATTTTTTGCCAACTACCCACAGTTAGTAGATGACAGAGCTTGGATTTGAATCTAGTTTCCATTGAAATTGTGCTTTTAATATACAGAGATGAATGGATAGGTATTTCATATTTGTTTTTGGTGAAGCCAATTGTAAGTATTGCTCGTATTTACTTTTGAGCTCATAGCCCATTTAATATATGAATAGTCAAAAAAGGGGGAAAAGATTATTTTACGTTATGTAGTCTGATACATAGGCCTTTTTATTTATGAGTAGAAGTGACTTTTTTTCTTGATTAGGTGTCTGTCCCTAAAGAACTGGTGGCACTTATGAGTGCTATTCGTGATGGAGAAGCACCTGACCCAGAAGACCCAAGCAGGAAAATATACAGATTCAGCCAAAAAGTAAGATCATAGTATCTAGATTTTGTTTTAGTTAATAGTGAACTGCAAATAGCTTTTACCTACCCAGAGAGCAAAAGAACTCTTGAAATACTTCAAAAGTTTAAAGAAGAGCTTTTCTTTTGTTTTTATTTTTTTTGTGTGTGTGTGTGCTTTTATAGGAGTTTGTTCCACTTAGAGGGTGTTACACTGAAGAAAGTGTTATACTGAAGAAAGAGGTTGCCAGATAGCATAGCAGGGATGCCCTGATTCCATTTTCCCTCAATCTAATCAGTGACAAGCTTTCTGTTCTTTTAAGTAGTTGTATGTTTGCCTGCCGTGGAACCACTGTGTGATCTTATGGCTGTTTAGGGTGTTTACAAATGGAAGAGCTATGTTACCATCTTGTAACTTAAAATTCCTAGGTAGCTGGTAATTGGACTTGTATATTTGACTTTTAACGAATAGAATGTGCATGCATGTGTATGTATATGTTTAATAACTGGTCCACCAATGGACAGTTTTGTTCCAGATCTGGCTTCTGGGGTTTCTAAGCTCCCACAATTTTCAATTTCACTCATTGCTGATTTAAAATATGGAGAAATTTTTTAAATTAAAAATATGAGGGGCTGCAGTTGTGGCTCAGTGGTAGAGCATTGCCTACCATGTGTGAGGCACTGGATTCAATCCTCAGGACCACATAAAAATAAATAAATAAAATTAAAAAGTATGTGTCCATCTACAACCAATAAATAAACAAATAGAATGATGTTTTAAAAATCAAGGAAAAAAACATAATGAAAAAGCCCAGTTGCTTTCTTATATGTTACTTTTTGGAGAAATGTTTGAAAGTACCTTTTTAGGCTATGTGAAAACATGATTTTCACATGTCAGAAGTTTCCTTTCTTGGAAAAAAAGGGAAATAGATGTTTTGAAATGTTTTGCACCACAATTTTGAGCTATTTGGCCCCTTAAAAAGGAGAACTATTTGAGAAGTACAAAAGGAAATTTGAAAGAGAATTTACTTAATTTGAAATATGAATTGTCTGACCCTGTATTGTTTTAAAAAACACTAATCTAAGCATGTGGTTTGTGTTTGCCCCCTTTAGGTTCCGATACCCTGCTACCTGATTGCTTTAGTTGTTGGAGCATTAGAAAGCAGGTGAGCTTTTGAACAAATTTTGAGGTTTATGGACATCTTAAACCTCTATCAGGATTAGCACTCATTTGTGTGTTTCTCTAAATATCATGCTAACAGCTCTAGAAAAGTTCAAATCTAATTGTAAAATATTTGACCACAAATAAATTTTCAACTAAAAAATCTTTACTACTTGCCCCTTAGATTTTCCAGGTATTATAGAATAAGCATGCTCTTATCTTTGGTTTGACATCTACGTTCTAATGTAAGTTGGAATGAGTCACTTCTCATGATCTTCATTTCCTCATTCTAATTATGAATTTTATAATTATAAAATCTGCCTCTCCTACCTTGTGTAGGGTGTTTATATGAAATAAACAAGATAAAATACATTAAGGCACTTGGAAACCTATGAATAGTACAGAAATATAAGATATTTTGTTAAAAATTTTACCAGTAGCTGGAGTTTTCTAATAGCTGAAGTGCCCTTCCTTCTTAATTTTTTGTGCTTTCTTATTTCTAAACAATTGAAAATTAGAATGTTTACAATAGTCATAATCTTTAAATTGCTAGAAGCGTGGACATGATAGAGAACTCAGGCAGACAAATTAGGTCTCATCTCCAGTAGTTATTAGCTATATCCTTGGGCAACTCACTTTTTTTTTTCCACCTGGAAAACAGAAATAATATATGCTTCAAAGAATTTTTGTGAGAATTAACAGACCTAACATATGTAAAACTCCTGGCCTATAGGAGGCACTTAGTGAATGATAATTTTAGTGATTTCCAGGCAGTTGCCCTTTACAAGCTCTTACTATGTGCTAACTTTAGTGCATTCTTTATCTCATTGCTTCCTCAATTCTATGGAGTAGATATGATTTATTTGTTTCTGTTTTACCAAGAAGAAACTGGTGCTCAGTGAGTTTTAGTAATACAGCTTGGAATTGTCAGAGCCAAGGCTCAAACCTAGCTGCTTGTAGACCTGTACTGTCCAGTAACTAGTTATACTGCATACGTGATGTTATCGGGCATTTGGGATGCAACTCATCCAAATTGAGATGTGCTTTAGGTATAAATATATGCTAGGTTTCTAAAGCTGTTTAAAAACGTAAACTATTGTGTTAATTTTTGTATCGATTGCATGTTAAAATGATAATATGTTGGATTAAAAAATGTTGCTAACATTAATTTGCTTCGTCTGCTTTAAAAAAAAAAAAGTGGTTACTAGGCAATTTCAAATTACACTTGTGGCTTGCATTTGTGACTCTTACTGAATTTTATAGGGCTTAGCACTAGTTATCATTGATGCTACACTCAGTGTAGTCGTCAGACTAATAGCCTTGGCCTTACCTGAGATTTGATTAGAAGTTCTTAAGCCCTGTCCCAAACCTACTAAATCAAAATTTATATTTAACAAGTGTCCCAGATAATTTGTATGCACATTAAAGCTTAAGAAGTCCTGTTCCAGAGACTCCTTCTAGGACAGAATTCCAGGGCCTAATCTTGTTTGAGATGTAGTATCAAAATTTTTAAGACAAAATTTAAATGAAAAAGATTTTTATTTCTAGTGCTATATATGCGATACATAGTTTTATTTGTTTCTTCTTCATTGTCTTTTTTTAAAAAATATCTACATTTTTAGTTGTAGTTGGACACAATACCTTTTTATTTATTTATTTATTTATTTTTATGTGGTGCTGAGGATCGAACCCAGGGCCTCGCATATGCTAGGCGAGTGCTCTACCACTGAGCCACAATCCCAACCCTTCATTGTCTTTATTGTAAATACATTTTAATCTTTTGTAAGTGTGCCGTTCAGTGGTGTTAAGTATATTCACATTGTTGTGAAACGAATCTCTAGAACTTCTTCATCTTGCACAACCAAAACTCTGTACCCATTAAACAGTTCTTCCTCCCACCCCCCTGTAGTCCTTGGTAAGTACCAGTATATTTTCTGTTCCTATGAATTTGACTCCTTTAGATATTTCATGTAAGTAGAATCAGAATATTTATCTTTTTGTGACCAGTTTATTTCATTAAGTGTAATATCCCCAGGGTTCATCCATGTTGTACCTGTTCTATTTATTTCTTATATAAAAGCGGTCAACTTGTAAGTGTACAACAATGTATTTCTTTTTCTTGTTCTGGAATAATCTTTTTTGAGCTACAAGTGGGTTTCTATGGTTGTGATTGAAAGAGGAAACTAGATTCCTAGAGATCTTACCAGAGTCAGTAAGCTAACCTTTGAGGGCACTTCATGTCTTGGTTTTCCTTTGACTCAGACAGGCTTCCATAGAAAGCTGCAAGGGTAACAGCAAGCTTGTATCTCAGGCATTTACATTCATATCTTCCCATTTACACTCATCTCTTCAATCCACTCCCACTTAATAAATGTCTGTGTACAAAATTTTAAGTCCTTCCTAGAACCAGATAAATAATTTGCCCTGAATTTCTTTTTCATGAAACTTTTTAATTTTTACAGGCAAATTGGCCCAAGAACTTTGGTATGGTCTGAGAAAGAGCAAGTGGAAAAATCTGCTTATGAATTTTCTGAGGTTGGTCATATAGTTACCCTTCTAAATAATTGTAGTAGACAGCAGATTGAAGATTTTGAATATGACATGATGGTTTTAAGTAATATGGTAAAAGAACAAAAAATGTCTTATTTTATGTGAATTTACAGTTGCTACATTCTTTTTATTACTTTCATTTAAAATAATCTTCATTAATTCAGAAACTTCATAGAAAGCAACATATACTTTTAAGGAATTACTTTGGTAATATTTAAGACATACAAATGTGTATGCATTAATTTTTCAGACTGAATCTATGCTTAAGATTGCAGAAGATCTGGGAGGACCATATGTATGGGGGCAGTATGACCTATTGGTGCTGCCCCCATCCTTCCCTTATGGTGGCATGGAGAACCCTTGCCTTACTTTTGTAACTCCTACTTTACTGGTAAGTGTAAATATTTCTTGTTTGAAATTGAGATTTCCTCAAAAATAAACCTAAATAGGAAGAACCTTAGATTCTTAGTAATACTTTAAAAAATATTTTTCCGTATTTATAGAACTCTTGTTTCTTTTTTTTTTTTTTAATATATATATTTTTTTTAGTTGTGGTTGGACACAATATCTTTATTTTATTTATGTGGTGCTGAGGATCGAATCCAGGGCCTTGCATGGGCTAGGTGAGCACTCTACCACTGAGCCACAACTCAACCCCCTTGTTTCTTTTTTTTTTATTGCCCATTTTTGTTATCCAGTTTCACTTTTGAAAGAAAATGGTTTGGCCATGTGAGGAACAAGAATATTATGTTCAGGGTATTTGGATGCTGGGGTGGCGATGCTATATAACAACAATCCATTGATGACTTATGTATCCAAATGAAGAAATGACACCATTTACAGTTGACACAACGGTAATAGTAAAACAAAACAGAAGCTAAGTCACTATGTATAGGAAAGGATCAGGCCCAGAGCCTCTTACTGTATTCTATATGCCTTGTAAGCTACTTTGAATCCTTCTACTTTGAACCAAATGAGTAATAGAGTAGCAGCTAAGTAAAAATGAAATGTACCACAGGACACAAAGAATCCTATAAGCTATTCTGAAATATATTGTGGGTGAAAAGGAGAGAAGGAAATTGATGGGTAAATAAAAGCAGATGTACAAAATGGAAGTAGGAGAAATTCCTGGAAGTTAGTTAGAAACCAGTATACTGGCTCTCTGGATTTATTTTTTTCCCTCAATGTTTGTCTCTTTTGAACTCTTTTGAAATGCCATAGTGGAAACAGAATGGGCTATCAATGCCAGTATACTAGATTTGGAGGTAGACAGTCTTTAAAATGTTGTCTGTAATTTGATTCTGATACTAAGATATTTTCTCTCTCTTTGTAGGCAGGTGACAAGTCACTCTCCAATGTAAGTCAAAATTTCCAATTATGGTCTTTTCCTTGAGAAGTTTTAAGCAACTGACTATAAAATTTGCATGGTATTATAATATTTAACCTGGTTATGAAAGAAAGAAAACTTGGGGATTCTCCTCATAAGACATTGTCATACTAACAATTAGATTTAACAGATCTAAGAAAACTTAATTCACATGAAATATTTTCAATGAATGATGTATTCATTTAATTTAATACTTTTTTCTTTTTTATTTTCCAGTTATTTTAGTTACACTAAATAACACTATACTTTTTTGGTCTCTAGATAAATTACTTTTTTTTCTTTTTTTTTTTTTCTTGACCTGAGTAATTCCTGGTGAGGGAGTGTGTGTGTGTGTGTGTGTGTGTGTGTGTGTGTGTGTGTGTGAGATACTGGGGATTAAACCCAGGACTTTGCACATGCTAGGTGACCACTCTACCACAGAGTTATATCCCCAGTCCCTGAATATATTTTTAAAAGAATTGATGTGGGGTTAAAAGAACAAGTGTGTTTAAATAATGACTTGTTTCAGATTAAGGCAATCAATTTTACTTCTAATCAATACTATTTCCTTTAGGTTATTGCACATGAAATATCTCATAGCTGGACAGGAAATCTAGTGACTAACAAAACTTGGGATCACTTTTGGTAAGACTTTTAAAATTTACTTCTCTTTATTCTTGGTATTGATTGCTTTCTTTTCCTGCCTGCCTACCAAGACTCTGAATTGTCTTCTACATGTCTCTTGTTTTTTTCATCACTTTGATCACTTTGGCAGACAGGGATTTTTTTCATTTTGTTTTGTTTTAATTCTGTAACATTTGTCATGGTTTTAGAAAATAGTTCAGCTGTTCAGTTTTTGCTTGTTATTAAGTTCGAGACGTTGTAATACATGGACATGTAAAACCAGAACTGTGGCTTAATTTTCCCTGTTGCCATCTGATTGGCTGAACTCCCTGTTGCTGGGTTGACTGCCTGGGAACCCCACTGGCAGTTTGCTTGGACTGCAGTGGTCATGTTTTATAATTGCTACCCAAAGGAAAGCCAAAAATAAAGTGTTTTTTTTTTCTTTAATTTTTTAAATTGATGCATTAGAATTATACATAATAGTGGTGTTCATTTTTTTTATTAGAGCTTTGTAGTTACACATAGTTATTGGGTTCATCCTAACAAACTCATACATTCATGGAAATCAATTTCAGTCAATAATCCCCACCATTTTCCCTCTACCTTTTCCCTCCCATCTTCCCTCCCCTCTCCCGTTCTCCTTCCTCTACTCTTGACTTCCTTTTGCTCATCTATTAATGTACATTTGATTGGTTCTTTATGTTATCCTATCCTTCCCTCCCCCTTTCCTTTATTTTACCTTAGCTTCTACATATGAGAGAAAACATTTGACTTTTGATTTCTGAGTTCAGCTTATTTCACTCAGTATGATAGTCTTCATTTCCATCCATTTACTGGCAAATGCCATAATTTCATTCCTTTTATGGCTGAGTAGAACTCTGTTGTGTGTGTGTGAGTGAGTGTGTGTGTGTGTGTATGTATCTCAGTTTCTTAATCTATTCATCAATTGTTGGGCATCTTTGTTGATTCCATTATTTAACTGTTTTTAATTGTGTTGCTATAAACATTGAGGTGGCTAAATCACTAAAATATGCTGAATTTAGGTCTTTGCAGAAAATGCCAAGGAGTGGGATAGCTGGGTAATATGGTTCCATCCTTAGTTTTTGAGGAATCTCCATACTGTTTTCCAGAGTGGTTCCCATCAGCAGTGTACAAGTGTACCTTTTTCCCAATGACCTCATGGCATTTATTGTTTGTATCCTTGACCATTGTCATTCTGACTGGAATGAGATGAAATCTTAGTTTATGTTGATTTGCATTTCCCTGATTGCTAGAGATGTTGAACATTTTTCATATATTTGTTGGCCATTTTATTAAGGATTTTTTGCATCTATGCTCATCAGGCATATTGGTCTGTAGTTTTCTTTCTGATGGGTCTTTGTCTGATTTTGGTCTTCATAAAATGTATTTGAGAGTGTTCCCTCTCTTAAATTGTTTTTTAATTCCTCTGTGTGCAATTTGTCTTTGAATATTCCTTGATGTGCTAGCTTGGTGCTTAAGAGTTCTTTTAGTTTATTCTTGTTATTGGAAAGTTTTTATTTTCCCCTCAAATTTGAAATAGAACTTTACTGCATATAATAACTATGACTGGCAATTGTTTTCTTTTAGGGGTTATAATATCCCATTCCAAGCCCTCCTCGACTTTAGGGTCTGAGTTGAGAAATCAGAAGCAAGGCTTTTTAAATGTGACCCAATGTTTCTCTCATGGTTTTTAATATTCTTTCCTTATTTTCTATGTTAGATATATTGGTTAAGATATGTTTTGGTGAGCTTCTCATTTAACTAAGTCTGTTTGGGTATTGTTAGCCTCTTGTATGTGGATATCTAATTTCTGATACAGGAAAAGTTTTCTGTAACTGTCTCATTAAAAATATTCTTTATGCCTTTGGTTTGTATCTCCATGTTCTCTTCTGTTCCAGTGATTCTCAGGATTGGTCTTTCACTGTTGTCCCAGAGTTCTTGTATATTCTGGTTATGTTCTATATTTTTTTCCCCTTTTGTTGCATTCTGTGTAGTCAAGATCATATACCCTGTCTTCAAGGCCTGAAGTTTTGTCTTCAAGGGCTGAGGTTCTATTTTCTATGCAATCTAATCTGTTAGTGATGCCTTCAAGTGAGTTTTAATCTGATTGTGTCTTTAATTCAGAAAAAGAGAGACAAGAGAATTAAACAAATGAAAATAAATAGAAAACCAAACCAAAATATATAATCCAAAATGTATAATCATTTCTGAGAGTTCTGCTTGGTTTCTTTCTACTATTTCTATTTCTTTATTTAGGTGGTCTTTCTTCTGTTGGCTCTCTCAATTCCTTCCTTAGATCTTCTTCTAGTTCACTAAACTTTGTAATGATCAGTTTTGAATAATCTTTCTCTGGACTTCCAACCACCTCACTATCAGTGGGATTCTTTGTTGGGGACTGTGGATTTTGAGGGGAGATTTGTTTGCCTCTTTCCTCATGTTTTCAGAGGTCTTGGACTTTCATATCAATTGAGGTAGATTCCCCTACTTCGTTTTTTGCACATGTTCTTTTATGTGTAATTATCTTCTTTGTCCTGGGACTTTTCCCTGTTGTTGATGTATGATTAGATGCTAAGGGGTGGGACCTGAGTTCCCTCTCTGATTGTTCCTCTTGGGTCCTTCTTGATGGTTAGGGGCTTTTGTCTCTTCACTTCTTTGAGTTGGAGTAATGTCTAGGATTGTTTAGGTTCAGCAGCAGAGTTTCTAACCTGTGAACTTTTAGTGTCCCTGTAGGTTCCCAGCACCTCACAGAATGGGGTGAAATAAATAATAGTAACAACTGTTGCAGACAGTACAGTGTTAAACACTCAGTTCCTACTATGATGTCTTCAACATTAATTACCATCAATATACAAGAATAGTGGGTTCAGCAATTGTCAATATTAAAAACAATAATCATGCACTAGCTCTGGCTTTAATGCAAACACAAAGTGTCAACTATATCCTCCACAGCAGTAATGATTGTAATTAGCATTAATGGTAGGAGCGAAAGTTATATAAGCCAATTAGTTCTGAAAGATGGTAAAAATACAGTTAATTAGGGGAAAAGAAAATGTGTTAGGAAGTTAGAAAAGAGTTTGTAATTTCAAAAAGTTAACAGTATATAGAAGAGATGAAGCAGGTGATGTTTATATGGAACTAAAGGAAAAAAAATAGAAGCAGGGTATTGGGAGAGAGGAAGAGAGAACAATAGAATTTCACTGTTAGGAGAAGAAGAGAGACAAGAGAAGTAAACAAATGAAAATAATACAAAACCAAACCAAAATGTATAATTCAACAAACCGGAACTCTCAAAAGACAGTGCTAGGAAAAAAAATAACATTTTAAAAATCTAAAAGTGAGAGGAAAAAGAAACAAATAAGTGTATGTATCCATACATCTCTCTTTCTCTTCCTCTCCCCCCTCCTCTCTCTCTATATATATAGATATATATATCCCTGAACCAATCAGCACAGCCAGAATTCACATATGTTTGTGCACACCCACACAAACACACAAGGAAAGAATAGACAAAAATAATTTTTAAAAAAATACTAATATCTTAATGAAGAAACTGTCTCCACTGACGTAATCAAAATAGTTGACCATATTGGGTGGTCACTGTCTTTGTCCAACAGTCTTTCTTCCTAATTCTTGAGTTATGTACTGATAGAGCAAGGGGTGGGTCGTTATTAATCCCTTCCGGTTTTTGCAGTGCTCTCTCAGCTGCCAGTTGGAACAACCTAAGATTGAAGCTGTTTGATGTAGGACCCCACTTCCCTTCTCACTAGAGGTGGATGAGTTAGGAAGTACTGTCAGTTGGACTAGTTTGGTGCCCTCCCAGGGTACAGCTTCTGCAGCATTCTGTGAGGGGAGTTCCAGCAGGTGGCGCTGATGTCTAATCAGTCCTCAAGGGCTTTATTGGGTGGGCCTTTAGAGAGACTAGATTGACCCATCATCCCTAGGGCTAGCATAGCAAGCCATCTCTTCCACAGGTCCAATTCTCAGAAGCCTCCCAAGAAATCCAGTCATGGGGCAGGAAGGGGGATCCTCCACTCACTGCTGCCCAGGGGCGCAGTCCTCCTGGGCTTAGTCCCTGGGTGTATTCACCCCACCCACTCAGACTCCTGGCCTGCTTCAGCTGGTCTTGAAGCTGCCAGACACAAAGGAGAAGTGAACTGGGCTCTCCTTCTTCCTTCCCACTCGAATCTCCCTGGGGATAGTCTACTCCTCCATGTCTGTTTCACTCAAGTTCCAACAGACCTAGTCTTGGTCCCTCGATAGGCACCTGTTGGGGTATTTTGACCATGTGTGTTTGTGTGTGTGTGTGTGTGTTTCTGATCTCCTGGGTCCTGCAGTCTCGGCAGTGGAGCACTCACCCCAGGGTGACTCCTGCCTTAGCTCTCTGTGGCCAGCTGAGATACAGGGCTCGATTTTCAAGCACCAGCACACTGTGCAATGTGGATCAGCTAAGATTAGGCAGCATTTTTGATCTTAGGTTTTTCTGTACCAAAACTGTGCCCCCACCCCCCGCAATGTGGTGAATCTGATGTATCTTTCTTTTTCTTTTTTTTTTGATTGTACCCAAATTTCTGAGTCCCTAAGCTGCTTTGAGAGTCCAATATTAGATTTCACTGAAATCACTCATTCACCTACCTCTCTGAGAAGCTGAATAGCACTTCTTTGGTCCCTTGCCACAGTGCAGCTTGGAATGCATCTTTCCTCTATTCTGCCATCTTCGTCTCCTCCCCACCCAATAGTGGAATTCATTATGACATTCACACATGCACATAACATAATTTCCTCAATCTCCTTACCTAGTACCTTCCTTTTCCCTCCCCTCCCCCCTTCCCTGTCCTGATCCATTTGCTGTGCTCTATTAATCTCTCTTCTATCATCATCATCATTTTAATGAGCACATTCTAATTATACATATATAAGTGGAATTCATTGTGGTATATTCATACATGGACATAGTATAACTTGGTTGATTTTTGTTCCCTGTTACTTCCCCATGACCTCCCTTCCCCCCTTCCCCCTCCAGCTTCTTCCTTTTACTCTATTGGTCTCCCTTACCAAAAAAAAAAAAAAAAAAAAGTATCTTCTTTTGCTGTGTGGTACTGGGAGGTGCTCAAATTCTCTACCACTGCTATATCTCCAGCCCCCAAAAAGGAATTATTTTGTTGATTAAAATATATTTTTCCCTTGGCTATGACAGCATTTTAATTTAAAAAAAAATCTTGTTTTCAGGTTAAATGAAGGACATACGGTGTATTTGGAACGCCATATTTGTGGGCGGTTGTTTGGTGAAAAATTCAGACATTTTCATGCTCTGGGAGGATGGGGTGAACTACAGAATTCGGTAAATAAATTGAACTTTTAAAAGCATTCATCCAAAGTTGTATAGTTGTAAAAAATTGAGTTTGTAAAGTATTTATACCAACTAGCAACAAGGAAGTCATTTTTACAGCTGTGGAAAATGAGACAGATGCAGGTAAAATCCTCTGTTGGCATATCATTGAAGATAGTGTTCATGACCTAACTTGAATTGGGAGTTATGGGATCCCATTGGATCTTTGCTGTTAATACAGCTGAATATGTTTGAATTTTATTTTATATACTTATGTCATTTTTAAGTGCTTTGTCCTGAGAACTGAATTTGCTGACCAGGCATTGAATCACTTTTCTAGATTTTGTGGAAAGGCTTCCACAAGTTTTGACAACATTATCAGTGTCTCCAATCTGTAAGTTTGTTTGAGTTCTGCAGTCCCCTGAAGTAGTTATGCTATTGAGTGGAGCAATACTTCCTTAAAAGCTCGTTTGCTTGGTGATACCATCTTTATATCTGAACATTCTTGGTACTTCATATCCTGCAGATAAAAACTTTTGGGGAGACACATCCTTTCACCAAACTTGTAGTTGATCTGACAGACGTGGACCCTGATGTGGCCTATTCCTCAGTTCCCTATGAGAAGGGGTTTGCTTTACTCTTTTACCTGGAACAGCTTCTTGGAGGACCAGGTAAGTGTTGGCATTTTCTGGATTTTGTTTTTTTTCCCTTTTGGAGGATAATGTGTGAAGAATAGGGAAGAATTATAAACAGTTATTTTCTTGTTATACTTCTGGTTCATTCGCTAGAGAAATCTGCATTGCTTTCTAAGGTTACTTTTATACTTAAAACTTTGAATAACCTGAGCTTTATATAATGCTGCTTGACTTAAAAAACAAATCTCAACAGAATTTTAAGGATGATATTATGTACTTGTTGAAAAAATTTCTATTTTATAAGTGATTTTTAAGAGTAGCAAGTAAGAGCACATCAACCCCACCCACTCCCCAGGGTGGTGCCAGTTTTAGCAATCTGCTGTGTTTGGCTCCAAACCATATTCTAAGTGTAGATGATTAAGCAGACAAATACACATGGTTATTTCCATTACAAAAAAAAAAACTGGATCATAAGTAGTTCCCTCTTAATCTTGGTTCCACTTAGCATAGTCTCAGTTCCTAGCAGTCAACCATATAGCAAAACTGGCACGAATTTCTTTTTCTTTCTTCACAGTTTCATGAACAAAAGATTCCTTCATACTGTAGATCTTAGTAACCTCAAAATATGATTTTTGTCTTTCCTTATTAAGCTGAGAACTTTCACCTTTCCACTTAAAGGAAGCACTTGATGGCTTTCCTGTGGTGTGTTTGAACTGTCCTCTGGTCAGAAGAGGATGGTTGCTTTTACACCTTGTGCTGTGTGTTCCTGTTCTGTCCTCATGTGTCCTTCCCTTACCTATAACTAGGACTTCTCTTCTCCCTTAAAATTATATATTTTCACTCTTAAAGCCCTCATTGGTTTCCCTATTCTTTGAGTATTCTCTGTTCTTTGTGGTTAATAGTACAATGCTGAGCCCCAAAAGTAAGTCAGTTAATTACTTTTCTATGAATTGATTGCTTATGTTTTGCTTTTAGAGGTTTTCCTAGGATTCTTAAAGGCTTATGTCGAGAAATTTTCTTACAAGAGCATAACCACTGATGACTGGAAGAATTTCCTGTATTCCCACTTTAAAGATAAGGTTGGATTAAAAAATATTTTATTTTGCATGTTTAACATAGCTTTATTTATTTATTATTTGTTAGGCTAATTTGAATTTCTTAAGAGTAGCATTGGTCCAGGATTCGCTTTTAGACTCATTCTTTTTTTTTTTTTTTAATATATATATTTTTTAGTTTTAGGTGGATACAATAATCTTTATTTTACATTTATGTGGTGCTGATGATCAAACCCAGTGCCTCATGCATGGTAGGCAAGCTGTCTACCACTGAGCCACAATCCCAGCCCATAGACTCATTCTTTAATTGCATTTTTTTAAAAATGTGATCTCAATAACATGAACTGATATGTAGAATTTTCCTATTTCAGAGAGACCCTCAATAATGTGGTTTGAAATTTTACTTTTTGTGTATACTTTTTTCTTATTTTAATTTTTTAATAGAACATTAGTAATGGATATAAATTTATTTTATTTGGATGATATAATACATATATTAATCAGCTATATTTAATCATTTCACATTGCATATGTAAATGAAAACATCATATTATATCCTATAAAAATACACAATGATGATCTGTCAATTAAAAATATTAATTTAAAAAAGGAAGAGACTTAGAAATTGTCTTGATATGGCAGAGTAGAGAAAATTGTAGACTCAAGGACTTGAAAGTTTCAGGTTTTTGGTCTTACTGTTCACAGGTTGATATTCTCAATCAAGTTGATTGGAACGCCTGGCTCTACTCCCCTGGCCTGCCCCCTATAAAACCCAAGTAAGCACTTACTTGAGTGGAGTTCCCTCTCACTCTCCTAAATCCCAGAGCTCCTCAAACTATCTGAAAGGGTTTTATGCCTTCCTTAGCCTGTTACTAGAATGTTGTGACAGCAGAGTTCTGAGGTGTTTAGGCCCTGAGGCCAAAAGACTGACTTCGGTGATTCATAAACATAGATTAGTTGGTTCCACTGCAGTAATTATTGAGTTCCTCCTTTACCCAGCAGCAGCAGTGAGGGACTTAGGAAAGAATAGCTGTTGTCCCTTCCATAAAACTTTTGTCTTCAGAAAAATAACATATGTTAATCATTACAACAGTGTTACAAGTTATTATTGCCATTTCCAGAGGAGGCTAATTAGGTTTAGTTCATTTGCCCAAGCTTGCCTGAGGTTGCTCAGCTAGTAAGTAGTAGGAGTTGAGATTCAAGCCCTGGTAGTCCTACCCCTCTAATGTATTCCTTTCTAAAGTAAACACCCTACCCTAGTCTTCATCAGTCATGTGAAGACTTTGACTTCTGCGTGTTCCAGCTTCTTGCTGCTTTCCTTCAGGTCACTAAAACTGCTTACCAGCCACTCTTACATAAACAGTCTAGTGCAACTGATGCATAGGGGAGCAGCAGGAAATGAGGTAGAAGAATAGATGTCATGGTCATGTGTATTTGGAAAGCATCTTAAATGGCCAGGCTGGGAGGAGTTTGGTTTTGGGAGATACCAAGAGCTTGGGCATGGAAGAGATAACCAGAGCTCCTCATTAACCAGGAGGTCCTGGGTATTGTGAACTGTCGTGTGAAACAGGAGGTCAGAAGCTGGGGAAGGGTCATGTCAATAGTACTGTTTTTAAAGTTTGTTTTGGAAACAGGCAGATGGCATAAATCATCAGTAAATTTTTATTTATGTATTTATTTTTGATACTAAAAATTGAAAGGGGCACTTTACTAATGAGCTACATCCCCCCCCCTTTTTTTTTTTTGGTAGATGGTAGTACCTTTGTTTTATTTATTTATTTTTATGTGGTGCTGAGGATTAAACCCAGTGCTTCACACATGCTAGGCAAATGGTCCACCACTGAACTACACCCCCAGCCCCAGAAACTTCTAACGTCTACAATAAGTCACCAAAATAATGCTTTTTTCCCCTAACACTTCCTAGTTTAAGAAGTGCCATCAATACATTATCTTCTTACCAGAGATCATGAGGGCCTGAAGTAATGCAAGGCTAATGGGGAAAAAAAAAAAAAAAAAAGAAGAACTGAGATGGGAAATGTTTCAGGGGTAGAATCTATTGGCAGCTGATTGACCATGGTGAACAAAGTAGGAATTAAAACTGATGGGGCAAAGAGGTCTTAGTTGAAGATTCAGTCCAATCCAATACACATTGAGAAACAGGCACTATTATGATGGATGATGAATAAGGAACCCACAGTAAGTATTTCTAAAATATTTAAATATTTATTAAGTGCTATAGATGAGAAAATATTAATTTTAAGTAGTTCCGGATTTGGACATCAGCCCAGAGATGATTTAACAAAGAATAATACTAGAAGTAAAGCGTAGAACCTTAGTGGATCTTCATTTGAGAGCTAGGAAAGAGAAAAGATATGAACAAAATTGGCTAAAATCAAAAGGAGCTTGCAGATAGTAATTTGAAAGTGATAGAGTGGGCAGCAATGTAGTGTATTGTAAAAATAGGAGGGAAAAGGAACCAGAGGGAAAAAAAACATTGAATTTAAAGTTAGAAATCTTTTCAAAGACTTTTAGTTTCAGTGGCCTGATTGGAGCAAAAGAGAGTTGCAGACAGTTGAGTGAATCAACTGTTGGCCATTGGTTTGAAATTTAAAAAAATCTGGGTGAAAAATAAGTTCTTAAAGGGTATTTCTCTGATACCACCATTGCTATGGGATCCTTTTTGATTAGTTCATTCTCTATCCCTGAATATTACTTCCGTGTCATACCAAAGTGCTAGAGGAACCCTGGAATCATTTATACACCCAGGGATCTTATAAAGAAAGATTCTTTGAAAACCCTAAACCACAGAAAATACTTTGCTCCATTGGAGCACAGAATGTTGGTTTCCAAGTCCACTGATCTTTATGTACTCTCATCACTTGTCTATATTGAAATGTCTTCTCAGGTCTATCCACTCACTGCACCACCAACCCTCTAGTTCAAACCCATGTCATCACCTCCGCCTGGAAAACTGCTCTGGCTATGCACTTGTGTCCCTCTGCCCCTCCCTATCCTCCACACAGAGCTAGTGCAAACCTTCAAGCACACACCTGTATTGTGCCATCCCCTGCTTAGCAATCTTCACAGGCATCCTGTTGGTTTGGGGCTAAGGCTAATCCTGTAATGGACACTACAAGGGTCCTGACACTCTGCTCCTTTTGCTTCAGTCAGAATGGCAGTTTGGGGATCTCTCAAAATTCTCCACACTCGCTTGGACATAGGCCCTGAATCACACTATTCTTTCCACCTCAGGCCTCTTTGCTCAGTTAATTGCAATCTCAGCTTAAGAACCATTCCTCATGGAAGCATCTCTTGACCTCTGTGACCAGGTTGGATCTCCCATTCGAGAGCTTCTTGGTGCTGGGTATCGCCTCTTTATCGTGGTTGTCACGGTTTTAACTTTACACTTATTCGTGTGACTGTGAAAGCCTTTCCCTTCACAACACTGTAAGGCTCATCTCTGATTTTGTACATTACTTTTCTTAGGGTTTTACGGTAAATAGGGGTTGCTTCTTTTCCTTGGGCTTATCCTTAACTCAGTTCTTTTAATTACACTGAGAAGAAAATTTCAGGATACTAAGCCAAAAGTTTCCCTCTGTCCTGTTGTTGTTTAAGAAATCATTGCTGAAGAATATTGTCATAGAAGGTGATTTACTGTCTGAGGCCTTGAGAACCTCTGATCCCTCTTGTTCTTAAAGGCAAACACAGTGGTTTGCGTACTTCCACAGCCTGACTACTGCATGAAGATAAACTAGTTGCTGCTTCAGAAGAAGGAGGTGTGTTGCCCTCTCTGTTCTGTCCCCTAGGAAAGAACAGGAAACCCAGTCTTTAAAGCAGATCTAGTAGTAACTCCTAATTAAAACTTCACTTCTCTTAGGCCCCAAGTGGCAGGTGTTTCCCTGTTCTCTAAAGATGTTTCACAGCAAGCAAGCCTGATTTATGAACAAAAAGGGATGTTTCACAAGAATTTGGCACACGTTACGTGTTCTATTGTTGCAAAATGTACAGTTTATTTCCTAAGATGGGAGTATACATATATTGGTATAACTCAGTTTGCTTAATTCTTTTAAATCACAGTGTAATTCTCTTAAATAGTCTTCATTCACTTTCTTCTGAAAATGAAGGAATGCAGTCATTACACAATGATTTTGGCTTTCTCAAGGGTCTAGCATATGGAATAGTGCCTGTTATCTAGTGGGTACTTGCCAGTCTGCTGGTTGATGAGAAGGCTGGAACAAGAGAAAGTAAAATCCATGAGAATGGGACTTTGTGTTGTGCCTCATGTTATCTTGAGTGCCTAGATCTGTTCTTGCCAGAGAGTGAATGCTAAGTGTGCTCCGTAGACTCCAACTACTTTGCCATGCACTCCTTGAGCATGTCACAGCCTTGTCCTGGGTGTTGCTTTGGTATTCCCTCAGGATAGTCAGACATTTCCTTCATGTCTACTTGGATCTTTAAGTTCTTAGATAATGCCATAATACTTCAAGTCAGGTCAGAAATTTCCACTTCCAGTGGCAGGCTGGTGCTTGCTGGGGTGGAGGTTAGGTTGGCTGTGCCATGAGGCCTGGGATGCCTGGTGTCCATGGGCAAGTTCCCTGCTAGCCCCAGTCTTGACGTGGTGCTCGGACTGTAGCTGTGTCCGCGTGTTCTGATGCCTTCTCGTACTAATCTGACTACTGGAATCACCAGTAGTAAAGTAAAATACTCAAGGCGCTCCAGCACAGATGATGGCTACATTGGCCTTCAGTTTAAGAAAGCCCTCCTAAGATCCCTTATAAGGGTATAGCACTTGCCACTGTGCTATTTTTGATCGGCGCCTTTCTCATTATCATAGGCTCCCTCCTGTTGTCAGGCTACATTAGCAAAGAGTGGGCAGACCGGTCTGTTCCTGTCCTGATCATTGGCATTCTGGTGTTCCTGCCAGGATTTTACCATCTGCTCATCACCTACTATGCAGTTAAAGGCTACAAGGGTTACTCCTCCGATGATATTCCAGACTTTAATGACTAACACTTCAGCCCTAAGACAAGTCACAGTGGGACTGAACCCAGGTTTAAAATATTGATCAGAAACTATGCGTAAGGGCTGAGGAATTATGCAGTTTTCAGATGTTTGACAAAACAATGGCCAGAGTTTATGAGTCCATCCCAAAAATGTTCCCTGAGCTTACTTAGCTAATTAGGAAACAATGTGTTTTATCTGGCCCTGGCAAAACCCACATGAATTTGTATCATGGAAGAATAGCAATGCTAATTATCTGGGAAAGCAGAAGATTATTTTGTAGTGGAAAGTGTTACCATTCCTTCCTTCTTTAGAGTTAGCATTTCTTTTAAATAGTCTTCATTGTCAATTTGTTATTGTAGCAAATGGAAGAGTGTGGTATGTCTGATTTCTTAGTTACTAAGTAATTTATTTTTTAAATATCAAAAACTCTTATCCCCTACACTTAACTCTACCTTCACATTCTGGTGGAAGACCTCCATAAAATCACATATTAGTGTGGACCCATCTGTAATATTTTTTACTTTTTTCTTAGTAACAGGAAACAGGAATTTTTAAAGCCACAGAGTAAGTTTTCAAAGAATAAGCTCTATCTCTGATAACCAATCCTTGGTCAGGTCTGATCTTGTTTCCCAATGGGTTGGCTTGCATATAATTTGGGTCATTCTGTCCTTTGTAGATCAAGATGTTCTATATATCATGCCTTTAAAGACTGGACTTTTGGCTGTTCCCTAATGAAAACTGAAGATAAATTGTTGCTACTTAGAGTGTATAACCCTATTGCTAGCACCTGGTACTATAGTGTCATTCTGCTGAAGATCTCAAGACTTGACTTGGATCCCTGGAGAACCACATCCTTAGGTTGATTCTGTTTCTTTGCTTGAAAAAAGTAACTTACATTCAAACCAAATTAAAATGTCAGAATAAAAAAAAAATTCCTATTTCCTTCACTTTGTAGTTGTTTATCTTTATTTAAAAGGAACTTTGAAATATAAGTGCATTCTGTAGCTCTAACACTGCATTTATGCAAAAACGTGCACATTTATAAAATTTTAACATTTTAATATTTATTTATTTATTGCAGTTATGACATGACTCTGACAAATGCTTGTATTGCCTTAAGTCAAAGATGGATTACTGTGAGTAGTATCGTGTGATTTTTTTTTTTTTTGGGGGGGGGGGGCTCCTTTTTAAATTGTACAAATATGTCTCTACTAGTTGGGGTTGTGCTTTAAATAGTGAACAGAAAGGCTATTTGAAAGAGAAGTTTGCTCAAGCTGATACTATCTCCACCCTAAATGTATAAAATTAAGTTTCATGGGAGGAAAATTTTTTTCCTCTTAAGTCACTGATAAGATGCTACTTCAGACATAGCAATTACACATACCAAGTAAATCTAAAATGATCTTGGGTGACTGCAGTGGGAAAAATTGAGGGACTTTGCTTGTCATTAGCTTTGTTCATTTTTCTAAAAATTCCTAAAGAAGAGCTTCTTCATGTATGTATTGAAACATAACTCTTTTTTTTTTTTAAGTTGTTGATGGACCTTTATTTTGTTTACTTATATGTGATGCTGAGAATCCAACCCAGTGCCTCACACAAGCAGTCTATCACTGAGCCACAACCCCAGCCCCCTGAAACATAACTTTTTTTTAATATGTATATATTTGGTTTTTTTTAGTTGTAGTTGGACACAATACCTTTATTTTACTTATTTATTTTTATGTGGTGTCAAGGATCAAACCCAGTGCAGCACACATGCTAGATAAGTGCTCTACTACTGAGCCACAACCCCAGTCCCCTGAAATATAACACTTAAGAAAATGGAGTAAAGATGCGCCCTGGATAACTCTTTAATGGAAAATAAGAAAAAAAAAATAGCAGTAGTTTTATTCCAATTATTTGCAACAGATTTTGATGTAGCTGTTTGAAATTTGTTTTGAAACTTTATTCAACAGTATTCCTTGGCAGTCTTCATCATTCAGAATATTATACCTGGCCTGGGGCTGTAGCTAAGTGGTAGAGCACTTGCTTAGCATGGGTTCCATCCTTAGCACCAAATAAAAATAAATAAAGGCATTCTGTCCATCTACAACTACAAAAAGGAAGTTTAAAAAAAAAATGCTATACCACACATTTTTCAGGATACAGAGATGAACTTGCCTTTGGAGTGTCTGTAGTTTAATTGAAGAAGTTAGATTCTTATATAAATAAATGTCATGCTAAGCAGTAAGTGATAAGCAGCATGAGAAAGATACAGATGAAGTAATAGGAAAGAAAGTGCCTTTTCTACCCCCAGGATGGGGATTGGCATGAGGGATTGCTGCTTACAGGGCAGGATATTCCTGCTGGATCTGAATATGGCTTGGGCATGGACAAGGTGGAAGAGGACATTCTGGGTGAGAGAGAGAATGTTTAAGAAGGTTGTTATAAATTAGTTGGCATGCTTTTTGTAATGTTTCTTTACTTTGGAAACGGCCATACTTCACAAGGGGTGTTTGTGTGTGTATATATTTATTTATTTTAAAAAGAGAGTGGCCATTACTCTATTCTTGCTATTAATAGTCTTTTTTCTTAGATTTCACACATCACATTTTAGGAATTATTAGCTTTTTAAGTTAGAGTAACATAATCTCAGGATTATATAAGTAGCTCAAGCTTAAATTTATTTTGTATAATGCTCACCTGTGCATTTCTGTCTTTTTCTTAATTTTTACTTTATGACAGATAAACTAATAATATTACTAAATTGTATAAAACCAGAAATAACTAGGTAACTTTTTTTTTAAGGCCAAAGAAGAAGATGTAAATTCATTCACTGCCGCAGACTTGAAAGATCTCTCTTCTCATCAGTTGAATGAGTTTTTAGCACAGATGCTCCAGAGAGTAAGTACTAGCTCAAAAAATGAGAAATTAAAATGGACACAGAAGCACAGCATGTATGTTGTGCCTACCTTGGAAAAATATTAATGTGGAAATTCATAGGAAAAAAAGCAATTTATATAATTATTTTAAAAAGCATTTATTAAATTCCTAATATGTTTAATATTGAGATTATTACTAAAATATTTAAGAAAGACTACACCTTTGTTCTCAAAAAGCTTGTAATTTGTGGGAAGGGGAACATATATAAAATTTAGCAATAAAAGGAAATATATTTTAGTTCTAATTTGAGAGAGTTTAATTAGTACAGAAGAACTCATTTCCATTTGGGGTCATCAAGGAAAGATTTTTGAAGGAGTGAGGTTTGATTTGGAGGGAGGGAAGGAAGTATGCAAATTGGAGAGAGCATCAAGGTACCCAGTGTTGAAGAGTAAGCCGTTGGGTTGGTGAGGAAGTCAGTGAAACTATCACTGAAAAGACTGGTAAGGACCAGAATCTTAAACAAGCTAAATCAAGAAGTTTAGATTTTATTCTGGTCAGTTAGAAAGTGAAAAGGTTCTCAAATTCTTAATAGAAGAGTCACTTGATGAAGTGGTGGGTAATGAAAACTAATGTAGTGACATGAGGACCACAGAGTCGTGAAGTTGGTTGGGAGGCGTGAGGAGGGAGCTGATGTTGGGGAAGAGTCCAGGCCTGTGAGAGAGATGGTGCAGGATGAAAGCACAGGTTTTGTGACTGACTGGATTTGAGGGGTAACAGGAAATAATCCAGGCAGATTTTAAGGTAATTAAAAGAACTCATGAGACTAGAAGGTGGTGCATTTTGAATGGGGAAATAATGACTGGGTCTCTATGTATTATATTAAGGGGGATTCCAGTTTAAGAACCTCAAAGGAGATGGAGATTTCAAATAATTTCCTTTGGGATTGAAAGATGAAGAATAGGATTTTGAGGGAGCAGGGGTCTCATTGATGTAAGATACTACCAGTTTTTAGTGCATGGCGTCATCATGGTTTCATAAATTTCTATAGCACTGCTATGTGGCCTAGGACCAAGAAGAGAGAAATCCTGATGCGGTGACTTGGGAATGGGTGCAGCAAAACCTGGGTCAGGGAGCCTCAACAATGACCTTATCCAGGTGGCATACCTGGGTATATTTGAACATATCCATAGAGATGCTAATAGTCTAAATAATTTGGGGTAGGCCTGGCAGTTAGTGAGAACAGAGACCATGAGTGAGTGTGAAGTGGGTCCTGTAAGGTAAGGAGGCCGCCGCTGGAGAGGAGAGTTTCTGTCTTCTAGCAGCACCTCTGCCTGTCCTCTGCAGGCACCTTGAACTCTCTATCTGTCCAGACTAAACTCATCTCCTTTCTTTCCTTCACCCAAACTTGTCCCCCCTTTTAGTGTGTTAATAGCACAGGAAGTTCATGAGCCCCCAAAATTGTATATAGAAGTTTGTATTTTTATGGTAAATGTATTTCCCTCACTTATAGTAGAGGTGCATATTATTCATTAGCTTGCAAAGGGTCTATAACATAAAAGTTTAAGAACTGACATTTTGTAAGGATATAGGTAACTTAAAAGTGATTTCGGAGGACATATATAAAGATAAAGCCAGAGGCAGTCCGTGAGGAAAAAAATTAGGAACTATGATTTAATCTGGAGAAGTAGAAAAATTTAAGCTATATAATATGTAGAGAAATACTTGAAAGACTAGAGAGTCTGGAAGGTAATATTTATACCAAAAAGTCTGAGGAGAGTAATTCTCATTTATTTCTTTTAAGTACCTTATAAAGTAAATTATCCCTGTGTTCCTAGTAAAAACCTCCAGAGTAAGTTTGAACAAAACTTACTTTAATAAATATTTGTTTCTTTTACTTTTTATCTAACTTACTTCGCTATTATAAAATATTTAGAATTTTAATCTGGCTAAGAATTTCTCTCCAGCTCCTTTCTTCCAAGAAATCCTGTTGAAATGATACGTTATGCTTCTGTATTTTGCTCTTAGGCACCTCTTCCATTGGGGCACATAAAGCGAATGCAAGAGGTGTACAACTTCAATGCCATTAACAATTCTGAAATACGATTCAGGTACATCATTTTAACTTGTCTCTGTGGAAGAAAGCAGAACACTGATTTAAAATCTGGAGAAGGAAAGCAGAGTACGCACCAACCATGGGTCTTGAGAAATCCTTATCAATTTCCTTCATTGTTATAAATAATTATAGTGGTATTTATGTCTATAAGACAAGAATATTAATATTTTGTTAGACTTTGTTATAAGCTTTTTGCCTTAAAAAGAAAATTAGAATGAAGGATTCAGTGGTAAATGGGCTTTCTTTCTCAGCCAGCTAAATTGAATAGTTGGGAATAGTTAGAAAACTTTGATTCTGTTATAAGTTAATCTTTCTTAAATCAAATTTGTAGTGTGAGGTTTAAACAAAAGTTCAGTTCCTTGAGAAATTGCATTGATAAAGCACATGAGCACCTCTATAAGCCAAATCTTTTAAAATATGATCTTTTTTTCAAGAACCAACTCCGCTTCCTTCTCTTCTCCAGTAACTAAATTGTGTATAAATATATGGGTGTGAGATTCTCAGAATAAAGTGGTGTGCAATATGACTGTAATGGGATTATTCATCTTTACATTTCCTTTGTCGTTTCCTGTTCCTTCTTTCCTATTTTCTCTCCCATGCCCCCTAAAAATCCACCTTTCAGATGGTTACGGCTCTGCATTCAATCGAAATGGGAGGAAGCAATTCCTTTGGCTCTAAAAATGGCAACTGAACAAGGAAGAATGAAATTTACCCGACCCTTATTCAAGTAAGACCACATCAAACTGTGCTTCATATTTATACATGAAATCAGAAGAATAATCAAAAATTTTGTAAAATGCAGTGTTTAAAAATTTTTAACTTTGTTAAAGTTCATTTTTATAGATATCATTTTGGAAGAGGAATTCACACTTCTGATTGTTTAAAATTTGAAATTATTTTATTAGCTTTTTTAGAAGCATTATTATTGACCAAATAGAGTTAGACAATGATAAAAAGGATATAAATTAAAGATGGTCTTATATACAGAGAAGGATTTTTAAAAGAAATAGAAGATATTGGTGAGTAGGTATGAACACAAAAAAGTGTCTAAAACTAAATGCAAGGAGATAGATGCCAGCAGATTAGGTCAAACATTTTTTATTCAAATGTTGCTAAGAAGTGCAAGAGCAGGTTGCTTGACATATAATAAAAGATGCCTGGTGCAGGGGGGAAAGTCATATGTTGGCAGCAAGATGGAACTTAAAAATATCTTTGAAATACTTTCACTATGTATTTGGTCTATGTTCTGAAAAAAATATAATCATGACATAAATATCCATGATTAATTTGTTTTTAATTTACTTCACAAGTTTAAAATTTGGCAGCACAAGTCATCCATTTTTTTAATATGGCCACAAAATTCATATTTTAAGTAAAGTATTTCATCAAAGCATTATTATTTCACTATGGTTAGTATTTTCCTTCTCAAATTGTTTGAAATTTTCTGAAATTCTTTTTCTAAATTTACGATTTTTATACTTTTAAAATCTCGATGAAAAAATAAACTTTAAAAAGCCAATTTTTTGAAGCTGAACCCCTTTCTCTCGCCATGCACAAAAATGGATCAAAGAGCTTGATATCAAATCAGAGACTCTGCATCTGATAGAAGAAAAAGTTGGCTCCAATCTACATATTGTGGGGTCGGGCTCCAAATTCCTTAATAGGACGCCTGTAGCCCAAGAGTTAATAACAAGAATAAACAAATGGGACTTACTTAAACTAAAAAGTTTTTTCTCAGCAAGAGAAACAGTAAGAGAGGTAAATAGGGAGCCTACGTCCTGGGAACAAATTTTTACTCCTCACACTTCAAATAGAGCCCTAATATCCAGAATATACAAAGAACTCAAAAAATTAAACAATAAGATAACAAATAACCCAATCAACAAATGGGCCAAGGACCTGAACAGACACTTCTCAGAGGAAGACATACAACCAATCAACAAGTACATGAAAAAATGCTCACCATTTCTAGCTGTCAGAGAAATGCAAATCAAAACCACCCTAAGATACCATCTCACTCCAATAAGATTGGCAGCCATTATGAAGTCAGACAACAATAAGTGCTGGCGAGGATGTGGGGAAAAGGGTACACTTGTACATTGCTGGTGGGACTGCAAATTGGAGCGGCCAATTTGGAAAGCAGTATGGAGATTCCTGGGAAAGCTGGGAATGGAACCACCATTTGACCCAGCTATTGCCCTTCTTGGACTATTCCTTGAGGACCTTAAAAGAGCGTACTATAGGGATACTGCCACATCAATGATCATAGCAGCACAATTCACAATAGCTAGACTGTGGGACCAACCCAGATGCCCTTCAATAGATGAATGGATAAAATAAAATGTCGAATTTATACACAATGGAGTATTACGCAGCACTAAAAATGACAAAATCATGGAATTTGCAGGGAAATGGATGGCATTAGAGCAGATTATGCTAAGTGAAGCTAGCCAATCCTTAAAAAACAAATGCCAAATGTCTTCTTTGATACAAGGAGAGCAACTAAGAACAGAGCAGGGAGGAAGAGCATGAGGAAAAGATTAACATTAAACAGAGACGAGTGGTGGGAGGGAAAGGGAGAGAGAAGGGAAATCATATGGAAATGGAAGGAGACCCTCATTGTTACACAAAATTACATATAAGAGGTTGTGAGGGGAAAGGGGGGGGAACAAGGGAGAGAATTGAACAACAGCAGATGGGATAGAGAGGGAAGATGGGAGGGGAGGGGAGGGGGGATAGTAGGGGATAGGAAAGGTAGCAGAATACAACAGTCACTAATATGGCATTATGTAAAAATGTGGATGTGTAACCGATATGATTCTGCAATCTGTATTTGGGGTAAAAATGGGAGTTCATAACCCACTTGAATCAAATGTATGAAAGATGATATGTCATGAGCTTTGTAATGTTTTGAACAACCGATTAAAAAAAAAAAAAAAAAAGCCAATTTTTAGCTGGGGTGTGGAGCACACCTATAATCCCAGTAATTTGGGAGGCTGTGGCAGGAGGATCACAAGTTCAAAGCCAGCATCAGCAGTTTAGTGTGATGCTGTCTCTAAGTAAAATATATAAAAAGGACTGGGGGTATGGCTCAGTGGTTAAGTGCCCCTGAGTTCAATCCCTGCTACCCAAACAAAAACAAAACAAACAAAAAAAGCCAATTTTTAAAAAGATAGTTTTTAAGGTACATCCTCATACAAGACCAGTGTTTGGCCAGTAAGTGAAAGGACCTTGTTCAAATAATAAAATACTTACATGCTGCCACTCTGGCCCTTCCCTATAAAACCCCAGAATATCTGTGATCTGCCAGTTTAAGGGTCAGTTTCTGGTGCAGAGATTGGCACATGCTACCTAATAGGCCAGGATTTGTGCTTTATTTGGGTGATATTTAGCTATTCCTAACCATCACTTTTAACTTTATCTCTAATATTAACTTAATGTTTGTTTTCCCTTCCTCTGTGTGTGTGTCTGACTCTTTCTCCCTCCCCCTCTCCCTCTTTCCTCTTTCTTTCCCTTCTCTTTTGGCAGGGATCTTGCTGCCTTTGATAAGTCCCGTGATCAAGCCATCCATACCTACCAGGAGCACAAAGCAAGCATGCATCCTGTGACTGCAATGTTGGTGGGGAAGGATTTGAAAGTGGATTAAGGACCTGCCTTTTACTGATTTCCAAAATTTCCTTTTTTTTAAATTGAGTTCATGAAGAAATATAAAACTTCAGCTCATGTCATTAATAAAAATGTCTTTTTATTTGTGGTGTTTTATTGTTTTATCGGTGGCTTTGTAAATTTTCTTCCTTTTTTAAAAAATAGTGGTATATTCTTTATAAATTTTAATGAGTTTTAATCTGTTAATTTACATGGTGTAAATGTTAGAATCAGCTTCATTATCAGTTTTTTTTTCCTCCACATTTTTTACTGGTGCATTCTAGTTGTCCACAATGTTGGGATTCATTGTTACAATTTGCACACAATGTAACAATATATTGTTATTAGTTTTCTAACTATGATCACAAAATATTATATACCTGATGTTTGATCAAAGTTCTTTAATTTAAATCTGCCTTAAACCAAAAATTCAGCATGATGAGAGTTTTGCTTTTAAAATAATCTTAAACATGGACACTCACCACCCACCTGGTGCACGTTGATAGCATGAACTCCCTTACCAAACTGTAAACTCTAGCAGGAGCCTCAGCTCTCCCGCCCTGGGTTCATCTGGCTGATCTGGGAGACTTGTCAACCTTCTTAAGGGATCAGATGGGCACCCTGAGCATCAGCACCTCCATCAGTCTCTCAGGTAGCCTCCTGATAGTCGTTTAATGTGCCTCATGTGTGACCAGCTGGTGTTCTTCACATAGAACCTGCAGAATATAGAAACATACTGAAAACATCCAACTTGAACCGTAGTTAAGACCGGAATCACAGCACCCTTGTGAATGCAGTGTGGTGCCCCAAGCGCCTTGGCACACAATTTAGGAACCACAGCTGTATTGGTTAGGATTCTTCGACAGCAAGTAATGACAACCCAAGTGACTGGAAGTCACAAGGGAAGAGGGAGATTACTTAATGAGACAAGATAGAGGTTACCAGAACCCAAGGACAGGAGACTGTAGCCCATCACTACTCCTGACTCCTCCATTTTTCTGGTGCACAATGTACATCTGGATGGCCCCCGGCTCTGCTGTTTCAAATGATTCCTTCCACGTGGAGAGACCCTCTCAATTCCAAGTTCCCAGCCATGAGGCTGACCCAGTTGGGTCAACCCTGGCCACATAAACTCTAGCCAAGCAGAAAACTGTCTTCGAGTGTAAGCCTGATGGGGGTGTGACATCACCAGACTAAAGGGCTCAGACAGTGACTAGTCTTAAAATAGGAGTGAACAGGGAAGATGAGGTATTAAAATGGCAAGTTCCTGTCCCTCCTGGAATCCTCCGCCATCTCCCTTGCTCCCACTTGCCCTAGTAATGCTGTCCTTTGGGACATAGACCTTCACTGGTCTGTTTCTCAAGGCTCTCCTCTCTCTTGACTTTGCCAGGAATACCAGAGCAGAAAGGTCAGTTCAAGTCCCTGATACATAATCACATTCTGAGTGTTTAGACTCGAACAAATTCATGCACTTAAATAATGCTTTTTAAATATATATATTTTAGTTGTCAATGGACCTTCATTTTATTTGTATGTGGTGCTGAGGATCGAAGCCAGTGCCTCACACATGTTAGGCAAACGCTCTACCACTGAGCTACCACCCCAGCCCCCCCCCCCAAATAATGTTTTTTAAAGTTTCTTTTGCCATATGAGCTTAAAAGAAATGGTACTAAGCTAGTACCATTTTTCAGAAATCCCTTGGGATTCTTGAAGGATGGGGTGGAAAAGTGCTATGAAGAAGGTAGAGGGCGCTAAAGACAAACTTATCTACATACAGGCTTCCCTGGAGTTCACACTGACACTTCAGCTAACATGTTGAGTGTCTTTGTGTCAGGTCTGATACACACATGATTACGGGATGAACAAAGATAAGTAATTTCTATAGAATGTTAAAGGTTGGGGTGGGAAACCTGGGGTGCCATGCTGTACACTGTAATTCCAGCTATTGGAGAGACTGAGGCAGGAGGATCCCAAGTTCAATGCCAGCTGGACAACTTAGTGAGACCTGTCTCCAAAAGAGGCAGGGACATAGTTCAGTGGTAGCACGCTTGCCTAGAAATCTAGCATGCATAGATTTCCCCAGTATTGTGCAAAAAGGTGGACAGGAGGAGATATGCTAAAGCAGCCTAGAAAGGGGTTGCTTCACCAGCCCAGCCAAGGAAGGGTTTAGGAAAGACTGCCCTGGAGAAGAAAAGACCTGAACTGAGACTTCAGGAAAAAAGACATAGCTACCAAGCAGAAAAGTTGGGAAGTGTTGGAGGGAGGGTAACAGGATTCAATGGCTCTGCAATGTCGAGGGCCTGACTTAAATCACTGAGAGCTAGTGTCATCTTGGAATGACTCAAAAGCTGAGCTCAGCCGGGCCTGTCAGCTGGAGTACCCAGGAGTTTGGGTTTTCTTCCAGCATGGGGGTAGGTGGACATCTTATTGGTCTAAGTCTGTATGCATCACCAAACACTGTCACGAAGGAAGGGTGTATTATCTATATTTTGTTCCTAGCACCTCCCATAGAGCTTACTACATAACAGGAGTTCAAGAAATATTTGTTGCATGAATGAATGAATGGGGGCAGGCAGAGAGTAAAGATGGTCTATACCTGAGGACATTCCGTTTTCTCAGAGATGTAGATGTTAGGCTTTCCCCTGAGAGTTAGGTGAATGAAAATTCTTAGGGGAGGGGGAGCGGGGCAAAGGACAGTACTAGGAATCTGCAGGATCTCAGGACTTCTGTAGTGAAATCTTCTACCTGGGTAAACAGAGGTGGCAGTTTGTTTTGATGACCCAGGGCATAGGTTGAGGGGTGCAAAGGGCCTTGAAAATTTGTAAGAAGAGTGATTCAAGTCGGGGAGTGGAGGGAAGAAGGAACCAACCAGAGGTCAGGGTCAAGGTAAGAGAAGGTTAAAGTAGGAATGGGGGGAATTGGAAGGTTAGAAGGTTGAGTCAAAAGGTGGATTACTGGAATTTAAGATGACTTATGTGAGTCAAATTCAGGCAATGACAAATTCCAGGCCACACTCAGGAGGTGAGTGCTTGAAGGACAAGTTTCAATTACTTTCAGGAAGTTGTCCAAGAAAGAGACTATGGGTGTGGGTATGGGTGTTTGTGGGAAGTGGCTGTGTCTCTGTCCAAAGAGTCTGTTGTGGAAACACACTTTTCAGAATTTAATCTTGCAGTAATCACATCTCTATTAAATGGCTTTCTACTGAAGTCCTACTTAGTTAAAATAGTGTACAGTTTTTAATTCCTTCATACTGTCAGAATTCTTTATGCTAGGGATAAATGAATTATGTATTGGGAGCAATTATAGTGGTAATTGATTTGAGATACCCACCTAGGGAGTCTAAATATTGACAAAGCATCAAAAGTATTATGCATGTAGAAGATAGTAATCACAAACATTTCCATAGCATTCCCAATACCCAGAGGCTTTACATGCATGAACTGGCATTATCCTCCCAATGGCCCTTTGAGCTTATCTAGCACTTTCATTATTACCAGTTTACAGTGAGGAAACTCAAGGTAAAACAGCTCAGATATCCAGAACCAGGGTTTGTTCCTAGCCAGCTACTGCAAATTCTGCAGTGAGGAGATAGTCCCTTTGCCTTTGAAAAGGAGACAAAGGCCGATACCTCACTGGCTCTGAGCTAATAAGTCATAGATCTCCAAGCCATGGCCGTCCATTTGTCTAGGTGATGACCTTTACTTGTGAAAATGATCTCTGGCCTTTGCAGTCTTTTTTTTTTTGTGTGTGTGGAGCAAGAGCTTCAGAAGCACTTACCAGTGACAAGGAGTCGTTACTCAATATGTGTTTGTGGAATAAACAAATGAATGAAGATTGCCACACTCCCGGGTGTCACAATTGGCCAGCAGGATGCATTTTGCGGTTGAGTAATTCCAGATAAAGACAGGAACATAGTGTTTATAAGCTGCCCCCCAGTGTAGGAGAATGTATGAAAACAAGGCAAAAGGGAGAAACTGGGGACCCTGACCAGAGGGGACTAGTAGAAGGTGCCTGAAATCACCAGGGCGGGAGACCCTGGGCCTGTCTGCCCACAGGGCTGGCTCGCAGAAGGACAGGGTCTCAGCTGCCTACATCCCCATTTCCTGCACCTAGCTCAGTTTCAAAAATCCAAAGGGACACCTGGAGCCCTCAATAAATATTTGTCCACTTCATGAATGAGTAAAGGCGAGGGAGGGGGTGTGTTTTGAAAGCCCATCCTGGTCCTCCCGTCCTCCAGGCCAACCACACCCCAGCAGTCACAGCTGGATAAAAACTCTCCCTCCCAAGACTATCTCCGGGAAGAAAGAGCTCTCATTGCAGCGGCCTCACTGGGCCACGGGGACTGCAGGAGCGGAGCAATGCCCAGGTACACGGTGCACGTGCGCGGGGAATGGCTGGCGGTGCCCTGCACGGACCCACAGCTCACGGTGGGCTGGCTAGGCCGTGAGGCCGTGCGGCGCTACATGAAGAACAAGCCAGACAATGGTGGCTTTGCCTCAGTGGACGCTGTGCACTTCCTTGTGCGCCGGTGCAAGGGCCTGGGCCTGCTGGACAATGAGGATCTGCTGGAGGTGGCCCTGGAGGACAATGAGTTTGTGGAAGTGGGTGAGTGGCCTCAGGGGCAGGGAACAAACTGGTGGCCATAGAGCTGGACTTTGTCCTTATAGGGCCTGGAAGGAGGCTGTATTGTCACCCCCATTTCAGGGGAAATGATGAGAACAGGAGCACTTGTTGAGTGTTTGCTCTGGGTGGGCATCTGCCATGCCTCTGTGTGACAGGTCAGTCAGCTTCTTGTCCACCTTGGAGCCAGTAAATCAGTCAGCTATTCGTGCTGCATTCAGGCAGCTGGTAGTGACAAAGCCTAAACTTGAACTCAAGACGGAAGGCCTGAATCCCTTTGCAGTTACCAAATCATTTCAAAGGTTCTTTTGCCCTTGAATAGACTTCAGCAGGCTGGATCCCAGGAGCACAGAGGCATCCGAAGTTCAGATTTAAAAGGCAGCAGTCCGGAGACGGAAGGAGGTGGCAGGCAGATCTTGCACTTTCAATGTAAACACCTGGGGCTCTATCTCTGCTCTTTGCTCTCCTGTGCAATGATGCTAAGACCACTTGAAAGCCTGGGAAGTTGTTTTAAAGCAGCCGTTTCTATAAAATCCAAGGGCAACCCATAGGCCTTTCTTGGTTTAACAGCAGCCCAAACACGGCTGTAAACCATGGGCCATAAGGGCTCTATTTTGCTTGTCGTTTCAGTCATAGAAGGCGATGCAATGTCCCCTGACTTCATTCCCTCTCAGCCGGAAGGAGTTTACCTGTATCCTTTCCTGCAGGATCTTTGCTTAGCTCTGGGGGCCACTGGGACATAGTGGGGCCGAGGCTTTTCCATGCTGTCCAATCTTTTCCTATATCTGGCTTCAGATACAGCAAATACCGGGAGCCTGAAAAGGTAGGCTGCAAACCACTTTCCTTTAGGGCTTTCCCCAGCTCTGTGTAATAGGGAAAGGGAGCTTGGAAATGCATTACTATGCTTTTGCATTTCAAACCCTCCTTTCCTGGGCTTTTTTTTTTTTTTTTTTTCCTTTCCTGAACCCAGGATCTCCACATGCTGGGCACTGAGCTACATCCCCACCCCTTTTTATCTTATTTTGAAACAGAGTCTGGCTAAGTTACCCAGGCTGGCCTCAAACTTGCGATCCTCCTGCTTCAGCCTCTGGAGTAGTTGGGATTATAGGCATGCTCCACCACCTGGCCTCCAGCCTCCTCTTAAGCCAGCTGCTTTTAAAGTTAGAACATTGATGTTTTGCAGCAGTAATAAGATCTCTGGAGTGTCAAAGTTCAATCCTGCTGGAGGCTTCTTGTGAGAGTGATTAAGCTGTTCATACTCACTGAGATTCCCTCTTTTTCAGTACATTGACTTAGATGGGGACAGTCTGACCACAGAGGATCTGGTCAACTTGGGAAAGGGACACTACAAAATAAAGGTATGGGGGAGGAAGGGAAGGACATCCTTTGGCCATTTCCAATGAAGTTTTGATGCAGACACCTTCAAGGTGCTCAGTTATGACCAACGTTTTCCTAGCTCACTCCAATTGCCGAAAAGAAGGTACAGAAATCCAGGGAAGTCATAGACAGCATCATAAAGGAAAAAACAGGTATGAATTTCTCTTTATGTTATGAAATTCTTTTTATTGTCAAGAAAACTTCCAGCGTCTAATTGCATAATATCTTTTTTTTTTTTTTTTTTATTCTAGTTGTTTACGGCATTACTACAGGTTTTGGGAAATTTGCCAGAACTGTCATACCTGTCAACAAGCTACAGTAAGTTTGAAACTCACCTGCGCTCACCTTTCAAACACCCCTATCTTTGAAATTATTTTTCATCTAAGAAACTCACTGATGTTGGCCCCAATTTACAGATGAGCAGGGTGAGGCTTGGGTTAAATTGCATTATTAGTTGGTAGTGAAAATACCCTTCCAAGGATGTCACTCTTCTTGCCTTCATTTTCCCAGCTGGGGGCATGTTTTTACCTGGAGCAAGTTAAGAGAGTTTTTAACTTTCTCTTCCAGGGAGCTTCAGGTCAACTTGGTTCGTTCCCACTCTTCAGGTAAATTACCCGGAGCATGGGGTACCTCCAAGTTCTTGTTTGCTTCATGAATAAAATATAGCACGGTGTGAGTAATTTCGTAACAGCTGTGAACAGTTGTGTTCCCAGTGCATTCCAAGGACAAGGTGCTGGGGTGGAGGAAGGAAAAGTGATGGCATCAGATCAGATTGCCTTTAGGCTGAACCTCAGAAAAAGGAATGAGCCGGGTGGAGAAGGAGGTTGGGACTCAACCCTTCGGAGACGGTGGTGCATTCAGGAGAAGTGGGAACTCAGGGAATGAGTTAGGATGGGTGAGATGAGATGACAAAATCTCTCAAGACTCAGTGCCCATCAAACTGAGCCAGAGTTTGTACTGAGGAATCTGTGGGGGGTGGCAGTGGGGTGCTGGGTGACAATATTCTAAAGGTTTATGGGAGGCTGGGGTTCACTGAGGCATTCTAGGGAGGGAAATTGAAAAGGCAAATCTGAGGCTTTATCTTTATCTGGAAGCTGAGGCTTCAAGAAGCAAGACAGGCAGCAGAAAGAGCCAACCGGCCAGCTACAGAGAGCAGGGGGAGGCTGGGATGAGGAGGGAAAAGATTGGAGAGATGGAGGCAGCTGAGGGGTAGAAAAGGGTTTGGTTTCCTTGGGGAAAATGTCAATTCCGTTTTTGTAGGTGTTGGGAAACCGCTCAGTCCTGAGAGGTGTCGGATGCTCCTGGCTTTAAGGATTAATGTCTTAGCCAAAGGATACAGTGGCATTTCCCTGGAGACCCTCAAACAAGTTATTGAAGCCTTTAATGGTAAGAGATGAAGCCCCAGACCATCCTTCCACAGAGGCTGGGCATGGCTCACAAAGTGGACTTGATTGACTGGACGCTTCAGGGTCCGCTACGAAGACAAAAATCGGTTTGGCGAGAAGGAGGAGGGATGGGGCTAGGGGAGCAGAAGGAGTGACAGATATTCCTGTGAACTTTAACCCACCCAATGGCACCCTTCGCTTAGCACTTGGCATCTTGAAGACTAGCATGAGCCTCTTAAGTCTGCCCTTAAATTCAGGGACTAGACAGAACCTTCAACGAGGCTGTTCCTTAAGCCCTAGCTGTGCTTGAAGAATTGACTTTCTTTATGCCCTGAGATGATGCCACACTCAGTCTGGGGTGGGGGTGGTCTTCCCTGGCAAGGCCGGGATAACCAGAAGGAAGGAAGGGCCCTTAAGCCACTGATGGCCACCTCTCTTGCAGCCTCCTGCCTTTCCTACGTTCCAGAGAAAGGCACCGTTGGTGCCAGTGGGGACCTCGCGCCGCTCTCTCATCTTGCTCTTGGGCTCATCGGAGAAGGGAAGATGTGGTCTCCAAAGAGTGGCTGGGCTGATGCTAAATATGTAAGACTTTTACGACAACTTCCATTCGCGGTGTCTTCTCTAAGCTGGACGCCGAGTGCTCTCGAGGACTTTCTGTCACTTGATCCTTCGGACAGCCCAGTGAGGGAGTCACTGCTCTGCTTAATGTTAAAGATGAGATAAGCCAAGCTTAGAAGTCACACTAGTCGAGGCCATTGGCTCCCCTTCCCAACTGTCAGCCTCCTGGGTTTGGGGATCCCCTCCATGAAAAGGTGCAGCTGTCAGTGTTAACTAGGAATTGATTCTGCACCCATGAGACTTCTAGTGCCCTTTGGGAAGGTCACATACTGTCCCAGTTGTCTTTAGGAACTAGATTTACTAATGCAGGACGGTAGGCCATAGCACTGACTGTGTGGCCTCCTTCAAACTCCCTCCCTGGTGGCTAATCAGAAAAGTGTGTTTTCAATAAATCCGTGTTTCCTCATCCATCAATAAATTTCATCAGAACAGCCCAAGGTGTCCTTTACTGGGAGGTCCCCTAACAGTAAGTGAAAGACAAGGAGGGTCAAAGAGGGGGAAGATCCTCATGAGATTCTAGATCATCTTTCTTCTATGCAGCCCCCTCTTGACTGTGGACAGAGTTTCCCCTTCTACCTTCACACCAGGCATCCTGGCCTTTCTAAACAGCAAATCCAAGAATGTTCTGGTTAAAACCTATCATGCTTCCCATTATGCTCAGGATAAAGTCTAGACTTAATGTGGCTTCCGGGGTCTTGTTCCTCGTGTGATCCTCTAATCCCTCCTATCCAGGGTTCTTCCTTACAGACTCTAGAGGTTGCTTGCAGCTGGGGTGTGCTGGGTACTTGGCAGAGCCCAGCACAGTATCAGGCCTCCCCACCTGTCTCACTCCTATTTCTCCTTCTGGGAAGTCCTCTAGGAATCTTCTCTCTCCGCTCCTCTGGTCCCTTTCCTTACCCTTCACATCCCTCGTGCCCACCCTCTATGCTTTCCTAGCAGCTCACTGATCACACCCTCATGTACCCTGCACACTTCCTACATCTCCAAGGACTCCACATACCATTATCTGATTGCCCCTGAGCTTGTCTCCATCTTTCTACCCTCAGCCCCAGCCTAAGCCAGAGAAGAGAATGTGGCATGAGATAGGCGCTCAAATCTTCCTGTGAAATGGACCTAGTTAAGTAGTACTAGCATTATCTTTCTCTACTTCTTCTTTCTTCTTTCCTAAAGGGACCATATTTAGTGACTGTCTTTACTTTGTTTGTTTGTTTGTTTATTTCAGGAGAAGGCTATTCTTCCTCTTTCCTCCAAGATTCTGTCTCTATCTGGTAGAGGGGATTCCATTATCCCTTCTTCATGGACACACACATTTACCACCCAAGCCCTGTGCTGGGGTTCTGCCAGGGTTTAGAGAAAGGAGAGATGAGAGGTCCAGATTGGAGGCAGGGACAGACATACGTGCATACAGGACCCACCCAGCCTTAGCCTAGAGCATGTATGTCTGGAGCCAGCAATAATGAAAGTGAGTCAAAGGTGTAAACTGAACACAAAGATCTTAAGAAACCAAAATTCATTCTGTAGATGACAAGAGTCCCTGATTAAAGTACAAAAATTAATTGAAAGACCAGTCTGTCTTCGGACTAAAGAAGAGAAGTAGAGAATATGAGCAGAGCCAATTCCTGCAGGTCTACTCTTTTATAAGATGGGCTGCCTTGGCTCTGCCAAGTACCCTCTTTGGCCTTAAAGACCTTTTATTGGATTCCATGTGAAATCAGAAATGGGCTGGTGTTTCATTTGATAATCATTTTCATACTTTGGATCAATCTATAGGTCCTGGAAGCTCACGGATTGAAACCAATTGTTCTGAAACCGAAAGAGGTAATGAGACTCAAGGAAAATTTGTTTGCATTAACTAGTGTTCCTGTACCTACCATCTTCAGTGTTCAGCCAGTCTCACTAATCCTCTAAATCAAAGTGACTTACATGTTTGTTAGAAGTTGCTCACTAAAGAAAGAGCCTCTCCCTTTGTGAGCATTTAAGATTCTTCATGCCACAAATGCTTGGGGGGAATCTCCTAAACTTTAAATCTAGTTCTCTAAGGATTCCTAAGACATTCTCTCAGCCCTGGTCCCTTAGGATGCTCTAAGCCAAAAACTTGGACCAGAATTGTTTTAGGATGTCTCTCCTATCATGGCGAGAAACTGGAAGAAGGCAGCATAGTAGAGTCAAAGGTGGTGCTGTTGACCCTCCAGAGATGCATGGCTGCCTTGAGGATGGGGGCACTCAACGGGTATTCATCTCTCAGATTTGTACTAACAGTTTCACATATGACAGCGTGTGTTCCTCAATGGCTTCAATAAGCATTACTGCCCTGCACTTTTAGAAACATGGATAAACAGTTCAGCTGACTGGCTAATATTTCTCTTCCCAAAGCAAAAGATATGGAAACCACTTTCATTTAGGTTCATTATAATAGACACACTAGGAAACTTCTCTCTCCTCCCCCGAAGGGCCTGGCACTCATCAATGGGACGCAGATGATCACCTCCCTGGGCTGTGAAGCTGTAGAGAGAGCCAGTGCCATCGCCAGGCAGGCTGACATTGTGGCGGCCCTGACCCTGGAGGTGCTGAAGGGAACCACCAAAGCCTTTGATACCGGTCAGTGGGTTCTTCCCATCAGTGAGGTTCCTCCCCCAGAGCTGGTGGGGCAAGTCGGTGGCAGGTTTTAGGCATGGGAGTTGTGGGGGTAGAGAAGAAAGGGGAAACCCAGATACCCACGGCACACCCAGTTCTGATACAGCTTCCTCTGAGTTATGCCACACTTGAGCTTGCAATGACCATGTTTACAGATGCTGACCTTGGAAGTTAAATGACCTGCCCCAGATCACGTCGTGCATGTGTCAAACTGGGTGTTGTTTGAGGAATCTGTTTGCAGGACTTTAATAAAACTAGAGTTGAATCAGGATTGGTCTTAATTAGAAAAATTGGGAGAGAAAAACTAGAGGAGTATCTTATTGAGAAAGCAGAGAATTTTAAAAAGCCCCTATATAATAAGAAGTAGGGCAGAAAAATAATCTTAAATGAGGCCACTATTTGAGCTCCCTGCTATTATTAGCCCAGTTCTCTTGAGTATCTCCAGTTCAGTTCTTTGTAGAATCCACATATAGTCGGCACCTTAGTATTTTAAAGTACAAAATAGTAGAGTTGATAAGGAAAAATTTTGGTTTTGGAATTGAGTTTCTAACTTTGAGTGGTAGGGAAGGACTTCTGGGACTTTTGAGGGCCCCGCAACTTGGATGGTCCTGAGAGCAGTCTATTAATTTCTCAGATCTTTTCACCTTCCTCATTTCTAGACATTCATGCTGTCCGCCCTCACCGTGGGCAAATTGAAGTGGCTTTTCGGTTTCGATCTCTGTTGGACTCAGATCACCACCCTTCAGAGATAGCAGGTCTGGGCATGTTTATGTGAGGAAGCTTATTTGGTTGGGTGTTCTCTAGAAAGAATTGGTAACAGGTAACTTGTCTCCTGCTCCCTCTTCCACAGAGAGCCACAGGTTCTGTGACCGTGTGCAGGATGCCTACACCTTGCGTTGCTGTCCACAGGTAAGACAAAAAGCAAGACAGTCAACCAAGTTTCTTTTCTTTTCCCAAATTCAGCAGAGAAAATGGAAAAAGAGGTATTAGAAAACCATGTCATGGCCAATCATAATCCAGTTTTCTTTAGTACCTCTATGAAAAATTATGTGCATCATGCCTGCATTCTTCCAGTTACTAAAAACTTTCTACTCTCTGTGCTAAACCAGTTTCTTTGAATAGCTTTACCTTAACCTCCTTTCAGAGTCCAGCAGACAACTTGCTTTGTTGATCTAGAGCAACAACTCAATAGAGTTAAAAGAGTTTTGCTGGTTCACCTATTAGATAAACCTTAAACCAGCGGGTCAGGGATGTGTATAGGAGACCCTCTTCCATCTTTCAAAACTTAAGTGCCAAATAACTAAACTGTGGAACCAACCTAGATGCCCTTCAGTAGATGAATAAATAAAGAAAATGTGGTGTATATACACATGAAATATTATTCAGCATTAAAAGAGAATAAAAACATGGCATTTGCAGGTAAATGGATGGAGTTGGAGAAAATAATGCTAAGTGAAGTAAGCCAATCCCCCCAAAAACAAATGCCGAATGTTTTCTCTGACATAAGGAGGCTGATTCATAATGAGGTTGGTAGGTGGAGCATGGGAGGATTAGATAAACTCTAGATAGGGGAGAGGTGTGGGAGAGGAAGGGAGAGGGCATGGGGATAGAAAAGATAGTGGAATGAGATAGATATCTTTACCCTAAGTACATCTATAAAGACACAAATGGTGTGACTATACTCTGTGTACAGAGACACGAAAAATTGTGCTCTATATGTGTAATATGAATTGTAATGCATTCTGCTGTCATACATAACAAATCAGAATAATTTATATATATATATATATATATATAAAATTCAAGTGCCTGTCCATGAATATACCTTATCTGCCTCTTAGGTAAATTATCATAAATTAATATGTGAATCTTTAAAGTGCAGATGAGCTGCGCTGGCATTACGCATCCTGTTTTGCTGATTATATCAATTCCTATAAATTGATTGAGAGATTAACAGGCATTTCGAAAAAAATAAAATGTCAGTTTGTGCCAAGTTCAGTCTAAAGTATATTACTAAGTCCTTCTTAGAGTAAATGCCCTTATTTCCTTTTTCTCAGCAAATCTTATTCTGGGATATTTACAGGAAAGAATTGCCAAATGAATTGGCTTAAGAGCATTCTGATAGTCTTAAGAATGACAGCTAACTCTATGTGACAAGCACCACAATCAGTGTCTTCCAAGCATTAATGCCTTAATTTTAATTTTTCTATGAGATAGCTACTTTCTCCGATTTTATAGTAGGGAACTGAGAAACAGAGTTAAATACCTTGGCCAAGATAGCTCAACTATCTTGACATCTGGAAGAAGCCAGATGGCAGGCACTGCTATGAAGCAATATGGTCATCCTTGGCTTGGTGCAGGGTGGCTGCCTTACTTCTGAGTATCTTTTAATGTGATACCTTCGTGCTTCATAAACTTAACCTCCCTGGATAAAAGGCATCATCTGAATGATCTCTGTGAATCATGTCTGAGAGTTTGTCTGCATTGTCTTATTTATATCTCACACACGGTAAGGTAAGTTTCGTCATCTGTTTTCCATTTCTGCTTCAACTATAAACTTCAGTAACTTGCCTATGTGCTACCACGTTCTACCTGAAAGTAAAACCCCCTGGAATTGACATCCTTTATTTTACATCCTGCAGTTTTGTAATAGATTGTTCTGATGTAAATTCATATTATAATGAATTTATTCTAATTTGTTTCAATGAAAACTCAGAAGATTTAACCATGCTATTTTCCTGTTCTAAATGAATCAAGCTTGTCATGATTGTAAATTCAAACCACTTTTCTGGGGGAAATACTAAAGATGTTATCTTAGAACATTGTTTTCTTACATTAATGGGTTATATTATTTGATATGATTGTATTTATATTATTTATATGACTGTATTTCAGATCCATGGTGTGGTGAATGACACCATAGCGTTTGTGAAAGACATCATTACCACCGAGCTGAACAGTGCAACAGATAATCCTGTATCTTTTTGTATGTCTGCTGATCTGAATTTATAGAATACCCAGCTGGTAATTTTAGGATTGGCTTAAGCAGTCATTTTGCAGAGCATTTTAATGCTGGAGAAAATGCACAATTAACACCCTGAATGCAGTTCATTGTCTGGATTAGCAGATGATCACACAATACCTGTGCAAGGTTTCTCACAAGATGTTTGGTGTGTGTTTTCTGACAAAACTATCTTAGGATGTGTGTTTTAGATTCTCTCACATTGCTTCATAGTTAATTCAAACCCACACTAAATAATCCTCAGGATTATGGATCTCTCAACTCATCTCAAACAGTCCCCTTCCCCTCTGTCCACCAAGTACAATAGTAGTGTTCATGAACTCTACTGAATCTAATCTCATGCATCCATTCTTGCATGGTAGGGAAGAGGAAGGAAGGAAGGAAGGAAGGAAGGAAGGAAGGAAGGAAGGAAGGAAGGAAGGAAGGAAGGATTACCATTGAATTCCTGGATGAGGGGGAGGGAATAAATTTTTTTATTTTCTCAATGAATGACTTCATTATGATTTCTATATAGGCTAATAATTGGGAGTTCTCCTGAAAGAATATATGCTTCAATTTTTTATTGCAGATGTAGAGCACCTATTACATAGTGCTGGATACTATGGACATTAAAGTCTAATTGCTATAGTCCAATAGCCAACAGACAAACTCAGAACAACTACAGGACAATAGAACAAACTTAAGTCCTCAATGAGCGCAGAGATCAATGGCTACCAGGATTGAAAGAAAGGAGATCCCAAGGCCTGTGGTGGGGCAGGTTTATGGAGAAGAGCTGGAGCCAGGCCTAATCAGTTTCCAGTTGAGTGCATAGAAACAGTCACTCCAAACTTGACTAATTTAATGTAACACATGCAACACCAATTCTTTGAAGGTCAGACCCTTTCTCACACACAGTAAGTTCCCAGTTAATGAGTTGTCCCTCAGTTTTTGTGGGGACTCATTCCAGGACCTCCCCCAGCACTCCCATGGATACCAAAACTGGAAGATGCCAAAGTTCCTTTTATATAAAGGCATAGTATTTCGGATAAATTATGCACATCCTTATATGTAGTTCAAAACATCTCTAGAGTACCTTTAATACCTAATATAATATAAATATAATACCTAATATAAATAGTATATATAGTATTTACCATAATAGTGTATTGTAGTATTTAATATAATATGAATAATGTACTGTAGTATTTAGGGAATAATGACAAGAAAAAAGTATGTACACATTCAATACAGATACAATTTCTTTCCAAATATTTCCTTTCCTTTCCTTCCTTTCCTTTCCCCTCCTTCTTTCCCTCCCCCTCCCCCCTTTCTTTCTTGTAGTAGCGGGGATTGAACCCAGGGTTTGGTGCATATAAGGCAAGTGCACTGACCTACATCCTCAGCTCTCCAAATATTTCCAATTTGAGTTTGATCAAATCTTTAGATGCAGAATCTGAAGGTACAGGAATCGATTGTATTCTTTAGGAGGTGAAAATGAGCTCTTTGGAACCAGAAGTGTCTGCCTGGGTGCCTGCCGGTTTTTGAAAGGTTGGAATTATTTCTGCAAGTAATACTATTCAGTGAGTCTAAAGTTGCCTCCTACTTATGGAGTGGGAGGATCCATTCACTGCCAACTGTGGTTAGACACTGGAGGGCATAGGTTTATTGAGTAAAGAGTTTGAAAATTTTCCCAGCATCAATTGTTTCAGCTATTTTGATGGTCGCTCATCAGCCCAGTCTTCCATTCAACAGGTTCCTTCATGGAGCACAAACTCACAGTAGCCACTGAAGAAATAGGAATTTCCTTTCAAACAGGAATTCTGGTCTCTATTCTCAGTTTCAGCTTAAACAGTTTTTGAATGCAACTGCTAATCACCAGATTAGTACATTATGGTGCTTGGGAATCTCTGACCTCACAGAAGTCACAATTTCATACTCCATGTTTCTGTGGCCCCAATGGGTATACACAATTTACCTTTAATTTTTTTTTCTTTTGTGCTCCTTTATGTCAAGACTGTCTCTTTCCCTTTACCCCACATCTGTACAAGGGCCACTGCTTCAATGCTAAAAGTCAGCAGGTGGGGCAGGAGTTAGGCTTGAAGTTCTATTCCACCTTAACCTGTTTTCAAAGATGGTCTTTGCCAGTCGGGGAGAGACAATTTCTGGAGGAAATTTCCACGGTGAATACCCAGCCAAAGTAAGCTTTTGAAAATCACTCCCAACCCTGAAATACATATTCCAATAGAGGCCAACTAAACTGCAAGATTCTTTCAGGCCCTCGACTATTTGGCCATCGGCGTCCATGAACTTGCTGCGATTAGTGAAAGAAGAATCGAAAGACTCTGTAACCCCTCCCTCAGTGAGCTGCCTGCTTTCCTGGTGGCTGAAGGTGGTCTGAACTCTGGCTTCATGATAGCCCACTGCACAGCCGCAGCCCTTGGTGAGGACCTTGCCCTCTTGGAATTTAAGTTCCTTAAACTAGGTCCCTGATGCTTAAAGTGTAGTCCTGGGTGCTTGTTAGAACAAGGGGACCTCAGGGCTCAACCCAAACTCATTATCTGTATTATAGCAAGATTCCTATGACTTTAATGCGCACAATCAAGATTCAGAGGACCCAGTGAAGGCTTCCCTCACCTCCCAGAGATATTTCTGGCCAACACTAAGGCCTTATTTCAATTCAGAATGTCACTTATGTCATGCTGAGCATTTGGAACTGTTAAATATTTTTGCCCAAAACCTGTAGGACCAGCCTCAGCCCTCAGATGTCACACCTGAATTCTAATCTTGTCGCCTCTGCTTACATAAGCAGTCAAATTGTTTTCCAGTAACTGAACATGATCATCATTAGCTTTTTTCTCCAAGTCTCCAGGGCATACGAAATGCTTCCAGTGTTTTCAATTTGGCCTTGTAATATGAGAGTCTAAGCTCTTCATCCCTGCCTTATCTCAGAACTCACTAGAACTTTAGAGTCCTTCTCACTCTAGGGAAAAATTGACTTGCTTCCTTTTCCCAGAGTGATTTTGAACCATCTGGTGCTTGGGTCATGGCCAAGATCTCCAGGTGATGGTCTTCCAGGCTATGGAGACTTTGAGGAAGTCACATGTCATTTTGGTATTTAATCCTCCTGGGAGCACTTCTTAATTTGCACTGGTCTCTTGCAGTTTCTGAGAACAAGGCTCTGTGCCACCCCTCATCTGTGGACTCGCTCTCTACCAGTGCTGCCACGGAGGATCACGTCTCCATGGGAGGGTGGGCAGCCAGGAAGGCCCTCAGGGTCATCGAACACGTGGAACAAGGTAACACGCTTGTGAAATATTATGTTGGTGGTTCTCAGAGTGAGATCTTCCCCACCACCAGCAGCAGCAGCAAGGATTGGAAACTCATTAGGAAATGCAGGTTCTAAGGCTCCCTCCCAAACCTGCTGAACCAGAAACTCTAGAGAGAGGACAGGAGCAACTTCTGTTCGAAGATTCTTCCAGGTGACTCTGATGCTTGTGAGAATTATAAACCAAGGAACTATGCCAAGATCAACTGGTTCCTTGGATTTTTAAAAACGAAACCTTAAAAACACACTCAGAACTGGAGCGAATAGTACCATGAACCCTTGCACACTTCACCCTGACTCAACAGTTAAAACAATTGCTTCATTTTTTCTTTTACTTTTCCCAAATTATTTTCAAGCAAATCCCCAATGTCATATCATTTTATTCCCATATCCTTTCTCTCTTCAATATGAATGCTTTCCTATCTACCAAGACGCCATTATCACATCCAACACCATTCAGTGTTAAATCCTGGAGTCACCACCAAATGCAAATTCAAAATTTCCAAGTTACAGTGTCTCAACTTCTTTATGGTTGGTTTGTTCAAGTCAGGATCCAAGGACCATGTTTTAAATTTGGTTGTCATAATTTTAAACAACTTCATTTTTTTTTTTGTACTGGAGATTGAAGTCAGGGGAACTAAATCACTGAGCCACATCCCCAGCCCTATTTTGTATTTTATTTAGAGTCAGGGGGTCACTGAGTTGCTTAGTGCCTCACTTTTACTGATGGCTTTGAACTCATGATCCTCTGTCCAGTCTCCTGAGCCACTGGGATTACAGGCATGCGCCACTGTGCCCAGCTTAAACTTCTTTTAATCTATAAAGTCCTTTGTTTTTTTTTCCCCTTGTGCCTTTAACTAATGGAAAAGTCAGGTTAGTTTTCCTGTAGAAAGACTGACATTCTGGATTTGCCTGTTGGCTTCCTTATGGTGTCACTTTTTAAAAAATCTTTTTATTCTAATTTGCTATTTATGACAATAGAATGCATTGCAATTCATTTTACATATATAGAGCACAATGTTTCATATCTTTGTTTGTATACAAAGCATATTCACACCATTCATGTCTTCTTCATACATGTACTTAGGGTAGTGATGTCCATCTCATTCCACCATCTTTTTTTTACCCCCTTGCTCCTTTCCTCCGCCTCCCTCCCCTTTGCCCTATCTAGAGTTTGTCTAATCCTCCCATGCTCCCCCTCCCAACCCCACTATGAATCAGCCACCTTATATTGGACACAGCCACATCAATGTTTATTGCAGCACAATTCACAATAGCAAAACTGTGGGAACCAACCTAGATGCCCTTCAGTAGATGAATGGATAAAGAAAATGTGGTATATATATACACAATGGAATATTACTCAGCAATAAAAGAGAATAAAATCATGGCATTTGCAGGTAAATGGATGGAGTTGGTGTCACTTTTAACTTGTCATTTGTCCCACGCATTTCCTATACATTGCAGTTGAATATAAAGACTTACTAAGATTTAGGTCCAACTTGTGTGACAAAGCAACATCACAGAGACAGCTATGATAAGTAACCCTCTGCTTTCTTAATCATTGCTTGTTTTGTTTTTTTAAAAAAGAGAAATTGCCTTCCTCTAGATATTATCCTCTTAATTTCCTAAGTTTATGCAATAGTATTTCATAAATACTATTGGCTGACCAAAGAGCAGAACTATATTAAGATAAATGTAAAAATTGAATATTGTTTTTTAGGGAGGGGATAATAGCTGTTTTGAGATATATTCACCTATCTTACAATTTACCAATTTCAAGTGTACAGTTAGGGATTTTAGTGTATTCACAGAGTTGTGCAACCATCACCATAATCAATTTTAGAACTTGCTCATCAACCCAAGAAGAAACCTCGGCCCCTCTGGCTGTCACATACCCATTCTTCCTACTCCTTCTACTCCTAGGCAACCACTGATCTGCTTTCTGTCTCTATAGATTTATTTATTCTTGATAATTCGTACCAGCAGAATCATACAATATGTAGTCTTTTTTGACTGACTTCTCTCACTTAGCCTAATATTTTCAAGATTCATAAACATGGATGAAGTGTTGACCCATGCTATAGGTCAAATAATGTTCTATTGTATGGATAGGTCACATTTTGTTTATTGTTTCATCAGTTGAGGACACTTGGTTTGTCTCTACCTTTTGGTTCATATAAATAATGCAACTGGGAACCTGTACAAGTTTTGTGTGGGCAAGTCTCCACTTCTCTAGAGTGGAGCCCTGGGTCAGATGCTAACTCTGCATCTGTCTTTTTGAGGAATAGCCAGAGTATGTTCCAACATGGCAGCACTGTGTTACATTCCCACCAGCAGTGTTTGAGGGTCCGATTCCCCCACATCTTCACCAGGACTTGTTATTGTCTACCACAGTGCATTTTGAATGTTCACTCTTCAGATGTTTCCCCCACCGCACATGTTGCTTGGACCAAAAGGCCTAAATAGTTGTCTTTATCTATCTTCTTGTCTTCTCTCCATTTCATCAGCAAATCAACCCTACCTTCCAAAGATAACAAAGCAAGACTGGCACTTTCTATTTAGTCTCCTTGTTTTCACTACGGTTCCTTGGCAGTCAACACACACAACAAAGCAGGGTGAACTTTGACAAACATAATTGAGAACATACCATGCCCCTGCTGAAAATCTGCCAGTTAACTCCTAGGGCTCAAAACAAAATCCAACCCTGAGTGCAGTCCACGAAGTGGTTTGGGTTCTGTCTCTCATTGCCTCTTCTCTTTATCACATCTCTACTCTGGAGCTACAGTTTTGCCTTGTACCTGCCAATGAGCACATCCTTCCCTCTGTACCTTCCTGGATCTTCTGGACTTTGCTTGGTTCCCTTCTTCATTTAATCTAGGTGGTTGATCAGCTTTTATCTCCGATGCCTTCCCCATCAGCAATTGCCATTCTTTCTCCATTGTTCTAATGGAGCTTGAATAACTCTTCTATACTTAGGTCTATTCGTCTTTCCCCGTGAGATTCAAGCTCTCTGAGGGCAGGGATCTTTGTTTGGGTCACATCCCTGAATGAGCCTGGAACTCATAATAAAGGGCCTGCTATAGACTTGACACATAAATGATAGATCTAGCTCATCCAGTGTTCTGTCCATTTATATCAGGGAAGTGCAATTGGGGGGAAAATGGCAGTTCGTATTTCAAGCATGTTCATTACTGAAGTTTGTTTTGATTACAGATATTTAACAAATACTATAAATCTTGGAATCCACTGGTGCTATATATAAAGTATAAGATAAAAACTTATCTATTTATCACCTACTGATTATTTTTTGTACAGGTAACTAGTGGGAGCATGGAAAGAAAATATGCCCACCTGGTTGGGGTGGACATGCATCTACCACTTCAGCACAGTGGGTTAAACAGCGAATGAGATATACTTGGCTTCTGCCCTCCTGGAAGTTAAAGTCTAGACAGAAAAGCAAATATTGGACAACTTGGCAACTCTTTGTAGCATTTAAGAAGATTCTAACTAAAGAATAGAGCTGTAGGGGAATATAAATGAACATCTTGATGAAATGTAGACTGACTTAATAGGTTTGGGATCCAGATCAGGATTGGGTATTCTTTCTGACTTCCTGTCCTACCCATGAGACACAAATCCAGCCAACAAACCTTGGTTGGAAGATATGAGTGGGGGAAATGTCCGTTTTCATTAGTATGGCTTACAAAAGCTTCCTTACCTTTCCAGGTAAGGAAGTCTCATAATCTATCCAGGTAAATGTCTCAATTATCCCCTTCTCACCGTTAAAGATACTTCCCAGGGGTTAGAAAAGCAGGTTTAAAATGACAATTGATACCAATGCAAGTTCATTCCACCAGTAGACAAAGAACCACTACCTGTTAGTTAGCTATTGATGACTGTTGACTTTGGATGATTTCTCTTCTTCAAGCAGGACGTCAGAAGGCTTTAATCAGCCGCTGTCTTGGCATTTTTGTTTTAGTGCTGGCCATTGAGCTCCTTGCAGCCTGCCAGGGCATAGAGTTCCTTCGACCCCTGAGAACAACCACTCCACTGGAGAAGGTCTATGACCTGGTGCGCTCTGTTGTAAGGTAAAGTCAACAGGTCCCTGGAAGTTACACCATTTCAGAACTGTGAACCTTGGCAATACCAAATGTTTGGCTGGTGGACTGATATGCTTTTCTCTGTAGGCCCTGGATAAAAGATCGCTTCATGGCCCCAGACATTGAGGCAGCACACAGGCTGCTCCTGGAACAGAAGGCAAGTTGGTTACTTGGATTATTTCTTAGTTTGGGGTTGCTGTGAGAAAGCAAAGTGAGAGTGGAGAGAGAGAGAAACATTGTCTAATTCTACTTTGTCCTGGATTCCTTGGAAGTGAACACAAAGGTATGGAGGCAACTTGAAAAGCCATGCAGAAGCCATTTGATAACCAGTGTCTCAAGTTGCACCCAAACATTGATTACCTAAGGCTTGGAAACTGAAATGAGTTTTTAAGAGTTTTGAGACCGATATTTGTGGTGAGAAAAATTAGATGAAAGGTTCATAGGCCATCCCCCCCCCCCTCCAAGATGTCCTCTTTCATTCAAAAGTACTTTCTCTTTCTGGTGATGTTGGCAAAACTACCCCCACCAGGTGCAAGGGCTTTATAGACCTGGGGGAAATTAAGTCCCAGGTTTTTATTTCAAAGGGGCTTTGAGATCATGTGGCACTCTGGTATGTCCTTACCTCATCTTTCTGGGTGGGTTATAGGTTTTCTTTGCCACTTATTTTCCTCTGGTTACATTGACCATAGAATTAGAAGATTGATATAGCTGCCTAGCATGCTGATTCATCATAAATATCATACATATATTAAACTTTTTAAAATAATTTGTGAGTATCATGTGTTCCCTAAAATCACTTGATTCCTCCCCAAATAGTTGCTCTGCTCCAGGAAAACAAATTTTCTCTTTGATCCTTCTGCCTGTCATTTCTAAGTGCACCTGGTACCCTGTTAGGGGAAGCCACTCGCCCAATACCCACTTTAGTGCTAGGTGAAAGGTGTATGTAAGAGGAACTCTCTGAAAGGAGGCAATTTCTAAGGTCAGAGAGTTCTTGGCTGTCAGTGATAATGAGAGAAAAAGCAGCTGCAAACAAAAAAAAATGGGTTTCATAACTTGAAAAGATGTTATGCTTCAAAGAGAATAGGTTGATGGATGGAGGGGGAAACTAAGCCAGGATCTGAGGCAACACTTCTCAAACTTGAATGTGTACCTGAATCTCCTGGGTATCTTGTGAAAATGTATGATTCAGTAGTTTTAGAGCTGAGCAATAAGATTATGACCTGTCTCAGGTAACACTGATGGGGACGGGCACAGGCCATACTGGAGTAGCAAGAGCACTGTGGCATGGAGGTAGAGCCATGGGAAATTCCAATGAACTGCCTTTTATCATTTAAGACTTCTTTAAAAAGCACAAGGTCATGGTGCACCCTTGAGCAACCATCCTTGACTATGCCCGCATTGAATTTTCTAGGTTCTATTTGTTGTCTGCTTTGCTTGCTTGTTTTGCTTTGGAAGAGAAAGCAGCGTAACACCTTCAAAACCTTATAAATGTTTTGGACTTTGTATTTTTAAAGGCTTTTTATACTGTCAGCAACTAATACATGATCTGCTTGACATAGATCATGTATCAAATGGCTCAAAATAAAAGCAGAGGGGACAGCCACTCAGCCTAGGTCTAGCCAGGCATACAGGATATTTTGACTTGGGGAGAATTTGATGTCTAACAGCTTGTGGAAACAGTGTTGTTGATCTTTCAACTTCCTCTGTCCTTGTGCTCAGGTTTGGGACGTAGCTGTTCCCTACATCGAGAAATACAGAATGGAGCACATTCCAGAATCAAGACCTGTTTCTCCAACAGCCTTTTCACTGGAATCTCTACACAAGACCACCAAAATCCCAGAGTCCGAAGATCTTTAATGGCTTTGTCAGATCAGCTTAGCAGATCAGATGGCCTTAGCTGAACACAAAACAAGTACCACGCTGAGGGAAAACCTGAGAACTTTCCTAGGTGGATCAGTCTATTATACACTGCAGATATCCTGGGTCCTGCTCTGGCTAAGCCAGTGGCATTATTACAGATGCTAAGTCCAGCCCTGTGTTCCCATTGCCATGGCTTGAGATGTTCCAGGTGTCCTCAGGTGGAAGGACTTTTCTTTCTTTCTTAACAATATCATTAGGCTACTTATTCTCAAGAATAGCCACAGTTGCAATGGGTCTGTTTTTATCTCTTAGTGTTAGATGAACTCAATTGGAAACAGATTGACAGCATTTAAAAAAAAAAAAAAAAACTTTGTTGGCAAATCTTATTATTTTTTTTAATTCACTTCCACAAGCTAGTTGACTTTCTTTAGTTGATTGTACTATGCTGTATGACTAATTTTCTTATTATGCCCTCCTAAAGAACCATTTTAAGTCATAATTTGTTCTTAAGGTGCTATTCCTTTTATTAGTTTAATTGAAGAATAGTCCATAGGTTTTTTTAGCAGTTAAGTACAGAGGTGGTAAAAACCACCCACAAGGAGTTTTATATGGAAATGAATATAAAGTTAAGAAATGAATATAAAGATTGCTATTTGGGTGGCCCTTATTGTACTGTGTCTTTCATGTTTATCAAATATCATTACGTATATCTCTTAATTGTTTACTCATTTGCTCAAGCTGGAGTTTGAAATTAGTATCTATTCACAGTTGATAGTGACCCTGCTAAAATGACTCCTCATTTCACAGATAAGGAATCTGTGGAGGTTGACCAACCCCCTCCCTCTAATGGTAATCATTAAAGTTAAGCCCTGCTGACAAAGGTCAGACGGGGCCCTAGGATGTATTACTCAATGTGTTTTCCCCTCAAGAAAATAAAGGACCTTCTGGGGAGGCCTAAGTGTCATTGTCCAGGGAAAGAGTGGGTCAGATGATTTCTTGGCCTCCCAAGGCTAAGATCTGTGACTTTGCACCCATCTGTACAAATGTGTGCAAAGCACTCCAAGTGCTGGCTCTGAGGACTGTAGCTGGGAAAGAAAAGGACAGTTTTCCCAGCTTGAGGACAACCTATAGTGCGCCCAGAGGTGTGGTTCACAGTGGGCTCCTCAGTCTTGATTGTACCTGTCCAGAGGAAAGGTGGAGATCCTAGTGAAAACTGCTGAAGCAAAACGTGTGCTGAGGTACTTGTCTACCTAGCAGTTGTTCTTGGTGCTGTTCTTTGCTAAAAATGGAAGTTTACACTTTACACAAATGAAGTTTACTCATTCTTATACACAAGCTGCAGTTGAGCCAGTAAACCACAGCAAATGGCTGCCCTTCACTCCAGTTTGGGGAGTGCTGGACTCTGTCCACCCCTGAGGTCCTTTGGGGCACAAGGGCATTTGATGCAACTCTGTTAGTAGCTGACGTCACCTATCTTCAAGAGACTTTCAAGGTAAATATGGAATAAACGGTTTCAGTGGTCTTGTTGTGGCTTTATTCTTACGTCTGTTATTGGGGGGATGGGGAGATGTTTGCACATGTCCTGGTGGCCAAAACAAGCCACGTACGTGCTGAGCCCAGCGTCAGTTTGAGAGAATGATACTCAAGGGCATGGGTGTGTGATTTGGCATGATTCATGGTCATTATCTACCACTTGCATAAAATCCAATAAATATTTTAAAAGAGATACTTTTCATACTGGTTAAAACTCACATCTTACTTCTGGGACTGGTCAGCAGATGTATATCTTTTTATTAAACATTATGACTCTCTCATTAATAGTATTATCATTTTGCTATTTTGGTTACCTTCGTTGAAGGTACTAATTCATTAAATGTAAACATTGAAAATATACTCCTTTCCCTCCAGAAAAAAAGAAAAAAGTTGGAGGACAGTCTTTCTGTCTAATGGGGTGGGCCTGATTAGTCTAAAGGTGATCCTGTTCCCTTTGCTTAGTGTAATAGGTCAAGAAAGGGCTGGAACAGATAAGCACATTGGCACACAACTGTCATCCCAATGACTCAAGAGGCTGAGGCAGGAGGATCAAAAGTTTAAGGCCAGCTCAGACAATTTAGCAAGATCCTGTCTCAAAATAAAAAGAGTTGGGATTGGAGGATGGCGATAGGGTACTGCTGAGCTCAATCCCCAACACCACAAAAAGAAGACAATGGGTAAAAAAGACTGGGATGGCAATTTGGGTCAGTGAGGTGGAAGAGATTTATCAGAGGCTTATGAGAAAGTGTTTCTCTCTGAGAGCCACGGGAAGTCATCTTTCCCCGCTCCTGCTTGACCTAAATGAGGAGACACAGAGCGATAGCTATCAACAGCCAGCCAGACCCAGGGCATTGTAGGAAATCAGAGCAGAACAGAGGGAAGAGAGGAATGTGGGTCTTCCACATCACTGAGCTGCTGGGGAAACCAGTCCTGAAGTCTGCCCAGCCTCTGAATTTCCAGTGGTGAATGAAGAAGCTTCCTTATTTTTAAGATGATTTAGTCAAGGATTTGATACTCGTCGCCATTGGCATCCTCAGCCTCTGCGCATGAGGGGCTGAGCCAGGCTGTGGTGGGTCACCTAGCACACGTGGTCCTGTCTTCAAAGACTCTTCCACCTAGTTGAGGACCTACCATGGCAACTGCCATATCCCAGAGGAAGGAAGAACAACCTCAGCTCCACGGAATCAGCAGGGAAGAGGCGACTGAGCTGGATTTGCAGGAGAAAAGTCAGGGAGGCATTCACGTCAGGACACCACTTCCGTGCTTGGCCAGTGTCTAAACGAGTGGCTTTGGTCATGATTTATAGGCTAAGCCCGGGAGCAGATGAGAAAAAAAACAATGGCAGTGTGTCGACACACCAGGGACAGCAAGGGCGTGCTCAGGAGCCTGGTCATGGAGAGCATAATTAATGCTCATGGAACAGTAGGGGAAGCCAAATGATAGCACGGAACACCTCTGAGTGTGCATGAGCAGGGACAGAAGGCTGGACTCAGTGGTAGTTTCCATCACCTGGGGACCAGGTGCCCCATGTCTATCGCAGCTTCTGCAGGAAAAATTGGGGGAGACAAGAGGCGGGCATTTTGGCTTTATCCTTCAACCTCTTACTATTGGAAAGGCCAAGAGGCTTGGGACTGGTGGGAAATCCAGATTTAAATAATGCCATCAGTATGTTCCATTAGAGTGTTAGTCTTTTAAGAGAATAAACTCTTAATCCTGCCTGGCATTGATTCTATTTTTTAATATCCATCTATCTTGCTGCTCTAATTGGGTTATATATTTCCTGAAGGCAGTGCCCAACTTAGGACCAGAAGTTCAGAGATGGAAGGAATCCAACCTCTTCATTTGACAGAGAGATAAAGAGTTCAAGATGAAATCAAAGCCCAGATTCGTGTCTCCTTTAGCATGTCATTTAGCTTGCCTGTTCCTCACAGCATCTAACGTGTGCATCCTTATCTCACTAGAACTGATATGGACCCCAAACAAGTGACAATTGGTTCTTAGCAAAAAAAAATTCATATTATAATGAATTGTGGTCCTTCAAGTTTTACCCTCCCTAACACAATTTTCTTTCTTAAAGGGAAATTTAAATTTTCTGATAATTTAAAAAGGTTTGAAAGAGCTGCTGTTTTTAGCTCAATGAAGCACACGCTAGGGATTCTCACATCTTGCTGAGCCATCTGATACCTTCTACTCTCTCCACCAAAGAATCTGATCAGCTTTGTAGCTGAATCCATTCATACAACAAATATTTGAGGGCCTACTATGTGCACCAAAGCCAGATTAATCTTTTTTTATTAGTTACACATAACAGTACAAGGATCTTGACATATCATACATTTGAATTAAATGGGTATAATTTTTCATTTTTCTGAGTGTACAGGTTGCAGGATCACATTGGTCATACAGCCACGTATATTTTTTACAAGACTCTCGTCCTTGTACTACCCTGTGCAAAATCTTTCAGTGACTTCCCCTGGCCTTTAGAATGAAGTTTCAACAGGTCTCTTGAATCCTCAGAACACTTCACGACTTTCCACACCATTGTAGAGCCCTTCTGTCTCATCAAAAGGCTCCCCAAACTTCCAAGCCAAGCAAAGCTGCCCTTCCCCACCCCATTCAATTGTTTCTCTCTTTGTTTTTACTTTTACACTTTACTTTCTCATGAGCATCATCCTTTGACATTTTATTAAGAAATTCATATGCTCTGTCCCACTCACAAGTAAGCGTTTGCACTGCATCCTGGGTGGGCAAGCTTAGTAGCGTTTTGACTTTTTGTTTTGGCACTGAAGATTGAATCCAGGGTCATACTACAGTGAGCCACATCCCCAGCCCTTTTTATTTTTATTTGGGACAGGGTCTCATTAAGTTTCTTGGGCCCTCACTAAGTTGCTGAGGCTGGCTTCAAACTTGCCATCCTCCTGATTCAGCCTCCCAAGTCACTGGGTGCCTCTGTGCCTGGCTTAACAGTGTATCTTGATCAATAATTTTCACTGTCACTATCTAGGCTTCTGCAGTCATTCACTAATCCATTCACTGATCATCTGTCACTACACTGGATTCTGGGGGCATGACAAGGTCGTAGCTTTGTGACTTCACCATCAAATGGGAAAGAGTTAAACCACAGGGCGATAAAGGCTAGAGAGGTGTGGGAGCATCGGGGAGGGGCAGCCAGCTCCAGCATCCCCCGCTAGAGAAGCAAAGTACAGTCATTTCCCCTTACACGGTTTTGCTTTCTGTGGTGTCAGTTACCTGCAGTCCACTGTGGCCTGAAACTATTAAATAGAAAATTCCAGAAATAAATAATTCACAGGTTTTAAGTTGTGCTGCATTCTCAGTAGCATGATGACATTTCAAGCCATCTCACTTCACTCTGCCTGGGACATCCAGGTCATCCCGCTGCCCAGCATGTCCACACCGCCCCTCAGCAGGCTTCTCAGTGATCAGTCCAGCTGTCCTGGTATTACAGCACTTGTGCTCAGTCAAGTGGCCCTTATTTTATTTAATCCTGGCCCCAAAGTGTAAGAGTAGTGATGCTGGCAATTCAGATGTGCCAAAGAGAAGCTGTAAAGTGCTTCAAATGGAAAAGTAAAGAACAATAAAATTTTTTTCTGTAGTGGGGAGGGTACTGAGGATTGAACTCAGGGCCACTTGACCACTGAGCCACATCCCCAGCCCTATTTTGTATTTCATTTAGAGACAGGGGCTCACTGAGTTGCTGAGTGCCCCCACTTTTACCGAGGCTGGCTTTGAACTCACGATCCTCCTGCCTCAGCCTCTTGAGCGGCTGGGATTACAAGCGTGTGCCACCACGCTCGGCAGAACAATGAGATATTTTAGAGAAAGACCACACTTATGTAACTTTTATTAACTTATTGTTAAAATTTTTCTTTTTTTATTGTTATTCTCCTCACTTGCCTAATTTATAAATTAAACTTTATCACAGGTATGAATGTATGGGGGGAAAATAAAAACAGTGCCTGTATGGATAGGGTCTTGGTACCATTAGTGGTTTCAGGCCTCCACTGGGGGTCTTAGCACATATCTCCTCTGTGGATCCAGGGAGACACTGCATCCCAGGCAGAGGGAACAGCGCTGCAAAACCCAGAGCAGCTGACTCGAAAGATGTGTCTGAGGAAGTGCAAAGACCCGTGGGACCAACCGGGGCCTACAGCCCAGTGTGTCTGGGACTTTAATGGGCACGAGAAGCACCTGGAGGCTTGTGAAGGTGCAGATTCTCATTCAGCAGGTCTGGGGTGAGGTCAAGGTCCTGCACTTCTAGTAAGCTCCCAGCACACAGCCTGGGAGGACCGAGTTGGTTCAGGTGGGCACCCTCTTCTGCTTTCACTTGAAAAAGATATGAATTCTCTTTTTGTTTAGAGTGATCACCTCCTAGCAGGTGTTCTCATTGCTTAGCTGAAAGGGTATAATCCTGTGTGACTTGGGTCCCAGGGCAGATCTAACATTTAGTTTAGGCTTTTGTCTCTATCTTCAAGATTCTTTCACCCATCACATGATGGCCAAAGGCTCAAAGCCTCTGATGCAGGGACAATGATATGCAATGTTACCCTTAACCTTCCCACCAGGAAGGGGCACTGCTGTGGTTTAGACATGGTTCGTCCTGGAAGGGTCTGTGTGCTGGAAGCTTGTGAGAGCAGAAGCCAGAAAGAAGATATGCTGGATAGGGCGGGGACCAGCATTGCAATAATTCCAGGCTTCTTACCCCATCATGCCCAGCTTCCTGTACAAAGTATCTGATGAGCCAGACAGCAGGTGACCAAGCACATGAACTGCTCCTGACCAACGTCCTGATTGGAAAGGGGAAACATGATTGCTGAGAGTCTCACTCTAATTGGATGCAGAAACTCCTCTCTCCAAAAGTCATTAGCGAATAGCTTTAAAGGTCCCATCCAGCAATGCCATAAAAATCCCCAGACAGCAGCAATTCAGTGGCCACCCACCCGGGACCCCTCCCTTGTGGAAGCTCTGCTCTTTTCTGTTTCAAAAACAAATTGTTACTTTGCTCTCACCCTCCATTGTTCCCGAGACAAAGAACCTACACCTTGTGTGTCTCTCTAGGTCCTCACTGTGGCAATGTTGGGATGTGGGACCTCTGGAAGGTGGAGCATAATGGGAGGTCTTTAGGTCATCTAGTGGTGAGTCCTTGAAAGAAATAAGGCCTTTCTCCTGGGACTCTGGCAAATTCTTGCAATGCCATTATTATAAAAGCCTAACCTTGGCCTCACACAGTCCCTCTCTGGCTCCATGTATCCAGATGGGATTGCTTCCTCTCATACAAACTCCCACCACTGCAACCTGCCATGAGTTGACACAGCCAAAGGGGACCCCTGCCAGAACCCATGCCATACTCAGAACTTTTCAGCAATCAAAATTCTGATCTAAATAAGCCTATTTTCTTCAAAGTAGCATACCTCAGGTATTTCATTTTAGTAACAAAAACTAATATGGGCATTTTGATTTGGTTTATACTGAATACGGTAAAGTCTCTCTAATTCAGACTCTGTTAACCTAAATTTGGTGATAATTTGGTATTTAATGTTTACTTGACAAATTAATTTTTATAAATAGGACAAAATTTGACAATTCAGCTGTGGTTATAAAGCTAATGTAAACATTTTAAAAAGATTTCAGTAAACTCACATGGCTTAAAAATACCCATTTATATAAATAATCATTCACTCTGCAAATGATTTTGCAATTGGTTTGTTCAACTTTGTTAAAACAAAACTCGGATGGACAATACAGTGATCTACTCCCAGGGCTGTAAGGAACAATAGTAATAGCAACAGCAAATATTTATTGAGAGTTGTAAAATGTTTTTAGGGACTAGTGAGAATCAAAGACTTAACAATTTTTAAAAACTACATTATTGGGGTTGACCAAAATGCAAAAGGCTCCTGTATCCCTGTGTAAACGGAGGAATCTTGAACTCTGCCATGACACTTCATGGCTAGGGTTGAAAATACAGTATTAATGGAAGGACATCTTTCCCCGGGGACACTAGTTATCTGAAGAGCATCTAGAAAGACAAACTGTGTAAAGAGAGAAAATACTATTTGCCTGTTAGAAAAGGCTATATTTTTAGCTCAATTTGGGGCACATCACTTGGATTTGCTTCCATCCCACAATGTTCACCAAATATAATATGAATGCAGCCACGTCAATGTTTATAGCAGCTCAATTCACGAAAGCTAAACTATGGAACCAATCTAGGTGTCCTTCAATAGATAAATGGATAAAGAAAATGTGGCATATATATTCAATGGAATATTACTCAGCTTTAAAGAAGAATGAAATTATGGCATTTGACAGTAAATGGATGGAGTTGGAGAATATCATGCTAAGTGAAATAAGCCAATCCCCAAAAACCAAAGGCTGAACATTTTCTCTAATATGGGAATGCTAATTCACAATAAGGCTGGGGGCACTAGATAAGAATAGCATTACCTTAGATTAGGTAGAGGGAAGTGAAGGGACGGATGGGGTGGGATGTGGGGATAGGAAAGATAGTAGAATAAAACAGACATTATTACTTTAGATATATATGACCAATATGATTCTACAACATGTACACTCAGAAAGATGAGAAATTATATCCCATCTATGTATGATATATCAAAGTACATAAATGCACTCTACTGTCATGTATAACTAATTAAAAAAAATAAAAATTTTTAAAAAACTGAAATTTGAGATTCAGAAATAAAATGGACATTTCAAGCCAAGTCTGCTTTTCCCTCAAAAGCATTTTTTGTGATTCCCCCACTATATTAATCTTCAGAATATTTTTAAAAATACTTTTTAGTTGTAGATGGACACCATACCTTTTATTTATTTATCTATTTATTTATTTATTTATATGTGGTGCTGAGGATCGAACCCAGTGTCTCACACATGACAGACAAGTGCACTACCACTCAGCCACAACCCCTGCCCCAATCTTCATAATTTTAAAACCAATGTTTGTGAGACCATTTAATGATTTTAGATTATCAGCACCATGGGTTTACCTTTTTAAATGTCCCTTGATTCAAATCAATTCCTTGGGGTTTTCAAGTGAATTAATAACACAATGAAATATATTTAGGTTTAAATGACATGATTCTGGTAAACCACTAAGGTACCATCTCTTACAGATGAATTAACTGATTTGACACAGTGGAAGTATCTTCTCTTTCTTTCCAGATTATCATTTTTTGTAGATGACTTTTCCTTTAGTTATAACATATTCAATTAATTCACAATGGCCTCCAAACTGGTAAATCAAATGCTCCCATCTAGAAAGAAATCAAACATTTTTTTCCAATGGATACAAGTCAAAATCATCACTGTACATGATCTGCAAATGCATTTAAAAATTTGATTTATACCAAGTCCATTGATATTTGAGCTTTTTTAAAAAGTGGTAAATATCTAACTAGTCTACAATAAATAAAGTGTTGTTTAATGTCATTTAAGAACTTGATCTTATAATATTTTCTTCCTTATTGTAACATGAATTACCATTCATTATTTTTAATGGAAGGAGTGAATTCCTACCATAAAGGGTAGAACTGTACAGCCGTTCTCCTCTGTGGAATACAGGGTCCAAGGGCTGTGATCAGCACATGAAGGTCAAGCACATGTACAATATTTTGGATTTAGAACAATAAGACCCAAATTGTCACAGCGGAGGCCCAAGCAGCAGCAGATGCGTGGGAGATTTGGGAATGAAGTAGATCTCAAAAGTCAGAACCAGGAGATAAGCTGGAGCTAGGAGCAAGCAGAAGGTCAGGAACCAAGCAGAAAAACAAAAACACAGGCCAGAGGACACTCCAAGTCCACAGTCCAAGTAAACAGAGCAAGACCTGGAAATCCATGAAACATACGAGACAGATGACGAGACGGAGAAAACTCGGTCTCCACTGAGGCTTGGCCCAGGGAGGCAGATTTGGAAACGGGTGAAGAGAGAGAGGAGTGGGTTGTGTCTGAGTCTAGACAGAGCCTGGTACTAATACTACTGCAAACAGAATTAAAACCTCATCTATATCTGCAGTGGGCATAAAATAAAATAGCCATGTTGACAACACTCACCTGGACGCATTGATGATAATGAGGTCTCCCTGTTTGCCAACTTCCAAAGATCCATGCATGTGAGATTTTCCCAGTGCGTAAGCCGCATTGATGGTGGCAGCAGCCAAGGCCTCCGACATGGACATTCTCATGTTCACACAGGCCAGATGCATGACCATTGGCTAAGGCAGGACAAGAAAAGCATTGAAGGAAAGTGACAAAACAGGAACTTCTTCTCAGGACACACAGCACAACAAGTAAATGTAGGTTACTGTCCAGGCTGAGGAGGTGGCTCAGTGGCACGGTTTGTGCTCAGCAAAAAAAGGCCCTGGGCTTGATCCCGCACCCACACCCCAGCACCTTACAAGAAATATATAGGTGGAACTTGCTGGATTACTATGGGAAAATTTAAATGTACACATAAAGGTTATTATGCTTTAGGAAAATATTCTTTATCATTAAGAATCATTTAGCCGGGTACAGTGGCGCACCCCTGTAACCCCAGCAGCTCTGGAGGCTGAAGCAGGAGGATCACAGGTTCAAAGTCAGCCTCAGCAAAAGTGAGGTGCTAAGCAACTGAGCGAGACCCTGTCTCTAAATAAAATACAAAATAGGTCTGGGCATATGGCTCAGTGGTCAAGTGCCCCTGAGTTCAATCCCCAATACAAAAAAAAAAAAAAAGAATTGTGTTTTTAATATTCATTTACAACTCTTCAAGACCCTCTGTAGAAGATGAATTTTTCATTCATACTTAATAATTAAAATCATTTTGAGTTTCTGCTCTGCTCCAGAGAAGGAAAATTAGTTAATGTAAAACCGTAATGCTCAAGGCTGAATCAGAAAATAATGCAAATAGAAGTTTCTCTCTTCTCTTCGGCCTAGAGGCACTCATGTGGTGCAGGGAAATCCAATTATTCTACTGTCTACACTTTCTTGTTTTACAGGGAAATATTTTCATGACTTTTATACATTTTAACAGATGGTGAAATATTTTTGAATTATTTATATGCTTGGTAGAGACTGTGCTCAGAAAAACAAATGAAGAAATAATTACCATTGAAAAACAATATGCATTCGGGTTGAAATCACTGCCCAGGGCAACTATCACCCCTTCATCTAACATCTTCCTGGCTCGAGGCTGCTTCAGTCTAAGGGGAACAAGAAAAGGAGGTCAGTCTCCAGCGTTGGAACTTTCACAAAACAGATGTTGAGAATGGAAGAGAACTTGAGACCGTCAACCCCACTGTGGTCTGGAAGAAGAAACAGAAGTTCCAAGTTGCATGATCGGTGGTGGAGTGAAGCAGCACTCCAGGACTTTTGGTTTTCTCGTTCTGCTTTTGGAATTACTAGGCTATTATTTAATTTGTGGTCATTTATTTTGTCAATCTTCGTATGCATCTTCAGAGATTGTTGCTAAGGGAGAAAAATATCATTTACAAAACAAATGATTTTCAATAAACTAATAAAAATTTTCTAATAAAATCTGATAAACTTTTTGTTACTTTCAAATTAAACAACTAATGAGGTTAGCATAATGCTACTTTTTATGAATTTCCATTTGCCCTTCCTATCTATCTATATCTATCTATATCTATCTATCTATATCTGTATCTATCTATCTATCTATCTATATAGATATTGTTTCTTTGGTAGGACCTATTTAAAAGTTTTTTGGGTAGGACCTATTTAAAGAATTTAACGTGTGCAATGTTTGAGTTTCTTTCTGGATTAGGTATCTCCTAGATCTCCTTGGCAAGAGTCTACCTTCTTCAGGACCTAACTCAAAACTTATGTCAAAAATAAACAGACCAGATACCAGTTAAAGGGATGAGAGAGGCTGGCTTCAATAATAATTATTGCAATAAGGAAGAGTACAATAGTCATGGAACCAACTTCCACTTGTGAAGAGGTAACTGGGTATTTTAGAGAGAGATTGAGGGAGCAGAAACGAAAAAGCAGCAGTTGCTCAAACTGTCTGGGAAGTGGTAATGTGCAAAACACTAGGGGCTTGGGGTTGGTCTGTGAGCTCTGGGTTCCTTAATTGGTGCTTATCTGGAGGGGATTCAAACCTGTACCTTTAGGCAGGAGGCAGGGGCCTAGTTAGAGCAAGAGGTCCCAGCCCTGGGAACACAGTGAAAGTTTTCTGCTTGAAGGATTGCCTGTCAAAGAGAGGGCTCTCAGGTCCTTAGAGAAGACAGTTCTGGGTTGCAGAAGATTTACATCTCAAAGAGGCAGAGAAAGAACTTAAAATCACAAGCTTTTAAAAGTAACTGCTAGGCCCACGCCTGCAAGGTAGGCAGACCTGCGACCAACCTGCAGAACAGACCCAGCGGCCCGCCCGTGTGGTAGACACATCACCCCAATTGGAGGAGGGCCAGAGCAGAGCCGCAGCCCCCGCCTGCAAGGTAGGCACACCTGCGACCTACTGGGAGAACAGGCCCAGTGGCCCGCCGGCGTGGTAGACACATCACCCCAATTGGAGGAAGGGCCCAGCTGCCGCCCGCAAGGTAAGCAGACCATGCGTCCCGGAGAAGGGGCCCAGCGGCCCGCGGGCTAGTTGAAAGATCACTCCGATTGGAGGAGGGGCACAGCCGCCGCCCGCGCCTGCAAGGTAGGCAGACCTGCAACCTGGAGAACAGGCCCAGCGGCCCGCCAGCGTGGTAGACAGATCACCCCTATTTGAGGAGGGGCCCAGCCTCCGCCAGCCCCTGCAAGGGAGACTTTGTAACTATACAAGAGCAATATAAATATACAGGGGAAAAATTCAATAACACAACAGTTTCACCAAACAGAAATGCGAGCAGTATGAAAAGACAAGGAAAGAAAGGACCACAAGCAATGCAGGTCAACTCAACTTTAGAAGAGGTAATAGCTGCAGCAGATGGAATGTCAGATAAAGAATTCAGGATTTACATGCTGCAGATGATCTGGAGTCTCAAGGAAGACATTAGACAGCAAAATCAGACAATGAAAGATCACTTCAACAATGAATTACATAAACAAATCCAAGAGGCAAAAGATCAACTATACAGGGAGATAGAGGTTATAAAAAACAAACAGAAATCCTAGAAATACAGGAAGCAATAAACCAACTTAAAAACTCAAATGAGAATACTACCAGCAGAGTAGAACACTTAGAAGATAGAACATCAGACAATGAAGACAAAGTATTTCAACTTGAAAAGAACATAAACAGCTCAGTGATACTCTTAAAAAACCATGAGCAGAACACCCAAGAAATATGGGATAACATAAAGAGACCAAACTTAAGAGTCATTGGGATACAGGAAGGTATAGAGGTCCAAACCAAAGGAATGAGCAAACTATTCAACGAAATAATACGAGAAAACTTCCCAGACTTGAAGAATGAGACAGAATCCCAAATCCTAGAAGCCTACAGGACGCCGAATGTGCAAAATCATAAGAGATCCACACCTAGACACATTATAATGAAGATGCCCAACATACAGAATAAGGAGAGAATTTTAAAAGCTTCAAGAGAAAGGAAGCAGATTACATTTAGGGGTAAACCAATCAGGATAACAGCTCATCTTTCAACACAGACTCTGAAAGCTAGAAGATCCTGGAACAACATATTTCAAACGCTGAAAGAAAATGGGTTCCAAACAAGAATTGTGTATCCAGCCAAATTAAGCTTCAGGATGGAAGATGAAATTAAAACCTTCCATGATAAACAAAAGCTAAAAAAAATTGCAGCTAGAAAAACCATCTCTTCAAAACAACCTCGGCAAAACACTACAGGAAGAGGAATGGAAAATAACAATGAAAACCAACAGTGGGAGGTAGTACAGTAAAGGGAAAAAATAATCAAAGAAGAACAACAAACCATGTTAAGTAACATAAATAAACAAATATGGCTGGAAGAACAATCCATATCTCAATAATAACCCTAAATGTTAATGGCTTAAACTCACCAATTAAGAGACACAGGCTAGTAGAATGGATCAAAAAAAAAAAAAAAAGATCCAACAATATGCTGCCTACAGGAGACGCATTTGATAGGAAAAGACATACATAGACTGAAGGTGAAAGGTTGGGAAAAATCATATCACTCATATACACTTCGGAAACAAGCAGGAGTGTCCATACTCACATCAAATAAAATAAGATTTCAAGCCAAAGTTAATCAAAAGGGATAAAGAGGGGCACTACATACTGCTCAAGGGAGCCATACACAAACAAGACATAACAATCATAAATATATATGCTCCAAACAATGGTGCAGCTATGTTCATCAAACAAACTCTTCTCAAGTTCAAGAGTCTAATAGACCACCATACAATAATTATGGGAGACTTCAACACACCTCTCTCACCACTGGACAGATCTTCCAAACAAAAGTTGAGTAAAGAAACTATAGAACTCAATAATACAATTAATAACCTAGACTTAATTGACATATATAGAATACACCACCCAACATCAAGCAGTGACACTTTTTTCTCAGCAGCACATGGATCCTTCTCAAAAATAGATCATATATTATGTCACAGGGCAACTCTTAGACAATATAAAGGAGTAGAGATAATACCATGCATCTTATCTGATCATAATGGAATGAAATTGAAACTCAACGATAAAAGAAGTAAGGAAAAATCATGCATCACTTGGAGAATCAACAATAGGTTACTGATTGATCAATGGGTTATAGAAGACATCAAGGAGGAAATCAAAAAATTCTTAGAGATAAATGAAAACACAGACACAACATATTGGAATCTATGGAACACAATGAAAGCAGTTCTAAGAGGAAAATTCATTACCTGGAGTTCATTCCTTAAAAAAAAGGAAAAACCAACAAATAAATGATCTCACACTTCATCTCAAAATCCTAGAAAAAGAAGAGCAAAACAACAGCAAAAGAAGTAAAAGGCAAGAAATAATTAAAATCAGAGCTGAAATTAATGAAATCGAAACAAAAGAAACAATTGAAAAAATTGACAAAACTAAAAGTTGGTTCTTTGAAAAAATAAATAAGAATGACAGACCCTTAGCCATGCTAACGAAGAGAAGAAGAGAGAGAACTCAAATTACTAGCATACGGGATAAAAAAGGCAATATCACAACAGACACTTCAGAAATACAGAAGATTATCAGAAATTATTTTGAATCCTTATACTCCAATAAAATAGAAGATAGTGAAGGCATTGATAAATTTCTTAAGTCATATGATCTACCCAGATTGAGTCAGGAGGATATAGACAACCTAAACAGACCAATATCAATTGAGGAAATAGAAGAAGCCATCAAAATACTACCAACTAAGAAAAGCCCAGGACCGGATGAGTATACAGCAGAGTTTTACAAAACCTTTAAAGAAGAACTAATACCAATATTTTTCAAGCTATTCCAGGAAATAGAAAAAGAGGGAAAACTTCCAAATTCATTCTACGAGGCCAACATCACCCTGATTCCTAAACCAGACAAAGGCAATTCAAAGAAAGAAAACTACAGACCGATATCTCTAATGAATCTAGATGCAAAAATCCTCAATAAAATTCTGGCGAACCGGATACAAAAACATATCAAAAAAATTGTGCACCATGATCAAGTAGGATTCATCCCTGGGATGCAAGGCTGGTTCAATATACGGAAATCAATAAATGTTATTCACCACATCAATAGACTTAAAGATAAGAACCATATGATCATCTCAATAGATGCAGAAAAAGCATTCGACAAAGTACAGCATCCCTTTATGTTCAAAACTCTAGAAAAACTAGGGATAACAGGAACATACCTCAATATTGTAAAAGCAATCTATGCTAAGCCTCAGGCTAGCATCATTCTGAACGGAGAAAAATTGAAGGCATTCCCTCTAAAATCTGGAACAAGACAGGGATGCCCTCTCTCACCACTTCTGTTCAACATAGTTCTCGAATCACTGGCCAGAGCAATTAGACAGACGAAAGAAATTAAAGGCATAAAAATAGGAAAAGAATAACTTAAATTATCACTATTTGCAGATGACATGATTCTATACCTAGCAGACCCAAAAGGGTCTACAAAGAAACTAGTAGAGCTAATAAATGAATTCAGCAAAGTGGCAGGATATAAAATCAACACGCATAAATCAAAGGCATTCCTGTATATCAGCGACAAATCCTCTGAAATGGAAATGAGGACAACCACTCCATTCACAATATCCTCAAAAAAAAAAAATACTTGGGAATCAACCTAACAAAAGAGGTGAAAGACTTATACAATGAAAACTACAGAACCCTAAAGAGAGAAATAGAAGAAGATCTTAGAAGATGTAAAAATATACCCTGTTCATTGATAGGCAGAACATCATCAAAATGACGATATTACCAAAAGTTCTCTATAGGTTTAATGTAATGCCAATCAAAATCCCAACGGCATTTCTTGTAGAAATAGATAAAGCAATCATGAAATTCATATGGAAAAATAAAAGACCCAGAATAGCAAAAACAACTCTAAACAGGAAGTGTGAATCAGGCAGTATAGCAATACCAGACTTCAAACTATACTACAGAGCAATAGTAACAAAAACAGCATGGTACTGGTACCAAAACAGGTGGGTGGACCAATGGTACAGAATAGAGGACACAGTAGACCAATCCACAAAACTACAACTATCTTATATTTGATAAAGGGGCTAAAAGCATGCAATGGAGGAAGGATAGCATCTTCAACAAATGGTGCTGGGAAAACTGGAAATCCATATGCAACAAAAGTTAACTCAAAATGGATCAAGGAGCTTGATATCAAATCAAAGACTCTGTGTCTGATAGAAGAAAAAGTTGGCTACAATCTACATACTGTGGGGTCGGGCTCCAAATTCCTCAATAGGACACCTATAGCACAAGAGTTAATAACTAGAATCAACAAATGGGACTTACTCAAACTAAAAAGTTTTTTCTCAGCAGAAGAAACAATAAGAGAGGTAAATAGACAGCCTACATCCTGGGAACAAATCTTTACTCCTCACACTTCAGACAGAGCCCTAATATCCAGAATATACAAAGAACTCAAAAAATTAGACAATAAGATAACAAATAACCCAATCAACAAATGGGCCAAGGACCTGAACAGACATTTCTCGGAGGAGGACATACAATCAATCAACAAGTACATGAAAAAATGCTCACCATCTCTAGCAGTCAGAGAAATGCAAATCAAAACCACCCTAAGATACCATCTCACTCCAGTAAGATTGGCAGCCATTAGGAAGTCAAACAACAACAAGTGCTGGCGAGGATGTGGGGAAAAGGTTACACTTGTACATTGCTGGTGGGACTGCAAATTGGTGCGGCCAATTTGGAAAGCAGTATGGAGATTTCTTGGAAAGCTCGGAATGGAACCACCATTTGACCCAGCTATTCCCCTTCTCGGTCTATTCCCTAAAGACCTAAAAAGAGCATACTACAGGGACACTGCTACATCGATGTTCATAGCAGCACAATTCACAATAGCAAGACTGTGGAACCAACCTAGATGCCCTTCAATAGACGAATGGATAAAAAAAATGTGGCATTTATACACAATGGAGTATTATGCTGCATTAAAAAATGACAAAATCATAGAATTTTCAGGGAAATGGATGGCATTAGAGCAGATTATGCTAAGTGAAGGTAGCCAATCCCTAAAAAACAAATACCAAATGTCTTCTTTGCTATAAGGAGAGTAACTAAGAACAGAGTAGGGAGGAAGAGCATGAGAAGAAGATTAACATTAAACAGGGATGAGAGGTGTGAGGAAAAGGGAGAGAGATGGGAAATTGCATGGAAATGGAAGGAGACCCTCAGGGTTATGCAAAATTACATATAAGAGGAAGTGAGGGGTAAGGGAAAAAAACAAGGGGGAGAAATGAATTACAGTAGAGGGGGTAGAGAGAGAAGAGGGGAGGGGAGGGGAGGGGGGATAGTAGAGGATAGGAAAGGCAGCAGAATACAACAGACACTAGTATGGCAGTATGTAAATCACTGGATGTGTAACCGACGTGATTCAGCAATCTGTATACGGGGTAAAAACGGGAGTTCATATCCCAGTTGAATCAAAGTGTGAAATATGATATATCAAGAACTATGTAATGTTTTGAACAACCAACAATAAAAATTAAAAAAAAAAAAAGAACTTCTAGCTTAAAAAAGGACAAAAAAAAAAAAAAAAGTAACTGCTATAAGGAGGTGGGGGGGTGGGTAGGCTATCTGCCTATCAACAGATTTTGGGCTGGAACAAAGAGTACTTTCTCCTCGCAGCCTTAAGCTTTCACAGGCAGGCACTGCAAGGGAGAGACAGGGTCCTCCTAGACATGCAGCTTTTTAGAATCTCTGCCGGGGTTAGTTGCAGTCTGTTGGTGGGGCGTGGGTGAGTGGATCCTTTGTGCTGAGTCAGCAGTCTTTGTAGCCCATGGTGGAGGCCTAGGTTACCCCCTCTGGGAAGGCTTCCCAACCATCCCTTTTGGCTACCACCTTCTCTGGCCTCCCATGGCACCCCACACTCCTCATTCGCCCTTACAGGACTAGACTGCTTGCTGTTGCTTCATGATAATGCCTGGACTGATCCTCAGCCTTGGATGGAACAGTACAGCTTACTGATTGTTAAATACAGCTATCGAGGGTGACCCTGGGCCCTCCCCAGAAGCCTACTCTATCTCTGCCCTTACATCCATTTGTTGGCTGGTGCCCTTACTCAGCCAGCTGTCAGATATTTAGACCATTGCATCTGCCCCTACAGCTGGCAAGTCTAGCAGAGGCCAAGAACCATGGGCAGAGAGGACTAGTTTAGTTTAGTTTATTTTTTTAATGGTGATTTGTTTGTTGCAGGGCCTAGCCTTGTTTTTACTTAATATGTTTGCTTGAATGGAGGCTGCTATGATGTTCAAGGAGTGTTCTGAATGTGGCAAAGAGTAGGTTTATAGCCATGCCCCCAAATAATTTTAAAGTCCACCTAAGTTTGGCATTTGAGACCTTCCAAAAGCTGAACCCAACTTTCTCTTAGGGACTCATTTCTCATCACTCCCCTACCTGATGCTGCACCCCAACCACCAGAGTTCTCTGCTTGAACATTGCTGAGTTTGCCATTCTCCTCGTCTAAAATGCCTAAGAGACAGTCATCTAAACCCAGTCCACGTCTCACCCTTTGCTGCTCATTCTCCCCGACATCCTTTGCTCCAGCCAAGAACAATAGCTCTCTTCAGAACTCTCCCAGGTCTGTTTGCATTTACCAGAATTTGTGCATTTAGACTCAAGTTCCTAAAGGCCCAGACCATCTATCCGTTTATTCATCAATGCACCCCCAGCACCGGTACAGTGTCTGGCACAAACAGCTGCTCAATAGACTTGCTGGAGGCATTCATTAATTTTTCATTATTGTGTTTTTGTTGCATTAATCTTTTGTTTCCTTCCCCCCAATACAGGCACTTTTTGGTAGTTTCAATAGAAAGAGTACTATCTCGTGTACGGTGCCCAGTGAAACACGGTGGGTCATAGATGCAGCCGGCCATTCAGAAGCATCCAGTTAGCATGTGCTGGGTGGCACCTTAGTCATCCTTGACTCCCATTTAATTTTTTTTTTCTCACAGGGCAAGTCATCAGAAAGATCTTGCTGGCTCTGCCTTAAAAATATATCCAGATTCCAAATAATATGCAGACCCCCTGCTACCAGCATGGATCCAAGTCACCTTCCCCTCTTGCCAGGATATTTGTGAGACCATCCTAACAGGTTTTCCTGCTTCCAGGAAAACCCTAATATCTATTCTCCTTAGAGTAGAAAGAGGAAGCTTTTGGAAAAATAAGTCAGGTCATGTCACTGAGCTTTTGAAAAATGTTCCAGTGGCCTCCCATCGACTTACAGGCTCCCCAGGACTCAAAGCTGATCAAGTCTGCCCTTCCTTCTGCCCTCAGCTACTGCCTTCTCCTTACTCGGGCCTCTCAGGCCTCACTCTTGCTCCCAGAACACCCAGTGCTCTTCCACCATTTCACTGGCCATCTGTTGGGGTCCAGAACACCCTCCTAAACAATCCCGCCCCTCCAGACACGGCTCACTCCTTCACTTCTAGATCAGTGCTGGAACATTCCTCATCCAGAAGTCTTTTCCTGCTAGGTGCAGTGATGCATGCCCATAATCCCAGCAGCTCGGGAGGCTGAGGCAGGAGGATCAGCCTCAGCAATATTGAGGTGCTAAACAATTCAGTGAGACTCTATCTCTAAATAAAATATATAAAAATAGGGCTGGAGATGTGGCTCTGTGGTCGAGTGCCCCCTGAGTTCAATCCCTAGTACAAAAAAAAAAAAAAAAGCCTTTTCCTGACCTAAGTAAGAACATCACAGCCCAACCTCACATCACAGCCCCCTCCCCACCAGCACTCCCTATTCATCTACCTGACTTTGACTTTTTTATAGCACTTTGCATCACCCAAGGTTTCATGTATTCATTTGTCCTCAGTACCTTGTCTGTCTCCTCCCATTAGAAGGCAGGCTCCTTCAGGACCAGAACTTTGGCATTTATTGTTGCATCCCCAGTGCCTAGAACAGTGCCTGGCAGCCAGCAGGCCTCTGCACACAGGTTGGTGTGTAAATTAATAAATTATGAGAAGTGCAGAGACGACTCCTGTCCTTGAACTATTTCTAGTCTGGGCTGATAACTTGTAGGACCACTGAAAATGTTTCTCAACAACCACATGTCAGTGAAGCAAAGGTGGGGTACAAGGAGAGGTAGTCAGCCTCTCCCTGATCCAGTCTGAGAACCCGAGTGGATGCCTGGGATCTCAGATAGTACCAAATCCCAATATACACTCTGCATTTCCTATATATACCTACCTATGACAAAGTTGAATTCATAAATTAGGTGCAGTAAGAGACGAACAACAATAACTAACTAGAACAATCATAACGAAATTCTGTGATAAAAATTATTTAAAACTAAAACTTGTTTCTCTCTGGGATTTTTTTCATTGAATATTTTCAGACCACAGTTGACCAGGGGTAAGCAAATCTCAGAAAGCAAAATTGCAGATCAGGGGGATGACTGTAGCTTTGAACTTTCCTGGAGGTCATTCCGGTGGTCTCTTCCCTTTTGGAGCTACTCAGAGGGATGGGGAGTGAACCTTTAAAGTATTAAAGGGGCACCATTAAAAATGAAGGTAAGTGTTTCCTGAATAAATATTATATGCAAATATTCACAAAATACACAGTGAAAGGAAGCTGTTCAGTGGCACTAGGTAATGGTTGTTGTCAAAATGAGAATCAAGGGCTGGGCTGTGGTTCAGTGGTAGAGCATTCACCTGGCATGTGTGAGGCACTGGGTTTGATCTTCAGCACCACATAAAAATAAAATAAAGGTATTGTGCCTACCTACAACTAAAAATATATACGAGAGAGAGAGAGAGAGAGAGAGAGAGAGAGAGAGAGAGAGAGAATATCAAGAAGGAGCTCAGGCTAGGTGCAGTGGCTCACACCTGTAATCCCAGCAGCTTGGGAGGCTGAGGCAGGAGGATCATAAGGACAAAGCCAACCTCAGCAACTTAGCAAGGCCCTAAGCAACTTAGTGAGACCCTGTCTCAAAATAAAAAATTAAAAAGGTCTGGGGATGTGGCCTGTGTTTAAGTGCCCCTGGGTTTAATCCTCAGTACAAAAAAAAAAAAAAAAAAAACAGGGAGCTCAGGGTACAGCAGGAGTCCCTGATGGTCTCTCCTGATTATATTTCTCAGAAAAATACAGGAACAGAGAAGTCAGAGAGGAGTGAGGCCTCTTTAACTGCCCTTGCGGTTCAAACAGGACACAAGCCTATCAGCCGATCAGTGCCAAGGTCTCAGACTTTTGCTCCATGTAAAGAGAGTAAAGATAAAGGAAAGGAAGCCTTTTTTTGGTGTGCATAAGAACTTATTTCTTGAATGGTGGAGGATTAGCCAAATTAAATATTGACTGATGACTTCGACTGATGCTATCCAGATCTGTAAGAGAAGCAGTTGGTCAAACCAAGAACTGTTACTGGCATTTTCTGATTGTAGCCTACATAGCATCTATTCTTAAACCAAGTAAATATTAATAATAAAAATGTGTGTGCGTGTGTGTGTGTAATCCTATACATTGGGAAAAATAACACTGAGATATTCCTTTCTTTTCCCTCTTAAGAATACTTTGAAGCCTGGCCTTTCTCAACCTTGGCACAGTTCATGTCTCATTCTGGATGTTTCTTGGTTGTGGGGGGCTGCTCTGTGTATCGGAGGATGATTGGGAGTGTCCTGGCCTCTACTCATCCCCTCCAGTAGCACGACCTTGTTGTGGCAACCAGAAACGTCTCCAGACATTGTCAATGCCCCTTGGCAGGCAAAATTGCCCTACAGTTGAGAACAGCTATCTGAAGATTCTAACTGCAGAATCACCCCCCACTCCAGAACCATATAGCTTAACCACACAGAAAGCACCTTGTCCTGAGAGAAAATAAACTTTATCTTTTTGGGGGGTGGGGGGTAGACTGGGGATTGAGTCAGGGGTACTCAACCACTGAGCCACATCCCCAGCCCTATTTTGTATTTTATTTAAAGACAGGGTCTTGGGGCTGGGGATGTGGCTCAAGCAGTAGCGCACTCGCCTGGCATGCGTGCAGGCCGGGTTCGATCCTCAGCACCACATACAAACAAAGATGTGTGTCCACCGAAAACTAAAAAAAAATAAATATTAAAATTCTCTCTCTCTCTCTCCCTCTCAAAAAAAAAAAAAAAATAGAGACAGGGTCTCACTGAGTTGCTTGGCACTTCACTTTTGCTGAGACTGGCATTGAACTCTCGATTCTCCTGCCTCAGCCTCCCGAGCCTCTGGGATTACAGGTGTGTGCCACCACATCCAGCTAATAAACTGACTCTTGAATGCTGGCTTCCCAAACCACTGACTTGGCAGCTGTCACGGAAGTGGTACCACGGAAAGTGTCAAGGGACCTCAGATCTATGTTCAGCAGAACTAGAGCAGTGGGCAAGGAGTATTCAGTTCATAGAGGATCCACAGCAAAATCTCTGGGAAGTTTTTACAAAGTTTAATTCACATGTGTCCTCATCCTCCCACTCCCAGGGGTCCTGAGGATTCTGGTACTCATTCATGGGATTATCAGCATCCATCTAGAAAACATCTCGTTCAGATTCTCGTTCACATCTTATGCCTGTTCTTAAAATTATAGAACCTGTTTCATTATTTTCATTTTTGGTACCAGGGATTGAACCCAGGGGGTGCTTAAACACTAAGCCACATCCCTAAAACTTTTTTTTTTTTTTAAATTTTGAGGCAGGGTCTTGCTAAATTGCTTAGGGCCTCTAAGTTGCTGAGGCTGGCTGTTGGGGTTCTCCTGCATCTGCCTCCCAAGCCGCTGGGATTACAGGCGTGTGTTTACCACTCCTGGCAACCCAGGGCCTTACACATGCTAGGCAAGTGCTCTACCATTGAGCTCCAGCCCTGCTGTTTCATTATTTTCTAATGATAAAAGTAATGCATACTGATTTTTTAAATGGAAATTTCTGAAACCCAGGGGGAAGAAAGGAAAACGAAAGTATCACCTTCCTCAATAATCTCACCATTCAAAGGCAATTTGGGCTAAGCTCCTTCCTGAGGGCAATTAATTTAAGAACATTTATCCAGAATTGGCATCTTCCTGAGCTAGTTTCCATCATTTGCATTTCTCAGGATTTGTAGGGGCCATGGCATAAAATTTAGGCTTCTTAAAAGTCTATGTCCTCACAGCTGACCTGCGTGTCGGGGTGAGCACCGGTCTTCTCACCTCAGCATGTACGCCGTGGTGGGCAGAAGGACCGCGGCACACCTGGCCGTTGCCATGGCAGCGATGCCTGCATCACTCACTTCTTCCAGGTGGCTGATTGCCTGGGCTCCCAGTTCAGCTCCAAGCTAAGCAGGATGGGCAGAGAGGAAAAGGTTTTAACAACAGCAACAACAACAAAGCCATACAGCACCCTGAAACCGATTTTCCTACAAAAAGAAAACAATACTCTATTAGTAAGATTTCTTGTCAACTCCCTCTTATAATAAGCACAAGTCCCACAATGGACACATGGTTTATAATTGACATATATTTGAAAATTAGCTGGATGCTACTTTTTTTTTCCCTTCTTGGTACCAGGGATTGAACCCAAGGGCACTTCATCACTGAGTCACACCCCAACCCTTTCTATTTTTTGCTTTTGAGACAGGGTGTCACTAAGTTGCTGAGGCCGGCCCAAATTTTTAATCCTCCTGCCTCAGCCTCCCCAGTTGCTGAAATCACATGTGTGTGCCACCATGCCCTGTTGCTAGGTGCTACTTTTAAAACTAGTTTTAAACAAAAATGCTTTCAGACAGTTCTGAAACAGAAATTTTTATGAAGCTTACAGATCAGAGGGAAATAAATTATAATTATCATAGCATCATAAAAAGACAACAGAGATGTGTGTTTTGGGAATGTCATTGCACTCTGCGAAACATACCAGTTGGGAGAATACACTTCAAAAACGTGGAATTCTATCAATGACTTGAGACTATCAACTTGAACTTGACTTCCCTCCAGGTGAGAAGCTGGAGCGAGATTATTAGAAGCACACAAAGAAGAAGGGAGGCTCTGATGATGGTGGAAGCATTGCTTTAAAGGTCCCCTCAGCTGAATATCTTCATGTCCTATATTCCCAACCAGTGAGTTTGCACACACCAGAGCCCCTGCTATCAGGTGACATGGAAAGGAGAGTAGGCTGACATGGATGTGGCCCTGGGAGGCTGTATTGCCACATCCAGGACAGGGAAGAGCTGACCCCTCTTCAGGCAGCTTGCTCTGGCCTAAGACGTTTTGAAATGGGGCTCTGGGGAGTGTGGTGGTCCACAGGACTGATTATGTTCCCCAGGGGAAGTTTCTTCTTGACCTTGGACTCACCCTCACTCTTCTAAACTCGATTTGCTGGTTATGGGTATTGACTTCTATTGATTTAATCCAGCAGTATCTTGGTGACCATCCAGTTTGCGTTCATTCAACAAAATTTCAACAAGTATTGATTTACGAAAGGCCATCTGTACTCTGGGCGCTGTGCTGACCTCCAGGATTGGGCGAGGATTGGGTGCAACACTCAGGGTGCTATAGTCCAGAGGCGATTTTAACCCAGTGGGATAAGAATTGGGAGAGGCCATAACCTAATCTTAGAGAGGGCTAGGAAGAAGTCCCAGAAAAGTAGCTAAGATAAAACATGGGAGTTAGGACTAGTCAGAGAAAGCGGACTCCAGATGAAAGGAACAGTATGTACAAAGGCATGGGGTATTGAGAGTAGATTTTTGTGGCTGGTTCATGACAGAGAGTCTGGATGGAGTAAAAGGAGGAAAAAGGTGGAGAGGTAAGGAAGGGTCAGATCCTGGTAAGCCACACACTGTGTTTGGAATGTGTTCTAATTCGAACCACGGTCATCCTTTATGTGGTCTAAGCAATGGAGGGGAAGGATGGAGGGGAAGGTTAAACTGCATTGAGGGAATGGGTTAAGGGAAGGGATTAAGGTGGATGCTAGATTGGAGGCCAAGAGGACAGTTATTGAGGAATCCAGGTGAGAGCTGAAGGTGGTTTGAACCAGGCAGTAAGGAGAGAGAAATGGACATGGGAGGAGAATTGGGAGGCTTTGGTGATTCATCGGTAGATGGAGGAGTCAAAATGATGCTTAGGCAACAGATGGATGATGGCGTTGTCCACTGGGACAGAAAGCACAAACAAGGCTGGAAGTGATATTAAGACATCTGGTTGGTCATGCTGTGCTTGAGATGCAGGTGGAATGTCTGCAGCTGTATTTATGACCCCAGGACAGTTGTTTTTAAGCTCTAGGGCTCAGAAGAGAGATGTTTAGACTCACAGTTGTAGGGACTGTCCTAATCACTACTGAATTCATCCCACCTTGAACAGTGCCCAGCACACAGGTTGAAAGAATGAGTAACTCAACCTGGGCAAGACAGGTAGATTTGAAACCATCCTGTGACTGTTCATGGTGTGCTCCACCAACTTTGATCCAGATGTTGCCCCCAAGAAGATTCTAGAAGCTACATGTGAAATTACTGTACTGTGCCAGTGTGGCTTTGTGTGCCAGCCAAAATATGTTGTGAGTTTAATAACTGAGATCACAGAGATACTTCTTTCTCTACGAGTACCACCAGCCAATAATAATAAAAGTAAATGATCAGGCTGGGGATGTTGCTCAGTGGTAAGGCATGTGCTTAGCGTGAGTGTGGTCCTGGGATCAACCCCCAGCATCCAAAAGAAAAGAAGTAAATGATCTGCAGCAGAAAAAAAAAAAAAAAAGTAAGTTTTTCAGTAGAGGTCAGGGTTTTCCAGGCCCAACCAGACCAATCTGCACATTGTTCAAACAAGTTTCCCCACTCTCTATCTTTTCAGAAGGCGACTTTGAACAGATGGATTAGGTTTCCCATGGCAGGAATGTGCAAGAACGCATATTGACAAGGATGTGCCAAAGGTCAGCCATACCTCAGCAGCCTTCACTGGGTGCAGCTCATCCCCGTGGAAGTTAATCTGTAACCCCATCTCTTTTCCACTTTGAAGAATCCTTCTGGTAGAATCCAGATCAAAGACGCCCTTCTCACAGAACACGTCTATATTGTCAACATGTATTTCCCCATCGCTGCCGAGTGCCTTCAGCTTTGGGAGATGGTTCTTGATGATGTCATCAGCAGCTTCCTTGGCAGTTTTTCCTCTGATGGAAGAAAATGAAATTACCACGGGCAAATATATGTACACGTGTGTATATATATTTGTATAAAATATACATATACTCTCACTCAGGGACACCATTCAGAGGGTGGATAGAGGTCAATGATGAGGAGATGGGCACTTACATAAATTATTTCTACTTCTCAAGACAATCCTAAGGAATAGGGTGTATGTAGCTCTGTGTACAGATGTGTGTAATTCATGTTCCAAAAAGCTGTCACATCCTCAAAGTCACTCAGCTAGGGGGAACTAAGCTGGATTCAAACTCAAGTTTTATCACTCCAAAGTCTTAGACTTTGCCATACCACATTGCTTTTTCTGTGTGTGTGCAGGGAGGACAGACTATCATACATTTTGTATTTCTTCTGGGGAAAAAAATCTACTGTTTTCTATAGACAGGTTGTGTAAAAATATCTCAGTGATGTTTTAAGTTTTAATAATTTCAGAAATTAAATGCTAAAACTTACAACAAAGATCACTGGAATATTTATAATTTAATGTTAATTTTTTTTTTAGTTCTTCTAATGGTGGGTGGGGCTATTCTCTGAATCATCTAGATTACAAGGTTTGATCTCTATAAGGTCTTACTATTAACCTCTACTTTTATGCTACTTTACTGCTTTATGTGAATTCGTTTATCAGATAAAATTATTCACATTAGCATCTATAGTCTCAAAGGACTACAAAGGGTCATTTCTTTTTGCAAACCAAAAGAGCTTGAAATGACTCGTGTTATTTCAACACTGATGAAACTGATGGGACTGAATGTAGCTCCATCCTCAAACCACCTGTCCTAAATGTCTGGTCATAGAAGCAGAACATCTTTCCAAAAACCTTATCTCCTTGCAAGCTAAAGTACTGAGGCACCTCCATCCTTGGGGAACGCAGTCTCTGCTTCATTCCCACTGTCTGAGTTACACCCTGATCCCATCCACTGAGATTACTTGGGCACTGAGTGAGCCCCGCAGTAAGTGGCCGAGATGCCGATGCGCCCCTCTCGCCGGGCACGCTCGATCACGCGCAGCATCTTGAGCTCGGTCTCCAGGTTGAGGCCATATCCACTCTTGCACTCCACCAGCGTGGTGCCAGCCCTCATCATGCACTGAAGCCGCTGCCGGAAAGAGCCGAACAGCTCCTCCTCCGAGGCTTCCCGAGTGCGCTCCACCGTGAAGTTGATCCCGCCTCCAGCCTGGTGAATATCCATGTACGTGGCTCCTGCCAACTGAACACACCGCTGGGTCAGGGGAGGTTGCAGACAAGGCACAGAACCTACCTCTATGGGGGATATTATAACCCAATCAATACCTGGGCTAAGGAACCCAACAGTCACTTTCTCAGAAGAAGATATACCATTGAAGAACAAATATATGAAAAATGTTCAACTTCTCTAGTAATTAGAGAAATGTAAATCAAAACTAATCCTAAGATTTCATCTCACTCCAGACAGAATGGCAATTACCAAGAATACAAGCAATGATAAGTGTTGATGAGGATGTGGGGGGAAAGGTGCACTCTTACATTGCTGGTGGCACTGCAAATTGGTGCAAACACTCTGGAATGCAGTATGGAGATTCCTTAGAAAACTTGGAATGGAACCACCATTTGACCCAACTATCCCACTCCTCCAGTCTTTACACAAAGGACCTAAAATCAGCCATGTTATTAGTGATGCAGCCACATTGATGTTTGTAGCAGCTCAATTCACAATAGCTAAACTGTGGAACCAACCTAGATGCCCTTCAATAGATGAATAGATAAAGAAACTGTGGCATATATACACAATGGAATACTAATCAGCATTTAAAGAGAGTGAAATTATGGCATTTTCAGGTAAATGGATGGAGTTGGAGAATATCATGCTAAGTGAAGTAAGCCAATCCCCCAAAACCAAAATCTCCAAATGTTCTCTCTGACAAGTGGATGCTGATCCAAAACAGGGAGTGGGGAGTCATGGGAAAACGGAGGAACTTTGACTGGGCAAAGGGAAGGGAGGGTGGGGAGGATGCAGGGGGGCAGGAAAGATGGTGGAATGAGATGGACATCATTACCCTAGGTACATGTATGACTACACATATGTTGGGACGCTACATTGTGTACAATCAGAGAAATCAAAAGTTGTGCTCCATTTGTGTACAATGAACTGAAATGCATTCTGCTGTCATGCATGCCTAATTAGAACAAACAAATACATTTTAAAAAGAAAAAAAACACCTATGGATGTTGCTAGTATTTTTACCATAATTCCTCATCTTACAAAATAAATCTATAACTTGAAAATTTCAATAGAAAAGTCAATTTATGTTGTCTATATGTGTGTGTGTGCATAAATACAATTTTTAAAATATTTATTGTTAGTCACACTTTTGCAAATAAAAGTTAAGAAGAAGAAACAATAGCAGTAATAGGGCACAATCACTAACTGACCAGATCAGAAAGGACACATATTGGGGTGGGAATGTAGCTCAGTTGGTAGCATGCTTGCCTTGCATGTAAAAGGCCCTGGGTTCAATCCCCAGCACCAAAATTAAAAAAAAAAAAAAAAAAAAAGGACAAGCATTGTCCTAAAGCCCTGTCATCTGCCAGTAGCCAGACTGAAGGGAGCTGGGGAGAGGTTCCCAAGAAGGTGCCGGAGAGACAGAGATGGGAGATGTGGTGTGTAAGGCAGTTGGGATCTCAGGGAAGCAGCAATTAATTAATGCTTTGCTGCAGGACTATTTCAATATTTTATCAACCCAGTCCGTCCCCACTGGGTACCAGCCAAGTCTCAGTCCTCCCTACATCCCTGAGCATGTTTGATACAACAAAGCACAGGGGTTCAGGGAGCCCCACTACAATTTTTCAAATCTCCACTAAAGAGACCCAGGGCCATTTTTGTGTCTCAATATTTGGGCACCAAAGTTTGAAGCCTGACCTTTGTCACTCAAGCAAATAAAGAGGCTCTTCCTAGGGTCCCATGGGCTCCCGTTACTCTGTACTACAGAGCGTGGGACACAGACTATGTGGGCCTGGATCTCCTGGCCAGAGTTTTCATCTGGCTGTGCCATCCTCAGTAAACACCTTCCCTACTCTGGACCCAACTTTCTCCATGTATGTAATGATAGCCCTGGACTGTGCATCTCCAAGGCTGCTTTGGCTCTGAAATTCTTTATTTAATAAAATGGTCTTAAAAACAACTTTAGTTTGTTGCAGAAGGAATATACCTGAAGAAGTTTTTCCTTTTTTTCTGAAATAATTCCATTTAGCTGCACCCCGCCCACCCCTGCCAAACAATGTGAAAACGTCTCCAACCAAGGATTTTGGAATTGACTAAGGCTAATATTCAACTAACAGACACTTTTATAATTCTTAATTAGTCTCATTTTATTAAAAAAGAGAATAGCTTAGTACATTTTATTTTTGTGATTATTTTGTCTTGCACTTTTCCACATTTGACCCCAATGAATGTGATTTTCAAACCGTTTCTTGGAGCTCTTTCAAATGCTCCTTTAGGTAGTGACTTGGAGTGGTGGGGGGAGGGAAAGAAAGGAAAAATCAGTGGGCGAGTTGCTCACCTTTGTTCTAAGAGGATGGCACGGCTAAAAATTTTCAAATGCTATTCTACTTCAAGTGTTTGCCAGTTCGACACATGATAGAAAGACTTGGGGCAGCTGTAAATACATTTTGTTGTCTTTTGTTTCCCATTTTCCAAGCAAAAAATATCTATTAAAAAGACATAACATGTAGCAAAGATGGACAGCCTATGAACTTTTTAGAACAAAAGACTTTTATTTGGATTTGCCATTAATCATTGCAGTTACCTTCATTGCGAACTCATGGACTCTTTCACCAGCCCATACGGGATGTGTGTGGGCATCCACCAAACCTGCAATCAATAAATTAGGTCACCTTAGAGTTAAAAGCAGAGGGCACTTCGATAGCAGGCAGTGTGCACCACGCTGCTCTTAGGGAAGCATGGTAGTGGCCATCCAGCTTGGGGTAGGGGAGGTTTCCTCTGTATGGCTCATCTAGAATGTTCTAATGGAAGAAAGTAACTCAACCATATAGAGATACAGCTTCTTTACTCAGTAAGTCCATGCTCAGCAAACAAGATTTTAAACCAGGTTGTCCAAACCATTAGTTGAGCAAAACCAAGGACCGTATCACCAAGGAACAATACTACAACCCTCAACCCCCGCTGCAACTTTGAGAAAGAAAAATATGAAAGGTGAATCTATCTTTAAGAAAAAAACATTTAAGCAATCACTTGGAACTTTTGTTTATCCCGTACATTTTAGTAAAGTGTGTTGTTATCAAATATTTAAAGCAGCTCATAAATGATTCTGATTGGACTAAATCCAAAGTCCCTAACCAGACTGTTTCTTATCATGGTCTTCTTTTTCTTATGACATTTCACCCTGACTTTGTATCCTGGCCCCCAAAAATTAGAACATAGAGGTTCTGTCAGATGTGTCAATACACATTTTTAAACTATAAAAATTTTATATAAATTAATTTTATTAAAATGTATATATAGTTTTATATAAATAAAATTAAAATAAAGCCCTTATGTTTGCATCAACTCAAAATTTTTGAGATTTCTCTCAGGTGATCACCTGAAATCATACTAGAGAGATAACATAGATGGTAGTTAATAAACTGATTTTTTTTGTGTTAAAAGTGAACTGGAGTGAAATATCTACAGTGTCTCTAGGTCTTCATACAAATTTAGAATATTTATAGCATTAGAGACAGCCCTGCTTGCCTCCTCTATGCAATGGATTAAAAAGTTATTCCAACTATTCTGGAACTTGAACACAACACAGCTGATTTCTCTTCAGCATGTGAGTGGGAAGAAGTGGAATAAATGAGTGGATTTGACACCCAACTCTCCCTTTACCTGTTCTGCAATCTTGGGTAAGATATTTCACCCCTAACCTCCAGTTTTCTAATCTGTAACACATAGATAATAAATTCTACCTCACACGGTAGTTACAAGGATTCAACATGAACTCATGAACTCATGTTTATAAAGCAACTAGGCATTTAATAAGGAAAACTCAATTCATGGACCCATTATTATTTTTTTCATACTATTGTAAGACCCTGTTTAAAACAAGCTGCCATTCTTCCTCTTTATGTTCTTAGAGTAACTGATAAAAATGCTTTCAGAGCTTTGTGAAAAACAGGCAAGTACCTGGTAGGATACATTTCCCAGAGCAGTCAATTTTTTCTTCAAAAGTGTCTTCGGAAAACTGTCTTTGGATAGCATCAGCAGGACCAATAGCTTTTATAAACCCATCACTGAAGAAAAATCAAGAAATATTACTAAATTTAGGGGAAATCCTGTGATAAATTTGACTAGTTATTTAAACTATGCTTTTGGATGCCTTGATGTCAGTTAACATTTATTTTGCTTCCCTCTTGAACCTGAGTCTTTGGGAAAGTGACTCAAGCTATACTGAAGACAGAAAGTCAAACCATGTGTAGCAGAGATTGCTGCTTGTTCCCAAATCAATGTCCCCTTTTCTCACAGTACTAGAACCTTAAGCCAGGACCATGCAGAATAAAAACTACATTTCCCAGGCTCCCTTCAGCCATGTGTGGCCATGTGACCACATTCTAGCCAGTAGGATTGTTTTCACCCCCTGTTCTCACTGGCTGGAATGAAATCCATAACTAGAGGTGGAGCAGCCATCTTGGATCATGGAGTCTCTGTAAAAAGCTGGCCATGGATCCTGACAACTCCACAGAGTACTGCCATCAACTAGCCCTGAGTCTTACTTCTGGAGTTCTATGTAGCAGAGAACAGACCTCTATTCTGTTTCAGTCATTGTTAATTTGGGTTTTTGTTACTTACTACAAATTAGTGTTTCCAAAATAGACGTTCAGGGCTATCATCCTGAGAGGTGGAAAGTGCCGCGAAAAGCAGGTGAAGATAAGAGATTCAGAAATGGGACTGAAGAGGTTTGGGTAACCTAACAATATAAGAGAGGAGGAGCAGAAACTGGATAAAAAGGTAGCTATTATGAAACGGGCTGGGGAGAGGGGAGATGGTGGGTGTTATGAGGAGGACACATTTAAGGATAGAATAAGAAATTAAAATTTGAAATTTGGTTTTATTTCCTGAGTTATACAACTCTTTGTCACTAACAGCTTTCATCTAGCCCAATTCAATAGTCTTCCTAGTGTGCGGTGAACCTGGTGGTAGAAAAGACCAGCAGGGTTAGAATTTGACCCTTGAATGGGAAAGGTCAAAGAAAATGCTCTTAGGACTATTTTTCTCCTTCTCTATCAGAATTGTGTCCCATTTGGCAGGAAGTTGTACTAACCAGGAGCCATGGGGCAAAAGACCTGATAAACTACTGGCAGAAAGAGTTAATGACTGACACTGCTTTAGAAGGGATTGTGTTTCAACAGGGCCAAAACTAAGAAGTAAATCTCTAACAGCTCAGTTTGTGTGGGAGGAGACTTTTGAGGGCACTGGGTCCTCTTTCTTACCACACTAATCACAAGATTATCTACCATCTATGGCTACTCATTCATCAGTAGATTCCAACTTACATGTTTGAACAAAGGTTTGTGTCCAAGGACAGTTATCAAAGGAAACAAAAAAAGTATTCTCCTAAAAATGTTTTAAGTAGTCATTAACTATGACGAAGACACCTATTAGTGTTAACTATTGGTGAGATTTTTCACTGTTTATTTATTACTAAGTGACATACAAAAAAAATCCAGGGTATAAAACCAGTATATATACATTTCTTTTCATTAAAAAATGTATGTTTATGCAATTCTATCTAAACAGAAAAATATCTGAAAGGAGAAGCACCTAAATGTCAGCACTGGTTCACTAAATGTTGAATTTGAGTGATTCATTTTTTTCTTTTCATGCATCTATATTTTTTTCACTTTTTCTTTTTTTCCCCATATTTTTCATTGGTGCATTATAATGTACATAATGCTGGGATTCTTTGTTACTTCTCACTTTTCCACAATAAATATACCTACAGGTAATTTTTTTAAGGGAAAAAGAGAATAGGTATGTTGCTATTGTTTTATTTACTTCTTATTTTGAAAAGTTTAGAAAGGAAAATTCTACAGAATCTTCTGAAAGCAGCAAAGCAAACCAGCAAGCCTACTGCTACGTGCAGTACCGTCCTCACGTGAAAACAATAATGAGGATGACAAGGGCAGCTCAGTGCTTCAAGTGGCTCTCCAAGAGTTTTGTGAAACTTTAGAATTGACATATAGACTGTCTCAATTACTAAAACCTAAAAACTGTTCTTAATTTACAGATAAATATGACACCCTTCCCATCAGTTAGGTGGCCCTCTGCACAGTTCTTAAAAGCCCTACCCTGCACATACCTATCTACCTTTGCGCTTACCATTCAGTATTCCAATGATCTTTTCCTACACCTTGTCCCTCAGTAGATGTGGCTCTTTGAGGGCAGGACCAGTCTCAGCCATTTTGCACCCCTAAGGCTCAGCACTGACAGCTCAATATATGTTTGATGAATGAATGAAAAGGTCCTGCTTTTTTTTAGATTCATCATCTACCTGACTCTTACTGGCTTCCAAGAGGGAAGACAAAGCACTCATCAGGTTTTTGCTTCAACATTTCCTATTTTTCTTTTTTAATTTATTTTGTCTCTCTGAAGAACCATCACAAATGGCCCTTGTGGATGAATCTATATTCTCATTCCTACTTCTTTTGTTCATGATGACATTTCCATCTTGGTTTTAGCCTTTGGAGGAGACATTTGTAAAGGAAGTGACAGTTAGTGCTTCTCTTCTGACATCTTCAGAAGCTTCTTCAAGATTAGCCACAAAACACACACACACACACACACACACACACACACACACAGTCCACTGGTGGAATTTAGGTTGCGTGGCAGATAATCACTGAGATAATTTTAGGAAAGGGGAGTTTCTGGAATTCCTCCAACTGTTTTCTTTTTTTCAGGACTTGTTTTCTCTGTCTAGAGCCTAGAAGGAATTGACTGCTGGTGATCTCACTGGGTGGGATTCATTCTAATCAAAACCATCAAACACACCATCAAAACCCATTCATTTCCAGAGTTTGAAATGGAACTTCTTCCAGTCCTCTCCGTACCCCTCCTCCCCTCACACTGTCACTCCCAGCTTGCTTTCTTCACCAAAAAAAGAAGCAGGTTGTCTTTGAACACTCAGGTTCTGCATAAGGAAATGATGTGAAAATTTGAGACAATTAGCTAAATGATTCACTCAATCCAGTACCAGTCATATTTGAGCAGGAAAGTTCTTAATATTCCTGTAATTGCATTTTAATATAATATATCCAACAAATTCTAACCATAAAGCAGATTCAAATCAAGAAAACCAACTCCCAAACCAAAGCCAACTGCCTCCTGTTTCATTTCTGTTTTACATGGTTTTGATGTGAACATGGTATAGAATGTCTTGGAATCCAAGACATCATATTGGATCCTCTATTTCCCAACCTGGGTAGATATTTTCTTAACTTTCCAAGCAAGGGTGCAATTCTGATTTTAACAAATTTTCGAGAATGACACTGTTTTTATTCCTATATTAATTGAAAACAAAACCAAAGTTCCTATAATCAGGGCTCTTACGCAATAGTGAGCAGTCTCAGATAAGCAGAGGTCTGTTTGCCACATCTGGTTCGATAGCCAGCACCTTGGGAATAGGATGCAAAACCCCATCCAACCCCCAATCCTACTATAGGTCACCCTCCCAAACTTTTTTCTTTTATTCACATTTGACCCAGAATTCAGAAGGTTAAGAGAAAATAACTGAAAATACCTTCTTTTAATCAGACCAAATCCTGATCCCTATCACCCAAAGTCACTGTCATTGGTCTTCCTGTTATTGGACTTCAGTGTGCTCACGGGCATCAGAGAAGTGCTTTTTAAAATGTTCAGATCTTAGAACTCCATCCCCAGAGGTGTTGATTTAAAGGCCTGGGAATATGCTGAGTGTGGTGGCATACCCCTGTAACCCCAGAGACTTGGGAGGCAGAGACAGAAGGATTGTGAATTCAAAGCCAGCTTCAGCAAGTTAGCAAGGTCCTAAGCAACTCAGCGAGATCCTGTCTCAAAATATAAAAAAGGAGCTGGGGATATGGCCCCAGGATTCAATCCCGGGTACAAGGGGGGAAAAAAAAAAAGTCAGGGAATAAAGGGTGGAGTCAGAAACCGATCTTTAAAGAAAAGAAAAGAAGGAAGGAAGGAACCCCAGTCCATCTGACAAAGGTGGTCCCTGGCTGCACCTCCAAGAAGAGGCCATGAAACCCCTCTGATTGTTGGGACAGTGGTATTTTAGCAACACAGGCGGGGACCTGATGTATTCTAATGGAGCCCTCAGTTTGAGCACTTTTTTTCACTGAAGACAACCCAAAGCAGTCCAATATGTTCACACCAGGTGCCTAAAGGACAGGATTGCCACTGTCTTTTTAGGTTGCAGGAAAGCTTTTAACCGGTTCCCCTGAAAGTACACAGCAAGCTGCGGGAGCCCATGCTGATCGCGCCCCGGCGCTGGGCGCTAGCAGCCTTCCCCCTGGGCGCCGGCCACTTACGTGCCCACCACCAGGCTGGCGCCCTCCAGCACCGCCAGGCTGCGCAGAGCATCGCCCACCAGGAAGCGCTCGCCGCGGGTGCACACCAGCACCACTTGCCGCGCGTTCTCCAGCAGGAGGCGGTGGCCGCCTGCCATGTCGCCGAGCGTCTCAGGTCTCGCTCGGGGAGGCCACCGGGCTCCAGCCGCGAGCGGGATGGCGGAGTCCCCAGCGGGTCCGCAAGCTGAGCCGCCAGGCCCGGAGGATGGGGCGGGGCGGAGCGGGCGCCAGTAGACGCTGCCCTTGGGTCGCTGCGGACGACAGCTCAGGAACAACGACAATAATAATGCCAACAAGCTTGACGATTACTAATAAACTTTATCACGGACTTCAGTCTTTTTAGGTCGCCTTTTCACGTTTTGGGTAAATAAGGTAGATCTTATGTCCCTACTTTTCACGTAAGGACACTGAAGCTCTGTCACCTGCAGATGGGGCGGGACGCATCGATCGCTGGTACTAAGGGTGTCCCCTCAAGGGTGCGGGCGCCCGGAGGGTACGCTGCGGGGGAAACCTGGCCCAGGGACAGGTGCAGGAACCTGGGGATAGAGCCCCTGGAAGGGTTTAGGGTGCGTGGGAAACTTCTGTCCAGGAGCAGGTGCGGGAACTCTGGCTAGATCCCCAGAGGGGACAGCATGGTGGGACGCTGTGCCCAAGGGGCTAAGATGGGATCCTGGGGCTGGAGCCCCAGGAGGGCACAAAATCGGCGGGAAACTCTGCACAGAGGGCTGGGGCCGCGGAGGGCCACCGGCAAAGGAAAGGGGAGCCTGGGAGTGGGGAGGAGGGGGGTGCGGTGGCGGAGCTGCTGGGGGGGGGCCTCGCGGTCACGAAGCAGGGTGGGTGGCGGGTGCAGCGCGCTTTTCGGTTGGCCAGTTCTGCTCTGGGTTCCCAAGATGAAGGGGCACCGGGGCGGGGCAGGATAGAGCCGCGATTTAGACAATCGACTGGCACCTCTGGCCACCTTGTCCCCAACGCCTTCCTGAAGGATAAATTGAAGAGGTTCCTGGGTTCGGAGTCGCTGAGGTAAAACAAGTTTGAGCTCCGTGTCCGCTCTGCCCCACGTTAACGGTATCTAGTGGGGTCTGCACGGTCAAGGTTGGAGACAGAATCGAGTCAGTTTCAGTAAGATGGTGTGATATTCTCGCCCCCGTCTCTTCCGGCCCATCAATTGCTAGGAAAACATTGGCAGGCACTAGGTTTTGATTCTTAATTACTTTATTTGGTTCATGCAGTACATTTTTATTAGAAAGTCTTTGTTAGATCTTGTGGAATGTAAGAAGACAAGAAAGACACTTCCCCTGTGCAGCAAAGATTTACAATCAAAAAGAAGACAAATGTGAACACAAATAACACACCAAAAAGCAGATCACACCTGTAAAACGCAAAATATAAAAGGAAGTTAATTTCGTGTCATTTTAAAGCCATCTTAAAATTTAAAACAGCAAAAACTTCTTTGCATGAACACAATAAAATATACTTTAACATTATGCTAGGGCCTATAAGTGACAGAGATCGGGTAAGAAAGAGAAAGAAAGAAATTGGAAAGGAGTTACATGGACAATGTGAGTGAAAGAGATTCTAAAAGGGGGAAACATCCTAAGATTACCCACAAATTAGCTCAGATACACAGACAGAGGTGTGTGTGTGGGGGGGGTGTATACACAGTTTTAAAAAGACAAACTTTGGGGAATAGAAATAAAGTCACTAAGTCATAGAAAAATTTTATAAAAATACTATAAATTTTTTTATATTATAAAATTTTATATTATTTAATTTTTGCATAAGACTTCAATTTTCATTTAATATCTAATTTGTTAATTTGATTTTGCAATTTCAGGCATATTTGCAGATTCATGCAATTATAAAGGGTAAAAATACAGAAAAAATAGAAGGATTTGGGGTTCAATAAACTTGTCATATTCCCATTACTGTTCCTTATGATCTGCTTGATCTGAGGGACATTCCTTAATATTTTCCTAAATTTCTGGGGTTTTTTTCATCCTTACCATAGGAGTAATTATTTCCACTTTATGAATTTGTTTGAGCTTTAAGTAAAGTAAAATGTAAATCACTTAGCCTAGTGCCTCACTCTGAACAAGTAACAGGTGTTATTATTAGTAGTAGTTTATCTCAGGCCTGCTGTTTGTCAGTTAAGGACTAGATTTCAGCCAGTAGTACTAGTTCCTCTCCTGATTCACAGAACACACCGTGTATTATACTGAAAGCTTACAAGTTCCAGACAAGTCTAAAGAATGTATACTTCTTTTTCATGAACATTGATGCTTGTGACTGCATCTGACTGACAGTTCAGATAGAAAACATTACCTGGAAAGCGCCTGCAAACAAGAGGTTTGCAGAAGCAGGAGGGATCAGAGCAATTTGTCTCCTTGCATACTGTTCAGTGTTACAAAAGGATAAGGAGATCAGAAGTTTCCTTAGTAATAACCAGCATCCCTATAGCACTTCTTAGTTTATATGTACTTTTCACAACTCCTGGCTCATATTGGTGGACTCCCTTCCCTTATTCCTCCTCCCTCAATGACCTCTAGTTTTTTGTTTTTTGGGTTTTTTGTTTGTTTGTTTGTTTTTTAGTTTGCAAAAGGGGCAGTCTGAAATGTCAACAGAAAAGTCCGCACAAAACAGTAAGCTTGACGCCAGCAGAGACTTAGAGATCAGGCTGAAAGTAGTTTCCTCATCCTTATGTTCTGCCCTGACCTAATCAGAAGAGGCAGGTCAGGCAGCAGGCCAAGGACCTAGTGGCTCCTGGCTTTGGGGTAAACAAAAAACTGCTAGCTGTGATGTCCCCACACCATCCAAGGACACAGTTCACAGTATTTGTCCAAGGTGGGCGGGGAGGAGGTGGGGGAAAAAGTGTGAAAGGTATTGGGTCTGAGAGAACCGGTCATCCCTTATAGGGATGTGGGAAATACACCCCAGCCTTCCATCTCAAGTTGAGTCTGGAAATCCGTCTACACTGGGTTGTAGGCAGGGTTGCAAAAACCAAACACAAACTGCCTTCAATAGTATCTGGGAGACAGTGTTATTGTTAGCGATATTTAGGAATGGCCTACCACTTTAGGATTGGACCTTATAAAACCCCAGTCCTTCTCCCTCACTTCCGTAGTTTGGAATGTTAAGAATCTGTACCCATGTGGACCAGCTCCCCCAGATTTGCACTGATGTTGCAGTAGAGTCCTCCCTAATGACTAGGTTTCAAGAATTTGGATTCAGGGTGTTTCATGAAAGCTAGTTGTCAGTTAGACCCCCTTACTCTTGTCAAATGCTGGTGGTTATTCACAAGTCAGAGTGGACTAGAAAGAGGACAGATTTAGACACTGTCCAGTTCCAAAAAAAGTGTAAGTGATCATTTCCCCATTAGCCCATGGTATTTGAAAATTGCAATGATCCTATAAGATACGTATTGTGATCTACATTTGGCAGAAGAGATGCACTAGGCCTGAGAGAAAGTGCTGTGAGAGCCGGGGGCCGGGGTGGGGGGGGTGGGAGGCGGGGGGGGGGGGGCAGGAGTCACCCTGCCTGTCCTCTAAGGCTGGGGGCTTTCCACTTGTCATTCTGTTGCCCCCGAGAGACCGTTCTTCAAAAAACTCAACTCACTGAACAGATATGATTCATAACTATCAGGGGAATGTAAGGGTTGGTTAAATTAAACCAGGAGGGTGTACATTCGGAAAAACACTATTTTGTACTCCTATGTCCCTTTTGTCTATCTAATAAATAGCTCAAATTTTCTGTGCTCCAAACTGAACCTCTGATCTTCCCAACCACCCCCTCCCCCACCGTGTTCTCTGTCACCATTGATGGCAACTCCAGGCTTCTTACCTCATCCCTTTATTATTTCATACCCCACATCCAAACCATCAGCCAATCCTGTGGACTGTCCTTTCAGAATACGTCTACCAGACCACTTCTCCCCACCTCTGCTATTGTCCAAGGGACCCTGTTATTTCTTGATTTCCAATGGCAGGAGTCCCCTCATAGGTCTCCTTGTGTTACCCTCATCACCTTATATCGTCTCTTCTGAGCTCAATGGTCAGAGAGATGCTCCATTTCATCAAGAAGTGACCTGCCACACCCTCTAGGAACTTCTCTCTCTGGCTCTATCAATATCACTGTATCTGGTCACTGTGTTTAAGCCACTGGTCTCCCTTGGGCTACGCAATCATGCCAGGCATATTCCACCCTTTAAACTCTCTTACAATTACTTACCACACATCTGTGCCATGTCTAAAAATAGTGTTTTAGCTGGGTGCAGAGGCATGCACCTATAATCCTAGCTACCGGGGAGGCTGAGGCAGGAAGATTGCAAATTTGAGGCCAGAAAATTAGTAACAGCCTGTCTTAAAAAGGGCTATGGATGTAGCTTTGTGGTTGATCACCCCTGGGTTCAATCCCAAGTACTGAAAAAAAATTAATATTAAAATTAAAAATGGCTTACAATAACACTCCACCACTATGTATGCATGTATATATGTAACGTATTGGCACTGGGGATTGAACCCATGGGTGCTTTATCACAGAGCTACTTCCACAGCTCTTTTAAATTTAGATTTTTTTAGTTGTTGATGGATCTTTATTCATTTATTTACATGAGGTACCGAGAATCGAACCCAGTGCATCACACATGCAAGGCAAGTGCTCAACCACAGAGCCACAACCCCAGCCCTAAATTTTTAAATTTTCAGACACCACCTCACTAATTTGCTGAGGCTGGCCTTGAACTCAATCCTCCTCTCTCAGCCTCCTGAGTGACTGGAATTACAGGTGTGCATCACCACAACCAGCTCACTCCAGCTGATATTTCTGAGCTCTTTGGATTTGAACATGTATTTAAGATGTGAGTTTTCAGGCATTTTGTGAGTAATTCAGTTCTCTTTGGGTGCTGAGCCATTATGCAGTCATCATGCTTTGTTATTTTACACAGCAAGCCTGTCTTCAACTTTTTGGTGGTTGGAAAAGGAACTTTATTGTTTCTTCCTAAGAATAGCTGGTTATCTTCTTCTCCCTACCTTTGGTTCTCCACCAACCCTTCATGAATCAATAGAGAGATTAATTCATCTGGAAGTACAGAAGTACATAAATGGCTGCATTTATGTGTCCTATGAATTACAGAAGAGATGGAATCAGAGCAGATCTGGGCTATTTGCATTTTACTTAGAGGAATAGGAACTTTGGTATCTTTGTTATTTTATTTGTGAGTAGAAAGGTACCAGAAGCCATAGATAAAGATGCTCATTGCAGATAGACTTTTTGGATGAGAAGAATGAGAGTGGAGAGAAGGTTGGATAGATAGAAGACTGGAAGGAAGAAAATCATGACAATAAAGAGGTGAGCAGAATCTTGGGATGAGTGCACAGCATAGAATTTTAAAAACCTACAAATCTTTTTAGCATTAGCCGCCCAAATTCCAAACACTTATCAAACCAACAAATTGTCATCAATTTTTCACCAACCCTTCTTTTGTACCTGTTAGAATGAACACAACACCTGGGGGGGGCGGGGAATCTTTAGTGATTTGAAAAAGTTTGTTGTCAAAGATGTAGGTTTTTAATTTTTTACCTTTTTGAAGCTTTCACATAATTCTTTTTTCTTTTTTTCTCTTTGCTTTTCTTTTAGAAGTGAAATTACATGCTAATTAGCAAACATTAGCACATAATGCTACTTACTGTGCTATTCCGTATGCTGGACTTCCTGCTTGGTTGTTTAAAATTCATTGCTTCATTGATATTGTTGGAACTCTCATTCCCATTTTCTGGTACAGGAACTCAGAGATGCTGAGATATTAAAGACAACAATAAAGATAATAAAGACATGCCTAAGGACAGTCAGTTTTGTCCTTCTGTCTTATCTTTTTAAACACTGCCCCGTCTCCCACAGCCAGAACAGTGCTTGACACAAGAGTAGTTACTCAAAAAAAAAAAAAAAAAAAAAAAAATATATATATATATATATATATATATATATATATATATATTCAGAATATATATATATATATATATTCTGAATGTTAACTGTACTTGCTCACATATCTGTAAATGCAAACTGAGATTTGAAATCAGGCTTTTCCACATGAAAGACTGTGTTTTTAATCACTTGCTGCTGTGTTTCTGGAACTGCTGGCTTTTAAATATGGCTCTCTGTGATTACTGAAGCATAAATTTAAATGGTATTGTCATCGGTTCTGCCATGGGAACACTTATTTTTTTCAGTCCTGGGTATTGAACCTAGGGTCTCACACAGCTAGGCAGGTGCTGTGTTACTGAGCTACATAGCCAGGACTTTTTAAGCTTTGTTTTGAGTCAGGATCTCACTAAGTTGCCTACACTGGCCTTGGACTTGTGAACCTTCTGCCTCAGCCGCACCCCCAACCCCAGTATCCTGAGTATCGTTTTCCCCAAAAAATAAACATATCTTTATAACTTTTCTCATGATCGAAAGATACATAAACTCAGGGAGAAATTTGAATAATATCTTAAAAGTATAGAAATTAGAATAAGAATTAAGGCGAAGCAAGGAACACTCTGCCTTAGCCACAAATTTTAAGAGAGAAACAAAAACTCAGTCAAAATAAGCAATATTTTAATTTACTATTTCAAAAAAAACTCACAAAAATTAGCACAAAAATATATGATGAACAAAATCTCACAAAAATTTAAATAAAGATAAGACTTAGAGGTTGGGATCAACGCATACAAGTGCACAGTCAGATCATGTCTGCTTTACAATTTTGATATTTCATTCAATATGTTACCTTACCATCACTACAACAAAATACCTGAGGTAATCAACTTATAAAGTTAAAGTCTTATTTTGGCTCAAGTTTTGGAGGTTCCATTCTTTGATATATTGGACCCATTGCTTTGAGCCTGTAGCAAGGCAGCACATTGTGGTCGAAGTGTGTGGCAGAGCCCAACAATTCAACTCAGGAACAGGAAGTAAGAGGAGGAGACCAGGGCCCCACCGTTCCTTTCTGGGGCATGCTCTCAATGCCCTAAAGCCCACCCACTAGGCTCCACCTATATTAAAGCTCCCAACCATGCTACTATGGAGGCCAAGACTATGGCATCCATCATAGATTTTTCCTGCAGTAAATTGGGATTTTAAGAATACTGTGTTGACATTTATCTTGATAACTAAGTTGCTGTCATTTTGACAGACCTTAAATTTTACAGCTAAGGTGAGTTCTTCAAAACCAAATTCTAACTTCAACATAGTCAGGATGAAACCAGAGATTGTACCAAACCAGAGGTGGCTCCTGTTCATGTCTGGCACACAGTTTTTCAAACAACTCTCAGGGGTTTCTGTGTGTGTATATAATATACATGTAAGGGGCATGACATAGCTTAACTCAACTTCTTATTTACTGAATGACACTGGATATAATTTTTGCCTGGTCGTTTTATTATTTCCTTGGGGTAAGTGCCTGTGGTTGGAATCACTGGGTGAAAGAGTCTATGTGTGCACTGCTTTTAAAAAGCCAGAAAGGTCATTGGAGAGTCATTGGCAGTTGGATTAAGTCCCTTTATACAATGTTCACAGAATTTTTAAAAATGTATTTCGTTTCCTTTGAACAGGTCCAGGAGACGAAATGTCATCACATGTTTTGCCAACATCACCGAATTCTGGAGGTAAAAAGAAATCAGTCAGTGAACTCCTCCTTTGTGCCTGGTCCCGTTAGGCTCCACAAGGTACTAGGAGAGTAAAGGAGGGTGCTGCACGAGAGCCTAAGGTGGAAAGAGTTTATAAACTGTCTGCTGAGGACATTCTGTTTGACTTTTCAATTTTTAAAATTTCTTCAAATCAGGGGTTCCTCAAATTGTCACCATTAACTCAATTGTGTGTCATACGAAAGGACACCAATAACTTTACCAAATCTGCCCTCTTCTCTCCTTTACCACCCTTCTCTCTTGATCCTCCTACTTCTTTATAAATATACAAGAGAGTAGAATTTAGCAGTATAAAAGGAATAATTTTGTTTTACTTATAATTCTGGCCAAGTTTAATGATGGGATAACACCAAGAATGTCTATAGAGAACTGTCACTCTATACACATCCTATTCAGAGGACCATTTGCCACTCTGTATTTAGAATTAATAGGTGTGACTGTGAATGACAAAACATGTACATAAACCAATGGTTTAAATGTATGATAGGGGTTTTTCACACTCTCTCAGGTAAACAGAGTCTGGGTCCATGTGGAAGTTCACATCAGGAGCTCACCTTCTAGCTCATGACTGGGCTTTATTCTTGGCCCAGTTTGGCTGCTTCTGCACCAATCATTACATCCATATTCCTACCTATAAGGAAGGAAAGAGCATGCCTAGAAGATACATTCACCACTTTCACTGATATCCCCTTGGCTAGAACTTAGCCATATGGGTATTCCTAGGTCCAAAGGAGGTTGAGAAAAGTACTCTCTACTCTGGGTGCCCATATGGGATGATAGAATTGAGGACCATATTTGTATAGAAGGAGAGATTATGGATATTGAGACACTACTAGTAGCCCCTGCTCCATTATCAAATTAAAAAAAAATTTAGGAAGGGCCATTTTTGGAATTAATTCTACAGATAGATTTGCACACGTAATTAAAGGTGTATGTACAAAAATAGTCAATGCAGTATTTTTTTTTTGTAAGAGCAAATGACTAGGATCAGTCATAGTCTATGAAACAAAAATCACAGATAAGGTTAAAATGAAGGAAGAGGCAGTTTTACTCAGGTGCAGAATAGATCTGCAAATCAGCAGACACCAGTTCAGGTTAGAAACCAAGCAAGTGTTATCCAACGAGACTAGACAGAATGAAGTTTCATTGCATAAAGTCACGGGGTGGGGCCCGTAGCTCAGCACTGCTGGGGACAAGGCAAGGTGTGGAAACTGAAGGGAGTCAATGAAGTTTGCATTCACATATCCATGCTCTTTTAGCCAGCTTTTTTTCCATTGCTGTGCCCAAAAGACCTCACAAGAACAATATAGAAGAGGGAAAGTTTATTTGGGGCCTCACAATTTCAGAGGTCTCAGTCCAGACAGCAGGTTCCATTTCTTGGGACTCCAAGTGAGGCTGAGCATCATGGCGGAAGGGTGCCGTGGAGGAAAGCAGCTCAGGACACGGTCATCAGGAAGCAGAGAGAGCTCCCCCAAAGGCGTGCCCCCAGTGACCTACTTCCTGCAGCCACTCCCCACCTTATCACAGTTACCACGCACTTAATCCATATTAATGGATTAATTCATTGATTACCTACAACTCCCACAATCCAACCTTTCCACCCTCTGAATAATTCTTGCATTTTCTTACATGTGAGCTTTGGGGAGACATCACGTATCGAAACCACAACACAAGGATTGGAAAGTTGTTTCATCTTCAGTTCTTGACAGCATCAGTGCAGAATGTTAGCAAAGTCCCAAAGTTTTATCTCACCACTCTGTAACATTTTGACTTTGTTTTATCATGTCCATTGACGTGGGATTAGTTCATAATATGAGGGAATGAGATGCTAGTCAGCTGTCTTTTGGATAAGATGATCATATATGTGCTAATATAAAAAGAATTTCTAAGTATTGGTAACTGAAAAAATAAGATGCAGAATACTAGAGTAGTATATATATTGGATGATGCCTTTTTAAAAAAAATTTTTTTTTAGTTGTAGTTGGACACAATCTTTATTTATTTTTATGTGGTGCTGAGGATCAAACCCAGCACCTTGCATGTGCTAGGTGAGTGCTCTACCTCTGAGTCATAGTCCCAGCCCCTGGATAATGCCTTTTTATTAAAAAGAATTTAGATTACTGTGTCAAGAACTGTGAAGGGTGTAAGAGTTTCTCCTATTTCCAAGTTGTTAAGCTATCTAGTTTCATGGATGCCAAGAAGAGTTACAAAACTCTTGGATCAGACACAAAGGTCTTTATTACTCATAACACAATAGGAAGCATGAGCATTAACACATTTGGTACCAGTTCCCTGTTACCCATGGCCCTCTTTTTAAATCAAGTAAGTTATATATTAATAATATAATATGGACCTCTGAACCCTTGAAAACGAGAATCTTAATGGTAAATTACACCATGACAAAAACTGCACACCAGATCTCTTGTTGTCTGTCATTTGAGGTAACCACCATGTTGACTCCTGTGTAGGTTATTACTGGGGTTTTCTTATTATCTTGTAAAGGACAGCCTACAGACTGTCGTCTTTTGGAAATTACATTGTGCATTGTAGCTCATGCATTTCAACGGCTGTGAATCACATTGTGTGAATATTCCATAGTTCCTTTATTGACTCCCCTGAGGGCATTTGAGTCGTTTTCAGTTTTCCATAAGGTAAGAGGCTGTGGCTTAGGTTGGAGTCTGATGCCCACTGGGAGTATAGGGTGATGCAGAAGGTTGAATGTGGTCCCCAAAAGATATGTCGATGACAATATGAACTTATTTAGAAAATGAGTCTTTGCAGAAGTAATTGAGGCCGGGATCCTGAGATGAAATCATCTTGGATGGACTTAGGGTGAAATTGGCTCAGTACTTATGGAGGCTCAGTCCCATGATCTGCCATCTGCAAGGTGGAAACCCAGGAGAGTTGGTGGTGTAATTCAATCCAAGCCTGAAGCCCTGAGAACCAGGGGAACTGAGGGTGTCAGTCCCATTCTGGGTTCAAGAGGAGATGCCAACTCAAACCATGAGAGAAAGGGCCTTCCTTGGCCTCTGGTTCTGCTCAGGCCCTCAGTGGATGGGATGATACCCTGCTGGTTCCAATGCTGATCTCATCTGGAAACACTCTCACAGACACTCAGAAGTACAGTTTGATCTAGGCACTCCTGAGTCCTGTCAATGCATAAAATTAGGTATCCAAACCACCCAGCCCCGGGTTCCCTGGGGTCCTCGATCTCTGTCACCCTCCGCTAGGCTCTAGCCTGTTAGCCATTCTCCTTCCTCCTCCTGCTGTCCTCAATCCCAGATGCTGGACCTCCCCCAGTTGTCTCTACTCCACAGATGACAAAGGCCTAGAATGTCACATGCTTCCGTGACCTCTCTGAGCCTCACTGAGCCTCCAAAGGCCAAACCATAAGCCCCTCTGCTCTTGCCAGGTATGAACCCCACCCAGAGGGAAGGACTCTCCACCCAGCTAGTTCCTCTGCCAGCTGGACCAGCCACACTCCTCTGAGTCTTCAACCTAATTTCACTTCTCTGCCAACCCTCAGAATGACTCAACAAGTTGGCCACATCCAGCTTGGAACTGGGGGACACTCCCCACTCTTGTGACTACAAAGCCCTGCTGTTTCACTTACTCCTGAATGCGTCCCTTCGGGACCTTGGACTGCAGACCAGGGCTGTGCTGATGACTTATCAGCTGCCTTCAGTCTTTGCCTGTCAAGTGCAGGGCGTCCTGTTTTCTAGGCTCCGAGATCCCTCTTCCCTGGAGGGGTGGACAGCAGGTGGCCAGGACCGGCCACACTCTGTGTTGAACCCAGGACCTCCACTCTGTGATCTTCCCTCTCCCTGATACAGAGAACAAAACAAAACCAACGTGTTGGGGCTTCTGCAGTCCCAGGCACTCCCCTCGCCTCCACCGCGTCCCTTGGACAATGGCCATTTCTCAGGTAGCTTTGACGCTCCAGTTCACAGCACATTACCGCCACCTGGGGGCTCTCCGTGTATCCCAAAGCTGATGTTCTGGACCAATTAAGCCAGAATTCCTGGGGAACCAGAGTGATTCAGAGCCAGAGTCAGAGGTTCTTCATAGTTCCTTAGCCTGCTGGGAAATTTTGGAGGTTTTTTTGTTTTGTTTTGTTTTGTTTTGGTGAGGTAGAGATAGAAGGGTAAGGGTAAGAGGTATGGAGTAAGGGGTGGGTCACCCTTTCTTTTTCTCTCTGATTTAAGATATCAACTCCAAACTGCCAGCATTTCTGGTCTTGATTTTTGGTTTTTAAAGATCAGAATTTCAGCCGGGTGTGATTATGCAAGCCTGTCATTCCAGCTACTAGGGAGGCTGAGGCAGGGGGATTACAAGTTGGAGGACAGCCTGGGCAACTTAGCAAGACTTGGTCTCGAAATAAAATTTTTAAAAGGGCTGGGGATGTAGTCAGTGGTTGTAGAACACCCCTGGGTTCCATCCCCAGCACCACAATAAATAAATTAATACATAAATAGATATTTTAAAAATTCCAAGATTTCTGTCCCCTGCATCACACCTCCAAGCAATAGAAATAAGGACAGATGGAAGGGTTTTTGCCCTTTCAGATTCAATAAATAAAATCTAAAATTCCATTCAGAGATATAGAGATTTTTCTATTTTTAATGATCAGCCTTCTTTTTCATTAAGTATATAAGTTCATGGTTTTTAGTGTTTTCATAGGTATGTGCAGCCATCACCATGGCCAATTTTAGAATGTTTCATCACCTTAAAAATAAACCCTGCATCCTTTGACCTCCAGATTCTACCCCCTGTCCCTCCGCCATCCCTAGCAACACTGATCTCTTCTCCATGGATGTGCCTCTTCTGTTCATTTCATATAAGTGGAAAGATACCCTATGTGGTTCTTTGGTACCTGCTTCTTTTGTTTAACATATGTTTCCAAGGTTTATCCCTGTTGTAGTGTATGTTGTACTTCGTCCCTTTTCAAGCCTAAATAATATTCCCATTGTATGGATATACCACATTTTGTTTATCATTTTTCAGTGTTGGATGCTTGGGTTGTTTCCATCTTTTGGCTCTTACGCATAATACTACTTGAAACATTTATGTACAAGTTTTTTTGTTGTTTGTTCTGTTTTTGGTTCTGAGGACTAAACCCAGAGGTATTTTACCACTCAGCTACATCTCTAGCCCTTTTTAAAATTTCTGATTTTGAGACAGGATCTTGCTAAGTTGCTTAGGGCCTTGATAAGTTGCTGAGGTTGGCCTTGAACTTGCAGTACTCCTGCCTCAGCCTCTGGAGTCTCTGGGATTGAATCAGAGACATGCAGCACTGTGCCCAGCTTCATATACAAGTTTTTGTGTCAACATGTTTTCCTTTCTTTTTGTATACCTAATGTTAGAATTGGTGAGGTGTATTAGAAACTGCCAGAGTATGTTCCAGAATGACTGCACTGGCTGGGTACATTGATGCATGCCTGTAATCTCAGCTCCTCTGGAGGCTGAGACAGGAGGATCATGAGTTCAAAGTCAGCCTCAGCAACAGTGAGGTGCTAAGTAACTCAGTGAGACCATGTCTATAAATAAAATACAAAATAGGGCTGGGGATGTGGCTCAGTGGTCAAGTGCCCCCGAATTCAATCCCTAGTACCCTCTACACACACACACACACACACACACACAAAAAAAAAAAAACCAGAGTGGCTGCACCATGTTACATTTGAGGGTCCAGTTTCTCCATATCCTCACCAGCACTTGTTAACATCTGACTTTTTTTCTAAAGCACTCTGGTTCGGACTGAGGCTCTTCCTAATGGGAGTGGGGGAGCAAGGGTAACAGTAGTTGTGCCTGTAGCATGGGAAGAAATAGTATATTCATATCTCAAAATATAATCCCATGATTCTGCTAAATGCCTGTTTTTATTTTTTGGAACTGGGGATTAAACCCAGGGGTGCTTAACCACTGAGCCAGGTCCCTAACCTTTTTTTTTATGTTTCTTTTGAGAAAGGGTCTTACTAGGACCTCTCTAAGTTGCTGAAGCTGGCCTTGAACTTGCAATCCTCCTGCCTCAGCCTCTAGAGTCTTTGGGATCATAGTTGCGCAATCACCATACCCAGCAAGGTCTCTCTGTTTTATCATCTCATTCCCCAAGCCCATGTGCTTGGTGCCATGGGAAACAGAGGATCCCGGGGGTCTTGCCCAAGAGATCTGGGCCCTTCGTGTCCAGTTCCAGCTCAGGGAGGCAATTTCTTTCTGCATTCCACTTTCTTAGAGACTCCTGCATCCCACTCACTCTACCCTATTTGGTAGAAGCCTTATAGTTCTGGTAAACAGAGGAACAATAATAAATCTTTATTTCTCTTTCTTTCTTTCATTCAGAAAAAGCAAAAGATGAATCGGTCAAAAAGGACAGACCATATAAGGTCTTTTTCAAAGATCTCTTTCTTTTCAAAGAAAATGAAATGGCAGCAAAGAAAAAGGTAAGCTTTTATTAAAAATCACAATCCCAATTAATGTTATAATCATATCCTCTTATTCATCATTCTTATGAATTTTTATGGTGTCAGATATGAGAACTCACATGGTGTGTGCCCCCATGTCCTGGGGAGACACCCAGCACACCGCAGGGATCTGCAAAGATCACCACCCAATGGCAGAAGACAGGTGTTACAATCCAGTATGGCAACTACAATGTACCCTACTCCAACAACACCCACGTTTTTCACATTTTTGCATTTCTAAAATTGGAATGCAGCTTCCATAGATGGGATGTCATTGGCCATGCATAAGATAATAGTGCTTCTTTTTTGGCACCAGGCATTGAACCCAGGGGCACTTAACCACTGGGCCACACCCCTAGCCCTTTTTGTATCTTATTTAGAGACAGGGCCTCAATGAGTTGCTTAGGGCCTTGCTAAATTGCTGAGGCTGGCTTTGAAGTCTTCCAAGCCTCTGGGATTATAGATGTGTGCCACTGCACCCAGCTAAAGCTTTCTTAAAATAAGTGGCATCTTAGAGTTGACGGGCTACTGTAACAGAGGCGGCAAAGGAAACACAGACAAAGGTCTGCCCACCTTTACCAGTGAGAAGAGAGAACAGGGTGGTGGTGATGTGTAGGCAAAGACTTCACTGAAATAACAGGAGCAGAGTCTCCAAGAAGAAGTCAAAATTGGCTGAGCTGACAATATATGTGGACAGACAATATATGTGTTGGGGAATGGGGAGGAGGAAGAAGGGATAAAAGTGGAGGAGGGGGTACCATTTTCAGAATGTTCTGGTGTAGAGCTATGCCAGTGTGTGCCTTGCAGCATTGCTCTCACTGTGTGTGTGGTCACAGCTAACATTTCAGATTTACTTTCCTTCCTCCTGGAGCAAAGGTTGACAACAGGACTTTCTTCACCTTTGTTAGAATGAAGAAAATATCTAGAAATGCTTGACAACTGGTTCATCTGTGTGTGATGGTTTCCTACAGGTGTTATATAGTTGTGTTGAACTTCTCCCAAAATTAAATTGAGAAAATATGGGTGAAATTTGAAGCCTAAAACAAATTTTTTTAAATGTCCACTTGGGACTTCTATTTTTCTCTCATGTTTTCAATTTCATGGACTCAACACTTTGGGCAAGATAAAACTGTGAAAATATATAAATAAATGCAGAAGGACATTTTCCAGTCCTCCATATTTGGGAAACACAATTTAATAAAAATTAATTTTTAAATATATTTGTACTCAGTTTTCTACAGGAAGGAAATTATGCATTCCTTCAAAGATAAGAATTGAGGGTTACTGGTTTAATGTTAATATCATTTATTACAAATGGCATTTTTATATATGATCTCTATTTGAAAACAAGATTACTTGGATACATTAAAAATTCTTCTAAACTTTGCACTTGGGCAGGAAAAAATTTTGAACCGTAGCATGAAAGTCTACCAAAAATCTACTTTTTCATCCCGAATGAAGAGTCGTTCACACCTGAGCCAAATAGCTCTTCTTTCTGACAGAGGTGATGGCTCATTTGAAAAATTTGGTTTAGATCCAATTCTTATTCTCAGATTAACAGAAGGTAAGTCCAAGTTACTCTTTGATTCTGAATATTGTTTTGAATATTGTTGATTTCAGAGTTGGCTGCTTTTCTGGAGGTGAGAAAAAACAGAAAGTATGCTAAGCTTACAATTATGGGAAAGTCTCTGTAAAAGGGGGTTGAGAATTGGGAGAGAATCTATTTTAAACGGGAAAGCATATTTTTCCAAGAAGACTGATTCTCATTTTCATGGCTCTCAGGAAGATAGTCACTGCCAAAATAATACAGTATTAAAGTTGGCAAAGGTGCTAGCCATTCATACTGAGTTTTATTTGTGGAAATACAGAAACTTTCTAAGAATGGAGTAGCTATAGAATTCATATATTCAGAATTAGGAAGCTAATAAAATTTAATAAGTATGCCTGTTGTTTCAAAAACATAACTAGGTTTAATGGTCTTTGAAGGTAACATATTAAAATACTCCAAAATGGTAATAATTGTTTTATGAAAGAAGGCAATCTGGGTATCAAAAATGACATAAATATTCCCTACTTAACAGATCAAGAAGTGCCTAATGATTTATGATTGAGTCATAAAATCTTTTCCCATAAATGAATCTTTTTTCCAATTATTTAAATTTAAAAAAAAAAATAAGGAAGGAAGAATGGACAGACAGACATATATCAAGTGCCCAGGATTTGCTGTGGTAACTTAAAATGTTTTTCCTCTGGCTCCCAAAGTCTTTTCAGTTTCCAAAATTATGAAAAGAAAAATCATTTTTAAAAAAGATTTTTTAGAACTTTATTTTATCCATTTACTTTTTTATGTGGTGCTGAGGATCGAACCCAGCGCCTCACACGTGAGCTACAACCCCAGCCCCTGAGAAGAAAATCTTGCGAGAATAAGAAAAATAGTTAGAAAAGGACTCTGAATTCAGTAATCAAAGCAGAAGTCATGTGCCTTAGTCAGCTTCCTAGGGCTGTGGCTGAAATACCAGACAAGAACAGCTTTCTGAGGAGGGAAAGGTCATTTTGGCTCAGAGTGTCAGAGACCCAGGCCATGGTGAGCTGACTCCATTACCCTGGGCCCAAGGTGAGGCAGAGCGTCATGGAAGATGGGAGTGGCAAAGGGAAGCTTCTCAGGTCACTGTGGCCAGGGAGCAGAGAGAGCAAGGGGAAGGGCCTACAGGGAAGATGCAACCTTCAGGAACACACCCCAGTGACCCACCTCCTCCAGCAGCACCCACCTGCCTACAGTTATCACCAGTCAGTCCATTCAAACCAGGATGGACTGGTTAGGTGACAGCTGTCACCATCAAATCATTTACCTCTGAAAATTCCTGTATTAACACCGGAGCTTCTGGGGACACCTCAATATCCAAACCATAAAACCAAGCGAAATGGTTTAGAACATTTGATAGGTGCACATGTAATTGTGTGACATGGTAGCACGTGATACCAGAGACTTCACCACAAGTTCTAGGGCATGTCTGGATCTCCCCTGGTATTTCAGAATTGGCCTCTGTGAACCCAGGTCATCAAGGCCATTTAAAATGACAGGTGGCATAGAAAGAATTCTGCATGGAGTGAGGGATTTCAAGAATCCTTGTTGCCGCTGTGGAAGTTTCGGGATAACTAGGGAAGCATAGCTGAGGAGACAACCTGGGTGCCCACCATTATTGTTTAACAAAGACGTCGCTGGTCTCTTGGAAGCAAATGCCACAGGGTAGACACTTCAAAAAAAGGAAACAGTGAAATTAGTGTCGTCCAGGGCAATCTGGGCTCTCTCAGCAATGGAAGCAGGGTTATCCATGTGTGCTGGTTATACAGATAAAACATTGGGACATTTTCCCTTAAATCTCCCTCTGACTCTATCTCCATTCAGGAGTCGATTTGAATGAAACTGCTATGTATTCTTCAACCTCAATTCCCTGCCTGAATTCAGACTGAAAACAAACCTACGTGATAGTAAAATTAGCCAGCGGCCCCATTCATTTTATTTCCACGGACTCAGTAATGGCAAAGTGCTAAGTCACCAGCAAAGGAAATCCACAGGCAACTCGGTGTCATGGACGGCTCATCTGCCTACATGGCAGAAGTGCCATTTCCTCTCTGTGCGACGGCAGCCTGAGTTTGGTTTTGCCATTAAACAGCAATACTGAATGGCTTGTCTCAGGGGCTTTCAGACTGCCCTTCACATCCCCAGTGAGTGATGGAGGTGCTCTGGGGTTGAGAGACACTCGCACTTTGAGGAAGGCTTTATCACCTAAATTCTCTTGCTTGGAAGATCTGTCTGATAGCTAGAATAGCCAAAATGGGAAACCTACAATTATGAGTCTTATTAGATTAGCAGGATAAAATTCCATCGGCCCAGCCAGCCAGTCACCACGTTCAGGTAGACTGAGTTTATTTCTAATAAGTTGATAGGATATTCAAATTTATTTTCAATCGGGCTGACCCATCATCGTAAGTGACCAAATGAAAGCGATAGTGAGGACTTTCATTCTTTTTTTTTTTTTTTTTCCATTAAAAATGTCCAAGTATGGGCTAGGGTTGTGGCTCCGTGGTAGAGTACTTGCCTAGCATGTGTGAGGTCCTGGTTTCAATCCTCAGCACTATGTAAAAATAAAGGTACTGTGTTCAACTACAACTAAAAAAAAAAAAAAAAAAAGAAAGGAAAAAAAAGAGTGAATAAGACTCTTAAAAAAAATAATTTAAAAAACCACACTACACAGAAAGTAATTTCAGAAAGTGGATATGGGATGGCTCTTTGACCTTAGGGGTCATGCTGAATATATTGAACCTGAGTCTAATTGAATAAATATGAGGGTCTGAGCACCATGTTACATAATATTACAAGGATGAAATATGCCAGATTCATTATGTGGAAAATTCCACAGGATAATCCACCTGGTTTCTTGAACAAGTGAATTGTATGGAAAAAATGGTGGGAAGGGGGATATGTGTATACCTGAGGTGGGGATCACATTAAGGAATTGGCTTTGTGAAGTGTGAAAGTGGTATGATGGTCATGTTTTAAAACTACCTGGTCAGGAGGAGTACATACTGGGTATTCAAGGGATGAAATGATCCAAGAGTGTTGATTTTCTTTAAAATATTCCAGTGAGGGGAAGAACTGAGGAGGGGGCGACAGAAGAGATTGGCAAATCATTGATAAGGTTAAGGTAGCTGACAGGTCCAAGGGGGCTCATTATGAATGTTGGTGATTTCCCTTGTGTAAAGTTTAAAAAAATACATTGAAAAAGATAATTGTGCACTAAGCACGGATGACTTTGATATGCATTTTATTTATTCCTCAACAAAATGCTGTTAGATAGTTTGGCCTCCTCTCCTCTTTGCATAGGATGAAAGTGGCTTAGTGAGGTTGAGTCACCCAGAATTTCTGGTGAATCAGAATTCAAATCAAGGCCCGGTGCCCACGTCCTACTCTGCGTGGAGTGAGCTGTCTGCAACATAAAGCTAAGAAAAGAAGGTGGTGGGGAAAAAAAACACACTACACAGAAAGCAATTTCAGAAAGTGGGGATGGGATGGCTCTTTGACCTTAGGGGTCAAGCTTCCACACTGGGAAGAGAGCTCAAGAGCCCCACATTTGCTTTATTATATATGGGGGAAACTTCAAAGGTTTTCCATAGAATGTTCTTCTGCCAAATAAGGTCGGAGGTGGGCTGTCCAAGCCCAGTGGGTTACACCCAATTCCAGAGCTAGGAGAGCAGTTTCCCTAGCCAAGCGAAGACTGAGGTCACACACATTGCATAATCCATTAAGTGGGAGGAGCCACAAAATAACTTGCAATTCCAAACCAAAATCTCCTTGGCTCAAGGCCGAGTGAAGACACTAAATAGTTTAGGGGTGGCTCCAAAGTTTGTTGTTTGTTACCACCCAACTAATGCTAACTGATGACTGAAATAATCAGCATTCCTCATTCCAATTGTATTGTTTTTAACAGCAGCTAATAATTGTTGGGATGTTACTGTATGTTTCATGATCCATTGCTTCATTTCCTTCTCCCAGCACCATTATGAAATAGTCACAGTTGTACTTAAGTTATGCTCCGGTAATAAGCCACTTCTAAACTTCAGTGACTTCCAGTCCCAGCAGTTTAGTTCTCATTCACTTTTCAAGTTTGGTATTTTTTTTCCCCTGGATCTTCCACTATAGAAACAATGGATCAGTTGTCCTTCTGCTGTAGGAACAAACATCCTGTCTAGGATGTTACTGGGGTTGCAGCAAAGGGGGAAAGAGAAATGGGTGGTGGTTCCTGAACCTTCTGCTTGGAAGCAACATAGAACATGTCCATGCCCATTCCATGGCCAAATCAAGTCAAGGACGAAACTGCCATCGAAAGGGCAGGGGATAATCCCCTCATAGAGAAGCAGCTGATATTTGGGTAATAGAATCCACCACAATTAGCATCCTCATTGGACAGATGAGGAAACTGAGGCATAGACAGGGTGAGGACTTTATACATGTTCCCCCCAGCTAGTTAGAAATGGGTGAATGGGACCCCAGGAAGAGATTAGGCCTTCTGACGCTGCACAGGCTCAGTGGTCATTCAGGAAATATTTTATTTCCACTTCTACTTATGTTATATTGAGAGACTTTATTCTGTGTCATGTTTAGTTGTGATTTTTTTATGAAACAAACATTATTGAAATGCAGTACATGAATAAATTTGCAAAATGAAGAAAATATGAAGGAAAATTTTATTATATTTTTTATTTAATTGATTTTATTTTTTAAATACACAACGGTGGGATGCATTACAATTCTTATTACACCTATAGAGCACAATTTTTTCTAATTTTGTATATAAAGGGTATTTTCTATTTTAGTTTGCTGAATGGTAAAACTAGTTGTTATCCTGTTCTTTCCTGATATAAATTTGGTTTGTGGTCCCCAAAAACATTTTGCTTGAGGACTCTGTATCTCTGAATTGTCCATGCATTAAGATTTAAACCAATTTAGTCTTATTCAGTACAACCCAGGCTTGGGAGACATATCCTGGGAGGCACATCCCCGACTCTGCTGCTTGTTAGCTGTGTGATCTGGGACAAGGCTTTTGACAATTTTCAGACTTAGGACACAGACAGGATGAGATAGAAATAAATACCTCATTTGGATAGTCAGGATTCAATGATATATTTAAAGTGTTTAATAAAGTTCCCAGACCATGATTGGGCATAAAATAAATGGTAATTACTATTATTAATTTTCTTTTTTGGTTAGGAAAAGTTTTTTTGGAAGTTATAGTTTAAGGAAAAAAAGTAACTGCAGACTATATATCACAACTTAACACTTTCATTCCATACAACATCTCTGACAGATAAAGTACTAAATTCAAGTCTACTTCAATTTTCTTTACAGGTGCAGATGCGAAAAGGACTGTTCATGAATTTATTAACGACCAGAGAGACAGGTTTCTACTTGAGGTAGTAAAAATAATTTCTTTCTCCCAGTAGCCAAATAGAAGGCTTCTTGCATAACATCGCTAAATATTTACCTTATATACCTTGTATTTTTCCATTACATGTTACAAATCTGTTGGCTGAACAGATCAGTTCATTTCTATATTCATTCATTTGAAAAATGTTTGTTGAGTGCCTTCTGTGTGCCAAGCAGTGAAGAAAAAAAAAGACCCTGCTGTCAGAACCCTTCCAGCTTTGACTATACCCACTTTGGCCAGAAGAAAGTGCCAGGTCCCCATTGAAGAATTTCCTATAACAATGACAGAGGCTTTTATCCTACCATCAAAAACCCTTAGCTAGCAGGTAGATACCTGAAAACATGATTACTTAATATCTTCCTATGAATATTCATTTACCATCAATAAAGCAGAGACACCAAGCTCTTGACAAAGGGAGAATAATTACAAAAGAAATTCATTGAATGTTGTTTACTCTGCAGCTGTCAAGTGTCTAATCATCTAGAGAAGATCATCTGCCTCTTTCAAAGTCTTTGATGTGAATGAGTGAATGAAAAAAATGTTTGACTTTTCATAGTGTCACATCACACATTCTGGAACTGAAGTCACTTGGCTGCCAGCTGCAGTCCACATGGAAGGTCTCCCTTGAAGTTATAAATATAACCTGATGCCTTTGTTTGTTAAATATTATTTTCTGGGTGCGATTTGGACCTTTATCACAAAATCCTAGTGACATAACTGACATCCAAAGCAGTTTAAGGTTGATAGATTTGCTAGAATCACAGGTCATTTGTATTAAATGTGCCTCATTCTGTTTCTCTATCATCTCCTTCCTTCCTCCCAACCAGTTTGGTGAAGTGTCCCAAAGTGACTTGTAGAGTCCCCTTATCAAAAAGACTTGTATATAGTTAAAAAAAAAAAAAAATGGCTTTGCCCAAAGAAAGTCTGGCTTTGCTCTTGACTTCCAGTGGTTATAAGGGTGATGCGCAGGCCACATCTGACCGTCTTAAGATGACTATGACAGGAAAACCAACAATGTGACTTAGAGCCAGAACTCTGGCTCCTACTCAGGATTAGGGACCAAAGACTGATCAACCCTGTGGTCTATCAATGAGTCACGTCTACCTCATGAAGCCCCAGTGAAAACTCTGGACAGTGAAGCTCAGTCGAGCTTCCCTCACAAGCAACACTGTGTCTCTGTGCAGCTGCCGAGAGGGTAACACATCCTGTCCATGGAGAGGGAACCCGGGAAGCTTTGCAGTTAGAACCTCCCAGACCCTACCCGAGGGGCCTCTGCCTGTAGCTGACTCTTATCTGTGTTATTTCCTTGTTACAAACGGAACCCATGAGTTTAGTGAATTCCTCTGGAAAATTGCCAGGACGGAGGGTGTTTTGAGGAACTCCTTGAACTTGCAGTTGGTGTCAGCAGTGGGGGCAATCTCGGGTTATGCCCTTGAGTTTGGAAGTCCAACTACCTCTGGGTCACTTATAATAATTTTCAAAAACCAGATTGGTTTCATGGTTTCTTTATTCCTTCCTTTCTTCCTTTCTTCCTTCCTTCCTTCCTTCCTTCCTTCCTTCCTTCCTTCCTTCCTTCCTTCCTTCCTTCCTTTCTTTCTTCCATCTTTTCTTCATTCCTTTTTCTGTTTGTGGCAGAATTGGGAGCTGAAATACCCATCTAAAAGACATGTGAATGTTAACGTATCATGAATGTAATCTGATGGGCAACTTTATGGCAATAAATTTGAGAACATGGATGAAATAGACAGATTCCTTAAAAGACGCACACTACCAAAGCTTAGGTAAAGATATTTGCCATAAGCTTTTCAAGCCCAACATTTTCAAAGCTTTGCTCCTGCGATCATCTTCCCACCCTGGCAACCTCATCTCATGTTCTCTACTCAGTAGACGTCCATTCCATTTTTCCAGTTGCTCAGATCCAAACGCTGTTGTTCTCCTTGACTCTTCTCACAAACTACATCTTTGTTCAAGATCTAACCACAATTAGACTCTTCCACCACCACTGTAGTCCCAGCCACCACTAAGTCTGCATGGATTGTTGTTAAAGCTTCTGAACACTGGCCCACTCCTACTTTTGCTTCCTACAGTCTCTTCTCCCTGGTAGGAGGATCATGTCCCTCGTGGCTCAAGACCTGGAATGCCCTGACGGGTTCCTGCCTCTCTCTGAGCTTGCTCCCACCACTGACCTCTTGCTGGCTCACTCCAGCCACAGTGGTCTACTTGCTGCTCCTGAGATGCACCTTGCCTCAAGGCCTTTCCATTGGGGGCTCTTCCTTCTAGGGGGACCATTTCTCCCTCAGATACCCTTTCTATGCCCTTGCCCTCTGGCACTCCATTCTCCTATATCAACTCTTCCCTCTTAGAATAGACGTTCCACTAAAGCCATTGTGTCTATTTTGTTCACCACTCAATGTGCACCACTTGAAACAGTTCTGGCACACAATAGGCAGGCACTCTATAAATCTTTGAAGAGTAAATTAATGGATGAAATCTTTTTGTTATAAACCTGGAGGGTCTTATTTTGGTTGTGACTTCTCAAAATTAACTCATTTCTTTCTTTTTTTCTTTTCTTTTAAGTTTTTTTTTTTTTTTTTTTTTGGTACTGGGGATTGAACCCAGGGGTGCTTAACACTGAGCCACATTCCCATCCCTTTTTTTAATATATTTTATTAGAGATAGGGTCTCACTCAGTTGCTAAGTGCCTCGCTAGATTGCTGAGTCTGGCTTTGAACTCTAGATCCTCCTGACTCAGCCTCCCAAGCCACTGGGATTATAAGCGTGCACCACCGTACCCGACAAATTAATTCATTTCTGTATTTGAAGTTCATGTATATTATCACATAGGTGGCTTTGTTTTATAATCTATTTTTCATGTATGGATTAGAAACCCAAGTGTATTATTATACTCTGTACCAAAAAAAAAAAAAAAAAAAAGTAGATGTCAAATCGTACTTGGGGATCCAAGCAGGCCCCTTGGGTCTGGTTAAACAGCATGGAGAAAGGCATGTCTGGCATGGTAGGGTTGACAGTGCTTCCCCACAGGTCCTTCCTATTGGTGGAGAAGCTGGTAGCCTTGTGGATTCAGACAGACCACTTTCCTGATGTCCAGTAAGAATTGGAGGATAATATGCTAAGAATAATAGATGGCACTGCTCTTTGGAGAGAGAGGCAGCTATTTTTGATTTGCGGTGCATAGCTATTTTGGCACATTGCAGTCCCTTCATAAAAGTGAAAAGAATTTTTCTCCCTTGTTTCCTCAAAGTTCATGGCTTTGAATTTGTAATCCTCTGGCCTAAGCTTCCTGACCTGCTGGGATTACCCTTCATGAGATAAAAGCTCTTGTCCCAAGATTTGGGCACAATATTATTTCTAATACAAATGCCCACTTACTGTATAACTTATCCCCCCCTTTATCGTGAGACTGTCGAAATGTATTTGAAATGTGTGCTAATGTTCTTGACGAACTTTGTGTTTTCCATATTCCTAGTATTCTCTGTCAGCCAAAAGAAGCACAATTAATAAGTTTGAAAAACACATAGCAACGAGGGAAAGACAACTTAGAACGGCAGAGATAAAGCTCGAACATGACGCGATGGCCTTTGAAGAGTTCCTTCGAGAAAATGATCAGAGATCTGTAGATGCTCTTAAAATGTTAGTGTCTTCACTCTGGCCAAATGCCTCTCCCCACTTTGTTGGTCTTAGTTTCTCAGAATACAGCACGACCCCAAACAAACCAACAACTCTCTGTTACTTTTCAGAGCAGCACAAGAAACTATAAACAAACTTCAAATGACAGCAGAGCTAAAGAAAGCCAGCATGGAGGTGCAGGCCGTGAAGAGGTGAGGGCAGGCTCCAGCTTCTCATTATCCAATTCCCTCCTCCCACTGGAACCTGCTCATGTCTGGCTGGACCTGAGTGGAAGCAACCCTTGTCTGCTGATGATGTTATAAGTGTGAACAGGTTTAAAATCAGTAACCTGTCTCTGCCTGGGCATCAGTACTTGGCCACTCTCTGAAAAGGTTCTCTAACTTGTAGACATAGAAATAAAGAAATTAGTTGAAAAGAAGCAAACCGATGTTAGAAGTAAACAATAAATCATCTTCTAAGTGCCCTTTTCCGACATTTTAATACCTCCAAAATTAGGATTCGTTTTACAATTGCCCTATAATTATAATTGGTAGTATTTTTTTATATTTGTATTTTTTTTTTTTTTTTGAGTACTGAGGATTAAACTCAGGGCACTTGGCCACTGAGCCACATCCCCAGCCTTATTTTGTGTTTTATTTAGAGACAGGGTCTCACTGAGTTGCTTAGCACCTTGCTGTTGCTGAGGCTGGCTTTGAACTTGCAATCCTCCTATAGAATCTAGTATTGCTGTTAAAAGTCAATATCTGTAATAAAGAAAAAAAATACAAAAGCAGGAGTTGGGATTAATTAATATTATTGCACAGTCCACTTTTTACTTTTTTTCTTTTTAGTTATACATGACTGTAGAATGTATTTTGACATATTATACATACTTTTTTTTTTTTTCGTATCAGGGGTTGAACCCACCAGTGCTTTACTATTGAACCGCATCCCCAGCCTATTTTATTTTTTATTTTGAGCCAGGGTCTTGCTAAGCTGCTCAGGGGCTCACTAAATTACTGAGGCTGGCTTTGAATTTGTAATCCTCCTGCCTAAGCTTCCTAAACTGCTGGGATTACCCATCTACCACTCTTTCTTTGAATCTGTATGTTTCCTTGTATAGTGAAGAAACTTGCTTAAACTAATTTTAAACATCAAAAATATTTCTGACACCATCCTGGGACACTAATTTCGTGATCCAGGAGACACTATGGTTTGAGAATCAAGTAACACTAAAACTTGTTTTTTTCCTTTTTTAAAAAATATATTTTTTAGTTGTAGATGGACACAATACCTTTATTTTATTTGTTATTTCTACGTGGTGCTGAGGATCGAACCCAGTGCCTCATGCATGCCAGGCAAGTGCTCTACCACTGAGCTACAACCCTGGTCCCTGCTTTTTTTTCTTTTTGATAACTGGATGTTTCTATCTCCTCTGAGACCTCATCCTAGACTTGTAACATCCTAGAAGTTCTTGGGAGGAGGGCAATAACTATTTAAAGTGCCTCAAATGAACTGGATGGTAGCTTCTTTGAGACCAAGTGCACAACAAAATATGTGTTTCAAACACATTCTTGTTACAACAGCCTCTTCCATTTTAGAAAGTTGAAGGTGCTCCAGGATGGAGAATTCCCTTCCCTCCTTTACCCTGCAGGGTAATTAGAAATTTCTGCACATTTCAAGGATGTTTGTAGAAGCAGAGCAGCAGCCAGCCGCTATGTTTGCATTTATGCAAGTGGCCACCCAGTGACACTCTCCAAACACTCTGCCAAAGCACTTCCTTATTGCTTCTGTGTCTCTTCATTCTAGAAAGGTGCACAAGAACAGAGCCAGGGATGCAGGCCATCTTCTCTTTTGTGGGCAAGATGGCCTGAGGAGGTCTTCCACCAAGCTGGGCTGGGACATGTTTACAATTGTTTACGTGTCAGCCAGTTTCCACACTGTGTTCTTTTGGGCACATCTGGGAGGATTTCTATCCAAAGAGTGGTCAAGTAAAGGGATCCCATCATCTTCCAACTGCTGAAACATAAGCTAGCCATTTACTCATCCTTGAATACCACTCTCACACCAGAGCTGAAGGATGTCTCTCTCTGACAGATAAAAAATGGAAGCTAAGGATATTGATAAGATGCAATATCAATAAGGGTGCCCATGGGGGTCTGAATAAGGAAGGTGCAGAAAGATTCTCTCTCTTCACGCAGGCTGTCCTTCCTTATTTTAAGTATTTTCTGCTTGTCCCATGTTGGTGTAAAGCAGTGTGAAGCTGGAGCTTGCAGTCCAGGTGTCTAGGTATTGTTGGGCATTGGAGTCAGATAGACCCAGGTTTGAGCACTAGATGACGTTGCAAGTCATCCATTTCTCCTTTAGAAAGTTGGTGATAATAATATCTACCCCTAAGAACTTACTGGAGGGTGAAATTTTGTCTGTAGTGCATCCCATGAGTTGCCTCTTAAAGTGTAAATACACTTTCTTTCCCTTATGTAAGTGCCTTTTGTTGTTGTTGTTGTTGTTGTTGTTAACTTCTGTCTAAAACTTAATATAATAGAGTGTTTCCCACAACAGAGAAAAATTGTCATCAGCTTAGAGAGAATCTCTGGGCACATTCCATTCAGGTGACATTCCCACCAGTTTCTTTCTTCTCATATCTTATTGAAGCTTATATTTTTATGGCCAAATGTACAGTTTTTGACAAGTACATTATTAGTCAGCTACATAATCAAGATAATGAATTTTATGAAATATTTTTAATGTATATGCTTTGACACAGATACACATAACCATATCTTTGTTTTCTTTTGAGTTAGTGAAATAGCAAAAACAGAATTCCTCCTTAGAGAGTACATGAAATACGGATTCTTTCTACTGAAATTGTCTCCAAAACAGTGGCAAATTCAGCAAGCCCTAAAAAGTTCATCAAAAAATAATAACATCATTCCAAAATCAATAAAAAGTAAGTTACTTTTTTTTTTTTTTTTGGTACCAGGGATTGAACCCAGAGGCACCTAACCACGAGCCATATCCCCAGCCCTTTTTGTATTTTATTTTGAGACAAGGTCTTGCTGAGTTGCTTAAGGCCTTGCTAAGTTGTTGAGACTGGTTCTGAACTTCAAATCCTCTTGCTTCAGCCTCCCAAGCCACTGGGATTACAGGTGTGTGCCACCGCACCTGTCACATATTCTTATTTTAATTAAGTCAGTATTTTTTATTCTAAAATATTCTGCTTCAATGTTTGTGTTTGTTTAAATAGTTGGGATTTTAGAAACAAAATCTGGACAAGGATTCCCATTATCTTTGCTACTATATATTGTTAATTTATTATCCAGGAGACACTATGGTTTGAGAATCAAGTAACACTAAAACTTGTTTTTTCCCTTTTTTAAAAAAATATTTTTTTTTAGTTGTAGAGGAGACAGGTTAATTTCAGATATAAAGCAATAAAAAATAGATACATGGAAAAAAGAGAAAATATATTATTTGCAGATGATATGATAACATAGAAAACCTCCCCAAATTTTTCAAAAACTGTTTATGACTAAAAGAATTCTATAAAGTAGGTGAATATAAAGTCAATTATACATATTATTTTAAATAGACTAACTTGAATGATTAGAAACTATACAAGAAAATTAAATCCAAGAAAACAACTATAAATTCAATGTGTGTGACCTGGAGATTTGATAAATAGAAAACTATGTCATATTTTTGGACAGGAAGACTAATATTCTAGAGTCATAGATTTTTCTGAAACAAATGTATACATTTCATGGAATTATAATTAAAATGTTACCACAGATTTAACCCAGAGACTTGGGTTTGGGGGCAGGGAGAGCTTTGCACAATAATTCTGAGGTTCATCTAGAAAAAAAAAAAGTTTTGAGTTAAGAAGATAACGAAGCCAGGAGAAGTGGTGCATGCCTGTAATCCCAGTGACTCGGGAGCCTGAGGCAGGAGGATGGCAATTTCACATTTAACCTGGGCAACTTAGCGAGACCCTGTTTCAAGTAAAAAGGGACGTATTTCAGTGGTAAAGTGCCCCTGGGTCCCCCCAGTACACAGTGGGGTGGGGGTGGGGGGACCATGATAGCCACAGAGTCAATAATTGAATAGCATGCGGTTAGTATTAGGAGGTCAGCTTCAACGGGCCAGAAATAGACCCCATAATATAGAGGAATTTAATAGGTGACCAAAGTGGAACCACTGATCCCAATGGAAGACTTGCAACCTTGTAGTAATCAGGACCAGACTTACCCTCCCACCTGAAAAAAGGTTTCAGAAACTGGATAAACATCAGAAATCAGCGTTTTCAGACACTGGCTATCAAGCAGCAAAGCAGAGGGCTCCCTGTGTGGCCATCCAGGTGGCCACACAAGGAAAGGGGTGGAGATCAGCTGGAGCAAAGCTACACTCCAGGGAGAATTCCTTGTGCTGAGAGCCGATTGTTAAACACTTCCCAGCACTGGAGCTCGCTCTGCTCAGTTCCCAAGTCCCTCACTGGGCCAAGTGTGAGTAAGTGAGATGGTTTGTGTAGTGCTGAGCCAGGTGATGATGCGGAGGTAAGGCTTTGACCAAGACAGACGACAGACAGAAAAGAAAATGAGAATTATTTGCATTCAACAGCTTGGGGTGTAACCCTTTAGACTTATCTCAATAGAGGGTGCTCAGAGCCCTGTGGGTCTCTCTGTCCAGAGGTGTCTGTTAGCTAACCCTGGGATTTCAGGGTTTATAGACTGACATTGGAAATGGCGATCTTCTAGTGTCCCAAAGGTCTGTCCTCACCCCTTTGTCTACTTACCATTTGCAGAATATGTTTACCAGTTATAATGTCACCATATAATATGTCTGTCCCTGGAAATGTTGACAATAACTGTAACTTCACACTGAGACAAAGCTCTCATTCACAGAAATGTCTCTCCCCTTCTTCCTCCTCTTTACTTTCCATATCTAGAATCCTCCATCAGTTCCAGTAAAAGAGACAGCTTTGATATGGAGACGATGACTTCAGATGACTATTCCATGGGAAGAGGGAGCCTAGGTAAAAGTCAAGATGTGCAGCTTCACTCCCAAAAGTAAAAACCAGAGAATGTGTCCCCCTCGAAATGGAAAGTGGAGGGTGTTGTCTCCATCACCTCTTATCCTGGGGGCCAGGAGTTCTGTTCTGTCTGAGGTTATCACAAAACTCAGAAAGGTGCCCAAGTGAACCATTCACCCGCTGCCTGACCCCCACACGAGATCTTCCTAGGTGGGCCCCTCATTCCTCTGGTGCAGGTCTGCCTTTTGATAATAATAGGCCCCTTCCCGGGGCACAGAAAACCAAGCTGGTTTCAACCAAGTGACTTCCTTTGGCCAGTGACTTGGGGGAAGTCACTCGATGCTACCATGTCATAGTTATCTCCAAGAACTCTTGCAGTCCCCTTCTGGGGAAGGGATTTCCTCTCTCTTTACTCCACCATAGCTGCAGGCCAGAAATTTGGCTCCAGGGTTTTAAGATTGTTTAACGACGTGGTGGCCAACATTTGAAAATCAGCAGATACAATGAAAACATCTGGATTTCTAGATTCTCTAGAAAACCCACAAGTCCAGAGTCAAGTTGGGAAATTCCCCATGACAGGGGTTCTCCGTCTCGGGAGGCCTTAGTCCCCACCAGACCCTCTTCCCTCCGGTACCTGCCCCTGCGGTGTGTGATCCTTCAGTACTGACTGACTCTTGCTCACTCCTTTTCTCCTTTATACTGGTCCCAACCAGCAGGTATGTTTAGTGGTCAGGGTCAAGTCGATTTGCCTGCCTAGAAATGACCCTGGTTTGAGCCGGATGCCTTGTGCATTCAGTCTGCTGATTGGAAAAGGCAATTCTTTTGGCTCAGGAGGCCAGTTTGGACCTACATTATTTAAGACATGTTACTTGGCCTGTTGGGGAATGTGGAGAAGGGCCTTGGGGTCGGGGAGAAGTAGGTGATGGTATCAATGTTCTCCGCCCTTCGAAATCCTGACTATAGATGTCACCAAGTTTAAATAACACCACTTAACAGTTTTAATATTTTTAGTAATATATGTTCAGGTATTACCTTAAAAGCTAAGGCATTAATTTATAATGGTGGTGGGATCCTTCTGCCACTCCCCCAACCCACCTTTTTTTATTCTTTCCTTTACTCACCATGGAGGCAAAAACTTTTTAAGACCTGACAAGAAGATGAGTGTGACAAATGGGGCAAAAGTCCAACGTGTAACATACTTTAAAGACATTTGGGAGAGTCTTTATAGGGAAGGTCACATTTGAACTGGGTTTTGAAGAATGAATAGGAGCTTGCCAGGTGGGAAAAGAGAGGCCTTTCATGACTTCAAGGGAGAACAGCAGAAAGACTGATTAAGGGGCAGAGAGATTTGGTGCTAGTGAATGAAGAGACTCAAGACCCATTTTGGCCACTTCTTAATTTGAAACCAGGGTTGGGCCCAAACCTTGATATGGGGGAACAAGTGTACACAGGTGCCTTGTCTGTGACTGTGGGGAGGGGGTGTCCCTCCACAGGATATTATGAAGCACACATCACTTTTATATAAAAATAGAAGCATGATGAACATTTCATAATTTCTGCCCCGAGCTGTGGCTTTCTGTAGTTGAACTGTACTTCTGACAACCCACTTCCCCTCCATCCCAGCCACTGGGCCTTTGATCTAATACTTAGGCTTGGAGGCCCATTTCAGTAGAATAAAAGAGCTCCATGTTCTATATGATGATCATTCTGATAATAAAATCATGTTTTTTAAAAAAAGAAGTAATGGGCATATCTGTGCAGAAAATGGAGACCTTCCACCACGTGAAAAAACTCATTTCTAATTCCATGTTATTTCTTTTCTCTCTACCTCCAATGGCACGGACTTCACCTAACCATTCCGGACAGGAAAGCCACGCAAGAAGTCCACCCTCAACTCAGAACCTAAGAAATCACCCTGGACAAAGTACAGTACCTACTTGATTAACTTTCTTGGAAACGGTGCATTGTTTTTGAAAATAACCATTTAGCCTTCCCCCAACACAGAGACCATGTATGACACAGTTATTGAGCGACCTGGGGCCCCAACAATAAATAAAAGACAACCTCTTCCCTCGAGGAAGAGTTCCCATCTAGGGAGGAAGACAGACCAGAGCTTGACTGTCACTTTCGGGGCATGTGACAGTGCCACTGGACAGGGAGGCAGAGTGCCACAGGCGTGCCAAGGGAGCACTGGAGCAGGGGACAGGTGAGAGGCTGGGGCAGGGGCGGGGCCAGTGAGTGCCCTCCAGAATGGCGGCAGCTGAGTCCCTGAGAGGAGGAAGAGGAGTTGATGAAGTCAAGCTCCCGGAGGGCAGGCCTTTCCAGCCCAGGTGACAGAATGGCTGAGCCCCAGGGTGAAAGGCAGAGAGAGTGGAGGGATAGATGGGCACCGCACCGTGAGCAGTGGGGATGCCATCCTCAGGAGTCGGCCTTTGTCCCACGGGCCCTGGGGAGCCACTGAGAGTTTGAAGCAAGAGTGTGGCACAGATTCAACCAGATTTGCGTTTTAGAGAGATGGATGTGGTGGTATCATGGAGCAAGAAATGGTGGGGGCAGAGATAGAGGTAGCAGGGGCCGTGGGAAGCCTGTTGTCACAATTCAGATAAGAGAAGAGGAGCTGTCTAAGCCAGACATGGCAGTGGGAATGAAGGACAGGCTGGGACAGACATTGGCAGGACTCTTGAGAGGTGCATAAAGATTGAAGAAGTGTGTGGAAGAGAACGACTAACGATAACTCTCAGGTTTCCAGCATGGTCACCGGGCACACGGCCTGCCATTCAGTGATACTGGGAGCACAGGAGGAGCCACAGGCCTGGAGAGGAAGAGGAGGGTGGGATTTTTGAATGTGTTGGTTCTAGCTCCTTTGGGGACAGTCAGGTGGATATTGATGTCCAATTGGAGGACAGACATTGAAGCCGAGAGCTCAAGAAAAAGACCTTGAGATGAGGGAGTCGTTAGAGCATTAGCAATAGTTGGATCCATGGCAGAGAATGAGGTCACCCCTCCTGGGTTCACTAAGAGGGGAAGAAAGCCGAGGAGCAACAGATATTTATTTATGTAGGAGAGGAACCCCAAAAGGTCACACGCTTCTGAGAAGTGAGAAGAGATTGATTAGAAAGTGGTGTTTCTGAACCCAGGGGGAAAATAAAAAAAAAAAAAGGAGAAGGGGACAGTCTATGGAATGGTTTTGCCAAGGACATTTCCTAAATAGTCACCTCACTACCAGGGACCTTCCTCTGTTTCCTCACACCTCTCAAAGGACGGCTCCAGGGCTGGGGCTGCGGCTCAGTGGCAGAGCACTTGCCTAACATGTGTGAGGCGCTGGGTTCGATCCTTAGCACCACGTGAAAATAAACAAACAAAATAGAGGTGTAAAAAAAAAACTGTCCATACACAACTACAAAAAAAATGGGGGGGCAGGGAGAGGCAGTTCCAGGTGGGTTTGCTGTCCCCTCAGACGCAGCATGAGCAAAGTACATTATTAATTTTTTTCTTGTCTCATCCTTCAATCATTTTCTTTCTGTGGGCTGCCTCCATGATTCTGGGTTCCCAGGCTACAGATGTCAGGGGTCTCTTCTCGTGTCTGTTGGCTCCCACGGCTCTTCCTGCCCTTGCTTCCAGTCATTTCATTCTTACACGTTCCCTAAGCTGCTGCTGTGCACTCATTTATCTTTTCCACCACCACAGCTTCCACCAATGTGAACTACCTAGATCGCAGCCACCTGACCCCTCCCCAATCCTGTCACGTTAATATTCCTGTCATTTTCAATTCATTTTTCTTGGAGGATTTTTTCCCCTTTTCTAAATCACATAATTATTCTCTAAGGATGTATCTCACTGCCCATCCCCCTAACCAGTATTTCTCACCCTGATCAGAAGAAATATATATTTTGGTGCGGGGGTTATTAGGGATTGAACCCAGGGGTGCTTAACCACTGAGCCACATCCCCAGGCCTTTCTATTTTTCATTTTAAAAAGTTTTTATTTATTCTTTTCTGTTATACATGACAGCAGAATGTATTTTGACTTATCATACATACATGGCATATAACTTCCCATTCTTATGGTTGTACAGGATGTGGAGTTACACTGGTCGTGTATTCATATATGAATATAGGAAAGTTAGGTCTGATTCATCCTACTGTCTTTTTAATTCCCATCTTCTCTCTCTTTCTCTCATTCCCTCCCCCTCCAATCTGGTGAACATCCACCTCTCCACCCCACACCCCAACCTGCTTATTTTGAGTCAGCATTCGCATATCGAAGAGAACATTCGGCCTTTGGTTTTTTGGGATTGGCTTATTTCACTTAGCATAATAGTCTTCAATTCCATTCATTAGCCAGCAAATGCCATAATTTCAATCTTCTTTATGGCTGAGTAATATTCCATTGTGTATATGTACCACTTATTGTTTATTTTGAGACAGTGTCTCACTAATTTGCTTAGGGCTTTGCTAAGTTGTTGAGGCTGGTCTACAACTTGCAATCCTATTGCTCAGCCTTCCAAGTCCTTGGGATTACAGGCATGTGCCACCATACCTGGTGATCAGAAAATATTTTAAAAAGTAAAATCTGCTCTTCAAGCAGAGTGAAGGAATGGGTAAGAGAAGACAATGCAGAATGAATTCTTTAAAAGTCATGTTATGTGCATCTAAATATACCCCAGGGGATTTCACCTTTATGCATAAATAAAAAAAGCAAATATAAATAAATAGATGAGCAAAAAGAAATCTAGTGGAGAAAGAAGAACAGAGGAGTGAAGGGAGGACGGGGGAAGAGTTAAGGGGAAATCATGAAATGAAATGGAATTCCATGCATGTAGGAGTTTATTGGGATGAACCCAACTACTACATATCACTATAAAGCTCTATTTTTTAAAAAATCTACTCTTAAAAAGATAGTTGTCTTTGGGCTACTCAACAAAATGTGATACAAGTTTTGTTTTGAGTACCAGAGCACATGTTTCAAAACTATATTTCAAAATCCTATGTTGGTCCTATTGGATATAACAGAAGAGATCTGGCAGTGTAGGTGGTCATGTGTTTCTTTTTTAGAAGTTACGTCATAGCTGCAACTCAAATGATTGGTACCCTATAGTACGTGGCCTCCCTGCATTTGTGAGCCTGTCTGGGACTGAGTCCAACGTTCTTTGCATACTCCTAGAATCCACTGATTCCTGCAATAATCAGTTCCCTCCAAGGCTAAAGAGGGGGCTGGGGTTGTGGCTCTGCGGGGCGCTTGCCTTGCATGTGTGAAGCACCACATAAATACAAAAAAATAAAGGTATTGTGTTATGTACAATTAAAAAAAAAAGGCTAAACAGGCTATTGAAAAGAACTATGTTACAGTTAGGTTTCAAAGACAATTGAGAAATGAAAGCAAAGCCGTTGATAAAAAAAAAAAAAAGGCTCAGAAATCAGACATTTTCTTCTTTTTATCTTTGGCAGCCGGCCTGACAGTATCAGCTCCGAAGACAGTCTGGAGTTCTTTCTAGATGAAGACATTGACTTGGATCTGGTAACAGATGACATTTCTTGATTTATGGGTCATGTCTTGTAAAACATATAGACGCCCATTTCTTCTTTTGGAATTACTATTCCATAACATTTTCCAGAAGGAAATAGAATATTGAAACCATTCTTCAATTGAATATATGGTCTATCCTTGACATCAGACCATCTAAGAGAAATAAAATGTGCATCAGAAGGTATGCACCAGGCCCTGGGTTCAATCCCCAGCACCACAAAAAAAAAAAAAAAAAAAAAAAGAAGAAGGTAATAATTTAGGGGGAGATATATAATTTACAACCTTTCTGTAAACAGATTCTTTCTGATCATTTATCATTTTATTCGGGCTTCAGCTATATTGGGTAGCTAAACCACAAAATAAATAGGCTTTCAACAAAATACTTCTGCAAAATTGATTTTGAGCTTACTTCACCTAAAATAGAACCACAGAAACTCAAAAGGAATTGAAATAAAAATCACCATTCTTTGTTATACCTAACACACCTGTCCTCCTTTCTATGTTGGAGGTGGGTACCAGGGATTGAATCCAAGGGTGCACTTAACCAGTGAACCACATCCTCAGCCCTTTTCATTTTTTTTTGTTTTGAGACAGGCTCTCCTTAAGTTGCTCAGGGCCTCACTAAGTTACTGAGGCTGACTTTGAACCTGCAATCCTCCATCAGTTTTAAAAACTGTGTTTAAAAACACATGACGTGGAATTTAGCATCTGGACCCCTTTAAAGTGCACAGTGGTGTTGTGCTAGCTACATGTGCATTGTACAACAAACCTCTAGAACTCTTTCATCTTGCAGAACTGAAACTCCAAACCCATTGAACCACCTCCCTTTCCACTCTCCCCCAACCCCTGGCAACCATCATTCTTCCTGAGAGATTGGCTGCTTTAGATACCTCATAAAAGTGGAATCATATGGTGTTTGTTGTTCTGTGACTGGCCCATTTCACTTAGCAAAATGTCCCCAACATCCATCCATGTTGTAGCATAGGACAGGCTTTCCCTCTTTTTAAAGGCTGAATAATTTTCCTTTGTATATATATATATATATACATTTCCCTTGTCCATTCATTCATCCATGGGCATTTCCGCCTCTTAGCTGTTGTAAATAATGTTGAACATGGATGTGCAGATACCCAAGTCATTTGTGTAAAAAAAGTAATATATATACTTATTCTTTAAAAAATTAATATTTACTTAAAGTAATATATACTTATTCCTAAAATTTTGGAAAATATGAAACAATTATAATGTGGGAAGAAAGTGACCTTCACTTAGCCTCCATTTGCTCTCCTCTATTCCCTCTCCCTTGCCTGGCCTTGGCCTCCTTCTTTTTTTCCTTGACCCTCCTCCTCTTGCCCTTTCCCTAATGGCTCTCATCTCTCCCGCAACACCCAAATGGCCTCTTCCTGAGACCCAGCTCTCACTTGGAGATAACATGAGGCACCTACTATTCTCTACCCGTGTCTCCCTCACAATCAGAACAGTCGCCACAGTCGGGCTCCCGACCGTCCCCTAGAGGCCCTGTGTTGAGGACTGGTCTCTGGCCTGGGGAGCAGCGGGGTGTGGTGGGGCCAGGGGAGAGGGGGCCACTTTTGTAAGTGAATTCTATTATCTGTTGTTGCTTGGTCAGGAGCCAGAGCTTTATTTCAAGGAACCGGAAGAGTTACTTCAAGTCCTCACAGAACTGGAAGAGCAGAATCTCACTTTGGTCCAATATTCCCAAGATGTAGATGAAAATCTCGAAGATGTGAAAAAAAGAGAGAAAGTCATACATGATAAGGTGTAAGTCACTCAAGACAAGCAGGTCTGGATTCCTGTTAGACTCTCCGACCAGAGGCTTCATGCGGCTGGTCCTCACCTCACGGCTCCTGGGATTTAGGCTGGATCATTCATAGTAGCTCTCCTTGTGGGCATAAAAAGCAGAAGCTGTGCTTACACAGAGCAGACTGGCTTTTGCAAAATTTTGTCCCTACTTCCTTTCATCTGTCAAAGTACTTTTCCTTCTAATAATAAAAATAGTTTAGGGCACCAAAAACAATTAAAATGGTACCTGCTGCCTTATTTTGCCCAGTATAGTTTTCACCTTATCATCTGGCCAGCCGTCATTTCCTTAATCAAATCATGTTTTGGATGCTAATCAATGCATTTTCTCTGACTGTGATTCAACATAATTTAATAATAATTTAATATTTAATATTGTATCATTTCGTAGTATATTATCCATACATCAGGGCTGTTCTAGAGGTATTTATGTCAGGAGAGGGAGATAGATGTAATAACTCACAAAATTCTTTCCTACCCTAGTATTTTATATTATTATAGTTTTGAAAAAGAGCTTCAGGTCAGAGAGAATAGGCTTTGATATCTACCTATTATAAAAATATGTGAAACCTTCTTGGAACAGTTTTCTGGGCCTGAAGATGAAAATCTTTTTAAATGACAGGTCACACTGCATTTAGCTTCAGAACAAGTGCATTTGTTCAGAAGTAAGAAGCTAAGAACAGGTGAGCCAGGAGTTGCTCTTCCCATGTCTCCCCAGCTGTGCTGAAGTTCTCGGGTTTGAAGACCCTTGCACAGCAGGTGACACCACAGCTTGGGCTCTGCCACCCTCTATTTGTAGGACCAGAGGAAAACCACAAATGTAGGTGAGGGGGAGAAAATGCCTTTCTGGAAAGCAGCAATTAAATGAGCATTTCTTTTCCTCATTGTACCTTGCTGGGTGTACTTCAGCAAAGTCTTCAGTTTGGCTTGCTAGGCACAGGATATTGACACATGATTCAGAATAAGTGTCAAAGCCCCTGTTGGTTATCTCACCAACCCGCAAGTTACAGACCAGGCTCTTTCTTCTTTTGCAATAGAAATAGCAACATCGACTTCCTGGTGGAGCACAAGGAAATGCTTAAGGCTAACTGTGTGAGAGAAGAGGAAAAAGCAGCAGAATTGGAACTGAGGTCCAGGCTCTTTAGTTTTGGAGAATTTAACTCGGAAGCTCAGGTAATCGTTCTTACCCTATGGTCATTTTATTTTGTAATTATCTTGCCAGTGTATGATAGCCAATTTACTAGGTAGGAATCATTCCAATTGGCATTGAATTTCCCTTAAAACATTGCTCTAATTATTACAAAATATGACATCGAGGTTTCCCCTACAGATAACATTTCTTTATGTCAGAGCATATACGTAACAAAGTAGTTCACTGCCTGTGATCATTTTGGTGGCAATTCAAGGAGCAAACGTGTCTAATAGAGGAATAGAAAATTGGCCCAACACTGAGCCTGTAACAGAATTCAGCCTCTCTGGTGTTGAATAGAAAAGCTCATCATCACAGCACATCATCACAGCACCCGTGACACATACTCGTACACTTATTTATTGACAGGTTCATCTCTCCTAACTGGCTGCAAGTCCCTCAAGCAAGGATCCTCTTATTCTCCTTAGCTCAGAACCGTGTCCCCATAAAGTCGATGCTCAATAAATGTCTGTTGAATGAGTAATTCAGTTAGTTTTTAAACCCACAGCAAATTCCATCTCACATTGGTTTCCTTGTAAAAACCTCAAGTGAAATTAAAAAAAAAAATAAGTCAAAGCTAGCACGTGGGACTAATGACACGTCTATGGCTATGAATCAACTTTTCAGACAGGTAAATTTGGGGAAACTGCATCAGAAATAGGTGACTATCCTTCCCAACCTACAGGTGGGCAGGCTTACAGAAGTGAAAACTGTTCATGGCTTCTTCACACATACATTCCCGAGGGTGTTACGGTGTCATGAGTTAAGGGGAGATGAGGTCATCATGGCTAGAGCAAGAGCTGTAGTGATGCTACCTTCCAGTTCCTTAATGTTGTTTTTTATTAGCCATTTTTTATGGTGGTAAAATAAACATAAACTCCACCATTTAACCTTTTTAAGTGTGAACACAAATGGCATTAAGTATATCCTCATTGTGTAGCTATCACCACTATTTTCAGAAATTTTTCATCATTTCAATGATGAAAATTTAACATCTTAACCATTTTAAAATGTATAATTCGGGCTGGGGCTGTAGCTCGGTAGCAGAGCACTCACCTAGCATGTGTGAGGCACTGGGTTTGATCCTCAGCATCATATAAAAATAAATAAATAAAATAAAGGCATTCTGTCCATTTACAACTACAAAAAAAATTTTTTTAAATGTATAGTTCGGTAGTGTTTAGTATATCCCCACTGTTTTACAACCCATCTCCAGAACTCTTTCATCTTGCAAAAGTGAAACGCTTTACTCATTAACCACTGACTTTCCATTCCTCCCCTCCCCAGACCCTGGCAATACCATTCTCTTTTGTCTCTATAAATTGACACTTCTAGGGACCTCATAAAATGGAAAGGCACAATGTCTGTCCTTTGGTGTGAGCTTATTTCTCACTGTGTTATGTATTCTAGGCTCATTCATGTAGCATGTACATTTCCTTTTAAACCTGAAAAATAATCCATTGTGTCTACATATTTTGTTTCCCATTCATCGTTTGATGGACGCTTGGGTCCCTTCCACTCTTCAACTGTGTTAAGTAATTCTAAAGCTGAGGGGCATACAAAAAGTTTGATAAATGTGATATCTACCCCACCCCCACCCCAAGGCAACCCTTTCCATCAAAGTTGAAGGCAACTATGAAAAAAGAGGCATTTTCAATACTCAACACTGAGGCAACCAGATTCCTAAAAAGACCAGGGAGAATTGGTCTGAAAATTACTCTTTAGGATTATCCATAACATTTTGGTCACAAGTATAAATTTGACATCCATATCAAATTTTATTATGAGGCTAATAATCCTAGTCTCCCAGAGACAGAAGTGTGGGGTGGGGAAGAGGAGGAACAGGAAAGTTGAAAGGGAAATTCCTTCCCCTTAGAATTCTACTATTTCTCCAACCCCATTCTGTCAGATCTCAAAATGTACAAAACCAATGAATAAATATAGTAGCACATAATATTTTTTCCAGTCAGGTGTCCTGGAACATGCCTGTAATCCCAGCTACTCAGGAGCCTGAGGCAGCCTCCTGATCACAAGTTCTAGGCCAGCCTAGGCAACATAGGCCCTAAGCAACTTAATGAGACCATGTCTCAAAATAAAAAATAAAAAGGGCTGAGGATGTACTCAGTGGTAAAGTGCTTGCCTAGTATGTGCAGCCCTGGGTTCAATCTCCAGTACCACAAACATAAACAAAGTTTCTTTCCAGCTGAAACAGGTATAAGCAACACACCTAATTTTGATATCCATAAGTTAACATTACTTTGAAGCTATAACTGTAAAATGAATATCTTATTCTTTCAAAACTGCCAAATTAACTGTGCTCAAGCCACGAACATTTTTTCCTTGATTCCATTTTATTTTTAAAATGAAAATTTAAGCACAACATAACATTTTAAAAGTGCACAAATCATTAGTGTGCTTTCCAAGGAACCTCCTGTCCCCCAATCCCCGATGTCTTCCTCCAAGGTACTCTGTGCTGGGCCTGCCATCTGGTGGCAGTTCCAGGAATCTGCTTACATGTCATTTTGTCACTCGTTGGCCTTTCTGCCTTGTATTCTTTCTTTTGCCCTTTGGATCTGTAAGGCCAGGCCCTCAATCTCTTTTTCATATATAATTTATTTTCCTTAATCTCATTCCCTCTTATTTCTTAATGCTGTTCTTGTTATTTTAAGAACTTTTTTCTTGTCTTTTCTTTTTCTGTTTGATAATAGAACTTAAAAAAAAAAAAAAAAAAGTGAGAGGAAAAAGATACCCTGAAATGTCACTGTCCATCTGTTTCTTAAATTTGTAGGGGGACTCATTTAGAAATGTCCATCAACCATTATTCTCCTATGAAAGTTGCTTTTTCTCAAAACAAATATTCAATGTATATTTTAAAATACCTTGTATTTTTGTTTTAATGATTTATATTCAAAGAATTTTTTAAAATATCATTTTTAGTTGTAGATAGGCACAATACTTTTTTATTTTATGTGGTGCTGAGGATTGAACCTAGTGCCTCACACGTGCTAGGCAAGTGCTCTACCACTGAGCTACAACCCCAGCCCCAGCAAGAATGTTTGTTCATGTGCAGTGGTTAGTATTTCAGCCCCAATATGCAATGTTTTTTTTCTTTTATATTTTTCTGTATGTCTCCAAAGTTTCTAAATGGAATGTGCTGTTATATAAATAGGAAACATTATTTTAGGGAGAGGGGAAAAGGGGACTTTATGGAAAACAGAACTTTTTTGCTTCTTTTACATTTTGTATTTCTCCAAGTTTTTTGTAAAGATCATTTTTAATATAAATAAGAAGTAAGTATTTAGAGAGGGGGAGAAAAAGGAGCTTTATGATAAACAGGACTATGGAAGGGATCACTGAACTAGGAGGTGGGAGAGACAAGCTGTTAAGGTCCAGTTTAGTTCAGTCTTTGCCTCAGTGCTGGTGGCTGTGCAGGGAACCTGCATTTCCAGGAGGGGTTTTCCCGGGCTCTAGGAGCCACGTCTGTCTTGAGTGTGTCATTTGTTTTTGGCTTTATGGTGATTCTCATCTTCTTGAGCAGAAGTGAGATTTGGGGCAGGAGGCTACCTAGAGAGTGGTCTACCTTGCCCAGCAGTTTCTTGAGGTCCTCTTAGCTGCAAATCCCAGGTTAATGGTGGAGAAGGAGAAGGACAATTATCTTATGGTCCTAAAACAAGTTACCAACCAACTCAAGCATCTATCTCTACCAACAGTTAAAATGGCACAGTGGTGAAGTACAGGGATCAGCAAGGTTTGGCCTAAGCTTATTTAGACTGGAATATGGCAATAGCTTCCCAATGACAAGCATAGAAATTAATCTCCTAAAAGAGCTCTGGTAGGCCAGCAGCCTAGGAATCTGTTTTGCTTGCAAGAGAGAATGCATTCATTTACTCAGCGAAGATTAAGTGTATAGTGCTGTGCACAGTGCTGTTTTAAATACAAGTTGCTCCTGCCTTTGAGATGCTTGCAGTCTAGAAGGGGGAGATAAGGTATATACAAATAAACTGTCAGAATGATTATAGTTTTAGCAATTTTTATATCTAACTGTATTTTGAGAAAATCCAAAGTGTTGCAACGTTGATCTGACTATATATTGTGATATAAATATCCTTGCTGCCTTTTCTCACTGATCTAGGTCATATTAACATTTTCCTTTATGAAAAGGAAACATTGAGGGACTGGGGTGTGTAGAACATACCTTTTAGTCCCCAACACCAATAAAGAATAGAAAGATAAAACTGGTATATACATACTGGTATATGAAGGATTTTTCATTGTAACATAGTAAAACGGAATTTGATTTTATCAAATGAGCAACCAAATAGTGATGTGATGTTTCCTGCTTTCTTTTCTTTTCAATCTCAGGAAAAACTGATAGATTCACTTAGTAAAAAAATTAATCAAGTATATAAAGTCTGCATTGGAGATGCTGAGGTTGGCAGCCTGAATGCAGTTCAAAAGCTGGTCAAAGTAGAGTCTCGACTGGTGGAATTGAGCGACCTCATCGAATCCATCCCCAAAGAAAGTGTGGATGCAATCGAGAGGATAAAACAGAAGGAGCGGCGACAAAAGTATAGTCACTGTCTAGGAGTATATTGTTAATGAGAGACTGCTTTTGCTTGGATCACACATTGAGCAAATCTCAGATGGCAAGGATGCCACACAGAGATGCACTGGAGGGGTCAAATCCAGCCTTACCAGTCTCACAGAACTATTATTTGGTGTGGGAGACACTTACATCACATATTCTTAGGAAATAGATGTTCTTATTACCAATGGTAATGAGCACTGTGAAGGAAAGAAGCCAGGGGAACAGTTTGGGATGGGCAAGTGGGTCCTTTCAGCATGGAAACACGAATCTTCACAGAAGATCTGCACAGGAAGTACTCTAAACATTTCTTTAGAGCTGTCATGTGGAAGAACTGTACTTGTGGTAAAGGACACAAGGCACAGAATTAGGAGCCTTTCATTGGAAAACTATAGGAAGATAAAGAATTGCTTGAAAAAGTCAGAGCCAGCCACACAAGGAGGGTTTCCCTCAGTGCATAACTGCCAACACTTACCCAGTAACTCATTTATTCCTCAAAACAACCTCATGAGGCCTGTCCCTGAAACCCCCGACCCCCTATCCAAATTTACAGATTTCTACACCAAGTTAAATAAGAATTTTAAGTACATACTGTTGATGCATTGATTATTATAGCATTATTGCCTGTGTACGGTGGCATGTAGGAATGTTTATAAATGGGATAATGTTCATGTAGCAAAAAGCACACTAGGAGGCAGGATGGTACTACCACTCCAAGCATGGCCATGAAGCCTGGCTGTTGGGTTGAGTTCAGATCCAACTGTTTACAATGTTGCAATATTAGGTAGGCAGTATATCCTGTTTAGATTGTTCATCTGTCAAATGGCAGTAATAATGGTACTTAGAGGGTTGATGTGAGAATCAATTCATACAAAAGCAGCAAACATGCTTGGCACATAGTAAGCTCTCTAATATAGTCATTAATATTAGATTTTTTTCTATTATGTACTACATTACTGGTGTATGGGGCATATTGTTTCTACCATATAAAAGTGAAGTCTAGAATATATTAAGGTGAACCTAATGAGATCTTATTGAATATAAAGCAAACATGAAAATCTAAATGGAGGATCACTTTCTGTAAGGTGACCTCACTATGCATGTTCTCTACAGTAGTAAATGTATTCTCTTTAAAGTGCAATTACAACTTATTTGCAGCCGTGATACACAAATCAAATTCCAATTATTTTCATTTGTATTAATAATGATTTTACTTGATTTTCTCCATGGTTTCAAAGTACCTAGAATAATATCCAATTCTGGATTAAAAAGTGTTTTGTATATCAAGTTTATATACAGATATATCAGTATATCGTCTTACACTTTGGATACAATCATACAAATTCATAAAGCAACTAGCACTTGGTGCCTATTCTGCACCAAGCTGTGTACTAGACTATTTCTATTTGAATCTTTTTCCTCACAAAAACCCTAAAAGAGAGTAAGATAAGTAACATTTATTGGTCTTATTTCAAGAATATCACACTTTTGTGGTGTACATCGAATTATATACACTTGTGATCTATATAATCTTCTTGATGTTATACTTAAATAAAAAGGTTTTAAGATAGACAAGGGATAGCTGGAAGTTAATTTAAGTGGCTATGGTTCAGAAAGTGCTGTAATAATAGTGGAATGCTGAGAATGCTTGGCTTTTAGACCAAGGTCTAGGCAGATTTTACTTGTTCCATAATGAGGAAATGGAATTTCTTCCCACTTGTAAATAGGATTTCTTCTTCATATCTACCTGAACATTCAAAAGCTACCTTTTTTTAAATTGGTAATTGTTGATGGACCTTTATTTTATTCATTTATTTATATGTGGTGCTGAGAACAGAACCCAGTGTCTCACGAGTGCAAGGAAAGGGCTCTACCACTGAGCCACAACCCTAGCCCACCAAGTCATTGTTATGGGAATCTCAGATTTATTCAATTCATTGCCAAATAGTAATTATATATCTTTACTTTCTGTGGACTTTAGAGTACTTTATACAAGAATGTTCTTCCCTTCCTGTGACAGGTTGCGTGAAGAGAAAATGAGAGAAAAACAAAAGTACCAAGAAGAAAGGCTAAAAGCTGCTCTGGAAAGAGCTGTAGCACAACCAAAGAAAAAGGTTTGTGTTTTGCTGTTAACAGGTCCAGCTGTATCAATACATGAATGCCTCTGTGGTACAAAAATAAAATACCTTACTCTTCTAATTTATCCAGGCTGAATTCCAGTGAAATTACCTTTCTTGCTCTGAGTTTCAATTCATCTCACTCTGGTTGTTATTTTTTAGAACTCAAATTTTCCCTAAACCTCTCCTGGTGGTAACATCTCCAAAAACCAGCAATAACACTGGTGTTTAAAAAATAGTATACAGTTTTCTGAAATTTTTGTTCAAAAAGATTTCTAAATGATGGGCAAGAAAGCAATCTTGTCTAACCATGGAGGAAGCATGAAGTGCTGTGGCACTTAGTTAAAAATGAAATGTTGGCCTCCAACATGGTACTTTTTCTAGGATGGCCATATTGGAACCACATGCTGTTTGATGGCTTTACCCAAATCTCCCCACTTCCCTATAAAATCACTTTGACTTCTGCATTCTGCTACTAACTTTGCCTAACATGCTGAACATCCACTATGTTATGAATGCCTTTTAACTATGATCATTTAGCATTTTAAACCACAGTATTCCAATATAAATATTAGCATTTTACGTATTTCAACAGAAAATGGTTATGCTACAGAACAGTAAGTAGTTTTTCTTTTGTTTCAGATGGGAAGACGACTTACCTTTCGTTCACAACCTCCATCTGGTAGCAAACATGATCTAATTTTCATCAAAGATACAAGAACAAAATCACTGGAGGAAGAATATTTTTTTGGTTGAATAGGAGCAGTAAGACATTTTATTACCAGTATGTTTTACATAAATTTTATAGATTTTGGCTTTCATTAATGGCAAATCTTGTCCCACATAACGTCCTAATCAATTCAAGGAAGGTAGGGTCATATTCTGTAGGATATGGTAGTAGGAATGAGAGTTTTTGTAGCTTTTTATTATTCATATTGTTTTATATAGCTAAACATTTATATCTATATTTTGAGTTGTCTCAGTTGAGGATACATATTCCAAATTAGTTAGCTGAATTACTATTAAAGGATAATAATGGCTCGTTTCTGACAAAATGAGAATTTAAATGATGTATTTTCTCAACATATCTATAGGGAAGCACATAGCATACTGTTATTACTACAGAATATACATTTAACAATGTAAAACTAAAACAAATGAGAAGTTTTGAGGGGTCTAAAACTTCAGAGAAATCTACTAGATTATGGTCTCAGAATATAACCATGAGACTGATTTTTGTTTCATATGAATTTCTGTTCAGAAAACTTTATTCTCTTAAATGAACAAAGCATATGCCTCCCACCTAAATGTCAGATCACGATTTCTGTTGTGCCCTATCTCCAGTCATTGTAATTTTCAGATGATGTTTCAAGTTCAGCTATAATACGTGCATTATTTAGCTTACATTGATACAGAATTAATACTGTTTTATTAAATAATAGTCTATATTAAGAAAATGTTTAACTTTACATGTTAAGTGGCTCAAAAACTTTGCTTTAAAAGGTCTGTTAATATATAACAAGAAAAGGGCTGAAATTCACTTTCATAAAAAATTCTGAAGTATATAAATAATTATCCCTTATAGAAAAAAAATAGTATTGGGCTTATAGAAGAAAACCAACTTGGAATATAAAGTTTGGTGGCTTTTTAAAGCATTAGTTCTGTGAATCAACTTTCAACTATTTCAACATTTGAGCTTCGCATGTAAATATCTGCATATAAATAGTTCACAAGTCAAGGTGAAAAACAAAAACAAGTCTTTATTGTCTAGAAATATATATAAAGAAATCCCCATTAAAGTTGCTATTCTCTCATCTCCCCATCTTCTTCCTCTTCTTCAACACCTCTGATATAAAGGACATTATTACACCTGTAAATAGAAACAGTTCATTTAGTCGTCATTTCAACCAAAAGTTGTATGATCTGAAATACTGTTGCTAGATTTTTTCATTATGAAAATACTGCATGCTAAATTTACTTACTATGATTCTTGCTCTTAAAAAAAAAAAAAAAAAAAGCTTCACTTAGATTTGTTAAAAAGCCTGCTTAATTATGGTACTTATATTTTTTACCATGTGTTTGTCTTAATGACATTTTCATAAAATAATTACTAGAATTTGGAGGCTTGCTAGTACTAGAAAATGAGTACACCAAAAATCTTTTAGCAACCAGACTTAACTAAAATTCAAAACTAAGTTCCTGCAACTAAAGTCAATGAAAAAGATTACATCTATGAGTCAGTAAATGTAATATTAACACTAGAAAAAAACTTAAGGATGAATAACTCCGAAGTATTTAAATCTTACCTTTGACAAATTTTAACAATATCAAAGTCTAGTTGTAGAATATTATGTTACATTAAGTGATTAAAACAAAGTAATTCAAATTGAGGTGCTAATTCTAATGCTCACCACTAACTCCTTACATATACTACTGCTGTTTATTACCTTATTAAAACTTCACCAAGATGTCCAGACAATGCTCCATCTATGTACTCTTCTGTATTTGCAAGCTTTAAATAAAAAGAAATATATTAGTTTAATTGCATAGGAGGAAAACACTGTAACACACCTAATACTGGTGAGAGAACTTATTAACTGAGACCTTTCTATGCCAACAACTCAAATTTACCTATAATTAAATAATTAGCAGATGACCTTTTTATCACTACTGTACTTTTTGGTTTCTCTATAAACAGTCAATAAAATTAACATTCATGAATGTGGAACTAATATGTAATAAAGCTTGTTTCAACAGAAGTTGTTAAAACTTTCAAGTTATGTAGTATTTCTTTCTATTTATTTCTTTCTATTAAATATCAAAAGAGTATAATCAAAGAAGGCACTCTCCAATTTATAAGTTGTAATTTAAAAGTTTTCAGAAAATTCAGTTCTAAAGTAGCAGACATTAACTTTTCTCAGAATAATAACATTATAAATCATACTGAGATGTTCAAATGGGTATACAAATGCTGTGGTTAATAGAAACAAAGAATTGAGTAAGAATTTTGAAAATATTTTTATTTACTAGTAAACAGGGAAAAACAAGTTGTTGAGATTAAAGAGTTGAGTTAGGAATGACCTTTGCAGTTATTTCAGGGAACTCTTATTTCTAATTTTAAATCAAAATTTTTAGATTTTTTTTTCTACTTATAGGTTATATACTTTACTTGTAATTAAAAAAAAAAAAAAAATCACCACCAGGGCCAACTAAAGCTCACAAAAGGAATAAGAACAGAGAGAAGTTTCCTCTACAAGTGGGCAAGGGAAAGAAAAATAGGGTTTTAAGAGAATGTGTAACAAGGGATTTAAGACATTTTAATGAATTAATCCTATTGCTAGATATTACTGCCTCTCTTGTAGAAAACAAAAAGCAACAAATAACCCCCTGTACTCAGAGAATATGGTTTCATTTGAACCATATGGCTGTTGAGACAATTCATTTATACATAACAGTTATCAGAAATAATTAAGAGCTCTGGGTATGGTGGCACCTGCCTGTAATCCCAGTGGCTGGGGAAGCAGGAGGATCGTGAGTTCAAAGCCAACCTCAACAAAAGCACAGTGCTAAGGAACTTAGTGAGATGCTGTCTCTAAATAAAATATAAAATAGGGTTGGAGATGTGGTTCAGTGGTCGAGTGTCCCTGAGTTCAATCCCTGGTACCCTCCCCCCAAAATATTGAGACCAATTTTTAAAAAAAGATGATTATTTTTAGCATATTCTCCAACATTTAGTTTCTGTATTACACAACAATGCTCCAAAGGCTTTCCATCATTTAGTAAATTCAAAGCCCTTACCGCTGCTTACAAGGCTCTCCATTGCTACTATTCCAACCTAACTTTCTTTCTCTGCTCTGACATTATTACTGTACTTTGAATTAAACACACCCTTGCCTACAGGACATTTGCTCTTGGCTCAAACTGGGATGCTCTTTCCCTAGCTATTTGAGTTGCTAATTCTGATCTTGGCTTCATTCTCTTCCTCAGAGACACTATCCTATCTAACACTGCATGCTCTGTCACCCTTTTTCTGCTTTTTCTTTACAGTGTCTATAATACCTGATATTATATCATATTACATTATCATCTCTCACCACTAAAACAAACTTTTGAGAATAGGGACTTAGTTTTATTTATTGGTACATTTACAATATCAGAAAAATAATGGGTACTCAATAAAATTTTTAGTGAGTGAATAAACTCAAAAACTGATATCAACATGGTTCAGATTCATTTTTCTAGCAGGCTCACTAGGAAGCTACATTAAGTCCAAGACCAAATATTAAATGATGATATTATTTATTCTTCTTTTCTAATGAGTATAGTTTCCGTAACATAAAACACTCTTTTAAATTGTACAACTCAGTTGTTTTCAGTATATTCACAAAGTTGTGTAACAAACATCACTAATTCCAGAATGTTTCATCATAATGGGTATGCTTTTTGGACTTTTCTATAGTTTTGGTAAATGACTCCCGTTTCAAGAGTTTTCCAGACCAAATCACGCTCTATAAGAACTCTGAGGCTCTTACCATCACCTATTCAGATGGTATACGTTTAAGGAAAAACCTTAGCTCTGCCTACCTAAGTACTCATGCTAGGACTATTTACAAGAATAGAATACTTAGGGTTGGGGGTGTGGCTTCGTACTTAGACTCACCACATCTAAGAAACATTCAAAAACCTGGGTGGAAACTACAGCTAAATAACATGACAAAAAATAAAAAATAATTAAGATGGGCAAAAGACACAATTAGGCATTTCTCCAAAGATAAACAAATGGCCAATAAACACATGAAAAAGTGCCCAAAAAGAAATGCAAATCATAATGAGAAATCATTTCATATCCATTAAGATAGCTATAGATGAACATATATATATACATATAAATGTACATATACAGATATGCATATTAGTGTACACACACACACACACACACACACAAAATAAACCTCATAAAATTAACAGGTGGCAAGGATATGGATAAACTCAAACCCCTATACAGAGCTGATAAGAATGCAAAACCATGCATGCAGCTGCTGTGGAAAACAATATGGTAATTCCTCTAGAAATTAAACATAAATTCCACTTCTGGATGTGTATGCAAAAAAACAAGACTTGAACAGATATTTATACATTCAGTTCACAGTTCAAAACAGCCAAAGGTGAAAATATCCAAGGTATCCATCGATAGGTCAGAGAATTAAAATGTGATATATCCATACAGTGGACTATTAGTCACAAAAAATGGACGGACCCTGCTAAATGAAACAAGCCAAACAGAAAATGACAAATACATTTGTCCCTTGGAATCTACAGAGGTGGTTCCAGAATCCACCTGCCACAGATCTGAGGATGCCTAAGTCCCATATATAAGCTTAGTATTTGCATATAACATGCATATCCTCCAAATATTCTGCATATCTTACATATACCTTAAGTCACCTCTAGATTACTTATAATACCTCACACAATGTAAATGCTATGTAAATAGTTATTATACTCTGTTGTTTGTGGAATAATGACAAGGAAAAATGTCTGTACATAATCAGTACCGACTCAATTTTCCCCCAAAATATTTTCAATCTGCAGTTGACTGAATCTGCAAACATAGATATGGAACCCAGAGATACAGAGGGCTGACTAAATTGTATAAAGACAGTGGTTAGCAGGGGCTGGGTAGGGGGACAGAGGAATGAAGGGTTATTTTTTAACGGGTATAGATGAAAAAGTCCTAGATATAGATGATGGTGATAGCTAAATAACAATGAATGTATTTAATGCCACTTGATTATATATTTGAAAATGCCTAAAGTGGCCAATTTTTAATATACATTTTACTGCAATTAAAAAATTATTGGGGTTGTGGCTCAGTGGTAGAGTACTTGCTTAGCATGTGAGAAGCACTAGGTTAGATTCTCAGCACCGCATACAAATAAATGAATAAAATAATGGTCCATCAACATCTAAAAAAATATTTTAAAAAAGTTAAATTACAAAAAAAAAAATAAAATAAAATAAAAAATAACCCTGGCTAAATCATTTATGGAAAATAATTTAACAGACAAGTATTCAGGTTATCAATTTCCCTGGCTGATCCATATTTTCCATGAAGAAGTGCTTTTATTGGTTTACTTTGGTGTTATGCCTTTAGCCCTTATTAAAAGATCGAAGAATTTCACTTTAAAATTTTATTTCGGAGCTAAGAGAAATTTTGCTTCCTTCAGTAAACTAGTGTGCTTCCCTAACAGTATTGATTCAAATGTCAAAGTGCTTCTCACTTTGTAACTATTAAGAGTAAAATCTGTGGCTGAATTTGGATTTAATCCCATGTCTTTCACCTAGTATATCACAGACATTCTCCCTAACCTTTACTTTATTCTTAAATTTTGCTTATGTTTGTCGATTTAATTGTAAGTACTCTTATTAGTCACATCAGAAATAAGGCAAAGAAATTTAGAAACTTCTTGAGAAATAAGGCAAAGAAAATTATAAATAAAATTTTATGAACTTTATAACTCTTTAGCTTACCTGCATGTTCATATAGCCATCTACAGATACCAGGTAGCCCTTGTATTCCATTCCCCACTTGAGTTTCACCATCACTGGCTTTCCTGTTAATCCATTGAGGAAAGGTTTGGGATTGAGGGGTAAACTCTGTGCAAAGAACAAAAAAAAAGATTTAACTGATTCTTTTCCCTTAGCTCAGCTTCCATCACCTACTCTACAAATTATCAATATTTCATATATCCACATGAAGCAGACTCTTGAATTCCTATTTTCATTTGTATTTATTGAAAAGCATCAGGAAAATTTAAATATCCAGTTAGCTAATTTCACCTTCAAATCATCAAATAAAAATATTCATTAGGTGCTTAAGAAACAATGAATACCTGCAATATTCCTGTTCCAAGCTCTAAAGAAACAAAGTAACAGCACTAAACACACACAAAGACAGAGTCCCTGCCCTCTTGGGGTGGGGGGGTGGTAAAGATAAACAGTTATATTGCATATTGCAATGTGCCCTACATACACACAAATCATAGGTATATATATATATACTGCAATACTGCAATGTTGTGCACAAGGGTACCAAACCAATCCAGGGATGAAAAGAAATGTAAAGGGTGCCAAGAATAAGTTATGAGGTTACTTCCTGGGGGAAAAAGTCCTGTTCCAGACAAGGAAGGCCACCTTTGTAAAAGTAGGGAAGTCAAACAAGCTAATCTCAAGAAGACATAAGAATATGGTATTGTCAGTGAAAGCTCCCAATACAAGACTTCAGAAGAAAGCGAGGGGGCAGATTGTGCTTGATAGCCTTTCATTTTAACTCTGAGAGCTAATTTGACTTTCTATCTTTAGTAGTGTTTCTTAATGCAATCGCTTTAAAGTTCACTTATTCTACAAACCACTAGTACTCCCAGTGAACTCAGACAGCATCTCATCATTTTATCCATCATCTCCATAAAAACTAGCTACTAAACCCTCATGTTCAGCGTGATCTCAGAGGACCTGCGCAGTAACCTACTAAAGGGTCTCCAATTTAATATTCATGAAGCCAGTATTTTAAAAGTATATATCAAATAATGTATCTCTGTTTAAAATGCTTCAACGACTACCAATTGCTCTCGGAGTGGAATCAAACCTCTTAATATGATCCAAGAGGTCCTTATAACCCTTATTCTTGTAGGCAATGGTAGCTTTCTGTCAGTTCTTCTACTTGGTCAAGCTCGCATTCAGGCCGTAGTGCCTATGCTCCTTTTCCCTGTGCTTGGCACACTCTCCCTCCTGCTCTCCAGGTTAAATTTCACCTTCTAAGGAGGCCACTCCTGACCAGCCAATGTAACCACTCAAAGCATTCTGTCTGCTTCCTTCTTAGCGCTTACTTTAATCGCAACGATATTTTTCTGCACAGACTGGGATTCCCAGTATCAAGGAATGAAAGCGGATTCCGGGGTACTGCAGGTGAAAAGTAAAAACCCGCTTCCGTTTTACCGGGACCCTGTAATCCCAACCAACCAGAATAGCTCACACCGGGATGCCAAGGGGCAGGAGGAGGCAGGGGATCTCGTGGGGTAAGGGCGTAGGAAGGAGGGCGTGCATCTGCACCCCACAGAGCAGGGAGAAAAAGCGGGCAACCCGGTGCGCGGTGCCTCACGCGGATGAATGGAAAGCGCGCGAAGCACCACCAGGCCCGGCGAGGCTGATCGCCCTCCCTCTCGGGCAGTTCTCTTGCTCCTTACCATCGCGAATACCGGCGAATGCTGCTGGCTACTCGCCGCCGACCCAGCTGTAACCCGTCCCTCGTGACTGGAGCAGCTAACCGAGGGCCCGAACCGCGGAGCTCCGGGAGAAATGGCCGCCAATTAGCATCGCAACCTTTCACCTCTCACCACGGTCCTCCCGGCTGCTCTGATTGGACGAAAAGAAATGCGTGCTGATTGGAGGAGGCGGCGGGGCCGTGTCTCCTAGCAACCTGCGGCGAGGCGTCTGTGGCGGGCGGAGGGCCGAGTGGCATTCTGCGGGGCTGGGTCCGGGAGACCGCTGGGCGTTCGCGTTGGCGACCCTGCCTGGAGTGGGCGGCTGGGAGGTGCTGTGCTCCCCGCGGAGCGGACGTGATCTCTCGTCAGCTGAGCTAATGACGGCTTACTCTGTCCTTTTACCACCGAGAGCTAGCTCCGGGCTCGCGAGTTCCTACTTCATCTCCCCCTGAATCCGTGTGTTGGGGGGCGCCTCTGCCACGGCCCTCCGTCTCCCCGAAAGTTCTCCACACTAGAATGCCCATTTGGCCATTTTTGAGGTGGGAGGAGCAAGACTAGACAAGGGGAGGTGAGATGCACCGAGGAGGGTCGGGCACAGACTTGGTTGCAGACGAGTCTAGAACGCGGTGTGACGGGCTCCTGGCGGTTCTTTTGCGTCGCCAGCTGAGAGCCGGCGCGGTCTGTGGACCTGCGTTTGTAATTAAGGACTTGGGGAATATTGCACTGCCAGGAGTAAGGTATCAATTACGCTTGTCTTTCCTATAATCTTAGGGTTTCCGGCAATTGACTCACTTGATCTGAAATGCAGTGCCATTCTTGGAGAACGCTGCCTTGTTGGACTATCGCTTTTTTGCACCTTTAAGGAGATAGATTTAGCTGTGAGCCATCAGTGTTTTTTTCTGGAGGCATTACAGAGCAGAAAGAGTTTGGAGGCAACGTGTTTGGGCAGTGTCCTAACCCCCTGAGGTTTTGTTCCTCAGCTGTATCCTGGCTCCAAAAAGTAACGCCATCCTCAAAGTGTTGTGAAAATTAAATAATGTAAAGGCGATTAAAACTGCTCCTCTAAGGGCTCAGTAGGTGTTGTTATTTTAATATTGTCCGTATGAATTTTGGAGAAGACTGACAAGACACAGTAATTTTTAGTCTACACCAATTTTTGAAAATGTTTACCCTAAGGTTCAGTGGATTTTTCTCTTAGTGTCAATCATTCATTAATCTTCAACCTTTTTATGGATTTTAGTGCCTACTCTAAACAAAACATATTGAGTACCTCCCATGTTCTGTTAGGATGTTTCATGTAATTTATCGTATTTAAATCCTCATGGTAGACTGGCACAGTGATGCATGCCTATAATCCCAGCAATCTGAGAAGTTGAGGGCTGTGGTAGGAGGATGGCGAGTTCAAGGCCAACCTGGACTACTTAGCAAGACCCCGTCTCAAAATAAAACAAAAAGGACCAGTGACGTGGTTCAGTGGTAGAGTGTTTGCCTAGTGTGTATGAGGCCCTGGGTTCAATCCTGCACCACTAAAAAGAAAACAAAACAACAAAAACGCTTACAGTACTTCAAGGTAGATATTATTATCCCCATTTTGTAGGTGAGACAGGTTTAGAGAGATTACATATTTTTGCTGAAAGATATGTAGAAGGTAAAATAGCTCTAATACCTACAACTTTTGTTTACACCAATGTTGTCTCACCCCAAAAGATGTTTGAGTACAAATGTAGAGAAATACAAATATTAATATAGAATGGTAAGGATAGAATTTAGAGTTTTCTTTTTGAAATTCATCATCTTCCTTTTATTTATTCTATTGTTCTATGATTATGGTCAGAATTAATCAGAGTAGGTTTAAGGGGAGAGAAACTCAAGATTTGTGTGTTTTCTGTCTGGTAGAAGTTTTGTGCATATTATGTCAAATCCGAACGATGGTAGTATTTTTTTATTTAAAAAAATAAGACTTAGAAATACATTTTCTTCTTCTGCAGATCATATAGCCACTAGCCCTAGATTAGAATTCAAGTCTTTTTGCTGTTTTAAAACCCACTGCACCACTATACAGAGAAAATCATGCCTTAAAGGAAACCTGGTGTTATGGTTAGAAGCCAAGACTGTCTGAAATTAAATCCTGGCCATGTGTGAGTTGTCTCTGCTCCAGTTTCCTCATTAGTAGACATAATAATGGTGGCACCTATCTTACAGGGCTGCTGGGTAGCATGCAGTATTTGTAGTGCTGTGTCTCCTGATGCTGAGCAGTTTCAGTAATTAGGCATGGGCAAGCGAGCAGGTTCATGGACCACCACACTTAACCAGGGGGACTGCTGCATTCCCACAGGAAGAGGGACCTGCTTATTTTCTGTTTGTTGTTCAAAAAGTTCTGGGTCCTTAGCTCTGGTTCCCAGCTCTGGTAGAACCTCTATCTGGGTAATATCCTTCTGGGCTCATCACTTTACCCAGGGTACTTGGGGGCAGGAGAACCAACACAAGGGTGATAGTGCCCCTGCCATTTTTTTGTGCCATGTGTTATAAACTGCCTTGCTCTGACTCAGTGAATCTCAGTGTCTATTTTTGGCACCTGTAGAGAGGTTTATTCCTTGCCACTTAAAGTTCCTGGCTCTTTTTCCTAGGGTTGACATGAAATGAAAAACATAATATATACAAAGCATTTAGCACACTATCTGATTGGAGTTGGTGTTTAATAAATCTTTGTTCCCCTCTACATTTATAATCAATCAGAATCTAACCACAACCCCCCCCCAAAAAAACTCTGGTGTAAGTAATGTGAAACCTGTATAAAAATAGCACCTTCTTTCTTTCTTTCTTTCTTTATTTATTTAAGATCTCTATAAAACGAACCTAAAGGAAAAGTATTAAAAAGTAATCTCCTTAGTCCAGAATTTTCCGTGGAAACAGAACCATTGTCAGTCCTGGCCTTTAAGTGTGCTCCAGTGATTAAGTCAGCATTGAATTAAGTGAATGTTAAACTTAGAACCTAGAGACACCTAGTTTAAACGTCTGGTTTTGTAGGTAATGAAATAGCATGAATTAGGACCTAGGACCTTTCTAGGTCCTAGAATTCATGTGTTTCTCATTACACCAAGTTACCTTTTTATCATCCAATTTATTCTACAAAGGATTTTGTTTAATCAGTTTTTTCTTTTTTTAAATTACATCATGTATTTTATAAAACATTGTCATATAGGATTTAATCAGCTAAGCAAAACTGCAATGAATGTTTCTTTTAGTCAGCTTTTTCTTTTGTTGTTGTTCTTTTTAGATATACATGATAGTAGAGTGCATTTTGACATATTTTATGCATACATACTCCATATATAACTTACTCTAGTTAGGATTCCAATCTTGTGGTCGTACATCATGTGGAGTTTCACTGGTCATGTATTCATATATGAACATGAGAAAGCTGTGCCCAATTCATTCTACTGTCTTTCCTATTCCCATCTCCCATTCCCTTCATTCCCCTTTTTCTAATTTCTATTCTACCCCACCCCTGCCCAACTTATTTTGTGTTAGCATCTGAATATTAGAGAGAACATTTGTCCTTTGGGGATTGGCTTATTTCATTTAGTATAATAGTCTCCAGATCCATCCATTTACCAGCAAAATCATAAAGCCATTCTTTTTTGTGGCTGAGTAATATTTCATTGTGTATACATATCACATTTTGTTTATCCATTCATCTGTTGAAGGGCACCTAGGTTGGTTCCTTAGCTTAGCTATTGTGAATTGAGCCGCTATAAATATTGATGTGGCTGCATCACTGCAGTATGCTGATTTTAAGTCCTTTGGGTATATACTGAGGAGTGGGATAACTGGGTCAAATTGTGGTTCCATTACAGGTTTTCTGAGGAATCTCCCACACTACTTTTCAAAGTGGTTGCACCAATTTGCAGTCCCACCAGCAATGTATGAGTGTACCTTTTTCCCCACATCCTCGCCAACATTTAGAAACTTATGTTCTTCATAATTTCTATTCTGACTGGAGTAAGATGGAATCTCAATGTAGTTTTAATATGCATTTCTCTGGTTGCTAGAGATGTGGAACATTTTTTCATGTATTTGTGACCATTAGTATTTCATTTTCTGTGAAATGCCTCTTCAGTTCTTTTGCCCATTTATTGATTGGGTTATTTGGGTTTTTTGGGGGGGGAGGTTGGTGTTAAATTTTTTGAGTTCTTTAAATTTCCTAGTGATGAATGCTTTATCTGAGGTACAGGTGGCAAAGTTTTTCGCCCTTTCTATAGGCTCTCTCTTCGTATTCTTGATTGTTTCCTTTGCTGTGAAGAGACTTTCTAGTTTGATACCATCCCATTTATTGATTCTTGATTTTACTTCTTGTGCTTTGGGAATAGTGTTGAGGAAGTCAGTTCCTAAGCTGTTAGTCAGCTTTTTCATTGCTGTGGCTTAAACTCCAACAAGAACAATTTAAAGGAGGGTTCATGGTTTCAGAGGTCTCAGTCCCTAGATGGCTGACTCCATTCTTCTGGGCCAAACATCATGGGGGAAGTGAGCAGAGAGAGATGGGAAGAGAAGGAACCACAGAGAAGATGGACCCTGCCAGGGCATGCCCCCAGTGAACCACCTCCTCTATTCACACTTGCCTATAGTTAGCACCCAAGTGGTCCATTCAAATTAAGGTGGACTGTTATGTTATAATCATTTCATCTCTGACCATTCCTGCATTAATAGGAGCTTTTGGGGACACCTCATATCTAAACCATAACAGATCTTAAGTGACTTATTGAAAAAAAAACATTAAAAAGAAATAATGGGGCTGGGGATGTGGCTCAAGTGGTAGCGCGCTCGCCTGGTATGCGTGCGGCCCGGGTTCGATCCTCAGCACCACATACAAACAAAGATGTTGTGTTTGCTGAAAACTAAAAAATAAATATTAAAAATATTCTCTCTCTCTCTCTTTCCCACTCTCTCTTTAAAAAAAAAGAAATAATGAAGAATGAAGGGAAATTAATAGAGCCACATATAAAGTTACAGTACAGAAACCCACCCACAAAAAATGGAGTGTCTTGTACACTTGATAGAGATTGCACATTTGTGTCTCTGAAGTCTGACTGGCTGTGTGATTCACAATTTCTTTCACGTTTTTACACTTCCAATCATTCAGGGAAAACATGGTTGCTTCTATTCCTCTGATCTGAGAGAAATCATTCCTCTGGTGTCAGAACCCCTGTGATCTCTATAAAATGGACCTTAAGGAAAAATTTAAACGTGAATGCTATATGGCAGGCACAATCCCAGGGCCATGAGAGTGAAGCCAAAAGGTAAGACCAGGAGGAATAAAGCAAATACTAGGTTTTACATTTCTGGCCTGGTCACTGCTTCTTCAAAGTGACAAAGCCATTTGCTTGGCATGTGGGACTCTTTGGACAGAATTGATAGAAATATGCTTGGGGAAAACATCAGAGAGGGACATGCAGTGGGAATTTATCTGTCAGACCCCTCCTGTCTCCTGGCCCCCACTGGTTCAGTTGTGGGCAGTTTAACGACTTTCAAAAGTTATTAGGAGACATAAATTGGATAAGGCCTTATCTAGGCATACCAACAGGAGAGTTGGGACCTTTATTTGATATCCTAAAAGGTCCATCAGATCCAAATTCACCCCGCATGTTAACACCTGAAGCAAGAAAGGCATTAAAAATTATTGAAATATATATGGAACATATGCATTTGGATAGAATTGATATAAGTTTGCCTTTATTATTTATTGTAATACCAACAAAAATAATATTCCTACAGGAGTATTTTGGCAAGAAGGTCCATTATTGTGGATACATTTATCTTATTCTCCTAACACTACTCTTACTAGGTATCCTGAGGCTGTAGGACAATTAGTACTCAAAGGAATAAGAGCAGCAAAGGGAGTGTTTGGAATTTCTCCCAATAAAATTATTACTCCATATACTATGGATCAAATTGATGGGTTAGCTAATGAGTTAAATACTTGGGCAATAATCATGTGTAAATCTAATGTTTCATTTGATAATCACTTACCATCTAATACTTTGTTGTCTTTTTGGTCTTCACATCCTGTAGTTTTTCCAAAAATGACAAGAAAAACACCTATCATGAATGCTCCAGATATATTCACTGATGGGTCAAATAATGGTACAGCAGCAGTAGTTACCCCTGATCAAACTTTTACATTTTCAGTACCTAAACAATCAGCTCAAAAGGTAGAGCTTAATGCAGTATTGCAAGCTTTTGTGATGTTTAAAGATTCTGTATTTAATTTATTTTCTGATAGTCAGTATATAGTTAATACTATAGCATCCCTTGAAGATGCTGGTAGGATTTCCCCTTCCTCTACTGTTTTCTCTTTGTTTACCACTATACAAAGTCTAATCTGGGACAGAAAAGATCCATTCTTTATAGGACATACCAGGGCACATACAGGATTGCCTGGAGCCCTTAGTTTGGGCAATGATTTAGCAGATAAAACTACACATGACATACATATTTTCTCTACACTAGAAGAAGCTACAAATTTTCATAAAAGGTGCCATGTCAATGCTAATACTTTACAAAAGCATTTTAAAATAACTAAGGAACAAGCCAGACATATAATAAAACAATGTCAAAATTGTGTGACCTTTTTACCACAAGTTAATCTTGGAGTCAATCCTAGAGGACTGATACCTAACCATATTTGGCAGATGGACATCACACACTTGCCAGAATTTGGAAAATTAAAATATTTGCATATTACAGTTGATACTTCTTCCGGATTTTTGATGGTCTCCCTTCATGCCTGAGAAAAAACTAAAGATATTATAGCTCATTGCTTACAAAATTTTGCCACTGTGGGCATTTCAAAACAGTTAAAAACAGATAATGGTCCTGGTTATACTTCTACCTCTTTTAAACAATTTTGCTCATCATTTGGCATTACTCACTTAACAGGAATTCCATACAATCCACAGGGACAAGGCATAGTTAAAAGAGCTCATCAAACTATTAAAATGTACTTATTAAAGCAAAAAGAGGGAATTGTAAAGGGGTATATATCCCCCAAAGATAAACTTAAAATAACCCTTTTTACTCTAAACTTTTTAAATTTGGATTCATCAGGGCTTAGTGCTGCGGAAAGGCATATGTATCCAAAAAATGTACATAAGCCTAAGGTACTTTGGAAGGATATTCTAACAGGACAATGGAAAGGTCCTGACCCAGTGATTGTCTGGAGTCGGGGTTCTGTTTGTGTGTTTCCACAGGGAGAACAACAGCCGATTTGGATTCCAGAGAGACTAACCAAAGCGATTTCTACAGACCAAAGAGAAGATGATTTGACTCAAATCCATAACAGCTGATATCCAGAGCTACAGTTTGGCTATCCTTATATCTGTGACAGTGGTTCTCCCACACCTGGAGGCTAATGAAACCAGGATGATATTTTCAATATCTATTTTATCATGCCTTTTCCCACATCATAAAGTTCTATTTTATTTTTTGAGCTCATACAGACCTAGGTTAATGTTTTTCTGATCAGTTTTATTTTTTGACTGTGGAGTTTTTAAACATTGCAATGGAGATTTCACCTGTGTAAAGCTACAAGGCCTTTACTATTGTCTTATGTGTTGTATGTTATGTGTGCACACTTGTGTTTTGTGTTGTTTGTCTGTATGTGCGTATGTCCATATATCATATATGAGGAGCGCTCATGAAAAAATGGATCCGAATTTTTTTTTAATTCACGTGATTTAAATGGTTTAATTTAAATTGGGTAAATAGCTGTTGAGGATTGTTTTAATATGTGAACAAAAAAAGAAGTTAACAGATCTGTTTGTTTACTTTCACCTTTCCTTTTCATTATATTTAATAATTCTGTTCAGGATAATGTAAATTGTTCAGAAAATTGTTTTCTTAGTACCTGTTGGAATGTTACATAATTTTTTTTATAGCCATCGTTGCCAGAATTCCTATCTTCATCCCAGTGCCGGTGAAGACAAAGATAAAACCAAACTACAGCTTCTTCGATAGTTATCACAACAAACTGTATAAACTGATGCATCAATGAATAATAACTCAACAAGTGATGCTCAATCAAGGAGTCGATTTACTTTGGGAGGAAATGGACATATTGATGGATTCCTCTGCTTTGAACTGCTTGCAGAACTTACCTGGACTATGTATCATTTGTATGCATTGTGAACTATCTGTTGGTACAGCGAATTGTGGTAGTGCTGGCGTATCTTTGCAGATGGTGTCATCGGTGGTACAATTTTTCTAAAAAGAGCCACCATTTGGCTTGGTGTCATGGCATTTTGTATCCTCCTCTCTTCTGCTAGTGATGGTCTAAAATTTGGGGGCCAACAGAGGTGAGGCAAAGAACCTCACCCCCCCACTGGTGCAAAGGCCAAATTTGGGGGCCAACAGAGGTGAGGCAAAGAACCTCACCCCCCCACACACTGTTGCAAAGGCCTATCCACAAGTATGGCTGTATGCTGGACCTGTAGTCAGTGACGGGTAAGATCCAATTGCAGTGGTACCAACCTAAGACAGGGGGCTGACGCCTTGAGGTCAGCTCATCTGATGACGGGTAAGAACCATATATAGTATTGGACAGCCTAAGGCAGGCATGGTCCCTAAGCCACATGCTTGGTGTTTAATTAAACAGAAGGGGGGAGATGCTGAGAGCCATAGCCGAGTCCGAATGACGCATGGCATTTTTGCCAGTACGGAGTGGTTGAGAGGTGACACCAGCAGGTCATTGGGATGATGATGGTTATGTTGAGCTGTGTATGTTAGACCTCTGCAGTCCGCCTTGGCCTGCTGCTTTGGAGTTCTCGCTACTTTGGAGTTCTCGCGAGGATTCCCGGAGAGTTCCCATTGGTTGGGGAAGTGCCAGAGGAGGGACTTTCCGGTTGGTGTGTGGTTCCTGGAGGAGCCCTGTGGCTTTCGGGAGAATTCCTGGGGAGCATGTGTGGAGTGTGCTGGTGGAGTTCAGAAATAAAGTTTGTTCCTGCTTCAGTGGCTCGTGATTTGTGCCCAGCCAGACTGCGGCAGACCTGGTTCACTTAGCAGGTATTGAGGCTTTGCAAGTTACTTTATTAAAAAACAAACAACTAACAAATTGTACATTTATTTTAATATAGATTGTATAGACTGATTAAAACTTCAATTGAAACTTCATGCTTCTTTTTATTAGATGAAATCAGTTCAAACTACAAATACTGGTTGATTATCATGAATCGGATCTGAAACTCTGATTAGCATTTGTATATGATTTATAAAATTAAGAGATTAACTTGTTAATAAATTGTATTTAACTTTTTAAAATTATAGATTCAAAAGGGTAGTTTTGGGATCGAAGACAGCCAGCATCTCATTGAGGGTTCTTCTGCCCAGAGGAGTCCAAGGCACCCTAAAATCTTAATATCTCAAATAATTAACAAATAATAAAACACAAACACTCAGAAATATATTTACAAACAGCAAAGCACCTGATAGATCTAATCCACAAGGATTCTTGAACTAGACAAAAAGAAAATAGCTCTGGTGGTTTATTTATTTACATCAAAGGCAAGAATAGGGTTTTCAAGGGTTTCAAGGGTGGAGTCTGATGTCTTGCAGTCAGCAGGTTGATTGATATCTTGGCAAGTTACACCCACCTCAGGTGCTTTGTGGGGTCTTAGGCAGGGCTTAAGGGGAAAGTTCACCTTCATTGCAGTCAGTCCCTGTGGGGAGTGCCCCAGGGAGTTCCTATTATGCACCACATAGTCCACACAGCCCACACACAGCTCGTGACAGGGTAGATAATAAAAGAAGCCTTTTGGGGTAAAAATGTCGGGAACCACTCAACAGAACATTACTGACCAGCATTGTTGAATTTAAACTTGGTTCAGTACTTTGCCATGTTTCCACAGGGTGGCAGTAGTGAGTTTTGAGTAAAATTTCAGATTGACACATGAGCACTTGAAAATTAATTGATATGACTGAGGACTGCACTGATCTAACACACAAAACAAACCCCATGGATTTTCTCCCATAGTCACCTACGCAGTATAACCTCCACTTCCCTCATCCCTCAAATGTATCCAACTAATCAGATTTTTAAAAATAAAACTCATGGGGCTGGGGCTGTAGCTCAGTGGTGGAGCGCCTGCCTTGCACGTGTGAGGCCCTGAGTTCGATCCTCAGCACCACATAAAAATAAAGATATAAAAATAAATAAATAAAATAAAACTCATTATTCTACTTCTTCATGTTACAGTTGCCAGCGGTATCTCCCACTTCTCCTCCTGCAAAACAAAATAGGATCTGGATGTATTAGTGGGTGCTCACCAACAGTTGTTGGTTGCCATTACCAGCAGCCTGTAACACACCACCCTCTTGGTCCTATTTAATCAGCTTTTTTATCACTGTAACCAAAAGATCTGACAAGAACATTTTTAGAGCAGGAAGAGTTTATTTGGGGGCTTGTGCTTCCGAAGTCTCAGTTCATAGACCACTGACTCTCTGGCTTTGGGTCTGAGAAGAGGCAGAACACCATAGCAAAAGGTGTAGAGGAGGAAAGCCCTCAGGACCTGGCAATCAGGAAGCAGAGCTTATCAGGGATAAAATATAAACCCAAGGTCACACCCCCAGTGACCCGCCCCCTCCAGCCACCCTGTGTGCATAGAGTTGATCCCTATCAGAGCATTAATGCACTGATTAAGTTAAGGCTCTCATAAGCAAATCATTTCACCTCTAAGCTTTCTTGCATTGTTGCACACATGAGCTTTTGGGGGATACTTCATATCTAAACCATAACATTGTCCCATAGAACACAAAGCCTGGCCCTGAACAATGGGCCGTGCTCTTTTCACAATTCCATGTTCTTAGAAAAGATATTCTCTCTATGGAGAAATCTCTTCCCCTATTTACTTTCCCTGAAAAATTCCTCCTCATCTTACTTCCATGGTCCAGCTCAAATGGGCATTTTCTGTCTGAAGCTTTAGGGACTTCTGTAGGTCATTAGTTGTTCTGTCACACAGGCAACAGGCACTACACCAGCTACCATGTTTTAACTCATTAACTTCTGTGTTACTACTATTAGTCGTTCCCTAGCACATAACAGAACTCCTAGAATATATTAGTGAATTTTTTAATGAATAAATAATTGAACTGATAGACTTGGACTTCATAAATTTGTAGCAGTTTGAACATTTTATACACACCAACATGAAAAAAAATATATATATATATATATGATATTCCTAGATGGATATTTAAAATAGTGAAAAATCAAAAAACTATTTAAATGTCCAACAATCATGGTATAATATCTAAGTGTATGATATAGATAGCTAGATGATGCAGCCTTTAAAAATATTACTGCTGAAACATTCCTAAGATTGAGCAATAGTCTATGCTATAATATTAAGTAAGCAATATTATATACAATAATATTATATACTATTTCAAGAATAGTAAAATGCATATAAATTTATGCACACAAAAAGTAGAGATAAAAATGTTAACAGTGGTTATATTAGTATAGTATGGCTTATAAATTATAAAGAAAAGAGATGATTAATAAAAGTTAATGACAGTAGCAGCATATAGCCGAAAATAGAATGAGTAAAAATAGTATATAAGAGTGCAAGTAAAATAATAAAAAGTAACCTAATTATTAGAGTATTTTTTTCCAAGTGTGGCAGAGACCCCTGGTCACACTTGCTTCTCTTGCTGGGCCCAGCTGGACTATATTTCCCAACTGCTACTGTAGTCCAGATAATAGAATGTGAAAAATGATGTGTTCTCTATTAGACTTGAACCATCAAAAGCTTCCATGAATGACCCTCTGTGCCCTTTTCCCTCCTAACTTGATGCAGATGAGCAAGACGGCCTAGAACTTATATGCTGAAGAAGGAAACTTTGTCCTTAGGTCACCATTTGGAGGAGAGCTGCAAACTGAATGGAAATACTCTTTCTGTACCTTTTATAAGTGAACAATTAATGTCTATTTGTATACAGCTATAGGGACTTTATATTACCCCACAGTCTGATAGAATGTAAAAGAGCAAAATAAGTAAGCAACAAATGTGTAAGACCATAGCTGGATTACTACAGAAGTACAGATATATCTGAAAATGTTCACCACCTTCAGAATTCTTATGGTAAAGTCAGAGGAGTATTATATTCACAACGAAGGTATCAGTCCTCAGAGTTGTAGATATTAAGAACTAAATTAATGGTGCAGACAATAAATGCTACTTAAGCAATCAGAATCCCCTTGCCATAAGAAAAAATAATAATAAACTGAGATAAAGCGGCCAATTCAATAACAAGGGGGTTGGTTAGCTAGATGAGAGATAAAATGGAAATTATCAATTTCATTTCAAATTGCTGTGAATATACATGGTTAGAGCTAGTAAAACTTTCAAAAGACACAGGCTGGGTGAGGTGGCACATGCCTGTAATCCCAGAGACTCGGGAGGCTAAGACAGGAGGATTGCAAGTTCAGAGCCAGACCCAGCAACTTAGTGAGGACCTAAGCAACTTAGCAAGACTCTGTCTCAAAATAAAAAACAAAAAGGGCTTGGGGTTGTGGCTCAGTGGTTAAGCGCCCCGGGTTCAATCCCTGGTACCAAGACAAAACTTAAAAAAAAAAAAAGTTTCAAAAGACACATTAATAAAATACAAGATACTTAGTAAATTTATTATAGATAAAATTATAGACTTTGTTATACCACCCTGCCCCATAAAAGCAAATAATTCTATTTTCAATACTTTGTTTATTCTATTCTTTCAAGTAAGACCTATGAACACTTTGCTTCCTTTTGATTTTGGCTTTACTCTGTCAGTCATGATTTTATGGGCCATGGACACAAAATTTCCAAAAGGAAGGTATAATTTAGTAGAAAAAATCTCAGGAAACAAATAAATATTCAGTTATGATGTGTTGTAAGGTAATGAACTGGGCAAATGTAAGGAGAGATGGAGGGGTGAAGATCAAAACTAACTCATGTCAGGGAGATCTAATTTACCTAAATTTGCCACCAATTTGCCAAATGTCAAATAGACCCAAAACTGCCAATATCTAAAGCAGGTTTGGGGGCTGTTTACCACAGTAACTTCACTCAGCAGCAAAGGTAGAGGCCAGCTCTAATTTTCACAGACAGAGAGGATAATGAATCCCTTGTAATGGAAAGCCTACCAGCAAAGAGTGTTAGGTATCCTAATATGAAATACTCTCCAAGTTGCTATTCAGCTTAGCTGAACTGATAAATCCTTGCAGGAAAACAGCTGTAGCAAAATTTCTGTGGTGAAGTTGCCATGTAATGAAAACTTCCAAGGAGATCCAAACTTCAGCAAATGTGTGATCAGTAAATTGGTGCCCTTCCGGAAGTCAGAGAAGGATTCCTGAAGAGGTGATGTTTAATCTGAGTCTACAAACAAGGGAAGACATAAAAGATGTCTTTAATGGCAATACTTGCACCACTCATGCAGTATTTTCTACATACTATCCTTTGTGGCAATACATGACTACATGTATTTGATATCTACACTCAGGTCCTAAAATGTAAGATGCATAAAAGTTCAGTCCGTGTTCACTGGTAAATGTTGGCTGAGTGTGGTGAGATGCAACAGGGTGGCTGCTGGATGACCTGTGCCTCTCTCTGGGCGGCTTGGCAATGAACCAGCGGGACTTGGTGGCTTCCTCTTGCCTCTCCAAGTGTTCCAAGTGCCTAAGCAACTTAGCAATTGAACCAGTTCTGGGAAGCTCTGTCCCCAGCACTGGTATGTGGCTCTGCTGGGCACTGGGCACCCAAGTGGGAACTTTTTTCTTCACATGCAAGGCTCTTCTCCAGGGGGTAGGAGGGTAAGACTGCTCTTCTGGAGCACAGTCTCTGAAGGTACCGAGCCATGCCAAGCCCAGGAAATCATGTCCCTGGGATGCTGTGCAGCTGCTGACCCTTCTGATGGCAGATTCCTGCCTATGTAGACCTTTCCTCAGTTGGGTGGCATCCCAGATAGTGAGTTTTTCACCTTGCCAATATGGGGTGGATGAATAAACAAATTGAAGAAAATGAGAAGACTCAGCTCTGATCTAGACTGTTCCATAGGCATGCTATACAATAGAATTACAGGTGAGGAAACCAGTAAAGGTTTGAAACTGCAGTTTTAATGCTTATTAATCTCTTCTAAACTGGAGCTTAATTGAAGATGCTACATTTGTTGAGCATAACATATCCCCTGCTCTTTCTAGTCTCAATGCAGATGTTCATGATGCTCTTGGACAACGAAAACTTCACCAATGGTGAATGAACAAGTGTGTTGACTTTCTCTTTTTGCCTCTATCTACTATTAATTAATTGCACTCCCTAGAAAATGGATGAATGAATTACTTTCATGGAAGGGAAGCACATGTTTGTGGTTTTATTTTGAAATAATTTCAAATTTACAGATATGCTACAAGCATACCCTTCTTCCTGAACCATTGGGGAATAAATTGCCAATGGGATGCCCCCTCATGCCAAAATATTCCTTACAAAGAAGGACATTTTCCTACATAAAATCAAAATCAGGGAAACAAAATGACACAATGCTACCCTTTAATCCATGATCTTCAATCAAATTCCATGTGATCCCATCTATGTCCTTCAAAGTACTGCATCCAGGATCACAGGTTGTAAGGTCAATTTATCTCCTAGTCTCGTTCAGTTAGGAACATTTCCTTAATATTTCCTAGACTTTCATGACTTTTGACACTTTTGCCGATTACACACGCCTGTTACATTGTTGAACTTCTCTCAGTTTGGGGTTATTTGATGTTTTCTTAAGATGAAATTCAGGTTATGTATTCTGGGCAGGAATATTATTGAAGCAGTGCTGTGTTCTTATCGTTGTGTCTTATCAGGTGGCATGTTTTGATTTGAACCTTTATTGGTGATAGAAACTCTGACCTCTTGATGAGGAAACTATCTGCCAGGTTTTTCCATTATGAAGTTATTCTTTTTTTCTTTTTTTTTTTTTTTTTTTGGTAACAATATGCATTTTGTGAATGTACTTGAAGGCTATGTACATATCTAATTCTTCATCAAACCTGGGTCCACTACCTATTAGTATCCATTATGCTTCTTGGCTGAACCAGTTACCAGGATAATTGCCAAATTACCGCTTACATCCTGTGCGGGCCATGGAAATAGGATTCCTCTTGGTGCAATGGGCTGGCTGCGGAATAAAGTCTAAGAAAAATAGAGCAATGAAAAAACCACAGAACAGGAAATATTTTTTAAAAAGTGGGAGCAGGACGGGCTAGCCGGTCACATGGATGGAGCTTCCATACTAAAAAAAGCAAAATGGAGCTGGCGCTTGGTTTATTTATATTGGGGAACATCAAACGTTTTCCATGGAATGTTCTTTGCCAAAAAAGGTAGAAGGTGGGCTGTTCAGTTCCCAATGGGTTATGCCCATTTCTGGAGCTACTTTGAGGGATCTCCCTGGTCATGTGCCTTGGGTAATCTATTGAGTAGGAGGAGTCACAGATAGTTCCCAAGGTTAAACCTAAATTTCCCTGGCTTCTTCATAATGAGTGAAACCCTCAAGTAATTCACAGGTGGCTTCCTGCATCAAATAGTGACTTACTGACTCCATCATTCAGACTACACTGGTTAGTTTGTAATCCATTGTAAGAAAAAGATATATCCTTTCCCGCTTACTCATTTACTTAGGTAATGTGGACTCAGGATCCTATTTTATTTAGTGACTTAAGTTATGATTATTTGTTTTTGATGCTCATTACTTGTTTTGAAACAGGGTCTTGTTATGTTTACCCAGGTTGGCCTTGAACTCCAAGGATCAAGCAATCCTCCTGTCTCTGCCTCCCAAATAGCAGACTACAGGAGTGTGCCAATGTGGCTGGCTAATGATGCTCATCACTTCTTTTCAGGACTCATGAATCCCTATTTTATTACATGGATTTGTGATATGTTACTATTTATATTTGTGCCTCAGTTGTCCCATGCTTGGATGGGAGAGTCCTCTCTTAACTGTCTTTTGTCTTTTGATGTGTAATCATCACTTTCTGATCCAACAAGGTGCTTGGTATTGGGGTGTTGATGCTCGAAGGTCCTCTCACAAGACACCACTAGAGAATATGTGCATGTACATGTACATACATATGTAACCACATCTATATTAGTTTCCTATCCCTATTGAAAATTCCACTTCAATTTCACATAACTCATTCTAATTTTCTCATCTGTATTTCCCTTCATCCGCAATATTTTTACTTATTTGATCAATCCCCTCCACGTAACCAAGTCTCCCTTACCATGGCCACCCCCATCCCACTCCATTGGATAATATTCTCACTTGCTTGTTACCAACAGACTACCCCAAACCCCTATTCCCTTGACTCATCTGACTTTCCCATTCTTACTTTGCTCAGCCTTATCTTATATTTAGAGAGAATTGTTTTGAAAGAGAGAATGGGTAGAAGCAAGCTTTTAAATTTTTATTGTAATAGAAACTAATACAAAAGAAAAACATAGAGGGAAAGGATTTTAATTTTTTCCAGACATCTTCTAATTGTTTCAGTACAACAGTCTAAGTAAATAGAAAATTATTTTCATCAAGTTTTATTATGTGATATTTTAATGTGAAAATTGTGAGGAAAAGTTCTTTCTATTCTTTTCTAGGTTTCCTTTTTTTCTTTTCATTTCTATTCTATCTCATGGATGACTGAAGAGAGAGCAAAGAAATGTTATCACAGGTTGATCTAATAAGTAATGATAGAAAAAACAGTTGAGAAATGTGTGGTTTAAGGTAAAACTCTCTTATTGAAAAATTACATATTTAGTACCTTAAGAGAAACTCAGGCTGGCTTCAGTGAACTGCACCTGTAGTCCCAGCTACTCGGGAAGCTAGGGCAGGATTGGGTAATATAGTGAGATAGTGAGACCCTCATGTAAACAAAAGTTAGAAATTTATAACTTTGCTTATTAACTCTTAGGAAAGAACTTATGATAGGTTGAGTATGTCTCATCCAAAATGTTTGAGACGAGGAACATTTCAGATTTTGGAATATCTACAATTAAACATGTGTTGTTCACCCAAGATGGGATCCATCAAGGAGGCTAATCACATAACCCTTTGAGGGGTTGTGGGAATGTATTTGTTCTTAGTTTGTTTTATTTTATTTTATTTTTTTTTGGTACCAGCTATTGAACCCAATTTGCTCAGGGCCCCCTGAAGTTGTTGAGGCTGGCTTTGAACTTTAGATCCTCCTGCCTCAGCCTCCTGAGTTGCTTGGATTACAGGCATGCACCACAGCACCTAGCTCCAGCAGTCTTAATATTAGAATAATAATAGTAGAAACAATATCTTTGGCTATATGAGCAATTAACATGAACCATTTTGTTATAATCAAAATTATCAAGCAGAAACTTCAGAATCCTGCAAAAATTGGCCACATGTATGATGTAGTCTCAGTCAGCCTTTGTCAGTCTTTCTACACACACACACACACACACACACACACACACACACACTTGTTCGTGCTTCAAAGACTTATAAGCAGACAGACTTGGACAGTAAGCAAGGGAGCTGACTTTAGCTCACTCCAAGGAATTCCCTGATTTCTGAACATTATAACAACATCCTGCACCATCGTCTCTCTCTTCTGAATCAGAGAAAGTTTCCACTTTTACACACATTCATTGAGAACTGAGTTCTCTTATGCAGGTCAAGAAGGTGAAAGTGGGAAGAGGTGGAGGGTAGCAAACATCTATGACATCTCTGAGCCACCTCCCCTTAGCGGGCAGATGAGGAAGGTGGTGAAGAGCCTATTTTCATTTGGACATAATGTGGAAGGAGTGAGTCTCAGCATGAAGAATTTTTCCCCACAGCCATTTGAAGCCTGTTTGCTTCAATATTTCACAAATGCTCATCAATAAACCATTTGTAAATATTAACCATAACAGTGTCCAAGGTGGCATGGCCTCTTCCGGCAAGAATCTGGAATCTGTGAACACGAATGACACAGGCTAGCACCATCACACACTTGTTTTATGAATAATTTTTACTTAATATGTGAGCAAATATTGAGGTCTTAATCCATGACAAATAATAGGAATTCATATGATATCAAAGGAGCTTATTTCTTCCTAAGACAATATATTTGTGGGGGAAAGGGGACATACTGTTCTTGCTTATTTTGTTCTGGATCATAATAAATCCACATTAATATAAACGTGACTAATTTGGAATTTATGAGAATTCCATTGGAGCTGAATTTATCATTGTTCCCTGTAAAGAAAATCTTGCCAAGGAAGTTAGTTGTATAAACAAGAATGCAGAAGAAATCCCCAGTAACCAACAAAGAATATTTTCTAACTTTCAAAAGACATTCTCCTTATCAAATGTGTGACTCCAATGTAAACAAAGGCCCACCCATTCTAGTTAGATCACCTCATAAACTCATTGTGACCACTCTTTCCATTCCTGGAGCAATGCTCTTGTAACTCAAGTTTGTTATTTTATTTGTCAAAACAAAATGACATTTGTTTTTATAGTAATGTTTTTAATCCATGAAAACAATACATGGTTAATTCAAAGAACTTAGCAAAGCCAAGAAAACACACAGGAAGAAAATTATCCCAAATCCACATTTGATGATAAAAGCTATTAACATTTTGAATGATTTCCCTTACAGCATTATTTTCAATATGATTTAACCATACAAGTTATCAGATGTTACTGAAGCTTGTAGGACAATGTTTTCACTTAGCAATGTTTCTGTGTGACAACACAAGCTTTTCTACCTCCATACTTTTAATAGCTGCACAAAGCTCAGGCCCACGTTGTTGCATCATTTGGGTTCACCACTTTCTTGGGCATTCAGGTTGGTCTTGACTTTTTGTAATTACAACAGTGTTATGAATACCTTGTACATGCTTATTCCTGTGTCTCTTTGATTGTTCTCTTAGGCTAAAGTCTTAAAAAAGAAATTTAATCATAGCATACGTTCAAATAAGGACCTAGAAACCAGTGTTTTGTTAGAGCTTCCAGGTGCTGCTGTCTTTGTGCTTCTGAGAAATACTATCCCAGACTATGATTTGACCTTTGATTTTGTTTAATAGTGTCTCTGCCAGGCTGCAAATACCTGATGCACAGGGTATTTATCTTTGTAGTTCTTGCTTTTTATTTTCTATACCTGATGTCATTAAAAATTTTCCCTATATATTCTACCACCTCTTTTGTGGATAAAAACTCTTAGTGTTGGGATGCAGATTTTTCTTTATTTTGACAGATTATAAACATCTTTTTTTCCAACTTGTTATTACAGAACCAAAAAGAATAATTTTAGTGAAACTTGTATAAGACATATTTTTACAATGTGTCATACAGGTGAAAAGACACTTTTGACTCATTTACTGTGTTCCAGTGTTAGAGCTTCATTTTCATTGACATTAATAACATTTGAAAGGCTATGGTTTTGCTGATACACTATAATTCAGCATCAGCAAGAGTGATTAATAATATGTGCTGTTCCAATAGAAATATTTTAACTATCATTGACTAAATTGGGAGAGAAGGGCTACTGATAAAACTACTTTGGAAGATAAGTTGTGCATAAGCAAAGCGATTAATTATCCCTGGGTCCAACTCATAAAATAAAATCATAAACAGAGCATTTAATAGCCAGAATAGTAATAATGTAATTACTGTGATTGACATTGCTTCAGAAAACTGACTAATCAGAAATAGTCTAGAATGGGAATGACTGATTACATGCCTAACTTTGTGTATTGCTGAAAATTTATTGGAAGTGTAAGGTTAAGTAGTTCATTTTTGTCTTTATCATAATTAGTACTTTTTTATGCAGTGATATCAACTGACTTGATGAAAAATAGTGATTCTTTGTTATTCTTATAATCTTCTATTCAGAATTATTTTATCTCATCTTGATCTATATAAGCTGCACTTACAGAGAACAAGATAATATAAATATTTGAAGGACATATTAACCACATATCAGGAAACATGAAATTTCACCAAACTAGATGTGATTCTGAAACCACAATTCTATACAGCAGTTAAAACAAGGGTCCCTTAGAAGTATTTTCAGGTTAAGGCACTAGACAACACTTTTTCCATGCATTAAGTAAGGAACTTACTTAAGGAACTATAGAAATGAGGTATCGAATGTTATTCCCAATGGTCCAAATAACTGATATTTATCCTTAGGTGTGGAGAACCAGTTAATACAGGAAAATCAAGAATTATTTCATACCAAATTTTAGTTCTATTATATTTAGTAATTCCCAGGCTGTATTATTATTTATAGTTGCTGTGATTCTGAAGACAAAAATGTTAAAATAATAAGCTTGGTACCATTGCTGTTTGGTCAAGTCAATTCAGCTTTGGGAAATTTCATGTTCCCTGGTATGCAGTTAATATATCCTTCAAATGTTTATTTACATTGTCTTGTTCATGGTAACCACCATATATGTAAGTCAAGATGAGATAAAATAATAATTCTGACCTTTCCAGGCCTTACTTTTACATTTGTCTGATGAAGGGATTAAAATAGAAATCTTGGAAACCTTCTGGCTTTAATATTATTTTCTAATAGTGTAGATTAATAACTAGAAGAATGAAGATTAAAATAAAGAATATCCCTTGATTTATAACTATGCTTTAAATTACAGTTTATATAAGTAGTCCTAAAATAAAGGACAGGCTAGCTTTTTGGTTTAAGTAACCTTTTTTTTGTATATTGAGGAGGTTAGAAAGCAAAATGTAATTATTTTAAAAACTATATTCTGTACAAGATTTGCAGTTACATGAACACTCGTATTCAAAGTATAGTAGAGCAACTAGAAATGTGATAAGACAGACAACAAAAATTGATTCTGCTTTCTGTTCAATTATATAACAGGTTAGATTGTATCATTGACCATACAGAAGATAAAATATTGGTACAAAATATTTATAATTCATTTATTCATAATTATTTAGATTTAATAAAAAGTTTTCATCTCCTTCAAGGTAACTATTATTTTGGAGGGAAATTTTAAACTGATCTTGGATTTATATATTTATAATATTTATCATAAGCATCATGATTGTCATTTATTAAACACATCTATACTGACATTTACATACATTATCTCATTTAATTCTACAGCAATTCTGTGAAGTAGGTATTATTAGCTAGAATTGCAAGTAACTTGCTTAAAGCCCCAGAGAAATAAGCCACAGAGCCAGGATCTATCTGCCTTCAAAATTTACTCCTTAGATCTTCTAACATAAACTATAGGAACTTTAGGACAAAACACCATCACCACCAAAAAAACCCCTTTGATTTTAAATTTTACATGTAGTTAATAAATAGCCTCAGTCAAACAAGAAAAATCCTCTGTTGAAGCTTGAGTGGGAATTATCCTGAGATATGTAATTGTCAACTTCATTCCCCATACCGGTGGCCCTCTCTATATAGTTGATACTAATCAGATTCATCTGTCTCTGAATTGGTTTTGGGGGAGTGGTCAAAAGTAAGATTGAACTCTTCAATTAGGATGTCTGCTATATTGTATTTCATTCTGTCTGTAGGCAGACAGAGGTCCCACAGAAGGCTCTTGTGAGTTTAAAATAGAGGAAGACTTTCTTAGCTCCCTTGAATGGTAGTCCTTCACAGCCATGCTCAAAGAATGGGCATTTTCCCACGGTCCCCTGCTGATTCTGAATGAACAATTCTCAACCTCCTGCTGACTTGTGAATATATTGTTTATTCCCATCTTTGCTCTTTACTGACAGCCTTCATAAAAACGTGCTCAGAAGACAAATGGCATGGCAGAACCTCTGACAACTCATTAAGGAAGGATACAGTAGGTTTTTGCCAAAGCGCTGCCATCCTAATGTGACATGATAGCAGAAGGAAGAGACGCTGAGAACTGTTGCCTTCTGTCAAAAGCAGCATAATATCTCTGTGCACTGTCTTGAAGAGTTTAGTAGAGATGGCAACATATTATCTACAGCATATTGCTTTATGCCATGTTGTCCCCTCTGCATGGAATCCTTTCTCTCCCTACTCTTCCAGAGCCAGCCCAAGCTGGCAGAGTAGGTGTGGGTTACTGATTGTTTCGAAACTATGTTGTCACTGTATGAGCTTTGACTTCATGGGGACTTGAGCCACAAAGAGCATGGCAATTATGAGCATGGAAACTATTGCCAAGTCCCAGCTCTGCCAATTATTTGTGTAAACTTTCAAGTTTCTCATTACGTAAAATAAGGATCATAATGATACCTCTATCACGGAAGTCGATTTCTGCAAATGTTTTCAGATTGTTTTTTTCTCATTATAGGCCAACTTAGGATTTCTGCTGTTTATTCTTCTGATAGTTATAATTTATATTTTCCTCAAAATCAAGCATATCTCACTTTTATTGATTTTCATAAAGTAAAAAGTATTCAATTTGTTCATTTATATATATGTATATATGGCTATATTCTACTTCAAATTTGCATATGCATGTATTTTCTTGACTATTTTCTTCTTTCTAAACTATATCAAAATGTTCCCAGTGGCTCTATCTGGGTGATGATTATGAGCTATTTTTGTGTATTTCCCACATGTTCAGAAGTCAGTGTCTGTAACTTATGTATTCACAAAATATACTTGAAAAACATTTCAGTTTCTTTATTTCCAAATAAGAAAGTTGAAGCCAGGAACAGTTCAAAGGTTGAGGAGCACGGTCAGATTAGAACCAGAAAACCTATGCTGGTGAGGCCAGTTTTTACTCATGAAGTAAGAATCATAAAACCAGCATGTTTCCTTTAGTTCTCATCTGTTATAAAGAATTGGAGCCAGGAGCACATGCCTGTAATCCCAGCAACTCAGGAGGCTGAGGCAGGAGGACCACAGATTTCATCTTCAGCAACTTAGGCCATGAGCAGTTTAGCAAGATCCTGTCTCAAAATTAAAAAAAAAAAAAAAAAAAGGGAAGGGCTGGGGATGTGGCTCAGTGGTAAAGCGCCCCTGGATTAAATCATATTTGGTTCCAAAGGCGGGGGGGGGGGGGGAGGAGGGGGAGAGAGAGAGAGACTGAGCCACTAACCCATTTCACTTGTTCACTTGCTCTGGTTCTCATCTTACATAAAAGTGAGGGTTCTTCTAAAAAGAGTAAATAAAAATAAAAGTGAGAGATGGTAGAGTTGGAAGAAAGCACTAAGAATCATTACTATCTTATGTGGTAAGTTGAGTTTTTTGGAAACACAGCATATAGTTGGTAATAAAAGGCAAACTTTTAGAGTAATAAAGGATAACTTACTGATCTGTGGTGATAACACATATAGCAATAAGTGAAATATTTAAATGCATAATTGGAAGGTGGATGTTTTTGATTTTTAAAAATTTTTCATGATTCTATAGTAGGATTATGAAAGGATTTTTTAAAACTATTTTTTCCACAGTTGGAATCAAACGCAGGGTCTTGCACATGCTAGGCAGGTGCTGTACCAATGAGCTTTACTCTGTTTCCAAAACTATTTTTTTAAATATGGTAAAAGACTCCCTGTGACTACTAATATCAAATTAGAAATATGCAAGCCAATTAGATTCAAAAAAGAATTTCAGATTGCCTACTTTAAATATTTTGTTAGAACACAAATAAAAATGCTTCAATTACCTGATTATGAACCTAAGCTACTTTCAACAGGACTTTCTGTGATTAGGTTTTAACGATTAGAAAACTAGCGTACTGGACTCTAAATTGCTCTAGGATGGGAAAAGCATTTGGTCAACTTTAAACTTGACGTGATTTGGCCAGAAACGACCACATTGCAAGTAGAATAATTCCTAGCAGGACATAGGTGTATTACAGCAAACTCTTTTCCTTATTTCACTGTTGTTAGAAAGCCTTAGAACACTGTGTGGTTTGTGTCCTCATAAGGACAACAGGCTGGGCCCTTGGCTCACTGTGCCTTATTTCCTTCTAAGGAGACAGCACAAGCTTTGATTCAATCTAACTTGCTTTGTTATATGATCATCTTCCCTCCTACTTGATGATTGTAGTGAAACATTTTAATTCCTTACCTCTCATCTTGGGTATGTTCTACAATCATTTTTTATGGTTCCCATGGGGTTCCATTTCACATGAGAGATGCAACTCTGATGTGAATCTATAGCAACATGACTTCAGCAGCGTACAGATGTGGTTGCTGTTTCCAACCCCTCCCCCTCAGTTACTGATTTACTCAATATCATAGGATAAAATTGTGGTATTTTGATACATTATTCTCTTACATCATATAGAACACAAAAGTAACCCTAGCTTTTATAATTGTCATAAATTTGCTTTCCCAGAAATTTTCTATCTTCATTAAAGTCTAAACTCCTATTTAGTGTCCTTTCATGTAACCTGAAGGACTCCCCTCACACAGGGCACAGCTAGTGGGGACCAACTCCCTCGGCTCTTGTCACATGCTGTGGCTTGAATGTGTGAATCCCTCCAAAATTCCTGTTGACGGTTCAGTCTCAATATAACATATTGAGAGCTGGTTAGGCCAGGAACCCCCAACCCCAGGGATGGGAATGTGCACATTAAGAGAACTTCTCCAGCATGTGCAAGGACCTGGTCCAGTTCCCAGCACACACCACACACACACGTACATTTGTCAAGGTGGGCGCTGTGTTTTAATTAGCTTTCTTTTGTCTCTGAGGCACTCTTCAAACTCCCAGATCCCACTTGGAGGAGAAAAAGCTTCTCTGGGACTAACAGTTCCAGAGGTCTCAGTTCACAGATAGCTGACTCTACTGCTCTGCCCAAGGTAAGGCAGTCAGTCCATCATGGGGCAAGGTCTCAGGGGAAGAAAACTGTTCAGTTCAGGCAGCAAAGAAGCAGAAACCTTGAGTGTAGCTATGATGAGGTCTTTCAAAGCCACAAAGATATTATGGATTTTCAGACTTGAAATGAGAAGACTGCTGAAGTATCCTGCAAATTTTAATTTCTAAACAAGTAAATATGGGTCACCATAATGTACTAAAGCAAAAAATCTTCCAGAGTTTTTTCTTCTTTTCATGAAAGTGGAAAAGTTCTTGGAAGCCCCAAAGTGAGATGACCACTGGGAGTCATGCCCAGGGTTGACTGGGTCATTTTGTGCTTTGAGCTCAGAAGGAGCCATTGTGAGGGAATTTCAAACAGTAGTTATTTAAAGAGGGTAGCTGCAGCTGGGTCTTTTGTCTATAAGTACAGGAAGCTCTTGGTGGTGACCTGTCAGACTCCCAGATAGTTAGCGCATTTGGTGGTGGTTGGTGGCTGGTGGTTGTGGTCTTTGGATATTGGTTTTTGATTTGGGTTTTTAAAATATATATTTTTTTTGCTTTTGCTTTTTGTTTTTGGTTTATTATTATTATTATTTTAGCTAGCATCCTCATTCCGGCTTAAGATTCATAGAGAGCGTAGTCAGAGCAGTGTAGTACCTTAGGGGCGAGGCTCCTGCTATGAGCCCACCTCACGGACCATTATATGGTCCTGCAGGACATTGAGGAGGGAGGCTTTGCCCAGGTGATAGAGGTTGTGGTTGAAGGTTTTGGCAAAAGAGGTCTGGAACTTCCCCTTTCTTTCTGAACCGGTGATGATGGCAGCCTTGGACCACCGGAACGTGATCCAGCTCTTCTAGGTCATTGAGACCATCGAATATATCTACCTTATCATGGAACATGCAGAGGGGGGACAGTTATGGGACCTCATCCCGGAACCTGATGTCATGCGGAAGGAGGAGCCCAAAGACTGTTCAGGTGGATCGTGCATGTGGTGCAGTACTGCCACAAGATGGGTATCATGCACCTTGATTTGAAGCCAGAGAACGTGGTGGTGGATGCCAGCAGCAACGTCAAACTCATTGACTTTGGCCTGAGCACCAGATTCACAGCTGGGAAGAAGCTGAACAGGTTCTGGGGTACTCTCCTCTAAGTTGCCTCTAAAGTTGTCCATTGGAAGGAATTCAATGCCTCCCCCCAACCCCCAGACATCTGGAGCCTGGACGTCATTCTCTATTTTATGCTCACAGGGAGATGCCCATTTGTGGCAACCAGCAATAAGCAGCTGAAGAAGCTGATCACGCAGGGAATGTATGACATTCCCCCGCATTTTTCTGAGGGAGCACAGAGCCTCATCAATGAGATCCTGATGGTGAACCCCACACAGAGGCCCACCTTAGAGCAGATAATGGAGTACCCATGGCTGAGCCAGGAAGAGGAAGCTTCACATCCAGTCCTTTGAGTGAGGCACTCTTCTAATTCCCGGATCCCACAATTTTGAAAATCATGGTGGACATGGGTTACCATCCCTATAGTACCTGAGTGTCTGTACCACATCGAAGATTCAAGAACGACACGATGGCCACGTACCTCATACTGGAGCACCAGAGAACCCAGGGGGCAGGCTTTGGGTTCCAGGTGAAGCCTGTGCATCTTGCACCTTGCTCTTCCCTTGCCCCACGAGTAGCTGCAGCATGAGGCAGCCAAGCAGTCCTTGCAGAAGGCTGCTGGAATTGCCAGCATGCCTGTTATTCCTCTCAGCTTCCTCAACATGGACACTTGCCCTCCCAGCCTAACCTCCCTGCATAATCCTGAGCCCAGGAGAGCTCATCTTCCTAAGGTACCACAGGGCAATCCCACCACAGAAGCAGGGGTTGGAAGAGACCGAGGAGGAGCATCACCAAATGCATGCAAAAACTCTGCTGTATACCATGCTTCCCTCGGCCAGTGTCCAGGAACAGAGAGGCTCCAATGGAAATGCCATGCCCACATTGACAGAACCGACAGCCAGCCAGAAGACCCTGAGCTCTGTGGATGATGACATCATGGTGCAGGAGTGAGGTGTGCTAACTGGCTCAAGCTTCTTTGCACAGAATCCAGGCAGGAGCACATCTGCATCCACGAGGAGTCTCCTCAGCCCCCACCTGCAAAACACATCATAGAGACATTATCCTAGGATACTCCCATGCCCTAAACCCCTGACCCTGCCCATCCTGCTCTTTCTTCCATGCTTTGTAGGAAATTTATTCTTAATTTATTTTCTCCACAAATTGTATAATAAAATTGAAGTTTCAAAGATTTTAAAAAGGCAGTCTTTTTTCTTTTTTGGAAACTGGCATCAGGGTAAGGTCTGGAGCCCAGCAGCCTAGACCACTGTGCCTCCCTCTACTGCTCACTGTATGTACTTGCTCACCTAAGCCAGTGTAGATGGGGACACACTTGCCTTAAGCCAATGTAGATGGGGACTTGCTTCCCTTGGCGTAGTATAGACAGAAACTCTCCCCTTGAGCCAGTGTAAATTTGATACACTTTGAGTTGGTCACTTTGGCAGGAAGGAATCCTTTTCCTAGTCTTCAGGCCCTCCCTGGAGTGTGTGGGGAAGGTGGGTTGCAGCTATTGCAGAATACACATCTCTGGCAAGGCACTGGAGAATCCAGAGTGTTCTATGGCTTCATCTCCATAATTCCATGTTCAGGGAAGCAGGAGCTAGGCCAGTGGGAAGGGACAGGCCTGCATGCAGCAGTGGCTGGGCACTTCACCACATGCCATGCAGCTTCCCCACCCAACAGCTCCTCCTGGTGGCAGCTGAAGTTCATGGAGAGTGAACACATGGGATTTGAGGAGCAGAGATGTGCAATCTCAAGGATGATACTTACATAAAAGCATAGTGCACCCATGCAGAATTGCTCTTATCTCTGACACTGAATTTTGTAAATTGAAGTGCACATAAAAAGTAAGAAATGCTCAAGTTATAGGAGGCTTCCTGCACCTTCCATGCCTTGCGTCTCTGTAGATCTTGACTCCCAGAGCTGCTCTGGGACCTTCTTCCTGCCCTCCCTTTAGTGGAAAGAAATTGATGCCTTAAAAAAAAAAAGTGCCATGTGTCATTTTAATAGTTTGCCTTTTTTACCTTGAACCAAGAAAAGTTTTAAAGTAAAGAAACAGATTTTCTCCAATAAACTTTATCCCCCAAATTTCTCTCAATATGTAATATATAGCTATGAGAATTTTAGTTTTGTCACATTTTGATACTGATTTGGGATGGAAGCATTTTAAATAACTCCAAGTTTGAAAGTTCAAATTTTTAAAACTTCAGTCTTATAGGAACATGGCTCCATTAACAAATTTTTGTCCATAGCAAAATGTTTCCAAGAATCTCTTGAAGAGCTGATAAGAAGGCAGCCCCTATCGTGGGCCATGTGCTATTTCAGTTCAAAATGCTATGTGCTTATCAAGCCCATGGTCATACAAATGGCAATTAAACTCTAAAAATGGTAAAAGGTTTGATTTATTGATAATTCCTTGTTAACACTGAAGACTCTGGAAGCCAGGCTGTCTGGGCTACAATTTTTGCTTTTTCCTCCTGTGCCTCATTTTTACAAATGTGAAATGTGGGCAGTAGTAGGTCCCTCAGAGTGGACATAAAGGTTCAACTTAAGTTATAAATTGGATATTGCTCAGACCTATGTTGTCACCATCCCACAAATGTTCATGCATAATTTAATGATTATACCAATCTCAAAGAAAAGCCTGGTTTTAGGAAAGCGTTGAAATTAACTAAGGCTAACTTTATGTTATGTGATAGGAAAAGGAATTTCCTTCCTGACTTGTCACAAGTCCTAAACATATCAATTTTAATCTGATCAGAATCTCTAGAGAGTTAAGATGATATGAAATATTTTAATCACAAATGGGAATTCTTCAAAGGTATTTGTGGAATGAATATAAAGTTGTACAAAAGATGTTTAAGTCCTGCAAAATCAGACTGAAATATGTTGATGATATTAGAAGGAGAAATGGAAAGAAGGGTGTGTTCAGGATGCAAATATAGAAAAACAAATAGAACAAAGGTTCAATTGCAGCTTGGATGGGTCTTGGGGTGTCAATATACCTAGTTGTCTGTGGTCCTGGCCTCCATGTAGAGTCTTCCACTGAGAAACTAACGTGACTCCATTTTTGAGAAACAAGCCTCTACCTCAGAGCAAAGCCTGTCCAAGGAAGGGAGCGTGATCCTGGTCCTTGGAAAAACCCACGGAGCACTCCTAAGCACATACCCACCCTGCTGAGTTGTTTGTCTGTAAATAACAAGAGACATCTGAGGCGCCAGGTGTCCCTGACTCAGTTAGGCTAGGTGAGGACCCATAGCAACCCCTCTAGCAACCTCCAATTAGCATTAGATAGGGAAAATATCTTGAATGGCAGATGACCCCCCAGTAGTTTATGGTAGTTGATAACATGTTGGGAAACCATGTAGTTTAGCACATACACCCCTTGTGGCCTAAACCAATCAGTTCAAAGGAATCCCCCTCTTGTACTAACCAATCACTCCTACCCAAATTGTTCCCGCCATTGAATGTGCTAATCAATGTTAAGAGTTGTTGTTTGATTTTCCCAGGGTATGGAATGATTTGCTCTGTGATATTGTGACACATAGAGTATCCCCCCAAAACCTATAAAATCTCACTGAACAAAGGACCGGGACTCACTCCCTGGGACCGCTGTGTTGGGAACGGTTGTGAGTCCAGGCTCGAGCTTGCAATAAAGACTCTTGTGTGATTGCATCAGATTCGGCTCCTGGAGGTCTACTGGGGTCCCATGAATCTAGCATAATACCACGTTCATGGGCAGCCTGGGAACACCTCAGTGGCTCAGCATCCTTCTACCTTGCACATGTGACTGAGAGTGAGGAGCAGATGAAGCTCCTTGCTCCTGTGACATCATCTTCTACATGCCCCTCATCGCCTGCATGGAAACCTGGATAGACAGGTAACTACTTCAAACAATAAAATATGATGGAGGTGATACTATGTGACCACCAAGGCTGAGTCATAACACAGTGTGAGGCTTCTGCCTTGCCCACTGGAACACTTGCACTGAGCCGCAAGTTGTCATATTATATGATCAATTACCCTCAGCCTGCCACATTTGCAGGAAGCACAGCTACAAGGAGAGGACTCATATGTGCACTCTGACAGTCCTGCTGAACTCAATGTGCAAGACATTTCATCCCAGGAGTCAGACATGTGAATGGAGACTCTCAACTATTCCAGTCCCAGCCACCAAGTCCCCCTCATGTCTTTGAGTCTTCCAAGATGAGACACCAGAGAACATGAAGCAGAAGCAAGCCATCCCCCCTGTACTTGGTTCTAATTTCTGACCCAACAGAGCCTTGTAACATAATTCAATGGATATTTTTCACTACTACCTTTGGAGGCAGTCTGTTAGTAATAGTAACCAAAACAGATTTTGATGATAATGGAAGCCCCTCCCACTCACATAGTGGAATAGCTAATGTTTTTGAGGAAAAAGCATATATGTTTATTCCAACTTAAGCCAAATAATGTTTTTTGTTTTTTAAGAATTAAGGTTTAGCTTTGTAACATAAGGCAGCAGGTTTTATGCAGAATGCATTAGCAGTTTAGTTCTCTGTACAAACAAAACCATGTGAAACATTGTGTATATTTTTTTCTATCATGAGTAAAACAGTATTCTACATACAGTATTAAAATGAGTTAAATGAGTGGGAGTTTCTAGTCACAAATGTTTCAGTATATGAAAATAAGGTATTTTTTATGCTGTAAAACAGCAGAACTATATAGTTACATTTATTCTATGTATCAGGCACTTCTCTAGATACCTTACCTCCTCCCATCCAGCCCACCAGCCAGCCTGACAACCACCTGAGACAGTGGCAAAAGAAAGATAGCTGATTGTCAAAGAAAAGGAAATAAGTAGATAGCACTTCCACAGCCACTGGTTGCTAACACCTCTGGGGCAGAGGAAGGATTCCAATTTTCAACACAAGTGATTTAATTTTTGGTCATGTAGGCATGATCAGAAAGCAAACTTACAATCTATAAGGAGAACGACACTCCCACTCCCGTGGGCACAAACAAGCTCTGTGTTCCCTCCTCTTTGGAGATATCTCTCTCTCTCTCTCTCTCTCTCTCTCTCCTGTCTCTTAAATAAAGTTTACTTTCTTTTTTAACTCTTACCTCAGTATTTCTCAGGTGATTAATCTGCCACACCGGTGGAACAAGACCTGATCTTTTTCTTTTTTATTGTTTTAGTTGCAGATGAACACAATATCTTTTATTTTTATTTATTTTTATGTGGTGCTGAGGATCAAACTCAGGGCCTCAAGCAAGTGAGGCAAGCACTTTATTACTGAGCTACAACCCACGCCCCAAGGATCTGATCTTGATTTTCAAGACAGATATCAGTTTCAGGTTTGCCCAGGATTGCCACCATAGTTAGCTCTTCAGCACCTCACATCTTTCTGAGGTGTACCTTTATGTCTCTTTCTTTCTGGAGGACTATGATGGGCACCCATCCATAATTAACTGCAGTTAGGGATTCTTCAAGACTTGGTTGACAGGCTTTATGGTCTCAGCAGCTCCTAATCACCTCTCCTGTGGGTCAAGTATGTTGAGTTTTGCCAAAGCCATTTTTTCACTGTCCTATCCAGGTTCCAAGTGAAGCTAGATTTACAGATAGGTATTTAGTGTAGTTAGGTAAATCGGGTCTAATATCCAGTAAAATCAAGAATGAAGGCCACATCGAGAATGGAGCCCAGGAAAAGGGGAATTGAAAATGTCCCCAAGGCCCAAAGCTCATTCCAAGGAAATGTTAAATGAAGCAGCTCCCAGCAAACGTGGAGATGCTAATCCAAAAGTCCTCTCTGCCTAGAACACTCCTACAGCCCACCTGACTCCCACCCTTTGGGCCTTCCCACCTACATTCCATCACTGCAAGATAACAGAGAACAAAGGACAGGAATGCGACAGGAATGCGGGAAAGCTGAAAGAAGACCTTAGCTATAAAAAAGGGAAGACCTTGCCCTGCCACAGATTCCACCTCTTGGGTCCCCTTCTTCCTCCAGGGAGAAGTCTTTTTTTTTTTTAATTTTTTTTTACATGTTGATGGACCTTTATTTTATTCATTTATTTATATGTGGTGCTGAGGGTCGAATCCAGTGCCTCACACATGCTAGGCATGTGCTCTACCACTGAGCCACAACCCCAGCCCAGGGAGAAGTCTTTTCTGCTGTCCTTTAATAAAGCTTCTACTTTCCACTCTAAACTTGCCTGGGCGCGCTTCTCTGGTGTTATACTTCAGCATTGGGGAAGCAAGGACTCGTCACCAGTAAACAGCGGTAACATAAGCATGTCTGGCATCAGTAGACAGCATCCCTAATCCCAGTTTGCCTTCAGATACACAGAGAGACTATGAACAAAGAGTTGAAGCAACTCTTAAGATTCTGGCTGTGGTGAATGGTGAATCTCAAAAAGTTTCTCCCCTGATCTTCTCTCCCAACAGCTCTCATAGAGTGTCTTACAGTGATCCAAGCACTGCTGAGCCCAGTGACATACACTCCATAAGAGCCTAATTGCACTCTACCATGCTCTCTTTCCAAACACTCCCACTCCCTCCCCATCAGAAAATTCCCTCCCCTATGTAGCCAATCATACTCTACATTGAGAGAGCGACATTTTACATGGAATGGTTCATAAGGAAATGCCTAGCTCCCCAATGTTCGCATATTAAGCCCTTACAAGTCTGTACAGATTCTCCCCATTGTTTTTGTCCTGCATGAGTTTCTTTGCTGCAAAAAGGGAGGCATTTTCAGTTCACTCCTCTGAGAAAAGGAGGTTAAGCCTATAACAACCACTAGATGTCCTCTTTATCCTCTCAAGTTTCCTTTAGCCCATACAGCAGAGTAATATACTCCACCACCACCACCAGGTGGGTCATCCATCATATTTGGAAGACTATAATGGCAGGAGGAGATAAGTCATCTGCCTCCAAGTCTGAATCCTCCAGGATCTTTGTCATGCAGCAAACAGCTATCTTGCTCATTCCTTCCAGTGCGGCAGCACTAAACATGGCAGAACCAGGTAGTGAGAGATAGCTTTGCTGGTTGTCAGAAGGAAGTTTATGTTAGGAAGACTCCCTAACATAATGCGCTCATATAGGAGCTTCATTCTCAACAGTTATGCCAGGATCACCACTAGCCTGAATACCGAAAAACCGGGATAAGTCTGGCCCATACGCACTCAAAAAAGTGTCTCACTTTCTTCTGCTGACAGGCATAGTAAATGACCTAATCACAGTTGGGAAAAAAAAAAAAAAAGGATGTATGATAATTTTCTACCTCTAAACCTGGCCTCATAATCAAGTACAGAAATGGAAAATAGTATCCAGAAGAAACATAAACCATAAAAACCATAACTTAAGAGGCTGATTTCAAAAAAGGGAAAAAAATGGTTAAAATGCCCTATGCATGAGGTGTTTCCTCTCAAGCTGAAAACAGTAGCTTCTCCTTCTTATTTCCCGATTTTCAAGACAAGTTTCAATGTGAGCTGCTTCCCTCTGCCACACTCCTTTGCCATTATGTTCAGCCTTACCTCAAGCCCCAAATAATGGAGCCAACTATCTATAGACTGAGACCTCTGAAAATGTGAGCCCCTAAATAAGCTTTTCCACCTCTAAAATTGTCCCTTTCAGATCTGTTAGTTACAGGGACAAAAAGCTGACTAAAACAAAAATTGGTACTGAAGAGTGGGATGGTTGTTGTGACTAACCTGACCATGTGGTCTAGCAGCTTTTAGAACATTTTGGAATTTGTGGGTAGAATTTTGGATAATTTGCCAAGGAAAGCTGTGAAAGCTTTAGATTATTATAAACGGAGCTTAATGGGTATTTCTGATGGGAGCTCAGAAGACCAGAATGCTGGTAGAACTGCTCACAATGAAGACTGGAGTCATAAGGTTACAGAGGAGGAGGAGGATTCTATTGGAAATCAGACTAGAGGCCATTTTTGTTCTATTCTGGCTAAAAAATTATAAACATTTTTCCCATGTGCTGAGATTATTTGTGAGACTGATTATAAAAGTGATGGACTTCTTAATCTGGCGAAGAAATTCCTAGGCAGCATAGCAGTCAGGTGGTGGTATGGGTATTGCTGGCAACTTTTAGCCAAGTTTCTTGTGATATTCAGGAGCAGAAAGAAGACCAGAAATTTGTGAAAACCTTAGAGTTGAAAATTGGAAATAAAATAAGAGCTAAGGAAGTTTCAGTTGTTAAAGACCTTACTGTCACAGAAGAAACACTAAATACTAAACCGCTAGAGACAACTAAAAAGATGGCTTGAGGGCATCTCACACCCAAATCAGGCTCCTGGAAGTAAACATTCCTTGAGAAGAGACCAGGGGAAGGGGGGGCGGGGGACCCTGCTTGCAAATGGCCGCCTAGGAAGTTGTTTCACCATGCTCAGCCACACCACTCAGAAGCTTGGGCAGCCAGGTTCCCTGAAGGCTTGGCTGTTGCCCTAAATGGTGGCAGACCTTAGCATCAAGCACATAGTGCTCTTTCTGCAGGAATGCATATGCTGGAATTAGAGTGTCATGGAGTCTTCCACTGATATTTCAATGGAAGGCCAGGGAGGAGGCAAACTGCCCCAGGATTGAAGTCCTTGTGAGCAGCCCCTGGGAGGGTGATGCTTGGATATGTGAGGAGAAAGCTAAAGCTGCAGTGAAGACCCCCGATTAAGAAATGCCAGTAACATGGGACATTGTCCTAGGAAAGCTGCAGGAATCAAGCAGAGACACTCCAAGAGAAAGGCCACTAGGGCTACAACCAACAAGACTGCAGGGGTGGAGTTACAAAAGCCTTTGGACAAAACTTCACCATGCCATGTGCCCCAGATGCCTAATGTGGAGCTACAGGACTTGTTTTACCCAGATGGATTTTGGTCTTGCTTTGGCCCTATCCTTTCTATTCCCCTATTTTTCTGAATGGAAATGTTTACTTTGTACATTTTTATATTGGATACTTATAAATTGCTTTTGATTTTTACATCAGCTCACTATGCAAGTTTGCCTTGAGGCTCAGGGAAGACTTTGTACTTGAACTTTTAGGCAATCTTGGAAATGGACTTAATATATATTTTGCATTGGGAGATGAGTATGAACTTTTGGGATCCAGGGGTGGAATGTTATGGTTTAGATATTAGGTGTCCCCCAAAAGCTCACATGTGAGTCAATGTGAGAACATTCAGAGATGAAATGATTGGATTATGAGAGGCTTAACCCTATCAGTGAATGGGGATTGACTGAGTGGTTAACTGAAGGCAGGTAAGGTGGTCACAAGGGGCATGCCTTTGGGTTATGTATCTGGCGAGTGGAATCTCTATCTGCTTCTTGATCATGTGAACCTCTTCCTACCACCATGTTCTTCCACCATGATGTTCAGCATCACTTTGAGCCTGAGAAATGGAGGGGGATGTTACGGATTGAGACCTCTGAAACCATGAGACCGCAAATAAAGTTTCCTCCTCTAAAATTGTTCTTGTCAGGTCTTTAATCACAGCAGGGAAAAGATGCAAACACTGACCACCTGCAGTGACTCCTTGAATTTGTATCTGCTCTTTACCTTTGTTCTCAGTCAGCCTCTGAACACCTATGCCTGCCTAACCCTTTCTTAACTTTCTTTCTGTATATATAATGTATAATATTATATGTTATATATATATTACAGAAAGTTTTACAGTTTCATATATAGTTGAAACTCCCTTCTTGTGTGATCCAATAATTATGCTGCTAGGTAACAATATAAAAAAAACAAAACAACAAAAAAAAATGTTCATATAGAGAATTATACATAAGTAATATATATGCTTATATATACATACATATGAAATTGTGTAAAGTGTGATATGTGTCTGAAGTGTCTTTTTTTAAATATTTATTTATTTATTTATTTATTTAGTTAGTTTTCGGCAGACACAACATCTTTGTATGTGGTGCTGAGGATCGAACCCCGGCTGCACGCATGCCAGGCGAGCGCGCTACCGCTTGAGCCACATCCCCAGCCCCTGGAGTATCTTATATGCTAGAAATTAAGATTAGAGTAAAAAAATTGTGTTTGCCTGCTTATGACTACCAGGTGACTCACAAGCACTCAGTGAACTGCCATTGATGCAAGTAGTGTAGCATGCAAGTTGTTATTCAATAAATTCTGTCATTGTAGAAAGACATTACGCATTTTTGATCTACATTAATGAATAACTCACAACAGTTATTTTAATTTCCTTAAAAATATCCTCAAAAAAGCAATAGTTTTGATGAAATCTTAAAAATCTTGATAAAGTCTTATCTTCACCTGATTCAAGTCACAAAAATATTCTCCTGTGTTATTTTTTTCTAGAAGTTTAAGAACTTTAATTTTTATATTTAGGTCTATTATTCATTTCAAATTAAAATGTGAAAAATGTTTGAACAGACAATTCATACTCATATATTGTTGGTGAGACCGCAAATTAGTATAACCACTCCAGAAAGCAGTATGGAGAGTCCTCAAAAAACTAGAAATGGAGCCACCACTGTATACTACAGTGATACAAGCTTATCAATGTTTTTAGCAGCACAACTCACAATAGCCAAGTTATGAAACCACCAGCCCCAATGCCTATCAGCATTTTTTCCCTTAATCCCAAACCACATGGATGGTACCTTTAAAAATTCAGTTAAGGGCTGGGGTTGTGGCTCAGTAGTAGCACACTCGTCTGGCATGTGTGAGGCACTGGGTTCGATCCTCAGCACCACATAAAAATAAATAAGGTATTTTAAAAATTCAGTTAAGATTTTAAAGTTTGGACTGTTTGCAATGATTTCCTTGATAAAGTATACTTGCTGTATTATTCGTATATATTTAAATTGGAAATAGCAGTACTCATGACACCACACAGTATGGAAGTAACATTGCTTATAGTTTTTACCTAAATGAGTATTATTTAAACAAATATTAATAGAGTCAATATTCCTGTATTAAGTTCATATAATTTATTTCTGAACATCTCCATTCAGTTACTGAAGATTTAACATCTCACTGATGCTTTAAAATACGGATTCCACGTAATCAGTGTCCTGAGTCAAATAACTGACATGTAAAGAGAGTAATAAAACAGACCTCTGCTCTCATCAGTATTTCTACTAGCAATCCACTCTTTTTGTTCCAGCTCCCATTATCTTCACTCTGAGTACTGTTTAAGCTTTATTCTCACAGTGTGTCTACACATGTAGTACATGCGTGTATATATTTAGGTTTATATATGTGTGTGCATCTGTGGGTGACTGCATGCATGTCTGTGTGTTGAGCAGTACACAGTAATTGAGAGCATGAACATGAAATAAGATTCATGTTTTTATCCTCTTTATGGTACTTCTAGAGTTTGATGATCAGTAGGATACTGAAGTCTTCTGGCCTTAGAACTATAAAATGGGGTAATCTAAATTATAGGGTTTTGACTATCTTTGGCACATTATTACATAAGAGAACTTCAATAACAGGGAACTAATTTTTTTTCTGAATGTGAAATTTTTTTCTGAACTCATCCTTATTTTTGATTGTTTGAAAAGAGTGAGAGATACTCCTAAAATGTCACAATAAATGTCAAATAAGTATTTTTTGAATTGAATGCCTGGATTACATTTCTAGAGAAAAAGAAAACCATTAGCAACTAAAAGCATTGATTGTGCAATCACTAATGACTACATAAATATCTTCCATGAAGAACTCCCAAATTTTGTAATATATTTAAGCCTACAATTGTTTTCTGTTTCTTCTATTGGATGAAATACTGAAAAAAATTGAATCATCTGAGCATCCAAATTTTATTTCCCATGAAAATTAATAAAGGAAGAAAGTTTCTCCATTTCAAAAAGAGATGCATTCTGTAATTATTCACATTAGCAAAGAAAAAATGAGTTTCATTTCTTGCTAAAATAATGTACTAAGCTATGCAAGTCACCCTTTGTTTTTAAAACATTAATATTAGTCAAGTGTAAAGAAACTCAGTCTTATTTCATTAACAAATGGGAAAGCTTTCTGAAACAAGGTATTTCTTTTAGGCCATTTAATATGCTGAAGAAGAGGATGAGGTTAGAAGAGTGGTCAATGATAATGGTCTAGAAAACAGGACTCAGCTGCAATTGTGGGAAACAACTTAGAAACAAAACTCTAATATGCCCATTAGTCCATTTTTAAAAGGGAAAATCATGTTTTATCTACAAAATATAGTTGATTATTGGTCTCAAAAAATGATATTTTAAATAGTAGTCACAGATGCAAGAGTGGACCATAGAACCATAGAGCTATGGGTCTATCAATGATATAACTTCAGAGCTGAGACACCATTTGAGGGAAATATATGCTTCTAGTGAACAATAGTTTGATAATGTTGACAAATTAAAACTGATATAACACATACCTGTTTTCCAAATAGCAATAGTGGCTTTGTATAAGATTTTTGAATAAAAATACTGTATGGTCACAAGTGTTTTATTGAGGTGTAAAAGCATAATGTTAATCATGTTTAGAACTCTTTCAAATATGGAAAACTCTATAATCATATTACAGACCATAGTTGAGAACCACAATTGTATCCTATAAGAAATCAGCAAAAAGATATGTAAACCAAAATTATGTACACAATTTAAAAATAACTAGTAGCTTTTAATTTATAATATATCCTTATTAACATTTCAATATGTATATAGTCTAGTGATGTCAGCTCTTGCATCCTTTATATTTGTAAAATGTATCTTAGTTTCCTTTACCAGAACTGTTAAATGTTTATCAACTTATTACTGTTTTAAGTAATAAATTATTCTATTTTTGTTCATCTCTATTCTTCCCTGCCTTTATCTTTGTAATTTTCTTCCTTTTGATTAGTTTGGGTTTAATTCACTTTTCATTTTCTAGTGTCTGAAAATGGAAGCTGAGATCACTGTTTTGTGACTATTCATTTTTCCAATATAAGCAATTTAGACTATGAAGTTTGCTATAAACACTACTTTATCTGCATCACCAAATCTTAGATATTTTCTATTTATTCTCTTTCAACAACTTCTTGATTTACCTTTTTATTTCTTCTTTGACTTTTTCTTGTTAGCAATGTGTTGTGTAATCCTTAGTCAGGATTTTTCAGACATTTTTGTTGTTTTCCATGTAGTCCCACTGTAGTAAGAGAAGACAGTTGTAAATTTTCAATCCTTTAAATTCATTGAAAATGTTTTTCTGGCCTAGAAAATGACCTTTCCACTTGAATGTCCTATAAGCAGTAAAGATGACTATTCTGCTACTTTGAGGTGAAATGCATATGATAGTTGGCAATTAGTCTAGCTAATTAAGACCACTCAAGTCTTCTGTATTCTAACTATAATTTTCTCACCACTTTTACTATTATTCAGAAAGTATAGAAATCATTAACTCTAAGTATGTATTTGGATTTTTTTGTTTCAAGTCCATTGGTTCTTGGTTATGCAAATTGAAGTTTTGATATTAAATGCTCCATAGTTAATTCCCCTTGCGTGTGTTTATGAGCATCTGTACCCTTCTCATTGCCAACAGACTCATGAGAAGTTTCTGAATTAGATCAGATCCTAGGAAAGATTCAAGCTCTATTATCTACTAGAATTATGATGAGAAGCAAGTCCATAACTTCTCTTGGCCTCAGATTAGACATTGACAAAAGGAGAATAGTGTGCTTTCTCTCATATTATAGTTTGGGGACATAAATTTAATTTTTAAAAATCTGTGATGCACCTACTATAGGGTCCAAAAATGTGAAAAGCAGTCATTAATGGCTCTCCTTAGAGCAACCACCTCCCTTTGTTAATGAGCTTTGTAGCTACTTTGGTGAAAAGCAGCACTAATTATAGGATTATATAGAATTAATGCCTAGACTTGAAACATAATTTATTTTCTCTGGCTCCTATCTTCCTAGTCTCCTCTTACAAAGTACTTCTTCATCAGACCACCAAGATTAAGACACAAAAATGTTCTTGTTACTCTTACAGCAGAGGGAAATTTTCAACTCTTGTCTTTTGTGCATACTGTTCTCCCTGAAACAAATTTTCAGCTATCTTTATTCACCTGGTAAACTCCTACTAATCCTTCAAATCCAGGCAAACTGTAAAGTCTTAACTAATTCTCCTGCAGTGGGTGAGAGAATGACTATTCTTATCTGTGATCCACCCACCATCCTTTATGCTTATTCATTACTCTTATTGTTAACACTAGAGTCTGTTTACAACTCTATCAGACAGCAAACATTTTGATGGCAGAAGAGACCATTTATTTCATCTTTGAATCCCCAGAAAATATCATTTATTAATTAACTACTGAATGAAAAGTACCTTCATGGTTTGTAATATAAACAGAGTTAGTGGGTATTTGTATTAATCGATCCTTGTTGTTGGCAAAAATATGGAAATAAAAGTATAAAATGCACCAAAACAGGGAAGAAAAATTTAGAATTTCTCAATTATTGATGGTTCTATAATCTTGAACCCAATTTTTTCATCTTTAAAATGAAATAATTATAAATTTCTACCATATAGGATATTTTTTAAACACAAGTGAAATTATAATTGTGAATATCTAAAAACCTTACAGTCAGGGGGTGGGGCTGGGGTTGTGGCTCAGTGGTAGAGTGCTTGCCTAGCACATGCGAGGCCCTGGGTTCAATCCTCAGTACCACATAAAATAAATATAACAAAGGTATTGTGTCCATGTACAACTAAAAAAAATTTAAAAAATAAAAAACTTACAGTTGATTTTAAGACAGCCCTTTGATTTTATGGAATTCCTAATATTTGTACTGAATTTAGCTGGAGTTTATGATCCATACATACCTGGGAAAATGCAAATGATATCTATAACATGAGAATGATATGAGAGACTATAAAATGTATCTGAAGAAGAGTTATTAGTTTGTTTTCTAAAAAATAAGACAAGAAAGATAGTTGTCAGCTGAAGGCATTAGGGGAGCCAACATAGAAGAGATTTAACCAGAATAGGCAAGACTCAAAAATATAGAGAAAAGACTAATTATGTACTTGTGAGGCTTCAGGTTCTGGAGCAGGGGTGCCTACAAGGCATCCAATAGACAGTTTCAAACGGTGCCTGCTTGTTCAATTTGTTTACAATGATGGGAAATGAAAGATAGTTATAGGTCCAAAATGTCAGCAGTGACAGTTGTCAACATTGTGCAATCTGAAATGTGGTCAGAGAATGGCTTAAATCAGTATGTAGAGAACCCAACTGGTGGGGTTGCACAGTAGCACCATGGGATGGGCTCCAGGCACCACCTGGTTCCTAACAGAAAGTCTCCCTTCCACCAACCCTATCCTTTGAAGGCAGTTTCTGTTTCTTGACTATATTAATTTTATATTGTGCAAGTCAGTGATTCTTTTCCTCTTTTCTCTAAGGAGTTCTGCAATCTATTCTGAGTAATTCTGGATTTGTTGAATAATTTAGTCATATACATTACAAGCCAGAGTTGCCTTTACAGAAATGTCAGTATTAATGTAATGTTTTTTTCATCACCAAATAAAATAAAATGAAATAGGCATTAGAGTCACACACTGTACCCAGATATGAGAAAAAATTGTAAATAATTTTGATTAAAACTAAATCTTCCATTAATAATCATTCCCCAGCCACTGATTCATGGGCAACATCCTCAATCCCTCTGGTGTTCTCTTAAGTACAGACTTGAAATTTGTCTTTTCTCTGTCCCTTCTATTGACATTACATACCAATCTTAAAAGGATTGTGAAGTAAAAGAATCTCTACACCTAGCAAACTTATTTAGAACTTGTTGAGTTTTGCTTTAACCCTCAGTAATGTTCTTTTCTGCAGAGGCATGGCACTTGACAATCACCTACCCAGAGACCTGAATGCAATGAATAAATGTGCACTTTAAAAAGAAAACAATTCCAGAAGAAAAACAGTAAAATAAAGTCCTATTTGTGAATAATTTTAATCATTTATCATGAGATCCTGTATTTATCTTCTTGACTTAATCCAATAAAAACTGAATTTAACAAACTATTTTTCAAAGAGCCAAGGACATTGGATATAGATATTTGGAAGTAGATCTCTTTTGGGGGTGGGGTGGGGGAGACCATTTGCAAATGTTTAATTTTGGGTGACTAATGCAGGGTAAAAGCAGGATGTTTGCAGCATGGAGCATGTGCTGAACAGGAAACAGACTGAGGGGGGACTTGTCCAAACAGATCAGATAACTTAGTAGTGGGGCAAAGCAGATGCGAGAAGCCCACAGTGATACTGTGTGTGTGTGTGTGTGTGTGTGTGTGTGTGTGTGTGTATGTGTGTGTGTTTGTGTGTAAATGCAGAGAAAAAAGTCCAGAATTAAACACCTACATCTTTGGTAGTCCCACTTGGAGCAAAAGGAAGATAATGCTTTTCGATGCAGAGAATATCTGACAATACTTGTTTTTGAAAAAAAGCATATGGATACACAGACAAATATATGTATTAGGTATATGTCTTACTCAAAAAAACTTTAATATCTAACAGACTTTCAGACACATAGCAAAAATAATGCTAACAGAATACATAGCACATAGTAAGAACAATGATGCCTAAATTTTTTATGTTGCGAATTCTTCCTTTCACTTGCTAATACTCCTGATGGTCAGGAGTTCAGGAGTTCATACCATGCCTGTGACTGTGAAAGGTCACCATATTTTGCTTCTCATTATGGGCAGGTTCTTCCTCAGGGTCACTGATCTCTTCATATGCCAAAAGATTCTTCCTTTCCCAAAACCTGTGGCTCCAGATACTCACAATCTTCATCCTGGATCCTGATACTTTCTCACTTTGATTCCAAAAAGTACTTGGTTTTCTCAGGGGGTATAGCCTGTTCCCAGCCAATTATTTCTGGATTCCTTTCGGATCATTTTCTTCCCTTGCTGGCTTCTTGGGCATCTTCTGGTGTTTTCTCTGTTGTATGCCAGAAGCACTCTCAAGGGATTCATCCTGACTCCCACAGTTGTGACATTCATCAAAATCATTGCTCAGGGATTCTATAATCTGCCTGTTAGAACTCATGAAAACACTAAGGGTGGCTCTGAGACGAAGCAATGGTGAAGGACTCCTTTTTAAATATTAATACAAAACTGACTAGTCCAGCCTCTTTCTGTACAAAGATGACTGGAAAGGCCCACTTTCTTCTGGAACCTGATATCTTTCAAGAATTGATAATAGCCATGCCCACAGAAATTCTCACTTGGAAATCTCCCTAACTTCTCTGTTGGGACTTAAAGTACTGGCTCTCTATTTAAATTAATTCACTGTTTTAAAAGGAAAATGATTTATGATTTACCAAACTTTTGTGTACAGATATTATATATTTCAGTTCGTGGTGGAAATAATAATAGTGAATAACTATAGTGAATAACTCTATTCACTAATTGGTTCCGTACTAAGTCTTTGGTGTGTGTTATTTCATTGTAGGATCCACTCACAAGTAATTCCCACTTGCCTACATCTTCACAGCTACAAGTCCCTCACTTACACATGCTCTTTACACACGATGTTTCCTAATGCTATAGTTCTTTCTTCTCTCCTCACTGTCTTTATTGCCTAATGCGTTCTGTGTGTTTCACTTGCAACATCATTGCTTCATGTTACATCCACCTATTATATCATATTGTTCATCATTTTCAAAGTTTATCTTCCCTATTATCTAATTCCTACTACAAGTCTTTCACAGTTGCGAACATTCAGCTCATCTGGACGTTTTAAAGAAAAAAAAAAAAAACAGATGAGAGGACACCCATGTGAACAGGTAATCAGAGCTACAATAGACAAGGAAAATCATAAATGGGTAAATGAGCACATAGTCATACGTTTGCATAATAACAATCCAATAACCGAGGAGTACTTTTCCAATTGCACTTCTCTGTAAATCCCTGTCCACACAGGGCACAATAAATTGGGTGAGTCCCTAATACAGTATTAGGATACCTGTATGTGTTCAGAAAGCTCGAACCACTCGGTTGACACAAACGTCAATCCCACTCCACTAACCGAGAGCCTCTGAGAAAAGAGAAGAATCCACCTGTGTAAATCCTCTTTCTCTTAATACCCGAGTCCAGCTTCAGGGTATCAAGTTGGGGTGGCTATTTCCACCCAGCTGGTAGGTACTGCTAATCACAGGGCAGGTCGACAACGAAGAAAATAACTTAAGATCTATCTGTGTTGCCCAGACTGCCACAGCCCTCACCTTCTGCCTCCTCTGGTCGTCGCCGGTCCTTAGGGGGCTAACGGTCCCCTCGTGACGTCAAGAGAGACGCTAACGTCCGGCCGCTGTGGACTCTGGGAAATGTGCCGCCCCCCCCGCCCCCCCCCCCCCCCCCCCCCGCCATGGGCCAGCCACCACCAAGATGGAGTCTTTTTACTTCTGAGCATGGGCTTGGCCCGTCTTGAGACCGCACTTGGGAGGCACGGAGGAGGGAGCCTGCACTCCAATCGTCCTAGCAGGCCGTACTGTCTCTTAAAGTAGATTTCTCCAAGGGGACTTGCCCGGTGGGGCTGCCTCCTTGGGCATCCCTGCAAACTACATCTTCCTGATTCTTCAGAAGGCCGTAGGCCACGAAGCCCTGGGCTTGTGCCTGGGTTCTAGGATGGCCCTTAGCATGAACATTCTGGTCCTGTCGTTTCCCTTGAAAGCAGGTGATAAAGAGACCAAACTATATGATCCTCCATTGAAGCAAGAAGATAAAACTGGATGGTAGAGGGAAAAAGTGGAAAGGCGGTCATGTTAGAAGAAGCCTGAGAAGATGAGGAGCAGACAGAGAAGCAACAAGACTTGGGAGACAAGTGGTAGCCATCAAACTACAGACTGAGGAGGACAAAAGGGTGTGAATATAAGAAAATTGGAAAAAAATTTTTGTTTGCTCACAGGCTTTATTTATTTCAAGGCAATACGTTTTTGAAGTTTTGAGTTTGAAACAATTTAGACAACCATGAGGGAAGGTATGTAGTAGAATCACCAGTTTTACTAGCTTGGAAGTCCTCTACCACTGCTATTTCTTATGGTAATAGCCCCTATAAGTGTGAATGAGTATGGAAATGCCTTCATTATAAAAAAGTGTGTCCCAACGATAGCAGAGCATTCATACTGGAGAAGAACCCTATGAACTTACTGAATGTGGGAAAACTTTTACCCAGGTCACATTTCATTGAACGTAGAAATCATGCTAAAGGGAAACCCTGTGCTTCTAATGAATATTGAAAAGCCTTAGATAACAGATCTCATCAAGCAACAGAAAATTCATGCTGGAGAGAAACTAGGGAATGTAGCAAAATATCTTTGAATATTAGAAAATTTGTACTGGAAAGAACTTTGAATGAACTGAGTATGAAAAAATTTTCTCACAAACCTTATCCCTTCTTCTACATTTGAGAGGTTATACAGAGCAATCTTAGAAATGTGGAAATAGTTTCAGCCAAAAGTAAATCCTCCTTTATCAAAAAAATTCATACCAGAGAGAATGTAGGAAAGCTTCCACTCAGATATCACACCTCAGTATGCAGAGAATTTCTAATGGGGAGAGCTCCTTTGCCTGTAAGATATGTGGGAAAGTCTTCAGCCACAAATCCAATATCACTGAGCATGAGCAGTTTCATAATAGAAAGCTTTTGAATGTAACAAATGTGGGAAGGCCTTTAGTCAAAAGCAATATGTCATTAAACATCAGAATATCATACTGGAGGGGCTGGGGTTGTGGCTCAGTGGAAGAACGCTCGCCTAGCATGCATGAAGCACTGAGTTCAATCCTCAGCACCACATAAATGTAAAATAAAGAATTGTGTCCACCTAAAACTTAAGAATAAATATATTAAAAAATATCATACTGGAGAGAAGCTTTTTGAATGTAATGATTGTGGAAAATCCTTTAGCCAAAACGAAAACTTCCTTACCCATCAGAAAATTCACACTGAAGAGAAACTTTTAGTGCAAACATTGTGGGGAAGCTTTCATTCAGAAGACCAACTTCATCAGACACCAGAGAACTCACATGGGAGAGAAGCCCTTTATATGTAAGGACTGTGGGAAAAACTTTAGTGAGAAATCAAATCCTATTGAGCATGAGAAAATTTACACTGGAGAGAAACCCTTTAAATGTAATGAGTGTGGAACAGCTTCTGGCAGAAGAAGTACCTCATAAAGCATTAAAGCATTTATACTGGAGAGAAACCCTATGAATGTAATGAATGTGGAAAAGACTTCTCTTAAGGAACATCACTTATTGTGCATGTGAGAATTCATTCAGGTGATAAACTTTATGAATGCATGTATGTGGAAAAGCCTTCTCAGAGTTAATCTCTCACTGTACATGTGAGAGGCCATACAGGTGAGAAACCTTATGGATGTAATGAATGTGGAAAAGCTTTCTCTCAATTCTCAACGCTAGCTCTGCATTTGAAAATCCATACAGGTAAGAAGCCTTATCAATGCAGTGAATATGGGAAAGCTTTCAATCAGAAGTCACACCATATTAGACACCAGAAAATTCATACTCATTAAAAATCCGTCAACATGGGAACACATACATCATATATTTATATCTCACAGTGCATCAGAAAGTCGTTCTGAAGCAATGCACTACAAGTGAGGTAAACTTACACAAATGCTAACAACTTTCAAGACAGAGAAATAAATGATCCATCTACAAAAGAGGAAGACATTTGTATGATAAAAAGACTCTGCCGACAACAAAAACCTTACAGTCCATGGTAAAAGTAATGCTGAAACTATAGGTGTATTTCCACTAAAATTGGAACAGAAAACAGACCTGTTACTCCATCAACATAGATGTGAAGTTTTTCACCAGTGTAATAGAAAAATAAGCTGTTATTAGAAACGAAGAGACTAAAACAGATGGTGTGATTATCTATAATAAAAACTCTAGTGGTATTGATTCAGCAGAAGAGAATCTAGAAAGAGACCTATGCATTTAGTAGAACTTGCAATGTTAAAGAAATCCATCCATGAGGAAATATGGGACTATTTTAAAAATTATTCGGAGGTCTTTTGTTCTCTGAAGGGGAAAATAAATAGACCATGAACAAGTAAGCAAAATTCATGAGGATTGAAGACAAACATGAAAAAGCCATGTACTAAAATGGTTGTGACCTTGAAAGTAAGGAAACAGTCCTTCATCTTAACAAATTTTAAAATATTTAGCAATTTTGTTTGTGAGTATATATGCTCAGGAGATAAGTACCAGGAAATTTACAGTGGCTTAATTTGAAGTAGCCAAATGTTGGAAACAACTTAAATACCCATCAGGAACAAAACAAAAAGTTCTTATGATGGGATTCCTTACATCTGTAAAATAAAACAAAGGAGATCCACATGTTATTAACAGAAGGATCTAAAAAATCACACTGAGGGGGAAAATGAAGTTGCAGAATGATTCATATAATATAGTGACTTTTTGAAAATTTGAATTTGATATATTTTAATAATTATTATTTTTATTTTAGCCCTTTCCTATTGCTAAAACCATTTTACTAATAGGAAATATCTGAACTAATCCCACAGAACCTAAACTTTTTTGTAATTGCTTTTTTTTTCCTGCGCTAGATTTTCTTCTTAACAATTTTTAAAGTTATAGATGGACACAAATACCTTTATTTAGTACTTTTTATGGGGTGCTGAGCTCATGCATGCTAGGCAAGTGCTTTACCACTGAGCCACAACCCCAACCCCCTGCACTAGATTTTTAATACTTCATTGGTTGGGCCAAACATCTAGCACTTTCAGAACCTTGGAACTTGCAAATGATTCTTAGATAAGGAAGGATCCTTAACAAGGAAATGAAGGATACAATGTAAAGCTCTGATGATCCCTAGAAGCTCATCATAAATTTTAACGGAATGCTTGTATATTTCCTATGGCTCTAGAACACCAAGAGCTTCAAAACCACTGTCTAGTTTCAGTCAAGAACTCACCTAGTTACAAGTCACTTGACTATAATGTCAAATAAAAATAGTGCAAAATCTGAATGATACACCCTGACAGTCATGACTACCACATAAAATAAAATGCTATGTAAAGCCATTCAGTAATTATTTCTTCTTGCCTTATTTTCCTCAAGAGAAAGCTTAAAAAGTTGATGGTTTCAAAAGGGTCATTTTGGTCATATTCTATTGCAATTGTATTATTTAGAAGTTCTACTTTGATACTTTAACTGTTTATTCTCTACTCATCTATTAGTATCCTGTTCTCATTGTTTGCTATAAATTGTTATCTTTACTGTGTTATAAAAGCAAAAAAAAGTTATAAATAAGTGGGAATAGTTAATATTACATTTCTAGTGATTGATATGTGATTGTCCAAGTGACAGGCAATCACTTCCAGAAAGATTAAGGAATGATAGTAGAGCCAGGTGCAGCGGTGCATGCCTGTAATATCAGTGACTAGGGAGGCTAAGGCAGGAGGATCTCAAGTTCAAAGCCAGTCTCAGAAATTTAGCGAGAATTTAAGCAACTTAGTGAGATCCTGTCTCAAAATAAAAAATGAAAAAGATCTGGGAATGTGGCTCAGTGGTTAAGTGCCTAGGTTCAATACAAAAAAAGAAAAGGAAGTAGAGATTTTTCTTAAATAAGAAAAACTCTTTTGAGTGGAAAGAGAGGGCCACCTGCTTGCTCTTTTTCAAATGTTTCTGCCTAAGAAAAAATTCAATCATTATTACTTTGTCCCACAAATAAACTCTCTTGGAGGGATGACAGGCACTGGACACAACATCTGTCATTGCTCACTCACCACTTTGCTCACCATTTGTCCACAATGACAGTTCTTGTGCTCACATACACGTACATTAGAGCACTAGTTAGCTTTTAGAGAGCACTTATAACACAGAACATTTAAATGAATTGTTGACCACAGCCCTCCTTCCATGGTAAATTCTCCATAGAAACTTCACAATCTGACATCACTTAGGAAGAAATTTTGAAGTTGTGCACTCCCAGGTGAAGCTTCTACTTGTGGCCTGGCAAATTAGACTTACATAACATTAGGCTCTATATTTATAGATATTTTAAAAGCCAACTTTAACAACACCAATTATTTTTGAGGGTAAATCAATTTTTTCCCAATAACTTTCTTAATATTTTCTTGGGGTGCTAGTGATTATGAATGTTTCAACATTATTTTTTCAAATTTGCCCATTGTTATGTGTTTGACATGAGGTTTCCCCCTGAAGCTCTTGTGTTTCCACAGGAATAGTCAGAGTCAAAGATGACTTGATTGTGAGGGCTGTTACTTATCTAGTCCACCCTGGCTTGAAAGGACTAACTGGGTGGTAACTGCAAGCAGGTGGGGCATGGCTGAAGGAGGTGGGTCACTGGGGGCAGGTCATTGGTGGTGTGCCCTGGAAGGGTGCATCTTCCCTGTGGCCCCTTCCCCCTTGCTTGTTGCCATGAGGGAAACAGTTTCCTTCTGCCACACCCTTCCCCTGTGCTGTTCTACCTCACCTTGGGCCAGAAGAACGAGCTGATTATCTATGACCGATGCCTCTGATACCATAAGCCAAAATAAAAATTTCCTTTTCTAAGTTGTTCTTGTCAGTTGTTGGCTGACTAAACCAGAAATTGATACTGAGAACTAGGGTTATTGCTATGGATTAACATGACTATGTGGTTCAGAAGTCATTGGAAGTGGTGTGTGGGAGCGATCTGGAAAAGTTTGGAAATGCTGGCTACAAATGCTTTAGAATGTCATAGAAGACCTTAATGGGTTGATTCTGATGGAAGCTCAAAATCCCAGAAATTGATAGGAATGTGAACTGTTCTCATAAGGTTTCATAGGGAAATGAGGATGTTATCCAGAATTGAAAATTGTTACCTTCTGGAAAAGTTGTCTACATTTTGCCCATATCCTGACACTTTGTGTGAAGCTGAATTTAGAAGTTTTAGACCAATTAATCAGGCAGAGAAAATTTCAAGGCAGCACAACATTCAGTCAGTGGCACAGACATTGCTGGCAGCTTTTAGCCAGGTTTACTGCAAAATCCTGAGGAGGATGCAGAATTAAAGGATTGTAAATCTTGTAGTTTGATTAGAAAAGAGCATGTGAAACTAGGGCAAGAGAGGTGTGTTCCTTGAAGAGATTGCAGGCCCTAAAGAGATGGAAAATACTTTTCATGAAGACAATAGGAAAGATGGCTTGAGGATATCTAAGAAATTTACAACTGACTGGTGTCTCCAGAGTGTAAAAGGGAAATTCTATGGAGAGATCTTGCCCAGGGGGACCTAGGAGAGTGTTTCGCTGTACTCAGCCACTCAGACACTCAGAAGCCACTACAGTCATCATCCCAGGGAGCTCAGGTATTGTGCCAGCTGGCAGCAGACCCTCTTGTCATCTACTTAGAAAACTGCTGACTGTGGAGGGAGCCACACCAAAAAAAGAAGACATTTGCACTGCAACCCACAAGGCCACAGGGGTGAAATTGCCCAAGCCCTTTGGTGAGCACATCTTGTGGCCATGTGTACTAGATGTTGTATATGGGATTATGAGACTTGTTTGATTGAGTGAGTTCAGTCCTGTGTTGGCCCCATCCCTTCTTCCTGTGCCCCTATTCTCCCTTTTGAAATGGGAATGTGCACTCTGTGCCACTGTATATTGAATACATATAACTTGTTCTGATTTTTACAGGGCCTTTGCCTTGAGTGTCAGAAGAGGCTTCGGACTTGGACTTTTGGGCAATGCTAAAAAAAAAAAAAAAAAAAAAAAAAAAAAAAACTTTGAAGATAAACAAAATGCATTTTGCATTGTGAGATAGACAAGAGTTTTGGGGGGTCAGGGGCAGAATGTTAAAATTTGATATGAGATATCCCCCAAAACCTCTTATTAATGCAGGAATATTCAGAGGTAAATGATTGGATTTTGAGAGTTGTAGCTTAAGTCAATCCATCCTAGTTTGAATGAACTGTGGGTAACTAGAGGCAGGTGGGGCATGGATGGAGGTGGTAGGTTGCTGTGGGTTTGCCCTAGAAGGGTTTTACTTCCCTGTAGCCCCTTCCCTGCCCCTGCTTCCTTTCTGCCACGAGGGGAACAGCTTCCTTCTATTATGCACTTCCTCCGAGATGCTCTACCTTACCTTGGGCTCAGAGCAAAGGAGTTGGTGTCTGTGGTCTGAGATCTCTGATACCATGACGCAAAATTAGCTTTTCCTCCTATAATTTGTTCTTGTGAGATATTTTGATCACAGATGCAAAAGCTGACTGAAATTCCCATATCTACAGAAATATAATGTAAGATCTCCCAACATAATGAGATGACAAAAATAAAACAAGGACAAGAGACCAAGAAAGAGTGAGTCAAGAAACTAAAATCTAGACACACACACACACACACACACACACACCCTTATTCTTATTCCATATTTTAGCTTTGTTTTGTGGAGAGTGTAGGAATTATGGAAAAAGAATGGAGTTTGAACCTTCGTCTTCCATGCTTGGCAGTTATTTAACTTCTCAGAGACTCACATTTCCTATTTTTTTAAAAAAGTACATATAGCTTTCTTAAGTGATAATTATAAAAATAAATATAAAATGAAGAAAGGTAGTCTGGCAACAATGCAAAGTCCCTGATCCCACATTCTTCCAACAAATATATATCAGCAATTTTCAGATGTAGCTATTTCTTCATGCCTTTAATGGTGGTGGAGAGGTTACTGAATTTATTTCTCAAGCCCTGAGTACATAATTACTTTCAAACAGCTTATGTTTATTTCCTAACCTGTCCACTTCTTAAATGTGCTGGCCCATCTTCTGTCTGCTCCTCAGTAATGGCTCATTAGTGCATGACATTCTTTATGCCTTGTCAGAGAGGATTTATTAGGGAGGTATACTCTATACCTGAGCAGTTATCTTGCTTGAACCAGAATAATGAATGGCATACAGATGGTCTGCCTGGAGTGGTTTATTATTTCCATTATCTGAACATCACAAGGCAATCCTTTATGGTTGTCTAACATCACACTTATTTCCCATCTCTCAAAAATATATTACACATATTAATAATAACATCTGTTTAAGTAGCTTTTTACCCCTGTTTTTTTTTAAATGAGACATTTTACTGTCTTGTTTTAAGTGTCCTTAAACATCAGCATACCATGCAAAAATCACATAATAAAAGCAACAAGAGTTATGGGAGAAAGGTACTAAGGGCCCAGCAATTAATAGCTTTATCAGTGATAAAGGAAAAAAGTATAAGAAAAACACTAGTACAGAAATGGTAAGAAATATAGACTGTATCCAGTAAATATGCTCCAGTAAATATGACCTTTGAGACAGGTTTCTGAAAGCAGCTACTTCAAGAGTGTAGCTAGTGCATTACTGTAAACTGGTAGAAAGGGACATAAGTTTTTAATACCAGCTGGGCATGGATGTGGCTCATAAAACACACAGTGAACACAGGTAGATGGTAAATACTTGAGGGTATACATGTGTGCTTGTTTTGTATATTCTCACAGAGCTCTGTTTAGCTGGGTGCAGTTGTTTTTTTTTTTTAAGTTTACTTAGTATTTCACATGAAAACTGTGCATAAGCAGACACAAAGTTTGTACTATGTTCAAATCATCCCTAAAGTAGGAATTATATTGCTATTGCTAGAAGAAAGTCATGTTTTCAAAACTGGAAATATTGTATAAATGACTGTACATATTTCATGCATATTACTTTGGATAAGGACAGGCTGAAAAATATTCCCAGTGAACCTGGTGGTTTTGTGGAACTAACCAATACCCACTTTGCAAAAACCAGCATTATGTATTTCCTTTTTAGAAAGTACATGGAATGGGATTAATGAATCACTGAATTAATATTTGATAAAGTTTCCATGGTGAAAATTGATTAAAGGATAGAGACCAAATAAATCATAACATCATCTATTTCTGTTTTTTTCTTAAATATTTACTCAGCTATAGATGGACACAATAACTTTATTTTTATTTATTTTTTATGTGACGCTGAGGATCGAACCCAGTGCCTCACATATACTAGGCTCTACCACTGAGCCACAACCCCAGCCCCTGGATTTAAATCTCTTTACTTAAAGCAAATTCATTTCCCAAGCTTGATTTTTATTCTGTATCATGTGATATTGGCTCCCAGTTCCAGATGACACTATTGCTGAAGTAGGATAAAGCCTTTTTATAAAAAATAAGGTGGGTGGTAACTATCTTCGTCATTATATTTCCCCCCAAGGATTCAAGGGCAGTTCAACAGGCTGTGCTTGTTAACTTCAAAGTGTTGGGGACAGAATGTGTGAATAGCCACTACTCACTGATGGTCACATCCCAGGTATTCTCAGCTGAGGGCTCCTCTCCCACACTCATTTCCAAATTGGGAGGCTCTTATTGAACAGTCATCTTTTGTCTCTTCTCTGGTTAAATTCCTTGTATATTCTTACATTTCTTGAGAGTCTTATTTTCTGATGACAGTACACACATAGAGTTAAAAGAGCGCGTTGTACCAGATTTGTCAGTAATGACAATGACAGCAGAAACATGAAGAAGATAGCAATGAGACTTCATCCCCCGCCCCCATCCAACAGACTCTTCCCATAGTCCTCTCCAATCCTCCAGGCAAGAACAGAAGGATGCTGGGAGACGCCCACGCCCAGTTAAAGGGGAGTCATAAGCTGCTAAATGGAGATGGAGGCCAGGACAATACCAGGAGGCTATATCTAGAGCGAGCAGTCCTGCATCAGATGGTGTTTTTCCCTCTTGTTTTTTAACCCTGGAGCCATCCTGAGACAAATATCACAGTGGGTCCTGCATTGCCCTTACAACCATCTCTGTTTTCACCTCCCTGCCCATCACCCCATGTGTCTGCAACTCTCCTCCAGATGGCTCCTAAATCCCTTTCCCCTTAGTCTCACTTATTTTCCTTTAGGTTTTTGATAATCTCAATTTTGACCTCATTTTCCTGTGTTAACTTCATCTCAGTCAGGTGTGGACAACTGGTCAGTGACTGATAACAACTGTGTAGATACAGGAATACCAAGTACACTGCCCAATTGACGGGGTTTCTGTCCAGTTTTTTCATTTTTGCTACAACCATGGGGGAAGTTACTTACCTCTTTAAGTATCAGTTACACCATCTCCAAAGTGAATATAATAACCTTTCAAGATTGCTTTGAGAATAAAATAAACTATGTAGAAACCTGGCACAGAATAAGTGTGGAACAAATACTTTGACTTCCTCTGCAATTATATTCTTTTGCAGAAAAGAAACAAAGAGGACTTAGGTACTAAAAGGTTAGTCCTACCTTCTACAGAGTAGTAATACAAGTGTACCTCAAGGACAAAGGAAGCAGTTAACTGATGTCTGGAACGTGTTCCCAGATCTTTGCTCTACAACTTGCAGATATTCTTTGGATGAGAGATGTATGTCATGTGGTTTAAGGCCTCAGACTGAGTCAAAAAGACAGAGACACTCCTGACTCTGGTACTATTCGTTGAATTACTTTGGACAAGTTACTTAGTCTAAGTTATATCTGTAAAACACAGTTGATCAGAGTCCTGCTTCATTGAGGTGTGTGTGCATGTGCACATGAGAGAGAATTTAATAGTATATTTGAAGTCCTTAGCTCAGTGCTGGGTTTATAGAAATAGATATTTTGTTATTGTTATTTTTATGGCGATGATGAAATAATAATGTCATTAACTATAAAAAAATACAAGGCCTTCAAGAAGGCCTTGTTCTTACAAAAAATTGTAATGAAATAATGTATTTCTGCAATTGTCATGACCATTTTATCGGATTGTGGACATTGATATATGATGTGCTGTGATAATCTACTTCTGTGCCATAGGACAGCCAGATCCATCACCTGTTAACACAACATCAGTCAATATTTTTGAAAGGTTGTCAGAATAAATAGCTGAGTAAAATATGTACTGAACAGCTCCCTCTCTTTCCAGTGCTGCAGAGAGTGGCAGTATCAGCATAAATTTAGTTTTGGATAACTTTAGATATTTACTGTGATCCCTGAGACTCTATCTGAAGTGAAACCTCAGGAAAATAACAGTGTAGAAGGACAGAGGAGTTCAATGTTTGCAGTGACTCTTTTAAAAGCAGTTCATCTTTTGGGAGGGCACAGGGAAGGTTTCTAAAACAAACTGATTATTAGAGTAGATAAATATGAACTTCAGGCTTTTCTGTCTGTCAATCTTCAGGATCCTGTGTCTTCCTCGTGCAGCCCATGAAACATAATGTGGAAACACCTGCTGCCAATTCTCATGACCTGTGTTCCAAGACCCCATCTGACAGGTCAAGTAGAGCCCAGCTCCCTGCTCTGTGCATCTTTAAATTTAAGGAGAACTGTAGAAAATACACCTGGGAGCTGGGGTTGTAGCTCAGTGGTAGAGCACTTGCCTAGCACATGCAAGGCACTGGGTTTGATTCTCAGCACCAGATAAAAATAAATAAATTAAATAAAGGTATGGTGTCTATCTACAGCTAAAGATATTTTTTAAAAAGAAAATGTCTGTAAAAATTCTATGTCCCATTTAATCTTATTCTCTCCCCCTTAACTAAATACGCAGCTTACCTACTGAAAATATTTCTCTTAAATCAATTGCCTTCCTCCTTTCCTAAAATGCCTTTCTAAATTATATTTTTCCCTCATGAAATGTTTATGGATTGGACAATTATTTAGCTGAAGATTCTCTTCATGTACTGGCATCTTCCTAAACCTCAGAGAAAATCATCTTTTGAGGACATTGCTCCAGCCTCTGTGGCTGAGAGATATAATTGCTTTGTCTGTTGCCACTGAACTCTCCACCAGGCTATGGGGTGGGCATCCTCTGTTGGAGAGCAATTCACATGCAGATTTTGGAGCTACACCAGCCCTGACCAGGCATATTTCCTGCTGACAGCAATATGTAAATATTAAGACATATTCACTTCATATATATATGAAGTAAATATATATATATATATATATAAATTTTCCTGAGAATATTATATGGTATCCAAGCTTTATATAGTAAAGATAATGATAATTTAGAAACTTTCCTTTTTCTTTATAGAGGGCAACGACTGTTAGACAAAGGCAAAGAAGTCACTAGTTCCCCCTAGAGGAATTATTAATCACTCTCCCCGTCCCTTTCACCTGTGGGTTTTAGAGAGTTCATGGGGAAAGGAGGTGACAGCACAGCCATTAGCTGAGAATTGATAAACTTGATGGTGGTGATATGTTGTCTTGTAAGCTTCATGAGATAGTTGTGGTGATGAAAAACCAGGATTTGGAGTTTGAGAAATAGAAGAAAGTATTAAACAAAAGGGAAATTCATTACCCAGGCTGAGCCTCATCCAGGTTTTCTAATGGAAGGGTACACAGTTTAATTTGAGGCCAGACGTCCAAGAGCAAGGCATCAACAGGGTTGGCTCCTTCTCAGGGCAGTGAAGGAGGAGCTTTTCCAGGTCTCTCTGCTTGGCTTGTCACTGTGTCTCTTTACACTGACTTCCCTCTAGTGTGTCTCTCTGGGTGTCCTGATTGTTCCTGTTTATAAGTGTGCTGGTCATATTGGGTTATGGCTTATTTTGATGACCTCACTTTAACTTGCTCTGTAGATATTCTGACCTTCAAATAAGGAAACGCTACTGATACTTAGGACATCAATATGAACTTGAGCCGAGGCCAATTTCAACCCACAGCATGTATATAGGAGCACTTATCCCCTAACTCCTGTGAGTGTGGTCAGCTAACACCTCACAGCAGCCTCCTGCCCCTGGAATTGTTCTGTCTAACAGAAGCTGCTTTGCTTATGCCCAGTGACACTCTCTGTCACTAGGTGGGCCACAGACAAATACTGGCTAACTTGGAGGATAGCCAGTTAGACCAGTCTCCTTGCCTCAAGATTAGACCAACAGTGTGGGACAATTCAGGCTACAGAGTGACTTAGGGGTTTCTGTGGCTGCAATTTTGTAGGATCTCTAAGGGCATTGTACATTGACTTCATCTTACTAGACTGCAAGACCCTTCCCTCATTAATGATAACCAGGAAGCTTTATAGTAAGTGTTAGTAGTATTTGCAATTAACAATGACCTTTGTCTGTCTATTAGGGCTTATAGCACAGTGAGGGTACATTCTTGGTAAACACATATTTGAAAAATGTCTTGGTAAGATGAGGCTTAGCATCGTTCATACAAGGTACATTGAGTAGTTCTGTAGCAAGGACAACATATATCTAACAACAGTGCTAACTTTTATGAAATGTAGATGGACTCCTAGGCACTGAATGATATGTTAAGAAATTACATCAATCTGAAAAACAAAACTGGGATATTTGTAATGAGGGGCAGAATTTTGTCACCATGAACACTGTACTACTAAGTTGAAACTTAGTTTAAGAAGTAAATTAGCTAATCCCTCCTCTTCTCTAATTAGAGAATATTTTATAAGATGACGAAGTTCAGATGCTTTGGAGATGTTCATGATCTTTTAACAAGGCATCATGCTATTCAACAAAGATTTTGACTTTTGCTGACTCTCATTGAAAATGAGTGGCATGTAGCTCAACTAAGTAAGGTGATGAATATTTTGATTTCTGAAAAATAAGAATTACAAAATATATTAAAAGACACAAAACCACAATATGTATAACAAAATGCTACAGAAACCATTCCAAGGTGAGTGTCTATTTCTATAACCAAATTGATATAATGAAATACATTTGTTTTTCTATAATGTATTGTGACTATTTTTCCCCTCCCTAGCTCAGAAGGGTATAACAAGGTGCAAATATTAGTACACACTTTGCCAAGAAGTTGTTAGTGGGCTGAGGTGGCAGCCGAACTTTTAAATAATCAATTTGCAAAAGAAATGTACCCACTTTTGGCAACAGGGGTGGATGAGGATGAGTCTAGCAGAAAGTTGAACACATATGCCACTCACCTCATAGCACCTCAATAGAAGTAACCCAGGAATCAGAATCTCAAAATATACTATCCACACTGCACAGGATTCAATAAGTTACCACTCATCATACCAAAAACCAAGATAGCCACAACTTGAATGAGAAATGATGCCAACATTGGAATAAATCAGATATTTTTAAAAATCTGACAAGGATTTTAAGAGTAGCTATTGCAAAAAAATTCTTCAATAAGCATTTGCTAATTATTTTGAAGCAAATGAATAAGTAGAAAAATCTCAGCTAAGAAATATATGTTATAAAGAAGAACTAAATAGAAATTTTAGAACTGGAGAATGCAATCAATGAAATTAAAAAACAAATACAACAGAAATGCTCACTGGAGAGGTTCAACATTAAAGTGGAAATGTCAGAGGACAGAATCAATGAGTTTGAGGACAGAGCACTACAATTTATCAAACATGAATGGAAAAAAAGAAGACTAAAAGGATTAACTGTGTCTAGAGGTTCTGTGGTAAAATGACAAAAGAGCTAAATTGATATTGTCAGACTTACGGTAATAAAGGAGAAAGAAGCAGTGGCATTATAAATGTATTGAAAAAAATGATGGAAAACTTTCCAAATATAATGAAAGATTTAGATCTATAAATTCAACAAGCTGTGTTATCCCTAAATAGAATAAACCCAAACATCATAGTTAAACTTCTGAAAACTGACAAGAAAATTCTTAAAAGTAGTTAGAAAATGAAGCATTATTTATAGAGAAGCACATATTCAAGAGACAGAAGATTTCTTATTCGAGAGACCAGAAGGAAGTAGAAATAGAAGAAAGGCCAACCATGAACTTTATATCTGGAAAAAACATGCTTCAGAAATGAAAGTATCAAAATATTATCAGAAAAAATGAAAACAGATCATTTTTGGTAGCATAAATACCCCTATGGATAAAGTTCTCTAAATAGAAAAGAAATGACAGGAAAAAAGGATGGAATTTCAGAAGAGAGAGAAGAACATCAGAAAGGACAAAAGTGGGAGAAAATGTAATATCTTAACTTCTGAATTTCTTAAATAAATATTTGATTGTTGAAGTAAAAATTACAACACAACATAATATGTTGCTCAATGTATGTTTGAAAATTATTTATTTTATATTTTAAAAATAAGGAGAATAAAATGACCCTAATGAAAGTAAGATTTCTATAGTTTTTTCAAAATTACAAAAGAAAATTCGAATTTGAACTATGTATGGTCTTATGAATGAAGAAAAGCAGATATTATTAATCATTTCCACAGACAAATAAAATGAAGTATAAAGATGTTTTATACAAGACCAAAGTCACCTTTCATATATACACAATGCCTGTTTTTTTCTGAATTGCTAGCAATTCTATGTCAATGGTATATGAAAAACAAAGAGTTTACTCTATTTTTTTTAATTAATTTTTATTGTTGGTTGTTCAAAACATTACATAGTTCTTGATATATCATATTTCACACTTTGATTCAAGTGGGTTATGAACTCCCATTTTTACCCCGTATACAGATTGCAGAATCACATCAGTTGCACATCCATTGATTTACATATTGCCATTATGGTGACTGTTGTATTCTGCTGCCTTTCCTATCCTCTACTATCCCCCCTCCCCCCCTCCCCTCCCCTCTTCTCTCTCTGCCCCCTCTACTGTAATTCATTTCTCCCCCTTATATTTTTCCCCCTTTCCCCTCACTTCCTCTTGTATGTAATTTTGTATACCCCTGAGGGTCTCCTTCCATTTACATGCAATTTCCCTTCTCTCTCCCTTTCCCTCCCACCTCTCATCCCTGTTTAATGTTAATCTTCTTCTCATGCTCTTCGTCCCTACTCTGTTCTTAGTTACTCTCCTTATATCAAAGAAGACATTTGGCATTTGTTTTTAAGGGATTGGCTAGCTTCACTTAGCATAATCTGCTCTAATGCCATCCATTTCCCTCCAAATTCTATGATTTTGTCATTTTTTAATGCAGAGTAATACTCCATTGTGTATAAATGCCACATTTTTTTTTATCCATTCATCTATTGAAGGGCATCTAGGTTGGTTCCACAGTCTTGCTATTGTGAATTGTGCTGCTATGAACATGGATGTAGCAGTGTCCCTATAGTGTGCTCTTTTTAGGTCTTTAGGGAATAGACTGAGTAGGGGAATAGCTGCGTCAAATGGTGGTTCCATTCCGAGGTTTCCAAGAAATCTCCATACTGCTTTCCAAATTGGCCGCACCAATTTGCAGTCCCACCAGCAATGTACAAGTGAACCCTTTTCCCCACATCCTTGCCAGCACTTGTTGTTGTTTGACTTCATAATGGCTGCCAATGGTATCTTAGGGTGGTTTTGATTTGCATTTCTCTGACTGCTAGAGATGGTGAGAATTTTTTCATGTACTTGTTGATTGATTGTATGTCCTCCTCTGAGAAATGTCTGTTCAGGTCCTTGGCCCATTTGTTGATTGGGTTATTTGTTATCTTATTGTCTAATTTTTTGAGTTCTTTGTATATTCTGAATATTAGGGCTCTGTCTGAAGTGTGAGAAGTAAAGATTTGTTCCCAGGATGTAGGCTCCCTATTTACCTCTCTTATTATTTCTTTTGCTGAGAAAAAACTTTTTAGTTTGAATAAGTCCCATTTGTTAATTCTAGTTATTAACTCTTGTGCTATGGGTGTCCTATTGAGGAATTTGGAGCCCGACCCCACAGTATGTAGATCATAGCCAACTTTTTCTTCTATCAGACGCCATGTCTCTGATTTGATATCAAGTTCCTTGATCCACTTTGAGTTAACTTTTGTGCATGGCGAGAGAAAGGGATTCAGTTTCATTTTGTTGCATATGGATTTCCAGTTTTCCCAGCACCATTTGTAGAAGATGCTATCCTTCCTCCATTGCATGCTTTTAGCCCCTTTATCAAATATAAGATAGTTGTAATTTTGTGGATTGGTTTCTGTGTCCTCTATTCTGTACCATTGGTCCACCCGCCTGTTTTGGTACCAGTACCATGCTGTTTTTGTTACTATTGCTCTGTAGTATAGTTTGAAGTCTGGTATAGCTATACCGCCTGATTCACACTTCCTGCTTAGCATTGTTTTTGCTATTCTGGGTCTTTTATTTTTCCATATGAACTTCATGATTGCTTTCTCTATTTCTACAAGAAATGCCGTTGGGATTCTGATTGGCATTGCATTAAACCTATAGAGAACTTTTGGTAATATCGCCATTTTGATGATGTTAGTTCTACCTATCCATGAACAGGGTATATTTTTCCATCTTCTAAGATCTTCTTCTATTTCTCTCTTTAGGGTTCTGTAGTTTTCATTGTATAAGTCTTTCACCTCTTTTGTTAGGTTGATTCCCAAGTACTTTATTTTATTTTTTTGAGGATATTTATTGAGAATGGAGTGGTTGTCCTCATTTCCATTTCAGAGGATTTGTCACTGATATACAGGAATGCCTTTGATTTATGCGTGTTGATTTTATATCCTGCCACTTTGCTGAATTCATTTATTAGCTCTAATAGTTTCTTTGTAGACCCTTTTGGGTCTGCTAGGTATAGAATCATGTCATCTGCAAATAGTGATAATTTGAGTTCTTCTTTTCCTATTTTTATGCCTTTAATTTCTTTCATCTGTCTAATTGCTCTGGCCAGTGATTCGAGAACTATGTTGAACAGAAGTGGTGAGAGAGGGCATCCCTGTCTTGTTCCAGATTTTAGAGGGAATGCCTTCAGTTTTTCTCCATTCAGAATGATGCTAGCCTGAGGCTTAGCATAGATAGCTTTTACAATATTGAGGTATGTTCCTGTTATCCCTAGTTTTTCTAGAGTTTTGAACATAAAGGGATGCTGTACTTTGTCGAATGCTTTTTCCGCATCTATCGAGATGATCATATGGTTCTTATTTTTAAGCCTATTGATGTGGTGAATAACATTTATTGATTTCCGTATATTGAACCAACCTTGCATCCCAGGGATAAATCCTACCTGATCATGGTGCACAATTTTTTTGATATGTTTTTGTATCCGGTTCGCCAGAATTTTATTGAGGATTTTTGCATCTAGGTTCATTAGAGATATTGGTCTGTAGTTTTCTTTCTTTGAAGTGTCTTTGTCTGGTTTAGGAATCAGGGTGATGTTGGCCTCGTAGAATGAATTTGGAAGTTCTCCCTCTTTTTCTATTTCCTGAAATAGCTTGAAAAGTATTGGTATTAGTTCCTCTTTAAAGGTTTTGTAAAACTCTGCTGTATACCCATCCGGTCCTGGGCTTTTCTTAGTTGGTAGTCTTTTGATGGTTTCTTCTATTTCCTCAATTGATATTGGTCTGTTTAGGTTGTCAATATCCTCCTGACTCAATCTGGGCAGATCATAGGACTTAAGAAATTTATTGATGCCTTCACTATCTTCTATTTTATTGGAGTATAAGGATTTAAAATAATTTCTGATAATCTTCTGTATTTCTGAAGTGTCTGTTGTGATATTGCCTTTTTCATCCCGTATGCTAGTAATTTGAGTTCTCTCTCTTCTTCTCTTTGTTAGCGTGGCTAAGGGTCTGTCAATCTTTTTTATTTTTTCAAAGAACCAACTTTTAGTTTTGTCAATTTTTTCAATTGTTTCTTTTGTTTCGATTTCATTAATTTCATCTCTGATTTTAATTATTTCTTGCCTTCTACTTCTTTTGCTGTTGTTTTGCTCTTCTTTTTCTAGGATTTTGAGATGAAGTATTAGATCATTTATTTGTTGGTTTTTTCTTTTTTAAGGAATGAACTCCAAGCAATAAATTTTCCTCTTAGAACTGCTTTCAATGTGTCCCATAGATTCCGATATGTTGTGTCTGTGTTTTCATTTATCTCTAAGAATTTTTTAATTTCCTCCTTGATGTCTTCTATAACCCATTGATCATTCAGTAACCTATTGTTCATTCTCCAAGTGATGCGTGATTTTTCCTTACTTCTTTTATTGTTGATTTTCAATTTCATTCCATTATGATCAGATAAGATGCATGGTATTATCTCTACTCCTTTATATTGTCTAAGAGTTGCCCTGTGACATAGTATATGATCTATTTTTGAGAAGGATCCATGTGCTGCTGAGAAAAAAGTGTAACTGCTTGATGTTGGGTGGTATATTCTATATATGTCAATTAAGTCTAGGTTATCAATTATGTTATTGAGTTTTATAGTTTCCTTATTCAACTTTTGTTTGGAAGATCTGTCCAGTGGTGAGAGAGGTGTGTTGAAGTCTCCCATGATTATTGTATGGTGGTCTATTAGACTCTTGAACTTGAGAAGAGTTTGTTTGATGAACATAGCTGCACCATTAATTGGGGCATATATATTTATGATTGTTATGTCTTGTTGGTGTATGGTTCCCTTGAGCAGTATGTAGTGTCCCTCTTTATCCCTTTTGATTAACTTGGCTTGAAATCTATTTTATTTGATATGAGTATGGACACTCCTGCTTGTTTCCGAAGTCCATATGAGTGATATGATTTTTCCCAACCTTTCACCTTCAGTCTATGTGTGTCTTTTCCTATCAAATGCATCTCCTGAAGGAAGCATATTGTTGGGTCTTGTTTTGTGATCCATTCTACTACCCTGTGTCTCTTAATTGGTGAGTTTAAGCCATTAACATTTAGGGTTATTATTGAGATATGGGTTGTTCTTCCAGTCATATTTGTTTATTTATGTTACTAAACATGGTTTGTTTTCCTCTTTGATTATTCCCCCCCCTTACTGTACTACCTCCTGCTGTTGGTTTTCATTGATATTTTCCATTTCCTCTTCCTGTAATATTTTGCCAAGGATGTTTTGAAGAGATGGTTTTCTAGCTGCAAATTCTTTTAACTTTTGTTTATCATGGAAGGTTTTAATTTCATCTTCCATCCTGAAGCTTAATTTCGCTGGATACACAATTCTTGGTTGGAACCCATTTTCTTTCAGTGTTTGAAATATGTTATTCCAGGATCTTCTAGCTTTCAGAGTCTGTGTTGAAAGATCTGCTGTTATCCTGATTGGTTTACCCCTAAATGTAATCTGCTTCCTTTCTCTTGTAGCTTTTAAAATTCTCTCCTTATTCTGTATGTTGGGCATCTTCATTATAATGTGTCTAGGTGTGGATCTCTTATGATTTTGCACATTCGGCATTCTGTAGGCTTCTAGGATTTGGGATTCTGTCTCAATCTTCAAGTCTGGGAAGTTTTCTCGTATTATTTCATTGAATAGATTGCTCATTCCTTTGGTTTGGACCTCTATACCTTCCTGTATCCCAATGACTCTTAAGTTTGGTCTCTTTATGTTATCCCATATTTCTTGAATGTTCTGCTCATGGTTTCTTAACAGTTTTGCTGAGCTGTCTATGTTCTTCTCCAGTTGAAATACTTTGTCTTCATTGTCTGATGTTCTATCTTCTAAGTGTTCTACTCTGCTGGTAGTATTCTCAATTGAGTTTTTAAGTTGGTTTATTGCTTCCTGCATTTCTAGGATTTCTGTTTGTTTGTTTTTTATAACCTCTATCTCCCTGTATAATTGATCTTTTGCTTCTTGGATTTGTTTATGTAATTCATTGTCGAAGTGGTCGAAGTGGTCTTTCATTGTCTGATTTTGCTGTCTAATGTCTTCCTTGAGACTCCAGATCATCTGAAGCATGTATATCCTGAATTCTTTATCTGACATTCCATCTGCTGCAGATATTACCTCTTCTAAAGTTGAGTTGACCTCCATTGCTTGTGGTCCTTTCTTTCCTTGTCTTTTCATAGTGATCGCATTTCTTTCTGCTTGGTGAAAGTGTTGTGTTATTGATTTTTCCCCCTATATATTTATATTGCTCTTGTATAGTTGCAAAGTCTCCCTCGCAGGCTTTGGCGGTGGTTCTGCCCCTCCTCCAATTGGGGCAATGTGCCTACCACGCCGGCAGGCCGCTGGGCCTGTACTTTCGGTGGGCCTGTTCTTTCGGTGGTCGCAGGTCCGCCTACCTTGCAGGCACGGGCGGCGGCTCAGACCCTCTGCAGGCCACTGGGCCTGTTCTTCCAATGGGTCGCAGGTCCGCCTACCTTGGAGGCGCGAGCAGCGGCTCTGCTCCTTCGCTGGCCGCTAGGCCTGTTCTGTCTGTCGGTTGCAGGTCTGTCTACCTAGCAGGCGCTGGTGGCGGCTCTGCCCCTCCCCCAACCGGGGCCATGTGTCTGGCGGGCCACTGGGCCTGTTTTGTCGGTGGTCACGGTTCCGCCTACCTTGCAGGCGCGTAGAGCAGCTGTGCCCCTCCACGGGTTGCTGGGCCTGACCTGCTGGTGGGTGGCAGGTGCGCCTACCTTGCAGGCGCGGGGGGTGGCTCTGTTGCTCCGCGGGTTGCTGGGCCTGATCTCGAGTTTACTCTATTTTTCCCTCTTTAAAAGAGAATTAGTTAATTTTCCAGGAGTGATGGAAACTATATAAAACAGGCTTTGATAATGGTTGTACAACTGTTAACTAAAATTCATGGAAGCTTAAAATGCGTGTGTCTAATGGTATATAGATTAAATCTCAATATTGCTGTTGAAAAAGAGAGATAATTAGTGTAAAATGCCAATAAAGCAAAACTTCAAGGACAAAAGCTAATTTCTGGTTTATTTCCTGAAGTTCATAAAGATATGTCTTATGTCATGGAGATTCATTGAAATTCAAGCAAGAATCGGGGCAGTTCGTTTGTATAATTTTGCACTAGGCTTCATTGCTGTGCCAAATTTATTTCTTTAAAACATTTTGTGGACTGTTTTGATTGAGAAAGAAATGCGTATAAACATTCAGCAAAGTAGCAGGATATGAAATCAATACCCATAAATCAAATGTATTTCTATACATTAGTGATGAATCCTCTGACAGAGAAATTAGGAAAACTACCCCATTCACAATAGTCTCAATAAAATAAAATACTTGGAAATCAAAAAAAAAAAAAAAAAGAGGTGAAATACCTCTACAATGAAAACTACAGAATACTAAAGAATGAAATTGAAGAAGACTTTTGAAGATGGAAAGATCTCCTATGCTCTTGGATAGTCAAAATTAATATTGTCAAAATGGCCATACTACCCAAAGTGTTATACAGATTCAATGTGATTCCAATTAAAATCCCAATGTCATTTCTTATAGAAATAAAAAAAAGCAATCATGAAATTCATTTGGAAAAATAAGAGACCAAGAATAGCCAAAGCAATCCTTAGCAAGAAGAGTGAAACAACTGGCATCACTATACCAGACCTTAAACTATACGAAGCTATAGTAATAAAAATAGCATGGTATTGGCACCAAAATAGACATGTAGACTAATGTACAGAATAGAAGATACAGAGACAAACCCACATAAATTCAGTTATCTCATACTAGACAAAGGTGCCAAAAACATACATTGGAGAAAAGATAGCCTCTTCAACAAATGGTGCAGCAAATGAAACTAAACCATATGCAGCAAATGAAACTAAACCTCTGTCTCTCACTATGCACAAAACTCAACTCAAAATGGATCAAGGAACTAGGAATTAGTCCAGAGACTCTGTGCCTAATAGAGAAAAAAGTAGGCCTAAATCTTCATTGTGTTGGATTAAGAATTAATAAATGAGATGGGCTGAAACTAAACAGCTTCTTCTAAGCAAAAGAAATAATTAATGAGGTGAAGAAAGAGCCTACATTTTTTAAAATTTTAATTTGTTATATATTACATTTTTCATATCTCTGTTTGTACACAAAGTAGAGTCATATCCTTCATGTCTTCATACATACATACATACATGTCTTATTCCACTGTCTTTCCTACCCTTTACCTCCTCCCCTCCCCCTATCTAAAGTTCCCCTTTGCCCTATCTAAAGTTCATTTAATCTCCCACCCATCCCACTCCCAGCATATTATGAATCAGCATCCTTAAATCAGAGAAATCATTCAGCATTTGGATTTTTGGGATTGGCTAATTTCACTTAGCATTATATTCTCCAGCTCCATCCATATACCTGCAAATGCCATGATTTTATTCTCTTTTAATGCTGAATAATATTCTACTGTGTATATATATATACACAACATTTTCTTTATCCATTTATCTACTGAAGGGCATCTAGGTCAGTTCCACAGTTTAGCTATTGTGAATTGTGCTGCTATAAACATTGATGTGGCTATGTCCCTATGGTATGCTATTTAAGTCCTTTGGGTATAGACTGAGGAGAGGGATGGCTGGGTCAAATGATGATTCCATTCCCAGTTTTCCATGGAATCTCCATACTGCTTTCTATATTGGCTGCACCAATTTGCAGTCCCATCAGCAAAATATGAGTGTGCCTTTTTCCCTACATCCTCGCCAACACTTATTCTTATTTGTATTCTTAATAGCTGCCATTCTGACTAGCGTGAGATGAAATCTTTGAGTAGTTTTGATTTGCATTTCTCTAATTGCTAGAGATGTTGAACATTTTTTTATAAAAAAACTTGAGTGATTGTATATCATCTTCTGAGAAGTGTCTGTTCAGTTCCTTGGCCCACTTATTGATTGGGTTACTTGTTTTTCTGGTGTTAAGATTTTTGAGTTCTTTATATATTCTAGAGATTAATGCTCTATCTGACATGTGTGTGGTAAGAATCTGTTCCCAATTAGTAGGCTTTCTATTCAATTTGTTGATTGTTTCTTTTTCTGAGAAGAAGCTTTTTAGTTTGAATCCATCCCAGAGAGTCTACATTTTGGGAGCAAATTTTTGCCACACATATCAGATAAAGCACTAATCTCCAGAATATATAAAGAAATCAAAAAAACTTAACACCAAAAAAACAAACAACCCAATCAATAAATGGGCTAAGAAGCAGAACAGACACTTCTCAGAAGATATGCATTCAATCAATGAATGTATGAAAAAATGTTAAACATTTCTAGTAATTAGAGAAATGCAAATCAAAACTACTATAAGATTTCATCTCACACCAGTCAGAATGGCTGTTATCAAGAATACAGACAATAGGGGCTGGAGTTGTAGTTCAGTGGTAGAGTGCTTGCCTTGCAAGTATGAGGCCCTGGGTTTGACCCTCAGCACCACATAAAAAATAAATAAATTAAATAAAGGTATACAAAATACAATAATATTTTTTTAAAAATGCAGGCAACAATAAATGTTGATGAGGGAAAAGTGGGAGAAAAGTCACACTCATACATTGCTGATGGGACTGCAAATTATTTGAACCAATCTGGAATGCAGTATGAAGATTCCTTAGAAACCCTGGAGTGAAACCATCATTTGACCCAGCTATCCCACTCCTCTGTCTTTACCCAAAGGACTTAAAAACAGCGTACTACAGTAACAGCCACATCAATGTTCATAGCAGCTCAATTCACCATAACTAAACTGTGGAATCAACCTAAATGCCCTTCAATAGATGAATGGTTAAAGAAACTGTGGTATATATACACAATGGAATATTACTCAGCATTAAAAGAGAATAAAATATGGCATTTGCAGGTAAATGGATGGAGTTGGAGAATATCATGCTAAGTGGTAAGCCAGTCCCAAAAAACCAAAGGCTGAATGTTCTTTCTGATAAGTTCTTTCTGATTCATAGGGGGGTGGGGGGAATAGGGGAACTTTGATTGGGCAAAGGGGAGGGAGTGGTGGGAGGGAGCATGGGGGCAGGAAAGATGATGGAATGAGGTGGACATTATTACCCTAGGTACATGTATGACTGCATGTAGATGCAATGCTACATTGTGTACAACTAGAGAAATAAAAAGTTGTGCTGCAATTGTGTACAATGAATCAAAATGCATTCTGCTGACATATATACCTAATTAAAATAAATAAATCAATTTTTAAAAATAAATAAAAATGAAATAGTGTTTTATTCTTCTTCTATATAGAAAGAGTATATAAATAAAACCAAATATCTTTTGAGCTTTTGCCCTAGAATTCCTTCTTTCCCTGTTGGTACTGCAGAGGATTATACATGAAGAAAATTAACATTCACTTCTTGAATCACTAATATGATCACTTATCATGATATTCTCCAACTCCATCCATTTACCTGCAAATGCCATATTTTATTCTCTTTTAATGCTGAGTAATATTCCATTGTGTATATATACCACAGTTTCTTTAACCATTCATCTATTGAAGGGCATTTAGGTTGCTTAGTTATGGTGAATTGAGCTGCTATGAACATTGATGTGGCTGTTATTGTAGTACGCTGTTTTTAAGTCCTTTGGGTAAAGACAGAGGAGTAGGATAGCTGGGTCAAATGATGGTTTCATCCCAGGGTTTCCAAGGAATCTTCATACTGCATTCCAGATTGGCCCAAACAAAAATTTTAGCTCACGGCAATCCAAAATGAATCAATTTCTTTAATAATAAGGGTAAAATGTAGTTATTGTATTATGTTTGTAGTCCGTTAGAATTGTTATGCTTGACACTTCCTTTTGTAGCTTTCTTGTCAATTCTACATAGTAGTGAACAGTATTTCATGGGGTAGAGAAGGGCAACCTGAGGGGAATTATAAGCAAAGGAGTAGATCATGAAATATAATATATGATTTTCACTTACTAGGGGTGGAAAGAGGTCTTTTCACAGAAGGAAAAAAAAATCAAAAATATCAACTCTAAATCTCTTTGAGGTATCTATTATTACTCTAAATAGTTAAGTAATATTAATGAAACATAATATGTCAATAATTGAAGGAACATGGAGTCGGGAACCAACTGAACAAGAACCTCATGCCATCTTAATGGCAGGTGAGTCATAATCTCTCTGAACTGACTTCTTTTTCTGAACTAGAAAATAGAATTAATAACACTATTACCTTAAGGATTTGATATGGTAATGAACATGATGGGTCTTGATACAGTATAAATTTTAATATGAAGTTGGGATAATGATTGTTATTTCAGAAATTATTTTAAATTATAATACAATGGAATTTCATTCTGGATAATGTACATATTCCAGGTAGTGTTTGTGATTTACTCAGCTTTTTTTGTCACTGTGACCAACAGATCTGACAAGAACAATTAGAGGAGAAAGTTTATTTTGGCTCATTGTTTCAGAGTTAAAGTCCATAGATGGCTGAGACTCCATAGCTCCGGGTCCAAGGTAAAGTAGAACATCGTGGTGCAAGGGCATGGCGGAGGAAAGCAGCTCAAGACCTGGCAAAAGGAAGCAGGGAAAGAAAGCTCTGCTCACCCAGGACAGAAAATAAATCCCAAAGGCACACTCATGGTGTCATACCTCCTGCAACCACATCCTACCTGCCTACAGCTACCACCCAGTTACTCCACTTAAGTGGATTGATCCACTAATTAGGTTACAACTGCTAATCATTTCGCCTCTGAATTTTCTTGCATTGCCTCACATGAGATTTGAGGGATACCACGTATTCCAACCATAAGAGTTTTATAATAGAAAATAATGTTATTAATCAATTTGATTTTTCTAAAATTAATAACTAGCGTTAACATTCCTTTAGAATGCCTTTTTGTTCATGTAAATGGGTTTTTGTAAAAGACAGCAGGTAAGCTTACAACCTTTAGCTGGAACTACAAATAGTTAAAAATGACCAAGGAGATAGATAGCTAGAAGTATAGGGGTTATCAAAAAAACTGAAGCCAAGCGCCTGAGGGTTAGCTCTTTACTGTCAGTTGTTTACAATTTGGCTGAAGTTCAGCACTGCTTAAAAGATATAATATACTGTCAATCTCAAAAATGCTTCATTTCCATTTATAGATAAATAAACTGAACAATAACTTAATGATGTGACTAATCTTCATTGCTATCAATTAATGAAATGTATTTGATCTAGATTCTGCATGGAAAGGCCAAAACCCATTTTCTTTCCACACTCTACATTAACCCAAAAAGCCAGGAATTCCTCCTATAAATCTGGGCTTTCCGTGATGTTATTTGCTTCTATTTGATGGTTAAGCTTTAACTCTAATACTAATTCTCCTACTAGCCTCCAACTTAGGCAAAACACCCACTAAATCTTCATGACACACTAAGAACAAAAGGCCAGATTACTCCTAGATGGCTATTATGAAGTAAATGAGTACAGGAGCAAGTGAAAGATCCCCCCACCCATTTCTCAGAAATGTGAGAATGCAGAATCAAATATTAGACAATTGGGCATCTTGGAAAGACACACCTCATAATGGCCATCTGGCTACTCTTTGGAAGGCAGGCTGTAGTTGGGGGTAAGAACTTCACTGACTATGATTCCACTGATAAGCCCACCATCCCAATGAAGATGGTGGCGCTCTCCCATACAAATAAATTAACCAGGAGATATTCACCTTCAAAGACAAAAAGATTATTTTCACCTTAGAAAATATTTATAATCAGCATCAGCTATTGGCATGACCAGAATCAAGAGTCAGGTTGGTAAAGTCATTGGGCCATTCTACCACAGCATGAAAAGGCTCACTTGTGTGTGATTGTATGTGTTTATGAATTTGCATGTTTATGTACTCATGGTTTTTATTTGTTCATTTGCTAGGCAGGCAGTGCTTATAAGGCCAGATTTATAAATGTGACTCTTATGGTACACAGATTAGCTTTTCTACAACCAGTCCCCACTAATCCATCTCATTCAACTTTTCACAAGTCATAGAAGGTCAGGACAGAAAATATGAATGACACAAAGAAAGCCATATCAACTATTAGAAAGAAAATAATTATGATCAAAAAAATGTATGTATCAAAGGGGCATTATCTGTCAGAAGCATAAAGATCCTTTTTTCTATAGAAAACATTATTAGGCCTTGTCTCTAATGCTTAAGACACTTTCTTTTTTTTAATATTTATTTATTTTTTAGTTTTTGGCAGACACAACATCTTTGTACGTGGTGCTGAGAATCGAACCTGGGCTGCACGCACACCGGGCAAGCACGGGCAAGCATGCTTCCGCTTGAGCCACATCCCCAGCCCTTAAGACACTTTCTTGATGTGAGAATTATTCTTCAAGTAGACTTGGCCATTATAAGATTGTTCAGATAGGTTACATTTTGATGGCACTCAGAGTATTTAAACATCTGGAGATCTATCGGACTTTATAAATAAAGATATTAGAGGGAGAACATCCAGGAAAATACATTATACACATTGTATCATCTCCAAACCTGCCCACAGCCCCTTCAGAAACACAGACTTATCTGTAAAAGCTAGAAGAGACTCAAGACTGTAGTCAGTTGGCACAGGCATCAGATGTCTGATGTTCCATAGAAATAAGATTGTTAGAGAACAAGAAAGCAAAGGTAGTAAAGTAAATGGATCGGTATAGAGGAGAAAGGAGCAGAAGCAGAAACTAGAGACAAAGGGCCTCTGAAAGCAATAGAAAAGGTAAACAGAGGTAGAAATTAAGATATCTGGAGAGAGAGTAGAGACGAGACAGAGGAGATGCAATTCTTATCTCTATATAGTTTTCCAGCTTCTAGATTCCATATCCAGATCTTTGATAGCATGGTGTCCTTAAAGTAATCTTCACCTTATTCCCTGATTGGCAGATTCATTTAAATAAGTTTCTTTCCTTTGTATTCCAAAGACAAATGCATATCCTCAACTGCATAAATCCCTTCATACAAGGTCCACATCTTCCTGGAGTAGTCTCTTTAATCTTCACCAAACTCCTGTGGAGTCAATACCAGCACTCTCCACATTGTTATAGAAACTGTGAAATATATTTCACAAACCAGACTTAGTGAACTTGAGCATAAACTGAGAATGTCCTTAGCCAACCAGACTGTGTGGTAGTAAGACTCATTACACATGTGGGACAGAAGTCCAAAGGGCCAAAATTCCTTAGAGATCTGACCACAACAAAGAATCAGGAGGTCTAGACCACTTTTCTTCTGTGTTTTCGTAACTCGTCCTTTTGCAATTGTATTAATATTAAACACTATTGGTTATAAAATCACAGACACACACACCCAAAGACAAAGGTGACCCATGATTCTACATAAATAATGACCAAACACTATATCCACAATGTGAGCAATGCAATTAGGATCTTTAAAATAAGAAAATGAACAAACTATGCAAGTTTAAAAGAAATTCCTTCCAACTCCAGGACATTAATCATGGACAATCATGGACAACAAGCTGTCTCTGCAGCTATTATTGCTGATGCCACAGACCTAGAGCAATGGATACAGCAAAGCTGACCTGACCTAGCTGTCTGCCCTCTGAGCTCAAGTTCTGATGGAACAGAGACTTGACCCTTTAGAAAGACAAGTCATCTCTACTGGAAAGAGTGGTGAAGTATTTCTATGCCTATAGTTTACATCTACAGTATCCAAAGAGTCTCTGACCATCTGATATGGAGGGGGAGGGCAGTATAAGTTACTGTCTTTAAGGACAATATAATCAGTTTTTCTTTCTCCCTCATACACCTTATCTAGTGCAGGATTTAGTACCAACCAATTTAGTTGGTACAAAATTTTTCAATTTTACTCTCTTTCCAGTATTGCTTATCTAGATTAGTGGTTGTAAGAATGAACTCTAGCAACAGATGGACTTGTTTTTCAATGTTGACTGTATCACTGACTAGCTGATGAGTTATTGAGCATCTTGGGCATCTTGGAAAGACACACCTCATAATGGCCATCTGGCTACTCTTTGGAAGGCATGACCACGGATGAGTTATTGAGCCTCTCTGGCTCTCATCGTAAATGAAGATACTGATACTGCTGGTTATCAGTGATGAGTACTGCACCCTCACATGTTGAAGAATGACATTAGAGAAGCACACTGAGGCAAGCATATAAAGCAGGGTTTACTTAGAAAAGAGTAACATATAGACTCTCCCTGGTAGGGAGAAGAGGGCCATAGCTAGTATCCTGGTATCCCAAGAAGTGACAGCATCCTGCCTTTATATATATATATATATATATATATATATATATATATATATATGTCCTAGGCTTCCTTTGTTCTCGTGTTCTGTTCCCCTTACCTTCCTCCTTACTTCATACTTGACTAGGCTCAGGAGATGCTCAGGTGGGATGGCCAAAAGGTGAGAAGCACTTGGGCTGGAAAGGCCAAGCAGGAAGGGGGTATAATTAACACCTCTCTGTAGGGACAATCCCTGGACAGGTTACCTTGGCAGCAGGTTGGAGCAGGGGCAGGTTATCTTGATTAGGATGGAGGTAGGACTCTGAAGGCATTGGCATTTCAATCTCTCTCCAACTTCTCAAATTGGCCTCCTTGATCCTATCTGACCTGATTTACCTATCTATACTGATTGCCTCTTTTAATTCAGGCTTCAATACTAATATCTAACTAATTGGTCTATAGAGAGGAATGCATAAGCTCCACACATGTAAAGTGTATGTGGGCCTAGTACAAATTCAATTTTGATAAAAACTTGCTGTTATAGTAAATAACAAAGTTTAGGACAGGCTTATGAGGGCATTCTCCAGGAAGAGAATGAGAAGTAAACTGGGTATGTATTTTTTTAAACTTCTATAAAGAAGAGGGAGAACGGAGGAGATTGGGAGTGGTAGTTTCAATAGTTTCTGAGGAATTTCTACTCAGTCCAAATGAGGTTCACAACTATGTCATGGAATTCTCAATGAGAGAAGGCTAAACCTGTGTACACACACGTACATCTTTCTATATAAGGGGATACTGTCTTGGAGAGCTTTTCATCCTTATAAAGACATCTTATTTTCTATAAGCTTTTTTCTTGCCTAGACATAATCTATTTTTCCACTTCAGTTTGGTGGGTGTCCAAGTAACAAGTGACAAGAAGTGACAACTGAGAGCAATGAACATTAGTTTGCAATGAATATCTTTAAATATCTCCCCAATCTTTGAGCAAGCTCCTCAGGAAAGGGCCTCTTCTAATGTCCCATTTTATTCCTTTTGATCAGTTGATTCATATCTGGTTGAGGATAAGTAAAAAAAAATCAGAGACTTGATCTGGATTTCAGAAGACAATACATGCAATTGTTTCTGCAATCAGAAACACAACTGGTTTATTTCTAGTATTCTACCTCAGTGCGGACCTTTATTTTATTATCAGCCTTTAGCTTAATTTGAATACCTAGCTCTGCTAGAGGAACCAGAAATGTTATACTCCTAACTGGAATAATAATGGTACATGCCTCAGGGCCCTCACGGATGTGTCAATGAGCAAGTGATTTACCATAGGCAGAGAGTATCTGCTGCCCTCTTGAAGGTCTTGTGCTGTTACAGATGAAGATAACATTGCCCAAGGCATATTCCAAGGCAGACGAGAAGATCTGAAACAAACAAAAAGGTTTCAGGGTCATTTTTGAAAATTCACAACATGTGGAAAATGCTATACCCTGTACCTAGGCAGGAAGGTCCTAAAGCAAGAGCAAAAATAGAGATGGAGAAGTTCTACAATAAAGAAACCTGATTCCCAAACTAATAGGGCCATTCCCTATCCCCAATTAATTCCTGTCAATGTTCGGGGAGCTAATATTCTGTAAATAATATTTTGCATTCATAATTTACAAATAAAAATTTTGGAATATGTACAAAAGGTTAATTAAGGATCTCTTAAATAAACCTCAAGAAGAGTAAGATTGGTGAAGTGGATACATTCCAATAAAAAGGCTTCACAACCCAGGCAGTAAAATATTGACTGGAGGGATGCAGCCTGCTATGGAAGTGTGATATGCCATGCTATAAGGTCCACATTTATCTTTTTCCCAATTTTTATTCTAGTGAAACATTTGAGATGTTTATGCTATTATATACAAATGGAATTGTGATTTGTGCTTTTTCCAATATACACATCTGACTTCATGTACCAGGAATCATCTTGTGCCAAAAATGTTTGAAGAACAGATAGAAGCCAGGCATAATTTGGTCCTACCAAGAAATTCAGTTAGTACAGTGTCAGCCTCACATATGCCTTTATAGCTGTGCTCTCCTGAGACTCGGAAGATAACACATTTGACAGAAATAAAATAAAAAAAAATTGTAGTCAGGAGGTTTGGTTTTAATCCTTTTGAGTCACTAATTTTGTGATCCTGGTCAAGCAAATAAAATTCTCCTTTTTTATTAAATAAATACTTAGAGAGCTGTTGTCCATTGAGATAAAATATATGAAAATACTTCACACTGCATCTGATTTACAGTAGATACTCAACAAATTTAAGTCAATGTAATATCACTGGTGAGCACAGAGATAGCACCAAAATAGTCAAAAGATCATCCCGAGACGTGGTTGAAATTAGAGGTCAAAACAAAAATGACCAACCATCCCAGCTCAGTTTGCCAGGGATTGTCATTATTTTGGTGCTTAAAGTATTTTTTTATCATCATCTGGGGAAACCCCTCATTCCTGGGTGAACTGGAATGGTTGGTCAACCTACCTTCACATCCAGAATGGAGTGCAAATGACCAGGGACATGGTAACATTAGGAAGAGTGGTCCTGATATTGACCAATATTTTTCAGGCAGGGATTTCCTGACCAAATGGCCAAACAGATTTCAGAGTGCGAGTAGTGAAGCCTGGAGGTGGAGGTCAGTGGACACACCTGACTTTCCTGAGGGAAACTAAGGAGTCAGCTACTGCTATCAGAGAGCAATTATACAAAAGTAATGTCTTAAATGACTGCAGTGATAAGACTAGAGAGAATAGTGGGAAAAGAATTTTCTCCTCAATGAATAATGCTAAGAAAATTATTATTCATGATGCAAAAGAAAATATCCTGCCTCAGATGATACACAAGAGTTAACAACTTAGAAGCCTAGATTTAGAATAAAAAATAAGCATTTTAGAAGAATATAAAGAAAAAAAGCTTGACAAAAGACTTTTTTGTTTTTTTGCTACCAAAAGCAATATACAGATTTAATGCAATCCCCATGAACTAGAAAAAAGAAGTCCTCAAATTCATTGAATAATAAGAGTCCCAGAACAGCCATAGCAATCCTGAGCAAGAAGAGTGATGCAGGAGGCATCATGATACCTGATCTCAAATTACACTACAGAGCTATAGTGTAACATGTCTACTGGCATCAAAATAGACTTGAAGACCAATGGAACAGAACCGAAGACACAGAGACAAACCATACTTATAGTCATCTAATGTGTGACAAAAGTGCCAAAAATGTATGTTAGAGAAAAGATAACCTTTTTAACAAATGATGTTGGGAAAACTGGATATTCATATGTAAAAGAATGAAACTATATCCCTCTGACTCTCACCCTGCACAAAAGTCAACTCAAAGTAGATCAAAGACTTCAGAATTAGACCAGAAACTTTGCAACTGCTAGAAGAAAACAAAAGCTCAACATTCCACCATATTGGAGCAGGTACCGACTTCCTTAACAAGACCCCTCAAACTCAAGAAATAAAACCAAGAATCAATAAATGGGATGCCAACAATTTAAAAACTTCTGTATAGCAAAGGAAAAACTTCTTAAATAAGCTAAAAACAGAGAAAGATTGACAAAATGACAATTTGAAAATGGAAAAATTCCATGAACACAGTGAGCAGTTGAGCCATAATTGGGAAGCGGTATTTACAACATATCAAATCTATAAAGTACTTGCATTAAGAATATGTTCAGGGACTGGGGATGTGGCTCAAGCGGTAGCGCGCTCACCTGGCATGCATGCGTGCGGCCAGGATTCGATCCTCAGCACCACATACAAACAAAGATGTTGTGTCCGCCGAAAATTAAAAAAAAAAAATTCTCTCTCTCTCTAAAAAAAAAAAAAAGAATGTGTTCAGAACTCAATAACTCCATAGGAAGAGGCCAGCAATGCAGTAGACACAGGATAGGAATAGGGCATTTGCAGAAGAAACATGAGTGGCAAAAGCACATTTTAAAAATATAAATATAAATAATAATATAAAATATAAAATAATAATCTAATCTAATTATAATATAATACAATCATATTTATATATGATATTTGTAAAATAATATATAATATCTATTTATATATAACATATTTATATATAATACATAAAATATAAAATAATAATATTAAATATAAATATCTATGATTATATAATTATATATAAATATAAAATAATATAAATATAAATAAACACTACAAAGAGATAACATTTTATACAAGGAAGACAATCAAATTAAAAAGCTTGTCAAAGAGTTAATAAATAGAATCAACAAATGGGACTTACTCAAACTAAAAAGTTTTTTCTCAGCAAAAGAAACAATAAGAGAGGTAAATAGGGAGCCTACATCCTGGGAACAAATCTTTACTCCTCACACTTCAGATAGAGCCCTAATATCCAGAGTATAAAAAGAACTCAAAAAATTAAACAACAAGATAACAAATAACCCAATCAACAAATGGGCCAAGGACCTGAACAGACACTTCTCAGAGGAAGACATACAATCAATCAACAAGTACATGAAAAAAATGTTCACCATCTCTAGCAGTCAGAGAAATGCAAATCAAAACCACCCTAAGATACCATCTTACTCCAGTAAGATTGGCAGCCATTATGAAGTCAAACAACAACAAGTGCTGGCAAGGATGTGAGGAAAAGGGTACACTTGTTCATTGTTGGTGGGACTGCAAATTGGTGCAGCCAATCTGGAAAGCAGTATGGAGATTTCTTGGAAAGCTGGGAATGGAACCACTATTTGACCCAGCTATTCCCCTTCTCGGTCTATTCCCTAAAGACCTAAAAAGAGCATGCTACAGGGACACTGCTACATCGATGTTCATAGCAGCACAATTCACAGTAGCAAGACTGTGGAACCAACCTAGATACCCTTCAATAGACGAATGGATTAAAAAAAATGTGGCATTTATACACAATGGAGTATTACTCTGCATTAAAAAATGACAAAATCATAGAATTTGGAGGGAAATGGATGGCATTAGAGCAGATTATGCTAAGTGAAGCCAGCCAATCCCTAAAAAACAAATGCCAAATGTCTTCTTTGATATAAGGAGAGTAACTAAGAACAGAGTAGGGACGAAGAGCATGAGAAGAAGATTAACATTAAACAGGGATGAGAGGTGGGAGGGAAAGGGAGGGAGAAGGGTAATTGCATGTAAATGGAAGGAGACCCTCAGGGGTATACAAAATTACATACAAGAGGAAGCAAGGGGAAAGGGAAAAATAATACAAGGGGGAGATATGAACTACAGTAGAGGGGGTAGAGAGAGAAGAGGGGAGGGGAGGGGAGGGGAGGGGGGATAGTAAAGGATAGGAAAGGCAGCAGAATACAACAGACACTAGTATGGCAATATATAAATCAATGGAAGTGTAACTGATGTGATTCTGCAATCTGTATATGGGGTAAAAATGGGAGTTCATAACCCACTTGAATCAAAGTGTGAAATATGATATATCAAGAACTATGTAATGTTTTGAACAACCAACAATTAAAAAAAAACAAAAAAAAAATAAAAAGCTTGTCAATATCAAGTGTTGGTTAGAATGCAGAGTCACAGAAAAACTCTTACACTGCTGGTGAGGGTATAAACTGGCAAAACCATTTTGCATAGCAAATGCTCAATATCTATAGATATTTTTAAAGTATATACCTGGGCAACACTTCCCAGTTGTGCCATTTAGAGAAACTCAAACATATACCTAAACAGATCATATATAAGAGGGTTCATTGTAGTGTAGCTTATGAGAATAAGAGAATAGAAACAACCTAAATGTCCAGCATGTGTAAAATAAATAAATTATGGTATCATTTATTTAATGCATTAATACCATACAGTTGTTAGATAACCAGAACTAGATGACTAATATTACTAAATCTCAAAAGCATAATATTGAACTAGAGAAAGCAAGTTGCAAAGGCATGTTATCATTTATATCATATGTAAAACTTAGTATTCTAAATTTTATGTATATACAACCTATAATAAAAATAGTCATAGAGACAATAAACTAACTAGAGATTACTTCCAAGGAAAATAAGGTGGAGATGAAATCAGGAAAGAGTTCATAGGGCATCAAGTGTGTGTATTATGTTTTTTTAAAAATATCTGAGGTAAATCAAGCAAAATGTTATGATTTTCCAGAGCTGAGGGATAGATTCATAAGTGTTATTTTATTCTCTATATTTTCTACATGCTTTAAATATTTGATTTTGGAAAAACAGAAAGTAATGTTGTTGATATTTAAATTCTAATTACTTCAAAATTACTCTAAACATTTAAAAAAGTGGGTCAAAACTATGATTTTAAGAATTGTCCTTGGGCTGAGGTTGTGGCTCCAGTAGTAGCCATGCTCGCCTAGCATGCATGAGGCATGGGTTCGATTCTCAGCACCACATAAAAATAAAATAAAGATATTGTGTCCACCTAAAACTAAAAAATAAATATTTTTTTTTAAAAAAGAATCGTCCTTGTAGCTGACTGATGCTGAGCATTATTTGCAAAGAGTAAGTTAAATTACCCACTGTAATGACACAGATTCCACTGCCACTTCCCCAACACTAGATGTCACTTTACTTCATGCATTAAATTTGCAGAAGCTTTTTTCTGGTTGAAATGAGATGAATTTGGTATGCTTTATCAACTTCTTTCTCCAATAGATTTAGAGAATGAAAAAATCTGAAAGTGCTGTCTGCTACATATCCACCCAGAAAGGCAAGGAATATGTCTATTTGGGTTCATTTTTTCCCCCCAGCATCTATGGCATATAATTAGGTTGTAAGAATAAAAAAAACTAAGAGACCTCCTCCTCCTCCTCCTCCTCCTCCTCCTCCTCCTCCTTCTTCTTTTTTTTTTTTTTTTTTTTTTTTTGGTGCTGGAGATCCAACCAACCCAGCCTAACACTGAGCTATATCCCCAGCCTAAAGATACAAGAGACTTTGGAACAGTTTTTCCTTTGAATGGCAGCTAGGTGTTTGAAGCAGACCTCAAAAGGGCCTGCATCAGAAAATTGATGACTCTAACCTCTAAGTTCAGTCTATGGTAAATGCGAAAGAGATCTTTTAATCCAAGGTTGTATCTCAGCAAATTGAGCATTGGGTATTTGACAAATAAAGACTCCTTAAATCAACAGTTGTAACTCTTTGGGGAGGATGAGGACATTTGATGATCATGAAAACTGTGGACTTAGGAAATTTTCAAATAAACATATTAACATTTGATACATGCAATTTCTGAAGATTTGCTGACCTCCTTAAGCTCATGCATGGGTCCCAGCTAAGGATCCCCTACCTCAGATCAATAAAATCACCTGCCAGGGGCCTTTTCTGAGCTTTCTTGTTTGTTTCATGGTGCTGGGATCAAACCCAGGCCCTTGGGGATGCTGAACTAAGGTTTCACTGCTAAGCTGCATCCCTGGTCTTCCTGAGCCTACTTAAACTCTGCTTTCATACTCTGGTAATAATTAGAATTTTTGCTAAGATCTCAACATGTCATGAGGATTGAAAAACAAGGTATTGTAAATGAACAGTATAGAAACTTACCCTGAAAATTCAGGTAGTAAGCAAATGTGGGCAATAACTACGTTGGAAATACTTGGCTTGTAGATATAAAAATATTTATGCATATTTTTTCTATCAGAGTATTTAACAAAAGAAAAAATGGAATTATTTATTTATGAAAATGTTTATTTGGAAGCTGCTTATTCTTTGGGGAGTAAACTAATTCCCAGGAATGGCTCCACAAATTAAAAATAATTCCTAGTGCCTGAATATTTGACCAATTGTTTTCATTTCTCCTCCTCCTCCTCCTCCTCTTCCTCCTCCTCCTCCTCCTCCTCCTCCTCCTCCTCCTCCTCTCCTCCTCCTCCCCCTCCTCCTTCTATTGATTCTTTCTAGTTATATATAACATTATGGTACATTTTGACATAATCACAAAAGCATGGAATATTATTTGCTCTAATTCAGTTCCTAGCACTTTCCCCCTCCCTTTAATCCCTCTCGATACTCACCTCCATCTACTAAATCTTTCTTTAATTTATTTATAGTTTTTTTTTTTAGTGTCTTGTGGATATACTCGATGTTGGGATTCACTATGGTATATTCATGATGTACGTATGAAAATTTGGTCAGATTCATTTTATACCTCATTTAAAAAAAATTTTTTTAGTTGTCAATGGACCTTTATTTTATTTATTTATATGTGGTGCTAAGAATTGAACCCAGTGCCTCGCATATGTTAGGCAAGTGCTCTGCCGCTGGGTTACAACCCCAGCCCCTCATGTTATACCTCTTAATGGAAAAGGACAACCTTATAATTTTATTACTAATTTTCTTGCACCATAATTATTACAAAAATAATCATTAGCCCAAACTGGTTGGAACTACTTGATTTTATGAATAGAAGTTAATATAATTTGCTAGGTGCAGTGATGCGTGCCTGTAATCCCAGCAATTTAGGAGGCTGAGGGAGGAGGATCACAAGTTCAATGCCAACCTGGGTAACTTGGCAAGTCCCTGTCTCAAAATAAAAAAATAAAAAGGGCTGGAGATGTAGCTCAGTGGCAGAGCATCCCTGGATTCAATTTCCAGTACCAGAAAGCAAGAAAGTGAATAAACTTGCACTACTACATAGTGTAAAGATTCTCAAAATCAAAGAAACTTAAAACTTGTTGAACTTCTTTGCTCCAGAGTCTTTATTAAAGACCTCTTTCCAAGGATGCTCAGTTCTGTCAGCCACTTTATCAATCTACCAATATCAGGTGTTGAGTAACAACTAGGACTCATGACTAGGCTTTTATTTAATCTACTTAGGCTGCAGTTATGACAGATAAATTGGGTCAGTTTTTTTTTTAAAGAGAGAGCGAGCGAGAGAGAATTTTTAAAAAATATTTATTCTTTAGTTTTTCGGTGGACACAACATATTTGTATGTGGTGCTGAGGATCAAACCCGGACCACACGCATGCCAGGCAAACGCGCTACCGCTTGAGCCACATCCCCAGCCCATGCATGGGTCAGTTTTTTTTTTTTTTTAAGTATCATTTTAATCACTGGACATTACATTAATGCCATGAGAATGATACAACCAGGGTTTATTCTTCTATTATACAATTTTGCTGTACGTGCTAGGTCATGGTAAAATAAGCCAATGACGATGTGAACATTTCAGCCCTATGAGAAAAAATTATATTTTCACAATCAACTACATGACCATTTATACAATAAAATTTGTAAATTTTTGTGTATCAATTTAACATGTCCTCTCTGGTCTTAAAACTTGGAATCACCTGACTTTTCACTCTAAAAACTATTATTGCAAGTGTTTGATAAATGACCACCCTTTTCTCTGGAAGAAGTCATTTCCCGTGTGAGTCATGGGAGGCTAAAGCCACAAGCTTGTATTTCTTGGTCTACACCTGAGACCTTATAATCATGTCTGATCATTCTGCCAATTTCTAGATACAAGAATTCATGGGTATATGTTAACAACATATGCCAAATTCAAGTTTTCATTTTGTCATCACTCTTGACACTGTAAAGATTAATTAGCATTTTTTAAAGTTTAGAATCATCCTGCAGGGGAGAAGTTCAGTGAGGATGGTTGGTACATAACATTAGACCTGGGTGCTACAGAAGACTGGCTCCACTTCTTTAAGGTACTCTTTGGATCAGTGGGTTTTCTTTCTGGGCCAAGTTACATCTTCTTTTCATTGATGGTTACAAGCATATCAGAAGGTCTTGCAATCTTCTCCTTTTTAGAAAACATAGTAGAAGTAATTGGGAGCAGGTGGGAATCCAATATGGCAATTTCTTTCTTTCTTTCTTTCTTTCTTTTTTTAGCAAAACAGAAAACACGTTATACTGCTTCTGATTAAATCTCACCCCAACCCAATCACCATCCCCCAAAAATGTAAGTGTTATGACAGAAGAAACCTGGACTGTCTTATTTTCCACAGAATCTCCAGTGCCTAAAACAAGGTGCTTGGCCAGCATTGACTGAGTGAATGAATAAGCAGATCCAACATTTAGGAATATGGGAACATGGCTTTGTCATAAGGGGCTTATTGCAGCACTTGCGGTCCCCACTCAACAAAAAGCATCGTGACTTTTAAAGAATGCCAAGAGGAATTCTGAATTACAAACATTCTTAAAATTCATAGAGAAAATTCTCTAAAGCAGTCCCCTAGTCTGCATATATTTTACAGTATCCTAAGCCACTGAGTTGTTTAAGGGCTTACCCAAGTGAATAGATTGAGTATATTTATTGTTACACACAGAATCACTAAATTTTTCAAATTGTATTCTAATTATATATTTTTATAGAATTAAAAAAATAAACATCATTGGTTTTACTATTAAACAAGTCCTAAATATCTGCACTTTATGACAATTTTAACTCACTTTTACACTCAAGTCCTTAAAGTTCCACAGCATTCACTACTTGAAATCTGAATGTATGTGAGGCAAATCTACATCACAAATAATGCTGAAAAGAAAAATTTTAGAAGATTTCTAATTTCATTTCTAACCATCTGAGTTCACCAGGGCGAACCACTGTGCCTGCCTGGTCAGAGTGTGAATTCAGCTGCCAACCATCTACATGAAGATCCTGGCTTGGTCGGTTACCAGCCCCATGACCTGAGGCAAATCATTATCCTCTTCTTGCCTTACTTCCTCATATGTAAGATGGGGATAATGATAGTATTTCTGTCACAGAGTTATTATGAGGACCACCTGAGTCCATGTTGTTTTTAGGTCAGTACCTGGAACATGGTGTGATGTAAAGCTAAAAAACAAACAAAAAATTATATGATTGTAGATGTTAAATGGTTTGTGTCCAGTGATAAGAGATTTTTGCATATTCAGAAAGATCAGCCCAGAAGACCTTCAGGCTCCCTTCCAAATTCTTTTACTCTCTCTTGCTCTCATAAAATGTGGCTACCTGATGTGTTCTAAACATCCATATTCTTTGAATCTTCACGTGCCTTTGTGAAAGTTCTTTACTGCTCATCTTTAGCCTATTCAAATCTCATCATCTCTGTCCATCATCTTTATTCCTGGGCACACTGACTCTGGAGTGCTTTATTACTTTTATTTTATGTGCAAATTATTGTCTGCCAGATCAAACTATAAGCCTCTTGAGAACAGTTTAATGCTTCATGTATATTTACCAGCATATAAGTAGCTATTTAATAAATGAGTGACATGGGAAAAATGAAATTAGCAATCAGCTTTTCAGTGATCATTAAATGCAAGTAAAGCAGAATATACATTCAACATTCAGATGATTACTAAGCAGTTCCTATTTCTAAAGAAGTTTTGGTTTATATCCCCTCACACACACATTTTTTTTTATTTTTTTTTTGGTCTGATCTACTGAAGGGAAACATTTGTAGATTAGCTGGTTCCCCTTCATTCCTTCTCTTCTGAAATGTTTGTTAAAGTAAAAATGCCCAGAGCAATAATTTGTGGATAAAAAACAGCTGCACATGAAAAATTATTGATGTGGTTTAAAAATTACTCTGAGGTGGAAAGTAAATGCCTTTTTCAACCTACGCTCTGAGAAGAGTGTTAAAGCTGATTCCTTATAAATCACAGAATGGAGGCAGAGTGGGTCTCACATTTGGGGCAGTCAGTTGATTGTAAACAAATTGTTTTAAATTTCTGTGTAAAAAGTTAGAAAATATTGTTTGCTGAGAAGATATAGCTGAGTTAAAGAAGGTCTTATCGACAACCTTAGCAATGTGAGTTTAATTTTTTCCATAGTTACAACTCAAGAAGCTGATCACTTTGGTTTACTGCCTAATTTTTTTTTAAATGCCTTTGTAGTTTTAGTTCTTTTTTCTATCATGCCTCTGAAATTTTCCTGGAAGTGACCCAAATGGCAGACACTCTATTGTATTCCCCAAGGTGCTATTATCACTGATGTGCTACCCAAATGCCACTTGCACCAGGTGTGCAGGTACATGTGCCATGCCAGACGTTGGGATAAGACTGGAAGATGCAACAGGAGGTTATCACATCACAACACAGAATGCATTTCATTGCTTTTTGATGTTGTTCTTATGTAAATCTATATAGGCCCATCTTTTCTTTTCTTTTCTTTTTTAATATAATTCATAGGTCTTTCTTTTCTTTTCTCTTCCTTCCTTCTTTCTTTCTTTTTCCTTTCTCTTCAATCCTGTTATGCCATAAATTCATGGGAAATAGGTTCCAGCAGTTCAGGGTCTTGTCCACTGGTCCTCACAAAGTGTGTTTCTCTGGGTGGAGGAGGCCAGCACTTCAATTAAATCCAAGTACCCTCTCTTTGGCTTCCTTTTTTTTTTCTGATGATTTTCCTTCATATATTTCAAGAAACTGTCTTGGCTCTCAGCATGCTCAGTATGATCAATATGCACATTGATTCTCTTGGCAAAAATCTTGCCCTTAATTTTTTTGTTTACAGCAATGCCAACAGCATGCTGGGTAACATTGCAAACCTCCGATTTGCCATGGTAACGTGGAGCTTCCTATCTGAACAGCAATCTTTTCCCCTTGATGTCTACATCACCTTCCCTGCAGATCACATGCATGTGGCCAAGGATCAACTCCATGATTTCTTCAAGGCCTAGAGAACAGAGTGGGTATCTTCATCTGAAATGGTTAGCTCTAGAAGATATGCCTGAGAGAATTCTAATTCCCTGGTTTCCTTCCTATAAAGTGTGTCTGAGTAATATTTTTTCAAAAATACTTTCCTTTAAAAGGAAATTTAAGCAGGAAATAGAAAAGGTTTTAGTCATTATTTTTTAAATCACTGTATCTCTTAGCTAATTCACACAGGAAGCCTACAAATTAAGCAGCATTAAAACGGAATGAGTCATTAACATTTTTCAAGTGCTTAATTTGAGCCTGTTATTAATTTCAATACTTCATAAATGGTAGTTAAGCACAAAGATTAAAAAATATACGTTTACTTTTAAAATCTTTAAGCCCTATGATTTATGATGCTTAGTAGTGTCTGTATACAAAGATAAAAAACATTCTATGTATCACATTTGGTATAATCTGCAAGTTTACTTTTTTTACTTGGGAAATTTGTTACTAAATTATAAGAACATTGAAATTTAACCCTAATCTTGATTTAGGGGAAAGAGATAGGCCAGGGCAATGAAAAGCAGTGACTCTGAATTATCTCAGGATTATAATAGAATTAAAGCAATAACTGCAATAAATTCAAAGTAGAAAGACTTGAATTTCTATCATGTATTAAATAAATTTGGAATATTTAGAGTGGGGAAAATTAAAGTTTTTCTCTAAGAACATTTTTGTAATTAATCTGTAAAAAATCAACTGGCAAAATATGTATTTTTTTTACATGGGAAATTACATGATAATTACTTTTTTACATGGGAAAAGTAGAGAAGATGAAAACTCATGTAAGTTTTATGTGTAAGGCACTATTCCTAGAACTATGTGTAAGGCACTATTCCTAGAACTTTACATGGAAATGACTCATGTAATCCTCATAACAAATCTGTAAGAAGATAACATTACTCTTTCAATTTGTTGGTGAGGCATAGATGATTCGTCCAAAGTCACTACTACTGAGTAGGATTCTATTCAGATGCCAGAATCTAGGCTGTTAACCATTTCTCCATTTTGCTTTTGCATCACGATCAATACGCTTGCAACTCATTTTTCTTAAAGCGTTAAGAATGGCTAGTTAAAATAGCAAGTTCTGGCAGGTTGATATTCTACCACAATAGGGAATTGCCAAATAAGTTGTATATAATTTTTTTCATGAAGTGCTAGGGATCAAACACAGGACCTCATACATTACTAGGCAAGCACTCTACCACTGAGCTGCACCTCAACCCTTTTTGGAAAAAAAGTGAATACCTTCTAGAAATCACATTATCAGACTACAGGGACTGAAAAAAGAAGAAAAAACTCCATTGCACCTGGTAGGGAGAAAAAAAAGATAAATAATAATTAACTTTTATTAAATGTGCCAACCATTATTCTAAGTGCTTTAATTAAAGCTATTTAATCTTACCTGATATGATACCTATTATTACTATTCCTATCTTGTGAATGAGGTTAAATGTGATCTAACACTCTTATGTTGTCCCCTCTCACCTCTATTCTTTCTTTATTCCTGGAAATTTCTAGCTCTTCAGTTTTCTTGTTTTACACATCTAGGTGCCTTTTTTTGTAAGCAAGGTTGCAATTTTAATCTAGGACTGAGTTGGAGGATAATTGTGGCTTGATGACAGAATAAAAAATAAAACTTTAAAGGCATTTTGCTTTCTGCTGGCGTGTCACTAATGCCCAATCTAGTTTAGTATAAAGATTATGAGCCTAATTTTTCAAATCCTGTCTCTGCCTGTGTCTTAGTTGCTTCCTGCTATCACAAAACACCTTAGAGTAGGTAATTTATAAATTTATTTCTCACAGTTCTGGAGGCTGGGTTTCAAGATCAAGGCACTGGCAGATTCGAGGTCTGGTGAGAAATTGGTCTCTCCTTCCAAGATGGTGCCTTTTTGCAGTGTCCTCACATGACCGGAGAGCGGGTGTAAGGGAAAACAGGCTCCCTGAGGTCCTTTTATAAGACACCAGTCCCACACATGTGCTGATCCAATCGACTCCCAAAGGCCTCACCTCATATTAGTGTGTGTGACCTTAGCGGTTAGGTTTGAAAGTATGAATTTTGGAGGCACAATCATGCAGACCACCATGGTTTCTTCTTAGTTGATCTTGTGCAAGTTACTTAACTTCCAAAGACAATGCTCTGAATGGATTATAGGGAAATGTCCCTCCCTTGTTTGTTTTTGAGGTAGGAGTGGAAGAGGGTAAGCCAGGACAGTAGGAAGAGGAAGCTAACTGACAGAGGGAATGAAAGAGGCAGAAGTACCTAAAAAAAGTTCCCTCCTGACCTCATTTGACATTTTTCCTTACCTATCTGATAATTTTTATTTGTTTAATCATGAAATCTGTTCAACTGCTCTCGGCTTTTTCTCAGTCATAGAACTTTCTAAAACTAATGTTCTGCATGAGAACTGACCTATCAGGCCTACCCATGCTGTTATGATGAGGTCACTTTGTGCACCACTCACTCTCTGTCTGCTTGCCATCTTTCCTGATGTGTCACCAATGCTGTCTGTGAACCACACCCACAAAAACAACTCAAAACAGATTTTCTTTAACCACATATGACGCCGGTGGATTGGGATTTTTTAAATTAGGCCACATAGCTATCTAATTGATCATTCTTCTTCCACTTTGAACAAGTATTTATTGAGAACTTATTTTTAATAAGTTCTCAGCTGTGCCTGGCACCAGTGATAGAAAGATGAATTAATCACAGCTGTGACCCTTGGTCACTTTGTCATAGCAGCAAGCTTCATATACCTTAAGTATTGCCAGGGTAGCCTTTTGATTTTTTTTTTTTTAAGTTAAGTTGCTTTCCAACTCTTGAAAACTATTTTTTTGGATACCAGGAGATTGAAACCAGGGTCACTTAACCACTGGGTCACATCCCCAGCCTTTAAAATTTTTTTTAATTGTATTTTATTTAGAGACAGGGTCTCAACTAAGTTGCTTAGGGCCTTGATAAGTTGCTGAAACTCGTTTTGAACTTGCAATTCTCCTGCCTCAGCCTCCTGATTCGCTGGGATTACCCATCCACTACCATGCCTAGCCAACTCTTGACTATTCTTAACTTTATCTTATAATCTATGGTCTTTATTTTTGCCTCTTGTTTACCTCCTTTGCTAGCATTATTACTTGCAAACATCAGAACATACAAACTTTATCCTTTTTTATCAGGGTCGTGGTTGATTTATACTCCTCTTTTGGCTCCCTCCATCCAGTGTCTTGTTCTGATACTGCAAACTAGTGGTAAGCATTTACTTTGTACATTGGACATATTATTCCAATGAGTGAGTGAAACATTCCACATAAGTATAACATATATGTAACTTAAGGCTTTGGATGTACAGCTGCAAAGATGAATTGGCTATAGTCTTTGACCCTTTTAGGATATATCTTAAGGCCTGCTTTTCTAAAGAAAGCTATATAGTTTCAGTCAGATAAAATTAATTTTGACTTTACATGGGCATGGGATGAGACTTTAAAGAGTTATAACACCATCTGATTCAAATGTATGATATGTCAAGATCATTGTACTGACATAAATAACTAATTAAAACAAATTTAAAAAGAGTTATAACAAAAGAGTCTAGTGTCATGTAAGTCTGACTTATGTCATTAAGAGTGACATTTCTTAGTGAGAAAGTAGCAGCTATGCTATGTTATGCTCTCTCTTTTTAAAGAGGTTTTTATGGCAGCATATAAGCCATGATGTAGCTTACACTTGAACTAAACCAAACAGCTAGGATTTATGGGTATAAAACATCAACATCATTATTATTATCATTAATGCCTTACCATTATCTCCTAAAAAATATTATTAGTACTACTAATGAGAATTGCAAAATTGTACTGTTTTTAACATTTATTCTTTCCCCCAAGGAATTTCGCCTATATTTATTAATTTTTTAACTTCACCCCAATTGTCTTTCTATAAACAGAAGTGAAAATTAATTACATAAAATTAAACCCAAAAACATAGAATCCATACTGCTTTGGCACAGGAGTTTGCCGACTAAAATTGTATTATAACAATTTACTTCCCAGGCATAATATTTGTCTACTTGCAGCTAAGAAAATAAACTGTTTTTCAAACACATTTTAGGTTTGCTTTTGGATTCAGGCATTCACAAATTATCATTCCTTGCCTGAGAGAAACCCCACATTCTGTAAAATGACAGAAAAATGAGAGACATAGGCAGGGCTATGTATCTAGACTTGTAGGTTATATACTGCACAATTCCAGGGGATGCCACACACAAAACAGTGATGAGAATAGTATCCCTGGTATTGTACAGCAAGGCAACCTACATATTTGAAAGTACTGGAAACAGTACTGTTTGGAAGGACAATTTCTCAGTAGTAAATTTTACAACAAATATTCAATTTACAAGAATACACCATTAGAAAGAGGAAAGTAAATGTGAAAGAAGAGAAGTGTATAATGAGCAAAATGAGTAGTAGAAAAAATAAAGATGTGGGAAGAGATTTAAGGTAATGAATGACAGATGAGATAGCTTAGATTTTCTTAGTACAGAAAAACCTAATTCTGGGTTAAAAAAAAAAAAATCAATCAACAAGCATGACTTTAAATACATTGCTTACCTCACAAGACAATAAGGGAAATCACTGGTTCTCCAATATTGTGACTTTTCAAAATGCACTAAATGGTGTAGCCAATGTAATAAGAAAAGAAAAATAATTATAATGATTGAAAAAGAAGAAACAAATTACACCTATTTACACATTGGTTGTTTTCTTGGAAAAATCCAAGAAACTTTATATGATTAGAACTAAGAACTTAGTAAATTTGCTGGATAATATCAGTATACAAAAATCAACTATATTTCAATAACCCAACAGCAATTTGCATTGTTATAACTAAAGTACTTTTATAGCAAAGAGTTATAAAGTACTACTTTTATAAGGATGTCACTCATAAATACAACTGAAAATATGTCTAGGAATAAATCTAATGAAAGATTGGCAAGATTTTTTTTATGAAGAAAAATATAAAACTCTATTGCAATGTTTTAAAGATGACCTATATACCCGAGGAATTAAATCACATTTATAAAAGTGTAAATTCAATTCTCTAAATATGTAAATATTTCTCAAATTAACTATAAATGTAATACAATTCCAATTCAACCCAGCCCAACAGATGTAAATAAGTGGAATAGACTTGAGGTTTTTGAGGTGAATCTGAAATTCTGTGGGAGACATGGCATAGTTAACAGTACCTCTGATGGGAAAAAAAAAGTCCCTGCAAACTCAAAAGGATGAATACTCAGATAAATATTGCAAACAGAAAAGCTATCTTATTTACCAAGAACTGGAATATTTACATCCACATTAGAACATTAAGAATGTGATTTCTTGGCAAAGGGACTGCTATCTCAGTTGCAAGATGGCATTTTTCATCCATGACTCAGAAGGAAAGTCTGGAATACCTGCCCAGTACCTAATATGGGTATAAACATTAGGTTTTTAGATCTAGAGAGGAGAATGTTTTAGCAAGTGCATACTGCCACACATGAGAGCATCCAAAGCATCCAGAGGTATCTGAATGACTATACCTCACCCAAAGGCCACTTGTTAAACTATAACAGGCATGCCACCTGTTCCTTCAGAGGCCAATAAGTGATCTTTGAACAGGGCTGAAGTTAAAAAGTAAACCTATGCTTCACGTTTTTGCATTGTTATAACTAAAGTACTTATAACAACTGACTTGATATGAGTGTGCAGTCAATGTTTGCTTCTAAGATTTGCCCAGTGTTTACATTTTAAAGGAAGGACACATTTGCTATGAAAAAGTTTTTCCAAATAGTCTGATTGCTTTTGAAGCAGCTCTTCAAACTCTAACACTATGTAATCAGCCAAAATTTCTGTACTATAGTTACCTTTCCAACTCTATATCATCATTGAGTTATCTTTATTTTATACTGAAAAGAGAACCAATTCAAAGCAAAAGAAAATATACACTCTTTTCAGCATTACACTATTACTTTTGCATTATAAACTATGAATTCCCAAGAACACAGATAAAGATAATATCCTTGGTCAATAAATATTTTTTTCAGTAGTCACAAAAGCATTGTATAGAATATGGAAAAAATCTCAGACTAATGACGTGATTGGTGTTGCCTTTCAGGATTTTCTTCATGTTTCTGACTCACCCCCTTACCCTGCTTTTCCTCTCACACATCCTCTTCATTGTTAGAGAGATATGAGAGACGCAAACTAAAAATTTCATGAAAAGCATGCATGACAGTCTATTTCCTACAATATACACTTTAAGTATAATTAAGTTTTTTTATTAACTTTTCTGTTGCTCACTAGTTGCTAGAAGTACATGCCATTTGAAAAGGGTGAAAATAGTAAAGCTATAGATCACCTGAATGAACTAACAAAATCCAAATGATAGACATTAAATATCCAGTTGTAAAATCAATTTTATTCAGTTGACATTTACAGGATAATCCATTCCACAATAGCACAATACACTTTCTTCTCAAACTCACATGAAATTTCTGAGATAGACCATATGCTGAGACATAAAACACATGTTAATGCATTTAAAGGAACAGAAATCCTACAAAGTTTGTTCTCAGACCACAATGGAATTAAACTAGAAATAAATCAAAGATAGCTGGAGTATCTTCAGTTATCTGCAAATTAACATGCAAAATAATGTGTCTTTAACTCTTGGGCCAAGGAAGAACTCTCAAGAGCAATATAAAAATATTTTGAGGGCTGGGGTTGTGGCTCAGCGGTAGAGCACTGGTCTAGCATGTGAGAGGCCCTGGGTTCGATCCTCTGCACCACATAAAAATAAAGGTATTGTGTCCAACTACAACTAAAAAATAAATATTAAAAAATTGAAACAGTGCAAAAGCAGAGCTTAGAGGGCAATTGATGGTATTAAATGTATATATTAGAAAAGAATAAAAATATAACCTTGTTAGGAAGTTTGGAGATTACAACTTAAGAAGTTAGCAAAAGATAAAGAAATAAAACTGATTAGCAAGCATAGAGGAAATGTTTAGGCTCAAGTATAATCCAATCAAAGAAATGCAAATAAAATGCCACTTTTCACATATTGAATTAGGAAATTTATATTTTTAAAGTATAACATCTAATGCTGATATGGATGAGGTAAAACAACCATCTATTAGTGGTGGTTGTACCAATGGATACAAACTTCTTGGAATCTAATTTAGCAATGTGGCCCAATGTACCTTTCTTTTTCTGGTATTTCCATTTTAATGGGTTATAAAGAAACAATCCCAGAATAAGAAAATATTTAATTCACAGAAATAGCTATAAAAGTATTATTTAGAATACTAAAAATTGCCCATGCAAATAAATGTGGTATTAGGTAAAACAGGATATATCTACTCATTAGAAAAATAAGATGGTCATTAAAATTGATGTCTTGAGAGAATTTACAATAACTTAAAAAGTAAACAGTGTATAGAACAAAAATTTTATGGGTATATATAGAATCAGAAGAAAATACACCAAAATGAAAACTGGTTTCTTCTGATTATGGGTGTGCCCTTCTTATTTTCTGTATTTTTGCTTTTCTGTATTTCCCAAAACCAATGGTGGCAATAGTGTTTCGCTCATGGGCTTTAGAGTACAATGGTTTGGGTTATAGCTTCAGCTCTGCTGCTTAATTAGTTGTGTGAATCCCCATTCTCATTTGTAAAATGAAGATGATGACTGAAAGTCTCTCCCTGAAGATGATCATGTATGTAGAGTGGTTACTACAGGATCTGCCATACAGTAGGTTCCCAGTAAATGCCAGCTATTGTTATTGGTTATAATAGGGAAAAAATGTTTTATCAAGAGTTAAGTACATACTGGGCATGGTGGAACACACCTATAATCCTAGGGACTCAGGAGGCTGAGGCAGGAGGATCACAAGTTCAAAGCCAGCCTCAGCAACTTAGCAAGGTCCTAAGGAACTTAGCAAAACCTGTCTTAAAAAAAAAAAAAAAAAAAAAAAAGCTGGGGATGTAGCTCAGGATTGACCCCTGGGGTCAATCCTCAGTATCAAAACAACAACAAAAGAATTATAAAGAGGAATAAGCACAGAAAGACAAGTCCATCCAGATTTTCAGGGTTTATTTCTACTTAAGATGCTATTTATTTAATCCTTTGAATAATATGCAAATTCAAGGCATTTATAAAAATACTGATTGCAGGGTAGTATTTTATGTCCACAAAGGGGCAGATATATAGATATATCTCACTGGGAAACTATAAGTACATTTTGCTCTCTTTGTGTATTTATCTCAAGGTAATACCAGTGAGAATGAAGAAAGAATTCAAAGTCACTGACTTTAGCTACTTATTACCTTAAGTCTGCAGGTCTTGATTTTTTTTTTCCAGAATAAAAGATAGTAATTTGTACCTCCTTTGCCCAGTTGGGTGGGTAGGAGACCAGAGAATATGGTAGGCCACAGGGCAAAATTCCTGTAGAGTCATTAGTAGACTAAAATATACCCTGCTATGTCAAGATTATTTTCAGTATAAAATTTAATATTGTTTTAAAGGGTTAATATAGATCTAAATGATTACATAAATATTCCTTACTAAATTTGAATTTGACCAGGGTTCTGCCCTTTAGAGAAATACCATGCATTCTAACAATAATTCATCCCCCCCACCTTTTTTTTTTTAACTCTGTGTGTGGTCTTTATTTTAAATATTTGTTAAACACCATCATTATTCCTTAGGACAAGAGCAAAGATCACACCCCCCCCACCCCCACAGAGAACTTTACAGAACAGAGGCAACGACCCTTAGTGGAGGCTGAGGGAAGGTGCCCTCTGAATTGAACTTCAGCTGCCATTTGGGGCCTATCTTGTGGTCACAGATTGCAGGCTCTGTTTTTGGAAGGTTTGGGTACAGCACAAGAATTCCATTTGTCTCTTGGCTAAAACCCTGGCTGTGGTGCCATTAGGTCAATGTCACTCAAGTTGCTGGCCACCAAACTCTCACAGTAAAGAGTTCCAAATTGAGAATCAGTCTCTTCCAGAAATCATTCCTACTGGAATGACAAGATGCTGATTATCATTTTTTAAAAAGATTCCATCTTTCCTGCTGGCAGTAAAGCTTGTATTCATTCAAACACTTCAGAAGTAGAGCTGAAAGTGGGAAAATGATGTGTTCTTTTTATGATGAAGGAATCTTCCATAGTTATGTTTATACAACTAACTTCATGAGTGCAAAAATGCTTTAACTTAAGAGTAATATAAATATTTTTGTATTAACTTTCGCTTTATTCTTTCAATTCTTCAAATTTAGTAAGGAATATTTGTGTAAGCAAATAGCTTTTAAGTGGAGAAAGTCTAAGTAGACATATGAGATGTTATTCTAAAGTGTGCAGAAACACAAAGGAACTTATTTTTATTTTAATCTTGGGTGCCTATAGCCTTTCAATGTCTTTTACAACTCATCTATACATTTTCAGAACTCATTAACACTTGAAGCCATTACTTGAGCCCTGAGGATGGTGTTAATATTTGGATACTGGTTAGTGAGGTTCTTCGGATGTTTCTGGGAACTGAATCCCTGTTTTGGTTTAGATCTAGAATGTCCCCTCAAAAGTTCATGTTTTGAAAACATGATATCCACTGCAGGAGAGTTCAAAAGTGGGGCTTTTAGCTATCACCTCATTAGTAGATTAATCCATTTGATAGACATATAACTTGAATGGACTACTGGGTAGTAACTGTAGGCAGGTAGGACATTGTTAGAGAAAGTAGGTCACTAGGGGTATGCCCTTTGGGATTATATTTTGTCTTTGGCCCCTTTCCCCCTTGCCTCCCTCCCTCCCTCCACTGGCTACCATGAGCTGAGCAGCTTTCCTCCACCATGCCTTTCTATCATGATGTTCTGCCTCACCCCAGGTCCAGAGAAAAAGAGTCGGCTGACCATTGACTGAACCTCTGAAATTGTGAACCTAAAATAAACTTTTCCTCCTCCAAGCTATTCTTGTCAGGTATTTTGGTCATTGTGGTAAAAAGTCAACTAAAACAATCCCTTTATACAATGAGCTCCATTATAATGAAATCAGGGTTGAAACAAACTGTCATACACTTGCCCCCTAAATTGCATTATAATCGTGTGAGATTTAAAATACAAGGGGTTTGTTTTTGAAACTACAGCACAAATTTAGGATTGGAAAATATTCGGGGTAATTAAGACCCAGAGGTAACACCAAGCTATAAGTACATTAGCTTTATTAACAGCTTGGGCATACTGTACTAAACATATATCTTGAAATTCTGCCTATAGAGATTTTTTTTTTAAATCAAATTTCTGTTCTAAAAGATTGGGAGATTTTTAAACCTGGTTTTCTAACTTTTGGACAGTATATTTTCTTTGATTTTTAGCTAAAAAGGCAGAAAAATTTGTAGAACCTTTGTGCTTTCAATTGTTTACATAGGAGTACTAGACACAGAGAAGGTTAAATCTGCGATCCCAGTGCAGTTATTAACCCTAACTAAATAACTTTGACTAGGCTAGAGTCCATGGAATACTAAGTTTTAAATGTAGAATCTCAAGGGACTTCAGTTTTCTCAAGTCAGAAAAGGAGGTTGGACTAACTGCTAAAGTCTTTTCCTATACTGACTGATACTTTATCATGAAGTTATAAGTTAGGTAAAATTATGATACTGACTACAAATATTTATGTAAATGTCTGCCTCTCCTCTTGGAGATTTTATTTCTGCTATTATTTCAACTGTCTTTTTATGTCAATGGTTTCTACTCAGAGTCTGGACACTTGACTTCTCTGTGAGGTCAGGGTACCTGTGTACTGGCCATGCCTGACCTACCCTTCTCTCTAAGCCAACTAGTCCAAAATGGAATCATCTCACCTCCCAAACCAGCAAAGTTCCTGATTTTCCTATTCTTGAAAAAGAGATTATGATTTTTTTTTCCAACTAGCCAGAGGAAGAGCCACCATTTTTTTTTTTTTTTTCCAGAACTGGGGATTGATTCAGAGGCACTCAATCAGAGTCCTTTTGTATTTTATTTAGAGACAGGGTCTAATTGTGTTGCTTAGTGCCTCACTTTTGCAGAGGCTGGCTTTGAACCCATAGTTCTCCTGCCTCAGCCTCCAGAGCTGCTGGGATTACAGGCGTGTGCCACTGCGCTGGCTCCAAATCATTTTTAATTTCTTCCCAGCCTTCTGCTGGTTCTATGATCAGTCACAGAGCAGAGGCCAATCAATTCCTTTTTTTTTTTCCTTCAGTCCTCTCTTCCTTTCCATTTTCCCTATCATCATCTTGGTGTAGACTCAGGTGTCCTCATAGACAAGACATTAAGCCTCCTCCTAGATCCTCTATTAAAATCTATTATGTGACATTTCTGGATAATGACAGCTATAGTTGTGTTACTTCTCAATACAAAATAGCCTGCCTCACCAGTATGTTAACTGTTTGGCCCTACTCTCCTTTTTCTTTCTCATTTGGGCTGACCTCCATGATTCTCCCCCTAATAGTCTCCCCTCCCATTCTCCTGGAAGCACTTGGTATATTCACACCTGAGTCTTTACGTGAGCCTAACCAGCAAAGCTGGTCTATACATACCACAAAATCCAACTACCCCTACCCATCTGATAGGCCCAGCTCAAGTCCACATCCTTCTTGTAGCTCTTGTGACCTCCTGTGCTGCCGATAACCTACTTTATATGCCACTTTTCATGTACTGCTTTATGTTTTTAAAATGTTCTGCCCTAAGCTGTTATAGTTTATAAAATTAATATGTAATCATAACAATTACATGGTATTCCTGAAAGTTCAGAAGCCAGAAAAAAAGTTTTTCTAATATTTTGAGATATTTCTTTCTGTACCTTTTTCATATGCACCTTTTCACTCTTACAATTAGAGCATATATGCAATTTTGCTTCCTATTTTTTCCCACTTAGCATATCAGAAAAAAGAAGAAAAACTGAGAATAATAAAATTCATGCACAGTGTTCCATAGGAGGGCAGAGGGTCAACCCTGTTGTCAGAGGAAAGGGTAAGAAAGAAAGTTGTGATAACAGTTATTGTCAGAACTGAATTTCCTAGACTGCCAGAATCCACCAGAAGGAGAGAAGAGGAGGTTGTCTATCTCAGAGACTGCAGGAAGTTCAGTGTGGATGGCAAGGAGCCTAATACATGATAGAAAGTTTGGATGCCAAACTAAGCAGAATGAATTCCATCAGCAAATGGAGAAGATCCGTGGAATATGTTAATAGATACTTGGGCCAAATATGTTAGTGAAATTGCTAACTTTTGATCACATATACAGCTAGTTGTCTTCCTGATATCCAACCTCCCCGTCTTACTAATAGAATCCTGACTAGATTAAGGGTGACAAAGTGCCCAAGTGAAATACTTAGCTCCCCAGATTTTCTTGTGGTTTGGAGAGCCCATCTAACCCAGTTCTGGACAATTAGATATTAGTAAGTGGGTGAAGCTGCTAATAAAGTTTTTAAAAACTCTGTTGGCATATACTTTTTTTCCTTCTCTCTTTTTCCGTCTCTCTTGCCTAGAACAGGAATACAAGTCCTAGAGTTGGAACAGGTATCTTATGGCCATGAGATAGAAAACCACACCTGCTGAATTACTTGAACAGCTGCACTGCATTGCACTGTATAACTCCTGACTCCTTGTTATGTGAGGAAAGTTAATCTCAGTTTGGCTAAGCCAATGAATTGGGTTTCTGTTAATGCGATTGAGTGCAATCCTATCAAACACGATATGAGACTATAGCTCCCGTAGATTCACAAAAATTCTAAGAAAGTCTATTTAACTTGATTTAACCTAATATTAAAATTAATGGACTACCAAATTCTTTTTCCCTAGAACACATAGTATATCTCACTGAACACAAGTGTTCTACAGAAGTTTGGGCAGGATACCCTTTTCGTGTTGATCAAGGCAAAAAGGATGCTAAATCTGCAATCACAACTCACTCACTAATAGCAACTAGATACATAATCTGACTAGGTAGGGGTCTATGAAATGAATTTAAATGTAGAATCTCAATAGACATCAATTTTCTAGTGTCATAAAAGGAGTTCGACTAACATCCTGCATCTTTTCCTATGCTAATATTTTTATTGTGGAATTACAAATTAGATAAAATAATAACATTCATGGTAAATATTTGTAAAATAATCTACATTCCTTGGAGCTTTTGTTGGAGATGAACTGTTGTGACATTGCACTAAGAGAGAATACAGGAAGAGAAACGTGTTGTGTGTGGTGGGGGAGGGGGATGATGAGTTTAATTTTGAACTTGAGATAGATTTAATTTAGTTCAGTGATGAATTTGAGATGTCTAGGTAGAGCTGCTGAAGACGGCTGGATGGAGAGCCACAAAGCCCAAGAGTGAGATGTGAGCATGAACAAGATAGGGGCTAAACATGGGCTCTGTGGGCTAAACTGAATGTTAAGGTGAAAAACATTCTGTGCATGCTTTCACCAATGAGGCCATTGGCAGCCCAATCACAGGACCCTCCCTCTTCACTGCTTCTCTGGCTGCACCAAAGAGGAAGTGGAAAGAACATGCTGTGTCAGACAGTCAGACACCCGGAGTTCAAATCTGGACTTGTCTGTTTCCTTAGCTGTGTGACCCTGGCTCAGTCAGTCATCTTCTCAGAGCTTCAGTTTCCTCATCATGTGAGTGACACCCACCTTAAGAGAGTCACCATGATGATTATATTTAACCAATTAGAATGGCTCATTCATTCTCCCTCCTCCTTTCTCCGATAGAGAAGACTTGCTGCTTCATACACATTTTCATCTCCTTTGGAATGCCCTTCATAGATGGAAAGCAGTATTTAAAGTTAAGCCTGGGTTACCACTTGGCTTCTGGCTACTGAAGATCTATCCACGTGTAAACTGAAGATGGAATTTCAGGGTGGGTCAAAAGAGAGTATATGTACATGGTCGATTTATATTTTACTATGTTTTTTATATTAGCAAACTAAAGTGCTTCTTGTGTGTCTTGGTCTTGTCTAAGCACTTCATAAATATTGGCTCATTTTATATTCATGATAATCTTATGAATTAGGCACTGCTATTATTTCCATAATGCCAATGTGGAAAGGATGTACAGAGAGGTTAAGTAACTTGCCCACAGTCACATAGCTAGTAAGCCACAAAGCCAGGATTCAAACCTGGGGAGTCACACCCCATAATTTATGCTCTCAGCCACTATACTAATATACAAAAGCTACAAATAAAAGGAATAACCCATATTGTTCACTATTCCTTCATTCTTCTGAGACCTTTGTTGATTATTTCTTTTCTCTATTTCCCTACATTAAGAAAAGTAGTAATTTGTCTCAGAGAATCTTTTAATCAATATCAGAAAAAGCAATATGCGTAGAAAGTTTTAGCAACATTTAGAGGAAATTTGTTTTCAATGTGTATATATATAAGGCTGTAAATAGTAGCTATCTCTGTAAAAACAACAGAACTGTTGTTTGTTTAAATTTTCTAGGCTCCATATAATTAATTTGAACATGAGAGAGCATGCGTGCATTTTTTTTTTTTAAGTACTGGTTACCTTCCTGCAAGAGCACATATATTTTCAAAGGCCTCACTCCCTTCCTAGGAATGAGCAGCTGTAGCCAGGAAGCACATGAAATAAGAAACAGTGCCATTGGCAGGAGGCTTAGATTAAAGCTTAAGGAAATTCCCAAGATGATGTTCTTAAAGGGCATTCAAAGGGCATAGGCCAGGTAGAAAATTGATGGTGATGGATAAACAATGGTTGTTTTTTTTATTTTTATCGGCAAACCCAAGTCCAATCTCCAGTGTATATTTATTATGTATTTAGGTATGTATGACCTAAGTCTGGCACTTACATCTTCCTTATTACTTTCTCTTTGTGTAAATGGGCACAACTATTCCTGTTCCCTCCCACACACTGATGCTGCAAGGATAAATGAGATAATGTTTATAGTTCCATGGAGGAAGGATACTAGGTATACTAAAAATATCACTATTTTTAAAGTCCTTCCTTTCCTTGGAAAGTAGAGTAATGCCACATGTGTGCATTGCTATTTAAGAGTTAAATTTTTCATAGAAGTTAATTTTTTTTCAGAAAATAAATACTTATTCCACTAAGGACTAAAGGTTCTTTCAAAGTTTCAAATAATTTTTTAAATTCAGCAATTTGAATTTGTTGATTTATTCTTTTAATTAGTGTGTATTGAATGCTCACCACATGCAATGTATTCTAATAAAATCTCCTCTGGTTATACAAAATATACTTAGCCATTTATTAATGATGCTGTAAGACACTGGTATATGTGAAAGGTATCTTAGTTGACTTCAAGCTTGGTATCAACCATCATCACAAAGCTGCTGATGCAGTTTTAGGCTACAGAATAAAAGCCCTAGATCTAAGTTAAGAGAACTATTAGTTATGTTTATTCTCTACTGATTAGACAAATATGGAATTAAATTTTAGGTGTATAGATTAAAGTAAACTGGTGTATACCTAAAAAGGGGTGATTAAGATGGTAAAAGGTTTGGAAATCATGTCAGATGGGCAATAAAACAAATACTTGGAGGAGGATTGCTAAGAGGAGTAATAAATTTGGCTTCAGATCTTTGAATATCTCTCAGAAGAGAAATTGGCCTTATTCTGCATAGTTGCAGATTATTAACACGTAGACAATGGGCTCAAGGTCATGTATGATTCTGAATACTCTATGATTCATTAGAGACCTCAGTTATTATACTAAGTTGTAAAAAAGTGATGCTTTTATTGCCTCTGTACTAAAAGGCCTTAGGCTGCTGTGGGTTTGGGGGTTTTGTTGTTGTTACTGATTTTGTTTTGTCCGTGTATCTGGTTTTCATAGTTTCCCCATCCTCCTTATTACTAGGCTGTCTGAAATTTAAATAGAATCCTGCTTCATTCAACATTTCTACTATGCTATGGTCTAGGAAAACCATCATAACCAAACATTAAAATAGCATGAACAGGGGCTGGGGATTCAAACCTGAGGAGTAGCTCAGTGGCAGAGAGCTTGCCTAGCTTGGGTGCGGCCCTGGGTTCAGTCCCCAGCAACATACACACACACACACACACACACACACACACACACACACACACACACGAGTAATTTAAATGAGACCCTGAAGAGTTCTCCTATGGGTATGTTCTTTGGCACAAGGACTTTTTACTATTTTAATTATTAAAGTCCTTTTCGGGCTTCTTCTAAGTTATCAAGAATGTTCTAGATTTAATTTTGCCAATTATATGGTTTCTGAAAACTTGTTATTGAAGTTTTATAAGTTTGCTAAACTTCCTCCTAATTCATGCTATCAAAAATTCTTAATCCATTATTGAAATTAAAAAAAACACAATCATAGTTAATGATATGTTTACCATTAAACAAGATTTACCTAAGCTTACTTTAATAGCATCTTCAAAATGAAAGTATAATGTGTAACAAATTAGGCTGTATAAGCAAATGAAACTGATTAGAATGCTGATTCTTTTTCCTTCTGAGATGGTTTATATATAAAGTATTGCTGTAGAATGTACAGATTCCTTTCAAATATGGGGAATCATTCTCATTTCACTGATTTTCTTCTTAGTCTCTGTTCTTAGTATATAGCAATACATAACTCAGTCAAAAAACATTTAAGGAGCTGGGTGCCATGGTACCTACCTGTAATCCCAGTGAATTGGAAAGCTGAGGCAGGAGGATCCAAAGTTTGAAGCAAGCCTGAGCAACTTAAAAAATAAAAAGGGTTGGAAATGCAGCTCACTGGTAGCGTCTCTGGTTCAATTCCCAATACCAAAACCAAAAATTTAACAAACATGTACTATATCTGGTAGGTATTTTCAGTTAAGAATAATGAATATGGACTGGGGATGTAGCTCAGTGGTAAAGTGCTTGCCTAACATGTGCAAGGCCCTGAGATCAATCCCCAGTATCAAAAGAATAATGAATATAAGAAAATGTTTTGTATAGACTAAATACAAGAGACTGTCCTACCATTAAGGAGTGTATTGTCTTGTTAAAATAAACAAGAATCAGTTATAGAGCAATCAAGGAAGTATATTATCTATGCAGGATTGTTGCAGATAGTTAATGTTTCTGAAATTTATAATAAGAAATGGAGTAGTTCTGCCTAAACATAGTAGACCCAGAATTAATAATAAATATTTTCTCTGCTTTTACTTCCTTTGGCAATTGGGTTAATATTGTCCTGAGTCTTAGACTGTTAACAATTTCAATAAAAAGTACAGTTGGAGAGGTGCTTTAATGACTTGTCATTAGGAGCCTGTCTATATGATATGAAGAAAGTCCCCCAATAGTTTAAAAAAAAAAGGATTTGTTTTCTAAATGGAAAATGTCATATGTGTTGCTGTGACACACTGGTTTGCCACTTCCTAATGTCAACCAAAAGAATAACTTTTAATGTTTCCCAAGTGGATTATTCTGACCTCAATCCAGTTTTTCCTGGAAGAGATAAACTTCTTATATATAACATTATATAATAGGTTTATCTCCCCCCTGAGGAACTGGATTGGGGTCATTATAAATAATATCTATATGTGCCCCAAGCGCTGAATTATTCCCACTTGCAATACACACAATAACTGAATGGTATCTGTAAAGTACTTAATTTTCTGGAAAATATTCAAAAGCACAAACCGAACGCTGCAATACAAAATTGCATTTGTCTTAACTTTTGCCAATTTCCCTGAATATGTAAGCAGAATTACATTTTCACAGAACTTGCAAAAGTCCCAGACTCCAGTGCTATTTAATCTCCTTCCATAAACACCAGCCCTGAGCAATCCTATCTATCCTAATTAGCTGCTTGTGGTTACTACTAAATTTTTGCCCATGAGTTATTTCATAACATTATTGTTGCACAGCACACCATAATCTATAGAGTGAGAGTGCGTGGAAGGACCAAAGAATTATTTGTAATTATGAGAAAGATGTTCTTCAACAGTTCACTAACTAATCCCGTGACCCTTTTCTTGCAGAACCCTGAGTGTGATTAAAGAACCCCATTTACACCTGGCTACACCCTCAGACCCATAGACAGTGAGTGTTTAGCCCGGAAGCGCCCCCATCCCCAAAGGCGGCAGAGAAGCAGCGAGTGCTACTTAGTGGCGCGATCTCGGTGCCAGTACCCGGGTCTGAGTTGGGGGTTCCGAACCCGGGTCGGGGGACTCGCGAAGAAGGGATGGCAGAAAGAAGAGGGAGGGCTTGTTTTGCTGGGGGACGTGAAAAGTAGGCGCTAGCCTGATTCGCGGTTTTTTAAGCCCCTTGGCATGCCCTGACCTGATCAAGAGGGAGTCAACTGCTCTCAGGAATGTTCCGGGAGAAGGTGGGAGATTGCTTCCCAGGGGAGGCCTGTGGGTGCTGGAGGACACCGGGGGGTCACGCAGGGAGATGCAGGGCGCGCGCCAGGAGGGGCGCCAGGGCAGCTGGGGACCGAGGGGAGGGCGCGCGCCTGGCTGAGGCGGGCGGGACCAGACGGCCGCGGGGGTGGCTGGTCGGGGCGCGGTGGACCCCTCCCCGGGCGGCGACGCGGCGACCCGGCCGCGCGGGCTGCACCGCCCGGGCTGTCAAGCACGGGGGGCGGGCGGGAGGAAGGGGTGGAGGTGCGAGGGGAGGAGGGCTGGCACCGGAGCGCCGCGGTGTCGGTGCAATAAAAATGCATCCCATGGAACTGCCCATGGAGAAGGACGGGACCGAGGCGCGGCAACCAGAGGAGGTGGTAAAAGCGGAGGAGGACGCCCAGGAGGCGGCAGCGGCGGCAGGGACGGCCGGGAAGTGAAAGGTCTCGCAAAGTTCAGCGGCGGCTTCGGGCGCCGAGCCCCAGGCTAGCGGCGGAGAAGCCCTCAGGACCGCTCGGCCGGGCAGCGCGGCCAGGCCGGCTATGGTCCCCGGGTTCCCGCCGCCCCCGAGGTGCCCGGGCCCCGCCAGGCCGGTGCGCGAGGGTCACCCCACCGCCCGGCGCGGCCCCGGCCCACGGCTCCGCGCCACGGGTGCCCACTGACCGAGCCTAGCGCCCCAGGAGGAGGAAGAAATAAAGAGCCCCGGGTTCTCCTGAGGACCGTTGCCGCTTCATCCCACAGCCGGGAGGTCTCGGCTCCCTCCCGCACCCGCCCAGCCCGGCTGCTCCCGGCCATGGGGAGCTGCGCGCGGCTGCTGCTGCTCTGGGGCTGCTACGCGGTGGCCGCAGGTGGGTGGTGACGCTGCCGGGCCCCCACCCCCCTTCCCTCGCGCCTTCTCTTCCCCAGCTCGAAACTCAGGGGTGCAGGGGGCCGGGCTGGGAGCTCAGAGCTCGGCTCCTGAGGATGAAATGAGTGGCCATGTTCCGCCTCCTTTCCCCGGGGCCCCGCAGTTTCAAATACCATTGATATTTTTTGCAACCGAGATACACTTGCCCTGGGATAACCCGATACCCTGGGTGCGCCCTACTAGAGATACTGCGACCTGGGTTTCTTTCTCGATTTAGTTTGTTAAAAAACTGTTTCTCCACTTTGTGAGGGAACAAAGGACCCAGCTCGCCATCCCCCGGCACTTCATGGCCTGAGGAGTGATGAGGAACGGTGGCCCAGCGACCCTGGGCGCGCGTGGGCCGGGGCGTGTGTCTCGTTGAGAGCGATCACCAACGTCCCCGACCTAGCGCAGGTGACTAGGGAACCAGGTAGGGCCACCTGGGGCGGGGGTGAGTGCCCTCTCCCCGGGGACGGTGACTGGAACGCAGTGGGACTCCGGGTTAGGACGATAGGTGGTGATCACCCTGGTGATTGCACGGAGCTGGCTGGCCGCCCCTGGGGAATTGGTACCCTGGCCGAGGCTCTGCGGGAGGTCGGAGGCGGGTCTGCTCCCTGTCTCGGTAACTGGACAACCGGCAGAGGCGTCGTCAGATGCCCTCTCCCTCCCACTCCTGTCCTGGCTTTCTTGGACTGCCCTAGGCCACCCGTTCCCAACTCGCTGTTTCTAAATTCGGGAGCCCCTTCGGTTCCTGTCCCTCCCTCGTGCGGGTCACCTTGTTTCCAGTTAGGCATAAATGCAGCTAGCTGTGTTGGTAAAGAGGAAAGAAAGTGAGGGACCCTCAGCCATCTAGGCTTGCAGGCGAACCTCGCTTGCTCCAGAAAGAGGAGTGTAGGCTACAGAAGAGCACTGATGGATCGCACGCATCTCTTCCCTTAGCTCCTTCCACTGTCCTCCCAGAACTTCTGAGACCCGATAAAATGCAGGCTTTGGAGTCCACACCCCTAAAGCAGTCAGTCATAGAAGCATCCCTGGTGTACTTGGAGAGTCACTTTTTTAGTAATCTCCAAGTATTTTATTCACTGATTACTATTATTTATTATCAAATCTTTTCTAGACTTATTAATGTAGGGCATTTACAAATTATTTAGCACCCCTCAGGAACTGTTAAAGGTCTATTCTTTAATTTTTCTTGCTTATACACCCTTATGTGCTCTAACATATGCTCCTCCAACCAAAAAGTGAACTTCAACAAAAATTTCCCTTTTCAAACCATGTTATGGCAAAAACATGCAAGCATTCAAGAAGTTGTAAATAAATATCACAAGGCAAGTGTTTCAAGTCAAAAATACTTGTACAGGCAGTATATGATTTTCCCCCGAAATGCTTTACAGGTGAGTCATAGCACACCGTGTGTTTGTGTGATTCTGGCCACAAGCAACTGTTGCTTCAGCTAATCAGAACAATGGCAAATAGAGCCAGGCATAGTGCACACTTTAATTTGACATTTAGAGAATAATGTCTAAGGAAGCCCTTTATTTTGGTTGCAAGACTACATGGGGCTGGTGATTGTCAATCAGCCTTGAAACATCTCCGTCTCCTTTTCAGCCAAAGCTGTCATTTGGCTCTCTTCAATACCACAGTGATAACAGTTCAGAAGTGCTCCCTTTTAAGCCGAAACGTTCAATTAGCCAGAATTTGGGGTTTGGTTTCTTTTTCCTTCTTTTCCTCTCTGTTTTAGCTTTTAAAATAGGTGATTTTGCTTAAAAGTATTCATATTAAAATGACAGACCCAAATTAAAGGATTATGATTTGTAGTCTGGATGTTAATAAGTGGATAATGTTTATCATTTTAAGTAATTTTGAAACATTAAGGTCTCTTGGACTTTTGGGGGGAAGAGTGTGTTTCTTTAAGAAGGTGTTTTAGTTCACAGTCAATAAAGATGTGTTAGTGGCTGCCAGAGTGTAAACATTCTCTTGTTAAGCAAACAGGTAACTGCTATGTAACCTGTCATAGGTAGAGGCACTCAAGAGGCAGAGAACATGTAAAATAAGCTTTCCTGTCATTTGGCAGTTTGGAGGGTTTTTTCATGGTTATATTTACTTAGTATTAGAAATGGATTTTGCACATTTGCCATCCAGTGGTTTCTGGCTTTGCCTCCCTCAATGAGGTCCTATTGTATTATTACATGTTTATTAAATATCACATATTGCTTTTCCTAGGGAATTTATCTTTTCATTGGCTTAAAAATATAAAGAAAGTAGAATTCTGCATTTCCTCCTAAATGCACTCCTTTTATTCAAACATTTATTTTTTAGTTATAGATGAACACAATACCTTTATTTTATTTTTATGTGGTGCTGAGGATTGAACCCAGTGTCCCACGAATGCTAGGCAAGCGCTCTAGCTCTGAGCCACAACCCCAGTCCCTAAATGCACACTTATAATAAACATGTTAGATAATTGCTAAGGACTCAAATTATATTTGAAAGACTAAACTAGGTGATCTTGAAAGAATGGGTTTGGGGGCTATAATTTCAGACATGACTTTAAAAAATTATATTTCAAAAATATAGAATATTTATGCTACAAAGTTCTCAAAAATATTAGGCCAATATTCTTCACCCCAGTGTTTGCATTTTCCCTCATTCTACATGAAATTTTCTCTTATGTGAATTTTATAACTGAATATAAAAAGCAAACACTTGGATACACAAATGTGTATGTGTACAGACCTATGTTCATGATCAAATCAGCCCATTAGAGAAAGTCAAGTTCTTTGGGGATACCTTGGCTGTGGTTGCTGAACCAGGTAGACAGAAGAGCTTTCCTAATGACATGTGCTTTCCCCTCCTCAGGACTGAGTGGAGTAGCTGGAGCCAGTTCCCGCTGTGAAAAAGCCTGCAACCCTCGGATGGGGAATTTGGCCTTAGGGAGAAAACTCTGGGCAGACACCACCTGCGGTCAGAATGCCACTGAACTGTACTGCTTTTACAGCGAGAATGCAGATCTCACTTGCAGGCAGCCCAAATGTGACAAGTGCAATGCTGCCCACCCTCACCTGGCTCATCTGCCATCTGCCATGGCAGATTCGTCCTTCAGGTTCCCCCGCACTTGGTGGCAGTCTGCAGAGGATGTGCACAGAGAAAAGATCCAATTAGACCTGGAAGCTGAATTCTACTTCACTCATCTAATTATGGTGTTCAAGTCCCCCAGGCCTGCAGCCATGGTGCTGGAACGGTCCCAGGACTTTGGAAAGACATGGAAGCCCTACAAGTACTTTGCCACTAACTGCTCAGCTACGTTTGGCCTGGAAGATGATGTTGTCAAGAAGGGAGCTATCTGTACCTCTAGATACTCCAGTCCCTTCCCATGCACTGGAGGAGAGGTAAGGGCACCTGTTTAACTCTACACTGTAAGTAAAGTAAGGTAGAAAAATGTTACCAGCCCACATTTTTTTTAAAGCATGAAGCTATACTTGTAGCAACATGAATGAAATTAGAATTTTTCATGAGCTTTATTTGTCATAAATTATTTCCCATCCTTGGATATGGATGTGTAGTCATTTCCAAGCAGGTTGCCCACTGGCTGTGTTTAAGACAGAATTCTAAGATTCTATTTTTTTTTTTTTTTTTTCATTTTAAGAAAGAGTAGGCACATGCTCTGCTTTAGAGATCTAAAAGGCTAATGGTTTCTTCAGTTGGCAGGATTACATGTGTTACTGAAGGGGGAAGGAGTTACCAAGACAGCCTGTTCCCGGAGCCCACACTGGTACTTTCCTGATACTGTTAACATAAATAGGAAATAAATAAAAACAAAGCCAACAGAGGAAAAAAAAATCTGTTGCCCAGAAGGATACTTCTGTGTGACAGTGGAGTTTTACTGTTTTAAGATTCCAAGAGTGCGTAGCAAACAAATGAAGATAGTTTAAGATGTAAGGTTCCTTTGGGGTTTACGGACAACATCTGTTCCAGCTTAGGGAGTTGGGTCTACCCTGGGTTCAAGACCAGCTCATTCACATTGTGCAAAACAGTCTCTTTAGCTCCTGTCCAATTGTTGCGTGGATTATTTTCACTCTAATATTTTCCTTTCCTAAGTGGGTACCTAGGTTCTGCCATATATGTGAAAACATTCAGAGAAAACTGGATGAAAATAGATTAAAGAGAGAGGATTATCATTCTAATTCTGAAACATATCATGAATATTCAGAATAAGTAAGTGGTTCTTGACTAGGGGTGATGTCACCTCCATCCATGGATATTAGGACACTTGGCAATGTCTGGAGACATTTGGGAGGGAGGACATTACTGGCTTCAAGTGGTTGGGAGCCAGGGAGGCTGCTAACAATGTGTAAGACAGCATTCCTTCCTCTACACCCAACAAAGAATTATCTACCTCAACATGTCAATAATAGGAAGGTTGAGAAAACAGATCAGGTGTCATACTCCCAGAGTACATATTACAATGGCTACAAACACCAAAGCACACATCTAGCAGTCCTTTATATAATTAGTCACAAACTTCCCAGATGGCTTTATTTAATAAAAATTTATTAAGTTCTGCTATGTGTCAGGCACTGTCGTTGGTGCTAATTCTGCCTTTGGGTTGGTGGGGCACTCTGTTTACCAGGGCCTGATGAAAAGATTGCTCTGGGAACTTCTCCCACTATTCTCCATAAGAGACTTCCAACATGTTGTCCACCTACTTATTCTTCTGAAGAGACCACAAGAATAGGGCTTCTGGCCCCAGAACCAAGTAGGACCCAGGGCAGGCAGCACACCAATTGTGCCATTCTTCTTCATGGTCCCTAAGGTTCTCTTAATATTGTAAGCTCCTTTACACCCTATTATGATGGATGTTTTTAAAGGTATCAGGACAGGAAAGAGATAGATAAGTTCGACTCATTGCTTTCTTATGTGGAGAACACTTTGTGTTGAAAACAAACAAATGGCTTTAACTCTCAGATTGCTTTGGAATTGATCCATGGGCTCCTATCAGCTCCTTCCATCTCAGTGCTACTGGGTCATGTGCATCTATGAAGTAGCAAAAATACAGTTTTAGTAACCAGATGGCAGGCAACACTCCCTTAGCAAATATCACATTGAATTGATTACAGCGCTCTAGCAGTTACTTAGAGGTGATTAAAGTAAGTTACCTGACCTATAGTGGCAACAAAATCTAACTTATTGTCATCAATGTTTGCATCAAATTCCAAGCCAACAGCGATTACAATTTATGTTAGTTATTTCAATGTACAGATGCTTGTTTTATCCAGTTTGTAAATTTTTTTTTAAGAGAGAGAGAGAGAAATTTTTTTATATACATATAGTTTTTCAGCAGACACGACATCTTTGTTTGTATGTGGTGCTGAGGATCGAACCCGGGCCACACACGTGCCAGGCGAGCGCGCTACCGCTTGAGCCACATCCCCAGCCCCTGTAAATGTTTTTAATTGCTGCTGTTAATTCAGCAGTCTTATATTTTAGGGGCAAGAAAAACATTAAGTGCAACTTAATTCCCCCTAGAGCATATTTGCAAGTCTACATTAAGTCATAGAATTTCTTCCCTTCAGAGAACAGATTTGTGAACTCATCTTTTTCAGAAAGTCTTCCTCCAAGATAATTATAATTATCCTCCCCAGAAAGAACTATAACCTAACCGTCTTCTGTTATTTTAGAAAATAAAGTAGTGCTGAGCTACATCATTTTGCAGTTACAACTTTATAGCGTCAATGTCTATCTTTGGAAATTCAGTTCTCAGAAAAATAAGCCAATTAATCAATTTTTATTTATTCCTTGTTTATAACAGACCTGTTATAAACTTCCTGCACTCTAAGTAAGACTTCTTACAACTTCTGTGGGTATTATTCTACTACTCAGGCTAACATAAGTATATTCCAGATATAATTTGTTTCCTGTGTTCATTCAAAAGTACTGTTTTGGCTTTGGGCTTTGAGATCCTCTAGCTTCATGTCTGAAGAACAGATACCTCCATCAACAGAGCTAAAGCAACCAACCTTCTCAAAGAGGACTTTAAAATTATAGGCACAAAAATCCACATAGAAGAGCACTTTTTCTTTTCTTTTTTTTTTTTTCCTATTTGTAGTGCTGAAGATTGAACCCAGGGACTTGTACATTTAGGCATTGCTCTACCACTAAGCTATACCCCAGCCCCAGATAATTTTTTAAACCAAAGTTAAACACAAACTCCCTAAACTGGTCAGCAGTTTCAAAGAATGGGGTGTGATTATATCCAAAAACACATCAACTTCCCAGGAGACCAGACTGAGGCTCAAAGGTAAAGTGATTTGCCCAACAATATGCAGTGAGTTATGGGACAGAGCTAGGACTATGTCACACTATTCTGAACTGAAGGCGAATATTTGTTCCATTAAACTACATTCTCCCTCAATTAGTGACCAACCCCCAGAACTGCTTTCAGGGAGAGGTATGCACATCTTCCCTTCTCTCAGTCTCGCAAAGCCATTTGTTGCTGTTCATTTGGATATGACATCAAGATAAAAAAGAATCTGCTGAACAGATTTCTCCTGAGAAGTAATAAACTTCGAGACATTGGAGATAGTCTAGTATAAAAGGGTCCTGTGGTTGGATTAGGCTGGGAAACACCAACTGGTGTCTTAATCTATTTTCTTTTGCTATAACGAAATACACGAGCCTGGGAAACTTATGAAGAATTAAAGTTTATTTGGCTCATGGTTCTGGAGGCTAGGGAGTCCAAGAACATACCACCGACATTCAATCTGCATATCTTGGGCTGCATCCTAACAGGGTGGAGGGCGTCACATGGTTAGACAGCAAACTTGCTAGCTTGGATCTCTCTTTCTCTTCTTATAAAGCTACTAACTCAGTCATCTTCACATAATTCTAATTACCTCCCGAAGTCCTCATCTCCAAATACCATCAACATATGAATCTGGGGATTAAGTTACCAACACATGAACTTTTGGGGTATACATTCAAATCATAGCAACTGAGTTTAACGAAGTTAAACGTTTATAAATACACAAATATTCTTATGATTTACCCTGTACCCCCAAGTGAAAGAAATAGAGTGTGGAATTCCCAAACTTGTTTGACCATGGGACCCTCTTTTTGCCAAACCCCAGTTAACTTTCAGAGCTCTAGAAAACCACAGAGCACAATGTGAAAAATTCTGCAATGGAGGCGTTAAGTGCTCCCAAAGCCTTGGCATAAGGAAAAGACAGCTTGGGCTTGGCAGGGTTTTAGTTCCAGATTCTGTCACTTGGGGGCTTAGTCTCCAATTTAGGTGAAGCAGTAGGTAATAATAACCTTGAAGCTAAAGATGATGGATTCATGAGGCTCTTTCGGGATGCAAAGAAGCACCCTGAGATCACCACAGGGTACAGGAAATACAGGAAATTGGGGAGATTCAGAAAACCATTTTAGGCCCCACATAGTCAGGACTTATGGAACTGGAATTTCCATTATCATTCAAAAAACTGCATCTGTTCCAGGGACCAAAAGCAACTCTAAAGTGATATAGGTATCATCTTGTTGAAAGTGAGCTTCATTCACTCCCTGCTTTCATTAACTCACTATTACAAGCACTCAATCAACCTCTTCTCTAGGGTATGAGAAATATATAACATTCAAAAGGAGGACGATAAGGTCAGAGGCGGCAGTGAGAGAAGTCAAGAGAGGAGGGAGTAGCTGGCCTCCAAGTAATCCTTGAACAGATAAGGATTGTTAAAGAGGGTAAGGGATCTGTCAGTCTTATTTGCCTCTGCTACCCAGCACTAAGCACATGACTTGGATCACATAGGCAATCAAATATGCAACTGAATGAAACTATGGGTGGATGATATGAAAAGCAAGGACAGAGAGGGAGAAATGAATAGGACTAGGGCAGGGGATGAGGTTCAGAAATCCCAATTAATTGGAAAAGCTGAGTTGGTAGTAATCTCAGATAAGCTATGGTTTAGGGAAGGGCAATTAATAAGGGATCTTAAATGATGTTTATTCACCCATTCAAATAATTTTTGAGTTATTTTTTCAGATCCCACTCCAGGTTCTAGGGATATAGCAGTAAACCGAACATAAACATCCCTGTCCTGATAAAACTTATATTCTTCATGGGGAGATATAAGAAGATAGAGAAAAAAAAATGAAATATACTGTGTGCAAGATTGTGATAAATGATGAGGGCGGAATGAAACAGGGGAGGGGATGGGAATGCCAGCAGGGGATAGTTTACCATTTTAAATATATACTGAAGGATTTGTGTTTGACAGAATAGTGACATGAACTTGGAGTTCCTGCCAAGTTTTCATGAGTGAATAATATCTATAAGTAAGGGTTACATTTCTTTTAACCTATAGATATGGGAAAATTAAGTTGGATATAACTTAATATGAGATACAGTGGTCCAAATCAATTTTGCTAGTGTTTACTAATGAGCAGAATCGGTGTTGCTAGTGTGTCTTAGAATAAGAGCATATGAAAAGGAATCTAAATGTCATCCATGGAAAAGAAGATTGCTCATGAGTAATCTGAAGCCTAAAGAGAGTGTAAATGACTTGTCTATAGTTACTTAACTGAAATCTTCATTTTCTGAATTCCAGCCCAGTGCCATTTCCATTAAGCATACTAAGTGGAAATTTCTTTGCGCCAAGGCAATTAGGATGGAAGATACAAAAACTACATACGTTCCTTTCTTTCACAGTCCTTACAACCTGCTGGGTAAAAGAGTAAACATAATTTATGGGCTGATTTATTAAATAATATGAGAGTAGATATGATGAATACTCCAAATGTTGTATGGATAATATGCCTCTCAAGATCCAAGCATTTATTAGTCTCTGTGTTTCAGTCTGGCACAAGTATGCAGAAAATGGGAAGCAACTTAATCAGGTTTATACATATTTATATATGTTAAATTATACTTAGAATTTTTAAAACTTAAAAGATAAAGAGTAGGAATGCTTTCTAAGCACCACTCTTTGGTTAACTACTCATTTTCTTTGGTTCCTGGAGTGGGGCTACAGCAACAGTTAAAAGTCATGACATGACTGGTATCTGCCTTCCCACGTGTCTGATAGGATGCACTGCACCCTTCTCCTCACAGGACCCTCACTGGTTAGGTAGCAACATTAACTCCATGTTACAGAAAAAAGGAAGGGAAACAGTGATTGAGAGTAACTCGGAGTCAAATAAGCAATGAGCTTTGGGATAATGAACTACATGGAAATTATTTGTATGATTAGGCTTTATTATAACCACAAACTGCAAAAGAAAGAAAAAAATGAAAACCTAAATTGCTCTGGTGATTGTTTTTGAGTTTTATATGCTTATAGTTTAATTGATAATTTGTGATAAAGCTGCATGTACTTTTTATAATAAAGTTAATATTTTTTTACATTAGTAAAGACAATGTGCACTTAATGATACCTGATATTGTTTAAAGTAAGCTACATGATAATGAATGTGCAGTTCTTCAGAAACATTTAGCATGCTTTTTGATTGGTTTGTATTCTGAGGGAAGAGGAATTAATACTTTTCATCAAGCCAATAACTGCTTTAAGTAGTTTTCTAAGTTAGCTATATCAATGTATCATCTTGAAACATAGTCTCAGATATAATTTTGCTGAATTTACTTGAAAATGAAAATGTTGTATATACTTATATATTTTGATTAAACATACCACAGTGCTATTTCCTTTCTTTAGGGATGGGGCTTAAGATTTATAGCAGCCTATTTCAAAAAAAAATGCCTTTAGTTCAAATAAAATCCATGTGGCTATTAGTTAAGATTATTTAAAGAATGTACATAAAAATGAGAACAAACCCAGATGCCTAATCAATAAATAGCTTGGTTTATTGATTTCAAAGGGTGGATCTTTCCACCAACAAAATAATTTCCTTGCTAGCTATTTTGAAAAATGTCTTTTAGCATTTATTTGCTTTGCATTTTGGTCTATTTGATGGTTTTACTTTGCCAATATTTAGTTAAAATAATCTGGAAACTTTAGGAAATTAGATGATAAAATATTGAATTATTGTGATGACTCATTGAAAAACTAAAGCCTGACGATGAAGAACAGATGAGGAGCAGGCACTTGGAAGTCAGGTCTATATGGGCATATGAGGCAGCTCCAAGGAATGGAGAACCCCAGAAACCAGGTTAGGGGTTCTAAGGATGAGGCTCTGGAAGATGAGGAGGATGAATCAGGTCAGATGATGTGGAAGTGATTGCCTGTGGTCAGTAATCTTAAGTGTCTGAAAATTCAGGGAGGATGATCTCTCTACTCTGTACACCATGCAACTCACACATAGCTATTCTGCCATGTCTCCTATGTCTTCTGCTCCCACACTGTTCACTCCTTGAGGGATACTGTCCTTGTTGAATTTGCTCTGTGGCTTCCAGCCCCCCAACTTCTGTACCCAGTACAGATCCCTTTAAGGAGTAAATGTCCTAAATACATTTGTTGAACTGAATTATATGAAAGTACCTATAAAATAATAATGCTATTTATTAACTGTATTGAATGTTACTCTACTAAGTACTGATCCTTAAGTGTGAGCTGCCTTTTAGATATTCAGTGGGAGATACTGAGGAGACAGTTCAATCTATAAGGTTAGAGTCCAGAGAAGTCTGGACCAAGTACATAAATTTGGGAGTCATCAGTGTAGAGATGTTATTTAAAGCTATGAAACTGGATGAGATCATCCAAGGAGTGGGTGTGGATAGAAAAGAGGAAGATCTGAAAACTGAGCCCAGAGGGGATTAAACTTTGTCCATTGAGGCTGCCATTTCTGAAAAACACTTGAAAATCCCAAGGCATATACAAAAACCAGTCTTATTAATTCATGGGTCCAACTGTTACTTAACTAAGCAACATATTGTGAATTTGATACCATTAAATTACCACAGTCAGAATGGTGGGTGTAAATTCTAAAATGACAAGTGAGAGAGAAGTTGGGAGGAGCAACCTTAGGTTTTCAAAAGAGGAAGCAAAACCAGCCAAGAGAATGGAAACCATTACTTGATAACCAATGAGGATAGAAAAGGGAAGGAGAATCATAGTTAGAATGCTAGATTGGAGGAAGAAGTCTTTGAAAACACCATGCTGAAAGAGGAATGCTAATTTCAGGGACCTGCAGCTGTCAAGGGTCTCATATTGTATTCCATCTTGATTCATCCAAATTTTCGTCCTTCTTTTGACTCTCAAAATTCCAGTCATAGGAGCAAGATTTTTGGAATGTTCCTGGGCCATCACTGTTTGGGAAATTAAGTTAAAATAGCATTGTACACATTTTTCTGCTTAATGTGTTGTAAAATTTGATTTGCAGAATGTGATGTTGAAGGGCATCTACCTAAGGCATAGGGACTAGACAATTAATCCTATTTAAGTAGAAGTGTTTACATTTTCAGAATTTCAATTCACATGCAGATTTTTAAAAACAACTTTATGAATGTTTAAATTAATGTTGAATATATTGATGTTGAATTGCCCTGTTAAGGAGAACAGAAAACCAACACTTAAAGCTTCCTTTAAGAATGTGCCAGTTTCTATGCTGGGCATTTTGCATGCATCTCATTTTATCTCTAGGACACAAATTCTTTTCCTGGATGATTTCTCTCGTTAATGAGCAAAAAAGCAAAACATCACTCTTCTTCCTATATCCATTTCTCTCTTGTTCACTTTCCTGCAACTGGCAGAAGAGCAGAAGTCTTCTCAGGCCTCGACAATGTTTGCTGATGTTGCTTTATATCTCATAATCACAGATCCTAAGACAAAAAAGTAATTATGAAAAATATTCAAATGCTTTCTACATGACATCATGTTCATTTGTGCTAACATTGTGTCTCTTGGCTGCTACTGAAAAAAGGCTTCTCTGTTTTAAAATGAATTGAAAAGAGAAAATGTGATCACTCTCTTGTACTGCTTAGTCTACTTTATTGATTCCTACGTTTCTCTCATATTTTATGTCCCCTCACCCCACTTCTACCTCCAAATAATAACTAAAGGTAGGGCTGAGGTATGTGGTTCAGTGGTAGAGCACACCCTGGATTCAGTCCCCAGCACTAATAAATAAATACGAAAAGCAAAGCTAAAGGTAAATGACGGACACCTCAAACCAGGGCTACATCGGAAGAAATAGGCATTGCTCTCCATAACCCTCTCCTTTTTTGTTTCCTTCCTGGTGTGTAAAACTCACCCTTTTGTAACAACAGTTCTTTCTGTAATGACTATCAAACTTAAGAAGAAAATCCAGCCACTGGAAGGTCCTTCCTAAGGAAAGGGGTTGTAATGCAAAGATATAGTTTTGCAAAGACAAAACACAGGTGAGCCAGGTGCAGTGGTGCACACCTGTAATCCCAGCGGCTCAGTGGCTGAGTACCCCTGAGTTCATCATCCCATGTGCTCTATTAATTCCTGGTTTTTACTTTTAGCCATTTTTCTTTCTGGTTTTCGCTTCTAGTTATGTCTCAGTAGACTACTGATTTTCTCTTCTCTGGCTCCTATTAATCTGCCTCTGTTTGTCAACTAAACCTGGCCCCTTGTTTTTTTCTCTAGAATCTCCCAACAGTTCTTTCAATTCCATTGGCGCCCTTGCTCCTTTAGTTGGACAATGGAACTCTTTGGGGGGAAATAACACAATTGTACTAAGAGATTCCTCTACAAGTCTATGTTTTCCCACTGTAAATTTGGCCCTCAAACTTCCCACAGAAATCCTTTTTTCCTCAGCCCTTTCCTGCAATGATCCTTTTCCATGTTTTCCTCCTCTAAGACCCTTCTCAGTCCCTACTCACTCTCAGCTAAAGAACTCGCCTCCTATCTCACAGAAGAAATAAAACCTGTAAAAAACAGCATCACTGTCCAACACAGAGAGGCCCATCAAGAAGAAAAACTGATATTCTCAATTTCGTTTTTTTTAAGAGAGAGAGAGAGAGAATTTCAATATTTTTTATTTTTCGGTGGACACAACATCTTTGTTTGAATGTGGTGCTGAGGATGGAACCCGGGCCGCACGCATGCCAGGCAAACACGCTACCACTTGAGCCACATCCCCAGCCCAATTCCCAATTTCTTTCTCTCCTCCAACTAGCTTCTAATATTCAGCAGGTCTTAACCCACTCTGCTTCTTAAGTGTCTCTTGAGTGTGTGGGCTTCTACCCTAGTGCAGACCAGCCTTTCATTTCATCTGTACACGGGATTACAATATGTCCTGTGTCTTCTCTCTGTTCTGTTTTACTCACTCTCAGTCTGTTCTCGATATTGCACTTGGATCTTTTTAGATGCAAAATGTCACTTCCTGGAGGAGAATTAGTCCCTTACTAAGTCCCCTCTGGTTCATCTCTCACCATTGTCTCCTAGGTTCTAGTTTCCAGCTATGTCTGTGGAATTACTGATATCACTCCAAGGTGCCAAGCTCTCTGTCTCATCCTCTGACTTGTGGTTCCTTGGCTTGAGAGACTCTTCTCTTCCAATCCCTTCTCCCAAGTTCTTTCACTTAGCTAAGGTGTGACTCAAATATTTTTTGGATGGATGAATGGATGGATGGTTGGGTGGATGGATGGATGGATAAATGACTAGATGATTCCTATTCAACCTTGGGGCCTTTGCTTAAACTTCACCTCTTACCAAAATTATGAGTTAGGCAAACCATGCATGTGCATCACATATGTGCATTTATCCCCTCTTTAGTGAGCTCCTTAAGGAGGTGCAGACCACACCTTGAGAAAAACGATCTTGGCTTCTAACATGCTATGTGACGTACTAAATAGAAGGAATCAAATAAATGCACTCTGAGGCATCACCATTGTTATTATTATTGATGACAACTTTTCATTGCTTTTTTTTGTGATTTAAAGTACTTTTATGGCAGAGTATCAGATATTCAGTCACAACAAATAGTATGGAGAGACAGCCTGTCAAGTGTCTCATAAACCAGAATGAAAGATCCTTAGGCAGACAATTGATGCATATAATGACATCATGAATCCCATCCTCTGCAAACCCAAAGCACAGGCTCTATCCCTAATCTGAGAGGCCTGGCTCAAAGGGCTGCTGTTTGGATGAAAGGCATGAATCTTTCATCACAGCATAAGGAGCATATAAAGATTCACTCAGGGATTCACTTAATTTTTCATCAATATCATGGAGTGATTGGGAAGGGTGCTTTGTACGGCACTTCTGCAGGGTTGCAAGCCCTGCTCCTTGCCATGGTGCTGCACTGGCTATAAGAGTGGTTGTTTTGTGATTCTGAAAAACAATTGCCTTATGACCCTACCTCTCGACAGAATTGTGCTGCTATTTGATTCTCTCAGATAAACTGCCAAGCCTGTTACTCTCTCTCCTAAAGAACTGCTATTTCAAGTAAGCCAAATCTAACTTGCTTTTCTAGAGTTTGGAGGAGAAACTAGTTGTGGAGAAACTTTCTTAGGAGAAGGAGGTTTATATCATTTTCTTTGCCAAAATATGCAACAGTTGTTTTTTTTTTTGCAAAAAAAAATTCTAAGCTATGTCTTTTCCCTATTACCTGCATTCCATTACAGTATATTCCTATTTTTAAGGAGTTCACAGTCTGATTGGGACTTTTAAAATCGTTGTCTCTTAAAGGATGGATTACACTTAAAAATTGGAGAAGGGAATTCCAAGGAAAGTGCACATGAATAAGGAAGGTCAAGCTTCAGAATGGTTGGAGAGTGTGGTGAGGTGGGTGTTGTGGAAGAGAGAGGCACAGGAGATGAGCTGACCCTGGAGGCTCAAGGTCTGTGGGAAGTGGAGATCCATCAACAGTTCTTTTGAGTAGGGATAACAAAATGGTAGGGGTCAGTGTGAAATATCCTTGGGCAAAACTTATGAGATAATAATGGTATAAATTTATCTTTTCAAAAATCAGCTGTACTACCACTAGAGAGGTGTGACTTATTAAGTGGAAATGAGAAAATAACCTGAGGGTAGTATTGACTGATTGCAATGTGGGTCAACAATACATCATGACTGCCAAAAAAGCTAAGGCACAACATTAGCCAAACAATGTTCTAAACAAAGGAGAAAATAGTCCTCCTGTCCTCTGTTTCATTCACTGCATTGCTAGAATATTATGCTCAGGTCAAGATATTCCTATTTGGAGAAAGCTGAGCAGAATTGGTGAGATCAATTAGGAGCCTTGTTATATAATGAACAATTAACTTGGGATATTTCGCCTATGAGAGAGGATTTATGGATGTTCAGGAATTGCTAGCATTCTTTAGATGTTTGAAGAGGGATTAAATGGACTCTGATGCTTTTCAGAAGGCAAAAGTATGACCAAAGAAAGACTTTCTTAAAATCTGGATGTGTCCAAAGACAAGTGAACTCTCTCCATTTTCTTGTTCCATGAAATGTTTCAGCAAAGGCCAAATGATCCACAGTGAGAAATGTTATAGAAAGAATCATGTGCTGAGTCAGAGGTTTGTCTCAGGACCTTTCATGTCCCATTCAACTTTGAATGCACACATTCTGACTTAAGAAAATCCTTTACATCCAGCTATTCCAATAGCTGAGAGCTGTGTTAGGTACTGCAGAGCTAGGTCAGTTAGTCTTTCTGCTAGCCAAGCAGGCACCCTCAGATCTGGGGTAACTACATAGGGGAGATCATATTTCTTGCTATTGCAAAAGGAGCTTCTCTTCTTCATGAACAAACATAAGGAAGTCCCTTAAGTGCCCCACCTACCAGGTCCCTACTCTCCGAATCTCTACTTTGTATTCATGGATGACATTTTATCCATATTTTGAATTTTGCCAGATGCCATATGGCAGTATGAGGGTGGGAGTTGGACTTCTGGTCCATCCAGTTTCTGGCAGTTCTGGCTCTTACATGAGTTCTCCACATCCATTGCAGCTGCTCAGTTCCAGCTCGCACTTGAACCTTCAATGCAGCCTAAGTGGCTGGCTTTTTATTCTAGAAACATTAGGATCTTCATTTTTAAAGTGAGTCACTATGAGAAAGACTAAGATAAGGCACATATTTTTAAAATATATTTTGTATTTTTTAGTTATAGATGGACACAATATCTTTTATTTTGTTTACTTATTTTTATATGGTGCTGAAGATCAAACCCAGTGCCTCACATGTGCGAGGCAAGCACTCTGCCACTGAGTCACAACCCCAGCCCAGATAAGGCACATATTTTATAAATGCAAAGTGCCATGTAAGTGCTAATTAATATTGTAATTCTATTATGTTATTAATGAAGAGGACATTTGAGGCTAGTTCATGTATTCATCCAGTAAATATGTGGGGGCCCTCTATGTGTCTACCACTGTACCAGGCTCTGGCGATATAAGAGTAAATGAAATAGACCTAAAATGCATTCTAAAGCTCACACAGTTGACCCACAATACATTTTTGGAACATAAACCAGTTGTAAATTAGACACTTCTTGTACTAACTTTGGTTGTCTGTCCATGTTTCTAACAGCACCAAAGAACTACCTTTTTTACTTAGCCTTTTCAGACACAGATTTAGTTAGAGAACAGCATCAATCTTAGTCACTAATATTATATAAAGAATTACATAGTTTTGGGGGCTTGAGTTGTGGCTCAGTGGTAGAGCGCTCGCCTAGCACGCCAGAGGCCCTGAGTTCAATCCTCAGCACCACATAAAAATAAATAAATAAAGGTATTGTGTCCAACTACAACTAAAAAAATAAATATTTAAAAAATTACATAGTTTGTATTAAAGCAGTGGACCAGCCATCTTAGGCAGTAACAGATTTAGAGAAAAATGAAAAAATCAGATGTAAAACGACAATACATGTCTCTGCAATCCCTATTTAGGTCAACCTATCTATTGTGTCTTTACAAATTCTTTTGAAATTATATTATGAATGCCAAGTACAAGATAAGGAACTAAGCTTCTAAAGATATTCTTAGATGGCGGTGTTACCCTAAGATAAAAGTATGAGCTTAAAGTAAAATGTCTTATCAAAACTGAAAGAAATGTATCCACCTACATCTTGTTGGTATTTCAGATTCATGAAGGAATTTCCAAGTGATTCTATTAAGAGGTTGCTCTGTAGTGAACCCGGAGAGAGCAAGGGAGTTAGGTGCTGGGCCCTCCTTTGGGTTCCCTATCTGGACTCGCCTTGTTCTTTTGTTAAGTGCAGATACTCTGTGGTTTGTCATTAAGATTTATGGACTTTTAAAATAAAATGCTTTTCAAAATCTCTCTTAAGGCCCTGTTCAAATTAGTCAGGGATTTATAACATGTTTAAAAGATTATCAATTTGAAATACTGTAACCAGAACTCACACACCTCTTTTCCAAGAACTTTATAAAACACACACCAGGCACAGGTGGAAGGAGTTCAGTGAAGAATTATTTCTGCTTCTTTTTAGTTCTCCTCCTCCTTTAAAAGCCAGCTTCATAAAGAATTTAGTTACTTAGAGTGGCCTGGCAGGTGCTGTGAGGATAGCCTATGGAGCAGGCCCTGGCTACAGGTTGCTATGTTACACGTGGATCTGGCCCCTGGTGCTGTCATCCTCAGAGCCCATTTTAGTCTCCTGGTCAGCTTCCAGTCAGTCACCTTCATCACTTCATCTGAGTAGGAGACAGGGAACTGATTCTGTAACTACTAAATATTTAGACTACTGCTGTGCTGCCTTCCCACACCTCCATCCGTTACCTCAGTATCATTGGCCAGTCTGCCTGTCCATTTAGTTGGCATGTGACCAGAGCTATTATTTTCTCATGATCTAAATAACACAGTAACAGATGATATGAAAATATGTAGAGGATATCATTACACTCTAATTCAGATGTAGAAGTGAATCTTTCCTCCCTTCCTCACCTCCCAAGATAATGGCATTGGAGCTTCAGTCTTCCAGCCGTGTCTTACCAGGACTGGAAGTAATTGCCCAAGAGGCTACATAAACCAGTACATCTAAAAACAACACATTTTTTCCCCTCTCACGCCACTATCTCCAATCAGTCAGCTCCATTTCTTCCCAAATAGCTTCCCAAATATTGAGAGTCTTTAAAAAATCGGAATATATTTCTTAGGCTATCAAAAAACCTTTGACATTCAAGCAGATTAAAAAGAATAAAATTGGGGCTGGGGTTGTGGATCAGTGGTAGTGCTCATCTTGCATGGGTGAGGCACTGGGTTTGATCCTCAGCTCCACATAAAAATAAATAAATAAATAAATAAATAAATAAAGGTATTGTGTTCATCTAAAACTAAAAAAAAAATTAAAAGAATAAAATTGGAAAAAAGAAACATTCAGAAATGTTTAACATCATAAAGGAAACAATAGCTAGAAAATATTGTCATCAGTAGCTTATGCATTTAAATAAAATAGAGGACATTTGTCTCTCAGCCAGAGTGGTAATGGTCAAGAAACCATGGGATATGAGACACGTTAGTAAAAGTTAAGTTGATGACTGCCTTTAAATACTTGAAGGACATCCATATTAAAACAAAATAGACTTATTCTGTAGAGCTCCCAGGCCAGTGTTAGAAGTCATAAGGGACAGAGCCTAGCTTTATGCCAAAGAACTCTTTTGATAATTAGAACTATCTAGAAATTAATCATGCTGCTTGATGGAGGTTTAGGATCTTGTGGAACACAGATAGGACTCAGCTACTATAGAGAAACTTCTTGCACTCAGAACTTTGGGTTAAATAGCCTTATGTTCTCTTTTGGTTCCTAAAGATATTTTGTGTTGTGTCTCATACCACTTTTGATAGAGCTTAATTTTCAAGAATTAGGAGAAAACTTAAATCTCTTATCTATAATTGATTTTTGTTACTCAGTTTTGTATCTACAGTACTCAGCATAGTGACTCCCAAAAAGTAGTTCTTCAATTAAATGATGGTTGAATTAATAAATTATTCCTCTATTTTTTAAAACTTTATTTTATTTATTTATTTTTATGTGGTGCTGAGGATCAAACACAGAGCCTTGCACGTGCGGGGTGAGCGCTCTACCGCTGAGCCATAATCCCAGCCCCAAATTATTCCTCTATTAAAAGGCTTAATAACACATAGACCTAGGATTTTTATCTTATTTGATCATGGTTTTGCTATCATTTGAAAATAAACATGACTCTAATGATGGGAGACATAATCAGAATTTATACTAAGTGCAATCTATTCAGGTTTGAAGTATCTTTTTATAATCAAAATGTGTTAGAAAGAAACATTTTTATTTATTATTTTGTTCTCTCTCTCTCTCTCTCTCTCTCTCTCTCTGTGTGTGTGTGTGTGTGTGTGTGTGTGTGTGTGTGGTGCTGGGGAATCAAACCCAGGGCCTCACACTTGTTAAACCTATGCTCTACCATTGAGCTACATCCCCAGCACAAGAAAGAAATATTTTTAGAGGCAAAAATAATTAAATTTGTTGGCCAGTTTTTCTTGTGAATCTAGAATTTCTATCATGAGCTTTCTTATCCAGTAAGCCCAATGGCTTCTTAGCAGAAGACAATGTAGACTAATTTTATAGTATTTACTGTTTTCTATCTTTATGAATCATATGAATTAGATCTATTAGACCTTTTTCAGTCAAACTGATTGTACTTCATGCATATAGGGCGAAGTAGAGAAAATAATACCTGTGTTTTACTTTTAAAAGACTGATTGCTGGTCTTTAGTTCTATTGTTTTTCCTTCTAATTCAGCTTTCAGTTCTCTTCCTTAATTCAACTCTTGAAACTAATCCTCATACTTCAGACTGGAACTTAATGGTAAAAGATATGTGAGATTAATCTCCACTGGGAAAACTTTTCATAGTGGTAATTAATACTTCTCCTCAAGGTCTCCTACATGTAAAGGACAAAGTGGCCCTATCCTACCTACCACTACAGTAACAGCAAATATTTGTCTGTGGCTTAGGGCAAGTTGGGAGGTCCCTTTGAAAACTGTTTGTTTGGTAGCCAGGATCTCCCCACCGGGTAACAGTGTTTAAAGCTTGATCTTTTTTTTTTTTTTTTTAAACCTTAATCAGGACTTTTGGTTGCTGCTGATAAAGTCTCTTGAATGAAAAATTGAAAGCACATTCTACTGTAAGTTTGCATTATGGAAATTCCCCAAATACAAACAAATATTTAAAAAGAAAGCTAGAAATATATTTGACAACTATATATGACACTCTGGTAAAATGTTAATTTTTAAATTTCATATTTATTAACTTATTTACACATAATTATATATGGCATATACATTAAATTATTTATGTGAATGAATGTGTGTGTGTGAGTGTGTGTATCTCACTGGGTCCTCAGAAAGCCTTAGTAGTGGGGTAAGTTAGTCCTAGAATAAAGAATACATTGAATTCATACTAAAACAAATGTAAAACATCCCCCCAAAAGACTAAACTGATCCCAAGTAAATTAATTGCATGTCAGAACAAAGTCTAAGCCTTGTAAGAGAAATACATCAAAATCCAGCAAGCGACATAAAATTTGCAGTATCTAATGTCCATTCAAAAATCACCAGGTGGGCTGGGGTTGTGGCTCAGCGATAGAGCGCTCGCCTAGCATGTGTAGGGCCCTGGGTTCAATCCTCAGCACCACATAAAAATGAATGAATGGGATAAAGATATTGTGCCCAACTACAACTAAAAAATAAATATTTTTTTTTAAAAAAACCACCAGGTATAAAAATATGATTCCTACACAGCAGAAAATTCAGTTAATAAAAATGTATCTATAAATGACACAGCTGGCAATGCTGGCTGACAAAGGCTCTGGGCAGCTATTAGAAATATTCCATACATTTCAGAAAACATGAACATATTGAAAAGAGAAATGGAATATATGAAAAAGATCAAGAAAAAAAACTTCTAAATATGAAAAACTCAATTTATGAAGTGAAAAGTATACTACAAGAGATTAACAGCAGATTAGATAGTGCAGAAGAAAAGCTGGTGAACTTGAAGGCCTAACAATTAGAAACTATAAATTGGTGAAGCACAGGAGAAAAAAAGGATTAAGTAGAAAGAATTATCAGTGAACAGTGGACAGTAGTAAATGTTCTAACATTAATGTAACTGGAGTCTAAAAGAAGAAGCAGAGGACAAAAAATATTTGAATAAAAGGAAAAAAATGTTCCAAACTGGATTAAAACTATGAATCCACAGATCTAAGAAGCTAAATAAACCTCAAGCAAAATAAGCATGAAGAAAGCACACCAGATTAGACATCCATATGTGAGATTAAAAAAAAAAAAAAAAAAAGAACCTCAACAGTTAGTTCACACCCTATAGAAAAATTCACCTAAAATGGACTTTAGACCTAAACATTTGAGCTAAAATCTATAAAATTTCTAGGAGAAAATATGAACTTTAAATTAAGCAAAAATCTCATACATGGGACACAAAAAACACAAAACAAATTGAACTTCACAAAAATGTTTAAAGTTTGCTTTTAAAACACTGTGAAGATAATAAAAAACAAGCCTCAAACTGGGAAAAATATTTGTGAATCATAGATCTGAATATATATCTATATATCATAAAAAACTCAATAGGAAGTAAAAAGAATAAAAAATGGACAAAATATTTGAGTAGATATATCACCAAGAAAATGTATGTCAAACACGTGAAAAGATGCTCAATACCATTAGTCAACAGGGAAATGCAAATTAAAATTACAATGAGATACTGTTCATATTCACTATATAAAGGCTAAGATTAAGAAGACTGATGAAATGCCAAAGGTTGGAAAGGATGGGTAGCAACTAAAACTAACATCATGTATTACTAGTAGAAATACAAGAGTACACCTTTAGACAAAAGCTTGTAGCTCCTTATAAATATATACTTAGCTTGGGCATGATGGTGCATTCTTATAATTTCAGCAACTTGGGAGGATGGTAACTTCCAGGCCAGCCTGAGCAACTTAGCAAGGCCCTAAGCAACTTAGGGAGATGCTGTCTCAAAACAAAAACTAAAAAAGGGCTGGGTATGTGGTTCAGTGGTAAAGCACCCCTGGTTTCAATCCCTAACAACAAAAATTAAATAAACACAAATTTACCATACCTGGTAATTCCTTTCCCAAGTACCCATGAAAAGAGATAAATTATGTTCTCATAATGACTCTATGTGAATGTTCATAGAACTTTTATTCATAATAGCCAAAATCTGTAAACACCCCAATTGTCTCCCAGTTGAAGGATGAATAAACAAACTGCCAAAGTTCTTCAATCACTTCTTTCTTGCTTTCATTTCCTCGTTCCATGTTCTTTCCTGCAATCTTTACAAACTGTCTCTTATTCTCTCTAAGCTCTCAGAAGTATTCTGCTATCCAGCCAAACTCAGCAAGCTTCTCACAGTCTTCTTTCCTGTCTTCAGAACTGCACTTGCTGTTGTTAATTGCATGTTCTTTCTTCGTGCTCTCACTTCTTTGGGCTTCTATGATAATAAATTTTCATTAATTTCCTACAATGCTCACTGATCCTTGTTTATATTTTTTTTCTGGCTCTTCTCCCTTCTGATCTCTAACCATGGAGGTGCCCACAGCTTAGCCTTTACCTCTGAGCTTATTCTGACACTCATGTCTCTGTCCTCACTTGTGGCAGCTCTTCCCCTTACCACTCTCTCTCCAGCTCCCGGGCTCAGCTCTTCCCTCTGCCACACATTTCTCCTGAAGGGAATTATGATCATTTCACTCTCCTGATCACCTACTCCATACCTTCAAGTATTCTGTAACCAAACAAAATAGATTGTAATAGAACAATAGAACTTAACTTGAATTCCAACAACCTGAAGCCCAGCCTCTTACTAGTTAGATGACCTTGAACAAGTTAGTTAGCATTTTCCTAGTTCCTCTGCCTGAAAGATGGGAATGAATAATACCACATCATAGATTTATTGTAACGATGAAATGAGATCAATAAAAATGAAAGCACTTTGTACAATGTAAATCGTTTTAAAAGCATGACTATGAGTTTTCAACAGGTCTGTGTTTACTATATGTGCCAAAGCATTGGCTGTACACTGGCGGGTAAGCAGACAAGATCCCCTGCACTCATGAGCTCGTAGTCTAGAGAGAAATACAAGCACTTAAACAAATTAAAAATAGACATAGTAAATTCTAAGTCTGGAAGAAATGACAGGTGCTTGAAGTAGTACATAGGGAGATTTCTTACCTAGACTTGTGGTGAAAAGGGATGGCAAAAACAAAAAGCAAAACAAAACAAAACTTCCTGAATAAAGTGACCCAACCAGAGATATTGAAGATCCAAAGTGAGGTAGGGATTCCTAACTGTGGGCCAAGCATGCTGCTAAGAACACAAAGGTGTGCCCATAATCCCAGCAGCTCCAGAGGCTGAGGCAGGAGAATTGCAAGTTCAAAGCCAGCCTCAGAAACTTAGAGAGGTCCTAAACAACTCAGTGAGACCCTGTCTCTAAATAAAATACAAAACAGGGCTGGGGATGTGGCTCAGCAGTTAAGAGCCCCTGAGTTCTCAAGTATAAGACAACAACAGCAACAACAACAAAACACAGAGGTGACCTGTACTCTGGGACATTACCCAGGTAGACATTGGCATCTGAGAAGCCTTTCAATGAATCCCAGCAACTGGGCTGCATTCACTAGTTGGGCTGTGACCCAAAGAAGGGATAGCCACAAGAACAAGGCAGGTGTCCAGGTAGAGGCTACACACCAATCAATTTTATTTATTAAAAGCAGTGATTTTTCAAGGCATTTCTACATCTGATACCTTTTCAAAAATTCTTCACTGCATCATCATATGCTCCAAACAAGAGCAGGTATCAGTACTTTCACCATGGGTACATTTGATGCTACCCAGTATTAGGATGACAAGTAGAAGTGAGATAAATCAAATATTATATTTTCCTTAATCCCACATTTTAAATTGGACTTTAGTCCAGGAATGGCTAGTTTCAAAACTATAAAGTGGGAAAAATCATTAGATTGAAAGTAAGGAAACTGGGTTCTGGACTTAACTCTGTCACTAACTTGTTGGTTGACCTTTAGCAAGCACTTTAGGCACTCAGAGCCTCAGTTTCCTCTAGCTGGACTGGATCATGATTGTTGAATACTTTTCTGACATTCAAATCCTTCAACTCTAAGTGCTGAGGGCAAAGGAAAAATTAGGATTCCACGTATTTTAGGGAAATTTTATAATGAATTTTTAGCCTTGATCTTTATTTCTATTTTGGTCTTAGGTTGTTTCTCGTTCTCCTTGCGGTTCTGTCATTCCCTTTCCCCTTGAAGATAGTTGAGAAGCAGTCTTTTCATCACTTTAAAACTGTAAATATGCCCTTGAAACATGCAAAGAGGCTTTTGTGTACTTACAACTGAGGTTATTATCGTACAAGTAAGTCACTCGAGTGCACTGCATTCCTCAGCCTGCTCCATTGAGAGCTTTATTGGGTTATATTGTCCTAACTCAGAAGATAAGACTCTCCCACTTTAAAAGGTGGACTATCTGATGAAGCAGAGTGCCTAATGCTCCAGAGTGTAAGCAAAAGGATTTAGGTGCTGCCCGAAATATAGACACACTTCTCTAAGACAAGGAGGTGCTTTACTTAAAGTGGCACAGTCAAGGACAAATGTTCTAAAATTAAACCAACCAGCTGCTCCACTGTAGACGCCCACGTGTCATTGATGCTGTCTTCTTTTGTCCAGCCTTTTCTTTCCATGGAACCAGAACTCCCACTTGTTGCAATGCTTTAAAAGCCTGAAGTTTCTCATACTTTCCAAAAGGCCACCTGCCATGAAAACAGAAGCCTGCCATAGACAGTATTAGGGTCCCTGTCTTCGTCTCTGAGATTTTAAATTCAGATGCTCTCAACTTCAACTTCATTGATGCCAGCAAACTGGCTTCATAAGGGAATTGAAGTCTAACCTTCCCTGTTAAAGCAAGGTGACAATACAAAAAGTGGAGTGTGTTAGTCCCATACATTTTATTTTATTTTATTTTTTTAAAGGGAGAGAGAGAGAATTTTTTTTTTAATATTTTTTTTTTAGTTTTCGGCAGACACAACATCTTTGTTTGTATGTGGTGCTGAGGATCGAACCCGGGCAGCACGCATGCCAGGCGAGCGCGCTACAGCTTGAGCCACATCCCCAGCCCAGTCCCATACATTTTAGAAACCTAAAAAATCTAAGTCTTTAGGTAGCTTTATAAACATTTGAATGGAGACAAGTTTTTTTAATCCGTTTTCATGTTTAGGTTTTTAGTATATTCTTTTTTTAATTTTTTCTGATTAGTTACATGTGACAGAAGAATGCATGTCATTTCATTGTACACAAATGGAGCACAACTTTTCATTTCTCTGGTTGTCCATGATGTAGAGTCACACCGTATGTGCAGTCATGCACGTACCTAGGACAATGATGTCATCTCATTTCACCATCTTTTCTGCCTCCATGCCCCCTCACTTTCCCTCCCTCCCCTTTGCCCAATCAAAGTTCCTCCATTTTCCCCATCCCCCCCATCATGGATCAGCATCCACTTATCAGAGAGAACATTTGACTTTTGGATATTATATATATATATATTATATATATATATATATGTGTGTGTGTGTGTGTGTGTGTGTGTGTGTGTTTCTCATTTTTTTTCTTTTTATTTTTTTAATTTGTTTTAATTAATTATACATGACAGAATGCATTTATGCACTTTAACATATTATACATAAATGGGGAACACATACTTTTATTTTTTTTATTTGTTCTAATAATTATACATGACAGCAGAATGCTCTTTGATTCATTATACACTAATAGAGCACAATTTTTTATTTTTCTGGTTGTACCCAAAGTAGGGTCCCACCATTCGTGCAATCATACATGTACCTAGGATAATGATGTCTGTCTCATTTCACCATCTTTTCTACCTCCATACCCCCTCCCCCTTCACCCCTGCCCCATGCAGAGTTCCTCCATTTATCCCATTCTCCCCACCCCCCATTATGGATTAGCATCCACTTATCAAAGAACACATTCAGCCTTTGGTTTTTTGAGATTGGCTTACTTCACTTAGCATGATATTCTCTAACTCCATCCATAATTTTATTCTCAATTGTGCTGAGTAATACTCCTTTGTTTATATATACCACAGATTCTTTATCTATTCATCTATTGAAGGGCATCTGGGCTGGTTCCACAGTTTGGCTATTGTGAATTGTGGTGCTATGAACATGGCTGTGTCCCTGTAGTATGCTGTTTTTAAGTCCTTTGGGTATAGACCAAAGAGTAGATAGCTGGGTCAAATGGTGGTTCCATTCTACATTCCATTCTATGGAATCTCCATACCACCTCCCAGATTATTCTTAAACTAATAATAATCCTAACAGTTGTTGATATATAGTAACATAAGACTGAAATAAATTAACCAGATGCTGTTTGTAAACAAACACATGGAACAAATGATGACATTATAATAAAATTGGAAATGTTTTTCATTACAGATGCTATCCTCAATAGGCTTATATGGAGTGGGGAAAAGCATGACTATTTTTCTTACATAGAAATAGTTTTCCTATAGAAGTAATTTTACTTTTTATTAGATTACATTAGGCAAAACTTCCAAAGATTCTTTCTTAAATGTTTCAAAGTCATTTTCAAGGTTGTTATATGTTTGTTATTGAGAATATATTATTCAAATAGGGCATTCAAAAAGTATTGCTTTATATTGATTAATATTAAATTCATTTTTTCTATGAAGTAAAATTTTATCACAAAAATTGAAGTGAGTATAAAATTAGGATACAACTGAAGTATTTTGTAAAATGATAAAGCTTACCAAGAGTTAATATATAACTAATACTTTCTTTCACAAACAAAATACGTGTTATAAAATTTTATTATGTTTCACACATCAGAAAATTTAAATAAACCTGTACTATCATGATTCCATATTGACTCACTCATTCAATAAATATTGTTGAGAATTTATAAGATACTATAGTAGATGTTGGGGGTATAAAGATGCATAAAATTTCATGAACATAAAAATATATGGAGCAGAAAATTAGCATCATAAATTACTTAGGAAGTTATAATGAATCTTTACCTGTCCATTAAAAGAAACAAATTACTAAACATGGAATAAAAGAATAAACTTGCTATGCTTAGATATTTATATTCTAAATTATATTTCATATGTCTTTGTTTGATATGCCCAATAAGAAAGCTTATTTACTTTTCATGTCTTTTATCTACAAACTGTAACAACACTTTGGCTTTAATATAAAACTTCCAGTATGTCTTTTCTACAAATTTCTATCCAAAAATAAAGGATTAGTATTTTGTAAAAATTAAGCTGTATTTTATAAAAGTTAAGCTGCCTTGGGTTAAGCTTATGTTCACCTTTCAGCCAGGGTGGGGTGACAAAGACAAGATTTTCCCTCCTGGTTGCCCAAAACAACTGAAAAACCAGACAAAACATATGGAACAACAGTTTCCAGATACAAAGGACACAAAGCAGCAGAAGACAGTAATCACTGGGGTTGGGGACAAATGAGGTGAATAGGAGGATTGTCCCTCTTACAGCCTAGTGAGAGTGTCCAGGCAGCAGTGGAGGGAAGAGGAACCTGGACGAGTCTGGTGGATTTCCTGTTGAAGGTCCTGCAAGGCTGGGAAGGCCAGTGCAGCTCGAGCTTATGGGGCAGAGTTCCAGACAGTTGAGCTCTGCACTGGGAGAGAACTCCTTCTTAAGCCCTCCAGCTGGGTATTGATCAGCACATGTGTGTAAGGAAACCGCTTCAGCCAGACAAGGCATCACCCTAAAGGACAGAAAGAATAATCTTCAGAGATCACACAGGACAAGGAATAGTTCAGCATGGAAAATCTGTTAACTCATCATTAGAGTAATTAAAGGGGCATTGCTTCAATAAGGGGCCAAAATGTGTTCTATGGTAAAGGATGGTCCAGCCTAATAGAAGTTAAAAGCAATCCTCAAAAGAATCCAGCTCTTCTCAAGTAACTTAACTGTATCCTAAGAAGAAGCTCAAAAATACCAAACGAGTGCTAGGACTATAGCTCAGTGGCAGAGCGCTTGCCTAGTATGTGTGAGACACTGGGTTTGATCCTTAACACCATATTAAAGATAAATAAGAAGGAAGGAAGGAAGGAAGGAAGGAAGGAAGGAAGGAAGGAAGGAAGGAAGGAAGAAAGGAAGGAAGGAAGGAAGGGGCATGTTGTCTACATCTACAACTACAAAAAATAATTATAAAAATACCAAACTATTCATCACCCAACAAAGTAAAATTCACAATGTCTAGAAGCAAACAAGACTTGCAAAGAAACAGGAAAATGCAATGCAAAATGAGAAGAAAAATATATCAATAGAAACAAACTCTGAATGACAAAAATTATAGAATTAGTAGCTTAGGACTTTACAACAATTATTAAACTATATTCCTTATGTTTGAAAGGTGGAGGAAAGATTGTCCACCTTATGCAGAGGCATGGAAAAGATAATAAAACCTCAAATTTAATGTCCACTGTTGCAAAATTTGATGTCTGAGATGAAGAACACACTGAATAGTATTAGTAGATTAGATGTCATACAAGAAAAGATTAGTGAAGTTCAGTGCATAGCAATAGAAATGATAAACAACACAAGGAGAAAAGAGCCAAAAAAGAAACACAGCATCAGTGAAGTATGGAACAACTTCAAGCCATTTAATATATGTGTAGTTGGAGAGGAGAGAGGAATGAATGGGGAAAAAAAGGAAAAAAAAAGAAAAGAATGGCTGAAATTTTGACTATTTTATTTTATTTGACTATAACTATAAACCCACAGCCCCAAGAAGTACAATAAGCCTTAAATGCAAAAACAAGAAGAAAACCACTCCAAGGCACATGATAATCAAATTGTTTAAAAACAGTCGCAAGGTGAAAACCTTAAAAGCAATCAGAGAAGAAAGTAATACGTTTGTGTAGAGGAACAAATAAGAGAATGACAAAAGGTTTTTGTCAGAAACAATGCAAGCCAGATGACAGTGAAGCAGAAACTTTAAATATTGAAGGGGAAAAAATTATCAACTTAGAATTCTATACCCAGCAAAAATATCTTTAGAAAATGAAAAGGAAATAATGACTTTTTCAGACATGGAAAAAAAAACCTGCATTATAGGAAATGTTAAAAGAAGTCTTTCAGACAGAAGAAAAATACCAGATATCAAAAAAGGAAAATGTGAATACATGTAAAATATCCTTTTTCTTGTTTTTAAATGATCTTTAAATATAAATTGTCTTTTTAAAGCAAAAGTATCATCAATATCTTGTGGGATTTATAACATGGAAGCAAAATGCATAATAACAATAGTACAAAGGTTGGGGTGGGGAAATGGAAGCATATTGTTTTATACTATATGTGAATTAGAATTTGTGACCTAAATGTAGACTGTGATAAATTAATAGCTGAGTGATAGAGCACTTGCCTAGCATGAGTGAAACCCTGGGTTTGAGCCCCAGCAAAGGAAGGAAGGAAGGAAGGAAGGAAGGGAAGGAGGGAGGGAGGGAGGGAGAAAATATAAATCCTAAACCAACCACCATAAAAAGCTTAATTAACAATAAAGGAGATAAAAGTGACCCTAAAATATTCAGTCCAAAAGAAGACAGAAAAATAAAGGAAATGGAAAATAAAACAAATAGCACAATGGCAGATTTAAAATAACCCTACTGATAATCACATTAAATGTAAAAGATGTACATATTCCAATTAGAGGCACAGATTAACAGATTGGATAATATGTTTTTAAACAACCACTGGGTCAGGTGTGGTGGCCTATGCCTATAATCCCGGCAACATGGGAGGTTGAAGCAGGGGGGTCACGAGTTTAAGACCAGTCTGAGCAACTTAGACCCTCAGCAACTTAGTGAGACCCTATCTCAAAACAAAAAAGTAAAAAAGGGCTGGGGATGTAGCTCAGTGAGTGGTAAAGCATACCCAGGTTCAATACCCAATCCAAAAAAATTAAAAGCCTAACTGTGTTGTCTGTGAAATATCCCCCTTATATATAAAGACAACTATGTTAAAAGCAAAAGGATGGAATAAGATATATCATGCTAACACTTCAAAAGTGGCTATATTACTATCAGACAAAAATAGACTTTAGATCTATGAAGATAAAGGAGTCAATTCATCAAGAGACTATAACAATTTAAATGTTTATGTACCTAATTATTGGACTTCAAAATACATGAAGTAAATGTGTATGTATGAATATTTTACAATGAATCCCATTATTATGTATAATTATGGGATGCAACAATAAAAAGTACATGAAGCAAAAGCTAAAAGGAGAAATAGATAAGTTGATAATTGTAATTGAAGAGTCAACACCTTTTTAAGGGCACAAGGAGAATTTATCAATATAAACTATATACATAAAATAGGTATCAATCAATGTGGAAGATCTATATCACACAAAATATGTTCTCTGACCAAAATTGAATTAAATTAGAAATTAATAACAGGAAGATATTTGAGAAGTCCCCAAATATTTGGGAAATAACAACTTTTGAATAACCTATGTGTGAAAGAAAAAATGAAAAGAAAAACTAGAGAGTATTTTTGAGTGAATGAAAACAAAGACAACATATCAAATCTGTAGGATACAATTAAAGAAATGTTTAGGAAAAAAGATAAGTCTTAAATCAATGATCTAAAGTTCTACTTTAAGAAACTAGTATAAAAAGAGTAAATAAGCCAAAGTAAGCAGAAGAAAGTAAATAATAAAGATAAAAACAGAAACTAGTGAAATAGAAAAACAATAGAGAATATCAATGAAACAAAAAATCAGCTTCTTTGAGAACATGAAGATGTAGGATTTTGAATACTACTAAAGAACAATGCAGTTATGTTTCTAAAGCTTCCATTTTTGGTAAGTAAGAAAATGAGACCAGAAACTATGGAAAAGATCTACTATTTCTTTGGGTGTCTGCTCATACCTGTCCAATCCTTTTCCTTGAGTATAGGAAAAATCTGTGTGCCACTGAAGAGAAGGAATTTATAAAATCATTTTAAAGTATATTACATATTTTTACAGGGGTATTAATGCAATGGGGTATGTTCATGTGCTCTTATCAAGAATGCAGAATTTGTGGTAAAAGCATCTTGCTTTCTTAATTCTTCTAAATCCTATCCTCTATTTAGCTTCTCCTTTCAAAATGAAATTTGAGAAACAGTTCATTCACTTATTCCTCCAATGGCAATTATGAAATGCTACAATGTGCCAGAGACTGTGGGACATGCTGGGGACACAGCTGTTAACTAAACAAGATCCCTGCCCTCTGAACACTGAGTCTAATGAGAGATACAGACAAGTAAATAGGCACTAACAATAGACTAGTGTACAAGTGCTATCATGGAAAGAACGAGTTCCAAGGGCATCCACAGGGTGGATAATCAACTTGGACATGAAGTATTCCCCAAGCTACCAGCTTAAAAAAAAAAAAAAAAATAGTGGATCAGGGGAAGGGAAGAGGGGAAGAAAAGGGAAGAGACTGGGGAAGGAAATTGACCAAATCATGTTATGTGCATGTATAAATATGGCATAACGAATCCCACTATTATGTATAACACAAAAATATGAATATATAAAAGAAATTGTTAATGTGATGACTAAGTTTTTGTATCTTTATTTTTTTCTTTCTTTCTTCCTGTTTACTTTGTTTTTGTTTCTTATTTAGGTGCATGCTAAGGATGCACTATACCACTGAGCTATACCCCCAGCCCCATGTTCCTTGAATTATTGTGATTCAATATAGACAGTGAACTTTTAGATAGGGAACAATATGTAAGGTCTGAGTTAGATTCTAAAAGACCTCCTTTACTGCTATGTACCTAATATTTATTCCTTATTCTGTTCACAGTGTGTTCATACTGTTTGAATTTTTATGTCAGAGTATAAATAAGATATAGAATGTTATTTTTACTATTCAATATTGTTATTGAGGGTGTGTTTTGTGTGTGTGTGTGTGTGTGTGCGTGAAAATTCTAGAAAAGAAAGACAATATAGGCAGTCTTAACTTGTTCCAGACTTTTTAAGGATTGCTTCATTATACTTGGTCATAAGAAACAGCAGGGCCTGAGCCAATAATCCAGATCCTCAGGCAAAGTTTAAGGGAGTCCTGGCTCAGAAAAGCCAGGAAAGATCAGGAAAATGTGAAGATTTCAAAGATGAAGTAGGAAATTGTTTCTGACTCATTCAGAAGGCCAGACATTTTTAAAATTATCCATTTTCTTTTTGACCTATTGGTATCACATTGGGAAACTCATCTTTAGGAAATTACTATATATGCCCACATTTTAGCTTCAAAGTTGTTCATGATAGTTGGTTGCACTGGAAAGTTGTAAACAACCTAGTTGCCCAATAATAGCAGCCTGGATAAATAAATTATGTCATATCCATAGGATGGAATGCTAAGCAAGTTTCAAAATTATGCAGTAATGTTTCTCAAACTTAATCATGCATCAAAAATCACCTGGAAGGACTGCTGAAACACTGATTACTAGGCCAGGCCTGCAGAGTTTCTGCTTGAGTTGATCTGGGACAAGGCCCAAGGATCTGCATTTCTAACAAATTTGCTAGGGATGCTGTTGGTCTGGGGGCCATACTTTGAGAATCACTGATGTAGAGGTAAATTTATTGACTTGGAAAAATGTTCACAAGGCATACAAAGTTACTGACATATTTTATATATAAACACAGAAGTTTAGATGGAAAGATATTACCAAGTTCATATCCCCAGTTGTCTTTGGGATGGTTCACACTGAAGGTGCTTACTGTCTAATACTTTTTGAATGACAGATTTTTTTTTCTGTAGTGAGCAGAACATTAACTACTAAAACATAATAAAAGTACTTAATTTAAGGAAACAAGATCATGAAGTATTGACCAATAGCATGAACAAGCCAGAAGTATCTAAGTGTGCTTGATCCTAGTCAAAAGCTTGGTTCCTGACTTTTTAAAGGTACCATGTTGAGAGTATATATTTAGAAGCAATTGGGGACACAGGAACAGCAATGGGCCCATAGATAGATCCTGTTTGGGGATGGAAACCAGAACAGGCTGATGTTCTATGGGGACTTCTACACTTCATCTGACTTCATTTTAGCAGTGCCATACAGGCTTCTTCTGGGGACATTTGAAGAAAACCTGGGTGGGACCCAAAGGGCGACCTGCCAGAATTTTGAAGCATCTGCATTGGCGTGCTCTTTGTTTCCTGATGCAGGCTAGATCCACTTCCCAGGGTATCAGATTAAGGCGTCTCCTTTCTGGAAAAAAGATTTCATGGTTTAAATTCCCGTTCACTTTTGTGTCTGTAGCACTCTGCTGTCTCCTTTCCAGCATGCGGCCTCAGGGGTCATGATGTCCGTCCCCTGCTGATATCAGCCTGCCAACTGTGGTGTCAGGCACACCAAGCACAGAGCCACCATTCAGCCTCCACAGGCTGCGTCCAGGAAGCAAAAGAGCTTCTAAGTTTCCCCAAACCTTGACAGATCTTCCTCTTAGCTCTGCCTGCGATGAACAACTCTCAACTCCCAGGGTGAGGGAGGAGTAGGGTGGGGAGGGAGAGGGAGCCAGGGTAAATGTCAAGGGTAAATATGTGACAGGAACAGAGAGAGCAAACAGCTGCCACCAGTGTTCAGGAAAAGGAAGGGTGGGCAGACAACATGGAGAAATGCACTGCAGACTTTTCAGAGAACAAGTCGCACTGGGTTACCCTTTCCATGTCCTTGATTACTGTGGTTGATAAAAGGGGCGGGGGGGGGGGCCACATCATTTGTATTATTTAGAGTAAGAGTTTCTCATGAACATCTAACAGAAATACTGGTGTTTGGGATGACATACTGAAAATGAGTCCTATTTAAAGCCCACAATGGATTCAATGTAGTTTTGTTTGTGGGGTTTTTTTTGTTTTTGTTTTTGTTTTGTTTTTGTTTTTTTTGGTTTTGGTTTTGAATGTTCTAAAATATGAAACCATATTCTGATTTCTGCCTTTAAAAGAAACAATCATCTGGCATTTGCAGGGAAATGGATGGCATTACAGCAGATTATGCTAAGTGAAGTTAGCCAATCCCTAAAAAACAAATGACAAATGTCTTCTTTGATATGGGGGGGGGGGGGCGACTCAAAACAGAGCAGAAAGGAAGAGCATGAGAAGAAGATTACCATTAAACAGGGACAAGAGGTGGGAAGGAATGGGAGAGAGAAGGGGAATTGCACGGAAGATGGGAGGAGACCCTCATTGTTATACAAAATTACATATAAGAGGATGTGAAGTTGAAGGGAAAAAAAGAGAGAAATGAGTTACAGTAGATGGGGTAGAGAGAGGTGATGGGAGGGGAGGGGAGGGGAGGGGGGATAGGAAGAGGATAGGAAGGGCAGCAGAATACAACAGACACTAGTATGGCAGTATGTATAAACGTGGCTGTATAACCAATGTGATCCTGCAATCTGTACACGTGGAAAAATAAGAATTCATACACCATTTGAATCAAATGTATGATATATGATATGTCAAGATCATTGTAATGTTTTGAGCAACTAATTAAAAAAAAAAGAAACAATCATCCACTCTCATCACTTATTTAAGTGACATTATTTAGAAACTTTTTTTCCCTAATATGTTTTTTTCCACTACCTTACCTGTGGTTAAACGGGGAGAATATTGTTTAAGAAACAACTTTTTTTCTAAGCTTTGCAAGTTTAAAATGCATAGAAATGCATACTCTGGTTAGTTATTCAGTTATTTATTACAGAAATCAGGCAGGACCCTTATATAGCTTTGGTATTTCATTCTGAAGGAAATGGGAGGTCTTTGGCAGAGGGTGGGCAGGGGAAAGTGGGTTTAAGCAAGGGAATGAAACTATCCAGCTTATGTTGGTAGAGGATCATTCTGGCCACTGTATGGAGGCCAGTGTACTTTGAATTGTCCCTTCTTCCCTCAGCATTATATTTCATTGGAGATGTGCTCCTATACAGTGGACCCTATATTGAGGACATAATCCCATACAATGAACTTTTGATTACTGTGGTTGATAAAATTCATTTTGGTATAAAATGAATTTCTAAAATGAAATTTTTATATGCAGAGAATTTCTTAAAGAAAAATTTCTTCTGGAAAGTTCCTTTTGGATACATTATACCTAAACGGAATTTTTTCCAAAGCCTACTTTTGACATATGACTCCCATATAAAACATAGACTCATACACATGCCCAAAGGCTTCCCGGTAGCCAGCAGCCAAAGTCTGTCCCATCCCAGCCTTCTTCCCTCTTCAGAAACAAAGTGTTAAGTTGCCTTTAAAGTCTATCTATAACCTCCATAATAAATTACTTAATTAAACCTTGCATTTAATCAAAAGTCCTCTTAACTAATTTGATCAGCCATTTTTTCTCCCTAAACTTGGTTTTAAGTGACTTTTGACTAATTTTGGAAATCAAATTCATCCCTAAGAGAAGTATATTTAACACCAGCAAGGATATCCTCAAAATGTGCCACCAGTCAGGAGGGCGACTCTAGAAAAGATTGGCCACAATAGTAGCCCCAATTAATAACTAAGCAATCTTTGAAAAGGTCAGACTTCATTTAGAAACGTAAGTTCCTGGATCTTGATTCTTGCAATTGCTTTCTGACTGGTCTTCCAGTTTATATTTTTTACCATTTATTTATTTAGGTTCTGGACCTCACGCAAGCAAGCTAAGCACAAGCTCTAACACTGAGTTATATGCTCCCAGCCTCTATTCTTCATCTTTTATAATTCATTCTATTTGCAGATGTGAGTTAATCTGTTTATGTGGGTATAGTGGTACATGCCTGTAATCCCAGCAATTTGGGAGGAGGATGGCATGTTCGAGGCTGGTTAGCAAAGCCGACAGCAACTTAGTGAGACCCTATCTCAAAATATAGATAAATATGACTGGGGATTTAGTTCAGTGGTAAAGTGCCTCTGGGTTCAATCCCCACTACTAAAAAAAAAAAAAAAAGAAGAAGAAGAAGAAGAAGAAGAAGAAGAAGAAGAAGAAGAAGAAGAAGAAGAAGAAGAAGAAGAAAAGAAAAGAACAAGTTTTCTTTTTAGAAGATGTGACAACTCAGATCCCTTCTCTGCCTATAATCAACCTTTCAGTGGCTTCCACTCCAGTTAGAGTAACTCTACCATGGCTTTTAAAGTTTTTTTCTAGACAAGGTTTCACTAAATTGGCCATATTGGCCTTGAACTTGTGATCCTCCTGTCAGCCTCCTGAGTTGCTAGGATTACAGGGATGGACAACTGCACCTGGCTTACCATAGCTTTAAAGGTCTTTCTTCGTGTCTGTCTGGCACATGCTTTCTGTCCTCTGCAGCCACTCTTCCTTTGGTCACTGGTCTCCAGTGGATGGCCTTGTTGTTCCCCCGGCCCAAGCCAAGCTTGACTTGTTGAGGGCTGTTAACCTTGATGTTCCTTCTGCTCAGAATGTTCTTTCCTCAAGATCTTTGAATGGCTGCCTTTGTCACTGTCATCAAGTCTACGCTGGTTACTTAGTATATACTTCTTCTACCTGAAGAGGCAACACTTCTGCTCCCTAGAATAACAGGGCGGCTCTTCCCCAGGTGAGATCAAGGCCTTAAAACCTGTTGCTAGCTTATCACTCATAAATAACAAAAGTATAAATCAAACTGAGACTGCATGGGCAAACATTTCAGGGTTTGTACACAGCCTCTACACACACAATGTTTCTCTTTTACAGGTTATTTTCAGAGCATTGTCACCACCGTATGATGCAGAGAACCCTTACAGTGCCAAAGTTCAGGAACAGCTGAAGATCACCAACCTCCGTGTGCAGCTGCTAAAACGACAGTCTTGTCCCTGCCAGAAAAATGACCTGAATGCAAAGCCTCAACATTTTACCCACTATGCAATCTATGATTTCATTGTCAAGGGCAGCTGCTTCTGCAATGGCCATGCGGATCACTGTATACCTGTTGATGGCTTCAGACCGGTCAAGGCCCCAGGAGCATTCCATGTGGTAGGTAACTCAAGTGCTCCTCTAAGAAAAGCAAGTCATAAGTTACCTTCAACCTCGGATAGTGGTGCTTTAAGTTCCCTGAGATTTGGTACATGTCTAACAGAGCTGCTTATTTCTTCCTCTGCTGAATCACTCCTCCAACTCCATACCCATCCTATAAAGTACTTATTAACTTGTATTTTAATCTTCAATTTTAGAATTAATTTTAGAATTATAGTCAAATGTGATAGCTAGATTTCTTGGAAAACACCCATGCCAATTTTCAGTGCCATGACCTTCAGATATAAAGCCTAAGATGAGCAGTAGGGAGAGGTCAACATAATCACATTAGTGACATTGTCACATTGAATCCAGCTTTGATGGTAAATGGGGACTAGTCTGCAAACTAGAAAGCTTGTGTGAAGTAGAGCCACTGTTGAGTAGATTTTCAAGTGGGGAAAGCAAGAACCTCAATTTAATGCCTGGTGTCTTGCTATCCAAATAATAATTCTCTGTGAAGACCAGTCTGACCCTTCTTCATCCTAAGACAGGGTTAACCTGTCTTTCTTCTATGTTCATACATGTTGTGCTTTCCTCTGGACTTTTTTTAATCTGCATCCTCCAAGAAACCATGAACTTCCTGAAGACAGGGACTGCATGATCTTCACATCCTTGGGACCAACAAGTATGTCACCTGAGTCAGGAGCAGGTGCTCAGTAGGAGTTTTATTGAATGATAGCAATGTAGGAATAGGAAGATAATGAGAAATTAGTGTCACTGTCTCACTTCATCCTCAAAAAAAGAAACAATGACTTAGACAGCAACCACTTTGTCAGGATACAACCAGAACTATAGATAGAGATTAGTCGAGGAGAAGAAAAGTAGGAGATCACTCTAATCCTTTAATCTTATATGTTGCTCTGATATTTCTGAGCAAAGCAAAGCAAAGCAAAGACAAAATTAAGTTTAAAAGGCCTCAGTGTATCCTTATTGCATTTCCTGAAGAACAGATTCCACACTCCTTCCTCCTTCTCCCATCCTTAACATAGAGTAGGATCACCAGGGTCCATGGACTAAAGCTGATCAGCAGCACAGCATGTGCTGGCTGGGCTGTCTGCAGGGCACAGGGCAGCAGTGGGGGAACTCAAATGAGCTCCTGGCAAATGCTAAGACAGTGGCCAGGGAGTAACAAAAGCAGAATCAATCTATTACTTCTAGTGAATCTAAGGCTCCCAAAGCTGAAGAAAATGAAGCTTTCATGCAACAAATACCTGCTAGTTTCCAGACACTGAAAGAACTTTGAAATTGTGCTGCTTCTGCCAAATTGTGCACTGGCACACACCTGTAATCAGTGACTCAGGAGGCTAAGGCACAAGGATCTCAAGTTCAAAGCTAGCCTCAGCATCTTAAAGAGGGCCTAAGTAACTTAGCAAGACCCTATCTCAAAATAAAAAAGGCATGGGGATGTGGCTTAGTGGTTAAGTGCCCCTGGGTTCAATCTCTGGTTTAAAAAAATGAAAGAAAGAAATTATGCTGCTTCAAATAAAGAGCGGAATAATTTAGTGTATCTTGTTTAATTGGGTTCAGGTATGACTCAAATAGGAAATAACCCAGACATTCATGGAGACATATACTAGACTGAAAACTAGAAAGCCTGTGTGAGGTAGAGGATTCATAAATTTCTGCCACTGTATTTTGGTGAATGCATGAAAGAAGGCCTTTTGTTTCAACTGTATGTTATAATCCATGCCTTACAGATCCACTTCAGAATAAAGTGCTGAGAAAAAGAACAGACACAAGACTGGGGGCCCCCATCATATGGCATGGAGTAGGCCCTCAGTAAATATTTGTGCAGTGAATGGCCTGAGACAACCTAAATAGCTCTGATCAATCAGACTAAATTATTAGGGTTCTCAAGAGCTTTATAAAACATTCATGAGCATGCATTTAAAAATTATTGTTTCTTTTTTCTCTTTTTAAATAAGTTATCTGGGTGTAAACTTTCAAAGAGTTAGCAGTATTTTCTAAGGCTGAAAGGGAAAATTCTAGAAGTTTCTCTTTATTCTATTAAACGAAAAAAAGGGTAATTACTCAAAGTAAACAGACTTTTGTAAAATCCTTAAAATAAAATTTTCTTATACAACATTCTGCTGGCAAGAAAATTACCAACTCAAGGAAGCAGCTGAACAACCAAGTAAAAGGGATTAGATATTGAGTGCTTTTCCATTTTAAAAGGATGTTTGAGTGAGAAGTCTTCATTCTAAAAGACCGTATGGAATGGGAATCTCATTTCCTTACTGATCTCAGGCTGCTTTGAAATTGAAAGCAATTTCCTATTAAATAATACTAGTTTTCTGATGTATTTCTACCCAGTTTTCATCTTCTGCAGTGGTGGTAGTAGTCCTTTGTGCTATAACTAAACAGGTGCCGGCGGTAGGCCAAGCCCAGCCAAACCTGGAACTAGGACAAGATAAGGGATAGAAAACAATAAAAATCAGGCTAAGTGCCAAGACTGTCAGCTTCCAGGGATCCAGTTCCATGAGAATCCTTTCTCTACTCTCTTAAAAAAAAAAAAAAAAAAAAGCCATAAGCAACTGGATCACTAGAGGCAATGGTTCAAAATATGAGTAATTTTGGTTTCAGATTTTTTCCCACCCCTAAGCTTAAGAGCAATTTTATTTTTATCTATATTTTTCTGAATTGCAAAGTACTGGTACAGGTTGAGTATCCCTTATCTGAAATACTTAGGACCCAGAAGTGTTTTGGATTTAAGAACTTTTCAGATTTTGGAATATTTACATATATTCAGTGGGATATCTTGAGAATCGAACCCAAATCTAAACACAAAATTCATTTGTTTCATATACATCTTATACACATAGGCTGAAGGTAATTTTATACATTATTTTTTACTGCATCTGTGTTTTGACTGCAACTCATCACATAAGGTCAGGTGTAGAATTTTCCACCTGTAGCATCATATCAGCACTCCAAATTTTCAGATTTTGGAGCATTTCAGATTCTGGATTTTGGGGTTAGAGATGTTTGATCTGTTTTAAATTTTGAAGTGATCACTTCTTTTGAATATGAAGTTTTTTTATTTCTAAAATTGCAAAGATGAGCAAAGTGCACATTATAAGCATAATCTTTTGTAAAACACCTGTAAGGTCACCTGCATTTCCATGTTTGTCTGTGGACCCCATTCATTTTATGTATACCTCTGTAAATAACGGGATTCACAAATTATGTCTACAGAATGGAAGGTAGCCTCTTAAGAAATGTTATTCTTTGACAGGTCAGCTTGTCGTAAGTGTGTATTTACAAATCTAACTTTCTTTAGCACATCTTTTATCTATAGTAGTGGCTCTCAAAGTGTGGCCCATGAACCAACAGCATCAGCATTGACTGATAGCTTGTGAGAAATTTAAATTCTCAGATGCTACCCCAAACTTAGTGAATCAGAAACTCTAAAGGTGGGGCCCAGGACTCTGTGTTTAACAAGCCTCTCAGGTGATTCAATTCAGGTCCTCACTAAATTTGAGCCTTTACAGACTGAGCCAATTCATCTGCTGGTAATACTCTTTCTAGGATGAAAAATTAATTAGTGAAGTGAAATTTGATTTTATGGTACAGAATTCTTGATGGTTGATGATAATGAATTGGCAAAGTTCGTGGAAATGATTCTTGGACTATTTCTTAAGCTATCTAAGATTTTAGGGTTATTTCCTTTCTTTGGGAGAAGGTATACAAATTGGCTGTATTATGTGTCCTTTTTTGTGTGAGGGGGGAGATGTACTGCTGATTGAACCCTAGGCCTCACTCATGCTAGGCAAACCCTCTTCCACTGAGCTACATCCCCAGCCCTCTTCATGTGTCTTTTAAAGTAGTATCACCTTCTCCATGTTTCCCTCCTTCCCATTTCCCAGTTGGCCTTCCCCAGTTCCATTTTTCCTCAACTGTTCCTTTTGCTGGAAGGCAGAATAGCATCATGGTTAAGACCATAACACTGCAGTCAAATCGACCTAAACATGGCTTACCAAGCTTTTACTAAACTACTCAGTCTCACTGAACCTCAGATTCCTAATAAACAAGGACAATATCTACTTCTGCAGTTATTGTGAGGATTAAAAAGTATGGTAGCCAGTCTGGGATGTGGTAAACCCAACTTAACATTGCTGTTATTATGATACTGTGTTATCTCAGTCACCTCTACTGCTTCTCCCACATACAGTTCTTCCCCAATAACAACAAAAATCAATCATGGCTATGTGCTGCTTGACATGTTTACAAGGATAGGATTTTGTGGCAAGGAGAACTGTACTTTGACTCCAGACTGCTGAGATCCCAGAAATTAAGTGAAAAGGAGATCTTAAGCTTTCTTCTCTTTGCAGCTGTAGAGGACTGATTTAGTTCTCTTTTTTTCCAAACAGCTGGCGACTTTATAGCTATTGGATGATGCATGATAATAAGAAGAAACATGGACCATTTCATTGTTGTACTAAAATATCATCCATTGGATAACACAGATGCCCTAGAGTACCATGGAGAATTATTTAAATGCCTTGAGCTATACTTGTTTAGATGGACTTTTCTTTTGCAATGAGAAACTCATTAGAAAAGAGTGTAAATATTTTGACTGATGTGTTCTAAATACAAGAGTAAACATTGAAACCTGTGGAGTCATGTTAGTGGAACTTGGGGATAATGTTACTTAGTCACCTACCTTTGTAAGGTAGGCTTTAGAAGAATCATTCATATGTCCTCATTCCAAAAGTTTTTTTCCAACTGAATCTGAGTACACTTGTTCATATATTTATGAACAATATATATTTATATTTGAATATCTCATATATCATATTTTATAGATTTGGAAAAGATTTACATAATTTATTTTCTTTTGAAAATTTCTTTACTGTATTATAAATAAGCCAAAAGTATATATTAAGAAAGTTCTTGAATATTCAAGGTCTTAAGGAAAAGATCTGAAAGTTTTAAAACAGTGTTATTAAATCAGGATTTTAAAATCTTTTATATAGTAAAACATACACTCATGTTTGGAAATAAACATCTGTAAGTCAGCATAGAAAAAAAAATTAGCATAGAAGAAATTAACCATTATGAATTAGAAATACTAATAGTCATCACTTATTAAATGCTCAGTATGTGCCAGGTCATATACTTTTAGGCTACAAATGTTAATGAATTTAATCTTCACAAGAATATGTAATATATCATCATTGTTTTTTCATAAATGAGGAACTAAAGCTTGGAAATGTTACCCGACTTCCCCAAAGCTCAGAAAGGGTAGAAACACACTTTAAATTCACCTGTCAGGCACCAGTGCTATTAAAGATGTAGATCTAACCAGGGTTGGCATTATGCTAAGAACAGATAAAAGAGAAAGAATGGGAGGGACAAGGGGTTGGGGATAGGTTCAAGGGACTGAGTGGGATGATGAGATTTAGAGAATGGAAGTGAGGATATGAAACATGATATCAACAATTAGCTGTTTTATATTTTATAAAATTCTTTTTCATCCATTATTTTACTTGATCTTTACTACAACTCCATAACATATTTTATAGCTATTCTGAAAATAAAGGAAATCAAGGTACAGAGAGATCAGCTTACTTATTTAAAGTCACAGTAACATAGCAATTACACACACTCAGTATTGTTACTACTGCACCCCACCTCCACCCACAATAAACTTCCAAGGGGGGAAAATACTCTTATTCAAAAGACTCTTCTTGTAGGGATGGGTAATCTATCCACGTCATCTACATTTTAATATGGAACAAGATATTAACATTGGTCCTCTCTTCTCTTCCATTCAGCAACTGGCAAATTGGCCCAAAGGGAAGAAAAAGAGAAAGAATAAAAGCAATAACTTTGGGTAATCTACAAAGTAAATAATTTTAGAAGTGGCTGTCTTTGGCAGGGACAAGTAACTTTGTTTCATTAGTAAGAGGGATTTCTGGATTTCCTATCCTTTACTTCCATGTCTTGTCCTAAATCATTTTTGCTGCTGATGAAAAGCAGCAGGAACCTTACCTATTTCATTTCTCATAGTGGGATCAGGAGGAATAGGTAATCCTATCACCAATGGGGGGTACAGTGTATTCCTAATATTAACAAAACATGCAGTATGCTAATTCCACACAGTTGGTGTGAGACTGTTCCTAATTTGTCTCAAGGTTTTAAACTTCTTTTCAACACTCCTGTGTTAGTATGGTATAGCTTTGCCAGTAGTCCCTTAGCAATGAATAACTACTCACTGAGCAATGAGTAATTATCTTTTTATTTGATGATTAGGAAACCAGAAGACTTCAGAACAAGGGGAATTAGAAAATAATCTTTGCACTCATGGAAGGATTCCCTGTGGGATTCCTTTTAAGGGTTCTCCCAGAACATTTAAACTGTTATTTGTAAGTAATTAATTATTTCACAGAAAGGTGAAAGGATAAAAACATCTGAAAGCTAAAATGTTGGGGCCAGAGATGATATATCTAAAAGTAAAATAGAAGCCAATAAGAAAGTAAGGTTATTTCTCCAAAATATTACATTTTTCATTCTCCTTTTTGTGAACTTTCTTTGCAGAAAGTAAAGCACATATCTATCTAGATCAAAACTGGAGGCATTGTAAAGATATAAAAATGAATCTCTTTAACAGGTTTGAACTGCCAGTTCTATAAATTTGGGATGGGACGACTTAAATTTGTTATTTTTCTTACTTTAAAGTGCCCCCACTCCGGGGCTGGGCGCAGTGGCACTCACCTGTAATCCCAGTGGCTCAGGAGGCTGAGGCAGGAGGATTGAGAGTTCAAAGCCAGCCTCAGCAATTTAGCGAGTTGCTAAGCAACTCAGTGAGACCTATCTCTAATAAAATACAAGATAGGATTGGGGATGTGGCTCAGTGGCCGAGTGCCCCTGAGTTCAATCCCTGGTACCCCCCAAAATAAATAAAGTGCCCCCACTCCAGGTTTAAAGCAGATCTCACTTTGCAAATTTTTTCATGAATAATTTCCTTTTCATTGTAGCACTTTTGAATCCATAGTGTGAATAGTTGAGAACCTGGAGTAAGATCTCTGTCTGGAAGGCCTGGTCTCCCAATTTAATTGCTAATATTGAGGAAGAGAGGAGGGAGGAAGCAACAAGGAAAGAGAAACAAGTTAATGTCACGGATGGCTGTCTGACTTCTGGTTTACAACCAGTTTCTCTGTCGTACTTCATTTGCATCTTGCCAGTTTTATAAAAGCTGAAAATGTACTTTAACTTGTCCTAAAATAATTACATCCAACAGAAGATAAACTGTAATTTAAGTCTTTATTTCCTTTTGCAAAAGGAGCATTGTTATTGAACAGATACATAAGTTTAACACACACTTTATAATAATTTCAGAAGACAGAGAAAATTCAGTCTTTTTTTAGTAATGTGGAACTCTGATTTCTGTTTAGCTTTTCTCTCTAGCTCTTTAGACACCAAAAAACCCAGAAAATTATGATTTTTAAAATAAAAATATATATTGTTAGCTTTAAAAGAGCTCACATGTTAGAAATGGAACATGATTAAACAGTCTGACCATTAAGTATTTTATATGTGATACTCACAGCTATGACATTTATAAGAATAAACACTGGTCAAGTGTCTGTTGCCTTTTATTTCTTCATCTCTAAGGACATCTCTACCAGGCATGGCATGTGGCTGGCTCAGCCAGCTCTCAGAATTCTGAGGGGCAGTGGTTTCAATGTTTGCCAGATAAGAACCTAGTTTGAGCTCTAAAATTAAAGGGAACATGCAATTGGAGTATGTCCATATACTGAACAGGGGAGACAATTCATAGGTGCAGCACATTTATCTTTTAATTCCTGTTTGTAATTTCAGTTCCCATATGTAATAAAATATAATTTAAATATGGGATACATAGGAGTAGGAAAAGTGAGGACAGCTGTGCTTCAATCTTTTCTACCTACTTTCACTAACATGGAAAACAAAGAACCATAGCCTTTCTCAAATAATTGGATTCTTAGTGGTCTTTCCACAGAAACCCCATCATTCCGAAGGCCTTTCAGAGCTCCCTATATTTTTTCTCAATTATAGCACTTACCTCACTGTATTGTAATTATTTGTTTACATGTCCATCTTTCCTTATCTGCTAGTTGCTAAAAAGGGACATTTGTAATATCTAGCATGTAATAGGTTCAAAAAATCCTAGTCAATATATGAATGAATTAATCAATGGCATTATTCCAGAAAATTATGTTAATAATGACTGTTCTTGATTGTATCACACATGTATACACATTTTTTCTTTGAATTCCCAAACAAATATATAAAACCAGTATTTTTATCCTATCTTTGGGAGTATAGGGGTTAAGAAACTCATGTATCTAATTACAAAATTTATTATTTTATGTCACATTTACGCACATAATGCTAAGAAAAGAACCTTCAAACTACTTAGTACTGTTTCATATAGAGTGCTTCTTATTTTCAGTTGATATTTTTGTGGTCTTATGAAAGCAATAAGATAAAGACTAATAATCCACTTTAAGGTCATCCCAAGGAAAGGAAATCCTCTCACATCCTCTTACACAGGCTTTGTAAATAATGTAATCATATAAATATTAAAAATGTCACACTGGTTACCTTTGATCCAGAGTCACATTTTTTCAGAGAGTATCTAACTTATCTTCAGTATTCCTTTCCATTATTGGATTTCTGAAAAGTGATGAAAGGAGAAACACAGTGAGCTTATTTCTGATATTGCCACTGTTTTTCCTAAACTATTCTTCAGATATGGATGACACAACATTTTTTGGAACATTTTTATGTGATTTTTCTGGGTTGAACAGAAAAGAAATTGAAATGAAAATTTAATTCTATTTCACCTATACTGACTTTTAATTTTAAAATACCATTCTAATCTTAATTTACTCCTTTTTCCATAATATGAAAAACCTTAATAATTCAATTACAAAACATTTGGCTTATAATTAAATAGCAACTAAAATTCATGTTAGATTTGTTACTAAAGGACCTGATTCACATGAGATATTTGAATCCATTCTATTGTATATTATTTCCTTAAATTCATCAGATTGCAATGGAATTACAATAGTCTTGCCAGGGAATTAAATGGTTATTATGTAGTACATATCTAGAAAAGCAAGAACCTGCTCTTTGTGTTTTAGATATTAAGTAATGAGTAATTATGAAATTTAAAATGTTCTATTTTAGCAATAAATTTTTCTAATGAAACCGAATAATATCTGCTTGACTAGAATGCTCAGAAGCCAAAGAACTATATTAGCATAAAGGTATCTCATAATAAATAGTTGATAACATTTCGGTATCTAGTATAGCCACATTACATAAGTTGTAGGACTTGAAAACAGAGTATAACATTTGTAAATACTAAGACATAGATGGCCTTAAATACATCAGCTATCCCTCAATATAATTAAATATAAATTTAATTTAATTTAATTTAATTTCTTAGACTACATTTTCAAAAAATTTTTTCATGCTATAACACCTGTTGAAGAAATTTAGTTATAGAAACTGTATTTCACTTTTTAGTTAAGATAAATCCTTTAAAATATTTCGTCTAGACATTGCTAAGCCAGTATGACTGATGCACAATTTTTTTCCCCAAGTATTGAAAAGAGTAGTAATACTTCTCAACTAAGGAAAGAGAGTAGTTCTTAGTTATAAAATTTTATTTCAGTAAATATCTAGATGACCATGTGTTTTGAAATTCATGGTAGGTTTAGCATCAGAAAGTCAGCCAACGTATTATGCCAAAATAATGTTAAAATAAAGAACAAAACCACATGATCTTCTCAATAGAATCAGAAAGCACATTTGACAAAATCCAGCATCCTTTCATGAATAGTGAAAAAAATAGCACTCAAAAAAACTAAAAATAGACGTTCCCTTCCTCAACATAATAAAGGTCATCTACCCAAAAAAGCCACATTTACATCATACTTGGTGGTGAAAGACCAAATGCTTTCCCTCTTATGATCAGGAGCAAGACAAGAATGCCTGCCCTCACCACAGCTATTCAATTTTGTACTGTAAGTTCTAGCCAGGGAAATTAGGCACGAAAAATGAATAAAAGGCATCCAGATTGGAAGAGAAGTAAAATTATTTTTCTTCACGGATGATATGACCTTATATATAGGTAAGAACACACGTACACACACACACACACACACACACACACACACAGACACACACACACACTAAATACTGCACTTGATAAACAAGTTCAACAAAGTCATAGGACATAAAATCAACGTTCAAAAATCACTTGTATTTCTATATTATAACTTTCAAAAATCACTTGTATTTCTATATGATAACAATGAATAATCCATTAGTAATATTAAGAAAACAATTCCATTTACAACCACATCAAAAACAAATAAAACACTTAGGAATTAAAATAATCAAGTAAGACCTGTATACTGAAAACTCAAAAACATTGTTAAACAAAGTAAAGACCCAAATAAAGGGAAAGACACAAAAGGTTGGCCACCAGTTTAAAAATGGGCAAAAGGCATGAATGGACATTTTTTCAAAGACATGCAAAGGTAGCTAGGGCTGGGGCTCAGTGGTGGAGAGCTTGCCTTGTACTGTGAGGCACTGATCCTTAGTGCCACATAAAAATAAATAAATAAATAAAGGTATGCTGTCCATCTACAACTACAAAAAAAAATTTAAAGATATGCAAGGTATCAATAAGCACATAAGAAGATGCTTAATGTCTTTAGCCATTAGAGAAATTCAAATCAAAACAATGAGACCCTACTACTCAGTCACTAGGCTAGCTGTAACAGAAAGACAAACATTAACAAGTGTTGGCAAAGACATAGAGAAATTGAAACCCTCATATGTTTCTGATGGTAATATAAAGTAATGTTGATGCTGTAGATAAGAATCTGGTATTTCCTAAAACTGTTTAATATACAGTTATCACATGACCCAGCAAATTCTACTCCTTAGTTACACCCAAGTAAATTGTAAATATATATTTACACAAAACCTTGAACATAAATGTTAATAACAGCATTATTCATCATAGTAAAAGAGTTGAAATATCCCAAATTTCCATCAGTTGATAAACAGATAAACAAATATAGTATATCCATACAATGGAAGATTATCCAACCATAACAAAGTATGAAGTACCAATATATGCTACAACATGGATGAACCTTGAAAATATTATGCCAAACAAAAGAGGTTGGACATTATGCTAAACAAAAGAGATTGGATACTTTTTATATGAAATGCCTGAAATTGGCCATTACATAAAGACAAACAGGTTGGTGAGTACCAGGTGCTGAGACTCAAAGGCAATGGGGAGTAAGTGCTTAGTTGATATGAGGTTTCTTTCCAGGGTGATGGGAATGTCCTGGAATTGGTTTTACTGATTGTACAACATTTTGAATAGTCTGAAAATTACTGAATTATACACTAAAATATTTAAATGATGAGTTTTATGTTATGTGAAATCTCAATACAAAAATAAAAATAGATCAAAAACAAAAATATGATTGGTTATATAAAACTTTTGTAGAGTGAATGTATTTCTTTTCAAGTCCCAGTCATTAAACTGTTTTTAAAAAGCAGTATCTTTGGATGGATGGGTTTTAAAGAGATCAATGTGTCCAATAGCCATGGCTGTTGTTTCTGGACATATACAGCAGATCACAGATTTCTTAATGACTGTCTATTTTGATAGATTTGCCAAACAAGAAGAACTTTTTAAATAAGTCAGTTATTTCCACCTTGATCTTTCATATGAATATACACAATAATGCAGACTGTGTTCTACAAGACTCCCATGGAAACAAGAAATTTTCCAATATGAAGAGAGTTATCTGAATGAATTAATTCAACAACAGAAGCTATCAAAGAAAATATGCCTTAGCAACTAGCTTCTTGTACTACAATCAGGGGCTCATTTATCTTAAACAAGTCAACTTTTGTAACACCCTCTGCACTGTATAGAGTACTGAGTGACAGTCAAACAGGGCTGTCAAGAAAGAAGGAAAACAGTGGGAAATGAGAACTAGAATGAATTGAAGGGGAAAAAAAACTTTGTAAGAGAATGCAAAGTAGTCTGTGACAAGGAATTTTCCTTTAAAATGAGCAAAAGCTATGTGATCACACTGAGTAAATGAATGTCAATGGGGTGAAAAGTACTTAATAATCCCCACAGCATTTCTAATAGGATCTACCTGGCCCCCAACTAATTATAAAAACGCATCTAAATCCTAAAAGACATTGAACAAGACCCTACAAAACCTTCCTTCATTCTCACGTCAAGCCCTGCTGAACAGATAAGTGGCTTACAAAATGAGTTCTATTCTTTTTTGCTTTCACTCAGTTTCCCAGGTTCTTGCCTTAATATCGTATTAGGATTTTTAACAGCACATTAGTGGTTACCTATTATTAATTCCACCTTGGCTATTCTTTCTAAAATAAGTCCTAAGAAGTTGAAATTGAGATGCTCCCTTTTTCCCTCAAAGAGATTATTTTCGGTGTTTGTGAGAAGGAAAACAAAAATATTCCTGGATGACATCACTGTTCTAAGATGGAGCGTCTCATATTTTGGGAGTCTCTTGGGAGTTCCATTGCCTGTTCTGCCATTGATTTGCTGTGTGATCTTGGAAAAGTTTAAATATAAAAAAGACAAGTGCAAAGTGAAACTATGAAAACAAGACTTAACTGAGATCAAGAGAAGAGCAGAGAGGGAATTAAATGGCCTCATTGCAACTGTCCTCGTAACTGAACTTAATGACTGGGGACAATTTTGGCTTGAAAAAAATTCCATATTACCTAGTTGTGCAGTGAGGCAGTTTCTTATATGGTATTATAGGAAACTCAAAATTTACCTATGGACAAGCACTGCAGTACACATCTAGTGACATTTGTCAATCTTTTTTGTTGTTGTTCTTTATTTGCGGTTTTTTTGTTGTTGTTCTTTATCTGCTAGAAATCATTTTTTAATGCCTATCCATCAGAAAAAATTCTTAAAATCCAGTGGAAACAAAGAACAAATAAGAAACAGTTCCACACAAGGAAGTAAAGAAACTGTGACTGTTATAGCAGAGAAAATGAGTCAATTTGATATTCTTAAACAATAAAGTGTTAGATACACTGAAATAAGCATTTTAAAAGTCATAATGCTTTATTCTGTTGACAGTTCGTGCATGCAAATCTGAAGCCAAATTATGCATATATGCTAGGTCAATTCACTTGTAGGATCTAGTTGAATAGATTATCTGTTAGAAAACATTTTTTAATGCCTATGCGTCAGAAAAAAAATTCTTAAAATCCAGTGGAATCAAAGAACAAATAAGAAACAGTTCAACACAAGGAAGTAATGGTATGGAGAAAAAAAAAAGCTCCCAAATTGGTAATAGTGTGATCTTATCTAAATGTCATCTTCATAAGCCTCCTGGGCATTCCAGCTTTCAGTCCAATGCTATTTGCATTTTTTAATAGCAGAAATATTTGTTACAGAGGGAAGATAAAGTACTTGATGATACTGAAAAGAGGAAGCTGGTAAAATTAATCTTATGAAAATATAAGACATTCAAAACCCACTTATCTATATAAAATATGTAGCAATCCCACCTGTAGAAGTAAATCCTAAAGTAGTACTCTTGTTTAAAAAAAATCTTCAGTTAACATATGGAGGGTAATAAATGTCACTGTTAAAGGATAAATTTTTAAAAGGGAAAAATTATGACTCACACAGATATAAAACTAAAATGTGTCAGAGATGTATTTAACTCATTAACAAAGAACCAGTAAGACGTTACAACCAGGTCAAAAGAAAATTCAAATAAACCACATGTTCATAGGCAAATAAAGCGTGTATTTACAAATGGGTGCAAAACAGTAAGAAGGGCAATGATAAATAATATTCTATCAGACACAACTAATTTGTGTTGCTATGAATAAGAACTATTTGCATTATTACTAGTTTTCTACAACTTAGAGTTATAAAATAGCTTGATGATAATAAAAGGGAGAGAGACCCAGACAGGACACTGAAATTTTTTTCCCCATTTCAGAGTTTATCAGTTTGGGGTTTTTTCCCCAGTAGTAGAATATGATTTGTTAATTTGAGAAATAAGCGAAGAAAAATAATTCTGGTTCTGAAGTTTCCCAAACAAATGATGTATTTGAACTTACTAAGTTCATATTTATAAATAAAAGCAGTCCCTATCCATAAGGAAAGAGAGATTTGTTTGTTCTGGGAAGCCATTTCTTCTCTGATGGGTAAGAAAGAATCCTACCTAAAGTCACTCAAGACTCCAACATTTAAACTCTACTGCTCACTTAAAAAAAGAAAAAGGTATTTATCCAATGAACTAATTTTAAACATTTTAAAACAATACTTTAAAAGAATACTTTAACACCATTAATTTGACTTTTTAAAAAATATGTCATTTTTTTCACTTAACTTTTTAAGTGAGGTTTATTTTATTGACAATATTTGGGAGCTGGGATATACCTCAGTGGTAGAGTACTTGCCTAGCATGTACAGAGTCTTGGGTTCAGTCACTACCACCACCAAAATAAAGATAAATAAATTCAAAAAGTCTCCACAATTTATTTGAAAGGTCACTCTAGGGAAATTTCTGCCTTTCTTTCTGAAGAAAGGTAGAATTTGGTGGTAGAATTTGGAAAGAGTGTGTGTGTGTGTGTGTGTGTGTGTGTGTGTATACTTGCTTCTGAGTACCCCTTCAACTCTTGATTTTTAGGGTATGCATTGCATGCACAATGAAACAGATAAACTTTCATTTAGATAAATCAATCAAAGCTCTGAGGACATATATAATTTTTTGCATGAAAATAAGCCAATCTAAAAATCTACCTAAATCATTAGGTTTGCATGATGATTTCATGAGTTATTCTTCATAACCTAAATTAAAACTGACTATAAAAGCATCACCCTACAAAATATCACTACCCCTTCCTGATTATATTAGGGATAGTAAATAACATAAAGGAAGTGCTATCCACAAGGAGAAAATCTTTAATTAGATTAATTTATATTCCGGTTGTCATCTCCATTTGTAAATTTATTCTGTGGAGTTTCTAATAGACTTGTTAATGCTTGCAGTGTTTCTAATAGACTTGTTAATGCTTGCAGTGGCCTGGAAATTCCCCTAGGAGGCATCAGATTTTTCAATGAGCAGAAAGGGTTTACATCAAATCAATGAATATCTAAAAGCATTCTGTACTCTTTCTTGTCAATTTATTCATGCAAGGTATGGGAAATTGAGCCAATCTTTCTTTATTCATCAACCTTCAAGACTTCCTTGATTCTTCCAGAAGTATAGGATTAATAATCCATTCAAGGACAGAATACCCTAAAATGGTTCATCATGGGTCCAAACTAACCTTTATCCTGAAGAGCTCTTAAAGGACAAATTGGTTTAAGATACACCAATTTTATTTAGGTATCACCCTGACTTTGTGATCAAAATAAATCCCTCAAAATCCACTTTCCATAGTTTAGGGCTTAATTTGGGGAATCTGAAGTCAGACTGCTAGAGTTCAAAGTAGCCCCACCACTTACTAGCTTTGTGACCTTGGGCAAATTTTTGAAACCCCATGGGCCTTACTTTACTCATTTGTGAAATTGGGCAATAAAGATTACACCTACCTTGTATGGTTTTTGTGTAAATCAAATGAGCTCATATTTATACAATGACTTAGAACCATGTGTGGTGTATTGTAAGTACTCTGCAACATTAGTTACTATTATTATCATTGTTATTTATCACCATCTCCATGACAGATTCATGTTCCTTAGACTTACAGTAAATCTCCCAGAGATGCCCAGGTATGAGCCAATATATTCTTTATAGGAAGTACTTTAGACAAATCTGAATATCTTAAACAATCAAAGTATCTCCTTCTCACTTCAAATGCATAATTAGCACTCTTGACCTCCTTGGCAGTTTTTAAAATGGAACTAAGCTTAATAACCAAAATTCTCAAGACTCACTAAATACATATGAGCTGAATAAAAAAATTAACATATATTTACTGAAAACCTATTATATGCCAGATACAGGGGATTCAAAAAAAATTTTAAGTCACCCTTTCTTTTCTACAAGAGTTTACAATCTAGTGGAGACAGGCAGATAACCATTTGATTCCCATACAGAGTGTTAAATGCTTAACACTTTCTTTCAAAATTTGCATTGGCTCCATTCATGCTTTTTTCCCTGATCTGTCAGTCAGAGCAGGGTCTTGGCAAATTAGTGAAGTAGGCACAGTTTGTCTTTGGCTCCTTCCCGCTCCTCTTGAGACATTCCCTTTCCCTTCTCCAGGAAGTCCCTTCCTCCTCCAGGCAACTCTGAGTCCAGTTGTAGGATTGAAAACAAATGGTTAGAATCCCTGCTGATAGTTGTTTTTTTTTTTTTTTTTTTTTTCATAATATAAGAATTTTCCCCTCCTGAGATTTTTTTTTTTTTTTTAATGTTTTGTTTTTTCTGGAGTTGGTGAAAGATCCCAGGACCTAGGACAGGCTAGGCAAGTCCTCTACCACTAAGCTACATTCCCAGGCCAGTAAGTGCATTTTTATAAGGAGCTTCTGAACATGAAACACTGTTAGAGCTGAAGGAATGAATCCCCACAGGAAGAATTTCAGGCTACCAGCTACCTGGGAGGAACAGTCTCTTAAGTACTGGCCAGTTTTCATTCTCTGTTGTGATTGCTTTTGCCCCATCTCCATCTTCATTTTATTTTCCATGCTTTCTGGGTTCAAATATACACCGAATAAATAAAAATAAATTGTAGAGATTTTCATTATTGCTTGCAATTTTGCTGTGTTGCTGGACAAGAATTTGGAACACTGAACCTTCAACCTATTTTGCCCCTTTCTGACAGGATGTTTCAAGTCCCCTTTTCCACTAAACACAATTATCATGCTTCATCTTCACCACAGAACTCTTACTTCTGTTAAATTAAAACATGCAAACCTTTAATGGGAAAAAGGCATATTTTATTCGTTAATGAAAAGGCAAAACATGCTCACAATGCTTTCTATTCAAAGGTTGTGTTGTGGCATTGTTGTGCCTGTTTTTGTCCTGCATAAGAGAAGCAGGTTCGAACAGGCTAGCCTAGTATTAGAATTTATCTCTTTTCATGCATAAGAAGTTCATTCTTTTAGAAGTTAATCCTTTTCTTTACAAGGGACATACTATCTCTTTAGAAATTAATCAGTTTTTGCCTTCACATTTGGTCTTGAATTGCCACATAGCATTGTTCCCCTTTCTACATCATTTGTTATAGCTAAATAGAGGCCCATGAATTGCTGCAGCTGCCTTTAAGTGGGCATTTTTCTTCAGCTCATAGAATAAGCACTGTGTGTATTCTTCCTTCACAAACATTTTTTTTTTTTTAAGTTTCAATGATGGTTTGAAAGAATATTCATTTTCCATTGGAATTCAAAGCGGCACAGTGAAGAATACAAGTCCTGAATATATAAACAGTAACAGTTCAACGGCACAAGAAAATTACTATTTGTGAAATTCAAAATTTTCTGAACACTAAGCCATAAAATAAATCTTTTTTTTTCACTGACTTTCATGATCATTTTCAGTAAGACCTAAACAAGAGGGCCCAACAACAGTTCCCTTTTTTCTTGGAAAGCAATTGGGAAGCAAATGTATCAGATATTCTCCAAAGAATTTAGTTAAGATGAGTGTCTGAAGCCCTGGCCTTCATTTTCTGCTGTGGAACTCCACCATGGCGAATGACTTCAGGGAGCATTATCACTAGATGACAAAGCACACATGGTTATTTGAGAGGAGAAACTAGAATGATTTTGAGTCTAAGATGGCATCAACCACTGAAATGGACAACATGGAGTAGAGGGTAGAGGAAGAAAAAAGCAGAAAGAGAAATAAAAGTAAAAAATTTTTTAGTTCAATTATTGTTTTTAGTTCAATTATAATCAATATAGAAAATGAAAGTTTGTCTTCAGAGTCTATTAGTATTTACTGTCCCATTTGTACCACTCAGGCAAGAAAGAAGAAACATTGTTGTAGCTCTCCCTTGGTTGATTTCAGATCATTCTGGAAACATTCTGGTGAGGTGACGGAGGACGCAGCTGTGTTACTTGAAATCTGTCTGGTAGCTCAGAAAGGATTATGGATAGTTGCCTGCAACCTAACAGTCTCTACAACACAGAGAAGCCAACCTTGAAATCACAGAACCTTAAGACTAACAGGGTTGTCTTAAGTCAGCCTTCCATCTAATATCTAAATAGTCTACAACTTCTTGATAAGTGATTGTCCATCCACTGTGCTCCACACTGCCAGTGACCAGATTCCCACAACCTCCTCCCATGGCCCATTTCCTCAACCACATGACAGCTGACTTCTGAAAGCCTTCTGCCCCAAAAGAACAACAATAAAAAACAACTTTTCTAGGCAAGAACCATACGTCTTCTAATGACAGGACTGAAAAATAAATTCCTTATTTTGCCCTGACTTAAATTCTTATGTCTGTAGTTTCAAATATGAAGAGATGATATTTTCTCATCCTCTATTTGGCTTCAATATTTTTTATGAAAGTGTGCAGCTCTTTTTAACAAACATGCTATTTCAGTAATCCCTTGAATTTTTCGTTCAAAGTTTGCATGAGTCCTTTCCGTGGTAAGATAACATGCTAAAAATGACTGGCAAGTAGGTTAATATTAGTAGCAAATAAACTCAACCAGATATGAGAATGAAAACTTATGATATCAAGAGAGAAAGAATTCTTGCCAGCTGCAGTGGCTCACTACTGTAATCCCAGCATCTCGGGAAGCTGAGGCAGGAGGATAGGGAGTTTGAGCCAGCCTCAGCAACAGTAAGGTACTAAGCAACTCAGCGACACCACGTCTCTAAATAAAAAATACAAAAATAGGGCTGGGAATGTAGCTCAGTAGTCAAGTGCCCCTGAGTTCAATCCCCGATACCCTACCACCACCACCACCAAAAAAAGAAAAAGAATTCTTAGCATTTACAGAGGGGTTTCTGAAACTCAGAATGTCCAAAATATCACTTGGTTAATTAGGAATCATCAGTTTATTGCTAAGGTAAATTTCTCATTTTCCAACTAGACAGACGGACATCACTCTTCTTCAACTAAACTTGAAGTGCACAATCCCAATTTCCTGCTCTTTACCTAGTTCATGTTTGTGTACCAAATAAGAGCTATGTTTAACTTGTTACTAAAGTTTCCTTCTTCTGTTTTTTTTTTTTTTCAATGAAGACCTAGTTTTACTTGCACATTTTTCACGAGCATCAAATAGTAGGTGATCTTTCAAGCTTGAACAGCAACAGTTGTATCGCTGAGGAAGGATTTCTTGTTTCAAACTGTCTAGATAATGATTTACAGCTATTTTTGGTAATTCTCAAAATGACAGCTCCTTGAATTTTTCTGTATGCAGAAAAATTTGCTGGACTAGCATCTTTCAGACCCTGGGAGGCTCATCCCAAACCTTGGCATGTGGAGACAAGGGAATGCCATGAAATTCTTACTCCAGGGGGAACTGACCTGTCCGGCATTATTTTGTCATACATGTGAATGTTTGATGAGGTTACCCCAAATGTCTGTGACCTCCTGAGGCCTGGAATTTGTGAGACAGGATGAACCTATGAACATATAGGCTTTCAGCATTCCAAGACCACAACTGGTTTGACAATAGTTGAGTTCCTCTTAAAAAAAAAAAATACAAACACTACTTTGTAATATCTATCTTCATGAAGTCCTTAATATATGGTTACTAAAAAAGAGAAAAGATGCAAAAGGGCAGAAAGTAATAATTAACAACATTTGAAATTCTGAATGTTATACAAAATGCATGTGGGTGCCATGGCTCTTGGAAGACATAAACTAGGGAGTCGGGGAATGTAGAAAAGAAGCAATAAGAGGGGAAGGGATAAAAAACATAATAGGCAAGATAGGGAAGTAGAAAGAACTTTTCTTTAAAGTGAGGAAAAGAAAATGTTTTTAATACCTTTCATTCATCTCTTTACCTCAATGGATCTGCATTATCTATAGGATAAATTTCAGTCTCTTTAAGCTGATATTTAGTCTGTTCCATGATCTGGACCCAACTATCTCTCCAGCATGTACCTCTGATTTACTTATTGACTGTTCCTTGGACATTCCTTTGGGGTTCTTATTTCCTTGCCTTTACTCTCTAAAGAAATTCCTGTGTACCTCTGTGTACCCTCCAAGACATGACTCCAGGGACTGCATTTAGACATTTTATACAGGTAGCACTTAATGACCTTGTTCTCTCTCTCTGAATACTCCTCAGAGTTTTATCTAATGCCCTACTCAGATAATCCCCTGTTCCCTTGACAACAGTGGTGGAGGAGAGATGGTTTATTATAAGTGCTCTGACTCTATATTAATTTATATGTATTTTGTATGCATGGTTTGCTTGTATTTTGTTTATGACATGGGATTTAGACAATTACAAAAACAGCTCTTCCTGATAATCTTCATTGTGCTACTGCTATCAGATACATGTCTTCACTTCACTAAACTCTTGGAAAATTTTTCCTACCCTGTCAGTTTTTACAAACACTCCATTTTGATTGAAGCCAGCATCTAGTACTACAAGTAAAACAATGAGCCAACAGCTTTTACTGAGTTGGGGTTTTTTTCCACATTTTTTATTGGTGCATTATAGTTGTCCATAATGGTAGAATTTGTTGTTACACATTCATACATGAACACAATATAACAATTTGGTCAATATCATTCCCAGTATTTTCTCTTCTCTCTCCTCTTCCCTCCCACTGGTCCCTTTCCCTACTGATCTCCCTTCAATTTTCATGATACCCCAGGATATCCCACCTTTCTTTTCCTTTTTTCTCTCTAGCTTCCACATATGAGAGAAAACAAATGATCCTTGATCTTCTGAGTTTGACTTATTTGGTTTAACATAATGTTCTCAAACTCCATCCATTTTCCTGCAAATGACAAAATTTCATTTTTATTTATGATTGAATATGTGTGTGGTGTATACATGCATTTTCTTTATCCATTCATCCATTGATGGACACCTAGGCTGGTTTCATAGTTTAGCTATTGAGAATTGTGCTGCTATCAACATGGCTATGCATCACAATAGTATGATGACTTTAATTCCTCAGGGAAAAAATACCAAAAAGTGGGATAGCTAGGTCATAGGGTGATTTCTTTCCTAGTCTTTTGAGTAACCTCCATACTGATTTCCATAGTAGTTGTACTAATTTACAGTCCCACAAACAATGTAAAAATCATCATTTTTCTCAACATCTTCTCCAGAATTTATTATTCTTTGTGTTCTAGATGACTGCCATTCTGACTGGTGTGAAATGAAATCTCATACTGAGAGCTTTTAAAAAAACTTACCGTGTAGAAAGTATTTGATAAGAGTTTCTATTTTTTGCATGATGAGAAAGAATACTGAATAAAAAAGATTTAATAACAGCAGTAGGACCTCAGCATTCATATATACTTTATATGAATATAAAGTATATATGAATGAAGATACACAGGAAAAAAACAGATATCCAGGAGCTAGGATGAAAAGGCTTCACTTTTATAGAGCAGTACCAAATGAATTCCTGCAGTTTCCAAGTTTAAGTGCGGCTTTGTCTTTAGAAGTTGTCTGCATGTGGGCATGGAGAAGTGTGATGACCCTTTATCACTCCAGGGACCTCCATAAATTAACTGTTTATGTCAGAGATAGTCAAGAAGAGAGGCTCAAGAAGACAGTTTATTATCACCCAACACATACTTGGACATTTCAAAACCAAAACCAATAAGTGGAATCTATAATATTAGCCAAAATTCTAGAAAGAAAATTAACAAAGATTTTTGTAACACCAATTTACTCCAAGGAGCCAATCCTATTCTCTTTAAAAAAAATCTATATCCTTGCTAACCCCTGAGAATTAAAAAAGACTGCAACTATTTTCATAAGTATGAGGACGTTATGTTTCTACATACTGAAATTAAATTTGGCAAGATGGTCACCAAAATGTTATCTGTAAAATTTTCCAGATTATGACTCTTAGACATGTGGTTCATTCACAGACAGTCTCTAAGCCCTGAGTATAAGCCTGAACTTGAACATTATGTGAGCTTGATGCCCACAGCAGTCACACCGCATGTGCCCTTCCCAAGGGCCTCCACCATGGGAAATAGGGATATATATGCTCAGGAAGTATAAAAAGAAACAGGGTCCTCAACTTCCACATATGAGAGAAAACAAATGATCCTTGACCTTCTGAGTTTGGCTTATTTTGTTTAACATAATGTTCTCAAACTCCATCCAATGAATTGGTGACAATTCATTCCAATGCCTGAAGCAATAGTATATCAAGGTATTGATGTGGCTGTTTCCAAGTTTGTTGAATTTTAGTGTTTGGCCACTCTTAAGTACATGTTAGTAGTTCCCCTTCTGTTACAATCAAAATATTTTGGATACAGTGAAGTAAACTTTGCTCACAGACTCTCCTTACACCATGGTTCACTCTGGTTCCTCTTCCTGGAAGGTGTCTTTCCTCTGACCTGTTAGAAATGATGTTTGTCAAGGGTTCAAATCCCAGCATCTCTCCTAAAGCCCTTCACAACTGCAACCCATGGTGACATCTGCATCTTCTCAGTTCCAACATCATTTTTCTTCTTAGGCATTTATGTATGACTTATTTATTTCTTATTTTTTTCTTACATAAATCCTTTTCTCTAACTATACTATCTCCCTCTGAGCAAGACAGTGTAGACCAAACAGTGTAGCGTAGTGATTGTCCCTTGCAGATACTTGTTAAAAAAAAATTGCTGACTGGTTTGTATAATTTGTGACCTTTATGCTGAGTTACCCTTAACATTGTCAAGGAAAAAAAGAACGCTCATGGGCTGGGGTTGTGGCTCAGTGGATGAGCACTCGAAGGGCATGTGTGGGTTCAATCCTCAGCACTGCATATAAAATGAAGGTCCCTTGACAACTAAAAAAAATATGAAAAAATAGATAGTTCCATATATATGAACACCATTCTGAGCTGTTTTACAGTTTTCACATTTACAGTTGTGATTTCAGTATCAATAAATACACCTTGGTACTGGAAACCATGGCAATTCTTAGATACTAGCAGATAGTACGGATGATCCAAAATATTAATTTATCAATGAAATAATGCCAAGAAAATTAAAATTATCAGATGCTCTACTAAAGTATTCTTCTCTGTGAAAAATACTATTTTAATAAACCCTCAAGTACTTGACTGTAGGGTCAAAAGAAAATGCCTAATTATTGTGACAAAATGTATTCAAAGCCTTAATGATATACATATTTTGACCCTTCAATTTTACTTCTAGAAAACACATTCAAAGGAAATGATGATTTACGGATAGTCATTAGAGTATTAAATGTAACATATAAAAATAATTACAAGCCTAAATAAGAACAAAATAGATAATTATTTAAATAAATTGTACATCACATAAGAGAGCCTTAAAATGTGTATTATTCAAGAATATGTCATGAAATGGAAAGAAAGCAATATATTATATGAAAAAAGTCTTAAATATAATTGCATTTTTTAAAGCCTTAGAAATATATATACTCCAAATATTGATATTAATATCACTTTGTTATGAGATTTCATATTTCTAGATTTTTTTGGTTAAAGAATAAGTAAATGTAAAAGTATCTAAATTTTACTTAAATGCTTAGTTAGAACGTCAGAATTGCTCATTAGGGTCATAGATCTATAGCCAAGAAAAATATTATTTATTATTTTGAATTAATCACATATAAGCTAAAGAAAGGATCGTTCCTGACTTCTTTAGTGAGCGGGTGTCTCGTGGCTTAAGCCAACCAATGCCGGGGGATAGTGGGGAGAATGTCGTTCCCTGGCATCACTGGTGCTCATGACTCTTGCTCAATGTTGTCTGTAGGTCCACGGCAAGTGCATGTGCAAGCACAACACGGCAGGCAGCCACTGCCAGCACTGCGCACCCCTGTACAATGACCGGCCCTGGGAGGCAGCTGATGGCAGAACAGGGGCTCCTAAGGAGTGCAGAAGTAAGTAACAAGCCCACCATGCTCAAACTTATCTGTGGACTCCTTCTTGTCTCTAGAATCACAGTATAAAATGGTAGGTGAGACACTACAACCTACACAAACACAGCCATCCCCTGCTCAATTTGACTCAACCACTGGAATTAGGACAGTGTGCACAGTTGCCAATAGGACTGACTTGTGTTGCCTACCTGCTTGGACACTCTGTGAGACCTAAGCACACTCCTGGACAATTTGATATTAAACAAACCTTACTAGACACAAGAGCAACTGAGTAGACATAAGAGCAATTTTCATAGCAGAAATGTTAAACTATAATTCATGAAACTATCTATTCTGAATTCAGCTCTCAAAACAACCCCCCAAAAGTGGGTTGTGTTAATTCTATTTCAGGGATCAGGAAATGGACCCCCAGTAAGATGAAGTGTCTTTCCAAAGTTAGTAAATGAAAGAATTAAGACTTGACAAAGGGGCTGGGGATGTGGCTCAAGTGGTAGCGCGCTTGCCTGGCATGCGTGCAGCCCGGGTTCGATCCTCAGCACCACATACAAACAAGGATGTTGTGTCCGCCAAGAACTGAAAAAATAAATATTAAAAAAAAATTATCTTTTTAAAAAAAAAAAAAGGACTTGACAAAGTCCACTGACTCAGAATTGGTAGGTTTTTTTCCCCCCAGAATATCATAATGCCTTCTTTTCAGTATGACACTTGAAATGACAGATCAGATTTGAAATTAAGCCAGTAAGAATGAGATTGCTTTACTAGGAGTAACTTTGGGTTTGAGATTGGAGATTAGATAGGAGAGTAGAAAACATGGTATTATGAAACATTTTTCTCTTTGAAATTTAAATGTTCAAAGAAATGCACATGCCCATAGTAATGTTTACACTCAATAGATTTAAAGGCAACTACCGTGGGTAAATTTGGGAGAAGTCTCTTCCCATACATAATTTGGAATCACATTGATTTATTTTGTTTCTAGGAAATGTAAAGGATTTCCTCTAAGCATAAATCTTAAATTATCTCATAATATGCTTTTTAAAGATACAAATCTAGTCAAAATATCATAACATATCAAGGAAACAATGAAAAACAATACACAAATATTTTCACATACAGTTGGCTTCCAGGAAAAAGTCTAGATTCTTATTTTAAATCACTCATCAAGAGAATCTAAAGAATTTCTCCTAAATTCCTAGAGTGCCATTCTGGTCCTTTTTGCAGAAACTTACTGTACATCTAAGTACACACAGAACACAGAGACGTGTCCCCCAGTGCTACTGACTGAAGATCTCAGAAATGCCACTAAGAAACGGTTACATAAAGCAACACTGTGGGCCTCTTCTCTAAGGAGATTGAGGTTTCTGAGGCAGACTACCTTATACTCACCACAGGGACAACAGCTGAGGAGTGGACCTCATGAAATAGAAATCAATCTGCTGGCCAAGTTGCTATTCTCTTCCACCAGAAGTTTCCTTCCAGACTTTGGAGTGAGCATAAATTCAGACTCAGATCTGCAATATAAATTGCCATTTTCAAATAATGTCTGGCAATCTTGGTTTTTTCCTAGTAAGATCAAAAGACTCAAAGTGATGACCTTGGGAAGTAGCAGGAATGGAAACAGTGAAGTGTTACCATCAAAGAGGCGGGGAAATGGGTAACCACTCAAATAGTCTTTGCAAAATAAATTCCAACCCCAGTTGACAAGATAACCAAAACATCTCTGTCTGGCCAGACAACAAATCCACACACTATTGACTTCATGCATAGCCTAACACTTATTTTTAATCAACAATATATAATGAAAAATGGGAGGATATGGGGAGCTGCTCTGAATGACCATGCCTTCCAGTCCTGAAGCACAAGGCTCTGACCAATCACCATACTCATGGTGGCTTGGGTGTTGACCCAGCTCACAGCAAGGCGGTCTTCTTAGGAGGCAGACCCCTGAGGTTGAGTTACACTCATCTGTTCCCTTGTAATCCTTCCCCTTCTGCCCTTTTATGGACAGAACTTTCTAAGAACAGTGCCCTCCCCCACCCCAATAAAAGCTGACTTCCAAACGTGCTCTCACTGTCTCATTAGCCTCTTGTGACCTTCTCTTGCTCTCTCTTTTGGGGAGCCTGAGGCCGAGAGCCAGGGAAGCCATCCTTAAGCTTGTGTAAAGGTAAATTGTATCTTGCATTTTATTTTGTGTCACTACAAATTCACACGAGAGCTGCCCACATTTGTCGGGGGTGGCAGAAGGATAGATGAGAAACTTTAAAAAAATAAACTACTGAAGGCAAGGATAAAGAACATAAATAGGTACGAAGAAACTAGAGTTCTCAGCTATACCATTTTTAGATTCTTTCTATTCTTGTACTGTAGTTTGGCGAGGCAGCCAGCGCCTCATTTGGGGGTTCTTTTTCCTGCAAAGGAAGGTGTAAGCCACCTGATAAATTAAAGTCTAGAATAATTAGTTAAACAAAAGACAAAGTCAGAAAGATAGTTTCAAAAGGGGAGCACCTGATAGGTCCATCCCACACCGAAGCTGGAGCTGAACAAATAGAAAATGGTTCCAGTGGTTTATTTAAGGGGGTACATCAAAGGCAGGGGTAATGTTTCAAGAGTGGAGTCTTGCTTCGTGATGTCTTGCAGTCAGCAGATTGGTTGGCATCTTGGAAGGTCACACCCATCTCAGAGGGCTGCGCAGCTATAGCAGGTCACCCCATCTCGGGTGCTATGTGGAACATGGGAATTCACAATGTCAGTCATACACGAGGAAATGTCCACTGGAAGTAACCGAGACAACAGATTATCCTGTTCACTAGGCTACAATGTACAACATAGTCCACACACAGCCTATGGACAGCTCTCAATACTGTACACTCTTCATAAAAACTACAAATGAAATAAATTATCAAGCAGCTTGTCCTGTATTTTTTTTTACTGCAGTGCTGAGATCAAACCCAGGGCCTCCGACATGCTGGGCAAGTGCTCTACAACTGAGCTATACATCTGGCCTTCCCATCCAACTTTTAATTACGTGAATATAAGAGAATCTGTTGCTATATGCTTAATTATTTGAGTTCCTCCTCTGCTTCTTTTTTTTTTTTTTTTTAATCCAGCCTGCAAGTGCAATGGGCATGCTGATACCTGTCACTTTGACATCAGTGTGTGGGAGGCATCAGGGAATCGCAGTGGTGGTGTCTGCAATAACTGTCAGCACAACACAGAAGGTCAGCATTGCCAGCGGTGTAAGCCAGGCTTCTACCGTGACCTCCGGAGGCCCTTCTCTGCTCCAGACGCTTGCAAAAGTAAGCCAACTCTTGGTGCCTAGAGACAAGGATGGCTTGTACAAAAGAGATGAGTCTTCCCATCCTTGTTTTGCTGGTCCAAGGAACAGAGGTCATGAAATTGTCAAACAGTATACTCATGGATAACAGTTAATTTCCTTGTTGTTAAGGGGTAAGGATTTTAAACATGTTAGGTGAAACAGTTCAATAGTCATACTCCTTTTCATGCTCCATGAAGTAAAATTATTTCCTGTAGCATCACATTTTGGAAAATAAAATGAGCAATAAGAGAAAAAAAAATGAAGAGGGAGAGATCTTTAAAATGCTCTTAAGAATCCCTATATGAGTAGGGATTGAACTCAAAGTGATGACATACAGAGTAGTTATCTACCCATGCTTTCATCTCTATTGGGAACTTGAACACCTGAAAAACCACAGGTTTGGGGTTTAGTATGCACTGTGGGTGACACTGCTTTTGTGTGTCTCTGTATCTTAACTAATTTCAAGCATAGCAAGGATTTCATGCCCTCCCCCAAAATATTAACTTCTCATAGAATGGGTTCTGCTTCTTTGTTGGCATCACCCCAAGAAGATTATTTGAAAAAAAGATTGAATTTTAAAATATCAACCTAATTCATGTGACATTAACAGCAACATGTGAATATGAAGAGTGCCTTGCAGAGCTTATATAATATACACTTAATGTGGATGAACAGCTCATCTAACTACATCAGTATTTAAATGTCTATCAACTTGGAAATTGTCGACAATCATGCCCTTCCTTTCCCTACCAAGGACTCCATGTTCTATCTCAAAAACAGGGACAGGAAGAGAATACAATGAAAAATAAGCATTTAAAACCTTGAGGGTTTTTTCTTCTTCCTTTTTAAAGGAAAAACCAAAGTGCTCTTAAAAGATACATATTTTTAACTTCAGGGAAAAGATATGAAATATACATGCAGTGCCAATGGGCTTGCTGTTCCAAGCTTTGCCTCCGAAGTAGTGGAAGGTAGAGAGTATGGCACCATTCACTTTCAATATCAAGCTCTAAAATTTGGGTGTGTCATAACATTTCTCCAAGAATTCTATTTTATTTCTGCTCCTTGTTGGTTCTCAGATTCATTTTAATAGGTTTTAAACAGATCTAGATTATATGCCTTCACTGCCACTTCGCTGTATGACCACTATGCCAACTACTGAGGCTCTCCCCTTGGACTTCAACTTCTTCATGTATAAAATTTCTCCCTGGGGACTGGGGCTCAGTCGTAGCACACTTCCCTAACATGTGTAAGGCACTGAGTTCGATTCCCAGCACTGTGTATAAATAAATAAAATAAAGATCTATCAATAACTAAAAAAAAATTTTTTTAAATTCCTCCCTATAATGTCATAATGAGAAAAAAGATATAATATGCATATTAGATAAAGTATTGGTCTGGGTTTGTGGCACTTACCTAGCATGTGTGAGGCACTAGGGTTGATTCTCAGCACCACATTAAATAAATAAATTGTATCCACTGTAACTAAAAATATTTTTTAAAAAGATAAAGTGTTTAGCATATTGCCTGTCAGATAGGAAGCCCTAAAAAATGAAAACTAGTATTATAATAACTGCTGTCCTACAAGCCAGAAAGTGAGAAATAATACTACAGGGTTTCTGTACTTTATTAAAAATACCTTATGTCAAAGGTAATTACTGTAAATTCCATAGTACCTTAGGGTCTAACTAAAGGCTACTTATCTGCATGTGCTGCCTAAAAGGACTGCTAATAAAAGTGCCTTCACCTAGAGCACATTCAGTCCTGACATTATTTGTACAAGGTAAGTTTAAGTGAATAGATATGTGTATGTGTATATCCCATAGCCTCAGACCACTAGTATAAATATCTAAAAATCAGAATGTATCAGTTACCAAGCAGAAAAAAAGAGGAGAAGATTTGTCATTTAGTAATCTAGATGACTGTCTTGTACGTCATCAGACAGCATTTTAAAAAGATACTATATTGTATGTACTTGAAACAGTATGTTCTACATTGTACCTGATGTACTTACTCATTTATTCATTCAATTTAGTGATTGCATTTTAAGTGCCTATTATGTGCCCAGTGCTTAGGACACATCAAGAAAAAAAGCAAAGATCACTGCCTTTGAGGAGCATATGTTCTAGCAGAGGAGACAGAAAGTAAATACAATTGCTAAGTTGGTAATATGCAAGGTGATACATTCTGGTATCATTAAAAATTAACAAAAAAAAATTAAGAGGGATAAAGGGTGAATGGGTGATGAGGGTGGGCCTCATTGTGGGAAATGTGAGCAAATATTTAAAGATGATGAAGAAGTTGGCTGAATGTTTAACTGGGGGAAGATCATTTTAGGCAGAAGGATACCTAGAGCAAATGTCCCAAGATATTTGTCCACAAGTAATTGATAGTCAATAAATATCATTTGGTATAATTTTCTAGGCCCAAGCAGGGCAATTATGAAAAACTAATGCCTCTTTAGTTCTTTTAGCATGATTTGTAGGAGATGGATGGGTTAGTACAGAATATCTGTAATTTCTTCTTCCCTTCTCTGGACAGCCCCTACACTACTAGGTAGACTCCCCATGGAAGATGTGTCCACATGGGGCAAATGTACCCGCTTCTCTAGGTAGGTTTTCCCTACTGGCATCTTCTTCCAGAATATTACTGTGGCCTTTCCTGAGTCTGTAGTAGAGTCCAACAGATCCAATTCTTCTACCCCAATACTCTCCATAATGTATTGTTTGACTAGCAATAGTTTATGGCATTTCATTATTAATATTTTCATGTTACTAACTCCTTCCTTAGCAGATATATCACAGTGTCACCTGTTCAGTTATTAACTCTGACAATAAAGCTATGACACATAAATTAACATACCTAACATTTATTATCCCTAATGCACCAGGCTTCATGCCAGGTGCTAATAAAGATATCACTATAGCAGAGGCTTTCTCCTCCTTAGTTCTTACTTTACTTTCATGAGGAAGGTGGTATCAAGAAAACAAGCTGTATTTTTAAAAATTTAAACTATCTCAGCGTGTGGTTCCATCAACAGCATGTACAATGTTATTCAAAATAATGATTTGATTTTATTATTCTACTATGTTTACTAAGGCAGAAAACTATCCTACTGCTCAGAGTGTGTGCCACAGACTAGCTTCATTGGCATCATCTGGTTGCTGATTAGAAATGTAGAATCTCTGATCCCAGTCCAGACCTAGAGAATCAAATATGTACTACAACAAATTTCCTAGTGGTTATATCACATTAAAAGCTGACAGTGCTGTAGAATGCTTTTAAATAAGGGTTCAAATATTTTAGCCACTTCTCTATGGTTAAGTTTTTTAACTTAACTAGCTGGAACACTTAACTGAGTGTCCAAAGTAACCACGATGTGCATCTCTATTTGTGTACATAAAGACTTAGAATTTGGGGCTGGGGATATGGCTCAAGCGGTAGCGCGCTTGCCTGGCATGCTTGTGGCCCAGGTTCGATCCTCAGCACCACATACAAAACAAAGATGTTGTGTCCGCCGAAAACTAAAAAATAAATATTAAAACAAAAATTCTCTTTCTCTCTCTCTCTCTCATCTCATCTCTCTCTCTTTAAAAAAAAAAAAAAAAGACTTAGAATTTTTAAAATAAGTTATCCAGAGATTTATCAAGAAAAAAATAGAAATCTAGATAAATGTGTTCTGTGGAACAGGATATTCCATAGTTTGATCCTCCGTAGAACACTAATCCATAAGATAGTAAGAATTATGTGAGAAGGTATTTTTAAAATTTAGCACATGATGAATTAAAGGTCTCTTTAGAAAAATTTCTGGAAGTTTAATATGCTAATGCTCATGATAAACCTATATCTGTAAGATTTCACTTGGAGGAACATAACCTAGAAGATTCTTTCATGTCCAAGTGCTAAAGTCTACAATTGTATATCAAGGAAATAATCTCTAATGGTGAAATATCACAAATGTCATATCAACAAGGCCCAGGCAGCCTTCAGTCTATTGGATTACCAACAGGGAGTATGTGATAGCCCTGTCTCCTTTTCTGGATTTTGTCTCTTCAGGAGTTGGAACCATTGAAAACCTGAGCAGCAACCCAGATAAATTTAGTAGAAGTCTAAGTTATCACTCAACTTAATTCAAGATGCATTTATTGAATGTCTCCTCTGTGCCAGGCACTCTGGAGAGGACCAGGTCTGTGAAGATGAAAAGGTCTTTCCCAAAAGATCTTTACATTCTATGTGGGAGAACTCAACAGTAAAATCATTTCAAAGACAGCATGGTGGCAATCGTGATGATACAATAGCATTGGCTTTTATTGAATACACACTATTTTCTGTTAATAGTTCAAAGGGTTCTATGTGTATTAATACATATAACTTTTACAAAGGTGCTTTGATGTAGGAACTATTATGACACCCCCCATACACACACACACACACACACACACACACACACACACACACACTTTATGTGTTTCTTTTCTTTTCTCCCTGGTACTGGGAATTGAACCCAGGGCACTTCACCAATAAGTTACAGTCCAAGACCTTTTTATTTTAAGGCAGGATCTCACTAAGTTACTTAGGGTATCACAAAGTTGCTCAGGCTGGCCCTGAACTTGCAATCCTTCTGCCTCAGCCTCCCTAGTTGCTGGAGTGTCAGGCTTGTGCCACTGTGCCTGGCTAACTCCTCACTTTACAGGAGGAAAATGCAATGAGAAGAGACTCACCAAGTGCTTCCAGGAGAGAGTGGGAGTGAGGCCCAAGCAATTTAGGGATGACTTCCTTAAGGAGATTCCTACCCCCCATATTTTTTTGGTGTATGTTTCTATTTTTTTCTCTAATGGTGCAAAAACACAAAGTTTGTCCTACTTTCCAGTCTCAGTGATTGCCTTTGTTGCTTCTAAAGAGTTGATTTAGAAAATGGAATGAATTGATGATATTCTTTATCACAGATTCCCCCATGTGCATAATAAAATACTTGCCTGGGTACATTAATTCATTTAACAGATAGCGCGACATTAATCTTAAGACTCTTCTCAGGTAGTGTCCTGCTGAATGAGCCAAAGACTCTGGCTCCATTAATGTTGTAGGCTGCTTTTTTCCCTCTAACTCTCCTGATAAGAACTAAGCTAAATGCTATGGTCCTTCTACCTACACTTTTAGTTAATGGTCATAAATTCATCAAACCTGAATAAATAAGGCCATGACCCAAATATATTGATCAATAAATTTGTTCCTGTGAGCAATTCAATCATCTCTGTCCTCACTTCCTTTTCATTTTAACCTTAACTAGAGTCTACTGTGGGGCCCAAACAATCAACTACACATTACCACGCCAAGAAATCACTTCTGAGGATTCCAAAGATGTTGTTTGTTTTTTTAAGACAAGTGGAGATCATTGAAACTGAATTTGTTCCTACAACTCAGGGGGAAAAAAATGTTTTAAAGGACAGTGCATTTAAGGTCTGTAACCACAAGGGAAAATGTGAGTCTTTCCAGCTGAAACTAGGGCTGAGAACAGAAATGGAGGCTCAAACTGGCTGGTTGCTAAAGGACAGAGGAAAAGGGGAATAACGTTTTATGTACTGAATGCTTTGAGTAGTTATTCTCTCTGTGCTGAAAGAGTATCATCTCTAAAAAGAATTCATCTGATATCTAAAGCCACTTATGTGGCTTTGGTATCCTGTAACCTAAGTAGATTTTCCTACAATAGGCATATTTAAAAGGTGAGAATAACCCTACCAGACAGATGTACTGACTTTCAAGGGTTGGGGATGGATCAGTCCTGATTTATAGCACTTGCCAATTTCTATGGCTTACATATTACCATCATGTCCAATTTCAAGCTACCAGATCATTCACTAGGAAATCAGAGAGACGCTAAGGCAAAACTGAAAGGGTTTCTTTCCTGTGTACAAAGCCTAGCCTCCACCTTCATAACCTGTTTCCCTGGTCTCATCACTGCTCTCTCCTCATTGGCTCCTAGATCTGATGTGGATCAGAAACATTTGGGGGCACTAACTGAAAACATGGAATCTCAGAGTCCTGACCTGCTTATACTGACTCCGAATCTCCAGCAGGAAATGGGGCCAGAAACCTGTATTTCTCTACAAAGTTTCATTGGTGATTCTAATTCAGCTTTTTGGCCTCAAGGTCAGCATGAGAAACACTGTGTACACAAGTCCAGTTTCTAGATGAGCTCTGTTCATGCTCAACCTTGGATGAAAGATTATGAGCTAACAATCATCTTGAACTTAATCTACTCACTCAATTAGCCATATCTCTGGTAGAAAATCCTAAAGACTTGCTGAATCTCTGGCTAGACACTTTTCCTGATACACTGATGAATATAAATACTGGTAAGCATTCATGTCAATGATCTCCTTCAACTCAAGAATGTCTAATGTAGAATCTCTGGTTTTCTCCAAGAAAATTCCTGACACAAATTCTAGGTAACCATTTCAAAATAAATATCTGGTTATTCCAACCAGAGACTCCCCCAAATATTCATATAGATTTATTTTTTAAAAAAATTTTTAGTTGTAAATGGACCTTTATTTGAGGTATTTATATGCAGTGCTGAGAATTGAACGCAGTGCCTCATACATGCTAGGCAAGTGCTTTACCACTGAGCCACACACAGCCCCAGCCCCCACATAGATTTATTTACCATAAATATCTCATACTTTAAACTGAATTATTATAATGATCTTAGAGTTGATAATAAAATTAGCCTACCACTACATTGACATTTACTTCTATATTTATGTATTAAAAACATAGCATTAAACTACTATAAATTTGTTATTTTGTTGGTATTTACATAGTAATTGAGTCCAGTTCATAAATCTCTCCTTCCCAACCCTCCTCCTTTTATCACCAAAGGATATATTAAATGATGCATGGATGGGAATTTGGGTTGCATATGTATGGATTTTGATAGCTACTCTGTGACACTTTTCTATAGAAAATTTCCCTTGCTTTCTTTAGTAAAACATATTTGAAACAGCTGTTTGAAGAAATGTCTTGCAAAGCAGAAATAACTCTCTTTTCAGGAAAAGCTAGTTAGTTTCTTTGCAATAAATTTGTCTTTTTATGTCAAGACACATACTTTTAACTATTGCATAGTCTCCATATTTAAAGAAAAATTAGCAGATGGAAAACAAAGTAGAATGTATCCCCGGTCAAAGTAAACAACCTCTTGAAAAACTGGCATGCCCTTCCTTCCGCCCTGGTGGGCCAAAATAAATGTAGTCAATTGCCTTTTCACAGAGTGAATAAAAATAAACTTGGTCCCTCTGCCCTGAAACCTAAACCAAGTGTTTACCAAGATACCATCTGGTTACGTGGTCATGGTTACTCTAAACTACCAACTATGTTGGTAAGAAAAGGTTCTAGCTTCTAGATTTCTCTCTTCTTCTTTTTCCCCTGATCCTTTTCTTCTTTCTGGCTTAGTGTAAAGTACTCAACTGATGAAAATGCAGGATCTTGGGTGAATGACCATCTTTCCATCCTTCAGTCTACTCAAATAGCACCTTCTCATGATGCTCTCAGGAAGAATCTTTGTTCATTTGTATGGCTGCCAAACAATTATTTCATTCTACCTCTAGGATAGTGATTCTAGTTTTTCCATTTGTTTACAAGTTACATTTTAAAATTACTTAAATCTAGAGCACCTTTCCATGATGACACATTTAGGAATCCATAAGCACCTTCAATTCTTCATTCCTATGTCTATGTCCAGTCCGTTGTTTCCCAGGGTGGCTGAGGTCACTCAAATAGTAACCAAGTGAGCTTCTTCTTTCATTCTAGTTTTGGCAAAGCCACATGAGTTCATTTTATGCCATATAAACAACATAGACATCTTTGTTTTATATTGAAAGCAACTGTGAATGATTCCAGCATAGAATCAATATGAAGTAACTGTTTTTGAAAAGCAAACTTTAAATAGAACCAGTGACTTGGCAGTAGTGGTTGGGAAACTTTAATCTAGATTTTTCGGGTTGTTCTTTTGTTCTTTTCTTTTTAGGAAGTTAAACCAGAGAATTTAAAGTTAAACCAGAAATGACAGAGGTAGAGAAAATAGATATAATATAATCTAATAATCATACTAAGACAACCCTTTAAAAAGATCAAATAACACATGTTAAAATGTACTCCACACACCCCCAAAAGGAGAAGCTTCATGAATTGATTTAGGAAGTGGGAGAGATCATGAAATTCTCATCTCTCTCAAACAGGAAGTATAATTCACTGAAGAGATAATATGCCATTCTGCATTTGATGAGGACAAGCATTAAATAATCAAGCAACTAATTATAAAATATCAAAACCTGCATAAAATCTGGACAAAATTAGGAGGGGGCATAAAGAAAAGAATTAGCATTTGTTGAATGGCTATTATACAGGCCTGTGCTGAGCAATTTACATAAGTTATCTCATTCAGCAATCTTTATAAGTTAACTGGTATTTTTTTCTATTTTATAAATGAGGATATTGAGGCTTAAATTGATTATGTAATTCATCCAAGTCCACACGGCTCATCAGCGACAAACCCAGGATTTGAGCCCAGGTTTGTCTGAATACAAAGACCTTGACCTACAAAGACCTACAAAGATCCAAAGAATTCTACTCTACACTGTGACCTAGTTGAAAACAAAATGAATAAACAAATGTAGACATAATCAGACAAATGTTTTAGAGCCAAAAGTAGTTTGCAAAGGACCTAGATTTTTTATTTAATTATGCCCTTTGTTTTTTGAGTAAGATCCTGATTACTGATAAACACCCATGTAACATCTAAATCTAAAGAAATATATTGAGGAATCTGAATACAAGAAATATGGAATTGACTGCAGAGTCTTCCAGATCTGCAAACAAAAACAGTCAAGAAAAAAGACACACTAATGAATAAATGTGAAGGATGATAAATGCATGCAGATTAAAATAGGAAACTTCTTAGGGAAAATATCATTGTTTCTACAGATACTCAAAAGGTATAAGGGATACAGAGGGGTGGTTAAAAGAAAAAAAAACTTACTTCACTAGAACAAAGAATTGTAATTAGATATAATTGCCTGAAAGAGAGGAAAAGGAATTTCAGATTGATTAATGTGAAAAAATATTTGCTTCCAGTGAAAGGCATTTATGGGTGGAGAATGTCTCCTGCAGAGTTACAATAAAGAGCTTTTATTACAAATAATATAACTGGACTAAGTGAAGCACTAAATGAAGGAAATAGTCATGCCCTGGTGGTTCATAATAATCTACTTTGTTTTGACCACTTCCATTTTCTATAGATTAGTTTGGTGTTTTTTCTGTTTGATATTGTATGATGTGATGCTAAGACACTAGAAAACCTGAAAGAGGAGTAATATAAATCTATTAGAATAGTCATCAAAACATAGAATTATTCTGTGGTTGTTGCTTATTCAGAGGCACATTTACTGATTCATTCAACAAAGACTGAGTTGATGAAATGGGTGAGGCATGACTCAGGGTTTTGCAGACAGAGATCAAAAGATACTATTCCTACCTTCTAGATCTCACTGTGTACTACAGAGATGACAATGAGGCAAGAATCATAATGAGAATACTGAAGGCCAAAAGACCATCAATCAGTAAGAAATATATATAAAGTGACATGATTCATCCATTTTAAAAAACTCAACTATATTTACTGAGTGACTACCATGTGCCAGGCCTATTCTAATCACTGCATTCACAACAAAAGACAGTCTCAGGGAAATGGACTACAGATAAACTTACCCATGTAAAGATTTAATTAAAAGCTATCAGTGTGGGGGCTGGGGTTGTGGTTCGGTGGTAGAGTGCTTGCCTAGCACATTCGAGGCCCTGGTTCGATCCTCAGCACCACATATAAATAAAATAAAGGTATTGTGTCCAACTACAACTAAAAAATAAATATTAAAAAAAAAGCTATAAGTGTTATGAAGAGAAAAGTTATTGTGACAGATTATAGCAGGGACCAATCAGTCCAAAGGGAAGATCTAACACAGATAGAGTTAACAGGGAATAAGTCTTGCTTCTCTAGGGAAAAAAAAAGAAGTTAGGGATGACCCCAATTCCTGGCTAGGTGCCTGGGTGAATTACGAATACTGAGCAGGTGGTATTTCTTAAAATATGATAATGATGATATACAATATAATCGAATTCTTCAAAGCAAAATGCAGTGCCCAAAATTATATCTGAAAGTTTTCTAGTAATAAATACACTCAAAAGTGCTTTCTTCCATTTAAATGAAGTGGCTAACCAGGAATATAAAATTGTTTTTTTAACTACATAAGATCCCTTAGACATACCCAGGAATAAATAGCAACTGGCTCAATGACAACTCATAAATAGGAAAGGAACCATACAGAAATCAAATAGTGGTTCTGAGCAGCAGAACCAATGAAGCATTAAAAATGGTAGGCATAATTCTAGTATTAGTTTGCATTATGCATTTAAAAATTTATAGAAGAAAAATAGGAAATATTCTTAAATACCTTACACTTATGTTTTAAAGCATTAAATAAAGGCATCTCTTAATCACCAACACATTGTCCTCTTTTATGGGAGTTGTACAACTCTTCAGGAGACTGAATTTCGGTAAATGAAAGGTAAATTTTAATTTTAGGCTACTTATTAGATTTATTCAAGAACAATTGTATTTGAAATTAAATACACCTTGATTCTGTGGAACTAGCTTATCACCGAGCACAATGTATATAACATTTCAAGGATCCATAGGAAAATGTTCCCTAGGGTTAGTGAAGGGAAAACTCTATTTCCTTTAACAAAGTGCAATTCATTTACAATGTGTTCTTTATTTTTTTTTTATAGCTATTCATCCACTAGCAAAAATAGTTGATAGTAGATGGAAAGAAGAAAACACTATAAAAAAAATAGAAGCATTCTTTTATCTACTGTTTAACTTCACACTTAATATATTTGTTAACAGTTCATAGTATCTCCTTTCTATTTGAAGCTGCATCTCAAAACCATCCCCTTCAAGTCCCATTCCTTCTAAGAACGTCAACAGACAGCTGGGCAGCTTTTGAAATGACTTTGCTATTAAAAATTCCCCATTAGAAATTCTGAAGGGCCTTGGCCTTTTCAGAAGAAAACAATGCTGGGAGCCTGGGAGGCGCTGCTGAGGGAGTGGCCACCGGTTAGTGGTGAAAGGTCTTGAACAGCTACTTCTTTCCCAGCTAAGGCCCTTGAACTTTGAGTTCTGTTTTTAGAAAAGCTAAATCAGGAGCAAATACTTTCAGGGTATTTTGCTCCTGAGTAGCTTTTACTAAGAGAATAGCAAAAGTTAGAGCCATCAGGTAATACTAAGGAGCACTGGTGATTAAAAAGAGGTAAGATGTTGAGTTCAATTGATTGTTTCTAATAATAAGCTTGGTACCCTGCATCACTCTTAAAGTGAAAGGTGTGCACACAGACTCCCAAAGTTCTAGTGAAAGTGGGGAGGCAGAACAAAGGCAGCAATGGTGTCCTTTGACTCTACCACTCAAAACTATAGAAATTTCATTGGAATAAAGCAAGCCATAATGGTTCCTGGTCATTTCCTACTTGTATTTACATAATTACATTCATGTGGGTAACCAGCTATGACTTTTCCTCTGCATTACATTGCAGGGTAGCTCCCTGGAAGCAGCAAGATTTTAGACCACACCTGACTTTTTCTAAATGATCTACAAAATGAGTAATGGCAGATCATTTGCTGTTGTTGTTATTGTTTTTAAGCAAAGTAAAAGAACATGTAAGAGGAGAGGAACTTAATTCTGAAGGACTTATGAGCAGAAAAGAAAGGCTTCCATTTGCCATATTCCTCACAGATCCAAGGCAAAGAGACCCTTTGGAAAGCCAGTTAGATCATTAATTTCCTTAAAAACCAGCCCTAATCTGCAAATGAGGCCTTTAGCGCACTTTCCTCTTTGTTCTCAAGCATGCTGGACTAATCTAGCTCTGATACATGGTGCCCTTTAATTGTTTGTTTGCACATCTCTTTTTTCATCACACAAGAGAGATAACTCTTGGTATCTTCAGTCCTAGCATAGTTTATTTTTTTTAAACACTTAACATTCAAAAGCTCTTTCTTTGGTGAAGGTATAAGTGAATGAGTAGATGGATAAATGGATGTACAGAAGGATGGATGGTGGCTATTTTAAAACTAATGTTTCATCCAGATTCTATCAGTTCCTTTTTGAGCATTTGGTGCCACTAAATGCCTGCTATATTGCTAAATACATGCACTGTCTCATTCAATTCCCAAACAACCTAGTGACATGGGTATTGTTATTCTTCATCAACGAGAAAATTGGGAATGAGGAGATTCATTTCACAAAGCCTTATAAAGAACAAGCCTCACAACCAGAATTTGAACTCATCTAGTCCAATTCCCAAACTTGTGCTGTTACTAACTTTATTTTATTGCCTCTGTTTTATTTTCTGTTTTCCTAAGGCATCATAAGGGCAATTTCCAAACCACTGGATTTATTATCAGCCTTTATGGTTGAAACAAATATTAGTTTTAGAGCCTAGAAACACACAAGATTGTTTGAAAATGTGTCCATCCATTTTTCATTAAAATGGTTGTGTTTGCTGTTAGAAGATCCTCCAGAGCAGCTTCCTGTTCTCTTTTCTGTAACTGCCCTATAGAAGGGCATTTCTTCTTACAATAGGTATATTGCTACAAACATATATCTGTAGATCAAATGTGCATCACATTCTGCAATTAGCTAAATTCATTGATTGACAGGAACTTCTTTGTATTCATTTCCTTTATCTTTTGTTTTGAAAGTTCTGTATTGTCACTTTAGATTTTCTTCCAATAGGACACCCTTGTAAATAATGTACTATGTAAAATAAGTCACTGACATTACTAAAAGACTATTGTGACAATATTTAGGAATTAAAATAGCATTTGTAATAATTTCACTTTGCCACTATGGTTGTGATGTGAGCAGCTCAAGGTAAATAAGTGATTTTTGATTTGGGGTAACATAATGACTCCAATGTTGAATTATTTGCCATTTAGGTCACACAGCTCCTAAATAAATCTGACTGTCACTGAAAGCACTATTTTGGCTTTTAAAGACAGTCTGCCATAGCCATATACACTAAAAATTATAATGGAGAAATAATTAAATTCAGAATGAAAATATAAGGTGGCTGTTCAATCTTCACTATTGGGGTTCATGTCTAACAAGATAAAGGACTGAACTCAAGGACTTGTGTCATTCTGGGTCATAACTTTTGACATTAGTTATGAAAAAATAAGTGCTCAAGTTACATGCTAGAATCAACACTCAGTAAGAAATATGTGCTGGACAGTCAGAACTAAACCCAAACTTAAGGAGATCCTTTTTCCTCCCAAACAAGAAGAAAATATATTTTCATTCTGAAAAAAAAAATAAGAAATATAGATTATATGTGTCAGATATTGACTATTACCAAAATTCAGGAGTTAGGTATGCAAAGCAAGCCTTGGAGTGCTCCTAAATAAATCTGACTGTCACTGAAAGCACTATTTTGGCTTTTAAAGACAGTCTGCCATAGCCATATACACTAAAAATTATAATGGAGAAATAATTAAATTCAGAATGAAAATATAAGGTGGCTGTTCAATCTTCACTATTGGGGTTCATGTCTAACAAGATAAAGGACTGAACTCAAGGACTTGTGTCATTCTGGGTCATAACTTTTGACATTAGTTATGAAAAAATAAGTGCTCAAGTTACATGCTAGAATCAACACTCAGTAAGAAATATGTGCTGGACAGTCAGAACTAAACCCAAACTTAAGGAGATCCTTTTTCCTCCCAAACAAGAAGAAAATATATTTTCATTCTGAAAAAAAAAATAAGAAATATAGATTATATGTGTCAGATATTGACTATTACCAAAATTCAGGAGTTAGGTATGCAAAGCAAGCCTTGGAGTGCAGTCTGAAAAAGTATGTCTTGAAAGGTGTCAGAGCCTTCTGCCTGGAGCCAGTTCTGCATAGTTTCCAAGTGGTATTTTTATCTGGCAATTATGCAAAAAGTCCCATTGACAGAAGTCCACAAGTACATGTGATAGAATCACATTTTCCTCTGGCCATTCCTGAAAAGTATGTGTGTTTTAAAATACAGGGTAATACAGAGAGGTCAACTTCTAGAAAAGCTCAAATTTTCCAGTAGATGAAAATGTAATGGTGGTATAATACCATATATTGCTGTGATAAGGGGTCCTACAGCATCCTTCATCTGGCTGAATCTCCCTATCTGTGGTCAACCAAATCAACTTAAATGAGTGATACAGTAACTTTTGTTTTAGTCATGTCAAAATGAAGAAAGCATTATACTTTTACATGAAATTTCATTTAATGTCATTTCTACAGTTTTGAAGTTAGAAGTTTTATATATTCACTTAACATATATTATATAAGTCCTCCTAATTATTTAATTAAAAAATGAGAGACAAATCAAAGAAAGTGTCCTCAAAATGAAACAACTGAAAAAATATTAGGGGATTTAATTTAGAAACAATTAACCCCAACTGCATGAATTTAAATAAAGCCTTTCTCTTGAAAATGTTGTACCAGCAAAAATCTTTACTTCTCTCCATATATTAGGTAAAAATTTTTAAATATTGGAATTACCCTTCTAAACTATAGCTCTATTTGAAGGGCCAAGATTCTGTCATTTAAATATGACCCCTAGTAAATAATTGCTCAGTACTTATCACATTGTAACTGCTCATTAAATGCTTGGTGAGTGAATGGTTAAATGCTGCCTTACACAAACTCACACACTATTAAGTCTTTCAAACTGTGTCTTTTATGTTTTCCTCCATTGTTCTTTGAAAAGAGTTTTCATCATTGTTTTTTAATTCAATTTAATGGCCATTTTTTGAGCATCCATAATGTACCATCTGGAATTCTTATTGCGTGCTATAGACATACACTACCTCTCAGTTAATCTTCATATAACCCGGTAAAATAAAAGGGTGAGACTCAGGTAAAAAAGGAGCACTGCAGGGCATAGTTGAATGTGGATGGGAGCTTATAGACTGGCTTGACAGAGAAAGAAAAGAAAACACCTAGTGTCTGCAATGCAAAGAGTGTGATCAGAGATTAAAGAAGAAATGCTATTTTTAAGGCACTGGAGGGCTTCAAAGAAAGGATATATTAGATTCAATTATGTTAGAATAAAGAATGACTTCTAAAAGATGGTAAGCCTGTCCCATGGGGAAGGAAGGGGGCTGCACCTCACTTCTCTCTTCTGAATATTGATATATTTCAATTTCAAAAGTTTAACAAGAAATATGTCATCAGAGCTCCTACATTGAGCACTCTCACCCCACAAATGGTTGAATTGGGGCAACTCTTAGGAATGACATTTGAGATAGATCTGGAAAGATGTATGGAATTTCAACAGATGGATATGGGAAGAAAAATTTCCCTACAAAAATTAATAAAGAAACAGGAAAGTTGGGGTATGTCTAGAAATTTAATTAGATAAGGACCATATACAAGAGAGTAATGAAAGGCTCAGACTGAAAAGGTAAAACAGGGCCATAGTATGAAGCATCTGAAATGTTTGGCAAAGCAGTGATTGCATTTTGTAAACTACAAATACTTCATAAGCATAGAATTATTATTATCAACTAGCATTTCTTAATTGAGTGGGTAAATAAATGAGTGAACATGAGATTCTTCCCCAAAAGATAATATACACCTTTCACCAAAAAAAGCAACATTTCATGCTCTGTCATAGTGGTTCTCAACCAAGGAGAGCACATGGAGGGTTGGGATGGAAGTTTACACACAGAAAAGAATTTTTGCAAACTTCACACAGTATTACTGGTTTGAGAACCACTTCTCTACTGGCTCTTTGTTAAAAGTTGAAAGAGAAAAAAATAAAATAAAATAAACATAAAAAAAAAAAAAGTTGAAAGAGAGATCTACACAAAGTAGCATGCCATCAGGGCCTATAAGTATAGGAAAAGCCGAAAAGTTTCCAGCTCCTGTTCTCAGAAAAGTCACCAGTGACCTCCTGATGGACAGTGTTACTGGCCTATTATCAATTGTATGTGACTCAGGCATTCTACATTGTTGGTCACTGCTAGCCACTTGAAACTTTCTAATCCTTTGTTTCCATAACAATGCTGTCTTTATTTTTTCCTCCCTCTCTACCTGGTGCCTAACAATCTGTTTCAGAAGTTCTTACTCATGTAACCAAGTACACTCTGTGGATGTCCTCCAGTAACCTATTCTTGATTGTCTTCTTATTCTATACATTATCCCTGCAATGTCTCATCTAACCCTCCCAGTTCCAACTACCATTGACTGGTAACTCTCAAAAGTACTTTTATGATTCCCAACTTTTCTTCTAAGCCTCAGATCATGCCTGGTTGCCCATTATAATGTATTAGCATATCCTTCAAGCATCTCAAAGTTGGTATGTTTGACCCTACTCCTTCTTTTCTCCCTTCCTTCCAAACCACTCCCTTCTGAATGTGGATCCATCTCAACCTTCTCAAGCCCTAATTCCAAATCTTTATAAATAGTGTCATTATCCATTCAGTTTTATAAACTAGAAATTTCTAAAATCTGCCTCAACTTGTTTGTCCCTTAACGATTTATTCTTCCTCATCTGGATAGTCCCCAAATCCTTTATATCTTAAAAAAAAAAAAAAAAGTTTTTCATATGCAAACTTCTCTCCCATTCCCACACCTCCATACCTGCTGTTTTAATCCTTTCCTTGCTATCATTTCGCTGGCTTTCCTGCCACTGGTATAGTCTATACAAAGCCACCAAATTGTATGTCAAAATTAAATCCTAATCACATCATGATTCTGCTTTAAAATGTCCCATGGTTCATTATGCCCAACCAGGACAAAATTCATCTTCCTGGCATAGGACCTTCCACAATCTGGAATCCCAACCCCAGTCCAACCTACTCTATAGCTTTCCACTCAGCTCATCTCCCTTCCACTGCTTTCTGTTCACCCACACTCCAGCTACACTAAGCTCCTCACATTCCCCACACAGGCCATGCTATTTCACATAATGCCCATGGCCTGGAATGTGCTTCAGGTCAATTCCACAAATGCTTATTTGAGCATCTACTATGTACTGGACACTGTTCTAAACCTCAAAAACAAAAATAAGAAGATAAAGATCCCCCTGTCATTTCAATTGACTATCTACAAATTTAATTGGAAAATCAACTTTGGGGACAAATGTAACATTATATTATATTTCTATATATAGAAAACAATGATAAAAGTATTCAGAAAATCTAAGATGGGTAGTGCTGATGATATAAACATATTTGTAGATTAAAAAAAGAAAACTGTAAATTGAGGCCACATTCTCTTGCAGTGGCATATATCTGATCCTTCCATAGTGAAAAGTGTCTAATGTAATCAGCATTCTACCAACTGGCTAGCTAAATGGGACAACATCAGCACAGTGCTTGGTCAACTTTGTTTTCTGTTGAATCTGTGCAGAGCCCTTTTTTTGTTTCATGATCTCCTTGAGAAAACCAGGATATTTGAGTTAACAAATTTGTTGGGTAAATTATCTTATCCACCTGATGTAAAGAACATTATGAAGTGTATGTTTTGTGATAAGCACTTACATTTTTCACAAGGGGTATATTCTTATATCTCTTCCCTAAATACTGACATCATCCATTCCTTTCTCCCTCCTAAACTTCCAACTGTAACAGAGAAACATCTTATACCTTTAAAACACAAGGAATCTAATTTTGCATATTATTATGATTAGTTTTTTCCCAATAAATATGAGAAGAAAAAGAAAAAGACCCCTCTGTCAGTGATTCAGAGCCCAGTTCTAAGGACAACAGGTATTTTAACAAATAAAAATAATGAATTGTGATGCACAAAAATTAGAAATATATACAAAGAACAGAGGCAGCATAGAGGAGAGAGTGGATAACTGGAGGAGCAGGACAAGAAAGCATGTCAGGATCTGGATGGACAAGATAGGAAAAGCATCGCAGGCAAGGCCAAGGGCACCCAGGGTCCACGAGTCAGTGAGAGTTTCACCATCACACAGAGACATGAAACACAATGGGGTGAACTGTATACCTAAAAATGACTAAGATGATAAATTTTTTGGTGTTTAATCACAATTAACTATGATTTTTTTTGAAAGCACAATGAGTAAAGCCAGAATGAGCAGCTTCCTACTTTCCCCACCTTTTCAACTCAGACAAAACTCCTTTTTGTCTGTTAGATCTGGCTCATTATCCAACACCCTGCTCTGTGTGTCCTCAGGATTCCCTCTGATGGCTTGGCTGTGCTCCCACAGCACCTTATGCGTACCTCTATTTAGAACATCACAGCGTATGGAAGTTCTAGTATAGTTTTTTGCTTCCCCCACAAGACCATGAGTTCCTTGGGAGCTAGCACCATACCTCACACAAATACAGATCCCATACCTCTATAAGAATCTCTTTTGCACTAATTAGTTAATTTACTATTGATAAACTCTATTTGCCAGACACCACACTACCAGCTGTGTATACCTGTTCTTCTTTCTTACAGCTTTATGAAGACAGACATATTTTTATTTCCATTTTTACAGACAAGGAAATGGGATGGGAGGCTAGGTGATATGCCAAAGGTCATACAGTTGGACAGTGGGGAAATGAAGACAAGCTGACATTTTAATAACAAAATAACTAGTAAATGAAGTTCCAAAGATATGGCAGAGAATTGACCTAATCCATATCAGACACCGTGTTATATGCCTTCCTGATGCAGTTTCATTTAAAATAACTTCAACCTAGCTGGGCATGGTGGCACAGGCCTGTAATCTCAGCAGCTCTGGAGGCTGAGGCAGGAGGATTTTGAGTTCAAAGCCAGTCTCAGCAAAAGTGAGATGCTAAACAACTAAGTGAGATCCTGTCTCTAAACAAATACAAAATAGGACTGGGGATGTGGCTAAGTGGACTAGTGCCCCTGAGTTCATCCCTGGTACCAAAAAATAAAACTTCAACGTCATGAAATCTCCATAAGAAGTAAATATTACAGTAAAGAAACCAATGTTCATGAGGCAGAGTGGTGCACACATGTAATTCAAGAGACTCAGGAGGCTGACACAGGAGGATCTCAATTTCAAAGCCAGCCTCAGCAACTTGGTGAGACCCTGTCTCAAAATAAAAAAAAAATTTAAAAAAAAAAATTTTCTTGATAATATATTTTATTTCAAAATTCAAGGAATAGTTTATACTTTGTAAAGCCTCAGTGTGCATTATTTTGATTGTTCAAGTTAGAGCAATATATATGAAGGAAAACAATTAGTACCATCTACAAATTAATCATCCCATTGAGCATTTGGACATTAAAAATTTTTCAGATGACTCTTAAGTCGCAATAGCCTCAGATCTGCAGTATACGAAGAGAATTCCTCATTAGATCCGTTTACAGTTCACTTTTTCTAGTCAACAATCCTGCACATAGTCTCATAGGTTTACATAATTGAACACATAAACATGTAAAAAAATGTCTGGAGAGAGACCAATAAATTCATCAGTGTAAAATATACACAAAGATATTTTTAAATGATACTGAATAGGAACTGAAATGTTTCAAGGACATCAGAAGTAGTTGGCAAGCTTATTGAATTGATGAAGCTTTTGTGGGAAAATATGTATCAGGATGGAACAGTCATACTGGCAGAGTTTTAGAAACTATAACACCTTATCATTTTGAGTATTGCTTCAACATTTTCTTTTACAATGACTTAAAAATATTGCTGGAAATTTAAATTCTATGTTAATATTTTATACTTTCTCAGAAATTCACTTTTTTCTTTCAATATGGGGTTTTAAAGATTTACTTGTTCTTTTAAAAATCTTTACTGGAGTATAAGATACACATTGAAATGCACAAATGTTAAATTTGCAACTTGAATGCTTGCATGCACACACAAAACGTACATCGGCACACACACATACACCAGAAAATCCAACACTCAGATCAAGTTACAAAATATTTTCAAAACCCCAGAGGCCTCTCTCTTGAACTTGCCACTCGTTCCATACTCTCAGAGGTAACTAGGGGTCTGACTTCTAGTATTATTAATTTGATTTTCCTCTTATGGAACCACATACAAATTGAATCATAAAGCATATAATCTTGCCTGTTTGGCTTTCCAGGCTCATCAGTATGTATGTAACAGTAATCTACATTGTTCAGTGTAGCAGTAGTTCATAATTTTTTTATTATTACAGAGTAGTATTCCATAGAATGAATTTACCATTGTGTATTTATTACTTTTTAGTTTTGATGGACATTTGAGTTGTTTATACTTTGAAGCTATTAAGAATTAGGCTGCTAAGAACATTCTTGTTCCTGACTTTTGCATTCATTTTCTTGGGTATAAATGTAAGCATGCAATTGATAGAACACAGGGACAACATTATGGTTAGCTTTAATATGTACTGCCAAACATTTTTCCAAAGTAGCTGTATCAACTTTCACTCCTTGCAACAATGTATAACAGTTCCAGTTGCTTCACATCCTTGTCAAAACAGAACATTGTTAGTGTCTTTAATTTTAGGTGGACATTTAATAGTATCTCATTGATTTGCATTTCTCTGAGGAACAATAGTGTTGAGAATTTTAGCATATGCTTATTTCCCATTGTGAAACCTCCTTTGGGTAAAGTAATAATTCAAATCTGTTGTCCATATTCCTAATTGCTGCATTCTTACAAATGTGTTTTATTATATACACGATACAGTAGGTTTTCCTCAAAAGTAGGAAGGTTAATTGGAAAATAAAATTACCTAAAAATACACTCATATTTTGGAAAATTTGCTGAACTATGTCATATTTTTACAACAGATTTGTAGGTATATGTGATTTGTCAATGAAATTGTGTTATTAATAATCTATTTAACTAAGTCTATTCTGCCATTATGAAAATAAGTCATATCCCCACCACCACCAAGTTCAGGCCTCTTGCATTTTACTTCTTTTACCTGAGATGGAGACATAGGACCTTCATATGGCAATTTGTCATTCTTTACTTTAACAAGTAAACCTACTATGTGACTTTGTTGATGATATATTCTTACATCATCAGATATGCACAAAATGCAAATTTACAAAGTAAACCTTACAAAAATGACTCCTAGTTGCATTTTAAAGTAAAGATAACGACAATGACAACATGAAAAACATTTTTAATTCCTTGAAGTCCCTTTGTCTGTTATTTTTTTTTCTTTTTTTTTTTAATTTTTATTGTTGGTTGTTCAAAACATTACATAGTTCTTGATATATCATATTTCACACTTTGATTCAAGTGGGTTATGAACTCCCATTTTTACCCCGTATACAGATTGCAGAATCACATCGGTTACACATGAGAAGAAGATTAACATTAAACAGGGATGAGAGGTGGGAGGGAAAGGGAGAGAGAAGGGAAATTGCATGGAAATGGAAGGAGACCCTCAGGGGTATACAAAATTACATACAAGAGGAAGTGAGGGGAAAGGGGGAAAAATATAAGGGGGAGAAATGAATTACAGTAGAGGGGGTAGAGAGAGAAGAGGGGAGGGGAGGGGGGAGGGGGGATAGTAGAGGATAGGAAAGGCAGCAGAATACAACAGACACTAGTATGGCAATATGTAAATCAATGGATGTGTAAAAAAAAAATTTTAAAGAGCTGAAGGTATGGTTTGATGGTTAAGTACCTCTGGGTTCAATCTCTGGAACCAAAAAAAGAAACCAAGTTTCAGGACAGTTAAATTTTTTGACCAAAATCACAGACTAGTGGGCAGCAGCGTCATTAGCTGAAATCCCTCCCAGCATTTCTCATTTGATCTTTGGAGGAAGGAGTGAAAAGATGAAAATAAAGAGATTTTTAAGGTAAAATAAAGATCATCTAGAGGACCTTGTTAATGCACCAGAATCATCAGACTAAGTGGGTAGGGTGAATGGAAGAGCCTGGGGAAGTTCTGTGTTTGTCACTGTGAGGAATATTAAAGAAAAAAAAATAGATGGGGGTTCTGGGGGCTGGAGTTGTGGCTCAGTGGTGTAGCACTTGCCTCTCACAAGTGAGGAGGCACTGGGTTCAATCCTCAGCACCACATAAAAATAAAATAAAGGTATTGTGTCCATGTACAACTAAAAAAAATCAAAACTAGGTAAAATTGAATAGAGTTGATGAGTATTACTTAGGGGACCCACCTGAAGTTAAGGTACATGAATTTGTGATGAACTCAATAAGCACAGAGATAGATATTTTATTTATATACGTGTGTGTGTGTGTGTGTGTGTGTGTGTGTATTATTTCTGCTATCCCAGCAGAAAAGAAATACTGTGGATTGTCAATCTGTGAGCAGAAGGTAATTCTGGGAGTAGGAGAGGGTTGAGGAGAAGGATTTGCAGAATTGTCTGAATACAGATTTTACTCTGAGGAGCTAGATTTAACCCCACCTAGGTTAAACCCAACTTTCCTCCATCACCAAACCCAAACCTTCTCTGCTATATGAGTCTGGACAACTCGCCTATTTATCTGGTGACACTGTCAATTCATGTCCACTAACCTTGAAGGCCTTACTGCCTGCTGCCTGACAACTAATTATACTTCACTTCCTAAGTCTCTCACTCTCCCACTCTTCATATTTCCATCATCTCTCACCTGATGGTGACCTTGCTTCTTATTTTATCCCAAAACCAAGCCATTAGAAGAAAAGTCCCACCAGCTGCCACCCCTGTGATTATGTGCTCTGCCTTCCACCTGTATCTGTGAACTGATCATGCTCCTGCCTGAGATCAGCACCTCTTCTACTTCAGATCCTGTCCCTCCTTCTCTACTCAAGCATCCCTCCAACAATTCTCCCATCTCTCTTTTCGTTATCAGTTTTCCCCTTTCTACTGGATCATTCCCATCAATGTCAAACATCACATATGCTGTGATTTCTCCCATTTTACAACAAAACAAACAAAATCCTACTCTTCCACTTGAGTTTGTATCCCTACCCAGCGTTAGATACCACCTTATTTCTGTGCCAAAAGATCTGTTATCATGCTCAGAATCCTCCATTCCCATTCTCTTCTGAGTCCTCTTTAATTATATTCCTGACTCACTGTTATGCTGAAATGGTTCCTATGAAAGATATCAATGGCCTTCATCTTGCTAAATGCAATGATCCATTCCCATTCCTCATCTTTGATCTATCAGCATTTGACACAGTTGAGGCTTAACTTCGTTTGGCTTCCAAAACATCATATACTCCTTCTGTATATGATTTGAAATGCTCCTTCTATCTCCTTTGCCGGTTCATCCTCATCACCGCAACCAAACAGCATTCTTATTTAATGACTTCAGTTTTAGAATAAATTATGTTCTTTTTGCAGCTGACATGCTTTTCTGATTTTATCTTGCTTAGCTATAATTTAATTAATTCTCTTTCTCTGAGCATACACCAACTGACTAAAGGAGGAGTCTCAGAAAGGTGAGGTATAGTGAAGGGAAGCCATTTTGGAATTGCTGAGCCTAATCTACAGATGATCGTCGGTCACTCATCAGTCCTCTGTGTCCTCTCTGTTGTAGTGTGTTCCTGCCATCCAGTTGGATCAGCTATCCTTCCTTTCAGCTCAGTAACCTTCTGTGATCCCAGCAATGGTGACTGCCCTTGCAAGCCTGGGGTGGCAGGGCCACACTGTGACAGGTGTATGGTGGGATACTGGGGCTTCGGAGCCTACGGCTGCAGACCTTGTGACTGCGCGGGAAGCTGCGACCCTCTCACAGGGGACTGCATCAGCAGGTGAATGTGCATGGCACTTGCTCTCATCTATGTGTATTTCAGATTCTTTCAAAGATCTGGTAGTGATCTGGAAAATCTTGGATGCCATTAGCAAAGATATATTTGCACATATATTTAAAGAATTTTGGTCACATTGCAGAGCCAAGTAATTTATTCTTGCAAGACTAGAGATCATCTAGTCCATTTTGCAAGATAAATTATTCTTCACTATAGTTTCTTAAAACACTTTTGCATCCTAGAAAGTAAGAGTTTGGAAAGACAATGGTAAGGTTGGAATCTCTATGTATAGATTCATTTCCACTCAAGTTCTAAAAAATTGCTTCATAAATTCTTCATTGTTCTCTGTTTTATTAAGCAGCACAGACATAGACTGGTATCATGAAGTTCCTGACTTCCATTCCATGTATAATAAGAGCGAGCCAACCTGGGAGTGGGAGGATGAGCAAGGATTTTCTGCACTTCGGCACTCAGGTGAGACCGATATAACTTGATATCATGTTTCCAGGTCTGGTCTTGAGTAATCATGAATGTAACAAACCAGGACAGCTTTTGGATCCTATGAAGAGAGCTCTTTAGTTTTATGGTTTAATACAGCAGTGACTCCCATAGTATGAAACTGAAATTTTTCTGAGAGGTATTTTAACAAACCTGTTTATTTTCTGTTAGCATAACATATCTAGTTAGTACAGAAAATGTGGAAAATGTAAAACATCAGAGTAATAGGAAAAAAATCATCCTAGGTCTCATTATCACACTTTGGGGTATTTCCCTCTACAGCCTAATGTTCTACATAGTTAAGACATAACTGAATAGATCTGGAAATGTACAGATCCATTTAAAGGAAAAAGTATTCTTACAGACTAGTCTAATATGTTCAAAGCAAAAGCTACATGTGAAATCCTTATATTTATAGTCTTTTTACAACTATAAAACAAAAGTAATTTTACAAGGTAAATATAAGCCAAGTAATAACATAAATAAAATTACTGTTAATTAAATATGAAAAATGATTTTTGTTGTCCATTCTGATTCTTTAAGTTTGTCAAATCTATACTATTTCCTCTGACTTAATTGTCCTATGGTATTTTTCCATTCCTTCTTTTCATAAGCTTGCTGTGGCATAGGTTTGTTTTTTTTTTTTTTTTTTCCTGGTTGTAGGATTTCTTTTTTTTTAATTGATTTTATTTTTTAAATACATGACAGTGGAATGCATTACAATTCTTATTACATATATATATATATCACAATTTTTCATATCTCTGTTTGTATATAAAGTAGGTTGACACCCAATTAGTGTCTTCATACATGTACTTTGGATAATGATGTCCATACTTCCTTTCTGTGTTCATCCTGTCTCAGTCCTCTCTTATAGAAAAATCAAGTGATTTTATTTAGCACCAAATTGCTCATTTAACACAGTTTCAAATGTGAACCAGGAAGCCAGTGTGGCTGGAGCAGAGAATGCCAGGAGGATAGTAAAAGAGAGAGAGTGGAGATTATATAGGCAACTGGAAGGATTTGGGCTTTTACCTGGAGTAAGGCCAAAACCTTTGGAGGGGTGTTTTATTTTTAGTTGCGGATGAACCTTTATTTATTTTTATTTATTTATATGTGGTGCTGAGGATTGAACCCAGTGCCTCACACATGCTAGGCAAGCACTCTGCCACTGAGCTACAGCCCCAGACCCCTTTAGAGGGTTTCAACCTGTGATAGGGCATTTGAGATAACACCAGTTGGCACAGATGATCTTTTTCTTCGTCATATTCAGCACTGTGGATGCAGGCATAAGCAAAAAATTAGATTTAATCTGGGTTGAGGTTTTTCCAAGCAAGAATGAAGCAACAGAGGGCAATGATTACTCATGGAATACAAGCTGGATAAGAAAGGATATGAGGGTGAAAAGAGGTTGGGTCAAGAGATTGAAGGGTTTCAAAGGATTGTTGGTGCTGGAAGCATGCTAAAGGATAGGATGTAGAGGTCATCTAAGAAGGGGATGCTTGAAATTGAAACTGAGAATGATAATGAAAATGTCTGAGACATGGTCATGGGAGAAGCTGGGGCCATTGTTTGTAATGCCACCTCCTGTATTGTTTCATATAGTGTCTATCATGTTTCAAAAGCCAAGTACCACAATGCCTTGTTACAGCTTTATAAGGAGCCCTGATTCTTGAAACTCCCTCATTTTGTTTTTCTCTCTTGAAATTATTTTAGCTGTTGGTTTGTTGCTTTTTCCTGTGAAATTCCAATTGAGCTTATTAAGCCCTACAAAAATCTCTGTTGAGATTCTGATTGCAATTTTACTGACATTTTTATAATATTAAGGAGATCCCAATGTGAATGTATCTTTCTATGTATTAAGGTCTTCTATAAGGCCTTTCAGGAACATTTTGCCACTTTTCTCCAAAAAGGCTTTGCATGTCTTTTATTAAATTTACTCCTAAATATATTTTAGATTTAATTGCTATTGAGAAATTGTTATTTACTTGAACTTACAAATTATTATTAATATTTTGGGTTGTACCAGGGATTGAACTCAGGGGCACTCAACCACTGAGCCGCATCCCCAGCCCTAATTTGTATTTTATTTTGAAACAAGGTCTCACTGAGTTGCTTAGTGCCTCACCATTGATGAGGTTGTCTTTGAACTCAAAATAGTCCTGCCTCAGCCACCTGAGCTGCTGGGATTATAGGCATGCACCGCCATACCCAGCCTAAATTATTATTAATGATATAAAGGAGTATCATTTATTTTTTGGATTTTGATCTTGTATCCAACAGTCTTAATGAACCTGTTTACTAATCCCAATGGTTTATAGTTTATCTTGGATGTTTAAATGTAGACCATCATATCATTAGTAAATATGGACTTGTCTCACTTTTAGTTCATACACCTCATTTTTTCCCTTGCCTTATTGCATTGGGTAGTGCCTCCAGTATAATATTTTCCCAAATTTGATGCAAACATTTTGAAAATTTCTCCAACATATTTGATGGTGATTTTTGATATGCTGCCTTTATCAGAAAAAGTCATTCTCTTCTATTCTTAATTTTATTATTAGTGAGTTTTGTATTTGGCTATCTTTTCTGTATCCTTTGAGAAAACCATATGGTTTTTCTTTTGTAATCTAATAATGTGAGGTTTAAAAATAAGATTTTTCCTATAGGAATGTGTATTTTGGAGGTGGTTGATCTATCTACAAAGAAAAATTAGGAATTACTTATTATAAAATGTTCCTAGAAGTCTTAATTGTTTATTTTTCTAAAATACTGTAATGTTAGACTTGTGTGCATGGAAGTTACATCATTATTATAGTTTAAAAGTTGCATATGATAAGACAGTTTTTGTTTTTACCAAATGGTCTATTCCCCATCCCAAGGGAAGCATGAATAAAATTAGGTTAAATGCAAATTTAAAAAAAGATTTTTTCCTATATCAAGCTATTCTTTCAGTCTTAGGATAAGCCCTTTGGTCATGATATATTTTTATTCATACATTGCAGAGTTCAATCTGCAAGGATTTTTTGGTTTTTTAGTTTGTTTATTTATTTAGAATTTTTCTATGTTTATAATTGATTGTTGGCCTATAACTTATGGTATCATATATCTGGATAAGTTAGAAGATCCTTCGACCATTATTTTTATCTATTATCTGCAATAAATTATATTGAAATACAGTCATGTGTCACTTAATTACAAGGATATGTTGTGAGAAATTGCATTGTTGTGCAAACATCATAAAATGTACTTACGTAAACTAAGATAGCTATGACTTAGTGGTATAATTTTATGGGACCAGCAGAGTGTATGCAATCCTTCATTGACAGAGACGTCATTATACAGTGCATGACTAGAATTATCTGCTTGAATGTTTGTTAGAACTTATTTACAAAACCATCTTGACATGGTGTTTGTGAGTAGAAGAAAATATTTAATTACTGATTGATTATCTTCATTAGTTATTAATTATTTTAGTATTGAGTTGGTTTTAATACTTAAAGTTTTCTATAAAATTATCAATTTTATTTAATTTTAAAAATCTTATTGGTGCTGGGCACAGTGGCACATGCCTATAATTCCAGAGACTCAGGAGATTAATGCAGAGGGATCACAAATTCAAGGCCAGATAGTAACTTTGCAAGACTCCATCTCAAAAACTAAAAAGGGAGGTCGAGGAGGAAGAAGATGGCTGCGAAAGGAGTGCAGCACTCCCGTGTACTGCGTCACTGAGCAGGAAAAAGACAAGGTAGAATGGATAAAAGCTAGCTTGTTAGGAATTTCCAGCAAAATTGGAGTGCTCCGAAACCTAGAGGAAGGATTTCCATTGCATAAGGACCTGCTACTGGAGCTCAAACGCGAGAGATTTGTCCGCACGGAGGGTCACACTGCGTATGCAGCAAATCGCCCTGCGGCCAGAGTCTGCGGCGCGCGCTGGGAAACGACGGTAAGATAACAATGCAAAGATACAGTGCTACGGATTCTGCAGGCTCCCGCCAGCTGTGCAAATACTGTACTCAGAGCTGAATTCTGGGCTTGAGACGGGGAAGGAAGCCATCCAATTCGGTTCTCCACATCGGTCAGACCACAGAGGAAGCCAGCGGCCACCATCTTGGAGAGCTGACGTCATCATCTCTGTTTTTTTTTTTTTTTTTTTTTTTTTTTTTTTTTGACTGATCACAGCTCTTTCAGCTATAGATCAGCGGGGAAAACTTAAGGGCCCCTCCCAGCTCTCCTGTGAGCGCAATAGCCAGACCGAGGGCGGCACGGAGCCGGCGGGAGACGTGGCTTCGGCGAGGGAGCCGGCGGCTGCGGCGAGGGAGACAGCGGCAGCGGCGGCTGCGGCGAGGGAGCCGGCGGGAGCTGGGGCTGCGGCGAGGGAGCCGGCGGCAGCCGGGGCAGCGGCACGGGAGCCGGCCGGAACCGGCGGGAGCCGCAGCAGCGGCGCGGGAGCCGGTGGGAGCCACGGCGGTGCTGGCACAGGAGCCGGCGGGAACCGCGCAGCGCGGGACTCCCAGCTACCGCTCCCACCAGTGCTGACAACTGAGGTCTCTTGCACCGACTCGCCTTGGCATGGGACTCACGGCTACAGCTCCCACCGGTGCTGACAACTGAGGTCTCTTGCATCAGATACGGGGGCGTGGCTACCAGAAGGTAAGCAAGTTTGCTGGGGGTGCTCAGCCCCAAGCTCTACAAACTAAGGGCCTGAGGGAGGCAAACAAGGAGAGTGTGCCCAGGCACTAATGAAACAGCTGCTCCACGTGTGTGCAAGGTAGGCAGAACTGTGACCACCGACAAAACAGGTCCAGTGGACTGCCAGACACATCACTCAGATTGGGGGAGGGGCAGAGCCGCCAGGCGCCTGCAAGTTACGCAGACCTGCGAATCACCAGCTGATCAGACCCAGCAACCGCGGAGCGGCAGAGCCACCCCGGGCCTGCAAGGTAGGGGCACTTGCCACCCACTGGCAGGTCAGGCCCAACAAATTGTGGAGGGGCACAGCTGCCCCACGAGCCTGCTAGGTAGGCAGAACCCTGACTACCAACAGAACAGGCCCAGAGGCCGGCCAGACACATCGCCCCGCCCCAGTTGGGGGAGGGGCAGAGCCTCCGGGCACCTGCAAGTTACACAGACCTGCGACTCACCAACAGATCAGGCCCAGCAACCGCGGAGCGGCAGAGCCACCCCCGGGCCTGCAAGGAAGGCGCACTTGCCACACACCAGCAGGTCAGGCCCAACAAACTGCGGAGGGGCACAGCTGCCCCACGAGCCTGCTAGGTAGGCAGTACCCTGACCACCAACAGAACAGGCTCAGAGGACGGCCAGACACATCGCCCCGCCCCGGTTGGGGGAGGGGCAGAGCCGCCAGGCGCCTGCAAGGTAGGCAAACCTGCGTCTCACCAGCATATCAGGCCCAGCAACCCGCGGAGCGGCAGAGCTACCCCCGGGCCTGCAAGGTAGGTGCACTTGACACCCATTGGCAGGTTAGGCCCAGCAACTCTCGGAGGGACACAGCTGCTCCACGCACGTGCAAGGTAGGCGGAACCGTGACCACTGACAAAACAGGCCCAGTGGCCCGCCAGATACATCGCCCCAGTTGGGGGAGGGGCAGAGCCGCCACCAGCGCCTTTTAGGTAGACAGACCTGCAACCAACAGACAGAACGGGCCTAGTGGCCAGCGGAGGGGCAAAGCCACTGCTCACGCCTGCAAGGTAGACGGACCTGTGACCACCGAAAGAACAGGCCCATCGAAAGTACAGGCACAGCGGCCTCCCGGCGTGGTAGGCACATTGCCTCAATTGGAGGAGGGGAAGAACCACCGCCAAAGCCTGCGAGGGAGACTTTGCAGCTATACAAGAGCAATATAAATATATAGGGGGAAAAATCAATAACACAACAGTTTCACCAAGCAGAAAGAAACGCGATCAATATGAAAAGACAAGGAAAGAAAGGACCACAAGCAATGCAGGTCAACTCAACTTTAGAAGAGGTAATTTCTGCAGCAGATGGAATGTCAGATAAAGAATTCAGGATATACATGCTTCAGATGATCTGGAGTCTCAAGGAAGACATTAGACAGCAAAATCAGTCAATGAAAGACCACTTCGACCACTTTGACAATCAATTACATAAACAAATCCAAGAAGTAAAAGATCAATTATACAGGGAGATAGAGGTTATAAAAAACAAACAAACAGAAATCCTGGAAATGCAGGAAACAATAAACCAACTTAAAAACTCAATTGAGAATACTACCAGCAGAGTAGAACACTTAGAAGATAGAACATCAGACAATGAAGACAAAGTATTTCAACTGGAGAAGAACATAGACAGCTCAGCAAAGCTGTTAAGAAACCATGAGCAGAACATTCAAGAAATATGGGATAACATAAAGAGACCAAACTTAAGAGTCATTGGGATACAGGAAGGTACTGAGGTCCATACCAAAGGAATGAGCAATCTATTCAACGAAATAATACGAGAAAACTTCCCAGACTTGAAGAATGAGACAGAATCCCAAATCCTAGAAGCCTACAGGACGCCGAATGTGCAAAATCATAAGAGATCCACACCTAGACACATTATAATGAAGATGCCCAACATACAGAATAAGGAGAGAATTTTAAAAGCTACAAGAGAAAGGAAGCAGATTACATTTAGGGGTAAACCAATCAGGATAACAGCTGATCTTTCAACACAGACTCTCAAAGCTAGAAGATCCTGGAATAACATATTTCAAACACTGAAAGAAAAGGGGTTCCAACCAAGAATTGTGTATCCCGCGAAATTAAGCTTCAGGATGGAAGATGAAATTAAAACCTTCCATGATAAACAAAAGTTAAAAGAATTTGCAGCTAGAAAACCATCTCTTCAAAACATCCTTGGCAAAATATTACAGGAAGAGGAAATGGAAAATATCAATGAAAACCAACAGCGGGAGGTAGTACAGTAAAGGGGGGGGGAATAATCAAAGAGGAAAACAAACCATGTTTAGTAACATAAATAAACAAATATGGCTGGAAGAACAACCCATATCTCAATAATAACCCTAAATGTTAATGGCTTAAACTCACCAATTAAGAGACACAGGCTAGTAGAATGGATCACAAAACAAGACCCAACAATATGCTGCCTTCAGGAGACGCATTTGATAGGAAAAGACATACATAGACTGAAGGTGAAAGGTTGGGAAAAATCATATCACTCATATGGACTTCGGAAACAAGCAGGAGTGTCCATACTCATATCAAATAAAATAGATTTCAAGCCAAAGTTAATCAAAAGGGATGAAGAGGGACACTACATACTTCTTAAGGGAACCATACACCAACAAGACATAACAATCATAAATATATATGCCCCAAACAATGGTGCAGCTATGTTCATCAAACAAACTCTTCTCAAGTTCAAGAGTCTAATAGACCACCATACAATAATCATGGGAGACTTCAACACACCTCTCTCACCACTGGACAGATCTTCCAAACAAAAGTTGAATAAGGAAACTGTAGAGCTCAATAACACAATTAATAACCTAGACTTAATTGACATATATAGAATATACCACCCAACATCAAGCAGTTACACTTTTTTCTCAGCAGCACATGGATCCTTCTCAAAAATAGATCATATATTATGTCACAGGGCAACTCTTAGACAATATAAAGGAGTAGAGATAATACCATGCATCTTATCTGACCATAATGGAATGAAATTGAAAATTAACGATAAAAGAAGTAAGGAAAAATCAGGCATCACCTGGAGAATGAACAATAGGTTACTGAATGATCAATGGGTTATAGAAGACATCAAGGAGGAAATTAAAAAATTCTTAGAGATAAATGAAAACACAGACACAACATATCGGAATCTATGGGACACATTGAAAGCAGTTCTAAGGGGAAAATTTATTGCTTGGAGTTCATTCCTTAGAAAAAGAAAAAACCAACAAATAAATGATCTAATACTTCAACTCAGAATCCTAGAAAAAGAAGAGCAAAACAACAGCAAAAGAAGTAGAAGACAAGAAATAATTAAAATCAGAGCTGAAATTAATGAAATCGAAACGAAAGAAACAATTGAAAAAATTGACAAAACTAAAAGTTGGTTCTTTGAAAAAATAAATAAAATTGACAGACCCTTAGCCACGCTAACGAAGAGAAGAAGAGAGAGAACTCAAATTACCAGCATACGGGATGAAAAAGGCAATATCACAACAGACACTTCAGAAATACAGAAGATTATCAGAAACTATTTTGAATACTTATACTCCAATAAAATAGAAGATAGTGAAGGCATCGATAAATTTCTTAAGTCATATGATTTGCCCAGATTGAGTCAGGAGGATATTGACAACCTAAACAGACCAATATCAATTGAGGAAATAGAAGATACCATCAAAAGACTACCAACTAAGAAAAGCCCAGGACCGGATGGGTATACAGCAGAGTTTTACAAAACCTTTAAAGAGGAACTAATACCAATACTTTTCAAGCTATTTCAGGAAATAGAAAAAGAGGGAGAACTACCAAATTCATTCTATGAGGCCAACATCACCCTGATTCCTAAACCAGACAAAGACACTACAAAGAAAGAAAACTACAGACCAATATCTCTAATGAACCTAGATGCAAAAATCCTCAATAAACTTCTGGCGAACCGGATACAAAAACATATCAAAAAAATTGTGCACCATGATCAGGTAGGATTTATCCCTGGGATGCAAGGCTGGTTCAATATACGGAAATCAATAAATGTTATTCACCACATCAATAGGCTTAAAAATAAGAACCATATGATCATCTCGATAGATGCGGAAAAAGCATTCGACAAAGTACAGCATCCCTTTATGTTCAAAACTCTAGAAAAAATAGGGATAACAGGAACATACCTCAATATTGTAAAAGCAATCTATGCCAAGCCTCAGGCTAGCATCATTCTGAATGGAGAAAAACTGAAGGCATTCCCTCTAAAATCTGGAACAAGACAGGGATGCCCTCTCTCACCACTTCTGTTCAACATAGTTCTCGAATCACTGGCCAGAGCAATTAGACAGACGAAAGAAATTAAAGGCATAAAAATAGGAAAAGAAGAACTCAAATTATCACTATTTGCAGATGACATGATTCTATACCTAGCAGACCCAAAAGGGTCTACAAAGAAACTATTAGAGCTAATAAATGAATTCAGCAAAGTGGCAGGCTATAAAATCAACACGCATAAATCAAAGGCATTCCTGTATATCAGCGACAAATCCTCTGAAATGGAAATGAGGACAACCACCCCATTCACAATATCCTCAAAAAAAATAAAATACTTGGGAATCAACCTAACAAAAGAGGTGAAAGACTTATACAATGAAAACTACAGAACCCTAAAGAGAGAAATAGAAGAAGATCTTAGAAGATGGAAAAATATACCCTGTTCATGGATAGGTAGAAGTAACATCATCAAAATGGCGATATTACCAAAAGTTCTCTATAGGTTTAATGCAATGCCAATCAAAATCCCAACAGCATTTCTTGTAGAAATAGAGAAAGCAATCATGAAATTCATATGGAAAAATAAAAGACCCAGAATAGCAAAAACAATGCTAAGCAGGAAGTGTGAATCAGGCGGTATAGCTATACCAGACTTCAAACTATACTACAGAGCAATAGTAACAAAAACAGCATGGTACTGGTACCAAAACAGGCGGGTGGACCAATGGTACAGAATAGAGGACACAGAAACCAATCCACAAAACTACAACTATCTTATATTTGATAAAGGGGCTAAAAGCATGCAATGGAAGAAGGATAGCATCTTCAACAAATGGTGTTGGGAAAACTGGAAATCCATATGCAACAAAATGAAACTGAATCCCTTTCTCTCGCCATGCACAAAAGTTAACTCAAAGTGGATCAAGGAACTTGATATCAAATCAGAGACATGGCGTCTGATAGAAGAAAAAGTTGGCTATGATCTACATACTGTGGGGTCGGGCTCCAAATTCCTCAATAGGACACCCATAGCACAACAGTTAATAACTAGAATCAACAAATGGGACTTACTCAAACTAAAAAGTTTTTTCTCAGCAAAAGAAACAATAAGAGAGGTAAATAGGGAGCCTACGTCCTGGGAACAAATCTTTACTCCTCACACTTCAGACAGAGCCCTAATATCCAGAATATACAAAGAACTAAAAAAATTAGACAATGAGATAACGAATAACCCAATCAACAAATGGGCCAAGGACCTGAACAGAAATTTCTCAGAGGAGGACATACAATCAATCAACAAGTATATGAAAAAATGCTCACCATCTCTAGCAGTCAGAGAAATGCAAATCAAAACCACCCTAAGATACCATCTCACTCCAGTAAGATTGGCAGCCATTAGGAAGTCAAACAGCAACAAGTGCTGGCGAGGATGTGGGGAAAAGGGTACTCTTGTACATTGCTGGTGGGACTGCAAATTGGTGCGGCCAATTTGGAAAGCAGTATGGAGATTTCTTGGAAAGCTCGGAATGGAACCACCATTTGATCCAGCTATTCCCCTACTCGGTCTATTCCCTAAAGACCTAAAAAGAGCACACTATAGGGACACTGCTACATCCATGTTCATAGCAGCACAATTCACAATAGCAAGACTGTGGAACCAACCTAGATGCCCTTCAATAGACGAATGGATAAAAAAAATGTGGCATTTATACACAATGGAGTATTACTCTGCATTAAGAAATGACAAAATCATAGAATTTGGAGGGAAATGGATGGCATTAGAGCAGATTATGCTAAGTGAAGCCAGCCAATCCCTTAAAAACAAATGCCAAATGTCTTCTTTGATATAAGGAGAGTAGCTAAGAACAGAGTAGGGACAAAGAGCATGAGAAGAAGATGAACATTAAACAGGGATGAGAGGTGGGAGGGAAAGGGAGAGAGAAGGGAAATTGCATGTAAATGGAAGGAGACCCTCAGGGGTATACAAAATTACATACAAGAGGAAGTGAGGGGAAAGGAGGAAAAATATAAGGGGGAGAAATGAATTACAGTAGAGGGGGTAGAGAGAGAAGAGGGGAGGGGAGGGGGGAGGGGGGATAGTAGAGGATAGGAAAGGCAGCAGAATACAACAGACCCCAGAATGGCAATATGTAAATCAATTGTTGTGCAAATGATGTGATTATGCAATCTGTATATGGGGTAAAAATGGGAGCGCATATCCCACTTGAATCAAAGTGTGAAATATGATATATCAAGAACTATGTAATGTTTTGAACAACCTACAATAAAAATTAATTTAAAAAAAAAAAAAAAAAAATAGTAGAGGTAAAAGTACAAGGTGGGAAGGAAGTATTCAGTCTTTTCATCATTAAATAAGAGTTAACTATAGGGTTTTTGTAAATTCTCTTTACTGAATTGAAAAAAATCTATTTCTAGTTTTCTGAGACTTATACCATGAATTTATGTTGAATCATAATTTTCTATACTTATTGAGATGATCCAGATAGTTTTCATCCTTCAGTTTGATATGCGAATTACATTGGTTGGTTTAGTGAACCAACCTTGCATTTCCACCTAATTATATTATTCTTCACATTGTTAATAATTTGCTCGTCTTTTTTGCATCTATATTCATGAGGGAAATTGTACATAATCTTTTCTTCTATAAATGTCTTTTACTGGGTTGATATTACTAATCTCATTAAAGTGAGAACATGTTCTCTTTTATCTTCTGAAAAAAAAAAAAAAAAAAAACTAAAAAGGACGGAGAAATACCTATACAAAAACAAAAAATAAAATAAAAAGTTATTGGTATAAAGTTAAACATAGTATTCACTTATAAGTTTTTAACTTTCTACTCAATTTGCAGTTAGTTTTCCTTTTAGTCCTTAACCTTTTTTCTGTATTTTGTTCTTATTGTCTTAATGACATTACTGATCTTTTTTTAAATTTTTATGTTATATATGACAACAGAATGCATTACAATTCATATTACACATATAGAGCACAATTTTTCACATTGTACACAAAGTAGAATCACACCATTCATGTCTTCATATATGTACTTAGGATAGTGATATCCATCTCATTCCACCTTCTTTCCTACCCTTATGCCCCCTCCTTTCCCCTCCCTCACTTTGTCCTATCTAGAGTTCATCTGATCCTCCCCTGCCCACCCAACCCCAACCCCATTATGAATCAGCATCCGTGAATCAGAAAAAACATTTGGCATGTGTTTTTTGGGGATTTGCTAACTTCAGTTAGCATTATATTCTCCAACTCCATCCATTTACCTGCAAATACCATGATTTTATTCTCTTTTAATGCTGAATAATATTCCATTTTGTATATATACCACATTTTCTACTGAAGGGCATCTAGGTTGGTTCCACAGTTTAGCTATTGTGAATTGTCACACTATAAACATTGATGTAGCTGTGTCCCTGTAATGGTTTGCTGTTTTTAAGTCCTTTGGGTATAGACCAAGGAGTGGGATAGCTAGGTCAAATGGTGGTTCTATTCCCAGTTTTCCAAGAATTCTCCATAATGCTTTCCATATTGGGTACACCAATTTGCAGTTCTACCAGTAATGTATGAGTGTGCGTTTTCCCCCGCATCCTCGCCAACACTTATTGTTGTTTGTATTCTTGATAGCTGCCATTCTAACTGGAGTGAGATAAAATCTTAGAGTAGTTTTGATTTTCATTTCTCTAATTGCTAAAGATGTTGAACCTTTTTTTTCATATATTTGTTGGTTGATTGTATAACATTACTGATCTTAATTTGCTTTTCAAAGAACAACTTTTGGTTAAGTTGACTGAATCTATTTAATTTTTCTTTATTTTACTAATTTCTGATCTTATTGTTTTCTTTTCTAGCTTTGTTGGTTCAATGATTAACTTATTTATTTTAATAATTTTTTAACAAGCTCTTTTAAGGTTATAAATTTCCTAATAAGCTCTCTTTTGCTGAATCCTACTAGATTTTATAGACAGTGTTTTCATTATGATTCAGTTCTAAATTTTCTATAATTCCCATTAAGAATTCCTTATTTACCAACTGATCAGATGTAGGGATTTAAAAAATAAAAACACACAAAACAACTGTTTCTTGATGATCTCTAATCTAATTTCATTATATTATATCAGCTCTTTCAAAACAAGGAAGGCAACCTGAATCTGTTTCTGGGTTACTTCCAGAACTAGCCAGTTTGCAGGGCTCGGTGCTAGACAAAATGGAAAGCTTCTTGTTCAAAAATGGCAAAGAATGTCAAGGTGCCACCACAGAGCTTTCCATCAAGCACAAAGCCTTTCTCAGCCCAAGGCCCCATGTAACTGCACAGGTCTCATGCCCGGAAGCCAACCCTGTCAGCTTACCTACGTCTGCAGCTTGCTAAAAACAAAAATCCCAGCTCATGAACAACCATCATTTGGTTTTAGTTTTGGGTTGTGGCTTTTTCCCCAAGCTCCCTCCTTCCTTTGGCAAGGAGAAACTTATCCAATCTGTCTCTAAAAGGTGATCCTCACTGTTGTCCCTTCTTAGTCCCCTTAACCCTTCAGGATCTGAACTCCTGATCACAGCTGCCTGATTCTGAAACCAGATCTGAAAGATCTAAGATATCAGGCCTCTCCCGCTTGGCACATTGATTCATTTCTAATCCTCAGCAATAGGCATCTGGTTTTTGACACAGGCTGTTTTCTCTTTTGTCTAACATTGCTGTAGGTTTAGAGTTGAGGATGTATTCAAGTATGAACTTACAAAACTGTATTGATTGTCTATAATAATTTCCCCAAATTTTTTATTATGAAAATGTTAAAACATACAGAAAGGTTTGAATAGTCACTTATCCATATATCCACACCTCTATTCTGATCCATCCTCTAATCTATATTTTAGATCAAGAAGAAACCACCCAAATTTGAGAAACACTAACATTTGCATTTCTGGTTATTTTACCTAACTTAATATTATGATAATTTTCCTAATGGTTTCATTTTAATTTGATAATCTCTAATCTAATTTAGTAACAAGAAAGAAGGTGAGAAAGATAAGATTATATGAAGTTGCCACATTTATCTTTTAAGCATCTGGAAAAGAAAACAAATCTTTCCTATGAATTTTTTTTTTTTTTGCCTTAATGTTACATAGTCTGAATTTTACAACTTTAATAGTCACTTTTACAAGTTTTCATTCTCTTTTCTAATACAGTGACTTTTTATAATTCTCCAATTGGTCTGCTAGGTCAAATTTGTAATAATCAGGTCTTTAGGACTATCAGACATTCACTGAGCCGATGATGCTTGTTATTAGGGAGCTTATTATTATGTATCTAGTCTTGGAAAAAACCCAGATACAGATCTGGGCTGCCTTCCTTGTTTTCAGAGAGTTTATATAATATAATGAAATTAGATTAGAGATCATCAAGAAAAAGTTTTGTTGTTGTTTTTAAATCCCTACATTTGAGCAATTAAGTACATGTTCTAGCACATAAAGTGGCTGGCACCAGAATGACTCCAGACCCTCATGTCCACCACAGCTGTTAGGTCTGTGATGTCCCCAGAGAGCCTGTAGGATTCATCCATATGAGCCCCAGCTGCAGGGAGACTTTGTTCAGTTTCCTGTTAAACAGCAACATTCCCACTGGGTATAGGATAGTGATCCTGGCACTTTTTTCTTAATCACTTAATTTAAAAAGTCTGTCTTCAAATTTAGGTGCCTGTATGCCTACAATCTACCATAAGTTTCCATAAAAAGCTTTCAACTAGAAGTATAAGGCACTATTCCAACAAAATACCCTTACTTCTTAAGTTCTTTCTTCTCTTTCTTTTTTCTTGTTTCTTTTTGGTGGTGCTGGGGACAAAACCCAAGGCCTGCATATGCTGGGCAAGCGCTCTCCCACTGCATGACATCTTCAGTCCCTTAATACCCTTAATTTCTACCACTTCTTATGAGGTAAAGATCACCAGATATAAAATTTCACTTCCAAATACCAAATTTAATACCAAAACTGGTTTTAAATAGTGCCATGGACTTGTAAATAATACTCATTTTTCAAAATGTTCTAGTAACTAGGTTAATTCCATTTTTAAAAATCGTATTGTGCTGGGTACAGTGGCACATACCTATAATCCCACCAACTCGGGAAGCTAAGGTAGGGGGAATCACAAATTCAAGGCCAGACTGGTCAACTTTGCAAGACTCCATCTAGTAACCTAGTTACTAGAACATTTTGAAACTAAACAGGTTTTTCTCTCCTTCCAGATTCACATTCGGAAAATATATCTGGGCTGAAGCCTGACCAACAAATTTTAATGTTTGAGCTCTAAGCATATGAAAAAAGAGTATTATTAGGCAGACAAAGACCTTCAAATAATTCTAAAAGGCTGAAAGACTAAAGAGAAGAGCATTGCATTGAGGAATAGTATATGCCATTTGGAGTTCCACTCCAAATGATCTTATATATATATATTTTTTTTTTACTTATGCAGTTCTGAAGATGGAACCCAGGGCCTCACACAACTAGACAGGTGCTCTACCACTGAGCTACATCCCCAGCCCTCCATTAGGTTTTTATAGTGTGGTAGTTATTATACTTTCCTGTTTTGGTAGATTTATAGAAGGCCATGAGCTATTTCACTTAGGTTACTACAACTTGTGCATGAGTAAAACTCTGCTATGTTGAGATTATAAGCAATATTATTTAACAGATCACAGTAGCTGATTTGTGCACCTTTGACTTCTCTTTTCCACTATTTCATTCCACCGTGATTTTCCACTTGTAAACTCATTCTCTGATTTTGTTGGCAGCTTTAGCCACAGTGGAGAGGCCATTGTTTTCCACGTCACTCAATCTACCTGGTTTCACCAGAATCATCATCTCAGTTCTACCTTTCAAATCTCTAATTCATTATATTCCCCCTTGTACTAGACCTCTGCTGCTTCTATCTGACCAGATCCATTTTCCTTTGTTTCCTGCTATTTGTGGGGGGCGGGGAGGGCAGCTCCACACAGTTTTCCTATGGGAAGCAGCCCTTTCTAAGTCTGTCTTGGAGAAGCCAATCAGATGTTCTCTCTCTGGAATTTAAGTCTAGACCTAAAAGTGGCAAAGCTGAAAGTGGTTAGACTTCATAAAGCCAGTGGTGAAGCTATAAGAAAATACCCAGGAGTCCATACTGACTGGATCTCCAGTGCTTTTCTGATTCCTGATCTTTCTGAGTTTTGTTTCTCCCTTCTGTGAGCTATTCCACATTCTTTCAATAAGTCAGGAAACTGTTACATAAATCTTTGAATTAGAGTCCCTTGAAATTCTAATTTCCCCAGTTCTGTTGATAACTACAATTCACTTTTACCTTAGCTGAAAGCTTCATTTAATGAAATTCTTCTTACCCTTGCCTCCTTCCTCTTCCTTGTATTGGGGATTGAACCCTGGGCAGTACACATTCTTGCCAAGTGCTCTACCCCTAAACTATACTACCAGGCCCTGAAGTTTTTTTTGGTTTTTTTCCTTCCTTTTTCCTAGCCCTCATCCAACCCATTGTCAAGATTTGCAGACCCCAATTCTGCAGCATCCTTGATGCTTCTTCCTTTTGTGACCCATAGCCACCTCTCTAGTTAGACCCACATTACATAGGACTTAGAGAGACAATATAGTGAAAAGATCAGAGTTTTAGATTCTCCCCAACTGAGGCTTAAAATCTGTCTTTTCTACTTGTTAGCTATCCTGCCTAGGACAAGCTGATTAACTACTTCAAGCCTTCATATTCTTAATTCATTAATGCCTACCTCCATAAATAGGCATAAATATTAAGTAATTAGATCATACAGGTAAAGTTCCTCACATATTTATGACTTTTTTTTTTTATGAGTTTATATTTCCTTCATTTTTTATTCTTAATAATGTTAATTCAAAACAATTCCTTGGAAAATTACACAAAAATTCTCTGAAATATTTAAAGAAAATTTATTATACTAACTTTTATTATCTTGCTTTTTGTATATTTTAAGGAGTTATTTGATATTACTCACACTTGAGAAATTATGGTAGAATATAATTTTTAATAAAAAGAATAGTTTAATCTTTTTTTGTTGTTGTTTATTTATTTTTTTTTATTGGTTATTCAAAACATTACAAAGATTGCAGAATCACATCGGTTACACATCCACATTTTTACATAATACCATAATAGTAACTGTTGTATTCTGCTACCTTTCCTATCCTCTACTATCCCCCCTCCCCTCCCCTCCCATCTTCTCTCTCTACCCCATCTATTGTAATTCATTTCTCTCCTTATTTTTTTCCCATTCCCCTCACAAACTCTTATATGTAATTTTGTATAACAATGAGGGTCTCCTTCCATTTCCAAGCAATTTCCCTTTTCTCTCCCTTTCCCTCCCACTTCATGACTCTGCTTAATGTTAATCTTTTCCTCCTGCTCTTATAGTTGGCACTCAAATTAGTTATTGATGTTATTGTTATAATTGCTTTCACTAACTTTTAATTGATTCCTGCCTCCATTTCCTCTCCCTTCCAATACTTCTGAGGAAGTAATATCAGATTAATTTTCATATATATGTATTTTTTAAATTCATTTAACCTCTCTAAATAGATCCCCTGTATCTAACAAGTTAAAACCAGGGCCTAATTGGATGTCAATCAGGGCCTTCCCTCACACCTCGACTACTATTCTCAACTCAGCCAGTACTTAGAATAAATAGGACCACTGACCCTTCTACAAACACTCTATCCTCTCACGCTTACATTTCTTTGCTAACTCTTTTATCCCTATATTCTTATCAAATTTTTACCTGTTAAACTATTAAGTGAATAAATAAATGTAAAACAAAACAGTGCCCAGTAGAGTGGGGGGTATAGCTCAGTGGTATTGTGCTTGTCTACCATGCACCAGGCCCTGGGTTCAATCTCCAGCACTGAAACAATAAGGAAAGTACCTGCCATAAGCACGCCACATCAAGAGTTAGCTGCTAACTCAGAGCTAATAACTTATGAAGTGACAGCATGACAGCAGGAGAGAAGGGGAGAGAAAAGGGGGCAACGATATCTAATCATTAAATCAGTTAAGATGGAAAATCACATCATTTCTAGGATCTAGGAATATAAAGATGAATAGGATATAATCATTGTCCTCCAGGATCACTCTAAAGAGAATAAAAACAGATAATGAGTATGCACATGCTCTATATGGGTCTCGTACAGAGTACTTTGAAAATTCTACATAGCATGGCATTTCTCTCACACATTAGAATTGTAATAATTTTAGCTGTTGTGAGAAAATATCCCACTTTTTCTTCAAAGTCCATTTCAAATTTTTCTTCAGACACAAAACTTTTTCCCCCTTTCCCGGACATATGTGACCCACTCAAGCAGACTGTGCCTCTCATAGGCCACTTACAGCTTTTTATACACTTGCTTTATTCACTTCACTGAATTGTAATCATTAAGGCAAGAATTCTAGCTTGCTCATCTTTATATGCTGATATATATGAAGGTTATATCAGGACTTGCATATCACAGGTGTTAAATTAATACTTTTTAAATTGGATGGTATTACCTTTAATGGACTATCCAATAATTTTATTTGACTTTTGTGGTCATGAACATTAATTATAGAAAATTGTTTTTTCTATAGGTTATCCATTTAATTGTTCCCTTTCATGAATACAGAATATTACCACTGGACATGGAATATTAACATATTGATATTAATAATTACCATAGCACCAGTTACAAGTACTGAAATATGACACTGTTTCTACCTTCTATATTTTCTTAGGAAAATACTTTATTGGATGATAACTCATTCAATTCAGAAAGAGACTATTTCATGGTTGTTTAGTATTTATGGGTTATGTTGCATGAATCACTCAAGGTTTAAAGGGTGTGTTTCCTGGATTTATTTGCTGATATGCACACACACACACACACACACACACGCACACATCTCTCTCTCTCTCTCTCTTTTTCTCTCAATAACTGATGCCATTTTCCACTTACTTTCTATAGGTAAATGTGAATGTAAGGAACAGGTGTTAGGAAACTCCAAGGCATTCTGTGGAATGAAATATTCATACGGTGAGTTTGAAGTTCTCAAATGTGCTAAGAACCTTTTCAAACCTAGTACAGAGAATTTTTAAGAAAATGGGAGGCCTGGCAGATGACATGAGCACATTACCAAGCACATAGTAGATGCTTAGGAAATGGTAGGGAAGAGAAATGATATATTTTTGTGATACACTGAGACTAGCTATCCACCTAGGTCTCTTTCCCAGCTTCTCTGAATACTCTAAACATCTCTACCGTGCAAATACTATGAAAATACATCATACGGAAGAAGAAAAATGGTACTACCCTGAGGAAAGACTTACTATCTTCAAATTCCAAATGGCTTCACATTTATTGTTAAATATATTAAGATTTACCAACATATCTTATCTTACCAACATATTCTTGATCAGTGTGTGAGGCTTTTTATTGTTCTCTAGTTTATATGGCCTGAAACATGCAGTACTCTGAAGAGAAAATTGTAAGTCATGCTTTTCGAAACCAAGTATTTAGATTCTTGATAACATTGTATTTAATCTCATAAAAGATTAAAAAGTAAATGATAACAGACATATAAATCTTGTCTATAATTACATGCATACTTCCCTCTCTTCACCTCTCAATTTTGCTAAATAACAGAATAGATCTGGCTGTTTTAACTTTCTACTGAGGAGATTTGAACATTCTTAATGAGGGAGTGAAGCACCTTGGTCTTCTTAACTATATGACACCTAAAGACTTGGGGGGGGGGGAATGGTTTCTCCCTTCCCATTCTCTGGCTTAATGAAAAAACACTTCATTTATTTATTACTTTATCACATATTTGTTGAGCAAAATAATGAACAGACAAGGCAACTGCTCTATTTGAGCTTACAGACCAGTAAAATAATAATGGTGGACATTCGCTGAGCATTTATCATGAGCCAGGCACTATGCTAGTCACCCTTAATGCATTTACTCAGCAAGGCAAGTCCAGACACTACGTCTAGCCAAACAGTCATGTGAAATTGAGCAGTTTACTTAATTTCTTAAAACCTGCAAGACTACATGAGTTCTTAAGACCTTTTAGAAGTCTAAACTTTGATGATTCTGTAAAGACTCTGGCAACTGTATTCTCAGAACATAGGATCAGCCAAGATAAGCTTCTCTCCTTATACACAATCTTCCAAAATGATGTAGATGAGCCAGTAAGAACTTTCCTAATGAAATAGAAAATTGCATCAAGTGTTCATTAGGTCTACTTTCTTCCCCACTCCAACTTACTTCATTACTTAATTCCCAGATACATCCATTTTATAGATGGAGGAACATAATGGAATCAAAAGTCAAACAAAATACTAGAGCTCTATAATGATACATACTGTACGGTGTATTTCAGAGAAGTTAAAGTATTTCAAAATGTTTTCACCACAAAGAAATGATAAATGTTTGAGTAGATCTTCTTGCCCTGATTTGAACATTACACAATATATACATGTACTGAATTAACTCATGGTACTCCATAAATGTGCACTTTTTAAAAATCTTAAGTTAAAATACACTTTTAAAATTGTTTTAAAAACTATTAAAATCCTGAAGTTCTCCAGTAGAGGGACAGCTTCCCTAACTCCAAGTTTTAGTCACCTTTTTTACTGCTGTGACTAAAAGACCCACCAGAACAACTGTAGAGGAAGAAAAGTTTGAGAACTCATGGTTTCAGAGGTCTTAGTCCATAGAAGGCTGGCTCCATTCTTTGGGGCTCAAGGTGAGGCTGGATATCATGGCAGGAGAGTATATGGCAGAGGGAAGCAGTTCACATAGTGATCAGAAAGCAGAGAGAGTCTCCACTCCACTCTCCAGATATAAAATATATACCTCATGGACACCCCCGCCATGAACCACTTCCTCCAGCCACACCACACCTGCCTCCAGTTACCACTCAGTTAATCCCATTAGGGATTAATTTGCTGATTAGATTAAGGCTATAACCCAATCATTTACCCTCCAAACCTCTTGCATTGTTTCACATTGTAAGCTTTTGAGGAACACCACACATCTAAATCATAACACTCCAGTCAGCTTGCATTGTACACCAAGGGAAAAAGAGTAGATAATAATCATCATGTAATCTTTAGAATCTGTAAAATACATTCTAGCAGTAACATTTTCCTCTCTATCATATATTACATATGGTCAGCCATGAAAGTATAATACAGTCAGAATCCAAATAAAACAGGATAACAATTCAACTTCCTGTTTCTTCTTTCTATATAGATTTGATAGCTGAATGTATTTAAGATTATAACTGCAGTAAACAAATGGCTGCTATCCCCCTAGTATAGAGATACAGGAGGAAGTAGAAGGTAAAATTTCCCAAGAAGGAAGAACACAGTTTATATAGAGGAATGAGATAAAATGAGTGCAAAAAATGAATGGACCTGATGGTTTTAAAAGCAAATTTCCAATTCTGATCATTGATGCACCTTCTTACTCTGAAATGCATATTTAAATTGTTCAAATTTCAAAAGATAATGTGAAATTGTTATATTTTGACTTTGAATTATGTTGTTACAGTGCTAAAAATAAAGATTTTATCAGCTCACGATAAAGGTTCTCATGCTGAGGTCAATGTGAAGATTAAAAAAGTCTTAAAATCTACTAAATTGAAGATTTTACGAGGAAAGCGAACATTATATCCAGAATCATGGACGAACAGAGGTTGCACTTGTCCAATCCTTAATCCTGGTGAGCATTAGACCTTTTTAACTTAAAATCTACCATGTCTCTGCTGATTTGCTGCTTGTCTTACATCCTCTGAACCACAACTTAAGTAAACTCAGCAAGGGTATCTCTCCTCTTCACCATTTGAATTCTGGGGAAAGTCCAGGTGGAATTTTTGAACCAACATCAAAAAATTATTTATCTACCATGTGCTCTGTAAAAGTAAAATATTTAAAATCCAGCAATATAATACTTTCTGTCCTAAAAGAGAAGTCTCAGATTGATTCCAGGTGCCAGTTGCATAGAAAGCACTTTTATGAATTTATCTGCCACTAGCATGTTATCTGAAAACTAGATCCTATTACATTAGAACCTGTTGCCAAAGGAAGCTCAAATGCAAAAGTCCATCTGTGCAAATAATATTGAATTCATTTTTACTATTGCATGAGAAGCATCTGTTTCTCTTGGACAGAAAACAACTCTCAAGTTCTCACCGTGTTGTTTTCATTAAATGATCATTCTGGTTTCAAATCAGAAACAACAGGGAAATTTTTTTAAATAGAATTTTAGAAAAACTTGGAAGGGAGGGAAATTTGATTTGAACATTAAAATGTATGGCAGAGGTGGAGATGAGCAGTAAGCAAGGGAGTTCTTACCTCTACGCTGTTTATGTGCACTCTTTATACACTGTCATAAGCTACTTAGTTCTCTGTCTCCCTCATTAAATCTGAGGACAGGATTTAGGTTTTTGATCATAATATATCTTTAGTACCTATTATTAGTACCTATACATTGGTAATATAATACTCAGTAGCTTCTAGTAAAACAAACAATAACTCAAAAAAAGTCCTGTTTCCCTGTTTATGTCATCTGTCTTCCTGTTTATGTAGTCATCATCTGTGTTGAAACAGGTGCATAATTTATGTTCTGGATCTAATTCCTTCTCCATATATGCCAGGAACTCTCAGTCATGTTCATAAGGAGTCTTTTGTGGTCTCTGATTAATAAACTTGAAAGAAACAGATAAACAGAGAACAAAAAACAGTAATAAAGTATCCCCTCAATCTAAACAATCTAAGCAGTGATACAAATGCTAATTTTTCTCAATTATTAATTAATTTATCATGTCCTTTTTAGCCCTTCAGTGTTTTATCTAAATTCAAACTTTTTTAAATATTTGTTTTTTAGTGGTAGTTTATTTATTTATTTATATGTGGTGCTGAGGATTGAACCAAGCGCCTCACACATGCTAGGCGAGCGCTCCACCACTGAGCCACACCCCCAGCCCACTTCATTCAAATTTTAATAAGAAAAAGGGGAAAGCATTTCAATCTGAAAAAAATATATAATACCTAAGGATAAGGTGAAGTAGTGAGAATCTTAGATTTTGAATGCAGCACACAAAGAATTATTATTAAGTTCTATTTCCCAGTGATCTGTGCTGAGGGGCTCTTCTTATAAGCACTTTTCTACTATATTAGCAAAATAAAAAAATATTAAAAAAATTTAAAAGAATCTGCTGGTTTTTCAGTAAGACATTGAAACAAAAGCTTTGCCGGTTCAGCCACCCTCCAGGAAGTGCACTGTACTTCCTAATCAGGTTTCTGCCAAACAGTCAAAGAATCAACTGGGTTCATCACAATTGAAAACATAAGCGCAATTATTCAAAGAATTCTTGAAAACATGTTTACTCGCTTTGAAGAAAAAACTGGAACCTGCCAAAGCAAAACCAGACACTCTTTCATTTTACTTTGTTTTTCCATTTTTACAAGTTCAATTGCTACAGCCAAAGAAAGCTGATAAGAAAACTCTGAAACCTTGCACGTCAACTTGCTCCCTTTGCTACTCTGAAAAGGAGTAATCTAATCGGATACCTCTGAAAAATCATTCCTTTTAATTTTTGTGTACCTTCACTCATCAATCATGTAGTTTAGAATACCAAGACTAGCACTAAAGTATATTTTCTTTTTCTGTGGATATAAAATAAAACTTTGTGCCTTCCAACTTGCAGCAAAATAGATGTCAAAGCATAAAGATAGAAAAATGAAATGCAAGTGCTAAAAAGAGATATAAAAGATCACATCGTGGGGCTGGGGATGTGGCTCAGGCGGTAGAGCACTTGCCTGGCATGTGAGAGGCCAGGGTTCGATCCTCAGCACCACATACAAACAAAGATATTGTGTCCGCCGAAAACTAAAAAATAAATATTAAAAAAAAATCACATTGTTTTGCATGTTAATTTTTGGTATGGTGTTACTCTATAACTTAAAGATTTATCAGTATCATCATATTAGTTTAATTTACATTTATACTTTAATGGTAAACTGTATTTTTTATAGTTTCAAAATAATTTAATTTAAAATACTAGACTTAGTCTTGGAGTTTAAAAAAAATTGTTTATTGTAATTTTTAAAAAAGAGTTTATTATTCCAGATAGATATTAGACAATATCAAGACTATTACATTTTAACTAGTACATCAATTAAATATTGGTATTCTTTTTCATGCAGAAGCTAAGGTTACCCCTTAAAGAATGTAATTACGGTATAATCTACATGTTTTCCAGTACTATTATATCATTATTTAATAATATTGTGTCATTAAATTATTGTGCCATTATTTTCTCTATGGCACTATTTCTCACCCCCCCCAACATCATTATAGCTATTTTTAAGTTTAGAATTGATTTTGTTTAATAATCTTTTAATTGTTTTATTATTATTGAAATGGTAAAATGCATGCATAGTACAGAAATTTAGGGGAAATTTCTAAACTTCACATTTCTTACCTTCCCCCAAAGATCACCTCTGTTAATATCTTAGTTCAAATCCTTCCAGATCTTTCTCTGTGTGTGTATGCTGTATTTTTAACCTAAATGAAATAGTAGAATATGCTGTATTCTATGACCTGCTTTATTCAGTTAATAATCATTACCTTTAATTTCAGTGTATTTTCATATTACCTAATATGAAAAATAGGTAAGTTCTGATAAGAGATCAGACTATCATCCTATTTCCCAACTGATCCTTAAATATCCTTTGAAACTGATTTGTCTTCCAATATGAAATCTAAAGTCTCACATTATATCTGGCTTTTCAGAACCTCAAGTCTCTTATTCAAGCCTAGGTTCCTTTTTTTTTAATGATTGGTTGAAGAAACTAGGCCATGTGTCCTATAGATTATCCAACCTTCTACATTTGCCTGGGTGGCTCCTTGTGGTGGCATTGAGCTTGTTCTTTTGTCTCCTGTCTCCTGTGCTCTCTAATGAAAAGCTTGATTGATTCAAGATAAACACCTTGGTTTGCATCAATTTTAGCTGTTGTTGTCACAGCATATTCGATCCTATCAGAAAGCACATAAAACTTGTGTGACCCACATGGGTGTCACTAAGCTTGACCTTGGGTTACACAGAGGACAGTCTGATCTCTCCATGGGCAGTTCCATTTTTCCACTTGAGTATCAAGCAATACTGATTGATACTGTACAAACATCCACTTTTCCATTAACCATTCTTTTAATGATTTTATCACCAATTGATGTCCCTTTATGAATCCGCACTTTCAAGTTTGATGTTTTTTAAATTGTCCGATTCTCTTCATTTATTAACCAGCATTCAGTGAGAGGACTTTCTCTCCCGAGCTGTGGTCATAGATTACTGTGAAATGCAGTTCTTATTGCAAAGGCAGGATAAAAGCCGAGTTCTTTCCTTTTAATTTCCAATGTAAGAGATGGCTCTAACAGCTGCCTCAAAAGATGCCAAATTAATTTCTTTCTGGCTTTCTCTTATTTTGAGCATAATATTGGAATTAGGAATTTTCATTAATTCAGTGTGTTTCCTTATGCACAATTATTATGTTTCTTGGTGCTCATATTATCACTACCTTGACAAGTTATGATTTGTTACAATCCATTCTGGAGCTTCTGAATCCTCTAAGAAAGCTCCCTACTAATCTTTGGAGGCTTCCCTGGTATTTAGTACAATATATGTCTCACATTTACCTCATGTCTGTCTGCCTGGACTTGGAATGTGCTGTTCGCCAAGAAGCCTTGTTTTGTTTTGTTTTCAATAGATATGTTATCAGAAACCATAGCCTGCTTGTTTACAGATATTCATTACTTTTAACATTTTTTCTAGGTCCTTTAAGTGAATGAATAATAAATATATAATCATAAACTTAAATTGACATTTTCGATTGAATTTTAACATGTAGTATTTCATTTAATTTTTAAAACATATGGCTCTTATAATGGAAAATTTTATCTTATAAATAAAATTATTTGCCCAATCTTATAATATTTTTTAAAAATTTGTTTCTAAATACCAAAACTGATTTCATTATGAGTATTTACTAGGAAGATTATCATTTTAAAATTAATATGTAGGTAATGAGACTAAACAATCATTTTTGTGTGAATTTGTTAACCATAATTTTTAATCTGAAGTCTAAAAAGAACTTTGAGTTATAAGGTCAGCTGTAGATCTATTCAAGCTTCAATATATTTTTTAGTGTATCAAAACAAATGCTCTATATTCAAAAAACATATCAACTTCATGTAGGGCATATGTGTTATTTTGTATAATCCATAGCTATTTCCAATTTTTTAAATAAATGCCTGCTTCATTTTCCTAAATTCCATCTTAATATACTGGAATACTTAATATACAGAAATACTGATTTATATCAGTTTGTTAAGGTCCCACAGAATCCTCACTTCTGTCCCATGGAGAGTGGTATAGTATGAAGCACAGGTTCTAGCATCAGACAGACCTAGGTTTGAATCAAGGTACTGCTGCTGCCAGTAAACAAGTTTCTTAACTTTGCTGAGCCTCAGTTTTCTCATCTGTAAACACACCACACACACACACACACACACTCTCTCTCTCTCTCTCTCCACAGGTTGTTTTCAAGATTAAAAGAGATAATCTATGTAAAGCACTTAGCACAGAATAAATATATGTTAAATGGGAGCCACTATTGTCTATTACTTCCTATTCCAACCATGCATATGCAAAACCACAAATAAATGAAACCAATGAAGTCACATTTCCCCCTTCAATAAAGTCTAACACTGTATCATTCTTAATTTTGTTATTTTAGGTTTGGAGTACCTTGTAGCTGGGCATGAAGATGTAAGAACGGGCAAATTAGTGGTGAATATGAAAAGTTTTGTCCAGCACTGGAAACCATCTCTTGGAAGAAAAGTCATGGATATTTTAAAAAAGGAGTGCAAGTAACAATAAAGGTGTACAGCACACAATGGCACTTGTCTATATACAAAACACAAACTTAATGAAAAAGAAACCTCAAAAACAAAACTGGAAATTTTTTAAAGTGCCAAAATGTAGAGAAATGTTCAAATATGTGGGCATTGTCTAATCTATGTGTTCTGGGCCCATGTTTAAATAGAGTTTTGTTTCGTAAAGAGGAATGAAACCCCCTATGCTGGTTTCTATTTTCTATGTACTATTTTGAAAGTCTGATTCTCAAGGATGTTCCAATAGCAGCATGATATTCAGCAGTAACCCATGAAGGGCAGGACTTCTAATAAGGACTCCCCCAACTTCAGGTGTGTTACCTACAAGTGATGCTACTTAAAGTAATTCATGAGATTTTAAGGGATCCCCACCCGCACTTACTATAAGGAAAAGTATTTCTTAAAAAAGAGCCTTCCCTTGTATGAAGTGTATGAACTTAGGTCTGTGGGATGCCAAATGGAACCTCTCCACATGTATATAGTATTTCCTTGTATAAAGCACTTTACCAGCTACCACTTGCATTGTGAAAATTTGGAGACTGGTGTTGACAGGAAGAAAAGAAAAGGGCTTGTTTTAAAAAAAAAAAAAATCTGCTGAAACAGAAGCACTGCCACTACACGTGGAAGAAGTGACCTATATGATGAAGATGTGCTATTTAACTCCAACACTTGGAGAATCCATGTGAAGATACAGCCTGAAAGGAGTACACATTTGCATGAAGTCTCAGCTTTGGGCTAGAGGTTAGATTCCAAGATGCTGGCGGTGGTGAAACTTTTTAAAAAACTAAACAAAAAGACTTTAAAATAAAAGGAAGAAATCATTAAGTGTAGAAGTATGTTTTCATAAAGGGGAAATGGACTTTTTACATTTTAAAAGCCTCATTTATTTGTAATGCACTTGTATACACTTCAAAAATTATTGTAGACACTGAGTTTGTTATATTTTTGTGTTTAGTATTTAAGCCTGAACATGAAACAGTTCTACTCCTTGTCTTTATTAACAGTGTAGAGTCTTCATATTTACACATTTTTAAACACAATGTATGTGATAGTTCACCAAATTACAGTTTTTCATTAGTTTTCATCTTTTACCCCTGCATAACCACTATCCATACAGTTTCTTCTGTACTTGAATATACAAAACATGAACCACAGTGCCATAAGATTAAATTCACATACAGAACATATTGTTTTCCTGAGGTCCTGTGGACTTGCAAAAGATATATATATATTGCTTTGTTAATTTGTTTTTATATTTCATATATGTAATAAAGGATTATGATCTCCCAATTTTTTGGTCTCATTTCCTTATCAACTCTTTCAGTCATGCTAAAGATTAACTTCTCTTACCACGGGAACTTATATTTAATTCCTTAAATTAAAAAAAATAAATAAATTAAGCCAGGTGCAGTGGCACATGCCTGTAATCCCAGCCAAATGGGAGACTGAGACAAGTTCAGGAGGATCACAAGTTCAAGGCCAGCCTCAACAATTTAGCAAGACCCTAAGCAACTTAGTAAGACCCTGTCTCAAAATAAAAAAATAAAAAGGGCTTGGGATGAGTCTCAGTGGTAAAGTGCCCCTGGGAACAAAACAGGAAGGAAAGAAGGAAGGGAGGGAGGGAGGGAGGGGCGAGCAAAACAAAGGGGCCCAGTATTTCTACTCTGTTATTCTGAGGTTTTGGAACACAGTAGAAGCTAATTTAGGTAAAGTTTAGTTTTTGTAGTCCTTGGACATGAATTTTTTTTTAAAAATAAGGTACATTGTAATTTTTATATTGTATTTATTTTGACTAATTTTTAAAGTAATATAAGTTCATTGTTTAAAATACAGAAAAAGCATATTTGAAAAATACTTATATTGCAACCATCCTCCATTAATTGCTGTACTTTAGTGTTCATGTGTGAACTGTTTTTTAAGCATATATGTACCTTTTATATAATTGAAATCATATTGTCCATATTCCTAGGAAATCTTTTTTTTCACTATAACATGACTGTCAACTTCTTGTGTATTCCAATCTCATCTTGGTAAATGGAATATTATACAGTTGGGTTATAATTTAGAAATAACTTATAAAACTTGTTTGTAAGTATATCATATCAAGAGATATATTTTAAATGCATCAGATATAAATATTTTTCATTTTACTTTATTTGATATGGTATTTCCCTTTAAAAGGAAGAGTATAAATAATGGCTATTATTTTTAAATACTGTTTTTAGTTGTAGACGAACACAATACCTTTACTTCATTTGTATGTGGTGCTAAAGATCTAACCCAGTGGACCTCACACATGCAAGGCAAGCACTCTACCACTGAGCTACAATCCCAGCCTTAATAATGGCTTTTTTAAGAGTAGAACGATGTCCATAAGACACAAAGTAGAACTATTTCAGAACAATACTTAACTTCCAAACAAAAATCACATTTATGTTATATATGGTGCTTTAGAAATTCTGAAAGATAAATTATAGCAATATTTGTCACTCTAAAAAGAAAAAGTAAGGCTATTTCCCCTTTTTTTATTTTATATATATATATATCTGTTCCTAAAATGACTTCCTTTCACTTACTATGTACTAATTTTATAATTTATTCTTTCAACAAAATTTAATCAATTGGTTTTTTTAATTATATTCAAATAAAATCACAACTAAAAGTTTAATTTAGTCTCATTTACCAAAGGTTATAATTTGACTCTTAAAAGTCCCCCGAAGGCCCATGTGCTGACAGCTTGGTTACCAGCCTCTGACACTATTGGGAAATGGTAGAACCTTTAGGGGTGAGGCCTAGTGGAAGGAAGTCAGGTCACTGAGGTTGTGATATTGGGACCCTAGCCCCTTCCTGTCTCAATCTCTGCATTCCAGACCCCAGGAGGTGAGCAGCTCTGCACTACAGCTGATGTTCTACCTCACCACAGGCTCACATGTAACATAGCCAAAACACCAAAATCCAAAACCTTTGAAACCAGAAGCCAGAACAAATCTTTCCTCCTTTGTTTATCTCAGTTATTTGTCACAGCAATGGAAAGCTGACTACAACAGTCCTGTGACTAGAATCTTCTTTTTCTAAGCACCTTTATTCATCATTGCCAAACTTCAGAAGCAACCAAAATGTCCCTGAGAAAGTGGATGGATACATAAACTGATACAGCCAGGTCACAGATCATTATTTAGAGTGAAAGAAATTAACTATCAAACCATGAAGTACATGGAAGATACTTAAATACACATTACTGAGTGGAAGAATCCAATCTGAAAAGGTTGCTTACTGTATGATTCTAGCTCTGTGATAGGATGGAAAAGGCAAAGCTATGGATGTAGTAGAAAGATCAATGTCTTCTTTCTTAAGAGTTGCTCCTTCAAGCACCTTTTCTGCAACATGTAAAAAAAAATCACTATTACAATAATTTGTTAATGTCTCAATTCTAAAAATCACTTGCAGCCTTTACACTAAAGTTTGAAGCTTTCCCTGAGCATCCTTTAACTTCCAAACTGGAAAAGGGGGGTGGGGGAAGAAACCAAGTGTTTCCCATTTGTAAAAAAAAAAAAAAAAAAAAAAAAATCAGACTGCCACACTTCTGTATGTACTTTCTTCTCCTTAGTATCTTTCAAAATAACCACCTCAGCGCCAAGGCAACAAAGTCAAATAAATTTCCATCTATGGCTTCATAGGAACCCAAACTCTTCCTTCAAGAGCTGCTGGGAAAGTCTCTGCCCCTGGAGCTTTATTCCCTGTACCATTGGGCTTTATTAGTCAGCAGATTAGTTGCATAATCTCCACATACCTATCTGCATGATGTGCCTGAGGTCAATAGTCTGTGCCCTGTTCTTACATCATTCTCCCCGTAGAGGAATGTTACTAATATTTAACATTTGATGCAATGGAAATTCTCAATAATAGGATAATCTTTTAATAGTATCCACTGAATGAGGTCAAATCTGTGGGGATGTGACCACAAGTCAAAAAGCAGTGTCCAGCTGGTTGTATTAAACAGAGTACAAGGCCCATTATGGGTAAACATAGTTCTTTGGGACACTGTAGGTTCCTGCAAAACAAATCTTTTTCTAAGTGATCAGAGTCTCAGTGACTCTGCAGGGAGGGAAAAGGGGCCTTGACAATATCTTGTGCTGGCTGTCCCTTTGCCAATCCCCTGGAATGCCTGAAAACAAGAAGGGTGAGGACCACTTGGCTGCTGAGTTTTGTCAGAGGCCTCGGAACTGAATTGCTTTTGTGTTCATTGTTTCGATGATAAGCAGTCCCCTAACCTAACCTTATCAAAGAGCCAAAGTTACTCACAACTTATTTCCCACAGTTTGGAAGGAAAATTTTGCAAGGGAGCTTGGTATGATAAAAATGGAATAGAAGCAAAGGGGTGTGCCTGGCATGACTGATGGTTTGTTTTTCAGTCATTCTCTCCAAGAGTGATTTGCCTGAAAATACTTTTTCAAACATGATGTCCTGGTCCCTATGTCCCTACACTTTCACCAATGGAATTTAAACATTTATCTACTTTTTTTAACATTAGTGATTCCGTTTGAAACCTGAAACTTTTTAAATGACAATTTCTCAGATTTATAATTAGTCCATTCACATAAGCTGAATAACTAAAAATGCAGGATGTTAGTCATGGGGGTAAAAGAATACACTGGGGGCCTGCATTCCATTTTTCCATTCTGTGACTACATAATTTCCTACTATCTTTCTCACCATTATATTGCCATGAGAATAATCTGTTTGCCATAATTTACTTTAAGATGAAATGGTAAGAGTCTCTTTTTTACCTTTGCTCTTTTCCTCTTGATCTGGCTTTTTAAGGTCCATTTGGGCAGAAGATCTGCTTTTACATTTATCAATAATAATCCTGCACAAGTATGGTGAAATTCAAAAGCATTTCATATTTAGCTCTGACTTGTGCTGTGCAGAGAAATTCTGCTTGCAAGATCAATAAGAAGGAACTGCACCAGAAAGAGAGACAGGAAAAAGGAAAAATGGAGAATGTAAGCACTTTTTCAATGGGGGGGGGGGAGGGGGGGAGGGGAAAGAGGCAGAAACAAAGGATAAAAACATAGAGAATAAAAGAAAGCAATAGCTGGAACCAGAACCAGGTGGTTCGTTCTAGAAAGAATATGAAAGCATTTCAAAGTAGAATATAATCAGGGCTGGGGATATGGCTCAGTGGTAGAGTGTAGCCTAGCATACACAAGGCCCAGGGTTTAATCCCCAGCACTACAACAAATAAATAAATAAATAACACCAAGGTGAGTTTCATAAGTTGAAAAAAAAAAGAGAGAGACCTCAAAGTAGACTATGTTCAGTCAACTAGTCCTCTTTTGCTAGACAATGATTTATGAGACATTTCTGAATATTTATTACAAACTTTTTCATCTAATTCTCTTATTGTTAGACTTGTTTGAAGAGGCAGAAAAATTATACAAGATAAAATAATACAAAAATCTTAGGTAACAGTAATTGGGAAATTAGGAAAATAATTTGTTTTACTGTCTACTGAAATAGAAATTTTAATTTATCTTTTACCTAGACATCAAAATACTGAATATCAGTAAGTATCGCCTAAAAGTCTTTTTCAATACTCCCGCTCATCATAGTAATGGTTATCTCTTTTGCCCTCATTCCATGCCAGGTGGTATGCTAAACTTTACAGAATCTTTCCTCAGCCCTCAAATAATAGCACTGTAGAGTCAGTAATACTATTAGGCCCCAACAGGGCCAGGAGGGTCAACGAACTTGCCAAAGGTCATAGAACAAGTCAGCAGCAAAATAAGGCTTTGAGCATTGATTTACCTGCCTATAGAATTTACACATTTTTACCTTTCTGTTCCGCTGAAGCCTTTAAATCAATGATTCTCAAATAGTATGCATAAAAATCAGCAGGGATGGCTTTTTAATGCAATGTCCCAGGTCCTTCTTCAGAGCATCTGTTTCTGAGTATTTGGAAGGGGACCAGAATTTTAATAAGCATCAATGGCAACTCAAATACTGGTGGCACATAGACAAGACTTTGAGAAACCCAGACACACTTATAGAATAGTACCAACAAAGTCACAGAATTATTCATTAATTCTGTCTGCAAATGTATTTCCCTCTGATCCTAAATCTGCTTGACCTTAATCACAATTGTTGTTTTATGAATAACAGAATCATAGTCCTGTTATAAAACTAAGAACTAAGTTACTCAAGAATTAAAACTGTGGAAAAGGGAAATTGCGAGGATGTCCCTCCAGCAACTATGCTCCCTAACTTCCTAACCTAGCATTCAACAGAACCATGAAACACATAAATTTGTCTTTGATATCTTAGTTCTTCAGTCTACTTCAGGCAATCTTCTCCCTCTTGCTCTTCAACTTCATACTGCTCAGACTCCCATGAAGATGCTAGACAAAAATCCTAAACTATTGGGCTGAGGATATAGCTCAGTTGGTAGAGTGCTCTCCTCACATGCACAAGGCCCTTGGTTCAATTCCCAGCACAAAAAAAAAAAAAAAATCCTAAACTATCAGTTTTCCCTCCAGCCTCAAGCAGTCCTCTAAGCTATCAAGATGCTACTCCTGACTAAGAGGTTGATATGATAAAATAAATTCAATTTTTCTAATGAGATACTTTCCCATTTTTCCCTGTAACATATACATGGACCCCAAGAAACCATGCATGTCTGCAGAAGGCTTTTAATGAGCTATTTCAATCATGGGAATTCCAGTCACCAGTGGCAGGACAGAGGAGGAGATATTTTTGGTCAGATGTGCCTTTCAATGCCTCATAAATCAGACTGCCTGGACCGTTCCCTAATTTCCCTTTCAGCAGTGCCAGTCCTGCTCGCACACTCAACTGTACCCCTTAAGAGGCTTAGGAAGGAGAAAGGTGAACGAGAAGTGACACTGGGAAAGGACTGCATGGCAATTGCCTAACTTGCCCTCTCCCAAAAGGGTGGGTTCAAGTCACAAACCAATGATCATATCCATGCCAACTCTGTGCTTTCCGCTCTCACTCTTATAACTGAGAAATTAAATACAGGATAACATTTTCTTTGACAGGTATCAAATCAAGGAAATGTACATAACTTGTATCACAGCAAACAGAATTCCTTAACATCAGAAGCAGTCCGGTCACACACAAAAGCCCTCCAGCCTTGCCCGGCAGTGACCTTCAGAGACCTACAGAGCTTTTGATAACAACTGAAAATACAAAACTGGATATTTTTATCAGCATGTTCTTTGCCTCTGACAAATGTTATACTAAACCCTTTGAAGCAAAAATACTGAGAATACATTATTTTAAAACAGCATTTACAAGCACACTTAATTTAGAACTCTCAAATTTATACAGGTTTACCAAATGCCTCTGAAAGAAAATTAAGTTTAGGAAAGTTCCCCAACTTTTTTCTTGACATGGGTATTATCCTAGTAGGATTAAGTAAGGGCTATTTTAGAGTATGCTTAAAGCCTCATATTGGCCACAGTTGATTTTTCAGGATTCAATATCTTTATGAAACATGTTTCCTTTTTTTAAACAGAAAATAGCACATGTGTAAGAACAAAACAATACACACCCTGCAACATGAAGAGTGATTTAGAATTTAATCTTTTGGCAATAAATTCTTGCGCTTCCTAATTCTGCCACTGAACAGGTAGCCCATTATATCAATTCCTTACTGAAGCAATGGGATTTAGGGAAGAGCAGCATTTTCAGAGCTACAAACACCATTGCATCCATGATCTTGATTAATCCCCAGAACAACCTTTTTTTCTTTTCTTTTTTTTATAGTACTAAGGGACAGAACCCAGGGCCTTTCAAATGCTAGACAAGTGCTCTACTGCTGATCTACATCCCCATCTGTTTTAATTTTGAGATAGGATCTTATTGCACAGGCTGGCCTCAAAATTGTGATCCTCCTGCCTCGACTTCCAGATAATATGAAAGTTGGGATTACATGCATGTGCCACCATGCCCCGTCAAGTGGTAGGCACAATTCTAGATTCTGAGGACATAGCAATGAACATAAAATCCCTGCCCTCACAAAGCTAACATTCTAGGGGAAAGTGGGGCTTCAAAAGATGACTGAATACATCTTTGATATAAGGAGAGCAACTAAGAACAGAATAGAGAGGAAGAGCATGAGAAGAAGATCACCACTAAACAGGGACAAGAGGGGGGAGGGAGAGAGAGAGAAGGGAAATTGCATGGTAAAGGAAGGAGACCCTCATTGTTACACAAAATTACATACAAGAGGAAGTGAGGGGAAAGGGGAAAAAAAAGACAAGAGAGAGAAATGAATTACAGTAGATGGGGTAGGGAGAGAAGATGGGAGGGCAGGGGAGGGGGGGGGAGGGAAGGGGAGGGGAGGGGGGATAGTAGAGGATAGGAAAGGCAGCAGAATACAACATACACTAGTATGGCAGTATGTAAAAAAGTGGATGTGGAACCGATGTGAATCTACAATATGTATATAGGGTAAAAATGGGAGTTCATAATCCGCTTGAATCAAATGTATGAAATATGATATGACAAGAACTTTGTAATGTTTTGAACAACTAATAAAAAAAAAGATGACTGAATAATCCTTGTTCTCTCTCCACATTGAAGGACATATTTATCAAGCACTTGACACCTGAAATGATTTAGAAGGAATATTTTATTTCTACACTAAAAAGTAAATTCAATACAATAGACCCCATCATCTTGATGATGCTGAATAAAGTGCTCCCTCCCTCCTCCAGATGGTTTGAAAGCAATAACTAAATTCTCCAGAATGGAAAGCGGTTATAATTGGATAATGGTCACAAAGCAGAAGTTTCTGAGTTATGCTTAATGCCTGGAGGGAAGCAGTGGAATTCTTCCTCCCACCGCCCGTTACCAAGCTGACAAGGTCCTGCTCTGTGCCCTGCCTATGAATTTTCCTGTTGGCTTTAAAGATTTATAACAGCTCTGATTGACACCCCTGTGTGAGAAAGTCAGGGTTTCCCCAAGCCATGGCTTGGCCGGCTTTGCTCCCCACAAACCCGCTTGGGGCTCTTCTATTTCTATCACAGACGCTCAGGACAATTCACTTGCTTCTGTGAGAAATAACAGTGACCATAATAGAAAAGAAATTCTAGGCATTCTTTCAAGCCATTGGGAAGTTCCAGCACATTCCAGCTGCAAAAGAATTCAAGTCCCTACACTCATGTTAAAACTCCAGCACCATCCATGTGTGCTTTGTACATTTACTAGATCAAAGCCTAGTAACAAATTCTATAAATTCTCTCCCTGCCTTATTTATCATAAAGTGTAAGCTGATTCTTTAGGGAGGTCAACCTGGAAGTAGGTGAATTATCCTCAGGTTTTGAGCCATGACAGAATACAGAGGTTTGAAGATTCTCAACATTGCTATTCCAGAGCACCAAGTCAATCATTTGTGGTTTGGAAAATTCTGCAGGGTATTTTATTACTTAGGTTTCAAATACCACATCCTTGACTACATATGGCTATTGTAAAGGGAAGTCCTCATCCTGTCAGAGTCCAGAAAGCCAAATGTTCTTGTGTCTTTTTCTAGGCCCAAAGGCATCCTCCAAATCACCCCTGTTTAAATCACCCCTGAAAATACATATTTACCTGTGATTCTATTTAAGACTTACCTCTTACTTACCTCCTAATTCTTCTTTGTCTATTTCTACCTTTATAAAGGATGGAAGATATATGAATGGATAAGGAAACTGTGGTACATATATATACAATGGAATATTACTTGGCCTTAAAGAAGAATGAAATTATGGCATTTACAGCTAAATGGATAGAGTTGGAAAATATCATGCTAAGTGAAGTAAGCCAATCCCAAAAAACCAAAAGCCACATGTTTTCTCTGATAAGTGGATGTTGATCCAGAATGGGGTCGGGGGAGGGAGAATGGAGGAATGTTGGATTGAGCAGAGGGGAGGGAGAGGAGAGGAAGGAGTAAGGAGGAAAGATAGTAGAATGAGACGGACATTATTACCCCTATATATGGGTATGATTGCACAAATGGTGTGACTCTACATTATGTACAACCAGATAAATGAAAAGTTGTGCTCTATTTCTGTAAAAAATAAAATAAAATTAATAAAATTTTAAAAAATAATAATAAAGGAAGGGAGAAGAATGAAAGCAAAACTGAAAGAAGTTGTTCCAGTTTTTCTTGAGGCAAAGAAAAAAAACAAGACCCATCATAAAGACATATCCCTGAGCAGTTTCAATGGTACAAAATCAGGCTACTGTTGCTAGAGTCAGAGTTGAAAATGGAGCTTGATAATGTGGCAGCAACAATTATCGAGCTCTACAGAGAGCCATTTCTTTCCTGTGCCACAGATGCAGCACTTATTTCCCTTCATATAGAATGTGTGTGTCCTCATTCCAGTGATTTGAAATAAAGAAGGTAGAAGAGGACGGAAGACAAACACAATTCAAACACTTGCCAGTGGAGATCTGGCTGGGGAGAAACTACCAACAAGCAACAATCTGTCACTCAGGGAGAGGTGCTGTTCAGTGAACTAAAGACCACGCTGACGAAACCCTGAATGAGAAGGTAATTTGAACTGGGTTTGTCACCAACTTCTCAGCTTTTGAATTCTAGGCAAAGAGAATCCAATTCTATACTGTGTATAACATCCGGAAAACTCAGACAGCCGGACACCCCTGAAGCCCAAATACTGTCTTCCCTGAGATCAGCTTCACTCATGTTATCTTCACAATAATGAATGCAATCTCTAAAGCAGGTGCTATTATTATTCTTGTTTTACACACCAGGAAAAGGAAGCTCAAGCTCAAGTGAGCCATTGTAAAACAGATAATAAGCAACAAAGAGCAAGTACAAGCCCACAGCAGGATCCCAGAGCCTATGTTCTGAGTCATTATCCAAAGCACTTCTTCCTTCACCCCATATTTGTCAGTCTATGGAGACATCCAGAGTTTCTGGTTCCCTTTGAATCTCTCTATTCCTTCCATTCCTCTGTATTATTTCCTGGAATGATTGATGCAGGAACTGAGAACTGAGATAAGGAACCCAGTAAATCTCCCTACAGTGAGTCACCATTATCAATAGAAGTTTCATCATCTCCATTCTCAACTAGTAAGGTGAGAAACATGAAGAGCTTTTCAATCTTTAAAAAAAAAAAAAAAAAAAGTTGGGCTGGGGGTATAGCTCAGTGGTAGACCACTTACCTAGAATGCATGAGTCCCTGAGTTCAATCCTGGCACCACAAAGCAACAACAAAAGCAAAACAAAAACAGCAACAACAAAAGCAAAACAAAAACAGAAACAAAAGCAAAACAAAAACAGTAGAAAATGCTGTCATCATTGTCCCACCTGGTAATAGACCCTATAGAACCGGTTTGGGTGGAACTCTGCCTGAAAAGAAAACCAAGCATTTTGGATAGCAATAACAGTAGGTAAACATTTTTAATTATGTATCTGTTTTCATCCATAGTCTATGCTCTTCCATTAGATTGAATAAGCTCTTTGAGGGCAGGAATCCCACTCTCTTCGTTCACATTGTATCTTGAAGCATATCATGGTGCTTGGTATATAACAGACACTCAAAAAATATTTGTCCAGTGAATAAATAGATAAACTTCTCAGATTAGAAAGGCATACTCAACTACTCCCTTTGCTTTATTTATTCAATCATTCAATGAACATTTATTGAACAGCTGCAAGAAAAAAAATAGCACAGTAGAGTGGTTAAGTACAAAGAATCTAGATCCAGATTTCCTGGGTTCAAATAACTGTTGTGTCACTTACCTACTATGTGACTCTGAGCTGGTCACCTAACCTTTCTGTACTTTAGTATTCTGGTCTCTTAAGTCTTTCATACCACTGAAGATTGGGAATGTTCGAGTGCTCATAGCAAACCAACAGATCATCTGTTTATTTATGACTCCCAAATATAGACCCTTAGCCTCTGACCTTGCTTCTTTTCTGCTCTGGACTTGTATATCCAGCTGACTACTTGGCATCTCCTTTCTTAATGTCAAACAGGCATTTTTTAAAAATCCAAGATGGAGCTCTTTATTTTCATTCCTTAATCTGCTTTCCCATCTAAGTAAATTACACAATCATCCTACCCACTGTTAAAGCCAAAAAAAATAGGAACCGTTTTTGATTCCCCTTCATCTTCCACATTTAATCTACTAGCAAGCCCATGGGTTTTTCTACAGAGTACTGTATATAACACAACCACTTTTCTGTCTTGATCTACACACCATTTCTTATTTGAAACTCTTCAATAATCTTTTCATTGATCTTTTATTTTTGTCCTTTTTTTTTTTCCTGACAATTCTCCACTTATCAGCTAGAGGAGTCTTTTTAAAGAGATTTTAAAAGATTCAATTACTGTACATCATTACATAGAATAAAATCCAAATTCCTACAGTTCTCATGTTCTGACCACCATGGCCTCACTGGTCTCCTTGTGGTGTATGCTTCAAACACTCCCAACTTGCTCTGATTTGGAGGACATTCCACTTGCTCTTCCCTTTGGTAAGAATGCTTTTTCCCATCTGTTTAGGTGGCTGCGGCCTCTCACTGCAGTTATCAGCTTAGCTACTTCCTCTGCAGAGAGGCCTTCCATGGCCACTTGATTTTAGGTAGCTTCCATTTCCTTGGTCATATTTACTAAGTGAAGCACATTCTGTGCAATGCTGCTGGTGCCCTTCAGTGGAGGCTTGTTCCTCCAGCTGCTGGACAGCTGTTGGCAGAGTCTTCAGCTTTCAGCCTCTTTAACAAATGCTTCAGCCACAGACAGTTGACTTACCCAAAGCTAGGCCCTTCCTAGGGCAACCCATGTCCCATCCCATCTTGGTTCAATGTAGCGTGACTCTGAAGGGAGAAGGCACTTCCGCATTGTGTGTGGAATTGGCTCTGGATATTGTTGGGCCTGTTTTGTAGCTCTGCTTCTTTCTCTGCCTGCTGCCCATTCCTTCTCCTCCCTTCCACAGATGTGAATCCCCAAAACACTCTTTAATAAACATCCTCCATGCTAAATTGTTTCAGTGTTGGTTTCTCAACAGTAGTGAAACCTTATCACCTTTGCAGTATTTTAAATGATTTGAAATTTTGAAACTGATTTGTTTGTAGGTACAGCATTTGTGACATACAAGGCACGATGATATGATTCAGGATATAATATGAGCAAAGAAAGTGGGATCCCTGCCCTCAAAGAGCTTGTTCAATCTAATGGAAGAGAATAAACTATATATGAAAACAAATACATAATTAAAAATTATTTCCCATTATTATTGTTATCCAAAATGTTTGGTTTCCTTTTGAGGCAATCAGCGTTCCACCCAAAGCTGTTCTATAGGGTCTACTATCAGGTAATGGGTCCATGATGACAGCATATTCTACAATCTGTGTTTCTGTTTTTGTTTTTGTTTTGCTTTTGTTGTTGTTTTGTGGTGCTGGACCTCATGCATGCTATGCAAATACTCCACCACCTAAGCAACATTTCCGGTTTGGGTTTTTTTTGTTTGTTTGTTTGTTTGTTTGTCGTTTTTTCTTTTCTTTCTTTCTTAAGATTAAGAGCCTAGTTTGAACCTCAGCCAATCTTAATGTGAGCAAAAAGGTCAGTTACCCTGGTTCTGCTGGTTAGACCTCCTGCCCAAATCTTAAGATTTCAAGAGAGTCCTGAGTGCTCTCAGACTAAGTTTCAGATACTTGCAGCCTTTGACAGCTTTCTCTCCTCTTTCCTCCTTGCCTGGCTGCCTTTATTTAGATGATTACAATAACTTTCTAATCCGAATCTGGATCCTTAGTCTCTGCCTCACCTTCCATCTCAGACCCATTCATTTAGGAGAATTAGAGTATTTTCTTTCCTTTTGTTACCATGTAGGTAAACACCTCCACTAATGGACTACAGAGACTTAGATGAGAATCACAGCCTGACCTGCTACACCAGGTTCACAGACCCAGGCTGTTCCTCAGATGTACCCCCAAAGTCTCTGCTCCTTTCCTCCCCAGCCCTATCCCTGACAGTTCTTCCAGACAACTCATAGTATACTAAACATTCACGTCATAGCCCTTGACACATTGGTGTTGGCTTTATTCTTCCTTCTTTAGTCTTCCTCTCTGACATGGCATCTGAGGGCTTTTCCACCTTGTCAAATGCTGGTCCTATCTAATGTCTCATGTCTCACTTGGCCCCTTTGGCACCTCTTAGCATGGGACTGAGATGGAAAGGGGTTGTGAACAATCAATGACCCTGAAAAGCATCCACTGTGTTCACTATATGGTTCAATCTGCACCATTTTCCAAAAAGCCTAAAAGGAAAATATACCACCAGATGTCTCACAAAGCAAAATATTGTTAATAGTATTACATAGTAATTTGGCTCGGAAAATTGTTCCTACATTCTCACGCCTGGGCGTCCAACAGATCTACAGAAAGATGAACAGGTGGTGTTTCTAGAACACAATGATTATTTGAAGTAAGTTATAGTTAAAATTGAGAAGTCATTATTGGATCTGTGCTAGGATTTTCCTTGTTGATTTTATAGGACCATGATATTTTTCCATAACGCATACATCTTTGGTTGCTATGCATGGTATTTTCCTGTTGTCTGCCAGCCAAATATTCTTTAGCTGACTGGTCTTAGTGGGAAATGGAGAAAATCATAAAACTGCAGATTAGGAAGTAATGACATCAGTGTTCAAATCACAAGAAAACAACGTAGAAACAAATAATTCTGCTTCAACACTGATTTACACCGTTAACAAAGGATTGGATTTGGCAATATGAGAAGCTGCCAACTCTTCTAGGTTACCACCATTTAGTAAAAATTTGTTTCCCTGAACTCAACCAGATGTCTTTTGCCAGGCAAATCTTTTCACTGGAAGTCTTCTGCAAAGGGACACAAGGACTCTCAGATTCCACCATTCTCAGTTCAAGCTGCACTCTTTGGCACAGAATTTTTTTTTTTTGTGATTTTGCCTCTGAGAATAAGGGTGTTAGTGTTATCACCTGATGACAGAGCCCCTTGGAGCTACCTTGTTCTCACATTATCTAAGGCATCTTCAGAAACAGCTTTAATCTGGTCTCTGCTCTCAGATCATTTTGTTTTTAGCTTTATTTCTGAATGTGATAACCAGGCCTGATTACTGCTGCCCAACAGAGACTAGAGTCTCTTGGGCCTGACGCACCATGCTGCTGCCTTCAGACTCAGTTGCCAACTTCCTAGATTGATTTCTTAGGGTTACTCTGCAATACCTTTGCCAAAGCATGTCTCCACTTGCTGGCACAGATTACTTCTTGTAGCTCTTTCCAAAAAAAGTATTTTTTAAATTAAACTTGTGTAAGGTCCTACAAAAATTATAGCAGGAAAACAAAACAAAGAAGCATTTATAGTCATATTATAAGCTGCCACTTAGACTCTGTCCTTTGGGTCTCTGAGGTAGACATGGGCCCATTGACCATCTTTCTGTCACAGGTTCTTGAGTGAGTTCTTGGCCTTTCTTCCATCACTCCTATCCCTACTGTCACCTCCAGATGAAATGAGAATGCATGAGCAGAGCTAGTCTATTTTCTCTTAGTTCTCCCAAAGTAGACCTAAAATATGCTGAGGTACACTTTTAAAGGAATGGAGTCCATGACTAGAGCCTACATAAGAGTTAAGTCACTTGGAATATTTATTGAGCACCTTCTTTATGCCCAATACCAAAGCATTCCTGGCATTTGGCTATTATCACTAGTCCCAACCGGTATTCCTGAGACGGCGATTACATCACCTGCTTTTCACAGCCCTCACTGCCCTCCAGTAGTGATGGTGCAATATTGGGTAACTGAGGACTGTCAAATGGAGCAAGCCTGGGCCACAGAAGAACCCAAAACAGACGCCATACAGCTGACTACTCCATCCCTCCTCTGTTCTCCAAAAAGAACACAGTAAACAGTGCCTTTACTGTATGGTCATTATCTTGTACTTTCCTTCATTACCTCATGTCTGCTACTTTGACTGTAAACACAGACCAAATGCCAAGAAAGAGAGTAAAGTCACCAGGAAACCCAACTTCCGGTGCCAAAACCACCTTTGTGCTTTTAGACTGTTGCTACGTTTGTTTAAAGATGGAAGGGAAAACATGGCACACAGCTCAGTGCTCATGTGTTTCCTGCTCTGTTAGGTATTAAGCCTCAGAAACCAGGGCCAGCTCTCTCTCTTAATCACAGCCAGCAAACTAGAACACTAACCTCCAGCTTCATGCCCAATGAGTGTGCACCTCCTCTCCTTTCCTCTCCTTTTCTTACCAAGACCTAATGAATTAAACACCACGATATAATAATCAAGAAGTGTATATTGTGGATATTTCTTTATGGTTCTACTCACAGGGAGAAAAAGGAAAACAATGCTATCTGAACCTGCATATAACTTGTAGCACAAAAAGATTCCCGTCAAATAATCCTCCCTTAATAAATTCCCTTTGCCATTGTAAACTAAGATATGACCTTCAAGCATTAATACCCAGACAATACAACATTTGTGTGTTATTTAATTAGCTTATTACTTTTGTTAATGTACATTCCTGTGGTTATACTACTTTCCACTCAACCTAAGAAAAGTACTACATGGGATTTAAAAATAAAAAATTTTTTAACCAATGAGTCCATGTTTTTGGTCCATTAAAAAAATTTTAATCTCCTAGCCAAGATCTCTTAGTGTTTTGAGGTTATCGAATAACAATGGCTAATTTATTAAGTCCTCGAAAATTATAACAACACTAAGTCTTTGTGCAAATTTTTGGCATATGGGAGATTTGGTGTTTAAAAAAAATATGAAAGATCCAGCAGAGACACTGTCATTTTTATACTATCTAATCCTCATTATGAAGTGATTTTTATCAAATTGGGAAGTGATCATCTGACAGCATAAACCACACTGGAAAAGCTAATTCAATAAATCAGAAGGGTTACTCCATGTCATCTACATGCTCAAACAAGAATGAAAGAGAACATTGGCTTTAATAATCCTTCATTTCCAGCCAAAGACCTTTCAGAGCTCTTGGCTGCCTGATCAGATATCTGGGGTTGTGAAAGCAAAGAATTCTTACAGAGTTGAGGAGGAAACTTCCGATTGACCATAAAAAGGAGATTTGAACTGAATAACTTGCTCAGTATTCTACATAATTATCTAATAATCATGTAATTATCTAATAGCTATTATCTTCATTTTACATATGATGAAACCAAGACTAAAAAGAATTAAGAAACTTGCTCACAGTCAGGTAACTCATTAATGATGGATCTAAAATGCAAATCTTTCCACGGTGTTCCCATTATGAACAGGATGTCAGAGGGTGTTGCAGATCTTTACCAATGATTTTGTTCTAGTCTTATAGGTTGCCTGGTCTGGGCATGATGTACATAACCAGTGACCCAGGTCACTATGCTGATGAGGTCATGTTATTTGGTGATACAACAAATTTTATGGAGCAACTACATGAGGCAGGTTTTATCATTCCAGGTGCTAGAGACACAGCAGTGAGTAACAGACAAAGCCCTTGTCCTCATTGAGTTTACAATGAAAAGAAACAGATAAACAAGTAAGTGCCTAATGATGAAGGGTAATTTATGAAGAAAAATAAAGAGAGGTAAGGAGGAAAAGAGAAAACTTGTGGGAGTGTCATTATAGTCAGTCTGACACTTCTCTAGTAAGAAGGCATGGAAGTGAAGGTTTAAGGAAAGGAGGGTAGGGAGAAGAAAGGGAACAGAGGGGAGGTCAAGTGATGAGCATAAGCAGGATGCTCTCTACAGTTAAGGAAAAGCACTGAAGAAGCAGGCGCAGCAGAGCAGGCAAAGGGAGAAGTTGGAGAAATGAGGTGGTGGGGGCCTGGTAGGTGACCATGAAAAACCCTGCAGATTGAGTAAACATTTTGGATTTGATTTTACGTGTGATCAGAAGTCTCTGGAAGAGACTCAGGAGAGGAGTGACATACTCTGATTTACATTTTAAGAGAATCACTCTTAATTAGCCAGTTACTTGGCTGCCTGCCAGTAGATATAAGGCCTCAGATACAAATAGAATGAGAAGTAAGAACTGTAGTACAAAGAAAATGGGTAAATATTAAAATAATATAGGCAAGACCTAGATTGGGTAATATTTCTTCTCCTTACTAGAAAAATGACAAAAACAAATTAACAGTGAAAAAAACAAAGGATGTGATCTTTTTCTCTCAAAGAAAAAAGAATAAACTTTGTGAAAGTTTTGGCCATACACAAAATTAAAGCAAGTAATGTAATAAATCTCAGTTTGATGTACAAAGTTTCAATTCAATCTTTATTCAATTTATCGTTTTTGGAATATTTTAAAGCAAACATCAAATATACTGTTATTTCCAAGAATCAACAAATGGGACTTACTTAAACTAAAAAGTTTTTTCTCAGCAAGAGAAACAATAAGAGAGGTAAATAGGGAGCCTACATCATGGGAACAAATTTTTACTCCTCACACTTCAGATAGAGCCCTAATATCCAGAGTATACAAAGAACTCAAAAAATTAAACAATAAGATAACAAATAACCCAATCAACAAATGGGCCAAGGACCTGAACAGACACTTCTCAGAGGAGGACATACAATCAATCAACAAGTACATGAAAAAATGCTCACCATCTCTAGCAGTCAGAGAAATGCAAATCAAAACCATCCTAAGATACCATCTCACTCCAGTAAGATTGGCAGCCATTAGGAAGTCAAACAACAACAAGTGCTGGCGAGGATGTGGGGAAAAGGGTACACTTGTACATTGCTGGTGGGACTGCAAATTGGTGCGGCCAATTTGGAAAGCAGTATGGAGATTCCTGGGAAAGCTGGGATTGGAACCACCATTTGATCCAGCTATTGCCCTTCTCAGACTATTCCCTGAAGACCTTAAAAGAGCATACTATAGGGATACTGCTACATTGAGGTTCATAGCAGCACAATTCACAATAGCAAGACTGTGGAACCAACCTAGATGCCCTTCAATAGATGAATGGATAAAAAAAATGTGGCATTTATACACAATGGAATATTACCCTGCACTAAAAAATGACAAAATCATGGAATTTGCAGGGAAATGGATGGCACTGGAGCAGATTATGCTAAGTGAAGCTAGCCAATCCCTAAAAAACAAATGCCAAATGTCTTCTTTGATATAAGGAGAACAACTAAGAACAGAATAGGGAGGAAGAGCATGAGAAGAAGATCACCATTAAACAGGGTTGAGAGGGGGAAGGGAAAGAGAGAGAGAGAAGGGAAATACATGGTAAAGGAAGGAGACCCTCATTGTTATACAAAATTACTTATAAGAGGAAGTGAGGGGAAAGGGGAAAAAAACAAGAGAGAGAAATGAATTACAGTAGATGGGGTAGGGAGAGAAGATGGGAGGAGAGGGGAGGGGAGGGGAGGGGGGATAGTAAAGGATAGGAAGGGCAGCAGAATACAACAGTCACTAGTATGGCAGTATGTAAAAAAGTGGATGTGGAACCGATGTGAATCTGCAATATGTATATAGGGTAAAAATGGGAGTTCATAATCTGCTTGAATCAAATGTATGAAATATGATATGTCAAGAGCTTTGTAATGTTTTGAACAACTAATAGTAAAAAAAGAATCAAATATATAATATATCCCCCAAAGCCACGCCCCAAACACTTTAATAACCACAGTTAATCCCTCTCAGGAGATTAATCCACTGATTGGGTTAAGAAAAAAAATATATATATATACTGTTATTTCAACTATAAATACTTGTTTGTATCTCTAATAGAAAAGAGCTTTTGTATTAACATAACTCCCAACACAATAATCACATCTAACAAAACTACAATCAGCTGGGTGCAGCAACGCACACCTATAAGACCAGCTAAAGCAAGATGGTCACAAGTTCAAAGCTAGCCTGGGCAAATTGGTGACATCCTGTCTCAAAATAAATAGTTAAGAAAGGTCTAGGGATATAGCTCAATGGTAGAGCACCCCAAGTTCAACCCCAAATAATGAAGAAAAAAAAACTTTCAATATTATAGTACCCAGTCCATACTTAAATTTCCTCAAAAGTACTTTTACCTCAAAAGTGCTTTTGACAGTTGTTTTGCTAGAATCAAGATCTGAATTAGGCCCATAAACTACAGTTAGCTGATGCTATGGTTTGGATAAATGTCCTCCAAAGACCCAGTTATTAAAGACTTGGTCAACAGCCTCTGGCAGTACTGGGAGGTGGCAGAACCTTTAAGTGGTGAGACCTAGTAGGAGGAAATTAGCCCCATGGGGGAGTGCTCCTGAAAGGGATTCTAGCCCCTTTTCTCTGTTTCCTGGCTGCCATGAAGAAAGCAGTTTCCTCCATATAATCCTACCATGATGTACTGCCTTGCAACAGGCCCAAAAGCAATGAGGCCAACTGACCATGAGCCAAACCGAAACTGAGAACTTGAGCCGAAATAAACCTTTCTGGGCTAGGATGTAGCTCAATTTTGGAGCACTTACCTAGCATGCTCAAGGCCCTGGAATAAATAAAATTTTCCTCCTTATAATTTGTTTATCTCAGGTATTTTGTCAGTAATAGAAAACTAAATAACATAGCTAATGTGGCTTTCAAGACTCCTTTCATCTGTAAGTTTCCCCTTCTTCCCTCCACCCTTGTTTTTGAAGAACTTATCAGTGGAAAGATGTACTCCATTAATGGTAGAGCAGTAATGTCCCTTCTACATGCTGAGGATATCAAATATACATACTGTCATATAGATACTCTCTAAGTGATCTCAGAAAGGAGTGAGGAGAGAGAGTTTTTTTGTGTCCAAGAGAGGAGATGAACACTATACACTCCTGTGCAGAAAATGCCACTTAACATGGTAAAGAGATGGCTGAGAGCAGACTTAAGACTCTTTAACATGGAATAAAGGGAGTAGAGGAAACAGATCATATGACCTAAGACATTTCCACCAGTTCCAGAATTCTCTAGGGTCTATCATGAGATATGAATTTAAAAGATCACCAAGGGATAATGACCAATAGAACTTCCTGTTTTCTGTTGAAGAGCAATCAAAATTTTTGTTCCTTGTTAAATGACAAGAGTATTTTCTATTCCTAGTGAAAAGGGAATTGTCATCTTTTAATATGGAAGGGCTATACTATCCTTAGTACTGACAGCCCAGTTGGGTTGGCTGGGTTCAACTGGGTTGGGTTGGCTGGGTTGGGTTGGGTTCAACTCTGGAGTCCTAGGTAGAGCAAGCTGGCTTTCATAATTCTTAGAATAAGACTCCAAGATTTATACGAATATTGATAAATTCTGAAAGAGCCAAATCAGTTTTTTGAGATGAGAGAAAACAAAACCAGGAAAAAGTAGCTCCTTTCAATTCCACAACCTGATCTGAGTCACTTTTGCCAAAGGATCACTTGTGATAATAAATTTCAAGGAACTAAACTTACAACATTTTGTCAAGAAATGACTTCTGGAAGTAAGAAACAAATAAAATTAAGATATTGGTCACCATACACTTAAAACTATCAAATCCAAATTCCTTTGCAGACGTTAATAAAAGACCAAAATTAGAAGTGAAGTATTTGTGTTCATTGCAAATTATTTTGAACTTGTGGGTCCTTTTGAAATGCCCATGTGAGTCAACATTGGGTGGGAGCTGGAAAAAGAAAGCAGAGTCTCCCACTCATAGCTAATTCTGGCTCTGGTGATCAGGGAAACACAAGAGGCAGCCAAGTGTGGACTGGCAGCTCCAACTACTTGTTTTGTTATTTTGTCTTTCACTCAGTAGTCAACCTTCCTTTGGCATTCATCAGAGTGTGACCTAGCACTAGCCCACTGTGCTCTGAGTATAATAATTATTCATCAAAACATGAAGCCAAGAGTCTGGTTGAACACTGACATTTGCCTTTAATTAAGATGGATAATTCAGAAAGGCAAATCGATCACAGAAGGAAATTAGTAGTCTATCAGACACAAGGCAAAACAGTCGAGAAAGGAAGTGATAAGAAGAAATAGGAGAAAGAAAGAATCATTGTTTTGTTTTGTTAATAATATCCTGAATATCTGATGAAAAAGGAAAAGAAGTGAAAAGAAAGACATTATGGTTATAGCTTTGGGTTCAAAGCATGTTTTATAAAGTGGGATAAAGTTCATGTGGGATCATGGAGAAGAACGTCAAGTCTCCTCCACACTGGGTTGGTTGTGGGAAAGAGCAGAGAGGTAAGTGTGGCCCAGTACATGCTTTATCAATACTGTACAACCAGAGAAGTGAGGTGCTGCCTTGGCTCAGCGCTCCTCATGTGAAAGGAAAGGCCTGGGCTGTCACCCTGGGACTGGACTTTTGGATGTACATAGTGTCATATAGATACTCTCTAAGTGATCTCAGAAAGGAGTGAGGAGGGATAGTTATTTGTGTCCAAGAGAGGAGATGAACACTATATACTCCTGTGCAGAAAATGCCACTTAACATGGTAAAGAGATGGCTGAGAGCAGACTTAAGACTCTTTAACATGGAATAAAGGGAGTAGAGGAAACAGATCATATGACCTAAGACATTTCCATCAGTTCCAGAATTCTCTGGGGTTTGCCCCATTTATTCAATCACTGAATTCTTCCATCAGGGAGTATCCTGGAGAAAAGGAAGGCATGTCACATGGATAAAGATCAAAGCTCACTACCTTAGTCCATTTTGTGCTGCTATAACAGAATATCCAATACAGGGTAATTTGTTTCTTAAAAAAATCAGAAATTTATTTCTTACAGCTATGGAGACTCAGAAGTCCAAGACCCAGAGGCTTACATCTGGTTCGAGCCTTCTTGCTGCGTCATAACATGGTGGAATGCCTCTTATGGTAAAGGGAGCCCACAGGAGTACAAGAGATTCACTTTTATAACAAACCCATTTTCATGAAAACGAACCCACTCCCACCATAAAGACATTAATCCTTTCATTTTAAATCACCTCTTACAGGTTTCACTTCTTAACACTGCAATTAGGGATTCAATTTCCAACACATGGACTTTGAAACAGGTAGGAAGAAAACAGGAGGTGTCTGAAGACAGAGAGCATGGGAATGGGCCATAACTCTCCCAGAATACATGTCTTCATCTCTTATATTTTTCCTACCTCCAACAATGAGCACATATTGGAGGCACTGCACAACGGTTCCCACTTTGGGTTCAGTGTCCTGAATTACACTCCATTTTTAATTTTTTTTTCTATGACTGTCCATTTTTTTTTAAAGTTCCCAAACTGATAGACAGCAGCAGACTTTTTTTTTAACTCTTCCATCTTAAATTTTAACAAGAAGAATTTGATTACATTTGACCAAGACTCCAGTTTATAATAATTTGCTTTAAAAGAAAAAAAAAATGAAAAAGTTGGCAATTGATAAAAGCTGTTCCTTGGAAAAAAGGGATAATGTACTATTCTGTTCCTTCAAACTAGAATTAATATGACCAATAGGACAACACAAGGGGACAGGTTTCAACTCAACACAAGGAGAACTCTTTAATGCTTTTATCTGCCTAATCATGAAACACACCAACTGCTGAAGAGGTAAGATGCATTACACCAAAAACAGCCAAGACCAGATAACCTCTTGTAAAGGAAACTGAATACAAGAGTTTCCAATCTTGTAGGTATCAGGATCCTTAGCATAAAAATTTTGATTCCTCTCCCAGACCAGGTAGCACTCACGCTCTTAGAATCTATTTTTTTAAAAATCATAATAGCCAGGCATAGTGTACACACCTATAATCCCAGTTACTCAGAAGATTGAGGCAGAAGGATTTCAAGTTCAAGACCAGTCTGGGCAACTAGCAAAGACTGTGTCTTAAAATAAAAGGGGTGGGGATGTAGCTCAGTAGTAGAGCCCCTTGGGTTTGATTGCCAGTACCACAAAAAAACCTAACCAATCATGCATGACAACATATGAAGTTAGTGATACTTTTTAAATAAATTTATATTTTATTTTTATGTATATTTGGAAGTCAAAATACAGTTAAATAGGAGGAACAAGTTTTAGTACTCTACAGCACAATAGGGTGTCTATAGTTTACAATAATTTATTGTGTTTTATAAAAGACCAGAAGAGAATAATACAAAGTTTCCCAAATAAGTAATAAATATCCAAGGAGATGGAAATGCTAATTATCCTGATTTGATCATTACAAAGTATATACCTGCATCAAATTATCACACTGTATACCATAAAGGTGTATGATTATTTTTAGATACTCCAAAAAAGAAAATCATATTGTTTCTTTTATTTATTTATTTGTGGAATGTCCAGTCTGTGACAGACACTGAGGTAGCACTGAAGATTCAAGGGTGAGTAAAAACGAGTATGTCACCTGACCTCAGAGAGTACATATATATTCAGGATTAGTTACACATTGAGTCTACAGAAAATGTTCACATGCAGATTAAAGAACCCTAGTCCCCCAGTTTCTCAGGAGTCCTCAGCCCACAGACTAAGAATGACTGGTATAAAGCAATTTCTTCCTTCTTTAACCATCACATCTCTACTAAATAAAAACAGGTCAAGAATTAATACTTGATTACAGGAATGTGAAAAATAAGTGAAAAGTTTGCCCCATGTTGTCTTAGTCCCGACAAGACATATTTAGGATCTTTTTTCAGGGTCACACAATATGCCCTTGACCAAGATATGAAGGTGAGTAATACATGTTGATTTGTCATTGCAGGTCTGGACTTTTGCTGCAATGTAATTGGAAAAAGGAAAAAGATGCTCATACTTTTAAAAGTTCTTAGGAAGCAGTACTTAGGGGTATCTAAAGTAGGATTATGAACCATGAGCTTTTAAAAAAGGAGGTTTTGCTTTAACATCACACTCAATTTTGATGCTGTAATAAAAGAAAAAAAAGAAAAAGTCAGTTAACAATTCACCTGATATGCTGGGTGCCTGCCAAGGTACTTGTTGATTTCATTCTAAAACGTGTCCTGTTGGGGGCAGGTGACAAATGAGAGAGATTCCTCTCTTTTACATCTATATTTGATACATGTTCTTTTAAGAACGTAGTCAGTCAGGAGAGGAGGGTCTTTTATATTCAGCTATGCTACTTGATACCAGAGAACTTCTGAATAATCTGATTTCCCCCTATGGCCCCCAACAGAGCAGACTGCAATCCTTTCCTACCTGGAGCGCTGCAGGGGGTGTGACAGGTGGAGACATTATTGGACATTTGCATTTAAAGAATTAATAAAAATTCCTCATTTGCCTGAAAGCCCCATGAAGTTTATAACCTTGACGTTTTATAACCCCCTACAAGGGTTTGTCTCCTGGTATGGCCAAACAAACCAACATAAGTCTGTATTTTAAAGTATGCAATTAGTAATGTGCTCCTGGACCTCATACTGGAACTATGCAGTTCCCTTGGCCAGAGAATTTCACAAAGGGGAAACTAACAATACAGAACAATGAAAGGCATTCCCTGGACTATATTAACCTTTAGGTCACCCATATTAATGACAGCTCTTCCATGTGAACATTTCTTACTTGAAGCAAACAATCTATTGAGAACAAAAAGGTCAAAACTGCCCTTTTGGGGGTTGACATAAAGATCTTTTCACTTATTCTTGCCTAGACATTGAAATTATGGTGCTGCCTAAGGATGATTTTCAAGGTTTAGTCTGTAAATCTACCTTATGGTGCTCTGGGATCCATCCCTACAGTAGTGCAGTCAAGTGCAGAGCCCAGCCTACACTGAGGGTCCTGCACTTTACTTGGGGCAACACAGAAAGAGGTAATTAGGGTTCTTACTAAGACCATAGACCTATGAGAATCAGTTCTGCCAGGGAAGTGATGGGCTTTACCATCAACATCCTGCAGGTGAGTGGGAGGGGCACTGGGAAAGGAGTACTTGTAGAAAATGGAAGAATATGTCCTGAGCCAAGAGAGAAACAGAGGGAATCTGCCCCTGAGGCTGACACCGAAGAAGACAGAGAGCCCAATTAGGAAGACTCTTAGAACTCCTCAGGACTGCCTCCTCCCTACCCTACCCGTTACCCCCCATATTAAAACAGGAATTTCTAGGAAGGTAAGTGAAATCCCAAACAAGTAAGGCCACTCAGGGTTTTGATAGAGATTCAAGCGCCCTCTAGAGGTGATGCTGAGGCTTCCAGTCACTGTGCCCCTTGTGGAAGCTTGAGAGAGTTGAGGCCAGTTAGCTTTCTCAAGAGCATGTTTCCACCACCCCCTGCACCACTGGGAGCTGCCAAGAGAGCCCTGCTTGATAAGAACTGTTCCCAAGAGCAGCACCCTGTTTGTCACCTTTGAGGGAAACCAGTCTGTCCTGGCTACTTAGCACCTAGGGATGAAGTGGAGAAATAGAAAGGACAGTGTTTCTTTTGGAAACCACCCTGAGCCCTTTAATCTCAAATTGTCTGGATCCTTGATTCCAAAGTTATTTCTTCTGATTTCTTCCCCTGAAAAACCTTTGCAGACTTCAACCTTGCTGCAGTCTCCCCAGGAACCTGACACAACCTGTTGCCTCAGGAAATCCACACGGGGCTGCCACTGCTTTGGCCTTGCAAGTGGGGTGGGGTGGGGTGGGGAGTAAACATGGACTTCCCTCTCCTCTGTCCCACCTTTTAAAGCACACAACAGACTCTTCCACTGACGACAAGGTTTCCAAGAGTTTCAGAAGTAACCAGCTGAGGGCTGGGGATGTAGCTCAGTGATAGTGTGCTTACCCAGAAAGTGAGGTCCTAAGTTCCATCCCCAGGACCACAGGGGGTGAAAGCGGAGTGTGGAGAGGCCAGAACAGTGGCACACACCTATAATTCCAGCGACCTGAGAGGCTGAGGCAGGAGAGTTGCAAGTTCTAGGTCAGCCTCAGCAATTTTACAAAGCCCTAAGCAACTTGGTGAGACTCTGTCTCAAAAATGAAAAATAAAAAGAGCTGGGGATATAGCTCAGTGATAAAGTGCCCCTGGGTTCAATCCCCAGTACCAAAAAAAAAAAAAAAAAAAAAGTAATCAGCTGAGTCATCCCTTCTCTCTCATGTCCTGAGGGCTAAAGTGCAAATGATATTAAGGGTGGCCTTGGGAGCCATAGCTGGTAAATCACTGCGATTTTATAAAGAATGAGTTTATTTGGAGGAGTGGAGATCATCCTGATACTATCCCCAAAACTCCATTTGTACTTTACATGACTGAGAAATGCAACCTACTCTGCTGGGGGCAAAGAGAGTAACCAACTGGGAGAAAACATAAGATTATCTCCTAAAGTGTGAACTAAAGGAGTTAGAATTGCCTAGGGGATGTTTGTTTTAAACAAGATTAAGGGTCTCATTTCAGACTTAACTAGAATTTCTGAAAATGGGATTGATGTCTGCTTATATAACAAGCTCCCCAGGTGAGATTTATGCATATTAATATTTTAATCACTGCCACAGAGATTTGCAACTTCACATGATATAGCTCCTCTCAGAGCCTACAAGGACAAAGAACCAACACTGGGGACCCTCCATACCTGGGCTTCAACCTGCATTCATGTGGCAAACACTTTCTCACCCCCATCACTGGTAGTACACTAGCATGTCTATGTAGCAAAGCACATGCAGGCAAAGTGCCAAAACATCAGTGAGTTTTCCCCTCACCCATAGTCTAAGGCACATGCAAGACCTTACTTCCAGTCCCGTGAACTGCTTCTTCCAAGATGACTGATCAGTGAATTCCGACTGTCATGATGAAGACCACCACCTCCAACCCAAAAAGACATGAACTTGCTCTGACAGCCTCCAGGACAATCACTTTAGTATGTCCCCAAAACCTTGGGCCATTCCTCTGCTAAATAACACCACAGGTTAGGCATTAACAGTCCAAGCTGCTTCTCCAGGTTCAATCCAATTCTTTTTATAGTCTCTCTTCTGTTGTATGATAAAGATAATCCCTATGTCCCTTTCCTGGAGGTCTCTTGATCCAATCTTAGACTAGAACATAACCAAACTCCCTAAGAAAAAGGAAGTTTTGGGGCTGGGGTTCTGGGTCAGTGGCAGAGCGCTTGCCTAGCACATGCGAGACCCTGGGTTTGATCCTCAGCACCACATAAAAATAAATAAATAAAGGTATTGTGTCCAACTACAACTAAAAAATAAATATTAAAAAAAAAGAAAAAGGAAATGGTAACAGAACAGTCTTGATCCATTCCTGGAAAAGAGGGATTTTGGACTCCTGGATTCTAAAATGCCATCAATTACCAGATAAACCATCAATGTAGTGTAGAATTATTGTGGTTTTTTTCCTAAAAAAGAACATATTAAAAAACATAAAATGTTTTATTAACATTTTACAACAACATATATTTTATCAATACAATTATATTTCACTTTATAATGCAATTTTGAGCTTTCTGCTCTTCAACTTCCAAAGCACTTGCAGAGAAAGCATGATGTACCCAGTAGTAACATTCAATTTGGCATAAAGTTACTAATCCTCTTTACCACTTTTAGGATTAACATGGTAATTTCCATGATAACCACCAACACCACACACACCAGTATGTGTTCTGCATTTGCTTTGTGCTTTTTTTTTTTTTTTTTTTTTTTGGCACCCATGGGTGCTTAACCACTAAGCTACATCCCCATTGCTTTTTAGTTTTTATTTTGAAACATGTGCTCACTTTGTTGTTTATGGTCTCATTAAGTTGCTGAGGCTGTCTTTGAACTTGTGATCCTCCTGACTCTGCCTCCCAAGCCACTGGCATTACAGGCATGTGCCACAGCTCCCAGCTTTGCTTTCATTTTCTTAGTTAAAATACATATGAATATTAGCTAGAAAATGTCGGCTTACTTTAGTGCCTTTATCTTACATGATGTATAAATCAGTCATATCAATTTCTCCTATATTTGGCAACTTCCACTTTCTTTAATTGTATTACCAGGCCCATGACATATAACCCTTTTGCACATTTCACAGTGACAAAATGAAACAAAGTATTTGTGGGTGGTTACCCCTCTTAGGACCTACAAAGCATGTGGTTTTGTTAATCATGAAAATATGGACAGGAAGTCAGTCTTCAAATGATAAACTTTTTTCTTCTTATAAGAAATTTGTAGCCCCATAGTTCTATTTATGGTTGCATAACTCATATAATGAAAGCATAAGGTAGGCATGCCAAAAAAATTAAAATTAAAAATTAAAACCAGATTTAGGAATCATAAACACCAAATTCCAGATAGCAGTTATTACAGGAGGATTGAGAAGGACTACACAGGGGGTTTAAACTTACCTTACTTTTTTGGTGTTTTTATTCCAAAATGAGAAACACAAGATCTGCAAGAAATATGACAAGATGTTGAGATTTGTAAAAGCCAAGTAGTGAGTGAATAAATGAATGAATGAATAAATAAGTGCATACATATGTCTTATTTTCCATACTTTTTTATGTGCTTAAAATATAATTTTAGAAGGACAAAGACTATATCATAGGGTAATAACAACAGAACAACAGTAATAACATACTATAATTGATATTTTATTTGCTTTGTCTTACACAAGAGATGAGAGCTACTCTGAGTATACAAATGCAAGCAAGTCTGATTTTTTTTTTTTTTTTTTTTTTTTTTGGTGCTGGGGATTGAACCCAGGGCCTTGTGCAAGCAAGGCAAGCACCCCCAGCCCTAGCAAGTCTGTACTTCAAAGCATCACCATAATTTAGTAGATATTTTAAGTATACTGACCTTTCAAGTGGGCTGATAATAGGAAATAATTTTTCACTAAATGGAGCTTAAAATCAATAATAATTAATTGTTAAAATTAATAAAAGAAAACTTAATATTAGTTTTCACGTTTCTTTTTCAGACTATTCTTCTCATTTTGAAAAAACTAGTCCTTTCACACCTTTGGAGTGAAAATTTAGGAGAATTTTCTAAATTATGCTTTTTAGAGATTTGAATGAAACGAAGTTCCCAAAGGTGAATACACAGCCTTTTCAGTGCCAAATAAAGTCATTAAAATATTGGAGGCAGTATGTCACAGTGGCAAGAGAACAAACTCAGAAATCAAGAAATAGAATTTTAATCTTGACTTTGCTACTAACTAAATGAGGGAAAAGTATATCCTCATAATCATTAATTTCTGGATATTGGACTAGTTACTCTAAATTCCCTTCCAACTCTGTGAACATGTTCACTTACTCTGAACAGTAAAGTAACATGATAATAAGAAAAAACAAAAAGCAAAATGTAACTCTAAATGAAGAACAGCACTTTAAAACTCCAACCAGTAGAGTAACAGTCTAAATTAAATATATTACCTTCCCAGGCACTGAATAATAGCCAAATGGCAACTGGATCATGGTGGTATTTCTAATGTAACACTATTCATATGGGATTCCTGAGATTTGGGGAAAGCTACAGTAATTAGAGCTAAAATTATTAAAGGAGGAGGCTATCAGTGGTTCTCATCTTTGTTATGTATCAAAATCACTCATTTGTCTTGTGGAAAAACACAGCTGTCCAAGCTCCACCCCAAAAATTCCAATTCAGAAAGTCTTTAGTGTTCTTCAGAAGAACTCAGCTGTGTTCTTCGGAAGTCCCTTAGATGATTACAGTGTACACAAATGTTAGGAAGTGATGCTACCAGGGAACCATATCAGCAGATTTCCTGGTCATTTTGCTTGGTTATTAATTATAGAATGATAACCATAGGTCTACACTTATTTAATTATCATTTACCTCTTCCATTAAAAACAAAAGCTGATGCAGTGATGACCATGATAATGAAGATGACAGCAGCTGGTGTGTATTAAACATACATTATGAGCCAAATATCACCCAACAAGTCTACACATATTTTCTCCTCCCAATCACCACAGGAGATAGGTAGTAGTAGTAGTAGTAGTAGTAGTAGTAATAATAACAATAATAATAATAATAATATTACCATCCACTGTTAACACCATTAATGAGCAGCCTTGCAAGGATTCCAACCTTCGGAGCCCACACCATCAGCCACTGCCTTGTCCTGCCTCTATTATAATGGGACTACTAACAATAGCTGTTAATAACAAGAGCTACCACCTGACAGTGCACCTACTACTGTGTATGCAAAATACATACATTATTTCATTTAATCCTCAAATATTCCTGCAAGTTAAGCATTTCTATCTCTATTTTACAGATGGAAAAACTGACCGAGAGATTGAGATAAGAGCTGTGGAGTGACAGAGCTCATTTCAGGGAGATCTGCTGACTCTTAAGCATATTCTCTTTTGGCTACATCAAGCTGCCTCTCTTGCTATAACTGGTTAGAGCTGTAATTCCTGTCCAGGAATTTGACCCTTGTCCTACTTGGAGTGGTCATTTTCTAAGGTCCCAGTGACTCTAAAAGTGTACTGTCCACTGTATCGGTTTTTTGAAGGCCAACTATTCTTTCTGGTTATCTGCTTCCTAAGCAATGGTTCCCAAACTTTTTTATTTTTGAAAATATCGGTTTTTAAAATTTATTTTGGTAAAATATTTTGAACACAAATGCCACTGCATTTATTTATAAACTGTATATAATGTGTACTAATATGTGTATCATATAATATATACTAATATATATGAATCTCATAAGACATGAGAAAAGTAAAACATTTTAAAGCACATGATTTTAAATATATAACTCTTTCTAAATGTTTTCTTCCGACATTTCCCCTTTGAATTGCATTGCTTTAGGACATTTTCATTAGGCCAAATAGCTAGAGTCAAAAATCTCACCATTTATAAACTATAAAGTTCCATGAAAGTTCCAACCTGAGTTGTAAAGCTTTTTTGTTTTCTCCTGAGACAGGGTTCCCTAAGTGCTAGGGAACTATCCTTGAATTTGTGATTCTCTTGCCTCAGCCTCCCAAGTGCTAGGACTACAGTTGTACAATGCCTCACCCTGCTTGAAAATCTTGAGACAGAATCTCAAGCCTCATTCCCAAAGATTCTGACTTAGAAGATGTTTGTGCCCCAGTTGTGACTGATTGATGCTCAGTGTGGATACCACTATTCTAAAAGATCCAACCCTGGCCAAGGACCAGAGTCAGTGACAATACTGATAACATCTGTTTGGTCTCAGTATTATGCTTTTCCCTGCCTGGACTCATGCCTGACCACCTTATCTCTCTGACAAACTTGTTCACAGGATTTCAGTGATCCTTCTGCTTTCCGCCTTAAATTGAAAGGAAATACTATGTCTACTCTTAGATTTTAGATGAAAGAAGTTTCCAAGGGATTTTTTTACTACTAGGAAGATTGTTCTAGCCCAACTTTCTCAGTGGGCTGGTCCCTGATCCCTTTTAAAGGAATTTCTCCCTTCTTCCATAGTAGTGGTGTTAGCACAAAACAGCTTCTCAAGCTTCTGGCTGGGCTAACTCAGAAAAGCCTTTATTTCTCATCTAGTACTTGTGGGTTACATTTACACACACAGCACTACTACTTCTAAAACAGGTTTTGTTTCTTTTCCCCAGTACTGGGGATTGAACTCAGGGGTACTATACCACCAAGCCAGATCCTCAGCCCTTTTTATTTTTTATTTTGAGACAGCATCTCACTAAGTTACTTAGGGCTCTCTAAATTGCTGAGGCTGGCCATGAACTTGTGATCATCCTGTCTCAGCCACCCATGCTGCTGGGATTATAGATATGAGCCATGCTGCCTGGCCCAAGCCCTTCTTATTTTTTATTTTGAGACAGGGTCTAGCTAAATTGCCCAGGCTGGCCTTGAACTTATGTTTCTCCTGTCTCAGCCTGCCAAGTCACTGGGATTATCTGCAAGGGCCACCATAACCCACTAAAATAAGTACTTTAAATAATTAATCATATTCATTGTATTTACACAGTTACATTTATGGGTATGTATTGTAAGTGGTCAAGAAGGAATATAACCATGCAATCTGTTCCCAGGGTCATGTCTCAGTAACTAAACCATAATCATACCCAAGAAAGATTTATCAAATGTTTGCATAAGCCATTGTGTTTGTCATAACAAGAGATTTTTCACTAAGCCTGCTGATTAGCATTCATTAAAATGGTTTAAAGTGTCTGCTTTGCTGCTCAGACTCATTGTGACCAGCCTCAATTCTCACCATTTACATAATTCCTGCTTGCCTCATTTGCTATTGGTTCCTAATCTATCTCTCATCACCTACCACTTTTCTAAGGTCTTCATCTCTACTTCCACCTGCCCAACACCTGCCCAAAGGACAAGAGTGATGATATCAAGCCTATAGCAGCTATAGGTAGATTGCTATAACTAGAGATGATCGGTTATTCATGGCAGAAGAGGAAGTCCACATCATTTTGCTCCCAAATATATTTGTGGAGCTTACAAAATCACAGACACAGTCACCGATCAAGTTTTATCTACTATACAAGCCAAAACCATCCTTCCCATTTAAGGGGGAAAAAGATTATTTTGTTAAAAAAAATTCATTTCTCATATGTAGAAACTGAAAGAAACTATGCACCTGAAAATATCAAGCTTTTTAAAAGATTTCTCCTATTAGAATTGAGGTGACCATAACTCTAGACCTACTAACCTCAGATTTAGAGATTTCTCCTAAGAAAATATAATGCATGTAAAGATTCATGTTCAGAGGTATTTTGTTTAATTTTACCATAATAAGGGGAAATTAAGCCTAATCTAAATGTCCAACAACAGGAATCTTATTCAAATAAATTGTGGTATGTTCATTTGATGAACCTCAGAAAAGCCTTTATTTCTCATCATTTGATTAAGTTTTAAAATCATGTTACCAAATAATACTTAAAAAGTAAACCATTAAGGGTTGGTGTTGTGGCTCAGTGGTAGACCACTTGCCTAGCCTGTGCGAGGCCCTGGGTTCGATTCTCAGCACCATATATGAATAAATAAAATAAAAACCCATCAACAACTTAAAAAAAAGTAAAATGTCGATATTTTTATCAACATATGGTGGGGAAAAGAGCATAAAGTAAAACACTGTCATATTCATATAGATTTTTATGTCTTATTGTTACAACTATCAGAGAAAAACATCTCTGATAAAATTTCAGGTGAAATTTTTCCAAATTATTTTACTTAACTACATAAGCATGATTTTATTAAATGCATTAAAAGCATTGTTTTACTTAAATAAATATGTATATTTTGATTTTAAAAGGGAAAAACTGGTAGGAATAGTTGTTGAAACACTGCAATGATTTTATTATGAAAGGTCCCTAAATCGCTTTAATTTGAAATCAGTATTATTTTAAACATTTTATTACTGAAACTACTCAGTGTACATTTAATATTACTTTATTATTAACTTATCACAAAATGTTTAAGTTATGCTCACTGCATAAAGATATATGTAATATTTTTATGTTAATTTTATCCCATCTGCTTTTCTTATTTTAGATACATGAGAATAATAAAAAGAAAAATATTATCTGACATCTAGTACTAAACAATAATAAGAAGTATATTGAGGGACCTACTAATAGTGATATTGTTTTTTGTTGGAAAAGATAAATGTTTAGACTATTACTCATTACCTTTGCTGATGCAATTCATGTTTCCTATTGTCCTATATTATCCATGTTTATATTAAACAGTAACACCTCATATAATTCTTTGAACTATAAATACTAAGTATAAAAGAGGAATTGTTAACTTTTTATTTTTTTTAAGAGAGAGTGAGAGAGGGAGAGAGAGAGAGAGAATTTTTTAATATTTATTTTTTAGTTATCGGCGGACACAACATCTTAGAATCGAACCCGGGCCGCAGGCATGCCAGGCGAGCGCGCTACCACTTGAGCCACATCCCCAGCCCCATATTGTTAACTTTTTATACACAACTTCTCATGGTTCTTATTTTTTTAGAAACAGCAAAGGAGGAATAGAACTTTTCAGATAGTTGGCAGGTGTAGTGGTGCAAACCTGTAATGCCAGCTACTCAGAAGTCTGAGCAGGAGGATCTTAACTTTGAGGCAACATAGGAAGACCCTGTCTCAAAAAATAAAAAGAGCCAGGTGCGGTGGCACATGCCTATAATCCCAGCAGCTCAGGAAACTGAGGCAGGAGGATCACAAGTTCAAAACCAGCCTCAACAATTTAACAAGACCCTATCTCTAAATAAAATATATAAAAGGTCTGGGGATGTGACTCAGTGGTTCAGTGCCCCTGGATTTAATCCCCAGTACCAAAAACTTAATCAATCAATTAATTAATTAAAAAATAAAAAGGGCTGGGGATGTAACACATTGGTAGAGCACTTGCTTAGCATTCACAAAGTCTTCAGTTCAATCTCCAGTGCTGGAAAAGAAAAAAAAAGAAAGAAAGAAAAAGAAGTTTGCAGATAGTTTACAGTTGGTTTGTTTGTTTCATTTTGTATTTTTGTTACATGTGTATACATGTGGTATATGTATGTAAGTCTCCTACCAGGGAGCTATACCCCCAGCTCCAGCTGTGGGAATTCTTAATATTAAGTCTGTATTCATGGGATTTATGCCACTGAAAACAGACAAGTCACAGAAGAAAAGCATTACACTGGGAATGAGGCAGAGGAAAGGAGGGGAGAGCTTTGACATGGCAACTCAGCTTTAAGCCTTCATGTGTTTTAGGTCTAAAAAATATCCCAGTGTTGTTGGGACCTAACAGTATAACTAGCTTCAACAAACACTCAAGACAGGATTCTTTTAACATGTTGCTTTAAAAATTAGTGTCAACTATGGTAAGGCTGGTATGAGTGAGTGGTTTAGTGTGGATGTTTAAATTGAGCCATCAAATGATATTTTTCTCCATTCAACTATGTAACACAGGACAAAAAAAGGCAGGGAAGCTTAAAAGAACTATTCACTAGAACAAAATTAGAGCTCTGAGTCAACTATTTACACATTGCAAATGTGTCTCAGCCACATTAACACAGCACTGCTCCTGGCAACCTGGAGACTGTCATATCTCCTATTATCACTATGGACCCAAAGAAGCAGGGCTCTAAAATGTTCCAGAGTGCACAGTTCTCCCAGGTGAAGAGGAAGCCTCTGGATTTGGACTTGTGCTTCTCAAATAAAAACGTGCCACTGTATAAATTCCTAACTTGGAATCTCTTCTTATTATACCAGTGGTATTCTCACTAGAAAGGGTTTCCCAGATAAAAAGCAAACATAGTTCAAGGTTGAGACCTTATTAGCATTTCCAAAGAGCTGTGAAAAGCCTCTATTCTCTCTCCTCTGCCAAGTAAATTTTGTTTTTCTGAGCTTTGGCACTGTTCCTCTGTTGTCATGGTGGGGCATTATTGTCACAGCTGTCTGGGGGGGCGGGGCACTGCCTTGAATATGTTTAGAAAATAACACTCAAATAAGGAACATGACATTCACTATATCACAAGAGATCTCATAAGACAATCATGTCCATTATTGCAAAATTCCAAAGTGTTAATATAAGATCACTGTACTTTTAAAACAATGGAAACCAAAGATGAAGTTAGGTAAATGAATAAATAATTAGACAAATAAAAGTCCATGCCTCCATAAATATGCACTACAGAGGTAAAGGCATTAAACAGTACATACAGATGCCTTCATTAAAAAGAGAAAGTAAAACAGAGAAGAGTACTTTAAAGATCAATTTTTAATATTAACAAGTGATGTAAACTTTTCTAAAACAATAAGCCACTCTCTCTAACTGCTGCATTTAGTAAATTTCCTTTTTCAAAATGACCCATTTTTTTTTAATATCTTCTTCTTTAGACACAGTAGGCTGTCATAAATGCAAAAAGAAGTACTCCAGTCTGCTTCCCAACTTCATACTGATTATAAATTTAAAAGGTGGTTAGAGAAGTTGACAATAGTGGGTATGATTTCACAAATGATGTGCAAAATATGAATATGTTATGCAATATATTCGAATTTCCTTTGCAACTATGATGCCTTTAGGATATTTATGTTTAGCCAGAACTGCAGGTAGGAACTTGCAACCAACTTGCATTTAATGAAATGTTATGTCATCACTAGTAAATAAGTAGCTTAGAGGTCATTTCACAATGACCACTTTCACAGTGATTTCAGGTTAAAAACAAAGCAACTTCATCTTTAGTTGCTACTTTGGTTTTTCCAAAATCAAGGGATATAGCATCTTATCAGTACCATGACAGATTTGCCATTGGATTTTGAGAAAGTTTCTTCCCCAGTCATCACTCCTCTTTCCAGAAATAGAATGAGTAAAATAAAAGTAATGACACTTCCATGCATGATGATCATAAATTCTTAAGTACTTCTCACAGGAAGATAGAGTTGCATTAGGATATTGATTGAACACTTTAACAGAACCAAATATAACAGAGACAAATGAGAGTGAAGAATTATTTCTGCTTTACATAAAAGCCTGAACTGACAGGTGACCTGGAGTATAGGGTTGCTTTCTCCCAGGAGGTCAACCAGGGAATTATGTATGTTATTGTTCCAATAGGGCAGGAGTAATGGTCTGTCAGCTGCTTTGGAAAATAAAACTTCACTGGGACATAGCCAAACCCATCTGTATGAGTCGTGTCTATGGCTGCTTTTGAGCAACAAGGGCAGATTTGAGTAGTTGAGACAGAGATCCTATACACCAAAATATTTCCTATCTGGCCCATTAAGAAAAAGTTTGCTGACCCTTGGAAAGAATGTATACTAAATGAAGCTCTCACCTAAACAGACAAAACCAGTTCACTGCCAGGTTGCAGCCTCTGTGAAAGGATAAAAGGGAAGTGAATGTATTCTCTGCAGAGTATCTACCAACTCCTTTCATGTGCCACGGGAGAAGACTTAGTCATATGGCCCACCTACCTACAAGGGAATTCTACCTTGGTAGCCATGTGCCCAACTAAAAACTGAAGGTTCTGTTACTGAAAAGAAGATTTAGAGAATGAACATCAGAAGTCAACTAGTAGGCTCTTCTATAGACCATATCTCTGGCCACCCAAATATCAACACAGACCCTTCAGAGACACATGAACATATTCACTTCCTCCCCAAGGGAACCAGTCTAAAGTCCCCCAGCACCACATCCATCTCAATGTCCATGATCTCTGAGTGGAGGGCAGTCCTCTCCGTCAAGTTTGGACATTGCTTCATCTGCAGCAGTGACTCATAAATTAAGACAACCAACATGCAGTGGTGTGATAAGGACAGAATATCCACAGTTACTCCACATCAGGGGCTGGCGTTATAGCTCAGCGGTAGAGCACTTGCCTAGCATGTGTGAGGCACTGGATTTGATCCTCAGCACCACATAAACATAAATAAATAAGATTAATGTACTGTGTCCATCTACAACCAAAAAAAAAACATAAATAAATAAATTTTTTTAAAAATACTCTAAGTCAGAAAAGGAAAGAATGGGTGATACCCAGTAGTCTCTGGTCTTCAGCAATGGTCAAATCCTAACAAGTAAGAACCCAAAGATTCTCTGCCCTGGCAGAGGGTAAGTTCCCTGGTTGGCCCACTGGACAAGCCCAGATTCAACCACGTAAGAGGTTTGTTGTTTGTCTTGGTGCTGGGGATCAAGCCCAGGGCTTCACACAGCCAGACAAGTTCTCTACCACTGAGTCTCACTACCCAGCCCCTTGAAGGTTCTTTTGTGTCCATTCATCTTCCGTAGATACCACTGAGGTCAGTTTTGAAAACTATGTCTTTCCTGGAGATTTGAAATTTTCTCAGCTTGCTTTCTGCTCGTATAAGCTTAGAGGGCCCAAGGGTTTTATCAGGAGTTGAAAAAACATGGATTTATGGTTTCTTGCAGATATTTAATACTAGTTTCTGTGAATGATGCCTCTGGAATTGTATAGTAAAATTATATGTGGTCACCCTAATTTTGATTGAAGTCAGATTGTGGGAAAGGCCAAAGGGATTCCATAAAGACACTCTCTGAACGTAGAAGGAATCAAGACTCATGAGCTGAGCCTCCCAAGAAAGGTTAAAAGTCTTAGTGCTGGCTTTTGCAAGCTAATATCAGAATCCACACTGACCTAGCCACAGCAGGGCTGTGCCTTGGGAGAAATGGCCAGGGACTTGTAAATTGAATAGAACTTCACCCTTGAGAATCCAGGGAATACAGGGTGTTCAGGTACACCCCTGAACAAGAATTACCTAGATGAAGGGAACATTTTATCCTTCTCTCTATCCCCCACTTTTAATATAATGACATACCAATTATATAAATATTTTTCCCTTCCTTCCAAGAAAAATCGAAATGTCCCTTCTCTATTAGGTCAAAATTAAACATCTTCTCCTCTGAACTCTAATATTACTTAGGAATTATAATCCTTTACTGACTGGTTATTAATTACTTTACTTCTACCTAGTATGGTGGCTTAGGCCTGTAATCCCAGAGACTCAGGAGGCTGAGGCAGGAGGATCTCGAGTTTAAGCCCAGCCTCAGCAACTTAGAAAAACCTGTCTCAAGACAAAAAATAAAAAGGAATGGAGGTGCAGCTCCATGATAGAGTATTCCTGGGTTCAATCTCTAGCACTGCAAAAAATAAAAATAAATAAATAAAATTACTTAACTTCCCTCTGCCTTAGTTTCCTTACAGAAATAATAGTAAAGCTCTTAAAATTGTAATACGTAAGAATCAATCCCTCTAACTTTACTGAACTTTGCAGAAACTGGTTTTCAAGACATGAAAGATGGAGGATAATAAAAATTTAAATTGCATATTGAACTCATTATGCCTCGGTGTTCAATAAGTATATTAGACACTGCTACTCACCTAACTTGATCCATTACCTTTCTAACAAAACCCCTGGTTGGTTCAAATATCTATCAGTCTCCATGTGGTTCCTTCACCTTACACAAAGACAATCTGCTCTCAGCTCCTGAAGTAATTATGAATCATATAAAATAGTCATTTAAGACAAGAGCAATATTTGCCTCCCAGGAACACTTGACAACTTCTGTGGACACAATAGTTATCACATGGGTGGGTGGGGGAGTAAAGGACAGGGATGCTGCTAAATGTCCTGTAATATACAAGACATACCCCAAACAAAGAATCCTCCAGTCCCAACTGCCAATTGTGCCAAGGCTGAGAATCCCTAATCTAACAAAATCCCATCCCTCTTATCAAAAGGGATGGTGTATGACCCAATGCTAACCAATGAGATATGACAAGAGGTATTTTAGATGCTTCTGGGAAAGCTTTTTATCTCTCTAAGAAAGCATGCTCCTGCCTCTCCCCCAACCTTGCCAAGTTAGCATACAGCCTAATTGTTCCAGCAGTCATCCTTCAATCATGAGAACAACTAGTCCAAGGATTGAAACAGAACAAGGAATCTAAAGAACGTCTGTCTTTCATGACATAATAAAACCTCAATGGATCAACCAAAATTGGAGCCACCCTGAACTGGAGTTCTTCCTTTGTGAACCAATTCATCCTCATTTCATAAGTCAGTTTGAGTAGCACATTCCGTGAATTTTATCAGCATCAAGTTCTTATTAAATACCTAATCTACTAGAGACAGTATTAGGTACTGAAAGTATAAAAATGAGGAAGATAGCCAATTAGCCCAATGTAGAGTCTTATTCTAAAGGAAGACATGGATCTCTAAAAAATAATTGTGATATGTGCTGTGATAGAGATAAGTGTAATGAGAACCTAATGGAAGAAACCTTCTTGATATCTACCTGGGAAACTGAATCTGTTTCCCTTACTAGATTCCTTCAAGGCAAAGAATCCAATTGTTTTCACCTTCTTATTCTCAGTGTCTGGCATGACTCCTTGAATACAGGCATTCAATAATATTTGATTATTTCATTTGGATACTTATTAAAAGAATAATTTTTACTGGGTTGTTTTCCCAAGGGCTGGGGAAATAGCTCAGTTGGTAGAGTGCTTGCCTCACATGCACAAGGCCCTGGGTTAAATCCCTAGCAACACACACACACATACACACACACACAAAGATTGAATCCGAATGCAATTCACAATTTCACTAATATTTCCTCCTATTTTTCCCGAAATCTCCACCCTGATAGAATGTATGTGTGAGCATTTGTCAAACTTTAAAAATAGGTTTAAGGTACCTTAATATATAAAATGCAGACACAATTTAAAGTGAAAATCACTAATCCAAGTGAAAAGACACAATTTAAGTTAAAATTGGGAAGGGAACTAAGAGGAAGGAGGAGACATTCTGAAACTTGGAAGATCTTAGAGGATTATATCTGTTTGCTTTGTAAAGACAAGACAGCCACAAAACTGAGAATTAGAGATAAATTAAAGACAAAATTACTGATCAGCTGTTCTATAAATATTCTTTTCACTGCTTCTGACACACCTACCAGAAAATAGCTTATGCTCAGTGAATTATGTTATCATCAGCACATTTTTTGTGGGGTGGGGGAGATTGATGATTGAACTCAGAGCACTCAACCACAGAGCCACACCCCCAGCCCTATTTTGTATTTTATTTAGAAATAGGGTCTCAGGGCTGGGGATGTGGCTCAAGCAGTAAGGCGCTTGCCTGGCATGTGCGGGGCACTGGGTTCGATCCTCAGCACCACATAAAAATTAAATAAAGATGTTGTGTCCACGGAAAACTAAAACATAAATATTAAAAAAAAATTCTCTCTCTCTCTCTAAAAAAAAAAAAAGAAAGAAAGAAAGAAAAAGAAAAGAAAGAAACAGGGTCTCACTGAGTTGCTTAGCATCTTGCTTTTGCTGAGGCTGGCTTTGAACTCTCGATCCTCCTCCTCAGCCTCCTGAGCCACTGGGATTATAAGCATGTGCCGTCTTACTGGCTTCATCAGCACATCTCAAAATCAATATTGCCCATCCACAACAGGAATTCTTTAGGAGTTCAGATTTTCTTTGTTGAGATTTTCTTAATACCAGTTATTTCTCTGGATCCTATCTTCCTAACATTTCAGGCCAGAATGAAATGAAGCTAAAATCTTGCAGTAGGTAGCCATAAATTTTTTTTTGAAAGAAAATTTGGATAGAGGACCTCCTTAGAAGGGCTGGGGATGTAGCTCAGTTGGTAGAGTGCCTGCCTCGCATGCACAAGGCCTGGGTTCAATCCTCAGCACCAAAAAGAAAAAAAAATTGTAGAGAACCTCCTTAGACAAGGTCCTACCTGCTTGTATTAAGGAAACTACTTTTAACTCTAGCATCTACACCTTCTGAAAAATTGCCAAAGTGTTTGAAAATTCTGTTCTAAAGTTTTCAACAGCTGTCAAATTTCCAAGAAGAAAACTATTTTTAAGGTTGCATAAAACTTCCTTAAAGAATAGGTTGAATAAGCATGATTCTTGGATTATAAATAGTACAAATACACTTATGCTTATTTATTTGTGGTATTGGAGATTGAAACCAGGGCCTGCCACATGCTAGGCGAGTGCTCTATCACTGAGCTAAATGCCCAGCCCTTTTACAAATATGATTTAAATGAGCTTAAGAAAAAGAGCAAATGACTGAGATGTCTGAGTTCAATTATAGCTGTATCCAGGGGACAGGCAAATACTGGCATTTTTCATTAGGTCTCTTTAACTCTATTTTGTCCCTGTGTGTTAGTTTTCTTGTAATATAAGACAGACTCAGTTTGGTCTGTAACTCCATGCTACATCCTAATGTTGCAACTTATGCAAAAGAAATCTTCTATATTACCTATCATCTATTAGTTTCATAAGGGTCTTTGATTGATCTGGTTTGAATCAATAGCCCACACCTGAACCTTTCTCATACCTAGAGAAAGGGGTTACTATGACTGGCCAAGCCTGGTTCATGTGCTATTACTATGGCCAAAAAAATGAAGCCTGGCATTGAAGTTCAGAATCATAGGAAGTGGGGCACAGGCACTTCCTGAATAGAAAGGAGGATGGACAAAAACAACAAATGAAAATGTCCATGACAGTAAAAAAGCATACAGTCAGGTAAATTATATTACCCCAGGAAGTTCTTAGGCATGTATTCAAGGAGCCTGTGACAATCCTCTCTCTATTTGAGAAGGTGGGGGGGTGTGGCCTTCTGCCCTGGAACTTGCAACCTTGCATCATGGGAATTTGTGTTGTGTTAACTTTATAGCTTGCCTGTCCCACAGATCAATTCTTTCATTTTGTTGTGACCTCAGATAACATGCTTAGCTCCTTTAGATGTTCTGATGACATCTTCTGCAAGACAGGATAGGTGGGCCCTAATATGCCACAAAGTTTTTTCTAAAGCACTTTGAAATCCTGGGAAGAACGGGGTTACAGCATATGCTCCAGTGAGCCTGTTAAGATTACTCATGATGACTCTAGGCTATGTTTGGAACTCTTTCTGAAGTGAATAAACAGATGGCCAGCAGTGGCTAAAACTGAAAGTAGTTTGAAAATGCTGAGAATCAATTACTTTAATACTCTCCAAGCTTACAGATCCTCAGAAATGACTAGACAATATTTATTAGGAAACATGTTCCTTCTGGAATGAATTCAGCTCAAGGAGAACAGATGTGCTATATTCTGAGACATGAATTCAGAGTGATGTGAAAGAAGAATTACTGGTTTCACATCCCTATCACAGAAGTCTTGAGGCATAATTAATTGATGATGATTACTTTAGAAATATTCTGAGCCAAGACTCCAGCAAAAAAATAAAAGTACTTTCCTCATTAACTTCCTAATAGCACATATTTTCACAAGAAATTCATAGAAATGGGCATATATTTTGCCAAAAAAGGATGGTGACTCAGCCAGCCCAGCTGTGAGGATGCAGCTGTGAGAGAGCTGAAGAAAATGATGGAGGAGAAGGCGAGCTTACAAAGGAGACACGAGCTGGGAACCACACCAGCACAATGGAAGACAAAAACCAGCATTTAGAATGAGTCTGGCAATTAGAAGCTTGGATATGAGGAAGGGGGGGAAATAAATAAATAACAAAACAGAATAAATTTAAACAAGACCCCTCACAAAATTAGTATCAAATGTGAACCTACTAGACCAACTAACTATAGGAATGAAGGCAGAAGTTGAGCAGCAATGGAAAAAGGCAGACCACACTCTAAATAATAAAATATTTATAATATGTAGAGATTATCTTGTCCAACTACTTCATTTTCCAGATGAAAGAAAACAAAATGGTTTGCCCAAAGAGGGTGTTTCATTTATCTCTTGCTATTTAACAAATTATTACCAAAAAAATAATGTCATATAAATTATTCTGCAATTTGGGCTGGGTTTGGCAAGGATGGCTTGTCACTGCTCCACAGGTGGCAGCTGGGATGGTGTGACTCTGACTAGAGGACCCACTTCAAGATGGCCTCACTCATACATAGCCAGGCAAGTTGGGGCTGGCTGTCAGCTGGAAGATCAGCTGGGGCTGTTGGCCAAGGATTTAGTTCTTCTCCACATGGCTTCTCCTTGTGGCTAAGTTGGGCTCCTGGAGAAGACACGTGGAGAACCCCTGCTCACTGCAGGGCAGTCTCAGGGTAGACATATAACGGCAGCTGGCTTCCCCCACGAATTTGTTAGGCCTTTCTAAGGTTTAAACCTTGAACCAGCACAGTGTCACTTCCTCTGCATGCTATTGGTTCAAGAGGGTCTCAGGGATAGCCCAAATTCAAAAGAGGACTGCATATTCAGAGCTCTGACTACCAGAAGGCATGGTTCAATTAATTTACTGCAGAGAAGAGGTGGCTTGCACAACATTAATTATATGCTACTATCAATAGGAGGAAATTTGTATCCTATTGTGTCCATAAAATAGAATGTAAAAAGAAAAAGGAAAATAGGCAGAAATAGTAAAATAACTATTCTATTATCATAGTCAAATCTCAGCTTCACAACTTAAAGAACCATGAAAATCCTGGAGTTAAGGCTGCAAAGAGCAATAATTAGACTAGAGGAAAGGAAATAAAACTTGCCATGAAACTTTGTTTTCTTCCCTTTTTTCCCCACTTGGGCTGAGGATTGAACCCAGGGCTTCATACATGCCTGCATGCTTGGCAAGCCCTCTATCATTGAGCTATACTCACAGCCCACCATGAAAGTTTTTAAAAACTAAAATTATATAGCCTGGGAAAAAGAATACTAGAGAGTGACATAATAATGATCCTCTAAGTCTGCACTATATATGAACTTTCACCACCAGTTTCTTCCTATTCTCCAAGAACAGAAGAAGAGGGTGTCTACTGACATTGTTCAAATAAGATTTAGGTTGAAAGAATTTCTTGGAATACAGAATACATTAGAAAAAGGGAAAATAAAAATGTCTTTCTAAAAGTCTATGAGAGACTACAGTTAGTTGCCAGGCACATGGCTCATGCCTATCCATCCCAGCAACTCAGGAGGCTGAGGCAGGAGGATTGCAAGTTTGAGGACAGCTTGGGCAACATAGTGAGACATTGTCTCAAAAAATAAAAAGGGGCTTGGGATGGAGCTCAATGGTAGAGTATTTGTTTAGCATGCATGAGACCCTGGGTTCAAACCCCAGCACAAGATAGATGGATGGATGGATAGATGGATGGATGGATGGATGGATGGATGGATAGATAGATAGGTAGATAGATATAGATAGATAGATAGATAGATAGATAGGGCTGGTGATGCAATTCAGTGGTAGAGTGCCCTGGAAATCAATCCCAGTGCAAAAAAAAAAAAAAGAGACACACTGCAGTTAAAATCTAGGAAAGTTTTTTTCTGCCCCTGGAGAAAAGGAACCTTCCATGGCAACTCTCCTGTGAAGCTGTGAAGTTCCAAGGAAATGGTGATGTCCTCTATAGATCTAGCTGTCTACAGCTGCCCACCTGCATAATTATTAATCTTTTTATCCCCTGTTCTTATCCCCTCTGCCCTACATCCCACCTAGACTAGAAGTTCCTTGAAGGCAAGGATTGTGTCTGGATCTTCTTATCCCAGAGCCTACAACTTGCTCTTATACACTCAATAAACAAAGCTTTTAGATACCTTTACCCATGCTGACTGGATGCTAAGCATAGTAATTAACTAGTTGTCCATTTATTTAGTTCAATTAATATTTAGTGTGCATTCACTGTGTGCTAAACACTATGCTATATGCAATGAGAAACCATGGTCAGCAAAACAGTTTCTCCTTAGAGTATAGTAAGAAGACCAGCAATAGATAGATGGGTGGATAGAGCAATCAATCAATCAACTGATTGATAGATAATTTTTTATGGAAGGTTATAGCACAGTATAAAAGTAAAATAGGGAACCTAATCTGGGGAAAGAGAAAAGTGTTTCTGATCATGAGCTTGGGGTTGAAATATCTACAAGTTTCTTAACAATAATGAACACAGATTTTTTTATCTGTAAAATGAGGTTAAAATAGTATTTATCTCATAAAACTTATAAAATTTAATGCTTCATCTGTCAATGTCCATCCATAGTTTTTTTTCTTTTTTTTTTTGTGGGGTGCCAGGGGTACCAGGGATTGAACTCAGGGGCGCTGGACCACTGAACCACATCCCCAGACCTATTTTGTATTTTATTTAGAGACAAGCTCTCACTGAGTTGCTAAGTGCCTCACTTTTACTTAGTCTGGCCTTGAACTTGTGATCCTCCTGCCTCAGCCTCCAGAGTCTCTGGGATTACAGGTGTGAATTTCTTTTTTGATCCTATTTGTAAGGATTAGTTTTTCATACAGGTCTTCCTCTAAAAAGGTTGACTTGTTTTGTCTCAGAAGTCTTCAAAACAATAAAAAGAAAATTTTGTTTTTGTCAGGGTTTTTTATTTTGTTGGCAGTACTAGGGATAAAAACTAGGCCCTCACCCAGGTAAAGTACATCCTCTATCACTGAGCTGTATTCCCAGCCCCTTTTTAAAAATGTTTAATTGGCTAAATCTCATTCTCTTTTGCAACTTTCATGTGGGTCAATAAGGTTCTTACAAAATCTAAGGTAAATTATGGGATCTTAATGATCCTATTTTTCCTATATCTTGAAATATTTTGCTATTTCATTACCCTAGGAATGAGTTCACCACTACTGGTTATTCTCAGCTATGATTTTTAAAAAGACTAAAATTAGAAAATGGAAGAATTATGAAATTACCTAGGAAGATGATTCAATAGTGAAATTAATCACCATTAATACATAATTCATTGTAGTAACCAAAATATCCAATTGTCTTTCAGGAAGATATATAAGATTAAAAAACAAAGTATCTTTGAGTCTTTTTTTTATGCTTTTATTGAGAGCATACATGAATATACAAGCCAAGTTCAAGAGACAAGAGAGTTCAGAAAGGGGGAAGTGGTACTTCATGTGGTGTAACAACAACAGAAAAACAGTAAATTAATAGTTCCAGCTTAAGAAATATTCCCCTTGGGGCTGGGGTTGTGGCTCAGTGGTAGAGTGCTTGTCTAGCATGCATGAGGACTGGGTTCAATCCTCAGCACCACGTAAATATAAAATAAAGGTATTGTGTCCACCCACAACTAAAAAATAAATGTTAATATTTATTTTCCTTAAAAAATCAGGTAAAGGAGTTCCTTAGGAAAACACTGAATAATATCAAATTAGCCAGGCACAGTGGAGCATGTTTGGAATTCCAACTTCTTAGGAGGTTAAGGCAGAGGAAGACAAGTTCAAGGCCAGCTTGGGTAACTTAGCAAAACCCTGTCTAATACATAAATAAATAAATGAGGGCTGGTTCTGTACCTCAGTAGTAGAATGTTTGCCTAGCATTCTTGAGGCCCTGTGTGCAATCCCCAGTATGATGGGGTGGTTTGTGGGAAGACTAGAGGGTGGGTCACTGAATTAGATCTGATAAAAGCACAAGAGAAGAATAAAATGTCCTTTATTATGTGAAAAGGGATTAGCAATCATACTAAATGAAAACAACCTATGATTTGAAATTTTTTCAGGGCCAACTTGATAAAATGTATGTATAACAAATTAAAATTCTTTTCTCTTATATTAGACCTTATATATGCTTAATAAAAACAAAGCTTGGGAAATAATACCAGGTGCTTTCAAGATATCTGCTAATCAAGTGAGAATGATAATATTAACAATTATGATAATGATAGCTGGTACTTATAATAATAAATATTTTACATCCATTATTTCATTCAGTTATCATGCTGATATACATCTGCTTTCTTCCTCCACACCCTTGGACCATGATGTTCTGCCTCATCTTGGACCCAGGACTATGGAGTCAGCTATCTATGGACTGAGACCTCTGAAACTAAGGGCCCAAATAAACTTTCCCTCCTCTATGTTGTTCTTATCAGGTATTTTGGAAACAACAATGAAAAAGCTGACTAAAACACATAAACATTGAAAAAAAGGACACATGATGGTTTAAACCCTTAGAAACTGATTGAACCCAATAATAAGAAGGATCCACAAGGTAGATGTTGTAGTACATTACCCAGATCCCTCTTCAATGAAGGACTTGTCATCCTAGCTGCTAGGAGTATTATTGGCAAACAGAATTGTCTGTTTGTGACACCAAAGTCACACAGCCCATTTCAGAATTGCCTCAGAAGCAGAGAGCAAACTTATTCAAAGTCTTAACTCTTTCAGAATGGCCTATATTTAATGACTAGATGACATGAGATTATAAAAATTTGGCCATCTAGGGCCAACATGAAGGGCTATTGTAGCTTCAGAGCTCCTGGTGGGATTGGCCAAGACAGATTGGTGTGCGTCACAGCTTGGTTTATTGCTTGGCTTCTTTCTCCATCTTTCCACAAGTTTTGATCCCAAGGGCACTTCTTAATAAACATCCTGCATGTTAAGCTCTGTCTCAGAGTCTGCTGTTTGGGGCAACCAACTTGCAACAATGCAAACAGTGTAAGTACACTACCAATAACAGACCATCTTAAAACACACACACACACACACACACAAATCCCATCATTAATAACTTATCCTACTTGACTTAATTATTATAAAATACTCTCAAACAAATTGCACTGTTTTTAGTCTTGCTCTGCACACTTCCCTGCAGGTGGGAGGGAAGATGGCCATGGAATAACTGTGCTTCTGATATACAAAAAACAGTGATAGATCCTACATAGAGCTAGAGGTGAAAAGTGAGAAACAAAATCTGTCAGACTAAAGATATAACTGATCCTCTTAATTAAAGTAAGTAGGGTCTGGGGTTGTGGCTCAGTGGTAGAGAGCTCATCTGCCATGTGTGAGGCACTGGGCTCGATCCTCAGCACCACATGAAAAGAAATAAATAAAGTAAGTAAAAAATAAAGAAAAGTAGGTTATTCCTCTATAAAGAAGAAAATATGTAAAAAATGCACTCTATATGGGGAAAAAACTTAATCACAGAAATTTACAGAATGAAAAGAGACATACAAGCCCCTTTCCTTACCTCAACTCCTATCTTATTCCCAAGCAAATAATGCACTGTTTTTTGTTGTTCACTATTTCCAGACCTTGTTCCATGAGTATCTGTGCATATGTTTGAATATGAATATTTAGTTATATATTACCCTCCAAACCACACTATGGAAGGTAATCTGCTTTACTCAAAGTCTATAGATATAAATATTAATCACATATCAAAAAAAAAAAAAAGCCAGGCTGGGGATGTGGCTCAAGCGGTAGCGCACTAGCCCGGCATGTGTGCAGCCCAGGTTTGATCCTCAGAACCACATACAAACAAAGATGTTGTGTCAGCCGAAAACTAAAAAATAAATATTAAAAAAATTCTCTCTCTCTCTCTCCCTCTCTCTCTCTCTCTTTAAAAACAAAAACAAAAAAAAGTCTTCACAGGAACATCTGCACTGGTGTTTGACCAAATGGCTAAATACCATGCTATGAGGCAAGTTGACACATAAAATTAACCCACTGCAAGACCATCTCTGAGAGGTGATGGGAGGGGACGGGAGGGGAGGGGGGATAGGAAGGGCAGCAGAATAAAATAGACACTAGTATTGCTGTATGTATATACGTGGCCATATAACCAATGTGATCCTGCAACCTGTACATGTGAAAAAATGAGAATTCATACCCCATTTGAATCAAACGTATGATATGTAAAGATCATTGTATTGTCATGAGCAACTAATAAAAAAAACACTAATAGAGACTATTTTTATGAAGTGAAGAATCATTGTGCCCTTTTGCTGCAGAGATGAGAATTGTCTAATGCTAACAGCACTATTTCTTCTCTAACAAGCTGCAAGTAAATGAAGTAATACCACAGACGCTGATTTAGTTTTCCTTGCCTATTTAAATAAAGAATAATAATAACAAAAAAGAAATAAAATAAAAGCTACTCATGATCATTAGTCTTTCCTTAACAAAAAAAAAAAAAAAAAAACCATCTCTGGTCAACTTGGCACCCATAGATATCTCTTTAACCATATTTAATCCCCAAATAAAGATAATAAGATTATACATGTGCCTGATTTAACTCTCCTGGGTACAACTGAAAATGCCCTAATCTTCTCCCCAGAAGAGGAAGAAAAGAATTTGAGTGATGTTCACTCTTCTTTATATAATGGAATTTAAATTCTATAATACAAACTCAGTAAGTGAAGAAAACAAAGATATTTGCTTTGATTTAGATATATTCACATAAATATGCCTAAACAGACTCTTTATAAGGAAGAAATACTCCTGACAGTTAACAGCTCTCATCTCTATCTTCTTCTACTATTCCTATATTCCATTTGCCTTCAGCAAGCACCTCAGCTGGCTATGGTTCTTCACCTGGTAGAATGATCCAAACTTCATTCCTGAAGACTCTTCAGGATCATTCTACCAGGTTCTTCTAGATTGGACCATTAGAGTTTCCCATTGGCCTTAATCACAGGGCATGCTAATACTAAGTGACCCTCTAAGGGATCTCCTCTATTTCAGACATATTCCTCCTTACCTCCAATGTAGTATATACCAATCCAATTCACTCTGGCAGTCAGAATCAATCACTTCAACCAGAACAGTATCTCCTTTCTTTGCCTATAAATTCATTAGCATGAAGGGCCTACAGGGACCTGGTAGCAGTCTTGGTTTCCAGTTCAATGAAATTATTATTGTGCCTTTTGGTAGAGCATTCCTCCTTGTGAAACTAAAACATCTACACCCGCAGAGCATAAGGTTATGGAAACAGGAATCAGAAACTTTGTTAGTGGATCACTACCAGTAATAAGTGGTACCAATCCCATTTCCACCCCCTTGAAACCTAGGCCCATAAATTCTGGCTATGGGAGAAGAGCACCATATAACAGACACTGATTCAAAGCATATACATCCTTCTGAGCAACCCTGCCCCATCCCTGAAAGATATTGCCACCTAACTGACACTATAACTTAAGTCTTCAAAAGTTCATTTCACTATTTTTATCAAATTATCTGCTTCAGGATGATGGAGAACATGGTCAGAATTCCATGAGCATGGGCCCATTGTCACACTTCATTTGCTAAGAAGTAAATTCCTTGGTCAGTAACAATGCTGTATAAAGAAACAGGATAGTAGATAAGACATTATATAAGCCCACACATGGCAGTTTTGGCTGAAGCAAAATCCATATCCAGAGTAAATGTTAATTCCTGTAAGAACAAAATGCTGCCCCTTCTATGATGAAAGCAGTCCAATGTAATCAACCTTACACCAGGTGGCTGGCTGATCATCCTGATAAATGGTGCCATATCATGGACTCAGTCTCTGCTGCTAAAGATTGAAAGTCAGTGGTGGGTCAGCTGTGGTGAATGGAAGTCCATGTGGCTGAGCCCAGGCATCAGTTCCAACCCTGCTACCTTGGCCTCCATGTTCATGAAGCCAGTGGATGATGATGGGATAGCTAGGGAAAGAGGCCCAATTGGTAACCACTGAACAGATCATCTTATCCTCTTGATTATTCAAATCTTCCTCTGCTGAGATCACCCTTTGGTGAACACTCACATGGAACACAAACATCTTTACATTTCTCACCTATTCAAAGAGATATATCCACATATGCCTCCTCCAGACCTCCTTGTCACCAACTTTTCAATCAGGTTCCTTCCAGTGGCATTTTCCTGACCACTTACAAACCCCTGGCCACAGCTCATGAATTGACATCCAACATCTGCTGGCCATTTCTCATTCTAAGCAAAATGAACAACCTGTTATACTACTTGAAGTTCTGTTCACTGGGAGGATTTCATCACTGTCTTTCATGGATATCCCAGAGAAAGGCTATGGTACCCACATATCACACAGAACTATCTATAAACCAAGCTCAATCTTCCTTTACCCCTGTAGGATGATCACAGGGAAATCCCCATCAGCCCATAGGTACAGACTGGGTGAGAAAATGTAACTTAGTAGGAGGAGGGATCCTTCTGTAAATCCACACTATAAATTTAGCTCATTCATTTTTAGAACTGGATAGAATTCTATTACATCTTTGTACCAAAATACCATCTTCTACTTAATGGATTTTTATCATGTGCTGGGGCCCCTTCGGCTGAGCCACTTGTCAAAAGAAATGAACTTTATTTTTAGAACCACACACGCCAAACAAAAGAGCTCCTCAGGAAAAACCTTCAGAGCCCAACTGCCACCATGGGCTTCCCACGAGCCTCTCCACCTCCCCCACTCCTCCTGCTCTTGAGGCCGATTGGCTGGGTCACGTGGGCGGAGCCAAAAAAAGTCCCCCAATGAGCAGCTCTGGAGTCTGAAAGGGCAGGGAAACAGCCCAATGAGCATCACCGCAGAGGAGCCAATCAGCTAGAAGTTGCTGAGGCCACTGTGAGCCAATCATCAGCTGGAAGTCTGAAAGTTTGCTGGGGCCCCTTCCACTGTGGCTTTCAACATCTCCCCCTCTCTGTTTAAACAACAAGCATGTGGCTTAGGGACTGTGCCTGCCTTAGGTTGTCCAATAGTACATATGGTACTTACCCGTTATCAGATGAGCTGACCTCAAGGTAAGATCCAATTGCAATGGTACCAACCTAAGACAGGAGGCTGATGCCTCATCCGATAACTGCCAGCAAACTTCCAGCTGCCAGCTGATGATTGGCTCACAGCGGCCCCAGCAACTTCTAGCTGCCAACTGATTGGCTCCTTTGCAGTGATGCTCATTGGGCTGTTTCCCTGCCCTTTCAGACCACGGAGCTGTTCATTGGGGGGCTTTTTTGGCTCTGCCCACACGACCCAGCAAATCGGCCTCAAGAGCAGGAGGAGCGGGGAGGTTGAGAGGCTTGTGGGAAGCCGGTGGTGGCAGTTGGGCTCTGAAGGTTTTTCCTGAGGAGCAGTTTTGTTTGGCATGTGTGGTTCTAAAAATAAAGTTCGTTTCTTTTGACAAGTGGCTCCTGAATTGTGCGCAGCCAGACTGTGGCATTCATGTCTTTTTTTCCTTATTTTTTTGCTTTTTAAATGTTCTATTGAACATCCTGATTTTATATATATCTATATCCTTGCACACCTATGAGATTTTCATTTAAAAAAATAGACAACAGAGTTAATAAGATTTCTATTTACTGTGGCAACTAGATTGGCTAGAACACAAACGTATCAAGAGACTCTGAGGAACATTCTGACATCTATTACAGAGTTTCCCCTTATCACTTAGAAAAAAAACTAATGAAACTCTCAAAAGTGAGTGTGTGTGTGTGTGTGTGTGTGTGTGTGTGATCACCTATGTACATTTTGAGCTAACATCTAAATCAATATATTAGGAATTTTTTACCCACAGATCATCACCAAACAAATTTTGGGTATTCAAAAAAAAAATTTTTTTTTTTTTTTTTTTTTTGCTAAATTTATAGTATGGGTATACAGAAGGATCCCTCCTCCTACTATGTTACATTTTCTCACCCAGTCTGTACCTATGGGCTGATGGGGATTTCCCTGTGATCAACCTACAGGGGAAAAGGAAGCTTGAGCCTGGTTTACAGATAGTTCTGTGTGATATGTGGATAGTAGAATATAGTTCTGTGTGATATGTGGATAGTAGAATATAGTTCAACTTTTTAAAAATTATTCTGGGACTTTGGTTGTGGTTCAGTGGTAGAGCACTTGCCTAATATGTGTGAGGCCCTGGGTTCGATCCTCAGCACCACATATGAATAAACAAAGTAAAAAATTCACCGGCAACTAAAAAATATTTTTAAAAATTATTCTGTTAGCTGCTGGTACAGCTCTGCAAATTATCTAGTAAATCAGCTATTTAGTAGTTTTTACTCATTATTTCTATTAACAGGAGATGGTTCAATCTTGGGAATAATTGTTTCAAGAATGCATTTTAAATTCAATGGAAGTCCTATTTTTGTGCTTGTTATAATAATATATCTTTACTAACTTTGCCAAACTAATGATCTTAAAATTTATATTTCATGAGTCAAAGAAACTCATTCTATCCCAGGTAACAGTATTTGTTTGTTTCTTTCTTTCTTTTATAAATGACTTCTAAGTTTCATATTTTAGTGGTTGGTTGTATTTATTACATTTGACTGAGCTGAGAATAGTTGCCTCATACATGGGAAGAAGTTAACATATGTATTACTACTGATCACTAAGTTAGAAGAGATTTCAGCTTTCACTCACACAGCAAAAGCTTCAGGCAAAGTGCTCTAACTCTTTGTTGATTTCAAAAGAAATCAACCCCCAACCAGAGGAGATCCTTTCTGGTGGGTCTTAGGTAAGTAGAGGTGTTTTTACTCAGAAAACCTTACAGAGGAGCTACTTTGTGAAAAATTGCCCCAGATTTCTTTAAAAAGCTTAAATTCCATCATCTGAGATTGTATTTCAGATGCCCTTAAATCTTCAAAGCCCTTAAATCTTCAAAAAGGATCTCTTACAATACAAATTCCTAGAAGAGTTAATCCTTTAAACCAAAAGAACTGTTATCATCTTCATTAACAATTTAGAGATGAGATTGGCCAAGCAGATAAAAGGAGGACCACAGAGACCACCCCCCCAAAAAAATTTAACCAATTATTTCAACAATTTTACCTATAATCTACCCTCATACAATTTCAGATATTAAGTGACTAAGAAATATGAGCCCATACTATCTTTTAAAATATTGATAATTCTAGGTAATATCTTATTTATAGATAACTCTTCTCTTAGACACACTTTTTTATTCAGTGAACTTTCTAGAGTTGTTTCCTCCTAGAAATTCATGACTGTTACCCAGGGGAATGGTCCTTTTTTGTTTTTGTTTTTTCCTCCCATCCATCTAGAACTAGCTATTATCCCCCCACACGCCCATGCTGGGAATGGAACTCAGCACCTTGTACATGCTAGGCAAGAGATCTATTGCTGAGTTACATCCCAATGCCAAACTAGCCATTATTTTAATTTTCATCATAATCATATCCTTGATTTCTAAATTTTACTCCCTATATGTTTATCCTTCAATAACGCAGTTTAGTTTTACCCACTTTATAACTTTTTCTAAGGGGAGATCATATTGTACGCTCTGTCTTGTATCTTCTGCCCCAGGTTGTTGCTGATAGTGGTTTGTTCATTTTCATTTCAGTATAATTTTCCATTTTATAAATATGCTACAATTTATTCCTCCCTTTTATAGCTAATGAGTAATTATGATGTTTCCTTTGAGGACTACTATGAATAACTCAACAATTTTGAATTGTTCAACAGGAACTGTAGTAAACATGTAGTAAGCATGGTGTATTTCTAGTTGTAGAATTGGTATGTCACAGGATATGCATGTCTTCAACTTCACTTTATAATGCCAACTAATTTCCAAAGTGGCTATGCCAATTTACACTGCCACTATGAGTGTATATGAGAGATCCTTTCGCTTCTTATACTGGTCAAAATTTGATACTGCCAGGGTAAATCCAGTGATGTGTACATGCATTCAAATCTGTATAGCCCTATTAGAAATGAGATTGAGCACCTTTTTTCATATATCTTATCAACCATTTGGACACTCACTTTTGTGAAATGTCTTTTCCCTTTTTGGCCCTGGGAAAGTGGGATTGTCTTTTGGTTGTTGTTGTTTGTTTAAAGGAGTTCTTTATTCTGGATATTGGTGCTATAGTTTGCTATATATCTTCATCCATCCCTGTGTCTTGTCTTTACAGTCTTTTCATAGTATTTTTTTGACACTTCCTCTCAACGTGGTCATTTTTTTTTCCTTTATGTTTAGTGCTTTGTTATGTTTCATTTAATAAATCATTTCCTACTCTTGACATATTCTTTCATTATCTCTGAAAAGCTGCATTGTTTTTACTTTTGAAGTCATTAATCATTAATCCACCTGGAATTAATGTTTCTCTATGACACTAAATTCAAAAATAATTTTTTGTTGTTCAATATAGACACAAAATGGTCTGGCATCATTTGTCGAAAAGAACAAGAAGAGATTCTTCAGAGCTGTTTTTTTTTTTTTTTTTTTTTTTTTTTTATTTGTTTTTTTATTTGTTTCTTATTTGTACTAGAGACCAGGGATCCTAAACCATTGAGCTTAGAGAGATCTTGTCCAAAATTTTTTTTTAATTTTATTTTTTTATTTTTGAACAAGGTCTCACTAAGTTGCTGAGGCTGGCCTCAAACTTGTGATCCTCCCACCTTAGCCTCCCAAATCCCTGGGATTGCAAGCATGCACCACCATATGCTGTTTTGTTTTTCCTTTAATGCAGATGTAGGAAACTTCTGGCCCTGGATTTAGTTACTTTCAGCTCATAAAGAATGTAACAACAAAAACTCTATTTATTCCAATAGATCCTAAAATTCAAAAGAGTTTTTTTTTTCTTTTAATATTGTTAGTTATGATAATTTAAAAAGAAGCTAATTATAGAAATAGGTTTTTCTATCTAAAACCAAGATCTGGCATGCCTTATTAATAATATATAAAATCAATGGGGGAGCCAAGCATGGTCCTGTGTACCTGCAGTCCCAATTACTTGGAGACCTGAGGCAGGATTATCTCTTGAGCCCAAGAGTTTCAGACCAGTGAGACCAGCCTGGGCAACATTTAAAAAAAAAAAAATGAACAAAAAATAGTCCTGGGCTTATCACCTTAAATCTAATCAAATTCAATAAAAACTTAAAGAGTAAAATATTTTAAAACACTGGATTTATGTCTAACATTTATGCCTGTTTAATTCTGTACTTATTTATTTTCAGTCTTTATATATGAAATTAGTTTTGACATTTTTATTCTCAAGATTTGGTAGGATTGAGGCTCTGTCTCTGTCTAATAGACTCCATCATTACAGCATCTTCTTTACAACTACCAATGGTCATCTTATTTGAAGAGCTCAATATTTAGCCAAAATTTACATGATCTCTATTTCTTTCATTCTCTGAACATTTTCTAACTAGAGAGAAGCCTGATCTTTCTTTCTTCTCCTGATTCCTCTAGTCTGGGTTTCTTCAGACTCAACAGTCCTAAAATCTTTATTTTATCCTTAATGTTCTGCCAGGTTGCACGCGACTAAAACACTCAGGGGTCACTCCAGGGGAACTGGGCTAACTGGGCTGTGCGAAATAATCACACAAGAGACAGAAATACCTTTTTCATTGGGGGTGCTGTGACGGCTCCTCTGACCTGAAGGGTCTGCAGAAAGAGAGAGAGAAAGAGAGCCTGTGCTGACTCCTTTTATTGAGGAGAAACTATTCAAATGAGACAAGAGGTCAGGTTTCAAGGGGCTGAGTCTAGCTTCATGATGTCTGCTGGTAGCAGGTTGACTGACATCTAGGAAGGCCACAACCAAGGGCAGAGTAAGAGAAGGGGACATACAAAGGGCACTTCCATGGAACATTCTATCCCAAACAGGGCAAGGGGTAATATTACAAAGGAATAGGTGAGCATAGCTCCACCCATGGGGATGTGGGAAGGCATGCCTATGCAGGAGACACAGTCGATTGCACCCTAAAGACAGGGGTATCATCTGGATTCCCCACACAACCAGACCACAGAGTGACCAACGATGCCACACCAATCAGAAGAGGAGACAGACATGCTAGTTGGCCTCCCACAATGTTCTAATATCATACATATTTCCTTGTCATCTTTGTTCTTCTGAATGAATTACTTGATATTGTGAATCATAAAGTTGACCAAGAGAAAGTAAAATAAACTATCACCTTCCTTACTTCAGATCTAATACTTTCATTGATGGATTTACTCTTTGGAAGCCACTTTCACTTTTTTGCTGTTTCTGTAGGCCATTCACAACTGGCCACAAAAATGATATAAAATGTTTAATACACTATAAAATAGCATTTTGTTCTCATTTTTAAAGTGATCTAATGTTTCTATATTTTTCTCACTCTTAAAAAATAACCTTGCCAAGACCAGGTGCCACGGTACACACCTGTAATCCCAGTGGCTGTGGAAGCTGAGACAGGAGGATCCTGAGTTCAAAGCCAGCCTCAGCAAAATCGAGGTGCTAAGCAACTCAGTGAGAGCCTGTCTCTAAATAAAATGCAAAGTAGGGTTGGGGACGTGGTTCAGTGGTTGAGTGCCCTTTAGTTCAATTCCTGATACCCCTCCAAAAAAATAAATAATAAAATAACCTTGCCAGGCATGGTGGCACACACCTATAATCCCAGCTACTTGGGAAGCTGAGACATGAAGATTGTAAATTCAAGGCTAACCTAGGTGTTATGGTTTGGATGTAAGGTGTCCCCAAAACCCTCATATGAGACAATGCAAGAAGGTTCAGAGAAGAAATTATTGGAGAACTTTAACCCAATCAGTGAACCTGATAGGATTGGCTGAAGGAGGTGGGGCATTGGGGATATGGCTTTGGAATATGTATTTATATCTGGCAAATGGAGTCTCTCTCTGTTTTCTGATCATCATGTGAGCCCTTCCTTCTGCTACACTCTCTGCCATGAAGTTCAATCTCACCTGGAGCCCCGAGGCACTGTGCCAGATTTCTATGGACTGAGGCCTCTGAAACTGTGAGCCCTCAAATAAAGTTTTCCTCCTCTACAATTGTGTTGATCCGGTCTTTTATTCACAGCGGCAAAAACCTGACTAAAACACTGGGCAACTGAGGCTTTGTCTCATAAAAGTGGGGTGGGGATGTTGCTCAGAGGTAGATCGTCCCTGAGTTCAATCACAAGTAACACAAAAAAACAAAATAAATAATAATTTAAGTTTAATTAAAAACAATTCAATTATGTTACTTGTTTCTTACAGATGATCCCAAATGTATTAAAACGCACATGCACGCACACACACACACACACACAATTTCTTTTTTATTTTTCTTTGGTCCTGGGGATTGAACAATTGAGGGGCACTTGCCCACTGAGCCACATCCCTATCCCTGTTTTGTATGTTATTTAGAGACAGGGTCTCACTGAGTTGCTTAGCACCTTACTTTTGCTGAGGCTGGCTTTGAACTCATAATCCTACTGTCTCAACCGGCCGGTGGCTGGGATTATAAATGTACACCACCACACCCAGCTACACACACAATTTCGTGAGAAGAAATAGAGCCACTTCTAATAGAATATTTATCAAACAGTAATATTTTACTCTAACATGCAAGATAGAGATTTTTTGATCACTTTGTTTTCTTCAGAACTTTTTTTTTTAAGTGGAAGGAGAAAATTGTTTCTCTGCTTATTCATGGTTTTCAGCATGTGTATGGGACAGCATATTCCCTCCTAGACTTGTTTCTAATAGTCATCATTTTGAAGTCTTTTTTATTCAATCCATAGGGTTTTTTATTTGGGAACAATTATAACTGATGATCCAAAAAAACACAATTCTGCCTAGCAAAATCCCATTATTCCATGTACTTGAGTCCTGCGTCCCAACCCGCCAGCAGGCAGGGTACACAGAACCCTGTTATGAAGCAGTTCCACACGAGTGCCTGCTTCTCCCTTGTGTTCTCCATGGCTGGAAATCACCTCTTTGAAAAACACAATGCTATGCTGAATGTGCACTTTTCATTAAACTGTGACCTGTTTCCAGGCTGGGATCTGTGCTCCACATTCAACTAACCCTTTGGCCAAATTCACACCCACATATTTTGGACATTCTTCTGGCCTAAAACTGCACCCAGAGCATCTGTTCTGTGCAAAGGATTAATGAGGAAAAAAAAAAAATATGTGTGCAAGTTAGAAGTCAGTCTAGCTACTGCACATCCTTCTGACGCTTGGTCAACCCACAAAATATATGAGACAGCCATCAGCCAAAGTGCAGTGTAAGTGGCTACTTTTAAATCTTAAACATTTTACGTTACAGATGGGAAGTCAAGGGGTGGGGGAAACAAAAAGAAGCCTTAAAAACATTTTCTATTTTAGTCCCTTGCCATTTATAACCTCTGTAGGATGTTCTATTACAATCAAAAGTCTAAGGGCTGCCAGGTGCAGTGACATATGCCTATAAACTCCAGTGGCTGAGGAGGCTGAGGCAGGAGGATTGCAAGTTCAAAGCCAGCCTCAGCAATTTATGGAGGCCCTAAGGAACTTAGCCAGACCCTATCTCTAAATAAAATATAAAAAGGGCTGGAGGGGCTGGGGTTGTGGCTCAGCGGTAGAGCACTTGTCTAGCACGTGCAAGGCCCTGGGTTCAATCCTCAGCAACACATAAAAATAAATAAAATAAAGGTATTGTATTCAACTACTTCTAAAAAAAATAAATAAATTTAAAAAAAAAAAAAAAGGGTTGGAGGGCTGGGGAGAGCTGGGGATATAGCTCAGTTGGTAGAAGGCTTGCCTAGCATGCGTAAGGCCCTGAATTCAATCCCCAGCACAACAGGAAAAAAAAAAAAAAAGGGCGGGGATGTTGCTCAGTGGTTAAGAACCCTAGTTTTAATCCCACGTACCAAAATAAAGTCTAAGGGCTGGGAATATGGTTCAGTGGTAGAGCAGTTACCCAGCATACTTGAGGCCCTGGGTTTAATCCACAACATTGGAAAAGAAAACAGAGTCTGAAAAATGTTTGGGTTTTTAATTTTTTCAAAGGTGAAAAGAACAGGAAATACAGTTTTAAAGCTCACAGGGAAAAGAGAAAAAACAGCTTGTGTACCTTTCCCTTACCCAGACCTCTCTTTTCCTCCTCTCTCTGTATCACTTCTAGAATACATAAATAAATAAATAAAAGGGAAGCTGGGGTTATAGCTTCATGGTCTCTGTGGTAGAGAATATGTTTAACACATGTAATCCCCATCATTAACAATAACAAAAAATAAGGCTGGTACAAATATATATTTTTTTTTACTAATTAATGAAATGTAAAGAGAACACTAAAGACTATGGACTAGAAGATATTATTCTCTAATAAAATCTCCCAACTTAAATTACATAAAACTTCAGCCAAAATTTCATTTACTTATACAGAGTTAAATAGTCATTAAGAAGACGGAAGGAGCCCCATCTATTTTTGCTTCCGGAGATGAGTTTAGGGAATGTATATAAAGGGAACTCCTCTTTCTAAGCAAGTTTTAACATTTTTCTCTATTCCCTCCCACTATATTCCAGGGCCATTTGTCAGCAAGGCTGGGAGGAACCAACACCTTCACACATGCTATGGTACAACCCAGGCAACTCTTTTGACCAAGAAGACTCTGTTCTGCCCCCCTGCAGCAACCATCTCTCTTAATGTCCTGTTGGTGATCTTGATGAGTTGGTTATTCTTCAGAGCACTGTGTGCTTGGAATAACTACTATGATTGCCTCTAATTCTCCCTTCTGATCCATCAAGACAGAATTAAGTGTCCTGTCCACCTCTTCACCCTCTACACTTAGGCAAGAATAAAACCTAAGAATTGATCGGTAAGCAGTTCTTGATTGGGTTCCCACTCTCCTTCCCCAAGAGTATATATTAGTAGAAATACTGATAGAACTTTGTAAACAAAGCAATTTCGGGGCTGGGGTTATGGCTCAGTGGTAGAGCACTTGCCTTGCATGTGTGAGGCACTGGGTTCAATCCTCAGCACCACATAAAAATAAATACATAAAGTTAAGGTATTGTATCCATCTACAACTAAAAAAATATTTAAAAAAAAAAGAAAGCAATTTCAGCTATAATGTACCTCCACAACATTGGTCAAAGATACAGTGAAGATAACACTACAAAAAGAAAATCTAAGTTTAAAAGAAAGCAAACATTAATTCCCAAAATTCAGCTTTCTATTCCTGACCCAGCAGAATTCCAAAGCAGCTTCAGTCCATTGTGATAGTAATCTCTTAAAAAAAGGAAACACAAAATATTTTCCAGTGTTTCCCTTTTCCTTAAGAGTCAGAAATTGATTGTGTACATTTTAAATAATTTTCACTAATTTTTTCATGTTTTTATTATTTTTTTTAAATGTGTGTGTGTATATATATATATATATATATATATATATATATATATATATATATACATTTTTTTATTTTTTAGCTGTAGGTAGACACAATACCTTTATTTTTTTTTATTTGTACGGGGTGCTAAGGATCAAACCCAGGGCCTCACACATGCTAGGCGAGGGCTCTACTGCTGAGCCACAACCCCGGCCCTCATGGTTTTAATTTAAAAGGATATCTTTTTAATATCAGTGAACGTGGATGGGAGGCAGAATTAACAAATCTAAATGCTGACTCTTTTTCAGTTAGCAGAGCAAAAGACAGCAGTTTTGCTGAAAGTATTATCCCAGAGCACCCCCTTCTGGCAAAATGTACTAAGAAGTGAATCCACGGAAAAAGTGGAAAAGTGTTCAATATAAGGAGATAGATATTGCTTTTCTACTTTTAAGAACTTTTCTCTTTTTTTAATGAGAAATTAGAAGTCATCATGGCATTCAAAAGAACAGTTAACTTTAGATTTAGAAGTTTAATTTTATAAGTAGATTTATTTACTTTTCCAACAAATAACTGTCTTCATCCTAAAAGAACATGGAACCCTATACTTGCATGGCAGGCTAAACTAACCCAGTTTTTGTACTGCTGACAAGCTGAATTCTCAGATGGATTTCTTCTACCACCAGATGAACTTGCAATATTTTATGAAGTGTCATCTTTCATCAAACCATTCCTACTCATTAACCCCTGAATTCCTCTTGGACACCAGTTTTATAGCCAGTTTGGGCTATGAACACCATATAAGCTGTTATTCATTAGCAAGATCACTGATTCCTATTGTTAAGATCATGAATGGCCACAGCTATAAACATCGATCCCCAGAGGGTTTTTGATACAGCTGAAAAGACAAGAAGTGATTAAATAATTCTGAACCAAGCAGGCAACTGTCTACATAATTCAGCTGGACAAGAAATCTACATATAACTTATTTTCCTGTCATCCTTTCTTGTTTTGTTTATTTTATTTGTGGTGCTGAAGATCATACTCAGGGCCTCAGGTATGCTAGGCAAGCACTCTACCATTGAGCTATAGCCCCAGACTTTCCCCCTGTTATCTTTTTTAAGGGACAAGTTCTTGCTACGTTGCCCAGGCTGGCCCCAAACTCCGGGGCTCAAATGATCTTTCTGCCTCAGCCCCGAGTAGCTGTGACCATAGGCATCACAGGCACTATAGTGTCTGGCTATTTTTTGTTATCTTTTAACCCATTTATTTAGACTTTCTAAGTACCCTATATGTTCTCTATGCTCCTATATTTAATATTATAAAAAGGCATTGAATTAAAACATGCTTGAACAGGAACTAATATGATAAGAGTTAGGTTTGATAGCATCTTTAAATGCTAATCAAGAAAACAGAATGGTGGCACATACCTGTAATCCAAGCAATTGGGAGGCTAAGGTAGGAGGATTGTAAGTTCAAGACCTGCCTCAGCAAATTAGGGAGATCCTCAGCAACTTAATAAGATCCTGTCTCAAAATTTAAAAAAAGCTGAGGATATAGCTCAGTGGTACAGCAACCCTGGGTTCAATCCCCACTACCTCCAGAAAAAGAACAGATTAGAAGCTGGGTGCTGTTGGGCATGCCTATGAATCCCAGCTACTCAAGAGACTCAGGCAGGAGGATTGCAAGTTCAAGGCCAGTCTGGACAATTTAGTGAGACCCCCTCATCCAAAATAAAAAGGGCTGGGGATATAGTTCAGTGGTAAAGTGTTTAACAGCATGTGCAAGGCCCTGGGTTGGATTTCCGGTACCAAAAAAATAAAAATAAAAAGAGTGAGAGTATTAGGCATTGAGTTTCTCTATTTCTTTGAGAAAACCATTCTTACTGTTAATCAACAATTACTTTATGCCATGGGCACATTATAACTGACAATAGCACAGTTCCTAAAAGTACAGGTCCAACTAAGGAAGCCTGAACCCTGAGAGTTAGATGAGATCTAGATGTTAAACATGGGACCAAAGCCAGGAGGTAGTAACTTGTGAAACAGTTTTATAGGTACAGACTATACACCAGGCTGCAGAGAGCCCACCTTATCATTACACTTAAAACTTTACACACATTCTAGGTGATTGTTCACCTTCACTTGTATTTTCCAAGGGCCTCTTTTACACTTATGATACCAAAATCTCTATTTCCAACCCTAATCTCATACCTATTGGTCAGTTTCACCTGAATAAGCTAGAGGTACCAGATTTATTGTGTCCCAAACAAAACTCATGAATTTAACTGCTTCCTCCAGACCTTCTCCTTAAGAATTTGTGAAGTATTCATCTGTCCAGGTGCCCCATTAAAAAAAGCAGTAGTTGGGCTGGGGATGTGGCTCAAGTGGTAGTGTGCTCGCTTGATGTGTGTGAGGCACTGGGTTCGATTCTCAGCACCTCATAAAAATAAAAATAAAGATATTATGTCCATCTAAAAACTAAAAAATAAAATACTTTTAATAAAGCAGAAGTCACCTTAAATATTGCCAATCACTAGATGCTATCACTTCTGATTTTTCATCTCTCAGAATCACACACCTTTATTTCCCCTGTCACTATCTTAAGTCAAGTCTTGGTTTCTCCCTGAAATACTATGATAACATTTTAGCATCATTACCTCTAGCTTTAGCCCTTACCCCCATCCCATTCATAATCTATATCACTTGGGATTTTCTCAAAAGGTAAGTGTTTATGTTGCTTTCCTAATTAAAAGCCTTCACTGTTCCCCCATCAGTTACAAGGAAAAAACTTAGATGCTCTATATCATAGCATAAAATAGCAACCTGGCTTTTCTCCCCTATCCATCCATCTATCCAACATAATTCATTTTTGTCTAAATGTGTGTGTGTGTGTGTGTGTGTGTGTGTGTGTGTGTGTGTACTGTAGGTACATTATTAATCCCACCATAGCAGAGGAGCTAACTCAGTCCTGGGAAGGTATAGAAAATTGTCTTAGAGAGCTTTTCACCTCAGCTTAGGATGGGTAAGAGTTAATCCAAAAAAGGAAGAGGATGTTCTAGGAAGAGGGAACAGCATACACAAAGGCTCAGGAAAGAAATGATCTTGATGTGAGGAAAAGAGAAAAAAAGTAAGACTGGAGATGTAGCTGAGCACTGTGGCACATGCCTGTAGTCCTAACAACTCGGGATTCTGAGGCAGGAGGATCACAAGTTCAAAGTCAGTCTCAGCAACTTAGTGAGGCCACAGCTGGGGGTGTGGCTCAGTGGTTAAGTGCCACTGGGTTCAAACCCTGGTACCCTATTCTCTCACCAGAAAAACAGTGCCCAGAACATAAAGTGTGGAATACTCACTACCTCATTCTATCTAAAGGCCCATAACTTCAAATTATTTATAATTCTAAGAAACCATTTTTTTAAAAAAGTCAGTCTCTTGGGCTAGTCTATCCATAAACTGATCTTTGGTCCTTCTCTAGAGAAATGTTAGTTTTAAGGGACTCCAGCCACTTTTAACCTGTGATGAATCTTGCTTCATTTAAATGTACCTCCCCACATTTCGACCTGCCCCAGTCTTGACATCAAAGCTCATTGAAGTTGACCTCACATCCAAACGGCCCTGGGTAACTGAATTGCTGATCTCCTAATTTCTTTTATTCAGTGCTGGGAATCCCACCAGGACCTCATATGCTTTAATTATGTAATTTCAATGGCCTGTCCCTCCACCAGCAATGACAGCTCCTGATTCCAAAATTTCCTGGAAACTACCAGGAAAGACCAGTAGAGGTCACTTTACTGTTATGTGCAAAGGGAATATCGGAGCTCTGCTACTTTTCAAAAGGTTATGAAATAGTGTTATGTTGACATTCTAAGAAAAGAGCAAGTTAGAGAGTAATGACATCTTCTCCAGGCCATAGTACAAAATGCTCCCAGAATTTCAAAGCTCATTAGGCTGAAAGTGTTTATTGAAATTATGGAAAACTGAGAAGAAATGAGTGTATCACTTCTCAACATACATTTTTACTACTTACAGCCTTCATCCCAGATCAGAACTCATACAACTACAGAAAGGCATCGGAGCAGGCAGAGCTCCTAATTTAAAGACCTTAATCTCATTGGAAGGTTTATGATCCTCTCAGGTTATGTGACTATTTCTGAGGAGAGAAAGACAGATCCATGAAGAGGTGAAGAGTGAGGGTTGAGGGGAGAGAGAGAAAAAAAAATAAAATTATTTTGTTGTTGTTTAGGCAGCTCTCTGGGGCCTCACACAAACTATGCAAGCCTTCTACCACTGAGCTAATTCCCAGCACGACCACCCCACCCCTTTTTAAAACTCTTTCCTGACACCAAAGAAAATTCAAGGAGAAATTTGGACTCAGAAACCCCTCCAACTTTAACTCTAAGATTATCTCAATTAGACAGAAACAGATCAAGGGATTGGTATTTAAGTCCCAGTTTTTTTAGAAAGAGCTGAAAGGCAGAACTGATAGGCTAGCATAAGCCTCAGCATTCACCACCAAACTAAAAAGAACAGAATAAATGATAATTGCCAGTAGTAAGGTATGCGGGCTGAAAACAAAAGGAAGATAAATGAGAAGGCTCACCAGGATTTGAAACCCCAGGGCTAGGGACAAATGGGGATCACTGACATAGAAAAAGGGCTGGAACCCCCAGTGAGATGCAGATTTGTTTGAAGCTGGGTGACCAGCTCCTGGAGATAGGAGTCCCCAGGGGCCAGCCCTCCCCTCCCCCACCACTCTGTGTGAGCTCACAGTTCTTCATCCTTCTGGGCAGTTGCCTCATAGGGATTTAAACAGACCAAAATGGACCGCTTCAGATGAGGCTTGCTTGCTCTTGGTGTGAAGTCTGAGAATTCAGAAAGGCCTGAAGTTTCAACAGGTGAGCCAGAAAAGAATTTGGGGGAACTGTGATTTATTTCTATTCCTTTAGGAATCAAAGGTTTAGGCTTTAACATGCACTTGGGTAGGCCTGGAGTTTAGGACCCTTTGAAAAACAAAGGCCTTTGTTTTTGACCAACAATTATTCCAGACCTTCCCATCTATCAATTAAAACTGATTCATTAACAATATCTAGCAAAAGTACTGTCATTCTGAAGGTGTCCTTGTACCTAACAATTACAGAGATGGAATGTCCTCTCACAGCACCTACATCAGAACTTGTCAGGCTTAAGGAAAGAACTTAGTTTTATACTGTCTCAAAAGCAAACAAATTAGAAACCCTAGACTGGAATCATCTTTTTGAGGGGGGCGGGGGAGATACCAGGATTGAACTCAGGGGCACTGAACCACATCCCCAGCCCTATTTTGTATATTATTAGAGTCATGGTCTCACTGAGGACTTAGCCCTCGCTTTTGCTGAGACTGGTTTTGAACTTGCAATCCTCCTGCCTCAGCCTCCCAAACCACTGGGATTACAGCCATGTCCCACCTGCCCTGCCTAGAAGAGAATCATCTTAAGGAAACTAGAAGCAGAGTCCAACCTAAGAGCAGCTGTCCTCCACAAGTTCTTGCAAGTCAAAGGATCAAACAGGCACCACTGTCTACGAGAACTTGGGAAAAGATGAACCTAATTGATACTTTAAAGCTAAATAACATCCAGTAGACAAGGCAAGTTAACAGAAAAAAATTAATTAATTAATCAAGAACCTGTAAGACTGAGTCTAGCTCCAAAACATTCTGTGGGCTTCTGCAATGGCTTGCCCTACCTTCACCAGAGACACTCCATTTGACCTGGCATTCATCAATTGCAATGAAAAGAGCAAGGGTTCAAAGTCCAAGCATCCATTCCACATGAACTCTATGTTCTAATGGCAATTTTGAAGAGTTATTTAAGCTCAGTTTCTTCATCTGTAAAATGGGAATAAACTATGCCTTGTTAGGATTAGGAACATGATAGGTAGCAAACAAATGGAGTGAGAGAGTGTGAGTGTGTGTCTGTGTGTATGTGTGTGTGTGTAAATTATCCCAGCCTCCCTCTGATACAACAGAGTACAATGTATTACACAGAAAGCACTGAAAAATATGAGTGTATATATAACATAGTAATTCATAAATCTTAAATAATGATAGAAAGCATATCAAGGAACTAGCCACAGTGTGGAAATGCTTGTAACCCTAGTGATTCTGGAGGCTGAGACAAGAGAGTTATAAGGCCAGTCTCAGCAACTTAGCAAGACCCTGTCTCAAAATAAAAAATAAAAAGGGCTGGGGATGTCACTTAGTTGTACAACATCCCAGTACCAAAAAGTATATCAAGGGCCCACTTCAACTAGTAGAAACTACAAAATAAGTCTAAGGCTTGTTCCAGATCTATTGAAATTGCTCTTTTAATTACTTAAGAATTCAATAAGAAGCCACCAGAAGACTAATTTCCACTCAACATCAAGAAAAGTTGTTAGTGGTCCTAAAAAAGTTTTAGTGATCCTAAAACAGAAGGAAGGGTTGCATCAGAAAACTGTGAGTCCCCAGTTGCTCTGGGTAAGACAAGAACACCAGGAAGAAGAGAGAGGAATGGAAGGGCTTACAATGTCCAGATCAACTGCTGGTCTGGGCTTTACAACCCTAAAATCTCTTTGCTAGAAAATAACAGAAGGACTTTCTACTGCAAAAAAATGACAATCTTAATCTACCCACATTTTTGCTAATTTACCAGTATCTTTCCATACTGTTTGCACTAACTAGTAAAGGGGGGAAAGTCTGCATTTTCTGCTTATTTACAATTATTCCTAAAAGCACTAAGTCATAGGGTTCAGAAACCTAGATCCACAGAAATGGCTTAAAAAGCAAAAATCACATTAATAATATTTTTTTAAAAAATTAGAATTTTTCAGATTGTCTACTCAAAAACAAATCTTTTTGTGTATATTTGAACATAACTTTCCAGTTGATATTCTTTTTTAAAATTTATTTTTAGTTGTATTTGGACACAATACCTTCATTCTATTTATTTATTTTTATGTGGTGCTGAGGATCAAATCCTGGAGCTCGTACATGCTAGGCGAGCACTCTACTGCTGAGCCACAACCCCAGCCCTCCAGTTGATATTCTTAATGAAATATTTGCCCCTTTTCCATAAGAATTCTAAGAAAAGCAAAAACATTTCTTGTCAGAGCATTTAGAGGCCTATTTATGTAAGTTTTTAAAAGTTCAAATAAGTTAGTGTCATCCAACAGATATTGTGTGTGGCATAGCTAGACTTCAGGCAGAAAGCCTCCCTTGTCTCAATGTGTGTGTAGACTAGGGCACAGAGACATAGTGGAAGTGGTCCAGGAATCTCTGGAGTAGGACTGCTGTATCCACATCCTGGCATTGACACCTTCTAGTTACATGATCTGAAATACGTTGCTTGTTTTCTCTGGACTCTAATGTTTCACCTCTAAGTGGAAATGATAATGTACACTTTATGGGTTTATCATAAGGATTAAATGACAAAATACCTATGAACTGCTTAGTATAGTTCTTGGCATATATAGTAGTGCTTATGAAATAATTGCTACCATTGATATATAGTTCCCTATGTATGGGAGATATGTTTTAAATGTCGCCCTTTTAAAATATCTACAAATGAAATTTTCATTATAAAGATGACTATGGAAATGACTAAAAGAGAATTTTAAAAAAACATTTGGGGCTGGGAGATATAGCTCAGTGGTAGAACACTTGTCTAGCATGTGGCAGGCCCTGAGTTCCATACCTAACACGACAAAAAACAAACAAAACAAAAATATTAATCATTTCTAATCCTATTAGAGAAAAGGTAGTTAACATTTGGTGTACTTCCTACCAGTCCTTGTCTTTTACCTAGCGGGGAACCATATGTACACAGTTGGTAAGATGACCAGAATTTACAGTGTGAGATTATGTGATACTTCCTTCTGTAGTGCAGTTCCCATAAACACCACTTTGAAAACTCCATTTTCCTCTTTGAATTCTTTATTTTCCTTTATCTTTAAGAATTTACTATCTAGGAAGAAAGAAAATACTGCTGTGAAACCTCCTGGCTTGCTCCAAGAATATTTTACCACTAAGCTATACCCCCAGCCGTTTTCTTAATTTTTATTTTGAGACAGGGTCTTACTAAATGGCCCAGACTGGCCTCAAACTTGGAATTCTCCTGCCTCAACCTTTCTCTAACAACCTCAAGAGGTACGCTCTCCTTATATATTCACAACTTCCCTTTCCCCTCTCTCTCCTGTACCCAAGTTCCTGGACTCATCTGACTCCACAGCCTGGCCTGCATAATTCCTCCCTGGATTGTTGTGTAGAGTCATATTTAGAGATGATGGAGCTTCTTTCTACAGGTTTTTGGGTTTTTTTGCTGTGTTGGCGGGTCGGGGGTGGGGTTTACTGGGGATTGAACCCAGGGCCTTGTGCATGCAAGGCAAGCACTCTACCAACTGAGCTATATCTCCTACAGGTATTTCCTTAAGTGATTTTTAACTATACAAAGCTTCACAGATATAATTACCTATTTGTCCTCATATTATGTATGTAACAAATGAAACTTGAATCTAGATATTCAAAATTGATTGTTCTCTACTCCATAATGAGACACAGTGGTTGTCAGAGTTAAGGATCATCAACTTCTACCATCTAATCTAGTACTATTAACTCTGTAGTTGCTTATTCTTACTGTAGTTACTGCTATTTTCAGCAATAAAATATAGTCACCATAATAATAAAGTACTCTTGCCACAAACAGCAATCACCTACCATTTATTGTGCGCTGTACACAATTGGCTGTCTATTACATTTTACATATATTACCTCATTCAATCCTCAAAATAACTCTGTAAGACCTCCTGTTTTGCATGGGAAGATTTAGATGAAAATCTATTTGATTCCAAAACCACTGAATTTTATTTCAGTTCATACCCTGAAAACCTCTGAGTCACACCTATCTCAGGAGTTTTCTCACATAATATTTCACAATACAGTAACATAATCTTTTAAGAGTTGCTGGGTACAGTGGTGTTCACCTGTAATCCCAGCAGCTCAAGAGGCTGAGGCAGGAGGACTGAGAGTTCAAAGCCTGCCTCAGCAATTTAGCAAGGCCCAAAGCAACTCAGTGAGACTGTCTCTAAATAAAACAAAAAAGGGCTGGGGATGTGGCTCAGTGGTTAATTGTCCTTGAGTTTAATCCCCAGTACCAAAGCAAAAAGAATCATGCTAACATTTTACAGAGCTAAAGGCAAAAGACTTGTAAAAACTGTCTGGAAAGGCAGTGCTCTATGAGAGAGTATAGTTTCTGGAGGGAAACAAGAAATCTATCCAACCAGCCAAACTGGCCAAATCAACACTGGCTACTAATATAAGATGCAACAGGTAGAGCCAGCACCATTAGAGCCTCACAAAAACAGGTCGATAAAAAAAGTACTTCATGAAACCAAAGCTCTTGGAGAAAATGCAAGATAGACCAGTGCATCACTAAGCACTACTACACTTTGACTGACAAAATTACACAGAGGTTCTTGGTGAAACATTTTCCAGCCCATTTGCTGGGGTAACAAATCTATGCATTTTGTTATAAGGGCTGAGAACAGAAAAGCTCACTTTACAAAATGCTCCAGGAAAAGATATTTGTTAATCCTTTTTCCTGTGATGTGTGGTCTCCAAGCACCCCCCTCCCCCAAAAAAAAGAAAACAAGAAAAAAAAATTTAAGGAATATCTGTCTACAGTGCTCATCTCTGACCCTCATTCTTTTTTTTCTTTTTTCTTTTTTTTTTTAATATTTATTTTTTAGTTTTCGGCGGACACAACATCTTTGTTTGTATGTGATGCTGAGGATCGAACCCGGGCAGCACGCATGCCAGGCGAGCGTGCTACCGCTTGAGCCACATCCCCAGCCCTGACCCTCATTCTTGTTCCCCAGTCTGCCTGAAATTTCTGGATGGTGTCAGACACTCATAAAACAACTTCTCTGATGATAGCTCAGAAAGCCTGACTGGAGAGCACAGAACATAGAGTATACACATATATTCACATACATCTGCATGCAGGTACATGTGAGATGGCCAGCAGGACACGCACAAAGGATTGGGAGGGCAGGGCTAAGGTTGTAGCTCAGCAGCATAGCACTTGCCTCACATGCACAAGACCCTAGGTTTAATTCAGCACCACATACAAACAAAGATGTTGTGTCTGCCAAAAACTAAAAAATAAATATTAAAAAATTCTGCCCCCCCCCTGAAAAAAAAAGGAAAAAATCTAGGGCTGGGGTTGTAGCTCAGTGGTAAGAGTGCTCGCCTAAAATATATGTGAGGCATGGGGTTCAATCCTCAGCACCACATAAAAATACATAAAAATAAAATCATTGTGTCCATCTACAACTAAGAAAATTTTAAAAAAATAAGAATGTAAAAACAAACACTAAGCATAAAAAGTACCTCTAGGTTTTATGGAATGAATTCTGTAATTCATTCATTCTCTTCTCTCAGCATAGTTTGTGTTGTAATTCAGAAAAAAAGTAGTTACATACCAATTAGGGATCAGAATCATTAAAATTTACGTTGTTAGTCTGCCATAGTGTAATCTTAGCTGCTGGGGAAGCAGAGGCTGAAGGACTGCAAGTTCGATGCCAACCTTGGCAATTTAGCAATACCGTCTCAAAAAAAAAAAAAAAAAAGTTACATCCCTGGAAATGTAAATTGTTTAGGAAACTAATTGCTTGCTTGGGAAAAGGGCAAATTGTCATTTCTTCCAATTTGAGGACTGTAAAAACAAGGGAAACCCCTGATACATTACTTCCATATTAGGGAACTTCTAATTTCCTTAATTCATTAGAACTTTTAAAAGTATTTTTGGCCCAGACTATATTAAGAGCTGTTGAGAAGTATACAAATGGGGCAAAAGGTTACTTTGCAAATAGAACCAGGCTCAGAATTCAGAACAAAAGCAGTGACTGCATAATAATGTACTGCTGGGTTGGGGGATGTGAATCTGGCAGCCTGGTTACCAGGAAAGCAGTCCCCCCCGGAGGTGATTGTTTCAGACAGCCCTGAAAGAGGCTGATTGTGATGATTTGCAGGAGTAAAACTTGGAGGACTTTCTACTTAGTAGATAAACATCTGCCCTGATTTAAAGATGGAAAGTGCCTGAAGTGTGAAAGACCATAAAGGGGCTCTCCTCTTAGCGGTCCAAAGGCCAGTTTGGGGAAAGACTGATTTTTGAGGATATACTAGGTAAGTTTGGGGACATCAGTTGATGAAGGTGGGAAGGGAAAGAGGCATTTTTTTTTTAATGTTATAATAAAAACTTTAGACTTGGTGAAATGGGTAAAAACAAATACGAAAATTAAAGGATAAGAATGAGGAAGACAGCTATGTAAAAATTGGATAGCAATAGGGAGGTCCTAGAGCTGGAAAGTACCATTATTTAGGCCAGGAATAAATTGGTAGCTGGGGATATCTAAAAGTTGCATAAATATTAATAGTAATAATATAAAGAAAAAACTATGCTGTAAACATTATTCTTGGGCAGGGGATGTAGCTCAATGGTAGAGCACTTGCCTAGCATGCACAAGGGCCTGGGTGCTATCCCCAGCACCACAAAAACAAAAATTTATTCTCTTTAATTACAAATGATAATCTTCACATAATTTCCCTCCAGTCTCCTCCATTCCCTCCGTCTAGTTTATAATCTTTATAAAAGATATTTTATCAAGGATGTAATGAGTACTCTCCACCTCAGCTTGTCTTTGTTTTCTTCCCAACTCAGCTCCTCCTTCATTTATTCACATCACTTTAGGCTTTAAAGACCCAATCCAAGTGCCCCCTTTTCCCCAAGCCATTTATAATCTCAAGAAATTCTCTTCTCTAGAGGAAAGGGAAATACTAGGCAATGATATCAACCAAATGAATTGTTACATAGTGTGCATGAACAAATGAATCGTACCATTAGGTATAATTGTAAAGCAAAAATAAAAATATGGAAAAATAAATTCAATAAAAGAGAAAGTCTCCTTTTTCTGAACCCCTGTTGGCTAATCAGTTTGATCACATGCAACTTGTTTCCTGATTGGAATTCTCAACCAACAATGGTCTTCATTTTATTTAACTTTTGGGGGATTGAACCTTGTACATACTAGGCAAGTGGTGCTCTACCACAGATCTGTATCCCAACCTCTATTTAACTCTTTTTTGTTTTGAAATGCTGGGGATTAACCCAGGGCCTTATACAGGCTAGGCATGCACTCTACCTTCTGAGCTACATCCCCCTTTAAGACCATTGTTTTTCTATTTTGCTTAATTACAATCATTGTAGGAGACTTAGAAAAATTAAAATCACTTGTAGTCTTAACACCATTATAGAAATTTTGGATTCCTTCTCAGTATTGCTCAATATGAATATAATATATACAAACATTTTTAAATAGTCAATTCTCTCTCTCTTTTTTTTTTTTTCCTTTGCATCTTGCTTTAAGAACCCTGATACTGCTGCTCTTCTTATTATACTTCTATTCCCTTGTGGCTCTTGCTTCCTGGTGTCATTTCTTCTCATTGTACCTTTAAACCATTTCAGTCTACCCCAACCTCTCCTTCCACCTTGCTCAGTATCTGGGCAATTTTAACAGGCTTCCCACAGATTGCCCCTAGTCCTAGAGTCCATCCAAGTCCAATAATCTTTGCAAAAGGGAGGAGGGATTATGTAGTACCAGTAAGGAATTTATGAAGAAGCCTCTTGGAACAATGGGAAAAGCAGTTGACCTGGCCTTCATCTTTCATTTAATATTTTCTGAAAATAAGATTTGATAATTATGCAATCTGCCATATGGCTATACCAGATTTGTTTAACAATTCCTATAGTGCTGTTACCGCTGTTGACTGGTGACGAGTCCTTGCTTCCCCAATGTTGAAGAATAACACCAGAGAAGCAGCGGAGGCAAGGTCAGAGTGGAAAATTATAAGTTTATTAAAGGACAGCAGAAAAGACTTCTCCCGGAGGAAGAAGGGGACCCAAGAGGTGGAATCCGTTGAAGAGCCAATGTGTTCCGCTTTTTATAGTTTTTGGTGATGAAATGTAGGTGGGAAGGTCCGAAGGGTTGGGACACAGGTGAGCCAAAGAAGTAATCTGGGCACTTCAAGTTTGCTGTTCATTAACATTTCTTTGGGATGGGCTATCTTCAAATCTGTTGGGTGGGGGCTGTTTCCTGAGCTTCATTAACATTCCAAGAGTTGCTCAACTTTTCCGGAAATTCATTCTCAACATAACCTCCATTTTAGATTTCACTCGATATTAGATCCGACTACCTAACTTTAAATCTGGCTTCAGTGCTGAGTAGCAGTTACATTATTCTAAGTAGCACTAAGATTAATGCCCTCCTAAATTTTTTTAGTTTCAGGTAAATAACCTATTTCTATAAGAAAATTTACTAGATGTGGGGAAGCACCAAGACTCTTGATACAATCTGACAAATGAACTTTAAGAACGTCTTTAGTGGCATTTAAAAGAGTAAGAATTTGTTCTTATATTTCTCTTTTAAGGAAATATAGGAAAAAATATTCTGTATGTCAGAAATACTTAATGAAATATTTCCTCTTAAGAGATGTCATTGAGGGGGGCTGGTATTGTGGCTCAGCGGTGGAGCTCTCGCCTAGCCGAGGCCCTGTGTTCGATCCTCAGCACCAAATAAAAAATAAATATTAAAAAAAGAGAGAGAGGAGGTGTCATTGAGGCTGGGGATGTAGCCCAATGGTGGAGCATCTCCAGGTCCTGGTTTCAATTCCCAGAAGCAGCAACCGCCTCCCCAAAGATCATGTAATGCTTTCAGTAATTTTTAGATACCCAGGTGGTAGGCAAGATTACATTAGTTCCTGTGTTTCAATTGGGGGAGGTGCACAGGAGTCTGAACTGAATTGGAATTGTATGCCACTATTTATAGGAAAAGAAGATTGAACCATTAAATTATGCAAGTTCATTCCTTTAATCTTTTATTTGCATAACTACACTTTATGCAGTTATAATCCTCATGCACATATTCGGCTTTTTTTTTTTTTTTTTCAAATATGACTTGATTAGACCCTATTGCTATTTTGTTACCTACCTAAGATTCCCAAAAGTTACACTGCCCCACCTTAGCCATTTTCCTTTGGTTAGCAGTTCATCCTTTTCAGATACCGTTGGTCACACCAATGGAAAGATATGCCCTAGAGGGTAACTGTTGATTTAAAGATAGTTTGGGGGCTCGCCTTACTGAAAGATTTTCCATTCCGCGGACAGGTTGACTTCACACGTTCGACTTGTAGCTTTTTAAACTCTCCCTTGAGAAGAATCTTGATTTTTCAGTACCCCACAGGGTACCTGAGGTAGAACTGGCTCAAAGCTGAGCAAAGAGAAGAGCTCCATAAACATTAACGGATTAATTTTTAGGTACCTGCAGATCTCATCCTCTCACCCCACTCCAGTCTATTCTTGTTTCTTTAAGGTATCGACTTCGACCTCATTATCCTGAATTGGAAATTGCAAATTTGCCCAATTTGCGCCGCCGACTGGGATCGCGCTCCTTCACTCTCCCTCCTCTGGGCGTTCCCATTCCGGACCCTGAGTGACCCTGCCGCTGTGCGAAGAAGCCCAAAGCCCAATTCACAGCGGTCACTGTGAATTGGGCGGCTTACACCCGGCCGCCTGCACGGGGAGGTGAGGTTCTCTGAAGGAATTTCTACGCCTCTAAAATTGGGCAGCTTTTGAAGGGAAGGGAACTGGCTCGCGTTTCTGCCCAACAGTTCGAAGCCGTGGGATTCGCAGAAATTCCGGGAACTTGGTGGGCGCCTGCGGAATACTCCGCATCTCACCCGCACCGAGGAAAAGCTGGTTTACCTTCCGGGCCCCATGGCCACGACGGGTGCGGAGCCCGCCCTGGAGGTGCTGCTGTCGTCCGCGCAGGGCCACGTGCGTGCCGAGTCGGCCGGGGGCCGGGAGCGCTCTCGGGAAGCGGCCGCCCGGCCCGCGGCCGGGGAAGGGAGGGGCGGGGCAGGGCAGGCGGCGTCAGAGCTGACGTAGCCGCGGGACCTGCAGCCCCCGCCGCCGAACTGGGGCGCGGGCCGGGGGTGCGCGCTAAGATGGCCGCTCCGGCTCGGACCGGTGAGTGCGTGAGGGCGTGAGGGCGCGCGGCCGCGGCGGTTGGAGGAGCGGGGCCCCCTGCCGGAGCAGACGTCCGACGGGAGCCCAGGGGCCGGGAGGCACCTGGCGGCGCTTTCCCGCCGCGCAGGACGCAGGGGCTCCTGAGGGAGGGAGAGGGGGCTACGGAGCGAGCTGAGGGGCGCGCGGAGGCGGAGGCGGCGGCGGGTCCGGCGAATTTAGAATTGGCGCCTCTGGGAAGTTGCGGTGGGTCTTGCGATGCTCGGGCCAGTGTTCTGGGGACCACCTCACGAGGGCTCGGAGATGCTGCGTCCCCAGGGACCAGAGATCCTGGGCCGGAGCGGGCCGAGACGGGGGGTCTCGGAGGACGCGGAGGGGAGCTGTTCCCTGCCCTCGGGCGGGAGCGCCGAGGAATCGCGGTCGCGAATCGGAGCCGGCTAGGGCCCGGGGTTGCGCTCGCACCGTGGAGAGAGAACCGCATCCTGCCCGAGGCTCTGATGACCGCAAAGTGATGCTCAAAGTTTCTGCGGCGCTTTTCGCGGGGAGGTTCTAGTGCCGTGTTTGGGAGGAAGGGGCTTCTCGGACTCTTCCTTCCCTCGGTCGGGTCCCAGCGCTGCCTGCACCTGCTGCCTCTTATAGACATTCAGTTTTTGAATACCAGCCTCCTCAAATCATTCCCGCTGGCCCTCGAGGGGGAGCAACTCTTTTGGGGGGGGGCCTAGAAACAGGTCAGTGTGGGGAGGAGGAAAACGCCTACTCAAGCTTCAGAGGAGGTGGGACCCACCCCACTAACCCCCACGAAAAGATAGCGAAAAATAACAATTGTTGCAGCGGCAGAGTTGAGCTGTTGTAAATTTCACTGATAACTGGGTAATTTTCTTGCAAATTTAATATTAGAAAGGAAAGCCCTTTAGTAGCAGGAGATTCACTTTCGCTCAAGCCCCCACCCCCTTTACACCTTAATTATCACGTCGCTAGTAAGGATGCTGTGAAATTAGCATGGAAATAAGACCTTGAGGCCCTCCACTTGAATTCCTTATTATCTGTTAAGTAGCTGCCTGTGGGGCAGAAGTAGGGGTGGACCCGGAATTCCATTTTGCGCTGTCTTCAAAACCAGCACTTGGTGTAAACAAGAAAAAGACTTGACTGTTCGACGTGATCCGATGCCGATCCACGCAGGAGTTAAAACACATGTTAATAGAATATTTCATAACTCGAAATCCAGTGTTTTATTTGTCCTAACAAAGATGAAACTTTGTATCCTTGGAACCTCATCCTTTTGTCCCTAATTTAGCATCTCAAGGAATTTGAAAGAGCTTGGAAACATTTTGCCACTTTCCGGTTTTCTGTACCCACTCCCGATTTCTATGGCGTTTGTGATTTTGCGGTTGGATGTCAGATTTTTCAATCCAGTATTTAATACTGTAGACTATTCAAATTGAAATTGAGACATTCTGATATTGAACAAATAGTTCAATGAGCAAGTTGAAAATTTTCGACTATTTTAATTGTGCATCGATCTTTTTCTTCCAAAATCCTAATTGTTTGCAGTTTTTTAGCTTAAAGAATTTCAAATGATTAATGAGTCAGCATTTAACATAATATTTAGTGGTATTTTGGAATATTTAAAATAGAAAAATCTATTGAAGATTTGGGTTAAATATCTGAAATATATTATTTCTACCTAATTGCCCACCCTTTATAGATTATCCTCTTTGTACTTTGAAAGAAAGAAAGAAAACTTATAGTACCAAACTTTTCATCTACGCAATTGAATCTTACTGAGTATTATAATACTTTGATAGTATTTAAGAAAATTACCTGCTGATTGGTCGTTTAAGGGCAGAATCTGACTGGCATCAGACAAACTACTTAGCCTGGAAAAAAAAAAAAAAACAACCCTGTGAATGTTGAGTTTGGTTTTTGAAAGGTAGCAGTACAGAGAAGGGGAACCGTTTTGGCTTTTTGGTAGCAGGGGGGGGAAAAAAAAAGGTGCTTTGAAGTTTTTTTCTTTCCTGCAGTGTTAGGTAGAACAGATTTTAATACATTGGTCCATGGAGGGAGATTGAAGAGGCTGGGGCATATACTCAGGAGTCTAATCAATATGGGAAAGAAAATGTGTGCCAGATCATTCACAGGAGACACTTTTGCCATTAGGCCCACCCTAAATAGGTGAAAAGTAACTAAAATATAAGGAGATTCTGTAAATATGGGCTTTCTAGCAAAAAGATTATTGTAAGAAATGTCCTGTATTCATAGCATTTTCAGATACCCTGAAAACTGAAACAATTCATTTTTAATTTTTTTTAACCTATCACAAAGGGGGAAAAAAAAAACCCTGATGTTTAGTCTAAGGATACAATTGTTAGGCCAAATCATAGATGTACTAGAACAAGTGTAGAATGTAGGCATTTTTATCTGTCTGTACTGGAGAGGTTCCCCACCACTGAGCTACATCCTCCACCCTTTTTTCCCCCCACAATTTATTTATTTAATGCGGTGCTGAGGATCAAATCCAGTGCCCCCTGCATGCTCAGTGAGCACTCTACTTCTGAGCCACAACCCCAGCCCATCCTCCACCCTTTTATTTTGAAACTGGCTCTCCTTAGTTGCAGAGGCTAGTTTTATACTTTGAATCCTACTGCTTCAGTCTCCCAAATCGCTGGGATTACAGGAATGAACCCTCTTGCCCAACATGTTTAGTCATTTCATACACAAAATATTTGAACTCAATTACTGGACTTATAATAGAATGCTCAGGGTTTTTTTTTTTTTTTTTCACGTTTCCCCCATTGTTATGAAGTTAACTGCAGTAGGTTGATGTATAAATATGTTGGTGTGACATTGATAAAATTGCTCATGAACTAATTACTTGTAAGTAGGAGTTGGATGTAAAGTATTCAGATAACCAGAGGAAGCCAGAACTTGTATTCTAGGGGTTTTATTTTAAAACACCTTCAGCTAGAGTCAGTCCCTGCTTCAAGAGAGCTATGCTGGAGACATAGGGAAGGCCCAGGGGGAAAAAAAAGGGGGGGGGTATCCTTTATTGTTTAATGAGGAGTTTCAAGGGAGATCAGGGTAATTATAGATTCTAGATTTCTAAAGGAAGAAAGAATAACCAAAGCCTTTTTAGGGATAAAGGAAAGGAAATACATCATGATTGACATGGAGAAGTGCCAAAGCACATAATAGGCATAATAGTGTACCTAAGAGAATTTGAGAGCCCATTGTGTTCATTTTGTTCAATAATTTGTTCATTCAAAAATAGCGAACCCCTTTCTGTGTACCAAGCACTGTGCTTGACCCTTGGTGTTTTACAAACATCTCTGAAGAGAACAGGGAACTATGATGGTTCCATGAAGTAAGTGGAAAATTGAAAACTTGTAAGGAGTGACTAGGGTTTACCCTAATTACTACAAATTATGGATAAAACTATTTTTTACTCTTATCCAAGTGCATGTAATGATTATGGTGGTATGTAATTCTTAAAGCCTACTTCCTACTGAAATTATCATTTTCTCCTAGCTTTTATTATGGAAAACAACAACTCTTAGTACTTTTAATAACTTTTAAAGGATATGTTTGTTAAAAGAAACATAACTCCTTACAAAAATTATCTTTATTAAAGATTCAACATATGTCTGCTTCAGTTTACTTCCTCTCAGAGGTCTCAAGTGTTTTTTGTTGGGGTTTTTTGGGGGGAGTTTTGTTTTGTTTTGGTTTTGGATTTTTGGATTTTTGGTACTGGGATTGAACCCTCAGGAGCGCTTTATCATTGAGCTATGTCCCCAGCCCTTTATACTTTGAGTCAGGACCTGGCTAAACTGCTGAGACTGCCTCAAACTTGGTGATCCTCCTGTCTCACCCTCACAAGTTGTTGAAATTTCAGGTGTGTGCCACTATGCCTGGTTTTCAGTGTTTTCTTTATTGAGATAAAGATAATTACTATAACACAATTTTTTATTCACTTTATTCCCAGTGGTACTTTTTTTTAATTGAAGTACAATGTGTGTTTATACAAAATATGCATGCCCATTTTCTATTAAAAACTAGTCCAGGGGACTGGGCCACAGAGCTCATAGCCCAGCCGTAGAGCGCTCCGGCTACCATGTGTGAGGCACCAGGTTTAATCCTCAGCACCACATATAAATAAATAAAGGTATTGTGTCCATCTACAACTAAAAATTTTTTTAAAAAATTAAACTAATCCAGGGCTGGGGCTGTAGCTCAGTGGCAGAGCATTTCCTAGCATTTGTGGCCACTGGATTCAATCATTAGTACTGCATAAAAATAAATAAAATAAAGGCATTCTGTCCATATACAATACAAAAAAAAAAAATTAACAAAACTACTCATGGGGTTGTAGTTCAGTGGTAGAGTGCTCACCTAGCAGTTAGGCACTGGGTTTGATCCTTAGCACCACATAAAAAATAAATAAAGATATCATGTCCACCTACAACTAAAATAAATAAATAAATATTTTAGAAACTAGTACATATCCCAGTTACAAAGAATTTTTAAAATTATACTTATCTAGGGCTGGGGATGTGGCTCAGGTGGTAGCTTGCTTGCCTAGCATGCGAGAAGCACTGGGTTCGATTCTCAGAAACACGTTAAAAAAAAGATATTGTGTCCACCTAAACTAGAAAAAATGAATAAATATTAAAAAAATTATCCTTATCTAAAATATGGTCATGTGTATATAAAAACATTTTAACAGGATGTGTGGGAAGTGACTAGTCACTGGTGAGAGTAAAAAAGTGTTACAATTTGAAAACTCTCATAAGCCAAATTAAGGAGTTTTAATTTTAAAGCCTTACAATTTTATAATAATTCTAAAATTGTCCCTAAAAGACACAATTAAATAAAATGTAAATATTATAGGAAGATCATTTAACTGCATGAGAGACCAGGGGGAAGCTATTAATAGACCATAATTTATTTTGGCTTCTATTCAGATTTTAACATAGTTATTTATTTTTAATTTTTTTAGGAAGATGCATTAGCCATTATCCTCATTCTTTTCACTTTATTAAGTGGTAATTTAGTTTGTCTAGTTGGGGTTTATTTTCACAGTAACTTGCCTGATATTCCTTTAAACATTTTTTTAAAAGGACGGAATCTAAAAATTGAGCCACTAGATTATGTGATTCATACTATTGACATCCGTTCTCCTGTAGGAACCTCCAATGCTTATAACTGTATTTTACCATTCCATGCTTTCCTTCCAAGTGTTTTTAAGATATTAAGGTAAAAAGGTGTGGTCAGGGCTGGGGATATGGCTCAAGCAGTAGTGAGCTCGCCTGGCATGCGTGCGGCCCGGGTTCGATCCTCAGCACCACATACAAACAAAGATGTTGTGTCTGCCGAGAACTAAAAAAGTAAAAATTTAAAAAATTCTCTCTCTCTCTCTCTCTCTCTCTCTCTCTCTCTCTCTTAAAAAAAAAAAAAAGGTGTGGTCAGCTGAAAAAAAATCATTAGTTTGAAGATAACTAGAATTTATAGTGAAATATTGATATTTGAAGTAGGAAAGCTTAGGTACCTTTCTAAATTGGGGGAGGAATGCTACCATATTTTTTTAACCTTGGGGCATTCTATCATCACTGAGCTCTATCGCCAGCCCTGTTCATTTTATTTATTTATTTATTTCTCTATTTATTTTTGAGGCAAGGTCTTTAAAGTTAGCATGTATGGGTTTTTTTAAAAATATGTTTTTTAGTTGTCAGTGGACCTTTACTTTATTTATATGCTGTGCTAAGAATGGAACCTAGTGTCTCACACATGCTACACAAGCCTGCTGCCGCTGAGCCACAACCCCAGCCCAGCATACATGGTTTTAAAAAGCCATTCAGTCGCTACTATTTTGAATTTCAAGTGTGAAACATTTTTTTTTAAAGAAAGAGTGAGAGAGAGGGGAGAGAGAGAGAGAGAGAGAGAGAGAAAATTTTAATATTTATTTTTTAGTATTTGGTGGACACAACATCTTTGTATGTGGTGCTGAGGATCGAACCTGGGCCGCACTCATGCCAGGCGAGCGCGCTACCGCTTGAGCCACATCCCCAGCCCGTGAAACATTTTTTTTTTTTTTTTTAGAGAGAGTAAGAGAGGAGAGAGAGAGAGGAGAGAGAGAGAGAGAAAGAGAATTTTTTAATATTTATTTTTTAGTTATAGGCGGACACAACATCTTTGTACGTGGTGCTGAGAATCGAACCCAGGCCGCACTCATGCCAGGCGAGCGCGCTACCACTTGAGCCACAACCCCAGCCCATGAAACATTTTTAAATGCATGAAAAGATAATACAGATAATTTAAATTCTTACTATAGAGATTGTTCAGAATATCTTAACTGTATGATGCTTTTGTATAGGTACAAATAATATTTTGTCAGGATCTGCATACGGCTTATAGAAATGTTTTTATTATATCTCTTTAAAATGAATATACCACGGGACTGGGGTTGTAGCTCAGTGGTAGATCACTTGCCTTGCATGCCTGAGGCACTGGGTTCTAAACTCCAAACCACATAAAGAAAGATATTGTGTCCATCTACAACTAAAAAAATATTTTTTAAAAGAATGAATATACTGCCAAAAACTCATAAATCTGATGTGCTGGAGCCAGAGTTAATAGCTTCCCAGCAGTGAATTAACAAATGAAAAGAAAGGGCTCTGGATCCAGTAGGGAAAAATAGGAAGTGTCAAGTTAATACTACCATCCTCCTTGCTTTTCCTCTAAGCTTTTAAATCTTTGATGAGGCCTCTTTGGGGATATCATTCATTTTAACTGTCTCTGAACATTGGCTCTAGGCAGGAAAGCAAACAGATTTTGGGGGGCAGCTGCCTACCTCTTTAGCACCTCTTTGCTCCCTGCCTTTCCCCTAGTCATTCACCCCCCTACTGGCTTCTTTTATAAATAGAGGGCATAAGTGGGCCCCCCTCCTAAAATAATAATCTCATGATCTGTCATTCTGGTTTCACATCTTTGGATCTTAAAAAGATTTTTGAGAGACCCTCTTTTAAAATGTAAATACGTGTGGGAGAGGTCAGACCTTAATTCTTAGCTAACATCTTGATTATCAGTCAGTATTTTACTTGGCTGAGAATGGACTCATAGCTAAAAGTGATCAACTCAAAACTAGAATTAGTATTAGTATTACTAGCAGCTACAATGTATTAAGGGCCATATTATTAAGTGTCAGAAATCTTTAATGGATATATATATATATATATATATATATATATATATATTCCTTCAACAACCTTACTGGTATTATTACTAGTATTTTACAGATTAAAAAAAAAAGGTATGTAGAACATGTAGTAAATGCATCCAAGGGTTAAACTTAAGCATTTGGATTTCAAAGCATGCTCTTCAGCCATTTTGTTGAGATACTTCTCCCCTACTACAGCACCTCTCAAAGAAATGATATGTCACCAAGATATCACTCTTTTTCACAGTCTTGCATTGAGTAGACTCATGTGTTCAACTATAGATAACCATTTCCTGTTGAAGGTCAAGGACTTGCCATCATCCAAATATATTTTTTATTAACAATTGCAGTGAAACAGATAAATTTCCTTGTAACTAAGGGAATAAATTTGTAGAATAGAAAAGGGAATAAAGGGGCTAGGGATAACATAGCCTCTATTTACAGCACTATCTTTTTCAACTGTTTTTTTACTTAAAACATACAACAAACATGTTGATTCTTTTTAGAAATTTGAAAATTTGGATTAATAAAGAGAAAATATGATATTTTTTTGTCTCATTACTTGGCAATAACCCCAGAATAAATATGTATATTCTTTCTAGGTGTTTTTCTACTCACTATTCTTTTCTGAATGTATATATGGTGTTAACTCATTCCACCTTTTTAAAAAAATTTTTTAATAATTTTCTTTGCATGTAAATAAATAGCATTCTCCTTTTCTCCTCTGAAAATGTTTGAAGTAATTATTTTCTTTGATTTACCAGAAACATAATGCTTAAATAAATTTTCTCTGCATTTTTTAATTCAGTACATTTTGAATGGAAAGAGAAACTTAAATTCTCCCTTTAACTTCCAAATTGAATCAGTTCCCTTATGCAATGTTTAAGCACTGAGTCTACCTCTGCTCCCTTTTTCAAAACTGCTACAGCTTTAATTTCTGGATTTGTAGAGTCTCTTTATTCTTTCATCCCTCTTCCAGACCTGTTCGCCATTCAGATCTCTCTGTAACCTACAAATCTGATCATGTCAATTCTCCACTACAGAATTTTTCAGTGGCTCTATATTGCCCTTACAGCCTAGGAGCAAATCTCCAAGACCCAGGTACCATGGAGTGGGTCTAAAAGGGCAGTTTGGAGTATGTGAAGGCTCAAACATCCTCTTGGCCCTGCCAACTCCACATAAGTGTAAGTGGGAGAGCTAGGGTGTACTGACCTTATTTTCTTTTTGGTCCCTGATTGTCTGGGTCTAGAAGCAGATTGCTGCTGTGTGTGTTTATTAAACTTCCATGGCAGAAAAGATAGAATTGGAGAGACCATTTAAGGAACCTCATTGCAATAGTCCAGGTAAGATTTGTTTGTGGCTTGGATCAGGTTGGTTGAAAAAGAGATGAGTACCGGGGATTGAACTCAGGGATACTTAACCACTGAGTCACATCCCCAGCCTTGTGTTGTATTTTATTTAGAGACAGTGTCTCACTGAGTTGCTTAGTGCCTTGCAGTTGCTGAGGCTGGCTTTGAACTCTCAATTCTCCTATCTCAGCCTCCCAAGCCACTGGGATTATAGGTTTGCACCACTGTGCCTGGCAGATTCTAGATATATTTTGGAAGTAGAGCGAACCATTTTTCCTGAAGGATTGATATGAAGAGAAAATCGGGTATGATTGTAAGGTATTTTGCTTTAGTTACTGGAAGGATATAGGATAACAGAGTATGTTAGTCATTGATGTCTCATTAGCAACCATTATTGAATCCTAGGAGTTCTAATAAAATAGTATGTATGACCAGATTTTAGAACTCAGGAAATTTTTAGGGGAGAGAAGTGAATTTAAAATGGATATTTGAAATGTGTTCACATGGTACTGGCATGAGTTAAGTCATGCTTAGTAGGACTGATATCTAAAAGGAGGCTCGGATAGCTAGGAGATTTTACAAAGACCAGAAATCAGCTTTACCTTTGCAGTTTTCATAGGGCTCTGGAGATGGCACTTGAAAGTACCATTGAAATTCATGTCATCTTATTGCCCTTAAAATTTAAAGCATGGTCATGTTACATATGATGTTAATTTTCTCTATCTAGGTTCTCATCTGCACCCTGAAATTTGGCTTCAATTTATGTTAAGCCAATGAAAAAATGGCTCAGAATCACTAGTTTGGTTTTTTTGGTTGTTCTAATTTGTCAATGAACCTTTATTTTATTATATGCAGTGCTGAAAATTGAATCCAGGGTCTCACATATGCTAGCAAGTGCTCTACCACTGAGCCACAATCCTAATCCTATCACTAGTTTCTAATACATTTTTTTCTTATTATTTTAAGGTATCTATAACAGAAATGCTCCTGACTTTAACTTATAAAGGAGCAAGTTGTATATTAAAAATTATGTAGGCCTTTAAAACAAAAAGTTTATAAACAGGGCTTGGTGGTGCATACCTGTACTCCCAGCTACGCTAGAGACTGAGGAAAGAAGATTGCCAGCCTCAGCCATTGAGCGAGACCCTGTCAAAAAATAAAAATTAAAAAAAAAAGGGCTGGGGAAATATGTATGTCAGTGGTGAGCCCTTGCCTAGCAGGTATGAGGTCAATCAATACCCAGCACTGTTAAAAAAGAAAAAGAAAAGGAATACGCTTCTAATTTCAGATATGCTTAGTCTTGCTAAAATGTAATGGCTCATTATATTGCCATCCACTTCATATTCTTTCTCTTTTCTCTTTGTTTACACATATTTTTACATTCCTGAGAATATTCAAACATAAAAACATACTCTCTTTCTCCTGAAGGCAAATTGTCAGGTCTGTCAAATAAGAGTATGTTATGCAGCCATTAATTAAAAGTAATCATTGATTTATAAGTGGAAAGACAAGTTTAATGTAATTAAGTCAAATATTTAATTTAAATAAATAGAATATTAAGACTTATTCACTGTAGCTGCCATTTATGGAGCATTTATCATGAGTCAAATAAACGTTTGTTATCTCTCTCAATCCTTGAACAGTTCTAATGAAGTTAGGATGATTTTTCTCTCTCTTTTTTTTTTTTTTTAATAGATAAAGTTTAGAAAAGTTAAAACCTTCTTGAACTTTAAAACTTTCTTAAAATATGAATCACAAATAGAATTCCAACACATGCTTTTAACTATGATTATGCTTTGGTAACTCCACATGGGCCTTAGAATGTTAGTAAATATCAGTGAGAGAGATATTTGGGTTTTGCCATCCCCAGTGTTTAAGAAGAGCAATGTTTTAGGAACTTCCAGCAAACTAATAGGTAAAAAGGATAGTTCTTGTTTGGATTTAGTGAAAAGTGGCCACTACCCATTTTTCACCACTAGATGGTGGCAGAAAATTAAACACAAAAGTTTTAAAGGGAAAGTAAAGTATGTGTTTTGTTTTGTTATTATATTTTTAGTTGTAGATACAATACCAAAGTATTTGGGGTTTTTTGGGGGGGGGCAGGGGTGGTGCTGGGGATTGAACTCAACCACTGAGCCACATCCCCAGCCCTATTTTGTATTTTATTTAGAGACAAGGTCTCACTGAGTTACTTATAGCACCTCACCCTTGCTGAAGCTGGCTTTGAACTTGCGATCCTCGGCTGCTGGAATTATAGGCGTGCATTACTGCACCGGGCCCAAAGTATGTGTTTTTTAAGAGCAAAGTGAATGAGAGATTAGGGAAACCAGGAGTAAAGGGAGAGGGAAAATTATATATGATCTTATGACAAGCAGCTCAGAAATTAGAAGCAGAGAGAACAGATTTATACTATTCTTGTGAATATACCTTATAAAAAAGGAATATTCTTGACTTGCCTTTTATTAAAAATTGACATTGTTCTGCTTAGTTTTCAGGTTCTTCAAGTGTTGTGAACAGAGAGTCGTTTGGATTATGTGTTTCTCAGACAGACTAAATAAATGCTAACAATGGATAAGTGCAAACACATTGGGCAGTTGCAGCTTGCTCCAGACCATTCCATCCTCAACCCTCAGAAATGGTATTGTGTGGACTGCAATACAACTGAATCTATTTGGGCTTGCCTCAGCTGTTCTCATGTTGCCTGTGGACGATATATTGAAGAGCATGCACTCAAGCACTTTCAAGAAAGCAGTCATCCTGTTGCACTGGAAGTGAATGAGATGTATGTTTTTTGTTATCTTTGTGATGATTATGTTCTTAATGATAATGCAACTGGAGACCTGAAGTTACTACGAAGTACTTTAAGTGCAATCAAAAGCCAAAGTTATCACAGTACAACTCGCAGTGGAAGAGTTTTACGGTCTGTGGATACAAGTGACAATTCTTTCTTCTTACATGATGGCACCCAATCTCTGCTTCAAAATGAAGATCAAATGTGTACTGCCCTTTGGCACAGAAGAAGAATGCTTATGGGTAAAATCTTTCGAACTTGGTTTGAACAATCACCCATTGGGAAAAAAAGACAAGAACAATCTCAGGAAAAGACAGCAAAAAGAGAAGTGAAAAAAAGACACCAGGAATTAGAGTATCAAGTGAAAGCAGAATTAGATAGTATGCCTCCAAGAAAGAGTTTACGTTTGCAAGGTCTAGTTCAGTCCACCACCATTGAAATAGTTCCTGTTGAAGTACCACCACAAACTCCACTATCACCAGCAAAAGATAAAGTCATATCTACCTCAGAAGATGTGAGATTTAAAAAAGGCAGTGACTCTCCAGTCAAACGAAGACCAATAGGAACTCCTGGTGTAACAGGATTGAGAAATTTGGGAAATACTTGCTATATGAATTCTGTTCTTCAGGTATTGAGTCATTTACTTATTTTTCGACAGTGTTTTTTAAAACTTGATCTGAACCAATGGCTGACTGTGACTGCTAGTGATAAGACAAGATCTTATAAGCATCCACCCATAACAGATACAGTAGTATATCAAATGAATGAATGCCAAGAAAAAGATACAGGCTTGGTTTGCTCCAGACATCCAAGTTTATCATCAGGACTAAGTGGTGGGGCATCAAAAAGTAGAAATATGGAACTTATTCAGCCAAGGGAGCCAAGTTCACAGTACATTTCTCTTTGTCATGAATTGCATACTTTGTTTCAAGTCATGTGGTCTGGAAAGTGGGCGCTGGTCTCACCATTTGCTATGCTTCACTCAGTGTGGAGGGTAATTCCTGCTTTTCGTGGTTATGCCCAACAAGATGCTCAGGAATTTCTTTGTGAACTTTTGGATAAAATACAACATGAACTAGAGACAACTGGTACCAGGTTACCAGCTCTCATTCCCACTTCCCAAAGGAAACTTATCAAACAGGTTCTAAATGTCGTAAATAATATTTTTCATGGACAACTTCTTAGTCAGGTATGGATTTTTTAAAATCTTATTTTCATCTTGAATTCATAAAGTACCAGAAATGCACATTCTGTATGCATCAAGGTTGAGCTTGTTCCACTTCAGGTCAAAATGGATTGGTTTTATAAGTGTGTGTAAAGAAGTCATTTAACAGTTTTTTCCTTCATGTATCGTTGGAAAATAGTTATGTATTCATGGAATGAGAAGCTTTTTGAGGGGAGGGGGAAATTAGGAAACAGAACTTTCTAGGTAAATAATAATACATTCATTCCAGGGGATTAAAGATGCTAATGTTCTGTAATACGAGTGGTGTACACTTAAGCAATTTCTTTTTCTTTCTTTCTTTCTTTTTGAGGGGTGGGGGTGGGGGAGTGTATGTGGCATTGGAGACTTAACCCAGGTGTGCTCTATCACTGAGCTATGCCCCAGCCCTTTTTTATTTTTGAGACAGGGTCTCACTAAGTTACAAAGGATGGCCTCAAATTTGTGATCTTCCTGCCTCAGCCTCCCAAGTCATGAGATTACAGGTGTGTGCTACCCTGCCCAGCTAATACTTGAGCAAGTTCAGGGATCCTTGGAGTACTTTCTGTAAAGCCAGAGGGTCAGAGTCTTTTACAAGTAGGTAGGAAAATTTTAAGATAAACAAATGTAATTTTATCTAGAGTAATAATCCTAAATGGTTTTCCTCTATTTTAGTTACTGCTATAACAGTTTCCTCTCTTGTAAAATGTTTCAGCTACAAACACAGATTCTAATTGAAGGCTCTCTATAATGAATGAACTGTTACTAGAAGTGGACTCTCTTCTCTATAGCACACAGTTTTGCTTTTATTTTAACTGAAATAATTAGGCCTTTAGGTCATCTTCTTCCCCCTGTACACCTAGCTGTATTTTTCAGTTCAACTTTCCATTATGATACCACCTTTGGGGGGTTTTTTGTTTGTTTTGTTTATCTTTTATGGTGCTGGGAATTGAACCCAGGGTCTTGTGCATGTGAGGCAAGCACTCTACCAACTGAGCTATATCCCCAGCCCCCTTCCTTTTGTTTTTATAGAACACTTTTCTAGAATGTTTCTTTAAATAGTTCAGATGCAGTTCTTATAAGGATAACTGAAGTTTCAGTTTAATGTTTCAGAAATATAAAGATTCAACATTATACCAATTAGCAAATAAGGATTAACTTTTTTGTCAGTCTTTTTTTTTTTTTTTTTTTTGTACCAGGGATTGAACCCAGGATTGCTTAACCACTGAGTCATGTCCCCAGCCCCTTTTTATATTTTATTTTGAGAGAGGTTCTATTAAGTTGCTGAGGCTGGTTTTGAACTTGTGATCCTCTTGCCTCAGCCTCACAAGCTGCTGACTTTAAGGCATGTACCACTGCGCCTGGCTAGTCATTTTTATCTTTTCTATGCAAAAGCTTTAAAATATACTGTAAGTGCAAAATATTGTTGTAGAAAATCTGTATAATACAGGAATTATATAACAGAAAAAACATTCCCTTCCTTGTCCTATAACGGCATAATTGGTAAAACTTAATATTTTGACATAATTCCTTCTAATCTTTTTTCCTGCACATATTTTGTACCATAATTTTTTTTTTTTTTTAAAGAGAGAGTGAGAGAGGGAGAGAGAGAGAGAGAGAGAGAGAATCCTTAATATTTATTTTTTAGTTTTCGGCGGACACAACATCTTTGTTTGTATGTGGTGTTGAGGATCGAACCCGGGCCACACGCATGCCAGGCGAGTGCGCCACTGCTTGAGCCACATCCCCAGCCCTTTGTACCATAATTGACTTTAATTTAGTATTAATATTAAATTAATATTGTAAGGCTTTTCCATAGTCATTAAAAATATTTGATAATTGTTTTTAGCTGCTTGGGAGGCTGCGGCTAAAGGATAGCCAAGTTTAAGGCCAGCTAAGGCAATTTAGCAAGACCCTGTCTTAAAATTTTAAAAATTTTAAAAGGACTAGAAATATAGTAGCTGAGTGTAAAGCAGCACCCCTGGGTTAAATTCCAAGTATTCCTCCCTCACACACATGAATTGATCATTCTTTTCAAAACATTTTAGTGTCCATTATATGTTTGTTTGTACCCTAACTTTAATCCCTACTTGAATTTCAGATTTTGTCATTATTATAATATCATGATAAATTAATGTAGTTTTTCTGATGATCTCTTTATGACAGAGTCCTAGAAATAGAAGTACTTTATCAAAAGTTAAGACTTTTGATACTTAATGAAAACATTTTTTTCAGAAAGATTTTTACCATTTTATATTTCCAGGAGTGTGAGAATGTCTGTTTTTCCCCTCTTTTTCCTTTATAAATGAACTTTGAAATTAATGAAAATTGTTACACAAACTTTGCTTCTCTTAACCCATATTGGGAGCAAAGACAATTGCTGGGGATTGAACCCAAGGCCTTACACATGCTAAGCCCATGCTATACCACTAATCTACACCTCAAGCCCCTTTCCCTTTTAAATGTGTAATAAACTCAGAAAACTGGTTCACAGGAGATTCCAACAGTTGCTGGGATGGCTTTTATTTCTTTTCTTTTTATTCAAGAAACTTCTCAAAAGGTCAAGCCTGGTGCTAATGAGTCCCCAGACTAAACACCAAGATGTTCTTTGTGTCAGTTTGTTATATCTAAAACCTGTAGTAGAACTGGCTTCTTTTTGTTGCCCATGCCAGGAATGTAGCTTATATGAAAGAGTTCCTTTGTGATATTTGTTATTGTTAGCCCTTAGTCTGTCTTCAATTATGTGCAGGATTGGTGGCATTAAATCCTGTTGTATATTTCAGTGAAGTTACTTTTTTTTTCCTTCCCTTCCATTTACTGTGTTGCTTTATAAGTTGTTAGAATACTTTTTTGTGTGTGTGTGTGGTTTGTGTTTTTTTTTGTTTTGTTTTGTTTTGTTTTTGTTTTTTTTCATGCTGGGGATTGAACCCAGGGCCTTCTTGGTGCATGCTAGGCAAATGCTTTACCACTGGCCTACATCCCCAACCCTTTCTAGGTTTTTTATATTTGGATAGGGATTATATGTAACTTAAGTGAAAATATGATAATATTATTTATATGTATTCTTTTGAAATTACTAGTTGGTAGGGCTTCAAAATCTGCATAATGAAATTTACCAATAGTGTTTTACTTGTACTGTGTTTAAGATGGTGAATTGACATGCTAGGAGTATAACTCAGTTCTGGAGTATATGCCATGTGAGATGACCTGAGTTCGATCCCCAGCAAGCACCCTGCCCCCCATAAAAGATGGGTGGGTTTAGAGGTTATAGGATTTGGGGTGATAAAGACAATCAGTAGAAGATGAAGGAAAAAGGGCAAAGGACCTGGTGCCTAATAACATAAAATATGTTAAATTAAGTGCATATAAATATATTTGTGATGTTTATATATGTATACACACGATATGTGTACACAGACACAATGTATGCCTATCAAATGAGCTTATAGTTAGAACTTTTGCGTAAGTTCTAGATTTGACTTGCATTGGGGCTTTTTGAAGGCCTCATAGTTGAAGCACACTAGTTCATAATGGGTTTAATGATAATCTTTTGGAAAGAAAAATTAGAATTTTTTCTAACAAGAATATAAAGCCAGTAATTCAGCATTTTAATGGTGCATTTTAGAAGAAATACTTATGAATTGTCAATGACCTCTAAGTGAAAAGAATTGGTGTTTCAACAAAATTGTAATTTGAGTAACTAATATTTGTATTTACAGGTTACATGTCTTGCATGTGACAACAAATCAAATACTATAGAACCTTTCTGGGATTTGTCACTAGAATTTCCAGAAAGATACCAATTCAGTGGAAAAGATATTGCTTCCCAGCCATGTCTGGTTACTGAAATGTTGGCCAAATTTACAGAAACTGAAGTTTTAGAAGGAAAAATCTACGTATGTGACCAGTGTAACTGTGAGTACAGGATATTTTCTGCTTTTCTAAGATTAACACAAGTGAGAAGAAGCTAGAAGAAATTCCTTAAGTGAAAATTCATGTTTTTAGTTAATCAGAAGAAATTAGACTAGACATCTCTACTATATAGTTGGCATTTTTGAACTATTTTGCCTTATTGATGACATTAAACAATTTTTTATCCTATAGTCAGTTGAGAGAAGAAATTCATAAAATAAGAAATTTAAATTTGACATGTAGAGTAGAATAAAGTGGCAAAGGAAAGCATACCACATGAATGAAATTTGCTTTATGACATATGTTTTGCTACATATCAAAACATTGTTATGTAGATTATGTATTTACATATTTATTAGAAAATAATATGTAGCTGAATTATTACTATGTCAGTTGGCTTCATAAAAACAGAGTCAGAACCACCTACTGTCTCTTTTGTATTCATTTTTGTAACTGTTGTGGATATAGAGTTAACCGGTGCTCACATTCCTAGTGGAGGAAACGGACAATTAACGTCCATTATGAACCAGGTACAGTGACATACCCCAGTAATCCCAGCAGCTTGGGAGTATCATGGGTTCAAGACCCTATATAAAAATTTTTAAACAGGGTTGACATGTAGCTCAGTGGTAGAGTGGTTACCTACCATGTGTGGGTTCAATCAACAGCACTGCAAAAATAATAATAATAATTCCAATATGATAACTCTCAGGAGCACACAAGAACCCCACATTAGAAGATGAACTAGCTAGGGCTGGGGATGTGGCTATAGAATGCTCACCTAGCACCGGAGAGGTGCTGGCTTCAATCCTCAGCTCCACATAAGAATAAATAAATAAAATAAAGGTATTGTATCCAATTACAAATAAAAATATATATATTAAAAAAAAAGATGATGATGATGAACTAGCTGTCTCAAACAGAAGCATCTATTCCAAGAAAATACTATCTAAAACCACATCAATACATACATGTCAACATATACATGGTATTTTGGTGTTTATTATACACTTTCAGATATTATTCCTAATTTCCATGTCTTAGAAAAAGATTCTAGAATCTAATCTTTTCTTCTTTGCAGTGCTGGGGATAGAATCCAGGTCCTATGCACATGATAGACAAGCACTCTACCCATAAGTATGTCCCAAGCCCCGATGATAAACTTTTAATGGAAAAGATTTTAAGTTTCAGCATTGATCTTTCAATTAATGTGATCTTATCACATTAATTGATAGTTTTCTAAAATGACTTTAATTCATGTTTTCCTGTGTACTGTCTAATATGAGTTCTATTCTGAAGCAGTCTAAGATGTATAAGGTTTTAGAAAAAAAAATGTATAAGGTTTTAGAAAAAATTGACTACACCTTTGTCAATTTTGTTATGATGAAGTGTGTATTTTCTTGCACATAAGTGTTAACAGTCCCAGAGGCTTTCATCACCAAATTTGGGGTAGACTGATATTTATAGTTTTATACTGAGTTTGCATATATCTACTGGGGCTACCACATAGTGGCCTAGAAGAGCTGCTTGAATACACAAAGGCAGAGGTTGAAAATATTGAGTCAGCTAGGTGAGCTAGTGCATACCTGTAATCCCAGAGACTCAGGAGGCTGAGGCAGAAGGATAGTAAATTCAAGGCCAGTGTCAGCAACTTAATGAGGCCCTAAGTAATTTAACAAGAACCTGTCTCAATAATAATAATTTTTAAAAGGGGGGAGGGGCCTGGCAATGTGACTCAGTGGTTAAGTACCCCTGGGTTCAATCACCAGTTAAAAAAAAAAATATATATATATATATATATATATATGAGTCAAGGAGTTGGCATCCTTTGTATAGCTACTTGTGGACTATAAGGTTGTAGGAGAAAATCAAGATGTAGGAATAGGATATTCATCAGTAGCCAGGTACCTGGATCTTGGGGTGCCTATCGACATGGCAGAAAGATTTCTGGTGGTCAGAAGAGACAGCTAGAACACAGCTTTATGGTGGACTGATTCTGCCTCCTACATGAGAAGCAGCTGCTGCCATGTCTGGAGTCAGAGTTAATGTACAACTTGGAAAAGTCCTAGACATCAAGAGCAAACTTTGGTAGGCAATGGCCCACCAGAAAGCCAGGACACAATCAATCCCTAAAAAAGAACACTAGAGAAGTGGAAGGGACAACAAAAATAATCTCAAATTCTATTTGTCTAAGATCTGATGCTAAAAGAGCAAAAATAAGATACCTGAGTGAGGGAACCCTTGAATGCTCTGCTGGAAGAGGTCCACTTTCTGAGGCCAACAGCCAGGACTGGGGTAGACCCCCAGGAAGGGTGGAGGGTTGTTCTGGACAGTAAGGACCCTGTCCCCCCAGGGTCCTGATTAGCCTCAGTAAACAAGTGACTGCACATTTTTTAACAGTCTGGGAAATGTGTATTAAAATTTTTAGAAGGAAATTTTTAGATTTTTCCTACTAATTGGCCACTTTTAAAAATGTGGCAGTATATTTCATTCTTTCATTTGCATAATTTTTATGAAATCATGTGCTTATTTCTGTCTAACTTGTCTCATTTTTTTAAACTGTGGATCATAAGTTCCATGTTTTTATCACTAGCACAGTATAACAGCTGTAGCACAGTAAGTGTTTAATTAGTTCATATCTGAGTTAAGTAAAAAGGATTTATGCAAATTTTCCTTGTATCTTTAATTTGATTTTTATTCTTTCTTTGATATTATAGCAAAGCGTAGAAGATTTTCCTCAAAACCAGTTGTACTCACAGAAGCCCAAAAACAGCTTATGATATGCCACCTACCTCAGGTTCTCAGACTGCATCTCAAAAGATTCAGGTTAGTAGAAGTAGTACCAATTGCCTACTAATTACACACTTCTAACTTGGTTATTGTCTCTTATAATGTTTTAAAACTGGAAAGAACACATATGATGGATTAAATTTTAATACTGTATACTTGGCTAGCAGATGACTAAGGAAAAAAACTAATACGTTGTTGCTAACCTTGTTGCTAAAACTAACCTTCTATTAGCATTTCTTTGTAGAATGCATTACTGAGGAGTATCCTTACATTTTGGTCAGCTATATGCTTGTAAATTTAATGATGTTTAATGTTCAGCATTTTCAAGTATAATTTTTAAAAATTTAACCTATAATTTTTTTGGAGTGTTTGACATGCTTTGTGCTTGGAAAATATGTGATCAAAACATAGCAATTTGGGCTAGAGATTTAGCTCAGTGGTAAAGCACTTGCCTAGTATGCATGAGGGCCCAGGTTCAGTCCCCAACACCAATCCTGCCCCCCAAAGGATAGCAATTCAATTCAAAGTGGTTTTTAGAAAGCCAAAATCCTCGACTTCTGAAATAATAAGGTAAATTAATTGGCAAATCTGTTGGTTAGTGAGTAAATGACTTTATACTTCGTGTGAACTGCATTAACCTGAGGAGCTATTTTCTCTTAAGGAATGAGACCCTCTGAAGTTACTTAACATGCAATGGTTTGAAAGCTGTCTAGCCCATGACAAATTACTTGTTGCTATTTGTCTTTGTAATTAAAAAAAATACCTGTTTTTTTGTTTTGTTTTGTTTTGTTTTGGTGTGTGTGTGTGGTGCTGGGGATTGAACCCAGGGCCTTGTGCATGCAAGGAAAGCACTCTACCAACTGAACTATATCCCCAGCCCCCCAAAATACGTGCTTTTTAAAAATTCAAATACTTTAGTATAGTAAAATTACCTCTCTCTCCTCAGTACTACTTCCCAGAATTGATTACTTTAACATTAATCATTCAGTTATTTATTTTGCTGTTAAAGGTCTAATCAGCAGCCAGGCTCAGTAATGCATGCCTACAGGTGTTCAGGAGGAAAAGGTCAGCTTCAACAACTTTTAGTGAGTCCCTATCTCAAATTTTTTTTTAAAAGCCAGGACATAGCTCAGTGGCATAGCATACAAGTTCAATCCCCAGTACCACACATACCACAAATATAATCAGCAAATACCATGTGAAAGTTTAGAGAATTTTTTGTGGGTTGTTGTTTTGTTTTGTTTTGTTACCAGGGATTGAACCCAGGGCCACTTAATCACTGAGCCACATCCCCACCCTTTTTTTTTTTTTTTTTTTTAATGTTTGGAGATAGGGTCTTGCCGAGTTGCTTAGAGCCTCACTAAATTGCTGAGGCTGGCTTTGAACTCACAATCCCATCTCAGCCTCCCAAGCTGCTCGGATTACAGGCATGTACCATCATGCCCAGCATGTGAGTGCTTTCTGATTCAAGATATTCTATATTCCATATATTCAGGCATGCACAGAAATAATGATGCAGTAGAAATATATACACTGCATATAAATATACTATCAGAGATTTGGAGGGAGGGATTTAGCAGATGTCTAAAACTTTCCCAAAGCCTTTCTGAGGGTTCCTCTGGGGCTTTATATCATTCAAGTCCCAGTTCATCCGTGGCATCTTTAGGGAAGTCCTCTCTAAAGTAGCACCCAACCAGCCATCTGTCACAGTATCCTATTTTTCTTTAACAACAAAACCTACTCTCTGCAATTAAGTTGCTTGTTATTTCTCTCCTCCTACCAGGAGGACAAACTCAGTAGACTTAGTGTTTTCATCCCTAATATCTCAAGGCCCAGAACCATGGTCCACACATAATGAGCTCAAAAATATTTATTAAGCAAATGAATGGGGTATATACAGAAGGAGGAGCACTTTAGTCAAAGGGAGCCACATGAACAAAGATATGAATGAAGGAATAGGGTAGAATTTACAACAAAAGGTTTAGTGAAAAATGAGATGGGCCCTATTATTGTGTATAAAATAATGTGGACTGAAAATAAGTTTACCTAGGGCAATGGAGATTGGAGGGACAATGTATGTACATATATAACATTCTTCAAAGATAGACTTGAAAAGATTTAAATTTTTGTGATTTAAATTGGTACTTAGTTGGTTTCTATAAACTATTGAAGGATTTCCTGTTCTAATTACTGCTTTAATTCCATCATGGGTACTTCTTTAATCTGACACTTGAAGATCTTAATTCAGATTTGTTTGACATTCCATGTCCCTTCATCTTCTACCCAAAACATTTTTAACTCTTAATACCATTTTTGATTCTAGAAACTTTATCTTGTCTCTACTGCATTTATCTTTCTCTATTCTCTTCATCTATTCAAAGTACTATTGTATTTTCCAGAAGATAAAACATGTATAAAAGATAAATCCCGGTTTTTAATGGACCTTTTTATTTTGGAGGGACACACAGCCATTTTTCTCCAAGAATTAGATATGATTTTAAAGTAGCTTTGTAGAGAGAAACATTTTACTCATTGTAAATAAGAAAAAATATAGAGTTAAAAATTGTCACAATTAGTTTAGTAATTGTACTCAGATGCTATGTATAGAAAGTGACAGAACTCCACAAATGTATTAGAAACTGAGGGCTCCACACTTTATAGATTACACTGTAAAACACAAATACCAGTACCATACTTCTATATTAAGGACAATGGGAAAAAGTAAGCCAAGATATAAATTTGAATAATTGTCTATACAGGCAATACAAATAGACACCTAATTATAGTATGTTGGAATAAATTACCAAGTTGCCACATGCATAACAATAGAGAAAAAAATCCAAAAAAAAAAAAAAAAACCTTAAAAGTGGCATCCTGATATATATCACTACAGAGCCAGTCACAGGGGAAAAATTAATAAATTCTAATAGAAGTTCAAACCAGCATCCTGATATACATCACTACAGAGCCAGTCACAGAAGAAAAATTAATAAATTCTAATAGAAGTTCAAACCAATATAGTATATACTTAGCTACATAAGCAGAAAAAAGTTTATGATAAGAAGTTCATCCTCAGCTGGGCACAGTGGCACATGCCTGTAATCCCAGTGACTCGGGAGGATTGCAAGTTCAAAGCCAGCCTTAGCAACTTAGCAAGGCCCTAAGCAACTCAGCAAGACCCTGTCTCTAATAAAATATAAAAAGGGGGGCTGGGGATGTAGCTCAGTTGCCTCACATGCACAAGGCCATGGGTTCAATCCCCAGCACCATACACACAAAAAAAGTTCATCTTCATTTTGTGAATGATCTTTGCAGCCAAGTAAAATCTTCATTCAAAGCATTTAATAAGTGTTAATTTCTGAATTTTCCAGATAATTTTCTCTACAGCAGTTTAAATGGTACAATGGTTCACACCTATAATCCCAGCCACTGGGGAAGGCTTAGGCAGGAGGATCACAAGTTTGAGGCCAGTCTGGGCAACTTAGCAACACTGAACAACTTAGCAAGACCCTGCCTCAAAACACAAAATAAAAAAGACCTGGGAATGTAGCTCAGTGGTAAAGCATCCAGAGTTAAATCCCTAATGCAAAATATAAAGATGGGCCCACCGGTCTTTAAAATATTGAGCTCTGTAGAGTGCTTGCCTAGCATGTGGGAGACCCTGGATTCACTACTAGTACCCACCCACCCCCCCAAAAAAAAAAAATCTATTCTGCAAACTTGAACCTACTATTACATTCATATACCTTTTACTTTTGAGTGGTGAGTTACAATAGGAATAAATACAATTCTAAAATATTTGAAAAGCAACTCAAATTTTACTAATGATTGTCAAAAAACTTGGTAAGATATAAACTTTTTACATTTTCAGCAGGTTCATGTTGTTTAGTCCCCTACCAAAGGAGCTGGGATGGGAGGTTGCTGTGGGCTTGGCTTCTTTGGTTTCATCATCTTGTGGTTGACAACTCTAAATGCAAATGGAAAACTTCTCTCTCAACATGTCCTGATCTTTCTCATGTATGTGTGTTTATGTATGTAGGTATGTAGCCACACTTAAATATGTACAGTTACAAAATTTTGTTTAATAATGAATGTATCTTTAAAATACAAAAAGAAGTCATGTTCAAAATAGTGATTGCCTCTGGGGAAAAGGGAAGAGTGGGATTGGGAAGAGCAGCAGAAGTCTATAAAGAAACATAAGAAGTGAGTTATTTCTCATATATCCTAGAAATACTTTGTGTCTACCTCCCAGTCCTATTTCCTTCACCTCTTAGAAGAAAGCTATTACGAATTCTGGGTAGTGTTATCTTGTTCTTTATCATTTTGTTTTATTTCTACCAGCATAAAAATTTGGGTAGCCAATCTATTATCAATAGGAGAGTAAATATTTTCTATTCAGATGTTTTACTAGTGTTTTAAATTAATACAGAAAAGTAACAAGGTTTGAATATTATGGTAAAGCTAAAGATATACATAAAGTGAGGATGAATGATAGAAGCTTCTCATATTAACCAAGTCCCATTATTTTATGTGTTGATCTTCCCTTTTATTAAGTTCTAGGTGCCTTGGATGCAGGATGTTTATACATTTTATAGGCAGGAAGTACTGGCAGTTTCTGTACTCTAACACACAGAGTATTTCTGTGACTTCTGGTTACCAAAATCCATGTGGATTTCTCCCCATCAAGAAAGAAGTTCTACAACAGACCCCAGCTGGGTGTCCTCTAGTTCAGTTAATTTTGACACTACAACTAGAGATAGAATCAGATCCCACAGGTTGAGAGTTTAACCCCACAGATGGGCCCCTACTTCTTTTAGTCACAAATCCAGACTTAAGAACTCAGGGAAATATTTAAGTTTACCCATTTACCACAAAGGTTATGTTAAGGATCCAGATGGATGAGATGTGCAGAGCAAGGAGCTTCCGTACCCTCCCTGGCACATCACCCTCTGGGAACATCCACATCTAGCTATTTGGAAGCTGCTGTAGTCCCTTTGAGTTTTTTGTTTTGGATACTAGGGATTGACTTGGGGAGCTTTATCACTGATATCCATAGTCCTCTTTTTATTCATTTTTATTTTTGTTTTTGCAGTGCTGGGAATCAAACCCAGAGCTTTGCACATGACAGGCAAGCACTCTGCCACTGAACTATATCCCCAGCTCTATTTTTTTTTGACATAGGGTCTTGCTAAGTTGTGGGGGTTGGCCTTGAACTTATGATCCTCCTGCCTCAGCCCTCCCCAGTCACTGGAATTACAAGTGTGCACCACCATACCCACTCCTTTTGCGCTTTTATGGAGGCTTGGTTGATTAAATTACCAGCTAGCAGTGTTCAGTTTCCTGGAGACAGGAGAAAGGTCTGAAAGACACAACTAGTACCCATCTCTGAAACTACTTAGGAGCTTCTAGCCACTAGTCATCTTCTTGGCATTCAAGATACTCACTAGAAGGATTCCAAAGTCTTAGGAAGCTGTATGTCAGTAAGAGAAAGGAAGAATATTTCACAATATCACAGAAATACACCATTTTACATAGTACTAAGCATTTCAACATTTACTTTTCTTTCTAAACCCTGTCTATATTCCTCTGCCCTTTTTCTATTGTTTGTCTGAACTTAAGTTTTAATACTTTCCATGTATTTATCATTTGTCAGTGTCATCCTTTCCCAAACCGGACTATGTTCTTTTTAAAGAACATGATCCCCCCACCCCGTAGCTCCAATTCATAGTATGCCTATAAGAAAAACATTGCTTTCCATGTTTAGATCCAATAATGGGAGGCATGACCAGAAGATTGAGAAAATCACAATATAGGGACATTATTAGAATCCTATCAGTAATGGATATTATCCTGACTTAAATACAGGCAACATCAGTTTCAAAATGTTTCTTTCTTTCTTTGTTTTTAGTTTAAAGAACTCTGAAATGTTCCAAGAAAATGAGTTTTCCCTGTTTGGTTTTCTTTCCTTCTCATCTGGCCAAGAAAAATGTGTATTCTCTCTCTCATCTGGGATACCCTTTCCATACTGTAGTAAGACAATAAGAGATAATAAGGAATTTTAAAAAACTCTTTGGAGCCTTGACTTTATCTGTTAGAAGAGAAAAAAAATGCCCTTAGGGCTATATAATTTTCTAAGAGCTAATTTTCCTATATGTCATCTGACTCACAAGGCAAATATGTTTTTTGAAACCTGATTGGACCTCTTTAGATTTATTTAACACCTAAATATCTCCATTTATACCCGACTCATCATTAAAGGAAATTATATACATGTTTTGTTGTTCTTTTTTAAATTCATATATTGTTTCTCATTCTCTGAGGTCTTAATGTTAAGCAACTGTCTGGACCTAGCATGTGCTAATTTTCCTTCCTTTTGCTGATTATTTTACTTTGTTCTCAGGTGGTCAGGATGTAATAATCGAGAGAAGATTGGTGTTCATGTTGGCTTTGAGGAAACTTTAAACATGGAGCCATATTGCTGCAGGGAGACCCTGAAATCCCTCAGACCAGAATGCTTTATCTATGACTTATCTGCTGTAGTAATGCACCATGGGAAAGGATTCGGCTCAGGACACTACACTGCCTACTGCTATAACTCTGAAGGAGGTATAGATAGGAAAAATTATTTTATCTTGGGTTAGACTTGGACGCTGGATTTCAGGCTTTAGCAATTTGTAAGTTGGCCACTAGATAATCTTAAACAAAGCCACCTGACCACTTTTCTCCTTAGAATGTTTCTGAAGTGTTGGGAGTAGTCCCCAGCGGCTTAGGAGGCTGAGGCAGGAGGATTGCTAGTTCAAAGTGAGCCTCAGCAATTTAACAAGGCCCTAAGCAACTCAGTGAGACCCTGTCTCTAAATAAAATGCAAAAAAGGGCTGGGGATGTGGCTAAATGGTTAAGTACCCCTGAGTTCAATTCCAAGAAAAAGAGAGAAAAGAAAGAAAAGGAATGTTTCTTAAGTATGCTAGTTTAAAGGGGGTGGGGGGCAGGGGCTCTGGCACACACCTGAAATTCCAGGACTAGGGAGGCTTAGGCAGCAAGATTACAAGTTCAAAGCCAGCCTCAGAAAGCACTAGGGACATAGCTCAGTGGTAGAGCACCCTTAGGTTCAATCCCCAGTACCAAAAAGACCTTAGGTTCAATTCCCAGCACTGGGGAAAAAAAAGGGGATGGGGTGGGGTGAGGAGAGGTTGTGTAGAAAATAATTGTATTTTCATAAGGTTTGCAGTAATAGTATATTTTCTGGAAGTCTGAAATACTTTTGAGGATTTAAGGGTTTGGGGGACACAATACTGAAGGTGGTCTTGCTAATTAAAAGTCAGAATGTATACTTTTCTTAAAGACATGCTTCCATTAGCAGGGTCCTATGTTTATTCCTTTTACTTCAGTTCATTTTCTTAACATCTAACACACAGATCACAGATATACAGAACAAATTTATTTTAATATACATAATCTAGTTTTATTTGCTGTCTCCATGACCCTTCTAGGACAGTATAATCCTATCAGAAGTGATTAGACATTTCACTATTCCCATTTTGGTACCTGAATAAAGAATGAACCACCACCACCAATACCCACACAATAAATAATGTGACCAACACACATACACACCCCTCTGCAAAAAGCCCAGATAATTCACAAAGGAATTAATTCAACAGTGAATTACCAGGAGTTAGTTACATACTATAACATACTACATGAGCTGTATTTCTCATTGAAGAAATTAATTGCTGAGAAAATTATTTTTCTTTCAGAAAAAGCTTAACTTTCAGTAAAATTTAGCTTTTTATACTAGAAACTTCGGAGGTTCCTTTATAAACATCCTATTTCTATGCTTCACTCTAGGGTTCTGGGTACACTGCAATGATTCCAAGCTAAGCATGTGCACTATGGATGAAGTATGCAAGGCCCAAGCTTATATCTTGTTTTATACCCAGCGAGTTACTGAGAATGGACATTCTAAACTCTTGTCTCCAGAGCTCCTGTCTAGTAGCCAACATACCAATGAAGAAGCTGATACCTCTTCTAATGAAATCCTTAACTGATCCAAAGATAGTAGGGCTTTCTTCTTGCAATTTGTATATATACTTTTTAAAAGGGCTGACTTAAAATTTTGAGCTTCATTGTATTTTTTTATTTTGAAATCAGTGCACACTACATTTACATTTTGTATTTATGACAACTTTTTATTTTTATTTTTTTACAGAGACAGTGTATCAACTGCAGAGAACTAAACTTTTTTCAAGTACTCAGTTTTAAACTTTTAGTGTTTACCTCAGACTAGTGTTACCTCTTATTTTGATGTCTTAATTGGCTCATATCATGAATTTGTGCAATCTACTAAAAAAATTTGGGAGGCATTTTATATACATTTGTTACTTACCTTTTGTAACTATTTTCTATACAAATTCAAAATAGATTGAAAATTAGACACTTTCTTCACAATGTCTTAACCAAACAAAGTTATTTCTTTCAGGCTATTTGTGTATTGCATATCTGCCCCTTGAAGAGAATTAAACTATATAATGAAAGTGAAATATCCAGATATCCTTAATACTCAGCAGTCATACTCACTGATGTTCCTGAGGCTTCATGCATTACAGGGCTCAAAAGATATCTTGTAAATTTTGTTTTAGTAATTGTTCTTTATTTGGCAGAGTCAATCTGCATTTAAATGAAAATGGCAGATTTACAAATGGTATATTAAGTGAACTTTGCAACCAAGGACATGAAAAAATGATGGCTGGGACTTATGATTTGTCGGCAGCAAACAGGTTCTAATAAGGCAGATTCTAATAAAGCAGTCATTAAAAAATTGAATTTAGCAAAACAGTATGATGTAATACAAATGTAGTTTATCCTGGGTATGTGTTTATTTTATATTTGATAACATTAGATTTCTTAAAGCTTTGTATACTTGAGATGTTTAGTTCAAAGGAATAAGAAGTCTCAAACTGCATAGGTAGAGAAGGATAATTCAAAATTGGCAACTGGTTTATATACCTAGTGTCTCATTTTTCTAAAAAACTGAAGCCTGGATTTTTTACTCTTGCTAGGATTATGTGACTACTGGAAACCACTTAAACATGGGGCCCCAATCTTTAAAAAAAAAATTACCTGAACTTGGATTTTACTAAAAACTGTGAGACACTCACTTTGCTCTTCTCTAATAATCTCACTAGATGTCTTTTAAGTCCTACTGCTGCTCCCTTACTCAGAAGGGAACTTCACTCCACTAAACTCTGCACATCAGTTCTGTAAGATCTTAAGCACAGTGTTAATTGCTAGAAGATCATTTTTCCCTTTAAGTGGGTTTATTTGCAGCTTGAAATCTAATGAAAAATATCATTCTGTAGAATGTCTTGGCCACTAGTGCTTATATGTAAGTATAAACTTGAAAGAGACCTCCATTAGCACATTTAAGTTTCACATGTCCTCTGGGGAAGTTGATAACAAAGTGCTATGAGAATTTATCACTGAACAAATTATTTGTGCCAAAAATACAGCTGGAACATAAATGACTAGGTTTAAAACTGTTCATTTTCTTAACACCTATGCAAGTTGTTACCTCTATTGTTATATATTCTTATACCTCATTAAAGATTTATGTGGTCAAGTAATCTGAGTTTATCCATTAATTTCAAGTACTGTTTTAAAAGGCTATATTTTTGCACCTAATTTTAATGGGCTCTTAGGATAAATAAGGTTATCTCCTTCATAGCGCACGCCTGTAATCCCAGCATCTCAGGAGGCTGAGACAGGAGGATCCTGAGCTCAAAGCCAACCTCAGCAAAGGGGAGGCAATAAACAACTCAGTGAGACCCTGTCTCTAAATAAAATACAAAACAGGGCTGGGGATGTGGCTCAGTGTTGAGTGCCCCTAAATTCAATCCCTAATTACCCACCTGCCAAAAAAAGGTATAGTTGCTTTTATTTCAGTGTAGAAATACATGGGAGAGAGTTGGTTGTGGTGGTACATGCCTGGAAATCCCTAGTCAGGATGTCAATGCAGGAGGATCACAAATTCCAGGCCTGCCTGAGCAATCTGAGATCTCTCAAAAAAGGGCTGTAGTTCAGCACTAGAACACTTGCCTAGCATTGAGAGGCCCACGATTCAATGCCCAGTACTACACACACACACACACACACACACACACACACACACACACACACAAAGCAGTCTTAAAATTTAACACCTGTGTGACCACAGAGGGTATATGGGAAATCTGCAGTATTTTCCATTAGAATCTAAAACTGCTCTAAAAATTAAAATATTAGCAAACAAAAAACTAAAATCTATTTTTAAATGAACAAATTTTAGATTTCTCACTAAATATCTCAAATATCAACATGGGTTTCTACATTCTCCTAAATTGGTCTAACAAAAAACAACATGTTTGGTTGTAAAATAATTTACTAAAGGCACTATTGTTAAACATCAAACTAATTATTTTACCAATAAGGTACATCATTGTACACATAACAAAATGATTTCAAGAGATACATGGCTAGTAGGTAAACATACACATTTTTTTTTTTTTTTTAAGTGACAGCTTTCCTATTTACAAGATCACATCCATTCCAGGGGCAGCTCCCACTAGTTATTTGGGAAAGGAGCATGGAGCATATATAGTTATAGATCACTACTGCTAAAAAGGTCTTTCAGCTCCGAAATTCTTCCTTGGATCAGTTTTTAAAATCCTGGGTTTAGAAATCAAAATACTTGTTTTGTATTTCCCACCAAAGCATATAAACATATGGATTCAAAACCCCAAAAGAGCTAGCTGGAGGGCCCAAGCCCTACAATGTGTCCACACAAAACTGGTGAGCTCTGCTGCTTGAACAGCATCACAGAAAATGAAGAAATTATTCAAAGGTAGCTATTACATTAGCACCATAATAAACAGCTTTTACAGCTAAAAACTAGATTGTTTTTCTCAAAAGATAACATTCATTTATAGCTCTAATGCTGAAAGCAGCTTTTCAATGTAACAATCTTAAGTACATAAGTCATAGCTTTCTCCTTAAGAGAAAAAGGTAAACAAAATACAAACTAAACAAGCATCCCAGAGGCAATAAAATCTCATTGTGCTAAAAGCATATACAAATTAAGGCTTTACCTTGGCACATAACAATATTGAAATTATGCTGGAACAAATCACATAGAAGAATTCAAGCAATTAAGGAATCAGTAGTGGGGTCCAGTTCAAACAAGTAAATGTTATGCATCCTTACATTCAACTTAACGCATTTAGCTGCTGTAAGAAGGGTACTGGTAACCTCATTTCCTGAAATGCCAATCTCGATACTAAGAATCCAAATCAGCTAAGGAACAGAGTGTTAACAGCATTTGACTCACTAATGAAAAACCCTAATTTCAGTTTCACCTTTCTAACTAGAACAAGATCTGAACATGGGAGTTTTTCCTATGCTTTTGTAGCTTTAATACCCTTTTCATATAAGCTGAAAACACCTCCTGATAACTACCACTAAACAAAGGAATGAAATGTTTGTAGATTTTTTCACTAAATCAATGATTCTCAAGTTGGCGAAATGTTCCTACTTAGTCATGTTTCAATTAGTACATTTTTCCAACATCAGAAAAAAATGAGAGGTTATTAATCTGGTTCTATAAGAGGTAAAATCTTATAAAACTGTATACCAGTGAATGAAAAGATTATTGTTCCATTTAATGCACATGAATATCTTATTTTAGCCACTATGTCAGAACCTCTCGGTGTAGTATCTACAGTCCAGATAAAATGCCTTGAAAGTTTTAGCTACTTCCTGTTCAAATTATAACCACAGACATTGAAATGTAGCTCTCAGATCTGAAAATGTCTTTATTTTTTAGAAAATGGATTCCAGGAAGGTTAAAAAGCAATACCAGAGGGCATAGGTGCAGAATTGGATGTAGTCATTCAAAGCATTCAAGTAAGAATATGGCAATATAAATATCCAAAAAGCATCTCTTAGGTGTTCAAAACAAAATGTATAAGTCAGTCCTAACTAATTTGAGCTTTATAGCATTTCCTAGAGGGGGTGGGGGAACAGTTAACATTGTAAAGTCCTGAAAGCTTTTTCCTTGGTTAATTACATTAGACAGTTTGCCTTTGATCAAATTCCTTTAAACATGGATAAAAGTATTACACAGGTCCACTGTTAAAACAGACAACATGTTGCAAATTAATTCTGGTATAATGTATTCCAACAAAGCTTAGAAAATAAAAGATGTTGAGGTGGCTTTGGACTAAGTTTAATAGTCATCTCCTCTGCTGACAACTTCTTTACAAGTCGGACGCAACAGTATGGTATGTTCAAACTGCGCTGTGTATGATCCTTTAATGTCACATAATGGTGGATATGGATCTACAATGCCCAAGTCACACAGATTCTTCAAAGCCATCAAATATTTGCTTTCTCCCAAACGATCCAGCCATCTCCGGCAGAAGGCAAGGGTGCCGAAGTTTTCATTGATGACATTTAGTAAGTGTTTTGTTCTTGGAAGCCTAAGAAAAGAAAGTCCAATGTTAATGGTTGGCAAGAATTACCAACTCATTTTCCCCATTAGGAAAAACCCAAACCTTAGCTGAGTCTTCAGAAACTTTTGTTGTTACTCTTTCAACAATCAAAAGCTGGAATATGTAATAGCCTATCCCTAATTATATATAACAGCTAATTATGAAACCAGCTACAGACTATCTTATATGTGTATGGACATGTGTGTGAAACTCCTAGTGTACTAGACTACAGAGTCATGGAAGTTCCCTTTTGTACACCAAGCTCAAAAACCACACATAAAAGGAGGTGCAAATCCAACCTTTAATCATCTTATATAAAAAGGTTTAAAAAAAAGGCAATGTAAATTGAAATAACTTTAACAATGGGAAAATATTAAGACCAAAAACCTAGGAAATACTAACTAGCTAGGCAAAATAATTGGACATTATTATAATTATCAGACACTTGCCTATATAACTTTCATTTCAGATAAAAAATTTTTAACAGGTTAATCTAATACTATACTGTAGAAACTCAACTTACATAAGTGTACATTTACAAATGTATACCCTTATGTTTGTCATTTTTAGAAATACTGTTAGTTGAGAAGAGATATATTATTTATAAATCAATGTCTCTCACCTTATTGGCACATGTCCAACATCAAAATTTTTCATATAATGTGAACACTCCATATCATCATGCACAACACCTTTTCCCGTACTACCAAAGGTCTCAATGGCATACACTTCTCCTTCCTTCGAAAATACATACGGGTCAAGGAAAAAAGAAAAATTCAGAACTAGTTGCAATTACCATCTCTTGACTTCCCACCTAATGCAACATGAAACATCCTGTAGCAGCGGTCTTCATTCAACCTTTCCCTGCCTTATCTCCTAAGCAAATTTTGATCTTTCTGCATTCCTTATTAACATGCAGGGAATTTTGTTTACTGCTATACCACCAGTGCCTACTAAAAAGATTGGACCCAGGCATGGTAGCATCTGCTTGTAATCCCAGGTACTTGAGAGACTGAAGCAGGAGGACTGCAAGTTCAAGGCCTAGGCAACTAAGACATTATCTGAAAAAGAGCAGAGGATAGAGCTCAGTGATAATAGTGGGTGGCTAGGATGTGTGAGGCCCTGGGTTCAATCCTTAGCACCGTGAAATAAATTTGAGACTGGTACCTAGGAGATGCTCAGTAAACATTCATTAAATGTTGAATAAACAACACTTTGGAAGGCCCAGCTTCCACAGCAGATTGGGCTCTGATCTGATTAGATAGACATTCTACACACATGCATATGTACAAACATCCCAATTTCTGTCCAGGCAAGTATGAACAATAAATTCATTTAGTTCAACAGGCCATGTATTTAACTACCATGAGTTTGGGAGAAAAAATCCTACTGGCTTGTAACCCAAGAGGCTGAGGCAGTAGGATCTTGAGTTCAAAGCCAGCCTCAGCAAAAGCGAGGCACTAAACAATTCAGTGAGACCCTGTCTCTGAATGAAATACAAACTAGGGCTGGGAATGTGGCTCAGTGGTTGAGTGCCCCTGAGTTCAATCCCCAGTACACACTCCCCCCAAAGAAGAAAAAATCCAAATACTTTTCATGGAAGTGTGTTAATGATTTACATACCTCCATTCTTGTTGCCTCCCCTCCTTTCACAATGGGCACCGTCTTCCCAGCATGTATTCTATATGGCCCAATTGAATGTCCATTCAGATTACGGATTGGCTTCACTGTCATAATAAATAGGGAAGTAAGTTTTATTCAGGGTATCTAGTAGGACAAGCAGATTCTTGGCCTTTTGGGTACAGAGTTAAGACATTGTTTAAAAAATAAGGAATGGCTCTACTAAATAACCTCACACCTAAAGTAGTTAGATATAAGCTGGACTCTAGTGGAACATGTAGTTTATTGCAGTTATTAATTTAAAAGAATTTAAGAGGGAATGGAAAAAAAATTACAGGATGACACATTAGGAGTCATCTAAGAAGTTATAAATCAGTATAAAAGTGTCACGTATGCGGGCTAGAGTTGTAGCTCTGTGGTAAAGTGCTTGCTTAGCAAGCGCAAGGTCCTGGGTTTGATCCCCAGCACTGCATAAAAATAAATAAATAAAATGCATTTGGGTCCAACAACTAAAAAAACACTTTTTAAAAAAGTACCATGTATGCAAATGATTAAAAACCAAAAATATTTATCTACATGATTATGGAAAAAGCAAGAATACTGTGCCAATTTTAATAAATGTTAAATTTATTACATCAACATTTCAAATATATATATTTATATATTAAAGTCTAAATCTCAATGTCCTGAAATCAATGACAGAATAGACAAATTATGGCATAGTTACACAAAGGAATATTATACAACAATAAAAGCAACAAGCTAGGGATACATTTAATAAGCAGAAGAAATGCAAAGATAAAATGAGCAAAAAGGACAACTATATATATGCTCTGCAATTCCATATTTTTATGAGTTCAAAATTAAGCATACTTCATCTGTTTACTGATGAATAATTAGTAAAGCAAATAAAATACTCCAGTTCCCAAGACTAGAGGAAGTTTACTAGAGGAAGACTGCTGCAACTGGAAAGACACGTGAGTTCTATGGTATGAATATGTCCTCTAAAGTTCATGTATTTGGAAATGATCACCAATGTGACACCACCTTAATGAATGTACAGGTCAATACAGGGGAGTGTATTGACCTGAATGTACAGGTAAATCAGGGGAGTGGATCCCTTATAAAAAGGCCTGTTCTGTGTGCACACTGGCTCACTCCTCTGTTCCCACCCTCCCTTTGCCCTTCAAGCCATGGGCTGACACGACAAGAAATCCTTCACTAGATGATGGTTCCTTAATCCTGGACTTCCTAGCTTCCAAAATGATGAGAAATGAATAAATTTCTTTATAAAAATTACTTAGTCTGAGGTATTCTGTTATACTAGCACAAAACAGATTGAGACAACGGGATTGAGAGGCTTCTAGAATGCTGGTAATAGTCTTTTCTTTCAAAGGATAAGATCATAGTTTTTGGCATTTGAGATGTTGAATTTTTGTTTTGTGCATTTACAGAACTACACTTCACAATTAAAAAAAAAAAAAAAAAGTTTAGAAAAATCTACTTCTATAGTTCTAGAATTTCCAGCATAAAGCTACCTTTATTCTGGAGTAGAATTGGAAAGTAAGATTTTTTTTTAAAATTTTTTTAATTGTAGATGAACACAATACTTTCATTTTATTTATTTTTTGTGGTGCCAGGGATCAAACCTAGTGCCTCATGCATTGCTAGGCAAGTGCTTTACCAGTGAGCCACATCCCTGGCCCAGGAAGTAAGACTTTTTAAAAACTGTTAACAGTTAAATGAAGTATAAAATACAAACTTGCGGGGGGGGGGGGGGGTATGTAAAATTAAAAAAAAAAAATTAGCTTTTTAATTCCTCTTACACAAAATAATCTATTTTTATTTTAAAATTTAAACCCCATTACTCTAAAGACCTGGCAAACTGACCACACAAGCCTATCAAAAACATTTTTATCTTAAGAAGTTTCTTGGCTACATCTTCCTAGAATATACCAGTTTCAAAGAGAGAAATGGTACAGGGATACTCATTTTTATTTATACATGCTGTGACAGAAGTAGACTAATTCTGATGCCAATAGCTTTAAAAGTAATTTTCCAATCCTTTGGTTTCTTGATCAAAGGCACTTCCCTGATGACCCAGTTCTGCTATGTGGTTTTGGAATGAGTACTCCTAAAAGTTTAGAACAAAGTCTATTTCTTTATCTTTCTATTATCATTATTTTTCTAATATGCTTTCTGCTTAAATTAGTAAAAATAAATTGTTGCCTTCTAACTATGAACCTTTATTAATACCCTAAGAAGTATCCAAATAGGTGCTGAAATAATACAACCTAAACTGTTGCATTAGCTTAGTGAAAGAGACAAGAAAACAGATATTAAGGATCCTAACAACAATGAAGGTTGGAACTACACAGTAAATCAAATTGTCATCTATTACAACTTGACAGGCAGATCACATGCCAACAAACTGTAGAATTGTGAGAGAACAAACTGTAAAAATGGAGGACATTGGTGTAATGCTGGCTAATATTGGACTTTCCAAGAATTTTCACAAATTCTCAATTCAGTCTAGAAGTACTTTTCACGCAGACTGCTATTCAGTACAGGTTGCCAAGAGTCACAAATTCGGAAAGAAAAAAATAGTCTTCACTAGATGATGATGATGGCAACAAACCTAGAAACCAGAAGGCCAAACTTATAGACCCACAAATACCTCAAAATAATTTGGCATTTATTCTCTTAATTTCTGTTTTATCCACAGACAGAAAATACTTCTGGGAAGCTCGTGTCTGAGGCATAACATAAATAACCAATCCTAAAACAGTTTCTAACTTCTTAAAAAGAACCGGAAAAACAATATTTCGCAAAGAAAAGCAACCTGGAAAAGAAGCTTCACCCTTAACTAAGGACGAGCTAATTTAAATCCACTGCTTTTCATGTGAATTAAGTTTTTAAAAATTTCACATAATAAAAGCCAGAAACAAAATATATAAATTATGGGAGGTAATCTAATCCTATGACTTTCAGCTCCTCCAAATATTTTTTTTCAGTTGAGCTTCTGGGGAAAGACAGAGAACGTAGGAGAGGGCTATTAAGGTGTCAGGATTAACGCTGAGTAAAAGATCCTTTTCTTCAAATAAGAGTGATAAAGGGCAAAAATTAAGGGATATTTGGTTTCTTTAGTTATTTTTCTCTTCAAGAAAGTAATTTCCTCAGAGAAGGAAAAAAAGACTTGAGAGGATCTTGACCAAGGACTATATTCATGAGACATCCCAGAACTGGGGGAAAGAATAGGGAAAAATGACAAGTATTTGCTGAGTGCCTAAGTTCCAGGAACTGTTATATTACTCAAAAACAAATCCCATGATTAATCCTATAGTCAAAGAAACTTGGGTACTTAGATTTATCTAAGATCAAAGTTAGACATGTCTAACCTCAAAGTTCGTTTCTTCATTATCTCACAATATTTCCTATCCAAGGGTTAACAGCCTTAGAGTATTCTGGCTTCAACTGATGTTCTGAGAGCTAGTGACTAAATGTGCATGAAAGTCATAGAAATAATGAAGTTGAAGGTTCAGATGAAAGAGAAGAATTAACACTGACATGAAGGCTAGGCAGGAGAAAGGACAGTCAACCATGATGCAACCGTGAGAGTGTCCCACCAGAGGAAATAAATATGTGTGTGTGTGTAAATTTTTTTTTTTTTGGGGGGGAAGGGGGTGTTGGGATCGAACCCAGGGCCTAATGCATGCTAAGCATACATGTTCTACCACTTGAGGTACACCCCTAGCCCCCAAAGGTTATAAAAAAGGAAATGGAAGACATTTACAGTAAGGGAAATTAAATAGCTGGAGGAAAAAAAAAAGACTAAATAGTTGTCTAAGAGAACAAGACTGGTGGTAAGTTTCAGTATTCACACATGGGAAAGGACTGTTATGGAGGCGAGAGCCACTGAGTTATCAGGTAACTGGTAATACCTAGAGGGATGACATGACTCAATGACATGAATTTACTGAAAGACAAGGAAGCAGGACGAGCCTCCACTCAAAAGTCCACAAATGACAAACAGACATGGTTAAGAAATAGTCTGCAAGAAAATTATTAGAACAGAGTTATAGAGAGTCATAAGTACAGATCAGGAAGAACTATGGCTGGGGATGGTCAGATAGAATCTGGGAGCTGGAAGAAGGCTGAACTGATGGAAATGAATGCAGCACACCAGAAATATTGGAGAATCATCAGTAGAAAGGGACTCTGGCTTTTCCCTAATCCTTCATTTTACTAGTTATAGAAATTAGTTCAAATTTTGGCTACCTTAGAATAATTTCCCAGATGACTTGTCAGTGACCATAGTACTTCTAGCATGCACCTAAGAGTTGATCCAAAGAAAGCAATCAACAGTAGTTTGAAAAAATTAATTCAAAATAAGATACATTTTTAAAGACCATACCTTGATATGTCTTCCCATCTATTTCAACTTCATAGGATTCCATAACTTCTTGGATGGCCTCACCAACATCACATAGACGAACATCAATTCCAGCACACTAAAAAAAGAATAAAGTAAACTTTGTTTTTCACAGAGTAAAGTTATGCAGTGACTTAATTTCTTAGTATTTAAAAATAAAGGACAATCAGAAAAACTGCTTTGTACATCATAAATACCTGTATAAAAAACTTTGGGGAATATTCTGGAAAGATGGTGAAATAAGAAATACCAGGAGTAAACCCAAGTTTCTTTGACTATAATAAAATTAATGATGTGGTTTGTTTCTGAGCAATGTAAGGAACATATAATCAGGAATTTGTACCAGGAATCTGTGTCCCTACCCAGTCAACAAAAGCATTGGCAAAATCTATCTGATGGACCTATGGAAATGCTGGAAATCTACTGAAGTTAAAACCTGCATGGGAAGCTTCAGGTGGTTCCTATAATAACCTCCACACAGCAGGGCTAAGCCAGAAGTAGCAGAAAAGAAACTGTCTCAAATATCTTGGAGAGGGCTGAGGGCGCAGCTCAGTGGTAGAGTTGCTTGCCTAACATGCTCCAGGATGTGGGTTCAATCCCCAGCACCACCACCAAAAAGAAACACACACACAAACACACACACAAATATCTTGAACTTCCTCACTTTTGTCTTTTTCCTCTTTTAGGAGCTAAACATTAAAGATCAGTACATTGAAAACAATATATGAGATCATTAAAAGGGGAGCGCACATACCCAGGGGAAAATGCCCAGAAAAAATCTGAGAAGACCTTAAGTTTACATAGCAGGAGGACACTTGCAATAAAGAAAGAGGAGAGGGCTTGGGGCTGTAGCTCAGTGGCAGAGCGCTTGCCTAGCATGTGTTAAGCACTGGGTTCAATCCTTAGCACCAAATAAAAATAAACATATAAAATAAAGGCATTCTGTCCATCTATAACTACAAAAAAGGGGGTGGGGATCAGTTTGCATACAAATTGGGAAAAAGTAGCCCATTCAAAGGAAACAAAACAATCAGCAGAAACTATTCTGAAAGAGATGTGAGGGAGATCTACTGGACAAAGACTTTAAAACCACTATCTTAAAGTTGTCCAAAGAATTAAAGGAAGATATGAAGTCCAGCAAAAAAATGTATGAACAAAATGGAGATATCAAGAGATTTAAAAACCTGAAGGAAACCAAAAAATATTCTGAAGCTACAAAGTGCAGTAACCAAAATGAAAAATTTTTCTAGTGAGAAGGATTCCTTTTTAACTTGTACACAAATGTTTATTAACCAATAGCATCATATTAACAAAGAGTGTCCATCATTGGCAGAAATACAAAGAAAGGATCACCAAAACTGAAGATAAGAGAACCCGATAGATTACTATCAACCAGACCAATATATGCACTATAGGAGTCTCAGAAGGAGAAGAGAAACAGGGGCAGAGAGAGAATGTGAAGAAAAAATGTCTGTTCCCTACCATATTTGATGAAAGACACAAATATTCAAGAAGTTTAATAAATGCCAAGAGATAAACTCAGAGACCTATATACCAAGACACACTGTAATAAAAACTTTCTAGAGACAGTGTGAATCTTGAGAGCAACAAGAAAGAAATGACTCAGTACATATAAGGAATCCTCAATTAGATTATAAGCAGAGTTCTCATCAGAAATTCCAGAGGCAAGAAGGTAGTAAGATTATATATTCAAAATGCTAAAAAATATAAAACTGTCAACTAAGAATTCGATATCCAGGCAAACTTCTCTTTCAAAAGTAAGGTAGAAAAATAAAGGCATTTCCAGATAAACAAGGCTGAGAGAGTTTATTACTACTAGGTTTACCATGCAGGAAATGCTCAAGGAAGTCCCACAAAGTATATAATAAAAGGGCACTAGATAGTAACTCAATCATATGAAGAACTAATTGCTATCATTAGTCTAATGATGATTTCTAACTCCACTTTTTCTTTTTTACATGACATAACTAAGATATTTTTTAAAACTTAGTTTTAATCTAAATGTTATTATGGTATGTATCATGGTAAAAATTTAAGTTGGAAAATGTATACATGGTTCAAAAAAATTCACACTGGGGATTTAACTTTAAAATATTAAGTGTAATCCTCATAGTAACCATAGAGAAAATATTTATAGAATAGGCACAAAAAAGAAATGAGAAGTAAACATTTCATTACAAAAACATCAATTAAACAAATAGAGCAATGTAGGAAATGAGAGACAAAAGAGTTACAAGTTATACAGAAAATAGCAAAATGAAACCATACCTTCCTTTATCAGTAATATGGATTAAACTCTCAATGAAAAGTCACAGATTAGCAGAATGCATAAAAACGCATGATCTAACTACATGCTATATATCTAAGAAATCTGCTTAGCTCCAAAGGCATAAATAAACTGAATGTAAAAACAGAAAAAGACATTTTATGCCCACAGTAACCAAGACAGCTACTCTAATATCCAACAAAATTGAACTTAAAAAACAACAGCAGCAAAAAAAGGCTAGGAGAGTTAAGGAAGACATTAAATTTCAATAAAAGGTTCAATGGAACAAGATATAGCAATTATAAACACCAATAACAGACCATTAAAATATACAAAGCAAACACTAACAGAACTGAAAGGATTAACAGACAAATCTCCAATACAGCTGGAAATGTCAATACTATACTCTCACTAACAAATAAAACAAAACCAACAGAAGATAAACAAGAGGACTTAATAAATAAACTAGATCTAACAGACATACATAAAAAGTTGGAATTTCTACAACAGAGCACATGTATACTTCTCAGGTACATAAAGGACATTTTCCAAGTTAGAATATATGGTTAGGCCATATATTAAGTCTCATTAGAATTTAAATTAGATAGATACCATCCAAGTTATCCTCTCCAATAACAATGAGGTGAAGTAAGAAAAATTAATAATGAAATTAAATCTTGAAAATTCACAAAATTGTGGAAATTAAACAATACATTCTTAAAAAAACTAATAGATTAAAGAAGACATAAGGAGGGTAATTAGAAAATAAAAATACAAGCCCGGTGCAGGTACACGCCTGTAGTCCCAACTACTGAGGAGAATGAAGGAGGAGGATCACTTGAGCCCAGAAGTTCATGGCCAGACTGGGCAACATACAGAGATTCAAAAAAAAAACAGGGAAAGCAAAGTGAAAACAACACAACATACCAAAACTTACGGGATACAATAAAAGCAGTACTAATGGATAAATTTATAGCTGTAAGTGCTTACATTACAAAACAAAAAAGATCTCGAATCAATAACATAATATTACAATTTAACCCATTAAGTGTCAAGTTTTCAATTCTGTGACTATTTCAACAAAATAGACACAGGTGCACTAAAATGTGTTAGAAATCATAATCTAGAGCTTATATATTATTATAATTACATTCATTATTATTATGTAGTATATACTGTATTTAAGTTTCTATAGGTTGTCCACAACTGGGACAATGAGACAAAACAGTTAAGGAACTTTCTAGAAAAAGAAAAACAAACTAAACCCAAAACTAGCAGAAAGAAGGAAATAATTAGAGCAGAGATACATGAATTAGAGAAAAGAGAAAAAAAAAAAAATCAATGAAATCAAAAGTTCTTTGAAAAGATTAACAAAACTGATAATTCTCTAGATAGACTAAGGAAAAAAACTTAAATTACTAAAATGAGAAAGTGAAATATTTCTATTGATTCTACAGAAATAAAACAATGATTCTGAGAGAATCACAAACAACCACACATTTACAAGTAGATAACCTGGATGAAATGGACAAAATCCTACACACAAAACCTACCGAGACTAAATCATAAAGAAATACAAAATCTGAATCGACTTGTAACTACTAAGGAAACTGAATCAGTAATCAAAATTCTTCTGACAAAGAAAATTCCTGGATCTGATGGCATCACTGTGAATTCTATCACTTAAACAACTAATACTGGGGGTGCAGCAGAGTGATAGAGAGCTTGGCTAGCATACTCAAGGTCATGGTTTCAATCCACAGAACCTCAAAACAAAAACTAATACCAATCCTTCTCAAATTTCTTCAAAAAACTGAAAAGGACAGAATGACCTATCTTATGAGATCAGCATTAATTTGATATAAAAGTAAAACAATGACACTATAAGAAAACTACAGATCAGTATCTCTTAATAAACACTTCATACAAAATCCTCAACAAATATTACCAAACTTACAGCATATTAAAAGGATTATACACCATGACTAAGTGAGATTTACTCCTGGAATGCAAAGGTAGTTCCACATATAAAAATCAATGTAAACATAGAGATTTGAAGGGGAGAAAAGTACATGATTATCTGCATGCATAAAAAGCATCTGACAGCTAGGCATGATGGTTGTAACACATCCTATGATCCCAGCTATTTGGAAGGCTAAGGAAGGAGGATGGTTAAGTTTAAGGCCAGCCTGGGCAACTTAGCAAAAGCCTGTTTCCAAATAAAATCAAAATGGACTAGGGATGTAGCTCAGTAGCATAGTACCTGTCCAGTATGTACAAGACTCTAGGTTTAATCTCCAACCCAATACTGAAAAGGGGGGAAGGAGGGAGCATTTGTCAAAATTCAATGTAATTCTATGATTAAAAATACTCAACAAATTAAGAACAGAAGGAGGGTTGGGTATGTAGCTCAGTGATTGGCTAACACGTGCATGAGCCTAGGTTTGAGACTCAGCACTGAAGGAAAGAATATGTATATATTTAAGAGTAGAAGGAAACTACCTTCAACATATGAAAAGTCAGGTGCCTATAAGAAATCTACAGTAAACACGATACTCAACAGCAATAATGTTTTCTCTAAGACCAAAAGTAAGGCAAGACAGAATGACTACACTGATATTTTTATTCAACCCTGGAAGTTCAAATCAGATTAAGCAAGAAAAGGAAAAAGGTATCTAAATTGGAAAGAAGTAAAACTATCTCTGTTTACAGATGATATAATGTTACGGGTAGAAAACCCTAAGATTCCACAACAATAAATAAAAACCCTATAAAAACTAACAAATTCAGCAAAGTAGAGGATATAAAGTTGACACAAAGTCTGTTGCATTTTTATACATTTAACAACAATCTGAAAGAAATTAACTTAAGCAAGGAAATAATACTATATAATGAAAACTACAAAACATTGTTGAAAGATATTTTAAGAGACATAAACGAAGTCATATTCCATGTCCACAAACTGTATTGCTTCAGATTGTTAAGACATTTATACTACCTACCTGAAGCCATCTACAGATTAAATGCAATCCTCATCAAAATCTCAATGGTGGGACTAAAATGTAGCTCAGTTTTAGAGGGCTTGCCTAGCATGCCAAAGCCGCAGCAACAACAACAAAAAAAATCCCAATGGTGTTTTTCATAGAGATAAAAAACTCCACTCTAAAATTCAAATGGCACCCCAAGGGATGCTGCATAGCCAAAACAATCTTGAAAAATAAGCACAAAAATGGAGGATTCATACCTTCTATTTCAAAACTTACTACAAAGCTACAGTAATTAATACAGTGTGGGACTTGCATAAAACCGACATAGACGGATGGAATAAAGCCTAGAAATAACACTCATACAGATTGTCAACTATTTTGGACAAGTGTGCTAAGACTGCCCAATAGGGAAAAGACAGTCTTTAGAACAAATGCTGCTGGGAAAACTGGATATCCATATACAAATGAATAAAGATGAACCCTTCCTCACCTAATGCTATATCCAAAAGTTAAAATGGATAACAGACCTAAATTTAAGACCTAAAACTTACTCTTAGAAGCAAACACTTTAGGCACAAACTTCAAAATGCTGGATTTGGGCAATAATTTCTTGGATGTAACACCAAAAATCCACAAGAAAAAAAAAACAAAAACAACCACTGGACTTCATGAAAACATTTTATGCATCAAAATGAACACAATAAAAAGGCAACTCACAAAGTAGAAGAAAATATTTGCAAATCACCTGATGAGATTGATATTCAGAATATAGAGAGGACTCCTGAAACTCAACAACAAAACAACCTAATTTAAAAAATGGGCAACGGACTTGAATAGATCTCTTCCCCAAGATGATATACAAATGACTTGAAAGCAATGAAAAGATGCTCCCCTCACTAATAATTAGGGAACTGAAAATCAAAACTACAATGAGACACATTCATTAGGATGACTACTATTAAAGAAAAGAACCAGGCATGGTGGTAGATGCCTGTAATCCCAGAGGCTCTGGAGGCTAATCCCAGAGGCAGTAGAATTTCCAAATTCAAAGCCAGCCTCAGCAATTTAGTGAGGTCCTCAGCAACTTAGTGAAAACATGCCTCAAAAAAATAAACAGAGCTGGGGATATGGCTCAATGGTTAAGCACCCTTGGGTTCAATCCCTGGTACAAAAAATAATCCCCCCCACAAAAAACAAAAAAACTACCCAGATAAATAATAGGTGAAGTTAAAGATGCAGAGAAACTGGAACCTTTTTTGTTTGCATATGGACACAATACCTTTATTTATTTTTATGTGGTGCCAAGGATTGAGCCCAGTTCCTCACACATACTAGGCAAGTGCTCTACCACTGAGCTATAGACCTTTCTTTATGCACTGTTAGGTTAGTGAAAATGTAAAATGTGCAGCCATATGGCAAAAAGTTTAAAAAAATTACCATATGATTCAGTAATTCCACTTCTGGGTACATAACCCAAAGAACTGACAAACAAGGTGTTTTTTAAAGATATCTGTACTTGTGGGGAAGGAGGGTCTGGGGGCAGGAAAGATGGTGAAATGAGACAGACATCATTGCCCTAGGTACACGCATGACTGCACATATGGTGCAATGCTCCATGGTGTACAACCAGTGAAATGAAAAATTGTGCTGCAATTGTGTACAATGAATCAAAATGTATTCTGCTGTCACATACCTAATTAAAATAAATAATAAAAATAAAAAGATATCTGTACTCTCATATTTATAGCAGCATTATTCACAAGAGCTAAAACAAGGAAATAACCCAAATGTCCATCAATACATGAATGGATGAGCAAATGTGGTACACACATAAAATTTTCTTTCTTTCTATATTTTCAATTATTGCATTATAATTATATATAAATGGGATTCAATGTTACATATTCATACATTCAAAAATATAACAATATAATTTGGTCAATACTGTTCCCAATATACAATAAATTATTCGGTCTTATAAATTCCAACACAAGTCACAACATGAGTAAAGCTTGAGGACATTATGCTAAGTGAATAAACTAATCACAAAACAAATACTATGATTCCACTTACACAGCAAAGCACTTATATTAGTCAAAATCATAGACAGTATAGTGGTTTTTGCCAGGGGTTAGTGAAGAAGGAAAAATCAGGAGCTACTATTTAATAAGTATGAAGTTTCAGTTTTACTAGATGAAAAGAGTTATGAAAATGAATGCTGGTAACGGCTGCAAAATATTAGGAATGTACTTAAAGCCAATGAATTGTACACTTAGAAATGGTTAAGATGGCAAATGTTATGTAGTATGTATTATAACACACACACACACACACTCACACATTCACACACTACATGGTGGTGATTGGGGGAAGCTAGGCTACACCAGGGATTTGTAAGAAGGAAAGATGAACTGGCAGATCAGAGGATTTGAAGGGAAGTGAAAACTATTCTGTATGATACTATAACGGTGAATATGTCATTACATATTTGTAAAAACCCACAAAATGGGGGCTGGGGATATGGCTTAGTGATAGAGTACCTAGCATGTACAAGGACCTCAGTTCAATATCCAATACAATCCAAAAAAACTTGGGAAAAACAAAACAACAAAAACTCACCACAGAATGTACAAAACTAAGGGGGATGGGGTTGTGGCTCAGAGGTAGAGCGTTCACTTGCCTAGCACGGGTGAAGCCCTGGGTTTGATACTCAGCACCACATAAAAAAATAAATAAAATCTAAACTTATTGTGTCCAACTACAACTAAAAAATAAATATTAAAAAAAATAATAATGTACAAAACTAAGAATGAAGCCTAATGTAAACTAAGGAATCTGAATGTTTATGATGTCAATGTTGGTTCACTGGTTTTAACAAATGTACCTCTTGGGGGATGTTGACAGTAGAGGAAGTTGTACATAGGTGGGGGCAAGGAAATACATGAAAAATCTCTATACTATCTGCTTAATTTTGTTGTGACTCTAAAACTGCTCAAAAAATAAAGCATATTTACAAAAAAAAAAAAAAAAAAAACAGCCAACTTGACAAGCAAAAATAGATTCAAACTCTAAGTTTTAATAAATACTAGAAAAGCTGAATTTTAAAAAAGCCTTTGGTATACTTATTACACACTTTAGACTCTAGAGGCACTGAAATAAGTAATTCACCTTAACTACCCACAGACTGTAAAACAGAGTATAAAATGCTTAAAACATGTTCTATGAAACGGTGCTTACAGTTCACATACCTTTATTCCAGTATTAGTGGCATCTTTTACAGCTTTTAATAATGCATCGTATTTGGGATTAAAAGTGACAGTAAAAGCACAGTCAATAATCCTACCTGAAAGAACAACAATTCATCTATAAGTTTATTTTCAGTTACTCAATTTATTTAATTTATAGCATTTAATCTACCAACCTCCATAGTTAAAAGGAAAACATAATGATGGGCTCAAGAAAGGCAGCATTCTAAGTTTCCAGAGATCATTCATAACCAAAGGGGGTGGGGGAAGGAAGTACAAAAAGATTTCAGACTGAAATGTGCAATTCCTGAGTTCATCTGTTAGACTGTAATATTAATTCACTACTCTCTCAGACAGCTATGTGAACAAACAGAAATAAAAATAAAGCAAGAAAAAAGAAAAGACAATGAAATACAGAACAATGTAGGGCAAAAAAAATGAATAAACCAAACCGACAGAACCACTGGATCCTACCTATCCAATTCAGTAAACCTTAGGTAAGTTCCTTGTTAAGTAAGAAATAAGGAACTTGGGGTTCTGGGGAGAGTTTACAAAAGTAAACAAATACCCCAAAGCTGACAAAATTAAAGGCTCTACTATTTGAATAGATAATGTATATAACAAGGACCTGACTAAAGAAACACAGGATACTTTCCATGCTTCAATACAAAGAAAATAAACCTTGATTACCCAACAGACTTCATTTTCAGTAGGATGCTTTAAAGGAAAAGAAAAAATCTCCCTCAACACATCTCTACTGAAAAGGAGACAAGAACAGAATTTGGAAGTTTAGTATTTATAGTTCCATCTAACACTATAAATCTGGAGTGGCTGGTTTTTTTCCCGAGGGGGTGGAGTAAAAGATAGGAATTTTATCCATGAACTCACCACTTATATGTGTTCCAAAGTCTATCTTACAGATGTCATCATACTGCAATACTGTTGTGTCACCAGCATTGGGAGTATAATGGGCAGCACAATTATTAAGAGAACACCCAGTAGGAAAGGCCAGGCCTGCATTTAGTCCATTCTCTTTTATTAGCTTTCGTGAACAGTCTTCCAACTTTTCACTAAACAAAAAGAAAATAAAATTTGTTTACTTTTAGATTCTTACCTTTATATACCTTATAGATCAGTAAGGTCAGAATGTTTACTAAAACTCTTACATTACTTTTTGGGAACAATCTCAGTATTTTCTGGATATAAATAAGTAAAAATTTCTACTACAATATAAAAATAGCTCATCTATAAAAGACAAAGAAATTTCATATCTGGAGAAAACAATCCAATTTTATTTACTAGGAGATAAGTTTCTGATAAGTTTAAATGTTGATTTTATTTTTTCATGATGTATATTTTTTAAATTATCTAAATCAAAGAACTGTCTTTTATACTAATAATTTCTCAAGGTGAAAAATTAGGGAAATAATTTTATTGGTTTCTTCACTGCACTATAATTATGCTTTGTGTCTAAGAATTTTTATTTTATTATGAATTATTAAATCACAAAAGATTACTACACAGAATATAAAAATTAGTAATGAATACATGTGCACCTGAATATACACATGCAAAAAGAGACCACGGTACAAAACAAGTGTGCTCCTCTTTTGGTTTCCTCATTATAGTGATACAAGAACTTAGTAGATATTTATAGAATCTTTATTTAAAAATAGTTTTATGAGCAAACAGTTAAAGAAAGCCAAACATTATAACTGCAGAGTTAGTATTTAAATAAAATTTTTTTTGTCATATTCTTACAAAAACGTATTCCTTTTACCAGATTTCTATCATTGTCATCCCAGGCTTGATCCAGCTCATAACATATTTTCTAACTTGTCGATGTGCTTCTGCAGCTTCTCGAAAATCATTCCAAATCTCTTCACTAGCTTGATCTAATGCTTTCTTTTCTTCACTTGTAGTTCTCCAAGCAGCTGTTCGCCTTTAGAATAGGCATAGCATACTATGAGTCATTTAAAAAAATCAGCAGAACAAACATAAAAGCTAAGAGAGATAATAATACAAGATACTTTAGATAAAGGATATTATGCATTCAATTTCTGTATGTCAACAAACTTTCTGAAATACCAAAACCACATACCTGTAATCAAACCAAATCAAGTTAAACATTTTTTTTAAGATTCTTAAGGGGAAAAAAACACCTCAAGTGATTTCATTCATAGTCAGACTAATATACTGGCAACATAAAATAACAAAAAAAGGAGAAAACCAGAAAAGACATAAGAGTCCTAGAAACCAAGCAGGTAGGAGAGAAAAGGTCATACTTCCACTTGAGGCGATATATACTTACAGATTTCAAAAGAGTACAACAAAAATTAGCCAAGAGAGAAGTAAAACTGTCCTGCATATTTGGGGAACTGGTTCCAGAACAAATCCAATGCCTTGAGGATACCAAGATCCATGAATGCTCAAACTCCTTATATAAAATGATGTAGTGTAGTATATACATACAACCAATGGGCATTCTCCTGAACACTTTAAGTCATCTATAGATTATTTAAAATTCCTAATAAAATGTAAATGCTATGTAAGTGTTATACTATGTCATTTAGGGAACAATAATAAAAGTCTGTACATTGTACGTGTTCACCATATTTTTTCTTTCTTTCTTTTTGCAGTGCTAGGGATCAAACCCAGGGCCTCTCACATGGTAAGCAAGCGCTCTACTACTAGGTCGCATCTCTGACCCCAGATATATTTTTTAAAAAATATTTTTGATTGGTAGTTGGATGAATCTACAGGCACAGAACCCAATGACAGCAAGAGCTAACTATTAATCCAAAGACCTGAATTGGAAATATGTTTACACTATCCTCAAAACACATTATACTATGTGCTTGTATAGGATTTTTCTGATTGTATAAGATACCGGAGGTAATGTTTCTCTTCAAGGAATGGCTCACACATTTTTAAACTGCCAGGGTTAACAAATTTTTATATTTAATATCTAGGAATGAAAGCCATTGACTCCCTCTAAGCAGAATTTTTAAAAAATAGTAACTGTTTTAGAATGAAAAATCTTTTAAAAATCTTTTAGAACATCCTCATAATTTGGGGGTGGGTGGGCAGGGTCTGTGCTGGGCACTCTACCACTGAGCCACATTCCACATCAGACTAGAAAGAAAGAAAATTAAAAAGGGCTGGGAATGTGGCTCAGTGGTAATTTTTTTTCTTTTAAATTTTGAGACAGGGTCTTGCTAAATTGCCCAGGCTGGCCTTGAACTTGCAAACCTCCCGTCCTAGCCTCCTGAGTTGCTGGGATTACAGGCATTCACCACTGCACCTGTCTAAGCTCCACACATTCTTCAGTAATATTGTGTATATAGCTCACAACTCATTGATTACTAGAGTACAAAGGAGGCTACTTCAAGAAATTACCCTTATTTGCCTCTTAAGCCAGTGGCTCAGCCAACTTCAGTTAACTTTCAGTTAAATCCAACCTGGTATCTGTTTTGTACATTTATGTACTGTGGATAGCTTCTTCCATGCAACAGAGATGAGTAACACTCAAGACCTAATATTTAATACATGTTCCTTTATAGAAAAAATATACCCCAGTCTGCTCTATATTACAGGCCTCTAAGTTAATGCTCTAAAATGCTTCCTGACCTCTTCTATGTGTTACTATCAAGTTTACCACAATCATTTCCTACTGTTTTTGCTACTTGTGTGCCAATATCTAGCACCTCTAATTTGCAAAGGCCCAAAGGAGATGTCCTATTTGGCAGAGCACCACACAGACTTCTTTGGCTTGTTTTCTGTTTGGAAATGTATTTGAGATCTGTTTACTGATATTATCAGATAATCAAAATAGTATGGTACCATCAATATAAAGTCAGTTTTAACCCCATAAGTATTTAAACGTATATGAATTACTTTTACAGAAATAGTGAAAATTTAAGTAATTTTTATTCAAAATATACAATGGACCATCCTATCTATATATGGTAAAAGCATCAGACTAGAAAGTAATAGGATAAGATCCTTCCTTTAAAAAGAATACTCTCAAGAAGTGGCTCAATATGCTACAATACAGTAGTTGCTTACTCCAAGCTGGAACAGAACTAAGGATCTGGATATTCTAAGTACAAATCATTTTCAGGCAGGCATGAAGGTAATAGTTAATCAATTTTTTAAAAAGACACAGCATAATTCTTCATCTCTTACATCGCCATAATTCTATCACATATACCACAGCAGTAGCTGGTAGTCAAGTTTAAGCACCACTTGCCTCAAAAAGTAAAAAACATCAATGAAAAGCATGTCCACAGGAAGTTAATGGAAATCACGAATCTAGGTTGTGAAAATGAATTAGTTATTATTAATTCAAACTCTTGGCCCCCATCCAACACTTGGTTCTTAAAGGCTAAAACGTGAGTATAATTACATTTCAAAAACACTATTCTAAATTTTAGAATCAGAATATGCTGTAATAAAGACCCCCAATACTAAACTCAGGAAATCTCATGAGTATCCTACACTCATAGAAGGAGTGGATTCTTCAAGATTATGGAATGTCATGGAGATGAAGCTTTTGATTTGATCCCTAGCACCAAAACAAACACCACAAAGGTTATAGAATGATCTCCATCAGTGGCAAAGAACTACCAATCAGAAACTGGATTAAAGAAACTCTTGTTTGAAGTCTTGAGTTTAAATTAAAAATTATCAGCAATCATAGAGAAATCAACTATAAGGACCTCTTGTTATAATTTAAGGCCCAAATGAAGGACAAAAATATCATGGAGTCACTCTCTTTTCCTACATTGAATCTACAAAGAACCTAATTTATTTGCAAACGATTAAAAACTACTTCTATGATAAAAGAAAAGAGCAAACAGCCATACAAATAACCATTTGTATTTCTACAGGACAATACACAACATTGCAATATTTAGGAAAACTGTTACCTTGAAAAGTATTTCAACATATAATTAACAGCTTCCTCCATTAAACCAGAATTCTTTCTACCTATATTTAATTTGCAATAGAAGCTAACAGCAAGAAAAGGTAGTTTTTGAGATTTTTTTTAAAAAATCTCAAACCAGGTACCACAGTGCTTGCCTGTAATCCCAGAGGTTTGGGAGGCTGAGGCAGGAGGAGTTCAAAGCCAGCCTCAGCAAAAGGGAAGTGCTAAGCAACTCAGTGAGACCCTGTCTCTAAATAAAATACAAAATAGGGCTGGGGATGTGGCTCAGTGGTTGAGTGCCCCTGAGTTCAATTCCCACTACAAAAAAAAAAAAAAAAAGACAGTATTTTTCTCAAGTTACTTCAAGTATTCCACAAGACTCACATTAAATTATTAACACTATGTTAACAAACATAGGAAACCAATGACTTTCTTCTCCTAACAATAAGCAGATAGAAATGGAATAAAAACATTTCATTGGGGCTGTGGTTCAGTGGTAGAACACTTGTCTAGCATGCGTCAGGCACTGGGTTTAATCCCTAGGACTACATAAAAATAAATAAAATGAAGCTAGTGTGTCCATCTACAACTAAAAAAAACACTTTATTTTTTAATTTTTAAATTTTTTAGAGAGAAAGAGAGAGAGAGAGAGAGAGAGAATTTTAATATTTATTTTTTAGTTCTCGGCAGACACAACATCTTTCTTTGTATGTGGTGCTGAGGATCGAACCCGGGCCGCACGCATGCCAGGCGAGCGCGCTACCATATGAGCCACATCCCCAGCCCCCTAAAAAAAAAAATACTTTAAAAAAACACATAAAAAATTCATTCATATCAGCAACAAAAACCATAAAACATTTAAGAGCAAATTTAACAAGAAACAGATAAAATTAATCTGAAAAAAAAAAAACTGAATAAGTGAAAAACAGCATACCAGGACAATGGATAAAACAGCAATAAAACTGCCAAATTTCAGAAACTAATAACAATGTGATTCTAATGAGAATTCTCACAATGACATTTCAGTATGTATGTGTGTGACTGGGGAGAATAATTTGTCTTATCAACTTATTATATTACAAAGTTTATGACCTATTTTAAAGTTTCAATATCATATTAAAATAGCATAAGAATAGACAAATAGATCAGTGAAGCAGAACAAACAATTCAGAAATTGATTCCATTATATATAAGAATATATGATATGACAAAGATGGTCATTTAATTTGGTAGCATGAATTATTTACCAATAAACCAGCTATCCATTTGAAAGAAAATGAGTACACAAAAAATCCAGATGTAACAACAAATAATCTGACTCTTTGAAAATTATTTTTACTTAATACACATATACCTACCTAGACAGAATTAACTGCTGAATGATTTATAGTGGCAAAATATATTAGAGACAAAGAGAATGCCCATCAATTACAGATTGGTGGAATAAAATAATACATTCACACCACTGAATATTATGAAGTATTCAAAAATAATAATAGAGGGGCTGGGGATGTGGCTCAAGCGGTAGCATGCTCGCCTCGCATGCGTGCGACCCGGGTTCGATCCTCAGCACCACATACAAAGATGTTATGTCCGCCAAAAACTAAAAAATAAATATTAAAAAAATTCTCTCTCTCATTCTCTCTTTAAAAAAAAAAAAATAGAACTATTCTAATTACTTGGAGAGACTTTCAAGAAGTAGCACTGAATAAGAAAAGCAAAGGAGGGGCTGGGGATGTGGCTCAAGCGGTAGCGCACTTGCCTGGCATGCGTGCGGCCCAGGTTCGATCCTCAGCACCACATACAAACAAAGATGTGTGTCCGCCAATAAATAAATATTAAAATTTAAAAAAAAAAAGAAAAGCAAAGGAAGTGTGCCTATGATTCCATTTTTATAAAGCAGTGACAAAATATTCTCCCTTATATAAAAAAGACACAGATGTATACATATCTGGGCTAAGAAAAATATGAAAAGCTACCTGCTAGGTGGTTAACATGAGTCTAGAAGGAAGGGAAAGAAGAGGGAATATGCAAAATAAATAAATAAATAAATTTAAAAATGTATGTGACCACATATGTACTATGAGAATTTATGTGATTAATGTATAATTGCTTGTATCTATGACATTTAAAAAGTACTTTTGAGCTGGGGCTGTGGCTCAGTAGTACAGCACTTGCCTGACGTGTGAGGCACTGGGCTCAATTCTCAGCACCACATATAAATAAATGAATAAAACAAAGGTCTATCAACAACTAAAACAATATTTTTTTTATAAAAAGTACATCTTTTAAGACAGGGATAGCAAATGGTGAATTCACATTCAAAGAAAAGATGCCTGTGCTATAAAATCCTCAATTTTACAGATTTAATGCCTAATAATATTCACATTTGGGAATAAAGGAAGTGAAATTAACATCATGTTTTATGTTTAAAGGAAAATAGGATGTCTTTATATACAAAAAAAGAAAGAAAAGAAAACTACAGTAGAAGCTTTCTTAACCAACTAATGCAACCACTGAATCACTCATTGCTTTTTTTTAATACCAGGGACTAAACCCAGGGGCACTTAACTATTGAGCCACATCCCCAGCCCATTCTAAATATATTTATAGATACACACACACATATACTGTTTAGAGACATATATATTGTTTAGAGACAGGGTTTCACTAAATTACTTAGGGCCTGGCTAAGTTGCTGAGACTGGCTTTGAACTCACGATCTCCTGCCTCAGCCTCCCGATCCACTGGGATTATAGGCATGAGCCACCATGCCCAGCTTACTCAATGCTCTTGATTACCTCTGTAAAACAGATTGAAATGACCATGATATTCTGAATATTTGTGGCTGACAGATTACTATGCTGGAAGTAATAATAGCAGCTAATTTACTTAATGCTCACAATGCATCTGGTTACTTGTTTAAGTGCATTACATATGTTATCGTTCCTCACAGCAATCTTCAAAGTGTGCATTATATAGAAGAGGAAATGAAAGCAGACACAATAAATTACTTGCCCCAGTCACAAATCTGGTTGTTAGGACTAGGACTTAAATACAGGTAGTTTGGTCCCAATTTCCATGCTGTCTACATAATACCACTATGAGCATCTGCTGACCAGATGAAAGTATCCTTACAAAACAATTTTCTAAGAATTGGGAGAGTTTGTTCCCAAACCTGTGTAAGTCATCTGTACTTGTTACTGTAATTATATAATTCAATAATACACTACATAAAAATAACTGTTTCTATGAAAACTAAAATGACTACTCTGAAAGTCTCCTATAAAGATAAACCATCAAAAAATACTTCTGTCAAATGGGGCACAGTGGCTCAGACCTATAATCTCAGTGAATTGTGAAGCTGAGATAGGAGTATCACAAGTTTGAGGCCAGCCTCAGCAATAAAACAAGGCCCTAAGCAATTTAGCAAGACCTTATCTCAAAATGAAAACTAAAAAGGACTAGAGACATAGCTTAGTGGTAATGTGCTCCTGGGTTCAATTCCAGGAAGGGAAAAAAAAAAAAAAATCTAAATAAAATATATATATGGTTGGGGGTGTGGCTCAATGGTAGAGGCCCCCAGGTTCAATCCCCAGCACCAAAACCAAACAAAATAAAAACACTTTTGTCAAATTAACTCTACATAAGATTAAATTTAGGGGGCTGGGGATGTGGCTCAAGCGGTAGCGCACTCGCCTGGCATGCGTGCGGCCCGGGTCCGATCCTCAGCACCACATACAAACAAAGATGTTGTGTCCGCTGAAAACTAAAAAATAAACATTAAAAAATTCTCAAAAAAAAAAAAAAAAAAAAAAAAGATTAAATTTAAATATTTTGGGGGGGAAAAATGTAAAGATACAGCTCACTTGGTTCTTTCTTACTCCTCTCCAGAGAAATCCAACATAGACATCAAAGGTAATGCATTATGAATAGTTTATGAAGGAAAAAAGTGAAATCCAATGCAAGTCCATGCCAAAATACTGAGAAGTGAAAAACAAATTTAAATTATCCTTTATCTAAAAAGATTTATTTGGGGGGAGAGTCCCACTTTTTTTTGATTAATCAACCTGCAAGAGGTCCCAATCATTTTAGATAAGAGGGCTTCTACTATATACAAATTCATAAGCTTTTAATAATAAAGTAGTAGTTCAAAGTTTAGATAAAAATCAAACTAGAAGTTGTTTCATGATCCTTACCCATCTTGAGTGGGTGGGTATTCACACTCTTGTCCTTTGGGAAATACACCATTAGGATACAGGTCACATATCGGTACTGAGGGAGGGTCTGTTTGAACTCTTGCTGTGAAACACAAATAAAGTGTTAACTTCTATAATTAAATATAAAAGTAAGCAGTTATTATAGCTTTCTCTGTTCTAATGATTGTTATATGTCCTCATTTTAATTTCCCCGATGTCATATTACAGTTAAAAACAGAAGACACTTCAACATGCAGGCCATTTCCTGACTTACTGCTACATGGTGGAATGATCTTAATACCATAGGTACATGTGTGACTGCATGGTGATGCTACATCTACATAGTATACAACAAAAGAAAAGTTGTGCTGCAATTGTATACATTGAATCAATGCACTCTGCTGTCATATTTACCTAATTAGAATCAATGAAAAAATAAAATTAAAAAGACATCTTTAACTCCTCAAGATTCCATTATGTATTTAAAACATATAAAAACATCATATGCTTTGGTAGAAAAAGCACACTTCCAATGTTTTCAACCCCACTTACTGTACCAGAGATGTAAGAGCACAGAAGTTGGCTTTCACAAATAAAAAAACAAAAAAGTGCCAGGCATGGTGGCACATGCTCGTAATCCCAACGGCTCAGGAGGCTGAGACAGGAGGATAATGAGTTCAAAGCCAGCCACAGCAAAAATGAGGCACTAAGTAACTGAGTGAGACCCTGTCTCTAAATAAAATACAAAATAGGGCTGGGGATATAGCTCAGGGGCTGAGTACTTCTTAGTTCAATCCCCAGTAACCACCCCACACACACACACAAAGAAAAGTAACAAGAAAATAAGAAGTCCTATTACATATTAATAAGTGAAAAACTATTATTCCCAGGGAATAATTTGTAAAAGTTAAGAGCGTAAACTATCAATGCTGAAAATCTTGAGTTAGCCATATGCAAAGTTTCCAGGTACATGAAAAAAGTTATAGCACTTAGCAAACATCTTAGACATTACTTCCCAAATTGTAGAAAGTTTAAGTATCCCTAATCCAAAAATCCAAAACACCCCAAATCTGAAACTTTCTAAGCACTGACATACTGCCATAAGTGGAAAATTCCACACCTTATTTCATGTGGCAGGGTGCAGTCAAAACACAAGCACGCTAAAAATATTGTATAAAATTACCTTCAGGAAATGTGTATATGAAACATAAAATGAACCTTCTGTTTAGACTTGGGACCTATTCCCAAATATCTCATTATGTACATATAAGTAGTTCAAACTCTGGGGAAAAAAAATTCAAAAATCCAAAACACTGCTGACCCCAAGCATTTGGGATAAGGGATACTCAACCTGTAAAGTCGCCAAAATGCTTTAAGAAAATATGAATTTCTCTCTTGAAACTTTTAAAAATACATAAGAACTAACCATGTAGTTCTTTACTATATGAAGACCTGCCTTTTAGTAATTGAATGCTATATCCAAGGAATACCAAGAAGAATTTATGCAGCAATATATGACTTTCAGCGTAGACAACTGAAGTATTTACCAACTACTGAGTAACTGGTTCATATGTTATGAAATTTTTCTTAAATTTTACACATATTTTCCTTTTTTTGTTCTGTAAAGGGGAAAAAAAGGCACATAAACATGACCATTTAATGAGGCAAATTATTATCTAAGGAACCATTTTTTGGCTCACTCCTTCAATCCAAAAGTAGTATCTCATGAGTGCCAGCTGGTTCTTTCTCTTTACATGATAACATTTAAAACTGTTATATGGGCAAGGAAAACTGGGAAACACTTTCTCCTCGTGTTCCTAAGAGGAAACAGAATTATAAAATGAAAAAAATTTTAGAGATTACCTAATTGAGCTTCACATTCAATCTAGGAATCTTCTAACACTCCTTACAGATGAAGCTGAAATCCTGACGGTGGAGATAGTCACTGTCTCTCAAGCTAATATCTATTCATTTTGGGAACACTGTAACTGTCTGAAAACTCATCCCATATTAATCTCTCTCTCTCTCTCTGTCATGTTCTTCTATTAGTCCGAGCTTTATTCTTTGAAGTTAAAAAAAAAAAAAAAAAATTGACTATCCACTGTTACTCATTCCTCCCTACAATGAGGAACCACTTTAAGGGATATGACCATCTTATCACTTTTATCCAAATTTGCCAGCCTTGAATTTGTAAATGTTTATTTTAAATGGAGCCAAAACTGACTTATATTAATGTGTCAAGTTAGGTACAATTAGTGTAAGACTACCTTGGATTTTATAATTCCTGTTGTTATTGAAATAACTTAAGACTCCTCACACTCAAACTCCTAAGGATCCCAATCACCCTATATTAATTTTATATCTGTATCTGTAAAATTTCCGCTTATTAACAGGTTATATAACCTTATTAACAGGTTATTATCACAGTTATCCTAGGTTCAAAAAAATCTTGATTTTTGTTTAAATATTATCACCAATTAAAGACTAGTTATTCTGGTCTTTTTTTTTGGTCAAAGTTTTATTATAAATAAATATGTCTTCTATATTGCCTACGAATTAAAAAACGTTAAAGATCTCAAAAAGAGCCAGAAAAAATAAAATATAGCCAGGTGAGGAGGTGCACATTTGTAATCCCAGCTAGTCAGAGGCTTAGGCAATATGATTGCAAGTTCTAGGTCCGCCTTAGCAACTTCGTGAGACTTCCCTGTCTCTATATAAAAAGATAAACTGAGGAAGTGCCTAAGTGGTAATGCACCCCTGGTTTCAATTCCCAGTACGAAGAAAGAAAGGAAGAAGGAAGGAAGGAAAGAAGGGAGGGAGGGAGAGAATTTGTAATCAGAATATCGGAGCTGAGTTAAAGTCTATCATTTACCAATTACTAGCTGTGACTAGAACAACACAACTAAAAGCCTCAGTTATCTCATTTACAAAAAGAAGTCACATGAAATCCTGATAAACATTTGGCATCATAATGTACTGTATTTGAGGATGTGTGCGTGTGCACGAGCGTGCGCGAGCGAGGGGGGGGGTTCAAATCCAGGGCCTCATACATGGCAGATAAGTGCTCTATCACTGAGCTATGCCCCCCAAATTATATAAAACTATAAATAAGCTATAATAATATGTATTGCAGTTACATGCTATTATTTATAATTCTCCCACTTTATAGATGTGGAAAATGAGGGAAGTAAACTAATCCTGGTAGCATTATTATAACATTATGTCTTATTTCAGAAATGTTTTTATCAAAAATACACAAATAAGAGACATTCAAAGTAAATTAGAAAGCAAAATCAAAACAAGGAAAAGAATATGAAATAGAACCTGAAACAAGGCCAATAAAAAAAAAAAAAAAAAATCACAAATTTGGCTCTAGGCCCCCAAGTAGCCAACCTTAATAAAAAGCCAGACTATTTTCACAGTTCATGGTATTTTTGAGATAAAACCAATCAACTACACAGGAAAAACACAAATATTCTTGATACTAAGACCAGAAAAAAGAGTGCTAATAAAGTCAGGTGAAGTGGGACATGCCTTAATCCCAGCAACTCAGGAGGCTAAAGCAGGATGATCCAAGTTTTAAGTCCGGCCTCAGCAACTTAGTGAGACCCTGTCTCAAAATAAAAAAGAAAAAGAAATGGGGATGTAGTTCAATGGCAAAATAAAATGCCCCTGGATTCAACCCCACCTCTCCCCTCACACAAAAAGAGTGCTAATAAAGAAATGTAATTAAAGGGCTGGGGACATAGTTCTGAGAGTATTTGCCTAGCATATACAAGACCCCAGTACTGAAAGAAAAAAAGAAATGCACCAAAATCTGGTACAATGGCACACATTTATAATCCCAGCATCTTGGGAAGCTGAGGCAGGAGGATCACGAGTCAAGTGAACCTGGGTTCAATCCCCAGTAAAAGAGATAAATTCAATAAATTCAATCAACAATATTCTAACAGGAGGCACAACTGCATCATACCAAAACATCTGTCAGTAGAATTTTAAAAGGGACAAGTGTAAAATAGCTCCATAATCATCCTCCTTACCTAGCTACTTTCATTAGGGAGCAATTTTAGAGTATTTGGAGAAATGGGTATCTGCAATTCTTTCTCAGAGAATACCATTTTACACAGTCACTTTTTATTTTTTTTTTTAAGTGGTACCAGGGATAGAACCCAAGTCTGTGCAAGTGCTCTACCAGAGAGCTACATTCCCAACCCTTCACAGGCACACTATTAATGATTTTGAATGGAAAGAATAGGGAATAGGACATTAGAATATGTAGAAGATTCCTGGAATGTAAAATTAACTTGTGCTCACTAAATACAGACTTATATGTCCTCACAAGTTAGAGGCAGAAATGACATCCTTATACACGAGTGGAAGGATCTAGCAAGTATGGAAATTAGAAAAGAAAGGTTATCCCACCTCTACCTGGTTACACACACTAGGGGAATGGCTAACAGAGGCAAGAGCTTCTCTAAACAACAGATAAAAATGGAAGTCAAGTCCCCTAAATTCTAATTCATAAAATTTTAACCTGAAATATCTTAAAGGACGGTATAACCAGACATTTAATAATCCCCAATAGCCCAAAGAGCATCCAAGATTATTAGAAATTACATGTTCTAATTCTCAAACCAATCTTTATTCCTCAATACTATACAGTCTTTCCCATAGTCTCCCTAATATGTTTTTAGGCTTTTGAAGATATATGGTTGTCATTTTTAGAAATACAATCTAAGTAGGGTCATATTTTATACATATTTAAAATAGTATTATAACAAATTTATTTATAAAATCCCACCATATGCACATAGTTTAAAATAATGGAATTCCTCATTAAATGTTCATTAAGAATCTCATAACTTCAAAGCTGGCAGATAAACTACAAACCATGTTCATCTATTACAACACAGGGCCACAACTTAGCCATCCCTGACAAAATTATTCTTTGTATTATGCAAGTTTTAATTTATAAAATTTTTAGGAACTCACCCCTAACTTGTGATTAAATGCAACCAACTTACATAAACACTATAGAAAACACCAAAAAGTTTGTTAAACTAAAACATTTGCTATATAATAATTAGTTTCACTAAATTTTACCTCTATTAACCTAAATTTATTTCTCTGACATGTATTAGGACCTTAAACTTCTAAACTACTCTTCAAACCTGTTGGTTAAAAATTACTGTTACCAAGTAAGATTAACTTAAGATACTAACGTCCTCTCTTCTTCTTCTTCTTTTTCTTCTTCTTTCCAGTTGCTCCATCACCATCTCCATCTCCATCTAAGAAAAAACAATTCCAAATACACATTCATTTAAACCTCATAAGGACAGGGGTAAAGAAAACACAAGGAGACAGGTGTGTATAAATGTGTACCTAATACACAATGCCTTTTAAATAGCATTTGATAAGGTATACTGCTAGCTTTTAGTACATTCATTTATGTAATCAAAAAACACTAGCAGATTTTACTTTGAATTACTTGAACACACATTGTTGAATAAAGTATCTTTAAGAATAAAAACTATATTGACTTTCTTTTTTAAAAGCTAAGAAAAATTAACTGTAAAAAAATTACATCAATAATAATGACCCCGTGACTTCATCTAAAATAACACTAATAACAATTCACATGTGCTTTGCAGTTAAACACATGTATTTCATTATTACCTCATACAATGCTCAAAGCAACCCTGTGGGGTAACAAGGAATGTCTAAGGTACTTGCACATAACAACTCTACTGGTAAATTGCATAACTAGATCAATAATTATGTCAATTGATTCCTAATCTAGTAGGGTTATGTGGGGTATCATTATTTTTAATGCCTTTTCTAATACAGTTAGCAGAAAAATTATTCTGCAGTTGGGCCAAACTTTATGCAAAACTCAGTGGGCATGGGTGGCGTTGTAGCTCAGTGGTAGAGCACTTGCCTCACACATGTGAGGCCCTGGGTTCAATCCACAGCACCACATAAAAATAAAGATATTGTATCCATCTACAACAACAACAACAACAAAAAAAAACATTTTTTAAAAAAATCAGCGGGCATATATATACACTCTTCCTGGATTCATGGTTCTGGGTCTCTACAGCGCCTGATGCCCAAAAATTGGTGGAAAATAGTTGTCAAAGAAACACCCAAAACAGCCATGAATCTGTTTGAGTCTTTATAATAACCATCTATTATGGAAACTTTGAGAAAAGTTAAGGATACAGTTAAAGACAAGATGAAATAGTGACTCAGAACATTTTAAATAAATGTATAGACCTAAGAGTCTGAACTTCTAAAAATGCTATTCAATAAATTCCAGCAATTACTTTTGAAGTTTCCAAATCTACCCAGAAAAATCACACTGCTCTGAAACTGCAATGAACATGACGCTGTCTCAGATAAATATTAGTTGATGGTCTAATAGTATGCTCATCATCATTTAAGTGTTCTTTTGAAAGTTCCACCTAGTGGCTGTAGTAACATCAATAATTTTAGATAGTAAAACCCACACCTATAAAACAACATCAAATGTCTCTTAAATTTTTCTTCTTGAAGTGCACCCTTTTACTCCCAGATTAAAGAAGAGCCATGAAAGCAATTCTCTCACTATTCTATATACAATATTATTTTAATTTTCATATAAGTTGCAATCATTGGCTTAAACTGATCTCTATTCATCTGTGGGCTCCTTAAGGATTATACATCTTAAAACTAAGCACAGTGACAAGAACATGGTGAATGAATGGCCCTTTAATTTATCCTGTTAATATTTATGAAAAATCAAATGAAAATGCCAGTATTTGACAATTTTTCACTTACAAAATTGAAATTTCTTATATCCAATCTTTTATTGGGGGTACTGGGGGTTGAAGCCAGGGGTGTTTTACACTGAGCTACACCTTCACCCCCCTCCCTTTTTTTTTTTTTTTTTTTTTTTTTGAGAAAGAGTCTTACCAAGTTGCAAAGGCTAACCTTGAACTTATGATCCTCTTGCCTCAGCCTTCCAAACACAAGGCATGTGCCACCACACCTGGCTATTACATACAATCTTATAAAATTAACAAGAACCCACTGGGTAGAAGAGTACAATGGAAACACAAATACTGCAGATTTACTCATTATTGCTTTTTATGTTCAGAAGCCTAAGAGGAAAAACTTTTGGAAAATACAACTCAATGTCCTTGATGTATCAAATAATCTATTTCACATATTCTGCATGACAACTTCTTTATTCCATTAAATGCTGAGTTTCTAAGTGCCAGGCAACAGGGACAGACAGTAATAGGCAAAATAGTTTTTGTTATGAAAAAATATTCAAGTGTCTAGCATACTGCTACACACACTAGACTCAACCTAAAACAAACATTTTGAGATATGAAGCCAATTTTAAACATGCTAAAAAATTTTCCAGCTGTGTGCCTTTGGTGAATTATTTAGCCTCCCTCTACAATGGTTTCTTCATCTTAAAAAAGGGATAAATAAAATATCCTTATTTGATACTTTCTCATCCTTCTGAAACTAACTGCCTTATTCAATGTCCAATGTCTGACTCAGTATAGAGTAACAGCCACCACTTATGGAACTCTTTGTGCCAGGATGGCAGCAGAGTCAAGATCTGAATAGTAAGGTATATGTAGTTATAGTTCCAACCATTATACCATATTGAAATTTATGTTTTTATATGTCTGTCTTTCATAGCATCCCAAAATATTTCTATTAGGTAAAGACAGTTCATATTTATTTCTTTATTAAAACTATGCCCAAATCAACTGATATCCAGTGAACTGACAATTAGACATTCACAGAGGAAAGGAAAAAAAACCCTTCCATTTTTACCTTGCTCAATAGAAAAATTCTGAAAGGCCAGATGTGGTGGCACACACCTATAATTCCAGTGACTCAGGAGGCTGAGGCAAGAGAATTGCCATTTCAAAGCCAGCCTCAGAAACTTAGAAAGGTCCTAAGCACCTAGTGAGACCCAGTCTTAAAAATAAAAAATTTAAAGGGATGGGGATGTGACTCAGTGGTAGAACACTTCTGGGGGTTCAATACCCAGCACACATGCACATGCACACACATGCATGCATACATACACACACACACACACACACAATCAAAAAGGATAACAGACCTACATGTAGCAGGTAAAAATGTTTAACATTCTTGAAAAGAAAACTTCACGACCTTAGAAAATGACCATGCATAAATTAAAAGTGGATAAACTGGACTTCATCAAAATTAAAATTGTTACGAACAATACCATCAATAAAATGAAAAGACATTCTACAGCATGGGAGAAAATATTTGTAAAACATGAATCCAGTAACGTGCCTCTAGAATACACAAAGAACTATTATTACAACTCAATAAGATGACAAATAACCCAATAAAACATACACAAAAGATCTGAACACTTATAAAAAAGATATATGAAGTCCGGTATGGTGGCACACACCTGTAATCCCAGTGGCACAGGAGGCTGAGACAGCAGGATTGCAAATTCAAAGCCAGCCACAGCCTCGGTAAGGCACTAAGGAACTCAGTGAGACCCTATCTCTAAATAAAATACAAAATAGGGCTGGGGATGTGGATCAGTGGTTGAGAGCCCCTGAGTTCAATCCCCAGTAGCCCTCCACACCAAAAAAAAAAGAAAAAGATATATGAAGCCTGGATTACAGACTAGTTGACACCTGTACTCCAGTGACTAGGTGAGATAGGAGGATCACCAAGTTCAAGGCCAGACTCAGCAATTTAGTGTGGACTTAAGCAACTTAGTGAGACCCCATCTCAAAACAAACAATTAAAAGGGCTAAGGATGTAGCTTAGTGGTAAAGTGTCCCTGGGTTCAATTCCCAGTATCACAAAATAAATAAACAAATAAATAAAAAGATATTAATATGAAAGACAAATAAAAACATGAAACCATAATGACGTACCACCAATCACACCTATCAGAAAGGCTGTAATTTAAAAACTGACAATAGTTAAGTGCTTATGAGAATACGAACCTGGAACTCTCAATCATTGCTGAGAGGAATGTAAAATGGTACAGCCACTTTGATAAAGTTTGACAGTTTCAGAAACCTCATTTGTAGGTATTTACCCAGGAGAAATGAAAACATATGTTTACACAAGGGCCTTTTTGCAACTGTTCATAACCTTATTCATAACAGATAAAAGCTGGAAACCCAAATATCCTATAAATGGTAAATGGATAAATGAATATGAAATACTATTCAGCAATAAAAAACAATGTACTAATTCCTAAAAATGAATGCAACATCTAAATAACTGTCAAAACTATCATTAAGTGAAACAATCCAACAAACAAGCTGCACACTGAATAATTACATTTATATGATAATCTAGGAAAGGCAAAAACTACAAGGACAGAAAAACATTAGAGGTGGCCAAGGATAAGAGCATGGAGCAACAGAACTTGATACAAAGGGACAAAGGAAATTTTTTGGTGGAGATATTTTTGTGGAAATGGTCTGTACCTTTGTTTTTGGCAATGGCACACAATTCAATATCAAAACTCCCCAAAGTGTACACTTACAAGGGGAAAATACTATTTTAGGCAAATTAATAAGCCTGACTTAAATTTACTGAATGATTTACCTCTGGCATGTTGCCAGATGCCTATAGGATCAACTATTACACTGATACCAACAATCTCATGTTCAACATACCTAAAATTAAATTCAATATCTTCTTCTTTGCCTACAAAGTCCCTCCCCTAACTCTAACCAGCTCTCTGCTGACTTCATATTACAGGCAAGAGCATTAATGTTCTGTCACATCAACAGTCTCCATTACTGTTATTGGATACTTCCTCTCCATTTCTATTTGTCTATTTGTTTAAATCTTCCATCAGCACACGCCTGGCCTTCTGCTAAGTGGCCTTAAAAATGATCTACTTGCTTTTAACATATACGTACTCTCCTGTAAATAATCATGCACAAATATAAAGTCTAATTATTTTGTCAAACATGCTTAAAAAAGCTCAAAGGCTCCCTCATTGAATCCTCTTTTATAGCCAGTTTGCGCTGTTTATTATACTCTGAAAACTTTCTCAGCATATCCCTTCTCAAATGGTCTCTTCTACTTGGTTTTAATCAAGTCTTACTCCCTCCAATGAGTATTCTTTTAGCATTCAGCTTACAATTCCATCTCCAAATTTCACTGAATTGTAGTGTGTATACCAGAATATCTTTTCACTTTGTATATCTTTTCACTTGGTATTTCCAATACACCAACAGTTTTCTTCTAGGAGAAAAATTCTAAAATATAGCTTTCCATCCCTCAAAGAGCATTCATAACAGATAAATAGTACTTAATTGATCCTTATTATCAAAACAAATTAGGAAAATAATCAGCTCAAATTGGTGAAAACTGTCCATATTCCTAAAATTGTCTTTAACACACTGAAGGTTTCTAATTTATCACATAAAACATTTTCCATGTCAAGAAATTCAGTGAACTTTGTAAAGGTAAAAACGGAACAAAGCAAACATCAAAATTAGCACTATGATATTCTTTACATAGTGGATCTATAACAACCTATTATATTACCTTGAATTTACAAACTCCTTTCTTGTTCAAAGTTCAAAATATGTTCATAATCTGAAGCACAAGCCAAAGTAGAATGGAGAAGATGTTTGCTTAAGGAAAAGGAAAAGCTAATGATTTCTTTCAATCTAGGCACCTCTTTTCCACTTATGTTTACTATAGCTTTTTTTAAAAAATACTGCTGTGACTCGAACCCAAGCCCTGGGGCACACTAAACAAGCATTGTACCACAAAGGTACACCCACAGACCTTTCTTAATTTTTCTCTTTTTTTCTTTTAATTTTGAGACAGCATTGCTAAATTGCCTAGGCTGGCCTCAAACTTGCAATTCTCTTGCCTGAGGTTCCTGAGTAACTGGCATTACAGGTGTGCACCACCACACTACACCTGGTGTGACTTAAGCTTCCTGAAGGCAAAGAACATATCTTTCTAAAAAAAAAAAACTACTCTAGATTACCCAAACAAAATAATTTGGTACAGCCTCCACTGGCTAAAAGGTATTAGCCCCAGGCTGATAGTGCTGGTAGTAAATAAATAAAAATTCAAAAAATAGGAAATCCCTATTTCCTGCTGTACAGGCTATAGAATAATAATAGACTTCTGACTTAATCTTCTCTCCCTCCTGTCTTACAGTTCCATCAAATAATAGAATTCTAGTAGCTGTCTTAAAAGAAATTTTATTTTTTTAAAATATTTATTTTTTAGTTTTAGGTGTACACAATATCTTTATTTTACATTTATGTGGTGCTGAGGATTGAACCCAGTGCCTCATGCATGCTAGGCAAGTGCTCTACCACTGAGCCACAACCCCAGCCCCAAAAGAAATTTTATAACATCCAAATACCCACAAAGAACTAGGATCCGGGAATTCAAAAGAGTTTAGAAGCACTCTAATATGCTCCTTTAAGAATGAAGAGAGGCAGCTCTGGTATAGAGAATAAAAGGCATGAAGATAAGGTGCTAAGTTTCAAATTCTGGCTCTGTTATATATACTAGCAGTGTCATGAGGCAAATCATATAACTACCACTTCTCTATAAAATGGTAGCACCTACTTTGCTGGATTTGTGAGGTTAAAGTAAGTGAAAGTATTCCAGCATAATGTCTAGAATATAGTAGTTGTTAAATAAATATCAAATAAACAGCCTCTCAATTTTATCGTATTAATACCCTCTACCTGGCCTTCTGCCAAGTACATTTTTTTAAAAAAGCTTTTTTAATTGTAAATGGACACAATGCCTTTATTTTTTTTTTAATTTTTATGTGATGTTGAGAATCAAAACCAGTGACTTACATGTGCAAGGCGAGTGATCCACCACTGAGCTAAAACCCAGTCCCCCAAGTATATTTTTGAAAACTAAGATCTGTGCTACCTGAGCAGCTAGTCAACATACACAACTTTTTAAGGAGTTGCTAATAAATGCCTCTTCCTTTATCTGCAACATTAACTGAAGCTTTGGCAAGTTGAAATGTCAGATAACCTCACATTTTCTATCTTATAATCACAAAGATCAAATTAACCATTTACCTTCATCATCATCATCTCTTTCTTTCTCTTCCAATGCTTGTTTTTCCAACTGTCTTGCTACCTCATCCACTGAGGTTCCTGATTCTTTATCAGGTTCCTGTTGCCCTGCTGATCAAATAAAACAGCATGAACCAAATGTAATAAGGATACTTTCCCACTAGAATATGTTCTAATGATCCTGGACAGCTTGCAAGTGCTTCTTGATAAGTACTCAGGAAACAAAAAAACAGAAATATTATTTTGAATATAATTTGTTAAATGGCAGGAAAAAAAAAATCTTCCATACCTAAGTAGTACCATCCATTCATTAATTCATTCAACAAAATATCCACTACACATACTAGCAGTAAAGACAAATAAGAATACCTTCAAGTTCCCTATCCTTATTGTACTTTAACTTTTAAAAGTATTCAACACACTCATCAAATTCTTTAATTACTAGCAAGTACCTATCTAGTAATTAAGTATCTAATACAGGCAATAGTGCTGAAGGCCTTAAGAAGGATTCAGACAGAACACCCCTAACTCTGTGAAGAAAGCAGCTGTCATAATGAACTGAGTTTGAAAATCAATCAATCAAAATAAACAAAAAAAGACAGCCCATTGCGAAAATACAAATTTTTGAACATCTGAGCACAAGATGAAGCCCATGCTCTGCAAGTAATTACAATCTAGCTGTATAAGTAATACATTGAGAAAGAGTAAAACCAGGTAGCACTTAATAAAGTGACATTCTGATTACTGAAAAGGATTTATATTGAGATACAACTGTTAAAAAATATATTAGGATTATTCTGCTGAATACCTTCAAGGACAAACTGAGGAGTTTGGATTTCATCTGAAAGCCAAAACAAGCACCAGAGTATGTCCTAGGATTAAATTTTGCTCTGGAAGAGACCCAGCAAATCTACAACTCTCCCTCTTCCCATCTAATCAAAATTTCAGAAAGACGTCGATTCATCCTGTGCACCCTTGTTTTCACTCTGACCTCTCCGTTTCTGTCTCGTTGTATCTCTGATTTTCATTAAAAACAGCTAAAAACAGTCTTTTTGCTAAAATGAAGTTGGTGAACAAAAACGGTGACTTCTCAAAACACTTGAGTTCCTAGCTAATAAAACTATCCAACTGTGTATTTTCAGTTGTTTTCCTTGCTTCACCAGTAGATTTGGAGGTTACTGCTTTGAGACGTTCCATTCAGAGCCAAAGAAGATCCCTTCTGCATTGCCTGAAAGTGGCATCATAATTCGGGCCTAAAGGCCCTAATGCTGGACGATGCTATGGAATAAGGCAGGTGAAAATTCGCACCACCACAACCAGAAATTCTCGCTGACACGAGTGTGTGGGCATACAGACATATATACACACCCCAAATGTGCAACCTGCAACAACAACCCCGATGTAAACCCGGATGGTGGGGGGCTATCGGTCGGGCAATATTCTTGCCCACCGCCATCCATACGTCTCCAGTAGCTCCAGCAGAGAGGCTGCATGGCGATTTTTGAGGAGGGCCCCAAACCACGCGGAATTTGGTAGAGCCGTGTTGTGTGGCTGGTTGCATGTCCGCGCCATGGTCTGCGTGGGAGCTGAGCCCCGGCAAAAAAAAAAAAAAAATGGGGGTGGGGGGGTCGGACCCGCGATCCCAGGGCTATCGCATGCGAAGCTGAGGCATTCTTCTGCCTCATCTCTGCCCCCAAAAGCGGGAGAAGCCGCCTCTCCCCAGCCTAGGAATCTGGAGCCCGGCCTTGCCCCTCTCTCAGGCCTGGGAATCAATCCAGTCCAGGGCTCCGGGTCCCCGGTCCCTGCCACCCCCGCCGAGCCTAAGCCAAGTCGTTCGGCCATTCCTGGCAGGGACTGGGAAAACAAGACTCCCCTTACCTGCGGTAGCCCCTTTACTCTTCTTCTTCTTTCGTCTTTTTTTCTTGGCTGCTTCTTCCGCCGTAGAGGCAGCTCCTTCCTCCCTGTCGTCTGGATCCAAGTCGCCATTCAGGTGGCTCCCGGAGGCCGCTGCCTCCTCCACGCCCGCCATGTTGCTCTAGAGAGCGCGAGGGAGCGAGACAGAGCGGCGAGGGCCCGCTTCTTCTTCACCCACCTACACCAGCGACGCCGGAAGTTGCTCTCGATGGTAGGGCCGCGGGGAATGCTGGGACGGCGGAGGACTGGACTGCGGCGTCGGGCTCGGGCCTCTGTGCCTATCTGGTGTGGGCTAGGGGCTGACTGATACCTGACTGGTCCCAGGCCTCGGGCATTCCCGGTACAAATCTGCCCGCGTACCGTCAGCTTGAAGGGGGACCAGAGTGAGCTGGAGAAGCCCGTGCCTGCTGTGTAGAGAGGGCGACCTGCAGGAGGAGGGGCGTGTTGGCTGGAACCGAAAATTTTAATAGTCTTGATTTATAAATCATAAGGGAAGCAGCGAGCATTCCTTAAAAAAAAAAAGTGCGTTTGATTGAACACATCCCTTTTTGCGTGTGTGACTCAAGAACTGCGTCGTTAGCCACAGCTCTCTAGGCACGTCATGTTGGAATCTGGAATTCCGTGTTTCCTGTACTGTAAACCTTGGATGATTCAAGATGGGAGCCCCTCACGCTTTTCTAATTTTCCAGTCCATGACAAGAATTGCAGGTTCTGACAGACGAGGATAGCCCTTCCCATTGATGCATACGCCACTGTCTTTATTTCTAGTCTCCCTTCTTTTTGGTCTTAAGACTATTCGCCAGAATGCAATTGAATTTTGCCTATTCTATCTCTAATCTTATTATGAGAGCCTTGCAGTTTGAGATTTAGTATGTGGCCTTAGTAGATTGTGATTGGCTGCCTGAGCCAATTCCTCTATTTCTACCAAATATGGGTCTTTGTTCACCAACAGAATGTAGGGGTTTTAATCAGTTTTAACCGATTATGTTCCATATATAGGACACACATAGAAGTTTACAAAAACTTAAATTGAGCAACAAAGTTAAAGGTATGGGGGATGTGTGTGAATGTGTGTGTATACATATGTGTGCATATGTATACTTATCATATATGGGTGTGTCATGGAAAATGATATATAGGTATATATGTCATATGTGTTTGAGTGTCTCCATATATATAGGATCCAAGAACATATAAAGACCAAGCTTCGTTGGCATCAAAATGTCTGTAAGGGCCTTCTTGCTAGTAGTTTTATATTAAACCTTACACAGGCTCTGATCATAGCCCCTGAAGTGCAATATCAGATGGGTGGGGTGTAGCTCAGTGGTAGAGTGCATGCTTAGAATGCTGTAGGCTCTGGGTTCAATCCCCAGCACCAAAAATAAAAAATAAAAATAAAGCATTATCATGTCTTAAAAGTTCAACACCGGGCTGGGGATGTGGCTCAAGTGGTAGCGCGCTCGCCTGGCATGCGTGCGGCCCGGGTTCGATCCTCAGCACCACATACAAAGCAAAGATGTGTCCACCGATAACTAAAAAATAAATATTAAAATTCTCTCTCACTCTCTCTTTAAAAAAAAAAAAATTCAACACCTAGCCAATTCTACTAAAAACTATTATGCCTTTATTTATTTTTCAACTGAAATATATCCCTACTTACATTTTAAATTCCTTCCTATGGTTGATATATATAAAAGTGACAATAGAAAACTATGAAGCAAACACAGTATCAAAAAAGTAGACTTATCAGCCAATTAAGAGGAAACTGGTTTGTAATAATATTGCAAGTAAAACTTCAAGTCCCACAGAACATCTTAGTATTAAAAAAAAAAAAAAAATCAACAAAACCTGTAATCCTGGTGTTGGTGTGGAGGATTATCCTGCAGAATGAATCCAATGTGTCAGTATATAATTTCATAGCTTAAATATTTATTTATGCTTTTGAATAGATGAAAATTAGTTTGTAGTGTAACCATAAGAAAATAGACACACAGCATATTGTTCATTGGTACTTTAAGTTACTTGTTTTTCTAATATCACCAATAAAAGGTTTTGGCAATGTCGTTTAAAAAAAAAAAAAAGTAGATGTAACCTCCATTTACCCACAATCCTTTAAAATGCCTAGTATGATCTGGCCCTTACCTATATCTCTAGACTCTCCATTCCCTTTCTTAGCTACAGTTCACAAAGTTCTGTCTGACCTTGGAGCATTTCACACATGCTGTTTCTTCCAGCTGGGCTGTACTTTGCCTGGCTAATACCTTCACTCATTCAATCTAGGCCCATAATCCCACCAGCTCTAGAGGCTGAGGCAGAAGGATCGCTATTCAAACCAAGCCTCAACAATTTAGCGAGGCCCTAAGCAATTCAGTGAGACCCTGTCTCTAAATAAAATATTTAAAAGGACTGGGAATGTGGCTCAATGTTAAAGCACCCCTGGGTTCAATCTCTGATACCAATAATAAAAAACTCATACATGTATGAAAATCAATTTCAGTTCATGATTATCTCGTTTTCCCTTCCCCTTTTTCCTTTAGTCTTCCCCTTCCCTTCTCCTTCTATACTCTACTAGAATTCCTTTCTCTATTAATTTGTATTTAATTGATTCTTTATGTAATCTTATCCTTCCCTCCCCCTTTTCTCATTGTACTCTGGCTTCTGCATATGAGAGAGAACATTCTACCTTTGAGTTTCTGAGTTTCGCTAATTTCACATAGCAAGATTTTCTCCATTTCCATCTATTTACCATTTCATTTTATTTAATGGCTGTCACTCATTCTTTAATCCATCTATTTAATATCTAATATGTGCCTGGATCTGAAAATACAGAGAGACAAAAACAGAATTCTTGTCATCAGGAAGCCAACTAAGAAAAATAGATATTAACCAACTGATTATGCTAATAATGATATATTTGCAACTAGAGATATTACAGCACATTAATAAGGGGATTTGCCTAGATAGAATTGTCCAGTAAAGCTTCCCTACGTAGCAATTAGGCTGAGATCTGAAGGATAAGTAGACAAGGAAGAGAAAGACTTGAAGAGGACATTCCTGGCAAAGGGAAAGGGAGGAGAGCTTCATTGCATTTTTTAAAAGAAAATATGGATTCTAATATTAGAATGTCATTTAGCTATAACTTTGTGTCTCTGCATGGTTCACATCAACTTTTTTGAACCTTGAGACTGGAAAGGTAAGTACAGGCTTTGGAGGAAAGAAAATGGTAAGAGGAGTGCTTACAGGTCTTTTCAGATGATACTTAGGGCTTTGTCCTTTGTCCTAAGACCAAAGGAAACCCCTTAAATAATTTTAATGGGTGAGGTGGCTGTTAACCTGCTGATATTTGCAGTAAGCATAATCAGATATGGAAAAGATCATCAAGGCTGCAGTGTAGATTTGAGTGTAGTCAGGCAAGAGATGATAGAGGCTTGGGCAAGAGTGATGGTGGATATGATGAGAAATGAATATATTTAATAAACACTTGGGAGATTAAAAGGGGCAGAACTTGGTGAATAATTATAAAAGGAAGTTGAAGAACAGGGAAATATCTGGGAGGCCACTTAGGTTTGTGAAGGTAAAACTGAATGAATGGTAATATCAATCATAAAGACTTCATTCTTAAGACTTCATTTAGGGCTGGGGATGTGGCTCAAGCGGTAGCGTACTCGCCTGGCATGCGTGTGGCCCGGGTTCCATCCTCAGCACCACATACAAACAAAGATGTTGTGTCCGCCGATAACTAAAAAAAAAATAAATAAATATTAAAATTCTCTCTCCCTCTCTCTTTAAAAAGAAAAAAAAGACTTCATTTAATCTCAATTACCTCTCCTGTCTTTAAATATAGCTACATTGGAGGTTAGGGCTGAAACAGATGAATTTGGGGAGGGAGACACAATTCAGTCTAGAACATGAACATTGTCAAATGTCTTTTTGGAGGGAGGGAATTGACCCCAGTTGAGAACTACTGGCATAAAGAATGTGGTATATTTAGGACAAAGTACTCGCTGAGGAATAAACCAAGTTTCCAGATTGTAAAGGGTCCTAAATAATATGACTTTTATTATAAGGCTTATAGGAAAGAACACTTAAATTTTGATATTGGAAAAAATCTCAAATGCCTAATAAAAGATCACAAGAAGACATCTACAGCATTTCAACATGATGAATACTATATAGCCATTAAAAACCAGTAAAATGAGATGCCTGTAGACTATGTGGATAAATTAACATATTTATATAATACAATTGTCAAGATGGATAGCAATATAGTCATTTTGCTCTATAAACGATTGCTCTGCTAGCAATCTAGATTCTAGACCTATGGTTCCCATCCTACTGGATCCAGTATTCTATTCTGAGAGTATGGTACTTTCTAGCTTTTAGGTTAAACAGTCTTTTTACATTATCATTATGAAATGACAATGAAAGTAGATAATGTTAGTTTTTGTGCCCTGGCAAAAAATTTATGTCAGTTCTGAAAACATTTTCAAACTTTTCTCAACAGTGACATCCCAAAGGCTAATAATGGTCTTTATTCTGAAGAAAGAATTGAAAATGGGAGAGCTTGGTGTGTAGGAAAACTGCCAAGTTATGCTGATAACAATATTGATGAGACTTTCCCAAAAACTGTGGTTGGGAGCTTAGAAGAGTTTGCATGGCATAAATATTTCTTAAGTAGAATTAAGAGAACTTAATGGTCCACTAAACTTGGAGGGGGAGAGGTTGAAGATGACACCCAGGTTTTTGGCTCTGGTTCCTGGGTGGAGAGTGGTACCACTCCCTGAGATAGAGAATGACGGAGGAGAAGGACTTTTGGAGGAGGTGGAATGAAAGATAAGTTTTGATCATTCTAGGTTTGAGATGCCTGCAGGGCATCCAGGCAAAGATAGGGAGTCGTCAGTTAGAAATATGGATCTAGAGATACAGATGTTGAGGTCACTGGGGACTAGGTGTGGCAGAAGACCATGAAGGAGGTAATTCAGGGAGAAGAGAAAAGGACCAAAAAACAAAACACAACTCAGAAGAGGGTTTTGTTTGTGGGGAGGGTGGGAACTTCTGAGGACTGCAGAGGAATGGAAAGACAAGAAGAAGAAATATTTTCATAGTCAGGTGCAGTGGCACATGCTTGTAATCCCCGTGACTCAGGAGGCTGAGAGAAGGATCACAAGTTCAAGGCTGGCCTCAGCAAAACGAAAAAATAAAAAGAGCTAAGGATTTAACTCAGTGGTAGAATGCCCCTATATCCTGTCCTTAGTACCAAAAGAAAAGGAAGGAAGGAAGGAAGGAAGGAAGGAAGGAAGGAAGGAAGGAACTAAGGGAGGGAGAAAGAAAGAAAATAACCATAGAAGGAAAGAAAATGTTTAACTGCTATAGAAAAATTAAATAGTACAAACTCTCAAAAGATACTATTGACTTTGACCATTAGGAAGCCACACTGGTGTCTTTGCAAGAGCAATTTTGTCAGGAGATACCCCAAAGAAAGATACTCGAAAGAGATTGGGATGCATGGAGGATCAAAAGATCCTTTGTCTCCAACTTGTTTCATCAGTGACTTGTAAAAGTCCTCTGTATTGTTCAGCAGAGGACACTTCTTAAAACTAAATGTAGCTCCCTCATGCTTTGTAATTTCCCCCCATCTTAATCGTGTCCATTGACATCTCAAACTCCCTTTTATCTCACAATATGTCATTATCTCCCTCTTGCAACTGGAGTATAATTAATTGCTAACTAGTAGAACATCTTTCCTTTTCCCCATACTCTCTGGGTATTGATAATTTCCATAGATTGAGGCTGAACTTTAGGAAAAATATATATGATTTGAAGCAATGCTCCTGGGACCAAGATATCAGGAGATGCATTACTTACATAGAATTTGGACAGAGCTTTGTAGGTTTCAATGTCAAAAGCTCACTAAAGACAGATCAGAACTATGTGAAATCCTATTGACTAATATATTCAAACAGATCCTTCTTTTATTTTGCCAGTTTGATATTGTACATGGTTGAACATGGAAATCCTCCTGCAGATCTTTCATGTCCATGTTTTTTGGCTTTCCTTCCAGATCTGGACATCTTTGCTTGCTAGTGCATATTTTAAGATGGTGTGGTAGAGAAACTGACTGAACTCCATGTTTGTGGACAGGACTTTGTCACAAATAGGCCACATACAGAATTCACTTTTAGTTTTTTTTGTTTTTTTTTTTTTTTGTTGTTGTTAATATAACCCTCCTTTGGTTCAGGTGTCTAGCCTTCTTTATTTAGCCCAGTGAATTTATCCTTAAGGGTAAATCCTAAAAAGAAGCCCCATCTCCCTAGTGGGTGGTTTGTTTTGACAATGGCATGCGTTACAATTTTGGTCAATGAAGAATGAATGAGAACTTCTGGAAAAGGTTTCCTAACCCTTAAAGAAAGAAAAGACAAAAGAAAGTGTAGCTCTGTCGGATGTGGTGATGCATCCCTGTAATCCCAGAAACACTGGAGGCTAAGGCAGGAAGACTGTAAATTCAAGGCCAGCTGGGCAACTTAACAAGACCCTGTCTCAAAATAAAAAAGGGCTTCGGATATAGTTCAGTGACAAAGCACTCCTGGGTTGAATCCCTAGTACAACCACATACCAAAATAAAAAAAAATTTAAAAAAAGAAAAAGAAAAGAACAAAAGGAAGGAAGAAAAATAGTCCCTTTACTTTATTTTCTTGATATTTTCAAGTGTGAAAATGATCCCTATAAAATAAGAACAGAGAACAGCGAGATGGGGTGATGTTGGGCCCTTGATAATGTTATTCAGCCACTGAATTGGACAATCCTAGAGTCACTCTACCTCCAAACATGTATGATATCACTTCTCTGAATTGTTAGAAATGGAGATTTCTGGTATCTGAAATCTGATAATTACAAACTCTAGAATGTAGAAGAGTTGGTGCTCAGATGTCAACTTCCTTTCTGGCTTTGATAGTGCTTCCAGATCATTTGTTCAGTTTCTTTAGAAGAGAACTTTCTGCCCAGGTGCAGTGGTACAAGCCTATAATTGCAGCAGCTCAGGAAGGAGCCTGAGGCAGGAGGATTGTGAGTTCAAAGCCAGCCTTAGCAACAGTGAGGCGCTAAGCAACTCAGTGAGATCCTGACTCTAAATAAAATACAAAAAAGGGATAGGAATATGGCTCAGTGGTTGAGTGCCTCTGAGTTCAATCCCAATACCAAAAAAAAACAAAGAAGAACAAGAAGAAGAAGAAGAAGGAGGAGGAGGAGGAGGAGGCGGCAGCAGTAATGGTGGCTCCATTTTTGCCCTTTGTTTGTTGGTTTTTGTTTGTTTTGTTAGTTTTTGGTTGATTGGTTAGTTTGGGGGTTTTTGTTTTGTTTTTTCCTGGCAAATGATGAAGCACCTGAATCCTGGGCATTATATCTTATAAGAGTAGACTTGTTGACATAATTCTCAACATAGACTTTAATCCGTTTTTAAGCCTCATGTCCTACTCTCTTGCATATTTAGTGTTTACAAGTCCTTAGGTATTTTTGGTTTTACTTTGCTTTTGTACTGATGATTGAACCAAAGGATTGAGCTACATCCACAAGTCTTTCATTTTTAAAAAAATTTTATTTATTGGTATGTGGTGCTGAGAATTGAACCCAGTGCCTCACATATGCTAGGCAAGTGCTCTACCACTGAGCCAAAATCTCAGCCCCACAAGTGTTTCATTTTTATTTTGAGACAGGGTCTTACTAAGTTACCCAGGTTGGTCTCAAACTTGCCATCCTTCCTCAGCCTCCGGAGTTGCTGGGATTCCAGGCATGTCATTGAACCTGATTTCCCCAAAGTTTTACAAGGCTAATAGGGACCCTTTTCAACAGAAGCTTATTTTATTGAACTCTGAGTTTTGCCTCTTTTTTCTTGTGTCATAAATCTTCCCTCCATTACTGAACTTCAGTCAGAAAAACTTTCATATTTGGTGTCCCTTGAAATCCTGCTTCTATTCATGTGTTGTTGTGAATTGTTTTAAATTATTTTATAACTATCATTTTAATAAGGTTCTGGGACAACAAGAAAATTGCATGTGCTTGATTGACTTTCTTGGTTCAGAAATTCCAAACTTGCCTTTCCAATGACTAAGGATGATTGAGAATAAAAGCCTTGCATGGAATTAACTGGTCTTGAAATTCTGAATGGAACTCTGGTATACAGTGATTCCAAGATGAGAACCAATAGATTTCTAATATTCCTTGGGTATGAAAACTTACAAAAGCTGGTGAGACAGAAGGTAGGTACTTTTTGAGGTGCTTGGATATTTTTTTTTAATATTTATTTTTCAGTTTTTGGCGGACACAACATCTTTGTTTGTATGTGGTGCTGAGGATCCAACCTGGGCTGCACGCATGCCAGGCGAGCGCGTTACCGTTTGAGCCACATCCCCGGCCCCATGCTCAGATATTTTTGAGAACCGATCTTTGGCAGTTGATGTCACTAGGTTGGTAGATAGAAGCTGGAACTGTCTGTATAATTTTTATTTTATTTTATTATATATAGACATATCTATATAATTTTTATATAGAGATATGTATATATGTCTATATAATCTATTTATATATAATTTACCTACCATAAAATTCACATTACAAAATGCACAATTCTATGGGTTTCAGTAATTACATGTCATACAATTGTCATCCCTATCTAATTATAGAACATTTTCAGTACCCCAAAAAGAAACCCCATACTGATTAGCAGTCACTCTTCATTTCTCTTTCCCCCAACCTCTGGACTCATTTACTTTGTCTCTATGACTTAACTATTTTGAATGCTTCATATAAATGAAATCATGAAATATACAACCTTTTGTGTCTGCTTTCTTTCACTTAGCAAAATGTTTTCAAAGTTCATCCATGTCATAGCATATAACAATAATTCTTTCCACTTATTCTATTGTATACCTATACCATATTTTACTTATCCAGTCATCAGAAGATGGGTGTCTACATCTTGGCTATTATAAATAATGCCACTATGCCTGGTGGGAGGCCAAGGCAGGAGGATCACAAGTTCAAGGCCAGACTGGATAACTTAGTGAGACCCTGACTCAAATTTTAAAAAGAGGCTAGGGATGTAGCTCAGTGATAGAAAACATTTGCCTACTATACACAAGGCCCTGGGTTCAACCCCAGTGCTGCAAACAAACAAACATGCTGCCTGTGAACATTCCTTTGCAATTTTAGTGTGGGCATATTTTCATTTCTCTTGGTTATCTACATAGAAGTACCATTGCTGAACATCTTAGTCCATTTGGACTGCTACAACAATATACCTTCCACTGACTGGTTTATAAATAATGGAAATTTATTGTTCACAGTTCTGGAGAATGAGATGTCTCAAAAAAATTTTTTTAAAAGGGCTAGGGATGTAGCTCAGTGATAGAGAACCCCTGGATTCAATTCCCAGTACCACTGAACTAAGTAATTATAGAAAACTGAGCATATACTTCAGTGTAACAGTGCCTGCCTAGCATGCAGAGAGCCTGGTATGTTCAATCCCCAGTACTGAGAGAAGGAGAGAAACTAAAAATGAAAAAGGAGTCCAGGGCATTCTCAATGCTGGTGTTTTCTGACAGTTCCTGATTCTTTCTCTTTCTCCTCCTCCTTCTCCTCCTCTTTTTCTTCCTTCTTATCACATTACCTTCCTAATTTCCTCAGGGACTGCTCCCTAGGTTTCAAGATGATAATGACATCATTTAAAACACTCTAAATTTATTTAAGCTATCTCCCCCTCCCCCCTCTCTCCAAAGAAAATTACATTCTGTTCTGCCACAATGTGTGTTTATATAATGCAAATGAGCTAATGATTACTAAATAAGGGCATGATGTCAGTGTGATGTGGAAGCCGGCAGGCTCCACTGTCCTAATGAAATGGAGGGCACAGTTAAGAGAGTAGAAACATAACTTTAGCAGAAAAGAAGACTTCAGCTCAGCTACTGCACAGGCAGGAACTCTTTCAACTCTTTAAAAAAAAAAAAAATTTGAAACCCACTTCCACAACTCTTCAATTCTGGCAGGCTTCACTTCCTTTCATCCCCACCTGATGTTGATTTCACTGGCAGGCAGCTCCACGTCCATCACCATTATCTCAGCACCAGTAAGTTTGCATTTCTATTCTGTTGTTTAATGTCCCCTGAAGCAGTGTCCACAACTGCTTGCTTGGTCTATGTTTCTCCCAGAGTGCCAATTACAATTTTTCTTTTGTATTCTTATTATAGAATGGCATAGCTTTAAATGGTCTTTCTTAACAGATTTCCCACCCACCATATATTCTATTATTTTTAGTGCACAGTTTTGTAGGATATGAGATATTTCATGAATGCATATATCATGTTATAGCATTAATGTCTGAATTTACATTCTAACCAGGGATTTTGGAGGCACATATTTGCTCAAAGTAGAGTCTTCACTCACAATGGCAGGACAGTGAGATAGAGATAGATGTTCAGATAAGCAGAAGCTTCCCCCCACCCCCAGGTTTTTTTTTTTTTTTTTTTAGTTGTAGATGGACCCAATATCTTCATTTTATTTATTTATCTTTTATATGGTACTGAGAATTAAACCCAGTGCCTTGCTAGGTAAGCTCTCTACCACTGAGCCACAAACCCAGCCCAAGCAGAAGCTTTCGATGTCTCTAAAATCTCATTTTAAAAACATTTTCCTGTTTCTCTTTAAGAAAGGGATAGCTCTGTCTGAGCCTTGGAAAGTTTTCTTTATTATTTTCATTGATAATAATGATATTGATAATAGCTAATGATCATCAGTCCACCATATACCCTATTCATTGAATACTGTTGCTCCTTCTGCTTAATTGCCCATTACATTCATGGCAATATCCATGAAACCATTTAATTTTGGTTTAGCTAGCCCCAGATTTCCCTCCCAGTTAAAAGTTGAATGATTTTCACAACTTGCTTAGTAAAATGTACCCCCGCCCCCCGCCCGGTTAAAACATCACAGACTTTAACATTCGCCAGAATCCCCCTGAGAGGGCTTGTCTAAAATAGATCCCAGGGCCAGGCACAGTACCACATGCCTGTAATCCCAGCTGCTGGAGAGGCTGAGGCAGTGGATTGCAAATTCAAGGCCAGCCTCAGCAACTCAGTGAGACTCTGTCTCAAATAAAAAGATAAAGAAGGGCTTGGGATTATAGTTCAGTGGTAAAATGTCCCTGAGTTCCATCCCCAGTATGGGGCCGGGGAAGTTTCCTGGATTCCACTGCCAGAGGTTCTGATGCCTTCTGTCTGGGTAAGACCTGAGGATTTGCATCTCTAACAAGGTCTTAGAAAATGCTGATATTGCTGGTCTAGGAACCACACTTTGAGTGTCACTGCTTCAATAAACCTGCCATCATCGGTATCACCCATCCTCACAGGTACTAATTCCTTCCCAAGAAACTTCCCCCTCCCCTACTGTCATTGCACAGTATGAACCAGGGGTGATTTTGATCCCAAGAGGACAACTGGCAATATCAGGTGACACTTGGTGCTGTTATGTCTGCATGAGTGGGTATGCTACTGGCATCAGGTAAGTGGAGACAGGGTTGCTGCTGCTAAACATCCTATAAAGTACAAGCAGTTTTCACCACCAAGAATTAATTGGGGGGCTGGGGATGTGGCTCATATCGGAGAGCGCTCGCCTGGCATGCGTGCGGCCCAGGTTCGATCCTCAGCACCACATACAAACAAAGATGATGTGTCCGCCGAAAACTAAAAAATAAATAATAAAATTCTCTCTCTCTCTCTAAAAAAAAAAAAAAAAAAGAATTAATTGGCCCAAATGCCAGCAGAGCTGGGATAGAGAAGGTCTAGATTGGCACGCTGTTACTGCTTTGATTTCAAATAGCATTCAGCCCTGATTGTATCAAGGTCAAGTCAGTAGCCCATGAAATGAAAATGGAGATAAGGAAATGGTTCAATCCACATCCCCTAAATTTTTTACACTTCATTGAAAATAAAAAAATCAGGTTTAAAACCATTGAATGCTTTGAATCTCACCTAGAGTCATGATAACTTGTCTTCAGATTTCCAATTTCTTTTTTTTAGGTCTCATGGAAGAATGCAGGCATCTGTTAAAGATAAGCCTTTGGACACTGGACCCATCTATTTCTTTGATCAGGTAATAATATTGCTCCATTTCATCCTGTAATAATTTACTTTAAAAATTTTCAGTTTTGAATGACATTTCCCTCTTCATCTTTTTAAAATATTTTTTTAGTTGTTGGTGTACCTTTATTTATTTTTATTTATTGATATGTGGTGCTGAGGATCAAACCCAGTGCCTCACACATGCTAGGCAAGTGTTCTGCCACTGAGCTACAACCCCAGCCTCTCCCTCTCTTCATCTTAATCACAAAACTTTTTTTCCTTTTTCATTTCAGTTGAAACCTAAAAGGAATAAATGGGAAAAGGAATCATATGAAGAAGAGTTCTCCCAACTAATGGCAAAATATGGGTAAAACATTTGGAATTTCTCTTCAGTTTTTGATATCGTTGTACATTTGCACAGGCTTATATAATGTTCAAGTTCACTGCTTTCCCCTTATTCATCCCCACAAAAACTATACCAAGGAATTGGCAGTTCAAACCCGACTCTGAGATCATGCAGAGAGCTCTATTTTAGTCACATCAGTGGTTAACTTAACATACTGGTCCTATTCATCAGTCACCCTAGTTTTCTTGTTGTTTTGCAACAAACCCTGCTCACTCTACCTTAGGGAGTGAGCAGGGTTTGTTGCAAAACAACAGGTGCTGCCTCTGCATTCTGTAGCTTCCTACCCGTTTCCTTTTAATTCTCTACTCAAATAGCACCTTTGTGGTAAGACTTTTCTTGATTATCATTTTTAGATTTCTACTCTGCTCCTAATTTAGCACTCCTGTCCCCATTCCTAACAATTTTGCTCTTGTATTTATCACTTTCTAGCTTTCTCAATGATATTATTATTTATATGTTTATTGTCCAGCCCCTCAAAAGATTATAAGGACTTATTTATTTACTTATTTATTTTTGTAGTACTGGGGATTGAATCCAGAGGTACTCTACCACTGGACTATATCTCCAGCCCTTTTTATCCTTTTTATTTTGAGGCTGCATCTAGTGAAGTTGCCCAGGCTGGTCTGGAATTTGAAGTTCTCCTACCTCAGCCTCCCGAGTACCTGGGTTTGTAGTTGGGCACCACCACACCTAGCAAGGACAGGAGTTTTTAAATGCTTGTTCACTTCTCTATCTCCGGTCCCTGAAATAGTGTTTGGTGTATATAGAATGTATATAAAGAATGACCTAATAAAGATTTGTGATTAACAATCATGGAATGTGTCAAGTTCACAGAGATGAATGTAATAATGAAGCTAGTCATTCCATTTTTTATCAATTTAGTTACTATAGTTTCTTAACTTGTGAAGTGGAAATTAAAAAAAAAATTACACCAATCCTTCTGATCTTCCCCCACCCCCAATACTGGGCATCAAACCCAGGGCCCCACATATAGTGGGCAAGTACTCCACCCCAGAGCTGCTCCCCTAGGCCCTCCACCCGATTTGAATTATTTCCAGGAAATACCTAAGGCTGCTAACTTTATAAAGAGAAGAGGTTTATTTAGCTCACCGTCTTGGAGCTCCCAGGGCATGGTTCTGACTTTAGCTCAGGTCTCAGCTATGTCACCTTATGGTAGATAGCAGTGGTGGGAATAAGCAGGTGACATCATCTTAAACCAGGAGCAGAGAAAGGATGGGAGGGGCCAGGCTTGATCCCTTTATAACAACTCTCTTGCAAGAACTCAAGGATTTCACAAGAACTGCCAAAGGGTCCACAAGGTCTAACTCATACCCCCAATTACCTAACTTCCTCCCACTAGGTCCCAGCTCTTAAAAGTTCCACCCCCTTCAGTAGTCTCACCCTGGGGACCAGGTTTTTAATACGTAAAACTTTTGGAAAATGCACAATTAGACTAAATTCAAATCATAGCACAGTCAATTTTTCCTTTTTTTAAAAAATTTTTTTTAGTTGTAGGTTGACACAATGACTTTATTTTTATTTACTTATTTTTATATGGTGCTGAGGATCAAACCCAGTGTGTCACCTACACTAAGCGAGCACTCTACCACTGAGCCACAACCCCAGCCCAATTAAAATCCTTTTTTTAAAAATGTGGTTCTGGGCATTAAAACTAGAGGTGCTCTACCATTGAATCAGCCATTCTTATTATTTATTTATTTATTTTTGGCATAAGGAATTGAACCCAGGGACACTTTGGCACTGACCTACATCCTCAACTCCTTTTATTTTTTAATATTGAGACAGGGTCTCCCTAAGTTGCTTCTGAGGTTGGCCTTGAACATGTGATCCTTCTGCCTGAGCTTCCTGAGTTGCTGGGATTACTAGTGTGCACTACCTTGCCTGGCTAAAATAAATAAATAGATAGATGGATAGATAGATAGATAGATTTTTTTTTTTCTTTTTTGATACTGAGGATTGAACCCAGGGCTACTTTATCACTGAGCTGCATCCCCAAGCCCTTTTGATTCTTTATTTTTAAATAGGTCCTCACTTAGTTGCTCAGGGCCTTGCTAAATTGCTGAGGCTGGCCTGGAACAGTTGATCCTCCTGCTTCAGCCTCCCAAGTCACCGGAATTACAGGGGTGAGCCACCACACCCAGCAATAAAAAATATTTTTAAAAGATGAGTTTTACATTTACAACCACTTCTCTGGTTGTCCTCCAATTCAAAGGTTACTTTGAATTACCTAGGTGCCAAAAAGGGAATACCACTTATAATTTTTAAACATGGTTTTGCATAGCAGGTTTACAAACTGGGACTGAAAATTATGATGTTGGAAATACCTAGTCCCTTTGTGGGTCTGTTCTATTGTCTGTATTTTAGTATAATACGATAATATCTAAGAGGGGTGTGTAGGATAGCTAAGGCAGCATAGAATGTGTTTGTAGACTAATGTTAAGAAATTCATGCTGGGTGCAGAGGCGCCTGCTATAATCCCAGTAACTTGGAAGGTTGAGGCAGGAAGAATTTGCAAATTCAAGACCAGCCTAGTAATTTAGCAAGACCTCTATTATTTAATAAAATATTACAATATTTAATAAAATATTAAAATATCTCTAAATAAAAAATAAAAGTCACTGGGGATGTAGCTCAGTGATAAAAGCATCCCTGAGTTCAATCTCCACTACAAAAAAATAAAATAAAATTCAGGGGCTGTGGGCTGGGGATGTGGCTCAAGCGGTAGTGCGCTCGCCTGGCATGCGTGCAGCCCGGGTTCGATCCTCAGCACCACATACAAACAAAGATGTTGTGTCTGCCGAAAAACTAGAAAATAAATATTAAAGTTTTCTCTCTCTCTCTCTCAAAAAAAAAAAAAATTAAAAAAAAAATTCCGGGGCTGTGGTGTGACTCAGTGGTACAGTGTTTGCCCAGCATGCTCCCATTTTGATTCCCAAGGCCATACACATGAAAAAAGAAATTCAGGAAAGTCTTTCTGGAAGAAACAATCTCTGTCATGTCTTATAATTAAATAAATGAATAAATAAAACATTGATTTTTAATCTTCTGTGTATAAACATCATAAACATTCATTGTAAAAAAAGTTAGAGAAATATAAAAGGAGTGCCTGGTTGGTGGAACACACCTGTAATCTGAGCAGCTGGGGAGGCTGAGGCAAGAGGATCTCAAGTTCAAAGCCAGCCTCAGCAACTTAGTGAGGCCCTCCCCAACTTAGTGAGACCCTATCTCAAAATAAAATATAAAAAGGACTGGGGATGTGGAGGTCATACTATATAGAGAATTAGGTACACTTGTCACATAGTATAATAACATAAAACATTTTCCCAAAAATATTAAAAGCATTTCAAACAGATCCTCATGGCTATCTTCTTTGTGGTTATAGAATTATGTACTTAGCTATATCTCTAAGAACCCTTGGGCTCTTTTCAAACTTCTTCTAATTTAAAAACGTTATAGTAAGCCATTTTGTGCATTGATGTTATTTTAATATAGATTTCTAGAAGTCAAATTACAAGGTTAAAGAGTATAAGCTATCTTTAATGTTCACATTTATTGTTTACACTCATAAAAATGGAACATCCAAAGAACTAAAGAAAGCTGAATTGAGTGCAGTCACATCATCCAAGGAAAAAATGAGTTCCAGTTAATCGGCATCTCAGAACCACCAGGTGTATCCAAGCTTCCACTAAACCTTAAATTTTCCAAAACTCACTGGCAAAAGAAATTATTGGAAGAGAATACATGCTCACTGCTCCTGAAACACTGAGTGAACCTGAGACAATATTGCAGAAATATGATGAGCACAACATTACATTCCCTGTGGGCATTGTCAGTCTCATGAATTTCAGTTGGCAAGATCTCACGGAGGGCGCTTTTGAGTGTGCACCCAAATTTTTCAATGCCGAGTCAACACAAGACCTTGCCAGGAGATTCCAGTTCCATAACCAAGGTTGACTCAAGGGAACAGAAAATCATCAGTGATCCAAGAGAAGAGTTTAATAAGGAAAATTCCCTGGTTAAAGCCCCAAATGATCAATATATGACATCATTTAAGTCTTGGAAAAAATACATAAATAGAAGTTACTGGTTAGATTTATATAATGTTCCCAGAGAAATGAATAAAAACAGCAAGTAAGTGTGATATTGAGAAAGCATTGTATTACACGTTTTGTGTTTATTATTCTAGAGAGAAATTCATGGACGTTAGAAAGATACAAGAATTTATAGTATTTTTAATTAAAGCATCTGTTAGGCATTTTTCTTTTAAAATATTTTTTGTTCTTTTTAGTTATACATGAAAGTAGAATGTATTTTGACATATCATACATACCTGAGTGTCACTTCCCATTTTTGCGGTTGTACATGATGCAGAGCCAACACTAGTCCTGTATTCATATATGAACGTAGGAAGGTTATATCTGATTCATTCTATGGTCTGTCCCATTCCCATCTCTGCTCCCTTCTCCCCGCTCTCCCCTGTCCAATCCAGTGAAACTCCACACTTCCTAATTTCACTTAGCATCATAGTCTCCAGTTCCATCCATTTACTGGCAAATGCCATAATTTCATTCTTCTTTAAGGCTGAGTGATATTTCATTGTATATATATATCACATTTTCTTTATCCAATTCATTTGTTGAAGGACACCTAGTTGTTTCCATAGTTTAGCTATTGTGAAATGAGCTGCCACAAACATTGATGTGGCTGTGTCATTATAGTATGCTGATTTTAAGAATTTTGAGTATATGCCAAACAGCATTATCTCACTAAGCTGTGGAGGCCTTAGTGAGATAATGGCCTCTAATTTGTGACCCTCCAGCCTCTGCCTTCTGAGTAGCTGGGATTACAGGAATGTGTCACTGAACCTGGAAAGAACTGATATTTTAAAAAATAAAATCATGTTCAGTTATAGCAATTTAGATCACAGAGAGCTGTCTAGCTATTGCCTAATGTAGTCATCCTGATATCATGGTTGGAAAGTTAATAGGATTTCTGTTGCAGAGTTGTTTGAGGAGACAGTATATCTGAAAAAAAAGTGAAGTCCATCTGAAATAACTAGTAGATAAACTAAGCTTAAAAATTAGGCCTCTCCTGTGGGGAAATAGGCACACTCATACATTGCTGTTGAGACTGCTGATTGGTATAGCCAATATGAAAGCAGTATGGAGATTCCTTGGAAAACTGAGAATGGAATCACCATTTGACCCAGCTATCCCTCTCTTCAATCTATACCTAAAGGACTAAAAACAGCATACTAGAGAGACACAGCCACATCAATGTTTATAGCAGCACAATTCACAATAGCTAAATTATGGAACAGCCTAGATGCCTTTCAGTAGATGAATGGATAAAAAATGTGTTATATATACACAATGGAATATTACTCAGCATTAATAGAGAATAAAATCGTGTCATTTGCAGATAAATGGATGGAGTTGGAGAAGATATTTCTAAGGGAAGTTAGCCAATACCCAAAAAACAAAAGTTGAATGTTTTCCCTGATATAAGGAGACTGATTCATAGGTAGGGAGGGGGAGCATGGGAGGAATAGATGAACTCTAGAATAGGGTAAAGGGGTGGGAGGGGAAGGGGGCATCGGATTAGAAATGATGGTGGAAATGAGATGGACATCATTATCCAAAGTACATGTGAGAAGACATGTCTGGTGTGAATATACTTTGTATATTGTACTCCATATGTGTAATAAGAATTGTAATGCATTCTGCTGTCATATATAACAAATTAGAATAAAAGATTTTTTTTAATTAAGCCTCTCACCTGCTAGGGTGGCTAAATCAAAACGACAGACAATAACAAATGTTGGAGAAATTGGAGACCTCATATATCAATTGGGAATGTAAAATAGTGCAGCCGCTGTGGAGAGCAGTTCAGCATTTCCTCAGAAGTTACACAATTATCATATGGTCTAGTAATTCCATTCCTGGGAATATACCCAAGAAAACTGAACACATGTATCTGAATATTCTGACCTCGAATACTCAGCAACCTGGGAGACTGAGGCAGGGGGATCACAAGTTCGAGGCCAGCCTCAGCAATTTAGTGAGGCCCCAAGCAACTTAATGAGACCCTGTCTCAAAATAAAAAATAAAAAGGGTTGGGGATATAACTCAATTGTAAGGCCCTGGGTTTAATTGTCAGCACTGCAAAAGAATAAAAAAGAAAATATTGATATATGCTATATATAGATGAACCTTGAGAAAGAAGCCAGTCACAAAAGGCCACATATTGTATTATTCCACTTACATGAACATTTCCAGAGAAGGCAAATCCATAGAGACAGAAAATGGGTTGGTGTTGCAGGATCTGGAATGACAGGGAGATGAAGAGTTATTGTGAATAGCTAGGGGGAATTTTTTTTCAGGGGTGGGGAGCTAATGAAACTATTCTGGAATTAGGTAGAAGTGATGGTTACTGAGTGTACTCGAAACCACTGAGCTGTAAGCTTTTAATGAGTTCATAGTTGATAAATTATTCTAATTTTTAAAAGTATGACAGAAAAGGGAAATATTACACCGGGGGGCGGGGGGAAGCTATTGTACCAATTCAAGCAGAAAGCATTTATAATTAAAAACTGCTAACTGAGAAGGGAATTCTATATAACTATGAATTTGAGAACATTTGGCCTTGGTTTTTTGTTGTTGTTGTTTTGAGGGGATTGTCTTATTTCACTTAGCACGATATTCTCCAGTTCCATGTCTATTCTCCAGACAATGCCATAATTTCATAGTATATAACTCTAGGCTCTGAAGGCGTTTGTGGTCTGCAGTGTGCAATATAAGGTGGTAGGCATGGCTTATAGTAATAATCTTAGTAACTGTTGCAGAGTTTGAAGAGGGTTCAATAGACTCGGATCCTTTTGCTTCCCTTTATCCACTGTGTGGAAATACAGTCTCTAGCAACAGTTGAGGCTGCTATAATAGGGTAATAAGGAAGGGGGAGAAAGAAACACAGCCACCCTGAAGGAATAGCCTCGTGCACCGGTTACGTTTCCTATGGTCAGCTCTGCCCTTCAGTGACCCGTGACTGTGAGTGGGAGAGAATTTTATGTGTCCCTATGATCTCACAGGACATAGCTGCTTCCTTATTCTATTTAGGATCCCACTCTTTTGTTGTACATGATGTGAAGTTACCCTGGTCATGTATACAAATACAAGGCTAGGAGAGTTATGATAGATCAATCCTACTGTGTTTCCTACTCCCCTCCCTCCTCCCTTCCCTTCATTTCCCTTTGTCTAATCCAATGATTTTCTATTATTCACCTGCCCAACCTTGCTTGTTTTGGGTTAGCATCCACAAATCACAGAGAACATTTGGCCTTTGGGGGGTTTTTTTGTTGTTGTTTGTTTTTTGTTGTTGTTGTTTTGAGGGGATTGTCTTATTTCACTTAGCACGATATTCTCCAGTTCCATGTCTATTCTCCAGACAATGCCATAATTTCATTCTTCTTTATAGCTGAGTAATATTCCATTGTGTATATATATCACATTTTCTTCATCCATTCATCCATTGAAGGACACCTAGGTTGTTTCCATAGCTTGGCTATTGTGAGTTGAGCTGCTATAAATATGGATGTAGCTGAGCCATTGTAGTATGCAGTTTTTAAGACCTTTGGGTATATGCCAAGGAGTGGAATAATTGGGTCAAATGGTGGCTCCATTCCAAGTTTTCTAAGGAATCTCCATACTGCTTTCCATAGTGGTTGCACCAATTTGCAGTCCCACCAACAATGTATGAGTGTACCTTTCTCCCCACATCCTCACCAACATTTCTCAATACTTGTATTCTTGATAATTGCCATTCTGACTGGAGTGATATGGAATCTCAGTGTAGTGTTTTTTGTTTTGTTTTGTTTGGAGGAGGGTACCAGGAATTCACTCAGGGGAACTCCACCATTGAACCACATCCCCAGCCCTATTTTGTATTTTATTTAGAGGCAGGGTCTTATTGAGTTGCTTAGTGCTCAGTGTTGTTTTAATTGTATTTCTCTAATTGCAAATTAGCTGTTGAACTTTTTTTTAAATATAATTGTTGACCATTCGGATTTCTTCTTCCATGAAGTGTTTGTTAAATTCCTTTGCCCATTTACTGATGAGGTTATATATTTTTCTGGTGGTGAGTTTTTTGAGGACAGAGCTTCTTGAAGTCCTATTAGTAGCTGAGAACAGATAGGCTCATAGGCACAAGAGAAGTCTGAGGAACAGGAAGTTTGAGAATTTTTTTGTGTGTGGTTGGCTGGTTGGTTTTAAATGTTCTTATGTAGTGTTTCCACTATATATCCATTCTGTCCTCTCTTTTCTTTTCTTTTTTTTTTTTTTTTTTTCTTTTTTACAGGGGGCATCATAGTAGGTGAAAATCGATATTTGGTGTTAAAATTGGTGTGCATTTACCATGTATGTTTCCATGGGAACATGTTGGGCAACTTCAGGGCAGTTCAGAATGGCCTCACAGGGGGCAGTGGCCAGAAAATGTACCTCACAAGTCTTGGAAAATAGGAAATGAATTGTTTCATGACCCACAACTGCTGGGCTCAGAAATTCATCATGGCTTTTGTACTAGATCATGTTTTACATGGACTACAATCTGTAGATGACGATGGCAGGACTCAGGCAGACTCAGGGAGACCCGGGACACTCCTTATTGGGAAGCTATGGTTTGAAACCTCTCCATGAGCTTTGCTGACAGACTTCACTACAATATAAGATGATGCTACCCCACCTTCCTGCCTTCTCTCTCCCCTTACCTGGAGGTCAGATCTACATCACAGACTAAGAGGAGGTTCTCCCAGCTTCCTCTACCTCACATCCCACTTTCCCTCTCAGGCATTTCCCCTGATATGTCTAGTCCCATATTGGTTCTGGTTTTCAAAAGATCTGGACAACACACAGGGAATTCAAAAGAATCACCAAGAAATGTGACCAATCCTCTTCCCCAGACAATTTTATCATAGCAACAGTAAATTCAACAGTTTTAAGCAATTGGGGGGAGCTGGAAAAGCACTGAATATTTTCTCTGGGTTATATTTTTAACTTTAATGATAGTCGATATGATATGGTGGGGGAATGACATTCTTTTGAATGAGAAAGACTCCAAAAGACTTTGCCAGTTGTACAACTAATCATTTTTGGGATATTTGGGAAATCTAAGTCTTGATTTCATCATCATCTGCAAAATGAGGATGATTAATGATAGAATTTTCTTGAGGGTATTAAATAATATAATGTATACAAGCACGTAGCATAGTGCTTAGAATCTAGTGAGTGGTCAATGAATATGCCATGGTTATTGTGATCATTTTTACCTATATTCTTATTTTTCTTCCTTTTTTATCATAATTTTTATATTATTTTTTTCTAGATGCAGCTTATTTTATGGGATCCTGAATTTACAGAACTCCTGGTTTATATATAAAGTTTAAGGTGTCTCACGAGTCTTGCTTTCTTTCCAACAAGTTACCTTTTTATTTTCTTCCTTTCTCTTTCTCTCACTCTCTATCCTTTAAGACAGGGTCTTGCCAAGTTGCCCAGGCTGGTCTCAAACTTGTGATCCTCCTGCCTCAGTTTCCTGAGTAGTTGTGATTCTAGGCACACACCACCAATCCTGGCCCTTTATTCCCTTTTGGACAGCTTTTAAAACATCTATATTTTTTCTTCATAGGATGGATTATTCCACTTCACAAATTAATAAAGTTTCTTGTTTTAGATTTATGTTTTAGCACAAAACTTGATAATGATACAGAATGGCAAGGACTGGTGAACTTGTGTCCTGAGACCCCCCCTTTTTTTTTAATATATATATCAGCAATGGGCTTCATCAGTAGTTCTTACATGGAAGGCCAGATCTTAGGACAGAAGCATAAGAAATTATGCAGAGGAATTTTGAGTTTAAAAAGCTGACTCATTTCCAGAGTAAATGGTGCAAATACCTCATGGGTTATTGTTGGTGTTTATGAAATCTTTGCTAATGTCCTGGCAAGAATATTACATACTGGCAATTTGGTTTTCTGTTGGTGATAATCTAGCAAAATGCTCTTTTTATCTTCTCCTTCCCCTCTCCCTCTCACATTTCTCCTTTGCCTCCTAGCTTTTGTCAACCGTAACGAGGATTCACAGACCTTCCGGGAGGAAAAAATCTGCCTATTGTCCTCCGCTTCTCACTGTCCTCCAAGTTCTGTTTGGAAAACGGTAAGATCCCTTTAACCCACCCAAATACAACTCTGGTGAGCAGCCAGAGTGAGAGTCATTTCCGTCCCTGAGTCTGGCACCTTTCCAGCCATCCTCTTAGTGCAGCCATAATCAGAGCCAGACACTGAAGTTCTCAGATTTCAAGTCAGTTTTTTCAGAGGCACCTCCCTGACCCAGCCATCCCTGATTTCTCTACCCTACACTGTGGGAGTTTTTCCTTTAAAAACTTGAGAAACCAAATTTAGTGACAATGATATTCATGTTTTAGAAGAGAAGCTCAGGTCCCTACCATCACAAAAATAAACCACTCTGAATCAGGATGAAGGACTCATATGTTAAAAGGCAAAATTTTGTTGTTAAATTTATTAAATATTATAATGGAGATCTTCCAGGAAAAATTATAATTGCACAGATCTAGAAAGAATACTGTCTATCCCTGAAAAAGGTTATAAAGTGAGTAGGATATGGGCCACCCCTTGGAGTACCGTCATGATATAGCCAACTGCTCCACGACCCAGGGAATGATAGGAGTTAGGGCTGATGGGGCTCATGGACTAGCTTTTTCTAGTGTTTTGTCATAGAGCAAACAACCTTAAGGACTGTTGAGATTCTTGATTTGAAGAATATGCTTGGGGGTGCCCCTCCCTACCTCCCCATTCTCTACATATACTTCTAGTTGATGGACTGAGGGATCAGTATTTAGGACTGGCACTGTCTCACTGGGGTAAAGCAGATATTGAGGAAATTGGCTCAGGTGTGTAAGCTAATAAGAACAAATTCAGTAAACGTAGCAAAGAGCAAGTAGAATTGGGTGTTCAGAGACTCCAACATGAACGTCTAGGATTTCAGATAGGCAATCTGGTGACTGTAAGTTTCTCAGCGGGCAATAAAATGGAAAGCCAGTGGTCATTCCACTAGGTCTTGGTAGAACTAGGCCTTGGTCACTCAAGGGCAGGATTTAATCCCAGTTTGAGAAGCTGGGAACAATTAGGACATTATCCAGTCTTAAGGACATTAAGATGGAGTTTGTTCAATCTTCCAGTCTAAGGCTATGACGATTCTCATGATCCAGTAGTGATGTGCCTGAATGTGATGACGGTTGTATTAGGACGCTTTTGGTGGTGAGTGTCAAAAAGTCAACTCACTCTGGCTTAAGTGACAAGATGACATTTGTTCATGTTTTGGGAGTAACTTACAAGATCAAAGGAACAGCTTCAGCAACAGAGTCCAGGGAAGGATGTGGGACTCAACACTGCAGGAACTCATCTCTGACCATCTCTGGTGGAATGCATTCTGCAGTCAAGGGCTCTCTGAAGAAAATTGCCCTGCCACCCCTTGATTCACATGCTTCCCTGCTTAAAAAGAAAGTAATCTGTTTTTTCTTTCAATGTCATGTGTCAATCCCAGGTAATGATTCTTATTAGGTCTATTCAAATGAAGAGGCCCAACCGTGGTTGCCTGGAAGAGTAATATTATTGGTCAGACCTGGGACATTGGCTCATAGATGGCAAGGGAGTTAATCGTCAGTCCAACTTGAGTCACATGTGATGGTGTAGGATGATATCCCAAGAAAAGGCACGCAAGCCATTCCATAGTTTTGGAAGAGAGGGTCAGCCTGTCCTTCATCTAGGGCTAAGTTGGGGAATGGAGGTGGAAAAAAAACATGGCCAGGAGCCACATTGCCCTGATCCAGAGTTTCACTTAGAGTCTTGGCTATGGAGAGCTCAAGGCAAAGGCAAAGACCTAGAGAGGGAGTACAGTATGCTCATCCTAATACAACTCGGGTATTCCCCATGTAGAGGACAAAAGTTCTAGATGGAGATAAACCCAATTGTTATCAGTGTTTATGTGGCAGGATTCCATGTTCTCCTTTTTTTCCTTTCTCTTCTTTATTTTTCTAATTTTCTTGTGTATGTAATTTAGCTGTGTATTGGAAGGACTAGACTTGGTGAGATGAAATAAAGAAATAGTAGATTTTCTTCTCCCAAGAAAGCTGCTTGCAAATCTTTCCATTTGTTCACTACAAAGGTTGAATTTTTACAAGAGAAGAATGTTACTGCAGAGAGGAGCCTTCGAGATATTTTCTTCGATCTGCTCCTTTTACAGATAAGAAAACCAAAGGTCAGAGATGTTGAGTACCCATTTCATTAGGGGAGAGTCAGAAATAACTCAAGCCGATTGGCTCCTGATACAGCCTTCTTTCTAGCAGACAGTCCATCCCTAGACTGTGGGGTGCTGAAGAACCAGAGGTCCCCATGGTAGGTAGGCATTCTGGAAAGACTTCAAATAATTGAGAAGACAGCTTTGGGTTAAAACTTTGATCCCATTCCAGTGTACAACCCGTTGAGGAGAGAGAATCCTTGAGCTGATAATTATGCATAGTTGATCACAACTGGATTTGGTTCTTTTCTTAAAGTAGACTTTTGTAGACTGATGGCCAGGATTTACCCAGTGAGCATTGACTTGGTGTATATTCTGAAGTATCCCTTCTGCATTCAACATGTGTGTCTTCTTTTTTAAGGTTGGATCTTTAAGCATCCCTACTCAAAATTGGAAATTTTGAAGTGGATGACTGTCCTCTATACTGCTGTGGAGAGACTACAAGTAGCCATAACTCAAATGTAGGGAGCCCTCTGTAATCTTTATCATCATATACTTTTATGAGGCATATGGCATGGTAGGCAAGAATAAATGCAGAGTGGTGGAGCCCTGGCCATGTCTATCATCCTGTCACTCTATCACTCTGTCTATTGTGTCTATAATGTGAGGTATATATATATATATATTTGCACAGGCACACACAGACTCTTCTTTTCCTGGTAACACATGGGAAATTCATTCTATGGCACATGAACTTATTAGTCCATCATCTTCTTCAGGTACTAGTACAGGAGTATATGATCAAAGGACAGAGGAAAGAGGGAGGAGAAGAAGAAGTGAGGGAAAGAAAAGGCAGCTGAAGGCAAAGCTCTGTTCTAAAGGAACATAGAACCAGTCCCCCGTTTAGGGAACTTGTCACCCACAACCTAAACATCTCAGCAAGTTACAATCAACTGAAGACGAACTGATTAGGAGTGATGATAACAATAGACAGGCAAAGCAAGGACCCTGTGCTAGATATCCGACCTGACGCTTTATGCGTGTCAACTGCACTCCTCACACCAGCCCCCGGGGAGGTGTGATTGCTACCTCCATTTTATTGAAGAGGAAGATAGTGTGCCATGAGGTGTAGCGATGTGTCACCCTCACACAACTAGAAAAAGGCAAGCGCAGGGATAAAACCCAGACCCATCCAACTCCACCGTCTGGTCCTTCCCCACGGTGACTGGTTTCTACTTGTGTTCCTCACCAGGACTCTGGTGTGAAAATAACCACATTGCTTTAAATACACACTTAGTATTTAAACTTTTTTAAAAATTTAAAAAGCATCAAACTTAAGTCATATATGTTTCTGCCACACAACCAGCGCTGGCTTCATGAGTAAACTCTAGGGAGTTTTAAATTAAAGAGACAAGACTCTCATTACCTTGAATACCAGCTCCAGGATGGCTTCTCCTAGCTCCTGCCTCAGCCACCTAATGCCTTAGCGAGGGTTTACAGAAGAGAGAGGGGGGGGGGGGAGGGAAGGAGAGAGAGGGAGAGAGAGGGAGGGAGAGAGAGAGAGAGGGAGGAAGGGAGAGAGGGAGAGAGGGAGGAAGGGAGGGAGGGAAGGAGAGAGAGAGAGACAGGGAGAGAGAGAGAGGGAGAGAGAGAGAAACACGCTGCCAGGGAGTGGGCTTTTTATTGGGGAACAAAAAAATTCCAGGGAAAATCCTATCCAATGAAGGTTAAGCGAGGCAGCATCCCAAGGTCACGGTTAACGATTGGGTCTTCAGGGCAGTGGCCAGACACGCCTCTGCACGGACAAGCCCTCGGACCAGGGACAGGGTGGGGAAGGCTCTGACACCACTGTGTCTGAGCACCTCTCACCCAGCCAGGGAGGTAACGCAAATCGCAAATCACGTGCGAGGATGGCCTCCCACATATGTTCACGAAGAGAATACCATTCTTACATTCTGGCTATTTCCTTCTGCTCTTTTTTTCCTAACATACATACACAGACACCCATCTGCACCCCCCCCCCCCATATATGTAATAAAACTGTATTTTGTACTATGCATTTTGTGTGTATATAGATCTATAAAATGTCTTCTTTTAAATAAAAATTATCATTTTTATTTTATGGGTTTTTAAGTGTTACTGGGGATTGAACCCAGGGAAGCTGTTTCACCGAGCTACACCTCCAGCACTTTTTATTTTATTTTAGGACAAGATGTTACTAAATTTCCCAGGGTAGACTCAAATTTCCTATCCTCCTGTCTTAAAACTGTCTTTTGAGTACCGTACTTCTGTCCTGCTTTTATTTTTTCTTTCACTTGATCATGAGCATTTCCTCATGTTATTAAGTTATTCAGAAACAACATTTTGGTCTGCGCCTGCCCCTCCTTTTTATATATTTGTTTTTTTCAGTACTGGGGATTGAACTCAGGGCCTAGAACATGCTGGGCAAGCACTCTACCACTGAGCTACATCCCAACCCTTCAGAAACAAGATTTTGAATAACTGCTTTGAATTTAAAGGCATGGATGTTCCCTGACTTTTTTAAAAACCATTCTCCCATTTTAGAATATCTACATTTATACAACTGTCCTAAACAATTTTTTTGCTTCTTTGGTTCTTTCTTAAATCTAGATTCCTACAAGTGGAATTTATTCAAAGGATCTGAACATTTTTAAGGTTCTAGAAAGTGTTTTCCAATTGCTTTACAGAAAAATCATGCCAGTTAACTCATCTCAGCATTGTTCTTAGCACTAATAAGAATTATTATGTTCATGCAACTTTGCTAAACTGATAAGCCAAAAACAATAACAAAAAAAACTACTCTCATTGTGTGCCTATGGGTTTTAGTGTCTTACTTATACTAGGGATATTAATTTTTTGTCATTTGTGGTAAATATTTCTTTCTCCAATTTGTTTGCTTCTGAACACATAGATGTTTTAATTTTTATTATTGTTTGTCAATATTTCATCTCATGATTTTTTTCCCATTGTTCTGCTAACTAGAGAAACCTGTCCTCATTCTGAGATTTGATAGACCTCCCTTACTTTATACTATTTTTTATTCTTTTTCTACATTTAACTGAAAATCATGCATGTGGTTTGAAGTGGTGAGATTCTACCTTTATTCCTCTGTGCTGGTAGGACTGACAGCTTGTATTTATTGAATGCCAATAATAATAGTTATTAAGCACTTGTGTTGTGTGAGGCACTGTATAAAGCATTTCACACACCTCCACAAGTTAGAGACTGTCTTTATGTCAAGACTGTAAAACTAGTAGGTGGATGAGGGGCTATACAAGCTTAGGTCCCTCTGATTCCAAAGCCAATGCATTTAACTGCAATTCTCTTTTATCTCTCTAGAGCCTTTTTTGGAACACCCTTTCTTTGACTTTCTGATACGAGTTCTCAGTTTATCTTATCTTCACTCATTAAGACTTCAGCTGCTTTAATTATTCAGATGCTATTATAAGAGAGGATGTCAGAGAATGGTGTTAGAGGCCTGGACTCCTGTCTGAATGGGTTAAAATCCCAATTCCATCCACTCACATGACTTTGAGAAATTCCTTTAAATTCCCTGTGTATCACTTTCCTCACCTATAAAACAGACATAATAATAGTAGCTATCTATATAGGGTTGTAAGATTTCTAACTCAAGTAGCATTTAATAAATTTTAATTATTATCTTAATATTTTGATATCAAATCCTCTCTGGTTATTCTTTCTATGTAAGAGCATCTTAGCCATTTTCACCAAATTATTCTTCTAAATGAATTGAGAACTCATTTTTCAAGTGTAATAGGCCTCCAGGGTGATGTGGAGCAGATAGTATATTTCAATGAAAGGAACACCAGACTTGAAGTGGGTGCTCTCTGTACTTTCTGCTTAATTTTGCTGTGAAACTTTAACTACTCTAAAAAATTAATTTTATTTATTTTTTAATTGAAGGGAGAGAAAAGCCCATCAAAGTTGGAGTCAGAACACTCACATTCATTAGTCAATGGGTATGGGATCTTGCATAAGTCCTTGGACTCTCTGAGCCTCAGTGTCATCAATCATTTGGGGATAATGATATGTTTTCTGTTTGTACAACAGCAGGTGGTTGTAAAGCTGAATTCAACACAATTTCCATAAACATGCTTTATAGACACTAAAACACTAAGCTAGTAAAAGGCATTTTAAAAATCATAACCCAGTACCATCAGAGACAGTTTTTTGGAAACAAATGGGTTTATGACTAAGAAGATGCTCAGGGGATAAGATGGAGAAAGAGGATTGGCATGTAGTAGCCAGGATGAGTAAGAGACTATTACACATGACCCACAGTAATGAACCATGTCAAGGAATTTTTTTTTTTTATTTTTAACAATGAGAATTGCTAAAGTTGCTTGAATTAGTCCCTAAGGGATCTGTCATACACAGAATCCTAGCTTCAAAATTAGCACACGCACTTTTGCAATACATATATTACAAAACACACAAGAAAAGCAGTCAAATTCTAACATCCCTTGATTTCTGGCATTAGAGATACTGTGGAGATGACATGAAGCTTGCTGGATGAAATGCAGTTTTTAAATAAAACAGAACTTTCAGGTTCTTTGCCAACCATGGGATTAGAGGCACTTAGTTTCAAAAAGCCCTACTTTCCTCATGTAAAATGGGGATCCTACTAGACTCTATCTTATAGGGTTGTTGAAAGCATTAAGTAAAATCATGCAGCTCAATAATACAGTATATCTATGCAATATGGCAAATACTCTAAGCAACAACTACAATTATTGTTCTCTTTCCTGTACTTTGGCTCCTTCATCTATAGAATAGGATGAGAGATTCTCTGCACATCCTTCAGTTGCTGCCTTCAATGAATGCCTCACCATGTTGGATTTAGCATTAGATCCTTAGGCTGATTTGATGTGAGTGACTTGAGATGTGGTTTCTTATCTATTCCAGCAGCTGTTTAGAGTAATCCAATACCAGAAGACTGGGACAATTGGGTAACAATTGATTTAAAGAAGGACTATTCCTTAAATCTAGCAATGGCTTTTCCTAAAAACAAGCAGTCACATAAAACTTCCCAGCCTTCTGAAACCATTTGGTGCAAGTTTTAGGGCTCCTTTGTTAAACTAATGAACTTGGAGATAAATTATCAACTTCTAGAGAATCCAAAGGTCAACTTCTGGCCCTCAGGCAAGAGGAGGGCAATACTACTGTGCTGCCAACACTTTAGAAAGGTAGAGAAAAGACCATTTTTGTTGGCATTGGAGACTGACAATAAAGAAGACTCTTCGTCCTACTAAATGGGTTAGAAAAGGAAGCATTGCTTTTAAAAAGGAGATGGGCAACTTTTCCCAAACTATGGCTGCCTACTCCAAGTATTGGATTAATGAGGCCTTTATAAACTGTGAGATTATACCTTGGAGTTTTTTGCACTAGTGCTTTTGTGTTTTAAATTTTGGCCTTCTTGGTAAGGAGAGGGAGCATGGCTTTTCTTTTCCCAATAATTGCAGGGACTTACACTCTAGGGGCATATTTGCTGTTCTTTTAATAATCCAAATGGTTCATTTGCAGAAAGGTACAGAAAAATAGAATCAGTTCTCAGCAGCATTGAATTTAAGGGCTGAGATTTGAGCTTGGGAAATTGGCAATTGGACTCAGGTTTCTGGTTGGGTTTATAAATATGTGTTGTTAAGCTGACATTCTGCCAGCTTATAAACAGCATGGCATGCTTGTGTTCCGGTATGGGGAAGGCAGGAAATCTATGAATGCTTTGCTTTTGTCATATTGTTCAAAAATGCTGCCCACTCACCTTGGTTTTTTTTTTTTTTTTTTTTACAGTGGGATACATTTTTATGAGAATATGGGAAAGAATGGAAGGAGAGGCAGGAGGAGGGAAGAGACAAAAGGGTACAGAGAGAGCAGTTGTTCTAATGACGTGTTTCCATTTTCCAGCTACCAAGTGGCACATTTGGCTCTCACCCACCTTCCCCACTCTGGTTCCTCCCCCAGCTATTATACCTCTTCTTCCCATCATTAATCAGCTATATTATTTCCAGTGATTTATTCTTAATTCTTTTAAAATTTTCTTTCAGCATAGCTTTTCCCACTCCCCAAATCCTGCACCCATCAAATAAATGCATGCATTCAGACATTGCTACAGGGACACACACATGTACACACACACACACACACACACACACACACACAATTCTCCCAAACACTCTAAAAGCCTCCTTGAGATATGCCAGCTCCATTTTAGGAAATTTGAAGTACACCTTAAAATGAAAACACCAGGAAACTCCTGATGAAATCTATTCTGAGGCTGAAGGGACCTGCCAAGGGCGGTCTTAGACATTTTTTCATGCTGTTGCTGGGATTTTGTTTTGAGCCCCTCTCTATGCCCACAATGGAAGTGCTGTCTTTTCTCTGAGAAGCTGGGTCCGTTTCTCCTAATGAGAGTCCTGGCACTTCGGATTATTCTCTAGAGGGCGGCCCAATCCATCCCTGCATTCCATTTTAACAACTGGGAAGCCAGCTGTCCTCCTTTGGTTGCTGGGACCATGGGTTGGGGCAAGTCAGCCAGTCCTTGCAGATAGGAAACAGGCAATGTAATCTCTTTAGTGTATGACCCCCTGCTTTGCCAGCTTGACTCCTGAGACTTCTAATGGCGTGTTGCCCACAACTACTGCTTGCCATGTTTGGGTGCGCGCGCGCGTGTGTGTGTGTGTGTGTGCACATGTAAAAATGTGTCACACACATGTGTGCATGTTGGGGGCAAGAAAGTAGACTAGGAAAGAACTAGGGAGGTTTGCTTCCTTAGCTGATTTTTTAGATACAGAGCCCTGGTGGATCTGGTAGTGAGTTTGGAATTGGTATGCATGTCGTTGAATCCTGACTTTACCACATAGCTGTGTAACTCAGGCACTCTCTTTATTTTTATTTATTATTTTATATTTTGCAGTGCTGGAGATAGAACTCAGGACCTCCAAATGCTAGACAAGTGCTCTACCACTGAATTATATCTTCAGTCCTTTTTTTTATTCTGGGTCAGGGTTTTGCTAAATTGCTGAAGCTTGCCTTGAACTTGTGATTCTCCTGTATCTACCTCCCAAGTAGCTGACATTACAGGTGTATGCCACCTTGCAGGGTAAACTCAGGCTCCTCTCTTTAGAATGGTGATAAATAGTGCCCATCTTACAAGAATCTTAGGATTTTTGCCTGTAAAAGGCCCCTAGTGAATAATGGTGAATGATTAAATGAATGTTCCAAGAGACTACCTATCAGGACTCAGTTTGAAACTTAAAGGTACTTTCACCTCCCTTTTTTCCTTTGCCATCTTATTTTCAAATGAACATATGTATATTCTCTACTAAACTGAAATAATTGCAACTAGTATGTGTTACAATTAGTGTATACCAAATACTAGGGTTCATGCTCAGGGTTTATGTGGATTAATTAGAGAGTTCTTCCATATCTGTAAGATTTTATTATCCCCATTTTATAAAGAAACCAAGGCTTAGTGCTGCAGCTGTATCTCAGTGGCAGAGAACTTGCCTAGCATGTGTGAGGCACTGGATTCGATCCTTAGCAACACATATAAATGAACAAATAAAATAAAAGTATTCTGTCCATCTACAATTACAAAAAAAATTTTTAAAAAGAAAAGAAACCAAGGCTCAGGGAAGGTAAGTAATTTGCCTCATTTGTTCAGTACCAAGAGGTAGAGTCAGGAATTGAACTCAGTTCTCACAGAAAGCCTGCTCTACACTGTGCTGCTCCTGTGATCCCAGGGGCTGTATACTAGTCCTTATTTCCTATAGCCTCTGGTATAGTGCTTGCACGGAGGAGATGTTCAGAAACCCTTTTAAAACAATAAGCACTCCACAAGCACTTGGCTAAGGACTCAGGGTGAATCTATTTCAAAATTCAGTTCTTCTGATTTAAAGAAAGCTTATTACATCAGTGGTCATGGTAGGCCACAGAGGCCTCTAAGAGAGTCACTAGCCAGATAAGATCAAGACATGAGCCATGTTGTGAATTGTTTTCTTTTGAACAGAAAAAGAGAAGAAGCCAAGCTGAAAAAAGAAGGATTCAACAAACAACTTATCCTGAGCCATTATAATGAAGCTGAAAGCAAGAAGGAGAGCCAGGGTACCCAAGACTCTCAGAGTTTCTGGCTGGAATTGCTGGAGAGGAGGCCTAAGAGGCCCATTATCAGGAAGGCCAACCCAGCGATGAAGAAATTCCATTATGCCCTGGTAGACGGTTCCTCTCTCACCTAATATCCTTATGAAATTCCCAAGGGGAAAGGAAGGTGAAGGTGGCAGGATGTGAAGGAAGGGGCTGACAGGTGGGGGTTTCCATCCAGCAGAAAATCAATCCCAGGAAGCACTGGGGAAAGAGGTCTCAGGCCTCGTGTTTGTTCAATGCTTTCCGCTGAGCGTCGGCCTTCCTTCCCACGGGGGGCAGGACAAGTCAGGCCAAAAATGAGGTGGGGGAAAGTTCCCCGGTTTTCAAAACTTCCTTCTTTTTCAAGGAAGCTCTAGTGGTCCCTGACATTTTTTGTAAAGTTCCCCGAGCTGGTGTTCTGAGAAAAGGACTTCTCCCTGGTTCATTTTCATGATTATTAGAACCACATGGAAATTTAGTATCTGGAGAACCTATCTTAGAGAGAAGATTGATTTTATAATCAACTCCTACCTATCCCAAAGGAAAAAGTCCCCGAGAGTCCACCATGGTCCATTTCGTAGAGGCTGGTACAGATTTTGTAAAATCACTCCCAGGGCCATATCTCTACCTGTCCACAGGTGTTGATGGGAGACCTGACCCTCCTGCTCTGTCTTTAGGCAGCTTTGGCTTCCAACAACTCTGTATTACCAGGACCCGTCTGATCAGACCCTCCTGTTATTATTCACAGATTGGTTTAAAAGAAGGTGGAGCCAAACAAGGGTGCAGGAGTGTTTACACCGGGGGAGAGCGTGGAACTGTGAGTCGGAAGCCTGTGTGCTTGTCTAACCCTACCACCACCATGCCTGTGACCACCAGAAAGAGTCACCTTCTCTGGACCCCTGGTTGCCTTATAAGGAAATAGCTAATTTTTTTTTTTTTTTTTTAGAATTTTTTTTTTTTTAATATTTATTTTTTAGTTTTTGGGGGACACAACATCTTTGTTTGTATGTGATACTGAGGATGGAACCCGGGCCGCACGCATGACAGGTGAGCGCGCTACCCCTTGAGCCACATCCCCAGCCCCTGAAATAGCTAATTAAAAAGAAGAAGAATGTGTGTTTGATAGAGTTAATGTCTTTCTATAGGACAAATAGTATTAGCATTATTATTTTTTTTACCAACATCAATTCCTTGACCTGGATTTTATCTATCCTTCTGGCCGCCTAGCTGTCTGCCAAAGCTATTCTGACATCCCTTGGGGTGGTGTGTACACCAACATATTCAGTGACTTGCCAGATCCAGTTATCCTGGGAATCTTTACACCCTTGGGCTGTGGTAGCATTTCTTTACCTAAGAGGTATGTGAGATAAACTAGAACCCGTAAATAAGCGTGCTGTCCGGGGAAGAGCCAAATGCCAACAAAGGCAAATGCAGAAAAGGGATCTTTTTAATTGTCAGCCTAATTGGAAAAGCAGGAAATACTTTTGAAAGATAGACATGTGTTCAAAGCTGCTCCTTGTACAGACTTGCAATTTAGCACAGGTCAAATTCCATGAGTCGCAATCCAATTGTGCCATCCACTAGCCATGCTATGGCCCTCCAGTGCAGAGGGGCTTCCAGTGTAGGAGGACCAGGTCCCAGGAGTGCACAGGCTGGCAGCGCAACTCGGGAAACTGTGTAGGTGAACCCAGGGTAGCTAGATCCCACACCTGGGAAAAGTCACATCCCTTTCAAGATTTCTGCAAAGTTTTCAGGGATTATGACCTGGGGTTCTCCTCTGATTTTGCCATCCTTCGAGAATCTTGGTCTCTACTCTGTGTCTAAAACATGTGGGTTTATTTTGGCTCTTCTTTGATTTGAACCAGTTGGAAAATTAGCTGCTTTCTTTGATTTTTCACATATAAAAACCACTTACGTGAGGCCTCTGTGAAGGTAGCTAAATTTCTTGATGGTTTGGGTCACAAGGAATTTATGGCACAATCACATAAACAACTTGCGTGGAATATAAAGTGTACTAAATGTTCCAGTCCTTCATCCATCCTACAATGTTGCCAATATGTCATGTTTTCCTTTCCTGGGTCCTCTTTTTTCATTACCTTTCTGTTTTAGGAGTCTCTTTCATCTTTTCTTTCCATGTACCTCTCTCCCAAAATGTTTTCATGTTCTTACAGAAAGAAAATGGAAGATCAAATTCCTCTCTTTATAGCTCTGTCCCCAAACCAGACAACTTTCACTGAGGTAGCTAACGTGGGATGGGGGGATGGGGAGAGAGAAAGGAGAGGTGGGGTCACTTGGCTGCCTCAGGCAATCTTTAGCCACACCTTTGCTGTGATGTTTTGTTCATTTGCTTACACATTCCTTTTTTTCCTTTAATAAATATTTGTTGAACATGTATTCCATTCTAGACACTTGGAGAGTGGCATGAGACATGGTTCCTCTTTGTCAAGAGCTGTGTTATAGAGAAACAAAGGCAATATTTTAAAAAAGAAAAAAAATACAGACATTGAAATAAAAACCTATCTGTAGACGATATTTGGATATTTGTTTTCATTGATTCAAAATCTTTTCAGAGGGCTGGGGTTGTGACTCAATGGTAGAGCCCTCACTTAGCACGTGTGAGGCACTGAGTTTGATCCTCAGCACCACATTAAAAAAAATCATAATATAATAAATAAAGGTATTGTGTCCATCTACAACTAACAAAAATATTTTTTAAAAAATCTTTGCAAAGCATGGACTAGTGTGGACACTGCAAAGATTTTTGAATCTAATCTAAGCACCAAGTATATAGTAGGGAACAAAATAAGGTTCTGGCTGGGGTGTAGCTCAATGATAGAGCGCTTGCCTAGCATTTGTGAGGCCCTGGGTTTAATCCCCAGGGATGGATTGGATCAAAAAGCCCTTACATTTCAGGGGAAGGAAAACCACGTAAAGAATTAAGTATAAGCTATACCAGGTGGAGAAAAGTGCTGTGAAAAAAAATAATAAAGCAAGGTAAGGGAGAGTAGAGGTGGTGGGCATGGGGGGCTACTATTTTATATTAAACAGCTAAAGGAGGCCTGTTGGATGAGGGGACATTGGAGCAGAAATAGGAGAAGTGAGAGACCCACCTGGCTGTTGGGAGGAGGGGGGGAGTATTTCAAGCAGAGGGAAAAGCCAGAGCACAGCCCTTCATTAAGAGCAGGCTTGACACCTCCAACAAAACCCTCATCTGTAGAATTCCAGCTCCCAGAAAATGCCATCAAAATGTCAACCTGCTGTTAAGACAAAGGCGAGCCTATTCTTACCAAAGCAGGGAGAGCCCTGCTTTGACTCAGGCTTCTGAGCTTCCTATGACGGGGGAGGGCAATCTCAGGATCCACTGGTTGAGGACAGTTGAGTAAACTACAAGGTACTGCTGTCACTGGAGCTAATCTCAGGCCACACATCCAGCGGAGCAGGAAAAACCACTTTCTTTTTTATTGCTCAATGTAATTTCTCAGTAAGACCCTCCCAGTGAGCAGCGGAAGCTTACAGCTGACATCATTTGGACGACATCGTGATGAACGACAGGCATTGGCAGTGGGGGGTTGTCATCCAGTCCTCAGGCCCCTTCATTCCAAGGGATCTGCAGCGATTGCTCCCTGCATCTCCTGACTGTGTCCCTCAACACACCCCCACCTCCAGCTGTCTCTAGGAACAGGCTCTCTCTGAGCCACTTCCATGTCCTTGGAGCACCAGAAACACTAGGCTGCTCCTGTCCTATGCTCAACATGAGGAAACTGAGGCTGGCCCATACCCACCTGTGTAGAAGCCCCCACCAACATCTGTTCAGTCACCTTCTCTTGAGTCATGTGGGGTCTAGCATCAGCACTAATGCTCACGACCTGCCCAGGCTTTCTGATCTGGGGCTTCTGGTGACTTCCCCCTGTTCTGTGGCTGGACCTCAGGAGGATAACAAAGGACTCTTTCTCAGGGACTTTCCAGCACCTGACACCTTTACCCTCCAACACTGCTTTCCTCTCCCACCTCTTTGGGTTGCAAAAACCTGCCTCTGACATTACATGTTCTTTCCTATCTTTTTTGTCCTTTTTTGACATCTCAACATTTCAATCTCAAAAGCCAAGAATTTAACACTTTAGCTCTCATAAAGTTTTTCTGAAGCCATAGGTGATGCCCAAGACTTTGAATGAGTGTCAGAAGGTCATGGGTTTTAAAAAAAGGGAGGGTGGGTGGGCCAGGTGCAGTGGCACATACCTGTGATCCCAGCTACTCAGGAAGCTGAAGCAGGAGAATCACAAGTTTGAGGTCAGCCTCAGCAATTTGGTGAGGACCTGTTTCAAAATAAAAAATTAAAAAGGCTGGGGGTATTGCTCAGTAGTAAAGCACCCCTGGGTTCAATCCCCAGTGCAAAAATAAAAAAAAAAAAAAGAAAAAGGAAAAAAGACATTGCAAATACCTCCCACTGTATTATGTACTACATGCCAATTCAGGATAAGAATATCAACAGTGTTACAGTGTTAATATTTGGAAGTTATGATAAAGAACACATACAATAAAGAACACACAGTCTATATACAGTGTTTACAGTCAATTAACTGGGAAGTATAGAAGTATCAATATTTTTATTATCAGAAAACCAATATTATTTTAAAAATTCACATGTATACATTGTTCTTGCCCCCGTAGTGTGATTGTGAGACTAAATAAGAAAAACTGCGGGCTGGGGATGTGGCTCAAGCGGTAGCGCGCTCGCCTGACATGCGTGCGGCCCGGGTTCAATCCTCAGTACCACATACAAAAAAAGATGTTGTGTCTGCCAAAAGCTAAAAAAAAAAAATATTAAAATTCTAAAAAAAAATTAAAGATTTACCATGGAAGTATTCAATGTGGTCTAAGATAAGAAAGATAATTTTTGGAGATGATACATATTTTTATGGTATAGATTGTGATGATGTATTCGCTCCAAATTCATCAAGTTGCATGCATTTTTTTTTTAATTAGAAAAATTATTTATTTCTGCTCCTTTCATACATCTTACTGTTGAGGAAACAGTCTTGCATACATATGTGAAATAACGTACTATCACACACACTGTTAAAAGGCAAAGCACCATCAGTGAAGCGGATCAGCGATCCAGAGTTCTCAGTTCTCAAGAGTTCTCAGAGATCTTGCTTCCTGATTTTACATTAATTTCTGAAAATCAGAAATATCTCCAAAAAATGTTAAAGGGGGTTGTAAAAAATAATCATTTTATTCAATACTATAATTTTAGAAGAACAGTATATATACGAAATGAAAAACTAAGAAAATGACACTTAACATCATTGGTACAACAGGTCAGCAGGAAAAAAATACTGTGATAAACTTGTCTCTGATACCAAGAAATTCTAGTCCAAGCTTTCATATACTTCCTATGTTTTCACTTGATACTTCTTTTACTGCTGCTTTTTATTCTTTTCCACATTTCATAGTGGAGGACTGGTACAGCCTTTAAAACTTCATCAACAGGAGCAAATCCAGAATCCACTGATTTCTTCTCAAAAGGCACTCTAACCCATCAGATAGCCCAGCAGTTTCATTCTCACGAATACTCTAGCCATGAAAAAGCTCAGTAGGACACAGACGAATCCAATGAATAGAAGAAGAAATCTATTGAGTTTTGGAATATTTGGGGCATTGGATCGATCCAGGATTATGAAACCTAAACCCCCCATTGTAAACAGGAAGCTGGATGCAAGTCCTTCCATGATATATTGTCCATTTACTCTGTAGGCCAAGAAAGCTACTGGCCTCTGATGCCCATGTTCATCAGTCATAGAGCCAACACTCAGAGGTTCAACAATAACATCATAAATTATTCCTCCAGTGATGAGGAAATAAGACACCACCACCAGAGCACACACCGTCATGGCTGACAGCATATGCACCCAGGGCGGCTTCTTCAGCTTCAGGTTGGGACATTCGAGCACTAAGAACGGGACCCGGTAGAAAGTCTCCATGTTGGTGGCGGCCAGGGCAGCTCTTGGGCCTGCAGCCCAACGCGCCACCTGGAAACAGGACGGCCCTCCCCATCAACCAAGTTGCATGCATTATATATAGCTTTTTGTATGTCAGTCATTCTTTAAGGAAGTAGCTTTTTCTAAAAAAAAAACAAAAAAAGAGCTAGATAGATAGGCAGATAGACAGATGGACAATAGCTAGTTAGATGGATAGATATGGAGATAGGTAGGAGGTCAAAAATCTGAAAGGTTCACAAGCAGTGATTCTGAGTGGCTTCCTGCCACTCAGGGGATGATGGTGTGTAGAGTGGATATTTTGAGAATCCCCAACTGTAATGGAACACATTGCTGAGAAAACATGCACCTGACAACACACAGGTAGGAATAAGACTGAGAGACACTGTCACAGAGAACATGAAAGTTGCTGTTTCAAAATTTTGCAGCTTCTATACTGCTTTAGGAAACGTGTCCCAGCAAAAAAATGTTTTCTTTGTAAAGCCAGAGATGGTTCAGCTTGGAGGCAGATTGCTGCCCAAGAGTGGGGACCCACCAGGGACACTTCTCCTGGTCCTCTATGATACTGGCGGGTTTTCTGCATCTTTGGGGATTACTCCTGAGGATCTTCCTGGAGGTGAAGACTGGGAAGCAGGTTCCAGCCCCCCTCACAGGGAGCATGCTGGTGATCCAGGAGGAGAGGACAGGTGCATTGGTTTGTTAGGACTGCTGTAACAAATAACCACAAACTTAGTGACTGAACATAAATGTTTTTTCCTATAGTTTTGGACATTTTTAGAGGTTCAGAATGGGCCTCGTTGGACTGTCAAGCAACATACCAAGTGAGGCTCCATTTTCTAGCCTTTTCCAGCTTCAGAGGCAGCCTCTGTTCCTTGGCTCCTGGGCCCTTCCTCCATCTTTAAGCCAGCAGCATATTATCAAATCCCGCTCTTATTTCGACTCACCTACCTCCTTTTCATAAGGACACTGGGATAACATTGGACCATATAATAGTCCAGGATCATCTCCCATATCAAAGTCTTTATCTTGAGGGGCATCACAAAATCCCTTGTGCCTTGTAAAGACCTGATTCACAGGTTCTGGGGATTGGGACATGGCCATCCTTGGGGATATATGTGACATTATTCTACCTACCCACACCAAATGAGGGTTTTGGCGACATCTCTGCTGCAAAGCATGCCTTTTTTTCCCCCTTGTTTTCCTGGGGATTGAACCTACAGCTTTGCACACAATAGGCAAGTGTTCTACCCCACTCAGCTGTATTTTTGAGAGAGGGTCTTGCTAGTTGCTAAGGCTGGCCTCAAACTTGCAGTCCTTCTGTCTCAGCCTCCTGAGTACCTATCTGGGATTACAAAAGTGCACCACCTTGCCCAGTAAAGCATGTTTTGGACTTTTTAACAATATTACCAGATGAAGTTTGCTTAGATAGACTGTACAATGCTAGACCTTGATCCTTTATCCCTGTGCCAACATGAATCTAACCCATGCTTGATCCAGAGCTACTCCTGATTAACACCATGTCCCACATTCTTCCTCCACTCCATCCCCTCTCTGTGTCATATCTCAGAGTTCAGGAAGGGGAAGAGGGTAGTGAATGGCATTAAGTGTTATTGACAGAGTGAGGTCAAACATGGGCTAAAGGAGTCAGGAGAGAATGTCAGAATGACCGCCAACCAAGAGCAGCTAGCAGGAGCTGCAGGTCTCTTCCAGATCATTGGCCGTAGGATACCAGTTGATCCATGGTATCCATATTTTAGGACTGCCCTTACAAGTTACCATAAGTCGAATGGCCTAAAACAACAGATATTTTTTCTCTCGCAGATCAAGAGGCTAGAAGACAGAAATGAAGGACTTAGCCGGGCGTGGCAGCGCATGCCTGAAATCCCAGTGGCTCAGAAGGCTGAAGCAAGAGGATCACAAGTTCAAACCCAGCCTCAGCAATTTGGCAAGACCTTAAGCAACTCTAGATAAAGTATAAATATCTAAAGATCCCATCAATAAGAAAAGGAATAGAGGGATGTGGCTCAGAGGTTAAGCACACTGAGTTCAATCCCCTGTACCAAAAAGAAGAGAGAGAAAAAAAAAAAAAAGAAAGAAAAAGAAACGAAGGGCTAGGCTCAAAGAGAATTTGTCCCATGCCCTCTCCTAGCTCCTGCTAGCTGCCAGAATTTCTTAGCCTATAGACACATCACTCCAATCTTTACTTCTGCCTTCCCATTTCTACCTTCTCTATGTGTCCTTCTGTGACCTGTCTCTTTTTTGTAAAGATACTAATTATTGGATTTAGTACCCACCCTAAATCTAGCATAATTTTGTCTTGAGTTCCTTAACTAATTATATCCATAAAGGCATTATTTTTAAAATAAGCTCATGTTCAGGGAACATGAATGAGGGGGCACAGATTCAATGCACCATAACTTCTATTTCTCTGTATTACTCTTCTTTGGGATATACTTTGCCCCATTCCTCTGCCTACCCATCTTCCATGTGCTCAATTTCAATTTAGTTGGTAACACATTAAAAGCATCGTAGATGGAACATTTGCAACAAAGGCACTGCAAATATCTAAATGCAGCAAACAACCACAAAAAAATAAGCAAGAAATGTGGCTTTAGAAAAATATTTTCTGGCTCTCAGAGCTTGAGGAAGAGATTGATATGATAGCTGTCCCATGAGGCAGCCTCTCGGTGAGTGGGGGTGCCTTAACTCACCCTCCAGATTTACAGAATTTGATTTTTTTTTTAAATGAGTCCCAATTGTATCCCTTCCCATTGCCTACATTTTGACTTCTCCTGGCTTCGAGGTGACGAGAGCTGAGAACTAGGTCATCCAGAGAATAAGAACCTTTTTTTCTTAACTAATTTGTAAATATTCATTTGTGGGCTTTTGCCCCGTTCAGAGTTTCATACAAACCGACCACACTTCTTGTGAAGCCCCTTCTCCCAGTTTTCTTCCCTCGTTTTTATGAGCCATGTCACCTGTCAAAATGTGTCAGCAGCTTGCCAGTAAAGAGAGGACAGGTCAGCAAAAAGTTAAAAGAAATAAGAGACTAATGCTTTGTTTCGAAGATGCAAATCCATAGAGAGAGACAAATTAATAGGCTAACAAAGTGCCCCATGAGCCACTTGTAAACACCTGCCTTTGGTGTGTCAGAGTCTTTCCCAACTTTGATGTTGAGATGAAAAGGTAAAGAATCTGGAAGCATTTCAAACGCTGAGAAAGCGCTTCCTTTCAAAAAGCCTTTCGTCTTCCAACCATAGTCGCTCACTAGTTTCGAAAGAAAGACTAAGAAACATGATGTAATTTTATGGCATTTTAATTGAACATTCTATTCTGGAACACTGTAGTCAAGACATAAAAAGTGACGATGGCTTTCCCAAAGAACAAATATATTTCCCTTAGGCTGTCCAAGGATTGTTGAAGTTGAGTTCTTTGGACGCTGTTTCTGGTGAGCTTGATTAAAATATCCACCCTTATTCATTGCTCGGTATATATCACTTTAAGTTGAGAGAGCACTCTTAGAAGTCATTTAATTTTTTTCCAGGAGCCCAATGGTTAGGTGTAATTTCTAACTGAGGAAACTGAGACTCAGAGAAGATGGATTCCTTTTCCAGGTCACAAGGGAGAGAAGAGCAATGGAGTCAGTTTTCAGTTTTGCCCTTTCCAAACTTTAACATGTTCAGAAATGTCTGGAGCTCGGTATACACTCTGTGAGTAAGGAGGATTCCTTGGGGTAAAGCAACAATGAACTTGAGCTGTGGGGCTAGGCACACTTACTCACATGTCTGGCTTTTGGGCCACAGCAACAGGACAACTGGGTCATGTGTCTGCAGCCCGGCTCAGGCTGCCTGCATGTGGCCGGACTCCAAAAGCAGGAAGACTGAAGAATTCCAGGGCATAAGCACTTTTTGAGACTCCTCTGGCATCACGTTTGCCAATGGCTCATTGATCAAAGCAAGTCCTGTGGCCAGACCTAGATTCAGGGGTAGAGAAATAGATACCTACTCTTATGCCATGCTGCAAAATATTAGTCTTTTTTTTTTTTTTTTTTTTGCAATCAATCAATTACAAGGGAGGCACCTGAATCTAAATTAGGCTTTCTCTCTCTATCCCCCTACTATTTTCTACCTCTAATTCTGTTTTGATTAATCATTTATAGTAGACTTGGAGAAGCATAAACACATAGAAGGTGGATCATGAGGGCAATATTAATCTGTTAGTTGAGGATATTGATGAAAATGTGTACAGATTGGTTACTGTCTCCCTTCTGGATCTGATCCAGATATCCTTATATTCTCAGTTGCAATTCTGCATCATTTTCTGATCTCTCTCTTTTTTTTTTTTATTTTAGCATTCAACCATACATCTTTTATTGCCTTATTCTAACATTTCTCCAATTAAAAGGGTTACATCAGAAGGTATTATTCGTGAGAAATGAACTTTCATTATTTTGGCACAGGAAATCAAACCCAGAGCACATGTATGCTAACCAAATAGTCTACAATTTTGATCAATACCCCCAGCCCCAAGAAATGAACTTGAAATTGTCTTAAATTCTCAACTTTACTGTACACCTATTACCATATGACCCCAACATGCCTGTTTAGGAGCAAAAATTCAACACCATCTAAGTTATAGACATCTTTATTTTAAAATCTCATCTGCCAATTTAGCGTTTTCCACCAACTCGGGGAGCAGAAACCTTCACAGGTTTCACAATCTTTTGCTTAGGTGCTGCCTTTGTCGGAGCCTTAGCAGCAGCCATTGCCGTCTTTTTAGATGCCTGCTTAGCCTTTTCTGCTTCCTTGGCAGCCCTAATAGCTTGCTCTCGTTGAGCCTTTCTAACTTCTGGTTTCTGATTCCTCTTGACCATGATGTCAGCAAGGGATGCACCAGTGATGGCCCTCTGAAATTTGACTGCACGCCGGGTTCTCTTCTTTTGAATTTCTTCCGACTGGCCCTTTTTGTGCTTTCTTCTGTAGAGGACAGTCCAGTTTATCTGCCGAGGAGTCCTCTTGGATAGGAAAGCTGACTCGCATTTTGCATTAAGAAATTGGAAAACCTTTCCGTCGGTCCTGGCGTAGGGCCTCCCGTGTCCGGGGTATATCTTGTACCCGCTAAAACTGCACAGCTCGACCTTCATGGCGGCAGCTGCTGGGATAAAGGGACGACAACGAAGAGCTTCTGATCTCTTTTTTCATCCTCTGCTGGTTGAACCTGGATTGGCTGCTTCAGATCTCAGGTCTTTCAACTACAACCATTCACAAAGTTCAGACACTACAAGGTTATGTTTATACTGCTGCCTTCGTCCATTTTCTGTTGCTATAATAGAATAACCGAGACTGGGTAATACATAAAGGAAAGAAGCTCACTTTAGCTGAGGGTTCTGGAGACTGAAAGGTCCAAGAATCAGGCAACTATGTTTGGTGAGGGCCTCATGCTGCCTCAACTCATGGCAGAAAGCAGAAGGGTGAGTGGGCATGTGTGGAGGAGACGAAACACAAAGGCAGGGCTGGGGATGTGGCTCAAGCAGTAGTGAGCTCGCTTGGCATGCATGCGGCCAGGGTTTGATCCTCAGCACCACATACAAACAAAGATGTTGTATCCGCAGAAAACTAAAAAATAAATAAAAATTCTCTCTCTCTCTCTCTTTAAACACACACACACACACACACACACACAAAGGCAGCCTCACTTTATAACTACTCTTTGTGGTAACTAATCCCATCCCTCTGGAGTGAGAACTCTCAGAGGGAAAGAAAATCCAAACACCTCCCACTGGGCCCACCTCCCAACACTGCCAGGTTGAGGAACCCAGCACAGGAAGCTGGGGGACGCATTCCAATCATACCAGATACTTTAGTGATTTCTGTTTCTGACGGGCACTCTATAGAATTCCACACATTCAGAACCTTCTAGAAATGTGAATTCTTCATATGTAAGTGTCTCTAGGCATGTATTTAGGACAATGTTGGGGTGATTTAATGGACTCTTCAGCTGTAGTATGAGTGTTGCTTAAAACATTTACATCTTACTAGGAATGGAACCACCATAGGATCCAGCTATACCACTTCTCAGTATTTATCCTAAAGAATTAAGTTCAGCTTACTACAGCGATCCGTGCAAATCCATGTTTACAGCAGCACAATTCACAATAGCCAAATTATGAGACCAGCCTAGGTGTCTGTCAATGGATGAATGGACAAAGAAAATGTGGTATATATACACGATGGAGTTTTTTTCAGCCATGAAAAAGAATGAAATCATGTCATTTGCAGGAAAATGGATGGAACGTGAGAACATTATTTTAAGCAAAATAAGCCAAACTCAGAGAGCCAATGGACATACGTTTTCTTTCACAAGGAAGCTAGAGAAGAAAAAAGAAAAAGGTGGGAGTGACCTTAGAAAATTGAAGGAAGATGATAGAGGAAATTGACTGGGTGGAGGGAGAAGGGGAGAGAAAAGGGAAAATACTGGGAAATCATATTGGCTAAATTATTATACTGTGTGCATGTTATGAATAAGTAACAACAAATCCCATAATGTACCAATAAAAAATACAGAAAACAGAGGGCTGCAGATGTAGCTCAGTGGTAGAGCATTCCTGGGTTCATTCTCCAGCATAACAACAACTTAAGAAAGACTTGTCTCTTTTATTTATTTTTTAATTTGTTCTAATTAGTTATACATGATAGTAGCATGTGTTTTGACATATTTTACATATTTTACATATATGGAGTATAACTTCTCATTCTTCTGGTTGTACATGATGTAGAATGACATTGGTTGTGTAATCATATATGCACATAGGATCCTAATGTCTGATTCATTCTACTGTCTTTCCTATTCCCATTCCCTCTCCCTTCCTATCATTCTTCTTTTTCTAGTCCAAAGTATTTCTATTCTTCCCTAACTTTCATCTTTTTATAAAATTAGCATTCGCATATCAGAGAAAACATTTGGCCTTTGGTTTTTTGGGATTGGTTTATTTCATTTATCATGATATTCTCCAGTTCCATCCATTTACCAGCAAATGCCATAATTTCTTTTTTTATGGCTGAGTAATAGTCCATTATGTACATATACCACATTTTCTTTATCCATTCTTCTGTTGAAGGGCATACAGATTGGTTCCATAGTTTAACTATTGTGAGTTGAGCTGCAAAAACATTGATGTGGATGTGTCACTGTAGTATGCTGTTTTTAAGTCCTTTGGGTTTAAACTGAGGAATGGGATAACTGGGTCAAATGGTGGATCCATTCTAAGTTTTCTGAAGAGTCTTCGTACTCCTTTCCACTGAAGTTGGACCAATTTGCAGTCCCATCAGCAATGTATGAGTGTGCCTTTTCCCCCACATCCTCACCAACAGACTTGTCTCTTTTATAACTTGATGATGCAGGGCTGGGTATCGGGGATGTACATCAGTGGTAGAATGCTTGCCCAGCATGTGCAAAGCCCTGAGTTCAATCCCCAGCACCACAAAAGAAAAAATAATAATAAAACCACTCAATGATGCTTCTTTTCTCCCCGGTTGGGCATTTTGCAGCTGTGGAATCTAGGATTGACAACTTTCCATTTGCTGCTTCATCCACAGGTTTCACTATGAAATATTTCATACGGACTTTCATATAAATTATATTGCCTTGTAAGAGTTTGTGTCAGTATGGAACTTGGTGATCTGGAGAGTTTCAGAAGACTGTGCTTGCTCTGGAGCCCTTCCAATCTTGTCTCCTATGAGTCACTCCTTGTTTATGGGCCTTGGTCTCTCTTTACCACCATTGCACACATTGTTCCAGTTGATTGAGAGCTCTTGTCCCAACTCTGCATGACTGTTCCTTCTTATTTATCAGGTCTCAGTTTAAATGTCAGCTCCTTGAAGAAATTTTTTCTTACTTTTCTTTTTATCTTAAATAGTTTTATTGAGACATAATTTTCATTTCACTAAATTCACTCATTTAAAGCATACAACTCAGTGGGGTTTTAAAAAATTTTTTTAATTGTCAATGGACCTTTATTTTATTTATTTATATGTAGTGCTGAGAATCGAATCCAATGCTTCACACATGCTAGGCAAGAGCTCTACCACTGAGCCACAACCCCAACTCAGTGGTTTGGTATGTTTACAGAGTTTTCCAATTACCATAATCTAACTTTAACACTTTCATCACCTAAAAAGAAACTTTGGGGCTGGGGATGAGGCTCAAGTGGTAGCGCACTCACCTGGCATGCATGCGGCCCGGGTTCAATCCTCAGCACCACATACAAAACAAAGATGTTGTGTCTGCCGAAAACTAAAAAATAAATATTAAAATTCTCTCTCTCTCTCTCTCTCTCTCTCTCTCTCTCTCTCTCCCTCTCTCTTTAAAAGAAAGAAAGAAAGAAAGAAACTTTGTACCAATCAGCAGTCACTCAACATTCCCCACCCCCACCTCGAACACTAGGTAACCACTAATCCACCTAGAGATTTGCCTATCCTGTATGTTTTATATAAATGAAATACATTTATGGTCTTTTGTGATTGTTTTTTTTTTTTATGTAGCATAGTATTTTTAAGTTTCTGGCTGAATAATACTCAACTGTATATGTGTCACATTTTCTTTCTCCATTTATCATTTGATAGACATTGTGTTGTTTCCACTCTTTTGACTACTAGGAATAATGCTCACATGAATATTCACATACAAGGTTTTGTATAGACATTTTTTCTTGGGTAGAAACCTAAGAGTTGGATTTTGTTGGGTTTCATAATAATTCTATTTTTAACCTTTTGAGCAACTTTTAGATGATTTTCCAAAAGAGAGTATGTAATCACTCATCTTAAGGATCTCTGTCCTTCCCCCCGCCCCCAATACAGTAGCCTACAGCTTTCTTTATTTACTCTTGGCACCTATCAACATCTAAAATTAACATTTCATTTATTGAGTCAATGCAACTGGAATGTGAGCTAGATGGTAGGAGGGGCCATGTCAGTCTTATTCACTGCTCTATCTCTAACACTTGGCACTTGCTTAGTATATAGTGGCACTCAATAAATATTTGTTACGTGGTTGAATAGTGAGTAAGTGAGACTTTTGGAAGATTGGTGTCAAGCTATTGGCAACTGGTATTGGGTGCAGGATTAGGATTTGAAATGCTGGCACAAACAGTGTTCTAAGAGACCTAGCAACAAACATTGTAATCAAAGCAGCAGAATGATTTTTTTTCCACAAAAGCGGAGTTACAATGTTTTGCTATAGCAGGGAAAAAAAAAAAAGTTCAAACCAAAGATCAGAGGGTTCTAGGTGTCACATAATCTATGTGTTGAGAGCCACAGTTTAGTCCGAAGGACACCTGGCATTTTGCTAGAGGGAATGGTTGAAAGGTGACCCTGCTCTGGGATTGGGGGGGTTCCGGGGGGAATAGGGCGGCTCCAGGATTAGGGCGGATCCTGCTGCCTCAGGCACCCGCTACTTTGGAGTTCCCATTGAGTTCTCCCGGGGTGCCGGGAGAATTGGCATGGAGCCCGGTGGAGGGAGTGTGTTCCTGGGAAGTGTGTGTAGAACGCTGGTGAGAGTTTGGGAATAAAGAGTTGCTGTTTGAACCTACAAGGCTTTTTGGCGGCTCGGTTATTTGTGCCCAGCCAGATTGCGGCACTATGGCTCAGTGATGTCATCAAGGACTGAGTTCTTTTCATTTGGTTATCTTTGGCCTCCTTCCTTCCACAGCAGTTCCCCAGGTGGTTAGGTGTTTACAAGATGACTACTAGTGACACTGGTTACATGCTCCTTTTATGCCTAATAGGAAAAAGAAATAAAATAAAATTGTGTGTGTGTGTTGCTGGGGATTGAACCAAAATCCTCATGCACGTTAGGCAACTACTCTACTGATAAGTTACACCCTCAGCCTGGAAGTCTTTTTCAAGAATAAATGAGCTGGGCACAGTGGCTTATACCTGTAAATCCAGTGACTTGGGAGGTTCAGGCAAGAAGCAAGTTCAAATCTAGCCTCAGCAATTTAGCAAGGCCCTAAGCAGTTTAGCAAAAAAAATTAAAATGGTCCGGGGATGTGCCTCAGTGGTCAGACATTCCTGGGTTCTGTAAAGGTGAAATTTTTAAGCTGATTCTAAGCCGCAGAGTCTGAGTTAAAGTGTAAAAGACCGGACATTGTAAAGTTCCTAAACTGCAGGGCTTGGGTTAAAAAGTAAAAGACCAAGTATTGTTAAAGTTCCCCTGCTACCCACCAAACCTGTAATCCCGGTAGCTGTTAGGACAATACCCGAACTGCCCAGTAAATATTCTCACTGACTCCTCTGGTTGTCTAATAACTTGGGACTCTGTGTAAAATGGCACGTAGGCATCGCAGGACCTAAAACCAATCAGTTTAAATGTGCACCCCGCTTAGAAGTGACCAATCACCCCTTCCCAATCTGTTCCTGCCAATGAATGTACTAATCAGGTCTCAGAGTTGTTGTTCAATTTTCCCGCGCCTCATGATGATTTGTTCTGATGTATGCAAAGCCCCCACCCCCTCCAAAAAGTGTACTTAAGCTCTGCCTGACCTCTGCTCTGGGCTCTGGGCTGCTCTACCTTCCTGAGTGAGCCTGGAGCCTCAGCATGCTGAATCAATAAAACCCCTTCTGCCAATTGCATGGAGCCGGTCTCTTGTAGTCTCTCCCTCCGACACTTCGCCGGACCCGTACAGTTCAACCTCTGGTATAATAATAATAAATGTTTTTCTTTTCAGTATCTTTAGGCCAACTTAGTTCCAGGGCCACTCCTGACCTAAAAGCAGCTGCCAAGGAATGCCATTACCCTGTGACCTAGACTACTCAGTTTCTACCCTGTAAATGGGGAATGACTCAGTAAGGAGATGAGCAAAGGGGGATGAGCTGAGCAAACTGGAATCTGTTAGGGAGGTACAGAGAATGGATGCTGGATGGGCAACGACAGTGGAGCAGAGGGAACTTCAGGTCAGCAGCAATCTCTGGGGGTCTGACCTGATGGGTAGGAGCATGGTGGCAGCAGCCTTTCCGAAGCCATCGTGGTATTAATGGAGGGAATGAAGCAGACACCTGGATCAAGAACTGGCTGACTTTTTCATTAAAGGGTCAGGTGACCATCCTTTTAGGCTTCATGGGCTGCCCTTGTAGCAGAAAAGCAGGAAGAGCCCACACACAAATGGGCATGAATGTGGGTTCAAATAAAACTTTATAAAAAACAGGTAGCAGGAGCTGGGGGTGTGGCTCAAGCGGTAGCGTGCTCGCCTGGCATGCGTGCGGCCCGGGTTGGATCCTCAGCACCACATACCAACAAAGATGTTGTGTCTGCCGAGAACTAAAAATAAATAAATAAATAAATAAACAACTAAATAAATAAATAAATAAACAGGTAGCAGGTACACTTGTCCTACAGGTTGAAGTTGGCCTATTCTTGGCTTCGACGATGGATAATATATTATCCTCACTGTTGGAAAAGCAGCTCAGAACCAGCGCTGTCTGAAGTTGGGTTGACATTTTCATTCTTGTGCATATTTTTGCACAAGATTCTTCTCTAAGTTTTAAGATACATTTCATGATGATTGTTACAGTTTAGATGTGGTGTTCCCCAAAAATTCATGTGTGAGATAATGCAAGGTTTGGAGGAAAAATGATTGGGTTATAGCCTTAACCTACACAGTGAACTAATCCCCATGGGATTAATTGAGAGGTGACTGGAGGAGGTGGGTTATTGGGGACGTGGCTATAGGGTATAGTCTCTCTCTGCTTCCTGAACACCCTGTGAGCTGCTTCCCTCTTCCACACTCTTCCACAATGATGTTCTGCCTCCCCTTGAACCCCAAGAAATGGAGCCAGCCTTCTATGGACTAAGACCTCTGAAACCATGAACCCTAAAAAACCTTTCCCCCTTTACAGTTGTTCTGATTGGGTGCTTTAGTCATAGCAGCAAAAAAGCTGACTAAAATAATGATTAACATTTTGAGGGCACCCACTATGTTTCAGACTGATTTGCCTAGTTAATCGTTCTCTTGTTGCTATCAAAATTTTCTGTTTGCTATTGGCTCTCAAAATTTGACTCTGAAGCGTGTAAATGTGGAGCTCTTTGATTTTTATCCTGTCTTGAGCATCTTGAATGTATAGATTAGGTTTTCATCAAATTTGGGACATTGCAGGCCATTATTTCTTTAAATATTGTCTCTACCCGCTTCCCTTCTCTCCATTCTGGTACAACCATTACGTGAATGTTGATGTGCTTCCTGGTGCCCTAGCGGGCTCTGAGGCTTTATCCATTTTTCTTAAATTTTAAAAAAAAGCTACAAATGAAAAAAGTTATTAGCTGGTGGTTGATGCAAGTGATTGCTGAGATTTCCTTTAGGACTAACTTTACATACAGACATGCAGAATTGCAAGTCACAAAATTAAAATGGAAAGTAAGGAGCATCCAAAATCTTTACTTTCTGGATTGGAGCCAGACACTTTGCTGCTCTAGTCAAACTATAATATTGCCCAAGAGTGAAGTTCATTTGGAAAAAAGGTCCCTTTGACTATTGGTTACATAAATAAAATGTCCAGAATGAGAATTATATCCACAACAACAGGGGATCACAAAACTTCCCACCCTTTCCCCTCTGAGGTGGTTGTCTTCCTCCCCTTCCCCTCACTTCTTAGAGAACGGTAACTAAGCAGATGGACCACGGAATCTGCTGATGTCCTTAGAAGCTTCTTACAGAAGCCCCAGTGCTAAGCCTCACCCTTGGGCAATTTCATCCTGAGCACCATGGGACGTCTCTTGGCAGAGGCTGGGGTCTGCTTTCAGCAGAACAGAAGTTAAAAAAAAAGAGAAGGAAGGAGGGTGGGGACAGGAAGGGACAACCATCAAGCTGCTCCCAAAGGCATTTCATTATTAACTGTGAGTCATCAACCAGTTCTCTTCTGGGAGATCTGTCATCCCCCCACTCATGGGATCTCAGAGAGGAGACGCAGAGCCCTGCCAGCAGGAAGGTGGACACAGGAGGGACGTGCGCAGGACCCTTGTGGTCCAGATCCAGTGCCTAGGCAACCACCTCAGGCTGACAGGGAGACAGCTGCCTTAGCCCGACTCACAGGCAGGTGGGTAGGGTCTTCCCTGAGGCCCCTCGAAAAATGAGAACAATTAGAGGCCAGACTCCCTCCACCCTGTTCAAGAAATAACGTGCTCTAGGTGTCCAGGGCTCATTTGGGACTGCTGTTTCTGTTCTTTCCCACTGGCTTTGTGGCTTTGCTCCTCCAGCCCAAAGTGCAGGCTCCTTAGTTAAGCCCAAAATGCCCCTTTCTACTGGGATGGCACATGATAAACTACAGTTGACCCTCCACACCCTTGGCTTCTACATCCACAGACTCAACCAACCAAGACTAGAAAATGTAGTTAGGTCTACGACATTTCATTTGTACCAGATATGTTTAAGCTTTTCTTCTTGTCACTATTCCTTAAACAACAGAATATTTACTCTGCATTTGCTTCAGTTCCTCCCCAAACCATTTGGTCACATCACCTCCTTCCTTTGTTATTAACACCCTTCTAGGTCTTTTTCCTCTTAAGATAAAATTCATGATTCTTTTTTGATACTGGGGATTGAACCCAGGGGTGCTTTACCACTGAGCCACATCCCCAGCCCTCATTAGTGTTTATTTTGAGATTAAGGTCTCACTAAGTGGTTTAGGGCCTTGCTAAATTGCTGAGACTGGCCTCGAACTTGCAGTCCTCCTGCCTCAGCCTCCTGAGTCACTGGAATTACACTGTAATTCCCTATGCACCACTACATCCAACAAAGTTCATGAGTTGGCCCAAGATTCCTGCATATCTGATCCTTCACTGCCACCCACTCCAGTCTCAACTCTCGTCACTCTGGCTTTCTTTCAATCCACAGAATTCATTGTGCCCACCTCCTTCCTCATGGCCTTTAACATATATTATTCCATCCATTAGGAACACATTTTGGTGTCAAATGTCCGCCCCTGATTGACTTAGCTGCTGCCAAGGCATGGTATGTGTGACTGGCAGATCTCATTCCTATAACCCTCTAGATGGGGGTTATGGGGAGAAAAGGTGTGGCTCCAGGAAGGAGCATTCTAATCAGGCAGGCCTGTGCACCAGCCTTCCCTTCCAGGAGACATTAGGGCAGCACAGAGTGGCCATTCTCCAGGCAGGAGGGAAGACAGGGGAGTTATTCTTGAAACTTCTCCCCAATGGTACTGGGGGTTTAATCTAGGGTCACTATCACTGAGCAATACCCTCAAACACTTAAAAAAGGAAAAAAATTAAATTTTGAGACAGAGTCTCCCTAAATTTCCAAGGCTGCCCTTGAACTACGCCCCCATGACCCAGCCCAATGCTAGGCACACAGTAGCATTACCTCAGTCCCCCGAGTCACTGGGTTTACAGGCGTGTACTCCTGCACCTGGAAGATTTCTGGTCTCTTAAAGGCTATATCTTGGCGACTTCTACCACCTCAGCCAAATCAATGAGCCGCAGATTTTTCTTGTTCTAAATAGGTCTCGTTTCTTTCTTTTTCATAGGAAAATAATAGCAATGATGTTTAATCCGGATGGCGGCATAGTGACAGACAAAAGTGGAAAAATCATAAGGGAATGGATGTGGCCGTTCAAGGGGGAACTTGATGATCCAGTTGAAATTTGGGTATTATTTAATAATTTATCATTCTTAGGACTACTGCTTATGTCACGACAATAATTTGAGTTTCTAAAATATGCTATTATGGGAAAAGAGGATTGGAAGGATTCAGTTACTCTGTTTGGCTGTCTACACGGACCCCTTGATGTTATGACTTTTTATTTCAGTTCTGCATTTCACTCGGCACACTATGCTAGGACCTTTCTTAATGGGTCTGTCTTGCTAAGCAGCAGTTGGTTTAAACAACAATTTTTAAAGACATATTATTAGGAAATCATTTCATGCATAATATAAAAACAGTTTCAAAATAGGCAAGTCTACAAGGTTCAGGCGAAAGGCCTCTTCCTCTCAATCTCACTGGGCAGGACTTAATCCTATTGAGGTCTTGATGTGTATCTCTGTAGGACCAAGGTTCACAGACTCAGATCACTTCGATGTGGGCCCACCAGGTAGGAACTGCAGTGAACGAGGACATTTCCTACCTGAAGGGCAGCCTCTACTCAGGGCCAAAAGACTTTCCACATGGGAATATGGGCATGCTTATCTATTTTTTTTATTCAAAAGGAGGAAAAAAGCCCTAGAAATTCAAAGTCTTCGGAAAAAATATTCTGCTATTTGAAAATTAGCAATTAATTCAAACATTGAGAGACCCAAATCAAATACTTCAGAGTTGCTGGTCTGCAATCTCTGTGCTAGACTTTCTTGATTCATATATAGTTACTTTGTGTGTGTGTGTGAGTGTGTGTGAGTGTGTGTGTGTGTGTGTGTGTGTGTGTGTGTACAAAATGGGCTGCAGTAGTCTAGGGCCACTCTGTATGGTTGTGCTGATGGCATACTGAATAACCAACATCCAGGACATCATTTATACAGAACTGTGTTTAATATTGAATCCCTGAAATATCCTAGAAGTATAAAATATACAGCAGATTTTGAAGACTTAGTACAAAAAATGTAAAATATTCTATTAATAATTTTATATGTATTACATGTTGAAATACTACTATCTGGATATGTTTGGTTGTAAACTATATAACTAAAGTGAATTTCACCAACTTTTTCTGTTTTTAACATATCCATTAGAAAAATTTAAAATTATTCCCACTGCTCACACTTGTGGCTCACATTTATATTTCCACTGGACAACGCTGTTCCAGGCTTTTGTGTGAAGATTATGTCTAAGTCTCTTCCCATAGGATTTACAAAAATCATCTGTGGTGGCCATGTGTCCTACATATATTTTTTTAGATGGTAATTTTAGAAGAAGTTCTGCTTATTTCTAGAGGGTTAGGAAAGTAAAGAGTAGGTTAAAAAAAAAAATGTCTCAGACAAGATTCTATGTGCAAATTTCCCAGTACTCTCAAGTCAGAATTTCCTCTTCCTTTACCTAAAAAAAAAAAAAAAATAGTATCAGGCTGGGAATATTGCTCAGTGGTAGAGCCCATGTCTGGCATGCATGAGGCCTGAGTTCAACACCTTGTTCTGCAAAAATACAAACCCAAATCACTAATGGAGTAGATTATTGAGTACAGAAGACCTCAGCGGACAGACTCCAGGGAGCAAGGGAAAGTTCGTACCTAAACCTTACAGCTTCAGAGCACCTGACTCAATTAAAATGCTTGTACTTACAGGGAGCTTTTTAAGTATTCTTTTCACATCTCCAGATGTTCACTCACATATTAAGAAATCGTTTGGCTATGATTAATTTTCCATCTTGTCATTTATAAAATCTCTCCAACTGAAATGAGTTCTACAGTAACATTAAGGCTTGTAAAATGTCTAAGCGTTTGGCAGCCATTAACGGCTCTTCTCAAAGCTGGGCAAATCAGATGTTACCAACTGTATTTTACAGGAAAGGTTGTCCTTGTCTCAGGGCTAGAATTGAGGGCTCAGAGGTACCCATAAATTGGCCTAGCATTTTCTCAATTTAAAATGGATTCAACTTTCTTTGTAAGACATGACTTTTTGACTTCATGAGCAAAATTGTTTCTGCTCACTCGAGTTTCTTCTTTCCCTTAATAAATCGTAGCAGCCCGAAACCAAAACCCATTTCTGATTTAATAGAATTAAAACAAGAGATTGAAACTGTTTGTGAACATTGGCCCCAAATTTCCTTCCAAATAGCATATGCAAACATCTGACTTCCACTTGATTTATGAAAGCAGGAATTCTGTGCAAAAAAACCAACCAACCAAAAAAATCCCTCCTTTCTATTTCCCCAGGTGAATAAGTTCATCACTGTGAAGATTTCTGGGCGCTTTGCCATCACTTTGTTCTACAAATGGCATCCCCAAAGTGTGACACTGTCACTGGCACCTATAAAATGCAAGGCTGACTCTCTGTGTTTTCCTGATATGGTAGGTTCAGAGGTTTCTGATCATCTCCTGCCACCACCCTGTCCAGAGCAATGTCAACTAACTTTTACTTTCACCTGGTTGATGCTGGAAGTCTGCCTAGTTAAAAAATCCTACCAAGGCTGTTTATGGATCTTTCCTGCAAAATAACTCAAAAAGTTTGGAAAGAGGAGAAATTAGAAAGCAAAGATAGAGCTGGGAGAAAATTGAATATCTATTCTCTGATTTAAGGATGCTGATTCATAATGTGGTTGCAGGCAGGGCATGAGAGGATTAGATGAACTCTAGATAGGGCAAAGGGGAGAGAGGGAAGAGACGGGGTATGGGGGTAAGAAGACAGTGGAAGGAGATGGGCATCATTACCCTAAGTACATGTATGAAGACACGAATGGTGTGACTCTACTTTGTGTACAACCAGAGAGATGAAAAATTATACTCTATATGTGTAATATGAATTGTAATGCATGCTGCTGTCATACATAACAAATTAAGAAAAAATGAATACCTAGTTTCTTCTAAGACTGTGATTCCAAAGCTTTGTAGAATCGATTTCCTCTGTGTTCTAATTGGTTGAATTGTTTGCATTTATATAAATTATAATCTTTAAAAACAATGCAGGGCTTATATATTGCTTTTTAATTCAGGTGAAATTAAAGACCTGCAAATTAAAACTACCCTGAAATTTTATCTCACTCCAGTAAGAATGGCAATTATCAAGACTACAAGCAACAATTATTGTTGGCGAGAATGTGGGGAAAAGGGTTCACTCATACATTTGCTGGTAAGACTGCAAATTGGTACAACCACTTTGGAAGGCAGTATGGAGATTCCTCAAAAAACTAAGAATAGAATTACCATATAACTGACCCAGTTATACCTCTCCTCAGTGTATAACCAAAGGAGTTAAAATCAGCATACTACAGTGACACAGCCACATCAATGTTTGGAGCAGCTCAATTCACAATAGCTAAGCTATGGAACCAACCTAGGTACCCTTCAACAGATGAATGGATAAAGAAAATGTGTTATATATATACACAATGAAATATTACTTAACCATAAAGAAAAATGAAATTATGGCATTTGCCGGTAAATGGATGGAACTGGAGAATAGCATGCTAAGCAAAATAAGCCAAAAAAACCCCAAAGGTCAAATGTTCTCTCTGATATGCAAATGCTAACACACAACAAAGAGTGGGTAAGGGAAGAATAGAAGTTCAGTGGATTAGACAACGGGGCATGAAGGGAAAGAATAGGGGGGCTAGGAATAGGAAAGACAGTGGAATGAATCTGACATAACTTTCCTATGCTCATCTATGAATACATGACAAGTGTAACTCCACATCATGTAAACCACAAGAATGAACACATTTTTTAAAATGTAGTATTTGGATCAAGCTTCACAATTTCTTTCTTTCTTTCTTTCTTTTTAACGTGGCACTTCTACTTTTCCCTAAATATTTTCCCCTAATAAGTTCAGGCTTGGAAAAAAAATCAATTTATATTTTAGAATAAATAGACATATGTCATCATGAGTCAATCCAAATATTACAAACTATAGCACTACACCTAAAATACTTGAAAGGATGCTTATGTTTACGGCTCTTTCAAATGAAGTATTGACATCCAGGTTCCTGCCAGTATAGTGATCCTTCTGCTAGTACTGTAATCCCTCATATCTCATCTCATAATATAAATCATATTGCCACCATTATTTGCTTGCTAACTGATCAATATAATAAAATCATTTTCCTTGTAAAACAAACCCCATCTTGTCAACTTCTTAAGGCCATTAACTATATTTATTCTATCTATAAACTATTACAATAACACATTATCTTTTCCTTGGTTAACTGAAATTGAGGTGGTTATATTCCACTTAAAAATTAGACTCCTATACAACTTAATGAATAACAACCTTTTTAAATTTCATTTTTTTTTAATTCTAATTTGTTTTATATGACAGCAGAGTACATTACAATTCTTATTACACATATAGAGCACATTTTTTCATATCTCTGGTTGTATACAAAGTATAATGAATAACAACTTTTTATATATTTTAAAATATATTTATAATTTAAAAATGCTTTGTTCCCAAGCCTTTCCCATGCATCTTTATTACCCTAAAAAGAAAAATCGTCTCAAGTTTTTAATTTTTATCAAAGAAATAAATTCAATGAGGGGCTGTGGCTATGGCTGTGGCTTAGCCGTAGGGCACTTACCTGGTATGTGTGAGGCACTGGGTTCAATTCTCAGCATCACATGTAAATAAATAAACTAAAGGTCTATCAACAATTTAAAAAAATTTTTAAAAAAGAAAGAAGTTCAGTGAAAGGAAATCTCAAGTTATTTTAAATATTCCAATTATATGTTCGGACTTAGCCAAAATATCTTAAACTTTTAAATTATTAATCACAAGTCTCAAATCAATTTACTCAATTTAAATGGAAAGCTCAAGGGTAATGTCTCAGATTCTCTAATTTATCAAAATCTTTTTATATTTCAAACAGAGCAAATATACAAAATTATCCCAGAACTCAAACTTCATTCATATGCATTAAAGTTTTAATCCTGTGGGATTAATTTATTTCATTTTTTTAATTTAAATTCTGAACTTTCCTGGAGTTTATTTACCCAGGAGAGTTTAGAGGTTCTAAGACTCACAATTCCTAGTGAGTGTTATCAATGCCATAGACGGTTTCTTTGACTCTTATTGGAGTTATCATGATAGGCAAGTTCAAGTTCATGCCCTTCAGAGGTAGTGGCTTTTCCAGGAGTTAAGTTAAAGTCTCAACATTTATTTCCTGATTTCTGTAAACCAGATTCCTCAAAACCTTCCCCTTCCACTTCATTATTCTCTTCATGGATCATTGCCCCCTGAACTCTCTTCATATTCCTCCTGGGTTCTATATACAGTCACTGTAACATATCAGAATTATGTAAATAACACCCAGATAATGAGCTAAGTATACAATTATGCTTATGTTTTATACATAAATGTTCATGTAATTATATATACATAAGTATATAACTAAATGAACCATTTTCCTAGCTCATTCAAACCTAAACATATACTACTCACTATAACTATATATTTTATTTTTATTCTTAGTACTAGGGATTGAACCCAGAGGTGCTTAACCACTGAGCCACATTTTCAGCCCTTTTTATTTTTCGTTTTGAGACAGGATCTTACTAAGTTGCTTAGGGACTTGCTAAATTGCTGAGTTGGCCTTGAACTTTCAATCCTCTTGCTTCAGCCTCCCAAATTGCTGGGATTATAGGTGTGCACCACTACACCTGACTAATCATGCATTTTAAAGTCTAATGTCCTCATAATGTATTTCTCTGAAGCTTTTTACTGCTACATACAGCCCAACATTATGAACACTACATTTTTCCTTTATGTCCTTCTAATCCCTTCCATTGCTTACATGTAACATAGTTTCCGCTGTTATTATACTGTCAATAACCCGTCCAGGTTTTCCACTGACTCCTTGAGCATAGGGAAATGGCTTTTGCTCTCATTTTTTATTATGGTTAAATACATATAACATAAAATTTACCATTTTAACCATTTCAAGTATATGATTCAGTGGCATTAAGTACACAAGTGTGTCTTTGTGTCTTTAGTCCTTGTTTCTGGCACATTGCCTAGACCATAAATAGCACTTGGTAAACACTTGTTGGATGACCTACTTCCTAAACAAATGAGTGAATGAATAAAGGAATCTATGTTTGCTAATCATGCCATAAGTAGTCTCCCCCTCCCGCCCCCGTGTGTCTGTGTATCTAGATCTGGTAGATATCTGTAACTGTATTTCTTTTCCTGTTTTAAAGGATTCAGGTTTAGTAGACCCAGGGAATATGGATGCCTTTGATCCCGCAATAGACATAAGCCCTGTGCTTGACACAGCAACAGCTATCCAACTGAGAACACTGCAGAAGAAAGTCAAGGACATCTTCCTTCACTGGCTAAATCACTACAGATGTGCACTGGGTCAGTTGTGGAATCCCTTCCATTGCTCCCCATAACCAGTTCCCATCCTTCCAACTCCCAGAGAACTAACATTTAAATGCCTCTTCCCTCCTAGCTGCCCACATTTTGGGGTCCATGGGGGTCCTGGAACCAATCCCCCACAGACACCAAGGACCAGCCATATTCTTTTAAAAAAAAAAAAATTTGTTTATTTTTAGTTTTAGGTGGACACAATATCTTTATTTTTTTTAATTTTTTTTTATGTGGTGCTGAGGATTGAACCCAGTGCCTCACGCATACCAGGCAAGCGTGCTGCCATTTGAGCCACATCCCCAGCCCTAATACTCATATTTTCAGTTCAGCTGGCAGGGGCTTTGGTCTACTAAGGGTGATCAGTGGAATATATTTTTTTTACATTTCAGGAATGGATTCACTGCTCCCTTGTAAAATATCCAAGTTTCAAGTGATCAGAAAACAAAAGGTCTTACTAGTCAATGTTCCTCTGAGACAAGATGAAAAGGGTAAAAATGAGGATAAAGAGTATCTTCGATACCGAAATACCTTCCTAATGCTGAAGGGTCTCTTTAATCCTTCACCTCTTCGTCGCATCCAGAGGACCGCAGCTGGCAATCAGTCCTTCAGGTAACTAGCCTCATTTGTCTTAAAAATTCAGAGTCCAGCTTGTGTTGAGAAAATATTGGGTAGACATCTCATTTGGTCCACCTAGAGATGCTCAGCCAGGCCTCCTGTTAAGCTGCTTAACAGGATTTCTCTGTAAGCTGGCTGGGTTTAGGAGTGGCCACTTTCATGCTCATTAATGAAAAAATCTCTTTAGAAACTGGGACACAGGGGCTCGAGCTGTAGCTCAGCGATAGAGCGCATGCCTCATACTTGTGAGGCACTGGGTTCGATTCCCAGCACCACATAAAAATGAATAAGTAAGTAAGTAAATAAATAAATAAATGGATTCAAGCAGTTGAGCTCTCTCCAACCTGCTTCCTAACAGGCTTGCAGCGGAATTCAGATCAATCAGGAGTCACGGTTTAGTTCGCCTTCACATCTTTAGTGAACACATTTAAAAACTAGCTCTGCGCTGGAAACTCCTCATGTATGCTGGATGACGTGCATGCGTGCCACAAGTACTGCTCCCCTGCGTTTCCTGTCCAGTCCTCCCCAAGGAAATGTGTCCCTCATTTCTTCATCAGCATAATGTGTTTGTATCAGATGCATCTGTACCTCTAGGATTGGCTACCAGATAGAGACGCTTGAAACCTAAGGTGGAGAGGAAGCATCTCTAAGTCTAGGTACCATGAGGGAGGAGAGGCATCCTGGAAGAGCTGCGCAGTCTCATTCTGGTGGCAGCCTCTGAAGCCAGGGAAGGGTTGGGCTCTCCCACTTCAATACTGCAGAACAGCTGTGCATGTATCTGCCCCCTATCCCTAGAGCTTCCCAGACTAATGCTGCTCCAGTAACATTTGGTGCAGACAGTAAATTAAAGGAAAAGTTATAAATGCAGTGAGGGAAATGTTTCATGTATTTTGAAGTATTTTCGTCCTACCTAATTAATGCTGCTAAATGAAGCATTGCTACCAGACGCATGACCGTGGAATAAATTCATGTTCCACATAACAGTTATCTGCCACCTACAGGTATGCGGGTTAAGCATGATCAGTAATAGAAGGACTTGGTTCCTGGCCCCTAAGGGCTTTATGTCTGCAGGAAGAGATAAGATAGTGTGCACTATTAACAAAGAGAAGGTAAGGAAGAAAGTGCTAGCAAAACAGTATAGACAGGATGATAGGTGTTGGGAGGAGAACAGAAAAGAAGGAGTGTGTGTGTGCATGTGTGTTTGTGTCCTGGGGATTGCACCCAGGGCCTCATGCATGCCAAGTCTGGACTCTATCACTGAGATACACTTCCAGCTGAAAGGAAGGGATTTGGGGGTTAGGGGTCAGGATTTCATTTAGTACTCATGGCACACGTAAGGTTAACTATAATTAATCCCTTGCTGTCCTTCCCATCTCCACTTTAGTGCCAAAGAAACTGAGACTCAGAGAGATTAAGTAATTTGCCCAAAGGCTCAGCTAATGAGCACCAGATCAGGGACTTGAGCAAAGGCACCTAGTTGAGACGGTGCGGGCAAGTCAACTTGGCATTGTTAGAGCTCAGGGTGTGGAAGACACAGAGGATAGGCAGGTATTTCAGAAAGATCAGCGTCCAAGGCGGAAGGTGCCGATAGACCAAAGGAAGAGGCAAGACAAATCCAGGAATGGAGAGTACAATTCAAGACATACTTCTGCCTCTAAGCCCCTAATAAATTGTACTCTCCATTCCTGGATTTGTTTTGCCTCTTAGAGACAAAAGTGTGTCTTGGACAACAGCAAATCCAGAAGATTCCTGCACCCCACAGCAGGAAGAAGGGATTTATATGCTAAGCTAGACAAAGGTGGGCCACAGCCAATAGAATGCACCTGGGCTTTCTCAACAATTGTTAACATGTCAAACATAAATTTAAAAAACAGTCCAGATGTCTGTGACCAGCTGGAAGCGCTTGGCTGTCTTAATGACTGTTTATCCTATAGGGTTTAGAATGTGTGCCAGGGTCATCTGACAAGCAAAATGGTTGTTGTGACTATGATGACTGTCATCATATCAAGCAGGATCTTCTATTGTAGGGTTAGGACAGATCATGGGAGCCTTGACCCCAGGCCAGAATCATGTGCAAAAACAAAATTAACCAAATCCTTTCAAATGTGCAATAATAAAGCAGGCAGGCACTGTGCAAGGCAGCTCTAAAATGTTTACTTAAACTATCAAAATTACTCTAGAAGTCAAAACCCAAGCATTTCACATTTAAATGTAAACTTGTTTTTATGGCTCAGTAATATAGGTAGACATTTGAAGAGATTAATACACATTCAGTAAGGGCTTCAATTCTTTATTATTATTATTATTTTCTTTTTTTGTAGATGTAGATGGGCAGCATATCTTTATTTTATTTGTTTATTTTTATGTGGTACTGAGGATCCAACCCAGTGCCTCACATGTGCAGGGCAGGCGCTCTGCCACTGAGCTACAGCCCCAGCCTGAACTTCATTTGGTTATATCAAAACTTCATCGAAACCTTTAAATTCAAGATTCTAAATCTTGAAATAAAAAAGCAGAAAGACTTCACCTAACCCAAAAATTAAAAATAAGCACTATGCTTAGGAAAAAACCCATCTTATGTGAAAGTACTGCTCCATATGATTTCCTACACTGTAGTTCAATTTCCAGTCAAATCCTGTGTGTGACACTTGATGACACTTAGTAGAGAGACAGTGTGATATAATGTCCTAATAATCCACTCAAGATCAGACTAGCCACGGAAACTTCAGCAACCTTACCTCTCTGAACTTTTGTTTCTTTATCTATAAATGTGCAATAATGACAGTACCTATTTCACAAGGTTGTGTGAGAATTAATTGAGATAAACATGTCAAGTTTCTACCAATATACTACCCTATAACCCCTCAATACAAAGTAGTTAATTTTGGATCCATCTTGGTAATGAAGAATATATGCTGTTTTTATGTGTACTTGGCTCTCTATACATGTGAGCATATCATGAGATTTGATAATTTTTCCTAGCTTTTTAAGAAAAAAGTTTGTTTGTTGAATGTGGTGCTGAGGCTGAAACCCAAGGTCTTGGGCATGCTAGGTGAGCACTCTACCACTCAGCTACATCCACAGACGTTTTGATTTCTATTTTAAGACACGGTCTCACTAAGTTGCCAAGATTGACCTCAAACTTGCAATTCTCCTGCCTCAGCCTCCCAAGTGTCTGGGCTTTTAGGCATGCTCCAGCATACCTGACAATTTATTTCTATTTTAACTATCCCAGTTCTTAGAGGACTGAGCTAATTTCTTTTTACCCCATTGTCTATGGACCCTCTTCATGGTAACTTTGTCTTTCCATCCTCTTCTCAGAAACTGCAGTGATCCACATTTGAAGTTAAAATTGCCAATACAGTCCTCAAAAGTTCGTTGGGCTGGAATTGTGGCTTAGTGACCAAGTGCTAGCCTCACGCATTTGAGGCACTGGATTCGATCATCAATACCACATAAAAATAAATAAATAAAATAAAGGTATTGTGTTCATCTACAATCAAAAATATATTTAAAAATTCAAGTTCACTGAATAAAGCTGAGAAATGCAGTGAGCAGACAAAGAGGATCCGTGGTTCTTTCTTTCTTTCTTTCTTTTACAAAGATCAGCAACTACTCTCACTTGCAGAGGCCAATGCACAGGGAAATGCTGATAGTATAATAGTAATCAGACGAAGTGTTGAAAGCTATAAATTTCAGTCATGTGTCAGGTTTCTCTTCTGTGATGGTCCATATGAGTAACAGTTTACAAGCAGACTAGTATTGATGTGTCTGCCTAAAGTACACGTTTGAAATCATTGCATTTTGTGGTGAACGTTGGTGAACATTTTAGTTGAATACCCAGGGGTTCTTGCCATTTTCGTTCTTCCTAATAGAACCCCGAATTTACTTAGCATCTGCCTATCCCCTCCTCAGCAGCTTTTCTTTTTTAATATTTTTATTTGTAGATGGACACAATTCTTTTATTTTATTTATTTATTTATTTTTTAATTTTTATGTGGTGCTGAGGATCAAGTCCAGGGCCTGACATATGCTAGGCAAGTGCTCTACCACTGGGCCTCCAGCCACAGCCCTCCCCAGCAGCTTTTGACCACATCCCAACTCTAGAGATGGACGTTGGTTGGTATAAAGCAATTATAAATTTTCACTTCTCTGGTGGCTGACATCAGTTGGGGAGGTGGGCATGTGACACCACACCTAATGGACTCCAGGCTTTTTGTTGGGAATGCTGGGAACATCCAAGCATTGGAATTGCTCCTCCTTAAGCGTTATCCTGGGCAGAGGTCAGACTTGGATTGTTTGGCCATCTGTATCTGGCTACAGACACAGCTGACCCACAGAGAAGGGGGGATTGGTATGGAACCACTGGATGATGCCACCCTGATCCCCTTCCTCTAGTTTCCAGTTGTGGGAGCCAGTACTTGCTAAGTCAATTTGAGTTGCTTTTTCTGTTACTTGCAGCCAAAGAAAGGCATCCCAATGCCATAACATGTAATATAATAGGCCTCCCAGATTTTTACCTTTAGTGGCCTTTTATAGACAGTGTAGTAGGTATTAGCAGAGAGCAGAAGTAAACCTGAGTGTTGTCCAGTCTACCATAGCTTAACCAAAAGCCTTTTAATTCTTTTCCCCCAAAAAATTATCTATTCTATCATTTTTAATTTTTTTTTTAGTTATAGATGGACACAAGACCTTTATTTATGTTGTTTGAAGAGCAAACCCAGTGCCTTACATGTGCTAGGTGAGTGCTCTACCACTGAGCCACAACCCCAGCCTTATTCCATCATTTTTTACCTTGAGGATACTAAACATAGTTGTTGTTGTTGTTGTTTAAGGTACTTTTTAGATTTGCTCTATTTTTATTGTGCTCAGATATAATACATCTTCTGACTACTGATTGTGTGGACTTTCTTAGAATTAGCTGACTTTTTGTGTTTTGGGGTTCTGGATTCTCAAGTGAAAGGTTGCTTTTTCTCTCTTTCCGTGTGTGTGTGTGTCTGTCTGTCTGTCTGTCTGTCTCTTCCCATCTCGTGGCTTCTCAGTTGCCACCTGAGAAGGCCTCACAGTCAGGACCTGGTCTAGTAATAGTGGCTCAGGTGTCCTGCCCTGTGCATACCAGGAAACTGCAAATCCAGTCTCTAGGCCAGTGAGCAGCTTGCCTTTAGTCCTGCTTGGCTGCATCTATGTTTTCCCACCTGCATGAGGAATCCCGTGAGCCCTGACCAAGCAGGAGTAGGCAGCAGCTCTTATAGCCTCATGCAGATTGGTGGAAGGCCCTACCCTGGGCCATGTTTTCAAGAAATGAACCAAGCAACATTCCCCATCCCCTTCCCCTTCCTTGAGAGTTTTCACTTAATTTTATTTTATTTTCCCATAAGTGCCAAATTCTTGTCCAGTTTTGCTTCTTCTAGACTTGAAGCCAAGCAAGTGGATTTAGTGGATTTAGTCCCAATAACATATTGGGTTTCAGGTGTTCTTTTTTTTTTTTTTTTTTTTGTAGTGCTGAGGATGGAGCCCAGGGTCTTGTGCATGCTAGGCAAGTGCTGTACCACTGAACTACTTCTCCAATCCAATATGTGGGGTTTCTATCCACAAGGCTGTTCCCTTGGTTTGGAGTGCAGCTTTGTCCTTTAAGTGGCTTCCTTTCTATTTTTCCTATCATTGCAATGAAGTTAGAGGGGTTGTTCTGGGAAAGAACTTAAAATGCCTTCTTGATCAGAAATTTATATGGAGGATTATAGCCTGAAACCTGAATTTCAAGTTGACACTGGTGTCATGCGGGGATGTTCAGATTGCCTCTCCCAGGGCCCTTATGTTACTATGCGCTGTGGGCTGGTGATGAGCCCTGAGGAGACAGAGGTGGAGTGGAAGAGTAAGTGCAAAACAAGAGAATGTCACTGGGGCTAGGACTCCCAGCGGTCTGCTGTTTCAGGGTGGAGATCAGAGACCCACTTCAAAACACACCTGAGTTCTTTGATGCAACTCCTACCTCCTCTCAGAGCTCTCTGTTGCTGCCCAATCCCTGGCAAAGGTGATCAGGTTGCTACTCTTTATGGATCACATGGTATACCAAATTGGACATGCCAAAAAAATTCTTTACTTTTGAACACTGTGCTCTTCAGGTTATGATATAGCTAACTCTGGAAATAACATTAATACATCAAAGAAGAAAAACAAAGCAAGAAGACTCATCCTACCAGATTAAGAACTTTTAAGAAGCCTCAGTAATGAAGAGATTGTAGAATTGGCACCAGACTTTCATAGACCAATGGAACAGAGACCCACTCAGACCTGTTCACACAGGAGAATTCAATATACAACAGAGATAGCATCACAAGTCAGCAAGGGAAACATGGATTACTTGAGCAATGATACTGGAGTGACTGATTATCAGAATGACATGCAAACAAAATTTGAATTGACTAAAATCAGACATGCACAAAATTTGAATTGACTAAAATCAAACAGGAGTCTTTGGGTCTTTTAATTTTACCTAAAATTATAACATGAAAAAAATAAACATATGTATCTAATGAATTAAAACATTAAGATTTGATAAAACAGTGATATATGTGACGGTATTTCTTTTGTTTTTCATATTTTTATAAATATGTGAACTATTCCATTACATTCATGCAATGATGCACAAATATAAACTTTTACTGTAATTGATACAGAACTGATCATCTTTTGAACACTTCAGAAAAACAATATCCTACTGAAATTATTTGCCTTTTTTTAAACTGATCTGTAAATTTTTTATTATTTTTAATATTTATTTTTTAGTTCTCGGCAGACACAACATCTTTGTTTGTATGTGGTGCTGAGGATCGAACCCGGGCCGCACACATGCCAGGCGAGCGCGCTACCGCTTGAGCCACATCCCCAGCTCTATTTGCCTCTTTTTCCATGAAAGCAGATTTGTTTATAAGTTAGCCTATATCCAAATTTATTAATTAACATCATACTGAAAAAGAAAAAAGAAGACATTGAAAATAGCCCTGGTTGGGCATTAAGGCAAGTGCCAAAATAATGTATTATATTTGTGTGCATGGGCTTTCTCTCTCTCTCTCTCTCTCTCTCTCTCTCTCTCTCTCTCTCTCTCTCTCTTTTTTTTTTTTTTTTTTTTTTTTAGATACTGAGGGTTGAACCCAGAATTTTGTGCATACTAGACAAGTGCTCTTCTACTAAGCTACATCCCAAGTTCCATGCATGGGCTTTCTTATGATAATCATTTCAGAAAGCCATGACTTTAACAAACAAAACCAGTTTCTCAGTATATTAGTCAATTTGAGTTGCTATAACAAAATACCACAGATTGGATGACTTAAGCAATAGAAATTTAATTTCTCACAATTCTGGAGGCTATAAGTTCATGAGCAAAGTCTGGTGGTGGAGGGGGTTTGATTCCTGGTGGAGGTTCTCTTCTTGGCTTGCACACAGCTACCTTCTTGCTATGTCTACACATGGCAGAACCAGTAAAAGTGAGTCCTCTTGAGGTTCTCTTGCAAGAACTAATCCCATCAGATCAGCCACCCTCCATCACCTTATTTAACCTTACTTACTTCCCAAAAGGCCCCGTCTCCTAATACAGGTTCATTGAGGGTTGGCATTTCAACATATGAGTTTTAGGGACACACAAACATTGAGTCCACAATACATGGAGTCAGAATAAAGAAATTGAAGCCAATGGTGACTATTGTGATAATAAAACGGACTCCTCTCAGACAGGCACACACCTGTAATCCTAGCTACTCAGGAAGCTGAAGCATGAGGACCACAAGTTCAAGGCCAGCCCAGACAACTTAGTTAGAACCTATCTCAAAATAAAAAATAACAAGGGCTGGGAATGTAGCTCAGTGGTAGAGTACAATCCCCACTACTGGAAAAGGGGAAAAAAAAGAAAGGACTTTTCTTGCCACTAGGAATGTCAGTTCTAAATAACTTAATTAAAATGTTGTTATTTCTAAACAAGTTTTAACATTTCATAAAAATACTTACTGCTAATCAAAATTGAGAAAATTATTTTTATAACCTTTGTCACTTTTTTAGAAGTTTCATGGAAACATGAACTTACCTGAACATAACAGATGTTATTACTGAGCCACAACTGGGCATGGTGGCTTATGCCTATAATCCCAGTGGCTCAGGAGGCTGAGACAGGAGGACTGCAAGTTCAAAGCCAGCTTCACCAACTTAGCAAGGCCCTAAGCAACTTAACCAGATCCTGTCTCTAAATTAAAAAAAAAAAAAAAAAAGTGCTGAGGATGTGGCTCAGTGTTTAAACACCCCTGGGTTCAATCCTGGTACCCACACTTCACCAAAAAAAAAAAATACTGAGGCACAAAGAAGTCAGAGGATGTATAGTTACATTGAGAGTGACAGATGATGGACCCAAATATAGCTTTCTGATTTCCATTCTAAATATAGAGTTATATGGCTTATCTGGTCTATTAATAGATGTAATAAACCAACTCAGAAGAATGCAACAGTATTTCATCTTCAGGAGCCATTTGGATGGCAATATTATAATAGGAAAAAAATATATAGGTTTAGATTCCAGCTCTGCCATTTACTCCTTGTGTGTCCGGGGTCAAACTATTGAATTTTCCCAACTGTAAGAGAATAAAAGTAACCATTCACAGAGTAGGCTTGCATGCATTCTTCTGGAATATTAACACTCTGCAATCAACACTCTGATATTATTCTTACTGGCCAATTATTTGCCTGCAGAGATGAAAAGACTTACATTTAAGTCATAATATATTGACAAATATTTTCACATGTTGGCAAATAAGATTCTGTCCAGAATTAAATTGGGATGCTTTACCAAAGCAGCCACTCATAATTTGGGAATGTTCTTTCTGTCCTTTAAGTTCTTTAACACGATTCATTTAACATTACATTTCTAGGCTCCCTCTTCTCATTGAAAGCAATGATACGTGGCTTACTTCCCAGTTGGTTTGTCCTGTGGTCCTAAGGAAAACACTGTGTGGGAAGCAAAAGGACAAATGCCGTTGTAGCTCTTACAGAATTCCCGAAGTGACAGAGTACGATCACCTGATAAGCAACCAGCTGTTGTCTGAGGATCAAATCATCATAGTCTATGTGGTCTCAGCTAAGGAAAGAGACAGGATTATAAAAGAAGTGGCCAAATTATACAGGGAACTGAATAGATCTGGAAACATGCCTAGCATTCAGGTCAGTATCTTGTGTATAAAGACAAACTGTGTGGGTGTAGTTGTCATCTTTTAGACAACCTCAGCCACATAGAGGGTCATGGAAGGACTTTGTGCCCTACTTTGTTATTGAAGTATCACATTTATACGAGCAAGGTTACAAATCTCAATGATGCTACTGTGTTTTGGACATGGTTTGTCTCCCAAAGGTACCTGTGTTAGAAGCCTGGTCCTCAATGTAATGGTATTAAGGTGGTGGAAACTCTAAGGGGTAGGGCCTGGTGGGAGATGATTACGCCATGGGTGTACCAACTCTGGAAGACACTACTGCTTTTCTCTCAGGAGTGGGTTGGGTCCCCTACACCTGGACTGGTTCTCATGGAAATTGGTTACTGTAAAGTGAAGCCACTCCATGCATTTGGTCCCTTTTACTTGTGGTCATTTCCCTTTATCCTTCTCTACCATGTGATGCAGCCAGAGACTCTCATCCTATGCTACTACCATGCTATTTGAACTTTTGAGCCACCAGAATCATGAGCCAAATAAGCCTCATTTTCTAATATACCACCCAGTAGGGGCCGGAGTTGAGGGACTGAGTTTGATCCCCGGCACCACATAAAAATATGCAAATAAATCACAACAGACACTACAGAAATACAGAAGATAATTAGAAAGTATTTTGAAACCCTATATTCCAATAAAATAGAAGATAGCGAAGATATCGATAAATTTCTTAAGTCATATGATCTGACCACATTGAGTCAGGAAGACACACACAAATTAAACAGACCAATATCAAAGGAAGAAATAGAAGAAGCCATCAAAAGACTACCAACCAAGAAAAGCCCTGGACCGAATGGGTATACAGCGGAGTTTTACAAAACCTTCAAAGAAGAATTAATACCAATACTTTTCAAGCTATTTCAAGAAATAGAAAAAGAAGGAGCTCTTCCAAATTCATTCTATGAGGCCAAAATCACCCTGATTCCAAAACCAGACAAAGACACTTCAAAGAAAGAAAACTACAGACCAATATCTCTAATGAACTTGGATACAAAAATTCTCAATAAAATTCTGGCGAATCGAATACAAAAGCATATCAAAAAACTTGTGCACCATGATCAAGTAGGATTCATCCCTGGGATGCAGGGCTGGTTCAATATACGGAAATCAATAAATGCTATTCACCACATCAATAGACTTAAAGATAAGAACCACATGATCATATCGATAGATGCAGAAAAAGCATTTGACAAAGTACAGCATCCCTTTATGTTCAAAACACTAGAAAAACTAGGGATAACAGGAACTTACCTCAACAGTGTAAAAGCTATATATGCTAAACCTCAGGCTAGCATCATCCTAAACGGAGAAAAAATGAAGGCATTCCCTCTAAAATCTGGAACAAGACAGGGATGCCCTCTATCACCACTTCTATTCAATTTAGTTCTTGAAGTACTAGCCAGAGCAATTAGACAGACAAAAGAAATTAAAGGCATAAAAACAGGAAAAGAAGAACTTAAATTATCACTATTTGCGGATGACATGATAATATATTTGATAGACCCAAAAGGGTCTACAAAGAAACTGCTAGAGTTAATAAATGAATTCAGCAAAGTGGCAGGATATAAAATCAACATGCATAAATCAAAGGCATTCCTGTATATCAGCAACAAAACTTCTGCAATGGAAATGAGGAAAACCACCCCATTCACAATATCCTCAAAGAAAATAAGATACTTGGGAATCAACCTAACAAAAGAGGTGAAAGATTTATACAATGAAAACTACAGAACCCTAAAGAGAGAAATAGAAGAAGATCTCAGAAGATGGAAAAATGTACCCTGTTCATGGATAGGCAGAACTAACATCATCAAAATGGCGATATTACCCAAAGTTCTCTACAGGTTTAATGCGATGCCAATCAAAATCCCAACAGCATTTCTTGTAGAAACAGATAAAGCAATCATGAAATTCATATGGAAAAACAAAAGACCCAGAATAGCAAAAGCAATTCTAAGCAGGAAGTGTGAATCTGGAGGTATAGCAATACCAGAGTTAAAACTGTACTACAAAGCAATAGTAACAAAAACAGCGTGGTACTGGTACCAAAACAGGCAGGTGGACCAATGGTACAAAATAGAGGACACAAAGACTAATCCACAAAGTTACAACTATCTTATATTTGATAAAGGGGCTAAAAGCATGCAATGGAGGAAGGATAGCATCTTCAACAAATGGTGCTGGGAAAATTGGAAATCCATATGCAACAAAATGAAACTGAATCCCTTTCTCTCGCCATGCACAAAAGTTAACTCAAAATGGATCAAGGAGCTAGATATCAAATCAGAGACACTGCGTCTGATAGAAGAAAAAGTTGGCTACGATCTACATACTATGGGGTCGGGCTCCAAATTCCTTAATAGGATGCCCATAGCCCAAGAGTTAATTACAAGAATAAACAAATGGGACTTACTTAAACTAAAAAGTTTTTTCTCAGCAAAAGAAACAATAAGAGAGGTAAATAGGGAGCCTACATCCTGGGAACAAATCTTTACTCCTCACACTTCAGATAGTGCCCTAATATCCAGAATATACAAAGAACTCAAAAAATTAAACAATAAAATAACAAATAACCCAATCAACAAATGGGCCAAGGACCTGAACAGACACTTCTCAGAGGAGGACATACAATCAATCAACAAGTACATGAAAAAATGCTCACCATCTCTAGCAGTCAGAGAAATGCAAATCAAAACCACCCTAAGATACCATCTCACTCCAGTAAGATTGGCAGCCATTATGAAGTCAAACAACAATAAGTGTTGGCGAGGATGTGGGGAAAAGGGTACACTTGTACACTGCTGGTGGGACTGCAAATTGGTGAGGCCAATTTGGAAAGCAGTATGGAGATTCCTGGGAAAGCTGGGAATGGATCCACCATTTGACCCAGCTATTGCCCTTCTCGGACTACTCCCTGAGGATCTTAAAAGATCGTACTATAGGGATACTGCCACATCAATGATTATAGCGGCACAATTCACAATAGCTAGACTGTGGAACCAACCTAGATGCCCTTCAATAGATGAATGGATAAAAAAAATGTAGCATCTATACACAATGGAATATTATGCAGCACTAAAAAATGACAAAATCATAGAATTTGCAGGGAAATGGATGGCCTTAGAGCAGATTATGCTAAGCGAAGCTAGCCAATCCTTAAAAAACAAATGCCAAATGTCTTCTTTGATATAAAGAGAGCAACTAAGAACAGAACAGGAAGGATGAACATGAGGAAAAGACTAACATTAAACAAAGACGAGAGTGGGGAGAGAAAGGGAGAGAGAAGGGAAAGCATATGGAAAAAGTAGGAGACCTTCAATGTTACACAATATTATAAGAGGTTGTGAGGGGAAAGGAGGAGGGGAAAAAAGGGAGAGAATTAAACAACAGCAGAGGAGGTAGAGAGGGAAGATGGGAGGGGAGGGGGGATAATAGGGGATAGGAATGGTAGCAGAACACAACAGTCACTAATATGCCATTATGTAAAAATGTGAGTGTGTAACCAATGTGATTCTGCAATTTGTATTTGGGGAAAAAATGGGAATTCATAAATCGAGTCAAATGTATGAAAGATGAAAAAAAATATGCAAATAAAATAAAGGTATTAAAAAATATATACCAGTGTCAGGTATTTTGTTAGAGCAACACAAAATAGACTAAGATAGGTACATAGTATAATGAACACTTTATGTATGTATGTACCACCCAGATCAAGATAAAGCTATTTCCTGACCCAAAAAGTTCTCTCCTGCCCGCTCGCAGTCAATAATCAACCTAACTTCCCACCACCAGGTAACCACTATTCTGACTTCTATCACCATAAATTAGTTCTCTCTGTTCTAGATCTTCATGGAATCACACAGTGTGTACTTTATGAAATATAAGCACATTTTTATGCTTCCTATTCCAGAGAATAGGAATAGTTAATAGTGCAAAGGTAAAATTTCTAAGCTGATTCTAAGCCGCAAAGCCTGAGTTAAAGTGTAAAAGACCGGGTGTTGTATAGTTTCTAGGCTACAAGGCTTGGGTTAAAAAATAAAAGACCAAGTATTGTTAAGTTTCCCTGCTACCCCCAAAACCTGTAATCCCTGTAGCTGTTAGGACAATACCCGAACTGCCCAGTAAATATTTCCATTGACTCCCTGGTTGTATAGTAACTCGGGACTCTGTGTAGAATGGCACGTAGGCATTTAGGCCCTAAAACCAATCAGTTTGAATGTGTACCTCGCTTAGAAGTGACCAATCACCCCCGTCCAATCTCTTCCCGCCAATGAATGTACTAATCATGTTCCAGAATTGTTGTTCAATTTTCCCACGCCTCATGATGATTTGTTCTGATGTATGCAAAGCCCCCACCCTCCCCAAAAAGTGTACTTAAGCTCTGCCTGACCTCTGCTCTGGGCTCTGGGCTGCTCTCCCTTTTTGAGCGAGCCTGCCTGGAGCCTCGGCGGGCTGAAATCAGATCCTCAATAAACTCCCTCTTGCTTATTGCATAAAGTCAGTCTCTTGGTGGTCTCTTCCTCCAAAGCTTCGCCGGACCCTTACAAATAGCAGTCATGTGCAAGTTTTCTCCCATTCTACATCCATGACAGACATTACTAATCAAGCTTAGACTGAGTCTTGAACTTTTTTCTGATTGTGCTCCAAGTAGCTACTGCTACCTCAGTAGCCACACATGAAGCCTCGCTAATTCTTATTGATTTTATTATCACTGTGACTTTTTTTTTAAGAGAGAAGGGAGAGAGAAAGAGAGAGAGAGAGAGAGAGAGAGAGAGAGAGAATCTTTTTTGTAGATGGACAAAACACAATGCCTTTATTTTTATATGGTGCTGAGAATCAAACCCGGTCCCGCCTGTGCTAAGAGAGCGCTCAACCGCTGAGCCACAATCCCAGCCCCTCCCTGTGACTTTTTAAAAAGAAAGTGTTTTAGTTGTAGTTGGACACAATATCTTTATTTTTATGTGATGCTGAGGATTGAATCTAGTGCCTCACACATGCCAGGCAGGCTCTTTACCATTGAGCTACAGCCTCAGCCCTGACTGTGACTTTAAAAAAACGAAACAAAACAAAAAAACAACAACAAAAAACTGCTTCTGCTTACTTCAGGCCTTTACCACCTCCTATATGATTTTCACCAATACCCTTTCTAACTGGTTTTTCTGCTTCTCTGCTTCTGGTCTCAGCCCTATATGGTGTTCTTTTTAACATTTAAATAACATCTTCTGAGGACTTCCCTTTGGGTCAAGTCCAAGGTCCTTAGGGCCCACTCCCTCTCTGGCCTCCCCACCCCTGTTGCATTCTCCATCTCAACCCTAATGATAGCCTCAGGGTTCCTTTAGAGAGCCCAGATCTTGCTCTTTATCAGGTTGAAGCATGTGGAAGTCAAAGGCCTGGACTGTGTCAAAACTCTGAACTGCTTCTAATGAATTGCTTTTTAGGGTGATGCTCACCATATGTCCTGAGCTGCTTTTGCTATAGGCCTGGTGTCCTCTATCTAAAGCCCAATGTGAAAATTGTCTCTCTGAATGGGAAGGTAGAAAGCTGTACTCCCCGTAGAGTTTTTTGTGTTTCTTCTTGCCTGGTAATGAGATTTTGGGTGTCTCTCTGGGTTTTTCCCTTTATTCCATATAACCAGAAAACCTTGAAGAGTACATGGTAGCGGTGGCCTGGGGTTGTGGCTCAGTGGTAGAGCGCTAGTCTCACATGTGTGGGGGACTGGGTTCTATCCTCAGTACCACATAAAAATAAATAAATGAAATAAAATTATTGTGTCCATCTTCAACTAAAAAAAATTTTTTTGTAGAAAAGAGAACATGGTGGTGAAATGGTTGAGCTGTCTTTGGAAGCTAGTAGCGAGGGAATTCACCAGGTACTCTGGTGGAAGCATCAAGGGTACAGACAAAGCTGCTTAGAAGGTAGTCTGAGCCATGAGGGGTGTGTGGTGGCTTCTGGGAGGCACTACCTTGGAACCGATACCTCTGCTCATAGACTGGAAGCCTCTTGATGGCAGGATTGTGTCCCATTCACTGCCATAGCCCCAGTGCCTATCCCTGGGCCCTGCATGTTGTAAACACTTGACATATATTTTTTTTTAATGAATAAACAAACCAATCACTGAGTGAATGGTCCCTCAGTACAATGGTCACTGATAATTTTGTCTTCAGAGGTGTTTCTGAAACCATGGGCTCGTGAGCCGAGCTAGATTTCACCCGAAGAGACAGACAAACTGAATGGATGGGACGGCTGAATCGCTGTCAGAAGGAGTGAAACTCCCCACCGGGACAACAGCGTTCATCAAATCCCATGGGCCATGAGATCCTGGGTATAGGAAGAGCCTCACTCATTTATAAATGCCCCCTCCCTTGATTGACACCTAACTCAGCAAGTGATGGTTGAACTGATCAGAAATATCAAGGTAAGAATAAGATCAAGAAAGCAAATATTGCTGGGACGTGGTGGTGCATGCCTGTAATCCCAGCAGCTCAGGAGGCTAAGGCAGGATCAAAGCTAGCCTCAGTAAAAGTGAGGTGCTAAGCAACTCAGTGAGACCCTGTCTCTGAATAAAATTTAAAATAGGACTGGGGATGTGGCTCAGTGGTTGAGTGCCCCTGAGTTCAATCCCCGATACCAAAAAAAGAAAAGAAAACCGAGAGAAGAGATAATCTGAAAATAGCAAAATAAGTGATGGCTCAAAAGCATCTTGCCATTTTGGACGTCATGTCAGAAAGCTGCATGTTGGAAGGCAGAGGACCTGAAATGAACCTGGGAGAAGGAGATAAATCAGAACTAAGGCGGTGCATTCTAGGGGGCTAGCAGCTAGAGAGTTCATGGGAGCCTGATTATGAGATTTGATAAAGAATTTGAACTCTCCTTGAAAAAATAGGATTCATTGAAGGACCTTAAGCAGAGAACAACATGAAAAGATTGTGTATTTTAGGACATTGACAGAACAATTTAGAAAAGTTCATGACAAGAGAGAGAACTGTTATTGCATTTAACCAGGTGAGAAATGATCAGGCCGTAAGTGGGAATGGAAAAGAGTTCTGGGTAGGAATGGGAGTGAGAAGTGGGAATCTGTAAGATTCCATATGTTGAGTGAGGGAAGAGGGTAAGGGGTCTCTCAGCTTCTCATTTGGACAGCTAGAAGAACAGTAGCATTATTTTTTGAGAGGGAAGAGGATAAGAAATGTCCCAGCATGTATTACTAAAACTGGAGTTTGAGACAGACAGGCTTCTCTGTTTCTGCTGGTGGGTGGGGCCTGTGCTAGCCACAGGCCTCTGCAGTCCAGAAAGTCTACTAACCAAGGGCTGCAGCCAGAAAAGCCTGAATATCCTCCACCACCATCATCAAATGACTGTGTTGCAGCACTAAGTGTTGGAGCTCGAAATAGGGGTTGTGCCCTCGAGCATTGCAAAAAAACCCCAGCAGCTCACTGCCCAACTTCTTTCCAGGTTCTTGTCTCACAAATCTGAAGAATGAAACTCACAGGATGATGAAAGGCAAGAGTGAAAGGAGTAGATTTATTGACGTGTGAAGAATAGAGACAGAGCTCTCACAGGAGCAAGAGGGGACCCCAATCAGTGTTGCTGCTTGAGTGTGCTCGTTTAGGGGTTTATACAGCACTTCGGTCAATGCTATTGGTCCAGATTCATGTTAATCAGAGTTTGGAAAAGTGCCAACACTATGGATTAGCCCTGAAATCCCACTCAAGTCTGCATCACTCCTATTTTTTCAGGCTGGCTGGGAAGCAGGAGGTTGGATTGTGGATGTTCTGGGGTTCCTGGGCCGTGGCACTGTGTGGAGTGGGCTGTCTGCACTGGGCCACATGGTGCTGCCACAGGGTGACAGGTAGGTGTGCCCTGGCTTGCCATGCCTCAGGCCCAAGGTGGTATGTTGGGCTCCACGGGGTGCCTTAGCTTTAGCCCACCCAGGGCAGTGCTCCACAGTTCTGGGGCAAGGGCTTGGCTCCATTATTGCATAACAAACCACCCCCAAATTTAGAAACTAAAAGTACCATTTGCTCGTGAACTGGTCAGGATTTAGCAGGAATTGCTTAACTCTGCTTCACACAGCATTGGCTGGGGCACTCTGAGTACAGCTCATTCAAGAACAGCCCACTCAAATGGCTGGCAGATAGTGCAGCCCCCCATTGGGGAGCTCAGTTATGGCCGCTAGCCAGGGGTCTGTTTTTATGAGTGCTTTTCCACATGGCTGCCTGGAGTCCTGACAACATGGTGCCTGTTCAGAGAAGATATGTTCCAGGATGGGAAATGGAATCTGTACTTCTCTTAATGTCTGGCCTCAAAAGTAATGCAGTTGGTCAAAACCTGCCACAGGCCAGACCAAATCCAAGGGTCATATAAATAGACCCCCCCGCCCAAGTTGATGGATGGAGTGGCAAATAAGTGATAGCCATGTTTAATCCAGCATAAGACTGAAGAAAAAGACAAAGAGCTCAGATTAGACCATGTGGTGGAACATGAAAAAAGGGAGATGTCAAAGTACACCTCAAAGTACAAGTCTTGCACTCAAAGGAACACAAGCTTTTGGTAGGTATGTGAGCATTTGGTAGACATAAAGGGTAGAAGTATGGGTTACCCTCAGAGTGTGGGAAGGAAGTAAATAGAAGGAGACAAGTTGGGAGCTTTTAGAGCAGGAGAAATTTAGAGGTCAAGAGGTCAAGGGCGGGGGGTGGAGTGTGCATGCTCAAGAAGAGGAGAGAAGATCTAGAGAATTAGAAAGAAGATGGAAGAGATGGGGGCCACAGAAGCCACAAGAGAGCTAGAGAAGGGCGTCCTTACTGTTCAATAATTTCGAATGCCATAAAAAGATCAAGTAATAAGAGAATCATGGAAATGTCCATGGGTCTTGGCAATACGGAGGTTTTGGAGAGTTTATGAAGGCATTTGAAAGCATCTGAAGGTAGTGGGTATAGAGTATAGAATTTTGGGGTTTAAGAGCACAAATACTGCTGAATGGAGCAAGAGATTCATTGCCTGGGTTTTAATATCTTCACGACTTTTTCTTTTAGAGTCACTTGGATTCCCTTCGATTGCTCAAATACAACATCATCTCTGCATCTAAATTTACAGGCAGCAATTGTCCACTTCTAGTTCCAAGGCAGGGTGTCATCCCGGGAGTTTTCTTGGTATGTGCTTTCAGATAGATGACTCTTTTAACTGAATGTTGAGTATCATGCTTTCACGACTTGGAGATTATTCACAGAGTCACCAGAAGGCTGGAGAGAAGGCAGAAACAGCTTAGCTTGAATTATAGCCTTCTGTAATAACTCTTTTCCAGAGATCTTCTTACAACTGCAGGTTGTAAGTACAGATTGTCACTGTCAGATTATCCTTACTGTTGCTCTAATGAAGTTTAAAATTGGATACTCTTAAAATGGCGTAGCCAAATCATTCACCTCATGAATTGATATGGAGATTACTGTAAGTTTTAAAAGTCAATTCTTACAAGCCAGTGGAGAAAATAAGGGCACAGAGAAGTGCATAATTTGAGACCTCAAAGAATAACTACCGTACATGACACAGCCTAGTGTGGTAGAGAAAGCAGGATCACAGGAAAAAAAAACTGGGCCCCAACCTTGGTTCTAAATTCCTAAGCCTCTCGGACGGATGGAGGCTGTTTTCTCTCTTTTATGAAAGAAAGAAATAATTAACTAACCCATAAAATGTTTGTAAAAATTCGATGAGAAAATTGTGTGAAGTGTTTGTTTCAACTCCTGGCACACGAGAGGCACTTAATACATGTTAATTATCTTCCACCAGGTTTTTTAGTTCAACAATGTCGGTCAATGTCTGTTCTGTGCCAGACACAGTATATGATATAGAGAAAAAAAAAATCAGTCGGTCAGCAAGCTTCAGCCCCTCCTGCCAACTTGCTCTTAGTCCAGTGGGAGAGCTGTATAGCCTGAGGCTTCCTGAGAACTGTGATATGTGAATGGCCCCTAAGGGTGAGTGGGTTCTGACAGTCGGGCAAGAACAGACAGGATGAGATTCCAGGCACAGGGAATGTTAGTAGTAAAGGTCAGGCTAGGGACACAAGGAACCTGCAAACCCAGTTTTTGCTCCAGGCTTTTCCATTGGGACCAGTCATATTTGTCTGGGTCAAACTCATCTGGAAGAGGAGACTGGATTACATGAGTGACTCTCAACCATGGTCAATTCCTTCAGTACATGGAAAATAAAATGGTTTCTGGTTTTCACCCTAGAACAACTAAATCAGAATTTCTAAGGGAGAGGTATACAGTCGGTATTCTCTTTGTTGTGATGTATTTACATACAATGTAATGTACTCATTTTAACTGAATGGTTCTGATGAGTATTGACAAATGTATACACCTGTGTCACCACCTCCACATCAAGGTAGGAAATGTCACTGCCAACCCAGGAAGTTTCCTTTGTCCCATTAGCCATCAATTCTTACATCCTCATCCCCAGGCAACTACTGTCTGCTTTCTGTCACCGTAGATTAGCTTTACCTTTCCTTCAATTTCATCTAAAAGGAGCCATACATTTAGAGTTCTTTTATCTGGCTACACTGTGGTATCAATGGTTTTTCAAATCCTGTCTGGAGATTTTAATGAAAAGCAACACACTAGGTGATCTCTCAAGACCCTTCCAGCTTAAAAAAAAAAAAAAAAATCCCTGTTTCACCAGGCATGGTGGCGCACACCTTTAATCCCAACAGCTCAGGAGGCTGAGGCAGGAGGATTGTGAGTTCAAAACCAGCCTCAGCAAAAGTGACGTGCTAGGCAACTCAGTGAAATAAAAAAATAGGGCTGGGGCTGGGGCCCAGTGGTCGAGTGCCCCTGAGTTCAATCCCCAGTACCCTCCACCCACCCCCCCAAAAAGAAAAAAAATCTGGATTTTTATTTGCTAGTCAATAGATGCATTACCAAGTCAAAGACAACTATATGAAAGTTGTATTTTAGGAATATCAAGTATACTGCTGTCATTATAATAATGATGACATTAATATTTATTGAGTTTTTACCACATGGCCACACTCCATGCTAAGCTATTCAAGTGCATTTTCTTATGTAAATCCTTACAGCCATGCAGGGGATAGATACAGTACCAATATTATCCTTGAGAAGAAGAGGTGGAAACTGAGCCTTAGATCAAGTTAACTCATCCAGGTCAAGGAATTAGTAAGTGGTAGGATCAGAATTCAAATACTGATTTTTCTCATTACTAAGAGAGACTGCTTCTAATGGAGACTCTGCAAGGTCAAAGTCTCTTTGCATGCTTATATGAAGTATAAAAGTGACACCAAATGAATGGTTTTGGCTTGTGGATGGGCTCCAGCTGAGAAGAAACTAAATTAAACATACACTTAACAAGAAGGCACACAGCCTCTTGGCGCACTATGGAAAGCAAGCCAGCTTGATCCAAGTGCCAAAGAACTGTTTAGACAAGAGAAAGGGACTTAGTCCAAATAAGAAGGGACAGAGGCTTCATCTCATAGATCTTCTATGACATACAGAAGACAGAAAGCAAAAATTGCTCATCCACTGATTTCACTTACATGAATTATTTTCTCAGATTTCAAGCCAAAAAAAAATCTATATTCAGTTTTCAAAATATATATCACTGTCATTATGAACAATGAACAATGAGTTTTATTATGTGTCAGGAGAGTCTTCTCATAGTATCTGGCTAGTCACCAACTATCACCCTGTTCTTGCAAGCCCAGAGGATCCCAGGAGTCTTGGCAAAACGAGCTTGGTTGGTTTACAGCCTGTGCTTCTTTTAAATTTACTGGTGGTTAGGGAGGACAAAACAGAACAGAACATCAGCAGAATGAAAATATATTTCGTCCTTAAGTGGCACTCGTCCGTGACATCTAAATCAAAGCTTGTCCTCCAAGGTTGTCCCAGTTCCCTGAAGAGGATATTAACAATTATTTCTTGATGCTGGAAACCAACAGGTTCCTATTTCAAATACTAACTGTCAGTGTCAGGCTGTCAAGCCAAGAGCAAGGCTTAAGCCTCTGCCTGCTGAGCTGTCTGTCCACTGGGTGACAGTGTTGATCTGTGGGAAAAAAATGTGCTTTGTCCCGTGGCCAAAAAATTCCAGGTCCCTAAAAGGAAAGACTGCAGCCAGATGGCGTTCTGAAGATGGTGGGGAAATGCTCTGCTTCTCTTCGCAGAGCCAGGCAGAATGGGTCCATGTTTTTTTTAATCTTTCATCTCGAAAGGGAAAACGTAAGGAGAAGAGCTGTTCTATTGTCATGTTAGGCTCAGTTTCTTTGGCCAAAGCACCACATCGGATAGATGTGATTATTCATAATAAACTAACCTGTATTTTCCTGATACTTTAAAGAAGACAGGAAGCTTGCTAAAAACAATACCAACACGCAACTGAAAATTCATTTCAACCATTTACTTGATTCATTGGGCGTTTGTACACGTGAGCGTAGTGAGAGCTCTGCAAGGGACAAGATTGTCATTATGCCATGTTACTTTCAAAGTGCAGGTCACGGTTTTATATTCTTCTATCTACTGACTTGATCCTTTCTTCAAGAGGAAAGGCAGAAGGGCAAAACCAAACTGTAGTTTATGATTCAATGTGATTGGTGGAAATGATGGGCATGTGTTTCAATGCAGGAGAGGCTCAGGGACAAGGGAGTTGTGACCAGGTCTCCACTTTAAAGGGAGAGCGGAAAGCGAATGGTCACTTTAAAGGGAGAGCGGAAAGCGAATGGTACTGTTGCTTCAGGAGGCTGGAAGTGGGTTGATTAGGGCTAGGTTTTTTTTTAATATTTATTTTTTAGTTGTAGTTGTACACAATATCTTCCTTTTATTTTATTTTTATGTGGTGCTGAGGATCGAACCCAGGGCCTCAAATGTGCAAGGTGAGTGCTCTACCACTGAGCTACCACCCCAGCCCCATGGGCCAGTTTTTGTCTCTTCCATTCCTCCTCCCCCAGAATGAAGTGGAGATAATGATTCAAAACACTGACTCTTCATTACAATGTTTTGTGAGCAATGAGGCTGATGTTAATGTGGGGCTTTGCTCCACGGTCTTTAATCAGGATAAAAGACTCAAATAGGATTCTCAATTTAAGAAAGTATAGCGTGAAACTTTTTTAGTACTTTGTCACAAGGGGACAAAATTGTGACATATGCAGTCGAGGCGAGAAAAAAAGAATGTCCACACGCTTCTGCCCCTTTCAATGCTTTATTGACTCAAATTACAATACAATTTCACTCTGTAGGTTCTTAATCAAGAAAACGACAATCATTAATGCTCGGCACTGCAAGAGACAATCAATTCACAGCAAAGAATTCTAGATGAATTCTAAGCACTGCAAAACACACTTATCATGACAGGTTAATGACAGACATTCCCTCTGCAGGCTGAGTTCAAAAGTCTGGAGCCTTAGGCTTTATGTCCAGCAGATGCACCTCACTCAGGCCGCAGTGATCAGGTCTGGAACCAAGGCAGCCTTTTCCTGGCGTGGAGTGGACGACTGGTTGAGGAGGGAGTTGTAGGGAGGAATTGCGGCTCTCACCAAGGTCCAGACGAGGTGGTAGAGTTTGACGGCAGTGAGGATCACAAAGAGGCTCAGGAATGATGACAAGTGATGGGATGTCAGGTCCTCACCAGGCTCTCCAGCTCGAGCGCTTCCTGGTTTCCACTGGCTGAATCCCTGTTCATTTGCTCTATCATTTATACTAAACTTTGGTGTTTTTTTTTTTTTTTTTACCCCCCCTTTCAATCCTTATCAGCTATGACCGGATTTCTCAATGACATCATTTACCCTGGGGTCAGAAACCTCTGGTCTGGTGGTCTTCACCCTGATCTTCTCGCCTTTCCCTCTCATCAGGCGGGGACAGCCTGCCAGGGGCTTCACTCTCTTTATCAGGGTGAAGCTAAGTAACTTGTCTGATGCTGAGAGCCATAGCCAAGTAGGAATGACGCATGGCAATTTCCTTGTCAGCCTACCCAATGTTGCTTAGAGGGAAGACTCTCCATTGTGGAAATGGGCTTGCCTTGGGCCCAGGTCATTTGCAGTGACATTGCATGAATGTTTGAGAGTTTTAGTTGAAAGGTGACCCTGCTCAGGGATTAGGGTGGATCTGGGTTTAGGGCGGTTCCAGGTTTAGGGTAGATCCTGCTGGGAATAGGGCGTGTCCTGCTGCCTCAGGCACCTGCTCCTTGAGTTCCCATTGAGTTCTTGCAGGATTCAGAGGGTTGATTGCCAGTGAGAGTTTGAGGAATAGAGTTGCTGTTTGAATCTACAAGGCTTTTGTGGTGGCTCGGTTATTTTGTGCCCAGACAGACTGCTGCAGTCTGAGGCCATACTGGAGGGCTCCGTGGGTATGCCTGGTGAAACTGCAGGTTTTTAAAAATGGAGTTGCTTAGGCTCAGGCCTAAGGCCATTCTAACATACCTAAAGCTTTCTCCTTCTCCTTTGCTTTATTTGATGTTATCTAATCTAATATATTTGTGCTAAATTAGCATGACACTTAAGAAAGGTTTTGAGTTTTTTTAACAACAAAGATTTTTGATTGTTAATTTGCACTAAAAGTGCAGTAATGTTTTCCAGGAGAATTCCAATTGAGTTCTGAGAACTTCAATTTGTGGGGCTCTTACTCCCTGAGACGCAGGTAGACCCAAAGCAACATGGAACAAAGGGCCATAAGAAGCCAGAATGCAGAGCTCTAGAGCTGGAAGGTCTCTGGAGGCGCCTAGGACTGCTCTGTGAGAAGCTGGTGTCACAGATTGTTTGGGCAGAGGGTTCCGCTGGGGTGGTGTGACTTTTGGAAATGCAGGAAAGCATAGGAAGCTGGGTAAGGTGGCTCACCCACTGTGACTCCAACGACTGGGGAGGTTGACATCCTGGAAATCTTCCCTGCCTCAGGGCCAGATTCAGAAAGTGCTGATTTTCTCTGTTCCTACCATAGGATTTTGTTCGCTTTGTTTCTTTCAGTCCTGGGGATCAAACCCAGGGGCCCTTTACCTTTGAGCTATGTCCCTCGGCTCCTTTTTATTTTTTATTTGAGACAGGATCTCTCTGAGTTGCTTAAGGTCTCAATAAATTGCTAGTGCTGTCCTTGAACTTGTGATCCTCCTATCTCAGTCTGTTAACTGAATTGCTGGGATTACAGGCATGAGCTATCACACCTTAATAAGACCTTAAGAAAATCTTTTTTAAGTAAAAAATTCCTTTTTTTTTATTTATAATTTTTTGTTTTTTTGAGAGAGAGAGAGAGAGAATTTTATTATTTATTTCTTAGTTCTCGGCGGACACATCTTTGTTTGTATGTGGTGCTGAGGATCGAACCCGGGTTGCACGCATGCCAGGCGAGCGTGCTACCGCTTGAGCCACATCCCCAGCCCGTAAAAAATTTCTTTAAAGAGCACTTTCCTTCCTAATCTTGGGTTTTTCTCCTTTAGAGTGGATTAGACTCAAATTTAGTACAAACAACCAACAACACACATTGAAGGATCTGTTTTAATTTATAAAGCAGTCTATGTACCTCATTCTGTACATGTGTCACATTTATAATAATAATCAGCAAACCAAGGGCCGTTCATCTCTTCCCGACTGGGCAGGCAGAGTCTGAGCAGTGCCGTGGTTCACCCAAGATCACTCAGCCAATCAGTCCTGGGGCTGAGGTGACAACTTCCACCACCTACTCTTTCTACTGTACATCAGAAACTAAGGAGAGGGAATGTAAAGTGCCACATGAGAAACAGCATGGTGGTAACTAAAACTTTAAACAGAAGCCAGGAACTGTGACACAACCCCTTGTAGTCCTAGTTACATGGGAGACTTGTAAGGGTCCGGCGAAGCATCGGAGGAAGAGACCACCAAGGGACTGACTTTATGCAATAAGCAGGAGGGGGTTTATTGAGGATCCAATTCAGCGCACTGAGGCTCCAGGCAGGCTCGCTCAAGAAGGGAGAGCAGCCCAGAGCCCAGAGCAGAGGTCAAGCAGTGCTTAAGTACACTTTTTGGGGAGGGCGGGGGCTTTGCATACATCAGAACAAATCATCATGAGGAGCGGGAAAATTGAACAACAACTCTGAGACATGATTAGTACATTCATTGGCGGGAACGGATTGGGCAGGGGTGATTGGTCACTCCTAAGTGGGGTACACATTCAAACTGATTGGTTTTAGGGCCTAAATGTCTACATGACAAGTTACACAGGGCCCCAGGTTATTAGACAACCAGGGACTCAGTGGGTATATTTACTGAGCAGTTCGGGTATTGTCTTTTTTTTTTTTTTTTTTTTTTTAGAGAGAGAGAGAGAGAGAATTTTTAATATTTATTTTTTAGTTTTCAGCAGACACAACATCTTTGTTTGTATGTGGTGCTGAGGATCGAACCCGGGCCGCACGCATGCCAGGCGAGCGCGCTACCGCTTGAGCCACACCCCCAGCCCCTCGGGTATTGTTTTAACAGCTACAAGAATTACAGGTTTTGGGGTTAGCAGAGGAATTTAACAATACCTGGTCTTTTACTTTTTAACTCCAGCCCTGCAGCTTAGAAACTTTACAATGCCTGGTCTTTTACACTTTAACTCAGGCTTTGCAGTTTAGAAACAGCTTAGAAATTTTACCCTTACAGACTGAGTCAGGAGGGTGGTGTGAGCCCAGGAATTTGAGGCCAACCTGGGAAATATAGGAATACACTTGCTCTTAAAAAAAAAAAAAACATAGAATTATCATATATCCCCCAAATTCCATTTATGGTTGTATACCCCAAAGAATTAAAAGGAAGAACTCAAATATTTGCTTCAGAGAGGCATTAATTCACATAGTCAAATGTTGGAAACAACCCAAGTGTTCATTGACAGATGAAGGGATAAAGAATATGTGGTGTCTATATTCATACAGTAGAATACTATTCAAATTTTTAAAGGAATGAAGTTTTTTTTTTTTTTTAGAGAGAGAGAGAGAGAGTGAGAGAGTTTTAATATTTATTTTTTAGTTTTCGGCGGACACAACATCTTTGTATGTGGTGCTGAGGATCGAACCCCGGCCGCACGCATGCCAGGCGAGCGCGCTACCACTTGAGCCACATCCCCAGGCCAGAATGAAGTTCTGACACATGCTATGACATGGATGAACCTGGAAGACAATGTGCAGAGTGAAATAAGTCAGATTCAAAAGGACAGACATTGCATGATTCCACGTATACAAGGAACTTAGGAACAGTGACATTCATAGAAAATATAACAGTCATTGGCAGGTAAGGAGCATGGGAGTTACTGTTTAATGGGCATGGAATTTTAGTTGGGAAGACGAGAGAGCCTGGAGGTGGATGTTGGTGCACGTACTCAATTACCTTTGAACTGTACACTTAAAAATGGTTAATATGGGAAATTTTTGTTACATGTATAGTCTGGTACAATAAAGAAAAATAATTAAAGGGAGGCTATATATATACACAATGGAGTTTTATTCAGCCATAAAGAAAATTGAAATGGTGGCATTTGCCTGTAAATGGATGGAACTCGAGACTATTGTGCCACGTGAAATAAGCCAGATCCAGAAAGTCAAAGGTCAAATGTTTTCTCTGATATGTGGCAGCTAGTCCAAATAAGGACGGAGAAAAGGTCGAGTTGGGTGTGAATGCCATCCAAATAGAAAAGAAATCAGTGGAGTAGAGAAAGGGCACTGGGAGGCAGGAAGGAAAAGGGAAGAACAGAGGAATGGATCTGCCCTCACTTTCTTATGTGCATATATAGATACACCACAGTGAATCTCGCCATTATTATGTCCACAAGGCACTGATTAAAAAAGAAAAACTAGGGCTGGGGTTGTGGCTCAGTGATAGAGTGCTCGCCTAGCATGTGTGAGGCCCTGGGTTCAATCCTCAGCACCGCATAAAAATAAATAAAATTAAGGTATTGTGTACACCTACAACTAAAAAAAATATTAAAAAAAGAAAAAGAAAAACTGTAAGTGAATAGCAGAAAGATCAGTAGAGGGAAGGTGTTGAGAGCCACAGCCGAAGGGGCCCCAGCAAACTTTCAGACTGCCAGCTGATGATTGGCTCACAGCGGCCCCAGCAACATCTAGCTGATTGGCTCCTCTGTGGTGAAGCTCATTGGGCTGTTTCCCTGCCCTTTCAGGCCATGGAGCTGCTCATTTGGGGGACTTTTTGGCTCCACCCATGCAACCCAGCCAATCGGCCTCAAGAGGAAGAGGATTGTGGGAGGTGTGGAGGCTGGTGGTGGGAGAGTTTGGCTTGTGGGAAGCCGGTGGTGGCAGTTGGGCTCTGAGGGTTTTTTCCTGAGGAGCTGCTTTGTTTGGCTTGTGTGGTTCTAAAAATAAAGTTAGTTTCTTTTGACAAGTGGCTCCTGAATTGTGCCCAGCCAGACTGCGGCATTAAGGGAACAGGGGGAAGGAGGAGGGGAACGGAAGGGGAGTAGGGGAATTGGAGAAGAGGCTGTATGGGAAAAGCAGCAAACCTTGGTTCTAGTCCTGGTCTGCCTCTGACTTGTTGAGTGACCACAGATAATCAAACCTTTTCAGTCCTCAGTTTCTTTATCTGTAAATCTAGGAGGACTGTATTAGATGATCTCAAGGAAGCTTTCAGTTCCAACAGTTGAATCAGGAAAATGCATGTTCTGGGGACAAAAGTGTGGCCTTATCTGGGGACTGCTATCAAGTTCTCACCTGATGGTTGAACATTCTGGAAAACCCCACAGGCAAAAAGAAGAGGCTGTGAGAGTGCAATGCTTTCAAGATAACCTAGCCTGGTAGCCATTTAAAACAGCGAGACAGAGTGGCGAACAAGTTTAAGTCAATGAGATCTCTGTTGCTCCCACGGTTGATGTATGCTCAAAAGGGAAATGTATGTTCAAATGAGAAAATGCATAAAAAGGCTATTGGAGAACAAAGCAATTCTAAGTTGTTATTATTTTGAGGGGCTGGGAGTTATACTCACATGTTAGTGTACAGCTCAATCTTTAAGATTTTGTCTAGTGATGGTGGTGGTAAAAAATGATGAGGATGGGCTGGGTGTGGTGCACAACTGTAATTTCAGCTACTTTAGAGGCCGAGGCTGGAGGATTGCAAGTTCAAGGCCAACCTGGGAAATTTAGCAAGACTCTCAGAATGAAATAAAAAGACGGGATATAATTCAGAGGTAGAGATCTTTCCTAGTATTGATCTATTTTTAAAAATACTACCTGAGCTACAGCTTTCTCTCTGTCTTCATCTTATCCTCTCTTAAATCCTTAGTCCCCAAAGCTGACTGTCCACTGTGGTACTCTACAATCTACATCAGACCTCATCCCCTGGAGGTTGTTGTGCAATGGGCTGGAGTGGAGCCTGAGTATTTTCTAATAGACCCTTATGTGATTTTCATACACAACTAGGGTTAAAAGCAAGCCAATTCACTTGGCCTCTAAGAAGAAATTAGGGTAGTTCAACTAAGGTCTGTTTCCTTTTCTATATGAGTTTGCTCTGAGTGACCTCACCCGGGGCTTTGAAAACAGTCAAGGTGCCTGGTGTGCTGGTGGCACGTATCTGTAATCCCAGCTGCATTTTTTTTTTACTGCATAATCATTGCAGATTTTTTAAATGCATGCCATCTTTTTAAAAGTGAAGTACAACCATGAATTTTTTAAGGAAAAAAAAGTGTCATTATTACTTAAAAATCATTTATTATAAACTGTCTTCGGTGGAAGGTTAGGATGCACATAATGCTCATGAATATACATTAAAATTAAATAGTCTAAGCCGAGGTATATCATTTTTCATGACAGTTTAGCAAACATAATTCCCATCTGAAAAAAAAGCACATTAGTTGTTATTGATTTGTGCATTATAGGCAAAATAGTACACTTAAGAAAATTTACTACAGTGTTGTGGAGTATGGACTTCACAAAATTAAATCTTCTGTGTCTGAAATTTCTGCTCTGCTACCATTGGTTTCATAATCTGATACACCGTGCAGCATCATGGATACACGATGTGTCACAGTGCTCTAAACAAACTAGGCAACTCAGCTTTCAGAAATGTACTGAGGATACGCATATGCTGAGAATTTTAAGCTGGAAGTACTGGGCTTGAGAAAATAAATGTGTATCCACAGGCTACTGGTAAATACGTTGCTTCTCTGTTTACCTTTTTTTTTTTTTTTTTTTAATTAGTTATACATGACAGTAGAATGCATTTTGACACGTCACACATAAATGGAGTATAATTTCTTATTTTTCTGATTGTACCTGGTGTAGAATCATGTAAGCGTTCTGGTTGTGGAAATGTACAAGACAGTGAATTTCCTCTGGTGAGCAAACTCCCAGGGAATAACAGGCGTTTTGTTTTCCACAGTTGGAATACTCTGCAGTTTCCATCAGGAACTAGTAAGATAAATAATACATGTGCAATGCCTAGCTGCTGTGGTAATGCCCTTTGTGAAGAGGCTCTGTGCTAGAGTCTCCACCTTGATCTCAGGCCCTCAGCTCCTGGGAATAAACTGAACTGTCTTGTTAGACAGCCACAGTATTTCACTGTGCCTAAACTGGTCCACATAACAATAACTTTATACAATGGACTTTCTTGAGAGCTACACAAAGCTCCTGACATTGCACATTACAACTTAGTATGTAACCGAGGAATAAGCTGCATAATGTTGCTGACTCTGTAGCCTGCCTAGTGATACAATGAACAATATGTAGTAATGATGCCAATGACCTACAGTAACCTATTGATATAAGTAAAGCTGGCAGCTCAGATGATCAGCCTTTGCTTTGCCTCTGCACCTTGCTTCTGGCTCCTTTTGCTTTCCTTGCAGAATCACACCGGTGGTGTAATTATGTATGTATGTAGGGTAATAATGTCTGATTCATTCTCCTATTCTTTCTACTCCCATAATCCCTCTCTTCCCTTCACTCCCCTCTGCCTAATGCAAAGTACCTCTATTTTTCCCTATCCCCCTCCATTGTGAACTAGCATCTGCATATTAGAGAAAATATTCAGCCTTTGTTTTTTTTGGGGGGGCGGGGGTATTGGCTTATTTTGCTTAGCATGACATTCTCCAACTGCATCCATTTACCTGCAAATGCCATAATTTCATTCTTCTTTAAGGATGAGTAATATTCCATTATTACACATAATAATATTCCATTATTACCATACCAGTTTCTTTATACATTTATCTGTTGAAGGGTACCTAAGTTGGTTCCATAGCTTAGCTATTGTGAATTGAGCTTCTATAAACATTGATGTGGCTGCAATGTTATAGTATGCTGTTTTGAAGTCTTTTGGGTATAAATCGCAGAGTGGGATAGCTGGGTCAAATGATAGTTCCCTTCCAGGTTTTCTGAGGAATCTTCATCCTGCTTTCCATAGTGGTTGCACTAATTTGCGGTCCCACCAGCAATGTGTGAGTGTACCTTTTCCCCTACATCCTCACCAACATTTATTGTTGCTTATATTCTTGATAATTGCCATTCTGAGTGGAATGAAATGAAATCTTGGAGTAGTTTTGATTTTCATTTCTCTAATTGTCAGAGATGTGGAACATTGTTTCATAGTGATACTCTGAGTTCTTCTTTTCCTATGCATATCACTTTAATCTCTTTCTTCTAATTACTCTGGCTAGAGTTTCTAAGACTATGTTGAACAGAAGGGGTGAGAGAAGGCATCCTTTTCTACTGTTTTGAACATGAAAAGGTGCTGTGTTTTGTCAAGTGCTTTTTCTGCATTATATGATTATATGATTCTTGTCTTCAAGTATATGGATGTGATGAATTACATTTGTTGATTTCCATATGTTGAACCAACCTCAGCCCCTGAACCAACCTTCCATCCCTGGGATGGACCTCACTTGATCATAGGATACTATATTTTAAGTATGTTTTTGTATGTGATTTGCTAGAATTTTATTGAGATTTTTTGGGTCTATGTTCATTAGGGATATTGGTCTGAAGTCTTCTTTCCTTGATGTCTCTTTGTCTGGTTTTGGTATCAGGTTGATACTAGCCTCATAGAATGGGTTTGGAAGGTTTCCCTCCTTCTCTATTTCATGGAATAATCTGAGGAGTATTGGTGTTAATTCTCCTCTGAAGGTCTTGTAGAACTTGGCTGAGAATCTGTGTGGTCCTGGGCTTTTCTTGGTAGGCTTTTGAGTCTAATATTTAGAAGATGCAAAAATTCTGCCAGAAAACTTGAGAATAAATATTTACCTTTTTAAAAAGGGGAGTGACTAACAGAATTATACCATGGAACTATTACACAATGAAAGATTATAAACCAATTCTTGGACTGAAAACAGAGTGAAAAATCATTTGTGATTATCCATTGTGACAATTCTGTGTTAAAATCTGCTACTTGGGAGGCTGAGATTAGAGTTCAAAGCCAGGCTGGGCAACACAGGGAGAGTGTCTCAAATAAACTAAAAGAGGGACGGGGGTGTAGTTCAGTGGTAGAGTGCCTGGCTTGCAACAGGCCCTGGGTCTAATCCCTGGTGCCACAAAAACAAACAAACAAACAAACAAAGAGTAGCAGGAGGAATTTTATTTCCACCACTTCCCCAACCTGCTCCTCCAATTCTTCATTCAGGTGATGGTTTTCCTCAGGATCACAAAAATTGAAATAAATCTTACCATTCCCACCATCTCTTCTCCACCCCCACGGGTCATCCTCTTTCACAACAGTTCCTGACTTAACTTCCTGTTTCTGCCCTTGACCTGTTTTTTTTTTTTTTTTTTTAACAGAGAGCACTGAAATCTTTATATACAAAATAGATATAGCACTCCCCTGCTTAAAATCCTCTAAAGGGTACTTGTCACATCTTTTCTTTGGGCCACAGGCCCCACGTAACTGCGCCCCCTGGCTGCTTCTCTTCCCTGCCCACTCAGCTGCAGCCTCCCTGGCTTCCTTGGTTCCCCTTCAGAGCCTTCAGGTGTGCTGCGAGCTCTGCTGGTTGTTTCTCATTTCTCACAACCTCACCTCCTCCGTGGCCTTCCCTTCCTACTAACTAAAAGAGCAGCCCCATCCACACTCATCCCTTACTCTGCTTTATTGGGTCACAGAATTCATCTGTGGGCGTCGTGTACATCTACAATCTTACTGTCTGATCTCCCCATTGAGGGCATCCCAGTGCCTACAACACTGCCTGAAATAATAAGTAGATTTTTCGATATTTTTTTTAACCAAATGAATGATCACCATTCTTTCAAACAGGACTTTTAACTTTACTTTGGCTCTTTCACTTGTCAACCATAAATAATTAGTTCCTCGAGTCCTGGCCACAAGCCTATGAGGTGACAGTGCTATTTCTGTGTTACACATAAGGAAACAGAATCCTCGAAATCACATTGCCGAAGAGTGGAGCTGAAATATGAATCCGGGTATCCTGATTCATACTCCACACTGGGGAACAAGAAGTACCAGTCAGGATATAATGCATTGGCAGGAAGAGTGGGGAACTGTCTCCTCTTTGTTTTTGAATGAATGAGACTCTTCAGGATGCTTGGGAGGGAGTATTTTGGAGACTCCACTTGCTGAACTAACACATACCCCTTCTGGGGTATCTACTTATGAAGGAGTTACTCTCTGGAAGCATCCTGAGAAATTTTGTTAAAGTTGTGTGAAAGTTTTTAGCAGGTAGTTAGAATCTTTTTACTGTTTTTAATATATATTTTTAGTTGTGGATGAACGTTTATGTTTTATTTATTAATTTATATGTGGTGCTGAGAACTGAACCCAGAGCCTCACACATGCTAGGCAGGCCTCTACCACAACCCCAGCCCTCTTTTTTGCTTTTAATTAGTCATTAGGTCAATACTTGGTCACTATAGCCTAATATGTTTAGTTGGAGAGAGCAAAGTAGGGATGGTTTTCTGGGTTTGAGTTGTTTGGAGAAGTTTCTCAATTCAATTCCTGGAACAATGATCTAATTGCTGTGTTTAAACATTTAAACTCTCACCACAGTCAACTAGACAAAGCAGGACAGATTGAACCCCCCAACTAAGTAAGAAAATCTTCTCAGTTTACATAGTGCTTTTGCAAAGATTCTCCCATCAACCCGATAAATAACAGGAATTTAAACATTGAGGACAGCGGCATGGGGAGAACAGCCAAAGAAATGAGAGTAACTATTATAATATATGACTGAACAGTGTGCAGAGGAATGAATTGACCATTTGGTGAATTGCTTTTAGGGACCCGTGATTAAGCTAAATGCAGGCTGAGGGGTGTGTGATACTCCTTGAAGTGGAATTAGGAGTCCTCTGCATCTGTGCCTACAGGACCATGTGTGTGAATGTGTGTTCCTGCATGTGATGACCTATGCAAAAGACAGAGAGAAACCTGAAACAACTAATTTGAAGACCAAGAGCCTTTTGGAAGAACCTGGCCTATTATTTCAATTTTATTTACTTATCTATTTCATCTGGGACCCTTGAGCTATTTAACTCATTTGAACCACTCTTCTTGTCTATGAAATGGGGATACTTATCTCACATGGTGATTGTTGTCTTGTACCAAGAAGGCCACTCAATAAATGTGTGTCAAATGAAATGTGCTATTTGTTACCATCCATCATTAACAAATAGAATATTGTAAAATAATGACTTATTTGGCTTTTCAAAAAACCATTGAGGTATTCTTTATAGAACTCACTACATTTTCAAAGCATATTAATTCCTAAGATACTTGGGATATGTAATAAATTAAAAAAGGGATATAAACCTTAAAAACAAAAGAAATGAACCAGCCAGACGTGGCACCCACACATCTGTAATCCGAGTGATTTGGGAGGCTCAGGTGGCAGGATCACAGGTTCAAGGTCAGCCTCAACAATTTAAGGAGGCCCTGAGCAACTTATGGAGATCCTGTCTTAAAATAAAAAGGGCTGGTGATGTAGCCCAGTGACAAAGTAGCCTTGGGTTAAATGCCCAGTAGCAAAAAAAGAAAGAAAAAAATAAAAAGAAAGGAGATAACAAAATATGAAGCTAAATATAATTTACATAAATATCATTTACTTCCCTGAAGTGTAGAGTGAAAGTGATCAGGACAGGACAGTTACTCCACTGAAAACCCCTTTTCTTTGGTGGTTGGAGGAGTTTGACAGGGGCCCCATGGCACATGGCCTGTAATCCCAGCAGCTCAGGAGGCTGAGACAGGAGGATCTCGAGTTCAAAGCCAAACTCAACAAAAATGAGGCGCTAAGCAATTCAGGGAGACCCTGTTTCTAAATAAAATACAAAATAGGGCTGAGGATGTGGCTCAGTGGTTGAGTGCTCCTGAGTTCACCCCCCCCCACCAAAAAAAAAAAAAAAAAGCACCTCTCAAACAGAACATCTGCAGAGCAGTCACAGTTTGGCCAACATGTGTTTTCATATCTGCAACCAAAACACAATGCACAAAAGAACTCTTTTTGTTGAATGACAATATATAAGCCCCTGCTTCCAATAGCAACAGTGGAGGTTGAAGAACATCATGACCTATGAGGAATGCAGTGATCCAGGAGGTGGACCCTAAGACAGAACCATAAACATCAGGCCAAGACATTTCATTAGAATAAAACAGCAGCCAATATGATACAAGCATTTGACATGGATCAATTTCAACTCATCATCATTGCAACCCTGAGAGCCATTTCTGTAAGTGAGAATACCACACTTCACAGATGGCTGTGCCTGATAGGATAGAGTTTATTGGAAGTTATGTTGAGTTGGGAGGTTAGAATGAGATAGGGAAATAAGAAAGAACCATTTATTAGGATAATAATAATTAACGAGTTATTATTATGCTTCCTATTAGAAAACTGTCAATGGCCTTTTAAAATGGAAATAATCATCCCCCAATAGGTGGGAAGCTATAGTCCTAGGAGGTAATACAGAGGTGGAGGCCAGGGAACTCCAAATCTAGTGTTCTCTGCTATACCTTAGCAAAATCTCAAGTTTCATACTACTGTTTTGATCTTTTAGGTGTCATATCTAACCTTATTTTTATTTTTGTTTTTAAAACTCAACTCTGTAACATTTTGTATTGTTGCTTGTGCTGTTTAAAACTCTCAACTCCTCTGGCTTCTAAGTGACATATCCTTGTTCTATTCCTCTGACCACCGGATTTTATACAAGAAACTTAAGTTGATTGATAGTATGAAAGAGCCCTTACTGCCCATCATAAAGGGTCACAACCAATACTCCTATACCAAAGACAGGTTAACAACAGAAAAGAAACAATAAATTTATGTGATCACAGTTTTATGTGACACAGATGCTTTCACATTGAAGATTTCTAGGACCCAGGGAGAAGTATCCATTTTATGCTTAGATTCAATGAAGTATGGACAGGACAGCCTTGTACAGATATGATTGGACCAAAGTGTGTGATCTAATGCAGATAGACTAAGGGGAAAACTTATAAGGCCTTTCTGTTCAGATTCTTGGACTCTGGGTGGCATTCCTTCTTCCCTAGTATGGGGTAGGACCCCTCTGGAAAAAAGGATCTTTTGACCTACTGTCAGAAAAGTTCAGAGAATTTCTTTAAGATCAGCTCAGAGACAGAAAGGCAGAGGAAGATTAGAGGAATATAGGAATATTTGTTAGATTTTATTACTTGTCTTTTTTTTTTTTGTGGGGAAGAGATTCTAGTTTCTATAACTTGCCTTGAGGAGGGAACATTCTAGTTTCTTTAATGTGTCTGGGGGGCGGGGAAGGAAACAGGAGGACAAAGTAAGGTCATAAAGGCTTTGCTTTGGAGGCTGCTGCTGGGGCCTTTACCTTTGGGGTATTTTTTTCTGGGCCTCAGCAATAAATAGTTAACATTTATGAAACACATCATATGTGGCAGGTACTGTCCTGATCCCTTTCCATGTATTATTTAATTCTCACAATAATCTCATGAATTAAGTGGTATTATTGTCCCCTTTGAAAAAGATGAGGAAACAGCAACAAAAGAAAAAATACATAAATAGGACTTCATCAAGATTTAAAATTTGATCATCAAAGGGCACTGTCAAGAGAGTGGAGAGAGGACTAGGGTTGTAGCTCAGTGGTAGAGCACTTGCCTAGTACATGTGAGGCACTGGGTTCAATCTTCAGCACCACATTAAAGAAAAACAAATGAATATAATAAAGGTATTGTGTCCATCTTTAAAAAAAGAGTGAAAAGACAAACCATAGAAGGGAAGCAAATATTTGTAAATCATAAATCTCTTGATAAGCAGTTACAGTCTGGAATACACCAAGAACTGCAACTCAACAACAGAACAAATCACTCTGTTCAAACTTGGGCAAAAGCCTTGAGCAGACATTTCTCCAAAGAAGACACACAAATGGCCTCCTAGTTCTTGGTCTTGTAGCAGCATTTGGCATGTTAATCGCTCCATCCTGTATGAAATACTTTGTTCATTCATCTTCCTGGACACCACTTCTGTCACCACCTGCTCCTTTTTAGACCTCTTTGCAAGTTCCTTTTTATGTCCTGATGTCTAAATTGTAGAGGTCCAAGGTTTTGCCTCAGTCCTTTAGTCATGACATTACACACCACCCAAAATGCTGACATTACCCGGTCTAGATCTTCCTTCTGCATTTCAACTTACATATTAGACACTCTATTCAACATTCCCAACAGTGGATGAGTAGGTATTTCTTTTTCTTTCTTTTTTTTTTTTTTTTAAAGAGAGAGTGAGAGATGGGAGAGAGAGAGAGAGAGAGAGAGAGAGAGAGAGAGAGAGAGAGAGAGAGAGAGAGAGAGAGGGAATTTTTTAATATTTATTTTTTAGTTCTCGGCGGACACAACATCTTTGTTTGTATGTGGTGCTGATAATCGAACCCATGCCGCACACATGCCAGGCGAGCGCGCTACCGCTTGAGCCACATCCCCAGCCCATGAGTAGGTAATTCATACTTAGCTCATGCAAAACCAGTTCCTGACTTCAACCCCAGCCTCGCTCGTTGCACCATCTCAGAAAATGACAGACCTAGTCTTCAGATGTGTAAGCCAAAACCCTGAGAATCCTCATCTTCCTTTCCATACTTCAGCATATCCTATTGGTTCTACCTTCTACATCCAGAATTTGATGGCTCCTCACTCCCTCACCCCTCACATAGACGGCTACAATAGCCAAAAGGTCTGCCTTTTCCCCATCCCTATGAGGCTTCCATACAGAAATAAGAACACTTTAAAAAACCTGTATCACATCATATTACCCCGCTGCTTAAGACCTTCCAATGGTTTTCCATCTCATTCAAGTAAAAGCCATGTTCATTACACACCCCCATCACCCAGCCAACCCTTTCTTTTTGTTGGGCTTCAGCCATTTGCCTTATGGTGGTTCTGCCTCAAGGCTCTTCGTTAACTACTTCTGCAGTGCTTTTCTCTCTGGTTTTATGGGACTGTTTCCCTCACTCCTTTCATATCTGACTGCTCTGTATAAAAAAATAATTCTTCATCCCCACCCCCATGTTCCCATCTGGCTTTATTTTTATTTTAAGGGAGAGAGAGAGGGCGGGGGGAGAGAGAGAGAGAGAGAAAGAGAGAGAATTTTTTTAATATTTATTTTTTAGTTTTTGGAGGACACAATATCTTTATGTGGTGCTGAGGATGGAACCTGGGCCGCAAGCATGCCAGGCAAGCGGGCTACCACTTGAGCCACATCCCCAGCCCCCATCTGGCTTTATTTTTGCATAGCATGTATAGCACTTCACTCTCAGTATGTATGTTTATTGTCTGACTCTCCCTTCTAGTATTCAATGAGGATGAGAAATTGTTCCCTGCTCTGTCCTCAGCAGAGACACAAAGAACAGTGCCCAGCACATAGCACAAAAATTCTAAATGATCATTAAGGCTTCTGATTAAAAAAAAATGTGTACAGTTTTTAAATTAAAAAAACTTTTGTGGTAAATACATTTTATAAAACACAAGTTTCATAGTGAAAATAGTATAATGGGGTTCTTGGTCATTCTGGATTGTATCATTCCAGAGGTTTTGTTTTGTTTTTGGTGCTGGGATTGAACACAGGGCCTCAGGCCATGCTAAGCACATGCTTTACCACTGAGCTACGATGTCCCCAATCCTTATTCTAGGTTTTGAAGGTAAACTGAAATTTAAACTCAACACATTGTCATTAAGAAATAATGTGGAATTTGGGTACTGAGTCTGGTATACTTTATGTTATAGAAACTTGAGTTTGTTTTTTTTTCCAGGCTAGTATTTCTATATTATGAAGTTATTCCTGCAAGAACTGAATAAATGCTACAGCCTGCCTCTTTTGTCACTAGGTGCCAGGTTAACCTTAGGAGGCACTAACTTGAATAAACACAGAATGGAAAGCTTTCTTCTGATTCACACAAATATAAGCCTGGAATACAAATAAAACTTTTTCAACCTAGCAATTTAAAAAATTTCTACTTTCAAGTTGAGCATTTCACATTCATTGTTTGGGGAAAACTGGCTAAAAGTCACCCTTATGTCACTGTTTAGAAATAGTTACTCTTAGAGCTGGTACACACCTCTAATCCCAGCTACTCTGGAGGCTGAGGCAGGAAGGTCACAAGCTCAAGGCTAGCCTGGGCAACTTACAAAGACCCTGTCTCAGAGTAAACAGGGTTGGGGATGTAGCACAGTGGTAGAGTGTCTCTAGGTTCAATTCCAGTACCAAAGGGGGGGGGGAAGAAACAATCACTATTAGGTCCTTCAGATCTTATAAAATATTCACATATGCACTTTGTATTATAACCCTGTCATTATCTATCATTATGTAGGTATCATAGCTTATCTTCCAAGTTCAAGCAAGTTAAAGGGCTTCATGGCTAAATGCCAGGTATGGGTGTTAAAGGGCAAAAGCAATACACAAAGTATTTCAGGTCAAGCAACATAGAACTCCATTTCAGCCAGTACTTCACAGAAAGTACTGGCCACAGAAAGATTATTCTTTTGCTGCAGAAATGAAGATAAACCAATTAAAATAAATAAACCAATTCTATTCCCATGGAGAAAAACTTTTAAGAGGATATCCCTTCACAATGTAGAGATTAGGCAATCTAAGGGGGAAAGGAACAACGTGGAATCACAGGGAACGATGATGGCTCCTTCTGAATCCATACATTTCTTTTCTAAAACTTGTGCTGGTACTTCAAGCAGTCAGTTGAAGATACCAGGTTATGCTTCATTCTGAACAGTATTAAGACTGAAACTTTGTGTTGGAACTAGCTACCCTATTTTTTATTTAAAAATTTTTTCCCTCTTTCCTTGCCACCTTTTCATATCCTTTCTTCCCAATCTCTAAAAGTTGAATGTTCTCAAGTTGTTCCCTGTGCCTCAACTTAAGATGCTCTCTTAGAATGGAAAGACAAACTTGGCTTTACACAGAAGAGTTGTTATCTCCATTAAGAAATGGAGAAACAGAATTTTAGAAATGAAATAGGCTTTTAGAGTTCTGCTCTAATTCATAAATATTAATCAATGTGTTTTTTTTCTTTATAGAGGTAACTATAGCTAAATATGGTTAAATAACTTTGCCTGAGTTTAAAGAGAAGTAGTTTTGTTCAGATTCCAAGTCTGTTGACTTTCAAATTCAGGGGCTCTGTACTGTAGTGATTAGCTGTACGATGAAATGTGTACATAGACAGATTATCATAATGTTAGGAACAGATGCTATTTTTAGTATTAATTAGGATATGAGTTTTGCCACTTTGTGACCAAATGACTAAACTACTGAACCTTTGTCTTAAACTCAAATATATTCAGGTTTCAGGAGAATGTATGATGACTATTATCTAAATACTCATGAACATTTCCTCAAAGAGACACATCTGAAGATGTTCCTTTGAAAAAACAGAATTACTTTTTTAAATAACTACACTTTGAAAATGTTTTATTAACTTTTTACAGATGTACATTTGGGGAAAATTATTATTTGCCAACTTTATCTTCAATGGTTACAGCACATCTGCTAAAGACCTTCAAAAGCAAATTGTGAAGACAAGGAATGATTACCATAAGGGATATTTCCTACCCAGTGACTTCCGAATCCGGTAGAGTAACTACTCAACATCCTACCTCACCTCACACTTTTAATTAGAAAATCTTAGACAAGGGCCCAGTTTCAAAATTTTTCTTTATCAATATTTATTCCTTGCATCAAGTCATTTCTGGAAAGAGGAGACTTAAAAGTTCAGTTCAAGGAATTTTCTTAGAAGCATTTAGTCTACAGTGCCATTTTGGAACTCCAGGAACGTTTCTAAGGGTGTGAGTGAGCCCGAAAGGTTCAAACCAGTAACTCATCCTTTTGACCTACCCATCAAAGTATGAGCCACTTGATGTTAACTTCCTTCTTGATGTATGTGATTTCTGTCAGGGGGGGGTCATATCAGTTAACAAATATAACATGTTTAGAACATGTCCAACAGGAATGGTGAAAAATGGAAGTTTTCTATGGTGACAAATTATCAAGTGAGGCACTTCAGTGAACAAACCAAAGTTGGGGTAATGAATGAAAGTTTTTTTCAGACAAAGGCCTTTTTTAAAGAAAAAATTCTAAAGATATCATAATGGAGAAAAATAAACACTGAAGGATCACATAAGCCCAAAAGTTTGAGGCCAGTCTTGGTATCAGAGTAAGTCCCTGTCTTTAAAAAATAATTTTTAAAAAATAATAAATAAAAAGTTACATACACTAAAAAGGTAAGGAGGTACAAATTTTATTTAGAGATTTTTAAAGCTTAGAAGGAACAACAATAATACAGACATATACAAACCTACAGTTGGGTTCTTTTAAAATAGCTGACCCAAAATTGATGTGATAAAATACAGACAGTGAATAATAAAGAAAATGTTATGTGTAAAAAGAAAAGATTTTGCACATCCACATTCATAGCAGCATTATTCATAATAGCCAAGAGGTGGAAGCAACCCAAGTGTCCAACACATGAATGGATCAACAAATGTGGTTAATACTTAACTATTCAGCCTTAAAAAAGAAGGAAGACCTGTCTCATGCCACAATATGGATGAACTTTGAGGACACAATAGAAAGTAGAACGGCAGCAGGGGCTGTGGGGAAAAGAAAAGGATTACTAATAGTAATCGTAGAGAATTCCTATTATTTAACGGGTAAGTGTTTCAAATTTTCAAGATGAAAATGCTCTGGAGATACATATCATTACAGTGTGAATACACGTAAGCTTCTGAACTGTACACTTAAAATTTTCTCGGTGGTCCTGGGGGTTGAACCTAGGGTCTTGCACATGTTAAGCATTCTACCACTGAGCTACATCTCCCACTCCAAAGGCTGCCTTTATAAACTTACTATATAAGCAAGCCTTAACTCCTTAAACAGTCCACACATTCCTATTTTCAGTATTTCTAACTAACCATGTTAAAAGAGAGTGCAAGGGCCCCCAAAATATATTGACCGTAAAATATAAATGTACTACCTAAAATGGGTTCACCTTCATTTCAGGCTATGGGCAACAAACACAGTTAACTGTGCTGCCAGATGAGCACACCAATACAGAGAAACACACTGCAGAAAACATTGAGAGAGAGGTGTAAACATCAGACTTAAAAGGAAAAATAATACCACCTATGGATGAATACAGCATAAAATTAATTCCACAGTTGACTTATTCCGATGTGTCTCCATATGCCCCCAGTCCTATTTCGAAGGATAGATTACTGACCACATTTTGCTGTGATAAAGCTTGGAGGAACAGCAGTTTCAAGTTTCTTTCACATGTGGAGTTTCTGATTAGTTTGCAGTTATTTACACATGGTCTAAAGCTATTGCAGAAACCAGCATTAGCAGAAGTATGTTTTCATTGTGCACCATAACTTTTGGGTGTAAGGTACTTGCATGACTCTTCAGAGATCTCACCTACTAAATTAACAACAACAACAACAACAAAAACATGTTATATGACTATAGCAATGCCACAATTATGATATGAGGCCACAAGATGAATTTAATCTTACTAAAAATCTTCTGCATACTACTGATGTAAAATGTGAGCCCTTAACCTATTTTTACATTATCCTAGCTTGTTTTCATTAACAATAGCAGAAACTTTCAAAGTGCGCTCTGAAAGTTAGATTCAATTATAGATTCAAGGAAAAAGGTAGTAGTCTTCTGAAACAAGATTTTAAAATCACTTAGCATTGAAACCAGAAGGCAAAGACTAAATGCCCTTCAGAAACTGTGAACAATTATTATTCAGTTAAATGAAACTGGTACAATATTGTTGAGTAAAGAGTATTTAAGAGAACAAAACCCATTCATTTTTGAGGAGGGCTTTTGGGTCAGGGATTGTTTTTTTTTTTTTTTTTTGATGGTTAAGTTGCTTCTACTGAAAATAGACATTTTAATCTATTATGTGATAATAAAAATCACAAGAATAACTCTCCTCACTGGCAATTAATAGTAATTGTAGAGAATTCCTATTAAGAGAAATTACTACAATGTCAAAGTCTGGGAAGACTATGTAGTGTTACCAAATGTTATCCCTCTAATTTTAGAGGGATAATCAACCAACCCTTGCTAAAAGACAACATACATACAAAAAGACGTGAATCTTGGTGAACACAGGATGTCTGGTCAGCCTCAGGTTATCTTCAGTCTTCACATTCGTGATGTTCCAGGAATGATGCACGAGCTTAGGTTGGTTCTAGGATAGGCCCAGGGGCCTGGTTTGATCTGGGATCCCTGGGACCATACCTAGAACAAACCCAAACAAAACCAAACTCCTTGGGAGTGCTTTCAGCTCAGGTCGACTTCTGGGCTTTTCACCCATATGGACCTCCATGGCTGTACCAGGACATACGCCAACCTTTAAGGGATGGGAGTGACATTTCTGGAGCCTTCTATACATTGTCATATGTAACTACTGGGCCTGAGTAAGCATTATGGAAATTATAGTATGAACAGAAGGTAAAGATTAGTGTGATAAAAGTGCAAAAAATACTGTGATTTAGAAATGGAGTTAATTTCCTTAAACATTTAATTGGGAAGGAAAAAAAAAGTTAGGTAATTGTTTAGAATATCATAAAAGAATAAACTTGTAAGAGACATGCTTCAGTTTTAGCAAAATATGTACAATAATTTGTAGGTAGCTGACATTTAAGAAATTATATAAAACTGAAAAAAAATATAATGCCTCAAATAGTGAAACTGACCCCTTAAGAAATTCTTAAGATATAAATAAGGGGAGGAATTCTATAACCATATCTCAGACTATACTCATTTTTAAAGATAGTATAGCCAGAAGTATAAATACCATTCTATTGCAATAACATGTTGCTAAACAATTTCAGTACATAGGGATAAAATTATATTTCATTGTCAAGAGTAGATCAAAATTCATAGCATTTTAAAGATATGTTCACTTTACTTTGTCACACATTTTAAGATATACCCAAAATCAATTCCTCCTGATTGATGCTAAAGCTTTGCATGTCTGAATTCTGGAACTGATCTGTCTTCTTTTTGTTTTATAGCAATTACACGTGTAGAATCACTTTCCTCTCATATCTACACTCAAAGAGAAGCTTTCTTCTTATAGCACCAACCCAGGTTTGGCATCATGACTATCTCTTCGGCAATGGCAGTCCCAACTCCAGAAATGGGTTTAGATAATCTATTTTTTTGTTGTTGTTGTTTTTTGGTTTTTTACCTTTATTCCATTAATTTATTTTTATATGGTGCTGAGGATCGAACACAGGGCCTCGCACAAGCTAGGCGAGCGCTCTACTGCTGAGCCACAATCCCAGCCCTATAGATATATTTTTTATGACTGTTCTATCATAACTCCCTTCCCTTAGCATGGATACCTGAAAGCTGACTCTAGGAAGTATGGTCATGAAATAAATAGACTGATTTACCAATCACCTTGTGTGTAATGAAAAGCATGAGTCAACATATGGTTGCTAAAACATAGTCAGTTTGTTAGTAAAAATAAATTGTTTGATGCTAAATCTACCTCTAGACAGATTTGAATTTTACTTGCAAATATTGTAACATGCAAATTTCATGTTTTTTTCTACCCGAGAGGAAAGTCATCCTGCTCGATTATTTTACATATTAAATGATCACTTAGGCATGCCAAATATAATAGAGTGACAGTGGGAATTTAGTCATTCAAATATCTGTCAATACCATTAGATTGAACACCAACAATTTTTGGTAAGCTTTTAACATACATTTCCTTTAGTTAAGTAAAAATAAAGATACTGTTAAAAAAGACACAGAATTGACAGTATTTAGCAATTTACTAATATAATGGAGGGTGAATCAGGAAACCTCTCAGATTTTGTTCTAGGTACTTCTGTACATGGTGATGCCAATTTAAAATAGTTAAATTTATTTTTGATAATTTTTGAGCATTTCATAATGTATTTTGAACTAGGAACATTTGTAACATAAGGGTATAATGTTTTCAAGGAGATGATTCTGACCCTGTGTGCTTTACTATGAAATCCTTTCAGATTATGCCATGGATTCACTGTGTAATCCCGAAGGGTCATTTAAGCTTTTTGCACCTCAGTCTTGTATATGTAAGAAAAAAATATACTCCCAGATAATTTAATAAAGCAATTCAACAGTAAAATAAATAAATAAAAAAAATAAATAAAGATATTGTTTGAAAAAGTAGCATATCAAAGAATAAATACTTTGTGGTATAATTGCCTAGATCTTATAAATCTTATTAAGTCTCAGATCTCTGTGATATGAATAATCAATGTTGGGCTGGGGTTGTAGCTCAGTGGTAGCGCACTTGCCTAGCATGTGTGAGGCACTGGGTTTGATTCTCAGCACCACATATAAATAAATAAAATAAAAGTCCATTGACAACTAAAAAAAATATTTAAAAAAATAATTAATGTTTTCTTATTTTTCAGGACTTAATCTATTTCGTGTCTTGGAAACAAAAATACATTTCTCTTGGGGGGAAAAAAAAAACAAAGCACGTGGCATCCAATTCAAAGAGAAAATACGATTGAAAATGCTAATTCAAATGACCTGGTTTTAATCAGAGCCAAAGAATTGTAGCATAGAACTATCCTTACAGAAAGTAAAGTATGGAAACGAAATGGCTCCTTTTGTAAAATAACAACTTGTATTTTGAGAGTAGGTATCTAATATGGTAACCTCACTGAACTAAGGACAGCAACCTAACAGGTGGGGAGTCACAGATGTCACAAACATCCATGCAAGGAAGCACAATCCACTTCTTCATGTCTTCACTGTAGGTCCATTTACTCTTACTTTAGTTAGTACTCAGTTCTAACTATCTTAGTCATCTGGTCCCCCAACCCAAGCAGATCAGAAGGTGCATTATGAAGGTGAATAAAGTACATTGCTACAATCACACTTAAGCAAGCAATAATATAAATGGAGGAATCAGAACATCCACTGAAAATAAAGACATGAAAACTGAAACAAGTGCTGCAGAATGGAGTCACTTAGTACAGGACAAATAATTCTCAGTGTTTAGTCTATCCAAGTATAATAACTAATGTTCAAAATGATAATTTTAATATAAAAGCTTAAAGTGTATTTCATATATTGTTTAAGAAGACAGCAATAGTTTTTATAAAGATTGCCTTCAGAAATTATTCCAAAAATTTAATGCTGAAAGAAGTTTAAGCTTAATAGAAAACTGGGATATCAAGAATGACTCATTCCCCAAATAGTCAAGTCAGCCAGTTCTTACTAAATTAGTCATGTTTAGTCTCAGACCAATAGTTCGAGAATTTAAGTCTTGGTGGACAGAACTGAAGTCATGTTAATCATGCCATAAATTTCAAATCTGTGTACTCAACTAAGAACGATTAACAAAAACAAAATATTTAATATTTTCCTGACATATACACAATGATTTATACAAATAAGGTAGTCAAATTTTTCTTTTAGCATTGAATTCATTAACAGGGAATCCTAAAAACATCAATATATTAAAACAGAATTAATACTTCAAATGTATGGCAATCACATATTCAACCAAGCAGTTTTAGCAAGTCCTTAGTAAGAGGCAAACAGATGAATGCTAAGAACCCAAACAGGTATCACAAAGTCCATGCACTTTACTGATAGAAGAGCTCTTAGCCTTGTTGCAGTCTACTTACTCTTATTTTAGACACAATTCTAGCAAGCTTGGCAATCTGGTTTCTCAGTCCACAGCAGATTAGAAGCAGCAAATTAGGGGCCTATTGCAGAAGGCAGGCACACAAGACAGCAGCAAAATCACAGCTGATTATAAGGGAAGATAGAGAAACTGTGAAAAACAAACAGTATTCAAAAAAGCACAGCAATGTGAAGTTAGCCAGTAAAGTGGCCCGACATCATTCCTGTCATCCCCGAGGATGAATTTGTCAATCACCCATGATAGGAGGTGATATTCTTAAAGATGAAAAAGAAAAGGTTAAACTACATTCTATATACTTTAGAAAAACGGAGAGGTGCGATTAAATGAATTAACTGATTCAATGGGACTTGGGCTGTAGCTCAGTGGTAGAGCACTTGCCTAGCATGTTTGAGGCACTGGGTTCCATTCTTAGCACCACATAAAATAAATAAGTATTCTGTTCATCTACAACTAAAAAATTTTTTAAAAATTAACTGATTCAGGTTAATAACCTGTCAATGATGACAGTTGAATGAATTGTTACAGTACTTAGGCATTTTCTATATTTTCTCTCCTAAATTATTTGCAGTTTAGTTTTCTAATCTAAGTTATGAACTACACAGATATGTTCCTATAAATGGAACTGGAAAAATAAATCTTTATACCCTGTCTTTCATTCATAGCATTCTATCTACTTAACCTCAAGCAATGGTTTAGCTATATGTATCACCATCTTTTTTTTTTTTTTTTTAAGAAAAAGAGAGAGAGAGAGAGAGAATTTTTAATATTTATTTTTTAGTTTTCGGCGGACACAACATCTTTGTTTGTATGTGGTGCTGAGGATCGAACCCGGGCCGCCCGCATGCCAGGCGAGCGCTACCGCTTGAGCCACATCCCCAGCCCTGTATCACCATCTTATGGTATTTTGTTCTTGTATCCTGGTTTTGTTTGGGTACAGAAACAACATACTGTGATTAAACCAAATCACATAGGATTTTTGACAAAGGATTTCTAATCATTTGGTAAAATGTAAATAGTCAACAGAGAGAAATGAAATCTAGGGTCCTATCTGATTAATACTCCATTAACCTATAACTTTTGAAATATACCAGAAGTTGATTTTTATACTTTAACATTAAAAGTTTTATAATTTTTAAAATGTGAGTCAGACTATTACTTTTTTAAGAAAACTGAGTTTAAAAATTTTTGACCTGTTTTACTAATATATTTATAACCAATCTTGCTTTTCAGTCTCAAACATTTTATTTCCTTTTATCTTCTCCTGAAAAGAAAGTGCAAATAGCACTTAGAAATTCAGAGAATTGAGTTCAGTTGGAAAGACTCTCCCTAACATTATTAGGTCACAGCTTTTATATATTTAATTTTTGAATTATTTATTTATTTTATGTGGTGCTGAGGATTGAACCCAGGGCCTTGCCCCTGGTGGGCGAACGCTCTACAGCTGAGCCACAACCCCAGCCCACACCCACAGCTTTTAAATGAAGGGTATGGAATTTAAACTCAGCCTGTTCTTCTATAGGAAAGCATGAACCTATCCTCTTAAAACTTTCTTATTAATTTGCCTTAAGTGTGTTTCTCTCAATTTGCTTGTCTTCAGTAACTTAAGAATTCTGATTTGAGTTATCAGTTTCCTAATGAAATATATTCATATGCTGTGAGAACCATTAGCTTTAATGAAGATGTAAGCTATAAAATCAGAAAACACAAAGAACTTGTGAAAATAAGCAGAGGAGGGCTGGGGATGTGGCTCAAACGGTAGCGTGCTCGCCTGGCATGCGTGCGGTCCGGGTTCGATCCTCAGCACCACTTACAAACAAAGATGAGGTGTCCGCCAAAAACTAAAAAATAAATATAAAATAAAATAAAATAAAAGGGCTGGGGATGTGACTCAGTGGTCGAATGCCCCTGAATTCACTCCCTGGTACAAAAAAAAAAGAAAATAAGCAGAGGATTGCAAGTCATAGACCAACAAGAGTCTGGCCCTAGATGTGTCAGATAGGTAGGGCTTTAATAAAAGCTGAGAAAAAGGATTTAAGGCATGATAACTGGTACCAGACCACTTTCTGTCATAACTTTCCTATCCGTACGTGGACAAAGGATAAAAATTCTCTCTTAAAGAGTGGCCTAAATCAGCCCCTCACATGTATCCTTCCTTTGAGTTCTAGGCTTGTCTTGATAAAACAAACCATGGCGATATTTGTATTAAGAGCTGTCAGGATACTAGCACTACCATGATTTATACTGTCAAAAAATACTGTAAAATTTGCAAAGTACAGTTATAAGTGTTTTCCACAAAATCTTTTTTTCCCAGAGGCTTCTTCTGGATGTAGAATGGCAGCTATTAAAACTATCAACAACCTGATAAGAGAAAGTAGAATATTCTTAGAAAAAGCAATAAACAAGAACACCTATTTATATTACATTGGTAAATAAGAACACCTATTTATATTATATTGGTTATATTTCCTAAGGTATTCATTGGAAGAACTAAGTGATAGACAGGGATTCTTACATTTTATTGGGCATGAACATTACCTAGGTCTCATTTCAAGCTAAGAATTACAGAGAGTATGTCCTAAAATTCTCATTAAAAAAAAAAAAAAAAAAAAAAAAAAAAAAGACCTCTAGTTTATTCTGAAGCAGGTATCCCACTAAAACGACAATGAGAAACATCAACTTAGAACATTGTCAGGAAAAAATTCGTCAAGGAATTTTCAAGAAGATAATATTTTATCTTGAAAATATTTTATAAGATGAAAGAAAATTTGAAAAACTACTTACAAAACACCTAATATTTGGTTAGTGTTCCAAAATCTTTAGATCATGATTTCAACAAGTAGAGTTTTCATGAAACTATGTAATGGCTAGTGAATAAAACAGATCAGATTGGAAGACTGGAAAATTCTGATTCAAATTATCTAACCTTTCAGAATTAAGAAGTGTCACCTCAGAGAGCACCAAATAAAACTGATACTATGTTATGAAGATCTCTCTCTCCCAAATCAGGATAGTAGAAACAAAATAGAATAAAAGAATTAAAATTATTAAACTCTGATTTTTCCTCTGTAAGGTTATAGATTAAAATAAAGATCACCAAGTTTTTCTGTAATTGCTTTTCCTAAATCCCAGGAAAAATGGAGTTGGCAACTAAGTTTGTGATTTAAACCAGAAAGTATAGGTATTATTACTTAGGAACACAGAAGTCAGTAACAATACAAGAAGATTCTTTTTTCCTTCAAATTTAGTATAACTAGGTCCAACCTAAGGTATTACTCTGAAGAGGTTTATTACAATAAGTCCCAAAATTTTGGCAAAAGGTGAAAATCACTTATGGTACAAAGGATGTCTACTAGTCATATAAAGCTAAACCAAGTTTTTCCTCAGGATAAAAAAAGTTATTAAAAAAATAAACAATTCTGAGTATAAGTAAATTTACTCACTTTAAGTGCTAAGTGACATAATTTAAATGTGTTTCTAGATTATCTAAAGATAATCTAGATTCATCATGTAATTTCCCTATAGTATAATACCATAAGTTGAGTTATTCTTACATTTTCCCTAAATAATGTCTATAAACTATGTCAGGTACAGGAATTACAGGTTTCAAAAACAGTATACTCCAAAAAATACCAGTCTTCAACAATGGAATCACAACACATGAGATTGGCCACTTTGGAAAGCAGTCTCTTCCAAGAGGTAGCTTGCAAATGAAGACAAGGTTTCTTTCCAGGAAGCTGACAGGTTTCCTGAGTCTCACAGGCTCACAGGCTAGAAAATTGCAGCACTGGACCTACTTGTGGTAATGGTGCACAATTATCTTGAGGCAAACTGATACAAAGAACATTATACTAAGTTGGGGGTGGGGTTTTTTTTACTATAGGGATCCCACTTTTGACAAGGAGAGTAATAACAAAGGAAGGAAAAAGTAATAACAAAAGAAAAAAGTTGAAAGGGTTTTTCTTGACCTGGTATATTTTCCTTTTAAAGACTATTAGGAACATCTTAAAATTAACTACTGAATATTTACACGAACAATAAGAATTATGTCATAACCCAACTATTTTTGAAACTACTTTTAAGTTCCAAACCCCAGCACACATCAATTGTATGAATTAAATTTTTTTTTATTCAGAACCTGTATCTTTTTTTTTAAGACTGGTATAAACAAAAATAAAATACAAACAACTCGTTATTAACATAATAGCTGCAGTTACTAACTGCAAAGATACAGTAAAAAGGAGTCATACTAAATGTTAATGTTCTTGCAAGAGAATTAACCTAGTCACCTTATGGTAGCAAATTCTGGCAAGAAATGATAAATTCATTTCTTATTAAAAGTACTTAAATAATTACCAAGATTATCAGTTGGGCCACAAATAAAGCAGCAGTTTATTTTAAAGAGCCCTTACCTTTCTCTTATTTTCCTAAAAAATCTGCCACTTACAGGTAACTATTAATCTGAGACAGTTGTTCAAACCAGATTTCTTCCTAGAAATTCACATCTTAACTTTATAGATAGTAAACTTACACTTATCTTCCCTTTCCAGTCCTGAAGCTAAAACACTTTTGTAAAAGGAACAATCTAAAATCATTTCATTGATCTTGGTTCTTACTTTCCTCTACCTCGTTTTCATTTTCTTCTATTATTTGTTCTTCCTCCTCATCACCAAAAGTCTGTTCCTGCATGGTGGTGAAGGAGAGAGACCTAGCAGCCACTTCTGCTGCGAGGCCAGCAGTGAAGGTAAATTCTGGTGACAGCTGGAGCCATGCCAACCTCTGCTTGATGGAGGGCTGCAAGGAGTCCTTGGGAGTTGGAGAGACAGTGGCCAGGCCATCTCCAACGGCCTGTGGAGATTCGTCCTCACTCTCACACTGGTAGCACATTGCTTCTTCAGGCCCTTGGAGGAAGACTTCATTTGCAGAATTGTCTTTATTTTTATCCTCTTGTTGATTCTCACATAAATACTCAGTCCTATTTATTTCATTGTCATTTGTGGAGGGCTTACTACTATTTTCCTCTTCAGTATCATTTTTACTGACTTTTCCCATATCTGAATTCACTGACGGTTCTGAATTACTTATGGGTTCCACTGGGTCTACAGGAGACAAGGATTTCAACACAGCTTCAAAGGAAAAAAAAAAAAAAAGAGAGAGAGAAAGAGAGAAAAGGAAAGAAAAAAGAAAAATAATAACTAAGAACCCTGCAAATGATTTAAACTTTAATTTAAACTCCCAGTAACTTTTTTCTTAAAAAGAACAATAAATAAATAAAATTTATTAAAACTTTCTAGTAAAAGCAATAAAAATTTATAAGTCTAGGTAACTTTATAAGAAATAAAATGTCTAAGAAATGGAATGAGATGGAGATTTGATGAAGAGTTTTTTAAGCTATCATCTTATTCAAAAGCAGTGGTTCTCAAAGTGTGGTCCCTGAACCAACAAGGTCAGTCATCACCTAGGAATCTGTTAGAAGCAGAAATTCTTGGGCCCGATCTCAGTCTACTAAATTGGAAACTGTGGAAGTGGGGACCAGCTATTTTTTACAAGGCTCCACTTGATTCTGATGCACACTAAAATTTGAGAACCACTATTATTAAAGAATGAGCAGAGTGGTTTTCACTGAAAATGTGTTCAATAAAAGGCCTAAAGTGACCCAGATAATAATTGCATCTTCAACATCTATATATATTTACAAGTTAAACAGCATGGAAAAAAATATATAATTTAACTTACTTGCCAACCACCTAAGAAGACCCTAATAGAAGTAAAGTCACACTTCTACACATTTTGAAGCGCCACAGAAAAATACAAACAAAATGAAATTTGCATTCAAGATCAACTACGGAACAAAGCATAATACATAAACATATATCCATACGGTAGAAGTTGTCCTTGCAAGGAAAATGAAGTTTTATTTAGGCCCCTCTTGATGTTAGTAGGCAGTGGGTTGCTTGCTAGGCAGTCTCTCCTCCCAGCATGAGGGGTTAGTACAATACAATATAATATGAAGCATGACGGAAGGAAAAAAGTGCTTCTTGAAGATCTGGCGTGTGTTTAAAAAATATTTTTGTAAAACGTGTCCATTTCCAAGAAACATCCCTATGCTGCAGTAACTCCACTAGAGAAGCAGCAACAACAGAAAAAAATGGCCACAGCAGGTTCCAGTGTAGAATTTCCCTCTCTAATTCCATTCGGACTTTACCCCTGTAGGCAGAGATGAAAACAACTCTGGAAGACGTACTGAAATTTTTCATGGGAAAAGCATTTTATGGTATCAGCAGTTTTATTTTAAAAAACTACACAGCATTATTGCCTTTTCAAATGCAAACTGCATCAAAAGCACATACCTGAAAATGAGACCCATTTGCCCATAATGTTAATAGGTAATTTTAAAACTATGATTAGAAAATACTCAATAATAAAAGATACTAGCCTATATACAATGCTATTTTCAGTATTTTGCACATTTTTTAGTTTATAAATATGCCGGTTCTTAACAAATGTAACATATTAGAAGTTGACTGATATTCATGATTATTGTTAATTGAATGGGGGGATATAATCAGCACAAGGGGAGGATCAGTTGACAAGCTTGTGAGAATATAGGCTTTTTTTTTTTTTTGGTAGTACTGAAGATTGAACCCAGGGCTTCATGCATGCCAGGCAAGTGCATTACCACTGAGCTACATTTCCAGCCTTTTAAAATTTATTGAGACAGAATTTTACTAAGCTGCCCAGGCTGGCTTTGAACTTGTGATCTTCTTGCCTAAGGCTTCCTAATAGCTGGGATGATGATATGCATTTTTGTCTCCTGATTTATATGCTATGGGTACAGCAATAAACAGTGCCTGGCTTATAATAGGTACTCAATAACTACTTGTTGAATGAATAATTTGCTAAATGAATACTGTGAGGGATAATAAAGTCCCTATTTAAGGAGACTATAATTTAGTTCCAGAGACAAAAAACAAAACAAAACAAAACAAAACACCTGAACACATAGAAAGTAACAGTACCTAAAACATAACACCATTAATCTCTGATTTAGGTAGGCCCGGCATATGAACCAGCATATTACAGAAACTCTCCTTCTGCTTCTGGAAAGCCCTTAATCATTTCCCTTTTCTGCTATGCTTTGATGCTCAAGTCTTTCTTTGCCTCTCACTACAATGCCTCTCTAGTGTGAGGTTCCACAGAGCTAGGAGAGGTAGGAGGGCTAGAACAATCAGAATTTAGAGGAGAGACTGGTAGACAGGGCAGCCTTATAGAGACAGAATTCTTGGTAAAGGATTTGACATAAATTTTCTTTAAGAATAAAAATAGTTGGTGGAATTATATCTAATTAGCTGAACATAAATTGAGGAAGATTATCTTCTCTAGAAACTGTGAGAAATATATTTGGACATGATGGATTCTTAAGATGAACAGGCTGATACTTACTGTAAGAGGGAGCCACTATAGCTTTTAAGATAAAGCAATTATCAATGTGCCATTTGAGAATTATCTGGAAAGAGCTTGTAAGATAGCTTAGGAAAAAAGGTACTGGAAATTGAAGTCAACTAGTTGACTATAAAAGACTATTATAATGTACAAGCATAATCTAGTAAGGATTTCAGCTATAAAGGGGGCTGATGGTGAGGAAGAGAAAAGTTAAAAGCATGAAATGTCGACATGGACCAGGGAGAAAAGGAGGGCTCAGAAGAGGAGAAAACCCTAAGGAGCATTCCAGAAGTACAGGCAATCTATATACTACTTCTAGTGAGAAAGGGAGAGGCAGGCAATTGATTTTGAGGGTCCATAAAGATACTTCAAAATGGAAGGGAAGTCCCACTCTAGCTTGTTGGAAATCACAGGAATCAATACAACTAGCAATTAGTCAGAATGATCAAACTGTCAACAATCAAGCCTTCCCTCACTCCTTGCCCTGACTTTTCTGAAGCATGACTGAAGGAAAGAAAGGTGAGTAATGTGAAGAAGCTTAAGCTAACCTTTGGTTTTATTCCCATTCACATAGAAAACTTCCTCCCCTTCTGTCTGCTGAAACACTCAGGTCACTTAAGTGACTCTAACTGGCCTAGGCCTTAACATACTTTTCAATAGTAAACACAGTTATTAATTTTGTGTTTCAACAAGTTATTTTTAATACAGAAAACAGTTCCAAATTTCAATTCACTAAATTTGAAAACATTTTATTTAAAATATTCCAAATTGTTTAATGTAATGTCCATTTCAAAAAAAATTTAGTAAAAAATTAAATAACTGATAGAAAAGTCTAATTTTATATTTCTAGTATGTTTACATACCTATTTTTATTGATCAAACTGATTTGCTTCTAGAAGAAAAAGTACTACGTTTATTGGTAGTTACCTAGAATTTAAGCCATAAGAATTAGTTACAGTAAGATTCATGGTGTAAGAAAAAAGAATCCCCTTCATTGAAATAAGCTTTTACTCTGAAGTCAGTGCTTACCATGATCGCTAAAGAGAAGTTGCTTCCATTTCTGTCTTTCTGCCTCCGAAGCTTTAAATCCAAGCACAGATTTTAATTCTTGCAGTACCCTCTTGGATTCTTCCTGCTCACGCTTCTGTCTCTCTTTGTCTTCTTGAGACAAGTAATAAAAATCATCTTTTCTGAAATCACTGTCCATATCTATATCATCTACATAAGCTTCTAATTCCTGAAAATGAATAAAAGAAAAAGCATTGTACTCCAGACAGTTTTCTAGCAGCATTTATTTATTTGTAGCTACATATCTCTTGAGTTAAAAAATGAGGACTTGGGGGTATACAGTTCATTTGGTAAAGTGCTTGCCTCACATTCACAAGGCCCTGGGTTCAATCCCCAGCAACACACACACACACACACACACACACACACAAACACACACACACACACACACAAAGAGGACTTGCTCTTGGCATAGGTCATTAAAGCATAGTTGAACAAAAATAGGGGGAAAAAGAACAAAATTTTAAAAAGATCTATAGATTAATTGAAGTATTCAAAAAGCTTAACAGTTGATTCTAAAAAAGGGTTTAATAACACCCATGGTTATTTTTCCATGCCTGATAACCACACTACAGATATGGTTAAAATTATGGTTTTTTTGCTATGGAGAAACCAACCAAAACTAGGACTGACAATGTGACAGTTAACGTTGTTCTTATGAGAAATATCTATGGTTCTTTCTGACTTCCCAGGAAGTCAGAATACTCTTGCTAGAATTAGGGATCACCCCATTTTATTGTTCTCCACATCTCTAAGACCAGAGGGTAGAATATTTACTCACGCAGCTTTCCTTGCAGTTAAGATTTAGGCAAATGAATGGGATCCTCTAAAGAGATAGATCTGAATTAGAAGTTTGTTACAAAAGAAGCAGGCACCTGAAGAAGGCCATTCTGGCAAGGATGTCAACAGATAATGTTCTGGGAGGGAGTGATTCTGAGGGTAGGTTTTACTATTTGGCATTGAAAGAACAGGAGGCAATGTCAGTGCCCCTGGGCTAAGCAATGAGGTCTTCAATGGAACAGTTCTTTTTGAGTGAGTTTGGCTGTTAACCCCAGCCTGGCTCAAGCCTGTTTATCTAGTCTTCTGAAATGTCCTGTAAGCTAGTTAATGGTTTTAAATAAATTATCTGTCTGTTAAACTAGCTAATTTGGTTTCCATTTATAATAAGAAAATGAAAGATAATATGACTGAAGGAAATTTTACTTAGACTGAACAAGAGAAATCTTTGACTAACTAATGCAACCATTAAAAATGTGTGGTATAACATCCATGAAGTCAAGTGCACAAATCTCAAGGTATAGATTTTTACACATGTATGCATATTAGCAACCACCACACAAATTAAGATAAAAATGTTTCCAGGATTCCAGAAGGCAACTTTGGTCAAACACTAATCTTTATTGTGTTTAAGCACTTTAAAAGTCTCTATGAAGTGGACATTTGGACAAGAAATCTGGTGGTTTCAAGGAATTCAAATCCAGGGGATTAGGAACTAATGCCTCTGTATAAATTCAATAATTTATATTGTGATCTTGAAATTCATTAGAAACAGAACTGCAATCAGCTATTTGACAATTATGTCACTTAAAAGAAAGGATGGTGGGATGGAGTTGTAGCTTAGTGATAGAGCACATGCCTCACACGTGTGAGGCCCAGGGTTCAATCCTCAGTACCACATAAAAATAAATAAATAAATAAATAAATAATAAAGATATTGTGTCCATCTACAACTAAAATATATTAAAGAAAAGAAAGAAAGAAAGGATGGAAAAGAAGGAAGGAAGGAAGGAAGGAAGAAAGGCAGGCAAACTTTGTATGTGAAACTCTTTGGAAGTAATAAAGGGTAATTTTCCCTCTTACCTGCTCCTCGGGGATTGGATCTTTGTCTGCAATGTGTAGAGTAGGCTGCATCAAAGGTACTACAGTACAATGTGGGTTTTCACAGGCTACTTCAGGCTTTCCTTTAAAAGGTGGAGGGCAGAATAAAGATGAGAATCAGGCCATCCACAAATGAATGGATATATAGCAAAAATATCCCTGATACTAAAACTTTGTCAATTTCATAGTTCATCTTGTTCTAAATTTTATCACAAAAAAATCAAAGATACTAAAGTTAACAACACCAGCAGATTTACAACTGAGTTAAATTAAACTTTTGGAGAAGAGGACTGGTTTTTTCTCTTCTTTGCCTCACAACAGTATCTGATACACAGTATAAATACTATTGAACCAAAAAAATCTGTTCAAAGAATAGGAACGGTCTTAAAGACAGATCACCACTTTTTCCCCTAATGCTAAGGATGGAACGTAGGGCCTCACACATGACAGGCAAGAAGCGCTCTACCACTGAGCCTCATTCCAGCTTCCAAGATACTACTATCAATAACGATAAAGAGGAACATTCAACAATGTGCTGATAATCTAGCTCTCTAACAAAGCAAACATCCAATTCATAGCACTTGCTGATTTCTAATCTCCATGGCCAATTTTAAGCTATAAATGGTGTTCAACCAGCTCAAAGAATATTTAATACTCCATGGAGAACCTGCTCCAGCATGTAATCCATTTAATAAAAATCTACCAAGTACCAATCATAAGCTCAACAGTGAATTTACAGTCCTGGGAGAATAAGAGGTATATGTATGCTCTATTGAATTTATTTGAAGGAATTTTTACTTTAGCATATCAGTAAAACATTTGGGGGAAAGGAGGGGGTATCTCTCAAGTTTCAACTTCATCTTTTTCTCCTCTTTGGTCTTATACAAACCTAATCATGTGTTTGCATTTCCTTATATTATACTTATTTTTTTCCTTTTTTTTTTTTTTTAAAAAAAAAACATTTAGTGAACACAATATCTTTATTTTATTTTTAAGTGATGCTGAGGCTCGAATCCAGAGCCTCACACATGGTAAATAAGTGGGCTACCTCTGTGCCACAACCCCAGCCCATATGCTTATTCTTTTTCTGTGAAAAGTTTGAGGTGGAAAAATAAAATTAACCACCAACAAGCAGCCCAACTAAAACAAGAGGCCTTTGAATGGATTTCTCTGATATTTACAACCATTATCTAAAATTATACCTTAAAAATTTTCTTTGAACTCCAGATTTTTAACCACATGTTCATGGAAAAAACTTCACATAGTACAGAAGGGTATAAAATAAAAAAAGTTCCCTGATCACTTTATCCCTCAATTCTACTTCCTGAGAGCAGGAATGATTGTTAAAGACCTTATATTAAAATGCTGCTTTGTTTAAATACAGTCTGCGGTGCTTTCACACTACTAAAGGAGCTGAATAGCTGCAACAGACACCAGATGGCCTACAAAACAAAATATTTGCTGCCTGGTCTTTCACAGAAAAAAAACTGCAGACCCCTGTGCTGGAGCAGTTTCTCAAATTTTAATGTGCAAACACACGATCGGATCTTGTTAAAATGCATATTGATTTAAAAAAATCAGGGATTACACTATAACAATCTGAAGGCCCCAGAGGTTATGAATGTTAAGAATTTTAGATAATGTGATATTTTTAATAATGGGAAACTATTGTTTTCTGGAGGTTCTTTTCTATTGTAATTCTCTTTTAATGCTAGGGACTGAACCCAGGTTCTTGAACATAGTAAGGAAGTACTCTACCACTGAGCCACACCCCAACCCTCTATGGCAATTCTTAAGTAATGCCAATGTAAAAATATGAAACCACATTGAGTATTAGAAGAAATCAGGAGGGAATTTGTAAAATAAATCCAAAATAAAGAATCTTTTAAACTATGATATAAAAACCCATAAGAAACAAAAAAAGTAAGAATATCTTTATGGGCTGGGGATGTGGCTCAAGCGGTAGAGTGCTCGCCTGGCATGCATGTGGCCCGGGTTTGATCCTCAGCACCATATACAAACAAAGATGTTGTGTCCGCCGAAAACTAAAAAATAAATATTAAAAAATTCTCTGTCTCTCTTTAAAAAAAAAAAAAAAAAGAATATCTTTATAGGGAAAACCTATCATAAACAAAAACCAAAAGTTACATGATAAACCAGGAAAACTGTTGCATTTTATTTCACAGAGGATCATTTCACTAACACATAAAAGAGCTTCCACAAATCAATAAGAAAGTGGGCAATCAAAATAATGGACAAAGTGTATGGATAGATAGCTGTCAAGATGGGAATTACAAATGGCTCCTAAACACAGGAAAAGGCTGAAAACACCATAAGCATTCATTAAGAGATTTAATAAATGGTACATAATGCAGCTGAATATGCTGTCAATTTGAAAGAACAAGATATTTAATAATTTTAATATATAATATAATAATTTAACATGCAATAATATATTAATTATAATAATTTAATACATAATATTATAATAATATATAATGATGTAATAATATTTAACAAGATATTTATAATGAATTTTAAAATAGTAATATTTGTTTATATTAACATATGTATAAAATCTTTAGAAGGATACAGGAGAAACTGGAAGAAGCAGTTACCTATAGGGAAGGCAATCAAGTGGTTGGGGCGACTTCATAGAAACTTCATTATCACCTTTCTACTCTTTTGTGCTTTTAAAATTTTAAGGATATAAGCACCCTATTTTTTATGAAATAAATATTCAAAGAAAATTTTAAGAATGATATGGTCAACTAAAGTATCAACTGGTGGGAATCAGTCAGATACCAATGAGGAACTAACTTGTAGCTGGCAAGAGGTAGCCTGTATGAATTGTCTGAACGCTGGGGATAAAGAGCCAGCAAGGAATGGCAAGATGCTGAGACCAGAGTTGGAAAGACTCTTGGCTGGCATGGGCTGGTATAGTCAAAGCAAGATAGTCCAGAATGGGAAGAACTCTGAGAAGGTTTGAGTTAGTGGCCATGTAGTTTATGAGACAGCCCACAGCGTCAAGTGATTAGTTTTATACAAAGGGACTGAGTTAAGTAAATATTTTGAAGAAGATGGTAGCCAAGTTTTTCACAATCAGGGAAGGCAGGTACAAATATGGAAAGGCAGAGGACAGAATAAACCATGTACTGTTGAAATTGAATTAGAGGTATTAGAATGACTCATGGTTTATAACAAACATGGACAAATAGATATAGAAATAGATGTGTCTATGTGTCCATATATACATATACAAATTTTGTAGTTCCATCCATACACTGAAAGGGTATAAAAGCAGTAACATTCCAGGGGCAAGATGTATACCTAGCCCCCAGATTTTGGTTTCTAAATGCCATTCTCTGTTAAAAAGGACTAGGGTTTCTTAGAGACATGGCTGATGTCAAGGGTAGTGCAAGGAAAGTACAAGAAAGTAATGGAAGTGCTCAAAGAATGACACTGTTACAAATCAGCTCAAACAGGCTGCCTCTGGTCAAATCTTGGACAAATTGAGCAACAAAATCATAATAGTACTGAGTTATGATTCACTGGATAAAATTAGAATCCATAAGTGTTTACTGATATAAATAAGTAAATGTGTGGGGAAAGGGGATATTTTATCTTACAGTAGCGTGCCAACTAATAAATGTAAAAGGAAAAATAGAACTAGAAAATTACCAATTGGCAACCATCACAAAAACACTGAATTCAAGCAATGACTAAAGCAAATGGATCCAAATAATATAAGCTAATTTATTTCATTCTCTTTAAAAAATTCACTTTTTGGCATATAATTTTATGAGTTTAGTAAATTACATAGTCATAGAACTACCACAACCAAAATACAGAATTGTTCTATCACCCAAATAAAAACCTATGCGGGCTCTTTATAACTCATTCCTCCCTCCATCTCTAATTCCCAGCAACCACTGATCTGGTTTCTGATCCTCTGCAATTTTAATAATACCATATAAATGAAATAATATAGCATAAAGTGGTTTCAGTCTTGCTTCTTTCACTTGGCATAATGCTTAGAGATTCATTCACACTATTACATGCTTCACTCCTTTAATCCCTGAGTAGCTTTCTATTGGATGGATGAATGTAACATTTTATTCAGCAACTGAAGGATAAATGCCCTATAGTTTTTACTAATTACAAACAAAGCCACTGTAAATATGTATGTAGTTTTGTGAAAACTAAGTTTTTGTTTTATTTATGTATTTAGCAGTGCTAGGGCTGGAACCCAGGGCCTTGCATGCACTAGGCAAGCACTCTACTACTGAGTTACACTCCCAGCCTATGAACAAAAAGCTTATTATTTTTTGTTCCTTTGAAATGGGGTCTTATTGTATTACCCAAGCTGCTCTTCAGCTTCTTATCTCAAGTGATCCTTCTGCCTCAGCCTCCCGAGTAGCAGAGATTACAAATACACACCACTGCACCTGGCTGAACATGAAGGTTTGATAGCCTTAGCTAAATACATAGGAATAATATTTTTGAGTCATATGGGGTATATGTATTAATAGTGAGTAAAATTTTGATAGAAAGGCTATATTTATACAACCTCTAAGTATTTCTTTCTTCTTCTTCTTTTTTTTTTTTAAGAATTTAATCTTTATTTTTTGCTGTTGTTGTTTTAATGTGTGCCAAGGATCAAACCCAGTGCCTCACTGATGCTAGCCAAGCGCTCCACCACTGAGCTACAACCCCAGCCCCTCTAAGTATTTCTTCACAAAATATTTATCATGAAAGATTTTAAGAACAGGCTAAAGAGTAACAGAGAACACAACAACTAAATGTGCACATGATCTAGATTTAGACATATTAAAAAGATAACTGGTAAGATATGAATAGATTCTGAGGATTAGATGACAATATAACATCAGTGTTAATTACCTGGTCTTGATGGCATACTAAAGTTACGTATGAGAATGTCCATGTTTTTCAAAATTACAAAATCATTATCCAAAGTACATGCATGAAGACACGAATTGGTGTGAATATACTTTGTATATAACCAGTGATAGGAAAAATTTGTGCTCTATATGTGTAATATGAATTGTAATGCATTCTGTTGTCATATATAAATAAAAAAATTAATTAAAAAAATCTATTCTTTTTAAAATTATTTTGTTTATTTATTTTTATGTGGTACTGAGGATGGAACCCAGGTCTCAAATGTGTGAGGCGAGTGCTCTACCGCTGAGCCACAACCCCAGCCCCCACCCCTCCTTTTTTTTTACAGAAGTATTTAGGGTGATGGGACTTCATGTCTGCAACTTACTCTTCTATTGTTCAGAGTAACACCACTCTCAAAAGAATTATCCAAACATACAGACCCATACAAAGAAAAAACAAATGTGGTAGAATGGCAACAACCAGGGAATCTGGATGAAAGGTATTTTGAACTACTCTTACAATTTTTCTAAAAATTCGAAGTGATTTTTAAATAAAACACAAAAAAATGTGACTGACTAAAGCACTTGTTTCTTAAAACATTCGTTTTATTTAAATTTGTATAGCCATGGCCACTAGGAGGGTTGAATGGGATATACTTTTATTTTTTGGTGCTGGGAATTGAACCCAGGGCCACCTGCATGTTAAGCACATGCTCTACCATTGAGCTACCCTACCCTCTTAGTCAAGGATGCTCTTTTAATACCACAAATATTTCTGTATTTCTCCTTATAGAATATGTACTCAAAAGTTCTAGAATAGAAAAATTAATGTATTTGATCACTTGCAGATATTAAAATTCTTTAGTAGATTTATCCTTTGGAGAAAAAAATTATGAACTACAATTATTATTACATTTAGATATAAAGTAATATATAAAAAAGGGCTGGGGCTGGGGCTCAGTGGCAAAGCACTTGCCTCACACATGTGAGGCATTGGGTTTGATCCTCAGTACATAAAAATAAATAAACCAAATAAAGGTATTGTGTCCATGTATAACTAAAAAATATTTTTAAAAAATAAAAATAAATAAACAATAAAATAAAAGGTATTCTATCCATCTACGAAAAAAAAAAAAAAAAAAAAAAAAAAGCAGTTTGGTGGAAAAACCTCAAGACTGCTTCTCTTACCTCCCAGTACTGGGGATTAAACCCAGGGCCTCAAACATGTTAGGCAAGTGCTCTAACACTGAGTTGCATTCACAGGCCTTTTTATTTTGAGACACTTCTCTGCTAAGTTTCATAAGCTTGCCTTGAACTTGCAATTCTCCTGCCTCAGATGACCCTGCCCTGTGAACCCTGTAGCTGGGAATACAGGCATGAGCCAGCCATAGCACTCAACTTCAAGACTGCCTTTTTATGCCAGGCATGGTGGAGCACACCTGTGATCCCAGTGACTTGAGAGGCTAGGGCAAATTAGAGAAGTATCAAAAGTTGGAGGCCAGTCTTGATCAACTCAGCAAGGCCCTAAGCAACTTAGGGAGACACTGTCTTAAAGTGAAAAATAAAAAGGGACAGGGATGTGGCTCATTGGTAAAGTGCCTCTGGGTTCAGTCTCTAATGTCAAAAAACAAAACAAAACAAAAAGGATTGTGTTTTTACCTAGCATCACAAAGTGATCTGATATATTACCATTAAATAATGGTGTTTAATACACGTGGACCCATAAAAATGAATATGTAGCACTATTATATATAATTTATATATTATTTCTGAATAACTGATGTAAGTATCTTAAGATAACTTAAGTATGAGGACCCTAACTATCAAACTCATTATTTTATCCTAAAGGTAACTTTTATTACCCTAACTGTAAGTGTCTTTAGAAGTTCTGATAATAGAAAATACTAACAAAATTTATCTCTTCATTTCAGTTTTTATAAAAGGAGACACAATTCACTGAATGTTCTAAATTCAGAATAAGAAGCTGGGCACGGAGACACACGCCTGCAATCTTAGCAGCTCAGGAAGTTGAGGCAGGAGGATCATAAGTACAAAGCCAGCCTCAGCAACCTAGGTAGTCACTAAGCAACTTAGCATGACTCTATCTCTAAATAAAATATAAAAAGGGCTGGAGATGTGGCTCAGTGGTTAAGTGCCCCTGGGTTCAATTCCCAGTACCACATACACATACACAAAAAAGAGCCAAGCCTTTGAATTCAGTGTCAAGTTGTACATATAAATTCAAATTTTTTTTTTTTTTTTTTTTAGTAAACTAAGAAATTTTGTGGTCAGTTTCATCATGCAGACAAGAAATCCATCTAATAAAATTCCACCAGAGTGAAATGTGCATGTTCAATATACAGAGCAGGAAAATCTCTCACAGGTACCTTTTTTATCTGTATTTCTCCGTAGCAGTTTGTCCACCTGAGAAATGGCTTCTTCCCAGCAATTGTTGCTTGCTTGAACATGGGGCTCAATCAACTTTAACTTCTGTTCTAGGATTTGATAAGCCTCTGACACTAGTTCTTGTGTTTCTTTAGTACAAACAAGCTTTTCAAGTTCATCTTCAAGAATTATAACCCTGGGCAATAGAGAAAAATAGGAACAGACTTCTAAAATATGAAATGAAAAATTTATTTTTCATAATAAGGTTTACTTAAAAAATAAGGTTTACTTAAAAAAAATCAAGCTTATTGGGCTGGGGATGTGGCTCAAGTGGTAGCGTGCTCGCCTGGCATGCACAGGGTGCTGGGTTCGATCCTCAGCACCACCTTAAAAAAATAAAATAAAGATGTTGTGTCCACCGAAAACTAAAAAATAAATATTAAAAAAAAATTCTCTCTCTCTTAAAAAAAAATCAAGCTTATAAGATTAAAAAAAGGAATGAAGATGAATGGTGGTGATGGTTACACAGCAATGCGTATGTATTTGATGCCACTGAACTGTACATTTAAAATGGGTAAATGAGGCTGGGGTTAGAGCTCAGTGATAGAGCTCTTGGCCAACCCACATGAGGCTCTGGATTTGATTCCCTAGCACACCCTCCAGCAAAAAAGTCTTTTTTTTTTTTTTTAAATCATGTATTGATTAAAAAATATTTCTTGGGACTGGAGTTGTGACTCAGTGGCAGAGCACTTGCCTAGCAGTGTGAGGCACCAGGTTTAATCCTCAGCATCACATATAAATAAATAAAAAATAAAGGTACATCAACAACTAAAAAGTGTTTAAAAATATTTCTTACATGCATACTAGTCATTTTATGAGCTATAAAGATAAATTAGACCCATCTCCTACTTATTAAAAATTAATAACTGAAACAGGAAAATTATCATATATATAAAAGTACAATATGTATAAAAAGTTAAAACACTTTATTTTCACTTTACACATAAGGAATTAGGTTCAGAGAGTTAAATAAACTTGCCCAGAGTCACAAAGCTGGTACTGCTGGTTTGAATCTAGTTCCCAAAAGATAACACAACAGAGACACAGATAGTCATACGAAATTCAGATGAGAGGAAAATTATGACCAGCTATGGGCACAGATGGGGAACAGCTAAGGAAGAGATACTTTGAGGAAACATTGAAGGATGGATAATTTTGTGCTTTTACAAAAAGTAAATGGAACATGGGAAAGGGCATTTACACAGTTTTGGCAGGACTGAAGGAAAGGAATGAGAAATAAAGATAGAAACTTGGACTGTGGCCAGATTATGGCTACCCTTTCCATAGAATGTTTTGTATAGACTTTAAGCTGCTGTACTTGGAAACCAGTGAAGATTTTCAGTTAAATGAGAAAGCAAATACATGCCTCGGCAAACTTAACCTGGCAGTGCACACTGTGGAGGTCAATGCCCCGGTGTAGGTAAGAGGCAATATGGTCTGACAGGGAGGCATGGCGAGTGGGAAGAGCCGAGGGGACAAGGGAGAGAGAGCAGTGAAACACAAAAAGAGGGTTTCAAAATATGAAACATAAAATAATTTTTTAAGATAATACTTTTAAAAGTGGTGTATAACAGAACTACAGAACAAATCATATAATAATTTGTGAATGATATATTTTCTAGTTCAAATAGTTAGAAAGATTGGATATAGTAGTATATACAAAAATTACATTTCAAAACAGGACACATACCTCCTGTATATCCTACAATTCCTACCCAGGGTACCAAGCCTCTTTTCTGTATTCATGTCCACCCATGGTAGCACTCTTCCTTCCCTAAGTCATCTTCCTTCCCTTTAATGCATTTCAATATACCCAGTGTACTTCTGATTCTATTCCCCAAAATTAATTCTTCGGACACTCTGGCTTTGCTAATATAACCTTTTCATGGAAATCTTATTTTTCTCTGTTATTGATCCAACCTCTACCCACTCAAGTGGAGAGAGCCTTATCTCCCATGTTCCTTGCTAAGAATTGGGTTAGCAGTTACCTGCTTTCTTAGAACAGCAGATATAGAACACTAGAACACTCTACCTCATGGCTTTTTCATTTTCCTTAGGAGCTTTATATCTGACTATCCCAGCTCTCCAACTGATGGGTAAAACTTATCTTCTCAAAATGTCTTTCTGACCTTAAATTTCTATCCTCTATATACATCTTATCTTTCCTCATTCCACTTAAACTAGGGTTTTCATTTTATTGATATATCAAGTCCTTTTGACCCATTTTCTTATCTTATAAAATTAATTGCTGTCCTTCTACTATTTCTTGCCTGGTAATCTGAGTCAAAGACATCAACTATAATCTATGAGTTCAATAAATTCCTATGACCTTCCTGAACACCAACACAACAAGAACTCAATCATCCATTTGATCCAGTCCTACAGTATGGACATTTAACTGTTAGAGAAAAGTTGCATTGGAAATGATTATATTCAGATTACATTCTGGTTTCTGTAGTATGGCGGTTATTACTTTCGCCTCATAGATATTATATGCTTTAACTCAGATTTTAAATGTGAAAATTTCCATGCAGAAATAGATGAAATTCAAAGGAAGCCTGGGACTTGTGAAAAAGCAGAATACCCTCACTTATTGGGATACTAAGATATCAGCTATGGCCCCCTTCTCCCTCCGGTGAGAAGTCTACATTACCCCTTTTTAAATAAGCCCTGCTTTATATGCGAAAGAAAGAAAGAAAGAAATAGAGAAAATAGGGTTTTATTTACTTATTTATTTTGTAGGACTGAGGGTTGAACCCAGCCTCAACCACTCTAGGCAACTGCTCTACCACTGATCAATATCCTCAGACCTTTATTTATTTTATTTTGAGGCAGGGTCTCACTAAGTTTTCAGGTAGGCCTTGAACTTGGGATCTGCCTGCCCTGAGATTCCAGAGTTGCTGGGATTACAGAAATGTGTCATGATACCTGGCTGAAAATAGTATTTTTTAAAAATATATTATTTATTTTTTTAGTTGTAGTTGGATACAATATCTGTATTTTACTTATTTATTTTATACCTTTATTTCATTTATTTATTTTTATGTGGTGCTGAGGATCAAACCCAGGGTCTTGCACGTGCGAGGCCAGCACTCTACTGCTAAGCCACAATCCCAGCCCTGAAAATAGTATTTTTTTAATTGATAAAGGTATACCAAAGTAGGACAAAAAAAGTTTAAAATTATGGTAGAACACCCAATATTATGCAAAACAGAAGATCAACAAATATAAACTGTGGGCCCTACCTTTTCCTGTTCAACTGAAGTCAAAAAGTTAGTTCTGTGCCACAGAAAAATTTACAAATCTGCTATAATTTCTTTAGAAAAATAACAACATATAACTCTCCAACTGTGTAATAATGGCTCTTGTACTATTGCAGTGCTGGCAGGTATTCTCTCAGACTGCAGGTTCCAGTTTTAAAACCCTACCTTAAGGGAGTTAAAAGCAGCTCATTTTTTCATAATCTTCTCCATCTCAGCTTTCAAAGACAATGAACACTGGCTTTGTCCTATCTTTCTACGTTTTCTGTTAAAATCAGGAAAAGTAAAAACTATAAGTGACTCTTCAAAGTTAGTAATTATAAATCTTTGTTTCTCTGCTACATTTGTAGCTATAAACCATCCTTCATGCTGCATGTCTCAATTTTGTTTCTTCTTTTTAACTAGGACACAAGCCAACAACTATAATGGCACAAGAATGAAGCTTGCTAATCACAGGGACATTTCCTTAAATGGCCTCTAAACTTACTCATTCAGTAATGCTTTCAGATGCAGTTGCAAGCTGCGTACTGCTGTGTGAACATTATTTAGTTCTTTTGACTTCTGCTGAGTTTTACGCTGGGGTACTGACTGGTGCTGGGTTTCAAAGTACCGGTAGAACTCATAGCTGCGTTTAAGCTCTTCTAAACAGGCAGAATGAGCATGAGGTAGACCTTGAATCACATCAGACAGAATACGATGAGGCAAGAGTGCTGGAGAAAGTAAGGGCCCTGGAGGTGAGTTGGCTGAAGAAAGCAACAGGGCTAACCGTCTGAAGAACTCTGAACTCTGTGCCACCCAGAGTTGAAACAACACCTAAAGGAAAAAAAAAAAAGAAAAAAAAGAACTGACCAATAAAAAACACTGGTAAACATTTAAAACAAACTACAAATCTTCTTATCTGCCTATCTTAACTTTTGGTTTAAAATTTTTACTTTATCTGAAATAATGAATATAGTAAGTTGAAACCAACTCCCTCTTTTTTTAAGTGCAGTTATCTTTATTTCAATTCCTAAGTATATTAGTTTGACCTCAGACATATGTTAGGCATGTCACAAACAGTAGATAACTGAAACCAACATGAATTTTGCTCAAGACATCTAGTTATGTTCTTCTGCAATCCACTTATTAAATAAAAAACATGACTGGTTTTGTTTGGAACTTGGAAAAAGCCAAGTAATATTTTACGGTCATTATGATAAACTTTAACTTCACAGGCCCTGTAAAAAGATTTTCTTTTTGGTAGCTGGAGATTGAATCCAGGGCCTTAAAGCCCTTATTTTCTCATATCTTCCCATATCCGTAACTTTCCTGAATTCTTTAATATCCACAAGTACCTGATGAACTGGGTAGCCTGTTACATCAGCAGTCAATGTTTAAATATGGGGTGACAGAAAAACTTGTATTCCTAATCAATTCTTAGATGATTTTCAAACTCTTACTATTGGAAAAGCACAATTTTCTATTTAAATGACTATTATAAAAAGGAGACAAACGAGCCAATTCATGCAATGATATTCAGACCCTGTTCTAAAAAATAAATCATATTACCAATTCTTATTGCTGAGTAAAGAAACTGAGTATCAGGTCATCAGCTAAAGTTGAATGTTACTCCTCTTCTCCAAGCAAGAGGTATTTAGAATCATGAATGAATTCAAAGCCAACAAGTATAGTGAAAGCTTTACTCTGAAAGCTGAACTAACTCTTAAAATTAGCCAAGAATATTATATATTATTATATATATACCAAATTATGTAGTCATCACACATGGTAACTTATGATCTCAGTATAGCAAGTAACACATATGTGATTTAGTACAGTTCCACCATAGATGAGAGGTGCTGATGAGACACAATATATTTATTAAAAGTGAGTCTTTCTTCATGAATTATTTAACAATTTTTTACACAGAGAAAATACTAGAACTATTACATGTTTTCTTATTTAATTATTAAAACTATTTGTAGCTTGGCGCAGTGGTGCACACCTGTAATCCCAGCAGCTTGGGAGGCTGAGACAGGAGGATTTCGAGTTCAAAGCCAGCCTCAGCAATGGCGAGGTGCTAAGCAACTCAGTGAGACCCTGACTCTAAATAAAAGTACAAAATAGGGCTGGGGATGTGGTTCAGTGGTTGAGTGCCCCTGAATTCAATCCCTGGTACCAAACAAAAAATAAAAAACAAACTGCATTTGTTCATTCAGAAAATACTTATTGAGCACTACAGTGGGTAAGGCAATGTTTGGGGTACTGACAATGCATCTTCATAGGAACAAAAATGAAAAAGAAAATCCCCACCTTGATGAAACTTCATTCAAGTATGGGGTGGAAACAGATAATAATCAACAAGTAAAATATAGTATTTCTTGGTTAATGGAGATATGGGATAAAATACCGTAGAGAAAGGGAATAGCCAGTGTGAACATGTGTATACACAGATGAGAGAGGAAAGGAAAGGGAAGAAAAGAGAGGAAGGGAGTTGGCCAGGAAGGTATCTATTAGCATCACTTGAAAGAACCAATCCATGACACCATCAAGAGGAAAGAGAATTCTAGGGAGCAGGAGGTTTAAGTGTAAATCAGGATGCTCCCTTGGCAGGAGCATCTAAAAGAATAAAGTTGACATAGCAAACTGCTGCTTTTAAAAAGACTAATTTTTACCTAATTACTGTCATATTATATATTTAATCCAAAAACTCAGAAGCATGTGTGTTTTTATCTGTTTATTCTTTGGATAAGTAAGGTGTTCAGAGTAAGAGAACACCCATAATTTATGGGCAACAAGAAAACTTTGACTTAAATCATTTCACAATATGTAGATTCATTTTTAAAATCACAAAACGTAGTACTTTATAGTTTAAAAAACTAGTTAAGGGCTGTGGTTGTGGCTCAGTGGTAGAGTGCTTGCCTGGCATGTGTAAGGCAATGGATTTGATCCTCAGCACCATATAAAAATAAACAAAAGTAAAACAAAACTATTGTGTACATCTACAACTATTTTTTTTTTAATTTAAAAAATCAAGGGGCTGGGGATGGGGCTCAAGTGGTAGCGCACTCGCCTAGCATGTGTGAGGCACTGGGTTCAGTTCTCAGCACCACATAAAAAATAAAATAAAGATATTATGTCCACCTAAAACTAAAAAAATAAATTTAAAAAAATATAAAAAAATAAAACAACAGCAAAAAACTAGTTAAAAACTTAAAAGAGCTGAAAATAGTGGCACCTGACTATAGATAGTATCAAGTACTGGGACAGCTCCTGTACTAGGTATTTATAGGTTTCTTTCAGAAGGTTGTTTTCCAAACACAGGTGCAACATTCCCTATTGCTAAGTGTTCCTGAGGGAATATATATGAACAATAAAAAGATTAGTTCAAAATGTATTTTCTTTAAAGGGCACAATGAAGATTACAAAGGAAAACTGATTCATTTGTAAACCATCTTTCATTAGGTATTTTTATAAAACTTCAGTGTTACTCTTTTGAAAAAGAAGTTTCTTTTAAAATTTAATTTATAAAAATCCATTTTAAAATTCCTTATCTGAGTACAGTGGAAACTATAAAAGGTGGAAAGACCTAAGTTTTGAATATAATAGGAACTTGTAGTAGTTTACAGATATCAAGATAAGGCTTATTCTGGAGCCTGATAGTCCTAACAACTACACAATTATTGAGTTTGGTTACAGATGAGCTATTTGTCAAAATAAGGCAAATATAAAAACGCTGTTATAGCCTGATGTGAAAAACAATATGGATAAGAAAAAGGATCCAGTCATAATTGGCATCATTGGGGGGGTAAGATGGGGAGATAAGGCCAGAGAACAGTCTCACATTTTAAAGCAGGTCATATCACCTGCAAGGTAAAAATTCAGCTAACATTAATTGCTTACTCTATGCAAGGTATAACTGGCAAATATTTTATCCTTTGGAGGTAGGCACTGTAATTATTCCATCTTCATAAATGCAGAACCAATGATTTGTTCAAGGCTCCATAAAGAGGCAAGAGAGAACTAGAGAGAAACCTACAAAAGACTAACTCCATGGGACCCACCTTTTCTCTTTTCTGCCTATATTTTAGGTTTGAACATAGTCAGAATTTAGCAAGCTTTTATTTATTTAAATTAATTAATTTATTTTTTTGGTACAGGGGATTGAACCCAGGAACGCTTTTACCACTGAGCTATATTCTCTATATCACTTCTTTATATTTATTTATTTTTTAAATATTGAAATAGAGTCTCACTAAGTTGCCAAAGCTGGCCTTGAACTTGCCATCCTTCCACCTCAGCCTATTAAGTTGATGGGTTTACAGGCATGTGCCATGCCCCACCACCCCAACGCATGCTGAGTCCTTCTTAAAGAATACTACTTATTACTATTTTTGAATACCCATTATACGACAAGCCTGCTATAGGTATATTGTTTGTCTTGTCATTTAATCTAACACTCGACAAGGAGGATATGGCAACATCCTTTTACAGATAAGTTCAAAGAATAGTTTATTCAAGGTCAAATGATCAGTTAGAATCAGAGCTAATATATAAACTCAGCTCTGCTCAATTTTTTTTTTTTTTTTTTTTTGTAGGGGGTGAGGAGGGTAGTAGGGATTGAACCCAGAGGTACTTAACATCCTTTTACATTTTTTTTTTTAAAGAGAGGGGGGGGGAGAGAGAGAGAGAGAGAGAGAGAATTTTAATATTTATTTTTTAGTTATTGGCGGACACAACATCTTTGTTTTGTATGTGGTGCTGAGGATCGAACCCGGGCCGCATGCATGCCAGGCGAGCACGCAACCACTTGAGCCACATTCCCAGCCCAATCCTTTTACATTTTTAAAATTTTTAGACAGGGTTTTGCCAAGTTGCTTAGGGCCTTGCTACATTGCTGAGGCAGGCTTTGAACTTGTGATCCTCAGCCTCCTGAGCTGCTGGGATCAAAGGAGTACACCATGGCACCTGGCTTTAATTTTCTTCTTTAAGAATTTCTCAGATTGTCCTTTATAAAATACTTTATTTCCTTTGTAGAGTAAAGCATGGTCATGATATTGAATTTGGAAGTGAATGAAATTACCTGAAGTTCTACCACCCCAACAAGTATTATTAATATTTTAATATTTTCTCCTGGTATTTCTTAATATTTTTTTTTAGGTGTAGATGGACACAACACAATGCCTTTATTTATTTTTTATGTGGTGCTGAACCCAGGTCCCGCCTGTACTAGGCGAGCGATCTACCGCTGAGCCACAATCCCAGCCCTCCTGGTCTTTCTCAAAAAACAGAATTCTGGCCACACTGCTTTATATATGTATGTATCCTGATTATTTCACTGGAAACAGATGTTTCTCTAAGACTTTACAATATCTTAATAAGCAAGTCATAGCTATTACTCAGTCTTTCAATATGTGAATCTAGTCCTTTATTGCTGAGCACTTAGGCATTGCTCCATTTTTCGCTATTATATACATAAAGCTTCACTGTATTTAGCATAATTTCCTTAAGAAAATTTTGCAGGGCTGATGATGTGGCTTAACTAGCATGTATAAGGCCCTGGGTTCAACCCCTAGTAGCACCAAAAAATAAAAATAAGATTTGCATAATTATTTTTTTTTAGAGAGAGAGAGAGAGAGAGAGAGAGAGAATTTTAATATTTTTTAGTTATTGTCGGACACAACATCTTTGTTTGTATGTGGTGCTGAGGATCGAACTGGGGCGCACGCATGCCAGGCGAGCACACTACCACTTGAGCCACATCCCCAGCCCCGCTTAAGTATAATTATTGATCTAAAGGATAAAGTATTTAAAAGGCTCTCTCTCTTTTTTTTTTTAGTTATAGATGAACATGATATCTCTATTTTATTTATTTCTTTTTAAATGGTGCTGAGGATCGAACTTAATGCCTCACACATTCTAGTCAAGCACTCTACCACTGAGCTACAACTGCAGCCTCTGAAAAGCTCTTTGTGTGTCAAATTGTATTCTCAAATCAATAAACTTGAGGAAACTGGGAAGAAAATGAGTGTGGTGGCCTACCCAGAGATGATCTTACTTGCCTACAATGACATGCACCTATAATCCTAGCTGTTGTGAAGTTGAGGCAGGAGAATTCCAAGTTTGAGGCCAGACTAGGCAACACAATGGGATTCCCTTCTAAAAAGAAGGAAGGAAGGAAGGAAGGAAGGAAGGAAGGAAAGAAGGAAGGAAGGAAGGAAGGAAGGAAGGAAGGAAGGAAAGAGGAAGAGAGAGGACAGTAGCTAAGACTATAATGGTAGGAGGGGATACAGAAAAAAGTAGGTTAGTTTAAAATACATTTTAAAGAGAGAACTGACCCAAAAATCTGCTGGCTGACTAAATGTGAGAAGTAGGAGGAGAGATAAGAAGGATGGCTTCTAGCTAAGTTGTATGGAGCTATTTATTTAAGGTGGGTTAGAATAAGGGTAAGAATAAGTAAAGGCAAATTTAAAATTTCCCCTGGAAAGGGGAAAAATAAACAGGAGAATCAGAAAGAAAATTGGCGGTCTGGGGCTGGAGACTGAACCCACTGAGTTATACAACTAGCTCCAGAATTAGAAAATTTACATAGAAAAGAAAATTTAAAAGATACAAGTTGATACAGTCCCAAAACAAAATGGATCTTGATAAATGCTGTCAATTTAACTACACTTGCACTTGTTTTCATCTTATCATGTGATTTTTTTAAAGACTAGAAACAAAGAATATTTAAAAAGAAGTTGCTGAATACTAAATACTAAACAGGATTTTCTTTTTTTCGTTTTTGGATTGGGGATTGAATCAAGGGACATTCTACCACTGAGCATATTCCCAGTCTTTCTTATTTTATTTTATTTTTTTTAAAGAAAGAGTGAGCGAGAGAGGGAGAGAGAGAATTTTTTAATATTTATTTTTTAGTACTTGGCAGACACAACATCTTTGTTTGTACGTGGTGCTGAGGATCGAACCCAGGCCGCACGCATGCCAGGCAAGCGCGCTACCACTTGAGCCACATCCCCAGCCCCTTCTTATTTTGAGAAAGTCTTACTAAGGTGCCAGGATAGCCTCACATTTGTGATCCTCCTGCCTCAGCCTCCCAAGTAGCTGGGATTATAGGTGTGTGCCACTCTACCTGGCTAAAAAGGAATTTAGAACATTTGGATTGACTTCTTAAACATACTTCTAAAATCTTACTATGCATATGATTTCTGTAACTTACTTTAACTTGTTTTTCCATGTTATCATTTTTCTTCAATATTTTGCTACTTCTAACAAAGAAGTTCATCAAATGTATTCATTATAACCATTACCAATTCCCCATTATATTAAACTTATAATTTGTTTCCAACATTTGCTGCTATAGTAATATGAACCTGCTTTGGATAAATCTTTGATTATTTCCTTAGATAAGTCTATAAAATTGCTGGAGGAAAGGATACACACTTTTGTGAAGACTGGAATTCACTGCTAAAGTGAATAAATTATTCTCTCACCATTAATGTATGAGGTCTCTCTGATTCATCATTGGTAATGAATATTAACTTTCAATATCCTTGGCAAAATGATTATTATTTTTGTTTCTTTCATCACCAAGATTTAAAATTTTATCATATTTATTAGTATTTGTATTTCTGCTTTGTGAACTGCCAGTTCATTAACCTGATCTGTTTTCTATAAGCTTTGTTTTTTTGTTTGTCTGTTTTTGCAGTGCTGGGGATCAAACCCAGGGCTTTATGTATACCAGGCAAGCAACCTACCACTGATCTACACCCTTTAAGTTTTAGTACTTTAGTACTCTTTATATGGGAAAAATCCAAGCCCTTTGTTATAAATCATTGTAATTTTTTGAGCTTCTTGTAATTAAAATATGCAATATTTGGCCAAATTATGTTATGTGCAGGTATAGACACTTAACAATGAATCCCACTATTAAGTATAATTAAAATGCATCAATTAATAATAAAAGAAAAAAGAAATAGAATTAATTAGTATTTTAGGTTTGAAGTTTAATTTTTATGCAATCAATCATACCCTTTCATGTGGATTTTACTATATGAAAAATCTTTTCCTTAATATACGAAATATAAAAAAAATCTGAGGGACTTTTTTTCAAGGGATGATATAGTTTTTTTTTTCAGTTGTAGATGGATAGCATGCCTTTATTTTATTTGTTTATTTTTATGTGATGCCAAGGCTCGAACCCAGTGCCTCACACGTGCTAGACAAGTGCTCTGTCACTGAGCTACAGCCCCGTCCTAAGATATAAATCTTAAATGCTTTGTCCATGTTTGTTTAAACAAATGGCTGACCATAAAAATCACTCGTACTGGCTTTCTATTAAAGTAATTCACTTATTTCCAAGCTCGAATTTAAGGTATTTCTTATATAAAGAATTTTAAGAATTTTGATACAAAACATAAATTTGATCTGTATGATTCTCTGAGTTTTTAAAAACAGTGTCACAAACATCATTAACATATTTATGATGATGATATCCAGCAAACAAGGAAGGTAAACAAATACACCCATTTATGTTCAGAAAGCACAGGTATAATCCAAGTGTATCTGTCTTTTCTTCAGTAATTTTCTTCTGCAAATGGATTACCTTTAATGCAGGTAGGCTGAAGCCATCTGTAAGGTTATGTGCTTCCTCTTCTGAAATCTGCTCTTCACTAAGTCCAAGGCCCAGCTCCTTAAAAGGCACCACACAGATGTAGTTGGTAACATTGTCACTCTCAGAGTTCAGGGGGTAGGTTAAATCAGGTTAAGGCAATCAACAAAGCCTTTTCATTAAACCATAAAAGGAACAGTCAAATTGTTAAAAACTATGTTTACTAGTCTATAGTGTGAACTTTTTTAAAAAATATATTTTAAATTATTGATGGACCTTTATTTTATGTATTAATTTATTTATATGTGGTGCTGAGAATTGAACCCAGTGCCTCACACATGCCAGGCAAGCGCTCTACCACTGAGCCACAACCCTAGCCCCGATGTACTGTGAACTTTTGCTGGAGATTTATATCAATTTTTTAGCACTGATTAATCTCAAGACCTACATATTAACAACATTCAGATGCAGGATACTTGTGAATAAAAATTTTAATGTCTAGGGCTGGAATTGTGGTTCAGTGGTAGAGTGCTTGCCTAGCATGTATGAGGCACTGGGTTTAATTCTCAGGACTACATAAAAATAAATAAATAAAAATAAAGGTTCATCCACAACTGAAAAATACATATATTAAAAAAAATTTTAATGTCTAAATAATTAGGAACCTGGGGTTGTGGCTCAGTGGTAGAGTGCTCACCTAGCATGTGTGAGGCACTGGGTTCAATCTTTAGCACCACATTAAAATAAATAAAATAAAGGAAAAAATAAATAAAAAAAAAATAAAAAAAGTTTGACTCTTCAAAGGTGCTAAAATGCTAATTTAGTACTTTTTAACACCTGCCTTTTGAATTGTATTGTAGCTCAGGTCCCCACTATGCTACAGTAAATAATTCTCTTTGTTTCAGTCCATATACAAGACATGATTTACTTAACACTGCATAGACTACTATCGTAAATGGCACTAAACCTTTTCTGGGTTGTCTGACATAGACCACTGCTGTTTCCTTTGTTTTCTTCCTAATGGACATATATCTATATCAATCAAAAAGTTAGTTTTCCTCTTTGTTGTTGTTTATATACTTACTTATTTATTTTGGTACTGAGGATTGAACCCAGAAGCACTTTACCACTGAGCTACATTCCTAGCACCCCCCAGCCCTTTTTATTGTTTTTTACACTAAGTTGCTGAGGTTAGCCGTGAACTCATGATCCTTTTGCCTCAATGGCCTGAGACACTGGGATTATAGATATGCACCACTGTGCCTGGCCATTCATTGTTTTTGAAAGAATTATATCCATAGAATTCTTGATATTGAACATCCTTGCATTTCTAGAATTTGCCTATTCGGTCATATTGTGATAATATTTTGATTTGATGCTAGGTTATATTTATAAATGCTTTGTTAAATATTTTGTATCTCTATTTGTGAGATTAGTGTATAGTTTTTATTCTTTGTGATATATAATGTTTAGATACTAAGATTAAAGTATTTTAATAAATAAATTGATGTGGGGAGCTTTCTAACATTTCCTATGGCTGGATTTTTTTTAAACTAATAAAATCATCTTGACTTGGTAGTTAAAATTTTTCTTATTCGATTAATTTTTGAATAAGATTCAAAATTCATGAGGTCCAGTAAAATTATTTTCTACCCCATCACTTAGTCACCTAGGTTTGCTATCAAAAGTAAAGGCAATCCTTATTGCCGTACCTTATGTATCCTTCAAAGTATTGTATACATACATACATAAAAGCAAATCTACATTTAAATATTTGTGTATCTGGAGATATTAATTTAATAATTATAGGACATATACACCTGGACACACAAACACTTAAATACTTATTTATCCTTACATATTTACATAGTCCTCTTTATGCATGGATACTATAAATATTGCTTTGAGCACTTTGCTGTTTTTTTCACTAAATAAAACTTGGAGATCATCTCACACTAAAGTATTAAGGGCCAGATCACTATTGTTTTAATAATTGCATATTTTCCATTGTTTACTTATAACGAGGTAGTCTCTTTATTTACTCATGATTTAATATAGCCATGGAAATTTTCCTAAAACAAAGATCATATACACTTTTATTTTCTGGCAAACAGAAGTAGTTTCCTAATTTAGTATAATTTAAGTGACAGACTTACTGTCATGTAGTCTTTGAGTGCTTCCTATATGCTAGGGACTGTCTGATCACTTTACATGCATTAACTCATTTGACCTGAACAAAAACACAATGAAGAAAATCGTTATTATTGCCATTTTAAAGATGAGGAGAGTAAAGTACAGGAGATTAAGAAACTGGTCACCTGGGCAGAAACCAAAACAGTCAGAATCTGAATTTAGGCAATCTGATTCTAATGTCTGCTTTTTGAAAGGGGAAGGATTTCCTGTTGCCAGTTTATTACCATGTTCAGCCATTTTTAAAAATGTCAGACCTAGCAAATCCAGGCTCTTTTGACTTTATTCTGTGGATCTCTGAAGGGAGGCTCTTGATGTTTTTTTCTTTTTCCCTGTTAAAAATAAGCCACACAAGAGCAGAAGAGCTTTCTTCCTGTTACTGTCATTTCCCTGGAATGCATTTCCAGTTTTAACATAGAAATGATGCTGAAAATTAGCTTCAAAACCACAGTCCAAACCTACTGTTAACTTTTACAGGATGCAACTATAATGGACTTTGGAATAATGTTTATTCTCACATACAGACAGAAAAGGATATTTTTTCAGCATATATAGGGTAGCTAGCCTTGCTGCTTGAAAGTTGGCTCTTACAGTTCTGTAAACAGCTTTCCGAAGACCGATGAGATGCTGACTGGGATGCTGTCCAGCTTTATTAAATGAGCAAGCAGCACTGACCCTGTCAAGCAAACTTGAAAAGTAAAATGTGATACAACTGTACAGATGTCCTAAAGTTTTTGTTTCCTAAATCCACAATTCTATTAATGTTAGAAAGAATTCCTTTCTCATAATTTTTATTAGAAAATGACTATAAGTATCCCAATTCAGGTGTCATAAATAACCATTTCCCTGACCCATACATGGCCATCAGAAAAAAACACAAGTGAAAAATCAAAATCTCAAAGAGTAAAGGTTTCCTATGATATGGGGAAACCATCAGTTGTGACAGAATAGAAATATAAAAATATTTATGTAAGAATTTGCATATTTTTTCCATAAAGATACTCTACCTTCTAAAATACACTAAAGTGGAACTACTTTACAATTTTCAGAACCCATATCCATGATATATGAAGGATTTTAATTATCAACAGATTCACATTCTTAATATACATTTACATATATTCAATTAATCATATATTTGGTTACTTGTACAGAACAATCAAATACTGTATAGAAATAACATTCTGTACATTCATAAAAGTAGGGTAAAATTACTTACCCACCTGCTGCCACTGGCACTTACCTACTCAAAATGAAGTAGGGGGCGCAGAAAGATAACAGGACCAGTGGCCAACAGGGGAATGCAAGTAGAAAGGTAAAGTAAGGGTTACTACGTGGTAGGAGAGCTACTCTCAAAATTGTTCAAAAGGAGAACATTTTATGTCACTTTCCTTAAGATTAATGGAAAGTATTTGCAATGATTTATGTGTTGTTTTATGACTATTAAGTATGCAGGATTAAATATTACAGTTATTAGATAATAAGAAATATCAATATTTGTAAATTTTCTATAACATAACCATAAACTTATTTTTAAAACCCTAACTCAGAACTTTAAAAATGTTAACAAATTAAAATATATGGACAATGACTGATACTCTAATTCTTTTTTTTTTTAAATTTTTTGTAGTTATAGATGGACAGCATGCCTTTATTTTTATGTGGTGCTGAGGATCGAACCCAGTGCTTCACATGTGTTAGGCAAGCGTTCTGCCACTGAGCTACAGCCCCAGCTCCAACAGGCTTATTCTTAAGGCAAAGAAGGGTTAAATTATTTTCTAGAGAGGACAAATTGAGACAGAAACAAAATAGCACGCATAATTTCAACATATGGAACTATTGTTTGTGTTCCAATTTACTAAACCAGTTTTACAAAGTAAAAATATTTGTAAAAAATTATGATTCACGATTTATTATTTCTCATTTTTTCAGTGTACTGTCCAGTTAGAGGGAGATAAATGAAACACAATTTCTTCCAATATTTTTTCTGCCTATTTGCCATCCGAACAGTAGAAAAGCATCATCTAGAGGTAAATTGTGTCTAACTAGCCCACATTACCTTTTCATGCCAATTCCATATATATAGTTAAAAACCTGAAAGTGACAAAGGCACAGAATCCTCTACACATGCCTAAACATTAGATAGGCACACAGACATTCAGCTTAATCAGTCAGGCCTTTCAATAAAATGCTGTGTAAGTCAAGAATGAAAAGGAGATATTACTTATTTTAAGTGTGATTTTTAATTTTTAAAATTTGACAAACAACATAAAACCATTATCTTCTACCAGTAAGAAGCAGACCTAACCTAGTGGAAGGAAAATATCCATAGATACTGAGCACTTTTATTTTGAGTTGAGCAGAGGAGAAGGTATAAAATCCCTCTAATGTCTTGGAATAATATGAACACTCAGAGCTGTTGTGTAGAATACAACAGAGTAAAGGACATTATAACTACTGCAGCTTCTTCCTCTTCTTTGTTCCATAATGTTCCAGTTACAGCTTTTCTGTCAAGATTGTTTAAGTACTATTCTAGAGCAGAGTGAAGAATTCAAGACACCAGAGGTTTTTCACTTCTGATTTTCACAATTTCCCAGATACAACTAAAAGTAATGGTTATTCTTTATTATATACTTTCTCCCACATATAGACTGCAATTGTTAAATAAGTAATATAAATTATTAAATATACTATAGTCCAGCCAACATTTGTGAGCATTTAGTAGGCAACAACTTACTGGAAATAAGTTAGAAGTCAGATGGAATGGATTTGGATATGTGCTCTATCACTTACCATACAACTTGCCTTTAGTTGTATGTAAAAGTGATTAGCATAGTATATGGAACATAGTTGGTGTTCATTTAACTTTTTTTTTTTTTAAATAAGTAGCAAGTTTGGCAGTAGCTTAAACACTTATGGCTGAACTGGTGAATATTTCGTTGCCAATGGGAATACGAAACATCACTATTTGCATGATATTCTGAAAGTATCTGTGCTATAATACCACCAATGTTTACCTAAAGAATATTACTAACACAGGTTAAGACTTCAAAATTAATCCATGTCAGATACATCTATCACTTAAACTGGAGAAAGATGACATTTAAAAGAGAATAAAGGGAACAGACATGTATAGGGTACCGACTGCATGCTAGGTTCAGTGTCAGGCAGTCTTTTTGTATTATCTCATACAAATAAATACATGGTAATAGATAAAATAATCATGGATCCTCGAAGTACTATGGTTTCTCAAAGGAGGTAAGTAGAATCATACTACATGTTAAATCTAGCACATAATGTCTTTAACCCTTCATTTTACAGTTAATAGACTTTAAGTAGGGCTGACAGGTAACATGCTCTTTTCCAGTAAATTCAAGAGATAAATGAAAATAGATAATAAATAGTCTCCTTAAACTATGTAGTGAAAAACAATAATTTTTTAAATGAAACGAAAAATGAACTCACAGTGTAAATCCTCTGGAAATGACTTCAGTTTCTTGAATGAGACGTAAAGCTTTTCTCACAAGATTAGTAAACGCTCGGCTATTTGCTGCCATATCTTCCAGACAGACACTGTATTTTTTTAGGGTCATATGTAGTTTGGCTGTCCTCCATAATCTCAATGCTCGTATGATCAAATAAAGAAAAAGAACCACTACCCATACCATCCAAGAAGATACAATCCACCAAGTGGGAAGCATAATCAGCAAACTAATGAAGGCAAATAGCATTGAGACATCCCTAGGAACAGAGAAACCAAGAGAAGGATATCTATTAGACAAGAAAAAGAAAGATAAGTCAACTGGTAAAAACAACAGTAAATTTAGGTGTACTAAAATTGATAAATTCTTTGTGAAACAAGACTTTGAAAATATGACATTTAATAAGATAATATGAAACAGTTGTAATTTTTTTTGTGTGTGTGTGTGGTTCTAGGGATTGAACCCAGGGGTGCTCTACCACCAAGCTACATGCTTAGTTCTTTTTATTTTGAGGCAGGGTTTCCCTAAGTTGTCCAGGCTGGCCTTGAACTTGCGATCCCTCTGCCTCAGGCTCCTAAATAGCTGGGATTACAGGTTTGTGGCACCTTACCCAGAAAATTCTTCTACTTTTGAAGGAAAAGGTGCTTACTTCCTCATGATATTTGGTTGACTGCAGATTTAAAAAGTATCATACTTCACTATCTGAAGCATCTGTCAGTGTGACAGGAAAGACATTTAGAACACTGAGGCCAAAGAATGTAACTGCCTAATATAACTGGAACAGTGATTTACTGCATTCCTTGATTCATTCCTCCCTTCTCTGTCAAATTTAATAAATGCTAATAAGAGGACATCAGCAACTTTTTATATATAATCTCATTTCACCATTCTTCTTCTTATTTAAAAAAATATGACTTTTGCATTAGATGCAGGTACTTCAAGTGATTGAAAAATTTCAGGATAATGCTTAACTGTTTGTTTTTGAGACAAGGTCTTGCTACATTATCTAGGCTGGCCCCTAACTTGTGAATTCCAGTGATCCCCCTGCCTTAGCCTCCTCAGTAAGTTTTAGAATAGTTTAAATCATTAAATTATATTCCTTATGATCTCTTCTCAACCATAGTAGCAATAGTTGACTGTTATGTCTTATTCTATCCTTAGTGTCTCAATAATGTGGTTATTATACTATATTTTATAATGAACTATAAAGAATTGTCTAGGTTTGTAAGCACACATGTATGTAGATGTCTGGGTAAGAGAGGTTTCTTTTGCTACATTTATACTTTTTTTTTTTGTACTGAGGATTGAACTTGGGGACGCTTAACCACTGAGCAACATCTCCAGCCCTTTTTTGTATTTTATTTAGAGACAGGGTCTCAATGAGTTGGTTAGGCTCTAAGTTGCTGAGGCTTCCTTTGAACTCACAATCCTCCTGACTCAGCCTCCTGAGCTGCTAGGATTACAGGCATGCACCACCACACCTGGCTTATATTTATAGTTCTTTGTTGAGCTGCTAAGCACAAAACTAATTTTACTGAGCTGGAAGCACAAAACTAATTTTACTGAGTTGGAAGTATATGATAATCAAATCATATGTTTTTCCGGCTTCACTTTAAATAGCAGTTACTTCAGAGAAACATTTTTTAACCTTTAGCATATCATTACATTCATTGTAATGCTAAATGTATAGGATGTTTATAATGCCTTTACAATGGAAAGCATGATGACATTTCCTCTGTGATACTCTATATGTAAGCACTCAAAGATAGATGTTTTCTGGACAGTACCAAATATTAGGGGTTGCCAGGGAGCGGAGTGTTGGAAGGTGTCCATTTTCCTGTTGTTGAGGTTGCCCTGCAGACAGGATACTGGGATCAAGTAGCTCAATTAGTTCTACATCCTCTTGTAACAGGACTTCCTGTTGCAGGATGGTATGCAGTAAGTCGAGTCGGAATCCAGAATCCTTGCCATTAAAATGCCAGAAGATAAGAATTAATACATACATGCCATTGTATTAAGTGCTAAGCTAGTAATGTATAATAAACTTTAGGAGGTGTTCATTTTCAGTACAGACCCCCAAAAGAAACAACAGTCCAATCTATCTTAAGTATGATAGATGGGGTTTTATTTTCACTATATATGTGAAACAATAAAAATTGAAATCGACATTAAGATATTAGATATGAAGTATAAATTTTAAATAATGAGATATAAAGTAATTACAGATTAATAAACTGTTTACTCAAGCCTACTTAAATTGTTGGGAGGCAACATGGTGAATATAATATAAAGGATGCTGACCCTGAATACTGTAATGATAAAGCCATATCTAAGAATTACATCAACAGGATCAAGGCCTTCTAAAAATGGACATTCAGTTATTTAAAAGTACATCATTAGGTATGTAATGCAAAACAACATTAACATTTCCATAGCACTTTATAGTTTACAAAATGCTTTCACATATACCACTTCATTTATTCCTCACTCTCTTCCTTCTATCCATATGTCAAGGAATATCTTCTTTAAGCAAGGTACCATGCTTGACACCGAAGATACAAAAAATGGACAAGACATACAAATCTCTATCTTTAATTTTAATTTTTTTGCAGTATTAGAGGATTGAACCTAGATCCTTGTGATACTAGGCAAGCACTCTACCAATGAGCTCACACTTGGCCTACCAGTCTCTACTCTTACTAAGGAGTTCCTAATAGTTTAATGGACAGAACCAAAAATTAAACAGTTAAGATATAATGTGTAAAGAAGTGTGATAAGGTATAACTAGGAAACTAAGAAAATGACCAGAAGAACCAAATTTAAAGTCAGCCAAAGTTAAAGAAGTAAAACCTGACATAGTCTTAAAGGATAAATAAGAATTGATCAAAGAGTTGGAAGAGTGGGACAGTCAGGATAGAAGCCCTTCTAATTTGGGAGAGCAGAATTCATGATATGTGCAGAATGCACATTGCACATAGTAGAGAGGTGACAGAAGAGGTAGCAGTGTTAGGGTAGTCAGGTTAATTTTCACAGTAACCCTGTGATATACATAATCATCCTCTTCTCCATTTTATAGAGAAGAAAACAAAAGCCAAAAGAGATGAAGTTACTTTCCAGAATTCTGATTTCAAATTCTAATAGATTTTTTAAGTTTAATTCTAAGTGATACATAAGAACACAAAAATTGTACATATTAATGGAGTACCATGTAATGTTTCAATACTCAGATACATGGTATAATGTTTAAATCCGGTTAAACATATCTTTCTCCCCATTTATCATTTCTTTATGGTGAAAACTTACAAAGTCCTTTCTTACAGTTTTTTGAATGTATGGATATCTGTAGTAACCTTATTGTGCAATAGCACACGAGAAATTATTACTCCTATCTAAATGTAACTTAGTAACCACTGACCAACCTTTCCCCATCCCCTGTACCTTCCGTAGCCTTTGGTAGTTAATTTTGCTTTTGCAGTTAGCCTCACCAGAAAATTTTATGTTTTGTTTTGTATTAAATTTAGTAACAGAGTGATTTTGTTATATTATCAAAATAAAAATAATTTTTAAATGAACAAGGCCTTTTATAATAAAAATAAAACCAATTAGGTCTTAATTAGGTTTGAGGGCAGTCCTTTGCTTTTTCTTTGTTTAAACATCATTCCCTAGCATCACACTCAACTGCAAAACTAGAATACTCTGCCTTCTCAAATCAATATGCTTAGAGGCAATATTAATAGCTCTGGGAATATCTGATTAAAGAATATAACACACCAACAACCTAAAATAATAGTGAACTTGAAAGGAACCAACACACTTCAAATAACTAAAGCAGTGTTATCTTAAGGATTTAATTGCTTCTACAGAGGAAAAACTTGAACTATAGTCTGATAACAATGGCTATTTAAGGGGAATAAGATTAATTTAATAAGTTTCTTCAGGATAAATTATAAAATTATATATTACTATTTATAAAAATAAGAATTAACCGTAGAAAATATGCTGTACTACAGCAATCAAACTACTAGGGAAATAGTCCTATGCCATATTAAGAAACATCTCACAACAGCCTTATTTGAACTGAAAAGTCCAGGTTCAAATCAAACAAATGAAGAAATTTAAAAGGTACAAATTCCAACTAACTTACATATCAGAGGTGGGAGCCCTGTGCTGTTGGAAGGTACACTATATAAAATGGCTCATTCTCAACAAGTTTGAGTATCAAAACTTGGAACCTAGGCTTATATCTTGGGCTCACAACTTAAGCAAGTTAATAGCTTCTCTGTACTAGTTTTCTCATCTATAAAATGGGGGATAATAAAAGTATTACTTTATAGGGTTGTGCAGAATAAGTTGATATCTATAAAATAGTAAGAACAGTTTCTGGCACACAGTAAGTTCTAAGTGTTAGCTGTTAGTGTTGTTAGTACATATGAAATAATTCAAAAGACAAGAAAAGCATGCATTGAACATAATACAATGCAAAAACTTATAGAACATAAATATAGATAATTATTACTAGGTTGATGAATAAATAAGAGATCCAATGGAATGAAGTTTGTTGGGGGCGGGGAATCTTGAGAAAAAGCTAGGATTGCTTACTGAACAGATTCCAAGAGATCAAGAGAAAAATGGAAAAGAGTTCCACCACAGTATAAAAGCACATACACAGGCATACAGAATACAAAATTAAAGAAAAGGAAGGTGGATGAAGTTGGAAAGGTTGGTTAATACTAAATTATGCAGACTCTTTAGTGCTGAAGTGAGCAATTTGGATTGATTTGATGGATAATGGAAATCTCAGAATCTACACAGGAAAGTGGCATGAGAAAATAACTTAGGACGATTTCTGCTTGATGAAATGAAAAGGATATGAGAAGACACATTAAAGAATAAAGAGATTTCTAATTTTTTCTTCTGCATCAATGATCTTACACAGTTTTCTATATCATAATGCTATTTCATAAAGCTGATAGGATCAAATAAGATACATGTGTGAAAGCATTTCATAGGTCAAAAATGCTTAAAAAGTATTACTAACACTACCATTATAATTGCTATAAAGGAATCTCTTTTTGTTTCAATCTCTAGGCACTATAAACATAAACAGTAAAATATTCAAATATCAGAAAAATTGCCAGTATTTTTATTTAAAAAAAGAAGGTCTACTTCAACGTCTGTATAATTAACAACATATTAAATATATCACAACCAAGGTGGTAAAGTCAAGCAATCACATGACAGAAGCTAAGTGGTCAATTCCTTTAGTCAACTACTTCTTTGGTTATGTATTCCCATAATTCTCCATAATACTGGCACAAAATGGATGCATGCAGAGGCTGCCTGCCACTTTATAGAGAAACATGACATGAAACATGTGGCCACTGACAATGAACCAAAGAACAAAAGACCAGGCCAATGCAAACAATGAATAAACCACAGAAAAACATATGTGGATCCATATACCTTACCACAGTCCTAGTATCACTGAAGAATGAGATGGCTCCACCTGGGTAAAGATGATATTCTACGTAGATGATAAGACACTTCCTTGACCTTCTCAATACACCTTCTACAAAGATGAAACCCTGAACAGAGAACTTGATAATCTGGATTGCTAAAAACATAATTTTAGTCAAAAAATAATAATACTCAAGCTAGAAAGGTAGTAGTTTTGAGTGGAAAGAGCAAGGGTTTTGAAACCAAGAGACTTGGGTTCAGATTCTGACTCTATCATGTTCTGTAGCTAAATATTCTTGGGCAATTCACTTAATTGTATCAAACCAAACTAGACGGTCTGAATCTAGGCTTTTCACTGGCAAACTATATTCAACCTTATAGTGTGTTTGGAGTAGCAAATCAAAATGTGAAAGCACTTTGTAAACAATCTCTTTACAGATGTTAATTTACAAGAATGACAATTCTTAGAGTCACAGGCCTGCAGAGGATCCTGAAACCTGCTCATTCATAACTTGGTTACTCCTTTTGGGAGCCATGAGAACTTTATAACTTGAATGTTTTAGCTGTGCTTCCTGGATTTTATATTGTTAGATTGTAAGAAGGTCATGAGTCAAGCAATAGATATATTAATTACAGCCTAGTCTAGTGAAAAAAAAATTAAAATAGAAAGAAAACCTCACAGGAATCACAAAGACCCTCAGTATTGATTGACCATTTCAAATGTCTGTGAAATTCTGTGATTCACCAGTCCCCAAGACTAAATTGATCACACTAATAGATGAATTCTCTTCCCTCCTGAGAGGAACACTTGTCAATGAAGCAAGATGGTAGCACTAATTTATAAGTCTAAAAAACAAGGTTCCAATAACTACCAGAATATTCCATTCTAAGTTGTTACTAACCTCTTAAAAGAGCTATGAACAATAACAAAAGCCTGAATTAAAAGGTCCCCAGTTGTTGCAGAATTCCTAATTAAAAAAAAGAAAAATCACTGCCAAAATCAGTAGCAAAATACATTCAGATTTATCATTTTTCTAATAAACTGAAGCCCTGTAAAATGACAAAAAGTAAAGTGAATACTCACCAATTTGTGAAGTAAGTCATCTTTCTTATTGCACTGAGAAAAAAAAATCCAACTTTTGATGGTTTCAGCCACTTTTAACAGGATACCTTGCTGAAGGAGATGAATGACATTATATAGGACCACTAATTAAAAACAACCAAAAAGTAAAAAAACCTCTAAATACCTTACCTCTAGTTAATCAGAATTTTTATCAGAAAAATTGTCCAGGTTATACATTTTGTCAATGTTGCAGTCTCCTCGTTAATTCCAAAATTTGGATGTACAACAGAATCACCTAGAGCTTTTAATTAGAAATATATTTCTGAGTCTCCAAACTAGGAAAAGTTTGATTCAACAGGTTTGGAATGAGGCCCAGAAATCTGTTTCTCCAAAAGCAGCCAAAAGACATTCTAATGTAATCTATTTATCTTGGGAACACTATATACTATCTATGTCAATGTGACAATGGTATTTATTTCAGAATGAAAATCCTAGGGCATGCTAAGTTCTCAAATATTAAGACTATTTCATTTCATAATATTAAGGCAGAAAGATGTTTTAATCATTTTAAAAAAAACTGTCACATACTGAAATAAAAGATTTATTATTGAATCAACCAAAAACACAATTTGCCTTAATAGCCCATTTCTGAGCGTGCCAGAAAAGGGAGGTTATATTCATTACATGATGGAATTTATATTAAGTGATACCCAGGTACTGCAAAGGGTCATAGGAATTAAAAATAAATACACATATTTATTTTTAATTCAGGAACTTAGTATAGAAGAGACAATAGAAAAAATTATACACCAATGCAAAGTCTAGAATAAAGTATGGGAGGAGAGGAGGTCAAAAGAGCAGCTAATACTGGAGCTAAGCCCTATCAGAGGAGCAGGAATTCAACAAAGGTGGGAGGACATTCCAGGGAAGGGAAGAGGATGAGCAAAGGAGAAAGGCTAAGGAAGCACAGACCATGGGAATGGTGGCATACCCCAGGACAGTTATTATTATGGGAAGAAGGGATTATTCAGGAAGTTAAAAGGTATATGGATTCCATAAAAATTACTATTTTTATGTGTCAATTAAAGAAAAAAAAAAGATAAGGCAGAGGGTATAGTTAAATGGTAGAGTGTATGCTTAGAATAAGGGAGGCCCTGGGTTTAATCCCTAGCATGAGGGTGGGTGGGGAGTATAATGAAAGGCATGGTATGATCTTAGATAACATCATAGTTTAGACATTATCTGATAGGTTATGAGGGGCCACCAAAGGTTTTTAATGCAAGAAAACAAAACAATAAATTAGCATTTTACAAAAATAATTGGCAATGGTGTAAAGGCTGTAATGGTAAGTAATGTCTGCAGAATGACTAGGAGGATATTTAATAAGTCATATAAATAATGATAAAGGCTTCAGCAAGGTATTGAATGTAAACATAGTAATACATAGAGTTAGATTTAAGATACATAGAAGCTGACCTGATATATCACTTAGTTACCAAAGCAACACAGGAGTGACAGGAAATGGTGAGATAACTGAGAGAGGGTAGTAATTTGGGAATACAGAAAGAATATGTTTTTTGTTTGTTTTGGGGGTGACTGAGAAAAGAAGTCCTATTTGGGGCATACTGAATCTGTGCTTACTGGAACACATGCAGGTGAAAATGTCTAGTAAGCATCTGGAACTCAGAAAAGCTTAGAGAATGTATATAACCATTCAATGAAGGCAAGAGAGTAGATAAGATTACCCAGAGAAGAAAGATCAAGGAGAGAAGAGGCCTGATGCTAAAATCTTATGAAAGAGCTGGGAATGGTGGGTGTACGCCTACAATTGGGAGGCAGAGGCAGGAGGATTGGAAGTTAGAGAGATTGCAAGTTGGAGGCCAGTCTGGGCAACTTAGTGAGGACCTGTCTTAAAAAGTAAAAAGGGCTGGGAATGTAGCTTAGTGGTAGAACACCCCTGGGTTCAATCCCCAGGACTATAAAGAAACAAAACCAACCAAACAAAAAACCTTATGAAAGGAACATTTAAGAACCACCACAGAGCTGGGGTTGTAGCTCAGTGGTAGAGTGCTTGCCTAGCATGTGAGGCACTGGGTTTGATTCTCAGCACCACATATAAATAAATAAAGTCCACTGACAACTAAAAAAAATATTTAAAAAAAAAAAGAACAACCACAGGAAAGAAAATGAGAAAAAAAGGTTGAATATTCATGATACAAATACTAGAAGAGACTATACAATAAATACTTATCATTAACATGAAAAAAGAGAAGGCAATTAATAATGCTAATGACTGCTCCATCAAGAACATATATTATACAAAAACACTGTTTGCAAAGAAAAATAATTGATAGTTCACTCCCTGAACAGAAATTTGGGCACAATTCTAAAAATACATTCCCTGAGAATGAACTGAATAATTCAATAAATGCTTCTAAATTTTAGCTGTCCCAGATTCAGGGGGAAAATTCATTTGGGGAAGATATAGCTCATACAGTAAAAAAAGTTGCCTAGAGATGTACAGGAAGATGCCTAGGAAGACTAAATGAAATTTCTAGATATGGTAAGTTTTAAAAACGTCCTCTGGCTGCGTTTTTTTTTTTTTTCCTCCTCAATTACTGAGAGGATTCAGTTATAAGCTCTTTATCTGATTTGTTTATAAACATTTCTATAAATAAAAATCCTTATCATAAATGACAAGCATTAATATCTACAAAACCTGAGTTTATGCCAAAAACCACTTCCAAAACTAGAAGCCAATTCCCATCCCTGCCCAAAGATTATCCCTTAGCTATTCTTTGTCTGCTGATGCTAAGTAATCTCAAATACAAGTGCTAATCTAAAAATAGCCTACCAGACCTAACTTTAGGTTTTGTTTTTCAAATCCTTTCCCAAGAAAGAAAAGGGCAAGAAGGAGTAAATTGTGACCCATGTGAGAATTAATTCCCCTAACTCCCATTTCTAGGTATTAGATAAAAACATTTCTTTAGCGTTTAGTTTGTTATTGCAAAGGGGCCAGCTTGGTTACCTGGCATTTTATGTTTTACTAACAGGATCAGGAATATATTCCTGTCAATTTATTCTCTATCTCCTTATCACAAAGGAGTAAATGACTAATTGGAAACTTGAATATCTCTTCACAATAGTAACTGAGTCTTGTAATAAAACATGGATTAAACTAGAAGGATTAAGGAATGAGGTAATCTGGCTAATATTTTTCTAAATCCTTTGAATAAAACTGAAATGTACTAAATATTTTCATATTTCAGTAAATATAGCTAATAAAATATAAGGAATCTTGTAGATGCATCTTCCAAGACATAATTAACGGAGATTCTTCTAGTATCTCACCTTCACAATGTTGTATATCACTTACATGAGCAATTTACTGTACAGATGAAAAATAACCCTCTAAATATAAAGGCATCAGAAACTGAGGTAAACATATCCATTTTTCATATACCCTTGAATCTGTGTTTCAAAAACATCAATTTGCTTTCTTATAGTTTGTGTTCTTTTAAAAAAAGATTTAGAGGGGATAATTCCATTAAGTAGAGGATTCCTATTAGTTTGGTTCTAACTAAAGTTTTAGTATATTTTTCTGAATTCTTTTGGATAACTTAAATATTAAAGAAATAATATATTTTAATTCAACCATGTTCATTTTCTCAGTTTATGTAAGTTATCCACAAAACAGTCCAAAGCAGCAGTAAGGATTCCCATTTACCTAAACAATTTTGTACCACTGATAAAATGAAAAATAAGCACCTCACCAATGTGAGGAAGGACATGGAGGGGCTTAGGAGATGGTTTTGTTTTTTATTATGGGAGACAAAAGTATTTAGTAAGATAATAAAAAAAAAACATAAAAATATGAGCATGCTTGGCTGACATGTTGCTCAGTGACAACAGTCCTTGCCTAGTGGGTAGAAGGCCCTGGGTTACTTAAGTTCCTAGCAACCCCCCTCCCCCCCCCCAACACAAATGAATATGTTCTCAACAGATGTGGTGGTGCATATCTATAATCTCAGGAACTCAGGAGGCTGAGGCAGGAGGATTCCAAGTTTGAGGCCAGCCTCAGCAACTTAGCAAGGCTCTGTCTCAAAATAAAAAAATTAAAAGGGCTGGGATATGGCTCAGTGGTTAAGCACCCCTGCATTCAGTATCCATACCAAAAAAAAAAAAAAAAAAAAAAAGAAAGAATGAGTATCAGAGTGCTCTCTTACTTTCGGTAGGACTTTCATAGGAGGCTTTTGTTGTCCCTCTGTGGTAGCACATTTTTCGGTTTTTGGTGACAAAGAAGAACATATTTCAAAATCTGTGTGTCCCAAATCCTGTAAGTACTGGTAAAGTGGAGAATTCTGAAAGAGACATATAAAATAAAGAAAATTTCAAGATCCTTATTTTTTTCAAAAGTTTAAGAGGCCAAATTCAACATCAAACTTCACTGTCATGACTAGTATGTCCAAAGTCTTTAAGACTTCTGTGAAAATTGAATGCTGCAATCAATGCGATTTAATACCAATAAATCAACAAGCATTTAACAGAGAGACCCAAAAAAGGAAAAACTCTAAATAAAACACACAGAATATTTTGGGCAAGTACCAGCAAGCAAAACTGAATTTAGGAATATAAATAGATTGGTTAAGCAGTATCTTTGTCCCAAATTTTTGTATTCTTAAAGTAGACTGCTTCAAAATAGCCAATGCTGGTTAAAATTCCTAAGAGGACCTACAGTGAAACATGGTAATTACTTTAAGCCAAAAAATGTTAAGCAATGATTGTATTGTATTAATTACAATTTTATCATAACATCATCTTCATTACTTTGTTTGGCACAAGTATGTATTATCTATCATATGCTTGGCACTACAAATAAAACTCTTTGAAAGAATTACTGTAGGTAAACTATAAATCCCATATGAGTAATGGCAAACCAGAGAGTAATACACACATTTGAACACAGTAATTAAAAACCCAAACTCTGGAGGCAAACTATAGGTTCAAATGCCAATTTTGCCTCTTACTAGCTAAGTAACCTATGGCAATTTACAATCCTCTGTGTGCTTCAGTTATGCCATCTAAGAGACAGCAATCTGAGATTCACTTGCACCATGGCAGACTATAGATGCCTCAAGAGATGAGGCAAAGAGGTTTTTAAGGGCAAAAAGGAAAATTCCATTTAAGGTATTTTGAAACAGATACCCCTGGTTTACAAGGGGCTTATTGCAGGAGGTAGCACTGTTCATTGGTGGTACAGGCTCTTGCTAGCAGAGGGTCTTCACAGAAGTGGTTTAACTGGAAAATTTTGGTTTGATAAATTTCCATTCTTTTTTGGCAGTTCCTGTTTCAGGCTCACATGAGTGAAGGTTCTCCCTTCTTTGCCTCTGGACTCCGTTTTATTAGGGTTGAAATAAGTGAATCTATTTTGGTGCTGACAACTTTCACACAGCTAACAAATCTCAAGTATTTACTTGCATCATCTCAGTTGTAGTTCACAACAAAGTTGAAAGGATTTTATTATTGTCATCATTATAATTATTATTGCTATTCCCATTTAGTACATGTAGAAACAGATTCTGGATGAAAGCAGAAGAGTTGGGATTGACTACTAAATCTGTCTCCAAAGCCAATGCTCTGAAATATAATACTAAGCTCAAAGAAGAAATAATTCTTCATTTGTCTAGTAAGGAAGATACTAAAGAAGCTTATAATTTAGTACAGAGAAACCAAGCAAATTATCAACAACAGGAACATAATGGATGCTATGAAAACAAAGGAGCCACAGCTAAATTAGACTTTTAGGGACTATGTTGTTGAATTCAGAATAAGAGAGAGTAGAAATCTGCTGGGCCCCAATTTGAGAGAACAGAAATTTGAGCCAATTGCCTTTCTTTTAAGCTATGTCTAATCTCTTAAGAAATGTATTTTTAAAATAATGAGGAAGATGTGTTTCTTATACCTCTACTAGATTTAAAAATCTCTGGTGGCATTAACAGTTAATCTTTGTATCACCTCAATGTATACTTGAATATTGCCTTGAATTATTCAATGTGTGTTTTCAAGTTGAACTGTGAACCCCAACCTGCTCTGCCCTTCAGGGTGGCAAAAGAACAAGAACACTAGCCCATTTGTCTGGATTGACCTTTTGAAAAGTTTACATACTTTAAAAACAAAACAAAACACTTGTTTTTAAGGCAGTAGAACTCTTTCTTCACTTGAATTCCCATGGGGAAGAACAATAAATAACACTGATCAAAGCAGAGTTACTTTAAGTCAGGGGCAGCAAACCTTTGCTATAAAAGGCCAGACAGTGAATCTGTTAGACTTTGCAGACCATATGGTTTCTGTCCCAACAATCAACCCTGCTGCTGAAGTGTGAAAACAGAGACAATACATAAACCCAAGTACAGTTATATCCCAATAAAACTTTATTTCCACACAATGAAATCTGAAATTTATATAATTTTCATGTTTTACAGAATATAAGTATTTTGATATTTTCTCCAACAATTTAAAAAAGGAAAGGTGGCCAGGGAGGATGGGCCTATGGCTATAATCCCAGATAATCAGGAGACTGAGGCAGGATGATTTCAAGTTTGAGGCCAGCCTACACAAGTTAGTCTCAAATTAAAATAAAAAAAAATGGGGATATAGTGCAGTGGTAAAGCATTTGCCTAGGGGCTGGGGATGTGGCTCAAGTGGTAGCGCGCTCGCCTGGCATGCGAGCGGCCCGGGTTCGATTCTCAGCACCACATACCAACAAAGATGTTGTGTCCGCGGAGAACTAAAAAATAAATATTAAAAAAATTCTCTCTCTCTCTCCCTCCCTCCTCTCTCACTCTCTCTTTAAAAAAAAAAAAAAAAAAAAAGCATTTGCCTAGCATGCTAGGGGCCTGGGTTGGATTTTCAGTACTGAAAAATTAAAAACCAAACAAACAAAAAAAGTAAAATCATTGCTCACCAGCCATTTAAAAATTGGGGTGGGAGAATCTGGCCCCAAAACTTTATTTACTGATTCCTATTCTAATTAAAGATTCAATGGAAATCAGGAGGCATACTCTTTATCTATTTTTTTTTTAAATGTGGTGCTGAGGGTGAAACCCAGTGCCTCATGTGTGCTGAGCAAGTGCTCTACCACTGAGCCATAACCCCAGCCACAGGAGGCACACTCTTAAATGTTTTTTGAGAAGAGGCTTGGAGGGTGGGGGGGGTGGAAGCAAATTTCTTTTTATTCAGATTATAATGCTCCTTTTACTGCACATATAGCAGATGATCCCTTAGCACTAACCCCTCCTTTTCTAGTTATGTCATTGCTCAAAAAAGAACAAAATGGGATATCTGTAGCACAGATTTAAAAAAAAAACATAAATAGAAAAGAAACAATGAACACTTTGTTTTCTAGATATGTTCTTCATATATGTTAAACATATACTTTCTGTTTGCTTTACCATAATCTAGAACACTTGCCTAACTCACAAAACAAAAGATCATCTTCTAACCATAAATAATGTCCAACAGAGTCCTGTGATATAGCCTTTCTCCCTGGTTTAGTCAGCTTTTTCACTGCTGTGACTAAAGGACCTGACCAGAACAACGGTAGGGGAGGAGGTTTATTTGAGGGCTCACAGTTTCGGAGGTCTTAGTCCATAGAAGGCCAGCTCCATTATTTGGGGCTCAAAGTGAGGCAGAACATCAAGGCAAAAAAGTGTGGCAGAGGGCAGCAGCTCACATGATGATCAGGAAACAAAGAGAGACTCCACTCTCCAGATACAAATACATATCCCATAGCCATGCCTCCAATGCCCCACTCTTCCAGTCACACCCCACTGTAAGGGTCCGGTGAAGCATCGGAGGAAGAGACCACCAAGAGACTGACTCATGCAATTAGCAGAAGGGGATTTATTGAGGATCCAATTCAGCGCGCTGAGGCTCCAGGCTCACTCAAGAAGGGAGAGCAGCCCAGAGCCCAGAGCCGAGGTTAAGCAGTGCTTAAGTACACTTTTTGAGGAGGGCGGGGGCTTTACATACATCAGAACAAATCATCATGAGGCGCGGGAAAATTGAACAACAACTCTTAGACTTGATTAGCACATTCATTGGCGAGAACAGATTGGGCAGGGGTGATTGGTCACTTCTAAGTGGGGTACACATTTAAACTGATTGGTTTTAGGGCCTGAATGCCTACGTGACAAGCTACACAGGGTCCCAGGTTATTAAAAAACCAGAGAGTCAGTGGGAATATTTACTGGGCAGTTCAGGTATTGTCCTAACAGCTACAGGAATTTCAGGTTTTGGGGGTAGTAGAAGAACTTAACAATTCCTGGTCCTTTACTTTTTAACTCAGGCCTTGCAGCTTAGAAACTTTACAATGCCCGGTCTTTTACACTTTAACTTTTACACTTTAACTTCAATTTCTTTCACCCTTACACCCACCATCCTTTAGTTACCACTCAATTAATCCCATTGGGTGATTAATTCATGGATTGAGTTAAGGCTCTTGTAATACAATCATCTCTTCTGAACCCTCTTGCATTGTCTCACACATGAGCTTTTGGGGGACACTTCATAACGAAACCATAACACTTCCAGTAGCTTATTCTGCTTTTTCTCCAAACATAAAAATGAACCTGGGTTGGGGACATAGCTCAGTTGATAGAGTGCTTGCCTCACATGCACAAGGCCCAAGGGTTCAATCCTCAGCATCACCAAAATAATAAAATGTAATTTCTAGACATCTACTATTATATTTCATATTTACAATTTCGTTTGTTTTTGTGGTACTGGGGATTAAATACAGGGGCTCTTTATCACTGAGCTACATCCCTAGTACTTTTTGAGACACAGTCTCTCTAAGTTGCTGATGCTGGCCTCGAACTTGTGTTCCTCCTGCCTCAGCCTCCTGAGCTGGGATTATAGGTGACTGCCACCCCTCCTGGCCATATTTGCAATTTTCTATTTTGGCTCTTAGTGCAAATCAGATCTCTTCCTAACATAAACCCAGAAACTATATGAATGCAAAAGCTCCATTTTCTATGTTTATGACAACATTCTCAACTGTGACATTTATTTTACTGCTTTTTTTCTTCTTTTATGCTTCAATCACTTTTGAGCCAAAAGAAAAATTTAAATTTAAGCAATGACACACAAATAAAAACCAATTAATCTTTGGTTAACTAACTGGATGTCAGCCAAGACGAACTGACCAAGATGGACCTTGTAGCACATGATCAATTTCTAAGAATACAGAGGAAATTTCTGGTGAAATTAATACTTTAAAAATATTTGGGGATAAAATTATCACTTTTTTTCTCAAACTGCAAAATAACTTGGAGATTATTTGATGGATCTTGGGAAACCACATCCTGACCAATGATTCTCAAAATTTTTGAGACACCTTATGGTCTAAAAATTCAGGGTTCAAGTCATTACAATGTCAATGTAAACAACATATTTTTAAAATTTATTTTTAAATTTTTAATTTATTAGTTCTAATCAGTTATACGTGTCAGCAGAATGTTCTTTGAGTCACTGTATACAAATGGAGCACAATTTTTCATTTCTCTGGTTGTACACGAAGTAGGGTCCCACCATTCATGCAATCATTCATGTACCTAGGGTAAAGACGTCTGTCTCATTCCACCATCTTTCCTACCCTCGTGCTCCCTCTGTGGTAAAACATCCCTCAGTTCAATCCCCACCACCAAAACAGAGACTGAGAGAGAAACTATTAAAATACTTCTTCCTTTCCAACTAATTTCTGTTTAAATTGGTTTTCTTTACGTACTTCACTCAGTAAACTACAAAACATAAAACCATATGTTGCATTACATTGAATGCATGAACAGTGTGTTAGCTTTCTATTGCTATGACAAAATACCTGAGACAATCAACTTATAAGGAGGAAAAGTTTATTTTGAAATGGCTCATGGTTTGAAAGATTTCAGTTCACGGTCATCTATCTGGCTCCCCTGCAATGGGTCTGTGGTTAGATAGAACATCATGGTGTGAGGTGCATGATATAGGAAAGTTGCTCACCTCATGCCAGCCAGAGCAAAGAGAGGGAAAGAGGGCAAGGACCCAATGTCCCCCTCAAGAATACACCCATAAAGACCAAATTTCCTTTTAGTACATCCCACCTCTTAACTATTCTATCACTTCCAAATAGTGCCACAGGAGCTACATTCACATTTTATTTAAGACATGGTCTTGTTGAGCTGCTGAGGGTCTTAGTAAGATGCTTAGGTTGGCCTTGAACTTTGTGATTCTCCTACATCAGTTTCCTGAGTCACTGGGATTATAGATACCAGTCACTGCATTTATTTTTGATAATATCAACAAAGAATAGCTATGCCAAAACTTGATGCATCATTGTTCCAAAAAGGTTAACTTTCTCTTTATTTCTCTCTTTCTTTTTCTTTCAATGTGCTGGGGTATTGAACCCAACTATAAGCGCATACTCTACCTCTGAGTTATATCACCCTCAGCCCTTGAAAAGGTTAATCTTAATATAGAAAATGAAATTTACCAATGCGTCTTTGTACTGTGTGTATGTATGAGAGAATGAGAGTGAATAATGTCTTAGTACTAAAACTTGATCACCCATTCTGGGCCTGGTGGTACATGCCTATAATTCCAGGTACTTGGGAGGCTGAGGCAAGAGTATCATAAGTTAGAGGCCAGTCTGGAGAAGTTAATGAGACATCTCAAAATAAAAAGGGCTGGGGCTGGGGATATAGCTCAATGGCAGAGCACTTGCCTAGCACACATGAGGCCCTGGGTTCTTTTTTTTTTTTTTTTTTTAAGAGAGAGAGAGAGAGAGAATTTTTAATATTTATTTTTTAGTTTTCGGCGGACACAACATCTTTGTTTGTATGTGGTGCTGAGGATCAAACCCGGGCCGCACGCATGCCAGGCGAGCATGCTACCGCTTGAGCCACATCCCCAGCCCAAGGCCCTGGGTTCAATCCCTAGTACCACCAAACAGATAAACAAAACTAAGACTAACAACAAAATGCTTGATTACTCAATATAAAATAATTTATTTTGATTGCTTTCTTTTATAGCAAAATGAGATTCCCTATTGCAACTGTACTAACTACTTTGAGTTTGGGGTCCACTGGTTTTAAAAATTAATAAATACACAGAAATATCTATTATTCTCATAGTGTTATTATAAGTTAATAGTGACTTTAGAAAGGGACTTTTTTGTGAGAGGGTAAGGGAGAGTAGGTGAGGCTAGGTAATTTTTCCTGTTATAAATTTTTCCTTGGTTCAATCACAGTAGAACCACAGATGTTTTAGTTACGCTGTTTTCTGAAGAGAAATCATTAGCATTGGACTCAAACTATAATTCTGAAGTATCAGAGAAATGTTCCTGCAGCCAAAAGAAATACGAGAAACCTCAGGCATGGCATGTGGGAGCTCCTCCTCAGGAAATCCTTGTGGTTCACTATTCCTGTAAATTCTAGCTGACAGAAAACACACATCAGCACAAGAAAGAATTTTGCTAAATGAAAAATAGCCAAGAATCTTTGGTTGTACTGATTGTTCTGGTGGCTGAAACATATTTTTGCAAGAAAAATAAACAAAAATAGACAAGAAACCCCCAAAGTTTTGCTGTACAAGTACTTCAAGAAAATGACTCATCCAAGTTCCGTATTAATGGTACCACATACTATCCCTACACACAACCCCTGCTCTACTGTCCAACCTAAAGATATCAGACCCCACACTAATGGATATATAAAGTCTGAATCACGCATTTCACACAGTGTTTGTTTTCTGTGTGATCCATGGTACATTCTGTAGAAGTGTATCATTATTGTTGGTTTACACTTTAGCGTAAAGATTATTTCAGAAATGGATGCGAAGGATGAAATGCTCTTATTATTAGCTTAACTCTTCTAAAATGCTTTAAATACAACAGAACAAGTTGTAATCTTTCGAGTCTGAGGCCAGAGAGGAACTGGGTAATTAGATCTGTAGATTTTCTGTATTCTGGATTTGCCTGATTGTGTGAGATAAGATGGCATTTGATTTAGCACAAAGTTCTATATAATAGTTGGGGAAAAGGAAAAGGTACAATGGTCTAGTAAAATATTAAAGCTGCTGCAGTGGATGTTGGATGATGGGTACATGGAGCTTTCATTGTATTCTTCTCTGTTTAAATATATATAATTATTTCTAAATTTTTAAAGATGGACACAATATCTTTATTTATTTTACTTATTTTTCATGTCGTGCTGAGGATTGAACCCAGTGCCTCATGTAATCCACTACAGAGCTATAACCCCAGCCCTAAATATATAATTTTAATGTCCACAATGAATGTTCTTTTAAAATCATATTACAGGTTTTCCTAGATTTAGACAGAAAGGGTTAAAGAAGCTAGTATGGAAGAAAAATGCAAAATTGACACACACACACAAAAATTCAACTTATCTTAATTTGGGAAAAAGGTCAATTTACTAGATTTTAAAATACAAATGTTAACTATTTTCCTTATAATAGTAGTGATACTTTTGATTTCTACTCAAAGGGAATATGCCACAAAGGAATACAAAAATAATGAAGCAATGTCTTTAAATGAATTTGTGAGTTAATCACACAGGCATCAACCTGTGTAACATGCACACATGATATTTTATGCATTCATTTAAAATACTCTGATAATGCAAGGCAAGTATGTGGTCTTACAGACTTCCTATGACAATGTCCAGGCTCTTATTTTAAGAGAATAATGGATTCAAAAAAAGCAAAACTCAGAATAGAAAGTCAATTATTTTTCCATGGTTTGTAACCCAAAAATCCAACAGAATTTCTTAGAATGAAATGAATTACTTGCAAATCAAATGCACCAGAGGTGCTGGGGATGTAGCTCAGTGGTAGAGCACTTGATTAGATGTGCAAGGCCCTGAGGTTTGATCCCTGGCACAGAAAAAAAAAAATGCATTTCAGAGTTTACGCTGAAATTTTAATAAGCCACTAATACTATATAAAGACAAATAACTGCACTACTTGGTTATACTTAAATAACTTTTATGATAATCAATATGAACCTTTAAATAGGCTCAGAAATATTATCACAATATTAAAAATATATGAAGAAAAATTTTCTATAGAATCTTATGTATACTTTAATAAGGATTTAAATTTTAAATCCTATAAGAATTCTAGCTGAGCCAGACTACTGGAAGATTTTTTTCTACATGAACTTGCTGTTCATTTAACTGAACTTCAGTTTTCATATCTGGGGTGTCAACATAAAAAAGAAATGCATGTCTGACTAACAGGGACACAGATATTAACTAGGAAGGTCAGGCATTTAAATAAACCTAGCCTCTTCTACAAAAGTCTCCATGTTGACTAGTTTTCTTTGGCTATAGACACTATCAGTTTTAGTAGAGTCAGCCCTCTAGTCCTTGGGTTTCACATCTGAGGATTTAACTAACCACGGATAGAAAACTCCTCCATCTGTAGAACATGTACTAATTTTTTTGCCTTTTCATTATTCCCTAAACAATACAGCATAACAACAATTCACATAGTATTTTATTAGGTATTATAAGTAATCTAGAGATGGTTTAAAGTACACAAGAGGATGTGTGGGGTTACTATACCATGTTCTATATGGGATGTGGCATTTGCTAATTTGGATATCCTGGCGAGGAGGGGCAGGAACAAATTCCCTGTGATTGTGTTGTGGGCCTATAATCCAGCCCTTCTATTGGACAAACAGCCAGTGCTGGCTACTAAGATAACAGTCACTGTGTCACAATGCTTTTTTCTGTTTTCCTTCTCTGTTACTTCCTCTGTCCTGGTTTGAACCCTTGATGCTCTCTTTTCACACTAACCCTGATGCACACTTTAGACTCTTTCGGTCCCTTGTTCAGAACAGCTGATCTCAGAGCCATTTTTAAAAAGCAACAACTAGGGCCAAATTTTCTCTGGTTCCTCACAAACTATCTGTTCATTTTATAGATACCAATGACTGAGAGCTAAGAGCATTATAGTGGACAAAGCATCTAGAAGTCAGACAATGGCTGTTCATTCATTTGTCAGTAACCAAATATTTATTGAGCACCTACTGTGTGTAAGGTACTAGAGTGGCTTTAGTAGTTTTTTGACTTTAACTTCTTGCTAGAATATATAAGAAACTGTTAACTTATTTTACCTGTAAAAGGAAACAAAGCTTAATTGCTCAAACTCACTTTTTTATTGCTTTTCTATTTTTAAATTTAAAAATTTAAATAATACAAAAAGATTTTAAAATGGCATAAAATGAGGATTAAGCTTATTTATCCAACCCTTAACCCTTGGTCTCTCTCAAAAGATAATAAACATTCTTTATATTGTGAATCCTTTCCCCAAAGTTTAGTGTCCATTTATGTATATATGAATAGTCTTTCTTTATGCAGTATTGGGGATTGAATCAGGGCACTTGATCACTGAGCTACATCCCTAGCCCTTTTATTTTGAGATAGGATCTCACTAAATTGCTGAGGCTAGCCTCAAACTTGCCATCCTCCTGCCTCAGGTTCCCTAGCACCTGGGATTACAGACATGTGCCATTGAACCTGGTACCTTCAATATAAGTGGAAATATATTTTATACTCTTCTCTGTACCTGGCTTTCTTCACTTACTACATCTTAAAGATCTTTCCATAGTAGGCCTTATATTCTACCTTATTCCTTTGTAGTGTCCTTATAGCATTTCAAGTCTAATAATGTGCCATTATTTACTTATTCTGTCTCCTATTGTTGGATAAACTAGACCAGGAGATAAATGGAAATGGAGAAAATTTTAATAAATGTCTAGGTATTAAAATAAAAATGATTTGATTACTGACTAAAAACAGATGGCAATGGAGGGAACAAGATGACTCCTACCTTTCCAGTTTGAATAATCAAGTGATGCTATTTACTGAAACATAAAACAATAGCAAAGCAACAAGTCAGAGAAGGAAAACAACAAGTCTGAAATAGTCAAAGGTGAATGCCATTGACCTAAAATATCTTGAGATCAGGAGAGTGGCCTACTGAATGTACAGATTCAAGTTTTTAGCATATAAATACGGTGGGAAGTTCATATGGCAAACATATGTAAATGAACTAGATGACATATGCAAGATGAACTACATACAACAGTATGAGAAGACAAAAAGGCTCTAAGAGAGCCCAATATATTAAAGAAAAGAGTCAAAGCTGGAAAATAATAACAGCAACACTACAAATAGTTCACATTTGTTGAGTTGCTTATATGCTGGGCACTGAATAAGCATGTTTCAGAACACTGAATTCTAAAACCAGCTTTCTAAAGAGGTATTATTATTACTCCCATTTTACAGATAAGGAAAGTTATGTCATAGGGAGGTTATAACTTGCTTGGTTACTCAACTGAACTCAGCTGGTTGGATTCTAAAGCCCAGTCTTAATATACAACTGTCTCTGAGGAAAAATCAACTTCTGTGTCTCAAATTGGTCATACATATCACCTGTTATTTTCTTTAAGATCCAAAATGCTAATCTCTGACAGATATGTTTTTTAATTAAATCGAATGTCCTCATCTCAAATTATTCTCTTTTATCAGTGGCTTTAAGTTTCATGCAAACTGTAACTATTAAGTTTCATAGAAACTAGAACTTTTTTCGGCACAGTTGAACAGTCTTATAATCCCAGCAATTTGGGAGGCTGAGGCTGGAAGATCATGAGTTTGAGGCTAGACCCAGCAAATTAGTGAGCCCTGTGGCAAAGAATAAAAAGGACCGGGGATGTGGCTCAGTGGTAAAGTGCCCCTGGGTTCAATCCCCAGTAAGAAAGAAAGAGAAAGAGAGGGAAGGAAGGAGGGAGGGAGAGAGGAAGGGAAAGAAGGAAAGGAGGAAGGAAGGAATAAATAAATAAATTTAGCTCTAAAAGAAATAGAGATATAACAAGCACTAGTATGAATAAGATCATGTAAATTAAACAAAACGAAACAAATACAGTAGGTCCCACCTGAGGGTTCTGCAAGTGAAGAGTCAAGCAACAATGGACAAAAAAAATTTTTTTGAAAAGAGAAAAACAGAACATGTACAGACTTTTATTTTTGTCATCATTCCCTAAACAATATAGATGTATACTTACTATTTATATAGCATTTCCATTGTTAGGTATTATAATACAGAGAAGATTTAAAGTACATGGGAGGATGTGTATAGGTTATATGCAAATACTATGCCATTCTATATAAGATACTTGAGCATCTTCAGATTAAGATACTTGAGGTGCCAGAGTTGTGGCTCAGCCGTAGAGTGCTTGCCTTGTACACATGAAGCACTGAGTTCGATTCCCAGCACCACATATAAATAAGCAAAATAAAATAAAGGGTCATCAACAACTAAAAAAAATATTTTAAAAAATTCTATTTATTAAAAAAAAAAAAGATACTTGAGAATCCTCAGATTGTGTTATCCACAGGAAATCGTAGAACCAATCCTCTGCAGATAATTAAAGATGAATTTATTTCAGTGCTGTTGTTTCTCACAGGCTATAGGGACCATAAGTGGTATATGGAAATGGCCCTGACCATCTCCCATAGCAGCAGCAGCTTTTACCTCAGGTGTGGTGATGTCAGTGGAGGTTCCTAATTTTATGTGATCCTGGCCAGATGTACTTTTTCCTCAAATGAGGGTGATCAGTTTAGGTTCTCCTGTTTGATTTCCTCCATACCTATTTTTCCTCAAATAACAGCAGTATCAAATATTTACTGATTACCCAGACTGGGGGCTAGGCACTAATCTAAGTATTTTTATGTACTAACTTATCTCATCTATGCAATAATAACTTTATGAGGCACAGCTAATTTTAGATAAGAGGAAACTAAGGCACTTACTTAGGGTTACAAGGTTAGTGAATGATAGAACAAGGATTTGAACCTCAGCAGCCTGATAGAGCCACTGTTGTTATCCACTGAACTGTAAATAATTTGGAGTAAACAAGTTCATTAACTTGGTCTAGTGAGGTATTGTGTGTACTTTATTTTTTTTAAAACAGAAAGTAGACTTGTAATTTAAAAACTATTTAGCTGATTAAATTAGAAAACTCAAAATAGGTCAGCATTATTCTCTTGACAATATCTACATTTACTACCAATTACTTTATTTTTGTTTCAGATGAGCTATAATTCATATGTAAGAATTCAGTAAGAGCATTTGCCCCAAGCCATACAAGGCCAGATACTGGCTGTAAAGATTCTTGGGGACTATAAAAACAATAGTAATCTATTCTTATAAATTACTTTCAAATTTATAAGAATGTAAAAAAAAGTTAACTCAATTTTTTGTTTGTTTGCTTTGGTGTGTTTTGTTTTGTTTTGTTTTGTTTTTTTTTGTACCAAGGATCAAACCCAGGGGCACTTAATCACTGAACCACATCCCAAGTTCTTTTATTTTTTAAATTTTGAGACAGGATCACACTAAGTTGCTTAGGACCTCACTAAATTGCTGAGGCAGGCTTTAAATTTGCAACCCTCCTGCCTCAGCCTCCTGAGCCACTGAAATTACAGGCATATATCCACCACGCCCTGCTGCTCAAGAAGGTTTTAAACTCTTAACTGAAAATGGAGAGAAAATTCAGCCAACATGATGCAACGGATTTCTTTATTGTACAGTTAACTTGTATAAACCAATAAGAAAAACATTTTTAAATAGTATAAATGAAGAAAGGATATAAAGAAGCAATTTAAAGAAAAAAAATACAACTGATTTAATATAAATGAAAATATGTTAAACTTCATCCTTGATTTAAGAAATGCAAATTAAAAATAAAATTCTTATCTATTAGTTGGCAACCATTAAGAAGTCTGATAATATATAACGTTGGCAAGGTATGGGAAACAGATATTTCAATCTAGTTGGAGTATAGGTGCAAAAATATAAGTATATGGGCTGGGGATGTGGCTCAAGCGGTAGCACGCTCGCCTGGCATGCGTGCGGCCCGGGTTCGATCCTCAGCACCACATACAAACAAAGATGTTATGTCCGCCGATAACTAAAATAAAAAATAAATATTAAAAAATTCTCTCTCTCTCTCTCTTTTTCTCACACTCACTCTCTCTTTAAAAAAAAATAAGTATATATATCCATCAACCTAGCAATTCCATTTCTAGGTATCTAGCCTATCAATGTAATTATAATAGTATGCCAGAACATACATACAAGAACACTAAATACTGCAACTATTTAAGAACCCCATTTATGTTTTGGAAAAAACCCCACAAAATCAAGTTATACAATATCTCTGTGTCACAGAAGGATACACATGCATTCATACACACACAGAAATATAATTGTACTGAAACTGATCTGGAAGAACACATATCAAAGTGACTACAATAGCTACTTACATGGAGAAAAGGGGAAGTGGGGGATAAAAAAAAGATAAGGGAAGGGGAAGGGAAAGCTAATGCTTTCCCTGGTATTATTTGAACTTCTTACAATAAGAATACATTCATATGTTATTTGTGTGGGAAATGGCACCCAGCAAAAAGCCTGATAAAAAAGAAGATGCCCAACTAATCATTAGTCCATCAAATGAACAGAAAAATCTCGTGCTCTTTTCCATATCAAAATTAAAGATCTACTTTAATTATTACAGATTCCTTTTTTAAAAATTTTTATTTTTTTAGTCATATATAACAGTAGAATGTATTTTGATATATAATATATACATGGAATGTACATACATCAATCATATTGTCTATTCTATTCTGCTGCCCTTCCTATCCTCCCTACTCCTCCCCTCCTCTCCCATCCTTTCTCTCTATCCAATGTAATGTGACACACTTTTTTTTTCTTTTTCTCATTACAACAACATATATGTATTCTAATTATTACAGATTCCTTTATTTAAAGTGTCAGTTCTGGGCTGGGCTTGTGGCTCAGCGGTAGAGTGCTTACCTAGCATGCCTGAGGCACTGGGTTATATTCTCAGCTCCACATAAAAATAAAATAAAGATATTGTGTCCATCTAAAACTAAAAAATAAATAAAAATAAAAAATAAAGTGTCAGTTCTATATCAAAACTAGACTCTTGGATCTGACAAAATGCTAACCATTATCAGATGTTTGGGTTCTCTAGTCTGTATTAAACACAAAAAGCAACAGGAAGACACAGGCATACTAGCTAGAAAAAGAAGGCAATATAAGGCACAAAGGATTAGTACTGAAACCTGAAATTCTGTGATGTTTGAGGAGTTACTTTGTTAATGCAGCCTTCCCACCTACATGAATCTGTGTTCCCCCTAACCAAGAAGCCTTGGTTTTCCATTCCCAAATTACAGAACTCACCAAATTATTAACAGATCACTTTAAAATTTTGTATCAACTGTATATATCTGTTTTTAAAAAACTAATATGTGTACACACACACACACACACACATGATACAAAGTAAATTATATATATTTAAGTTTCTGCCATGCCAACAGACCTCTATTTAGAATGAAACCTTTAAAGAACAACGTATCTGTACTTCAGGGATCTCACTGGAGAATATTTGCCTGGAAATCATTATTTGCTACTTTAAAAGATTTTTAAATAATCTATTATCTTTGAAAATAGCTTAAAACCATAGGTGTAAATGTGATTATCTCATATAAAATAGCAATTCTCTTTTTCTAGAAAATACTACCCAAAAGGATAAACTCTTATCAATTGCTATGGCTTCTTTATTTCTTTTCAAACACCACAAGATAAACTGATGTAGCATCACCAAATTATTTAAGGCAGCAATCTTCTAAGTTATTAATGAAAAAAGGTACTTAAAGAATTAAAATTCTGCCCAAATTAACAAAACCCAGTGGAAAATAAATTTTCCCATTACTATTAATTTTTTTGCCAATATACTACATTTCTACAGAAATCATTATATATTGGTTTTTCCTTTAATTCAGTACATAACCAGAAAGTATAATTTGAAATTAACTACTTACTGCCTGTCCCTCCCTTAATCCTTTATAATATCATAGGACAGTGCCCTGCAAATTAAAGATATTATAAAATAATAGGAAATATACTTTGGAATTTACACATTTGAATATAACTTCTAAATATTACACCAAAAGCCCCAAATGCAAACATTCATCATTCCTCAATATTAGCAAAGCAAAATCTCATTATAAAATTCAAAAAGATTATGTTAAAAGGGTCCATAAGAATTGCTCCAGCTATGCTACTCACAGACAGCATAGTTCTAATTTCTCCAAATTGAGGAAGTTAAAGCTTCTAGTATGTATTCTCTTCTTGACCCACACACCTCTTCTAGGGATGAGTCCCACACTAGGGATGAGTCCCACTTGTTTCTCCAGAAGTACAGTACAAAATGGCCACTGAATAGGAGGGCGTGCCTTTGTCATTACTAAGCATTTTCCTATCTGAAGCAGCTCTTAAAAAAAAAAAAAAAAACCTGAATATTATTTCTTCAGTGCTATTATTACTCAGCAACTGCTGAAGAAAGTAATTAGAGGAGTGGGCCTTCAAAGGATGTTAGTTAATATCAATGTATTTTAAACATTTTTTATAAACTAGTAGGATAGATAAGAATATATTCATAAATTTTCCTGGCTGCAGTCTTCTAATATTTTCACTGAAAATCATTTTACCCACTTGCTCTTGCATGAGTACTTTAAACAGCAAAAAGTTTTTAGAATAGTTTTCAAGGTCTTTGCATACAATAGTGTAAATGCTATTTAAGCATACTAGTCCATAAATCCAATAATAAAACAAAAAAATCAAACATATTCATCAAAAGGCATAGGTCAGTAATCCCAGCTACCTGAGAAGCTGAGGAAGGAGGATGACAAATTTGAGACTAGCCTGGGTAATAACAGCCAAACCCTGTCTCAAAATAAAATAGAAAGGGTTGGAGATGCAGTTCAGAGGTAAAGTGGTAAAGTGCTCACCTGGCATGTGCCATGTGTGAGGAGGCCCTGAGTTCAATCCCCAGTACTGGGGGGAAAAAAAATAATTTGTAGTTCTATAGTTCTGGGATGAGATAAAAAGGGAGACTTTTCTCTCAAAATGCTTCATAATTCTCCTACATTAGAAAGGGAGAGTCTAAAAGCAAAAGGAAAACAAAGTCAGGGCAAGGTATATATTGAAATAGAAAATCTATTTTCATAAAGATCTTAAAGAGATATGAAATTAAAGGCTGTGGGTCAATTAGCAAAATCTATCCATGTAGGTGGTTATAATTGTCAGCTACATAAATTACAATGTAGACTTTAAAATAAACAGTATCCTCAAATATGTTATTTCAAATAAAGACTAATGAACATTCTGATTTGCTGATTTTCTGTGGGAATAACAGGAAGTCACAATGGATACTGTGAATAGTAGCCCCAAACCCCAGGCAATGAAGATGAGTAGGCTGCCTCACTGTGCAGTGAGGATGCTGAGCTTGGGGCTTTTTTCTCCTAAACCCATAAGGCATGATTTGCTTCCAGGAACTTGGAGGACACTTGGTACAGAAGCAGGGAAATAAAATGGAGTCTAGGTTTCTAACCTAGAAATATACCGGAAATGAGTAAACTTTCTTCCTGTATTTCCTAATTAATGGAAGCCTCAAAGGTAGTTTCAGATTTCCTAGAATGGATTTAAGAAAAATTTCATACTAAGGATGGTCTGGTACAATTGGGAAATAAGCTCTAGGGAAACAGATCTCATTCAGAGTCTCATTACTAATTAATATAAGTCTGTCTCTTTGATTCACTGACTAGTCACTTTCCATGATTTTTTTTACAGAATGAAAATTTTTAATATAACAGCATAAAGTACCATAATAAATAATATAAGTGCTATGTGTATCACAGCTTGAGGCAAAGGGACTTACATTTTTTTAAAAATGCAATGAAAATACATAAAAGAGTTCTGGGATTGAAAAATAAAGTTCCTGGAATTTTGGCACATGTCTGTAATCCTAGCTACTTGGAAGCTGAGGCAGGAGGATCACAAGTTTGAGGCCAGTCTCAACAATTAGCAAAACCCTCTCTCAAAAAATAAAAAGAACTGGGGTTGTAGCTCAGTGGTAGAGCCCCCCAACCCCAGGTTCCATCCCCAATATTGCAAGAAAACAAACAAATTAACAAACAAACAAAAGAGGCTGGAGACTAGCTCAGTGGTAGGGCATTTGCCTAACATGCATAACTACATGCATAAGGCTCTTAGTTTCATCCCTAGGATCACATACACCAAGAAAAATCCTAAGCCAAAAAAAGGATAAAAGAGAGACATACTTATTCCTCTTTTCAAATGTTCAGATTTTAAAAAAGAAAAAAAAATTATTATCTATATCAGAGCCCTGAGGATATGTGGAGAAACCAAAACTGAAGAAACAAAACAACACAAACAAGGAAAAAGCAGACTTGTTCCCCTAGAATAATTTTTATAATTCATATTAAACATGTAATTTCTTCTGCATATCTGGTAATAAACTAGCTTTAGTTGTCACTTTCAAATCAATAGGCTTGAGATTTAATAACAACATTAATATTCTATGATACTGATAAAAGTATAAATTTTGTATACTTCTAATCTCAGCTACTATTTGGAACTAGATTATTTTAAATAATAAAGTTTTAGGATTTTATGTTTATAAACTAAAGCAGAAGATAAATTTTGAGGAAAAATAAGATGACATAATATCTTAAATTTTATATGTATAATTACTCCAGATAGCAAGCTCCATTATCAAAACTGCAAACACTGTCCACGTGTACACTCACAGACCGAAACAATTTCCTTCCATTAGTCAAATCAATAATGCAAGTAGGACTCTACAAATAACACTTTGGAAAATGCCTTAGTGTTCTTTAGAGGTATATAATAACCTTAAAAAATGCAAAGAAGCAATCACTCAAATAAAAGAGAACTTTTTTAAAACTTTGTTTTACATGTGGGAGGTTTTGTGAGTTGTTTCCTTTCATTTGATTGATTTAGTGTTATACACAAAAAAAGTGCCAAAGCTGAACATACTGCCAAAAAAGGGTTAACATACAACTCACAGAGAAGTATAAAGGATGAAGCAGAGAAAGAGATCATGCTAGAAGGGATAAAATTTATCTTTCTCAGTCAGGAACAAAGGAAGAGGGAGAATGAATTCAAACAAACACCAAAAACCTTGTCAGTAAAGAGTTCAACTATGAAAAATAAGGTTACCAAAGACAGATTTGAGGAGAATGCAAAAAGTTCCTTGAGGACAGCACTGTCTCTATAAGAAGGACTTAACAAAGAAATGGTTTAGATGCATGACAAATAATGTAAAGAGGCAGAAAAACTGTTCCTTCTGATAAAAAGGTCTTATTTCCAGGTACTTTTCTCTCCTGGAATAGTAGAGTTTTAAAAAGAATGAATGACTCGAGGGCTGGGGATGTGGCTCAAGCGGTAGCGCACTCGCCGGGCATGCGTGCAGCCCAAGTTCCATCCTCAGCACCACATACAAACAAAGATGTTGTCCGCCGAGAACTAAAAAAAGAAAAATAAATAAATATTTTAAAAAATTCTCTCTCTCTCTCTTAAAAAAAAAAATTTAAAAAAAAAGAATGAATGACTGGAAATTTCTGCTATTTATATATGCATATATGTCATGAATGTATGTAGCAGGGATTGAATCCAGGCGCATGACCACTGTGCCACATCTCCGGCCTTTTTATTTGAGACAGGGTCTCCCTAAGTTTCTTAGGGCCTTGCTAAGTTGCCAAGGTTGGCTATGAACTCGAGATCCACTTGCCTCAGCCTCCCAAGCTCCTGGGATTATGGTGTGCACCACTGTGCCTGGCTCTGCAATTAATTTATAACTAAGAAATCTGAAAGTTAAGAAAGAGCAACATCAGAACTTTAACATCTTTTAAAGGTGACTGGATAATTTTAACTTTCAAACATCTTAATTAGTAATTACAATAACAGAGTAAAACAATGATCTTGTTATTTCAGTATTTATTTTATTTCATGCTCAAAGTGAGACAAGGTGTCTGTCTATTTCCTAAACCTTTCCTGGTGTTTAGCCAGAGAGAGAGAGAGAGAGAGAGAGAGAGGGAGAGAGAGAGAGAGAGAAAGAGATAGATAGATATCCAAGAAAGGTTACACTGTCCTCAGGATAAGATGACTGTAGAAGGTTCTGATTAACATAAAGTCTTAGCCAGGCATGGTGGTGCACACCTGTAATTCCAGTGATTTGAAGTGTGAAGCAGGAACAATAACAACAACAAAAAAGTTCCAGGCCAGCTCGACAACTTGGTAAGACCCTGTCTAAAAAACAAACAACTACAACAACAAAAAATTAATAAAAAAAGGGCTGGGGATGTCACTCAGTACCCCGGGCTCAATCCTAGTATTACAAAATTATCCTAGAGAAGGAGGAGCCATACTCCAATATAACAGAATTAACCTTATAGGTATGTAGGGAATCTAGCCCTAAGATGAAGTTGGTTAAGTTCTAGGGCAAGGACTGGAAAATGGCCTGAAATCTCACTCTTCCTTTCCTCCTTCAGTCCCTCTCCTACACCATCTTTCAGGGCTCTTCTCCTTTCAGACTAGGAGGACTTATCTATGGTTTAGATATGCGGCATCCCCCAAAAGATCAAATATAAGACAATGGAAGAAAGTTTAGAAGTGAAACAATTGGGTTATGAGAACTTTAACCTAATCAGCACATTAATCCACAGATACAGATTTAATGGGCCGTAATTATAGACAGATAGGGCATGACTGGATGTGGGGGTCACTGGGGGCATGCCTTTGGGGTTTATATTTTGAACAGAGCTCTCTGTTTCTTGATTGCCCTGTTCTGAGGTGCATTCTTTCTCCATACACTTCTGCCATGATGTTCTGCCTCATCCCTGGCCCAGAGCAATGGAGTCAGCCATCAATGGACTGAAACCTCTGAAACCATAAGGGGAGCCCTCAAAAAACTTTTCTTCTTCTACATTGTTCTTCTCAGGTCTTTGGTCACAGTGACAAAAAAACTGACCAAAACAAGGACTCAATGTCAACGTCTAGAAGAAGCATAAATGATGACAAATATAAGAAAAGATGGTAAAATTTACTAACAATCAAGGAAATAGAAATTAAAACAAGACACTTCAAAGGAGTTTTGAATCATTTTTTTTTAAAGAGAGAGAGAGAGAGGGAGAGAATTTTTTTAATATTTATTTTCTTTTTAGTTTTCAGCGGACACAACATCTTTGTATGTGGTGCTGAGGATGGAACCCGGGCCGCATGCATGCCAGGGGAGCGCGCTACCGCTTGAGCCACATCCCCAGCTCCTCAAAGGAGTTTTAAAAGATGAGATGTTGCTGGAATATTTTCCAAAATTCTGCTTGATTTAAAAATTTAATTTTAACATACCATGTGACTCTGGATGTCAAGACATAAATGAGTCTGATTTCTGACTCTAATAATCATTAAAGTAACAGCGTTATCCCAAATATGCCAAAAATATCACAAATTTCTGTAGGGAGAAGTGGTTAGGCCCTGTGATAGATACAGTGGAATGGCTTGTTCAACCTCCATTACATCTTTCTTCCAGTGCACCTCTTGTATTGCAGAGGCATCATTTGACATTTCCCAAATTAGCCTGCAGCTAGAGTGCTAGATATAAATTTAGAATTAGGGTTCATCCAATTAGGTGTACCTGTGAGAGACTAGGAAGGTAGAGGGAAACAGGTCCACTTTTTGCTCCTTTGGCTTCTCTTTTTCTCTCTTCCTGCTTCATGACCAATAATAATCTTGATGGAGTTTGATCCTCTAGACTTTTCAATAATAATGTAACCATTAACTCCCTGTATTTTGAAATCTCCTTCTGTGTATAGTTGATAGATGGTTTTCTTTTCTTCACTAGGGTGTATGTCTGCCATAATATTCAGTGTCTAGAAGTAGGGCTGGTTTAATAAACTTGAAATACTCTGCAGTGGCTGAGTGGTAGGTGGCAAGGAAACATGCCCAATAAGCTCTCTGCTCTGGGAAGAGTTTAATAAAAATGACCATTATGCCTGAGAAGGAGGCACACACATGTAATCCCAGTTACTTAGGAGGATGAGGCAGGAGGATCAAAAGTTAAGGTTAACCTGGGCCATGCAGTGAAACCTTGTCTAAAAATGAAAAAAGGGTGGGAATGCAGCTCAGAGGGTACAGTCCCAGTACCACCAAAAAAAGAAAGACAAGAAAGAAAGGGAGGGAGGGTGGGAAATGACCATTTACAAAGCTGTAAGCAGCACTCAGACAAACAGTACCCAGGGATCAGCAACAGCAGGAAGTCATTATCTTCCAAAGGTCTAAAGATCAAAGGAAATAATCAGTGTTACTGATACCCTGTAAGGGCTGAAGTTACAAGGGAACAATTACCCAATAAGAGTTGTAGTTTTATGTACAAGATAATCACTACTAAGTGGTAGCCCAGTGGGGAGAGAGAATAAGAATAAAAACCCAGACCTCTACAGTGCCTCCTGATCTGCAGGTTCTTCCTACTGACTGAACCCAGATGAAATCATATGAGCAGGAGAATACAGGTGAACATAGGTAATGCAGTTCATAATTGTCAGGGTGGAATTAGGGGTCTGTGGGATGCATGCAACAATAACATCAATCCCTCACCTATATACCTGGGTGTTAAATAAGTTATGGGTCAAAGAAGAAGTTGAAATGGAAATGACAACACTTATGAGATAAACTATGTTAAAAGATACAGCCAAAGCAATATTCATGGGAAAATTTATAGCTTTATAAATTATTTTCTGCGTTTAAGTTTTTAAATCATGAACCTAGAGAAAAGCAGCAAAATAAACACACAAAAAGTGAAATAGGTGAAATGGAAAATTTAAAATTTAAAACTGCAAGCTGAATTGAGCTGATCAAACAAAACCAATAACTTGTTCTTTGAAAAGTCTGTCACTGTTACATATAATTATAATGCACCAATTAAAAAGAGAGAGGAAGAAAAAAGAAAAGTCTATCTGGCAAATCAATATTCTGGCAAAACTGCAAGATAAAAAGAGAGGGTATGAATATACATAGATAATCTCTAATTAGTGTTATAAGTAAAATTAAGAAACTACTAAGAACAGTTTATGTTTATAATTTTATAATTAAGGTTTAGAACAATTTTCTGGGAAGCCTTAATAATATGTAACATTTACTAAATACTTTCTATATGCCCAGGTATTACATAAATAATTTACTTATATTCAGTACTTAATTCTCATAACTGCTCTATGAGATAGGTACTATTAATTCTACTTTACTTTTGAGAAAACTGAAGCTTAGAGAGGTTAAGTACCTGCTCAAAGTCTTTCAGAATAAAAAATTATCAAAAAAAAATGTAATTGACCAATAACCACACACACACACACAAAAAAAAAAAAAAAAAAAAGGAAGTGATATACAATATCCATTCTCTAGCAAAGACCTAGATCCTATAAGGGCCATTTAGCTATATCCTCATGGAAGAGATAATTCTCATTTTGTAAAATCAGTACTACAGCACAAAAAGATGGGAAACTGCCTGACTCATTTGGAAGGCAAGCAATAAATGTTCATGAGATTGGATGATTCAATATTGTAAAGATGTCAAGTATTCCAAAATTAATCTATAGATTCAAAGCAATCTCAATCAAATCTCATTAAGTTTTTTTTCTTAACTGAAATTGACAGTCTTTCAAGATTTATGTGGAAATACAATAAGGCAAGAATAGTGAAAAGCAATTTGAAGAAAAAGAAAGCTGAAGGGTTTTATCCAATTAGATATTAATACCTATTATAAAGTTACAGTAATTAAAAAACATGGGAAAGGGCAAGAGATTGACCAATGGAAAAGAAGAAGGAATCCAGAACAAATCCACACATAAAAGATACCCTGACTTGTCGCAACACTACAACTCAGTGGGGAAAGAACAGTGTGTTCATTAAATGATGCCACCCAATTGGACATCCATATGGCAAAAAGAAATAAAGAAAAAAAACTCATATTCTTCACTTTATACCATACAAAAATCAGTTCCACGTGGATGGAAGATCTAAATGCAAGAGGTCAAGTAAAGCTTTTAGAGAAAATACCTTTGTGATGGGTAGGGTGGGTAAATATTTCTTTAAAAGCATTAACTATAAAAGAAAAGGTAATATAGCTCAGTTGGTTGAGTGTTTGCCTTGCATGCACAAAGCCCTGGGTTCAATCCCCAGCACCACACACACACAAAAAAAAAAAAAAGAAAGAAAAGGTAAGTTGAATTATAATAAATAAATTTAAGAACTTCTTCATTGAAAGACACTATTAACAGAGGGCAGATCTTGTATATAAAACTGAGATAAGAGATTTAAAGTATATATATCCACTAAAGGTAAAGTATGTATATCCATTAAAGGTCTTTGCACCTAGCATATATAAAGAATTTCTTCAAATCAATAACACAAAATAATAGAAAAATACAAGAAACTTGGAAGTGGCTTCACAAAAGTGGCTTTACAATTGGCAAATAAACATATTAAACATCTTAACTTTCTTTTTTTAAATAAATATTTTTAATTGTAGATGAACATAATAACTTTATTTTATTTATGTAGTGCTAAGGATTGAACCCAGTGCCTCACATGTGCTAGGCAAGTGCTCTACAACTGAGCCACAACCCCAGCCCAATATCTTAACTTTCTTATCAAGGATATACAGATTAAAGCCACAAGACGATACCAGGATATAGCCACCAGAATGGTAAAAAGACTGAAATGTACAAGTGGTGGTGAGAACTTAACCTTTCATACATTGTTGGCAGAACACTTTGGTACAAACACTTTGTAATAACATTTGACAATATGTAAGGAGAACTTATGTTTTTCCTATGACTCACTGATTCCACTTTGAAGTATATATCCAACAGAAATACATTTAATAAAGCACATACCAAAAAGTTCACAGTAGCAGTATTCATAACAGTTCAAACTGGAAACTTACCTCATGACTATCCTAAAAAAAAAAAAAAAAAAGATTAAATCCTCATATATTCACACAGAATACTATGCCCAAATAAAAATGTTGACATCATGTGGATGAACCTCACAAAGAAAGCCAGAAACCAAAAAAAGCCAGATACAAAAGAAAATGTAAAAGGAATTGGAAAGTCTGGAAGCAAACCCCCCAAAATACGCATACACAAAAGTCATCTAGGTTAGTTACTACAAGTCTGAATAGAACTTATCTTTGTGGTGGGGAGTAGTGACTGAAAGGAGAAGGGAGTTTCTAATTATCCCAGTGATGTTCTCTCTTTCTCTATCTCTCTCTCTCTCTCTCTTTGCCATATGAGGGATTGAACCCATGGCATTCTACTTCAGAGCTACATCCCCAGCCCTGATATTCTGTTTCTTCATCTGGAAGCTGCTTACATAGGTGTGTGCAATGTGTGTACATACATCAGTCTTTTGCATACTTATGATATATGCATATTTCTAATATTATAGTTATGGTTTAGATATGAGGTGTCCTCCAAAAGCTCATGTGTGAAGCAATGTAAGAAAGTTTAGGGGTGAAATAACTGGGTTATGAGAACTTTAATCTAATCAATACATTAATCTCCTGATAGACATTAACTGGATGTTAACTATAGGCAGGTAAGGTGTAGCTGGAGGAGGTGGGTCACTGGGGACCCATCTTTGGGTTTTCTATTTTGTCTGTGGTAAGAGGAGCTCTCTCTGTGCTTCCTGGTTTTCCTGTCTTGAGTTCCTTTCCTCCTCCACGCCCTTCTGCCATGATGTGCTGCACAGAGCAATGGAGTCACTGTCTATAGCTGAGACCTGTGAAACCATGAGCCCCATATAAACTTTTCCTCCTCTAAAATTGTTCTTGTCAGTTTTTTGTCTATATCAATGAAAAAAACTCACTAAAACAACACAAATTAATGTGTATTACTTAGAGTAAATAAGCAGCAATTGGAAATGTTTTTTCTACATTTTAATAAAGGTTTAATAGTATTTGAAGAACTCATGTAAATCATCCATCCATCACCCCTTCCCCCACCCCCCCCAATTGATTAGAGAGCCTTGAGCATGCTAAGCAACAAGCTAGGCAGGAGGCACTCTACCCCTGAGCCATATACCCACCCCAGTTCCTAAGTCAATTTTTGAGAAGCTAAGCTGGGTATGATGTAGCTCAAGGTAGGAGGAATGCTTACCATGTGAGAGACCCTGGGTTCAATCTCCAGCATTTGCAGAAAAAAAAAAGGTGGGTAGCATCAAGTGGACAAATGAATGAAGAGAATCACTCAAGCAAAGAAATAAAAATAGCTAATAATGTATAAATACCCAAAATGTAAATCAGAACAATGGAATGATGTTTTTGCCTATCAAGCTCCAAAGATTAAAGGAAACTAACAAGTTGTTGATAATAATTTGATAAAATTAATACTTTCTTATTCCTAAAAGAAATGTGAATTGGCATAACCTTTCTTAATAAATCTTAAAATGTTCATGTTCTTTGACCTACTAGATCCTAGAAATTATTCTAAGGAAAATCAGAATTTCAGTAAAAGATGGACTTATATCAGGGTTGACTACTATAGTATTTTGAAACAATCTATTCATAAAGGGAAACTGGTTATGATATGTTACATGATGGGATAGCATATAAACAATCATGTTTTCAAAGAGTGATGAGTAGAAAAAGATGTATGATAAATTAAGTGAAAATATATATATAAAATTCTACGTGTATATGTTTTATGTTAACAAATCTCACACACATTAACATTCATTTGAACAAAAAGTCTGTAAGAATACATAGCATATTGTCAGTAGTGGCCATCTTTGGGTGGTGGGATATGGGTCATTTAATTTTTTTGTGTGTGTTTATTTTCCACAATATAATGTTCTTTGAGCATTTATTACTATTATACTCAAAAATCAAAGAATAATGGGCTAAAAAATATGGTTACCAGTTTCCCCTGCTCTAGAAATCTAAGCAACCAGATTTCTCCCTCCTTCAACTCCCATATGCAATTGAAAAAGCCTATCCAAAGCATTATTCCATTATTTCTTCCAAAATTTGGTGAACTCCTTGCACCCAGATTCTACATTATAGTGAAATGGCCACATTTCCCACAATTTCTACATTGTGGAAACATCAAACCACTTTATACAGTGAACTGCCACACCCCAGCCCCTAAAAATGCACACCAGGTACTTCCACATCTCCCACCCTAGGCATACTCAGAGCTCTACTCCTACGATATCTTTTCTCCCTTCCATCTTCCTAATTCGATTCATAATTCAAGATTCATCTTGGATCTCGTTTACCGGGTACATTTTTTGGAGGCTGCAAGAAGAGACAGCCGTTTCCAAATTAATCTTCCAATGACAGTTGAACATGTCAACATTTAACATTCCGCAGTTAGTGCCTCATTATCTTGTTGTATGGCATGGGTCATTCTCCTTTTCTTAAAATCTAGGATGAGCTAAAGTACGCATATGCAATACATATAAACAGCGATGTGAATTTTTACCTGACAGAAAAATGGTATCAAAAACACTAGCCTGATTTTTTTTTTTTTTTTTTTTTTTTTTTTTTTTTTGCATTCAAGATGGCAGAGAGCGCCTTGAAATAGTCCTACACAAAAGCACTGATCCAGAGCCTTGATTTCAAAACTGGCTACACCTCGCGAAATAGCAAAGGACAAAAGAATGGAACCTAGATGCTAAGGCGCCCCAGCCCTAACCACTCACTGCAGGTCCCACACCCATAGACTAATCCATGCCAGAAAAGTGGCACCTGCTGCCTTCATTTCGGGAACCACACCTAGACGGTGAACAGTGAACCAAGGCACTATAGGATAGCGACCCAAAAATTCAAGGATGTAAACGGTAACAGCAGAGTTGTAATAGTATCTGGAATGCACGTTCCGGCCCCGCCCAGTAACAGTCCCCCCGCGGTGCTTTAGTCTCAGGGAAGGAATGAACTGGGATCCCGCCCTAGGGCCGGGCAACCCCTCTCTGACCGGGAATTCTGGGCGGGCCTGAGAACGAGGCCGGCCGCGGCCGAGGCGCCTGGGGCTACACCTGTCAGGCTGCGGCCAATACTAGGCCCCAAAATCGCTGGGGTTGGGTGGTCCAGACCGTCAAAGAGCGCGTCAGTCGATCCCTCGCCCCGGGATCGCCCAGTCTCCTTGCTTTCCCTTTCGTCCTTCTCAAACAAAGGCAACCCACACCCACCGCCATTTTCCCTTTACCTCAAAAACCACCTCTTCGTCAAACTCCGGTGTCATCCTTCTCCGCCATGCCACCCGCCTCAGCACGATGGGAAATGAAGGCAGGCAGGAGAACAGGCGTGCACCGAGGCTTCTGCTCTCGCCTGTCCCGTAGGTCTTGACAACTACAATTCCCAGCATGCCTCACAGCTCACGCCCCCTTTTTCGGTCCGCTTATTGGTGCAGAGGGTCACCGTGGGGGCGGGGACAGAATGAAGTTCTAGCTCTTCGATTGGAAGACGCTGAGGCTTTTGTCTGCCTTTTACGGCCGCGACTAACAGGGGGCGCCCGCCGCACTGATATTTTTTTTTTTTGGAGTTTGAGAGGGGCGCGCGCCAGCGGAGCCGCGGTGAGTTCTGCTCGTGCCCGCGCCTGGCCGTCTGCCCGGAGCGCGGCAGGGCGGCGCTCGTGCTCGCCCGCCTGCTACCAGCGACTCGCGCCCGGGAGCGCAGTAGGGTAGCTGGAGCCGGCTGCAACCTTTGTGCGGCGCTCGGGTTTCGCCGCGGTGGCACGGGACAGAATGTGGGCTCTGCGGGGGCTTTTCTCTTCTGCCCAAACTCTGAAAACAATGGAGTGAAAGGGGAACATGGATTGAGGGGCGCGAGCGGGGAGGCGAGCTGCTCTGGGAAATCATGACTTCTGCCGCCGGTAAGTGGCCGCGCTCGCGCTGTCGCTGGAAAGTTCGTAAGGAGCGCTTTCCAAGCTGGGGCTCTCCGGCAACTTTCTCCGATAGGGTGGGAGAGTCGCGTGGCCTGTACCTTTCCCTAGCATCGCGGCAAATTGCGAAGCGAAAGGGGTTTGCTGCTGGATTCACTCGTCCCTTCCTTCAGAGAGGGCTGTTGGACCTCTTGGGACTTCTCTTCAAAGGGAGACCTGTGCTGGGAGCTCTTAACTCCAGGTGAAACACGCAATGGAAACAGAGCATTTGCTCAGTTCTCCTACAATTGGAGTGACTTTGTGTGTGTGTGTGTGTGTGTGTGTGTGTGTGTGAGGGTAGCATAGGTTCCCCTATTAAGAAATCATTTATTCTAGGAAAGGGCAGTGTTCCCAGAGTATTGAACTGAGCCACTAGGGTGAGTCGCTTTAAACCTAGGGTGGACTGAAAACCCTTTCCATTTCTTATAAAAGAGGTTTAAATATTGTTGCTCACGTCCTCCTGGTTTTACTCCTGATAACCTGAGTGTACAGTGGGATTGCCTCTGGAAATTTTTGTGCTCATCTTCACTCCATTTCTTTTGGGATTTTTTTCCCCCAATAGTTCTACCTGCTTAGTGTAAACAAAGCCTTGTTTTCTGTCTGCTTCCTATAGGCTTTTCCCCTTATTCAAATGACAAAGCCTCTATTTTACCTTTGTGTGGATTTCGATCCATGGTGGACAATATGTTGCTGAACATTCTAAGGAACAAGTTTTATTTTACAAAATAATTACCAAAGTGGTGATACAGTCATTTCATAAGAACATGGGTTAATTTTAAAACCAGCCACTTAATAATGTATTAAGTGGTGTTTTTTTTTAAACCTTTGTCTATGTTGAAAGAAACTTAGATTAGAAATTTTATAATCAAATAGTTTGAATCTTCCCCTAAAAGTTACTTGTAGATTCAGCACCTAAGTATCATGTTAAATTCTGATTGCTTTTCTTGGCATTTGTTTAAAATTCCTGCAACCTGAAACTGTCAAACAGCACTCTAAATGTTCTGATTTGTATTATCTCTGAAGCCTAGATATACTGGAGTGTTGGTTTGCTAGGAATAATCAGATTACAACTAGTGAGGCAAGAAGTTAGCCAATAGAAATAAGAAACCAAGGAGTGAAATATTTCTGTAGAAGATTTTGTGGATTTTTTCCCTTTTTGATGTTATGTGCAACGTACATGAGAAATGTCATAAAGCTCTATTGTAATTATTTTATAAGCTTTTATTTATTAAGGAAAGCTTATATTGTATTATTTTCATCCCAAATTTCTGTGCCTTGTCAAGGTTTCTTTAATGACTGAACCAATATAATTAAATTAAAAGTGCTTAGCAATTTTACAATTCTTCCAGCCATGTATAGTTCTTCCCTTCTTTGTGGGGTCAAAAATATTTAAAATATTCATCATATGAGTATCAGTGTTCAATTTTAGTCCTAATACTTTATAATGAACAGGTACAGAAGCATTTGACATTTATATATGTAAACTTGATTTCTAGGGCCCAGTCTGAAAGTTTATGATTCTTTCATTGGAATTACCCTAAAGTACTGCAAGCTATTTTTATATTTGATCAACTTTACAATTAAAGAAATCCATGGACATTTTTGTGGTGTTTTTGAAAGAGGGACACTTCCTGTGTATAGCTGAGTTAGTTGGTTTTTGGTATGGCTCTCTGAGAAGCATTGGCTACTTTTTTGCTCACCCTCTGATAAAATTTATTATTATTATTATGTCTAGATTATGGAAGAGAGCTGGGGTTTAATTCTATCCCATCCTTATAAAACTACATATACATTGTTCTTATAAGCTAACCTGCAAACACGAGGTGCTTTTTTTGGCATAATAGTTAAATTTTAGGAAAGTTATTTATAGTTTGCAGGCAGCGGTATTTGTTTTGAATCTAATCTATTGCATTTGGGAGCGTTGTTTTAATTTAAGAAAGTAGAGGAATGTTGTAGAACATCCAAGTTGTATGTATCCTGAAGAAGAGCTTGCTTTGCTTTTTCTACATCTATGGAAGAATTGATGCTCAGTAGAGTTTAGAATTATTCAAAGCAGTATGTGAAAAAGGTGAAGTAATTATTGGTGTATGTCTTGTATCTTTTTGAACGTGTACAAGTTATTATCTCATTAATGTCTGTGCTTTGCATTTTATCTGATCCAGTAGCCAAGAGAGAGTGCAAGTGAGCCACAGCCATCTGTGTGTAACAGAAGACAAGTTTGTTTGTAATAGTAAAATTGTATTAGTGTTTCACTTTCCTACCTTATATTTCCCTGGAGCCAAACAGCTGTGTAAATAAAAGATTTGCTACATTGCTCTAAAGAAGCTTTGGGGTTGACTGTTCATACTGTATTAAAATCCAAAGGTGCTGAATTCATTTCCAAACATTATGCGCTTATTTCAAGAGTTTAATATTGTGGCACACCATATTATAATGTCTTGTTTCTTCCAGTTGTGTTTCTTTCAAAATAGAGCCATTAAAAAATAATAATGAAAGATTTTGTATATTGTAATACCAGTGACATAGTTGAACCTTTGTTTCTATTAATCATTTTAAGGAATTATTCACTAATCCTATTGGTTGATTCTACTTACTTTTCAAACTATCATGTGAGGTTAAAATGAATATTGATTATTTTTTAAGGAATTTCCTGTCACTGAGACATAATAATGAGTATATTTATGTGTTAGCTAAGAGAAAGTAGCAACCTGCTGGAGCTTGCCTTCTAGTGGCAAAGACAGACAAAGGTGTACTGAAGAAAAATAACACGGGACAAAGAGGCTACAGCATATCAGGGTTCTCCAAAGTAGATATCTATGAAGTACAATCTTCATAGATCTTTCAAGTCACCCACTTAAAAGTAGGGAAACTGAGGCAGCCAGTTGTGCAAAAGCACACAATTAGGTCAGCCAGTTCCTGTTGACTCCCTTTAATACACAGGTAACCAACAATGCTAAGCCCAAGTTCACAGGTATTTGCTTAATTCAGTGAGTATACATTAAGGGCTTAAGGAGCATAATGCTGAGCTCTACTTTTGGAAATCAACTTTAGCTCATATGTGGTTGATTTAATTTCTGTGACACCAAGAGAGAATAAAAATTTATGCCTCTTGGAAGAAGACTCAAAGAAAAGACTGAAATTGGTACCAGAGATTTTTTAAAAGAATGATTCAACTAAAAAGCAAAAATGGTTGGTTAATTACACTGAAACTTCTCCCAGGGCTCTACAGGTCAAAAAGTAAAAGATTAATTAGATGAGATTATTTTTTAAATTGTGGTAAAATACACATAAATTTATCATCATAACCATTCCTAAGTATACAATTCAGAAATAAATGTTAAGTACATTGTTGGGTAGCCTCATCTCCAGAACTCTTTTCATCTTGTAAAAGTGATTTTTTGAATTCTACCAAAAATCCCAGAGTTAGGATGTTTCAAGGATGACAGAAATGAAATCCACATGGCAGTCTGTTTCTTTTTAAGATAGGAGGTTGGGGAAAGACCTATGGAATTCACACTTTCTCTGAAGATTTAACTTGATTGATTGACAGTTTAATAGACCAATCAGCATTATCACTAAACTTTAAAGGGTTTTGCAAAATTATTTTCTGCCTTAAAAACCCTCAAGAATAATAACATACTTATTGAAAGATAAATGAAAATTGCCTACTTTGGGAATTTGCTTTACTAGGGATCAAACCTGGGCGTGCTTTACCACAGAGCCGTTTTTATATTTGAGACAGGGTTTCACAAAGTTGACTAGGCTGTCCTTGAACATGAGATCCTTTTATTTCAGCCTCCCAGTCTCTGGGATTGCAGACACACCCCCATCCTCTCTGTAGAATTTTTCATTATTTTGAAAATTCATTATCCTCCTTAATTTTGATAATATTATATCAAGAAATTGGGTGAGAAGATATCTGTTATTGTATAATCTTGGTTGTGCATATAGTATTAGAGGTTTGGGAATTTCTTTCCTGGTTGGGAAAAGGAAGTAGAGTACCCTACTTTTTTTTTTTTTTAACTTAGTTTCATGTAATATTTTTCCAAACGTTGTGACTAATTTCCTTTGTTGAAAAGAAAATCAACACAAAATGAAATATCAAAGCCTCTGTGTGTTCAAGTAAATTAACAATGTCCAGTAGTTCTGTGAAACAGATATTTGAGAAAACATTTTTTTTCCCTAATAAGTAAGGTTTTTATTAAGTATTAAATCCTGGTAAAGGAACAGGCATAATTATAAGAAGTACAAGATAAAACATGTTTCACCTTAGGTTTCCTTGGGTAAATATGGTTGATAAGTGACAGTTTATGTGGGAGATCTTTAAAAAAATTAAGAAATACGGATATACGGTCTTTATATACCTTTTTATTTAATAAGTCTTTTGTGTAAAGCTGTTATCAAGTTCCTATATGCCAGGAACAGGTCTACACGAATCCAGCATTGTATAATAGGTGATAATTAAATACTTTATATGGAATGTTGAAGAAGAATTGCTACACTAGAACTTGTGGTCATTTTTTAAATGCAATAGAATAGTGGTTATTAACAGGGCTGGGATTGTGGCTCAGTGATAGAGTGCTTGCCTGGCAGGTGTGAGGCACTGGGTTCGATCCCCAGCACCGTATAAAAATTAATAAATAAAGGTATGTGCCCATCTACAACTAAAAAAGAAAAAGAAGAAGAATGGACAACATAATCCCGTATGAAATAGAGAAGAAATACAGATGTCCAAGCTCTACCATCAGAGACTCTAAATGATGTCTGGATATTTAAAAAACAAAGCTCCAAGAGGAATATAATGAAAATGCCCGACTGGTAACACCTGTACTGAGAAATGTCAGCTTTATTGTGAGTTTAAATAATACCAAAGAATTCATTTTCATTTTTTAAGGGTAGAAATTTCTGATATCTGTATTCTTATTTAAAATTGTTTTGGGATTTCTATTTGCTGAAGAGTCTAAAAAGATTCTTGATAAAATGAAGGTAGAAAGACACTATGGCTTATTTATATGAGAAACTTAAAGAGTTGAATTCTGTAGGCAAATTTAATTCTTAGCATTCAGCAGATGAACTGAAAACTAGTGTATAGGTTCTAACAGAAGAAATTAATTATTTTATTTAGTGTCAACATTGAAGGAAAAACTGCATTGGACCTACTAAATAATATACAACATACCAAAGCTACATATACTAGAAATTTAAGGAATCTTCAAAAGTAATGTTGACTCTACATAATGTATATAATCTGCCTACTAACATGTACATTCACAGAAGTAAAAGTATTATCCAATATAATCCTCTGTTGTCTCATGCTTTGGTTATTTTATGATTTAATTATACTTTTTTCTTTCTAGAGATCAAGAAGCCACCAGTGGCCCCCAAGCCAAAGTTTGTGGTAGCAAATAATAAGCCATCTCCTCCACCTGTTGCACCTAAACCTGACATTGTGATTGCTAGTGGTCCACAATCAACAAAGAAAACCAAACCAGCAATCGCACCGAAACCGAAAGTTCTGAAGAGCTCACCTGTCCGAGACATTGGGCAGTCATCATCAGGAACAATCTCTGTGAACCTGGAGGAGCATAAACTGGAATTACCTGAAAGCACTGACAACTTTAATTGCAAAAATGTTGAGGATCAGAGCAGTGATTATATTTTACCAATATGTTCCTGCAGGTCTGAGTGTGTCCATAAGCTTGGGAATAGAGAAGATTCATATGTAAAGCAGCTTGTTTTAGAGCCCCTAGAAATGAAAGAAAATTTACAAAATAGTAAAATTGATGAGTCCTCTTTGACTATAAAAACCAAGAGTAGGTGGGATTCTTGTGGTGAAAAACACAAGAACCAGAGTGGGGTAGTTTTAAAGGCAAGCATCCTAGAAGGAAAGCTCAAAGATGTTTTAACACAACAGATGTCACCTGTAAGTTCCCTGAAGAAGCACAGATCCACAGACAACCCAGAAAGGAATGGTAGCTGTAATTCCAACAGACAATTCAGAATTGAACTTGCAGATTTGTCACCTTCTCTGTCGAGCTTTGTAAAACTTCCTGTTCATCACAACTGCCACGTTCAGCTTCCTAGGGATGAGTTTCAAAGTCCTGAAACTTGTCAGAACAGCAGTGAAAAAAGCAATAGTCACTTTCATTCATCTGATCAAGAAGCTCTAGAAAATGGTAAAAGGAATAATTTTATATCTTCAGATGGAGTTAGTAAGAAAACAGAAGTTGAAGACCTTGGTCCCTTAGAAATTCATTTAGTACCGTGTACCCCCAGATTTCCAACTCCCAAGCCCAGAAAGACACGTCCTGCTCGCCTGTTACGCCAAAAGTATATAGACACTCCTAGTGAAAGTACTGAAGAACCAGAGAATTTCAACAACAGCTCGTCTTGTCTTATTGAGGACAGTTTGAAGAACAACAAGGTCAGTGTTCTTCATCAGGATGTTTTGTGTAACCAAGAACAGGTGGACAAAGTGAAACCAGGAAATAATAGTGAACTGAATAGCAACTCCAACGATGACAGTCAAGATTTAGTCAATTCACAAGCCATGTGTCAGGAAACATCTTCCTTTGAAAAAGTGGCACCTTCTTTAGATACAGACTCTAATTTGAGTTCTGATGATACATCAGTAGACGGTGCTAGCATGGCACTTGCCACGGACCAAGGGACCAGTTTTATAAGATGCAGTACTCTATCTTTGAGCCTGCCAAAGCAACTCAAATTATCGTACAATGAACATCTGCCTACTGCCTGTAACTTGGGAGTGTCTGTCCCTCAAATGCAAAAGGAATCTATAGTAAAAGAGGAAAGTTCCTCAAAAATTGTCCCCAAAAAACCTCAAAGACACAGCTTGCCTGCTGCAGGAGTACTTAAAAAGGCTGCCTCGGAGGAACTTGTGGAGAAAAGTTCATATCCCTCAAATGAAGAAAAACATTCAGAGAAGGCTCTAGAAAGAAATCATTTGTGTGCCTCAAACCATGGTATGTCATCCCCCTTTGACATGCCTAAACGAACTTCAGAAAAGCCTGTGTGGAAATTACCTCATCCTATTTTGCCCTTTTTAGGGAACCCAGAATCCTTAAAGTCTGTTACTACATCCTCACATAGTGAGCCTCCCACTGTCCTCACCAAGCCTAGAGCAAAATCATTATCTGCTGTGGATATGGACAGGTGCACTAAGCCTTGTAAAGATTCTCCAAAGAAAACCTCTCTTAAGAAGTGGCTCAATATGAAACTGTCCATCTCCTTCATGAAGAGTGATTTTCAGAAGTTTTGGTCCAAGAGTAGCCAGCTCGGAGACACAAACCCAGGCAGTTGTGGGGAGCAGAAAGGGATTGAAAGTGACTGGCATGACCTCAAGGTGGGAGAAGAGAAGAGAAGTAAACCCATCAAGGCATATTCTGCAGATAATTACAGCCTGGAATCTCAAAAGAAGAGGAAGAAATCACGGGGCCAGACCAGCACAGCTAATGGTCTGAGAGCTGCGTCTTTAGACGACCAAATGCTCTCCAAGGAGTCATCGTGTCAGGTGGTTTGCAGGTCTCTTACAAACAGCTGTGCTCCAGAATATGAAAATATACGCCATTATGAGGAAATACCAGAGTACGAAAATTTGCCATTTATTATGGCTGTAGGGAAAACTCGAGAGTTGGAATGGCAGGATTCCTGCAGTGGGGAGGACACTGATGCAAATGTGTATGAGGTGGAAGAACCATATGAAGCTCCAGATGGCCAGTGGCAACTTGGACTCAGACATCAGCGTTTTAGGTAATGTTGCACTTTTGCACTCATCATTGTAGTTAACTTTCAACAATCCCATGAGTAGGAATGCAGTGGGGAAAATCACTTAGCAAGGGACTGATCTAGAAAGTATATGTATTTCCATGTGCAGCCTCCTTATATCATAGAGTAGGAATGGGTATTTGTATTGCAGGCTTGTAGTGGGTAACTTATTTAGTAGCTCATTCAAAGAATTTAAATAACCATGTAGTACTACCAGGATGGCCTGGAAGAGAGAGTTCCTAGAGCCTGCAAACATCAGCTCAGAAGATGTAGCAGGGAACCAAGGGCAGAAAATTGGTTAATTCAGTGAAGATTATTTGCTAAATACAGGAAATCTGAAGTTACTGAAATCCGTTGATTTACCTGTGATGTCCTTGTCAGGGCATATTCAGAGATGAAATCTCTGTATTTGCAGAAGTTATAGCTCTTTGAGGATCACTTATTCTGCTTGTTGAAGGCTAATTGCCAACCTCAGACCTAGGGAGAATGCAGGAAACACATAACTAGTCTTTCTTTCTCACTTTTGTGTGTGCACTACCTAACTTTGGAATACCTACTTCATCCTTCTTACTAAAGTTGTGCCCAACCTTGATGGTTCAGCTCGTTGACTTCATAAAGCTACAGTTACTTAATGGGAAGTGTGATTTCCATTCTGAACCCTCAGTTATGCTATGATATTCTTATAGCATATAACCTTTACCTGAGTCTATCTTATGGTATAATTTTTTTATTGGTATGTCTGATGTTCCGCATTCAGTTTTAAGTTCCATGAAGGGTTCTAGTCATATCTTTTATCTTCCATGAGGCCAAGCAAGGAGTCCAGTAGGTGATCAGAGACCTGGGATGACAGTAGGAGAAAACCAATGAAAAAGAGGCAAAGGAAATAAGTGTTCAATTTGTGCTTAACAAAAAACAGACTGTTTTGGTTTGGATGTGAGGTGCCTCCCACCCCCAAAGCTCCTGTGTTAAGCAGGAATATTCAGTGGTGAGATGATGAGGTCATGAGAACTGTAACCTAATCAGCCCATTCTATTTTGAATGGACTGACTGATGGTCAACTGTAGGCAGGTGGGGTATGGCTGGAAGAAATGGGTCACTGAGGTGTGTCCCAGAAAGGTTCCTCTTCCCTGTGGCCCCTGACCCCTTACTGCCCCTCTGCTTCCTGACCTCCAGGAGCGGGGCAGCTTTCTTCCACTACGCCCTTTTGTTATGATGTTCTGCCTCACCTCTAGCCCAGAGGGAAAGAACTGGCTGATCATGAACTGAGACCTCTAGAACTGAGAGGTCAAAATAAACTTTTTCTCCTCTAAGTTGTTCTTGTTAGATCTTTGGGTCATAGTGACAAAAAGTTGACTAGCACAGACCCTTTTGAGGTCTTCACATTATTCTTAGGCCACCAACATCAGGTTTTTGAGTAAATACTCAGCTCCTAAAGTGTTACTTTTTATAGGAAGACTGTCCCACCCAGCATATGGGGGTTAATAAAGGGAGGGGGGATCATTAGCTTGTGAATCAAACACATTGAATTGTCAAGCAAGTCAGTGTATCATGAAAGTGTTTTTAGTTGCTTCAACTTCCAGATGCTTTTCTCGTGTTTTTCTTTACCCGTCGTCCTCTGTTTTCTCCTTTGATCCATGAAAAGCTCCTCGCCTCCCTTGCTTAATTTTTCTCTCATCTAACCCCATTTTTGCTTGTTTGTGCTTTTACATTAGTCTACTCCCCACACATTGGTACCTAGGCAAAAGCTTCTTCCTTGGCATAAATATTTCAACAGAGAACTGATGATAATTATCCAGCTATTTTAAATTTTTCTCTTTTTTTCATGCTTGATGTTTTCTCTACAGGGCAATTTTTGTTTTTGGTATTGGCCTCTCTTAACATGCATTTCCATATGTGTATGTGCGTATGTCATGAATTTTATTGGTTTCTTTAAGATATACTGTCCTGAGTGTGCTCCGTCATTAACATAGACCAAAAACATTTGTGCCTTTCCACAATGTCAGAATTAATTGAATAACAATAAATTCACAGGCTACGCCACTTTCATCAGTGGCAGTTCACTGAATACTTGTGGGTCACTTAGAAATCATAAGCCTGGCAATCATGGGTTTCTTTATTCCAGTCTTAATTTCTAGTATCTGTAACACTCAAGTCACATGTTACACTTCACACAATTATACATTTATAGGTTACAGAAAGGCTAGGAAAGGGTTAAGGCAGCCATAGGAGTTCAGAAGGCTGAAAGGGAGCAAAGGTGGAGAGCAGAGTTATTGTAGGTGGTCAGACAAGATTAGAAAGCAGCCAAAGAACTTGCTCAGGGTGCAGAGCTGTCAAAGCAGGAGCTTATTCTAGGACAAGATCTGGAGGTGGGCAGTTAATAGTGTAGTGGGACTTGTGTGGTCGTCAACCACAGGAGAAGTCATACTCTCCCAAAACCCAAGGACAGAGATTTGGAGATTGTCACTGTGGTGATTTTCCTGGGCAAGACTTGGGACGGGTGACCAGGTGATAGGGTCCGGTTGCCACCATGTCTGTTCTCAGGATGTGAAGAACATCCGTTTGTGGGTTTCTAATGAGGGAGTTGCATCATTTGGTGGACTGGTGTGATCAATAAGCTCATGGGCCTGGTTAATCCAATTTGAGTTTGATACATCCATGCATCCATGAGTTCACGGGTGGTCATTCTTATTAGCACAATTAATTTACTAATCAGTTTATTCCTTATGATTGTGCCAGGCGGATGATGGTTGTTCACTTGTACAAAGTGTAGGGTCATTCACTTGTACAAAGTGTAGGGTCATTCCACCTTAGCACTTAAACTCAAAATGGAGTAGCTTATGGCAAACTACTGCTTTACAAAATGGAGTAATCAAGGTTCAAGCACAGCCTGAAAACTACTGTTCTTTACTCACAGAGTGACTCAGCTGAGCCCAAACTGCTCTCCACCTATACTGTTACTCTTGGCTGAGCTAAACTTCTTTCTTGAAATTGGAGGTTTGGCCCTTGGGATAAGTGTCCTGTGGGCCTTTGGGTTTAAGTCTCAAGGGCTTAGCTTTAGCTGTGACACAGGTTCTTCACTTCTGAAACTTGTTTTTTGACCAGCTTCTTATTTCAAGGCCTGGCTTAGGGTCTTGCTGCTGAATTGGGGGGGACCAGGTTGAAGGGGTGAGTATACACTGCCAGCCAGTGCAATTGGGCAGGCATTCATTCATACAGGGGGCCTTTCTGGAGGCCGCAGGACACTGAGGGCGATTTTGGACAGGTTGCAGGCAGCCTGGTAAAGTGTGGGAGAGCTCTGCTTTTGAATTTTGCTTCCCTAGAGGTTTTTGTTTAGGCCTGGAGCAGGGAGTCCTAAACAGATTTTGAGACTTCTAAAATGTGCCAGCTGAATCAAAAGCCTTCATTCATCAGTATTGCCTGGGAGATCTTTCCTTTTGTGAACAACATTGAATAATCAAGAGAAAGCCAAATCCAAGTCTTCATAAGGAGGACACCTGAAAATAAAATAAATATATGCAGGGCATATATTTCAGGTGAGCAGAAAATGATTCAAATGGGAATCCTGTATGGAAGTCTGGGTGCTATAAACATAGACCTGTGCCTTGCAATAATTAATCCAAAATCCAACATGCTGCCTGGAATTCTAAAATCTTAACAGGGTTCATTTCCATTTTTTCTTAAGATTTTTATGCTATAGTCATTGGCAGAGTGTCTCTAACATTTTCTCAGTCTTCGAGGAGGAGAGTCTAGGTCTTACCTAGAGTGCTGGATCAAAGAATCACTAGCTACATATTTAAAAAAACAATAATTCTGGATGAGTAAACAGACATTTGGCAAGGTTGGGTCATTGTCTTTAAAATATAGATGTGTCATAAATCCAACAGCTTATCGTTTATTAGGAATAATGGTAGTGAGTCCCCAATTCTAAATTTGTTGGTATTCTAAAAACTCATGTCAATTAGACAGTGTATATCCGGAATAAAGTTTTGGAAATGGAGGTGAAGGTCCCAGTTTAGCCCCAGGTTATATTAACCTTCACTGTCAGAGCCTGCCTCCAGGGGAATTTTCTTGGCCTTTTTGTGTGCTCCAGTGTGATGCAGGCTGGGGCTGAGTCTGGAGTGCTGGCCAGGATGGAGGGAGCACCTGACATCTCAGAGGACAGATCCACAGGTCTGAGGCAGCAGGGTTTGCGCAAAGGGTGAGGTGACTAAAGAAGAATGAGGAAATTGGGGGCTGAGCTTGCTGGAGAAGATTGTTAAGGCTTGGGGAGTGATAAGGAGAAGGAAGGGTGGGGTGGTTGGAAACTAGTAAGCAAAGGATTTCTTTACCTCCTTTTCTTTTATAATCCAGAGCCCTTCTCTCTTTCCTTCCCACTTCACCTTTGCTGACTAAAAAGTTCTGCTAATTAAATTTCTGACCCTAGACAAGAGTGAGAAGAAGAAATGGGGGAGGACTTTGGGTGGGGTAAAGTAGATGTATCCAGAAGCTCAGAGTGGGGAAGGACTAACAGCCCCATATGAAGGTGAAAGGGGCGGTCTCATGGCTGTAGAAGCAATGGGTGTTTCCAGATAGTTTATCATTTGGTCACTGCTCTGGGGTCTCAGAGGCAGTTTTGTTGGAAGTCAGATTGTGAGCTCTCTGGAGTATTCCACTGTGCTATATATTTATGAGACCTCTTCCCCCAAATGTTTCAAATATCATAAAACTGAAATACCTAGCAAGCAATGGACATTTCTAGTTTACTGGTGTGCAGGTGAGGAGTTTTCGTTTACTACCATTTTTATTTCAGGGAGTTTGATTTTCATAGGAAGGTTCCTAAACTTTGAGTGGTTGATATTAAAGGTGGATAGACAAATCAGCAAAATAATAATGTCCAAATGTTAGAATTTTTCTTTTGAAATTGAGGCAGATTTCTTGACTTTGTAGAGAAAGAAACTTTTCCTGGAAACATTCCAGGTTTTTCCTGTGTTTTGTTCTAAGCATTTTGAAGAAAAAGTATGGTAATTCGGTTTCCTGAGTAACCTAGCAAGCACTCAGCTTATTTATTTTACAGATAGTGACCAGGTGTCAAGCACTGTACATTCAAAGGTGAGAAGGGGTGTCTACTCCCAGTAAGGCATCTGTTATAACACACTGGGGTTTTATAAATCCAAGCTTTCTCCGAGTTGTACTTATGTGAGTTGTACGCTGGAACAGGGTATAAAAGAAAGCCTTACAGAGGGTAGTGACACTTGAATCAAGGCTTTTAAAATGGATGGGATTAGACTTGGCACTTAGGCTGTTTTTTAACTGTGGTAAGAGCACTTTAGTGGTGCTCTTGGGAGAGAAAGCAGAGCATACTGAGAGAGGAAGTTGAATCAGAAATGTGGATTGCTGTTCCTTGAAACTGTGCCCAGAAGTCCCCATCCTTCCACAGGTTTGCATTTATCTTTTGGTCTTCTTTAAGAAACAGAATGTAAAATAACTAAATCTCAGAATCATTTCTTTTTCATTGACCTGCATACTCTTATCTGTGATGAAGGAAAGAACCAAGTGTTTTTCTCTCTCTGTTACAAATGAGCCTGGGCTTGAAGTGCTGCCAAATGGCATTACCAGCATGTCCAATCCTGTTAGGGCATTTGTACTTTAATCATCAGACCTGGTCTAGAAGACATCTCTCTCAGGTTGCGTTTACCATCTGGTGGTATTGTTGGATTTTAATATAATGTTTAAAGGATAAGTTAAGAGCCCTAATGAGCAATTTCTTGATGTTGTCACAGCACTGATAAGATTATACACAGCAAAGAGGTGGGGGTTGGGACAAATATATCTCAACAGCAGCCCTTTCCTGTGAAGTTATTTTCAGCATCAGCTCAGGAAATATCAAAAATGTGTATGCCTCTTTAACTTTTTGTTTCTTGTGTTAGAATCATAGCCACACAGTTTTGGCAAATCTGCTTGTTTATACACTTACCCGGAAACTGCAGCTAGAGGCCTCTAGTTTTATTTCTTGTCAATAAAGCATCTCTTTTTTCCTTTTTAATATTATTAATTAGTTAAATTATAGTATTTAGCCAGCTCTATGGCTTCAGTATTATTTCCTGCCAAAGCAGATAAATGATATTTTATCAGATATTTATTTTTATATGCCAGAGTGTCACTTTGTGCAACTAGAGGTGTATTTGTAGGCAGAGTTAAAAGAGAGTGTGTGTGAGTGTACATAAATACATACATCTTCTGTCCTGATTGGTAACAGTACATTTTTTTGAGGTAGATGAAATTTTCACATTTAAGTGGGGGTGGCAGGGAGGTGGCATTGTTATCTTCATAGCTAATTGGTAAGTTTTCCATTGCTGGGTTCTTATTAAATTTTTAAATTTTTAATCTTATAATTTGGCCAAGGATATGATGATTTTTTTCATAAAATTAGAATTAATTACAGTAGTGAGACAGAAACTGCTTTGAAAAATGGAAATGTTACCTATTTGCTGAAGAAATAGTCCCAGTATGAACTTTTTGGGGAAAGGCAGATGTGGCAAGGGTGACCAAAGGACCACTCCTAAGCATTTGCAATTCTGATAAGCACCTGATACATAAAGATAATCAGACAATTGACCAATCTGTGAATGGATTAAAATTAGGATGTTTGGAAATCAGGATGCATTTTGACAGTAAATAAAAAACAAAACAGTGAATAGGAGTTGGGTTCTAGCCTTCTATGTGAAAAACGCAACAGAAAGTGTTAGGAAATGAGACTCTGTCAATAATGTAATAGCAATAAAAGAAATAGATTTTATGACTCTGCAATGCTGGTGCATTCAAGGAGGAAAAGGTTAGTGTGTTGAGGAGGGAAGTACTAATGGGGAACAGAACAGATGAAGGTGGGGAAGATGACCTTTGACTGGAAAATTTTCCAGGTGGTTCAGGGGAATTCCGGACCTAGGCTCCTGTTTGATATTCATATATCAAGTATTCCTGAGTAATGCCTGTGCTTGTAAATTACTTTTGTGGTAAACTTTCTATGTTCTTTAGACATTTCTTTTAAATGCATCATCTTTTCCTGGAATTGCATAGATAAATTTGTTATTTAGAGAAGGGATTTTGCATTAAAAAAGAAAACTAGACATCTGTATATCAATTTATTTATTTTAATACTTTTTTGAAGCTATATTAGGTACAAAGAGCAGTTTGCAAAATAACACATTTTGGGTGTGGGAAGTACTAACTTTTAAAAAGTATGAGTTTCGAAGTTAAGTTCAAGAATGGAACTGCCTAGTGTCTTCTGGGTGGTATGGAAAAACTACTTTGGTGGTTTGGTTTAATTGTATTTGTAGATCTCTGTAGGAAAAAGAAATGTGTTTGTAAGTAGTTTTGACATTGGGCACAGATAATGTGTCATTGTGCTGTAAAAACAGGGGTGGCCAAACAGACTAGCAATGGGGTGGTAAAGTACCATGTTAGTATTTCCAGGAAAAACAGCTGTCTTCTGCAGCTCTCTTTCCCAGATTTCTCAGCCTTGCTGGTTTGCATATGTTATAGATCTCTTTTTGTTCTAAGTAAGTGCGAATTGGAGTAAAGCTGTATTGGGTGTTGTTATACCCTCTTATACATAAGTGAGGCGTGTTGTTAAAGTAACTTCATGGAAATGGACGATCGTGGAAATGTACAGGATTAGTGGTCTTGAGCCCTAATCTTCAAGGGTCTGTTTAACAGATTGTCCCATTTATAAAGTATTTTGGTTTCTGCTGCAGGAAAGGTGAAATAATAAACACTGAACAAAGAAAATCAGTTTCCCCTGAATGTTTGGATAAAAATAAAAAATGAAAACAAACACATTTAATCATTTTTGTGTTTGAAATGGTGTAACTGCTTGTTCTTTTAGGTCATGTGGATTTAGTTGAAAACAGTAAATTCTAGTGAGATCATTTTTTTTTTTTTTTTTAAAGTTAGCCTCTTGATGACATTTCTATCAGTGGAAATACTTGGCATATTTAGATTTGAAATGTTACAAATTAATGAATAGATTTGGATTTATTTATTTATTTATGTATTTATTTATCCTGGGGATTGAACTCAGGGGTACTCAACCACTGAGCCATATCCCCAGCCCTGTTTTGTATATTATTTAGACACAGGGTCTCGCTAAGTTGCTTAGTACCTCACTGTTTCTAAGGTTAGCTTTGAACTGGTGATCCTCCTATATAGGCCTCCCAAGCCACTGGGATTACAGATAGATTTGGGGTTTTTTTAATAATTTTATTTTGTTTAATTATTATTATTATTATTATTATTATTATTATTTTATGTAGTGCTGAGGATTGAACCCAGTACTTTGCACATGTGAGGTAAGCGCTCTACCACTGAGCCACAATCCCAGCCCAAGATTTGGTTTTTAATATTCTTAGAATAGCTTGGTTTGGGTGGTTTTTTAAATCTTAAATAGTTCCAATTTTTATTTTTTATTTTTTTGGCAACTATAATTCAAGTCCAGGAAAGCAGATACAATGTAGAAAAGAAATAATTTGTACCTTTTTCTCTTATCTTTAGGGGTTTTGTTTTTGTTTTTGTTTTTGGTGGGTGCGTGCCAAGGATTCAACTCAGGGGCATTCTACCACTGAGCCACAGTCCCCAGTCCTATTTTGTATTTTATTTAGAGGCAGGGTCTCACTGAGTTGCTTAGCACCTTGCTTTTGCTGAGACTGGCTTTGAACTCTCCATCCTCCTGTGTCAGCGTCCCAATCCACTGGGATTACAGGCCTGTACCACCACAACTAGCTATGGGTTGTTTTTTTGTTTTTGTTTTTGTACCAGAGATTGAATGCAGGGGTGCTTAATCACTGAGCTACAATCCCAGCCCTTTTTTATATTTTATTTAGAGACTGGGTCTTGATGAGATGCTTAGGGGCTTGGTAAATCATTGAGGTTGGCTTTGAACAGGGGATCCTCCTGCCTCAGAATCCTAAGCAACTGAGATTACAGACTGGCATGTGCCACCATGCCTGGCTGTGTTGGTTTTTGAGTATATTAGCAGTCAGAAGTAAAGAGAGTTTCTATTTATTAATTTATACCAAAAATTGAACCCATTGCACTTGACCACTGAGCAACATTCCCAGCCTTTGTAAAATTTTTTTAAATTTTGAGACAAGATCTCACTAAGTTATTGAAACTGATCTTTTTTTTTTTTTTTTTTTTGGTGCTGGGGATTGAACCCAGGGCCTTAGGCATGTGAGGCAAGCACTCTACCAACTGAGCTATATCCCCAGCACTGAAACTCATCTTAAACTTGAGATCCTCCTGCCTCAGCCTCCTGAGTCACAGGGATTACAAGATATTTCAATTTAAATGAACAGCTTTTTCTTTTTTTTTTTTAAGAGAGAGAGAGAATTTTTTAATATTTATTTTTCAGTTCTCAGCAGACACAACATCTTCGTTTGTATGTGGTGCTGAGGATCGAACCCAGGCTGCACGCATGCCAGGGGAGCGAGCTACCGCTTAAGCCACATCCCCAGCCCATGAATAGCTTTTTCACCACTTAATTTTTCTTTTAATATCTCCACTAAAAACCCCAGGCTTAAATACAATCTGTTCTACTACCACAGTTAGGTGATGGGAGAGATGAGGAAAGGATGACAATGATGAGATTGTTCACATATCCAGACATGATTTATTTCATGGCAAATTTCAGAAATCTTAGTCTTTTAGAAATTTGGGCCCCCAAATAGGCCCCCCCTTTTTTTTTTAATTAACTGGTTTGAAAATTTTGGAAACTCAAGTATATCTTATAATGGCTTTAGGTTGAATATGCTCATAGAATGTCTTGATTTTAGAACTAAAGGGGTCATTACAAAGCATCCAGCCCAGCCTCTTCACTTGCTGATGAAGCCAAAGCTCTGCAAGAATAATTGGCTTTCCCCACCAAAGAGATGGGAAATTGCAAAACCAGGATTCCAACCTGGAGCTTCACAACATGGTCTTCACAACGTCATGGTCTTGTCTCTTCTCCTGCTGGGGAAGCATTGCAAAGAGAATCAGCAGGGTTTAGAAGACTCAGGGGATCTTAGGCACTGCAAAGATCCAGGTTTACTTGCCTCATTACCCTTTTCTCTTGGGTTGTAACAAGTACTGTTACTTCTAGCAGGCAGAAGAGCTGCACACAGCTGCACAGGAACACAGAATTATGTGGCTTCAGTGTTTTAAATGGTGATTTCAGGGAGCTAAATATTCAAACTATGCTTAGTTAAACGTGGAGCAAACAAGTATCTCCCCCCACCATTCTTTTTTTCCCCTGAGATGGATCCCATGGCTTTGCACATGCTAAGCACATGCTCTACACTGAACTATACCCAACCTCTGAGGACTCTTGCTTTTCTTTTCTTTTTTCTTCCCGATCCCCTAACCCCCAACCCCCAGCTGCTAGGGCCTGAACCCAAGACCTTATTCATGCTACACAGGTGTTCTACCACTGAACTACATCGCCAGCCCTGTTTTTGTCTTGTTTTGGGGACAAGGGTGTTGCTCTGTTGCTCAGGCTTGTCTTGAGCCCCTGGGCTCAAGCGATCCTACCCTGTCATCCAGGTGTGCACCACAACAACTGGTTTTATGTTTTTGCTTTTTGAAAAGTAGTGTCTCACTATGTTGCCCAGGCTGGTCTCTCAAATTCTTGGGTTCAATGTTCCTCCTGCCTCAGTCTCCTCATGCCACCAAACTAGGTTTACAAATGTCTGATGCTACCACTAGTATATGTTGACACAAGTTTCCTGACCAAACTGTTTGACTTCCTATCAATCCAGTTTTTTCTCCACCTCACTAAAAGTCTTTGAACTAGACACTACCAAAGATTGGGAGTGCTGTTCGTGTCAAATAGCATGGATTTGGTATATGGTAGCAGCAGCTACTATTTACTTAATATCTGTGGTATGCCAAGGGTTATGCTAGCAGCTCTTGCATGTATTCCTTAGTTCCTGCTGCCCTGTAAGATAGATTTTATAATTTTTCTTTCTCAGAGGAGGAAATAAAAACTTTATCAAGTTAAGAAACTTGCCAAGGACACATAGATAATGCAGATAAACTGAGTAAAATACCAAGAATTCACATTCTGAGACAAGTTTTAAAATCAGAGCATGATCATTTTATTCTTTGCTGTGAGCCATGGTTTTGACATTATTTCCTTTTATTATATTTAATATTTGTAGTGTTCTCTGAGTTTTCTACCCAGGAGACATGATGGGGAATATATACCTGTTTCCAGTTTGTTCACATGTAGAGGGAAAGAAGAGAGACACCTGCAGGGATGTGAATAGACACTGGTAACATTTTCAGAGGCCCCAGATTTTTCATGCAAGAAGAGCTCATTGATTGGAAAAATTTTGATGGTCGGGCAACAGGTGTTTCAAAGGCTGGAAACTGAATTATGGCATATATGCATTTGGTCCATTTAGTGGTGGTCACCTCTCAAGCAAGTTAAATGTGCCTTCTGTCATTACTAGTTGCATGTGGACATTAGTGACATGGAAAGGATTGTGCATGTCTCATATTTCTCCATTTCCCCACTGATTTACATGAGGATTGCTTTTTGGAGTGTCGGGGGGTACTAGGGATTGAACTCAGGGGCACTCTACCACCGAGCCACATCCCCAGCCCTATTTTGTATTTTATTTAGAGACAGGGTCCCACTGAGTTGCTTAGTGCCTCACTGTTACTGAACTTCCAATCCTCCTGCCTCAGCCTCCCCAGCGCTAGGATTATAGGCATGCACCACTGTGCCCAGCTCTGAGGATTGCTTTTTTATCTGTTATTTCTGTTCCTCATTTCACACTCTGTCAAGTTCTTTTTGACTTCTAAAACACCTTAATGATGAATCACTATTTATAGATTCCCAAAGTAAATAATTTTGTAAGGTTAAAAGAGCTTTTATAATAAGGTAATATCCTTGTTATCTTAGTGAAAAAATGTGGACTTAAATGAATGTTAGGAGTTTTTTTCCCCAAAGAGGCAGACGATACACTGTCACTACTGAACTGAGGACTTCTTAGAGGAAGTAGTCTTTGTAGAGACTTTGAATTATAAGAGGGTAAGACCTGGACACTGGCGGAAGGCACACACACAGTTGGGCTATAGGTGGAGAGAAGTTCCTGGATACTGTTAGCTCTGTTGCTGAAACTGCTGATGTACATGCCCATCACTGGCCCTGTTCCCTAGGAGGATTGCTGAATCTCCTTCTGATTGAGATGTCCCCTTGTGACCTACCCCCTCCCCACTGCTTATCAGACACACAAACTGGCTTAGTGAAGGTGGATTAACACAGTTCATCAGTCAGGAGGGAAAAAGTTCAGTCATCATTTGTCCCTTTGTGACTTTTAACTTGTCCCTGTAAACCTCTCGCCTAGGCTCAGCTGAACTTGTTTTCTGTCATTTTAAAAGCTGCCAACTATATGATAGGAAGTATATTTAAATTCCTTCTGTGCACACCCCAATGGATATTTTTACACTGTATTTACATAAATTAATTACTGTGCTGGTTATAAGAGGTTTCTCTAAAAGGAAGCTGGATAAGACCTCTACTTGGCTCTCAATGTTTGTTTCCAAGCCATGCATGGTAGTGCACGCGTATAGTCCCAGCAACGCAGGAGGATCACAGGTTTGAGGCCAGCCTTAGCAACTTAGAAGGACCCTGTCTTTAAATAAGAAAATAAAAGGGGCTGGGACATAACTCAGTAGTCAAGTGCCCTTGGATTTCATCCCTTGACCCCCCCCCCAAAAAAAAAAAAACAAAAAAACAACTGATACCAGTGTGTGAGAGTTCTCAAACTGTATTTGATTAATAATATCCTATAATTCCGAATTTTAATGAATTTGTAATGTTTTCTTTCAATTTAATCCAAATTAATATCTACTCAGAAATAGCTACCCAGTTGGCCTGGTGGTCAGGAGTCTGCTTCTTAAAGGCTGTAAGTATAGGCTTGCAGTGTTTAGTCTACAGGTGTGGACACAGGTGTGTTCCACAGCCTTACATCACTTGCTTGCTGCCTCTTGTCTTCCCCCATTTCACACATTAAAACAAAGGATGGAAAAGGGACCATGATGGGATTCTGCTCTGAAGGCCTGGTGAAATCCTGTGGCCTCAATCTGCCAGGATTCCATGGCTCTGCTGCCCAGAGACTCCTGCCTAGTGACAGTTGATTTCAGTGGTCTCAGATTTGTAGTGACATTTTAACTGCCAGTGGGGATCTTTTCAGGTGATTTTATTCCCTAGTAGTTCATCAGGTACTTCGGAGATAGCTGGATTTTTAGATTTTATTTCATAGAATTTACATAGTAACTTGTATATAGAATTTATAGTAAACTGTATATTTTATTTAAAATGTATATTTTTTACTTTTATGGAAGTTAGTAAACTTAATTTCCTCTCAGGTATATCAGAAACCAATAATTACCTTGTATTATGACCTCATCTCAGGCCGCTCTCAATATTTGGAAATATAGCCTACAATTCAGAGATGCTGAGGGCAGTTCGTACTCAGAAAGAATTTACAATCGTTTTTAATGAAAAAAAAAATTTGTTGATACAATTATAGATTCACATGCAGTGAAAATAACACAGGGGGAAGCTAAGTACACTTTAGCTTGTTTCTCTCAATGGTAACATTTTGTAAAACTTAGAAAAACATCACAAGGGTATTTATATCCCATTATCCTGTACATAGGACACCTATCAAGACTTAAATTAAGCAAGTTTATAGGTATAAACTTGTAAGATTTTATAGGTTTTTATATGTGTCCCATGTGTAGGCCAGCAGGACATGATGGGTTCACATTGATACAGTCCACTGATTTCTCTGTTTGTACTCTTGTTCAAATGTGTGTGCATGTATTCAGTTCTATTTGATTTTATCATAAGTGTGTGTTCTTGTATTTACCTCCACGGCCAAGATAATGAATGATTCATCACCACTAACAAATGTTATAAAAAAATGGAATTGTGTGGGACATAATCTTTTGGGATTGGCTTTTTGCATTCAGCATGATTCCCTGTAGGTCTACCCAAGTTGTGTATATCAATAATTCTTTCCTTTTTATTGCCCTGTGTTATTCTAGTTAAAAGATATCCAGGCTGTTTCCAATGTTTAACTCTTACAAATAAGGCTGTAGTTAACATCTGTATTCAGATTCTTGTGTGACAGTACGTTTTCATTTCCCTGGGATAAATGTCCACAAGTGTAATTGAGGGTTGTGTGGTAATTGCATGTTTAGTTTTATGAGAAACTGCCAGACTGTTTTCCAGTGTCTTGCATCCTTGCCAGCACTTGGTGTTTGTCACTGTTATTTATTTTATAGATTCAGATAGGTGTGTAATGAAATCCCATTGTGGCTTTCATTTGCATTTCCTTGATGGTTAATGATGTTGAACATCTTTTCATGTGAATATGTGCCATCTGTGTATTCTTTTGGGTGAAAATCTCTTTCTCCTCACCCCCCACCCCATCCCTACCTGCCGTCCCCATCCTGGGGATTGAACCCAGAGCCTAAGCCAAGAAGTGTTTTTCCTCAGAGCTACTTCCACAGCCCTCTGCTTATTTTTCTTTTTCTTTCTTTCTTTCTTTCTTTTTTTTTTTTTTTTTTTTTGGTACCAAGGATTGAACCCTGAGGTGCTTACCGCTGAGCCACATCCCCACCCCTTTTTATTTTATTTTTTATTTAGAGACAGTGTCTCACTAAGTTGCTTAGGGCCTCGCTACGTTTCTGAGGCTGACTTTGAACTCACAGTCCTCCTGCCTCAGCCTCCTGAGCTGCTGAGATTACAGGCTTGCACCACTGCTATTTCTTTTGCCTATTTTCTCCTAACAATTCTTGTTTTGTTTTGTCTTTTGTTTTTTAAAGAATTGCTTTGTATTAAGCATCTTTTGGTGTCCCAGTCCCTAGAAAATAAAATTCTAACTCTGTAGTTAGAATTTTTTATGGCCTGGCCACACTCTGCCATCCCAATCTCATAATCTTATTAAGCACTTAACCAGAAACTTATTACAAAAACTAACTACACCAGGCATGGTAGTGCATGCCTGTAATCCCAGTAATTTGGGAGGCTGTGGCAGGAATATTGCAGGTTCCATCCAGACTAGCCTCAGCAATTTAGCAAGACCCTGTCTCAAAATAAAAATTTAGGGGCAAAGTGTCGCTGGATTCAATCTTCAGTACCAAAAACAAAAAACAAACAAAAACTGACCACATTCCTAAACACCCCATTCCCTTCCATAGCTTTGTTCCACTGCCCAAGAAGCCCTTCTGAACAATGCATGAAGATATCTTGTGCCTAAGGATGATGCTATTTCTCATCCCTCTAAACTTAACTCAGATGTCAACGTTTTGTTTCAGTCTCCCCTTCAAATGTAGGAAAAGTATCAGAAATACCCTCACATCCATTCTGTTTCTCTCTATCCATTTGTCCAGTTCTAATTTTCTTTGTCAAACTTGCTGTTCCCTTTAGAATATTGTCTATTTGATCATGAATCTCTCCTAAAATACTGCCTGCATGAGTTGGCATTACTTAGTTATGTTACATTGCTTTATTCACAGTACCTATTATGCCTGACACATAATAACTGCTTAGTAAAAATTTATTGAAAGAGTGAATGAGGCAGTGAATTTTTGTATATTTTTGTCCCCCATCCCTTCCATAACATGTCGCCTGACATATGCTGTTCATAGCATAATAAAAGTAATAGATTACATTTACTGTATGATTTTATTACATATCCAGCAGAACAAATCACCCTTTTCCTTGGGCTTTTACTACTGCATAGCACTACTAACTCATCATTCTGTTCTAACACTTGTTAGTCTTCCCCTGTTCCCCCTGCCAAAAAAAATATCTCTAAGAATAAATATTGTGAGAGATTACAAGCACCTTTGTATCCTTGGCCCCAGCAGATACCTGGCACAAATTAGGTGATCACATCTGAGCAAATAGTGGTAAGGTTAAATATTGCTTTTACTTGTGAGGTCAGAATCCAGCTGCATTTTGAGTAAACTAGTGTCCCACTGACTAGACTACAGAATGCACAGGAAACATCTGTTAATTTTGGAAAGCAGTTACACTGATTGGGAGAATTACTGCCATTTGGTAAAACAAAGCTCCCTTGGAGAAAAGAAATTAAGTTAAAAGACCTTACATGTGTCTGTCTTTATTCACTACATAGTGAGCATCTGTTGTATCGTGGAATGGTTAAGCAAAAAAGCATTGTTTGTGTAACTCAGACCTCTTTCTCAAAAAAAGACATAGGGTCTAAATACCCACACCAATCAAAGTCAGCTTTTAACAGTATCTTAAGTCATATAGATCTTAAGGTATCTTCACGTGCTTGTCAGAAAATGCAAAGATGATTGCTATTACTAAAAAGAAAATATGAAGTTTGAAGAAACTAATTTTGAAAGAAGGAACTATGAACTATCCCAGTAGTAAGACTGAAAGTGAAAAAAATCAGGCAATGCGTAGGTAACTTTGGAGTTAGCAGAACTCATCCTAGGGAAGGGTTTGGTAAATTTTTGTATCTATGGGAAAATTATGAGAATCATTTAGCTATAGAAGACACACTTTCTCTTGTATATAAATACAAGAGAATCCATATAAATATTTCAGTAGTTGAACATGCTATCTGCCAAAATACACTATTTTAGATTCTTTGCTCGTTGTCTCCATACAACACATAAGTATGGCTTAAATAAAATAAAGTGTTCTGCAGACCCCAGAATGAACTAATCCAGTATTGTTATGGAAAATATATAAGAATATTACCTTAGAGAACTACCACATCTTTTAGAAAAATGTTAAGAAAAGTCGTATTTTTATTTTACTGTACAACATACAAAATGTCATGTCTTGTCTATTTACCTAGATAGGTAAATTATGCTTGTGGGTTTTCAAAGACAACAGGTGGAAGCTCCTTCATAGATTACATCTTTCCTCATAATATTTTAAATACTGTTTGTAGTTTACAAGGGCTCATTGCACATTCACTGTGTGTGGAGCATCATCTTTTTGGAAGTTTAAAAGAAATTTTTGCAATGAAAATTGTCCCTAATACTTAAGTGAAGAATATAAAATGAAGGATGAAAGTTTTCAATGACTATTAATGGCTTTGATCTCATTAAAATACTTTCATGAGATCTTTTAGCAGTGGGAAATTTAAATATTGCAAAACATATTAGCTGTAGCTAAGTTCAAGAGCTTTTTTTGGGGGGGGATAGTAAAATGACTTAAGATATGTTTTTATTTGTCTTTTTTAGTTTTTTGATGGTGCTAGGAATCAAACCTAGGACCTTGCTCATGGCAAACATGCTTTACCACTGAGCTACACCCTTAGCTTTGGTTTGTTTTTATGCCCCTGAATTAGTTGATTAATTGTTGATGCTTTCATACAATAAATAAAATGAGATTTAGTTGTTTTCCCGTATCTATTTATCTATCTATCTATCTATTTATTAATGTGTTTGATACTGGAGATCATATCCAGGGCCTCATACATGCTAGATCTTCACTTTATCATTGAGCTACCTCTCCAGCCTTTTTATTGTATTTTGGGACAGTTTCACTAAATTGCTGAGATTGAATTTGCCATCCTCCTGCCTCATCCTCCTGAAGTAGTTGAAATTACAGGCTTGTACCACTGCCATTTTCTTTTCTTTTTTTTTTTTTTTTTTAATACCAGGAACTGAAACCACTGGGCCACCTCCCCATCTTATTTTATTTAGAGACAGGGTGTCACTAAGTTGCTGAGGCTGGTTTTGAACTCTGGCTCCTCCTGCCTCAGCCTCCCAAGTTGAGATTAGAGGCATGTGCCACCACACCCAGCCTAAGCCATTTTCTTGAAAATGACTTTATTAGATTGACTCTTTTTTTTTTTGTACTGGGGATTGAACCCAGGGATGCTTACCACTGAGTTATATCCCCAGCCCTTTTAAAAATTTTATTTAGAGACGGGGTCTCTCCAAGTTGTTTAGGGCCTCGATAAGTTGCTGGGGCTGGCTTTGAATCAGCCTCCCAACCACTGGGATTACAGACATGCACCACCACACCTGAATAGATTGACTCTTGAAAGTAGTAATTCTAAACATCTTTAATTCTTAACTGAGCCCTCATACTTTTAAGGAGCAAAAAGTAAGGGCTCTGTGCCAGAGCACTTGCCACATGTGTGAGGCCCTGGGTCCCATCCCCAGTGATGCCAAAACAAAACACTGCAGCAGCAAAAGTATTTCTGTGCACTATTCTAAAAATTATGTCTTTTCAGTCTGCTCCTTGAGATCTTGTCTATTCTACTAATATCCTGGGAGTATTCTGTAAATAAACTCCATGACCATGAACGTAAAGTGTAGGCCTTTCAGACGCTTCCACTTTACCATACTTACCTGCTACTGTGGATGAAAACTGTCTTTCTTCCTTGGGTGTACCTTACAAAATACAGGAAATTTATCATTTTTTCCTGGGGGTGGGAGATACATAGGGGAATCAAAGAGTCCACGTAGAGACTGCCTACAGAAAGTGTACTGAAAACTGTTCCCATAATCCACATGTCACCATGTTCTGATTATTTTGCATTTTGGGGGGAGATCAGATGGGGATACTTGTCCCCAACACTTCCTCTACTGTGTCTTTGACTCTTTCTTCCCAAGTATTTAAAAAAAAAAAAAGTTTTTAATAAGGGATAAGGGATGCTTAAAATTATTAAGATTAATATTATAGAAAGAAGAATGGGAATTAAAAAAATTTTTTTTAATTGTAGGTAGACACATCTTTATTTTATTTATTTATATGTGGTGCTGAGGATCTAACCCAAGGCTTCACACATGCTAGGCAAGCACTCTACTACTGAGCCATAACCCCCCAGCCCAAGAATGGGGATGTTCAATTATATTATGTATTAATTTGTTTAATTTTAAAAAAACTTTTTTTTAAACACTTGTTGTTGTTGAAGTTAAAGTGAAAAATAAAATGTCCCTTCTTTCTCATTATTCCCCAAGGGTTTTTTGGTTTTGTTTTGTTTTTTATTTGCATTTTTTTGTTCTGTTTGCTTTCATTTTTAATATGGAAAGTTTTAGAATAAGTAGAAAGTTCAGGAGTGGTCAGACTCTGTCCCAAGAAGGCTGTTAATTCTCTTTGAGGAATAAAAAGAAAGACAGGCTGACAGCACAGTTTCCCCAGGGCAGGAACCCTGTCTTCCTCCCCTGAGGTTTATGTGCCATTCACAGTCTGACCAACTGGCACTTTAGTAAATGTCTGTGGAAACGTGTGCCACATGCACCCACATATCTGGATGGTGCTCTTTCTTTCCACCTGCCCCTTATTTCTCTCTTCTCTCCTTCTTTTCTTACAATTTTCTGGTATGTTAATTTCATCTTTCCTTCTTCTCCCCTTGTTTTGTGCTTTTGGTTCCAGACTAGGAGCAGGTGATCAGTGTTGTGAAATGCAATCTGCTGAGCTCTTTCCACTTTGGTCCAGTATGAAAAAATTTGTATTTAGAAAAGAAGTAAGGGTACTTTGCTTTCCGTTCCAGAATGAAGTTCACATTTTCCAAAGGAATCAGCTGTTTTTTTGCATACAGAACACATACTTACAATGTCATTCCTAGGCCCTTTTCTGCCTTTGTCACTCATTGAAATGGTCATTATTAACCAAAGAGGGACTAAAACTGAGAGGGGCTGGGCTGTAGCTCAGTGGCAGAGTGCTTGCCTAGCATGTGTAAGGCACTGGGTTCAATCCTTAGCACCACATTAAATAAATAAACAAATAAAGACATTCTGTCCATCTACAAGAACAAAAAAAAATTAAAAAATTGCTTGAAAAGTAGATGAATCCTCTAAAGTAGCAATTTTATGCTAGCAACTGAAATTCTTTTACAAATAAGGGATAATATTGTGATATGTATCTAACTGTAATTTGGAGTTAGTTTACAGCAGTAAACTATCTAGAAGCAATGGAGAAATTAGCATGGAAACCAAGCTGTAGGAGTGACTTGTTATAAAACTGTGACCATATGACCTCTGCGTAGGAGTTTCTTACTCAAACATTCAAGCTGATGATAAACTATTTCACATGACTGGTAATGCAGAAGCTTCTCTCTGAAGCAGCTTTGTATACATGCATAGATTTTTAAGTGTCTACAGCAATAATTTGTTTTTCTCTATTTCATATATATTTTTCTAAATATATATGAGGGAAGTAAAAAAGCAGATTCTCACCAACAAACAAACAAACAAAAAACAGGTAGGTACTGTTATCATCCCCGTTTTATGCATGAGAAAATTGGTGCACATGGAGGTTCAAGACTTACTAAAATTTATTTTTATTTATTTTTTTATTTTTTTTATTGTTGGTTGTTCAAAACATTACATAGTTCTTGATATATCATATTTCACACTTTGATTCAAGTGGGTTATGAACTCCCATTTTTACCCCGTATACAGATTGCAGAATCACATCAGTTACACTTCCATTGATTTATATATTGCCATACTAGTGTCTGTTGTATTCTGCTGCCTTTCCTATCCTTTCTAAAATTTCATTAAACTAGTAAGTGGCCAAGACTCAAAACATAGGCAGTTGGGGTCCAAAGCAAATATACTGCTTCTTGCAGGTAATCTATTATATCAAAGCTCAGCAAACATTTTCCATAAAGGGCGAGGTGGAAAATATTTAGGCTTTGTAGGCCATAGTTTTTCTGTTTAGCTATTCAGCTTTACCAGTGTAGTGCAAAATCAGCCACATACAGTATAAAAACAAATGAACATGTTTGTGTTCCAATAAAACTTTATTTGTAGACACTGATTTTTAGATTTTACATAATTTTCACGTTATAATTTTTTTCCCACTATTTAAAAGTGCAAAAAAATATTCTTAGATTGTGTGCCTTATGCAGAGAGGCAGCAGGTTGGGTTTACCTATTCATACTATACTGTATACATATACATGTGAAACATTAAGATAAAGTCTATTCATTTGTACATTTCATGTAAGAGATAGATCAGGTATCATACTAAGTTCTGGGATTACCAGAGGTGAACAAGAACAAATATTCTAGTTCCTCTTGTCATTTTACTTACTTAAGGAACCCTGATGGTCTCTTTCTTATCATGTCTGTTTTTTAATATTTTGTCCATTGCAAGTATCAGACGCATTCGCATTATCTTATTTAGTCTTCACAGCAGGGACTCGTATCTCAATTTTATAGTTGAGCGGAGTGTAGATTTAAATAACCTAAATAGCTAATCAGTTACTATTAGCCAGGTGAATGGTGGAGCCCAGCTTCAAATGCAGGTCTGTCTGAGGCTGAAACTGGTACCTCTTCTCTATAGCTTTTCCTTTGCGCCTAGAAATCTATGAAACTATGAAGAAATGTTTGCGATCCTGTCAAAAGTGGATCTGAGTATTTCACTTCCTGAATACATATTTTCACTTCCCTTCCATTTTCACTGATTCCAGCTCTTTCATGTTATCTCAGTTATAGAAATGATTTTGGTTTTTCTTTGTTTCCAGGTCAAAGAAGCTAAAAATAAACACGGGGAGCTAGTCAACATTGTAGCTGGTGGAATGATACACTGGTGTGTAGGATAAGAGTGGAAGAAAGCCATGCCCTTCCCCTGTGCCTCTTGAACCTCCGGTTTTGAGAAAATGGACCTGTGTCCAGGGTGCTCTCAGAAAGAAAGAGGTTTCATATAAGTCTCTGGGATGGTTGGTGATTTATTCCTGGTCTACAGTAGATCTTTAAGAGAGATCTTTTGTGGATCTACCTCAGAAAGAGAAGTGGCAAATGGAATTGTTCCTACCTAGTTGTAAATAAGGAAGGGATTGAATTTATTCATGAGGCCCAGTTTAACTCCCACTTCTCTGGTTCCTAATGGGCTCCCAATGAAGCCTCCTACCCTTTTCCCCATGTCAGTGAGAAATCCCAGTTGTGTTTGTGGTTCCTATTAGAAAGCAGACATTCTTTGGGTTAAACTACTGATTTCCTTGTAATTCACTGTTACTATAGTGGGGTCTGTATTTGATGTAACATTTAACATAATGTTACGTGGAGAATGTCAGATTTCTGTAACAGCTAATGTTAATGTCTTTGATTGGAAACTTGCTTCAGTTTACCATGGCAGAGTCTTTTGGATGTTTATGCAAAATATAATTACGTAAAAACGAAACTAACTTTAGAACACCCCTCAATATGACTTCTTAGGATAATCCTATTAAAAACCATCAGTGCTCTGTTTAGTTACTTTCTCTTCACCACATTAGTGAGGGAGGGAATCCCGTCCTAGGTCATGGTGATGGCCAAACACTGGAAGACCAACAACAGTTTACTCGTCATCTATGTTCATAGGCTTCAGGAGGAGGACACACATACCAGCAGTGCTACCTGAGGATTACACTTAGGACAAAGTAAACACCCAGGGGCTGTGGGAGGCAGGCTTTGTGGTATTAAGAGGGTAGGTGTCTCATGCACCCACCCTCTGGTGCCTACAGGAGTATACAGTTGGCTCATTTGAGTAATTCCAGGGGCTGGCAGGGCACTAAAGCCCATCATTTAAGGATAAACAGGGTTATTTGACCAGGAGCACTTTTCTCCGAGAACAGTGGGAAGGGGAACTTGGGGCCAGGCTGTTCAGGGGCTCCTGGTTTCCCCCAGTTGTTGTCAAGGCAGAATGTATTACTGGGCCTTAATGCCTGACACTGCAGTGGTTTTCTACTGAGTCATGATCAAGAGCATAGGATGTGGTCATTTTTTCCAGAAGTCTCACCACTTTCCAGTGGTCAGTTAGGATTATGACAAGATATTAGAGGAAACCTTGTGGCATGTGCACCCGACACAGGCCAGGTCTTTTAGAGAAGGTAATCAAAAGTGAGTCTTTTCTTCACTTTCTCACCAACCAGGCTCACCCCCTGGCCAGCTCCCCTGGTAGGTTCCTTACCCTGGTGTTAGCACCTGGCACAGCCGCAGGAAGGGTTGAGTTTGGATTTGCCATTGTGGATGGATGCTGTTCTTCTACCTCAGCTGCTTGCCAACCATGTTGGCAATAACTACCTCTCTGTGTCTCCTGGTGGTCTCTCACCTCACATGGTGCAGAAATGCCCTCCCCACACTTTTCCCATGCATCCACATCCAGGTCACCTTCCACATCACTTCCATCCTGCCTCCAAGCCCTCCGTCACACCTCCCTCTCCAGACCTCTCCCACTCAGAATATCTTGCTCCTCCTTCGTTTGCTAGAGTCACTTCTCAAGTGCAGTCACTTTGAATCTCTATGACTGCTGCACCCTGGATAAGGTACTCATGTCTCTTATGTCTCTGGCTCCATAGTGCTCCATAGTTCTTAGTGTCTGCATTTAACATTTAGCATGCACTAACTTTTAGTTATTTTCTTTCCTTCATTGTTCCCCATCCCCACCCCCAGGACTGAACCCAGCATATTAGGCCTTGTGTATGCTGATTATTTCATGCATGCATGATTATTATTTTTTGATATGGTGTTGGGCCTTGAACCCACGTACTCTCGAATGCTAGGCAAGCACTCTACCAGTGAGCTACATCCCTAACCCTTATTTTCTTTTTAGAAAGTAGTCCCTGCCTTCATCCTAATTACCATGGTTATCCCAAATTCCTTTTTATTTATCTGTTTAGGAAAGTCTCATTCAACAGGAAAATAAAGAGAAGTCATGTTAGAATTTACGTTTGAACATTATATACAAGTAATTCTAATAGATGATCTGCATCTAATAGATGATTTAGGGCCTAAATGAGGCCCTAAAACAAATGAAACATAATAGGTCCTAAATAAATATTTCATTGAAATAAAAGGCATAACAAAAAAATGGCCAGGGGGCTGGAGATGTGGCTCAAGTGGTAGTGCGCTCACCTGGCATGCGTGAGGCCTGGGTTCGATCCTCAGCACCACATACAAAAAAACAAAGATGTTGTGTCCACCAAAAACTAAAAATAAATATTAAAATTCTCTCTCTCTCTTTCTCTCTCTCTCTCTCTCTAAAAAAAAAAAAAAAAAATGGCCAGGCCTGGTAGCACATGCCTGTAATCCCAGCTACTTGACAGGAGAATTGCTGACAGAGAAAGGCTAAGACAGAAGAATTCAAGTTCAAGGCAGCCTCTATAACTTAGTGAAACCCTGTCTCAAAAATTAAAAAAAAAAAAAAGAAAAGAAAATTTAAATGGGCTGAGGATGGTTGTAGCGCAGTTGTAAAATACCCCTGAGTTCAGTCCTCAGTATTACAGGGAAAAAAAGAAATGGTATAGTTACTTTATATATTTAAGTGTTATAAAGTACATATATATATATGTATAGATAAATATATGCTTGAGAGGGAATGGGTATGTAAATATGAAGTACTCTCATGTAGCCATCTCAACCTCATTGTTTATTCCTAGTGGCCTTTATATGTTCTGATGCTAAGTAGTTATATTTTTATCATGGGGAAACAAAGGGGAGAAATGATGTTAGGCCAACCTGACTTTATCTAAAACCTTTATATTTTTCAATAAAAATAATATCATCTTTGCTACATGACAAAACTGCATTGGAAATCTGTATTTTATTGAAGGCAGTTTTAAGCTCAGTAGAATACTTTTCTATTTGTATTAACAAAAACATTTTAGTCTGCATTTCTTTTTTTTGTCATTTTTGTACCAGGGATTGAACCCAGGGGTGCTTAACTACTGAACCACATCCCCAGCCCTCTTTAATATTTTATTTAGAGACAGGGTCTCACTGAGTTGCTTAGGGCCTCTTTGAGTTGCCAAGGCTGACTTTGAACTCAGGATCCTCCTGCCTCAGCCTCCTAAGCCATTGGGATTACAGGCGTGCGCCACTACGCCCTCTGTTAGTACGCATTCCTTTTTTTTCTTTTAATATTTATTTTTTAGTTGTAGTTGGACAATAAATACCTTTATTTTATTTATTTATTTTTCTGTGGTGCTGAGAATTGAACCCAGGGCCTCACAAATGCTAGGCAACTTTCTACCACTGAGCCACAACCCCAGTCCAGTACACATCTCTTGAAGAGCATCTTAAGGAGTCATTCCCTAAAGCCCTCCAGATTCTAAGATAGCAAAATTGCTGGCAATTAAATGTGATAATTATTTTAGCTAGTGCTTGTTTTAGGATACATGTTCATAACGATTTATTCATTTCTAACTAGAACAGCTCAGGCCTGACCTGGGTCAGCTGGGGCAAGAGTGTCTGTTGGACTGTGTTCAACTGTGGACTCTGCCTGCGTCATAAAGAGAGAACCGGGAGCCTGGAGGGCATGGCCTTCTTCCCTTGCAGGCCAGGCAGCTCTTCCACAAGGCAGGGTGCTGTGGGAGATGCCCACACTGACGGTGTGTTGTGGTTATTCTGCGACCCCTGCACACTGACCTCTTTTTTCCTTTGTAAAGTCCTCTATAACCCAGAAGAAGGTACTCCTTCCATTATTTAAAGACTTATGCTAGTGATTCTCCCTGACAAACTATAGACTAAGAGAGGACCATATTTACATATTAGCAACCTAAAAGTTAAGAGTTGTTGTTGTTTTGTTTTTCTTTAAAGGCAACTATGAGAATAGGCAAACTTCTAAGCCTGTGGGTTGGGCAGATAAAAGGGGAAGAATAGGGCAAGAATATTTTTCTTTTTAATTTTCATCACTGTGGAAAGGAAATAAAATATCCCCAAAGAATTTGTGGACATATAACAGAAATGTGTGTGTGTGTGTGACTTTTCAGAATTTCTCTGTGCGGTATTGGGGTCGTCTTTGAAAAAGGGATAATGCGTGTGATAACATTTTTTAAAAATACACCAAAGGGTAGATAATGAAGTCCTCCTCTCACCTCAGGACTTTAGTCCCAAAGGCACTTTCTTGTGACTCTTTCCAGGGATAGCCTGTGGATATGGTAGCATATTTGTACAGGAGTATATGTTCTTATGTATATTTAAAAAGCACTTTTTTAGCTGGACATGGTAGCACGTGTCTGTAATCTTGGCAATGGGGAGACTGAGGCAGAAGAATCACATGTCCAAGGCCAGCCTCAGCAACTTAGCGAGACTCTGTCTCACATTAAAAAATATAAAGGGATGGGGATGGATCTCAGTAGTAAAGTACCAAGTAGTAGTAGATAGCACTTTTTTTTTTTTTTTTTTTTTTTAATGTGCTGGGGATAAAACCCATGGCCTCTCATATATTAGACAAGCATTCTTTCAACTCAACTACATCCCTAGTCCCCCAAAACACTTTTTTTAATTGTGTGTTGTTGTGCATATGTGTATTTATATATACATGCATATATACTATAAATACACACACACACATACACAACACAAATGGGAGCACTCTGTGCTCTTTTTTTAAATATTTTTTAGTTGTAGTTAGACACAATACCTTTGTTTTATTCATTTTTATGTGGTGCTGAGGATTGAACCCAGGACTTTGCACATGCTAGGCGAACACTCTACTGCTGAGCCACAACCCCAACCCCTGCTCTTTTCTTTCTTATGGACATAATGCCTTTATTGTATTTATTTATTTTTCCGAGGTACCTCACTCATGCTAAGCCAGTGCTCTACTGCTGATCTACAGCCCCAGCCCTGCTCCTTTCTTTTTAGCCTAGCAGTATTTCCTGGGGAGCAGTCATGTTTCGGTGCATAGCCCTGCCTCGTTTTTAGATGGTTGCTTGGCAGTTTGGTTTTTTGGAAATGCCCCAGTTTATTCATTTAACCAGTCCCCTATTACTGGCCATTGCTGTAAACTCCTTTAAAATGGATTTTTTTGTAATTAAACCTAATGACTTTTAAATATAATTACATAAAAGGAATGCAGGCTTCTTGATAGGCACTCTTCTACTTTAAGAAATGCTGAAAGCCATTTGCTTTTCAAGCCCTTTTTAGAGTTGCCCTGTGAGGACTATTTAAAATGGTACAGAAGGTAACTTTGAGTTACAGAAGGTAATTTTGTTTTTTATCAGTAGGGTACAGTTTTAAGAATCCTGATCATAAATGCATTCCTGGGGAGGGCAATGGTGTGGGCATTCCTAAGGGTGGAGGAGATAGGCCCTGAAAAGCGAAGCAGGCCTGCCTCTCTAAGTCCTCGAAACCTGGTACCCTTCCTAACAAGGTCACCCAGAGTAGTTTTGAACAGTCTCTAGTTCATATTTCAGGGAAGCTGTGTATTTTTGTGTGGCTTCTTTTTCAGAAGCCATAGAAGCTTTGCTTACTAGTTTTCAAGGCTTGGTTGTTAACACCTCTAAAATTTATGACCAAAAATAAAACACTAATGAAAACATCTAATGCTTTTCATTTACTCCTTCTTTCTTTTGGGTTAACAAACTCCTGTTGTGCTTATCCTTATAAATATATATATATATATTTTTTTTTAAAGAGAGAGAGAGAATTTTTTAATATTTGTTTTTTTAGTTTTCAGTGGACACATCTTTATTTTATTTTTATGTGGTGCTGAGGATCGAACCCAGTGCCCCGCACATGCCAGGCAAGTGTGCTACCACTTGAGCCACATCCCCAGCCCATAAATATTTTTTTAATATTTATTTTTTAGTTGTAGTTATACATAATACCTTTATTTTTATGTTGAATTGAGGATCGAACCCAGGGCCTTGCACGTGCTGGGTGAGCACTTTACTGCTGAGCCACAACCCCATCCCTCCTTGTAAGTATTTTAATGATTTTATTTACTTTAATTCTATATTAAATAGTTTAACTCAAAACAGTTATTACACTATTTATATGTGCTCCAGATTTTTTTGTTTGTTTTATCTGAGATCAAGGTAATTAAATCATTCATTTTCTTAAACAAAATAAAGTTTGCTTTAACCTTTAAGTAAAAATTTTAGGCAAAAATATTTAGGCAAGATTAACAATTTATGTACATACTTCTTTTTTGGGGGGAAGGATTTCCATTCTTGTACTGTAATCTAAGAGCATCAGCACCCACTATTTTCCATGATCCTTTACATGTTTCTTTGGTCTCAGCTCTGGGGAAGACCTGCAAGATGATCTGGTTTACCTCCCTGCAGAGGAGTTTTACTTGTTGAACCTGATGTTATTCAGGTCAGATAATTTTGCCTCAAACTCTGTATTATCTCTTGGCTTCTATGTTCTGTCACACAGGTTCTGCACATATTTGATATAATTACGCAAGATCCTTTGTGTGGAAAACCTAAAGACAGGACATGAATATGTGATTCCTATTCTATTAGAGGATGAAATGGAAACGTATGCTTATTTCACAAGTTGTATCATGTTCCCTAAAAGAATTAGAGCAGTGCCTTCCTCATTTTTAGGGGTCATTCCCAAGAAAATCATTTGAGTGGAGAATGGAGAAAATTTGAGAAATTCTGTGTAATTGCAAGGAGGACTCGAAAAGGGGAATAAGAAAGGTGTTTAAATTGAAGTTTTCTATTGACTTGATGCATGGTTTCACCATGACACTGGAATCTATAGTTTTATAAGGAAATGAAAGTAATAGAATATAAAGGTTTTTGGTGAAACTAAATAGGAGTAATGGTCTGTGAACCAAATTTATACTATTAGCATATTATCATAACTAATTATTATATATTTTATATAATATATTATTGTATATTTTATTTAAAAATATTTTGCTAAGTTTTTCATGTCATGTCCATCCTTTGAGCCTTTGAGAGTTTTTTCCACTCATTCTGTGATAAATTTGAAAGCACCCAAAGGAAATACATAATCACAAAATCACAATGAGACAGCATTCGAAATGAATTGTAACAGCATCCTGAGGACTAGTGGGTTCTGTTCAGTTTGGGCCAGCAGTAGACGGCAGAGGAAGAGGAAGACCACAGAAATTCAGATTTACACATTGTAATTTGGAGATGAAAGAAACTTCTGAAGATGAGGGTATTGGAATGAATTTCTTTTGAACTTCAAATGTGGAGGAATTATATACAGTGTTCTTCTGTTAAGGGATTTAGAGTCAAATCAGGGCGAACAAGGTAACTTAAAAATGTCCGTAACAGAGCTGATAGTGCTTTGAGACTTTCTTCAGTTAACTTGGCTTCCTTCCCTTCTGGCTGCTGTCCTTGTTCTTCTCCCTCTAACCCTTGCTGGGATTTTCAATTTAGTAGAGGTTCACAAGGACGTTTTTGTGATGAACCCTGGCAACCCTTAGGCCTGGCTCAATACCATGCAGGTTTTATGTTCCTAAAAACTCCTAGAGGAAATTGGCTAAATATTTTTTTCAAAAGACAATTCTGTCTCAGACAGAACTGTTGATGAGACATGTTACCTGAAAGAGAAATCTGGTGTACTTCCAATGGAGGATGTTCTGTTTCAATATAGAAAACCTAGAAAAAAATCAAGCATATGATTTTTAAAAAGTGATGGCATTGAGTATTTCTCACTCCAACTGTATAGATCTTGACGTGTGGAATTGAAGGACAGAGCCTATCAGTAGGAATGATGTCTCTGGCTTTTTAAATTTTTCTAGACACTGGGCTCCCTTCAGAAGCATATTTGAGTTAAGGAGGATGGTCTGGGCAAATAGAGCTGGGCCTTTGTTCTAGTTTCTGTTGCGTCTCACTTTCCTTGTACTTCCAACTATCAAATCGTGAACTAACTAGGCAGGAAGATGTGGAGGAAGCACTATGTCCTGTTACTTTAACTCACCAAGCAGACAGTTTTGGGGTGTTATTTCCGTGACATTGGGAAGGAAATAAAAAGAATAAAAGAAGTGCCCTAGCTACATGAGTGGTATCAGTAAAGAATCCGTGTTTCTAGAACTGGGTGCAGTGATGCACACCTGTAATCCCAGCAACTCGGGAGACTGAGGCAGGAGGATTGCAAATTAAAGACCAGCCTCATCAATTTAGCAAGATCATAAGCAACTTAGTGAGACCCTAAGTCTCAAGATTTAAAAATAAAAAGGGGCTAGGGATGTGGCTCAGTGGTAAAGCACCCCAGATTAAATTCCTAGTACCCTCCAAAAAGAAAAAGTAATCTGTGTTTCTTTATCAGAAGTCTAAAATTTTAATCTAGGTTGATTCAAAAGTTTTAAACAATTATGTAAGGAAACAATTTAATTATTTTAGAAATGAATATATAAATGTGAATCCTAGATGCCATCTTTCCTGGATTTGCTGGTAAACCCTTTATTTTTTTTCCTGTAAAACTAGGTAGGTTCCTGTTCCTATTTGTTTCAGTTGCTGTCACTTATTCTGCTAGTGAAGTATATTTGAAGCCTGCAAGTCTTCCATATGTTTTTTCCTTACATCTATCCCTTCATCTCTATTCCCCTAATGTAGCCACTCTGATTCGGGGCACCTGCACTACTGAGAAGTGGGGAGAAATCCTTGGGGGCCTGTTGTATTTCAGGCAGTCTGCTAGGGATTCTGGTAAGAAACACAATTTCCTGATCCCTAGGAGTTTGCATTTTAATGAGGAAAACAATATGTCATCAGTAGAATGAGATGGAATAGGATTCAGAAGAGACAGTGGGCCAATTTGGGATAGTCAGAGGGAGTCAGGGAAGCTTTTCAGCAGGGAAAGAATTTGGAGAACTAAAAGTCTGCTGCTATTTCATGGCATTATGGTTTTTTTAAATTATTAATTAATATATTTTCTGCATTATAGTTACATAATACTTTCTTCCTGTCACTTCATTTCCCATTAAGTATTGATATTTTGTTATATTCAGACAGAAGCACATTTCCAGTCTTTTGCAATAAATATCACAAAATAATAGATATTTGCATAACAATTCTTAACAGTAAAAAAGCTTAACAGACTTTTGTCTTTAAAATAGTCGAAATTCAACTTTGTGATTTATACATAAAATACATGAAAAGCACCAAAAAACACAAAAACATTAGACTCACCCAGCTGTTATATGGATGCACCCTGCATCCAGCCATCTCCTTGATCTTAAATGTTAACTCTTGTACTTTAATCCCTTTTGTATCCCTAATGGATGTGACAGCTGTCTTAATAGTAGCTTTCAAAATGTGTGAACAAGAAAAACCTTTCTGATCTCTAGACAAAATAAATCTGATTTCTTCACAGTGCCACAGCCCATTTCTAATTCTCCAAAATTCTTATGCCATGGCATCCATAACAGTCCACAGATGTGCTGATTGTAAAGTCTTTAGAGCAGAACTTCTCACCTGTCACCTGAGTTTTGTTGTAACAGATTCTGATTCAGTAGGTTGGAGTAGGGGCTGAGATTTTGCATTTTTAAGAAGCTTGTAAGTAATGCTGGTGTTGCTCAAAAATCAAACATATGTTGACAGGGTTTTAGGAGATGTAAAGAGATAAGAAATTAAGATGAAGACAAGTGGGGCTGAGGTGTGGTAAGTGGTAGAAAACTTCCCTGTATGCACAAGGCCTTGGGTTCAAGCCCCAGCACTGGAAAAACAAACAAGTAAAGGTATGATTTCTTCTGTCTGTGTGGATGGACTTTATAGCCTACATTTTGTTAACTATTTATTTATTTATGTGCTGGGGATTGAAGGCAGGGGCACTCTACTGATGAGCCATACCCCCAGGTCCCCACCTTTTTTTGGTACTGGGGATTGGCCAGGGGCACTCTACCACTGAGCCATATCCCAAGCCCATTTTTGTATTTTATTTAGTGACAGGGTTTCATTGAGTTGCTTAGCACCTCGCTTTTGCTGAGGCTGGCTTTGAACTTGTGGTCCTCCTGTCTCAGCCTCCCAAACTGCTGGGATTAGGTGTGTGCCACTGCGCCCAGCCCCAACCCTTCTGATTTTAATTAATTAATTAATTTTATTTTATTTTTTGTTTAATTTTTAATTTTGAAACAGGGGTCTCTCACTCAGTTGCCCAGGCTGGCTTTGAACTTACTGAGACTGACCTTGAACTTACCATCCTCCTGCCTCAGCCTTCCAGGTAGCTGGGATTACAGGCATGAGCCACTGTGCCCAGTAACACTCATTTATTCTTTCCAATCTAAATCAACAGCTAACAGCTAGGCTGGGTTGGCTCTTATCCCTGCACCCAGAGACAGTGAATCTTGCCAGTGATTTGACTGGAAAGCTTCTGCTCTTCACCCCACCCCCAGGGTGTGAGTCTCCTCCAATTCACGGAAAGGTATGATAAGGTGTGTACTCACCTAGTTGAGAGTCCCTGAGGCCCCGGCCACTGAGTAATAGGAAATCCCATGCTGGATGGTGGAAGGCATTCGTTTTGGCCTTCTGCCTGCATCCAACCACTGGGCTGCAGGGATGGTTTCTGACCAAATCTGTATCCTACAATGTGTAATCTGGAACTGGCAAAAGCTTTATCTTTAGCTTTTAAGATTCCTGTTAGAAACTCTCATAACTTGAAGCCTTGGCAGTTGAGTGACCTGCCCGTGACCTGCTGAAAGAACCCGCCAGAGTGGAATGCAAGTGTCTTTATTCTGCTGGAGTGCTTCCCCCTGTGGTTTTCTTTGGATCTTTTACTGGCCCCACCTATAGTCTTCTGTTCTGCAGATATTCCTGTAGACTGACAGCAAAAAAGGTCTTTCTGAAGGCAATTTTTTTTTCTGAGTCTTGACAGCCAACACTGGAAAGAACTATTTCCATCATCTTCCTGGGGAACTTTCCGGTGGAATTCCCCCTACAGTTTGGATTGCAACCCTGGCTGTTGATTCATGAGGTCTGTCTCAGTACAAACTGGGAAACCTTGATATCAGGCTGGCAAGGGGGACTTGGTAAATGGCCTAAAGTGGTTTTCAGACTTTGGCCTGAATCAGCATCACCTGGAAGGTTTGTTAAAATGCAATTTGCTGGGTCCTGCACCTCTAGGGTTTCTGATTCAGCAGGTCTAGAGTGGAGCCTGAGAATTTGTAGCATTTCCCTATTCCTGTCCATGTCTTGTGATGTGCGTACAAACCAGTGAGAACCAGGAAGGTGGGCACTTGTTCACAGTAGCATATACATTGCTGATTATTTATTATTAATATTATTATTGTTATTTACTCCCAGCCCACATAGATTTGGTACTTGGTTTTGTTGTTGTTAAACACTGAGGCCCAAGGAGGCAGTTATGCTTCTGGTGAACCTGTGCACCCAGTGCCCTTTGTGGTAAGCCAGCCCACCCCTGTGGGGCTTGTTGGTTTATAATGGGAGGAAAGGCCTGATTTTCTAGGGGAAAGATGAATGGAAGCACAGGATGGTGACAACTGGGAAACTTGTTTCCCATCCACCTCCCTGTCATCAAAATGATATTAAATTGGTGTTGAATTAAATTTTAAACCCAACGTGAATATGAATGCATTTGACAGCCAAGTCAGGGAAAAGGAAGGGGAATGGGTCCAATCTGACCATTTCCATCCCTCAGAACCAACCCGTTAGATATGTGCTTTGCTCACATCGCAAGGATTAGGTGGTTGATTTTGGTTTGGTTTTGCCAGCACTTGTTACTAAAGGTGACTGAATCATACTTTCTATTGAAGCAGTTCTGGAACATCCCAGGAGGAACAGGATGATTTCGACCTTGGTCTTGGTGACCTACCCTCTGATGAGGAGGAAGTCATTGACAGTTCTGATGAAGATGATGTCAGCTCTGAATCCAGCAAAGGAGACCCTGACCCCCTGGAGGATAAACAGGTGTGTTTTGGTGATTAATTGTTTCTACTTATGTGCTTTCTGGCTGTCACCGTGCTTGGAATAATGTTTGTCAGCACGATAGGCACAGAAACCCTAGTGAGCTTTCTTAAATCTTTTACAACATTTGTCAAGTTTAAACTTAATTCCTGTTCTAATGTAGCACCTAAAATGTCATCATGTTTCCAAATAAAGACTTAGTGATTTTTGAGAAATTGTTTTTACTAATGTCTTTTAGCTTTTTTTTTTTTTTTTTTTGATAATAAAAACCCCTATTTGGATTGCTCCTGGTACTGCTACCAGTTCTTAGATTTCTTGAAGGAAAGGAATTATATGCATTTCAAACTCAAACACATCTTTTTAGGGATAGACTAAAGATTGCTGTTCCGGTACAATCATCATTTGCTTTGTATTCGTCCAGTATGTGTGTATATTTGGGAGGAACATGGCATATATGAAGATTGTCTGTGTGTTGGTCATTGTTTAAAATGTGTCATGGGGAAATTAATTATAATGCCTCCAGTTTGACATGAATATTTATTTTACATTTCTTTGAATAAAGACATTTTGAAAGGGAGAAAATTAGTACAGTAGCAATATCCCCATGATATACTGCAAGGTTACAGAAAGATGAAATCTGAAAGAATCCTCACAGTAAGTCAAACCATGCAGAAAGTCTGCGTCACCTAACTCCTGTGCCATAATTAATCGATCTGCTATGCTTCCTGTTGAACATTTTTTTCTGTGTTTAAATTCACTTCCACTTTTAATGAATGGCACAAGTGCAGTTATCTGAATCTGAGTCCCAGAGTTTACCAGCTACAAACTGGGTAACTGCAGGCTGATTTTTTAACCTCTTTAGCTTAAAGATGCCACTTTGTAGATGAAAAATAGGTTAGTACTTATAGAATTATAAGGATTAATCAAGTTGATATATGAAAAACTGTAGAACCCTGTCCAGTACGCAGTAAGAGCTTGTCAATCAATGATTTATTGCTAATGAGACTTCATTTCTATGGTCTCAAGTATTGATCATGGTGTTGGGAGTCACCACTAGAAATTATTTAGGCGAATGTATTTTGTAAAACTCATAAGACAGATGCATGACTGATCCAAGGATTCACCGCATCCCACAGCAGTCTGTGGGTTTTGTTTTGACTGTCAAGTAATGATTCCTATGCCTTGACAGTATTGGTCATGCATTAATTTGAAAACTCATTTTTCATGTTGGCATGTTGGTGCCTCTTGGACGGGATTCTACAGACTTATGTAGAATACCCACCATGTTCCCAGTGCCACCGGTATTAACTAGAAATAAGCTGTGCTTACCATCCGTGCTTTTGTAGTACACATCCAAGAAGAATTTCAGGGTTACAGCCAATGCAGGGAACAAAACAGAGGGACATGCCAGAAACTGAGGAGGCTGCTTCGGAGAAAGCATCTGAGAAACTGATATTTGTTTGAAATTTAAATGACTGGAAAAAGCCAGAGCCTGTGACAAATTTGAGGAAGAGCATTCAAACGGTCTTCTCTAAGGGTCATAATTAAATCAACTTTTACTCTCCTTAATAAGCAACCTCATGTTCTTTCACTTCCTAACATATACCTGTTGTTTTGTTCTTTTCATTTCTCTTGCTTGAGCCTTTTTCCAGTTTCTCCACATACTTGAAGTAGTGACCAAAATTGTTTTCCAGGGGACGGTGCTGATACATGGTGTGAAGGAGGAGTAATTGCTAACCTTGTATCTGCCTCTTCACAGCCGCCTGTCCTAACACCGTCTGGTTGACTCAGTCATTCTGTGGTCATGGAGACTCCCAGAGTTCCTTCCTTTGTATTAGTGCCTGCCTTTCATTTCCCTTCCTGTATTTATTTTATTGTTTTATGTCCTTAGTTGTGCCGCAGTGCAATATCCCTGTTAAAAGTGGTCTGTCTCTTAGTTAAACATGTAACATTTTCACCTGATGCCAGGGATAATAGTTTTCCTCCTTTAGAAGTTTATATTAAAATATAATTATTGGTTTATATTAAAACAAACGAACAAGATCTTAAACATTACAAATCAAGCTTTATGTAACCTTACCAATAAATACATATTGTTTGCCTTCTCTTTAATGTAAATATGAAATTTGTTTATATATAAGGTACTATTGTGTTTTAATAGAAATTTTGAAAGTTACTATCCTAAGACCTATGTTTCAGCCTCATTCTGCCACTTACTAGCTGAATGACTTTGGTTAAATAGTTTTTTTAAATCAGTTTGTTTATACCAGTCTCTCTATCCACATGAATTTCAGGTGACTGAACAAAAAAAGTTATGTCACACAAAAAAGTCGAAAAAAATCAGGATGTTAGCTGGGGGTGTGGTGGTGCACGCCAATAATCCCAGTTGCTCAGGAGGCTGAAGCAGGTGGCTTGCAAGTTCAAAGCCAGCCTCTGCAGTTTAGCAAGATCTCGAAAAACTGGGGAGACCCTGTCTCAAAATATAAAATAAAAAGGGCTGGGGATGTGACTCAGTGGTTAAGCACCGCTGGGTTGAATCCTTGGTACCCCCCCACCAAAAAAAAAAAAAAACCAGGATGTCAACAAATAGTAATGGAGTTACCAGTTTTCTATCTGCAAAGGGATGAAGTTGGACCTCTTCCTTTCACTATATACAGAATTAACTCAAAATGGAGCATAGAACTAAATGTCAGGACTCAAACTATAAAACACTAGAAGAAGAAAAAGAAAAAGAAGTAAAAACAATAGTGAAACCCTTAGAAGAAAATGCGGGAGTAAGTAACTCTTTGTTTGGGTTAGACACAGGTTGTTAAAATGTAAATGATGATCACAAGTGATGAGAAGAAAATAGATAAACTGGACTTCATCAAAATTAAAAACTTTATACTGCAAACAGTACCATTATGAAAGTAAAAAGAAAACACACAAAGTAGGAGAAAATATTAGCAAATCATCTCTCTGATCAAGGACTTCTAAGTAGACTACACAAAGAACTATTACAACTCAACAGTAAAAAAATAACTCAGGCCCAAAGATCTGAATAGACAAAAGAAAATGTACAAATGGCCAATGAGCCTGTGAAAGAATGCTCAACATCATTAGTGTTTAAAGAAATGCAAAGGAAGACCTTAGTCAGGTGCTATTTCACCCACTAGGGTGGCTGTAATAAAAATGATGGACAATAACAATGCTAATGAAGATGTAGAGCAAGCCCGCGGTCGCACACACCTGTAATTCTAGCAGCTCAGGAGACTGAAGCAGGAGAATCCCGAGTTCAAAGCCAGACTCAGCAACTGTGAGGCACTAAGCAACTCAGTGAGACCCTGTCTCTAAATAAAATACAAAATAGGGCTGGGGATGTGGTTCAGTAGTCAAGTGTTCCTGAGTTCTATTCCTGGTACCCCCCCCCCAAAAAAAAAAGGTGTAGAGAGATTATAATCTTCAGATGCTACTGATGAGAATGTAAAATGATACCACTGCTGTGGCAGTTCCTCAAAAGCTTAAATATGGAGTTATCTTATGGCCCAGTAATTCCCATCTTAGGTGTCTACCCAAGAGAAGTGAAAACATGTGTCCCACAAAACATTCCTGTTTAGGAATGTTCAGATTATCATTATTCATAATAGCCAAGAAGTGGAGAGAATGCAAACTGAAAAACAGATGAACTAAATGTGATGTATCCTTAAAATGGAATATTATTATACCCTCAAAAGGAATGGGAGGTATTATAGTTTCGGTCTGGTAGAGCTGTTGGGCCATGGTGGAAACTTGGAAGGTAGGGCTTAACTAGAGGAAGAAAGTCACTGAGGGTGTATCCTTGAAGGGTGTAGCTTGTCCTCTGCCCCTTCCCCACATCTCTGCTTCCTGGCCCATGAGCTGAGCAACTCTGTTCCTCTATGAGCTCCCTGCCATGGTGTTCTGCCTCACCACAGGCCCAAAGCAGTGGGCTGAACTTAGACACCTCTGGACCCATGAGCCAAAATAAATCTTTCCTTCTTTTAAGTTGTTTATCTCAGAAAGGCTAACAAATGGAATGAATGGTAAGGGGCATAGTTTCTATTTTGCATGAGAAAGTAAGAAAATTAGATTATGGTGATATTTACACAACCTGAATGCATTGAGAACTATTCAGCTGTTTAAAGGAATGAAAATACATGTTATGGTATGTAAATCATATCTAAATAAAGCTCCTGAAGAATAAAGGAAGTCCTACTAAAGGAAAAACAGTAATGCTAAGAGGAAGACTATCACACAGTCATGCATGTTGTATAATACCATGTAGCAGCCAAGGATAGCCACAGATTTGGCTTTCCAGAGACTCCAGTAGAAAAGGTGATATCAATATGCAAAAGAAAAACCAGTTCTTTGGAGTAGGAGCATAGGAAGAGGAGTTTATTTATGCCTTCTCTGATCCTTTGTTTCTCTTTTAGTAAAATGAGCTAACACTGTTCTTGGAGTTGCTCTGAGGTTCAACAGCTTCAGGGTAATAGATGCAAAAAGCACTTGGAAAGTCAAGAAAGTTTATGCATGTTTAAACGTGTAATTTATTTCTGTGATTGCATTTGGAATAGGTTGTCCTAGGTTCTTAGGTTTGTGTGATTAAAGTACCTCAAACCAGGTGACTTAAAACTACAAAAACTTGTGGTCTCACAGTTCTGGGGGCTAGAAGTTAGGAATCAAGATTGGCAGACTCATGCTCCCTCTGAAACCTGCAGGGGAGGATCTCTCCTTGCCTCCTGTGGCTTCTAGTGGTTTGCCTGCAATTCTTGAAATTCCTTGCCTTGTAGCTGCAGACTTCCTGCTCTGCCTGTGCCATCACGTGGTATTGCCACTCCAATGTCTCTACACTGAGCCTTTTTTTTCTTACAGGACAGCAGTCATATTGGATGTCAGTATGACCTCACTTTGCCTTATCTGCAATGACCCTATTTCCGAATACATTGGGACCTCTTAAGGAGACAGAGTTCAAACTCTTTCAGGTGGCATATATCCTGGATGTATAACCAGTGTGTGTGTCAGTGCTAATCACTGATGTATGTGTAGATGCCAGTAATATTTTCCTCATGAAAGTGCCCAAATCTGTAAGAGGAAAAAAGGAAGGGTAGGAACTATTGTGCTCTTGTTTGTCTTTTGTGAAGAAAAAGCAAGTAGGAATTCAAAAAGTTACTCTCCTTAATGGTAAAAGTAGTCCCACACAAGAAATGGAAATTAGGGGCTGGGGTTGTGGCTCAGCAGGAGAGTGCTCACCTAGGATGTGCGAAGGACCTGGGTTCGAACCTCAGCACCACATAAAAATAAATAAATAAAATAAAGCTATAAAAAAAAAAAAAAAGAAATGGAAATTAGCATTCTCCCACTCCTGTGTGTCATTGCTTGTCCCTGTGCTGTGGCTGCATGTCATTACACATTATAAACATCTGACCCATGTCCTGTTTGTTTCCCATGAAGAAAAAGAGTTTTAGATAGGTTAAGTAATTTGCCTTAGAATGCCCTGAATTGGGGGTTTTGACCCAAATCTATCTCTATTAACAAATTGGTACATCATTCTCAGAAAGCTCATTGTCCTTTAGATATTGGGTTGGTAAGTTAGTCAGCTTCTCATCACTGTGACAAAATGTCTGAGAAAAACAATTTAAAGAAGGAGATATTTATTTTAGCATAGGGGTTCCGAGGTTTTAGTCCAGGGTTGGTAGCTCCATTGCTTTGGGGCCGAGGTGGGGCCGAGAGCATCATTGTGGAAGAGCATGGTGGAGGAGAGCTGCTCAGCTCATGGCAGCTGGAAACCAGAGAGGGAGCACAGAAGTGTTCAGGGTCAAAACATGCCCCTCTCGGGCATTCCCCCCAGGACCACTTCCTCCAAGAAGACCCCACTTCCACAGTTTTCAGCACCTCCTAATAATGCCTTCAGATTATGAATCCCTCATTGCAGTAATCCCTCCACGATGTCAGAGCCCTCATGATCCAATCACTTCCCCCCAAATCCCCATCTTTGAACATTGGGGATCAAGCCTTTAACACATGAGCCTTTGGGGGACTCTTATATCCAAATTATAACAGGTGCGGTAATGAGCCATGCTGTTCTCTGTTGTCTCTTTTTCCAAATTTTCTTAGTTTTCTATTTTTCGTTGTTTCCTTTCAGCACTTAATAATTGTTTGTTTAAAAACTGAGGTGGCCAGGCATGGTGATGCACACAACTCAGGAGGCTGAGGTGGGAGGATCACAAGTTCGAGGCCAGCCTCGTTAACTTAGTGAGGCCTTCTCTCAAATTAAAACATAGAAAGGGCTGGGGATGTGGCTCGGTGATAAAGTGCTCACGGTTCAATCTCCAGTACTGAAGGGGAAAAAATGAGGGATTTATTCTGCTTCTTCATGGTTAGAATATTCACCCTTTTCGTTCTGCTTGTTTCCTTGTCCTTTTCCAAATCATCTTTGTGAAATAGCTTGTCACGTATTCCCTCGTGAATAGAAGGGTGAGAACTGAAGAGAGCATTGTCCTTTAGATATTGGTCATGATTCACCTCATCTTTGGGGTAATTTAAGGAACAAGAGATGCTGTCAGGTAGGTCTGGAGGTTAACATTGTTTCATTTTATTAAATCTCTTGAGTAAGATAGAAAGAGGCCTTTTAATAATTCTCTGTTAAAGAGTAGTGGATACATTTTATGAAGCACCATAGTGAACAAATATGAAAAGAGAAGAACATAGTTAAGAACTTACCAAGTTGGGCCATTACTGAGATCAGAGCATACAACTGGATTTCAGATCAAAGGTTCTGCTCTGGAATGTGTTTGATTTGCTTTATGACCTTGACAAAGTAATTTCATTTGTTTGTGTCTCATGTTGCAACTTCCACAGCAGTGTATTTCTGGAAGATGATGTTATTTAACAGGCAGTCTGCTTTGAAATGTGATGCCATTTAAGTGAGAATTTTGATTAACTGAAAATTTGAGACGCCAAACTTGGCCTTTCTTGAGGTTTACAGAGAGATGTGTTTTTAATCGTTGTTGGAGAGTTGGAGAGAATCTGTCACTTGTTTTTACAAGTTGGAGGTACTCTAGAAACTTCACATTTTTCTTTTGACTTTTAATTATCTCAGACTTTTTGTGTTCTTTGAAAAGGATTGTAGTCCATTGATTCATTTTCTAATAATCATCTTTCTTTATTTAGCTTGGTACTTTTCCTAGTTTAAGAGGCAAAATAGATAATTGAATAAATAGACTTCCATTATTCTGAAATTGGAAAAGGCCTAATCATCTAGTGCAGCATGCTACTCCTTTAAATGACAGAAGTTTTTAGTTTATTTAAATTTGCATTTTTATGTTAGGCAGTATATAGTAAAAACAATGTCCTGGTCTTCGATTCCGAGAAGGTGGCAGCCACCCTTGTTCACATTCCCTTAAGCCTGAATTTTAACCACGCAGAAGCTCAGGGGCTGAGCTATCTGCAGGTACCAGGGTGAGTAAGGTCATAGACTAGAGGGAATTGGGACATTTCAGGAAATAAACAATCCACCGAGTAAAACCCTGTACATACTGTGTGAACAAGAGAGTGATCTTTTCCTTTGGGGGGTGGCAGGAAGAGAATATCAAGGCAGCCCTCATAAAGAGAAGGCCTTTGGGTGTTATCTTAAAGGATGCACTGGAACACAACAGGCAGAAATGCTTGGCCGGAAGTCAAAACCTAAAGAAAGGTACATGTGAAGGAGACAGACAGGTCAGGGCAGAGCACACTGCAGTCACAAGGTGGTTGATTCCAGTTTGGCTGGAGTTGAGTACACAATGTGGAGGAGTGGGAGAGAGCAGCCAGGGACGGCGGATGCTTTGTGAGGTGCCTCACTTACATGGTGAAGGAAAGTTTGGTCTTGGTTACCCATATGTGACAGGGGGCTGCGATGAATTCAATAACTAGCATTACTGTATTTGCATTTTAGGATATTTTCCTTGCGGTGATGTAGAGCATGGATGGCAGAGCAGGAAGTCTGTAGCCGAGTAAACCAGACAGGCTACTGTGATAGCACAAGCAAGACAAGGAGGCAGGGTTGAAGGACAGTGCTGTCGTTTGAATCCCCAAAGGCCCATGTGGTAAAGACATGGTTGCCTGGCTGTGGCACTGTTGGGAGGTGGTGGGACCTTTCAAAGGTGAGGTCTGGTGGAAGGAAGGTAGGTCATTGGAACCCTGGCCCCTTCCTTTCTTTCTCTCTGTGCTTCCTGGCTGCCATGAGCTGAGCAGCTCCTCTGCTACATGCTCCTGTCATGTTGCCACGGACCCAAAGCAACACCAAGTGACCATGGATCCAAACTGCGGAGACCCTAACCATTTCCTCCCTTCAAGTTTTTTTTTATCTCAGGTATTTTGCCACATGATGGAAATCTAACAGTGAGAAAAAAAATAAAGAAATATTCAGAAGGATGAATTGACAGGTCTTGTCAACTCTGGTGTGAATGATAAAAGATGTCTCTGAGGCAAGAAAGAAGAGTTCAGGCCAGGTGTGGCGGTACCTGTAACCCCAGTGACTCAGGAGGCTGAGGCAGGAGAATCAAAAGTTCAAAGCCAGCCTCCACAATTTAGCAATATTCTATCTCTATGTAAAGAAGGCTAGGGATGCTAGGGATATAGCTCAGTGGTAAAGTACCCCTGGGTTCCCCATTATCCCCCCCCAAAAAAAAAGAAAAGAAAAGAAAAGAAAGAAGAGTTCATGTTTCTAGTTTTAATCTATGGGTATGTACAGTAGCTAGAATAGGAAAGTCTAAACTTTTCTATCTAAAGATTCCATATTTGAGTCTGCTGAAATAAACTGATAATGGACAGATCAGCAACAAGAAAAGCATGCAAATTTGTTAGTGATCCCATAGGAGCCACACAAAATATGATATGCAGAGGGCTAGATAGTTGAAACTTCAACACCCTCCTCATAGGGGAAAATGAAATTGGGGGAGAGCGGGATATTACTGTGAACAAAGGTGGTCTTATAATGCAGATACAGTCTCCCAGGTAGAGGTTCTCAGAAGAATAGAGGGAAGTATAAATATATATGGAGACCTTTCACTATACTCTGTGGGTTAGCTTTTTCCAATTAATGAGATTTTAAGGAGGAAATTCAAGACAATTGTATTTTGTTTTTTTAATATTTATTTTTTAGTTGTACATGGACACAATATCTTTATTTTATTTTTATGTGGTGCTGGGGATGGAACCCAGTGCCTCAAGCATGATAGGCCAGCACTCTACCTCTGAGCCACAACCCCCCACCACACCAGGCAATTGTATTTCTTTTGAAAGAACTTTCTTCAGTTAGTTAAGCAAACTTCAGTGAGAACCCCTCCCTGTGCTTGAGGGTGGATAGAAACAAGAAAAGGTTAGAGAGGCCTGGAGTCTAAGGCTGCTTCATAGGCCTCCAGTTTCCTATAATTCAAAGTGGTCAGCATGTCAAAGCTTCATGCTTTGGGGTATTGTTTTATGAGCCTTAACACTAGGAAGCAAGTTTGATGGATTGTTTAAAAAAATGATTGAAGTTCATTAGATGCTTTACCGTTTGTGAAGCTGTTCCTGGTTTCATACCCGTCTGGTTATGATCTTTCTTTCCTTCAAGATGGCAGGTTCATATTTGGCCTTATATATCATTAATTTACATATTTACTCTCTTATTTGCTTCTTGAAGGCTCTGTCTTTAATTCCCTCTTCACACACACACACTGTTTTTTTTTAATATTTATTTTTTAGTTTTGGGTGGACACAATATCTTTGTTTTATGTGGTGCTGAGGATTGAATCCAGTGCCTCATGCATGCTAGATGAGCGCTCTACCTCTGAGCCACAACCCCAGCCCCCACTAACATACGCTTTTATGTTCCATCTCTGACCTATAGATTTCCAAGACAGGTGCCTGGGAATCTGAAATTTAAGCGTAGCTGGTGATCCTAATGATTGGTCATGTCAGGCTTAGCCACATAACAGTGAATCAGCTGGTGGGGAGCTGTTTTAATCACCTTAGCAAATCAATTACTAACTTCAGATTTTACATTGACAGCATAAAGTAGTACTGACTCCTCTTTCTTGGAAATGACCTCAGAATAACAAGGAAGATAAGAAGTACAAACTCTGTCCTCAATGATATCAGGTGACAGCAGAAAGCGTGAATCAAAGAGTATAAGCAAGGGCTACCATGCCCCTCTGCAATGTGTAAAGGTTCTACTATTTCCACAAACTTGCCAACACCTTTTATTTATTTATTTTTTTAAATATAGCCATCCTGTGGGTGTGAAGCTGTATCTCATTGGTTTTAACTTATATTTCCCTATTAAGTAATTATGTCAGGCAACTTTTTATATATTTGTTGGCCATTTTTATGTCTTTGCTGAAATCTTGTTCACACACCTCTCTCTCTCTCTCTCTCTCTCTCTCTCTCTCTCTCTCTCTCTCTCTCTCTCTTCAGTACTGGGGATTGAACCTAGGGGCACTTTACCACTGAGCCACATCCTCATCCTTTTTATTTTTTATTATAAGACAGGGTCTCATTAAGTTGCTTAGGGCTTCAGTAAGTTGCTGAGGCTGCCTTTAATCTTGTGATCCTCCAACATTAGCCTCCCAATTCACTGAGATTACAGATGTGCACCATTACACCTAGCTCCCCTTAATGTACTTCTAATTCTAAAAATTATACTGTATTTTATAAGCATTAAACTTTCTAGCTACAGATGATACTGATAACCCCATTATAATATAAAAGCAATGATTTGCTAAATATTTTTCCAAAATAATAGTGATCCAAGTGTGTGTATGGTATGTATGTGTATGCAATTGTGGTTATTAAAGCATGATTGATACGTGATCTGTAAGATCATATTGCACTTAAGATGACTTCCCCAGGGATGTTAGCTATATAGTTTCTTTCTCTCTCTCTCTCTGTACATGGGTGTATGGTCTGTGTGGTGTGTATAGTGCTATGGAATGAATCAATGGTCTTGCACATGCTAGCCAAGTGTTCCACCACTGAGCTGCATCCCCAGCTCTTTTTAAGAGGTTGTTCTTACTAAATTGCTCAGGCTGGCCATGAATTTGTTATCCGCCTGCCTTAGCCTCTAAAATAGCTGGGATTATAGGCCTGTGCCACTACACCCAGCTCTCTCCCTCTTTTTTTTTTTTTTTTAAGCATAGTTTAAAGGTGAATGAATGGAGTTGAGTCTTAATGCAACCTATTAGTCTCAGTCATTCAACACCTTATCTTAGAAGAGAGGAATGATAACAGGGATAGAGGTCAACCTTCATTTAATTATCCCTTTAACAATAAATGTGAGAGCTAAGGTCAAGCCAGGAGCAAGGCAGATATCCTAGGCTAGGACTAGGCTGTTCTACACTTTGACTAGTAATTGATTATTCTTTAAAGATTATTTTCACAATTAGTCGTATTTACATTCTGACAGAAAGGTCAGGGTTTCTTGTTATTGCCTGTAAACTCTTCTGTAATAAAATATGAAAACCTAGAAGGAACAAATACACACAGTAATTGCAAGATTAGTGGTTGCTTCTGGAGAAAGAGAAGAGAACTTTAATGTTATAATTAACAATTTGTTTCATTAAAAAAAATTTATGCAGCTGGGTGTGGTGGTACATGCCTGTATCCCAGAGGCTTGTGAGGCTGAGACAGGAGAATTGAGAATTCAAAGCCAGCCTCAGCAACTTCAAGGTACTAAGCAACTCAATGAGACCCTGTCTCTAAATAAAGTACAAAATAGGGCTTGGGGTGTAGTTCAGTGCTCAAGTACCCGCGTTCAATTCCTGGTACAAAAAAAAAAAAATTATGCAAATACTGCAGAGTATTTGGATTTGTTAAATCTTGCTAGGGGAATGGGAATGTGGGTTTATGTTCATCAGTGAATGTTTGTGAGGCTATGACAAGGTGACTCATAGATATTGAAGGGAAATTCAGTGTGTAATACAATAATTCTTCGGTTAGATATTGGGAAATTTGGGATCTCTTCCCAATTCTTTTGCATGTGTTTGTGTACAGTTTGCAGTGTGGGGGATCAAACCCAGGGCCTCAAAATTCTCGGCCACTGAGCTAATCCCCATGTCCCCCCTAGTTCTTCTAAAATCAACTTTGGACCTTGGCTAATCCCTGTTTTAAGTGGGTCTTCTTGGTCTTCTGCTATTGGTTGGGTTTTCTTTCATTCAGCAATCATAATTTTCACCTTTAGCTATCTAAAATGTCATAATTGCTTATTCCTTATTTAGTCTTTTTTGCCCTTCACCGAGGAACTGCATGTTCAGATCTTTCACAGAAACAGAAATGAAGGAGCTGGAGTTTTGGCTCAGTGGTAGAACGCTTGCCTGGCATGTGTGAGGCACTGGGTTCAATTCTCAGCACAACATATAAATAAATGAACAAAATAAAGGAATCTCTTAAAAAAAAAAAAAAGAAACAGAAATGAAGAGAGACTTATATCCTTTTCTGTAATTCCCTGGAGCCAAAGCCAGCTCTATCAATGTTTAAACTAAAAACAACAAAATACTAAGATCTGTTTCTGAGGCATCTGCATTATTATTTATTTCAAACCTGCACATTTTTTGTCCCTCTAGGGCATTTAGTTTACATACAAAGAAGTAAAAAAACAATTTCATTTCAGCTATTCTGCCTTTGATTCTTTGGGATTGGCTTATTTCATTTAGCTTGATATTCTCCAGTTCCATTCATATGCCAGCAAATGCCATAATTCCATTCTTTGTAATGGCTGAATAATATTCCATCACGTGTATGTACCACATTTTTTAAATTCATTCATCTGTTGAAGGTTGAGCCCTGGAATTTGAGATCAGCTTGGACAACATGGTACACCTCATCTTAGAAAGAACAAAGCAGAATTTTATTTTGGATCTTTAGAGTAAAGTGGCCTTGACTCTAACAGCATATATCTAAAAGGGATTTTAAGGGAATTAAGAGATCCTGTGACTACAGTGTGATTAGTGTTTGGTATGAGGAGCCCTGTTCAGATCATACTCCAGTTTCTCAGTTAGAAGGACTTAGGGTGAAGCTTTTTATGCATTCCCATTGGATATTTCATTAATAATTATGTGGCTATTTATGTGTACCTGAATGACTCATATAATAGCTATAAGGGTCCTTTCCATTGCAGAATGTGACTTTTCCATTTGGAAACCTTGATGGCTTTGCTGCACCAAGGCCCTGGGGTTCCCCAGTATAGTCCATTAATCCTATTACCCATGACTCTCAGCTACTTCTGTGTCAGGGAGTATCTCTCATCTAATACTCCATGTTGGCCTTTGAGATGTTCTAAATCAGTGTGAACCATATGTTAGTAGGAAACTTGTAAGATCAGAACTGAAATTCATTCCTGACTGTTAATAGCTGACCTCCTTTATCCTTTCATGAGTTCATGATGTTTTCTGAGATCAGACGAGATCAGGCGTGTTTAGGGTGGTATGGCCTAGACTCATACTCTCTTAATGAACTCTTATCCACAGGATGAAGATGCTGGGATCAAAAGTAACGTTCATCATATTGCCAAGGAGATCATGAGCTCAGAGAAAGTGTAGGTATCTAGTTTACTATTCAGAAGACTGTTGTATTCATTGGCTCATTTAAAACATTTTTTCATTGCCGTTTTTTGTTTTATTTTGTTTTGCAGATTTGTGGATGTGTTAAAACTTTTGCATATTGTAAGTATCTGCTAGTTTTTTCAACTCTAAGACTTTCCTCTTTTGCACCTTTCCTACCCCAAAAAGTTTTCAGCATAACTAACTTACATGAATTAAATGCATATGTTTTCTAATACCTGGTTATGTCTTTAAATTCACACACATATATGTAAAAATAGGCATTTTCTAAAACGTATTTATCTTGTGTATTTGTAGATAAATGCAGATGATTTCTAAAAAACAAAGCCTTTATTTTCTTATCTCCAAAGTCTTCAATCTTTCTATCTTCATAATAAAGAAGCTTCTTTTGTTTCATCCTTCTTTCTTTCCTTCCTTCCTACTTTCTTTCCTGTTTTCCTTTTGTGGTGCTGGAGATCAAACCCACAGCCTCAAATGCACTCTACTGTAGCACTGAGCTGCATCCCCAGCCCTCATAATAAAATTGAGTTTTCAAAGTGATAATATATCTCCTTGGACATTTGCAGAAGTCACCTGCTATTAGTAGAATTTTGCATTAGCAGTGTAGAAAGAATGTTCTCTTTGTTGTTCAAAACTGTTTTTCTCCTAGCTGAATAGCTTGTAAGAACAGACACTTGGAATAACATTTTTATAGCTAACTTTTTAAAGTTCTATTTTCAATTTTTTACTCTTAACAGACCTGTTGGGAAACAATTATATGCTTCTGACCACATATTCCTTTTTCTCATGCATTCCTTTGTACTTGCAAGTTTTTACAAGTTTCACTATGCATTTGCAGTTAAAGTGCTTTCAGTGTTACTTTATTCCAATTATGTTTCAGTAAAATATTAAAACTTAACAATAAGAAAGGGCTAAAGTAGAGGAAATAATGAAACAGAATTTGAAGTGGAATTTTACTTAATGTGATGTAATTATTATCATCATAAATTAAATTTAATAGCTGAGAAAAGAAGTTTCACAAAATATATACCCATTATGTCCCTGCAGTGAGTATAATTGTTTTCATTTTTCTTTAATTTCCATGGTATTGGGAATTAAAACCTAGGTCTTGCACATGCTAGGCAAGTACTCTACTTCTGAACTGCATTCTCAGTCCTTTTTATTTTTAATTTTGAGATAGGGTCTTGCTAAGTTGCATAGGCTGGCCTTGAACTTGCTGTATTCTTGCCTCAGCCTCATGAGAAGCTAGGATTACAGGCATATACCAACACACCTGGCTTCATTTTTCCTCTTAACAAATACAGATGAACATGAAAAAGGGGTTGCATGATTGCTATTATCTAAATGATGCCCCTTCACTGTTTGCTTGGTCCATTGGAAACATACAGGCCTAATTCCTGAATAAAGAATCTCTGGCTTTGGGAACATTTTCTAAAAATTTCCTTCACATTGCTAATTCGTTTCAAGAAATAATTCCACATGAATAGTTTCTTCCATTAGTGTTGACTATATTGGTAAGTTTTTTTTTTTTTTTTTTGGTAATTTATTTTAAAAATAAGTAAACACAATATTTTATTGCCCAAACATATTGTTTGAGTTTCAAGTTAAATGTACATTTGCTGCTGTGCCCCAAATATTCCCACTGAAACTTAGACATCTGATGTAATAAAGTAAAATAATATGATGTAGTTTTTTGTTTGGTTGGTTGGTTTGTTTGCTTGTTTGGGTTTTTGTTGTGTTGTTGTTTGTTATGTTATTTGCTTTGTGGTACTGGGGATTGAATCCAGGAGTGCTTTACCATTGCATTACATTCTCAGTCCTTTTTATTTATTTATTTGTTTATTTGGAGGGTGGTTCCAGGGATTGAACTCAAGAGTACTCAACCACTGAGCCACATCCCCAGCCCAGTTTTGTATTGTTTTAAAAATATTTTTTAGTTGTTGATGGACCTTTATTTTTTTTATTTGTATGTGGTGCTGAGAATCGAACCCCGTGCCTCACGCAAGTGCGTTACCACTGAGCCACAACCCCAGTCCCCCCAGTTTTGTATTTTATTAGAGACAGGGTCTCACTGAGTTTTTTAGTGCCTTGCTGTTACTGAGGCTGGCTTTGAACTCACTATCTTCCTGTCTCAGCTTCCCGAGCCACTGAGATTACTCTTTTTATTTTTTTATTTTGAGACTCACTAAATTGCTGAGGCTGGCCTCGAACTTGTGATCCTCCTGCCTCAGCTTCCCAAATTGCTGGAAAATCCATAGGTATGCATCACCATATCCAAGTAAATAATATGAATAAAAAATAATTTGAAAGGGAACAATCATAGACTTGGGGGTCCTATAGGCAACAATGGTCTGGTTAAGTTATACTTAAATAGTACTAGTAATAATCCATCTTTGTGCCGATAATTTTTTTAAGTGGAGAGATTCATCCCAATGAAAATTTAAGAAACTTTCAATAAAATCCATGGAGTAGACAGGTGCAGTGGTGCATGCCTATAATTGCAGGTGCTCAAAAGGCTGAGGCAGGTGAATCTCAAGTTCAAGACCAGCCTGGGCAACTTAGCGATACCTTGTCTGAACATAAAATAATAAGGACTGGACAGCTTAGTGGTACACAGCAATTGCTTATCATGTGCAAGGCCATGGGTTCAGTCCCTTGTATCACAAAACAAAACAAAACAAAATTAAAAAATAAAATCTTAGAGCTGGAGGCAAGGTCACCTGAACATTCTGATTCCTAATACTAAATAGTCTGTATCTTTTATTTGTTTTTAAGTGCATTATAAAATGAATAGAAGGCTTCCTCATTTCCCATGTTTGTCCCATCTTAAAATCTTCATCCTGTTCTACTAAATGCACCCTGTTTTGAGTCTTGGGAAACATTTAATTATCATTTACTGTTGAGTTGTAATGACGTAGCTATCTAACCTCACTCCTGAGCAGCTTTGTTCTTGTGAGGACGGCCCTTCACTGATGAAGTTTCATAGTCAAGAGCGCCTTTGTCTTGCTGCAGAGGCTCCTTTCCCATGTTGGTTTGGTATTTCCCTCTTTCTATGTGCCTCTTGTTTCAGAGCTTCCAGGGCCTTGTGGATCTTAAATGAGGTTCATGTGATCATTGAAACTGTCAAATCTTTTAATTCAATAAATGACCTCTATTGAAGGCCCTCTATGTACCTTGTAGTACATTGTATAACTATGTTACACAAATTATCTGTTTTAATCCTCATACCAAATGGGTGTTATTTCCAGTTTTTAAGTGAGGAGCATAAGCTAGCTGTCAAAAGAAAGCCTCTACTAAATGTGAAAGCCAGGCTTTGAAGTCTGATCTGTCTGACTTCTTGCCTTTTGTGATTGTGTAGAAATTGATTAAAAATTGTTTCTTGAAATTTCGACCATAGGATGTGGTGTCTCCTGAGGCATTTTAGCTTGCTTTTAGATTTCTTTCAGTTGCCTAGGAAATGAGAGAAATGCTAGTCTTTCATCTTCTAAAGATGGTAATGAAGCTAGACCTTTGTTACTTAGGATACAGTATGATCTTTACTTACTAATCTTATTTAAAGGGGATTGGAAACTTGAGATGAAGGGTTGGTTTCAGTCATGTTTTATACAGTTTTGCCTTGATGATTCTGCATGATGTTAGCAGGTCTGTGCATAAGGAACAGAGGAATAATTTCATTGTGAAAATATTTTTCATTTTAAAAACAAAGTCAAAAATTGTCAAGATGGGGACTGCCCCTTTGTAGTTTTACTTCATGTTTTCTCACTCATTACTGCATATTTATCATGACTCTTAGACCTCAGTAGCTGCTTTGCTCTTATGTAACATGAAGTGGTTCTTTATGATTTTCACTTACAGAGCTTCCTGTTCGTATGTCCATGTGGTCTTTGTAATCCACTGCGTCATGATAGTGGTTAAGTAATGCCTGGAGGTCAGGAATCCTGCTGGGGACAGCTGGTGATTAAGTCTCTCTTTTGTGACTCTGGAGATATAAAGCCTGACCCCATGAACAAAGCCATCTGTTTTGTGCTTCATTGCCTCGGATATTCATACTTGATTTTATTTGCATTGATTTTTCCCTGGTTCTTCCCCAAATGATGAGAGCTGTCAAGGCTAGTACGTTAATACCTTAAAGGAATTAAAGATCCATTTAAAGTTATTCTGGTTCTTATTTATATGTTTTTGGGAAATTATTAAGATATGCTTAGGTCCATTTTTTATCTCTATAAATTCCACTTGAACAAGCAATTTGGTTAGTGGAACCAAAAACTAAGAGTGGTTAAATTTTGCAGACTATGGTGGATTTTATATTAGAAAGACTGAAGCAGAGTGAGTTAGTTGATACCAGTAATCTCTATAGCTTGCCTAACATTTTCACACCTTTCTTCCCCCCAGACCTTTATTTTCATTACCCACTTTTCTTATAGTGGAAAAGTCAACTCTGAATCTAATTTTCGAACTGCTCATTCTGCCGTCTTGCATCTTCATGGATGTCTCCGAGGTGTTGGTGAATTTAGATTCTTCTAGTCCAAAATAGCTTTGCCTCTGGCTCTTAAGTGTCATCACACTTTCCCAAATTATCTTGGCTGTTAACATTTAGAAAAATAACCAGACATATGTTGTAATCATCCTTTTTATAAAAAAATAGGATGTTACCTCCTTCCAATGGCACCAGTTTTGGCAATGACTGAGGTTCATGATGAGCTGAGAAATTAAGGAGTCTGTGTGTAGTTCCTGTGTGACGAATTACATCTGGCAGTGGGGCAGAGTGCACTACTCTCAGAGGATGGTGGCCCAAGAAGTGAGGGAGTGAGATTGGGGTCATCGCTGCTTTGTGTAATTAGGGAGGTCATAAATTCCAAGTTGGAGGCCTTGGTATGTGAATTGTATTGGCCCAGAGGAAGGAAGGAATGCTCTTTTTTTTGGGGGGTGGGTACTGAGGATCGAACTCAGGAATCACATATGCTAAGCATGTATGTACTCTACTACTGAACCACACCCCCAGCCATAGTGCCCTTTTCTGTTTTCAGAAAGGCACCAAGAAATCCACTGATACCCTCAGGAGAAAAAAATTATCCAATTAGACTTGTTAAAGCATGGTAAGGCCAGTTTCCTCCAGAATTATCACTGTAGTCATAGGGACCATTGCAGTGGGATTTTGTAGTGGCAGGGAAAGCGTGGGCTTAACCCCTAACACAGCATGGAAAAGTGGGAGTTTGTAGCCAAGGAGCGTAGTGGGAATCAGTGAATGGAAAATGACCCACAGGGAGCCTCAGCATTAAGGGTGCTCTATCGAACAAAGCCAGCTTAGCAGGATTCTTGCTGAAGATTGGCCAACGTGATCACATATCACCTGAGGGATGGTGGCAGATGAGGAGCAGGGCCAGATACCATGGGCTGAAGATTTTTACTAAAGATGGATTTGACAGGGAAAGTACACAGGTGGACCCCCCGAAAAGGTTCAGGAACCTGATTACTTTGGTCAAGCATAGAGTCTTTGTCAAGTGCTGCTTAGAATATGTAACTTTCTGGGCCTTATGGATATATACTCTCTAAATTCTAATTCTTTATTAAATGTTGGTCTTTTGCTCTTTTAAGTATTAAATTTTCTATTTTATTCTGACATATTACTCATAATTAAAAAAAAAAAAAGACTTCATGGAGCCAGGCATGGTAGCAAATACCTACAATCCATTTACTCAGGAGGCTGAGTCAGAGGATCTCAGGTTCAAGGCCAGCCTCAGCAATTTAGTGAGGCCCTAAGCAACTTAGTGTGACCTTGTCTCTAAATAAACAAACAGAAAGGACTGGAGATGTAGTTCAGTGGTTAAGCATCCCTCTGTTAAATCCCCAGTACCAAACGAAAACAACAACAAAAACCCACAATGGTACCTCAGTTCTTTCTGAGATGCCTACAAACATCTAGGAATGCTGGGGAAAGCAAAGTTTTGCATGGTATGTGTCAAGGGCCTCCATTCAGAGGTGGCCATCTCACTGGTCAGCCCACTTTGGATATGGCCGGTCTCTGTTAAATGTGTCTTAAATAAACGAGTTTCCTTTTTGGCAGAGGTGACAGACATGGAATGCAGAGTCGGGCAGAAGCTGTGTCAAACTGAGTCCTTAAGTTACTTAGCAGCTAACATCTACTGTCCTTGTCATGGCTGAGGAAATACTTTCCAACTGGAAAACAAAAGCTATCATGCTGCCAAGTGACAAACATAGACATCCCTTCTTCTACCAGAAGAAAGGGCAGTGTTCACTGCTTTGCTGAGCAAGGAGCTCTTGTGTCTAAATTATACCAATTGCTAACCTGGTTTAAAAAAAAAAAAAAAGCAACACTGAAGAAGATGTCTGGGTTTTTAATATATTCACAACTTGGGCAGTTATTTGTCATTGTATTCTACGGGTCTGCCTGAGAGCAGACAATCTAATGACTCTCAAAAGTGTTAAGTAGCTCTATTTTCTCCTAGTAATTGTGAGTGATGATTGAAACAAGCTGTTGGGAGGTGGAATTTGGCCAATAGCCACTGGGTTCCTGGAGATGTTTTGTGTGGTTTTTCTGGATTGGAGCTGATGCAAGTTATGAATTCTTGTTTTAACTTATACAAGTTAGTTCTTTTAATTTGGTTAGTTCTTTTGGTTTATGGCTGCTTCCTTTGGGCCAGTGTGACAATAAAACCAATAAAGATGATCTCAGGTATTGAGTCCTAAGTGAGGGAGGTTTAGCACTTGTTAAATATAGGTTTGATGGGCTGGGGATGTGGCTCAAGCGGTAGCGCGCTCGCCTGGCAGCGTGTGGCCCAGGTTCGATCCTCAGCACCACATACAAACAAAGATGTTGTGTCTGCTGAAAACTGAAAAATAAATATTAAAAAAATTCTCTCTCTCTCTCTCTCTTAAAAAAAAAAAGTATATATATATATATATATATATGTGTGTGTGTGTGTGTGTGTGTGTGTGTGTATGTGTGTGTGTGTGTGTGTGTGTGTGTGTTTGACTTATCTAGACTATCCATACTTAGGGGAGGGGACATGTCTCAGTGGTCATCACTTGACTGGCATGTGCAAGGTCCTGGGTTCAGTCCCCAGTGTTGCAAAAAAATAAAAATTTAAAAAACAATAAGAAAAAAAAACATACTTTAGAAATTTCTTTGTGTACTTTTAGATCATGAGGTTTTGTTTGTTTTGTTTTTGCTTTATCCAGAAGAAATACAGCTAACATATGTATGGGTTGGGGCATGAAGGGATCAGGAGAGGAAATGGTATCTTTTGTTTTGTTTATTTGATTTGTCCAGTGAATCCCTAAAGGAAAGCAGTTGGAAATAAAGGTAAATAAAGCATGATGAGAATCATTTCACCCTACTTTAGCTTTAAGATTTTAATGAAAACAATTTTTTTCTATTGTTTATTATTATTATTAGTGGGCACTGGAGATTTAACCCAGGAGCAATTTACTACTGAGCCACATCCCCAGTTCTTTTTATTTTTAATTTTGAGACAGGGTCTTGCTAAGTTGCTTAGGCCCTTGCTAAGTTGCTGAGACTGGCCTCGGACTTGTGATCCTCCTGCCTCAGCCTTCCAAATCACTGGGATTACAGCTATGTACCACCATACCCAGCTGAAAACTACTTTTTCTAAAAAGGAACAAATGTTTTGAATCCTCTGGACCTCTGTTCAGATTCCACTGTTGTTTTACTTGCATCTCGGGCCCACCCTCAGGGAACAAGGAAATCTAGGCAAATAGTTATCTACTACCCCACCCTTTCCAAGATCTGGAATGATGGGTGTGATGGGGTTGACATATTAAAACACAGTACAGATGGTTTATGGGGCACAGAAAATGAAAAAATATGTGAAGAGAAATTTTCTTACTTGTGAAAAGTCCAAATCCTAGTATATATTGAAAGGTTGGCTAAAGGGAGGGGAGAAATTAAGATCTAAAGTTAAAATGTTTTGTTGATCCAGGGTACATGATATGCCATGGCAAAAGATTTTGTGTAGTATCTAATTGAAGTCTCATAACCATTATACCCCTTCAACAGATGAGAAAAACAAGGCTGCATGCCTCACCTAGAATGCTTTGGTTGTTGGAAAATGATCACTGAAAATGAAAAGAGGGACTTTTAAATCCAGAATAAAATTAGTTTGGTGTGGTGGTGCACACCTGTAATCCCGGCTGCTCAGGAGGCTGAGACAGGAGGATTTCAAGTTCAAAGCCATCCTCAGCAACTTAGTGAGACCTGTCTAAAAAGAAAAAATATATAAAGGGCTGGGGATGTGGCTCAGTGGTTAAGTGCCCCTGGGTTCAATCCCTGGTACCAAGAGGAAAAAAAAAAGAAAGGAAGAAAAAGAATAAAATTAGTTAATGTTAGAAATACCAGAGTACCACAAGGAATTAAACGTGCTTGGAAGTAGGCAAAGCAAACTTTACTTCTGTAGAAGGGTGTGCTACTGAGCAAAGTCTGGTGAGCAAGCACACTTGGGAGAGAAGCCCCCTTGTTTTTATCCTTAAGGCAGCACTGCCCCCTCGCCCTGATAGGAGGAGCCAGGAGTTGTGATCCACACAATTGGCTAATTTTTTAAAGATACTTATTTTTTAGTTGTATTTGGACACAATACCTTTATTTTATTTATTTTTCTGTGGTGCTGAGGATCGAATCCAGGGCCTCACACTTGCTAGGCGAGTGTTCTACCTCTGAGCCACAACCCCACCCCCACAATTGTCTATTTTTAAAATTGGGGTGGGCAAAGGGAAGGGCTACATCCCAATTAAAGCTAAATACAATATTCTGAAAACAGACCACATGGACTTCATATTTCTGACAGTTAAGATCTCCTAAGGACTTTTTAAATGGTTGTGTTTATATTATGATTTTGGAGTATTTTTAAAATCTAGAATTGCAATATAATTTCTAGACACCTTCCTGACGAAACTAAAAGGTTTAAGAGAAGCATCATAGTCTGTTTTAAAATCAAATATCTGCCCTAGCCTTGTAATTTCTTAAAAATTTCCTGTCTACTGAGTGGGATAGCAAGAATTGAGTTCTTTTGATTTGTTATTCTGTGTGGGAAATAGAACTTTGCAGTTTATATCATTTTAGGGAAGAGGGTGATGGGGGGAATACTTTTTATAAAGTTTTATATATATATATATATATAATATTCTTTTTCCTCCTCTGAACTATAATAGGATTTCCGGGATGCTGTAGCCCATGCTTCCAGGCAACTTGGAAAGCCAGTGATTGAGGACCGGATCCTAAATCAGATCTTGTACTACTTGCCTCAGCTCTATGAGCTCAACCGGGATCTCCTAAAAGAATTGGAGGAGAGAATGTTGAATTGGTAAAAATAATATACTGAGTTTGGGGCTCTCCCAAATTTTCCAATTTTAAGTGAAGCCATAACTCCATCTGTGACAGGAAGTTGTTGTTCTTACCTTGTTTTAATAGACTGAATTTTCTTGACAATTACTTGTAGATTGACGATTTGGAGTGTCCAGAATTCATAACCTTGGCCCATTGAGTTCAACACATACCACTTAAACAATTCTTCTGTAATGCTTGCTCAGACAAGAAGGGCCCGCGCTCGGTAGTCTTAACTCCCCCATCACCACACCCCCATGGACTTAAACTATCTATAAGTGACCTTTGATGATGAAGATTTTTCTTTCTTTTTTTTTTTTCCTTTTTGGTGCTGAGCATGGAACCCAGGGCCTCATGCATGCATGTGTTCTAACACTTAGCTATACGCCCACATCAAGATTTTCATGCAAGAGAAGTTTTTAAATGTTTTATATATCTTCTAGGGTTTTAGGTCAGGAAACTAACTGCATTTTAAAAAAAATGTTATTCTTAAGTTTTAGGTGGACACAATATCTTTATTTTACATTTATGTGGTGCTGAGGATCGAATCCAGTGCCTCGTGCATGCTACCACTGAGCCACAACCCCAGCCCCATGCATTTTGAAAGAGATCATTCACTGTTTTTGTTTGTTTGTTTTGTTTGCCAAAGACAAAATTACAGATGTATGACATTATAGAAACTATAGATTTCAGAATAGGAAGAAAATACTAAAAGGTAGTATTGGAGGCTGTCTATATTGGATTGAGGAAAAGAAGCAGAAACTTTAGTGACATTATGGAAATTTGTAGAAAGATTGGTCTAGGAGGATTGAACATATTATTGAAGACCATTGGGGAATACAAAATGGTAAGAGTCACAAAATAATGGGCTGAGGGTGTAGCTCAGTGGCAGAGCACTTGCCTATCTTGCATGAGGCCCTTGGTTCTATCCCCAATACCACACACAAAAAAAGAATAGCATCACTAAGTTTCATGATAAAGTTTCCCAATCCAGAAAAATACCTTTGCCTATGTTAGAAATGTTGTGCCTCTACATGTTGGGAACCATGTTAGAAAAGCATTTAATACTTATTTATTCGTGAGTATAAAATAACACACAATTAAGGACTGAGGGATGACTAAAAGTAGTTTTTAAAAGTTATAATAGAAATAAAGTATAATTAAAAAAACCATTCTTATACATGCTTTATTTTTTCCTTATAAAAATATCTTAAAAATATGAATTGTCTTTAAAAGATATGCATATTTCTACAAGTGTTTGGGGATTTAAATATATTTTTGCTTCTTTTTGTTTATTTTTTGCTTTTACTAAAAGTTACCTCAAATTTAGATCCATAGATGTTCTGTATGAAAATATTAAGCATTCCTAAAAATCAGGATAATGAAAACTACAGATATGGAAAAAGCTTCCCTTATGCTAATATAAAATTCTTCAAATCCTTGGTTAAGATATTTTCTACTGGGGCTGGGGTTGTGGCTCAGTGGTAGAGAGCTTGCCTAACAGGTACAAGGCACTGGGTTCGATTCTTAGCACCACATATAAATAAATGAATAAAATAAAGATTTATCAACATCTTTAAAAAAAAGATATTTTCTAATAAAATATTTTTCTTCTAAGAAGTCTTTGAATTGACATATTTTGTGGGGCTTGGGATGTAGCTCAGTGGTAGAACATGTTCAAGTTTCAATCCCCAGTACTTGGTTGGGAGCATTTTCTTTATTTTTCTAAGTTTCTGACATAACATTTTTCCATTGACATTTTTTTGTGGGGGGGGTACTGGGAATTTAACCCAGAGGCAATTTACCACTGAGCCACACACCCCCACCCCACCCCTGCCCTTATATTTTAAATTTTGAAACAGGATCTCACTAAGTTGCTTAGGGCCAGTTGTTGAGGCTGGCTTTGAACTTTTGATCCTCCTGCCTCAGACTCCCAAGTCACTGGGATTATAGGTGTGTGCCACTGCACCCAACTTTCCCATTGACTTTATTTTTTTAATATATTTTTTGGTTGTTAATGGACCTTTATTTATTTATTATTTATATGTGGTGCTAAGAATCAAACCCATGCCTCACACATGCTAAGCAAGTGCTCTACCACTGTGCTATGACCTCAGCCCCCCGCCATTGACTCTTAATAACAGTTAATGAAATATTTCATTTTACATTCAACAAGAGTTTATATATATTGTGTTCTAGTCCGTGCTTTTAGTATGCAGAGCATATCGTAGTTCACAAAATAGACAGGATGAGGCTAGGCATGTACCTTAGTGGTAGAGCACTTGTCCTGGGTTCCATCCCTAGCACCGGAAAAAAACAAAACATCAAGGCACTTGCTTCCAGACATTTTAGAGGGGAAGGACCAGAAAATAGACAAGGCAAATATCAGAAGCAGTTTCTGATCTGCAGAGATGAATACAGTGCTGGAGTAGTGTATGAGGATTGGGTGGCCAAGAAAGCCCCTCTGAGAAGGAGGAGTGTGTAAACTGACGTCACAGTGTAAGGGAGGAGCCAGCCATGTTCTGAATGTCCAGGCCTGGGCATCCACAGTGAAAGCCTGAAGTGGGAATGAACTCTGGTATATTCAAAGAGTATTAAGCAGGCCATGTGTTAGAGAGTAGTGGGAGAGGGGAGAGAAGGGTGGCCTGGGTCAAAAGGTGGGCAGCAGTGGTCCCTGGAGAGCTTCACACCCCAAGGTAAGGAGTTTATTTTTAGGTATCAGGGTGCATTCAGTAGTAGAGCACTTACCTAGCGTGCCCCAAATCCCTAGCACTGCAAAGAAGGGAATAAATAAATAAATAAATAAGGAGTTTGTTATCCTAAGTGTGATAGAGAACCATTCAAGGGCACAAGATATGTACATTTCTTAGACTCTCAGGTTGCACTCAAGAATGGGCTATAGGGCTTTCTGTCACCATGCACAAAAGTTAACTCAAAATGGATCAAGGAGCTTGATATCAAATCAGAGACTCTGTGCCTGATAGAAGAAAAAGTTGGCTCCGATCTACATATTGTGGGGTCGGGCTCCAAATTCCTTAATAGGACACCCATAGCACAAGAGTTAAAAACAAGAATCAACAAATGGGACTTACTCAAACTAAAAAGTTTTTTCTCAGCAAGAGAAACAATACGAGACGTAAATAGGGAGCCTACATCCTGGGAACAAATCTTTACTCCTCACACTTCAGATAGAGCCCTAATATCCAGAGTATACAAAGAACTCAAAAAATTAAGCAATAAGAAAACAAATAACCCAATCAACAAATGGGCCAAGGACCTGAACAGACACTTCTCAGAGGAGGACATACAATCAGTCAACAAGTACATGAAAAAAATGCTCACCATCTCTAGCAGTCAGAGAAATGCAAATCAAAACCACCCTAAGATACCATCTCACTCCAGTAAGATTGGCAGCCATTATGAAGTCAAACAACAAGTGCTGGCGAGGATGTGGGGAAAAGGGTCCACTTGTACATTGCTGGTGGGACTGCAAATTGGTGCGGCCAATTTGGAAAGCAGTATGGAGATTCCTGGGAAAGCTGGGAATGGAACCACCATTTGACCCAGCTATTGCCCTGAAGACCTTAAAAGAGCGTACTATAGGGATACTGCTACATCGATGTTCATAGCAGCACAATTCACAATAGCTAGACTGTGGAACCAACTTAGATGCCCTTCAATAGATGAATGGATTAAAAAAATGTGGCATTTATACACAGTGGAGTATTACTCAGCACTAAAAAATGACAAAATCATGGAATTTGCAGGGAAATGGATGGCATTAGAGCAGATTATGCTAAGTGAAGCTAGCCAATCCCTTAAAAACAAATGCCAAATGTCTTCTTTGATATAAGGAGAGCAACTAAAAACAGCAGGGAGGAAGAGCATGAGAAAAAGATTAACATTAAACAGGGACGGGAGGTGGAGGGAAAGGGAGAGAGAAGGGAAATTGCATGGAAATGGAAGGAGACCCTCATTGTTATACAAAATTACTTATAAGAGGATGTGAGGGGAAAGGGAAAAAAAATCAAGAGAGAGAAATGAATTATAGTAGATGGGGTAGAGAGAGAAGATTTGAGGGGAGGGGAGGGGGGATAGTAGAGGATAGGAAAGATAGCAGAATACAACAGTCACTAGTATGGCAATATGTAAAAACGTGGATGTGTAACCGATGTGATTCTGCAATCTATAAAAATGGGAGTTCATAACCCACTTGAGTCAAATGTATGAAATATGATATATCAAGAGCTTTGTAATGTTTTGAACAACCAATAAAATAAATAAAAAAAAAAGAATGGGCTATAGGGGACAAGGATGGAAGTAGGGAGACCAGTCAGCTGGCAGAGTTCAGGCAAGATGTGAGGTAGAAGGGGAACTGGAGAAGAGTAGGTTGGGGATAAGAGAGGGAGATAGCCGGTGGCTTCCATGCACAGGTCTGCTTCTGACTGGATGTGTTTTGGGTACACTAACAACGCTTCTTTTATATTTTTGTTTCTCTCTCCTCTATTCATAGGACCGAACAACAAAGAATTGCTGATATCTTTGTAAAGAAGGGACCATATCTAAAAATGTATTCTACATATATCAAAGAATTTGATAAGAATATAGCTTTGCTGGATGAGCAATGCAAGAAAAACCCAGGCTTTGCTGCTGTTGTTAGAGAATTTGAGGTATTTGTACCATCTAGTGTTGAACATTTCCTTTTCCTTATTTTTTTATTTTTTAGAGCTTTAATAATAATTTAAGGTCATTGAAAATGAAGCTTGCAACCAAAAATGTGTTAAAATAGAATACCTTCTAAATCAAAGAACGAATCACTCAAATCAAATAGTAAAAACTCAGTGTACAGGATTTAATTCTGAAAATCTGTTATTGCCCTTTGAACTATTTTGCCTTGGAAAACAGTATTTTGATAGGACTTTTATAAAATTTTGGTAAAATACAAAACATAAGTTTATCATCTTAACTTCTTTTTTTCTTCAATAGCAGGGATTGAACCCAGGGGTGCTCCACCCTGGGTTTTTAAAAATGTTTTATTTTGAAACAAATTCTCCCAGAGTTATGATCCTCCTGCCTCAGCCTCTGGAGTTTCTGGGATCACAAGGTGTGCACCACCACACTGGTGTTTTTTATGTTTAAGCGTGCAGTTTGGGCGGGTTATGGACATCATTTTGCAACCATACCTCTAGAATGCTTTCTATCTTACAGCACTGAGACCCTGTACCCATTAAACATTGACTCTTACCTTTCTCTCCCCCAGCCCTCATACACCCTCTGCTTTCTGTCTCAATGAATCTGAGTTCTCTAGGAAGCATTTTTTATTTTTAACTTTTTTATTTGCCCAACAGCCTGTACTGAGAGGGAAGTAGAATTTACATTTTCCTTTAGATAAATAAATAGCAGTTTCAATGTCAAAGTTAAGAAAAATTAAGCATTTGCCTATTGCATATGTCATCTAAAACTTCTTGTTTTGATTCAAAGCTCTAAGGGATAAAATGACACTTAATTTTTAAAGTAAGGTAAGTCCACTCTACTGATTGGATTACTATATTTTGCATTTATTTCTTTGTTTCAAAACTAAAAGAGTAAGTGAATTCCAGCTATACTTCAAAAATATAACAACATTACTTATTTCTCACTTGTGCAGTAGACAAATAATTTGACTTTAAATCACTTGCAGTCCATTTTTCTTCTTTTCCTCTCCTGTAGTGTCTTTATGCTACCAAAAAAAAAAAAAAAAATACAAGCTGGGTGCTGTAGCACATGTCTGTTACCCCAGCCACTCTGAGGCTGAAGGATTGCAAGTTTGAGGCTATCCTTGGCAATTCAGCAAGATCCCGACTCAAAATACAAAATTTAAAAAGGCATGGGTTAATAACTCAGTGGTAATGTGCCCCTGTACAAATAAAATGAATGCGGAATTGTTTTTACTTGGCCATTTTGATACCACCTCCAAGTAAACTCTTGGATTGGAGAATGGGTGAGCTTTAGTATGTCTGTTATACATACTGAGGAAAAGAGCTTTGAAGGCAGAATTAGATGCTTTTAAGGTCAATTCAGAATGTGGTCCCAGGTTTGGGATGTGGCTTAGTGGTAGAGTATATACTTATTATGTGTAAGGCCCTATGTTTGATCCCCAGCACCATCAAAGTTCCTATATGTACTTATTTTTTTTTGTAGTGGGGATTGAGTAGTGGGGATTACCTCCAAGTCACATCCCCAGCCCTTTTTAAATTTTTTTCTTTTGAAAACTCTATTAGTTGCTTAGGACCTTGTAAATTTGCTGAGGCTGGCCTTGAACCTGCGATTCTCCTGCATCAGCCTCCCAAATCACTGGGATTACAGACAAGTGTACCACACCTGTATCCTACATCCTACATCCTACATATACTTTTATTTGGCAACTGATTTTTATAGGGTCATTCATCTGAAAAAGGTTTTTGTGTTTTATTTAGAGACTAGAACCTTTCTTTTTGCTGAGGCTGGCTTTTTTTTTTTTTTTTTTTTTTTTTTTTTTTTTTTTTTTTTGGTGTGGTGGGGATGGAACTTAGGGCCTTGTGCACGTGAGGCAAGCACCCTACCAACTGAACTATATGCCCAGCTGAAAAAGGTTTTTGCATCCTCTGCCTTGTAAGAGAAAGCATGCTTACAAGTCTGCTCTTGGGGTTATCTTTAATTTCTATGGGTCTCCCTACCACCACTCTGTTGTTGTTATGAGCATATTGACCCCCAAGGCCCTGATTATCATGTGAGTCCAATTCCCAGAGGTTTTATTTCTGCCACATTATTTGGGGGGCTGAGCATTTCCTTCTTAGTCCTTTGAGGTTTGTAGTTAGAACTACATTGGCAAATTTCCCTCTGCCGGGGAACTCCTGAGTAGGGAACGCAGACTGTGGCCATCGTGTTCTGTGAGAGAGCCGAGAATAAGTATTCCCTGGGAGCAGGTGTTTCAGAGATCTCCTTCGGGAGAGATGGGCCTGGGTGGTGAGTCTGACTGTGGCTTCCCTTGCAGCACGATAGCTGTGAACAGTGTGAATAGCTGTCCCTCACCATGAAAGGGAGCATCTCTGAGTCCCCTTCACAGTTGCTGGCTGTTTCAAGTTTGGCTTCCTGAGCTCTTGAACCTGCGTCTCTTGCTTCTTAGGCAACATGGTGTTTACTCTGGGTGTCTCTTCCTTTCAGATGAGCCCGCGTTGTGCTAACCTGGCCCTCAAGCACTACCTGCTCAAGCCAGTTCAGAGGATCCCTCAGTACAGGCTGCTGCTGACAGGTGGGCTTCTCCCCGCTTCACCAGCCACCCAACCCTATTGCCCTGACGAAGCTCTGCCTTTCCTCAGAATGTCTTTTTCTGTGATTTCCAGTAGCCACTCTGCTTAATGCGTGAATTTATGGTATGTTTATATATTTCACACATACATTCCCCTGAAATGACCTACTTTTGGATCTTTGTTTTTTCCTGAGCACTCTTACCTCTGGGCATTCATACATGTAACTCCTTTTGCTGTGATCATCTTTCACCATCCCAACCCCACAACAACCTTGAATCATTCATTATTAATATTATTAATCCCAAAAAGATACCTAAGAAGGGCACCTTATAGGAGGAAAAGTTCATTTTTGTCAATTTCAGAGGTTCAGTCCATGGTGGGCCAGCTCCATTACTCTGAGCAGACCATCATGGCAGAAGGGCATGTTGGAGGGAAGCTACTCTATTCACGAAGCAGAGAGAGAAAGGGGAAGGGGGAAGATAACCCCCTCAGGGCATGCCCCTAGTGACCCACCTCCTCTAGCCATGCCCCGTCTGCCTCAGTTACCACCTGGTCAGTCCATTCAAACTAGGATGGACTGATTAGGTTATAGCTTTCATATCTGATCATTTTACTTTTGAATATTCCTGCATTAACATATTCCTGCAGGAGCTTTTGGAGGGTCACCTCATATCCAAACCATAACGAGGCTTTTAGAGATTAAGTGGTTTGGCTCCACAAAAAAAGCTAACAGACTAGATAGGGCAAAGGGGAGGGATGGGGAGGGAGGGGACAAGGGGGTAAAAAAAATGGTGGAATGAGATGGACATCATTACCCTAAGTACATATATGAAGAGACAAATGGTGTGACTATACTTTGTATATAAGCAGAAATATGGAAAATTGCACTCTATATATGTAATATGAATTTTAATGCATTCTGCTCTCATATATAACAAATTAGAATAAAAATTAAAAAAAAAAAAACTAATGGACATAGTCTCCATACCAAACACAATATACAACACATACAACTAGGTGCCCTGGAATATTTGCTGAAATGTATTGCATGTACAGTGGCTTAATATATATATACATGTGCATTCAGCATTGTTTCAAAGTGGACAAGAACATTGAAATGCCACCTTAACTTTCTAGTTAATTTTTGTAATTTTATGTAAACAGATTTTTGAGGTACTTGGCTCCAGTTAGTGTCTTTAGGAAATGATGTGCATGTTTTTCTCCTTAATCACTTTATCTTAAAAAGAGCTATAGAGGAGGTAGTACGTGAATCCTGGAAAACCAGGATATCCCCATTTCCCTTTACACAAAGGTTTTAGGCCCTCCAAGCTTGCTAGTGACAGATAGACTGCACATGAGAAAGGCAAGCCCCAGGACCTGCTACCCAAGGCATGTCAAATATTTAATTTTAATTTCTAACTGTGAATTGGTCACTAGATTTCTCTCTGGAATGACATAAAGCAAACCAAATAATTGAAGGATATCCTGCCCATCTGTACTTTCTTTCACTTTTGGCAGAGATTTTGAATACACAGGGCAAAAGGAAGTACTGATACACATGTTGTGTTTTTGCTAGATAAATCCAATGCCCTGTCATAAACTAGCTATTGAATAGCACAGGCTATTTCCACAGCTGTCGAATGAGTACTGTTTTTAGTGGCAAAAGACAACTGTGGTTTCAAATGTGAGAAAGAAGCATCATGATTTTGAAAATATAATGGGAAAAACAAATTTTCCCCACTCTATGGTTGATCTGAATAGTAAAAAAGCTACCTGTGGTTAATTTAGGTTGCATGCTGAGTTTATTTTTGTGAAATGGTGAAATGGTAGAAGCCAGTTTTAACATTCTTTTTAAGAAAACAGATTTCATTTGTTTTATAATACCTACATCATGTGAACTTAGAGTTATTTTTAGTTTTGATTTGCCTCTGTTTAATCTTAAACCAGTTTCCCCTGTTTTTTAAAGTGGAAAATCTTACCCATTATTCAAGTGATGCATAATACCTTATATATAGCAAGCCCTCAGTAACAGCAGATTGGTTGAGGGGCAGAGATGATGAATGGCTTGTTTGAGGTCACAAAGTTAGAACTAAAAAAAATAAGCTGAATTATTTTTCCAGTGTCTTTTCTTTCCATGAATTCAAACTGTTCCCTTCCTCCAAGCCTGAGCTGAAGTCCTCCATTATCTTTGAAGCCATCTCCAATTTCCCCCATTTCTGTGACCCTTTAGTATCAGTACCATGTGACTTAGCAGATATTCATGTGATACTTTGTAAATTTGCTAAAATTTATGCCACTTGAAATAATGACTTCCTTAATTTGCTTATAAACTCTTGAGGTCAGGGACTACATCTTTTATCTGTAATATAGTGACACCCACGCCCCTTCTCCTAAAAAAACTAGATCAGTGTTAGATTCCAGAAAGCTATCCGGGAAATTTTAAATTTATTTATTTATTCTAATTTGTTATACATGATAGCAGAATACATTTCAATTCATAGAACATATATAGAACTCAATTTTTCATGTCTCTGTACACAAAGTAGAGTCACACCATTCGTGTCTTCATACATGTTCCTAGGGTAATGATGTCCATCTCATTCTACCCTCTTTCTTACCCCCATGCCCATCCTCTCTTCTCCTCCCTCCTCTTTGCCCTATCTAAAGTTCCTCCATTCCTCCCATCCCCCACCCCCATTTTGGATCAGCATCCACATAACAGAGAAAATATTTGGTTTTGGGTTTTTTGGGGTTAGCTAACTTCACTTAGCATGATATTCTCCAACTCCATCCATTTCCCTGCAAATATCATGATTTTTTTCTCTTTTAATGCTGAGTAATATTCCATTGTATGTGTATACCACAGTTTCTTTGTCCATTCATCTATAAAAGGGCATCTAGGTTGGTTCCATAATTTAGCTATTGTGAATTGTGCTGCTATAAACATTGATGTGGCTGCATCACTGTAGTATGCTGTTTTTAAGTCCTTTGGGTATAAACCAAGGAGGGGGATAGCTGGGTCAAATGGTAGTGCAATTCCAAATTTTCCAAGGAATCTCCATACTGCTTTCTAGGTTGGCTGCACAAATTTGCAGTCCCACCAGCAATGTATGAGTGTGCCTTTTCCCCCACATCCTCGCCAAGACTTATTGTTGTTTGTATTCTTAATAGCTTCCATTCTGACTAGAGTGAGATGAAATCTTAATGTAGTTTTGATTTGCATTTCTCTAATTGGTAAAGATGTTGGACATTTTTTCATGTATTTGTTGATTGATTGTTTATCATCTTGTGAGAAGTGTCTGTTCAGTTCCTTGGCCCATTTATTGATTGTTATGATCTGATTGTTCCCTATTTTGTAAGATGTTTTTCTACTGATACTGCCAACATGACCCTGTCTATACACTTATGTTTAGACTTTAAGTCTTAAGTTTGCATCTCTTTAAGTATGTTAATTAAATGGGTCCCCATTGGATAAACAACTCAATTGATTTAATCCTGCAAAATAACCTTGTTAAAATAAGTACTTTGATTTATGTTTTGGAATTTAAAGGTATTCCAGATGTATAGGAACAGAAAGGAAGAATGAGAGTTTATTTGAGGCAACTCCTTGTAGTAAAGTTAATTTATCACATATTTTAGGCAGAATGGGGGATGGTTCCTGTGCCTGCCTTGGAGTGTAGAGATTTGTACCCAGTTTGCTTTCTTTGGAGGGGAAGATTGAAAAATGCATAGATAAAGGACTGATAAAGTAGGGTTTCTTTTGGAATTCTTTAGAGAAAGATTAAGTGGAAATCCCCACTTAAATCCTCACTCTTGTTCAAATAACCATCCTTTTGTTTTGCACCGGTTTTTTTCCTGAACAATTTTAGGTTCTCTAGGGTATTCTACTGAGCCTCTCTCTTCCTTTATTGTAGTAAAAATCTTCCAACTAAATTATCAGTAGGGGGGCATTTGCCTTGCATTCACAAGCTCAGTCCTCCAAACAGCAAAAGTTGAATGAATGAATAATATGAATTCTTGGTAGAATTTTTTTTTTTTTTTTAATCAACTCCAAGTAGGATCTAGCACATCTGGAGAGGTGACATGTCCTGCAAAGTTCACCTAAATAGTATTAATTAAGGCACATATGGGATTTAGGAGAATATGTACAGTTATATAATGAAATATTTAAGGAAAAATAAAGTGAGTAATTTACTTAATTTAAGCCTAAAAGCTTGTAAATTTTCTTTCATACTGGTTACTCTGTGCCAGGGCATTGGGCTAGATTAAGTCTGTTTGGGGTTCAGATCCTGTTTTAGGTTGTGAAGTATGGAGATCAAGAAGCAGCAATCAGGAGGGAAGCAAACATTGTCTAGGAGCCACATTAATTTACTTTTGATGCTTGTTTCCTACCCTCATGTGTCTGCAGGGTAGGAATTGTCTTTATTGTCCCCCATTATGTCTGGCACAGATCACAACACATGTTGGGGACTCAGTCAATTGAAAGCCTCAGGGAAGGGACTGGGGGCCATAGCTCAGTGGTAGAGCACCTGCCTCGCATGTGTGAGGCAATGGGTTCGATCCTCAGCACCATATAAAAATAAATAAAGATATTGTGTCCAACTACAACTAAAAAAATATTAAAAAAAAAAAAAAGAAAGAAAGAAAGAAAGCCTCAGGGAAGTGAAAAATTGCTCCTTCTCACAACCCGATGCAGTAGCACCAATGAATGTTTGCTGGCTGGATGGATCACGAAGAAACACTGAAGAGTCAAAACATTCTTCATGTCTCCCAGGCACGAGATTGTGGGAAGGACTGAAGTCCTTCCCTCTCACCTCTTCTTCCCAATAGGATCTACCAACAAGTTTTCTTGCTCCTCTGATCCCTGTTCTTTCCATTTCCTTGTGATAATCCAGATCAGCCTTTCTCAACACAGCACTTGCAGCAATCCCTTCCATACTGGTCTGGCCACATCTTATCACACCCTGTGTCACTTAGCATATTATTGCTTAAGGCCTTTGCCTAGGACACACTTTCATTCTGTTAACTATAAAAGTTGAAAATGTCCTTATCTGTAGTAGTTTATAACCCAGAATTCCAAACCTTTTTTTTTTTTTTTTTTCCTTTTCTTTAACTGCAGAAGGTTTCTCACAATCTCCTAAAACATGTCCTTCAAGGCCACATTCTCTCATTCACCACTCACTCAGCAGATATGAATATGAGCCACCCTGAGCTGGACACTGGCAGACAGCTCAGCAGTGGCTCCTGCCCCAGTGGGGCTTACAGCCTCCTCTCGGAGGCTTCACCCAACTGCTTAGGCTCCCACTGAGCTCTTCTTCCCCTCCATCCTAAAAATCCTTGTTCTCACCATTTGTTATGTGACTGAATCTTTCAATGATTTAATTATTCTACAAATTTGTGTTAGGTCTTCTCAACTAGATTGTAAAGCCATTTAAGTCAGAGGCAAAATAAGTGCAAATAGCAGTCACACAGCTATTTGCTCATTTTGAGTGAGAATGTTCTGGTGATTTATTATTTTTGCAAGGGTCACTTTTTTTTTTCCTTGAATGAATATTTTATGCTACGCAAATATACAGGTTATGTAAAAAAGCAAAATCCCTTTTCATCTTCTGCCATCCAGAGATGACTATCATAGATTCTTTTAGTTTTTTTCCTCTACCTGTGTTATATGTTGTATAATTTTTTTTTTCAATAAAGAGCCTTTCACTTGTGGAAAGTTACTACATTGGTGCTGAAACAAGTTGAATCAGTGAGGATCATAGAAGGGAAAATATAATGAAAAATATAATTTAAAAATTCCTCTGAAAAATCTTTTCCACTTGTATATTTAGAGGGGAGAAACAATCCTTTGAACTTTGATTCAATGTGGATCAGGTAGTTTCTTTGATCTTGTTCAAAATATTTATATTAAATAAAGTTGCTTTCACAATATATCATATTACTTTTTCCTGTAGTGTTTTCCTTTTGTCTAGGATGGTATTAATTCCCTTAGGTTTTAGGAATCCAGGATTTCCCATGTCGGTAGAACCTGGATTATTAAACACATCTGTTACAGTATTCTGGCGCTATAAACTTAGCTGTGAACAGGCTTATAATCAGATTCAAGCACTCAAACTAGTGGATTACTCTTAAATACACACACACACACACACACACACACACACACTAAAAAACAAAACTTCTGTTAAGTAAGTATTTGTTTTAAAAATCCAAGGCTAATATAAGTCACTCTTAACACTTTCTCTAGGGGCAGAACTTGATAGAAAGTGAGGCTGTCCTGGACTACAGCCAAGGAATTTAGTTTCTGATGAGCCCAAAGGCCCTAAAATAAGGCAGTTCTGTCCATGTGAAATAGGAGGATGATACCATTCAGAACTGCTGCTGTGAATTAGCTCAGCTCTTGCTCTGCTGCAAGTCATTTTGAATTGTGGTTTTGAACAATGTGTTTTGAGAAAGATGTTACTAAATAATTTATATCTGTGAAGTATTTTAATACTGTGGAAAGACTTTAGGATATCAGAGGTAAACACACTTTTGTACCTGTTGTGTTACCTTAGAGCTTTTCAATGTAATCTCACTTTCTTCGTAGAACAGGAATTCTTCACTTTTTTTGTGCTTGGATCTAGCTGGAAATCTTAACACAGCCTGTGTCCCTCTCAGAAAAACTTTTTAAGTTGTAAGATTAATTACATAAGATTGAAAGGAAAACTAATTGTGCTGAAAAACAGTTATTAAATTTATTTATTTGTTTGTTTGTTTATTTAGACTGGGGACAGAACTCCCAGGGCCTTGTGCATGCTAAGCATACCCTCAGCCCTAAAATATATATACATATATATATATATATATTATTTTTTTACTGAAATTTTCTTTTTTATTCTTATTAGTGAAAATTAATGACATCATACTCTTCGTTTAATTAATTTGACCTAAAAGCTAAATATGCAGCTTTCTTACTTAATAAAGGGAAATTAATTTTTAAATATATTCAAACTGACCTTTAAATAGATTTGATTCATTACAATGCATAAAAGAAACAATGAATTTAAATAAAGCTAAAGTAAATGTGAAGTTATTACTTGTTAGCTTTTTTAAAAATTTTTTATTTATTCTAATTTGTTGCCCTAAAATATCTTAAAAGTGTGGCATAGTAATACCTGTGCTTCTTTAGGACTTCATGAAATAAGATCTGGTAGCAGATCCAATAATTAACATGCTTTTTAAGGTAATGGTAAGAATCAATAATATTTTGAGTTTTCTGCTGCAACTGTGAGGTGTTATTTAAAATACCTTGATTTCCATGGTGATATGTCATAGGTATGTAGGTTGGCTGCCTACCATTCAGTGTGGAAAGAAAAATCTGTGTTTCAGTTACATATTCATGTGCTTGTTTCTGCCCATCCAAGATTGCTGAGACCCTGACTTCTCCCCATAGACCTTACTGCAAAACCATTCTTATTCCAATTCTGAGTACAGATTTGACCCAGATTCCCTGGAAGTAGCCAAATGCCTCGGTTGCTGGGACTTATCTTGGCAAAGATTTAGCAAGCAGAATTTGTTGCTAGAGTTTCTCGCACAGTTTTTGTCGGAGTCATGGGCTCCCATCAGGAACTGTTCCAACTGGAGAAAACACTGAAATTTAGTTAAATTTGAACTTACTTTGTGCTTATATTTTCTTTATTCTTCACTGGGCTGTTGGATAGCAAAAATATGCTATAAACCTAAATTTACTCTTTGTTGATAGGATGGTGGGGACAAATACGGATAAGAGCTTTTTTAAGTGTGGGTTAACTATGCCAAGGCCATTTCTGTACTCTTTAATGATTCTCACTTGATAAACTGGCAGCCTTACTGATTGGAAAATGTATCCACTAAGAAGCATAGTCTCAGCCAAGGCAAAATAATGGGTGTTTACTTTCGATGAGAGACTTCTTGTGGCTTTGACTCATCATCTAAGGGCATTTTGGGTATGCCTAGCCTGGGGAAATTCTTCTGTCCATTGTGAGATCTGCTGCAAAAGTAAACTAGGATGAGCCTGGAGACAATTTTGGTTCCTGCGTCCTCTGGGGGTACAACTTTGGGACTACAGTTTTCAAAGTCTAGTACAGACACAAGCTTCCTCATGTGGCTGTACTCTGCCCCAGGGTACCTGAGTGAGATCCGAGTGCAGCCTGTGCTCTGTGGCCATATTTTGTACCTGCTGAGGGGTGCATCTGCCCAAATGAAGGGGCCTTTTCTTATTCACAGAAAGGTACTGGTTGCTTTCCAAGCCATTAGCCTGGAGGCTGAGAATCCAAAAGGGGCACTTTTTTTCCGCGCCTTAGGACAATACTACATGTACAAGAGGCAGGCCTGGGCCACATATTTAGGAACCAGAATTGAACTAGTGTTTGAGAAACAGAAGAATTACAGCCAAGGACCATAGCACTTTTTTTTTTTTTTTTCTTAGAGAGAGAGAGAGAGAGAGAGGAGAGAGAATTTTAATATTTATTTTTTAGTTTTCGGCGCACACAACATTTTTGTTTGTATGTGGTGCTGAGGATCGAATCCAGGCTGCATGCATACCAGGTGACCGCACTACTGCTTGAGCCACATCCCCAGCCCCAGGACCATAGCACTTTTTAATTCCCAATGGCATCTTCCAAATATCCTCTCAACTGCCTAGTAAAATCTGAAGCAAGAAATGGTAACTGTAGAGTGTCATTTAGTTCATTGTAAATTCAGCAAATGTTGATTAAATATGTATCAGATCTTGTTGTAGGTGCTGGGGATGTAAGGATAAATTGATTCGGCTTTCTTGGCCCTGCGAAACCCACAGTTTTAGCATTTGTGCATACCTTGGGTCAGGTGTGTTAGTGCACACCTATAATCGCAGTGTCTTAAGAGGCTAAGGCAGGAAGGTCACAAGTTCAAGGCCAACCTCAGCAACTTCACAAGACCCTGTCTCAAAATAGAAAAAATAAAAAGGGCTGGGATTGTAGCTTAGTGGTAGAGAGCCCCTGGGTTCAAGAACCAGTACTACAACAAACACTACTTACCACTTATCATCTGAACCTGTTAACTTTCAAGAGCAAAAAAGGATGATATTTATAATTATTGCCTGGACAACAGATGTAAGGGAAGATCATCATGGGCAAAAGTGGAGTATAAAATTCTATATATTACTATGTCACATTGAGCATTTATTAGAAAAGGAAATAGTTGAAAATTGTACTTATTATTTTAGAGAGATGTTATTCGTGGTTTAAGTTTTCTCTTTTGTTTTTGAACCTCCAAATTTCTCCTAATGCATTTTAGAATTAAACAAAGTGTGCCTCACAGTGCTTTAGAATGAGAGTCATCACAGTTTTCCAACCTGCCAGCCTGATTCTTTTATGTATGGGGATATTGACATCCAAAAATGCTGTGGAGGCTGGAGGTGCAGCTCGGTGATTAGCGCACTTGTGTTAGGCCCTGGGTTTGTTCCCCAACACCACAAAAATAAATAAAAAAGAATAAAAATGCATTTTTAAGGGACTGAGCCTTGACTCAACATGACTAGACCAGGGGAGTAAGAATTTCCATCTTCTGATTTCCTTTCAAGGTTCTCGTCTACTTCACCAAGCTGCCTTGAAGATGTCAATCTTGTAACTTGATGCTTAGATGTTTGTTTGGGTTTTTAAAATGGTCTGTAGTTTGTTTTACAAGCCAGGATTTCTCAGGATCCTGTAATTCTGTATGTGTTGCTGAGCTCACTAAATATTTATGGAGGGAGGAAATCTGAATAATACAAAGCAAGAAATGTCCTTAAATTCAAAACACTTGTCTCTGGAATGTTACCCCCTCATATGCTCATTTCCTCTGTGCTCTGCCACCAACACTTTTTCAGCACACAGTCTAGGAATCTGACTAGGAGTTCAATGTAGAGAGTCCCAGCTTCCCACTGATGACTAATTTTTAGTAAAGGTTAACTGTAGAGCTTCAGAATAGTTTCTCTTTTCAGTTGGCTAATGGCTGATGAGGTAATCAAGGAGTACTAAGGCTTACTAGGAACTCTTACAGAGAAAAGTTAGACCTTTAACCAGGTGTTGTATTTGCTAGGCCCTCCTCTTTTCATCCTTGGCCTTGCGAGAGTAAAAAGCTAACTTGCATATATCCCTGGAGATTGCACTTGTTGTGTTTCTGTTACTTTTATGCTACTTGACAGGCTTTGATTAGGAGTTAATTAACTTATAAATCAACGGTGCCACCTGGTGGCCAGAGGAGACATTTTGTGGTGCCCATACACTGCACCAATTTTCATTTTTCTTTGATTAAAGAAACAACAAAAAAAGTGAGTGACATCTGATGCACTTTTACTAGTGAAATTTTGAACAGTGCTTGCTTAGTTTGGGCAGGAGCAGGAAAGCCATAAGATACTACAAGCTTCACATGGCAAACTGAAATGACTATTCTCCCCATTGTTATTATGAAAGTTTCTCCAGGAAGCTTGGTCCTAAGTGGTAGGTGGTAAATAATTCCCATGACCAATGCAGGCCTGTCTGTCTAGTCTCCTCTCCTGGGTTCCACCTTGGTTATAGCAGTCACTGGGGCAGCTCGCGGTTTCAGTGCTCCTCCCGTCTGACTCAGGGTGATCAGTCAGACACTTATCATGCTGCATCTAAGGCACTGGGTGATTCATAACTGTTTAAGGGGATCATATTCCTGTCTTCTTGAAAAGGTAGAAGTTCTCCGAAGGATATATGGCTACACAACCCTAAAAGCATACATGGAGGGATAAGTTGGAAAATTGGATCTTGGAAAACATTAAGAGGTTTTCCAAAATTGGCAAAGAGAGCAGACTTAAATCCATCACTTCCACGATAGCATGATGTTGCAGCACCTTTGTGGCATGTTTTCTGCTTAGCCAATTTGTGTATATAGACTTGGTTCTTAAAAGTTCAGATTGACAGGCCTGTGGTCAAACTTAATTACAAGCAAAACAAAAAGCAGCTCAAAAGTGAGCTTATCAGGCTCACTCAGCACAGTGATTCTGAGGTCAGGATTTCCTAATATGGACATCTTCTAGGGAGCCGTTGGTGTAGAGAAATCTCTGTTTGCTCAAATATACTTCAGTCTTGAAGACAAAATTGAAATTTGAAATTTGTCATGTATCTGGTATTTTAGCAAACCTGCTTTCCTTTCCATACACTTCAACTGACTAAAAGCTTAAAGAAAATTACTTTTGATTCATGAGGTATCTCAGGCATTGAGAACCTCTAACAAGAAAGGTAAGTTTGTCTCAACCACATCACTCCCAGCCACGGGATTATTAAACAGTTGGATTTGCCAAACATGGCTTATGTACAGAAGGAATCAGAATGAGAATAAGGTTATTTTTTTCATTTCTAAGTAGAGCTAAGTGTAATGTATATTAATGTATTTTGTTAATTTCTGTGGTTTTCAGTAGTTGTTCCATCAGAGGTATGCTCTTCAACCTATGAGTTGAGATTAGTTTAAGATGTAAATAGTGAAGTGATTCCCGCCAGGATGGAACCTAGGCCCCGGTGCAGGGAACGTCTGTGTGGTTATACACAATGTCTCACCACAGCTCACTGCCAGTGCTGGGTGTTGATAATATGCATGTCTAGACTTACACAGGCTCTTGGATCAGTGTCTCAATGACTTAGGAAGTTTCAGCAGTTGGGCGTGTGTGGGTCATTATTACGTTCAAAAAGCTGGCACTGACATCCAAGTTTTCCTTTGTGCCTTTGAGCATGACTTCAGAATCAACAGGATGAAACTGTATCTGTTCCATAGTGTTGCTAAATAGAGATTGGGTCTGATAGCAATGCATTCAGTCTTTGAACATGCCTTTCCTCCTTTTATTTTCTGGACTCCTACTGGCATTCAGATTGTTTTCTGCCTTTATTGCCTTTTACCTAAACTAAGACACAATCCTGCCTTTAAATAAAATGTTGGGGGACTGGAGTGTAACTCAGAGGTAGAACTCTTGTTTAGCATGTGCAAGGCCCTGGGTTCAGTTCCCAGTTTTTTTAAAAAAAAAAATTATCTCATTAAGCATTTGTTATCCCCTATGTGCAAAGGTGATGTGGATCCTGTCCTCAAGGAGCTTTGAGTCCACTGAAAAAGAAAATGATAGAAGGCATAAAACAAGTAACTGCCATGTCAGATCCTATTCACAGGGAGAAAATGGTTCTTTCAAATGGAAAGTTTTGTAGGAAAACAAAAATTTGAGATAATCCTTGAAAAATTTGAGTTGAAGGCTAGGAGTATAGCTCAGTGGGAGACCACATGCTAGCATGCAGAAGCCCTGGACTCAATCCCCCGCCCATACACACACAAACACACACACACATACACCACACATATACACACACACACACACACATACACACAGAATATGACTTGAATTATATACAGTGACAGAGAAAAGGATTTAGAAGAAAGGAGTCCTAGAGACAAAGAGCATGGAGCAAGGAAACGTGGGGAGTGTTGAAGGAATTATGCACAACCCATTATGTGGTTAAGGACAAAGGGTCAGATGAATGGAAACGGACAAGGCAGTGGGATATGATAAATTTCATGGAAAGGAATTTACACTGATTTGATAGATACAGGAAAGCCATCCTGTGTTTCTCAGCAGAGAAGGAGGTATTCCCTTGAACTCCTGTGACATTCATTGGTGTTGAAGATTTGTTACATACAACTGTTTGCCTCGGTTTCCTCTGTCTTTTCAGAAGTACTATATACCATACTGTTTATTTGTCAGCCATCGTCATATAGACCAGGATTTCTCAGCCTCAGGCATATTGACATTTAGGCCAGATAATTCTTTGTTGTTACAGGGTGTTTAGCAGCTTCATAGCCTCTAGCCACCAGCTGCCAATAGCACCCCCTTAGCCCTAATTGTGACAACTAAAAATGTCTCCAGACATTAGCAGGTGTCCCCTGGTGAGTAAATGTGTCCCCACTTGAAAACCACTGATTCAGACACATTTATTGAGTTCCTTTGGTGCCCTAGTCATTGAAGGATGCTTAGATTAATTGTCTTAGAATTTTATCCTAGATCTGATTGGGTGCAGTGGCCCATGCCTATAATTCCAGCAGAAACTGGAGGCAGGAGAAGCATAAGTTCAAGGCCATTTTGGGCAACTTAGCAAGTTCCTATTAAAATAAAAAATAGAAAGAGCTGTGGATGTAGCTCAGTATCCAGTACCATAAATATATATATATATATATATACACACACACACACACATGTACATACATATGTATATGTGTATATGTATATACATACATATGTATATGTATATATATTATATTACTAGATTTGGCGGTTAAGATGTTTGATATCTGTTGGGGCAAAAGAACAACTGAACAGGCACCAGGAGACCTAGATTTTGGTCCTGGCTCTGGAACAAAGAGATCATGTGATTTGAGTGAGTTCTTTTACTCAATCATCTGATTCCTTCACAAAGATAGAAACCTTCTAAGGGTTTGTGCAGCTCTGATTCTAAATCCTGATTTCAATTTTATTTTCAAGGCTTTATTTGTCCATGTTTTTAGAAAGTCAGCACAAGTTGGAGAATAACAAAACCAAGTGGAATACTGAATAAGTAGTGTTTGGAGGCTCAGTAACTTCATTGTGCTAAAGGCTATAATATTTTTTTTTCCTAGATTATTTGAAGAATCTCTTAGAAGACTCTGGAGATTACAGAGACACTCAAGGTAAATAATTTTTGCCATCCCATGTTGCAAACGTTTCTGTATCATGTTTTATTTAGATCAGGAAAGTAAAAATATACTGATAGAAAAACCCTTGTATAAAATTGTTCAGTTCATAAGAAGGCTTGAAGCTTTTAAAAAACTCTTTTGGACAGATTAAAATAGAACCAAGTAAAGTAATAAAATGTGGCTAGTGACAAGAGAGACTGTAGGGGTCTCTAGAGGTCATGGGCAGCCCTACCAAGAGCCAGCTTCCTGAGAGAGTGGCCCTGGCATGGCCTGGGGTCAGGACACTCCTGAATGTGCTCAGTCACTCTGTGCCCCTATTCAAGTTCTGTAGATGTCCACTTCTTCATCTTTCAAACATAGCGATGGAATGAGAAGATCTGCAGGGTTCTTTTAAGCTTGAAGGTTATGAGTCCATGAAGTGCCTAAGCTATATGAATCAAGGATAGTCTAAAATGCCATGTTATTTTGGGATTCTTTAATGATGATATATTTTTTAAAGTTCCATTTCTTTTTAAAGGAAAAGCAGTATGACCTGCTTCTTCTATTCTGTGAACATATAATCTAATTGATGAGGAAGTCTATAATCCCCATGAAATAAAGAATAAAGCAGACGGGCTGGGCACAGTGGTGCATGCCTGTAATCCCAGCTACTTGGTAAACTGAGACAGGAGGATGGCAAGTTGGAGGCCAATGTGGGCTAGTTAATGAGACCCTGTCTCAAAATTTTAAAAGGTGTGGGAATGTAACTCCGTGGTAGAGTGCTGCTAGGTTCAATCCCCAGTACTCAAAGAAAAGAATGAAAGCAAATGGCTTTTTTCCACTCCTCCTTTTGTTCCTCCTCTTCCTTCTTTTATTTTTTTCCTCCCAGTGCTGAGGATTGAACCCAGGCTTCCTGAATACTGGGCAACACTACCACTGAGCTGTGTCCCCAGCCCAGCAGATGGTTGAGGATGAGGATGCCTGCGAAGTACAGAATGATTTGAGAGAAGGAGAAAGGTGATGGTTGGAGAGGCAGGAAGATTTGCTTAGAAAGAAGAGATACTGGAGAGGAGCTAAAGGGTGGGCCAGAAGAAGAGTGAGCATTGCTGAACAAAGTCTGTGCTGTGAAGATAACGATTGTTGGCAGGGGTTGGGGGTTAGCTCAGTGGTAGCACATACTTGGCAGGCTATAGTCTCTGGGTTCAATCCCTAGTACCAGGAAAAAAGAAAGAACAAAAATAGTAGAGAGATCTTGGCAAATGGGACCTCAAAAGACATCTGTTCCATGTCCCAGAGCTTCTGCCTTCAAATAAAGTGAGTCGTTAGCTCCATTTTGTGGATGAAACTAATATAGGGCCAGAGATTAAGGAGCTTGTTTAATGGAAATTACACACTTTCGCAAAGGCATAAATTAGAATAAGCAGAGAACAGTAAGGTGCACTATATACCTAGAGGCCACCAGAAGAGTGTGGTGGGCCGCTGCGGATTAGGTTGCCTGAGGGTGAGGGAGAATGAGATAAAATATCTTTGCGAGGTAAGCTGACAGCCAGGTGAAGAGTCACCAGGCCCTCTTGTAGGGATGATGTGGGGAAAGCAGAATTGCAGAATGGACTGGAGAAGACAGAGCTTGGAGGCCAGGTGACCAGGTCACAGCTGTTTTATCATTCATGCACTCCTTACATCCCAAGGCTTCTCTGCTCTACCCGTTGGGAGCGCCATCAGGCCAGAAAGTAGGGAACACACATAGGGTAACATGGAATATGTGCTCTGATGATCGTGCCAGGTGCATAAATTCTGATATATGGTTGGGATTGCTATATAAGGAAATGCTGCTTATCCTTTTTAACTTTTTTTTTAATGGACATACTACCTTTTATTTTATTTGTTTATTTTTTATTTGGTGCTGAGGATTGAACCCAGTGCCTCACACATGCTAGGCAAGCAGCGCTACCACTGAGCCACAACCCCAGCCCCTCTGCTTATCTTTAATAACAGTGAAAGGGCTGGGAGTGTAGCTAGAGCTCTGTCCTAGCTTGAGCAAGGCCATAGTTTGATCCCCAACATCACACACACACACACACACACACACACACACACACACACAAATCGTAGTAATATGTTTAAAGAATTTGGAAAGTTTCAGGGTTATTTTTAGAGAGTCTCTTGATGAGTTATGGTAATTGAACTAAAAAATCTCAACCCCTTTTAAAAAATTGGTCTTTTATTTTTTTTATCATTGATAAACATCATCACTTCCACAAAGCCTCAGAAGGGCATGATTATTCATTATGTGTTCATTTTTTCTCATATGATGCCACTGTCATATTTTACAAGATAATCTTCTTTCTGTGGATTTCTGAGTACTGCAGGGTGTTTAGAATCCCTGCCTTCTACCCACTAAAGGCCAGTGACCTTTCTGGTCATTGTGATGACCACAAGTTGTCTTTACACATGTCCACATGTCCCTAGGGAGTGCTACTGCCTTGGATGGGAAAACAAGTACTTCCCAAAAGCAGACAAAAGGCAGACTTTATCCTTTATATCCAGTTCCAAAGGTAATAAGGCCAGAGTATTCAAAAATACTTTGCAAAAGACTGCAGAAGGCAAGAGGCAAATGTAAAGTATAAAACATAGATTGATCCATGAAGCTGAATAGGCCAACTCAAAAAATGACATTTGTACGTTCCTAAGATCTAACGTGCTTCCAGAAATGCCACATGGAAGCACATTAGATCTTAGATTTCTCTCTTTCTAACCCACACCTCTTGGGATCAGGTTAGATACACCTACCCTTGAGCCTTTTAAATATTTCTCATAGTTCTTGTTTCCTATGCCAGGATCCTTGTCTCTCATGATCCCTCTTCCCTGTGACAGTCTATATTGATGTGGTCCTTTGCTTCCTGGGAAAATCCTATTCTAACCCTTGTAAACTTCCAGAGGGCAACAAATCCCAGCACAAAGAAACCCTGAAATTATATTATTGATAAACATGACCTACCCTGTCCCTTTAGAGTCTCTCTGTGGCTCATTTTTGTTCACAGGTATTATGTTTTGCTTGTTTTCCTTGGATACACCCCGATTGAACCTTATTGTCTATGTTTCTGCCTACTCAAAGTTAACCCAGCTCCATCAGAGTTTGGTTGCTATGAAATAACTGCTCTGTCATCTAGAAATGCTTAATGTTTCAAACTGTGTGTGTCAATGGTAATAACCAAAAGCCCCCTTCTATTTTAGATGCCCTTGCAGTTGTAATAGAGGTAGCAAACCATGCCAACGACACCATGAAGCAAGGAGTAAGTATCTTATCATTGACTGGTACACTGTTCAGCCTGGTACCTGGGCCTTCACGTGCTCTACATTGTCTTTCTCTAGGACAACTTTCAGAAACTTATGCAAATTCAGTACAGCTTAAATGGACACCATGAAATAGTGCAGCCTGGACGGGTAAGTGTTATAGACTACCTTTTGCAAATTTAACACGTACTGAAGCACCATCTGTAGCTAATTTTTATTTTAGTTATGAAAATAGGTTACTCATTATTGTTTGTCTTCGCTGACCTAATATGGATTGCTCCATCCATTCAAAACATTTATAACGTAAGTCACCATGACAAGAAGTCCAGTTCAATTAGGAGAAAGGCAAGGGACCCCACAGAGTCCCGATAAAATGATTTAATGGGATCATTTTTATTTTGTAATACCAGCTGACCTCACACAGCTTTGAAGTCAATTATTCTTAAAATCTTTGATGCAAAGAGGATTATGAAGGGAGGGAGAAAATTGATATTTTGATGCTCCTCATAGAGCACAGAAGTGGCCTCGGGAATGAATTCAGGAAAATTACAAAATGCAGTTATCTGGATGCTGTATATGCCTCAGGACTAAGTACGCACTCAATTACATATCAGTCCACATAGTTCCCCTGGGGCCAATATATGATTTATGAAACTTTGTATGCTTATCTAATCCTATTCTTCTTTTGTTTTCCTTTATTTTCTGGCTTTTTTTAAAAATCTTTCCTTTTGTCCAGTTTCTAAGTGACTTACAGGGTTTAAAAAAGAAAAATATTGGGGGTGGGCAGGGTTGTAGCTCAGTGATAGAGCTTTTGCAGGAGGACCTGGGCTTGATCACCAGCACCACAATAGAAAAAAGGCATGACTATAAAAAGTCACAGGGAAATTTGTCCTAGTTGTTCCAGGCTCCCACAAAAAAAAAAAAAAAAAAAAAATTCTTAGGGAAGAAAAATGAAAAAGAAATTGTATGTATATTGCAATTGTAATGCGATGGTTGGAATAACTGAGTTTTTGCTTGGATGAATCAGGTTTTTCTCAAAGAAGGAATTCTGAAGAAGCTATCCCGGAAGGTCATGCAGCCCCGAATGTTTTTCCTGGTAAGAGGCCACATGTAGCTCTGATGTGTCCGGTCATTGCTTAATGTAACAAGACATTTATATACAACACACAAACACAACACATTCAAATACCAGTTTTAGTGGAGTCTTTGGCCATATTTCTTAGTTTCATTTCAAGTATAGAAAATAAGGTCTGTTATGATGCATATCAGAAAATGATTTTCTTTTGGAATTTAGTTTAATTTCTAGATTGGTAGAACTGTTTTTAAAAAATCAATTATTTTTTCAGGGAGATTGAAACCTTGGTGGGATTTAGAATTCAGAAAACCTTAAATCTGTTATAGAACTTAGAAAGGAAACACATTTTCTAGAAATTGCCTTTTGAATAATATTCTCCTAAAACATTTTAGATGGTTTTAGAATATATCAGCAGAACATAAGTATTTTGTTCAGAGAGCTATTAACATGTGGTAATATTTTCCCTTTATTTTTTTTATCATATCAGTATCATTGTAGCTAGTATTACTTTCTGTAATTTGTCCTATGAAATATTTCTACTTTCAGTTTAATGATGCCCTGTTGTATACAACACCAGTACAATCTGGGATGTATAAACTGAACAACATGCTCTCATTGGCTGGAATGAAGGTCAGTGCATCTGTTAGAGGTTTTTTGTATTTGTTCGTTTGTTTTGCTTTGCTTTATTTGTTTGTGGTGCTGGAGATCAAATTCAGGGCCTCCTGCATGCTAGACTCTAGTACTTTAACACTGAGTTTCATCCCCAGCCCTAGAACATTTTTTTTTTTTTTACTCAGACATGTTTATCTATGCAGAGAAGAATCCCTAAGATAATCATCTTTCTCATGTCATTAACTCTTCTCCGTCCTTATGCTACTGTTCATGCATCTGCTTGTTCATTCATGTCATTTGTTCACTCATGCATTAATTTATTTCTACCATATTTATTGAGAATGACTATAAACAAAACATGGTAGTAGGTTTGATGAAAAGTAGGAGGATGAGTTGAAGAATGATTCTTTTTGTATACCTCAGCCTCCCTCCCCAGCATGATTGAGTACGCAGTTAGAAAAATAATACACTATACAGTAGACAGTAATAAATAACACTGTAAAGACATAGTGAAAGGTATTTAGGAATTTATAAAATAAACACACATTTTTGATGGGCATAGTGCATATGCATTTGATGCATATTTTGATAGACATCTAGGAAAGAGGAGAATCAAGGAAGTCTAAGACAGAAGAGCCAATGAGCCTTAAAGTATGGTTCATAGGTGGCCACACTGGAATATGGGGAATATTGTGACCAAAGGCCTGGGTTTGGGAAATTTGGCCTGGATGTGGGTATTCATCTGAAGCATAGAGTAGGTGATGGAGATTAGATGATGGAGATGGAGATCAAGCTGAGTAGGAATGTTGGTCCTGGATGTTAGCAACTAGGCAACTTCAGCTGCAATTCAGAGTTGGAATTTACAATAGGATGAGTTTGCTCAGGTTTTTATGCTTTCTTCCAGGTCAGAAAACCCACCCAGGAAGCATATCAGAATGAATTAAAGATTGAAAGTGTTGAACGTTCCTTCATTCTCTCAGCCAGGTAAATTTTTTTTTAAATGTACACATTTAGATGAATTTTTGCCAGTAAGACAGTGTCATATCTCCTGCATTTTTTTTTTTTTTTACATTTAGGTTGTTTATTAGACTTTTTATTCCTTCCTTTTCTTTCCTAAAACTGATTTTTTCCAAAGTTGACTTACATGCACATAAATGACTGACAACTGATATAATAGTATAATAGAAGCACAAAGATAAAAATATCCCTCAAATAGGACAATACTGCTATAAAATGATCTTTTTGTTTTTGTTGATAGTGCCAGAGTTCCAGTCCAGGGCCTCATACGTGTTAAGCAAACACTCTACCACTGAGCTACCACTACCAGCCTCACTGATTTTTTTTTTTTTTTTAATGATTATTTCTGTATCAGTCAGCTTTCCATCACTGTAACAAATAACAGTCAGAAATAAACTTAGAAGACAAAAACATTTATTTTGGCTCACAGTTGCAGAGGTTTCATTCTTTGGTCTGTGGACTCATTGCTATAGTGCCCATAGTAAGGCAGCACATTATGATGGGAGCATGTGGTAGAGGAGGCTGCCCACCTCATCACAGCCAGGAAGTGAGAGAAAAAGGAAGGGGCCAGAGTACTAGTATCCTCTTTAAGAGCACATCCCAATCCTAGCTTTATTCCACTAGGTTCCACCTCTTAAAAGGTTTCACTACCTCCTGGTAGCACTAAGGACCAAACTGTTAATACATGGGTCTTTGAAGGACATTCCATATCCAAACATGACAATTTCAAATATTTTTACAGTGAAACATAAGATTTTTAAAAATAACTAGTGCTTTATAGTTTACTAGAAAGTTTTCACATTTCATTTAAAGGCATAGCAAATGAATGAGGTAGGTGTCATCGCACCTTGAAAATGAGGAAGCCAAATTATAGAAAAGTTGAGTTTCCCTTTCATGGATACAGAGCTGGTGAAGCTAGGATACAATTTGAAGTCTTTTGCTTTTAAATGCATTGTTTTTTATGATACCAATTACCTTAAACTGAAATCTGCCATGACTTGTGTTAACCAAAACATACTACCATAATGTTAATCAAGCAGTAAGGAAAACTGAAGCTGTGTGACTCATACAGACATACCTCTCTTTACTGTGCTTCACAGATACTGCATTTTTTACTAATTAAAATTTTTTGGCAACCTGAAATTTGTTAGTGCTATTTTTCTGACAGCAAGTGCATACTTTGTGTCTCTGACTCACATTTTGGCAGTTCTTACAATATTTGATTTGATTTGACTTGACTTATTTTTGCAATGCTAGGGATTGAACCCAGAGCCTTGTGCATGCTAGATAAGTGCCCTCCTACTGAGCTACACTACCAGCCCTCTCAATATTTTAAACTTTTTTCATTATTTTTTTATATATTGCGGTAATCTGTGATCAGTAATCTTTGATCTGTTGTGTTGTTTTGGGGCACCATGAACATACCCATATGAGATGGAAAACTTAATGAATAAATGTTGTATGTGTTCTGACTCTTCCATCGACCTGTCATTCCCCTACCCCTGTCACTCTCATGGGGCCTCCATATTCACTGAGACACAACAATATTGAAGTTAAACTAATTAGTAACCCTACAATAGCTTCTAAGTGTTCTAGTGAAAGGAAGAGCCACACATATCTCATTTTAAATCAAAAGCTAAAAATGACTAAGTTTAGTGAGGAAGGTATCTTGAAAGCCAGGACAGGCTAAAAGTGAGTTAACCAGGCTATGAATGAAAAGAAAGAGTTCTTAAAGGAAACTCGAAGTGCTGCTCCAGTGGTTGCATGCATGAAATCCTATCAACAGGGAGAAAGTTTGAGTAGTCTGGATAGAAGATCAAACCTGCCACAGGCTTTAAGCCAAAACCTACTCCAGAGAAAGGCCCTAACTCTCTTTAATTCTTTGAAGGCTGAGAGAGGTAAGGAAGCTACAGAAGAAAAGTTTGTGACTAACAGAGGTTAGTTCATGAATTTAAGGAAAGACGCATCTTTATAACGTAAAGTACAAGGTGAAGCAGCAAGTGCTGCTGGAGAATCTGCTGCAAGTTATCTAGAAGGTCTAGCTGAGATCTAGCTGAGGTAAAGATGAAGGCAGCTACACAACACGACAGGGAAGTTTTGTTTGTTTGTGTTTTGTTTTGGGGGTACTATGGATTGCATCCAGGTACTTTACCACTGAGTCCCATTTCCAGCTGTTTTCATTTTATTTTGACACAGAGTCACACTAAATTGCTTTGGGCCTTGCTAACTTACAGGGGCTGGCCTTGAACTTGAGATCCTCCTGCCTCAACCAAGTCATTGGGATTGCAGGCAAAAAAAAAAAACAAACAAACCTGTTGTTTTGCTACTGGGGATTGAACTCAGAGGCACCTAACCACTGAGCCACATTCCCAGCCCCACTTTTTATTTTTTGAGATAGTATCTTGCTGAGTTGCTTAGGGCCTCACCAAGTTGCTGAGGCTACCTTTGAACTTGTGATCCTCCTGCCTCAGTCTCCTGAGCCACTGGTATTACAGATATGCACCACCACATCTGGGCCCTGCTAGATTTTTAAAGTAGATGAAACAGCCTTATAGAAGAAGAAGGTGCCATATAGTACTTTCTAGAGAGAAGTCAAAGTTTACAGTCTCCATGCATGCTACTATCTTTCTGCCTTGCCCAGGTGGCTACCCCACCTGGAATTCACTCCTTCATTCAGTAAGTAATTTGGTTCCTCAAGCCTGGCAGGCATTGCAGTAGGCATCAGGATACAATGGGTAATTAAAAAGTCCCTTCCTTCAGGAAGCTTACATTTCATTAGGGAAGACAAATGAAAGACTTAGCAACTATCACCACTAGTAGGTTTTATTGTGATTAATAGTACACAGGAGAAGTCCTAGGTACTATGAAACTATAAAACAAAGGAGCTTGAGCTAGATTTTTTGAGAGAGGATAGGAGGACAATCCCCACAGGCTTGCTGTGCATATTGACTTAAGAAGGATGAGTAGGTGCTGGAAGAGCCTCCTGGTCATTAGAAACAATGAGTATGAAGATCCCAAGACAAAAGGGAGCATGGAGTATTCAAAGAACTGAAAGGCCAGTGTGGCATGAGCTAGAACATGACAAGGAGAGTGATCAGCCTGGAAGGACAAGTGGGATAGATTTTGCAGAATCACCTTATGGATTTGGGTCTTTAGCTTAAGAGCCACAGGAAGCCACTGAATAGTTTATACCAGGGAGTGATGTGCTACTGAGAACACAGTTGGGAGGTGGACTAAAGGAAGCATTTAATTGGATGTGGATATGAGAGAAAGGAGTTATTCCTCAGGAGTCTCCAGTCTGTATATGGTGGGACCACTCATTATGCAGAGGAACGCTGAGAAAGGAGCAGCTTCAGGGGGAAGTCAGGCATTTAGTTTCAGAAATGCACATTAAATGCGAGGAAGGTCTGCGTGGAGCTGTCGGAATAGTTTTTGTAAGGATCTGGACGTCAGGAGGAAGCCTTGGCTACAGGTATTCATTTGGGTGTCATCAGTTGGGATGATAAATAAAGCTAGAAGACTTTAATGAGGCTGTACAGAAAGACTGCAGTTCCCTGTCTAACTCTTGTAATTCTTCAAGTTCTAACTTGGTCATCACCTCTGCAACCTTCCCTGACACCTAAATAAGTAATTTATCCCTTCTGTTATTTATCGGCCTTACATTTGTTCTATCTTATTTTATTTGCTTTTCTCGTCTCAGTTGGATGTGAGCCTTTAAAAGTGAGGTGTGTTATGTGTGCCCAGTTTCTGGCCCTTAATATTTTTCCTGTAAATGTTACTCATATGCTTCAAAGTGATGTCTAGTCTTTGAACCTCACAGTAGCATCCCACAGTTAGTACAAAAAGTGGTGTGGCTTTGTCTAATGCACCAGCAGTCCCTTTGATTGAAGAGTTTTTTCCCCTTGGTAATTCATCTCAATTAACAGAAAAATGGTACTCACTTGACAGAACTTTGAATTCTAGTTCTATACAAATTCTACAAAAGAATGTCCCATTTCCCAGTCCAAGAAAGATGCCTATTCTTCGACTAATCATGTTACAAAAAGAGAGCCTGAATGTCTCCTCTGGATGCTGTGGGCAAGTGTGTGTGGTCTGTGAGGGAAGTGTTATCAAGAGCTGGTAAACATCGTCTTGGCAGACCCCACACAGGAGAGAGCCAGGAATGATTAAATGAGAAAACAGCATATGTGACATGATTTGCACAGTTGAGTCACTTTCCACAGGCTCCCAGGGCTCCAGAAAAATCCGACAGCCATTCTCAAATTAGCCATCTGCCTCTGTTTTCTGTTACTTCTTCCAGTAAAGAGCCAGGGGGAGGGAGGGAGAGATAGTAATATCATATGAATGTTTGCCTAGAAGCCTGAGCATGTGTCGCCATAGTGTAGTCCATCAAAGAACTTGAACAAGCTGGCAATGACCCGATTGTGAAGGGTTCAGTCTTAAATTACACTTAGGTCTAATACCAGCTTATGAGGTAGTAGCCTGTTGTCTATAAAGTCAGTTATCTAACATAGCTAATCTTCAGTTTCCTTATCAGTAAATGGAGATGATGAGTGATGCTGTCATAGAGGGGAGATGGGTGTGTGTGAGATTCAGTATCTATCCCATAGGGTCACTCTGAGGGTGAGGCATGATGACATTTGGAAGTACTCTTACAGGCTGACATATACTCATTAGTAGATAGTAGCTGTTTGGGGCAGTAATGCTAGAATAGTAGAGATAACTGAGGTAGGTTTAGTTTAGAGAGAGGTGTTTCTTTTTGTTTGTTGTTTTGTTCTTTGTGTGTAATGGATATTTGAAAAATATATTAGTTTTAAACTTTTTTTTTTTGTAAACCGTATTCCTACCTTTTTATATACTTACTACTGAATATTCTAAATGGCACTCAAAGCTATTTAATAGGGAGGTACATTTCTGAGAGTGATTATTGTATAAAAGATGAGTGGTTTCTAGTATCTTCTTGATCTGCTCTGGGCCTTTCAAAATATAGTTTTAAGGGGGCTGGGAATACAGCTCAGTGGTAGAGCACTTGCTTAATATAGGCAAGGACCTAGATTCAATTCCCAACCCTGTGAAAAAAATTCAATGCAGCATTGTATGTTTATACGTGCCATTACTTATCTTTATTTTATTTTTATGTGGTGCTGAGGATCGAACCCAGGACCTCACATGTGCTAGGCGAGTGCTCTACCACTGAGCCATAACCCCAGCCCTTTATGTGCCATTACTTATGATGGAGTTTTTATACTTAAAATTATAGTGACTAATATACTATACTGCATTTAATCACTTGATGCAAAAATCATCAAGATTGCTGCATAATTTTCTTTCTTTCTTTTTTTTTTTTTATTTTCCTGGTATTGGGAATTGAACCCAGGAGTACTTTACCACTAAACTATGTTTCTATTCCTTTTTATTTTTATTTTTGAGATAGAGTCTTGCCAAGTTGCCCAGGCTGTCCTCTAACTTGCCATCCTCTTGCCTCAGTCTCCCGAGTTGCAGAGATTACAGGAGTGCACCACCATGCCCGGTGCTATTCAGTTTTCTAATTTATGATTTTCTAAAGTATTTTAGAAAGTGGACATTTTCTTACACAGCCACAAATCTATAATGAATGGATTTTATTTAATTATGATGGATTTTTAAGTTGATTGTTAAAGTCTGTCTCTCCCATTCCTTCTCTCTTCCCCCCATGTATATGTATAAATTAATATATTTATTCCTATTTATGTTACTTAATATATGCCTCTCAGTTTTAAATATGCCAAACAAAAATTTTTAAATAGCTTCTTAAATGTCCTGATGCCAGTGATGAATGGAAGTTATGACAGAGTTTTGGGGGGCAAGGCATGGTAGCGAAACTGCAGAACAAGAATGCCCTTTTCTGGAAGGCTTTCCCTTTTTTGGCCCATTTCCATTAGAGTTGAGTTAAAGATACACCTGATGATTCGGAGGAAGGAACAGAAAACCTGGTGGCCAAGTAGGGAGAGGAGCCCTCAAAACAGCCGTGGGCTTTTTCCCTTATTAACATTCCTTCAATATCTGTGGTTTTTTTTTATTTTTTATTTTTTTTTTTACCATCTGTTTTATGATATTAAAAATATATTCCCTTCACCTCGCTATCCTTTCTAGAAATTTTTGGTAATATGTTAATAATCTAAAGGTATTTAATATTCTGTGCTATATGTAGGTGTTTGAAACAGAATTTCTTGGTATATTTCTAAATTCTAGGATTATGTCTTAGGAAACTCTTTGGTTATGTAAATAATTATAATTATGAATTGGGACAGTTAGCCCATAAACCAAACAAAGATACTTGTAAATTTAGGAGACTTCAGAAGCTACTTAATATAATGCAGTACTTTTAGAAAGGACAAAAGCATTGCCTTCGCTAAAATGCTTTGGGTTTCCTATTGCCTGCTCTGATTATTTGTTCACATAAACCTCCAAGTTGCTGCTTTTGACAAGTAGCGTTGGAGGGTGGTGGAGTTGGTTGCCATGGGAGAACTAACAGAAGCAAGAAAAAGGCAAAAAGTCAAAGCTGACATCTGGTTGATGGAACCTTCTCTTGCCCCCAACAGTTCTGCCACTGAAAGGGATGAATGGCTAGAAGCAATTTCCAGGTCAATAGAAGAGTATGCCAAGAAAAGAACCACCTTCTGTCCTAGTAGGAGTCTCGAGGAGGTATTATCTTTCCTTGTTTCTTTTTTCAGTGTACTTCAAACAGTTTTTTACCTTAAAGAAACATGTCACAGGGGTTTAGTGAAGCAACATGTTGCAGAGGAGGATCAGAGGTGGGTGTCTAATTTTAGCAGTACATGTTTATCCATCTGTGAATGTCTAACTGGGAGTCTGTGGTAACATGTAGCATACTCTTGTTTTTTTCTAGTTATAAAACTTAATTGTAGGAAATTTATTTATTTACTCTGTGTGTGTGTGTGTGTGTGTGTGTGTGTGTGTATGTTGCTAGGGAGGAATCCATGGCCTCATGTATGCTGAACACATGCTTTGTACTGAGTTATACCCCTAGTCCCCATTGTAGGAAATTTAGGAAGTACAAAACAGTTTAAGGAAGAAGCTAATCAGCTGTTATCCCACTTTTAAAGTTAATTTTGCAGTAAGAGGGTTTTTAGAATATAGCTAACCTCAATATCCTGAGAACACAAAAAATAGAATAGCCCATGTTTCCTCCTACATCTTTTTTTAAAAATATTTTTTAGTGTTGATGGACTTTTATTTTATTCATTTATCTATATGTGGGGCTGAGAATTGAACCCAGTGCTTCGCACATATGAGGCAAGCACTCTACCACTGAGCCACAACCCCAGCCCCTCCTCCTATATCTTTAATGATACTATCAGCACCCAGGGACAGAGACGGCATCGCCACTGGCTAAAAAAGCCTCCATTCTGTCGCAGGCTGTGTGCATGGAGGTAATCAGAAGTCATTCTTTTCCCGCAGGCTGACTCAGAAAATAAAGATGAAGTTAGTCCCCTTGGATCAAAGGCTCCCATCTGGATTCCTGATACCAGAGCCACAATGTGTATGATCTGCACAAGCGAATTTACTCTGACCTGGAGACGACACCACTGCCGGGCCTGTGGAAAGGTCAGAGAGGACAACCCATCTGCATTGTGATTTCTCCTCTCGCTAGGCTGTGCACAGTGGGGAAGCATATTCCGCCCCAGAAACCCCTGCAGTCATCACAGAAAAAGAAAAAATAACCAAGATGGTTGTGGTAGAAAACATGGATATTGTCTTCTCTAAATATTTAGGAACAAGGGAAGGGAAATCTTGTTAGGGAACTTCCCTCCTCTCACCCTAAATGTACTTTCTGATGTTAGTAATAGAGAACTTACATTCAGAAACCCAAACTAACAAATCCATGATTAAACGATCCTCACATTTATAGCTAGCTATTTAAACCACCTCTGTCTACATACTAAGTATATAGCAAGGGGAACTTCCAGTGGTCAAATTATCCCTAATGACACTTATTAGTTTTTTTAGTCAGCTTTCCATTGCAGTAACAAATACCTGGAAAAAATCAACTTAAAAAGAGAAAAGGTTTATTTGGAGGCTCATGGTTTGCCCGTGGTGGCGCATCATGGTGGGAGTAGGAGCAGAGCATACGGCAGAGAAAACCTATTCACCTCAGCTGTTTACTGTTCATGGCCAGGAAAAGCATTTTAAAAAAGAGGAAGAGATCAGGGTTCCACAATTTCCTATGAGGACATACCCTCCATCACTTAAAACCTCCCATGAGGCCCCCTCTTTTACAGGTTCCACTACTCCCAATACACCCAATCTGGGGACCAGTGCTTTCAATCATAGGCCTTTGGGGTACTTTCCAGATCCAAACTGTAGCATAAGCCTTCTTGACATCAGTAATGTGAGCTTAATAACAATGATATCCACATTACTCTAAAGATTAAACAAGCCAGGTGCGGTGGCGTATGCCTGTAATCAGCTTGGGAGGCTGAGGCAGGCTTTGATCATGAATTCAGAGCCAGCCCAGCCTCAGCAAATGCGGGGCACTAAGCAACTCAGTGAGACCCTGTTTCTAAATAAAATACAAAAAATAGGGATGGGGATGTGGCTCAGTGATTGGGTGCCCTTAAATTCAATCCCTAGTACCAAAAAAAGAAAATGATTAAACAAGGAACAAGGTCCCATTTAGAGAGCACTTGGTACGGAGCCAGACACTTGGCAGAGGAGCATAGAAGTAGTCATTGCTGCAGCTGTGATGGTGATGATGATGGTAATGGTCAGTGCAGCTATCAGGACTTACTGCATGCTAGGCACTGTTCTAAGCACTTGATGCATATTAGCTCTTTGACTGCATTATTTTACATAGTAGTTGCTCCGTGATGATTTGTGGCCTCTCTGTCTTTCAAGTGTGATATCACATGCTAGTCCACTGTATGCCTGAACTCCATGAGGTTAAGTAAGAGAACTTGAGCATGTAACTGTTTTGAAAAGTGGACAGTGCTGTAAGACTTGAAACAAAAGTTATTCTAAACAAAATAATTGTAATGTGTTTTCAGATTGTATGCCAAGCTTGTTCATCAAATAAGTATGGCTTAGATTACCTGAAAAATCAGCCAGCAAGAGTATGTGAACACTGTTTCCAAGAGTTGCAGAAACTAGGTAATGTATAAGGAAAGATTTGACCAGAAATTCCATTTTTCCCTAGATGCTTTCCAATAGGCTTCTGAAAGAATTATCTTTGGTACATTAGCATTGTTGATGCTTGTCTTAAAATTAGTATTAAGGTTTCTTAACTCATACTTTGTGGTAATTTCCAAGAAAAGTTGGACTGAAATTTGTTTTTACAGTGTGAAAATGTTTTGCTAAGAAAACCAATTGTATAAAATTACAAAATTAAATACTTAAAACAAACGGGAACTTTAACTTGCAAGTTATTTTGAAGTTTCTTGTTTCCCATAATAGTGTGCTGGTAAGAATCATTTTCTAACTATTTATAAAGTCATGCTCTATGGAAACATGCCTGGTAACACTTTTAATGAGATTTTATTGTAGATTTTTGAACAAATACAAAATGATGCTTCATACATGTCCTCTAGTTATTTTCAGGCATCCTCCAGGCCAAGCGAATGCAAGTAGGACCATTCAAGTCTACATTTTGGATGGGGAAATGTAATTAAATTTCTGAAACATATAGAATCTAAATCTTGAAAAGATTGTCCTTTATGTCCATGAAAAATAACTTCTCCTCAGCAGATAGGAATATCTATGTGGGAAAAAAAAAAAAAGTAGATGACATCCTGTTTCAGAATCCATGTATTTGTGAATTAACAGTACATTGTAGTCTGTACATTTTCCATGTAGACACATCCCCTGTTCCTTTGCCAGCCTTTCTGTTCCTCCCTTTGTTCTTTGAACCCATAGTATGAACTGTAGACATTCAAAATTCATCTTTGAATCTTCCTTTCTAATCATCCACACCTATTTGGTTATTAAATCTTGTCAGCTTCTTCTCAAATAGTCTGTGTTGATTTTGTATCAGTCCTAATGAGGTCTAAATTACTTTAATAATTTTCTTTATGAGTTTTCCTTGTTACAAATCTCTCCTGACTACTGCCAGATTTAATTTCTAAATTTGATCTGGTCTTGACACACCCAACCTAAAGAGCATTCCAGGTCCCTTTTTTCCTAGCTTCCTTATTTTATAATGCAGTTGCTCACACTGACTTCTGTGTGGAGTGTTCTCCCCCCTCTTACACCTGGCAAACTACTTACGCCTCAGTGTCCAATGTAAATGTCTCCTTCTCTTCCTAGGGTTTCCTTTGCAGTCAGAATTAATTGTTCCCCCCTTTGTATCCTACAGAGCTCCTCTTTAGTACCTTGTTCATTGTAATGTTGTTACTTGGTTAAGTATCTAGACACTGAACAAAGTTAGGTATTTTTTAAGGCAGTAGGGAAGTTTTGGGGGGGGGATATTTTTTCCATTTGGCAGGACATTCATATGTTTCAGAATTCTAAAGGCACAAAAGGATAATTTCTTCACGTGGTTTAAATTTCAAAAAGTAGAAAATCAGACAGTGGAGTCTTCCTCTCACTCAGCTCTCAGCAGTCATCTTCCTTTCTCCAGGGCCATGGATGTCATCCATTTCTCAAGCATCCTTTTATGGCTATTTTGTACAATGTGTTTATTGATTTGAATTAAGTTGAAGCGCAGAGTGCCCCTCACCATTGGCTACATAAGTGTATCTGGTTTGTTGTAGATCGCCAGCACTCCCCTAAAGTTGGATCTCCTGGGAATCACAAATCTCCTTCAAGTGCCTTATCATCAGTCTTACATAGTATTCCATCAGGGAGGAAACAGAAAAAAATCCCAGCCGCTCTCAAAGAAGTAAGTGTTTCCATTAAACTTATAATGAGATAGAGGTTGAATTATTCATATGCACATAACATGCTGTTTTTATTTCATAAAGGAGGATGTCATTTCCCATTGCTATTAAAATATGAATTTTAATACTGGTGATGGAGATGGCTGATTTCTTACAATCTTGCTTGGTCTCCCTTATGACCTGAGTCATTTAGAAAATGGCTGTTGAAAGTTTCAGAGAACCTTTTATAGTAATGATAGAGAATAAAGCTAAGATGAACACATTTGAATTTTTAAAATTACTTCAAGAGGCTTCTTTCCAGAGGGAAGGAGTTCATAGAATAATGGGGGCCCTTTGTTAGCATTTAGTGATTTACATAATTTGTTATTTGTTGGCATCCTTTAATCTTAAATTTTTAAATAGTCAGGCTGGGGCTGGGGCTCAATGGTAGCACACTTGCCTGGCATGTGTGAAGCACTGGGTTCGATTCTCAGCACCACATAGACGTAAAATAATCGTCTATCAACAACTAAAAATATATATATTAAAAAAAAAACCCTGGTAACAAAGAAAATTTTATTAAACAGTCATAGCAGCATCTGCCAGCAGTAAAATCCACAGGCAACACTGATACCTTGTCATAGTTCCTCAAATGTAAGTGTCAATCAACAAGTGCCAGAGAGCAGACAGCATTGCCATTCTGGCCCCTCCCATCACAATTAATTATTCATTAGTTCCTCTTGTGCTAGTATTATAGCCCACAGAGCTGGTAGCTTTTATCTGTTGTTGTTGTCGTTGTTGTTTTGGTACTGGGGATTGAACCCAGGGCCACTTTACTACTGATTTACATCCCAACCCTTTTTATTTTTATTTTGAGGCAGGATCTTGCTAAACTGCTGAGGCTGGCCTCTAACTTGTCATTTCTTGCCTTAACCTCCCAAGTCACTGGGATTACAGGTGTGTGCTGCCATACCCAGCTGTTTTGTTTTGACATGCGGTCTCACTATGTTGCCTAGGCTAGCCCCAAACTCCTGTGCTTAAGGGGTCCTCCTGCCTCAGTCTCCCAAGTAGCTGGGACTGTAGGTACATGCCACCAACCCCAGATCTGACTAGGGTTTTTGATTCTCCTGCTTGTTTACCATGAAGGTGTTCTGTTATACAAAGTGGAAGCAAACAACTCTAAAAATTTGATGAGGATCATGATTCATAGGTAAAACTAAAGGTATAGTCCCAGTTGAAGTGATTGATAACTTATCTGATGAAATAGTAAGGATTTGAAGTTTCTAATTGCCAACCTTTATGTGAAACTGGTTAAGCCAATTTAGTGAGCACCTCTAAACTGTCTCTTCTATCCCTCAGTTCCCAAATATAAACCTGCATTCATAACTTTGAGGTTCTTGCCATGTGCTGTTATTCACACTTGAGGTCCCAGCTACTTGGGAAGCTGAGGAGGAAGGATCCCTTCAGCCCAGGAGTTTGGGGCCAGCCTGGGCAAAACAACAAGACCCTTTGTTTATAAATAAATGAATGAATGGATGAATAAAATAAATAAATAACCTACCTGCCTTAAGTTTCTTAATCAATTGAAGTGGTTCTCAATTCTCTATAATTTTTAACTTCTCCAATGTCATACTAGTTTCTAAATACAATTCTTTCAATTTGCTCCCGTCTTCAGTTGAAATTTGTCAGCATTGGTTACAAAACTCTTTAGAGTATAGCCTAGATTCAGTCTAACTTTAGTCCTGTTTTATGCTGCCCTCCAGTTCTTGAATACAGCCATTTCTTCCTTTAGTCAACTGATTTTCTAAGTGGCTCTGAGACCAGTTGCATCAGTATCTCCTGAGAACTTGGAAATTCTCAGGCCTCACCCAAAGTCTATAAAATCAGAAATTCTAACAAGCACCCTGGTGATTCACATGCGTGCTAATGTTTGAGAGCTACTTCTTTGACCTTTACAGTCATACCGGAGAAGTTAATATGTATATTTAAGTGCTGTAAACATCAAACTATAGTATTTTCCTTGGGAAGCTATGTTCTTTGGTTTTGTTTCACTTAATTGAAGTGAAATTCACATAACATGTAATTACCCATTTTAAAGTATACAGTTAGTGGCATTCAGTGTGCTCGAAATGTTGGGTAACCACGATATCTTTCTAGTTTCAAAACCTCTTCATCATTCCATATAAACACTCTTTGTACATTCAGTAATCAGTCCCTTTTCCCCTCCTCCCACCCTCTAGCAACCTCTAATCTGCTTCTGTCTCTCTGGAGTTGCCTATTCTGGTTATATCATGAAAAAGAAATTGTAGACTATGTGACTTTCATGTCCAGGTTCTTTTCACTTACCACAGTGTTTTCAAGGTTTGTCAAAATTACAGCATGGGTCAGTATTATAGCATGTATCATGCATGTCATTTCTTTTTTTTTAATATGTTTTAGTTTAATATGTTTTATTTTATTTATTTACTTATATGTGGTGCTGAGGATTGAACCCAGGACCTCACACATGCCAGGCAAGTGCTCTACCACTGAGCCACAACTCCAGCCCCACTTCATTTCTTTTATGTCTGAATGATATTTCATTTTATCTGTATTCCACAGTTTATCCATTCATCCCTTGATGAACATTTGAGATCTTTCCACCTTTTGGCTCTTACGGACTATGAACATCTATGTACAGATTTTTGTGTAGACATATATTTTCATATATCTTAGGTTTATGCTTAGGAATGGACTTGCTTGGTCATATGATAATTCTATGTTTAACTTTTTGACAAACTGAGAAGTTTTGTTTTGTTTTGTGGTACTGGGAATTGAACTCAGGGCCTCACACATGCTAGATAAGCACTTTAACCAATGAGCTACATGCATCCCAGCCCTTATTCCAGTGAAATTAGAAAATTTGTAGAAAACCCTCTGTTTTAGAATTACATTCAGATTCTTGGTACCCTTAGTAATGACAGACTGCTCCTTGAGTATTATTTATTTTTTATTTTTTAAAAAATATTTATTTTTTTAGTTTTAGGTGGGCATATATCTTTATTTTACATTTATGTGGTGCTGAGGTTCAAACCCAGGGCCTCATGCATGCTAGGCGAGCACTCTACCACTGAGCCACAATCATTTATTTGTCTGTGATGCTAAGGATTGAACCCAGTACGTCACATGTGCAGGCAAGCTCTCTGCCACTGAGCCAAAACCCCAGCCCTACTTGATAGACTTTTAAAGGATGCTTTTTTTTTTTTTACATAAGTCTACTTTCACTTAATTGACATTTGTAACTTAGTGTTAGATCTTAAAATTTCCACTAAACAATATATAATCCTTTTGTGAAATTTATAAGAAGTTCATATAGGGCTGGGGATGTGGCTCAAGCGGTAGCGCGCACGCTTGCCTGGCATGCATGCGGCCCAGGTTCGATCCTCAGCACCACATACAAACAAAGATGTTGTGTCTGCCGAAAACTAAAAAATAAATATTAAAAAATTCTCTCTCTCTCTCTCTCTCTCTCTCTCTCTCTCTCTCTCTCACTCTCTCTAAAAAAAAAAAGAAGAAGTTCATATAATTCATCCATTAATGCATAATTAAAGATATACTTTTAAAATTCACAGGGCTAGTCAGGCACAGTGGTGTGTACATGTAATCCCAACTACTTGGGAGACTGAGGCAGGAGAATCAAAAGTTCAAGTAACTTTTGATTAGTAACAAGTTAGTAACTCAGTAAGACCCTATCTCAAAATAAAAAATAAAAAGGGCTGGGGATATAGTTCAATAGTAAAACATCCCTAGGTTCAATTCCCAGTACCATAAAAAAAAAAATTTAGATAAAATAAAATTCACAAGTCTGGGTAGCAGTAGGACACTTACCTAGCATGAACAAGGCCCTGGCACTACAAATATAAAATTAAAGAACCCCTCTCACCGCCCCCCTCCCATGATAGTTTTCTATAGCTGTATAACAAATTACCACAAACTTGGTAGTTTGAAATAACATGCATTTACTATCTCAGGAGTCCAGGCATGTTTTAGGTGGGACTTCTGCAGCACCATAATCAAGGTTTGGCCAGTGTTGAATTCTCATTTGGAACTTCAACTGGGAAAGGGGCTGTTTTAGAGCTCTTTCAGGTTTTTTGGAGAATTCATTTCCTTGCTGTTGCAGACTGAAAGCCTAGCTTCTTAAGAAGCTACTTTCTGCTAGTGATCACCCTCAGCCCCTTGCCAGTGGACCTTTCAACATAACTACAAAGGGAAAAGTTTCTGTGGTCAGTTTTCTAGCTTGAGGGAGTCTTATATAATGTAGCATAATCATGAGGTGACATCCCATCACCTTCATCAGATTTTTTTTATTTGTTCTTTTGAGTTATACATGACAGTGGGATGTATTTTGATGTATCATACATACATGAACTATAAATTCCCACTTTTGGTGGTTATACATGATGTAGAGTTACACAGGTCGAATATTCAGATATGAACATAAGAGAGTTATGTCCAATTTATTCTACTGTCTTTCCTTTTCCCACCCCCCATCAGATTCTTTTCATTAGAAGTAAGTCATAGGTTCTGTCCTTGCTCAATAGGAGGAAGCACGACACTGTGACTGTCAGAGACAAGGATCATAGGAGGTCACCTTAAGAGTCTACCCACCTGGCTAAGGTGTAGCTCACTGGTAGAGTGCTTGCCTATGGGCCATGAGGATTCCCAGCAACACACCCACACATACACAACCACACACACGCACAGAGTCTGCCTGCCACACTTCTAATAAGGCGAATCCTAAACATGATTTAAAAAAAAAAAAAAAGCACTTTAAATTGCCAGATTATAATCACTGATGCTTTTTTGCATAAAAATTTGAACATCTTCAACTTTATATATATACATATATATACTGATAAACCTTCTTTATTTTATTTATTTATATGTGGTGCTGAGAATTGAACCCAGTGCCTCACACATGCTAGACAAGTGCTCTACCACTGAGCCACAACCCCAGGTGCATTTTCAACTTTTATAAAACAAAAATATGCTGCTGTTTCTTTTCTTCTTCCTTTTGATTTTGTACTGGGAATTGAACCTAGGGCTTCACACATGCTATGCCAGCACTCTACATTGAGCTACATCTTCAGTCTTTATTTATTGTATTTTGAGATCAGGTCTAAGTTGTACAAGCTGACCTTGAACTAATCATGATCCTCCTGCCTCCAGAGTAACTAGAATTTCAGGCATGTACCACCATGCCTCAATAGCTTCTTCTCTTTCAGAACATAGTTTGGGGAGCAAGATTGATCCTTAAAACAACCTCCATTAATAGAATTTTCAGGCTTTTTATCTCAATGATAGAGTGCTTGTCTAGCATTGTAAGGCCCTGGGTTAGATCCTCATTGGGGGTGAGGGGATTTTCTACTTACTATTCATTGAATGGTTTTTAGAAGTCCAAAAAGTTACTTCAGGAATGGAGTTAACGATTTAAATAATTTCCCCCTAATATTTGCAAGAAAAGCAGTAGATAACATATGCAGTCCCAAAATGCATCTTCAGAAAAAAACATGGAAGGCTTCTGGGTTATTTTTCTTCTCCTACCAAATCAGAAAATACAGAGGATCCTACTAACACAGACAGACAGACAGACACACACACACACACACACACACACACACACACGCGCGTGCAAGCATGGTAATAGGTAAAGTTCTAGAACTTGTTTCTAAGAGCAAGGGTTTTTATGCTCATGCAAATTTGTATTGTAGCAGACTTTGAAAATGTACAATTTCATTCTGAAAGATTCTGTTGTTATGGTGATTGCTATTAATTCTTAATGATTACAACCAACTTTGCTGTTCTTTACAATTTGTCCAAAAACCATTAAACTATGTATGGGGCTTACTTACAGGTATCAGCAAACACAGAAGATTCTTCTATGAGTGGCTATTTGTACAGATCAAAGGGCAATAAGAAACCATGGAAACACTTGTGGTTTGTCATAAAAAATAAAGTGTTGTATACATATGCTGCAAGTGAGGTAAGATGTGAAATCTAAAGATGAGTAATTTGGGGGTCTTGTTTTAGTTTGTGTACGTTTTATTGCTCTGCTTTTGTTTTTGCGTTGGTGGGGGTAGAATCCAGGCCCTTCCCCAGCTCCTTGTTGCTTTGGTTTGGAGCAAGGTGGTGTCATTTTTAATGGGTACCTAATAGAGAGCTCTTACTCACCTTACTCACCTGTTAAGAATTTTCCACAGTAATAAAGTACAAGTCTTCCTGGGTGACTACTACCACTTCACTAAAGGCAGAGCTTCTTATCCCTTTGAGACAGAGACAAAGGTCAGGCAGCCAGTGTAGGTAATGAACAATGGGGGTCAGGTCAAGAGACTGAGGACTGGTTATCAAAGAGAGAACAATGGGTTGCTAACGGTTAACCTCCTCTTGTGCTCCTCTGCACTCTGGGTTGCTAACAATTAACTTCCATGCTCCTGCTCCCAGTCACTTACACAGGGAAGAAAGAGAAGGCAGTGATTAAAGAGTGGGTTATGAGGTCTATAAGAAAGGCAAGTCCACCCCCTCCCACAGGCTTTCGGCTCCAAGGACCCCTTCTCTTTAAAGAAGTCTGTCTCTATCACTTTCTTAAATAAAACTTGCTATACTTGCCTTGGCGTTTCTCTGGTGTGAGTTCTTCAACACCGGGAAACAAGAACACATTCCTGATCTCCACTGCACCAGTATCACTTTCTGTCCAGCTCTCTTGGGTGACACTCTCAGGACTGTCCCTGTTAACACAAAAGGGACTGAGCTTGACGCAAACTTCACGGATCAGCACAGCTTTTATGTAGGGATGGAGTGACGCCTCTGATGGACCCACTTTCCTTGTGGAAAATGAGCCACGGGCCAGAGGGGGAGTTTAGGCTTATATCGATTACACTGAGAAGTGACTTAATTAATGAGCATGTCAGTTTGGGCTGTCTTTACTGGGCCAAATGGAGGATGTGATGTTAGTGGTTAGTGTCTGGGAAAGAATTTGTGTAAGGTGGAATCAATGTTTTGGCCTCTTCCCAGAAACTATCATTTCAGATTTGACAAATATCTCCTCCCCAGGGCCTGGGAAAGACTGTCTTGGGAAAGGATCAATGTATTGCCTTCTCCCTCATTCCTTCTCCCTAGGCCACATTATTTTGGGGTTTGTCATTTTCCATATCCAACAGTCCCCTGATTATATTGGTCAGACCTCAGCATAATAAAATAGGCTTTGGATTATAAACAGTTTCTAGCTGTTGCTGAAATTCTGTCCTTTTCTTCTACCCAAAACCCCTGGTGTTCTCACAGCCTAGAAAAATCTCCAGGGTCCAAGCTGTTCTTTAGGAGGATCTGGGTAACTCACCTTTCCAAGCTGTGCTTCTCCATCCATAAAATTAAAGTAATATAGTCACTTTCCTTGGTTGTAGTGAAAATAATGTGAAATTCAATGAATGTGAACATGCTGAAATTTTCTAGCACAGTGTCTGGAGGTGGGGAGTGGATGGCTCAATAAATATTGTGGAATAAATAAAAAATTAATAATAGAATTTTTTTACATATATGTAGATGAAGTTAATTTGGAGCTACATTGATCAAAAGCTCTCAAGTCTGAATTGTGTCTCAGTTTAAAAGCCCATCTTTATTTGTCTATTTTTAAATTAGGATGTGGCAGCTTTGGAGAGCCAGCCTTTATTAGGATTCACTGTAACTCAAGTCAAAGATGAGAATTCAGAGTCTAAAGTGTTTCAGTTACTGCACAAAAACATGTTATTTTATGTGTTCAAAGCAGATGATGCTCACGCAGCTCAGAAGTAAGTAATGCAGACTTATTTTCCTTTCATATGTGAGATTTCAAGTTTCCTATTTAAATGATTGACTTTAAGATTACCTTCTTTAAGGCATGGGGACAACTCAGAATTTAAACCATGGGTCCAAATTAGACAGATTTAATATATTATTCAAACTCTTTAGAATTGTTCTAAAACAAAGGAAAGCAAGGGTAGGAAAGCAAGGGTATCTGGAATAGTTTCAGGAGACAGATGGGAAAAGAAGATGGGTAGTCCTGTCCAAAGTATTCTGTCCACACATGACCTCAGAGGAAGCAGCATGGTGCAGCTCTGCTGAGGAAGGGAAGCTGAGGCATCTGACCTCTCCATCACTGAGGCTAAGAATCTTCCCTTGAAACATTCCAGGGCTTTGGCCATCCAGTGATTCAATTATGCTGTGCAACAGCAGGAGTTGAAACAGCTGCTTACAAACATACTTCTCTGAGAAAAAGGTCAAACATGTGAAGAGGCTCCATGCTGTTTTCAGTGACTGAGTAGAAGGAAATGGATATCATTTTAGATGGTGAAAGCTGAAAGCCTCTTCAGCATTCCAACAGGAATCTTGATTTATTTAGATGTTATAAAGTTATTTAACAGATTAGAGGAGGTATATGTATCTTTGTGAAATCAGGGTCCCTGCTGAACAAAATAGATCAGTTCACCTCTTTTTCATTTGAGTTGTACTTTGGCTCACAAAATACACTTTTGTGTTTTTCCTAAGAGATGTATGTTCATGTTTTCTCAGGGGGCTTTAATGTGCTTGAAGATTTTTTTTTTTTTATTGGTTATTCAAAACATTACAAAGATTGCAGAATCACATCGGTTACACATCCACATTTTTACATAATACCATAATAGTAACTGTTGTATTCTGCTACCTTTCCTATCCTCTACTATCCCCCCTCCCCTCCCCTCCCATCTTCTCTCTCTACCCCATCTACTGTAATTCATTTCTCTCCTTATTTTTTTCCCATTCCCCTCACAAACTCTTATATGTAATTTTGTATAACAATGAGGGTCTCCTTCCAGTTCCAAGCAATTTCCCTTTTCTCTCCCTTTCCCTCCCACTTCATGACTCTGCTTACAATGTTAATCTTTTCCTCCTGCTCTTCCTCCCTGCTCTGTTCTTGGTTGCTCTCATTATATCAAAGAAGACATTTGGCATTTGTTTTTTAGGGATTGGCTAGCTTCACTTAGCATAATCTGCTCTAGTGCCATCCATTTCCCTGCAAATTCCATGATTTTGTCATTTCTTAGTGCTGCGTAGTACTCCATTGTGTATAAATGCCACATTTTTTTTATCCATTCATCTATTGAGGGGCATCGGGGTTGGTTCCACAGTCTAGCTATTGTGAATTGTGCTGCTATGAACATCGATGTGGCAGTATCCCTGTAGTACGCTCTTTTGAGGTCTTCAGGGAATAGTCCGAGAAGGGCAATAGCTGGGTCAAATGGTGGTTCCATTCCCAGCTTTCCCAGGAATCTCCATACTGCTTTCCATATTGGCCTCATCATTTTGCAGTCCCACCAGCAATGTATAAGAGTACCCTTTTCCCCACATCCTCGCCAGCACTTGTTATTGTTCGACTTCATAATGGCTGCCAATCTTACTGGAGTGAGATGGTATCTTAGGGTGGTTTTGATTTGCATTTCTCTGACTGCTAGAGATGGTGAGCATTTTTTCATGTACTTGTTGATTGATTGTATGTCCTCCTCTGAGAAGTGTCTGTTCAGGTCTTTGGCCCATTTGTTGATTGGGTTATTTGTTTTCTTATTGTTTAATTTTTTGAGTTCTTTGTATACTCTGGATATTAGGGCTCTATCTGAAGTGTGAGGAGTAAAAATTTGTTCCCATGATGTAGGCTCCCTATTTACCTCTCTTATTGTTTCTCTTGCTGAGAAAAAACTTTTTAGTTTAAGTAAGTCCCATTTGTTGATTCTTGTTTTTAACTCTTGTGCTATGGGTGTCCTATTAAGGAATTTGGAGCCCGACCCCACAATATGTAGATCGGAGCCAACCTTTTCATCTATCAGACGCATAGTCTCTGATTTGATATCAAGGTCCTTGATCCATTTTGAGTTAACTTTTGTGCATGGCGAGAGGAGGGGATTCAGTTTCATTTTATTGCATATGGATTTCCAGTTTTCCCAGCACCATTTGTTGAAGATGCTATCCTTCCTCCATTGCATGCTTTTAGCCCCTTTATCGAATATAAGATAGTTGTATTTTTGTGGATTGGTTTCTGTGTCCTCTATTCTATACCATTGGTCCACCCGCCTGTTTTGGTACCAGTACCATGCTGTTTTTGTTACTATTGCTTTGTAGTACAGTTTGAAATCTGGTATCGCTACACCTCCTGATTCACACTTCCTGCTTAGAATTGCTTTTGCTATTCTGGGTCTTTTATTTTTCCATATGAATTTCATGATTGCTTTATCTATTTCTACAAGAAATGCCGTTGGGATTTTGATTGGCATTGCATTGAACCTATAGAGAACTTTTGGTAATATTGCCATTTTGATGATATTAGTTCTGCCTATCCATGAACAGGGTATATTTTTCCATCTTCTGAGATCTTCTTCTATTTCTCTCTTTAGGGTTCTGTAGTTTTCATTGTATAAATCTTTCACCTCTTTTGTTAGGTTGATTCCCAAGTGTTTTATTTTTTTTGAGGATATTGTGAATGGGGTAGATGTCCTCATTTCCAGTTCAGAAGATTTGTCACTGATATACAGGAATGCCTTTGATTTATGCGTGTTGATTTTATATCCAGCCACTTTGCTGAATTCATTTATTAGCTCTAGTAGTTTCTTTGTAGACCCTTTTGTGTCTTCTAGGTATAGGATCATATCATCCGCAAATAGTGATAATTTAAGTTCTTCTTTTCCTATTTTTATGCCTTTAATTTCTTTCGTCTGTCTAATTGCTCTGGCCAGTGTTTCGAGAACTATATTGAATAGAAGTGGTGAGAGAGGGCATCCCTGTCTTGTTCCAGATTTTAGAGGGAATGCCTTCAGTTTTTTTCCATTTAGAATGATGCTAGCCTGAGGCTTAGCATATATAGCTTTTATAATTTTGAGGTAAGTTCCTGTTATCCCTAGTTTTTCTAATGTTTTGAACATAAAGGGATGCTGTACTTTGTCGAATGCTTTTTCTGCGTCCACCGAGATGATCATATGGTTCTTATCTTTAAGTCTATTGATGTGGTGAATAACGTTTATTGATTTCCGTATATTGAACCAGCCTTGCATCCCAGGGATGAATCCTACTTGATCATGGTGCACAATCTTTTTGATATGTTTTTGTATACGATTTGCCAGAATTTTATTGAGGATTTTTGCATCTAAATTCATTAGGGATATTGGTCTGTAGTTTTCTTTCTTTGAGGTGTCCTTCTCTGGTTTGGGAATCAGGGTGATATTGGCCTCATAGAATGAATTTGGGAGTTCTCCCTCTTTTTCTATCTCCTGAAATAGATTATGGAGTATTGGTATTAGTTCCTCTTTAAATGTTTTGTAAAACTCTGCTGTATATCCATCCGGTCCTGGGCTTTTCTTGGTTGGTAGTCTTTTGATGGCTTCTTCTATTTCCTCACTTGATATTGGTCTGTTTAGGTTGTTTATATCTTCATGACTCAATCTGGGTAGTTCATATGTCTCAAGGAATTTATCGATGCCTTCACTATCTTCTATTTTATTAGAGTATAGGGTTTCAAAATAATTTCTAATTATCGTCTGTATTTCTGAATTGTCTGTTGTGATGTTGCCTTTTTCATCCCGTAAGCTAGTAATTTGGGTTCTCTCTCTTCTTCTCTTTGTTAGTGTGGCTAGTGGTCTATCAATCTTATTTATTTTTTCAAAGAACCAACTTTTAGTTTTGTCAATTTTTTCGATTGTTTCTTTTGTTTCGATTTCATTGATTTCTGCTCTAATTTTAATTATTTCTTGCCTTCTACTGTATTTGCTGCTGATTTGTTCTTCTTTTTCTAAGGCTTTGAGGTGTAGTATGAGGTCATTTATTTGTTGGCTTTTCCTTCTTTTAAGGAATGAACTCCATGAAATGAATTTTCCTCTTAGTACTGCTTTCATAGTGTCCCAAAGATTTCGATATGTTGTTTCTGAGTTTTCGTTTACCTCTAAGAATTTTTTAATTTCCTCTTTGATGTCTTCTGTAACCCTTTGTTCATTCAGTAGCATATTGTTTAATCTCCATGTGATGTAGGGTTTTTCCTTTCTCATTTTATTATTGATTTCCAATTTCATTCCATTATGATCAGATAAAATGCATGGTAGTATCTCAACTCCTTTGTAATTGCTAAGCTTTGCCCTGTGACATAATATATGGTCTATTTTTGAGAAGGATCCATGTGCTGCTGAGAAGAAAGTGTATCCGCTTGATGTTGGGTGGTATATTCTGTATATATCAATTAAGTCTAAGTTATTTATTGTATTATTGAGCTCTATGGTTTCTTTATTCAATTTTTGTTTGGAAGATCTGTCCATTGGTGAGAGAGGTGTATTAAAATCTCCCATGATTATTGTGTTGTGGTCTATTAGACTCTTGAACTTGAGAAGAGTTTGTTTGATGAACGTAGCTGCACCATTGTTTGGGGCATATATATTAATGATCGTCAAGTCTTGTTGGTGTATGGTTCCCTTGAGCAGTATGTATTGTCCTTGTTTATCCCTTTTGATTAACTTTGGCTTGAAGTCTATTTTATTTGATACAAGTATGGACACCCCTGCTTGCTTCCGGGGTCCGTATGAGTGATATGATTTTTCCCAACCTTTCACCTTCAGTCTGTGTATGTCTTTTCCTATCAGATGAGTCTCCTGTAGGCAGCATATTGTTGGATCTTTTTTTTTAATCCATTCTACTAGCCTATGTCTTTTGATTGGTGCATTTAAGCCATTAACATTTAGGGTTACTATTGAGATATGGTTTGTATTTCCAGCCATATTTGGTTATGTATGATACTTAACATGATTAGTTTTTCCTCTATGCTTAGTTTTTCCTTTATTGTACTACCTCCCTTTGTTGGTTTTCATTGTTATTTTTCATTTCCTCTTCCTGTAATGTTTTGCCAAGGATGTTTTGAAGAGCTGGTTTTCTAGCTGCAAATTCTTTTAACTTTTGCTTATCGTGGAAGATTTTTATTTCATCTTCAATCCTGAAGCTTAATTTCGCTGGATACATGATTCTTGGTTGGAACCCTTTTTCTTTCAGCGTTTGAAATATGTTGTTCCAGGATCTTCTAGCTTTCAGAGTCTGTGTTTAAAAAAAAAAAAAAAAAAAAAAGAGTGCTTTGAATAAGCAAGTCTGGTGGTTTCTTAAGGCAATTAGAATCTACATATCAGAATTGCCTGGATTCTGACTGCCAAACAGATTCATACAGTGTAGCTTAGTGGCAAAGTGCTTGCCTAGCATGCATGAGGCACTGGGTTTGATCCTCAGCACCACATCACAATTAACAAATAAAACAAAGGCATTCTGTCCATCTACAACTACAAAAAAAAAATGTTTTTAAATAAATAAAAATAAAGATATTGTGTCCATCTACAACTGAAAAAACCATGCTGTAAGGCTGCCTCCACCCTCCACCCCTGGCCAGTTTTAGGATGTTCTGTAGTGCATAGCTGTTTTTCTGGTTCTTTTTTTTTTTTTTTTTTTTTAATATTTATTTTTTAGTTCTCAGCGGACACAACATCTTTGTTTGTATGTGGTGCTGAGGATCGAACCCGGGCCACACGCATGCCAGGCGAGCACGCTACCACTTGAGCCACATCCCCAGCCCCTGTTTTTCTAAATAATTCTCTGTGGGTATTGAAAAATATTTTAAAATTATATTACTTTACTCTTTTTTTCTGTAAAAAATATTTGGACAAAATAGTAATCACCCTAAGATTCTGCAACATATTGTCTTTCTCATAATTTTCATCTATATTTATCATGAAACTGATAAAAATTATTGCTTTTCAAATACATGATCTTTTGCTTATACCATTAAGTTGACTCAACTGAAAGGCTGTTAAAACAGAATTAAATGTAATTGGGTGAAAAAAATCAACTTACGGGGCTGGGGATGTGGCTCAAGCGGTAGCACGCTCGCCTGGCATGCATGCGGCCCGGTTCGATCCTCAGCACCACATACAAAACAAAGATGTTGTGTCTGCCAATAACTAAAAAATAAATATTAAAATTCTCTCTCTCTCTCTCTCTCTCTCTCTCTCTCTCTCTCTCTCTCTCTCTCTCCCTCACTCTCTCTTTAAAAAAAAAAGAAAAAAAATCAACTTACTTATAATTTAGAATTGATCCAAGCTAAATTGTAAGTTTCTCTTTGAAGCTATTTATATCATATGGATTGCATTTTTTGTACATGACAGAATATTAAAATGTGTTAATTTTACTGGAAAATTGTGAGACACTTTAAAAGTTTTGCTATTATAACTTATAGGCTATTTATGTACAAAATTCAAAATTTTTAAAATTTTGCCCTTGAAATTTGACCTGAATCTATTATGGGGTGTTCTTACTAATGAAAATGAGTGATTTCAAATGTTCATAGTTGCCTGGACCCCCCCCCCCCCACCACCACCACCATTTGTGTTGTTGTTGTTGTCGTTCTGGGGATTGAATCCAGGGGCACTCTACCACTAACTAACTGAGTTATACCTCCAGCCACCCCTACCGCCAGCTTTGAATAAGGCAAATATGACATTTCAAAATGACTTTATTTTATGTATTTATTTTTATGTGGTACTGAGGATCGAACCCAGTACCTCACATGTGCTAGGCAAGTACTCCACCACTGAGCCACAACTCCATACCCTTTTTATTTTTTGAGATGGGGTCTTGCTAAGTTGCTGACTTGCAATCCTCCTACCTCAGTCGTCAAGTTGCTGAATTAGAAGTGTGCACCATAGCGCCAGGCTGGACTCTTTTTTTTTAACCTATTACTGTAAGAAATTATATTTCAGTAAGGAAGGGAAAAATAAGTTCAGAAGCAATAAGACTAATAGGTATGGAAAAGAAACTTCCCCCAAGTGCCTAATGAATAATTGCAGCTGTGTTTATTGTCGAATTAAAACATTGAACTAAAGAATTTTGGAAAGACTTCTGTGAAATTTTGAAAAGCTTTCATTTTGCATGTAGAATTTTGATCAATTGGGAGTGGACTAAATGCCATATTGATGTCCTTTAATGAAAAGTATTGGGACCAGTCTGGAGTAGGGTAGGAGATATCCAAAGAAATTCTGGTAGGGTCAAAGGAGGAGGAAACAGGCACACAGCTACTGTTCTTACTAGTACTGAGTCAGAACATCAGAAAAGAGAAAAGGAGTTGTAATAAAAGCCTTTGCTGATATAGCTACTTCCATAACCAATTACATGGGAGCATCGGGACTTTATAAAACTTTTTACACATGAAATGTTCCCTTTCGCCTGCCTCATAATCATAAGAGAGACACTTGGCAGGCCAAATTTTGAACCATATTACCAAATAAAAGGCAGTTCCATGTATACAAGGATTTTAGTTTGCCCTAAGGTCTTAAATATCCTGTCATGGTAATCCAGTCTACAGGCCCAGTTATGATCCATATTGTGCTCACGTATATCAGATGATTGGGTTTTACACATCTAACAGATTTCTCTCATTAACAGGTGGATAGAAGCATTTCAGGAAGGCACAATATTATAGCAGTATTGGTTTCATCTTTTCTGTGATTCCAAAGAAGTGGAATTTCATCAGAATGGAGTAAAAGCAATTCAAGCATTTTATGAAAATAAACACTGCCAAGATAAATCCAACCAAACACTTCATCAGATATAAGAAATTATTTTGTTAGGTATAAGGAGTTTTTTTAATTAATGTTTGCTTTTTCATGTATGTTATTTATTAAAGTTGTGATGTTTACTTAATGGTCAGAATTGTTTCTGAGATTCACACTGAATTCTAAAGTACCATTTCTTTAGAGACCAGAAAACTTACCTTAATATTATATACAGTGTTAATTATTTGTGACACAGTCCACATCATTTTCTCTGCTTTTACACTGTGACATTTTCACTAGTGACAAATCTTTGTAAGTTAAAAAAAAAAAACACATATCAAGAAGCAAATTTTCACGTGGTGCTTGGTTTAGAAATTAAGATTATCATAAAAATGCTGGTGAAAAATGCATATCTTTGAATTAATAAGTTAGATGAATTTTTTTTAATCTTTCAATGAAAAATATATGGCTAGCTTCTACCTCAGTAACTGTGAAATGAAATTTCAGTAAATTGTCTAAAGTATTTCTACCTTATGTATGTCTTCTGGCATGAGTTAATATTAATCATCAAAGAATTATAACAAAGGAATAGAAATCTGACTTTTATCAAACTGTAAGTAGGAATGAGGATGTTTTCATTTGCAGAGACACAAGTAATCAACTCTATGGGCTTTTCATTAATTGAGTATTTTTTTAAATAGCAAAATATGGCAAGTATTATTTTATATAATATTCCCTGCTATTTTGAGAATTCTCAGCCCAAGTCAGGTATTTATAAGTGTTACATTTCCTATAATGTTGAGCTTTAAAAAAAAAATGAACTGGAATTACCATGTTAGAAAAGCACAAATTCTAAGCCAATATCAACTGAAATTGTATAGTATTCTTTTTCAGGTCTTTTTATACCATTTGTGATGTGACCTTGGTAATAAAAATAACTTTTTTTAACTATCTGTGCACCTACATTGCTAATTCTGGCATACTATTGCTTAATATATGAACCATCTTATGCATAAAATTGTGGATCAACAATAGAAAAATAAAATCAATGGCTGAGGTTGTGGATCAGTGGTAGAGTCCTTGCCTAGGACGTGTGAGGCACTGGGTTTGATACTCAGCACCACATAATAAATAAGTAAAATAAAGGTATTGTGTCCATCTATAACAAAAAAAAATTTAAGAAAAAGAAAAATGAAATCAGCACAGTGATTAAAGTTGTTCCTGATATTCATAATATACATTTTGTCTACTGAGTTTAAATTATAAATTATCTTAAAAGGCAAGGTTATCTATAGACTATATCATTAAAGGGTACAAGAATTTTTTGCTTCATTGTAAAGGATTTTCTAATTCATTGTGATACTGATAGTCAAAAGAATTACATCCTGAATGCCTTCATGGGGCCTTTTAGATGCAAACAAACTAGATCTAGAGTTGGTAGCTATAGTCTTTTCTGGCTATTTCCTGCTATGGCATTGTCATAATCCCTATGCAGCCTTCCACACAATCCTAACATGCTATCCTCCCAAGTATTTTTGTCACATCAGGTAAACTGATATTTCTTTGTAGCTCACTTTAATCAAGATCACATAAATTAAGTTTTCCACCTTAACACCTCTGCATTTTTAGTATATTCTTTTTGGAGGCCAGTGAATGCCTAATAAATATTTCCTTCTGTTGCACTGTCTGGCATTTAGCAATACAACAGATTATTTGGGGTTCTTATTCCTCCTTGAGTTCTTGGCCTTTAAAATTCGGCATAAATCTCAGGATCTAAAAATTATCAGCCGGACTATTCTATCTTTGACATCTGGCTGAATAAAGTACCAGACTAGCCCAGTGTGGTGGCTTGCATCTATAAACCCATCAATTTGGGAAGCTGAAGCAGGAGGATTGTAAATTTGAGGACAGCCTTGGCAATTTAGCAAAGCCCTAAGCAATTTAGCAAGACCCTGTCTCAACATAAAAAATAAAAAGGGCTGGGGGCTGGGGTTGTGGCTCAGCGGGAGAACACTCACCTTGCACATGCAAGACCCAGGGTTCTATCCTCAGCACCACATAAAAATAAATAAGTGGAATAAAGGTATTGTGTCCAACTACAACAAAAGAATTCAATAAATAAATAAAAGGGCTGGGACTATAGCTCAGTGGTTAACCACCCCTGGGTTTAACCTCTTGTACCCACGCAAACACAAACAAAGTAAACATACATAGAGGAGACAAAGCTAGCACAGACTTTAATTACATGTGAAACTCATGTATAACTGTATTCTCCTAGCCATTTTGAAAAATATAAAATAGAAGGCATCAGATTATTCATCCCCATAAAGTAGTTTGTTAAATAGTGTTAGATTCTCTCCCGCCCCACGTATCAGTCCTTGATAACTTACTAAAGATGATCAATTATTATTTATTTAATCTGGCTCACTCAGTGCTAACTAAGAACCCAGTTACTTACAATCTGTTGTAAACTATTTTTTTTTTAATTTTTATTGTTGGTTGTTCAAAACATTACATAGTTCTTGATATATCATATTTCACACTTTGATTCAAGTGGGATATGAACTCCCATTTTTACCCCGTATACAGATTGCAGAATCACATCGGTTACACATCCATTGATTTACATATTGCCATACTAGTGTCTGTTGTATTCTGCTGCCTTTCCTATCCTCTACTATCCCCCCTCCCCCCTCCCCTCTTCTCTCTCTACCCCCTCTACTGTAGTTCATTTCTTCCCCCTTGTATTTTTTTACCTTTTCCCCTCACTTCCTCTTGTATGTAATTTTGTATACCCCTGAGGGTCTCCTTCCATTTCCATGCAATTTCCCTTCTCTCTCCCTTTCCCTCCCACCTCTCATCCCTGTTTAATGTTAATCTTCTTCTCATGCTCCTCGTCCCTACTCTGTTCTTAGTTACTCTCTTTATATCAAAGAAGACATTTGGCATTTGTTTTTAAGGGATTGGCTAGCTTCACTTAGCATAATCTGCTCTAATGCCATCCATTTCCCTGCAAATTCTATGATTTTGTCATTTTTTAATGCAGAGTAATACTCCATTGTGTATAAATGCCACATTTTTTTTTTATCCACTCGTCTATTGAAGGACATCTAGGTTGGTTCCACAGTCTTGCTATTGTGAATTGTGCTGCTATGAACATCGATGTAGCAGTGTCCCTGTAGTATGCTCTTTTTAGGTCTTTAGGGAATAGACCGAGAAGGGGAATAGCTGGGTCAAATGGTGGTTCCATTCCCAGCTTTCCAAGAAATCTCCATACTGCTTTCCAAATTGGCCGCACCAATTTGCAGTCCCACCAGCAATGTACAAGTGTACCCTTTTCCCCACATCCTCACCAGCATTTGTTGTTGTTTGACTTCCTAATGCCTGCCAATCTTACTGGAGTGAGATGGTATCTTAGGGTGGTTTTGATTTGCATTTCTCTGACTGCTAGAGATGGTGAGCATTTTTTCATGTACTTGTTGATTGATTGTATGTCCTCCTCTTGTTGTAAACTATTTTTAAAAACATCTCTTGATAGCTAACATTTTAAAGGAATAAATGATATGGGGTACAGTCTATAAGTGTGGAGAAAGTATAAGTCTCTAGATCCCAAGAATACTATATTTATTACAGATACATGTGTTTCCATGAAACCCTTTTTCAGTGTCTCCTTTTGTTTATAAGGAGAGAGGCAGTTATATATCTAAGCTGAAAAAAGGATGCTGAAAATAATCTAGACAAGATGCCAGCTAAACTAGGGGAAAGACAGCATTCTTGCAAGTATTCCAACCAACAGTCTTCTTTTATATGTAGCAGCTGTAAATGCAGAGGACCATCAGAGTCCAAAGAAAATGGAAAGGTTGTCATGATTTCACTGTCTGAACCTCTTTCCAATCTCTTTTCCTGTTTTCTAATGTAGCCAATATCCTCCTACTGTGCTTTGGCTGCCCAAGATACATACTTCCCTCTTCTCCAACTGAATGCTTGAATATTTAGTAGTTTTTTGTTTTGTTTTGTGTGGGGATTTTTGCTGTTTTATATTTGTTGTATTGGGATTGAACCCAGGGCCTACACATGCTAGACAAGTACTCCATCACTGAGATACGCCCCCCAGCCCCTGTTTGTTCATTTGATTTTGAGACAGGGCTCTCTAAGTTCCCCAGGCTGGACTCAAACTTGTGATCTTCCTGCCTCGGTTCACTGATTTGCGAGGATTACAGGTATGTACCATCCTGCCTAGGCAACTAGCTTTTACTTTTTTTGGGGGGGGGGAGGTATTGGGGATCAAACCCAGGGCCTTGCACTAGGCAAATGCTCTTCCACAGAGCTATATCCCCTGTCCCAGCAGCATTTCTATAAATGAGAACATCAGACAAACCCTTGATTAATCATAATTTATAATGATATTACTAAATGACGAAGACTTTATAGTTCTGTTAACCAAATGTATATTTTATATTTGGCTAGAAGAATACCTAGAAGAAGGGAAAGCCTCCTATTTTAATAATTTAGTTAAAATATAAATATTACCACAGCATGTGTTGTTATTATCTTTGAATATGCTTCCATGTGTAAGGTTTTGAAAAGTTTGAGGTTCATCATAGTCAAATATAGTTACCATGATTTTCAGAGAGATAAACCCTGTTTCTCTTACTGTACTGTACACTCCTTGAAGGCAGATGCTGTATTTATATATTGGTTTCTCCCACAGTATACTTCCTTGGGTCTTTTCAGAGAAAACATTCAACTGGAAAAAGTAGAACAGAATTCTTATCAACAATTCAAACATAACCCTAATTCCCTGTTCTAACTTAGACCATACACTACTCTCTCCTTATCCTGCAAGGCCACGTTTGCAACTGCCTGTTGGGATATCTTCATGAGTCCTCAAGCAGATTAAATTTTGTGTTAACTAACACTGAACTCATTTTCTTCCTATTCAAATCTGTTTATTTTCCTTTGTGATAGAAAGATATCACATGAAGCTCCAGATCTCAAAAATGACTTTGTAATTCCTCTTGTATCCTTTTCCTCCTCATTGTCCTGCTGTTGTTTTTGTATAGGACTGGCCCAAGTCCTTTTAAAAGCAAGCAATGTAGCAATGTAACTCTGTGGGTGAAGCACTTGCCTAGCATGGGAGAGGCCCTGGCTTCAATGCCCAGAACTGAAAAAAAAAAATATTTTTAAAAAACACTTATTTTTCTTCATTGCCTTCATTGTGTGGTCCATTTTAAACACTGCCTGAGCAATTTTTCTAAAGCATAATTCCAGTCTTGATTCATTCCTACTCTTGCAGACTTCAGTGGCATTCCCAGTGGTTCAGCATGGAACCAATCCTCAGGAACCATACAATCCAGCCTGTCTCTGTCCACACTATTTCTTCTTGTTTTCCTTTATACCTCATCCCCATCTTTGCCTGTTTATCCCAGATTTCTCTATAACAGTTGATTCTAGTCCTTTCTCCCTTGTTCAGTTTGAGTAGATTCTCCTCTATGCTCCTTTAGTCTTATAGTTCCTAAACTTTCATATGATTCTTATCACATTCTGTCCTTGAGAGCAACTTTTCTTGTTTGTTAGAGATTGCCCCACCACTTCTGGTATAATGACTTGCATGCAGTTAATAGTGTTTGTTGTTGACATGGATTCCTGTTTATGGATCTCCAGTACTTATCTCCAGTAAGTGTCTCCAGTACACATCATTCTGTTGTCTATGACACTTAAATTTTTTTTTTCAGTTGTAAGTGGACACAATACCTTTATTCTATTTATTTTTATGTGATGCTGAAAATTGAACCCAGTGCCTCATACATGCTTGGCAATTGCTCTACCACTGAGTCACATCCCCAGCCCCTGTCTATGAAACTTTTAATGTAATTTTCTAAAGGAAAATATTGTCTATGAACTTTCCCATATAAGAGATAGTTTCTGCTAGAATTTTGTTTTAAAGATAGAGTTAGTAAAAAACCTAAATATCAAATTCCTTTTCCTTTGGAATAGGAGTTGGTCATAGCATATAAGAACCAATCTTGAAAAACTATTTTTTTATTTGTATTTCTAGAAATACTTTCTACTTAAAGTGACTATAATTTGTATCTTATTGTTCATATACAGATCATTTATAAATAAAAATTAGCATTGTAAGTAATGTTAATATGTATTATATTTATACAAAATAAATCTACTATAATATTACTACTGGTGTGATGTCTTTTAAACCCTACCATTTTTCAGTTACTTTTTTTTTCTTCAGTAATAGGGATTGAATCCAGGGATGCTCAATCACCAGAAGCTACATTCCCAACCCTATTTATTTATTTGAGACAGGGTTTTGCTAAGTTGCTGAGGCTGGCTTCGAATTTTTTATTTTCCTGCCTCGGCTTCCTCAGAGTAGCTAGGATTACAAGTGTGGGCCACCACTCTCCTCTATATTTGTTTTACCTTACATAGATTTCCACCCTGAATCTGTGGCTGCTTTCCTATACTGATCTATGTTAAATGCTGAAGAAATTTCAAGGAGACCTTATCCTAAAGTTTAAACTACACAGTACTTTGAAGACAGGGCGGGGCTTCCTATCACAAGCAGCCACTGTTAGAATGTGAGGTTCTGGTAGTGCCATTTCATTTCCCAAATCTTGAGGCCAGCAGGTATTGATTGTCTCACGTACCTGAAATACACCATCAGAAACTTAACATTCTAATGATATTATTGCTCCATTAGTCATTATTATTTCTTTATGCACAATAGTTAAGTAAACTCTACTATTTCTTTACTCCCTGATTCTGCCTCAGATTGTTATATTAAGGGAAATTTAAATATCTGGGATACAGACTCGTTTGTTCTCTAATAGAATGTAATGTAAGAGCTTTTAGCGGAATCCAGTTTTCCAGAAATTAGAAATAGAACTGCATAAATCCTAGCCGGTTAATTTTATTACCCAAATCTGAAACATTGACCCAAAAATGCTTCAATAGATTACATTTGGCAAACACTATGCTAAAGGGCGCACATCACTTGTAAAAGTGGCTGATGACAAGCAGATCTGGCGAGCCATTTCCCTCCAAGCCGACAGGGGGCGGTCGACTCTCAGGGGCGCTGCTCCACTCTCCAGTCTCTCCGCTCCACCTAGGGAACGTCACGACCCCCTCTCGCTGCTTCTCCACGTCGTTATTGCGCAGGCGTGGATTGGAGAGATCACGGCCGAGCCGAGGGAGGGGTCACGAACTCTGACCCCCCACCAAAAACACAAACCCAGAAAGCTGTTTACCCCTACTTCGCCTCGGTTCCTTACTTCCTTCAGCTTTCTCCAACCCTCCTCCCGGGGCGTCTCCCCACCCAGCTGCCGCCGCAGCGGGACTGTCGGGTCGGCGCCCGACTGAGGAGTTAGTGCAACGGAGAGACGCGGGTAAGAAGTGCCGGGTGGGGGGACAGGGCCGTGGCGGCGCCTGGGAAGGGGTCTGGAGTGCCCCTTTATCCCAACTGCCAACGGACGCAGCCCTAGCGCGTTCGCACTGCCTGCGGTCGCCGCCCGGCCCTGCCGATCTGTTCGGAGTGCCGCGGCGGGCTGCTCGGGTCGGGCCGCGGGTGCGAGGAGTGGCCGGAGCGTCGGGGCCCCCAGAGAGGCTGAGGCCGTAGTCGCGGCGGGACGCGGCGTCGGGCTAGAGGCCGGGGCGGCCGGGCGCGGGGACTGCAGGCGAGCGGCGCGGTGCACACCGCTCTCTCTCCCGCGGCACCTCTGACCTTTCACCTACAGGAAAAACTTCCGTCTCGGCGGCGCCACCGCCGCCGCTTTCCCCGCCCCGGGAAGCCGAGGGCGCATGGCAGCGGCGGGCGGGACGCTGGAGAGGTGCATCTCCTTCTCTGGGCCTGGAACCCTTTCTCCGTGGCCGCGGACTGATTCCAAGCTTACACAGTAAAGACAGAATGGCGCTCTCCACTTTCACTTTTCTCTCACGACAAATAGAGGCGAGAGTAGTCTCTGCCTTTGGACCTCTGAGTTTTAGAAAAAAACCGGAATGGCCCAGGGTCCTCGCTACAGTGGACATGTCCAAGCTACTAGTAGCTCTTTTGTTAAGAACTCTGCCTCCAACTCACGCAAACATCACTTTATGAAATACAAATGTTGCCAACTCGCCCTGTAACCTTCAGTAAGTAGGTCAGCGTGTAAAGTAACTGGAAGAGAAAAGCAGGCTTGAAGTTAAGGTCTTTAGGGCTTTTGCTTCCCCGGAAGTTGTAAGTATACCTCGGATTTTGAGGTTATTTTAGCATTGTCTACTTGTGTGTTGGGTGATGCACGGTTGATTTTGAATTTAGTTTATATATGCAGTTGTTGGATCTGAAAGAGAGATTGTGGATCAGTTCAACTCAAGACAATGAAAGGAAAAAGAACTTTGGGGTCTTTGAAATTTGCACTTGGGGAGACACATATTCAAATAGCTCTGAATCCGTGTTTCAAGGAAGCTGGGCACTTACGTGAGTTGTTGAATGTTGAAAAAACAAGGGCTTGATGAACTACAAAGATACAAAAAGGAACATATATGCTTAGTAAAAAAGCCCATAAAACAAGGGTCTAATAATATTTTGGTATGCATCTTAAATCTGTGAGTATAATGTAATTTTCCAGTTGTTCTGGTCATTCCAGAGTCTTGTGGTCAAAGTATGGAGGTGACCAAAGTTCACATTCCTAAGCAGCAGCTTGAGTCCTGCTTCCTTTATGGCTTCCACACCAATTTTGAAAGATCTTAACAGTTGCTTTTATTGTATTAACAAAATTTTTTCTGTTTGTTATAAAAAGTATCACGGGAAGGGGCTGGGGCTGAGGCTGGGGCTCAGCGGTTGCATACTTGCCTAGCCTGTGTGAGGCACTGGGTTCTATTCTCAGCACCACGTATTTAAAAAAAAAAAAAAAAACAACTAAAAAAAAAGTACTATTTGAACCCTGGGCCCCAGGTGCACACAGGTGTAATTCCAGCTCAGCTGCTCTGGAGACTGAGGAGAATCAGGAGTTCAAAGCCAGCCTCAGCAAAAGTGAAGCACTAAGCAACTCAGTGATGCCCTATCCCTAAATAAAATACAAAATAGGGCTGGGAATGTGACTCAGTGGTCGAGTGCCCCAGAGTTCAGTCCCAGCTATCCAAGGGGTGGAGGGTATCACATGAAATGTAACTCATTTCATTATTCATTGTAGAACATTTTGGTATCTTAAGGGTTTTGAGGAAGACACAAGTCAGTGTTTCTGAGAAACCTGTTGATGGTGTGTGCCACACAAAGTATATAATGTCTATCCAAGGGAAATAAGAAAGACTAAAGAAAAAACAGCATACAATAAGTAATGGTATATGTATGAATTTTTTGCCTTTATTATTGAGTCATATGACCTATAGTCTTTTAAAATATTTTAGGAACCATCTTTAGAAAATTGCAACTCTATATAAAAATTTTACATGTTAGTAATTAATGGAAGTCTCTTCCTGAGTCCTTGTTAACAATCTTACTGTACACAATGAATGCTACACCAATCGAGACATATTGGGTAAGACAGGTGTGGTGGCACATGCCTATAATTTCTGTTACTCTAGAGGCAGAAACAGGATCACAAGTTTGAGGCCAACATGGACATCTCAGTGAGACCCTGTGTCAAAATTAAAAGGGCTGAGAGTGGGCTGGGGTTGTAGCTTAGTGGTAGAGCACTTGCCTCGCATGTGTGAGGCACTGGGTTCAATCCTCAACACCACATAAAAATAAATAAAGATATTGTGCCCATCTACAATTTAAAAAAAAATTTTTTTTTTTAAAGGTTGAGAGTATAGTTAAGTGGGAGAACACTTCTAGCATTATTTTATGGCTCTGGGTTAATCCCCAGTACCACAGGAAAAGGGCAAAAAGTAAAAAGCAAGAAAAAAATTGGGTAAAAAAGTGTTGGAACTAAATCTCAAAGGTCAAGTTGAATTTAAATGAGGGAAGAGGAAATCAAAATGGTATATTCAGGAATAATAGAAATCCCCCTTATCTGGGGTTGTTCTTTCCATGGTTTCAGTTATATATAATCAACTCCCAAAATTTTGCCTCAAGAATTCCTAAGTTGGGGTTCTTGGGCTGGTTTTTTGAAAATTATAGCACTTAAAATGGTTTGTAGTATGAATGAATGTGAACTTGGGTTTTTCTGCTGGGGGAAACCTTAACTCCATCAGATTTTCAAAGGGACCCATTCCACCTCCACAAAAGAAAAGAGTTGTTATTTTATATCATATTTTCAAATCTTACAACAACATACCACACAAATAAGTTTTGCATAATATATACCAAATTGAAATAGTTTTCTTCAGGATATTTCTGTCCCTTAAAAATCTGATATGCTATTTTCTATATAGTATATATTTTTTACGCACTATGTTCGATTCTCTCCCTTCTTTGCTTCTTTCCATTCTAGTTGTGGTCTACTAAATTAATTTACCCATCATAAACAGGTCACAACACAAAGATTGCAAAATAGTGCTTTGGGTGATAGTAGCCTATATTGAGTATGGGAGTGGGACTGGAAAGAATGGGGACAAGGAGCAGATGTTAGGAAAATAAATTAACAGTATTAGATACAGAAGTTGAGTCAAATAGCAATGTTAAGTTTCCTAATCTGAATGGAAAAAGATGGCACCATCTGCATCATAGGCTTTTTCTTTTTTAATCTATTTCTGTGGGAAAGATGTGAAGGTAACTGAACAAGGGATGATGTAGGTTTCTGTGCCTTCTGTTAATTAGCTCTGGAGTAGTAAAGACAGCATTCTCATGTGTTTTGCTTTCTCTCTCAGGCTGGGAAAAACACTTATCCTTCAGTAACTCATGTCTCTTCTAATAGATTACCTGGGACCTCCTCTTTTAGGGTTGATCATCTTTAACACTACTCCCATTCATTTAGGGAGCACTTTGTTAATTCAGTACTTTTCATGGAATAGTGAGCTAAGTAAAACTTTTTTTTTGGTACCAGGGATTGAACCCATGGGTGCTTAACCACTGAGCCACATCCGCAGTCCTTTTTATTTTTTATTTTGAGACAGGGTCTCACTAAGGGCCTCTCTAAGTCACTGAAGCTGACTTCGAACTTGAGATCCTTCTGCCTCAGCTTCCCGAGCTCCTAGAACTACAGGTGTGCACCACTACACCCAACAATAAACCTTTTTTCTTTACAACTTATCCAAATATGGGTGTTCTGTTTTGCAACAGAAGCAAGACTAGGTGATGATACCATATTTTATTTACTTCTTTGTTTTCTGTTCACCCACCAATACATAAATGTAACAAGGGGAAGATGTGTTTGTTTTTGTTGTTGTTTAATATTTTTTTTTAGTTGTGGATGAACCTGTATTTTTATTTATTTGCTTATTTATATGTGGTGCTGTGGATTAAATCCAGTGCCTCACACATGATAGGCAAGTGCTCTGCCACTGTGCTACAGCCCTAGCCCTGATATGTTTAAGATCCTCTCCTGTATCCCCATCTCCTAGAAAATTTCCTGGCCTATAAAATGTGCCCAACGAGTATTTGTTGAATGCAAGACTGTAGAATAAATTGTTGGATAATAAGTTTGAACATTTTTAAAGTTCTTGATGCGCAATGGCAAATTACTTTTCTAGGAAGGTTAAAACAGTTTAGTTTTCTACCAGCTATCTGTAAAGAATACCTGTTTTGCTTCATCTTTTGTGCTGAATTAGTCTTGGAAAGTAAGTATTGATCTACTGATTCCCTGGTATCAGTACCATAGTACAGAGAAAAGCCATTAGCAAAGACATAGCAGTATGAAACAACATGGTTAAACTCAAGGAATTACAATGATATATACAGCTAGAATGTGTAGTTTAATAAATGACACCTCAGATCCTTATAGATAAGGGAAATCTGTGAAGAATATTAAGAGTATTGGGGATTGAACCCAGGAGTGCTATGACTTCTTTTTATTTTTTGAGACAGGATCTTGCTAAGTTTCTGAGGGTCTTGAAAGTTGCCCAGGCCGGCCTTGAACTTGTGACTCTCCTGCCTCAGCTTCTTGGGTTGCTGGCATTACAAGCATGCCCCACTGAGCCCAACAAGATCTATATGCCAGAGCAGTCTGGCTGCAAAGTATTCAAGTAGCAGTTAGCTGAACCATATGAGGCTTTGAGGTCAAGAAACTTGGAGACTAGATTGGTTATAATTTGTCTATTCTTGTGGACACAAGTCATCCATGTTGATGGTAGAAAAGGGACATTATGGACTGGGGTTTTGGTTCAGAGGTAAAGCACTTGCCTACCATGCGTGAGGCACTGGGTTCTATCCTCAGCACCACATAAAAATAAAATAAAGATAATTAAAGAAAAGAAAAGGGACATTACAGGCGTGTATCACCTTCTGAGTAGCTGGGTTCATAGATATGCTTTTTTCAGAGTGCTAGAACATCAACAGTGTCCCAGAGATCTTGCTAAATTACTCATTATAACTAGCATACACACACACATACACACACACACAAACGAAATACGTATTTTCATGTTCATTTGATTTTTTTTTCATTAGATTTTTTAAAAATTCTTTATTATCTTCATTAACAATAATTTACTTAAGTTTTCCCTAGATACAATTAAAAACTGTGTCTCTGTGTTATTGAGTTCCCATTGATGAACCTCCTCATTTTTTAGCTTTTCTTTGAAACTGTAGATAAAATTGGTTCTTTTCTTACTCTAACAGTAGTTTTTCCCCATAAAGAAAATTCAGTATATCAGGGCAATTGGTAATCTTTGATGTCCTTTGTTACATGAGAAAGTATAATAGCAAGGTCTTAAATATCAAGTCTTCAAGGTTTTGGGGGTGGGGGTTACTGGACATTGAACCCAAGGTCTTGCCTACATGTTCAACCACTGAGATACATACCCAGCCCCCCTTTCTTTTATTTAATAATTTTTTAGTTGTCAATGGACCTTTATTTTATTAATTTATATGTGGTGTGTGCCTCACACATGCTAGGCAAGTGCTCTACCACTGAGCCACTACTCCCGCCCCTCCTTTTTATTTTTATTTTTATTTTTTTTAAGACAGAGAATTTTTTTAATATTTATTTTTTAGTTTTCAGTGGACACAACATCTTTATTTTTATGTGGTGCTGAGGATCAAACCCAGCGCCCTGCACATGCCAGGCAAGCACTCTACCGCTTGAGCCACATCCCCAGCCCTTATTTTTATTTTTTTTTTAAATTAATTTTGTCCCATAGTCTTACTAAGTTGTTCAGGCTGACCTCAAATTTGTAATCCTGTGACAGCCTCCTGGGTAGCTGGGATTATAGTCATGCACCCCTGCATCCAATCAATCTTCAAGTTTTTAGTATTGAGAATTTCAAAGCTGCCTTACCATCACTACTTATGCCCTTTTACCAATTAAAGCAGGGAGGAGTCTGGTATGTTTATCTTGGGGAAATTTCTGAGAATTCTCTAGAAACTTTGGAGATTATCTAATACAACATACCTCTTAAATTAAAGTTATTATTTACTAAAGAACTCAGAAAGCAAGAAATTAAAGGACCTTGATCTAAATGAAGCCAAAAACAATATTTAGTATTTTATTAGGGGTTTCATCCCCCATCCTCACTTCTTTTTGAGATTTCTCTAATAGAGAAAATTGGAATAAATAGCAAATTAAGTTTTTGAGTAGTTTAGTGGTGTTCTTTTATCAGTAGTAGAAGCAAATTAAAGTGATTGCCTGGCCATTCTGGAACTACCCAGTCCCAGTATATGAAAGTGAGCCCCAAGATGCCATGAGATAGATGATCCAGGATTTCACAGAGAGCAGTCAGTTGAGGGACTTGAAGAAGGCTGATCTTAAGCTGTAGCAGGACCAGTTGGATCTGCATAATTTGGGTCAGAAATAGGGGTGTATATTGGTTCAAACAGAAGTGACTTCATCCAAACTGGAAATTACCTGGCCTTTTAAGCTCTTGTCAAAGAGTCAGGTATATTTATGGTGCTAGGGACCAGTTGTAAATTTCTACATACCAGACTCTAATGGTCTTATGTATAATTTGATGGAAAACTGCAGGAAAAACTGATTAAGGTTACTCTGGGGCAGTCATGGGATTATGAGTTAGGGTGGCTACAGTCATGTCAGGCTGAATTCATACAGTCAGTAGCATGTCTATGCTAGTCTTCATCATTTGAGAAATGGGCCTTCCAAATATGGAAGCTGCCTATTCCTTCCAAAAATGGAGGCTGCCTATTCCAGTACTACCTTTTTTCCTGGCTTACCTAGTGATTAATCCAAGACATAAGCTCATAACTTAGACTGGGCTAATCAGAATCCATTACTAGGACTTTAAAATTGAAATAAGAATACTTTTCATTTCATTGAAATAAGAATACATTTCATTCTTTACTACAAATTTGAAAATTACCAACATAGAAACTGACAATAGAGAAGAAGATACTTGATTGTATCTTGAGACCCTTTTTCTAGTTTTCTCCAAGGTCAGCTCTGCTTGTTATCCTAACAATGATTATTTCGTCTCTCTCCCAGCCCTCAATTTTTATTTTATTTTTTTATTTTTTTTTTTTATTGTTTTTAGTGACGCAGCCACATCAATGTTTTTTTTTTTTTTTTGCATTATAATTCTTAATACACATATATACCACAATTTTTGTATCTCTGTATATAAAGTATGTTGACACCCCAATTTTTTCTTTTTACATCTTAGCACAATTGGGCTGGGATTGTGACTCAGAGGTAGAGCGCTCACCTAGCGGAAGGCCCTGGGTTTGATCCTCAGCACCACATAAAAATAAATAAATAAAATAACGGTATTGTGTCTAGCTACAACTAAAAAATAAATATTTTTTTAAAAAGTCTTAGCACAGTTGTTATAATTGAAATGATATTTGAAATTCAGGCTTTCCTATTTATACACTTACTTAAGTAAGCAAGCAATAATCGTGTAATTCTTACATTTAGGCAAATTTTAAAGAAATACTTATTCAGTGAAAAATAAGTTACCCTCTTGGAAGTGGTCATTATATCCTTTTTTCTTCCTTTTTTTTTTTTTTTTCTTTTTGCAGAACTGAGGACTGAACCCTGGGTAACCATTTTCTTATGTTTCCTTCCAGGTATAGTTTTGTTGTTGTTGTTCTTTATGGGATATATTCATAATTATTTATGTCTCCAGATACTGGGAAATGGATAGAAATAACTAAACATTTGGAGCTTAGTAATGGGTAGAAACTGGGAAAGATCTGAGGTATGTGGTAGAAAAAAGTCTAGGTTGCCTTGAAAAGGCTTGATAGAAATATGGATATTTTATATTACAGAGGTGAGGATTCAGGAAGAAAAGAGGAAAGCTGTAGAGAAAGTTTCTCTCATCTTGGAGATAAGTCATGATCAGATGGTTGATAGAAATGTGAACATTAAAGGTGTTTCTTGTGAAGTCTCAGATGGAAATGAGGAACATGCTGGACACTGAAGGAAAGATGATTCTTGTTATAAAGTGACAACTTGGCTGAATTGTGTTCTAGTGTTTTGTGGAAGGTAGAATTTGTAAGAGGTGAACTGGGATGCATACATGAGAATATTATTAAGCAAAATATTGAAGGCACAGTCTGTTTTTTCCTTGCTGCTTATAGTAAAGTTTAAGAGGAGAGATAAACTGGAAAAGGTTTTATTTATTTGTTTCCCTACTGTACTGAGGATTGAACCCAAGGGTATTCCATCACGGAGCTTTGTCTCTAGGCCTTTTTTATTTTGAGACAAGGTGTCAGTAAATTGCCTCAGATGACCTTGAATTTATGATCTTCTCCTTTTAGCCTCTGGAGTTGGTGGGTTTACAAGCATGCACCACCACACCCAGCAAAAAAGGAATTGGTGGGCTTGGAGTGTGGCTCAGTGGTGGAGCGCTTGCCTCGCATGTGTGAGGCACTGGGTTCAATCCTCAGCACCACATAAAAATAAATAAAGGTATTGTGTCCATTTACAACTAAAAATTGTTTTTTAAAAAAGGATTTGGTAAGGAAAAGGAAATGATATCTTGAAGATTTGGAAAATTCTTAGCTTATTCCTACAGTGAAAAATATGAAAGTGGGAGCTAGAGGTATTGTTCATGGTAGAGCACTTGTCATGTATGTATGAATCCCTGGGTTCTATCCCCAGTAACTCCCCCAACCCCCAACACACAGAGATCCATAAAGCATGTTATGGAGCAATTGTCAAGATTGTGCCTGAGGATTATGGCTTAGTGGTAGAGCACTTGCCTGCAGTGTGAGGCACTGGGTTTGATCCTCAGCACTACATTAAAAAAATACATAAAGGTATAGTGTTCATCTATATCTAAAAATGCTTTTAAAAAAAAAAAAAGGATTGTGCCTGAACAACCATCTTTCAAGAGATTGGGGTTATATGACTTATAGATCCAGCAGCCATTTCATTGAAACTTGGAATAGCATAGACATATGATTATCCATGAAAGATCTGCAGAGGACTCTTGTCTTTGGCTTCCATGAACTGCATGGGAGACCAGTAGAGTTGTTGAAATGCTACCAATCTTAGACTCAAGGGGACAGTGATGAGATGAAAAAGAAAGACTATTGGACTTCTGAGATTGCAGAACAGACTAGTATAATTGTCTAGCTACAAACATTGTTGTCTTTTTATTAAAAGGGAAGAATGACACCAAGGGTGTCTCAGAGGTTGTCAAGGCTACCTACACTATCACAACAGCTCAGAAGGAACTATTCCTAGAATGCTGGGGCTGTCTCCTCCTCTGATGGTTCCAGAGAAGTTAGGGCTACTCCTGTTCAATCTAGTAAGAGAGAGTTGAATAATCAAGCTAAATATTGAATATTGCTTTTAGCACAACTAATTAAAACTTAGGATATTCTAAGTAATTAAAAGAAAAAAGCAATTCAAGGCTGGGGCTGGGGCTCAGTGATAGATAATATGCTAGTCTGGCATGTGTGAGGCATTCATTGGTTTGATCCTCAGCACCGCATACAAATAAATAAAATAAAGGTATTATGTCCATCTACAACTGAAAAAAAAAAGATAAAAACAATTCAGACAATTTGGCAGCTAATAGTAATTATATTTGGAGAATATTAGTAAATATATGACAAACAATGTATAAGATAAAATCACAGAGTTTTTGAATCTTGACTGTAAAATGTAGAGAAAATGCAAAGTTGAAGTCAAGCCATTGATGTTTCAGTCTCTCAAAATAATTTGGAGACAGTTATGCATTAAATTCAAGTTAACCTTAATTTGAAGTCAAGCCATTGATGTTTCAGTTTGTCTCTCTCTTTTTTTTTTTCTTTCAGTTTCTCAAATTTATTTGGAGACAGGAATTAAATTCAAGTTAACCTTAATATGTATAGAAAATTGCTACTAAAGAAGAGTTGCAAAATTCTAGAGATATTGTGTGTGTGTGTGTGTGTGTGTGTGTACATACAATACCTTTATTTATTTTCATGTGGTGCTGAGGATCAAACCCAGGGTCTCTTTCGCACATGCAAGGCAAGCGCTCACTGCTGAGCCACAACCCCAGCCTGGGAAATTTTTTAATGTATTGAATCAACTATCAGTTTTTATAAATTTTTTTATAAAATATTGATAAAAGAACTATCAGGTTTGTTCACAGGTTTGCCTTTGTTTAAGTTAATAAACTACAACTCAAAGTTCTGTCTAGTCTATTTGAAAAGTAAATTGTTGGTGCTGGAATAGTTTTGTCAATAGACATTTCAGAACATGCAAAGCAGAAAGTCACCAGCTGATAAGATGTTTAGCAGTTGTCAAAACAAGACCAATCTTGTCTATTCTCTTCTACTTCCACCCACCCCAACTGAGTTACTTTTAAGCAAATCTTAAGTTTATAAATTTCCCCATAAATGTGTTTTTATGGGTATCATTGTATAAAAAGTATGTGTCTTTTATTTTTGGCAGGTCATTTTGACAATTAGATCATGGCAACCATAGAAGAAATTGCACATCAAATTATTGAACAACAGATGGGAGAGGTACGTCTAGGTAACAGTTCATTGACTAACTCATCAAAATTTTATTATTTATGCTAAATGTATATGCTAAGTTCTGAAGGTACAAAGATAAATTATACCCCCAACTTTAAGATAGCTTTTCAGTCTTGTGAGAGTTAGTTGAATAATCAGTCACAATATAGTATAAGAATATGATAAGATAGCTGTGTAGTGTCCTGGAGAGCACAAAAGAAAAACAGCTAATGGAGAGTGTAGAGTTGGTGAGGACCTAACCAGGGGATGCATTTTGGAGGGTACAAAATCTGAGGTCAGTCTTGATGGACCTCTAAGAATTATTCTATGTCAGTATAGACAGTATTGATGACTTTTTTTTTTTCTTTTCCCTTGTATTGGGAAGGAATTGAATCCAGGAATGCTCTGCCACTGAGCTGTATCTCCACCCTCTTTTATTTTTTAAATTTTGGGACAGAGTCTTACTAAGTTGCCCAGGCTGGCCTTTAACTTGCAGTTCTCCTGCCTCACCCTCCTGAGTAGCTGGGATTACAGGCATGTACCACCTCACCTGGCTACAAATTTATTTTTAAATGGTTTTATCCTATTCTTTAGCAAAAGGTACCTATTAAATGATGTATTTTGTGGCAGTTATTTTGGCTCATTATTCAGTCAAATATGGGGTTTTTTTTTAAATTCTGATTTGTTATATATGACAGCAGAATGCAATTCAATTTATATTACACAAATAGAGCGCAGTTTTTCATGTCTCTGGTTGTATACAAGGTAGAGTCATAACATTCATGTTTTCATACATGTACTTTGGATAATGATGTCCACCTCATTACCCTATCTTTTCTACCCCCATGCCCCCTCCTCCTTTTTTCCCCTTTACCCTATCTAAAGTTTTGTTGTTGTTTTGCGTGTATGTGGTGCTGGGGATTGCCTTGTGCGTACGAGGCAAACACACTACCAACTGAGCTGTATCCCCAGCCTTCTAATGTTGTTTTTTAAGTAACAAGAATAATATTAGCATTTCAGACCTCAGAAACATGCTTCAGAACTTACTCTTACCCCTGCCCCGACCCCTTCACTACTCATGTCCTCCCTTTAGCAGGGTAATCTACCTGCTAACCCGAGGTACCCAAGAAAACCCAGTCTCAGTCTAAGCCTATAAGATGAGTCAGGGTAATTGATTTTGTCCCCAATTAACATAAAATCCAGAAATAACCAAGTTATAACCAACTGTGATAACACTTATCTTTAATAATACCTAGTATATATTTAAGGGTAGATTGTGTTAGAAAGACAAAGTAAATGTATCCATAATTCCACAAAAAATACACCATAACCATATTTCAGTATGGTATAATACTGGTGACATTGGTAAGATTCAATGTCCTTATATAAATTTTTTAATATTGATAATGAAATTGATTAAAAATTAAGTTGAAGCCTCCTTAGGATATACTACCTGTAAAAAATGACTGGCCTGGGAGATATTAAATCTAATCAGTTGATTTTTATAAATTGATCAACACAAGTTCATTACAAGGTACAAATAATAATTGACTAGTACAAAAATATAAAAATGTTTATAATGACATAAGACAAATTAGTTTCTTTTTATTTCTCCCGACCCCAGACTGGCTTCTCCATATTATAGATGTATTTTTGTTAATACTAGTGCTATATCTGTTCTACAAATGCTGCAACGTACGCAGATACCCTGACAGATAATGATTGTTTTGCTATAAGGGATCCATGTTCAGAAATCAGAGAATGGGGCTGGGGATGTGGCTCAAGTGGTAGCCTGCGCTCGCCTGGCATGCGTGCGGCCCCGGTTCGATTCTCAGCACCACGTACAAACAAAGATGTTGTGTCCCCCGATAACTAAAAAATAAATATTAAAAAATTCTCTCTCTCTCCTCTCTCACTCTCTCTTTAAAAAAAAAAAAAAGAAAGAAAGAAAGAAATCAGAGAATGGCCTGTGGTAGGATATGTTTTTAGGTTTTATTCAGAGTACATGGCTCATTACTCCCATGGGTTTTGTAACACTTTGGGCTTCATGTAGGCCTCAGAAAACAAAGTCTCATTCTATGACTTTCTTCTACCCTCCTTTTGCCTACTCTTTTTTTTTTTTTTTTATTCCCCAATGCAAGCCATAGAAATAAATCTGTTTTGCAGCTGGCATAAAAAAAAAGTTATCTGATAAGACCCTAATTACAGAAGGGGTCCTGCACCATACCCCCAAGAAAAGAATGCTCTTTTGAAAACCCAAAAACCTTGCTGGGTTTCCCCACTCATTCTGTTAGTATTAGATAATACCCTTTTTGTCCAATCATATTTTGACATGATTATGTCATGCTTGTACAATGAAGTCTCTATAAAACTCCAAAAGATAGAACTGAGGTTGTGGCTCAGTGGTAGAACACTCGTCTGGCATGTGTGAGACACTGGTCCATCCTCAGCACCAGCACCACATAAAAATAAATAAATGAAATTAAGGTATTGTATCCATCTACAACTAAAAAAAAAAAAAAAGTTGTTGGTTTTTTGTTGGTGGTGGTGTTTTTTTTTTTTTTTTTTTTTTTAATAAAGAAAAGCTTAACATAGAGCCTCACAAAATGGCAAACAAAAATTCAACTTCACATGCCAGAAGAATGTTTTATCCCAGCTCTATGGGGACAAAAGCTCCTTCATTCAGGACCTTTTTATACTTTACCTTTTATATCTCTTCATCTGGCTTCTTATTCCTGTCCTCTAAAACATTCTTTATGATAAACTGATAAACATGTTTCCCTGAGTTTTACAAGCTATTGCACAAATTAATCAAACCTAAAGAGGTCATAAATACCCAAACTTAAACTCCCTGCCAGAAATTACAGAGGATGCCCAGACATGAGGTTTTCAAGTTCAAGGCCAACCTGGATAACTTGGTGAGAAATAAAACTTCTGTCTCAAAAAAAGAGGTTTCTTTTGGGGCGAGGGTGGGGTGGGGTGGGGTGGAGAGCTTGGGTTGTAGCTCAGTGATAGAGCACTTGCCTAGCATGAGGCCTTGGAATCAATGCCTAGTACTAGAGGGGGGAAGAGTACCTAGACTTCTGACTAGATCTAATTTGGGAATAGTGTTAGATGAAGTCTGAAGCCTCAACCTATGGGATATAACGCTATTTCAGGGTAGATTGTGTTAGAATTTAAATAAATTAGAAGACCCCCAGTTGATGTCTACTGCAAAACTGCCTACTTGCTAGTGGGGAAAAATCCTCTCATCTTTTCAGGTCACAAGTCTTCTATGTTGATAGTGATATAAGAATTTTTCAAAAATCCCTCAAATACTGCTTTTCCTAGACACACAGTACCATCATCCAGATGTTCTCAAAGTATCATCTAGGGACCTTTTCACAAAGGCAGCAAGGTCAAAACTGTTCTCATAATAGTACTAAAATATTATTTATCTTATCTTTATTGTTCTTTCACAAATATACAGTAGAAGTTTTTAGAAGCTACATGATGTGATATTATCCTGTGATGAAATGTGTCAACATTTGTAAGATGTATATTATTCACTGAACCAGTGTTTTCCAAGTGAACAATGCAATGCATATTGTTACAAAATTGTGCATGCATAAGGATCCATTCAAATTGTAGAATAGACCAGTGGATTTTACGATATTACAGTGAACCTCTGAGAAGTCAGCCCTTGTCAAGTTTTGGTGTTATATCAAAGAACAGTTTCCAGGCTGGAGTTGTAGCTAAATGGTAGAGTCCTTGCCTCTATGAGACACTGGGTTTGATCCTCAGCATCACATAAAAATAAATTTTAAAAAGTTAAAAAAAAAAACCTTTAAACAAACAGAAAAACAGTTTCCACAGTTTGAGAAGGCTATAAAAATACCATGCTCCACTTATATACTGAATGTAAGACTGTGCTTGCTTTATATATTTAATCCAAACAACATATTTCAACAGACTGAATGAAGAGGCAGACATGAAATTCCAAGTTCTATTAACCAGACATAAAGAATTTGCAAAAAATGTAAAATAGTGCTATTCTGTCTATTAAATACTGTTTGGAAGATAAACTTATTTTTCATAAAAATCTGAGCTGTTGCTCAGATCTCACCTTATCTTGCTTTGTTTTTCTTCATAGTAATACCTACAATATTATAATTTTTTTGTATCTTTTTACACTGAAGTAAAAGCTTTATGAGGGCAGAGATTTTTGTTTCATTCTCTGCTATATCCCCCCAGAATTCAGAACAACAAATTTATGTTTGTCTAAATTAATGTGGGAAAGAAGAGGGAAAAAGGAATCAAAATAATATAAGGTCAAATAATTTACTGTCATACCAAAACAATAAGGTCAAATGATTTACTATCATACCTTTATCTGTTTGTTTCCATAGGGTAAAATGGAAGTAGAATTGCTAGTTTAAAAGGTTTATAGTGGTGGCTTTTCTAGCTTTGAGAATATAAGAAAATTGTATCACTAAGAAAAACAAAATATTATGCTGAATCAATTATTAATTTAACCTGATTGTGTTAGATTGTTACAGAGCAGCAAACTGGGCAAAAAATCCAGATTGTGACAGCACTTGATCATAATACACAAGGCAAGCAGTTCATTCTGACAAATCACGATGGTTCTACTCCAAGCAAGGTCATTCTGGCCAGACAAGATTCCACTCCAGGAAAAGTTTTCCTCACAACTCCAGATGCAGCTGGTGTTAACCAGTTATTTTTTACAACTCCTGATCTGTCTGCACCACATCTCCAGGTAAATAACTGTAGAAGTATCTCCCTTTTACACTTATAAAAAATTAAAAAGCTTAAATTAAAGTCCTGCCATAAAGACTTCAAATATATGCATATTATGTAGAGTATAATATTGTGTAAATTGTGTTCAGAGTGTCTGTGGTGACTGCTTTTTCCTGTGGGCCATTGTACTTTCACTCATAACCCTCCCTCACACCCAGATATTTTGGGCAGTTCTTAGTTATATCCGGAAGATCCATTCTAGCTAGTTTGGCTAGGGAGCAATTTAATAATGAATACAGTTCTAGGCCAGGTTTCTAAGAATAACTATTAGAGCATGCTACAAAATTTGGTTCTGAGAGTCCCCTCCAACTTCTGAGGTTCAAAGTAGACACTGTCAAATTCAGGAACAACTTTTATAGCTGTGGTGTCTGGAACCAGGCTTCCTGTGGTACTCATAGCAAGCTGCCAGATCAAGAACTAGGAAGTGTTGCTGCTGGCTTCAGCATTGTTCCTACTTTCTTGTCAACCACACCTTCATTGACATAACAAGCAATCCATTAATTGTCTGCTTTTACTCTCACACCTTTACCTGTTTGTTTCTATAGAGGATAGAATTTCACGGAAGTAGAATTGATAGTTTAAAAGGTTTATAGTGGTGGCTTTAACTTTGACGGTTTCTTACTTGTTTTTGATGGCCTTGACAGTTTTGAGGTGGGTATAGTTTTGTGTGGAAAAGATTATGGGAGTTAAATGCCAGTTCATCATTTATCAAAAGTACTTACTGCTGGGAGCGGTGGCACAACGCCTGTAATCCCAGCAGCTCAGGAGGCTGAGGCAGGAGGATCTTGAGTTCAAAACCAGACTTGGCAACTCATTGAGGCCCTAAGCAACTCAGTGAGACCCTGTCTCTAAATAAAACATAAAAAAGGGCTGGGGATGTGGCTCAATGGGTAAGTACACCTGAGTTCAATCCCCAGTACCAAAAAAAAAAAGTATTTGTTGTCAATGTAATATGGATGGTGAGATAAACTTGATCACCTGGCTGAAGTGCTGTTATGTCATGTTTCTTCATTGTAAAGTTACTGCTTTTTTAAAAAAAAATTGGGCTTGGGGATGTGTCTCAAGCGATAGCGCGCCGGCCTGGCATGCGTGCGGCCAGGGTTCGATCCTCAGCACCACATACAAACAAAGATGTTGTGTCCGCCGAAAACTAAAAAAAATAAATATTAAAATTTTTAAAAAATCAATTTTTAAAATAAAGATCATATTGGAACTTGCCTACTTTATGGATTCTCTCTGAGGAAAATAAAAGAGAAACAGATGTAGGTTACAGTTCCCCTAGACTTAGAAGATTTGATTCAAATATGAGCAGTCCTTTTAACTTCTTTGTATTAAAATAATAGCCTCTAAAAGATAAGCACCATTTGTGATCAGTATGCCATTAAGGAAGTGTGATACTTGTTATAGGTCCTTTCAGAGGACATCTACTAGCAGAAATTTTTGTTCACCTGTTATTACTTTTTTTTTTTTTCTTTGATGGAGTCTCACTGTGTTGATTAATCGGGCCTCCAGCTCCTGATCGTTCTGCCTCAGCCTTCTTAGTAGCTGGCATCCCAAGCATACACCACCATGCTTGGTGTTGAATTTTTTAAAGTACTTATTGAAGACTGATTTTTGAGGTGATATAGAAAGAAATAATACCTTATATTACATAGTAAGGGACAGTCATTTTAAGAATCATTTAAAGTTTTTTTATCCTCCATTTAAAGTTGTCAAAATGAAAATTATTCATGAAGACATTCACACTCCTAAATGGAGAGAAAAAGGTGGGGATTACAGGGGTTTCCAAGTAGCAAGAGAAGGTGTTTAAATGCTATATCATTGTTTTTGGACCACATTGATGATTTGTTAGTATTTCAAAACTTTGGGGAAAAAAAAAATGAAGGTTGGAAAATAACCCTAAAACAGAAGAAACTATTGTTCCTTTGCTAGCTTCACATTCCTCCTGCTTAGTGATGAGCTCTTTATATAATTTAAAAGGCCTGGTAATTTGCCCAAGACCATCCCACCGAGTTTCACTTCTAGTCAGTTAGGAGCTACTGTTCATCAGACCAGAGCCCATGATCTCAACCTGCACATGTCCCCAGTCATACCTCATTAGTACAAAGTCTGAATTTTGTATGTTGATCATATTTTCAAAGTTATGATTAATTATATGATCAAAATTTATTTATAATAACCCATTTCCCCTCAAAAAGTTCAGGACTTTTTATTTTGTCAGGCCATTCCATATGGAAAGTTTCTAAGCTCCTTTTTTTTTTTTTTTTTTTTAAGAGAGAGTGAGAGGGAGGGAGAGAGAGAATTTTAATATTTATTTTTTAGTATTTGGCAGACATAACATCTTTGTATGTGGTGCTGAGGATCAAACCCGGGCCGCACACATGCCAGGAGAGCGCGCTACCGCTTGAGCCACATCCCCAGCCCAGTTTCTAAGCTCTTCAAAGACATGTCATGGGGGCTGGAATTTTAAAATAAAGGTCCATTGACAACTAAAAAATATTAAAACAAAACAAACAAAAAAGACGTGTCATGATAGGATTAGTAACTGCTGCAATGATTTTTTTTGTTTTGTTTTGGTTTTCTGTTGTGTTGTTCTTTTTAGTTATACATGACAGTAGAATGTATTTTGACATACTGTATGTACATATATATACATGGAGTATAACTTCCCATTCTTGTGGTTGTACAGAATATGGAGTCACCCTGATCATATATTCATTTATGAACATAGGAAAGTTATGTCCAGTTTCATTCTACTGTCCTTACTCTTCTCACTCACCCCTGCTTCCCTTCATTTTCCTTTGTCTAATCCAGAGAACTTATGTCCCTTCCCCACCCCCATTGTGTGTTAGCATCTGCATATCAGGGAGAACATTCAGCCTTTGGTTTTTTGGGATTGGCTTATTTCACTTAGCATGATAGTCTCCAGTTCCATCCATTTGCCAGCAAATGCCAGAATTCCATTCTTTATAACTGAGTAATATTATATTGTGTATATTTACCACTTTTTTTTTTTTTATCCATTTATATGTTGAAGAGCACCTAGGTTGGTTCCATAGCTTAGCTGTCATGGATTGAGCTGCTATAAACATTTATGTCTGCCATAATAATTTGACATTCTATATGAATAATATTAGTACCCCATCTTTCACCCTGCACAAAACTCAGCTCAAAATGGACCAAGGACCTAGGCATTAGCCCAGAGACCCTGCACCTACTAGAAGAAGTGGTAGGCCCAAATCTCCATCATGATGGCTTAGGAACCAAATTCCTCAACAAGACTCCTAAAGCACAAGAAGTAAAATCAAGAATCAATAAATGGGATTGTATCAAACTAAAAAGCTTCTTCACAGCAAAGGGAAGCAATCAAGAACATGAAGAGAGAGCCTAAAGAATGGGAAAAAAATCTTAGGTACTTATACCTCAGAGCATTACTCTCCAGGATATATAAAGAACTCAAAAAACTTAACACCAAAAAGCAAACAACCCAATCAATAAATGGGCAAAGGCTGGGGCTGGGAATGTGGCTCAGAGGTAGAGTGCCCGCCTAGCACGGGTGGGACCTGGGTTCCATTCTCGGCACCACATAAAAATAAAGGCATTGTGTTGTGTCCATCTATACCCCTCCCTCTCTCCCTCTCTCTCCCCCACTTTATTTTATTTTTTTAGAGGGAATTTTTTTTTTTAATATTTATTTTTTAGTTTTCGGCAGATAAAACATCTTTGTTTGTATGAGGTGTTGAGAGGATCGAACCCAGGCCGCACGCATGCCAGGCGAGCGTGCTACCGCTTGAGCCATATCCCCAGCCCTCTCCCCCACTTTAAAAAAATTTTTTTTAGGGGCTGGGATTGTGGCTCAGTGGTAGAATGCTCGCGTAGCATGTGTGAGGCCCTGGGTTTGATCCTCAGCACCACATTAAAAGTAAACAAATAAAATAAAGATATTGTGTCCAACAACAACTAAAAAAATAATTTAAAAAAAATTTTTTGAAGATAATTAAAAGTAAAAATAAAACATAAATGGGCAAAGGAACTGAACGGACACTTCACAGAAGAAGAAATACAGATGGTCAAGAAATATGTGAAAAAATATTCAATGTCACTAGCAATTAGAGAAATGAAAATTAAAACTACACTGAGAATTTATCTCCAGTCAAAATCACAGTTATTGGGCTGGGGATGTTGCTCAGTTGGTAGAGTGCTTGCCTCACATGCACAAGGCCATGGGTTCAGTCCCCAATACCACAAAAAAAAAAAAAATCACAGTTATCAAGAATACAAGTCACGGCCTGGGGATGTGGCTCAAGTGGTAGCGCGCTCGCCTGGCATGCGTGCGGCCCGGGTTCAATCCTCAGCACCACATACAAACAAAGATGTTGTGTCCGCCGATAACTAAAAAATAAATAAATTAATTAATTAAAAAAAAAGAATACAAGTCACAATAAATGTGGGTGTGGATGTGGGGAAAAAGTGCACTCATACCTTACTGCTGGGACTGCAAATTTATAAAACTACTCTGTAAATTAGTATAGAGAGTCCTCAGAAAACCTGGAACCATCATTTGACCTAGTTATCCCACTCCTCAGCATATGCCGAAAGGGCTAAAATCAGCATACTACAGTGACGCAGCCATGTCAATATTCATAGCAGCTCATTTCACAATAGCTAAGTTATAGAACCAACCTAGGTGCCCTTCAATAGATGAACAGATAAAGAAAATGTGGTACGTACACACAACAGAATATTACTCAGTCATACAGAATGAAATTATGGCATTTGCCATTGAGTGGATGGAACCTGGAGGCTATCGTGTTAAAGTGAAATAAACCAGTCCCAAAAAACAAAGGTCAGTGTTAACTCACAATGGGGAAGGATCACATTGGGAGGGTGTGGAGGGAGGAGTGGAGGTTCACAGGATTGGGACTGGATAGAGGAATGCGGGGAAGGGTATGGAGATAGAGATGGGGATTGGAAAGATAGTGGAATGAATTGGATGTAACTTTTCTATGTTCATGTATGAATATATGATCAGTGTAATTCCACATCCTGTACAACCACAGAATGGGAAGTTGTCCTCGACATATGTAAGATATATCAAAGTACATTCAAGCCAAGTGCAGTGGCACACACCTGCAATCCCAGTGGCTCAGGAGACTGAGGCAGGAGAATCACTAGTTCAGAGACAGCCTCAGCAGAAGCAAGGTGCTAAGCAACTCAGTGAGACCCTGTGTCTAAATAAAATACAAAATAGGGCTGGGAATATGATTCAGTTCAGTGCCCTTGAGTTCAATCCCAAATACCCAAACCAAAAAAAAAAAAAAAAACTATTGTCATGTATAACTAAAAAGAACAAATAAAAATAACTTTGAAATAATATTAGTGTTTATGGTTAAAATGCATTTAGAAAAAAATTTATGTAGCTGGGTATAGAGGTATATACCTGGAATCCCTGGTACTCAGGAGTTTGAGACAGAAGGGTCTCAAGTTCAAGGTTAGCCTGGGCAACATAGCAAAACCCTTGTCTCAAAAAAAGAAAACCAACATCAAAAAGATATTAATGTAATTGTGTGTTGAATTTGATTTTTTAATGGAGTTGTTATGGAACAAATTGAAAAGATATTCTTGCTGTCCTTGTTTTTTATAATAGTTGAAATTTTCACCTATATATAAGACTAGTTTAATTGATATGAGTTCACAGTTTAAGATTAACTTAAGATAAAGTAAAAAGACTGAATATTCTTTAATTTTTTTAACAGAATGAGATTGTTACCGAGTAATAACATTTTTCTTTTCTCTCTTTTTTTAAGCTCTTAACAGATAATTCTTCCCCAGACCAGGGACCAAATAAGGTTTTTGATCTTTGTGTAGTATGTGGAGACAAAGCTTCAGGTAACATTAAAAATTACCTATATGTATTGTTTTGTTAAAATACATACTATCTTTCTTCTAAAAATAGTTCTGGGTATGTGGCCTAGTGTTACAGTGCTTGCCTAGCATGTGTGAGGCCCTGAATTGATCCCCAGCACTGCAAAAAAGAAAAAGGAATGTGTCATTTTTATAGTGATATATGACTTTATATGATTATTCCCCCACTATTGGTGATTGAACCTAGGGTTTCCCACATACCAGACGAACACTCTACCACTGAGTTACATCCTCAGTGCTTTTTATATTTTGAGACAGAGTCTCAAAGAGTTGCCAAGGCTGGCTTCAAACTTGTGATCCTCCTCTCTCAGCCTCTCTGGTAGCTGGTATTATAGATATGCACCACTGCACCCTGCTCAAAATGTAGCTAATTTTTCCCCAGAGCTTTTCTTTTACCTTCTACTTCGGTGCAGTTTGATTTGTAGTGATATAAAATGATTATTTCAATGAATCATGGAAAGTTTCACTTTAAGTGTACATGTAGACATTTTTGAAAATTAAAATTGGAGGATTTGTCAAAGGAATCACTCTATTATTTTTTTTCAGTGTATTATTTTAAAATAAGATGTGATTTTTATTAATATATTACGTCAGTTGTTAACTTCTGGGAATACGGAGTAATTTGAATTATTGAAGTGAAAAAAGCTTTGGGAATCTTTATTCGGTGTTCTGTGTAACTGAGAAGATTGTTCTCAAAGCTTATTACTGGTTCTTGGGGTTAAGTCACTTTCATTCTGGTCATTATTATTTCATGCCAGAAATATACTCATATCTGCTCATACATATTCACAGATGCCAGTGGTATACAATTTAAGAGTTTTAAGTTTGTTACTCTTTTCTAAAGCTCCTTTATGAAAATCTCCATTAGAACTTTTCCCAGAGTATGTTCAGTTTGTTAGTAAGTATGCAAAAGAAATTATCACGGGATAATCAAAATGTAACAGATTTCTTCAGAAATTTCAAAAGTGAAACTCATGAGTAGAGATGATTATATTTCAAATACTAGCCTACATTTTATCTTCCTGTCTGGTGTATATAGTATTCAGATTAAAGTATATAATAAAACTAGTTAATAAGTGATCTTATAAATGAAAATTTTCAGGTTGGGGATGTGGCTCAGCGGTAGAGCACTTGCCTAGCATGTTTAGGCCCTGGGTTCAATCCTCAGCACCACATAAAAAATAATAAAGGTATTTTGTCCAACTACAACTAAAAAATAAATATTAAAAAAAAAAGAAACGAATACTTTCTATGTTAGAAAAGGGGATTATGTTTTGAGTCACCCCCCCCCCCTTATATCAAAGAAGACATTTGGCATTTGTTTTTTAGGGATTGGCTAACTTCACTTAGCATAATCTGCTCTAATGCCATCTATTTCCTTGCAAATGCCATGATTTTGTTATTTTTTAGTGCTGAGTAATATTCCATTGTGTATAAATGCCACATTTTTTTTTATCTATTCATCTATTGAAGGGCATCTAGGTTGATTCCACAGTCTAGCTATTGTGAATTGTGCTACTATGAACATCGATGTAGCTGTGTCCCTGTAGTATGCTCTTTCTAGGTCTTTTGGGTATAGTCTGAGAAGGGGAATAGCTGGGTCAAATGGTGGTTCCATTCCCAGCTTTCAAAGGAATCTCCATACTGCTTTCCAAATTGGCTGCACCAATTTGCAGTCCCACCAGCAATGTAGAAGTGTACCTTTTTCCCCACATCCTCACCAGCACTTGTTATTGTTTGACTTCATAATGACTGCCATTCTTACTGGAGGGAGATGGTATCTTAGAGTGGTTTTAATTTGCATTTCTCTGATTGCTAGAGATGGTGAGCATTTTTTCGTGTAATTGTTGATTGATTTTATATCCTCCTCTGAGAAGTGTCTGTTCAGATCCTTGGCCCATTTGTTAATTGGGTTATTTGTTTCCTTGTTGTTTAATTTTTGAGTTCTTTGTATACTCTGGAGATTAGAGCTCTATCTGAAGTGTGAGGGGTAAAAATTTGTTCCCAGGATGTAGGCTCCCTATTTACCTCACTTATTATTTCTCTTGCTGAGAAAAAACTTTTTAGTTTGAGTAAGTCCCATTTGTTGATTCTTGATTTTAACTCTTGTGCTATAGGTGTCCTATTAAGGAGTTTAAAGAAGATTACCACTAAACAGGGAAGAGAGGTGGGAGGGAATGGGAGGGAGAAGGGGAATTGCACGGGAAAATGGAAGGAGACCTTCATCGTTATTTAAAATTACATATATGATGGTGTGAGGGGGAAGAAAAAAAAAAGAGAGAAATGTGTCACAGTAGATTGGGTAGAGAGAGGGGAGGGGAGGGGAGGGGAGGGGAGGGGAGGGGAGGGGAGGGGAGGGGAGGGGAGGGCAGGAGAGGAGGGATAGGGTGCGAAGCACAATACAACAGACACTAGTATTGTTGTACGTATAAACATGGCTGTATAACCAATGTGATCCTGCAATCTGTACACGTGGAAAAATAAGAATTTATACCCCATTTGAATCAAATGTATGATATGTCAAGATCATTGTATTGTCTTGAGCAACTAATTAAAAAAAAGAAAAGGGGATTATGGGTGATTTCTGTTTCCCAAATTTTCTTTTAACATTGTTGAGCTTACATTATAAAATTAAAATTTTCATATTTTTATAATTTATCACAAAGTATAATTATTTCATTCTGTTTAATAGTTCCTAAAAAAGTTTTGCATGTCAGAATCAATAATCTTAGTTTTATCAAATTTATTATTTAAAAGGAAGAAATGCGTTTATTTCATTTCTGTTCTAAAATATGTGACTTTTATATTGTCTTAACATTTTATCTCTAGGGCGTCATTATGGAGCAGTAACTTGTGAAGGCTGCAAAGGATTTTTTAAAAGAAGCATCCGAAAAAATTTAGTATATTCATGTCGAGGATCAAAGGACTGTATTATCAATAAACATCATCGAAACCGCTGTCAATACTGCAGGTTACAGAGATGTATTGCGTTTGGAATGAAACAAGACTGTATGTATTAGCTTTAAAGGAGAAAATACTTTTAAGAATTTCAGCGAACTAGAATTATATTCAAATTAACACATTAAAAATGTCAAATATATATACTTTCTTATTTCAGTTTTCCAACTCAGAATATAAGAATATGTACATATGTGTATTATTCAACAAACATTTTTGACTGTTAATATATCTAGTATATATTTGTAATTTGAGGTTGGCACCCAAAAAAATATGACTAACTAGATTCGAGTTTACTTTTTGTTTTTTTCCCCTAACAGTGCCTGGGGATCAGACCCAAAACCTCACATGTGCTAGGCAAGCACTTTACCTCTCAAAGCTATAAACCCCAGTTTGCTTTTTGATTAAACTACGAAAAAGTGACTTAATAAGATAATGATAATGGCTAATAAAAGCTCTCAGTATACAAACACTACACTTAGCATATATATTAATTTCCTCTCAGGGCAGTTCTCTACAGAAGATACTATCGTTATCCATTTTACATTTTACTAGACAGATGTTGAAAAACGTATCCAAGGTATACAACTAATAAGGAGCACAACTTGGCTTTGAATGCTGGCAATTGTTTTTTAATTTTTTTGAATGCTGGCAATTTGTCTGCCAGAAAATGTAATTACAACCATGCTACTTTATCTATTAAGTAATATGAAATAAAATAAAAGTACTATGTATACCTACGTGAATTTAATATGTTACAGTATATATATTATAAATAAAGACCAGACAGTTGAAATATTTGTAAAAAAAAAAAAAAGTCTCCTTGCCCTTAGCTTAAAAAAGATCTATCTTAGACTTTTCTGTGTTTATTAGTATAATTTTTAATTGGTCCACATTTGATTTCATTTTTTTGTTTAAACTCATAGATACATGAGGGATTCCTAACTTTGTGTCAGTGAGCTTTTAAAAAGTAAAAATTCCTCTGTATTTCTACCACAGGAGTGGAGGAGAGACAGGAAACTGAGAGATGCAACTGGCTTATTTTACAAATATGAAGCAATTTTTTAAAATTTGCTTGTATTTTAAGTACTGATGGTTATCTGTGGAATTCAGTGTGGTGGCCTTGTCTTCCATTATTAGCAGGATTGTTGACCTAGAGCTTACATTTATAATAGGCATGAATTCTGTATTATGATATAATCAATCCGTTTTTATAGCTGTTCAGTGTGAAAGAAAACCCATTGAAGTATCCCGAGAAAAATCTTCTAACTGTGCTGCTTCAACAGAGAAAATCTATATCCGAAAAGACCTTCGAAGCCCATTAGCTGCAACTCCAACTTTTGTAACAGATAGTGAAACTACAAGGTATAGTAAAACAAATATTAAAGTAGTTAGTCGTTTGTTTTTCCCAGTGATACTAAGACATAAACTTATTTGTTACAGGTCAACAGGACTGTTGGATTCAGGAATGTTTGTGAATATTCATCAGTCTGGAATAAAAACTGAGTCAACTGTGCTGATGACACCAGATAAGGTGTGTTTAGGGCAATTTAAAGCTAAATTTTTAAAATATAATAATTCCTTTAAGAAAGGTAGGGAGCTAACTTTTGTTTAATTACTATCTGCCCAGACACTGTGCTTTACTATTTGTCTTTGTATTAAGTTGTTATAACAATGTTGTATATTAAGTTTCTCTTACAAACAGGCCCAAAGGACTCAGATTGTAACTCAGAAGAGAGTAAGTTATGCCCAGGCTGCAATCACCAGCACAAAAACTTGAGAATCTAGCTGTATACGTTGTTTCATGGAAGGAGAATATATGTGTCTTTAAGTTTTAGCTGAAAATTATAATACTTAAAAGTTACAACTGTTTACTCATATATAAGAAGGCTGTTTGGAGCAGTGGCTGCAAGCATGGAGTAGTACAGTCATATGGACTTGACTTCCTGTCCCACCTCTGCTTTTTACTGCCTGATTTTAGAGGATCATTCTTTTGTTGATGATAGAGGGATGGTGATTCTGACAGGGTTGTTATGAAGATTAAGTAAAATACACATGGAAGTAGTAGTCATGTAATTAATATTTATTAAATAATTATCTGCCTACTGATTAATTTGAGGAGAGCACAGAAATTGTTTGTTCTGCTATACATTCACCAAAATCAACTTCATTCACATAGAGAATCAATAGAACAAATGAAACAATAGAAACACAGTTATTATTTTAGGATTAAGAACTGTGTGAGGAGTCTGGGGTTGTGGCTCAGTGGTAGAGTGCTCACTTCACATGTGTGAGATCCTGGGTTTGATCCTCAGCACCACATAAAAATAAATAAGTGAAATAAAGGCATGTGTCCAACTAAAAAATAAATATTAAAAAAAAAAAAAGAAAAGAACAGTATGAGGGGCTGGGATTGTGGCTCACCTACCATGTGTGAGGCCCTGGGTTCCATCCACAGCACCACATAAAAATAAATAAATAAAATAAAGATATTGTGTCCAACTACAACTAAAAAATAAAAAACAATATGAATAAAAACCATAAAGCAAAGTACTAATTGAAAAAATATTATTAAAGGATCTTGCCAGTAAGCCATAGAAGGAGGTTTGGAAGTCCTCTCATTAGGTTTGATGGGATAATTTGAGCATTAAAGAAAGAATGTAACAAGGGGCTGGGATTGTGGCTCAGTGGTAGAGTGCTCACTTCACATGTGTGAGATCCTGGGTTTGATCCTCAGCACCACATAAAAATAAATAAGTGAAATAAAGGCATGTGTCCAACTAAAAAATAAATATTTAAAAAAAAAAAAAAGAACAGTATGAGGGGCTGGGATTGTGGCTCACCTACCATGTGTGAGGCCCTGGGTTCCATCCACAGCACCACATAAAAATAAATAAATAAAATAAAGATATTGTGTCCAACTACAACTAAAAAATAATATGAATAAAAACCATAAAGCAAAGTACTAATTGAAAAAATATTATTAAAGGATCTTGCCAGTAAGCCATAGAAGGAAGTTTGGAAGTCCTCTCATTAGGTTTGATGGGATAATTTGAGCATTAAAGAAAGAATGTAACAAGGGGCTGGGGTTGTGGCTCAGTGGTAGAGTGCTCACTTCACATGTGTGAGATCCTGGGTTTGATCCTCAGCACCACATAAAAATAAATAAGTGAAATAAAGGCATGTGTCCAACTAAAAAATAAATATTAAAAAAAAAAAAAAAGAACAGTATGAGGGGCTGGGATTGTGGCTCACCTACCATGTGTGAGGCCCTGGGTTCCATCCACAGCACCACATAAAAATAAATAAATAAAATAAAGATATTGTGTCCAACTACAACTAAAAAATAAAAAACAATATGAATAAAAACCATAAAGCAAAGTACTAATTGAAAAAATATTATTAAAGGATCTTGCCAGTAAGCCATAGAAGGAGGTTTGGAAGTCCTCTCATTAGGTTTGATGGGATAATTTGAGCATTAAAGAAAGAATGTAACAAGGGGCTGGGGTTGTGGTTCGGCGGTAGAGTGCTCATCTAGCATGTGCGACACACTGAGTTTGATCCTCAGCACCACACAAAAATAAACAAATAAATAGGTAAATATATAAATAAATAAAGGTATTATGTTTGACTACAGCTAAGAAATTTTTTTAAAAAAATAATGTAACAAATTCAGATAACTAAGTATGTATTAATTGAAAATGATACGCAGGGGCTAGGGTCATGGCTCAGTGGTATTGCACTTGCCTAGCAAGTGTGAGGCACTGCGTTCAATCCTCAGCACCACATAAAAAAATAAATAAAATAAAGATATTGTGTCCATCTACAACTAAAAAAATATTTAAAAAGAAAATGATACTCAGGAAAATCTGTCACCATTAGAAGTTGCTAAGGTATCAATTCATTGCTCTGAAAAATTGATGAAGGAAGAAAATGAAGCACTTAGTTACATATACTTGTGAAGAGTTAAGGAAAAAAAAATTGTTTCTAATGAATTACAGCTAATGCATACAGGATATATTCTATAGTTGTTAGCAAACATTAAAAAATGAAGTCAAATGGGGGAAAATGTATTGTGTAAGAAAAAGCCAACATCTTAACCCTGTAAAAAGATTGTTCAACTTCAATAAAAAAAGAACATGGGATTGGGTGATTTTTTTTTTTTTTTTTTTTTTTTAAAGGGAGTGGGGGTGTTTGAACCCAGAGGCTTAATCATGCCAGGCAAGCATTCATTTATCTTAGTGCACTTATAGCATTTTGTAATCTAGAATTGGACATTCAGATTTTAAAATAAATTGATGCCAATCTGCAGAATTTTAATACTTTTTTTTTTTTTTTTTTTTTTAGGCTGAATCATGTCAGGGAGATTTAAGTACATTGGCCAGTGTGGTTACCTCATTAGCAAATCTTGGAAAAACTAAAGATCTTTCTCAAAATAGTAATGAAATATCTATGATGGAAAGTTTAGGCAATGGTGATTCATCTTTGTGTGAATTTCAAGAAACACAGAGCAATGGTGATGTTTCAAGGTAAGGTTTATCTTAATTAATAATAAGTGTCTTTTTAAATGTTTTAGCATTTACTGGTATATATTTGTTTTAAACACTGTTGATTAAAGTTTCAGGAAACGGGTATTTCTATTAGACTTAGAAAATTTAAAGTGTACTAAGTTTTAACTGAAAAACTGCATTTAATATAAAATGTTGAGCAAATTACATTCTAAATAATAAGCAATAAGTGAATAAGATTAGAATGTATTTGTAAAATTTAGGAATATTTTCCCTCTTGAGTGGTAATTTGCATCTGATATTTTAATTGCTAGATTTTATCTTCTGTTTATGTAAGCACAAAATATTTTCTTTCTAAACAGTCTTATTGATTCCACATACAGTAATTTTTAGTGATAAAAATAAATGTAAAAGACACCCAGTTGAATGAACTACACTTGAGGAAAATAATGCAGAATTCTGTTTTTTATTCTGTCAGTGTTAACGCTTAGGATTTAGAAACCAAATTTCTTCAAACTTTTCTTGTAGTTCTGTCACCTAAAATATTAAATATTGTTCTGGGCTGTAGCACAGTAGTAAAGCACTTGCCTAGCATGCCCAAGACCCTGGGTTCAAACGTTAGCACCAGAAAATAAATAAAATAAAATATTGATAAACTGCGATTGAATCACAATAAGTACTTTATTTAAAATGAGATTTTAAGGAGCTCTAGAAGTTATATCATTGAAAAATATGGGGTGTTACATTGAATAATTATTTGCTAATAGTTAATTATTATTTGAATAATTATTTGCTAATAGTTAATTATTCTTATTTTAAATGCTTAACAGTTTTTACATTTACCTATGTAACCACAGATTTTAAATTATTCTCTGAATTTTTAAGTCCCAACTCTGTAAATAGAGCATAAGAATTCCCCCCCTAAGATTTTTTTTAGAAGAAACTTAATTCCTCGATATTACATTAATCTGATAATATAGTGTTTCATACCATACGTATGAAGTTTAATTTGTTGAGTTTGAAGAGAATCATACAAGTCATTAAGTCATTAAAATAAACTGTTGATATAGCAAATATCTATTTTCTAAAGTTGTGGAGGTTGTTTTGTTTTGTGGTGCTGGGGAATTAAACCTGGGACCTCATGCATACAAGGCAAGCATTGTACCACTTAACCCCACATACCCAACCTATTTTCTAAAGAATATTTTAGGTCTTAAATCTTTGTGGGGAAGGGTGGGCCTCCTGCATGCAAAGCAAATGTTCTATCACTGAACCACTAGGCTTAGGTCACAATTCCAGAATTTTCTGTAGAATTCTTATTTTACTCTTGGAGATTGGTCAAGCTCACAGCTTCTGATGTCTCTTTTTAGGGCATTTGACACTCTTGCAAAAGCATTGAATCCTGGAGAGAGCACTGTAGAGGGAATGGAAGGAAGCGTACACCTAATTGCTGGAGATTCAAGCATAAATTACATCGAAAAAGAGGGGCCACTTCTCAGTGATTCACATGTAGCTTTCAGGGTATTTCTATATGTTTTTAAATTTTCTTATTGTGTTATTTGATTCTGATGTTCCTTTCAAAAAATGAAAGTGTGTTTGTTGTACTTTTAAACTAAAAAATATCCCTGGTTAGAATTCCAAAACTAAAACTAATGTACACATCTGGCTAGAAAAGATAATGGCTCAATAAAACATCCTGTTATGATAGTAATTAGTGTGCTTAAGTCTTAAAAAGTTAGCTTTTACAGCTCTTTAACCATAATTGTTTTTTTTTTATTTTGAAGTTTAAGCATTGGCTTTAATGTTGTTTTAAGTGCACTGCTTTTTGTTCAGTGCCTGGCTACTTACTACTTTGGTGTAAATCAATAACTAAGAACCAGATATTCTGTGGTACTACAAAGAACTCCATTTTTTTTTATCACTCTAATTAACTTTCAGTGTTGTTATAAGAAGGTATAAAATTTTAATAATATTAGTTTTTTTTTAATGCTACTTAAATTTTTAAAATTTTTTAGTTGTAGATGGACACAATACCTTTATTTTATTTGTTTGTTATTATATGGTGCTGGGGATTGAACCAAGTGCTAGACAAGAGCTCCACCACTGAGCTTCAACCCCAGCCCTAGCTTTTGTTTTTTAACCATTTTGGAGGAGACACATTTATTTTTTTGCCCTAAATATATTCTTCAGAATGGAAACTATACACATAGAATACTAGAAACAATATATGTAGTAGACTAAAAAGTCAATTTTTAGTATTTGTTTTGTTTTCAAATGTTATTTGTTCCAGAGTTATAAATATGCTCACTATTGAGACCTCACTTTAAGAACCTATTATTTGGCACTTCATCTTAACCACTCTGTATCTCTGCCAGCTGTGGCTGATGTTAGCAAGATGTATGTAAAGTGATTGAATATACATGGGAGGTTTTCCTTAGCAATCAATGCAGGGCCTAACTATTCTGTATTGCCTAAGGGTGATTGCTCATAATTTTATGGTAGATTATAACAAATTCCTTAGGAAAACTTGCACAGTTATCATATGAATAAGTGTATTACCAGTAGAAATAATGAACAGAACATAAATATAACATTAGCCAAAACTGTGTATGATAATGTCTTTTTGTAAAATTCAGTTTGTAGAAACAGCTAGAGAAAACGCATTATGACTTTAATAATGGCAGATTGCTATAATGTAATATAGTAAAATATATTAGTGAAGCCAATTTTCATATAAAATTTTACATAAGAAAACTTACATGGAAAAATTCAAAATGTTTTATCTGTACTATACGGGGCATTTTTAAAATATTTATTTTTTAGTGGACACAATATCTTAAATCAAACTCAAGTGCCTCAGGAATGCTAGGCAAGCACTCTACCACTGAGCCACAACCCCAGCCCCTATACAGAGCAATTTAATATGAATAATTAGTGTAATCTGCTGGGCAAGGTGGTGCACACCTATAATCCCAGCAGTTTGGGAGGCTGAGGCAGGAGGATTGGGAGTTCAAAGCCAGCCTTAGCAAAGCAAGGCACTAAGCAACTCAGTGAGACCCTGTCTTTAAATAAAATACAAAATAGGGCTGGGGCTGGGGTTCAGTGGTCGAATACCTCAAGTTTAATCCTGAGTTACCAACCCTCCAAAATTAGTATCATCCTAAAAAATTATGCTAGGCTTAAACAAGGGTGGAGCAGGGCAGATTTTGATTATTTTTTTCTCAGTGTTGTTTTTATTCTAAATAGAAGATATTCTTTTGTTAGTTTTATTTTCTGCTCTTCTACTTAAATGGGAAGAAGGACATAATGAGACAAATGCAGGAAGAGGACCCAGTGTGGGAAAAAGGACAAAGGACTTGTTTAGAAAGAAATTGTTCAACTTTTTTGTCTTTGATGTTGGTCCTCAAGATTTTTGCTTCCTTGAAATAAGAGCTTTAAACAGATGAATTGGAAAAACTAGAACTTTGTTTTTCTTTCTGGAATTGGCTTTTTTCCATTCTATCTTTGACTGACTGTTAAACACCGTGTGTCCTCAGAGTTAGCACTGTGAAGCTTCTTTGCTGCTGAAAAGGACAGCTTGTTTTGATTATTATTTACAGTTCTGTTATGTCGAGAGTTTTATGTTTCCTTGATTTCTCTTAGTTCCTAGAGCCAGGTCATTTCATGGTTGGTTCTCTCATTGAAATTTACTGGTCATGACTTGAAGACTGACATCTGTAATGAGATAGTTAGTTCAGTTCTCTTATTTGCTAGGCTAAATTATAGCATGTTCTTCAATTTTTTTACAGCACATTTTCACATACATTTCTTCCCTTAAGTCTCACTACAGTCTTCTGGGGACATTTGAATTTTTATTCTCACTTGGTAGATGAAGAAAGATATTAAGAAATTTTTCAGTGTCTTTTTCAAAATGACTACATAGTCAAGAAAAGTAGTCTAATAATAGAAATAGAATAATAAATAGAAAAATAGAATAATAGAAAAATAGTCTGATGAAACTGGAAGTTGAAAAATCTAGGATGATAATAATGTATAACAGTTTTATTAAACTTGAGTCTTGGGTATGATTTCATATACCTAGTTCACTTGATTGTGAAAATTTCTTTTAAGAATAATCAATATAGATAGTATTTCCATTTTAGAAATCAACTTATGAGACAGAAGATGATTTCCAAACTTTTCTTCTTTTGTGTGAGTTTATCTCAATATTAGAATCACAGTGTTTTTAGTAACCAGTGTTTGCATCTTGGAAATTCTTGTCATTCTCCCCATGCCTTATTCCTATCCATACCATAACTGAAATTTAACCTTTCTGGTATTTTTGAGTTTGTCCCTTTCTGCTTATTCCTGTCACCATATTTTAGACCTTTTAAAATCTCCAGCTTGAACTATTAATAGTAATATTGTTTCCAGTCTGTCTTCTTCATCTTGTCCTGTGCATTGGTATTAAAGTGATACTTGCTTAAAAAAAAAATCAATCTAATAATGCCACTTGGCTATTTGTAAGCCTTGAGCAGTGGTAGAGCCTCCACTTAGCATGTGGGAGGTCTTGGGTTTGATCCCTGGGCTGCCTTTTTTTTTCTTTTTTTTTTTTTTTTTTTTTTGTACCTGGGATCAAACCCAGGGTCACTTAACCACTGAGCCCCAGCCCTTTAAGTTTTATTTTGAGACAGGGTCTCACTAAATCCTTAGGGCCTCACTGAGTTTTTCAGGTTGCTCACAAACTTGCAATTTTTCTGCCTCAGCATCTCAAATCACTGATTATACTGCATCCAGTGCCAATTTTTTAATTAAACCAGGTGTAGTGGCACACACCTGTAATTCCAGCAATGTGGGAGGCTGAGGCAGGAGATCCTCAAGTTTGAGACCACCCTGGGCAACTTATCAGACCCCATCTCAAGATTTTAAAAATTCTGGTGATATAGTTCAGTGGTAGAGCCTTGACCTGGCATGTGCAAGGTTCTATGTTCAATTCCTACTACCAAAAAATAATAATAAATTAATAAAAAAATTAATAAAACTTCTGTAGCTTCTCTTACCCATGTGGAACTAAGTTCATTTTAGGGCCCTCCACATTCTGATCCAACTGCCCATTATTTCTCACACGTGTATCATTTCCTAGCTTAGCCATTTTCATTTTATTCCTCTACTGAAATAGTAGCACAGGGATGCTTTCTGTAAATGGTTTTCGGATAAACAGTCTACATAGTCATATAAATAATTAATAAAGAGTTAAAAGGTAGAATCCATAAAGTATTGTAAAGCCTATATCATGTATACTATTAGCAGAATTCCATACAGAAATAGTGTTAGAAGGATAATTGCAAAAGCAAGTGATAACCTCTAAAATAGATTGATCAAGTTTAGGTCTTGTCTCTACCCCTTAAAAAATCAATTCAATTTATTAATTTTCTATAGTTTAGAAAATATGTATCATTCTGTTTATAAAAATAAAGATCCACAGACATTTTGGGGAAGCTTTAACAGCTTTGTAGTAGAAACTTCTATATATGTATAAAGAAAATGTTGTTTCTTCATCCACATTAACTTTCTGATCATAACAGTAGAGGCATATTAAAGTCTGTAAAAGATAAATCATAAAACATTTCCTCTTTTTCCAAAATAATATAGCATGATAGTTGTTTTTTTTTTTTAATGATGAGCTTCTTTAGTGTATATTGCAAATTATTTCAACTTTTGTGATTAAAACATGGGAAAGTTTTACATTATCACCACTGTTGTGGGAATTAAAGCCATTGTACCTAGTTTTTACATGTTGCAAGTATTTTATTTATTTAAAGGCCATTTAAAACTATTTTGTAAAGGGTATTTTTTTTATTGTTGTTTTGCTTTTTACTCATTCCTCCCCCATAAAACTAGAAAGGTTTGGTAATTCCCCAAAATTTTCAGGCCTTTTTTCCCCTACTCACCTTGAGAAATTCTGAAAAGGTATGATAGTTCTCAATTTTTAAATATATATGTTCATGTGTAGAGACAGTTGTGTCTTAAATGTTTAAGATGTTTAAGTTTGCTTGACATATTAAGAATTGTCTCATCAGGCGCAGTGGCTCACGCCTGTAATCCCAGCAGCTAAGGAGGCTGAGGCAGGAGGAATGAGAGTTCAAAGCCAGCTTCAGCAACACTGAGGTGCTAAGCAATTCAGTGAGATCCCATCTCTAAATAAAATACAAAATAGGGCTGGGGATGTGGCATGGTGGTCAAGTGCCCCTCCAAACCAAAAAAAAAAAAGAATTGTCTCAGTTGTATTTTATTTCATTGCCTCAGTAAACATTATGAAACATTTCAAATTTTTTCTTCTTAGGTCTGAGCATGTAGCTCAATGGTAGAGCATGTGCTTAACATGTGCAAAGAGTTGGATTCAGTTCCCAGAACCTCAAAAAAAAATTATTTTTCTTTAGATAGGATTTTATCTATTAATCTTCCTGTTTTATTCCTTAACACCATTAATAATTAGGTAAACCATTTGTGGCTAATATTGAACAAAACAGTTTTTTCTTTACATTTTTATCTAGCATTTCTAGAGAATTTTTACATCATTTTGATGTAAACTTTGATGTTTATCATCATAAGTATCTTGGAGAACCTGGTGAAAGCTATACATACATTCCCCAGAAAAATACATTTGTGCACATCTACTTACCCCACCTCAGAGTTAGTCACTATTTCCTGTGTACTGTGCTTTCCTTTGTCCTTTCTATATACATATATATGTATGAACACTTAAATATACTCTGTATTATAAGTCAGATCATCAACATTCTGTTTTGTAATTTTTTCACTTAGATGTCTGCAAGATATTTTTTCTAGTTTTTGCATCTCATTTTATATTTTTTAATACCTACAAGGTATTCTGTTCTGTAGTATGGATTATTCTTTTCCCTTGAGGAAATTTGGGGTTGTTGCCAGCATTTAGTTTCACCATTAGAAGTAGAGCTACAGAGAATATCTTTAGTTGGTCTTCAACTCCTGGGCTTATTTGATCCTTCTTCCTAAGCCTCATGAGTAACTAGAGTTGCACAAGACAATGCCCGTGATATGTGCTTTTGTGTGTGTGTGCGTGCATGAATTTTTCTGGAGTAGAAATACAGACTGAGTATCCTTTATCTGGAATTCTTGGACCCAGAGTGTTTCAAATTTTGGCAATTTTTTTTGGATTTTGGAATATTGACAGAGACCTTACTAGTTGTTCATTCCTAATATGAAAATCCACAGTGCTCCAAAATCCAGAAATTTTTGAGCTATGAAGTGTTTCAGATTTTTGATTTTTGGATTAAGATTACTTATGACCGGGGCTAGAGATGTGGCTCAAGCGGTAGCGCGCTCGCCTGGCGTGCGTGTGGCCCGGGTTCGATCCTCAGCACCACATACAGACAAAGATGTTGTGTTCGCCAAATACTAAAAAATAAATATAAATAAATAAATAAAATAAAGGTCTGCCAACAACTGAAAAAATATTTAAAAAAAAAAAAAGATTACTTATGACCCATATTGGAGGCAGAATAATTTTTTTAGTACTTTTTTTTTTTTTTTTTTTTTTTTTTTTTTTGATGGTGATACTGGGATTCAAACTCAGAACATCAAGTATGCCAGGCTAGTGCTCTACCACTGAGTGACATCTCCAGACCCCCTTTTTAAATAAGACTTTACAAAGATCCTGAGCTTTTTGAAAAATTGAAGGAAAGGCAGTGTTGAGCCCAAATTCTCATGTTTTATTTATGCTGGATTCAAGTCACTGCAATGCCGTTTGTCTGGGAGTCTGCTCTCCCCATTTGGCACCGGTATTTCTGCTTTACTTGTTAACTTTCCTACCTCTGTAAGCATTTGAATGTATTAACCCTGTAGTCTAAATGAAACAGGATTGCACCTGAATTTGTTGTGTACTATTGTTAGGAGGGAAGGAGAAAAAAACCATTGATGAACCAAGATAGGAAGTAACTTAAAAACACAACCAAATAATACCATGGTTGATATTTAATAAGTTAGATTCTGCTTTTCTGAATATTGCTTTGATAGAAACTGTGATCTAATTTATAAACCCTTTGTTAACTTAAAATCCAGTAACTTGGATAATTTCAAGATTTTTATGAGCATATTAGATTCATATTGATGTGTTCTGTTTACATTCAAATTTTTCAAAGAAATGATAATTTAGAACTTTCAGTCATAAGATAATTTACCTAAATCCCTGTTCATACTAGCTCACCATGCCTTCTCCTATGCCTGAGTACCTGAATGTGCACTACATTGGGGAGTCTGCCTCCAGACTGCTGTTCTTATCAATGCACTGGGCACTTTCGATTCCTTCTTTCCAGGCACTAGGGTGAGTGTTTTGAAGTCCTTGAGTATAAATGTGATTTTGTAGCACAAATGTACATTAAGCAAAAACTTTTTATTTTGGGAGAATTTGCATTAAAGGAATAAAAACGTGTAACATTGTGATTTTTAAATTGTGTCATTTATATGACAAATTATGGCAGCTAACTAACAATTTCTCTATATTATTTTTATGTGGGAGAGTATCCGTATTTCATAGTTCACTGACCAAGTTAACAATTTTAGTTGGAATATAATAAGTATTAGAGATGATAGATCATGGCTGGCATTGGTAATGGCCGCCTTTGGTTCTGTCAAGGACAGTGCAGCTGTAGGATTGCCCTAGGTTGTTTCTCCTCCCACCATCACCCTTGCAGTATTCATTCCAGCCATGTTATTGGGAGCTAAAGTTTGCTTACAAAGGTTATGTTTAAAAATAGAGATAATTATTTTTCTAATTGTGTGGTTCAGTAGAAAAAGAGAAAGAATGAAAATGTAAACCCCATAGTACAATTACAATGATTTAGAGAGTTGATCTTACCACTGAAGAGTACATCTGTATTCTAAACAGTTTACTTTCACATCCTTTCCATCTGTTTTTCCTTTTTTTAAAATGGATGTCTCTACCCATCCCAACAGACAGTATTTTGAGTATAACTAAGAAACAACTGAAATATGACAGTAAAAGACATATTTGAAACTAATTACTAATTAGTGTCAGACATATCTATCAGTGTATTCAGTCATGAATTAAGTAGTACAATTACGTAGGCTAAAAACCTGATTTAGAGTGATAACTATTAAAATGCTGTTAGCTCCTTCTCTCAAAACACAGTGTAAAATTTTACACAATATCAGTTTATTATTTCCTTCCCCACCACCCCCAGTACTGGGGATTGAACTCAGGGCTTTAGGCAGTAAACTGTACCCCACCCCTTTTTTCTTCAGGTAGGATCTCACTAAATTGCACCAAATCTCACTGTATACTTAATATTTTTAAAGTAATAAACTATCCTGACACTGTGACACACGTCTGTAATCCCAGCTACTCAAGAGGCGAGGCAGCAGGATTGTAAATTTGAGGCCAGCCTAATCAATTTACGAGACCCTGTCTCTAAAGTAAAATAAAGGGCTGGGAATCTATTTCAGTGGTAGAGCAAGGTCCTTGTTTTCAATCCCTAGTATCTTAAAAAAAAAAAAAAAAAAGCTTAGTTCTTTAAGATCATAACTGGTATACTTGGGCCAGAAAAACAACCTGGTATATTTTATTGTAGTATGTCAAGTAAGAAAGGAATTTGGGGTGTAATTTCAACTCCATGGATTAGTCATGACATCATTGATCTTCAGTGCTTCTTTTGAGTATGATTATCCTATTGCAAATAATCCAGATGTTGGGGGGCAGCCCGAAGTTTAGTGTGATAATCACATTTTCCTGAGAGGTCTTTATTGAAAATCACTTTCAATGTAACAACCACAGGATTCTTTACAATTAGAATAATTACTAAGATAGCAGTCAAGACCATTAGGTGGTACATAAACTCTTATATCTTATTGCCTGTCTAGATATAGATCTTATGCTGACTTAATCAGATGGATAAGGACTAGATACTAATGATGGAAGAGTTTTATGTAGAAATAAAAACTTCTAAATCTAGGAACTAGCATGAGCTGCATTTTTATTGCTAGATACAGAAGTTGGCGAAAAAACAACAACATAATTTTACAGAGAGAAACAGATAAGCAGTTTGTTATTTGATGACTTAGTGGAAGAGGATAGTAGCTTTAAAAATGTTTTTAATTGTGTAGTTATTTGTATTTTCTAAAGATAATTTCTGTACTTAAAGGAATTCAGGGTTTTTTTAGTTCTTCATAATTCAAGTGAAGCTCTACATAGTCATAGGCATTCTGTTGAAGGGCAATGGGGGCACTATGCCTGATTTGCCTGGAGTACATATGGCAGTAGTCCTTTCCACCCAGATTCTTTATATTATGTCACCAAAATTCTGAAACAAGGGGCTAGAGTTGTGGCTCAGGGGTAGAGCACTCACCTAGCATGCATGAAGCACTGGGTTTGATCCTCAGCACCACATAAAAATAAAATAAAGATTAAAAAAATCTGAAAAACACTGTTTGCCACAGGAAACTATTAAGTAATTTAAGCAACCTTCCATGAAATGTTAATCCTGAAAGTTGAATCTTTTAAAATACCATAAACAATCTAATATACTGGTAACTTTTTGGGCTTATTGACATATCATTCATTATTTTCCCCCAAGGACATGCCTTTAATTGAAATAGATGGTGCCAGGGAAAGAATAATGTGATGAGTTATTTGTGTAGATTACAAATGGTGGGGTATAGGTGATTTAGTCAACTTAATGCTTTTCTGAAGTGCTGGGGATTAAACTCAGGGCCTTGTGCATGGTGGGCAAGTGCTTTACCTGTGAGCTACAATCCCAGCTCCAGTGCCTTTTTTTGCTATCGTATAACCTATATTGCTTTCTGAGTGCTTGAAAGGTACCTTAACTTCATTTGCTACCCAGCTCCTTCTGCTTCTCGAAAGAAAGATGTTTTGGAAGTAGGTAGTAGAATGTGACTAAAATAGTCATTTGTTAATTTTTTTCCTAACAGGAAAAAACAAAAACAGAAACTGATAGCCAACATGCCCTTACCATCCCAAAGTATTAGCTTTAAATGAGGTGTCTCTACTGAGAAATTTTACTTTCGTAGTTTACCTGCTAACTTAGGTAAGGAATTTTTTTTTTTTTTTTTTTTTTTTTTTTAAAAAGCATAGCCTTTTAAACATCTGGGTTTAAATCCTAGTTCTAATTCCTCTGCAACTTACATGTTTTTGGGCTACATTACTTAAATGAGACTAATTTCCCCCACCTCTAGATAAGGAGCAGACACTTGCTTATGAGTTATGCACTTATGTGAGATAATGAATGTAAATTTAATCCTCTGCCTGCTACAAAGTACGAAGTGGTCATTTTTCTTCATACTCTTAGGAACCTTTTTAAAAGGGGGTTCTTGTTTTTCTCTCCTAATGGAATGAACTTTTAAAAAACACTCTAGCTAGAGTAACAAGGGTTTGGGGGGTTTTGTTTTGACTCCAAATGCAGATAGAGAGCTTTCTGTAATTGATTTCTATTATTAACTCTTTGACTTTTCCTTTGAAAACATAATTAACCTGGTAATTTATTCCTTAATCACCAGTTTTATCTTATTTCTTTAGTAATAATTTTAATGTTTCTCATCTTCTGCAATGGTACTTATCAACCTTTTCTCTGAGCCTTCCCAATATTGTCAGGGTACTTTTTTCCTTTTTTTTTTAAGTCATTCGGATATATTTCATGACAATAGTTAAATTAAACTATAAATTATAAGTAGGAACAAGGCTAGAAATAAAGAATAATAAATATTCTCAATTTTGTGAAAATTGAACACAGTTTTAAATAATCCACTGTTGATATAATAAATCAGAAAATTTTTTGTACAACATTACAGTCATATTGATAAACATAATAAAAATTGGATCTACCATCAAATTTATGTCCTGATTCCATATATTTTTAATTTTTATTCTTTTTAGTTATATGATAGTAGAAACCATTTTGATGTATTTATACAAGTTTGGAATATATCTTATTTTAATTATTATCTGTCCTGTATATGTACACAATGGTGAGATTAACTGGTGTATACATTTATTCATACATGTTCAAGGTACTTTCTTATAAGGGGTATAGCACAGGCCACTGTTATTTATTTCCTTTCCTGTGTTCACTAGGTAATTACCTTGTTAAGCTGTTTCCTATTTAAAATTTCAGAATTAGAGGTCAAGGTGAAAACTGGTTCACTTTTAACATTTCCTCATGTTTAAAATAATACTGAAGTATAGAACTATCAAGTTAAGCCTCACTCTCCAGAGGTAACTAACCCCACTGTTAATAGTTTGATATCCTAGATTTTTTCTATGACACCTTTATGAAACCATCAGAACACACATTTACATAGCCTATTTTTTGCCTTGCTTTTTCACATATATTCTAGACTTCTTCCTACGTCAGGACTTGTAATTTACCCTGTTTTTCTTAATGGCTACCCACTATTCCATTTTATGGGTTTATTATAACCTAACTTACTTGTATTTTGTTAACTTACTTGTATTAAGTTATTGCCAGTTTTCTTTGTTGTTATATCCAGTGCTATAATGCACATTTTGCCTACCTGTGCATTATTTCTATAAAATAGATTCTTACAAGAAGAATTGCTAGGTGTAAGAAGGTGGACATTAGTATCTTTTATCTTTCTCTTTGATTTTGCTTAATCTGAGATTGAAATTTTGAATCCTTTTCTATATATTAATTTTTTATGTTTATTTTTTAGTTTTCAGCAAACACAACATCTTTGTTTTGTATATGGTGCTGAGGATCGAACTCGGGCCGCACGCGTGCCAGGCAAGCGCGCTACCACTTGAGCCACATCCCCAGCCCTATATATTAATTTTTTAAATAGGGGTTTTCTTTGTATTTAAACTTTCAAACTTATTTTAATAGCCAATTTCTTGTGATATATAATCCTTCTGAAGTATTGACTGAGAAAGAGATCAACCTGGAGTTAAAAATCTCACCTGAATAATTCCTGATGAGAAAAAATTACTTTCTAAAGTTTGCAGTTTGCAGTATTAGCCTTTGTATTGAGTGTGTGTGTATGCATATATATATTTTTTATTTTATTTTTCAGCGGTGGGAATACCAGGGATTGGTACATCCCCTGCCCTATTTTTTGCTTGCTTGCTTATTTATTTATTTGCAGTTGTAGATGGACAGAATGTCTTTATTTTATTTGTTTATATGGTGCTGAGGATTGAAACCAGTGCCTCACACATGCTAGGTGAGTACTCTGCCATTGAGCTACAACCCCAGCCCTATTTTGTGTTTTATTTAGAGACAGGGTCTCACTGAGTTGCTTAGCACCTCACCATTGCTTGAGGCTTTTTTTTTTTTTTTTTTTTTTTTTTTTTTTTTTTAAGAGAGAGAATTTTTTAATATTTATTTTTTAGTTCTCGGCGGACACAACATCTTTGTTGGTATGTGGTGCTGAGGATCGAACCCAGGCCGCTCGCATGCCAGGTGAGCGCGCTACCAATTGAGCCACATCCCCAGCCCTTTTTTTTTTTTTTTTTTTTTTTTTTTTTAATGTGCTGAGGATCAAACCCAGGGTCTCCCACATGCAAGGCCAGCGCCCTCTTGAGGCTGTTTTTGAACTTGCAATCCTCCTGTCTCAGCCTCCTGAGCCACTGGGATTACAAGTTTTTTAAGAAGGAAAAAAAAGTAAGTACCATTCATTAGGATGCACATATTTCTGATCAGGATGTTTTTACCAACTGAGAACTCTTTGGACAAAGGAAACCAATCTTATAATTTTATTATCTTAATTTATAGGTTTGGTTTAAAGATTGCTTGATTGTAGAAGGGCCCATACCCCACAGGTTTTCTAACTGTCTTTTCTAAGTCTTAACTTCTACCTGCTGTATGTCCCCCAAAATCAGAAAACGTGTTGAATTCCTTCTGTATGCCATGTACTGTGCTGTTCACTGAGATTGAGAAACACAAGAGAACATTGCCTTCAGTTAGGATAATGTAATATGGGAGACAGACTTAAAACAATAAATTAGGATACCATGAACTATGCATAAAATATGAACATATAGTTAGCACCAAGGAAGGGAGAGGATGTTTCTTCAAGAAAGTTAACTTTGAAATATGTTAAGGGTCAAATAACCCTATTAACCAGGAAAACAACGCAGGGAAGAACATTTCTTTTTTTTAATTTATATATGACAGCGGAATGCATTACAATTCTAATCTTTTTTTTTTTTTTTTTTTTTTTTTTAGAGAGAGAATTTTTAAATATTTAACTTATTTTTTAGTTTTCAGCGGACACAACATCTTTGTTTGTATGTGGTGCTGAGGATCGAACCCGGGCCAAACACATGCCAGGCGAGCGCGCTACCGCTTGAGCCACATCCCCAGCCCTACAATTCTTATTACACATATAAAGCATAATTTTTCATATCTCTGGTTGTATACAAAGTATATTTACACCATTTGTGTCTTCATACATGTACTTTGGATAATAATGATCATCACATTTCACCATCATTAATAACTCCAGTCCCCTCCCTTCCCCAGAAACCCCTCTGCCCAATCTAAAGTTCGTCTGTTCCTCCCATGTTCCCTCTCCCTGTCCCACAATGAATCAGCCTCCTTGAATCAAAGAAAATATTCAGTGCAGGGAAGAACATTTCAAGAAGACCACCACTCAACACTGTTTTTTCTTCTGTCCTGGGAATTGAACCCAGGTGCACTCTACCACTGAGCTACATCCTCAGACCTTTATATTCTTTTATTTTGAGACAGCATCTTGTTAAGTTGCTCAGGTAGATCTTGAACTTAGGATTTTCCTGCCTCAGGTTTCTGAATAGCTGAGATTGCAAGTGAGTGCCCACCATATCCAGCCCACACAACACTTTTTATTCAATACCTATTATACACTTGTTATCATCATGGCATCTGCATTTATTTTTTCTTCTTCCTAGAATATTATTCTCATAGATATTGCTTGTGGGCATTCATGTATGTGTGCATCAAACCTATGGCCTCACACATGCTAGGCAAGCACTCTACCACCAAGTTAAATCCCCAGCCCCATATTTTTAAAAAGTTTCTCTGCCATCTTTCTCTAAATTACTGAAATTTCACTGCCTCAGCAATGGCTTAGAGAGAATTTTAATATTTATTTTTTAGTTTTCGGCAGACACAAGATCTTTGTATGTGGTGCTAAGGATCGAACCCGGGCCGCACGCATGCCAGGCGAGCGCGCTACCACTTGAGCCACATCCCCAGCCCAGCAATGGCTTCTTTAACCACCTTAGCTAAACCTGGTCATTTTCTTATGTAACAAACTACTTTATAGCAATGTAGAATTGTCACTACCTGAAACTTACTATGTGTATAATCACACATATATATAGTAAAGTGTTTGAAATTATACATCTGTAGTGTTTCCCTTCTTTTTCATGAAGGCATACGTAATATATCTTGTTAACTGCTAGTTCTCCAATGCCTCAGAGAGAACTTAGCATGTTATGATCTGTTTCTCAATATAGTCATATTTTATAATTGATGCATTGTAATTACACACATTTATGGGGTGCATTGTGACATTTTATTACACTTATAATCAGTTGATCATGGTAACTGTCATATCTGTCACCTTAGATACATATCATTTCTTTGTGTTAGGAACATTCAAAATCCTCCCTACTAGCTGTTTTGAAATATTCAAATTATTATCCACCATAGTTATACTATTGCACTACAGAACATTAGATTGCTCAGGTAGATCTTGAACTTGGGTTTTCCTGCCTCAGCTTTCTGAATAGCTGAGATTGCAAGTATTGATTTATACTCTTGTTTTTGTTTTTAATAGCTTCACCCCTGAGACCATTAACCTTCCTTCATCACTTCCTTCCTCATACCCGCTCCAGGATCTGGTAACCACTATTCTATACTTCTTTGAGGTCAACTTTTAGCTTCCATATATAAGTGAGAACATGCACCTCTTTATAATTTTAAGCATGATATAGTACGTACTGTGTCTCTGCATTTTAGAAAGTTATGCAGCCTGAGACCTGGGGAGCTTACTTGTCTAATTTCAAATGGATAACTGATTTTTTAAACCATAGTGCTTTGTACTTCTAAATATTTTTTCTATTTTCTTATGCTGTGAAGAGAGTTCTTATTCAGAAATTCAGGAAAGGCCTTTGGCTTTTTGTGTTATTCATAGTAAAATTGTGAGTATCTCCTTCACAGGGATACTAATGTCTCTTCTGAATTATAGAATGAATCATTTCTCCACCAAATTTATTGCTTTCCTACTGCCAAATAATTCAGTTACCTCTTTATAAATTTAAAGGAAAAGAAAGCCAGGCTAGGGATATAGCTTAGTTGGTAGAGTGCTTGCCTTGTATGCATAAGGCCCTGGACTCAATCCCCAGCAACACACAAACACAAAAGGCTAATTGATACATATACACATACACACATGCTTTTTTCAGTGGGGAGGGTACTCGGAATTTAACTCAGGGGTACTTTACCACTCAGTTACATCCCAATCCTATTTATTTTTTATTGCTGAGGCCCTTTGCTGACTTGCTGAGACTGGCCAAAAACTTCTGTTCCTCCTTGTCTTATTTTAAGTTTATAATATTACTTTTAATTATTCTTAGAAACTAACTGATAATGAGCTAATATTTAAATTCTAAGCACTTTTCATCAGTTGCCCTCAGCTATGCAAAACAGAATTGATGAATCCTTGCTCAGTTGGTGTTTCTAAGTAATTTTAGTTCAGTAATATTTTTAAGTACATGGATCAGTTGTGAAGTTTTTAAAATTTATTTTAATACTTGATTTATACTTTTGTTTTTGTTTTTTAATAGGCAAGAAAACAGCATATCATTGGTAAAAGCTTACTGGAATGAACTTTTTACTCTTGGCCTTGCCCAGTGCTGGCAAGTGATGAATGTAGCAACTATATTAGCAACATTTGTCAATTGTCTTCACAGTAGTCTTCAACAAGGTAAAAAGCACCTTATTTATTCCTTTTCCAGGATATAGAAGGAGGCATCCATTTTATAGAAGGTTATGACTAAAGTTAGATATCCTGATGATTATATTAATGTTTTAGGTACCTACCCTTTTAATACAATTTTTATATTTTCTTTTTTAAATATTTATTTTTTTAGTTGTAGTTGGACACAATACCTTTATTTATTTATTTATTTATTTTTACGTGGTGCTGAGGATCGAACCCAGGGCCTTGCGCGTGCTAGGCAAGTGCTCTATTGCTCAGCCACAACCCAGCCCCACAATTTTTACATTTTAGATAAGATTTATTAAACATCCAAAAATACTGTTAAATGAGAGTGCAGCAAAATTGAAACCTAGGATATTTAAGTCTGGCAGGCTATCCTAGTTCATTTCCTGTTGCTGAAGTAGAATGCCTGAATTGGAGTTATTTGTAAGAAAGAGGTTTATTTTGGCTCATGATTCTGGAGGTAGAACAACCTGGCACTGCCATCTGCTCCTCTTCTTGTAAGGGCCTCATAGTAGAAAAGCAGAAGGGCAGGCAGGTACCTTTAGGAAAGAGAGCACATGGCTAGTGAGGAAGCCAGACTTGATTTTATAACAACCTGCTCTCCAAAGAATGAATCTCAGTCTTGAGGAAGACATTAATCCTTCTTAAAAAGCCTTACCTCCTAACACCCCTACATTGGCACCCAAGTTGCAACATGATGGGACAGATCACATCCATAACATAGCCCAGACTATTTTTGACCAGACCCTGTGTATTTTTATACTACAATACAGAATCCAAAAAGCTAATGTAGAGGTGCTCAAATCTCTAAAATATATATTTCCCAATTTTAAAACTGCTTTGCTTCATTATAGCCCTTTGATTCCCAGTATAGGCTGGTTTCATATCAGTTCAACAGAGTATATTCTCTCATGTGCAGAAAGAAAGAGTCATGGAACAACTTTTACTTTCTTTTTCCTTTGCTAGATACCAAGGTGATTACAATTGTCATTCATTTCAGGAGACAGGCAATAACTGGTTTATAAAGTACTTAACTTTAGAATGGCTTATCACTATAACCAGGAGGGTGATTCAGCCTTTTGAGCTCAGGAATACTTTTTACATTGGGGACTACTTTTTAGTTCCTTACTATATTCTGTTTTTCATTATTTTACATTATCTTTATTTTTTTTTTAATATTTACTTTTTAGTTGTAGTAGGATACAATACCTTTATTTCACTTATTTATTTTTATGTGGTACTGAGGATTGAACCCAGGGTCAGGCACATGTGAGGGGAGTGCTCTACCTCTGAGCCACAACCCCAGCCCTTACATTATCTTTAAATCATCTGCTTTTTCCTCATATTTAAGGGCAGAGAAATCACCTTAAAAATCTCATTTTCAGTAGATCTACTAGAAGGCAGTACCACATTTCCATCTTATTTATATACTTCTATTCCTAATTCTTTTCTTGCATACTTGTAGTTTGCCACATACCACCTACCTTCAGAAGGGCTATGGTTGACTAATTACTAATGTCTTATACACATCCTTCCACAGTACACTAAATATTTACTGTAAAACTTTTTTTTCCTCAGTTTTTCTTTTATCTTGGCAGGGTTTGTTTGTTTTGCTAAATATTTGTTTCATTATAGTAGTATTGCTAATTCTTAAAGATGGGTTTGTGCATTATTTTTTTAATCAATATGAGCTTAAGTAAAATACTGTTACTATATTTGGAGTCTTTTGTACTTTGGCCAATTTTTGGGATGATTGCCTCTAAACCTTTCCTTCTCAAAGATGTTTATTGAAAGAAAATGTTACCTTAAGTGTTACTGTAATAACAGTTTAGTTTTTGAATGAGCAATATCTGAAGATGATTAGTTTCATCTATAATTATATTCTGAATTTTAAACATTTATAGATTGATTATATTCAAAGTTAGAAATCAGTAAGAAGGAAATATCATGCATCAAAATAGTCTTATGTTTTAGATGAAAACTAAAAGTGTTTGTTTTTTAATTAAAGATAAGATGTCACCAGAAAGGAGAAAATTGTTGATGGAGCACATCTTCAAGCTACAGGAGTTTTGTAACAGCATGGTTAAACTCTGCATTGATGGATATGAATATGCCTATCTGAAGGCAATAGTACTCTTCAGTCCAGGTATATAAACATTTACTTCTTAATTAAAGTACAATGTTTAAGGAAATGGAGAAATTGAAACCCTCATACATTGCTGGTTGGAATGTAAAATGGTGCAGTTGTCTTGGAGAAGAGTTCAGTAGTTCTTCAAAATAATAATCCTGGAATTACCACTATGACTGGAAGTTGCATTCCTGTCAGTCTGAGAGAAGTGAAAATATGTATCTACACAAAAATATGCATATCAGGGCTGGGGTTGTAGCTCTGTGGTAGAGCGCTTGCCTTGCACACATGAGGCACTGGGTTTGATTCTCAGCAGCACATAAAAAAATAAAGATTGTATCCATTTACAACTTAAAAAATATTTTTAAAAAATGTATCAATGTTTTATAGCAGCATTGTTAATAATTGCCCAAAAGTAGAAACAACTCAAGTGTCCATCAACAGATGACTGAAGAATGAGCATTTATATATACCATGGAGTATCATTCAGCCATGACAATATGTGAAATTCTGATATGTGCTCTATAATATGATGAACATTGAAAACATCTAAGTGAAGGAAGCCAGTCACAGTGGAACACATATCGTTTGATTCCATTTATATAAAATAATGCAGTGTGGGCAAATGTGAAGAGAAATTAAGTACATAACCTTGGTCAATAGGGTCTGAGTATCTCCTCAGTGTAGGTAGAAAGTTTCTTTTTGGAAGGACAAAATGTTCTAAAATTAGATTGTGGTGATGATTGCACAACTCTTACCAAAAAAATCATCCTTGTATTCTTTATATTGGAGAATTTTAAGGATGTTAGACATCTGAGAAGGAAAAGGAAGGTTGGAAAAGCAGTGAGGGCATGTATAGACTGTATTTATTTGGGTTGTCAGGTCAACATTGAAATTTTGTAAGTATATTTTGTTAGACATAATAAATACCAGAATGAGAAACAATTGTTGCTATGTCAGGGGGTTAAATTCTCAAACATCTTATTAGACCTAGTTTCTTACTTTTCTGCCAGTTTTCTAGTTTTTCAAAGACAAATGACAGAAAGCTTTCAATGATCAATTTATGAATAGGAAAAATTTAAGAGGTTTTTATTAGGGTCTGTTTTTCATTTTGCTATGTATTTCTGTCCCTGTGTGTCATAATGAAATTATCTGAACAAATTTCTCAGTGATAACAGTAAGATAATTAGAGCTTATTTGTACTATTTATTCTAATGTTCACATGATTTAGTAACGTGTCTCCATTTTTCAATGGTGCTAGAGATTGAACCAGGGCCTTGCACATATTAGGCAAGTGCTCTGCCACTGAACTATACTTGCAGCCATCATATGTCTCCATTTTTATCACAGGCAATGTGCCACCTTCATTTTCTATAGATGAAAGTTGAATGCATCATTTTTATGAAGTTCTTTTAGTATTCCCAGTTTTGTGAAATGTTACAGTGACCTTTGAAATGCTTGTATAGGGGCTGGGGCTGTAGTTCAGTAGTAAAGCATTTGCCTCGCATATGTGAGGAGACACTGGGTTCCATCCTCAGCACCACAAAAAAATAAATAAAGATACTTGTGTGTTCATCTACAACTAAAAAAAGCAATATTTAAAAGAAATGCTTATGTAGATTATTTTACATTTTTTGATAGTGATAATGTTTATGTTTCACAATTTCATAAGTACTTTGTTACCTAACAATAGTAGGGTTTTTTCCTTAAGAAAAAAAATACTAAAATACCTTCTAAATGCACATACTATGAATAAAAGATACTTCTTTAAGCTGTATCATTTTGGTTGTTCATTCCTTTTTAAAACCATAAAATGGTCAAAATCTCACTGCCTTTGGAACAGAAAGAAAACTTTTTTGTTTTGTTTTTAGTTATAGATGGACACAATACCTTTATTTTATTTTATTTTATTTTTTTTATGTGGTGCTGAGGATCGAACTCATGCCTCACACATGCTTGGCAGTGCTGTACTGCTGAGCCACTACCCCAGCCCAAGAAAACTATTTATTTTGGTAACATCCAGTGATCTCATTTTTTATTAGATGCTAGAATATGTATATGAGAGAAAATAATTCAAGTATGTAAAGTCCAGTGTTTGGTATATAATAGGTGGGCTTAATAAATATTTGTGTAATAAAAGTGTAGCGCATTATATAAATTGGCTTCTTTTTTGACTAAACTATATTTTCATCTCCACTTTCAGGATTTCATTAAATGAACATTCAGAACTAGAGTAACAATATATTCTTTATTGTTTCAGATCATCCAGGCCTAGAAAATATGGAACAGATTGAGAAATTTCAGGAAAAGGCTTATGTGGAATTTCAAGATTATATAACCAGAACATATCCAGATGACACTTACAGGTATCTAGATCTTAAATACTATATAATTACATTCATTTAAAAATATTTTGTGAATCTTATTATTTCATTATTTTCCAATATAACAATAATCAAATGTTTTCAGCAGCATTTATCTTTGGACTAGCTAATGCTACTGGAAGCAGTAGTGTGACTGGGATGTGACTCTGTGGTGGAGTACTTGCCTGGCATGTGGGAGGCCCTGGGCTGATCCCCAACACCAGAGGGGAAAATAAAAGAACAGTTCATTGTTGTGAGTGCTTTACATATAGTATATTCATCAGTACTCACATTTTATATGGTAAGAGAGACAGGATAAGTAACTTGTTCAGGGTCACTGTTTGAGGCATCCACTGGGAATCCTGGAACTTAACCCCACCGATGAGGGGGAACTACTGTGTGATAAGGATTAAGTCAGTTCATATGTGTGAAATGCTTAGAAGCACACCTGGTATGCAGTAAGAGCTATGTAAGTATGCTTATATATAATGAATAAAACAGTTTAGCATATTTCAAACTAATAAAAGAACATTTTATTATAACAGTGTGTTATACCAAGTCATGTAGATTTATAAACCAATTCCATCAAGAAAACCAGCCTTGGTTTATCTGACTAGTTTTCCTACCCTGCTTCCTTTCAGTCCTGTGGATGGGGCTCACCTGCTGGGAACAAACAGGAACTGAGTAATTTTAGTAGTAGAAATGTGCTATACAGGAGCTCTTGTCTCATTTGGTCTCAATTGTTAAGGCAAGGCCAGAGGAGGTTTTGTCATAAGGGGCAGTTGAATCAAGGTTTGGTTCCAGTGGTCTTGATTCCATGTTCTATAACAACTGCTATCTGTTACACCATTTCCAATAGTTTTTTTGCAGAGCATAATCAAGAAAACTTATTGAATCTCATATATCATGATAACACAAAACATTGCATTTGTACAATCTGAAAGGAGTTGCTAAATCATTCTTAATTGTATAACCTGACCCATGGTTTAATAATTTAGTTACCTGGTCCTTAGATCCAAGTGGGACAACAGTTGAGAACAAGGCTTTCATGTAGAGCCTTTTAGACTACACTGGTATCCAGGTGACAGTCATAGGTTTTACACACAAACAGTAGATCTTTATTAAATTAGTCTACAAGTAATAGACATGCATAAATTACTAATATCTTTCTACAAAATCTCTATTTTTTCAACTTTGTTCCTCTGCCCCCTTTTTTCTTTTTCATTTTAGATTATCGAGACTCCTTCTCAGGTTGCCAGCTTTGAGATTGATGAATGCTACCATCACAGAAGAATTATTTTTCAAAGGTCTCATTGGAAATGTACGGATTGACAGTGTCATCCCACATATTTTAAAAATGGAACCTGCAGATTACAACTCTCAAATAATTGGTCACAGCATTTGAAAAGCTGCGATCATAGTGCTATAAACTTATTGTTCTTTTCCAGAACACAGGAAAACACCAAATTGTACTCATTGCTTCCATAGTATGTGCAAATTTTGACTTTAAAGACTAACCAAGGGCTGGGGATGTGGCTCAAGTGTAGCGTGCTCGCCTGGCATGCGTGCGGCCCGGGTTCGATCCTCAGTACCACATACAAAAAAACAAAGATGTTGTGTCCGCTAAAACCTAAAAAATAAATATTAAAAAAAAATTCTCTCTTTCTCTCTCTCTCTCTCTCTCTCTCTCTCTCTCTCTCTCTCAAAAAAAAAAAAAAATAATAACCAAAATTCAAGGTATTTTTATTTTAGCTTCCTTCAAAGACTTTTTGAAGTGACTAGGCAGTCAGCAGGAATTAAATATCCCTTTCTGTCTTACATAAATAAATAAGAAATACTATGGATTTATTCTTGGTAAAGATGACATCTGAAGCTGTCACCTCCGGACCATCTAAACTAAGATTTCTATTTTATTTTATAAAGCAAATAAATTAGTCTCTTTTTTTCCCCAAAATTGTGTTCTATTCATATTTAGCTTCATTTTGAACTAGTACGAACACTTAGTGGTCAAATATCCTTACAGAGAATTCCTTGCATTTTATTCTTCATAATGTAATCTGTTTACCATCTCAAAAGATCATTTTATGCTCAATGGTATAATGATAAAATTAGAACTGTAGGAAATAATAATTGAATATGTATTTTTTTTGACTTTTGTAAATATCATGATATCCTTAAGCATATACCACTCATTGCTGGCAGTGAGATATTGGTCATTTGTGATTTTTAGTGTTATTATACCTTATTAGTTACAAGCACTTTTTATTTACATGGCAGCAAATGGTTCTGAGAATTGGTTTTGAGAATAAGGTGGTATTTGTGGTTTAATTTTTTTGGGTTTACTGCTGTGTTTTAAACATAGTAGAGACTAACTGAACCCAAAATATTTCAGTATTTCAAAATAGGTATTAAAATTGTTGTTCTATTCCATAAAATAACTCTGTCCTTTCCCTCTTTTCTGATCTGTGTTGTAGCTTCTTGTCCATGCTCTGGGTTTTAGCCAATTCCTTTTAGGTTACTAAAAAAATACCCTAAATTTGTTAAATAATGGATTTATCAGAGCCCATCCATGTTTCCAAAGCGAGTTAAACAAAAAAGCAATTGATCACTTTTAAAGATAAAGGAATATGCATTGATTTTTCACTGTAAAATGGAGGAGAGCTGCTTTAGCAGTAGGTGAGACTCACCCTGAAACTGTGGTGTTGCCACAACAGCATCTCAGACTCCTGGGATGCCTTCCACAGTACTGTTACAAGCACAGCTGCTTCTGTTAAATCTCTTTACTCTGCTTTCATGATGAGTTATTTTGATAAATTGCTTGTTGGTTTTTCAAACACAAATATAAAGATTTTATTGCACTCATTACATTTTTAAATAAGGAATTTTACAATAGAGGAAAAGTTAAAATTTGCAGGTGATGCAGATTTTACTAATTACTATTTTAGTAGTAGCCAAAAAGTTTCAAAAGTATCAACTTATGCTTTTTACCAGTGTATTAAGGGAAATTTTTTCCCTACTTAAATTAAATCATAATTTTTGTCACCTTTATTTTATAATTATCAGCTGTGAAAAGCTTCATTTAATATAAAATGCCCACCTGGAAAAGTCAGTAGGTTGATACCTTTTTAATCCAAGATAGTAAGCCAAGGATTCAGAAAAATAATTCTTTAAAATAATGTACTAATGATTAATTACATTGTTATTTTCAGGTATTTTTCCTGATTAAATTTGTAGATATATTTGGAAGTGTTTTTAAAACTATATTAAAATGTGACTTGCATTACAAATTTCTGTATCCTGCCAGTATATTTTATTTCAGTGTTTATTTGCTCAGTATTTGGATATCCTTCATGTCATGAGGCTGAGAATATAACTTAGCAGTAGAAATGTACATTATCACTTGAGGCCCTGGGCTCAGTCCCCAAGACCAAAACAAAAAAACATTTATGTCAGTATTGTAGGAGCAAAAATAAATAAAGCCAGCCACAGTAAATAGTGCATACCTGTAATCCCAAGGATTTGAAGGACTTGAGACATTTGAAGGACTTGAGACAAGAGGAGTATAACTTAACCAGTTCATTGGGGGGGGGCGGGTAGGGGGGTATACTCTTGAAGAGTAGTACTTAGGTGGTAAAACTGAGTTTAAAAAAGCAACAGACTTCCTGGGTATGGTAGCACACATCTGTAATCCCAGCAGCTTGAGGGGCTGAGGCAGGAGGATTGCAAGTTCAAAGCTAGCCTCAGCAATGGCAAGGTGCTAAGCAACTGAGTGAAACCCTGTCTCTAAATTTAAAAAAAAAATAGGGCAAGACAGTGGCTCAGTGGTTGAGTACTCCTGAGTTCAATCTCTGGTACCAAAAAAAAAAAAAAAAAAACGGCAAGAGACTTAGTAATATTTAATTTAGAATACTACTTATTTCTAGTGGAGTAGGAAAGTGCAAACAAGAAGGGATATATAAGGGTCTTCAAAAGTATCAATAGTGCTCCAGTTATCTATTGCTTCCTAACCACCCCAAAGCCTGAAAGAACATATATTTGCTTTTGAATCTACAACCTGGACAGCCTGATAGGAACAGCTTGTCTCTGCTGCATTCAGCCAAATTGGGTCTGCTCAAAGGGTGGGTTTGGAATCTTTGAAATCACTCACATGTCTGGAAGTTGATGGTGGCCATTTGCTGAGGTGTCACGTGTCATTAGAAGCCATCCACTGTATCTGCTGTACTCTGTTCATCAGAGACACCATAAAAGTCTGTAGTTTCAAAAGGAGGGGAAATACTCTGCATCTCTTGGGGAGGAGGTGTAGCAAGCTTCTAGAAGAACATGTGGAGCCAGAAGTGTACTGGCCATTTTGAGGAAAGGATGTTGTATCTCAGCAACCTCACTTAGAAGGCCAAGGTAAAGAAGGGGTTATCCCGACAAGATGGGGGTGGGAGGCATGACTTTTGTCTATATGGATTGCTTATAAATTGATACATACAAAATTTTATAAAGTTTAAACTATCACTATGGACTAAAAGATAAAGAATAGAACAAATTAAAAGAGCCCTTTATGCTGGCAGGAAGACCCCCAAGAAACTGCTCTGCTATGTACCTGGCCTCTTGTAATTTCCTTGTGGCTACTGGGGCAGATGTTAAGAGGGAGTACAATGGGGAAGTGATCGTCTTTTTTCGCCTATTCTCAAACCAAACAATATCACTTGCCATTTTGTTCATTGAGGCAAAGGCCTACCAACATTCGAGGAGCATTAAACTGTACGTGTGTGTGTGTGTGTGTGTGTGTGTGTGTGTGTGAGAGAGAGAGAGAGAGAGAGATCGTCAAGCAAATCCAGGGCCAAATGCGTGCTAGGCAAGCATTTACCCCTGAGCTACACTCCCAGCTTCCAAAACTATACCTCATAATAGAAGAGTGGCAAAAATTTTCTTTAAAATTTGGGGAGCCAGGCATGGTGGCGCACACTGTAATCCCAGCAGCTCAGGAGGCCGAGACAGGAGGATAGAGTTCAAAGCCAGGCTCAGCAATTTAGCAAGTTGCTAAGCAACTCAATGAGACCCTTTCTCTAAATAAAATACAAAATAAGACTGGGAATGTGGCTTAGTGGTTGAGTGTCCCTAAATTCTATTCCTGGAACAAAAAAAAAAAAAAGGAAAGTTTTTTTAAGTCATTTTTAGAAAATACATTGTCACAGTATTCTGTTTGTTAAACTGGATTGTAGATTCTTAAAATGAAGTACACACCCTTGGCTAGGTATAGTGGCATGTGCTTATAATCCCAGCTACTCTGAGGGCTGAGATGGGAAGTTTACTGAGCCCAGGAGATTGAGACCAGCCTGGGTAACATAGCAAGGCCTTTTCTCAAAATATAAAAACATACATATGTATAAACCTTTGTATGGACAAAGGACATGATAAGTAAGCACACAGAGCTGAAAAAAATCCATGCAGATGATAATTGAAAGTGTAGGATAGCCAAATTATATATATGACAAAATAGACTAAGTTGAAAATCATCACCCACAAGAGACTAAAAAAATTGTATAGTAATAAAAGGATCGATTTCTCCAGGAAGATATAACAATTATTTATGTACCTAACATTGGAATACCCAAATATAAGTGAACACTGACGGAACTGAAAAAAAAAAAAAAAAGAACGATAATTGAAGGAGATTTTGAAATCCCACTTTCAATAATGGATAGAACAACCAGATGAAAGATGAATCAGAAAATGGAGGACTTGAGCAACACTTAGTCCAATTAGATCTAACTGAAGAAGGGCACTCAACAACAGCATAATACGTATTCCTCTCAAACATACGTAGAGGGTTGGGGATGTGGCTCAAGCGGTAGCACGCTCGCCTGGCGTGCGTGCGGCCCGGGTTCGATCCTCAGCACCACATACAAACAAAGATGTTGTGTCTGCCGAGAACTAAAAAATAAATATTAAAAAATTCTCTCCCACTCTCTCTTAAAAAAAAAAAAAAACATACATAGAACATTCTCCAGGACAGATCAAATGTTATATCACAAAACATGTTAGTTTTTGTTTTTGTTTTGAATCCGGTTTTTCCTATGTTACCTAAGTTATCTTTGAACTTGGGCTCAAGCAATTCTCTTGCCTTAGTTTCCTGAGTAGTTGAAATTACAGGAGAATTCCACCCGCCTATAAAACAAGTTTTGACAAATTTTAAGGAGACTGTATTAAATAAATATTTTTTCCTTGGGCACGGTGACACATGCCTGTAATCCCAGCAGCTCGAGAGGCTGTGAGACAGGAGGATCGCGAGTTCAAAGTCAGCCTCAGCAAAAGTGTGGCACTAAGCAACTCAGTAAGACCCTGTCTCTAAATAAAATACAAAATAGGGCTGGGGATGAGGCTCAGTGGCCAAGTGCCCTGAGTTCAATCCCTGATACCCCCCCCCAAAATCTTTCCTGACCATAATGACTATTAACTTTCTACTTTGAGGAACTGGAAAACAAAAGTTAGCAGAAGGAATAATAAAGATTAGAACAGAAATAAGAAATGAAAAAATAGTTGGTTTTTGAGAAAATCAAATTTGCCAAATCTTTAGCTAGACTAAGAATAAAAGATGAAAAAGAAACAAAAGGAGACATAAGAAATAAAATGTTGGGGCTGGGGATGTGGCTCAAGTGGTAGCGCGCTCGCCTGGCATGCGTGCAGCCCGGGTTTGATCCTCAGCACCACATACAAACAAAGATGTTGTGTCCGCCAAAACTAAGAAATAAATATTTAAAAAATTTCTTTCTCTCTCTCTCTCTCAAAAAAAAAAAAAAAAAAAGAAAGAAAGAAAGAAAATGTTTATTAATAAAAACACGAGGGGCTGGGGCCTGGGGCTCAGTGGTAGGGTGCCTGCCGTGCACATGTGAGGCCCTGGGTTCAATCCTCAGCATCACATAAAAATAAATAAAGATATTTATTTGTACATTACAACTAAAAAAAAGTTTAAAAAAAAAAGTAATTCTGTACCAATAAATTGGATATCTTGGAAAATGAATAAATTCCCAGAAACATGCTAAGAAAGAATAACAAAGAAATAAAAAATATGAACAGACTTAAAACTAATAAGGAGATGAAATCAACAATCAAAAATAAAGAAAGGACCAGGACCAGGAACAGATGGCTTCACTAGATTATTCTACCGAATATTGAAAGAATGAATACCAGTCCTCAAATTCTTCCAGAAAATCAAAGAGAAAAGAACATTTCCAAAATCACTTTCTAAGCTAGCACTACTCTGATACTAAAATCAGAAAAGACACAAGAAAACTACAAACCAATACCCCTGATGGCTATCAATGCAAAAAAAACCCTCATCTAAATACTAACAAACTGAATTTGACAGCACATTCAAAGGATTATAGACCATAACCAGCAGATTTATTCCCGGAATAAATCTGTGGGTGGTTCAACATACAAAAAAAAAAAAAAAATCAGTGGAATCTACAATATAAATAGAATGAAGAAGAAAACTATATAATCATCTCAATACAGACAAAATTAAATGTTCTTTTATGATAAAAAATAAATAAACTAGGAATAGAGGGAAAGGAACTCAAAAAGACGGAGTGAAAACCTAAAACAAAATACTCAACAGTGAAAAACTGAAAATGTTTTCCAAGATTAGGGACAGGCAAGGATGCCCACTCCTATTTAACATATTAGTGGAAGTCAATAGCCACAGCAATTAGGCAAGAAAAAGAAAAGCGTCAGTGTTGGAAAAGAAGTAAAATTATTTCTGTTCTTCAGATGATGTAACTTGTATGTAGAAAATCCTAAGGATTTCACCAAAGGCAGGGGATGTTGCTCACTAATAGATTGCTTGCCTAGCAGATCCTAGGGCCTGGGTTCAATCCTCAGCACTGCCAAGGGGAAAAGAAAAAAGGTTAGAATAAATTTAGTAAAGTTAGTTGGAGGATAAAAAACACAAAACATAGAATCATAGAATTTGCAGGGAAATGGATGGCATTAGAGCAGATTATGCTAAGTGAAGCTAGCCAATCCCTTAAAAACAAATGCCAAATGTCTTCTTTGATATAAGGAAAGTAACTAAGAACAAAGTAGGGAGAGCATGAGAAGAAGATTAACATTAAACAGGGATGAGAGGTGGGAGGGAAAGGGAGAGAGAAGGGAAATGGAAGGAGACCCTCAGGGGTATACAAAATTACATACAAGAGGAAGTGAGGGGAAAGGGAAAAAAAATACAAGGGGGAGAAATGAATTACAGTAGAGGGGGTAGAGAGAGAAGAGGGGAGGGGAGGGGGGCAGGGGGGATAGTAGAGGATAGGAAAGGCAGCAGAATACAACAGACACTAGTATGGCAATATGTAAATCAATGGATGTGTAACCGATGTGATTCTGCAATCTGTATACGGGGTAAAAATGGGAGTTCATATCCCACTTGAATCAAAGTGTGAAATATGATATATCAAGAACTATGTAATGTTTTGAACAACCAACAATAAAAATTAAAAATAAATAAATAAATAAATTAAAATTAAAATTAAAAAATAAAATAAAATAATATTAAGGAGTCAAATTAATATTAGAGGAAATCTCTCTTTCTTTCTGGCTTTATGAATCTTTCCAACCCATTTCTTCTTATATGCACTCCCTTTGAGCAAAGTTATCTTTCATATGATGTGTATGTTAAGATGGTCATCTAGTTGAAATTCAAATTTCATGTGTTGGATATTGTTCAATTGATGGGGTTTTCCCATTAAAACTATGGGGAAAATGTGTAGAAATTATTAGTATAAAAAAAGAAGAAATCTTCAGTGTATCAAGTATGACTTTTTTGGACAAACCTAATAAACTGAGTTTTGCTTCAAAAAAAAAAAAAAACACAAAACAGTCAGTTGTACTCTATATACTAACAATGACAATTCAAAAATATTTAAGACAACACATTACAACAGCATCAAAAAATAAAATCAACAGGGGCTGGGGATGTGGCTCAAGCGGTAGCACGCTCGCCTGGCATGTGTGCGGCCCGGGTTCGATTCTCAGCACCACTTACAAACAAAGATGTTGTGTCCGCCGATAACTAAAAAATAAATATTAAAAAAAGATTCTCTCTCTCTCTCCTCTCTCACTCTCTCTTTAAAAAAATAAAATAAAATAAAATAAAATCAACAAAGGAGGTAGAAGACTTGAACATTGAAAACTATAAGACATTACTGAAATAGATTAAGCACAAATAAGCCTGGCTGGGTGGCACACGCCTGTAATCCCTCAGGAGGCTGAGACAGGGAGGATCTCCCAGTTCAAAGCCAGTCTCAGCAATTTAGCAAGGCCCTAACCAACTCAGTGAGACCCTGTTTCTAATAAATAAAATACACACAAAAAAATGGGGGGGCAGCTAGAGATGTGGCTCAGTTGTTAAGTGCCCCTGGTTTCAATTCCCAGTACACACTCACACACACACACATTGAAATATCACACCCATCAGGATGGCCACTATTAAAATGTGTGTGTGTGTGTGTTTGTGTGTGTGTGTGTGTAACAAATGTCAGTGAGGATGGGGAGAAATTGAAACTCTTGCGCATTGTAGCAGGTAGTATAAATGAGCCAGGCACCATGGAAAACAATATGGAGGTTCCTTTAAAATTAAAAATAAGATTACCATATGATCCAGCAATCCCACGTCTGGATATACATTGAAAAGAATTGAAAACAGGATCTTAGAGATATTTGCACACTCATGTTCACTGTAGCAGTATTCACAACAGCCAAGAGGGGGAAGCAACCTAAATGACATGGACAAATGAATGATAAAGAAAAGCTGGTATATACGTAACATAGAACATTATTCAGGCTTTTAAAAGAAGACCCTGTCAGGCTGGGCTTGTGGCTCAGCATTAGAGCGCTTGCCTCACATGTGCGAGACCCTGGGTTCAATCCTCAGCACCACATAAAAATAATTAAGTGAAATAAAGGTATTGTGTCCAACTACAACTAAAAAATAAATACTTTTTTAAAAAAGAAGACACTGTCATATACTACAACATGGGTGGACATTGTGGACATTATGCTATGTGAAGGAAGCCAATTGCAAAAAAGACAACTACTACATGAATTCACTTATATAAATGTCTGAAGTAGTCAAACTCTTGGAAACAAAAAGTAGAATGGTGTCTTCCCCAGGGATAAAGGAGGGGGGGACTGTTTAATAGGTATACAATTTAATATTTGCAAGATGAATAAGTTCTAGAGATGTTGTGCAATAATGTGCATGTAATTAATATTACTGTATATGTAAAAATGGTTAAGTTGGGTTTTTTTATGGTGGGGGGAGATTGGTTCTGGGAATTGAACTCACAGGCACTTTACCACTAAGCCACGTCGCTAGCACTTTTTAGTTTTTATTTTGAAACAAGTTCTCACTGAGTCGCTGCAGGCCTTGCTAAATTGCTGAGGCTGGTCTTGAACTTGTGATCCTCTGGTCTCAGCCTCCTAAGTCTCTGGGATTACAGGCATGTGCACCATCCCTGGAAAGATTAAATTTTTGTTTTTTTACCACACATATGCACAAAGCACACTGCTAAGAAGACAAATTTTTCTTTAAAAAATTTTTTTTTAGTTGTTGATGGACCTTTATTTAATTAATTTATTTATATGATTGCTGAGAATCGAACCAGTGCCAGGCAAGCAGTCTATCACTGAGCCACAACTCCAGCCCAAAATTGTTATTTTTAAGACTGTTGCATAAGGGAGAGAATAAAGTACATCTTGCCTTTCCTATATGAACAGCATCTCAGGAACCAAATAGTTAAGGGCAGGTTACTCTTTATAGAAGAATTGTGGTTAATAAATGAAAAGGAATGGAAGTATTTAGGCAGTGCTTATCAAGGATGGCTAAAAGCACCATGTGCAGACACCATGTGCTCTCTGAAGTAAGGCTATGGCTACCTTCGAAGTATACTTAACAGTAAAAATAACTCAAAACCTGGAGGTGGCACTCAGTGGAAGAAAGTGTACATAGTATGGGGCTGGGATTGTGGCTCAGCGGTAGAGCGCTCACCTAGCCCGGGCAGGACCCAGGTTCGATCCTCAGCACCACATAAAAATAACGGCACTGTGTTGTGTCCATCTACACCTAAAAAATAAATATTAAAAAAAAGAGAGTTTAAAAAAAGAAGAAGAAAGTGTACATAGTATGTGTGAGGCCCTAGGTTCAATCTCCAGTACTGAAAAAGAAAGGGAGAAAAAGAAAGAAGTCAGAATTGGTCAAACATCTAGGTCTAAGTACAAATATACAGGAAAAACAGGATAGAGTATCACTAGTACACAATTACCAAGCTACAGGCAATGAAAAATTATAGGAAAAATAGGCTATTTCTTTAACAAATTAAAAGGAAAGAAGAAAAAAAGGGGGGGAGGCTATAAATCTATTTATTTGTTTCTTTTTTATTGATAAACAAATAACAGCATTACTATTCTTAATACACATATATACCACAATTTTTCATATATCTTTTTGTATATAAAGTATGTTGACACCCAATTCATGTCTTCATACATGTACTTTGGATAATGATGTCTATCATATTCTACCATCCTTGCTAATCCCCTGTCCCCTCCCTTTCCCTCCATCCCCTCTTCCCTATCTAGAATTCATCTATTCTTCCCATGCTCCCCCTCCCTACCCCACTATGAGTCAGCAGAGGGAGGCTATAAATTTAAAGAAAATATTTTTAAAAAATCAACCATTTACAATGTGTGGATCTTATTTGGGCAAACTAAAAAAAAAAAAAAAAAAAAAGAAAGAAATTATTAGGAAAATAAAAGACCAATTAGGGACATTTGAACATTCCTCGGATATTTAATGATACTAAGGAATTACTGTTAGCTTTTTAAGGCAGTATAATGGTGATGTAGTTATGTTTTTGAAAGAGTTCTTGGATATACTTCAAAAATATTTCAGGTAAAAAAATTTTAAGTACATATAAATCACAGTTCAATATAAATTCAAATATGACACGATTTTGAAACAACTGATGAATCTAGGAAAATTTGATCCTGGTATTGGAAATTTCTCCTTTGGAATTGAAGAATTACTAACATAAAATTACATTATTTCTCAGGGTGCAGTCTTATTACTTGGACCTTCAAGAAATAATATTGTTTCCATTTTTAAAACTATCTTAAAATTAGGAAAATTTATAATTACAGAATAAACATAAATCTTGCCATTTGAAAGAAATGATATGGTGGAATGGAGTCTGAAAGAGCAAAGGGTGAGACTCCCCTGCCAACATATCACCAATATATGTACCCCATTTCATGTGTACTAGTATGTGGTCAGTAGTAAATTCCTTAATAGTTATCTCGTTTCTAAGGAATCTTGGTGCTGGAAGGGATTTCTGGAATAGTCTGAGCCAAACCTTTTTAAATGAAGAAATAAATTTCCAAAGGAGGAACCCCTTGTATTGGAAAGCCTTTTGAAGCCGAGCTTTCCACCACACACTCGCCTTCTAGGTGCAACCTCTGACAACATTAAAATTTAAGGTGCCTTTGCTTTACTGAGGAACCAACAACGCCCATTTAGCAAGTTGGAAAGTCTCAGTGCAGGAAAATTGCAGTTCTGCGCACGCTCAGAGCCGAGTGTCGGAACCTTCAGCGCGTCAGCTCCCTGCGGCTGAGTGGCTGCTTCCGCCCGGTGGGTTTTGCACGGCGCACCCGGAAGGCGGGGCCTGCCAGGCAAGATGGAGTTGCTGCAGGTCCTGAAACGCGGGCTGCAGCAGGTCAGTGGCCACGGCGGTCTCCGTGGCTATTTGCGAGTTTTCTTCAGGTATGCGTCTAGAGCTATGCTCTTGGTTTCTAGGGCTGGATTTGCATTGCTTGGTTCCTTGAGGAGGGTCCCAGGCTTGGGTCACCTTGGAGAATCTCAAGGACAGCCGGCCCAATCTTTGCCTACAATCCCCGGGTCGAAGTCTGTCCCCGGCGTCCACAGGACGGAACTGAAGCCGTCTCTAGAGATGGAGCACCCCCGCCCCCTGGAGTGTAATGAGCATTATCAGAGACGTTCACATGGTGACCTTGGGAAAGTTTTTTCCTTGAACTATCCTTCAGTTCCCTCCCTGTGCGATAAGAGATTGAAGGAGGTAACCAAAATGGTCTTCACTATTCCAAACATCCCTGACGGGCACATAGTTCCCCGAAAACGATTTGGAGACCTAGTGGAATGAAAGAACCAAGAAATATTTGAATCATTTTTAGAAGATGAAGCCCCGGGCAGGGTGGCAAACACCTGTAACTCCAGCGATTTGGGAGGTTGCGACAGGATTGCATGTTCGAGACCAGTCTCAGCAATTTAGCGAGACCCTGACTCAAAAAATTAAAAGCGCAGGGAGTGTGTCTCAGTGGTTAATTCCCCCCTGGGATAAATCCCCAGTATTAAAAAAAAAATAAATAAATAAAAGACCAAATACTTTGGCTCCCTGACTTCCTGGAGGATTTGCTTATTCCAAACTTGTTTGCACAGGGAAAGTAGATAAAAGTCCTATAATTTGAATATGTTACATTTGTATTTTTAGTGTAATTTAAGCACATTAGTTGTATTAGTTTATCTTTTCCCATCCTGTCTGCATGATACTGGGGCGGTGGGGTAGCATGAGCTAAGTTAAGACTAGAGTTCTTAACCTGAAAGCTGATTCTTCAGTATTAAGTGGCAAGAGCCTGGAGGTGAAGGCTAGAAGTATACAACCAATGACCATTCACAGCAACTCATTCTTCTAATTGATGTAGCAGCCTTTGTGTTTGAAAGTTGGTATTCTCACTTTATTTTGGTTTGTTGTGAACAATGAATCATTCTAAAATGTCTGTTTTCTTTGGGATAATTACAGAGCAAATGACGTGAGAGTTGGTACATTAGTGGGGGAAGACAAATATGGAAACAAATACTATGAAGACAACAAGCAATTTTTTGGTGAGTGCAGTATTTTTGGCATTTGGGTTTGGGATTTGATAGGAGTCTATTTTTCATGCCGTACAAAGGAGTTCTTACTTGGAAAAAAATGAAAAACTCAATAGAGAAAAACTAAATGATTAACAAAAGTATGAGAAATGCTAATCCTCACTTGATATTACAAGAATGCAACTTAACAAAGTTAGAGGTACTTTTCCATGTGGGGACATATTCCAATTTTGGGAAAGGGATAGAATAGATTAATTCAGGCATTTTGGAGGACAGTTTGGCAATATTTGTGAAAAATTATACTGCATTTATCTTTTGTCTCAGCACTTAAAAGAATTCATCCTATAAATATTTTTGTGAGACAAAGACACTTATTGCGGCAGGCTTTTAGTAATAAATCTCAAAAGCAACATTATCATGTATAAGTTGATAATGATGAATTTAAACACTTTTTAGAATGCTTTTGTGTTATTAAGAATGATATACCTTGGGCTGGGGATGTGGCTCAAGCGGTAGCACGTTTGCCTGGCATGTGCGGGGCGCTGGGTTTGATCCTCAGCACCACATAAAAATAAAAAAAAATAAAGATGTGTATCCGCCGAAAATTAAAAAATAAATATTAAAAAATTCTCTTTCTCTCTCTCTCTTTAAAAAAAAAGAATGATATACCTATAATTTTATGTACAAAGATGTTAAAGATATGCATAACAAAGTTCTCCAGTTGCAGAACGATGTTTGGTATCCTCAAAGGAAGAAAATATATACTCTTGGTTTACATATTACATTTCCAAACACAAGAAACTTAGAATCAGACAATGGTGGTTCAGTATTCTGACCCTCCATTTTATAACTTTGTGACCTGGTGAACTTATTAACTTCTCTAAGCCTCAGTCTTCTCATCTAAAGTTGTATTAAAAAATGATGAAAAGAGAACAGGAAGAACTTATCTTAATGGAGGTTTCTTAACCTTGAACTAACACCATGACCAGATAATTTGTTGTGAGATGCTGTCCTAGGTGTAGAATGGGCAACAGCATTCTTGGCACATACCTCCTACGTGCAAGTAGCACTTTCTCTCTACAGGTATGACAACCAAAAATATCTACAGGCATTGTAGATATTTGCCTCCTGTGAGGCAAAATTGCCGGAGAACCACGGGCCTAATGCTTGGTACATATGTGCTCAGTAAATATCAGCGCTATTATTGTTATTATTATTACCTTCTTGAATTGTTGGATTTTTTTTTTTTTTACTATGTGCTTTTGTTGTTTTTATAATAATAAAAAGATTCTCAAAAAAAAAAATTCTCTTGATTGAGATGAAAGGTATCAAAGAGGAAAAAACAACTAATCTTCATCCAAGGGAAAAATATATAATGTGAAGTAATGACCTAGCATTTATTGAGTGTTTACCAAAGCTAGGTGCTATGCTAAACAAATAACATTCATCAGCTACTTTAATCTTCAAGATTTCTTTGAGGCAAATACTTTAGTCTCCTCACTTCCCCCATTTTTCAAATGAGGAACTAGGTCATCATCACCAGACAGTGAAAGATATTTCTTAGGAGTATAGAAACCATGCTATGGTTACATTGAATGCAGTTTGGTCTATGAGAATTAAGTAGCTTCTTACATACTCTATAACCATACTATTTTCAATATAGAAACCATAGAATTTTAGACTTGGAACAGATTGTAAAAGGTTATCTAAAAACTATTGTTCTATAGGTGAAGAAACCAGAGTCCAAGAAATGTCCTAACCAAAGAGACTTAACCAAGTAATAGAAACAGTGGCAGAGCCCAGGGCAATATTCTTTCTGCTCATCACTGTTATAAACTAAGATTAAGTTAATTTCCTTTCTTCTTTCACTTCTTTCTTCTTTCTTCATTGAAAATACAGCTATCTTCGTTTCTGCTAATTTAAGAAAATGACACTGTTGTAAACCATTAAAATTTAGTGTATGAAGTAAAAAAATGAATGTTCCCCCTTTGTAATCAAATACCTCTTTTAATTAGCTTGTACTTAGATACTTAAGACTAATGAATGTATAAACCTACACTTATTTATAGGATTATATTATGCATATTTGTAATCGGAATTTTTTTTTTTTTGCCAAGCACTGTGCTAAGTGCTTTACAGACGTATTTAATGATTAAAGCTCACAGAAACCTTAGGTCAGTTCTATAGTTTTCTCCATTTTCTTTTCTTTTTTTTTTTTTAAGAGAGAGAGAGAGAGAGAATTTTTTTAATGTTTATTTTTTTTAGTTTTCGGCGGACATAACATCTTTATTTGTATGTGGTGCTGAGAATCGAACCCGGGCCACACGCATGCCAGGCGAGCGCGCTACTGCTTGAGCCACATCCCCAGCCCCAAATGGAAATATTTTTCATTAAAAAATATGGATCATTTTTCCTTATTAGCTAAATGAATCTACAGTGTTCTTTTTTGTTTGAATATCTAGTTTTGTTTTCTTATTTAAAAAAAAATCACAGCACTGTTTTTAATTAGCACAATATTCCACTCTATAGAAGAACTGTTATTTTTTCAAACTCTTGACTGTTGATAGACATTTAGCTTGCCTTCTACTTTTTGCTACAGGGAACTTGCTTATAACTACATCCATATTCATTTAGATATTCTTTTTTTTTTTTTTTTTTTTTAAGAGAGAGTGAGAGAGGAGACAGAGAGAGAGAACTTTAATATTTATTTATTTATTTTAGTTATCGGCGGATACAAAATCTTTTGTTTGTATGTGGTGCTGAGGATCGAATCCGGGCCGCATGCATGCCAGGCTAGTGCACTACCTCTTGAGCCACATCCCCAGCCCTCATTTAGATATTCTAAGAATAAATTCTTGGAAGTGGAATTGCTGGGTCTGACTGTGGACTTCTAACATTTGGATAAATATATTGTATTTAATGTCTATCAAAATGTTAGATTTTTGAGGCCCAGGTCTATCATTGTAGCCTAATTCTATTGTCATTGCCTAATATATGAAACCTTTTTCAAGGTTTCCTTAATCTGCCTTCATATTTCCCTGCCTCATAGGATTATACTTTACTCTTACATATCTGTCCTTAAGATTGATTTCTCTAAAATAATGCTAAGTGAAGTTAGCCAATCCCCAAAAAACAAATGTTTTCTCTGGTATAAGGAGGCTGATTTGTAGTGGGGTAGGGAGGGGGAGCATGGGAGGAATAGATGAAAGTATAGATAGGGCAAAGGGGTAGGAGGGGAAGGGAGGGGGAGGGGGTTAGCAAGGATAGTGGAAAGTGATGATCATTATTATCCAAAGTACATGTATGAAGACATGAATTGATGTGAATATACTTTGTATACAACCAGAAGTATGAAAAATTGTGCTGTATATGTGTAATAAGAATTGTAATGCATTCTGCTGTCATTTATTTTTTAAAAAATTAGTTAAAATTTTTTTTAAAAGATTGATTTCTCCAAAGTGAAAATATATATTGATTGATATCTGTATTTCTTTTAATAAACAAGGTCATATATAAATAGCATTAGTCAATCTTTGTTGATTATATATTCACCTAGGAAAACCCTGTAAACTAAATGCAGATTACCTTTTGCTTATTGGTTTAAGATCTATTATAGGAATAAATTCAATGTTTCCAACTTGAGGGTTAGGGTTAGTGGCAGTGAGGAAGAGGTAAAGGGAATTACTATTTATTCTTCACTTTGCAGGTGGTGGTGGGGTATTGGGGATTGAACTCATGAACCCAGGGGTACTTTACCACTAAATTACATCCCAGTCCTCTTTTTATTTTGAAACAGGTTCTTGCTGTGTTTCTCAGAGCTTCACTAAGTTGCTGAGACTGGCCTCAAACCTATAATCCTCCTGCTTCAGTTTCCCAAGTCACTGGAATTATAGGTGTACACTCCTGTGCCTGATGTATTGAGTATTTATACACCCAATATTGAACTATGTGTATGAGTTTGATATTTAATTTTCACAGCAACCACAAGATATAGAAATAATCATCTACTTTTAATAGATAAAGAAACTGAAGCTTATAACGTTTGCCTGATAGTAAGTAACAAAGCCCTGATTGAAACCTGGGTGTTTATTTCAGAACCCAATAGAAACAATTTTGTAAGCAGTGGTTAAGCCACCAACTATACCACAGAAATGTGTTAAATAAAAAATGTAGCCATGGGGCTGGGGATGTGGCTCAAGTGGTAGCGCTCTCACCTGGCATGTGTGAGGCACTGGGTTTGATTCTCAGCACCACATAAAAATAAAATATAGATATTGTGTCCACCTAAAAAACTAATAAATATATTTTTAAAAAATGTAGCCATACTGTTTTGATGATATGAACTGTCCTACTTACCAATCATTTATAACATTTGCTTATTATATATAGTTCATATTTTTTCAAAAGGATCAGAAATGTTTTTTTTAAAACATTTGTATGGAAACATAATTCAAGTATGATCACTGTGAATACATTCTGCTCTGATCTCAGGAAGAGCACTTTTCTGAGTAAACTTGAGCAGCTGTGAATACATTCCGGTAAACTTTTCTGTTACTGCCCTCTTCAGGGAACTGGGGAGAAGCAAGGATTCTTCCCTTTGGGAAAGGTCAGAGCCCCACCCACATCATTGAGTTGTCTTAATCCCTGGTTCAGAGATCTTGCTTTGGGGGCAGACAGGTTTTTGATAAAGCTTACCAGCCTCACACTTGCTGGAGCTTGCCTTCACTAATACACCCATGGTATTATTCCTCTCATAGGCCTCTTATGTAAGAGGACATAAAAATATTTTAATAACAAGGATGTCTTCTTTGATATCATGCATTTATTACTTTAAAAAAAAAGGATTTCCTTTATTTCTCACATCTTTCCACCCAGGCCGTCACCGATGGGTTATATATACTACTGAAATGAATGGCAAAAACACATTCTGGGATGTGGATGGAAGCATGGTGCCTCCCGAATGGTAAGCTAAGCCACCATTTTATTTCATTTGACTTGGGCAATATTTCATTACTCAAATATTTATTGAATATTTATAAGGCAGACATTGATCTTCTGAAAGACTCTATCCCAATTACAATGGTTGCAAACAAGTTACCCTAAAGCTTAGTGACTTAAAACAACAATTATTTGTCTCTCATTTTTGTGGGTGAGGAGTTGAGACAAGGCCAACAAGCAAGGATGATTTGTCTTGACTCTCAGATGTCTGGGTCCTCAGCTGGGAAACTGAAATCATCTGAAGAGTTCTTCACCTGACGCCTGCCAGTTAGTGCTGACTGTCAGCTGGGAGGGAGCATAGCTGAAGCTGTGAATTGGGCTACCTTTATGTTGCCTAGGCTTCCTTAGGCAAGTACTCTGAGGAAGAGCAAGCTGGGCAGAAGCCATAGTGCCTTATTTTAGTTCTTGGATCATCCACTATCACTTCTGTATTTCATTGGTTAAAGCAGTTAGAAACCTCTGCCCAAATTCAACAGGAGAAAACATAGGCTCTTTCTTTTCTTTCTCTCTTCTTTCTTTTTCTCTTTTTTGCTTTGTAAGCAAGTGTGCTAACATTGGTTTTCATCCTCTACTTTGTTTTTTGAGACAGTGTCTCACTAGGTTGTTCAGGCAGGCCTTGCTATCCTCCTGTCTCAGCCTCTCAAGTAGCTGAGATTGTAACTCTTTTGGTAGAAGCATGCCAACATCACATATATATTGGGGTTTATAATGGTGTGGTATGTATTACCTATTTGTAGGGGAAAGGTGAAAAGAACCCTGGTTCTGATCTTCTCTAGCATTCTGACTTTATATGAGTTTCTTGATTTTTCTGAAGGTTAGTTTCCTCATCTGTAAAATGAGAACCCTAAAATTCCTTAGGTCTCTATAAGCTGTTTTTATAATATGCATATTTTTAAATCTAATGCTAAATGCTCTTGAATGAAATGTTTCAAAGCAAAGTACTTAACTATTTTGTAGATTGCAGAAATAAAACCATTTGATTGACATACAATTGAACTTTGGACATTCTTTCTAGGTGGTCTAAAAAATCTCACCAAAAAACTAGAAATAAGGCTATGGGATTTTGTTTTAATTGAACTTAATTAGCAGAAATAGTTTCATTTTGCTTAGAAACCCAGGCATGTAACATAAAGGAGTGAAGTTCAGATATTATTACTAGAGTCCTAGGCATCAGGGGTTTCAATAGACCTCGCCTAGTCACTCACCCACAAGACCAAACAAAAGGTAATGGTGAAAAGCAGGAGAAGAATTTTAGTCAAAATGGCCACATCAGGAAGGCAGCGATTTGGCATCTCAGTCCTGTCTTTAAGGTGCTCATAGGAACTTTAGTTTTAAATAGAGGAAGAATTGAGGCAGGGGGTAAGAGGTATACATACCAAGCTGTCTTGGTCAAATTGTACTTTTGTTGATCCTTCTCTCAGTTCTGATTCTATTAGGTGGCTCTGAAGAAGCTCTTATCACTTGAGGGGGCCAATTTCCACTTGCTGCTCAGAGTGTTTATCAAACCTGTGATCCTGGAAGGGAACAGTTCTATTTCCATGAGATGATTGCTTCTGCTTAGAGGGGCAGTCTCATCATGGGTTGATTTCTTAGAATATGTAGGACAGTGACTGAAGACTTCTAGGTACCACTCCAGGAGTCTGAAACAAGATGCTAAGTCTTAAAGGGGGGTGAAATAGATTAGATAAATTTAGAGCTAATAAACCTTGTGTTACTAGTTTTTAGGTAAGCACTCCTTAAAGGATTAGCATGTTTGCATGCAGAACTAAGTAGGGTTCTCCTTTATTACCAACCCAAAATTCAAGGTGATAAAGGAGATAGATACAAAAGAAGGCAGGGATGCCATGCTTTATTTTGCTTTTAGTTACCCATAGTACATCTGAAGGCCTAACTTCAGCCTCTCCAAGTTCATGTTATAATACGGTAGGTAGTAATGAAGACCACAGAGAGCTGAAAAGCATAAAAGTACCCTGCCTCAAAGAAGGCAGCAGCCCTGTTCAACTCTGCTCATTCCGTTAGGTAAGAATTCCACTAAGGTTTTTCAGATGATGATTTTTCTAAAGAAGGTGGAAATCTGTATTTCATTGTGAGAGTTCTTTTTTTTTCAATGTTAATCTTTTTTTTTTTCATTGTAGTTGGACACAATACCTTTATTTATTTATATGTGGTGCTGAGGATCGAACCCAGGGCTTCACATGTGGTAGGCGAACACTCTGCCACTGAGCCACAATCCCAGCCCCCAGTGTTAATCTTTTTTAAAAAGTATTCAGAAATTTAAATACAGCATATCTAACAGACCTTTCCACAGTGACAGAAATGTTCTATATCTGTGCTGTCCACTAGGGTGACCACTAACTTCATGTGTCCCAGGGCACTTTAAAATATGGCTAATGCAACTGAGGAATGAATTTTTTACTTAAATAGTCTACTTGATTGGACGAAAGAGTTTTTCAGAAATGCTGTTGGCTGAGCAAAACATGTCTGTAAGATTTCACCAAGAACCAGTTTTCAAACTGGTCTACTATTTGCATGAATTGAGAGTCTTGGCATCTTTTTTTTTTTTTTGGTACTAGAGATTGAACCCAGGGATGCTTAACCACTGAGCCACATCCCTACATTCCAAGCCTTTTTATTTTTTATTTTAAGATAGAGTCTCACTAAGTTGCTTAAGGTCTCCCTAAGTTGCTGAGGCTGGCCTTGAACTTGCAGTCTACCTGCCTTAGCCTCCTGAGCTGCTGTGATTAAAGGATTGTGCAACTGTGTCCTGGTGGGAGTGTTGGCATCTTCAAGTTAATTAGTTCTTAACATGAGAAAGCAACACTGATTAGGAACTTTCTTGTGCTACATTTGGGACTTGATTTGGAGATTTTTTTTAATATTTATTTTTTAGTTGTAGGTGGACATAATATCTTTATTTCATTTTTTATGTGGTACTGGGGTTTGAACCCAGTGCCTCACGTGTACTAGGCAAGTACTCTACCACTAGCCACAACTCCAGCCCGATTTTGGGATGTTTTTAATGAGAAATAATAATCTGTGGTTCTGTTAATGTCTAGGGAGCTATGGTTTTAGATTTAAGAGCTTTACCTCTGAGGGCACATCTGTGAGGAGGACTGTCAGACCACATAAAATGTAAAACAGGCTCTAGAAGCTGAGATATCCTCCTAGTTTTGTTTATTTGAGTTCAAATTGGCATTTATCTCCTTTAATATGCTAATCTGACATTGATGCTCATGGTCAACATTTTGGGAGATAGGGTTAGGGTTTCTGACTTAAATTATGTGAAATGAAGCTCAGTTAGAACTACAAGAAAAATCAAGTACCTTTAATAACCCTATTTGTATGGGAAGCTTAAAAGGTTATGTTGAGTTTTCATAAGGAAAAGTGGTATTAGAGAGGCTTAATTGTTTGTTTCTCATACCCTGCCTCTGCTAGGTATAATACATTATAGAATTCTTAATTTGTGGATTCTTTAATCCATGAATAAATTTGAAGTTTGGTTGATTTATCTTTAATTAGGTGGCTAGATACTATTGTACACAAAAGGCAATGAGTAACACATGCAACTTATCTTTGTTCATTTAACTACTTACTGATTATCTACCACTACTGTAAGCACTGAGGGTACAATATTGAGTACAACATGGTACTTACTCTTATGGAAGGAGGCAGAAAACCATATATGTGGAATGTTTGAGGTAACGATAAATATAAATAAGGAAGACAAGTGTCAGGGAAGGCTTCTTTGAGGAAGTGACATTTTAGGAAAGATCTAGAAGAGGGGTGAAAAGAATTCCCAGCAAAGGGAATCACAAATACAAAAACCTTGTATGTTTGAGGTGTATTGCTCAGTCTGTTAAAAGAACAGTAATGTGATCAGTTGTCTGGAGTGTAATGAGTGCAGGGAAGATGTTAATAAATGAGATAGGAGAAGCAAGTGGGCCAGATCATGTACATCTTGTAAGCCATGGTAAACATCTTGGTTTTTTTTCAAAAATTCTTTAGAAGTCATTGGAAGGTAAGGTAGATAGGATGTGATCTGATTTGCTTTTTTTTTAGATGGAACAATCCAGATTTTCAGAGCCATTACAAGTATTTGAATCATTTCAGAGTAAATTGCCAAAATGATGTCTCATCACTCCTAAATACTTCAGTGTGTAATTTCTACAAACAAGAATATTCTCCTATATAAGAATATTCTCCTATATTCTCCATCAGTAAATAATTTGCCATATAGAGGAGGCAAAATTTTGCACCTATCCTCTTAGGGCTTTTTGATTGGCCTGAGCATTCAATTGACATAAATTCAGATTAATAGGAGAAAAGCATACAAATGTATATAATATAATTTTTTGGTTTTTTTGTTTGTTTATTGGGTATCAAATACGATGTCACACACCTGCTGAACAAGCACAGTACCAATGAATTACACCTCCAGCCCTATTTAATAGAATTTTTGCATGACACGAGCCCTTATAAGAAAATAAAGATGGGGGCTAGGGATGTGGCTCAAGCAGTAGTGCGCTCGCGTGGCATGCCTGAGGCCTGGGTTCGAACCTCAGCACCACATACAAACAAAGATGTTGTGTCCGCCGAAAAACTAAAAATTAAATATTAAAAAAAAAAGAAAAGAAAGACTAAATGATACACTAACGTTTACTACTTATATGCTGAGGCATTAGTCAGCTTTCCATCACTATAACAAAATATCTGAGATGACTAACTTATAAAAGGAAAAGGTTTATTTTGGCTCACAGTTTTGGAAGTTCTAGTCCATGATCAGTTGGCCCCATGGCTTTCGGCCTGTGATGAGGAAGCACAATGTGACAAGAGTACATTGGAGCTGGGGATTTACCTCACTTGGTAGAGTGCTTGCCTAGCATGCACAAGGCCCTGGGTTCAATCCCCAGCACCACAAAATAAATAAATAGAGTACATTGGCAAAGCAAAACCACTCACCTCATTGGAAGGAAGCAAAAGAAAGGATGAAGAAGGAGCTAGAGTCACCTTATCATTTTGAAGGTGACCTAAAGCCCTCCTAATAGGTCCCACCTCTTTTTTTTTTTTTAAGGCACAGACAGACATTTATTTAGAAAACTAGATACATATTCAAGGGAAAGTGAGGGCAGTTGCTACAGAGATGCCTTTGGTGTGTTTGAATGTGGACTGTCTCCAGAGGGAGAGACAGCAACCTGTTGGTGTGGGATGTTAATATTTATAGCAGGCTGGTGCTGGGGGCTGGACTAGAGGTGGAGCCAGGATGGAATTGCACAGCATCTCACCAGTTTTCCCTGTACTTGCATATTTCCCTCATTCTACTGAAGGATTAGTTATTTCTGAGCACTTTCTGCATCTCAGTTGCTCCTGGGCATTTCCTCTCTCTCTTAATCCTAAATCCTAGTCTCATTTCCTCCCCAGGCTTCACCCCTAGAAGCTTCCACCACTTCCCTTTAGTGCCATCCTGGGGACCAAGCCTTTAACAACACCTAGACTTTGGGAGACATTCAGGGTCTAGACTGCAGTAACTAAATTGTCTGAAGAGTAGTGCATTTTGAAAATGTGACAAGGCAAACTGACTTGGGCTAGAGTAGTCAATTGGATGAAGAATGGCTAGGAAGGTAAGCATTAGTTTAACCTATTAAGTCCCAAGTTTTCAATTCAGTGAATATTTTAATGAAATTCACACAGGTGCATTAAAATAGATTATAAATCATAATTTAGAGCTTATTACATAATTTATTAACATTATAAGTGATATAATTAATATGAATGAATATCTCAAAAGAATAGAACTCTAAAAACATAAATGTTTATTTCAGAGTTACCAAAAGTGGTATGTTTCTTGCTCAATTTAAGTTTTTCAGGTTTTCGGTAAATGAGATGATGAAATATAATAGGGTTAACGAGTTTATTTGTATGTATTTCCCTCCACTTCAACTTCCCCTCCTTGAGGAAGAGCAGTGCTCTCCTTTTGGTATAGGAATGGCATTTTTACATGGCAATTTTATATCCTGCTTTTAAGAAACAGAAGGAAGGGCTAGGTTTAGTAGCTCAGTGATAGAGCCTAGCATGTGTGAGGAACTGGGTTCAATTTTCAGCACCACATATAAATAAAATAAAGATCCATCAACAACTAAAAAGAAACAAAAGGAAAATCAAAGCATTTTTCTTGTACCTGCTATTTTTCAAATGCCTTTAACTCAAAATAGTCAATATGCCATAGCAGCACATTTTGAGGTAGCATATCCTGAACTTCAGTTGCTACTCCTTAATCTTCAGAACCCATTCAAGTCTCACCTTTTGTCACAACAATGTCCATAGCAAGATTTCATCATACCTTTCATGGAAGCTTATATTTCTTTAGTTTCCTTCACACTGGAGTGAATTCTCAGCTTTTTCTTGGTTTTCATGACCTTCACACTTGAAAATAACATTAAAGTTGTTGTAAAATGACCCTTGGTGTAAGTTTATTGAATGTTTCATTAAGACTAGGTTCAGACTGTTTCTTTGACAGAAATATCACAGAAGCAATGCCTTGGTTTTTTGTTGCTTTAATAAAGTAGCTCTCAATTTTGATGGTTTGGTTATTAATGAAAGCTTTTATTACTTAAGAGATGTCTGCCAGGTTTCTCCATTCTAAAGTTAATTCATTGTCCTTTTGTAATTTATTAGCATTTTGTGGGGAGATATGTGAAGGTTATATATCCCATTAGTCATCAAACTTTTAACCTATTATTTATTTCAGTATCAATTTCTATTTTAATCAGTGGGTTATAATACATTACTGTAGTTTTTTGTTGCTCAAATTGATCTTAGTTTGACTAAGTGGGAATCCATTCCTATTGCATTTGGGTTTTTTTGAAATGTTTCCATCATTCTAGGAGCATTTTCTTGCTTTTTGACTCAAAATCTTCCATGTTCCTTACAGTTTCCTTTCTCAGCCTTGGAAATAGCTATTTCTCCAAGGGACCTCTGTTTGCTTCCATGATTTTTTTAGTGGAGAATGGTATTTTAAAACTTAAAATCTGAATGCGAGGTATGCTCATTGCTCTTGGGATTTCAGTGCTCCCAGATACTCTCAGGACAAGCAAGGGAAAATAAGTACACGGGTGCCTTGTCTTATTGTGCTTTCATTTACTGCAGTTCTCAGATACTACATTTTTTATACATTGAAGTTTTGTTCAACGTGTAATCTGGGGTGGCAACCCTACACCCACCCAGTCTATTGGCACCATTTTTTCAACAGCATGTGCTCCTTTCTTGTCTCTTTTTCACTTTGGATAATTCTTGTAATACATAATATTTTCTTTATATGTGTTATGGTGATCTGTGATCAGTGATCTTTGATGTTACTGTTGAAATTGTTTTGGGGTGCCACAAACCTTGCTCATGTAAGTTGCTAAACTTTATCAACAAGTATTGTGTGTACGTGAGGTTTTTTTTTTTTTTTTTTTTTGGTTGTTGTTGTTTGTTTAGAATCAGGATATTGCTAAGTTGCTGTGGCTGGCCTCACAATTGTGATACTCCTGCCTCAGCCTCCTGGCTCTCTGGGGCAGGTACGTGATGCGTGCTCAGCAAGTATTGTGTGTTCTGACTGCTCCATCAAGGGACCATTTCGACCAGGGTCCGAGCGCACACTCTCGGAACCCCGCGAGAACAAAAAGAGCCGTCATTTGGCTTGGTGTCGTGGCATTTTGCATCCTCCTCCCTTCTGCTAGCAAAGGCCAAATTTGGGGGCCAACAGAGGTGAGGCAAAGAACCTCACCCCCCCCCCCCAACTGGTGCAAAGGCCTATCCACAAGTATGGCTGTATGCTGGACCGGTAGTCAATGATGGGTAAGATCCAATTGCAATGGTACCAACCTAAGACAGGAGGATGACGCCTTGAGGTCAGCTCATCTGATGACGGGTAAGAACCATATGTAGTATTGGACAACCTAAGATAGGCACGGTCCCTAAGCCACATTGCTTGTTGTTTAATTAAACAGAAGGGGGGAGATGTTGAGGGCCACAGCAGAGTCAGGAGTCGGGATGACGCATGGCATTTTGCCAGAAGGGAGTGGTTGAGAGGTCACGCCAGCCAGCCATTGAGATGATGATGGTTATGTTAAGCTGTGTATTCAATTGTATATATGACCTTTACTGTCCAGCAATAAGGGGGCTCTTGCTGCCTCGGGCACCTGCTACTTTGGAGTTCCCGTTGAGTTCTCGTGGGGTTCCGAGGGAGTGTGCACGGACCCCAGTGGAGGGAGAGAGTGTTCCCAGGGAGCGTGTGTGGAGTGCTGGTGGAGTTTGGCAATAAAGAGTTGCTGTTTTGAACCTACAAGTGCTTTGTGGCGGCTTGGTTATTTGTGCCCAGCCAGACTGTGGCACATTTCCCCATCTTTCTCCCTCTCCTCAGTCTTCCCTCTTTCTTGAGAAATTACATATTGAAATTAGGCTGGTTAGTAACCCTACAATGGCCTCTAACCACTCAAGTAAAAGGAAGAGCCCCCACTACTCTCTCTTTAAATCAAAAGCTAGAAGTAATGCCTGTAATCCCAGTGGTTTGGGAGGCTGAGGCAGGAGGATCGAGAGTTCAAAGCCAGCCTCAGCAAAAGCAAGGCACTAAGCAGCTCAGTGAGATCCTGTCTCTAAAGAAAATACAAAATAGGGCTGGGGATGTGGCTCAGTGGCCAAGTGCTTCTGAGTTTAATCCCTGGTAACCCACCTCTCCACCCCTCCCTTCACCCCGCAAAAAAAAAAAACTAGAAGTGATTGAGCTGAATGAGAAAAGCATGTGCAGCTGAGATAGGCTAAAAGCTTAGGCCTTTGGGGCCAATAAGCCAAGTCATGAATACAAGGAAAAAGTTGTGATTTTTTTTTTTTTTTTTTTTGGTACTGGGGATTTAACCCAGGAGCACTCAGCCATTGAGTCACATCCCCAGCCCTTTTTAAATATTTTATTTTCAGAGAGAGTCTTGCTAAATTGTTTAGGGCCTAAGTTGCTAAGGGTGGTTTTGAACTTGCAGTCCTCCTGCCTCAGCCTTCCAAGCCACTGGGATTATGGGCTTGTGCCACTACACTCAGCTAGAAACTTTTGAAGGAAATTTAAAGTGTCAATCCAGTGAACCCGTAAATGAAAAGAAAACAAAACAGCCTTATTTCTGATAGGGAGAAAGTTTGAGTAGTCTGAACAGATCAAACCTGCCACAACATACACTTAAGCCAAAGCCTAATCCAGAAAAAGGTCCAAGCTCTCTTTAATTCTTTGAAGACTGAGAGATGTGAGGAAGCTACAGAAGAAAAGTTGGAAGCTAGCAGAGGGTTGGTTCATGAGTTTAAGAAAAGAAGCATCTTCATAACATAAAGAACAAGATGAAGCAGCAAGTGCTGCTATTGGAAGAAGATGCCATCTAGAACTTTCATAGGTAGAGAGGAGAAGTCAATGCCTGGCTTTAAAGTCTAAAAATATAAACTGGCTTTCTTGTAAGGTGCTAATTCATCTGGTAACTTTAAATTGAAGCCAATGCTCGTTTACTGTTCTGAAAATCCTAGGGCCCTTAAGATTTATACTGAAATCTACCTGTGATCTATACATGGAACAAGAAAGCCTAACAGAACATCAGTTTACATCATGGTTTACTGAATATTTTAAGCCCACTATTGAGACCTGCTTTTTTTTTTTTTTTAAAGATTCCTTTCAAAATATTACTACTCATTAGCTCTGATGTCCAATTAAATTAACGTTGTTTTCGTGCCTGCTAACACAGCATCCCTTCTCCCTTTCCATATCTTTTTTCTTTATGAAGTCACTTGTTGGATCAATTCCATTGTATGTAACTAAGTTCCCATGGCTTCCATTCTGCCTCCCCCCAGTAAACTTCCTCCTTACCCACTTTGTCTCCACCACCCCACACTAGGTTGCCACCCCCTCTCCCTCTACAGGTTCTGACACACCTTGTTGGGCTAGGTGCCTGCCTACACCAAGCACAGATGCCTAAGTGCTGGCCCTGCTTGCTGCCTTTTGGACTCTGGTTGCTGTGAAGACTAAAGGAAGAGAGTGGGGCAGGTGCTGCCACAGGCTAATCCTGCAGGAAGCTACTATATATAATTAGTTGCTAGGCCAGGAGATGACAGAAGCTTAACTACTTTGCTAGTGATACAAGCTGTAAAAATTTGAGATTGTAGTAATCTATTATTGTAGAACAAGTTATCCCAAATTTAGCTTAAGACAATAGATGTTAACTCACAGTTCCTGTGGGTTAGCAATTCAAGTGCTATCTAGCTGGGTGCTTCTTGCTCAGGGTCTCTCACAGGTGGAAAGGCCCATGCCACCTCATGACATTGCAGCTGGCTTGCCCAGAGCCAGTAATCAGAGAGAAATGGAAAGAACATCTTATGCAGAAGTCCCACTGTTTTTAAACTTAATCTCAGAAGTTTGTTAGAAACAAGGCAGTTGGTTGTTCCCACTCAAGGAGAGGACCTTATACAAGTATGAAATATGAGGGAGAGGTGATCATGGGAAGCCATCTTACAGGCTGCCTACCACAGGGATACAGGGATGTATTTTCAAGTAAGAGAGTTAACAAAATGTACTGATTGATTGATTGGATTTTTGAGAGGGGGAAAAAAGTCATGCATAGCTTTCAGAATCTTTTACATTGACAGTAATTGTATATGTATGGGGTTCAGTATGATAATACACTTATGCAGTGTGCAATGATCAAATCAGGGTAATTAGCATTTCCCTCTCCTTAATCATTAATCATTTTGGGGGTGTGTGTGTATTGGGAGCTTCAAACTTCTCTCTTCTAATTTTTTTTTTATAAAAAATATAATAAATTATTGTGAACTATACTAACCAAACTGTGCAATGGAATATTAGAAGGAATTTTTCTTATGTAACCATTTTTGTATCTGTTACCTAACCTCCTTTTATTCTTCCTCCATCTTCCCCTTCTTCCTAGGCTCTAGGAATCACTACTGTACTCTCTACTTATGAAATCAACTTTTAGCATCCACGTACGAAGGAGAACATGTTATATTTGTTTTTCTGTAATGGGCTTATTTCACTTAAGCAAAATATTCTCCATTTCAATTCATGTTGCCTTAAAATGACAAGATTTCATCATTTTTTGTGGTTGAATGATATTCTGTTGTGTCTGTATACTACATTTTCTTTATACAATCATCATGGGTCAACACCTTGGTTGATCTTGGCTCTTGTGAATAGTACCACAGTAAATACAGGGGTGCAGATATCTCTTTGATACACTGTTTACATTTCCTTTGGACATACTCAGTAGTGGAATTGCTGTATCATACCATAATTTGTTTTACTGTTTACTCTTTTCCATGATGGCTATACTAATATACATTCTCATCAACAGTGTATAAGTTTTCCTTCTGTATCCTCACCATAATTTGTTGTCTTTTTGATAAAAGCCATCAAACTGGGGTAAGATGATATCTCATTTTGGTGTTTTTGTTTTGTTTGCAATGCTGGGGATTGAGCCCAACGCCTTGTGTATGCTGGGCAAGTGCTATACCACTGAGCTATATCTCCAATTTTATGTTGATACAAGGTCTTTCTGTGTTACCCTGACTGATTGATCCTAGACTTTCGATCCTTCTGCCTCAGCCTCTCAAGTAACTATGATTACAGGCATGCACAAGTATGCCGGATCATTTTTGGTTTTGATTTGCATTTCCCTGATGATTAGTGATATTGAAAGTTTTTTTCTGTAGTTGGCCATTTGTATGTCTTATACTGAGGAATGTTTATTCACATCATTTTAAAAACCAGATTTGTTGTTGTTGTTGTTGAGTTCTTTGAGTGCCTTATGAACTTTAAGATATATCTATATATCTATATCTATATCCATATATATAGTGGTGCTGGGGATTAGAACCCAGGGCCTTGTGCATTCAAGGTAAGCACTCTACCAACTGAGCTATGTCCCCAGCCCTAAATGTTAAGATTTTTTATCTGAATTACTATTAGAATAGTAACTGGGATGGGGAAGACATTGGGGTGAGAAAGCAGATGTGGAAGGGGTAGTTAGCAAGTTGTACTTTTGGACTATTGGCATAACTCAGTGGTAGAACGTTTGCCTAGCATGAATGAGGGCCTGGGTTTAATCCCCAGTATCACCAAAAAATTGTTCTGTTTATAGACACACCATAGTGAATATTCAGGTGAAAAAACTAGTTATGAAGTTAGGATGGAGAAGAATGCTGGTGATAGGAGCCTCAGTGTGATCTTACTTAGTACAATATACAGTTGAACATCACAAATTAATGGTAAAGAGAACATGACCTTCAGTTAAATGCTTTGCTCTGTTGCTCCTGAAAACCAGATAGATTTTGTATCAACTGTATTGCTAGATAAAATTGACCTCTGATTGGTGAATTGCGTCTGGATCGAGACGATTATGAAAGCTTCATGAATTGGGTGTGTTTAGGCTTGCCTGAGTACTACTGCTCTTAGACTGACGTGTACCTTGCAAGACATTGGCCATTGTGGAGCATGAAGCTTTTGAGTTAGGGCAGCTCCTACACCTGTTTGTTGTGGCTCTCATGTCCCTTGAGCTTGTGCTGTGTCATGTAGAGAGTTAAAGAACATAGCTCCCAGGTGGCCGGGTGAGCTGTCACCTGCATGAACTGCAAAGACTCCCAGTCAGAGGAACATCTGATGTTGCCCATCTAGCAAGCTGTGGTTCCTGTCCTGTGTTCTGAGTTTTCAGGTGTCAGGGGTGTCTTATGGTATTCTTTTTGTAGCACTGGAGATTGAATCCAATACCTCATACATACTAGACAAGCACTCTACCACCATCCCCAGCCCTTTCAATTTTTAATTTTGAGACAGTTTTAATAAGCTGCCCAGGCTGAACTTGTACCTGTGATCCTCCTGCCTCAGCCTCTGCTCCTAATGATAGTCTTATATATATATATATAATTTTAGTTGTTGATAGACCTTTATTTTACTTATTTATATGTAGTGCTGAGAATTGAACCCTGTGCCTCACACATGCCAGGCAAGTGCACTACCACTGAGTCCCAGCCCCAGCCCCCTAATGATAGTCTTTTGACATGTCTGTTAGTAGCGGAATAATCTCACCTGGTGAGGCATTAGTGATTTTGATATAATTAAGGAAGATTTTTAGTCACCATCTCTGTCTCACTTAATGTTCACTTAATTCTCTATAATCTTGTGGGGGGAAAATAGAAATCTTTCAGGGAAATGGATTCATTTTGTTTACCTTTGTCTTGAGGCATTTGCTTTGAATCTGCTAGCAACCAATAAACAAAAGGTGTATATGGTGGTGCAGATGTCTTGGATGATCAATGGAACTAATTACGCCTTGAAATTAAGAAACTTATGTCTAGAACCTAGCACAGCACTCTGCTGCTTACAGACTATTTATTCATCTGTTGAAATACCACCATATCAGATATTGATGGGTTATACATTTACATTAGTGAGAAAAACATGTGTGGTGCTTGTTCTCCTGGAGTTTATAGGCACTTTGTGAATATTAGCTGGTTGGCTAATATTATACTATAATTTAGTGTCTGTTGTTTTTGTTAAAGTACCTTTTCATTTTCCTACTTTTTATTTTTTTATGGTTTTAGCAACAGGAATTCTTCAGGAATTGATTTATTTAATTGAATAGAATGTTCTCAAAAGAGCATTTTTTGTTTTGTGTTTGTATTTTTGGTGTAGATGACTTGAACCTAGCTCCTTGCACCTAAGTACACTTTCTACAACTGAGCTATACCTCCAGCCATGAAAGTATTTAGGTAGGTTACAAATGTCAGTTTGTTCCACTTTGTTTAATCTCTATTTTACTTATTTTTAGTACTGAGCTTGAAACCAGGGCCTTGAGCATGCTACGCAAGTGTATTCCACTGAGTCATATTCCCAGCCCTCTATTTTATCTTAAAGTTAGTTAATTGCTCCATCTGCAAAAGTCTTTTTTTTTCTTTTCTATTTTTAAAATTTATTCTACTTAGTTGTACATGATAGCAGAATGCATTTCAATTTATCGTACACAAAGTGTAAATGAAGCGCAACATTTCAATTCTCTGGCTGTGTACAGTGTAGACACACCATTCGTACAATCATACATGTACTTAGGTATTAGAGTCTGTAAACGAGACAGGATGGCGCCTGGCATTTTACCAGAGGGAGTGGTTTGTGAGGTGGCGCCAGCGAGCCATTAAGTGTGGAGATTCCTTATTGGTTGACTGCTGTATCTAGTTTATGTTAATTAAGATAAGCTGTGTGGAATGTATATATACCCCTCCTGTCCCACAATAAAGGGCTCCCACTCCTGCTGTATCAATCTTCACAAGTTGTTCGTCACCCCCGTTTATTTTGCTGTAGCCGGACTGCGGCAGATGGTGGCCCGTTACGGGGAGCCCCGGGACACTTGAGGGTAAGTGAAGAAAAAAAAAAAGCTGCCCATCCATAGATAGGACGGGAGCAAATCTGCTCGTCCCTAGGTAGATAGGGCGAGAGGAAAATGGCAATTTTGAAAAAATAGAGAAGATTGATGCAGTATATTTGTGTCTTGTTTTGTCTTGGTGTATTGTATTGTCTTTTCGATGAAAATATGGAAGGGGTGTTAAGTAAATTACTAAGGGAAGAAGGCACCCCAGTGGAACCAAGAATAGTTAGGGCATGTGTTGATGAAAGCCCAGGAACTCTAGTCAGAAAGAAGAAAGTTCAGAGGAGGAAGGATTATCCGGAAAAAAGTTGCAACAAAAGGCTACTACTAAATACTTTTCATTACCGGAGGGTGTGTGAAGCCCTGCGGCGGCTGCCACCTGCCCAAGCCGGTCATGGCGCAGCAAAGAATTTCCAAGCTCTTCCACTACCGGGAGCCCAAATCAAACCTGACCCGGAGGCATAGTCTCGTGGGCTCTTGCTCCCTGTGCCCGGAAGCAGTTTGAGTCCGGGACACTCCCCAGGGCCATCTGGGGCTGCCCAGCACGCTACAGCCAGCAGAAGACACCACCGGCCATCCCTGATGTTTGGTCATTTTCAGTGCCAATAACTAAGCTAGGCTTATTTCAAATGTAAAAAACCTTGAGATAATATACTAAATTGTTCAGAAGGTTGTTTTCTTAGTGGAATACTACAGGATATTCTTTAGCCATCCGGAGTTCCTGCCTTTGTCCCAGTGCGGGTGAGGACAAGGGTGGAAGAATTTCCAGTGTTGCTGAGAAACGGAGGAGACCTTCAGAGCTGTTGCTGTTTCTGCTGCTACAGCTTAGGCTAGCTGCCTGCAGAACTTACCTGGACTGTGATTTAAGCTAGCTGCCTGCAGAACTTACCTGGACTGTGATTTAAGCTAGCTGCCTGCAGAATTTACCTGGACTGTGATTTACCTGGACTGTGAGTTAATCTATTGAGACACTGCTTTACCTGGACTGAGACAACAAACTGTAATCTACAACAAATTGTAACTCGGTATTGCCGCAGTCTGGCTGGGCACAAAATCACGAGCCACTCACAGCTTTGTAGATTCAAACAGCAATTCTTTATTCCCGAACTCACACCGGCCCTCTCCAAACACGTTCTGGGGAAATCCACGTTCTTTTTCCAAATCCACCTCCTCTGCCTCCCAAATACTCTCTGAATCCCGGGAGAACTCAAGGGGAACTCAGGCAGCAGGATACGCCCTATTCCCAGCAGGAATAATCTTAAACCTGGAACCGCCCTAAACCCGGATTGTCCTAAACCGGGAACGCCCTAAATCCAGGAAAGCCTAAAACCCTGATCCGCCCTAAACCCGGATCCGCCCTGGTCCTTGAGCAAGGTCACCTTACATGTAATGTCACTGCAAAATGTCCTATTTCCACGAGTCCTTCCTCTAAGCAACATGGGGTACGCTGGCAAGGAAATTGTCATACCTACTTGGCTAATGGCTCTCAGCATCTCCCCCCTTCTGATTAATTAAACAACAAGCAATGTGGCTTAAGGACCGTGCCTGGTAGGTTGTCCAATTCAACATATGGTTCTTACCCGTCATCGGAAAACTGACCTTTAGGCGTCAGCCTCCTGTCTTAGGTTGATACCACTGCAACTGGATCATACCCGTCACTGACTACCGGTCCAGCATATAGCCATTGGCCCCCAAATTTTAGACCATTACTAGCAGAAGGGAGGAGGATACAGAAATGCCATGACACCAAGCCAATTGACGGCTCCTTTGGAAAAATTGCATCACTGGTGACACCATCAGCAAAGATATGCCAGCACTACCACAATTAACATGGGGTGCGCTGGCAAGGAAATAAAAATTGCATCACTGGTGACACCATCAGCAAAGATATGCCAGCACTACCACAATTCGCTGCACCAAACGATAATTACATAGTCCAGACAAGTTCTGCAAGCAGTTCAAAGCTGAGGAATCTATCAATATGTCCGTTTCCTCCCAAAGTCCGTTTCCTCCCAAAGTAAGTTGACTCCTTGATTGAGCATTACTTGTTGAATTATATTCATTGATGCATCAGTTTATAAAGTTTACTGTGATAGCTATCATAGAAGCTGTAGTTTGGTTTTATCTTTGTCTTCACCGGCACTGGGATGAAGATAGGAATTCTGGCAATGATGCTAAAGAGACATTATCCTGAAAAGAATTATTAAATATAATGAAAAGGAAAGGTGAAAGTAAACAAACAGATCAGTTAACCTCCTTTAAAAACAATCCTTAACAGCTGTTTACCTGATTTAAATTAAGCCATTTAAATCATGTGAATAGAAAAAAAAATAATTCGTATCCATTTTTTCATGAGCGCTCCTCATATATGATATATGGACATATGCACACACAGATATACAACACAAAACACAAATGTGCACACAAACGTACAATACATAAGACAATAATAAAGGCCTTGTAGCTTTACCTAGGCATGAAATCTCCATTGCAATGTTTAAAAACTCCAGTCAAAAAATAAAACTGATCAGAAAAACATTAACCTAGGTTTGTATGAGCTCAAAAAATAAAATAGAACTTTATGATGTGGGAAAAATGCAATAATAAAATAGATATTGAAAAAAGCACCCTGGTTAATCACTGTCGCAGATGTAAGAATAGCCAAGCTGGAGCTCTGGATATCAGCTGTTATGGATTTGAGTCAAATCATCTTCTTTTTGATCTGTAGAAATTGTTTTAGTTAATCTCTCTGGAATCCAAATCGGCTGCTGTTCTCCCTGTGGAAAAACACAAACAGAACCCCGACTCCAGACAATAACTACTGCTGCTGTACCATTATTTGACCCATCAGTGAATATATTTGGAGCATTCATGATAGGGGTTTTTCTTGTCATTTTTGGAAAAACTACAGGATGCTTAGACCAAAAAGACAACAAAGGATTAGATGGTAAGTGATTATCAAATGTAACATTAGATTTACACATGATCATTGCCCAAGTATTTAACTCATTAGCTAACTCATCAATTTGATCCATAGTATATGGAGTAATAATTTTATTGGGAGAAATTCCAAACACTCCCTTCGCTGCTTTTATTCCTTTGAGTATTAATTGTCCTACAGCCTCAGGATACCTAGTAAGAATAGTGTTAGGAGAATAAGATAAATGTATCCACAATAATGGACCTTCTTGCCAAAATACTCCTGTAGGAATATTTTTTGTTGGTAGTACAATAAATAATAAAGGCAAACTTATATCAATTCTATCCAAATGCATATTTTCCATATATGTTTCAATAATTTTTAATGCCTTTCTTGCTTTAAGAGTTAACATGTGGGGTGAATTTGGATCTGATGGACCTTTTAGAATATCAAATAAAGGTCCCAACTCTCCTGTTGGTATGCCTAGATAAGGCCTTATCCAATTTATGTCTCCCAATAACTTTTGAAAGTCATTAAGTGATTTGAGTTGATCTACTTGTATTTGAATTTTTGGTGGACGGACTATGGTTGAGGATAATAGAACTCCTAAATAATTAATTGGAAAATTTAATTGTACTTTATCTATTGCTATCTTTAGATTATAATTTTTTAATAAGTTTGTAAGTGTGGCATAACATTCCAGCAATATGTTTTTATCTTTATGTGCTAATAATACATCATCCATATAGTGAAATATTTGTAGTTCAGGATTTTGATTTCTAAGTGGCTGGATTTCTTTGTTAACATACATTTGACACATAGTTGGACTGTTAGCCATCCCTTGAGGGAGTACTTTCCATTCATATCTCTGATCAGGACCTTCATGATTTAATGCAGGGATAGTAAATGCAAAACGTGGACTATCCTCGGGATGAATTGGAACTGAAAAAAAAAACAATCCTTAATATCTATAGCTAAAACATGCCAGGTTTTTGGCAAAGCAGACAATTGAGGAATCCCTGATTGAGCAGGTCCCATAATAACCATCTCATTATTAATGGCTCTTAAATCTTGCAATAATCTCCATTTATCAGATTTCTTTTTGATGACAAAAATGGGAGTATTATGGGGAGATACGGAAGGTTGTATATGTCCTTCTGCTAATCGTTGTTTGACCAGATCATGGGCTACTTGTATCTTTTCTTTAGTCAGGGGCCACTGAGGAACCCACACTGGTCTTTCTGATTTCCAAGTAATTTTGATTGTCTCAGTGGCCCTTTCTGAAAATCCAACCCATGTCTGTCTGTTCCTTGATCTATTTGAATTGGTGCTGCTATACCTTGTTCTTGTTTTCCTAATCTTTTTTCTTTCCTAAAACCTTGTCTAGCCCTAGTAGTGGGCGCATTAGGATTGATGTTATTTGTTAATGTCAAACCTAATTGATCTAGGACATCTCGTCCCCATAAATTTATAGGAAGATGATCCAATACATATGGCTGTATAGTTCCTTCACATCCTTCAGGATCCTTCCAATCTAATACCATTGCACTTCTATGGGGATTAGTCGCCACTCCTAGGCCTCGAAGCGTTTGAGTGGCTTGTTGTAATGGCCAATGTTTTGTCCATTTGTGATGAGATATGATGCTAAGGTCTGCACCTGTGTCCAGTAGCCCATTAAACTCATGTCCTTGAATATTTAGTTTTAGCATTGGGCAAGAATCTAAATTTAAAGACAGCATAGCCCAATCTACACCTGTGGAGCCTCATCCCCTGGAACCTCTTTCTACACTACGACTAGGAAATTTATTATGTAGGCTGGGTATTATTAACAACTGTGCTATTCTATCTCCAGGTGAAATTACTAATATACCTCTTGGAGAACTAGCTATAATTTTTATTTCACCTACATAATCGGGATCAATTACCCCAGGACTTATCATAAGTCCTTTTAATGTAGATGGACTACGTCCCAATAATAAGCCTACTGTTCCTTGGGGAAGAGGTCCTTTTACTCCTGTGGGAATGATTTGAACTCCCATCTCTGGAGTTAGTACTGCTCTGGCAGAGGCGCAGATGTCCAACCTTGCTCTCCCTTGTGTTTGTCTGATGAAGGATTTAATGGACAATGTGTCCTGGGCACTACCCTGATGGTGTTGCTGGGTTCCTCCACTGTCCCGTATATTTGTGGTTGTGGGCCCCGGAGCATTGGGCCCCCCTGTCCGTTTTTTGGCAATGGAGCCTGATGCCTTTTTCCACGATATCGTGGGTAAATACCTGGTCCTTGTCCGTTTTTTGATAAGGGAGTACCCTCTATGGTGGTTTGAGAACAGCATTCATTAGCCCAATGTCTCCCTCTACGGCATCGTGAGCAAATACCCGGTATTCTATTTCTTTGATACCTAGTTTTGTTAAACCCTCCTCCTATGGGGCAACTCCTTTTAAAATGTCCTGTTTGTTCACAATCATAGCATGTTTTTGGCCTGGCATCTAAAGCCTGTTGTACTGCAGCTGCCAAGACTTGCCCTTGTTCATTAATATCTCTACATAATTTAATATATGTGTTTAAATCTTCATGTCTCCATGGTCTAATAACCTCTCTGCAGCAATGATTTGCTTGATCATAAGCCAGTTGTTTTATTAATGGAATTGCTTGTTCTGTATCCCCCAAAAATTTGGCAGCCGTTTGAATTAGCCTATCTACAAAGTCAGCGTAAGGTTCATTAGCTCTCTGTATTACCTTAGATAGCTGACCTTGTAAATCTCCATGTCCTTGTAAAGTCTTCCATGCCCTAACTGCGTCTGTAGCAATTTGTGCATATATAGCAGGATCATATTCAATTTGTTGCCGCTGACCCTCATAAGGTCCTTTTCCTAACAACATGTCTAGATTTCTTTGAGGGTAACCGGCTGCTGCATTTCGCCTAGCTGTCTCCTCGCAAAATTCCTCATTGGCAACCTTCCATAACAAATATTGTCCTCCATTTAGCACAGATTTACACATGCTAGCCCAATCTGCTGGCGTCATGTCCAAGTTGGTAATGGATTCGACCATGCTTACCGTGAAGGGAGCTTGGGGACCATAGGTTGTTACAGCCTCCTTTAACTGCTTCACTGTTTTAAAATCTAAAGCACGGTGAATTCGCTGCCCTCCTACCTGTTCAAGTACAGGGCATGCTAATCTTTGAGGTCCTGTCTCAGGATCCCATTTATCAACTACGGGGTTTGAGGGCCACTCAGCTGTCTCCATCGGTGGGGCTGTTGGTTGAATTACGCCCTCTTGTGATAAAACGGAGTTAGTAACAGCCTCCTGTTTTGGCCTTTTTCCTAACAACCCCTTTTCCTTTAAATTTTCTTCCTCTGTCTGACTAGCTTGAGAGACCTTCTCTTTTGCTTGATCTAAAATGTCTTTCTCCATGGTCTGAACCTCTAACAATTTACTTAACATTTTTTTGGTTTGTTTTTCACTAATTTCTAATCTACTATAAAGATAACACAACCCAATAAGATAACACAAAACAAAACGGAAACTGAAAGAAACAAAAACGGAATAAAAAATCGTTGTATCAATTTTCTCTTCCTCAGGGCAGACAAACTTCAAACCTTTAGTCAACCATTTTTTCCAGTTTGCCTGAGAAATTTCTAGGGATAGGCAGCTTGAAACAAAAACAAAATAAATCAAAAGAAGAACACATTGTTTTTTGAAATGGTCACCCATTCTCTCGCCTCCCCTCAGGGGCGAGCAATTTCACTTACCCCCAAGCTTCAGGCGTTCCGCGTACGAGCCACCAAATGCCACAGTCTGGCTGGGCACAAAATCATGAGCCACTCACAGCTTTGTAGATTCAAACAGCAATTCTTTATTCCGAACTCACACCGGCCCTCTCCAAACACGTTCTGGGGAAATCCACGTTCTTTTTCCAAATCCACCTCCTCTGCCTCCCAAATACTCTCTGAATCCCGGGAGAACTCAAGGGGAACTCAGGCAGCAGGATACGCCCTATTCCCAGCAGGAATAATCTTAAACCTGGAACCGCCCTAAACCCGGATTATCCTAAACCGGGAACGCCCTAAATCCAAGGAGAGCCTAAAACCCTGATCCGCCCTAAACCCGGATCCGCCCTGGTCCTTGAGCAAGGTCACCTTACATGCAATGTCACTGCAAAATGTCTAAGGCAAGTCCTATTTCCACGAGTCCTTCCTCTAAGTAACATGGGGTACGCTGGCAAGGAAATTGTCATACCTACTTGGCTAATGGCTCTCAGCATGGTATCTTTGCTAACGGTGTCATTGCTGGTTTAATTTTTTCAAGGGCTTCTTGCATGGAGCCATCAATTGGCTTGGTATTGTGACATTTTGTATCCTCCCCTTCTGCTTGTAGCAGATTATTTATGGTGTTTGTGTAAACACCACTATGGTCGTTATTTAAATTAAACAAAAGAGGGAAATGTTAGAGTCTGTAAACAAGACAGGATGGTGCCTGGCATTTTGCCAGAGGGAGTGGTTTGTGAAGTAACGCCAGCGAGCTATTAAGTGTGGAGATTCCTTATTGGCTCCCAGTCCTGCTGTATCCATCTACACAAGTTGTTCGTCACCCCCCCACCCCGGTTATTTTGCTGCAGCCGGTCTGCGGCACTTAGGGTAATGATGTCCATCATTCTACCATCTTTCCTACCCCCATAAACCCTTCCCACCCTCCCTTTTGCCCAATCCAAAATTCCTCCATTCTTCCCTTGCCCCCACCCCCTCATAGATCAGCATCCACTAATCAGAGAAAACATTTGGCCTTTAGTTTTGGGGGGATTGGCTTACTTTGCTGAGCATAGTATTTTCCAACTCCACCTATTTACCTGGAAATGCCATTATTTTATTTTATTTTTTTAATGCTGAGTAATATTTCATTGTGTATATATACCAGTTTCTTTATCCATTTATCTATTGAAGGGCATCTTGGTTGGTTCCACAGTTTAGCTATTGTGAATTCAACTGCTATAAACATTGATGTGGCTATGTCACTATGGTATGCTATTTTAAGTCCTTTGGGTATAGACCAAGGAGTGGGATAGCTGGGTCAAATGGTGGTTCCATTCCAAGTTTCCTGAGGAATCTCCACACTGCTTTCCAAAGTGGTTGCACCAAAAGCCTTTATTTTTCTTGTTATGGTCTTTAACTTCTGCATAAAATGAAGGACATAAAAGCCACCTAAGTAGTTTCTACATGAAACTCAATGAGGTAAAAATTTGTTGAGTGTGGAAAGGTAGAAAGTTTGGGTTATTTTGTGCATATCAGTCTAAAATTATTCTTTTCATTTACTTTTATAAAGTTTTTTTGTGTGTGTATGATTTGAAATATTGGTAGTTTGAATTCCTTTGAGCCAAGTTAAAAATAAAACATGGCTTGCTTTGATTTTTCTCTATGGCAAATACACTGTTTCCCCACTTGGTGGCACCTTCTGTTCATTTCTAAGTAATATGTCCCTTCTCAGTGTAATGCACTTATCTCTCCTTCTTATGATTGATTTTCTTATTAAAATTAATGTTTAATTACTAAAGTAATACATAAATATCTTCTTTAAAAAATAACAGTATATAACTGGACACGATGGTACACAGTTATAATCCCAGCTACCAGGGAGGCTGAGGCAGGAAGACAAGGCCAACCCCCGCAACTTAGAGAGATGCTGCCTCAAAATAAATTTTTTTTAAGGGTTGGGGATGCAGCTCAGTGGTTTTTGTGCTTTGCACAGCATGTACAAGGCTCTGGGTTTCATCCCTGGTGCCACACACACATAATAATAATAATAATAACTGTGTATGTTAAAGATTTCTTTTTTTTTTTAAAGAAAATAATTTTGTCCTAAAGATTTTCTTAGAGTCAGTGTGAAACTAATAAATATTTTTGCCCTTTTAAGGTTAATTTAGGATATCCAACATCATTGTGGTCAACTTTTTTTCAGTTGGCATGATGTGTTCTAGAAACTTTTGTAAAGAACTAGGATGATAGGTGGGGGATTATGTGTAGGTGACAGAGGAATGAAGGACGATTTATTGGTTTTGGACTTGAGTGATTGGTACCATAGTGGTGGAACCATTCACTGACATGGGCATACTAGGAGAAGGGAAGGTGGTGGAAGGGTGGAAGATAAGAATTGGAAGTCTCCTTTTGGATTTAGTAAGTTTTCGATACCTGTTAGAAGCCCGAGTGAATAGATATGTCAAGTAAACTGTTAAATATATGAATCTGAAACTTAGGGCATAGGTCATACCAGCAAAGAAGAATGAGAGGTGGTTAGCAAGGTAGAAGAAAGAGATTTAGTACTTCAAGAAGGGAAGACAGGTTTTATTTATTGTTGCTATAAGGTTGAGTAAGATAATGACAGAGAAGTGTCATGTAATATGACAATATGAAGTTCATTGAATCTGTATAGAATCTTTTCTTTTTAAAAATGTGGAGACTGGGGGTGTATGCCTAGCATGTGTAAAGTCCTGGGTTTCATCAGCACTGCAGAAAAGCAAAAACAGACATGGAAAAATCAGAAAAGTTTATAAATATACTGACAAGGGATGGTGATCATTACAGCCCCCTAAGAGAACCACATATTTCCTTTAGTTCTTTTAAAGTATTTTTAATGTAGTTGTGTTCATATTATATTCAGTTTTATTTTTTTATGAATATTATAAGTAATGTTTAATGTTATTAAAGCAGTCCCTCTGATTATTTTTAAATACTTTTTTCTGGGCTGTTGTGTGGCTTGGTAGTAGATGGGGTACTTGGAGGCTCTGGACCTACCACATAAAAATTTCCTGCGCTCACACACACACACACACACACACACAAAATCTGATTATAAGAGTTGTCCTGGAAAAGCTTGGAAATCCAGAAAAATGAGGTAGAAACAAATAAACTCATACTTCCTCAGCCTGGATGCAAGCACTGTTTAACTTTCATTTACTGATTCAACAAATATTCAACAGTTTGCTTTTGCATAGAAATGCAATATTTTGTTGTTGTTATTTTTAAGTGTTGGAGTATCTCAATATTGCCTAGGCTAACCCTGAACTCTTGGGTACAGGAGATCTTCCTTCCTCAGCCTCCCACGTAGCTGGGTGTATAGGTGCAGGCCACCACACTGGCCAAGAAGGATCACAATGAGGAGAACAGATTGTAGTTTACTGGTCATACCCTCTTTTGAAGAAAGTTTGTGATTATAAACAACAATGTACATATACATTTTTGACATAATATGCACAGTATTTTGTTACTTGCTTCCTCCTCTCATTTAATATATTACAGACATCTTTCCGAACTCACTAAATTTTCTGCTTGTCAATTTGAGTTTTTAGTGCCTCAGGGTTTTGTATATAGAAAGGCAATTTGGGCTTAAAATTAACACCCTGCTATTACACTTGTAAGTCTTAAAACCTATTTCTTCTTAAGTTTTTAGGTTCAGTTTATAAATAGGATAACAAGATTAGTATACTAAATACTTTTTTGCATAAAAATAAAAAACAATCATTTCCTCTTGTTCTTTGATGAATGTTTCATAAACTCCAATGGAAAGGTTTAAATTCTCCGAGACAGTTATAACCATTTGCAAATTTAGTTAATTACATTCCTTTAAGCATTTTAGGTTACATTTATAAATTTAACATATTTGATTTTTTTTTTCCAGTTCTTCAAATGCCCAGTGAATAGTTAGACTAACAAACCTATCAAGCAAAATGTTCCTAAGCACTCAAATGATCCTTGTTCACTCACATCAGAAACATAAGGGTCATTCTCTGCTCTTCTTTCTCTACTGTGTATCAGCAAGTTCTTTCTGCTTTCTTTTTAATTATTAACACATATTTATTGTACAAATTAATGGGAATCACTATGATATTTCCATGCATGCATTCTTTATGCATTGATCATACCTCTCAATATTTCTTCTACTTATTCTCCCACCCTACTTTTCTTTCTGAATATATTCCATACCTCATCACTACCCCCATAACTATTACCCTTGTCCAGGCCACAGTTATCTCCCAACGGATGGATTCTCCACCTACTAAATGATTAGAGTATTTCTTTTTGTTCTCTTTCTACAGTTCCAGGGATCAAACCCAGGACCTCATACATGCTAAGTGAGTGCTCTACCACTGAGCTACACCTTCAGCTTAGAGTGATTCTTTTAAAATGTACATAAGACCACGTTGAATCTCCACTCTGAACTATCTATTGGCTTCCCATCACATTGATGATAAAACTCCCAAATCTTTACTGTTCTGCAAGACCTTATGTCCTCTCAGTCCTTTCTAGCTTTGTGTATATTGTCCTGTTCTCTGCCCTACTGATTTGGATTTAGCCACATTATACTTGAATGGAGAGCACATTCCCACCTCAGTCTCTGTGCACTATCTATTTCCCTAGGCTTTGCATGACTCACATTGTATTAGTTTTTCATCACTGTGACCACAATACCTGACGAGAGCAACTTAGAAAGGAAAGATTTATTTTGTGTCACAGTTTCAGAGGTTCATTCTATGTTGGGCCAACTCCACTGCTCTGAGAGCAAGGTGAGGCAGAAGGGCATGGTGGACGAAAGCTGCTCCGTTTGTGGTGGCCAGGAAGCAGAGAGTGCAAGGGGAAGGAGCTGCAGGAAAGATGAACTCTTCTAAGGCATGCCCCAGTAACCCACCTCCTTCAACCATGCCCCTCATGTCTACAGCTACCACCCAGTTAGCCCATAGAAATAGGTTACATCTCTCATAATTTAATCACCTTACCTCTGAATATTCCTCTATTAATATAGGAGCTTTAGGGGGACACCTCATATCCAAATCATAATATACACCTTCACTTTATTCAGATGCTTACTCCATTGACTCTTATTCTTTTGTTGTTGTTGATATTGTAGATGGACACAGTACCTTTATTTTATTTATTCTTATGTGGTGCTAAGGATCGAACTCTGTGCCTCACTCATGCGAGGCAAGTCCTCTACCACTGGGCTACAATCCCAGCCCTATAAAAGAGCTCTGTTCTCCCTTCTCCTACTCTATGTAGCTTTTTTACTTGGTAGCATTTACCTACCTCTGCCTGATGTCTTATTATATATCATTTAATTTGTTGTTTCCCTAACTACCATGTTAGAATAATTCCTAACACGTGGTAGTTGCTGAATAAATATTGAATGAATGAGTATAAACATAAATATTATTCCTTTAAATAAATTGTCAGCTATCAATAGTGGAGAATATTGTCTTTTTCCTCTTGGCATATTTGCTTAATCTAGCCTTTTTTAGGTACAGGTTGAGTATGCCGTATTTCTAGTGCTTGTAACTAGAAATGTTTCCAATTTTAAAGTTCTTTTCTTTTGGGGGGGGGTATTTGCTAGATTTTAAAGGTTGAGCATCCCTGATGTAGAAATCCAAATTTTGATATATTCCAAAATCTGAAACTTTTTGAGTATCACATCAGGATTCAAAAAGTTTGGATTTCGGAGTATTTTACATTTCAGATTGTCATATTAGGGATGCTCAAATTTTCAGATTAGGGATATAGTACGTTGGGTTGGATTGAAACAAGTATTACTTAATACAGTGGGTTGCATGATTCTTCTCAAAATAGGTCTTTCTTAATGTTTTATTTTCTGCTACAGAAAATCGGAATGTTAAGAGATTATGTTCTAAAAAACTACAAACAGCATGACTGTAGTAGATTCTCCAATGTTATATTCTTTATAACTTTTTCTTGTTAAAATTATGTTCATTATAAAATGAAGACAAAAGTGCTTTGATTTTTAAAATTCAACTTTTAGCATGTTTCACTTGTTATACAGTGCTTCATTTAAGTTCCATTTGATGGTTGGGGTTGTAGCTCAGTGCCTAAGACTTATGAGGCACTGAGCCTCAGATATGATCCTCAGCACCACATAAGAATAAATATAAAATAAAGGTGTTCTGTCCATCTACAACTAAAATATGTACATATATACACATATATATATATATATATTATTAAAAAAGATTTCATTTAAACACTTTACAGAGATGAGTTGTTGGAAATTTTCATAACCAGGATATGGAAATAAACTATGTGTTACTTCTCATGAACAAAAAAACTGTTCTGGATTCCAATTTCCAGAATAATTTTTTTTTAATCATCAAAGGAATTTTATTTTAGATCTTCAAAGAAAATGTAAAACAACACATGCTACTATCAAAAAGAAAAGTATGACGAAGCCTTAATGATATACATCTGCCTTTGTCCTTTGTCTCTTCACTAAGAGTAAACTGGAGAGTTGTAGACTACAGTTTTGTAGAAATTTCTAAATCTGTGATCCCCATATCAGTCATGGAAGTATATGTATACCAAGGTGGAAGTGGAAGGTGGAGATCTTGACTTGTTGATTATGTTTGGACTGGTAAAATCTTTGTTTGCTTATTTGTTTTTTGGGTTTTTTTTTTTTTTTTTTGTACCCGAGATTGAACCCAATTGAACGGAGGGGCTCTCAACCACTGAGCCACATCCCCAGCCCTTTTTTCATTTTTTATTTTGATACAGGGTCTTGCTAAGTTGCTTAGGGCCTTGTTAAGTTGCTGAGGCTGGCCTCAAACTTGTGATCCTCCGCTTCAGCCTCCTAAGTCACTGTGATTATAGGTGAGTGCTACCACACCCAGCTGGACTGGTAAAATCTTTTTTTGGGGTGGGTATTGGGGATTGAACTCAGGGGCACTTGACCAATGAATTATATTCGCAGCCCTATTTTGTATTTTAATTAGAGACAAGGTTTCACAGGTGCCTTGCTTTTGCTGAGGCTGGCATTGAACTCGTGATCCTCCTGCCTTAGCCTTCTGAGCTGCTGGGATTACAGGCATGCACCACCATGCCTGATTTGGACTGGTAAAATATTGATAGGGTTTAAAAATGAGTTTGGGAATTGCATATAGCTACATTTCTGTAGGAAACTATTTACCTCATTCTGAAGTTCTGAAGACTCGTGATATTTTTTTCTTCTTGTGCTTTCCTAAGCTGTGTCACTATTCATCAGTCCAATCATATTGTCCTCTTTTTGTATTTTATTTCATGTTGGGAAGGACTCAGCATTTCTCTTGTTGTGGACTTTTTCTATTACTTTTTTGCTTTAGACTATCTTGCTTTATAGCAGCCTCTTGTGAATCATTTTTTTGATTGGTTGGAGTATATACAACATGTACATTGTCCTTCAGTGGAAAATTTCAGTGGTTCTAAAGGTATTCTAGTTGAGTTCAGAATTTTCTTGAGCCTTTGATAGTTTGGGTTTTTATCATATGCTAAACTATGGACACATATCAGAAACTGGGCTGTTTCACAGCAACAAGGAAGGAGCCTGCTTCAGCAGTGATTCAGGGAGCTCACTCAACTAGACAGCCATGGGGTCCTTTAGGTTCTGTTCCCAGAGAAGTTTGCCACACAACCATTGCAGCATGCAGTAGCCAAGGATTTCAGGTGTAAATCCTGTTGTCTTATTATTACCTTTTCTAGGGTTCTTCTGATATTGTTTGTGGTTCACTTTGTCAAGATATCTGTAGGAAAGTTATAATCTGCAAGATAAGCCTGATCTGGATTTTTTAACCTAAAATTAGATTTTCTGCTTTTATGTCATTGTGAACGAATATATATATATATATATATATATATATATATATATATATATATATATATATGATAAACACAATATTTTTATTTCACTTATTTATTTTTATGTGGTCCTGAGGATCGAACCTAGTGCCTCACGCATGCTAGGCGAGCACTCCACCACTAAACCACAACCCCAGCCTCTGTAAATCTATTAATCTTCTTCTTATCATAAATCTGTAACTTCTCCCCTTGAATTCAGTCAGACTAGATCCATAAAACAGGATTTCCTGAATAATCAAGTTGTTTGAGTTATATCCACATTTGATTTAGCAAGTATATATATGGAATTAGCTTGTTTTTTGCTAATTGTACTTACTATACAGTCTTTTTTTGTAGCTCTCTGATGTAAGTTCACAAAATAACAGGCCATTTTCTTGATATTTCACTTTTATTATGGTTTTGCATCTCTGTCTAGTTTGGAGGGCCAGCTTGCAAGAAATGTTAAAAGAAGTTCTTCAGAAAAAGGGAAAATAATATTTAGTATTAAGGTTTGCACCTGCAATGCCCCCTGCAAAAGCTCACATGTTGAAAGTGTGGTCCTCAATCCAGAATAAATCTTTATTGTGGTCACAGGCTATCACATCTTAAGTATATGCCAGACAGAGTCATGAGTGGAAAATTTTGAGGTTTCTAGATTAAAAAGTCTTTTTGATCTTTTTCTGTGTAATCTTTAATGAATGACATGGCATTGTAGAATTGACTTAGAAGAAATTTTCATTAAGGTAGACAGAGAAACAGTCACTGCCACTAAAACATTTGAGTACTTAAAAGGGTTTTTTTTTTTTTTTTTAATGTTGGCTTAAGTGGGATGAAATGAGGTTAGAAGTAGATAGAACCTATAGAGTCTCAAAATAATGACAGATGACTTGGGGAAGGTCTATAAACCATTTCCAGAGTTGGTTTGAATTAGGAGGATTTTTCTTTTTAATATATATATTTTTTTAAAAAATAAGATAATATGTGTTCATTATAGAAGATAGCTAAGGAAATAAACATAACCTATTATCCCACCACATGGAAACAATCATTGTTAACATATTGTTGTATTTTATTCCAGTCTTATTTGCTGTGCACATATGTCTTTTTCTTTGTGTTATTAATATAATGGGACCCTTTGAAGAGGTAGCCTGGGTTTGAATACCTGTTCCACTACCTTGGGCAAGTTATTTAAATAAACTCTTGATGCCCTTGTTTCCTTTAAATTGGAATTATAAAATGTATCTCTAGAGTTGACCAGGATTAAGTGAGCTAATATTTGTGAAATATTTAGAACAATGCCCGTGATTTACAAATGTTAGCTGAGTAGTATTTTAAAATTAAATAAACAACCTACTTTTTTTTCCCCCTTAAACCAGGGTTGAACCCAAGAGCACTCAACCTCAACCACTGAGCCACATCCCTAGCCCCTTTTTCTGTTTTATTTAGAGACAGAGTCTTTCTGAGTTGCTGAGGACATTGCTAAATTGCTGAGGGTGGCTTTGAACTTGTAATCCTCCTACCTCAGCCTCCTGAGTCATTGGGATTACAGGTGTGGTAGCATATACCTGTAATCCCAGTGACTCCAGAGGCTGAGAGAGGTGGATCACAAGTTTAAGGCCAGTTTCAGCACTTTAGCAAGACCCTATCTCAAAATAAAAAATAAGCTGGTCATGGTATTGTACACCTGTGATCCCAGTAACTTGGGGGGCTGAGGCAGGAGGATCACATATTCAAAGCCAGCCTCAGCAACTTAGCAAGGCCCTAAACAATTTAGCGAGGCCCAGTGTTTGAGCGCCCCTGGGTTCAATCCCTGGCACCAAAAATTAATTAATTAATTAACTAATTAAAAATAAAAAAGTGCTGGGGATGTGGCTCAAAATACATGAATACACACATACACACACATAATTTATCGTGACACTTTTTCTGTCATGTGGGTGTGTCATGAGTTATTTAAGTATTCCCTTTTATTCTTAGTTTTGTTCTTTTCATTTTCTCACTATTACAAATAAAACTGTGGTCAGCATCTTTCTTATACATAAGCATTTACCTATGTGTTCACATTTCCTTAAGGTAAATTCCTGTAAGTAAAATTATTACATACAGCATACATGTTTTACAAGTATTTTTTACACCTATTGCCAAATTGCCATTTAATCTATCCAGCAGCTCAGGAGGCTGAGGCAGGAAGATCATGAGTTCAAAGCCAGCCTCAGCAACTTAGCAAGGCACTAAACAACTCAGTGAGACCCTGTCTCTAAATAAAATACAAAATAGGGCTGGGGATGTGGCTCAGTGGTTGAGTGCCCCTGAGTTCAGTCCCTGATACCCAAAAAAAAAAAAAAAAAAAAAAGCTGTACCAGTTTATACTCAGGGTAAAAACATTCATGAATGTTGAATGTTGGTTTTATTGTAACTTTATTAAAACTGAGTATATTGTTTAAAAAATTTAAAAAGAATCAGCCAATTTACCTAGTAAAGTTTCTCTTACTCGCTTTGTTTTGTTTTTGTTTGGTGCTGTGTAGTAAACCCAGGGCCTCCAACATGCTTGATACTCTCTACCACTGAGTAACACCTATCTTGTTTTAATTTGAATTTCTCAAACTGTTTTTGTTTGCCATTTTAATTTTTTATGACCTCTTTTAATATCCTTTTTTCCAATTTCACATTGGATGTTTGACATTTTCTTTCTGATTTGTAGTGGTAGATGAGTCATTTTCTGTATATTATAAAACTTGTTTGTTTCTTGTAGCCTTTAATCTTGTTTGCAGTGTTTTAGGACACATATTTCAAACTTTATATAGTAAAATCCTTTAGCTTTCTTTTTCTTTATTTTTTTACTTTTGATATTAAGCTTAGAAGTGACTGTTCATGTTTTGTGAATATCATTACATCTTATGAATATAAATATTCACCCACATTGTATCTGAGCATCTTTAATTTGTTTGGTATCTGTTAGCTATATGACTTGGGAAGTCTAACTTGATTTTTTTTTTTAAACCAAAACCATTAAGCATTTACTAATTTATTGAAAACTTTATACTTTCCCCAGTGATTGAAAATGCTAGCTTTACCTTCTGTATACTTTGGCATATTTGAGGGGTTTTGTTCTACTTTATTGTTATACTTTTTTTTTTTTTTTGTACCTGGGATTGAGCCCAAGGGTACTTGACCACTTAACCACACCCCCAGCCTTTTTTATATTTTATTTAGACACAGGGTCTCCCTAAATTGCTGAAGCTGGCTTTGAACTCGAAATCCTCCTGCCTCAGCCTCCTAAGCCACTGGGATTACAGGTGTGCGCCATTGTGCTGGACTATTGTTATACTTTGTACCAGTTTTGATACCATTCTAATATTTGAGACTTTAATATCTGGTAATGCCAGCCTTCCTGGCTGTTACGAGTTTTCAATTTTTTCTTGGGTAAATTTTCTTGGGTACATTTCCTTAGAATACATTGTCAAATTCTAAAGAGGAAACCCAATGGGATTTTGAATCAGATTGCATTTAATTTAATAATAGTTACTGTGCTAATAAGATTTGATTTGGTCATCTTGTAATGAATTATGTATGGTTTTTTAATTTGTTAAATTTATTTATGTCATCCTGTGGTTTGGATGGATTTGGTGTACAAGATTACAGTAATTATGATTTAATATCTTTGTTTCTAATTATTTTGACACAACTTTGATATTTGAATACTTTCTCCCAAAATGTAATACATTTTCATTATATTCTTCTCTTGTGTAACTTTTCCATTTTTTCCCAGTCTCCCTATTTGTCTCACTGACTTTATTAGGTTTAAGTAATTTTATTTTTTTGTGTTTTAAGATAATACCAGTGATTAAAAAAAAAAAATTAAGTCAGTCTAATGCCAAGCAAAACAGAATTTTCTAGACACTGCTGTTTGTACATTAACATCTTTACTTAGTTGGAATAAAAATGACTGACTTGAGCCAGGAGTGGTGATACATGCCTGTATTCCCAGTGAAGGCTGAGGCAGGAGAATCGCCAATCCAAGGCCAGCCTCAATAACTTTACAAGGCTCTAAACAACTTACCAAGACTGCCTCAAAATAAAAAGAGCCGGTGATGTGGCTCAGTGGTTAGGTACTCCTGGATTCGATCTCTGGTAACAAAATAATAGTAATAATAAATTTTTAAAAAATTTTAATAACCCAGTTGAAAATCTGTTGCAAATAAAATTCTTGGTGTGGAAATCTAAAAGTTAAAATTTCTTGCCCTTTATTTAACAACAGTAACAACAGAAGGGTTATTATACTAGCCTTACAGACTATAAACAGTGTGTTTCTTGTCTTTATTTTAAAACTTACCATAATGAATATAGACTGTCATTTCCTCATCTCCTGTCCTTTGGGCTGTAGCCTTGCTAGAATAAGCATTTTCAGATTTTATGTATTGTAATATATACATTATCTTTTACTTGTGCATTTTCTCTCTCTCCATGAGTTCTTCATTTCCTGTCTTAAGTGACCTAATAGATACATATATAAGCTTTGAACTGTGGCTCCTCAAATATTTTAACCTTCAGGTGTCTTGACAGTTATTTGAATAAAAGTGTTTATTTCTTAAGCTGACTCACCAAACTCACATAAAGCCCTTTGATAAGTGACAGCCTTGCTTTTCATAGCTACCTCCTCTGGGTGGTTAGTGGAGCCTGTCTCACCTGGATCAGTTCAGAGGGTTTCAGCGCTCTGTTAACAGTTGTGGCTTATTGTTCCAGGTCACTTCAACAACACCCGTTTCCTTCAGAGGATATAATGCAGCTCGTACAGGCTTCTTCATTCTTCACTGGGTTAGCTGATCATGATGCAGTTATCTTCAGACCTTACTATAACAGCTGTCATGTGTATCTCTGTTTTACTGGTTTTACTTAGCTATGTCTGTCAGTTATTGCTAGCAGACTTTCTTCAGCCTACATAGTATTATCAATTTTGCTCATTAGTTTAGCTTTATTCCAGTGAAACCTCTTCCTCTTATCCTTTTCTCTGCAGCTGGATAATTGCCTTTTTTCCCTTGGAGCTGCAGTTCTGTGTCTGTTCCCATCATTTCTTTTCTCCATAGGGTCATTGCTATCTTGTGAGCTCCAGGTCTTGGATGATCTGATGAATTCTCTCTCCCACTTCTTTTCTATATAAATTTCTTGGCTTAGCTTCCTGCTTGATTCTAAATGTTTGTCTCTTGAACTTTGACTCCTCCTTCTCTGTCATTAGCAATGTCATCACTGTCTCTTTCCTTTCTTCTCCATGTACTCAGCTTTTAGGCCAGATTTCTCACACTTTCCATCAAATAGCCTTTAGAATTATATTGTTAAGCACTTATAACCAAAATAGTTGTGAATTTGGGGGCTGTGATTTAATATTTTAATACCATAAATTGTATATGTTAGGGGCTGGGATTGTGGCTCAGCAAGGCGCTGGGTTCGATCCTCAGGACCACATAAAAATAAAAAAATAAAATAAAGGTATTGTGCCCAACTGTAACTAAAAAAATATTTTAAAAAAATTGTATATGTTATAGTGTTTGGACTCAAACTGGAGTTAAAGATGCATGCAGAGACCCTCTTGTGTAGCAAGACCCTCATGGATTTTGGACCATAGCTTCATGAGCCAGAGTGTCATGAGCATACTGAAAATTCAGAATCGGCCCCTAACATGTAATGCTAGTTCTGTATTTAATCAGCTCTAAAATAATTTTCACATTTATGATTAAGATATGTATTATAGTTGTCAGTCTGTCATAATTTAAGTGGCCAAATATTTTCCTTCTGAGAAACACATAAAATAATGATATATCTGAACATTGATGATTCTTAGATTTGATGAAATACAGTAATGATAATAATAAAAATTTTTGTAGATGCTTTATTTATATTACTTCATTTGATCCTTACACTATCTATAGGAAGTAGTGATGTTGAATTGAAATGAAAGCATAGAGAAGTTCAGTGAGTGAGTATTAGAGTTGAGATTTTAACCCAAATAACAAAGTTGCTCTAGAGCTGCCATGTTAACCCTCCTCCCACAGTATGCCTCTCATAACAGTTTCTCCCACCTCTTTAAGGCATCGTTGGCTTCACTGTATGACCGATGACCCTCCAACAACAAAACCACCTACTGCTCGAAAATTCATTTGGACAAACCATAAGTTCAACGTGAGTGGCACTCCAGAACAGTATGTACCTTATTCCACCACCAGAAAGAAGATTCAGGAATGGGTCCCACCTTCAACACATCACAAGTAAAGACAGTGAAAATCGGTTTCAACATGTAACATATGGGACTTTTCATGAATTTGCACTTTCCCTGCTTACCATTAACTTGAATAAAATTGTTTGATCAAGTAGTATCTTTTGTGCCTTTTTGCCCTTAACTCTGTCATTCATTTCTTTTTTTTTTATACTTTATTTATTTATTTTGAGAGAGAGAGAAAATTTTTTAATATTTATTTTTTAGTTTTCGGCGGACACAGCATCTTTGTTTGTATGTGGTGCTGAGGATCGAACCCAGGCCTCACGCATGCCAGGCGAGTGCGCTACCGCTTGAGCCACATCCCCAGCCCTGTCATTCATTTCTTAACTTTGTCATTCATGAACTGCAAAACAGGAGCTTACCAACGTAGGTAATTAAAGTAGATGTCAGATAGGTGGCTGCCTGGTATAGAGTTCCCCATTTTCTGGAAACAGCTCCAGTGGTTGTGTTTGTGCTTTGTTATTTACCTTTACTGCATTGCTGGCTGATAGGGGAAGACTGACACCCAACTGAGCCAAACAGATTTTCTCATGGAAATTTAAAACTTAAATGGAGAGACACAAAGACAGAGATGTTAGAACTGTATGGCTTTTTTTTTTTTTTTTTTTTAAGATCTGTATGGCTTTATTGTAGCTCTTTATTGTAGCTCTCTAAAGAGAAGGCCATCAGACATTTCCTCTTTTCTGGGATTGGATTCTTTAACATTTTATTTTAATCTGTGAATTGCCTCTGGCTCCAGTCCAATATATTCTTATTTCTTGGAGGGAGAAATCCAGGCATCAGTCATTTTTAACTGCCCACCCATTTGCAGCTAAGGTTGTGAACTACTAAGCTGAAGAACTCAACATCCAAAATCAGTTCAGAAACTCTTCCTTAGTCATAAGAAGCAATAGTTGCTCACAGCCTTATCCAGACTTTGTATCCCATACTCAGCTGGATCAGGCTGAATTGTATCTCAGGAGATACTGTATTCATTGGGCTGTTTTGGGCAGCTGTCTGCAGTTTGCTGTTGGCTAATGTAACATAAAAGCAGATACTAAAAGGCAGCTAGCCTGTGCTAGATTGAAATTTCACATGCTCTGTTAATCTAGCATTTTACCAACTCCTCTGTCAAGGCCCAAAGCATTGTTTTGTAATGTCACTAGAAATAAATTGATAAGACAAACTTGTGAATAATTAGAAGTTCTTAACCCTTGATTCAAGGACTACTATAATAATAAATATAGGTACTACTATAATAATAGATATGGCCCTTCCATCCAGCCACTTTCTCAAGTTACCACAAGTAACTTGACTTCTTGTGAGCCAAAATAAACCTCTTTGCTTTATAAAGTTACTCAGCAAAGAATTGACTAATATGCCTTGCTATCAAAGAATAATGTGTACTTGTAAAATAGAAATATTTCCATTTTTTAGTTAGAACTAATTTGGGAGTGGGATTGAAAGTACTATGGTCAACTGGTCAGAACAGAGGCTTAAGGGAGATGAATAGAGTTTGAACCCCATTTCACTGTAAGCCTGATGGTACAGTGAACACATACATACCTCTATCTCACAGTTTATTTCCTCAGAGTAGATGTGATGGACATCCTTTGCAGAATCTGAACATTGGCTCCCTGCTCTGAGGAGTAAGTGTCCCTGTGGTAGAAGGGCCAAAGGCAAGTCAGGGAAATGTTCCCTCCTCTTGTGGTTTGGATACAGCTTGAGGGTGTCCCCCAAGGGTTTTTGTGTTAAATTTGAATCTTCATTGTTAAGTATTAAGAGAGTAGAAACTTACTGTGACTATGATGTCTAGAAGTTGGGTCTTTAGGAGGTGATTAGGAGTTAATAAGCCATCAGGGTGGAGCCCCCATGATTGTATCTGGTTGCTTTATAAGGAGGAGGAAAGAGGCTAAAAGGTATATGTCTGCAAGCTTCTTGGCTATGCCCTCCACTACCAAACACGAGCAACACTGCAAGCAAAAAGCCAGCAACAGATGCTGTCCATCTACCTTGGACTAGAGCTATGAGCCAAAATAAACCTCTTTGCTTTATAAAGTTACTCAGCAAAGGATTGACTAATATGCCTTGCTATCAAAGAATAAGTAAAAAGGCAATGTATCTTTGAGATAATTATTGAAATCAATAGAACCATCAAAGGGTAGAAAAATACAAATGTGGTAATTCCTATTATATTCTCACGTGTACAGTGTACTTCCAGGTGATTGATGGGAAAGATTGGTAGGTCGTGGAGAATGGCAGTGGTCTGCAGTGAAACCTAATCTTGAGATGACCAGGATTAAAGCTGCTATTGCTGAAATGGTCTCTATTGAAACAAATTAATACAGCTTCTGACATTCTATACGTAAGTCTTCATCTACTTCATATTTTATCCAGTTTGGTTTGTACAGTTAACCAGCCGTTGTTTGCTTTTACCTGACAGGGACAGAAATACAAATCTGACCCAAGATTTGTTACATGAAGATATTTAATGCCTCCCCAAATAATGAGGTGTCACATTAGTTCACTACACTGATAGAGCAACAAATCCCGGATACCACAGGATATAGGCATACCAAAAGCTGGGATCTGAATCTCATGGAAATAGAGTAACTTGACTTCTTGGTGAGATTCTGAGGGATTCAGGGGTCTAGGACATATTGAGATAGCCCCTTCCATGGTCAGGACAAACTGCTGCACCTAACCGTTCTATAACCAGGAAAGGCACAACACCTTGCGCTACCCTGGAGTTTTCAAGACAGACAATAGCATAAAGGTATTTCCCTGGGAACCTGGGCCTCCCACATGCTGAGCTACATCCTCAGCCACATATAGGTGTTTTTATTCATTTACCGGTGGACCCAAAAAGCTGGCAGAGTAAATCATCCCTTTATGTAACCTGGCAGTCCAAGCCGCTTTGTTACTCAGCTCTCTCCAAGTATCTGGTATTTACTGAAGTTAGAGATAAATCTGTAGGGGATACAAGGGAAGCCCACAGGACTTGGGAGCAGGGCCATACTTGCTTCAAGATTACTATTCTTTTTTTTTTTTTTTTTTTAATATTTTTCCCTTAGTTGTTGATAGATCTTTATTTTATTTATTTACATGTGGTGCTGAGAATCGAACTCAGTGTCTCACACTTGCAAGGCAAGTGTGCTACTACTGAGCCACAGTCCCAGCCCAAGATTACTATTCTTTTGAGAAAAAAATGCCAATTCACTACTGGGGATGTTGGAGATGATGGGATACCAGGTGCTCTCTAATTCAGTTGCTTAGAGTCAACCATTTCCAGTAGCACTCCATCACTTGACTGATAGACAGCACCACAAAGGCACATTTAGTGTCAGCAGGTTCTGCCCACTCTGTTCATGCCTTTGACTCCCCATACCTATACCTTGCTGTTCCTTTGCCATTGTGGTGAGTTACTATCCAATTAACTGAAAATTAAAAAGGCAAGCCTGGCTTGTAGATAATAGACAGTGTGTAGGACCAGCTACAAGTATATTATTGTGTATCACAGTCCCCTTCAAGTCCTTGTCTTAAAGGACAGCAGAGGACAAACACAAACATCTCAGGATTTTAAGTAATACTTTTTTTTTTTTTTTTTTTCTGTACTGGGACTTGAATCCAGGGACATTTTACCACTGAGTCAACTATTTTTTTTTTTTTTTTTGATACAGAGTATCCCTAAGTTCCTTAGGGCCTTGTTAAATTGCTGAGGCTGGCCTCAAATGTAAATCCTCCTGCCTCAGCCTCCCGAGTTGCTAGAATTACAGACATGCACCCCCATATCCTGCTCTAAGCAATATCTTTTATCTGTACATTGACTTGAAGGAAACATGACCTGAGGTCAGGATCTATAATCACTTGCTAGTCAGAGACTTGAAGAAAGCAACATTGAAGATTACTATAAAAGTTTGGGAAGCACTTAAAAAATGAACCTTCAGAATTAAACCTATCATCCTATAACTCAGCCAGGTACTTACTGAGACCACCTCCTGAGAGCAAACCCTATCTCAGTATCTGCTTCTGGGGGTCCCCAACATATACACTAAGCCCAGTGGTGAAGGGACAGCAGGTTCATTTCATTGGACATTTTCCATTTGGAAGGGAGTGGTGATCTGTTTCCATGACAATAGGTGCTTATTCTGAATTTAGATCTATGAAATTTCCTTATCATGTGTTGGCCAAGATCAGAATTTATGGGCTAACTATGCCTGCTGCATTGTCATAGCCACAGGACAGTGCCCTTGGCCATAAAACATACTTTACAGATAAAAGGCAGTTGAGTCCTGCCCTGCTCACGTTAGAGGCATGCCCTGGGACCTCCAGACGTCTTTCTCATTTCTCCCTCTGTTGCTCATGATGTGATGCTAGCCTCTTTCCATTCTTCAAAATGCCGGGTTCAGTCTTGTCCTGGGGGCTTTGTCCTTGCTTTTCTTTCTGCCTGGCCTAGTAACATTTGTGTTGCTCCCTCTTTTCTATTATTGATGTCTCGCTTTACAGTTATACCTCCTCAGCAGGATATTCTGTGTCTATTTAGTCTAAAGTAGCCCCTGTTCTTTTTTTCTTTTCTTTTTTTTTTTTTTTTTTTAGGAGGAACAAAAAAAACAAGAGTACCTGGGAATATCTGTGTATTCAATATTTACTGAACACTAGTCACTCTCCACAATATACACTACAGAAATAGACAATGAAGTAGAGAAGTGTTGACCAAATGTAATCATTTTATTAGAGGTGAGATAATGACTAGAATGAAACAACAACAGCATTTAACAGCAAATTCTGAAACTTCAGAAAGTAAAAGCTCTTTGGGGAATAATATTAAAGCATGCAGATAGTTATAAATAGGAAATGTAAAGTTACATTGCCAGTTTTTGTAGGAGAAAAACAAAAACACTAATTACCATGTTGGCATGTTGTATTTCCCAAAAGATTGGTGACCTCCATACCTTTATCTTGCTCCAAGTCATACTTCTGTGTATCGAGAAGTCCTATTTATGATGCTGTCCTCTAACACAACTTAATCAGGCACTGGTACCAAGTGTCTGTGAGTATGAAATGCAGTTACGTCCAAAGTGGGCAGTAATCCAACCATATCCTTCAGCTCTGGCTCCAGGAAGGTGATGTCTGTGTGTGTGTTACTAAGATTTATGAATATAAAGGAAATACAGGAATGGACACGTGGTAGATTTTTTTTTTTTTTTAATCCTTTGGAAAGAACAATCCTCCTGTCCTGGAGAGGAGATAGGCAGGGGCTACTATATTGCACATTTCTCAGGAGAATGATGTGAATGGTCTCCTGGAGTAGGACAGCATGCTAGTTCTGGGTCACCCACCCACTCGCTGTGTCGACTGTGTCAGAGGACTCCTGGCTACATGTGCAGGATTTCTGTTCATGCTTGCCCTTGCTTCTGGCCGTAGAACCCTGGCTTCCCTTGGGGACCATTTTCCCCTACTTGCAGGCCATATGGGTCAGTGGATTTGATCACAGCCACTAGTTCTCAGAGTGCCGTATCCCACCCACTTCAGTGATGAGTCCAAGAGAGAAAAGTGACCTAACACAGGCCAGTGAAACTCAAGTCTAGGAGTTAGTTGGAAACACTGGAAAATAGAAGTTCTCATTCCACAAAACTTGAAAAGTGGAGGATATGTACCTTGTGCCACTGGGAGCCACTGTAGCCTGAAAAAAAAAAGTGTAAAGAGAAGCGGAGCCAAGAGAAGGAGCAAGACAGATTCCATCGTGGCTCCACGTGTGCCTGAAGCTACACTCCACTCAGACTCTTCAGGAATACAAGTCTCACTTTTTTTCTTCTAAATCTAGATTGTCTTAGGCTTTTCTCATTTGCCACCAAATGTCCTCACTGATATAAAATCCTATGACTTTGTTAATTCTCCTCTAGTAATGAAGTTTGTTACTGGCATTTTCTTATTAGATATATTTCCTATTAAATACAGTCCTTATTATGAATTTTAAATATATAGGAATATTATGAACCAGAAGTGTTTGTCAGGATCTATCACTATAAGCTAATATATTGCTTTATCTTAATAACTCAAATTGTTATGTTGAAGTGAATGCATATAATCCATGAAGTCTCTGCATGTACATTGGAAGATTTATCCAGGTCTTTAAAATTTCCATGTATGTTGACTCTACCAATGTTTCTAGTTACAGAGAGGTCTACAGATTTTGTTGCTTATAGCATGTCTTGGAAATTTGAGCCACAATAAAAATTGAAAAAAAAAAATGGTGATCAATTCTTTGTCATTAAATAAGGCTAAGCACCAACACCACATTTTAGGTGATTTATGATACTCTGAAAGAGTAAAAGCAATAAAAAAAGCAAAAAAAAAAATCATAAAGCAATAACAAAGGGTGGAAAATCATGCACAAGCAAAGTTGTGTCCTAATTTGAAATTTTAATATTAAGTTACCATGAAAAACCATTTTCTCACTTATAAAAGCTGTCTCTTTATAGTCAGCATTAATGAACTTGTGATACTAAGAATTTCATCTGGGGCAGAGGCTGTGGCTCAGCCATGGAGCACTTGCCTGGCCTGTGTGAGGCACTGGGTTTGATTGATTCTCAGCACCACATATAAATAAATTAAATAAAGGTCTATCAATAACTAAAAAAAATAAAATAAAAAGAATTTTTCTAAGGAAGCACAAATAACTAGAACCATTAGCTCCAACTTGAGCTGGGTAGAAAAACAAAAACCACTCACAGAAGTCAGCCATATGAAAGTCATCCAAGCAAAATTCGCACATTTCACAAGTACTAACTAATAAAGCTATACTCACCCAGAGCTAAAGGAGGATAACACCCATGGGGGACAGGACTGGTCTTCAGAATCTGGGAGAGCATCTATAGTTGGAAAAAGCATATATAATATAAAAGCATAATTTTGCATTGAGAAAGTAAACAAAACAACCCACATGATTATCAAACTACAGAAACAAAATTCAGTAAAATTCTTGGCTGTTAGGACATATGAATTGAAAAAGATTTGAGAATCAGGATTGACTGCTAACAGTTATGAGGTTTCTTTTGGGATGATAGACATGTTCTGGAATCAGTATTGATGGTTGTACAACATTTTGAAGATACTAAAAACAACCATGAAGTAGTTTGAAAGGTGAACTTTATGCTCATGATGTTTATCTCAATTTAAAAAAAATATATTTTAAAAACTCAGTTCTAATTGATTATTGGCAGTAATCCTCTTGCAACAGTTCTGTCCCCTGGGTGAGCACTATATATATGATTATTCTGTTCCTCCTCTCTCTCTCTCTCTCTCTCTCTCTCTCTCTCTCTCTCTCAAACTGTCGGTGGACCTTTATTTTGTTTATTAATTTATTTATATGTGGTGTTGAGAATCGAACCCAGTGCCTCACACATGCTAGGCAAACGTTTTGCCACTGAGCCACAACCCTAGCCCCCGCCCCCCTCTTTTTTTTTTTTTTTTGCTTATTATAGATTGAGTTGAGCCTCCTTCTTCTTTCTTCTACAAATTAATTACCTGGAGGTAAGTGCAGTAAGGCTTGTGGGGTGGGTAAGACATGGAGTAAGGGGGTGGGGGAGGTGGGAGGTAAAATGGTGTTGACAGATTTCCAAACGTCATAAAACCACCCAAATACAGAGGGCTAGAAGAATCGTCTGACTAGAATGGCCTGAGATTGGGTTTTGATGTCTGTGGTTTGGGGAAAATCTCAGAAGCCATGGCTATAAAGAAACCTGATCTTCGGGCTGGGGCTATAGCTCAGTGGTAAAGCACTTGCCTAACATGGGTGAGGCACTGGGTTCAATCCTCAGAATCACATAAAAAAATAAAGTTATAAAAATAAAAAAAATAAATCTGATCTTAATTTCCATTAAATAATAAAACATTTTAATAACATACATAACAGACTATAATTAGATTTGCAAAGTTTAGATTGTTTCTAAGTTCAATAACAATACCAAGGGCTCTGGTTTCCCATCTTTCTGTAGTTATAAAACAGCCACCACAGTTCCAGGGGTCATTATCAGTTATTGACCAGGGGTCATTATTTTTTAACCTTTTTTATGTGGATGTACCTGTCTTATAGCCCTTCTTGAGAGTACAGAAATCTTTCTAGAAACTTTCAGCAGACTTCCTCTCATGTTCTCATTGGCCAGAATTATATCAGATGCCCACATCTAAATCATCCACTGGGCAGGAATCATGAGACACCATATTTAGTTTTTAATCAAGAGTCATCCATAGAGCTGGAGAAGGAATTGGCCTTGTTAGAAGACATAAATGGGGAACAAAATTAAAGTTTTGTTAGCAAAGGCTGGAGGAGTGAAGCTGGGTAGCTAATGTCTTTGATAAAAAAAACTCTAATCTGAGCTTGATGGTACACAACTGGCTATATGGTATTGTGAGTAATATTCCTCAGAGGGTGAGAATGGCCTTGTTCCCTGAAAAAATAACTGTCTTACTGAGACTTTATTTAAAAATGTAGAGCTCTTGGGGCTGGGGCTGGGGCTCTGGCTCAGCAGTAGAGCGCTCGCCTGGCATATGCAAGGCACTGGGTTTGATCCTCAGCACCACAAAAAAAAAAATAAATAAATAAAATAAAGATATTATGTCCAACTACAACTAAAAACATATTTTTAATTGATTTTATCATTTTTTAAAATACATGACAGCAGTGGAATGCATTACAATTCTTATTACACATATAGAGCACAATTATGTCCACCTACAACTAAAAAAACAATATTAAAAAAAAAAATGTAGAGCTCTTGCCAGGCACCATGGTGCAAGCCTGGAATCCCAGTGGCTCGGGAGGCTGAGACAGGAGGATCACAAGTTCAAAACCAGCCTCAGCAACTTAGCGAAGCACTAAGCAATTCAGTGAGACCTTGTCTCTAAAAATAGGGCTGGGGATGTGGCTCAGTGGTTGAGTGCCCCTGAGTTCAATTCCCGGTACAAAAAAAAAAAGTTTAGAGCTCTTTTGACAAACCCCTCCTATGTAGAATTATGTACTTCTCTGTGACCTCAGGTGACCTCCCTTGCTTAGGTGGGCCTTACTATACAATCCCCCAAAAGATTGTTATGTTAGGATGCAGCTTACCCATATAGACTGACCTAAATTTCTCAGGTTCAGAAATGAGATAGTCATTAATATTTGTCACATAACTGCCATTGCCCCAGTTCCCTTACTATCTCTATACACCCAGCTCCCACAGCCTCATTAAACCCTTAAGTAATTTTCCACTGGTGAAGAAGAGCTAAGATTTCATTCTCACATTTTGCTAGTGGTCACTTGGCACACTTCTACTTTTGATTGAGTAATGGCCGCTTTGCCTTTATTTCTTGCTTGTTTGCTCACTGAGTTGTATGTTGAGATTTTAGGGGCCTAGAATTGGCATTTGTCTCATTTTACACAATGCAATTGTGTCTATTCTGTTTTTGGAGAACATTTTATTTTTTTAAGTTTTAAATTCTTATTTGTCCTTTTTAGTTATACATCACAGTAGAATATATTTTGACATACATACATACATGGAGTATAACTTCCCATTCTTGTGGTTGTACCTAATATGGAATTATGTTGCTCATGTGTTCATATAGGCACATAGGAAAGTAATGTCCATTCAATTCTACTATCTTTCTTGCTTTTTTTAAAAAATATTTTATTAGTTGTTGGTGGACCTTTATTTATTTTTATGTGGTTCTGAGAATCAAACCCAGTACCTCACATATGCTAGGCAAGCAAGCACTCTACCACTGAGCCACAACCCCAGCCCTCATTCTACTATCTTTCTATTCTTATCCCCATGCTTCCCTTCATTCCCCTCATCTGTTCCGAAGTACTTTGAACAGCCTGCCCCCGCCTGTTGTGTGTTAGCATCCACATATCAGAGAAAACATTTGGCCTTTGGTTTTGGGGGGATTGGCTTATTTCACTTAGCATGATAATATCCAGTTCAATCCATTCACCAGCAAATGCCATAATCTCATTTCTCTTTATGGCTGAGTAGTATTCCATTGTGTATCTATACCACATTTTCTTTAGCCATTCATCTGTTGAAGGGCATCTAGGATGGTTTCATAGCTTAGCTATTGTAAATTAAGCTGCTATAAACATTGATGTGGCTGCGTATGATACGTTGATCTTAAGGCCTTTGGTATATGCTGAGCAGTGGGATACCTGGGTCAAATAGTGTTTCCACTCCAAATTTTCTGAGGAATCTCCATACTGCTTTCCAGGGTGGTTGCACCAATTTGCAGTCCTACCAGCAATGTATGAGTGTACCTTTTCCTCATATCCTCACCAACATTATTGTTACTTGTATTTTTGATAATTGCCATTCTGACTGGAGTGAGATAAAATCTCATTTCTCTAATTGCTAGTAATGTTGAACATTTCTTCATATATTTGTTGACCAATCATTTCTTCTTCTGTGAAGTGTCTGTTCAGTTCCTTTGCCCATTTACTGATTGGGTTATTTGTTATTATTATGTTTTGTTGTTTTTTTCTTGCAATGCTGGGGGTCAAACCCAGCATTGTCAAGCAAACTCTCTACCCTAAGCTATATCTTCAACCCCAAAGAATGTTTTAAAATTAGGAAGTTAACTTGTTTAATTAACTCTATAGCACATTTACATAATTTGTGATTCAATAATTATTTTTATAGCTCTCAATTTTTTTTAATATTTATTATTTTTTAGTTTTCGGCGGACACAACATCTTTGTTTGTATGTGTTGCTGAGGATCTAACCCGGGCCGCACGCATGCCAGGCGAGCACACTACCGCTTGTGCCACATCCCCAAACCTATAGCGCTCAATTTTTAGACATATATCTTATTAGCAAACCTCCTGCACAGCCTTGTTCTTCCTTCCTGCATTGTTGAGTCAGGAAAAAAAGATGACAGTCTGGAAGGAAACATGACTATGAAGTTGGAATGACCTAGGTCAACTGGATCTTGTCATCTCCTAGGAGGAACTCACCTGCAACAGAGGGATAATTAAATCCTCCTCAGAGTCATTAGCAGGAAAAGTCTCTGACGTTTGGTAGACATTGTTATTAATATTTTCATACCTTAGTTTTCTTGGTGAAAACATAGATCCAAAAGCCTAATAAAAATTAAAAATAATCATTAAGTTTACTGATGTGGAGTTCCTGAAAGCATGATCAATTTTAGGCCTATTTACTATTATTTATTTAAAATGAATAGATCATATAAATAACTAGTTCAGCTGAACTTTACACTAAATGTCAATATTATAGATCACCATGACTTAAAGATATTTTGAAATGATTTTGTAGAAAATTCCTTTAAGTTAAAAAAAAATTTTTTTTTGTAGTTGTAGGTGAACAGCATGCCTTTATTTTATTTGTTCATTCATATGTGGTGTTAAGGATCAAACCCAGGGCCTCACACATGCTAAGCAAGCGCTATGCCACTGAACTACAACCCCAGCCTCCCTTAAATTTTAATAGAAACTCAATTTTAACTTATTTGCTGATTTTAAAAGTTCTTAAAAATTTCATGGTTATATTTGGAAAAATTAAAAATACAGCTATGATTATTAATTTTTATCTTTGTTGTACCCTTCTTTCATTTGTCAGAAAAGTGGGATCTGATATTTTCAGCTAATCTCTTAACTTCTGTGCTAGCTAATTATGTATGATTTAGGAAGATCATATCAAATTCATAGTACATTCCAGACAGCTCTAAATTCTGTAGTGTTCTACCTTTGCCATGACAAAAATAGACAAACTAATGATAGTAGCAGGTTATGAAATATACTCTCATCACTGATTCAATAAATGTGAGGGGCATTTGTTGTCTGCTTAACACCACTTTTTTTTTTCCTTTTTGAAAGTAACATCTGGGGGCTGAGGTTGTGGCTCAGCGGTAGAGCACTCACCTAGCATATGCAAGGCCCTGGGTTTGATCCTCAGCACCACATAAATAAATAAATAAATAAATGTACTAACAAATACAACTAAAAAAGAAAGAAAGTAACATTCTGGGGTAGGGGTCCAGCGATTGCCTAGCATGCATAAGGTCCCAGGTTCAATCTACTGTACAAAATAAATAAATAATAAATAAGTTGCATAAACAAGAAAAGTCTTTTGAGGGGCTGCTTCTTTCCATACCAGCTCTACTAATCAGAATATACCACCTCCTGTGCTTGTACCAGAGGTGAGCATATGAGCCCACCTGACTGACCCTAGCAGCATTCTCCTGTCCCTAACAAGGTGCCCAGGAGTAGGCACATATGTGTTCCATGCTAGGTTGATCAAATTCTTCCTTAGGATTTTTTCCAAGAAAACCTAGCAGAGAAAGTGTTCCTTGCTCCCAGGGCCACAGAACTACAGACAGCTCCAGGGGTGTGGTGACTATGTTTTTAGCTTCAGAAAAAGATTGAGGTAATAAAAGTAATGCCCTTAGAAAAGGAAAGAGAGACCTGGTTTCTAGTTTTGTGGGGTCCTCAGAGCTACCCTGATTCTTGGATGTCTTCTTTTGAATTTTTGATTGACTCCTTCCTCACAAACCACCCCCTCTTTTGTCCCCCTCCCCCCCTCCCTCAGTTAAGTTTCTTTCATTGCAGTAAAAATAACCCTGACTATTGCCATAGGACATTAGTATTCTTGAGTTGGTACTTGGCCATCAGTGCTTTCCAAATTTATAAGGAAAGCAATGGAAAGGAGTCATTTTCATTCTTATGAGGTATGAATATTAGCATCTTATTGGATATTATGTAGCTTTATAGAAATAAATGTCATTTGTCATTAGATTAAAGGGATTTATTTAATAGCCTTCTTTGACCTTTAGTTATTTACAAATGAAATGATTTTATTTGGCTGTGGCTGTGGCTCCAAACCTGGACTTTAAGCATTTTGATTTAGAGTCATTGTTATGAGGCCTCTTTTGACCCAGCTCACCACTTTGCTTTTGTTTTATCTTCACAGTGTCCTAACTGCAAGGTCAGCCTACAGTCACCAGTTCTGGCCTGACAACCAGTAGCTAGACCATGTTACTTTCCACTGTGTTTTGGTGGATGTTTTGCTTCTACTCATGGAGCTTGTATCACTTGATTTCTTTTCAGCGGTTGCTAGGATACACCATCTGCATCCATTCATCCTTTAGAATTAAAGCCAACTTGAGCTCTTCCTGATTTCTCAGAATTGCAAAAGCAGAGGCAATGTCAGATTTTGTAAAGGGTCACTAGGAATGTAGCTGGGGACGAGGGTAGGGCAACCATGAGCTCTGTAATTCAAATGTCAGTTGGGATCTTCCTGTTCCTTTAAATTTAGATAAAATTGATTCAAGCTGTCCTCTCTCCTTCACATTTGAAGCAAGTTCAATATCTATCCAAAGATTCAGGAACAGATAGAACAGTTCTTTTAGATTAATCTTTGACTCCATACTTGCATTGTGTGTGTGTGTGTGTGTGTGTGTGTGTGTGTGTATGTGTGTTGCTGAGGACTGAACTCAGGGCCTTGAACATGGCAGACAAGTACTCTACCACTGAGCATATCCCTTGCTTCCATATTCCCGTTTCTGCCAAATTAACTCACTCAACAGAATGTTACTATAGTCCCATGTATGTTTCCCATTTCTACCCTACATCAACCCACATGTAGAGCTCAGCCCCTTCTCATCATTTCTATCAAAAATTACTCACAGCTGGGTGTGGTGGTGCACGCCCATCCCAGTGGCTCAGGAAGCTGAGGCAGGAGGATCACAAGTTCAAGGCCAGCCTGGGCAACTTAGTGAAGACCTGGCTCAAAAAATAAAAAGACTAGGGATGTAGCTCAAGGATGAAAAAGAAAAAGAAATTACATATATGTATGTATGTGTGTGTGTGTGTATACCTCACAATAAATATTTGTGTGCCAAGAACACTTTAAACTGAAAATTGTGCATGACAAAAGATCTTACATTTCAAAAAGGTTGTCAATCTCAACATTAATATCAGATATACTGATTCTTTTGTGTGTGCACAGGGCTGGGGATCAAACCCAAGGTCTTCCACATGCTAGGCAAGCACTCTGCCACTTATCTACATCCCCCCAGCCCCTTTTATTTTTTATTTTGAGGCAGGGTCTTCCAAGGTTGCTAAGGCTAGTCTCAGGTTGCTTTGTCAAGTTTGCCTCTGGAGACTAGCTGGGATTTGAGGCTTGCCTCACTGCACTAGTTAGTCTAGACTTTTGAGATACTGCTCCTAGAAGCAAGAAAACTCCATCTGCGTACCTGGAAACTCCAGAATGCCTCATGCAGGTGGGGCTGGCTCTGCTAACCTGGAATGAGGCTACCTGAGGAACAGGAACTCACTTAGATGTTCTAAGTGGAAGGAAGGGAGCAGCGGCTGGTACTGGATTCCCTAGAGTTTCCTCTCCTGCTCTAATTGGCACTGTGCTTATTGATCCACTCACTCATTCCCCGTGCTCACATGCATTCATTCCCCACCTGAGTCCACAAAGGACTTGAGACTGCTTATGGGAACACCGAGAATTTTAAAGTTAAATAGAAGTACAATTAAAACGTCAAACAGACCAGTGTGATTCTACATCATGTACAACCAGAAGAATTAGAAGTTATACTCCATTTATGTACGACGTGTCAAAATGCATGCTACTGTTATATATGACTAATTAGAACAAATTTTTAAAAACTAACATATGGGGGGGGGGGCTTTAAACAGATTATCCCTACTCTATTTTTTAATTACAAAAGTAATAAATGTACACAGTAGAAAATTTAGAAAATATAAACAAGATTTTAAAAGAGTATTCACGATTTCACCACCCAGAGAAAAATTGTTAACACCTTTAAATATATTTTTTTTCATTTTTTCAGTATAAGAATTTAAATATTGAATATTTTATAAAAGTGTGATTCTAACCTTCATGCCATTTTCTAAACTGCTTTTTCTACTTAATAAAAATATACTGTGAACCTCATGCAAAGTTAATATATTTTCATCTAAAGCAGCATTTTAAATGAATAAAATTCCATTGTAGGGATATATCATAATTTATTTAAGCAATCACCTCATTACTGGAAAAGATGTTGAAATCTATTGTTATATTTTGACCTAATAGTTGGGAAATTCAATTTCAGATAAATATGTCACTCTTTCAGACTCTTAGACCCCTGGCATGGATTAGGACCAATCATTCAGAAAGGGGGAAAAAATCCACAGAACAATAGTCTTGCTATCAAATCTGTCTTACTCTTCTCTTCTAAGCCCCAAAAGAATGACTGTTATTATTCTCTGTCTTCTATTTTATATAACTAGCTAGAGTTTTAGCTGGGCTGTTCCAACATTATTAATTATACCTCTTCCTTAACTCGGGAAATTCTCTAGTGAATGAACAATGATCCATCTTCCCGGGGCTTACTTGAACCAAAATGACATGCAGAATGTTAACATAGTGCTGGGTTTCAGGAGGAAGCCACCCTTGTGAATAAATAAACCCAGAATTCAACAGAACATTAACTCACTCTTTGAGGTGTATCCACAAGTCTTTCCAAGCATGCTAGGTAAAGTGTATGTCAGGATCCATCTTCAGTGATTATTCATGGGAGTTGGTTCTCACTGCTTCTCATTTCCTGTGGTGGAACAGCTGTTGGCCAGCTGAGCGTGACCACAGGCACACCATGGGAGCCTTCTACTTCAGTCACTTTTTTTTTTTTTTTTTTTAGCAAAAGTCACTTTCAGGAGACTTTCACTATTTGTTTTTACTTTTGATTTAATTTAGAATGTCCGTGGGGGGGGTGCGGGGGGGATTGAACCCAGGGCCTTGTCATTATGAGGCAAGCATTGTACCAACTGAGCTACGTCCTCAGGCCGTAATTTAGAATGTGTATTACATACACTTAACATTTCCCTGTACAGCTGGCACTAGGAGATCATTGCTGGCATTGCCTTCTGCATAGTAATGTCCATTTACTTTGGAGTATCTTCACTCCCACCCTTCTTACAGATTTTATGTGACAGACACCATGGCCATTTCCTGGTCAGAACTTAATGTTCCTCCTCCTTGACACAGTGATAGGCTCAAAGGTAGGTTCAAGACTTTAGCTAATCCAATTAGAGGTCCTTTGATAAGAATTCTGGGACACAGATGCCTTACTTTTCTGTTTGATATTGATGAGGAAGCATGCCCTCCACTTCAGGAACTACTGACAGGCATCTTTAACAATAAGGAGAGCCAGCCTTAGGATGAAGAGAGTGCAGGTGAGAAGACACTACAGTCTTTATTTTGCTGGGTCAAACCCTGCCTGAAATCCATTCTCCATTTGTCCTTTTAAAGTAAGTAATCCAAGAAATGTTTTCTTCCAAGTCAGTTTGGGAAAGGTTTACTAACACAGCTGAAAGATAGCTCACCTAAATGATCCTACTTGTGAAGAAACTGTAGCAGACTCCCAGTTCTTCTTTTGATGATTTTCTTCTTGTTTATAGATTCCTTTTCCTCTGTAATGCAAAAATTTCTGCCTGTTAAGCCCATTTAGCTGCTTCTTATCCCTCCCTTCTTGTACCTTTCTTCTTTTCTACAGGTCCCAAGCATTTAGCCTTTCTTTCTTTTCAAAGTCACCATCTTTCTTTTCATTCTTGGGAGAACTGTTTCCAGAAGTGACAAGTAAATGGGACTCCATCCCCAGCTTCCTTTTCCTCTCCTTTCCTGGATGGCAAGCGTTAAGGACCGGACTTCTGCAGTTTGTTGCTAACCACTGGGAGGAACAACAACCAAAGGACAAACATGGGCTGGGGCTGGGGCTAAGTGGTACAGCACTCATCTAGCAGATGTGAGGCACTGGGTTCAATCCTCAGCACCAAAAGGAGAGAGAGGGGGGGTAGGGAGGGAGGGAGGGAAAGGTGTTGTATCCATCTACAACTAAAAAAAATGTTTTTTTAAAAAATTACAAACATGGGGTTTGCTTGGGTTGAGAGATGGCTTACTGTTATTGTCTTTGGGCTATAGGACTTAGGTCCTGGGTGGTTCCAACCTTTCATGTTGGATTATTGGCCTAAACTGCTAAAAGCCCAGGAAAATTCAAGCTGGCCCCTTGGCTAGGTCTGGGAGCCTTCTGAATTACAACCTAAATGTGCTTCGATTTTTGTGGCAAGTACATATCCCTAAGTCTCCTTAAAGAAGGAAAGTACTTCCTATCCAGTCTCCAGAAATCATTTCCATGGGCTTCAAGTCACTCTGCACCGCCCTGTAGATACATACCTCATCTTCCTTCTCAGGATGCTCTCTAACTCCAGTCTCTGGAAATAAACATTTACTGCTTACTCCTCAGCACTGTCCCTTCTTTATGTAAGAGTGCCTCGGTTTCCTTTGTAGAGCCGCCTCTTTCCCCTCATCATGTGGCTTAGGTGTTCCATAGGTGGGCTTTGATGAACTTCAACCCACAAGCTGACCATGGCTGTGGGTTCAGGATAGGCACATGGCCCCATTGAGGACAAAGAGACATGAGGAAATACTTGCTAACATCTGTCTGGATTTCAGTGTTACCTCCTGCAACTTCCTAGATGCTGTCTTGGCTTCAGCCCCTGGAAGAACCCCCTTCTCTTCTTGTCCAAATTTTTGTTCTGTGCAATGTGCTTTTAGTGATTTCTCAAGACAGGTATTAATACAGATTTCATTCTACCTAAAGTTTGGATCCTTTACCTCTTGATCTAAATCAGGGATAGAAACAGTTTTTGTCTTATAGGCCAACTCCAATCAATAGGGAGTAGATCTTTGGAGACCTGTGCTAAGAAAGATTCTGAGCTTTCCTGTCTTAGCAAGAATGTATGCAGTGATCACTTTGTAATGTCTGCCATGAGCAGAAGCTAGAGAGTGAGTAGGTGCCTCATGTTTTTAGTGTTAGTCAAGGTCCGTGCCTCATTCCTCTGCCAGTCATGTAGTCTGCTTGCAGCTCCTGGCTGAATGTCTTTCTGCTTCATGACTTCTATGGGTGCACCCAATAAGTTTCTCTCCTTTCTAAGGAGCACATTGGGTTCACAGTCCTGTTGCAGATCTGAAATGACTGATATATCCTAGATAAAGGACTTGCTCAGTGCCCTTCCTGGCTTACACTGTTTGTTCCTCCCATCTGTTCAAGTTTCTGGTGACTCAACAGGAACCAGTGAAGCTCCCATTATCATCCTCCAGCTATAATGGTCATTAAGGATCATGGATTTACAATCTAAAAATAGGTTAAATATGAATAGACACAGTTTTCATCAAAAGAATAGGTGAGCTGTTGATTACACAATTCTTATTCATGACTAACAAATTTCACCCTTTTTATAGACATGACTGAGCCTGGCTTTATTCATGATCCTTTCCTTAAATCCAAAGCAAAGCCTGTGTAACCAACTAAGAATTCTGATTCCTGAGTGAAATCAATGTATATTGTTTGAATGCCACCAATGTTTTAGAGTACGCTCCCTGATTTTAATGGGAGAGATTTACTTTCTGTGATCACAAACCATTTGTTGGATGGGTGCTATGGTTCCCAAACTTCTTGTTTTGGAAACTGATTCCCTAAATCCATATGTTGATGGTACTTAGAAGTGATGGCTTGAGAGGTCATTAGGATTAAATCAGGTCATCAGAGTGGGCCCCCGTCATGGGACTGGTAGTTTTACAAGGCGGAGAAGGTGCTCTCGGCTTCCTGATTGCCACATCCTGAGCTGCTGTCCTCTGCCAAGATTTTGCGCTGCCCACCTCAGGCGCAAGGCAATGGCTGCCTATGGACTAAGGCCTCTGACACCTGCCTGACTATAAACAAACATCCAGAAACATCAGAAGGCAAGAAGAAGACCTGAAAGAAACAAATGAACACCAAGCAACCCTTCCATTTTCCAGACTGATTCCTAAGGAGAAAAACAGTTCCTACCAAATCCACCCTTCACTGACTCCAACTTCTCAATGTTTTCATCACCATGAGAGAGGCAGATTAAGGCCTCACGATTTCTTCCTAAGACTTCTAGGTCCTCTAATGCACCTGGCTCTAAGTTGCCTGGATAGCATCTCTCAGATGAATCTTTCTTTTTTAGAGCTTTTTTTGTAACTTTACTTTATTTGTTGATAATTATTATTATTATTATAAAATTTTATTTTTAGTTGTAGATGGACACAATACCTTTACTTATTTGTTTATTTTTATGTGGTGCTGAGGATTGAACCCAGTCCCTCACACATGCTAGGAAAGGACTCTACCACTGAGCCCCAGCCCTAGCCCTTATTATTGTTTTTTTTTAATGTGATGCTGAGGATCAAACCCAGTGCCCCACATGTGCTAGGCAAGTGCTCTACCACTGAGCCACAGCCCTCAGAAGAATCTTTCTAAAATAGCACTTCAATCATGTGATTTCCTGGCTTAGCAACTACTGGTGGCCCCCATGTTACCTGTAGAATAAAGTCTAAGTTCCTTTGTCCTTGCATTTAAAATCATCTATAATCTGGCCTCCAATTAAGCATATTTTCTATTAGTTTCAAAAAAAGAAGAAGAGGAGGACAAGAAGGAAGAGGAGGAGAGGAGGAGGAGGAGGGGGTGAGGAGGAGGAGGAAGAGGAAGGACCTGAGCTAACACACACTTGCTCACCCTCTACCTTGTGATGCTGCTGCAGGGAGGTCCTCACTGGATGCCAAGCAGATGCCAGACCATGCTTTTGGACTGCCCCTCTCCAGAACTTGGAGCCAAATAAACTGCTATTCTTTATCAATTAGCCAGTCTCAGGTATTTTATCATAGCAACAGAAAATAGAAGACGACAGTGGGTATCCAATGAAGTATGTAATCAGTGCCCACATTTCGTTATGTCCCAGCTGAAATCCTGTTCCTGGTTTTTACCTGTGGTTGGAATTGTGATACGGGATCAGTGCACTAGTTGTGAGCCCCTCCCCTCAGCTTAGAAGTGAAAGGGGCCCATACTCTTCTATGAAGACTGGAGATCCCTTCCAAGATCACCTCTTTATCTCAAGATCTGAAATGTAATCACGTTAGAAGAATGCCTTTGACCACACAATACCAGCGGTTCTAGAGCCTCAGACACGGCCTTTCCAGGGGACCATCATTCAGGCTACCGTAGACCTGTATCCACAGGGAAACCTATGCTGCAGAAAAGGATCTCAGAAGAAACCAGCAGAGTGTTATTATATTTCCTGGTCCCACACTGTAACTGTGGAACCCGATAAGACCGTATGAAGTCCACACGGTGAACCAGGAAAGCCTGAGAACCTAAGTCAGGGTTCTCCATGTCTTTGTCACCCAAGAACCACTTCCCCCTCGTGATACGATTATGGCTTCATCTCTCAGCCCTGCTACTTACTAGCTGTGTGAGCCAGGAAGTTCCTTAAACTCTGTGTCTTGGTCTTCTTAACTAAAATGTAAGTGGTAACTGTACCTCCAGCGTATGGATGTTGTGGAAGTTGACTGAGTCAATGTACATTAAGCACTGTAAACACCATGTGGCCACGGTTTACACATAAGCTGTCGTTATTATCACCCCGGTTTTCCCCTGCAGAAACCAATCTTCCCTCCCTTTAGGCTGTGCATTTCAGTTAGAGCTGACTCCACCCAGCCTCTGTTTGCAGCGTGACATCCCTCCCAAGTCTCCCTGTGTCGGATTTTTCTGGCTCAGTCTCTCCAGAAATAGAAATTCTTGGCTTAGGATGGCAAGCAGGTCTATCATAACAATCAACCCATTCCTGGTTAACTGCCTCTATTTAGAAAGTGAAAACTTTTAATTTTATAACCTTAAGTGATCCATATTACAAAAGAAAATAATCCGATAATGTATAAATTCAAATTGGGTAAGGGGGTGCATGTTTGTAATCCCAGCAACTCAGGAGCCTGAGGCATGAGAATCACTGGTTCAAAAGCAGTCTGGGCAATTTAGCAGGACCTTGTCTCAAAAATAAAAATAGAAAAGGGCTGTGGATGTAGTCAGTGGTAAAACATTCCTGGGTACAGAACACACACACATACACACACATAAATTCAAATATATATATATATATATATAAAATATGTATATATAAATTCAATATCACTTTGCAAAAGCCGTTCTGTTCTTCCCTGTCAGTGAAAGAGGCAAGGTATTTCCCACCCACTTCCTCTGCCCTGCTAAATCCTATTTCTTTACACTACAGCTTCCAAAATGCTGTCAAATCTCCAGTCAGGTCTCTCTCTCTCTCTCTCTCTCTCTCTCTCTCTCTCTCTCTCTCTCTCTCTCTCTGTCCATAAGGATTTATTCCCTTTTTATACCTGTTTTATTCTTTTCGGTCATGCTGTTGAGATTTCAGGAGAGAGAAGGGATGAAAGCCCGTGTTCAACCCACTTAAACCATCAAGTCTTCCGGGAAGCAAAGAAGCTTTGTTGGGAGACGGACAGGCAGCAGCGCCCCGGGTAGCCTATCTTTTCCAAGTCCCTGAACCATAGCAACTTAGGCAGAAATTAAATCCGTGAATCTTAATAACTATTTTTGAAGAAATGTGAGCACTCAGAAACCTAATACGCTTCAGGGCAAAATATCTTCGTTCCAAAAGAAATAATAAATTCCATCCTAGGAACAAATCCCTGTGCTTTGCTCCATGAGAGCAGCCACGGCTCTGCGGCCTGTAGTTGCACAAGTGTCACCAATCTGCTGTGGCTCCTGTGTGCCCTTAGACCTGCATCCCTGATGCAGGGATCCGTCCTTGGGCCCCCAAACAGATACCAGCTCTTTGTTGGGATTGATGGCATGTTCTGGGGGCTGCTGGGTTTGTGTGTGTGTGTGTGTGTGTGTGTGTGTGTATGTGTGTGTGTTTGTGTGTGTGTGTGTGTGTAATTTTTTTTTTAAACCCCTTTCTTTGCTCACTTTGGTGTGGGAGGCTGAGGAGTCACAGCTAAACAGTCATTTGCCTTGGCCCAGTTATCTCCCATGTTATCAGCTGCCACCATGACTACCGAACAAAAACAGGGAGAAATGAGGACGTAATTCAGCCATCTGAAAATAGCTTTCAGGAAGTGCCAGTTGCTGACTTGTTTACCTTGAAACGATCCATCTTGACATCACGGGGGTCAGGACGAGCTGCCCTTTCAGATAATTTTCTATAAATTTCCCCAGATATAGCCCCTGAGCACCTCTTACTTCACTTTTCCACACCCCAACAACTCACGTAATAAAGGACGATGCCGGGAAAGGTCCAGGTCCTGTGGAAACTAAAGCACAGTTCGGGGGAAGTGGGCTTCTTCTGTAGGACAAAACACAAAATCATGAATAAAATTGAGTGTGAAACTGAATGTTCACTTAAATGAAAAAATAAATTAGAGCAAATTATAAAATTTAAGAAGCTGACAAATACTACACAAATCCAGAAAAACGATATCTTAATCATTTGATCACTTGACACATCTCTTAATACTTCTCTCTGCTGCGCAGCTGCATACCTCTTCACATGTCTTCATCTGAAACTATTTTGTAACATTGTCTAGAGAAAGATAATCCAGTCTTTCCTGTAGCATGGGTGAATAATTTTTAATTGATAAATTAGAAAAGGCTTTTTAGCCTCATGCCTGGCTATCAAACCATGTAAAATTTTTGAAATTGTTGTCAAATTTAGGAAACTTTACATCAAGTTTCTTTCATATACAAGCTATAAGATTTCATGTGCATCTCAAGTACCCCCCCCACACACACACAGGGACTAATCTTTTCTTTCTTTCTTTTTTTTTTTTAAATATTTTTAGTTGTAGATGGACACAATACCTTTGTTTTATTCATTTACTTTTCTATGGTGCTGAGGATTGAACCCAGGGCCTCACATGTGCTAGGCAAGTGTTCTGCCACTGAGCTACAGCCCCAGCCCTTTTTTTTCTTTTCTCTTTTTTTTTTTTTTTTTTTTTTTATGCTGGGCATGGAACTTCCAGTAAGCACTCTACCACTGAGCTATATCCCTAGCCTGCTACTAATCTTAAATACTCTTTGAATTCATGACCTTCAGTTTATCACTGGTAACCTCATTGTACTGATGGATTATGATGTCAGTATTTCAAGTAAGATGAAGAAGAAATACATTTCCAAACAATATGAAAGCCCATTCTTTACTTGGATTGGAGAATCTTGTCTTCCTCTTAATGAATTACTGCTTTGGATGTAATTTGGGAAAAAACAAATCTTTTTTTTTTTCTTTGCCTTAGATTTGCTTCTCAATGTCAGAATAATTTATTTGTTTTTGTTTTTCTTTTTTGCTTGATCATGACCCTTCTTCTCTTTCTACCCTCAGCTCTATTCCATACCAAGAGGACCTCTCAATGCATGGATTTGGATACCCTTAGTCATGCACAACATTCAGCAAACAGCCATGCTCTGGCCACATTTGGATCTGGGGGCGGTCACCCCTATAGCATGGTCTATTCTTAGAAGACAATTCAGGGGAGAGATCCTTGGAAATCCAAGAAGCAGGTTTAGGGTCATATGAACAGGGAATTCTGAGATCCTAGGTGCTCAAAGTATGGGTAAGAACTGGGAGTAGGGAGTGTACATTCTGGGTGGGCACATGCCCCCCTGTGAACTTCTCATCCTGAATGGAAGGGTTCAGCAGGAGGAAAGCCAGGGTGCAGCCTGTGTAAGTGTGGGGACAGGGCAGGATCCTATTGCCCAGGTCCCAGGATGGTGTTGACACCCAGTGCAATCTCCTGCAGTCTGCTCTCCAAAATGAAGCTAGCCTGGGCCATTCTGATGCTACCTGAAGTGCGGGGATGTATGGTGCAAGTTTTACTAGGACCTGAGGTTGGGTTGAAAACATTGCTAGTGCCCTCCCAGGACCTTGGAGGGGTTTTGAAGGCTAAGCATGTGTGGCTTGAGAGTCTGGCTCTCAGGGAAGTAGTATTCATCTGGCAATCTGTCATCTCAAATGAGCACTAGTTGGACGTCAGATTTAAATTTTTGTCCAAAATCAGAAACCAAGTGTTAAGGCAATCCCTGCACTGATCCCAAGCCTGTATTTTCAGGACCGTTCTCCTCTCTTTGCCCTCACTCTGTTCTGTTTTGCAGGAAGCCAGTGCTCACCTGCCTGAGAATGTGGGGACAAGGAAGAAGCCTCTCTGCCTCAGGCCTCTTCTCCGTGGCTAGCTCTCGTGGACAGACCTCTGTGCTTATGGTTCCAGCTTTCTTGCTTGGGTGACTCTGGTCCTGGGTTCCAATAACCACTACCTCCTCCTTTGTCCTTGCAGCAAGGGGTGTGGACAGCAGGCTGTACTCTCCTCTGAGTTACTCCATGATGCATAGAATAGTAGGTTTTAGACTATGCCTCACCTGGAGTTCCTCCACTGTGTAAAGCAGTGGTTGGCTGTAAGCTACTCCTTTCCGTGTACAGTGTGAAGGTGGAATGACTACACCTTGCTTATACGAGTAAACAACCACCATCTTCCCAGCACAACCATAGGCACAGGTCTATAAATAACTTATTTGTGTCAATTTATCAAACTAAATCAGGAGTACCTGGATATGTGGACATCCCAAATCATATCAGAAACACCAGACCCAGGAGCTTATCAGCTATAACCCCTCATCTAAGACTCATAAAAGGAGAAGCCCCCACAAGACTAGATAAGCAGCACCCTGACCCCATCACCTGGTCATTTGCACAAGCCTTGTCCAGGAAAATCAGCAACAAACCTCTAGTTCCATAGCTCTTGGCTTCAGCACAGTGTGGCTTTCCTGCCCGTGACAACATCACATGGCTCACACCAAGATGACACTTCCAGCTGACACCTAAAACTTCTGTCTGTCTGGACCCTCGGTCTTGACAACTCTGTGGAACTTGTTCATTGCAATTCTTATCTGACTATCTATAGCGGCTCTTTGGCTCTTTCCATTCGTATCTGCTCTTGGCCTGTGGTCTTGGCACAACATCCTATAACCCTATGGTCACCTTAACTCTTTCTTAGTCTTTCTGTGACCAGTATATATCATAGTGTGAAGTATACTTGAGTATTATTATAGATATAAAAAATTAAGATTGGAATGTAATAAAAGAATTGATGAATACCTGGCTTCTAGAATAGGGTGACCCACATGCATTTGGTGAATCGCAGCTACGATGGTAGTGTAGCTTGTGGAAAGATAAATGTGTGGGTCTAAGTTAATGGCATAGCTTGCTCACAACAGGGGGAAATGTCTGTCTACCCTCCCCTCACTCAAGGTACTCACACACTCAAGGAACATTTGGCAAAGTTTTCAGACAATTTTGGTTGTTAAAACTGAAGCAGGAGGGGGCTGAGGTTGTGGCTCAGGGGTGGAGTGCTTGCCACGCAGGTGTGAGGCTCTGGGTTTGATCCTCAGCATCACATAAAAATAAACAAAATAAAGATATTGTGTCCATTTACAACTGAAAAAAAAGAGTTAAAAAAAAAAAAAACTGGAGCAGGAGGATGATGTTGGTGTCTGGTAGACAAAGGCCAGGGACCAAGCCTAAATTATATGCTATGATACAAAGGACAATCCCCTGCAGCAAAGAATTATCCCACCCAAACTGCCAAGAATACCCTGTGAGAACCCCTGCTGTAGCCTGAAGGCAGCGGTGGCACCTTCGGCTGTTAATTTCAGGTTGGCCTCATTGCTGCTGTGGGTACTTAGATCTTTAATTATGTGTAACCAATTCCCTGAATTAAATTCTCTCTGTTTGAATGCTTAGAATTCTGTTTACCCTGATTTGAACATTACACAATGTACACATGTATGAAAACATAGTACCCCATAAATATGTTCAATTTTTATATATCTGTTAAAACACTTGGGCTGGGGATGTGGCTCAAGCGGTAACGCGCTTGCCTGACATGTGCGGGGTGCTGGGTTCGATCCTCAGCACCACATAAAATAAAGATGTTGTGTCCACCAAAAAACTGAAAAATAAATATTAAAAAATTCTCTCTCTCTCTCAAAAAAAAATAACATAAAAAATAAAAGTAAACACTTAAAGTGGCTTTTGTTCTCCTGGTTAGACTAATTAATGCCTCCAAAAGTGTCAGCATTTTTTTTTTTATTCTATCATCCTATCAAAATCAGCCAAGGATAATTAGTACACACACACACACACACACACACACACACACACCGTGTGGATTTTGGAAATTTTCACCATGGCCAGTCCCCATCCCACTGATTTCAATCCAGAACACTACAGTATTCATCAAGAACTTTTAAATTAACAGGCCATTATTTTATAATGAGTCTCCTCAGGGTTATAAAATGTGCAGAAGAAAATGTATAACATTCTTTTATTAAATAAAAATAGAGCATTCAATATAATCCAATCCCCACCCTTTAGGTGCATTACTATTATAAAGTGCAAATGGCTAATTTAATATCACTATAAATATAAAATGCAGATTAAAGCTGATTAAAGTAGATCTTTGGGGATTCTTCTTAATTCCATGTTAGGCTAAATTGCATACAGAGCTATCTGGGGTTTCCTAGACTTTTTTATTCTTCCATGTAGAAAAAACTGAGTAAAAATTTTAGAGTGACAAAAGGAAAAAGCAAAGAAAATATATTTTATCGTCTTCCATGTTGGGAGGGTTTATTAGCTTTCTAAGTCTGACACAAATAAAATGGCCTAAAACAACAGAAATTTCTTGTTTTCTTTCTGAAGGCCCAAATCAAGATGTTGGCGGGCCATATTCCCTCTGCGGCTGCTAGGGAAGGAACCACTCTGAGTCACTCTCCAGCTTCGGGTAGCCTCAGGCCACTCGGTGGCTTACAGATAGATGCACACTCTGTTCCTCCATCTTCATACAGCGTTCTCCCTATGTCTTTACCTCTCTTCCCTCTGCTTAGCCTACTGGCCTCATTTTAACTTGATGTCCTCTGTCAAGAATCTATTTTCAAATAAAGTACCATTCTGAGGTACTGGGAGTTAGGACTTAACATTAGGGCAGGGCATAGTTAGACTCATAACAGAGGGTATTAAAATATTAGACCCTTTAAGGTGATTTTTTTGAGTCATGGAAACTTGTGTTTACATTCTAATTCAAAAGATAGATTTCAACTTTGCTTTTTCTTTAAGAATAGTATGTTAGCTTTTCATTACTATAACAAAACACCTGAGATAATCAACATATAGAAAGAAAAGCTTTTTTGGCTCACAGTTTTGGTGGCTCCAATTCATGATTGGGTAAAAACCATTGCTCTTTAGCTTATAGAGTGGCAGCACATCATGGTGGGGGTGTGTGGTGAAGCAAAATTGCTCACTTTAGGGCCAGGAAGCAAAAAACAGCAAGAGGAAGGGGCCAGGTTCCTACTTACAGTTCCCTTTGAAAGAATGCTCCAGTGACCTAAAGACCTCCCATGAGGTCCCACCTCTCTTAAGTTCCACCACCTCCCAACAGTGCCCCCTGGGACCACGCCTTTACAACAGTGACCTATGGGGGATGTTCAAGATCCAAACTATAGCAAATAGTTAGAACTTCTGTTGAACAAACAGTCTTTAGGGACCTTATTCAACCAACACCTATTCAGGATCTACTATGAATTAGGTGCTACACTGGGCACTAAAGATGAACTCGACCCCGGCTCACAGGCTTGGAGTCTCCTGGGTGAGACAAGTGTGAGAACAATGAGAACACAACCTGAGAAGCACTGTACTGTGATCAAGGAGAAGGTCTACACAATCCTGAGAGCCAGGCACAGTGGCTCAGGCCTCTAATGCCAGCTACTTGGAAGGCTGAGGCAGGAGGGTTGCAAGTTGGAGGCCAGCCTCAGCAACTTAGAGGGACCTCATTTCAAAATAAAATAAGAAGGACTGTGGATGTAACTCAGTGGGGAAACACTCCTGGATTCAATCCTCGCCATCCAAAAAAAAAAAAAAATCCTAAAAAAAACCAGTGGTACCAACAGCACTGAATGGAGGTAGAACCAGGGAAGCTTCCGGGTATGGAATGACAGCTCAGCTGGATCAGGGTAGGGGAAGGGCAGAGCATTCTAAGACACAGGTGTGCAGACCTGGAGCGGGGGATGCAGGAGGCAGCAGGAACCTGGTCACTGCTTACATGAGAGGCAGCAGGATGAGAGCGGAGGGAGCCAGGTTGTCTGCTAAAGAAGCAGATCAAGATGCCCTGCTGGGGAGAGGGTGACAGCCCCTGAGTTCCTTAATCGAGGGAGTAACACGGCCAGATCTGTCTTAAAAAGACCAGAGAGCACCCTGGGGAGGGTGGATTTCTCCCTCCTAAATTCGAAGGTCATTCCGTGTCCTCATTTTGCTAATCTCTCATCTGCTTCCATCAGAGTCCACTGCTTCCTCCTCCTGAAACATTGCCCTCTCTTGATCTCTATCACTCCAACTGTCCTTCTTTCCTTCCCAATTCATGGCTTCTCTTCTTTTGCTGACTTTTTCTAGGCGTCTCAGGGCTCATGCAGGACAGCCTCAGTCTGGAAACTGCCCCCTCTCATTCTGCTCCTCAGATCCAGTGCCTGGCTGCAAGTTTGTACCCCAGCTCGGGCCTCTTCCTTGAGACCCAATTGCCCACCTCACTACTGCTCCACCGGAGTCCCTGTAGGCACCCTGGACTCAGTTTCTGAAATTGGTTTCTTCTCAGTAAATGGGCCCATTTTCACCCCAGAGTCAAGATTCACCTGGAATTCCACCCTTCCCTTCCCTCTCACATAAAAACCCACCTGTGTCCTGCAACCAGAACAGATCTTCAGTCCGTCTACTCCTCCCCATCTCCACTGCCCCCACCTGAGGTTGGACCCCAATTGTCTATTACCTGGACAATTCCAATGGTCTCCCCACACATACTCTTATCTAATCTATTCTCCACCCAACAGCCTTAATGATCTTATTAGAGCTTTAACCAGATATGTCATTCAGTGTGGGACCCAAACTTCCTTTGTCTTGGAGGGCTTTCTATGATCTGATTCCTACCTCTTCAATCTCACCTTTCTAACCACATGCTTTCCTTCTGTTCTTTGAACACAACCATTCTCTTCCTGTCTCAGGGCCTTTGCACTTGCCTTTTCCTCTCCCCATACTCTTTGCACAGCAATCTGGTCCTCATCCTTTAGGCGTCAGTTTACTCCCTCCAAGGGAGGCCTTCCTGATCTAGCCTATCTAAAGGAGGCCTCCACATTTATTATTCTGTATTTTATCACCTTGTTTATTTTTATCAGAAAAGTATTTTTTGCTTATTTATTTATGTATAGCTGTTTCTTCCTCTTGTCTCCAAACACCCCTCACCCCTCCCAACGCACAAGTTAGAAGCCTGTTTACAACATGTTTCTTCCAGGAGATTTCCAAATACCCACTGTCCATCAGGAACCTCCAAGACTCCTCGTTCTGCATTTCTTCATTTACATTATATCGTTTGATCCACCAACAGTTGTACAAGGGTGGAATTATCATCCCCATGCCATCAGTGAGGAAGCTGTTTTAGAGAGGGCTAGATGACTTGCCCAGGGCCATGCAGATAAGAATAGTGAGGGAGAAGAGGAGTGATGGAGAAAGCTTCCTGTGTGGGCAGCTTGAGCCTCTGTCCCTCTGGTTTTCAAGATCTGTCTCTTTCTACCACGCATAAGTCTCAACCCCTGGCACTTGGAGGAACAGGAAGGACTCAGAAAAAAACAAAACTTACGATACTTTTACTTGACTCCTCATTAAACATGAATCCTCTGACACTTTGTTGGACAAACACTCGTTGCCCTGTCATGCTTTCATTTGAGAAATTACGCTTTCCTGTACCCCAGGAATCCTGTTCAACCAAGGGTGCCAGGGACACTAACCCTATCTCCTCCCTCTCCCTACCTTAAAAGTGCATGTGTGACCTGGGCCAGCTGATCAGAAGATTTCTGCCCCAGAAGAGCCATGTGATCTGAACCAGGCTGGTCTGCATCCTCCCTGGAGCTTTCTTGGACCTCTCAGGACAAATTTTCCTCTGGAACGGTCACTCTTAGAGCCACAGTGGTCAGGAGCTGAAAGCAGGCATCCTAGTCACATGGAGAGAACTTGCTGGAAAAGGAAACGAGAGAGAGAGAGCACCAGAGCTAAGGGACGGGTGGAAAGGCAGACAGCAACAGAAGCCCAACAGCATGGTTTCAGCACTTGACCTAGCCATTCATTTATTTTTTTGGTTAACAGCTCTCACCTCGCTCAGCTGGCTCCACAAGGGTCAGAATTACATCTCGCCTTTGCTCATCACTGGGCCCAAGGAGAGCCTGTCATGTTCTAGGTACTCAAATGTATGCGAGGAGACTGTTGTTTCTAAACCAGCAGTGTCTGGCTCACGGCATAATGATAATATTCAAGAGAAATCATTTCTAGCTCTTGTTTTTGGAAAGAGCTGCCAGGGACTTGATTAAAATTGGAAGAAACTTAGTTAATCTTAGAATCTTATTCAATTTTGTGATATGAGTCCATTATTTTAAAAACTCATGTTACAATGGGAATGGGTTGAAACTAGTCAGGGTTAATACATTCTAGCTGTTCTTTTAAAATGTTGTGATGTCTAAGGCGCCATAATTTAATTTCACTATAATATGTCTTTGAGCACTTGTCAGATTATAACCTGATTCATCACTGACTTAGGGGCTAAAAATAGAGGATGATACAAAAGGTTAACATCACTTAGCAAGGAGCATTTTCTCAGAGACAGACATAAATCAGAGAGACCACATCACATCCTCCTTATCCAGAGCCACAGGCTGGGGACACTTGGTACTTAGCAATTGTTTCAGAATGAAATGACTCTTAAACTGAAATTTTCATCATTCGGGAGAGTCACTTTGAGAGCATTTCAGAAGATATGACGACTGCGAATCAACCCCCAGGCAGCCCTACTAATCAGTTCCTGTGGACCTCAAATGGCCCCTGATTGCTAGCTGCATTACCTCATCTGGTTTCCAAGGAAGCAGTCGAAACGGTGGACCGGACCATGGGGAAGGAAGAAAATTAGAGATTTCTCTTGAATATTTCTGGAAAAATCGTTGATTCTGCATTGTGTTCCAGCCTCCCTCTTGGTGAAATAAATATGGTCTATGTTTCCCACCTGCAGTGTGCCAAGTCCCTAGCAAATATCAGAGGAGGAACAATAGTATAACAAAGATATACCTCCTCACAGCACTGGCTCAGGAGAAAAAGGTACTGACTTTTGGGTCTCAAATTCAGGGAGCAGAATGAATGAATGAATGAATTTCTGCTTACTTGAGGACGGGCAGAGCACAGGACTGGAATTGTGTGCTTGGGAGGAAGAAATGGAACGTGCAGAACATGCAACAACATACCAGCCTGGTATTCAGCATTCCCCACAGTTGTAATCATTCTGGGATGTTATAACTGAGCATCATAGATTGGGCAGCTAATAAACAGCAGACATTGATTTCTCAAAGCTGGAAGCTACAAGATTGAGATTAGGGGCCAACACGGTCAGGACCTGGTGAGGATCTGCTTCCAGGTTGCAGACTGACTGCTGACTCTTCACATCCTCCAGAAAGTGAGCCAGTTAGTTCTAAGGCCTCTTCTCATAAGGACAATAATTCCATCCATGAGATCTCTACCTCCAAAAACCACTACGCTGGGGGTTAGGATTTCAACATATGACTTTGAGGGTGGGGCACACAGACATTCAGTCTGTAAAACTTATTTACTGAATAGATATTACCATGGTATAGGGTGTTACCTTAATAAATTGATATTAGTTCATTTTATAGATGAGAGTTAACTAACTAACTCAGGGAAGTTAAGGAATTTCTAAGCCTGTGAGGAAAGGAGACAGGATTCATCTCCAAGACCAGCCCCAAAGTCCCAATGTGCTTCCTCTTGTCATTACGCCCCATGTGCGTTTATGAGACATAAAGGTCAGAGGGACGTTTGCTTGGCACTGTGTAACAATGACTCCAGGCCTGTTGTGAGGGTAGGTTTGAGAATCTGCTCTGCGCACTCACTGCTGCGTGTTGGTGAGATGGCTCAATCTGATCTGACAGTAAATTTTGGAAAAAATCCAGATCTCATCTTTTGTGCCCCCGAGCTTTTTTGTCCACTTCCCTCTTGCTATCTCAGGGCCTCCTCTCCTGGGTCAACCCTGGTAACCTCTATTCTTTTATCTGTCTCTGTGGTTTTCTTATTCTAAGGGCTGGGGATGTAGCTTAATGGTGGAGCATTTGCTTAGCATACATAAGGTCCTGGGCTTAATCCCCAATACTGTGGAAAAAGGGATAAATATTTAAAGCTCTAGAATTTATTTATTCTAGGTATAAATAAGTAAAATCATAATATTTTCCCTTTGTTTTATTTCACTTAGCATAATATTTTTGAGGTTTGTTCATGTTGTAGCATGTGTCAGAATTTCCTTCCTATTTAAGGTAGACTAATATTTCATCTGATGGATTTACTACATTTTGTTTGTCCACTCATCTGTTGATGGCCACTTGTGTTGTTTCCACTTTTGGCTATTCTAAATAATGCTGCTATGAATATTGGTGCACAGTATTTGTTTGTGTCCCTGTTTTTGATTTTGGGAATATATACCTAGCAGTGGAATTGCTGGGTATGCGGTAATTCTGTGTTTAACTTTTTGAGGAGCCACCAAACTGTTTTCCATAGCAGCTCTACCGTTTAACATTCCCATCAACCGTGCACAAAGGTTCCCAACCTGTTTATTTGCTTCTTTTGATTTTTAATAGGATGAGAACCACTTCCTGCTACACAGAAATCATTGTACTAGGAACTAGACATGGCTGGTAAAATAGTCATGGTTCCCACCCTCATGGTGCTTTTTATTTAGTGAAAAAGACAAGAATAAAAACAAAACATGCATTATTGCAAATTGTGGGAAGTTGTCTAAAGAAATGAGCAGGAACAGTGATATGAATACTTACAGCAGTGGGAAATTTTACTGTTTGCTGTTTCAGGAAGCAGTATGGCCTAGGAAGTGAAGAGGTGGATTTTGAGCATGATAGGATTAATTCTAGCTCTTCCATTTCTGGTTTGATCTTGGAAAAGTTACTTAATCTCTCTGTGTTTCAGTTTCCTAAACTATAAAATGGAGATGATAATAATAGCACTTACCTCAAAGGGCTGTTGTGAAGTTTACATGACAAAATTCATGGAAGGTATTTAGAACGCTGCCTGAAACACAGGTAAGTGCTCAAAAATCTAATAATTTCAAGTCTACTTTTTGTAAGCTACTCACAGTTCACACATGGAAAGTTCACCAGTCAGTTATAATGTGATCATTTGTTGGGAATCTCCCTGAGAACTCCCTGGGCCTTTCAGATAAGGAGCTCCTAATGCAACATGGCAGCCTGCAAGTTGCCAGTGGGCGGATAACAAGTTGTTTTGAAAACCTTCTAATTGGCCCTCCCATTTTTCGTACACGTGGACAGTTCGTGTCCCCCATGAATCTTATGCAGGGCGGACGTGCGTGCACCGTAGGTGATGACCTGACCTTTACTATGATTGGCTCCGGGAGCTTCCTGGTTTAAGATAACTGACTCTCACTTTCTATATAAGCTAGTACCAGCTTGCAATAAGGTGCTTCATCTTTGTCACTGCTATCTGTGTGTGTGCATTTTAATCTCCGACAACGAACCTTGGCCTTTCACCGTTAACACCACACAGTGGCTTCTGGATGACTTGGGGGAGGGTTTGTTCTGGGGATTAAACCCAGGACCCTGCACATGCTGAGCACATGCTCTACACTTAGCTACACCCTGGGCATTCCTCTGGATGCTGTTGACCATGGAAACCTATCCCTAAGATCCAGAACTCAAAGGGCCTCTGGTTTACCATCAACCTTCTGCCCAGCCCTCCCTTCTCCTGTCCAGGACACTGCAGTATAGAACTAGAGACTTTGACATTTGGCTCTTCTCACTCTGCTGTTTTTCTGTTGGTTGGTAATCTTAGACAAAGAGTCTAAGCTTTAGTCTCCCCTCTGTAGGGCATCTTGGAAATTTTTGTGATGATGTATCTAAAGCACCCAGTTTGGGGTCTGGACATGATAACTGGTCAATTAATCATGACTTTCTCTAGAAATAGATCTTTAAAAAAATGGTGTGTTTGCAATGTCCTGCTAAATTGATATTCATCTATTTTAGAAAGAATTCAATTGGAGAGTTGAAGAGTTAATAATTGATTAAATATGATGCCCATATTTTAATTTTAATTTAATTTTATTTTTTAAAAAGTATTTTTTAGTTGTAGTTGGATACAATACCTTTATTTTATTTATTCATTAATTTTTTAGGTGGTTCTGAGGATCAAACCCAGCACCTCGCATGTGCTAGGTGAGCACTCTACCACTGAGCCCCAGCCCCAGCCCCTGATGCCCATATTTTTATAAAAGTTTAGTTTTAGGCCTTTGGTCAGGAATGTCAACTTGTTGTAATGTGAATTTCTCAATAAAATCAGATACAACATAAGACTGTCATTAGAACCCCCAAATGCAAACTTTTACCATCTGGTTTACGGCCTGTTTTTATTTTAGGAAGATTCTGCCAGGTAGAGACAAAAAAAAAAAAAAAAAAATTTTTTTTTTTTGATTCTCTACCAGTGGGAATTCCAGGGATCCTTGTGAGCCAGAAGTCAACAAACTATGGTCTGCAGGCCCAACATAGCCTTGATCTTGTTTGTGTAAATATTGACTTATTGGAATGCAGCCCCTCCCACTCATTTGGGTACTTATGGTAGATTTTGTGCTACAAAGTGGAAGAGTTGAATAGTTTTAACAGAGATTGAGTTGCCCAGATAGCCAAATAGTCTCTATTATTTGTCCCTTTTCAGATAGAGTTTGACAACCCCTAATGCAGGTCAAAGGGGGTGGGGAAGCTCCTTTGGCAGCAACTTCTACATTCTATGTGTAGCCTTTCACGTGAGTGTGCTGTCTCCCACTGTTTGTTGGAAGGGTAACTATTCTGAGATGCTTGGATGTATCTCTGGGAAAAGATCTGAACACCTTTTATAAACGGGTTTAGATCAATACTGCCGTCTGAGGCCAGACTAAATTGTTCTAATGAGACTAGTCATTTGGCTCTTTAAGGGAGAATGAAACCGGCTTCCTCCTGAACTGTGCAATATGAGTGGTCCAGGTTGGCGGGTGGCTCTGCTCCAAGCCCTCTATCTAGTAGCTCTGTCCTAGAGCCTGTGGTCATTTGCTTGGGCCAGGCTGAGGAACCACATCTAATTTCCAACGGTTGGAAAGGAAGGAACATGATATTTACCAATGCAGAAACGACAAGTATCACTTCCATTCACATTCACAGGCTAGAGTTTTGTCATAGATCCTATCCTAACTACAAAGAGCCTTTGAAGAGGCAGAAACACATGTTGTCTCCATTATAGTAGCTAAGGCAGAAGTCTCCATGAGTGTTGAGAGTCCCTGGTCACTCCTTGACCTAAGTTAGAGCCTTCGCTATGCCAGAGTGGCCTGGTGCCAGAGCACGCCAGAACCAGGCCTGATGTCCTGCCCCGATGTCAGCCACACCTCGGCTGATTCCTCCCTCTTACTTCTGCTCTGTCCCCAACTGTAGCTCACTTTTCTCATTCTAAATCTTCATTTTCTCTTTTCATATGTATAGACCATTAATTCCTAGTAGGACACCTGACTCTTGTAGTCCTAATTATGGTAACAAAATCGAGGTTGTTACCATTACTGAAGTAGTGAGATATGAAGATGCAGAAACTGAAGCATAGAGCTATGAAGCAGCTTATCCAAGGTGACAGAAAATGTTAACAGGACTAGACATGATGTGTGTCCTTTGCTGGGTACACATTTTACTCCAGAATTAGGCCACGAGGATACTGAGAAAATGCTGCCCTTACCAATCTAGCAGCCTTGATTTGTTAAGGAATTTTGTAAATTATTATTACTATGATTCTAATTTTTATGTATTTGTTTTTTACAGTCCTGGGGATCATGCTCAGGGCCTCATGCACTATCATTGAGCTACATTCCCAACCCAGGAATTCTTGTTTTCACATTTGAAGAAATATTCTTCCCTAGTTGTTCTTTGCCCTTTAATTTTATCTACGCAGTGTTGGTTTTTCTTTTTCCCTGATGGTTTGAAACATATATATATGTTTCAAAATATGTATATTATATATAATATATATACATATATACACACATATTTTAGTTGTTGATGAACCTTTATTTTATTTATTTGTATGTGGTGCCTCACACATGCTAGGCTAGCACTCTACCACTGAGCCACAACCCCAGCCCCGAAATTTTATATTTTTATAAAGTAAAACCTGATGATTTTTTTCTGTTATGATTCCCTCTCTCTTATTTCCACTTTTAAAAATCATCCTCCTTTGAGAATGGTAAGGTTTTGATTTGATTTCTTTTCTTCCAATCCTTTAATTTTCTTTATATCATCAACTCATATATCTCAAATTGTTTTGGTCGTAGCCATGGGCGGGGGGTGGAGGGGGGGTGGGGGGTGAAGATTCCCATTGTATTTATATTTGACTCTGCCAGAGCAAGTATTCATTTCAAAAGGTTTAAATGGAGAAAGCTAATACCAGCAACTGTCTGTGAAAACCTCTTCCATACTTGTGGTGAAAGTCCTAGGTACCAGGCTGGGTAGTGCGGTGGTGTCCACAAGGCAGGGGCGCCCCTTTCACACCTGTGCTGTGTGCCCTGGATGCTGTTGGTGCACTGCCCAGGGGCCTTTTATTTGGCAGGTACACCCATCCTTCAGGTGCTATGAATTTGGGCTGCTAAACACTCACAGCCTCCTCCTTCAGAGAACCTCCCTCAGTCAAAGAGAAGCCACCTTCTCCCCACGCGTAACCAGAGCCTTCCATTGAGGCCGACTGCCTTGCCCACAAGAGAGACCAATTCGGAGATGAGCAGCCCATGGGATTGTGGGATCGAGGCATTGGGCTGGAGCTCACGTTCAGCTGGAGACCCCACCCTGCTGAGCTCCCCCTCCGGCCCTCGCCTTCTCTCCTGAGTTCCCCCAACAGGTCATGTGCTGCCCGTCCCTGACTTGGGCTTTGCTTCCAGGGAATCTGATCCAAAACGGTGAGTACCTCCACTTCCCACACTAGACATTCTAACACATGTACAAACATTGTTTATAAACATTGTAGCTCTCATAAACTCAAGATTACAGGCTGTATTTCAGAGAGTTTAAACAAAAGTGTAATAGATTTTGAACGATTTTGGAGAGTCTTTTTACCTTTAAATGTTTAAACTATAGCCAAAAGCATTATAAGAGATAATGAAAATATATTTAAACTTGAGCTCTTTGATCCACCTGAATAATATTCATTGTTTTTTAGAAGTTCTAGGGTTGCAAACATTCTCTAATCCCCCTTTCTCATCTTACTGAGAAGAGAAATACAACCCCACATTTGTGAATTTTCCATATTCCTTGGTCAGAGAGGTCTTTCTTTCTCAGGCCTCACCATTAGATGAATCTAAAATGTCACAGAGTCTCTTTTAGTCAAAGGTGAACTGAAATATTTCCACAGTGAAATCAGTGTATTTATTATATTCTCCAGATCGTCCCCAGCGCCAGCTGTGGGAAAACATGTCCCTTCTCCTGTCGTTCCTATTTTCCAGGGGCATGCTATGTGGATACCACCACTTCAGTTTCTTTCCCAAGCCTGACTCTCAGGGTTGTGGTTGTTCTCCACCCACATCTGAAGCAGCAGATGTGGAGACTTGCTTAAAGCAGGCAGGTCAGCTTTCATGCTCAGAATCCAGAGTGCCAGAGCCTCCCAGCCCCATGCAGCTGGGTCTCCCGTAACCCTTTCCTGTGTCTCTCTCAACTGTGTCGTGCTCCACTGGCGTATTACAGTGAACACAGAATTCACTCTGTTTTGAAAAGGATCTCTAACACTGCTGGGCCTTGCTTTGGGTTCCTCTGTCTGTTCAAACAGAAAGCTGGAAGATGGTTCAACAGTCCTTTATTTGCTTTCTTGATTTAGATTGTTTTCTCTTTTCCTCAGGGCAGGAGGGTTTGTTGAAGGAGAGGGAGGAGGTGGGAAGCAAGGATGCTGATGTGACTGCCTTCTGAACTCACCCTATTTTTTTTGGACGGGGAGTACCAGGGATTGAATTCAGGGGCACTGGACCACTGAGCCACATCCCCAGCCCTATTTTGTATTTTATTTAGAGACAGAGTCTCACTGAGTTGCCTAGTGCATCATTTTGCTGAGGCTGGCTTTGAACTCGAGATCCCCCAGCCTCAGCCTTCTGAGCCTATGGGATTATTGGCATGCGCCCCTGAACCCAGCTGGTGTGGGGTTTGAAGTGGGCAGAGTAGACCTCCTTTATATGGGCTGAGAAGCACTGAGCATTCCACCAGGTCCCCTGGGTACCACTTATCTGTCTAGAACCCCATCCTGCATCCAGAGCCATGGAGCTAGATGGAGCTTACTAAACTTCTGGGATTATAGGCTTGCACCCGGCGCCCGGCTCACCCCTATTTTCTGAGCGCTGGGCATTTCTCCCAGTCTAGGCTTCTTCTCTCTGCTGCTTATCCTCCATTCAAAGAGAAGTGTCCATAAAAAGCATCACATTGTGTTTTGGAGGTAGCTAGATGTAGCTTTGATTCTGCCCCTCCTGATCACCCGTCCTTGGTAAAGTTGCTTCTGTGTATCTTATGAATGGTCCATCGTGTCAGTTGTCTCTGTTTCAAGTGGATTGGTGTCCCATAGACTTTTTCCAAAGCCATTTCCTCTTAAATAAAGAGGTTAACCTCAATTTGCAGTGCTCCTGGGATTTCCTGATTACTTAGCCACTCTGATTTATAAAGCCAACATCAATATTTTAGGAATGAAAATGGAGCATCTTGTTGCCTTACTTAAACCACAAGTCACAGTCAAAGGCACCTGACTCAGTGCTGACCTCACACCTATATTGTTCAGGTCAAAGGAGGTAGGAGGTACTATATGTACTATTATTTTTTATTCTAATTTGTATGTATGTCAGCAGAATGCAATTCAATTCATAGTACACATGCAGAGCACAAGTTTTCATGTCTCTGGTTGACCCAGCTATCCCACTCTTGGTCTATATCCAAAGGACTTAAATACAGCATACATCAGGGACACAGCCCCATCAATATTTATAGCAGCACAATTCACAATAGCTAAACTGTGGAACCATCCTATATGTACTATTATCATTGGTGTCTTCATGTGATGGGTGTGTAAACTGAGGCACAAGACAGTTGAATAACTTGCCCAAGATCACACAGCTGTTAACTTACATAGCTAGGGTTAAAATCCAGGCATCACAAAAGACCAACGTTGATGGTAAATAGTTGAAATAAAACATGGGACTATTTTATTATTTTTCTTATATTTAATGTTAGTTTATTTAGGCTGTTATGTACCTAGGTAATTTTCTTTGAATGAAGAACATAATATATTTTGCTGAAATTTTTTATAATATTTTCCCAAAATGCCATGATAGCAGAATACATAATCTTTTATACTCAGATTTCCCAACATGATCCAAATAAGAGTCATTTTTGCAAAATTACTTGAGCTTCATAGGTTTTCCCAGAGGCTTCTCCCAAGCCTCTACTATTCAAATCATTTTCTTTTGAAGTGTCTAGGTAATTGGTTTAGTTGTATTTACACTGTAGACACACACTATTAGCAAGAGGCCGCTCTGACAAAATGAGACCTACATTAAGGTCTGGCATTAAGAAGTGAAATGTGTGTTGGAGTGGGGACTAACTCAATAATATTTATTAGAGATATTTTCATCTTAAGGTGACTTTTGTTTCCCAATGCAACCTGGCAAGAGCAGGGACTAAAAGGCTGAGCTGATGAGGTCCCTCTGGCCTGTATGTGAGGGGGGATGTGACTGTGTGGACATGAGTGCACTACAGGAGACTGTGACATCTTTCTTGCTAGCAGACTCCTCCTTGCTGGCTTTTGGGAAACAAGCTGCCTTGCCATGAGTAGCTGCCCTGTAGAATGACCCGAGTGGCAAGAACTGAGGGTAATTTCCAGTTGACAGCCAGCAAGAAACTAGGCCCTCAGTCCAACAGCCCACAAGGAGCTGAATTCTCCAACCATCCTGTGAGTCAATAAGTGGGTCCTTTCCCTGACAAATCGTGAGGTGACACGGCAATCCTGGCCTACCTATGACTGCGACCCACAGATGAGACCCTGGAGTAAAAGACCCAGAAAGCCATGCCATGACTTCTGGCTCACAGAACTGTGAGAGAATAAATGTGTGTTGTTACAAGTTGCTGAGTTTATAATAATTTGTTATCAGAAGTAGGTAACTAATGCAATTATTATATGGTAGGGTCATTTATTCCAGCAGTTTTTGAGAGAACCCTGTGTGCAGCATGTGACCTTAGCTCTGGATATGCCATAGTCTAAAAGAGAGAAGAGATCCTTAAAGATTCAATGTAATTCCTGAAAAATACCAATGACCAAGTAAATAACTATAGGCTAGGTTCAAAGACCCACTGTGATCACTGTAAATGATCCCACTACGAGTTAGTTCACTATCACCTGTTTTCCAGAACCTTCCATTTACCTTCCAGACAGTCACAGATGGCATTTGAGGGCTCCAGGGATTAGCATTTAGTTAGGAGATTATAATAACACTCCCGTAAGTTCTATCAGACCCCTTTCCTGGGGCCCACATACCCTGGTACGTGGTTCCAAGAGCCATTGTTGAAGGAGAAGAGCAAGACATCAGCCAGCACTCCTGGTGTGTTGCAGGGTTGTTCCCCAGAGCAGCTGGTCTCCCCATTAGTCAAGGGGCTCTGAGTTGGGAAGGTGATTTGGGTCTGGGACTCTGGTGAGTACTGAACTCTCCATCAGTTTAAGTCTTCTCTTCCCCAGACTTCGATTTCGTTGGTGTTATAGGAAACTAAAATCAGACTTTAGCAACCATGTATTTCATCTGAGGGTCCTCAGATCTGTTAGGCTTCTTTAAATATCCGTAACAGTTAAATTCTTCAGATGATTTTTCAGAAATCAGGATGTATTTGCCTCTCAAATTTAAGCTGAAATTTGCTCCTCTAGGAAGCATTTTTTTTTTTTTTTCCATCAAAGCACCTCTATCACCCATGGTCACTATCCGAGCAGGCTAAGTCTCCTCTTGCCAATGTGTGGTTTTCTGGCAGTGGGTGAGTAGACCAGATATTATAAATCCACTCTAGGGTTTTCCAGCTTCTGAAGACATCAGTCTCCTCTCGACATTACATCAAGGAATGTCTGATATCTGAACTTCACCAGCTTGGGCCACCACTGAGACTCAGCTTTAGACAACCCCACAAGAAGCTGAAACTTCTTTCAGTTGTTTGATCTAGCACATGGAACCCAGAATTTCTGGTGAGGGAACCTGTAAGACGAATTTGGCCCAGTCCAAAATCATGCTCTCTTCTTCCTAACACTTTTGGAATACTTTCTTATTATCTCACTATTCTTTTAGTGTGTAATCTCTTCCCAGATTTGATTTATATTTCAGAGCATACTAGAATTTGACTCCAGTTGTGGGTCTTGAGTCAGTGGGTATGAGGCATCCCCCCGCAAGGTGACCATGCAGGGAACTCCTCCCAGGAGCAAGGCAGGACCAGCCTCATCAGAATGGGAAGCAGGGCTGCCTCTGTTGGCCCAGGAGGCTCTGTGAGCTCTGAGGTTTTTCGACTCTTGTAGTTATCTGATACCTAGAAAACATCTTCATTCCAGTATTCAGGGAAGAATCACTTTTTTCCTAATCAGTGGCCTGAAAGAACTGGTGAGACTCTTTCATAATTCATCAATCTTCAGGATTCATCTCTGTCTCTGATTTTCAGCTTCATTAGCCCTGTGTCTGCATGAGATAACAGTATTTTAGGGAGGTCACAGCACTGCCTCATTCACTGACCAGCCTTTGAAGTGAGAATTGAAATCCCTAAGCCCATCATTTTTTTTCTTTATACTTTTACAATTTTTCCATGCAGTTAGAGGGACGGCTCCCCTCCTAGCCTATGATACTCTGTCCACCAGAGCTTCACACTTCATTCTGTGTGAGTGTGGGGGATAATTTTGTGTTTTGCCCCTGGGTGCCATAGCATGATTCATGCTATGATCAAAATGCAATTTTATGTGTGTCTCCCACCAACTCTTTAAACTTCATCAGGGGTTGAAGAGAAGATGACCTTCCTCTAGCCCTGAATGAAACTCCCCACAGCTTCTGGGCTTCTCTCTGCCTCACTTACCTTTACCTCTACTTGCAACCTCTTCTTTTCTTTCCTCCCCGGGGTGAAGGTAGGGTAGAGATGAGAGTGGAAGGGGTAAGTGAGTGACTACTTGATCTGGTAGCTGCATGCTGTCAGGGCCTTGCACATTTTAAAAGCCAGTGACCCCAGGCCCGTAGCGTGGCTGATTCTTTCTCTCTTGGTCCTTGCATGGGAATTTTTGAGGTTCCCTGCAGGCCCCCTTTCCTGCAGTTCCTTTGACTAAGGGGATATATCTCTGTTCTAGGTGGTCTCATTCAGCTCTTTCCTCGGTCTCTGGGTATCTAACCGTACACACTCAGCTTTGTTCTGCTGAGATCCTTTTAGAGGACCTTTGGACAGGACCCAAGGATTTCTCCTCTGCAACCCACATATGATCATGGGAGGTCTCCTTTGCCTCTTGCCTCAACAAACTCAGAGTGCGGGCTGATCCCAGTGCTTTAGCCCTGCTGGCTCCCTCCACAGAGTGCTCATCCAGCCCTTGCTAACTTCTGTGTTCCCTTGGTGAAGCAGTCATTAGTGGACATTAGTCAGGCTCCAGTCCTCTGTGTCTCCCAACAGCAGGGCATACATCGCAAAGCTGTCCTGCTGGTCTAATTAATAGCTCCTCACCAGGCTTTGGGTGGACAGCACCTCTGCCCCAGGCCAGAGGTTCTCCTCAACCAGCTCCTCCAAATTCTTACTCTGCTCCCCTTTTGTTTCTTTGACTTCACTGAAAGCCCCAGGAGATGTGGAACAGTCTCCTTCATTCCCATGATAAACCCTGTGTAGCAGGGGTGAGGGGGTGGGGAGGGGGGCTGGTCTCACTTTGATTCTGGCATCCTGAGATTTAATCTGTAGATGTCTCGCTCCAAACTGAGGCAGAAGTCTTATCATACTAATTTCTGTAACAAAAGTTTTAGTTACTTCTTTTTTGTAACCAGAGATTGAACCCAGGGGTATTCTATCACTAAGCCACATCTCCAGCCCCCTTTTATTTTTTATTTTGAGACAAAATTTTGCCAAATTACACAGGATGGCCTCAAATGTGCAGTCCTTCTGCTTCTGCCTCCCAAGTCCTGTGATTTACAGGTGTGTGCCACCCTTGCCTGACTAGTTTAGTGACTCTTTTGCCATTGGTTTCCATGTTTTACCTCTATATCATTCTTATTATGTTCAAATCCAAACAGATTATTGGTTAATCCCTGTTTCCCAACACCTTGGCATCTCTTTCAGAAAAAGAATCCACTTCAGGTAATTTCACAGTACTTTATTACATGACAGCAGTGAGAATTCTTAGAAGGGCCGAGGATTGAAGCCTGGATGTTACACAGCCGGAGGGATGTTCAAACAGCCACGATGTGCAAAAGAAGTCCTGCTGCAGTTGCCAGATGATGTTCCATATTTATAAACCTAGGAATGGCCACCAGATTGCTACCTGTTTGGATATGAGATGCTCCCTGAAGGCCCATGTATGAGAAAATCCAGGAATGATGAGAAGTTAAATGATTAGAATATGAGAGCCGTCACCTCACCAGTAGATTAATCCATTTGATAGATTCATAATTTGAAAGGACTAGTGCACTAGATGGTAATTGTAGGCAGGTGGGGTATGGCTGGAGGAGATAGGTCATTGGAGGCATGACCTTGGGGATTATATCTTGTCCCCTTGGTGGCTGTGGCGGCTCCTCCTCCTCCCCCTCCTCTTCTTCTTCTTCTTCTCTCTCTCTCTCTCTGTTTCTTTCTTTCTCCTCCCCACCTCCCTCCCTGTCATGAAACGAGCAGTGTTCCTCCACCACGCCCTTACACCATGATTTTCTGCCTCCCCTTGGGCCCAGAGCAATGAAGTTGGCCTTTGAAACCATGAGCCCAAAATAAACTTTTCCTCTTCTAAGTTGTTTTGTTGGGTATTTTGGTCACAGCAATGAATAGCTGACTAACACAACACCCATTAGAGCACCTACAGGAAACCAAATGCCTCCGTGCCCATGCTTACTGGGAGGATAGTGTGTCTGCAGCCTTCCACCCATATTCTATATCTTGCTCAGGTTTGAAGCTTGTTGGAAAATAGTCAATGTCTATATCCTAGCAGCAGTTATTTGTTTCTACCCATACATAGGGTTTACAATACAGAAGAATTATCAAAAAGAGATTTGAGGTAGAAACTAATGATAAATGTCCACTATTAATCTAAGGAAAAGTTTATCAATAAACTATTTTGACTTTATTAAAAAAAATTTAGGCCAGGAGCAATGGCACATACCCATAATTTCAACTACTTGGGAGGCTGAGGCAGAAGACACAAGTTTGAGGCCAGCCTCAGCAACTTGACATAGACCTTGTCTCAAAATTAAAAATTTTTAAAAAGGTTGGGGATGTAGGTCAATGTGTGAGGCTTGGATTCAATCCCCTAAACAAATTCATTCATTCATTCATTAAATACTTTTAAAAAACCCCTCTTATCTTTTGGATTTTGGACCCTTGTATATGACATCTATTCAGAATATACATTTCAAAATTTAAATCTACTCATTTAGGTCTCTTTCTTTGTGCCATTTTCCTTATCCTCATTCCTCTTTGGGCTGTTGGGATCCTCCAATGTCTTACGTCATCACTATTCTTTAAAACTAGCAATAAGATGTGATTGGCATGTTGACAGTCTTTGGTCCTGATTGTAAAGATAAGTGAGGGAAGACATTCCAACACTCAGCACAGTACTTGGCACGTGCTAGTTAACCAACTGCTCAGTCGTCCTCTCACTTCTCATCTCTCTAGGTTATTTCCTACTACTATTCAAGCCTTGATTGTAAAGGACTCATTGAAAGGAGTGAGTACATTCGAGGAACCTTCTAGCTCACATCCCCACAATTTTTATGTGGACAATAATTTAAGCTAAGCCAGTTAGACTTACTTTCTAGTGAAGGGTTTAAGTACTTGAAAGATAATACATGTACAGGTGCAATTAGAGTTAGTACCAGAACAGTCCAAAGACACACACACTAGCTAAAGAAAGGATCCATTAGGAACTAGGACGCTGTCTAGTGTCCTGTGAGTGCCAATTCTTATACTGCTCACCTGCGTCCTGCGCAAGCTATGAATTTGGGTTTCCCTTGTGTGAAGTGGGCTGGCTGAGAGAGATGACAGACAATCACACAACACAGAAATAATTTTTCATTCAAGGGCGGGACAGCTCCGATCTTAAGGGTCCTGCTTCCACACTGCAAGGAGAGAGCTGGAAAGAGAGCGTGAGCCCCCGTTTCCATTATTTTATAGCCGTGACATCAGAGACAGGGATAAGGTTTCAAGGGTGGAGTCTTGCTTCCAGATGTCTTATGGTCAGCAGACTGATTGACATCTTGGCAAGTCACACCCATCTTAGGTGCCCTGTGGGATCTTAGGCAGAGTTGGAGGGGGAGGTGTACCTGCATCATGGGATCACGCCCTGACAGGGGGCCCGCCTACTATGTGCAATAGTTCACACACAGCCCTAGGATGGCTTGTGACATGTGAGGACATGGACTCTGAAATCAGCTTGCTGCCAATCCCAGCCTGGCCACTTCCTGGCCGTGGGACCTTTGGTAAGTTACTTGAGCCCTCTAAGTCTCTATTTCTTCAACTCTGACACAGGGACAATAACAAATGTTTAGCTCATAGGATCTGTGACTTGCTTTCGGATATGCTCCTTATCATACAGCAAGTTTGATTTATGGATTGAGTTTACTCAGTGTCTAAGGGCTGGAGATGTAACTCAGTGGTAGAGTACTTGCCTACCACGCATAAGGCCCCAAGTTCAATCCCTAGCACCTAAAAAGAAAAAAAAAAAAGTTTTGTCTGAAAAACATTTTAATTCCCCCACATCATCTTCCAGTGAACTGATGGGTCTTCATTTCCCTTTCCTGGCTGCCATGATAACAGACGAAGTTAAGATGTTATAAAGGAAGATTTTAATAATTAATCGGCTTCAATTTAAAACTCATTATCTCATTATTAATAAAAATGTAAAAGAGGTTGAAAAGCATGAAAGGTATATTAAGTGTCAACCTGGATTTAGTTCAAAGTTTTCTTTTGAGAAGAAGTTTCCCTTTAAGTCCTGCTGACGTCCATTCTGTGGGTGAATTGAGTTGATAGCCATTCAGTTGTGTTAATCTCATGTAGGCTGTGGAAAGTGTGTCATTTCACAATTGGGTCAAGCAATCTATGTAAAATGCAGGTCTAACAGGAAGTTTATAGAAACGCCTGTCCACTTTCTTCCCAAATGAGCTCAAGAAAAATGGGCAAAATCAGGGATTCCGTATTTTTACAAAGGTGACTTTCAGTGGCCTGGCATAGGAGCTTTCTGTATTCCCATTCTACTTTGCTGAATTTCAAGAAAAATCTTAGCAAGCTAAATTATAAGCTGCTTCTTTTAGTAAATGATAATTTCATCCATAGCTTGTGAGCCATAGAGAAAATTTTTAAAGAAAGAATAGTGTTCCATCGGTCATTCAATTTTTTGGTTTGGTAAGTTATTTTATTTCACTTTTTCAAGTGAATCTAATGTTCTGAACCTGATTTCCTCAGGTTTTCCTGGACTATAGGTTGAAATGGGGGTACATTCATGGTGATTACCCACATTTTGCAGATTCTGTCTTCTGTCTTTATGTTTTAGAACCTTGAGTATCTATTCAAATCTTACTCAATTATATTTGGGAGACCTCAAGGGAAAATTAAATAAGTGGTGTCTTTGTAAAGGATAAGGATGATATCAGTAAGGATCACCCTTCAGTGGTCCACAGGCAGCCAGCCCTTGAGACGCCAGATCAGTTTCACGTCACCTGGAATCCAAATGTGGCGAAGCTGGATCACATCCCTCATAGAAGAGGGAGAAGCCCTGCTCAGTGGGCGCTTTGTCACTTGGGCACACAGGGAGGACCCTTTGTCAAATAGAAGCTTCGTGTCTGCTCGCAGCTTCTCTTACTCCGGTGCTCAGACGTGAACAGCTGGGGCTGGTGAGACCATCTCCCCGTCCCCTCTTCTCTTCCTGTGAAGAGGCTCGTTCTTTCCTTCTATGCGGATCATTTCATGTAAATAGCTGCCTTTCCTTTCAGTTCATCAGTGTATTTGTTGGAACTCTTTTGGTTACAAGTACCGACATCAACTTGAGCCAGCAGAAGCCAAAAAAGGACCTAAATTATAAATCTTTTGGAGTGGTCTGGTGAAGCAAAATGGCGGGACTGCAGCTGGGCCTCAAGGAGAAACTAATGGAGTTCTGAAAAGCCGTGAGCACGTGCCCTCTCCTCTCTCATGGACTGGCTCTCTCTGATCCCTAGTCCACGAGGACAAAGCATGGCTCTGCAGGAGCTTTCCTGGAAAGATTCAGTGAACTTGTCATTTCAAAAGCATAAGGTGATAGATAGCAAAGGTGGGGAATGGGGCAGAGGCTTGGTGTTGAGTTTGGGTAGGGGCTGTATCAGGGCTGATTTATGACAGGCTGGAACTTTATCCTGAAGGCAGTGAATGGCAGAGCCATCGAAGAGCATAGAGTTGAGCAAGCAGGTTTGCCCAAGTGACAAAGGTTGAGCAATCCTTGTCCAAAATGGTTGAGACCATTGTTGCTTTAGGTTTCTGACATTTATTTCCCCAGATTTTAGAATATTTGCATATATTTAATGAGATATCTTGGGGATAGAACCCAAGATTAAACACAAAATTCATTTATGAATCCTATATACTTTATGCACATAGTCTACAGGTAGTCTTATGCAGTATGTTTAATGCACCTGTTTTTTGGTGGTGACCCATCACATGAGATCCGAAGTAGAATTTTTCCACTTGTGGTATCATGTTGGTGCTCAACATTTGGATTTGGATTTTTAAATATTTTTGGGAACGGGGTGTTCTATTTGTATTGTAGTGTGGTATTCGTGCTGGTAGCATTCAGAGGACAGATATGAGAGACAAAGACTAGAGACTGGTTCAGGAGTTAGGACACTATTGGAATATAGAGTCTCCAAAAGAGAGTCAAAAGTCCTACCGGCGGCAAGAAAAGAGGCAGGATCCATAACACTTTGTCATAGCTTGGCTTTGGGGAGATAGAAGAAAGCTCTGTTGGCCCTGGACACTGGGTAGATGGCGGTGATGTTAACTGGGTGGGGGATATGAGAGAAGAAGTAGGTTTTGTTTGGGAGAAGAGGAGACGGCACTCTTTTCACAGCTGGGCTGGGATGAATCTGACTGTATATACAGTAAGTTAAGTCAATCTATGTTTGTTGACTTTGGGATGCTTAAAGATTCCTTAAGCGGCGTATCAGGAAGCCATGAACATTCAACTCCATTCCTCCAGGACAGTCAATGCCAGAGATTGATGGTGGATCTGGAACTAATCAGTATATACTGTGGTGGTTCAATCACGACACTGGATGATGTGATCCAAGGAGAGCACAGAAGAAGAGCAGTTGGTACAGGACAGAAGCCTGGAGAATGCTGGTCTGTAAAGGAAAAGGGAAGCGGGTGAGGAAGAGAAGCTCATGAGGGAAACAGAGGAACTGGTGATCAGCTGTGTTTAGTGCAACAGAGAGGGTCAATGACATAACCAAACGGTCCATTCATTTATCCACAGAATGTTTATTGAGCACCTACTACATTTAGTCTGCTGTATCTGTTAAGAGCTTAGACTCTGGATCTAGGCTGCCTAGGTTTGGATCACTGCTCCACAATTCATTTGTTATATGACTTGGGACAAGTGATTACCCCCTATGTCCTGTTTTCTTTTTTGTAAAATGACAACAATAACAGTAATTATGTCATAGGAGTGGCATGAGGATTAAATAACATCTGGTATGTGTTAAAGAAGAAAAGGTGGGATGGTGAACTGAAATCGATTTCCATGCATGCATGAGTCTGTCAGGATGAACTCAATAATATAATAACTCAATAATAATAATAAATATAAAAAACTCAATAATGATAATAAATGTAATCATTACATTATTGCATATCAGCCATTTGTGCTGCAGAGTTGTAGCTGTGAACAAGACAGGTCAAGTCTGAGTCTCAAAGTGATTAGTATATTGTCTTATGTCTGCCCTTATTTCAAGCGGCCAGTGTCTCCCTCAGCCAAGCAGGAATTAGTCTTGTCATGGTCAATGCTATATGCCAACTTCAGTAGGCTAAGGGATGCCTAAGTACTGGTCAAAACATTTTCTTTAACCATCCATTCACCTGGGCTGGTTCCATAATTTGGCTATTATGAATTCTGCTACTATAAACCTTGATGTGGCTGAATCACTATAGTATGCTGATTTTAGTTCTTTTGGATCAACCCCAAGGAGTGGGATACCTGGGTCATATGGCGGTTCTGTTACTAGTTTTTGAGGAGTCTACATACTGCTTTATTTCCAGAGTGGTTATACTAATTTGAATTTCCACCTACAATGGATGAGGGTACCTTTTTCCCCACATCCTTGGCAGAATTTATTATTGTTGGCATCAAAACAAACATAAAGACCAATGGAACAGAAGACACAGAGAAAACCCCACATAGATGCAATTATCTAATACTCAAAAAAGGTGCCAAAAACAGATATTAGAGAAAAGATAGCCTTTTTTTAACAAACAGTGCTGGAAAAAAACTGGATATCCATAGGTAGAAGAATGAAACTAGATCCCTATCTTTCACCCTGCACAAAAGTCCACTCAAAGTGGATCAAAGACCAAAGAATTAGACCAGAAACTTTGCAACAGCTAGAAGAAAACTGAGGCTTAACATTCCAACATATTGATGCAGACATCGACTTTCTTAACAAGACCCTAAAGCATAAGAAATAAAACCAAGAGTCGATAAGTGGGATGGTATCAAATTAAAAAGCTTCTGCACAGCATAGAAAACAATTAAAAGCATGAAGAGAGAGCCCACAGAATAGGAGCCAGCTGCTCCTCCAACAGGGAATTAATATCCAGAATATATAAAGAGTTCAAAAAAACTTACCACACAACAACAACAAAATCCCCAAATAATCACATTATAATAGGCAAAGGAACTAAACAAACATTTCTCATAAGAGGAAATACGAATAGCCAGCAAATATCTGAAAAAATGTTCAACATCCCTAGCAATCAGGGAAATGCCAATCAAAATTACATTGAGATTTCATCTCACTCCAGTTAGAAGGGCAGTCATCAAGAATGCAAATCTTTTTTAATATATCTATACATTGCCTTCAGGTCTGCTTCTCTGGAGAGCCCGACAATGCAAATCTCCTACTTCGTCTGTGTCCTCCAAAGCATGTACTACTTGGGCAGTAAACAATACTGCAGCCAGAAAAACTTGGGTACAAGACCCTACTTGGAGAGACCACATACATTTTCTTTCTTTTTCTAGAGCTTTATAGTTATCCACAGTAGTTGAGTTCACCCTGACAGACTCATACATGCATGGAAATCGATTTCAGTTCACCATCCCACCTTTTTCTTCTCTCTTTTTCCTCCTGTTCTCCCTCCCCTCTCCCGTTCTCCCTCCCCTCTCCCGTTCTCCCTCCCCTCTCCCATTCTCCTAAGTCAAACAACAAGTAAATTGTGGAGCTGTGATCCAAACCTATGCAGCCTGGATCCAGAGTCTAAGCTCTTGACAGTTACAGCAGGCTGAATGGAGTGACGTCAAAACAAACATAAAGATCAATGGAACAGAAGACACAGAGAAAACCCCACAGAGATGCAATCATCTATAGTTATACACAGTGATATGACTCTACTAGACTTCCTTTTACTCAGCTGTTGATTTGAATTTGGTTCTTTATGTTATCGTATTCTTCCCTCCCCCTTTCCTTATTTTTACTCTAACTTTATGAAAGAAAACATTTGGCCTTTGAGTTTCTGATTTTGGCTAGTGTCACTTAGCATGATATTCTCCATTTCAATGTATTTGCTGGCGAATGTCATAATTTAATTCATTTTTATGGCTAAGTAGAATTCCATTGTGTGTGTGTGTGTATATGTGTATATATATATATATATATATATATATATATATATGCCAATATATATGATATATATATGTGTCATATATATGACAATTTCTTAATCCATTCATATATTAACAGGCATCTGGGTTGATTCCATTATTTAGCTACTGTGAATTGCGCTACTATAAATATTGACCACACAGTTTCTATTCAATTTACAGGAAGTTTCCAGAAGAGGCAATTCTATAGAGACAGGAGTTAGACTAGTGGTTGCCAATAGCTGGGAGAGTGGGAATGGGGAGTAACTGGGAGTACAGGATATGGGTTTCTTTGGGGGTGATAAAAGGTTCTAAACTTGATTTGCATGATTGCATAACTCTTTAAATATACTAAAAACCACTGAATTTTACACTTTAAAGGATGAGCTGTGCAGTAGGTGAAGTATATCTCAACAATTCTGTAATAGCAAAGAAGACCCTTTTTTTTTTTTAAATAAATGACCACAGTTGTTTTTTTTAAAAATCTTTATTTCACTCATTTAATTTTTTTTATGTGGTGCTGAGGATTGAACCCAGTGCCTCATACACACTAGGGAAGTGCTCTACCAGTGAGCCACGACCCCAGCCCCCTTTTGTTTTTTATTTGTAGCTTCTGCACCTGTAAAATGGGCCTGCACCATCTACATCACATTAAATAAAGTGCTATGCAGAAAGCAATTTCCACACCACATTGCACATAATAAAAGCTCAAAAAGTGGTGACTGTCTTATTATAATAAGTTCATTAAACATTTGTCAGCTGGTTCCTACACTTTTAAGGTCAAATGGAATTACTAAAAAGCTAAATGTTAAAGTAGAAAGGGTGCTTCAAAATCAATCTAGTTCTACCCGCTGATTCTGCAAATGAGAAACCAGTGATATACCAGAAAATCGCCACTGGCAAGAGAGGCTTGAGGGAGGCTATGAGAGATCGAGTGAGCTCCATAGTAAGCCCCATAGAGCTTACAGTGTAAGCCAGTGAGCCACACTGCTTCATCACAGGCTCTTCTGAGGCAGCAGCACAGATCTGGGCTTGGTCCTTTGCAGGAAGAGCAATTACATAATTCATTTCCCCGTTACAGAAATCTGTGTGTGTTCACTAGAGTTGCAAAGGAAATAACTTGATATGGTTTATAATTTTAAAACTTCTATTAAAATTCTCTAAGTGGATTTAAGAAAGTAATCTAACAGTTACTTTCCTAAATCTTAGAAATTATGAAAATATTAAAACAGCTCCAAACCGCCTACATGAGTTTTTTTTTTTTAATTCCATCTTTCTTTCTCTCTACATACACATGCACATGCACATGCACATGCACATGCACAAGTAATTCTAAGGAGCGCAACAATTTTTTGTTTTTGTTTTTGTTTTTTACAATTTAACATCTGTGACCAGGACACAGCTTATATTCAATGACTTGTTCAAATTTAATTGGCACAATTATTTTAGTCTTACACAAAATAATAGTAAAAAAAATGTCTTTACTAAGCATCTTTAATATTTTATTTGTTAAGGACAAATAAAATACAGTATGAATGGATCTTTATATCTCTATAGATACATGAGATGAAGTATGAATTCGTGCTGGGAATGCCTTTCCACTCAGGAATACTAAAGCCATTATTGCTGATTTTAGTGTCAAAAAGCAAAGAGGTAGCCCCACTCGGTGGCGGACACCTGTAATCCCAGCAGCTCAGGAGGCTGAGACAGGAAGATTGTGTGTTCAAAGCCAGCCTCAGCAAAAGTGAGGCACTAAGCAACTCAGTGAGACCCTATCTCTAAATAAAATATATAAAAGGGCTGGAGATGTGGCTCAGTGATCAAGTGCCCCTGAATTCAGTCCCCAGTTTAAAAAAAAAAAAAAAAGCACCTCCACTAGAGCACTATTCCCTGCTTGTGGATAGAATATGCATCCTTGAACCTGGGACCCATTGGCAGGTTCTCTGGCCTAGTACATCACTAATCATAATTCCAGAGGAAAGTATGAATTCACTTTTGGATAGTCCTGCATCCTTTGAGGAACGTGTCCCCAGACACATTTCCATCAGCAGCTTACTGAGATATCATATGTCCCAGTGTTTTGCACTTGGAATGGATGTTAAATATTCATTTTAGGGTTCTGGAAGCAGAACCCTACTCTGACTGTTAGAAAATGCTGTAGAAGCCAGAGGATTGGAAGAGGTTCCCATCGCAATCAGCAATGCCTTCTCTAACAGCCTTGCTTAATTAAAGAGTAAGAATTTCTGCACTAAGAGACCTAATACCGTTATCTCTCAGTATCTGTGGAGGGTTGGTTCCAGTACCTCCCCACAGGCACCAAAATCCACAGATGCTGAAGTCCCTTATATAAAATGGCATAGTGTTTGCCTATAGCTTATGCAATCCTCCTGTATACTTTAGATCATTTCTAGGTTATTTATAATAATCAACACCTTGTACATACTATGTAAACAGTTATGTTGTATATGGACTAATAACAAAAACGTCTGTACATGTTTAGTACAGACACTGTATTTTGGAATTTTTGATCTGTCATTGGTGGAATCTGGGTTTGGTCAAGTCCATGGGTGCAGAGGGCTGACCATACTTGAAGTGATTGGAAGGTCCCTAATGGATGTGCCCAAGGGCATGATGCAAACTTATCCCATCATAATAATTGTTCACATGCTGCGGAAGATGGTTAATCAGTTCTGGAAATCTTCCTTCTTGGTGCATTCAATTCTAAAGTCCTCCTTTTCTCAGCATGTGCCTGCAAATACAATCCCCTGCAGTGACAAAGAAAGAAAATAAATGCTGGCAGTATTGTCAGTCTGGTCTTTTGAATTCCTTTGGAGTTGCCATGGAAGTGGGCATCGGAGTGGAGAGACTTGTTTTCTTCTCCACTTGAGCAATGAGGTTTTCATCATTTGCTGGTTGTTTGGAACCTTTAGAATAATGTCCCCAGGCACGTTTCCATTAGGAGCTTCCTGGGGGCTTAGATACACAGGGAGATCTCGATGTGGCTTTGCCCATGAGCCTTTGCTACCAAATCAAGTGAAGCAGGATACACAACACAAAAGCAAGTGAACTGGTGAAGATCTGTTTAGGATCACCCCAGAAGTTTTAATTCCTAAGATGGGAAGGAGTGCAGAACTGAGAGTCTCCTAAAAATCCAATTTTCTGGTTGGGAAGTTGAGGCAGTCAATGAGGTGATCTGTTGAGGGGCGTGGGAATGCCTAGAAGGCTCTTCCTACTCATGCATTTGCCAAATTCTTACTGTAAGCCCACATTCTTCTAGGCCTGGAGGATGCAGCAGTCGACAAAACAGATAAAATCTCTATCCACATGAACCTTCCCTTCTGGAAAATGGAGACAATGAGCAAATAAATAAATAAATAAATCACACCAGGTACTGATAGGTGGTAAATGCTGTGAAAATATAACATGTGGGAGAGGGAGTGTCCAGATGAGGCTAGAGGCTGCTGCTCTAGCAGGTGGAGGCCTCTCTGGTGAGGTTCAAGGACATTATGGTGGAGTGTGCCCAGCAGAGAGAAGAGCAAGTTCAGTGGCCTTAATGTAATGACCTCCGTGGCGGCCCTGGGGCTGGTGCACATGGAGCTGAGGGAATGTTACCAATCAGGGAGGGCTTCTGTTTTTTTTTTTTTTTTTTTTTTTTTTTTTTTTAAATATTTGTTTTAGCTGTAGGTGGACACAATAACTTTCATTTGATTTTTATGTGGTGCTGAGAATCAAACCCAGTGCCTCACGCATGCTAAGCAAGCGCTCCACCGCTGAGCCACAACCCCAGCCCCTCTGGGGCCTTTTTAAGGCTTTGGTTTTCCTCTGAGAAGGGAGGCTTTGGAGGAGTTTGAGCAGAAGAGACATGTGATTTTTTTTTTTTTTCAGGAGTTCTCTGATTGCTGTGTGAAGAACAGGCATGGCAGGAGGCAAGCTTGAAATCAGGGAGACAAGGATCTACCACGGTGGTACGGACGGTGGGAGCAGGATGGTAGGCAGAGGCTGTGGGGATTTTCTCGCTCTGGATGTGTCTTGAAGGTAGAGCAAGTAGAAAGAGCTGATGGGTTGACTATCAGAGGCAGCAGAAAGGATTGGAGGGCTATTCAAGGACTGCATCTGCACAAGCGAAAGAATGGAGTTGTCACACATCGAGCCAGGGTGAAGCCGTTTCTTTGGGGAAAATATCAGTTTTGCATTTGTTAAGTCCAAGGTACTCTCAGATACCCAAGGGGAGATCTGGGTAGGCGGCTGTGGGTCTGATTTCAGGGGAGAAGATTGAGTTAGAGACAAAGCTGAGAATCACCAGCCTCTAACTGGTATTAAAGGGACTGAATGGAACTGTACGTGTGTAAATAGAGACAAGAGTCAAGGAAGAGTCCTGGGAACGTGGCCAGCACTCACCCAGAACAGGTGGATCAGCTCGGCCTTACACTGCCTTAATGATGGAGAGTCAGGCAGAGACCAGCGCAGGCTTTCCATCTCCTGGGGACTTTTCCGGAGATGGAGATCTGGCTGGCAGATGTTTGTTTATTGTCATTTCTCCTATCTGGCGACCTATGCTGGGTTCACAAATCTGACTATTCTAATAACTTAAGAAGACGATGAAAAAAGCATGCAGACACACACAGAAGTACTTTTTCAAAATCTGGGATGGCTCTCTGACCTTAGGGGTCCATGGAAAGAAAGAGCCACTGGAATTCTTTGTTCTGATGTAGGGGACACACAAGAGGAGGTTCCATGGAACATTCTATCCCAAAAAGGGTAAAGGGGAAGGATTACAAAGGAACAGGTGAGAGTATCTCAACCCCACTGGGCAACGCCTACTCCTGGAGCCAGAAGGAGGTAAAGCCCAAGAGGCACAATGATTGTTCAGTATCTCTTGCTCAGGACTTAAGGTCGTGTATTTCCAGAGCAGCTCCCCACATTTGTTTGTTTTGGTGTTTGCTGGCAGATACTGAGATAAGGTCTGTAACTAAAACAGGTCCTGTCTTCTCCACCGAATATACCTGTTCTGACACATGCCCACCCCCAAAAGCAATGGTCACAGAGGAAATATTGTCACCTCTCTAAAAGAGCCACCACCTTGCCACCTGTGTACTTTCCATCTTTTGTCATTTTAACATTATATCATTGAGAGAATGATGCCTTTATTCTGAGATTAAAATTTGAAACTTGGTTTTGCTGTATGCCAACTGTGTGACTTTGGGCAGGACTCTTAACCTCTCTGAGTCATAATTTCCTCATATTCACATGTCTTACAGGCTTGTTTTGACAAGTGAATGGGATAATATGTGTGAAAAGGCTACTGCTGTGCCTGGCAAATGAAAGGTGATTATGGTAGCAAACACTATGTGTCGGATACAACTTCACACAGTTTTTATATATTTGCTTAATTATCCCAGCAACCCTGTGGGGCAGTTCTTGTTATTATTTCCATTTTACAGATACAGTTAAGTAATTTGGCCAGCTGGTAACTCAAGTAGCCTGGGTGTGGGAATTATTCATTTAACTGCTATTCAACACTGCTGATTCATAATGCTCTAAGATGTTTCTTCTCTCTCATTTTCAAATGTTTTTATTACATGGCTCAAGTTTTCAATTCTCAATTTTGTATTTTTCCTTGTTATTAAATTGCATCCATTAACTGACCCTAAGACAACTTTCATTCTCTTTATGCTAACATAGCAGTTTTATGCAATGGCAAGAAACGAAAAATTCAAATTTTCTAAAATGCAAGAGATAAATTCTCTTTATTGCCAACCTTCTCTATGGGAAGCCGGGTGAGTGTAGCTGGGCATACAAAGTGGTCTGGAGATAGGACTTTCTTCTTGAATAGCCAGGAACCGACCAAAAAGAAAAATCAGGGTTTGGGAAAGCCATTAAAATCGGAATGGAGTGATGGATTTTTATTTTAGAATGTTAGGAGAAATGGAAGTCCATTCATACTGTGCATGTATTGGGTGTGTGCATGTCTGTGAAGGAGTGTGGGTGGGTGTGGGTGTACGTGTGGTGGGTATACTCACATGCATTTGGAATATATAATAAGGCCTTGTGGGTGTTTGGTACAAAAAGATGGGCTGGGATTAATTTTCTGGTTTATGCATTTTCAAATCATTGAGCTCGTGACACTGAGAAGAGAAAACAATCTCCAAGGGAGAAAATAAAATCATATTTCTCATGAAACAGGGCTGCCACATTTAGCAAATAAAAAGACAAGACTCCCAGGTAAATATGAATTTCAGATAAACAACAAATATTTTTTGAAATATATATATATTTTTTTTTCCAGGCAATATTTGGGACATCCTTTAACAAAAAATTATTTGTTATTCACACCTCAAATTCAGCTGGACATGCTGTGTTTTATCTGGTAAACTTACAATGAGAGAGAATGGATTTAAATACCTTTTTTTGACTTTTTAAACATCTTTGAAACCCACAAACGCATTTGAACTAGCAAAGACCTTTGGTTCATCTGGGGCATCAACATTTTCGCTTGCAGGAAGTCCTTGAATGATCTGTGAGATGGGGAAATAATCTCAGTGGATGCCCTGTCCTTTCCCCAGGGGAAAACCCTTCAGTTTTCACATCCTTACCCGCCTGTACAGTGGCTTGGGGCATTTCAGAGGAGTTTATTCTCTGCTTCAATTAAAAAAAAAAAAAAACAATTAAGAATGTTTTCAAAGCATTGCTGATAGCATGGCTTATTAGCCAGCCAGAATCCTGGGGTGTTCAGTCCCCCCCCCCCGCCCCCCCCCCCGTGACTTGCGTGGTGATGTCATTCTTCCTTTCAGGTACCTAGCAAATACAGAGAAGTTTCTGGAGAGAACAGGACACTGATGGAAAGGCACAGGGGAAATGTCACGTGACCCAGGGAAGCTCAAAGCTGGCACAGGTGATGATGTGATTGGAGGGGACCCCCTCAGTGTCCCCAGAGGGCATCTGGACACAGCTGCAAGTGCCCTACTCATTTTTTTTTTCACATAAATAAAGTGGAATGTGGGAGCTAAGCCTCAGGCTCAGAAGTAATGGTCCCTGTGTTCATAATACGTTGCTCTCCGGTTGTCTGAGCTGGAATCTCTGGCCTCTCATTGCTCCATATGCGAGAAGGCTGAAATACTGGTGCCTGTGTCACAGAGTCACGGTAAGGACTAAATGAATGACATCATTAGTAAAACCTGTCACTTGGGAGCACTTAATAAATGTTAGTCATTGTTATCATTATAGTTGCCTGGGACTCTTTCTCCTAAAAAGTCATAATTTTTATTAATAATCTTTTCAGATGGTAGATGTGATGCCTGTTCACAGAACAATATGTAAATATAAGAAACCACAGATAAAAAAAATTGAATCAGAAATACCTCATTCTCTCCCCTGCCATCTCTGCTCTATCAAGGAGAACCACCTGAAAAGCTTTTAGAACAATAGATACCTGAGCCCCAAACTGCCTCTAACAAACCAGAACCTCAAAAGGCATAGTCAAAGGATTTGTATTTTTTAAAAAAATTCCAGAACATTCTATTGTCAAACCAGATTAATTAAAGAATCACTGACACGCGCATATGTGCTCACTCTCTCATATAGTTTTAAAAGATTGCACAATATTGTACATCCAGTTTGTAACCTGCTTTTTGTGGAACTGTTAGATCTTCCCTCATCATTTTTCTACAATAAGTTTTTTTCTTAAGGCTGTAGCTGTGGTTTCTAACAAGTCCCAATCCACTGCTTTTCACCCAGCAGTCCTCTCACAAAATGAATCCATTTAAAAATGTCATTACTCTTGCCTTCTCGTGCCCCTTCAGTCTGCCACGCTTGATGGATAGAGACCTGGTCACAGTTATTTCTTCTCTCCCTCTTGCTTCAGCTCCCTAACTGAGGGCCAGTGTGGCTCTAGTCTGCCAGTCATCACTCAGTGTCTTTGTGACTAATTAATGCTTGAGATCACACCAGTGGGCATGCCAGCGAGGCTATGCATATTTTCTTTCCTAAAATATTAATTTGACATATAATGCTATTTTTCATTTAGTGCTCAGCCAACCATGATGGTGGCTATTTCCGTTCAGAACAATCTCCATGGACTCCGGGTGGAAATTTCCTTGGCCGTCCGACTGACATTTTAGGAAAATAAAGTGACAGTAAAACACCATTAAAAAAAATTCCTGGGAGATGGCTGTCTCAGTTACTGATTAATGAGAACAACCACAGGGTAAGCAAGAGCCTCACAGACATGGAGAAGCAATACCCTCCATTTACACCCATCCTGCTGCCAATATCTGAAGTTACCAGAATGAATGCTGTCATCACAGGACAACAAACATCACTTTGCCTTTCTACCCTCCTGGGTTGATACTCTAACTGCTGAGTGGAAGCTCAAGTGATGGTGATTGGAAAACTTTTCAAAATCTTGTGAACCAGGTTTCTCTCAAGTTGCCCCTTGGTGTAATGTATTATTAGTTTTATTCATATGGAATAACAAGGAGCAGGGGTATGTCAGGTTACTAACTGGTCTTTGAGGGAACCAGAGGAGCCGGTCTCAACCCCTAGACCTGGACCATTTGAGTAGGGGATGATAAGGGATGCCAACTTCCTGGCATTTATTGCACCCTGCGGACAACAGGGCATTGCCAAAGAAGCCTGAGCTGTTCTGTGAATGGACAGATGGATCACTGAACAGACTTGAATGAATGTAGTGTATAATTATTGAGGAATGGAGGCCAGGCACTCTTAGGGTTGATTGAGGAAGCACTGGAGGACAGCCTGTCCTCTCTTGGAGAGTAAATATTTAGTAGGATGCTGGCTGAATGGTTTTCTAATGAAGAGTGAGAGAAATGAAGATAATTAGAGAGATGAAGCCCATGCAATTAATTGGGGTGTGCTGGCTGGAATTACCCTCATCACAGGCCTTAGGAAAAGGAGTCTTAAATATGTGGACACTTTTTACAGCAGTGGGTGCTGTCCAGCCATTCCTTAGTATCTGTACCCCTGGTTCCAGCACCTATATGGAGGCCAAGTCCCTTATTAAAATTTGCATCATTTTTGCATATGACATGTATATTCCCCCCATGGGCTTTAATTGTCTCTACTTATAACATCTAATACAATGTAAACAGTTGTTATACTATATTGTTTAGGGACTAATGACAAGAAAGAAAATAGTAGTTACATATTCAATAAACATGCAACTTCCTTTTTTCAAGTATTTTTTATCTATAGTTGGTTAAATCTGTGGCCTGGAACCCAGGGATATGAAAGAGCATCTGTAGTCACAGAGATATGCAAGTTTTTCCACATATCCACTGTCTATTTGCTATCCTAAACCTCAGTTCCTTTCTCCATATAAAAGAGGACAGGTACACACTTCCAATTGTCACAGGGTTGGACTAAATGAGATCGTGTATGCATGGAGCATGGAACACACAGGACTGGAATGGCCAGCAGGAAGGTGAAGGTTGCAACCCAGGTTGATGGGATGATGGCTGTCAGGGGTGATGGATGAGGGGATATCTAGCTTAGATCTCTGTTCTTTCTAGTTAGGGTACCTCTGGCCCTGCCTGACACTGGCACACCAAGTGTGACAGTTTAGTGGTTTGTCAAGCCAGAGCCAGCATTGCTCTATTTTGGTTGGTTGGTCAGCAAGGCCCAACAACATACAAGTGGTGCTGGAGCCTGCCAAAATGAAGACTGCTGCTCCTGGGAGGGGAAGTCTGTGCTGTCCAGGATCCCAGCAGAAAGAGACATCCAGGAGAGTTCTGCCCCTCCCCAATCTCCTATCACATCAGTTGTCTCATCCAGGAAGTAGCCCTGATGCTCCTGCCTTCAGCCTGCACATGGGCTTCCTTAGTTGTCCCAACAGTCCTCACCCCAGAGCTGGTGAGTTCTACTAGTGGTGGCAGTGGACCTCAGAATCATTGCTCAGGAACCAACCGAATCTCTGCAAGCACCACCTATTCTGCCAGGGAAGAGAGCCTAGCTCACTCCTTTTATTAGTTTCCTAAGAGTATAAATCAGGGGTCCATAGTGAAATTTAGATTTCAATTCTGCTGCATGAGCACTGAAGGAACAGTTTCCTCCCATTCTTCAATTGAAACAAGAAAAGAAGGCAAGAATGATTTTTAAACAAAAAGTGATTTTCAGCAGATGATTTATGTATTTATATTCTCCTCCAAAGATAGGCATTCTTTCTCTGGAAAGGGGCCCTTAGATCTGATGTCACTTAAGAATGATAGATATTGGTTCTAATCTGTTAATTCCTCCTGTTTTTGTGAGCTATCTTTTGCAGAAATATTATGTTTATAAATGTGGATTTCGGGCTGGGGATGTGGCTCAAGCGGTAGCGCGCTCGCCTGGCATGCGTGCGGCCCGGGTTCGATCCTCAGCACCACATACAAACAAAGATGTTGTGTCCACCGAGAACTAAAAAATAAATATAAAAAAAAAATGTGGATTTCTTCCTATATATCTTGCTTAGGATTCACTGCGATTCCTGTATCTGACGATTCCTATTTTTCATAAATTTTGGAAAATTCTCAGCCAGATCATGTTATCTTATAGAATTTCCTACAGTCTGGATTTTGTTGATTATATACCTTATGATGTTGTTCAACTTGTTCTTCTGTCCTTTATAGTCTCTATAATTTGGTAGTTAAATTGAAAGTCTTGATCAGACTGAATTTGATTTTTTTGGCAAGAATATTTTACAGAAGGTACTGTGACCATCCATCAGGAAGCACATGATGTCTCTCTTTTAGTGATTCTAGGAAGCATTGATGATCATTGTCTAGTTCCTTCATTTCATTGGAGGTCACCTAGAAGTGATCTTCTAATCTTTTCATTTCCTTTTTTGGAATAGAAAACCCCTCAGAGTCAGTTTGCTGAGTTAAAGGACCAATGCATGTGAAACTTTGCTTAACATTGCCAATCTACCCCATATAGAAGTTGTACTGTTTTGCTTTTCTGCTGACAATGTGTAAGGATGTCTGTTTGCCCTCAGAATGACCAAGTGTGTTATCCAGTATTATATTTTTGCTTATCTTTTGGCGAGACATAGTGACTTAGTGTAGTTTTACTCTGCATTTCTCTTATTATAACTGAGGTTCTTATTTGTCTCCTTCATAGCTCTTGTCCCTATCCTTCATAAACTGGCAGCATACCCTTACAACTAGAAACAGAGTATAAGACCAGAAATAGTATATAAAACTAGAAACAGTGTATAAACTGGAAGTAGTGTATAAGGCTGAGGAAGAGTCCAAAGGAACAGAGGGTGACAGCTTAGGTGTTTATGCCATAATTTTTGCTAATAGGAGCAGAAAGCAGGTCACTAACTGCCAAGACAGCCAGATGGACTCCTGTCCACTGGTCATTTTCCCTTGGCATGGTATCACCAGTGTTTTCCCTTGCTATTTGAATGTAATGTCAAATAAACTAATATGTTATCATGTGTTACGCAGGGCTTCCAGAAATATATGAAAAGGGTCCTTCCCAGGACAGAGCAGTTGTTTCAGGCTCTGCTCATACATGGGGTCCAGGAGCGGGTTTGCTCATGGGAAAGAGCAAAGCCTCCAAGCCATATACTCAGGGCCTGGGACAACTCATCTGCTTAGCCGGAATCTGGTTGCTTGGTTTCCAGTTGGATTAGAGATGTCACAGGAGGAGGAACTTCTTTTTAAAAACCCTCAGCACACAATGGTCACACACCAATGAAAGATCTATCAGCAAGATCCTGAAACCTCTAGGAAAACTTTAGCATGTAGGGTTGATCCCATGAGAATTTTATTTTTAAATTTCAAACTGAATAATGCCCTTGCTGGCATCAGTTAATGGAAACTTAGGGAGTAAAGTTAATGCACCACTGTTACCAATAAATATTAATTGAGACCTTTCTATGTACAGGGTGCATGGCTGTCTATGTAGCTCACTGATAATCTTATTGGTAATAGAAAAATGATGAATGATAGTGGTGAGGATCTTTAAGGAGCACTGGTTCCCTTCAGTGGAATGTATTACAATTCTTATTACATATGGAGCACAATTTTCATATCTTAGTAGAAAGTATGTTCATGTACTTGTTTTTTTTTGTATTATAATTCTTACTACACATATATACCACAATTTTTCATATCTCTGTTTGTATATTACAATTCTTACTACACATTTATACCAAATTTTTCATATCTCTCTTTGTATATAAAGTAAGCCAGGAGGGGTAAAATGTATATAACTAATGCAATTTCCCTGTTATTGCCCACAATTCTTTCTCAGCATTTCATTGTCTTTTGCATTTATAATATGGAACTTCACATTCAGAATCATTATATATGTGCCTCCCTGCTTTCTTCTTATATAGAAAAGACGACCTAGTGAGTTACTAATTACTACCTTCGGGTTTCTCATAGAGGAATTCTCCAGCTTAGCTGTGATATTGAAAAATTGTAACAGATTGCCTTTTTCTTCTAGTTTTTGCTTCCTGGTATGGCCTTACTGTGTTAATCAGCTTTCCATTACTGAAACAAAATACCTGAAATAATTTAAAGAAAAGGTTTATTTTGCATCTTAGTTTTGGAGGATTCGGTCTGGGGTCAGTTGGCTTGTTGCTTCTGGGCCTGTGGCAAGGCAGTAGTACATCATGGCAGGAGTGCATGGCAGAGGAACTCCTCACTTTGTGGCAGGAAGAGAGAGAGAAAGAGAGAGAGAGACAGACAGACAGAAAAAGAAGGCTGAAGAACCCTTCAAGGGTATGTCCTAATGACCAGAAAGTCCCCCACTGGGTTGCACCTCTTAAAGGTTGCACTACCTCCCAACAGTACCACTTGGAACCTGTGTGCCTGAGCCAAACTGTAGCAGGTGTACTCAGCAAGTTCAGAAGACAAGAGTAAAGATTAGAGACTGCTGGCCTCATATCCAGAGAGTGTCTTTCTCTAATTCCCTCCACAAGCAAGCTTGGTTTTCATCTGTACAACATAGTCCAGAAGTTTTCTTGTTTATCAGTTTAGGCTGCCATAAAAAAAATACAATAGGCTTGGTGGCTTAAGCAACAGGAATGGAGACTGTGCAGTTTTTTTTTTTGTTGTTGTTGTTATTGTTAGCCTCATAAAGTTGTAGGATATATGAACTAATATGTGGAAAATATACATAGTACAACACCTTCCCATTGTAAATACTCTAGAATAACTATTAGAATTAGCCATCCCTTTTGCAAATTGCTCCATGTTCCAAAGAACCAGGCAAGTAATTTAAATGTGTAAAGCTGCTTGGTGTGGAGCAGTCAATAGGGAATAGAATAGAAGAAACTCTGATGAAATGGGGAAGTGTGTCCTCTGCTAAAGAAAAACCAACTCCTCAGAGGTAGAGCTCTCGCCTAGCATGCGTGAGGCACTGGGTTCCATTCTCAGCACCACATTTTTTTTTTTAATTTTTAATATTTATTCTTTTAGTTTTTGGCGGATACAACATCTTTGTTTGTATGTGGTGCTGAGGATCGAACCCGGGCCGCACGCATGCCAGGCGAGCGCGCTACCGCTTGAGCCACATCCCCAGCCCCATCTCAGCACCACATTTAAAAAAATAATAAAAGAAAAATATTGTGTCCACCTAAAACTAAAAACAAATATTAAAAAAAAGAAAAGCCAATCTCAAATCTTATAAAGAAAAGGAAGGAAAGAAAGGGAAGGAGGGCAGGAGGGAGGGCTAGCAGGAATTAGGAGTTGAGGAAAGGTGGTCCTGCCTAAAGACCTAGGACCAGGGGTTGTAGGGGGTGACTGTCTCACTCCTTTGGTCTCTATTAGGAACTCACAGGGAGGGCAAGAGGTCCCTGGAAACACAGGGAACAATTAGCCTGAATGTTTTTAAGGGACAGTTTTCTGCTACCCTTTCCCTTTTGGGTTCTGTTCTGAGGATGCCGCTGCATCCTTGCAAGCCTTGCTCTGATTTGAGGTGTTGGGTGTTTTTTCAGTATCTGAGTGAAGTAGCGGAGTGAGTTATGTTTGGGAAACTGGGGGGCGGTGGGGGGCACACCTGAGCTACTTGAATAGCCTCTACTCAGTGTTAGAGCCAAGGTGATTTGGGTCTGGCATTGCAAGTCATTTTGTGGCTTGTTCCACAAAGCACGTGGTGACCTCAGTCTCTGCTGGGCTAGAGAGGCTGCTCTGTAGCTCCGGACTTGGGTGTTACCCACTGGGCTCCACAGCCCTCCTCCTACCTTATTTGGGAAAAGGACATTCCACTGAAATCCTTTGAATCCCCCTTGTATAATTAAAGCAAACGTGGGCTCTTCTCCCTCTCTCCTTCCAGTGTGGAAGCAGGATCTCTAAGGTTGGAGAGCTGTCCTGCCCCCAGCTTTTTGAAAATTACTTTCTGTGTCATGTGATGTTTCGCCATATTTCTCAGTCAGTATACTTCATGCAAGGGAAACCCAAAATTCATAACCCACACAGGACCAGAGCGAGAGGAAACTGTGCCAGGTCTTCACCCTTGTTTTCAATGTTCATGTTATAGGAAACTTTTAACAGAATTTCTATTTCTAATCAAGTCCCTTCACAGTAAAGAATTGATCTGCCCTATCACCAGTATGAATGAGACAGTCAATAATTTTCAATAATTTATTAACAATGATAACAATATAACTGCAGCTCAGTCTTTATGAATTTTTTTCAGGAGAAGACTAGATTTTGAGATGGATGTTCTGTTACTTGAACAGCATGAGATTGGTTTTGAAAGTGAAGATAAGAGTTGCTTGGTTTGAGACTCTATGGGGACAACCTAAAAGAACTCCATGGGGCCCGGGTGATGTTTACTGACATAATTTGTAATCCACAAACATTTATGTATATTCTGCAAAGATTCTGTGTCCAGGCTTTTCTTGTGTAAAGGTCTAATAAAGGGAATACAATGAACTATGGTTTGAGGAAGATGATAACATATTTGCATCCTTTTCCCAACCTGAGATTGCAATATTTTTTAAAAAAATTAGTTGTCAATGAACCTTTATTTATTTATTTATTTATTTATATGTGGAGCTGAGGCTGGAACCCAGTGCCTCACACATGCTAGCTAGGCAAGTGCTCTACCACTAAGCTACAACCCTGGCCCCTGAAATTGCCATATTACTCAGACCTTTATGAAGAGAGCATTAAAAATCCTTCTAGAACAGAACTTCCCAGGTAATCTGGGAAGAGACAATATGTTGAGCTTCTCTCTCACACTTATACCTTATCTCCAGCTAGTTTATCAAATTCCAGTAACCTTGCTGGTATTCAAAAGAAGGCAACAAGAAAGAAGTAATTAGAAGAAAACAGGTACATATTCATTCGCCCTGCCAACATTTATTGAGCACCTGCTGTGTGCCACCAGCTGGAACAGAATATGTGGTCTGGTGGAGAAGACAAAATTCCAGGGCACTGAGAATGTTAGAGTATTGGAAGGTGTTATGGACTACATTCAAAGGGATCCTCCTCACACTGGACATGTATGTGTGGGGGCTGTAAAATAATATCTTGGAATAGGTGACATAGGGCTGAAACCTGAAGAACATAGCAGAATTAACAAGGAAGGAGGATGCTCATTGTAGACTTCAAGGCTCTGTCCTTAGATCTTTCCAGTTTTAAAATATTTTTTTAGTTGTAGATGGATACAATATCATTATTTATTTATTTATTTTACTGTGGTGCTGAGGATTGAACCCAGGGCCTCACACCTGCAAGGCAAGTGCTCTACCACTGAGCTCCAGCCCCAGCCCCTCCAGTTTAAATTTTTAATCAATTGCTTGAATACAGGGCAACTTATCATTGGCAAATGGCTCAAAATTCTATGAGAGAGAGAGATTACTTTGGACTGTAGCAGAATTAGGGCTCAGAAGGATCTTGACAGGATGGAGGAATGGCAACGTCCAACAGAAGAAAGCTTAACAGGGATAAGTGAAAGGCCTTGTACTTACATTTAAAAAAAATGAACAAGAAAAACAACCAACTTCACAAGCTGGCCAGGGGGTGAGAGGTGGAAAAATAAGACTTCCTTATAGTAAAAGTTTTGGTTCAGAAGTTGGAAAACTATGGCTCATGAACCAAATTTAGTCAGTTTCCTGTTTTGGTAACTTAGGCCTTGCACTTTGTCTGAGGTTGCCCTCATGCTACATCATCCGTACTGAGCAGTTGTAAAGGAGACCATATGGACTGCAAAGCCCGAGATGTGTGCTGTTTGTCTTTTGTGACAGAATTTGCTGACTCCCTTTCTGTCCACTGCAGGTTCAGCGTGAGTCAAAAGTGCAAGATGTGGGCTAAAAAGGCCAGTTGTCTCTTAGGGTCCCTTAACAAAAATCTGGAGCCTTAAAATCATTTATGAATGACTCAGTGAATGAACAAAGAACCAAACAAGGGGTGAGGATGGCTCACCCTGTTCTTGGTGGGCAATAGTCCACTAGAGTCCTGGGCTCAGTTCTGAGGATATGGTCAGAGAAGACTCCTGGCCACTGGAGCTGTGCAGAGGAGAGGGATGAGAGGTATTTGGAATTATTTGAGGAATAAATGAAGAAAATAGGGATATTTAGCCTGAGTTTAGTCTAGGGAGGTTAGCAATAGCATCGGCATCATGATAATGTTTACTGAATCTTATATACCAGGCTCATTAAGTTATCTCACTTGAGCCTCACCACTACCCTTTGAGATTAATAGTATTAGCATGCCCATGTTGCAAAATGAGGAATGTAAGGCATAGAGAGATTAAGTTGCCTAAGATTTCACAACCAGTAAATGGTGACACTGAAATTCAATCTGTCCCCAGAGCCCATATGCTGAATGGTACGTGTTAGCTGCTTACCATCATTTAAAGGTATAGGAAACAGCCTGTTATCTCTGATTCCAACAGATAAAGCAAGGCCTAAGGAAACAGACTCTGGCTCAATGCAAAGAAGACCCTTCAAATGTCCTGAGATGGAGCAGGTGATTCAGTGGGGAGGAAACCTCAGCATGAGCGTGCGTTCAAGTAGGAGCCAGGTCACTTGGCCAAGGTTTCAGTGAGGATTCCACAAGGGGGTAAGAGCAGAAGGCCTCCAAGATTCTTTCCCCCTCTTGATTGTGTTGTGGTTCTCTCTAGGACGATTGATGTAGGTCAGCAAGAGGCAGAATAGGACCTGGAAGGGAAGGAGGTGATTTTCTAAGTACTTTACATATGGCAAATTATCTGACTTTCAAAATAGCTGTATGATACCACAAATGTCATCATTTCCATTCTACACATGCAAAAACTGAGGCATGCTGGGCACAGTGGCCTATTTCTGTAATTCCAGCTACTCAAGAGGCTGAGATAGAAGACTCTGGAGTTTGAAGCCAGCCTGGGCAAAATAGTGAGACCCCTTCTTAAAAACAAAACAGCTGAGGTATGGAGTGACCACATACTTCATCCAGTTATGCAACTATTAAGTATTGGAGCCAAGATTTGGATTTAGGGAGTCTGATTCTAGAGCTTGTGCTCTTACTCACTACCATATGAGAATCTCTTCAGAGGGGGATATAACTGAAAAGCTTTTATTTTCCCCTGCTTTCCCAGGGAAAAGTATTTTTAAGTGGTTTTTATTGGTGGATTATAATTATACATAATAGTGGGATTCATTGTGACAAATCTGTACATTCACTTAACATAATTCAACCAATTTCATTCCCTAGTATCTTCTCTTTCCCTCATCTCGTCCCCTCCCTCAGTTCGATCGCCTTCTTCTACTCTACTGAGCTTCCCGCTATTATTTTTATTTTTATTATTTTTTAAAAATATTTATTTTTTAGGTGCAGATGGACATAAATGCCTTTATTTTTATGTGGTGCTGAGGATTGAACCCGGGTCCTGCCCATGCTAGGTGAGCGCTCTACGGCTGAGTCACAATCCCAGCCCCCCCCCCGCCAATTTTTATATTAGTACATTATAATTATACATAAAGGTTGGATTCATTGTGATACATTTGTAGATGGACACAGCATAACTTGGTTGATCTCGTTCTCCAGTACCTCCTCTTACCTTCTCCTTCTCCTTCCCTCTCAGTCCCCTTCCTGTACTCTATTCCCACTGAGATTTTTGATGGTCCCCTTCCTGCATGGCAAATCACTTTACTACTAGAAGTTAATGATAGCAGCTGCCAATATAATATTCTCACTTTGTCAGATGACAATTTATAGAGGCTGATTCTTCTGCTTCAGAAACAGGTTTCAAGGTAGGGGGTTCCCAAATGCCCCATAAACTCCTACAGACTAATCAAGCCGCTCCGACTGTGTTCATTCTCAGAAGTCCCATCTGAAGGTATAAACAATAATGTCCTACTCATAATATATGTCTGGTTCCTGTTTAAGCATCATTTCCGCTATGAGAACCACTGGATTTCTGAGCTGCGTCATATCAGTGGTTTCTCTGTGTTAATTTCCCTGATGGGTAAAGTGGAAATTGATGACAGTAAGGACTATACTTGACACACAGTAGGGACTTCATATATGTTTTCCCAGTAAATATGATCAGGCTCTTTAAGAGTAAGAACTTTGTCTTAGGTTGGGATTTTTTGACTTTGGGGATCAGGGATATCAAGGTAATTTATTTTCTTTTTTGGTGTTTCTTAGCTTCTGACAGTAAGTACTCAGTCCTATTTGATCTTCCCCACCCTCTGTACCTCCCCCAGACATTTCTGCTTTCAGCAACTAGATAAACAAAAATCAGAGCATCTCCTCAAATGCATTTCATTCCCAAGTGGAAAAAATCTTCGTAAGAAAAACTGTTCTTGTTATTTAACCAAACACTGTGTTCTCAGTCTGTGATCCTTCCATATCCATTTTTCCTCCATATTCAAACAAAGCATCACCAGCCCAGTGAGGACCCAGAGCATGAATTACTAAGTGGTTGATTCACTCCATAGATAAGTATACAGGCTTTTGTGTCTAAGGAGACTGCTTGATTCATTGTGCACAAGGACAGAGTGTTCCTTAGTTGGCTTATTTACCGTGTGTTTTAATTAGCTGCAGGCCTCTCATGGCAATCACTGTTCCAAAGGTAGAGTGATTGTTTTAATGATGGCTTGAGTGAGAGCTTTGTCACTCATTCCACACTCCCCTGCCACCATTTCTGCTCGACTGAGCTCTGTAATGCAATATGGCAAAACTGACATCCTTGAAGTGGGTGGGTGGCCCCAGAGTCACTGGATGGTGGGCTCTTTAAGAGCGAGAAAGTTGTCTTAAAGAGTTCTTGGAGGGGGCTGGGGTTGTGGCTCAGCGGTAGAGTGCTTGACTAGCATGCATGAGGCCCTGGGTTCAATCCTCAGCACCACATAAAACAAATAAATAAAATAAAGATATTGTGTCCAACTACAACTAAAAAAAGGAGTTCTTGGGGATGAATTGCTCCAGCTTCTTTAATTCTTTTTTAATGCAAGTTCTTTCACTTGCTTTGGGAATTGGTCAATCTCAGCCTGGCCTGGCCTGCCCTGCTTCCCAGTGTGGACAAGGCATTCTAGCCTTTGTGCCCTGGAGGCGTTGGACAGTGCCTGCACCCAGGAGGAGCTTAGGAAATGCTGACTGAACTATTCAGCTGAGGCCCAGTCAAAAGGCGCATGTCCTTGTCACCCTCTCTCTTCCCACATATGGTCAGTCTCCAAATCCTGTGGGGTCTCTCTTGTAATGTTCAAAATATTGAACCAACCTTACAGCATGGGAATCAATGAATCAGGATCCTGAAAGGATCCCTCCTTGGGCAGACATTAACTCTTTATTTCCTTTTACACTCAGGCGGACTGAGGGAAGGGATGTTTGAGGGAGGGGAACTGGAGCAGGGATTATTTACTAACTGGAAGTATTTATATTTGTAACGGCGGTACAGCTGTGCTCATAATACCTGCCAATGCTATCTATCTAATTCCCTCAAAGTTATCCAATACAATGCAGCCAGACTTATTTTTTTCCCCAAAATGAAATGTTGCTTTTTTTCTCCCAGATAAATATAATTGCTATAGAAGATAATAAAGTGAGCTGGGAAGATAGTAGCTGCATTATAGTTTTAAAAATGGATCTGAATCCCCAAATAAAACCAGAGCCAACTAGATGGCTAAACCAAAACCCAGGCAGCATATTGACAACAAAGCAGGTGACAAGAACCCCAAGTCCAAGGATGACATTAGCATCTGGCAGGGAAAAGCAGGGGGAGTGGGTAGTGGGGCTTCTGATGGGTCTGAGAATGGGAGAATACCAAAGGGGTCCACGGGCATTCACTGAGAAGAATGGTAGGCTGGTGTGAGAACAGGAGTTGTAACAACCAGAGGAGGTTTCCAGCTCCAGAGGCGAGTGAATGGAAGGGGTTCGAGATGAGGGCAAGGGTGCAGCCCATCCCCAATGAAGTCTGCAAACTGACCAGCTAGGAGTCCCTTCCAGGACAGGGTTCAACTTCAGAGAGAAACTGGAAGTGGGTGATAGTAGGAGGGGGACAGAGGGGAAGCGAGAGGAAGTTCAGATACCAACCATGGAAGGAGAGAAGGCAAAAAACATGTCAGAAAGCAAGCTGCCATATATATATTTTTAAAACTCTTCATATAAACATCAGAAAGAGGGAGTTCTAGAAAGTGGGAAAAGCTACCTTGGGTCATGCTTCTTCCTGAAAAGTCAGGAAAATCAATTTTCCGTAAAAATAAGCAATAAGAACTATCCAGATCAAACCCTACACAGAGCTATTTTAAGGAAAAAGATAAATGGAACAGAATAACAGCTGTGCAGCAGTAAAGTCACACCAGAAAGATAAGCCCAAACTATGACCTTCCATTTAAGACAGCCAAAAGGTACAAGGAAAATGAGAGAAGGTATAAAGGAATAACTTGAATCCAATTAGAAGAAAGTTTGAAAGTGGGGTGCTAGAATTTAGGAAAGAGTGGGGAATAAATGAAGTCTATATAAATGAAGAATAAAAACAAATGCAAGAGGTAAGTCATTAAGAAAAACAGAAGGTCAAAAGGGAGGATTTTTATAAGTCAAAAAGAATTAGGAAGAATCTAAAATTTTCAAGAGAAAGCGACAAATGCTAAAGATAGGAAAAGAAGATTCAACATTCAGGCAATAGATTCCTGTTTGCCCTGAAGGCAAAAACTGAAGGAAGGGAACAAAACACAAACGATTCCAGAAAAATCTCCTGAAATTAAAAAAAAAAAAAAGATTTGAAACTGCAGATGAAAAGAATATGGTGCACACTTTGGAATGTTATATCATAACTACCATCACTTATAGGCATTTCCTTATAAAAGTATGGTGTTTTTATTTTTTTTAATTTTTTTTCTCCTGCAGATTTTACATGTATGTATGTATGTATGTATGTATTTATTTATTTTATTGGTTGTTCAAAACATTACAAAGCTCTTGACATCATATTTCATACATTTGATTCAAGTGGGTTATGAACTCCCATTTTTAAAGTATGGTGTTTTTAAAAGAGAAATACTTCTTTTGAGCATGGAAGCAAAACAGCAATAAAAATTATATTAACTTCAGATTTTTGAGAGCGTAGATTTACCCCAAAAGAAAATAGAGTGACATATTTAACATATTTAAGATACTCAAGGATGGGAAATGTGAGCCAGGAATTTTATATCCAATAAATCTGACTTTCAAATATTTAAGTATTTTATCTACCAACTGTTATCAACAGAGAAACTGTTATCAAAATGTAAGAACTCAGAGAGTGTTGTTCCCATGACCCCTTCCAGAGGATTCTACTTAAGAACAAGCTTTGGACAAGAGAAACTGGTGGTGAGAACTAAAAATACAGGTGTTTTTGCATTATGACTAAATGGTTGGCCAGGTGTGGTGGTACATGGCTGTAATCCCAGCGACTCTGAGGCAGAAGCAGGAGGATTACAAGTTCAAGGTCAGCCTCAGGAAATAAGCAAGACCCTGTCCCAAAATAAAAAATAAAAAGGGCTGGGGGATGTGCTCAGTGGTTAAGTGCCCCTGGGTTCAATCCATGGTATCAAAAAAGAAAAAAGAAAAAGAAAAAATGTTTGTTCAAATGAAGAGGGTATCATATATACATGATATAGGGCTATATAATCAGATAATGTAGATATAATAGAATTATTTAAAATGAGGGAGCAAAATGGGGAGATTAAATGTAAAATATTCTTAAATATTCTCATGTTTAGTAGTATTCCTATTCTGGTACAGTAGTGGAGTAAAGTAAATGAGTAATTGCAGGATATTCTAATTCTATCATCACCTGTGTTCTTAAGAGCCAAGATTTTATTTGGGAGAAAGAAGAAATGCTTATAATACAGAAGAGGTTAAATATAAACAAATATACCTGAGTTGGAACTATTAGTATGATATATATCATATGAGACTACATATATCAGTGTCATGTAAGACCATGTGTATGTGTAAATATATAGATGGATAATTAAAATAATATAGTTTATAGACTATATACAAATAGTTTTGCGCATATATATATATATATATATATATATATATATATATATATATTTGTAGTTTTAATTCTGTCCCCTGAAGAGGCCTAACATTTCTGACCAAGGTAGCAACTAGAACATCTATAGTACCAAGATTGTGGTCTGGAAATATAATTTACCATGAAAAGAAATTAAGCCTTCTTGGAGAAATGCTGAGTTCTCAAAGAAGTGGCTAGTTCATATTTGGGATAAAAAATGTACAAGATGCATTTAGAGCATTTTTTTTTTTTTGGTACCAGGGATTGAACCCAGGAGTGCCTGGGGATGAGTCACATCCCAGCCCTTTTTTTAAAATATTTTTATTTAGAGACAGAATCTCAATAAGTTGCTTAGGCCCTTACTAAGTTGCTGAGGCTGGCTTAGAACCTGGGATCCTCCTGTCTCAGCCTCCATAGCCTCTGGGATTATAGACAAGTGTCACAGTGCCCAGCTTATTTAGAACATTTTGTCATACCCAATGGGAAGGAAAGTATCAAACACTGTGGGGGACATAGCAAAAAACCCTCAGAAGTCATGCTGAAGAGGCGCTTACTAGTCAATACCAGGATAATTTGAACATTTAGGAAAGATAATAATTGCAAAGGATTGAAATATATCAAAAAATGTTTAAATTCATGAATTCATACAAATAATTGATCACTCAGGGAATCGATTCATTATCTTTAAAACTGTCAAAGAAAGGAATAGAATCAAACTTCTGTCTTGCCTTTTCTGTGTAAAGTACAGAGGACAGAGGGACCAGTTAATGTGCACCATAAAACTGCAATCAGCCAAAACCAGCTTACAGGAACTGCCTTGGGTACTTTAACAGAAACAGGAAGACAAAATATTGGAAGGGAAACTGATAAATTAAAAGATATTAACATATCAAATTATTTTAAAATGGATAAGACATCTTGAAATGCACACTCAATTGACACAAATATAAAGAATTGTAAGGAAGTTTGCACTATAAAAATCAGCCTGAGTCACATCCCATTGGCTCAGGAGCTGAAGCAGGAGGATGGAGAGTTCAAAGCCAGCCTCAGCAATGGTGAGGATCTAAGCAATTCAGTGAGACCCAGTCTCTACATAAAAATACAAAAAACAAAACAAAACAAAATTTAAAAAAAAAAACAGGCTAATGTTTACTTCTGTGAAGAGGAAAGAGGATGGGGCACAAGAAGAATTTCCTGGTTATTTGGCAAGGTGATTTTTTTTATTTGGGTGACCATTGCAAGGGTGGTCATCTGAGTAATTCCATAAGTTGCACATTTATATTTTATATGTGTTTTTAAACTTTAACTTTTTAAAATTTTTTTAAAAAAATATTTTATTATTTTTTTAGGTGTAGATGGACACAACACAATGGCTTTATTTTTATGTGGTGCTGAGGATTGAACCCGGGTCCCGCCCATGCTAGGGGAGCGCTCCACCGCTGAGCCACAATCCCAGCTCTTTAACTTCTTAAAAAATGTTTTTAGTTGTTGATGGACCTTTATTTTATTTATTTAAATGCACTGCTGAGAATTGAACATAGTACTTCACATATGCTAGGCAAAAGTGTTCTACCACTGAGCTACAACCCCAGAGAGAGAGAGAGAGAGAAGAGAATCTTTTTTTGTAGATGGACACAACACAATGCCTTTATTTTTATGTGGTGCTGAGAATCGAACCTGGATAGCGCCTGTGCTAGGCAAGCACTCTACTACTGAGCCACAATCCCACCCCCCCAACCTTTAACTTAAAAAAGAAAATTTATTGTAGGTGGACACACAATATCTTTATTTATTTTTATACGGTGCTGAGAATCAAACCCATTGCCTCACACATGTGAGGCAAGCGCTTTACCACTGAGCTACAGCCCCGGAGCCGAAGCTTTAACTTTTAAAGAGCTTAAAAATGATACTGAGATATTTTAAGTTCTCCCCTTAATTCTCTGTTCCTACTTAAATATCGTTACGATTTAGGTGTTTGCCTTTCCAAACTTTTTAATGTATATATAAGCATGTATGATATATAGGTTTTACTAAATGAGATTGAACTGTAGGAGCAATTTTGAAACCATCCTTTTCAGTCAGCAATTTATCAAAGACATCTTTCCATGACGAATTATATAGAGCGATGAAATTAATTTATGATAAAATGTAATTATTTTAAAAGAAAAATATCTGTTTCTTGCTAAAAAAAATTCACGCAATACAGAAAAGTAACAAGGGATAAAAGCACCTATTCCTGAAAAATCTCGTGACCCAGAAATGCTTATTATTGTGCAAAGGCTTAGTTTGCTCAGCATACTACAGAAGCCAATTAGCGGAGAGGAAAGGTGGTAGTAGAAAAAGAACTTTATTACAACGAGCAAGCTGATCAGAATGTGGCAAGGATTCTCATCCTAAAGAGCCATCCTGCCTGGAGGTTGATTTAGGGTAGTTTATATAACAGATGGGGGATCCCAGACTAGGGACCTTTCTCACAGGAGGAGGTTTGTGGCCAAATGATGCGTATCTAATTTCCGGTCATGAGATGCTTTTCACTTGTGCAAATCTCAAGAACAAAGCTCATTATTTCCTTGGGCTAGTCTTGTTACTAATAGTCTGCCCACATGCAAGCTGCTGGCATATAACACAGTGAACAGGTTAGAGGCTTTCTTGCTGATCACTGCTTACAGACTCACCATACTGAAAGAAAACGTGCTTCACCTTGATTATTGTGGAAGACAAGGATCAAGGTGAACTTAAATAGGGAATTGGGCTTGAGATCTGGCTTCAATGCTCAGCTTCACGAGTGTTGACATAATTCTAGAAGTCTATGTGTAAAAATAAGACAGGAGGAGAAATAGTTTTATGACCACCAAGGTTATTATTTTTTAAAAAAATATTTATTTTTTAATTGGAGGTGGACACAATATCTTTATTTCATTTTTATGTGGTGCTGAGGATCGAACCCAGTGCCTCACGCGTACTAAGCGAGAGCACTCTACCACTGAGCCACAATCCCAGCCCAACCAAGGTTATTTTTAACTAAACTAGTGAATTTAAATTTGTTTTATGGAAGAAAATAATCTATAATTAAAGGTAATAATTCAGTTTTGGATAATTTTTTCCCCACACCATGAATAAAGTTATTTATAAGACATTCCCAAGGCTAAGGAAAAATGTCATGGAATTTTGAAGAGGGTGAAGTATTTCTTTCCATTGAAGTTTCAGTTTTAGGTGATTATAACAGGTTTGCTCCAGGTAGGAGATGAGGGAATTAACTCCCATACCTCCTCCCACTCTCCTCCTACCTCCTAATTTTAAAAATCTTTCTATTATTTACTCTGTCAGGATTCATAACATTTTCATTTTGTCCCACAGCTAAACTTCCATCTGTTGTTTGGTCTTAGTTCTGTTTATTAGCTGATTTATCATTGTCTTCAGCACTTTTTCCTCTTGTTGTCTTGCTGCCTGCCATAGTTTGAAAACCCCCAAGGCCCATGTGTGAGAGCTTGGTGTCAGCCTGGGGGCACTGTTGGAGGTGGTGTAAACTTGAGGTGGTGGAAGGCCTAGTGGGAGGCAGTTCCATGATGTGGGTGAGTTTTGCTCCTGAAGGGGATATTGGAACCATAGCCCCTTCCTCTCTCTGATTCCCTGAAAGACCTCCTCTGCCCCACACTTGCACCATGATATGTAGTACTGCCAAAGGCTTAAAGCCACAGGGCCAAGTGACCCCGTGGACTGGAATCTCTGAAACTATGAGCCATCATAAATCTCTTATCCTTATAAATTGTTAATCTCAGGTATTCTGTCATAGTAACAAATAGCTGACTAACATATTTCCCTTTCTAAATTCTTTTTAAAAAAATTCCTACCTTGCTTCTGATTGGCTGGACTTTTCTTTACAAGGACATGTGCGTATTTTACGCCCCCGAGTTCTTTCATGTTTGAGATTATCTCCCTGTGGCTATTTTCAATATTCTTAGGTCACATTGCTTCTCTCCAAGCTCTATAGACATTTTTTCTGTTGTTTTCCAGCATTAAGGTTATTTGCACATTTGTATCCAGCTTGATTCCACCCCTACCAACCCCACCTCCATGGATGATATATCTGTTCTGCACAGATGTCTAAATAATTATTTTTACTTGAAAATAAGTAACCCAATTAGGCTTTGTCTTGAAGTTTGTTCAAAGTCAGGTTTTTTTTTTTTTTTTTGGCAAATAATATAAATTGTCCTTTGAAGATTCAGTTCTTCTTTTATTTCAGGAAAAATGTATTACATGTCTAAATGCATATTTTATTGCATTTATTGGACTGTCTACATCAATTAGAGACACCAATTATCCTTATGTTTGATTATCTTTTGGTCCTCTTATTATATTCTTATTATCTTTTCCCTAATTGCTTTATTCCCTCTGTGTTTTCCCTTTGTGTTTGCCATAATTATCTCAAGCCTTTTATAATGCCATTAATTCAATTTTCAGTCATGTCTTTCCTGTTATTTGGCTTTTGTAATGTATGTATTAGCTCTATAATGGTGTTGTTTCAATTTTTTATTCATTTCCTTAGCTCTAAAGTCTCCTTTTTACTCTTCCTTGACCATTTTATTATTGCAATTTTGAGGTCTTATTTTCTCAGGTTCATATTCTTTTTTAAAAAAGATTTTTTAAACCTTTATTTTATTTATTTATTTATATGTGGTCCTGAGGATCGAACCCAGTGTCTCACACATGCTAGGCAAGAGCTCTACCACTGCGCTATAACCCCACCCCTTCAGGTTCATATTCTTTTTTATGTTTTTGTAGTGCAAAGTTTTATTTGAGGGGGTGGGTACTGGGGATTGAATTCAGAGGCACTTTGATGATTGAGCCACATCTCCAGTCCTATTTTGTATGTTAGAGACAGGGTCTCACTGAGTTGCTTAGCACCTTGCTGTTGCTGAGGCTGGTTTTGAACTTCTCATCCTCCTGCCTCAGCCTCTAGAGCCGCTGGGATTACAGGCATGTGACACCCTGCCTGGCTTGTGGGCTTCCTACTTTGCGGGATTATGTTTTCTTCCAGACTGGTTTCTTCATAAATAGTTCATACTTTATCTTCCTTTCTCTCCATTTCACATTTTTTTTTTTGCCCTATCACATTTACATGGTCACCATCTAATTTCTTTTCATCTTACTCTTGTTTTGTGGGGACAGCTCTAATCAGAGCTTTAGATAATTGCCAAACAGTGTGGATGAAATCTCTTTGCCTTTTCCCACACACTTAGGATAAGTTTATTGTCCCCTCTCCAAGTTTTAATTTTTGTTTATTACATCAGGTGTTAGGAGAATCTGTGATCATATATTACTCTGCTATATTTATCCTGAAATCTTAGGATGAGTAAAAAATTTTTTTTTAATTTTTTTTTTTTAAACTGTGCTGGGACACAGTTCTTTTTTTTTTTTTTTTTTTTTTTTCAGAAAGAGTGAGAGAGACAGAGAGTGAGGGAGAGAGAGAGAGAATTTTAATATTTATTTTTTAGTTTTCGGTGGACACAACATCTTTGTTTGTATGTGGTGCTGAGGATCGAACCCGGGCCGCACGCATGCCAGGCGAGCGCGCTACCGCTTGAGCCACATCCCCAGCCCCAGAGTAAAAATTTTAAATCATATCCTGCCACATCTTTCTTAGAATTATTCAGTGTTTTTTATAGCTTTTAGGAAAAAATGTCTAAACTTCTTACCTTACACCCAAGATCATTCTCCCCTCCCTCTCTAGCCTCAGTGTCCCATCACTCTTTGCCATATTTGCTGATTTATTGCAGTAATATTTTTGCTGAGCCTAGATCCGACCTCAGAATCCTTCTCAACAGAGGGCTTCAGGTGCCTAGTGGCCCTCTGGACTATGGTTAAATCCCACTCATCTTTTAAAACTTAGTTCTAGCATTCTCTTCTTTGGGATGCATACTCAGATGCCCATCCCTTTCTTGCCTTATGTCATATATTTCAGACATCATCTTTCTGTGCTTTTCTGTAGTGGCATTTACCATACTTAACTGTAATTGTCTTTTATAATAGATGCAGTGGGTTTTGGAGCCAGACTACTTGGGTTCAGAACTCTTCTCTGCCATTTGTTATCTGTATGAACTTGGATGACATTGTGTAAACTTTATGTGATTTTTTTTTCCTTATGAGAATTAAATAGGCTAATGCATGTAAAGTTTTCATTGAGCATATGCTCAATCAATATTACTTATTGTTTATTAAAAAAGGCCACGAACCACCTACTTTACAATCCGAGAGCTGTCCATGGTGCTAAAACAGTGCTTCCACTGGGACAATTTTGCCACTGTTTGTCATGCATTCAGCCCCATTCGGGGTAAATACATGACTATGTCTTTCCAGCTTTGGCAGTGGCTATAGAAAATGTTTCTTCCTTCACACTGCCATAACCATCACCCTGGTTCTGGCTTTAATATTTCATCAGCAACATTTTATGTGACTGAGGTTGGCTTCCTAGCTTATCTCCCTACCTCTGGACCATTTGATCTACTGTGCCCACATTGTCATTCTTCAAATCTTTCTCCTTATATTATGTCCCTAACTATTAGCTAACAAGAGAATTTCAACAGTGAGAACAACTCAAATGGCAACATAAACAGTCATTAAGTAATAATGTATCAATGATATGTGGTTTTGTTTTGGTTCTAGAGGTTGAACTCAAAGATGCTTTACCACTGATCCATATCCCCAGTCCCTTTTATTATTTTGAGACAGGGTTTGTTTCAAATTTGTTTCACCAATTTGTTTAGGGCTTCACTAAATTGCTGACTGGCCTTTAGCTCTCAGTTCTCCTGCTTCAACCTCCTGAATTGCTGAGATTACAAGTGTGTGCCACCACACCTGGCAAGATGTGTATAGTAAACAGCCAAGAATGGTAATTGTTAAGGCTTTGAAAAAACATGGAAAGCCACATATTGAGGGAAATGGCAGCCTACAATATAGTTTGAACATATTTATTAAATGTGTTTGGAGCATACCTCTTTTGTAATAGGCTCTGGAGATGTGAGAATTATGATAGTTCCTTCTTTAAAGGAGCTAATAGTTCAGCAAAAGAGATGGCCAGACAAACAGATTGCAAAAAGACATGTGTGTAGACAAAGACTAGGAAACAGTATGGAAATAAGTATGTGAACATTGTTGGGGTAGAATGTAGGTGAGTTTTGTCTTTTAAAAATATCCATTAAGGGGCAAACCATGGCACAGACCTTCAGAGGAGAGAGCAGAACCACAATTCTCTGACAAATGCCACATGAGCTGTAGGTAAGCTCTTTCTACTCCACCCTGCTTCTTCAACCCCCTCCCATAAAGAAGGACTGATGGAATGCCCAGCCCCTGAATTGTGGTTCAGGGAAGTCAAACAGGCCCCTTGACAAGGGCAAGAGGAAAAGAAATGGCATAGCAGTCATGTGGATCTTCTACACCAAAATAAGTGACCATAATATCTTTAAGAACTGTAATATATCACTAAAAATGTAGGGAATGTGCACAATGGTCCTCTGCTGAGCATCTCCAGCCCCTCATTAATGGGCTTACCTTACTAATCATGTGTCTCAGGAGCACCTCAGAGCTGGCTTCTGCTGGAACCACCTCCACATTGTTGCTCATTTCTTTAAGAAAAATATTCTTCACTCATCTAGTTCTAACCTTGTAAGTCTTTTCAAGCTAAGGATTCATCTTCTTTAAGGACCCCTTCTTAGTTCATTCTATTTTAGAATAATTCCTGAAAGTCAGTTTTACTGGATATAAAATTCTTGGCTCATATTTCCATGAAGAAATTTCAGAGTGAGAAGAGTCTGTGATATATCATCATTCATCTGTCATTGGTTAATCTCTTGGGCTCTGGAGTCAGACAGATTTGGGTTAGATCCATGCAACCTTTGGCAAGTTATTTAAGATTGATGTATTTTAGTTGCTAAATGTTTCATAATCCTTTATAGAGGAAATACTAACAGCTATCTTGTAGGGTTTTGGAAGATGAAACAGATACATGTAAAATGGCTTGTCGTAGTGCCTAGAACATAAAAGTGCTCAACACATGTAGCTGTGATAAACATTCCTTGAAATTATTCTTAATCTGTTTCAGGGAAACATAAATTGATTCAACCATTAATGTATTTCCATCTCCCACCATAGTTGGTATTAATAGATCCCTTCTGAATGATTCTAATTTAAGAATATGGCAGAGATAAACAATATTTCATTACTAATGCATTTCTAAATGGAGGATAACAAACTGGTAAGAAATTATGCTAATTGGCTATATTTCTTATCAACAAACAGCTGAACAACTTATTCATTTTTCTTTTACTGTTTATGTGAGATTATAAACTGATTCCATTTGCTCAACTTTATTTCAAATGTCTATCTACACTTATAACTAATGAAATAAATTAGGTTGACCTGCTGATAATAGTACACTACCACATCCTATAGCATCAAAGATGGTGACCTATGAATCCAGTCTGAAGATCAATAGCTTGAAGATCACTGTTTGCAACAAGTGGAGATACTATTACAACTAAAAAAGGGACAAACACACCATGTTCTTAAAAATTATGGTTTTTCAAGGAAACAACATATCTGAATTTAAAAGGCTAATAGGGGTATGATAGCATGAAACAGAGAAAACTATCATTAAAACATGGGAGATTCTTAAAACATATGAAACCAAAGGCCCCTCCCCATGCCTGTTCCCCAAAGGAAAATCTGATTCAATCTAGTTTTACTTTTAAATTAGTTTTTCATGTTAGTAATGGCATTGGAAATATGAGAATTTCTCTAGATGGGTAGTGTGAATGTATTCCAATAGCAACTGTTGTGTTGTCTGACATTTATTTGGTATAGTTGAATAATTGTTTTTGTTTCTGAAGAAAGTTTAAAAATTATTTAGGCTAATGCTTGAAGATTACACTAACAATTGCTCAATTGAAAGTGATCCCCCCCCCAAAAAAAAACCTAGGGGTCTTACTGTGTCTTTAATCTAATTGATAGTAATTTCTATCAATTAGATAAGGTGCTGCATTTACAAATCAAAGAATGTTAGTTAAGGAGGAGAAGAGCAGTGTTGTAGAAAATAGCATAAACTGGGGTTAAAACAAGGGGCTTTTGGAAGACATTATATAAACCAATGAAGTAATAAGCATTTTTTCTCCATGTTGACTTTCCACAGAGCTAAGCACAAAATACACTGTAAATCTTGAACTTAAACTTCTGGACAGGCCCTTAATGCATCTATTTAGTCTAAGTTTTCATTTTACAGATGAGGAAACTAAGTCCCAGAGATGGGAAATGACTGTTCTGATCTGTGTTTTTACCTCCAATAACATCTCTCTACTGCTGCACCTTTGATAAAAAACAGCATTGTAGCGGAGCAAAGCATAGCATTAGGTGAGTGGGCTGCCTGAGTTGAAACCTAGGCTGTGCCAATAACAAGCTGTGCAACCTTGGACAAATTACCTATCATCTCCGAGCCTCAGTATCTTCCTCTGAAAAAAACATAAAATTATAATAGATATACTTCATACGTTGTGTGGGTTGCAAGTGATAACACAAGTAAAGCACACAACTCACAAGTAAATACACTTAGGGATGGGGTTGTGGCTCAGTAGTAGAGTGTTCACTTAGCACTCATGAGGCACTGGGTTTGATCCTCAGCACCAATAAAAATAAAATAAAGGTTATTGTGTCCACCTACAACTAAAAAAAAATTTAAAAAGTAAATACACTTAGAAATGTTGTTATTATTCTCCAACAGGCAAAACACCAAATAAAAATCCTAAGATTCATATCAAGGGAGGAATAAACCCACTGTAGGCAGATCATAAAAGAAAGTAAAAAGGAATATAGCAGGCTTTATTAATTTTTTTTATCGTCCTCCCTCATATCAGTCGCTCCTCCCCTTATCTGTGCTATTAGACACCAAAGAGAAATTCAGACAAGATGTTTTTATTCATTAGACCATAGGTACTCATTTCGTGTAATACTATGGTCTCTGTGGTGCTGCTGACTCTTTATCAATGTTGGAAAATGATAACGGTATTTCTTTGACAGTGGTGATAAAGGCTGATCAGCCAGAATAATTGGCAGCCAGGTAATGCAAAAGCTAAGGCTTTCTTTAGAAGTGTTTACCAAGCCTTCGCTCGGTGTTTACCAAGCCCACTGCTGTCTGCCTGCTAACCTGTCACAGCCGGCCTTGAAAGGCAAGCGTCCTTATATTCATTACAAAGGATCCTTTGGCAAACAAGGACGGAAGTTTATATTTATTTGTATATTTTCCTACACAGAATCCAGACTGTCTTGAATTCTGCGCCCTTTGCGTTACTTTGTTCAGCACTCAAAGCAGAGAAAGGGCAGGTTTCTTCCCAAAGACTCTCACTCACCATCCTGCCCTTTTTCTTGTGGATTTGGATCCTAGACTCTCCTAGCTCAAAAATGTGTAGCGTTTACATGACCAGCAAGAGTATATCCCCCAACTCCAGCATCTTTTCCTCCAAAAGCATTAGCACTTGGGGATGAACTTTCCACGTGGTTTAGAGGAGTGGGTGGGAGTGGGGAGGAGTTTGTGATGAGAAATCTTCGCACGCAGGATTTGCCAGACAGACCTGTGGGTTTTGCAGGAGTGGAGGTGCGGGCCCCTTTTCTGCTGAGAGCTTTTGCTTAACGGGAACAAGTTGTCTGTTTCGTGTGATTCTTTCCTCCTGCCCTGGGTCAATTCGGGATTAACTCTCACCCCAACCTATCCCCCAAAACCTTACGAATGCTCAGGACTTCCAAAACACAATCGCAGAATCTTCAGAGTAGGGACGAGCACTGATGGGCGGGCCACTTTCTCCTCCAGCGGGGGAAAAAGTTCTCTGGAGGTGGTGAGAAGCCCCACCTTGCTCTGAGCCGGTGCCTCTCGCTCCTCAAACTTGGCTCCCCGCAGCTGGGCCCAACGTTCAGCTCTAACTTTTTAGGGCTCAGCGGTGCGGGCCTCGGGGAACCCAGGTGCAGCGGGAACTCGAGGGAGAGGAAAGAAGGACTGGGCGCCCCGAGAAGGGCGCGCAGGGTCCCGGCCCCGCGCCGCCGCCGCAGCCCCTGCGCGCCCCCGCCCGCCCCGCCCCTGCCCGCTCGGCGGCCGCGGCGCACGCGTGTGCGCGCGGAGGAGCGCGGAGGAGCGCGGAGCTCCGGACCGGTCGCCCGCCGCCGCCCGCCTGTTCATCTCCTCCGCGTCGCCGCCGCGCCCGACCCGGACGTCCCAGCACCATGCGGAGGGTGAGTGCGCCGTCGCAGACTCGCGCGAGGGGCAGGTGGCGAGCGGTCGACCCGCGTTGGAGCGCGTCCCTCCCCGCCCGCCGGCGGGAGAGCTCGCAGGGAAGCCGGGCGGGAAGGGCTGAGGGTGAGGCGGGGCCGCGCGGGGCCCCACGCCGGCGGGAAGCGGGCACCCCAGGGATGGCGTGGGAGAGAGGGGCCCCCCGGGGGGCCTCCCGCCTCGGTTGCGCCCGTGCCTTGGCCATCGGGGCCGGGGTTACTGCGCCCATGCCGCGCCTCCGGCTTCTAGGGGAGCCCTTTCCTCGGTTCTTCGCACGCCCCTCTGTCTGTTTAGAGGCTGCGCGCTGCTGCTCCGCACCCCGCTTTTTCCTGGGAAGCCTCGGAAACTTTGCGGGCGTCTCTTGGCCTCCCTTGGCACCTACCCAGAAGGGGCGGGTGGGAAGGGTAAGCCCAAGAAGGTCAGGAGGACCCGCAGGGGCGGGGACGGTGGGTGTAGACTGGGGGGTCCTCGCGGGTCGCCTCCAGGAATGTCCTCCTGAGAATCCTTGGGCGCAGCGAGCGGCAACTCGCGCGGAGTTCCCGAGGGGTGCCCGGCACGTGGCTGGGGGGTGGCCCTGGGGTGCAGCCGCCACTTCCCTGCAGCAGGTGTGAGGGGCCCTGCGCTCACCCTCCCTTGCAGCCAGAGTTCTCAGTGGGAAAACGAAAATAAAAGGCTCAGCTGCGGGGTTTAGTCCACCTTAAGGACAGCCCGGGAGCACGCAGGGCCTAGTGCAGCTGCATCTTACCTCTCTGGGCCAGCTAATTTACATAGGTGTTAGTGCCTTCGGAGGTTACCAGTCCTGTTGGGTTTTAACTTTGGGGTGGACACTTAATCAGATGCAGGATATTGGCACTTAGAGTGTGGAAGAGTCGTGAAAGAAACTTAAGGAAGGCTATTCAGCACTCTTGAAGGACCCAAGGCCAACTCTGATGAGTTTAGATGCGAAAGAAGGGGTGGGTGGGTGTTTCCCGAAGACACAAGACTGAGAAGCAATGGGAAAAACGGAGTAAGGCTGTTTCCCAGACAGAGCTCATTCATTTATTTTATTTGGAGTTTGGGATTGGCATGTGTAAGGTTTGCATTTGCCTGTTATTTTGGTGACCTGAAGCAGCCCCTCCAACCATTTCTGCCTCGCAGTTGCTAGGTTGCTTCAAAAGGAATACAGGTCTTTTTGTTGGTGCATGGAATTAAATCTTACGTGTGTGTGTGTGTGTGTGTGTGAGAGAGAGAGAGAGAGAGAGAGAGAGAGAGAGAGAGAGAGACATTGATAGATATTTGGAGGGTGTAGAGAGCAAGTAGGAATTGATCCCAATTTCCTCTGGAAAAGGCTGTTGAGCTGATATGGAAATTTACCTGACTTACCTTTGGAATGAGTCCAAATCTTCTCAGGTGTTTCTGGGGTGAACAGGATTCCAGCCAGGTTGCGCAGCTATTTGGCATGCCTGACATTGGTGGAACCGTGGAAATGGAAACTGGCCTTGATGGGATTATTTGTTTGAACTCCAAATTCAGGGGTCAGTAATGTCCTTTTACTCCATTGCCACCAATGTAATTAAGGAAGGAGGCAGAGATGGGATCTGTAGGCCTAAGTTGTGCGTGTTAGAGGGAGCATCAACATCTGGAGATAGAGGGCATTGACCAGAGTGTCTTAACCTGTGATTTGCATACTACCTGCCTTGAGATGGATGCTTTCACAAATGTGCATTCCCGGACCATACTTTTTGCCTTTTGAATAGGAATCTCTGGGACTGTAGCTCAGTCATCTGCATTTTATTTATTTATTTAATTTTTTTATATCTTTATTTTTATATGGTGCTGAGGATCAAACCCAGGACCTCGCACGTGCTAGGCGAGCTCTCTACTGCTGAGCCACAACCCAGCCCTATAATCTGCATTTTAAATCACCACTCACCACAGGACATATTTCAAGTACCTACTACAGACAGACACTGTTTTAACCTCTAAGTTTGCACGGTGGGGAGCACGACAACCAAGAGCCTTGTTCTCTTGGAGACTGCATTCTAGAAGAGAAATTAGATAATTAAGGTGTACACAAAAACAAATAATCTTCGTGTTGAGTGCTGCTAAGAAAATGAAGCAAGATGATAATGCAATGGAGAGTGAGTTAGGGAGGGAAGTCTTTTAGTTGTGTGGCCAGGGAAGACATTTCTGAGGAGTTGGCATTTTAACTGTGGCTCCTTGGTGAAATGAAGTCAGCTTTGTGCAGGTTTGGGAAAGAGTGTTCTAGATGCAAAGGCTCTGAGGCAGGAGCAGGTGAGTCTGTGTGAGAAGCAGAATGAGGACACCAGGGCTGGAGCACAATAAAATGTGTAGGAGTGGAGGTTGGAGAGAGGTGGAGGGCCATGTTAGCCATGGTAAGAAATCTGGATTTCAGCTAAGTGTATAGGGATGCAATTTAGAGAATTTTAAGTGGAAGAATAGAGTGGTGTGATCTAGTTTGCTTTTTTTTTTTTTTTTAAATGTCCCTGTGGCTGTTGTGTGTAGAATGGAATATGGAATGGGATGGTGGTGGAGAAGGGAAACCATCTTTGTGGGCAGGGGTTATGGAGAGATGTAGAGAGTCAGCTGAACTTGTTGATGGGAGAGGAGAGATGGGAATCCTAAGGTTGTTAATTGTTGGTGTGTGTGTGTGTGTTAGAGAAAGAAAAAGAGAAGAAAGTGGCTGGACCTCAGCTCTAAATGATAATAAAAGTAGCTTTCAGTGTATATTTATTGTGTATCTTGTTCTTTGGTACATACATTAATAAGAGTCCTGTGAAATGGCAACTGGTATCACACTTTACAGTGAGATAGTAAGCTCAGAAAGATTGAGTGTGTTTCCCTAGGCCACTCAGCTGAATGTTGGAGCTAATTTTTTTTTGCCGGGGGGATACTGGGGATTGAATATAGGGTCACTAAGCCACATCCCCAGTCCTATTTTGTATTTTATTTAGAGATAGGATGTCACTGAGTTGTTGAGCAGCTCCATTTTGTTGAACTCACAATCCTCCTGTTTCAGCCTCCCAAGCCTGTGGGATTGTAGGCATGTGCCACCATGCCTGGCTATAGCTAGAATTTGTACCCAGCTTTGCCTGACTCCAAAGCTCTGATTCTTGACATGTTCCACTGCTTACAAACTTTTTTTTCCCTGCCACAGACCATTCCTGGTTCTGGAGAAGCAGATAATTTAACAGTTTGGTTAATCATGTGGCAATCTTTCACCTGTGGTAGGTCAGTATAACTATAGAAGGAGAGCAGATTTGCTATTAGAATGAAGGATAGAAAATACCCAATGATTGGGTTTCTCTGATAGTGGTGCTGTGGTTTGTGCCCCCCACCCCATGCTCATATGTTGAATTTCTGACCCACAAGAGGCCCTCAAGAGGTGGGACCTTTGGGAGGTGATTAGTCCATGAGGGCAGAGCCCTGAGGCTTAGTGCTCTTATAAAAGATGCCCCATGGAGCTTCCTCCATCTACCCATGTGATGTCATAGGGAGAAGGCACTTATGAACCAGACAGCAGGCCCTTAGCAGGCACTGAATCTGCCAGGGCCTCCATCCTGGACTTCCCAGCTACCACACTGTTAGAAATGCACTTCTATTGTTTATAAGCTACCCAGTCTGTGGTATGTTGTTGTAGCAACCCGAATGTTCTAAGACAAGAAGCTGACAGTGCTTTGACCCTTATGTCATGAACACTGCAAGTTAATGGTTTATTCCTTATTTTTTTGAATACAAAATTAGCTCTCTCCTTTGCAGAGCCAGGAATTCAAGAGCATTGGTTGCTTTAAAAAAAACTTAACTTGTGTTAGCTGGGCATGGTGGTGCACGCCTGTAATTCTGGCTGCTCAGAAAGCTGAGGCAGGAGGATGGCAAATTCAAGGCCACTCTGGACACCCTAGTGAGATCCTGTCTCAGAGAAAAAAGGACTGTGAGTATGTATAGCTCAGTGTCAGAGCCCCTGAATTTGATCTCCAGTACTACACCCCCCACCCCCACACGCACCAAACAAAGCCTTATTTTTGTTAAGAGTTAGAAATTAGGGCTGGGGATGTGGCTCAAGCAGTAGCGCGCTCGCCTGGCATGCGTGCGGCCTGGGTTCGATCCTCAGCACCACATACAAACAAAGATGTTGTGTCCGCCGGAAAAGAGTTAGAAATTAGATGTGGAAAAATATAATAGTAGCTACTATTTAGTGAATGCTCTCTTTGTGCCAGGCATCTACTACTGTCTCCCTTCATTTTCATAACCTTTTGAGTAAAAAATTAATAGAGATATATTACACAATTTAAGATTTCAAAGATATTAAAAGGTTTACAGTGAAAATTGTGTCTCTTATTCTGTTGCAGTGGTTTCCTTCCCCAGTGTAATTGATGTTCAGTCCATTTCTTGTGTCCTTCCAAAAATTTTATATGTATGTATGTTCTGTATATGCAATTATGTTTATACTTTTTTACCCTTTTTTATGCACATGGTAGCATATAACTACACTCTTCTGAACCTTGCAACAAAAGAATTTATAGATCTGCTTGCTTTTTTCATAGTTGCATATGGGATACTTTTTGTATGGATGTATAATACTAAAATTGCTTTGTTTCTGATGTCTTGTTATTAATTAATACTACAGTAAATAAACTTATACATATCTGATGTTGCATGTGTGTGAGTATGTCTATATGATTAAATTACGGTGGAATTTCTGAGTCAAGTGATATGAAAACTTTTAAAAAAGCTGTATCATGTAGGGATTAAGAGCACTAATTGCCCAGGGTTCAGTCTTGGCTCTGCTGTTTACAACCTGTGCAAGTAGTTTAGCCCCTCTTTGTCTCAGTTCCATTTTTTGCAAAATGCGGGTAATTATGTTAACTACCTAATAGGAGTATATCAGTTTGTATTTCATAACAAATCACCCCAAAACTTAGTTGCTTAAAACAGTAACTACATTACTTAATTCACAACTGTGAGTTGGCTTGGTAGTCTGATAGGATAATATCAGTTTGTATTTCATAACAAATCACCCCAAAACTTAGTTGCTTAAAACAGTAACTACTTAATTCACAACTGTGAGTTGGCTTGGTAGTCTGGGCTCACCCAGGGATCTCTGCTGGATTCTTTTATGCTTCTGTGGTCAGCTGGTAGCTGGATGGTGTAGGATAGCCTCTCTCAAGTCTGGTGATTACAGAGGAGTTGGTCTTTGAGGATCTAATTTGGGATAGCACGTGCTTGCTCATGCTCTTTGGACTTTCTCAGGCTTCTTCTCATGGTGGTCTCAGGGTTCTATACAGAAGCATAAGAGGTCAAAGCATGAACACATTTCAAGACTTTGCTGAGTTGCATTTGCTGTTATTCCAAACCAAGTCAGAGGCCAAGCTTAGAGTCTGTGGGAGGGGAGGGACTCTCCAAGAACAGGGATACATTGAAAGGAGTGGGGGGTCATCCTGCTTATTTTTACAAACAACCTACTCTAAGAATGGAACAAGTTAATATTTGTCAGGTGCCTAGTGTAGAGCCTGGCATGTTTTATTTTTATTTTTAATTTTTGTTTTGTTTGGTTTTTGGTTGTAGATGAACACAATACCTTTATTTACTTATTTTATGTGGTGCTGAGGATTGAACCTAGTGCCTCATGCATGCAAGGCAAGCACTCTACCATTGAGCCACAACCCCAGCCCACCTGGCATGTTTTAAGTGCTACCTAAGTTTGCTGAATTGAAGGAGATGGGGAGAGAGATTGCCAAAATGCCTCTAAAGAGATTGAACTAATTTCTACTTCTACCAGTATGAAGTGCCTGCCTCCCTCTTCTTCTTGGGAAGGTATCAAAGTGGTTTATCTATGGAGAGGCAAATGTTCCTATTCCCATTTTACAGATGCAGAAAGCTCTCAGGAAGGTCATGTCTTTTTTTCTGGTGTGACAGAGCCAAGCTAGGCTTTGAAACCTTTGTCAGTTTGACTCCAGAGCACCTCTGCACGTCTTGTTACCCTAGGCAGCCTTCTATTTCATGTCTGTCATTTCTGTTTCACATTTGAATCCATCCGACTGGCTTGAGAAGGATCTGTTAGTCTGTTGAAGTCAGTAGCAGTGGTTTTTATTTTAACCTGGCCTACTAGATTCAAAGTAAAGTGACCACAAAGACAGCAGGCTCTTTGATGACTGCAAAGGGATGATGAAGGGAAACCTGTCACTTTACCTCTTTAAAATTGTGAAAATAGGTGAGTCTGCCCTTATTTTGTTTATACTTTCTTCCTTACATCCTTTTGGTTCACTTTCTCCCTTATACTTTCGAAGATGGAAGACAGGGTTTCTTAGTGGTTTCAGACTTGATCTCTGGAGGAAGTCCTGCCTGGGTTGAATTCGGCGCTGCTCTTGACTAGCTGTGATTGGACTGCTTGACCTGAGGTCAAGCATTTTTCTGAGGTCCCGATGATGATCTCGGAAAGTGCTCAGTTATTATTGCATAGCAGATTACTTTGCTTGTGCTGTTCCGTTTCACATCCCTTCTTCTCCAGACCCATTCCTACCAGCCTAGTATGTCTAATTATAAGAAAAGGTAATGTTACTGAGCTCTAGGTGCCCTGACTTACATGTAATCAATCATTTCATTCTCACAATAAACCCATAAAATGGGTGCTTTTTTATTCCCATTTTCAAATGAGGAAGCTTGTCACTGAATGCTAAGTAATTGACCCAACGTATGACAGCTAAGAATTGATGTAGCAGAGGTTGTAAAACCAGGCTTCTGGCATCAGAGTCTGTGCTCTTAATGTTTAGGCTAAAAAGAAAAGAAAAGAAAAAAGGGATGGAAGGAGGGGATGTAAAATTGATAGATTCTCCTCTGGGTAAATGGTTGATGAACTTACATGTGTCCTCCATCCTTGGCAGCAGCTGAGTACCCCCAGCTGTGATTTAGACTGAAAATCCCAGCACACAGAAAATATAAATTTCCAATCCTTTTGCCAAGAGCCTTTTCACTTCAATCATTGTAATCCTAACAAGATTTCAGGCATTGTGCCTCCCTTGTAACTGAGGTGAGACATTGTTGAAAAATACATGGGGCTTTTTTTTTTTCTTTTCTTTTTTAAAGGTTTGCAGTCAAGCTGGCTAGTTCTAGGTCTTGCCACCCTTGGCCAGAGAGACTGTTTGCCAAAGCTGTAGGAGAATAAAATGTGGACACTGCTGAAAACGTATAACTCTCTGCATTTAGAATTGTGCATATCTCCAGTTGAAGGAACTCTAAGGCTGCTATATACGCATTGTTGGCATGTAGAATAAAGGTAATAGGGCAAGACTCATCAAACATCAAACATTTAAAATGACCCTCCGGTTATGTTCCAGGAATCCATTGTGGGTGAGTTCTGCAGGGCCCTTATCCCGTGGGGTTTGCTGTCTCTCCCAAAGATAGGTAAATAGTACTGTGAATTGTGGTTCATACTATTGCAAAGGAAGAATAAAGTACTAGTAAAGTACTAGTAAATAAAGTACTAAAGTTCCTTATGGTGGAACTTCTTTGCCTCGTCAGGGTAGTTCATAAGCCTTATAGAATGAGGCAATGGTTGAGACTTGAAGGCTGAAAGAGAAAGGGGAGGAAGTCTGTATTACAGGTAGAACCAACAGCATATGCAAAAGGGAAGAGAACAGTAGCACATTTAAGGAAGTCAGGTGCATTTGGAGTGGCTGGAAACATGGGTCAAGGACAAAGATGCAAGGGCAAGAGTTGAGGTTGGAATGCCTGGAAAGGCAGAGTGAGGCTATCCAGGTTAGGAATGGCCATATGAGTTGTGCTATGAAGTGTCATGAAAGAACATTTCAGCAGAGTTTTGAAAATAAGATATTTGTTTCCAAAGTTTTCTTTGACTACTAGATATAGAATGGATTGGAGGGGCAAGACTGGAGGTGGAAGACCAGTTAGGAGGTGTTATAGTCACCAGAGGCCTAACAAGGGAGATGGTTGGGAGAATGCAGAAGTGTGTTCTATTCAAGAGGTGCTTTGGCAGTAGAATCAAAAGTACTTGGTGACTGATAGGACGTGGAGGGAAAGGGAGGAGAGTGGTAAAGAACAGCTGACTCTCGGGTTTCTAGCTGAAGGAAACTGAGTGTGTGGTGGTGACATGAACTGAGACCTAAAACACTGGAAGAAAAATCAAGTGATGGCATTGGACAGGTTGCTTCTGTTTTATATACTTTGAGTTAAAGATTCCTCAAGCCCTTTCGGTAGCCAGATGGTTTTTGAGGTCTGCAACTTAGAAGTTGTATTTAAATTTATAAACTTACATCTGGGCATGATGGCACATGTCTATAATCCCAGTGATTTGGGAGACTGAGGCAGGAAGATTGTAAGTTTGAGGCCAGCCTAAAAAAATTAGCTAGACCCTCAGCAACGGAGTGAGACTCTGTCTAAAAATAAAAAGTTCTGGAGATGTAGCTCAGTAGTAAGGTACCCCTGGATTTAATCCTGTCAAAAAATTATAAACTTAAGAGTTACTGGCATATAGGTGATAACAGTTGAAGCCATTAGGGTTATAGAAAGCCACATAGAGAACTTATAAGCAGTGATTTAAACAACCTGTTATACAGCAGAATCTTTTGGGAGCTTATTAAAATGCATATTCCCAGGCAATATCTTCTGAGGTGCTGATTCAGAAGACATATAGCCCAAAACTGGAACCTACAATATCTATTAGACTTGACCACACACACAATCTACAACTCTGCTATTTCACCTCTGTGTGTAGTCCTAGAAAATCTCTAGCACTTAGAGGCATACACTTTAAAAAAGGGAATATTTAGATTATAAAAAGAGTAAAGGGGCTGGGATTGTGACTCAGTAGAGTCCTGGGTTTGATCCAAGCACTGCCAAAAAAGAAAAAAATAAATGATAGCCATGTTCTGTGTACCCTACACAACTTAAAAGTAAAAAAATGAAAAAAAAAAAAAAAACAAGAATCCCCCCCCAAATGGAATAAACTGATGTGTATAATATACTCAGCTATAAAAAGGAACAGACTACTCACTCTATGTGCATGTATGTGGATGGATCTCAATCCAGATACAAAAGATGCACACTGTGTGATTCCATTAATGACAGGTTCTAGAGTGGGGAATACCAAGTTATGTTTAACAACAAAATCCAAACAGTAGTTTCTGGGGAAGTATTGATGAGGAAGGGCCATGAGGAAACTTTCTAGGGTGATGAAAATGTTTTGACTTTTTGTAACTGTGGTTTATATGCATTTATATGTGGGTCAAAACTCTAACTGGGGGCCAGGCCTGGTGGTGCGTGCCTATAATCCCAACCCCTTGGGAGGCTGAGGCAGGAGGATCCTGAGTTCAGAGCCAGCCTCAGTGGCCAAGGGCCCCTGAGTTCTATCCCCAGTGCTCAAAAACGAACAAACAAAAAACAAACAAAAACAAAAACAGAAACAAAACCTCTCTAACTGTATACATAAGATATGTGCATATCACTATCATTAATAAAATACTCTAATACAAAATAAACAGAACTTTAATAGAGAAGGAACTCTTGAGTACCCTCTTCCAGAGGTAGTCACTATTCTGAATTTAACACATTTGTGCATTTAAATACTTTCACTACATATACTACACATATGTATCTTTCACTATATTTTTATTATGCATATTATACGTCTTTAAATGATATATATACTGGTGTTTTGCATGTCTGTATGTCATAACATATATGTACATATATGTATGTTGTGACTCAAGTATGTATGTATTCTTTTGAAACTTGATTTCTTGCTCAGCATTATATATACATTTGTCCACTTGATACCAGTAGCTAATCATACATTTTTAGAGTTAAATATATTTGTGTAATGGAATACCTGATAAGTTATTCTTTCTCTTTTTGTCACATATTTAGGCGGTTTTAAGTAGTGTTGCTATGTTTCTTTTTTTTAACCTACTTGTATGTCAGTGGTAAGGCATTTTGGGATAGAGTGCTGGTGATAGGATAAGCCCACTGTCAATGCTGTTAGATGTTGCTGTACTTTTCTCCAAGAAATTTGCCAAAAGTGTGGGAATGGTCAGCATTTTTACCACTTGGTACTATTAAATTTTAAACGTTTTTACAAATCTTAAGGATATGACATCTCACTATGCTTTTGTGATTCTACTAGTATGGGCTGGACATATTTAATGGATTCATTTTTGAGTTTTCTCTTCTGTTTATAATTTTTGACCATTTCTCTTTGGGGTTATCATTTTCTCACTGAGTGGCAATACATTCATGTATTTGACGATATCAATTTATTCTTTGGTTTCATAGGGAATCATCCCATGCACAGACTAAAGATAATCACCTGTTTTTTAATAAGAGTCAGAGTTTCAGCTTTAATATTTTACTATTTTGAACTAATACTCTTAGAAGTAAATTTAGGGGTTCAGGTTTCTTTATGTATCAATAACCAGTTATTCTAGTAACACTTGATTATCATCCCTCTCTACTAATGTGCAATGCCACCCTTGTCATATATTAAATTTTTATATATGGAAAGTGTGTGTATGTGGGCTGAGGTTGTGGCTTAGTAGTAGAGCGCTTGCCTAGCATGTGCAGGGCCCTGGGTTCGATCCTCAGCACCACATAAAAATAAACAAATAAAATTAAGTTAAAAAAAAAAAAGAGTGTGTGTGTGTGTGTGTGTGTGTATTTTGGTATTGGGGATTGAACCTGGGGTCCTTTACCACTAACTGTATCTCCAGTTCTTTTTACTTATTTTTTAAAAAAATTTTATATATATTGTTTATTTAGCAAGACTGGCTGCCTTGCTAAGTTGCTAAGAGTCATGCTAAATTGCTGAGGCTGGTCTTGAATTTTAGATCTTCCTGTGTCAGCCTCCCGAATCTCTGTCATCACAGTTGTGCACCACTGCACGTGGCTCTGTGCTCTTTATTCAGTTCTTAGTTGTAACTAAGACCTAAATTAGATCAGCAGAACCACTCTTACCTTTCTTGAGCATGTTTAAATATTTTGTTCATTGAAGTATCTAGCATCTAAAGCAGTAGTAGGAACTCAATAAATGTCTATTGATCTATTGAAGGGATTCCATCTGAGACCAGATAAATAAGTAGTCTAGCAGTCCCCTGACATGCTGCATGGTATTTTACTTTGGGGTGAAGGAGAGTGTTAAGAATAACTGTCTTTTGCTTCTATTTTTCATTGCTCTATTACTTCTTGTCCCTACTCATTCATACTAGGATCTTGAATTAATCCTCAGTTAAACCCAACAACTGCTGCACAGTGTGGATACAAGCCTGCAAGCCCATGCGGGATTCTGTTACAATTGTAGATAGTTCTGTGAGGTCTTTTGAAGGCTGACCAAAATCTGGGCCCTTAAGCCTGGGAGATAGGGCAGAGGATCATCTAAAATTAAGTTTATTTGTTTTCCATGCTTTTGAACATCTTTATTTCATAGATCACTATTACTTTAAAATAGACTTCTTAGGCGCTGTGGCTGTAATCCCAGCGACTCAGGAGGCTTGAGGCAGGATGATTGCAGGTTTGAGGCCAGCCTCAGCAACTTAGCTAGGTTCTGTCTCAAAAAATAAGGACTGGGTGTAGCTCAATGGAAGAGCTCCCTTGACTTCAGCCCCTAGTAACTCTGTACCCTCCCACCCCCACCAAAGGCTTTCTTTCTGTAGCATAGTTCTTGGCATGTTTGGTAATAGAGAACCGCCATTTGCTTAATGCTTGCATTGTGCAAGATGTTGTGCTAAGACAGATCACATATTTTGCATGTAGGCATATATGCTTAATTGGCTCTTCAAAACTATCCCCTTTTGGAGCTAGCAGTCTTTATTCATTCATTCATCTAACATTTTTAAAAAAATATTTTATTTGTTGTAATTGGAAGAATACCCTTTTTTCATATTTATTTTTTAGGTGTAGTTGCTAGATGAGCGCTCTACTGCTGAGCCACAACCCAGCCCACAATACCTTTTTATTTATTTATTTATATTTATGTGGTGCTGAAGATCCAACCTAGGGTCTCGTTTGTGCCAGTGAGCACACTACTGCTGAGCCCCAGCCCCAGCCCCCATTCACCTAACATTTTTGAGCCCTTGGGCTGAGTTGGGGGCTAGAATTACCAAAATGTGCAGCCCTTGAGCTCCAGGAACTGACACTTCAGTGAGGAGCAGACATTTAAACAACTAGTTACTATGGGGTGTGATGGGTACACTGTCAAAAATGTATCCAAAGTGCAGGTCATGTGCAAGGTGATTAAGTTTGTAGGGCAGGGGAGAGGACTTGTGCTGTTGGGGATTTGGGAAGGTGAGAGTTGAAGCAGGACAGGACTCCTCAGTACATCCATGCATTCACATTGCCAAGCCTGATTTATCTACCTCAGCCTTCTGTTCTTTTCTTCTCAAGTAGCATGTCTTCCTGATTGTTACAGTTGTGCTCCTCATTCTATAGGCTTTCCTCTCTTTTTGTTCACTGATGGTTTCTTATCTATGACTGCTTCCTAAAAGAATTTTTAAAATTAAAAATTTAGACAGTTTTATTGAAGAATGATTTAGGTATTATAACATTGAGCCATTTAAAATGTATAATTCAGTGATTTCTTTTTAAGTAAATTTACCTACTGAGTCAAAACCAAATTTGAGGTAGTGGCATTAATCCCAATTTTTGGGTAGAGACTGGGGCTCAGGGAAATGAAGTGTGATGTCCCCTCACATGAGCCAGTATTAGGTGGTGTACTGGCTCACTGAAGTGTATTCAAGTCTTCCATGGGGAAGCCAGCTCACAGAGTTCTTTGGTATAAGGGATCCTTTATTACCTTGGAATCTAAGGACTAGTTATGTCATGAAACGAGAAAGTGTCATTCACAGAGGGTTTAGGTAAAAACACTGAGAAAGAGAGCTGGAATTTGTGGAGTTTGAAATGTGAGTAAAATACTATGAGAGTTGAACCATATGGGATAAAACTGCAAATTAGAATTTGTGCAATGTTAATAATAAACCACCCAGTCACTTTTATTCTAAACCATTATACAGCTTATTTGGCTTCCCAGGATACTTACAAACATAAATTTCCTGATGGAGAGGGTCTCATTTCCACCCCTAAGCAAGCTGTGACATGGAATAGTCCAACAGGCAGTTCAAAAGAGCTAGTCTCCCTCTCTTTTCCATCCAAATTACAGGGTTTGAAATATTCTGATAATTGAATTAGCTGACTGGTGCAACAATAGCAAATGTTTCATAATTTGTGTTGCCTTCAGAGATGGCAAAAATCAGGCTGCTGGTAATGGACTACAACTGTCTGGACTCCGACGAGCTACCCTCCTGCCATTATATTTTGAATTATGCTTTCTATGCTGCATATCTGATTTTTTAATATTGATTCTGGGAAAATGGCGACAGGGCTTGAGGTATCTGTTGATAGAGTAGAGCTACCCATTTCTCAATAAAAGGAGGCTCATACACAGCCATGCAGAGGGCCCTGCTGGATTAGTATGCTTGGCTGCCTCTCTTTAGGCATCCATCATTGTAATAATGGAACTGAACGTGCAGAAGCCCTTTTTGCCCCTGCTCTGGGCTAGGAAACTGCAGGAATAATCTCAGTTGTTGGGACACTCAGGCAGGGATAATGACTTTATAGGTCAGTATCAAAGACAGTGTATTTAAGATGATTCTGAGTTCAGTATTTTATTTCGTATTTAGCAAATGAAGGCTAGATCAGAATCAGTTTTCAAGAAGTGGCCTAATAGTCTTCCACCGCTTTGCCCTAAAGCAGAGGTTGATAAACTTCTTTGAAGGGGCAGATAGTAAATATTTTAGCTTCAAGGGTTATATGGCTTCAAGGGTTATATGGTCTCTTGTTGCATCAACTTAACTCTGCTTTATCATGTGAAAGCAGCCATAGGCAGCACAAAAAATGAACAATTGTGGCTGTGTTCCAATAAAACTTTATTTATGGACACTGAATGTGAATTTCTAATAATATTCACATGTCATAACCTATTATTATTCTGATTTTCCCAATCATTTGGGAAATGAAAAAAAATTCTTAGCTTGTGGGCCTGACTAAAACGGGTCATGGGCTGTGATTGCTCTCTGAACCATAATTTGTTGCCTTATACGCTGAAGCACTGGTGGTCCACCGTGTTCTTGGTGTATCTGCACTTTGTTTTCTGGTAGGAAAGACATATTTTTCTGCCATAACCTGTCCTTACATTCAGTGGGTCATGCACACCTACCTGGAGAGAAACCAGAAACCCATTGCAAACGAAAAAACATCCTCAGTCCCCTGCCTGCCTCATTTGCTGCCTCCTCACACACACAACCCTACACTCCTGCTTGATGCTTGTGGCACCTTTTCCTATTCTTTGGATCCTATTAGGGTACATTAAGTAGAAATTTAGACTTATTCATTAAAATAAAGCAATTGATATTCACTACATTACAGAAATTAGTAGTGAGGGCAGTAACATTGTTTCCTTTATAGAAGTGGATTTGATAAGATACATTCCTTTTCTTTTTTCAGATAATTTCTCATTAACAGATTATAAAATTAGAGTGCTACAAGCTGTGTGCGTTATCTCAAATTTATTATGGTTCTATTTGAATGGACTTTTTTGGTGCTTATATAGTGAAAAGTGGCTTATTAGGATACAAAGGGTCTTTTTTAAAAATATTTTTTAGTTGTTGATGAACGTTTATTTTATTTATTTGTGTGTGGTGCTGAGAATCGAACCCAGTGTCTCACGCATGCTTGGAAAGCCCATAACCCCTGAGCCACAACCCCAGTCCCATACATAGGGTCTTTTTGAACTATGGACACAGGCAGGAATTGTTCAAGCACACTACAATTAATAGTTGATTTGGTTGTATGAATTGTCTGTGAGATGAAGCCCAAGGTCAGGTTAGAGTTCACCTGTGTTCAGAAATTTGATATTTTGTTAATAGTGTAGTAGAAACAGCATTGTGCTGTGACATCTGAACTGAGGTCTGATGCATACAGGCTTGTGACTTATTTTTCTTGTCTGTGAAATGGGGATGATTGACAAACACTTGACTTGTCAGGATAAAGTGAAATAGCTTATGTGAAAGCTATTTTGTAAACCATGAAGAGGTTGTATTAGTGAGGGTTCTCTGGAGGAGTGGAATCAACAGGAAGTATCATTACAGAAAGGGGATTTATTAGATTGGCTTCAGTGACCAGAAGCTGGATAGTCCACATGGTTGTCTGCAGGCTGGAGAGCTGGAGGAGTCTAGGAGCTGTGCAGTCCAAGAGTCTGAAGCCTCAGAATAAGGGAACAACAGTGCTACCCTAGACTGAAGGCTTTTGAAAACTCCCTGGAGAATCACTGGCAGAGTTCACTTTGGAAGAGTGAAGGAGCCAGAGTGTGATATCCTCAGGTGATTGCAGCAGCAATCAAGAACCCATTCAAGAAGAATCGAGCTTGCATCTGCTGCTGCTTCCTTATTCTTCCCAAGTGCTGCCCATGCTTAGGGAGCGTCCCCCTTTAGTTTGGTATCCCACATGCCAATCATTTCTAGATGACAACATCTCTTAATCTTACCAAGTTGACCATTCAGATTAGCCATTACAGAGGTGAAAGCCATTACTGCAATTTGCTAAGGCTTAGTGTGGTCTCCTTTTCATGGTTCACAAACCCGTCTGGGTATCGTGAGATTCCCAAGCTGACTCTAGACTTATAGCATTAGAACTTCTGTGACAGGACCTAGATTTCTTTGTTTGTAAAAAGTTTCCCAGGCGGAAAGCTCTGATATATTTCACAATCCTTAATGAGGGGGTTAAATAACCCAGTACTTCCTTCTAATTCTATCTTGGCCTTTCCTCTAAAATAGTAAGAGACATGGAAGAGAAAGGGTCAGGAATAACAAGAATTATCCTCACCTTATCTTCTTGTGGATGTCTATATGAAATATATATGAAATAGTGAGAGCTGATATTTCAGGGCTAAGTACCCAGAGTTATAAATCCAGCTTTTTCTTCTCCTCTTTGAGTTCTCCCTCTGCAATACTGAAATTTAAGGCATTGTTTTTACCTTCTTCTCATTGAAGCATGTTTGTGAAAGAAAGTCTGAGATTCTGTATATCATGGATCTGCAACAGATTTACAATATCCTTGCCAGTTTTGCTACACAAGGCTCATAATTGAAAATGCCTTTTTGAGTTATTTTTGGAAATGGCACTATTGTAATGTTGGCACATAAGTGATCATAAACAAAAAAATCTCAGTAGTATGAAAAGATAAACTGGTTCTGAATTTCTCACATTTTCTTCGTTGCCACTCATTTACATGTGAGTAGTTGTAGGTTTCAAATGAGGGAAAGCATCCACCTTCATGTTGGCAGCACAGGTTGTTTTTGGCAGTAAAATTCGGCAATATGTATAGACACACAAATGCTCCCATATACTACTGTGTAGCTTCCTGGTGTTGAGAAATATAACAAAGTGTTTCTGCTTGCAGAATTCTTAGGAGTAGAGAGAGCATTGTCCTATATAGATAGTCTTGAGTATTTTTCAGGTACTTTGTTAGAACTGCAGAAGTTCTAAGAACTTATCTCAGAAGTTCACAGGCTGGTAAGAAAATGTTAAGGAAATAAATCACTGTAGAAATTTTAGCTTTATTAGTTTATTTTAATTAAGTTGTATTTCAAACTTATACTCATTATAAAATAGAGAATTTTTTTTTCCCATGGGAAAGATGAGGTCAATGTGTCTTCTTTGTGTTGCTATTTTTAGTATTTTTATGGCAACATGTTTAAAAAAATTTTTTTATAGTTGTGTATAGACAGAATGCCTTTATTTGTTTATTTTTATGTGGTGCTGAGCATTGAACCCTCTGCCTCACACATCCTAGACAAGCGCTGTGCCACTGAGCTACAGCCCCAGCCCTTGGCAACATGCTTTTGAAAGTAAGTAAATGATTAAATATTTAAGAGAATAAAGGGGGAGTATCTTTTACACTCAGCAACGTCAGGTGTGTTCACACTTTTGCTCCACCCATTTTTCTTTTTTCCCATTGTAGGTGGACACAAATATCCTTTATTTTATTTACTTATTTTTATGTGCTTCTGAGGATCGAATCCAGTGCCTCACACATGCCAGGCAAGCGCTCAGCCCCTGAGTCACAACCCCAGGCGCCCCCACCCCCCACCGCTCCATCCATTTTGAGCTTCATCCATTCTGGAAGATGACTTTGGGATGATGAGTCTATACTGCCTCCAGATCTCCAGTGATAAATTCCTAGCAGAGTGCTGAATACTCAGTGTATGAGAAGTGGAACTTACTCTTGCTCTTACACCTGATCCTGTATTTGGGTTCCTTGCTTTGGGCCCCATATTGCCATTCTCATGGATGCAGAGGTGTCAAGCTTATGTCATTATCTTTGCCTCTTCTTCTCTTGTCAGGAGCACCAGGAGCCAGATGCTGCTGGCATGTCTTGATCATCTTTCCCTTCCACTTTCCTACTCTTAGATCTTTGGTTCCCAAAGGGACTCCATGCAAATATTCTTGGGGATTTATTTATGTGTGTGCTCTGTCATAAATTTTGAAAAAAGAATTTTTCTTTTTCTGTCCAGGGTAATTAACAAAATTAACAGGCATATGTTTGAGGTTATCAAGATTTGTAACTGGTATGGGTTCTGCCCCAGATTTTAGCATCCACATTTGTGCTTTGCTTGTATGTTGGCTTTGAGTTAAGTGAGTGCATCTCTGGGCTCTCGTAGTGCCATGCTTTGCTCTAGAACTTTTTGTGCATGTAGTTATACTTGTGTGATTTTCTCAGTGGATGATGAGAGCTTGGAAGATAGGGACCATGTCTGGCTTATATTTGTGTTCCAAAAACTTAGCATTCTGCTTGACTTATAATAGTACTTGTGGTTGTAGTCATTGTATGTACAGGTTGAGCATCCCTAATCTGAAAGTCTGAAATTTGATATGATCCAAAATCCAAAAAATTTTGAGGGCCAGTATGAGACCACAAGTGGAAAATTCCCCAGTGTGAAACTTTGTTTCATGCACAGAATTGTATAAAATTGTATAAAACTGGGCTGGGGATGTGGCTCAAGCAGTAGCGTGCTCGCCTGGCATGCGTGCGGCCCGGGTTTGATCCTCAGCACCACATACAAACAAAGATGTTGTGTCTGCTGAAAACTAAAAAAAAAAAAAAATATGTATATATTAAAATTCTTTAAAAAAATTGTATAAAACTACTTTTGGACTCTGTGTATAAGATGTATATGAAACACAATTTAGTGTTTAGACTTGCATTCCATTCCTGAGATATTATATGTATGCAAATATTCCAAAATCCAAAAAAAAAAAAAAAAAATCTGGAATCCAAAACACTTCTGGTCCCAAGCATTTTGGATAAGGACTATTCAACCTGCATTATGTTTTGGAGTTTGCTTTTTATTCTCAGTACACATTCCCATGAATGGATTTAGTTATTTTAATGTTCGTGTAATATTTAGACATGTTGATAGATGACATTTGGCTTCATCATTCCTTGTTTTTGATATTTGGATTAATTTCATTTATTGGCTATTTTGACTAGTGTAGTTAAAAACGTCTTTGAGCAAAATTATTTTTTTCATCTAGATTGTTTTCTGGGGAATTCCTTAATGAAATTCCTAGGCTAAGTAATTTTGTTCCTCTTGTAATATGATTGTAAGTCTTTTTTTTTTTTAAGTGAAGAGGCCACACCTAGTGGTAATGTATGAGCTCCTTTTAGATAATGTTTCTTTCATTTTCAGTTAAATTCTCTTTGATTTAGAACTAAGGTAGCAAGGGAGAAAAATGACAAGCCCGGTGTGGTGGCACATGTCTGTAATCTCAGTGACTCAGGTTGAGGCAGGAGAATTGCAAGTTCAAGACCAGCCTCAGGCACTGTCGCTGTATGGCTGTGGCTGTCCATTTTGCTTACCTGGTCTTTGCGTCTCCAGCCACACTTCCAGCAGCAGTACCTCTTACTTCAGCCAAGTTAATGCTCTCAGCCTGCAAATCTAATCCCTCACTACTCAGAACAGCAGGGGCTTCAGTCTCCTGCAAGACAAAGACCAGTCACATAGTTGGGGAATACAGAGCCCTTCAGGACGTGGCATCTGTTTCCCTTTCTAGCCTTGTCTTTGGCTGCTGCCCAGATGCACTCTCTGCTCACCCTGAAGGCCCTGTTTTCAGTTGGAATGTACACGCTGTTCCCTCCATCAGATGTGAGCCTCGCCTTTGCCTCCTGGCATCCCCTCACTCATCCTTGGAGACTGCTCCGTCTCCAGGGCTGTCCTCCTTCTACCCCTCTTACCTGCCTTGCCCTATTCTCAGCATTTTCCCATCTTCAAGAAAGTCGTTGCTACCTATATTAAAAACTCTGTGTGACTTTTTTTTTTCATGTTCTCATTTAGCTGGTGAGCCCATTAAAGGCCAGGAATTTCATCAGTCATTTTTCTTATTTACCTTTTAATACAGTGACGAACACATAGTTCACCCCCAATAAACATTTTCTGAGTGAATGGAATTATTATTTTGGTTTACTCATCTATAAATAGACTACTTATAAGTATGTCTACTTCTTTGGAAATTGAGAATCCATTTTTGGTGCATATGGTAATTCTCCCCCTGCTCTCCATTTCCCCAGTTGTTTACTAACTAAACTGTAAACCCTGGACTGTAAGTTCTGAGGAAATGTCTAGTTCACCACCATATTCTCAGTGCTTAGGACTAATACCTTGTACCCAGTGAGCACTTAATAACTATTTGTGTTAAATGAGTTAATAGGTGAATAAATGAGACATTGAGAAAAGATGCCAACCATGTACCATATCACAAGCTTTGACAGTTGGGAATTTTCTGCATGCATGCATACATATATGTTCTATGTTATTCACCGTTCTATGATGTGTCTCTTTAACTCACTGCTTTTCCTGATAACTTCTGTGTCTTCTGCCTCTGTCATTTCATGACTCTGAGGACCAATTTGAGTCATGCCATCCTCTGCTCTTTAATTGGAAATCTCAACCACAAACTCGGAAGCTAACGCCTGCAGTAGTGCCCAAGATAGTCCCCCCTCTTCCACAATAAGGAGGCCAGAGTCCCTGGGGCTGACCTCCTCCTTTATCAGCAACATCAAATTTAAATCCGTATCCTGTTCTGGAGAATAAATAACTGAGTTTGCATGACTGAGCTGATTTATAGAGATGTGATGCTATCCAGAACCTGCTGCCAAAACCTGAAGAAGTTGTTTTGAGGGAAGCTTGAAGTATTGGCAAAGAGATCAGCTCCCTTTGCCTGTGTTCAGTATACTTGTGTTTCATTTCTTGGTGTCTTGGTGAGAATTTGGATACTTTTGTTCGTAACCTGTTCCAAGGAATAAAAAAATTTCCGTTTATGAATTAGTTTTTCTCCTGGATTAGTATTTCTGTTAAAAAGCTTTATAAAGAATTGAGAAGCTGGGGCTGGGGCTGTAGCTCAGTGGTAGAGCCCTTGCCTAGCACATGTGAGGCACTGGGTTTGATCTTCAGCACCACATAAAAATACATAAGTAAAATAGAGGTATTAGGTCCATCTACAACTAAAAAAGTTAAAAAAAAGAGAAGCTAATTAATGGAGGGGCAGGAGTTGTGTTGTAAGAGGATAAGAATTACCTTCAGTTGTGTGGGAGATGGGACGGCTTAAAAACAATCACCACCAGCTGGATTGGCAGCAAGAGTCCTGCTTGGTTCATTTAAAAAGGTGTCACAAATTCTTAGGCTCAAGATTTCTATTAGAGACCTGCTGTGTGAGAGCTAAAATCTTAATTGAAATTAGAATGATTGAGCCAGTCCTTGTGTGTTGAAGTTGTCATCAGCGCTCACCGCTCTCCAGTGCATCCTTTTCCTGATGCAGGAAGGACTGCAGGAAGCTTTGGAGTCCAGAGCGTCATTCAACCTGTGTTTCAGGGCTAGCTGGAAACAACAGTGCCAGCTCAGTGGTTGCGTGTCTGAGTGGAGAGGCTGAGGAGCTGGGCCACAGTGTTGTGCCCAGGGAGTAGGTGGTACACAATGAGGCTGGCCTCTGTTAGGACATGGGTGAGCATCCCAGGGGCTCAAGAAAACAATCTGGCACACAGGAGAAAGCTGAAAGAGCACCAGGCAAGGGCAGAGGAGGGCCGTGGCTTGGGTCCGGCGTAGTTGTGCTGTTTCTTTAGCTCCCTACTCAAGGTCATTCCTTGGCTCCAAAATTCAGGGGAAGCTGATTAATTCTCAAATGCATGTAGTGATCATGCAGGTACGTTCCCTCTTCCCCTCTGCCATGGGCAGCATGATGGCTGAGAATGAGCTGGAGACTGTTTATAAGGAACAGTGATGGCAGGGGGGACACCAGACCTGACTGGAGTGGGTGAGTGTGTGTTGTTTGGGCATGCATGAATTTAGGATTCTCCAGCTACTTGGAAGAGAGGGATTTTTCTGTTTTTTTTTTTTTTTTTTTTTTTTTTTTTTGTTGTTGTTGTTGCTTTGCTCCCCCAGCCCTCAGTGAAAAGGACTAAAAACACATTTGGATGAGAGACAAGCTGATCAGACCCCAGAGAGAAGAGCAGTGAGATGGGGAAGGAGGTGCCTGGACTGAGTGGTGGCTGGACCATGGGGCTGGGAGGCAGAGGTCATATGTTCTAGTTCTGGGTCTGCCACAAATTGATTGCCATCAGAATCGAACCTTGAGCATGTCATTTGGATGCAAGGGCTTTAGATTATTTAGAAAACAACAAGGTTGGCTACCAAATGTGATATGAAATGGACTTTTCCTCAATCTGAAGCAAAATTGGCAGAAGGAAAATGGCTGCTCGATTGACTTTTCATGATGCTAAGTGTACTCAGTTTAATGGACTCTCCTTTATTCTAATATTGGGTCCATTCTTTTTTGTTATAATTCTTTTTTAAGTGATAATGAAAGCAGATAGTGGTTGGATTGCTTTTATTTTATAATGACTTGACTTGGCAAAATAAAAGGTTGGCAACAACGTTTCAATCCTTTAAATTCTTTTTGAAATTTTAATGGTACACAGAATCTCTACTCAGACTGAATGACCTTTAAAATTCCTTCCAGTTCTAACAGTTGGGGATTCTAACCTTTTCTTTCCACTTGTGACTGTGAGGTGAGAAATTCAAGTGTCAGTTTATATTTGCATCCTGGAACAAGCTGTACTTTTGCCCAGAAAAAAATCGTAGTGCCCATATATAAATATTATGGGTGCCTTATTTTCTTTGGAATAAAACCTGAAGCATTTATTTAAATCTTAATTTAACCAAAGATTAGAACAGCAATAGTGGAGAAACCTTTGCTGGTGTACGTTGCTGGTGGGGATGTAAGTTGGCTTAGTGTAGGGGTCAGCAGAAATTCTTCTCCTTTTGAGATGGGAATTGCATAGGCTGGCCTCGAGCTCCTGGGCTCAGGTGATCCTTCTTCCTCAACCTCCTGAATAGTTGGGACAATTGATGTGCACCATTATATCCAGCGTACACATTTTTTCCATAAAAAGCCAGATTGGAAATATTTTAGGCTTTATGGGCCATGTAAAGTCTCTGTCATATATTCTTCCCTTTTTCCTCCTCTTCCTCTTTCTTCTTTTATTTTTTAAACAACTCCCTAGAAATATAAAGACATCATGGGTTGGATTTGGCCTGTGGATCATTATTAACTATGACCTGGTCTAAGTCTCTGGAAGGTAGTTTAGCTGTATCTGTCTAAATTACAAATGCCCAGTTACCATAGACTGAGCAATTCTATTTGCAGAAATTTATCTTAGAGATGCACATATAGCTATTCAAAGTGATCTGTGTACATAGTTGAAATAACAAAACATTGAAAGCAATCTAAACATTCATTAACAGGTTCTGGTTAAATAATAGGATATCTATACAACAGAATATGATAGAGTCTTTTTAAAGCCTATGGCATAGATTAATGCTTGAAATATACCATGAAGTGTGTGGGGAGGCAGTATACCGATATATACCATTTAATAGTTTTAAAAGAATAGCATGTATACATGTTTGCTTATACACACATTTGTTTCTTTGTATAGAACATTTGGAAACTGTAACTTAGGACGATAATTGAGTGGCTTAGAGATAAAGATGAAAGAGGCAGTTTATGTAAATTAGTAGCTTATGAATTTAGTGTTATGTACATGTATCATCTGTTCAAAAAACAAATTGAATTTTTAAAAAAACAACTGAAATGAGGAAAATAATGGTAATCCCTTGTGTGAAAAAATTCAAAGAATAGTTGTTTGAAATAGATCTGAATCTTTCTTCAATTACAGATGAACCTGTGCTGCTTTGAAAAATGTACGTGTTTAGTTCCCTTCACAGGAAGATTTTTTTAGCAGAATAATATTTCTTTGTCAGCTTTTGATCATCTAAAGTGATGTAACATCCATCTCGAGAGGTTGGTTTGCATGTTGTGCTGTTGGCAGTGTTCCTTCTGATTTTGGAAATTGTGTAAGTAGTCATACTACAAATCACCTTAAGAATGAATATATGTGAAGATAGTTAAGTTTGATAAAACAAGAGCTATAGCTGCTGGAGGCCTCACTGAGACTTGTTTAGCCCCTTAGTTTTCTGTTTCCTAAAAGGTATCTGTAGGTTAGGCAGCTAGCAGTAACAAGGCCTTAACTCAGATCTGCTCACCTTTGCCCATGCTGCTGACATGGACGAAGCTGTGCCTCTAGTAAGTATTATTCTATATGTTCTAAACTTTTCTTTTTTTTTTCATACTGAAGATCAAACCCAGGGCCTTACATATGCTAAGCAAGTGCTCTATAACAAAGCTACATCCCCAGCCCATTTTTATGTTGAGACAAGGTCTTGTAAAATTGCCAAAGAAAGCCTTGAAATTGTGATCCTCCTGCCTCAGCCTCCTGAGTAGCTGGGATTACAAGTGTGGGCCACTACACCCAGCTTTTTTCCCCCTATATTCTTGACTAAGTAAAAGGCAAACATGTGGAACATGGTTCCCCAGCAGTCACTCATCCTCCTTTGCTTCCCACCATGCCCCCGTGTTCTGCTATATTGTCTGTTATCTGTCCCAGACTCCCACCTGGGGGATTCCTGCATGGCTCACTGAGCAGTTCTTGCTCTTTACCATGACCAGAGGCCCTGCCACTTCCTTGGTCTCTGAGACAGCTGAAGTGTAGGACTAATAAACCAGCCCTCCCTCTTGTGGAGGGAAGGATTTGCTATGGGAGGGAGATGTGTGAAGAAATGATGTAGGTTCACTGGTGGGCAGACTGTGAGCTGAAGATGGAGAGGAGATGCGGGTGGTAGAGTGTGTGGATAGCTCCGTAGCCAGTTCTCCTCCTCTCCCTCTATCTGTGACTTACAGTTCTAACCAAAGAGACAGACAATTTGTTCTCACCCCTTGAGCTGGCTGGCCTTGTGACTTTGGCTTTGGCCAGTGGGATGCAGTGGGATGTAGTACTAGTGATGGATGTATGCCAGGCCTCAAGAAGCTTGCCCCCTTCTCCTTTCATATCCAACATTGCCATGAGAACACACTCATAACAGACTCTACTTTTCCTGGCCAAGCATTTCCTAATTCACCCAGCAACCATCTGACCCCTGACTGATAATTACACCGGAGTAAGTCATTCCAGCCAAGCTCAGCAGAACCACCCAACTTACTGCCCTGGACACCTGAGCTGTTAAACACTGGCTATTGTGAGCTAGGAAGGTTGTCTGATAATTCTTTCTGCAGAATTATTGTGAATAGATAATGGATACCTATGGGGATGATGGAAAATGGACAAGTCGTTGGCTCTGTGTTCAGAAATGGAGAAATCAGAGTTTTCTTTCTTGTCCTGTATGACTGTTTGAAAACATGGAGAAGTATTTCTGGTACAAAAGAAAAGAATAAAACAAAACAGCTAGAACTAGGTCCCAGCATCAGAAAATACTGCACAGTTGGTAGATGCTAAGAGGAAAAGTAAACCTTAGGCAAGGACTGAAGGTAGCAGAAGTGTAGACGTGTTCATTTACACAATACTCTCATTTCAGGGATGGCTGCCCTTTCCTCTGTGAGCTGTTTAACTTAATCTTTTGGGATATTTCCCATCTTACTGTGGGGTCATGGGTTGCTATTATAATTTTACTTATGAATTTATTCAAATTTCTAAATATGAGATAATTCTCATGCTTTATGATTGCTGTCATGCTCAAGTGAAAAAACTGTGCTGGCCACTTGATGAAAAAAAACTAACAAAGCATATTAAGAAGTTTGAAAGATACACTAATAAAAGAATTCAGAATATTTTATCCAAAAAGTAACTCAACTTTTTGGGGGAAGTTTGTAAAGGACCCTTTGTTCACTTTTAGTAAGAGAAATCATATGATGATACCAATAGATACCTAAATGCATGTGATTACATCCTTTTCTTAAAAATTATAGGGCCGGGGTTGTGGCTCAGTGGTATAGCACTTGCCTAGCATGTGTGAGGCACTGGTTCAATCCCCGGCACCACATAAAAATAAACCAATAAAATAAAGGTGTCCATCTACAACTAAAAAAAAATTAAAAATTATCTTATAGGATATTATTTAAAATGATGTAAGAATATTGTAAATCAAAAATAATATGTGTGGGGCTGGGGATGTGGCTCAAGCGGTAACACGCTCGCCTGGCATGCGGGGCACTGGGTTTGATCCTCAGCACCACATAAAATAAAGATATTGTGTCCACCGAAAACTGAAAAATAAATATTAAAAAAAATCTCTCTCTCTCTCTTTAAAAAAAAAATGGGTGTGCATCTACATACATGTACATAAATCTTAAACATTAACATTACACTTAATAGTGAAACACTAGTGATTTTATTTAAAGTTTTAAATAAAAGTCCCAGCATGGTAATCATTATTGTTCTGGAATATTTTGCCAGTGCAAGAAAGCATGAAACACATAAAGCATAGCTGACAGTAGGAAGAAGAAAAATCTTTAAAAATAACCAATATAATTACATACCAATAAAAGCAAGAGAATCAAGAATTACTGGGAGCTCAGTTAAACTCATGAGTTTAACTAACTTTATACTAGCAATAATCTGTTAGCTCTAAAGGGAAAATGCTCCCATTCTCAGTAATATCCCAAAGCATAAACTCCACAGAAAAAAATCTCATAGAACACACTGTTTGACCTATACAAACAAAGGAACATTAACTTGTAGATGTTTTTTTAAAAAATTTGAATTAATGAGGATTAAATAAGTTTCTGGATGTTAGAATAGGGGATATTTTGCATTTTTTGTTTTTTTTCCCCAATCACTGGGAATTTTATGTAAGCCCATATAGTGCTGCAGAAAAGGTGAGGTTTATTGTTACAGTCTTTCTGGGAGCTCAGTATGGTAATAGGTGCTGAAAACCTTGAAAGAGTCTCTGTCCCTTGCCTGCAAGAAACAAAATTTGGCCACAAATGATTTAAACAATAAGAGATTTAGGTTTATTGTCTCACTGTCCAGAAGTGGAGTGTTTCCAGGAGATTCAGCAGATCAGCAACACCATAAAGGACTTGGATCCTTTCGTTTTCCTGCTCTGCTGTCCTCTGTGTATGGGCTCCTCTCCTTTGGTTTAGCTCCTGATCATCACAAGAAGGTTGCATCAGTTCCACGCATCACATCTTCACACATCTAGAGTTGAGACAAGAGATCACGCCTTTTTCGATGGGTTTCTTTTCATAAGGGAAGTCTTTTCCAAAAGCTCCCCCAGAAGACTTCTCATGTGTTACTGGCCAGAGTCGTGGTAAATGGCCGGTACAAAAACAGATGGGGCTAGATTAAGCAGCCCACAGCATGGACAGTCAAGATGTTCCTCTCCTTTGCTGGAGGAGGGGGCACTCTGAGCACATGGTAGAACATAGGGTGAAAAACGTGATAGAATGTTTGTTTGCAGTAAAGAAGATGAGTGTGTGGTATGCAGGGACTGGCTTTGTGACTAGCAGTTCATACTCTTTGAATCAAGAATTTCAGTTCTAGAAGTTGATTTTAGAGAAAATAATCACAGAAGTGAACATAATTTTCTGAGTTCAGATCCCAGCACATTACTTACAAACAATAAAAAATAACTACCGAAATATGTGGCACAGGTTTAATTTATCGTATGTCCATGATAAACAGAATATTGTGAAACCATTAAAATTCTGTTTTCAGAGACAAACGGCATAAGAACAATTCCCTATTGGATGTTCAGTAGGGAAGAAAAACAAAGATACAGAATTAAAACAAAATTCATCCTGTTTTAATTTACTCACATTCGTACACTAAAATGGAAGAAATATACCAGGCTGTTGGTTTTCTTCTAGTATAGGTCATTGGTGATTTTCTCCTTTTTTGTATTTCTGACTTTTCTCCAGTAAGTAGGTAACATTTCTAATATCAGAAAAAATTAAGAACATTAAAATTGCACACTTAAGATGTATCAGTTAGATTTTGCTGTATAATGAACTGTCCTAAAATGATATGATTTAAATACAAATAAATGATTTAGCTTACGATTCTGCAGGCCAGAAGTAGGAACTGGTCTCCTGGGCAATTTTTGTCTTAACTGGTACTGCTCATGTATCTGAGTCGCTTGGTGGGTTGGCTGGGGCCTGGCTGGGTGACTTCAGCTCATCTTTATGGTATATATGATCTTACCCTGTAGCAGGCTAGCCCTGTCTCATTCTGATGGTTGTAGAGCAGGCTTCCAAGTGAGTGAGCAGGAACTCAGCTTTAAAACTGGCACATCATTAATTCTGCCACATTCTGTTGGCCAAAGCGGTTTATTTATTTATTTTTTTGGGGGGGGGAGGGAGGGAGGGAGGAGGGAGGGGGAGAGAGAATTTTAATATTTATTTTTTAGTTTTCGGCAGACACAACATCTTTGTTTGTATGTGGTTCTGAGGATTGAACCCGGGCTGCACACATGCCAGGCGAGCGCGCTACCAATTGAGCCACATCCCCAGCCCTGGTTTTTTTTTTTTAAATATTTATTTTTTAGTTGAACACAATATTACTTATTTATTTATTTTTATGTGGTGCTGAGAATTGAACCCAGGGCCTCGCATGGGGTAGGCGAGCGCTCTGCCACTGAGCCACAACCCCAGCCCCCTAGCTTTAAGTTTTGGTAAGTCAGCTCTCTCCTGTGCTGAAAGAAGCCACATGATCATGTTGAATAGAGGATGTGGATACAAGGATGAGGGATGGAGAACTTAAGGCCACTTTTTTGCAGATAATTGGTCACTATATCTTAAAAATCAAAACATCTCTTACCCAGAGATGACAGAAATGATCATGAAGTACATGTCACATGCTTAGGTGATGGGACCTTTTCAGTAACCTCAAGTTTATTGGGAAGACTCTATCTTTTTCATGGCCGGTTGAGAGTTTAGGGAGAGCTTATCTCTCCAGATAGCACTAAGTGTAATCAAGTTGTTTTAGAAAGGAGGGAAACAAACCCTCCCTGTAAATGAGTTAATATTGAGGCGCTCTCCTTTGGGTGTGCTGGTCACTCATCCTGCGTAGGTCTCAACATGGGGCTGAGTGCTGGAACCAAATCCAGAAGCAACAGGCTGGACCCTTGCTGTGGGCGGGGCTTCCCCACTGTTTTCATCCTTTGTCCCTCAGGAGTGGGATTTAGGTAGAAACCTTGGTGTGAAGACTCAGATGTGTAACTAAGATGACTACCCCCTTCCCTCCTGATGTGTGGTCCTCAGGCTGCGGCATCATTTGCAAAGAGTTGATAGTGGAGAGGTTTCTGATGCTTCTTATCTGGGAGTGACTAGGCACCCTTAGGGGACTTGTGGGGATCTGAAACTTGAGGATGAGCATGATCTATTTTCTGAGAACATCGTTTTGTTTTTATGTTTTTAAGGTATTTATTTTGAAGCAATTTTAGATTTACATAAGAGCTGTTTGTTAGCATTTCTCCAGAGACAGAACCAGTTGCTTATGTGAGAAGAAATTTATTAGGGCAGTTGGCTCACACGGATAGAGGACTGAAAATTTCCATGATTTTTAGAACCAGAGAAGCTGATGGTGCAACTCAGTCTGAATTGGGATGCTTCAGAGGTATGGAAGGAGTGGGAATCACTCAGGAGTAACCCCCAGTCCAGGAGCCCCCAAGGGGCCTTTAATTTAAGTCTCCGGAGTCCAGAAGCTGGAATCTGATGTCCAGGGGCAGCAGAGAAGGGCAGACTGCTTGGGGAAGGAGAGAATCCTCTGAATCCACTGACTCGCATTGCCAATCTCTTGGAAACATCCTTAAGACACACCCAGAAATTATGCTTCACCTGCTATCAAAGAATCCCTCACCAAGTCAAGCTGACACCCCAAATTAACCATTATAGGTTGCAAATGTGGTTTGAAGTTCTTATATAGTTTTCTACGTGGCTTCCCTTCATATTAATATCTTAAATGACCATGGTACACTTATCAAAACTAAGACATTTGCATCAGTATAATACTATTAACTTTAGTTGTTCGCCACAGACTTTATTCAGATTTTCAGTTTTTCTATTAGTGTTCTTTCTGTTCCAGGAGCCAATTCACATTGTATTTGGCTATTATATCTCCTTTGTCTCCTCCAGCGTAAGAAGTTTTTTTTCTTTATCTCCTCTCGTTTTGTATGACCTTGGCATATTTGAAGAGTAGTGTTCATGTACTTTGTGGAATGTCCCTTAATTGGGATAGTCTAGTGTTTCCTCATGATTAGGCTGAGGTTATGAATTTTGGGGAAGAATCTAATAGGGGTGATGGGCCCTTTTTACTGCATTCAGTCGTGGACTACATGATATCAGCATGGGTTCCCATTGGTTAGAACCCTGACTCCTTGTTATAAAACAGTGTCTGCCAGCTTATGCTACTGTAAATCTGCTGTTTTTCCCCTTTCCATCATTAATTGATTGGAAAGAAATTACTAAGTGCAGCCCACACTCATGGGGAGGGAAATTAGACTTCATCTCCCGGAAGGAGGAGTATCAAATAATTTGGGGGGCATATATTAATCATAGTAATTAATAATATTTTTAAAATATTTTAAGCAGATATTTAAAATATTCTGTGCAAAGAATTCTGTGCAAATATTCTATTTCTTTATCAAGTTTCCCTCATTAACTTTAGTATTCATCTATGACTCTTTCTAGAGCAGTTTTTACTATGGTGTTTTAATGGTGATTTTCTATTTCCCTCATTCCTTCTGCATTTATTATTTGGAAATCTTTCGTAAAGAAGATTTCACCCTTCTGTTATATTTACTTGTCCTGCCATATTTATACCACTATGGGCTCATGGATATTTGTTTTATTCTTTGGGTTAAAATCTAAAACAATCTTTTGTGTTTTTGTTTTTTACTCCAGTTGTTCCAGCTGTGGCTACTGGAAAGTCTTTCGTTTGACTCATATGTCTGTTTGACATGCCCCTGTCTCTCTCCCCACCCACTGTACTTTTAACACTTCCTCACTTCCCAGCGTTCCAAGATGCTCAAAGCTTATCTTGTATTTTTCTTGCTCCAGTCTTGAGTAAGCCATTTCTTCGAGAAGCCCCTGTTTCTTTTATTGGAAGATGGAACAGACAGTCCCAGACTCAAAATGGTTTGTCTTGTGATCTTTTTTTGACTTTGTGCTGGTGTGAAAGGGACCCACACTCAGTAGAGAACGTACTTTGAATTTGAATTGGGATGTTTTCCTGGGCTGGCAATGTGTAGGAGATACTTTCTTGTGATCCAGGCAGCAGCCTTGCAGTAGCCACATGATCCTGAGGGTGAGCCACCGGTGCTCTGCAGTGCTGTCTGTTGTCATCACTTTTTGGATGTTGTGTTTTCACATCCCATCCTGTCTTCGGGGTTTACTTGAAATATTCAATACTTTATTATGAAATAGGCCTTGTGTTAAATGACTTTGCCCAGCTATAGGCTATGTACGTGTTCTGAGCATACTTAAAGTAGGTTAGGCTCAGCTGCAATGTTGGGTAGATTAGGCATATTAAATGCACTTTCATTTTATATGTTTCAATTTATGATGAATTTACTGGTTTGTGACCACATTATAAATTGAGGAGAGGAGCACTCTATATATTTTATGTATATATAGATACACCCATATTTCTGTGTCTATGTGTTTAAAACAATAATCATGAGCTGTAATGATAATATAGCATCACTTTTGCCTGATAACTTTTTTTGTGGGAAATGATTTTAAGCGTTTTTGATGAGAATGAACATGGATAGTAGATTAGGGCTGGATTTGGCTGTAAACCAAAGAAAATTGAGCCAACAGTAGTATAAACAAACTGGGGCCTATTCTTCTCACACACTCATCCTCGGCAGTTGGAGGCGGATATTGGCACAGTAGACTGAGACAGATTAGGCCTCCTTGACCCTCTTGGCCCTTTCCCATGGTGGCTGCTGAAACAGTGCTTGAGGCTACAGGAGGACAAAGGCTTCCTTTGCTTGATCCTTTCTCTCTTCCTTGGGAAAGAGCATCATCTCATCTGACTTTGATAGGTCCAGTCATAGAGGCCTCCTTTTTTTAAAAATTTTTCTCATCTGTGGGATGGGAGAACTGAATGATCTGGATAAACCTTAACATGCTGTAATCCCCGGTTGCTACTCAAAAAGGGCCGTGCTGGGAAAGGTGTGGAGATGCCATGCATAGGAGAAAGATGATTATTGTTCAGTGATCACTGGGTAGGTTGGAGGAGAATGAGACCCCAAACAGGAGCTGGGGGCCTCATCACTGCTCTCTGAGGTCTGTTCTGCATCTTAAGTTTTCTAACCACCATTTCGTAAGAGCTACAAGGAATCTCTTTAAAGGAAGTTTGTTAGTCTGTTTTCAGTGGCTATAATGACATATCTGAGACTGGGTACTTTATAAAGAATGGAGGTTTATTTAGCTCCAAAACCATGAGCTTACCATTTTGGAGCTAAATAAACCTCCAATGTAAGAAGTTTTTTTTTTTTTTTTTTTTGGAGTCTAAAAGTCTGAATAGCATAGCACTCACTCTGCTGAAGCTGCCCTATACTCCTCTGGCTGAATCACATCATGGAAGAGGACATGGTCGGGGATGCATGTGGAAGAGTCATAGCAAGGCAAGATAAGAAGCCAGAGCATTTCAGGGTTGGACTTGCTCCTTTGTAACAACTTTCCCTCAGAAACTACATTAATTCCTTCTAAGGGCAGACCTAATTACCACCCCACCTCTTGAAGTTCCCGTCATCTCTCAGATTGCTTCATTGGGAATCACCTTCTAATACATGAACCCTTGGGGACAATCCACATCCAAACCATAGCAAGTTGGGAACTCCAGCTGGAGGGGTGGGGACTGAAGATAAGAGAGGCAGATTTGCTGAGAAGGTGCCAGATTAACACAGTCTTTCTTTTTCTTTTAGATTCCTCTCATTTTTTTCTCTTCTTTTTTTAAAATCTGTGCACTACCATTATACATAATACAGCAGGATTAGTTGTTGCATATTTGTACATGCACACAATATTACAATATAATTTGGTTAGTTTCACTCCCCAGAACCTCCCCTTCTCCTCCTCTGCTCCCTGTTAACTCAGTCATCATAGACCCCACCGGAAGTTCTCTCTGGGTTCTAGTTTGCATCTGTCAGCAATTCTAGGATTAGCAGACCTGTTTCTCTCATCTAGATGTCAAAAGAAGGAAGTTTTGGTCCTAGCTGGGGTCAGAGAATGGTCTCAGGCTGAGAGGGTAGAACACAGTGCTGTCTATACCTTGCCTCCAGTGGGGGCAGCTATTCTGTTTTCATTCATTTTTTTTCTAATTTCTTTCTTTTTAGTTATTTATCTATCTATCTATTTATTTATTTAATATATGACAGCGGAATGTATTACAATTCATATTACACATATAGAGCACAATTTTTCATATCTCTGGTTGTATATAAAATATATTCATATCATTTGTGTCTTCATGGGGGAGGGGAGGGGGAGGGGAGGGGGAGGGGAGGGGGAGGGGGGTTTCGATCGGGCTCCAGAACAAACAAGGCCCCTGAGAGCTCCACCTAGTTCACAGGGTAAGATCCCACAGCAGAACTCAGAGTCGGCAATGGCTCAACCCCAGGTGGTAGTGGCTCCCGTATTAATGTCTAAACTGTCTGCAAACGCCCCTGAATTTTACCCATCAGGTTATTCTTCTAATTATACAGAATCCTACGAGGATGGTTGTGAGGATTATCCCACTCTATCAGAATATGTTCAGGATTTTTGAATCATCTTACAGAACAGCCTGGCAGTTTTGAAACTGAAGTCGAACAGTTTGCAGAGACCCTGAATGGCTGGGCTACAACAGATGATGCTTTGCAAGAACTTGTGGAACTCATCTACCAACAGGCTACGTCTGTCCCAAATTTCTCTTGTATGGGAGCTCGCCTGTGCAATTACCTTACCCATCATCTGACGATAAGCCCGCAGAGTGGCACCTTCCACCAATTACTACTTCAGAGATGTCGGACTGAGTGAGTATGATGTTAAAGAACAAGCTGCAAAAGGAGATGGAGTGACTCGAAAACGATTTCATGCGTTTGTACTCTTTCTGGGAGAGCGTTGTCTTAACTTGGAGATCCAGGGAACAGATGGGCAGTTACAAGAGCAGATACCCTTCAGCTTGGTCTACGGGAACTGCTGAATGCCCTCTTCTCTAATCCAATGGGTGACAGCTTAATTTGTGCAGTAAAATTACTGAAGTTGACAGGATCAGTTTTGGAAGATGCCTGGAGGGAAAAAGGAAAAACTGATATGGAAGAAATTATTCAGAGAATTGAAAATGTTGTCCTAGATGCAAACTGTAGCAGAGATGTAAAACAGATGCTCTTGAAACTTGTTGAACTCCGGTCAAGTAACTGGGGTAGAGTCCATGCAACTTCAACGTACAGAGAAGCAACACCTGAAAATGATCCTAACTGCTTTATGAATGAACCGACATTTTATACATTTTTAACATCTGATGGTGTTCCTTTCACTGCAGCTGATCCAGATTACCAAGAGAAATATCAAGAATTACTTGAAAGAGAGGACTTTTTTTTCCAGATTATGAAGAAAATGGAACAGATTTATCAGGGGGTGGTGATCCATATTTGGATGACATTGATGATGAGATGGACCCAGAGATTGAAGAAGCTTATGAAAAGTTTTGTTTGGAATCAGAGCGTAAGCGAAAACAGTAAAGTTGAATTTCAGAATATCAGTTTTATAAAACAGTTTAGGTATGGTGATTTAGCAGAACACAGGAAAGCAAGAAAATGTGTCACACTTATACCAAATTAAGGATGTTGAGTTATGTTACTAATGTATGCAACTTTAATTTTAACACTATCTGCCAAAATAAACTTTATTCCCTATAACTTAAAATGTGTATATATATAAAATAGTTTATTATGTACAGTTAATTCCACTGTTTTGGCTGCAACAAAATTGATTTTGAAATAAAAAATAAAAAAAACATGTTTGTTTTGATTTCTAAAGCAATAGTATATTTCTGCATAAAATTTAGGAAAAAAAGAAAAATGATAAAAAGTGCCAACAAAGGCCAACTGTAAGTCCCTTGGGGCCGGGACAGTGGCTGTTAGTACTTTACATCATTTCGTGCACTCTCTGCTTGAAGTATGCACATATGCATAGGTATGACCGTTTGGCATTCCTGGAGTCATACCATACGTAATACTTCATAACATGCCTCTGCCTTGCTTTTATTCCCCCCCACCAACCATGGTTAATATGATCCTTGGCATGGCTTTAAAGTTTTTAAAGTTAAATAATACTCTCCTTTTTCAGTGACCAAACCCTAACTTTCTACCTTCTTTCATAGACTCTCCAACTTTTTCACTCTCATTCCCCTTCTCTTTCATGATGATGGTTATTAATTTATATAGAAACTCTTTTTTAAAAAAATCTTTATTTTTTAGTTATAGGTGGACACTATATCTTTATTTTTATTTTTATGTAGTGCTGAGGATCGAACCAGTGCCTCATGCATGCTAGGCAAGTGCTCTACCTCTGAGCCACAACCCCAGCACTAGAAACTTTTTTTAATTAATTTTTTAATATATGACAGTAGAATGCGTTACAATTCATATTACACATATAGAGCATAATTTTTCATCTCTCTGGTTGTATACAAAGTAGGTTATATAGAAACTCTTTATGACATATTCCATCCTGGGAATACAGGGTTGATGCTGTCATTAGCCCCTTAATAATGGTGAGCAAATGGAGGTTAAGGAACTTGCCCTGGTCATGCACCTTGTAAAAGGGTAGGATTTCAGTCCTGATAAAGGAGTGAACCTTAGCATCAGCCTAGACTCAGGACTGGATTCCCTTGTGAGCACTTTCTTTCTGGGTGGAGGATGTCCTCTTTAAGGGACAGGGTCTCTTGTAATCCAGAACAATAATATTTTTCCAATTCTGGGTGATAAAGCTGGGTATTAGTCTTGGCTGGGCCGCTTTCCTGCTCTGTGACCTTTGGTAAGTTAGTTCACCTCTCTGAGGCCTCGTCGTAGGCCTTCTCAGCACTTTGTAGCAGAAACACCAAAACAGAGAGAGCATTCAAAGACAGGTCCAGATGATAGGAGCATTATTGTCCGCACAGATTTCAGGGTCACTTACATTTGGCCATGAAGGACAGTTCTGCCAGGAAGTTGTGTTTTGTCCTATTTTGTTCAGTTGGGGCTAGGTGGTATCCAGGGGAAGTCCCCACAGAAGCCGTGAGGTTTCCTTGGATGCTGAGTTGGAGCTGTGCTCATGACAGGTAAACTCCACGACATATTTCCATTGAATGTTCTGAGGTCGTGGGGCTTTTGTGGCTGACCAGCAAGTGTGGGGACTGCAGGGTCATTGTCTCCTCCTGGTGCAGACTCCTGGCCCCCTGCCACATTTTGTGTGTCTCCCTAGATGTTCTTTGAGGTGTTTGTAGAGGAATGTGCTGGGACAACGGGTGTTTTTAGCTGTGGTGTTGGGTGGGCTGGTGGGACAAGCCAGAGGTGACCTCTGTACTTTTCCTGACATCACTGATGAAGTGCGGTCTGCCTGGTGCCACAGATATTTTTCCAGATGCTTGTTTCCCCCATCCCCTGCCCAGAATAAAGGAGAACCAGAAGATGTTTGCCGTTGAGAATAGAATTCACCCAAGTACAGTTTCCCTTTTCTTTTCACATAAGACTTAAAAAAAAAAAAAAAAAGCGAAGGGTTTTTGAACTTGGCTGAGTTTCAGCTCTTACCCTGAAGCAGCCTGTACTTTACTTCAGCCCTTTGCTTGATTCTGCAGTGACGGATGCTCTGGTGCAGGGCCTATAATTGTGTTATTGTGCCAGCTCTTCTGGCAGATGGCTTTATTTTTCTTGTGTTATTTTCCCCATTTCCCATGTTCTTCCTTGTACAGTTGTGTCAGAAAGAAACAAACAACAAAAATGTACCTATTTAAATTTTTTTTTCTATTGTTGATTTGGAACACACCTTGATTCTAGCCAGAGTGTAGTATAGCTTTTGTTCTATTCAGAAAAATGATTTGGGCTCTTTATTTCAAAGTATAAGTCCCTAAGATGATGATTGAGGGTTGTAAGGAAACTTGGTTGTGCTTGGGTGGTGAATTAAATTGAGTTTAGTGATAATGAAGCACTAAATGTACATTGAGGACATGTTCATGTTGCTCAAGTTTTTAAATCTCGAGAGAGATAGGGTCATGGTGATGTGTTAACAATAAAATTACTAACTCCAGCATTTGTTCTTTACCATATTCTAGAAAGCATACTCAGTTTAGGGAACATGCTAAAAGCTTGTCATCAAGAAAGGTGGTTTTTAGACTACCTCCAATTAGAATTCACATACTTACAGCTTTAAGTTTTGAAATACTTGAAGAATTTTATTTTTCTTATGGTACTGGGGCATGAACTCAGGGCTTTTGTATGTCAAGCAGGCATTTTACCACTGAGCTCATACACAGCCCTTTTTTTGTTGTTGTTTTGGTTTTTTTGAATCAGGATCTCACTGAATTGCAGAGGCTGGCCTTGAACTTGCAATCTTCCTGCCTCAGCCTACCAAGTTGCTGGTATTAAAGGCATGTGTCATGTATCTAGCTGTGAGATTGTTTTTAATAAATAAAATAGAAGGGAAAATGGTTCTTCCACTCCATTATATTTCTGCTTTTGTACTAATGAATGTGACCAAAACATTTGCCCTTTGAACCAGGCCCAGTGTTTCATGTGTCTCAGGGCTATGACTTTATTTATTTTATTTTACTTTATTTATTTATTTATTTATTTATTTTGGTGCTGGGAATTGAACTCAGGAGCCATATCCCCATTAGGGTTACAACTTTTAAAGAGCTTTATTGAGGTATAATTTATAGATCATAAAATTCACCCATTGTAAATTCAGTGATTTTTTTTTTTTTTGTGGAATTTGTGGAGTTATGCATTCAACTCCATAATCCACTTTTAGGACATTTTCATTACTGTAAGAAGTTGCCTTGTGCCCACTTGCAGTCAGTCTCTCCTCCTACCCCCAGCCCCAGGGTCTGCCAGGGTGGGCTGGAGAAGAGGTTAACCCTGGGCTCTGTCCACTAATTTGATGAACCTCAACCATAAGCAGGATGGATCATAGATGCACAGGTGCACAGTGTTCCTTAGATTGCTCTTGTTGTCAGATAACCCCGTGCAGCTCCCAAGCATTTCCAACAAGAAAGAGCTTATAATTTCTCTAGCCCATAGGATCCATTTCTGGATAAGAAAATTATTTTCTGTATGGAGCCTAATTGGCCTTACCTGTAATTTTCTTTTCTTTTTTTAAATAACTTTATTTAATTAATTTATTTATTTATATACTTTTTGGTTGTAGTTGGACAAATTACCTGTATTTTATTTATTTATTTTTATGTTGTGCTGAAGCTTAAACCCAGAGCCTCACACAAGCTAGACGAGCGCTCTACCACTGAGGCTCAACCCCAGCCCCTTATTTATTTTTAATGTGGTGCTGCGGATTTAATCTAGCCTCACATGTGCTAGGCAAGCACTCTGCTACTGAACCACAACCCCAGCTCACCTGTAATTTTCACCCATTGGTGCTACAAAACCGCAAGCACCATTCTTAATTTGAGGTTATTCAACTACTTTAAGCCTTCACCTGTACAAATACCTTCTTTCTATCAATTGTTGTATATTTAATTTAGATTCCAGACCTATAGCCACTTTGGTCACTTTTTCTGGACATGATTTTGATTGTGTCTTTTGTATCCAAACTCAGCCTATGTGTAGACATCAAGTGGGTCAGTGGAAGCTGAGGTTCAAGGAGGTTAAGTGGCTGGGAAGGTTTGGTGGACCTGTCTGTTCCTTTGGTGTGAACAGGGACTGCCTGGCGATATTGACTGCTTAGCAGTTGTGCTGCACTGTTGGTATTCATTGGTTTTTGGTTGATCAAAACACCATTTTTTTTCTTCTATGGACTTTGGTCAAGCCAGTTCTGCATTATGTCTTCATATATAACTGCTGTTTCAAACATAAATGCAGGGATTTATAAAAGTATTATTTAATATTATGGTAATGCTCATAACTAGGTTCTCTTGAGAACTTACTGTGTTTATCTTGTTGGGTTTCCCCACAAGATTTGCCTTTGGGATCACTTTGAATGAATCTTGTTTCTTCCCTTTTCTTGGTTTATCTTTTAAGAGAAGTTTGCATATCTAGTTCCTATCTGGATCTCCTCTCAGATATATTGTGATTTTGGCTAGTTCACAGTGGAGGTAGTTGTGTAGAAGGAACACCCAGGGGCAATTTCTATGTTTATGTCCATGTACTCCTCCAAGTCCCTCCTTGTTTTAGTCAGCTCTTTCACTGTTGTGACTAAAGGAGCCAACCAGAACAATTGTAGGGGAGGAGAGGTTTATTTGAGGGCTCATGATTTCAGAGGTCTCAATCCATAGGCATTAGGCTCCATTCCTCGGGGCTCAAGGTGAGGCAGAACATCATGACAGAAGAGTGTGGCAGAGGTGGCAAAGGGAAATAGTTTAAATGATGATCAGAAAGCAGAGAGAAAGACACCACTGGCCAGATACAAATATATACCCCCAAGCCATGTCCCAGTTCCCACCTCCTCCAGCCACATCCCACCAGCCTTCAGTTATCATTCGGTTGATCCCTGCCAGGGGATTAATTCACTGATTGGGTTAAGACTTTCACAGCCCAGTCATTTCACCTCTGAACCTTCTTGTCTTACACATGAGCTTTTTGGGGACACCTCACAAACCATGACTAAAACTCGTGGTCCTGAGGAAGTATGACTTATCATCACCTATTTTTGCTGATATGTGGTCAGTGGAAGCTGAGGTTCAAGGAGGTTAAGTGGCTCAGGAAAGTCCCCACGGTAAGTAGAGCTAAGATTTGAACTCAGATCTATGTTCAAAGCAATTCCCCCGCCCCCCAGTCTGCATTGTTTTGCAGTCTGTATGATTATTTTCAAGTCATTAGGGCCCTTTCCATGCTGTGGACTCAAGTCTCTCAACTGCTCCTCATAAGAAAGTGAGATGCTAATTTTTTTTTTTTTTACACACACGACAGCAGTGGAATGCATTACAATTCTTATTACACATATAGAGCACAATTTTTCGTATCTGTGTATATAAAGTAGGTTCATGCCAATTTATGTCTTTATACATGTACTTTTTTTGCATTACAATTCTTCATACACATATAAACCACAATTTTTCATATCTCTGTTTGTATATAAAGTACGTTAACACCCAATTCAAGTCTTCAGTGAGATGCTAATTTAAAAAGTGTTGTGGTTTTCATTTTCCTGAGCAATTCTGGAGAATCTGACTTGACTCAAAAGAACAGATTCAAAATAGGAGAAAATATTTGCAAATGATGTATCAATATACCTGACCAAAAAACCTTGTATCTAGAGTATATGAATGACTATTGCAACTTAATGAAAGCAAATCATTGAGAAATTGGCAAATGATTTGAGTAGGCATTTATTCAGAGATGACATGGATTGCTAGTAAGCGCATGAAGGTATGCTGAACGTCACTGGTGATTAGGAAATGAAAATTAAACCATCATGAGATCCACTTCATAATTCTGTGAGTGGCTAAAATTAAAAAGACAAGCAAATGTCAATGAGGATGTAGAGAAATCGGAACTCTAATACCCTGCCAAGGGCCTATAAAATGGTATAGCTATGTTGGAAAAATAGCTTGGCACTTCCTCAAAATATTAAGCATAGAATTATTATATGACACAGCATTCCATTCCAAGATATAAAACCAAGAGAAATAAAAATTTGTTCACACAAAAATGTGTCTAATTATTTGTCTTTTTATTGTTGAGTTGTAGGAGTTTCTTTTACAAATAATAGTTTGGATATAAATCCCTTATTAGATATATGATTTGCAAATATTTCCTCCTCTTCTGTGGATGGTTTTTTCACTTTGTTGATATCCTTTGCACAAAAGATTTTAATTGTGATGAAGTCCAATAATTTTTTTTCTCTTGTAGCTTATGTTTTTGGTTCTGTATGTTTTTGAAGTGCTAAAACTGTTAGCTTATTTTTTTATTCTGGGCTGGTTGGTTGCTGTAATATGCCAGAGGAGTTAGCTGTAAGTAATTAAAATATTAATCTACCTTTGTTATTGAAGAACAGTAAGCCCACACAACTCTGAGATTCAGTTTATTGATGGTTTTCTTTGTTGAGTTTGGTTTCCCTACCCTACATTTACTCTAGAACTTAGCATGGTGTGATGTGGGTAATAGGTGCTCAAAAACAAACAAAAAACTCTTGTTGATAAAATCTAAGAAAGGAATCTTACTTTTGCTAAAGACCTAAACAGTATTTTGTGTGGGCTTTGAAGTTAGAGCTGAGTTCAGATCTTAGCTCTGCTGTATAGTCTTTCCTAAGCCACTTAACCTCCTCAGTTTCCACATCTGTAAAAAGAGATCATGTGTATATTGGAGTATTTTTGCAAAGACAGCATATAACACCCTTTGCTCATGTAGAGGTTCTACAAAGAGTGGTCATTTAATTGACCTGTATCTCAGTTTCTTTGGTAAAATGGGAATGATGTTTATCTTGAGCCATCTCAGCAGTGTACACAACTTATGAGCAAATAGATTTTCTCTGCTGCTTTTGTTAGGTAAAATAGTCTGTTTTTCACAGCCTCAGGAGAAATCCTTCCTTGGTCCCTAACCATCTATTTTTATAGAATTCTTGTGGAAAAAAACTTCGTTCAGACTAGTTGCACTATCTAGTACAGCAGCCTCTAGCCACATGTGGTTATTACAATTAAAGTAAAAGCTCAGTTCCTCAGTTGTTCTAGACTCATTTCAAGTGCTGAGTAGACATGTGACTGGTTAGTGTGTCTATCACATTAGACAGTGTGATAGACAACATCGTCATCACTGCAGAAAGTGTTGTTAGCTCTGGATCATTTCACGTGACTTTTCTTCAACTATGGAGCCCGTGAGGTAAGGCTTTTCTAGACTCTCAGCTGAGTAGCCCCTTTCTAGCACCTCTCTTGTCCTCCTGGGGTAATACTTAGACCCAAGATTCTTGAGTGCTTTAAATCTTGGGAAACGAGGATTTACATATCCTAGGATGTGTTTTTTCTTTGTCACTATTGTTATTTCAGAACTTCCAGCTTCCTCTCTGGTCACACTGTGCCTTTGTAATAAATTTGGCCATTTTAGGTGACCAGTAGGGGCCTCTTGGCATAGTTTTGGTTAGGTGACTTTCACAGTGGCCTAGGAAGGGAAGCAACTCCCTAATTTTCTGAGGTTTGGTTTAGAAAAAAGGAAACTTACGTTGCAAACAGACATTGAAGATTCTGGAAACTTCCAATTACAGAACAAGATAATGTCCTAGAGATGGGAGGTTTGGGAGATAGTTTAACAAGGACTTCTTCCCCCTGACCATGCCTCTCTGCTTGTGAGACTATTAATCTGGCATCAGTCACCAGTCGATTTCTCCCTGGTGATTTTGAACACATTCTAGCATTCTTCTCTTTGACTTAACACATTGGAGGAGAATAAAGTCCTTGTGTTGGCAGAATTGCTCTTATGCTATTGTCTTTTTCTTTTTCTTTTTTTAAATTATTTTTTAGCTTTAGGTGGACACGATATCTTTATTTTATTTTTATGTGGTGCTGAGGATCGAACCCAGTGCCTCACACATGCCAGGTGAGCATGCTACCACTCGAGCCACATCCCCAGCCCATGCTGTTGTCTTTTTCTTATTCTGATTTTCTGAATTCATGTTTCCTGTGAGTTATTCCCATGAACTTACTGATGAGTTCCCTGGGTGTGGGAATCACCTTGGATAGATAGCTCCCAAGGATAGTTTCCTTTTTACTTGACCCATGATAGTCCTCTTCATGAAAAAAGTACATAGAATTAGGGGCCATGAGTATGCGCAGGGTCAAACATTCTTTCCCATCTGCTGTTAAATAGTGTTGACCTGTTCAGGCGAGGCCACGTGAATAAGCCTGCAGTCGTTCCCGAGGTGTGCAGAAGCGATTAACTTTACTTTCAGCCTTTCCAAAACCTAGATTCTAGCAGTTGTTCTTTGAAAAAGGGAGTTTGTGGGGTTAAGTAAATTTTCGAACAATGGGTTGAGCACAACTAAACAGGTGTCTCCCCCTCCCAAAGGCGCGTAGGGCCTTTAATATGTTAGTGGATGTTGTAGCTGTTCTAGTGAGAAGTATGTTTCCCAAACTTACTCGACCATAGTACCCTGTGTTGGACCATTTGGTACTTGCTTGGGCTAAAGGTCAGTGGTTTGAGAAACAGGAAAACACCCACAGTGGGAGAGCGCAAATGGAGCAATCTTGTAAATACTTCTGCTTTTTGTTTCTCGGTGATTATTTTTAACCCAAGCAGTTGTCATTTGAAATTCTCATAGATTCATGGGCTCGTATTATATAGAAGTGCCCCAAATCTTGCAAGATTAGCAGCATCATCTGGTTCGAAGAGAAGGTAATCCTTGCGTTTTTTTTTTTTTTTTAAATAAGGAAACTATTAATGAAGCTATTGATTCAGTTCTTTCTGGCATACATTTAGGGTCTGCTAAATATATTTTTCTGCTTTAAGGGGAAATTGGATTCTAGAAAATAAACCATGAGAGGTAATTCTTATGTTGAGAAGACTTAATGAAGAAGATTAATGAGAAGACTCATTAATGACTTTTAGAAGGTATCTAAAACTATAAGGGCAAATTTTGTTGAGAGGACAGGTTATTTGTGCATTTTGCTTCTATTAATATTTTTATGGGCAGATTAATTAAATGAACTTTTTTTTTAAAAAAAACTATGTCTGTTAAACTGTTAGGGCAGTGCCTGATAGTTATAATAATACTAGCTAATATTTCTTAAGTGGTCACTATGTGCCTGGCACTGTTCTTTTTTTTTTTTTTTTAACAGATGTTGATGGACCTTGATTTTATTCATTTATTTATATGTGATGTTGAGAATTGGATCCAGTGCTCACACTTGCTAGGCAAGTGCTCTACCCCTGAGCCCCAGCCCCATGCCTATTCTAAGTATCGAACATATGTTAGTCATTTAATTCTTAAAAGAATGCGACAAGGTAGCTGTTATTTTCACTACTGTTTTACAAATAAGATCATAGTAGACATTTTCTAATAATGAGGGCTAGAATTCATTATTGGGTTGATGTTCATAAAACTGTGAATAGCAAAGCAGGTCTTACAGTTTCTTTAATTTCAACATAAAACTGATGTTCATAAAATCCTAGGTAGGATGCATTTTGTAATTAATTCTCTTTTAGATATCAGAGGTTTTTTTTTTAAACTTCTAATTTGGAATCTTTAGACATTAGTAAATACTGTAAAAATGAAATTTTCTTTGATCTCTGTTTGATGCTAAGGATGCAAAGATGATGGAGCTCTGATTCCCTGTCATCAGGTAGGGAGGTGATGAGAGCTTCCAGTGATCATTGCTTAAGCTGTGACAGGAAAAGTGGTTTCTTGCTTCTTGTTTTTTGTAAATATGTTTAAGTTGTCAATGAATATTTATTTATTTATTTATTTATTGTGCCCGGGATTAGACCCCAGGGCCTTGTGCATGTAAAGCAAGCATTCTACCAGCCCTATATCCCCAGCCCTATTTTGTTTATTTATATGTGGTGCTGAGAATTGAACCCAGTGCCTCACATATGCTAGGCAAGCACTCCACCACTGAGCCACAACCCCAGCCCCCTGCATCTTGCTTTTAAAAATTAAAGAGAAAACTCTACAGGCTGCAGTGAGAATGGTCACAGTTTCAAAAGACACAGATGACTTTATGGTAGGCCCTAGCCATAAAGCCAGTGCCTTTGTTGGTTGAATCAACTTTAAAGAAAAACAGGGAGAGAGGGGCCAGGAGCCAGTGTCTTCCTGGGGAATTCTGTATGAAGGCCCATTTTAAGTTGGTGGGCAGGGCTTCTGGCTCTAGCAGCCAAAAGGAGCCCTAGCTATAACCTTGCAGTGCTCCCCACTGCTCCCCAAGATCCATCTTGCTACTTGGTGTGCCCCCTCCTCTCCCTTTTCTCCTCCTGGGTGCTGAGAGTGCACACACTGATTTGCTTGATAGTGCCCCACACGTCCCTTAGGCTTTGTTGACTTCTCTTCATTCGCTTTTCTTTCTGCTCCTTAAATTGGTTCACTTCAGTTGTCTTCTCTCTGAGTTTATTGATTCTCTTTTCTGCCTATTCAGATCTGCTGTTGAACCCCTCTAGGAAATTTTTCATTGTAGTCATTGTACTTTTCAGCTCCAGAATTTCTGTTTCACTCCTTTTATAATATCTATCTATTAATATTCTCGTTTTATTCATAGATTGCTTTCCTGACTTCCTTTAGTTCTTTGTCTGTGGTTTCCTTTAGCTCGTTGAGAATACAGCAGTCCCCTTTTATTTGTGAACAGGTTTCAAAACCCTCATTGGATGCCTGAAACCGTAGATAGTACCAAACTCCATAATTTAATGTTTTATCCTTTTTAACTAAGCACTTATCACATATTATAGCTGTAACTTTTGCGGTTTGAAGGTAAGGAATCAGAACTAATAAAAATTATTTTTTCCTTCACAATTTCATGGATAGAAGATTTGCTCTTAGGTAAGAGCTTTGTAGTTTTAGTGCACATTTTTTTTCGCCCTGTTTTTATTGAGGACTTTTGCCTTTTCACTTACAGGAGGCACTTTTTGACTTCTCTTCAGCACATCTGAATTGCCAGCAAAACTACTCTCGCACTTTGGAGCCAGTATTCAGTAAGATCAGGGTTGTTTGAATGCTGTGATGGTGTGAGTTGATTGATCTGGTGACTAAGTATACACATCAAGGATACACTGAACAAAGGGATGGTTCACGTCACAGTCAGGACGGAGCAGAAGGTAAAAGACTTAATTACTCTAACAAGAAAGTCACAAAATTTAAAGACTGATGAATTGTTTATTTTTGGCATTTTCCATTTAATATTTGAGAATGAAGTTGACACAGGTAGCTGCAGCCACAGACAGTGACGCTGCAGACAACAGGGCTACTGTATTGATACAGTTGATTTAATATCTTTGATTAGTGATTCTAGTCTGGGTTTCCTCATTAGTGGTTTCTGACAGATTCCTTTTTTTCCTGTGAGTGACACATTTACCTGTTATGTGCTTCGTGATTTTTCACTGAAATTTAGACATTCTGAGTGTTATAACAGGTTAACCCTGGAAAGCTCATTTTCCCCCTCTTTGGAGTTTAGGCTGTTTTGTTGTTGGGGGTGTTATCCATTTGTGACTTTTCTAAGCTGTTTTTAGGGATGTGTTTCTCATTTTGTGTGATCAGTGAAGTTCCTCTTGTGTCGGCCAGGGACCTGAAAAGACTTTCTTAATGTCTGGCTCCAAAAAGGGGAAAACATGCTCTCAGGGGGACTGGGGGGTGGGGGTGGGGGTCATTTCTTAAGATTTCCCAGTCGATGCTCTCAGGGGAAGCTGTTGCCCCCCCCCCTCTCCCCCCCCCCCCCCCCCCGTGAGGGCCAGCGCCAAGGCGGGCATCAGTGTCAGTCCCTCAGGTATTGCCACCCCAACCAAAACGCACATCACCAAAGTTTTGGAGGACAAAGTCCTACTGCCCACTCTGGTACCAGGCAGCCACTTCAGGAACATGGCTGCTGCCCCAGAGCTGAGGTGCGGCCGAGGAATGAGGCTGGAGGCTGGTTCAGTAGGAGGCTCACTTAAGATCAACAGCCTCCGCCTTCACGGGCACACCTCTGGTTCTGAGTGTCTGGTTAGGTTCCAGAGTTTCCAAATGCTCCTGACAGTCCAGTGGTTGGGCTGACTCCTGGAGCCCCCCTGCTGTGTGCCATTTTGTATGACATGGCTCCTGAGAGCCTGGTTTTTATTTATTTATTTTATTTTCCCCAGGTTTTTTGAGATGCAACTGGAAAATAATGTTTTATTTATTTAAAGTTAAATTTAAGTTGTATAGCATGGTGTTTTGGTCTACAGTATAAAGTTATTACCATAATAAAACTAGCCTATCAGTCGCCTCTCGGAGTTCCTTTTGTGTGTGTGTGTGTGAGAGAGAGAGACAGACAGACAGACAGAGACAGAGAGGGGTGGGGGGATAATGAGGATACCTAGGATCTCCCCACTCTTTTAGCAGATTTCAAGTGCATAAGACATTGTTATAAACTATAATCACCATGCCATACATCAGGCCACCAGAACTTATTCATCTTATAACTGAAAATTTATATCCTTTGGCCAGTACCTCTCTATTTTCCCATATACAACCCCTGGCAACCAATTCTATTTTCAGTTTCTGTGAGTTCAATTTTCTCAGGATCCACATATAAGTGAGACCTTGCTGTGTTTGTCGTTCTGTGCTGGCCTTATTTCACTTAATGTAAATGTCTTCTGGGTTCGTCCATGTTGTCACATGACAGGATTTCCTTCCTTTTAAAGACTGGGTTATGTTTTATTGTGTCTGTATATCACATTTTCTTTATCCATTCATCTGCCTGATCATTTTTGGTCACTTAAGCCACCCTTGTGGCTTAAGTATGGTAGGGGGTAGATTCAACTCTTCCAGAATAACAGAGGGTCGGGGGAAAGGAGCAGTTCTCCAGAGAATGGTAACACACGCTTACCTCTCTAAAATCAGAGAACACATGAGGGAGCGTGCACTGAGGGCTGAGCCTGGGCTCTGGAGCTGCACTGCCTGGGCTTGATCCTGATTCTGCCACTTGCCAGCTTGTTGGACCTTAAACACATTACCTTCTGTGCCTGGGTTTCCTCAGCTGTAACAGAACTGTTAATGGTACCCTGTGCTGTGAGCATGAAATAGGCCAAGATACGTAAACCTGGCACATGGTGCTATCTGTAGGTATGTTATTTATTATTATTGTTAATATCAGAGAAGAATGCATTGGTAAGCATGGAATTTGGAGCTCTCTCCTTGTTTACCTGTCCTGTGACCCTATTTTAAAAGGTTGACATTGCTCTAAGTATTGAAGAAATAAACATTTCAGATTCACCCTTTGTTTGGGTAATTCTTTTTCTTTGCCTCCTTCCATGTTATTTCAGATGTGAGAACCTAGTTTATTTATCATCAGCCAGTTCTTAACCCCTTGAGAATTTTATCTTTTAAAATCCACATTCGCATATCTCTGTAGGACGTTTGAGGTAATTTTATTTGTTTATTCTTGCTAGAAATGGATGTGTTTTCATTAGGCATAAACTGAAAGGAGACTATGTACTATGTAGCTGACGGGACTTGAGCTTCAAAATTGGACAGCCAAAGCCTTCAGATGAGGTCTGAAGATTAGTCGTGATAAGTTGCTTATATTGAATATTTCCATTTGTTATGCCATGTCAGTTGTTTTATGTATATTTTTTTTCATTGATCTTCAAAGAAGTCTTACTAGATGGCTATCTTATCCAGTTTACAGAAGAGCAAGTAAATGATCAAGGCGGTTAGGTAAGCTGGCAGAGTTCTTGAAGATAGTGTATGGTAGACCTGTGATTTGGACTCAGGCACTAATGTCTGAGCTTTGACCACTTAATTGATGCTATCATTCAGATCTGGAATGTCTCCCAAAGGCCATGTGTTAAAGGCTGGGTGCTATTGGGAGATGGTGGGAAATTTAATAAGAGGTGTGGACTAGTGGGAGGTCTTCTGTTCATTGGGGGTATGCCATTCAAGAGAATAGTGGGACTCCACTTCTTCCTATTCTTCTCTTGCTTCCTGGCTGCCATGATGTACTCTGCTGCCACAGGCCTAAATGCAACTAACCATGGACTGAAAACTCTGAAATTGTGAATCAAAATAAACCCCCTCTCTTTACAAATTTGTAGTCTCTGGTATTTTGTTATAGTAATGGAAACCTGACTAACATATGTAGTGCCCACATTTGCCATTACAAGATGATGATGGGTGAAAGATAGATTTCAGACTTGAAAAACCAATAAAAAAGAGACATAATAAAAGTAAAGACAGTAAACCTGCCATGAATAAACAAATATCATCAGTGAATGTTGATAAATAAAAAGTTTTCTTATTATCACAGGAATCCTGATATTGGTTCCCCAACTAAAAAGAATAAAAATACATATACATTATGTATCATCTATATGTTAAAAATAATCCTACATATGAAAAAACACACTGATTCTAATTTAGATACTTTAAAACAGTTATTTTAAAATATATTTTTGTTATTTGGGTGTGTGAAGTCTAGTTACAATATAGCATCATACTTCTCTTTGAATCCACAAATGACCACTGTTTTTAGAAAAGAGGAAAAGAAACCAGTGTCTGAGATGGAAATTTCATCATTTCCTATCTCTTCTAGAAAACAACTACCCTGGTATGCCCAAGCTGTGCATGGATGCTTGTAGATTCTCTTTTCTCCAAAGAATGTCTACTGTGTTCCAGGCACTGTGCTCAATGTTGGAAATATAGTGAATAAGACTGACAGGCTCTTTCTAAACTGCACTGTAGCTTAATTCTAGTTTTAGAATATAGGTGATAAAGAACCATATGAGTCAAATATAAAATAAGATTTTAGATAGATAAAGATAGATAGATAAAGAACTATATGAGTCAAATATAAAATAAGATTTTAGATAGATAAAGATAGATAGATAAAGAACTATATGAGTCAATTATAAAATAAGATTTTAGATAGATAAAAATAGATAGATAAAGAACTATATGAGTCAAATATAAAATAAGATTCCCTTACGAGGGAAGAAAGAAAGTGCTTTGAAGGGCAGGCTGCACTTTAAGATATAAGGGTCAGGGAAAGGCCTCACTGAATAGGTCATATTTGGAAAATATTGGGATAAGTGAAGGAGGGAACTTTGTGGGCACCTGAGGAAAGTGTGTTAAGAAGAGTCAATAGTATATGCGTAAGTACAGCTGACTGGAGACGGATGGCTGGGGAAGAGTAATTGGAGATGTGTTCAGAGAGGTAACTGGGGTGAGGAAGGATAAAATCTTGGAAGGACTTTGGCTTTAACTACCCTACATGCCTTGAGCACCTAGAAGGATGGAGGAGGACAGAGTCGGATGGATTTAGGAGCTCATTTTAGGACCCAAGATACCCATTAGTCATCGTAGCAGCAATGTTGAGTAAGTAGCTGAGTGTTAATGGTTCTGGGATGGAGATACACATTTGTGAGTGATTAATGTGTGGATCGCATTTAAATCCATGAAATTGAATGAAAGCACAAAGACAGTGTAGACAAGGTTCCAGACTAAATCCCGGGCTCTCTAGGAGTTGGGGGATGAGGATGAAGTAGCAAAGGTGATGTGGAAGAAGTAGTCTGTGAGGTAGAGGACAGTCTAGTAGAGGGTGATGTCTCAGAAGTCACATGAAGAGAAACTTTCAACTCTGTCCAAGGCTGCTGATCCGTCCAGTCATATGACCAAAAACTGACCGCTGGATTTAGCAATGGCCACTAGAGGTCATTGGAGCTGTTACATTACAAGCTGGCTATTGATTAATACCATCTGTCAGGGTTTTTCTTGGCAAGGTGAACATCATTTACCCAGCTGTATACCCTGTGGCTTAGAATTGACTTTCTCCTACTTTACCATTCCAGCAACATCATCTCCACATACTAGTTTTTGCAGAGGTACGGTTTTAGAGCTGGGGAATGTGCAGAGCCAGTCTTGGACTGTCTGAGTGACACAGGCAGGTTTTTTCCCCATGGGAGAAGGCAATGCCAGGATTCCTGGCACATAGGAGATCAGTTCTGGGCAGAGACGGGCTCCTTCCTCATCTCTCCAATACTGTTCTCTTCCTGATGAGCCTGTTGAGCATAGATGGAAAACCACCCTACAGAATGCTTAGGAGTTCTTCAGAACTAGGTTTGGATCTCAGTTCTGCCGCTCACTTCTGTATGACTTCAGGCAAGCTAATTCATCTCAGTGAACCTCGGTCTCTTCAGCTGCCAAATGGGGATAAACACCCCATAAAGCCGTGACAGTTGAACTGCCCCTTGCCTCTACAGTACTTTGCACAGGACAGTACATAATGAGAGTTCCATACATTGGGGCTCTTAGGATTATTATATTGGGACCATAGTTTTCAGGGTATTGCTTTTGTTAGAACCATTTAAAAAAAAAGTTTTAATTGATGCCATTGCCTGGGGTTTATTTACACAACAGATAGACTAGAGTTACACCCACAAATCTGTTAAGATTTTCCCTGAAGAAGTTACCAGATGTCCTCCCCCCGCCCCACTTCTAGTTGCTGCTACGAGGGGAAAAATACCAACAAAACAACCTAAAACGGCAGACTGCACACTCAGGGCAAATACATAATTTGTTCCCCTTTATCAGCACCGAGAAAACAAAACTGTCAGTTTCCCATTCCCCAGTTTGCCATCACTCATGTGGCTCGAGACAGTGGAGGAGGCAGCGTGGTGTGTCAGGTGTACCTAAGAACTTCTTGTCAGCATGTTCACTGTTGAGAGACCGTCAGGGTGCTTAGAGGTTACTCTGGCTCTCTAGGACATTTTTATGGTTGCTGCTAGGAATAATTCAGATTTTTTTTCCTTCAAATAAATCCACATCAACTCCTTTCAAAATATACATGGAAAAGTAATTAAGTGGTAATGGGTGGTATGGACCGGCTATCCTCAAATCAGCATGTGTTTAGAAACTTATTGACCAACCTGAACTTTTATTAATGTCAGCAAAGCATTCCTTAATTCCAGTCCCCTTTTGGGGGCATGTGGGAGTCATTGAACTGTTTTCCTGAATAAAAAAGATAAATATGTTTAAATGATAATGAATAGTATCTTTTATTTATATTCATTCAATAAATACTGGAATGCCGTTATGTGCCTGACACTGGTAGGCATGGACCAGTGCGTCTTAAGTCATGCTGACCTCTTCTAGTTAGCCTTAGTATTATGTAAATTGTCAGAAAAATGAATTTCCTTCCTATCCCATACCATCAGGTTTTGACCTTCCTTCTGAGAATTTTCCTGCAAATCCACTGATGTATGTATTTATCATTATTTATCTTCTTTTGCCTTTCCATACAAATGGGGTACTTTATAGAAGGTTCCATCTCTTGCTTTTTAATTCAGCAGTCATTCTTCTTAACATATTAGCGCAAACTGATCTACCCCACTAGTTTTATTATAATTCCATAGCATTCCATTGTATTGATGTACCATAATCTAATTTTCCAGACTTCTAACTTATTTTGACATGGAGGTATTACTTTTTACACTACAGAGTTTTTTCCTTAATGAGAATGCGTGGAATGGTTTATTACTACTAACCTAACACAGGCACATAGTAGACTTACAATAGGTATTAGCAGAATGGATGAATTGGTTCTTTCTATATTACATGTTGGTTATTTTACATATTATTTTTCTTTATTGATCATGGAAAAATAAAATTCCACACTAAGAATTATCACATACTCTAGATCAACATAGTCTGTGTTAGTGAGGTTTGTGCCATATCTCATGAATCCCCAGCACCTAATTTATGCCATTGTATACTCAAATAGTATCCCTAGTGAGGACAACATAAATTGTTGTGTTTTAGAAGGCTGTTGTTGCCCACCAGCACCAAGAGGAAAATGGTAGCCCTCTTTAGATCAGTATGCTAGCACATTTCATACTGTGTGGCAGATATTTTAATTTGAATGAATGGTGGACGCCTTAAACTTAGTTCAGACTCTGGAAACATGGAAACATTCGTCAGAATTGTTCTCAGAAGTCTTCGAGTCTTTAGGGCTATGACTCTGAAGACTCAAGAGATGCACTTTGAGTGAAGGAGTCTTCCGCTTCCTGTGGCAGGGACTCTCTGTGTTTCATTTCAGACACACCTGGGTTCAGTCAACAGATGTCTTCCTCAAGGTCATCGGACAATATAGGCATTTTGGAAGATGGCTCAATTTTTACTTGTTTGCCAATCAGTTATCACAGCGTCCGGGAGCTTTTGTGGTGGGCAAGGTTCTCCAAGGACATGATGCAGGTTGTGGCCTGAGGAAGCTCACGAGTTGCTTGGGGAGACATGGTACTACCTCCAGCGAGGAAGCACTATGGTGTATTCTGGCAGTAAAGAGCAGGGCTCAGACTGCATGGTCTCCCTTTCTGGCTATGATCTTGGCAAGGTAATTGACGTTTTGTGGATTAGTTCCCTCATCTGTGGAATGGGGAAATAACAGTATTTACTGCATTGTCATGTGAAGTATGCGACTTAATACATGAAAGGTGCTTGAACAGCTCCTGGTATAATGAGCACCTTGTAATGGTTGGCTGCTGTTGGCCTATGGTATAGCCCTACAGAATGAAGAAGGACGGGACAGCGATTTCTTATTAGGATATGGGGCTGACAAATGCAAGCCTCCATTAAGTGCCATCTTATCTAGTCCTTAGAAAGTCCTAGAAATACATGACTGTGAAGTAAGATACTTTACAGATGTGATAATGGATGCAGCTTGCCACGAAGCAATTTGAATCTGTATCTGATTCACAAACCTGTGCTCCTTCTTCTGACATTTTTAGGCAAATATAGAGGGAAGGAAGGAATCTTTGTTTTTTTGGACAGTGAGTGAAGATCAGAGCACTTAAGCTACTTGCCAAAGATTACTTGGAGACCCAGATTTCCATAGAGCAAATCCCAGTGTTTGTGGACATTTGAAGGGTTGACATGTAGAAGGCGATAGATGGAATATCTTGCTCGAGCAGCAAGCCAGGACCAGGGTCCTGAAGTAGGTCAGCTTGGGCTAAAGATTTTCATGAGGCAATCTTTGTCATGAGGCTGTGCAATACAGAATGGGATGGCAGAGTGTTTCCTGCCAGGATAGAGGAGGCTGGAGGTTTATGGTCCAGAGTTAATTATGGAGGTCCCAGGGGACCGTCAGGGCTCTGGCTCCTGCAGGCTGTTCTCTCCATGGACCCTCAGATGTCACCTTTGTCTTTATAGTACAAAAAGGACTTCTGCCATCTCATCTTTGTGCCAGGCAGTGGGAAGGAAAACAGTGTGACTTCTTCTTCCAGGACTTTCTGGAAGACCTGCCCAGCAGATCTGGCTACCTGATTGGAGGGGTTGGCTGAGAAATGTGATGTTTTGGTGGGACATTAATGTGCCCAGCTAAAAATCAGATTCTATATCCAAGAAAGGAGAGGATGAGGATGAGTGGAAAAATTTGAATTTTCTACCCTCTCAAGTATATCTGGTCTCTTTTAGGTAAAGGAACTGAAATTCAGGAAAGACTTGTGACTTGCCCAGTCTTCCAGATTACGGAGGCATAATGGAGACACAAGGTGCTGTCCCTGACACGTTTCTTTGTTGTACTTCTGCCCTGAATTTATACCAAGGCCAGGGCTTTGGGCTTAGGATTCTAAAGGTCTTTCTCATGAAGCAATTTTAACAAATTAGCAGGAACCATTTATGCCTTTGGGGAAGCAGACTGTGGAAGATTTATTTTTTGATTATTAGTCTTATGTCCTCCAGTGTGTTCCCAATTTATTTTTTCTTTATATCCTGCCATTTTATGAATTCAATATTATACGTCTTTTTAGTCTATTTAGTACCTATTGATCCTTTTGTGTATGTACTGAGGATTGCCCCTGGGCATTCAAATGCTGGTAAAGAATAATTACTGTCCTGGTTAGTAAAAGTGACAACACATGAAACTTTGCCTTGAACAGAGGAATTGAGTGAAGTCTAGATTTGCTTCATTATTCCAGGAAGAAAATACCACTTATTAGAATGCTTCCCATGGAGATGTATTATTTTCCTATTTTTAAAAATCTTTGCTGAAAGTATTATTTAAAAAAAAAAAGGAAGTCATTCACTCAACAGTTTTGGGCAATAGAATTGTGATTCCTGCCTTAATATGGTTTACCAATTAGTAGGAAATTTCAGTTACGACTGAATATTAAAAATGCTGTGATGAAATAATTCCAGGTGTTGTAAACACACAATGGGGAGAGACACCTAGCCCTGCATTTGGAGGCAAGGGAATGCTTTCCAAGAAGGGGAATTTCAAACCATGTCCTAAAAATGATAGGAATTAGGAACAAGAAGATTTTTTCTAGGCAGAGGAAGCATCATACACAAAGACAGAGGGACCTAGGAGATGCTGGTACATTTGAGGAACTCAGAGGCATTCTGCTTAGTGAAAGACTACAGGCAATGGACAAAGACTGGTCAGTTGTGGCCAGAGCATGAAAAGCCATATAAATCACATAAAGGATCCTTAGGGCCTGGGATTCTATTATTGGATTAAAATTGGGGAATGACACCTGAGATTTGAACTGCAGAAGGATTTGGAAAGTGGGTGATGGGGAGAGTGTTTCAGCATGTGCAAGTGGGAAGGGGTATATATTCCCCAAAGATAAACTTAAAATAACCCTTTTTACTCTAAACTTTTTAAATTTGGATTCATCAGGGCTTAGTGCTGCGGAAAGGCATATGTGTCCAAAAAATGTACATAAGCCCAAGGTACTTTGGAAGGATATTCTAACAGGACAATGGAAAGGTCCTGACCCAGTAATTGTCTGGAGTCGGGGGTCTGTTTGTGTGTTTCCACAGGGAGAACAGCAGCCGATTTGGATTCCAGAGAGATTAACTAAGGTCCTGACCCAGTGATTGCCTGGAGTCGGGGGTCTGTTTATGTGTTTCCACAGGGAGAACAGCAGCTGATTTGGATTCCAGACAGATTAACTAAAGCGATTTCTACAGACCAAAAAGAAGATGTGATATCCAGAACTCCAGTTTGGTTATTCTTACATCTGCGACAGAACCAGAATGCTTTTTTCAATATCTATTTTATTATTGCCCTTTCCCATATTTTTTTTTTTTTTTGAGCTCATACAGACCTAGGTTAATGTTTTGCTGATCAGTTCTATTTTTTGACTATAGAGTTTTTAAACATTGCAATGAAGATTTCACCTGTAAAAAGTTATAAGGCCTTTACTATTATGTTATGTGTCATATGTATTATGTGTGCACACTTGTGTTTTGTGTTTGAATGTACGTATGTCCATATGTCATATATGATGAGCGCTCATGAAAAAATGGATCCAAATAATTTTTTTTTTATTCACGTGATTTAAATGGTTTAATTTAAATTGGGTAAACAGCTGTTGAAGATTGTTTTAAAATGTGAACAAAAAAGGAGGTTAACAGATCTGTTTGTTTACTTTCACCTTTCCTTTTCATTATATTTAATAATTCTCTTAAAAATAATGTAAATTGTTAAGAAAATTGTTTTCTTTTAATGCCTTCTGGAACGTTACATAATTTTTTCTTCAGCCATTATTGTCAGAATTCCTATCTTCATCCCAGTGCATGAAGACAAAGATAAAACCAATCTACAGCTTCTGCAATAGCCATCACTGAACTGCTTGCAGAACTTGCCTGGACTATGTATCACTTATATGCATTGTGAACTCACTTGTATGCATTGTGAACTATCTGTTGGTGCAGCAACTTCTGGTAGTGTTGGGGTATTTATGCTGATGGTGTCATCGGTGGTACAATTTTTCCAAAAGGAGCCGTCAGCTGGCTTGGTGTATCTTCCTCCCTTCTGTTTGTCATGATCGTTCAGCTAAAATTTGGGGGCCAACAGAGGTGAGGCAAAGAACCTCACCCCCCCGCTGGTACGAAGACCTCTACACAGGTGTGGCTGTATACTGGACTGGTAGTCAATGACGGGTAAGATCCAATTACTATGGTACCAACCTAAGACAGGAGGCTGACGCCTTGAGGTCAGCTCATCCAATAACGGGTAAGGACCATATGTACTATTGGACAACCTAAGGCAGACACGGTCCCTAAGCCACATGCTTCTTGTTTAAACAGAGAGGGGGAGATGTTGAGAGCCACAGCCGAAGGGGCTCCAGCAAACTTTCAGACTGCCAGCTGATGATTGGCTCACAGCGGCCCCAGCAACACCTAGCTGATTGGCTCCTCTGTGGAGATGCTCATTGAGCTGTTTCCCTGCCCTTTCAGACTACCAGCTGATGATTGGCTCACAGCGGCCCCAGCAACAACTAGCTGATTGATTGGCTCCTCTGCGGTGATGCTCACTGGGCTGTTTCCCTGCCCTTTCAGACCACGGAGCTGCTCATTGGGGGACTTTTTTGGCTCCGCCCATGCCAATCGGCCTCAAGAGCAGGAGGATTGTGGGAGGAAGAGGTTGTTGGGTGTGTGTGGCTTGTGGGAAGCCGGTGGTGGCAGTTGGGCTCTGAGGGTTTTTTCCTGAGGAGCTGTTTTGTTTATCTTGTGTGGTTCTAAAAATAAAGTTAGTTTCTTTTGACAAGTGGCTCCTGAATTGTGCCCAGCCAGACTGCGGCATGCAAGTGCCCTGAGGTAGAAAGATTTGGGCATGAACATGGAGCCTAAAAGGTTAGTTTGATTGGAATATAATAACTGTGTGAGGAAGAAGGGGCCAGTGAAGCCTAGAGACGAGTCTCCATTTTGAATCCTATAGTCTGTTAATGATTTTTTTTTAATCCTAGAAAATCATAACTTTAGCTTCTGTGTAGCAAATGGACTTGGAGCAGGGATGACAAGAGTCGAAAAGAGGAACCAGTCAGGGAGCCGTTAAAAGAGACCTCTTTTTGGACTAAGAGTCAAATGGTAAAACATGGAGAGAAGGAGATCAGTTTATGTAATTTTGAAGAGCTTATTAGAGGTCAAGGAAGAGGGATTAAAAGGAGAGCAGGTATTTATTTCCAGGCTGGTGTTTGGTTTCAATCATCGGGTCCTGACTCACATGGCTGTCCACAGAACAGGCTGGTCTGGGAGACAGAGAAGGACAGCCTTGGACTGCTCCTGCCTGTGCCCAAATGCTGACAAGATGACTTGTTGGGCCCCTCCAGAGGAGTGCCTTACTGTTGGACAAGAAAGGAAGCGGGGCTTGGTAGGGATCGTAAAGCTTGCTTGCTCCTTGAGCTGTAATCCTCCTCCTCCTCCCCTTTCTTCTCTGATTCATTGATCTTGGTCCCAGCCTCTGGAGCCTCGTAGAACAAGCGTAATCACTCTTCACATGACAGATATTCTAAGGCAGCTGACGTGTTAACTGGTCCTCCTCAAGTTCACATCCCTGTTCCTTCAGCCATTCCTCCTGACTTTTATTTTTGAAGCCTTTTGCCAGGCTGTCAGTCACCTTCCTTCAGACACTTTCCATTGTGCAGTGTCTTTCCTAAAACGTGACAGGTTGCTGCTGGCGCTCACCTTGACAACAGAAACGAGGGCCTTTGGAGAAAATGATACCAATTCTTTCTTCAACATTGTGTTTGCATTAGTACATCCTCATAGAACAATGTTGAAAAAACACGGAAAACATAAGGAAGAAAAATTTAAATTCCTGTAATAATACTACCCATAAATAATTAGCTTAGATTTTGGTTTTGTTTCCCATAGTCTTTTCTATATATGTATTTGTTATTGTCTTAAAAATCAATACAGGTGGACCTTTTGCTTTTATGTTCAACTGTTTTTTATGTTGCTTAAAGTTCTAATTGGACTAATTAGACTGTGGCTCCGTAGCAGAGCAGCTGCCTAGCACATGAAGTCCTGGGTTCTATCGTCAGCACCACATGAAAATAAACAAATAAAAATAAAGGCATGCTGTCCATCTACAACTGTAAAAATTTTTTTTTAAAAAAAGTTCTAATCACCATTATTTTGTTTAACCACTTGCTGATGTAATGAATTGTTTCTAGTTTTTCACTTTTATAAATAACATGCATTTGCACATACACAACAGCACCTCAGCACACACGGCTTTTGTCTTGTCTCATCTCCTTGGCGTAGATGCCTCGGGTGGAATTACTGGGTACAGATGTCTTCTGGGTGCTTGGTTCTCTAGGAGGGTTCACTCATCTCTCTCTCTTCACTCTCCAACAAGGGTAGGTGAACCCGTCCATTTCAGTATACCCTGCCCCATTCCAGAAGGATAAGACAAATGGTGACAGGCCCTAAGTATGGGGAGGGAAGGTGTAGGTGAGACCTGGCTTAAGCAGCTTGCATTTTTAGTGCTGACTCGTGTGTCAAGCATTTGCTAAGCCTGTTGCATATATTTAAATGAAGTACTTCTCATACCAGCCCTACACATCGCATGCTGCTACAGATAAAGAAATAGACACTCAGCAAAGTGGCCTGCCAAAGGCCACAGATAGCTTCAGTGTAAAGATAATGTAGGCATCAGTAACAGAATAGTTGACTAAAATGGGTTTTAATTCTAGGTTTTTGTTTAGTGATCCTTTTTCCTGCATGTGTAATGTAGATACAGAAAAGTGCACACACCTTTAATGGTATTATTTGATGAATTGTCATAGTTCCCACCTCAGTAGCACCATCCAGTCAAGGAATGGACTATTATCCATGTAAAGCATCCTCCAGGTCCCTGCCTGTCAACATCCTTCACCTCCACAAGATGAGCCATCCTCATTCCTAACATTATAGATCCTGTTTGCCCGTTTTTGAACCTTATGTAAATGAAATTTTTATGGACATATTCCTTATTAATTTTTTTTCTCCTTTCCCTCAACATTTGATTCTGAGAGTAATTTATTTTGTGTAGCAGTGATTTTTGCACTTCTATTTCTGGAGAGCATTCATCTTGTATGACCACACCACAATTCATCATTTTACTGTTGTTGATGGACTTTTATGTTGTTTCTGGTTTGTGACTCCAATGAATGGTGCAGTTTGGAACACTTTTGTGCAGCAAAAGATAACATGTGCTTTAGGCCTGGGATGTGGTTATGTAATTCTCTGTTTTTCTGTGTCTAAAATATTTATTTGAAACTATTTGTGTGTGTGTGTGTGTGTGTGTGTGTGTGTGTCTCACATGTACTGTGTGCTTCCAGAAAGGAACACAGTTGGGATCTCTGCTCAAGGGAAGGGCTGAAGATCTCCACATCAGAAGAAGTCCCTCTTGGAGGGATGCTTGCTTCAGTGAATGGGACATTAACTCTGCTGCTGGCAGCTACCAATGGGAGCAGCTTCAGGAGGAAGAATGTTTCTCTAATTTAATTATGAATCTCAGGGAAGCATATCATGATCCTCTTCAACCTGCTGTGCTGAGTGGCAGGATGCCACTGGATGTCTACCAGGTAGAGGAAGGGGCAAGGGAGTGTGTACATCTTTACACTCTGTGACAGAAGCATATCTCCACACACAGAGTCAACTACAGAGATTCGGGTCCCAAATTTGGTCAGACCCCTAAATCATTTATCTCTACATTTTGAGGATTTCAAGAGCATATTGTGAAGTTGGACAGACTGAGGGTATCACAATCCTGCTGTGCCTAGGGCAGTTCCACTTACACCTGTTCTTTTGGTGCCACTGTTAATAGCACCTCCTTGGGTCCTAGTAATGTCCTGGCTTTTATGATGAGTTATAAGGTGCCCTACTTAGACATGGTGATTGAGGTTCTGCCACTTAGGTGTATTGTGACCTCAGACAAGTTACTCTGCTTCTCCGAGTTTTGTGTTCCATACCTGCCACATAGGGTTGTAGTAAATCTTAAATAAGGATACTATGTACTTAGTTCTGTCTTGGTTCAGAAAAAGGATGCAGACTTCAGACCTTAAGGCCTTTTACATTTTATCTTGGCTACTGTTACCATTGTAACTAGAATTGTCTTCAAGCATGATGATGAATTGTGAATGAGACGTCAGAAGCTGGGAAGCTGTACATTTTCTCCATCTTACCCCTAAAAAGAACTTGCTTTACTTCTCAGGATAGGAGGAGTAATTGGCTTTCCTTCAGGGTTGTACTGCAAATGTGGAAGCTAATGACATTTGAATGTGAACTCACCATTGGTTAAACAGGGTTGGGTTTAAATGCCTTGGTCTACACTTCAGGGGGTGATAAGGAAATCTTGAGATGGTATTCACTATTATCAGTGGAGTGACCATCCAGTCTGGTTGAGGCCTGTTGCCTTCTGTCAGCCTTTAATAGCATTCCCTTTGCCTCTCAAAGGTCTCCCATTTCAGGTCTGCATAGGACCACCCTGAGATGAGGAGTCAGACCAGAAACAGGGCAAAGATCCATAAGCAGGACATTCCAGATACTATTATATCGGAAATGTGAAATGAATGAAGTATAATTATCTGTGTTAAATATGGATAAAGCTCCAAATAAATGTTGAATGGGAAAGCAAATTGCAAAGGGGTACCTACTGTATAATTTCATTTATGAAAAGTTAAATGATTTAAGCAAAGTTAAATAATTTATTGCCTGAGGACACATAGATATTTGATGAAAATATAAAGAAAAGCAAAGGGGTGATTAATTCAAAATTCAGATTGGTGGTTATCTGCATGGGGGTGGGGGAGGTCATAGAAAGATGCCTGGCTTCAAAGATGTATTTTATACTATTTCTCAGCAGTGAAATTGGTATATGAATGTTTCATTATTGTTCTTTTATTTAAAATGTACCTACATGTTAGGATTCCTTTGGATTTATTGGGCTGTTTTACCAGAAGAAATAAAATAATGTACACAGAGTAAAATAAAAATAAAACATGATATTGCGTCATGTCAAATTTTACACTTTTTCGCTTGTTTGCTCTTTGAGGTGATTGTTCATTGTTGAATGAGTTGAGGGAGAAGGTTGCCAGTTTAAGCTTTGAGGTGATAGACGATTTGCAAGTTAATAGCTTGAAGTCTTTATAATCCCAGTTGTTACAGGCCGCCCTTCTGATGTTATTTCTACTCCTGGTGATGCTGCCTCCACTCTTACCAACCCTCCAGTGTTCAGGGAGCAAGCATTTTCTAATTCCATAATATATATTATGGCTTTTAGGTCTCAAAAAAAAAAAAATGCCCTGAGATAGATTCCAGTGTCACCTCCATTTTACCATTAAGGACAGTGAAGCTCTGGGTAGTTAAGAAATCCAGCAGAAAGTATCTGCCTTGGGCTTCTGGCCTCCCCGTTCCACCACCACCTCCAGGAGGTAGAGTGCGTAAGTGCCGAGTCCAGCCTAACCCAGACACGGCGGAGGCAGAGGCTGAGGTTTTCAGCATTTTCCGGAAGGCTTTCTACCCCATCATATTTTTGAGGACCACGTTTTTTGTCAGGCTCTGCTTGCTCTCCAGCGAGTTCCTGTGGCTCGGTAGCGTGATTGCTGCTCCCTGGTGACCTGTGAGAACCTTCCAGCCCCTGGGGCAGGCTGTTCCGGCACAGCAGGTTTCTGTCGCACCTTGGGGTGCTCTTGACCTGACTGATTTGCACTTAGTTCTTAGAAGGGTTGGGTGGGGCGGGGGGCAAGACCTGAACAGTCCTGAGTGACATTTGAACACTTTTTCATTTGGATTCACAGATTTAATATAGTTATCTTAAGAAAATAATGAAAACATAACAAAAGAAAAAAGGGAGAGTAGTGCTGCAGAGGGGTGACTGAGCCCAGCGAGAGGCTACCGCAGGCAGAGAGGCCTCTGCGGGGAACACAGCTTTGGTGTGTTAGGTCACCTCACTGCCGTCCAGTTTCCTGAGCTGTAGGTTAGAGATGGTGCTGCCATGGCAGACTGTCACTTGGCCCAAAGATGACACTCTTTCCTTCCTAGTTAAGCCAGGAAGGTGTTACTTAAGCTCTGCAAGATGGGCCTTGCCCCTGTCCCTGGGAACTGACCAGTGAGTGCTTTCTGGTCCTGGGGAGGGAAAGGGAAGTCTGTTGGGGGAGAGGTTTTCTTCTGGGTTAGGAGGAAGCAGAGAAGCAGCAGCTCTGCCTGTGCTTCTCTCTGCTCCTTTCTTTGAATGCAGCTCTGCTGAAATGCAATGCTCCGGGCTGCTGCAGCCAGTTCACGACCGTGACGGGGAGAAAAGAGAATCAGAGATGCCAGCCCTGTGTCCTGCCATCACCGAGCCTCCTTAGCCTCCCTGGAACTGTCTTTATCTGGATTCCTTGTTATGTAAGGAAAATAGACCCCTATTTTTGCATTCTCCTATTAGCCACATTTTCTGTTACTTGCAACTAAAAAAGAAAATGTTTTCATAGTATTTATTCCTTATTGAGTTTTCGTGAGAACTAGAGAGAAAATATTTCTTTTTTTTTTTTAAAGAGAGAGAGAGACAGAGAGAGAGAGAGAGAGAATTTTAATATTTATTTTTTTTTTAGTTTTCGGCGGACACAACATCTTTGTATGTGGTGCTGAGGATCGAACCCGGGCCGCACGCATGCCAGGCGAGCGCGCTACCGCTTGAGCCACATCCCCAGCCCGAGAAAATATTTCTTAATGTGTTTGGAACACAGTAGATATGTTGTGGTAGTTGTTATCTTTACCACTATATCATCCCCAAGTTTCCTCATGACTGTAGGTATGGGGTGGTGGGAGAGAAGAAATATTGAAGGTTTTGGTCTTTTTCTCTTCCTCTGTACATCCTGCCACTTATGAGAGATCGTATGAGGTATTGGCGGGGGGAGGGATGGTGTGCCTGAGATAGGGGAGTAGAAAGGAAAAGGGGAGAGTAGGTAATGAAAGGATCAGAGGAAATCAGGTAAGCAGAATTGACTCATGGTTTGAATTTATTTCTCTCACCTCTTATTTACCTGAAATGAATTTGGTTATCTTGTCCCTGATATCTGTTTTTTCATAGCCTTAGCATTCATAGCTTGAAAACACTGTTAATGCTTACTCCCTTGAAATCTTTAATGGCTATTCCTTTAAACTGGAGCTCAGGGAATAGTGCTTTTTGACAAACATTTCTGGTAGACTTATTATAATGAAGCAAAGTCTCTATTTTCAGATCCCAATTACCTTTCAATCCAGTTGCTGTCATTAAGCGACGCGTGCATTTAGAGTGCTGGAAGTTGGAGAAATGAGTGCATTACCATCAAAGCATGAAAGGCCAGTGCTTTGCATAATCATTGCTGGAATGGTTCCTCGGGTTTGGCATCTCCCACTCTCACCCTGCAGAGCCCTTGTTTGGGATACTGCCTGTGCAGAGTTCTGGTTACTGGTTTTAATCATTTTCAAACCCTGATGTGAATCCTCTAGCCACCTCTATTTGTTTTTTCCTTGTGGCACAGTTTTGTTTTAAGTCAGAGTCCCTATGATGTTTCTACATTTGCCAGAATAATAAGAGGAAGGACACTGTACCCTGGTTGGTATCTCTGGCTAGTGGGTGGACTTTCTGAGCATGAAAGGTCAGAAAGTCTCCCCACCTCTCGGGTGGGGAGAGGGTGGGTGTTCTGGCTGGTCTTAAGTTACGGTGCAGTGGAGAAACTGAGCACCTAATCCTCTCCAGAAAGGTGAAGTGAAAAAGCCTTTGATCTCCACAGAGCTTCTGTGTCCAGGCAAGAGGAGGAATTGGCATGAGAAGATGGGTGAGGAGGGAGAATGGGAATCCAGTGTTGGGTCTGCAGGCCGGGAAGGAGGGGCAAACCCAGAGACGCTCCTAAAAATATTTGTCAACAGGTACTGGCAGCACTGCCCCTCAGAACTGCTGTGGGCCACTGTGCTGGGCAGGCCCTGAAGTCTCATCTGGGCCATTCATGGGCCCAGGGAGGGAGAGTAGGGGGGTGGTCTGGGGAAGAGACCAGTTGATAGGGGGTACTGAAGGGACTAGCGGTACAAGAATATTTAAACGTCTTAAGAACTGGCATAACCAGAATGCAGCCTGCTACAGAAAAGCAATTCTGAACTAATCTCTCTGTGTTCCCCCAAATTACTTTGTGTGGGAAAAAGGCAGGAGGGTTTTATGCCTGCCTTCTGCCTGGCACATAATAGGAGCTTGATTAATATTTACCAGAGGAAATTAATAAACGAGTGTGCCACCAAATGATGTGTCAGAAATCCTCTCTGTGTGCTAAAACAAAAATTAGTTTTCATGAGAACCTTATTGTATTTCTGTAGGTTTGGGATTATGCATATCCTACGTGGTTTTCAAAACATAAAACAATGGCAGGAAAGGAAAAGCAATATGTCCTTTTAGAGAGGAGAGGATAGTTTTTCCTTTAAATAAAAGCAGAAGGAACTATTGAATCTCCTGGTATTTTTCCCTTTGTCCTGTATCTTGTAAAATAATGTATGCAGGAGAAATCAATTGTCTTTACAAAGGAAGCCAGTTCACTGTTTTAAAGGGGCCTGCATAAGATGGCTTGAATTTTCTGTGATAGAGAATTATGAGAAAATGTACTTTTTGTCTGATCAGAAAACATGAATAGGAAATGACAGCAATCATTTCCCAGCCACAGGCTCTGTATCAGGATGAAACGTGGTGTTTGAGTTGTAAGGCAGAATGTCTCCTGGGGATATTGTGAAGATGTGTCAGCTGGCATGGCCAAGTTGAGCAGTGTGTTCTATAATGAATATAAATTTTGCTGTGGCCTTTGAATACCAAATTAGTCCCAGAAAAGAAGTGCGTGCCAAAAGAGTCTTGAGTAGTGTGGATAGTTCAGATGAATGTGCTTAGGAGGGGTTAAGCTCTATGCTATTTGAGTGGACCAGAAAAGGTGATGGAGTTTATGTGACTTACCCTGCACCTTTGTAAAAAGAATTTGAAGTGACTTTCAACAGATGTTCAATAATGATGCTAGGATCTAGAAATTGAAAATCAGGACCAAGAAAAAGAAGAGAGTGTCCTGGTAGCCATGGCAAAAAGGGAAACATAATTAGGTATATAACTCATAAGTTAGGGAAGGTAAGAACTTGTCAGTTTCTCAAAAGAAGGCAGAATTATGGGCTAGGGATGTGACTCAAGCGGTAGCGTGCTCGCCTGGCATGTGTGAGGCCCGGGTTCGATCCTCAGCACCACATACAAACAAAGATGTTGTGTCCGCCAATAACTAAAAAATAAATATTAAAAAAATTCTCTCTGTGTGTGTCTCTCTCTCTCACTTCTCCCTTTAAAAAAAAAAAAGAAGGCAGAATTTTAAAAAATACTGCAAGTCTTTGTTATTCTGGAGTTGATGAAGTAGTTTTGATCTTTCAGTTTTCTTATTTACCCTCTGCTTTTTCTTTAACTGTTACAGTTATTCCTTTGCTTCATAGTCTGCTAGTTTTTAGTGCCATCAGGAGATATAGACAAGGAAAAGGAGGTCAATTCAGAATAGTCAGCTTTGTAACTGATTAAAGTTCTGGTAGTCATCTATGGTAAGTCATTGTAACTAAGTATGTGCTATTGAGTAAAAAAATATTTATTGGGCTGGGGTTGTAGCTCAGTGGTAGAGTGCTTGCCTTGCATGCATGAGACACTGGGTTTGATCCTCAGCACCACATTAAAAAAATAAATAAATTAAACAAAGATATTGTGTCCAAAAAAAATTTATTCTCTAAGACCACAGAATGGAGAATTACTCATTTTTAAAGTCCCTTGGACTTTGTGAAAAGCCCATCTAGCTGTGCACTGGGCTGGGGAGTGGAGCCTCTAGCTGGTAGGTCAACATGTAAAAGTGGAAGTTCTCGGGCTGGGTTGTAGCTCAGTGGTAGAGACTTGCCTAGCATGTGTGAGGCACCGCGTACAAATAAAATAAAGATATTGTGTCCATCTATAACTTAAAAAGTGCAGGTTCTGTGCTTGGGTTGGGAGTAAATAGCTGTTACCCCTGGATGATAATCATTAAGTTGGAAGAAGACTGGGGGTATTTCATTCCTGGAGTCCCCAAGCCTGGGAGTAGTTTCAGAATCACCCGGGGGAACTTTTGAAAAGTCCACACTGCCAGGCCCCACCCTGCAGTGACTGGATTCTCGATAGTAGTCCCCAGGCATGTGAGTTTTATTGGCTGCTGTTTTGATTTTAAGCATTTTTGGGGGCAGGGGTGGGTGGTGGTGAGTAATCAGCCTGGCTTTGAAATTGTTGTCTGTCTGCAAAGGGGAAAAAAAATCCCTACTCTGCACCATCCTAGTACTGTCAGCCCCTTGTATGGTTCCCCCTGGGCTGGAGATAAGTTTCCTGAGTAAGGATGGGAAGGGGGTGGTTCCTAGATGGGTTCTAACCTGTCCAGTCCAGGTCTGGCAAAAAGCCAAACATCACTGTGGAAGAAACCGAGATGCAGCCCTGTGAGATTTTCAGGAAAAGTGAGAGAGAGGTTAGATATAACCCCATGTATGTAGTGTCAGAGAAACGCCATCCACACTGTACATGTTTGCCTTTGGCCTGTCCTGGGAATTACATGCCACTTGTAATAGTAATCTGACCACAGACATTTGAGATTTCTTTGTGCTAAACTCTGCATATGACCTGAGCACAGTCATGTGATGTAGCCATTGCGATTTTCGTTGCTAGTGAATGTGCAGGCCCTATTTGACTTAAGGGACATGATTTTGAAAATCATGTCACTTAAGAGGTGTCACTTAGAGACAGCCTAGCTGGGTCTGAAGCCCAGGTCAGAACAATCCTTGAATTCAATTTGAATAAGATAAAGTTTTACTCCTGAGCATATTGTTTTCAGTCAGTCTTGCATTTTTCCTTCAAAGCCTCAACTCACTTGTCTGTCTGATAAGTTTGCACAGTACTGGCTTAATGGAAGAGCATCCACTTATCCATTCATGGATCTCAGACGTTCTCATGAAGCTTGCTCTGCTAGTCTCCTGCAAGGCAAAGATAAACAAGGACTCAACTCTCAGGAGGCTCATGGTACAAAGCAGCTGGGCATGGAATGGGCGGATTGTCAGACCTGGGACGTGGCCCGCCACTGGAACCGTTGCATCAAGGTTCTGAGATTGAAGGAGGAGATATGTGGGTCAGGAAAAGCCACTGGCACCTACTCCATGTCCCTGCATTCAGGGAACTTCAAGACGGGTGGGAGAGGCTCACACAAAACCTGTCGTGTTACAACTGTATCAATTGGCCTCGGAAAAAGGTGTGTGGTGCTGTTGGCGCTTTAAACACAGAGACCGAAGCTATTCTAGGCTTTAGAAGGTTGCCCCAAGAAAGCCTTGCGTGGGTGCTTAGCATTGATGCCCTGTGTTCAGTTCCCATCACACACAAAAGAAAAAAGAAAGCAAACCATGTTTGAGTTGAGATCTAACAAATGAGTTAAATTTATGTTGACTTTTATAAGCATCTATCACTCCAGAGTAAGATGTTTGTACACGGTTTTCTTTGTTCATGTCTGTGAAATGTGCTGCTGTGTTTTGTAGAGTGAAATGCCTATTTTCTCTCATTGGATATTCTTTAATGAATGCATTTGTGCATAGAGATTTTTTTGTTAAAGAAAAGAGCAAGAAGTAGGTGGACTAGATGAAAGGATGTAGCCCCCTTTACTATGGTAGCCCTTTCTAAAGGTGTGAGGTGACCTTCACATCCTCCTCTCGGAGCCTCTTCAATTTATCGACAGCTCTTTCCATCTCCTTCGGCACATCTCTGTCTACAGTTTTCCTGATATTCTTTCAGTCTTTGCAACAAAAGCTCTGAAATTTCTCATAATTAGAACTTAGTGATGTCAGTGATACCCTCCTTTAAAAATACCCATTTATGACATTTTTATTTTCTAGCATAATGACCCGTGTTGCTGGGGCTGCTAGTTTTCCCCAACATCCATTCTCTTCAGAGTCCACACATTCAGGTGGGCACATGCCCATTAGGAACAAAGACTACACTGACCAGCTTCCCTTGCAGCCAGAGGAGGCCAGGTGACTCATTATGGCCCAAAGAATGTGATTAGAAGAGTCGTTGGGTGGTTCCTGGCATCTTCATGTATGCTCTGTGCTCTTTCTTGTTTACACCCTCGTTCACCCTGTTCTGTAGATCACAGTTGTGATGCTACAGCTCTAGCCACCATACTGGATCACAGGAGCAAGGGCCAGACTCTAAAGATGTGGAATGGTGAGCTGGAAATCTTTGGGTTCTGTGAAGACTTCAGGACCAGAGCTTGAAAACTTGACAGTGTGTTGCCTGCCTGTTAACTTTCACGTATGAGAGAAATGTGTTTTTATTTTGTTTAAATTATTATTTTGTATCTATTACAGCCCAATTTTTTAATCCTGATTTAAATGTGTTCATGCAAAAAAAGACTATATTAATAGTGTGTGTGTGTGTGTGTGTGTGTGTGTGTGTGTGTATAAACACATTTATTGGACATGAAAATTTCATGGTTAAGTTGAAAGTTGAGATCAAATCAAAGCAAATTGTAAGGTTCAAATGCTTCTTTTAATTCCTTTCTTAATATAAATCTTTTCTATTAAAAAAAAGAAACTATTTTTGTGATAATAGCTTTTTATCAAGCTCTTGTGTGCTTATCTCATTCAATTCTTTATGAGTAGTTAAAATTGTTATCCCATTTTATAGATTAGAAAATTGAGGGCCAGAAAAGATTAACTTGCCAGGGTCACCTATCTAAAGAGTGGTAGAGGTGGATTCTATTCTGGTTCTTCCTGACTCCGGGGCCTAATATCTTTGTGTAGGTGAGCTATTCCCCTTATATGTGCTGTTCTTTCTCTCAGGAACACCTACTGTCCCTGCCGCCTTTGCCCGGTGACTTCTCTGCACCACTCCATCCACAGCCTTCCTTCACTCTTCCACACTATGCCATAATCCTGCTGCCTTAACAGCACCATGTGTGTCTTCTGTTATAGCGTTTATCACACCTTATTGAATGTGTTGCTTACTTGCCCCCACAACCCCATGGTAAACACAGCCCAAAAGGGGGAGTGTGTTTGAGTATTATTATCATATCGTCCAAGCCTAGCACAGTGCCTGGTTCGTATAGTAAATGCTTAATACATATTTGTTGAGTTATTGAATAAACTCCCATATCTATCCAAAATATTTTTCTGCTACTTTTTAGAGCTCTTTTTGGCGTAGGTTATTCTAACCACTATATGTGGTATAACTTAATCTTATCTTGGTGTCAGATATGTCTGTAATTTCCAAAGACTTGATTGGGTGGATAGTTTAGTCTTTGGTCATATAGGGCACTTCCTCTTAACTCTCAGCAGGTTGGCTCTGCTCTTAATGACTCCACAGCATGAATAGACTTGCATGCTGTTAAGCTGCAGTGATCTTTTACATGCAGTAGAGGGAAAATGAGATTGCTGTAAACAAGCATATGCACGAATTCATTCAGAAAAATGACTATCTGGGTCCCAAACTGCATAATCATTCTCCTTTTATATTTAACAGATGAAACAGAGATTATGAATTTTCATAGAATTGAAAGATGTGCTGCTGTGTCAGAGGAGGCTAAAGCAAGAAACGGGAGCTTTCTGAGATATAGTCAGATTCTGATTGCGTCGTTGTTCAGTCTTCACAGAATTCCCATTCAGAAAGTGTGCAGGTTGAATGTGATTGAACCTCATTCATGGAACCGAAAATATGTTCCTCATTTGAAAATTCCTCTAGGATGCAGGGTCCTTATTTTAGGTCCCTTTGAATCCTCAGCACTCCGCACGGTTCCTCACGTAGTGTAGACCCTCCTCAAATACGAGAGTCAACGGAAGGGTTTCGTTTTCACGTTTTGCTGCCTCATTTAACTCCAAATCTGCTTATTATTGGTTTGTTCTAGTCCCTTTTTGTGCCTTCAGCACATTACTTATTGGTAACAGAGGTTAGCAGGAAAGAACAAGGTGATACCTACTTTGGCCATGTAGACTGTGTTGTCAGTGCACAGCTCTGTGGCATTGCCTACATCGACATGGCTGTGCAGCTGTCACCTTTCCATCTCCTTCCATCTTCTCAAACCGAAGCTTAACAATACCCCCCCGCCCGTTTCCCTGTTCCCTGGCAACCACCATTCTACTCTCTGTCTGAATACGAATATTGTAGGTACCTGATAAAAATGGAATCATGCAGTATCTGTCCTTTTGTGACTGGCTTATTAGACTTAGCATGATGCCTTCAAGACCCATCCTTGGGCTCCTGATGTGGCTCAAGTGGTAGCGCACTCGCCTGGCATGCGTGAGGCACTGGGTCTGATCCTCAGCACCACATAAAAATACAAAAAGATTTAAAAAAAAGATCCATCCATGTCGTAGTACGTGTCAAAGGTTCCTTCCTTTTAAGGCTGTATAACATTCCATTTCCACTTGTTGTGCTTTGGATCTGAAATGTCCCCAGAGTCTCATGAGTTGAAGGCTTGGTCCCCGCTGCAGCAGTGTTCAGAGGTGAGGCTTTGGGAAGGTGATGGAATCACATGCTCCAACCTCCTCAGTAGATTAATCCATGGATGGATTAATAATTCGGGGGCTTTACTGGAAGGTGGTGGGAACTGCAGAAGGTGTGGCCTGGCTGGAGGAAGTCAGTCACGGCTGCTGGACTTTGGGAGGGTTGCCTTTGTCTCCAGCTGCCTCTTTGCTGCCTCCCTACTTCCTGACTGCCAAGAGGTGAGCGGCTGTCCTCTGCCACACGCTTCCTCCTCTGCCTCATCGCAGGCCGGGGAACAGTGGAGCCAGCCAACGATGTATTGAGACCTCTGAAACCTTGAGCCAAAATAAATCTCTTCTCTAAATTTTTCCTCAGTTATTTTGCCACAGAGATGAAAAGCTGATTTGTTTGCCCATTTATCTATTGATGGCTACTTGGGTTGCTTCCCTTTTTGGCTGTTGTAACACTGATATGTACACGGATATACAGTACGCCCTCACTGTAATCACACCTCCCCTGCAGGATGTGCCTCAGGAGGTACTTTAAAAATCTTCAGCATCATCAGAATTAAGAACTTGTGACTTAAAGGACACCATCAAGAAAGCGACAGTTCAACTCATACATTGGAAGTATCTGCACAACATATAAGTGATGACTTGTATCCAGAATATATAAAGAATGTAATAACAACAGAGAGACAAATAACCCAATTTAAAAATAGGCAAAGGATCTAAGGAGACATTTCTCCAAAGAAGATGTACAAATAGCCAATCAACGCATGAAAAGATGTTCAGTATCATTGGTTGCCATGAACATGCAAATCAAAACCACAATGAGATACAACTTCACACTGTAATTAAAAAGATAGACAATAACAAGTGTTGAGGAGGAGAAATTGGGAACCTCATACAGTGCTTGTGGAAAGGTTAAATAGTAGTCACTTTGAAAACAGTTTATCATTTCCTCAAAACGCTAAATGTAAAGTTACCTATGACCCAGTCAGTTATGTTATGCTCAAGAGAAATGGAAAACATGTTCACACAAAAACTTGTACATAAATATTCACACCAACATTATGCATAATAGCCAAAAAGTGTATAAACCAACCCAGATTTTCTTTAATTAATAAATGAATAAGCAAAATTAGTATATTCCCATAAGGGAAGGTTATTTGTTAATAAAAAGAATTAAGTACTGATACATTCTGTAACATGAGTGAACCTAAAAAGCATGCTAAGTGAAATACGGCGGTCACAAAACACCACATATCATGAAATCCTGTTCATACAAAATGTCCAGAATAGGCAATATATAGAAACAGCAAATTAGTGGTCACCTAGGATTTGGGAGGTGTGGGAAATGGGGATGATGAAAGCTCTAAAATCGGATTATAGTGGTGGTTGCAATATGTGAGATATGCTAAACACCATTGGCTTCTATATTTAAATGGTTTAACTTTATGGTATGTAAATTATTTATCAATAAAGCTGTTTGGGGAAACCATGGCACTATTCCAGTAGGCCACAAGGTGAGGAGGCTGTGTCCTGAAGCGGTCTTTTGTTTTTTAGTCCTCCAAGAAATAGAATTCTGTGCACTGTCTGTGGAGAAGAAATTAGGAAATTTGTCATTGAAAATTCAGGGAAAAAAGAAAAGTAAAATATTTTGTGATCCAAGTTAGTAAGATATGAAATTCTTGGCAATAACAAATTCTGGTAATAACATTTTTCCATTTTCTAAAAATGCAACATGTTTTTCTTTCACAAGTAAGGACTGAATTAATGAAATTGAGCTTTGCATCCGAGAACTTCAACCAACCTTAAGGATTTTTTTTTTTTTTTGCATCTCTTCCTTGGCGCATGTCTCTCTCTGGCTTTGTAGGAAACACTCTGTGCTCCATGTCACTGTACCTCTAGAGCTCCCGTCTGGAGTCCTCTCTCTCCTGCACGTGGCTGTCTTCTTCCTCAGTTGGTGTTTGATTCCTGATGCTCAACTGACCTTTGAAAACCAGTCTCTCTTCCCTCTGCCCAATAAGTCAATTTAGGCTCATTATTAGGTGTGGTTAGAGCCTAATTGAGGACTGGGTGTAGCTCTGTGGTAGAACACCCTGGGTTCCATTCCTAGCCCCACTAACTACCGCAATAAAAAGACTAATTGAGAAAGATTTGCCTGTTGTTGATCGTTTGAAACGTTTTCACCTGTTAAATCTGTTCACAAAACTAATTTATTTATGCACAACATTCCTGGCTTTGGTTACACATGGCCAGTCACTGATGGGACTCTGTTCCCTTTACCTTTATGGTCCCCCTTCACATAGGGTCTTGTGCCCAGGTACCTGGCTTATTCTCTTCCCCAGATTGTGGGATTCTTAGAGGACCAGGGGTAGCTTTAAACTTTTCACAGTGCCTTGTCCTGGATAGGTGGTTAGTAGTCATTTGCTGAATGAGTAACTTTGAGTGTATGGAACTTAAGGACACAAGCCAGAGAAGAGCAATTTCTGCGTGTTGGCTGTGCTTTTGTTATCCAGTGTCTGCTAAAATCATGTTACACAGCAGCATGCTGCTGAGAGATGCACGCGGCTTCCTGTTTGATCGATCATGACATAGGTTTACAAGCATGCTCACACGGTGTTAAATCACACAAATTAAGCCTCAAGAATGAAAATAATGTTTGACTTTTCTTCTTGAGAATCTGTGAATAATATTTGTCAATCCAAAAGCTCCCAAAGGCACCTCTGGAATGTGAGCTCTGGATGTCTTTTTGGTTTTTGGTTGGCAGGTTGATCAAAACCATCAGTCCCGTCAGGTGGTTAGACCAAGAAAAAGATGAATCTAATTCAGACCATGCACAGACTTTTATTTATTTAAAATGTTTTCTATTTATATTTGACACATAATAATCTTTGGTATTTATGCGGTACACTGCAACATTTCGATGCATGTGTACAATGTGTAATGATCAGATTGGGATAATTTGTATATCCTTTACCTAGACATTTATCATTTCTTTGTATTGAAAACATTCAAAATCTTCTCTAGTAGCTATTTTGAAATATACAATTAATTTTTGCCACTCGTTGTTACCCTACTGTGCTTCAGAACAGTAGAAGCTATTGTTCCTCCCCTGTTGCACCTCTGTGCCCATCAACCATCCTTTCTACATTCTCCTTCCCTCACCTTTTCCAAGCACTGCTAACACTGTTTTATTCTATACTTTAAAAAAAAAATTTTTGTTAGTTGTTGATAGTCTTTTATTTATTTTACATGGTGCTGAGCATTGAACCCAGTGCCTCACACATGCCAGGCAAGTGTGCTACTGCTGAGCCCCAGCCCCAGCCCTGTACATTTTTTTTTTTAGGTCAACTAGAACATGTAATATTTGTCTCTGTGCCTAACTTATTTCCCTTAACATAATTTCCTCCAGTTCCATCTATGTTGCTACAAGTGACAGAATTTCATTCCTTTTTATGGTTGGATAGTACTCCATTGTGTATATATTCCAAATTTTCTTTATCCATTCATCTGTTGGTGGATACCTAGGTGGTCTCCCATCTTGGGTATTGTGAATTTTGCAGCAGTAAACATGGGAGCACGCAAAAACTTTTAAAACAAAGGTTTTGTTTCCTCTTGTCTTATTTTGTACTATAAGTTGATTTAAGTTGAGTTCCTGTGGGGTTTTTTGGTCAGAACTAGAATGTGGAATATGTTTCATGACAGGATAGATGTTGAAAGCTTAATTTCCATTTCAGCAAGATGAGCTTTAGAGATGAAGGAACTGAGGACGTGAGTGGATGTGATGTAAACGTCATTTTCTCAACACTGTGGTCAACATAGACATGAGAGGGGCAAGAAGCTGGTGTTCAGCCTCTCAGTCCTACTCTCATGGTCTGTGCCCTCCATTTCAGGGAGGAAGAGCCTTGCAAGTCTCGTCTCACCTTTCCAAGAAATTCAGGAGACCCGGGCTTAACGCCTGGCCCACTTTGGCTTTGGATGAGTTTTACTCGCAGCTTTTATTCCCCAAGGTACCTGGATGTGGGGGGTAGTGTCACTGTCATGAGTGTTATTTTATTTTTGAGATTTGTTTCTCTTCAAAATAATAAAAGTGTGATTGTAAATGTTAATTGTAAGAAGGTGGTGGATCTTCAGCATTGAGAATGACTTAGGTGCATCATTGGCTCTGAGAGCCTCGTTGGCCGTTTCCTGAAGTGGAGGTGAGGCTCGCCCTGCCCATCTTTCACGTGGAAATACCGTGGATCTGAGTGAACGTGACTCCTCAGCTGCAGTGGGGAGAGCACAGGCTTGGCGAAGGGCTTGTGAGGATTAAGTAGGATCACGTGGGTAAAGCATTCGGCGGATGGTAGGGCAAAACGCAGCCGTGCACACACCACTGATGGCTTATGTAATCCCACTCACGGCTTAAGCCTCCTGCCTGGCCAGCTGTCTTCACTCACTGTTGAGTGGGAATGTTCCGTGGTGCTCCATCTTTATACCCCAGACCTCACTGCGCATTGTGGGCACATGTTCTCTGTGTGCTTCCTGAAACTGTTTCCACCTCACCTTCTCTGCCTGTCCTGGTCTGTTGTTTCCTCAACATTTCTACCTTCTTTCCTCAGCTAGGGCCCAGTGGCAAGTGTCTGTCTTCTCCTTCTATAGTTTCCTGTTCTGTCATTTTCCTCTTGGGATGTTTGGTTATCTTCTGGTGCAAGTGCCTCAGTGCTTCCTGGAACGTGAGTCTCTTGGGCTTAGCACGGGGATGCACAACTCACAGGTATTAATGATTGTTGATTTTTCACACCCACGAGACATGCTTTAGACTGAAAAGGCCAGCAAACCTGAACCTTCTTTTCCTTGAGTGTGTATAACCATTCAAGCAGTAAAGCTGAATAGTTATAGACTGCCACAACAGAAAAGAGCCTTGAGGAGTTACTTTTCATCGCATGTAATAGGGGCTGTGTATGCTTTATATCCTTTCTCTTTCATAACAATGCTTAAAGGATGCTAAGTATGGCTACTCATATATTATGGGCAAGAAATCTAAGGCAGACATCAAATCACTTGGCCAAGGTCACTCACTCATCTTGAAGGGCTTTTCTTTATCTTCAAAACCCATGTTGCACTATTTTTTTCTGCTTCTTAAGGGTAAGAGTTTTGAAAGAGGCGATATTAAGTTTAAAAAAATCACGGAGCAGCTGTCCTTTCAGTGCAGAAACAGCCAAGGCATGGTCCCCAAGCAGCGAGTATGAGATGGTCACCATCTGATGCCAGATGTGCTGTGTTAGCTATTCGTTGCTGTGACCAAAACACCTGACAAGAACAGATTAGGAGAGCAAAGATTTATTTGGCTCCCAGTTTCAGAGGTTAATCTACCGTCTGCTGGCTGCAAGGCAGAAGAGTGGTGGTGAAGGGCCTGGCAGAGGAACGCTGCTCAGCACAGCCGCCAGGAAGCGGGCAGGGGCCAGGGACAGATTCAGTCCCCAAGGCCATGCCCTCTATGATCTACTTCCTCCAGCCATTCCCCACCTGTCTGCATGTACCTCCAGGAATCCATTCAAATGGTTACTGCATCAAATGGATTAATCCACTGATGGGATCAGGTTGCTCATGATCTGGACTTTCCCCCTCTGAGCACTGCTGCATTGCCTGGCACATGAGCTTTTGGAGGACATTCCAGATTCTAACATAACACCAGCGTCTTTCTAGAATACCAGAAGAGGAGAGAGGGAAGGGCTTAATCCTCAAATTCATGGGAAAAAAAAGAAACATACAGAATGCAGTAAACCAGTTTGAATAACCTTGTGGCAGGTGAGTTGGCCTTGGGGCCAGATGGGAGCTCAAATCTCAGCTCCTCATCCTTTTCAGCTGTGGGGTCTTCCTTATCCATCCTCTCTGTGCCTCTGTTTTTGCATTTGTAAAGTAGCAGGGTGATAATAGAACCTACCCCTTAAGGTAGTTTTGAAAAATAGGAGAGATAATACACATGAAGACCTAGAACCATGTGTGGCACTTAAGGGCTCTGCAGATATTGATTGTGCTTGTTACTAGTTGAGGCTGAGGAAAGTATTGCTCAGAGAACTTCAGAAATTCCTCCTCCTTGGCCACATCCAGCAGTTGATGGCCCAAATCAGTCATAGAAACCTGATGGATATGTGATTGTTTCTTTCCTAACTCCATGGAGGGCTGGGGGTGTGGCTCAGTGGCAGAGCACTTGCCTAGCTAGTGCACTGGGGTTTATCCTTAGTATAAATAAATAAATAAACAAATTGATTACTTTAAAAATGCTTCTAGACCATGGAGGACCCAAATAGTTCCTGCACATTAGTGTCTGGTGATGTGTCCACTGGAGACAGATTTAGGGTTAGGTCTTACCCTATAATCACAATAATCATACTTTTTCAAACTAAGAGATGAGCTTAAGACACTAAGGGGTTTTGTTATTAAAAGAAAATAGCAGCATGCTCTGTTTTTCCTTTAAGAATTCAGAACAAATTGACTTCTAAGGCAGGGTCTGCGATAAAGTGCTAAGTCCCTCATACTACTCTCTGAAAGACCTAGTTAGCTCCAGAGAGGGATGAATAGTTCATGAAGGTTTTACATTTTCTAATTGTCAGTTTAATAAAGTTAGGCTTGCCAGCTTTTAGAAAAGTGCTCTAGTTATTATTTGGGCTTTGCATGAGCCTAGAGGCCCCAGTTTGGCTGGCGAAGTATTGGGAAGCATCAAGGAGGATTTCCCTGATGAGATATAAAAATGCTGAAGGAGCAGAATTGGAAGCGGGAATTTCAGCCTGCTTCTGACCTCAGCACTCTAACCAGCCGTGGATGATCGCTCATTTCCTTCCCTGCTGGAAAATGGGGATGAGAGACCCATGGTGGCCATTCAACCTACTGGCATTTAGCTGTGTACTGGGAAATGGCAGTTAGTCTTCCATCAACTTGTTTTTGTGTATCTTCTCATACCTTTTTATTCTCTTCATAAGGCCCATAGAATTACACCCTGCTGGTCACAAGTTTATATTAAACTCTCTGGCTTGGGACATGGAGCATAGCAGAGAAAACCCAGGAGGAATGATTTCCCCACCCTTCATTCCTGTGAAGCCTTTACATCTGTCCTCAGTCCCATTCCCCAGAATTCCTGGGAGGCCTCTGGTGGCATCCATTGACCTGATTTCTGGAATTTGAAAGAGCTGCTGTTGAATACAGGACCGTTGTGCATGGAACTGTGGTCTCAGAAAGGTGGGAATTCAGGAGCTACAGGAAATCGCCGCTACAGCACCTTCCCAGATGTCCTACAGCTAGAAATGCTGCGTTTCCATGCAGCTCAGAGTTCTAGGGGCCCTTCCCTTGCCCTGGAGAGAGGGATGGGGAGTTAGGGAAGGTGAAGGAGAGAGAGGAGGTGCAGTGACTTGCTGTTGGCACCATTTCAAAGGTGGAGCCTAGTGTTCTTCCCCTTGAGTGTGGGCTGTATTTGATGGCTTACTTCTAGTTAACTGACAGTTAAGGAAGTAACAATGTTAGATTTTAGAGACTAGATCTTAAAGGGCATTGTGGCTTCTGTTTTGCTCTCTCTTGACTTACTGGGCCTGGGGGAAGCCAGCTATAGTGTCAGGAGTTCACTGAACCCACATGGAGAGACCCACATGGTAAGGAAACTTTCATTAGATATGTGTCTGAGGCATCTTGGGAATAGATCTTCTAAACCTCAGATTCTTCCTCCGCAGAATGGGTATCATAGATTCTACCTCCCTGAGTTGTTATGGGTATCTGGTTCATAGTAAGGTACCCAATAAATGGCTAATTGTAACTATTATTAATATATTATCAACTAACATAGTTGTTTATTTCTCTCACTTTTTTTCAATTTATTTTCTCACTGCCTGGAAACCTGGTTTAAAAAACGCTGCTTCTACCGCTATAGGCACAGGGTTCCTTAACTCCTACCACTCTGTCTTATGATAGGTTGCTTGTGGAAGTCCTTCACTGACAATAGGCTTCCTGAATACAGGGAAGAACCTGCTGTCTTTGTTTCCATAGTGCCTGACTCAAGTAAATGAGTGAATATACTTCTGCCATTTTTGCACATAAACTGTCATTGGCATTTAATGTCATTAAAATGATTACTTCTTGTCTCCAGCCCAAAAGGGTACACGTTAAAAAAAAAAAAAATCAAAAGAACATCATTTTGCTCTCTGCCTTTCCCACTTAAGAAACCTGTGACTTTACTGTTGATTTGTTGTGGTAGATAATAGTTCTCACTTCTGTCTTTTTTAGCATTTAAGAACCACTTAAAAGTCAGGAAGAGTGTTGTGTGAGAACCTCTTTGGGGTAGTGGGAATGTGGGTGATAACCGAGGCCTTGCATTTTAAAACTCTGATGCACATTATTTAGTATAGCAAATTCTCAGAAGATATCAAACATTTTTCTAACGTTGGAAGGCAGCACAAAAGAAAGTGAATAAGATTGTTTCTGACGTAGGTCCAAAGTCAAGTTCCAGAATTTGTGAGCCATGTCACTGCCTAGCTGTGGCCCCAGCTGTTCTCCCCACCACCCCCGTGTCCATTCCTTCTACTCCATGCAGATGACAGTGACAGACATGAGGGATGCACCTTAACCTACTCCACCTGCAACAGTGCAACAGGCTCTCATTCTTTCTTTCTTTCTTTTTTTTTTTTTTTTGAGAGAGAGAGAGAATTTTTTTAAAAAATATTTTTTAATATTTAGTTTTCAGCGGACACAACATCTTTGTATGTGGTGCTGAGGATCGAACCCGAGCCGCACGCATGCCAGGCGAGCTCACTACTGCTTGAGCCACATCCCCAGCCCAAGAGAGAGAATTTTTTTAATTTTTTTTTTTTTTTTTTTTTTTAGTTTTCGGTGGACACACATCTGTATTTTATTTTTTATGTGGTGCTGAGGATCGAACCCAGTGCCCCGTGCATGCCAGGCGAGCGCGTTACTGCTTGAGCCACATCCCCAGCCCTCCCACAGGCTTTCTTAAACCTTATATTCTTTCCTTTAGGTGTCTGCTTGTTTACCAGATGTGTAGAAGGTATTCACCATATGTCAAGCAGTGCTGGGCACCTGGGTTATACCAAGGGAGGAGTTGTCCTAACCCTGAAGGATTCCTGAGGGTTGACAGAGTAGGATCTCACGTGGGGGTGAGTGGGCAGTAGGCAGCTCTCTGGCATAGCATTATTGGGTTAAATTCCTCTCAGCACAAATTCTGCGTCAGATTCAGCCCCTGGTGACTGGATCTTTCCAGCAGGTAGGTTTGGATACCATGGGCCAGTCCACTGTGGTGTTTGTGCTCAGTTTTGCTTTGCTGAGGGAAATTGGGACTCGTTATTCTGCTGCTAAAACATTAATTAGTTATACTTACAGCAGTAAACATCACGTAAGCCCCAAATAGGAATTTTTATACCTTTTCTGCTGAAGCTAAATAGGAGGGAGAGCCACATCTGGTAAGGTATGAGCTTAATGCTCCAGACCCAAAAGCACGTGGATACTGGGCAGACTTTAACTAGGGAGGAGGGACTGTCCTCGTGGTACACACACAGCTGGTCAGAAGAGTTCTAGAAACTGGAAAAATGACAACTCATTAATGTATCCAAAAGTCTTTCCTTGTATTCCTTGATGAAATCACCCAATCCATCCACTCATCATCCATCCATTTGTCCGTCTGTCTATCCATCTATCTACCCAACCATCCGTAGTACTGCTACATGCCAGTAATAACACAGAAGTAAAAGAAAGTTCTTTCAAAAAATCTGTGAGATAATAGATGAACAACTAACAAAGTTACAACATAGTATTATAGATTTTAAAAATATCAGATTTTAAAAAATATTAAGGGAAAAAGGAGATGAACAGTCTTAATCACTGTTGCTGGAAGTATTAATTGATACAGTTGCCCTGGAGAGCAATTTAGCAATACTTATAAATAATCTAATTTATATCCATTTGCCAAGAAATTTCACTTATAGGAATCTATCTGGAGGATATAATAATGGAAATATGTGTAAATGTGTAAGAATGTTTATTATTATGATAGCCAAAAAAGGCAGGGGGGTGGGGATCAAATGTGATGTCCAGCAGTAGTGGACCAGTTAGTGACAACCTTGTCTGGCCATACAGTGAAGTACAGGACAGCCTTGAAACAATGTATTTTAGAAGAGTTAAATGATCTGTGAAATGTTAACAACACATCATTGAATGAAAACAGTCACAAATCAATTACAATAGAGGGATTCCAGTTTTATATAGTAAATATATGCATAAACACAGTGTTGACAGTGACCTTCTTGAAGTTATTTTAGTCAGTATTTGTTCTTTGTGAACTCCAAGATTTTCTACAAGGAAAATGTTGTCACCTTTGTAGTTACAGAAAGCCGTTAACAAGAGAGGTAAGTGCAGTTTGGCTAAGGGCCTGGGGTGTGGAGGTGAGAGCTCAGGAGTGGAGCTCCGATGAGACAGGACTGCACTTTTGTTAGTGTCTGCTTGTGCATTTATTAATCGAGCAGATTTCTGTACAGTGCTTAGCCTTGCCAGTCTGTGCTGGGGCTGTGGATACAAGAGCCTGAGCTCCACAGTGAGGAACTAATTGTCACAGAGCTTGTTACATAGCAAGGAAAGATTAGCCAACAGAGAATTTTGGATAATGACAAGTGTTATGAAGAACTTAAGCCCAGGGTGCCTTGATAAGAGGGGGGTTTGGGTGGTCAGGCATGATCTCTAATAATAAGTTGACAGCCATGGAAATAGCATGCAGAAAAACCCAGCACCTGGAAAGGTCCTAAGATAGGAACAAGCTTGGCTTTTTTGAAGGAGAAAGAAAAGAAGCCAATGCTTCGTGAACCCAGCAGAGTGAGGCTCAGGATCAAGTTAGAGGGGTGGTCAAGTTAGAGAGGTAGGCAGGAGGCCGATCATATAGGGCCATGCAGGCCAGGCCAGGACTTTGAATTTTACTGTGAGATGGAAATGACTGGAGTATTTTAAACTGAGGAGCGAAAGGCCGTCGTGAAGAGAAGGCTGCCCCTTGAAATAGTTGGAGAGCTAGAATTCTTGGTGGTGTTAAATTCTCGTTCAGTTAAGCTTTGCTCAGTATAGTCAGGAAGGGTGCCGTGAGTCCCCAGGTGCTGGCCAGCTTCCTTTGACTGCTCTGGATCCACCTGAGATCTAGGAGGCTCCCTCAGCCTCTGGTTTCTCATCAGTTTCAGCCAGGAGGAAGGCCAGTGGGAGGAGGTGATGTGGGGTTAGGTTTCCCCCAACATCCTCCCCGTCCAGTCATCTCTGGCTCCTGACCCCTTGAGCCCCGATTTCAGCTCCTGTCAGGAAGGCCCTCTCCTTCCTCCTGGCCCTTCCCTTTACCTCGCCAGTCCTGGGGTGCTCTGCCATTTCTTGAAGACCTACAGAGATCTCTCTCTCCCCTGCGTATTCCCTTGTAAATAAGTTATAATCTCACTTCAAATTACATCACTTGTGATTGCCATCTATTTCTAGCAGGAACTATGTCTGAAAAATCCGCCTTCTTCCTGGTGGAATCTGGGATGTTCTGCCCACGGAACAGGAGATCAGGGTCTGGTCCACAGGGGTCCCTGGCAGAGTGGCCTTGGTGAGACTGTGGTGAGTGGAGCTTTCCAGGACCAGTCTTGACAACCCTGACTCCAGGCAAGGTCTGGGGAGCTGATGCGCTTAAGGCTGCTCTTGTGTTCTCTAGGTGTAGGCCTGCCCCGCCAGCTCCCACGGCCTTTTCCATGTACGTAACTCCCAACAGACCCTAAACTCTGAAAGAGAATGAACTTATTTTTGCTTTGGAACCAGTGAACGTGCTAGAAGGAGATGGTAGAGTGGTAACAGTGAAGGGCCTGGGTTGCAGGGTCAGGGAGTCCTGGGTTCAAATTCTAACTCTGTCACCTGCTGATGGCTTCCTTGAACAAATTAATCCACCTCTCAGTGCCTCCATTTCACTGGTAAAATGAAATTTGTATAATGTCTCTCTTTAAGTGTATTGTAAGGATTAACTGAGATAATACACAGTGTCTGATATATGCATTAAGTTGTAAAAAAATCTGTAAGATAATTGTGGAAATTGGAAAACAGGATAGTTGGTTACAGTAAGAATTTATTATTAGGGACCAGGCTTGTGGCTCAGTGGTAGAGCACTTGCCTAGCATGCGTGAGGCACTGGGTTCGATCCCTGGCACTGCATAAAAATAAACCAATAAAGGTAAAAAAAAAAAGTATATATGTATGTATATATATAAAAGAATTATTATCAAATACTTTAGGTGTAATATCAGTTGTGTGGTTATATTTTTAAAATGGGTCCTTATCTTTAAGAGATACATAAATAAAGTATTGTGGATAAAATGATACGGTGCTTGGAATTGATTTCAGGATCATGCATGACTGGTGGGGGTTGGGAGAATGACTGTAAGTAATTATTAAAGCTGCATAACAGTTATGTGGGGATCCATTTTTAATATTCTCTTTTCATGTGCTCAACGTTTTCATGACGCAGTGTTTGAAGGTCGCACACCACCTGGGAGATGAGCCCCCAGTTGATATCTTCGAAGTCTTTTCACTTCTGGAGAAGCGAGCTGGCTTCGCACCCTCCTGTTTCGAATGGTGCTCCTGTTCAACACTCTCGGGTGTTAGCTTTCCTGTTCTGGGGCGGGTTACTGCGTGGGCCTCTGCCATCAAGGAGTAACAGCAGCAGAGGATGTTTTACTTACTGACGTTTAAACCGCACTTTGTGCTTTCTGAGATAACGTCTTCTGTGGAGATAAGCTCACTGAGGTGCAGAGTTTGCTTTTAGATTGGGCTTTGGGCTTTTAAAGGCAGTAGATTAATCTTACTAGAACAGGGTCTTTCCAGGGGAAACAGAGGACGCACTGGATGAAAGGGGATGGGGCTAATGGACAGGATGGCCTCGCCTTTCTTCCAGCTTCCTCGCTGGCAAGCTGAGCGACTTTGGATGTGTCGTGTAGAAGAAGTAAGAGGATTGGATTAATTTCTCTGGCCCCTTCCAATTCCAAAAAAAAAAAAATATTTTCAATAACTTTCTAAATAAATTTATTCACTTTTATTCAAGAAAACCAGGATGGAAAAAGCAAAGTCAGAAGTAAAAATAGCCTTCGTTTTACCCTTGAAAAGATAACGACTTTTTAATATCTGTAAATGTTTGTATTAAGATCCGAATTCATGCTGGATATTTTGTTGAACAGTTAATCCGTAGGTTGTGCCACCCACTGAAGGAAGGTACAGATGAACAGACGTGGTCCCCGTTCTCCAGGGATCAGTAATTTAATGGCAGACACTGTCTTGATGTACATGGCAGGCACTTCCCACGAGAGAAGCCTTCCACTCCTAACGTCAGTCAAGCTTTAATGCTGTATATAATTTTATTTCTTTATATTTGAAGAATATTTCTGCGTGCTGTTTCTTCTGATGATGTATAGAGATTGAATTTTTATAGGCAAGCTAATGAGGAAAGGATAGAAATTTCCAAGAAAAGCAACTTAAAGCTCTGAAACCGGAGTTTCTCCATTATATTCAGTCTCTTTGACTATTGACCTTTAATGAATATCAGCAATCAGGTGGAGAAGCAGCTTCCCATCTCTGAATATCACCTGCTGTCCTCAGGCCACACAGGGCCACGTTTGGTGAAAGCATCAAGAGCAATAAGAAAACTTGAGTAACAAGGAATCTGGAAGCCAGTGCTTTCTCCCTGGGACAGTTCTGGCAAGAAATCTTAGAAATCTGGCCCCATATGATAAAAGAGCTCTAAGGAGAGAGTGGGGAGGAGAGCAGTAGGGATATGGAGAGGTTTTGACTTATGAAATGTGCTCATAAAGGCCATTTACCTTGCATTCAGCGCGTTAGGGCTGCTATGTTTATTCGTAAAAAATTTCCCGTTGGTGAGCTTTTTCACTCCACTTTCGGCAGGGAGCTGTGTGATTGATCCCCATCTGGCAGAATGCTCTGTTTTTGCTGTCCTCAGCACCCACCTCTCAGCCTCTCCCTAGTTTCGAGGGAGTGTGGGCCTGAGCTGAAGCAATCAAGAGCAGGTTTGTGCATTACGGTCACCTTCCCTGAATGTAGCATCCCCGTGCCCCCTCCAGATGAGGGAACAATTGGTTTGAATAGTAAATCCTGTATTTTTTCCTATCACAAACTTTGGAATTCCTTTGCGAATTCCAAATGAATGTTCACTGCTATTATGTGAAAAAGATCCTGAGCCCACCCTTGCAAATAGAATTTGCCTTCCAAGTGCAGGAAAGAGACAAAAAAGAAGAAATAAATCTTACCAGTGGCATACATTTGTGATTTCCTCATTCTCAAGGAATTCAGGCGTGACTGACCAGAACTTACCTGGATACTGTCCAGACAAACAGTTGGAAACAATTTTTTTAAAATTCCAAGACTGAAAGTCAATTTTAGATTATATGTGGAGAAGGAAATTCAAATTCTGTAACAGAAGTGGACACTGGAAAATCTACATCCCCTTTAAAATGTACAGACAGCAGGGAAACTAGGAATTTTGGTGGTGTTGTCTTGGAAGAGAAGGCTCAGGAAGAACACTACTGACTGGATATGTGAAGGCCACCCTGTGGAGGAGGGATTAAACTTTTACTGGGCTTGGTGCAGCGGGGTTGGACTGATACACGAGTGTGTGAAAACAGTACACAGATTTCTATAAGGAAACACTGATAGGGAGCTATGCAAAATGGAAAACGATGTTTGCAGAGAGAGGTAGGAGTTTCTGGCTTCTAGGCAAAAGACTGCCTTTTCTGTCCTGATTTCACTTTTACCTTGCTCACTGCCCTTCAGCCACGTTTGTTCTTTCAGTTCTCTGAAGGAGTCAAACTCTTTCTCCCATTGTCCTTACCCCTCCCTGGAATGTCCTATGACACTCCACACTTCTGCCCCCACCTCTATCCTTGCAGCATGGCATGGCGTCTCGCTCTTCCTGTGGGTCTCAGCCTGGTTATTGTTACCTCATACACATCTTCCCTGACCCTCTTTATCTAGGCAGTGTCCGGCTGCTAAACTGCACTGTACTACCTTGTGTTTCGTTTATAGCTCTTACCAAATTTGTGCATACATCTAAGCGTGTGTCTGTAGGTGGATATACACACACATCTATTCATACACAAATACACGTCACATGCATATGTTCACGAACTTGCATATGTGCATGCATACACACACACACACACACACACACACACCCCACAGACACAATTCATTCGATGCATATTTCAGTACAAGAAGATACCCTTGACAAGAGGGATCATGTCTGTGGTGTTCTTTCCTCTGTTCTGTTGTGTTCAGCCCTTAGAGCTTAGCAGGTGCCCTGTAAGTGTGTTTAATAAAGAGACCAAAGCGTCTGGCTCAGTGCTCTTCTAAGAGTGAGATGTGGATCACCAGAGGTGATTTCAGAGGGGTCCTGGATCCAGCACTAGATAATATTGTGGGGAAGTGATTTATTTTCAGTTTGTTTTTAATCTTTCTGATTTTTTTTCTTGGTTTGGTGGCTGCTATAATACTTGCCAGATTTTATTCCTCAGCAAGCAGCAACATTAGCTGAAATTTAAGAACATGTTTTACTTTTATTGTATTTATTTGTGGGTTGTCTTTTATTTGTGGCAAATGGTATTGATATTTCTTTAAGGAAGTGATTCCAAGCTTCCTTTTAAAATAAAACTATACATGTTTATTTCATAAACATACTAAGCGTATAATAGTGTATATTTTATGAGGGCGCTTCTTGAAGGATCTGAAATTTTGGAGCCACCTGGCTACGAGGGAGAAGTTAGGACACTGCTTTTCCTCCCTTCTGATCCACTGTGCCTCTGGCTTGCTGACTTTAACCATATTTTTTGGCTGAGGTTCACTGGTTCCCAAGAGCCCATTCCCAAATGAGTGCTGATCCATGACAAAGTAAATGCAGTGAAGCCAGGTTTTCGTAAGACGACATGTACTTGTTGCCATTCCCACAGAACAACCCTTTTGATATTAAACTATCTTTCCCCAAAATAGATGGTGATCAGATTTAAAAATCCTCAACTTGCCAAAATGTAGTGTTGCAATTCTGTGTTCCCCCTTTTCATTATGAGGTAGTGATGGTATGGAGGAGGCAATTTCATCTGCCTTGGGATTGCAAAGTTAGGACCTATTTCTGCTCATAGAGGACCTTTATGGTCCCTTTCAGAGTAGCCAGTAGATTTAATAGTCATGGGAAAATTTTTTCCTTCTATGTGAATAGTGGCAGGGGCAGAAAATCTCATTGCATGGGTACGCGTGTGCGCTCGCGTGTATGTGTGAACATTCTGGTTCCTAATGCAAATGCTGATGTGTTGTACCACCCTTTCTGTTAAATGGATTTGAGGATTCTCTATTTAACTTAAAATACGGACTCCGGTACCATATTTATAATGAAAAGGGATGTGTAAATTTATAGATTTGGTCAGTGGTGTAGAGAGGGGTGGGAAGGTGTGCCTGTAGCAACTTCTTCCACTGGAGAGAGGAGGGGATGGGAGGGGTCTGAGGTGGTGTCTCCTAGATGGCAGGATGAACTTCGAGAGCCGCAGCCTCTCTGTTTCCCGTAGTGGTGCCATTTCAAGCTCTGGAGCTGGAGCCTCCCCAGCACAGGCTGTGCACCTGCTTGCTCATATATGTTTGTACCTTTAGTCGGATTTGGCCTTCCTTAATTTCTCCCAGTAGAATTAAAAGTTTCTTCCTCTGTGGTCCTCAAAGACTTTATTGCTCTTTCTTTTAGCACTTTCAGTTTAACTTACCTGATACTGATATAATGGTGAGTTGCATGCTTGAGTCGCTTAACTCTCCTCCCCTGGTGGTAAGAAAGAGTGATTTTTACAACATTTCGGGCTGAGACACCTGTCTCGGAAGTGCCATGGCCTCTGGAGGGAGGGAGCAGGGGTTGGCTGGCGATTTGTGGAAGGTTCCAAAAGTCAAGTGCAGCTGAACACGAGGAAGCCTCTCCCACCCAGACATCACCCTGAAAAGAAGTCAGCCTATTGCAGCACTGGTGTAACTGCTCCCTTTTCCTGCCCTTTGTGTCTGTGCTGAGTTTTCTTTGCTTGCACAACCCAAAGCTGGGGCTGAGGCTCTTAGGTCCCTGTTAGACATTCGGCAGATATGAAGCCTACGGAGATGAAAACCTTACTAATTGTTCAGCTTTAGTAATTGCCTAGTTAAAAGCATCTAAAAACCAGACTCTTAAAAGCGACCTAAACTGTTCATAATCCATCTTCAGTCTTTCAGCTTCCCATTTGAAGCCATTTCCCTGGGTGATATTGTTACTGGGGGTCAATACAATCTGTCACCAACTGAGCATGTTGGTGTCCATGTGCGCGCGGGTGCTCATGCCTGTCCAAGTCAGCAGCTCCCGTATTGATGTTCAAATCTGGGCCAAATAATCGAATCACAGTTTCCCTTAACAAATACTCAGTGGATATTTATGGGGTACCTGTTACTTTGTCAGACATTATGAGGGTTGCTATGAGTGAGATGTGTCCATGTCTACTCAGGCTTGTGACTCACCATTACGTCCGTATCATGTAAGTTAGACTGAAAGGAATGCTGTAAGAAAGAGAGCAGTAAAATCTGACGACCACAGAGGAAGAACTTTTAATTCTATTTGGAGAAATTAAGGAAGACCTTTTTGAAGATGCATTTGACCAAATTCCACCGCAGAAGGGGTTCTTCCCCTGACCCTCAACTCGAGATGTTATGCTTGGAAGTTTAAAAACAACTTGAAATCAAGAGTTGGAACTCTAAACCTGTTGTCTCCACTGTTAAACAGTTTGCGTTACACGATAGTGGTCTTCTCAGAGCTCGCCAGCAGGTGGCGACAACAGCTGTCTGTGCAGTTTAGGTTCCCTGTTTTCTGGTTACTGTTTGAAAATCACACATGAAATGTATTCGTTATAGGAAACGTTAGAAAATAGAAGCAAGCAGGGATTGAGAGATTGGAAATCACATGGTCCCACCATCTGTAGATAATCACTGCTGAAGTACAGATAGTATAGTCTTTGTTGCAAACTGACTACACCAGTTTTACCTACTTATTGTAATAGGTATCAGTAGCTTTGAATAATTGCAGGTCATTGGATGTGAGGATCAAGGATAAAGCAAGACAGTTCTCACACCAGATCCTACTGAAGGGACTGACGTATATGAGCAAGCGGGTGCACAGCCTGTGCTGAGGAGGCTCCAGCTCCAGCCTTCTATCCCCACTCAGATGAGCACCATGCATGAAGGGCTTTCTTGTGACATGAGCAGCAGTAATGTCCCCCTGACATTCCACTGGTCTCAAGTGGCTTGGGCCACAGAAGCCTCCCAGCACAGGGTTGGGGAGACAGGCTACTAGGCTGACTTAATTCTCATCCCCTGGTCACAAGAAATCAGAGTGGCTGATACAACATTTCAGGCTGAGACACCTGTCTCTTTGTCAATAAAACCCACTTCTGGTATCTGTTATACCTATGAACAAACCCTCTGATATTAATCAAAGATAAAGGTAGATGAAGCCCTGTTTTTATAAATCCCTCCAGAGTGTCCAACCTCCATTAGTCTAATGAACTGCCGCTAAAGAACTGCCCTTCAAGTATAAATTTAAACGCACACATCTATATATCATGCTGGTTATGATGTTTAACTTTTATTGTGTTTTTTTGAAGAGAATCAGGCATTTTTCAATTTATATATGCATTTTGTGTATAAATTGTTTAATATTTTATATTCATTATATGTGTATGGTACTTAACATGGAGTCAGTTGCTGTATGTTTTGTAGCCTACTTTCTTCATTAATAATTTTATGAATTTATTTCCAAATCTGCAGTTTTAGTGACTGCATAATATTCCATCTATTAACATAATTTACTCTTAGCTCACTATTAATGGATATATGTGGTTTGTATAACTTTTTGCCACTGTAGGTCTCACTATAAAGTTTATCTTTGTAAATGTGTCTTTGTGTACTTAGTTATTTTATTAGGATACATTCCTAGAAGTAGGATACACATTTATAAAGTGTTTTAAACACTACTTCAAATTACTCTTTGAAAGAACGTGACAATCTTTACTCCCACCAGCATCTGCTTTCTTAAATACTCTCCCACGTTGGAAAGAATTTTTAAAATGTTTTTGTCCTTCTGATAGGTTAAAAAAAAAAAAAAAACAACTCATGTTAGTCCTACTGGTGAAGTTAGACTTTTAATAAATATGCCTGCCACCTGTTTGTAATACCATTTTATTATTGTTTTAAATATTGGTAATGAAGGGAAATTAATCTTCCATACATTTATTCTCCTTGCCAGTTCCATCTGCCTTAAAATGATTTATTTTTGGAACGGGAAATGTATATTCACTTAAAGCAGTGTAAATCGTATTCTCTAATTAAAGCCGCAGTACCAAAGTGAGCAGTGTTTGAACTTAGCCATTTCTGGTACCCTTTCAGGGCCCGTTTGGTGTTAGACTCTGCTGAAGGAAGGGCTTGCTCTTCAGCCGTCACACTATCTGAGATGATGGTGAGAAGCTTGGGTCCTCAGCATTTAAACTTGCCAGAGTAATATTCGTACAATGTAAAATGAAAGCTCAGAGTTCACAAGTTAGTCCGATGGGTGTAGACAGCCAGAGAGATGGTTTAACCAGCGTAGGGATACTTTCTCGGCAGAATCATCTACTTTTCTTGCCTAGGACTGACTAGATTAACCAGAGCATTGTGATGTCCTCTGTTGGCGCGGGGTGTGTTTTGAGGAGGTCATCCCGGGGTGGCATCTCCTCCTCCCTCCACTCCAGCAGTGCTGTAGGACTCAGTGTTTGGAAGCTGGACCGGAGCAGCAGTTGTTTAGCTGCAGGAAAAGAGGACTAGCTTCTCAACGTGGATGACCCTCTGCTGCTTGTCCACCTGTTGCCTGATGCTCTGAGAAGATAGGCCCTCTGTAAAGAAGGGACTTTTATTTAGGGCCAGGGTGGGCTATGAAAGTGCACGGAAAGGGATGAATTCTCATAAATTCGCACTAAAGCACCGGTGACTTGCACTGGGTCTTTCTGAGAGGAGGATCAGGTTCCCCAAAGGGGACCAAGTGAGCTGAGAAGAAAGAAGAGCCAGGGAGGAGAAGCTGGGGTGCAGAACAGTCCTTTGGACTGAAACTCACCCCTGTGTGAGGGCCTGCGTCTCAGGGGCCTTTTTCTTGTCAGGGGTTTTTGTAATGGAATAATTCGTGAATCACTTGGCATTTTAATTCCTTCTTCTAATTTGTTTTTCGATAAAATGTTCCCTGCGTTTCCTGGTGGTCTGCTGCCTGAAAGAGTTCTCTGTCCCCCTCTGGCTCTCTGGCCAAACCAACAAGGTGTCAGTAGCTATTAGGGAAGTTTGGTGGCTCCTGAATAGAATGCACCTCTGCCCTCCAGATGCCTGAGTAGAGCAGCCACTTGCTGCTCTTTAGAATTGCTGGTCTGCTTTCTCTGTGTGTCCTCGTCCTTGTCTCTCTGAGCCCTGTCCTTTGGTTCACACGCTTTCCTGGTGGGCTCCAACTCTTCCCCACTCTTACTGTGCTCCTCCACTTCTGAGCACTAACTCCACACGTCTCTCTCTTCAAAGCCTTCCTCCAGCCCTGATTCCTGACTTAGGCTTCCTGAATTCAGACAGCACTCAACTGCTTCTGAACATGTACTTTCTGGAAAATCTTTTTCGTATCTAAAACTTGTCAAGTAGTAAGCTTTTTTTTTTTTTTTAAAAAAAGATCATTTTTAAAATATAAAAGGAATATATTTTCACCTGGACTCCTGAATAGAATGCACCTCTGCCCTCCAGTTTAAATAAATAAATAAATAAATAAATAAATGAGAAAACAAAACTCCTTCTCCCTACTCCAGACCCTCCCAGTTTTAATGTGCCTTAATGGTTTGTTGTTGGATCTTTTAAAATTTTTTCATTCAAATGTCAACATTTTTATGTATAAAAATATGTTGAGTTATTTCTACAATAAGATCACATTATGTAACTTATTGTTACAGTTTAGATATGAGGTGTCCCTATCCCCCAAAAGCTCAAGTGTGAGACAATGCAAGAAGCTTTAGAGATGAAATGATTAGATTGTGAGAGTCTTAACCTAATCTGTGTGTTAATCCCCTGATAGGGATTCACTGGGTGGTAACCACCACATCCTTCTGCGGTGATGTTCTGCTTCACCTTGGGCCCTAAGGAATGGGGCTGGCTATCTATGGACCTCTGAAACCCGGAGCCCCCAAATAAACTTTCCCTCCTCTAACATTGTTCTTGTCAGGTCTTTTGGTTGTAGCAGTGAAAAAGCAGACTAAAATGCATTTTTAAACTCAATACACCATATAAATTTTATTTCATTCTTTCTCATGGATTTATTGTTCTGGTACATGGCTATGTCATAATTTATTTAAACTCTTATTGATGGGCATTTATTTCCAGTATTTCATTACAGCATACAGTGATACAGTAAACATCTTTTAACATGGACTTTTTTGAGTATGTTTTCTGGTATTTCGAAGAGGAACAACTGGGTCAAGGAATGTATACCTTTTAAGTACTGATTAAAATATTGCTAGGTTGCCCTCTGAGTGTACTAACTTCACTCCTGTTGACAATCCGTCCTTCAGTCTTCATGTCTCAGCGTAAGGGTCACTTTACAGGGGAGCCTGATTCACTACCCTTGCTCCAGGCAATGTCGGGCCCCCTGCTTTCTTCTGAAGTGTCCCACCAGAGTATTGCAACATTCCCAAGTTTTGGCCCTCATGTCTTTTGAGTATTATTATTTTTTTAAATAATCTGCCCGTACTGCTGGATTTTGAGCTCTTTATTCTGCCTTTAAATATTTTTTTTCTGATTTCAGAAGTAACATGTTTACTATATAAAATTTCACCATTATGGAAACACTGACATTATGGAAATATCTATTTTAGATGGCGCTCATCTGTGCCACTGTGTGTGTACCTCTCTGGTTAGCATGCACAGCCTGCACCACAATAACTGACGTATGCCTTCTTCTCACCCCAAGCCTGAGTTCTTTTTCATCATTCAGTGTGTCTTTTCATTTTTGTGTCCCAGCACCTACGACGGCACCTGGTACATGGTATATACTCACTAGATGCTTGTCGCCTGCAAGGATGGGAGGCAGTGGTCTCAGAAAACATGCCCGGGGGCATAAGCACAAGTTATAGATACTGGCAGGACCTACAGGTCTTTTCTGCTTAGTTTCCCTCTGAAGTGAAGGCTTTATGGGCCTCTCCCATAGTACCAGGCTCTCCATGGAAACCAGTGCTGATGAGGTTCACCCTCTTCTAGATGACTGGTTTTCATAGATGTTAGGAACTCTTTAGTTCCTCTAACAAAGCAAATGCAGAAGCCTGGGAAGCAGTTATTAGCAGAGGAAGATTGGTTTGCCGATGTGATTTGTTGCTATGTGTGTTTATTATCCACTGGCTCTGTGCTCCTGAAGTCAATATCCCCTGCGTTTGCTGAGCCAGGCAATCTGGTGAAGTCAGAAGTGAAGCCAGGCCCAGCTCAGATGCTGGATCAGTAGCAACAATAACAGCGTTCATCTATTGAGTGCCTGTCATGTGTTGAATGTTTTACCTTTAATGTAACACTCTTAAAACCCTGTGGGGAAAATATGGTTTTTCTCCAGGTTTGAGATGATATTCAGCCCCAGGGAGGTAAACTTCCCAAGGCCACACAGCTGTTAGATGGTGGTCCCTGGCCATGAATCCAGGTCATTTTTTTAAAAAATATTTTTTCCAGTTGTTGACGGACCTTTATTTTATATTTATATGTGGTGCTGAGAATCAAACCCAGTGCCTCACACGTACTAGGCAAACGCTCTACCATTGAGCTACAGCCCCAGCCCCAGCCCTGGGTCATTTTTTATAATCCATCTATACTCCTTTTTTTCATCCTCCTTTCTTTCTTTTTTTTTTTTTAAAGAGAGAGAGAGATAATTTTTTTTTAATATTTATTTTTTAGTTTTCGGCAGACACAATATCCTTGTCTGCATGTGGTGCCGAGGATTGAACCCGGGCTGCACGCATGCCAGGCGAGCGCACCACTGCTTGAGCCACATCCCCAGCCCTCATCCTCCTTTCTTGCCCCTAGCCCCACTGTGGAACATCGGATGGAAGAGCCTAGAGTCCCCTCTGTCCAGTGAGACACTGTTGGAATCCTGAAGTAACCATATCATCTTTGTGACCTTTTTTCTTCCCTCCTAAAATCATAGCCACTTGGTGGGACAAGGGATCAGGTTTATCTTCTTCTAGGAAATGAAATGGAGACCCCATGACTATGCCACTCATTCTCACAGTTGCAGTAGAAGGGCTTCCAGATTTCACTGCATACATGAAAGGTCTAGTGTGGCTTTGGTTGAGATGGTGCAGAGATAGATGTTTAGCTAATAGAACTAAACATCATAGGTAAATTATGAACTAGAACCAGAAACATTAGGGTGGGTTGGTCTGTGGAACCCATGAGGACATATACAACACAGATTGCCCCAAAGTTGTCCTTCTACCTAGAGGCCAAAGTGACCTTGCATGTTTCTTAAAATATTTTTTAGTTGTTGATGAATATTTTATTTATTTATATGCGGTGCTGAGAGTCAAACCCAGTGCCTCACACGTGCTAGGCAAGTGCTCTACCACTGAGCCACAACCCCAGCCTTTGTAGGTTCTTTTTTGATTGTATTCACCTTATTGCATATGGTCAAACATGAAAAGGATGTATGTGTCCTCAATCACTTTTCTGAAATTTTTGAGGACATTCTTCTCTTTTTACCCCTTAAATTGCACAACTTCTGGTGGAACTTGGGGTTAACACTGCAATGAAGCATATTGATATATCATCAGTAAGACATGATAATTCCTATTAGATAGGGATAAGTAAGATTGTATTACCTTCATGTCATTTCAGGCCATTTTTTTTTTTTTTTTTTTTGCTACCAAATGGCTTGCATACACTTAAGGGAAAAAAATTCTCTTTTCAGAACCTTTTGGGTTTCAGAATTACAAATCAAGAATGATAGACTTGAAATTTTCTCCCTTTTTGCACTGGCACAAGTATTTACTTGTGGGCCACCAAAAATGTGTTTGAGAAAAGACCCTCCTGTCCCTTAGTAGAAGCAAAATAAACTTTGTTTGCATGGAGGGCCCTGACTTCCTGACACTTGGGGCTGCACCATTCCTGCGTGTGACCCCATGGTGGCTTAGTTCCAAGCTGATGGTCTTGGGTGGGGCGTTCTCCCTGCCCCGCCCCCACTCTCACCCCAGCCGTTCCTCCAGCCAGCTTCCCTTTCTTTTGTACTGGGTGGATCTGGAGATCGGCTTTTTTTCAATCAGGGTCTGTGTGGGGAGGGACTGTGGCCGCTCAGGCTGCTCAGCAGTCTTCGTTTCTGGCCGTGGCACACTCCCCAGGCCTTTGTTTCTTAGTTTGGGGAGCATTCACCATGGAAACCATCTTGGCTCATCTCCTCCCACTCCCAGGTGGTCTTTGAGGCTTTGCCCGCACCGTGCCACACTGAAAACGCAGTCGGCACACAGGCTTGCTCTTCATGTTTTCATCGCTTATTTGGCTCATGGCTGGATCCTGCACAGGGGTATGTTTGCCCGTACCTCGTACCAGGGAGTTGTCTTTCACCCTGTTCAGTGCCAGACTCACTTTTCACACCTTCAGTGATACCTCATTGTTTCCAAAGCCTGTCTGAGATTAGGAGAGGCCACAGCAAGATGGTTTTACCCACTCTTGTTCCTGCCCCTACTTCAGCTCCTTTGGGCCTCTTGTAGCTATTGTGTCTCTGGTTTGTGGAGTACATCAAGCAGTGAGTGTCCTCAGAGACTATTTATACCATAAGTGCCTGCCCATTGTTGCGGGGGGCTGAAGTTTGACAGCACCCTCGGCTTCCCCTAGACCCTGATTTATCAGAGTGCAGTATTTATGCCATGTGGTTCTGATTTGGGCCGAAAATCTTCAATCAGCCCAGTGACTTAAGTTGCCAAGGAAACAATGTCTAGTGAGACTTCAAGATTTACTACCTGTTCCCAAGCTGCAAGGTTTTCTCTAGAATTCTTGCTGACACAGTTTACTCCCATAACCTTCCAGCCTTGGGGGGGTATAAATCTTAGAGCTTTTCTGCACAATTCACTCTGCTGCATGCAAGGCCTAGAACCAAGGAAGATGAGTTTCAGGGGGTTCATGAACTTCTGAAAATTATATGTACTGTTTTGTGTGGATGTATGTATGGGCATTTATTTTCTTCTGGGAAAAGTCTTGCACTGGATTCTTAGTATTAAATTCTGAAGCAGTGTAGCCTTGAGTAAAACATTTAGCTCTTCTGAGTCTCTGGAAAATGAGAATAATACAAGGTCTCATCCCATTAATTCACAATGAGGGTGCAGTGATAAAAATGCATATAAACTGTCTAATACAAGATCCATAAACATTCCATAGATGTTGGCTATCATTATATGTCTGAGTCTGGAGCCTCAAAAGGCTACGATGATATGATTGCCCTTTGTTATTTAGAATTAGCAGCAGATATATAATTTGTAATAATTATCAACATTTTTATAGCACTCCATGCCGTACCAAGGTAACTGCCACATGTGTTCTTCTTCTTCTTTTTTTTTAAATTTTAATATTTATTTTTTGGCGGACACAACATCTTTGTTTGTATGTGGTGCTGAGGATCGAACCCGGGGCGCACGCATCCAGGTGAGCGCGCTACCGCTTGAGCCACATCCCCAGCCCATACATGTGTTCTTCTTAGCGTGCTTGTTGGTAGGTGGGAGAGCCTGTATTACTCTTCCCTTTTACGGGTGAGGACACTGAGGCTCAAGGGAGACCAAGACCACTCAGCTAATTGGGCTCAGGAAAATGGGTCCTGCTCTCCGTATGGCAAACAAATCGATCCTAAGACTAGCAATTGCAGTGCAGACTGTGATGAGAACCATAACTCCCAAAGTACAGGAGAGTAAGGCCATCTAGGAGGGTCAGAGTGGGCTTCTGGGTATAAGTTACCTAAGTCTGACCCCGTAGGTAGGATTAGGTCAGTCCAAGGAGTGGGCTGCCAGAGAACATTGCACATAGAGCCAACAGCATGTTGCAGGTGCTCCTGGAAGAAAAGGATTGGAGATAGCATAGACCTAAGACAAAAAAGAAAGTTTCCTTTAACTCCTAAAAGAGGAGATGAGTATGCAAAGAAAAAGGAAAGGAACAGAGCGGAGAAGGAACTTGAGTTAGGATTTGTTGACAAACCTGTGAACCATGCAGCATTTAAAATAATTTTGAGGAGACTTCCACCGCGGGAATATATTTGCTATGTTAAGTGGAGTGTACTTAAAATTGCCCATATGCCAAGATTCCAGTGAAAAAACTAATCCACAAAGGACAAAGGCTTAAAACTTACACAGAAAATGAAAAATAACTCTTGCGTTAAAGTGATGAAGTTGAAGGCTTATTTTAATGAGTTATTTGGTATGTTTTGTGTGAGTCGTTTGTTGTTTACAGTACATTGGATGGGTGGTGAGGATTCCAGCATTGTAGGCTTCTCCAGCTTCTTTAGTTCCAGTTCATTAATTCATTAGTTCATTTCATGCTTGCCTGTTCCAGGCGCTGTGCTTGGGCAAGTATCAGTTGCATCTGTGTGTCTGTCCACTGTTGACGGGTCCTCTTTCAGAGAGCCCAGCCCCCTGCCTCCTGGAGTCACCATCTCACCAAGGCTAGCTGCAAACACATGCCTGTCCCTTGTTCTGAAGCACCTGTAATTAACATTCCCCTTTTGTTCATGTGATTTTAGGAAAAGAAAAGGCAGTACCAGTTAGTGAACAAGGCTCTTCCCAGGATCTAGAAGGAATTAAGCTGGTAAATTAAGTAACCAGAGAGGTGGCAGCTGAAATAACCAGGTGTCAGACAGAAATGTCCGTTTGACCTGGCTTATTACTGTTTGGAGTCGAGTGCTTTTGGACAATTGCCTGAATTCTAAGCTTTCCACAGGGATCAAAGGCTTTGCTTGCTCTCAGTATGTTTTTAAGCAGTTAGCTGGAGGTCTTCCTGCTCATGCAGGTCAATGAGAAAAAAGCAGCGTGCTGCCATAGATTGGGTACCAGCAAGTAGCTTTTACCTGTTGGTAGTCTATACATGTTGCAGGCATTTCTGAGGTTCTGTCCCTTCTAAATGCATTCTCAGGGCATAAGAATATTAAAAATGTGTTTAAGATATTTGTGTCTGGCCAATGGTGTGAATATACCTTCTATACAACCAGAGATAGGAAAAATTGTGTTCTTATATATGTGTAATATGAATTGTATTGCATTCTGCTGTCATATATAGCAAATCAGAATTTTAAAAAAATTTAAATGCTAAAAAAAGATATTAGTGTCTGGTATTTGCTTTAAAATATTCCAGCACATTTATAGAAAGTTTGAGAGGATTTAAAATAGAAAGGATGATACCCCCATGGGGTTCATTATACTATTCCCTATACCTTGTTTGTTTGAAAATTATCCTAAGAAAAAAAATTTAAATAACATTTAGAAGACCAATGGGAACAAAAAACCAGAAATAAACGTGAAAAGCCCTACATAATAGTAATGCCTCCCATCCCTGCCTGGACCCTAGAGGTGCCCAGAGGTGGCTGCTGCCATGGACCTTGGACTCTCCACAGCTCTGTTACTTCTCCAAAGCTATGCTGTTTCAAGAGCTACAAACTCACCACACTCCAGAGTGATAGTCCACCCACTGCATTCCGTGATCATCTTTTGACTTATTTGGTTAGAGGTTGGGAAATCATCAGTTTGTTCACTGGCTCATTCAGCAGATATTGACTAGTGCCACTCTAGATGCTGAGGGTTCTACTCAGGTCCCCCCTGAGGGACTATTACATGTATAGTAAGCAAGACCATTTCAGGTGGCGATAAGTGCTCCGAAGAACGTCACACAGGGCAATCAGACTGTAAGGTTGGGTGTCTGGAGAAGATCCCCCTGAGGAGGGGCTGTTGGAGCTGAGCCTTGAAGGACAAGGCAGAGCCAACTGCTGCCCTGGAGAGGAGCAGCTGTCCAAACAGAGGACACTGCGGAGCCAAAGCAGCCATGGCCAGGGAAACCAGAAGGCCAGTGCCAGCAGGGTGAGCCTGCAAGCTGGTTTCTGGTGGCTGTCTTCCTTTCTTCCTTTATTCCCTCTTTATTCCTTTAAAATGTGATTCTTCCCAGAGACCAGCTGACCTCTCCGGGTTCCGTGTTCCCCTCGTTTGTCTTTGTGACTCAGCTCTGAGCTCCCACGGATGTTCTGCAGTGGCTTTTGGTTGGGGAGAGGAGACTGGGTTCACAGTGGTGGTGGTGGTGGGGTTTGTCTGGATTAGAGTGGTGTGCACAGGGTGTTTTCATTGCTGTGGAATTGAATCCCAAGTCCAAAGTCAGCTATCAGTCCTTTAAAACCCACATCCTGCCAGGCACAGTGGCACATGCTGTAATGCCAGCAGCTCCGGAAGCTGATGCAGGAGGATCACAAGTTCAAAGCCAGCCTCAGCAACTTATCTGGACCCTCAGCAACTTAGTGAGACCCTGTCTCAAAGGAAATAATGAAAAGGGCTGGGGATGTGGCTCGATGGTTGAGTACCCCTGGGTTCAGTCCCTGATGCAAAAAAAGAAAAAAAAGAAACATAAACTAATTAAATAAAACCAACATCAAACCTTCATTTATTTTTTACAAATTGAACCATAGGTGTTTTGTCGGAAAAAGGAACCTTAGAAATGATGTAGCAATGAAGTATTTTTTTAATATTTATTTTTTTTAGTTGTAGTTGGACACAATACCTTGTTTTCACTTATTTATTTTTATGTGGTGCTGAGGATCCAACCCAGGGTCTCACACGTTCGAGGAGAGTGCTCTACCGCTGAGCCACCACCCCAGCCCCTGAAGTATTGTTTTTGACCCATCTGGTCTTTTAAACTTTAAAAAATGATATTCCCAGTATGAAGAGAGAATGAGAATATACAAATTGGTATTGGTCTTAGAAATATGCATGCCTTTTGACTAAGAAATTCCATCTCTAGTAGTTTATTCTAAGAAAATAGTCATAGATGTGTGCAAAGGTTTTGTCTACAAAAATATTCATGAAGTGTTTATAAAAGTTTAATGGGAAATGATTCATGTTGAAAATTGATTAAATGAATTGTAGTACATCTGTTTGATAGACTACTATGTAAACTTTTAAGATGATATTGTAGGAGAGATATTTAATGTCATGAAAAGATGTTTTGTTACATTTTATGTCAGGAATACAGCTAATTAAAAATTATCTACCATGACTGAAATAGATAGGTGTTAATTTTTCTCACATAACAAGAAGACCAGCATAGGCAGCTTCTGGCCTTGGTTCAGTTGGTTCAGTGACATCAGGACCAACAACTCTGCTATTTTGATGTTGGACACCTCATGTTCACATGAAAGCTGCTGCAGCCTCAGCCATCCAGTCTACCTTGAGAGCAGAGAGGAAACAGTGGTGCCAACAGCTGCTTCTCCACTGTTTAATCTAGAAAGCAAAAATTTTCTCAGAAACCCATACCTGACTTTTTCTTTTGGCATCCTATTGGCCGAAATAATGTCACATTTCAACTTCTGATTACAAGAGATGATAACAAAGTATCTAGCTTTTCAAATGACAACATGAAGGTTGGAAATTACGGTTGGATCAGTCACACCAAAGAGTCTGCCGCTTAATGTTAATGAAAAATGTAGTTTGCAGAATGACATTTATGACGTGACCACATTAAAATATAAAGTATGTGATCATATAAATTTTTTAAAACTGGAAGAACTACTCAAAAATTTTATTTCTGAATGATTCATTATTTTGTTTTACATTTTCAATACTTTATATTCTATAAAGTTACAGTGACTCTTAACTTCCTGTCAGCTACTTTAAAAGTCCTGAAGCTTTATGTGATTGGATTATAAATGAGATTATGGAATTATTTCTCCTTTACTGGTTTAAGAAAAGCATTTTCTAAAATGAGTATATCATTTTTATTAAAAAATATCAAAAGATGGTTCATTAAATTATATGTGAAGGCCTACAAAAAGATTCCTGAAATTTTCACTTTTCTCCCCTCCTCACTGTATCATAATTAAGTGAAACTCAGAGAAGTGATGAGGAGCTCATTCCAAGTCCCACATCCATTTAGAGGTAGAGCTTGGCCAGCCTGTGGTGTTCCAGCTGGCATTAAAGGAGTATCTACTATACTTTTTTTCTTTTTTAAAAAATACCATTGCTTGACTTTGCAGCCCTCATGGAGTTGGACTTGCGTGCCTCAGTTCTCCTAACCAACTGCGTCCTGATTTCCTCCTCTTCTGTGTTGTGCTTGGTGTTGCCTGATAGATGGCAAATGTCTCCCCCTGCCCAAGTTTCTGATAGCTAAGGTTGTACATATTCTTTGTACGGAACCTGTCTGTCAGTGGTCAACCTATTATTACACAAATATTTATTATTAGCACTGCATTAGGTATTATGAATGTAAATAGTGGTGAACAAAACACAGTCCTTGACTTGAAGAAGTTTCCGAAGACTCTGGAGGCAGCAGGGTACACTGGCAGTTACAGGAGAGATCCTTGCCGTGGGGATTGAATGGAACATAGGAGGAACACTGATGTGGCCCTGTGACATGTGGGGTACTTCCAGAGGGGTCTATATAAGGAAGTCATTCCAAGCACAGAACCGAAGAGGAAATAGGTGCTAACTGGGGAGAGGGGAATAGAAAGATGAGGGAGGAAGTTTTCCAGGTAAAGGAAACACATTTCAACTTCCCAAAGCATGCCTGTGTGCCGTGAGGTGCTAGTATTTTTTTTCTGGGAAAAAAGACATTATGGTTGAATGATACTAGGAAAGCTTAACAGATTTTGACCTAGCCCAAGCTTTTGTCAATTTTTTCCCCCCACGTACCATATTGCTAGACTTTTTTCTCCAGAGTCCTGGGCCTTAAAATGTTAATCTCAGTGCCACTGAGTTGTATAACAGGCAAATTTCATATTTTTTCTAGTTTAAAAATATCAGTCTTCCTTTTCCTTATTATTATTTCTTATCACATTTTGGAGCATATTTTAAGTTTGAATAGGAGGAAGGTAACTCTGAGGACATTTTCTAGAAACCAATTTTGGTTCGTTATAGAAAAAATGATGTTGGCGAAGAAAAGGGATAAGAAGGTCAATTGGTTTTAATTTTTTTAAAATATAGATTTGATAAAAATTTTTATAATCCTAGGGATATTTTTAGCCCATCTGTAAGGTTGCAGAGTCTAATTGGTCAGTGGAGAGGACTATGTCCACTGGGTGTGAAACTGATTGCCAGGAGGATCCAGAAAAAAAAAGGAATGGCTGCATCTCTTTAAGTCGTACCCATTGCTCTCTAGGGATTTGAGTTGAGTCATTAGCAGCACCTTAAATAAGAGAAGTGGGATGCCAGGAGATGCCTGGCTCCCCGCATCGGTCCTGCCAGGATTCTACCCTTTTAGCCTTCATTTTCCCCTGCCGGGTGGCACTCCACTGGCTCCCACTGCCAATGCAGGGAAGCCCTTGGTGCTCTACAGCATCTTCACTGCCTTTCACCTGCGGCAGTTCAGAGTGTAAACTGGCTTCCCTCCCTTTACTTTATGGAATCAGGTTAGGTTTTAATCCTGCCTTATCACTTAGGAAATTTGACTTCTCTCAGCCTCAGTTTGGTCATCTGCAAAATAGATATTATTATTATCCATGTTCTGCGGTCACAGTGTACACCCTGTAATCCCAGTGGCTCAGGAGGCTCAGACGGGGATTGCAAGTTCAGAGTCAGCCTCAGCAACTTAGCAAGGCCCTCTGTCAAAAATTATCCCCACCCCCAATAAAAAAGGTGCTGGGAGAAGTGGCTCAGTGGTAAATTGCCCCTTGATTAAATTCCCAGTATAACCTCCCATATTCATGTTCTAAGATGACTGAGTTTAGCATATGGTTACAGGTAAAGTAGTGTACAAACCTGTGCATCCAGAGCTGATATAATTCTTCATTAGCCCCCTTTTGACCATGGAATAAAGTTGAAGATCAAAACCTGGGGTTCTAGGCCCTTCATGACTGGCCTCTCCCCTTGTCTTCCTTTCCACTTCCAGTACTTTCTACTCCGTGCTCCAGGTTTCCGCCATATCACCCCAGCCTCCAAACACCAGGTCACTTCTTGCCTGTGCTTCTGTTTTATGCTGCTCAGCTAAAGCTCTGTACCTTGTTTAAGACTCAGGTTGGCAAAAGAAATTAGAATAAAAATATACATACATGATTTAGAAGATTCTATTTTTATGAAGTCCAAGAGCACTCAAAACTAATCAGTCATTTTAAAAAATAAATACATAAAAATAAATAAAATAAAAATTAATACTAAAAAACTCAGTATCAATCAGATAAAAGTCAGAAACTGGGGAAGTTTCTAAGTGATTTTTAATGGTGGCGGCACAAATGTATGCAATTGTTAGAACTTATCAAATGGAATACATAACTCCTGGACATTTTGTTGTATATTAGTAGTACCTTAAAAAATAAGCTAGGGGCATCATCTCTAGGAAGCTTTTCCTGGTTGCCAATGCTGAATTTTTAAGCCTCTCTATATGGTCTCTTAACTTCCTGCACATACTTCTGCCCTTACACTTGGTATAAATGTCTCTCTTTATGTGTCTTGTGCTCCATTGGTCTGTGAGCTCCTGTAAAGGCCCAGATACCTGCTATCTACGCAACTGTAGTAACACTACTTTACCTCAACCTGTCTAAGTTTCCTCTTTTGTGAATGGAAAAGTATTAGTGTCTCCTACAAAAGGTTTAAATGACAAAATGATAATAATGTATGTAAAGAACTCAGTACATGGTAAGTAGGCAATAAATATTAGTTTTGTAAAATAGGGGAGACAATTCTTATATTTGCAAAATAAAGTATAGCTTTTATTTCCACAGCTAACCCAGTCTTTACTTGAGCCCCCCTTTTTTTCCTAAGCAGATATCAGACTTTATGTAACAATCCACAAATAAATTATTTTAGTACCTACTAATAAGAACAAAGAGTATGCCACTCACTCTCTTCAGGCTCGCTGAGAGCTCTCTGCATGCATTACATTGATTTAGAAGATAATGCACAGTTCGAACCATTTCTGATTCCAGAAAACAAACCTAAAGAAATGCTGCAGTCTCTTCGAAGGTGGCAAATAGGTCTTTAGTGTCACTCACTACCTTGCAGGGAAAAAAAAAAGTGAGCAGACTTTTTGATCTGAGTATGGAAAGCAACTGTTTCTCCTGACGTTCAGTTATGAAGAGAGCTCACTTAAGAGTTGGGTCCTCAGACAGAAGGAGCGTTAGTCGTTTAGTGTCTTCCGCTGTGACTTTACTGTGCTACCTATTCCAGTGGACTCCAAACGACTGTGTAGATTAATTTTTAGTGCTATCATTGGCTTTGACCTCTCTAATCATCAGCATGGCCATGAGTGAAGAGAAATGAAAAGCCAAAGTTTTATTCCAGCCATCTCTGCACCCAACCATTGAAAGACACACCTGGCTGAGCTTCCTTAAAAATAGATCCTTCTATGTTGGTTATTTCCTGTTCCTATTGCTGATCTGTAGTGCTCAAACCATGTCTGTGGACCCAGAAAAGCCACCAGTATGAGTTGCAGGTTGTGGTAGTGACCCTGCAATAATCCAGATTCTGAAAGAGCCTCTATGGGTGCGTGAGGATTAGCTAAGCCTGATACCTCATGTCCCTTATCATCCCTTTAACCCAGGCTTGGACAATCATTTTTCCTTCCTGAGCTTTAGCTTCTTGAAAACCAGATCAATAGTTCCTCCTCTACCTAGCTTGCAGGGAGGAAGTGATAACACTTGGTAAATATTTACAGTTTAAAGCACATTAAAATTTAAGTTGTTTTCAAAAGAGCAAATACTTTATGATCCCACTATATGAGATACATAGAGTAGTAACATTAAGATGAAATCAAATGGTGGTTGCCAGGGACTAGGGGAAGTGAGATGGAGAATTGTTGTTTAATGGGTATTGTTTAATGAATTTCATTTTGGGATAATGAATAAGTTCTGGAGATGGATGGTATTGATGATTCCACAAAAGTGTGAATGTCCTAAATACACGTGAACACTTAAAAATGGTTAAATTGATAAACTTTATATTGTATATATTTTACTTAACTTTTTAAAAATGTAAGCTGTTTAATGTTCTCTGGCCTGTGAGTCATCACAAACTAAGCCGACCTGGGCTTGGAAAAGTTTATTTGGCTCATGGTCTCAGACTCTGGTGAGTTGAGTAGTGGTTCCTTGAGATTCTCAAGACTGTATTGAGCCCAAGCTTATGCCAGGGATGGGATGCACAGAGAGGGACAGATGCAAAAGACTGGGGAGAAACGCAGACCAATCACTGGAGTATTTCAACACAATATAAGAAGGGTGGTGATGGGTTAGCCAAGGTGCTGTGGGAGGGCAGGAAGACTTCCTGGGGTCCCAAAAGGCATACAAGAGTTCACTGGAACAGGAGACTGGCAACAGTGTGGTCTCACCTACACTTCCCCTTAATACTCCATGTTCTTTCATGCTTCTCTGCATTTGCTGGTGCTTTTCCTTCACCTAGAATGCACTCTTTTCTTTTCTTTCCCCATACAATCCTCCTAATCCTTAAAGTACCAGCTCAGATGTCACCTCTCTTTTGGGAGCATTGTTTCAACTCAGCAAAAATTAATTTCCCCTTCTCCTGAGCTCCCAGAGCCACCTCTTATATTTCCATTTGGCACATATTTTATGCTGTCAGGTAATACAGCCCTTGACATTTCTGTGCATCTTGTTGGGTGTATTTGGGATAGTTCCAAGTAAGTCATACAGACTGGAACCAGCCATACCATGAAAGAGTCATTTATCAGAATGCAGGGTGTCTTCCCCAGACACCCTGGCTCTCTGCTCCACTTCTCTCTTTTTCCTAATCCATGTCGCAGTATGTATTAGTCAACTTACCATCACTTTGACAAAATACCTGAGAAAATCAACCTATGAGAGGTTTTAGCCCATGGTTGATTGGCTCTCTTGCATTTGGATCTGTGGTGAGGTAGTGTGTGGTGAAGCAAAGATGTTCACCCCATGGTGCCTGGAAGCAAAGGGAGAGAGAAAGAGAAAGGGCTGGGATCCCAGGATCCCTGTCAAGGGCATGCCCCCGATGATGTCCATCCACTGGGCCCCACCTCTAAAGGTCCCACCACTTCTCTATAGCACCATGGGCTGGTGACCAAGCCTTTAGCACAGAGCCTGTGAGTCCAGACCGTTACACGGAGATGGATAACACCCGTGACTCCCAGGTCTGGCCTGTCTCTGCCTGTGCATTCAGGGATGGGTCCTGTCCTTCTTGGGTCAGTGATACCTTACCGAGGCCAGCTAACTGTGGCCACGGGAGGAGAGTCTCATGCACACATGTGCACTGGGGAGGAAGGGCCCCTGGGGTCATATGAGTTCAACTCTGGCAGTGAGCACAGCAGACCACCCAGTCCTTACAGCTCTTCTTCCGGAGCTCCCCCCCCCACCCCCCGGCTCCCCAACCCCACCTCCTCTGAGATTTTCTTTCTGCCCCTCTGGCCAGTCCTTTTTTTCTTTGTGGGTGCTGATGTTAGTGTTCCATGGGCTTCACTTAGGCACCTTCCATTTTGCTCATTTTCATGAGATGATCTCAGTAAGTCCCACGACTTTAATCGCATCTGTTTGCATTTACATCATTCAGAGTGCCTGACCCACCTCTTCTTCTTTTTAGTATCATCTCCAGAGATGTCCCACAGTGAACAAAACTGCACATACCGTGTGTCTCTCAGCCCTCCTTAACACCCCCATTCTCCTGACCCTCCTACATTTCCTGTGTCTGAGGATGGCATCACCAACTGCCCTGTGTCAAATCTGGGAGTCAGGCTGGGGTTGTGGCTCGGTGGTAGAGTGCTTGCCTGGCATGTGCAAGGCTCCTGGTTCCATCCTCTGCACTACAAATGAATGAATGAATGAATGAATGAATGAATAAATAAATGAATAAAGTAAGTAAATAAGTAAGGGTATTGTGTCCAACTACATCCAAAAAAAAAAAAAAAAAAAAAATCCGAGAGTCACTGTAACTGCTTCTTACTCTTTACCTCCTAAATCTAATCCAACATCAAACCCTTTCTCTGATACCTCCTAAATCCCTCTCAAGTCTGCCCACTCCCATGGCCTCCATCAGGCCTTTGTCATTTTGGGGATAGCTCTATCCCAAAATACATGTCTTGTACTGGTCTCCTTGTGCCACCTTTCAGGGTGCTTCCCTAGTACAGCCCAGGGATTGTTTAAAAAAAAAAAAAAATCTGGCTATGTCATTCCCTTGTTTAAAATCCTTCAGTGGCTCCTCTTTGCTACTGGAATAAACATCACCCTTCAGTGTGTGATATGGAAAATCATCATCTTATTTACAAATGAAGCCTTAACACAAGACTGAAAAAGCATAGAGCACTTTTCAAGTTACAGAAAAGGAAAGGAGGGCTGGAGGTCCAGCCCAGCAGTCGAGCATGTGCTTAGCAAGTGCAAAGCCTTGGGTTCAAACCCCCATCCCCCAGAAAGGTGGTGTGGGGGTGGAGAGATTGTTGAATTCAAGGGAAGTATATGTGTTTTTATGGTATCACTTTAAAAAGCTACAGTTGAGTCTAAGAAAAGTAATGATCCTGTATTAAATATATTAGGCACCTATAAACCTACTTCTACCAAACCCCAAAAAAGGCCAGAAGGTGCTAACCATGTAACCTGACAGGCCCTGAAGTCAGTCACACATTAGAGCTATGTTCTGCATGGAAATCTCTCGCACCTCTGGTGGGGCTGGAAGTAGCTGACAATACAGGGTCAGAGCACAGTTCCTGGACTGAGTAACTGTAACATCTTCTGGTAGACTTTGCTCAGGTGACTGAAATATGGCTTGCTCTGGGTCTAGGAAAGCACATGTGGGTGCCACATAGGAATACATTTAGGATGCTGCTTGTGAGAAACAGTAAGAGGAACATAGATTGAATACACAATCAGCAGCCTCTGCCACAGTTCTGACTTAGTGCCCGTGACAGTTGATATTCCATGCTGTACCATGACAGACCAGTTGCTTCCTGGCATCCAAACTGAGTCACTAATCATAGAGAATTCTCAATCTCTGTAACTATAGTTGCCCAAGGTTCACACTTTTAAGTACTTCCTTCTATAATAGGAGTGCTTGGATGCAAATAACAAACATCAAAGAACCGTAGTTTAAACAAGTCAGTGTGTCTGCTTACATGATACCAAGTCTAGAAGGAGGCTGGTTCAGCTCCTCATCAGAGCCGCTCAACACGCTAGCTGTCTTGTCATGTGAAAACACAGTCTCATCTTCAGATTCACCTGAAAGGGAGAAGAAGGGTGTGGAAAGAGCTCCTCTTATCACCACTGTCTTCTTTTATTAGGAAACTAGAAACAGACTTGACTTAGGATCTTTCATCAGAACCATGATTCATGGCCATCTGTTACTTTAAGGGAGGACAGAAAAGAACTTAGCAGGTCATATTAATGTCCTGTGCAAAATTGGGCTGACATTAACAAGGAAGAAAGAAGTATACGTTAGTGTACCCACAGCTAACAGGGCCTGTCATATTTATATCAGATATGTCTCAATTAACAACTCATCCTGTTTACTAAAATCCCTGTAGTGTCACTCTTTTGTCTCTTGAAATTCAAATATATTCCACTAATATTTTTGCAAAGCGCTTTCTTTCTACAGAATGCAGTTTTAATTGGATAAGTTTGGCTTTAAAGGGAGAAAAGATATTGGTTGGACTGTTTTCTGAAAACCGCACTCTCGTAGTGTTAGTTTTCCCACTATTGAGCAATTTCATCAAACATTCATAATATGTATGCAAATCTTGTTACTCTTCTGTTAGCCATAATAGTGTGTGTGGCCTATGCACAACATATGAATGTTAGAAGGCTTCAGTGTGCATATGGAAACTTCGTTCACATCTTTAGTGCTTATATCAGTAGTTCTTTACAATTGCTCAGTTTTTAGATATGAATTTGTTGGAATTAAACTTAACAGCTCATAAATAGTATAATTAATTTTTGTTCCACTTCAGTTCCAGTTACTAATTGATTTAAACCTACTGCTCTGTTTCCTCTCTGTTGCCCTTATATTCCCTGGATCATAACACTCACACTGTTGTTATTTTACTTTCCACTGTGAACCATGCCTGTCTTGTTTACCATTTGCTTAGCAGAGTGCCTGGCCCATAGTAGGTACACAGTGATGTTGGCTGAATAATTTAATTACCAAATGACTCTCAACAATAATCTGTAAATATCAGCAGCAGAGGCAGTCCCAACTGGCCCACTAGTTCCCATGTGCTAGCTCATGTTTTATTTGAAGAGAAAAATTAGAAAGCATGGGCTGCCCACTAGAATATGTCATTCTGTATTCAGATATTTAAGCTCTCTGAGATGTGTTTCAGTCCAGGTACCTTGAGAGAGAATGACTGAGGTTCCAGTTCCCAAATCCCAGGGGATTGTTGTCTTTGCTCTAACTTGGGTTGGGAGCCTGCCCAGCACCAGCCAACTGTGACCAGGAGGGTGGGCCTCCTTGTAATCCTTTTTTGGGTAAACATGAAGTTGGGGTAGAAGCAATGCCTAGAACAGGGTGTTGAGAGAGACAAATCCTACAGAAATTGACGAGGCCACCTCAGCAGTTTCACAATTTTGAAGTTAACAACTTCAAACCCACTTCTAGTACATATACAGTCATGCTCCCTTGTTCAGTAACCTCTGAGCATCAGCTGAGGGTCTTAGGTCCAGTTTTGAGCTCTGTTACTTGTTCTCTATGTATTCATTTTATTCTCTATGCCTCAGTCCTTATCTGAAACATTAATAGTGATAAAACTTTGTAGGATTTTTTCCATACCTTTATTAGTACATTATAATTATACATCATAGTGGCATTCATTGTTATGTATTTGTACGTTCATACGCCATAACAATATAATTTGGTCAGTATCATTCCCCAGTATTTCTCCTTTCCCTCCCCTTCTCCCTGTCCCAGTCTCCTTCCTCTATTCCACTGGTCTGCCTTGGATTTTCTTGTGATACCTCCTACTGTTCTTTTCATTTTTACTCTTTTTAAAATATGTGTGTGTGTGTGTGTGTGTGTATAGTTGTTGATGGACCTTTATTTTATTCATTTATTTATATGTGGTATTGAGAATCAAACCTAGTACCTTACACATGGTAAGCCAGCGCTCCACCACTAAGCCAAAGCCCCAGCCCTCCTTTTTACTCTTTAATTCCCACATATGGTAGAAAACATACGTAGGATTGTTTGAGGAATGAGATGGCATGTTTACATATTATACGCAACGTATATTGATGTGTAGTGTATATGGCACGTGTACTATATACTATATATAACTTGGCATAGTGCCTGAAACATCAGTATTAATGAAATGTCCTCTGTTAGACTTTCATAGTTCCTTTTACACAATTCTAAAATCCAAAAGCTCTTAGAAACCAGATTCATCATAACTTTGGCAGAAATTCTAACCTGACCTGGTCTGAACTAAATGACCTGCAGAGCCTGACCTGAAGGGATGTGAGGGGGATTTTGATGCTTGATTTAGCTACTCAGTGTAACTAGTCACAGATTTTGCTGAAGAAGTATCAGTGTGGCTGATTACAGGGTGTTACCCCAGCCCCACTGGCAATATTACATAATATTATCGTGTTCAAATGAAAATTTCTGAATTCTGAAACATGTCTGAGCCCCAAGTTTCAGATGAGGGGTTGTGGTACTGTGTTTCTTTTGGGGACATCTTCCTCATCCATAGAACCATACCTGGAATGGATTCGGAGATCCTTTGAGAGCTCCAAGTGGGCTAAAGTCAGTCCAGTGTGATGAGGGCTGGATCAGAGGCCACTGGGGTCCAGAAGAACACTCAGGATAGCTCTTCTCTCACAGCAGTATGGGCAGCATCTCAGAGTAGGTGCCTGAGCTTGCAGAATCCAGCGCCTCCTTGAGTCACTTACAGCACAAGGGACTGAAGATTGAGCAGTGAGAAAACCAAGCCTGTGGTTTATTCACTGAGATGGGACATTGTACATCTGTAGCGGTGGCAGAAGCCGCTAAGTAAGTGATTATAGATGCTCTGAAAGCCTGTAGGAAGGAGCTACGCTGTCTCTGGGTCAGAGGAGACCTCCTTACCCAAGCCACACCCAGATCATGAGTAGGAGGGAGCCAGGTGAAAAGCTATGAACCCATGGAACAGGTAGAGGAAAGCACATGTCAAGGGCCAGGAGGGGAGAGAAAGCTTGACCCTTTCCAAGAATGAGAGAAGTCGGTGTGGCTAGAGGAGAGAGCCAGCAGGGCATGGTGCGAGAAGAGGGGTACAAGCCTAAGTCAGAGAGATCCCATGGCCTGGTCTCTCAGTATAGACAGCCTAGTTATATGGCTATTGCCCTGGCCTTACCTGTAGCACTGACTTTTATTCTCAAAAGTGTGGCTGTTTGGACCATTAAAGTATTTGGTGCTTAAGAAACTGGGAAATTTTTAAAGCAATGCCCATTTGAAAAAGCTATTTGGGGTGATTTGGGCCACTTGGCTCTGGATGAAAAGGTCTTTTGTCTTTCTCTGCTGATCATTCTATGGGTCTCAAGGGTTGCTGGAAAAGAAATCAGACCTGGGAAAATAAACTAGAGTGCTGGTCAGCTGAGTGGCCTTTGCTGCCATAGGACAGCGGGATTATTTGTTAGTCTCTGTGTGCACATATACATAGAAAGAGCCAACGTCTGAAAATCCTAAGGAATGAAAATGTTCTCTTTCCTTAGTTGAACTCTCAGGAATTCTTGTGTTGTCTAGAACTACCCTCAGAAACACTTATAGGTCTATCGCAGAAAATTCAGGAAGGGTGGTGGCCTGTTCTTTCCTTTCTCCCCGTGTGTGTGTGTGTGTGTGTGTGTGTGTGTGTGTGTGTGTTTACCCACATGAAAGTCCATGCTTGCTTGCCTTTTGTGATTTGATTTTCTTTTCCCGATTTGATTTTCTTTGCTGGTCAGAACTGGAAGTTGGCAGATATTTATTTATCAGTCTCATGTTTTCAGCCAAGAAAAGATGGGGAACTTCAGGAAAACCCCAGATTCATGTTTTAACATTTTGTATAGGATGTTTTCAGTGCCTCAGAGACACAGATTCCCCCTTTGGGAATTCCTTTACTCTTGGTTCTTCTTTCTGTCACATTTTGAGCCCTCTGTCTGCTGTTGGGTAGGTGGAAAGATAAAAGCTACATGACAGCTGGTAATCCCCTTTAGGCCTCACAGTGGGATGCAGTTTAAAGCGGCTTAATGATAAGCAGCAGATTAGTTCTTCATGATAAGAAGGAATTGGAACTTTTCAGAGTTGCTGAAAAGGCTTCAGTGTGGGTGAGTGTCTTCAACAGGATGGGCCGCCTACAGACCCACAGGCTGGTTCTTAGACCTGAGTGAATTCACTGCTGTCTGGCAGACCAAGAAACAGCAGACCCAGAGGAAATGCAAGATTCATCTCTCAGGGGCACATGCACATAGCACACTGTACATGTACATGCACGCGCACATACACAAAAACACACAATATAAGAGTACAAATTTGTTAATTTACTCTCAAACACTTGAATTCTTTCTCCAAAGACAAGCTAAGTTATAATTTAAAAGGCTATTCGTTCATATCATACTGGAAAAAACAACTATTTGCAATCCAGTGCATACTCTATGGAGGATCAGATTCACTGGTAATCATACTACGAGCACACTGGTGAACCTAGAAACAAGAAAAATGAGCTGCTGGGGTACTCACAGACTTTACAGAGTATCTCCATAGCAGTCCGTCATAGTACACTCACACTGTAGAAAGGTTCCTTAACTTGAATTCCTGGCCATGCACCAGGAGTTCAAGGGCCCCAATGAATTAATATGTGAGATGTGTGTGCGTGTGTATTATTATTATTTTGCAGAAAGGATCTAAAGCTTTTTTTGAGATCCTTATACACCCATGACCAGAATCAACCCCCTGAGACATGTGGACATTCCCAGCTGGCTCATAATTTGACACCCATGTATGGGTAGATGGGATGGGGTTGGATGGCCTGGAGAGAAGATAAAACCCCACTTTTCCATGGGTAGCCCAAGAAATTCAGCTCTGACCCACTTATGTTTGCCAGTTAGCATGACAAAGCCTTGCAGATGTACTGATGCATGATCCTTCACCCCTTCGTTCTGTTATTTGTGAAAAAGTGAAGTATTTCCATTGAAGTAGGCTGAGGTATTTGGACAAAATTTGAAGAAATGGGCTTTTTAGAACTGTATTGATTGACCAAAAGTCACATTATTCAAGGATGTCTCCAGATGGCATTGTTCCTAAAAGTATAACATAAACGCTATCAGTGGTCCCAGCAGAGGGATAGCATTGCACTTTGTTGGCCAAAAGAGAACATACTTTGCTTTCTAGGGTAAGAACCAAGCCATTGATGTGGCAGGGCCATCCACACTCCCTCACAGTGTGGCAAACTTGAGATAGCACAGTGTAGTGGCACCTCCAGATCCTGCCCTCCACCCAGGGGGAACTCTGCTTCCTTACTTAGATACCTGATTTGCCCCTTGGACCTTTGAATTAAGTCTGGCTTGAACTGGACGTCTGATGCCATGTTAGTCTGGAGGTCCAAATGTCTCTGCTATACTTCACAGATGAGATGGTGGCACACCCAGCCCTTTCCTCAGTGTTCAGTCATGGCCTGTTCCTAGGTATTGTTTCACTATTCCTGTTTTAAGCTGATCTTGCTGATGCTGGCCCTCATGAAAATGAATCAGGACAATGACAATTAGGTATGATTTGTAACTTAGTTTTGGTTTTCTGTGGAATGTTAGTGTGGCATGTTTTCCTTGCATGTTGGGCATATGAGAGGCTCTCACTTTCCATGCTGTGTATTTGGTAGAATCTGAACTTTTCACAAGCATGAATTGTTTTGTTGAATGATGACTGGGCAAGGTAGGAAATGCTTTGGGCTTCATGGATGTATGATCTCTGTAGCTATAGTTCAAAAGCATCCTTAGTATGGAAACAAATGGGGATAAACTGTGTGCCAGTAAAACCTTAGCATAGGCACTGATATTTGAATTTTGTTTTTAGTAGTAGACACAATACCTTTATTTTATTTATTTTTATGTGGGGCCGAGAATCAGACCCAGTGCCTCACACGTGCTATGCGAGTGCTCTGCCACTGAGCCACAATCCCAGCCCCCTGAAATTTGAATTTGTTGTATTTTCACATGTTACAAAATATTCTGCTTTTGATTTTCTTTTCAACCATTTGGAAATATGAAAACCATTCTTAGATTTTGGATCATACAAAAACAGGCCGTGGGCTGGATTTGGACAAGCCCTGGCAAACTGTCACTTCAAAACATGCTGTACAGAATCTGAGCCATCATGATAGAAGCCAGTGTTTGCTTCTGGGGCCAAGGTAGGGTTGACTTGAAAGGGCCAGCAGATACTCTGTGGGGTTATGGCAATGTTCTGTGACTTGCTAGGGTGTTGGGTACAAGTGTATGCATTTGTCAAGACTGATTGAGGGTATTTAGGATTTGAAACTTTCATGGTATATAAATTATATTTCAATAAAAAAGGGACACATGCTGCATGACAAGCACAACATCTCAGTGACACTTAGTAGCAGTAAGCATTGATATCTCACTTTCATGTCTGTGGGTCACCCAGCAGCTCTGCTCCAGTCTCATTCCTACTCTGAGGCCTGGCTGGATGGGGCAGTTCTCTCGGCAAGGGCAGAAGCACAAGACAGTAAGGCCAATAGTGCGTGCACATTTCTGCCCTCTGTTTGTTATGGTGCTCAAACACAACCTGACTGCAAGTGGCTGCACACCCTGATTTAAGAAAATTTGTCTGCAGTGCAGAAATGCTGTATCTCTTACATCTGAAACCTGCTCAAACCGAATCTTCAAATGTATGGTGAATGTTGTGGGACAACAGGGCATACACGTATGAAACAGTAGAAAAGCAAAACAGGACTGATTAAACCGAGTGCCAAAAACATGCCTCCAGATAAAAATAGGTTTCTGGAAGGTTAGGAAGTGCACATTCTTCATGGGCCATGTGGTCGTGATGATACCTGCAACAAGGCTTCTGCTGTCCATTCTTCAAGACCGGGAGAGCCCATGTCTCTCATGCCTCCCTCCCATGCCACCAGGTGTCATGGAAACTCATCCACAGATTCAGCAGAACCCTTTGCTGCAGCTCAGCTTTTCTTAAGCTCCAGACCCTTGTTTCAATCTGTCTTCTATATCTCTGGGATACCACAAATGCAAACAAACCTGAACACATTAACTGGCTTTTCCTGTTCTTCTCCAGTGAAATAGCACCATTATCAAACCAGGCACCCGAGACAGGCATTCCAGACTCTTTCCTCTCTTGCATCCCCCAGTCCAGGCACTGGCTATACCAAATGGTCCTGTGCCCTCCTCTGCCCGTTCTTTAAATTCATAAAGTTCTTTACATTGCCGTGTTCTCACTTTGGAATCCCATCATGATCTGTGGGAACGTTGTGGAGGACTCCAGGTGCTTGGGCTCACTTGCACGCCTCCTCCTCCTCTGTCCAGAGGTCTTATCATCCCTTTCCCCACATATGTGTATGTGTGTTTTAAATAGCTCTCATCTCTGCAAGAGGATACAGAATGGGAGGGAGACTTTTATTGTCTATAGTGTTGGACCGTCTTTGAGTATTCCTATTTTTTTGAAATAAAATAATTATAAAAAGAACTATTAGAGGAATTGGTAGCAGGAGTTTATGATTCAGTGGATACAGAATAAAGTAGAAGGAAGTCAGTTCCCTTTGAAATATGCAGCTGGAACTTCTGGGAGATAGTCATGTTTTTGGAGCTAAGCAACCTGTTGCTCTTCTAAACAGGTAAATTCTTCATCTCTGACCCTTAGGTTTTTAGTTTCCCCCAGCAGCACAGGGCTATTCACGGTCTTAATCCACCTTTTCTTAAGAGTAGTTTTGTGTTTTCTCTTCAACTCTTAGTTGCATCCAGTATAATCAATAAAACCTGAGTTTTGTTGTAAAATGTTTTAGAGTAAAGCATTCATTAGGATCAACATGCAAACTTTGAACCAATGAATCTTCATTCTTACACAAATTCTATAAACTTGGGTAAACTCTTTGAAGAGTTCAAGTAAGAGGTGAGAATAGTACCTCCTCCATAATAAGATTTTGAGGATTGGATGAGGTATTTTATATGAAGCTGTTACTGTAGTGCCTAGCTCATATTATGCCCTATGTAAATGCTACATATTTTTTGTTAATAAAGTATATCCAGTGGAACTGGAGGAAATTATGTTAAGTGAAGTAAGACAAGCACAGAGAGACAAATACTCATGTTCTCATATGTGGAAGCTAAAAATGTTATCCCATAGAAGAGCCTAGGAGGGGTAAAAGGGGAGGGAGAGAGGGGAGGTGGGATAACAGGTACCAAAATAGAGTTAGTGGAATAAATGCTTGTGTTCTACAGCACAGTAGAGATTCAGACATTCCCAACACAAACAAAGGATATCTGTTTACAGAGATAGAAATGTTGATTACACTGATTTTATCGTTACACATAGTATAATGGATGAAACCATCACTGTAGCCCATGAATAGGGACAGTTACAACATGTTGATTGGGAAAAAAAGTGCATCCAAGCAGCACACTGCGCACCCACAGGTCCTGTTTTGGTGGCCTCATCCCACTGACAAGTCATATCGAGTTTAGAATTGACTATAATTAATCCTACTAAGTCTTCTTGACATAGTAATTATGTTATTCATATTTTTCTTAAGCCCATCCCTCACTCCACTTCCCCTCAATGTTTTGTAGGCTTGATAGTTTGTTTTATTATATTTCATCTTTTGAATTTTATCCTAAGAACTGATCTAAGGATGATATTAATGAGTTTAAGAAGTTATTTATATGACTGTATGGATCTGTTAAGGTGTAGAGATGAAATGTCCCTGAAAAGCTCACGGTGAGACAATGCAAAGTTCAGAGGTGAACTGATTGGGTTATGAGAGTCTTAACCTAATCAGCGCTTTAATCCACTTGATTTAATTAACTGGGTGGTAACTTGTAGGCAGGTAGGGTGTGGCTCGGGGAGGGGGTCACTGGAGCATGCCTTTGGGGTTTATATTTTGTCCCTGGTGAGCAGAGCTATCTCTGCTTCCTGGTGCCATGTCCTGAGCTACTTGTTCTGCCTTACCCTGGGTCCAGAGCAGTGGAATTGGCTGTCTGTGGACTGAGACCTCTGAAACCATGAGCTCCAAATGCACTTTTCCTCCTCTAAAATTGTTCTTGTCAGGTCTTTTGGTCACAGTGACAAAAAAAGCTGACTTAAAACAGGATCATAAAACCAAATGGGTTGTTAAGTTGTTTTCTATAGGGAGATCACTGGCGTTTTGAAATTAGATAGTTATTCACTCAACAAATATTACATTTCTGTTGCCACATGTCAATCAGTATTCCAGGTGGTATAGTCAGCAAGACAGATATGGACTCTCCCCATGGAGTTTACTCATTGACAGGGAGAATGGAAGAACTGAGATAGACTCAGATGGAACAAGTGAGAAAAGGACATTTGCGCTCTCAGGAATGGACCAGCTGTGTGAGCCCTGGAGGAAGAATGCTCCGGGGGAGGGAACCACAGCCTAAAGTTCTTGAGGAGAGATGGGGTGGGACAGGCTGAAGGTGAAGACAGAAGGCCAGCGCAGAAGGAGGGTACGTGTGAGGGGAGAAGGCAAGAGAGACCCGCAAGGCTGCGCCACATGGGACTGGGTGAGTTACAGTGAGGAGGTATTTTGTGTTTTGTGCTGTATGTTGGTTTTCTTTTTGTGATAGGCTTAGTATATCCTCCACCCCCAAGTATCCTTGTCCTGTTTCTACAACCTCTGAATAGGTTACCTTACATAGTAAAAGGAGCTTTGCAGATATTAGGTAAAGGATTTGGAGATGGAAGGTGATCCAGTAGACCCAGTGTCGTGATCACAGAGGCCCTTATAAGAGAGATGCAGGAGGCTCAGAGTCAGAACCCACGAGGAAAGGAATATGCACCAAGAATGCAGGTAGCCTCTAGACGCCAAGAAAGGGCAAGGAAACTGTTCGTCAGCGTTTAGTTGCCATGGCCAAAATATCTGACAAAAACAACTTAGAGGAGAAAATGTTATTTTGGGCTCATGATTTGGGCTCACGGTTTCAGAGTTTCAGTCCGTGATCAGCCAGCTCCATTGCCCTGGGCCTGAGTCGAGGCAGAACATCCTAGTGAAGGGTGGCAGAGAAAAGCTGCTCAGTTCAAGGCAGAATGGTAAGAAAATACATTTGTGTTGTTTTGAGCTACTAAATCATTGTGATTTGTTATAGCAAGAATAAGAAACTAGTGGGGGCTGGGGTTGTGGCCCAGTGGTAGAGTGCTCGACTAGCATGCATGAGGCACTGGGTTCAATCCTCAGAACCACATACATGTAAAATCAAGATATTGTGTCCACCTAAAACTAAGAAATAAAATAAATATTAAAAAAATAAGAAACTAATACTAGGTGGGCAGCAGGAAGGCATTTTAGGAGGCTGTGGTCTCAGGAGAGAACTGACGGAGGCTGGGATTAGGAGGTGGTAGTGATACTGCCAGTATACGGAGTCCTGCTCCTCACATGTTGAAGTATGACATTAGAGAAGCACACTGAGGCAAGCATATAAAGCAGGGTTTACTTAGAAAGGGGTAACAGACTTCTCCCGGGACAGAAGGGGGCCACAGTTGGTATCCTGGTATCCTAAGTGAGAGCATTCTGCCTTTTTTTTTTATAGGTCTTAGGCTTCCTTTGTTCTCCTCCTGTCTTCCCTTTATCTCTCCTTCCTGCATAGGAGACTAGCCCCAGGAGATGCTCAGTGGAATGGCCAAAAGGTGAGAAGTAGACGGGCTGGAGAGGCCAAAGTGGGGTGATCTGGGCAGGAAGAGGGTGTAATTAACAATTCCCTGTAGGGATGGACAATCACTGGGACAACAGGTTGAAGCAGGGATAGGTCATCTTGATAAGGGTGGAGGAAGGGCTCTGAAGGAATTAACATTTCAATCCCCCCATTCTCGACCCTTACCTATCTGCCTGTCTAATTCTGGCTTCAGGAGTAGATGGAGAAAACTATACAGGGTTTGGAAACAGCCACTAGGAACTGCTGCTGGCTTAGTTGTGAATATACATAAAAAGAAATCCAGTGATGCTGAATTGGGGCTTATGCAACTGGGGACATTTATTGAAGTGGAAAAAGGCTGGGAAAGAGAGATTTAGAGGGTTGGGGATGTGGCTCAAGTGGTAGCGCGCTCGCCTGGCTTGCGTGAAGCACTGAGTTCGATCCCCAGCACCACATAAAAATAAAATAAAGACATTGTGTCCACCTAAAAAACTAAAAAGTAAATATTTTTTTTTAAAGAGAGACAGATTTAGGAGGCAAACTATGAATTCTGCTTGGGACATGTAACAATTTGAGATGCCTATTGGGCTTCTAAGTCCGTTTCGAACAAGCAGCTCAATGTTGAAGCATCATTCTCAGAAGAGAGATGATATGTGTGTCCTCTCTTCCTGGGGCAAGTCTGGCCTCCCATAGAACCTCTCTGGTGTCTCTGTCCCTGACAGGACCACCTGCCAACTATACTGATCCGTCTGGCACTTTGTTGTTACCATTTGTCCTAGGCTTGTTTTTCATTGCCTCCTCAGTATGGGCTGAATGAGCAATTAACAGAGTCTAAAATGAGGCCCAGTGTGTTTGATAACTAAAGAATGATAAAGGAAACAATGTAGATTAATTTGTACCCCAAATATGTTCAGTTATTTAGTGCTTTTTCAGAGAACTAAATGGATTCTGTGAATTTTAATTGATGTTTAACTTTTAATTGTGTTCATGTGGGGCGGCCAGTTGGAACTATGCCTAATAAGACTGATGAGTACACACATATTTGCATACAGCATGCCTTCCAAGGGCCAGCCAGGGGGACAGGCTCAAAGTGAGGGGAGGAGAACAACAGGGAGGAGATGAAGTGGAAACACATTGCTTTTTGGGAAAATGAAAACTTATCAGTTTTTGATTTCTCATCTTAAATATAAGGTTACTGTTATTTCCTGCCATTGGTGTTTTTGTATTAAGATTTTTTGAAGAAAAAACCCAATTATTAGAAGCACTAGCTTATTTACAGTGGAAAGAATTCTAATTTGCAGAATTTTATGCTTCAGATTGTTAAGCCAGACCAACAAATGAACATCTATTTCTCTGTGAAGTACTTTGCTAAATGCTGAAGGATGAGGGCGCTGCAGTAATTAGGGTACTTTTTGGCCAGTTCATTGGTTTGAGTAACAAGAAAATTTGTTGTCTTACATAAGAAATGGAGCAGTCTCCAGGCACAGTATGCAAGCTCCTGCTCTCTCTCTCTGATTCTCATGGCTCTGCCCTCCTAATGTTTGACGACTAACTCCATCCATCTTTAGATCAGGAGCAAGATGGCTGGCTGCAGAAGTTTCAGATTACATCCAGATTTGATAACATCCACAGGAAAAAAGAGGGATGGCCTTTTCTTTTGTGTGTCTTAAACGTGCGGTAATCTTTCCTAGAAGCCCCCTAAAAGATTCTCCTCACATCCGATTCACCAGAATTGGCTCACATGTCCATTTGTACGCCAGTCACTGGCTGAGGAAATGGAACTGTGATGATTGGCCTAGACCAAGGGTTGGCATGTTACAGTTGGCCACACCTTTTTATAAAGTTTTATTGGCACAACCACACTCATCGTTTGCACAGTGTTTCTAACTACTTTTGTACTACAGTAGCAGCATTGAGTAGTTGTGAAGAGATGTGTGTCCCACAAAGTCTACAGTATTTACCATCTGCCTTTTATGGACATAGCACCAGTCTGACTTAGATGGATCGTATGGAATGTATGGGTGCTGAATGGGCAAGCGCAGCAGCCACTGGAGACACAAGAGAGGTGTAGAATGTGCTTCTATCTTCAAATAAAGTATGGGGGGAAGTGTTATTTTAATACATAAAAATAGCTACAAATGCTGGTTTCAGTTTAATACTCAAATGAAAGATGTCTTATGCCTACTTATAATTGAAAGCTATTTTTTTCTTTGACTACAAAGTAGGAAGAAAACCTCTACCAATTTATCAAAACTATGTTCCAGGGAAATTATAGAAATGAATATAAAATGGAGAATCTTAAGGACATTTTTTTAAGTTCCAGGAAAAAATTTTGTATTATTCAAAAATCAAATTTATGCAGTTTAAGAAACCATGCTCAAAAAGGGAGGGATTAATAATGGTAACAGATAGTTCCATGAACACACAACCTCTCAACTCTTTCCTCCCTTTTTTCATTCACGGAATTGATCTAAAAACCAAAAGGAGTAGAGAAGACAATGTTAATTTTTAATTTTTGTATTTTTTGAAACAAGGTCTTGCTTTGTTGCCTGGGATGGTCTTGAACTTTGTGATTCTCCTGTCTCAGTCTCCTGAGTAGGTGGGATTATAGGAGTATGTCACTGTACCAGGTAATGTTTAAAACATTGATGAATAGGCAACAAGAGGGATCCCTGTAGAGTTAGATGGGGGAAGTATCTTAACTGGATACATAATTTTTACAGTGTGATAAAATTGCATAGGAGTCAATACACACACACACACACACACACACACACACACACACGTACATTTGATAAGATGGGGAGTTGTTTCAATGTCAGTGTTGTGTTATAGTTTTGCAAAAACTATAGGAGGAAACTTGGAAAAGTGTACAAATGATCTCTCTGTGTTATTTATTATAACTTTATGTGAAGCTACCAGGATCTCACTTCAGTATTCAATTTAAAAAAGATAAACCCTGAGGTTTCCACCTATTCTCTCTGAATAGGTGGAAAGATATTAAGAAAACTTGGTCTGATTACATTCCAGATGCAAACAGGCTGACCACTGAGCAACTATTAGAAATTCTGAGAAGTTGTGAAGAATAGGAATTATGTTTAAAAGTGGTAAAATGCCATTCCATTTTTCACAAGTGATATTTGACATTTCATTAAATCCCTGACAAGTTTGTAATGGGTTCTCAATTAGATGCAGCAATTAGAAAAAAATGAGGAGATCACTAGGAGCCAGTAAGGATTCACTAAGAACATCCATTATGATAAACCTGGCTCAGGGAACAACATACTCTGTTACTTAATTTTAATTTTAGCTAAGCACTCAAAAAAACCTTTATTTTCAATTTTTATGAAAATAACATTGGATTGTTGAAAATTGCCTGGAGTGTGGTTTTTGCTGGAGAATGTTAATTCTGTTGGTTTGAGGCCAAACTAAATAATGCCTATAGTGAAAAGTAATTTTTATTAGTACTTGGATAAAAATATGTGACCTTTAATAATTTTTGTTTTAGATAATAAGGTCTTGGAGGGATACCTCATTATGATAAGTGAGAGTTCAGTTTCAGATTATAGGAAATGTTGGAATAACGGGCCCAAACTAATAAAACTGAGTTAAAAGCAACAATTATGTAGCCCTATATTTATATCTGAAAGAATAACTATAAATGTATAAGATGTAAGAGGAACAGCTTTAATGGCAGTTCATGTAAAAAGAAAATGGGGGCGAGGGGAGCAGCGTTAATTGCTGCTGTAATGGGCTAGGCCTTTCCCTATCGCTCTCAAGCAGCTGGCAGTCAACCAGGACCAATGGTGGGCAGAGTCTGGGAGGAAATGGTAGAGTGGGCGGGAAGTTGGTGGAAGTCAATGAATACAGGGAATTTGAAGGGCTGACCTGTGGCTAGATTTTGAGGCTTCAGGATACATCAAGAAAAAGAAAATACCAGAAGCAATAGACAAGGACTGGTAGGAACCGGCTTGGGAGAAGTTCAAGGTTGTACTCTAGTCCCCCCTTGGAGCTGCAGGGAGTTCAGTCCCAGGGATCTGGGAACAAGACCTAAGACTCTCAATGAGGCCAGGGAACAGGGGAGAATGTGTACCAGGGTTACAGGACACTATTTTTGGTAGGTACTTTGTATTCATTACTTTTCCTCAAACTGTGTGCCTAGGATGGATTACTTGACATTTCTGGAGCTCACAGAATCATTAGAAGGATTAAATTATGAAGTGAGCACAGTCTCTTGTGTAGTAGAATTTCTACTAGGCACTTTGGTCTCTATTTGCAGATAGATATGAATTGGTGTCTGTTTAGACTTTTAGATGAAATCCACAGTGCATTACTTGTTGCAGTGACTGAATCCTGGCTGTACATTAGAATCACATTCAGAGCTTTTTTTTTTTTTTTTTTTTAAAAAAAAACAAACAAACAAACAAACAAAAAACTCATGTTTTAAAAGGATACCCAGATCCACTGAATTCAAATCTCTGTGCCTGGACTCAAGCATTAATAGTTTTTAAAGCTCTCTAAATTATTCTAATGTGCAGCTGGAATCGAGAGCCTTTGTCTTACTATTTTATCAGTCCTGGCTGTCATTGGCTCAGGACCCCACGGAGTTCTTAGGTTGCTACCTCAGTGGAGACAGCTGGGAGTAGCTACAGCCAGTGGAGACTGACAGCCAACTTTGAGCTTGAGATGAGCCAACAGAGAAGGGTAGTAGCAAAAATCCATGAACAAGATCACTAATACTCTCCATCTGCTTAAAGAAAAGTTGTAGTATGTTGTGGGAAAAGAGCAGGCCCACTGAGGTCTGAGTCAATTAAGGCACATCTGGAGCACCACTTTGTGTTTTAGGAAGGATCCAGACATGAGGAAACATTTTTCCAAGTTTTTGGACTCAGCTGAAGGGTGGCAATGTCAATACAGGCAGCCAATGCCCAGACATTTCTATCTGTTGGAGCAGATCACAGGCACAGGACAGTTGCCATGAATTATCAGTCTGGGGACAATAGCAGTGTGAAGAGTATACAACCCAAGATAATCCAAATTCAGGAAGTAAGACAATGGGTCAAAAAGAGTTTTGATGAACCTCTTCTTAGGCTTATGGCTAAAAGATAGAAATAGGGTTGTCTGACAGAGGCAGAACACAGGTGTGTTGATCAAAGCCAGTTGCGAAATAAATTCAACAGACACTGAGTAGTTGGTACACTTTTCTGGATCAAGGGCATATTCTCAAAGTCCCCAAAACATACCCAATGGAAGGTGAGAAAGATGAGAAAGAACAAAGACTGTGTCCAGTAGCCATGAAAGAATTAGGGACATTGAGCTCAGAAAAAGCTGGAGAACTAAGCCAGATGAAAGCTGTTAATTTAAGATACTTGAAAAAAATCAATTCATATAAGAGGATTTGGACCCCTGAGCAGGCATTATAGAAACCAGACTTTGGTTGAATAGTAAGAAATCATTTTAGCACCAGGAACTGAGATTAGAATAACATTATGTCCTAGGAGTAGCAAACTCCCTGTTATTAAATGTATTCAAGCTGATACTGTGAAAGAAGTGCTGGTATTAAGTGGGAGGTAGGACTAGGTCAGTGGGAAGGTTTGAAGCCCTCTGCTCTTATTCCATCAGGCCCAACCAGCTTCCACCTTGATTAAAGTAATGTGTGTTATAGGATTTTTTAAAAGAGTGTTAAGAAACTAGGATTATCACAATTATTTACCTAATTTTTATTGACAGGTAATAGTTACATATTTTTATGGGATATGATGAGCTGTTTTGATAATGTGGTTACATTGTAGAATAATTAAGCTAATTAGCTGGGCACAGTGGTGTACACCTGTAATCCCAGCAGTTCAGGAGGCTGAGGCGGGAGGATGGAGAGTTCAAAGCCAGCCTCAGCAACAGCCAGGTGCTAAGCAACTGAGATCCTTTCCCTAAATAAAATACAAAATAGGGCTGGGGATGTGACTCAGTGGTTGAGTGCCCCTGAGTTTAATCCCCATTACCGACCCCCCAAATTAAGCTAATTAACATGTTTGTCATCACATAGTTTCTTTTTGTTGTGAGAATATTTAAAATCTGTTATTTTTGAAATATATGATACATTGTTGATTCTTGTCACCATTCTATGCAATAGATCACTAAAACTTATCCCTGCTGATTCAAACTGTGCCCTTTGACCAAATTCTCTCCCTTCCCCATCCACCCATTCCCAGGCTCTGGTAATCACCATTACACTCCTTCCATGAGTCTAATGGCATGATTTTTCAATTTCTATTATAAGGAAAGACATCATGCCAAATATTTGCACCACCGTGGGCTACTTGTTTTGCCTCATCAACCAAGAGATTCAGATATTTATGTAAATAAGGATTATGTTTTTTAATGCAGATGGAGTTACTTAGTCTTGTAGTTTGAATCACCATTGGATTTTCTGCCTTTAAAATTTTTTTAAGCTGTTTATATCCAATTCAACAAATGTTTCTATTATTTACCAAGTGTGAGACATCACCCTGTTCTTTGAAAGTTGAAAATCTTCTCTCCCCAAATTTCTACCGATTGGTAATTAATCTCAATGTTGGCAGCATCTTCTATATTTAAAAACAGAGTCACAGCACTACAAATATAAATAGCAGTGGCAGTAGACTGTCATTGGTTGCCTCCCTAATATGTCTCTATCTTCTTAGTGACTCCCATTTTTACTTAGGGATATGTGTGGAAGCTAACTGTACCTTAATCAGGAGGTGCAGCTTGAATGTTAGGCTGAGCTAATTTATACATTTTGGGCCTCTTGTTGCCATGAGTTCAAAGGTAATCACATGGACTAAGCTGCAACTCTGAGAGTGTATTTCAGGATTGTCACTGGGAACACTAGAACAGACTTAGTCTTGTTGTTGCTTGATGTGAGCAAGAAATTTGTGATCCTAGGATTGGTAACTATTATGCATCTATAATAAGGCTAGTTTCAGGCAGATCTAACACTAAAAAAAAAGTGGAGAAATGGAAAAAAAATCAGCATTTTGTGACATCACCCATTTGCTAGGTTTCTGAATTTTCCAAATATATAACTCTCCTTATTAAGTCAGTTTGACTTAGGTCTTCATTGGCTTAGAACCAAAAGCCTCCTTACTGATCAATATGGTGGTTATTATGGGTGGTGAGGTTACATGTTTCATTTTATCATTATTTAACTATATTTGCTAAATTGTCTGTAGTGAACCTGAATTACACTTGTAATAAAAAATAATAACAAAGACTATGAACATGTAATCACAGCATCCACATTGTGGAAATTACTCGTCTAGGAAAGCAGATATTCTTCACTAGAGCAAAATCAGGACAAACTCAAAGGTAAACTAATCTTCTGCATCTGATGGAATTCTGAGGACATCTCTGATGACATTTTGCATACTACTGTACTGATAATTCACTAGGTTTGTAAACTTACCTCTTAAAGAAGTCAGTGTGTTGGTACACTCTTGTTCAGTTGCTTTTTGAGGAACAGAAGAACTCCACCTGAAAACAGCTGCTGCTTTTACCACTGTTTACTTTTCTAGTTTTGATTGTTTAAGGAAATCAATGCTGTACTCTCAGCCATTTAATTTTTCCTTTGTCCTGACTTATTTAAAGACATATTTGTGGTCAGTTTTAATAATAAGTACATTTTAAATGTAACAAAATAATAAGATAGGAGAACCTGTAGATTGAGAGACTTAAAGAACTTGTCTACCAATAACTGCATATGGATCTTATTTGAATCTTTATTTAAATAAACCAGAAAACAAATATTAAATTCAACTAAATTTGACCTAAGGCTGCCTCCATACCCTAAATCCCTACTTAATTAATCACAATCTAACTTAGCAGATAACCATGAAAAACACAGTCACCCTCCAAGCCCAGAGAATGAACTAAGAGACACAAGTTACAGCACAAAGCGAGGCTTTTCTTTAATGATCTTGCACGGTTGGATGTCTGGTGGTCAAGGACCCACAGACTGAGTACACAGTGTATATCCCCTAGAGCACAAGATCCCCCCACACCTTCCTCATTGGCTGAGCACTTTGGGGTGCTCAGTCTTCCCCAATATCATCTAAGTTTTACTGTCTCTCCTCTTGAGTTATAAAAAAAAATTATATATATATATATATACACACACACACACACACACACACACACACACACATATATAATAGAGAGAGTACAAAGAAAGGTGGATACAGCTAAAGGTATGTGTGTGTGTTTTAGTTGTTAATAGAACTTTTATTTACTTATATTCAGTGCTGAGGATCAAACCCAGGCCCTCACGCATACCACTGAGCCACAACTCCAGCCCTCCCTTTGTTCTCTTGTGGGAGGAAAGTCCCCTTAGTTTGAGTGCCTTTGGGCACAGTTCATCTCTGTTGATCAGGTGGGGGCGCTGTGAAGTTTTATACTCAGGTTAACTGCTTGTAACTTTTCATTCTGCTCTCCCTCCACCTGCCTTTCTTACATCCCAAGTCATTTTACATTTAAAGCTGAACACTATAATCTGAAAATGAACCACTGGACTTCTTATTTCTTACAAACATATTTGAATAAAGTCAAATTTAGGAGTTTATTTTGTAATAGATAGCTGAGTGTCAGCCAATCACAGCAGCTAAGCTTCAGCAGGTCACAGGCTGCCAGCTGATTAGACCATACCCAAATAAGGCAATGGCAAGCCCTAACAAATCAAGTCTTTCTGTACCTCAGTTCTATTTTCTGTCTCTAAATACTCCCTGCCCATCATTAATACATATTGCAAAGCTTAGGGCCAACTGAACCTCTTCTGATTCTGAATGCTGCCCAATGTTATGAATCATTGTCAGTTAAACTAAGTAAAATTTAATTTGCCTAAAACTTTTCATTTTATTAAAAATTTTTTTGAGACATTTGGAAATTTAAGCACTGGATACTGTAGTAGAAATATTAATGTCCTATTGTTGACACTTTTTAAATACAATGGGTGTTTTATGTTTTCAAAAAAGAGTTTTTGTCTTTTAGCCTAACATATTGAAATATTTAAGGATGATATAATATGATGTCTTGGATTTGCTTCAAAAATAATATAGAAGAGAGGAAATGAGTGGAATATAGATGAAATAAAATTGGTCCTGAATTGATAATTGTGGAAGCTAAGTGGGCTCTCAGAGGTTCATTAAATTATTTACTTTTTCTGTGATAAAAAATTAAATAAAAGTTAAATTTCCCCTCACTTACTTTTCAGTAGTAACTAGTATTAACGATTTGATAAATACTTCCAGGAAGTTTTCAATGTATGAATTATAGAAAGAAAGGAGAATAGTGGAGAGGGTTTGGTTTTATCTTTACTTAATTAAATGGACTCATTGTACATATTGTCTACAACTTTATCTTTTAATCTATCATGGACATTTTGCCATTTGATTTTATGCTGCAACAGTTGATACTGTTTTTTCCACAGAGGAAAATAGTAGTAGAATCTATAGTAGTGTAACTTCTGCACCCCAAGGAATAATTTTGGCTTTTGGGGCTGAATACCTGGTATTTGAAACCTGGTGTTTCTATGAGCTTTGGCCAGAGCTTTAATTGCAGGTCTTGGACAGTTCCTACTCATCTTATTATGATTCTTTCCCAGCATAGGATTCCCTCCCCATGTGAAGCATCAACCTTTAGTCTGTTTGCTGTTTCTCTCACTGAATACCACAGACTGGATAATTTATTTATTTATTTTAAATTACAGTTCTGGAGACTGAAAAGTCCACGGTCAGAAGTCCTCATAAGGTGATAGCCTTCTTGCTGGTGGGGACTCTGTAGAGCCATGAGGCTAGGCAGGGTATCACATAGTGAACCAAGCAAGCAACTCAGAGAAAAGCCACTCCCACAATTACTCATAATGGATTCATTAATCCATTCATGAGAGCAAAGCAATCATGACCCAGTTACCTCTTAGTGGTACCACCGTGGGACCATAGGGGCATTTAAGCCATGGCAGGCCCTAATCTCCACAGAATCTTGCTGTCAGACAATTGTAAAACCTGGTAGAAATTCAGCATCTGTTACATGCTATTTGTGGGCCAAACGTTTGAGACAGCAATGTTTCAAAAAAGCATTGAATTCCTATTGCTTTTTTGTGATTTTATATGAAAAGAATTCTTGGTAACTAAGGTATATTGGTAAGAGAAAATTTGTGTGAGAGAGTCTTGTAAAAGAATAGGGTAAATGAATAGGTGACCAGCTTTGGCCCCAGGATGACTGCTTTCTGTTATCATGCTGGGAAATTGACACAATTTGATTTCCATGCACCTTTTAATCTCTGCCATTGTTCTTTTCTCTTTTCAGCTGCACGACCAGCACGCTAGCTTCATACTAGAGGTTCTAAGCATAGAAGTTAACTAGTGAGATCAAAATAATCACACATAAACTCAATTTACCTTTTTCTTTGACCAGGTCAGAGACCGCCCCCTCTGGATCCTGCCTCTGGGGTAGCGAGGTTTACACAAGAGACTAGCAGGAGAGAGAGGCAGGGCACGCCAGAGAGTGGCCTTTTATTGGGGAACAAGAAATTCAGGGGAAAATTCCATCCAATGAAGGTCGAGGGGGACAGCATTCCAAGGTCAGGGTCAGTGATTGGTCACAGGGTCAGTGGTCAGTCACACCCCCACACGGAAGGCTCTCGCACCTAAAAAGGGTGGGGATTAGTTCTGACACAGTTTGGCCGGAAAGCCTCACACCCAGTCAGGGAGGTGCCCAATCACGTGCGAGAACGGCTTCCCACACTCTTTTATTCCATTGTGAAGAAGAAAAACAATCTAGCTGAGAATCCCTTTTCTTTCACCCTTAACCTTTAAGAAACACAATAAATATTGTACTTTTTTATGACATTTTCAAAGTACTATAAAATATTGCCATCATCATTTCATTCTCTAATATTTTTGGGCAATTTCTCTGGGCAAGGTTCAGTATCAGGCACTTGGGAGCAGGGAATGCAACATAATCAGTTGTGCTGGTGGAAACATGAAAGATAGGCACTGAGGAAGGATGAGTTTATGATTAGAATGTTGAGCCTTTGTTAAGTGTACGTGTTCTGCGCGTAGATCCAATAATGATAGGTAGCACTTACTATTAATTATCATGTGCTAAGTGCCTTTCTAAAACTTCTGTATCAGTTATCTCATCTAATAGTCACAGTGTCCTTATGGAGTACATGCTCTTATTATTTGTCTGTTAGTAGGAAACGGAAGCACAGAGATTAAATAATTTGCTTAAAATCACAGAGTTAGACAGCAGCAGTACCAACTAGATTTGAACTCAGTTCAACCTCAGAGCCTGAGTTCATTATGGAATTATTACTAAGGAATCTATTGGCTCATAGATGTATTGTGTTAGTGGCTTTCAATTTAAAGAAAAACATAAATGGTTAATTGTTGTCAACTGTCCATATCCCTGGAGTCTACTGCAAAGTATCAATATGAAACACACTGGGCTTCCAACAGATACGATATCATATTGTAGTTGGCTGTCTTAGTCCATTGGGCTGTAATAACAAATCTCCTGGGTAATTTATATATAATAGAAGTTTATCTCTCACAATTTTGGGGGGCTGAAAAGTCCAAGATTAAGGGGCTGGCAGATTTAGTCTCTGCTAAAGGCCCATACCTCACAGACAGTGCCTTCTTGTAGTATCCCCCCATGGCAGAAAGGCAGAAGCAGTGAATACTGTGTACTCAAACAGTAGAAGAGCAAAGCAAACACCAGGCAGCTCTCTGAAGCCTGTTCTGTAAGGGCCTTATTCCCATTCATAGGGATGAGCCCTTGTTATTTAATTATTTCCTCAAAGGCCCCACCTTTTAATACTATTGTATTGAGGATTAAGTTTCAACATCGATTTTGGAGGAATACAAAACATGACAGTGTCAGAATTAATTTCAGACTTCAAGAAATTTGATCACATTTTTATTGTGCGTTACTGCTTTCAAGAGTTGAAATTTCACCTGTAGTGGGTCTAGATTCATATAAAAATGAGTCTTACTCTGACACAGTGTTCATTTGTGGTGACAATAAACCTATTGGGCTATTATTTTTGTAAGTCAATTTTCGTCATTCGTCATGCAGTTTAATGTGTTGAAGTTTATGTTTCCCCAGTGTGAATGTATGTATATACATACATATGTATGTCTCAATACATTGCTAGATTCTTGTTTTATATTGCTTATATTCATTGATTCTATTTTTTTTTTCAGCTGGGAATCATGTGTGAAACTAAGTAGTAACTACAAATTAGGCTATGTAGCCCTCAACTCAAACGCATAGTCCCAAATTACCTTTTCTCCCTGTCATTTCATCATAATAATGAATGAAAATTGTCATTCACTGATGTCGACTGTGTGTCAAACTTTATATTAAACATTTCACCTGCATTATCTCATTTTATTTTAAAAATAACCCTAAGGTGTTTTTATTCTCATTTTACAGATGAGGAAGTGAAGGCCTGGAGAGGTTAAGAGAGAGAAATTAAGCAAAGGTTTAGAGAACTTGAATTTGTCCAAAATCACATAGATAGCAAATGGGACAAGAGCCCAGGTTTGTTTGCCTAACAGAACAGTGGGTGGAGACATGGAAGCAGCCATCGATGAAGGAATGTTTCAGAATGGTGTGTGCTTCAGGGTATTTTTATGTACATTAGTTTCTAAAAATAAGCAGGAACCAGGTATGTGGTGGTGCATGCCTGGGACTTGGGAGGCTAAGACAGGAGGATTACAATTCAAGGCTAGCCTCAGCAATTTAGCAAGACTCTCTCAAAATAAAAGAACTGAGGTTGGAGCTCAGTGGTAAAGTACCCCTGAGTTCAATTGTTCAATCCCACCAAAAACTAAATAAAGAAACAATAATTTTAAAAAGTGGGGGTGGGGTGGGGGGGGCTGAGGGCATAGCTCAGAGGCAGAGGGCTTGCCTAGCATGCATAAGGACCTGTTGGGGACCGCAAATCAAGTCAAGATGGCGCCTGGCAGTTTGCCAGGAGGAGTGGTTTGTGAAGCAACGCCAGGGAGCTATTAAGTTGATGGAGATTCCTTATTGGCTGATTGCCGTAACTGGATGATGCCAATTGAGTCAAGCTGTGTGTAACCAGTTAGATATATACCTCTGCTGTTTTGCAATAAGGCGGCTCCTGCTACCTTGGGTGCCCGCTACCTTTAGTTCCCCTCTCAGTTCCTGCTGAGTCCCCCCCCCCCCCCAATAAAGCAGTTCCTGCTTCAACCTTCAAGTTGCTTGTCACCTCCCGGTTGGTTATTTTGCCCAGCCGACTGCAGCAAGGACCTAGGTTCAACTCCCAGCACTGCAAAATAACAGTAATGATGATGATGATAAAACATACTAAAAAAACTAAACAGCAGTAATTGTAGCTTCCTGGTAAAGTAGAAAGGCATTGGAGTTTGAATCCTAGCTCAGTTTAACATAAAGATGTTAAACGTTTACAACTTTTCTGAATCTTAAGTTTTCTCATCTGTAAAATAAGGACAATAATACCTGTTTAACTTAATTATAAGATTACTGTCTGAATTAAATGAGATAGAAGTGAAAATGCTGAGTATGAAATTATCAGCCATTGCTCTCATTTGCACACAGCCTCTACTCACGGAGCTTTAAAATTCATCTTTTTGTATTAAAGTTAGATGCTGGTGAAGGTTTGGCATAGTAAGTTTCTTACAGAGGAATTGTCCTGTTCCTTTCTTTATTCATTCATTCAGCTTGGTTTTATTGAGTGCCTGCTATAATCCATTGATACCTTTGCTGGAAGCAAAGGTAGTGACTCAGACCTGGTTGCTGACTGTCCAGGATATTTTTTTGCTAGGACTGCTGTTCCTAATACAGTCTAACCTAAGCCCATGCTAACTGACTCGATGTAAAGTAAACAAGGTCAATTCTTTTTGTGGCTGCACATATACTGATCTGCTTAAAGAAATTTCTGGACAGATGGGGCGTCTGGCACCCATTGTGGCTTTCTGTCATGTCTTTTGGGATAGAAGAGGATGGGGAAGGTTTAGAGTGAAGCAAAGGAACATTATTTTCCCAGACACCAAAACACAAATGTCCTGCTCTCCTGGGGCTTGCTTCTTAGTGGACTTTGAGTGAGAGGCTCCTAGCAAGGCTGTTTAAACTGAACTCTCTGTAATTGTTAAAATCCTTCAAATGAAAAGGACCACATATTTCTCTCAGCCTCCAATAAACTGTAACAAATAGTAGACTCTAGTCCATTTTGAATAATGAAATATAATGAGAGCAACAAAACTTGGAGATCATTTGGATGCCACCCCTCCTCTTTTGCTGCTTTTGATCCAAGTGCTGATGGAGTAGTGGAGGAAACTTTGACACCATCTCTCTCATTCCCTCTAGAGGGTGGGCAAATGAGAAGTCTGAGGCCTGGGAAGGTGAAAATGACAAACTTCAAGACTGCATGAAGGAAAATATCTAAATCAGTTATAGGTTCTCTAGTAACAAACATGTGCCACCTTCCTCACTCATCCCCACGCCACCCTGCCCGACCTACCCCATCCATTCACACACCTAGATACTCATCAGTTTTACAATGTAAAAACAAAATTACTGTTGCAATCAGTGGAACATATAATGGGGGAGGAACTTCGCTGGGAAAAGGAGGCAAATGAGCTCCAACCCCAAAAGTTGGGATTAAATGTCTTCTAGAGCATTTTTTAATCGAATCAGTGCAGCGAGGTTAATTTGCAGGTGAACTGTGTAGCTTGATGAAACTATAGCATCATCATGCTTGTGTTGCACATTTTTAATCAGTAAAATGATAGTAGACTCAAATGCCAGACCTCGGGCCTCCCCCAGCATCAGCTGTCACTGTGGGGGTGGTCTTGGCTGTGAGTGTCTCAGTTCACCCTGGTATGTTCCTGGGTTTGCTGTTTCAACATCAGTGAGTAACAGTGGCCACTGCATGTTACCTGGACTCACAGCAGGTACCATCTGACCTTTAGACCATCAGGAGAGTCGGATCTTAAGAACCAGTGCACGGCTTATGCTCTTCATTTAAACTGTGATTGAAGAGTGCAGTGTTCCCAGGTATGCATGTATCAGTGTGGGGGTCAAAGAGGAATAAGACAAGAAATGAAAATTTGTTTTGAAGGAGGGCTCAGTAATTCTGAATGCCCAGCAGGGCAGGCCAGAAGCCCTGAAGACTCTGGCTACACTAGAGGAGGAACTGATGATAGGATTGCCTTGATGGGCAGTAGCTGGCAGCTGTTCTTGCAGTTTGCCCTGCAGCATCTAAACAGTAGGATGGGTGTTCCCATGGTGAATCTTTGTGCACCTCTGCTGCTGGGGAAAATAATTCCCCTTCCTACTGCAGCTCAACCCTGATTACATTTAGTTCTTTCAGTGTTTTTTTCAAGAATTTTTGAGTGGCTGTGATATGCTTAGCTTGTGGCCTAATTTGTAGAGGGGGTTCCTGGTTGCTCAATCTCTAGACCTCTTGATTGGGATATGCAGTCTCATTTTCTATGGGCCAGTAGCTCAAAAAGAAAAAGAAAGGAAAAGTTCCATTTCTGCCAACCATTAAATATATAACAGATACATATAGTAGTTACAGAATTTAAAAGACATAAGTCCCTTTCCAAACCCTGTACACGTCCCAGAAATAACCAGTATTAACTTTATGTCTATTCCTACAGAGATTATATATTCACACACACACACACACACACACACACACACACTCACACACACACACATATATATGTATTTGTTTATCTGTTTAATTATTTACCCTTTTTATTGACACAAATAGTAACATACTGTTACACATTATTTTAAAATTGATCTTAGAGGGGCTGGGGTTGTGGCTCAGTGGTAGAGCACTCCCCTAGCATGGGTGAGGCCTTGGGTTTGATCCTCAGCACCACATACATAAATAAATAAATAAGCAAATAAATAAATAAAGGTTGAATTTATTTTAAAAAATGATCTTAGGGATTGTTCTAGAATAGCACATGTAGAGCTGCCATATCCTTTTTCAGTAGCTACAGAACAGAACATGGCATTGTTTAAATGGACCATTGATTATTTAGCCAGGTTTTAATTGTTGAATGTTTGGATTATACAATCTTTTGCCATCTCAGCAACAGTTAATGGTATATCCTTGAACATGCATCTTTGAGCGCACGTGCTGATTTATAGAATCAGATGGCACAAATGGAATTGCTCAATCAAAAGGCATGTACTTTCTAATATGAGTAGAGCTTGCCAAATTGCCCTCCTCAAGAGGATTTTTTTCCTCTACACCTGCCCAGCAGTACATAAGAGAGCAATCCCTAAGGTCTTTTTCCCTGTCCCCATCCCTCTGTAGGCCATATCAGAGTCTGTTTTTGAAAGGAAAATGATTTCAGTCTGGACATGAACATTATTGTTTTGAAAGCTCACACTGTGGATATTAGCAGTCTTTCAATAGCAAGTCACCTCAAACTAATTTAAGCTGGAAAAAAAAAGTTAAAGACATTGGGCTGTGGTTGTGGCTCAGTGGTAGAGTGCTTACTTGCCTAGCACATTTGAGGCACTGGGTTCGATCCTCAGCACCTTATTTAAAAAAAAAGAAAAAAGTCAAGACATTTATTGGCATGTGTAACAAAGGTCCAGGGTCAAAATGTGCTTCAGGCATAGATGATCTGAGGGAGAGCTACCATGTTGTTCAACAGCTTCCTGGGGTGCATGCATAATCTATTAGAAGAGTGCGAATGGGGCTCCCTAGAGTTAGGGGCTGTATTTCAGGGGCACAATTGAGATCGTGAGGACTTGTCTCTTCACATTTCTCAGCCCTTTGTCTTTGGGGGTTGTTTGTTCTCAGGCAAGACTTTCTCTAAGCTCTCCTAGTTGTAGTTGTAGATTTATATTCTATCTATATTCTATTTATAACCTTACAACAAAGAGCCTCCCCTTCTCGGTAGATGCAGCAAATGTCCCCGACTCACTTCTCATTGATCTGACTGGGTCAGGGACTCATCCCTAATAGTGGTCACTCTTGGAAACATTTTTTGGTTTGCTTGCTTGTCATCCATTCCCTGCTCTTCTAATAATAGTACCTTAATTTATTTCCTAGCTCTCAGTCCACAAGTTCAAGGGCCCTGCCTTCTTCCAGGGGTGAGCATGCCACCCAGGCGTGGCCTGTCAGCCAAAGCCATTCTGGTTCTCAGCCACCACCACCACCCATGCCACTAATCTTTCTGTAGCCAAGATGAGTTCTTCTCAAACTCAGATACAACTGTGCATACAGATTACATGAGGGTCTCATACAGAAGCAGTTTCTGATTTGCTGGATCTGAGGTGGGCCCAAGGATGCTGCATTTCTAACATTCTCTCAGAGGATGCCAGTGCTATGGATCCAAGGGCCACACTTGGAAGCAAGGGAATACAGTTGTGCATCCAGTGACCTTTCTGGGTTCTTTCTAGTCTTAAAATTTTGAGATTCAATAGCAAACAGAAGGATATGAAACAAAATCTCCACATGCAGACAATTCAGTTTGTCCCTGTTTCTTGTAGCAAAGGGAAGTCAACAATTTTAATGTCACATTTGTCAGATAATATGAGTATTATTAAAACATTCATTCGTTGTATGAATACAGTTTTGTTTCCTGCCTTGTAGGATGGGGGAGGAAGCTTGTGCTGCATTGTTTCGAAAGATTGCACTCTTGACCAATGTTGATAACAGTTGCTTTTTCTTTCTAGAGCTCCCTTTTCTTAGTGAAAAATGCCGCTGCTTCTGCTGTCAAGCTGGTGACTTTGTCTGAGGAACCAGTTTGCCTGTGGCAGACGCTAGACTTTATATATCTACTTATCCCTGCATAGCTGGGTGTCCTAGTGGGGACAATATACTGTTTTCTTGGGAATAAAAATCAGTCTCTCTCTTGTGATCAACTTCTCTTCAGGTTTTCTTTTCAAACAAGTTCTTTTCTAATCATCTCTCAGAACCAATATCTTAGTCTGGGATGAACTTGAATAACATTAAAGATTTTCTTTGCTCTCCCTAATTTCTATCAAGTATTGAATAGACTTCTCTAAACCCCAGCACCATTTATTGAATCAGAAAAATGATTTTTTTTTTTTTTTTGCAAAGCAATTTCATGCCTTGTTATCTTCAGCATGCCTCCAAAATACAAGGTTAGATGACATTACCAGAAAGTCATTTTTCATTCTAGAGATGGAAAAAGGAAATTTTTAAAAGGGGCTCAGTAAGTCCATGCCATTGTCCACTCAGTGTCCTCATGCTTGAGTAGCATTTTGTAGGTGTTTACTTTAAAACCATGCCTCCTGCATGGAAAATTGCAGCTTCAAACAACCCTTGGTCACTACAAAAATAGGTTTTAATAAACCAGAAGTATACCACGATTGAGAGTTTGACTGTTTTATGAGAAAACAACAAAAAGAGAGCTAGCTGGATTTTTTCCTTTTGTGTGCATCCTCATATGCTTTCTACTTTACAGGTATGATTTCCGATGGAAGGCTAATCTAGAGAATTCTACGGAATTCTCATGTTGCACTTCATTTTCTTATTGCTAAACTGCTAAGTAAAGCCAATTCCATCTGTAGGTTTGGAAGTCAGCTTAAAGATTTAATAATTAAAATGTGATCCTCTATAAATACTGTGGTCTCTATCTTTGCCTTTTGCGATTTGTATAACCCACCCTCTGTATTGGAATTAAAGTGCTTAAGAAATAGGATGTTGAGATCTTCTCCCGGCTTTCTACCTGCAGAGTGACAAAGCTGCCCTTTGATGATGCCTGGACTGGCAAGTCTTGAACCCACACATTGCATCTTGAAGTTAGAATGAAGTGAGAGGGGCATTTTTTTTTTTTTTTTTTTGGAAGCAGGGCGTCATCTTAATCCATTAGCAATGTAAATAGCTGGAGGCAGAAGATGTGGGGATTTATCATTTGCCCAAGTGACATTCCCAACAATTCTTTCTTGAGCACCTGCTGTGTTCCAAGGCATGATGGTTCTGAGTATATGTATAATGATGAATTCAACATATGGAGCTCTGACCTCATGGAGGTAACTTAAGTGAACCCTTTAATTTACTTGAAAAATGAAGCTAGACTCTTAACCTTACAGGGTTGCTCTAATAATTGGACACATTTTTAAAAGTACAAGTGTCAAATGCAGAGTTCTTAAGATCAGTCTGGTTACACAGCCTCAACCATGTCTTTCACCTTGAACTTTCTAAAATTATTTGTTTTGCCTGTTATCTGCCTCCATGAACTTATCCTCAACTGGCCCTCCCTTTTTCCTTTGTCTCTTTGTGACAGTTGGATTTGCCTCTCCAAAAAAACAATCCCATTTTTCTGATTCTTCAGCATGCCAGTTTTTTGTCTGCTTTGCAAAATCTTCTTTAAAAGAGAAGCCTTAACAAGAAATTCATAGACAGTAAATAGGAACTTGGAAAAAGAAAAACGACTCTTCACAAAAGATATGGAGCAAAACAAAAGTCTTTTTCTGTGTTAAATACACAACACAAGTCAGATACTTAAAATACCATCCCAGCATACAGTTATCATGGGACATCTCTGTCATTTCCTAGAGTTAGAAATAAACAGAACAATTTTGGAGCTGGGCAAGTAGCCAGTTTGTCGTTTGTGGATAGGAATGATGAGGGTCATGCTCTGAGCCAGGGAGCAGGCTGGGCGGGGCGAGGCGTTCTCTGGAGCACAGTAGAGCTGCTGGGGCTTGCAAACATTCTAAGAATGCCTTAGCAGCACGCCTAGAAGGAAGAACTCAGTATTTGCATTTAAAAGACCCCTGGCCTGTCGGTCTTCCAGAATACTCTTTTTTTCTTTTTCTTTTAAGCTCATTGCACAAATTTTACGTGAGAGAAACCCCCCTTCACCACCATTACTAATGTCCAGAACAATTTATGCCTCTGCTCTGTCTGTCCCTGTCTCTGCATCTCTTCCTCTCTTCTTCTCTCATCCATACCCTAACCAAAAAAAAAAAAAAAGGCTGTCCAGTGGATGGTTAGCATCGTGGTATCAGGGAGAGTTGCCAAACATTTTCTCTAAAGGGTCAGATACTAAGTACGTACATTAAGCTTCATGGGTTACACAATCTCCGTCCCAACTATAACTTGGCTGAAGTTTCATGAAAGCAACCTAGGCAATGTATAAACAGCGTAGCTGTGTTCTAGTAAACTTTATGCTGATTGAAGGTTTAATTTCATGTAAGTTTTTCATTTCATGAAATATTTCTTATTACTTTTTCAACAATTTAAAAATATAAAAACCATGCTTAGCCTGTAGACCTTATGAAAAAGGTGAAGGGTGTTTTGGCCTATGAACCATCCTAGTTGCTGACTTCTGGGGTAATGGAAAAGACTCAGAACTAGGAGTGAGAAACTTGTAGTTCTAATTCCAGTTATACTACTTTTTAGCCTTGCAATAATCATTTAACTTCTGAACCTCAGATTCCCCATCTTAAAAATGATTGTAAGAAAGGAAGCAAGAAAATAACTTTAGGGTAGAGAAACCTGGCAAACACTACCTCGGCCAGGTAATGTGAAGGTTAACATCATCAGTGATAGGTCGATATAAGAATGGTAAATAGATTTGTCTTTGTTACAGGTTCCTGACACAGAGATTCTAAAGCCTCTGGAATTTCCTGAGTGATGGGGTGAGAGAGCATCTGATGTTATCCATAATAAACCCTTTCAGCCATGCCTGAGATTATGCTAATGAGGTGACTCTGGTGGGCTTCTAGATTGCTTCAGGATTGGACTGGTTGCCAGGGCAACCAGCCCTGTGATCAGAAGGTGAAACTTTTAGGAACCCCATCTCTGGGGCCTGGTTGGACCTTGGAGATTGAGTCATTCACCAACAGTCAGTGATTTAATCAAACACACCTGTGTCTGGAACTTCCTTTTAAAAAACCCTGAATGACAGGGTTCTTAGAGCTTCCAGGTAGATGAAGGCAGCCAGGTTTCAGAGGATGACACACCCCAGCTCCACAGGCACAGAGCTCCTGTGCTGGGGAACTCCTCTGGACCTCAACCTATCTGCTTCTTCATCTAGCTGTTCACTATCCTTCCAAATAAACTGATAACCATTTAAGTAAAGTGCCTTCCTAAATCCTGAGAGCCAGTCTAGCAAAGTATTGAACTTGATAGAGTCCTGGGATCCCTTCAGTTTATAGCCAGTCAGTCAGGAGTATGGAAGGCCCAGTACTTGTGTTTAGTGTCTGAGTGGGGAAAGTCTGTGGACTGAGCCTGTAACCTGTGGGGTCTGTGCCTAGTTTGGTGAGTTAGCATTAGAAGTGAATTGAATTATAGGACACTCTGTTGGTGTATAGAGACTTGGAGAATTGCCTGCTGTCAGGAAAAAAATCCCACACAGTTGGGGTAGAAGTGCTGTAAAAACAGCTTAGAGTCATGTTGATGCACCTATCCTTGATATGATCTGATGAAAATGGCACTTCATGTCTGTGATTGTCCTCCTAAACCCTGTCACGCCAGTGTGAACGTGAGAAAAATACCAGGTAAACCCAGGGATAATCTGCTAAATCCCAGACCTGTACTCCCTGACCTGTACTCCTCAAGACTGTCAAGGTCATTAAAAACAAGGGCAGTCTGGAAAAACTGCCACAGACTGGAGGAGACTAAGAGGATATGGTGACCAAACATAATGCGATATCCTAGAGCAAGGGTCCTGGGACAGAAAAGCTACATACAGTAGGGAAAAACCTAGTGACATCTGAACAAAGTGTGAATTTAGTCAATGGTAATATGTTGATGTGGGTTCCTTGGTTGTGACTGGTATTCCATGGTGATGTTAAGCGTTAACATTGGGGGATGGTCTAGACTAGGAGACAGGGGAACTCTGTACATGTTTGCAACTTCACTGTAAATCTAAAACAGATTTAAAACCCCTACATTAAAAAAGAAGAAGAAAGAAGCTGGGTGTGGTAGTGCTTGCCCTATAATCACAGCTACCTGAAAGGCTGAAGCAGGAGGATCACAATTTTGAATTCAGCCTCAGCAACTTAGCAAGTCCTTATTTAAAAATAAAAAGGACTGGAGTTGTAACTCAGTGACAAAGCACCTGCTTGCATGTGCAAGGTCCTAGGTTCAATCCTAGTACCCCAAAAGCAGGGAAGAAAGACAATCTCTAGAATTTGGCAACTGAGTAGGTGTAGAAAGCAAGGAGAAAGAAAGGAAAAGGAGAGATAAAGCTTATGTGAGTCTTTGGCCTGAGTACATGGAGAGGTAGCCTCACCAGTGAATAGAAATAATGAATATAGGAGGTTTAAAGAAGGAAATAATGAACTTGGGTTACCAGGGATATATCCATGCATATGGAATACCATTTAACACGAAGTGATAAATACCCAGAAAGGGCTATTAGATCTCATATGTTTTGTTTAAAACGTTCTCCAGCCCTGCAGTATCTGGCATTTAAATCCTAATTTAAGAAGGAAAGATTAACTGGATTAAATAATAAAATAGTTATTGAGCTTTGTATAAATAGCTGGACTTCTCATGTATATATTTCTCTTTGGGGCTGTATTTATCCTATTGTCATTGACACATTGCTTGGAGCATCAGTAAGTCCCTCTTTATTTGCGGGAGGATTTAGTCATGCTGCCAAGTGGAACATTTATGAATTTGACTCAGCAGCCAAAGTCCGCTCTTTTTCTTTAGCTTGAAGTTCTACTTTTGTCAATCCAAACCACATATGGAGAGCAAGTTTTACTTACTTACCAAACACAAGAAGTAAGAGCTTGGTTTGAGGCTTTGATTTTTTTTCCTCTTCTTATATTTTACACCCAGAATCGCCAAAAGTGTATACAGGCTTTCATCGGAGGCCTGCAGATAGATGTTTGCCATGCATGAAGAATGTATATGATAAAACCACAGATAAGACCCCATTCCAACTTAGGTCCTGAACAGAGAGTTCACAAAAGAAGAAAAGCAGACAGCCATTGATGTATTTTAAAAATTCAACTTCCCAACTGGGCATGGTGACAGGTGCCTGTAATCCCAGTGGCTCCAGAGGCTGAGGCAGGAAGATTGCAAGTTCAAAACCAGCCTCAGCAACAGCGAGGTGTTAAGCAACTCAGTGAGATCCTATCTATAAATAAAATACAATAGGGCTGAGGATGTGGCTTAATGGTTGAGTGCTCCTGAGTTCAATCCCCGGTAGCCTTCCCCTAAAAGTTCAACTTCCCAAATACCCAAAGGTAGAATTAAGCTGATGGCAACAAGATGATAGAGATACTAAAGAAATACAGGATTGAGTACAGTAGGACAGACGTACCCTCATGCAAGGACATGAGGAGCAAGAAAGTAGATCAAGACCTTTTTTTAAAAAATTATTTGTATCCAAGCCTTAAAATGCACTTATCCTTTGTTAGTCACTCCACTTCTAGGACACTGTCTTAAGGAAGTAATGGGACAGGCATATAAAGATATACATAAGCTCTATTTGAAACAGTGAAACACTGGCCACGCTGTCAGACACTAGGCCTTGACTTGCCCATACATAGCACTTCTGCGGTGCAACAGGACCCTTCACCCTGGGAAGTGGAACGCAGCCCCACAGGGGGCTGTCCTCTCTCCAGTTATCCCGTACACATTTGTTGGGAACCTGGTGCTAGGGCTTAGGGCCTTCTGTGAAGTCAGTGTTTCCTGAGGAGTAGAGCAACTCCCTCACTACAATCCGTTTTCTGAAAGTCAGCCTTCCACACAAGGGTTTGTTAATATAAATAAATAAATTAAAAAGTTAATAAATAATAATAATATCCAAAGGGAGGACATTTGGACATTCATTGGTTAACTTCAGTGTTATAGATGTAGCCAATAGACTTGCATTATTCACTTTTTTGAAAAAACATATTTCGAGATGACTTCATATGGTCCAGTTACATAAAAATGTATGTATGCACATACTCTTCTAGAACATATGCTAGATTTTAAATACACTTAAGCTGTAGACACAAATGAAAATATTTAAAATCCAAACCAAGCGCTAAATTCTGATGTAAACTGTCCTTGTCCCATAAATTAGTATTATTTGTAGAGCCTAAACCATGTATGTTCCCATCACCACCCACAAACTCCCTCTCAAAATGAACCTTGACGTCTTTTTGTTGTTGTTGTTTCAGACAGGGTCTTGCTGTATTACCCACAATGGTCTGTAACAAATCCTGACCTTCTTAAATAAAAGTTGTAACTCATCCTAAATCATTGAGAATTTTTACTCTTTAACTGAAGCCATAATTATACTGAGCTTGAAAAAAGTAACTAACTATATACGTTTATGCTGCCTCCCTGGTAATGATGATTTATATAAGATAGTCATGTGTCCATATATAGAGCATATTTCTGGAGACACTTGAGATCTCAAAACTAGAGATCTCACCTCTATTACATAAATGAAATGATTCAAAAATCAGCTTTCTTCCAGGGTCAACAGTGTGGCCATATGACTGTGTCATCAGATCAGGTATGGGGTAAAGCTGGAGAAGATCTGTCAGAAACTAAGAGGCTCCTTAAGTCAGTAAAGCTTCATGCGACCATTATAATCTAATAGAATAATAGGAGGGAGGAAAAGAGGTGGGAAAAGAGGGGTGTTGAAGTCCAGGCACCAAGCTTAAATGCTTTTTGTGTGCTGCCTCGTTTGGTAAGCTTCAGGTAGAACATTCATGTTCAGGTAGAAGTTTGCTCTAAATATTTCTGAATAAATCCATCCTCTTTCTGATGTTGCTCTTACCATCTGCATCTCTTGGGCAGCCATCCCTAGATCTGTCACTTACCCAGTTAGTAGCTAATGATTCCATATTTCCCTTCCTCCCACCTCTGCTGAGTATTCCATTAGCTGTGGCCAAGCTGAGGGGAGGGCTCCTTTTTTTAAAAATAGTTTTTAGTTGTTGATGTACTTTTATTTTTTTATTTATTTAAATGCCGTGCTGAGGATCAAACCCAGTGCCTCACGCATGCTAGGCAAGTGCTCTGCCACTGAGCTGCCACCCCAGCCCTGGGAGGGCTCTTTTGAAGAGGTCTGCCACATGCCTTGGATTTCATAGCCAGAGTTGTGAACAGGATTTTAATTTCATCTCATTGATTTTTATCTGTCTCTTTGCAAAAAGAATTTGAAGTGTCAAAAATCTTCCAGTAGCACGTGTGCTCAGATTTCATAAATGGGAGAAACCTTAGCAACTCCACACGGGACAGTGTATACAAAAGCAAGACAAGACCCTGAGGAAAGGAAAGAAAGCAAAAGTCCCCCTCTGTGTGGGAAAGAGCAAAAGGAGTGGAGCAGAAAGATTCAGGACAATTTCGCATGAGAACAAAACTCCTCTAGGTGCTTTATTATGGTTAAAACAGGTGACAGTGAGAAGTTTGTCTCCAGGTCTAGCATCTGGAAGCCTTCCTTCTCTGTTAGGACAATTTCAAGCCAAGGTTCTTTCCAGAAACTTGAGTCCAGTTAAGTCCATGCCCATCATCACTGCCATGCTCAGCTGAGCCTAAAATGTCAACTTCGCTCATGTTGTTACTCCTGTTTTGTTCTTCTGTCCCCTTCTATCTCCCTATCGCCTACTGCTATTCAAAATCCTCCCCATATTCTTCATGTCACATGCTCTGCTAAAATCTCCTAACAGAGTCCCAAATAGGGGCCTGTAGCCTAAATTTGGGCCCCTGGCTTGTGTTCAGCCCACACATCCCACCTTTACTCCTACATAGCAATCACTGGCAAGAGCAAAAAGTCTGCTGACTCCTGTTTGCCAAAGACCCTATCACTCCCTGTTGTTTTCCCAGCCTGGCAGTGTTCTGTTTCTTGGTTTGTGTGATGGTGGTCAAAGAAGTCCAGTTTATAAAAATTGATAGAACACTTATTATTGTGCACTTTCTGTGCATATATTACATATAACAGTTAAAGTTGTTTTTTTTTTTTTTTTTAACTAAAAGCAAATTTCCCCAAACTGCTACAGACATCATTATTTCCCTTATTTTGTAGATGAAGATATGGGGGCAGTTTGTCCACAGTTGTATATATGTGCTGTGGTGGCTTAAAGATGGCCATATTCTTTGCAACTCCTTCTTAAGTATGTGAGGTCTAATTCCCCTCCCTTGAATTTGGGCAGGCCTTAATGATTTGTGGAAGGGGCAGAGCCAGGGGGAGATGAAGTGTTTGACTTATGAGGAAGACTTGCAGAGCCTGCCTTGGCTTCATTGAACCCAGTGGCCATGCCGTGAGGAAGCCCAGGGAGCTCTTGGAGAGGCCCCAATGGATAGGAAATATGCACTGTGGCTGACAGCCAGCCCTAGCTGAACTTCCAGCTCCAATCACGTCAAAGAATTGAGAAATGAATTCTGCCCACTTTAAACACTGCCCAAATTGCAGATTTTCTGAGGAAAATCAAAAACTAGTATTTTAAGCCACTAAATTTTGGAATGGCATGTTATATAGTACTATGTAATAGGAACTACTGCCAACTTTTAAGCTTAATCAACATAAATTAGAATCACATGTGAGGTCAAAAATTTTATATTTTCTGTCATATTAGTGCTGTAACAAAGTCTCCTCTAGAAAAAACTTAACTTTTAATTCAAACCATCCCTGAAAACCATCCCAGAAATTATTTTTGCATACTCAAAATGTTTTTCTCCACTCTCACTAAAGCAAACTACAAGACAACCTACTCTACTGACAGATTTACTGACTAGATGGAAGTCTTCTAAGAAAAAACCCATTTGCTAGTGAAATATTAACAAAGTACCTTTTATTTATTGGTAGAAAATAATTCAACATAAAATCAGATTCTTTATCAATCTGTGAGTCATTGGAAATTAGGTGTGAGAACTAAACAGTCTTAAGTTAGTCCCTCACATTCAACGTAAGAGCAGAAGGCTAACTCTAACATTTTTGCTTTGGGCTTTTCACTCATTGAAAACATTTTCCAAGAGAATCCAGCTAAGCATGGTCACAGGGTGCATTCTTCCAGACCTGAGCAGCCAAGTTGGAGAGTCATTACCAGCGTGATTTGTTTATTGCACAGGGAAGTCACAGGGTAGTTATTCCCAGTTCTTGTGAGCCCTTTCCAATGTGTGTTCCTTGTGCTCAGTGTTCCCAGCAGGATAAATGAGGAGAGGGAAGAAATGCCTCTGAATGGTGAGGTGCCTGTGAGCACCTTCACAGGGCCTGACTGGCAATGAAATACTATGAAGTTGATAGGTCTTTGAAAACTTAAGGAAAAATGGCCACTGCTGTGGTCTAAATGTTTATGACTCCCTCATCATTCATGTTGAAACTTTATCCTCAGTGCAGTGGTAGTAGGAGGTGGGACCTTTGGCAGGTGACCCATGTCTTTATGATCAACATGATGGAGTATGATGGAGCTTGTTCACTACTTCTGCCTCATGAATGCAGCAAAAAGGTGCTACTGTAAGAAAGCAGATTCTCACTAAACACTGCATCTGCCAGCACCATGTTCTGGGACTTCCAAGAACTGTGAGAAATAAATTCCTGTAGTGTAGAAGCTACCTGTCTACGGTCTTTTATTATAGCAGCTTGAATGGGCTAAGACAGCCACACCACATAGTTGAATGGAAAAAAGCAGGCTGACAAACAGGAAGCATTGTATCAAGCAGTAGATGGATGGATAAGAGGGAGTTAGGATCTATTCTGTTAGACCAGGGGTACAACTGCAGCTCTGTCCTGAAAGCAGCCATAGTCAATATGTATATGAATGTTCACGATTGTGTGCCAACAAAATTTTATTTATGGACATTGAAAACTGAAAGTCACATAATTTTTACATGAAACAAAATATTTTTCTTTTTTTAACTATTTAAAATGTAAAAACCATTCTTATCTCACAGGCTATACAGCAACAGCTGCAGGCTATTAGCCCACTGGCATGGTTCACTGACTCCATTTATCTTGTGGGGTGGAGATAAGTTGAACAGTTGGGAAGAGAGGAGATGGTTTGCTTCTAAACTTTTGTATTTTTAGAACTTTTTAGAACAAACATATATGACTCCTAAAATAATAATAAAAACTAAAGATATTTCCATTTTTGATTTAAAAGGGGAAAAAAAATCTCTATACAAGGGCCCTGTTAGGTTTCAATGGGAAAAGACAGGGATAAACTCTCAGACTCCTGTTTAAGGAATTCAAAATCTTACTTATTCCTACTCATGCATTCAAAGTCTCATTGGCTCTCTTCAAAAAGAAGCGATTTATCAATTTAAGTAGTCAACAATTTAAGGCAAGTATTGTTACTAATTATAAATTATTTTAATCTGTTTATTAAAGCGGGCCCATTTGACTACCTGCTTGAAAAGACAATAAGTTTAGATTAAGAAACTCAAAAGCAATACTGTTTTTGGTTTTGTTTTCTTCCATTAAAAACAGTTTGGTGATTGAAATCAGGGCATTTTACCACTGAACTATATCCTCAGTCCTTTTTTTTTTTTTCAATTTTGAGACAGGGTCTCGCTAAGTTGCTAAGGCTGGTCTTGAACTTGTGATCCTCCTGCCTCAGCCTCCCAGGTTCTTGGGATTACAGATGTGCACCTCCATGCCTGGTGCAATATTGAATTTCTTTTTAAATGCTGGGTTACTTAGCTAATTCTGACTGCCCTCTTTTCTCATTTTATTTATAATTTGTTAATACTTTTATGGTCCCTAGCTCAGACTAATTTGCATTAGAGTTATGTTATTTTTGTCTATTTTTATTCTCTGTAAATTCTCTTCTGAAGACAAGGACTTACATTCAAAAGCTTTCATCATTCATTCAGTCAATCAGTCAACCGAGTGCTTGCTACACAGCAGCCTTTGTTCTGGGCCCTGGAGATACTGGAGCGAACAAGGTGAAATTCCTGAGCTGTGGAGCTCATTCTTTGGTGAACCTGACTTTGTCCTGTTCTTCTGAATTGATGTTTTCCTTCAGGAATAGCAAATTAGATTCACCTCACAAGTCAATTCTGATTGATTGCTAGTGTCCGCTTAGGGTAGTATGTTAGGAAGCATTCTGAGAGTGAGCTGGAAGGGGGGCCCTCATCTGTTGCTCATCTGGAAGAAGAATGGGATGGTTCATGGGTCACATATGTCATCCCCTGTACTGATGTGAGTTATGGCACATGGATAGACACTGAGTGTCACGTGGTAGTGATGGGGATGGATACAGATTTGGTGTCAGTCAAGAATCAGATTAATTTCTGTTCTGCCTCTTTTTTGTACTATGGCTCATGGAATCTCTGTTTCCTCATCTTTTGAATGGTCCAAGTGATACTTACTTCAGAGGGTTACTGTAAGGGTTTTATTTTTTAGTTATAGGTAGACACAAAATCCTTATTATATATTTATGTGGTGCTGAGGATCGAACCCAGTGTCTCACACATGCTAGGTGAGCACTCTACCTCTGAGCCACAACCTCAGCCCCACTGTAAGGGTTTTTATTCTTAACATTACCATCATCATTATCATTATTAACAGTGAACATTGAACTTCCATTATGTTCTGTTTTCAGTGCTTTTCATGTATGACCTTATTTTCTTAGTAATTATTTCTTGGCCTTTTTGGCTAGGATAAACTCTAATTTTCTCAACAACACTACAAGGTTAGTCCTATTATTATTCCCATTTTACAGATGAAGAACTGAGTTTTTCAAGGGTACTTAACACATGATAACATGGTGAATATAAAAGTTGCTTCACTGGACCTGGCACATGATAGGCTCTTGTTACGTGTCCCTTTGTCTCCTCCACCCACCCACCCACTTCACCCCTTGCTCTGTAGCAGCAGTATTGAGGAGTATCTCCACCACAGTATCCAGTATCTCCACCACAGTTCTTTGTGGGTGGCTTACTTATGGTTCACTAGGGAAAGGCCTATTTATTCCTTTTTTTTCCTCCTCCAAGCCTCACAAGGTCAAATGTGCACCTTACATTATTTCTGATGGGGCCCTTCTTTTCATTTATTATGAATATTTTGGCTTTGGCCTTTGGCAAAACTTCAGTATCATTTAGAGCCCAAACAGGAAATTGAAGATATGACCTTGCCAGATAATTTTAAGAGTGAATGAGGAAACTTTTTACAGAGGTGAAGAGAAAATACAGGAGATATCACAGGACTACTTCATACTAGTAGCAGAAGGGCTGACACTAGCCCTAAATCTAAAGAAGAGTGCTTACCAGGACCTGGGGACTGGGAGACTGTGTGTGTTTTTTTGGTGGGGGGCTGGCTGTGACCATCAGCTAAGGGGTGTAGCCAGCCCATGATGATTCATAGACAAGGGCACAGGGCAAATGAACACCCCAGTACTCCCCATCTTTTTCTTTCTCCGTGTTGCTACTCCTCAGGGATGAGCCATTGGAAGATCCTGGATGCAGCACATGAACTTGGGGCTCCCCCAGAGGGTACAGTGCATATTGAGGGGCAGGTAGAAGGTACTCAGTACTACTGCCATACTTAAGCACACCTGGGAAAAGGTGTGGTGGGATGGCAAGTTCAGTTCTCACATTTGGTATTTGTGTAGACTGGAACATTTTTGGCTCCAGCTGTTTTAACAGATGACTGGATATACCAGGTAGACAGAAATTATTTTTTGTAAGTGTGCATTTGGAAAACATTTCTGGCAGTATTTTAGTTGGAGCACGAAGAATTGGCATTGCTGCATTTACATTTTACATAGCCTTCAAGACTGATTCATTATCTCATCACCTATACTTCTTAAGAAAAACAACAACATTAGTTTACTTTATTTATAAAATGAACACAGTTATAAATCCTTCTCAGGGACAGGTGAGTCTTTAACTAGTTAAAAGTCTGTACACTTGTTGAGATTTCTCATGGAGATGAGAAGTCTTTTTTTTTTTTTTTTTTTAAGAGAGAAGTGTCCATGAGGTAATCACCTCTTTTTTTTTTTTTAAAGAGAGAGAGAGAGAGAGAGAGAGAGAGAATTTTTTAATTTGTCTTTCTAATTTTCACCAGCACAACATCTTTCTTTGTATGTGGTGCTGAGGATCGAACCCGGGCTGCACGCATGCCAGGCGAGCGCGCTACCGCTTGAGCCACATCCCCAGCCCAAGATGAGAAGTCTTAATTAGACATAATCTCCCACATTAGATCTGAGATATAAGTGCTTCTATAGATTGTTGAATCTGTCATTTGATGGACTGTCATATCTTAGAGAGTCACCTTAAACGTGACTAGCTTAACTTGAAAGGTCATAGGGACTTTTCTGTGATGTTTGTGCATTTTAGATAGTCACAGATGTACTGATTGGCCAGGGTGGTAATTGGGACAGTTTCTACCAGAAATCATCCATTTGAATTAAATGTGCAAACTTCCTCCTTTATTATTATAGTTGTATATCACAACAGAAACTTAGAATGAATTACAAAATAAAAGTTGAACATGTAAAAACCCTGTCACATATCTACCAAGTACTATAAGGTTTGTTCAGTATATTGGTAACCACATGGAATAACTGAAACTCTCACACATTATTGATGGCATGTAAGTTGGTTCAGCCATCTTAAACTGTCAGTTTCCATAAAAGTTAAATAATATTCATTGTATGAGTAGCAGTTCTACTACAGCTTAAGTACCCTTTATCCAAAATGGTTGGGAGCAGAAGTGTTTTAGATTTTTAATTTTTTTGGACTATTTACATATACATAATGAGGTACTTCTGGGATGGAACCCAATCCTAAATACAAAATTTATTTTTCATACATATCTTATACACCCAGCTTGAAGGTAATTTTGTACAATAATTTTAGTGTGCCTGTGGTTTGATTATGACCCATCACATGAGGTCAGGTGTGGAGTTTTCTGCTTGTGGTATCATATTGGCACACAGAAGTTTCAGATTTGGAGCTTTTTGAATTTGGGAATTTTGTGTCACAGATATTCAACTTGAGCAAGGTATACGCCAAAGAGAAATATGTGCTTTTGTCCCTAAGGTTATATATGTAGCAGCTTAATTTCTAATAGCCCCAATCTAATAACACAATTGGACAATAACAGTGGAATGATAAAATAAGATGTGGTATATTCATACTAGTGAAATACTTCATAGCAATAAAAATGATGAACTCATTTCAAAAATAGTGAACCAAGGAAGCATGCAAAAACATAGATGAAATTCAAAGATATTATGTTGTGTGAAAGAAACCAGATATAAGAGGAAAACCTGAAGTTCAGAATGAGATAAAACTATTTAATAGTTTTAGAAAGAAGTAAACAAACAAACAAACAAACAAAACTACCTCTATGCCAGGGTGGGCATGGGGGGAGTATTGATTTGAAAGAGTCATAATAAAGGATTTGGGGTGTGGATATTTTCTCCATTTTGATATGGGTATAGAGGTATATTTGTATAAAAATTTATCAGATTGTATACTCTAGATTATATTCTTTACCTTTTATATTTCAATTAAAAACATAAATAGCAAATCCATAGAGGAAAGAGAATGGGGAAGAGAAGAGAGGAGGGAAAGGTGAAATACTGGGGACTGAATTAGAGCAAATTATATTTCATGCTTTTATAATTATGTCAAAATAAATCCTAATGTTATATATAACTCAAAAGAACCTATAAAAAAAGAAAAAAATGTTTTTTGTTTTTTTTTTTAAGTTTATCAAGCATTGCAGCCAAACCTTGATATATGCAGGTAAAACGTCTACCTTATGAGAGAGTATACACAGATACCATCTTTCTGGAAAGTTTAGTGATGTGTATAAACAAACCTTAGGGATGTGTACATCTTTCAACTTACCAATATCCTATAGAAGTTCCATTGGGGCTGGGGATGTGGCTCAAGCGGTAGCGCGCTCGCATGGCATGCGTGCGGCCCGGGTTCGATCCTCAGCACTACATACAGACAAAGATGTTGTGTCTGCCAAATACTAAAAAAAAATAAATATTAAAATTCTCTCTCTCTCTCTCCCAATCTCTCACTCTCTCTCACTCTTTCTTTAAAAAAAAAAAAAAAAAAAAAGAAGTTCCATTGAGGGCATTTGTACAGTCCCATCCAGGGCCTATGTACAAGTTTATCCCTAAGGATATTTATTTGCCCTTTGTAGTCATAAAAATTTAGAAACAAGCAGTGTTCAATTTAGAGAACCCATAATTAGTTCTAGAGTAGTTTATACAGCTATTTTAAAAATGAGGTGTTTTTGAATTCCCATGTGTTTCTACTGAGAAAACAAGACAGAGATAAAGACTCCAGACACCTGTGTGTTTTTTGCATTACTGAGGATCACACTGAAGGCCTCGCTTTACCAGTGACCTATACCCCTGGCCCCAGAAAACTGTGTTAGTTGACTCAAAACGTAGCTGTGGGGTTGGGGATGTAACTCAGTGGTAGAACACTTGTCTAGTGTGCACACCCTAGGTTCAATCCCAAAAAAAGTTAAGATATTCACATCTCTGGAAGAAAAAAATACTTCAGGTCCTACATTCCCTCCTCGAAAGTCTATTTATTGTCATATTCTTTTGGTATAGCCTTAGATTTGTCTGCGGTTTGTGTGTCTGATTAAGACTCAGCAAATGTCTTATCTGTGGCTTGAAATAGCATTTTTTCCTTTTCAGCATTGCCGGTTAAAGAAATACAGGCCTCTAAGAGAGGCTGGGACAGAAGCGAGTACTAACTGGCAAGACCATGGCAAGAATGCTGCTGGATAAAGTTGAAGGAGGAAAACCTGCCCGTAATAACATTCTGCTCTGTGTTTAGTTACTGTCAGATATCCTTCAGGCATTGTCTCTAAGGACACTTGGAGACTACAGAGGTTCTAAACTTTATTAATATCTCCTATGGAAGTACCATCCCATGCTAATTAATTGTCATGGGGTAACATTACTCAAATTGGGAACTATAATTTCCAAATATTATACAAAGTTTGATCAGTGGGCACAGCTATTATGTGATAAATAAGTTTAAAAATAAGTTTATTTCTGTCTCTTTTAACCAAAGGAAAAATCAAGTCAATGACCTTTGTAGATACCTTGTTTAGAATAATACGTAAGAGATTTTGTACTATCATGTCTGAGAGATTTTTTTTTTTTGATTAGCTAGAAATCTTTGGAATAGGTAATCTTTCATCAGAGAAATGAGGAATCGTCTTAGTTTCAAGGCTTCCTTATAGTGAGCCATTTTTTAAACTCCGCAGAGCCTAAATTTCTGTGTCTGTAAAATACAAGTAATACTGCCATAACATCTTAGTGATTGAAGAATTAAATAGTGTCTGACATATGGTAAATGCTCAGCAAATCTTAACTCTGTATATATACCTACAAATAAATCACACAGTTATTGCCCCATATGCCCGAGTCCCTATCTTAGTGTCTTGCCTCCTAAGAAGCACCATATTTCACACATAGGCGGCGGCACTGATTTTTCCTAAAGTCTCCTTTTCTGGTTTGTCCTGTTTGGGGGGAAAAAAAAATTTGGTGGCTAATTTTTTTTTTTTTTTTCATGCCATACCAACCTGGGATTTCAGTAGGATTATAGCGGTTTTCTAGTAAAATTAGACATGACAATAGCAAGCTTACTCCTTTCCAAGACTCTCCTTCTTATTTAAGGGGATTCTTGTGGTGCTCTATCTATCTCCTTCATTCCCTCATTTGATGCACAAATATTGGTGACCGCCATTCCTGAGCCATGCATGCAACTTCTTGCTGAAATATAGTGAGCAAAACAAGCATCCTGTTCTCACTCCTGGGGATTATAATCTGCCAGAGGTACCCTCATGGTATCATTTCCTTTTTGCTACACCAAACAATTCCCAGCTCTTATCCCCCACTGCTTGAGCTGATCCTGGAAGTCAGCTGTTTACATCAGCGGGCACCGCTGTTCACTGGGCAGTGGGCTTCCTGACTCCTCTGGCACCTTGAAGGGCCACTAGATAGGTCAGCAGTTATGTAGCTCACACGGAACTGGAATCTTCTCTCCAGGAACTCCGTTAAAATGAACTTATTGTTGCTCAGAGTCTTGGCTGAAAGACTTGCTGAAAAGGTCCCATAAACAAACACTAGGTTATCTGAGGCTCATCCGCTTGATTTACCCGCACCCTTTCACATGACAGAGATGTGGAGGAAAGCCAGGGAAATGTGTCTGCCACAATTGGCATGAACCAGAGATAGTGGAGGGAAGGGTGAGGTGTTCTACTCCACAGTCTTTTCAGATTCTTAAAGCAGCAAAGATTATGTGAAGATAAAAAGCAAAAGTAAGCACTAAAATTGTGAATGAAGAATGAACACAAAGAGGGGAAATCCTCCTATGGAAACAAGCTTTCCTCAAAGGAGAACAAGAACCTACTACCAAAAAAAAAAAAAAATCTGCCCATATGGAGTGATAAATGGAGGCTGGAATCTGCACAGTGCGCCCTTGGTCCATGTTTTTTGGCTGAAATGCAGTGTTTTCAAATGGAAATCTACATGTGGCAGTCAGGAATTCATGTCTTAGCAAGTTGCCGTTCCATTGTGGGGTCCATGAAGGTGGTTTTGGGAATGGGTTAAGCAAAATGAGAGAAAGCAAGCGAATCTGAGAGATCTGGTATAAAGTTATTCCTCCTGCATTTCTCATGTGTTCCTCAAAGTCACCTTTGTTGAGCATCCCTTCTGTGTCTTATGTAGTGCTGGGCTCTGGGGATACAGGGAGATTGAGGTGGGGGAAGCTGCCAACATCCATCAGGCCAGATAGTGCTAAGGGCTTGGAGGAGAATCTACAGTAACCCCAGGACTGCGTCCAGCACTGGACGGCAGTGGAGCCGACCTCAAGAGGTGTGTCTCTAGAGGCCTCTGCCTCTCTATTGTTTTGGAATCTCTATCCTGTTGTGGTTTTGTTTTTCTTTTCATTTTTAATCACAGCTAAAATCAGCATTCCTTTGTGGAAGGGCACTTCTTTGATCTTTGGAAGCTGCTTTGGACCTAAATGTTCCTTCTGATAAGGAGAACTACATTCTCAGGCATGCCTTCTCTTTCAAGCCCCTGTTTTTCCCCTCTTACCTCTGTGGAGGCTTCATGTTCAGGCTCTGAATCATCCTTTCAATTGCCAAATTCTGAAACCCCCCCAGGTCTTCCAGGCTGTCTCCCCAAGACAGACACAAAGGTCTCTTCCCTGTGAACCAAATTCGGTGTAAACCAGGAGGAAAGATACTGAGTGAGTTGCTAACAGCACTCCAGGTTCTTGACTTTCTTACTGTGAAGTCAAATTGTACTTGAAAGACAAAAAGACATGTTTTTTTAGTAGAACATGGTAAAAGGAACGTTCAAGTTTTTGATTCAGAGAACTCTAATGTGGAGGTTATAAAAAAAAAATGAGGACAACTGTGAAAACTCATTCATTCAAGTGATATTTTTTGAGCACCTACTATGTGTCAAGCACTGCAGTGCTAAAGATACATTTGGCAGTAAACACAACAGACAAAAAAACCTGCTGCTGTGGCGTTTCTGTTCTAAAGAGGGAAACAGTTAATAAACATACAGCAAGTACATTATGTGGTAGTTAGTTAGGGAGTGGTAAGTGCTAAGAAGAAATATAAAGCAGGGAAGAGAGTATCTCATCCCTTTTTACACAGGAAAGTCCAAAAAAATAAGCCTCTAGTAAAAGATGACATTTGAATAAAGATATGAAATACGAGAATAAACATTCAAATATCTTGAAAGAGCACAATCCAGGAAACAGCAAAGAGGAAAGCCCTGAGCAGGAGCATGTCTGGTGTGTGTTCCAGGAGAAGTGAAAGTAGTAGCAGGGCTGGGGCACGAAGGTCCAGTAGCAGGTGGGGTCCGACTGTGCGGGGTTTTGGCTTTTCCCTCCGTGACATTGGAGCATAGGAGGCTTTGAGCAGCAATGACAAGATGTGTCTTCTTTAACAGAGGTTAATGAGGTCAAGGAAGGGATTTTGAAGGACCAGGAAAATTAACATCACACTGGTGTGATATTCTAAATGATACAGATACATCTATAGACCCAAATACCTCCATAGAGAGTGGAAATCCAGTCCAGGGAAGAAAGGGAAGAGTTGGTGGTGTGACACCCGCCCTGGGGAGAGAAGAGGGGCTGGAGGATGGAGCACAGGAGAGGGGTGCCCCAGGTTCACAGACAGTTCGTCCCCGCAACAGGTGGGAAGGCAGAGTGCCCGTGGCACAGGTGCAGGTAAGTGGGCAGTCACAGAGTTCTCTTCAGATTGCTTCCGATATTTTTTTCAGGAAAGTAGAAACAGTCATGAGCCAAGAGTGAAAATGGGGAGGAAGAGGCATTGGAAGTTATAGGAGAGAGAATGTTGCTCTAGTTTGGATCTTAAATGTCCTTCAAAGGCCATGTATATAAAGGCCCCTGTGCCCAGTTTGTGGTACTATTGGGAGGTGGTAGAACCTGTAAGAGGAAGGACCTCGTGGGGGTGGGCCTTCAAAGGGGATCGTGGGACCCAGTCTCTCTTTCTCTTTTCTGTCTCAGCCAGGAGGTAAGCGGGCCTCCTCCAGCACATGCTCCTGCCATGATGTATTGTGCCACCCCAAGCCCAAAGCAATGAGGCCAGTGGGTCGTGGACTCCAATAAATAAATAAATAAATATTTTTTTCCTCGTTGTAAGTTCATTTTCTTAGGTGTTTGTTAGGGCAAAAGAAAGCTAATTAACACAAGTATGAATTAACCATCCAGGAGGGTGGGAGTCTAAATGACTCAGGGAAATGTGGTAGGATTCCAGGTGGCAGTCCTGTTTTATGGAATTTAAAATGACACCAGGTATAGAGAGTCATGCTCTTCTCCAGCCATGTTAAGCTTTGTGGGTGTAGGCACCGAGTAAGTACAGTTAGGCTTAACCCAGGTGAAGGTTTTGCTGGGTGAATATTATGAAGGGAAAGAGAGACATGGAGTTGGGGGTCTAGATAAAATGATGAAAAGCTATTTAAGTTGCAAAATAAGGATATGAAGGGTCTTAACAGTGCAAAGATGGTGGGACCAGTACATTTCTGGCCCTCCTTGGACTGGAAGGGAGCTAAAGGGAATGGGCTAAAATCCTTAAAAGTAGTGGTAGGGAGGCTTGAAGTTGATAGAGACAGTGTGTTTTTTGGATAATGATATGGCCTAAAATACAACTGTGGGGAAAGCTGAGATAGGATGGAAAACAAGATATTTGGTGGGGAAGTGGTCAAGGAACCTAGAAGCAGGGATATTGAGAGTCCCCTCTGTAGGTTTTGTTATCACCAAATAATTTCATCAAATACAAGTAAGGTAGTCAAGGATAACAGTGAGTCAAGGTCTAAAATCTTAAGAATGAGAGAGGAGTGATCGGTGGGGTTCTGCTGATAACTGCAACAAGAAGAGGTAGCCGTTGGCATAGTCTGGTAGCAGCAGTGCTTCAGAACTGGCAGCTGTAGAGAGAAAGGAAGCTCATTGATTCAGAAGAGCAGGAGGCCAACTGTGGTGCCTGGGGCCATGGCACAAAAGGAATGGGAGAAAAACAGCAAAGGAAGTGGGTTCCACAGGCCTTCAGTTAGAACAAGGAAGTGAAGAAAATGTCCCAAGTTTGAGGATAAAGAGGACTTTGTTGAAGACAAGACTGTGGGTTCCAAGGATGGAGTGGAAGGGTTTGGGGCACTGGCTGCTCAGAACTTAGTGGAGTGAGAGTCTGGTAATGATGTTTATTTGCCAGCGTCCCCGGAGAAGCGGGTCTTATAACAGGGGTAAAGGACACGATGGAATTGGTCTTATTGGTTTTGAAGGCTGAGAATATATGTGCTGGGGGGAAGTGGGAGGGGTCTTTTCAGGACTTTAGAACTTTCTCTTTTCCTATTTACATCTATACACGATGAACACTTGGAAGAACCTTGAACAAAAAGGAATGAAAACCCTCAGAGTTGTTCTTCCAAGGTGATGGAATTATGGATGACTTTATTTCTTCCTTTTCGTATTTTCTCCTTAAAATGTATCCAAGAACCTTGCCCATGAACTCAGTTTAAAAATTGTGCCACCTCTTGCTTATAATTTGAATAAAACATCCGCTAATTTTTCATAAGGTTCGAATGACTGTGTCTAGAGTTCGCTAAGGAAAAAACACATTAAAAACAATGACCACAAATAACATCCCTGCTGATGATATTTCCCTGGGTGTTCTTAATGTGTTTTCACAGGATATCCCAGATAACGCAAATGCCTTTCTGTCCTTGAATACAGCTCAGTACAGTGCATCCTGCTACGAATGATTATATTTTTCTGGCTAGACTCAGGCTCTTCCAGGAAGTATATGTCTAAAACTTTCCAGAACCTGTGTAAAGAGATCTTATGTGGCCAGATGCACAGATTTTGTCATTAGTAATAGCTAAAAAGTCGTTCTTTATGTTTTGCTAAGTCTTCTGAAGCCCCAAGGGCCGTTAAGTCAAATTTTCTAAATTTATAGTTTGGGTATCAAATCTCTTTATTTTCATCAGATGAAGAGTGCAGTTATTCCCTTACCCCTCATCCATTCTCATCCTTAGCAGCACTTCTTTGCAGTTTACTCTCCTGGTCATACAAACTAATGTCATTGTACAAATGTTTGTAGAAACTCACTGATCTGTTAACCAAGTTAACCCACTGAATGGTGTAGAATAACTGCCTAAGCAGGACATGGTAGGGAATTACAAAATATATTCTTTTCCCTCCAGGTCTTATCTAAAGAGATAGCTACTGGATTGAACATCAGTATAGGGATAGCCTTAATCAGACTGCATTTCTTGAATGGATGGATGGATGAATGAATAAATGTTTGATTAGGGTTTCAAAGATGCTTTTAATCTCCAAGCATTTCTAAAAAGATACTATGATCTGCATTTTGAGTATGAAGTCCTGTGGGAAAAAAATAAGAACTGCTTAAAAACAGTGATACAGAAAACTGAACTGAATTCTTAATGCATCTAAGAGTGGAGTACCTCGGTGAACTTAGGCAATATTCTCAACCTTACTGGTCCTTATCTGAAATATGAGAGACCTGGTCTAACATTGTAGAATTATTTAAAATATGAAGAGACCAAGGGATTTTCTACTGTTTCTCAAAAGAAAGTAGGAGTTCTAAGTCCTGGTTCATTACTTTCCCATTACAGGGTGGTAAGCTTTAAGTTACTTTCAAATCAAAAAGCCAAGGATTCCAATTGCAAAAGTAATTTTAATTTGTGGTAACTTTGGAGCTTGGAATGTCAGCACAGGCTTCTAATTCCAGCTACTTGGGAGGCTGAGACAGGAGGATCACAAATATGAGGCCAGCCTGTATCATGGGGTGGCCAGTACCTCGCCAGGGTAGTTTCCTGCTCAGAAGGTTATGAGCCACCTGAGAAAAAGAAAGTCTGAAATAATTAGTAAAGAAATAAGATGCAGAACCAGAAATTAGGTTCAAAGAGGAGCACCTGATAGATTCTCCAGTCCTGTTAGGAGCTGAAACTGAACAACTAGAAAATGGCTCAGGTTCTTTATTTCAGGGAGTAGTCAAAGGCAGGGATAAGTGGGAGGAGTCTTGCTGCAAACAGGTTGATTGGCATCTTGGCAAGCCACACCCATCTCTGAGAGGCTGTGTGGCTCAGTGGCTCTGTGACTCTAGCTGGTTACCACATCTCCAGTACAGTGCTGAACCTGACAGAGCTGAGTAGGAAGTCACTGTAGTGGGCAGTCTCAAACCAGCAGGATTGCCACTGGGAGGTCTCAGATACCAGACTTTCCTACCCAGTGGCTTCCATGTCTCCCTGGAAGCCTGGGCAACTTAGTGAGACTCTGTTTCCAAAAAACAGAAAGGACTGGGGATGTGGTTCAGTGATAGAGCGCCCCTGGGTTCAATCTCCAGTACTGGAAAAAAAAAAAATGGTGGTTTGAGGGCTGGGGCTCATTAGGATGCTTGCCTAGCAAGATGAGGCACCACATAAAAACAGATGAATAAAATCAAGATTAAATTCTTAAAAACAAACAAACAAAAAACTGGTGGCAGATTGGCATATGCCTGAGGAGCATTCTTGGAAGACTTTTGGATCAAAACTCCTATGTTGTGGTGGTTGCACAATTCTATGAGTATGCGTAGAATCCGCTGAATTGTAGGCTTTGTTAGATAAAATGTATGCCATGTGAATTATATCTTGATAAAGTGAGGTCAGAATCCTGTTATTTGTAGGAGATAAAAAAAACAACAACTAAAACTGGCTTACACATGGAAGAAAAGCTAATAGCCCGTATCACTGCAAAACCCCACACTAGATATCCAGGCATGACTGCGTACAGGTCTCACACTCTGTCTCCATCTCAGCCCCGTTCCTCTGTGAGAGTCTTACTCTCAGGAGGGCTTTCTCCACGGGTGGCATCTGGTGGTCCTCTGCCGACATATTCATTATTTAGCACCACTTGCAGGAACATCTCTTTCCCAGTAGTTTCCAGAGAAGTCTAGAACTGAGTATTGTTGACAGGTTTAGGTCACATGACCATCCAGTAATAATCGCAAACTCTCCTGTAATGCTTTCTATTCTTAAAACATCCCTTAATGGGGTTTAGGACACGCTACCCCAAAACATGGCACCCTAGCACATTGAATATTTGAAGCTGAATAAATTTGAGAATCAGCAGAAGCAGGTGGTTACTCTGACTTTCCCTCTGCTCCTCTCTCTTGAAGAGCACGTGAAGACCCTTGTGGGAGAGGTGACTGCCCTGTGTCCTTATCCCTGAAGACAGAGGCACAGGGAAGACTCCAGTGATCAGGCCTTGCTGTGTTCTCCCCAGCTGACTCCACTTTCCTCCTGCCCTTTGCTCCGTCGCATTCCTCCCCGACTGTCCACTCCTCAGCAGGCCATTATCAAAAGCACTCAGGTTTGATTGGTGCTTCAGGTCTTCCCCCAGGAAGGCTCTTTGTCACTTAACTCTTACACTTCAGGTGAGGAAGAGCTTCTGTGAGGGAGGAGGGTATTCCATCCAGCAGGAGTACCCACCTGCAGAAGCACAAGCTGGGAGGCGGGTGGGTAGCGGGTGGTGAATGACGCAGCACAGCCAAGGTACAGCAGGCGAGGGACCATAGGAGAGACCATTAGAAGGAGTTTGGCAGGTGCTAGAGCCTCACACATGCCAGGCAAGCACCCTGCCACTGAGCTACACCCCTGCCCCAGTGATGGTCATATAATCCAGAATCCAGTAGTCACTAAACAAAATAGGTTTTTTTTTGTTTTTTTTTTTAACATTTTTAATACTTTTGATCCTCACCAAGAATCACAAGACAAGAATTCCTTTGAGTTTTAAAGGCTAACTGATAATGTGGGTGTGACTGTCATGGGGCAGTCTAGGGCTCTAGGCATTGCTGAGGGTGGGAGACAGGAAGAGGAAGGGAGCCAGTCTCCTTTGGTAGAGATACAAGAGAGTGTCCTAAAGACTTATGCCGAGCTGGTGATTTTTACTGATATCTCATTCTCATAAGTGGGATTGATTCACTCCCATTCAGAGGTTCTTGGAACCCAGGATGTTACATAAGGGAAGTGCTTGATGTGTTTGGTCCCTGTAACACAATCAACCACCTTCACCTGCTTTCACTCTTTTCAATATTTATAATGAACGATGACTGCTAAAGGGAAGGACTGAATATTTTAAAATTAGAAGAGGTAAAAAATAAATGCCTAATTGTTCTGTTTTTTCTTTGTCCCTGTAGCTGGAGAAGGCCAGATGTATGTTTCTGTCAGAAATGGTTGGCTAGGGAATTGTACAGAGCTGCAGTCATGTGTAGTCTTGCCCTAAGTGAAGCCTGATATGGGAAGTATTTAAGGGAGAGTCTTGAAGCTTGGCTGGTCTGTAATTAAACTGGACATACTGGTTTTTCTTTGGTCAATAAACTCAAGGATGAGAATCACCTCTGGCAGGAGTTGGGTCTAGAATATTGTCAAATCCAGAGAAAGTATGTCCCATTTTGAGCATTTTTAGAGAACGGACATGGCCACAAGCTTAGGCCTGGATTGACCTGATTTACAGTAAATCTCCTTCAACAGCGCCAGTTGTAGAAATGCAAAATAAATACGCAGGTCTTTCCCAACATGCGGTATTTGGCATTGTCAAGCTACCATTGAATTTTGTTTTTAATCTTTAATTAGGTGCTGAATGTTTGGATGCACATCAAAGCAGGTTTGTGGACATTTTAAGTCTCTTTTAACACTTACCTTCAATCACAATAGATATTTGGAATTTTCTGCATTCACATAGGGGATTCTTACTGGTGCCACCTCTTCTGTTTTTTCCCAGAACCAAGAGAACATATAAAATGATCCACTTGATCCATAGAAGATACTGACATTGAAGATGGGCCACTTGCACAAGGTGACAAAATCAGACAGCAAGTAGTCCAGAAGGAGCAGCCATCTAGGTCATCCGCCTATAGGTGTCAAGTGTGGGCCACCACATGGCTACCAAGTAGTATGACTTGATTGATTTTTCTTAAGTCCTGATATTTCGGCTTCCCAAGAAAACCAAAGTAGGTCATCTTTTTGTTTCTTTGTTATGTGTACCCAATAACACACCTTCTCTTCTGTAGATTTCATCATCTTCTTGGATGTGGAAAGCAAATTTAACACATAACTAAGGATTTTTTTAAAAACCACACCTAGAAGCAAAATTCAAATTTCTTTGGAGCAGGGAGCAGTGAAAACAAATACATCATCTATGCTGATTCCTCACGGTAGAGGTGCTAACCAACATTCAGAAAGGGGTTGGGTTTTAGAAATTCAAATTATTTTGTTGTCATCCAAAATAATAAAACTTTATTCTTAGACACCCTTGCTCCCCAAACTATCGCCCTATCCCCCTCCTCCTCCTCCTCTTCTCAGCTGACTGTGGAGAGAGTTGGCTGACTCCTGTTCTCATTTCCTCACCTCCCTCCCCTTTATTGCTCTTCTCCAGTCTGGAAGTTTCTGTGAAGGTCATAAGTAGTCTCCAGGAGAACCAATTCAAAGAACAGTCTTAAGGTGCAGTTTGCTTCCTCTGTTTATCAGAACTAGTACACATTGTGTCCTTGGGAGAGTTACTTTTCTAAATTATTTGTAAAATGAGGGTAGCACTTCCTCACAGGATTGTAACGCTGTCTAAATGAGATGGTTTGTGGGAGGTGATGAACACAGTGTCTGCTGCAGGGATAAGCAGCCAAGAAGTGGTAACTTCTGCTTCCAGCCGCACGCTCTGCTTTTGGTTTCTGTGACACTGTATTTTCTTATTTTCCTCTATACCTCTGATCCCTTTTATTCCTCTATGCTTTTATAAAGCATTGTATTTTTTTTTCATTCTGCAACACTTTAGTGTATATCATGCCAAGAAATTTTCTTGGCTTAATATAGCAATGAGCATGGAGTTATATTTGGAGGTGGGAATCGTATCTATATTTTATGTGGTGCTGAGGATCAAACCCAGTACCTCACCTGTACTAGGCAAGCGCTCTATCACTGAATCCCAGCCCCAGCCCTATAGGTGGGAAATTTTAATAATTACTGTATAATATACCATATAATAATGTATGTGTGGTAGAGCCCCCTTTTTCATGGGGGACATGTTCCAAGACCCTCAGTGAATCCTGAAACTGAGTAGTACTGAGCCCTGTATATCCTGTGTGTACTGTTTTTTTCTCATACATGTATACATACCTATGATAAGTTTCATTCATAAATTAGGCACAGTAAGAGATTAGGAATAATAATATAAAATAGAAGTTATAATAACATTAAAACAATAAAGTTGTCAGCATTACCACTCTTGTGCTTTGGGGCCATTATTAAGTAAAAATAGAGTTACTAGAACACAAGCACTATGATACTGTGACAGTTGATCTGTAGTTTGTGACTAATAGGTGGGTGGCATGTGCAGTGGACAAAGGGATGATGCATGTCCCAGGCTGAATGTGCAGGATGGTGTAAACATTTCATCACGCTACTAAGAATGGTACACAATTTAAAACTTATGAATTATTTTTTTTCTGGAATTTTCCATTTAATATTTTTGGATGGTGGTTGATGGTGGGGAACTGAAACTGCCAAAAGCAAAACCACAGGTAAGGGGTGACCATTGTAAATGGTATAACATGTATCATAGTGTATGTGAGGAAATGTCATCATCATAGTTTCGTTATACATCATATATTTGTTATAGATATATTTATTATGCTGTATAACAATATATATTATATGAAGATGCTGAGTTTCAAAGGCAGAGAAAGAAGGATGGTTGGGTGCTGTAATTTACAATAAGATCGGGAGGTCCTCACCAATTGGCTAGGATATTAAAGACCTAAAGGGTGAAGGAGTGATACATGTGGTCTGGAAAACAGCCATTCCTGTGCGCAGTCCTTGAGGGAGGGAATTCTTGATCCATTTGAGGACAGCAAGAAAGCCATTATGGCTGGAGCAGAGTGAGCCAGGGGCAGGGTGGGGTATGGAGGTGGGTGAAGAGGAGGTCAGAGAAGCCTCCTTATCAGAGAAGGTCATGTGGTGTTTTTCAGGCAGAGTAAGGACTTCGTGAGGAATGCAGGGTGGAAGCAGGAGCCTGTTGAAACAGTCCAGCATTTCTCTGCATCTGTCCGGGCCCCTCCTTTTCCATCTTGCCCTCTCATCTAGACCACACCTGGCTTGAAATAGTGTCTGTGTTTCTGAAGTCTTGTTCCTGTGTCTCTTTAGACTTCCAGGACATATCTGTCTGCCTGCTTCCAACTACACAGGGGTTGTGCTTAGTACACCCACAGGTCATCAGTGCTTCTCCACCTCTCTGGCCTGCCAGTCCCACATTTCAGCAAGCGGCACCCAGCTGTCCGCTTAAGAGTCCTCTTTAGAGCATCTTTTATTTTTGTAGGAGCATTCATTCTTTATTGATTGATTGATGTATTTATGTATTCATTTAGGTTGCTAAATGAATTATTTTATTGTCATTGTACACAGTAGTAGAATTTATTGTGACATATTCATACATGCAGGTAATTTGGTCCATTCCAATCCCTAGAACTTCCCCTTTCACTCTCCTGGGCTCCCTTCCTCTACTCTTCTAGTCTCTCTCCTATTTTCATGTGATCTCCCCCCACCACACACATATGAGAGAAAAACATGCAACCCTTGATTTTCTGAGACTGGCTTTTTGTTGAACATAATGGAACATCCTTCCTGTAACACTTCACATCCAGGGAACCACTGAGCCCTGTTGTTTCTCTCCACAAACATCTCTCAGATGCATGCACCCACCCGGCGGCTCTCTCATCTCAGCCTCGCTCACTTCTTGCCCAGCCTAGAGCAGTAACTCCTGCCAGGTGGCTGCACCTGCTCCACACCCCGACTGCAGATGGAATATCAAATGATCTGTGCAAAGAGGTAGAATTCCGTGAGGAGCAGTAGAAAGAAATTCTAAAGATGTGCCTTCCTCACATTGGGGCAGCTCTGTAGTTAGTAAAAGGAACCTTGATAACATCTGAAGTGTGTGCTTTTGGATTATCTGGAGGGGAGAGCTACCCAAGGGTCAGTAGGTACCCCACTAACATTTGCATGACCAGTATGTTCTTTCCCAGAATCAAAAATGCTTGCTTTTTTTAACCTCCAATAAGAATTTCAACATCTTTCCTTGATCACAGGAAGCCTATTTCTTTGTTGTTTTGGATTATAGTTTTATACCTATATCCTGTTACTCACTACCTAATTAAGAAGTTTTTTAATATGCATGTTTACTTCTTTATTTAATTTTACTAGAAAGAAAGCTAACACAGCAGAGTTTCCAGATTTATGCCAGCTGCAGCCAGAGTGATCTAAAACAACAAATAATTATGACAATCTGATCATACGACTCCTCTGCGTGGAACCAGCCAATGACTTTCAGTTGCTGTGGCAATGATGCCCTATTTTCTCATCTGGCCCACCAGGCCCTAAGCCCTCTTTGTACTTGCCTTCTCCCCAGCCACACCCTTAACCCTTTCCAGCTATGCTAGGCTTGTTTCCATTTCTCAATTATGTATCATTTTCCCTTCAACTGTATTTCTCTTTTTTTAATTTGTTCTTTTTAGGTAAACATGACAGTAGAGTGAATTTTGGCATACATATGTGGAGTACAACTTATTCTAATTAGGATCCCATTCTTGTGGTTATACATGATGTGGAGTTACACTGGTGGTATATTCATATATGAACATAGGAAAGTTATGTCTGATTCATTCTACTGTCTTTCCTATTCCCATTCCTCCTCCCTTCCCTTTGTCTAATCCAATGAACTTCTATTCTTCCCTCCCTCCCTTATTGTGTGTTAGCATTCACAAATCAGAGAGAACACTGTGCCTTTGGTTTGGGGGGATTGGCTTATTTCACTTAGCATGATCATCTCCAAATTCATCCATTTATCAGTAAATGACATAATTCCATTCTTCTTTATGGCTGAGTAATACTGTGTATATATACCACATTCTCTTTATCCTTTCATCTGTTGAAAGGCACCTATGTTGGTTCTATGGCTTAGGTATTGTGAATTGAGTTGCTCTAAACATTTTTGTTGCTGCGTCACTATACTATGCTGATTTTAAGTCCTTTGGGTATATACCAAGAAGTAAGATAACTGGGTCAAATGGTGGTTCCCTTCCAAGTTTCTGCTTTCCAGATGGTTGCATAAATTTGCCACCCACATTGTATGAGTATACCTTTTACTCCACATCCTCACCAAAATTTATTGTTACTTGTATTTTATTTTATTTTTGGTACCAGGGATTGAACCCAGGGGTGCTTAACCACTGAGCCACATCCCCAGCCCTTTTTTATATTTTATTAGAGACAGTCTTGCTGAGTTGCTTGGGGCCTTGCTAAGTTGTTGAGGCTGGCTTTGGACTTGAGATCTTCCTGCCTCAGCCTCCCAAGCTGCTTTGGACTACAGGCATATGCCACCATACCCAGCTGTTATTTGTTTTCTTGGTAATTTCCATTCTGATTGGAGTGAGAGGAAATTTCAGTGTAGTTTCTCTAATTGCTGGAGAAGTTGAATATTTTTTTGTGTATTTGTTGACCACTTGCATTTCTTCTTCTGTGAAGTACCTTTTCAGTTCCTTCGCCCATTTATTGATTAGGTTGTTATTATTATTTGTGTTAAGGTTTTTGAGTTATTTATAAATCATAGGGATTAATGTTCAATCTGAGATACAGGTAGCAAAGATTCTCTCCCGTAGGCTCTCTCTTCATGTTATTGATTGTTTGCTGTGAAGAAGCTTTTTGGTTTGATACCATCCCATTTATTGGTTCTTGATTTTACTTCTTGAACTTTAGGAGTCTTGTTGAGGAAGTTGGTTCCTAAGCTGATGTGATGAAAAGTTGGGCCTTCGTTTTCTTCTAGTAGGTACAGGGTCTCTGGTCTAATGCCTAACTCCTTGATCCACTTTGAGTTGATATTTGGGCAGAGATAGGGGTTCATTTCATTCTTCTACATATGGATTTCCAGTTTTCCCAGCACCATTTGTTGAAGAGGCTATCTCTCCTTCAATGTATGTTTATGGCACCTTTGTATTTACATGGGTATGTCTCTATGTCTTCTATTCTGTACCATTGGTCTTCATGTCTGTTTTGGTGCCATGCTGTTTTTGTTACTATAGCTCTATAGAATAATTTAAGGTTTGGTATTGTGATGCATTCTGCTTTACTTTTCTTGCTGAAGATTGCTTTGGCTATTCTAGGCCTCTTATTTTTCCATACAAATTTCATGATTGCTTTTTCTATTCCTATGAAGAATGTCATTGGAATTTTAATAGGAATTATATTAAATCTGTGTATTAGCTATCTTTCTGTACCTCTTCTGCACCCACTTAAAAATTGATCTTCCCCTAGGCACCAACTTAAACATCTCATTATCAGGTGTCTTCACCCATTTTGTCACTATAACAAAATAACCCAGGCTAGGTAGTGTACAAAGGAAAGAGGTTTATTTGGTTCATGATTCTAGTGACTGGAAAGGTCAAAGACCATGACAGCATGGCACTGGCATCTGGCCAGGGCCCCTTGGCTGCATGGAGTGAAAGAAGCAGCAAAAAAGTAGGGAAAGAAGAAGCAAGAAAGTGGCTAGGGGTCAGGCTCACTTTTTTATAGCAACCTATTATCATGAGAACAAATCCACTCCTTGAAACCAGAATTAATCCCTTCACAATGGTGGTCACGACCCTGTTACCTCCTACTAGGCCCACCTCTTCAAGGTCCCATTGCCTTTGAATATGAGCTTCTGGGGGCCCAGTCGATCCTTCCCAAATCCTAGATCTGGTGAATTCTCCCCTGACATGCCCACATCACACCCTCTGTTTTCTTCCCTCTTTCATTTCACAATGCACCTGACCAGTGCTGTTCAGCCAGGCTGTGTTGCCGGTCTCCCCTCAGCTTCTGTGTCCCTGCACCCCCCAAGGCCCTCAGGAAGTATTGACCCGTCTCTTTTGCTTGAGTTTTAATGTGAATGTTAGGGTGTTTTGTAAAGTGTTTGCCAAGTGAAGATGGAAATTGCCATTCTCATTGATCTGTTGATGCATCTCATTATCAGGAGAAAAGAACAGTAGTTGTCCACACTGCACCGTTTCAGAAGTGGAAGCAGGTTTCCAAAGGCAGGTGGTGAAATAAGGACAGGAAAGCTGGAATAATCACATGGAGGTACAGTTAGTTATACGCCTGTGTCTGTGTCTTTTTATGACACTTGGTACTGTTTTATCAACTGAAGACTTCATATACCTGATCCAGCAAAATAGGGTTCCTCACCACGTAGGCCTGAACACTCAAAGTGCTTTCCCTGAATTGGGGGTCAAAGGGGGCATCAGGGATCATGAAAATAGAAAGTATCTTCATAAACCCCCAAACCTAAAGATGTTTTTTTGTCCCCCCGCCCCCCCCCAAGGTTGCCATCTGAAGCTACAGATACATCACGTGGGGTTGATTGCTGGGGCACCAGTCATTTTGCATTTTGTATGGTGATATTCACGAAATGAAGGACAGGCTTCCGGGCTCCTCTGGGGTGGGCTGAGCGTGCCAGGTTTCTTCCCTTTTGGAAAAGCCCGTCTCCAGATTATCAGCTTCCTTTTTCAAGACCTGTCTCCTTTTCTTCAGGAAATGTGTGTTTCTCCCGGGATACAAATGGATTTAAAATGCTGAGAGGAAGTAGATTTAATTTACGGAATATACTCTTGGCAACTGGGAGGCTATCTTGAGATTTCAAAAGAATAATAATGGGGCTTGCCAGTACACCAGCCTAGATTACCAAACTGCAACAAGGTCATTGTTCCTGGAACCTTTTTGTTCTCTTCTGAAAAAACACTGCCTAATTATGGCCATGATGACATGAAACAAAGGGGCCCATCCCTTTCCAGGTTTCTGTTCTACTGATGATGACCCAGGGACAGACGTAGATTTTCTCTGTGATTCAAAAGAAAATTAAGTATTATTAAGGGAAAACAGCTTTAATCTTAGACTCTAAAATTGTACATTAAATGTGAGCAGAGCACAAAAAAGTTTCCTCATGAGTATTACCTGCTGCCTTTTTAAAACGAATATTATGTATGCCATTGGCTCCTGACAATAGCACATGCCCTTTAAGCTGTATTTATGTCAGTGGTAATAGGTCACACTCTCACCCAATCAATCATGCAGTTCAGATACTCCGTCTGGGGATTTAAGGATGACCTTTGTGTCCGTAGCACTTTGGGTCAATAGGTGTGGAACATTAGGTCTCGTTACTGTGGTACCACTATTTTGATAGTTCAGATGTGGATGAGTAAGTTGCCAAACTACTTATTCTCTCTGCCAATAGGATCACAGAAATCAAGCACCAAGTGCCCAGTTTGATAAGACATCTTCCAACTAAGACGGTTAAGTTATGCAAAATACAAGGTTCCAGGGAGCTTTCACTTCTAAGTCTGCTTGTTTGAAACCTGCATTCTATATTTTCGTGTGTATATTTGTCCTTTTACCAGGGAGATGTTATAGAATAAAAAGACATACTTTCCAGCGTCAGATAGTCTTGAGTTTGAGTCTGTTACTGGCTGATTTTTGTTTCTTTTCATGTGTCTCAACATGAATGTTAGGTTGTAGGCAGGTAAGACATACTTGGTATATTTTCTTTTCAGGTAAGACATGCTAAAGAGTGCTGCATTACATTTTCATTTAAATAATGTAGTCAAAATAAAAAGGCCCAAAAGATCATAACATCTTTCATCATTAAATAATTAAGGTAAAAAGCCAATATTTCACTTGATTTGCACCTAATTATGTATTAATTCATACTTTCTTAATTAAATGTCAGTTATGCTGCCAAAACAGAAGCCATTAACAGTCTAGGGGTTGAATAGTAAGAAATAAACTTAAGGTTTTGAGAAGCCATTGATTCAAATGTTACAAAATGCTATTGTAAATATCAGTTTTGAATTTAATAATTTAACTTGGTTCTGTTTACTTTCTTAGAAAGTATAGGGAAGTTGGAAAGCCTTGGGTTGGGTATCAGACAGACTTGGATTTAAATCAGTTACTCTGAGAGGGCAAGTTTCTTAACCTCTCTCAGTTTCGGCCCCACTGCTTTTAGCCTGTGACAAGGATGCTTACTGCAAGGTGTGTCTGTGAAAGCGCAAAGACTCAGACCTGGCCACCCACCAGCTTTATTGATGACTCCATGTTCCCATGTGTCTCTTCTCCCTCTTCTCCTGCCTCCTGCTGCAGCTCTGCCACTTAGTAGGAAGTCATTTTACACGCTTCAGTTTTCTCATCTAAGAAAGAAAGGCTTAGGGCTGGGGTTGTGTCTCAGTGGTAGATTGCATAGGGCACTGGGTTTGATCCTCAGCACCACATAAAAATAAAGGTATTGTGTCCACCTAAAACTAAAAATAAATATTTACAAAAAAAGAAAGAAAGGCTGGATTACAAATTCATTCTGAAAAGTTTGATAATTCTAAGTTTAAGGTAAATACTTAAAACAAGGAGTAGTGATGTATACATGTAATCCCAGCTACTTGGGAGGCTGAGTCAGGAGGATCAGAAATTTGAGGCCAGCCTGGTCAACTTAGCAGGATCCTGTCTAAAAAAATAAAAATAAAGGGCTGGGGATGAAGCTCAGTTGGTAGAATATTTCCTTCCTAGCATGTGTGAGGCCCTAAGTTTAATACTGAAAAAACAAAAAATGTAAATATTTAAACAAATTATTCCTATGGGTGATATGTAAATGAAAATAGGTACCAACCATGAACTATATGTATTCTTTATGCTAAAGATTCTTCAGAGAACAAGTTAAATTCTTCCAAGAACAAATTTATTGGGAAATCCAGAAAGCATTAACAATTTCTTGCATTCACCTTAAAAGAGCAATGGAATTCCATATCCTGCAGTTTTGAAATGAGTAATTGAAAGGGTGTAAATATTTATTGGAATGAGAGTGGAGCAGAAAGAAGGTCTGCTTTGTCTACTGTGGGTGGTAACACATCTATGGATCATTGTTTGCACTAGGCATTTAATAATCCCATCTGTTGAAAATGTATATTTGGAGGTACTTTAAAATTGCTAAAAGCTACCTAGAAATTGGCAGGGAAGTAATCCTGGAGAGAGTCCAAACTCTGAAGCAGACCAAGAAATCCAATATAAATCAATATCTAATTATAAAATCCTATCTTTGGTCACAGCTCCTTAAATATATTGATTTAGGCATGTTATAGGCTTGTAATACCAGAATCTGGGACTGTCAAATCCTTTGCTAACCTTATGGCCAAATCTTGGGGATACTTTCATTTGATCTGAGAAGCCCAACCATAATGGCAGAACTTTACTCTTGCCCGCCATTTGCTATGACATTGTCTCCCAGGTTTTGTTAAGTAGATTTACATTTCACTTCCTAAATGAACCACTGGGTCTTATAAAAACTTGGTACTTCTTTTTCTCAGGGCTGCCCTGGTGTCGCATTCAAATCAGTGCCCCGGTAGCAGGGTGCTACCTCTCAGTAGCAGGTGCATTTTTCTGACTGAATGTCTTTCTTTGGAAATCTCCATTCACTGGCTTCCCTTGTCCCCCTCTTCTGTTCCTCTGCCCACACTCCCTTTATGTCCACTCGTCATGAGACGTTTCACGTTTTATGCAGAGGGGTAGGTAGCACTCTGAGAATTGTAACTGTTCCGAAGGAGAAAAGAAGGGTTTCGGAGGAACTGTCAAAGACATTTAATGGATAATTACCTCTCTAGTTATCTTTTGATGGAATTCTTTATGTAACTCTGTCTTTATGTAAAATTAAAGTAAGAGTTGAAGACAGCACCCAATCAAAATGAGCATTTTCAACCAAAGAAGTCAGGGTTTTGTATTCCCAGAGTCATGGCATTTCTCTGTGGGTTTAGGAATCCCTTCTCTCTCATTCCCCAGCTGTCTCTGCTCCTTGTCTCACAGCACAGCTACTTACATATACCTGCCAAAGTGAATTATCACATAAGTGGTGTTAGGGACTGAATTCTGTCCTCTAAAATTCACACAGTGAAACCCAAACTGCCAGCACCTCAAATGCATTTGGAGTTAGGGCCTTGAAAGGGAGATTAAGTTGAAACAAGCCTGTTAGATTGGGCCTTAGTCCATATGACTGATGTCCCTATAAGAAGAGGAAGGTAGCCACACTGAGAAACACCAGGGTGTGTGCATGGAGAGATAGTCATGTTCTCACAGTGACCACATGCTATCAGCAAGCCAAGGAGAGGGTGCCAGGGACACCAAACCTGGTGCCACCTTGATCTTGAAATTCCAGACTTCAGACTGAGAGAGAACAAACTTCTGTTGTTTAAGCCACCAGTCTGTGGTGGTTTGTCATGTCAGCCCAAGCTGGCTTAAAGCAGCTATGCACAGCAGTACCAGTTGTGCATTATAGACCACCAGGGTTCAAACAGGAGACTCCAAGACATTGATCTAGAAAACGGTGAAACAACTCTTAAGTGGAAAGTAAACTCAGTAGAGAGCTGACCTGGAACATAACGTGCTTGAAACCTTCTTTTTCTACCAAAGGAACAAACGTCATAACAGGCTTAGGCATGCCAAAATGTAACAAGCCCACGGCATCCAAAGACAGCCGTCACCACATTGATGCTGAATACTCAGAATGTCCGGTGGATGGAGTTATGCTGAGGGTAACCCACCCAGGTTCAGGTGAGTAGAGATGAAACTAAGCTGGGCTCAGTTGCCAAGGACGCAGACAGAGGCACGTGAGGAGGGGCTAAGAATAGTATGGAGCAGTCATTGTTCATGGGTGGTGGTCACAGCTTCACACAGTTAGCTTCAAAAAAGTCATTGCAATACTTTGTGCAGTCACTGAGTCCTCCCTTGTATTTGGTGTCTTCCACCTCAGTTCTGAAAGTTTGACCTTCAGAAAGCCAAAAGTGACTTCTGCTTAATTCATTACATGAAAGCAGAAAAAAGAACACGGTTTACATACCCCGCTGTGCAGGCATCTTCTAGATAAGTTCTTAAAAACCATCATTTCTTTTTTTTTTTATTTCTGTTGATTTAGTCCTATTTATGTCTACTGGTTGGATAGGAATAATGGATATGTAATTTTTGTATTACACAGTCCATTTGGAGTTACCAATAGAGTCTCAGTAATAAAAAAAATATGATGTATAATTTTCAAAGATAAAAAAAATTGTACCTGAACTTTTTATTATGGTTTGGTACTCAGCAATCTATTGCAGTTTCATTTCTTTTCTGTATGAATTACCAGTTGTTTCCATTCCCCATTATTATAGCTGCCTGTGTGCTAGACTGTGCTTCCGTAGACACGTGAGCATATTTCTGAGCTCTGTCTTCACTGGCCTGTATCCCTGTTCGTCGTCGTGGGAGCTTAATTACTATTGCTGATAAAAACATCCAGTGCTCTGATAAGGAGGGTGCACTGTGGGTGCCTGCTCCCGCTCCCCATGCTGCTTTCCTCCAAGTTGTCTTTTTTCTTCTGTTAAATTTAAAAATAAGCTTATTAGGCTTTAAAACAAATCCATTTTTGACTGAGTTCTGATTTAGAGAAAGTCGACATCTGTTTAATACTGCATCTTTTTCTTCCCTCCACTGAGAACCTCAATATTAGTTTTAGGCTTTCTTTTGTAGAAAAATGCAAGTTTAAGACACATCAGTATACACAGTATTCAAATCCTCAAACATTTATGAAAGGATTTCCATGGCAAGAAGCATGCTGAGGACTGATGGATTTTTAAAATGAGCAAGTGAGTCCTCTGTTTGAAAAAAATCATAGTCTGTGAGAGGGAATGTGGTATGATTTATGTAATTTTAATATACCAGACTGTGATAAATACTTTGTCAAGGTTATACTAAGCCTGCTACCGGGGAAGGCAGATTAACTTTGACCCGAGAGATCATTTTTCAGAAAAAACGATGCATAATACTAGTATTGGCCTGTGTGTTTTCATATTTTGATAGCTAAATAAAAGTGGATTTTTTTGTTTATGTTGTCATGTAGTTGATATAAAATTACAAGTTGAGGTGGGCACAGTGATGTATGCCTGTAATCCCAGCAGTTCGGGAGGCCGAGACAGAAAGATTGTGAATTCAAAGCCAGCCTCAGTGCCTTAGCAAGGCCCTAAGAAACTTGGTAAGACCCTGTCTCAAAACATAAAAAGGGCTGGGGATGTGGCTTAGTGGCTGATCATCTCTGGGTTTAATCTCAAGTAGCAAAAAAAAGAAGAAAAATACAAGGTGAATATCCCAAAATTCAAGATGCTCCAAAATTTGAAATTTTTGAGCAAAAATTACAAAATTACCTTCAGGCTATGTATCTAAGGTGTATACAAAACAAATAACTTCAGGTTTAGACATGGGTCTCATTCCTAAGATACCTCATTATGTGCATGCAGATATTACAAAATCTGAAAAAATCTGAAATCTGAAGCACTTCTGGTCCCAAGCATTTTGAATAAGGGATCCTCAACCTGTATAAATGAGATATTTTGCATTCGTTTCTTGTACCAGTCTTCAAGGTAGACATTAAGTAAAATTTAAAACTCAGCTCCTGAATAACAGTAGGCACAATTCAAATGTGGCTTGGGGACTCTTGACTACTCTATTAGACAATGCAGTTTGGGACAATCATTTATTGTACAGTTAATCTTGATATCTAAATGAGAGAAAATATTTAAAGACAATAGTTAATAACTAAAAGTATTTCTGAATCTGGGTTTCGTGAATAAAATATTTTCTGCCTGGTAATCTGTATTCTAATTGATTATATCTAAAACATTCTGATATTTTTAGATGAAAGGGTTATTCCATTTGTGAAAGGATTATAAGGAAACAATGAAAAATGGGGAAAGCCTCATTTCAGTAGAGCCTTGTCTAGAGAACAGTTTTGCAATCATGAGTGCCCAGAAGTCTCAGTGATTTTATGGACTCTCTGTTTCTTTGGGTGGAGCAGAAATTCAAAATTGAGCTATATAAACTGGGCAGCCTATTCTTGGATCTTTGTTTTTCCTTCTGTTACCTCTGAGGATCGCTGTTAGCAGTTGAAAGGAATAATGTTTTTGTTGTTGTTAACTCCAAATTCTGAAAACCCTACAAGTTGCATTCATAATAGCATTTGATAATTCCTTTATTTGTGCACTAAGCGTGTGCACATGTGGGAGACAGTAGGTTTGCCTGCTAGGTACCCTGTATCTTGTGCCTGATGCAGCATTTGTCTCCCTTCATGAAGACATTCCTGTTAATGGTAAGAAAATCAGTGGAATGTTAGAAGTACTAACCAGGGGGGAGTATATGAACCACAGCTGATCTGGGAAGAAGAGATGGGAAATAAGGAATTGTAGAATATCTTTCAAACTGTCAGCTAGGACAGTGAGTACTTCTGAATACTTGCAGGAAATCGAACCTTTACTTCATCCCCATTCTGCAGTGATTTGAGAATTGATTTCTCATTTTCTGAAACTTGAAAGGTGAACCCGAAGATCTTGAAGTACTTGGAAATGGTAGAAAAGATTTACAAGGAGCCTTCAGATAAAGGATAAAGTCATAATGATGTAATTTTCTATTTTTAAAAAAAACTCTATTTTTTTCTCTCTTCTGGGGAAGAACAGGAAACAAAAATACTTATTAGAATGTGGACATCATTTTCACAGGTTATTAGAAATAGGGCAGTATTTGTTGAATTATTTGGAAAGAAACAGGAAAAGGTCGGGTAGCTGGTGGAGACAAGTTAAGTTCATAGGAGTCCAGTGTTTTGAGAGGGGGCCTGTAATAGTGGAGTTTCCTTATGTATTGAGGCTCCTCCCTGGCCATATTCTCAACAGTGCCTACATAGACCATTATTGTTTAATGAATAAAATCATCCCCATTCTGCAGTGAGACAGTTGAGGCCTGTGGAGGTTAAATAAAGGAGATGAATCTAATAAATGAGGTTTGGAGTCAGATTGACCTGGGATTTGGACTCTAGTTTTGCTAGTTATTGATTGGATACTCTGTCAAATCACTTAATCTACTTAGGGGCCCCAGTTGCTGCTCAGTAAACTGGAAACCTAATAGCATTTACCATCATAAATACAGTAGGCAAAGGTTTGGCAGTAATTTAGAGTTGATATATTTGAAGTACCTGGTGCAGATGAGGTAGATTGAGTGAATAATAACTATTGTCATTTGCTGTGTCTATGCTGAGAACTACAGAGATGCTATAGGAACACAAAATCAATGAAGGAGTTGTTTTTTTTCTTACTGTTCAATAGCAAAATATTTTGGACTTCTGGTGACCATTTGGCCTGAACATTTGGGGTTAGATAGACCAAAATGTTGGTCTTTCTGGTCTTTGCACCAGGCATTTTCCTAGTCTCGGTAGCAGTCCATTTAATTACATATACAGGAAAAACCCTACTTGGTAAATTGAGTTAATAGGCGCCAGTTAGCATTCTCATATAGATCATTTGATTTTTGGCAATAGATGACTCTCCTTAGTCGGGAAGTAACTACTACATTTTCCCATTCTGCTGTTGATGACAGTGGGTTGCTTCCAGGTGGGGCCTGTTCCCACTGTGAATGAATGTACTTGTACCTGTGTCCTGGGTGGCATGCGTCCTCTAGGGCATACACAGAGGAGTGGAGCAGCTGAAATGGCCTGCTGCTCCAGGCCATCCCCTGCACTGAAGGTCATACTTTTAATTTTTGTCAATCTGGTAGGGTTATCCTGATTCCCTATCATTATTATTATTATAATGTTTTATAACATCAATTATATGTGTTTCCTCATATGATCACATATGCTTCCGAAGTATAATTTTCAATAGCTGTACTTCAGTTCTGGTATGGCTATATCATCATTTATATCATTAGTCCTTTGTTTTTCTTAAGTAATTATGAATCGTCCCAGCCTTTGCTCGATGATCAAAGCTTTTCCCGTGTTGTATTATTTTATAGGACAGATTACTAGAAGTGGACTATTTGTTGCAAGTGTACAAGCAAAAAGAAACTGTTCTGTGCGGGAGCAAGTGCCTGGAGAATGAAGAGGGCTGGAGGGTGGTGGCAGGGAGGAAGTTCCCCTCCTTGCCCTCTGCTGGTTTGCAGATGCTGAGGCGATTGCAACAGGATGAGCAAAGGCTGAAGGGGAGAGGACTGACTGGGGTTCGGAGCCAGGCTGAGCCAGGCCCAGAGCTCAGCTGGGACTTCTGCTTCCTTCCTAGTTTCACTAACAAACTTATGATGATGATGATGATGTATGTCACTGAAATCCATCCTCCTCCTTAATGAGCACTTTTCAGGATAGCAGCACATATCCTGGAGGCCTTGCTGTAGGAGGAAAGGTATTTACGTGAAGGAAGGCTTTAGTTTGGTTTGGTTTTCAACAGACATTTATTGAGCTCTTATTTTGTAAGTGCTCAACATGATTATCACATCAGATCTTCAGCGAGCTGTCACACGTGGCTTCTGAATGCCAGAACCAAGGCTTATAGTTAGTAAGTAGCAGCTCCAAGATTTGAATCCAGACAGTCGGTCGCAGCATACCATTCTGCATCCTCAAAACAGCACACAAAAAAATCACTTATCATTGAGTGTTTAAGCGATATGAAGAATGGATATTGCCAGGATTCAGAGACAGGAGAGATGAGCGTGGTGGACAAGGAGGGTCTCAGCAGGCAGCATCCTTCCTGTTGATAGGACCGTGACTTGGACTGTTTAAGCATCACATCAGCTTTCTCTGGCAGTTTCATTTCCCACTGTCCTTATCTTGCAAAGTGAGTTGATAAAATACTAAGTGAATTCATGGACATTGTGGGCCTGGTGTGTAGCTAGTTCATCCTTCAGATTCAGTTGGGTTTAATGAAAAAGAATTCTCTTGGGCCAGCCATGCCTAGAAAGGAGTCAGCTAGAGTCCCCTGGAGAACAGCTTTCCCTGTGGTTGTGTGAAGTAGGAGCCAACAGCATCCCAGCTCCAGTGCAGAATTAACTGAGTGGAACATTCTGTGCTTAGTGCAAGGGAAGGTTTTCTAACATTGTTCTGGACTTCTGGGAAACTGCAAATAGCCAAGAGTCATATACTGAATCAGACAGTTAAACTCTTTCCTTCTGAACAACAGGGTCAAGAGGTTAGAAATAATAGCACTCACGTTACATGGTACACCTGTGTGTACATGGTAGAAAACAAAATCAATGTGGGAGCCCCCAGAGTAAACTGCACATAAATTTGTGGAATATGGTCCTCAACCTTAAAATGTACATTTTTCTATTAAATAACTCAGTATGTAAGGAGTCATTTCAAACCCAAATCAAATTTGTAAACTTTAATATATGTTCCCAACAAAACAGGACTTAATTTTCAATCATTTGCTTATAAAACCTTACAGAATTACCACTTTGTTCCAGGTTCTGTGCTTAGCACCAGTGAGTCAAGGATAAAAGACATTGCCCTCTTAACTTGTTTACACTTCTTAAGACACAGCATAGGGCTGGGGTTGTGGTTCAGTGGTAGAGCGCTCGCCTAGCACGTGTAAGGCCCTGGGTTCAATTCTCAGCACCACATATAAATAAATAAAAATAAGCGTATTGTGTCCACCTACAACTAAAAAAATAAATATTAAAAAAAAAAGACACAGCATAGCCTGTGGCCAGGTACTTGTGTTCATGGTCATATTTATGAGCATCACCCGCAGCATTTCCTTGTCCTTGATGTATATAGCAGGTCCACTTCTCTAGCAGCAAGGGTCCAGAACCTGGAAGAACTTTGTTCTGAAACTAGACTTGTCCAGAGAAAAATCCATATACCAGCCACTCCTCCTTGCTGTATTTTTTCCCTTCCCTTCCCCAAATCCAAAGTTTTTCCTATGAAAATGACCACAGTTGCGCCTAAATTTACAGTGCACTTTAACTGAACTTTTAATTTTGAGGTTATTGTAGGTTCAGGTACTGTTTTAAGAAATAACACAAGTAAATCATATGAATCCTTTACCTAGTTTCCCCCAATGGTATCTTGCAAAACTTTATTATATATGCCATGTTAATATTCGCACAATCTACCACTTATTCAGACTTCCCCAGTTTTACTTGCATAGATGCTCCTTGACTTATGATGGGGTTATGCCTCCATAGCCCCATTGTAAGTTCAACTGTCCAGTCCACTACAGTGAATGGGTCGTTTACTCTAGTGGTGGTGTGGTCAGCTGGGAGTTGCAGCTTTCTGCCTCTGCCCAGCGTCACAAGAGAGTATAGAACTGCATATTGCTAGCCTGGATAAAGTTGAAAAATCCTAAATTGAGCCATCGTTAGTGGCTCAATTTAGTGTGTGTGGGCACTTGTGTGTATTTAGTTCTGTGTCGTTTTATCACATAAGTAGGTTTTATCCACCACCACTCTGGAGATACAGAACTGTTTCAACAGCATAAGATCCCTGGAGTTGCCCTTTTATAACCACACCCACCTCCCTCCTGCAAACACTCCCTCCAGGGCCTAACTACTGGCAACTGTTCATCTATTTTGCATTTCTATAGTTTCATCATTTCATTGATGCTACATAAAAGCAACCATACTATATGTAACCTTTAGGGATTGGCTTTTTTCACTCACCATAATTCCCTAGAGATTCCTCAGAGCAAAGCTGTTGCATATCAATAACTGCTCCCTTTTGTCTCTGAGTTTTATTCCATGGTATGGATGTTTATTCACCTGTTGGGATGTCTAGGCTGTTTCCAGATTTTGCGGTTATGAACAAAGTTGCTGTGAACCTTCATGTAAAGGTGTCGTGTGTACATGTTCTCTTTTCTGTGGGATAAATGCCATGAGTACAATTGCTGGGTTGAATGGTATTTGCATATTTTAGTTTTACAAAAAACCACCAAACCGCTTTCTAGAGAGGCTGAACCACTTTACAGCCCCACCAGCACTGTAGGAATTACCTAGTTTCTCCACATCCTAGCCAGCATTTGGTGTTATAACTCTTCCTATTTTAGCCATTCTGATAGGTATGTAATGACTTCTCCTTTGGTTTTGAATTTGTATTTCCCTATGGATAATGACATTGAAATATTTTTGTATGTTTATATGCCATCCATATATCCTTTTCAGTGAAATTTCTGGTCATGGCTTTTACTCACTTTTAATTGAATTATTATTTTTTAACTATTGAGTTAAGAGAATTCTTACTGTATTCTAGATCCTTATGCTTTTTGGATATATGAGTTTACAAATATTTTCTCCCCATCTTGTCTTTTAATCTTCTTAACAGGGCCTTTGGCAAAGCAATAGTTTTTAATGTGTTAAGGGAAATATATTTTTGTACTTCTTAACATAGCCTCAAGTCTGTAGGGAAGGCAAATGTTGGCCACCAGCTTGCAGAACCCTTGATGGCTGTCTGTAGAATCTTCTTTGATAATCACTGCACTTGAGAAATTAATGGCACCAAATTTTTGCAGTTGCCAAAAAAGGAGAGAAAGAAGGCAAGCTTAGTAGCCGGCTGAGTTTCAGTTAAGTCTTTGTACTTTCCTGTTTTTATCAAATTCTTGCCAAGTGCAAGTTTGGGGCTTCTGTGCCAGATAATTGCCAATGCTAAGTAAATAGCAGTGATTGTTGCCTTACAGTCATATGAAATATGCCATGTTAGAAACTACATGCAAGTGTTAAGAGTGATCATTTACAGTTGGCTGTAAACTAGGCAGTTAAAATTAGAGCTTCATATTTGCAACAGGCCAGAAGCTTCTGATCTTTAACATAAACATTTTTTAATATTGCTATCAGGCACCAGATGTGTATCTGATCAGCATGCATTCACTTCAATCTAGTTGAATAAATTTTTAAAATCTGATTTATTTCCTTTGTTCTCTCTGTCCTTATATTCTTAAGGAAAAAAATATTATTCTTTTATAAATCTTTTCCCCTAAGGGAACACTTCCCTGTACTATTTAATTAAAATGGAATATTAAAGAATCACATTTTCCTTTACTTTTTATAAGAGGCTTGGTTTGCATTTTCACAATCAGCCTTTTCTTAGTTTCTTTTCTTCTCTCTGCTGTGATTATACAGTAGACCAAGACCTGGGGAGATCACTCCCTTCCTTTGTCCTACCACTGTGCCCAGGACATGATTGTCCTGGCAGCTAGAGCAACTTATTGGGGGTGTCTCTCTATCTAGATGAGATGTTCCTTCAGAATGTCTTACTCATTCTTTCATTCCCAGAATCAGGAACAGAGCCTATCACATTAAAGGTGCTTAATAAATAACCGAATTCACAAACTTCAATAACTACTCAATATCTGAATTCACAAACTTCAATAACTACTCAATATCTGAAAATTGACAACACTCATCATTCAGCAAGTTTTTATCATTATATATTATTCATTCCATCCGTGTCAGGGCAAAAGCTATCTTTTGCTTACATCTTAGTCACTTTATAAAACTTCAGTGTCTAGGAAATAAGTAGATATTTAATAAATGTTTAATTCAAACTTATTCATCCATTTGTTCATTCAGCAAGTAAGTCTTGAATACTGTGTTGAGGACTGTCAGGAATATACACACTAACCTGGAAGGTATAGTCCTTTCCTTCAGGTAACCTGCATTTTTTGGAAGGAGCACATAGAAATTATCACCTGAAATATTTAAATAACATAGCTTTTGTATTAAAATGAGTAGTACATACTACAATTAGTTTAACAGCTCACAGGAGGTCATCTGGCATGGAGACCAGTGAAGGTTGTAGTTAGTGGCTGAGGAAACTCCAGACCCCGCTGGAATTCTCTGTCCCTCTATTCGTGCTGTCCAGAGTTCTTGCCTTCTCTTGAAATGCTGCCCTTTGTCCTGTCTTTGCCCATACCCAGCATTAGATATTGTATTGGTCAGGATTCTTGGGGTTACTGGAGTCAAAACTCCATCTCTAAACGAGCCTAAACAAAAACAACAACAACAACAAAAAAAGAAATATACTGTTTCGTATCACTGAAAGGAGGGTCTAGGCAGGGCTGGCATGATGGATCCACTATCAAGATGGTAGCCAGCAGTTTCTCTCATCCCTATATGCAAGCAGTTTTTGTCTCCTCTGGACCAATAGAATGTGATGAAAGTGATACTGCCAGTTATGGGCTAGGCTGAGAGAGATCTGACAGCTTTGGGTTTTGCTCTCTTGGAAGCCAGCCTCCATGTAAAGGAGTCTAACTACCCTGATGGAGAGAGGGGACCCCTGGAGTCTAAGAGACTATATAATATAAAAACATTTAATTTTTAAACATATAAAAATAGGGATAGAGGCCTGGCTAGTCCAGGCATTACAACTACTCCATTCGTATAGGATCTGACATGTGAATGAAGCCAGCTTGCACACTCCAACTCCAGCAGTACCACATGGAGCAGAGAAAAGCCACCTCCTTTGGAGGGCTGCCGACTGCAGAATCCTGAGCAAATGGATGCTAGTTATTGTTGTATGCTAATGCCTTATAGAGTTGTTTGTTGTGTAGCAATAGTTGGGGAAAAGGTTGGCTCTGGTGCTCTAACAATTCATTAAGGAATCTTGCTTCATTTCATGACTGTGCTTTCACAGGGAGGCTATCTGTATGGTAGAAAGGATGTCAACCATGACAGCAGGCTTACATTGTCCCAGCTTAGCCATGCCCACTGCAAGGGTATAGCTCTTTAGCAGCACCTCCACCAAAACTCAGGTGACTCTGATTGGCTCTGACTAGGTTGTATGCTCATCCCTGCACACATCACAATAACTGATCGGCCAAGGCTAGATCTTGCCCTCTCCTTGGAGCCTGAGATAGGGGGTGGTCTGCCTTCCCTAAATAACTTGAGTTAACAAGAGTAGAGCTAAAGGACCTCAAAGAAAATCTAGGTGCTGTTTCCAGAATTAGGGGCTAGATGCTGGGTAGACAAAACCACAAAAGTCATGTGTACTCCACCACTTTATGAAACCTTATCCCAATATTCCAAACTTTAGGCCTGCTCCAGTTCTTTGGGGCTTAGCAGATGTTGCCTCCTGCTCCTTACACTTGGGGGGAAAATTCTTATTTCATGCCCTAGGTGTGAACCTTTATATTCCTTATTGTTCCAACTGTATTTGTTACTTTAACAGTGTAATATTTTTCACCACTTTCTACAGAGAGAGGCTTCTGAAAGTATCATTAGAGACAGAGAATTGTTAGACAGTCTTTCTGTTCACCCCGCTCCCGCAACCTCTGGATTTTCAAAACCTAGGCATTGGCATTACCTCCATTCAAAAGGAGGTCTATTTTCCCCTTGGGTCCTACATCCCCCAAAAAAGAGCCAGATGGTGATGAGCACTGCTTGTTTTCTTTCTTTTCTAGGGAGTTTGCTCTTGTGCTATTTAATTTGTGTATTTTTTTTTAAAAGAGAGAGAGAGAGAGAGAGAGAATTTTTTTTTAATATTTATTTTTTAGTTCTCGGCGGACACAACATCTTTGTTTGTATGTGGTGCTGAGGATCGAACCCGGGCCGCACACACTAGGCGAGCACACTACCGCTTGAGCCCATCCCCAGCCTAATTTGTGTATTTTTTTAAAAAAATTATTCTGTAAGAGTGCCCAGCAGAGCAGCTTTTGGGCAACCAGCTTATGAAATAAATCTAAATCATCTAAAAAAGAACATCTTCTGTTAATTGCAATTTAAGTGAGCCTGATAACGTTTTAATTAATCCTTCTCATTGAGGGTCAGCATTCCAAGACTGGGGGATGGAGTTCTCCTAAGGAACCCAGATAGTAGTAGAAAGGGAAAGTAGATGCCTGTTTGCGTCACCTGAAAACCCAACTGTTGTAGGAGACTTCACTTAGGTCTGGCCCTTCTAAATTGATTCACACACACACACACATATCCCTATGTAACATGCTTCACGTAGCTGAGGGGAAAAGAAAACTAGAGTATCAGGAAAATGAGAGGGAAATTCAGAGATGGATTCTCACAGATTTTCAAGACTGGATCTTTGAAAGACCAATTTGAGGGGCTAGAGTTGTGGCTCAGCAGTAGAGTGCTCGCCTACCACGTGTGAGGCCCTTGGTTTGATCCTCAGCACCACATAAAAAATAAATAATTAAAATGAAGGTATTGTGTCCAACTACAATGAAAAAATATTTTTTTTTTAAAAAGAAAGATCAATTTGACATAATGACTTAGTTAACAGTAATAGACTATCTTGCATTTATAGCAAGTTTTATAATTATAAAAGTGCTATTATGTTTAATTATTTAGTGATCTGAATTCCAGGATTAAGGATTCCATCACACTTGTTGCCTTTAAATTTTTTAATTATTCTCAAAAATTGTATGTATATTTGTGTGTGTATGGATGAATCTGTACCCCATGTACCAACAATAATTTATTAGAGTATTATTTATAATCTTGTACCTTTCTCCTATGGAATCCTTCTTGATGTCTCCACCAGAGATAAATACTGACCTTAAACTTGTGTTTAGCATATTCTTGCTTTTCTTAGTAGTTTTACTATCTTTCTTTTCCTAAACAAATTGCTTATGTTTATTTATTTTTTAAAATTTTACATGAAAAAAATATTTTACTGTATGCAATTTTCTGTGACTTGCTTTTTTGGTTTCTAAGTACTGTTTGTGAAATTCACCATATTGATTTTTCAGCTGGAGTTCAGCCTGTGGCTTATCTTTTTACTTTATTTCTTCTTTTCATGTACAGAAGTTTTAAAATTTTTAGTGTTGTCAACCCTTTATGGGTTACGCTTTCCATGACTTGCCTTTTATAACTTGAGATCATAATGAACTTTTCCCATTTTCTTCTGATAATTTTGTGGGTTTTTTCTCCTTTAGTTCTTTGACTTATCTGATATTGATTTTTTGTGTATGCTGTGAGGTAGGGATCTTTTTTGTTTCCTCCTTAAATTAAAAGGAAATCACGCTTCTCCTTTGCTCAAAAATTTCTACATCTTCCCATCTTTCTCTAGTTAAGTCAAAATTCTTAAAGTGGCCGAAAGGCCCTGTGTAACCTGGCTCTCTGAAACATCTCTGCCTCATCTCCTATACCTCATCCAGGGAATACTGGACACCTTGCTCTTCCTTGAACACTCCCCATTTTTTAGGGCACTTGACCTGCTGTTCTGATATTTCCAGATTACTACATTACTGATTCCCTCATGTCCCAAGTCTCTACTCAAATGTTGCCTTATTATGGGACTGTCTCTGACCACCTTAGCTAAAAATCTCCCTCTGTCACTTACACACACCCTCTGGGTCATCTCTTTTTTCTTTTTCAGAAGTACTTACCTGAAAAACTTCTGGGCCTGGTGTTAGCTAGGTGTGCATTGGGAAGGGGGGCATTTTTCAAGTGCTGATTGAACATCTTGACTGGCTTTAAGATTAGATTTTCTGATTCTTAAGTTGGTTTTAGTAAGTTTACCCTCTTATTTTATTTAGTTTTTGAATAGTAATATGTGCCCACAATACAACCATTCAAGTTTAAGAAGCATACATAATCAAAATAAATCTCTCTCCCATCTCTGCCTTCTAAGCTGCCTGCTTCCCCCACTCCTGGCTTCAGTTTCTTGTCTATTTATTTTTGTAGTTTTTTGGTTATTATATTAGAAATAAATTATGTGTATGTATAAGCATATATAAATATATGCATTCTGTTTTTACATAAATGGTGGAATACCGTATATATTATTCTGTGGTTGTGTTTTTCACTTAACTATATATGTTAGAAATAATTACATAGCTATACATAGAGGGCTGCTTCATTCTATTACACTTACCTGCTGGATGGACTTACCTGGATTTAGTTATTTAGTCTCCCTCTGAAGGACATTTGGGTATTCTCAGTCTTTGCAATGGCTTTCTAATCAGTGTTTCTTACCCATCTTTAATCAGTGATTCACCTTAAATTTCTATTCTCATGTTGTCATTTCCCTGTTCAGAAACTCCAGCAGCTGCTCAACACCCACAGAATGAGACTGAACTTCTTACCCTTGGAAGTAGAGCCCACGTGGTCTCCATGAGTTTTTTGTGCTGTCCATCTGTTCCTGAAGAAGCCCCCTAAGAGGACCTGAGATTTTCCAGATATACTTCTCTATTTTCCTTCAGCCTGATCCTTTCAACTGTTCCAAGGGGAGGAGCAAATCCTTGCCTTGAGCTAGTCACAGTTCTAGTTCTGGTTCTCTTTGGAAGAGCGCTTTAAACCTGTCAACCCAGTCTCCCATTGGTATGCCATACCGAACCGCACCAGGTGCTTTGAATTTTCATTTAGGAAACTGAAATTTTAATTTCTCTCCAATCAGTTCTTTCTCTTCCAGATTCCAAATTCTTTGTAGATGGGGCAGTTCATTGGGAATGGCTAATGCTAAAATATGTCCGGACTTTAAAGTAGCTTACAACATGGTGAGTCAGACATGCAAAAAATTAAAATACACAACACAGAAGAGCTTAGTGTACACTCTGTGGAATCACAAAAAGGAAAGAAATGGCTTTTTTTGTTGGTTTTTGTTTCTTTCATCTCCGGTCCTTAGCCCAGGGTCTGTTTCATGGTAGCTGCCCAGTAAGTCCTCGTTGAAAAGGAAGCATTGAAAGCCATCATTAGCATCCTGCTCTCAAAGTCATCTTTTATCATAAACACAAATAAGTCAGCAGTGTCGATGTCGCTTATCTTTTGAGGAGAAAGAGGGCAGAGTAGGAGAGGGTGGAACTAGTGTCTTCCAGGGATCAAGGCAAAGAACTTGCACCTGGACGGGGTCCGGGCGCTGGGCGGGGCGGCCGAGGGGAGGGGGCGGAGACTCGTCTCCCGGTCCCGCCTCCCCCCACCCCGCGGCAGCGGTGGCTGCGGAGCCGGGCGGCCGCGCGGGTGTCGGCAACAGCTGCAGCCGCCCGCACCGCCCCCTCGGCCGCGGCTCCCGGGCCGAGCCCGAGCACGGCTGGCAGCTAGCGGCGCTGTGCGGCGCACGGCCCCAGGAGACGGGAAGTTCCCAGTCTGGACGCCGAGATGCCAGGCAGCGACACGGCGCTCACCGTGGACCGGACCTACTCCGACCCCGGCCGGCACCACCGCTGCAAGAGCCGGGTGAGAGCCGCGGCTGGGCGGCGGCGGGGGCGCTGAGCTCCGGGGAGGGCGCGCGGGGCCGGGGGGCGAGGCCGGGCGGGGCGTGGGCTCCGTGGTAACTCGCTCCGCCGCCGCCTCTCCCTCTGCTGGGGTCCTGGCTTTCCCGAATCACCGAGCTGGAGGGGCCCCGAGCCCGCGTCCGCCGCCCAGGTGGGGAGCAGAGCCAGCCCGCGCCGCCGCTCGGCCCCGCGCTGTCCCGGGCGCCTGGGGCTCCCCGACGGCCCGCGCTCGTCGCCCTCCCCGCCAGGGCGCGCCCGCAGCCTGGAGGCGAGGGAATCCCGCCACCCGCCGCACCGGGCGCTGGAGGTCTGCATGCCGGGCTCGGCCACCCTGGTTCCCAACCTCTCGGCTCCGCCGCGTGTCTCGTCCTCGGGAGGCGGCGGGCCCGCTTCTGCTCGAGTGAAAAGTCAGTCTTCGCACTGCCTCTCCGGAGTTTCGAGCCTTTCGGAGCAGGCGCCCTCGCCATTGTTTGCAGTGTAATTTGCCGTTGCTGATTTTGGCTGTGGGCGAAAATAGCTCTTCCAGGCAGACTGCGGGACGAGCCCTATAGTGAGTGCTTCAATTTAAAGACGGAGGCCGCAGCCAGAGCGCTGGTCTCTCCGGAAATACCTGTGTCCTCCCTGGCAGCTTCATCCTCGAGGCTGGATGAGAGGCTCCGAAATCTGTTCGCCTCGTGGCTGATTGAAGTGCCATTTAAAATGTAGTACCTCCTCCACCCTGGCATCTGTTCTGGAAAGAAATACCTGGAGTTGTGCTTGTCCTAGAGAACTGGGGATCTGGGTGTCAGCTTCCCTGTATAAAGTTCAAGGAGGTAGAACAGGATCACTTTCAGGCCTGCCGCCTTCACTATCCAAAGATAAACCAGATGGAGATAGTAACAACCGTGAAAGGAATGGTTGTGACCCTTCTGCAAGATCCCGGTGTTCAGTCCTAGTCCCAAGTAGTCATCAGTTCCCGAGAAGTGAAGTAATTAGCCCCTAGAACATTTTCCTTTTTACTTTTTTGGCACTTGTAAATTTAACAAGATAATTTCAAGTTTGGGCAGTTTGAATATATTTGGTGGAATAATACTTCTTGTCTTCCCACTTCCCCCTATTCCCCCCCCCCCACTTTCTTTAAAAGCTCATAACTTGTTATGAAAATAACCAGAAACACTGTTTGGAAGAGAAGGACTTTTGGTTACCTACAGTTAGAAGTTTCTTTAAGGGTGATTGCTCAATAATACAGCTAACCGAAGATGTTTTTCTAATTTGTGATTGTGCAGAGTCTATAAAGTTAGTGTTGCAGTTGACATAAGAAATTTTAGACTTAAAAAATGTAGAGGCTTGGTTTCTCTTGGCATAACTGTGCTGATATTTGTGTAAACAGTATGACTGTGTAAACAGTAATTTCAAGGGATGGATGGCCCAGCTCATTTAAGCAATTGGTAGAATTCATGAAACTTTGGAAAACTCATTTTTAAAACAGGTGAGAAAGTCTCTACTTCAAGTACTTAGATGGAAAGTGTAACTGAACTGCAGGAGGAGTTTATCTCTGCTGTTTCTGTCATAGTTCGACTTCCACATCTATGTTCAGTGAAAGTGCCACCACTGTATTGGACTGGGCATCTTTATTTTCTTTAAAAGTCTGCTCACATGCTATATGTGCTACACTGTTTTGTTAGCATGGAGATACCTGATTTGAAATAGGGTGTGTTTAAAAACCAGCTTAGACTTTGTATGTACCACTTTTCCTAAATTTGTCTACTGGGGAAATGAGATATCCAGTGAGAACTAGAAGAAAGGCAGAGAGGGTGACTAGAACTTTAGTAGAAAAGATCACAGGTTCTATAGTAGCAGTGCTGGACTTCTTGAGAGTCCAGACTAAACTTCTTACCTTTCTGCTCTTAGGAGTTTTATTGTTGACATTGTGAGGAATCAGGAGAACTAGTGAAATCTTGCAAACTCTAAAGAACTTTTCTCCAGTGGGCCTGATGTAATTTTTTTTTTAGAACAATAACTTTATTTTATTTCTTTAACATGTTGCTGAGGATTGAACCTAGGGTCTCATATGTACTAGGCAAGTGCTCTACCACTGAGCTATAGTCCCAGCCCCAAGGGTCTGATGTAATTCTGAACCTGTCCTTAAGGCTGCATTAAGTCTACTCTAATGAAGGGAAAGCAAAAGCAGTTTCCCTGCATAGGAAGTATTCATTCCATGATTTTAGCTTCTGTTTTTTGGAACTCAATTAGGTGCAGCTATAAAGACATTTCATATTTACACCCAGAGAGTACGTGATGCAAAAGGGAGACATCAGATGGTATTAGGGATTAATTTCTCAATGGCACCCTCTCCTTGGGAATAAACTAGTGTAAATTAGGATTTAAGCCCTAATGGTCTCATTTGATAAATTAGCTCCCCTAAAATAACAATTGGGGATGCCTAGGAAGAGGTGATGAATTTTTTAGTAATATGCAGTTTCCTCCCAGATAGGAGCCTCTCTTTTGAGAACATGTTCTTTGTTATCAAATGGTCATTTTTTTAAAAAAATTCAAAGTTGATACCCTGTTGAGATAACAGGAAAAATATACACATCTCTTTTGCTAGGCTTGTTTAAGCCTCTGTAACTGGAATAATAATGAGGCAGTGTACTATTTTAATATTGCAAAAGTCTATTTTTATAGTCAGGTGGACTGACCTAGATCCCCCTCACCTTCAGCAAAAATGTAATGAAACTAATGAATTATGTGATTGTGTCTAAGCTAACAAGTCAGAATCATTCACATTTTAAAATTTTATCTTGTAAAACTCAGAAATAGTGCTTGTTAGCTTGACATACATAATACATCTCTGCTTTAAAAGAAAGAGCATACATAATTAGAATCCTTTTTTTTTTCTTGTCCTAGATTATTAAAGCTTATCATCTTTTTAAGAATATGGGCAGTCTTCTTTCTTTACAGTAACTGGTTTATTTTTCATGTTAAAAATTACATGTGAATCAAATTTTTGTTAGTACAGTTTTCATTTAAATGTTTGAAAGTGCCACTTCCAGCCATTTGAGTGTAGCTATGAGCAACTGGGGCTGCAGGTTTAGGCCAGTGTGGATCATGTTCTTGCTCTTCACAGTTACCAATTGGTCACCAAGACAGTGTCCTAAATAATCTTTCTGAGCCTGTAGTTAGCCATCTATTTAAAAAAAAAAAAAGAGGTGATGAGCCAGGTAGGATGGTACACACCTGTAATTCTAGTTACTTTGAAAACTGAGGCTGAATTGTAAATTTGAGGCCAGCCTTGGCAACTTAGACCCTGACTCAGATTAAAAAGGGGCTGCGGATGTAGCTCAGTAATAGAGTGCCCCTAGATTCTTCAGTTCCAAAAATAATTGATTAATTTAAAAAATGAAAGAGTTTAAGGCCAGGCTGGTTAACTTAGTGAGACCCTACCTCAAGATAAAAATAGGACTAAACATGTATTAAACATGTTTAATACATGTACTAAACATGCTGGTATAGTACTTGTCCAGTATGCACAAGTGTGTAGGGTTCAATTCCCCAGAACTGGAAAAAAAAAAAAAAAAAAAAAACAAATTGGAAAATAAATAAAAAGTATGATATTAGTCCATTCTTCAGGGAATGACTATGAGTCTTACATAAGAGTGTTATTTAAAAAAAAAAAAAAAAAAGTTAAGATTGAGCCAGATGTGGTGCACATCTATAATCCCAGCAACTTGGGAGACTGAGGCAGGAGGATTAAAAGTTTGAGGCTAGCCTCAGCAACTTAGTGAGACCCTGGCTCACTAGTTAAGCACCCCTGGATTCAATCCTCAGCACAAAAATAAATAAATAAATAAAGATTGTGTGCACTCAAATGTTAGCTATTTTTATCTGTGTGTAAGGTGAATTTTTTCCTTATTCTGTTGGTGCCTTGATTACTCAGAACTGCTACTCCTTTTGAGTGCCTGCTTTCCCCCATCTCTCTAACCTAGGTCTTTCTCTGACATTTTTCTGGAATTGGTTCCTTCCTTCTGTACCCCCAGTCACCTCTTACCCAGTTCAGGCATAAGGACCTTCACTAACTTCTATCCATTGTACCAGTAAGGACCCAGGTTATTTCCCCCACAGACCCACTTTCATTAGTTTCATCTTCAGAAAACAGATCTCGCTGTAGTGAAACTTGCTACTGGCAACACTTTGAGCTCTTTACTCATTCTCAGGCTTAGTTTCCTCTTCTACACAAGATGGGTGTTGTAAGGAATAACTGCAGTGATGTTTACGAAATGTGAACAGAGCAGTCTGAATATTTTTCTAGCCGGTGACTTGTTTCATTCTAAAGAGTTCATTAAAGAGACTGTGAATAATGAATGGTGTTGCAGGCCAGACTTTTCTTATATTTGGGATGACTAGATTGATAGGGCAAGTGTTTTTTGAGCTGTGGATCCTCCTTCAGAGGAGAATGAATTGCCAACCACCACCAGCACACCCGCCTGTCACATCCGCTGTTGAGCACCAAGACAGCTGCTACCTGACTGGATCACAGGATGTGTTTTGCTTCAGACCCTGGGCTTGAGTTTCCAGGGCTGCTGCTAAGGTTAGAAATCAACTGAGCGCTAGATGAAAATTGCCCACATCTTGACTTTAGGCGAATCTGCGGCGTTCAGCCCTGCTGTTTCTGGTGTTTTTGTGTTTTCAATAGAGGGGGTGGTGAGAAAAAAGGAAGAGAACCATGAATCACTGTACTGTGAATCAGAATGAGGACTTTTCATTCCTTAGAAAAGGAACATCAGGATGTATGATTTGTGCCTAATCCAGCCACTTCGTGGACTTGGGAGGGGTGCTATGTGATGCAAAACAGTAAACTTGTTGATTATTTCTCTGTAAGGAGGCAAACAGAGCACAAAAGAATGCTTACCAATAGTAGTTAATATGCACTGATAACTGAATGTACACTAGGCGATGGTAAGTACTTCAAATTCACTATCTCCTTGATCTTCACAGTATCCTGCTTACAGCTCCATTTTACAGTTGAGGAGGCTGAAGACCAGCCTGGTTAATAATTTGTTCGAGGTCTTGTGGCTATTGGGAAATGACGGAACAGCTTCAGCAGAACACCTACCCAAATTATGTGCTCTAGATTCTTACAACATACATTTTGCCAGTCTTTGCACATAGTCATATACTCATAAACTTTTGAGCGAATGCTGTTTTGAATGATTGATGGTTTATGAACATTTTGTAACATTTAGGATATAAGAATTTGCCCACAGTTTGGGGAAGTCTTATTAAAGGCGGTTAAATAAGGTCATGCGAAAAACATTCTGAAGCCTGATACTTTGTCTCAAGAGGATGAGCCACTGAAGAGCATTATGACTCTGGGTTTTCCTTGTGATCATTGAGTTCAAAGTGTGGCTGCAGACACATGTCTCCTCAGTAGATCCCTGTGACTGAATTGCATGTCCACATCTTCTGTGTTCTTGTGCCACATAATCAGTCACCTGGTGATCTTTCTGGGAAATCCTTCATAACATTTAGCCACTGCTTCTTGTGTCTCCCCACAGCACATCACAATTGAGGGACAGGCACTGGAGTGGTCCAGAGTTCCAGTTCTTTAGCCATCCTCCCCACAAGTCTCCCTTGGGCATGTTACCAAAGTTACCCTTTTTACCAATAGTGTCATGATGCTTCCCTTTGGAGACTGTTGTGAGAAGTAAATGATGTAGGATGTAGAAGCATTGTCCAGCCAGCACCTGCTAGCCAGTCAGTCAATATCAAGATGGGAAAGGAATAATAATAAAATACCTAAGAGCAATGTAACTGTCCGCCATTGTAGGAGGTGCGGTTGAGTGCAGACTATAGGTGTGATTTCCAGTACTTTGCATTATCTTCAGGGACCAGATCTTTTGAAGGATTGTTTCTTGAAGAACCCACAGGAAGCCACATCTAAATGATGGTTGCAAACTTGTATCTGCCTCAGGTCTGAGGGGCTCCTGATAACTGAAAACACTAGGATGGTTTAAGGAAACTCAGAAAAGAATACCCCAGTGACCTCACTAGAACTTTCTGTGGGATCCTGGCTGGACTGGATTGAAGGCAAAGTCCTCTCAAAGGAAGAGGGTTGGGAGATTAGACTCCGTGTGTTTTTGTGTTTTCAACATGTTAGAAGTGGAAGGAAATTTATTTAATACCCTCAGGCATGTTACTAGAGGTTTTTTGTTGTTGTTGTTGTTGTTGTTTTTTAACAAAGAGTGTTCTAATTCTTCCCTTGGAGAACTGTTCCTGGTTTCCTTAGAGAATTTTATTTATCCATTCATTCATTTTTTTTCTTAAATCCTGGAGCTTGAACCTGGGATATCATATATGCTGAACACGTACTCCACCACTGAACTACGCCGAGACCCTGGAAAGGAACTTAACTTCACATCATTTCATTTGCAGAAGTAGAAAAAGTATGTCAGCCATACTATATATAGCCAGTAAAATCATGTAACTAATACAGATTGATTAGGACAACCATTATCCTCTCTTCTTATAAGAGAACTTTGTATAGTCATATATTTGTTTACCTTGATACCCCCCCTCCCACACACACACTAAGACAAAAGAGAGAGTGTGTATCCACATGCACACTTGTGCTGGGGATTGGGCCTACCAAATTAATTGCTTAATTTTCTTTGATTAAACTAGGTAAATTGAGAACTTAAGATTATTTTTCAGGAGAAAAATCGATGAACAGTTTAAAATGAGTGATTTATTGTTAGGTTATTATCCTTTTGAGTTTTATTTCCAGATTTTTGGGGGGAGCAGGGCTGAACTGAAGAAGGGTGACAACATAAAGGTACATAGCTGCACTGGATTGTTGCCACTTTTAAAAAATTATAATTTCGGAGGTACCTTTTAGTGTCTTTGTATTTTTCAGTGTAAATTTTTGTGAGATGAGTCCACCAGTTGGGGATGGATTGTTTGGAGAAAGGGTATGCAGATGCTTAAGCCGTAGACTGCATCGTATATTCTGGAACCTAGAATTCCACCTGAGTCTGCTATTGCCTCTGAAATGCTCAGTTCCTGTGAGTCTCTGATTGAGAGCATCTCCCAGTACCTAGTGTTTTGGGTATACAGGTTGGTTATCTCTTACTTACAATGCTTGAGACTAAAAGTGTTTTAGATTTTGGATTTGCTTTTTAATTTTGAAGTATTTGCATATATTTGCACAGTGAGATAGTTTGGGACCTGTATCTAGACACAAAATTGACTGACTTTTCATATACATGTATACACATAGCCTGAAGATAATTTTATACAGTGTTGTTTTGTGTGCCTGTCCTTTGCAACCTGTCATATAAAGTTCAGGTTGAATTTTCCAATTACGGCATCATGTCAGTGTTCAAAAAATTTCAGATTTTGGAGCATTTAGAGTTTGAGGATTAGGGATGCTCAACACATATATAACTTAAACAACACATTCCTTAAACCCAAACCAAAACCTTGATCTGTTTCTTGGCCAAAGAAAGTATTATCTGCTCAGCACTGGGAGGAAGACAGTCACAGCTGCTAATGGCCTGTTGAGTCACAATGGTTTACTGGGAGACGGTATGTCCAGTGCCTAGCCCTACTGTAGTGCCCTGCTAAGGGGAAATCCCTGTGATTTCTGCCCTACACACTGACTTGAGCCCAACCCAATAGTAAGGTGTGGTTTTTATTGCAAAATACAAAACATTTATTTCCACCAAGAAGTCCCGCATGCATATCAAAGTCTGTTTGTCAGACATCATTCTCTCAATCTCCTGGTTCCCAATTAGTCTCTTCCCATCCAACCAGTCCCCAAACCTGGGAGGCTTCCTCAGTCTCCCCACCCCACAGTCCCGTGGTTTACATCTTAGATGTTGCCCTGACACCTTTTCCTCATGATCTCCAGCTTTACTGACTCAGTGGACTCAGGAGTCAAACTTGAAAGTCAACTCTTTCATTTACCAGCTGTGTGAGCCACCACGGGAAGTGGTGTTAGGAAACCCATTACTAACAGCGTTAGTTGTTCTGGTGTTGAGTCATGCACGGCCTACCACAGAGTTTCCCAGCCTTCAATCACCCCGTACCTCCTACATGTCGCTTGTTACCACCTGGTCTATAATTTACCTGATATTTCTAAATCAGTTCACTCCTTAACTTAAATTTGTTTTTAAAGTATCATTGTTACTATTCCAGCTAAATATCACTTGAGTTTGGGGCCTGCGGTGCCAGAATCAGTAGCTAGTGAGTGCTGGAGCATTGCTGGGGAGCTTTTGACCCCACAGGGTGTTCCTCACAGACTGAATCAGCTGATTGAGATTGAGGGTTGAAGAGGGAATCACCCATTCACGGTGATTCTGTTCTTTAAAGCTTCTGTCTTAGGCCACCTACAGTAATTGAGGATCATTTAGAAAAATACTAGTCTTAATACATCCTTTCTTCTAGACCTGTGGCCTGGAAGATGCTTAGAATACTTTAACCCCTAGTGGATTATGAAAATTTGAGTTATTGACTATTTCTCTTTTTACTTTGGCCAATAGGCAACTCAAATTCAAATTTCAATATAACTGAATGAGATATTATGGACTGCTTATTTTTATATCTGGATTTGTGTGTGTGTGTGTTGCTAGGGATTGAACCCAAGGCCTTCTGCATGTTTACATCCTGCTTTTGACTTTCGTTTGTTATGTACATTTTATGTGGTCTGGTTTTAAAGTAAGAATGTGTGTCTGTGGGCATGTGTATGCATGTACACTTACATGTGTATGTTTACAGGGTTTGATAAATTATATGAGCTATTCAACACTTTATTATAAAATAGGCTTTGTGTTAGATGATTTGTTCTGAGCATGTTTAAAGTATCATATTTCACTGCACAATACTCACAGATTTTATGCCAATTTTTTAAAGTGGGGTACAACCCTTATGTGAGGCTTTTTTTTTAAAAATTGTGCTGGTATTACTTGAAAATCATTTATTAAACTATCTTTGGTGCAAGATTAGGATGCACAGACTACTCGTGAATGTACATTTTGCAGTGGTGGTGATGCAGCAGAATATCATGGGCTAGGTAGGTGTATTGTATGTACTTCCAACACGTTATGTTCAAATTAAAATGGGTTTATTGGAAAGCAGTAGTGTATTGTAGAATGTCGTTGATTTATGAACACGTGTCAAAAAAAATCAAAATTTGAAGTTCAATTTCTGCTGAATGTGTGTCAGTTTCACACCATCCTAAAGTTGAAAAATCATACATTAGACCATCACAATCCAAGGACCATATGAATGTGTGTTTTCTTTAATGCACCCTGAATCCTTTGTGTACCAGATGGAGTATACATCAGTTGATTTGATATTTATCAATGATATTTTAGATGAGGAAAAGTACTCTGGTAAGTGGATGGCAGTCTTGTCTGGGTGGGTACCCTAGAGGGAGATTGGAAATGAGTGCTGCTCACTGCAGGAGGGGTGTCTCCACATGACTTTGGTCTTCTGAGCACCTGAGAAAAACTGAGGCAGGTGTAGAAGACCTTAGGCCAAAGTATAGAACATCAAGAAGATGGGGATTCTTTGGGAATTTCAGGCAAGGAGAGATCGGGGACAGTGAAGAAATTTCAGCTGTTTTTTTTATGAAGTAAAGTTGAACCTGAAGATATGTATGTAGGATTGTTGGTAATGTGAGGACATTAAATAGTGCCTGGAGCTGCGGCCCTTCAGAGAAATTTAGATATAAGCTCTTTTCCAAAAATAAAGCATGCCATGCTCTTACTGGAGACAGTGCTTCAACACCTAAGTATGTGTCCTTGATGTGTCCAGCTGTGGGTTGGGGACCAGAAGTCCCTTGTATCTCTTTGTAAAGCTGTAGTGATCAGCCCAAAGGCCTGAACTTGACTTCAGATATTAGCAGTGTACTATTTTAATCTCACTAATTGGAACAGGTGGCCTCTATTTGAGACTGAATCACTAGCTGGCATAGATTTTAATTTATCTAACAATATGAGGCCCATTCAGTAAGAGCTGTGTCTGTGGGCACCTCTCCTCTCCTCTCTGGGGTTGATTGTGTTCTTTGTATTGAGGCATGCAGCCTGGCACATGGGTGGGGTTTGGAAATAGTAGCCGAATGAGTCTGCTGGGAAACTGCACTGTGGGGCTCAGAAGCTGGAAAGCGGGTTCTGCTCTTGATCCATCTCAGTGCAGATTAATTCTTCTTAATTGTGGCACAAGATTCCAGCATATGGTGATTCCATCATTTATTTAACCATTTCCTTATAAAAGGACATATGGCTTCCAATCTTTGGTGATTACAGACACACCAGTGGCTTGGACATGCTTCTTTCTGCGCATATAAAGATATGCTAGTAAGCTAAATACCTCACAGTGGGATTGCTCAGCTAAGGGGCACATGCATTTTAAATTATGATATTGCCAAATTGAACACGGTACCTACTCTGTGTCAAAACACCAGGAGCTGGGGTACAGCAGTGAGCAAACTGGTGACAGTTTATGTAACTACCCGGAATGTGTGAACATGCCTCAACTCACATCCTTCCAGTGCAATGTTGATATTATCAAGATTTTTGATCCTTGCCAATCTGAGAGATGAAAACTGGTACCTCATTTTAATTTTTTTCCTCTTATAAATAAGGTTGATCATATTTTACATTTTTTACTTTGAAACATTTAAATATCAGGAAGTTGCAGAAAATAGTAGAAATGTCCCACGCACTCCTCAGCCAGCTTCTCCAGTAGTTATGTCTTATGGAATTATAATCCATTAATTGATCAGATTTTCTTATACTTAAAAAACAGTTTGTTGCCAGGTGCCGTGGTGCCATGGCATACACTTGTAATCCCAGAGGCTCGGGAGGCTGAGACAGGAGGATCCCAGTTCAAAGCCAGCCTCAGCAATAGCGCGGGGTCAAACAACTCAGTGAGACCCTATCTCTAAATAAAAATAGGGCTGGATTTTTAGTCAGAGGTCGAGTGCCCCAAGTTTAATCCCCAGTACCAAAACAAAACAAAACAAAAAAACAGTTTGTCAACTGTTTACATATTCTGGCCATTTATCTGTTGATCTCTTTAAAGATTTATGGCAGTTTTTCACTTATTAAACAAATTGCTTTGCATATACATGTTTCCCAATTTGTTTTTCCTGGATTATATTAATTTTCTACTATTGTGTAACAAATTACAAACTTAAAAAAAAAAAAAAGATAGCACCCATTCGTTATCTCAGTTTCCATGGGCCTAGAGACCAGTGGCAGCTTGCCTGCACCCTCTGTTAAGACGTTTGGCTCTGTTTCCAGCCTCCTTGGTGGATTACAGAATTACAGTAGGACTGAGGCTCTTATCCCCTTGTGGCTTCCCACCGTTCCCTGACACATGGTGCTCTGGAGAACATGGCAGTATGTTTCTTCAAGCCTGTGGGACAATAGTCACTGAGGCATTTTGTCTTTTACCCTTAGATCCTCTTTTTATAAAAGCTCACTTGCTTAGGTCAGACCCACCCAGCATGCTACCTTGATTAAAGTCAACTGATTAGGGGCCTTGATTATATCTGAAAAAAAATTTCAGCTTTGCCACATGAGATAACCTAGTCATGGGAATGAAATCCCATCGTGTTCACAAGTCTTGCTCCTACAAGGGGAATCCTAACATGGGGGCTGTCATAGAATTCTTCTGGTTGCTGGTGTCATTGTTTTGCTTGTGCTGAACATAGAGATTGCACATTAAAAGTATGAACATATATTAATGAGATTTCATCATGAAGAAATTTGAAGATGTTAATGATTATAGATTGTGTCATTCTTTCAGAGGCCTTTGTACTTTGAGATTCTTTTTAAAAAAACACACCCATGTTCTCCTAATATATTTTATGATTTTTATTTTTATGCTGGAACCAGTTAAAATTATTTGATTCCCTTTCAGATGTCTATGCAGTTATCCCAATATCATTTTTTGAATAGTTACCTGTCTTTAAAAATACTGCTGTCCACATGTATCTAGTTTTATTTTTATAAATGTTTGAGTTTTAAAACTAATGCGCTCAGAAGGTTGTGATCCTGGAGTGTCTATTCTGGATTGATAGCCTTCTTTCTCATGCGCCTGCCTCCTCCCCCCAGGATTTGATGTGAGTATTTTGAGAACTCCAGCTCTTATATTTAGAAATTTTCAAACAGGCCTGACTCCGATATCATTTACATTAAGGAAGAACAAAAGTGGAGGGGAGAAAGGATAATAAAGGGGCGTGTGTGTGTGTTTAAGTTTTCCTTTTAGTTCTCTTTTGAATGAAATGTCACCTCTCAACAAATTCTGTTTAACATTATAAAATCCTGTCCTTTAAGCTGGCTGTGGTGGCATGCACCTGGCATCCCAGCTACTCAGGAGGCTGAGGCAGGAGGATCACTTGAGCCCAGGAGTTAGAGACCAGTCTGGGAAACATAGCTGTCTTTTAAATGATAATAGAATAATCCTGACCTCCCATCATTCAAAAATCGGCTACCACATAAAGAATGTGCATTGTTTTCCAAACCACCATTGCTTCTCTAAAGAATTGGTGGCTTACCATCTCAGCTGGGGAGAAAGAAGGGCAGAAACCCAGCCTAACTGCTGCTTTGTCAGGCTCATTTTCTCATTTGGTAAGTGTATGTAGGATCCTTGAGTTGGGCCCTGTACTGAGAAATTTTAAGGTGATTTGTCATTTTTCTTTTCTTTTAAAATATATTTTGTTTTTAGTTGTGGATGGACACAGCTTTATTTATTTATTTTTATGTGGTGCTGAAGCTCAAACCCAGTGCCCCAGACTTTCGAGGCAGGTGCTCTACCACTGAGCTACAGCCCCAGCCCACAGTGATTTGTCATTTCTGTTAGGATACAAATACCACAAAATTTCGGGTTTGGAGGGAGGAAGCTGTTTCTTTATCTGGCTCATTAGTCTAACTTGTATGTTACCCCTGTGCCTTGTTAATAGCTACTTAGGGGTGGCTCTGTGCACCTTTGATAATTACTGAACCACCCAGCTGCCCTTATCTCTGCGTCTGACACAGAGGGAAGCTAAAGCTGTTTGTTGGCTGTGCTAACACTTAACATTTCATAACCTTACCCAGGAGCATATTCAGGGTGGAGTGAACGTGCTTTTATTACATGTGCTTTTGTTTACAAACAGCACTGTGCCTATAAAAGCCTCCTGACCTAAGCAAATTATCAGGTAATATTTGTTGTGTAGAGTCCGCCAAAGCTTACCTCATGTGCAGGCAGTTTAGAAGCACTCCCTGAGTTGGCGTCTCTTGGGCGTTGGGGCACCAGAGGACAAGCCAGGGTCTTCATTCAGCTGGCTCCTGTGTGCCCTCCCAGTAGCAGTGGGGATGCTCACACAGGTGGTTAACTGCGCTCCTAGAAGTACTCTAACCTTTGGGTGGGTGGAGGACATTAAACCACTGCTGAGAAACTTGACCAGCAGTCTGGCCATTTAAAATGGGCCTAAAGCAAGAAAGTTGTTGAAGACATTAAGCTCTGATTTTTAAAGACTTAAAACAAGATCTGGAGCCTTGCTGTGTAAGGCGAGTTTTGCACCATGAGTCCAGGGCTCCCAACATTCTTTTGAAACTTTTTATTTCTTCAGGAAATGAATATAATAAACTTGTGTTCTTGTGACTTTCCTTAAATCCTTAGTTTTAGAATAAGTTGTATGTTTGGGGTCATTTTAATGGTAACCGATTGATAAATAAGAATAATATATATACTGTTGAAAGACAAAGAGATACTAATTCTGGATACAAAGGTATTTTATGTTTTCTGATACTTTGGACATTGCAGAAATCAGCTACTTTGTTAGTAATTCATTCTTTAAAATAATTGCTTCTTAATTTATTTACTCAGCCGCCTGAAATGAGCCTGATGGTTTTTCTAGGGCAATTAACTTATTAAACTCTCAGTGGATTTTAATTTTCTTATGTTTATGAATACTTTGGTTGTTGAATTTAAAGTTGATATTAATGACCTCTGGACATAAATGCAGTGACATCAGATTCCAGAATTATAAGGTAAGGTAGAGGCCCTTGAGAAATAGCAGCTGTTTCACAAAGAGGACAATGTTCTGAGCCTGCAGAAAATCCATGTCAAAGCAGAGCCAAGTGGTTCTGATTAAATATAGGAAGTAGACAAATTTATGTTTAGTTACTAAATCTTAAATCTTCCACATATGGAAAAAAGGCATTTTAAAAACAGTGAGACCCATATTCTTGCCTCCCCGAGTCAACAGATGTTGTTAGCCTTTTGACTTGTCTGCATCTGATTTCAGTTACTTGTTTGTAAGAAGTAAATGGTCCCAAGTACAGTTACATGGGTGCATCTTCCTTCCTACTTCCTCGGAGATCTCTCTGACCTGAAGTTGTTAGGTGTTGTTTCTTTATGTGTTTTTACATCTTGAGTGAATTAATAAGCGAAATGTTGTTTCTTGGGTTAAAATTTTGCATAAATGACATCTCTTGTAACTTGCTATTTTTTCAACATGGTACCTTCATTCCCTGAACCAGTGTGTTTATACAGCCCTTCTTCTCCTTTTTTTTTTTTTTCCTGGTGGTATTGGGGATTGAATTCAGGGGCCTCTACCACTGAGCCACATCCCCAGATCCCCCCTGTACCCCTCCCCCCTTTTTAGTTGTAGTTGGACACAATACCTTTTTTTTTTTTAATGTGGTGGTGCTGGGGATTGAACCCAGGGCCTCGCACAAGCTAGGCAAATGCTCTACCACTGAGCCACAACCCAAGCCCCTCCCCAGCCCTTTTTAATTTTTTTATTTTGAGACAAGGTCTTGCTGAGTTGCCTTGAAATTAATGATTCTTCTGCCTCAGCCTCCTGAGTAGCCAGGTGTCTGCCACTGCCTGCTCCCAGCTCCCAGCTCCAATGCACTTTAAGAGAACTGAAGTGTGCATGTATGGACAGAGATTAAAAATGACTGAAATCCCATACTTCATGTGTGGTTGCATTTGTTTTTCTTATGTGATTACAGCAGCGTTATGGAAAGTTTAGAGTATCAACTTATAATCTTGTTAGTTTTTTTTTAAATTTTTTTAGTTCTACATGGACACGATATCTTTATTTTGTTTGTTTATTTTTATTTTTTTAATGTGGTGCTTAGGCTCAAATTCAGTGCCTCACATGTGCAAGGCAAGTGCTCTGCCACCGAGCCACAACCCCAGCCCCTCTTGTTAGTTTTAAAATGTTTTATTACTTCAAAATACAGAAGGCATAACATTAAATATTCTTACCTATACTGCGTGAGGTCAGAGCTGGTATTTTGTGTTAACCTTGTGAGTTAGTTCACTAGACCTTCTCTAACAAAATACCACAGACTGGGTTGCTTAAACAAAATTTCTTTGTATATTTCTAGAGGCTGAAAGTCTAAGATCAAGGTGTTGGCAGGTCGTTTCCTCTGAGGACCACGAGGTCCTAGGCCTCCTATGCTGTGGTCCACCTTCTTTTCTCTGTCTTCACATCAACTTCCCTTTCTGTCTGTATCCACATATCCTCCTTTCAGAAGGATGCTGGTCATACTGATTGAGGCCCACCCTAATTATCTCATTTTAACGTAATTACCTCTTTAAAGACTTTATCTTGAAATATAGTTAAATTCCAAGGTACTGAGGTTAGGACTTCAGCATGATTTTTTTTTTTTTTTTTTTTTAAGGAGGACACAGCTCAGCCCTTAACTCCTAGGGTCTGTGGATTTTATCTGTGACACATAGATGTGCATATTTTTAGGGAAAAATTCCCCAACTTCCTTTGGAATGATTTTCCATGGTGGCAGATGACCATTAAAAATAATAATAATAATAAAGAACCAATGGTCAGCTGTAAGCTCTGGTTTCAAAATTATAACCATCAACGTCATACATTTGTTGACATGTCAAGAGGTCATGCTTTTATGTTGATTGAAAAAGCATACAAAATATCATACACCAAGTACCATTTTTGCTTAAAATTATGGAATCTGCATAACAGAACATTAGGAAAGCTGGCGAAGATGAGTAGGTATTTTGCACTAGTGCTATGACAAGGCTTTAAAACAATCCTCACCACAGTATCAGGAAGTGTATAAAATTATACTCATGTTGTGAATGAGGAACTAAGGCTCATACAGAGATCAGCTGTCATGTCCAGGATCATACCGCTAAGTGTAAAGGCTGGAACTTAGTAAACCCAGGTAGATCCACATTCCTGAGCCTTTGACCCCAACCAGTAGGTGGAACTGCCCAAAGTCAGAACGGGTAGCAGATACTGTTTACCTCTGCTGGGTGTTTTATTTTCCTCTTGTATCTTCTAAAATAAGTAGGTTTTATAATTCATGGTAGTTAAATGAGAACATGTATAACTTTAAAAAAATTTTTTTTAGTTGTGGATGCTCACAATATCTTTATTTTTATTTATCTATTTTTTTTTATGCAGTGCTGATTAAACCCAGGGCCTCATGCATATGAGGCAAGCGCTCTACCACTGAGCCACAACCCCAGCCCAAGAACATGTATAACTTTTTATAAGAACTTTTAACAAAGAGTGGTAATGGTGGTTAAATAGGCAGGTCTCCATGTGACCCTATACCTTTAGATGAGCAGCCTTTGTCCCGAGAAAGAGAGAATAACTCACATGAATAAATTTAGTCTGATTTATTCATCACTGAGCTCCTCACCTGGGTCAGTGGTCAAGATTGGTGACCACAAGATGGGAGCTAGTGGCAGCGCCAGGTTGTGGGTAACCCAAGATCACTCTCCAGAACAGGGCCTAGAATTCTTCCCTGGCTTTCTTCCAAGACAGGGCTGACTTGAGGCAGGCTAGGCCTAGTCAAAGAATGTGGGAGAAAATATAAAAGAGAGTGGCACTGTCCCACAGTTCCCTTCAGTGTCCTCAGGGCATCCCCAGGTGCTCAGCACTGTGCTAGGCCTGAGTAGGTACTCAGACAAGGGCAGGTCTGCGATGGATCATGGTGCTGCAGGGTGGCAGGGACTGTTCTCCAGGGAGCCCTGGCTTCACAGGGTCCCCTTTAGGAGAACAGACCCAAATCTACCCTGAGAGGTTCTGGACCTGATGAGTGGGTGTCAGCTATTAAGTCTTCCCAGCCCACCCTCCTGCAGGAGTGTCTCCTGTGGTTTGTAGGGCATTTGTAGGAGAAGAGAACAGACGGTACCCATGTTCAAGGGTTTGGTTCACCTCTGATTAGCCAGCCCTGTGATGTGTATTTTGTGTGTGTGTGTGTGTGTGTGTGTGCGTGTGTGTGTGTGTGTGTGTGTGTGTGTGTGTATGTATTATCCTTCTGCAAAGGAAATACTAAATATCCTGCGTGTTGCAGATAGATTCTTTGATTTTACTCAGATAGAAGATGTGCACAAAAGGGAGGAACAGGGATGTTAATTGTCATGGCAACCAGCAGGTTTTTATAGTGGAACACTGCCTTTGTAACCCAAATCCGTCACCTTTTTGCAAACTGCAGAACACAGACTGATACAAACTCAAATTATAGTAGCATTTTTCGTGGTGGTGGGGTGTGGGGTGGGATTTGCTTTTTGGATTTTATAGTGATTTCAATCCCTTCAAAGAATTTCAGAACCAAAAAGCACCCTTTGAGTGCCCTAGAATTTTACAAAAGTCGGGCACTAAAACTTTCCCATTACTGTTATTTGTCACTCCCATTTCCCACCACCACCACCAACAACAACAATCTGATCTATAAGAGACATAGAATGAAGTTGAGTATGGAGTTTGGCAGGCATTGAACATTCTGTGGCACAGGCTCCTCCTTGGGAAAGTATTCAGTCTCCCATCTTTCGCCTGTTTTTCTTTTTGATCTGGTGCAGTCTTATGCTTGTTTCTTCAACATCCATCAAGTGAGATGCTCAGGGTATCTCATTCCTGCAACCTATGTAGACAAGTTCACAGCCCACTCTGAGCTGCCTAAGACCTCCTGGAGAATTGAACCCTTGTGGAAACCCTTGGTAGCTCTGGTGAGGTTTCACTGGGGGTACAAAAGGCAGAAAAAGAGCCTTCACGTGAATAGGTGGAGCTTAGCTAGGGAAAACAGAGACCTCTTTGAGTGCTTAAGCAGTGTTTTTTAATGATGAGAACTTTGATCAGAAAAGTCAAAAACAGTCTGCTCATTACTGCCCCTAATATCTTGGCCTGGAGACTCCTTCCCTGGACCACACCTGGAGCTTGCTTGCTCTGGGGCTATTGGCCCCAGTGGAAGAGAAGACAGTGAGTGCTTCCTTGGAGAGTAAATACTGAGATTGGTGCGTGCATGTCCCCAGCATGTGGCATGGAAAAGGAATCTCTCAGGCACTCTTTCCTGGCACTGAATTGAAGAATGAACTCCTTTTGGCCTCTTAGATTGGCTTCTTGTCCCTCCCCACCACCAAATTGTCCCCTTTTCACCCATCTTTATCCCAAGTCAAGGAGCGTGGTATGTGGGGTTGTCAAGCTAGAATTCTTTCGTGCAGCACACTGAGGCTCATGCTTGTAACTCATGAGCTCAGCTTCCAGCCTCATTCAGCACATTCATTTAGTAAGCATTGAGCACCTGCTATGTGCCAGACATTCCAAGGGATAAAACAAAAATTCTTGCTGTAGTTGGGCCTTATTCTAGTAGTGCAAGGCAGACAATGCAGAGTTATAGATAAAATGCCCCGCATGTTAAGTGGAAGTCAGTGCATTATTGAAAAAGCAAAGTTGGGAAGAGGACTGGGAGGCTCACACAGTTTTAAATAGACTGTTTAGGTCAGCTTTTTCATGGCTGTGACTAAAGTATCTGACCAAAACAATTTTAAGAGGAAAAGTTTATTTGAGGGCTCACAGTTTAGTCAGATGTCTTAGTCCATAGAAGCCGGCTCTGTTCCTTAGGGCTTGAGGTGAGGCAGAGCATCATGGCAGAAGAGCGTGGCAGAGGCAAGCAGCCCTGATCACTTGGTGATCAGAAAGCAGAGAGAGACTCCACTCACCAGATATAAAATATATATATACCCCATAGCCACACCCCCCTGCCTCCAGCTGCCTCGCAGTTAATCCCATGGGGGTGGGGCAGTGGTTTAATTCACTGATTAGATTAAGGTTAGAGCCCAATCATTTCTCCTCCAAACCTTCTTGCATTGTCTCACATGTGAGCTTTTGGGGGACAGCTCACATCCAAACCAAAGACTCAGGGAAAACTCCTCTCAGAGATGACATAGTGGGAAGACCCTTTGAAGTAAGCTGTGCAGCTACCTAAGGGAAGAGTGGTCCAGGAAGGAAATAGCAGATGTAGACACATCCCCAGGCAAGAGAGAACCTGCAGTGCTTGAGGCTCATCAGGAGGCTGTGGCTGGAGTGAGGAGGAGAACCCGGGGCCTTAGAGGTATGGGAAGGCCAGTGTATGGGCCAACACATGGACGTCCTTGATTGATGGATTACACAGAGAGTACAGATGGGCATGCTGGCCCAGAGAGACCCATGGGGAGTGACAACAGTGGCTTGGACTAGAATGATAACCATGGAGGTGATAAGTGCTCAGATCTCCTAAATTCAGGCTGCATGACAGCCCTCCTTCAAAGTGCTGAGAGTTCTGCATGGTAAAGTGAGGCGGCAGTGTAGTGCTAGGGCTTTGGGGACAACAGGCCTGGTTTTTAAACCTTGGTTATTCCTCTGACAAGCTGTGTGAAGTCATCTTAGCCAACTTGCCCAAGCCATTTGAGCGTCACACTCCTCGTGTTAAACAATAAAAATAATTCTTTCCTTAAAAGGGTGCTGGAGGCTTATGTAAGATAATGTACACAGAGGCCTCTCCTGATTCCCTTTCTCAACTTACAGCCAGGTTGGGAGCTTCTCCACCCATCCTGCACCTAATCTATTGAGAGCCTTTGCATCCTAGTAACTTGTGGTTTGCTCACTGCCTGTACCCAGAGGTGGGTAGGGGTCATCTCTCCAGTGCTTGGCACACAATGCAAAATAAATGTTTGGATGGGCAGAGAAATGAGGGAGGAAGCAAGGAAGGAAAGACTGTATTACGAATTTCCTGGGCTGGGGATTGTAGTCCGTGTACCTAGCATGTGTGCGGCACTAGGTTCTATCCTCAGCACCACATAAGAATAAATTTAAAAGGTATTGTGTTCATCTACAACTAAAAAAATGTTAACTGTAAAAAAAATTTTCATGCATAGATATTAATATAATATTTGAGTTCACACATTACAGCAAGACAGCAGGATTTTTCCTTACAGAGTTCAATGTTTAAGTACATCAAACTGATTAGTAAAGGCCTTGGCTACGTTTTTTATTTAAATAAGTCTAATTAGGGAAGGCATGTACTCTTATTTCCATATTTTAAAATTTATCTTCTCCCTGCTTCTGGCTTATAGAAAAATGTTCGTTTCTTAGATGCTAATTGATGTTTTTACTTAAGATGTTCTTCAAGAATAAAGATTTTGGGGCCTGGGGTTGTGGCTCAGAGGTAGACCACTCACCTAGCATGCATCAGGTACTGGGTTCGATCCTCAGCACCACATGAAAATAAAATATTGTGTCCAATTATAACCAAAAAATATATTTTTTTTAAAAAAAAAGAATAAAGATTTGTTTTAGCATATTTCATCAGCCTTCTAAGGATATTTTTTTTCCTTAGCACTTTGTGCTGAAAAATGTCAAACAAAAACAGAATACAAAGGTAATAATTTAAGTCAGCACTAACTGAAGTTCCTGGTGATCAGAAGCACTCCTCACACTGTCAGAACAGCAATGACCACTGCTGTTTCAGCTGAGTTTGGAGTACTTTATTATTTATTGGCTGATAGAAAGGCTCAAACCTAGAATTGTGTCAGAAAAATTCTATATGTGACACCTTTGTTCCCTCTGAGACCCTTTGCTCTTTATCAGAACTGAAGTGTCATTTAGAGTTAAAGCCAGTGTTATAGATTAACTTGTGTCCCCCAAGAAGACATGTTGAAGTCCTGGCCCCCAGCACCTCACAGTGTGACCTTATCTGGAAGCAGAGGTAATCCAGTTAAACTTGTTAGGGTAAACCCTCATCCAGTATGACGGGGGTCCTTATAAAAGGGGGGAATTTGGACATTGAGATGGGCACACAGAGGGAAGATGATGGGCAGATGCAGGACTGAGAAGACCGAGGGTTGGAGGGTGTGTCTGCCAGCCTAGGAGTGTGAGAAGCTGCCAGAAGCGGAGAGGCATGGAATGTTTATTTCCCTAGCATCTTCAGAGGCAGAATGGCCCTGCATACTCCTTGATTGCAGGCTTCCAACCCCCAGAACTGTAAGGTACTGAATTTCTGTTGTTTTAAACCACTCAGCTCATGGTTCCCTAAGTTATGGGAGCCCTAAGAAATAATGCAGTCAACTAAGGTATTTCCTTATCGACCTGCACTGACTACATACTACATACCTGGCTCCAGCAGAGGTAGGAATCCAGGAGGCCCAGGACAATTCTTGGCCAGCAAATGGTTATCTCTGTGATTATTGAAAATGCAGTTATATTCTTTACTATCTAAGTAAATGCAGCATTTCTGAGTATTTCTAAGTAGCAAACTCATGGAACCCCAGAAACAAGTTCATGGACCCAGTTTGCAAAACAGGTGTAAGAATAAGAGAAACATCTCCAACTTCAGCTCCGAGTTCATATTCTGTCTCTGCCACTTTGCAGCTTTGCAACCATGGTTACCCTGTGTACTCTTTCCGGCCCTGTTTCTGCACCTGGTTGATGAATATCTGCCTACCCCACCCCCTGTGGATTGTTTTGAGAGTTGGAAATAGTGAAATGCTCTAGCGTCATGCCTTGCACAGGCCAGGTATTCAGGAACTGATTGAACCACAAAGCCTGGGGTGAGAAGGAAGACCAGAAGGAGCTGGGTACCCACTGGCAGACAGAGGGGTCTGACTCCTCCTTGTGGTCTTTACCTGAGAGGTTTTCACCAAGTGGTTTTCCCCTCCAATGGAAAGTCACAGATTTCTCCACTGGGTGCAGTGGTGCACACCTGTAATCCCAGTGGTGACTCAGGAGGCTAAGGCAGGAGGATTGAAGTTTCAAGGCCAGCCCAAGCAACTTAACAAGGCCCTAAGCACCTTAGTGAGACTCTGTCACTAAATAAAAAATAAAAAGGGCTTGGGATTTGCTGAGTGGTAGAGCACCTCAGATTCAATCCTTGGTAAAAAGAAAAAGTCTCAGATTCCCTTGTGTAAGGGAGAAGACAATGTATGGTTCAGGCATTAGCCTTGTTTGCTTAGCAAAGGAATGGAGACCCCCCCAGAGGCTACAAAGTCACATGTCCAGGGTTGGCTGGTCTTGGCATTTAGGCTGTTTGATTTTGTTATGTTTTCCTTTAAAAATTTTTGTTATTGAAATGTAATTTATATACCATACACTTTGCTCATTTAAAGTACATCATGATGTGTTTTTAATATATTCACAAAGTTGTATAATCACTGCCACAAGCAATATTTTAGAAAATTTTCATCACCTCAAAAAGATACCCATTAGTAATTATGCTCCATTCCCCAACCTCAAAACCCCACGCCTAGGCAACCATCAATCTACTTGTGTCTCTATGGAGTTGCCTATTCTGTACATTTTTCCATAAAAGGAGTCACATTATGTGGTCTTTCAGTTAGTATGTTTTCCAGGTTAATCCATGTTGTAGCATGAATCAGTACTTTGTTTTTATGACTGAATAATATGTATCATATGGATATAGTACCATATTTTATCAGTTGATGGACATTGGAACTGCTTCTACTCTTGGGCTATTAACAATGCTACAGTGAACATTGGATACAGATTTTTGTGCGGGTATGTCTATCTTGAGTATATAACTAGGAATAGAATTGCTGGGTCATATACTAATTTTGTTCACCCTTTTAAGGAATTGCTGGTGTTTTTCAAAGTGATTGTATCAATTTACATTCTCACCAGGAGTATATGAGTGTTCCAGTTTCTCCACGTCCTCACCAGGACTTACTATCTTTTTTTTATTATTATTATTATAACCATCCCAGTGGGTGTGAAGTGGTACTGTATTGCAGTTTTGTGTTGTTTTTGAAAATTTCTTTTTGCTGCATTCATTATATGGTAACTAGGTAAAATATCAACTGAGAGACTGGTGTAATTAATAATATAACTTCAAAATTCCATGCTTTGCCACATGACTTCTTACTAGTCATTTCTAAATGCAGTTTGTACAGAACTGGGTCAGAATAACATAAAGAGCCTGCATAGCTCAACTCTTGTACTCAATGTTGCTATCAGACAAGAGCAAGCACATAGAGCTTCCTGTTCTCCCTACCACGTGGTCCAGGACTGGAAGGCTTTAGGCAGTGGCCACCCTCCAGAAGGGTGCAACAGGGTCGCAGTCAAATGGAGGGGGCATTTCTCATGATTCTCCCAAGGGGTAGCTGCTGCTGTTTTGTAAGTGTGGTAACTGTTAAGATGAGTATAGCTAGAACTAGCCCTTGTGCCAGTGAAAACAGACCGCGTGCCCTCTTTACAGACAGGTTTACAAGCCTGTGAATTCTCTCATAAAGAACAAGAAGCCTAACAAAATGCATAGCACCTGTGAGACCAGAAATAAATGCTGGCAATGAATGAATCGGTCTGCCTGTGGAGCCAGACACCATCGTAGCACACACAGAAGCCCGAGCAAGCTACTTACAGTTCTGTGAGCCTTGGTCCCTTATTGGCAGGACAGAGATGGAAATGCCTGTGTTGCAGGGTTATGATTGTGATTTAGAAATGCCTGGCTCATGGTAGGCACTCAACAAATATTAATTCTCTTTCCTTAAATAGCTCTGTTATTAGTCTTGGATATTTTTCTCTATAGATTTAGTCCAGTTCTAGATATGGCAGAACACAGGATTGATTGTATTGTTTAGAATATCTTTTCTTTACAGGGAAATAATGAGCTCTTGGCAAAAATTAAGTACTGGTAGAAATGAATATTACAATTTGGTAGCTGCTGATTGACACATGTTTGCTAAACAGCTACTTAAATTTCAGAAAGCTTGCCTAGAAGAAAGGAAAAAAAAAATGGAAGAAATTCCAAGATCGTTTTTACCCTCTTTGTCAGATATTTAACAATTTGTCTTCTTTGTAAAGTCCCAGAGGAAAAATTTTTAGAAAACATTAGCTGCCTTTGGCTCAAGAGTTCAGATCAGCCTGCATGAAAACTTAAATGTCAGTGCATATATGAAGATGTTGGATCATCTTTACCTTAGTTTTTTTTTTGTTGTTGTTGTTCGTTTTTAAGAAAAAAACTGATCTTTTGGTCACTTGGTCTTTTTTTAGACCCGCAGGGAAGTCATAGTAACAGGCTTCATGTCTGATTGGGTTCCATGGCAACAAAGGGTTGTGACTCTATTAAAGGAGAGTCGAGCATGCCAGGAAAGATAAAAATCAGAGTGTGGAAAATGTCTGATCAGAGCGTGTGTTTTTTGGACTACATGCCATAGAACGGAAAGGTTTCCCCAATTGGCATCAGTCTCCATTACAAATTTGAATCCAATTGGGTTATCATTAAGGTCACAGGGAGCAATGCTTATTTCTTAAAAAAAAAAAAAAAAAGCACCTTTGCTTTTATTCATTCATTCTTTTTTTATATCTTGGTATATTTTAAAAATCAAAACAGTAATGTTAAGAACCTAAGGGGAGAGAATTCTGATTTTAAAGTTAGAAAAGAAATATAGCACATCTTTTGTGAAACTGATCACAGCTGTAAATTGTGAGACCGTGTGGGAGGGCCAATTAGAAGCAATTATAACTGGATTGAGCTCTTCCTGAGTCAAAGCTCTCCGTGTGCTTTCCAAGCTGCAGGGGGTGCTTCCCGTCCTGGTGCAGAGACACTGGGTCCAGGGTAAGGGTGTAGAGTCTCTATGGGAGCCACTCTTGTCTATCTCCCCACTACAAGGTACAGGTTATTGCTGGTCCTGAACTGTGAGGTTATTAGAGTTCTTTTGCTGAAGGTACTAATATTTGACCAGCAAAATGATAAGAATTTGGAGTCATCCTGTGCTCCTGCTTCAGCCAGGTTGTATTTGTGTGGGGCTGGGATTACTTTTCTGTGCATTTATGTGTTTCTCCTCATACTGACACTGAAAGTGAAAGAACTTGGAAGGAAACATTGCTGTTGGACAGCTTCACCATGTCAATCATCCTTTAAACCAGTGGCACGTTCTGACATGTACCTTGGTCTCAGACCTGGTTAGTCACTTACTTATGACCTCATCGTGGTGAATCAGAAACTTGACAGATACTCTGGCTTTCATGATTAAACATAACGCCAGCAGTATTGGTCTAAGAGGAAAGAATTAGCTCACCGCAACCTTTCAGGTCTTCCAGCTATGGTTAATCAGATGTAAATCCTTGGGGGAATTACCTAACTCTTTAGGCCTAGATTTCCTTATCTTAAAAAGAGAAGTTTGACTTGAACTGGTGTTTCCCAGACTCCCCCATATTTAAGAATAACCAGAGTAACCAGAGGCCCTGGTTTGAGAGACAAAATTTTTTATTAGAGATTCTATTCCCTAGGTCTGGAGTGGGCTGAGGATAGTAGGCACCTGTGGTGACCTTAGAATTGGATGTTCAGGAAATACCAGTTTCACATTTCACTTGGGTGTAAGAACAGGGTAGAGGTGGAGAAGAGAGGCTGTCAAACACAGATTCCCATGTCCTACACTGTTGATCTAGGCTGGAAGGTGAGGAACCTACAACTTGAGAAACGCCTTCACTGTTCAAGCTCCCTCTCAGCCCCAAAGATGACTGTCCCACATCCTGCCTCTTGCTTCCTCTATGGAGCCAAAAGAATATAATGAAGGGAGAACTAGTGGGTTTGCTTATCCAAACACCACATCAGTGATCAAACCTCACATCAGTGATCAAAAAAAAAAAATTTTTTTTTTTTTTTTTTTTTTAAATCTTGGCAAAGTATAGTAGTGAACACCTTTGTAAGTTGATGCTGTGTGATATTGTTTCCTTGAATCCCTGGGTTGGATCCAAAGGTTCAGTAACTCCTACACAGGGCTTAGGCACCCATATTTTTGTTTTGTTTATAATCTGAATGGGTTTATAGGGTTTTGGGGGGTTTTTTTTAATCCTAAATTTTAAGGTGAAACTTTAAAAACTCACTCCATCCTGATCTCATGAGAAAAACCATCTTTAAGTCTAGACACATATTCTGCACAAGGGAGATGGCTAAATAGGCCCCTGGATTATAAAACAGTTCATAGCTGTAGATCCAGGGCCTTAGAGAAAACTCTGATTTTTTGAGAGTCTGAGTTTAATGATTAATGAGTGTATTTTAATGAGTGTAAAATAATGTGTATTTTAATGTGTATCTGCTCTAGAGTTTATTTGTGCCTATTTTTTCCTATTTCTTGTTTAAGATTAAATAACATTGTTAAGTGAAGTATTTTAATAGATAATCTGGGGGCTAGGGTTGTGGCTCAGCAGAAGAGCATGTGTGAGGCCCTGGGTTTGATCCTCAGCACCACATAAAAATAAATAAATTAAAATAAAGGTAAAAAAATAGATAATCTGCATCAATTTAAATTATGAATATTCACTTTTTTCTAAATGTTTCTAAAAAATGTTAGTTCATGGGGGAAAAATTCTGTAGTATTAAGGATTTTAAGTGAAATATAAAGTTGTTCTTTCCAGCTTTTTATAATGTATGTATTTATTGTTTGTTTAACCAGTCCTCTCTTGATATATGTATAGTTTAAGTTCCCTCGGGGATTTTTTTACCCACATGTTTGTTTTTCTTTATAATACTGTATTTAAAGTTTTTCTATATCTTTTTCCTATAGCCGCATAGGATACATTTTTTTGTTTTTTTAATGCAGTGCCTGGCATTGAACCCAGGGTCTTGCACATGCTAGGCAAGTGCTCTATCATTGAGCTATATATAGTTCAAGTCCCCCATAGATGTATAAATTTCTAAAAGCATAATTATTGGGTCTTTAAGGGATAGATAGAAACACATTGTCCTCCCAAAGCTTGCACCAATGTGCTGGGGAAATCTTTCACTTTCTGATAGCTTCCCTGGTTCAGCTGATGCTGATGGAGAAGGCAGACAGGTACCTATCCCTGTCTACTTACATAAGACCTGGGACCCATTTAAGGACCTCTGGCTAATAGAATTAAGTGAATTACCTGTGAGAAAGAGAAGAAAGAATTTAAAATATTTTAAATGTTCAAAGGGAGATGGGGGAGGGGGGGTAGATAATGACTTGGTAGAATTTGCAAGGAAAATGCTTTAGGGTCACAGAGGTCACAGATCCTAGTCTCAGTTCTGAAGAAAGTAAGACCTAAACTGGATTCTGAAGAAAGAGAGAACATCCTGGAGTATAATATGATAGTGAGAATATTGTGCTCTGAATTATGCTGAACTGTTTCCCAGATGTGACCCAATCCTTTATTAGAAGCCACTGGGCTATTTTGGGTGAGGCATTTTAGTAATGACATGCTCTTCATTTTAAACATCTTAATGTGAGTCATGGTTTATTACCTTTGTGTGTGTGTGTGTGTGTGTGTGTGTGTGTATTTATTTCAAAGTAATGTCTAAGTTGAAAGAATTATAACTCAGTAGTCTGTCATTCAGGCTGCATGCATCACCTTGGTATCCAAGGAATAACTAATGCAGACCAGATGCCTGGTCTTATGGGAATGTTGCTGGCTTAGTGACAGATACCATCTAATCTAATCATTTATCTGCCTTCATTTTGTCCCCTAATGGCAACAGAAGAGACAAGGATTTTGTGGACACAAAAACGTTTGTTATTCAAATCTGGAAAGTTTAGGTCTTTTGAAAGCAGGGAAGAATTCCACCATAGCATGGGGCAGTCAAAATCTTAGGGATTGGTTGAAAGAGGTGGACAGGTATATTGTGAGTTTAAGGGGAACTACCCAGAGTCCAGAACAATCTGGGAACAGCAGGGACCTCAAGTTAGGACCACACGTGTGAGGTGAACGGTGCATATTTTTCCTTGATGCTTAGGGACTAAAGTGCCCTCACACTAGTCATGTTTGAGCCCCATTACATGTGGCCAGGAGTAAGAGAAGTTCCAAAAACCAAAAGCTGCAAATTGAATTATTCTCCACATCTAATCCAAATTAGTTACATGAGCCAAATGATTAGGGACCTTGGAGGCAAGTGTCAATAGTTTCGTATTAGAAACTTGGGTGGATTTTTTTTTTTTTTTTGAGATTTATAACCAAGATGTAAAATTAAAAGTAGGTGAAAGAATGTGAATTTATGAAGCTACCATGGAAGGATCAAGAAGGAAGAGGTAATTGTTCATGTGTTTTAGCAAGTAAGTTGGAGATAAAATATAATTTCCAATCTCCAAGACAAGTTCAGATTAGTAAAACATCCATAAAGTAGGCAGTACAAGTTGGAGTCCAAATTTGAAGACAAAATTGAATTATGTAGGACATTAACAGATTGGCTTTTAAATTTTAATGTATAGATCTCTGTGACTTTTGAGGGGTTTTCATCCTAGTAAACCCATCCTAAGTTGAAAGTGTCCTACATTGAAAATGCCTTTAATACACCTAACTACCAGGTATCAGCTTGGTACAGCTCACTGTAGAGTACAGGTGGTTTCCCTCATGACAGAGTGACTGATGGGAACTATAGTTTGCTGTGCTGCCCGCCATCACAAGAGTGTTGTGTCACAAGGTCTGAAAATAGTTTCTACTGAGCACACTGTTTTCATCATAAAGTAAAAAAAAAAACTCTTAAGTCAAACCATAAGTCAGAGACCATCTGTAGTTTTAAAATATTCATTTTAAGAGTTATAAATAAGCAAAAAGCTTAGCCCCACCCCACCCTAATAAAGCATGTATTTCTTATATACAAAGTGTACAGTTGGGGGCTGGAGTTGTGGCTCAGTGGCAGAGTGCTTGCCTAGCATGTGTGAGGCACTGGGTTCCATCCTTAGCACCATATACAAAAATAAGCAAATAAAATAAAAGTAACTACCAAAAAAATTTTTTTAAGTGTACTGTAGACTTAACATTTAGTTTAAGGCAAAATCTGTTTGCTAGATTTATTATTTAACATTATTTTAGACTCGTTCTTGAAATGAGCCAGAGGACAGAGGCTATACAATATTAACTTCAGTAGACACTTCCTCTTAAATATTACAGTATACTTTTACACAGAGTAAACTTCTGTGGCTTTGACTAGGCTTTATTAGACTGACAAAATTCTCTTTTCCAACCCCCATTGCTCTTTTTCCCCCTTCTCAACCCTCAACACAGAGTTAAATCAATACCACTGAAGCCACATAGCAATTTTGAGATCTTTGCATTAGCTATTTAATGTCAAGGGCAGAATATTCCTGGTCCCCTGGACCACTCTGGCCTGAGTTTTTCACATGACTTGTGGCAAGTCAAATATTTGAGAATCTGTGCATACAAGAAAGGTGAAACAGGATTTAAAGATGAGTGACAGCAAGATGGCTTGTAATCTGCACAGTTTAAGAACTAAAATTATAATACAAGGCATTATATATGATCACAAAAGGGCAAGAGGAAAATATTAAATATCTTCTGACTGCAGTGACATTAGGTCCTTTTCTGATCTCGTTAAATCCCAAGAGGAATTTCTGTAGGTGGAATCTGAGTCTTTAGAAGGTTAATATACTTGCCTCCAGGATCATGCAGCTACCAAGAGACAGAGTTGAAATTTGATTAGGTCTGGCTGACCCTAAAATCTGTGCTTGTCCTCTGAGTAAGGTGTCCCCTAGAACTGCTACTGATGGCTCCCAGGCTCTTTCTCTTTTGGAGCACTTATCAGGACATCTGTGCTTAAATGTCTCAGGAGAACCTCAGGTTTCTTCTTCTAACCCCAAATCCTCTTGCCTATTTTGTGAATGATCTCACAACCTCCTGAAGGAAGTCCACAGAAGTGGGGTTTTCCTTGCTCCCCCTCTTTGCCCCACATTCAGCTGGTGCCAGGTCCGTCTGATTCTACCACCTTTTCTTATGCTCAGATGCTCCTCTCAGGGTTGCTGTGCAGTTCCAGTTGGCTGCACCGACATACATTTTCCATCTAAAACTCAAGAACTCCAGGCTGCCAGGTGGTTTACTGGATGAAATCCCAACACCTCAGCGTCATTTAAGTGGCATGTTCAAGGTCCACTCTCTGCCTGTTTTCCCAGTTCCTTTCTTAGCAACTTTGCCTTAAACACTACCTCCAAATCCTTGCCTGTGCCGTTTGATTCAGAACTCAGTTTACCTGGAGCTGCTTCTGATAGACAAGTCTATTTTCTTCTTTAGAAAGAAGCCAACCACCTCCTGTCCCTTTCAATAGCCCCTCCCTGGTGCTCCTTCAGCACCAATTATGCCTGTCCTCACGCTTATCAGTGGCTGTCATTGTTTCCCCTCCCCGAGCACTAGACTGAGAGAGGGCCGAGCCCCTTTGCCTCTTGAGTATGCCTTGCTGTGCCTGGCACATGGAGGCGCTGGAGCATCTGTCCTATGAAAGGCTCAACAGAGGAAAAGGTCTCCTGACTGCTCGCTGCCTCTGCCCTCCCTCAGCACTGACTGGCCACTTCACTGCCCACTCTGCCTTCATGTGTCCTCAGCTCTGTCCGCTGTTTTCATTTGCTCTGCCCAACCTGGTTTGTTGAGTTGAGCCCTTTACCTTGTTGGTAAACCAGGAATACCAGGTGGAAGCTTCGTTCTCTCCAAACCCCAGAGTTGTGTGATTAGCAGGACTCCATTCTTGAAGTTGACCTCCCTGCCAGAGTGTGGATCGCCTCTTCTAGCAGCACAAAGACCCTGTTTGTGCACCAGTGTGCTGAATGAATGCAGGGCATTATTGCTGGCAGTTGTGTTGGGCACAGTGCAGGGCGTGGGGTTTCACTGAGACAAACACAGGAATACCCAGAGATAATGTGAGCAGTATCTCCAAAGTCCAGGGTGAGTCACTGGTAGGTGCTATTTAGAATATCTAGCCTTCTGCCCTATACACCCAGCTGCCTCTCGGGCAAGAAGGTGAGCTGGCTGCTACTCCTGATCTGCTCCTGATTTGTTGTGTGGCATTTGGTAAGTCTCTTCTCCGCCTTCACCGCCATAGAGCTTTATGGTAATTAATATCCTGTGAGATGCTAGAAAGAAATACAGATTATTTTGGTACTCTTCCTAGTTATCCTTGTGCTTGCCCAAATCCCTCCCTAATTTCTCTGTGGGTTTGTAGGTATTTAAACTGCCTATACTCCTAATAGATTCCAAACTCCTTTGTTGTTTGGTCTTTTTAAAAATGTAAATCCAGCATGAGTTATTTAAGAGATGGACAAATATCTGGGTTTGACTGTGCCAGCTACTGGCTGGAAAAGAGCCAATTCTCCTCCCACTTCCCTGCGGGCTGGAAAGTAATCCTGGGTCTTACAGGCTCCGAGGTGGAATCTAACCTTGTATTTTTAACATCTGGTCTTTCTGCAAGCTGCATCTTCAAGATCCCCCCTTCCCTGGAAACGTGAGCATCCATAAAACTGATGGAGCTACATTATAGTCTACTGTTTGCCACTGAGGGGAAGAAGGGTGTGGTGGGTGCCGAGCTGTGGGTGTGGAGAGGAAGCAGCCTTGGGGAACATGTAATGAATCAGGGCACCTCTGGCCATCCTAGGGACACTCACAGTGGGAAATGAGGCTCTTGCCTTGGTGAAAGTTCTGTTTCGTGTGAATTCTGCCCCAGGAGCTGCTGTTCTCATGGGAAATCTTTATTCAACTTGTGGCCACTTGTGTGTCTATGCCTTGGAAGACTTGTGTATATAAATTGCATAATATATACGTTTGTTATTTAATTAATTATTTTATAAATATGTAATAAATGAATTATTATATAATGAATGTAATCTTTCATTCATTAGTCATTGAAAGATCTGAAAACATTTAACTGAGGTTTTTTTTTTTCCCCAATTCTGTATCAAAGGTTTGTCTAGAATATTTCAAAGGAGAGCATGTTGTTGATAACTATTCCAGGCCTTTAGAAACTGCATCTCCTAGTCTTGTAGCCTGGTAAGTTTAGCAGTTGACAGAGTTAGATGTGTACAGTTTCAGATGGAATGAAAAGGAAGATTGCTTCCCAAACTCCTGGAGTGCTGCTTATGAAGTTGCCTTCTGTGCCAGCTTGTTGATAAAGATGCAGTCAGGGCTCATCAGGCCAGCCACTGGTGGACAGGCCATTCTGGGGAAGCGCTCGAGGTGCTGGCTGGCTCTCCTGCTCACCCTCCTCCCTGGCTCCTCTCCTCTGAGCCAGCCTAGGGGGAGTGAATTGGTTTTGCTGGTAGGGAATCTGCCCTGTGGCCTGGGGGGGAAAGGCAGGGCTTTCTCCTGACTATCCTTCACATTCCTGAGTTTGACCCAATAAGGATAAAGATCCTGGAAGATGGGACTTACTGCAGTGGTGGCCTGAGGGCCTTTGAGTGCGGGTCACAATTTAGATTTCAACATTATGACTCAAAGAGTTCAGGTAGAGCCACAGATAGAGCAGTAGGATTGTAAGATGTTATTCATTCTACAGCTTAGAGACAGATATACACGTACACATTTAGTTTGTTTTACAGTGTAATTTATTCCATAGTTTTTGTTTAAAAATGTCTTTAAACTGTTAAATATTACCTACAGAAGATGTTTTGTTTTGATGGACCATGAAACACTCCAGTGCCTAAGCCCAGAGTAAGGTGTTGAACTTGACCCCGTGACCTTCTTCCCCAATTAGATATACACCATGATCCCTCTCCACCTGAAGAGGTCATCTGTCTTAAGATTCCTATTAATCATTCCTTTGCTTTTTCTTCACCATTCTACCACCTATGTGTTTATACATAGGCAAAAATCTGTCTTTATTTGAGCTTTATAAAGTGGAATTCCTTCCAAAGGTGCTCTTCTTTAACTTGCTTCTTTTAAGATTTAGCCACTTAAATTCTTGTAGCTCTAGTTCCTGTTATTCCTTTGTTCAAATACATACAATGCACACATGTCTGTTCTTTTGCCCATAGGCCTTTGGATTGTTTGCAGGTTATTTTGGTTGATATAATTTTCTTGTGTGAACAGTGCTGCTGTGAATATTTTTAATGCCCTCTTCTAACTGGGGAATAGGATTTCTGAATCTCTAGGGTGCGTACATGTTCAACTGCCAACCCCCACCCCTTTTTTTTTTTTTTTGTAGTGCTGAAGATTGAACCCAGGACCTTGTGCATATGAGGCAAGGCACTCTACCAACTGAGCTATATCCCCACCCCTGCCAAACACTTTTTAAGAATCACTTAAATGTAAACATTTTAAATATATTTTATGTGATTTTAGCATTGTTTCATTTTAAAATAAATACTAGAACCACCAAGAAAAAAATTTTTTTTAGTCCAAGTACTTACATTCTGACTTCTGAGAGATTAATTTCAACCTAAAGAACATGGCTTTATTGCTCTTTGTAGTTATTGTTATGGAAACCATTTTTTAAAGAGAGAGAGAATTTTTTTAACATTTATTTTTCAGTTTTCGGTGGACACAACATCTTTATTTTATTTTTATGTGGTGCTGAGGATCGAACCCAGCCCTGCGCATGCCAGGCGAGCGCGTTACCACTTGAGCCACATCCCCAGCCTAAGAAACCATTTTTTGAAAGACAAAAATGAAACATTAACACCTAGAAATCACAAATAAAGCAGTGTAGCCCTCAGGAGTCACATGAGCTAGAAGCACACAGTCCCTAGATGAACTCTGTCACTCTTCATGGATATATGCAGTCATGTATCAGGTAATGATAGGATTTGTTGTGGGGCATGTGCTCTGAGAAGTGCTTTGTTAGGTGATTTTGTCATTGTGTGAGCATTGTGGAGTGTGCTACAGCCTCTCCACACCAAGGCCGTATCCTATTGCTCCGTGACTGTAGAACTGTGGAAGGTATTCTGTACTGAACTCTGGAGGCAGTTGTAACACAGTTGTGTATCTAAAAATATCTAAACATGGAAAAGATACAGTAAAGATATTTATAAAAGAGGCCAGGTGCAGGCCTGTAATCCCAGCAGTTTGGGAGGCTAAAGCAGGAGGATCTGGAGTTCAAAGCCAGTCTTAGCAACAATGAGGCGCTAAGCAACTCAGTGAGACCCTGTCTCTGAATATAATACAAAATAGGGCTGGGGATGTGGCTCGAGTACTCCTGAATTCAGTCCACGGTATCCTGTACTCCAAAAAAGATACCTGTAAAAGATAAAAAGGGTCCACCTGTGTGGGGCACTTACCATTCATGGAGCATGCAGAACTGGGAGTTGCTTGGGTGATTCCCTGTGTGGTGAGGGGGTGAAGGCCGAGGATATCACTGTACACTACTGTGGACTTTCGAACACTGTACACTTAGTGCTAAATTTATAAGAAATATTGTTCTTCAGTAATAATTTAATCTTAGCTTACTATAACTTTGTAATTTTTTAAATTTTAAGTTTTTTCACTTTTGTAATAAAAAGACAAACACTGTGTAGCTGAGCAAAATTATTTGCTTTATATCATTATCCTACAATATTAATTTTTATCTTTTACTTTTTAAACTTTTAACACAAAAGTTTAAACACACTCGTGGCGCTGTGCTCTTCTATGATAACAGTGCTGCTTTCTGGAGTCTTTCCTGAAGGACCTGCCTGAGATTGTTTCATAGTTAACCATTTTTTAAATGAAAACCATTTTTAAATGAAAGCTGATTCGAATAATGATAAAAAGTGTAGTAGATATATCCCACTATGGTGGTGCACATCTGTAATCCCAGGGGATTATATTTTTAATCCTCAGGAGATCGAGGCAGAGGATCACAAGTTCAAGGCTAGCCTGGGCAACTTAGCAAGACTCTATCTCAAAGTAAAATAAAATAAAATAAATAAAGGGCTGGGGATGTAGCTTAGTGCTTGCCTAGCATGTGGGAGGCCCTGGGTTCAATTCCCAGGAATTTATTAATATATATAATAAATGTATATATATTTATTCCTGGGTTCAATTCCCAGGAATAAATATATATACACACACACAAAACAACAACATCACACACCACACACAAAGTATAAAAAAACACATAAGCCAGTAACATAATTCTTTATTATCATCAAGTGTTATATATTGTGCCTAAGTATATGTGCAATACTTTAAATGACTGGCAGCTCACTAGGTTTGTTTAACCAGCATCAACACAAAGATGTGAGTAATATGTTGTGCTATGGTTAAGGCAGCTCTGACATCACTGGGTGATGGGAATGATCCCATGGGACTCCTGCATACATGCAGTCCTTGGTCATGTTAACAAAAAATGTCATTTACAACATATGTCTCTGCATGCCCCAGCCACACACTACTTGGTATGCTCCTGGTGAAGAGTCTGTGTAGAAATGTCTCTGCCCGTGCAGTACAGGATTCAATGCTGTGAGCACTGGGAAACCTAGATCTTAATAGAAATGTTTCAGTAGTATCGGTCCCTTGAGAAGATGATATTTTAGGAAGAGCTCTGTAAGAAAGAAGTAATATTAGTATACAGTGTTTTTTATGTGTCTCTTGTATTTATGACTTGACAATTTTCAGTTTGGTTTTACAAAAGTTTTTAGACCTATGTTTTAAGGCTTGGATTTACTTCCTTGGGAAACTGGATTTAAAAGCCCTCTCTTCAGTAGAGAATTACCTTTCTAAAAGTAATCCACACAAGCAAAATTATTGTTAGTGTGTAGTTACAAAAATTTCTGCTATCCAGGAGGCCAATTATTTTGCTATTAGTAAAATCACAGGTCCTTAGAGGAGCCAAGCAAGTACCTTGCATGTGCTAGTGAAATTTTTCCAGTGTTTGTATATAATCTCACTATGAAGATGTAGGCATTGGGGACTTTGTTTAAAAATAGAAAATAAAGTGAGTACAAATACATTATATCAAAAATAATATGAAACAAAATATGTCTACTGTTCCCACATTTCCAATCCTATTTCCTGCAAATAGCTACCATACACAATTCTTAGGATATCCTTCTAGAAAATTCCGTGCAAATAAAGTACAGTAAACCCCACTTCTCTTTCAAAGCACAGTTGAATGTGCACTGTGCACATGGCTCTGCATCTTGCTTTTCTCTCTTACCAGATTAGCTTGGCCAGCTTCCATGGTAGCCCATTCAGATCCGTTCCCATTTTAGTGGCTGCATCATTTTCCAGCGTACTAGAGTTTTTAAAGTGGCTCACTATTGATGGATGCCTGTGCTGTTTCCAGAATTGGAAGCAGATGGTGATGGTGGCGGCAGACTATCATGTTAGAAGCAGTAAAGAAGAATTGAAAAAAGAGGCAAAAGACATACGTACTTTGATCTCAAATTCTGTTCTTTAAATGTCTTGGAGTTGTTTGTTTTAAGATGCCTTAAGAACTATGTGGACATTCAGAAGAGCTAGACTTTTTTCTTCCTTGCCCTTTTTTCCTTGTGATGGTCATGATGGTAGAGAAGGAGTTTGTGATATTTAACCCAAATTATGAGGAAAAGGAATGTATTTATAACTTAGTGGCCAAAGACTCAAAAGGCTCCAGTTCCCTTGTCTCCTACCTCTAGTACAGGCACACACCATGGCAACTGGATTCTTTTTTATAACCTCATTAGCAAACTTTTCTCATGATATTACCACCTGTTTGGACTTGGAGGGTTTCCTGGTGCAGAGCTTATTATTGCATGGACATATTTGCAAATATGCAAACAGTGGTTACTGGTCCACATGCCAATTTTACCTGGCTGGCCCAGCCTATTCCTGCAGTAGAGATTGGAACTGTTCAATTCTGTCCCCCAGTCACTTCTGCACTTGGGGCATGGTCATGTGACTCAGTGCTGGCCAAAAGGACTCAAGAGGAAATCTGTTGAGGAGTTTCTGGAGAATGTTTCCCTTCCTAATAAAATAAAGAGGAGTGTCTTCATCCATAGCCAGGATTGTCTACATATGATTCCTGGAACTCGTACCTCCACAGGGAACAAATAAAATGTTCCGAGGATAGTGAAGTGAAAACAAAGGAAAGCACTTTAGGTATTTGATATTTTTAAGTCTCCAAATTAGCCCTGTTTTCTGATCTTAGTTTGTAAGATTGTAATAAATGCCTTACTGTTGAATCTTCTTTTGTTCAGTTACTGAAATCAGCCTGATAAGGAATTTTACCCATAGGAAATAATAGTAAAGTAGCAAAATGGTTTATTTACAAAGACAACTAAATGTCTACTGTGTTCAAGAGATAATACGAGGCTCTGAGGCTGCCAAAATAAATAGATAAAATTAATCTGAAGTAGTAAATGATTTAGCTACAAGAGTTCTGAGCGACACTGATTACTAGGTTGGGGTGATCAGAATATACTTTGTGTGTGGAAGAGGTTAAGTTGAGCCATAAGCGAAGGATCCTTAAGAATTTAGTAAGTAGAAGGTTGGGAATGGCATCCCAGGAAGCCTGAGACTTTGGGGAAAAAAAAACAAAAAACACACACACACAAGCTGTGGAATCAGACCTGGACACAGACTGTGCCTCCGCACCCCCTAATTTACAACCTTGTCATGTTCCTTAATTTTCTTTGATACAGTAAACACGATTTGCATAATTGAGGTGAAAACTAAAGATAAAATACGTCAAACATCTGTCACACTGATAGGCATATAGCAGGCATCCAGTACATGGTGGAGGATAGGGAGTGGTAAGGACTGTGCCTGAGGTCAGCCAGTGGGCAGAGGCCAGGGGCCGGTGCAGGTGATCTGGGCTGCTGTGCCTGATCTGAATCAGGCTCACCTGGGTCAGACCAGTGGGTCTAGGGAAGAGAGCCAGAGTACAAAATCTGGATAGAGACAAGGTTGGGTCAAGACATGGAGGACCTTGACGTTCAACTTGAGGAATTTCATCCTCATCCTGAAAACAGTCTGTGTGACTGTTGAGAAGGCAGCTGGGAAACAGGTGGGTGAGAGATTGTTACAATGATCCCATGTGCAATATTTTTAAAGGCTTGGCCAGACAGTTGTCAGATGCTCAAGAGCAAGGAAGAGTCAGCCATTAGAAAGACAAAAGAGAACTCATGAATGTTGTAGGCAGGGGAGAGGAGAGACTTCATGGTAAGTCCTAATGACTGAATGGCTGTTACTCTTGTCATGTGAAATTCAGAACAGATTTCTAATACTTTGAGATAATCATATCCTAGGTTAGGGCAAGAACAGTTTGGTTCATTTAAATTTTTGATGAAAGATGCCGTGTAAGTAGAAAGTTAATGATTGTACCCAAGTGTGTTTGTCCTTTAATTCTTTCCTAATTATGCTTGCCACTTTCCCTCTGTTTACATATATAGTTTAGTTCCTTTGAAGGATGTTCCCTTTAATAAAATAAATATATTTTGTGTCTAATGATGTGTGATTGAACACTTGGAGTCAGTGCTGTAAGATGAAGTGTATATTCACTGGTGGTTGGCTTTGTATTTAATCAGGATGAAATCAGTCCAGCCAAGTGTTTCAGGTACAGAGATTTCAGTGTTTGCAGATATAGTTACGGTGGCCTTAATAATAAAACAATCATACTAGCTTCTAAAGTAATGAATGGCATCAGAGACAGCAAAGTATAGAAATCAAAGAAATCTTAGTTCATCAAGTTCAGGGTATTATCTTGAGTGACACAAAGTTTCATAATGTTCTCAGTTGGTGAATCTTGAGCAGATGGTCTTCTAACATTTTGAAATGCTGATTAGATGGTCTGAGTCAAATTAATGAATTGTGCCAAATTATAGATACTATTATGTGGTTAGCAACTGTTGGAGTCAGCTTTCCCAAGGCAAAGAAAAAAAAAAAAAAACTCTATCATTCATATTATCTTAGGGAACTAAACATGAATAAAGTCTCTTAAGAAAGGCATTTTGTCCTTTGGGCATAAAATCAGCATGTTTTCAAGTGGTAATTCTGCACACAGACACTTCTGTAATAAGCTCAGAGCAGGTGTTCCTATCTGAAAGTTCTCATGGTCTCTGGGGGAGTTAGGGCTCTGTGCCAGGTACAGACCCATGATTTGGTCTATTGCAATTCCCAGTAAAGGGGAAAAAAAGCATCTGGCATCGAAACTTTCCCAGACTGCCTTCTCTCTCCTCCCTACACACACTTTTTCCCCCCTTTTATTAATCTAATTTGTTTTTTTCCCCCCAGACAGAATTTGAGTCATAGTACTTAGTTAAATCAGTTCACTGTGGTGTTTTCCTGCAGCTGGAACAATCTGGAAGCTCTTCTGTAACTGTGGCTTTCTGTGGGGGAGAATATGATGTACAGCATACATTCAGGCATTTCTCTTTTCACACCTGCACCTTTCAGGGAGGTTGTCCTTCCTTTTCTTTCATCCCAGGTGGAAACTTTGCTCTTTGTAATCTGTCCAGCCCCCTGACACAAACTACCAAGGATGTGATAATAATTGGAATTTGTTTTTTTTTTGTATCAAGGATTGAACTCAGGGGCACTCAGCCACATCCCCAGCCCTGTTTTATGTTTCATTTAGAGACAGGGTCTCACTGAGTTGCTTAGTACCTCGCCTTTGCAGATGCTGGCTTTGAACAGCCTCCCAAGCTGCGTAGGATTACAGGCATGCACCAGCGCACCCAGCTAATGATTGGAATTTGTTTAGGATTTTAGATCCCCAGAAATGAGTGGGGATGACATAGATTACCAGTCTTATATTTATGATACAGAGTGCTTGATTTCTCATCATGTGATTGATAATATTCTTTTAGGCGAAAACTCAATTATTCTTAGTGTCAGATGCTGCTGCTACAAGTGTGTTTTCCTAATAGTACATCAGGTTGTATGCTCCTGGCATCCCAGACAGAGACTCACATAGTATTGGTATTCAGTGGAGTATGAGTGCCCTGGAATATGTTGACCGAATCATGCGAATACATTAGTTATCCTTCTGTGACTTTGCACAGCCCATGAACCAAATCAAAATCCTTAAATATAGTATAATCAAAATTCTGCAATTTTACAAAATTAATAAGTATTTAACTGGTTTTAGTTGAATATACATCTATAGGCCCAGCTACTTGGGAGGCTGAGGCAGGAGGATCTCTTCAGCCTAGGAGTTAGAAGCCCAGCATAGGCAACATGAGACCTGACCCCCACCCCCCAGGTCTCAAAAAATATTTTAAATGGCCTGTATTTAAGATAGGATATAATGGGTTCTTTTGTTTTCTTCTTTTTTTATGTTTCTGCTTCTCTATTTCTCATTGTTTTATTTTCAGAATCAACATCAAGTGTAGCATGGTTCACAGAACCTGCTGCCTGGCTGTGTTCTTTAGTACCTTATTCTTCCTTTTAGAAATACTTACCCTAGGGCTGGGGTTGTGGCTCAGTGGTAGAGCGCTTGCCTGTGAGGCCCTAGGTTTGATCCTCACTACCACATAAAAATAAATAAAAGGTATTGTGTCCAACTACAACTAAAAATAAATAAATATTTTTTTAAAAAAAGAAATACTTCCCTGCACATCTGTTTTGCCTCATCCTTCAGTTGTGCCCTGACTTAAAATGATTTTCAATTTTAGACACCACAGGCAACTTTTTATTTCCCCAAACATTCTGCCTACTTTTTTGCTTTGGCATTGTGCTCCTTGCTTAGCTCTCTTGGCTGGTGTCTGAGCCTCTTCCTCCAAGTCCAAGTCAAGTATCTCCTTTCTAGAAGCCTTCTCACCGACACCCTGCTTCGTTTCTGTGGTACTTTGATTTCATTTATCCTTTTTTTTTTTTTTTTTGCACAGTACTTGGGATTGAGCCCAGAGACACTCAGCCACTAACTAAAGTACAGCCTTAGGTTTTTTTTTTTTTTTTTTTTAAACTCTTGGGACAGAGCCTTGCTAGATTGCCCAGAATGTGTGATCCTCCTGCCTCAGCCTCACAGTTGCACACTGTGCAAGTGTGCACAGTGGTGCACACTGCTGTGCCTGGCTCCGTGTTCCTATATACAGGTAGTTCTCCTATCTCTGCCCAGCGAACTCTTTTCTAGGGCTGAATTTATCATATCCCTATTTCTCCCAACGCTTTTAGCACAGTGTCTGGCTCACAAAAGATACCCAAAAGAACATTTTGGGGGAAAAAAAGTGGAAATTCTGTATTTTGGTGGGCCTGGCTTGTAACTTATCTATCAGCTATCATAAAAACAATTTGGTCTGAGTAAGTGAGTAAGCCTTAATTGTACTTTGTGTGCTTTTAGTTAAATTCAGAGAAACTTTGGCTTTCCAAGTAACTATTATGTAATGAAACAAGGCATTAAAAGTCTGCATCCGCATGGTATTGAAGATTTTGCTGTATTTTGCAGAATTAAAATTAAATATTTTTGTGTCTAAATCTGATGTATTGAATTACACCATAGATACCACTAGCTCGCTAATATACAGATTCCCATTTTCTTTCAATTTGTTCTTTTGTGTTCTGGTACTAAAAACAAATATTTATGAGGTAGTGTCATGAATGTTTTGGAAACTAAAAATGTTAAAGAGCTGAAAAAAAATTAGCAAAATTGACAGACTAATGAAATCCAAATCCTTTCCTGAAGAATTGAATTATATGTAATTTTTTATTGAGCACCTGCAATGTTATAGGTACTATGACATCTCTTACATTTTCATTATCTATGTCTTTTTCATTTTATATTTTTTTCAGATATAACTTGTAGAGAATTACATACCTCTCACCTTTGTAGGCACTAGGTGACTACCACCTGCATCCATGATGTCAGTGCCCAGTGCTCCCTGGTGCCACCTTCTGGTGAATTGTTCTCGCTACCCTGCAAGGGTAACCACTGTTCTCTCTGCTGAATTACCATGATCCTACATTTTTTGTGTACATTCTTGTGTGTGGGTTTTTTTTTTTTTTTTTTTTTTTTAGGTATTATACACATAATGTGCATCTGTGTTGTGTTTGTTGTTTCTTTTACTTGCTGCTGATGATTTTTAACTACTATTTGCATAGTTTTCATTTTGGTAAGATTCTTTAGAAGGAAAGGTAAATAGTCAATATGTGTCAGTTTATATATGCTAGTAATTTAGTTCATTAACAAGATCATTGGCATTTTGTGTGAGGGCTGCCGGCTTTACAGACCCAGAAATAACAGGATTATTGAGTATGAGAACCATGAGGGCTGTGTAGGTCATAGGGTTCAGCCACCTTGTTTTCCCAAATGAGGGACCTAGGTTCTGGAGAGTTAATGCACACGGAGGTCCCCTGGTTGATCTGGCTTGGTTATCTTCCTGAGGAAACTTACTTGTGTGTCACAACTTAAACTTGATCCTGTGGATGACCCTGATCAATAGGAACACAGTCTTGGGCATTTAGAAATTGAGAAATTAGTGATCAGCAAGACTTAAAAATTCAAGTTATCTGGAACACTTCCCACTCTGCGTTAGTTCATGAGATGTAACTGATTCTGTTCATAGAACTTAGTATTAAAACCAATTATTGAAGAAGGAAGGGGGAAAGTTTCACAAGTACAGTGTTTATTAGAGCATTTTTAGTTTCCAGGCATTGTCTTGAACTTTTGGTGTTCCCAGATGTGGTCCTGATGAAAACCACAAGGATTTTTCTTAGAATGGGGAGTCTGGGAGTAAATTCTGATTCTGTGATGTTTGCGAGTAAAAAACCAGTCCTTAATCTTAGACCTTCCTACGAAGGTGGTAGTAGGTCATAGAAACCTTCATAGGAAGTCTTTTGAAGGGAAGCTTAGTGGACTCAAAGCAATAGAAAATTAAGCCTTTCTTTGACCCACTGCCCAGGGAGTAACCAGAGAACTTTCTTCAGAATCTTAAAGTTCTTTAGATATAGTTAGCAAACATAGAAATAGTGGCTTATCCTTTTCCTAATTATAAAACAGTATTCTTCAAATAGAATTGAAACCCATTCATTGGTCATGAAGTAAGTTTAATAAGTAACAGGTATCATTTTGTTTTCACATACGAAAACAGAAGGAACAGCACAGCAGATGCCCATCTACTTATCCATATTCAACAATGCAAATTTTCATATTTGGTCTGCGTCATGTGTGTGTGGTCTCTTTCAAAGTTAGTTATATACAAACACCAGGATACTTTGCTTCTGATATGTATCTGCAAATAAGGAATTTTTCTACATAATAAAATTTTCTAACAAATTAATTTCCTTATATACTGTTATCCAAAAAATGTATTTAAAAAATACATACATACACATTGCATGTAGCAAAGTACTACTTTATAAAATTTCATTTCAATTTCCAGTATTTGTGCACATATATGTATGTATACATTGATAAATATGTATTTCTTGCTGTGGGCCTCATCCAGAATTTGCAACATATTGCGTGTGCGCTCTCTCTCTCTCTCTCTCTCTCTCTTATATATATAATAAAGAAACTGGTTAGTGGGTAAGTGCTACTCAGTGACAACTGCCAGTTCTGTGCTTAATGTTGTGTGGCACCTTAAAAAGTAAAGCTTTCAGCAACAAGTGTGCTCAAACAAGCAGGGACCGACTTAACAGTACAAATAAGATCCAAAATGGGTGAGGAAGGAGTCCTTGAGAAAGGCCTCATGGGAGAGGGTTTGGAGGAAAAGTGAGATTTGGATAACAGGCCGTGGAAATCCTGTGTCCAGAAAGGGATAATGTTAAAAATTGAGGTTGTTTGTTTGTTTGTTTTTAATGTCTGCTGTACTAAAATGCTAAGGGCCATCTGGTGGTTGGAGAAGGAAGGAAAAAGACATTGGGCAGTTGAGGAACCATGTAGGACTTTAGTACCAGCTGGAGAAGAAGCCCAGTTCCTTTACTGAAGGAAGAACCATGGAACATCAAAGCAGCTTAGATTAGGGTAATGACTTTCTGTGGATGGATTGAAGGAATGAAATGCTGAAAGTGATGAAACCTGGTTAGACTCTCTGCTCTTTGTGTAGGAGACAGGAAATGAGGGTCTGGATTGAGCTGGGGAGGCCTGAGGAGAGGGAGGGAAGGTCAGTCTGGAGAGAAACTACTGGACAGAGACAACAGAATTTAGTGAGAGTTTTGAAAAAGGGATGAAGAGAGCCTGGACAGGCCATTGATACGTAAGGTCGTGAAAGTAAGAGTAACTGAGTCCAAAACCCCGCACATTATCTGTAAAAAACAGACTTCTGTGCTGTGATACTGACACTCTCGAGAAGTGGTCAGGCTTTTTAGAGGAAGCAGCAAGGTATGATCATTAGATAAGTTTTTCTAACACAGTGTCCCCTTGTTCTACTTTGTCTTGGCCATTACAAAGTGTTAGCCATCTGTCTAGAGTCTTACTCCAGGGTCTTAGGTTTACTGAAAATATCAGTATAGACTAATGACACCTACTTATAAAAGTTAAGGGTCAGATACTGAGAATTCAATTTTAGTCTTTTGAGGTACTGAACCCTTTTAAAAGATTCAATCAGTCAAATATTAGTTTCTGTAAAGCACTGTCTTAGGTTTTTGGGTATGAGGGCCTCTTTTAAAACTTACCTGTAGTGGGGCTAGGGATGTAGCTCAGTAATAGAGTGCTTGCCCAGCATGTACAAGGCCTTGGGCTCAATCCCCAGTACAAGAAAAAATAAAAAGTAAGTAAATAAAAACTATATTTACTGTTTGGAGCTGAGGATGTAGCTCAGCTGGGGAGTGCTTGCCTAGCCTGCACAAGGTCTTGGGTTCAATCCCTAGCACCAGAAAATAATTTTTCAGTTACTGGTCAGGTTGGATTGAAACTTGATCCCACTGTGAGTTTGAGACCTGTTTGTCATTCTCCACACCCAACCCCTTTCTTCTGCAAGAGGCATACAGGCAAGTTCTATGACTGTTGGGGCAGTGGAGATGAGCTCCTGCTGGAGGCGCTCAAGTCTTGGTGGCAGCAGCATCTTTGCTCTCGACTCTGGCCTGTCCTCAAGTTCCACTTATTTGGGGTGTGTGAGATTTAATAAGTGATAGCCATCACTAACAGCTCGTACTCTGTACAAGGCCCAGTTCCAAGCACTGCACCAGTACCAGCTCACACAGTCCTCCCAGTCACCCTGTGAAGTACTGAAAGCTGTCCTCATTTCACAGATGAGGAAATTAAGGCATAGAGGAAATAGCTTCCCCCAGGGGATACAATAACATGGAAGACCTGGAATTTGAACCCAGGCAGTCTGCCTCTGAACTCTTGCCACTTAGCCACTAAGTTAAGCTCCCGCCAGGGAGTTGACTCTGTGTAGTGTAGAGGGCTGTGGAAGCCTGAGAAATCTGAGCTGCCTGGTTACTGTAGTGAGTCGTAACTGGGCCCTGGCAGGCTCTTCCCACTGTTTTGGAAATAGTCAACCTAAAAATAGACTTGGGTTCTACGTCAGGTTGTGATTCGGTGTTTTATCTTAAAAATTACAATCCATAGTTCCTTTTACTTCTTTTGTCCCAGACTACAAAACAATGTGTGCCTATAGCATGCCTGTCTGCCTAAAACATGAATCTCTGGTGCCTTTAATCTGACTCTGAGAGAAGGAAGTCTCCTCTTACCTGCATCTTGATAGCAGAGCATTTAGTGACTGTCGAACTTGCTAGGATTTGAGCCAGTGGAGGGAGTTATGTACAGATTGGCACTGAGAATCATTATTAGTGGTTAAAACAGAAGCAACCTACATTTTTCATTATGCAAGATATCCTGAGATTTAAGCTTGTTTCTTATTATCAATGTCATATTGAAAATGTCTCCAGTAATTGCCTCGTGGCACCAAGACTGCCTAAAGCAGAAAAGTCTGATGGCGTGTGTCTAGTCCATGGTTTGGCATATGCAGTAGACTCTCAATAAAAGGGAGGATATTCCTGGAGCCAGGTAGACCCAGCCTGGAATCCCAACTCTGCCACTTACCAGCTTGATAATTCCAGACAAGCTGCTTACTTTTCCCATCCATAAAATGGGAGTAATAATGCTAATCTCAGGTTCTTGAAAAGGAAAATAAAATATAATGTATGTGAAACATTTAGAAAGCTATTTGATGCTTATATATAAAGTCCTTACTAACTAGTAAGTCCTTTTATTTGTTATTTATTATCTTCTGTGGTGTTGGGGATTGAACCCAGGGCCTTGCACATGCTGGGCAAGTGTTCTACCACTGAGCCACATCCCTAGCCATATTTTTAATAAATTTGAACTATCTTGCTCAGATCCTATTTTCTCTTGTGTCATTTTTCTTAAGGTCTGTCCTTTTCTAATAAACAAGTCATTTCCACCTTAGTTTGAAAGATAAAAGGACACACATATGTATATATAGTAAAGTATTATTTTATAAAACTCGTGGTTCAATTACATGTGTATGTGTGCACATATGTGTGTGTATACACACACACATACATACACATATATATGTATACACACACACACACACACACACCATAAATGTGTGTTTCTTACTGTGGCTCTCATCTAGAATTTGGAGTACATTGCTTTATAACAGAAAACTGTTTTGTTGTGGGGGAACTGTGCTGGAGATTAAACCCAGGGCTGATGCATGCATGCACTCTACCAAAGCTACACCTCCAGCCCTGGGATACCTACCTGTATTTTTCAGCTCATGTTATATTGAACTGTGATTTCCTAATGTCATCACTGCAGGAGGTAAGAAGAGTTCCCAGAGAGGGTCCTGGGAACTCAGGATGAGTCAGGTTCTTGACAAACATTGCAGAAAAATTTAAGGATGCATTGGACACAGATTTATTTAGGAAGACAGAAACACATCCAGGGGAGAATGTGGCCAGTCTCGAGGGATGCTTTAGGTGTTCTTAGGCTCTTCTTTTAAAGGAAATTTGGTGAAATATGATATGAGGGTATCTCGTATCTTCCTTTGCCCAGTCTGTTCTAAAATTACATGTATTAGTGGGCTGTTTAACAGTGTACAGGGTAATTGTCACTTGTGGTGACAGGAATCTTCAGCAACTCTTAAGATTTACATAGTTCCCAGAAATTTGGGAGTGACAGGCCTGGGAGAGACAATTGATGTGGATGAAAGGTTGGCAGAACTTTCAAGGCTGTTGGATTAAAGTTAGATTTTCCTAGTCCTTTCTTTTGTCTCCTTTTTACCTATCTTTTGTTTCTTCTACCCCACCTCACTAAGGAACAAGAAAGTATTTGAGAATCTTTTTATTGACAAATAATAATTTTGCATCTTTAGGAGTTACAGTGTGATATGTTGCTACATTTATAAATCGTGTAATGACCAACTCACAGTACTTAGATTGTCTACCATCTGAATCATTTTATTTCTTTGTGGTAATTACACTCAAAATCCTCTCTTCTAGGGGTGGGGATATAGCTCAGTAGTAGAAATTTGATCCCTAGCACAGACAAAAAGCAAAAAGTCCCTGTGTGTTATAATGCAATGTATTCCATATTCTAGATGACCTAGCAAGTGATTACAAGGCCCAGGGTTCTATCTCTGGCACCGCCAAAAAAGAAAAAGAAAAAACTCTTGTGTTTTGAATTATAGAATTGCTAGCTGTAATCGCCCTCTATGTAATAGAACACCAGAACTTATCCCTCCTATCTGACTGTGACATTGTACCTGTTAAACCATCTCTCCTCTGCCTGGCCTCTGATAACCACTGCTGTGCTCTCTAGACCTATGAGCCCGGCTTTTTTTTAGAATTCCACAAATAAGTGCGATTATGTGGTACTTATCTTTCTGTGCCTGGTTTATTTCATTTAATATTAAGATCTCTAGGTCCATCCATGTTGCAACACATTTGATAATCTTGCTGGTACAGTAGATAAATTCAGTTTTTCAGTTAATTCAATACAAGACTTCTTTACGCCTTCACAAATAATGGATTGAATCAAAACATATTAATGTGTTTAAAGTAGCAGACACCTGGGTTCTTGGTAGTGATCCTATTGAACCTGGGAAGAAAATGCCATTGAGGAAGGAATGGCACATATGAGGACCACACCTGCATATTCTATACGTTGTGTTAATGTTTATCATTTGGCAGTTGATCACTTTTATTCTGCTTGGAGCTTAGGAGAGCCATGGGACATCCCAGTTCCTGAATATTTGACCTCTCACATAAATCAAAGCCATGAACGGTTAGTTAGTTCACAGTCCAGTCTGTGAAAAGCAGACTGAGCACAATCGAGCACAACCTCAGCTGCAGATTCTTGATTTCATTGCAAACAGCTGAGAGTATGTAAACAGGAGAGAGGAGGAGCTGCCCCAGTGGGCTGTTTGTCAACCACTAATTCACTCAGCAAGCGCTGAGGTCCTATTGAGAAAGCCTATGGGATGGACACAGGTAGCTTATTAGGCTCTCCTCTTTAGAGAGGCTCCTGAGTAATGGGGAGCAAACGTTATGCAAATACTTACCTTACCTAATAGAACAAGCACTCTGCAGGGCAAATGCAAAACTGGGAAAAAGCACAAAGGAAGCCATGGATTCCAGCTCAGCACAAGCATCCTGGAAAAGACAGTTTTGGAATCTTTGAAAGGTACATTGGAAAGGAGATCTGGAAGCCTGGGCTGGGAGCTAACATAGAAATAGCAAATTTCTTGAAGTATTCAGGGTGGCTACTTATTAGACAAACAGAATATAATTAAGGGTGAAACTTTGGTATAATTCTTAGCTCTTGTTTCTTTTTAGGCTATAGCCACAATTATTTGAGGCCTCCCACTTTCAGATCTGTAAAGCAGAGCTAATGACCCTGCCTTGTGGAGCTGTGGGGACTGCATGGGAGGGTGTGTGCTGCTCCAGTCTCACTCTGGTGGTTGTATGTAGACAGGCTCCAAGCATCACGATGGCCAGGTCTGTTGTGTGTGTCTGTGTCAGTCAGCTCTTCATCACTATGACCAAAATACCCAACAAGAACAACTTAGAGGAGGTACAGTTTTAATTTGGGGCTCAGCTTCAGGGGTCTCAGTCTACCTCTGCCAGCTACACTGCTCTGGGCCCAAGATGAGGCAGAACACATCCCAGTGGCCACTTCTTCCAGCCACACCCTACTTGCCCACTGTTACCACCAGCACAGTAGTCTTTTCAGATTATTAATCTGTCAAATGGATTGATCCACTGACTAGGTTGCAGGTCTCATAATCTAACTGGACATTTCTACATTGTCTAACATGGGGGGACACCTCACATCCAAACCTAACAGTGTCTGAGAGCATACAAAGCACCCCACATGGAGCCCCTCGGGGTCAGAGGTGCTGAAAGACCTTGCAGGACAGGTGCTGGGCATCTGTCATCAGAATCTCTATTAAGCACATGTGCCTCCCAAGAGTGCCCCTCCTGTGTGTTTGGGGGTAAGGGAGGAAAAGGAGGAGACAGACAGTCCTCGGCAGTAGGCAGACCTGCCCCAGGGCTGGCCTTTTTTCTCTACCTACTGGCCCAGGGCCTTGGAGACTCATTTTTCTCACCCTTTCAAGCCACCTCCACTCCCTCAATACATGAGGGTGGTTCTCTGGGAGCAGACACGGTGTTCCCACCTTGCCTTCCTCGCTGTCCTCTCCATCTTGTTGACTGACCGGAAACCAGTGGGAATGAGCAAATGTGGGTGAGCAAGGTGTAGCCCCCCCTGCAAGGCTTTCCTGTAGGACCCAGGGCTCTGGGGCTCCCTTTCCTTCTGAGTTAGGAGCCAGAAACCTCAGTGGACATATGTTCTGGGTTTAGTCCTAAAAGTGGGCTTCCTGCTTCCTCTTCAGAACTCACCCCGCCCTGTCCTCACAGGAGGGAGCCGGCGCCCTTCAGGAAGGCCTGGAGAGCTGGGGGCCCAGTGGCGGCAGGATGCGTCCCTCTCCCACACTACCCATGTTCCAGGTGCCCAAGTTCCCAGAGCTGTTCCTGGAGACAGCCCCACGGGGTCATTTTTCCAGGGTGTCCTCCCGGGAGACATGGCCATTCTTCACCTGCTGTTGGTGCTCAGCGCGAGGTCAGTTTTTCTTCCTTACCATGGCCTACCCCTGCTGAGCTTCCAGGGACCATCTTTTAAAATCTGGCCCTTTCCCCCTTTCATTTAATCCTGTGTGTACTTAATGTGTAGCGAGTCTTTACCGAGTCAGACTGATTTTGTGAGGGATTAGTTTGTATTAATTCAAAGTGTGACTTATAAGCTCTTTTGAAGAAATATGTATTTTCCAGTGCAGACAATTCAAAGTAGGTTATCGGTGTCACCTGATAGAGGCTTAATGAGAAGATAATTATTTGTAATTACAGTATGGAGTGTGTGTGAGTGCTTGAGGAATTTGTTTTTGAGACCATTAAACCCTGCCTCGTCGTCTTTACACTGTGGATTTGCACACCACCATCTCTAGAGACAGGATGGGCTGTCAGTGGTGCACATCCTCTCGCCCTGGTTCCAGATGTTCTTGATTTCAGGGGAACCAGATATTACTCTACCTTGGGATGCTCCAGAGTTTCCTTAGTGAGTGATGCTGAGAGGGGAAGGGGAGGATGCTGGACAAAATGAAGCCTCATGGTAAAACCAACGGCTCCGTTCCCGCACCACACGCAGTGCACTGACTTAAAGCTCAGCATGTGCTACTGTCGACTTGAACTACAAGGAAATGGGTTCCTTGCCCAAACAAATCCGAATAAACATTTGACCAAGACACTAATAAAATGCCCTTTGGGATCCCAGGTGAAGATCCCTAAAATTGTTCCTTTCTAGCACATGGTGGGGGAAAGGCCTGGTTTTCTTCTTCCAAAGAATGTAGCAACTGGGGAGTCTGAGCAGGTGTCCATGGGAACGCACAGACGCTTCTCTATCAGAAGATGATGAGAGAGGCGGCTTGGTGAGCCTTCAGAGTTATTTCGGTACAGGTTAGCTCCAGACCAAGGTAACAGGAAAACCAGGTGTTCACTGCCTGGCTGGATATGTCCACAGGGGAGCAAGAAGGAAGCTGTTTCAGAGTTCTGTGTATGATACCAGTAGAGAATTAGTAGGAAGCTGCTGTCCTGTAGCCACACGGAGGACCCCTGTAGGGCCGTGCTGAGCAGCACCCCTTCCCTCAGCGCAGGGGGAGTGCCTTGCCCTCCCTCCAGGCACACGCAGGTCTTACTCAATAGGTCCTTAGACATGGCTTGCTTCCTCCCTGGGTCCTTTCTCTTGTTTTTACCTTTTGCTTCTATCTCATTCTCAGAGCAGTTATAAATACCTGGGCACTGTTCCAATAAAAGCTGTAAGCTTTTTATCCTTATAGTCATTTGGCCTAAATCAGTGTTTGAGACTATGGATCAAGAAGAGTAGGCTATCCGGACTCCGTCAAGCCCGAGATGGGGGCAGCTTCTGGAAGCAGTCATAGGCTGTGCAGGGGACGTTGCAGAGATGGTGACACCTGGTCCACAGAGTGCTGGACTTAGGCCCAGCATGTCCACACAAGCCTGGGCAGTCATGCTGGGGACACTGCAGAGTGGGCTTTCACATGGTCAGTCTTATGTGTCATAAATCTCAGTCGAGCTCCAGCTGAACTGTGTATTGTCTATGGACTTCAAGAAACATACATTCTTTTCAAGCCTCTGTGTTCTCAGAACACAGATGTGAAGAAAGTATGAACACATCCACAATCTTGGTCGTAGTGTCCGATTCATCATAAAAGCACTCCGTTGTCAGGGAGGCTCTGGAGACAGATGGCCTGCATCTCCATCCTGCTGTGCCATTGACTAGCTCTGCGCCCCCACCCCGCCACTTACTTAACTTCTCTGTTCCTAAGTTCCTTGTTTGTAAAATAGCAGAACCTGCCTCGGAGAGTGCTTAATCTTATAGTAAGATGTTGCGCTTATCACTACTGTGACCTTTCACTCCTGGGCGTGGAGCTAGGCTGTTCTATCCTGTGTACTGCCCTGGGAGTTAGTGGGTAGCATAGTGTGGAGGAAGTCACAGGTGCGTGTCTTTGAGTAGTAGAGTCTTAGGATCCTGTGATTGATTCACCTCCAGCATCAGAAACTCCAGCGCAGCCTGGGTCCTGCAGCCGAGCACACATTTGTTGGCACAAGCAAGAAATAGACCTTAAAAAAAAAAAAAAAGGCACTGGCAGCTGTAGGAACAGCCTTGGCTCTAGCCCTGAAGCAAAGTTCAGCTGAAATGAGATAGTGATGAGGACACCTAGGTCACAGAGAGTTGTAAAAGCCTTTATATACTGGTTGTGGAGCTCCTCATGGGCTGTGTATAAATCTGCACCTGCTAGTGCTCTGGAGCACCGTGGCCCTGGAACCGGAGCCATTTGAAGGACCTCACCCTTCCTTACATGTCTAAGCTCAGCCTTCTTAAGAGTTGGGGCCTCGGGAAGTGATGAGGTCATCGGGGCTCTGCCATAGTGGCAGAGGTTTATCACATGGCCTTGGGACTAAGCAGGCAGTTGTCACCTTCCATCATTCTGACCTTTCTGTGCCTGTACATGTTCTTGCTGCCTGTGCCCCTCAGAACCTCAGAGGACCCCTGCCTCAGTCCATGTCATTCAGGACTGTCTTATCTTTATTTCTTTTAATTTCTTGTTTACTTATACTTTTATTTTATTTATTTTTATGTGGTGCTGAGGATTGAACCCAGTGCCTCACCTGTGCTAGGCAAGTGTTCTGCCACTGAGCCACAACCCCAGCCCTGTCTTTATCAATTTCTGTTGCTATAACAAAACACCTGAGGCTGGGTAACTTATAAAGGGGTTTATTTAATAATTCTGGGGGCTGGAGGGTCCAAAAAGCATGGCCTCAGCATCCTGGTGAGGCTCCTGCCTGCACCACAACATTACAGAGAAGCTGAAAGGGAACTTGTCGTGTGTAGAAGGATCCAAGGGTATGAGGTAACAACCGGCCCTTGGGGAAGCCGTGCACTGCTGTGAGAGCAGCATTCAGGCGTCCACTATGGCAGAGCCCCGATGACCTCATCACTTCCACAAGGTCCCACCTCTTAAGGTTCTGTCACCTCACGCTGCCATAGTGGAGACCAGGCTTCTAGACATGCACATGAGGGAGACGAACCACATCCACACCATAGCAAGGGTCCCCAGGAACCCCACTTCTCCCTTCCAGTTCATCCCTTCGGGCTGTGGGTGGTGTGTTTGCACTGGTCATGCATCCCTGATGGTGGAGTTCCCCCTGGGGCTGTGGGGGTGAGTGCGGAGTGTGAGGGGAGACGGGAGACGCCCCCTTTGGAAGCCTGAGCAGTGTGCTCCAGGCAGCACCTGACTGAGTTGTGCTGTCTCCCCGGTGGGAGGGAAGCTGACATGGGGTGGCACAGGAGCTGGGATTGTGGCTGGATGACTCAGGGTCAGCTCTTGGTGTCTGTCCAGGACGTAGGCTTCCTCAGCCTTTGTTCTAGAACATTGAGTGACAGTCGAAGTGTCTTTGCTGCCGGAAGGAAATTACAAGTAGCAATGGTGTTTCCCCCCGGTGTGCTGTGGTCTGCCTTTCATCCAAGGTAATAACACCAGGAGCTCTGGGAGGGCTGAAAGAGGCTAGCTGTCATTTTTTTAAAACATCTTTTCTGCCAAAGCAGTAATACATTTTATGTTTAAAAATTGGAAAATACAAAGGCATATTGGGAAAAAAAAAAAAAAAAGATGACACCTTGTAACCCACGGTGCAAAAGTAACCATTGTTAACACTTCGAAGCGTGTTTCCCTTTAAGATTTCACATACAGGCACATTTTAAAATGAAATCTGGATAAAAATAGCAAAATCATTGTCAAAAAATGTTAAAATCATTCTACATGCTGGGAGGTCTTTAAGCACTTTACATGCATTATCTCATTTATTCCTCACAGTTTCTTTTTGAGAAATCATTATGTCCAACTTTAGAAGAAGAAACTCAGGCAAAAAGAGGTTAAGTCATTTTTGCAAGGTCACACAGCCCATAAAGGTAGTGGCAAAATGAAAACCAAAGCAGTCTGTCTTGATTATATTGCGGGCGATCTTGACTATGTTGCAGTTTGTCACATAGTAAAACAGCGTAAATTAACATTTCCTAGAATTATACAAGTATTAACGCTGACTTGTTTGGTTCTGTCTCCTTATTCTATGGATTAGGGAGTAGAAGCCCACTGACATGACTTGATTTACCCAAGAACACATAGCTGGTAAGTGTCCTTGCCAAAACGAACCCACGTCTCCTGATCCACATAGTCCACAAGCATGCTGATGCCAGGTGATCTGGGAACCTTTGTTCTTCTTCCCCATGTCCTGACCCAGAAGCCCAGGTACACGGTGTGGAGCCAGTGCCAAGCCCAGGTTAGGTGAAGCGTGCAGAACTCACAGCTTTTCCAAGCACATACGCTAGTTTCAGTTTGTGCTCAAGGAATTTATGAGCATTGAACAGTAATGTTTATGGCTGGCCCTCAATTATCCATGCAGTGCTCGAGCTATAAAAGGCTGAAAGGTACAGCTCCTAAATAGTTCTACCTTTATACCCACATCGAACATTTTTAACTGAGACTTGCTGACAAGCAGTAAGATTGATGATTTGGACTTTAAATGTTGTTGCTTCCCCCAATCTGTCTCTTGAGGACATGCCAGGCATTGTTAGGACTTTGAAGTAAGGCAAAAGTCAGCCGGACTTCTGCATAAGCCCTGGTGTGTATAGGAGCTGGCCAGACCACAGCATGTAAGAGAACCAGGCTCATTGCATGGAGACCACCCAGTTGGCTGACCAGCCCAGCAGGGAATTAAAGGAGGAAGAGCAGGTGGTGACTTACTGCCCAGTTTGGTAAGGTAACGTGTGTAAACCTTTATATCTCCAAACGGGGAAGAGAATTTCTCAGTAGAGAATGTCAGGGTGCCAGGCACGGTGATACACACTCATAAATACCAGCGACTGGAGAGGCTTGAGGCAGGAGGATCACAAAGTTCAAGGTCAGCCTCAGCAAATTGGTAAGATTTTATCTCAAAGTAAAAAATGTCTTAAAAAGGGCTGAGTATGTAACTCAAGTGATAGAGCACCCTGGAGTTCAATTCCTAGTACCAAAAGAGAATGTCAAACAGGTTTTTCAAAAATTATTTACAACTTAATCTGATCTGATCTATGAGCTCCAAGAGGGCAAGAATGAGTTCTCATGGAACTTAGAATGTTGAGCATACGAGTATGTGTGTAACAAGCAAACTAATGTACACCTCTTAAGGTCGGGATCATGGTTGCCCCGGTGGTGGGGGTGATACAATTGTGATTGAAGGGGACCCAGGACTTCTGCTCTGTTTCTTTAATTGGGTACCAGTTAGTTACGCAGTATGTTCAGTTTGTGAAAATTCATTGCGTTATTTACATGTGCTTTTTTATGAGTGTAAGTTGTACTTGAGTTAAAGTTTAAGGTCCTTATTCATGTTCTGATAGCTTGCTGCACATTAATATTTGGGGGAAAAAATCTCTAGTTGAATCAATTTGAAATGGTGCAGAATGCATTATCTGGGTATTGGGGAGAAATCTCCACCTGGAATTGTCAGGGCTACCTGGGCAGAACTTGTATTTTTATTCTGTGAACATGCGTCTTAAATAACTTCAGTGTTGTTAAGGTTTGAACATGAGGTGCTCACCAAAAAGCTCATGTGTGAGACTGCAAGAAGGGTCAGAGGAGAAATGATTGGGCTGTCAGAGCCTTAGCCCCACCATTGAGTTGACTCCCTGATGGGATTCACTGAGTAGTAACTGAAGGTAGGTGTTGCCGGAGGAGGTGTCATTTGGGGGTCGTGCCTGTGGAGTATATGTTTTGTATCTGGCAAGTGGAGTCTTTCTTTCTGCTTCCTGATCATCATGTGAGCTGGATCCCTCTGCCACATTCTTCCAGTGTGATGTTCAGCCTCATCTCGAGCCCTGAGGAATGAAGCCAGACGTCTATGAACTTGAGACCTCTGAAAACCTGTGAGCTCCTAAATAACTTTTTTCCTACTTCACAATTATTCTGGTCAGGTCTTTTAGTCACAGCAGCAAAAAAGCTGACAACAACAAGTGTAGACCCCCTTGGAGTAAAGAATGATATCACTATAGCTCTTGAAACATTTATTGACAGCCTCCTGTGGATGAGGGAAGTGCCGGCCACAGGCTGGGTGCAGCTCTGAGGCCCTCTCTCCTGGGTCACTCCCTTGCAGTCTGCTGGGGGTTAAAGTACAGATGAGGGATAAGAGGAAGGTGAGAGGTGCTTCAGGATGAGCCCAGGACTGCAGGAGGAGCTCAGAAAGGAGAAACAGGTTTTCTGGGATTGGAAAAGGCTTCTTGGAAGAAGGGGCATTTGAAATTAAAAGAATGTGTAGGGGTTGATAAGAAGCAATAGATGGCTGGGTGCGGTGGTGCACACCTGTAATCCCAGAGGCGCAGGAGGATCACAGTTCACAGCCAACCCCGGCAACTTAGTGAGGCCTTGTCTCAAAATAAAAAGGGCTGGTAGTGTGGCTCAGTGGTTGAGCACCCCTGGGTTCAATTCCTGGTACATTCACAAAAAAAAAAAAAAATAGTAGTAGTAGTAGTAGATGAGTGGCCGGCAATGCGAAGGTACGCACCAGGAAGTCTCACTCATTCTGGGAACTTTGGGTGGTTTGGTTGGCATCCTTCAGAAACAAGTGAGGCCTGAAAGTTGTTGGAGCTACACGGTGGCCAGGTTGTATTATTTCATTTGAGAGGCATTAGGGAGCCAGGGTTTCTAAGCAGCAGCATGATCAGAACTGGTATCTCTAGTAAAATCAAACTTCTAGGTTCACTGACGGTACTATTTCTGTTAATTACCACGTCTGCTCCAAATGAACATTTTTTGTGTTTTCTGCTTTCTTTGGTTGTATTGTTTAGACCCATTTCTGTTTGGGTCCACTAATGAGCCACAGGTCCACAGCCTCCTTGAGCTTCCTGTGGTCCCCCCTCTAGGACTTGAAGATCACCCTTTTTGTCCCCAACACTCACCCATGCCTTGACTATTTGAAGTCACAGTTCCTCTGTACTTTTTTCATACATCCTGTTTTCTAGGCTTACAGCAATTTGGCTTTTATTTCCTTTCACCTTTCCTGCACGATGTGCTTTTGACAAATAAAGCAACCAGTGTCATTTATGCAAATTGAACATGGGAAGAGAAGCCAAGAAATGACATTAACAAGCTTTTTAAGTTATGGAGGAGGCCTGACCCGCTGGCTTGGGATTGTATCCTGCTGTACTGTTGGGCGCCTTCTGAGGGACAAAGCACTGGACAGGATATATCACGTAGTGTGTATCATTGTTAAAAATGGTCTGTATCCACATTGGGCTCGTTCTAAGCACTCTGAGGTCTATTGAGTTAATTCCTTGCTAAGTTTTTGCTGCTCAGTCTGTTAGTCCCTTAAAAAAAAAAAAAAAAAAAGTAACTTGTGCTTAGTATTGCTTTGTCTGGGCTAGGCTTGTGGCTCAGTGGTAGAGCACTATGTGTGAGGCACTGAGTTCAATCCCCAGCAACACATAAAAATAAAACAAATAAAATAAAGGTTTTGTGTTCATCTACAACTAAAAAAAAAATTTAAGAAAATATTCCTTTGTCTTCCATTGGGTTTCTCTTAAGACCCTGTATCATGGCATTATTCTAACCAAAGGATTGTCAACTTGACAACTGAGATGCTTAGTTTAGATCTTCTGAGCTGTTGTTTGGAGATGGTGCTTAAACTCTGCAGAGACCTAGTGTTCATCCTGAGGACAGTCAGAGTAGGGTGCGTTCACTGGTGAGAAGACTCGGGTTAGGCGATTTGGATTCAAATCCTGACTCTTGGAACCCTCAGTTTCTACACATGTATGGATTTAGCCGTCCTTGGCCTAGCACAGGAATGCGGTTCCAACAAGGTGACGTCTGTTGAAACACCCACGTCACTTGGCACGATCTTTCCCTTGTAGGCTCCTGCTCCCCTTGAGGGTGCTCAGGGCTCTTTGCAGTTCTTTTTCCTCCGTGGCCTGTGAGTGAGAAAGCTATTTTGTGTGGTCTTTGGGTTGACATTATTTCTTTTAAAAAAAAAGAAAATCACTGATTATGGTTTGGAGTTACTTGTTTCTGTTTCTAGATTCTGCTGTGTTACTCGGTGACTAAAGTTTACCTTGCATTGTGTTTTCCAATCACATCTATTTATTAAAAAAAAATAATTTCCTTTTGCTGATGGATGTACCTTCGGGATCTTTACTTCCTTTTTTCCTTCTTCCTTCTCTTGGCCAACAAGTAATTTCTAAATTAGATGCGTTTCCCATAATGGAGGCAGGGCACGACAGGCCTCCCAGTCACCTGGAAACCAGGACAGACTGGAGACCTTATTCCATTCTGCGTTTTCTGACAGCAAATGAGATGCCCTGCAGACACGATTCTCGTGTCTAGTTAGTATACGTGGGGTGTCGGAAAGAGTTGGGCTGTCCTGCCTTCAACTTGGACGGTACAGAGTGTTGATCCCATAAAAACTGCACTTTGAAAAATCTGGAACTTAAAGTATGTTTGCCGTGTGTGCACAGATCCCGTCACAGTAACTGCCTCCTTGACATCAAAGTTTAAAATGCTTTGCCTCCGTCTCTTTCAGGTAGAACGTCATGACATGAATACCTTAAGCCTGCCCCTGAACATACGCCGTGGGGGGTCGGACACCAACCTCAACTTTGACGTCCCAGATGGCATCCTGGACTTCCACAAGGTCAAACTCAGTGCAGACAACCTGAGGCAGAAAATTCTGAAGGTAACAGAACAGATCAAAATTGAGCAAACATCCCGTGATGGGAATGTCGCAGAGTATTTGAAGCTAGTCAGCAGCGCCGACAAGCAGCAGGCGGGGCGCATCAAGCAGGTCTTTGAGAAGAAGAACCAGAAGTCAGCTCACTCCATCGCACAGCTGCAGAAGAAGTTAGAGCAGTATCACAGAAAGCTCCGAGAGATCGAACAGAATGGAGCCTCCAGAGGCTCAAAGGACATTTCCAAAGACAACCTGAAGGACATACATCACTCTCTGAAAGATGCCCACGTGAAGTCTCGAACTGCCCCCCATGGCATGGAGAGCAGTAAGTCGGGCATGCCAGGGGTATCCCTCACTCCACCTGTGTTCGTTTTCAATAAGTCCAGAGAGTTTGCCAACTTGATCCGAAATAAGTTTGGCAGCGCTGACAACATCGCGCACTTAAAAAATTCCTTAGATGAGTTTAGGCCTGAGGCCAGTGCAAGGGTCTACGGGGGCAGCGCTACCATCGTGAACAAGTCCAAATACGGCAGCGATGACGAGTGTTCGAGCGGCACGTCAGGTTCGGCTGACAGCAATGGGAACCAGTCCTTCGGGGCTGGTGGGGCTGGCACGCTGGACAGCCAGGGCAAGCTCAGCATGATCCTGGAGGAGCTGAGGGAGATCAAGGACACCCAGGCCCAGCTGGCAGAGGACATCGAGGCACTGAAGGTGCAGTTTAAGAGGGAATATGGTTTCATTTCTCAGACCCTGCAAGAGGAAAGGTACAGGTATGTCAAAGCATTCTGCTGGAATTCTTTGGAAGTGCATTTACTAACTGCAAAGTTTGTCTACTTGAAAGTGACGTGTTTTCAATAAATATGGATATAGATCAAAAGGCATTTAGGGATCAATAGTTCTTTCCATCTTTCATAATTCCAATTTTCATGATTTGTAACAATTGGAGAAAGTCATTATATGCGTGGGTCTCTTAAAATATCACTATACAGTCTGACTCATGCGCCTATTAAGATACTTATTCAGAAGGCTTCTGTTATAGTTTTATTAGCACTAATTCAGAGTTATATATTTGATTTTCCTCTATTATAACAGTCATAGAAAAATTAATCATTGTACAACAAGATGGGTTTTATTTGGTATGTTGGTCTTGAAGTCTTCATGTATTTTTATGTGCTGTATTTTATTCATTAAATTTTTTTCACCATAAATAAAGAGTTTTCAAAAATAATCGTAAGCTGGGCACAAGTGGTGAACTCCTGTAACCCCAGCAACTCAGGAGGCTGAGGCAAGAGGATCACAAGTTCGAGGATAGCCTCAGCAACTTAGCAAGGCTCTGGGCAACTTAGCAAGATCCTGTCTCAAAATAAAAATAAAATGGGTTGGGGATGTGGCTTAATGATTAAGCACCCCTGGTTTCAATCCCTGGTGTCCAAAAAAAAAAAAAAAAGTTTGTGGTACCTATGATATAATCACTTTGTGTATTACTTAAGAGACCTTTAAAAGGATTATTTACAATAATTGCAACATTTGGCACCTGTATAGCCATACCAGGAAAATCGTTAAATCTGAATCATACTTTTTTGTCTCCTTTTAAAAAAACTCTTCTCTCAGGTGACCCACATAAACGTCTAGAACTGGCATTGATCACAGTCATCCCAAGCTAAGTCATCTTCCCCAAACAGTGCATCCTGTTTAAAGCAGACATAAGGTTTCAAACTACAGACAAGTCCTCTCTGCACAGGGCGGAGCATGGGAACAGGAATCTTGGTGGTCCTCTTACTTTAGATTTGGACTTTTGGTAAATGACACCTGATAAGCCAATCTGTACTTTGTGATAGGTTTAATTTTTTTTATTGACATTTAAGTTCCAAGAGCCACAAAGCGTATCCATATGAGTATATACTCTGGGCGGGATGAAGTTAGCTGCAGAGTAGAGGCCGATAGTAATGGCCTCTCTTTCCTTGTGAGCTCTGGCCATAAACCCTCAGGTACTGTGGGGCCAGAAGACAGAGAAGCCACTGCAAATGTGCTGGGTCCTTGCCTTGGGCAGGGTCCTGCACAGCCCTGGTGAATGTGTGGGCCCATGAGTTCTGTTGTCCCTGCCACCAGTTCAGGTGCTAGTGTGACATGGGTGGAGAAGCCAGATTTGGGATTGGGTGAAACCTCGAAGGTGAAGACCACATTAAGACCCCAGAGACCAGTTCTTTCCAGAGCTGGAATTCAGGGCTATCCTACAACTATATTTACAATTTTTGGAAAAATGGTCTGCCAAGGGGTGGAAACAAGCCAAGGGGCCCTGGCAGCAGTAAGATTGAAAGGACGTCATTCTAGAATGTGCTGCTAGGAGACCTGTGAAATGCCTCGCTCAGAATGGGTTCCCCTCTCTGTCAAGGTACGAGCGCCTGGAAGACCAGCTGCATGACCTGACGGACCTGCACCAGCATGAGACGGCCAACCTGAAGCAGGAGTTGGCCAGCGCTGAGGAGAAGGTGGCCTACCAGGCCTATGAGCGCTCCAGGGACATCCAGGTGCCTTCCCCACCCCCGGCTAGACATGAATTCCCCTGGGCTCAGTGTTGAGGACTTAATTATCCTAGAGCTTATGGCATTCCTGGTGTGGGGGACAAAATCTTTTCTCTGCACAACATTTCTTCTCCACTTGCTGACCCCATTAGCGCATGTTATAGACATTGCTAAGTCTGTATCCTGTACACTTTCTGCCTAACTCAGTTAACAAGTATTTATTATCTGCCTCAAGATAATAAAATGATTTTTTTAAAAAAATTAAAATATGAAGCCAGGTATGGTGGTGCACACCTGTAATTCCAGAAACTCGGGAGCCTGAGGCAGGCAGATTGCACATTCAGGGCCAGAGCCTCTGCAGTTTAGTGAGACCCTGTCTCAAAAAATTAAAAGAGCTGGGAATTTAGCTCAGTGGTAAAGCTCCCCTGAGTTCAATCCCCACTAACAGGGCAAGGAAATTTAAAGTGTAAGACAGACCTTGCCTTCAAGAAGCTTTATGCTGAGATGGTGAATAACCCAACGCCAAGGGGCCCAAGACATGTGAGCAAGGGCCAGGATGAGTGGCACGGACCCTAAGGCCATAGAAATGCAGCAGGGGGGAGCAGGTGGGTGACTCAGTGGTAAACCTCAGGCTTCAGTCCCAGGTCGGCCTTTACCAGCTGTGTGGTCCTGAGCAAGCCTGCTTGCTCCTCTGTAGGGTATCTTTCATGCTTGTAAGAATTTCAGGCACTCAAGAGCACCCTGTGTGACAACACTAGCAAAGCCCTTCTTTACACATCTCCTTTCCCCCCACTTACTCAACAGCCTGTTAAGGTCGTTCCTATTATTGGCTCCACTTCTTAAATATAGAGACTGAGGCACAGAGAGGTGAAGTGCCTGAGTAAGGTCTTGCACATTGTCCTGAGTAATGAATGTGAATTAACCTCCTGAGGAAGGGGACTGGAAGGGCCAGGTAGGGTCCCAGTGGATAGAAGAAAGGGATAACTGGATCCATATGAACAGAGGCCCATCCAGGATTTCCTAATGTGATACCACCACTGTCATGAAACAGCCCTCGGCTTTTGATCACCTTTCTTTAAAAAAAAAAAAAAAAATGTAGCCTTACAGTAATGTTCTTCTTTGGAGACAATGGCTGTTTTCTCCCACTCTGACGGCCACCAGCAGTCTCGAGTGAAGCTCACTTTACAAGGGAGAAAATTGAAATGTGAAGATAGTGATTTCTCCTGCAGTGTGTGAGCTGCAGTTTCAACTGCACAGGTTTTATTCTACCCTGTGAGGAGGGCTGAGCCTGTGCAGTCCCAGATGTCTGCTGTTCTGGTAACCAAAGCATCAGAGAGCACAGTGCCAAAGACACGTGGGGGATTGCTGGCTCTTCCCTAGGTTAGGAGACACCTTCACCACCCACTGGTTTGAGAAGCCTGAACCCATTTTAAGTGTTAAATGTTGCTTAGTGGACGATATAGTCATTCACTAGGTCATTCTATTTTAGAACATGCCTGGAGTGTCACCGGGTTGTATCTTGCACATTCAGTTTTCTTGTTTAGGGGATGGTTTGAGTTAAGGTTGTTCTCTTTTCTAAGAAACATTCTAGTGGTAAAGATGAAAGTAGGGACTTCACAAAGGGAATTGAGATATTCAGAAGCGTTTATTTCAGCATTTTCTGGTTTTCAGCTCTAGCTTGAAATTGTAAAAAGAACACCTGTGTAAATAACTGCAGGACGCCAAATCCCGGCTCCACTGTTTACTCTCTGTGTGACCCTGATGTTAATGTTCTGTGCCTCAGTTTCCTCTTCTATAAAATTGAAATATTAATGAGCTATATTTGAAAAGGCCAAGAAGATCAAACCGGATGATACATTTAAAGCATAGACGTCTGGCTGACTTTATTTTCTTGTTGAGTAGCCACAGTCCTCAGGGCTTGCAGCAGGTGGGCCTGCCAACTTCACCTCTTCCTGTTTCCCCGGTTCTTCTAAGCAGGCGTGTAACAGGGATGAGCTGGGATGGATGAGGGTGGCTGTTGCCTTCAGGGACACAGTGTTTTGTTGTTTTAAGCAATTGAGAGTCCCCCCGTCCTTTTAGCCCTGAATTCCCAATTAAGACTATCTAAAGATAACCCCTGTGTTCTCATCCCCAGTAAGTTTAATACTGGATCCAAAGAAATACTAAAAATTGTGGGGCTTAATATCTCTAGATCCTGTAATCAAAATTCCTTGCAATTCACTACTTAATTTTCTGGGGTTTTCTTTTAGTTTAAAAAAAAAAAAATTGACAGTGGTTCCAGGCAATTCTAAAATTCATTTGTACAAGCAGTTAATCAACCCAGTCAAAGATGAATGATTGTGCCTGAAATTTTGATTTTTTTTTTTTTTCCTGCCTCATTCTGTCACCTTTTTTATACCATGTCTGTAGTGCGGGAAGCCTTGGGCCTGCTGTTGGAAAGCATGCCTGCTTCTTGGGCATGTGCCTGCTACTGCGGAAAGCCAGCACTGTTTAGCATGTGAAGATCTGAGGAAGTTTTATCCTTTTGGTTGGTAGCCTAGTATGATGAAAGTTACTATAGTAACAGAACCCTGTTCTTTAGCCCATAGCGTATATTCAGCAGAAGAAAAGCAAATCAACGTTGAAGCCATTATGCTTGCTTAAAACCTGCAAAGATGACTATTTTGATCGCATAAAGATACTGGCAAATGATGTAGACATCAGGCTAATGAACTAAAAGGGCCTTACTCTATAGTGACCTCCTTTTCTCCCAAGGGACTCACTGGCTTTTCTCTCCTGAACCCCACATTCTGTTCCTGGCACCCAGGGTTTTTATATTCAGCCAGTGCGTAGCAGGTGACATGCTGTGTGGAGCACTGGCTCTGTGCTGGAGTGGTAGGCCTAGGCCCTGTCTGCATGCAGCTCATGTCCCTGGTTGGAGGGACATCTCCCCTCAGGATGTGACATTCAAGGTGTGACCTAAAAGACCAGTGGGAGATCAACAAGTAGAGAGAGGTAGGAGTTGGGAAGACACATACTACAAGCAGAGTGTACAGATTTTATAAAGGCCCGGATGTTAAGTGTATGCTCCTTTTCAGAACTTGGGAAAAGCCAGTTTGCCCAGAGCATGGGGAGGCGGGGTGACTGGCATTAAGTGAGGCAGGAGGGGGTGACCAAACCTGGCCGTGCACGTAGATGCCCAAGGCCTGTGGTGAAGATTTGAATGGTATTAGGTCACAGATATGCATCTTCAGGAGATCACTTGGGCTGATACAAGGAAGATAGATTCATGGGGTTGGGAAACGAGAGTGTATGTGGGGAGATTTGTATATAGTCATTGCAGGTGGGAGATCCTGGTGACATAGATTGGGTGGAGAGAGATGGACTATTGAGATAGACATGGATGTTTCATTGATGGAGCAGGTAATGGATTAGATGAGAGGGTGTTGGGGTGCCTCTCAAGCTTCTGGTGTGAGGATCATGGTGCCTCACAGTCTGAGAAGAAGTGCTGGAGGGGAGGGTTGAGTGCAGGCACTGGGCAGGTGCAGTATATGAATGCACCTTGACTTGTCGCATTGGAGGAGCTTTCAGGAAGCTCTGATGGAGCTGACAGTGTCGGAGGGGACTGCCAGCTGGAGGTGCACTCAGAGTCCTTGTGTCTTAGATATTGGAACTTGGAATGCACAACATCTAGGAAGGTTGCTTGGGGTGGTGGCCTGAGGAGCACAGCATTCAGAGAGCCGGTGGGAGCAGAGCTGCCCCGCTCTCCGTCCTGCCTGCCTGCCTCCTTCTGCCGCCCTCCTGCCACTTTTCTCCAAAGTCACTGTATAGACTAAGCAGTGGACGTGAGAACTAGCCGTGGGGGATCGCAGGTGCCAGAAATGAAGCAGTCTGCCATCACAAAATGCAGTCCCCTCCCACCCCTGGTTTGTCCCTGATGATACCAACAGATGCCAAATTTCAAATCATTTTACTTCAAATACAGATGTAGTCCAAAAACTTAACCACAGTTCTTCATTTATGGTGTTTTCTGGTTGTATGCACATGCTCATTCAATGCATGAAAAGCAGGATAAAACAATCCTTGGGATTCTTGTTTTTCGGCTTTGTCTGTCATCGTCCTCATTGTTGGTGTGGGGATTTGAGGCATCCCAGGCATTAAGAGGTTCTGAGCTGGGGTGTGCACGTCTGCATGTGCGCACACGTTTTGCTCATGATCTCAGCAGCGTTTGATCCTCGCTGTCCTCTTGCCCACAGGAAGCCTTGGAATCCTGCCAGACTCGCATTTCTAAGCTGGAGCTCCACCAGCAAGAGCAGCAAACCCTGCAGACAGACGCGGTGAACGCCAGGGTGCTCCTGGGGAAGTGCATCAACGTGGTCCTGGCCTTCATGACTGTCATCCTGGTGTGCGTGTCCACCATCGCCAAGTTCGTCTCACCCATGATGAAGAGCCGCTTCCACATTCTTGGCACCTTCTTTGCTGTGACGATTCTTGCAATATTCTGCAAAAACTGGGACCATATTCTGTGTGCCATAGAAAGGATAATAATACCAAGATGAAGCCACTGGTTCCTGCCTTCACGTTTTCCAAATTTTTATTTTAATGAAAACTGTGCAAACTACCAAATTTTTAAATGAACAGTTGTGCCGACTGAAGATTATAAGGACTGGAACTGTGTGGTGTAAATAACTACAATTCTCTTAATTCGGTAGCAGTTGCCAACTCAGTCCCTGTACTTGGTTACCATGAATCTGTTTCAGAGCTCTCCCCACATTGCTCACTGCCTTAATCAGACCAGATTCCCTGCCCACCTGACGAGCCCAGCATGGTGAACCCCTATTTCTTGAGCCCTTGGCATTATTAGAAAAGGGGCCTCCGTCTCTATTTTCCCTTAAATCTTTTGTCACAGTTGAGCTTTGCGGTGGTTGTGGTGTCCTGTAAACAGCAAGGATATGACATGATTTGAGGAGAAGAAGAAATATAGGCATTGGCAATGCTGAACACTTGTGGCCTGTGGAGGTATAACAAATCTCTGTATAATCTGTCCCACTTGGCACAGATGAGCATATGTCCCTATGTACTCAGTGTTCAGTAGGCAATCATACATGACCTCATAATGTGGAAATCTTACACCTGTTTATCCAACCAGTCTATCTTACAAGTTTTGTTGCACTTTAAATGGTAAGACACTAGGGTTATTCCCAGGGAACCACCACCTGATTTTGTCTTAATTCCTTAGCAAATAACCTTTGGAGTATGCAGAAATATTTCCATTTCCTCAACAAACTGGCTTTGTTAATTCTGGGCCCTGTGAAAACCACTCCAGAGTTTTGTGTTTTGGCAAATCTTAATTGTGACAAATCCCCTTTGAGGAAGGGATTTTTGTGGGATTGGTTTTACTCAGGTCTGTGAAGATGGCGATACTTACTCAGGAAGTAAAATCAAATGATGCTTGTGTTGCAGGGTGTTTTCTTGAAGAAGGACAGCAAAATTGTAGTTTGCAAAGCTAACATCTACTGAGGTAGGAGCACTGAAACTGAAAGCATGAGGAAGATATGACATTTGGTCTATTTGGATTGTGACCAGATGAGTGGAAGCCATTCACCTGGATGGAGATTGAGAGGGTCCTTTTAAGGATGTGAAAGGCCAGCAAGAATAGAATAAATTAAATCTAGAATTTGAGCCAAGATTGCCATCTGTCTCTTAGGATCTCACTGAGAAAAGTTCCAAGGTAATAGATTGCTACCCTGCCACTGAAGGAAAAAATTCACAAGTTAATATCTTCGTCCTGTTTGGAGGATTCTATCTTCAGCTCAGATAATACTTTCTTTTTAAATCTGTTTCTCTGTAAAACAAAAAGGAAGACATAGGCGATTTTAATGAGAACTGCTATTCAGCCTCTCCTCCTCCCCCAGTAACCACCCCACCTTCCCAAGGCCGGTGTAAAGATGCAGATTAATGTCGATTTTCTTCCAGAAGACGTCAGCTCTCCTGGATTTAAATAAAGTGCAATATTTTGCTAACAATTGTTTTTAGGGAAATCTCCTGGAAAAAATGTGACAGTGCCATGGTATGAAAGAATGGAAGAGTTGAGCATTTACTACAAAGTCTAGCACGTGTGCGTGAGACACGACTCAACCTATCTATTTTTTTAAATGTAAGATTCAGTAGTTTTTAGTAAATTCACAAACTGTTCAACCGTAATCCCAGATTCCAGACTGAAGCTTTTTTAAAACAATAAACATTGTTTCATGAAATCTTTGGTTATAAAGTATTTTGTAATCGGAGACAAGGGAGTTTACTAGTCCCACCCCACCGCACGGTTATGTCCCCTCTCTGTGCCAGACGCCCCCAGGGCTCCCAAGCTGACTGTATACACTGTGATCCATTGAATCCAGTAGACAGACAAGGGTTCTGGGTCCAGAGCAGGGAAGGAGAAAGAATGGTGTGCTTGCATCAGCCTTCATCCTTAAGTGGAGCTGAGCTCATCTTACTGCTTGGGGATCTTTCTGAGGGGTTCTTTGGACATGCCAGTGGTGGGATGGGTGTCGATGCTGCTGGTAGTTCAGAGGGAATGAGTGGGATTTCTATTTTGAGGCTGAGAGCTCTGGAAGGACCCAGGCACACACCGCTCTCTCCCAGCCCCTTGCTGTGACTGACACATCTCAGACCTAGAATCTGTGTGCCTTCTCCCCAAAGAGAGGAGAGAAGAAAATGAGAAGCAGCACGCTCTGCCCCCTCCAGTCTGTAGCCATTAACAGAACCTCCTAGAACTGGCTCCATTTGGAAATAGTGGAGGGCCTAAATCATCTGACTTGATCGTGAATTCCTTTTAAAAATTTATATTTCCATTGACTCTCATTAAGTGTCAAATAACCTTGTTTTCACTTGGATATGCTCTGCCTACATGCACATTTATTTTAACGTCTCGTGGAAAGTTCATGAAGCTTTTTTCTCACATGCTTTTCCATACTCTCCGGTTTATTCTCCTCTTAAGGAACATACCTCTTATTGTTTGTTCTCTTAATTAAATAACATCTTATAAATATACAGTTAAAAAATAGTGATATAGCTGTGACATATTCTGGAATCGGAGATTTAATTGACATTTAAGTCAACTGGCCCCTTGTTTGCACCTTTCCTTGGCAGTAAGAATCCTGTGCCTGTCTGAAGACGAACACCAGTTGTTGGCTGGGTGAAGTACCTTGTCACTGCATAAGCCTTAGTGAGCCATTTAAAATGCGGGATTCTAGCGGCAGGTTGTTCAGTGACCTATTATCATCATGATAACTAGGATAATGATGGTTCATTAAAGACAAAAACTTTAAAAATTCTTGTGGGTTTTGAATTACTTCAGCTCCTCTTTGAGGGTATGATTATGCCAGAACAAAACCTTTTCTTGAAACAAAAAAAAAAAAACATACACACACACACACACACACACACACACACACACACACACAGAGTGAAGCAGCACCTAAAGCACTCCAGGGCTGATTTTGGACAGCAGACACAGGCGTCATCCCACATTTCTGGCCGGCATGATCCCTACAGCCTACTGATAGGGTGGAATCTTCTGAAACACCCCTTTCACTTTGGCGGGAGATGCTTGGTAATTATCCTGTGGATCAGCATTCTCCTGGCTTCAGCCCTCCTCCTGCCTTGTCAGTCTTACTTTCATTTAGATTTTGCCCCCGTGTGTATTTATTGCCCTGTCACTTTCCTAGCATATCAGGTTTAATTATAGGTTCAATAATACAGAAGGAACTAGTTTCCCTCAGGCAACTAATTACATGTGTCCTTTTCGGTTGAATTTTAAATACCAAATTATTTTGCATTGAATGGGAACGGTTTTTTTTTTTTTTTTACATTAAATGCAGATAGAGTTGTATTGGTTTGAAACAACTTAAATACTAATCTGAACATGTGTGATTAAACAACATGCATTTTGCTTGTTCCTTTAATTTTGAGGAGTGGGCTGGGGTTGTGAAGACATGGCATTGTTTCAAATTTCAGGCTTATCTGGAGAGGTAAGAAGGCCAAGCACACACACTAGAAGGGAGTGAGTCTCTAAAAGATAAATCTGAAAACAATAAGATTGGCCTATTCACAACAAAAGTGAGTAAGAAGCTTTAAAAAATTCCAGGTAACAGGAGCTTGGTAACCCCTAAGGTAGAGGTAGAAGTAACCTACGGTTTTCTGAAGTCAATACAATTCCGTTTATAAACAGCTGGAAAGTAATGTACCTTGATTGTTCTAGGAATGATTTATGTGTTGCAGTTTTAATTTATTTAAAGCATGTCTGCCATGTTTGTCCTAAGAGAAATGTTTCAACAAAATGTGCTGTTTAAGATGCATTTAGGCAGTACTTAGCGGCTTTGAAAGTAGAAACTGGAAATGTTGATTGTGATGTTTGTGAATTTCCATTTTGTGAAATACTACATAGTTTCACGTCAGCCTACAATTGTAATTTCTCTGTAGATCTCCACCCCATGGTGGTGTCATCAATGAATTCAAAGCAGGTGCCATTATTTTTTTAAATAAACATTTGACATTAGCTTTGGTGTTAAATAAAGAGTTAGCTTTCTTAAATTTTCACATTTGTCCGGGTTTATCTTAGTACCAAATGCGTATGTGTGTATAAAATCAGTTATAATGTACTTTATTTTTTAAGGCAGTTTTAGGTTTGTAGCAAAATCCAGCAAAAGGTACAGATTTCTATCTCCTACCCCCACATAGGCATAGCTTTCCCCATTATCAACATTCCTTACCAGAGTAGTACATTGTTACAATCCATGAACCAGTATCCACACATAGCCAACCAAAGTCCATGACTTTGTTGGAGTTCACCTTGGTGTTGCAGGTTCTGTGGCTTTGGACAGATGTATAATGGCATCATATAGAATAGCTTCACTGCCTTAACAATTCTCTGTGCTCTGTCTATTCATTCCTAACCCCTGTCCTCCCCAATCAGTTTTTAAACTAATTTTAAGTCTTCTGTTCCATAGACATTGGCAAGATGTAACGTATGTATGGTCCATTTCTTGAGCCCAGGGATAAGGGAAAGATGGTGGTTATTCATAGTCAGACTTGGAATACTAGGAAACAAGTCCTAGGCTGTGGAAAGGGGAAGTGCTGGTGAGCACTATGCAGAGCTCATGAGCAGGGATGGGGGAGGGAAGAAGGATGCAGACAGTGCTGGCTCAGGTGGCCCATGGCCAGGCAGGGCAAGAATGAGCAGGTCACCAGTGGGGTTCTTGTTTGTACCACTTTGGTTTTTACAAAGCACCTTTATTTTATGGCGTGTGAACTCAACTGGACCAGTCTAAGGTTGTCACCGTTATCTGGATGATTGGAGCTCCAACACACTTTCCCCAAGGTATGGCCAGTGAAGCGGGGCTTCCGGGCTCTGTGCCTTTGCCTGCTCACCATCCTGCCTTTTTAGCCCTCTGTTTCCAGGCAAGTCGACGTCCTGAGCAGTTTTCTCCATCAATCACCCACTGTGTACAAACAAAATAACTAAACTCTCGTATGACAGAAACATTCTTAATGACATTGGCCCATTCCCTGCCCTGGAAAATAGAGCATATTTGAATCTTTGGAAATCATATGGGACACAACTGTTATTTTGACACTATTGTCATTTGATGCCTGAAGATGCAAATTCAGAAAATAGAAGTGATTGGATTGGCTGTGTATGTGTGTCGAGCCCAGCATACTCCCAAATGTTGCTTTGGGGGAAAACATCAAGTCTGGGTTTCCCTTGGGGTTGGGGGCAGCGGGGTTTAGTAGTTGATTTCTAGCTAATAATGAAAGATAGTGCTTTAGAATAAAGCAGTGCTTTCCAATTTTGAGTAATACATGGATTCCTAATATAAGAGAAAAACTTACCTTGGACATCTGAGAGTGTCCATAATCACAATTTGACAAGGTAACAAAGTCTAACAGCATCTCATAATAACTTTTTTTATGAGTTGGTACAGATTATCTGCACATCTACATAGAGAGTTGCCTGCTAATAAGTGTGGCCATGAGATAGAGAAATTTGTGGCATACATAAGGATCATGGCAATACCAAACAGTACCCTTCTAGCATTTGTAGATACGGAATGCCACCTAACATTCTTTGAGCATTCCCAGGTACCATGCACTGTTACTTTACATGCAATATCAAATGTGATCATCTCAACCTCCAAGTAAGATAGGCACTATTATCCCTGCTTAAAGTATAACGAAAATGGGGTTCGGATGCTTAAGTAACTGGGTAACGGTGGAGCTGTTTATTCAGCCCCAAGCTTGTGTGACTCAAGCCCACACTGGTAACCACTACCCTGCCCTGTAATAGAAGGAAGTGAGTAAATAGCTTCTCAAGTAGCTCCCAGCACCCACGAGGCAGATAACTATCCTGGGATCTAGAAGGAATTACTTGAGTCCTACAACTACAGCAGTCAATACTGTAGTTACAAACGGTACATTTGTACTTTCTGCTGGCCACACTGGGCCAGGCAAAGATATTTGAACTGACATACTAGATCTTTGAAGAGCTATGGCTGACAGATTTATGGATGAAGCAGTGAAGATTTTAATTAAAGAAACTTTTATACCCTTCCTGGCTTCTGGGATTCTTGGGCTATGTAATTGGCAGTTGGCTTGGCTGGATATTTCTTGGCTTTTTTGCTTAACTGAGACAGTGGAGTCCCTGGCGGATTCTGCTCAGAGCTCCATGACATCTGCTACCATCTGTGGTGGCTACCTCTGAAATTTCTCTTCTTGCTAAGCCAGCCAGAATTTATTCCCTGCCAGGCCTTTAACTTGACTCAAGCAGTTAACAGGAACCAGCGTCAGCCGTGTTAACAGCTGTTCTGTTGGTGGTTACTCTACTCTGGCCTAGGCACTGGGAATTGGATTTTTGGTTTTCCTTCTTCTACTTAAAAATAAGTTATAGAATAGTAGGAAGAGGGAAGTACTAGGAGTTAGGGACTCCTTTTGCTTTTTTTTTTTTTTTTTGGTACCGGGGATTGAACTCAGGGGCACTCAACCACTGAGCCACATCCCCAGCCCTATTTTGTATTTTATTTAGAGACGGGGTCCCACTGAGTTGCTGAGCGCCTCACTTTTGCTGAGGCTGGCTTTGAACTCACGATTCTCCTGTCTCAGCCTCCAGAGCCACAGGGATTACAGGCATGTGCCATCACGCCTGGCTCCTTTTGCTTTAAAAAAAAAAAAAAAAAAGAATTCTGCCCCAGGCTTGGATCCTTCTCTGATTCTGAACCACCCACATCATAGCAGTGGCGCTAACCCAACTTTCCACCTGCTGTTTCCTCTCCCAAAATGGTTTTGACTTCTCTTCTAAAATTATACATCCCTGTGGCTTAAAACCCAGGCCCTGTAGCTCCACAGAACAGTGACCTATAAGACAGACCCCCAAACAGGCCTTCGGCAGAACACAAACGCCCATGCCCAGTGGCTCAAGCCAGCAGGAACCCCAACACGGGCCTGGACTCACAAGGAGGAGGCCTTCCCCAGACGTTACTCTGGCAATTGTTGCAGGGTAGCTTCCTGGAATGTGTAGGGTTTCCCCGCCGTCAGCAAGGAACAGTCATCTAAGAAAGTCAATGAAAACCTGTGTGGAGAAGGAATGGAAGAGACCCATTGGGTCATTCAGCAAGTATTCTCAAAGGAAAGGCTGGAAGGAGACGAGGAGGCTGGAAGGTCATGAGGCAGCTGGCAGGCTTTCTGAGTGTGCTAGGCGGCAGGCGGCAGTATGTCCTTGTCCTGTTGGAGGCAGGAATCCTGCCTGGCAGCTGCCAAGGGTCTTCCTGATACCAGTTCCCAGAGCTGGTTTGGTACTCCACTCTGCTCAGGCTCCAAGCCAAGCGGTAGGCTGTGTGTCTTGCTTCCTTTGGGGACCCTCCCTCCTGGGAACAGAAGGAGCTATCCAGCTGGTCAGAGCAATTCAGCTCCTTGGCAGCTATATATATTTGAATGTAAATAACTACATTTGCTTTTTCTTTTCAGGGATGTCCTTGTCACAGTTGAGTTAGCATAAATCAGTTTCACAGGCAGGGTCACCTAATAAATGATATATATATATATATATATGTATGTATGTATATATATATATATATATATATATATATATATATATATTTTTTTTTTTTTTTTTTTTTTTTAGTAGTGGTACTAGGGATTGAACCCAGGGGTGCTTACCACTGTGCTACATCCCCTGCCCATTCGATTTTTCATTTTGAGATAGGTCCTTACTAAGTTGCTGAGGTTGGTCTTGAACTTGCAATCCTCCTTCCTCAGCCTCCCAAGTTGCTGGGACTACAGGTGTGCGCCATCACACTTGGCTAATAAATGAATACCGAAGTTTCTGAACTGCTGTATGACACGGAGGACCCAGGCCGTAGGAAGCAGGTAAAGCAGTTTTCCTCGACTGAGCCCACCAGCCTGGGCAGGTGCAGCAAACAGCTGTTCTGACCCAAGAGCTGTGTCTGGGAGGGGGGACTCCCACAAAGGCCAGGATCGGGGCACAGAGGCTGACTTGAGCAGCTCCCCTGGCTGCAGGGGAGCCAGGGAGGCCTTGTGTGCCACAGGCCCAGCATCCCACAGAGCAGAGGGGTTACTCACTGCTGACTCAGAGCCAGGTGCTCATTTGCATGCTGTTCATTTGAAGCCCAAAGGGACAGGAACATCAGAAGGATCACTGCTTCCCCTTTCCAAACAGAGCCACCCCTGATCTCTGGAGGGCTCTCTGCTGTGGCACTGAGCCTCTGAGGAGACCTAGAAATATTTCCATGGTGGATGGCTCCGCTCAGCCCTGTCCACGTGGCTGGCGGGCTGTGTCATTAAACTGGAAAAAAAAAAAAAAAAAGAGGAAAAGATACAAGAAGTTAATTTGCTGTATTGGAAGTTTACTCTCCCCCTCTTCCCCTTCACCAGCATGTTTCTTTCTTTTGGGGGGAGGGGGATGGTGCGCTGAGTATTGAACCCAGGAGTGCTCAACCGCTGGACTGTATCCCCAGTCCTTTTTATTTATTTATTTATTTATTTTTTTTTTTTGAAACAGGGTTTTGCTAAATTGCTAAGGCTGGCCTCAAACTTCCCATCCTCCTGCCTCAGCCTCCCAAGCAGCTGGGATTAGAAACATGCACCACCACACCAGGCACTATCACTTTTCTTTTTTGAACCCAGGGCCTTGAGCATGTTAACCAAGTGCTCTACCATTAAGCTACATCCCCAGTTCACCTTGTTTCTTAAAGAAATAGTTTCCATTCCCCCTCCAAAAAAAAAAAAAAAAAAAAAAAAACCAGCATCAGCCCCAGACACTCCCCTAAGGATCCTTGGTGGGGTCACTGATGATCTGTCGTTCCCTATTGAATGTGTACTTTTCCAGGCGTCTTAAATTTCACATCCCTTGTCACTGCGATGCCCCTCGTGTTGGAAACATTTTGCTCTCTTTGGATGTTGTCCTGACACTCCTCTTCTAGTTCTCCTGCCACCTCTTGACCCCTCTTTGCTACATAATCTCCATTTTGCCATCTCTGCACAAACTCCCCGGGATTTGTCCATCATCTGTGACTAACACCACCATCTAGGAGTACCTGCCTCTCTTTTGAGCCATAGACCCACAGTTACAATTATCTGCCCTTCATCTCTACATAGACATCTTTTAAAACACCTCAAAGTAAAAAAAAAAAAAAAAAAAAAAAAAAAAAAAATTAAAAAAAGGCTCTCTCTCTCTCTCTTTTTTTTTTTTCTGCCTTTACTTAAAATCTCATTTGTAGCTCCTACCAGTAAAGACTCCACAGACATCTACTCAGCCACTCAACTAGAAATCTTACCATCAAGTCATGTCAATTCTATCTTCCAAATAAACCCCAAACCTATCCTGCTCACTCTGTCCCACCTGCCATTACCTTGGTTTGAGGCACCATTGCTCCTCTCCAGGACAGTTGGAATAGCCACCTAAATGGTCCCATGCTCTCTTGTTTTGCCCTAACCCAATGTGACCTCCCACATGATCTTTCTAAAATGAAAATCCGATTACTTTGTTCCATTCCTAAACCCTTCAGTGGCTTCCCACTGCCCAGAGTCAAGTCTGAACTGGGGCACAGCCCACAAGGTACTGGAGCCAGCCCTTGAGGTACTGGAGCCGGCCCAGTGCTCCAGCCTCAGCGCCCTCAGCCGTCCCCATGCTCCAGCCCTGGCCCACTGAACAACTCGGGGGACACGCTAGTGCCTGCAGTCGTACTTCTCCTGTGGCCGGTCAGCTGTCCTCTGTGAAGCCCTTGTGGGTGTCCCCTCCTGGCTCTCACAGTACCTTTGTCCTAGTGATGGAGAAGTGTTTGCTTTCTGTCTGCTCCTGTGAGAGACAGTGAGTTCCTTGTGTCTAGAGCCATACCTTACTCATCTGGCTCTTCCCAGGACATCACCCAGGGCCAGGCACGGAGGTGGCGTTCCAGAGGCGCAGTGCACACAGAAGCCATTTCCTGTGAGAATCAATGTCTAATGGGCTAGCACTTGGTGGGCTGGGACCGTCTCTTTCTTCTTTATCTGCCATACTGAGATAGTTGGTATTCAGCAGATATGACTTAATATGAATTCAGTTCTTGAACCTTCTACCACAAACCCCTCCCAATGCAGAGGGACAGAGGTCTCTAGCAGAGCACCTCCACTTGGGAACAGTCTCCTTTCAGCTTCACTTTCCCTGATACTGACCTCCACGTCACCCTGCCCTTCCCATTCTCTCTCAGCTGAACTAGAAGGAACACTAAGGATAGAAAACAGGTCTCATAGAACAAGCTCAAGGTCCACCCTGGCTAAAAATAGAGACACCTCAGAGCCCAGCGAGACCGGCTCTGGGTGCTTTTCACTTTTTAGGTTTTATTTTATTTTTAGTGGACACATATTGAACATATTTATGGAGTATAGTGTGATGTTTTCATACATGTATACGTCGTGCAATGATCAAATCGGGGGAATGAGTCTATTCATCATCTTGATGATCATTTCTTCATGATGAAAACATTCAAGTCCTCTCTAGTAGCTGCTTTGAAATACACAAGACATCCTTGGTAGCTATAGTCACCCTACGACTTATCACTCTTATCAGAGCAGCGACCACATTGCTGGAATCAAAACAAGGAGACATAGTTACCAAGAACTTTGAAGTGATAAGAAACGGTTCCTACGCACAGAACATGTCATTTGCCATCTGCTTAGAGGTCTTCCCTATTATCTCACTTCGTCCCCACCCACCCTGGCACATCCCCTTGTGCGCTTGAAGACCAGGCGGCACAGAGGTGGTGGAGTAGGAACCAGAGCCTCCCCTTCTGCAAACCATCAGGCCACTTCCAGGGACACTAGGACACCAGACAGTCTGGGACGTGTTTGGGGGGTCCTGAAATAGTATCATTTATGAGATCTCAATGAGTCCTGTGAACAATGGGAGAGAATATTAAAATTGTGACTTTCTGAATTTCGAAAGCCATTGTCTTGGAATAGGATGGCTAGATGTTGGGGACAGGAGTGTGGCCTCCAGCTGCAGTCATAGAGCTATCCTGGCCCTGCTCTCCTTATAACCTCGTTGAACTTCAGGGCTTGACACCTCCCATTTGGCACAAGGAAGTCTAGGTCTGTTCCCGGGTGCCAAGACTATATATTTATCTAGATCATATATTTAGACACTATTAATGTATAAACAAGATCAATATGTAATATATGATCATATGCACTATATTTAGGGATGTTTGATTTATATGTGTAATTGGAGTTTATCAGTTTTTCAAATTTTCTAAATTTTAAAATTACCACAGAATTAAAGAAAATTTGGACATTCAATGCAAAGAATTATATTTTTCCTGATCCTTCTGGGGGAGTAAGTTGCTCATCTGAGGCCCCATCTATAAATACTTGAGTATAATTCCTAAAGATAAAAACAGTCTCCTATGTAACCACAAGACAGCCATCAAAATTGGGAAATTAAATAGATATCTTACTGACACTCAGTGCTCAGACTACCTTCAAGTTTCACTGGTTGTCCTGAGAATGTCCTTTGCGACAAAAGAATTCTGTTTAGAATGACTTGCGTTTAGTTATCTCTTTTCTCTCCTTCTATCTGAACAGTTCCCTCTTTCCTTGACTGTCAGGATATTGGCACTTTTGAAGTTAGAAGCCAGTTATTTTGCATAATGCCCCCGCAATCTGATATTTCTTCAGAATTAATTCAAGTTATCCATCTAGGGCCAGAATCACAAAAGTGACGCCACCTTCTCATTGTGTCCCATAGAAGTAGCACAATCTCATCTGTCCAACAAAGGTGGTGTCTGCCCAGCACCCTTACTGTAAAGGCAATTTCCCCTGCAAAAGTATTCTCTGGAGAGGTTCTTTGTACCTCCCTTTCCTCCTCTTATCCTGAATTTACTCATTTATTTTCTTGTATCAGTGTGGACTTGTGGTTTCCTGTTTTATTCGAAGGGTTACAATCCACGGTTACTATTCGGTTTAATGACAGCTCTTCTCTGGCATTCCCTCTTCCCTGTCCTTCAGGGCTTGACACCTTGGCTGTCCAGTGGGAACTCACTCAAGCAGTGTTTGGCGACCTTTCCTCAGTTAATCCTTGACCATCCTTTTGGCCCAAGGTGCTTCAGGCTTTCCCCACCCGAGACCTGGAGCTGAGGGTCCCTGCAAGGAGCCCGGTTCTTTTCAGTGGAAAGCAGTATTTCAAAGCCCAGGTCTGGTGTCAGCTTTGCTCTTTCTATTGGAACATCCCAGAAGGGCTCCTAGGCCTGCCCAGCAGACCCAGGTAATGATCGATGCACATCTGTTATGAACTGAAAGTGTCCCCCTAACAGTCACATGTTGGAGCCCTTCCCTCCAGTGTGGTGGTATTGGGAGATGGGATCTTTGGTAGGTGGTGGAAAAGTGGGGCATTAGGGTGGGGAATTCCTGATGGAGTGAGTAGTCTTATAAGAAGAGGAAGAGAAACCAGAATACTCCCTTTTTCTCTGCCATGTGAGGAAGGAGATGGCCATCTACACTCCAGGAACCAAATTAGCCAGTGCCTTCGTCTCGGACCTCCCAGCCTCCAGAACCGTGGTAAAGAAATGCCCATTGTTGAGCTGGAGTGGGGCTCATGCAGACTGCTGACCTAGCATGGGTGAGACCCTTGGTTTGGTTCCCAGCACTGCAAAAGGAAAAAAAAGTGTTATTTAAGTCCCACAATCTACAGTTTTTCATAGCAGCTGGAAGAGGCTAAGACAACATCTTTATTACATGTTTATACATATTTTCATATAAATACACATTTAAATCTACACTTACTTCTGCACCTGTCTGGGTGTTGAAAGTCATGACTGCACGCCACCCTCTGATACCAACCAACCCTCAGAGCGTATTCGTTTTCTTTCTGTCCATGTTTGTATCTCCTTTCTCCCGCAGCAAAAACACTGACGTCTTCTCTCTCTGATCCGCTAATGCTTCTTGACTTATGTGGGATCTTGTCCAGATAACCCCATCGCTGAGTTGAAAATATCATATGTCGAAATGCATTTTAATACTCCAAACCTGTTGAATGCCATGCTTAGTAGCACAGCACGCTGCGGAATATGGGTGAGTTCCCCTGGCGATCGCATGGGTGACCAAGAGCTGTGGCTCGCCACTGCTGCCCAGCATCAGAAATGTCATACCACATGCCACCAGCCCAGGGGAAGACCCAAATTCAAACTCTGAAGTGTTGTGTCTATTGAACACCATTGTCAAGGTCAAAAAAGTAGCAGTCAACCATCTCAAGTCGGGGACCATCTGTATTTACCCATTTGCTCAACCCTCTGAGCATATATGTCGTATCTCTGCTGTCCACAGCTGTTCTGGATGGTGGTATTTGGGTGCAAACACCCAACCCCAGGCTGCCTCTCCACTGGGTCACCCTCCCAACTCTGCTGGGGTCTCCGACACCCTGGCTAGATTGCCCAGTGCGTGGATAGCCCGCGCTCCCTGCTTATCCATGCTCTGCTGCCATCGAAGGGAGGCCCCTTCCCCGTCCTGTGCCGATTCCTTCCAGTCACGCTGCTTGAGCACTGCACCCCGGCAGGCCACCGACCCCTCCCCCATAGGTCCCCAGCTTGCTCTGCCCCACTAACCACTGATGACTTTAGAAGGGAACAAGGCTGGGAAGAGCAATTTTCTTGTGGATTTTTTTTTTTCTGTTATTTTAGTACTACAAAATGACTTGGAAATGTTATAAAGAAGTATAAAGGGGCAAGGAATCAAAACTCTCTATTAATTCTTCTACCATTATTGGGGCTGGCGTGGTAGCTCAGTGGTAGAGTGCTCGCCTGGCACATGTGAGGCCCTGGGTTTGATCCTCGGCACCACATAAAAATAAATAAATAAAGTACTGTGGCCATCTGCAACTGAAAAAAAAAAGGAAACCATTATCCTTTTCCCTCCAAAAGTTTCAAGCAAGCAGACAAAACACAATAAAGAAACAAAGAACTAGTGTCTTTTGAAAAAGGAATATAGGTCCATGGTTGAAAAATCAAGAAGCCACACTCCCTCCCACCTGGATCCCTCTGCACCTCCCACAACTGGTATCTGTGTCTCATGGACCCGTCCAGCTATTTTTTGTGCATATGCAGCATGTGAGGGTTCTGTTTCTCAACCCAGTTGGACCTTTACCTTGCTGATATGTTTACCTATGAGTCTTTTCACGTAGTAAACAAAACATGTACTTTTAAAAATGTTCCTATACTTGGGTTCTTCCAAAGTATCATTGTAAGTGGCTGCATGATTTTCCATCACTGCATACATGTCTCCTCTGGATGATCTCCTGTTGTTGGAGGACTGCCATGTTGATCAGCTCTGGCCTTCCTGTGCCAGGGGAGTCACAAAGCCAGCTTGGCTTGGCGAAGCCGTTCAGTCATCTTCCATGGCTGGTAATAGACTATTGAGTTGAAACAATAGAGATTTGTTTTTCGCACTGAGAGGCGTTTGGAAGGTGGGTGGTTAAATCCAAGTTTTGAGCAAGACTCCAAAATGCAAAATTCTGAAGTGAAGTCATCAAAGGTAGGATGTCCAGAGGGTGACTGACACCTCCCCGGGGTCCTTGAACCCCTCACCCTCTTCAAGGGGGCCATGAGGAGGCTTAGTGACAGAGCATTTGCCCAGCATGTACCAGGCCCTGAGTTCCATGCCCAGTCCCTCAAAAAATAAAATAAAAAGAGCATAAAAGGACTGGGGGAGGGGAGAGAAAGCATTCTTGACTTTCTTTCTCTCTGTGGATTTCTGCTGAGGTGGCAGGGATGGGGTCCTGAAAGGAGGGGGTCCTGCCGCCCTCACCATGAGGTCGGGGTGAGGTGGGCCTGGAGGGAAGTGAAAAAGCCAGAGCTTGTGTGGCCACCAAGCAGAGGGACAGTCTCAAGGATGCTGCATGTGTCCTGCTGGGCTGACACGGGCCACACAGGAGAGAGGCTGTGTGGGGTGAGTTGGATCATGCCCAGTAGGGTGGGGTATAGCTGAAGGAAGGAGGAGTCCAGCAGGAGGGAGCTGGAGGTGGACACAACACCCATCCTCCCTGCAGGTCCAGGAGCCGCAGGGAGGATCCCCTGGGTGGCCATCTCCTAAGAACCTGCAGAAGCACTCCACGTCAGCTCCCATCTTCTGGGGCCAGAGCACCAGTGCCCATGAATGGCAGTCCCCACGCAAGAATGACCCTGACATTGGCCATCCCCACGTCCCAACCCAAGGGTCAAACGCACCCAGTGGGCTGGTAGGGAAAAGAGTTGGGTGCAAGAATGGAAAAAGGAGAAGCAGGAGGCAGAAGAGAGGAGAAGGGAGCCGAGGGTCCTTTCTACTTCGGGCCTGGGGCCTGACGCAGGCCTCGGGGTGATGGAAAATCTGTTCAGGGTTTTTATTCATCTGAGTTTTTATTTTTATTTTTTCTTTTGGAAGTAGCTTCAGACTGTCTATTACCTAGGGTGTGGACAAAGCCATGGACCTGTATGCCCTGAGTCACCCCCAGGGACCTTGGGAACAACAGGAAAGTTCGTTGTTCTCACCTCTCATGAGTGATGTGCTCATCACTTTCAAATAAAGTAAGTGTGACCTCGCAGCAGGGATTTGTTTTCCTTACTTGAAAAGAAGTTGGGAGGCTGGGGATGTGGCTCAAGCGGTAGCGCGCTCGCCTGGCATGCGTGCGGCCCGGGTTCGATCCTCAACACCACATACAAACAAAGATGTTGTGTCTGCCGAGAACTAAAAAATAAAAAAAATAAAAAAATAAAAAAGAAGCTGGGAGGTGTGTAGTTGTGGGGCTGGTTCATCAGCTCAGTGAGTGCCAAGGACCAAGTTCATCTATCCTTTCGCTTGCTGACCTCCGTGCACCAATGTCTCTCCTCTTGGTCACAAGATGGCTGCCCCAGATACAGGCATCACATCCTCACACATAAAAACAGGGAGTTGCAGGCTCTCCTCATTCCATGCCTTTTATATAGAGAAAAATCTGTTCTGGAAGGCCTCCTAGGACCAACCTATGACCTATAGACCAGAACTGGGTCACATAACCACCCCTCCCAACACGTTTCCTGAATGTTTCCACTTCCTTATTGCCTTAGACTTTTCAAACTGTGATAATCTAGAATAGTGTCTCCCACCCAATGAGGTCATCGATTACCAAATTGTTCAAGCTGGTGCGTGTATTTCACAGCCCTGGAATTACTCGATTTCTAGATCAGTCATTATCACAGACCTCTTCCTGCTCTTTGACATTTTGTTCCCCCTTTTGGTATTAGCAGAGCTCTGTGGCTCACTTATCTTTATTCCATCTTATTTATTTATTTTTTTAAATGTTTGTGGTATGGGGGATTGAAGCCAGGGGTACTTTACCAGTCCTTTTAATTTTTACTTTATTTTTAAAATTTGATACAGGGTCTGAGTTGTGATCCTCCTGCCTCAGCCTCCTGAGTTGCTGGGATTGCTGATATGCACACTGCATTTGGCCTCTCCTCCTCCTTTCTTCACACTCTCCACGCATTCAGCTGTCCCAGGGTGACAAATACTACCACAATTTGATAGTTCTTTAGCTCCAAGCTATAACTTCATTTTTAAAAAAATTCCTTTATGATATCTGTATATCGATATCCCAGAGCACCTCAGACTAAAACATCTAGGTCATTGTTTTCCCCTTTTGCCAAACCTGTTCCTTCTGTATTTTATTTCCATTAAAGGTAGCACCCCACCACCTCCCTACCTAGTCAGCCACCCTGGAACATCAGCGCCCCCTCCCTCATCATTGTCACTATTCAGTTTTGTCAATTCTACTTTCCAAATATGGCTTAGAATTTTTATCTTTCCATCTCAACTGGAAATACATTGGTCCAGTTTCAGTTTTTCCCAGGACGATGGTAACAGTGACTTACCTATTGCCCCTTTCCCTGTCTCCCTGCCTTGTATGAGGATATAATGCCTGGAACAGTGGCAGCCACTTTGTAACCACAAGGTAACTAGAGTAAGAGCCAAAAGCCAAAGTGCTAAGGATGGCAGCAGGAAGGTGGACGAAAGCTGCGTCTCTGTCAGCCCCGTGGAGCGGTGGAATCGGTGCCAGGAATTGTATCATAAAGCACTCCTCGTCCAGGCAGGGAGCAGCCACTTGATGATATGTTGACACAGTGATTTTGAAGCAGCTGTTTTAGTGTCAGGGTCATTGTTGGATGGATGGGAGGGGGAAATCCAAGTGACTAAAAGGTTCTTTTATTGTTGTTTCTAAGGAATGTGTTCAACAGAAATCATATAAGCCCTGGCTTGTCTCTTTCACTGGGCCCTACTTTTAATTTTTAATGTGAAGCTGCATTTTGAGAAATTTTGTGGTGGGTGTTTTAAAATGTTATGGTGGGTGAGTGTTCAGTAAGTCCCTTGAGCCTGAGAATGGGTGGGTGGTGAGGGGGAGAACCCAGAGTGGCTGGAGAGTAGAGGGGGGGCAAGATATGTAGCCCGTAAGGCTCTAGAAAGGTGGGAGCCCCTCTTTCCAAAATGGAGGTGCCCCTTGAACCTGGGTGTCCTTGGCCTCCTTCTCATCCAGCCTCTGCTTTCAGCTCCGTGTGGGTGCCTGTAAGACCCATGTCACACGGGGAGCAGAGCATCTCTTGCCACTGAGGTCCACAGTCCGTCTGGAGGTACAGGACAGGTGACCTGGTTGGAAGCAGGGCTGGGGACTTGTGGAAGTCGTATGTGTTTAAGTGGCTACTGTGGGCTGCTTAGGGGAACCATCCGATGGAGTCCCTATGGTACCACCCACAGAGAGGCAGGAAGATGATTTCAGAGCAGCGGGAGACTAGGGGTCCTGGAGCTGGTGGGGGACAAGGCAGAGCAGAGGCCCCTTTGGAAGCATCCACATGCCCATCGGGAAGTGCCGGTGGCCGCAGGCACTTGCTGCTGATCCCGTAGCATCCTAGCACGTCTGCACACCATCAAGATCGGCAATGGAGAATGCAGCTTATATCGCCAAGAACGAATCCCTGGGACCAGTCCCCTAGAATCCTCCAGATCATAATCACTGGACCCCACAGATAATGGTCCTCTACCTCCCCTCCACTCTTCCCCAAACTGCCCCAGACATGGCTCTTCTGATGACAAAGCCCGGACAGGCTTTACGAGACCTTACTAATTATGGCTGGTTAGTTATTTCTGAACGAATGGTTTTCAGTCTCAGAGCTGAAGAGCCGCCTTTGAACAGAGAAAACCAGTCAGTGTTCCATGGTCATTGGCCACTGAGAAATGGCATCTTTTGCTCCTGTCATTTCTTCTAATTGAGCTCCTTCCCCACCTCAGGGAAGGGTGTTAGAGGAGAGGGCACGTCCCCCATGAGCGTTGCCTGAATTCACAGAGCCTTCCTGGCCTTGGCCCGTGGCCACCCAGCTTTGGCCATTTCTGGGGAGCCTGCAGGCTCCTTGGGTGTGGTGCTCCTCATTGCTGAGGTTAGAGCAGCCTCTAGGGGTTGCCGTGGGTTACTGAGGGCCTGGTTCCGCATCTGGATCTGTGAAGCCAGAGTTCTCGCACTGTCCTCCAGGTGGCTCCAGGGTTCCTGGGCCAGAGCTGGACCTGCTTAGGGAAGGGGGTGAGGAAGGACACCCGCTTGAACCTGTGGACGGTCAGCTTGCCCAGCCCATCGAGAATCACCCCCCTTCCAAGCTGCACACACGCACGCCCAGCCCCTGCTCTGAGTGGGGAGCACATTCAGGTCACCACCCAGCTCTTCCCACATCCCAATCGCCTCAGTCTTAAGCACAGGCCCAGGAGGTCCTGGAGATCCATTGCTGAGGGGCCTTAACTTCTGCCTGAGTCCGTGGGCTGGGCCTGCCTGGCCCTGGTTTTTATGCTTTGTCTCCAGATTGAATCCAGTCTTACCACCCTCTGCTAAGAGCCTCCAGCAACTTCCCTTTACCCCTGGGAGGAAGGCAGCACTCCCAGCGCACCTCCAGGCCTGCTCTCCCACTGGCCCAGCTGTCCTCAGCCCCTCTCCTGGGCTGTCTCTGCGTTCTCACAGACTCTGTCGGTGCTGGTCACTCCTGAGATGTGGCCACACAGCCCCCTCTGGTCTCAGCTCTGTGGGACATATGGCAGATTCTGATAATTAGTTCTGAGTGTGTGTGAATGGTGTGAAGCGTGTGTGTGTGTGTGTGTATCTATGTATCTATGATCCAGGGTGCCTGTGATAATAGATATATATACTGTCTTTATTTAGAAATAACTAACCAGCTCTGCCCTCTGCAGAGCTCTGAGCTCCAGATCTGGAAGATGACAAAGGAGTTTAAGATGCAGCTCCTACTCCATGGAAGTTTACCTTCTATTTGGGTAAATAAGGTGTGAACCCACAAAACAATTAGAAAACAAGTGTTCTACCAGAGGCTGCCATCCAACGCCTGTGGATTGAACCCAGCCCTAAAGTGCGTGTGGTTAGCCAGCCCTGTTGTTGCCACTTTTTACCAGTTTTTTTGTTGTTGTTTGTTTGTCGTTTTTTTTTTTTTTGGTAAAAATCTAATATCTTTTATTGTATTATTTTAGCACAATTGTTCTATAAGATGATATGTGAGAATAAATACTGTTTGATTTAAGGTTACAATAACAAAAATAAACCAGTGTCTGTTACATGATTTACCCAAAATGCAAATGTTATTTAACTACATTGTAATGCCTGATCAAAATATTGGTCTATTAATTACAAGCTGCTAGTGCTATAGCTTCAACTATATTTTTAGCAATTATTGAGCAAATGGTTATTTCTGCTTAAATAATTTTCATAGATTACTGTAGTGTAACATGCAAATCAAATATTCAGGTAACTAGAGTACTTCACCAGTTTTTAAAAGTGTGGCAGAACACATGTAACGTAAAACGCACTCTTTAACCAGTTTTAAGTGTCCAGTTCAGTGGCGCAAGGTACGTGCGTGTCAATGTACCATCCGTCCCTACCCTCCTCTCCAGACACGTTTCATCTTGCAGAACTGACACTCTGCCCTCCTCAGACGCTGACTCGCCTTCCTGCTTGCCCAGCCTCTGGCAGCCCTCAAGCTACAGCCCATCGCCCTGTGATTCTGACTGCTCTGAGTTCCTTGTCCACGAGGAATCACACGGTGTTCACCTTCGGGTGACTGACGTTTCAGTTAGCAAAGCGTCCTCAAGCCCCTCCACAAGGCACCGTGCGTCAGAGTTTTCTCCCGTTTAACTCTATGTAACTCGACTGTGTGTGCCAGCGTCTTGCTTATCTGTTCATTGTCAATGGACTCAAATCGTGCCATTTTTTTAGCTCTTGTAACTCATGCTGCTATGAACATGGGTGTACAGATATCTTTTCAAGACCCTGTTTTCAATTCTTGGGGTACATATACCCAGAATTGAAATTGCTAGATCATATGTTAATCTCATTTTTAGTTCTTTGAGCAACTGATGTACAGTTTTCCACAGTGCATGTACCACTTTGTATTCCCATCAGTAGTGCAGAAGTTTCCAATTGATCCTCGTCCCTGCCAACCCTTGCTGTCTTTTATGGGTCTTTTTCTTTTTTTAGAAGTCACCATCAGAGTGGGTGTGAAGTAGCCAGCAGTTTTTTAAAATCTTTAATTCTTTGCAAGTGTTTACAAGTCAGACTTTATGTTTTCTTCTTGGTGTTTTCTTCTTCTTTTAATCTAGATTTCTAGTTCTTTAAAAAAAAAAACTGGAGAACTGGGCTGGGGTTGTGGCTCAGTGGTAGAGTGCTCACCTCACATGTGTGAGGCGCTGGATTTGATCCCCAGCACCACATAAAAATAAAATAAAGGTATTGTGTCCACCTACAACTGAAAAAAAAATAAAACTGATAACTCTGGCAGGTCCAGGTCTGTACTCACCTCTGGTGGACAGCTGGCTGGAGCTGAGCAGCAGCTGCCCCTTGGCACAGGAAAGGCCCTGCTCCTTCCAGCCCACCTCGTCACCTCTCTGCATGGAAGGTGAAAACATGAAAGCAGGCAGGGGACCTGAGAGGAGCACGGTGTGGTTCTTGTATTGAGTGTGCAAACACTCGTCCTTCCCCCTCCGCGCTTTGCTTCCCGGCCCTGCATGCATCTGGCCTGGTGATCCCCGCTGAACGGTGGTGACTCCCAGCCATCAGGTACACTGAGACAACAGGTGAGCTGGGCCAGTCAGAGGCAGCTTGAGAAAGGGGGTAGAATTTCACTTTTGCTCTGACAGAGGATGTCTTGGTCCCCTAGGGCTGCCCTAATCAATGCCACAGACCAGGGCAACAGAAGCCCACTGACTCCCAGTTCTGGAGGCTCTAAGCTGAGACCAAGGCCTGTGCAGAGCTGAGGCCTCTCTCCTTGGCTTGTACACGGTCTTCCCTCTATTGCAGTCTATTGCCTATTTTTTTTTTTTTTTTAACAAGGACACGAGTCACATTGGACTAGGGACACCCCATATGGCCTCATTTTATCCTAAATACCTCTTGAAAGACCCTCTCTCCAAAGATAGTCCCATTCTGAGGTACTGGAGGTCGGGATTTCAACCCAGGAAGGCTGGGAAGACACAATTCGGCCCACAGCAGATGGGCGTGACAAGGGAGGAGAGAGAAGGACGGGGGCTTGTGTTTTGTCATCTGCTAGCCCCTGTGTGAGATTCCTATTACTGTCATAACAAACTGTTGCCACATGCCAATTGAAACAACACAAGTTCATTTTCATCCAGTTCTGGATGTTCTAAAATCACATGCTGCAGGGCTGCAATCCCCGAGGCGGCTGGAGGGAGGAGCCCTCTTTTTTTTTTTTTTTTGCTTCTTCCAGTTTCTAGAGGCTCCTGACATGACTCTTGACCTGCTTCCATCACTATGTCCCCTTCTCTGTCTCTGACCCTCCTGCCTCTTTTCTATGACGATCCTTGTGATTACATTGGACCTTCTAGATAATCCAGAATGATTTTTCCATCTCTTTAACCTAATCACATTTGCAAAGTGCCCTGCCCTGTAAGGCAACGTAGTCCCAGATGCATGATTGGAACATGGTGTCTCTGAGGGAGCAGGCAGTTCTGCCTACAGCAGTGCCCTGTCCTTCCTCCCTACTGCACTGTGGAAGAACTAGTGGGAGCCATCTGTCAGAGCACCTCACTAGAATGCTTCCCGTGATCCAAGCCAGATCTGTCCTTTGAGGGGATTCTTTGTAAGTGGAAAAGTGGTGAATTCTGAGTCTGGAGCTGGTGAAGGTCAAGCCTCCTCTAAGGTCAATGTTGTGGTCTGTGCTTGGTGGAGATGGACACGGAGGTGTGGAGGAGAGGAGAGTTCTGGAAGTATTCCCACTGCTGCTTCCAGCTGTTCCCCGAGGCCAGCAGTTTGGGAATCAGTATATCCTCTGCTTGTTTCCATCCCTGGAAATCAAAATTATCCTGACCCACAGAGCTGTTTTGAGTGAGGGCTAGACCTCAGGGAATGTGGAGACAGCAGGAAAAGCAAAGAGTTATCTTGAAGCACTCTCCAACCTGAGAACCTCCCAGGCCCTGGGTGGGCGTCATGTTCATGCAGTTAGGTACAATCTTTAGAAGATACATTAACCCCAGTGAGTAAGACCACATCGGTCTCCATTTCAACCTCTGTTAAACTGCTGGCCTCCCCCCTCAACGGGGGACACATGCATTTTTGAAAACCAGCTAAAGGGAAATTGAGTTGACTTTTTAAACTTGTATTAAATGGAGAATGTTTATAGGGTTTCTGTTGTTTCATTAGATGGCTGGTTGGCTGGGTGTAGAAATGGCTTTTAGAAATACTCCTTCTGCATGGGCCTACCCAGCCTATGGCATAAAGTTGCAGGGCTGGAGGGCCTTCAGGATATGAAATGTCCCACAGTACCCACCCCCAGAAATGTGAGGAGAACAGAGGCGAGTCCAAGGCTGGTCTGTTAAAAAAAAAAAAAAAAAAAAAGTTCTCCCAATCATCAGACATGTAGGATTGTAAAATGAGTGATTGATTGGAGTCTTGATTTGTGGTCAAAAACTAAAGTTCTCTCCTGTCAGGAAGAAATTGGGCAAAATTGAATATATCTGAATTCCTGTGGAAACTGATGACAAACCTGTAGGATTAAAGCAAGCAGTGGGTTCAGAATTCAGGCTGTGTGTGAAGTTGCAGGCCAAGAGCTAAGGTTGTGGCTCAGTGGTTGAGCACTCATCTAGCATGGGCGAGGCCCTGGGTTCGATCCTCAGCACTACATAGAAATAAATTAATTAATTAAAAATATTGTATCCAACTACAACTAAAAAAAAAAAAAAAAAAAAAAAAAGAAAGAAAAGAAATTGCAGGCCAAGCTTCCTAAGGTATAGGCCTATGTCTTAGCAAAACATCACCATAACAGGTTGTGAAGCTAAAATAACTTTCCTACTTTATCAACCCTGCTAGAAAACAGCCTGAAGTCTCTATTTCCTCTATAGATAATGGTATTTCAAACTTATCATCCCATGAAAAAACAATCAAAGAGGATGCCCCCAAACAGGAAGGAAAAAGCATCATAGAAGTGCATCGGGCAGTTGAGTTATTTGTCTCTCTGTCTGGTATTTTCCAGCTTTGAAGACTTTGTAACTTATTATAATGTGATTTCTCATTCTGTTAATTTTTGTTATTTACTTTTGTGTTTATAAATTTATATTCACCTTTTTTAAAAGAGTGCTCCATCATTCAGGCCCCATTACCTGGAACTACTCCCAATGTGTAGGCCACATTAAAGACGTGGGGATGGCCAGCCTCCCTGAACAGCCTACCCGAGAACTGAGGGTCATGGAAGGTAGTCTTCCTGTCTTCCCCCTGTGAGGTGAGGGATACTGGTGGCCGGGGATGGGGAAGGCCAGATGTGGGGCAGGAGGGCTCATCAGGGTTGACAGTAGATGTGCAATGGTTCCTGTCAAGGAAAGTGACATGAGGATATGAAAGAGGGGTTCTCTTCCCATGTGACAGATGTTTTCCTGCAGCTTCAGCCTTCTGTACCTGTAATGAATGGGGAGATGATGAAAGACTGAAGCAGGTGGTACATTCCAGAATCCTGAAAAAGAGTCAGAAATGTGTCACTCCCTGAAACTGTGATTTATCAGTGCCAACATAAATGAATGAGGGTGATCAGAGCTTGGGTGCCTCCCAAATCTCATGAGGGTCTTCAGGAAATAAGGGAAACCTCCATTCATCACGAGTGGAGAGTGTATCCTGAAACCCCATCTGGGAAGCACAAGTTCAAATGTAACTAATAAAAGATGTACTTTCCAAGAACACTGCTCAGTGGATAATGACGTATGACAAAGTGTTTAAAAAGCAAATTAAAAAGTGACAGTCTCAAACACACTCATACACAGATGAATAAATTAGACTAAAAAAGCCATAAGGCAGAAGACACATAATGGTTTTTATCTAAAGACAAATGACACCTAAGGGGAAATATTTGCAACTCGCATCACAGCCAAAAAGTAATTTTCCTAATACATCAGAGTTCCTATAAATTGATTTTTTTTTATAAAAACACTAACCATCTAATAGAAAAAGAGGCAATTCAGAAGAAAGGAAATACAAATGCCTCTTAGATGGAAAGATATTAAACCTTATTCACAATAAGAAAATGAAAAATGAAATTACGCTGCAATTTCACTTTCAACTATCAGAGTGGCAAAGATAAAAGAGAGTTCGGCAAAGACGTGAGGAATCAAGCTCTCTCTCTCCTGAATTGTTGGTGGGAACAACAATTCTGTGGGTGCAATTTCTGTGGGGAGCAATTTGGCAATAGCTGTCCAGACTGCAAGAGAATATAGCCTGGACTCTTGCAATTTGACTTCTAGGAACTTAATTACATGGTCTCGTATGTATAATATGACATATATCCAAGATTATTTGTGGGCTAGGGCTTTAGCGAGTTAGAAGAATGACTGCCTAGCAGGCAGGAAGCTATGGGTTGATCCCCAGCAGCACACACACACACACACACACAAAATATGTATACATATAAATATGTATATGTATGTATATGTGTGTATACATACATACATATTATTTACAACATATTTTACAACAAAAATGAGAGGATGTCTACCTAGAAAGAATAAATAAATTATATTCATATGTTGGAATATTACTCAGCTGTGGAAAAGAATGAGGAAACTCTATTTTAACTAAACTAAAATGATCTTCAAGATATAAAAGTGAGGCTCTCAGGGCTGGGAATATAACTCAGTTGGTAGAGTGTATGCCCTGCCTGCACAAGGCCCTGGGTTTAATCCCTAGTACCACAAAAACAAACAAACAAAAAACACCACCACCACCACCACCACCACCAACAACAACAACAAAAAGTGAGGCTCTCTGCTCCTCCATGTTCAACAGACAGCCACATCTTCTCACTGTGCAGGGCCAGCCACGTCCCTGACACATAATAATGAAGGCTGGAGTGAATGGAGGCTGCTTTCAACCCTAGCAAAGTGAATATTGTCTCCATCAATGACCCGTATACTGACTTCAACTACATGGTCTACATGTCCCAGTGATTCCATCCATGGAAAGTTCAATGGTACCCTCAAGGCAGAGAATGGGAAAGTTGTCATCAATGGAAAGTTCATCTCCATCTTCTAGGAGCAAGATCCCGCCAACAGCCAATGATCTGGTGATGCTGGTGCTGAATACGCTGTAGTATCCACTGGCATCTTCACTATCATGGAGAAGGCTAGGGCTCATTTGAAGAATGGCACCAAAATGGTCATCATCTCTGCCCCTTCTGCTGGTGCCCCCCATGTTTGTGATGGGTGTGAACCATGAGAAGTATGGCAACCCCCTCAAGATCATCAGCCATGCCTTCTGCACCATCAACTGCTTAGCCCCCCAGCCAAGGTCATCCATGACAACTTTGGCATTGTGGAAGGACTCATGACCCCCGACCTTGCCATCACTGCCACTCAGAAGACCATGGGTGGCCCCTTTGGGAAACAGTGGCATGATGGTCGTGGGGCTGGCCAGACATCATCCCTGCTTCCACCGACACTGCCAAGGCTGTGGGCAAGGTCATCCCTGAACTGAATGGGGAGCTCCCTGGCATGGCTTTCTGTGTGCCCACCCCAACACGTCAGTTGTGGATCTGACCTGTCACCTGGAAAAAGCTGCCAATCATGGTGACATCAAGAAGGTGGTGAAGCAGGCATCGGAGGGCCCCCTAAGGTCTCTTGGGCTACATGGGGGTTGTCTCCTGTGACTCTTCCATGCTGGGGCTGGCATTGCCCTCAATGACCACTTTGTCAAGCTCATTCCCTGGTATGACAATGAATTTGGCTACAGCAACAGGGTGGCAGATCTCATGGTCCATATGGCCTCCAAGGAATCAGAGCCCCTGGACCACCACCCCAGCAAGAACACAGAGGAATAGCGAGGTCTTCAGCTGCTGGGGAGGCCCTGCTCCTAACTCAGTCCCTCAACATACCAAGAATCTCCCACCCAATTTCCATCCCAGACCCCTGAAGAAGGGGAGGGGCTTAGGGAGCCCTACTGTCACGTACCATCACTAAAGTCCACTGCACCCAGCCAATACACACACACACACACACACACACACACACGAGACAGACTTGGTAACACACACCTGCAATCCCAGCAACTTGGAAGGCTGAGACAGGAGGATTGCAAATTCAAAGCCAGCCTCAGCAGCTTAGCAAGACCTTGTCTCAAAATAAAAAATGAAACGGGCTGGGAATATAGCTTAGTGGTAGAGCACCCCTGGGTTCAGTCCCCAATACAGCAGGAAAAAGAAAAAAAAGAAGAAGAAAGCTATAGAGGAAATATAAAGTACTCCACTATTGCTGCTTTAAAAAGAACAACTGGGAGGAGTGTCGCGGTGTGTATGGCTCAGATAAGCAAAACGCATCCACAGGGTCCACCAGAAACACGCTCCACCAGTTGCTTCCTGAGAAAGGCTCTGGGTACCTGGGGCCTGAGGCTGTAAGCAGTAAACATTCAGCAAATGTTTACTGAGGGCTGGTTTTGTGACAGGCCCAATGGCAGGGGCTGGGGATGCAGCAGTTAATAAAATAGACAAGGTCCTACCTGCATGAAGCTTGTGTCTTAGTCAAGAAAATAGGCAATAAACAGATAAAACGTATGTGTGGACAAGTGATTGTCAAACAGATGGACAGAGTGGGGGAAGGAAGCAAGAAAGAAAGTGGCTAGGTATTTAAAGAAATTTAAAAACAGCAAATAGAATAAATGTGGGGGAGGGTCTTGTTTTAGCCAGGGTGATGGTCAGGGTAGACTCAGGTCATCCAGATATCTGAGGGAGGAGCACCCAGGGTTCAGTGCAAAGGCCTAATATTTTTTTTGTTTGTTTGTTTTGTTTTGAGAAAGAGCGATGGTTTTGTTTTTGAGGTGACTGTGGTTCAAGCGGAGAGAGGAAAGGGGACAGTGATAGGCACGGAATTATGTTCCTGCATCAAACCCTTCCAGGAGCAGCCCCACCTGCCTGGGCCTGCAGGGGTGGCACCAGCCCTTCAGGGATTTCCTCAGAAGACCTGGTTCCTTTTCCTACATGAGGTGTTTGGCCACAGCAGGAAAACACCAACCTCCTAACTAGAGAGGGTAAATAGGTTGGCACCGTCCGTGTTCTGGGGCAACACCTATATTTTTAGCTAATGCTGTATTAACGTCTTTGTGAAAGAACCTTCAGAAACAAAGGTAGCTCTTTGATGACGCCGGCTTCACATTCCAAACATAGTGTTTGCCCCCACAAGCCTAAAAGCAGTTCTCTATTCCAGAGACCCTCATTAGCTTAGAAGGAAACGGATACAAACTCTTGCCCCAATACAGGCTCTTCCTGAGCCTTGTGTGTTCCAGAAGCAGCCGCGGATGAAGCAGCCCTCTGCCATGCTCTTCCGATAGATGGCTGCGTCCCCCGGGAACTCGGTTTCCATGGGGTTGCTATTTCTCTGGATGACATGTGCTGTGTAAACTCTCCAGTCACAACTGGGTCCTGGCTCTTTAAGACAACAAATCCCCAGGGGAAGAGGGTTGAGTCTTGCTTAATTGGACAGTTGGTTGTATCCAGAGAGAAGTGTTTGCAGAGCACATCAAAAGCCAGCCCAGGGACCCACATGTTTGCTCAGTATCCACACAGCAAACAACAAGAGCCTCTCTTGAATGGAGGGGTCAGAAAGGATTTTCCTCAAATCTAGTGAACCTCTGGGGTGATGGCTTATTCAAATGCCAGGGTGGGATGGGGTGCAAGGCCTCCCTTGTCTGGGATGGACACCCGGAGTCTCTTATTTTCATTTTGCTTTCTAGCAACAGAACCAACCCTGGGGAATGGAGGGGGACCTGGACTTGTTTGGGAGACATGGACTCTGTCTGGAACCAGTGCAGAAGGCCAGCTGTGGGGAGCGGGGTGAGGGAGGAGGAGGCCCACTAGCTGTGCTGAAAACCAGACCCAGAGCTTTTATGCACATGATTAGTGATGAGCCAGTTGCCTGGCAACAGCAGCCCCTTCCCCCTTCTATCCATACCCCTCAGGCTGCATGTAATGTTTGTGACATTTTTCTTTTCATAGCAGAGACAGGGAGTCACCCCCTTCATTAGCTAAAGACGGTGCCCACTCCCCAGCCCCCCTTACTAGCTTATTGATCAGACTCCTGGTTAGAAAATGTCTCCCCAAAGCATTTAATTATTAATTGCACATTGGACTGATTACTGTACCAAGAGAATCCACGGATGAGAGTTCATGGAAGTGAAGTGCTTAGCCCAAGACCTGGCACATAGGAAGTGCTGTGAGAATAATTAACAGTATCCCTTCCTTTAGGGAGATTGGATTATAGCAAGACCTATGCTGGGCAGATTTTATTCAAAGAGAATTGCTGTTGTCTCTTCAACTCTCCATCCAAATGCTACAGCAGGAAGAATTCCCCTCCCCCATGTCTGTAAATCTTTGTTTACAAATAGTGAACCCCAGGCCCAGCAAAGTGAAGTGACTTTGTCAATGTCCCATAGCTCTTGACACCAGAACTAGACTGAATCTAGACCTCCTGGTGCTCAATCCCTTTCTACTACACCTCTAGCCCTCAGAATGTAGTGTGCATGAGAATCCTACCAGGAATCCATCAAAAATGTAGGTTTATGATCCCCCGCATCCCTCACCATGCCCCTCACCATTGGTTTCCTAGGGCTGCTGTAACAAATTACCCCAAACCTAGTACCTTATACTAGCAAGTTTATTATCTACAGGGTTAGAGGTCCCAGTCCTAAAATGGATCTTCAGGACTGAAAGCAAGGTGTTGGTGGCCCGAGTTCCCATGAATGCCAGAGGGGAGGATCTGTTCCTTGCCATTCCCAGCTTCTCCAGGCCACCAGTCCCCTGGCTCACGGCCCATCCCTCCAATCTCTACCTCCACCACCACTCTCTGCCTCTCTTTCCTCCCTTGTAAGGACCCCGGGTCCATTGGACCCATTTGGAGAACCTGGGATAATCGCCTCATCTCAAGAGTCTTTAACTCTGATTTAGGCAGCTGGGTGGAGCTCAGGAATCTGCGTCCTGGTATCCCTCCCTCCCTCGGTCAAGCAGACAACCCCTGGACCAGCTAGGAAGCACTGCTGCACCCGTGGGCCACCAGCTTTTTCTTTACAAGACAATGAGGGGACTGACTGGCAGGGAAGGCCATTGCTTCCATTTATTAAGATGCTCAAGGGTGGGAAGGTGCTTTTTTAGTCCCAGGGTTCCACAGCCAAAGTTGGAATGTAAACCCAGGTCCCCTGTCTCCACACCCACTGTCTGAGGTCCTCTATTCAATAACATGCTGTCATAGAGCCTGCTCCCCTCCTCCTGCAGACAGGAAAACCAGGGCCCAGGATCTGTCAAGTGACCACCCACGGTGCTACTTCCAGGCTCACTCAGGAGACCCCAGAAAGATCATGCATTTCCTTCCCTTTCCCACATGGAGATCTCCTCCCTGCCAAGCCGCTGAAAAGCACTTTTCCATGCAGAGTCAGACTGCAGTGCCGGCCTGACTTCAGACACATGGGCCGAAACGATAGCAGAACCCTTTGGTGGGTTGTTCTCAGGGAGCAGAATGATGGAAGACAGGGGCTGGAAGAGATGGGGCGTGGGGGTGACAGGCCCTTTCTGTTCATGTCCCATGAGGAAAATTTTAAAAACAAAGGAGCCGCTCCATTGCTGGTGCAAAAGTGTGTGACTGAGCACTAGGGGGCAGAGCGTGTCCAGGAATGGGAGTGCAAATGCCACTTGCCTTGGGTTTTAAGGGAGATTTTACCAGCTTCCAGTGTGAAGGGTCATTGCCTTTAGTACAACCTTAGTCAATAGGTTTCTAATTGGGCTATTAATCTAGAAATAAGTGTGACCCAGGAACCCCAGAGGGTGGCATGAGAGCGGATGTAACGTGACTAATGAGTACCCCACGAAGGCTTTTTGAAAGGGTCAGCTTTTATCATCTTTGTCCTCCTTTCGTGTGAATTGATGCCCCGCCACTACTTGGCAGTTTGTCACAGGCAGTGGCTTAACCATTGAGAAACCTCAAACAGTGTTTTAAAGGTTCTCCAGGACATGGTGGGAGCACCAGAAAATGAACAATAGATCTATTTTTATTTTACTTTGTTGCAAATTAATGTGAGTGTACACCCATCAGCCAGTTCAGACTTAGCCTCATTCCCCCTTGGGTACTGTCCCACCTCCTGAGCCGAATGATCAGCAAATGGATCTTGATCATCACAGGGCAACGCATGATCCTTTGCTTGGGAATTAAGCCCAATAACAGTGGAGTCTACCATCTGCAAGACAGTGACATTTGGACAGATGATATGGATTCAGCAGTGGCCTAAGGATACTCTCCTGTCCAGAATATCATAAATGAGAATTCCTCAGCCACCAGGCACTGGACTTTTCTTTTACAATCTCATTTGATCGTTGTAACAACCTTATAAGATTGATACTATTATCACCCATATGTTGAGGATACTTTAACAATGAGGAGCGAAGAGAGTTGTCCGAGATTGCCTAGTGTGGAAATGGCTCACCCAGGCCTCAGACTTAGCCATATGACACCAAAGCCTAGCTACTCAGCTCCTGTCTTCCTGGAATCCTGAGCAAGCTTATCCCAATGGGAAAACCTGGGCCATGGTTTCTGACCATTTACCTTTGAATCGGAACATGGTGCTGATTTGGTGGGTGGTCTTAGAAAAGGGACTCCGTTTCTCCATTAGATCTTAAGATCTTACAGTGAGGTAAATGCTTCATAATTCAACAAGTCAAAATAAATGTAATACAACCTTGAGGTTAGAGGCATTTGGGCCTAAAGAATCCAGGCTAGTGTATGGAGTCAGGCAGTCACCACCTCTGAGATCTGCAGGGACCTGTCATTGGGGTCAGAAGGAAGTTTCTGTAAGATAGAGATGTAACAGGGTGGTGTGAGGAATTGAGTTGGGATCAGTCTCTCAAGCTCTGGGTTGCTAAAAGGTACAGGATGTATCCTCCTTCTCACTGGATGAGTTTGGGGACTGTGGACTTGTCAGAAGACAGTTATCTGTTGGACAAAAGGAGGTCTGCATTGGCAAGATGCTACCCAAGGCCATCTGCTGAGAAGCAGCTGGAAGACGAATCCATGTTTCCCAAGGAACCAAGGGAGCTGCCAGGTTCTGATGCCAGGGCAGGTCCTGCAGCCACTTTGTTAGCCATGGAGGCCCACAGTCTGGCCACAAGCAATCACAAAAGGCCATATTTGGGGCTGGGGATGTGGCTCAAGCGGTAGTGTGCTCGCCTGGCATGCGTGCGGCCCGGGTTCGATCCTCAGCACCACATACAAACAAAGATGTTGTGTCCGCCGATAACTAAAAAATAAATAATAAAAAAAAATTCCCTCTCTCTCTCTCTCTCTCTCAAAAAAAAAAAAAAAAAAAGGCCATATTTGACTTTCCTTTTCCTCTTCTTTCCCCAAAGTCGGAGGGGGTGGGCAGGGGGAGGTCAGGATAGGAAAGAAGGAGAGAGTAGCCCATGTCTCCATTCCTGCACCCTGAATCTTCTAAAGCCTCTAGTCTAGTCTGGAGGAAGGGAAAATATTCACACTCAATATAGATTGAAATTTTAAATTGAAGAAAGCCCAGTAGAGAGAAATCATTTTAATAACTAAAATGATGAAACCTATAGAACAAGAAGAGGGTATATAAAGCTAATGGAGTCCACTCACCAGTGAGAAAGGGAGGTTCTGCAGAGTATAATTGGTAGATTTTATTGGAGGAAAAAAGCATACACCCGTTTTTCATCTTTATCCCCCAGAGAACTGACAATCTTCACTAAACCTGTTACTCAAAGAAAAATCAATAAATATTAGATATTCTGCCACAGGTGAAAGACTGCAGCTTGCTGTTTTGTACCACAGTTAGCTCCTCCACATGAGGAATAATTACCTGGCCCTCTAGGACTTTGGTCTTGTAGGTGTGTTGTACATACCTCAGATAATGGTGGAGAAAGCCCAGAGTGTCTCTTCTTGTCAAGCTTGTATCTGCAACTCTTTCTGGGACTCTCTGGAGTCGCAGATTCATCTAAGTCAGGATGCATCTTTTTAAACACTTTCCCTCTACGTAGAGCCTTCTGCCTTCTAAGAGGTCTAAATTGATCCCCCACCACCAACTGCATCCCTCCTTTGAACCTGAGCTGGAGCTCTGGGCTTCAGAGGGTTGTATAGTATGAACTTAAATTATAGACATAATGGTGTGATCTCACCTCAACCCTCACCATTCCTCCCCTTGACTATAGCTTGGGGCAGTGCAAGAACCCAAGGCGCATTGGTGTAACAAAGCCAAGAGTCCAGGAAGAGACGCAAGGACCATATTTTAATCCACTCTGTGATCAAGATAGTATCACCAATCCACGGGAAGAGGGGGAAAGATTCCATAAATAGAGCTTGAATAATCAGCTAACTAGATGTGGAAAAACAACCAATTAAATTCTCATTTATGCCAGGACATTGAACGCGATTCACCAAAATATAGCACCTTGGTGTCCTGCGTATTTTAAGCAGAAGGAAACTGATTCATCAACAGTACAGAAGCAGGACTGTGTGACACTCCTCATGCCCCTTCTCCCCTGGAGCAGGCCATAAAACCTAGGAATGTCACTCACTGACCTCCTCCCTCCTTTCACCTTCGAAGACCTTTAAGTGACAGATGTCCTGCCCACACCTGCAAGGGAGCAATGTCACACAAAGAGGCCAAAAAGAATCTGGACAAACACTAGATTCCTTCTCAGTTTATCGCCATTTGATCCTACACTCTTGTCTTCCCATCACACTTCTGCATGATTTTCCACAAAAATACACAGATTTCCCTATTTCCTTGGGGCTTCATTTATGAAGGCCCCCATTTCATGGAAAACCTGTTTTTGTTAATTTACTTTTTGTTATAGGGATCTCAGCCACAAATCTAGTGACGATTGATGCTACGTTTTTCTCTCCTACACTTAACATCCATCATTTTCAGGTGGATGAAAAAGCAAAAGGTCATAGAGGAAAGAATGACAATGTGTAAGAAAACTTAAATGAATATCGATCAGACTTTGGGGTTGGGGAAGAATTGTTTTAAGTGTAAAAATAATACATAAGTAACATTAAATGATAAATTTGAATATACAAACATTTTAAATGTATACAAAAAACAATGTAAATATAATCAAAAGGTATGGTAGTAACAGGACCCATTAATCCCCATTGTACTGGTGGACAGGAAGCTAAAAGCCAATATCTGAGTGACTCCATCCTAAATCAATGGTCCTGAGCCGTGCTACCAACTGAATCAGATGGATGAGTGACCCAGCTAAGGTCAGCCATGCCTGGCCCAGGTTATCAGGTACATATGTTACCGGTAGACTTGTAAGTAACAATTAAAAAAAATCATTTAGAACACTGTTCTAAGGTGATTGCAAGACATAATTAGATAATCTAAACTGATACAGTTTGGATTTGGAATGTCCCTCAAAGCCCGTGTGGGAAAGGCTCTGTCACTAGCTCAGTACTATTGGGAGGTGGTAGAAAACTTCAAGAGGTAGAGCCTAGTGGGGGGTCTTCCGGTCATAGAGGGTGTGCCTATGAAAGGGATATTGGGACCCCAGCCTCTTCCTCTTCCTCTCTTTTGCACCTAACTGTGGGGTGAACAAAATTCCTCTGGCCTGTGCTCCCACCATGACGTGAGCTGCCGTCCCACAGGCCCACAGCAACGGGGCCAACCAAACATGGAGTGAAACCTCGAGGACTGGATGCCAAAAGAAATTTTTCCTCTTCATAAGTTTATTTCCTCAGTTATTTGTTAGAGTCATAAAAACATAACTAACATGAATAGAAGAGGGAAATGACAAATGAGAACAAACATGGGCAAGAACTGTGAGAGATGAAAATTAAAAAATTAATATGGAATGAGGTCTTATAAATCAATAAGAAAAACACCATCTGCCACAAGAGAAATGAATAAAGGAGGTAAGCAGAGAAGTTAAGAAAGGAAGACAAATGGCAAATAAACTAATGAAAAAGCATTAAGCCTCACAAAAATAGAAGTGTGATCTAAACATTAAACTATCCTTAGATATTTCTACTTATTAAACAACAGCTTCAAAATGTTCAATAATGATGAGGTGGTGGCGTGGTGGGCACTGTTACCCAAGGATGAGCATGGAACTAACATGCCATTTCTGGAAAGTAGTTTAGCAGGACTTAGAAAATGTGTTAGGATCAAGCGCGGTTGGTGAGAAATATTGCATTATTTTTCCTCATCCCTCAGTGCTTCTTGAATTTGTGCTGTTGGCATGATTTTGAATATATTCCATTAGAAGAGGAGTATATTTTCTTCTTATCCCTGTTGTACTTGGTATTGTGGCTGTGCTTGGCCAATGGAATGTTAACATGCATGCAGAGGTTTAAGCCCCCTCTATAGCTTTGGGGATGTTCTGTTTTGTTTCTTCTTTCACCAGAAGCAGAGCTTCTTCCGTGTAGTCCTGCCCCTGCAACCCCAGCTCCAGAATGAATACATAGATTTGGGAAGATGGAAATGGAGTGGCAAAATAGTGCTTGGAACTCGCCTAATTTCCCACACAAAAAATAGTCATAACAAGTAAATATCAAAACCAAAAATCCAGGGAAATTTCCAACAAAACCAAGTGAGCCAGTATCCCTGTGAACCCTGAAATACAAGTCACTCAAGATAGATCCTAGACAGCCACACCCACCTGCATAGTTTCATCGTCTGGGCAGGAGAGGGCAGAGGAAAGCAATGGGGTATTTAACAAACCTGGGAACAGGGAAGCCCTCAAATGTCCAACAGGCACTCACTGGAAGGCCCAGAAGCTGAAATTGTCTACTCCAGTTAGCAGGTGAGTGCAGGGGCAGGGAGCCTGCAGGAAGGTCTCAGTGGCCTGACACACTGAGTCCCATAGACTCTCATGGGAACCCTGCTAGGTCAGGGCCCTTCCCTGAGGATGCCACCAGGAGTAAAATTAAAACTGGCAGAATAGATTTCACAGAGACAGAGGAAAGAAGATCCAGATAACAGCAGATTAGGTGAGTGTATCCAGGAAATCCTACAAAAAGGAGCTGCTCTTATATTTTGCACTACATGAAACACAACAGAATAGGTACCCACGAAATTCTAAAATTTTACCTGAATAAAGACTCATAAATATAAGTTTAAGAAAACTAAATTCATAAAAAATGAGCAATAAAAATATCAAGGTTACAGTGCTTTTCTAGCATGTGCAAGTCACTGAAGTGTGACAGTATTGGAAAGCTGGGGGAGAATTAAGGTTAAATCTCAAAGTTAAGAACAATAAGAATAAGAATAAGAAACAGGGCCTGGGGTTGTAGCTCAGTGGTAGAGCACTTGCCTAGCATATGTGAGGCACTAGGTTTGATTCTCAGCACTGCATATAAATAAATGAATATATAAAGGACCATCAGTAACTAAAAAAATTTTTTTAAAAAGAAGAAACAGAATAATATTACTATAGATAATGAAAGCAGGCCAGAAAGGTTTGCTTTAAAGAAAAAGAAAATCATAATGTTCTATTAAAAACTGCACTAGAAAGAAAAATTTTCAAAACATGAAAGAATATTTTTTAAAAGAGAATTAGAAAAGCTCATAAGTGGCAGAACTCAAAAAGGAAAAAAGAAATAAAATAAATGAAAACTATAATGAACTTGGTGAGTAAGCACAGTAGATAATGTCTTAAGAGAAATAGAAGTGAAAATAGAAAAAATATTTAAATAAAAAAGAAAGTAAGCTAGGTGCAGTGGCCACTTGTCATTCCAGTGACTGCCAAGGCTGAGGTAGGAGGACCACAAGTTCACAGCCAGCCTGGGCAACTTAGTGGGACGCTGCCTCAAAACAAAACATAAAAAGGGCTGAGGCTGTAGTTCAGTGGTAGAGCACCCTGGATTTTCAACCCCAGTATAAAAAAAGAAAGAAAAGAAAAAATTAAGGGGGAAGTAAAGGAAGGGTACCCAGGGAAGAAGACTGAGTAAATTATGTTATTTGCATATTCAAATATGGCACAACGAATCCCCCATTGTGTATAATCATAATTCATAAATAAGAAATAAATAAGAAATTAAATTGCTAGGTATGATGGCAGACATCTTAATCCCAGAAACTGGGAAGGCTGAGGCAGGAGGATTGCAAGTTTGAGACCAGTCTCAGCAACTTAAGATGATCCTCAGCAACTTAGCAAGACTCTTTCTGAAATATTTTTTTTTTAAAAAAGGGGGGTACTGAGGACTGGGGAGGTAGCTCAGTGTCAGAGGACAGAGATAAAGATTTATACAACTATTAAATAAGTACAGGCAAAGAAGATCCAACTAATGAACAACAGAAGTTTCTGAATAAGAAAACCAAAGGGCAGGGTGCAGTGGCTCACACCTCTAATATCTCAGCAATTTGGCAAGACCCTGTCCCCTGCTACATCCCCCCCCCAAAAAAAAAGGAAGAGAGAGAGAGAGAGAAAGTAAAAAAAGAACTAAACCAAGAGGAATGAATAAATTCTATAATTCAATAAGAATCTTTGAAAGAAAATAGATTTTAAAGTACAAATGGAAAGAGCTCACTGTGTTTATCAGACTATTAAACCTGAGTTATCAATACCAGACACATTCTGGTAAAATTTCTGGACTTTAAAGAAAAAAAAATTCTTTAGACATTAAGGCATAAACAACATGTGGCTTATAAGGAAAGGAAGAGTCCCATTAGACTTTTTGATTATAATACTTCAGGTCAGAAGAAAATAGAATAGCATATTTAGGATATTCAAGGAGCAAGAAAATGTAACATTCAAGTATAAAAGACTTGGGCAGACAGTTGTGGACATGTGAAAACTTGGGAATACTGTCCCTATAAGTACTTACTGAGAGAGTCTCTAGCATAAGGACTGACAGGGAGCATTAAATAGTTACTTGCAGAAAAAAAAAAAACTTAGAATAAAAAGGAAGAGAATATGTATGCAATGATTATATGACTAGACAGTGTAGACATAGTACAACTTAAAAATGAGGCAAAAATAAGGATGAGAGGCAAGATTTTTAAAGTGTTTTCAGTTATTATGGTTGTTGGTGGTTATTCTCTGTATTATTTTGAAACTTCTCTGTGTATAATGTAACAAGCATAGGATATTCTATCCTCTCTTGTGTTTTGACAACCAGAACCAGAATTCTTGATGTGAAAAAAAAGGATATACAGTTAATATAAAAAAGAAATTTAGGAAAACCTCTGTGAACCTGAATTTGAATTGGAAATATTACTGTGAATTCATAAAGTGTTTTATCTTCAAAAATATATTTCCTAATTCTGCCTATTGAAAAAGCCCAGGAATATTGGTCCCTTTACCCAATAGCAAAGAGCACCTCTGGAGCCCAGATGGTGATAATGAAATGCCACTTCTTACTAAAAGAAAAGCAGGGCCTTTGGAGAAAGGGCTGATTCCAAATCTGTGTTCAAAAGAGTACAAAATTATCCTAGAACATTTTGTCATACCAGATAGCAAGAAAATGACTCAGAATTCAACTGGAAGAGGTTAGTAATGGTTAGAGATAAGACAATTATAATTTCAAAACAAAAAACTGCAATAGATTATAACACTTCAGTTACATTATATCAATTAATTTGTAATAATAAAAATTGGTCTTTTTTGAAGAATAATAATGAATTTATTTATTACCATTGTGCAATTCAAATGAATTAATGGCTCTAGGCCTTGAGAATTAATGACTACTCACATAAAAAAATAGTGAAAGCCAGAAAAGACCTGTAGAGATTGAGGCTAAGGCTGCTCAGTCCTCTAGATCCAGCTGCCCAATTTGCAGGAAATACTGAGGACAAAGCAGCATGTCAAGTTATACCATGAATGTGCAATCAGCAAGATACAAATTGTGGGAAATTCTACAGGTCAGAAAAGTCCAAGTTCTTTTTTTTTTTGTTTTTCTTTGAGACGGGGTCTTACTATGTTGCCGAAGTTGGTCTCAAACCGTGGGGCTCAAGTGATTCTCCTGCCTCAGCCTTCCAAATGCTGGCATAGCAGGTGTGCATTACCTTGCCCAACTACAAGGCCCAAGTTCTTAAATGGATAAGTTGTAAGGAAAGAAAGATATAGCAAGAAAAAAAAATGTAGATTTAAACTATACATCAAACATTCTAAAAGACCAAATAAACCACAAGGTCTGTGGATGTGGGCATGAATGAATAAGCCATAAACAAATGCAAGGAAGTGATTTCTGTTTTGGGAAGAATGACGATTACTTCTGGAAGAAGTGGAGAGCTGTGATCGAGACAGGGCACGTGGGAGACATCTGTGTGGCTGGCAATGTTCTATTTCTTAAACTGGATAGTAGTTGTAAAAATGTTTTTCTTATAATTCACTAAGATATGCATTTGTTCTGTATTTTTCATATATTTTATTTTAAAAGGACAAGTTAAAACAAAAAAAGATAACCACTCAGTGCAGATCTGAGCCCAGTCATGGGCAAGTCCAGCTAAACTCAACTTAGATCAGCCAGTCTTTCATTGATGCAAGATGTGTACATTGAAAATAAGCCTTATTGTTTTACCTCTGCACAATGAGGTAGTTTGTTACACGTCACTGTTGTGGCATTTGCTACCTGATACAATTGACAACGTATCAGTGATTTCAAACCTCTTCTCCTTTCACTGTTGAACCTAGAGAAGCCAGATATTTGTTTTACTAGCCTCCCAGTTAATGATGACTACGTGACCTAGGAGTAAGCCCTCAGGGAAATCCTGCTGAGGGTCTATGGGAAAGACTTTCTCTCCAAATCAAAAGATAGTATACGGAGAGGTTCTCTCACTTTCTGGCTTCATATATCCTGCTTCTCTGAATTTTGCTTGTGTGATAATGTGATGTTTGGAGCCATTTGCCACCATGAAGCTATGAGCACAAGGATGAAAGCTCAACATCCTGAGGACATTGGAGCAAAAAAATGAAGAGTTGGATTTCCTTTTTGTGTATGTGTGTGGTACTAGGATTGAACCTGGGGATGCTTTACCATTAAGCTACATCCCCAGACCTTTTTATTTTTTGTTTTGAGACAGGGTCTCACTAAGATGCTGAGGCAGGCCTCAAACTTTTGATCTCTTGCCTCAGCCTCCCTAGTTTCTGGGTTTATAGGCATGCACCACCACTCCCAACTAGAATCTGATTTCTTGATTATTTCATCAATCTCTACCATCTTTCAGAATCGGGTTATCAAATCAATTAATATACCATCTATTAATTAACTTTTCTATTACTTGTAACTGACTTTCTATTACTTCCTAACTTAGCTTTTAAAATGTTTATAAGTCTTTAGCCCAGCAAGTATTCCCTGTTCCTTCAATTTAACATAAGAAAATGATCCAAGATAGAATCAAAGAATATTTAATGAGGCATTTTCTAAAAAGAGAAAAATAGAACACCATCTAAAATTTCAATACAAAAGAACAATTAAATAAGATATCAATAAGATGATAAATTCTATAACCATTGACATTCATATTTGAGCACAATGTTTAAGATTATGGGAAATTTATTCTGTACAATTTAAAAAAAAAGTAATATCAAAACTACGGGTGATACCAGAGAAGATAGCAGAGTAAGGACTTCCAAAAATCTTCTCCCAATAAAAAAACAATGAGAAAACTAGCAAATTTGTCAGAGTCAACCTGAGAATGTTAATTCAAGAGAAAATGATGGAGCTGGGCATGGGGTGCACGCTTGTAATCATAGCTTCACAGGAGGCTGAAGCCGGAGGATCATAAGTTCGAGCCTCAGCAACTTAGCAAGGTGCTAGGCAACTTAGTAAGAACCTGTCTCAAAATAAAAAATAAAAATAATGTATCTCAGTGATAAAGCACCTCTGAGTCCAACTCCCAGTATAAAAGAGAGAGAGAAAGTGAGCAGGGAAGAGAAAGTGAGGGGGTGGGGCGAGAGAGAGAGAGAGATGGATTTCAGTAAAAGATGGTGAGCTTTGTGGCATTTCTATTGCCCTATTCTCAGTTCTGCCATAGACTTGAAAAATCAACATTCCACACTAATATTGTAAATCAGGATCCTGGCAGCCACCAGAGGGGACAGAGCAATATTGTGACTCCTTCAAAAGCCCTACTCCCGGGGAAATGCCATAATGTCACCTGTCTGGTGGTTCCATGGAAGATCCCACTCATGGGATCTGTCTTTATTTGACTTGGCCCAGGGGTCACTCGGTGTGAACAGCTTTTCCCCAGGGGCCATTTGTCAAAAATAATCAGAGGCAATTGTTTAATATCACTGTTGCCTTAGGTGGCAGCTAATATCTGTCCACAAGAGGTGAACGAAAAAACTTAAAATGAAAAGCTAGGGAATGAGATGCCCATAGGGTCTTTAAAAAGCTCCAAAATAATTTTGGGAATCTTGAAAGCAGTGTGCACACATAGAGCTATGCACATGACCCGGGCTGTGTTCATGCTGAGGGAAACCACCGCAGGCTCCCCCGGGGGCTTTGTGCAAGCAGGAGGCGAAGGCTTAGGCAGAATGAGTGGAAAGCCTATGTGGACAGCATGCCCCAACACACGGAGCCCCGCAGTGAAGACAGGTACACTGATTGGCTCCAGGAATCTAAAGAAACCTCTGACCATTAGTGTAATCGGCCAACCACTAAGCTTCAGCTGCCACATACATCAAAGAGTATAGACTTCACAGAATTAGTTCAGAAAAGTCACTACACACACAATGACAGTCACAAGCAGCAATCAGAGGAGAGAGGAAAGTCTGATTTCTAGAGTTATCTCATTCGCTTCAAATGTCTGGGTTTTAGACTGGGGCTGTAGCTCAGTGGTAGAGCACTTGCCTCACATGCGTGAGGACCTGGGTTTGAATCTCAGCACCACATATAAATAAATAAATAAAACACCCATTAACAACTAAAAAACATATTTTAAAAAGTAATAAGATGTCTGATTTTCAACAGCAACAACAAAAAATGAGATAGCAGAACAAAAATAAGTAATTACAGTACTCCTAGGTATATACTTAAGAGAAATGCAAACCTACACAAAAAACATGTACACAAATATTCATTGCAACATTATTTATAGTAGCTAAAAAGTAGGAAAAAAAAGTTTTCATCCACTTGAATGGATAATGAAATGTGTTCTATTCTAACAGTAGAATGTTATCCAGCCATAAAAGATGACGCAGTACAGACAATATAGATGAACTTTGAAAACTGGGCTAAGTCAAAGAAGCCAGACCCCCAAAATGCCATAGATTGTGTAATTCCAAATGAGGATGCTGATCCATATGGGGATGGAGGGAGCATGGGAGGAAGGGAAGAACTTTAGATAGGGCAAAAGGGAGGGAGGAGAAGGGAGGGGGTGGGGTGTAGGAAAGATGGTGGAATGAGATGGACATCATTACCCCAAGTGCATGTATGAAGACACAAATGGTGTGACTCTAATTTGTGTACAACCAGAGACATGAAAACTTGTGTTCTATATGTTTACTATGAATTGAAATGCATTCTGCAGTCATATATAACAAATTGGTATAAACGAATAAAGTTTTTTAAAAAAGAAAATGTCCAGAATTAGACAAATCCAGCAGTGGTTTCTGGGGCTCTGAGGAGAGAAGAGGAGGGGGAGCAGTTGTGGATGGTATGGGATTTCTGCAGATTGATGACCATATTCTGGAATTAGTAGTGATGGTTGCCCAACTTTGTGCATATACTTAAGACCACTCAATTTTATACTTTTTGAAAAGGGTGAATGTTTTGGTACATGGATAATTAATTTAAAAAACTGTGAGAAGTATGATCCCAACTTTGTTTAAAGTTCTCTATTCAATATAAACCTCATGCAAGTTCTCAAAATCTCCTGACTGCCTTCTTTCTCTCTGTTGACTGGTGCAGCACCCTGAGCCACCTCTTTAGCTCCAGACTCTGTTGAACTGTCTCTAAGACATTGGGTCTGGTTTCCTGTAAGGCCACTGAGAGGCTGTGTGATAGAACTTGAAAGTTGAAGGTTCATTCCATGTGGGTGGACTTTGATGAGTTGCAAACGAAAGACCAGAAAGAATTAGGCAATACTTCCCTATATTTCCCCAATTTTCTTTGACAACCCTGATGGGCAGTTGAACTTTGCCTGCTTCCCCTAAAAGGTCATACTTGCCAAGTGCAGAATGACCTCTTATGTGTCTTTGATGTAGCTCAGTGGTAAAGCACTTCTGGGTTTAATCCCCAATACCAAAAAAAAAAACAAAAAACAAAACAAAAAAAAAACCCAAAAAACTAAAACCAAAGGAAACTTCCTAATATCAATAGTGGTAACTGCAAAGTGGAATAGCCTTAATTTTCTTCTTTATTTGTTGGTGTTGTACAAGTTTTTGATAATTAACATGTTTTTCCCAGTTACAAAAATAAGACAAAAAAAAAAAAAAATCCAAGCAACTGGGTTCAGCACGCCTCCTCCAAGAAAATTATATTATATTTACTTATCCAGAAATTAGTCACCTAATGGTCTCTTAGTTTACTGTTTTGCAGCCCTTGCTGAGAATAGGTAAAAGTCATCCATTTATTCATTCAACAAATACTTTGTAAGTGTCTACCATATGCCAGGTACTTTCTAGGAAGCTGAGATCTATCAGTAGGCCAGACAACATGTTCTCAATTCTCTTTTTTCTTTCTTTCTGCCTTTCTTCCTTCACCAGGGATTGAACTCAGGCAGCTTAATTTCTAATGGGGAAAGTTAAACAACATTTTTCAGTTTGTAATAAGTACTTTAAAGAATAAAGCTGGGCAGCCCAATGTAGTAATGTAGGCTGTAATCCAAGCAACTCCAGAAGCTAAGGGAAAAGGATTGCGAGTTCAAGGCTAGCCTGGGCAACTTAGAGACTCTCTCAAAAGTGAAAAATAAGGGCTGAGGATGTAGCCCGGTGGTAAAGCACCCAGGTTCACTCTCCAGTACTGGGAAGGCAGTATGGGGAGGACAGATAATAAATCTGGGCAGAGGGATGTGAACAATGGACGAGGTCTACAGGGTACCATTTTAGACTTTTCAGAATTGAGTCAGGAACCACAGCTCTAACAGTGACAGTTGACTGGAGACTAAACCAAGTAAAGGAGCTAACCGTGCAGGCTTCTGGGGGTTGGGTGGGAATATTTCAGACAGAAAGAATAAAAAATAACATATCTGAGCAGGAGGGTCCATGGTGTGTTTGAGGAATAGGGAGGTCAGTATGGTTGGTGCAGAGTGGTAAGGAGAGGAAGCCAGAGAGGGGGCAGGGGCCCAAGGATTTAGGGCCTTATAAACCTTGGTAAGGACTTTAGATTTGACCCTGAGATGAGAAACCATTAGAAGTTTTTGTTGGTTTTAAAATTTTGGTAAATACATATAACACAAAAAATTTTAGTCTTTTTAAATGTGCAGCTCAGTGGCATCAGGTACATTTAGATCACCAGTGTCCTGCTCCAGAACTTTTTCATCATCCCAAACCAAAACTGTCCTCATTGAACAGTAACTCCCTCTCTCTCCCCAGCCCCCAGTACCAGTCTTCCACTTTAAGTTTCTGTGAATTTGATTCTTCCAGGTACCTTGTTTAAGGGGGATCATGCAGTGTTTATCTCTTCACGCCTGGCTTATTTCACTTAGTGTTCAAAATTAATGTCTTTGAGGATCATCCGTGTTGTAACATGTGTTGGAATTTCAATGGGCGAATGATCATGACTTTACTTAACATTTCAGAAGGACACCTCAGGCTGCTTGGTGGCAAGAGCCTACAGGTGACAAAGGAGAAAGTAAAAAGATCAATGAAAAGGCTGTTGTCATAGTCCAGCTGAGAAACGATGGTGCGTTTAGATGAGCGTGGTAGTCGTGGAAATGATGGATCTTTCCGAATTGAGATGTATTTCTAAGGCAGAGCTGACCAAATTCATGGATGGATTGGTTGTGAGTTCTGAGAAAGAGTGCAGCTGGGATTATTCAAGGAGTTTAGACAAAAACTGTGTTTTAGGCAGCTGTTTCACTGCTGTGGCCAAAAAGACCCAACAAGAACAATAAGGGAGGAAAAGTTTATTTTGACTCATAGTTTCAGAGGTCTCAGTGTCTTAGTCTATAGATAGCTAGCTCCATTCCTGGGGGCTCATGTGAGGCAGAACATCATGGTGGAAGGGTGTGGTGGAGGAAAGCAGGTCAAGGCATGGCCACCAAGAAGCAGAGAGAGAGAGAGAGAGAGAGAGAGAGAGAGAGCGCTCTCCTCACCATGACAAAATATAAACGTCCAAGGCACACCCCAGTGACCCAATTTCTCCAGCCACATCCTACCTGCCTTCAATTACCACTCAATTAGTCCCTATCAGGGGGACTGGGTTAAGGCTCTCCTAACCCAATCATTTCTCCTCTAAACCTTCTTGCATTGTCTCACACATGAGCTTTCTGAGGGCACCTCATATTGAAACCATAACAAACTGGTAGAATGAAATAGTAACTTGTAGAAATGGCCAAGAATATAGGTAAAGTAGAAGGTGGTAATTGGTGCAGGAGGATTGAAAACTCAGTTCTGAACTGTCAAGCTTGGATTGTTAGTCATCCAAGTGGAGAAAAACAATAGCCATACTGGGAGTGGTAGTACACACCTGTAATCCCAGTGGCTCAGGAGGCTGAGGCAGGAGGATCGTGAGTTTAAAGCTAGCCTCTGCAAAAAATCAAGGCACTAAGGAACTCAGTGAGACCCTGTCTCTAAATAAAATACAAAATAGGGCTGGGGGTGTGGATCAGTGGTCTAGTGCCCCTGAATTCAATCCATAGTACTCACCCATCCCCCAAAAAACCAGTCACTGGATATATGAATCTAGAATTCAAGTGAGAAGAAAGAAATTAGGGCTTAAGATACAAAATTGGATATCATAAAAATATAAGAAATATTGCAAGCTCTGGATCTTCCTAAGATTCCCCCCCAAGACCTGAGTGTGTTGAGAGCCACAGCCGAAGGGGCCCCAGCAAACTTTCAGACTGCCAGCTGATGATTGGCTCACAGCGGCCCCAGCAAAGGAGAGGCTTGTGGGAAGCCGGTGGTGGCAGTTGGGCTCTGAGGGTTTTTCCTGAGGAGCTGTTTTGTTTGGCTGTGTGTGGTTCTAAAAATAAAGTTAGTTTCTTTTGACAAGTGGCTCCTGAATTGTGCCCAGCCAGACTGCGGCATGAGTGCAAATGGGGATAAGAGGCTTGAGGATGAAGGTCAAGGGCACGTTGATGCTCACAGGCCAGGAAGATGAAGAAAACCCAACAAAGGAGATTGAGGAGAAAGGACCAGTCCACCAAGAGCAGAAACATGAAAGAGGTGGTGTCCTCGAGGTCCTGGGAAGAGAACAATTCAGGAGGAGAGACCCGCAAAGGAAGGTGAGGATTAGAAGTGTTCATGAGAATCACAATATGGCAGTGTCCTGGGACTTGTGAAGGGTGCTTTCTCATCGCTCTTCCACCTCGCTTGGGGTGGGGGTCATTTCTGGGAGCTTTTCTCCATTCTTCTGCAGGAGCTTTGGAGATCCCTGAAGAGAGTGAGAAATGTCCTAAATGTGATGAGCACTATTTCTAAGAGTCCTCCCAACCTCTTCCTACTCTGAGCCAGACGTGCCCTTGCTGCGGGGGTCCCTGGCTATGTCAGACCTTCATGTCATTTAGCTTCTCCTTAGGCTCTTCTTCACTCCAGTGTTTTCAGGGATTGTCCCTGTGGCCCCCATCCTGCTGCTCAGGGTTTCTCTTTTCACCGTGTCAAGTTTGACTCCACAAAGACTCTCCATTTATCATGCTCCCTCTCTGTCTTCTTGACCACACTATTTGCATCTATTAATGTTTCTTCCTGTCTTTCCTGCTGACAACATCTCTTTTCATCATTTAAATTGTAGCTTTACATTCATCTCCATTTCCTGCCACCCACTGCCAAACTGGGAGATGTCTATTAGTCATTCCGTAGAAATTCGGAGTGTCAGCTATGCAGAGCAGTGTCATCAGTGCTGCACAGAATACCCATAATTATGACATGGGCTTTGTCTTCCAATTCCACCAAGGTAATTTGAGAAAGAAAAACCTAAACATGTAAAGTGAGTAGTAATAAAACTAGACAATAAATCATATTTTCCAAAAAAAAAAACTGCCATCAAGTCGTATTGATGCCAAATGGGAGGCAGGAAAGATGGCATTTGAGCTGGGACATTGAAAGATGAAAAGGGCTTGAAATAGTAGAAAGCAAAGGGTAGGCAATCCAGAAGGAAAACACAGAGAAGCCTGGAGGACAAGAAAGATGCCAGGGAAGGTAGGCCTGCTCCAGCCTGTGGGGTGTGGAGCTCCAAGTGCAGGGAATCCAGCGGCAGAGGCTCAGTGGTTTTTGAATAATGTAAAAGCAGTGTTGGGAAGAAGAACTTGGAAGCTTTGGTTGGTATGAGGAATTAGGAGACAAGGACACCAGTGCGACAGCCCAGCTCTGACAAGAGGAGAGCCTGGCCTCTGAGCCGGTGCAGAACCAGAACACCTCTCCCTGAGAGCTCCGGCAGAGCAGTTCCCATTGCCCTGGGTTTGGTCAGGAGCCCATCCCTGAACGAATCTCCATGGGAATGGACATGCGCTGATTTGATTGGCTGGACCCACCCAAGCCTGCTCTGAAAGATGAAAGGGGGTGGACCCAAAGGAAAAATCAAGACAGTGTCACCAGGAGGGAGAACAGATGCTGGAACAGATGTTCCCTCCTCCAGTCCAGTCCTCCTTGCCGCCTTCCACTCACTCTTTCACCTTCCACCCACTTCTCCATGCAAACTGGGCTCACCTCCTAGTTTACAAAACCAAAAGACTTTTTCAGGCCTTATATAATCTGACTTCTCTAGTCATTTGACACAGCTCTACCCTTTAAATATCAGCACTTTCTAAGGTTCAGGTTTCAATATGATCTGTTGTCACTCTCTGCATTTTCTCCTTCCCTGCCTCTCTCAAGAGCCTCGATGTGAGCTGGGGCTGGGGCTCAGCAGTACAGCGCTTGCCTCGCACGGGTGAGGCACTGGGTTCAATCTTCAGCACCACATAAAATAAATAAACAAAATAAAGGTATTGTGTCCATGTATAACTAAAACATATATTTTTAAAAAAGAACCTAGCTGCTTTCTTCTCCCATCTATCATGGACATACCTCCATTGTCGCATGTTTTATACTTTATTTTGATTATCTGTGTATCAGGGACCATTATAGATCTTTGTATGTGCTTTGGCTCCTGGCACTTGGTGTAGGAGTAGGCTTAATGACTAGATTCAAATGGAACATGCTAGCAACAAGGGTGAATGACGAGACAAAGATGTTCTGGCTTCGAGTGCAGCCTGTGGGAACAGAAAGAGGGAGATCAGTTTTGGAGTAAAGAGAGTGAATTTGGCTTCAGCTGTGTTGTGTCAGGGATGGTGAGGACACCAGACAGAAATGTCTAGTGGAGACAACTGAAGACATTGTGCTAGGAGAAGTCCACTGCACTATACCTCACGAGAGCACAAACCTTGACTGTCTTATGTGAGCTTCTGGTACCTTCTGGTACCTACACAAAGTAGGTGCTCAGATGTTTGTTGAATTATTGAAGGACACAGAATGACAGAGAGAAAGGATTAAAAGCAAGGTGGGGGCTAGCACTGTGGAGCACACTTTAATCCCAGCTATTTGGGAGGCTGAGGCAGAAGGATCACAAGTTCAAGGCCAACCTGGGCAACTTAGCAAGACACTCAAAAATAAAAGATAAAAAGGACTGAGGATGTGGCTCAGTGGTAAAGCACCCTTGGGTTCAGTCGCCAGTACCAAAAAAAAAAAAAAAAGAAAAAAATATCCCATTGCTTGGCATTAGGCAACCTGCCCCTTCATGGGCTCCAAGAGAAACTGAAGAGGCAAACATGGCGTTTTCAGACTCTTAATGGGAGCTTGACTTTGATGGCAAGAAAGAAAAGGGAAGGTTCTGGGGGCTAAAGGTTTCTCTCTGCCTCACAGAGAGAAGTGAACTTTTTTAAATGAGGAGGACACAGTATAGAGTTTTTAAAAATACAGACTGACTTTGGAGACATTCTTTCAGGTTCAAAGACCTCTTCCCTATTATTTCTTCTCATACATTAAACAATATGTAAATGACCTGGGAGAAAACACCTCTCCTCTCCAGACCCTACCGGTCCCATCCTTCTCATCAGCAGCATCGGGGTCTTAGTTCGAATGCTTCAAGCAACACTGTGCTATATGTTCTCCTCTGGGTCAGGGAGAAGGTGGAATTTAAATAACTCCAGTTCAGAGCAGCAGCGCACCATGGGAGATTTGCCAGGTAGGTCAGGCCTGTCCGTTGCCTTAAAAAGGCTTAAAGTCACAGACCTGACATGAAGCTGTAGGAAGCAGAAAGTGACTGGCTTTCTCTCCTCAAAACTGCATCAAGTCAAGTATTATAATAGAAAGTTCACCTTCCTAGTCCTCATCCCAGGCTGCCATTGGGCTGCGAGTCCTGTTCCTTAGAAAACACATTGCTGCTGTGCAAGATGGAGAAAGGTAAGGAGCCCATGATTTAAAAAAAAAAAAAAAAAAAAAAATTTTTAGTTGTAGATGGACACAATACCTTTATTTTATTTATTTTTATGTGGTTTCCAGGATCGAACCCTGTGTCTCACGCACGCTAGGCAAGCGCTCTACCCCTGAGCCGCAACCCCAGCCCAGGAGCCCATGATTTTTTAATGCTATATTTATGAACTGAAGAAGTCTGTAATTTTAGTTAGAAAAGGGAAAAGTGCAAGCAGTGCAAGTGACAGGGAAAGCTGCTGGCCTGGCCACGGGTATACGAAAAAGGAAAATGCAAATTAAAACCACAAGGAGATGGCACCTCACACCTGTCAAAATGGCTACCATAGAGAAAAAAGATAAGTGATGGTGAAGAGGTGGATAAAAAGAACCCTTATGCTTGCTTGGTGGAGACATTTTGAGTATAGCCATCATGGAAAGCAGTATGGAGGTTTCTCAAAAAATGTAAAGATAGGCCAGGTGTGGTGGCACATGCCTGTAATCCCAGCAGCTGGGGAGGCTAGGGCATGAGGATCATGAGTTCAAAGCCAGCCTCAGCAATGGCAAGGAACTAAGCAACTCGGTTAGACCCTGTCTCTAAATAAAATACAAAATAGGGCTGGGGATGTGGCTCAGTGGTGGAAGGGCCCTGAGTTCAATCCCTGGTACCAAAAAAAAAAAAAAAAAGTTAAAGATAGAACTTCCATATAATTCATCAATCCCACCAATGAGTATATAGACAGGGGAAATGAAGTCAGTATGCTGAAGTGACTTCTGCACCCTGTTCATCTGTTCATTGCAGCATTATTCACAATAGTCAAAATATGGAATTAACCTAAGTGTCCATCAGTGGATGAAGAAAATGTGTTATATACACAATAGAGGACTATTTAGCCTTTAAACAGAATGAAATTCTGTCATTTGCTACAACATAGATGGGCCTGGAGGACATCATGTGGAGTGAAAAAAGCAGAGAGACAAATACCACATGATCTCACTTATGTGTGAGTCTAAAAAAGTCAAACTCACAGAAGCAGAGAGTAGAATGGCGAGTGTCAGGGCCCGGGTTTGGGGGATTGGGAGATGTTGGTGAAAGGATCAAAATAAAACAAAAACCATTGGTAGGGCCAAGACTGTGGAGAAGCTACATGAAGACACTACAGGAAAAGGACTTTGACAGACAGGGAAGGGAGAGGCCACGGCCACCAGGTCAGGACTAGGTTGCAATGTCAGGACCACCAGGAAACATTTGCAAAACCCAGACTTCTTATAAAAACAGTTTTGGAGCACAGACTTTGTGCCAGGTGTGTACTGAGTTCTTGACACGTATTATCTCACGTGCCTAGTGGATAAGGGAGCTGAAGCGCAGGGAGTGAGGGACTTGCTGGGTCTCTCAGTCATGGAAAGGGGAAGCCAGGGCTACAGAAGGCCATCTGACTTGGGCAGCAGCCTTGAACTGGTCTGCTAGTGACTCATCACCCACCATCACCTATCACGAGGGGCAGCTGGCACTTCTGTAGAGAGGTGTCTCCTGGTCCCTTTGTCCCTCTGCTTACTGCATCGAAGGCCAGGAAGGAACTCAGCACCTCCTCTTTCCACGTGGCCGGTCCCCCTGGTTGCTCACCCTGGGATTTATGCCTTACTCACACAAAGACTATTTGAGGCAGAAGTGTTTCATTCCACTCTTGCCTCAACCATGTGAGACAGGCTTTACAAAAGAGGAAACGGAACTTCTGTAACTTGCCTGGGCTCTTACAGCTCAGCAGCAGACCCTGATATGGACATCTAGCTAACTGACTCCCAAGTCTCAGCTCTTTCTTCTATGTCACACTTCTTTTCAGTGACAACTTGGGGATCCTTGAGACGATGGTTAACCTGCTACTTTCTGTACAGTTTTCTACATCTGTGCAGGCATCTGATAAATCCGAGTCCCAGTTTCATTTGTGAAGGGGGAGGGGAAGAAATCCTGTTTGGCCTGTTTTTGTCTGTGTCACTAGCAGGTTCTCAAAAAGGAGCTGCTGGAAATTTGGGGATAAAGAGAAAAGGAAATTTGCTAACAGATTTCTCTTTCTTTTCTTTTTTCTTTTTCATTTTTGGTTGTAGATGGACACAATAACTTTATTTTGTTTATTTATTTATTTTTATGTGGTACTGTGGTGAGCCGCTTCTGCAGATTATGGTCGCCATTGCAGGATGGCGCTGGCTCCACTGTGGTCTGTAACAAACAACTCCTTGTTTGGGAGAGTTGGTGCATGGTTTCTCAGCACCCTGTGAGAAAGTTCCACGTGGCAGCTTCGCATTGGGGCTTGGGATGCTTTATTAAGGCTGGGAGGGGCATCCGACGGGGAATTAGAAGAAATATCAAGGGCCTGAATAAACTGCTGAAAGAAGATTCCTGAGTTGCGTCTTCCTTGCGGGCAAGGGGTCGAGACATGGTACAGAGGATCCAACCAAGGGCCTCACATGCTAGGCAAGTGCTCTACCACTGAGCCACCACCCCAGCCCACAGATTGCTTTTTTAAACCATATATACAGCATATATTTGCATATATACAGCAAAGAACATGGAGTGTGCTAACTGCATGATCAGTTTCTACCTGTAGGTACATCTGGTAGCGCTCACCCACATGGAGGTAATGAACACTTCCTGCCTCACGGGCCATCCCAGTCAAAACCCAGTTCACCCTCCTTCCCCAGAGGTAACCGCTATTCTGAATTTTGGGGGGAGAGTGTTGATACTGGGCTTGAACCCAGGGCCTCACGCTTCTAGGCAAGCGCTCTACCACAAAGCTACATCCCCAGCCCCACTATTCTGATTTTTTATCACTATCAGTTTGTTTCGCCTATTCTTGAATTTCATATAAATAACAATGCCAATTAATACCCTTTTTGCTCCTTAGTTTTAAAGTTGAATATACAAAAATCAAACAAGACAAATAGCGACATTCTCCTCTTCCTCCACAACCCAGTCTCTGGTCCTTGTGGTTAACAGCGGTGACACTGGGTGCGCAGCCTTCTGGTCTCTTTCCTAATAGTTTGGCACACTATCAGCAAGAGCGTTTTGCTTTTAGATTCAACTTCTGGCTTTCTTGCCTTTTTTCTAGAGGGAGAGTTTTGTCAGCTAATTGTGTTGCCATGTATGTATCCATGTTTCAATGAGTTATTATGGGTTGGATGTGAGGCATCTCCCAAAAGCTCCTGTGTTATTGCAAGAATATTCAGAGGTAAAATGATTAGATTATGAGCAGATGTGACGTAATCGGTTTACCCTAATTGGAATGAACTGACTGGGTGGTACCTATAGGCAGGTTTGACTCTGCTGGAGGGAGTTAGCTCATTGGGGTATGCCTGTGGGGTTATATCTTGTCTCCCCAACTCCTCTTTCTTTACGTTCTGGCTACCATGAGATGAGCAGCTTCTCTTTGCCACACTCTTCCACCATGATATCCTCCTTCATCTCAGGCTCAGAGCAATAAAGGAGTCAACCATGGATGGAACCTCTGAAACCATGAGTCCAGATAAAATTTCCCTCCTCTAAGTGTTTTTTTTTTTTTTTTTTTTTTTTTTTTGGTAATGGGGTGGGGGAGCTTTACCACTGAGTCACATCCCCAGTCCTTAATTTTTTAATTTTTATTTTTATTTTTTTTTACTTTTGAGACTCTCACTAAGTTTCTGAGGGCCTCACTATGTTGTTGAGGCTGGCCTTGAACTTGTGATCCTCCTGTCTCAGTCTCCCGTGTTGCTAAGATTACATGTGTAAGCCACTGCCCTGGCTCTCTAAATTGCTCTTGTCAGGTATTTTGGTCACAGCGACTACAAAGCTAACAAACAGGAAATCATTAAAAGCCCTCGGAAAGGGAGAATGCCGAACTGTTCTGGAATAAAAGTGGGGGGGTCATTCTAGGGAGGTACAGAGCACAATGGTTCTTGGTCTACATAGCAATTCCTCATTCTTGACCCCCTTTTTGAAGAGGAGAGCTCTTACTGAAAACAGCAGCCTAGCCAGACACTATTTTCTGGCCAGTACCTAGTACCTGGGCAGCAGCCTTGAACTGGTCTGCTAGTGACTCATCACCCACCATCACCTATCACGAGGGGCAGCTGGCACTTCTGTAGAGAGGTGTCTCCTGGTCCCTTTGTCCCTCTGCTTACTGCATCGAAGGCCAGGAAGGAACCCAGCTGGGGGTCGAGTGTCCTCTCCACTCTTTTCCCACCTGCTGCCTGGACACAGAGGCCACAGGTCCTGGAGATCCCAGAGCAGGGCAGAGCAGGGGTGGAAGGCTCCAGTTAACCCTGTGGAAGGTGGCAGGTTGGTGCACCTTGGTGAGACTGTGACAAAGGTCAGGAACGAGCATTTATTACGTTAAGCCACTAACATCCGAGGGTTGAAGTCATACTGCTATCCTAAAACACACTTGAAGAAATAAACTCCCAAGGACCAGGTGAGACACACTCATGTGGGAAGATTCCAGGGGGCAGAGGTGCGCACTTGGGGCTCTGGGCCAGATAGGAATGAGGATGTAGCATCCGAGCCAAACACCTTTTACCTACTTCTGGTGACTGCAGATCCAGTGTAAGGGGTGGGGGGTGCTGCTGGGACAACCTCCTGGTCCTGTAGCCAGCATGTGTCTCAGCAGACACCAGCTGTCCTACAGATAGGCCTCAGCCATCTGGTGCCGGAGATGGTGACACCGAGTCCCTGGTTGACTACATTTTCACCATGTCTCGTTGTGAGGAGGCAGGGAATTCAGAGAACTTTAATTCAAAGGGCTCTTGTCATTTCCACTGGAGCCGCCTGCCCAGGTGGAACATGAGCTGAGCGCAGAGTCATTTCAGAGAATGGCTCTCTGCCTTAGCTTTGTGGCCACTACAAAAGCTGGGGGCTTCACCTCACCTCATTTTGAACATAAATTACTCCCAGCTTACTCCCCTGTGGTAGTCATTGCCCTAAAATGGTAGGACTCTGACTCCCAAGGCACTCAAAAGCATCAGGGGGACCACTGGAGATTCAGTCGTCTCCCCTTAGCCAGGTTTTGTTTCCATGGTTTCAGTTGCCTGTTGTCAACTGTGACCCCAAAACATTAATCTGTTCTGACTCTTTCAAGAGAGAGAGAGAGAGACTACATTCACGCGACTTGTCATTTAATTATGATGTTTTGTTATTATTAATCTCTTATAGTTTATAAATTAAACTTTATCATAGGCACGTGTGTATATAAAAACGCATCGTACACGCAGGGCTGGGGCTGAGGTTTCAGGCATCCACTGGGGGTCCTGGAATGTATGCGCCCTGAGATTGGCGGGTATTGTACTTGGGGTGACTTTTGGTAAACATAGGCAGCATTTCTGTTGGATACATACCCAAGAGTAGAGTTGCTGTGTTCACTTCAGCTATCATCAAAGAATTTTCCAGAGTGGCTGTATGGATTTACACTCCCACCAGCGTTTGGGAGTTCCAGATGCACCACGTCCTCTCCGGCACTTGGTGTTGCCGCATGTTTCATTTTGTTTATTTTAGCCATTTTAGTGGGTGGGCAGGCCAATCCTTCTGCTTTTAATGTGCATATCCTTACTGAGTAATGATGGTGAAGCTGTTTCATGAGTTTGTTAGTCATTTGGATATCCCCAGCCCTTACTAGCATCCACTTCTTAGTTCAGTTCAGTTCAGTTCAATTCAACAGTCTCACAAAGCCCCCACCATATGGTGGACCCTGTGCTGGGGCCATGAGGAATGTAAGAGTGAACAAAATGTAGTTCATCATGTGCACACACAGCAGCACACGCACCAAGAAGCGGGTCCCCGGGTATCGACTTGGAAAGATGGTGTGAAATGTTTGTAGAAAACGTGAATGCACACACACATATACGTACACATATAATCTCGAATGTACGTAAACATTTTTCAGAAGGAAAAACAGAAACTACAATGGCTATTTGTAGCGAAAGAAAACTAAAGAATGGGGAATTGTGGGGTAGGGGGAAAGAGCCTTTCATTGTTCACCATTTTATGCTGAGTGAGCAATGAAAACAGTTTTTGGTGGGGTACTGGGGATTGAACCCTAGGGCACTTTACCACTGAGTTTCACCCCCAGACATTTTATTTTATTTTTTGAGACAGGGTCTTGCTAAGTTGCTGAGGCTGGCCTCAAACTTGCAATCCTCCTACCTCAGCCTACAGAATTGCTGGAATTACCGCATGTTCCACTGTGCCCAGTGCAATGTAAAACTTTTTAACTAAACTCAAATCTTTTAACTTTTTAAAATCACTGTACATAAATGTTTAAGAACAAAGCTGGGTGTGGTGATGCACACCTGTAATCCCAGTGGCTCGGGAGGCTGAGAGAGGAGGATCACAAGTTCAAAGTCAGCCTCAGCAAAAGCAAGGCACTAAGCAACTCAGTGAGGCCCTGTCTCTAAATGAAATACAAAATAGGGCTGGGGAGGTGGCTCAGTGGTCAAATGCCCCTGAGTTCACTCCCCAGTACCAAAAAAAAAAAAAAAAAAAGTTTAAGAAATAAACTTAATATTGCTTCTAGATACAATATGGTTTTGGGAGGGATTGTGAGGGGAGTTATGGACACAGACAAGAAAATAAGTAATCGCACTACGCCGTGATAACTCCTGTGAAGGGGAGAGTGTGGGATGCATTGGGAGAGCACACATAGGCTACTTAACTGGTATTTTATTGAAGCGGTGGATTTTTTTGCAGTTTCTCAGAAGAGTTCATATCTAAGCTGAGCCTAAAGGGCCAGTGGGACTTAGTCTGGGAAAGGAAGTGGGACAGGGAAGGATGCTCTTGATAGAGGCCACTGAATAGGTCTGAAGCCAGGGAGGTCCATGGGCTCACACCGTGAGCAGCTCATGTCGGGGGACAGGGTTATCTGTTTGTGGGAGTGGAGGGTGGGAGCAGCAACAGTAAGCCAGGGCCAGAACTTGAAAGATCTGTAGACTTTGAATGCCTAAGGCTTAAAGAGCGTATTAGCCAGGGTTCTCCAGAGAAACAGAACCAATTCCATATGCATGCAAATGCATCTATATATCTCTATATCTGAGATTTGTTATGGAAATTGGCTCACATGGTTATGGAGGCCAAGAAATTCCATGATCTGCTGCTATAAGCCTGTGATGTAACTCCCGTGAGAGCCCAAAGGCTGCGGAGTAGGAGTTGGGGGTGTAGATGTAGCTGGTGAAAGTCTAAGAATCTGAATGCCTAAAACAGGACCTCGGACGTCCCAGGGCAGTCAAAGACAGATGTGCTGGCTCAGGAAAAGAGTGGATTTGCCCTTTCTCCATCATTTTGTTCTTCTAGGCCATCACCAATCATATTAGTGAGGATGATCTTTTATTTTTTATTTTTTTGGTGGTATTTGAGATTAAACCAAAGGAGGTCTATCACTGGGCAGTATCCCCAGCCCTTTTTTTTTACTTTTTTTTTTTTTTTTTTTTGAGATAGAGGGTCTCACTAAGTTGCCAAGGCTGGCCTCAAACTTGTGATCCTCCTACTCAGCCTCCTGAGAGGCCCAGGTTACAGGTGTGTGCCACTGCACAGGGTGTGGGTATTCTTTACTCAGTCTATCAGTTCAAATGCTAATCTGTTCTGGACACATCCTCACAGAATATCCAGAAATAATGTTTTCCCACCTATTTGTCCATCTTCTAGCCCAGCTGAGTTGACACATCAAATTGACCAGCACAGGGAAGGAGTCTAGGGCATTTAAAGAGAATGACAAAAACAGATTTGCATCTTAGTAAGATCACTTAGGTGTAGAAAGTATAGACGTTAAGGGGCCGGGGTTGTAGCTCAGTGATGGAGTGCTTGCCTAGCATGTGTGAGGCCCTGGGTTTGATTCCCAGCACCGCATAAAAATAAACAAATAAAATAAAGGTATTAAAAAAATAGATGTTAGCCCATAGGCTGCAGGGGACCATACCGAGTGCGGCTGCCTATAAAAGGACCTGAACTTTGAAGTCAAAAGTACTTAATCAGCTTCTGTAAATGGGAGAAAATCATACCTTCCTTACAGAATTCCTGGGAAAGTAAAATGAGAAAATACTTCTAGGGTCAGGAGTGGTGACACATGGTGACACACACTTGTAATCCCATAGCTATTCAGGAGGCTGAGGCAGGAGGATTGTGAGTCAGCAACTTTGCAAGGCCCGAAAACAACCTGTCTCAAAATAAAAAACTCAAAAGGGCTGGGGATGTTGCTCAGAGATAGAAGAACCCTAGATTTAATCCCTCCCTGCAAAAAAGTTTATAGGCCATTATCTCAGTGCCCAATATCTCAATAAGTATGAGATATTATTATGATATCATCCCGAGTCTGCCCACTTCTCACCATCTCTACTTCTGTGTTTCTAACCCCAGTCACATCTTCTTCCACCTGGAGCATTAAAGTGGCCTCCTAATAGGTTTGTTGTCCTTGTCCCTATCTTTCTGTTCTTTACACAGCAGCCAGAGTGATTCTTTCAAATGTGATTCAATCATAGACAAAGACCTCATTGTCCCAGCATGTGAAGAATTACAAAAAGATTGACAACCTAGCAGGAAACTGGGCAAAGAAGATAAATAGACAATTCACAGAAAAGAAATACTAACACCTCTGAAGTGTGTGGCTAATTGTGGAACCTCATTCATGGTAAAGGACATGCAAATTAAGGCCAATTTTTTCACCTATCATATTGGCAAAGACCAAAGAGGTTGATAAGACCCTCTTTGATGATTGCAAATAACATATTGCTAGTGGGATGGTAACTTGTTATAACCTTGGGGAAGGCAATCTGGAAACACCTATCAAAATACAAAAGAACAGTCTTTTTTTGCTATTTCATTTACTATCTTTTTAAAAAATTTGTGACTTTATTTTCAAAAATAAAAAAGACATTTAATGTTATATCAATGAATACAAATTGGTTATATTTATCAATTAATGCAGAATTCTCTCTGATTTTACCTTAAAAAAATAAGCAAAACTGAAGGTATTTTTTATTTGTTCTTTTAGATATACATGACATGACAGTAGAATGTATTTTGATATATTATACATACATGGAGTATAACTTATTTTAATTAGGATCCCATTCTTGTGTTTGAATATGATGTGGAGTTAAATGGGTCATGTATTCATATATACACATGGGAAAGTATCTTTTTTATTTTTCTTTTTTCTTTGCAATGCTGAGGATTGAACCCAGGGCTTTATGCATGTTGAGCAAGCTCTTTACCACCGAGTCACATTACCACCCCTGTCATTTAATTCCTATGAATGTAACCTATAGCTAAATGTTACTTGTAAAAAATATCTGTAAAAAAAAATGATTAACTTCAGCAGTGTTTGCAACAGCAGAATATGACTGATCCTCAGCTACCTCTTTGACCTTGTTTCTTGTCACTCTTTTGCCTTGATCACTGAATTCAAGACACTCTGATGGCCTTCCTGTATCTCAAGTGACAAACATTGCTCCTGCCTGAAGGCTACTGTAATTTCTTAGAAAAAAGCATGTCTGAAATGCTGTTCCTTCCTCCTAGAATGCTGTTCTTCACACAGTCCGTGATTCAGTCCTTCTCCTCAGCTCTCTGTTCAAATGTCATTTCTGCTGGCTGTGGTGACACATGCCTGTAAGCACCTCCAAGCCCCAAGGATGAAGTAGGAAGATTGCAAGCAAGTTTAAGGCCAGCTTTGGCAACTCAGCAAGATCCTATCTCAAAATTTAAAAGTCATTTTAAAAAAGGACTGGAGCTATAGCTCAGTGGTAGAGTGCCCCTGAGTTCGACCCCCAGTAAAACACACACACACACACACACACACACACACACACGTCACTTCCTCAAGGAGGCCCCTGACTTCCTCATTTAAGTAGCATCTTCCCATCACTGTCTATTCCATTATATTGCTCTATCAGTTAACTTTTGCTATGTAACAGGTTGTATCAAAACCCACAGCTTAAAACAGGAATATTTATTTATTCAACATTCTCGCCTGGGTTGGCTTGGCTGTAGCTGGATAGCATAGATGACCTTATTCTTGAGTGTGGGATGTTAATTGGAACATTGGAAATGGCTGGGACAGCTGGGGACTTGTTCATATGATGGCAGAAGGGCTCTCAGAAACAAAAGAAAGCAAGTCCAATATGTAAGCAATTTTCATCTCCTACTTCTGCCACATTGCTAATTTCACATTGGTTAAAGCATGTCATTAAGTTAAGCCTGAGTCATGTAGGAGGGAAAAACCCAAGGGTGTGAATAGCAAGGCATGATTGGGGTCTATTACTGCAACCTCAGGCCTCAGGTTCTCTGTGGCACTTATCACTATGAGACACTGGACCCTGCATTTGCTTGTCTATGAACCGTATTCTTCTACAACAATAGAGAATGCTTTATTTACCATTTGTTTATTTAGCACCTAAAGAATGTTTTATTTACCATTTATTTTACCTGTGGGATGTTTTATTTATCATTTATTTCTTTAGCACCTGAAGAAGTGCTTGGCATATACTGGGCACTCAATACCTATTGAATGAATTAATTAATTAATAGGAGTCAGTAAAAGGCTGTTGCAATAAAAGTGGGGAGGGGAGCAAAAGAGGATGGTGGCTGAACTAAGGCAGTGAAGGCGCAGATGGAGGAAGTGGCCACAGTTGCTGGATCAGGGTGGTATTAAGAGGGAGTATGAGCCAGGTGTGGTGGCACATGACTGTAGTCCCAGCAACTCATGAGGCCGAGGCCAGCCTCAGCAACTTAGCAAGACCCTGCTCAAAATAAAAAATAAAAAGGGATGGGGATGTGACTTAATGGTTAAGTGATCCTGGCTTCAAGCCCCAGTACCAAAAAAAAAAAAAAAAGAAGAAGAAGAAGTAAAACAAGATTTAATAATTGATTGAATGGGAGATTAAGGGAGAGATTAAAGTAATACCACATTTCTTACTTGGCCAATTATTTATTGATTACCTTTAAAGGCAAGCAACACAACTTTCACTCAAAATGTCTAGGCAAAAAGGAAATCTACTGGAAAGACACTGGAGTAGCTTAGATACTTGAAGGGCCATACAAACCAAATTGACAAAAGGGAGAGAATGGAACTGGAGCCTAGTAAAACTGGATCTAGTCTAAAATGTGGCAGTGACCACAATTCTCTTCACCATATGTCTTTTTGAGCATTGACTGTGTTTTCTAATTTGTTTCCCCAGCTTTGTAACCACGGCCAGCCCTTAAGTTTCAAATTGTAGGGAGAACACTTTTTACTACCTTTAGTTAAAAGGAAATTCTGTGGTATAACCCTTACCTACCCATTCCTCCATCAGCCAACTGATGAAGAGGAAAGAGGGGCCCTGGGGTGACAATGCTTCATCCTCCACCCTGGCTGAATGGTCCTGGCCCAGGGCTCTGACCAGCCATGGGACACATGGACTTGAACTGATCCGAACTTGCACCAGCGTCAAGAACCAGCCCACATTCTTCTTTAATTTTAGCTATACAGATAATCAAGAAATTGTATAGTTCACTTATTTCTCATTACTTTGCATTTCCTTGTGTTTCCACTGAGCCAACTTGCTGGGAGGTGGATCCATCATTTCTAAATTCCATTGGTAACTTTTATCTTTAGTACATCTGTGGTGCCATGTCTTAGGTGTCTCGGTGGCCATCCAGCAATCACAAATTCATCAAATCAACCCTTGGCCTCTCACCTTTCCTGTTCTTAGACCACAGTGAGTCAGGGTCATTCTAGCAAATTCTGACACCAACTCCAAAGTTCAGGGACCCTCAAGACTGCTCTCAGGCCCAATAATTACTTGAAAGCTTTACACTGATGGTTTTAGATATTACAATGAAGGATACAAATTAAAATTAACTAAGTCTCAGGAGGCTGAGGTCAGCTGGGCAACTTAGTGAAATCTTGTCTCAAAAAAAAAAAAATAAATAAAAATAAGGATTAGGGATGTAGCTTAATGGTAGTGTGCTCCTGGATTCAATCCCCAGTACTTCAGATAGGTAGGTAGGTAGGTAGGTAGGTAGATAGACAGATAAACACATAAGTAAATTCTAAGGTACGAGGTATGTGGAGCAGAGTTCTAAGCCTAAGTTTTCAGTTGTGTTCTCCCAGTGCAGTTGTGGATGCCCTAACTCCTCCCAGAAATAATGTGTGACGATACACATGAGGTGTTGCCAATCAGAAGTGTTTGGTATCTGGAGATTTTATGGGCACTTGATCACATAAACATCATCTGTAAAAAAGAAAACAATTCCTTTATACAGGCAAAACAAATAATAAAGTAAACTCAAAAGCAAGATTAGCCTACACTCGATGACTAAGTGATAAGAATGATTGATGTATCAGTGTGTATTCTTATAGACATTTTTCGTTGCTATTTATATACATAATAGGTTAGGAGTTTCATAAATAAAATCCTATTCCTATTAACTGGTTTTGGGACACGTAGTGTTTTTAAATTGCTTTAATTAAAGATCAACTAGATGCAAAATGTTTATGAAGTAAAACAAAAACAAACCAACAAGCAAAACCCCCACATTCACAGCCAAACGCCTCTCACTTTACCAAGTTCATGAAAACACTCCCCTGTGAGGCCTCTCTTTGGCTCTGTCCTTCTCAGGAGGTAGGCACTGTCCTCACTTTCTCTCTCTTACCTTTTTTTAGTTTTGTCACATGTATCTGTCTCCCCAAACAATATATGAATTAGTTCTGCCTGTTTCTGAACCTCATACTGAGAAACTGATGTGACTCCATTTTAAAAAATAAATAAATAACAGCAGCTTCTACCTCAAGGCCTGTCCTAAGGAAGGGGGCGTGACCCTTGTCCTTGGAAAAACCCACCAAGCACTCCTAGGCACATTCCCACCCTGCTGAGTTGTCTGTAAATAACAGGAGAGATCTGCGGGAGCCAGGTGTCCCTGACTCAGTTAGGCTAGTGAGGACCCATAGCAACCCCCCTAGCAACCTCCAATCAGCATGAGACAGGGAAAATACCTGGGATGCCAGATGACCCCCCAGTAGTTTATGGTAGTTGATAACATGTTGGGAAACCATGTAGTTTAGCATGTACTCCCCTCGTGGCCTAAACCAGTCAGTTCAAAGGAATCCCCCTCTTGTACTAACCAATCACCCCTACCCAAACTGTTCCCGCCATTGAATGTGCTAATCAATGTTAAGAGTTGTTGTTTGATTTTCCCGCAGTATGGAATGATTTGCTGTGTGATGTTGTGACGCATAGAATATCCCCCAAAACCTATAAAATCTCACTGAACAAAGGACCGGGACCCACTCCCTGGGACTGCTGCATCGGCAACGGTTGTGAGTCCAGGCTCGAGCTTGCAATAAAGACTCTTGTGTGATTGCATCGGATTCGGCTCCTGGAGGTCTATTGGGGTCCCACGAATCTGGCATAACAATACAAATGGAATTGTATGAAAGGAAAAAACCTCTCTTCTCTGTGCTCCTAAGTTCAATGGCTGAACCTGTGAATCAGGCTGATAAAAGACATAGTAAGAGAAAAACAAAGTTCTGGTCACAGACTTCACACAGGAGTTTCATTAAGCAATGAGACTTGAGGATGAGTCTAGATGACTGAGACTTATATACCATCTTATGCTAAACAAAGGAAGAGCGGTTTGGGCTTCTGGGAGGGGGAAACAATTTAAGGGAAAGTGAAGAAAGGAAATGTATGGTGATAAGGGTTCTCTTATTGTGAAGGTAAGAGTCAGTGATAAAACTTGTACTCTCTTACTGGTAAGGAGACACCTTTTTCAAACAGTAAATTTCCTTTATAAATGAATATTTGCTTTATAAAAGGTGAATTTTATACTGAATTTAGGTGGTGAAGGGGAGATAAGAGCTTGACCTATGCCTGCTGTTTCTCAATTGCTTTTAGCTCAAAATAATACATATGCTAAAGAAGCACTTTTGGGGGTGACATATTCTGGATGACTTCCAGTCATACTCTGTAGATCATTCTGCAACCCGTTTTTTCCCTCACCACACAACATTTCTGAGATTGTTACCAAATTTGACCCCAAACTGGGTCCTTTTTCCCTCTTGGAATTATGCGACCAATAAATGAGACCAAGTTCCTCTTGAGCAGTGAAAAAAGGTTTATACTTGGCCAAGAATAAGAGAAGCATAAAATGGTCTTGGAAATCAACTTCTCAACCTGTGGAGGTTGGGGAAGTAATAGACATAGGAGAAATGAAATGAGGGGAGATGTGGGCTAATAAAGGGGAGGACTATTCATGTCTTGTCCGGGCTGAGATTTTCTGGGAATTTGTGTGCCATCTCTTTTTCACTCCTTTTATGGTTCTTTCTTGTCGTTGCCATGGCAACTGTCAACTGTCATGGTACAAGGGGTGTGTCATTCAGCATGCAGATGATATTATAATGAAGTCAGAGGTCTTCTGGCAGTCACTCGGGCTGCCATTTTAGATATCAATGGTTTGGGCTAGGCCACCTAAAGAGGGACTCCTAGCCTTACAGATATTCAGTCTTCAAAGATAAACAAGGTTAGGTTGGGGTCAAAAGTCAAGTAGGTCACTGTAGGCAGTACACCGAGTAACAGGATCATCCACGTCTATGTGTGTAGCTAGAATTCATTCATTTTCACCGCTGTGTTTGTTGTATTGTCAATGGATAATTGGGGCTATTTCTGTTTTCTGGGTCTTAAAAACAATGTGGATATAAACACATGTGTAAGGATTTCTCTTGAATATATGCCCAGGAATAGAACTGTTAGGTCATGAGACCTGTATATCCTCAGCCCTATCAGATAATGCCAATTTCTTTTCCCTGAAGTGGTTGTGCCAGCTTACGTTCTTATTAACAGTTTCTATGTGTTCCGGTGGCTTTACATTCCCAATGACACTTAACATTTTGTTTGTGTCTTATGTAATACCATGCTGTTCAAGTAAAATTTTAATCTTGCGCTAGGTTTTGCCAAATTGGTCCTCAAAAAGATTTTACCAACTTATACTCCTGCTTAAGGTATAGGAACATCCGTTTCTTTGCACCCTAGTCAATATTAAAAATTTTTATGTTTAAATATTTGTCAACCTTAATTTTAATATTTTCCAAATGACTAGGCCAAAGAGTGATCTAATTTTAATTTCTATTCTTTGCTTACTAGAGAAATTATATAGCTTTAATGTTTTTGGTGTCTATATTTCTTCTTACATAAAATGTTGTTTATATAAAATTGTGGTGTTTGTAGATTCAAGGCCAGAGGCGTAAAAGTAGCACAGCATTGAGTAATGAAAACTTTTTATACAGAGTAGAGAGGAATGGATCTATGTAGAAGAAAAGATGAAATGAACTCTGAAGAGTTCATTATTTCAATTTTACTAAGGCTCTTTCACTCCAATAATTGAAAGACCAGTGCAGATATAATATTAGATTTTGACAAGAGTATCAAATTAAATTGTTTTCTTTGTATAAAACTTAGAAATCATACAGTACAGAATTAGAAAGATGTTTAAAAATAGCATTTACATGATTGGATTTAATATGAGTGCATCTACAAATAACCACACTGGATGGGTCCATTGTCTCTAGTCAGTATCTTTTTTTTTTTCTTTTTTTATGTCTTATAATGAAAAAAACTAAAACGGCAGGAAGATAAATCATCTTTGCAAGGTCACAGCAAATCAATATGAAGGTCAAGAGTAAAAATTAATTTTCAGCCTGTCATTATGGCCCAAACTCTCCAAACCCCCTGCAAATTTTTTTTTTTTTTTTTTACTTATTAGGAATTTAAGTGTTTCAAAGATGAAAGCCTTCAGCTGAAGAATTGTTAGTTAAAATACAAAACAAAAACATTAGCATTGCGAGTTTCTAGGGTGTTGAAAGCTAAGTGTTTTAATGCTAAAATCCTTGACATTTAAAAGGTTCAGGAGCCAAGACTACTGAAAGCCAACTAACATGCAAATTATAACAATTTATTTCTCTCAGACCTTGGCATGCTTCTTTTGGGTGCCAGAAGTAGAGTGAGATATTTGAGATTCAAGCCCTTGGAAACTTTTATAATTTGGAAGTATATTCCTTGTGGGAAAATATCCCTGCCATGTTTTTCCGTCCCCTGGGAACTGACTGAACTTCACAGCCAACGTGGGGGTCAATGTGGAGCAATCAACTGTGAGAAACAGCTATTAATTTGCTCAGGTCAGCCTTTGCGCTCCAGCGTCAGGTTTGGCTCATCCTGTGTCCTTCTTCCTGAGTTACTTTAGGTACAATTTTATTGCCAATAACTGAATTTGAGGTTGAGAGGCAATGGGTTTTTATGTTTGTCAATTCAAACCTCAAAGTTCACATTTTAGAACAGCAACATTCTTTGCTTGAAATGAACTACTTAATTTCCAGCACCTTGGAATGGTAGGGAAGGATTTGATGGAGAATATGTTGAGTTCTTCTTTCAAGGAATTTAGTCCTCACTGTTGAGGGAGTGAAAGCTGAGCCTTACAGTTCTTTTTTTATCTTCCACCCCCAAAGTTGAAAGAACCTGTGGGAGAAAGATGTTGGTGTTGATTGTGAACATTTCCCATTCCGTTTTCACAGTGTATCTCCTTCACCCCCATCCTAAACCAGGATTTGGGGGGTTCGGGCATCATTCTAGAATTAGAACAAAATAACAAAGCTGGAAACCATTTCAAAAAACTAAAAATCATGTAAGAGAAGAAATCTTTTTTCACTCATTGCTTGGCTTGTGACTGAGCACCCCCCCCCCCAAAAAAAAAAAAAAAAAAAAAAAACACCAGACAGATTAACAAGAGAGATGCTCCACCTCCCGGTGCTGGGGACCGAACCCATGGTCTCATGCTTGGCAAGTACTCTAAGGTACACCCACCCCTAGCCCTTCAATATAAGTTTTATGTGACTCAGCTGTCCTCAGAAATCAAAACCCAAAGGAACAGGGACACTGTGGTTTGTTTTGTTTTGTACTGGGGGGTTGAACCCAGGGGTGCTCTACTGCTGAAATATATATCTCCAGCCCTTTTAATTTTTAGACAGGTCCCACTAATTTGCCCAGGCTGGTCAGGGGCTCGTGATCCCCCTTCCTCAGCCTCCTAGATCACTGGGATTACAGGTGTGGGCCACAGCTGGCTAACGCCTGTGTATTTTTATGTGCAGGGATGATGTACAATGGCCTCTGTGGAGAAAAACAACTGGACAAAAGGATATGATCTAATGGGGAAAATTTAGCAAGTCCTCTTCAGATTCTTCTGTGTCCCTGGGTCTCCAGAGAAGGACATTTCTTTCCTCTGGGGATCAGGCGGGAATCTCTGGAATGAAGGTTTTATGGCCTGCTTTCAGAGAGAAGATGTAGAGGAAGGTGAGAGTAGCCTTCCTACTTTTGCTGTTTTCTCAAATGTAAAGGTGCCATATTTTGGGAATAGAGTTAACTTTCTCCCATCACGAAGGATGGAGTTAAAAAGAAGTATTGGAGTTGGGTGCAGTGGTGCATGCCTGTAAATCCCAGCAGCTCGGGAGGCTAAGGCAGGAGGATCACTAGCTCAAAGCCAGCCTCAGGAAAAGCTAAGCAACTCAGTGAGACCCTGTACAAAATAGGGCTGGTGGTGTTGTTCAGTGGTTGAGTGCCCCTGAGTTCAATCCCTAGTACCAACCCCCAAATGGTAAGATAAACTGAGAGCCTCAACCAGTGGCAACTCTAGGTAAGGTTACCTCTAAGTAGATGATATTGAGCTGAATCAGCTAGGAAGATGAGCTGAGGAAAGTTTGAGAAATTTGATACCATTCTTACTGCAAAATGCAAGTGCAAAAAAAAAAACAAAAAAAAAAAAACATCCTGGTATGTTTGACAGAAAGAAAGAATATGGTGGCTTAAGCAGAATGATGGAAGGGAACAATTGTAGCAGCCCAGAGTAGGAAGCAGGAAGTAGATCATGCAAAGCCTTCTAGGTGATAAATGTTCAAATTGTTTCCTAAGAGTGATGGGGAGTCATTGGAGTCTTTAAGTCTAGCATGATCTGACTTAACCTTTCAAAAAACTTACTCTGGCTACACTTTGGAGGGTAGAAAAGGGGCTTGGTTAGAAAGTCACTGGTGTTATGGGTCCAGGAAAAGGTGATAGCCCTTTCATGGATAAATCTAACATGACTTGTTTAAACATTAGCAATAAGGGGTGAAGGAAGGGAGAAATCACATGATTCTTCAGGATTTGGGCTTGACCACCTGGGTTAGACAGTTCTGACATTTACTGAGACAAGGAAGATGGAAGGACAGAACCGTTTTAGCTTTATTACCATTTAAATACGTATTAAACATTTAAGTATCAAGCAAGCATTCATGTACAGGCATCTGGAGTGCATGTGAGGTATTTGGGCAGGAGCTATACATTTGAGAATTATCAGCACAGGGAAGGTATTTAAAGCCCTAGGAAAGGAAGACATCATCTGGAAGGAGAAGACTGCAAGGGCTAGGCATTTACAGATCAGGCAAAACCAACACTTTCAGCAGTGTTTGGTCAGTAATGTAAGAGGAAATCCAGAAAAGCAGAGAATGTTTTAAGAAGTGCTCAATTGTTTTGAAGGCTGAGAGGATGAGCACTTACTGTGTGACTGAATGAATTGCTTTGTCTATACTCAATTTCTTCATCTGTAAAATTCATACAAAAATAGTACCACACTTATATAGTGTTGTTGTATTAAAAAACATAATGTATGTGGTGTTTTATGTGCCTCGCATGTATAAGTGATAAATGACAGCTATTATTAGTCTATTGCTGTTGAGTTCTGAAATATATAAGGGGAAATATAAATATGTCAGGGGAGAAAGTATACACATTTACAGGAAAAGTTCTGAATAACAGATATCCAATTTTATCACATCCTGCAAATCATTCTTTAATGTTCCTTTTAGTCTTTGTGTCTTTTTAGTTCTTCTGGAGTCAGGTCTTAAGATATGAGAATTCCTTCCTCTCTGGATAGTCAAAAGTTGCTATGACAACTGGCTGGAAATGAAAGTCCTCTGCTTTATTTATTTATCTGAGGGTGATGGTGCTACGGGAAGAGGGAAATGCAACTGCCACAAATGTTGCCTCACAGAGGGGCCATGTTCTTTCCCATCCTGTCAGTGTCCTTTATTTATATGTAATTTACCATCTTTTTCCACAAAGTATTTGAAGTTATTAACACAGAAGTTGAGGCAGCTAAAAGAAAAAAAAATCAGATGATTAAGTACTATTCGAAAAAGTAATATGTATTAAGAAAAGCATAACCCAACAGAATTATTAACATTGTGCAATAAATTTAACTTCCGAGTATTTTAGAACAAGAAAAACACGAAAACATGATGGTTTAAAGATTTCTTAAAAGCCAGTATGAGATCATTGGCAGTTTCATTAGGAGAGAGAGACTTTTGAACTGTTTGCACAATGGGTATACATTCTGAAAAATTCATCCTAAAGCAATTTTGTTGAACGAACATCATAGAGTATGTTTATGCAAACCTAGATGCTTTTGCTTTCTATATACCTAGGCTACCTGGGAGTGCCATTGATTTTGCAGTTGGTCCTTAACAAAGGACATATATGCATATATATTATGCACCACGTGCATACCACTTTACAGTTTACAGAGCATTGCTTTACAGAAGGACAGAAGGTGATATTTAATTTATTCTTTTTTTTTTTTTTTTTTTTTTTTTTTGCCTCAACCATGTGAACCTAGATAGAGACCTTGAATCACATTTTTTTTTTTCTTTTGGTGCTAGGAATTGAACCCAGGGACACTCTAGCACTGAGTTCTATCCCCAGTCCTTTTGAAGCAAGGTTTAACCAAGTTGCCCAGGCTGGCCTTGAACTTGTGATCCTCCTTCCTCAGCTTCCTGAGTCACTAGGATTACAATCATAGTCTACTACTGTGCCCAGCATATACTTTTTTTTTTTTTTGGTACAAAGGATTGAGCCCAGGGTGTTTTACCACTGAACTACTTCCTTAGTCCTTTTTATTTTTAATTTTGGGACAGTGTCTTGTTAAATTGCTGAGGCTGGCCTTGAATTTGTGATCCTCAGCTTCCTGAGTTGCTGAGATTACACTGTGTCACTGTACCCAGCTTTTTTTTCCTCAAATACAGAAAATATTTTTTTATTGATAGTCACAACATATGTACATATCAGTAATCTTTTTAAAAAACATTTTTTAGATGTCAACGAACATTTATTTATTTATTTATTTATTTATTTATTTATTTATGGTGCTGAGAATTGAACCTAGTGCCTCACACATACTAGGCAAGTGCTATACCACTGAGCCACAATCCCAGCCCCATACCATTAATTTTTCATTTCCCAAATCCTGCTATTTTTAACATACCAAAAGGCAACTTCCTTAATCACAATTTTTGCAGAACCTTATGAAATATAACATCAAAAACGTTTTGTATTATATGGTTTAATTCAACTGGATTCTTATAACTAATTCTGTGCTCAGACTGTTATGACACATTATTTTGGTCAAAGAATTTGAAGAAAACCTGGCCCCACAGATGTGTAAATGGAAAAGGTGGGTATTTTTAATGGCCTTTTCAGATAACTGTGCATGTTCTTCTTTGTGCTCTACCAGCAGTAGAAGTTTTAAAAACTTTGTTGCAATGTGGAATATGAAACCATAAACCATATCATATTCTATTACATTAAAATCAATTTGTATAACTTTACCTTTGAATGGCTCCTCATCCATGCATGACTATGTAACATTTTGCTGTGTTCTTTTGGAAAATACTGGCTCACAGAGTTCTGCAGATACCCCAACTACTGTCACATTTCATTGTATTACGTCAAAAAATCACATTCATGGGCTGGGGATGTAACTTAATGGTACAGCACTTGCCTAGAATGTATGAGGCTCTGGATTTGATCCTAGACACAGCAATCAATAAACAAATACATTCATGCATATCACTGCCAATCTTACCACAAAAGTCTTTAAATATTCATTTGTATCCAGCTCATGGTAGTGGGTACAAGTTTTCCAAATTTTTATTTTCTGTCACTGGGAACAAATATTTTCAAAGGGGTGTGTGTGTGTGTGTGTGTGTGTGTGTGTGTGTGTGTCTAGAACTGGGGATTGAATTCAGGGGCACTCTACCAATGATCTATATCACTCCCTCCCTTTTTTCTTTTTTTTTAAACTTTGTGACAGGGACTCACTAAATTGCTGGGACTAACCTTGCAATTCTCCAGAGTAGCTGAAATCACATGCATGTGTCACTGTGGTCTGGTGTTTTTTTTTTTTTTTTTTTGAAATGACTGGATGACTTTTTTTTAAGAATTTTTAAATTTTGTTTTAATTAGGTATGTATGATAGCAGAATGCATTTTGATTCATTGTACACAATTACAGCACAACTTTTTATTTCTCTGGTTGTACACAATGTAATGTTGCACCATATGTGCAGTCCTACATGTACCTAGGGTAATAATGTCCATCTCATTCCACCATCTTTTGTGCCCCCATACCCCCTTGCCTTCTCTCCCTCCCCTTTGACCAATCAAAGTTCCTCCATTTTTCCTATGCCCCCCTCCCCATTATGAATCAGCATCCACTTACCAGAGAGAACATTTGGCCTTTGCTTTTTTTGGGATTGGCTTGACTTTTTGAGGAAATACCTCCCAAATGCCCCAAACCAAATAACCACTGTCTTGTCAGAACTCTTTCAAATAAAAATGATGTTGTATAAAGAAAACAATTAGTTTAACTACACAAAAGCTTTTCCTTGAGACACCATTGTATTAAGAATATACACCAGAAGTGCTTTATATTCTCAAGGAGTTATCTCCAGATCAGCAGCATTAGTATCAGCAGGGAACTTGTTAACAATGTAAACTCTCCTGTCCCACTCAGACCCACTGACTCAGAAACCATGACTCAGGTGAGGGGAGGCAGTATTCTGTGTCTGACCTCTAGATTTCTTTTAAATCTGAGAACTGCTGTTTCTGAGTTAAAGCAGTGATTCTCGGTCTTGGTTACAGAATCACCTGGAGAGATTAAACTCCCCAATACTTAATTACTCTTCATCAATCAAGAATCTCTGAGTGGGACCCAGGCATCAGTAATTTTTAAAGTTCTTCTGATGATTCCAAAGTGTAGTCATTGCCTTAGGTCATTTTCTTAAACAATTCTCTGCTCTCTTCATGTCTGGTACAGGATAGTTGGGTGTTGAAAATGGGGCTATCTGACAAATTCCTGCAGTGCTAATAACCACTGCTTTGAGGTGGATAAAAATCAATTGTGTTTTCAGAACCATTTTTCCATACTGAGCAGTCAGGAAATTCTAAGTGGTAAACTAGGAGAACACCAAATACTTCTGATTAGTCAAGACTGTTCCCCCACCCCTGGTTTTTTAGCAAAATGATATTGGCAGGTCCAGTAAGGTCCCTGCTTTGATTATCAGTGAAGCTTCCTCTTCAGCCAACCAGAGCTTGCTGTTCTCCATGGCCTTCGTTTTTTCATAGACTGTCTCCAGTTAGCAGTTTTCATCCTTCACATTTTATAAAAATATTTTTATTACCCTATTACTACCCTCAAATGCAATACATATATAATGCAACCTATCTACATATATCAATTTAAAAATTAAAACACACTGGGTGCAACCCTCAATACCAAATAAAAAAAAAATCAATGTAGTCCTCTTCCTATTATAAAGAATAGAAGAATGAGATTATAATAATATATATGGCAAAATGTAGATGCTTGAGAACACCAGACATAATGAAGTTGTTAGAGGTTAGCATATGAATTTTATTAAAAATTTATTATGAAAAAATTCAAACATATACTAGAGATAATAACAAAATGGACTACGTGGTTTCCTCAGTGCCCAGGTTCAATAATTATCAATTATTAATACCAGTCTTTTTCACTCATACCAATACTTCTTAAAAGGTGGCATCAGTGTCACCTTGGAAGATTATTATAAATATAATCCGTTAGCTGTATCCCCGACAAGGGATCAGAATCTCTGAGTTAGAACCCAAGTACCTGTTTTTGTTTTCTTCTCTTTACAACGCTAGGGATTAAACCCAGGGTGCTCTACCACTAAACTACATCACCAGTTCTTTTAAATTTTTATTTTGACAGGATATGTTAATCAGTTTTGCATCTCCATGATCAAAATACCTGACCAGAACAACTTAGAAGAAAAAGTTTATTTGAGGCTCATGGGTTCAGAGGACACAATTCTTAGATGACGGACTCCATTGCTCTGTGCCAAAGATGAGGCAGAACATCATAGTGAAAGGGCCCAGAGAGAAAAGCTGCTCAACTAATGGTGGGATCAGGAATGAGAGGGAGAGGGATGGAGGAGCCAAGTCCCTAGTGACCCACCTCCTCCAGCCCCTGCCTATAGTACTTACTTAGTCAGGCGTTCAAACAAGGTTACAGTTCTCGCAATCTCTGAAATGTTCCTGCATTAACATAGGAGTTGGGGGGACATCTCATATTCCAAACCGTAACACAGGATCTCCCTAAATTACTCAGGCTGGCCTTGAATTTGCAATCATTCTGCCTCAGCTTCCTGAGTCTCTGAGATTATAGGTAAGTGCCACCACACCCAGCTAGGAATCTATTTTAATAATCTCTCCAGCTGATTTGCTGAAGTCTAAGAGCCACTATGTATGTACATGTGTATATTTACACACACATACATGTAACATCTCTACCTTTTCAGATTTTTTTAAAGCTAGTCCCAGACAGCACCCATATAATTTTAAAAATTATCACATATTATGTCACCTAAGGAAAATTTAATTATATAATTCTTTAATGTCATCACATATCCAGAGTTAAAATTGTCTCAAATTTTCATAATTTTTTTTTCAGTGCTGATGGTTGAACCCAGGGCCTTGTATATTGCTAGGGGAGTGCTCTACACTGAGCTATATCCCCAGTCCTCTTTTTAAGACAGAGTCTCACTAAATTCCTGAGGTTGGCAATCCTCTAACTTCAGCTTCCCAAGTAGCTGGGTTTATAGGTGTATGTCACCATTTGTTTTCATTTATACATATATATGTATTAACTGAGTTATTTGTTTCACACATTCAGGATTTTGCTAATTGTGCCCCTGTGTGTCATTTTGTCATATTCCTCTTTTCTCTATATTTATTGTAATTTGGTTCTTAGTTCTAAGGCCTTGATCTATCAGGTTTGATTTTGGCAGGGGCAGGAATAGTTCATAGCTAGAACTACTTCTTTCCCATTTCATCCCAGTTAGGTGTCTGGCTCTTTTGTTTTCTGCTGTTAAGGTTGATTAATGGGTACAAGTGTTGGTAGCATGATCATCCTGGATTGAAGTTTCCCAGTCAGTCTTTGCGCCATGTATACATTGCAATAATCCTAATCATTTCCCAAAGGACATAGGGCACTTACCTAGGCAAGACATCTATTCTGGAAATACCTAGTCACTTCAAGGAGCTTTTAGACTTAGGGTCTGAATCAACTGTGATAACTAGAGAACCCAAACCTCCTCATGGTCTTGCTGTAGAGTTGGGGATTATAGGATCAGGTAACAGGCATAGCAAAAGTCTGTTTTACAGTGAATTCACTGAGTCTGCAGATCCACTTGTTGATCACTTCCCTGGTCCCTGAGTAAATAATTACAGAGACATCCTTGGTAGTTGAAGTATTGTGAAGTACTCAGACTGTTGGATAAGAGCTATCACAGTAAGAAAGTCTGACTGGAAGCCCTTGAAATTGTCTCCCATCCCAGTAAAGATAGAAAATAAAAAACAATATAGTGTTACAAGGGAGATGGTGATAAGTAGTATCACTCTAGGTCCTACAAAGTGAATGCAGGTTGCCACAGCAAGTTTAACCAAGTAGTCCCAATTGAAGCTGTGCTGGACATGCTACCATGCTATGAAAGATTTAAATTTTTTTTTTAGTTGGTAGATGAACACAATACCTTTATTTACTTATTTTTTTTAAAAAAATAGTTTTTAGTTGTTGATGGGTCTTTTACTTATTTTTTTAAAAAATATTTTTTAGTTGTTGATGGACCTTTTACTTATTTTCTTTCTTTTTTTTTTTCAGATAATAGCTCCCACCCCCTTTATTTTTATTTTTTTTTCCATTTATTTATTTATTTATTTTTTATTGTTGGTTGTTCAAAACATTACATAGTTCTTGATATATCATATTTCACACTTTGATTCAAGTGGGTTATGAACTCCCATTTTTACTCCGTATACAAATTGCAGAATCACATCAGTTACACTTCCATTGATTTATATATTGCCATACTAGGGTCTGTTGTATTCTGCTGCCTTTCCTATCCGTTACTACCCCCCTCCCCTCCCCTCCCCTCCCCTCTTCTCTCTCTACCCACTCTACTGCAGTTCATATCTCCCCCTTGTATTATTTTTCCCTTTCCCCTCGCTACCTCTTGTATGTAATTTTGTATAACCCTGAGGGTCTCCTTCCATTTCCATGCAATTTCCCTTCTCCCTCCCTTTCCCTCCCACCTCTCGTCCCTGTTTAATGTTAGTCTTCTTCTCATGCTCTTCGTCCCTACTCTGTTCTTAGTTACTCTCCTTATATCAAAGAAGACATTTGGCATTTGTTTTTTAGGGATTGGCTGGCTTCACTTAGCATAATCTGCTCTAATGCCATCCATTTCCCTCCAAATTCTATGATTTTGTCATTTCTTAATGCAGAGTAATACTCCATTGTGTATAAATGCCACATTTTTTTTATCCATTCGTCTATTGAAGGGCATCTAGGTTGGTTCCACAGTCTTGCTATTGTGAATTGTGCTGCTATGAACATCGATGTAGCAGTGTCCCTGTAGCATGCTCTATTTAGGTCTTTAGGGAATAGACCGAGAAGGGGAATAGCTGGGTCAAATGGTGGTTCCATTCCCAACTTTCCAAGAAATCTCCATACTGCTTTCCAGATTGGCTGCACCAATTTGCAGTCCCACCAACAATGAACAAGTGTACCCTTTTCCCCACATCCTCACCAGCACTTGTTGTTGTTTGACTTCATAATGGCTGCCAATCTTACTGGAGTGAGATGGTATCTTAGGGTGGTTTTGATTTGCATTTCTCTGACTGCTAGGGATGGTGAGCATTTTTTCATGTACTTGTTGATTGATTGTATGTCCTCCTCTGAGAAGTGTCTGTTCATGTCTTTGGCCCATTTGTTGATTGGGTTATTTGTTATCTTGTTGTCTAATTTTTTGAGTTCTTTGTATACTCTGGATATTAGGGCTCTATCTGAAGTGTGAGGAGTAAAGATTTGTTCCCAGGATGTAGGCTCCCTATTTACCTCTCTTGTTGTTTCTTTTGCTGAGAAAAAAACTTTTTTTTTAAAACTTTTTTTTTAAAAAAATATTTTTTAGTTGTTGATGGACCTTTATTCTATTTATTTGTATGTGATGCCGAGAATCGAACCCAGTGCCTCATGCATACTAGGTAAGCACTCTATTATTGAGCCACAACCCCAGCCGCACTATTAAAGATTAATCAGGCTTCTGAAACATGTTTTGTGGACACTGATGTGGTAAATACATTCCTTTTTATTTCAACCAGAAATGAGAATAAGAAGTTTACATTCATGTGGAAAAGACAATATTTATTTTCAGTTTTGTCCAAGGTCTATGTTAACTTCTTCAATCTCTTTGCAATAAAGTCTGAGAGACCTGGATTGTCTGGACATCCTACAGAACAGCACTGTGATATATCAGTAATGTGCTGATGGGGCAGAATGAGAAAGGGCAGCTTGTATGGCAGAGGCCTTGGTAAGACACATACATCCAGAAGGTATAAGGTAAATCTGGAAAGATCCAAGAATCTGACACTTCTGTAAAGTTTTAGTGGTCTAGTAGTCAGTGGCATGTGAAGACAACCTCTCTTTTGTAAAAGACAAATTTTTGCATATTGCATCTCCTACTATAATGAAGCAAGATGCCTAATGGGCCTCTTTGGGCTCTGGAAGCAACAAATTCCACACGTGGGAATACTCCTCTAGCTCATATCCTGGGAGACATGGAGGGATGTATGCTCCAAGTGCAACCAGGAGCAGCAAAGGGCACTGCAGCAGTCAGTGTGGAGTTTACAGCAAGTCTCAATGGGAGATTAGAATATAGGACTCTGGAGTCTAGGAGAAAGGCCACGCCATCTGCAGCACAGGATTTTACTCCTTTCAAGAAATAGCTCCTCATACAGTATTAGACCCTTATAGAGACAGAAAGCTTGACTGTGGGTTAAAGGTTATCATGTGTCTAAAAGTGTCCATCATGAGCTCAGTCATAAAGTTAATGGGCCCAGCATAATACAGAAATGATGCATTCAAAATCAAACACCAGAAGGACAAGAGGGTTTGAGTAAGGTGCATGAATTAATTAGTAGCACAGACCCCTCTATATTTCTCACGATGGTGGCATCTGCACCCCTTCCTCAGGCTGCACATGCCATAGGAGGAGAAGAAAAAAGGTCAAACTTGATTTATTAATGGATTGGTTTGGTATATGAGTGGAAAGTATATATTAAGGGGTCACCCTGAAAGGCAGCTTAGAGGAAAAATCTTCCTCATAGGCAACTTTATGTGGAAGGAGAAGTGACTTGGTACTGAGAATCTGTACAGATTCCTTGGCAATGTTAGTGGCCTGGCCAGCTTGTCAGAATCCTGAAGGAAAAGATGAAGATTAGAGAAAAAGAGGTCTGAATACAGGCATGTGGATGTACATAAGAGAGTGAGCACAAAGGGTGAAGATTTTTGTTATCTCATGTTTATTCTGACCATAAAGCACCATCACTAATGAAAGAGAAACTGAAAAAATCAAATAGATAAAAGAATTCTACCAGTTGGTGTTAGCCAAGCTTTGTCATGGTCCATTCCAAAATGTCACATAAATGGAATGGCCATGTTTGCAGAGATGGAGGCAACACATGAATAAAACAGCATGAGTTCCCACTGACCAAGGCCAATCTTATAGCTACTTCTGCCTTTCAAAGTCTAACTTGCTAGCAGCAGAGACTGACATTGCATCCCTGATATGGCTTTAATACTTGAGAGATAAATTAGCCACTTGATGTTAATTCAGTAACATGGATTCCCGATTCCCGAAGTGGCTTGTGGTTCAATCTCATAGGGATACTTATTCTAGGTATGACTTTTTGTCTGAAGGGCCGCAGCCCATACCATTATCCAGGGGCTTAAAGAAGGACTCAGACATAGGCATGGGATCCAACTCAACATAGCATCCAAACAGGTGAGCCACTTCATAGTAAAGGTAGTAGTAGTGTGAGCTCATGATCAAGGGATCTATTGGGTGTACTTTCCAGAGCAGCCAGCCTGATAGATCACTGGGAAGCCTACTGAAGGTGCCTCTGAATATTTTGCCAACAGTGAAGTGTCATCCTTTAGGATGCAGCATACACAATAAATCAGAGATCTAGGTATGGTCCTGGACTGGGACCAAAAGCAGGGGAAGCAGAAGTGGTCCCACTTAACATCACTCCTACTGACTCATTAGGGAATGTTGTTTCCTATTCTTACAACTCTGGGCTTTGAAGGTTTAGAAGTCCTAGCTTCCAAAGTGGATGCTTAAGGGTCTCATTGAACTATAAGCTATAGCTATTTGGGCACTTTGGACTTTTCATGTCCAGGTACCAGCAGATAAGAAGAGGAGTTCCCATCTTGGCAGGGTAACTGATCAATAAGGAGTAAAAGGACTGCTTTCACACAATGGGTGAGGAAAAATGTATGTGAACTTGAGAGCCTTTTGATACTTAATTGTAACTATGGAAGGACATGTACAGCAATCCCAGAGTGAAATGCATGTCATTTCTAATAAATATACTTTCTAATCAGGAAATTAAGGATTTGGGTTACACCCAGGTAAACTACTAAGACCTGTGGCAAAGATAGCTGAAGGAGAGTAGAATTTGAAGTGGGCAATGGAGGGAGAGGGGGATAAGTAGTAGTTGCAGTCCTAAGACCAACTGAGTGACAAGGGCTATAATTTGTCCCAATAATCATCTTCTTCTAGTTGTATCTCAAGAAGAGAGGTCCAGAGGAATTATAGAGGAGCTGTTCCTATTCAAGCAAGAACCTGCTGCAAAGACCAGAAAAGAAACATAGGATTGAAAAACCATGAAAAAGTATAGATGCAAATATTTTAAGGTAACAGAAATATCAGGAAATGATACTTATGAAGAAGATGAAGCAGATGACGAAGATGAAGGAACTAAAAAGGAATCCTTTGACAAAATGTCTCCAACAGCAATTAAAAATGGCATTGGTTCACATCCAAAAAAATTAAGATGCATAATAAAAATAATGCTATGAAAATGCCTCCAAAGCTGACCTATTGAGAAACAGCTACTGGCTAAGTAAATTAATTAGTTAGTGAAGCATTTGTTAATGGTGATGAGAAGATTTTCCAAGAGAAAAGTGTGAAAAACTCTGCCTATAACTCAGGCAAGGGGTTCCAGACCATCTACTAAAAATATGGTTAGCTATGATGTTAAAACTGTGAACATGAATTAAACTGATAATGAAGTGGGACCTTAAGAATCTGAACAAGACACCAATAGGGGTGGTAAGAGCACTGATACTGTAGGCCAGGTTGAGACACTTCTGTACATTCTAATGTTCTCTTTCCTGACAACCATAAGCAAAGTATACCCAAAGTTTACAAAAGCTGTTGAAGTCAAAAGAAAAAAAAACTGTTTCAACTCGATAAAAAATGTGAATACTCCTGCAGCCTGGGAACTGCAGCTCATCTTGTTTTCCATGCTGGATTTCAACTCCCAGCTTCATCTCCCAAAACTTATTTCTGTATCCAACTTTTAACCTGTTAAAAAAAAAAAAGAAAAAGGAAAAGATAAAAAGGGAAAAACTCAAAATAGCCACCTTGTCAAATCTCAGATGTTCTTGTTTATATTATCTTGTTCTCCTGCTTTACAAGCAAAGGTTTCTCTGAATACAGTGTCATTTTTTAATTTTGTTTACTTATTTTATGTGATGCTGAGGATCGAACCCAGGGTCTCACACATGCGAGGCAAGCGCTCTACCACAGAGCCATACCCCAGCCCTATAGTGTCATTTTTGAGAGAGATATGAACGAAGGGAGAGCAGAGTGTGTGGGGAGACTGAGAATGGAAGAGACCACCCCAACTGCTGTGACCATAGTTAACTGACAGTCTTTCAGTGCCATGCTTGGTGGGATTCACCATAGCATTTACCCTACAGCTGTACCCTCCCGGAACCACTCTCCACCAATGGCTAAACACAGCAGTAGTTACTGGAGCAGACAGACTATGTCTGTCTAAATTGGGACCCTCTCAAAATGGTCAGTCTTTTTTCTGAGGCTCTTTATCAGTTTGGCCAAGACTTACTCAAAGCTGTACTATAGCTTAAGACTCTTCCAATCTAATTTTCTTCCTCTTCTCATGACGTGGGTGTCTACATCATAGTCTGAAGACTCTCCCTACCTACTGATTCTTCTCCCCTTTAAAAAAATTGTCCCCCAATCAATATTTTGCATACATAATTCTGCCTTTGCATACATTGTCTGCTTCTTTCAGTACTAGGATCTGACTAAAGTCCTGTGTATTGTAGGATGTCTGCCATTCCTGGAATCTTCCATAAATATTGGTACTATTGGTCCCCAACCTTGAGGCAAATAATGACATCTCCAAAGATTTCTAAAATGCTTCTATTAAGAATCATTCACTTGGGGCTCGGGCTGGGGCTCATCAGTAGAGCGCTCGCCTAGCACGTGCGAGGTGCTGGGTTCAATCCTTAGCACCACATAAAAATAAATAAATAAAAATAAAGATTAAAAAAAGAAAAGAATCATTCACTTAAAGCATAATCATCAAGATCACAAAATTTAGAGTTGGAAGAGATCGTACAGATCAAAAAATGTTCAGAAAAAGTTTGATGACTTCCTTCATTTCTCTCTTCTCTTTCTTCCAGCCCTTCACTTTCTACTCATCCTCTAATCTTTGCTGGGTATGGTGGAGCATGCTTATGATCCCAGCTACTTAGAAGGATGAGGCAAGAAGATCACAAGTTTGAGGTCAGTCCGGGCCACTTAGCATGACCCTGTCTCAAAATTTAAAAAGGGCTGGGAATGTAGCTCAGTGGCAGAGCACCCCTGAATTCATTACCTGGTATCAAACATAAAACAAACAAAAAGTAAAAAAAAAAAATATATAATTCTTGCACCTCAACTGAAATTAATACAATTTGAACAGGTTATGAACATCAAAGAGATTGTACAGCCTCAGGATTTGGAGAAAAATTTAGGATCACCTTCTAAAAGTGAAACTAGAAAAAAAATCAGCCTAAAGTAGATAAAATTAGCCCCCTGCATAAACAACCTACCCTTTTAATTGGCTCTGAACATAGTTTTTTGATTAGTTTGCTTTCCAAATTTTCCATCATGTCAGTCATGAAGATACATTCTCAGGAAGACCCTTCTTTGAAAGTGGAGGTCCTGTAGACTAAGCAGTAGTAAGTAACATTATCTAAGAAAGAACGAAAAATTTTAGTTGTTAGTGTAGCAGTGATCATTTTCACTTTTAATTAAACAAATATTCATTTACTACATGTGTTGTCTGCCTACTATGTGCCAAGCATTTTAAGCAGCAGCACAGGGCAAACCATGTTAAGTGGGACATGATCTTTTCTAAGAACTTATTGTCTGGAACAGGCAGTTTAAGGGAGAGATATTATCCCAAAAGGGATAAAAACTGGCTTTGGTGGTGGTAGGGGAACCCCTTAGATATTTCAATGGCTAGTGGCCCTCCAAAGAGCCACAGAGGAACAGATATACAGTCTATCTGTAGTTTAAGATTTCATGGGCATGTGACAGGGGATATAATTAGGAAAAATATCTAAAATGGCTCCTGAGGGGGTCAATTATGAAAATTGTCAAGTTGAGAAATTTGGTCTAGAGGAGAAAAAAATAAAAGAGGATGAAAGAGAACAGGAGGGAAAAGTGGAATGATGAAAGAAAAATGGGAAAAGAGGAGTGAAAGATGAGAAGGTATGTTAAATTTCAAGACAAAAATTTTAGTTTTGTCTCCCACCGAGCCATATCCATATGACATATAAATTCTTTTCCTTGACATTCTGAAATACAAGTTTATTCCTCTTATATTATTTCTAGCTATGATATCAAAGTATTAAATCTGAAAAGCAATACTGGATTGCCTACTCTTTATTAAAATAATTCTTATATCCTAGCCAGGCACAGTGGCTCATGACTGTAATCCTTGTCACTCCTGAAGCTGAGGTGGGATGATGGCAAGTTCAAGGCCAGCCTGGGCACCTTAGCAAAATCCCTATATTAAAATAAAAAATAAAAAGGGCTGAGGATGTAGAGTGCCACTAGGTCAATCTTCAGTACTAAATAACCAACCAACCAATCTATATCCTAAAACAAAAACATTGTTTCTTGCTCAAATACTCCAAATGTCCTCACTTTTTGTTATATATAAAATTGAAACTTTAAAAAATATTTTTAGTTATAGATGGACACAATACCTCTATTTTATGTGGTTCTGAGGATTGAACCCAGTGAGGCAAGTGCTCTACCACTGAGCCACAACCCCAGCCCCCAAATTTAAACTTTTAAAACAATGTCCTTATTGGATTTCTCAATACCTCATTTTCCCACTTACCTGCAATGTGAATTTTGTTAGACTGACAATATGGAATACTTAACTTTTGGGTTTTTTAAAATATTTATTTTTAAGTTTTAGATGGACACAGTATCTTTATTTTACATTTATGTGGTGCTGAGGATTGAACCCAGTGCCTCATGCATGCTAGGTGATCACTCTACCACTGAGCCACAACCCTAGCCCCTTGGGGGTTTTTTTTGGTACCAGGGATTGAACTCAGGGGCACTCGACCACTGAGTCACATCCCCAACCCTATTTTGTATTTTATTTAGAGACAGGGTCTCACTGAGTTACTTAGCATCTTGCTTTTGCTGAGGCTGGCTTTGAACTTGGGATGCTCATGCCTCAGCCTTCTGAGCCTCCGGGATTATATGCCTGTGCCACCACGCCCAGTGATGGATGTCATAGTAGACCAACTCATTGATTATTGTTTGAGCACTTTTTAAGCTTTTCTGCAGTTCACATTTATTTCTTAGGATCATATAATGTTGTTCCTCCGTATCCATAGGACTTCCCTATGGGTACCACAATCTGTGGAGGTTCAAGTCCCTTGTACAAAATGGTGTACTATGTGCATATGACCTATGCATATCCTCCTATATCCTTTAAAATCATACACACTTTATTACTATAGTTTGGATCTTAAATGCCTACCTCTAAGATCTATGTGTTAAAGGTTTGCTCCCCAGCATGGTGCTTTTGGGAGGTGATGGACACTTTAAGAAGTGAGCCTAGTAGGTCATCATTAGGTCATTGGGAGGGGGATTCCTTTGAAGGGAATAGTGTAACCCCAGCCCCTTCTTCTTCCCAACTATAAGATGAGCAGTTTTGCTTCACCATGCACTCCCCTCCACAATGTATTGCCTACCACAGGCCCAAAAGCAACAGGGCCAACTGATCATGGGCAAAAATCTCTAAAACTGGGAGCCAAAATAAACCTTTTCTTTTTATGAGTTAAGACTATCTCAGGTATCTGTTTATGGTGACAGAAAGCTGAGCAAAACATAATAACTAATACAATGTAAATATTGTTATATTATCCTATTTAAGCAATGACAAGAAAAAGATGCTTGTATATGTTTTTAACAGATACAATATTTTTCTGAATATCGTCCTTTTCCCAGTTGGTTGAATTCATGGATATGAAACCCCAAGAGATAGAAACCATGGATATGGACGGCAGACTGTACTTGTTTTTGCAGAGTCTGTACATACCAAACAACTTTCTGATAACTAGTCAGATTTCTTGGTATGTTGATATCAGGAAGGGAGTGACTTTGCTAGCAATCATTAGTATTTCAGTGAATGGAAAGGTATAATTTCTACCAGCACTTTTAAATATGTATTTTACTGTGCTATAATTAATACAGAATGAAATACACATTATCTTAAATGTTCGTTTGATGAGTTTTGACAACTGTATTATACTGTATAACCACCACTTAAAACAATATACAGAACCTTTCCATCATTAAGATCCCTTGGACTTATCTTGCTGTCTCTTGTAATCACTTAAGTTTCTAACACTTAAGTTTCTAACACCTTAGTATTGTCTTAGATTTCATATAAAATTGTATAGTATGTACTCTGTTGTGCCCAGCTTCTTGTTTATCAAAATATTTGTGAAATTTATCCATGTTGTCAGGTATATTGGAAGTTTGCTGCTTTTTATTGCTGAATTGTTTTCCATTGTATGAAATATATAATAAGTTTTACATTTTATCTGTTTCTGTTCATGTATATTTAGATTATAACATTTTTGGTTATTATGAATAAGGTTGCTCTAAACATTCTGTGTATGAATTGTGTGCAAATGTGTACCTGTATTTTCACTTCTCTTGGTTAACTGAGATTTAATGAATCATGAATAGGAAAATGAATGTTCAGCTATAAAAAAATTGCCAAGCAGTTTTATAAAGTATTTTACACTTACATGAGTAACTTACAAGTTTTAGCTGCTTAACATCTTCACTGGTATTTGGATTATAAAACTTTTTGATTTTTGCTCCTTGGAATGTATGGAATGGAATCTGTTGTGGCTTGAACTTGCATTCCTTTGATGATTAAAACTATCAAGCAAGCCCCCCTATTGTTTTATTGTATTAAATTATGTGTATGCATAATACAAAATTATTATTATGGGGAACCCAGGATGTGCTACCACTCCACTTAACACATCCCCAGCCCTTTTTATTTTTTATTTTGAGATAGGGTCTCATTAACTAGCCGAAGCTTGAACTTGTGATCCTCCTACCTTAGCTTCCTGAGTCTCTGGGATTACAGGCATGTGCCACCAAGGCCTGTAATTTTGTATTATTTATACACATAATATAAAATTTATCTCAACCATTTTTGGGTGTATAGTTCAGGGGTATTAAATACATTCAAAATGTTGTGCTGTCATCACCATCATCCAAAATCTCCAGGATTCTTTTCATCCTATAAAGCTTAACTCTGTTAAGGAATAACTCCCCATTTCCCCTTTTCCCCAGTCTCTGGCAACTACCATTCTTCTGTCTCTGTGGTTTTGACTACTCTAGGTAGCTCACATAAGTGGAATCATACAGGATTTGTCATTTTATGACTGGATTTATTTTATGTAAAACAGTGTCCTCACGTTCCATCTGTGTCAAAATTTCCTTCCTTTGTAAGGCTGAATAGTACTCTATTGAATGTAGATAGCACATTTTGCTTCTTCATTCATGCAAGGTTAATAGACAATGGACTGTTTCCATGGTTTAGGAATTTTGAATAATGCTGCTGTGAATATAGGTGTACAAAAATTTGAGACCATACTTTCAATTATTTGGGGTATATACCCGCAGTTGGAATTGGTAGATTATATGGTAATTTTATTTTTAGTTTTTTGAGAAGCTACCATACTGTTTTCTTTGGTGGTTGTATCATTTTACATTCTCACCAACAATGTACAAGGATTTCAATTTCCCCACATCCTTACCAACATTTATTATTTTTAATGCCATTCTAATGACTTTGAGGTAGTATCTTACTGTAGTTTTGATTGCATTTCCCTATATTAGTGATACTGAGTATATGTTCAGGTGCTTATTAGCCATTTGTATGTCTTCTTTGGAGAAAAGCCTATTAAACTTTTTTCAGTCTTATTGGTTTCTTGTTGTTGAGTTTCAGTTCTCTAATTTTTCTGGATATTAATTCCTTATCAGTTATGTGATCTGCAAATACTTTTTCTAATTCTGTGGGTTATCTTTTTGCTCTATTGATGGCATCTTTTTAAAAAATATTTTTCTCTTGGTTGTTAATAGATCTTTAATTTATTTATATGTGGTGCTAAGAATCGAACCCAGTGCCCCACACATGCAAGGCAAGTGCGCTACCACTGAGCCACAGTCCCAGCCCAATGATGGCATCTTTTGATGCACAAAATTTATTTGAGGTACAGGGGAACCAAGGGCTTATGCTAGCACTCCACTTTAACACATTCCCAGCTCTTTTTTATTTTCAGATAACTAGCTGAAGCTTGAATTGTGATCCTCCTGCTTTAGCTTCCTGAGTCTCTGGGATTATAGGCATGTGCCACCATGCCCAGCTGATGCACAAAATTTGCTGGGTACAGAGCTACACACCTGCAATCTGATTAACTCGAAATTTGGAGGCCAATCTGGGTGAGTCAGCAAGATCCTGGCTCAAAACTAAAGAGCTGGGAGTATACCTCAGTGGAACAATGTTTACCTAGAATGTGCAAGGCCCTGGGTTCAATCCCCAATACTACCTAAATAAATATTTCTATTTTTTTCTTTTGTTGCCTATGCCTTTGATGTAATAATCAAGAGATAACTGCTAAATCCAATGCCATGAAGTCTTTGTCCTATGTTTTCTTCTAAGAGCTTTATCTCTTAGTTCTTTTATCTATTTTGAGTTAAATTTTATTCAAGATGTTAGGTAAGGGCCAAATTTTTCTTATGTATATGCAGATCCAGTTTTTCTAGCACTATTTGTTTAAAAGACTGTTCTTTCTCCATTGAATGGTTTTGGCATCTTATCAAAAATCGTTTGGCCACCTATGGGAGGGTATATTTCTAGATATCTAGTCCATTGGTTTATATATCCATTGGTCTATATATAGCTTCATATAAACTTTGAAAATTAGGATATGTGAGTCTTCCAGCTTTGTTCTTTTTCAATATTCTTTCCTTGAAATTTCATATGGATTTTAGGATGAGTTTTCTATTTCTGCAGAAAATACTGGGATTTTAATAGGAATTGCACTAAATCTATAGATTGCTTTGGACAGTATTGACATCTTAATAATAAGTCTTCCAATCCATGAACATGGGATGTGCTTCCATTTACAGATGGTGCTCACTTTAAAAAGGGATTATTTCCTGATAAACCCACTATACATTGAGCCAGGCAGAGTGGCACATGCCTATAATCCCAGCCATTTGGGAAGCTTATGCAGGAGGATCACAAATTCAAGGACTATCTCCATCAACTAAATGAGATTCTGTCTCAAAATGTAGAATTGAAAAAGGGCTGGGGATTTAGCACAGTGGGAAAGTGTCCTTGGGTTCAATCTCCAGAACTGCAAAACAAACAAAAACCAACACATCAAAAAACAAAACAAGGGGCTGGGGATGTGGCTCAAGTGGTGGCGCGCTTGCCTAGCATGCGTGAGGCACTGGGTTTGATTCTCAGCACCATATAAAAATAAAATAAAGATATTGTGTCCACCTAAAACTAAAAAATAAATATTAAAAAAACCAAAAATAAACAAGAAAACCAAAACAAAGTATCCATTGTAAGTTGAAAAGTAACAGAACACATCACTCCTATTCTTTACACCATCTAGCCTTAAATATTTGAAGACCTCTTACATTAGCCTACAATTGGGAAAAATTATCCAACACAAAGTCTATTTTTTAATGCTGAATTCATTGACTGGGTTGAATATCTCATGTAAGTTATTGAATGCTGTACTAAAAATGAAAAACAGAATTGTTGTATGGGTAATCACCACTAACATACACAGCTGAAAGTACACCAGCATTTGGTGTTTAAAGCATTGAACTAAAATTAATTGCTGGATGATGGGATTGCTACAGTGACAGGGTCATCAGTTTCTTCCTATGATGAGGCTTAAAAATAGGTGGTATTAGGCATTGGGGCATTAACTCTTGGTTACAGTGCAGCAGGCAGTGTTTTCTTTAGAAAGATATCAAGTTTTGACTGCAAAGTTTGCTTCTTCTTTTCATAAATACAATTCTCTATATAAAAAAAGGGCATTCTGAATTGGTCTGTCAGCTCTTAGATGAATCTCTTGAAACTGACATTTGTTTCTTTTAACATCTATACTACACTAAGAATATCAGAAAATGCCTCAGTTTTGGCCTCATGTTTCTTTGCTATTAACTTTCTTGATGTTTCAGGTATAACTTCTTTCTCTGCCTTAACTTTTAATTTTTTTTTCTTTCTCCAGTTTAGTCAGCTCCTCATTGGAAATTTCTTCAATGTCAATGCCAACAAACTCTTCTATCATCTTCCAATGTTGAATTCTAGCTGTTTCCCAAGCACTAATATCTACTATTTCATCAACAGCAAAATCTTTGTTAAAACCTATAGATGTTCATGACTTCAAACCTTTCTTCCAAATGCCATTCATGCACTGCTATGACTTATTCCAAGCTGTAGCAATGTTTTGGATAGCATTTAGAATGTTAAAAACCTTTCCAAAATTCTTGGAGCATTGAGCCAGATTCAGTCACTTCACGGCCTGTGAAAACATTTGGTATAAATAGTATGCTTTGAACACAGCTATTGTGCCTTGGTCCACTGGCTGAATGAGTTCAGCTGTGTTCTGCAAATACACACCCTCTGCATCAGGATGCATATCACCAAAGTACTTTGGATGCCCTTGAGCACTGTGTAAAATTGGAAGAATCTTGAATATAGGATGTTGTTTTTCCTAAAACATTCACTTGTCTATGAATATAACAGTTCAAAAAACAGTCTTCAAACAATGCTGATGTCATCCAGATTTTCTTGTTGTGGTGACAATAAATGGGAAGTGGTAAACTAGAAAAAGTACTAATTTGAACCCTGTAAAAATCTCACCCCAAAGCAGCATTATATGATCTTTTACTCTTGATCAACGTACATACATTCTAGCATAAACAATCAGAGCAAGCTTGTTTCATTGACATTAATGATTTGTATTTCTTTTTTGTTGTGGTACTGAAATTGAACTTAGAGGCTGAGCTACATCACAGCACTTTTTATTTTTTGAGACAGGCTCTAATTTGCCCAGGCTGGCCTCAAACTTGCTATCTCTCCTGCTTCACTCGTAGTAGCTGGTATTACAAGCATGCACTATTGTACTCTGCTCTGGCAGATACATCTTATCCACAATTATCCTATGTAGCACTTCCTTAAAAGCTTTGGTGCCTTCAGCACTGGCAGTTGCTATCTGAAGATCTTCACATTATGAGAATTATGACACCTTTTGAAGAGCTGGAATCATTCATAACTTGCTACAAACATTTTCATGTATGTAGGATCATTGGCACAGACTTTCAGTGTATCAAAATAACTTTTTGCCTTAGCTTCAATCATCAGTAGGGTAAGTGGTATGCACTTTTGTATCTGGTCTTACATCCACATCATAAGTAATATTTTCATTTCTTGAATAGACCCAGCTCTCTTTTCTTTATGATTGAATTTAACCCATGCTGATGATTTTACTGCATCACTCGTTTGCTTCTTATCCTTTAAGATGGCTAAGACTGTCAGTTGCAAAAGTCAATTCATGTGTGATGACCATGACTAGCTTACTGCCTTAATGCTGGGCAGCTGTCTTGATTTTCATCTCAAGTGTTATTGCCTTCCTTTTCTTACCATAAGGAGACACAGAAGAGCATTTTGCAGACATGATAGTATGCAAAAACACAAAATTAAAAAAATTCTCGCAACACAGTATATTATAGAGTATGTTATTTACCATCACAATTGCATGACCTATTGGGCTGTGGCTTGCTGCTGCTGCCCAACATCATGAAATATGCCCCATATATTGCTTATCCAGGAAAAGATTAAAATTTAATTTCTACTAAATGTGTATCATTTAAATGTCATTGTAGCCATAAGATCATGAACTTTCATAAGGTTTGGGACTACCTGTATTAATGTTTAATTTCTTTTGACAATATTTTATAGTTTGCATTCTACCAGTCTTTCACTTAGTTGGTTAAATCCCAAGTGGTTTTTTTGGATGGACTGAATAAAATTTTTTTTAAATATTTGTTTTTATGCCATTGTAAACAGATTTTTTTCAATGCTGCAAATCAAATCCAAAGTTTTGTATGCTGGGCAAGTGCTCTATCATTAAGTTACATCCCCAGCCCACAGTAATTGTTTTGGAATTTTCTTTTCATAATGTTGTTAGTGTATAGAAATGCAAGGTTTTTTTTTGTTGTTTTTTTTTTCGTATTGACTCTGTAACCTTCCCCTTTGCTGGATTCACTTAGTTCTAACAGCTTTGTGGAATCATGTCATTTGCAAAGAGATATGAACATTTTTTAATGTCTATGATCCATTTATGTATATTTCAAAAATGGAGTTTTCATTTTTTATTTGTTCTAATTAGTTATACATAACAGCAGAATGCACTTTGATTTATTGTACACAAATGGAGCACAACTTTTCACTTCTCTGGTTGTACATGATGTAGAGTCACACCATCCATGCAATCATATATATACCTAGAGATCTTTCCTGCCCCCATGTCTTCTCCCCTCCCTCCCCCCAATTCAAAGTTCCTCTATTCTTCCCTTCCCTTGCTCTCTCCTCATTATGGATCAGCATCCACAATTCAGAGAAAAAATTTGATGTTTGTTTTTTTTGTGATTGGCTTATTTTACTTAGCATGATATTCTACAACTTCATCCATTTACCTACAAATGCCATAATAAAATGCCATTTTTTTCTCTTTAAAGCTGAGTAATATTCCCTTGTGTATATATACCCCAGTTTCTTTATCCATTCATCTATTGAAGGGCATTTAGGTTGGTTCCACAGTTCAGTTATTGTTAACTGAGCTGCTGTAAACATTGATGTGGCTGCATCACTGTAGTATGCTGTTTTTAAGTCCTCTGGGTATAGACCCAGGAGTGGGATAGATGGGTGAAATGGGGGTTCCATTCCAAATTTTTTAAGGAATCTCCTTACAGTTTTTCAGAGTGGTTGCACCAATTTGCAGACCCACCAATAATGTATGAGTGTACCTTTTCCCCCACATCCTCACCAATACTTATTGTGGCTTATATGATAATTGGCATTCTGACTGGAGTGAGATGATAGTTTTTTTTTATTTGCTTCTATATTTTATTGTCCTCATGTCATTTTACCAAGAAAATGTCACTGAACTCTTCGAAATATTTAAATTCTAGGCAGAAGCTATAAATAAGACAGTATCTTTTTTTCTGGATATGAATGAATTAATAGAGAAATTTGACAGAAGACTCCTAGTGACATTGAAACATGGAATTGATAACAAATCGAAAAATTCCAATAGAGTCAAAGGGGACCTCAAAGATACCCCAACATCATCCTCACATAATTTTGTCCCCTATAAACTCAGACTGTTTACCCTCTTCAGCTCACAGCCCCAAGAGCACATATTCCAGAGATGAAGGCAAAGCCACATGGCCTTTTAGGATCCAGCTTTTAGGACCCAGTCATACTCTCTCTATAGGTTGAACTGGTCACAAGTCTTCTAACCCTCAAGGAAAAGGAACATAGACACTAACCTCAATTAAAATACTGTAAAATAATTTGCGGCAATATTTTAAAATTGTTACATACCTATTACATTCAAGGGTAACAGTTATATTTCAGAAATGGCTCCAAAGTTTTTTTTATTCAATTTTAAAAGGCCTTGATCAATTCCAATTCCACAGAAGAAGAAAGGGGCCTTGATTGAAGGAAAATCTTTTGCTGTATATTTGTTTTGTACTTGTAATTTGACCCAGGTTGTATTCAATTCTCTCAAATCTAATCCCAATATACTTTTTTTTTTCTAAATTAATTTTTATTGTTGGTTGTTCAAAACATTACAGTTCTTGATATATCATATTTCACACTTTGATTCAAGTGGGATATGAATTCCCATTTTTACCCCGTATACAGATTGCAGAATCACATCAGTTGGACATCCATTGATTTACATATTGCCATACTAGTGTCTGTTGTATTCTGCTGCCTTTCCTATCCTCTACTATCCCCCCTCCCCCCCTCCCCTCTCCTCTTCTCTACCCCCTCTACTGTAATTCATTTCTCCCCCTTATATTTTTCTAATTACTAGAGATGTTGAACATTTCTTTCATATATTTGTTGATCAGTTGTATATCTTCTTCTGAGAAGTGTCTGCTCAGTTCCTTAGCCCATTTATTGATTGGGTTTTTTGTTTTTATCATGTTAAGTTTTTTGAGTTCTTTGTATATCCTGGAGATTAGTGCTCTATCTGATATGTATGTGGTGTAAGATTTTCTCTCATCTCTAGGTTCTCTCTTTACCTCATTATTTCTTTTGCTGAAAAGAAGCTTTTTAGTTTGAATCCATCCCGTTTATTGATTCTTGATTTTATTTCTTGCACTTGTTAAGGAAGAAGTCAAGTCCTAATCCTACATGAAGAAGATTTGGGCCTACTTTTACTGCTATTAGGCACAGGGTCTCTGGTCCAATTCCTAGGTCCTTGATCCATTTTGAGTTTTGTGCATGGTGAGACATAAGGGTTTAATTTCATTTTGCTGCATATTGATTTCCAGTTTTCCCAGCACCATTTTCTCCAATGTATATTTTTGGTGTCTTTGTCTAGTAAGAAATAACTGGCGTAGCCTCTGTGTCCTCTATTCTGTACCTTTGGTCTACATGTCTATTTTGGTGCCAATACCATACTGTTTGTTACGATAGCTCAGTATAATTTACAGTCTGGTATTGTGATGTCTCCTGCTTTTCTTGCTAAGGACTGCTTTGGCTATTCTGGCTCTTATTTTTCCAAGTGAATTTCATGATTGCTTTTTCTATTTCTACACAGAACGTCATTGGAATTTTATTTGGAGTTGCATTAAATCTGTATAGCTTTAATGCTTTTGGTAGTATGGCCATTTTGACAATATTAATTCTTCCTATCCAAGAACATGGGAGATCCTTCCATCTTCTAAGGTCTTCTTCAATTTCTTTTTTTAGTGGGTAGAGGTCTTTCACCTCTTTACTTGATTCCCAAGTATTTTTATTATTTTTGAGGCTATTGTGAATGGGTTAGTTTTTATGATTTCTCTTTCAGAGGATTCATCATTGCTGTATAGAAGTGCATTTTATTTATGTACATTGAATTTTTTTTTTTTTGGTACTGGCAATTGAACTCAGAAACACTCACCCACTGAGCCACATCCCCAGCCCTGTTTTTATTTATTTTTTTTAATTTAGAGATAGGTTCTCACTGAGTTGCTTAGCACCTCGCTATTACTGAGGCTGGCTTTGAACTCACGATCCTCCTGTCTCAGCCTCTCGAGCCACTGGAATTACAGGTGTGTGCCACGGAGACTGGGTGTATTGATTTTATATCCTGCTATTTTGCTGAATTTATTAATTCTAGTTTTCTGGTGGAATTTTTTTTGGATGGTCTAAATACAGAATCCTGTCATAGGCAAATAGTGATAAGTTTGAGTTCTTTTTCCTAGTTGTATCCCTTTAATTTCTTTCACCTATCTAACTGCTCTGGCTAGAGTTTCAAGGTCTATGTTGAATAGAAGTTATGAAAGAGGGCATCACTTTCAAATTCCAGTTTTTAGAGGGACTGCTTTCAATTTTTCTCCATTTAAAATGATGTTGGCCTTGGGCTTAGCATAGATAGCTTTTATAATGTTGAGGTATGTTCCTACTATCCCTAGTTTTCTAGTGTTTTGAACATGAAAGGGTGCTGTATTTTTCAAATGCTTCATATTTTTGTTATTAACTTAAATGAGTTAAATACTAACAACAATTTTCATTATTCTCTTGGAGTTCTTCATATATTCTGAATAGAAGTCCTGACAGATAAAAGTGTGGAGAATATTTCTGTCTGTGGTAATTTTTGAAGTGCAGAAACTTTGATTTTGATGAAGTCCTGTCAATGTTTTCTTTAATGGTTAAGTGTCTTTTGTCCAAGAAATATTTTCCTACTCCAAGGTTATGATGATACTCTTTTGTTTTTTTCTAGAAGTTTTATAGATCTGGGATTTATGTTAGGTCTTGGAGCCATCTTGAATTCTTTTCTGTGTATGGAGGAAAAGGGATTGAAGCTCTTTTTTTCTTTTTAAAGTAGATATCTGGTTGTTTTAGAAATATTTGTTAATTATTTTCTTATTGAATTGCTTTACTGCCTTAATAAAAAAGTGACTGTCTAGGTATAGATCTGTTTCTAGGCTGTATTTTGTTCCATTTACTTATTAGTCTAACCTTATACAAATAACATTTTTGATTACTGAAACTTCATATAAGTCTTGTAAAAAGGTAGTATATGTTTCGCAACTTTGTTCTTCTTAGAAATTATTTGGGCTTTCAGATCCTTAAGGTTTTTACATACATTTTAGCATTGTATATGTCTTCAAAAAATTCTGCTAGCTTCTTGTTTCTTTTTTAATAGTAACTAGGTTGAATCTATAAATTTATTTAGGAAGAATAGACAGCCTAATGATACTGAGTTTTTCCATCCTTAAGTATAACATATTTGTCCATTTATCTGTCTTAGCTATTTTATGGTTTTTAATGCAGAGGTTTTGCACATTTTAAAATTTTGTTCCTAGGTTTCTGATGATTTTGGATGTCAGAAAGAGTTGTTTACAATTTCACTTTCCTATTTTTTGTTGCTAGTATATAGAATTGATTTTGCTAATATCGAGCCTGTGTCCTACAATTTGCTAAGTCAACTTACTTGTTTTAGTAGCTTTTTTATATATTCCATTGACTTTTAGATGTACACAATCATTCTGTATATAGTTTTACTTCTTCCAAATTTTTTGAGATGTTTCCATAAAATTTACTTTTTAAAAAATATTTATTTTTTGGTTAGACACAATACTTTTATTTTGTTTATTTATTTTTATGTGGTGTTGACGATTGAACCCAGGGCCTCGCGCATGCTAGGCGAGTGCTCCACTGCTGAGCCACAACCCCAGCCCAAAATTTACTCTTAAAAGTATTTAATTCAGTGACTTTTAGTATATTCACAATATTGTGCAATCATCACTATATAATTCCAGAATATTTCTATCACTCTAAATATAAACCCACTTATTATCAGTCACTCCTATTTCCCCAGTTCCCAGCCCCTGAAAATCACCAGTCAACTTTCTTTGCCTTTGGATTTACCTATATTGGGTATTTCAAACAAATGCAATCATATGACTTTTACTTAGCATATAATGTTGTAGCATGGAGCAGTACTTCATTCCTTTTAATGGCTGAATACTATTCCATGATATGGATATGCCACATTTTATTTATTCATTGGTTAGTTGATAGGCCTTTGTGCTGTTTCTACTGATTATCACAAATAATGCTATGAACATATATATAAATTTTTGAGTGAACATGTTTTTAAGTTCACAAGTGTATATATCAAGGAATGAATTTTTGGGTCATATGGCAATGCTGTTTAATCTCTTAAAGTACTGCAAAACTATTCTCATAGATGTTGCATCAATCTACATTCCTACCACCAGGATATGAGGATTCCAATTTCTTCACATCCTTACTAATACTTGTTATTGTCTCTTTGATTATAGACAACATAGTAAAGTGATACCAATCCCCCCTCCCCCCAAGTACCTTCTGCATGCTAGGCAAGCACTCTATCACAAAGTCACATTTTCAAAATAATTTTGAGATGGGGGTCTAGTTAGGCTGCCAAGGCTGTCCTTGAACTTGTGATCCTCCTGTCATAGCCTACTGATTTGCTGGATTCATAGGCATACACCAATGTGCCTGACCTTGTGATTCAAAACCTAAGGACTTAGTGATGTTGAGTATATCTTCATGTGTCATTTATATATCTACTTTGTGGCGATATATATGAGATCAATGGTGTGCACCTAGTGTTCTTCGAAGTACAGAATTTTTTTGGACCAGGAGTTGAATCCAGGGGCGCTTAATCACTGAGCCACATCCCCCTTTTTTGAGACAGGGTCTCGCTAAGTTTCTTAGGGCCTCACCAAGTGTCTGAGGCTGTCTGAACTTGTGATCCTCCTGCCTCAGTCTCCCTCCTGAGTCACTGGACTTATAGGCATGTTGTGCCACTGTGCCCAGCTTTAACACAAAATTTTTTAATTTTGATGAATGCAACTTATTTTTTTTCTTTGGTGGTTTTTGCTTTTAGGATCACATCTAAGAAACTCTTGAGTAATTCAAGTCATGAAAATTTATGGTTATGTTTTTTTTTCCCTATGAGTTTTATAGTTTTGGCTTTTGTTTGAATCTTTGATTCTTAAAAACATTTGTAAATGGGGCTGGGGATGTGGCTCAAGCGGTGGCGCGCTTGCCTGGCATGCATGCGGCCCGGGTTCGATCCTCAGCACCACATACAAAGATGTTGTGTCCGCTGAAAACGAAAAAGTATAAATATTAAAATTCTCTCTCAAAAAAAAAAATATTTGTAAATGGTGTGAAGCAGGGTTCCAACTTCTTTCTTTTCCTTTTGGATATCCAGTTTCCCCAGCACCATTTGTTGAAGACTATACTTTCCCCCTGTTGAACTGGCTCAGAACTTTTGTTCAAAGTCACTGACCATACACAGAAAATTTAATTCCTGTATTCTCAATTATATTTCATTGACTTATGCTTCTGTCTTTATGCCAGTATAGTACCATCAGTCATGATAGCTTTGTAGCAAATTTTGAAATCAGAAAGTGTTAAATCTTTCCAAACTTTTTCTTATTTTACTGCATAGATGAGGGCCCTCCAATATCTTAGAAGTGGTGAGAGCAGTTTTTTTTTTTTTTTTTTTTTTTTTAAAGACATGCTCTTGCTATGTTGCCCAGGCTTGTCTCCAACCCATGGGCTCAAGTGATCCTCCTACCTCAGCCTTCTGTTGAGACTAAGGGTATACACCCCATACCTGGCTCAGAAGTATTTAATGTTGTTCCTGATCTCAGGAGAAAGGATTTGCTATTTCACCATTAAGTTTTTCAAAGATTTTCATTATCTGATAAAGTTTCCGTTCCTGGCTTGCAAAGATTTTTTAATGTTAATGGATTTTGAATTTTGTCAAATGCTTTTTCTGCATTTGAGACCATCATTTTGTTTACTCTCTGATTAATGTGGTAAATCAAGTTGATTTTTTCAATGTTAAAGTTCATTCTCCTTGGTCAGAGTTCCTTTGATGTTGTGAGGTTCAGTTTGTGAATATTTTAAGAATTTAAAAATCTATGTTCATGAGGGTTATTGGTCTGTAATTCTCTTGTAAAATGTTGTCAAATCTTGGTATTAGGATTATACTGGTCTCATGTGAGTTAAGGTGTTTCTTACTGTTCTGCTTTCTGAAACAGTATAGGATTGGTACTCTGTATTACTTAAATGTCTGGGGGGAAAATGGCTGAGGCTGATTGGGTTGGTGCATGCCTATAATCTCAGTGAATAGGAAAGCTGAGATAAGAGGGTGGGAAGTTTAAGGCCAGCCTCAGCAATTTAGGGATGACCTAAGCACCTTAGTGAGGCCCTGTCTCAAAAAATAAAAAGGGCTAGGAATGTAGCTCATTGGGTAAGTGTCCCTGGGTCAATCCCTACTACCAAAAAAAAAAAAAAAAAGTGAAGACTCAGATTCCCACATTACCTACCTGCATAAGTTGACTCTCCTTTTTCTGGCACATCTTTTTGTAAAAATGATAAATTATTATTTAATAAACTCTTCAAACAAGGTAGAAAAGTCCAAAGATAAAATCTTGCATTTTTGACTGACATCCTTTCAGACTGCTGCCTCAGGTACCACTAGGGATTTAATAACCAATGAGTGCCCTACCACTAGCTATGTCCCCAGCTTTTTTATTGTTCAGATTTGCCCAGGTTGGCCTTACACAACTTGTGATCCTAATTGTCCAAGTTGCTGGGATTACAGTATGCATGCATCATAATTTTCTTAGTGTCCTAATGATGTTATTTATATTGCCCTTAGAGACATTTATTATTAAAAAAAAGGTAGCAAAAATATCTCTGTGAATCTCTTCTTTTTCTTGGTGTAACTGCCTTATGAAATAAGACTTCTGGGGCAAAGGCTAATGCATGTCAGTTTCGGTAAATAAGGTTGTAGCAATTTCATCTGTACATCAATAGTGTAGGATGGGAACTGTATTCCTACATATCAGTACTGATAGGCAAAAAAAAAAATCTGTTTAGGGGCTGGGGATGTAGCTCATTGACAGACCACTTGCATAGCCTGCATAAGGCCCTGAGTTTGATCTTCAGGATGGAGAAAAAAAATATTTGGAAGTTGGACATCTTTGATGACTGGATTTTTTTTTTTTTTTTTTTGGCTTAAGAATGTCCTATTGCTATCTCTTGCCAATTTTTAAATTAGGGTTTTAAGTTTTTTTTTTTTTTTCTTCCTGGTACTCAGGATTAAACTCAGGGGTGTTCTATAACAGAGCTACACTGCCAGCAGGACACCCCTACCACCTTTTTAAATTTTGAGACAGAGTCTCCCTAAGTTGCAAAGCTGGCCTCTGTGTTCCTCTAGCCTCAGCCTCCTGATTCACTGAGATTGGGAGTGTGAAACACTGTACCTGGCTTTAAGTTTTAATTGATTTTCTACGAGCTCTTTGTTTTTCTTCTTTTTGGAAATGACAATTTATTTTCCCTTGGTTCACTGTTTTAAAATTTATAGATTACAATCTTCATGTATTTAAATTTATTTTTCATATTTTATAATTCCTAGTTTTTATTTCATACTTGGAGAAGGCCTAACCTCAAGATTACAAAAACATTCACCTTGATTTGCTTGTTTTTACAGTATTCTTTAAATCTTTGATTCATTAAGTATTTATTCTGGTGTAAGAAATTAGATACATGTAAAGGTTCTCTTCAATGCCTACTGTTTCTTGATTTCTTTTCTCACTGGCCCATGATTTGTAATGTATAGTTTACTGGTTACTATTAAGAGTTATGGAGTTGTCTGATTCCAACATTTGTAAGTAATGGTTTTGGTAACTGTATTTATCTTAAGAGTTGGGACTAAGAAATAACATAATCTGAAAAAGCACTCCAGCTCTTGATACATAAGTGCTCAGCACAATACATATACACCAATTTACTTCTGAATCCTCCTGTTCATGGATGTATCTTCCGTATCTCATTTATATAATCCATCCATTTAACACTGTCATTTCTCATGGCCACTTTTTCTCATTTCAACAAAAATGTCACTTTTCAGTTGTCTTTCTAATCACAACTAGAACCTGAATATATGAATCTTGCAGGTAACAATTAGCTGTGCTTCACAACGTAGTGAGAACCAAAATCCAAACTCTAAGGCACTGAACACGTGGGAAAGAAAGGGTGCCGATTTCTTTCCCTGTTTTGAAAGGATGGAAGAAGCCTGTCTTATTTCAGCCCTTGGGTTACAAACGGTGTTCTCAAACGCTGGTACCCTCTCATCTTCCAAGCCTACTTTACAGCCTGAAGGTAAGCAGATCACCCTAGGGCAACTACTCTTGAGATTGGGGCAGAAGGTGAGGGGTCGGGGAGAGTTCCCTCGAGGCCCGCTGGGCCCACTCCCAGCTCGAGGGTGATGCCCCACCGCAGACGTCGTGGGCAGGCGACTTCTTGAGCTCGCAAACGTGCACGCAGGCAGGACAGCAGGCGGGCTTGGCGGGCAGAGTGGCGGCAAGATTCCTATCCCTGCCCTCAGGAAGCCCAGGAAGAGCGGGCAGAGTAACGAAAGGCGCGCGGGGAGGAACCACCCCAAAGACGCCGCAACGGGCGGACGCCAGGAGGCCCGGCTTCCCGCTCCAACGACGCGCGTCACTCTGGCTCCTTGAAACAAGCTCCCCGGCGCTTGGCCTGCCCTTCCCTTGGGCTCCGGAGAATTTCTGTGGCCATCCCAGCCCCACTAGGACCGCCGTTCGCGCCGCAGACACCTCGGCTCCCGGGGCGGTTGGTCCGCCTCCTCCCTCTAACCGCTCCGGCCGTGGCCGGCGCGCGCGGCGTCGGTGACGTCCACGTAGAGGCGGGACTTCCGGCTTAGCCCGCCGCGGGGTCTCGGGACCGGGTCGGCGCCTTGGCGCCGGAGGAGCGTCGGGCGTCGGGCATCTGACCGAGGCGGCGAGTTGACCGCACCTCGGCGCCGAGTCTGGCCCGGCACCTTGAGGGACCCTGTCCACCGAGGAGGAGCGGGGGCTCTTCGCGGCCGCCCTCTCCGGTCTCGTGGCTCTACCGGGAGACCTCATATTTCCCCAGGGTCCCAAGCCTGAGACTCCTCGGTCCTCCTGCACCTTTTTTGCTGCCTGCGGCGTGAGCGGCCGCTGAGACTCGCCAGACGTGGCGGGCTGGGCGGACACCTCTGCCGTAGGACTCTGCCCCTCAGCCTCAATGCCTCCGCGAACAGAGTTGAGTGGGTGTGGGTGGTTGGAGCTGTGGAGGTGTCCTCCGGGGGCGAGTGAGGCCAGAACACCCGTCACGGTTAAGTTTCCTGCGCGCACGTTGCAAGGACCAGGTGAGAGTATGGTACGTAAAGTCTCTTTCTAGGGACCGTGTCTCATTCATATTTTGGAATACTCTCCCCGCCCCTCGCCAGATTGCCCTACATCTCCCTCCCTTTTTGTTACTTGGTTATAAAGTAATTGGACCGCGTGTTAGAAAAGCGAGACGTGTTCTGTAGGCAATTCAGTGCACACACAATTATGGAGCTCTTTGATGCACTCCGTCATGGTCTGGCATCTTCAGTTTAATTTGTGATGAAAAAGCTATGGTACCATTTTTCTTGGCTTTGAAGACAAGGATGTCTGCGAGTGCTATTGAGGTAGTGTCCAACATGTTAGTGTATTTTGGGCTCCAATGGATACTTTGATAAATCTTTAGTGTCCAAGTTTTGACAATAAATGGACACTTTGGTCTTAAAAACATCCATTGATAAATACTTTAAAAGCTTTTGGTCATATTACTTGTAACGATTAAGCTATTTCAAATAATTTCAAAGAAATCTAGGATAAGGAGAAACTTGTTTTGAATTTTTCATATATGATACATTCATAATTTGTTCAGACTATGAGTGAGTACACAGTACTTTAGGTCTAAAACTGAGTAGGCTGTTAAAGCATTGCTTCTGTTACCAAGCAACAAAATTGTAAACAAATCTAATATTCAACTAGAACATATTAAATGTATCTTTCCTGCAATTATGTGGGTTCAGAATTATTTAAATTCATGGGTTTAGCCTACCGTGGTTATGGTTAACAACTGACTTTTTGTATTCAGGTTTGATTTCAAACGTTTTGTTTAGAATCATTAAAATGTTTTAAATTTCAGTGTTGCACAGGAGTCTTCTGAAAGTTGAAAGTGATTTTTATTTGCTCTTTGTTTATCATAGATTATTATGATGGATATTCCTGTTATTTTGAGTATTTTCTAGTTGAGGTGTGCTGACTATATTTAGGACTATTTTCAAATAACAGCGTGGTAGCAATTTGGAGTAACCTACAGCATTTGGGTGATTTAAATATTGATTATTTACAAGTACTTTTTAAGTCTTGATCTAGCATGTAACCTCACTCTCCACTCATTGAACCCCTAATTATATAATTTATATGACAAACTAAGTTCTCAGCAGGTTTTTTTTTTTTTTTTTTTTTTTTGGTACCAGGGATTGAACCCAGGGGTACTTAACCATTGGGCCACATCCCCAGCCCTGTTTTATATTTTATTTAGAGGCAGGGTCTTGGTAAATTGCTTAGAGCCTCATTGATTTCCTGTGGCAGCTTTGAATTCAGATCCTCCTGCCTCAGCCTCCTGACCTGCTGGGAGGATGCCTGCCTAAACAAGTTTTCAGAACTTTTTAAATGATCCTTTCAGTGCAGTAGCCTTTCAAGTAAATATGTGAGGAGATTTGAGATTGGGACAAATGACCTCTTTGAAACTGAATTGTTACTAATGGGGAGTAGGAACTTCCAAGTGTACTTAATACCCTTGGTATTGCTAAAATCTATAGACTTCATTTTAGTGTCCTCCCTACCTCCCATATGCTGATGTTGAAATAATATTCAGAAGTTAGGCAAGACAAAGAAGAAAAAAAATCAAGAATAATTCATGTTGTGTAATAAAGTTATTAGTAATTAGAAATCAGAATTATGGAACTATGTCATTAGAAAGGTCTAATTCAAGAAGCTTAGAAGAATTAATTCTTCTTTTTTATACTCGACATTGAACCCCGGGGAGCTTAACTGCTGAGCCATGTCCCCAGCCCTTTAAATTTTTTGTTTTGAGATGTGATCTTACTAAATTGTTTAGGGCCTTGCTAAGTTTTTGAGGCTGGTCTTGAACTTGTGATCTTCCTGAACCACTGGGATTATAGATGTATGCCACCGTGCCAGGCCAGAAGAATGATTGTTAACAGATTGGTGAATTGTCAAAAATTTGTCCCCAAGACACTGTCTCTTTGCATAAAGTAAATTAATTTGGTTTTAATGTTGTTATATGTAATGTATTAGGCTTAGTAAGTAATTTTCTTATCTCGTTTAACCTGTGTATACTTCTAGAGAATGTGTATATATGTATCCATGTAAAAAGGTTTTACTAATTGAAATTCTTAGTTGAATTCTTAATTTTCTCATCTGTCATTCCAAGCTTATATTCTTGATTTCTTTCTTTCTTTCTTAAAATCTTAATTTCAATACGGTTCAATTCCATCATGACCTCTAAAATCTTATATTTTTTGGGTGGGGAGGGTTTACCACTAAGCAACATCCCTAGACTGTTTTTATATTTTAAGACAGGACCTTGCTAAGTTATTAAGGATGTCCTCAAACTTGTAATCCTTCTGCCTCAGCATCCTGAGTTTCTGAGTATGCTACCTGCCTGGCTGTAATACACATTTGTGAGTCATGCTTATTTGATACTTTGTTATATTACTTTGTCTTGCCTTCCTAACTAGATTCTGAGCTATTTAAGGGCAAAACACCAAATCTCAGTAACCTATATCCTTAGTTTCTTCCAAATAGAGACTGCTGAATAAATGTTTCTCAAAGATGATGAATATGTATTTCTATGCTTACCCCATTCTATAGCATAGGGGAAGTGAGAACATTGTTTGAGAGGGTAGTAACTGACTTATGAAAAACAACAGTAAGCTATAAGAAAGGGGATTAAAAAGTGGGGGTTTATTGAAATCAAAGGGAAAGGCTCTGTTCCTAGAAAGTGTGCATATTTGAGAATTTCCCATGATAGTACCAGCAGGAGGGATTCCCTCAGGCATGCTGGCACTTCTCCCATGTGGGTTATCGAATTTGATCAATTTCCTTATTCTTCCTTAATTTGTTTTTTCCTTCAGCTTTCCTCTCGTACCCGCCTTCCATCCTCTTTCCCCATTTCCCTATTTTATTCCTTTCCATCCTTTTTTTTTTTTTTGAAGGGGGGGTACTTGGGATTGAACCCAGGGGTGCTTAACAAATGAGCCATATCCCTAGAACCCTTCCCCGCTTTTTAATTTTTTTTTTTTTTTTAAGAGACAAGGTCTCACTAAGTTGCTGAGGCTGAATTTGAACTCAGAATCCTCCTGCCTCATCCTCCTGAGCTGCTGTCCATCCTACTTTTTGACCTGGTCAAGACTAAACATTTGTTAGTGCTTTCATCTGGCCCTCATAAATTAGCAGTTCTCTGAAATATATCTATATCTATCTCCATCTGTCCATCCTCCATCAGTACTGCCCTCTGGTTCATGGAAAAAAATAACTGTCAAGTCCAGTAATATTTCTTGTAAGTTTGAGCTGTAATTCAGTATGAAAGAATTTAAAGTCCAGAATGTCCAGTTATTTGCTTTCTGTATATTGTGACTTCAAAGTGCTTTTGGATTAAATTCAAGGTTAGGAGGAACCTAAACCTGCTTTTTTCATTTTGGAAAGAACTTGTCATCCTCAAAGTAGGTCTTTGAAATTTCTAGGTAATTTGTGTAATCTTGCCATAAATCTGTATCTGATGCTTATAACAAAGAGTCACTTCGGTTGCAAATATAAAAAATTGAAATTGAGTCTTAATATTTTAAAATCTTTGTTTGATTCAGTTTTTTTTTTTTTTTTTTGAGTTTGCCAGTCTAGTTTCTGGGTTGTTGCCCAGTAACACAATTGCAGTATACATAGCAACCATTGGAAACAGTGGCTCTGGGACTATGGGGCTTTTCCTTATGTTGTTGCAGTGCTTATCTCTAGTGTTCTTATTTAATCTTGTTACCTGAATCATATTTTGGTTTAAGCAGGTATTTTAGAGATTTTTAAAAAGCATAAAATATATGTTCTTAACTTTGATGGAATGTTGACAAATGATAACTTTTTAAAAAAATTATCTTTTAGTTGTAGTTGGACACAATATCTTTATTTTTAATGTGGTGCTGAGGATTGAATCCAGGGCCTTGCACATGCTCTACTGCTGAGCCACTACCCCAGCCCCAACAAATGATAAATTTTTGCACATTGTTTTTCACAAAGAAATGTGTGATAAATATGTATTGAATTGAATTATAGTGTATGTGAAGGACATGTGAAAAGACTGTATCAACTAAAAATTATTCTATTCTGGGCAGAAAAACTATTAAGTAAAAATTAACATCACACTTCTCTACAACTGATACAGCCAGCTGGAATGGATGAAATTGAAATGAACGTTTTTGTATTACTTCTGGAACTTCTAGGAAAGCTATATCAGTAATCATAATTGAATAGGCACTGGGATTTTGTGGGAAGAGAGTTGTGATTCAGGAGATGAAGCCTTGACTGGATGAGTCACTTAACCTTTCTTGGCCTATTTTCCTATTTGAAAAAATAAAGACTTATTTAAGAAATTGTATGCTTCCAATTATTTTAGTGCTTATTATATATCTTGCACTGTGCTGGGCACTGGGGGGATTGACAGTAAGACTTAATGCTGTTTCAAATGCCTTCTCCACTGGGAGAAACGGATAAAGTAACTTGTAATAGAATGTGGTAAATGTTCTGAGAATAACTGAGAATATATTCTGGGTTAAGTAGGAAGGATACTTGACCTAGAATTGCAGCTGAGGAATGTTAATTAGAATTAGTACATATAATTTGAGCATATTTAGAGAAGTAATTCAACCTGACCTGCCAAGGATTAGGGAAAACTAGGAAGAGAAAATGTGTTGGAATTGGAGAGACAGAATCAGGAGTTATCAGCAACAGTCATAATTGAGATCCTAGATGTAGATGACATTCCTAGGGATAGTGTGTAAAATCAGAAAAGAGTGAGTATCAAGTTGTAATGGGTAGATGGAGAAAGAGTAAGGAGGAAAACCAAGGTCAGGTCTTGGAAGCCGGGAGAAGTATGCATATTACATTTAGTTTATTGATTGAAATTGTTCAAGAAACTTTGTGTAGCACTATCAGTGTAAACATATCCATAGAAAAGTCTTCTACAGAGATCTGAACTTGAAAATGAAGATAGATTAAGTCTTTGATTAGCGGTATAAAGGGAAAGAGTATGTACTTTGGAACCTGAATTTTGAAGTCAAAGACTAGAATTTTGGCTATGTACTTTACTAGCTATTTGACTTTTCAGATAGGATAATTAGTTTTTTGGTCATCATTGTCTTCATGTGTAAAATGATAGAAAACCTTTCTGCAGAGTCATATAGATTCAAAAAAGGTAAGTAGTAATGATTGACTCAGTTATAGTGGGCTGTTTACTAGTAGATTTTTCACCCAGTTCATGTTATAGTTTTCCTGAACTACACACCCTTCTCTTCTTCCCCTTCTCTACCCCTGATCATATTACTTTATCCTTTAAGATCTACTGCCTTTTGTTTGATACCTTCTTATATGAATGATATCGCAAGTTTCCTATAATGGAATGAACGTTGTTCTTGTATCCCTCAGAATTCTCAACTTTTTTTTTTTTTTGGCAGTGCTAGGGATTGAATCTGGGGCCTAATTCATGACAGTGCAATGCTCTGCCACTGAGTTACACTTCTAGTCACCCTTCCTTCCACTTTTTAAAAAGATTTGAGACAGCTTGAGGCAGATTCTTGCTCAGGCTGGCCTCAGTCTTGTGATTCTGCTGGCCTCCTGAACACTGGTATTATAGGTGTGTCACTTTGTCTTGTTTAAAAAAAAAAAAAAAAAAAAACAGAAACAGAAACAAAACAACAAAAAAACCCCTTGTAAACTAAGGTTGATAATGATGTTTCCTCTTTTGTTCTTGAGTTTGATATTTTTATCTTTTATTTTCCTGGTCAACCTCACTAAGGGTTTGTCAATTTTGATGACCTTTCAAAGAACCAACTTTTTCTTTTCCCCCCCTATTTTTGTGTTTTCTAATTCATTGATTTTTACTTTATTAATGATATTTTTCTTTCTGCTTGCTTTGGGTTAATGTGCTCTTTTTTCTCTAGTTTCTATATGGAAGCTTATATTATTGACATGAAACCTTTCATATTATACAGTTGTTTAAAACTATAAATTTTCTTCTGAAACTTGGTTTAGGTGCATTTTGCATATTTTGATTTGTTATGTTTTGTACTCATTTGATTCACACTATTTTATTTTTTGCTTAAATTTATTTTCTGTTCCTTTTTAAATTTCAAGTAGGTATATATGATAGCAGAATGTATTTTGATTCATTGTACATAATTGCAGCACAATTTATATTTCTTTTTTTAAACTATATTTTAAAAACTTTCTTGTGTTTTTTTTCTTTGATCCAGTAATTATTTAGAAGCTCATTGTTGAATTTACTAGTAATTGAGGTGTTACTAGATTTCTTTCTGTTGAAGATTACTATTTTATGATTTCAAATTCTTGTATTTACTATTTTGAGGTCTGGAATATAGTTTGTCCTGGAGACTGTTTTATGTGTGTTTGAAAAGGTGTGTATTTTGCAGTTTCTGAGTGGCATGTTCTGTCATTTATATCATGTTGATTGATGAGGTCAATGGAGTCCTATATTGCAGATTTTCTGTCTTCTTCTGTCATTTATAGTAGACTTCAACTATTTTTGTTGAATTGTCTGTATCTCTTGTTTCATGAATTTCGGGGTTCTGTTGTTAGATTCATAAAAACACATACAATTATATCTTTCTGATGTATCGATCTATTTTTCATTATGAAATGTCCATCTTTGTCTTAAGTAATATTTCTGGTCTTCCATTCTGTTTTCTCATTTTCATATATGCACTCTAGCTTCCTGTTACTGTTTGGTGTGTGTGTGTGTGTGTGTTTCCCTTATTGTGTTTCTTTTAACCTTTTACATCTTTGAATTATAGATGTCTCTCATAGACAGCACATAGTTGGGTTTTGTTTTTCTGATCCAATGTAACATTCTCTGTCTTTTGAATGTGGTGGTTAGTTCATTCACATTTGATGTCATTGTTGATATTGTGGACTTACATCTGTCATTTTCTCTTTCTCATTTTTCCCCTGTGCCTCTTTTTTTTTTCTTTCTCCCAATACAAGGAACTTTATATGTAATAGTTAATAAATCAGCAGGCAAGTTTTCTGGGGCAAGTGACTATCTGAAGAAAAGGAGAAAAGAATTCCTCTATTTCACACAAAACAAAGATAAATTTCAGGAGAATTAAGAACCATACATGATAATTTGCCACAGTCTGGCTTGGCACAATTCACTTGTCAAGCAGAAACGAACTTTATTTTTAGAACACACACGCGGCACCACACAAGCTCTTTAGGAATTCCCTCAGAGCCCAACTGCCACCACCGGCTTCTGGCGAGCCTCTCAACCCCCACTCCTCCCACTCTTGAGGCCAATTGGCTGGGTCACGTGGGTGGAGCCAAAAGAGTCCCCCAATGAGCAGCTCTGTGGTCTGAAAGGGCGGGGAAACAGCCCATGAGCATCATTGCAGAGGAGCCAATCAACTGGAAGTTTGCTGGGGCTGCTTCGGCTGTGGCTCTCAACATCTCTCCCTCTCTGTTTAATTAAACAACAAGCATGTGGCTTAGGGACCATGCCTGCCTTAGGTTGTCCAATACTACATATTGTCCTTGTCATCGGATGAGCTGACTTCAAGGCGTCAGCCTCCTGTCTTAGGTTGGTACCATTGCAATTGGATCTTACCCATCATTGACTACTGCCCAGCATAGAGCCACACCTGTGGATAGGCCTTTGTACTAGTGGGGGGGTGAGGTTCTTTGCCTCACCTCTGTTGGCCCCCAAATTTTAGCTGAACGACCATCACAAGCTGAAGGGAGGAGGATACACCAAGCCAATTGACGGCTCCTTTTGGAAAAATTGTACCACCCATGACACCATCAGCAAAAATATCTCGGCACTACCACAAGTCACTGTACCAACAGGTAGTTCACAATGCATACAAGTGATACATAGTCGAGGCAAGTTCTGCAAGCAGTTCGGTGATAGCTATTGCCGAAGCTGTAGTTTGGTTTTATCTTTGTCTTCACCGGCACTGGGATGAAGATAGGAATTCTGGCAATAATGGCTAAAGAAAAAATTATGTAACATTCCAGCAGGCACTAAAAGAAAACAATTTTCTGAACAATTTACATTATCCTGAACAGAATTATTAAATATAATGAAAAGGAAAGGTGAAAGTAAACAAACAGATCTGTTAACCTCCTTTTTTGTTCACATATTAAAACAATCCTCAACAGCTGTTTACCCAATATAAATTAAACCATTTAAATCACGTGAATAAGAAAAAAAATATTTGGATCCATTTTTTCATGAGCACTCGTCATATATGATATATGGACATATGCACATACAAACATACAACACAAAACACAAGTGTGCACACATAATATAATACATACAACACATAATAGTAAAGGCCTTGTAACTTTTTACAGGTGAAATCTCCATTGCAATGTTTAAAAACTCCATAGTCAAAAAATAGAACTGATCAGCAAAACATTAACCTAGGTCTGTATGAGCTCAAAAAACAAAATAGAACTTCATGATGTGGGAAAGGGCAATAATAAATAAATAAATAAATAAATAAATAAAGCATCCTGGTTTCATTAGCCTCTAGGTGTGGGAGAACCACTGTCGCAGATGTAAGGATAGCCAAACTGGAGTTCTGGATATCAGCTGTTATGGATTTGAGCCAAATCATCTTTTTTTTGGTCTGTAGAAATCGCTTTAGTTAGTCTCTCTGGAATCCAAATGGCTGCTGTTCTTCCTGTGGAAACACACAAACAGACCTCCGACTCCAGACAATCACTGGGTCAGGACCTTTCCATTGTTCTGTTAGAATATCCTTCCAAAGTACCTTGGGCTTATGTACATTTTTTGGACACATATGCCTTTCTGCAGCACTAAGCCCTGATGAATCCAAATTTAAAAAGTTCAGAGTAAAAAGGGTTATTTTAAGTTTATCTTTGGGGGATATATACCCCTTCCCAATTCCCTCTTTTTGCTTTAATAAGTACATTTTAATAGTTTGATGAGCTCTTTCAACTATGCCTTGTCCCTGTGGATTGTATGGGATTCCTGTTATATGAGTAATGCCAAATGATGAGCAAAATTGTTTAAAAGAGGTAGAAATATAGCCAGGGCCATTATCTGTTTTTAACTGTTTTGGAATGCCTATAGTGGCAAAATTTTGTAAGCAATGAGCTATAATATTTTTAATTTTTTCTCCGGTATGAAGGGAGCCCATCAAAAATCTGGAAGAAGTATCAACTGTAACATGCAAATATTTTAATTTTCCAAATTCTGGCAAGTGAAGTTTGCTGGGGCTGCTGTGAGCCAATCAGCTGGAAGTTTGCTGGGGCCGCTTTGGCTGTGCCTCTCAACAATAATTAAAACCTTAAAATGTTTTAAAAAGATATAACAGAACATGTTCATGTCACAAAGAAACCCCTTACGATTGAATTGAAGTATAAAAATTTAAAGTCTGCATCTAACAAAGATTTGTTTTTTTTTCATTTATTCTAATTTATTATATATGACAGTAGAACGCATTTCAATTCATGTTACACAAATAGAGCACAATTTTTTATGTCTCTGGTTATACACAAAGTAGAGTCACACCATTTGTGTTTTCTTTTTTTTTTTTTTAATATTTTTAGTTGTGGACCTTTATTTTATTTATGTATATGTGGTGCTGAAAATCGAACCCAGTAACTCACACATGCTAGGCAAGCACTCTACCAATGACCCACAATCCCAGTCCACTGTTCATGTTTTCATATGTGTACTTAGGGTAATAATGTCTGTCTCATTCCACTGTATTTCCTAATCCCATCCCCCCTCCTTTCCCTCCCACCCCTTTACCCTGCCAAAGTTCCTCTATTCCTCCCATGCTCCATCCCCCATCCCCCTTATGAATCAGCATCCTTATATTAGAGAAGACATTCGGCATTTTGTGGTTTTTTTTTGGGGGGGGGGGTGGAAATGTGAATGGCATAGTTTTCCTAAATTTCTTTTTCAACAGATTGGTTATTGGAGTATAGGGTATTGATTTTGTATTCTGCTAATTTGATGAATTTACTTATAAATACTAGAAATTTTATGGTTGGGCTTTTTGGGTCATTTGAACATAGGATCATGTCTTCATCAAACAGATAATTTTAAGTCTTCTTTACCTATTTCTATCCCTTTAATTTCTTTCTTTCTCTTGCCTAATTGCTCTGGCTAGAGTTTCAAGGACTTTTGTTGAATACTAGTGGTGAAAGTGGGCATATTTGTCTTGTTCCTGTTTTTAAAGGAAATGCTTTAATTTTTTTTTCTCCATTCAGAATGATGTTGGCCTTGGTTTTTGCATATATAGCCTTTAAAATGTTATTCCTTCTATTTATAGTGTTTTAAACATGAATGGATGCTGTACTTTGTCCAATGCTTTTTCTGCACCTATTGAGGTGATCATGTGATTCTTGTCTAAGAAAAGTATATTTATGTGGTGAATTGCATTTATTTCCGTATGTTGAACCAGCTTTTCATTCCTGGGGTAAAACCTACTTGATATGTTGCATTATCTTTTTAATGTGCTTTTGTATGTGTTTGCCAATATCATAAAAAATTTTTGTGTCTATATTCATTAAGGATATAGGTCTAAAGTTTCCTTTCCTTGATGTGTCTTTGTCTGGTTTTGATATCAAGTTGATACTGGTTTTGTAGAATTGAGTTTGACAAATTTCCCCCCTTTTCTATTTCAAGGAATAATTTGAGGAGGATTGGTATTAGTTTTCCTTAATGGTCTGGTAGAACTAGACCAAGAATTTGTCCGGTCCTGGGCTTTTCTTTGTTGGAAGGCTTTTGATGGCTGTTTTAATTTCATTACTTAAAATTTAAATTTTCTGTGTTCTCGTGGCTCAATTTGGGTAGGTTATGTGTGTCTAGGAATTTGTTCATATCCTCAGGATTTTCTAGCTTATTGGAGTATACATTTTCAAAACAGTTTCTGATGATCATCTGGATTTCAGGATCTGTGACAATATTTCCTATTTCATCTCAGATTTTGATAATTTGAGTTTTTTCCCTCTTTTTGTTAGCTTGACTAAAGGTTTATCAATTTTGTTTATCCCTTCAAAAAACCAACCTTGTTTCGTTGATCTTTTGTATTTTTTTAATCTCAATTTTATTGATTTGTCTCTGATTTTAATTATTTCCTGACTTCTGCTAGTTTTGGTGTTGGTTGGTTCTTTTTTCTTTTTCTCCTAGTGCCTTAAGATATGATGTTAATGTATGGGCTCAATGCTATGAACTTTCTACTTAGAACTGCCTTCATACAGTCCCAGAAATTTTGATATTTTGTATAATTTTTCATATTTACTTCTAAGTATTTTTTTTATTTCTCCACTGATTTCTTCTGCTACCCATTCATTATTCAAAAGCATATTATTTAATCTCCAGGTGTTAACATGGTTTCTGTTTTTTTATCTTAACTTTGATTGCTAATTTTATTCTGTTATGATCTGATAGAATGCAAGTTATTATCTCTTTCTTGGTATTTGCTTTGTGACCTAAAATATGATCATATTTTAGAAAATGTTCCGTATTGCTGAGAAGAAATTGAATTCAGTCATTGCTGGATGAAATATTCTATAGATGTCTGTTAGGTCCATATTATTAATTGTATTTTAGTTCTGTGCAATCTTAATTTTTGTTTGGTTGATCTATCCAGTGCTGAGAGAAGTTCGCTAAAGTCATTGTGGTCTATTTGGTTCTTAATATCAAGAAGGGTTGTTTTTTTTTTTGATGTGAGTAGATGCTCCATTGTTTGGGGCATAAATATTTATGATCATTATATCTTGTTGATGGATGATTCCCTTAAGCAATATGAAATGACCTTCTTTGTCTTTACTGATTAATTTTGACTTGAAGTCCACCTTATAATAGTAACCCCTGCTTGTTTATGAAATCCATGTGAATGGTGTATATTTTTTCCCATCCTTTTACCTTTAGTCTGTGGATGTCTTTGCCCGTGAAGTGTGTCTCTTGTAGACAGCATATTGTTGGGTCTCGTTTTTTAATTCAATCTGCCAACCTATGTCTTTTGAATAGAGTTTAGACTGTTTATATTCAATGTTGTTATTGATAGATGATTTTTGTTTCCTGACATTTTGATTTATTTCTAGTGTTTAAATTGGACTTGATTCTCCAGTTTTGATTCTGTGCTCCAAGTATTCTTAGTATAATTTTTTTCCTATGCAGGTTATCATTTTTCATAAAATATTTTATGAGTACGTTTTGTAGTGCAGGCTTTCTAGTAATGAATTCTTTTAGCTTTTGTTTATCATGGAAGGTTTTTATGTCATTTTCAATTCTGAAGCTTAATTTTGCTAGGTATAGTTTTCTTAGTTGGCATCCATTTTCTTTCAGAACTTGGCATATATTATTTCAAGCCCTCCTAGCTTTTAGGGTCTGGGTTGAGAAATCAGTTGAAATTGGATTGGGTTACCTTTAAATGTGACTAGTTGTTTTACTCTTGTAGCTCTTAAAATTCTATTGTTATTCAATGTGTTAGGCATTTTCATCATAATGTGTTTTGGAGTAATCTATTGTGATTTTGTGTATTTGGAGTTCTCTTGTTTTGAATTTTCATTTCATTTAAGGTTTGGAAAATTTTCTGATATTTCATTGAATAGCTGTACATTCATATAGTTTTTTACTTCAGAGCCTTCCTCTATCCCAATGTATTTTAAATTTGGCCTTTTAATGTTGTATCAGATTTCTTGAATATTCTGTTCATGGTCTCTTGATATCTTTTCTTTACAGTCCACTTTATTTTCAAGATTATATACTTTGTATTTGACACCTGAACACCAGTTTTCAAAGTGGTCTAATCTATTGATGCTTTCCCTTGAACATTAAATTTGTTTATTGATTCCTTCATTTTGAGGATTTTTGTTTGGTTCTTTTTCAGAATTTCTGTTTCTGTTGAAGTGATCTTTCATATCCTGTATTTTCTCTGTGATTTCACTCTTTACATTAAAGTATGAAGTTTCTTAAGTCCTTCACTAACATTTCCTCCTCTCTGGTGTCAGGGAAGTCTGGGGATGTAGCTCAAAGGCAGAGAATCTCTGGGTTTAATCCCCACTTACCTCGCTTGTATCGACTCTGTGTATGTGTATAGCTCTGTTGGATGTGTGGGTGGCATGTGCTTGATCTATCTCTGGTGCCCATTCTTACAGTTTTTTCAACCTGGGCTGATGAACAGTTATCATACCCCCGAAGTAACCTTTACTTCAAACTTTGTAAAATTTCCAGCTCTTCTATCAATTTGTTGCTTGCTCCACAGAGACCTGTGATTTCAGGCTAAAGGAACCACTATCCCTTTCTGTTCACATGCCATGAAGCTCTCCACTTTAAGTCATAATGCACTGAAATGGTTTTTTGGCTATTTTTGAGGAGAGAATTTGTTGACCTAACTCTGTCATGCTGGAAGTAGGAGTTCCCTTCTTTGGTTTATGTTAGAATTTTTCTCCCTGGAGGAAGATATTTATACTTGTTTTATATTACTCTTAATCTTTTGCATAGTGTTAGGTATTTATTTGTCATTCCAAGGGTCCTTATTGAGTTAGATATCCTGATTTTCCTCAAGCATCAAATTAGAAGGACTTTGTATTTTCTAGAATTTTATATAAATGCAGTCATATAACTTTGTACTGCTTTTTGTCTGGAGTCTTTTACTCTGCATAGTTATTTGGACATTTATTCATGTGCATTCTTTTTATTGCTGAGTAATATGACATTGTGTAGATGTACCACAACTTGTTTATCCATTCATCTCTTGATGGACTTGTATTTGTGTTGCCAAAAAAAAAGCTGTTATGAACATTTGTTCATATGATAGATCTATGTAGATATAGGCTTTCATTTCTCATGAGCAAGTACCTATAAATACAATAGCCTGATTTTATGGTAAATCGATGGGTAATTTTTAAGAAACTATAACAGTGATTTCCAAAATGATTGTACCATTTTATATTCCCATCAATAGTGTATAAATATTTCAGTTCTGCATTCTAGACAATACTTGGTATGATTATACCAAGTTTATCCATTCTAATAGGCGTATAGTGATATCTTAAGGCATTTATATATTTGTTGAGATTGTAGGGCTGGTGATCAAACCTTGGGCTTGCCCTTGCTATAGTTCAGTCTCTACCACTCAGTGTGGTTTTAATTTGCATTTCTCTAATGGTATTTAACATCTTTTCAAGGGTTTATTTAATTGTCTTTGGTGAATATTTCAATTTTTTTGCCCGTTTTTTAAATATTGGATTTTTTTAATATTTATTTTTTAGTTGTAGTTGGACACAATACCTTTATTTCACTTATTTATTTGTATGTGGTGCTGAGGATTGAACCCAGGGTCTCGCATGTGCGAGGCAAGTGCTCTCCCACTGAGCCACAACCCCAGCCCTAAAAATTGGGGTTTTTAAACATTCTCTTCCTTACCTACTTCTTTTCCCTCTTCACCTCACCCTCCCTCTCCTTCTCCTGCTGGGAGAAATTAATATAACAATATTGAGTTTTATGATCCACAAATATGGTTGTTCTTGCTTGATCAGTAGCCTCTTTTTCCCCAATGAAAAAAGACCTTACAGACAAGGAACTAACCCTAGCCCTAATCCTAATCTGGCATTTAGGACATACTGAATGGTATGGTTTGGATACATGACATGTTCCCCAAATATCTCATACATGAGATAATGCAGGGAAGCTTAGAAGTGAAAGGAGTAGATTATGAGACATGTAATCTAATCAGTGGATCAGTCAATTTGAATGGATTAACTGGGTGGCAACTATACAGGTACTAGCAGTGTAGTAACTGTGGCTAGCAGAAGTAGCACAGTGCCAAACACACTGCAAGTATGTTTTGGGGTATTATATTTTCCTCTGATCTCTTGTACCCTTCTTTCTTATTGCCCTAAAACTGAGCAGCTTTCCTCCACCAAGCCTTTCTGCTAGGTTGTTCTGCTTAACCTTGGGTCCAGAACAATGGAGTTGACTGTCCATAGCCTGAACCTCTGAAACTGTGAGCCCAAAGTAAACTTTTCCTCCTCTAAGTTGTTTTGTCAAGTATTTTGGTCAGAGTGACAAAAATGGTGATTAACATGCAATAAACATTTATTGAATAATGAAGAATATCCCTAAGCATAATTGTGTATATCTCTGATTAATTTCTTAGGATTAATTCCTAAGAATATGGAATTGCTAGGTCAAAGGATATGTTCATTTTAGAAGTCTGGTTATCAGGCTGACCCCCAGAATTTATTTTTTGAGGTAGTAGTTTCTTGATGGCTAGCTATCATAAAGCATATATGGTTAGTTGTGAAGCAGTGTTCTAGGTGACATTATTCCCCAAACTGTCTATGGAATTGCATTATAAACCTATAACAAACCTGTAGAAAAGTTTTATATCACAGAAATTTCATGGATCACTTTTTTTTTTTTTTTTTTTTTTTCCTCACAAACAGGGTTTACTGTATTGGGAGATAGATGACCAAAAAAAGTAGATTGTTGTTTTTCCTTTGAAGGAGTCATAGTTTCATTAGAAAGATAGGTTATATAGTTAAAAAGCTGCTAGAGGACAAAATTGAAGATGTGAGAGAAACAGAATGTCTGAGAAAAGCAGGAGGAGGGCAGAAAACTATGTAGCACAAAGGAAAACCTATTCTTTATGTTCACTTTCAGAATGTCTGAAATTCTGAAAATAGTTTCATGATTCTTCAGCTTATAGGGTTTTTGGTTTGACTTAGATCTTCATCTTTGGGTTAATTGAAAAGATGTAAGAAAATAATTCAGTTTGGCATAACTATGTGGACAAAGTTGTAAAGGCAAGAATCAACTTGTAGGGCTGGGGATGTGGCTCAAGCCATAGCACGTTCGCCTGGCATGCGTGCGGCCCGGGGATCGATCCTCAGCACCACATACAAAGATGTTGTGTCCGCCAAAAACTAAAAAATAAATATTAAAAAATTCTCTCTCTCTTTCTCTCTCTCAAAAAAAAAAAAAAAAAAAAAAAAAAGAATCAGCTTGTATTAAGGAACTGTAAAGTAAACTGAATTGACTTTAACAAAGAGGTCCACATGGGGCAATAAAATGACTTGTTTTCATTTGTATAGAGAACTGTTTAATGCAGAATGTGAATTTTGTGGAGAAATTTAGATTTGATCAGGAAGCAATAGAAAAGGTTATATTAGTAGTTAAAATGGTGAAAACAATAAGAGAAAGATTGCCTTGTGAATATTTGTAGGCCACGGAGGAACGGGCAAAGACTAAAAAATCTGGGACACTATTGTAGGAAGCTTCTATTAAAGCCTCTATTAAAATTAAATGTAAAATATTTGAGTTTTGACACTAGAACTTGATGGCTTTAGACATGGAAAAGAATGGTTTAAATCAACAGATAAAGAATCAGCAGAATTAATAATCTGTTACAAATAGGAGTTGGGAATGAGTTATGTACTAAGAAACAAGAGAAAGATAGTGGTAATTAACTTTTTTTTTTATAAGTATTTTTCTAGTTGTAGGTAGACACACAGTATCTTTATTTATTTTTATGTGGTACTGAGGATCGAACCCAATGCCTCATACATGCAAGGCAAGTGCTCTACCACTGAGCCCCAGCCCCAGCCCTGGTAATTAACTTTTTTTAAGGAAGCAGGTAGAAAATCTTTTGTTTCAGGCTAGGGGTGTATCTCAGTGGTAGAGTGCTTGCCTAGCACATGTGAGGCACTGGGTTTGATCCTCAGCACCACATTGAAGTAAATAAATAAAATAAACATTGGGGCTGGGGCTAGGGCTCAGTGGTAGAGCACTTGCCTCACGTGTGAGGCACTGGGTTCCATCCTCAGCACCACATAAATTAATAAATGTGTGTGTGTGTGTGTGTGTGTGTGTGTGTGTGTGTATAAATTCTTATTAAGTAAACATTGGGTCCATCTACAACAAAAAATGAAAAATTTAAAAGAAATTTTTTTGTTTTAATTTAATGAGCTTAATGTGTTCATGTAAGGGAGAAAAAGTATTCTTTTCCTCATCCTTTTTTTTTTGGGGGGGGGTTACCAGGGATTGAACTCAGGGGCATTCGACCACTGAGCCATATGCACAGCCTTATTTTCTATTTTATTTAGAGACAAGGTCTCACTGAGTTGCTTAGCTCCTCGCTTTTGCTGAGACTGGCTTTGAACTTGCCATCTTTCTGCTTTAGCCTTCCGAGCCACCACACCTGACTCCCCATCATTTATTGGTTCATAGTTGAACCCATGAAAGATAGATTATCAAGAAAAAAGCATAAAAATTTATTTTAATGAAAGTTTTACATGACTTGGAAACCTTTAGAAATGAGGATCCAAGAAACAGGGAAGCCCATTTATTCTTATACAGTCATGCAGAGGTACCACTGGAGGAAAAAGGGTATGAACTGAAACTGGTGCCACTTCGCAAGGCCTGTTTGCTCAGATTTTTCTTGGTGTCTCTGTCATACTTTTCTCCAGATATAGAAAGGACCCCTCTGGAATGAGGGCCATTAAAGGAAGGTCAGATAAATCTTTTTAGGGGAGACTGCTTCTGGGGATAATGGTGGTAAAGGACAGAAGAGCTTGCTTATATATAGGGTAGAGTGTCATTAAACCCCATTATTGAGCTTTTGTTGAAGGACTTATGAGTAGAACTTGAGTTATGAGCTAGGAGAGAGGTTTGTAATTAGGGTGTAAATTTGTGTGCCATTCAGATAGAAGTAGTAAATAAAGCTTTGAGAGGGGCAATTTCACTTTTCTACAGAGATGCAGCAATGGACCAGAGACTTCTTAGGATAAGTACGAGAAAGGGAAAAAGTAAGGGAGAGTGAAAAGGAACAGAAGGGAGAGTGAAAAGGAACAGAGATGGGAAGTGATTGTGATATTGTTGATGCTAATACAAAAATTGAATCATTAATTTTTCTTTTTTTTCTAGTATTTATATAGTTTAGTAAACACAGTAAATCCTTGATGAAATTATTCATTTGGCAAGAAAGAAATAATGACATTGTTACTTTATTTTCATAGTTTATAAACCATGAGTCAGTATTCTCATGTGATAGAATTTCTGATGTTAATAAATTTTGCACTGGATTATAAAAATTATTTTGCATCATTTAAAAAAAAGCTTACTTATATTAATTTTAGTTCAAGTTGAGGGAATGTAGTATATTTTATATTCACTGTTCATAAGCTACTTTTGATTACCTAAGATTGTAACTTTGTTTTGGCACTAGGGATTGAACTCCAGGGCACTTAACCACTGTGCTATATCCCCAGCCCTTTTAATTTAAAAAAAAATTTTGAGACAGGGTCTTGCTGAGTTGCTTATTAGGGCCTAGTAAGTTGCTAAGGCTGGCTTTGAACTTTCAATTCTCCTGCCTCAGCCTTTTGAGTCGCTGGGATTACAGATGTGCTCCATAGCTCCTAGCAGTTGTAATATTTTTTGAGGTTTGATTTTTTGAGGTTAAATTCTCCAAATGGATTGTTGTACCTTGTTGTGTCACCTCCTCACTGTGTTCTGGTCTTTTCTATTTTCTAAACTAGTTTTCTTGTATCTCTGTTGTAAGCATATTTTCCAAGATAATTTATATAATTTGAAAACTCTTACCACAAGGTGTCATTGTAACCTATAAAAAGAATTTCCATGTAAACATGTGGAACTCAATTGTACAATTTTTACATTTCCTTGTGTTTTAAAATTTTTTTTCTGTTTTATATTTGTTTTTTATTTTTTAGTTATCTCTTAAGATATAGTGTGTGCTTTGTTAAAGGAAAAAAAATAAAAGTAGCTCATGTTCTTGAATTCTCATATTTTTGCACAAACATATGCTTTCCACCCACAAATTTCTTGAGAGTGTGTTGCTATAGAGATGATTTGTTTGAAGGAAAGAATGAGGAGGAGTAGCAGCAGGTGGACATTTAAGGAACAAACTCCTTATTTTATGTCTTTGTTCCTGACAGAACCAGCTTTAGTTTATCCCTCTGCTTATGAAGTCTCTATGGAAGAAAAGTGGATATTCTAAGTCTTCTACTGTGATGGCATTTACACTTTATTAAGATGTATTTGCAAAGTTGCTGTGTTTTGATTTTTCATTCTTTTATTTTTATTTTTTGTAGTTGTAGATGGACGGAATGGCTTTATTTTATTTATTTTTATGTGGTGCTAAGGATCAAACCCAGTGTCTTACACATGCTAGGCAAGTGCTCTACCAATGAGCTATAACCCCAGCCCTGATTTTTCATTCTTATGGAAGATCAGTGCTTGAAGTAATTGTAATCTTTGAAACATTTCTTCCACTTAACTGGATTCCATTTTTGTGTTTTGTGGTTTTTGGTCTTGATTTCCTGGTTGGCGTTTTAACTAGTAACATTAAGATAGTTTTTGGTTGGGAGAAGGGTATCAATATTTATTAACTCTTGCCTCCAAATACAAGACTATTCCTTCTAGACTGCCTGTTGTGCTACTGACTTAATTCAGGCCCTTATCATTACTTTTCTGGATGTTTGATCTCCTTTTCTCCTCTTGGATAACGTAGTTATTTTTCTGAGTACAAATGTATTCCCACCCTGTATTGTCCTCCTTTCATCCAAGTCTTAAAATCTTTCATTGGCTTCCTAATACCAAAGAACGAACTCTAGTCTTCTGTACATGGCCTTCAAGGCCCTTTGGCTCTCCAGGCTCCCCCTTAGTGGTGGTCTTCCTTTCCATCTCAATGCTTTTGTACTTGATGATTCTTCCTTGCATCTCCTTCTTGGCTTTAGCTTTATCTTTGTGAAGTTTTCCCTGAAAACTTCTATACAATCAGGACTTTCTTTTCTCTTCCCCTATACTATTTGTAAATATATTATAGCATCTTTACTTTAAAACTTACTGAATTTATTTTCTTGAAAAGGTAACGTGAAATGTTAAAAAAATTTTAACAATCCAAAAGTGATTTAATTGTATATTTTCTCTTATCCTTGTTCAGTCAGCAGTTGGTGTTTAACATTTGTAGTGATAATGAAATACCTGAGATAATTATAATGAGAAAAAGTTTACTGTGTCACAGTTTTGGAGGTTCTAGTCCAAGATATAGGCAGACCTATATCTATCACTTTGGGCCTCTGCTGGGTATGCCAGATGATGATAGTGGGGAGCTTATGCTAACCTCATGGCTGGGAAGCAAAAGAGAGAGGAGGGACTGGACCTCACAATCCTTATAGTTGGCATGCCCCCAATTACTTAAGGACTCCCACAAGGCCCCTCTTCCTGTAGGTTCACAGAACCTCCCAGTAGTGCTATACCTTGGAGACCAAGCCTTTAACACATGGATCTGTGGGGGACATTCAGCATCTAAACTGTAGCAACATATATTTTCCACTGACACTGTGTGGACAAAAATTTTCTTTTATGTATATCTGTATTTCTATACCCAGCAGTGTGTCTGATATAATAGGCACAGCCTGTGCTGTGAATATGTGCAGACTTTTCATTGCTGAGGAGAAGTCTGCTTGACTTGATGGTTATGTGTATTTCTTTATATCCCTCAAAGTCATCTTATTGTAATTAGACCACTCAGTAGTATGGTTGAATGTCAATAAGTACCTATTGTTTAATTTTTGCTTTTTAAAAATGTTAAATGATTTTAAAATTAACCTGTCTGGAGGATGAGTTTTTAATATCTCATTTCTGACTGTGAGAAATTTTACAATTTCTTTCTGACAGTTTCTAAAAGATGAAAAGGAGAATGCTTGTGTAAACTGTAGAAAAATAATTTTTTCTTATAAAGTTTTGAGACTAAGGTATATATCTTATGGAAATGAAATTAAATCAGAATTTATTTAAATATCATTTTCAGGATGTGTTGTTGGGTCCATAGACAGTCTTTTGTGTATTAGGAGCCATATGGTAGGTAGCCTTTTCTATTTCAGGAGAAAGATGTGACTGTGAGCAAAACAGACTGCAGCTCACACAAAGGTACTAAGTGCTCATAAGTCTCCATGTTATATGAAATAGAGTCTGTACTAAGAAATGTTAAAATGAATTTGAAGTATGGTGTGGGCAAAAATCATCTTTGCTTTCATTGTTCATAATTTATTACAGCTGAGCATTTGAGATTGACTGGTTACTGTATCCTACTTTATAGAATTCTTTTATGGAAATTAAGCTGGGCAGAGGCAAACTGTAAGATTATAAGAATAGAATAACATTTTAATTCAGAATGCTTTATGGTTGATTGCTAACCACTCTAACACATATCTTCTTCCTTTCTTCTTTCCTTGCCTTCTCTTGTTTTTTTTTTTTTTCTTTCCCCCTGAATCACAATTATGGGCCCTGGCACCTTACCAGGGCTTTGAAGGGTCTGCTCCCAGCTGCACTTCAGGTTTTGGCAGGGTGTCAAGATGTGACTATTTCTTGTACGTAAGACATCCAGGGATGGCCATCCAAAAGCCTGTTGGATGTCTACTGTGGGATTCTCTGGATTTTGAAGAAATTAATTTCTAATATCTTGTTTGTAAGTAAAATAAATGCCTGAGGTAGGCTATCTCTAGATGTCTAATATTGTTTTTAAAGAACAACATTCACTGTAGGGGCATGTAGTATTTAAAACATTGTTTTGAAATGTTAAAAGGCATAGCATGTGCTTTTTAATGAAACCTGTTTTGGAAGCTTTCCATGAGCATCAACAGCTGTGCCTTTTGAATATTTTGAATTACCATACTTTTGGGCAAACATTGTACCAATCATATCTTAAGAAATTCTGCCTGAGAAGAAGAAAAAGTCATATATAGGTCTGTAGAGCTGTGACCAGTCAAAAGAAGTGGTAGGAGGGACATGTGGGTATGATTATGTGATTATAATAGTTACAAAGAAAGGAAGAGGAAGTACTAATCTTTTTTTTTGTGTGTGGGTACCGGGGATTGAACTCAGGGGCACTTGACCACTGGGTCACATCCCCAGCCCTATTTTGTATTTTTTGAGATAGGGTCTCACTAAGTTGCATTGCATCTCGCCATTGCTGAGGCTGGCTTTGAACTCAAGATCTTCCTGTCTCAGCCTCCTGAACCGCTGTGATTACAGGCAGACACCACCACCCCCTGCTGTGCTAATCTTTTTTTTTTTTTTTTTTTTTTAAAGCTGCCTTTCAGATACTAGCCCAATAATTGCTCAGTGATTGAGGCTGACCAAGATGTTTAATTTCTTTTTACTGTTTATGGTGTTGGGAAAACTGGAAATCCATATGCAACAAAATGAAACTGAATCCCTTTCTCTCGCCATGCACAAAAGTTAACTCAAAATGGATCAAGGAGCTTGATATCAAATCAGAGACTCTGCGTCTGATAGAAGAAAAAGTTGGCTCCGATCTACATATTGTGGGGTCGGGCTCCAAATTCCTTAATAGGACACCCATAGCACAAGAGTTAATAACAAGAATCAACAAATGGGACTTACTTAAACTAAAAAGTTTTTTCTCAGCAAGAGAAACAATAAGAGAGGTAAATAGGGAGCCTACATCATGGGAACAAATTTTTACTCCTCACACTTCAGATAGAGCCCTAATATCCAGAGTATACAAAGAACTCAAAAAATTAGACAATAATATAACAAATAACCCAATTAACAAATGGGCCAAGGACCTGAACAGACACTTCTCAGAGGAGGACATACAATCAATCAACAAGTACTTGAATTATGAGTTGAACTTTAAAAAATTAGCATTATGCCTATTTGTGTGATAAACTCTACACAGTAGGAATTGTTTCTTTTGTGTATTTTGAGTGTCTAAGACATGTCTTAGATGCCTTGTAACTGATAGCTAGCTATATATTGACTAGTTGAAATTAGAGAAGACTGACTATGTGGCACTTTAAATTGTGGCACAAATTTTGAATTTGGGTAAAATTTTTTATGAATAAATAGAAGAGAAAGCTAGTAATCTAAGGTTTGTATAAAAAATACTGTGCTTAAAAAAAAACAAAATTTTAATCTCTCAGTTTTAGACATTCGACATTTGAAATCATGTTGTTGGCAGGGACATATTTATTCCAACTGCTCTAGAGAAGAATCTTTTTGTTGCGTTTTCCAGCTTCTTGTGACTCCAGGCATTTCTTGTTTGATGACTGCCTTCTCCTTTTCAATCTCAAAATGGCCCCTCCTTCTCTCTCCCTTGGTTACTTCTGTTTACATTTATGGCCCACCCCTATTATCTAGGGAAAGCTCAGCCTCTTATGTTTGGGAAGTGATGTGTTTTTTTTTTCGGGGGGGGAAGGGGGGCTAACATTTGGCTCCCTACAGTCTGGAAGCCTTGGCTTCTAAATAAAGATGAGCAAAATGAATCGATGTTAATATGGCCATAGAATGGTGATCATTTTATTTGTTCTGTTGACATTTTTGAGCTCAATACATGCTTGTAGTTGTTTCAGGCGTTGGGATTATAAAGATGAGTAGATATATGTTAATATGGAGGGAGTTGTACTAAATGCATTACATATACTTATAAAATGTAAGAAGATGAAAATTGGACTCCAAGGCACATGCCTGTAATTCCAGTGGCTCAGGAAGCTGAGGCAGGAGGATCAAAAGTTCAAAGGCAGTCTCAACAATTTCAAGGCCTAAGCAACTTGGCAAGACCCTGTCTCAAAATAAATAAATATTTTTTAAAAAAGAGATGGCTGGGGATGTGGTTCAGTGATTAAGCACCTCTGGGTTCAATCCCTGGTACTAAAAAAAAAAAAAAAAAAAGAAAGAAAGAAAGAAAATTATATATGTTTGAGTGAATCTGTCCTTCATGGAGGAATGGAGGAAGCAAGGCATTATAGAATAGTGATTTTTTTTTTTTTTTTTGGAGATGGAGTCTTGCAATATTACCTAGGCTGGTCTCGAACTCCTGAACTCAGGTGATTTTCCTGCCTCAGCTAGCTAGCAGTGGTTAGTGCATTGAGAAATTTTAAACTCTTTGGTCCTAATATATAAATAGCTTTCTTCCATTTTACAATTCACAAACTAAATACTCTTTACTCTGATAGTTCTTAAAGCAAAGTTCCTTTCTAGATTAAGAGCTGTGATTGACTATTCAATATGCAAAGATGTATTTAGGGAATATGCAGATTAAAATTATGAGGTCTGGGGTTATGGCTCAGCAGTAGAGTGCTTGTCTAGCATGCCTGTAGCACTGGGTTCAATCCTCAGCACCACATAGAAATAAATAAATAAATAAAATAAAGGTGTCCATCTACAACTAAAAACAAACAAAAACAAACCTACAATGAGATACAATTATATACTCTTGAAATGGCTAAAAATCAGACTTGCAGCACCAATTGTTGGCAAAAATGTGAATCAAGGGCTGGGATTGTAGCTCAGTGGTGGAGTGCTTGCCTAGGCACTGGGTTCAATCTTAGCACCACATAAAATAATTAAAAGTATTGTGACCATCTACAACTAAAAATATTTAAAAAATGTAAATCAACTATAACTCATATTTTGTTGGTTAGAATGGAAACTGGTACAGGCATTTTGGAAAAATAATTGTCAACTTTTTTTAGTATAAATTTAAACATATACCATAACCTGAAATTCCACATTTACTTATTCACTACTCCTCCCAAACTGAAAACATTTCCACAGAATCTCTTGTACAAGAATGTTCAGGGGCTGCAGGATTGTGGCTCAGCGGTAGAGTGCTCATCTAGCATGTGTGAGGCCCTGGGTTCAATCCTTAGCACCACATAAAAATAAATAAGTAAAATAAAGATGATATTTTAAAAAAAGAATGTTCATAATGTCTGTATTGATTATAACTAGTAATAAATAAATATCCATGAGCAGGAAAATAGATTAAAAAGAGTAGTATATTTCTGCAGTAATACACAAAACTAACAGAGAACAAAGGGGAACTTTCTAAGGTGATGAAATGTTTTTTATCCTGATGAAATTGAGGCTTTCTTGGGTTCTTCGTTAGTGAACTCAGGGAATTGAATAGTTAAAATTTGTGCATTTCATTTTATGCAGATTTTACCTTAGAAGGGACTGGAAACAAATGAACTGAAGAGAACTGATAGGATAAATGACTTTTTTTCTTAATGTCACTATAAATCCATTTAATGTCTGAAACTGTGAAAGCCATACAACCATGAGAAAAGCTAAGATACACGAGATTTGTAGGAAGAATAATGAAAAAGACCAGAGACCTTGATGATGACCCCAATTTTTAAATCACTATGTCTCCCCAGTCCTGATTTTTCTTGGAATTATAATACACATACAGAAAAGTACACAAAAATGATACGCTTGGGCTGGGGTTGTGGCTCAGCGGTAGAACGCTCGCTTCGCACATGTGAGACCCTGGGTTCGATCCTCAGCACCACACACAAAAAAATAAAAATAAACAAAATGATACACTTGAGTAATTTATAAAGCGAATTACAAAGCATACTTCCATGGAGGGTGGCGGGGGGACAACAAAAGTCAAGAAGTAGAACATTGGCAGCCTTTCTCAGGCAATAATTTCCTGCCATTAATGAAAATCACTTATCAGGCAGAGGTACCTTGGTTCTTGTCGTCGTCTTCATAGTAAGATTTCAATTGGGAGACACAGATCAAATAGAGTAAACAGGCACAAAAAGTTTATTTAACAGAAGTTTGTGAAAGTACACCCTAGAAAACATGGAGTGGGCTGTATCTTCTGTGTTGTGGGCTTTTATGTCCTATTTGTGAACTTCCCACACTGTGAATTTTTCATTTGGTGTGGTTACAGCCATTTCCTGCCTAATTTAGTGCACTTGTGCCAATTTTGCCATGTTGGAAAATTTACTAGCATGGATTATACTCAGTTTTTTCTTATTGACAGGGAACTGTCAAGAAGTTGATCCCTGGGCTGTATATCAGCCTGCCAGGTAGCACCTAGGTGTAAAGCCTGAATTTCCTACTCATAGCAGTTTTGCAGTCTAAACATACTTAAGCTGAACCCCTAATACTGGAATTTTACACCTTTTAAATTTTATATGTTTGGAGTAATTTAGTATTCTTTTATGTTTGGGGTTCTTTCAGTTCGATGTGTTTGATGGTCTATATAGAGAATATCTGCAGCTTATTTTCACTGTGACATAGTCCAGTTCTATCATACCACTGTTTCTTCAAGTGTTGATGAACATGTTTCTAGGTTCCACTTGAAAGAAACAATACTGCAATGAACAGTACCATACAAATCTTTTGGTGTACTTGTAGTTCAGTTGGGTATATTCTAAGGAGAGGAATTGCTGAGTCATAATACATGCATTTCTTTAACTGGGTAGATAATGCTAGTTTTTTCCAAAGTAGATATGCTAATTTACAATCTGTTGCTTCTTATCTTCTCCAAACTTTCTATTATCAGTCTTTGTTTTTCTCATCATAATTTTTATTTTCTAAAGAGTTCTTCCACATTAGTAAGTGAAAAGGCAGTAGAAAAAAATGGAGCAAAAGGCTCAAATAGACATTTTGCAAAGGAGGGTATCTAAATGGCCAGTAAACAAAGAGAAAGTGGTCAAGCTCATTATTTATCAGGGAATTGCCTTTCAGTCTTTTGAATATACTCTTTTCTTGCCCAGGGTTATTGAAGATTTTGTCCCATATTCTAGTAACATTCTGTTGCTTTTCACATTTAGATTTATTTAGCTTTCCTCTTGGCCCCTGTTAACTAACAGTTTATTTTCTCTTCAGTATATTTACCTAATCTGGATATTTCATAACTGGAATTATACTCTGATGACAGGAATTTTATTTAGCTCTAAAGGTTCGTGAGCATCAGTTCCTTTTTTTTTTTTTTTTTTTTTTTTTTTTTGCAGTGCTGGGGATTGAATCCAGAGAGCATCATCACACATGCTAGATAAATGCTCTAACCCTGAACTACATTCCCCACTTATCCCTATCCTTTATAAAATTTTGAGATAGCCTTCTTGTAATCCTCTTGTTTCAGCCTCCTGAGCCACTAGGTTTACAGGTGTGCGCCACCATGTCTCTCTTTTTTCATTGAATAAAAATGTTTATTCACGGTATGATTTGTGGTTTTCTGTTGAAACCTGCAAGTGTGGGCTATTGTGTTATAAAATAGTTGAACTAATTAAGCTTTCTGTTTTAATGGGGGTTTTCACCCTGCTCTGGCAGGGGAAAAGGAGAAATGCTACCTCATTATTATCAGATGGGATAGAAGTCCAGGTTTCCCAACTGGCCCCTGTTGACACCTAAGTTGGGGGGTGTTTTCATCATTTTTCTGGGTAATTGGAGCTCTGGTTGCCTATTGTGATCTCCCTCCACTCATGCCCTGATGAAGGTAGACTTATTGTCACTGAGATAATGGTGCCTGTCTTAACTTTCCACTTCTGTGGCCGTACTTGTGCAGGTTGAAAGGTAGGTGCTCTTTCTTACTTCTAGTGGGGTCGAAAGTTCAGGTTTCTGGTGTGTCCTTTGCTGACATTGCAGGTACATGGCACTTCATAGTGCTCAGTGAACGTGAAAGTCCTCACTGTCTACTTGGTCCTCTTGTACACTTCCCTCCAGATTATTGGGATACTTTGTTGTAGCCTGGCAGGGATCAAGGCCTGGCCTCCTTACTTGGTCTTTGCTTCTGCAAATAGGGGTAGAGCTGTGTAGTTTTCTCTTCTTTTTCTGTAGTACTGGACAGAGTAGAATGTAGTTGTCTAAATTTTTTTTCTATCTTGCTACAAGGCTTCCCCTTCCTTGTACCTCTAACCAGAGAGCAAAGTTTATTTGTTTTTTCCTGAATACCAGCTTCTTTAGCTCCAAGTTGAGATACGTGGGAAATGAAGTCTATGGATCTGAGCACTGTGTTTATTCTTACACCGTGAGGTCTTCAGCTGGACTGCCTGTCCATTTGATACTCTTCTTATGTAAATATATAAGCATATATTTAATGCCCAGGACTTTGGGTTGTATTATTGGGTGAAATAGGGAAATACACAAATAACTACTCTATTTTCCTAGAAGCTGAAGTCTTTAAGTTTTAATATGTAATATCAATTTTCATTTAGTTGTGGATATTTTCTACTTTCTCTTGGGACCTTTTCTTCAATTCACATTTAGAAATGTATTGTTTACTTTGTAAAGATACATAGCTTTTTAGTTATCTTTATGTATTGAGTTTTGGTTTAGTTGCATTGTAGTTAGTGAACACATTCTGTACAATTCTTTTTTTTTAAACACTTATTTTTTATTTATTCATTTTTATGTGGTGCTGAGAATTGAACCCCGGGCCTTGCATGTGCTAGGCAAGTGCTCTACCACTGAACCACAACCCCAGCCCCCACATTCTGTACAATTCTGATCTTTTAATAGTTATTGAAGATTTTAAGATCCAGCTTGTGTTCCTTATTTATAGTGTTGTATATATGCTTCTGAGGAATGTATATTGTAGTTATTTGGTACAGTTTCTTATATGCCATTTAGTCAAGATGGTTAATTGCATTGTTTAAATTGTATGTGTACTTACTGTTTTATCTTATTTGCTTATTATATTAGCTAGCAAGAGTAGTGGCTAGATTCTCACCCTATACTTGTGAATTTATTGTAGTTCAAACAATGTATATAGTTAGTGGCTGTACTAAGTGTATGTAAATTTAAAATTGTCAATTCTTTCTGGTGCATTAAACCTTTATTATTAAAACGACTTTTGTCGCCTTTAGTAGTGTTTTTTTTTTTTTTTTGCCTTAAAATCTTTTATCTGATGCTAATATAGCTCTACCATCTGTCTTTTGATTAGTGTTTACGGTATCTTTTTCCTTGAACCCTTCCTTACCCTTTATGTCTTAAGTATAAAAAACTCTTAAAAAAGAGTATATATTGGGGCTGGGGTTATGGCTCAGCGGTAGCACACTTGCCTGGCATGTGTGAGGCATTGGGTTCGATTCTTAGTACCACATATAAATAAGGTAAAATTCTATCAACAACTAAAAAAAAATTTTAAAAACAGTATATATTATCAAGCTTTGTTTTTTCCTTTAAATTTATCTTTTATTTGAGGCATTTATTCTGTGTATATTAATGCAATTACTGATGTTTGTTTAAATCTACTGTATTACTGTGTCTTATTTTCCTGTTGTTTTAAGTTCCTTCTTGTTATGGTTTAGATATAAGTTGTATCCCAAAAGCTCAATTCAAGAAAGTTCAGAGGTGAAATGATTGGGTTATGAGAGCCTTAATCTAATCAGTGCATTAATACACTGTTAGGGATTAACTGGGCAGTAACTGTAGGCATGTAGGATGTGGCTGGAGGAGATAGGTCACTGGGGTTGTGGCTTTTGGGTATATATTTTATTTTGTCCCTGGTGAGCAGAATGCTTTCTCTGCTTCCTGATTGTCAGGTCCTGAGCTGCCTTCCTTTGCCATATCTTTCTGCCATGATGTTTTGCATCACCTCTGTCTGACCCAGAGCAATGGAGCCAGTTGTCTGTGGACTGAGACCTCTGAAACTGTGAGCCCCAGATACACTTTACCTCCTATAAAATTGTTATTGTCAGGTGTTTTGGTCACAGCAGCGAAAAAGCTGACTAAAATTATATTTCTTCCTTCTTGTTTTAGATCATTGGTTCTCAACAGAGGGTGGGGATGATAGGTCACTTATGGTAACATGTGGAAACATTTTGACTTTCACAACAACTAGGGAGAGTGGTGCTACAGGCATCTTGTTGAATATCTTAGGATGCACAAGACAGCCCTACAGCAAAGAATTATATTCTTTAAAATGCCAATTGTGCTGAGATTGAGAAACCTGACTTAGAGTGCTTGATTAATTCTAGTTTTCCCTAACCTTTAGCATGTTTAATGGTTATCCTAGAGAAGGATTTGGCAGATGTTTATTATTAAGAATAAAAAGATAGTAAATATTTTAGACACTAGATCATCTGTAGTTCCTGTCATGTACTCTTTTTTTTCCCCTTCTTTCTAACTCTCCCTTTTAATAGACATTATTTTTTAAAGCAGTTTTAGCTTCACAATAAAATTGAATGGAAAATACAAATAATTCCTGTATAACCTGTCTCTACATATGCACAGCTTCCCCTGATATCAGTATTCTACACTAGAGTATTACATTGGTGTTATAGTTTGAATCTGGAATGTCCCCTAAAAACTTTTGTGTTGAAGGTTTGGTCTCCAGTTACTCTTTTTCCCTTTCTCCCTCCCTTATTTTTACCCCCCACCCCCACCCCCACCCCCGCTTTTCTGGCTGCCATGGGGTAAGCAGCTTTTTTCTGCCATGCCCTTCTGCCATGATGTCCTGCCTTACCATAAGCCCAGAAACAATGGAGCTAAGTGACCATGGACTGAAACTGTGAGCCAAAAAAAACCTTTCTTCCTTTTAGATTCATTTTTCTTGAGTTTATTGTCACAACAATGGAATGCTAACAAACACAATTGGTTATAATTGGTAGGATTAGATTGACATTATTATTAACCAAAGTTCATAATTTACATTAGGGTTCACTTTTGGTGTCATGTGTGCTGTGGGTTTCAACAATCGTGTTTAGGCATGTATCTGCCATTATGTCATACAGTATAGTTTCACTACCCTAAAAATCCTTTGTGCTCCACCAATTTATCCTTCCTTTCCTCCCTCCCTCTCTTATAACTTCTGATTTTTAAAAATTGTTTCTGTAGTTTTCTTTTTTTAAGAATATCATATAGTTCGACTCTTACTATATGTAGCTTTTCAGACTGGCTTTCTTACTTAGTAATATGCATTTAAGGTTCCTCCATGTCTATTCATGAATCTATAGTTTATACCTTTTTAGTGCTGAATATTTTATTGCATGGATGCACCATAGTTTATCAGTTCACCTATAGAGGGACAAAAACTTCCCAGTTTTTGCAGTTAAACTGAATATTTTATTGCATGGATGCACCATAGTTTTTCAATTCACCTATAGAGGGACAAAAACTTCCCAGTTTTTGTAGTTAGAATTAAAGTTGTTATAAAATTGTATGCAGGTTTTCATGTGTATATATGTTTTCAGTTCATATCAGTTCATTCAGCCTAAATTCCTAGGAACATGATTGCTAGGTCTTGTAATATAAGTGTTTAATTTTGTAAGAAACTTACAAACTGTCTTCCAAAGTGACTGTTACCATTTTACATTTTCAATAGTAATGAACAAATTCCTCTTGCTCTGCATCTTTTTTTTTAAATAATGTTTTTTAATTGTAGATGGACACAATATCTTTATTTTATTTGTTTTTATTTTTAGGTAGTGCCAGGGATCAAACCCAGTGCCTCATGCATGCTAGGCAAGCACTCTACTAATGAGCCACAACCCCGGCCCCTTGCTCCACATCTTCATCAACATTTGGTGTTGTCAGTGTTTTCAATTTTTCCCATTCTAAGAGCTTTGTAGTAGTGTTAGTTTACAATTCTCTAATGACATATAATGTTGAGCGTATTTTTCAAACTATGATTATTTACCACCTGCATTTGTTCTTTGGTGAAGTTTTGGTTCAGGTCTTGCCCATTTTAAAATTTTGAAAAAAAATTCATTTATTATTTTTTATTTCTTACGTTTTCTAGGGATTGAATCCAGGGGCACTCTGCCGCTGAGCTACATTCCCACCTCTTTTTATTTTTTATTCTGTGACAGAGTCTTGCTAAGTTGCTGAGACTGACTTTGAATTTACAATCCTCCTGCCTTAGCCTCCCAAGTTACTGGGATTACAGGTGCGTTCCACCAAACCTGGGGAGTTTTTAATTTTCTTCAGTGTTGAATTTTACGAATTCTTTGTTTATTTTGGATAATAGTCCTTTATCAGATGTATCTTTTGCAAATAATTTCCCCTAGTCTGTGGCTTGTCTTATTTTCTTGGTTGTACCTTTCACAGAGCAAAAGTTTTTCACTTTCATGGATCATGTGAATCTGTTTCTGGATTCTTACCTGTTCCTTTGATCTATATGGGATGAACTGACATCTTAATAACATTGAGTCTTCCTATCCACGAACATGGAATATCTCCATTTATTTACTTCTGATTTCTTTCATCAGAATTTTATATATATGTTTGTGTGTGTGTGTGTGTGTGTGTGTGTGTGTGTGTATAAATGGTTTGTTTTTAATTTCAAATTCTGTTGTTCATTTTTGATATATAGGAAAGTGATTGATTGACTTCTGTATATTAACCTTGAATACCGCAGTTGTGCTGTAATACTTATTAGTTGCAGGAGTTTTCTTCTTTTGTCTTTTTCTTCACTTATTTATTTTTGTCATTTTTCTTCAGATTTTCTATATGGAAGATGATGTCATCTGTGAAAAATACACTCACATTTCATTCTTCCTCATCTCTGTGCGTTTTATTGCTTATTGTATTAGCTAGGACTTCCAGAATGATGTAGAAAAGCAGTAATGAGGGAGGATATTCTTACCTTATTTCTGATATTAGTGGGGAAGCTTTGAGTGTCTCACTTGTTAAATGATAGCTGTAGGTTTTTTGGTAATTGTTATTTATCATGTTGAGAAAGTTCTCCTCTATTCCTACTTTACTGTTGATTTTTATTACATGTAGATATTGGATTTTGTCACATACTTTTTGTGTGTTTGATATGATCACATGAGTTAATCTGTTGATGTAATGGATTGCATTAATTGATTTTTAAATGTGGAACTGACTTTGCATACCTGGGATAAATCCTGCTTAGTTGTGGTGAATAATTTTTTTTATACATTATTGGGTTTGGTTTACTACTATTTTGTTAAGAATTTTTTGTGTTTGTTTTCATGAGTGATACTGGTCTATAGATTTCTTGTACTTTTTCCTGATTTTGGTGTTAGGGTGATACTGCTCTTGTAGAATGAGTTCAGAAGCATTCCCTCTTCTATATTCTAAAAAGGATAATGGAGTTGGTATAATTCCTTCCAAAATCTTTGGTAAATTTATTGACAAGCCCATCTGGGCTTGGTGCTTTCTGTTTTAAATGGTTATTAATTATTGCTCAGTTTCTTTAACATAAATAGACTTAGTTTGTCTATTTTTTCTTCTTTAAGTTTTTGCATATTGTCTTTGAAATAAATGGTCCATTGTATTTAATTACTAAATTTGTATTCATGGAATTATTCATTGTATTTCTTTCTTTTTTTTTTTTTAAGAGGTTTTTGGGGGCCCTGGGTGGAATGTTATGGTTTGAATTATGTGATGTCTCCCTAAAGTTCATGTGTAAGTTGATGCAAGAATGTTCAGAGGTTAGGTGATTTGGTTATGAGAGCTCTAACCTAATTCATGAGGTTAGGTTGCTCATGGATTAACCGGGTAGGTAACCGTAGGCAGGTAGGGTGTGACTGGAAGAAGTAGGTCAGTGTGGATGTGCCTTTTAGGTTTTATATTTTGTCCCTGGTGCCTAGAGCTGTCTCTGCTGCCTGCCTGCCATGTCCTGAGCAGCTTTCCTCCACCACACCCTTATGTCATGGTGTTCTGCCTTACCTTTGCCCAGGAGCTATGGAATCATTCTACCATTGATTGAACCTCTAAAACCATGAGCCAAAATAAACCCTTCCTCCTTTTAAGAAAACCAAACCAAACCAAAATTATGGAATTTGTAGTGATGTCTCCTCTAATTTCTAACATTAATAATTTGTGTTCTTTCCTTTTTTCTTAGCCAAGCTAGAATTCTATCTTTTTGAAGAATCAGCTCCAGGTTTCATTGATTTTTTTTTTTCTCTGTTGACTTCCTTTTCTCAGTTTATAAAGTAATTTTCATCATTTTTCTTTTGTATTTGATGTTAATATGCTTTTCTTTTGTTCTTAGACTTTGCTTTTCTTTTTCTAGCTTCCTAAGATAGAGACTTAGATGATTAATTTTGGTTATTTTATTCAAATTTAAATTCCTCTCTTAAACGCTGCTTTCACTGCATCCCACAAATTTGATAAGTTGTATAATCATTTAGTTAAAATACTTTAAAATATCTCTTGTAATTTTTTCTTTGACCTGTGTGTTATTTAGAAGCATATTGCTTAATCTCCAATTATTTTCAGATTTCCAGGTATCTTTTTTGTTGTTGATGGTTAGAATAATTCCATTGTGTTCTTAGAATCAATACTGTATGATTACCATTTTTAAAAAATTGTGTTCTATAGCCTAGAATGTGTTCTGTTTCAGTGAATGTTCCATGTATGCTTGAGAAGAATATATCTTCCATTGTTGTTGGAGAAATAGTCTGTAAATGTCCATTTTATAAGTTGGATGGTGGTATTGTTTAATTTCACTGAGTAATTGCAGATATTTTGCCTAATGAATTTGTCCATTTCTTTTCTTTTTTTTTTAAAGATAGTGTTTTTAATTTTGTTTTTTTAGTTGTAGATGGACATAATATCGAACCCAGTGCCTCACAGTGCAAGGCAGGTGCTCCACCTCTGAGCCACAACCCTAGCCCCAAATTTGTTCATTTCTAACTGTTATTGTTGAAGTGTAAAACTATTAATAGTGGATTAATCTATTCATCCTTTCAACTCTGTCAGTTTTTGCCTCGTGATGCTATGTTGTTAGGCAGTATTTCTCTTATCCCTAAGACTTTCCTTGCTCTGAAGTATTTTCTGTTCAAAAAAAATATATATTTTTTTAAGTACTGGAGATTGAACCCAGGGTCTTATCCATGCTAGGCAAGTGCTCTATCACTGAATCTCCAGCCCTTTTTATATTTTATTTTTGAGAAAGGGTTTGGCTAAATTACCTAGGTTGGCCTTGAATTTGTGATCCTTCTGCCTTAGCCTCTTGAGTGACTGGGGTTATAGACATGTGTCATTGCACTCAGCTCAAAATTGTCTAAATTGGCTTGTGTTGCTATAAGAAAAATATTATATAGACTAGGTGGCTTATAAACAAGAGAGATTTATTTCTCATTGTTCTGAAGGCTGGGAAGTCTAAGATTAAGATTTTGGCAAACCTTGATGGTGAGTGTCTGGTGAGTGCCTATCTACTAGTTCATAAGTAGTTATATTTTTTTATTGTCTTCTCATATAGCAGGAGGGCCAGGGGAGCTTTCTTAGGACTCTTTCATAAGGGCAGTAATCCTGTAATGAAGTTTCAGTCCCCATGACCTAATCACCCCCACATACCTCACCGTCTAATAGTGTTATTTTGATGCTAAGCCTTCAGCATATAAACTTGGGAGGTATATAGGTGATTAGCCCATTGCTTTCTTCCTTTCCTTTTTCTTCCCTTTTCTTCCGTTTCTTTCCCTTCACCCAGGGGCTTACACATGCCAGGCAAGGATTCCTCAGTCCTTTATAAAATTTCATTTTGGTACAGGGTCTTGCTGAGTTGCCTAGGCTGGCCCCAAACTCAGGATCCTCCTGCTTCAACTTCCTGAGTATCTGGGATTACAGGCATGCACAACCAAGTCTGACTGCTGCTGATATATCTTTGTCTATTTAGTTTTAGTACATATGTGTCTTTATATTTAAAGTGGGTTTCCTGTAGACGGCATGTACTTAGTTGGGTCCTATTATCATTATTATTACTTTGTTTTTCTTAGTGTTTTACAGTTTTACATGATTGTAGGGTTCACTTTGACATTCACGAATGTATATAACATAATTTGCTCCATTTCAATCCCCAGTACTGCACTTGACCCCCATTCCTCTAATTTATTGTTCTTCCTTTTTATTTAGTTTTTAAATTGGTAAATAAAAGTGGAATTAATTTTGATATAGTCATACAGGCACATAGAATAATTTGGGTTAGTTTCATTCTACAGTTGCAGTTAGTTTCTCCCCTTTGCCATCCTTCTTTGCTTCCCACAACCTCCTTCCTCCACTCCAGTTTTCCTGTATATTTTCATGAGATTTCTCCCCCCTTTAAAAAAAAATCCTAATTTCTCTCTAGCTTTTACACATGAGAAAACATTCTACACTTGACTTTCTGAGCCTGTCTTATTTCACTTAGCGTGATGTTCTCCACTTGAATCCATTTATCAGAAAATGACATAATTTCATTCTTCATGATTGAGTAAAATTGCACCACCTTTTCTTTATCCATTCATCTATTCACAAGCATCTAGGCTGGTTCTATAACTTGGCTTTTATGAATAGCTATAAACATTGGTATGCACGTATCACTATAGTGTGCCGATATTAGTTCTTTTGGAAAATACTAAGGAGTGGGATAGCTAGGTCTTGTGTTTGCTCCACTCTGCAATCTCTTTCTTTAATTTAGTATATTGAGACCATTGACATTTAAAGCAATTATTGACATAGCTGAATTAATGTTGCCACATTTGCCACCGTTTTCAGTTGGTTGTCCTTATACTTTGTTAGTGTTTTTCTTCTACTTCATGCCTATACATATATGCTGTGTGTGTTTATAGGCTTATACTCACACACAACACACACATACAACCATGATACAAAAGACAGGAGGAATAAGGATTATTTTGTTAAGGTACTTATGTAGTATAGTAAGTGACAACAATGATAAAAGGCAAAAGAGGCAAGAATTCAAATTATTTTGTTGGTAAGGTCCTTATGTTATATACTTTTATAAGTTGTAGTTAGAAGGGAAGTGTTCTGTAAGTTGTATGATTAGGTCTTGGTCTTTTGGGGAACCTTTGCTCCTTGACTGTGAACTTTATTAGTGACTTTCAATTTGCACATACTCGTCCTTAAGTGAGAGAGGCTAATAAGAAGATGCTAGGTTTGAGAATTTCTGCTTCTGCAGGTTACTTAGGTTCTGTTAAAACCATAGCAGATCAGGCTCTAGTTAAACAGTATCTCTTGAGGGAAGAAATAATGTTAAGATCAGAATGTTCTAAAGATTTCAAATAGTTATATTTCCCTTCCCTTTTCTATGAGGAGGCTTTTCTCTGTTATTCATTGTGAGAACCTGGTTAGCTTCAGGAAATAAAATTTTAAAAAGTGTGGGATCACGTGTAACTGGCTACCTGTGTAGTTTTTAACTCTTGAGAATTGACTACAGTGACCTTTCAGCATTTGGTCAGTTATAGTTTAGATTTTCCTACCCCTGCCTGGGAAGATTTCAGCTTGTGTGTTTCTGCTTTGATACGTTGTTGTGATTTTCTATATTAGCCTGTCAGTCTCTCCAGTTTGGGAGGTATTAGTTTGTCTTGTGACCTCATCTCTTTTTGGATCTAAGAGAGTTGTTGCCAGGCACAGTGGCACATGCCTATAAACCCAGAGGTAGGGGAGGCTTAGGCAGGAGGACTGCAAGTTCAAAGCCAGCCTCAGCAAGTTAGGCCCTAAAGCAACCTAGTGAGGCCCTGTCTCAAAATAATAACTATAAAAAAAAGGGCTGGGGATGTGGCTCAGTGATAAAGTACTTCTGGGTTTGATTCCTGGTCCAAAAATTAATAAAAATTAATAAAAAATTAATAAAATTAATTAATAAAAACAGATGAGTTGTTGATTTTTCAGTTTGCTCAGTTTTCTTTTTGGATGGGGTGGCAATCTTTAAGCCTCCTCTTACATGCAGACTGAAACTAGAAATTGGAGAATTTTTTTTTTTTTTTTTTTTAAATCAAGAATGGGTGATATGAGGGCTGGAGTTGTGGCTCAGTGGTAGAGCACTCACCTAGCATGTGTGAAGCCCTAGGTTCTATCTTTAGCACCACATGAAAAATAAAGGTACTATGTTCATCTATAACTAAAAAAAAAAAAAAAAAAAAAAGAAAGAAAGAAAGAAAGGGTGATATGCCCTTTCCCCTTACTGGCAGCATGGAGACTATACAACGCCTAGAGGTAATGTAAAAGATGTAAGTTTGTGGGAGTTTTTCAGAGCTCTAGCAGCATTCCTTAAAAGGTCCAGGAAGTTGAAAATCTCTGAAAGGGTGGATGTGGTCAAGCAAGCCAAGCATAAAGAGCTTGTACCCTTTGGTGAGAACTTGTTCTGCTTGTGAACTGCTTTCATGGTGGAGCACCTGTATCCCCACGGGATCTGTGAGAGATATCAGAGAAATGGTATCATGCCCAACTTCGTCAGCAAAGTCTTTGAGAGTGCAGCTGGCTAGGTCCTCCAAGCTCTTGGGAGACTGAAAATGGTAGAAAAAGACCAAGATGGGGTTGCAAACTGACACTCCAGAAACAGATCTGCACAAAATAACCAGATAGGTGACAGCGACCAACAAGAATCATTAGAACAAATCATGTTGGATTTTTTAAAAAGCAATCTGAGGCCTAGTCTAATATCTTTCTTCATAATTGCCCTTACTCCTAAGAGGCAGGTCTTTAAGTTTCTAGCCCAAACAAATGGTGTTTACCAGGGCTTTCCCACTCATTGCTGTTTCTTGGTGTTTGTTTGAATTTGAAGGCTGTCAGAAGTTATTCACTTTCCTATTTACCTGCTTTGGATCTGGCAGGTGCCTCCAAATACCAAACCAGTTTCATTTTTTTTTGTATCTTCATTCTTTCCTGGCCCATCTCAGTAAATATTTACTCTTGTTTTCCAGTACCTGCAAGCAGATGTGTAAAATATATATTCAGCTTTTCTTATTGTCCTGAGTGGGAGACTTAATTCAAATTGCCTAATCCTCTGTTGTTAGAAGATTTTCTCTAGATTTTTTGGTATGAGAGAGAATACATTTTTCATAGTATTCAAGATAATTGAGTTAATTTTTTTTGTGTTGTCTGTTGAAAACCTCCTTTTAATTAGTATAGAAAATAGTTATTTCTTTATAACCCTGAATATAGAATGGCTGAACTACTTTTCAAAGCCAGAAAAAGAATTTTCTTTGAGACTGTTTTATCTATGACTCTAGATATCTATTTGGAGGACTAATGTAAATATTTCCCAAGATTATCGTTGAGTAATTGATGAATACCCAAACTGGAGAACTGAAAATGTTGTATGTAGTTTTTTGTACACAATATTTAACAGGTTCAGAATTCTAACTTAGGTAAGATTTGCACAAATATGCGAATAGTTTTCTGTAATTCTTAAGTATCCATAGAAGACAAAATTTGGAAATAGTCTGTTGGCAAATATAGTCCAGGGCCTCATACCTTTTGAATCAGAAAGTTCTTTCCATGTACCTGTTACATTTAAAGCTATTCATATTTAGTCATCCTAGAAATAGAGAACAGTTAATGACTATAGCCCATGTTTCGTCTATTGTTATAGAGTAGTGTTCACAACCCCCCAAAAATATGCTTAAACAAAAGTATGATGTGAATATTTGTTCTGGGGTAGTAAATGGGCCCTTTTATTTTTGGCCCTGGATATTTTTGGCAGATGGTAGCAAATGAGACTGAAGGTGGATTGGGGCTAATTGTGTAGGACCCTAATAGGTTAGAATGTTTTGACTTTGTCTCAGGAGCTTTTGAGTGAGAGTGAGGAGGCAAATAAAATTTTTGTATATTAACTTAGTAATACTTTGTCATTTAGTCTGGAGAAGAAAAATATACTGAAAGCAGGGATTATAAAAAGTTCCTAATAGTCAATAGTGATGGTGTACATTTGTGATCCCAGCTGTTCTGGAGGCTGAGGCAGGAGGATCACAAATTCAAGGCCAGCCTGGGCAAGACCCTGTCTCAAAATGAAATTTTAAAAAGGACAGTGGTAAATGCTTGCTTAGTTTGTGAGAGGCCCTGGGTTCAATCCCCAATACTGTAAAACAAACAAAGCTGTAGTAACTGTGTAAGGTAAGAAAAGTCTGATTTTTTTATAGTAAAAAGGAATGACAAGAAAGGGGTGCACTTTGCATTTTAGAGTTAGAGTATTGATGTTTATACATAAGAACTTTAGAGAGTAAAGCAAAGAAGGTTCTCAGGTTGTAAGTATGGATTAAAGGTAGCATAATATGGGTATCAATACCAGAAGCTGGTAAGTCAGAGGTTGAAGGTAGATTGAAAACAAGAATGACGAATTTGAGTAATAAGAGCTGTTAATTTTATAACATTATGTAAGGAACTATTCAGTAAACATGAGATTATTTTGGAAATGTGTTGATTTGATCATCTGAGCAATTTTTTATGATTATTAAAATGTAAATTTTAATAATCATATTATTAAAAGATATGGACACATATCTTTTAAAAATAATAAAGATATTGGGCACAATATCTTTATATCTTTATTTCATTCATTTATTTTATGTGGTGCCTGGGATTGAACCCAGTATCCACACATGTGAAGCAAGTGCTTCATCACTAAGCCACAATCCTGGCCTCTTCATCACTAAGCCACAATGCTGGCCCCTTAAAATGTTTTTTTAATAATTAAAAAGCTATATGTTGTATTGTGAGTAGGGAGTACTACATTATTGCTTCAGAATTTACTGCTATTGTTGGTGCATATTATTTTTATTATTTTAAAGTATTTTTTAGTTGTAGATAGACACAACACCTTTATTTTATTTATTTATTTTTATGTGTTGTTGAGGATTGAACCCAGTGCCTCACATGTGCTAGGCAAGCATTTTACCACTGAGCCACAACCCCAGTCCTATTTGGCTCTTTTGTGTATATGTAAAAATATCTGTGTGTATTATTCATATTCTTTTCTTTGTTATGTGGTGAGGAAGATCTAACTTATCATTTTTAGTTTGTAATTCAGGTAGATTACTTTATCCATGGATATTCTGATTTTTCATTTTTTTAAAATTAAAAATAACATTGTAAAAGAGTATTGTGTATTATCTTTGGTACTTTGTTCAACTATTTTTATAGAATAAATCCCTAGAATTAGGCAAGAGGAAGTAAGCAGATTTATCATTTTAATACCAATAGCCTTCTAGAAAGATTAGTATTGAGTCTTGTGTACATGTGTGCAAATTAATAACGTGATTTTTTTATTTTTAGACATGTGTTTGAGTGGGGGACCTTCAAGTAATGTGTGATAGTATATTCCCCTTTGGTGGTCATTAAAATTAATGTACAGGAAGGCCATGGAATTTTAGTCATTGTTTCTACATACTTTTGGCATGAAAAATATAACCCATATTTTAGTTCATTGGGAGACTATAACCCAATACCATTGGCTGGTGGCTTTAAGAGTAGAAATTTGTTTCTTACAGTTCCAAAGACTATGAAGTCCCAAAGATCAGGGTGCCAGCAGATTTGGTGTCTAATGAGGCCTCACTTCTTGGTTTGCAGATAGCTGTCACATGTCCTCAAATGGTGGAGATAGCAAGCTATAGTTCCGTTTTTCTTTTCTTTTTCTTGTTACTGGGATTTGAACCTAGGGATGCTTTACCACTGAGCTATATCCCCAGCCCTTTTTATTTATTTATTTTTTTGAGACAGGGTCTTGCTAAATTGTGAAGGATAGCCTCAAACTTGGGATCCTCCTGTCTCAGCCCCTCAAGCCTCTGGGATCACAGGTCTGTGTCACCAGCCTGGCTCTAGTTTTTCTCTTTTCTTATTAGAACACTACCCATCATAAGGTTCTACCTCAAGACCTTATGTAAACCTAATTACTTCCCAAAGAACCCTAGCTTCTAATATTGTCCCATTGGAGATTAGGGCTTTAACATTTGAATCTGTGTAGGACAAGATATACAGTCTAAGGCAAGGACTATATATATATTTAATAGGAACTAGAATTAGAGATGAGGTTAGTAATTAAGGGATATGCTATCAGGAAAATATATATTTCCATGTCTATATATTATATATATGTATATATGTATATATATATATATATGTGTGTGTGTGTGTGTGTGTGTGTGTGTGTCTAATGAATGGTTAATGATGTTGATTATAGAACTACACTTTTCTTAGTTATTTGTAATAAGAACACTTTTTCATCATTTTTTTTAAAGAGAGTGAGAGAGGAGAGAGAGAGAGAGAGAGAGAGAGAGAGTGAGTTTTTAATATTTATTATTTAGTTATTGGCGGATACAACATCTTTGTTTGTATGTGGTGTTGAGGATCGAACCCGGGCCGCACGCATGCCAGGCGAGCGCACTACCGCTTGAGCCACATCCCCAGCCCCTTTTTCATCATTTTTAAGTCTAATGTAGTAAACACATGGTTACTATCATAAAGAAGCAGGAATGTCGCTCAGTGGTGGAGAACTTGCCTAGCCTGCTTGAAGCTCAGGGTTCAATCCCCAGCACTGAAAAAGAAAACCTTCATACTACTGGGTCAGTGCTTTTGGGGGTAGGTAAAGTGATTTAATTTCCTCCTCTTAGCACAGTACATAACACCTAGGAACTGATTAATATTTATGTGTTGATTGATTTCTGATCTGAATCCTCAGCCTGAATGCAGTTTGTGTTATGTCAAAGAGCCTTTATAGCATTAAACACAGATATTGTCACTTGTAGACAGTCTTTGATTCTCCCCAGTCACTTAGCAAGTTCCAGATAGTTTTCCCTCAGATTTAGGAATATGCATTTTGTACTAGTATCCACCTTTGAAGTTTAGCACAGTGGTTTCAGGAAACATGACTCTGGATTGTGAATTTAGGAGTACCTAAACTGGAACTCCTGATATAGTTAGGTTACTGCTAGAAGATCAGACTCTCAAAGTTGAAGACACAAGGTAAATTACTTAAATTTAGAGATGGGTATTATAGATAGCCAAAGAATCTTTGTGTGGAAGTAAAGAAAACATGATTACACTTTATTCTTGTACTTTATTTTGTGAACAATTGAAAAATTTGAAAACTGGGTTTTGTTATAAAAATGATAAGGAAAATAATAAATGACAAAAGAAAAGTAAAACTAAATGAAGTTCAAATTCACTGATCACTAACCAAAGTTATTTCTCTGTGCAGGTATAATTTGGTTTCCTGAGATTCTGTCTTAGCAAGAAAGAAGTGGGAAATACTCCTCAAAAAAGAACTAAAACCATAATAAAGCCACAATTTATTATTACATGGTTGTCAGTTTATTTACCAATATGGACACTTTTCCCAACATTTTTCCAACTGGTGGAGACACTGGACTAAATTCTGAATCTGAGTTCCAAAAAATGTTAATTGATGAAAGGTTACGATGTGACCATCATAAAACTAATTATCAGACTCTCAAAGTTGAACACACAAGGTAAATTACTTAAATGTAGAGGTGGGTGTCATGAGAGTGTTAAAAAAGTTATTGGCTAAATGTTTGCTCTGGAACTGTAGTATAATTTTATTATTTTGCAGTGTATTCATTCAACACTTTCAATGTAGTAAAATTTTACTTTAAAATTACTTTGTTCAAAGCAATGAAATCAAGTGGGTTGGGTTTATAAAATCTTATTTTCAAAGTAGCAAGACATAGAATTACCCAGGTGGCTAAATATCTTTTTCCCTCTGATTATAAAGTTGCGTTCGGATACTACAGTGTTAATAAAGTAATGCAGTTAGAGAACAAAGACATACTTAAAATTGAATTTTTTTAATGTTTTTTTAAATCAGATTGCAGGGTGAGTACATAAAATCACAAAATGAACTCAAGCGCTTGTTAAATGAAAAGGAAACAAACCAGGAAAAATTCCAGCTACTGCTTGAAGAGCTAAAAGGGGAATTAGTAGAGAAAACTAAAGATTTAGAAGAAATAAAACTGCAGGTAAGAAAATATATTTGAGTTTGTATAAAACTAGTCAGATAGGGGAAGGAAGTAGTTTTGATAAATGTGTTAAATTGCACCTTTTTCATTTTTATTTTTAGCAGTACTGGGAGGTCAAACCTAGGGACTTGTACATGCTAGGGAAGTATGCTCTACCATTGAGCTCTGCATCTCCAGCTCTGTCTCTTTATCTTTAGTGATTTTTTTCTCTGCTATATTTCCAGCTGCTATAATTTAATCTTCTTTTATGTGTTCTAGAATATTAGCTATCATGAAAGGGAAACCATGAAACAAACTTATGTAAATTAGTACTATATTACCTACTCTGAAATATTTCAACATACAGAATAATTAGGGAAAAGGCCAGTTTGAGTTGATTAAAATTCAGAATTAAAGAATTTCTTTCAAAAGATGTTACTAGTTTTTGTGTGTTTATTACAATTGAAACTAAAGTAAAAATGATTGATGGTTATGTTTTATCATTTTGTTACTGGGGATTGAAACCCCCAGAGGTGCTTACCCATTGAGCCACATCCCCAGCCCTTTTTATTTATTTTTTATTTTGAGACAGAGTCTTTCTAAATTGCTGAGAGCCTCGCTAAGGTGCTGAAGCTGGTTTTGAGCTTGTAGCCCTCCTTCCTCAGCCTCCTGAGGTTGCTGGGATTATAGATGTGCACTATTGAGCCTTATTTGATAGTTATTTTTAAGGAGTTTCTTAAAAGAGATTGTAAAAACAATATGTATGCATAATTTATGTGCACATTTTAAGGTAAATGGGTTTTTGAAGGAAAAGACAATTGATACAAAAATACTAAACTACTGTTTCTTGGGTATTTTTTACACTGGTCATTTTTCATGTGCTTCCAAACTAAAAAAAGGCTTAGTAGTCAAGCTTACCAGTCAAGCTTAGTAGTTTTTTTGTTTTTTAATATTTATTTTTTTAAGTGTAGATGGATACAACACAATGTTTTTATTTTTATGTGGTGCTTAGAATTGAACCCGGGGCCCGCCCGTGCCAGGGGAGTGCTGTACCTCTGAGCCACAATACCAGCCCAAGCTTAGTAGTTTTAAATTAATCAAATATGAATGAATGCTATTTTCCTGTATCTCTTTACTTTCTGAATAGCATCTGCAAACAATGGTATGAATAATAAGATTATTAATACCAAAGTCATAAGTTCATAGAGCAAGAAGGTAATTTTTTAAGTTATCTAATCTGGCATGTCATCCAGCATAGATTTCTTTGACAGCAGCCTTAGCAGTTTATCATTCAGAATCTTCAAGACTTCTGCTGTTGGGAATACCACTAAGGTTTGGTTTGGGGAAGGAGAATGCTTGGGCTGGAATCTACACCATGCTCAGCTTCATTTCTAGGTATATTTGGAACATTTAAACAAAGCAAAAACCTCAGAGATGTGAGTGAAAGGGAGAAATGTAAATATAAGCCAGTAGAATCAGTGAATTAATTTGTTTTATGAATATTCAGAGGCTCAATTTAGCTATTTGCTTTAAGGGATGCTTGCAATTTGTGCAAATTATAAGTGAAGAAAACTTCAACAGTAAGATCATTAAGAAATATTTCAGTGAAAATTTATGAAAGGTGATTATCTTAAAAATAATCATGTATTATCTAATTGCAAAAAATGCCTTGTCCAAGATTTAATGTTGTCACTGACTTTTATAGAAAATAAATTGAATTGAGTCAGGAGGATATTGACAACCTAAACAGACCAATATCAATTGAGGAAATAGAAGAAACCATCAAAAGACTACCAACTAAGAAAAGCCCAGGACCGGATGGGTATACAGCAGAGTTTTACAAAACCTTTAAAGAGGAACTAATACCAATACTTTTCAAGCTATTTCAGGAAATAGAAAAAGAGGGAGAACTTCCAAATTCATTCTATGAGGCCAACATCACCCTGATTCCTAAACCAGACAAAGACACTTCAAAGAAAGAAAACTACAGACCAATATCTCTAATGAACCTAGATGCAAAAATCCTCAATAAAATTCTGGCGAATCGGATACAAAAACATATCAAAAAAATTGTGCACCATGATCAGGTAGGATTTATCCCTGGGATGCAAGGCTGGTTCAATATACGGAAATCAATAAATGTTATTCACCACATCAATAGACTTAAAAATAAGAACCATATGATCATCTCGATAGATGCAGAAAAAGCATTTGACAAAGTACAGCATCCCTTTATGTTCAAAACTCTAGAAAAACTAGGGATAACAGGAACATACCTCAATATTGTAAAAGCAATCTATGCTAAGCCTCAGGCTAGCATCATTCTGAATGGAGAAAAACTGAAGGCATTCCCTCTGAAATCTGGAACAAGACAGGGATGCCCTCTCTCACCACTTCTGTTCAACATAGTTCTCGAATCACTGGCCAGAGCAATTAGATAAAAGAAATTAAAGGCATAAAAATAGGAAAAGAAGAACTCAAATTATCACTATTTGCAGATGACATGATTCTATACCTAGCAGACCCAAAAGGATCTACAAAGAAACTATTAGAGCTAATAAATGAATTCAGCAAAGTGGCAGGATATAAAATCAACACACATAAATCAAAGGCATTCCTGTATATCAGCGACAAATCCTCTGAAATGGAAATGAGGACAACCACTCCATTCAAAATATCCTCAAAAAAAAAAAAAATACTTGGGAATCAACCTAACAAAAGAGGTGAAAGACTTATACAATGAAAACTACAGAACCCTAAAGAGAGAAATAGAAGAAGATCTTAGAAGATGGAAAAATATACCCTGTTCATGGATAGGTAGAACTAGCATCATCAAAATGGTGATATTACCAAAAGTTCTCTTTAGGTTTAATGCAATGCCAATCAAAATCCCAACGGCATTTCTTGTAGAAATAGAGAAAGCAATCATGAAATTCATATGGAAAAATAAAAGACCCAGAGTAGCAAAAACAATGCTAAGCAGGAAGTGTGAATCAGGCGGTATAGCGATACCAGACTTCAAACTATACTACAGAGCAATAGTAACAAAAACAGCATGGTACTGGTACCAAAACAGGCGGGTGCACCAATGGTACAGAATAGAGGACACAGAAACCAATCCACAAAATTACAACTATCTTATATTTGATAAAGGGGCTAAAAGCATGCAATGGAGGAAGGATAGCATCTTCAAAAAATGGTGCTGGGAAAACTGGAAATCCATATGCAACAAAATGAAACTGAATCCCTTTCTCTCGCCATGCACAAAAGTTAACTCAAAGTGGATCAAGGAATTTGATATCAAATCAGAGACACGGCGTCTGATAGAAGAAAAAGTTGGCTACGATCTACATACTGTGGGGTCGGGCTCCAAATTCCTCAATAGGACACCCATAGCACAAGAGTTAATAACTAGAATCAACAAATGGGACTTACTAAAACTAAAAAGTTTTTTTCTCAGCAAAAGAAACAATACGAGAGGTAAATAGGGAGCCTACATCCTGGGAACAAATCTTTACTCCTCACATTTCAGACAGAGCCCTAATATCCAGAATATACAAAGAACTCAAAAAATTAGACAAAAGATAACAAGTAACCCAATCAACAAATGGGCCAAGGACCTGAACAGACATTTCTCGGAGGAGGACATACAATCAATCAACAAGTACATGAAAAAATGCTCACCATCTCTAGCAGTCAGAGAAATGCAAATCAAAACCACCCTAAGATACCATCTCACTCCAGTAAGATTGGCAACCATTAGGAAGTCAAACAACAACAAGTGCTGGCCAGGATGTGGGGAAAAGGGTTCACTTGTACATTGCTGGTGGGACTGCAAATTGGTACGGCCAATTTGGAAAACAGTATGGAGATTTCTTGTAAAACTGGGAATGGAACCACCATTTGACCCAGCTATTCCCCTTCTCGGTCTATTCCCTAAAGACCTAAAAAGAGCATACTACAGGGACACTGCTACATCCATATTCATAGCAGCACAATTCACAATAGCAAGACTGTGAAACCAACCTAGATGCCCTTCAATAGACGAATGGATTAAAAAAATGTGGCATTTATACACAATGGAGTATTACTCTGCATTAAAAAATGACAAAATCATAGATTTTGCAGGGAAATGGATGGCATTAGAGCAGACTGTGCTAAGTGAAGCTAGCCAATCCCTTAAAAACAAATGCCAAATGTCTTCTTTGATATAAGGAGAGTAACTAAGAACAGAGTAGGGACGAAGAGCATGAGAAGAAGATTAACATTAAACAGGGTTGAGAGGTGGGAGGGAAAGGGAGGGAGAAGGGAAATTGCATGGAAATGGAAGGAGACCCTCAGGGTTATACAAAATTACAAGAGGAAGTGAGGGGAAAGGGAAAAATAAGGGGGAGAAATGAATTACAGTAGAGGGGGTAGAGAGAGAAGAGGGGAGGGGAGGGGGGGAGGGGGATAGTAGAGGATAGGAAAGGCAGCAGAATACCACAGACACTAGTATGGCAATATATAAATCAATGGATGTGTAACCGATGTGATTCTGCAATCTGTATACGGGGTAAAAATGGGAGTTCATATCCCACTTGAATCAAAGTGTGAAATATGATACATCAAGAACTATGTAATGTTTTGAACAACCAACAATAAAAATTAATAAAAAAATAAAATAAAAAATAAAATAAAGATAGAGGAAGCTCCACCCTGCTCTGAAAAAAAAAAGAAATTGAAAAGAAATTTATTTAAAGAGCATTTCTGCATAGTGAATGGGAATAATCATACCAAGCTCATAGAATAATTATAAAGATCCAATAAGAGATTGCATAGAAGGTTGCCACTACTGTGCTTTGATGTAGTTAGTGATCAATACGTGTTAGCTATTATTGTTACAGGCTGAATATTTCTTATCTGCAATGCGTGGAACCAAAAGTATTTCAGATTTTGGAGTTTTAAAATTTTTTCAGTTATTTGCATTGACTTCACTGGATGAGCATTCCTAGTCTGTAAATCTGAAATCCCAAATCCGGAATTCTTTGAACATCTTGGAGCATTTCAGATTTTACATTTTTGAATTAGGAATACTTAGCTAGTATGTTGTTATTATGTGCTAAAGGCAAAATCTTTTTCTAACACGAGAAATCATTGATATGTATTTGTTTAAAACTAAAAATGTTACCATAAATGTATATGTTGTTTTTGTGCCAGGCCATCAAAAATGTATAACCCATGTTTTCCTATTTTGTTTTGGTTACTAAGATGCTCATATCAAAATTTATTACTTAGTTTCACTACTTAATATATTAAGAATTTTTGGCACAGTATTTGCCCTCTTAAATGAAAAAATACTTTGAAAACATTTTTTGTTACTATTTGGCCACTTTATGTTACTATTACTGCAAGTGTTGGAGTATTAAAGGTTTGTTTATGTAGGTAATGATACCTAGATTATAAAACAAGTAGTTGCAGTGCTTCTTTGAAAGTCTTAAATATGGGAGAGTTTCTCCTAAAATAGAATGGAGAAAATCCTGTAATGTCTTTGGTTTTTGTATGTTTGGGGTCTGGGCAAAGAAGAGATTTTTATTATGTGCTTAATTTTAATGATTCTAGGAATATATAAAAAAAAATCTTAGAGATTCTTTATTAGAGAACTCAAGGATCAGAAGACTTCTAAACCTTTGTTTGCTATTAGGTGACCTAGGCCAGTGCTGCACATCACTGTAAAATTTAAAGCACTGTTTCCAAGAGGTATCTATGACATAATTAAACATGTTTAAGGAGCTATGTGGGTATTGCATAGCTGCATCGCTGCACAGGGTAGCGAGCACAGGTCAGCTAACTTTCTGCTTACTTTGCCCTGTGCCTTCTACAAAATTGTCAGCAAAGTTTGCAGGAGATCATTTGCCTCCACAGGACAAACCCCTTCTTACTGTTTGTAATATAATTTATCTCTGCCAATCCCAACCATAAACCCCACACTAGATTATTATTTTTGTTTAAAATGCCATTATCTTTAAAACAGTTTTAAATAATAATAAAAATTATATATTTACCCCTATAGTTGTGGATTTTGGTGCTTTTCATTTCTTCATATACCCATATTTCCATCTAGTACTTTTAAAAAATTTTTTTCCTGTGTTTTAAGGACTTTAACATTTCTTACAGCAGTGTGGCTCTGCTGGTGAGAATAATTTTCAGCTTTTTATTTTTATGTTTTTACATCTGAAAAGGTTTTTTTTCTTTTGTGTGTGTGTGTGTGTGTGTGTTTGCATGCGTGCACACGCTGAGAATTGAACTCAGGGACATACAACCACTGAACCACATTCCTAGCCCTTTTTTGTATAATATTTAGAGACAGGATCTCACTGAGTTGCTTAGCACCTTGTTGCTGAGGCTGGCTTTGAACTCACGATCCTCCTGCTTCAGCCTCTCAAGCTGGGATTACAGGTGTGCACCACTGCACCTGGCTGAAAAAGTTTGTTTTATAAATTTTCACTGAATATCATATTCTAAGTTAACAGATTTTTCCCTCCAGTATCTTAAAAATGTTACTCTATTGTCCTCTCATTATGTTGTTTCACTGTTCTTTAGTTTGGTTTGTACCTAAGCTTTGGCTTCCTTCTTCCTTTGGTGCATCATTCTTTCTATCCAAAATACGTTTTTTCTTTGTCTTTACCTGTTGGGTAAAGCTTCCATTGCCTACTTTATTTGTATGTATGAGATATTTTTAATTCCAGAATTTGATTACTTAGGGAAAAAAAATGAGCTTCACGTGGGTCTTTGTGATCTTTAGAAAGTTATTTAGATTTTAGGGTGCCTCATTGAAGCTACATAGTGGGATTGTTGTGGGGCTTAAATAAATTAATGCAGGTAAGATGCTTAGAGTACTGTGGTATGTACATTATAGTACATTGCATAATGCTTTTGGTTTAGTGAACTTTAATAGTAAAATGTAATATTTTAAATAAAATATATGGAATATTGATAATTAAATGAAGTAAATTGAGCATTTTCATTTGCATAGAAATTTATATAACTCCAGACTAGATTTTTTTTTTTTTTTGGTGGTTCTGGGGATTGACCCCATGGCCTCATGCATGTTAGGCAAGCACTCTCACACTGAGCTACGACATCCCCAGTCCTAGATTAATTTTATAACCAGTATTTGGGCATTCATGAAGTAATAATTAAGTGATTTCTATGTAGTAGGCTTTGGTGGGAAGTGTCTGCAAATACAGTGAGGAATAGACAAACTGTGTTTGCTTATATGAACTTTATATAAATATTTAATCATTTATCGAAATATGAGTTTTATAAGAGTATGAGAGAGGAGAGCCTAGATTAGTTTTGCTGGTCAGAAAAAAAATTAGCCGTTTCTGACTGAAAGTAAGTCTGAAGAATTCTCCTGGTATAATAAAATTTTATACCTTTATTAAGTTTATGTATGTTAATTATTAATAGCTATTATAATTCAATTATTATAATAATTTATTAAATTATGCCATAAGCCTTTGTATCCAAACCATAGCCTTAGTTGCCAACATGGTTGTTCTTAATAATTATTAATCAGTGATTGTCTTTACCTCATATTAATGAAATTTTTGACATCTGGGAGAACCTTAAATTGAGATTTTAAAAGTATTTTTTCAAATAATGTTTCTATTTATGCAGTGATTGTGGTAAAATAGCTGCATTTTGAAAATATCTATGAATTGAATTCCATTGCCATAATTAGAAGGAGAGACTTGAAATTTGGAGAATTCTTTCAGTATTTGTAATTTCATATGTATAATTCTCTCTCTACATATTAGGTTTTAACGCCACAAAAATTGGAATTGTTAAGAGCCCAAATACAACAAGAATTAGAAACTCCAATGAGAGAACGTTTACGGAATCTGGATGAAGTAAGTAATTATGTAGATGAACATTTATCTTCATGTGATTATGAAAGTTGATGAAAAGCATCCTTCCTTTACTCAAAATCTCTTCAGTGGCTCCCCTTTAAAGAGTCCATATTGTGGTCTCTAAGGCTTCACAGGATTGCAGTGCATTATTTCTCTGGCCTCGTTTCCTCCTTCCTAATTGGCCTCTTGATGTTTCTTTGGCACTCTAGAAGTGGTGTAGTTCAAGAGCCATTGCTATAGCATTATTTCTGCTTTGAATATTCATCCTCCAGATTTATCTTGGCTAACTTCTTCATCTCTTGCAAGTCTCTGTTTAAAATGTTACTTTTGTCACTGAGGCCTACTTAACTTTCCCCTCATCTTTCCCCATTTAATATTGCAATCTGCTTTCCCCATCACTACTTAAATCTTTGGATCCCCCTTACCTTGCTGTATTTTTAATCTTTTCTCAAGTACCTTCCACCTTCTAACATGCTAACTGATTTATTTATTGTGCTTATTTTCTGTTAGCACCTTTAGAATGGAAGTTGCACAAGAGGAAGAACTTCTCTATTTTGTTCATTATTTCAAGTTCCTAGAATAGATCGTGACATACAGTATATAGGTGCTCAATTAGTTTTTTTCCCCAATGAAGGAATGCATTTCATGCAACTTCAGAAAGGAAAATATTTGTTAGTTGTCCTTAAGGTTGAGACCGGTCTCCTTTTATAAAGTATTGGTATGATATGATTAAACGTTTAATAAAAGGAAGAGGAAAAGATATTAAGTAGATTTGGTACTGTGCTAGACATTTTGTACTATACCTTTTTAAACAAATATATTTAGGCCTTATATGTACAAATGATCATTGTCCCCTTTCAAATGGACCCCTTTGGGAGATTATAGTCTAGTGATATACCATTACATGGAATGGTTGTGGAATCCTCTTTTATAATGTTTTATTGGCTTGATACTATGATCTTTTGAATATATTGCTAGTGGCAGTATTCTGGTTTGAGAATAGATTTAATTTTTGGAAATAAAATCACTCAAACTTAAGGTAGTTGATAAAGTAAAAAGAGGTTTTTAAAATCAAAACAAATTATCTCTAATATCATGAAACCCATTTTCTTGGCTTGTCAACTGGCTTAGAAAACTTTCAACTAAAGATGTACAGTGATAAAAACAAAAACAAAAAATTTACAGCAAGGCTGATTGATATTTCGAGAGACATTTTCCCTCATTACCTAGTTTCTTAATACTTCTTGAAATAATGTCTCTTACATCTTTCTGCTATATTGCCTGTTTCTTGTTAAGTTTTTTTTGTTTCTTTTTTAATTTATAAATTAAATTATTAATTTAATGCGGAATGCATTACAATTCTTATTACACATCTAGAGCACAATTTTTCATACCTCTGGTTGTATGCACAGTATATTCACACCAATTCATGCCTTCATACATGTACTTTGGATAATAATGACCATCACATTCCACCATCATTTCTAATCCCATTCCCCTTCCCTTCCCCTCCAACCCCTCTGCCCTATCTAGAGTTCTAGCTGTTATAGGTGGTTAGGAAGCAGGATTGGAGCCCCCTGGGGAATTGTATGTGTTTCTGGTGAGTGAGAGAGAGAGTCCTTACAAATATCCTTCAGGGTAGTACAGCGAGTTGAGCTATCATTCTAATATTTGTTTGCACCTTAAGGTACTCTACTAAATATTCTGTTCTTTTATCTACTTTTGAGTTCATCTTGCCTAAATTTTAGAGGAGTATCTTATACTTTAAAAAATCTAGCTGTATTTTGAAAGGTGTGTTGCATTCTTAAGCATTATTTATTAAGCCCAGAGGTCACACCTTTTTCATGCTGTACATTTTTTATTATAATGAGAATCAGTGAAGAAACAACATTAGTTAAATGATAATTGTTTTCATTGGTACCTTCTCAGTAATTCTGTCTGTAGGATGCTTAGGAGGATTTTTCTAAGTTTCATTTGTATTCCTATTAATTTCGTTTTTTTACTTTCAGAATGGCTACCGATATACTATGTAGTTTTATTTCTAAAAGTGATTTTTTGGACTGAGTACAAATTTCACTTTTAAATTTGTTATAAATTGCAATCTTATTTTAGGAAGTGGAGAAGTATAGAGCTGAATATAATAAGCTTCGCTATGAACATACATTTCTCAAGTCAGAATTTGAACACCAGAAAGAAGAATTTGCACGCATTTCAGAAGAGGAAAAAATAAAATATGAATCAGAGGTAAGTAATTGATTATACTAGTTTATTCAAAATTTCTCTAGTCAATAAAATTTTATGATTATGTATTTTTGTATATCTCGAATTAGAGTTGATTGCATGATTATGTTTTAATAATTAATGGTGAAGTATTTGTAATGGTTTTCATTTACTCTCTAACAACATTTTTCTTGTGAATGTTGTGTTTTGGCTGTTTGATTTTTAAAATTTCTTTGCTCTTTAATTTTTCTCTGCCAATTGAGATAAACACTTTGGGGATTGCCATACTATATAGTCTCTTGTCTCCCATAGCCATGGACATAAATTTCTAGTTTATGTGATAAATGTAGATTATGTGATTCCTTGTTTAGCAGTGTCCCCTCTACTTCTTGAACCAAACTACTGCCTGGGGAGCTCTAGCTGTCAGTCATAGCACCTTGTTTCCATTGATATAAACAAGGAAATTTTACCTTCATGTATGCCCACCACCTGCAGAAAGTATACTTTCTTCTTTCTGACATCTGCAGCTGCAAAATTTTCTCTCTGCTACCTACAGCATGCACTCCTATTCCATCTCCATTTCTTTTGCCAGCTTTTCTACTCATTTTAAGGTTTGTCTCCTAGTTTTACTAAAAATGGGGATTCTGTTTTTCATTCCTCATGTTACTTTCATATGCTTTTTCAAGAGGGAAGGAGAGAAATACCAATTTTCTTCTGCACATTCATAAAAAGAACTTGTTGGGCTGGGGTTGTGGTTTAGTGGTAGAGCACTTGCCTAGCAAGTGTGAGGCACTGGGTTCGATTCTCAGCACCACTTTAAAAAAATAAATAAATAAAAGCAAATAACTTGTTGTCTGTAGGTAGGTTATACATTTCTTTGTAGAAACATTTGTATTTTATATTTTTATATTGATTTTATTTGGAATTAAGAGTTAAAATATTATTCCTTCTTTTACCAATTATTACTTATAATGTTCTAGGCATCTAATAAAAACTAACTTATATAAATAAATATATATGTGTATACATGTGTGTGTGTGTGTGTGTGTGTGTGTGTGTGTGTGTGTATAATGTTGTAGATAGACACAATACCTCCATTTTGTTTACTTATTTTTATGTGGTACTAAGGATCCAAGCCAGTGCCTCACATGTACTAGGCAATAATAAAAACTAAAACTGTGCCTTTGTAATTAGGCTGACTTATTCTTTTTTGTTGTTATTGTTCTTTTTAGCTATACATGAAAATAGAATGTATTTTGACATATCTTACATACTTCCCATTCTTGTGGCTGTATATGACATGGAGGTGTATTCATATATGAAGATAGGAAAGTTATGTCCAATTCATTTTACTGTCTTTCCCATTCTCAATCCCCTTCCCATCCTTCCCCTCCATTCCCCACTGTTCAGTCCAGTCTAGTGAACCACCCTGCCCCAGCCTATTTTGGGTCAGCATCTGCATATCATAGGGTCCTTTGGTTTTTTGGGGATTGACTTATTTAATTTAGCAGATAGTCTCAAGTTCCAGCCATTGACAGCAAATACCATAATTTTATTTTTCTTTATGATTGAATAATATTCCATTATGTACTTGAATCACATTTTCTTTATCTGTTCATCTGTTGAAGGGCACCTAAGTTGGTTCCATAGCTTAGCTATTGTGAATTGAGCTACTATGAACACTGATGTGGCCACATCACTATAGTCTGCTGATTTTAAGTCCTTTGGATATATGCTGAGGAGTTGGGTGGATCAAATGGTGGTTCCATTCCAAGTTTTCGGAGGAATCTCCATACTTATTTGCAGAGTGGTTGCGCCAATTTGCAGTCCCACCAGCAATGCATGAGTGTACCTTTCCCCCTATATTCTCACCAACATTTATTTTTGATAACTGCCATTCTGACTAGAATGAGATGAAATCTCAGTGTAGTTTTAATTAGCATGTAATTAGCATTTCTCTAATTGCTAGGGATGTTGAACAGTTTTTCATATATTTGTTGACCATACTTATTTCTTCCCTGAAGTGTCCAGTACCCTTACCCATGTATTGATTGGGTTACTTGTTTTTTGGTGTTTTTAGTTCTTTATATATGCTGGAGATTAGTGCTCTGAGGTGTAGGTGGCAAAGATTTTTTCCATTCTATAGGGTCTCTCTTCATGTTCTTGATTGATTGTTGTGAAGAAGCTTTTTTAGTTTGATAAAATCCCATTTCTTGATTTTTGTGCTTTAGGAGTCTTGTTGAAGAATTTGGTTCCTAAGCAGACATGATGGAGATTTGAGCCCACTTTTTCTTCTAGTAGGCGTGGGGTCTCTGGTCTAATGCCTAAGTCCTTGGTTCACTTTTTTTATTTTTTTAATAGTTGTAGATGGACACAATACCTTTATTTTGTTCATATAGTTTGTTTTTTTTTGTGGTGCTGGGGATCGAACCCAGCTTGGCAACTGTTCTACCAATGAGCCACAACTCCAGCCCCCTTGATCCACTTTGAGTTGAGTTTTACACAGGGTGAGAGATAGGAGTCTTATTTTTATTTATTTAGTTAGTTTTTAAATTTAGTTTTTAGTTGTAGGTGGACACAAAACCTTTTTATTTTTTATTTATGTGGTGCTGAGGATCGAACCCAGGGCCTCACGCATGCGAGACAGTGCTCTGTGGCTGAGCCCCAGCCCCAGTTCCTTATTTTATTTTAATACATATGGATTTCCAGTTTTCCCAGCACCATTTGGCTATCTTTTCTCCAATGTATGTTTATGGTGCCTTTGTCTAGTATTAGATAACTTTATTTATGTGGGTTTGTCTCTGTGTCTTTTTCTATTCTGTCTTCATACCTGTTTTGATGCCAATACCATGCCCTCTTTGTTACTACAGCTCTATAATATAATTTAAGGTCTGGTATTGTGATGCCTCCTGCTTCACTTTTCTCGGTGAGGATTGTTTTGGCTATTCTGTGCCTCTTATTTTTCTAAATGAATTTTATGACTGCTTTTTCTATTTTTATAAGAATAGGCTGACTTATTCTTACCAGTGAGCAAACTGTTACATGATTATTCTATGTTAGAAGCTATGTGAACTGTGAATCATTTGAGTCCATCAGCATGATAGTACCAGAATACTATAAATATTTATATTTTTTTGTGTTAAAAAATTCTTTACAACTTTATGTGCTTTATTATGCATTTATTGTATCACTTCTATCATAAGAGTCAGTGAGATGGGGTAGAGCTGTCTTTTTTTCATCCATTTAAAATATATGTTTTAAAAATATATGTGTATATTTTAGTGGGAGATAGACAAAATACCTCTATTTTATTTACTTATTTTTATGTGGTGTGAAGATCCAAGCCAGTGCCTCACATGTACTAGGTGAGCACTATACCGCTGAGTCACAACCCTAGTCCCTTTTCATCCATTTTATCTTATGATTTACTTATTTATTTATTCATTCATTTATTCTAATTAGGTATATATGATAGCAGAATGCATTTTGACTCATTGTACACAATTGCAGCACAACTTTTCATTTCTCTGGTTGTACACAATGTAAACGTTGCACCATATGTGCAGTCCTACATGTACTTATTCTACCATCGTTCCTTCCCTATTCCCCCTCCCTTTGTCCAATCAAAGTTCCTCCATTTTCCAATGAGCTCCCTCTTTGCCCCCCATTATGGATCAGCATCGACTTATCAGAGAGAATATTTGGCCTTTGGTTTTTGGGGATTGGCTTACTTGGCATAGCATGATATTTTTCAACTCCATCCATTTTACCTGTAAATGCCATAATTTTTTTCTCTTTTAATGCTGAGTAATATTCCATTGAAGAGGCACAACATAAATGAATTGTCCAAATTCTCACAGAAAGTTAGCAGTTAGGTTAATGATAGAACTCGAAAATCCCAACTTAGGTATCTCAACCCCAAACCTAGTTTTTAAGTTTGAAATAAACCATGATTTGAAGGTTCACTCTGATCAAAAGCCTGCCAACAACTGCAATTTTTTTAAGTGCTCTGTTGACTTACAATATCTGTAATTATAAAGGTTTTGAATTTGTTAGTATTGTTGACTTAATGGAACTCCATATAAAATTTTTCTTGTGGAAAATAAAAATGATAAAGATTTCTCGCCTAAAATGAAGATTTAGCATATTAAGAGTGACTGTTGAAGTTCCATACTGTGGTTCTTTATTTAGACTTTGTATTTAAACAAATTAAATGATGAATCTGGTAATGTTTATTTGTATTTTCCAGTATCTCAGTTTTGTTGTTTCTTTTTAAAAAATAAAACTTACATCAGAAATCTAATGACAAATCTATTTTTCACCCATTAAATCCGAAATGATTTTCAGAGTTTAACATTTTATTGAAAAAAAAAATTTTAATTATTATTTTTATTTTTGAGGGATGCTGGGAGTTAAACCTCTCGACTATTAAAAAATTTTAAGGGTGAGTGGTGTCATTAACTTTTATAATTGGTATGTCTTCTGATAATAATCTGAAGATAAACTGCTAGCTAAGAAGTCATAATTAGTAGAATGTATAAAAGTAAGACTTTCTGATAAAACTGGGTTTTTTTTTTTCCTCTTCTACTTGCCAGTTGATTTTAAGGAACAAAATTATTAAGTAAATACTTGGGGATTTACTTTCATTTTATCACTTATCTTTATACTCCAGTTTCTATACACAAACACAGAAAAACCTGGTGAGGTACTTGTGTATATATCATGAAGCCCCAAATGTAATTTCAAAGATAGTTTATAGTAATAGCAAATATAGTTTCAAAGTAGAATCTACTCTTGTCACCTTCCCATTTTACAATTTAAACTATTGTTAAACATACAAATTCATGTAATAAAGTGCGAACATACCTTGTTTTATTACACTTTGCTTTATTACATTTCACAATTATTACTTTTTTTATTGATTGAAGGATTTTGGCAGCTTTATATTGAGCAAATCTGTAGGCACCATTTTTCCCAAAGCATGTCCTCACTTCATTATTTTGTGTCAGATTTTGGTAATTCTCACAGTATTTCCAACTTTGTTATTATCTGTTATGGTGATTTGGAACAAGTGATCTTTGCTGTACTGTGGGTAATTGTTTTGGAATGCCGTGAACTTGACCCACTAATGTATATTCTGACTGTGCCACAGACTGGCTGTTCCCCTGTATCTCTCTCTCTCCTTGGGTTTTTCTGTACCTTGAGACATAACAATTATAAAATATGACTAATTAATAACCTCACAGTGTCCTCTTGGTATTCAAGTGAAAGAAAGAGTCACATATCTTTCACTTGAAACAAAATCTAGAAAATTTTTTTAAATTAAATTTTCTGATTCTGGGGACTGAGCCCAGGGCTGCTTTATCGCTGAGCTAATTCCCCAGCCCATCCCCCTACCTCTCATTAAATTGCTGAGTGTCTTGCTAAGTTGTTGAGGCTGGCCTCAAATTTATGATTCTCCTGCTTCAACCTCTTGTGATTACAGGTGTGTACAATCACACCAGGCAACTAACTGAATATTTCAAGCCCACTGTTGAAACATACTGCTCAGAAAAAAGGACTTCTTTCCAAAAATGACTGCTCATTGACAATGCACTTTGTTACCCAAGAGCTTTGATTGTATATATACAACAAAATTAATGTTGTTTTCGTCCCTGCTAACACAGTATTCATTCTGGAGCTCAAGGACCAAGAAGTAACTTAGTTTCAGCTTTTTAGTCTTAAATTATTTAAAAGATAAAATTCTAGCCAGATTTGGTGGTGCAAGCCTATAATCCCAGCAAATCTGGAAGCTGAGGTGAGAGGTTCTCAAGTTTGAGACCATCCTTGGCAACTTGAGATCCTTTCTCAAAATAAAAAGATAGATTGGGATCTAGTGCCCCTGGGTTCAATCCCTGGTACCACATAAATATAGAAAAAGATTTCCTGAGAGTCTAGTTACTGTAAGTAGTGAGTGATTTTTTTGGTGGATCTGGGCAGAAATTTAAAACCTTCTGGGGAAAGGATTCACCATTTCAGTGCATTAATAACATCAGTGATTCATGGGAGGTCATCAGAATACCATTAACAAGTGTTTGGGAAACCTTGAGAAGCTTATGACTTAAGTGGATGAAGCAAATGTAGATGTGATGGAATCAGCAAGAGAACTAGGATTAAAAGTAGAGCCTGAAGGTGTGATTGAGGTTTTTTTTTTTTTTTTTGTAGTCTCATGATGAAGTTTTAATCAGTGAGGAATTACTTATGATGGATGAGCAAAGAAAGTGATTTCTTGAAATGGAATCTGCTCCTGGTGATGATCCTGTGAACAATGTTGAAATGACAAGAATTGACAATATTATATAAACTTAAGAAAGCAACAGCAAGGTTTGAGAGGATTGATTTCAGTTTTGAAAGGAGTTTTTCTGTGTGTAAAGTGTGGCCAATTTCATTATTGTCTCATTTTAACAAATGGCCATAGCTCTCAACATTTAGTTACTGTCACCTTACTGGTCAGCACCTATCATCAAGGCAAGACCCTACCAGCAAAACAATTATGACTTAATGAAGGCTCAGATGATTGTTAGCATTTTTAGCAATAAGGTTTTTTTTTTTTCCCCACTAAGATATATACATTGTTTTTTTTAAAAAGATATAATATTAGTATACATGTTATAGACCATAGTGTAGTGGAAACATAACTTGTGCAACCTCTGGGAAACCAGAATATTCATGTGACTTGCTTTATTGGGATGATTTACTTTGGTGGTCTAGAACTGAGCCCATCTTAAGGTTTGCCTCTAATGGATTTTCTTGTATAAATCAAGGGCTCATACAATACTTGTGTATTGTATGTGTATTATTGTATAAAAATAACTGAATAGTCTTTAGTGTGTTGGTTGTTATCAGAATTCTTTAGAAGTTTTTAAGTTTTTTTTTTTTGAGAGGGACTCCAGGAATTGACTTGTCCCTTATGATATTCTAAGTTAAAAAAATATGAAATAATACATGAAAAGATGCATTTGGCTGTAAGAACATATTAAGTCTGAGACTTCATTAGCATTTTGAAATGCTAAAGTTACATGGATGATTGTTATTCAAAAGTAAAACTACTGTGTTTTCATTATGTTATTAGGATTCTAATTTTATAGTATTCTGAAAATAGTAATGAAGAATAAGCAATACAGTTGGCCTAGGTGATTGTATTGATAGACTGAGTGTAAGATCAAGAGTAGTAATTCAGTGGGGGAAGTATTAAAAACTCAGGGCAGAGAGGCAAGGAGCATTAAATCATATGAAAAGCCAGCAAAGTGACAATATATAGCAACAAGTTGCTGACATTCTTTTATCATGCTATTTAAATTGAGTTCTTCCTTGACAAAGGAAGTTCTGTGTATGTAAAATGTCAGGTGAGAAGCCAACATTCCTGTAGCAAAAAGAAATATGTTCCTGAGTATGGGAGTGCTTTATTTTCTTCTTCTTACAGCATGGTTGCACAGAATTGATAATGTGCTTCTGGTTCTGGTCTTTATCCTCACATACACCAGTAGACATTATAAAATCTCTCAAAATAATTTCTTTCCTCATAGGTTCTGAAGTTCTAATTGGTAGTCCTGCCTTAGTACCAGATGGTTCCTTTGTCTAAAATATTCCAAGTTCTCTGACTTCTTAAGATTACTCTGAATCACATCAAACTTGACAGAAGTCTTCCAAATTAAAATGAAATTGCCCTCAAAGTGGGAATTCTTTGGGATTGATTTTGGCAGCCTTTTAGAAGGCCTTTGTGAAATTTTACTTATTAAAGACTTTTGGGCTACCATGAAGTTTAGAATATTTCAAAGCCCAAACTTTTTACATGTAAAATTTTCAAATGTTTAAAATGTTCATTTATTGTGACCGTGGGAACAGATGACTTCCATTTGCATCAATGTTCTCATGTGTAAATGGTATCAGTATCTAGCTCATAGAGTTGTGAAGATTTGATAAATTAAGATGAAAAAAGTACTTAGATAAGTATCTAGCACACAGTAGATACTCTTAAGGAGTTCGAGGGCGTTTCTTATTACAGTGTGTGCCCTCCCCATCTTTGTCTTGCTTCTAGCATTCAGATTGCTTGATTTTTAGGTTCTCTTTCCCTGGATTTTTAAAAAAATTTATTTTTTACTAGTTGTTGTATTCATCTTTCTTTTACTACTTCCATTCTTAATAGTAAGTCTCATGGCCAAGTAAGGCATTTGTTTTGTTATCCTTACTCTATTGTTCAATCAGGATAGAATTCTTTTAAAGACATTGAATATCACACAATGATATTTATTTATTTATTTTTTTAGAGAGAGAATTTTATTTAATATTTATTTTTTAGTTTTTGGCGGACACAACATCTTTGTTTGTATGTGCTGCTGAGGATTGAACCCGGGCCGCACGCATTGCTACCGCTTGAGCCACATCCCCTGCCCCCACACAATGATATTTAATGTTTCTAAAACTATCCTGGGGGCACGTATAGTTTGTTTTTTTTTTTTTTTCCCTTGGGTATTTGGGATTAAACAAAGGTTCTTTATGCTGAGCCCCTGCCCAAGTCCTCTTTATTTTTTATTTTGAGGACAAGTCTTACAAAGTTTCTTAGGGCCTCGCTAGGTTGCTGAGGCTGGCCTTGAATGTGTGGTCCTTCTGCCTCAGCCTTTTAAATTGCTGGGATTACAGGTGTGTGCCAGGTGTGTGCCACTGTGCATGGCTACACGTATGTAGTTTTAAGAACTGCTTTCCCCCATGACTATGTTTCTCTTACTAGGAGAAACATTGGAATAGAAGGGAAGGAGATGTTGACTTCTCAAATGAAATTAAAATATAACTTTAAGGGCTGGGTTGTGGCACAGCAGTGGAGCGCTCGACTAGCCCTGGGTTTGATCCTCAGCACCACATAAAAATAAAGAAATAATTAAATAAATATATATATATATATATATATATCTTTGAACATGTAATTTAAATGAGAACTTCTTAGTATAAATAAATAATAATTTTTTAAAGATATAAGGATGTGGTGGCACACATCTCTAATCCCAGTGATTCAGGAGGCTGCAGCAAGATGATCTCAAAATCAAGAAGGTTAGCTTAGCAGTTGAGCAAAAGCCTATCTAAAAATAAGAATTTGAATGAACTGAGGATGTAGCCCAGTGTGGAGTCCCTCTGTGTTCAATTCCTGGTACTGACAGGAAAAAAAAATATCAACAACAAAAAAACAACTCCACCATTAATTTAGAAAAAAATCAATTATAGCACATAAAAGGAAAAAGGGAAACAACATAATGAGTCATTTTATTGTTTTTTTAAGGAATATAAAAAGTTAATGTAGTGATTTTAAAAACTGAGATTTGAGAACTTGAAATTTCATGTGCAAAATGCTTGCCATAATGCCTGACTCAGTTAATGCTATTACTTCCTTTAGTGCCTGACAGTATTAATCATTGTACTAATTAATATACTCCATTGAATTCTGTCAATTAGATAATTGTTATTCCCACTTTTATAAAGAGGGAATACAGAAGCACTAAGAAATTGGTCCAGAGTCACAATAGCTAGGGTGACAGAACCAGTATTTAAATCTAGATAGTCTGGGGATTTCTATTTGTGGTCCTGATGGCATAATGTAGACTGGATTTACTTTAAGAATCTAATTAAAAGTGGAAAGCAATGTAAGAAACAATGGTTTTTCAGACATTGGAAAATAGATAGCACAGGGCAATGATCTCCAAGAGAAAGAAAACAAATGAAGTGAACTTTAGTTGACCTGGTTTATGTTCTAGAAGGACTTTACAGGCCATTGTGTTGAGGGAAAAACCCAAATTGAGTCCCATGATCTTTGAATTGAAGAGTTGGAGTTCATTATTCAAGAGGCCAAGGCAAACAGATTTTGAAGGGGAGAGTATTGGGAGAAATCTGAAATTCTGCAGATAGTAACTATTGAGACTTAAGTTGAGTACTGATTAGTGTGCATGTGTGTGAGAAAACTACAGAGGCCAGAGAATTGAAAACAGTGTAGAAGGAACAAGCCCTCAATTACTTATGGGACTGGATAAAATGTATGTTTCCATCAGCCAGTGTAAATCACTCTAATGCATGGCACATTGTATAAGCTGTAGACATAAGGCTATTCTGCTTCTGCCTAATAGGTATACATGCAAGATTTGAAAGAATCAAAATGTTTGTAAGTACCTTATTGAGCATGGTGGTACATATCTATAATCCCAGCTACTTGGGAGGTCCAGGCAGGAAGATACCAAGTTCCAGGCCAGCCTCATCAAATTAATGAGACTCTTCTCAAAATAAAAAGGCTGGGATGTAGTTTAGATGTAGAGCATTTGCCTAGTATGTTTGAGGCCCCAGGTTCAATTCCCAGTCCCACCAGAAAAATTAAAAGTTTCTAAGTAGCTTAACTGTATCTCCAAACAAAGATCGAAAAGTCTATCAAGGAAAACAAAGAGCCCAGCACTGACAGAAACAAACACAAAAATCACTGGGCATCTAGTAATTAGGTTTCCTGGTGAATTGTGCCAGATATTTAAGATAGAATTTATGCCAGTTCTCTATAATGTCTTCTAGAAAATAGTGCCAGAAGGAATACCTTCTAATTCATTCTGTTGAGGTCAGCATTATCCTATTATCAAAAGGGATTCCCACCTGGTTAATAACAAGGGCTTCCACTCTCTGTCACGATGTCTCTGGAGATCATTTGGGCAGCCTGAGTTTCCTCCCTCAACTAACGTAATGTCTAAGAAAAGTTGTCTGAACAGAAAGAAAATGATTAAAGAAGGAACCTCAAAATATTAGGATGAAAAGACATGGTAAAAAAACTATGGGTATATGTAATAGACTTTAGCCTGCCTCATGGGTTTTCTAAATTTTGTTTTAATGGTTGAATTAAAAATTACAACACAGTCTCATGTGGTTCTGTGGGGAAGAAATATTTAACACAAGTTTCACTGAGAGAGCAAAGTAAAAGAAGTAAAGTAAACTAAAATAAGTTATGTATGTATATGTGATATAATACCTAGAGCAACTTCTAAGGAAGCTATTAAGGAGATACATTCAAAACAGATAAATTAAATGGTATCCTGAAAAATGTTTAACCAGGAAGATAGGGAAAAGAAAACAGAAACTGTAGAGAAGAAATAGAAAATATGACAACATTTTGTTGTGATAAATGTAAATGGCTTAAAAACACAAATTTAGAGTAGCTTAAAAAAAGTGACCCAACTCTATGTAGTCTACAGAAAGCTCCAAATACAGCAATATAGGTAGTTTGTAAGTAGATCTAGAAAAAGATATGATGTAACTACCAATTAACAGGAGGCAGGAATTAATATGTTAATATCAGAGTAGACTTCAGAACAAAGAAAATATATTTGTCATTGTATATTGTAAGCCAGTGAGGGCAAAGGGAGGTAAAATTTCGGCACATCACTCAAACTAATAAAGTGAACCCAATTTTATATGTATTCCTTCATTTCCGCAGTGTAATTATATATAATGACAAATAGGTCTGTCCAATTAGAAGTCAGAATATATACCAAACAGTTGTACAATATGTGAAACAAAAATTAAAAACTAAAAAGAGACAAGTCTACATTATAATTGATAACTTTACAGCCATCACAACAATTTATAGGACAATTAGAAATAAGGGAGAATGTAGAAAAAATTAACATTATCAACCAACAGAATCGAATTAACATTTACTGAACATTCCACCCAACAAGAGCATCCAAGTGTATTCTTTTAAAATGCCCACTGAATGTAAGACAGTATTCTCAGCTATCAAATAAACCTCAACAAACTTATAAGACTTGAAATTATACAGTGAGTTTTCTGACCACAATGCAAAGTAGAAATGAATAATGGAAAACTAATAGGGAAGTCTTTAACACTTAGAAATGAAGTGACATATTCAAATGATTTGTGAAAGAAAAAGGAAATTTTATGCAGAACATTTTGTGACATTACATTTCAAAAACCATGTTGACTGAAAATGAAAGTGTAACATATAAAATTTTGGGGGACAAGACAAAGCAATATGAGAGGAAAATTAATAGCACTAAATGACTGAATTAGGAAAAGGGATATAGCAAGTCAATAATCTGATCTCCCATTTCAAGAATCTGTAAGAAGTTTATCAAAAATAAAACCAAAGCAAGCTGAAGGAAGGTAATAATAAAAATAAGAACAGTAATCAATAAAAGTGAAAACAAAAAAGAATTAAAAGCTGGTTTTTTAAAAAGATTAATAAAATAGAAAAACCTCTAGGAAGACTGCCCCCCAAAAAAGGCAAGATACAAATTATCCCTGTCAAGAATGAAACATAGTATCATTCACGATCTTGCAGACATTAAAAGGAACAAGATAATCCTACAAATAATTTTATTGATATAAATTTGATAATGTAGATGAATTGATACCTGGTAAGAAGTAATTTGAAAAAGGCCTATAACTGGTTTAAGGTAATAAAATTTATGTGCGTGTGTGCGCTTATTTATTTATTTATTTTGGGTGCTGGGAAATCTAAGCCAGGGCCTTATGCATGCTAAGTGTGGGCTTTTCTAATGAGGTATACCTTCAGTTCCTTTGAATTTATAATTTTAAAAATTCCCAGAGGGCTGGGAATATAGCTGAGTGGTAGAGCACTTTCCTAGCATGGGCAAGTCCTTGGGTTCAATCCCCAGTACTACAAAAGTAAACTAATAGAACCAGAAAGAATGATTTCGTTGGATAATTCTGCTAAGTGTTTAAAGAACAACTAAAACTGGGGATGGGGCTGTAGCTCAGTGGTGAAGTGCTTGCCTTGCATGTGTGAGGCATGGGTTTGATCCTCAGCACCACATGAAAATAAATAAACATACTGTTTCTTCATCTACAACTAAATAAATATTTAAAAAAAGAAAAGAAAAAAAAAAACCAAAACCAATTCTACACAATGTTTTCTAGAAAACAGAAGAAGACAGATGTTACCACTGGAGGAAACTAAGTGAAGGGTACACGGGATCACTAATACCTTCAGTATTTCCTTACATGTGAACCTATTGTTTATCTGAATAGAAAAGGTTGAATTAAAAGAGTAACAGAGGTGAGAAGATATTTTGTGTAGAACAAATATAAGAATTTTAACATTTTCATTTTGGAAATAGTAAAAGCCAAAAGAAAGTATATCAATATGCATTTATTATATTTTAAATACTGAAAGATAAAGAATGCTAGGCAGTTTGATTCCAGAGTCTGTATGTTTATCCATTTCTCTGTGCTACATCATAAGGGTAATAAAAACAAAGATGCGGCAATTAGATGCACTACTGTTCTCTCTGTATGCCTCAGGGCAGTAGAGTGATGCTTCCAACCTATGAAAAGGAAACTAACCACTCTTTTTAGTCTCTGATCGCTTCCTGTCCATTTCCTGTACTTAAACAACTTTTGGAAAAGTAAAATTGGTTGATACATTGTCTTATCTGTCAAGCAAGTTGTTACAAGTAAAGGAATGTAGGCAACTGCAACATAGGCAGATTTGGATAAATATCATAGAAGAGAAATTCAGAGAAAGCCTTTTAGAAATTTAGAGAAAGATTTGAGAGCACAACAAATAGATGACATCAAGGAAAATGACATATGAATCTGATTAGGAGTGGAAGCAAAGGAAAGAGCTGAGGATGTGTCCAAGATCTGTAGTGAGATGATGACACAGATTGGTGTTATGGCAGTGATTTAATAGAATAGGTTCTGCCAGTGCAGAGGTTTTGTGTTTGCTTTTCTGCTAGGTTGTATCCTTATTAGCTAAAACAGTGTCTGGTACATACTAAGACTCAGTAAATATTTATCATGTGAATGAATAAGTAAATACAGCAGTTACAAGGCAGTGATCACCAGTTTTGGTTAAGAGTGATTTGATAGTGAATTCCATTTTGGGAATTATAAATGTGGAATCTAATCACAATTCTGCCATTATCTAGCTGTCATCTAGTCTTACTGCTGCACCAGTCACTTCAGCTATGACACTCTAAACTTGTGGAGAAAACAATATAGGATGTGTGCTGGTTGAGAACTTTAACTTTGTGATCCTATTTCTAAAATAAGGGCTACAAGAAAAATTAGTGTTACTATTGATTTTATTGTAGAGTGCTTAATTTTGTGCTTAATTTTGTGCTTGATCTATAGTAAGTACTCAGTTAAGGGGCACCATTGCCTGAATCTGGGTTATATATTAATTCCTAATCTAAATGAGCTGACATACTTCTAATAATAGCATATACTGTATTTGGAGCTGGGTTTGTAGCTCAAAGATAGAGAGCATTCACCGATGTGCATAAGGCCCTGGGTTCATCCTCCAGCATAGCCAAACAAAACAAAAAAACCTTTGTGTTTGAGTTATCCCATGCAAAAGCTAAATAGCATTTTAAAGATCATCCAGCCCAAGCCCTTCATTTAAACTGAGAACAGAATAAAAATATGACTTGCATAGTCACACAGCTATCTGAAGAAAAAAGTGGAGGAAAAAAGTAGTCATGGGCCAAACCCTGAGGGTAATGGCTACATGTTGACATGTTTTCAATAATTATAAGGTGGTATTATTTATAATTTTGAATTTAAAGCATGGGAAGAAAAATAAGAGAGAAACACTAATGAGTTGGTTTTTGAGGGGTTAGCTCTGAATACTACAGGTACTAGGTAAAATTTTATTTTCTGGGAAAACCAAACAAAACATCTGCCTACTGGATATAGCTCTACCTTTATTTTCCCTCAACATCTTTTAATTCAGCATGTCCCAAATCAAACTTGCAGTCACTACAAGGTAAAACTAAAAAGGATCTTAAGAGTTGTCTGTAGTTGTCTTAAGAGTTGTCATTTTGCAGATGAAGATCCAGTCCTTGGGATGGAGATCTCTTACTTCTTAGACACATTGATAACTCTGTAAGCAACCAATTAGTTGTCTTGGACCATTTTTGCCTAGATCCTAGAGTATTCCTTTAGGGTCCTTTTGGCTTAGAGTGAGCCTTCACAGTTCATCCTGGCTACCAATAGCCTCTGGTCTTGTTTTGTTTTGTTTTGGTGGTGCTGAGGATTGAACCCATGGCCTTGTGAATGCAAGGCAAGCACTTTGACAACTGAGCTAAATCCCTGGTCCTCTAGACTTGTTTAGAGCAGCATATTACATTTTTTTTTTAAACAGCTGAGTTCTCTGCTCATGTTGAATCATATGAGGCAACCCAGTATATGAAAAGAAACTAAAAAGAGTAGTTGATAGGGCTGGGGTTGTAGCTCAGTAGTAGAGTACTTGCCTACCATGTATAGGATGTAGGTTAGATCCTCAGTGCTGCAAAAACAAACAAAACCCCTGATGGTTAACAACAGAGATTTGATGGTGATTGAGATGTAGATAGTTGGAGAGATCATGAAATGGAAAGCATGTGTTCTATCCTGATTGCTTGGTCCTTGATCTCCAGAGATGAGGAGGCTCTAAAATGTCAGACATTAGGAAGCCACTTAAAATCCACTGATTTGTAGACCCAAGGGGTCTAGCAATTGTTGAGTGACAAGATCACTATTATGTCTGCTCTACAAGTTCTTATGTGACTTTAATTCATATCCTGGAGTAACAGAATTAATAAGTAAGCCATCATTACAACTAGGATTTAAATAAACTCTCAACTATTATTTTAAAATTTTCATTGATCACATTTGTATTTATTTATACAGAAAGCAGCTTTTGTGTGAATTAATTGTACTAATATTGACATAACCTAAGAATTACTGTCTTGAACCTTAGGAATAGTCAGTGCACAAACCCCTATTATGTGACTTTTAAAACACTTGACATGTTTTAAATAATTATAAAGTGGTATTATTTATAATTTTGAATTTTAGTCAGCAACTGATTAAGCCCTGTACTAGCATCCTAGGAGGAAAGAGGAAAAATAGGACAAAGTCCTTGCCCTCAAATTTGAGTCATGCTGAGTACAGAATGAAGAACGTGACATTTTAGGTTTTTTTTCTTTTAACTTCATTTCTCCACCTGAGTTTCACATTGTGCAGTTTTTAATTTTAATTTACTGCCTTATAAAGCATGTTCATGACTGAAAATTCAATAATTTAAGCTTGTGTGCTTTCTTTCAAATTATTATTAGATTGCAAGACTGGAGAAAGATAAAGAAGAACTACATAACCAACTGTTTAGCGTTGATCTTACAAGAGACACCAAACGAATGGAGCAACTTGTACGAGAAAAAGTCCATTTGTCTCAGAAATTAAAAGGTTTAGAGGCTGAAGTAGCAGAATTAAGGGCTGAAAAAGAGAATTCTGGTGCTCAGATAGAAAATGTCCAAAGAATACAGGTGCGACAGTTGGCTGAGATGCAGGCTACAGTTAGGTCTCTGGAGGTAAGGTTTTAATTGCTTCCCGGTAGAGTATGGCATAGTTTTTAAAAGTGCAGTTGACAAGCCTTTGAGTTTTAGAGCATAAATGTGTGCTTACCAGTCTAATGCTGACGCATTTGTGGAATCCCAAGAGTATGTGTTCTTTCTGTAAAGAATAAAGCTATTGATTCATAAGCAATAGCTGTGCTGCCACATTTACAAAGGGATATTTATTCTTGGGGAGTCTAACACCTATTTGAAATGACATAACTCTTATAATGCCATAGAATAGAATATGCAAAGTCTCCCCAAATTTATTCAGCTTTCTCAAGGCTAAAATCGTCTCAAACCAGAAAGAAAAATTTCTTTTGAGTTTATAAATTCCTTACCCTGGAATTTGAAATCTTAAGATCATAATTCTTATTTGAGCAGAATACCATACTTGCATATCTTAAGACAGCTCTAGCCAGAGTAATAAAATTTAACTTGTCTACTAATATATATAAGCCTTTACTAAATTATTTCTTAGTTCATTAGAGAAAGAAGTGTTGGCAGTCAGTTGGTACTTTTGGAGGTATTACCTTATGAAAACTCTTGGTTTCCATCATATTCAGACACTCTTACTTCTCCTAGTATTAGATGCCGGAAGTGTAGCAAAGATATAATTTAACATTTTGATATAACTTGTACAGTCCCAGTGTTCCTCCCCTTTGGAATAATTGTGAAATGATTTGGGTTGGAGGGAAATTATCAGATACCTAGTTTGCAGTTAAAAATCCAATATCTAAATCGAAAACGGTGATTCCCCTGACCCCACCCTCTCCCCGTAACAGCCAGCAAGCTGTTACAAGGAGTACATTGTTATATTTAGAAGTCACTTTTGGTTTTTGGATAAAGCCTCTGTCAGTATTTGCTGGTCTCCTGAATTAAGGCTATCAGTATTATTGGACTTAGACATGAGGCAGTTCAGTGTGAAATTATTTATGTTGCCATTCTTCTTCTTTAACATATTTACACAGTGACAGAATTAAGTGGGACAATTGCATTTGAATGTAGTAGATGGTCCCAGTATGAATCTTTTCATCAAGGTCATCAATGAAATGAGTATTTTCAGAGCAAGTTGAATGATGACAAAAGATGGATTCTTTGGTGACATTTTCAGAAGAACCTGTGTTTAATTTTATTTGTCAGATGAAATGAAAATGAGCACATGATAAACATTTCTTACTTCAGCTTTCTTGGCTGTCATTGTAACCAGAAAGTATCATTTTGTATTTGAAGAAAACTTTTTTTCTGAATTATTTGTTGACCACAATCTTTATCATATTTAGCACACCTATGAAATGAGATGTTTTAAGACCAACGCTTATCCTTTAAATACCAAGCATTTTTATTTTTTTGAACAGAAATAATTTTAAAACCTTTTAGTTTTCCTTCCCTAATAAGAGAGAACTTTAAGTATTTAACAAGAAGAATTTTGACAACTTATAAACTTCAAGAATTATGTGATGAGGTCAAGAACTTTTTTGCTTATGCCTCAAAAGTTTCAGATTAGCTGAAGATTTTACTACTTGTCCCTTCTTCTCTTAAAAAAAAAAAAGCTGTTGATTTTGAATTTTGAATTTTCACATCTTACTGCTGTCAGTGAGCTTTTTCTTCTACCTTTTAATATGCTTTTTTCATAACCACTTTGGTCTTGAACCCCCGCCCCCAAATGTTTGTAAATTATGTCAGCTTTCAGAGTAAATGGGTATCAAATGAGTGCCATAAGTACTTTCTCTCCTGAAGGAAGTTTATACCTTTTTATACTTTATATTTTTGTTGCTTATTTCCAGAAGCAAATCCTTTTATTTCACTTCTACCAATTTGAGAAAACTCTTGTTACTTTGGAACATGTTACAGTTGAGGTTTTGAACAATTTTTTGTATGATTTTACATGAATTGTAAATAATGATTATTTCATTTTGATATACTAAACATTGTGGACAATTTTAAAATATTTTGTTTTAATGAAAGGCCGAAAAACAGTCAGCTAAGCTGCAGGCTGAACGTTTGGAAAAAGAGCTACAATCAAGCAATGAACAAAATACTTTTTTAACTAGTAAATTGCATAAAGCTGACCGAGAAATAAATACATTGACCAGTAAGGTAAGTTGGCTTTTGTTTTTGTTTAACTCTTTAGAATGCCTGAGACTATATAATGATTTAGGGTTTTCTTGTTTGTTTGTTTGCTTTTTCCTATATTGGGGGTTGAACTTAGGGTCCCATGCATGCCAGGCAAATGTTCTACCACTGAGCTTTATCCTCTCATCCCTTATTTATCTATTTATTTTTTTAATTTTGAGACAGAGTCTTGCTAAGTTGCTCATGGTGGCCTTGAATTTGTGATTCTCCTTCTTCAACCTCTCAGTTTTAACTGGACTTACAGTGTGTACCACTGAGACTGCTAGAAATTTTGTTTGTAATAATTTTGTTTGTTCTCTGTATTTTAATGTATTAAATAATGTCAATAATGTATGTAAATAATGTTTTTTCTCTATATTTTAATCTTTTTTCATCATACCATTGACCTAAGATGTAAGTCATCTTATGCTTCTATTTCATTAAGCTTTTTGCTGCACAATTACAAAGAAATTTTGTGTTTAGATGTTTATATGATGAAACGATTTTTATCCTGTCATTCTACCTTCATACAGAATATGACCAGTTCTTAAACCTCTACTGTGATTACTCTAGTCCAAACCATGAATTGCCCTATGCTCAGTTTTTATGCTAGCTTCCTAATTGCTCTCTTGCTACCCATGCAGATCTCTGTGTGATCTGGCTCCTGCACTCTTTCCACAGCCATCAGCATCCATTTTCTTCCCTGTTTACTTTACTTCTGCCTCACTGGCCTTCACACTGTTCTTTGAAGATGCTCACTTCTACTCAGGGCCCTCATGCTTCTGTGCCTGACATGGTCTCACCTCACATATCTACATACTTTCTTTTTCTTCTTTTTCAGAAGTCACTTGAGAATCTTTTCTCATATTTACTTTGTAAAACAAATGTATCTCCCCCCAACTTATTCTCTCATCTTCCTAACTTGCTTTATTTTTTATTCATAGTTCTTAATACCATATGACATATTTACTGTTTTTTAAATCTCTTCTACTACTTTCTCTTTGAAACTTGAGTATTTTTCTTTAAAATGGAGTACCTACCATAAAAAAGTTGTGGCAAAAATTAAATGAAATATTATGAATAAAACACTTAGCCTAAGATCTAGCAAATAGTCTCTGAATTATTAATGGTTATTATTAACTGTTGGTGTATTTCTAAGAACTTGGAAATAAGATTGGTTTCTCAGTCAGTGAAATCATTGTATTTTCTGTAAGGACAGAGTTACATAAAGTCACCTTAAAAAACAAAATAGCTTTATCAACCAAAAGGCACGATGTGTACCCTGATAAACATGTATAAATTTAAAGGAATAATGTTTTCATTATAAATTGGCCAATGAATCTCTTGAGTAGATTCAAGGGAAGTGTATGTAACTGAAATAAAGAGTTTTAGTCAGCTGATTTTAAGTATTCTGGTCCCATTGAAAAGATTAAGAAGAATTAACAGTCTGTTTTAACCTGCGGCCATGAAATAGTCCATTCATCTTGATCTTTTTGTTCTTATCACCAAGCAACCTTTTGGCTGTTATTTGACTTTCCATATTATTTTGTCTACTGAGAATGTCCTAGTTCTTCAGACTTGAGTGTTCTAGTTGCTATTATACTTTCTTATAAACTGGCATTCTCGTTTTATATATTACTCTTTATGTGCTTTATTAATGTAAGTCTAACTTAAGCAGTTTTGGGGTTTCTTTGTTTTGTTTTTTAAAAATGTGCTGACAGATTTCGATTTCTGTGCCTGAAGGGCTAAAATTGTAATTTTAGATGGATTGGATGCCACCCTTGGGAGATAATCTACACAGTTTTTCCCATGATAAACATATACACTTCTTCACTTGCAGATTATGTGTCTAATGACTGACTGTTCTACTTTTTGGTGAATTTCTGTACAGTTTACAAAGTAGTTTTATAGCCAGTATTTCATTTAAATTATTAGATTATAGCTGACACTACAAAAAACAAGTGAAAATTGTGCAAATAAGATTTTTACTTGTCTAAATATTTTAATTTCAAGTATAGTCTTCTAGATTACAGTTTGAAATTTACTATCATTTTGGAGCAGATAATAAAGTTCAGTGGAAAAGTTCATGGGCTTTGCATCAAATGAAATGTGATTTTGAATCCTGATTCATGTACTTTATATACTAACTTTCCAGTTTGCTTAACTTTTTTTAAAAAACATTTTTTTTTTTTAGTTTTTTAGGTGGACACTAAATCTTTATTTTATTTTTATGTGGTGCTGAAGATCGATCCCAGTGCTTCATGAATGTTAAATGAACACTCTACCACTGAGCCACAACCCCAGCCCCTCCAGTTTGCTTAACTTTTAAATGGGATAATAACTATTTCTTACTGGATTATTGTGAAAATTAAAGATAGTATTCAATACAATAAATAGTACATGGTGGTAAACATGTTACTATCAATGATTGTGTATTAGTGATATCCTTAAATAAGAAAATACCGTGAAGAATATAGAATTCTGAGCCCATGGGCTAGTTCTGTTCCTCTGTCAATAACTTTGTGTAACTTTAGGCAAGTTATTTGGTATCATTTGGGATCCAATTTCCTCATAGGTGAAATGAAGCATTATTTCTGCTGATCCTTAAGAATCCTTCTAGCCTATTGTGATTGTGTAGATCCTACTAGAAAATAAATTTGATTTCTTTCTGGTTAACTATAAGTGGACTTCATACATTCAGCAGATATATCCTGAATGCCTACAATAATAGAGTACATACAAAAATAGGGGTAACACACAGAGAAGTAAATTTAGATTATGTGGATTTGTCTCAAGTTTTCTTTCAATTTCTGTATAAATTATTTTCAATTTTGTAAAATAATATTGAGTATCCAGTATTTGCTACATATCACTCTGGACCTAAGGAGCCAGACTGGACTGCTGGAATCACCAGAACTATATGTGTAGCAATAGGATGTTAGATATGCTGGACTTCTACTGTAGCTTCTAATGCTTTTGGGTCACTTTTCCTGCAGCACGTTTTACCTGAGCTTGCTGGCTCACCTGTGTGATGACCCTGGTTGTCTTCTCTTTTCTGTATATCTCCTTTATTGCTCTTTCATTATAGAGTTAAGAGCATAGATGATTGCTCCTTCTTTGTTGAAGGAAGAACAGCAGTTTTAGTATAGTGTTATTTATTTTGCTGTGCTTGTTTATTAACACATATTGCTAAGAGTTGCCTGTCTTTAAAAGTACATTTGCATTATTTTGCATATAAATGGAGTTTTAAATACATCCTTCAAATTTAGACAAAGCAAGTTTCCTTTGAAATTTTATGTAAAACGATTCCATGGAAGAATAAATTTTAAAATAATATTTCAAATATGACTATCACAGTTTTCTTTGCAACTTGAAATTTTCATCAACATTTTGCACTTGTAGCAAATGGTTGTTTGCAATGCAAAAGAACACCTGGGGTGTGTTTGTCAAAGTTATTCAAATTTGTAAATGTTAGGTTTTAAAACAGAATTATATCAGTGTCTTAGATTAAAAGGTGTTAACATACATGGCCTGAAAATGATGACCTTAAAGATATTTCACATTCAGTGAAGTAAATGCATCTAGTTATCTCATTAGGTTTTTGATCTTGGAACTTCAATAAGATAGTTTTAAGGGAACCATCCTATGGTCATGCTTATTAGCCAAGTTAACTCAAACCTGTTGCTTGACATCCTGTCCAATGTTCTTTCAGTTTCAATAAGTTTAGTTGAGAATGTTTTCTTATTTCAGCAAATCTCAGGGTGAAATGAATAAGAAATAGGTGTTTATTTCATAATTCTTCCTGAAGTTACCATGAAATGAATTAAGGCTCTATGAAATAAGATGGCTCTAATTTTCCACCTCATATTAAAGGTAGCTTTAATGTGGTTTATAATGAACTGCTGTGTCATTCTTAACCTTTTACAGTTAGTATATAATAGCAAGTTATAATCACATTTGTCACAGTGATTGCATATTCATGGTAATTGTATTTTTTTTAAAATTTTAAGCATTTATAACTTAAATTGTCCATGAAAATTATAATATAGTAAGACCCAATCACAGTATCTTTAAATATTAGAATAAATATAATTAACTGCTTTCATGTAATTATGAGACTTGCTTTTAATAGAAAAGAGCTTCAAATCTGAGATTTAAAAATGTAAAACTGATATCAGCATAGGTAGCCATTTTACCTTCACTTAAAAGTGGTCAATGTGTGTGCTCACTTATCCGTGCATGTATTAAAATTGGAATGCTGCAGAAATTATCATGGCTCCTGCACAAGGAGGACACACAAATTCTAAAGTGTTCCATATTTTAAAGATGTAACAATGAACTTAGAAAATACAGGAAGTGAAAGATATTTCAATATAGAGATTCTGAAAAAGAACCAAACAAATTTTGAAAATTAAAGAATTGATAACTTCAGTGGAAAACATCACCATAGATTAAATGGCTTTGAAAACAGATTTTCAGGCCTTAGAGACAAAATATATTATCTTGGAAATAAAGAAGGATGTTGCCGGGCATGGTGGGTCACGCCTGTAGTTCCGGTAGCTCAGGAGGTTGAGACAGGAGGATCAAGAGTTAAAAGCCAGATTTAGCAACTTAGTGAGGTGCCGAGCAACTCAGTGAGACTCTGTCTCTAAATAAAATATATAAAAGGGCTAGGGATGTGGCTCAGTGGTTGTGTGCCTCTGCGTTCAATCCCCCTTACTAAAAAAAAGAAAAAAAAGAAAGAAAGAAAAGTTAAGAGACTATGAGCAGAATATTCAAGAAATCTGGAGTAATGTTCAGAGACCAAATCTAAGAATCATTGATGTAGACAAAGACACTGAAGTGCAAACTAAAGGAATGCACAACCTATTCAATGAAATAATATCGGAGAAATTTCCAGACCTTAGTAATGAGATGGAAATTCAAATATAAGAGACATTTAGGACCCTAAGACCAAAAAAGATCCTAAGAAACATTATAATTAAAATTCTATAAAATTATAGAATAAGAATTTTTAAAGCCACAAGAGAAAATCAGCAGGTCACATTTATTAGTAAGCCAAATAGGATTTCAGTCAATTTCACAGCCCAGATCCTAAAAGCCAGGACAACTTGGAATAGTATATACAAAGTCATAAAAGAAAACAGGTGTCAATAAAGATTATCATATCCAGCAAAACTTTCCTTCAGAATCAAAGTGAAATAAAAACCTTCCAGGACAAGCAGAATCCAAAAGAACTTTTAATCACTAAAGCTTCACTATAAAACAAACTCAATGAACTATTTGATGAAGAATAAATGAGGAATAAAAATGAGAGTGAGCATAGGGATGAATCTCATTAGAATAGTCAAAGGAGAATCAAGTCTGAATTAAGCATTAAAAATAAAATGGCAGGAAATAAAAATCTTCTCTGTAATAACACTGAATGTAAATGGTCTAAATTCTCCTATCAAAAGGCATACCTTGGCAAAATGGATTAAAAAAAGAAGACCAAACAATATATTGTTTACAAGAGATTCAACTTAACATGCAAAGATATCCATTGGCAGAAGGGAAAGGATGGAAAAGGATATACCATGAAATTGGAGACCAAAAGCCAACTGAATTAGCTACTCTCATATCAGACAAAGTAGATTTTAAGCCAGTATTAATCAGAAGAGACAAAAGAAGGGCACTGTATGCTGGTTAATGGAATCATCCAACAATAAGATAAAATGGTTGTAAATATTTGGGCCCCAAACATCAGTGGACCTATGTACATAAAACAAACTCTTTTCGATATAAAGAATCAAATAGACTGCAATACAATAATGCTGGGTGATTTTACCACACTTCTCTTACCATTAGTTAGATCATCCATACAAAAACTAAGACTCTTCAGAATTAAAAAATACCATTATTCAAATAGACCAAACAGACATCTATAGAATATTTCACCCACTTCTCAGCAGCATGTGGAACTTTCTCTAAAATAGATCATATTTAGTAAATACAAAAAAAAGAGATAATGCCTTGATTTCTATCAGATTATAATAGAATGAAATTAGAAATCAGTAAGAAAAAACATCATTTTAATACCAGAAGATTACATAATATACTTAAAAAAATGTTTTTAGTTGTAGACGGACACAATAACTTTTTAAAATTTATTTTTATGTGATGCTAAGGATCGAACCTGGTGCCTCATACATGCTAGGCAAGTGTTCTACTGTTGAGCTACAACCTTAGCCCACATGGTACAATTTTGAATGAATAATGGATCATAGAAAGAAATCGGGAGAAATAAAAAAATTCTTAGAAACAAATTGTTATGGGGCTGGCGTCTTCCGAGAAACTGAGGCAATTCAAAGACCCTCTTTCAAGCCCAGATTTCTTGCAACCAAGTCAGATTTCAGACATGTCACTCAGAGTAACAGGAATGAATTTATTGAAGGGATAGGAAAAGGGAAAGGGTATACTCTCAAGGGAGAGAGTGGGTCCTCTCAGAAAGGAGAGGGACAATGTATCTTTCCAGCACTCTGGTTTTATTGGAGATCCCAAAGATTCCTGCCCAGGTTCACATCTTGACTTTTTACTGACAACAGGGTGACATCAGACTTCAAAGTCCCCACTGCCATGGCAACTCTGTCTCCTTGGCCCATGCTGACTGATTCTAATTGGAATCTTAATCATTTTTACAGGTTTTATGGTTAGGAAGAATTATCCTTATCTTTTGGGATCTGGAATGTGAAAAGGATTACAAATATCTTTCCCTTCAAAGTAACTTGGGTTTCTCTTATCAGCGTTATTTCCTGCCTGCATGTCCTTGCAGATTACAGGTAGTTTGCCAAGGAACCTGACCTGTCCTGTCTGCTTAGGCCAGGCAGGCTGAGATACATTGCTTTTAAGCAAAGAAAGTTTGTGGGGGTCCGCAAAGTGGGCCCATTTTATAGAATTATTCTCTTAACCTTGTGTTCCCAACAGCCTCATCTATCTATCCTCTAACAAAATGAGAATAGAGATGCAATGTATCAAAATCTCTGGGACAGTAGGTAAGAAGTTTTAAGTGGAAAGTTTATAGTCTTTAGTTTCTACATTAAAAAAATAGATTTTATTCTCTATTTATTGCTGAGTAATATTCCATTGTATGTATATACCACATTTTCTTTATCCATTCATCTACTGAAGGGCATCTAGGTTGGTTCCACAGTTTAGCTATTGTGAATTGTGCTGCTATAAACATTGATGTGTCTGTGTCCCTATATTTCGCTGTTTTTAAGTCATTTGGGTATAGACTGGGGAGAGGGATAGCTGGATCAAATGGTGGTTCCATTCCCAGCTTTCAAGGAACTGCCATACTGCTTACCATACTGGCTGCAACAATTTGCAGTTCTACCAGCAGGGTATGAATATGTCTCTTCCCTCACATCCTCACCAACATTTATTATTGTTTTTGTTCTTAATAGCTGCCATTCTGGCTGGAGTGAGATGAAATCTTAAGAGTAGTTTTGATTTGCATTTCTCTAATTGCTAGAGAACATTTTTTCATATATTTGTTGATTGATTGTATATCATTTTCTGAGAGGTGTCTGTTAAATGGATGGAGTTGGAGAATATAATGCTTAGTGAAGTTAGCCAATCTCCAAAAACCAAATGCCAAATGTTTTCTCTGATGTAAGGAGGCTGGTTCATAATGGAATTGGGAGGGGGAGTATGGGAGGATTATACGAACTCTAGATAGGGAAAAGGGTTGAAAGGGGAAGGGGGCATGGGGGTAAAAAAGATGGTTGAATGAGATGGATATCATTACATGTATGAAGACACGAATGGTGTGAATACTTTGTATACAACAGAGATATGAAAAATTGTGCTCAGTATGTGTAATAGGAATGTGTAATGCATTCTGTTGTCATATATAACAAAGTAGAAAAAAAATAGAACCAGAAAAAAAAACAGAACCATTTAATAATCTGATGTTATACCCAAGGCCCTAGAACAATAAACTATTTCCAAAGAACAATAAACTATTTCCAAAATCAATAGAAGAGAAGAAATAAGATCAAAGTTGAAATTATTGAAATTGATGTAACCAAGAGTTGGTTCTTCAAAAAGATAAACAAAATTGATAGATAAATCCTTAGCCAAACTAACCAAAAGAGAGAAGACCCAAATCAGAAAAATTACAGTTGAAATAGGAGATATTACCACATTTCTGAAAGAAATCCAGAGGGTCATTAGTTTATTTTGAAAATGTATACTCCAGTAAGCTGAAAAATCAAGAAGATATTGAAACATTACCAGACAAATATGATCTACCCAAAATGAATCATGATGATAATAGAAAATTTTGCAACTACTATAAAATGTCGGCTCAACACTCTCACATATTGGTGCAGGCACTGACTTCCTTAACAAGACCCCTACAGTACAAGAAGTAAAACTGAGAATCAAAAGTGGGCCAGTATCAAATTAAAAAGCTTCTGTACCACAGAGGAAATGAGCCCACAGAATGGGAGATCTTTGCCAGCTGCTCCTCCATCAAGGGATTAATGTCCACAATATATAAAGAATTTTAAAAACTTAATACCACAAAACCAAATAATCCAGTTAATAATGGACAAAATAAACAGATACTTCTCAGAGTAATAAAATGGCCAACAAATACATGAAAAATATTCAACATCACTAGTAATCAGAGAAATGCAAATCAAACCTACACCAAGATTTTATCTCCAGTCAAAATTGCAATCATCAAGAATACAAATTAGGGGCTGGGGATGTGGCTCAAGCAGTAGCGCGCTCGCCTAGCATGCCCAGGTTCGATCCTCAGCACCACATACAAACAAAGATGTTGTGCCTGCCAAAAAACTAAAATATATATATATATATATATATATATATATATATATATATATATATATATATATTTAAAAAAAGAATACAAATTATAGTAAATACTGGTGAAGATGTGGGGAGAATAGGTACATTCATGAACATTGTTGTATAAATTCATACAACCACTCCAGAAAGCAGTGTGGAGATGCCTCAAAAAATAGGAATAGAACCCCTATATGACCCATCTATCCCATTCATCAGTATATATCCAAAGAACTAAAGTCAGCATGCTATAGAGATATAGGTACATCATTTGTTTATAGCAGTGTATCTCAGAATAGTCAAGTTAAGGAACCAACCCAGGTGCCCATCAACACATGCTGTAAATGAATGGAAATGGAGAATATGCTAAATAAAATGAGTGAGATTCAGAAATTTCATCATCAAATGTTTTCTCTCATGCAGAAGGTAGCCAAAATAAGGTGGGGAGGTGGGTGGAAGTGAGGAATCTTATGAAAATAGGAGAGAGTTCACTGGAGCAGAGGAAGGGGATTGAAGGGAAGGTGGGGAGGGATATAAGATGAAAGGAATTGTAGAATGATATTGGCCAAATTATGCTATGCATATGTATGAATATACCATAGTTTTATGTGTGTCTATAAGACACTAATTTAAAAAAACTGAATTAATGGAAGGAATGCCAGTAGACAAAGGGAACAGGGGGATGGATGGAGGAGGGGAGAAAAATGGGAAGTACTGGAAACCTAAGTGAAGCAAAGAATATTCCACATTTGTATTATGTATAGCTATAATGCACTAATAAAAAATGCATACAAGATCATTTGAAAGGCTCTATTATTGTGATTAGAGGTATGAAGGCAGTATGATACTTGGTTTTTATTTATTTTCTTCAGGTATGGATTTTGTGTGAAACCTATCCCTTTCAGTATTTTCAGGACCTTTCATAGATGGAATTCCTTCCAATAAAGACACTTCTGTTTCTTATCCTTTTCTTTTTGGCTCTAGAGCCTCTTCCAGATTTGTATCTAATTCCCAACTTTTTATTGTAGGGTTTTATTGGATTCATAAGTAAATTGTCCTTGACCTTCCTTTTCTTACCATCTCACATTTTATATATTTGACTTTTATGTATTTGTAGTTTTCTACTTTGATCTCACAGTTTACTTATTAGTATAATAATATTGGTTTATCTAAATTTTATATCTGTGTTAAATTCTAACACCACTATTCCTAATTTTAGAAATGCCTTAAAAGGTAGAGGCTACAGAAACTGTTAATAGTGCAGATGATTGGAAAGAGAAAGATTATTGTTGTACTCCAGCTTCTAAAATAGTGCCTGACACATAAACAGTTGTTCAGTAAAGATTTGTTGAATGAATGAATGAATGAATATTTGTGAAGATTAATTATTTAGAAAGTGTCAACAATTATTCATATTGAGCTGAGGCTTTAAAATATTTAGATTTTGGGAGTCTGGAGCTCTAGCCCCTGGGGATAAAATAAAGATAGAACACTTGCCTAGCACACATGAGGCCCTGGGTTTTATACCCAGTACCACAAATAAGAAATAACTAAAAAGAAAGAAAATTTTGATAATATAGGATTATAGTAGATTTGTATGATTTATACTGGTTTCTGCCCACTATTTTGTCACCGAATTCACATGTTTTTTGGCCCCTTTTATCAGTTTCTTGCCTCTTGTTTACATTCAGTTTTTTAATCTAAGACATTTGCAATTAGAGTTTACCATTCTAAAACAAATTTACTTATGCTGCTTTCAGTATCCAACAGAATAAACAGCCCTTTTGTATGACATATGAAGTTTATTCCCTGTCACTTACAAAAAACCTGCCTCCCTCAGCTCTATATGTCACATCTTGTTTTTACAGTAGATTACTTGATGTCATACCTATTTCACAGTTTATATTCTATTCCTTCCACCTGGAAGGCCTTATTTCTCCTTAATGTTTTTTTTTTTTAATATTCAGTTTTTAGTTGTAGTTGGACACAATACCTTTATTTTATTTATTTATATGTGGTGCTGTGGATCAAACCCAGGGCCTTGCACGTGCTAGGCGAATGCTCCACCACTGAGCCACAACCCCAGCCCCTCCTTAATGCTTTTTTAAAAAAACATTTTTTTAGTAGTAGTTTTATTTACATGCAGTGCTGAGAATGGAACCCAGTGCCTCACATGCTTAAGCAAGCGCTCTACCATTGAGCCACAACCCCAGTCCTCCAATACTTTTTAAAAGGAAGTTTGATATATGTGGTTAAACTTTTTAAGGCACGTGTCCTGATTTATGTTCAGGTGACCCCACCCAGATACTTTTAAAGAAATGCTCACTTTCAGTAGGAAAAACAGTGTTCTTGTCTCCTCATTACAAATAGTATTCAGGTATGGAATACCTTTCTTCCTGGATGGTACTTGCACTCTATAATCTGCTGCCAATTTTTTTTTTTTTTCATTTACACTTGCTTTTTGGTGAGTACTAAATGGGAATAAAATGACCAATAATAACTTCAATTTCTAATTATCAACAGGTAAAAGAACTTAAACATTCAAACAAACTAGAAATAACAGACATCAAACTGGAGGCAGCAAGAGCTAAAAGTGAGCTAGAAAGAGAAAAGAATAAGATTCAAAGTGAATTGGATGGTAATATATGATTCCCCATGCTTTTTACTAGTTTTTCAGACATGAACTCAAATTGTTAATATAGATAAACCTCAATGATTATTTCCAGATTCTCAGATTAATTGGATTTCAACCTTTAAAAGATATGGAATGTTATTGCATGTACGTTGACTGTTCATTCTTTGACCTGACTTTAAAAAAAAAATAGATCATGTGTTGGTATAAGTTATTTGATTAATGTATAAACTAAATAAAACTTTGAAAATGGGATTCTATCTTTCCTGGGTTTATAATTTTAAATCTATTTTGTCGTATTATTTTCCGAGGGCATTATAAGTCTAAGACCATAAGGAAGAAAGTTCTAATCCTGGATTTTTAATTTTTAATTTTTTTTAAACACTAGGTCAGTTATTGAAGCCTAGTTCAGTCTTGTTCTTATGGTCCATTCTAATATTCACATGACTCATCAGGATTTCTCAGAATTTGTATGGCTTCTAATTTTTTTTCTTTCTTTTTTAGTTGTAAATGGACACAATACCTTTATTTATTTATTTTTGTGTGGTGCTGAGAATTGAACCCAGTGCCTCACACGTGCTAGGCAACCCCAGCCGTGGCTTCTAATCTTAGATTTTTCAAATAAGCTGCCCTTGGGGTGTAACTGTGCTTGAGTTGGTCTGTAATTTCAGATGGAGGTTAGATTGAATGCCTATTCTCATTATTAGTTTCTATGTAATTTTGACTTATGATTTTCCTCATTTAAACTAAATTTTCTTAGAAATTTAGATTTGGGGATTCTGGTTTTACTTTGAATTAGATATGAATTTGCTTTAGTTATTCCATGTATAAATATTGTCTGTTCATCAAGAGGAAGATTTGAAATTCATTGGACAAACTTGAAACTTTCCTTGTTTTTTATATTTCTGCTAGACTCCAACAATTTTGCTGTAATCTTAGGTTTGAAGGACTTTGTGACTTTTATTTGCTCTGTTTTCAGCCATTTTGTTATGATGCTGTCTTAGGGTTAGTTTACAGAAGTCCTTCAGAGGTGAAGTAACCAAGTGTCTCTGTATATCACACAGGTTGATGATATTTCTAGGTTTAAAAATTCAAGTGAATAAATGTTTATTTACCCTTTTCAAAGTTTTTTTTTTGTATGTATGCATGTGTTAAATGAAGTAATGACAAAGAATTAACTCTGAGTTTTAGTCTGATTCATTCTTATTTTTAGAAAGTTTATCAGTGGCTTAAGGATCTTTGAGAATGTATATTCAGAGAGACTTTCTAATTCTTTTACTCACTTATGAAGGCTGTTAATTGTGATTTTTCATCATCGCAATATTAACTATAGTATATTTTTCTCTTTGAAAAATAATAGGATTACAGTCAGACAATGAAATCCTCAAATCAGCTGTTGAATACCACAAAGTGCTATTAGTAGAAAAGGATCGTGAATTAATACGTAAAGTACAAGCTGCCAAGGAAGAAGGTTATCAAAAACTTGTAGTATTACAAGGTGAAAAGTAAGTGCTTAATTACCTTAGTTTGTATTAAATTTTCTTGCACATGGAAACATTTTACTGTAGCATCATCTTTATTGTAGTTCTTGTAACATAATTATCATCTGTTGTTTTAGGCTAGAACTTGAGAACAGATTAGCAGATTTGGAGAAAATGAAATTGGAACATGACGTCTGGAGGCAATCTGAAAAGGATCAGTGTGAAGAGAAATTGCGGGCATCACAGATGGCAGAAGAATCGGCCAGAAGGGAACTTCAGAGTATCAGGTTATGTAAACATGTATATTTTTAATTTTTAATTTTTAATTTTGAAATAGTTTCAGAGACAACAAAATGAGGTAAAAATGGCCCAGAGATTTCCCATGCACACTTCACCTTGATTCCCCAAGTATTAACATCTTATATAACCATGATACAGGGGTCAAAACAAATTAACAATATAATCCAGAAATCAAATGTTAGTATTATCAAAAATGTTGGCTTTATTTAAATTTCACCAGTTGTTTCTTTGTGTCTTTTATCTGGTTCAGAATCAATTCCACACATTGCCTTTATGTAATTTCCTTTAATCTGGAACACATTAACACTTTAGTAGAGTGCTTGTTAGTATTTTACACATTGTCTCTCAATTTGGGTTTGTAATACACTTTTAATTTTTTTTAGTTGTAGATGGACAGAATAACTTTATCTATCTATTTATTTTTATGTGGTGCTGAGGATTGAACTCAGTGCCTCACATGTGTGAGGCAAGCACTCTACTACTGAACTATACCCCCAGCCCCTTGTAATACATTGTTTATGAATAAATTCAGGTTATGTATTTTAAATCAAAATTGCACCAAAGTCATGTTTCCTCAGTGCACGTATAAGGAAGTTTTTGATTTGTCTTCTTTACTGATTATGTTCACCTTGACCATGTAGTTATCATAGTGTCTGTCAGATTTTTCTTCGATATAATTAGTGTTTTTCCCCTCTGTAATATATAATCATAAGATTTCTCATATAATTTTTTGAGACTATTTAAATATTCTCATTGTACTTTCTCGTCAAACATTATTTTATTAATTTTAGCATCCTGACATTACTTTAATATTTGCTAAAGAAGTTACAAATATGAAGAGAGAAAGTCTAGAATAAACTCCATGGTGTTGGGGTAGAATTGGAAATATCAATGTAAATTCATGATTATTAATACATATACATATAGAAAAATAAAGAAATGGATGTAATGTGACTTGGGCATACATAAATAAATCTCATCACTCAGTTCACTGAAAGGGCCTAGAAACAAAGTTTCTCTAGTACCAACAAGCACTCTTATTAGATTAGCTGAGATTTCATTTTCCTATGCCAGCCTCCAATATAAAAATAGCCTTAGAGAAATGGCTAGTAATAGGGCTAGAGAAAAGAAAATGAAAGGGAAACCTAGAATATCCTGTGATATCAGACAATAAGGAGAACCTCAAAAGATGGGATTATATCAAAAGGACATAGAATTCAACTTGAAAAAGTCTCCAATTGCCAATTATATAACCCATAGAAGAAAATAAGAATCTGTTAGTCCATACTAGTATAGATGTAATATTTAGAGGAGAAGGGAGAAGCTCTTCCTTTCAAATTCCAACTAATAAATATAGAAAGAATGATGAAAATAAATAGGAAAATCACAGTAGCAGATATTAAAGTAATGTTTTCTTTATGGTATAATATATCAAGATCACAACTAGGATAAGACAAAATGAATAGCCCAGGATGTAAAATTTAAGGAGTCATTCACTTCCGTGTTCCAGTGATACACTTATAGGATCCAGGTAACAAGGACTTATATTTTCCACTTGGATCTTCCAGTGTCTGGTGGGTTATTAAAAGCAGGATAAAAAACTTGACACTTCTGCCTCCATTTTGCATTTTTCTGTTTTGCTCTGAGTCACCTTGGATTCCAGGAACAACATGTCTAATACATAAACATCTTATATGAGTATAAACTATCCCTTGGGGCAATAGCAGCTTTCTTATCTATTATGAGCAGGGTCCCCTTTTCTGAGTCCTGAGATAATGATTAACCACAGTTTGATGAAGACTGTTTGACTGTTCCTATATCTGGACCCCCTTATCTATTATGAGCAGGGTCCCCTTTTCTGAGTCCTGAGATAATGATTAACCACAGTTTGATGGAGACTGTTTGACTGTTCCTATATCTGGACCCCCCTTGTATAATTGGAAGCTCATGTCAGTAACACCATAGACAGAGGTAAGGAAGTAGGTCTCCCTGTCTTCCTGGTATAGCTATAATGATTAAAGCTCCTTTCTTGCCCTTGCCATTGCTCTTTCAGTGTGGTTTTTGGTGCAAGTGGCTGGATCTCATTTGCTGGTATTACTAGAGTCAGACCTCTGGTACAGGATTCTGTTAACAGTCTCAGAATGAGTATCTCAAATTTCATACTCTGAGCATTTCACTTGCCTTGCTCTAGTCTTATTGCTGTAGTATATGATCAATTTTTATGAGTGTTACATAGCATATGGAAAGAAAGAGTATAGTAGGTTATGTTACATCCTTACAGATAAGTTGAAAATGTCTTTAATATACCTAATAACAGGGCTGGGGTTGTGGCTTAGTAGTAGAATGCTCACCTAGCACACGTGAGGTACTGGATTTGATCTTCAGCACCACATAAAAATTAAATGAAGATACTGTGTCCACCTACAACTAAAAAATAAATATCTAAAAATATATATACCTAATAACCATACATTGCAGAGTATTAGTTTGTTTACCCTTGTGATCCCATGGCAAACTAGGACCTATAGCTTGCTGCCCCTGAGCAAACATTGTGAGAAAAGTATCTTTCATTATATATTGCTAGGCTGGGAAAAGATCAAAATTCAAAATTTAAAGTACAGGTTCTACAGATTGCATACAGCTTTCACACCATTGTGAATTTGAAAAATTCTAAGTTCAAATCATTGTAATAACAGGAACCAACTGTTATTATTTCCATTTGCTTGGTATAACTTTGTCCTCTGTTTCTAAATTTTCTGAATCATTTTATTTTTTAAATATGTATTTTCTATATAGCATATAGTCTGGTCTTGCTTTGTGAGCCAAATGGGAGATTTTTTTTATTTTAATGGGTGAGTTAAGACCATTCATATGCAGTGAACACTTGCTGGGATTTGATATCCCTTACACCCCCCTGCCTTTTTACTTATATAATTGTTTTGAAATTTGGGCATTTTCTGTCTTCCATTTATGCTAAGGGGTGGTTCTGTATGACTTTATTTGTTTTCTTATCTTTTCTGAATTATTTTTGTAAAATAAATGGATAATATAGCTAGAGCATCTGTCCTTATTTTTAGTACCTTCCCTTTATCTTTTAATTCTAAAATCTTAATGACTTTGCTAATTATATAAATTAAAGTTGAGTAACTGTCATGAGCCATCCATGGGCTGTGTATGGACTGTGTTGTGCATAGTAGCCTTAAAAGGGGATAAGTCTGGAATTGGGAACTTCCCGTGACACCCGCCACAGGGATTGACCACCTGATGCAAGTGAACTTCCCTCTCAAGCTCTGCCAAAGATCCCACCCAGCACTTGAGTGTGACCTGAGAAGATGACAATCAACCTGCTGACTAGTAGACATCAAGCAAGACTCTGCCCTTGAAACCTTATTCCTGCCTTTCCTGTACCCCCCTTAAATAAACCACCAGAGCCATATTTTCTTTGTTTAGTTACAGAGACTATATGGATTAGATCTATCAGAGGCTTCACATTTGTAAATATATTTCTGAATATTTGTGTTTTGTTATTCACTAATTAATTTGAGACTTAAGTTTTAAGGTGGCTTCCATTCTCCCTGGCAGGAAGAACTCCCCAATGAGACGCTGGCCATTGTCCCTATTAAGTGATTTTTAAAAATCATACTTATTAAGTTGTTGGTTATATTTTGAGGCAAATTTCTTGATCCACATTACTTAAGAAAGAACCGCTTCAGGCAGTGGTGTATCTATTACTTATGTTGGATTTAATGCGAATCGTTGTTGGCTTCCATTCTAGAATCATAAATCTGTAATGGATTTGAGAGTTAATCTTGCCTACCCCTTCACTTTTAGGTAGGTATATTATTTAACTATTTAGGACAGATCGTTTTTAAATTTCCACCCTCCCCAAGAACCCCACTCTAATATTTTACCTCATCATGATTGCACAATTTGGCCATTTAGAATCATTTCTGTTTCTTCTGCTTTGCATTTCTGTTACTATAGTGATATAATGTTCAGCATTTTGTCATTGCTTGAAAACAATAGTGGACTTTATTCTTTTTTTGGGGGGGGGCTTTTAAAAATGTAGCTGGGTGTGGTAGTGAACAACTATAATCCTAACCACTTGAGAAACTGACATAGGAGAATTGCAAGTTTGATGCCAACTGGAAAATTTAGGGAGACAGTTTAAAATAAACAAAGGCCTGGAGATATATAGCTAAGTGACAAAGTGCTTGCCTAACATGTGCAAGACCTTGGGTTCGATCCCCAGTATTGCCCCTTGGCCAAAATATATGTATATGTAAAACAGCTTTCATTCCTTAACTTTTCTTTAATATGGTATTTTCTGTTAGTCACTTTGATAATTTATCTTTGATTCCTCTTCATTTTCTACAGATCATTTATACATATAATATGTAAATGATCCCCAACATAAGGACATAGTAACCAATATAAAATCTAGCAGTAGTAATTTACAAGATTTGCCTGAGTTTAAAAATTAAAAAATTCTACAATCATGGTGTTTCTTCCATAGTAGTTCTGACTTGATTATTTATAAATCATTCATTAAAATAATCATAATAGTTGGGCATAGTGGTGCACACCTGTAATCCCAGCAATTTGGAGGGGGAGGCAGGAGGATTGCAGGTTTAAGGCTAGCCTCAGAAATTTAGCAAGACCTCATCTACTTAGCAAGACCCTGTCTAAAAATAAAAAGGACTGGGGGTGTGGCTCAGTGGAAAAGCACACCTGGGTTCAATTTCTAGTGCCAGAGTATTAATCATAATTGTATCACTTGGAGTCTTGATTGGTCAGAGACTGTGAACCAAAGATCTTGCTAAGGAAATGAAAAGTATAAATAATATGAAGCAGGGATATCCTTTTACTCACAATTAATGATATCTATGATAAGTAGATATTCTAAAGCAATGATTAACATATTAGTTATATACTAGTCTTTTGTTTACCTAAGTGGTTTCTTCACCATTAGCCTATTATAATAATTTATTATAAAAATAATAAATTTATTTTTACAAAAATATTTTGTATTTCATAAGGATGCTTCACTGTTCTTTTTTTTCATTTTGTGAAGTTTGTAAATTTACCTATAAATTAACAATGCGAAAATTATAACAATTTAAATATTAACAAAGTATGAAGTCAAATTTTGGTAATGGTAGCAATCCTACTCCAACTATTGTAAGCAAATAAAGGGACTTTATTGGCTGACATAGATTGTAGAAAGGACAGGAATTGTGCTGTTCTTTTGGACACTTGGATCTGGAACTCAAATGTGACCAGAGTGCCTTCTTCCCTTCTTCTTCCTTCTCCTCCTTTCTTCTGTTTGTCTGTCTCTGATGTGTGCTTTTTTCCTACTATTTCCTTTGTGAGGCTAAGACAGTATATTGAGACCAAAGAACACATTATTACTTGCTTTGTTAGTTTTGCTTCGTTGTGACCGAAATACCCGACAGAAACAACTTAGAGGATGGTAATTTTATTTTGGTTCATGGTTGTAGTCCATGGTCCAACTCCACTGGATGTGAGGAAAAAGATCATGGCTGAAAGGCATAGTGGAGGAAAGCTGCTCAGTTCATGGCAGCTGGAAAGGGGAGAGAGATAACATCTAAGAGGCCTGGGAGAAGATAAACCTACTTGGACCTACTTCCTCTAACTAGGACCCACTTCCCAATAGTACATCCAGCTATCAGTGATACCTGATGGAGATTGGATCTTGAGGGCTCTACCTAATCAGCAGTCTCCATCCCATTTGACACTTGTTGTATTGGGGACCATGATTCCAATACAGGAGTCTTTTGGAGGGCATTCCAGACCCAAACCATAACACTTAATCAACTCAAGTAACCTATCACTGTGACAAAGGGAATCAGGCACCTGGCTCAGCCAGATTATATGCCTGTTTGTGGTGGTGGGGAGGAGGCAGTAGGTGATATGCAGTTTGATATCAGAAGTAGAGAGGAGGTGTTTAGGGGAAATAATAGCAATAGTCATCCAAGGGAAAGAGAACTTGATCATTTAAGAAATCCTGTAGAAAATGCCTCTTAATTTACCTTTTGTATGGCTTAAAGCCAGCACACACTATTTCATTTGAGGCATTCTAATTTTTCTTAAGAATTTTTTAAACATTTTTATTTCATCAGTTTGAATTTTTTTCTGCCTATAGTGGATATTTATTTGCCCCCTTTCTTTAAAAAAATCATTTAATATGTTCTCCTATTTCTACACTATCTTGATGAGGATTTTGTTGTATGTCATTTAAATAGGGAGCGGGAGACTTACAATTGGCCATCTAGACAAGTTTTCTCCTAAAATTTGAACTATAAAATAAGTGATAGAAGTAGCTATGTGATAGCATATGAAGGACCAGGTGATTCTTTTTTTTTTTTTAATATTTATTTTTTAGTTCTCGGCGGACACAACATCTTTGTTTGTATGTGGTGCTGAGGATCGAACCCGGGCCGCACGCATGCCAGGCGAGCGCGCTACCGCTTGAGCCACATCCCCAGCCCCATCCAGGTGATTCTTGTTGCACATATGTGCCAGTGATTCCTATCCATTACTGTATTCTGCTTATGGTACTCTTGTTTTGTTTTGATTCAGTGGGCTCCTGTTCTTCTAAGACAGTCTCTCTCTCTCTCTCTTTTTTTTTTTTTTTGTAAATAATAGCCAGTTTCCAGTGCTTACAAGCAGGAAACTTATTTTCAGAAGATTGTTAGAAGAAGGCAACTGCCATTCTTAAAAGAGACTTGATCTAGGAATCTGTGACAATAGATTATTACAAATATGACTTCTCTCCCTTGCCATATTTTGTTGTTTCCCCTTGATAATGGAGACTAGCATCAAATAAAGGCAAGAGGTTACACTAGAGCCTTCACTGCTCAATAGGATATTGGGAGCTGCCCTGGATGCAGATGCCTATTTAAGCCCTGATGCACCAGGTTCTGAACAATTATTGTCCTCAGTCTGGCATGGTAGTGCCAGGTTGTAGTAACTTGGGTGTTACCCCAGCTCGGATAACAAGGCATGGCTCCAGGAGTAAGAGTCACCTGCTGGGGTTGAGATACTCTCACCTGTTCCTTTGTAATCCTACCCCTTTGCCTTTTTTGGGATAGAATGTTCCATGGAACCTCCCCTTGTGTGTCCCCCATATAAGAATAAAGAATTCCAGTGGCTAACTCTCTTTCCATGGACCCTTAAGGTCAGAGAGCTGTCTCGGATTTTGAAAAGGTACTTCTGTTTGTCTACTTTCTTTCTTTGTCGTTTTCTTAAGTTATTGGAATAGTCAGATTTTTGTGAACCCAGCATTAGGTCGTCAGCTAGGATAGATGGTGATAATAGGGTATCGCTAGGCACATATAATTATTTAAATTTAAGTTAATTAAAATTTTAAGAGATTAAAAATTAACTTTCTTAGTCATGCTAGCTACATTTAAAATGTACTATAGCAATACAGTTAGTGTCATATTGAAAAGTGCAGATTATAGAACATTTCCACCATTGCAGAAAGCTTTATCAGACAGCATTGTTGGACTGTTAAGGATAGGGATTCTATCTTTGTTATTTACCAGTGAATCTATAACACTTAGAACTGGACTCAGCATTCATAGGCTCTCATTAAATATCTGTTGAATGGTGAAAAAGCACTATCAGCTGCATGCCAGTATTATCAAAGTTGATTATACTTTGAAGGAGCTTGAAATAGTTCCATCCTATTCCAAAGTTTCTAGGTAAAATCTTCCATAGTTTTATTCTCTTTTAATTTGGCCCTCCATTCTACCTCCTATTTCTTTTCATAATTATTTTTAAAGTACAGTGTACATACCTTATCATTTCTTACTCTCCAAACTACTCATCCTTTATTTTCTGATTTCTCCCCACCACTTCCTCAGTAGAAGCTCTCCTTTAATAGCAGCCTCTGTTGTAGCCTTCAGAATCCTTATTGTGCTATCAAGAAATGTTTTGTGATTCAACTTTTTTTTTTTTTTAATGAAACCTCACTGAATCTGATTTTCTCCTAATGGCATGTAACCCAGAATCCCTTTTAAGTAGAAATTATTTTTCTTCGTGCAACAAAGAACTACAAGGGACATCAGCATTTATAAACCTTACTCTTGCTTTCAGATGATTATTTGACTAACCATGGTTAAAATGTTTTTCTTTTGATATTTGTTGCTTCTAGGTTGTCCCTGTCTTTTTTCTTTGCCGTTTACTGATCTACTGGATATTCCTCAATAATCTCTGAGGTCTTTGCTATCTGTCTCAACTTTCTCTATTTTTCTATCTTGCCATCTTTCTTAGTGTCTGCACATTTGTTTTGTTGGGCTATTCAACCCTTAGACTTACAGTTTATCATAGCTTCATGCTAGCATTCTTTAAGTTTACTCTATTTTATGTTTGTTTATCTACTAGAACCATTTACTTCAAAGGCATAAATATCTTTCTCTTTCCCAGTTCATTCTCACTGAAGATACTGAAACAGGTAGTCCTCATGCTTTTTTTTTTTCCCATTCAGTTTATTAATCTGGATCTCTTGCCTCCTTTTAGTTTAGAAACTGCAGACCAATTGTGTTCCCATTTGTATATAAGCAAAGGCTATTAGATATGAATTCTTTCACCTTCTTGCTACCTTAGAATTTCAATATCTTTATCTCTTTTTATTCTCACTTCCATTTCCATTATACTAAAAATATTCTTTCCCCTTTACTTCCAAGTGAGCCATTTCATTAATCCATTTCCATTGTTTTCTTTGAGGTCTTGCTCCATCATTTACTCCTCTTCATCTTTATTTTATCTTTTATTTCTCCATTTGAAGACTGTTACTTTGCTTTCAAGGTCTGGTTATAATTGCATCTCTTTTAAACAGCCCTAACTGATCCCTTACCTGAGTTTTATTTCTTGTTGATTGACCAGATATATCCAAATTCTTGACCTGGACTCAACAGTCTTCTGTCTTCTGTTTTCATCATGATTTTGTAGAAAATAACTCTTATAAACTCAGTAACCTTAAAGCACCTTGTTAATAACATTCAGGAATATTTAATGGAGGAAATGCCCCCAAAGTTTGAGAACAATAGCATAGCTAGAATTATGAAATAAGAAGGTTATTGGTACTGACAAAGGAACAAGAGGGGCTGGGGATGTGGCTCAATCGGTAGCGCGCTCGCCTGGCATGCGTGCGGCCTGGGTTCGATCCTCAGCACCACATACAAACAAAGATGTTGTGTCCGCCGAAAATTAAAAAATAAATATTAAAAAAAAAATCTCTCTCTCTCTCTCTTAAAAAAAAAAAAAAGGAACAAGAGGAAGAGCAGGACTAACCATCTCTTTAGACTTATTGTTTTGGGCATTTATATGTAAATATATCAAAAGTAGTTGGTCATATTTTCAAGATTCTTTAATGTTCTATCTGTTTTACTAATTCAGGATTTGAGTTGATTCATTTAGTCTTTCAGCAGATATTGAAATCATACTGTATTCAATGTATAGCCCTAGGCTTTTTTCTTTTTTCTTTTTTTTGTATCCGGAATTGAATCCAGGGGTGCTTAACCACTGAGCCGCATCCCAAGCCCTTCTTATTAATTAATTAATTAATTTATTTATTTTTAAATTTTCAGACAGGGTCTCATTAAGTTTCTTAGGTCCTCACCCTCCAGAGCCACTAGGATTATAGGTGTGTGCCACTGCGCCCAGCCTCCAGTAGACTCTAAAGAGTATTATGGTCCCAATTCTGATTGGGCAGATCAGATGTGCTGCTAAAGTCAAGTTATAAATGACTACGGCCAAATGAATTATATTTGAAAGGAATTTTTAAAAGGAGAAGGTTGAGGGGCCCAGCCTACCAAACCTAATTAGCATAAAGTTTTCTCTACAACATTGGTCATTTGGTCACCAGAAGGTTATGATTGAGCATGTATCATTTGTTTAGAAGAGAATACAGTATTGGTCCTCTTCAAATGTCCATTTGTTTTGGATAAAAAATTCATTAGATATTTTATAGAATTCAGTATGGTGATCTTCATTAGATAATTTTCTTTTAAATCTGTTAGCCCTGGAATAAAGTAGCAGTGTTTCTGATAGCATTGATAAATTATAGAACTTTTAAGTTGTATGGATCTGAGGTAGCTTTTCCTAAACTGAACTACTTTTTTCTGATGACTTGACAACACATTCTACACTTTTCCACTGAAGGCCAGTTGTTCAGGCTGTTTTCTATGTTTACTAAAATCAGGTTTTGTCTCCCTGTAGTATTCCCTAGTACCTTTGGACAAACTTGATATCTCATCCTTGCAATACTCATAGTTTTCCACTGCAAAAGAAGTAATCTGTGTTTAAATTTTAGTAATATGTAAACACTGCCTAGCTGCCTGGAATCTATGATTGAATCTATTACTTTTGTTTTTTATTTTTAATTTTTTGGTATCAGGGATTGAATCCAGGGGTGCTTAACCACTGAGCTACATCCCCATCCTTTTTTAAATATATATATTTTAATTAGGGACAGGGTCTTGCTGAATTGCTCAGGGCCTCAATAAATTGCTGAGGCTGGCTTTGAACCCAGGAACTCTTGCCTCAGCCTCTTAACTACTGGGATTATAGGTGTGTGCTACCTCCCTGGCTTTGGATCTACCACTTTGCGTAACACAATACCTGGTATCAAACAGGTATTTGATATAATTGATTGTCTAATTCAGTGAAATAATAAACTGTGTGTGGATGTGTAATGTCTTTTGATGGGTTGTGGTTTTTAGGTTAAAACTTCAACAACAAATTGTGAATATTGAAAATGCAGAGAAAGAAAAAAGTGAAAATTCTGATCTGAAACAGGTATGATTTTTAGTAAACATTTTGCTTTTATTTATTGATTTATTTTGTTATGGTACTAGAAATTAAATCCAAGGGTGCTCTTACCACTGAGTTACATCCCTAATTCTTTTTATTTTTTATTTTGAGACAAGGCATCACTAATTTGTTGAGGGTCTCACTAAGTTGCTGAGACTTCCCTCAAATTTGTAGTTCTCCTGCAAGTCTCTGGGATTACAGGAGTGTGCCCCACCCCTACTCCATGCCTTGCTTGCTTTTTTTTTTTTTTTTAGGTGTTTCTTTAAGTTGTTGTTTTGCATAATTATTGGAATTTTGCATATCACATTTATGATAATCTAATTAGCACAGTCCATAACATTGATGTTGATGTGTAAAGATAAAGTGTTTCAGCTTCTCTGTTGTAATTGAATAAGCTTATTTTCTGACTGCTGTTTTTTTTTTTTTTATATATATTTGCATGCTGTAGCTCATAACAATTCTTTTAAAAATCAAGAAGACATTATTTTGATATCTGGAATTTTAAAAATTGCTTAGAAAGATTATTCATTTTTAAGTTAATTGAATAATTGGTTTGTAACTTTGTATTTAATCCATAAAGTACTTCTTGCTATTTCCCTATGAAATATAAGTCATATTTATATGGAAAGAAATGTGTATTTTAATTAAATTTATTTGGGTTCAGGAAAAAGATTACATATGGTTGGGCAAAACATGGGAGAGTATTCTCTTCCAAATTCCATTTTATTTTTTGTTAAAAAAAACTTTTTCCTACTGATTATGAAATAGTGAGTATTCTACTTTTAAGGTTTATCTTGCCTGTTAGCTGGTACTGCTTTGCATGTGCAGTTACAGCTTCTGAGCCTTAACTAGGAGGGCATAACGTTTGATTCTCCAAGAGAGAAGTTATGTGGTATCCTTGGCATTGGGGTTTCTGTCATCCTACAATATATGTAGGTACTAAGTTCTTTGAAGTTTGCTTATTCATGTAACTATGACATAGATTTAATGTTTGCCACTTCTGTTAAAAATAAAGAGTAAAAAGTTCCACATGAAGGTATTCATTCCAGAATATAATCTGAGACATACCATTTTACTTTATTCTGCTAACAAATTGCTCTGTGGACATACATAATCCTATCTTACTTGACTTTGCTGCCATTGGAAAGTGATAGGATTGTTACCCATTTAATTTATTGCATAAGAAGAATCTTATTTCTTTTAACTCTTGAATCTCAGGATGAGTTCTTTTGATCCCTGTCTCTTGATTATTTGCTCTAAAGTATCTCAGAGAATGGCTAAGAGAGGTAAATGGGAAAAAAAAAAAGAAAAATGAGAATTTATTTTATTGGCAAAATGGCATGTGGATAGATATAACTGTCCCAAGTGAAAACTATCAAATATAACTTAGAAGCAATTTGAGTTTTTCTAGCCTGTTCGTTATGTCATTATCCACTTTTCTTGAGGAAAAAATATTCCCAGGTGAAGGTAAATTAGGTGGAATAAAGGCCTTGGATGACATTATGTGATTTGAAATGTGGCTCTAGAGGCCAAGGAATCCCTAACCATTCATTAGATTTCTCAGATCTTCCTTCTGCTTAACACTGGGCATGTAGAATAATTGGAAATCATTTTAAAACAAGGTGAGAACAACCCTTCCTATGTTTACTCAACAATTCTTGACTGCTCAGAGAGCAAGCCTCCTACAAGGGTAGTATGTGGGAAGGGGGAACAACTACTTTCCCAGTTGACTTGGTTTTTTTGTTTTTTTGTTTTGTTTTTTAAATTTTTATTTTTTAGGTATAGATGGACACAACACAATGCCTTTAATGCCTTTATTTTTATGTGGTGCTGAGGATTGAACCCAGGTCCAACCCCTGCTAGGCGAGTGCTCTACTGCTGAGCTACAATCCCAGCCCAGTTGACTTGTTTTTAAAGTTGGTTCTTTTCCTAGAAAGCTAGGGAAAAACTAGAGTCAAAGGAGACTTTACATTCTCTTTTTTCCTTGTTCTTCTTGCTAATCCTTCTTCTCACTTGTGCTTTGTTTATTGTGGGAACAAAATGAGGAACTCAGTGACTAGGGAATATATGGTTAGTGGTAGTCTCTAATTATAGTAAGAAATTATCCTAACTGCTGCTATTTATTATTTCATTTAAGGGGCATCTTTGACGGCATACCAGCTGGGTGGGACATTTGTGATGGTGAAATGCTTAGTATCCTACACTTTTCAGACCTTACTGCATTTGCTTAGTGGCCATATGTTTCACTTTTTTGTTTTCTTTTAAGCAAATCAGTAGCTTGCAGATCCAGGTGACCTCACTGGCACAGTCAGAGAATGACTTGCTGAATTCAAACCAAATGCTGAAGGAAATGGTGGAGAGATTAAAACAAGAATGCCGAAATTTAAGAAGCCAAGCTGAAAAAGTGCAAGTAGAAGTTGAAAAGTAGAGTTTGCTCTTTTTTTTTTTTTTTTTTATGTACAAACTATTTTTTTCTTTTTGGCATATAATACATAGTTATTTCAGTGATAATTAATTCCAATGTTGAATGTGTTTGTATTTTATTATAAGTACCTTTTGGTAGTGTACATTTGTCTTAGGTAACATACTCTGTAAATTGAGCTTTATAGATTTTTTAATTATTTAGAAGAAAATTTTTAAATCCTTCCTGAGCACAGTATTCTGAAAACTCTTGAAAGAAATGATCCTCTTATTTTTTGAGCAAACCAAAACAGTTTTCTCAAATAACCAAAGAACAGATGAGTTGATTGTGGGGTTGCTATTTTTGTGTGTTCTCAAAACTCCTTAGTATTAGAACTAGTTTTGGATTTTCCCTCTGAAAAGCTAATTTATTTGTTTATATTTTTTGACCTTACAATTTGTTAATAGTAGTGTAGAAGACAGGGGAAAATTATTTTGGTTGTATTCAAGACTTTATGTTCTCTGGAACATTTTAATATGTGGTAGAATAGACCTGGGGAATGTGACTCAGTGGTAGAGCACATACCCAGCATGCACAAGTCCCTAGGTTTGATCCCCATGAAAGTAATGAGTAAGTAGGTAGGTCAGTAGGATAAAATATTATAGTACTTTGTATTTGCTTTGTCTTTATAACAAAAACATGTTATTATAGATGTTTATTTCTATCTATAAAACATTATTTTTTTTTTTCAAATTTGTACTTCTGAAGTCAGTCTTACCAAGTAAAGCTTCTATTTTCCTTCAGTTTTTCTGTTCTTTCATATTTTAAGGCTCATCCAAGGTTTCATATATCAGGTTGAATTTCAGGAAAAGGAAGTAAGAAAGGTGCATGTCCATATGTGTTATAACATTCCTGAGGGTCTTATTTTTCTTTTATTTTTCAAAAAAAAAAATAGAAATTGGTGTCTTGAAATTCTCAAGTGTTTGCAGTGAGCTTAAGAACCCTAATGACAAGCATAACTAGCAAATTTAAGTAATTTGTTGTTGTTATTCATAGGACAGTTGTAGAAGAAAATAACTGGGCTACAGATGAATAGAGTATAATTTTAGTCCTGACTAGCATACTTAAAATCTGTATGACCTTAGACAAGTAATCTTACTTATCTTGGTTCATTATTTCTTATTTGTATTCCTTATAAAAGGATATTAAAAATCATATAAAGGATAAAGAATAGCTTTAGGAGTACAAATTTTAATTATGTTACCTTAAACTGTCATTGGTTTGAATTTTACTGTATCCAGAAAACACACCACACAAAGACTTGATTCCAGGCTGATTTTTTTGGTACTAGGGATTGAACTCCGGGACACTCAACTACTGAGCCACATCCCCAGCCGATTTTGTATTTTATTAGATCCAGGGTCTCATTGAGTTGCTTAGTGCCTCGCTGTTGCTGAGGCTGGCTTTGAACCCAGGATCCTCCTGTTTCAGCTTCCCAACCTGCTGGGATTACAGGCGTGTGCCACTGTGACCAGCTCTAGGCTGATTTTTACAAGCTTCATTAGGTCCAATTTTTATTACTTGGTGGTCTTTGTAGTTTAGACCTGGTTATCAGGCATTTGTCCTGCCATTAATTAGATATGAGTTCTTACATCAGTTAATCACCTACTGTAAACCTAGTTCCTCATATATAAAAAAGACATGACAAGTACTTAATTAGAAGTACAGTGACTGATTTGTAAGAAATGCTCTGTGATGTTAATGTTAGCAAATGTGTGACCAAATAGTAGTGCCTGTAGTTAGAAAAGTAGGGATATCATCAGGCAGGTAATACCTATTTAACCTTAAGCATTTATATTAAATTCCATGTTTTTGCATACATTTATTTTTCTGACAGGACATTGGAAGAAAAACAAATACTGTGGTTGGAAGAAAAGCATAAGCTTCATGCACGTATCACAGATAGAGAAGAAAAGTATAATCAAGCTAAAGAGAAACTACAGCGTGCTGCCATTGCTCAGAAAAAGGCAGGTGGTTCTTATTAAAATGATTTCTATAGAGTAAAACAACTATTTTAGAGTAAAATGTAAAATTAAAGCTGAGATTTTAGTGACATGTTTAATTTGATATTTAAATATTACATTTCACTGTCAACCTTTCAGAGGTAAAATGGGAAAATCTAAACCATCCAGCAGGTTTACTTGTGAATTTTGTTTGAGCTGACAGGTATTTTCCCACAGAGATGATATTTTTTTAAATCAATAAAACCTTCCAGACCAATCCATACAAGTCTTAATTCAACTCATTCTCCTTTAAAGTTATAATGTGATTAGGCTTGTTTCACCTATGCCTAACTAATATCTATAATACTGCTTCTGTGGTTAAAAGCTTTTTTTGTTTCCAACTCAAAAATTAGGGGCAAGTATCTTCATGCCCTAGTTGTAGGGCCTAGGACTCTTCATAGTTTCTGAAACAGCTACACTATTTCCACTTTGATCCTTTTAAAAATTTTACTTCTGCAGGCATACTTTTCTCTAGAAACTAAAAGGCTTTCTTTTTTGGAAATAGTCTAGGGTATCCTGAAAATCATGTAGCCAGATATTTTCATATAAGTCAGTGGTTTATAACATTTTTCTACTTCAGTAAACCCAAGGAATGTAGCAGTGTCCATCAGTAACAGTGACTCATTGGCAGTGATTTAGCAGTTGTTTTTAACAGAGTCTGGCTGTGAGGAGGGACAGGGTAGTGGATGTACATGTGTGTGTTTGATATGTTTCCACTTAATAAGTTCTCTTTTTAGAAATGTTGGTTATGAGGAGGAGAATAACTGAGATGAGAGAAAGATAATCCTAGGTGTACTAGTATCATAATAGCTGTGTTTTTTGGAAAAGTTAATTGTTCAGATTTGAATAAGAGGAAATAACTAGATCATTATATTCCAATTTGGAAGTCCAGGACACTGTTCCTAGCAATCATTTTGTTATTGGGGTAAATGTCAAATGTGATTGACAGTTGGAGTGATAAATGAGTAGTCACTACTTCACTGTCCCAGCTACTGATATTTTCTCCTTCCATAATGATAAAAGTAGTAAAACATTGAGATTAGAAAAACATTTTTTATTTTACAAGAATCCCAATGTTTTGTATCCTTTATGCCACTTTTATTGCCTTTTGTCCATGTAAGTACTGAAAAGCATGTGGGTGTTAGGATTTCAATACTTTTTTTAATGACTTGTGACAGTCTCAGAAATTCTACTTATGCTTCCTTGCACTGTGAAGCCTAGGCACATCTGAAGCTAAATTTCAGCCAGAAAATTCTAGAAGTAATAGGAGCTGGTTTCCCCCCTACACACACAGATAAACTTTCATGTTGAAGTTTTAGGGATAAGTGTCTTAGAAATCAAATCCTAATTGTTGTTGTTTAGTTTGATTAACTTCTTTTGGAGCAAAAGTGATATCCAGTGTTAAAAGAGATCAGACACTGATCAGATTAAGGAAATTTACTAGGATTGCCATGGGGCACTGGGATACATTTGAAATTAGTGATTGTTCATTGAAGGTGAGACTAGTCAGCACAGTTCTGTGTGTGCCACTTAAGTTTAGCTTCATGGGTGCAGGAATGTAGCATGAACTGCATTTTGCCCAGGTCAAAGTTTTTCATGCAAGTTTGAGGAAGAATTAGAGTCAGATCAAGGTAATAAGGATGTCTACAAAAACAAAATTATTATAATGGTAAAGTTTTAAGGTAGTCATTGGCTCTTTCAGTCAATATATGTTGAGTTTTGGTTTTTATTGTATTTGAGCTTAATTCCTGGCAGATAGTAAGTGATTAGTAAATAGTTTGCTTTTATAATGGTGAATGAAAAGATTACTAGGAACCTGGCTTTTGGAAGTTCATCTCCAGATTTGTCTCAGGAGGCAAATTTCAGAGTCTATACTATGAGCTGATAATATGATGCCATATTAATCTTACAACAATGCTTTTTAGTCACCATTCCTCAGCATTTGGGTAAATTCACATCCGTATATTTTTACAGAATAATAAAGCCCAGTCTTGGTCTTAGCTTCTCTAGAATGGTTTCTGTCATGGTTTTGTACTTAAAGACTAGAATTTCTTACAGAAATCCCTATCTTTGTATATTACCTATAGTTACTATAAGGCCTGATTAAATGTACCTGTTTGATGTGTATATTCAATATATATATACTTGATTAAGATTTGATGGCAAGTAAAATTATTTATTCAACTACAGTTTAAATAATCAACTGAAGAAATATAATTAGATTTAAGATTGTGTATTTATGTGATCATACAGTAATGAGATTATAAGAATTTCTACCTTTAAAATATCTGCTATTGGGCTGGAGTTGTGGCTTGGTGGTAGAGTGCTTGTCTAGCATGTGTGAGGCACTGGGTTCAGTTCTCAGCACCACATATAAATAAATTAATAAAATAAAGGTCCATCAACATCTTTAAAAAAACTTTTAAAAACCCCCTGCTATTTATAGTAACAAAAATGGCATGGTATTGGCTCAAAAATAGACATGTAGACCAATGGTACAGAATAGAGGACACAGAGACAAACCCATATGAATACGGTTATGTCATACTAGACAAAGCTGCCAACAACATTCACTAGAGAAAAGACATCCTAAAATGATACTGGAAAAACAGGAAATACATATGTATTAAAATGAAATTAAACCTCTATCTCTCACCTTGCACAAAAATCAACTCAAAGTGGATCAAAAACTTAGGCACTAGAACAGAGACCCTGTGCCTAATAAAGAAAAATAGGCCCAAATCTTCACCATGTTGGCCTAGGATCTGACTGTTTTAACAAGACTACTAAAGCTCAAGAAGTAAAATCAAGAATCAGTAAATGGGATGGATTCAAATTAAAAAGCTTTTTCTCAGCAAAAGAAACAATCAATAATGTGAGGAGACAGCCTACAAATTGGGAGAAAATTTTTACCACATCCATCAACAATAAAGCATTAATCTCTAGGATATAAAAAGAACTCCAAAAACTTTACACCAAAAAATTAATAATAATAACCAATAATTAATAATCATATTATTAATTATTGGTTATTATTAATAATTAATAACCAATTAATCAATAAATGGGCTAAGGAATTGAACAGACACTTCACAGAAGAAGAAATACAATTGATCAACAAATATATGAAAAAATATTGAACATCTCTAGCAATTAGAGAAATGCAAATCAAAACTATGCTAAAATTTCATCTTACTCCTGTCAGAATGGCAATCATCAAGAAGACAGGCAACAATAAATGTTGGTGAGGATGTGGTGCAAAAGGTACACTAACACATTGCTGGTGGGACTGCAAATTGGTGCAACCACTATGGAAAGCAGTATGGAGATACCTCAGAAAATTGGGAATGGAACCACCATTTGACTCAGCTATCTCACTCTCGGTTTATACCCCAAGGACTTAAAATCAGCATACTATAGTAATGAAGCTCTGTCAATGTTTATAGTAGCTCAATTCACAATAGCTAGACTATGGAACCAACCAACCTAGGTGTTCTTCAATAGATGAATGGATAAAGAAAATGTGGTGTATATATTCAATGGAATATTACTCAGCTTTAAAGAAGAATGAAATTATTTATGCAAGTAAATGAATGGAGTTAGAGAATATCATGCTAAGTGAAATAAGTCAATCTCAAAAAACCAAAGGCTGAATGTTTTCTCTAACATGCGGATGCTAATTCACAATTAGGCAGGGGGCACTAGGGAAGAATAGCATTACTTTAGATTAGGTAGAGGGAAGTGAAGGGAGGGGAGAGAAGGGGATGTGGGGATAGGAAAGATAGCAGAATGAAACAGGCATTTTTACTTTACATATATATGTGACTGCCTGACCAATATGATTATACATGTACACTCAGAAAAGTGAGAAATTATATCCCACTGTGAATGACATTTCAAAGTACATAAATGCATTCTACTGTCATGTATAGCTAATTAAAACAAAATTTTAAATCTGCTATTTAACTAAAATACCCAAGTAAAGCATATGCTTTTGGAAATGACAGACTAGGAAATATGTAGATCAGCTTTCTCCATGTGCTGTGGTTTGAATATTTGTGAACCCCACCCCACCATCCCTATTCATCTGATGAAATTCTAACCCTCAAGTTGATGGTAATAGGAGGTATGGATCTTTAGGGGTGGTTAGATCAACAAGGACAAGGACAGAGCCCTAATGAGTGTATGTAACACTGTCTTGCCCTTTTACCATGTGAGGACTGAGTGAGAAGGCACCATCTTGTGATGAATCACCTTGATCTTGGACTTTCCAACCTTTGGAACTTGGAGAAATCAATTTCTATTATTTATAAACTACCTAAGTTCTAAGGCATTTTGTTATAGCAGCTCAAATGAACCCCATGACAATAAGGAGAATTTGAGAGAGTATTTTAAAAAATATCTCCATGAAGGTCTCAGAGAGCTAACAAGTCCATGAAAGATTAGGAGGCCAAGATCCCTAGCAGTAAGGGACCTAGAGAAGTGAGCATGGCATTTGTAGTTGCTTTTCCTTTAGGGTAAATTGTCAGTTCCAGAAGAGACAACTAGAAGCTGAGCAAAGCTTTGACAACTTCATAGGGCTTGGGAAACAATAATTGGAGTTCAGAAACAGCCACAAAGCAGAAGATCAGGTAAATCCACTTGTGTTTGGGTTAGAATCCTGAAAGAATTTGTCATTGGACTAAGGGTGATCTGAAAATAACTGGGTCCTTGCAATTACTAAAGCAGAGCTTCAGATAATCTCATTCCTTATAATTAGATTATTTATTAATACTTTATACTGCTAACAGCCTGTCTGCCCAAAACAAATGAGTCTGCTTTAAGGAAAAATAACATTGTAGGTTTGAAAAATTATTTCCTCAATTTTTTAAATGTATAATTCCTAGCTCTACAAAAAATAAGCAGACATACATAGAACAGCCAAAATCCAAAACATTGACTATATCAAATACTGGTAACTATATAGAACATAAGGAACTCTGATTCTGGTGGGAATGCAAACTGGTACTGCCACATTAGAAGACATTTTGATAGTTGTTTGTAAAGTTACCATATGATCTAGCAATCCATTCCAAGGTATTTACTCAAATGAATTGAAAAGCTAAGTCCACACAAAAAAACTACACACAAATATTTAGAACAGCTTTATGTCGGTACTTGGAAATAACCAATATATCCTTTAGCAAATGGATGGATAAAACTGTGGTATATCCAAATAACGTGACATTATTCACCAGTAAAAAAAAATGAATCAGCCAGGTGTGGTGGCACATGCCTGTAAATCCCAACAACTCAGGAAACTGATGCAGGAAGATCACAAGTTCAAAGCCAGCCTCAGCAAAAAGCGAGGTGCTAAGCAACTCAGTGAGACCCTGTTTCCTAAATAAAATTAAAAATAGGCCTGGGGATGTGTCTCAGTGGTTGAGTGCCCCTTAGTTCAATGCCTAGTACCAAAAAGAAAAAAAGAATCAACCACACAAAGACATGGAAGAAACTTAAATGTATTGCTAAATAAAGAAACTAGTCTAAAAAAACTACATACTGCAATTCAACTATGACATTCTGGATATGATAAAACTATGGAGATAACAGAAAAGTCAATGCTTACAGGGGATCAGTGGTGGAGGAGAGGTCGAATCGACAGAGCCCTAGAATTTTTAAGGCTGTGTGATAGTATAATGATTGAAATATGAAATTGTACAAAATCCATAGACCTGTACAACAGAAAGAATGAACCCTAATGCAAAGTATAGTGTATCAGTATTGGTTCATCAGTTTAACAAATGTACAACAATTCAAGATGTTAATAGTGGAAATTGGATGGGGAAGAAAATATATGGAAGTTCTCTACTTTGTTTACTTTTTTTGTAACCTAAAACTGCTCTAAGAAATGGTCTGCTAATTAGAAACAACAATAACAAAACAGGCATGTGAGGAAATAACATCAAAAACCAAAAGAATAACCAATATAAATGGACCCCTACTGGGAATACAGGTAATGGAGTGTTTAGATACAGACTTTAACCATGTAGCACTTGCTCAGAAATAACAGCTTGAGAATTATATCAGAAAACTGGGAAACAGCGGGCACAGTGGTTCATGTCTATAATCCCAGTGACTTGGGAGGCCGAGACAGGAAGATCACAAGTTCAAGGCCAGCCTCAGCAACTTGGTGAGACCCTTTCTCAAAAAAAAATAAAGGGGGCTGGAATGTGGCTTAGTGGTAAAGTGCCCCTGAGTTAGATCCCTAGTACCAAAACAGAAAGAAAGAAAACAGGAGAACATTTAACAAAGGCAAGTTTAGAACTAAAAAAACACAATAATGGAATTATTAGTTCTATGATTGATTTAGATTTAACATAGTCATCATTAGCATCTTCAAAATACAAGCAGAAAATCAGTGAAAGAAACACCAAATGTGGGAAAGTGAAAATTCAAGGGCTGGTTTTTGAAAAAATCAATGAAACTGATAAAGCCTTAACAAAACTGGTTCTCATCAAACAACCCATGAGATAGATTAGATAGATAAATACAACTGAAGATCATTAATGAAAGGGGGGATACTGCTACATATGTTATAAATATTAAAATCAAAAGCATATTATAAAATAATTGAACTAATTAATTATGCAGTTTAGATGAATACAGTCATTGAAGAACATTGTAATAAAGCTAATATGAGAAGATAAGAAAATCCAAGGAGTCTTATATCTGTGAAAGAGGTAGAACCCTTAATTAAAAATCTTCTACTAATAAAACACCTCATTTGGCTTTACTGATAAATTCTTCCAAGTATTTAAGGAAGAAATAATACCAATCTTAATAAGAATTCTCCCAGAAAATAGAAAAGTAGGAAAAACATCCCCATGTATTTTATGAGGTTGAGACCTGATACAATCATAAGAAAACTTATAAACATAGATCTAAAAATTTAAACATTAGAAAATTGAATCCTGTTATACATTTAATTTATGATAAATCATGAACCTCTAGAGTTTGTCTCAGAGATAAAACTGGCTTAACATGTAAGATCAGAGTAATTCAAGACTAACAAAAAGAAAGAGAACTATTGTGACCATCTTAATATATATACGGAAAAGTAATTTCACAAAATTAATGTATAAAAAATTTTATCAAATTAAGAATAGAAAGGAATTCTCACTCTGATAAATGGTATCTATAAAAATCCTGCTGCTAATTAATATTGACCAAATATTGAATGCTTTCCTCCATTTACCCAAGTTCAGGAACAAGACAAGTTAGGTCTGTTATCACCATTTTGTTCACTGTTTTGTTGGAGGTCCTACTTAGTGTAATGAAGCAAGGGTGGGGGAAAATGATATAATGATTATATAGGAGGAACTAAAATTGTTATTCACAAATAACATGATTGTATATGCATAAAAGGTAAATCTATCAATAAAGTATTAAAATAGGAATTTTAAAAATTGTTGGATACAAGATCAAGTAACATCAGTTATTTTTATATACTTAACAGAAAATAATATTTAGGTGGGATACAGTAGCACACACGTAATCCCAGCACCTTGGTAGGTTGAGGCAGAAGCATTGCAAGTTTGAAGCCAGTCTCAGCAATGTTAATAAGATCCTGTTTCAAAATAAAAAAGTACTGGAGATGTAGCTCAATGATAAAGCATCTGGTTTCAATCCTCAGTACCAAAAAAATAAAATTAAATTAACATTCAGGGGCTGGGATTGTGGCTCAGCAGTAGAGCACCCACCTACTGTGTGAGGCCCTGGGTTTCATCCTTAGTGCCGCATAAAAAATAGATAAATATAATAAAGTTATTGGGCAAATCAGCACCTCTGCAGATTTGCAGAACTCCAGACTATGCTCCACTCCCACGTAGGTCACCTGACTGTGTTCTAGCCACAGCACAAGGACATCCCAGCTCCCCCCACCTCACCAGACACCCCAATGCTGGAAACAGACCGACTCCATCTTGGAAAACCTTTCTTGCCATTTGTTGGTGGGCAGGGCTATCATCGGGGATCTACGATTGAACAGGTTTCCAACTCCCCTGCCCCTCAGCTTCGATAACTTGGCACAGTAACTGTCCAGCACAAAAACTGCTCTCCGCTGAACAGGAACGCAGTGTGACCAGGGCGCTGCCCACCTTGGTGCAAGCCAAGAGGTCCTGCAGTTGAGACCTGATAAGCAAGGGTCTAAAAACTTGGAGCAACTCAGAGAGACCAAGATTAGGGAAGATTAGGGAAGCTCCAGGCAGGAGAGGAGGATGATACCGGGGGCTCAAGTCTTCTCACACTGGGGTACCACCCTGAGAGCAGAGACTCAAGCTTGGAATAGACAACTCCACCTACTGGAAGAGAGGAGAAAGAAATGGAATTCTAAGAGGTTTTTTTTTGTTGTTTTTTTTTTTCCCTTCCTTTTATCCTTTTTCTTTCTCCTCTACCCTTCTGTCCTCTGGCCCTCACAACCCCAACATATGTGAAACTAAGGACTTTGCATGAAATAGAACTTTGAGAACTGAGTCTAATATAGAGGAATTACATGAGCCTCCCCCCCTTTTTTCCTCTTTTCTTTTTTCTTCCTCCCTTTTTTCCTCTTTCAACCTCCCAATTTTATTATTTTTACTTCTTATAATTTTCTAAATACATATATGTGTTTGTTTTTATGTACTCTACTGTCCTCCCACATACTTGTCTACCCTAAATTACCTCCTGTCTATTCCCCTGATACTAACCCTCTTCATTAGAGTTCTCCTCCAAATTTCCTAAGTTATATTAATCCCATGCCCTCACATCTTTCCCTCTTACCATAGCATCCTACGCCCAACCCCCAGTTCTCTGTCTGCCACCAGAAACTGTACATCTTTTATGTACAGATAAATATAATAAAGGTATTGGGCAAATACCTTTTTCATACAGAGTATGAAACTACTGATATATTTTAAAAATAATTGAATCCAACATTTCTGGACATTGAGACTAACTATAAATGTCTTAATAACAATAATTTGTTCATAGGTGATGTATCGTTGAAATTGGAATCTGTAAACATTGTCCTTCTCCACAAAGGAGGGATCTTGGAACCATACAAGAGCACTAAAAATCTATAGAGTAAAAACACACCAGTTCCACAAGTTGCTGGAAAGAAACAAACCATGCAACATGAAAAGACAGGGGAAGAAAGTACCATAAACAATTCAAGATAACACATCATTAGAAGAATTAACAGCTACAGTAGAAAAGAGGACAGAGAAAGATTTCAGAATATACATGACTAAAATGTTTTGGAATCTCAAAGAAGACATTAGAGAACAAATACAGGCGGTGAAAGATCACTTTGACGATGAACTACATAAACAAATCCAAGAAGCAAAAGGTCACCTCTACAGGGAGATAGAGGTTATACAAAAAAACCAAATAGAAATCCTTGAAATGAAAGAAATAATAAACCAAATTAAAAACTCAAATGAGAGCATCACCAGCAAAGTAGACAACTTAGAAGATAGGACATCAGACAACAAAGACAAAGCATATCACTTGAAAACAACATAGACAGCACAGCAAAAATGAGCAGAAAACATGAGCAGAACATTGAAGAAATATGGGGCAGCATAAAAAGACCAAATTTAAGAGCTATTGGGATAGAGGAAGGCACAGAGGTCCAAACCAAAGGAATGAGCAATCTGTTCAATGAAATAATATCAGAAAACTTTCCATACATGAAGAATGAAACAGAAATCCAAATCCAAGAAGCCTACAGGATGCCAAATGTGCAAAATAACAGCAGATCCGTACCAAGACACATAATAATGTAAATGCCCAACATACAGAATAAGGAGAGAATTTTAAAAGCCAAAAGAGAAAGGAATCAGATTACATGTAGGGGTAAACCAATTGGGATAACATTAGATTTTTTCAACACAGACCTTGAAAGCTAGAAGATCCTGGAACAACATATTTCAAACTCTGAAAGATAATGTGTTCCAGCCAAAAATCTTGTATCCAGCAAAACCAAGCTTCAGATTTGAAGATGAAATAAAACCTTTCCACAATAAACAAAAGTTAAAAGAATTTACAGCTAGAAAACCAGCACTACAAAACATCCTTGGCAAAATATTTTATGAAGAGGAAATGAAAAACCAACAGAGGGAGGTAGTACACTAAAAGAAAAGCTAATCAAAGAGGAAAAACAAGTCAAATTAAATAACAAAAATAAACAAATATGGCTGGAAATACAAACCATATCTCAATAGTAACCCTAAATGTTAATGGCTTAAACTCACCAGTCAAAAGACATAGGCTAGCAAATTTGATTTTAAAAGATCCAACAATATCCTGCCTACCGGAGACTCATTTGATAGGAAAAGATATAGACAGACTGAAAGTGAGAGGTTGGGAAAAATCATACCACTCACATGCACTGCGGAAGCAATTAGGGGTTTCCATACTCTCATCAAATAAAATAGACTTCAAGCCAAAATTAATCAAAAGGGATAAAGATGGACATTACATACTGCTCAAGGGAACCATACACCAACAAGACATCACAATCATAAATATATATGCCCCAAACAATGGTGCAACTATGTTCATCAGACAAATTCTTCTCAAGTTCAAGAGTCAGATTGACCACAACACAATAATCCTGAGTGACTTTAATACACCTCTCTCACCACTGGACAAATCTTCCAAACAAAAGTTGAATAAAGGAACTATAGAGCTCAATAACACAATTAATAACTTAGACTTAACTGACATATATAGAATATATCAACTGGCATCAAGCGGACACATTTTCTTCTCAGCAGCACATGGATCCTTCTCAAAAATAGACAATAAACTATGTCACAGGGAACTCTTAGCAAATATAAAGGAGTAGGGATACTACCGTGCATTTTATCAGATCATAATGGGATGAAATTGGAAATCAACGACAAAGAGTAAAATATCTGCATTACATGGAGACTGAACAATATGCTACTGAATGAACAATGGGTTACAGAAGACATCAAGGAGGAGATTAAAAAATTATTAGAGGTAAATGAGAACACAGATACAACATAACGAAATCTCTGGGACACTATGAAATCAGTGCTAAGGAAAATTCATTGCATGGAGTTCATTCCTTAAAAGAAGAAAAAGTCAACAAACTAAAAGAACAGAAGAAAAAGAAGAACAAATCAGCAGCAAAAGCAATAGAAGGAAAAAAAGCAATAGAAGGCAAGAAATAATTAAAATCAAAGCTGAAATCAATGAAATCAAAACAATTGAAAAAATTGACCAAACTAAAAGTTTGTTCTTTGAAAAAATAAATAAAATTGACAGACCCTTAGCCATGCTAATGAAGAGAAGGAGAGAGAGAGAACTCAAATTACCAAGCATAGGTAATAAAAAAGGCAATATCACAACAGACACTACAGAAATACAGAAGATAATTAGAAATTATTTTGAAATCTTATACTTTAATAAAATAGATGACAGTGAAGGCATCGATAAATTCCTTAAGTCATTTGATCTGCCCAGATTGAGTCAGGAAGATATACACAACTTAAACAGACCAATATCAAGTTAGGAAATAGAAGAAGCCATCAAAAGACTACCAACCAAGAAAAGCCCAGGTCTGGATGGATACACAGCTGAGTTCTACAGAACTAAAACTAAAAGCAGAACTAATACCAATACTCCTCAAATTATTTCATTAAATAGAAAAAGAGGGAACACTTCCAAACTCATTCTATGAGGTTAATATTACCCTGATTCTAAAACCAGACAAAGACACTTCAAAGAAAGAAAACTATAGACCAATATCTCTAATGAACATACATGCAAAAATTCTCAATAAAATTCTGGCAAATTGAGTTCAAAAATATATCAAAAAGATTGTGCACCATGATCAAGTATGATTCATCCCAGTGATGCAAGGTTGGTTCAGCATACGGAAATCAATAAATGTAATTCATCACATCAATAGACTTAAAAATAAGAATCATGATCATCTCAATAGACGCAAAAAAAGCATTCGACTAAGTACAGCATCCCTTTATGTTCAAAACACTAGAAAAACTAGGAATAACAGGAACATATCTCAACATTGTAAAAGGGTATCTACACAAAGCCTCAGGCCAACATCATTCTAAATGGAGAAAAATTGAAGGCATTCCCTCTAAAATCTGGAACAAGTCAGGGATGCCTCCTTTCACCACTTCTACTCAACATAGTTCTTGAAACACTGGACAGAGCAATTAGACTGATGAAAGAAATTAAAGGGATAAGTATAGGAAAAGAAGAATTAAAACTAGCACTATTTGCTGATAATATGATTCTATACCTAGAAGACCCAAAAAACTCCACCAGAAAACTTCTAGAACTAGTAAATGAATTCAGCAAAGTAGCAGGATATAAAATGAACACCCCAAGTCAAAGTCATTTCTATATGTCAGTGACAGATCCTCTGAGAAGGAAATGAGGAAAACTACCCCATTCACAATATCCTCAAAAAAAAAAAAAAAGATACTTGGGAATCAACAAAAGAGGTAAAAGATCTATACAATGAAAACTACAGAACCCTAAAGAGAGAAATCAAAGAAGACCTTAGAAGATGGAAAGATCTACCTTGCTCATGGATAGGCAGAATTAATATTGTCAAAATGGCCATACTACCAAAAGCACTATACAGGTTTAATGCAATTCTGATCAAAACCCCAATGGCATGCCTCATAGAAATAGAAAAAGCAATCATGAAATTCATCTGGAAAAATCAGAAACCCAGAATAGCTAAAGCAATTCTAAGCAGGAAGAGTGAAATAGGTGGTATCGCTATACCAGACTTTAAACTATACTACAGAGCAATAGTAACAAAAACAGCATGGTATTGGCCAGTAGACCAATGCTAACTGAAGTTAGGCAATCCCAAAAAACCAAATGCCAAATGTTTTCTCTGATGTAAGGAAGGTGACTCAGAATACAGGACAGAGAGACTAACCCACAAAATTACAATTATCTTATATTAGACAAAGGTGCCAAAAACATGCACTTGAGAAAAGATAGCATCTTCAACAAATGGTGCTGAGAAAACTGGAAATCTATATACAACAAAATGAAATTAAACCCCTATCTCTCACCATGCACAAAACTTAACTCAAAATGGATCAAGGACCTAGGAATTAAGCCAGAGACTCTGCATCTAATAGAAGAAAATGTAGGCCTTACTTTTCATCATGTGGGATGAGGCCCCAACTTCCTTAATAAGACTCCTATAGCGCAAGAATTAAAATCAAGAATCAATAAATGCAATGGATTCAAACTAAAAAGTTTTTTTTCTCAGCAAAAGAAACAATCTGTGAGGTGAACAGAGAGCTTACATCCTGGGAGCAAATTTTTACCACTCACGCATCACATAGAGCACTAATCTTTAGGGTATATAAAGAACTCAAAAAGCTAAACACCAAAAAAACAAATAACCCAATCAACAAATGGGCCAAGGATCTGAACAGACACTTCTCAGAAGATGATATACAGTCAATCAACAAATATATGAAAAAATACTCATCATCTCTAGCAATCAGAGACATACAAATCAAAACTACTCTAAGATATCATCTCACTCCAGTCAGAATGGCAGCTATTATGAAGACAAACAACAAGTGTTGGCAAGGATGTGGGGAAAAAGGTACAGTCATACATTGCTGGTGGGACTGCAAATTGGAACAGGCAATTTGGAAAGCAGTATGGAGATTCCTTGGAAGTCTGGGAATGGAACCACCATTTGACCCAGCTATTCCTCTCCCTGGTCTATACCCAAAGGACTTAAAAACAGCATATTACAGGGACATAGCCACATCAGTTTTATAGCAGCAGCACAATTCACAAGATGTCCCTTAGTGCATGAATGGATTAAAAAATGTGGCATATATACACAATGGAATTTTACTCAGCACTAAGAAAGAACAAAATCATGCCATTTGCAGGTAAATGGATGGCGTTGGAGAAGATAATGCTAACTGAAGTTAGGCAATCCCAAAAAAACAAATGCCAAATGTTTTCTCTGATGTAAGGAAGGTGACTCATAGGTGGGGTAGGGAGTGAGAACATGGGAGGATTAGATTAATTCTAGATAGGGAAGAGGGGTGGGAGAGAAAGGGAGGGGCCAGGGGATTAGCAAGGATGGTGGAATGTGATGGACATCATTATACAAAGTACATGTATGAAGACTTGAATTGGGTGTCAACATACTTTATATACAAACAGAGATACGAAAAATTGTGGTATATATGTGTATTAAGAATTGTAATTCAAAAAGGAAGTACATGTATAAAAGCATAAATTGGCGTGAACATACTTTATGTACAGAGATACAAAAAACTGTATATGTGTAATAAGAATTGTAATTCATTCCACTGTTGTCGTGTATTAAAAAAAAATAAAATCCAGTTAGAAAAGGAATGAGAACTTTGACCTCTAAAAGAAAATAAATAAAATAATTCATGAAATTAAATATATAAATAAAGATGTTGTGTTCAATATAACTAAATAATTTTTAAAAATTTAAATGCTCTTCACAATAAGAAAAAAAATACCTATAACCAAATACCTAAGAATAAATATAATGAAAGATGGATGTATCCAACTTATGTATTTTAAAAATACGGATATTGCTTAGAAAAATTAATGAATGCTTAAAGGAGAAAACTATACCATGTTCATGATTTTATCTATATATTATATCTATAAATTAAATGAATCCTAGCCAAAATCCCGGCAAGTCTCTGTAGAAATTAGGAAGTAGATTCTAAAGTTTACATTAGAATGTGAAGGAGAATAAGTGTAGAGGACTTGCTTTCAGTACTTTAATCAAGTATTAATTAATACCTACTAACTGCAGCAATTCATACAATGTGGTATTGGCATAAGTGTAGATAAGTAGACAAATGGAACAGAATAGAGTCTAGAAATAGACAAGTGAATGGACACATGATGTGCTACCATTATATATTGAAATTTTATAATGTTTGCTTTTAGAAACTTCACTTTGTATATTGTAAAGTTAATTTTTTCTTTTAAATAATTATTTGGAATGGCAGACTTTTAAACTGAGATGGCATTCATATTCTATCTTGGCTTTTTCTAATCCTTTAATTTTGGTAGTAATTTATCAGTTACAAACATGCTTTTAATTTTCAGTTTTGTTTCAGTTCTTTTAAATAAGTCTTCTGGGACAATAAAGAGCAATGAACATTCTTTTGCAGAAGACGGGCAGCTTCACTAGAAAAATTTGACTCCTTTTTCTCCTTAGATTTTTTATTTGCAGAAATTTAGTTATTGATACCAATTTTCTGATTTGGTATTCATAATACTGTAATTTGTCACTTTGAGGATATGCGGTAGCATTGTGGTTTATTATCTTTGCAATTTTCAGTAAGAGCTATATGTACTAATTTTTGTTCCTAGTGTTCACTAAAACATTCATCTCTAAAGTTAAAAGAAAAAAATTGGAATGTAAAATATTCACTATGTAGTTTTCTTCAAATAGTAAATTATGTAATAACATACTTATTAATCTGTTTTCCTCTTTTCTAGAGAAAATCTCTTCATGAAAACAAATTGAGGAGATTGCAAGAGAAAGTAGAAGTCTTGGAGGCAAAGAAAGAAGAATTAGAAACAGAAAATCAGGTGTTAAATAGGTAATGTGTGTGTGTGTATATATATATATATATATGTAGTTATTTTGATGTCATAGAACTTTGTTTCTGAGAACATACTGTGTTTTCTTTTAAAATATATATTTAAAAAGATATGTAAAACTATTTGATATCCATGAATGCATTACCTTTTTTCTTTCTGACTGACTTTTCCTTTAAACCAGAAAGTTTCAGTGCCAGGTGTTTGAATTATGGTTAAGATTGACATAAAAAGTTAGTCACTAGCTTTGGTATAGTAACTGACTTTGATATCTAGGAGTGGTGTGAATTCTCAGGAATTCTAGGAGTATGTGAATATCTAGGAGTGTGTGAATTCTGCTAAGCTAACAAAACAATTGTGGCTATTGTATAGGTCTGAAAATCATGGCCATGGCTTTGAATCAAAGGTCAGTTTTTGGTTTCCTAGGGTGGAGAAATATTACTGGGCTATTGCTTTTGATTTTGTAGACACATCCAAGCATAGCTAATAATCAGCATCCTTAGCATTTTTTGAACAGATAAGATTTACTTTACTGGATTGGCATTAGTGGTTTATATTGATTTGGTATTGTATTTAATTCAAGATAATAAAAAAATATTCTGAATTCAGCTAAGTAGTGGTAGCTTTCAGTACTTTAATCAAGTATTAGATTTTTTTGTCATGGAAATTGCCTGTAATATCATGCAGTGATGTTTTGTGATATGTGCTGGTGTTCTTTGTTGTAATTTTTAGCATAAGGTGAACAACACCACAATTGGTGATTACTCAAGGTTTCCAGATTGTGGAATTCATGCCAACTTTGTAGTACTTTGTTTCAAAGTAGGAAGCCACTAAATTCACCTTCCTACCTCCTTCACAACCATTAATATTGAAGTATTATCAGTTTAAGATTGGACAGCTGTGGTTCAGATCATCTATTCTTTTTGGTACTAGTATTATTTTTTGGTACTAGTGATCGGACCCAAGGTTGTTTTACCACTGATCTATATCCCCAACCCTTTTTGAAATTTGAGGCAGGGCTTCACTAAGTTTCTGAGACTGGCCTTGAACTTGTGATCTTCCTACTTCAGCCTCCCAAGTTGCTGGGGTAATAGGCATGTGCCATCTTGACTGGCTGATTCAGGACTTCGAGTGGTTTTGAAGCTTTATTTGATTGAACTGGTGTGATTCATAAGGAGTGTCATGTCCAAAAAGATAATAATGATCTGTGAAGACCTAAAAAGTTAGATTTTTTTCCCTCTTATCATTTTTGTTTTTAAGTTAGGTTGCTTCACCTTTATAATTACTATAGAAGATAGGGAAAAGCAGTGTTTTGCCTTGTCTCACTCATGTAGTCAACATAACACTCTGACACCAGGTGTATGGAGGTTTTTCCCTTATACTAGTCATTTAATTCTCCAATGGACATCAGTTGGATGGCCTATAATTCAGTTCTAACATTATCACGTTGAATCCCCACTGGTTGACAGGTTGACTGTTTCCACTGCAGATGCCAATTACAAATCCCAGGCTGTGACCTATTATGCTTCTGATGGACAAGCTATAGATCGATATTCCCATGACCCTATACTTGGGTTTGATTAATTTGCTAGAGCAGTTCCCAGACCTTAGAAATGCTTTACTTACACTTACCATTTATTATAAAGGATATTACAAAGGATACAGTTGAACAACCAGAAGGAAGAGGTATGAGGGAAAGGCATAAGCTTTCATGCCCTGTGTAGGTGCACCAGCCTCTAAGGTACCTCCATGTTCAGCAACCCAGAAGTTCTCCAAACTCTTGCTATTTTGGGTTATTTTATGGCAGCTTCATTATGTGGACATGATTATTTACATTATTGGTCATTGATAATTAATTCAACCTTCAGCTTCTTTCTCTTTCCTGTGGTAAAGGTGAGTTGGAGCTTCAATTTCCAACTCTTGAACTAAGTCTTAATCTTTTTCATTTCCTGCTTTCATTCTGAAGCATTCTAGGATCCCCCAGCCACCAGTCATCTCATTATCATAAGAAAGATGCTGTTTTCAGTTCAAGATTCCAAGGGTTTTTAAGGAGCAATGTGCCAAGAGGACTCAGGGATAAACACTAAACACACACACACACACACACACACACACACACACATACATATATTTTATATTTTTATATTTGTGTGTATATGTGTTAATAATATACCTACATTTTAAAAATTAGGTTGAACTATATGTAATTATTTATATTTGGCCATATTTCACCTAAAAGATGTCAATTTCATAAATTTATCCCTCCTATACTATGAGGTATTTTTGTGGTTTAAAGAATTTCCTTTTTAGTCTCATTATTGATCAGTAGCAGGGGATTGAGGAGACTGTGGAAATGAAGGTAAAAAAAATCTCAGAATGTTTTAAATCTTTGATTAATTGGCAAATAAAATCTTAAAATTAGTGCTAGTAAATATATATAATTAAGATGTCATGTTTATATTTCTAGGTAAGTAGATTTTTATATATTATATACAGATAAATCATAGTTTAGAAATTCTTCTGTTCCAGTTTATATTATGAATTACACTATTTTTCAATAATGTATAACTATTAAAAAACACTTTCTTTTGTTCTATTTAAGACAAAATGTTCCATTTGAAGAATATACAAGACTTCAAAAAAGACTAAAAGATATACAGAGACGACATAATGAATTTCGAAGTCTAATTTTGGTTCCTAACATGCCTCCAACAGCATCTGTCAATCCTGTTAGCATGCAGTCATCAGCCATGGTTCCAGGCATGGAACTGTCCTTTCCTCCACATATGCAGGTATGAACATTTATTTTAGGAGAAGAGAAATCCAAACATGTCTATAATGTGTAAACAGAGATAAAACTTATTCACAAAAAATGGCATATCCATTTAAGGTCACTGTTAACTTTTCTTCTTTCATTAATCATAGAAATGTGCTGAAAAGTAGACTTGAATGTATTCCATCCCTTTAAAATGATGGTGTTGGGAGTAAAATCTCCTATTGAGCAATAGATAGGAGACTTGATAAATGAGTCTTTGAGTAGGCTAGAGTTTGTAGCTTGTTCATTCACTACTACTGAGCATTTACTAATGCAGTGCACTCTGTGTCTTCTATACATTTTAACATTAATGAAAAAAACTTTGAGGCAGGTATTATTATTCTCAAATCACAGATGAAGTACCTGAGTTATAGAAGTGGAATGACTTGCCTAAGGTCATAGCTTAATAAAAAAGTTAAGTTTTAAACCTAAATCCTGTGATTCCAAAACCTGGGCTACTTCTGCTATGTCAGGCCCTGAGATATTGAAGGAATCAAATTGATTGGCTGGTTTTCAGAAGATGGACATTTAATAAGTAATTATGTTTTATATTGTAAGCATGGAAGATTTTAGCCACTGAACTGAATCTCAGACCAAGTGCTTTGTTTATAATAAATAGCTGTTAAAACCAGTCTCATTTGAAAGTTGCCATGTAAATATTCCTGGCCTTGTCTTAGTATTTCTAATTTCCTCCCTAGTGAATTTTACACCTAGCAAAGAATAGGTTGTGGGTTTTGCTTAAGGGTAGAGCCTGAGGCAGGAGAGAAGCAGTAGTTAGTATACTGTTTCACCCATAGTAGTCTGTTTTTAGACTGCTAAAGTGGACATTATTTCCCTGCCAGGTTGTTGCGGGCCTATATAAAAAAGGCAGGCAAGGCTACTGTCCAGCAGGGACTTTTTTTATTTTTATTTTTTTTCCTGACAGTTTCTTTCACTGTGCTTTCCTACATCATTTTTAAGGAGGAACAGCATCAAAGGGAACTCTCGCTACTTCGCAAAAGACTGGAAGAACTAGAAACAACACAAAGAAAACAACTAGAAGAACTAGGATCTCCTGGGGAATGATGTTCTTGGATAAAAGGCAGATCAAAAGGGGTGAAATAAAGAGACTCAATAAAGCATGCAGTTTTAATGTACATGGCATTGATATACTTTATTACTGTTTGCCAAAATACTTAAATGTGCCTCTAGAAAAGGTATCAGCTACATGCCGCATTGCATGATAATGATTTTCCGATTATACTGATGACTAATAAAGCATTAAAAGAAAGTTTCAGAGATATTTTACAATATATAATATCTGAATATGAAAATAAATAATAGGGAATCAAGTTTTAAAATTTTCACTTCTAAATTTTTTTGGTATTTTGCCTGAAATGTACCCATCTTGAATTCTTTTTTTCTCATCTCTGAGGTGCTTGACAAAAGAACGTCAGTAAACTGCTTTACTAATATACAAGAGTTACAAATTTCTAGTTTTTGGAAAAAAGATGACAATTTAAAGGTACATTTTAAAAATCTTTAAAGGTATCTAAATATATAGGTTTATTGCAAAAGGTTACCTTTTCTAAAAGCTGTGTACACATAATTTATTAAAGAGCTTAATAAATATTTTTCTACCTAAGTATATTGTTTTGTGTTTCTGTTTAATTTTTTGATCTTAGAGTGTATGTTTAGCAGTTTAGAAGACTTCACTGATTTTGGCTTTGTTGAGTTGGAATCAGTAGATAATTAAATCCTGTGGCTCTTTAAAAGGGCTGTTGATCACATAACTTGAACCCAGTGGGATCTCTCTAGAAATATTATTATTTAACTTTGTTTCCCATTATTTTGGATCAAATCAAATAATTATGTTTTATTTGTGTGTCCCTAAGTATGTCATTATTTACCTTGTTTTTCACCATGCATCCTTTGGAAGCTTTCTTATGTAACATCTTTTCAAGGAATTCTTCTGGAGTAAATTCATGTCAACAAGGCAAAGCTCAACTCTGCCAAACTAAATGGAGAATTCATTATCCAGAAGTCTTCACAGTCAAAAATCCATGATGATAGTGGAGGATAGGAATGTAATTGAGCAACCCTTAGCATCATTTAGCAAGAAATTTAAGTTTACTTGTAACTAGAAAATTTAGGAGGAAACAAAAAAGCCAAAACAGTCCATAATTACATCAAAATGTTTATTTTTGGATATAGACATTTAAAACATTCATCTCCAAGAACAGCTTCAATCAGGTATACAATAAGAAATAGACTTTAAATCCTAATATGGAAAAGATAACAGAATTAATTTTTTAAATGCTGCTGTAGACACTAGTGTTAGAAAAAAAAGTTTATAAATGAATTGTTTTGCACCAAAAAATATGCAAAGAAACTTAAAAATATTGTTTGCCATTTGTTTCTCTAGTTGCTGTTTAATGTAGACCCAGTGACTGATTGTCTTCAGCACACATCTGATTTGGCCATTTACTGCATTTGGCTAATGTGATCCAAAATGTGATCTAGATAGTGCTCTTCACTGGTGGATTGACAAACACGCTACATACATTAGTGAATCTTCACACCACCTCAGTGAGGTAGGTTAGAAATATTATACAGAAATCGAGGCACAAAGAGGTAAGTGACTTGCCCAAAGTTTCTAACAGCACAGTACCTGGAAGAGGAGGTAACTCTCCACACAGGACTCATGTGCCAGAGCTGGACAGGAACATCCTCATGTAGCATTTAGTAAGTACTTAGATAAATAAAGCTGTCGCTGATCCTTTGAGTTTTCTGTACCCTGGAGAAGGGAAGTCTTTTGGGCAACTCTCCTACCCTTGGCTCTCAACTCTTACAGTTCTCTTATGAATGCCTTCACCTCTTTGAAGACTGTAGCAGCTTTGGATGGGGACCAGACCTCTCACCTTTAGACCTACAAGTAATCTATTTGGTAGTATTTTTGAGATGTGTCCATTGGACAGACAGTGGTCAAAAGTGATAGGGTTGGGAATGTGTGTATCAGGGCAGTAACTGCTTATTTCTCTTAACCATTTGATGAGGTGTCACCTCTCTCACAGTTTACCAGATATTAAGGAGCAAATATGAGTTGCGTTTACCTAACGAAATTACATTTCAATCCTGATGTTCCATACAGTGTTGGTAAATGGGTTTAAGGAATGTGGGATCAGTGATTTATTTGCTACTTGAAAAAATTTCTATCCTAGATTAGGGATTTGGAGCACCAAGGGTAAAAGGTGCCTGCCACAAGGAAAGCTTGAGAGTTGCCAATTAACACTTTTTACTTCTGATTTAATAGAAGGAAAACACAGTGGTATTAAAATTGGTCATGAGCAGCAAAAATTCAGGAATAAAAAACTTAGCAATAAAAAGACTACAATATAACTGGAAAGGGAATTGTTTAAAAAGAAAGGCATGAATAAAATGGGTATTTTAAATTCTTTCTCCTGTAAGGAATACTTTCAAAAAGTACATAGTAAGACTAAGATACCAAGTTGTATACTAATATTTTTCAGGCCTTGGGCCTCAAATATATATATTTATATATAATACTCCAGTGTGAACAACAGTTTGATGAAATGCAAAATGTATCTTTTTTTTTTTAATCACACACAAGTATTTATAACCACAGGGTTCACCAGAAATCTAAAGCAAGGAGACACTAGTATAGAAATGTAGGATTAGAGGAGTGACTTACACTTCCACAGATAGTTCTGATCAAGGTTTTTCAACAGAAATAAACAATTTTTTCATTTATATAATACCCAACATGTCCACTATCAAATACATTTAGTATGAAAAGATAAAAAAGGAACATACATTAGGACACAGTGGGTAAAATGCTGTTGCATTTCAGTAAAGCCCACTCACTCTCCTTGCTTTAGAGCTCCTTGACGCAATGGAGGTGAGTTCGGTGGAGTGCAGTTGGTGACCGCTGAAAAACACGAGCCCTTTCAACAATGCTGCAACACTGTTAGTTTTTGGTTTAAACACACACACACACTCACAAATGCTAAGTGTACACACTACCAAATTCTGCGGTCAGCTTTTCCAAGAACTACTAGGGAAAGTTTCAATGCTGCAAATCCTCGAGGTTGCCCTAACACCCCCACCTTGTTTCCAAATGACTCATTTCACATTTTGTTTTGAGTATCCCTTTTCTGCAGAGGTGCAGTGTAGTCACAAGTGCTACATAGCTGTAGTTTTCCAACAAAACCACTTAGATAACATTGTGCTTAAGTGGAGACTGTAATTACAATACTGACACTTGCTTACTGGCCCTGTATTCTCTGTAAACAAGGAGGCTGTTTGCAACAACCACTTCGACTCTATTTACAGAAGGGTTCCCACGGTATACACACAGGCACAGTGGTTGATATGCTTTCTAAAAGCTGTGCATGTGCCTTGGTCTCTTGAAAAGACAGTGCTCAAAGTGGAACCCATGTGCAAACTTAAAAATTAACGACACAGAGTAGCTCAAGCAGCCATTTTGCTCCCAAGTCGTCTGAAGAACTTTGCCAGGTTAAGCCAGGCCCAGAGTGCTTACATCCACTTGCATTTCTTCTTTTCATCAAATAAGACTTTTACATGCAAGAGTTGTTTCTGAGCTTCTTCCAGCCCTCGTTCTCTTTCTAGTTTATTTAGAATCTGTTGACAATTAGAACAGTTATTTTAGATATTATGGTTTTAGCATTACAATTCTTTTTTTTGTTGTTGTTGTTTTTGCATTCCTGATGCTGTGAGTGGGTAAAATCTGTATGAAACAGATGCCAACATTTTCTTCGATCATTTACATACTCACTTTGCAAGTTGTTTTGCTAAGTCATTATCACAGGATCAACAACACTTTGGCTTAAAATAGAAGCCCACAAGAAAATACCAACTATTTGCTTACAAATATGGGGCCAGACTTCCCAGGCCCTACTTTATGCATTATATCACAGCCATTCCAAGCACAGCAAGCATTCCTGGGCAGCCAACATGCAGGCAAGTATTTCTTCTTAAATGCAGCAGGCAGGGGCATCCTAGTCTTGAGAGGAAAACTTCCCTCCCTTACCTCCCCTCCTGGGCAGCCTAGTCCCTCCTCTCCCTCCCCTCCCCAGTGCGTCCCTTCTCACCCCTAACCCCTGGAATAAGAGGGATGCTTATCATGTTTAAGGAACTCATTGCCTCTACCCTACCTTAGCGCTTCACTTGATCTTCAAGTAGCAAATGGAATTGGTGAGCTATTCTCACCAGTGACATGGATAGCCTGTCCCAGCATGACTGAGTGGGGGGGAATCAGGGAAGGGGGAATTAACATTTATTTGGAAACAATGCATCCAGACTAAGGAGAACTAATCATAAAGGAGAATGGTAGTTCATTACTAATGGTTGTAAAAAGCCTGAATTAAAACATTTGTTATTGAAATAGTTGCTTAAGTTAGAAATATGTCATAGTTTCCTACAACTATTGAATATAGAATCTAGACGATTTAACAGGCTTAGCTTTCGTGTTTAGCAGACTACAATCAAGCTTAAGCTGGCCCCATTTACAGGGCCACAAATTACTCATTAAAGTTAGCTTGAGTCAGTGTGGCTGTAGGCCCCATGAACTCAAATGTAAATTCAGGCTGGTCCAAATGTGGGCAGCGTGATCTAACAGAGGGGCAGCCGTGTGCAGGGTCTGGCTTGGTGCCAGGATCCCCCATCTCAGGCAGGCTTCCTGGCCTCCCTTTCTGGCTGTTTGGGATGCCAGAACTGTCCTGAGACCCACAGAACGCTATAACCAAATCCTTGTGGCTGATTCATAGCTTTAAAAGATGTTAAATAAAATCTTACCTCATCAAAATATTTTACGATGTATTTGTAGATTTCTGTCAAGGCCACTTCTTCATTAAATTCATTTTCATGTTTCTAAAACAAAGAAAGTCCTGTTGAGAGACTCTGAAATGAGTTTTTTTAAAAAGGAACCAAATACAAGCCTATTTCTATTTCTAATGCTACCTTAGATTCCTGAGTTAAGAATTCTTCCATTTCCAGAGGTGACAATGGAGGCAAATCCCTGATTGCTTTGTAATAAGATTTTACTTCCTCTTTGTAGGTCGGGATATCCTTGGCATAGAGCAGTTTATTAGTTGGTGCTTCCTGAAAAAAAAAAAAAAAAAAAGAATTCACCACCGAAAGAGTAAAAAAACATGGGGAACTTGTAAAAACGGTACAGTGTAGCTGCACCCCCACCACCAACCAGTATTACACCTAACAAGGCTTCATGCAGGAGGCCTCACTAAATGCTGACTGACTGACTGACTGCCATCTAGATAGTTCTGGTGAGTCACTGTTATTTTCAGGCATATTAAATGCTAATATATTCTGCCTTCCTCTTATAAAAGAACTAAAATTATTATTTTTGCATGATTTTGAGTTACTGTAACAATGGAACTTATTTCAATCATAGTTCATTACTAATGGTCGTAAAAAGCCTGAATTAAAAACATTTGCTCTCATCCTCACCCACCAGTGAATTTTGGCATTTATAAAAGACTTGATTGTAGGTCTGATTGAGCCCTTTATATAACTCTAAAACTGGAAAGTAATTGGTGGTGGCAGATTTTCCAGCTTGTCCCTCATTTCATTAGGTTATAAAGATCTTCCAATTCCCTCAAGGAAGTGCATGGTTATTGGTATTAGTGGCCCTGATGACTGATTTTGTAAAGGTTCCTGGGCAGTTTGAATGGTTATATGTAATTATAATGGTGAGAATATTTAAAAATGAGATAAGTGAAGATTTTAAGGAGTCATGATTTTTCACAAAATGTAAAATTCTACTCAGGGAAGATAGGTGAGTTAAATGATAGGGGTTATGTCCCGAAGATTTTTATAAAGTCCAATGGTTAAATCAATGGTTGGATGAATCATTGTGAAAGATGCATTGACTGAGATATTTCTGAGGTGTTCTTATCAAGTTGAAGTGGAATGATCAAATCACAATGATCATTCATTAATTCAGTGACTATTTAGGCAGTCACTGAAAGTGTAGAAATGACCTGACTTTGAGAAGCTTACAATCTAGTTGAGAGAACAAATTTACAGTGAGTAATTTATCAGTAATTAGCACACTGTAAAGAACATTTACTATAAACAAGCATTTAAGTGTCTTTTAGGGTGCTGCCTGCTAAGTTGAACTTTATTAGTGGAATAAAGAGGCACAGAGGAACATGCCTCAGGAAAAGTTCACTGATCAGAGTCTCCTACGATTTCTGTCACACATCAGGAAATCATTTTTGTGAATGAATGAATGAGTAGGATTTTACCAGACAGAGGGGTTGTGAAACAGGAAAGACATGAGCAAAGAAGGGTGGAAACAAGTTCCTGGTATGTGTGGAAAAGTTAAAACATGGAGCATGCCAGAAAATGAGTCCAGAAAAGACGCCTGAAGCCAAGCAGGAAGGGCCATGCAGCACTGTGAAGACTTCCCCTGGTAAGTCATGGAAACATTTTCAATTTCCTAAGCAGGATGCTGGCAAGTTCAGATTTATATTTTACAAAGATAACATGAGACAGTGGAACAAGGTTGTTTAGAGAGGTGGGGTGGACAGCAAGGGCATTGAACACTTATCAGGAGGCAGTTATCCCAGTGGAGAGGGGATGAAGGGACAGGTGCTGTAGAGAAGAGAGTGGACAGGGTGGAAGGAGGAAGAGTCAAAGATGATGCAGAGGATTGCTCCTCGAGAGATCAGGCAACTCAAAAGTGAAAACAGGGTCTTTTTGCAGAAAGAGTGGTGACTAAATTGAAATTATGACGAGGGATCTGAGATACCCGTGAAACATCAATCACCGTTCATTCCAGGTACTCTGAAAATCCTACCAAAGAGCCACTTCTCAGCGTTCAAAGATTTTCTGAAATCCATTAGATACAGATATTGCTTGGTTTAATATATTTTGGAGTGCTTGGAAAGGACTAAAACATCTCTTTCAAAGTTTGCTCTTTTTTTTTTTTTTTTAAATCTTTGCTTTCTTTGGCCTTTTGATCAACAAAGAAAGCCATAGGAAAGCAATATTCATGCTTTGATTATAAACTGACAAACTAATATTGTTAGAAATCTTGGATAAATTTTTCTTCCTCATAAGCCATTTGTTATATTAGAATAGACTTCTGAAAAATATACTCAGATGTAATTAACTTGAGCAAATATTAATAGTTTCATACTCTGGATTAGTAGTTTATCAGTGCCCATCAAGTGTTTTTCTAGGAGACAAAGTATTTGCTTGATGGTAAAGTTTTTCAGAGGCACAATTCTATAATAAGATGGGGCTAATTATTTTGGTTTTCACTTTAGAAACAATTAGATCAAAAGTAAATGTGATAAATTTTAAAGAAAAGCAAATTTATAATGACCAAGATTGACTTTTCTTTTCAGCCGGTATAGTTTAGATCCACTACTTATTACTTGAATGTTTACAAAACAGAGTGCTTCCATCTTGGGAGCATGTTCAAGAAACCGGAAGCTGGGCCTTACCTTCCCTAGTTGCTGCTCTGTGAGAGAAAAGGCGTCCATGAATGCCTGAGCAATCACTGACAAACAGCCATCTATGTGTGGTGTCTTCTTAATGTCAAAGACAAACTGAGGGTTCTTCAGGATGTTTACCCAGAAGCGAAGAGGAAGGCTGTTCAAAGAGAGAATAATCTCTTCTCAAATACGGCCATTCATGGGAGGCCAGTGTTCTCTTTATCAATTTATAAACTGGTGTTTACATCCTTAATGAAGTACACAAATCTGCTTAGACACACAAGGCAGTGTCACTCAGAACAAGAAAGGGTTAAGCCGACTGCTACTGAAAGGCAGACCAGAGGAGACTGAAAGTGGTCAGGGACTGGACAAGATTTTTCTCCATATAATTCTTGATTATATTAGATGATAGTCACCAGTGAAAACCTCTCACTCAGATCTCCTGGACCTGACATCCTCTCTGTGACACTCTGGTCTAAGCCACCACCGACTCTCACCGGGATTATTTGCTTATCACCTCGTGTACTGCAGTGGACATACTTGACTTGCTGTCTGCACCTTTTCAGAATGTAAGCTCTGGGAGGACATGGGTTGGTTATCTGTTTTGTTTATAACTGTCCTCCATCACCCAATAGTGTTTGGCACATTGTTAGTATCAAAGTAAGTAGGTGAATATGAACTTGGGGATCATTTCAGAGTCCTTCCATGATCTCCATTTCAACGATGGCCTTGCTTACTACCTCCACTTCATGGCTGGTGGTGCAGTCACAGCTTTCCTAACCTGGTTGCTTCCCTGCTCAGAGGCCACATGCAATGGTGACCTGCAGGACCTATGTTGGGTGTGGGAGGAATGAGACCTGGGAGCAAGAAGCTAGGACACAGGAATGGAATGAGCCAGAGGAGAGCTGGAACAGTCCTGGATTAATGAAAAAAGATTGAACCTACAACTCTGGGACTTTTACAACTGTTTAAAATGACTCGGCTGACAGTGCTCAGAGGGGCTTGAGCTTGTATGGGAAGTTCTATCACTTAACTCGGAGTCTGACAGTGCTCAGAGGGGCTTGAGCTTGTATGGGAAGTTCTATCACTTAACTCGGAGTCTTATTTAACTAGCACACAGTATTTCAAATAGAGGTAATAAGCCGTGTTTCTTCTCTGAGAAGACACTAGAATATATCTGGATGCCCTACCTTTTCTTCAGTTAAAATACAACAACAACAATAACAAAAAACAATGTGAACCTTTGTTACTTCATTTAACAAATACACCTTCAGCACCTCCTCTGTGGGGAGAGAGGGGTTGCTGCCAGGCTTAGGGCAAGGAGTGAGACCTCCTTCAGCCCTAAATGGAATGCACATTACAATCAATAACTAATTCTCATGTTATCTGAGTACTGCATTTGATAAAAGCATGAATTTCTATACACTGATAGCCTGAAATTTGCAAAGTAATTGATTATTTTAGGAACCAGTAAGTTTCCTCTAATGGAAAAACAGTATGGTAAAACCACAACATATTAATTTTTCATCCTTTGCTGGTCTAACATTCTAAACAGCCTCTTTCATGCATTAAAGATAACTTTATTTTATCCTAAAGAACAGGATTCCTGGCATAGAAACAGTTTCATGCATTGTTTAAAAATAGAAAATAGCAGCCAGGTGTGGTGACACACGCCTATAATCTCCGTGGCTTGGGAGGTTGAGGCAGGAGGTTTGAGGCCAGCCTCAGCAATTTAGCAAGATCCTAATCAACTTAGTTAGACCCTAACTCAAAATAAAAAGGGCTGGGGGTGGCTGCATAGGTAAATGCCCCTCAGTTCAATCCCTCATCCCCCCCAAAAAGAAGCAAGAAACTACTTTGATGTCATAGCTTACCAAACCTAAAGATTCTTATAAGAGATAAATGAATCCTTCTGTAACTATCTCTGCCCTCCTTTTAGTTAATATTCTGTCCTAGATTCTTGGAAATGTCAATAATCACCTACATTCCCACCTGTTTGTTTTCCAAATATGTACGACATCAGGATCTGTGATTTTTTTATTTTCAGCCTGGGCATCCAAGAAGTCAAAAAAGTATTTTATAGCAAATGGGGCTCTGCTGTTGGGTAAACTCCAAATGCTTCTGAAAAGTTTTTCAAGCACAGAATGAATTGCCACCTGAAAGAGAGCGTGAGGTTTGGGAAATTAAAAAATATGGTAGTGGTTTTGAAAACATTAGAAAACCAAATCTAGGTTCAGGGAAAATGATGTGCCAACCAGAGAAAAACAAGCTGAGAAGGAAAATGTAAAACTGTTAAATGAGGCCAACACTCACAGTTTGGGACAAAGGTCCTGGGAGTCTTTGCCTAGGTTTAGATTTGGCTGGTAAGCCTCTTGCTCTTAACAACATTGTTTAGTCAACAGAGAGGAGATGGTGGCAATCTCTAGGAGTGGAAGGGCTGTCAGCTGTAGGGCTGTATACATAAACCAAGAAGCCACAGAGGCTTTGCTTTTATTAATTATGTTTAGCCTGGAAAACTCAAGCAATGTTGCTCTGTTTCCAGATTTTTTCCTGCTGCCTGTATTTTCATCATAGGGTTTATTGTGTACTTTCCAAAGCATTTGAGTATATTATAGAAAAGCAAATAGGCTGAGCTCTCTGGGGAAGCTGAGAAAATCAAGAGGCTCAGGCTGTCCTCTGCCCACTAAACAAATCTCCTAAACTCTAAGCAGATTCCCTGCCATCCATAATCTGAAGCAAGCATGCCCAGCAAGTCACTAGGGCCAGGTGTAGATAGTAGCATTTATATTGCTAGTCAATCCAGGGAGAAAAAAAGAAAAATCACCACCGACTTGTGTTAATGTCACTAAGAGCCTGATGAAGTAAAATTTGCTCCTGATCTGGTATTCTGGTGGCTTCCCCATGTGACACTTATATGTGAACAGAATTTCTAATTTTAAAATGAAAAAACCTGGTACCAGGTTTATAGCCATTGACACCCTCCCTCCTTCACTTTATTTGCAATTTGAAGAAGGAAGTTTATTGCTTATCTCTAATAACAAGTAAACAAAAAGGAATAATTATGCTGTCAACCTAAAAAAATAACAATAGTGAAATGGTGGGTAAGGAACTGGGAACAATATTAAAATCGCTGATTGAAGACTTACAGTAGAAATTTGTAAAGTGCTGTTATCCTTGCAGTTTATAAAAAGAAGAAGGAGATGGGAAGTGTTTACAATTTAAACTTTCATTTTGCTTTGCTAGAAGGCACAAGGGATTTGTAACATTTTCACACTTCAGTGGAAATTAAGTCAAACACATCATACACCCCCAAGGTAGCCGTAAAAGCTCTCCCAGAACAGTAAGTGTACCTTGGTCGACAGCAGCTTTGTCAGATACATTTCTTTTACTTTGAACTTGTGTTTCCCTCGATGTCTCTTTCCTTGCACATCTTGGAATGCTTCTGAATCTGGTAAAATCTAGAGGGAAAACGGAGTAGAAGTGTTACCTGAAGAGACCATTTGTGCCACAGAAGACCTGTGATTCAGCAATGAGCAGAAAAAGCCTGAACTCACCAAATGGCAGTGGTCATCCGAGTACTCCACATCTGAGTGCAGAGAGAGAGAAAAAAAATAATTCATTAAGACCAGGCCTAGTTAGCCTTCTCAAGATAAGCCCCACGTGTGCTGGAAACCAAGAGCTCTTCCTTGTTGCCTTTCCCATGCTGCACCTTAAGATCTTAAGAACAGTGTAAATGCAGGATGAGTGGGGACTAGAGCAGAAAGCAAGTTCCCTGTCCCTGGAAATGTGGAAACAGGCTGAGTGTCCATTTGCTGGGACAGGGCAAGAGGGGCTCAAGCTTTGTTATATTTCATTTAACAAATATACCTGCAGCAACTCCTCTGTGGGGAGAGAGGGGTTGCTGCCAGGCTTAGGGCAAGGAGCGAGAGGACCTCCTTCAGCCCTAAATGGAATGCACATCACAATCCATGAGAGTCATGAAACTACTAATTGCACAATTAATTACAATGGTGGTGAGGATTATACGAGAACTATAAGCCAAGGAAGTAACTAACAAGGCACCCATCTAAGTCTGGGAGTTTTCTTTAAGGAAGGGATGTTGAAGCTGAACTCAAGAGTTAGCCAAGTAAGTGGCCAAGACCCCAGGATGGAAATGAGTGTGCCCCTCCAAGAACCTGAAAGAAGGGCAAGGAGGTGGCAAGGCAAGAGTGGCATAGAGCAAGGACATTCTCCAGGGAAATCAAAATTGTGGTCAGAAAAGATAAAGGAAAGGGAAGATGGGGATTAAGGCATTGGATTTTTTTTTTCTTTTTCTTTTTTTGTCTTGAAGATGAGAGAGACCAGGACATCTGAAATGCTGATGGGGGAAAAAAGCAGTGATGGCGAGGGAAAGCAGTCAATTAAAAAGCAACCACTGGCTCACTGACTAGAGAAGAGCCCAGTGGTGTAGGAATGCTCAGAAGGCTGAAGAAGATGGAGAGTTGTGACCATCAAACTGGCCTTGGGAGGGGGACGAAGGAGCAGCAGTGGGCAGGTGCAGCAGGTAGGCAGGTTTGGTGCTGGATGTTGAGTTCTTGTTTCAGTTTTCTCTGTGCAGGATGAAATCATCTGCTGACAGTCAGGAATGCTGTGTGGTCAGGGCTCTGAGGCAAGGTTGACTTTGGGGACAGAGCTCTAGGGAAACTCAGTGGTGGTAGGCCGAGTGGAGACTCTGGTCAAGCTTACTACCATGTGTGTAAGTGACCCCAGCAGCTGTTGAGTGAGTTTCTTTTGCAACTGTACGCTGTAGGCTCAGAAAAGGCTAATATCTGGGTTCACCAAAGCTGGGACTTTGACAGAGGGGCTTCTGACAGGGCAGAGGGGCAGGGCCTTGGAGTTTTGGCAGAATAGTAATCAAAGTGATGGCTTTCAGTGGGATTGGATAGGGAGGAAGCACAGACTGACTATCTGGAGTCCCAGAAAGAGATCCAGACCTAAGATTGTACTATTCAATCCCCAGATGACAGGCTCTTCAGAAGACCCAGTCTTTGAGGCTTAAAAAAACCAGCTTTCCCCCTTTTCACAACATAAGGACACCCTCCTCTTTATGCCACAGTGACAGCCACTCTCCAAACAACACCACTCTAGCTTAATAGAGTAGTGGAGGGTGGGAGTCTCTCAAGGGGTACCCTGAAAGCTACCAAATATTCATCAGGAGCCCTGCAGCAATGACCGGTTGCTGGAAACTGTTAGTTTCAGAAAACTAAAAGTCTGAAGTCCCTCCTTCCAGCAGTATGGGTGAGAAGGTGCCTGCTAGGGAGAGGTCCAGAACCCTCTGAGGGCTGAGGGCTGAGGACAGGCCTTCTTTGCTGGGGTTTAACTGCTCTGGAGACAAACCCAAAACAGGACCTAGGGACTTTCTCAAGACATTACCATAGTATTTTTCTGCTCTGAATTTGTCAGAAGAGGACTTTGGACATTGGCCTGTTGACTTTTCCCTAAAAGCTCCCTCTTGAGTTTCTACTTTCCTGAGAAGTTTGCAAGGTGCTATCACACCGGATTCTCCTAGTGGACTATCTTGTTTGTTCAGCTCTTGCTGGGCTGGGGGTTATCTGCAAGTTTTCCTCTCAGTTTGCCAAGAGGACCTCATTGCTATCTCTCATCCTACTGTGCTGTTGGAAAAGACCTATAAGGGCTGAGATTCTACCCTGAGTTTAGAGCCATTAAGAGGCAGCAACTTCCTCTATGCTGGGCCGTCTGGGCCAACCACAGTTTACAGTTTCCTTTCCTGCTTTTTTCAGGGCCCTTATTCTTAGGACTAGAAATAGATCGAAATGGCTTTTCTCAGCTTTCAGAGAATTATGTAGCAACAACTCTATCAGCTTTGTGACAATATGTCTGAGAGAGGCAGAAACCAATACTTTATAAAGCTGGGTGAGAACAAAAGGTTAACAATATTATATTGGTTACCTGAAGTAAAATTTGCTATCTTCTTAAAGACTTTTATAGTGGATCCATTTGATATCTGAAAGCAAAGATAAAAAATATATGAGTTTTCAAAATTTAATGTATTTCTCAACTTCACTCAGGAATTAGATGGCTGGATGGTTCTTACATTCCCTCACTTATTAAATCAAATATTTATCAAGAACTGCTATGTCTTGGGCACTGTGCTCGGGCTGGGGCTATCTAGAATGACAAGGCACTGTCTCTGCCCTCAAGGAACTCATGGTCCTGTGGAGGCGACAGACAGATAGTGAGGTAAGGAAAGTGTCCAGAAGGTGGAGGCCAGGACGCTGTGGCACAAATAGCCACTCCCCAACTTCTCAGAGGTCAAGGGGCCTGGGTCAGTTTTGTTTTTTGAGGCTCCTACTTGTTATAGGTTGAAATATTTGTGTCTCCTCCAAATTCTTCTAAATCCTAACATGATGGTATTAGGAGGTGGGCCTTTGGGGAGGTGATAAAGTCATGTGGGTGGACCCTCAGGAGTGGAAGTAGTGCCCTTATAAGAAGAAACACCAGAGATTGCTGCTCTCTGCTCTATTATGTGAGGATACAGTGAGAAAGAGAGTCCTCTGTGAACCAGGAAGAGGGCTTTCACCAGACTCTCGACCCACCAGTATCCTGACTGTGGACTTCAAGGTACCAGAATTGTGAGAAATAAATGTTCGTTGTTTAAGCTATCCAGTGGATGGTATTCTGCTAGAGCAGCCTGAACTAAGACACCTAGTATATTAAGAAATGAAGAAATACCAAAACAGGTTCTCAAAAACTGGCATATAAAGCTGGGTGTCTACTCTATGACAGAGCAGTTTCACATGTAGGTCTATATTCAACAAACTAAGTAAATATCCTGATAGTAAACTATTTGTAACTGCCCCATATTGGAAATAACCTGAATACCCATCAACATTAGGATGAATAAATAAGTTGGAGTATTTTCTTGATTATAAAACAATGAAAAGGAGCTAACTACTGCTACATGTCACATGGGCAGATTTTACAACCATAATGTTGAGCAAAGTAAGTCTGACAGGAAAGAAAGCATACTGTACAGTTCCGTTATATAAAGCTAAAAAGCAATTCAGTCAAACTATGATATTAGATACATGGAGAAGATAGTGGGGCTAGTGATCAGGAAGGGACAGGAGAGGGTTTCTGTTTCTTGACCTGGGTGCTAACTACAGGATGTGCTCATTTAGTGAGAATTCATTCAGCAGAACCAATGACTTGATCTTTTTGGTAGGTAGTAGTGTTTTGTTTTTTAAGGATAAAAGTTATAAGAATTGCACATACTTTTTAATGAAAACTTGGCAAGTCTAACACAGGAGAGTGCTTATCATTGACTTCTAGGTATGTAGTTAATTGAATGTTCATCTAAGAACTCTACCTGAGTGACCACCACCCATATCCTGGCAGGAGCATTTCAAGGTCTTGAGAACGGCATCCATCACCTCTTCCCAGGCAACAACCACCCACCCTCATCCAGATGTCGTCATTTCTCCAACTTCCATCACATTGACGAGTTCTGCCTGTTCTGTGCTTCATAGAAGGGGAATCATACAAAATGGACACTAGCATTTGACTTCTGAGGGTAAACGTAAGGTCTGTGATGTTAAGCCACATTGTTGTGTCTGCCAGTAGTCCATCCTTTTTTATTCCTGTGTTCATTGCACAAATGTGCTACAAAAAAACTGCCAAATAATAAAGCATACATGCTGTGATGTGGTCGAACTTCAAAACACGCGAAGTGAAAGAAGCCAAGTCTCAAAGGACCACATGTTGTATGATCTCATATACATGAAATGCTCAGAATAGGCAATTTACACCCACAGCAAGTAGACTACTCACTGCCTAAAGCAGGAAGGGGAGGAAATATCAGAACGGCAGCTATTATGAAGACAACAATAAGTGTTGGCAAGGATGTAAGGAAAAAGGCACACTCATTCACTGCTGGTGGTACTGCAAACTGGCAGCCAATATGGAAAGCAGTATGGAGATTTTTTGGGGAAATTGGGAATGGAACCACCATTTGACCCAGCTATCCCTCTCCCCAGTCTATACCCAAACGACTTAAAAACAGTGTAATACAGGGACACAGACACATCAATGTTTATAGCAGCACAATTCACAATAGCTACACTGTGGAACCAACCTAGATGCCCTTCAGTAGATGAATGGATAAAAAAGAAATGTGGCATATATACACAATTGAATAAAAAGAGAATAAAATCATGGCATTTGCAGGAAAATGGAGTTAGAGAAGATATGTTAAGTAAAGTTGGCCAATTTCAAATAACCAAATGCAAATGTTTTCTTTGATATAAGGAGGCTGATTCATAGTGGGATAGGGAGAAGGAGCATCGGAGGAATAGACGAACTCTAGATAGGGCAGAGGGGTTGGAGGGGAAGGGAGGGGGTGCGGGGTTAGAAATGATGGTGGAATGTGATGATCATTATTATCCAAAGTACATGTATGAAGATATGAATTAGTGTGAATATACTTTGTATACAACCAGAGAAATGAAAAATTGTGCTCTATACTTTTTTTTAAAGTTATAGGTGGACACAGTATCTTTATTTTATTTTATGTAGTGCTGAGGATTGAACCCAGTGCCTCACGCATGCTAGGCAAGTGCTCTACCTCTGAGCCACAATCCAGCCCCTGTGCTCTATATTGTAATAAGAATTGTAATGCATTCTGCTGTCATACATAAATAAAAAATTAGTTAGTTAATTTAAAAAATGACTATACTTAAATGAGACCAGAAGAATTCGAACTATACCATATTTACTTTAATAGAACCATCTTTGATGTAAAAATTTTATATCTGGACTGGGGATGTGGCTCAAGCGGTAGCTTGCTCGCCTGGCTTGAGTGTGGCCCAGGTTCCATCCTCAACACCACATACAAACAAAGATGTTGTGTCCACTGAAAACTGAAAAATAAATATTAAAAAATTCTCTCTCACTCTCACTCTCTTTAAAAAAAATTTTACATCTAACACAAGAATTTATTTCTGAAATAATCTAAAGGACTTTATTATAAAAACTATTTCATTTAAAACATGTTCCTGTCACATGGGCTCCAAGAATAATGGATTCTAAGAATATTTGTTCTCTCTTTAAAAAGAAAAATTATTGAATTACCTCTAAACTAAAGCCCTTTACTAATAAACACTACTGTTAAAAAGTTCTTATAGCTGTTGGGCATGATGGCACATGCCTATAATCTCAGCAACTTGGGAGGCTGAGACAGGAGGATCACATGTTTGAGACCAGTCTCAGCAACTTAGCAAGGTCCTAAGTGAGAACTTGCTTCAAAACAAAAAATAAAAAGGGCTGGGATGTAGCACAGTGGTAAAGCACCCCAGGATTCAATCCCCAGTACAAAAAGAAAACAATTCTCACAGCTATATAATATGATATCATTACTTAAACTTCAAGGAAATAGAGAAAAAATGGCTAACATCCCTTTATGTTATTAAATACTAGTTATCGGGTTGCCTTCCAGTGTCTTTTTCACATTAAATAGTTATGTTTAAAAAAAAAAAAGAGCAAATGCTAATGAAAACAGGGCTTCCTCTTGGGCTGATGACAATGTTCTAAAAGTAGATGGTGTCACTTTGCACAACTCTGTAAATTTATCTAGAGCCACTGGATTCTACACTATGAACAGGTGGGCTTTAAGGTATAGAAATTATAACTTAGTAGACCTGTTAAGAAATTGCCACAGATTTTAAATGTATATATTGATAAATACTTTGACCTTACTATCATGCTCATGCTGTGCCTAGGTAAAGCCTGTTTTGGAGATGAAGTCAAACGTCCTCACCTGAAACCTTCTGGGACCATGAAGCCCAGGGCCAAGTGACCCTTTAGTGCCCTGATGGGCCCTGGGAAACAACCAGGTATAGAAGTGACCTTCAGGGAAGGAGAGACGAATGCTAAGATCCTAAGGGCAAACTTGGCTCCTTGTTTAAGTTGTTTTGAGGGAGGGGCTGGTCCCCAATAGTATAAGATGAAGTGGGTGAAGAGGAGGTGGGTCAGGGAATACAGCTCCCCACCTTGGTTCTGGGATCATGGCAGGGAAGCTCATGTCCTTTCTGAACATTATCAGCCAAGCGATGTGGCCTTCCACTGAAGCTCCAAGGCTGTTCTAAACTCTAATGCCTGGCCTTCCCCAGTTTGGGGGGAAAAGAAAAACAAGAAGCTGGTCATTTCTCTTCTAGCCTGCTGCACATTGGTTATCAAAAGGACGAGCCTCCCTCACAAACTCCTAAGGATTAAACCTAATCTCCTTCAGGTCACACCCACGGAGACAGGAGCAGAGAAAGAGCCAGCTCTTTAGGGGGCCCAACACAGCTGTCCAGCCAGCTGTGTCCAGCCAGCCCCAGAGTGATGCTAGAGGTCTCCAACTGCTGGCGCTGGAGACATCTCGAGGGCGGAGGGCTGGCTGGGTGAGCAGGCTCTTCAAAGTGTCACCAGTGGGGAATCTGAAGTCTTGGTGAGCTCTCTGACTCTGCTATTATTACCAAACATCCTCTCCTTTCCCTTGAGCCGTTCCTTGTCTCCTGGCTGATTTTTCAGTTCTCCTCCATATTTGATGCAATTCAGGTCAATGCCGTGTGCAGGTCCCCCTCAGACATTCTCACACACACGGTGCTTATGGGGCTATTTGAACGTAGTTACAAAATTCCTCCCCACGAGGAGCTGGCTATGCTCTGTTTCTAAGCCAATAAATATCTTTTTATAAAAAGAAGCCGGTGATTCATTCTGGGTAATTGTCAAAGAATGAATCCCGAACGGATCCTGTTGAGTGTTGAGCCAATACTCGGCTACTGTCAGACGCTTTGTTTTGCCAAAAGCGAGCCCCCTCGCTCTATAATCACAAACACCAGGGACGGGCCTCCCATCAGCAGCGCTGCCAGAAGTTCAACTGTCCTTTCAAGAGCTGGCAACGTCTGCTGCTGGCACTGTGCTCAGGCATTAAGACAGTGTAGACACAGCTTGTACCAAGGAAATTTTACTCTGAAATTATCTTCCAAGAGCCAGTGTAAAAGCATTTTATTAGTGGATGAGTTGTGTGTGTGTGAGAGAGCAAATTTCGTTCACAGCTGCTCTAGGGCTGGAACGTTTCCACCCCATGTGACGCTTTAACTCTATTATAAGAACAGAAAAATCATTTACAGATGTTTGTGGGGGGCGAAAGGTTTCCGCTTCCTATTTTGCACAAGTCAGCTGTTGCCGAGTTAAGGACAGAAGTGCCTTTTTGAAAAGTGCTTCAGAATCGGAAGGGTTAAAATTGTGATGCTGTTTGTTCTGTCCTAGGAGCTCCACATGCTTCCTTAAGGGTGACTCATTTAATCGTCCCATCCTCCTGTGAGGCAGGGAGCATTCTCTAGGCTCCTACTTTTAGAGGATGAAAACCAAATTAAATCAGGGAAAGATTGATGTCCCTTGATGGATCTGCAGCAGGATTGCTTCTCCCACCCAGAGTAGAATGGGTGCCCTCGGTAATTTCAAGTTAAATTCTTCCCAGTTTCACAGTCTTCCAGGATTCACAGTGACTACAAGGCTACCCTCTGATGACCCTGAGGCAGGACACAGCAGACATGACTGTAGATCCCCCTCATTGGAATTAGAAGTTGGGACCACACAGAGAAGAAAAGGATCCTGTAAATAATTTAAAGTCACTCCTAAAATGTGCACGAGCATGAGATTTCTTTTTTCTTTTTTTAATTGTTTGTGAAAGATGAGGTTTCAGAGAAGCAGAGTTAGAAGGTGAGGACCCACACTATTTTTTTTTTTTTTTTGAGAGAGAGAAAGAGAGAAAGAGAATTTTTTAAATATTTATTCTTTAGTTTTCGGTAGATACAACATCTTTATTTTACTTTTATGTGGTGTTGAGGATCGAACCCAGCGCCCCATGCATGCCAGGTGAGCGCGCTACCGCTTGGGCCACATCCCCACCCAGTGAGATTTCTTGATGTCAAGTGTTATCTGTACGGCCTAAGTTGAAAATTATCCCATAAAACCTTATATTTCTAGAAATATAAGGTTGCACTTATATTTAACCTTATAAAACTGTCATTTCTATGGACCAAGACACTCAGCTATTGGCAATTTCATATGGTTCAGCCTAAGAGAAATAATGGAATTATAGCTGTGGATTTTATGGAAAATTATGAATATGATCTGAATATTATGATAATTTTTCCTATTGGTAGGAAAAAAATGCTAAAGACACAAAAATCAATACAAATTACCTTGTGGGAGCCCTTACTGGTCTCTTTCATTACTGAAGCCACCTTTCTGTCAAAATGGTATTATCTGAAAACAGAATTCCATTCCACGAGCATTGTCAAAGAGGCCACCCGCCATCATTGTTCTCTCCCCGTCAATATTGTCCCCCTCACTGATGCTCCAAGGCTGGAGGCAGATAAAAAGGGAGTGTTTTTTTTCTTGGGGCCAGAGGGACCTTGCACAGTCCTTCAGCACATTTGAAAGGGGTTGTTGGAAGATTCTCCACAGACACATCCACTCACACAGAGAGAACAGAGCTCCAAGGGATTCTTGAAACCAGAGGAAAGACCCAGAGAGCTCCTGCTTCTCCATTGTTGACTTGAAATTAACCCTGGGCCCAGGAGCAAACTCCCTTCAGGGTCTGTGAGAGAGAACCCTCGGTTCTTCCTTCCTTAGGGAGTTGGGCCTCCAAGTGTGTGTGAAATTGGGAACTCAAATGCTCTGGGTATGTTGGTGGGGTTGGTACTGCTGGCCTCCCTCGGATGACGGTGACTGCCGTCTTCAAGGACAGCTAGTCACAAGGGATGTTAAAGTGGGATCAGAAACAAGGAAGCATTTTATAACCCACAGCCACGAGATTCATCATAAGATCTTAAGAGAAGTTGCCCTTTGAGTTTAATGTCAGAGGATATTAACTACCAGGGTATCTATGTCATTCATCAGGCCCAGCTCTCTAGCCAGGCTGCTTAGAGGTTGGGAACAGGAGGCTTGGCTCTGGGTAAGTTTATTCCTCTGGCCCCGAGGAGAGCCACAGTTTCTACAGTGATTCATTTTTCATCTGCATTCAGCCTTGGGGCATCAGTGAGAGGAGCTGTGTGACCTTGGCCAAGTTTCTTCACTTCTCTGGGCTTCTGAGTGGGAATAATGGCAGTATTCATCTCACGGGGCACAAAAGAGGATGAGAGGAGTTGCTGTTGGTAAAAGCCTTTAGAACCATGCCCAGCATGGCAGCAGTGTGGCCTGGACTCTCCATGCAAACAAGCACCTCAAGGCATTCATGCTGCGGGAGACCTGCAGAAGTGGCTCATCCTTTCATTTTAGGATCACAGATGACACCTGACCGAAAGGACCTCTAACCTTCCCTAAGAGACACCTTGGGACATTCCTAGGAGCTTTAAATATCTTTTGAATGGCAGGAGTGGCCTTGTCAGTGACCCTTTCTGCATTGCCGACACTTGGGGTGAGCAACAGTCTTCAACCACACAAGATTCATCATCTTTTCTGCCTCCCCAAACCTTGCATTATCAGAAAAAGAGGTGCAATCTGTAGAGGAAACTTCCTGCCCCGCAAAATACCTTCCCTGCACCCTTGATACCACCCCCTGGCAGAGTGTGGGTGCAATGACACAGCCCAGCAAGAGTCACACAGGGCTCAGGGGAGAGGAAAGAAGCCTGGACTGCAGAGAAATTGGTCACCTGGGCCAGCAGCCCGTGCCACTGATCCCACCTACTCCAGAACAGCGTGGTCCCCTTCACAGTCAAGCCCACAGAGCTGAAGCCGGTTACAGAGGCACTTAAGGAAAGGCTTAATTATAGGGAGAAAGCCGCCTCCGCCTTAATGTGTTTGGAAAGACACCAGCTCACTTAACCCCTTGTCTGTCCGAGACTGAAGGAGACTGGAGCAGAAATTCACTCTCCCCTGTGTTCATCTGATGGAAAACAGGGGGGGTGGGCGGAGGACAAACAGCTCCAACCTAAAAGAACAGGGTGGTTGTGAACACTGATGAAGCCAGTGTGTGTCCACAGTGCTGGGCACTGGCAGCCACTGCTGTCATCATGCAATGCCAGAATTGGCTTGTGTGCCATCCTGTAAGTATCTGGGGGGCTGCATCTGGTCCACAGAGATGCTATATTTTTGCAGATCCCTCAGATCCCTCTAGAAACCTGTTCTTCAAATATACAAAGAGCCAGTCATCCTGGGGAGACCTGCTCCACTCTATTCGCCCCAAGGGCAGAACAAGGCAAGAAGTACAGGGCTGCAGCTCCAACAGCAGGGACTTTGTTTAGATAGGAGGAGGAACTGGCCGTCAGTAAAGATTAACTTTAAAACCGAACTAATTTGGACTAATTGGAGGGAGGTGAGTCTGAATCACTTAAAACTCTGAATTAGACCCTATTTTTAAATGAAATATAGTTTTTTGCTTTCAAGCACTTACAGTGACTCAAACTAGGGCGCTTTAGTAAATGAATAAGAGTGATAATTAGCATCTTGTCTCTTTGGAGGGAAAAGCGAGTGCTGGAGGAGAAATTTTTTCTTTCATGAAAGGGCAGAAGCAAACTTCAGCCCAGCCCTGTTGAATTATTCCCAATTTTGAATCTGCAGAAGTACTACTACATCAAGCACAGGTCGAGGCAGCTGAGGATGGCAGAGGCTTTGCTTAGACCAGTCTTTAGAACACAGGGCTTTGGAAATGGCCCAGGCTCAGAGAGTGCAGCCGATGACCTCCCCAGTTTCCTTCAAGCTCTCTGCATCTATTTGCCTTATGGCTCAGCTTTTTAAACATAAGGAGAAGCCTTTAAGCCCTCATGTCCTAGTCTCTTGTCATTTATTACCACCATGCAGTGACGCTGGGCTATGAGGCCAATAAATCATTGGGACGGGAAGTGACTACTGGCCGGATTAATTTCATTATCATCCTTAAGCAGATAGGTGTCTAGCACAGCCGATGTCTCTGTGAAGAGGGATGTTTTATCTCCCCTGACAGGCCCTCCCCATGCCTCACAGACAGCTGTGGTACCTCTGTTTTCCCAGCTGGAATGACCTGTCCTGCCTTTCCCTACTAAAGGCACCGAGTGGCCACCTCTCTTTCTGAGGGGCCCACTCTGTGTTGCCCAGTGCACAGAGTGCGGAGGCTCAGCTGAGCAAGGCAGGCATTCTAGCCAGGAGTATCAAAGTGGGGTACTTGTGGCTCCACCCCTTCCTGATGTCTAGAAAAGCTTGCCACCCAGACACAGGGAGAGGAGGAGATGGCCTGCAGGTCTGGAACTCAGAGCTTCACAGCGGTGCCATAATAAGCCCCTCCCTGGCCACTTTCACCCAGCAGGGCAGTGCCTCCCACTTGACCCTCCCTCTGCCCACAGATGCCTGTATTCCTGAGTCCAGCCATGCATACTATTAGATAGCTGCATGGGAGCTGGGCAAGGTGGCCCATGTCTTTAATCCCAGTAACTTGGGAGGCTGAGGCAGGAGGATTGCAAGTTTGAGGTCAGCCTAGGCAATTTAGTAAGATCCCATTTCAAAATAAAAACATAAAGAGCTCTGGGCACACAGCTCAGTGATAGAGTGCTTGCCTACAGTGTTTGAAGTCCCAGATTCGATGCCTAGTTCTAAAAAGATAGATAAATATATAAAGCTTTCTGGGGAGTCTTACAAAACCCCAAAGCTAATGACTGCTCTTAGAAAGATGACTCCAAGGCCAGGAAGCCCAGGCTGCAGAGGACTGAGCTCGGGAGCAGGCTGTGACTCCGCAGCTTCCTCTGTGAGGTCTTCTCCAGCAAAGCCAGGGGGGCAGTACTGGCTCAGGTGTCACCATGGCAACCATTTCCAAACTGAGTCTGAGACCTGCTCAGCCATAGAGCCCAAGGATGGGTGTTCTCTCTTCCTGGCTGCTGTCCAGAAACCTTGGCTCTAGAATAGTCTCAGCTTCTGGCTGGCTGAGGGCAGAGCAAAGGCCTGCCTAGCGTGGGCCCATCTCCCTGGGATTTCTGAGCCGTGAAGCACAGCTCTAAGCTATCTGTGGAAAAGCACCTGCTACTCCTGAGTGTCAGCCTCCACCCCTCCCTGACTTCATCTCCCTCTCAGGTGGCTTGTAGCATCCACCTCCTGAGCCCCTCAGAATTCATTCCCCAGGGCGTCTCCATGGCACTGCATTACTGTGGACAGCCCCATCCCTTATCTGAAATTCTGCCACAGCTTCCAGTGGGGCTCCCTATTTCCAGCTTTGCAGCTCTTCTGTGCACACCCCATGCCCACCATAATCACTTTCTGAAACACAAGTCTCCCCTGCTAAAGGCCCTCTCCTGCGATCTGCTGTCCTTGGGTAAAATGCAAACTCCTAAGAGGCTGAATAGGCCTGAAGGATCTGCATTTCCCCTTCTTAGCACCCCCTCCGACTTCTCTGGCCTTTCTCTGGAGAAGCAGTTACTGGCTAAATAACAGGCCTGAGCCTCAGTGTACCCATCTATAAGCAATGGAACCGACCTCATAGGACTGCCATAAGATGGAATGAGCCGAAATAAAGGTTAAAGTTGAAGTCAGCACCTGGTCCAGAATAAACACTCCCTAAGCCCCGATATTGTCAGCTGTTACTGCCACCCAGAACCCTCCTACCATTTCGACCAGTCCAAAGTTGTCTCTTGAATACACACGCGGTCCCTTGATGGTGGATGTGCTGGCACCCTATCTCAGTGTGGATCTAGTCTTCGCCTCTCCTGTGCATTTCCAGCTCTTAGCACATAACAGACACTCAACAAAGACATGGCTAATGCTGCTGAACAAATCCCAGTGTCCAGTGTGTTCAGGAACTTTTCCTGCCTCCTTGCCATGCACAGGCTTCTCTGGCACTCACGTCTTGGGAGAGTCACGTACTCCCTCAGCCTTCACCCAGCAGAACGGTCAAGGGCTAAAGGAAGTACCACTGCATATTGCAAACACACAGAAAGTTGAGAACTTCTTTAGAATGAGGGCCAGACACAAAAGGATTCAAGGTCTACTGTGAACACCATGGAGTGAGAGGTGAGGTCTGGGGCTTTCACAGGCTCTGTTGGCATCAATACACTTGGCATGTGGCCGTCATGTGTGTGTGACAGCTATCCTCTGGCTTTCCTAGGAACACACTTTGCAAGCCCAGACCATCTCATCAGGCCCGAACTTCCCATCTAAACTGCAGGACGGAGTGATCAGGCAGCATGAAAACAGAAGACCTCCAAGTGTACCACGTGGGACAGCAGCAATTCCTGGGCTCCTCTGAATGAGCAACCAAGGAAAACTTCTGTCCCAGAAACCAGCAATCTGCCAACTATTCCAGAAAGTAAGTGGGAGTCCTGGTTTTTTTTTTTTTTTTTTCAAGATCGATGTGATTTTTTTAAATACCTTTATTTTATTTACTTATTTTTATGTGGTGCTGAGGATCGAACCCAGCGCCTCGCACATGCTAGGCAAGCACTCTACTGCTGAGCCACAGCCTCAGTCCCTTCTTTTTTTTTTTTTTTTGAAGAATTTACCTGGTACTGGAGGTCATCCAATTCAGCTGGGTTAAGAAGAAGTAAATGTCAAGGTCAAGTCTCACTCTTACCTCATAGTGGCCAATGGTATTCAGCTTGGTTATTCCATCTTCAAGAATCACAGAGGAACTGTCAATATCCAGAAGTTCTTTTTGTCGTGTGCCCACTTGAAGCTCTGAAAAAGGAAAGGGGGAGTCATTTTGTTCCATTTTAAAATCATGATGAAAAATTTAAATGTGGTGCTGGGGTTGTGGCTCAGTGGTAGAGCACTTGCCCTGCGTGCATGAGGCACTGGGTTGGATCCACAGCACCACATAAAAATAAACAAATAAAATACAGGTATTATGTCCATCTACAACTAAAAAAATTAATAAAAAAGTAAGTGCTCTCCTGCTATTTTCACACGTATATTTCAAAAATAAAATTTGAATGAAGTGGTAAAGCTTTGAAGATGTGGAGACGCATCAGCCAGACTGGCAGCCTGAGCTCTGTTTTGTTTCTGGTTTGTGTTCAGGGCTCTGACATTTCAGTCTGCTTCTCCCTGAAGCTTTCACGCTGAGGCTAAGCCTGGAAGTAAAGCCACTGAAGACACAACCAGGCATCCTCCAAGGGTCTAAGTGCTTCAGAAAATTTCCAATATTCACACACATATGAACACATTTTCACCAACAAAGGTGCAATATGAACTCTCTGCAGGTTCTTGCAGGGGAGGTGCTGTGCAGCCACCAGCAAAACAGGGTGCAAACTCCCCGCAGGGTGACCAGCTTGTGCCCTGAGGTCAGAATGTGGCCACTAATGTGTTGTTGTTTTTTTAAAATTTCCTGACCTGCAGTGTTTTATGAATTATTATGTTAACACCAATTTAACTTCCACATTTAAATATTAAGAGATTAAACAACAAAAAAAAAAATGTGGACTCCTGATTTCTCCTTTTAAAAATCAGGGACTGCTAAGCATGGTGGCACATGCCTATAATCCCAGGGCAGAAAGATCTCAAGTTCAAGGACAGCAACCTAATGAGAGACTCTCAGCAACTTAGTGAGACTCTGTTTCATAGTTAAAAAAAAAAAAAAAAGAACTGGGGAGGCAATTCAGTGGTAAGCACCTCTGGGTTAAATCCCCAGTCCCCCCCCCCCCCCCCCCCCCCCCCCCCCCCCGCAAAACAACAACAACAACAAAAACCTGGTGCTCAGGAGGAGCCAACAGCTCCTATTGTCCAGGGGCTGCTGGAACTGAAGGGACACTGAAGGGATGGAGAAAAGAGATTGAGGGAGAGAGCTACATGACATCTGGAGGTGCAGCTCAGTGATACAACTTGCCTGGCTCATGTGAGGCCCTGGGTTTAATCCCCAGCACTGAAGAAAAAATTAATTTAAAAAAAAAAATCAGGTAATAATCAGGTAACACTGACCCTGCAGTCTGCATGACAACCCTCGGCTGAAGCCAAGTGGCTCTCTCTTAGATGGCAAGTCCTTTCCCAAGTCAGACCCCACTATTTCCTACTGCGCTGGGAGTGACATTCCTATTTACATACTTCCTGCCCCTTTGGGCATCTCTCTCTGAGCCTCTACTGAAAGAGGTCTGAGCATCCCAGAAAGGATTGGGTTTCAGTACAATTTATGGCTGATTTCTAGGCTTTGCCTCAGTTTCCTGAGATCATCCTTGGAGGTAGTTTGGAAGAACAGCAGGGATGCGGAAGTGTGACATGGCCTCTAGGCTGTGTCCCCACTTATCAGCATACAATGTAATGCCACCAGCTTGTTTCTGCCCCTGCCTTCCTACTTTAGGAGGTAAGGGGATGCCTGGTTGAAAAAAAATCCAGGAAAAGTGAGGAGAGGCCACCTTCACTACCACAGGCTCATTAGTGGCAGTCCTGAGGCTGTTTTCCCTGTGGTTGTTGGGCTGGGTGTGCCCACGTCCTAAGCGGGTCAGAGTCACACATTTACAAGACACATATTTAAGGTGAGGGAGCTGATGGTCTGATTAGGCCGTGGTTTCCTGGCTGGGGCTCCCCTTTTATCCAGTCTGTAAGCAAGTAAGTTGAAACTGTCTTTGAGCTGCCCAGCAGTCTATCCAATGGAAGGAAAAAGAAAAGCAGTAGAGAAAGGTGGCCCAACACCCTGCTTTCTTTGAAGCAGGTTGAGCAGTCACTGCACATTTGCAGGGTCTCCCAGAGACTTCCCAGACCCCGCCTCAAGGCTCTTCTCTAGCAGGTTTGATTGGAGGGGGAAGATTTTAATTGCCTGCTTAGTCGAGGCCTACAACTGCACGTGGAGGGGAGATGAACCTTGTTATGCTGTCTGTCACTGCCACAATTTTGCTGCTTTCCTGTCCCATTATCTGCTCTACAACCCCCCAGCGATCTCCCAGGAGGCCTGCGCAAAGCTCAACTCTTAAAATGTTGATGAACATTTGAGGGGAGCGGAGCCCTGTTAGCCTGCTCACGCATATGCTCTCCTTTGCAGTATACCAGAGAGCCCGCAAATGAATTCATAGCAGATGCTGCTGTGGGTTGGGGGAGGATGGAGAAGATACTTAATGCAGCCTGCGATTAGCACAGAGAGGAAGATGACCTTTCCGGCATGCTGGAGTTAACACTCAGCGGCCGAGACACCCGCTAATGACATGCTCGGTATCACAACAAACAAATCAAATGCCAATGTGAAATGCAGCACACACGGAGGGCACGGGGTTTACACCTCTTTGTACTTCCTGATGCAAGGTGGTTCCATTTGGTCTCAGGGTCAGCAATCTCATGAATCTGATTTACAAACACAATATTTAAAAAAAACAGCATCTCAGAAGGATTCTGCTGGCTAGGCAGAGTCACAATGCTGGTGAGAGAGTGAAGTAGTCCCCTGGCCCCCCAGACATGCCCTCTGGGGACAAACTGGCCACATAAGCTTTGCCAAACAGAAGCTACAGGGCAGGAAGAGAGCAAAGGCAAGGCGGGCACTCATCAGGGGATCAGGGCAGAGTTCCCACAGCGCCTTACCAAGACCAATCTCGTTGAGCTGGAGTCCATAAGGAGAGCCGTTTTTGCTCAAGAACGCTTGGAAAATCTTTTCTTTGGCTTGGCCTATGGTATCGCAGTCAAGGACGTTGACTGAAATATTCCGACAGACATCTGCACTCTCGTTTTCTGGGATTTTTTCAAAGACGACATTTAATGCCTGCAAGAATACAAACAGGTTTCCAAGTCTATTAGATAATTGCGATCTGAAAGGCATTCATAAAAGACACAAGCTTCAGCGAGCCCTACTAATACCTCTGACAGCACATTAGCAAACACCGTAGCGCATTATACTACTTTAATCTTTTCTCCATAATCCATTCTTTTCAGGGATAATGGAAAGGAAAACAGAAAGTTAAAACTCTCATTATAGAGCAAGCATTGAATAAATAGATCTGGGAGGAAAAAATACATACACATAAATATTCCAAAAATGGCGATTTCTAATTTCATCCTTAAAAAAAAAAAAAAAAAAAATTGGAAAGTTTCCACAGTAAATGAGGGCAGACTGGTGATTATCTTTTTTATTAACAAGAACCACAGAGTCCCACAAGTAAAGTTCCGGGTGACAGGAAAGGTTACGAGGTCCCCGTATTGATCACACCAAGGAGGTCAATTCTTAATATGCATCATTAATTATGGTAGCATTCATCTCCCCTCCACTTCAACACCTTCAGTCAGACGTGTCTGAGCCCTCATTAAAATACTGAGATTCCCCACCCTGCACTATTATTCCTGCATTAATTACATTTCAGTGCCATTACTTTGTCATTTAATTCTCCCAGTGCAGCGAAACCTCAAAATCAGACTAATGGGGGAAGGAAGGCTTGTGTGTGGGAACAGAATGGAGGGCTGTCTCACAAGGCATCTGAAAGCAAGTTCAGGTTGACTTTGGTGAAGGGGATCCAGGGGAGGGCCAGGATCTGCGTCAGTAGCGTGATACAGTTTAGGTTCCCGGGCACTTTGGTGATCATGGAAACAGAGGGTACAAAATGCACAATTATTTCATGGGTTTGGGCCCGGGTTAATGAAGGACTATAAAATGATCCAATAATGGGAATGGGAAGAAATTACGGGGCGCGAGGATCCCTGGGATCACCTCCACTTTGAATAATAGTACCTGCCCCTCGAGCGCTGTTAGGAGATTCAGTGAGATGATCACTCTGGAGTTGCTGGGAAGGAGGACAACAGCAGCCGTGACTTATCAAGTTGATGCCGTGGTCTGCTGTCCTCGTCACAGTGTGCCCTCATCGGGAAACAGAGGCTCCCTCCACACTGACCAGAAGGACTCGAACTACATGCTCAGTGTCTCTGTCACGGTGAGGAGGAAGGTGCCAGCCGTTTATCCCTGACTTCAGTTCCCGCCCACCCCTCGCCAGCTGGGTAACCCTCTGTAGTTCGGCTTCTCAGCTGAAAAGTGGGAATAACTGTGACCGACTCCTGAGGGTTCTGTGACAGTGAACCCACCAAGCCCCATAGCATTTACAACCATAACTGGTGACAGGTGACTGGCACTGGGAGATGCGACTGCAGACCACCCATGTGGACAGGAGGCCTCTGGACCTGGGGCAGCTCTGGGCTGGGTCATCTTGGGCAGCTGTGTTCCTGGAGCCTGTCACTTGGCTCCTCTGCCCCTCACGATGGGGACAGGGCACAATAGCTCTGAGGCCACCAATTCCATCATGGAGGCCTCTTCCCTGGTGACAGATTCACCTCCAGAAGGTGCCGCCTCTACGTCCCATCTCCTCGTGGGATAGGATCTCAACACAGGAACCACTGAGAGCAGACGTGCCCCTGAGCACCACCGGCATGGCAGAGACCTCACGTCCCCGCCAGTGGTCCTGAAGTCACATCTCCCAGGTGCTCGTCACTAGACACGTGTCTGAGTGCTCCGTGGCTCATTCTGCTCAGTGTCACGGGACCCTGAGGAGTCAGTAACCACGGTGAAGCCAATTCTCAGGGGCTTCCAAGGAGGAAGAGAGAGAAGGCAAATCCTCCAGATATCAGGCTCTCACCAGTCGCGGGATCTGACACTGCTTGACCTTGGACTTCTCAGCCTCCAGAAAGGTGAAAAGCACATTTCTGATGTTTATGAGCCACCCTGTTTGTGGTACTTTGTTATAACTGCCCCAAAGGACTAGACACGTGACTTAAAAACCTGCCCCAACCATCCTTTTTATAATCACACAAGAGGAAACCTGGGTCCAGTTCTGGCCCAGGGGTGAAGGCTCAGTGTGAACGGACCCTGAACTCCCGGGTTGACTCAGTCTGGGCCATGCAGGCCTCCACACTTGGGCAGAGGGGCTCTGGCCAGCTCTCAGAGAACATAGTTTCTGGGTCAGCCACAGACCAGCAAAGGGTTCACTGCTTCTCAGATCACAAACAAACAAAACTCTAGAGGGGAGAAGCTGGGCATGGGGAACACCACTGGGCAGACTGTCCAGAAGGATCTAACGAGGCGAAGCCTCACACCCACATCCTGTCCCTCATCTTCCCTTTTTTTTTTTTTTTTTAACAATATTTATTGTGGCCAAAACCTCTGCCAAATACATTTCAAGACATACATTTTCCTTTTCCTTTCTTTCTTTCTTCTTTTGCTGCTGGGAGCAAACCCAGAGCCTTGAGCATGCTAAGGTTGCCTTCCATCTCTGAGCTACACCCCAGGGCAAACCTCTTTGAATCCTCCCAGCATCCTAGCGAGGATCCCTCATTTGAGAGTGAGAAAAGCGAGGCCCAGAAGGACTAAGTAACTTGCTCCAGGAAAACCAGTGACAGAGCCAGGAAGCAAGCCTGATGTGCCTAACTATAGAGTTGGGGCCACCATCCTACCCTGGGCTAAGGTGTTGACCCTTCTTGCACCCTGGCCCTTGCTCCTCTGGGGCCCAGCAACTGCCTGGGAACCCTCCCGTCTGAGACCTGGCTGTGGGCAGCGTGCTGGGCTGGAGTCCCACACACATGGCTGCAGAATGCACATAAGCACCAGGCCTGAGGCTACGTCCACACCCGACCTGGCATCTCCATCAGGGGTATCCCAGGGTGGCAGTGAGCGCTCGTCCACAGGGGCTTCCAAGATAGAGATGAATGGAAGCACCTTTTAATCAGAGCCCTACGATCCCGGCTCAGGTAATAGTTTTATAGGTATTTGCGAAATAACAATCTGTTACTACCTAACGGGCTCTATTGTCTTTAACAAAAACACCTCTTTATAGGCAATAAATGTTCTTAAAAACATAACCATGAGGGGAAAAAAATCCTAACTGAATGTAAAATAATGTAAATCTCCCACTGCCTCCACAGCTAGATGGGTGGAAAAGAGGTAAAATGGCATTTTATAGAGTCCACAGGGAATTCTGAGAGCAAAGCCAGACACAAATTGATTTGTATTCATTTTTATGCTGCTGACACTTAGTGCTCCAACAGCAGTTTCCTAAAATGTGCATTTGGGGGCTCTCAGGTCGCCGAGCCTCTTGATGCCTGTACCTGCAGCTGGGAAAACCCACCCTGGGCCTTCCTTCCATGGCAGGACGGGGTGGCCTTCAGCCTCTGGGCCCCGAGGGAGCACTTCCCAGTGGGAGCGCCTCCTCCAGCTCCTCCCCCATCAAACCCACTGGCCTGGAACCTTCTCCTAGTCCCTGGTGTTAGGTTTGCAATAGGTTTGGGAGGCAGCTAGGAGACAATACTCAGCCACCAGGCGCCTCCAGCAGCTGAGTAAGTCCGGCAGGGCGGGAGGGCTGGCTGAGCACCTACCTCCACAGCCCACAGCCCATTCTCTGCTCCCTCCCAGCCCCTGGAGTGTAGGCAAGCCACCACCTTCTGACTCTTAAAATTCTCATCGTTCTTATCTGGAAGGAGTGATAGGATCAATAAATAATGACAGTGGTGAATGTGATCATTACATACCTGTAATCCCAGCAACTCGGGAGGCTGAGGCAGGAGGATCACAAGTTCAAAGCCAGCCTCAGCAACTTAGTGAGGCCCTAAGCAACTAAGCAAGAACCTATCTCAAAATAAAATATAAAAAGAGAGCTGCGGAGCTGGGGTTGTGGCTCAGTGGCAGAGTGCTCACCTCGCACATGCGAGACCCTGGGTTCGATCCTCAGCACCACATAAAAATAAATAAATAAAATAAAGGTGCTGTGTCCAACTACAACTAAAAAAATAAATATTAAAAAAAAAGAGAGGGCTGGGGAGCTGGGGTTGTGGCTCACTGGTAGAGCACTTGCCTAGCATGTGTGAAGCACTGTGTTTAATCCTCAGCACCACATAAAAATAAATTAATTAAACAAAGATATTTTGTCTATCTACAACTAGAATTTTTTTTAAAAAATTTAAATAAAAAGGGCTGGGGTTGTGGCTCAATGGTTAAGCACCCCCAGGGTTCAGTCCATAGTACCAAAAATAATAATAATTAATAATAATACTGATAGTGGTGACTGCAAACGAAGGAGTGCTTGGTGTGTGCTGAGCACTGTTTAAGACAGGGAGTGTGTGTAGGTTAGTATGTATTAATTAACCTCAGGACAATCTTGGGGTGGACTCAGCTATGATTCTCATTTTGCAGGCGACAGACCCATGCACAGAGAGGTTAAATAAATTGCACAAGGTCCCCCAGCAAGAGAACCAGGCACTGGAGCTCCGTGTTCTTAAATAAACACCTGGTGATTCTGCCTTTCAAAATACGAGAAGGTTTTATGAAAGTAAGTGTGGTCCAAATCTACAGGGTGGTGACTCATTTTTAATACCCATCAAGGGCTTAAGTGCTCTAAAATGTACACTGGCCTTTTCCCCAGGAAGGTGCCACTCTGTTGAGAGAAGCTGCTCTGGGTCTCCCTACTTCCTCTGTGTGAAAGTATCAGCAGAGCTGAGGTGACACAAAGGTTGACTGTCAACCAACAGGCATCACTCCTCCTCTGCTAATAAAAGCCAGATATCCACAGCTGGGGCCCCAGCTAGACCAGGAAGCCATAGTGTCAACTCCCCTTTCTCCTCCACCAGCAGCTGGTCATGTGTCCAAGCTCCTCAGCCAACAACAGGTAAAAGGAAAAGTTTTCTACTCAAACAAAAGGGATGAGTAGTGCTCAGGGCTATGGCAGCCATCTTGTAGGCAGGAGGGCAGGCCCAAGAGGAAGGGCAGAGACAGTGGCCCAGAGCATTGATGTGATGCATGAGGCAGCATGTGGACCGGCCTTGAGCAGCAGACTGTCTGAGCACAGCCCCGCATCCTTACTATTTCAGGCGTCATTTGACCTATTTTCTCTCACAGCTGAATGTACCCAAACCAACAGCACTCACTTTGTCCAGGCTGAGGTTGACAAATTCATTCACACACACCTACTTATTTTGCACCTATTGTGTGCAGGGCATGGCAGCAGGAAGCTGAGTCTGGCACTCTTCCTGCCTGGTGAGTCCTAACCGATGAGAACTGTGAGGTGGACACAACCAATCCTGCCAGGGAGACCATGGTAGGGATGGACCGGGTGTTTCAGGGGTTCTGATGAGACAGGGCAAAGGACAGGTAGCTGATTATCAAAGGAGAGGAAATGGGTAGATAGCACGTCCCCATCAACCAGTTGCTAACACCTGGGGCGGGGGGGTGGGGTGGGGAGGATTACACTTTCCAACCCAAGCAATCACCCCTTGGGGCTACAAAGGAAACCCCAAATCTATAAAGGGGCAGGACACACCCACTCCCACCGGCACTAGCTAAAAGGGCCCATCCTCTCTGGAGAAATCTCTCTCTCTCTCTCCCCACCCTTCTGTCTCTTAAATCAAATTCACTTTCTACCCTTGCCTTGGTTCTGCTGAGTGTTTAATCTTCAACACTGGGGAACAAGGACACCATCCTGTTTTTCAAGATTGGTATCGTGGAGAGATATCACCTCCAGCTTGGAGCAGGTATTCCAAGGGACAGAACTTGGGAAGGCTAAGGAAGAGGGATTGGGATTGGGTCTTCAGAACCTCTCCAGAAGGAGGCGTGTGGACATGGAGACACCTGGCTATCAGCTTCCATCTCTAACTTGGGCTACCAGGTCAGGAAGCCTAGAGAAAGAATCCCACTCCTTTGGGGTGGAAGGGAGGGCCAGGCTTGCTGTCCCCAAACCACCACCTGCCATCTGAGGGAGAAGTCCTATAGAGGCAAAAATAAGGGAGAAGGAGAGAATGCTGCTCCGTATTTCTAGTAATAATAGCCGACACTTGTCGAACACTCATCACACACCGGGAACGAATCTGCTGACTTCTTGTACCTCACAACTTTAGGAAGTGGGAACTATTATTAGCTCATTTAATAGATGGAGAAACTGAGACACAGCGGGGTCTAGAAACTTGTTCAAGATCATAGAGCTGGTGGGGGCACGAGGAAGACATGTCCAGACTCTCAGCTGCAAAGATGGAAGGCCAATCAAGGTGCCTACCTTCCCTGGGCAGCAGAACCTGCCAGAGGTTCTCAGTCAGTGTTACCACAGGAGACAGGCTGGACCCCCTGTGGTTCAGGGGACACCCATGGACAATTTTGCAGAATTCGTGATTGTTTTCCTGACTCTGCTGCTGTCTGTGGCCATGTGACCAAGTCCTGGCCAATGACAATACGTGGATGTGTTATGTGGCAGCCCATGGGAAACTTCCCTAAAAGACAGCTGGTGACCCTCTGCCCCCTTTTCTCAGCTGTGCTTAGGTCCTGCTGTGGAAACGTGGAAGGAGGCTGGGAAGCAGGTGCCTTGGACCACGAGGCAAATTGGTTCACAGAAGTGGGTGGGGCCATGAAGTTATCCAGAAGGGAACCACCACCAAGGACTGCCACCCGCAAACCACACGTGCGAGAGAAACCAGCTTCCCTGTGGCTCAAGCCTCAGGCCGCTCACTCTCTGCTCTATGCAGCTGGACTGCACCCAGTGAGGGACCAGGCCAGGCACCCAGGAGTTATTAGAAGGGCAAGGCCATCTGGGAAGTGCTCAGCCAGGGACACTGGAAGGCCCTGGTCCCTCTATAGCATGTCCCAAACCAGCCTCTTCTGGGTACCTGTTCAGGATGATCTCTCTTCTTGCCTGTCCACATCTGTCCAGTCGGCCATGATCTGCCACTGGTTGTAAATGCCCAGCCACGGGAGTTACATGTAACATTTTAAATAACATAGACATAGACATTTAAGAAATGTTTTCCACCATGGTGGAGCAGGCTAATCAATTCCCAGCATCACCCGTCGTCAAAAACTAACCAACCAAAAGGAATGCGGAAGGGACACTTCTGCTTGGTGTACCTTACAGGTGACAAGAAAAACAGGCTGGGTGGCTGAACATGTTCTATACATTCTTTTCTGATCTCATAACAGCTATACAGGGTGGGGTTTCATCATTGATTGTTTACTGATGAGAAAACCAACAGAGAGAAACGTAGGTGGTTTCCCCAAGGTCACACAGACATGTGGCCTGGGCCAGATTCAGACCCAGGACTGCAATATGCCAAGCCCCACCCACCTCTTTGGCCCCAGCCCCTGGGCACTTGGACCTATGACCACATGCCTATCTCGTGAGTGGTCTCCCCCCACGGTCCCTAATACCTCCCGGCAGTTCTGGGTATTGAGGACACAGAGAAAATAAGGCTGCAGGAGCCCAGAGGCTGAATCTGAGGCAGAGTGACATTTTCCTGGGGGGAGAATGATCCGGTTGTATTACTGGTTCTTCTACCTCATTCTGGGTGAGGAAGAGCAGGGAAGCCGATGTGTATTTGCCAGAATGCCTTATAATACCCAGAAAGTAATTGTCAAAGAATTTATTACAAACCAGCAACTTCATCGTAAAAGGTCTTAGAGCAATAATTGCTTTCATTAAATAAAACCTATAAAATATATTTCTAATTTCATTCCAGGGCCAAATGAAAGTCAAGAGAAAAAGGTCTGGTTCTTATACCAAACTCAGAAAAGCCTCTAAGATTTTCTAAGCTGGCATCAGTGGCCCTGGGACATCCTGGCTATCACCCCCTTAAAAACTGGGTCTCCCCAACCCCCCTCCTTACTCAACACTCCTTCTCCTCTCCCCACCAAAGTCAGACAGGCCACAACTCCCTGGATCCAAGATTCTGCTCCCCTGACATCATAAGTGGGCATGAGGGTGAAAGGGGGCCCTTTTCCATGTCAAAGAAACAAGTTAGAGAAAAACTCCTCCCATTTAAGTTTCTCTTACTAATTTTTCTGTTATTTACAAGCATTATGTGCCTCCCAGAATGAAGCCGAACTGACTTAGCTCAAAATAATTGATTTTAATATTTTCTGTTTTTTCTTTGCAGACAGCTCCGCACGTCTCATTTCCATTGCTGTGTCCCCAGAAGTAAGGCAAAGAGACCAAGGCCTTTGGGATGGGTGGGATGGAGGATTCTACTTTTTATTATGTCAAGCCCTAGATTAAGGGCCTATGCACTTTCTGCAAAGGGCCAGATAGTTAATATTTAAAGCTTAGAGGCTCATATGGTCTCTGTTGCAACTACTCAACTCTGTCACTGTAGCAGGAGAGCAGCCATAGATAATAAGGAAATGAATGGGCATGACTGTGTTCCAATAAAACTTTATTTAATAATCAGGAGACCACATTTGGCCCCAGGCTGTTGTTTGCTGATTCCTGCTATAGATAACAGTATCTTCCAAGGGAAGACTGACTTACATGCCTAAAAGACAAATCTAGAAAATGCTTTTTACCTCCATCATCATTTGTGATAAAAGTTACCATTCTCTGAATTGTATAAATATAAATAAAGATTCTAATAATGAAATAATAGAATCACAATGGAGCCACAGAGAAGAAAATTAAATACTTTTGTACTTAGATAACTAAATTATATTCTAATTCCAAGATTACAGACGTGAGAAGAAAGAATATGGAGAGGAAAGCCATTTAAAGCACCCATTTAAAGTTAATTTTTCATTTTCCACGGCTTGCCATCAACTAGGGAATGACTTACCTAACATGATTATAAAAAATGGTTTCACTCTTTGATCAGGAAGCTCAGAACACTAACTATGAAGTTAGTAATGGTTTCAGTATTATTGCAAGTCATAATGGAAATGATATGCAGTATGGTAGAAAGAAAAAGAAAAAAAATCTCAAGAATTGTTAATTAACTTCACTGTTTCTCCACAAATGCTAGGAGTATTAAAAACAAGATTGCTGAAGTGCAAACATCAGGATTTAATGAACAATGGGATGTAATTGAAGTAACAGAGAATGACTTAATCGGGACAGTGGGTTGTTTAATTACGGGGATAATGGATCTTCTGCAAGGACAATCTAAATGGAACAGAAGGAGCTGGAGTGAAGAAGCCCGTAGATGACACTCCTGCTTGAGGTGGCCAGTGCTGTTATATATGAAATATTTCATTAAACATGATTGTCCCAAAATGGTAACCACTGGGGAAAAAGACAGGATTGGTGTGGGCCGGCATAAACTTTCAATAAATCATAATGGAGGCAATAAGATTTGTGCAGGTGGGTACCTGTGTTTCTCAAGAATTTCTAATAACCTTTTTTTTTTTAGAATTTTTTTTTATGTGGTGCTGAGGATCGAACCCAGTGAGTGCCTTATTTATGCTAAGCAAGTGCTCTGCCACTGAGTCCCAGCCCCTGCCCCAAGAATTTCTAATAATCTTAAAGACATTCTTATAGATATGAGAATGAGTGCAATAATATGTTTGTCAGAACCCTGTTTCCCAGGGTGCCAAGATGCTATCTCTCCGGTACAGCAGATTGGCAAGCTCATTTCCTGGGTTTAAGAGTTCAAAAAACCATTGCTCGCTTAACTTTGATTACAAGTCAACCTCCTCTTGCTAATTCAGCACGCCTGCTACGAGTTATTGGTTTTTCTCATCTCCTCTTGAAAGTGAGGCAAATGTCCTTTCTCCCATGTGGGTACATGTTCCTGGAACTGAGATCTTCAAGCTTTTGCTAGCTCCTCCGGAGTTGCTTGTGATCTGTAATGAAATCATGCTCGACACAGGGCAGGGGAGGAAGGGCCTGAGAGGCACCACGATAGAATCTAGTGGGCCTATAATTTTGCAGTGGGAGAAAAACAGCAGAGCAACAGGACTTGTTCCTATTCTCCTTGTTTGAACCTAAATTCTTGGATATTAAAGGAAGACTAGGGTCCTGTGTGCAGACAAGCCTTCCCCAGCTGCTAGCCCTGGGAGCAAGCTGATCTTAGGGTGATTTGCCTCACTGGGCTTGCCTGGGGCACCCGGATAGCCAGTAGTTCTTGGTATAAGAGGACCAGTGGCTTTATGGCTCTTGGCTCAGACTGAGGAAAGACAGGAGTTTTCCACCCAGGACATAAGGAACAAAGCATGACTTCCCAGGGCCCATTTGTTAGTATAATGATTTCACGTATAAGAAGTTGGCAGGATGGCTTTATGTTCTAGAAAACACCCCACACCTCAGGGAGAACACATCCTAATCTTAGAGGTGTGAAACCTAACTTTTAGGTTGTTATGCGAGATGCTGTGTTTCTGAGCATGTAGTCGAACGGTGTTGGGGGGGGGGCGGTTCGGGGCTTGTTCTCAAAGGTGTCCCTGCCATGGCACCAGGCTCTGTCATTTCAAGTTGCTCATATGGCTGCTCTCCATTTTTTCTCTGACTTTCCTTTCCTTGAAAGAATCTCTCTCTCTCTCTCTCTCTCTCTCTCTCTCTCTCTCACACACACACACACACACACACACACACACACAGAGTTTGTTCACCACACCTTGTTTTCAATTACATAAACCACCTCAGGCAAATTTAGCAAAGCAAGACTTTAAAACTGTTGGGTGTATAGCCTGGGAGTGGGGGAGAAGTGAAGTGGGAAATAGAAGGGGAGGGAGGAAGGAAGAAAATTAGAAATATGATGGTTCAGGCTGGGGGAACTTGCCTGAAAGGAAATGAAAAACCTTAAATTTTTTATATTGACCTTCTGCTAACGTTTTGTCACAAGAGCTTAGACGGGATCATGTGCCCTCTCTTGGGCTTCTAGTATAATCACCCACCATGAAAGAGACATTGGGACAGGTCCAATAAAAGAGATTTAAAAACCATTCTTAAAGGAAAGGCCCCTAGAAACAAGTGGCCCACCCTCTTTTCCAGTCTCAACTAACCACCCGTATATCCGAATTTGAAGAGGAAGCAATGTAGATTTAATTTTCCATTCACCTTTTCCCCTGGGGCCGTGAGAGGGAGGAAAAAAAAAGGTTTCTTTTTTTTTTTTTTTTTTAAGAGTCAACATGAATTTCTTCAACATCAAGTAACGTTTTGATGAGTGGAGTGCTAACAAATCAGAAACACATGGTCTTAATTGACTGTGAAATAAATAATATTTCAAAATGAAAGGCAGAAGAAGCATTCAGATGTAAAGCATTAAAAAGGACTCAAACCTCAAAAGTTGCTTCAGGCATCTGACTTCTTCCCCCAGTACCCCCCTTCCTTCCCTCTCCTTCCTGTCAAGTTTCAATGTTTTCATGAAAGTGAAATACTGCTGGGTTCCCCCACCTCCATTCACATGTAAACAGTTCTCTTTGGGGACCCTCTTGGTCTGTTTTCTGTTGTTATAACAAAATGCCAGCCTCACCGGAGGCTGGGTGGTTTATGAAGGAAAGAGGCTAAAGTAGCTCACAGTTTTGGAAGTTCAAGAGCATAGTGCCAGCATCTACCGGCTTCTGGTGAGGGTCAAGGGCTGCTCACCAAGGGGGAGAAGAAAGCAGCCCAGAAAGCCACCCATGATAACGACCCACTCCCACGGGACTACCTCCACCCCACTCATGGCCTACATAGCCCTGAAGGCCCTGGCAGCTAGCAGCACCCTTATGCTTCAATTTCAATGTGAGTTTGGTGGCAACAAACCATATCCAAGCTCACAGACAACTAAGGGCTTCTGAAAACGTTTCAAAGTAAAAGCATGAGCATCTTGTAGGTTAGGACAAAGAGCCTGGGTTTGCAGACAAAAACAGGATCAACAAGAGTCCCCAGGCCCTGATACAAAGCTAGTATTTTGTTCTCCATACTGGACACATGTCAGAATTATCTGAAGAGATTAAAAATATATCCATTCCTGGGCCCAATCTCCAATCCTGATGGAAGGTCCAGGCACTTCTAGATTTAATCTGTGTTTCTGTCATGTTGAATGAGACCTGGAATAAGATGAATAAAGTTCTACAGAGCACTTACGTGCCTGCTGATGTTCTTAGTGCCTTATCCAATGAGACTCTCTTAATCCCCATAATGCCCCATGTGATAGGCAGGTGCCATGACTATTATGTTTGTCTTGCACATGGGGAAACTGAGGCACAGAGAGGTTTGAGACTTGCCCAGTGTCACATAGCCAGCTAGTGGCAGGATTCAAACCTGCCTGCTTCCAGAGACCACACTCTCTTAACCTCTGCACCACTAGTTCTCATGCAGCATTGCAACATCAGGTAGCTCATTAGAAATGCAGGTTCCCAGGCCACATTCTAGACCCACCGAAGCAGAGATTCTGGGGTGATAACAAGCTCTAACAAGCTCTCTCAGTGAGCATGATGCATGGTAAAGTTTGAGAACCCTGCATTCTCTCTCAGATGCAGATTGTGGACTTCTAGCTCTGCATCCCACCTCTCAGATGGCAGTGGAGCAGGGTGCCATCTTTAATGGAGGAATGAGCTACATCTGGTGCGATGGAACTAGCTGATCTATGGACTCCTTGCCCACCAGAGCACATAACCATCGCCCAGTTCTTAACAATGTGGTGCCTTCTCCAATTAGGGAGTGAATTCTTCCAGGATGACAGCACAGGACTCCATCCAGAGTGAAGCCACAGGAGCCTCAGCTCCTTAGCGAGCAATGCCCAAACCCCAACGTAATCTTTTCCTCCCTTTCCACTAAAGGAGATGGTAAAGAAGCCAAATCTCCATAAAGCCAAAGATCAAACCCAAACACAGCAATCTCGTTCCCAAGACAACATTAACAGAAAAGCTTGAAAATTCTTAAGTCATTGTGGAGATAGTTCCCTCATGGGGCTCCCTCTATGAAATTCTTGAATGTGACCCGGCTTGGTCTCTCTTTTATAGGAAGGATAGCAGGTGGGTGGAGTGGGAATGGGTTAAAAAGAAGTTCTCTGATGGGTAAAACCCTCAGCAGCCGGGCAGTCATCCTCCTGCAGTGATTTACAGCGTCCCTCTAAAAATATCTATGAGATCACAGTACATTAAGTGCATGACACCAAACATTTGTAACTAATCCATGAAAATAAAGTAAGGGCGTCATGTTGCATGGGGAACGCACTGGAATTTGTCTTGTGTTATCGTTCTAAAATAAGACGGCCTCAATTTGGTTGAAATATATCTTCACACATTGTCTTCCCAGAGCAGAGCCATTTGAGAAATTCTGATTGCAATTATAAGTGCTGAATAGGGAGTACTTTGCATTTCCTTTGATGATGCTGAAAGCTATAAGCAATCCTGATATTAAAATCTTTGGAAATTGATGAGTACCCCAGGCATCATTACAATGCTTTCTCACCCAATCCGAGTAATTAGAATCTATTATGTGAACACGTGTTAATATTTTATCAACTACTGCTTTTAATTAACTAAACGTATGAGGCTGCCTGTCATAAAGGGTGTCAGTTCATTTTAAGTGACCCACCCCCTTCCCCCCACCCTGTTTCCCAGCCAGGACTTCTGAGTCTGGATACAGTGCTCTATGGCAAACATACCACAGTACTGAATTCGGGAACTTGCCACAGCAGCCAGTCTTCATTAAGGGTGTACAGCGCTTTGCAAGTGATTACGTCTACTGGACCCTTGTTGATTTTCTGGTTCAGAGTCGTCACCAGCAAATAGAATGGTTCTCCAACAGTCTCCTTGGAAAAGATGCAAAAGCAACAGTTAGTTTTCCGCGGAAGCCACTGTACTTTCCAAAGAATTAAAGTTTCAATTTATGGCAATACGACAAGAGACAGGAGGCAGTGTTTTCTAACAATCAACATGAAACTCCCAAGAAAATACATATTGCTTCACTTGGGATTGAGAGCAAAAACCAGGAAACCGCCTCCTCTCCTTCCCCGGTGCATACGCGCGTTTGCGCATGCGTGCATCCATTTGCACCGGCACACCCCTGTAATTCTGTTTCCTTGAGTTTAAGTGCATACATGGTAGACCATGCTCACCAGTGGGTTACTGCCAAGGAACAGTCAGTAGATGTTGAGATTAACCTGTGTTTACATTTTTATTTAACTGCTTTTAGCAAACCAAAAATAAATGACATTTTAAAAAATGCACAATAATTAGCCTTGGTAATAAGGATGAATATATGAACATTAATACATTTGCCAAGGAGGGTTTTTTATGATTTTTTTTTTTTTTTGGTGTGTGTGTGTGTGTGTGTGTGTGTGTGTGTGTGTGTGAACAGCTTTTCACGAGGGCACTGACCTTCAGTTAAACTGTCTGTAGCCTTGTCTCCTCCCCATGTGCCAGGCCTGTCCCTGGCTGTTCCAGGACACCTCCTCACAATCCCATCCAGGCACCTATGCTTCTATTGAGCCACAGAGGTAGTCTGGGTTATTCCTTTCCCTGGACCACAAGCCAATTCATTTCCTCTAAGACTTTGCCCAAACACTCAGCCCTGTCCTGATGGTTTCATATTCCAAACTTCTGCCATATGCTCTTTTTCCTGGATGGGGAGCTGCCTCTTCCAGGCTGTTACTAAAATACCTCAAACAGGTAGCTACTCTCTGTTGGGAAGGACTCTGAGAAGCTCAAGCCAGAGGCTGTGTTCTGCTTCCACGGCATCCTCCCAAGGCCTGTAGCCCTAGGTCAGCTAGAGAGTGTTTGCTAAATAATAAACCTTCTATGATCCACTGATAGTCAGCTGATACATGGGGGAGGAAGAACTGTGACTGGGGCCAGGAAGTCAAAGTGCCTTAGAGAAGATAAAAAGCAGCCACGTGGCTATGGCTGGAAGCACCAGTTTACAAAAGTCAAGCTTTAGAGCCATCGTGCCCAGTTTTCAAACAATCCCACTGACTTTCACATGCTTTCTCTTGAACAGGTAAATTACTTATGAGCTCTTTGAAGTCTCCTGGGGATCCCCCCTCCCCCCCCCATCCTATCCCTTCCTTTATCCTTAACTGCAGCACATTTGCCCTTCCCAGCCCTGGGGCTTGTCTTGCCCCTTCTGCCACGTCCTCCTCCCATGTCCCACCCTCCACTGGGCTCCCTTCACCCCCTCTGTCTCCCCTACTGAAACAACCTTGAGTTGCTTCTTCAGTGCAGGGAAGAGATGGAATGTTTCCAAGGCGGGGAGGCCAGTGGAACCGAATATGATCTCTAACGCTCATGAGAAACTTCCTTTATTTGGTGGTTCACAAATTCACTGTTCTCTGCTCTTTCTCCCCACCCCCTTGGGTAATGTCCTGACCACAAACCCAGAGCCAAACTTCTCTCTTCCTCCAGAGCAGATCAGAGATGGGGCTGAGCACCTCCGTGCAGGGGACCAGGCATGCCCACAGAGACTGGATGGGGGGCCGGGTCTCCTGGACTGTGTGAAGGGACAGCTACTGACTCCAGGGTCCTCTGGTCAGGATTCTTTAGACTAACCACACTGAGTTAGTGACATCTGGGATTACGCCTCTGCCCACATTCAAGGTTCTAAACCTGGCTAGTCATCACCAGAATCCCCTGGGGGCACTAGTAGAAATTCAGATGCCTGGGCCCTCTGGGCCCCACAGTAGTAGTCTGGGTTATTCCTTTCCCTGGACCACAAGCCAATTCATTTCCTCTAAGACTTTGCCCAAACACTCAGCTCCTCTCCTTTCTGGAGAGGAGGCACAGGCATCCATACTTTTCAAACCTTTCCAGGGGTAGGGTGGGGGATTCTGATGTGTGGTCAGTTTAGGGAACCAGAGGGCCATGAGGCTTCTTTCTCACCACTGAACACAAGGTCTAGGTGAATCACACCTGCTGGGGACTGACTCCCCTCCCACAGGGGCTAGGCTTAGGCACTCCAGCAGACCAGGGCTGACTCTCTTCTCAGCACACAGTGGGGTGGCTAAGAGGTCTAGCCTCTGATGCTGTTCCACACCAACAGCAGGACCTGGAGAGAGTGCCACCTCTTCTGTGTACCTCATTTGTCCCAAATGCAACATGATCAGAGGGGCACTTGCCTCACAGGACTGTGAGGGGATTACATGAGAAAAAGTGAGAAAAGCTCTATGATGCTTGGCACATTAATAAACGACAGCCACCAATTGTTTTCCCACCAGTCCTTAGCATCTTGGAGGAGGAAATTACCTGGCGCTGATGGAGCTAGTGCTGCCCACTGGACATCTGTGGAGCCGGGTGGGATGCCCAGGGCCATCAATGGCCCACAACCCCCTGGCACCTGGTTGAGATGGCTCCGCAGTCCCCCTCCCCCAAGGAATTATTCCACTGAAAGCGAAAGTATCAAGTATCACCGACTGGCTGGATGCCACTTCCTCTGGGGAGCTGAGCCTCCCACTCATCACCCAAGTGCTCCCCGCGCACTCTTGAATCAGCACCGAGAAATCCTGACCCAGAATGCTTTGCTCAAAGGGGCCGCTTGGGCTGGAAGCCCAGATTTTCTGAATACCTCACCCCTTTCAAGCCCCAAAGCAGCCTTTGAGAGCGCAGAGTAAGCATCACAAGATCCCAGAAGACAGCGCTGGAGGGGAATTTAGGGAATTTAAAACCAATGACCACACCCCTCTTGGTGTGCAGAGAAAAGGGATGCCCGATGGAAAGAGCTGGTCCCGTGGCACCCTGCTAGCCTCTTTGCTTCTAACAAGATCCCCAGTCCACTGCTTTCTGCTCCCTCAGGGGTTCTCAAATATGGGCACACAGGACTACCCTGAGGAGCTTATGAAAAGCAGGGATTACTGGGCCAGCCCATGAGCCTGGGGTTTAGCGGGACTCTGGGGGGCAGGGGATGCCCTCTGAAGACCAAGACCAGGGAACCGGGCGAGAGACTCCCAGCCTCTGATCAGCAGAAGTTTTGGCTGAAACAAGAATAGTGGGAAGCAAAATATTCACACCCAAAATAACCACTTGACACCTCCCCAAAGCATATGATGATTTATACCAAGTAAACAGAAAAGAAGGCAGATTTCATTAATCTTAATAAACGGGCATTGCCTCAGGAGAAGAAGGAGTTGGTAAAAAAAAATTTAAAAAAAATTGTGCATCTACTCTAAGATTGCATTAAACATTAAACTAAGCACAGTCTATTTAAAGTGCTGCTTTTGGATCTAAACTTAAGTAGCACTGTTAAAACCTGTGGCATAGCAGTGTATCTTATTCAGAGTTTAATTAGATTTTGAAACTAGCTGCAAATACACAATTATGCAGTTTTTCTGGAATCTGGATGGCTGGTAAAATTAAAGAAGGATAAGAACCTTCTGTACTGGGGTCCTCAGAGGGCCAAAGAAAGATTGAGTTCAAGAGCATACCTTTATTTTCATATTAATATTTTATAATAATAATGGCCAGCATTTATGGAATGCTTGCTCAGTACTAAGGGATTGCATACATCTTCTCATCTGTGCTTCAAAACAGTCCCAAAATAGTCATCTTTTCTCCAATTCTACTGGTTACACAACAAGTAAGTGGTAAAGTCTAGATTCAGATCAAGCCCACCAGCCCACTCTACTAACCATGGGATCTATGGAAAGTTTGCTTATGAAAAGACTTTCAGATTCAATTAAATTGCAACCACGTTCAGTCAATCACTCCAAGACAGTGAACTCTAGAGGGAGGAGGCTCTTTGGGGACTTCTTTAACGTGGAATGGCTGGTGAGAATCGACTGTCATTAGCTCTTGGTGTATTGGTAGGTAATGGTACTTCTAAAATGCTCCAGAGGATCTGAAGACAGTGTTTTTGTCAATGCCTGAATTATTTCCTCTTCCCAGTACATTTTCTTAAATGGGCAGGCGGGGCCCTGGGTGTTAAAGCTGGGAAGGTGAGCTCACTTGGATAATCTTACCTGAGAAAATCCTAAATGAATCACAATTGCATAGGCCAGTTACAGAGAAAGTGATTTTTATTTCCCCCTCTGTCTGCTCCCAGTAAGGACCAGGATTAAATGTGGTTAAACGCTGATACTATGGTGCATTCAGGACTTTCTCAGGCAAAGACATCAGTATCTACTAAAAATAACTGCCTATTGTCTTACCGCTGACACTGCTGAGGATACGGTACTTACCCGAAGAAAACCAGAAAGGCAGACGGACATCCAGTTTGTGAGAAGTTTTTCAACCACGGACTCTGTGCGCCTTAGCATGAGTTTGGGCTGCATGTTACTGGACTGTTCCATCAAGTCCCTGGTCAGCACCTCCAGGATGCTGGTCAGGTAGACCAGCTTGGTTTGCAGAGCAATGGTTAAGAAGGAGGCAAACAGACACCTGTTTAAAAACAGAGCCCCCATTAACCACCAGTTCCTGGCTTGGGTGGACACTCATAGTGGCTTCCAAGGATGCTTACTGGGCAAGGGGGTGCTTCTTCTCGGGCACCTTATTGTTTTAATATGTAGTTTCTGACCACTAGTATCTTTTTGTCATAAAACCAACTTTAGGACATTTTCTGTGTTTTTAGCCCTTAAACTAGAGTGGTAACAAGAAGTGAATCCTTTCCCAAATGTTTAGTTTTTTTTTTTTTTAATTAAAAATAATACTTCTGTTTTTCTGATTGAGAATTTGTTTTCTCAGTGTAGGGGTTTTTCAGGGTTTGGGAGGGGGTTGTTGTGTGCATGAGTGTCTTCAAAATAAAATCTGTGTTGGGTTGGTGTGATGGGACTGTAGACACCCTGGCTGCTAAGGGCTCCCACCGAAGGCCTCTGGAAGAGTGTATCCAGGTTCAGAAGTGGAAGTGAAATAAGGGGCTCAGGTTTTATCATCTCTGCTTAAGGGCTTTCAAAATAGAAAAGAATTGACTAATACCTGTCTTTTACTGAGAAGTTCTTCTGCTTTTCTAATGTATGGATGACAGTCACCAGGAAACTTTTATTACAGATCAGGGCATCCAAAGCTGTGAGACTTTCATTCTTGTCATTGGCATCTCTATTCTGGAAAAAAAAAAAAAAAAACAAAGAAAAAAAAAACACCAAAGAATATAATATAATATAATAATATACTCGAACGTTTAAAGTTAGAAAGTAGATTCCACAATGGGTTTTCCAAGACAATGAATTATTTAATATTGAATTCATGATCCAAAAAACCCACAATAAAAATTCAAAGCAATAATAATGGAGATGATAATGTTGATGATAACACTATGAAAGTCAGGCAGTCACTGGGCTAAAAATGAAAACTTAGAGACTTACATGCATATCTTCGGTGAAGATGTGTGTGAAGCCACCTGACTGAGAGGAAGGAGACACTTTTATTATTCATAACATCCAAAGGAAATGAATAGTGTATTTTTGTTATAATACCCAAGTCCGTTTTAATAAAGTAGAGATGCTATTTGCTAATCTGAAGAGCCCCCGGGCATATGCTTGCTACATAACCTCTAATACATAATAAATAATTATTATTCAGCTCTCAAGAAACACCAAAGAATCCGAAAGCCGCTAAGAAGAGTAACAGTCATTGCATGTGAGTCCCATTTTTTGGTGGATGAAAGTATCATCTTGCATTTTGAAAGAATGGACTCGAAAGTTAAAGAAGTGGTGTTTGAAGAAGATTATGCAAATGTCAGACCACTCCTCAAGCATTTACCTTCCAAGGATACACACTAAATTATGCTGGTAAATTTTCACAAGTCTAAGCTAAGTAGCATCTGCTGTCTGGGTACACACTGTCACTGGGAAGGGGGTAGGAGGGGTGTTAAAAGTGTAGCTACTGGAGCCAAACTACCTGGGGCCCAGTCCTGGTTTTATCTCATACAGGTCGCATGACTTTGGACAAGTTACTTAACCTCTCTGCATTTGAGTCTCCTCATATGTAAAATGGGGACGATCAAGGCTCCCACCTTGCTGGCTGAGTGTGGAAATGAAATGATCGAGTTCCTGCAATCCATGTCAGCTACTGACATGTCCTCGGAAATCCCAAATTTGGCAAACTAGGTGATGATGCTGTTATCCCACTGGTTTTGAAAAATATTTTTATGTACTATGCTACAGAGCTCCTAAACATAAACTTTTGAGTTTTTAAAAATGTATCATAAATCTTAGTGCAATCAATAATTAAAACTTAAAAGCATGCTGAGTATCGCTTTAAATGAATCAACTTAATGGAACATAAACTCAAACATTCAGGCTTTTTTTTTCTTCTCTCTCCCACCCCCTGTGGTCCTACTTTCCTCAGAAAAAAAGGGGGGAGAAAAAAGCAAGAAGCAAAACCAAAAACTAAACCATAACAACAACAACAACAACAAAAAAAGAACAGATCCTGGATTTCATTTTCTAGTCTCTACTGTTTCCCTGTTGAATCAATTTCACATAATTGGGCAGTTTAAACAGGTTGACTCTTTAAAAAAATTTTTTTTATTTAGTTTTTGGTACCAGGGATTAAACCCAGGAGCATTAATTACTGAGTCACATCCCCAGCCCTTTTTATTTTGATTTAAGAGACAGGGTCTCACTAAGTTGCTAAGGGCCTTGCTAAGTTGCTGAGACTGACTTTAAACACTCTCTTGATCCTCCTGCCTCAGCCTTCCAAGCTGCTAGGATTATTGGCGTGGGCCACTATGCTCGACTTATCAGGTTGACTCTTGACCTTAGATAGGGAAATGCTACCCTGGCTGGCTGCATTCTAGGCCTTCCTCCTTCCATTGGGATTCCCCTTTTTCTAGGAGGGTAGAGCTTCTGCATACCCTTATTTCTTCCCCTATTTTTGGCAAATCAAAGAAGAGTTGCTATGAGAAGCAAGCCAATCAAAGCCAAAACCAACAGGTAGGGCAAAGAACCAGGGGGCAGGCGAGCTGTGGCTATCTGGGCACCTGTTTCCCTTGCATTCTGCCTACTGCTGTCTGTAGGTGTCAATCAGTCAAGTCCTTCCAACACCCAAGCTCCAGGCCTAGGGGATTTGGCTCCTGATCAATCAGCAAAGCGCCTAATTAATATGAGGACTTATCTGCAGCCTGGGGTGCATTTCAAGTGGCGTTATCCTAATATAATGTTTCCCTGTTCTCTCTCTCCTTTCTTAATTATTATAAATTCAATTTTGACTCAGGTTTTCTTGTGACAAATTCATGCTTGTTTCTCCCATGTCCTCTCTTTTAATGATCCTTCTGACTTCAATTTTTATGGTTTTTCCCAGGTGCCTTTCAAGATTACACATAATTTGGAGTTAAATCAGTTGGCCCCTTTCAACTATTTCTCGTCTCCAAAGTAATGCAGCACTGTTGCTGGGATTTTTTTCTTTTCTTTTCTTTTTTGAGACACTCAGCTTGTAACAGTGTTCCTTTACCCTGGTCACTCCGTCTTGCTCTTGATTACTGAATTTAGAAGATAGGAAGATTTCTTTTTTCGGGCCACAGATTATTCTATTCAGCACTCAAGGGCAATCATTAACTGTAAAAGCCCACACAGTACTCCTGTTGATGGTCGAAATCTCTATTATTTTATTGCTATTAAATTCTTAATGGGGATCTCAGATTGCTGGGAAATCGGACTCAAGTTGCAACCTTTGCTGAAGCCCTGTGAAGTCATCTGATTCAGGGACTTGAACTCCCCTGCCTGAGCAGAGTACTGCCATAGAAATGGATGAGGCAGCAAATGGCAAATCTTGGTGCCCAGTCATCTTGGAGGATAAGTTAAAAAAAAAAAAAATACAAGTACAAAAAGTTGAAATCTTATTTATAGCCTTCTTGATTTACAGTACTAAGGGTTGGCTCCAAAAACATGTGGGTGTTTTATGGAGGTATCCCAACCTCCAGACACAGCATCGCACATCATGGTGTCCACTTCTAGAATTATGGAGAAGCTGGAAACTGCTTACTGCATGTGTCTGGGTTTCTGAACTCTAGGCTTCTAGCCAAATGTAGCTGACAAACTTCTGGTAAGGTGATACAAACTCTCCTTTGACCTGGAGAGATTTCTGGCTTTGCTTAGAAGTCTAGACTGAAACATGAGTGCTGACGGGTTCCAGAGGTTGGGTCTCTGTGGTGGGGTCACCAGTTCCGGACCAGAAAATAAAAGCAAGATGGCGGAACTGGAGCATCCAGACGTGGAGGTGATGATACAGAGGATGAGTGAGGACCTCGCCAAAGTCTTGGGAGGGTAAATGAAGAAGGCTGAGTGAGTGGGTGAGGAAATGGAGGTGTCTGAACAGAGGTGAGACCCAAAACCCCAAAGGCTAAGTAGACTACTCTTCTGAGTTCTACAACAATTAATCATTGCGTGTTGCTGTTTCTACTAAACAAGCATAATACAAATGGGTCAGCTGAAGAAAAACTGCCCAAGAAAAGCATAAACATTGCTAAAATGCCTGTTATCCACAACCCAAACTCCATCCATGTCTGCTTGTCTTCCTTTTGGCTGAGCGTACTCCTCACTTCCAATTGAGAAGTAATAGTGAATAATCTAGTAGCTGCAATGTAAGTCAGGCACATAAACACAACAAATTGGCCAGCCCACAATTTATTGATTTCTAAATGAATTAGCTCACTTCCCTGCTACCAATTCAGTGCTAAACTGGTAGTAAAATAAAGCGGAAAAAAAAAAAAATCATCCCTTTGAACTTCCAGCCCTACTAGGTTTTTGTTCCTGGACAAAGACTAATCACCAGTGACCCATCACTGCTTTTGACCCTGATCAATGCAATTAATAATTATCTGCCTTCCTGCTCTGCTCCAACTTAAGCCTAGATTTTTGAACCAAGTGTATTATCTATAGCTGCCTTGGAAAAGCAAACACCTTCATTATTATTCAAGACTCAACCTTAGGAATATGATCAATGCTTCTTTACCTCAGGGAAGAAAGTTCTCAGAGCAAAATGTTTGTAGTCAAGGAAGGGAACAGTTCCAAAACTATCAACCACATCCAATTTATCCATCTGCAGCTCAGCAAAGCCTGCAAAACAGAATCCCAAGAGTAATATTTTAACTCCACAAACAATGGATAAGATCTTCTGCTGTTTTGTCTAACACGGAGTATGACCTTGGTTTTCATTAAAGAAGAAACAATAGATAATTACTTGGTTGGCTGCAGAGAAGAGCTAAAATAAAACACAAAGCCAGGCCCAGGCCCTGCTGTTCGATGGTCTTCTATTACACAAACAGTTCTCACTACTGCGGCCATCGCCGTGTAAGGGTGAAAATTAAAATACGAGTAAAATAGGCTTGTTTTTCTACAAATAAAATTTTGGACTCACCATCGCGGATCTCCTTCCGGAGTTCGCTTTCCAGAAGCTCCAGCTGTTGACTTTGTTTGCGACTGAGTTCCTTTGATTTCTGCCTGGTCACCCCTACGGCCGCTGGGGAGACAGAGGGGCTGCGTCAGGCAGACGTGCAGACGTGTACATTTAAAAGAACAAAACCGAAAAGGAGGAAAAGAATCAGGGGTAGAGAGATGGAGAGAGGGAAACTAGAAAAGAGCATTTAAGAGCTGGATGATATACGGAAGATTTCCCAGGGAGAGGTCACTGTCAAGAGGAAGATGCTACAGGAAAAAAAAAAAAATCCACTCATTTTAAAAGTGAAAACTAAATCAAATAACCTTCTCTTGTAACCAAAGATCCCAGCTGGCTGAAAAGTAATGAAACAGGCCACGTTTCCCTACAGCCACAGACCACTGATATTGTTCCATTCTTTTTTCAGTGTTTCAAAACATCCCTGGAGAAATAACAGTTGTGAGGCAAATGCAGAAAGAAACCACAGATCCTCCGGTGGCTACATAAGCCAAACTCGCATAGCTCTAATGGGGCGACATAATGGGGAAGCCATAGACACCCCCGCCCCCCGCCAAATCTAAACATTGCTTCTTTCTCTGCCCCATCTTGTTTCTGACCCTGCTGTGGAGGAAGTAAGCAGAATGGATTCAGTGCTTTGGTTCAGGTCCCTGCTCTGTCATTTACTAGCTTTGTGACCTTGGATAAGTTCCTTAGGATCTCTGTGTCTGGTTGCTTTATCTGTAAGAGTGTCCGCCTTATAGTGATGGATAAGATCCTGTTGACAGGATCATAAGAAATAACTCACCGAAAACATTTATAACTGAATCTTTAAGGAGAATGAGTACTCAACAAACTGTCAACTCTCATTATTGTTCTAGAAAAAGTTTCTCCTCATTTAACAGAAATTACAAAATAAAAGGGCTCTGCTACCTGTAGGTGTGAATGGTACCGGAAGGGACTGCAGCACAGAGGTCGCAGCCCTAACCAAAACATGCACTGTGCATCCCCAAGATGAGTATGTAGGGACTCTCAAACTTACTGGGCCACAGAACCCCTTTCCAGGACTGTGGCTTGGTTCCTCAGGCTGCACTTTGAGCAACACTGTCTCAGGCATGCAAAGGACGTTAGCGGGCCACATCCATAGGTCATGGAGCCTTTCATGGAAAAACCTATGGGTTCTGAGATGGCAGGCCTGGGCCGGGTGCGCTTAGTGTGTCTGCTTGTGACAGGATGGAGGGACTGAAGAGTGTACTTACTCAAGCTGCTCCCTGGAATGTGGAAGAGGAGATGAGCACTGTGAAGGTATTTGCAGACACAAATGAAGCAATGTGCCACAGCGAACCTACTTCACCTTAAAGGACAGAAACAACCTCTACAAATGGAGCGAAGGGAGTGGGATGCAGAGCCACACAGAGCTCAGAGAATCACTGACTGATGTGACTCTCTGCTGAGGCTAGTATGTGTATGAGGTTGCTTAAGAACAGAGGGTTCTCAAAACAGAGGCCAGCATTTGGACTTTACAAGTGACCTTCTTAACTGAAGCTAACATCAGCCAAGACTTTATTAAAAATATCAAGCCCAATTTGAGATTCTAGGTAGATGATGGAGCTGGGCAACTTGGGGAGAACATAAAAGATACCTGAATTAATCAACAGGACAAAACGGGATCTCTGAAAAGTGAATGCACTCCCTGAGGCCTATTAATCAAACACACCCCTCTCTCCTTCACTGGACTGGGAACTATTCAAGGCAAAGGACAAGGCTGTAACTCATCTCTCCAGCCAGAGATTTGCACAGTTAGCAGCAACATAACAGATGCTCAGTGAAAAAACAAGGTGAATGGATGCAGAGATGAATGAATGAATGAATGAACAAATGAACAAGGGAGGTAGGGAGTAGATACCAGGAAAACTTCAGCAACTGCCTCTACTAGCCTACAATATTAGAAAGGCAATGCTTGTGTTGCATCGACAAATGGGAAGTACTCCATCAGTAGGTGAGAAGACCTCTTCTAAAAAGGAATGAATGAAGACCTCTTCTAAAAAGGAATGACCTCTCAGAACCAGAGGTCACAAACTCAGTGGCAACAGGGAGCAGGTCCACGGATGGGGTGAGTGATCTCAGGGGAGATGACGAGACTGTGGTGAAACCCGGGAGCTTGTGTCCTCTCTCCAGGGGGCGCCCCTACAAAGCTCTAGTGAACTCCTGCCAGAAACCTACAGGCTCCAGTGATTCAGCTCTTTCAAACTTCCAAGAAAAAAAAATTTTTAAATGTGAATTGCCTAATTTTTAAATATTGTCAACTTCCTTCAAGTTTTAAAAGATGCTGTGTAGCTCAACAAAACACACCCTGGGCCCAATTCAGCCAGGGGACTGTCACCACCGGAGCCCTGTGTCCACAGGAACCTTGGAACATTGCAAAAGATGACCGAGCACACTTGGCAAAGTCTAGCTCTGTCAGGAAAAGCAGGGCTGGGTAGGGGTGGTCTTTGGTAGAGGGAGAAGGCAGGACGAGGTGACCAAATCCTGGGAATCCATAGTCCCTGAAGAATGCTGAAGGAATAACGGAGATGGACATTTTCCCATGGCAAGTCAAAGGACGGGGGAAGCAAAGTGGATCATATGTCTTAAGTACCAAGACACCATCTTTTATTAATGAAGCATCCTTAAAAAAAATATCTTTCCAAAGCCCTCTATGTGCGCCTATCATTCCCATCCCCAAGTTTTGATTTGGGTTTTCACCCGTTAACACTTAAATTGAAGCAAACAGATCCTAAAAGCTGAAAGTCTGCCTGCCTGACGAGACGCCCCGGGGAATAATCTCTCTGACAAAATTAAACAGGGCACTTACCAAAAATGACAATCACCAGCAAGACAGGGAGCACAATCAGAAAATACCAAGTGGAAGGGACAGACTCCTGCTCCACATAAAGCTCCAAGTTTCCCAGTCTGACCTATTGGGACAGAGAGTGTCATTAGGCCCAAGGGACTTGAGCATCATACCTGTGTACGTCATTTGTCTCCCCAAGTGGTGTCCCCCAAGATAGAAAAAGAAGCAGTGAGTGAGGTAGAATTCTGAGTTCAAATCCCACCCCGGGGGAGAGATCAGTGAAGTGTCCTTGAGCAAATCAAGAACATCTACTGTGCCTCCGTTTCCTGATGCGTCAGTGGAGGTGTGAAGACTAGACCTGTGGCCTTCAAACTCTGGCCCTCGTTGCCCTGAGAGTCATAAATTGCAGGAGTGACCCAATAAAGAGGGGGAAGCCCCCCTGCCTTTTATTCTACAAAGCAACTGGACTTCATTCTTTCTACACCTCTGCTCCTTGGTGGGTTGATTTTGATGATGAAAACCAGTTTGACGATGCCGACCGGACCGTCCCTGAGAGCTTTCTCCAGCTTTAGCTATTTTGGGGATGGGGTGGGGAGAGGATAATGAAAATTTCATAAAAACCTGAAAAGGGAAAAACTGTACTCTATCCTTCTTTCTCTGTAGGTGTGCACAGACGCATTAAGACACAGTTCCGTGCTTAGAACCGTGGTTGCTCCTGTGGAGACACCGAGCAAAGAGGAGGGGTGGATTCTGGACCAGCCAGCGCAGGTTCTCCCTCCCAGCCCGACTAGCTGCAGGATCTTGAGTTAGTTACCAACTAGTCCTCAGTCTCCTCATCTCTGAAATGGGATGCTCTGCTGGGCTGTTGTGGGCTAAATGCACTCTACCCTTTTAGTACATTGGCTCATGGCACCCCTGCTCAAAACTCAAAGCCTCTTCCCAGAGCTCCAAAGCCAAGCCCTTGCTACGGCCCACAAGGTCCTAAAGATCTCCCGCTCTCCCTGTTAACGCTCTAACCTCCTGAGAGAGCTCCCCCTTGCTCCCCCCACTCCAGCCACACTGATGCTCAAATCCGCTGCAGGCTGCGGCCTCAGGCCCTTTGCAGCTGTGGCGGCCTCTGCCCAGGACATAGCAGCTCAGCTCCCTGAGGGCTAGCTCTCTCTCCTCCCTGGGGGCCCTTGCTCAGATGTCACCTTTCAGGCAAATGCTGCCTTCTTTGGTCAGCATTTGTGGACACTCCCCACCTCCGCTTCAATTCCCCTCACTTCATCTTCCTCCCTAATGTTTGCCCCCACCCACCACATTTCTAACCTTTTCTCTGAGCTACGTGTCTCTTTAGGTAAGTGCCATAAGGACAGGTTTGAGGTTTTTGCTACTATGTCCCCATCACAGTGTAGACACTCGGACTGTGTCGTGAATGGGGAGGAACATTAGCATCACTCCTTCCAGCCACCATGAAGGTGAGAAGGCCTGTGTCCAGCTGGTGTCTATTTATAGTTATTGTTACCCCCTTAAGCAGATGAATGAAGGGAAGCACAGGGAAGTCAAGTGACTTACCTATGGACACACAGCTCTTAACTGATGCAACTGGGATGTTTTTGCCTTCCAATCTCATATGTTCATTTTTCTTGTCCTGTATCCAATTATTTACGACTATAGATCGTAAAGATTTTTTTTTTTTTTTTTTGGCAGTGCTGGGAATGGAACTGGAACTCAGGGTCTTGCACATGCTAAGCAAGTGCTCTCCCATGGAGATGACATCCCCATTTCCATAAAGCATTTTTTCCTATAGTCTTTGCAGACCTTCAAATGTGGCATACGTTACAAAGGGTGACTTCTAATATGTTTCCCTTCTCAGTGGTCCCACATCTTAATTGTGGGACACAAATACACACTGCAGTGATAGGTCCCAAATATCTGGGAAAAGAAGGATCCCAGGAAGCATGACTTCATGGGGAAGGAAGTGGCTCGTGACCCACAGGTTACCAGGTCTCCCTCAGACTCTGATGTTACTCTGGGTGTGCAGAAAAGGCCCTTGTTTGGGGTTACTGCTCAGACATGTCACCTCCATATTTGGGAAAAGAATGACAGCTCATTTGTCAGTGGGTCTGGAGATTCTGCTCGCAGATGCTACGGTCTAAATGTATGGCTAGAACAAAAGCTATCAAGACTCATTAGTATTATACACAATGGTGTGTTCAATGCTTTGACATTCAAACAGGAAAACTGGTGGATTGTGCCAGCTATTTTGGAAAAATTATGCTTGGGCTTGTGGTAGCAGCTTTGTTTGTTCTATTTAAAGTGACGATCTAAAGATTCATGAAAGATTCCACTCTGGCCCCCAGGTTAGCCACTGAGTTACCAAAACTCAGGTAAAGATAGCAGGTGGCCCTGCCAGGTGACTCACACGGACTTTCTTGGAAGAAGTGGCGATGCTGTTGGCGTTCCTGATGTTTTGAATTTTGCAAAGGATGGTGGTGAGATCTTGGTTTCTGGTAATATTTTCAAAACTGCAATTTAATTGCTTATTTTCCCCATGGAAGAGTGTAATTTCAATGTCTTTCTTGGAAATGTTGAAGTTGTCGTTTTCTTTCTGTGAAAAAAAAAAAACCAAAAAAACCAAAGATGAAGAAATTAGGACACACGTGGAAAGTCGCAGCACAGCACACCTATATACAGCCTGGGCGTGGGAGCATCCCATCCGGAGAGCAGAGAAACGTACTTGAATTTTTACTTCCAGTTCTGTGTCAATCTCAGATTCGACTCGATACCCTGTAAATCTGGGGTCCTCGAGATACTGCAAGGTTCCACAGTCCAAGTAGGTGTCTTGTACTCTCAGCTTCACAGCGACATTCGTACGTGCTTTTGAACTCTTTAAACTGGGGGCCAAAAACATGCAGAAAGTCGCCATACAATGTTCAGAGACCTGGGAGAGAAGCAAAGAGCAACTTAATAACCGAAGGTCCCCAGCTCTGGTCTCTAAGAGCTAAGTGACCCAGGCAACCAAACTTCTTGGAACTTTTCTGTTTTCCTGCCTGTCTAATGGGGGTAGCAACACCTCGTACCTCAGAGGATTAAGTGAATCCCAAATTAAATCAAATGAGATAAGTTCTTATTCAATTCAAGGAATTGGAAGAGATCACACACACACGCAAAAATGCTTAGGATGCTGTCTGGAACATGGTTAGCACTCAACACATTATTATTTTTTTTAAAGATATGATAGATAGATAGATATAGAATATAGACATATATTTAGTTGTAGTTGTACACAATACCTTTATTTTATTTGTTTATTTTTTTGTGGTGCTGAGGATCGAACCTAGCGCCTCACAAGTGCTAGGCAAGTGCCCTACTGCTGAACCACAACCCCAGCCTCTCAACACATTATTACTAAACCTGTAATAATGAAAGCTGTCAGAAGGTTATGCAATGGCAAGATAGGCTCTGAAGAGGTTGATGCCGGCTACAGAAAGGGGAAGACGTTGGCCCAAAGGGCTTAACTGTCTTTTGAGGGAGTCCAGCTAAGTCCCCAGAAATTTCTGGAAGAACAGAGCACAGAGCACAGCCCCTGGCTAGAGCCTGCTCCTGATCTGATTGCGGTGGGCTGAGTCACTCTTTGTTGGGGAGCCTCCTCCAGATCATTAGCAGAAGTCAGTAACCACAGGGAGGAGGAGAAGGCTGCTTGCAGGAGAGACGGAGGACGGGAGAAAATAAAAGTCAAAAAGGAAAACAAGGACCCCAAGAAGTGAAGAAGGAACAACTGGAAACCATGCAGAAAAAATGGGGCCCGATGGACAGGTTGATTGAAAACAGCAGCAACGACATAAAAACATTGTCATTTTCGGGTGATCAGAGAGGAAGGGGAAGCTGATAAATGTTTAAAGAACAACTGAGGCTCAGGAAAAGAAAGCTCTCAGGTGGGGAAACTAGCTGCCTCTTTGCCTTCTCTGACGCTGAAGCGTGAAGGGCAGGACGAGGTACATTTGAGGCTGGCATTTGGACAAAAGACCTCCCTCCCACCTTACGCTTTATGGAATGACCCCGTCTCACTTTTCTATCACTTTTGTGTGATAAGATGAAACCACTGAACCCACCTCCTCAGCAGGCTTGGTCCCAAGGAGGATGGCTTTTTACAGCCCTCTGGAAAGTTCTCCAGCCACGGGGTCACCCAGCCTTGCTGTTCTAAAGACCCCACATGTTCATACCAGTGACCAACTCCAATAGTGCTCTTTTTCTCTCATTTTTGAGCCATTTCTCAGTCACCTTCCTGGCTAACCTATTTTCTTTCCCAACTGGAGCTGTTCTAGACTCTATCCGGGGAGCTCCTTCCTCCATCCTGGGTGCTCTTGCTCCCACGCTGTTGTCCCCACCCTGCTTCAATGCTAAGGGAAGCTGGTCCTCTCTCGTGTCACCATGGCCAGCCCACTGACCCGTCCCGCTGACGACAGCCAGCGGAGAGCCCAGCCAGAGCTGCTCACGTTTCAGATGCAGGGGGATCCCGCAGGAGCATCTCCGTCAGACTCCCACCCTTTTTTCAGTTCCTGCCTCTCTGTCCTCTGCACCATTGCCACATAGTGACTTCAGTGTACTCAAGTCACTCTATGCTCCGGGACCTTCAAAAGCTCTCCATTGTTGCAAAATTAATGGTGGGGTTTTCAGTGTGACCCTTTCTTGCATGAACTCAATATGGTTTCCCAGCCATCCTCCTTGCTCATCCCTGACCCATCCACTGGATTCCAGCTAAACAGGCCTGAGCCACAGTCCCATCCAGAGCAGGTGAGGAAACTGTCCTCTGTACCTGCAGTCACCTCCTTGCTTCCACCATCCAAATCCTACCCATCTTGCTATACTCTGTAGCAGTCTTTTTTCTTTCTTTCTTTCTTCTTTGTACCAAGAATTGAATCCAGGAGTGCTTGCATCCCCAGTGAGCCACATCCCCAGTCCTTTTTATGTTTTATTTTGAGACAAGATCTCACTAAGTTGCTTAGGGTCTTGCTAAGTTGCTGAGGCTGGCCTTGAACTTGTGATCCTCCTGCCTCAACCTCCCAAGTGGCTGAGATTACAGGCCCAGCTCTGCAGCAGTCTTAATTCCATCTGTATGTAGTTGTTCTTTCGATGAGACACATAGTGTCTTCTTGGACTATATAGGGTCTCTGATGACAACTTTCAATCCCAGGATAGATTTGCCATGTCCCTCCATGAAAGCAGTATGTTTGTCTCATCTTTTGTTTATGCACCCTGAAAAATACTTTGCCTACAGTGGGTGATCAATAACTTGTGCCTGATTTGGGAACAGCATTTGAAAAGGAGAGCATCCACTAGCATGCTTAGACCATGCCTCTGGTTAGACAGTCAGTCAAGCAACTGGAAGTGTTCGTATCATGGACACATGACCCATGTGTGAGGCTTGGAACTGGCTCTGAAGCATGTCTAGACATACTTAGGATGAATCAGGAGGCCCTGTAGCTAGGCCTGAGCCACACTGGGCCCACGTAGAGACAAAGTCTGTCATCACCCTAAGCGGTCAGATGGGGCCCAGAGAGGCTGTTTCCCCTTATATCTCTCATCAAAGAGAGAAAAGGGGAAGAGAGAAGGGGAAGAACATTGAGGAAGCGCTTCGAAATACAATTGAAGTCCCCAACCTGTATCTAAAGTCCCTTATTTCCTTCCTTGTTCTTGACCTCGGCAGCCTCCATCTAGAGATTCTGAGAGAACCCTGATGGGAGAACTGAGCAGTCGGTGGGGACCCAACCTGCCCTACACTTTCCACCGTGGGGAGATGGAAGGCAAGGGAGGGTGAGAGCAGAGTGAAGGGTCCAGAGGAGACCAGGGCAGGAGGAGAAGCATGTGACGGGACTCCTGGGACCTTAGCAAGTCTCCCGCCTCTTTGAACTTCAGCTGTCTGTGCAAGGGGAATACCTCCACCTACCCTGCCCAGAAATGCCATCCTTCACATCACACCTCAACCATGCACAGAACATTTTCACACGTATTCATAAGCATTGTCTCATTAAAGTGACTTGCCACAAATCACACAAGCAGCACACGGCAGGCCTTGTCATACCAAGTTCATTTCCCGAAATGCTTAACTATTAGTGTGAGGTCTTGTTATTTCTGGTATAGCTCAGATAGTATGTATTATGCAATAGGAAAAAAAAAATTTGAAAAATAGGTAAATTTTAAAAGTTTATAAAACCAAAGACACAGAAATAAAGAATACCCCTCAACAAAGTTTAGAGTCATAAAAACAAACTCTTTATTGGAAATACTGTATAGTTATTCACTTGGACTAAAAAGTTAAAAAAAAAAAAAAAAAGAAAATAACTATTGTGACAAAGCAGTAGAAGACTTACATTTATGTTTCCTTTTAGTTCATGTGAAATGATTAAGTTGTCAATGACATCAAAATTTCTGCCCACAATCGTTATATTTTGACCACCACTGGAAGGAAAGAAGCAACAGGTTGTTGGCATGTATGAACGAAACTGTTGATTGAGTCACACTTAATAATAAACTCAGTAATGTCAGGGAGAAAATTATTTAAATTTTTTTTAAAAATTTTGAGACAGGGTCTCACTAAGTGGCTGAGGCTGGCCTTAAACTTGTGACTCCCCTGCCTCAGCCTCCCAAATTACTAGGATTTCAAGTGTGTGCCCCAGGGCCCAGCTTAGAAAAGTAATTTAATTTCAAATGCAAAACAGCTTTAGGAGTCTTTGAGTTTATTAGCCACAAATTCATGGTTTTTAAGACACATAAACAAAAAAAAATTCCAGGTCAGATGCTATTTTAATTCTAGGAAAATGCCTAAATTCCTTAATAGAATTTGATTTGTTGTGCCATTTCACCACGTATAATCAGATCATCAGCTGTACCTTGAAAAGGTTTCACTGAATTTTGTTTGATTGCTATTTAATCTATATGAAGATTCTTCAATCTGACAATTTTCAAAATCAAACTCCCAACCTACCAATTATATTTTATTTAGGGAAACAGGGAATACTTAGGATAAGGTAAAATTATAAACAACATTAAAAAGTATAAATTCCAATATCTGGGAAACCATATAAATAGCCATATAAGGGGAGGCTATATTTATCTCGACAAAACCAAGCCCCACTGACCTCATGTATTCTCGGTGCATCATTAGATATAAACCAAGTGGTCACTGGGCGTGAAATAAACAGCTGGCGTCCCCATTCTCATGGGTCACCAGACACTCATTCTAGGGGACAGGAGCCTGTGTATGTCAGGTCCAACAGCCGGCTGAAGCCCTGATGATGAGACCAGGGGGTGGACAACAGCAGGCCATGTTGTGTAGGGCAGAGAGGAGACACTGGGCCCCAAGTCCTCCAGCTGCAGGGGGGCAGGGCTGAGCTCGCCTCCTGCCAACCTATCATGATTACTAGAACACCAGTCCCAGCATCGTCATCTGCTGATGGCCAGACTGCAGAGCCCCATTTTTGCTCAATGCACAAAGACTCAGAGCAACCAAGACACACAGGCTAAGAACGTCACAGGTGATGGGACAGTGAGAAACCCCCTCACTCATTGCAAAGCAGAGTACTGTGGAGGCTTGGTACAACATCCTTGGCCACACTACCTGGTAGTCAGGCCATGTTGCTGGAACTCTCTCTGTGCCTTGGTTCATGCTCCACCAAAGGGATGACCCATAAAGGTCTCTCAGGCTTGTGCTGAGGACTAACCAGGTTGGTAGGTGGGATTCACCAAGCACATGCAAGTGCCACTTGCACGTCTGCTTCTATACACAGGACAGAAGCAGTCTCAGAGCTGGGGAGTCCCATGCAACAGCCTTGGCTTTGAAGCTTCAATGTCCTTATGCCACTGAAGTGGGCCAAATTGTGTCCTTATCCTAAACCCCAGTACCTCAGATGTGACTATATTTGGAGATGACTGGGATGGACCCTAATCCAATTTGCCTAATGAAGAGGAGATTAGGACTCAGACACAGAGGGAAAAGCCTGGTGAAGGCCCAGGGAAAAGCCACCAGGGAGATGCCTCAGAAGAGCCAAGCCTGCCAACACTTCCACCTCAGAAGTCCAGCTGGAGAACTGGAAGGAAATGGATTTCTCTTCTGGGTTTTTTTTTTTTTTTTTTTTGGTTTTTGCACTACTGGGCATTAAACCCAGGGCCTCATGCACTTGCTAGTCAAGTGCTCTACTGAGCTACATCTCCAGCCCTATGGAAATAGATTTCTGTTGTGTAAGCCACCCCCAGTCTGCCATACTTTGTATGGCAGCCTCACAAACTAATACAGCCACCTCTCACTTAATCTTAAATAAGAACATCAGAGGTGAATTTTTTTCCTTTCCTTTCCTTTCTCCCAAAGCTTTGTGAGCCCCTAGTTTTATCTAGAGAATACTTTGAAAATTAGCTTCACGCTGTGTCAGATGAAGAAAGTCTCTTTAAAGTTATATTCCAAAATCTGAATGTGGATTTAAATTCAGCTAGGGAGAGAATTTTTTCCCCCTCCTTAATATATTGGATTCATCTAGAAGAATTTATTTTGGAATTTCCATCTTTCACTTAGTGAGTATCTTTGAAAGGTACATACTGCTTTTCCTTTCCAGAGCAATAGCTCCCAATTTTCACTCAAAGCATTCAAAACAGCTGACTCTAACAGTTAAAAAATGAAAGATGTAGGAAAGGAACATTTTATCATGAGCAGGAGTGACACATCACAAAGAAGGTCACTTATCGGTAGCAGAAACCTAGCCTAAGAATAGTTGCTGTGGTTCAACAAACATTTGAGCTGTGAGTTTCCTGGCAGCCATGGCTAAGAGCACAACAGGATGTGCTCAAAGCACTCATATGACAGTGGGAACAACCTGATTGCCAGGTACACAAGTTTCTAGGAGTAAATCCTAGAAGGAACTGTGTGAGAGGAAAAAAGATGTGGCTACTCTTTCTGAATATATTTGCATGACATCCACGATCTCTATGCATATGACCCATAAGCAGAAGGAGACGAACATCATGAATCTAGACTATACCTCATCCAGGTGGTAGCAGGAAATATGAAGGAACAGTGAGGCAGGGCAATGTAGGATAGAGCTCCCACAGGAGAGCAGTTCCCACCATCAAACTGGATACACACATCCTTCATCTCTTTTCGGCTCGATGGGAGAGAGAATTTCATATGGGTGTCATTTAGCACATGGCTAACCTGTATCCTAGAAAGGGGCAGAAAAGAACTCTTACATGACACAGACACTGACCACAGCTGATAGCCCAAGGTGACAGCATATGAATTACACTTGAACTACAACACCGTACCAATCATCAGAACAGCTGCAGACAACTAGTGAGTGATTCATCAAAGGCCACTTGCCCAATTGGGGTATGATCTGGGGTTCAGGGGCTAGTTCCTCTTTTGTGTGTGTGTGTGTGTGTGTGTGTGTGTGTGTGTGTTCATTTTTGTCTTTTTATTTGTATTTCACTTAGAAGTGGAGAAGGAAGGGGAAGTAACTATTGCCCTCCAAAAGCCCCAATAGAAAGTGGAACATGCAATGGGTATTGCATTATCTTAAGAAACCATGGTTAACTTTGTGGAGTATGGTATCAACATTACTCTTATCTGTTAGAGATAGAGACCTAGTATCTATGAGCGAGGGGATATGGTGTCTGGGATGTGCTTTTAAGAAACTCCAGCTGCTACACTCACCCACCTCCCCCAGGAGAAAGTAGATGAGATAGATGAATGGAAACTGGAAAAATGTTGATAATCTTTGAAACTTTGTAAAGAGGTTCATTACACCCCTTTCTCTTGTAATCTTGTACTTGTTTGAACATTTTCATAATACAACAGTTTTTCAAAAAATGAAAACAAAAGAAGCCCCAGTCAAGCACTGGGAGGGCAAAACCCAACACACACAGAGGGAATCAGCAGAGAGCCTAAACTGAGCCCAGGAGTTTCAAGGTCACTCAGCATCTGGGCTCAGCTACCCCCTGGGTAGTCTCTGGACTGGGAATTGGCTGGGACTGTTCTGGGTGCTTTTGACATCCAGTAGGAGCTGTCCTTGATGCCCTTCAGGAGTCAAAGCAAAGCCTTCTACAACATTCCCTCTGTAACCCCAGCCTCCTACGATGACCATCTAGAACACACTTTAAGACTGGTCTGTGTCTGAATAATGCTTAGTTGAACTAAGTTATAGGAGAGTCTATTAATTACTACTTAAAGGATGCATTTTATCAACTTCAACACTATTAATAAACCTTCTGAGAAAGCAAATTGAAAGAAACCATTTGAGTCAGTTGGTACTTACCCTACCTCAAACATTCTATACACAGCAAAGCTCTAGGAAATTCATTGTCAAATGGTTGATCATTAAAATCCAAACTTGTTTATCAATTTTGGAAGTAGAGAGGTGGAAATGTAGGTCATTCCACTGCTGCCCTGGTGTTTTTCTCTTCAAAATAATTGCACATTTAAAAAAATACTACATTAAAGGAGTTTGGGATTAGCATGGGCTCAGGTATAGGATTAACTGGGTATTATGTCGGCTGCTCATGAACTTGGGTTCGCCACACAGATGTGGTTACTGAAATGCTACACACAGAAAGGTCTCTTAGTCATTTAATTTAATAACTGCAGTAATTCAAGACACACTCAAAATGGAAATGAGAGCATAAAGAATCAGAAACGGGTAATACTCTGAAAACGACTTATTTTCCAGTGAAGCTGATTGCCTTTCAGTGAACACACAGGTGTCTAACTTCACAGATTTCACTCTACAAAATGAAAGATTTTCATGGTAAGGTATTTAGCCAGGATAAATGGCACGAGAACACCCAGGTTGCATAGATACGGCCTCTAATGTGTGCTTGATCGCTCAGGTACAGCGTGCAAGCCACCGATGAGTAGCTCTTCTCGTCAGGATCGTAGATATTCCAGATTGACTGCTACGAGGGGAAGGGGGCGGCAGTGATGTGCAGCAAATGAATTAAAACAGAAAATGCAGTAAATAAGCATGGCAGATAGAATGCTGTACAAATCTGTTTTAGCAGTTAGAAACCAAAACATCACGCTCCAGCAGATTGTCTTAACTGTATTTCCATGATGGAAAAAAACCCAGTATTATACTTTATATAGATGGCAACATCTTTTACTCCAAATTAGCCCAAACTTACAAAAACTAACAAGCAGAAAACTCAAATTATCTGTTACGTTATTATTATTATATTTCTCTTCCCCCCCGCCCCGGGTGTGTGGGGGTAACAATTTGATCAAGGACATCATTGAGCAACTGAACTTTTTTCTCAAAATTTCACTGATAGGATGAGTTAGGGGGAAAGAAGTCATAGAAATCATGACATTCAAGTGACATACTAATCAGATATTTATGTTTGGGTGTTTTGTTCTTTTTTTAAATCACTAATGTATGTATTAGTGATTTAATTGTATGAGGCTAAAATCAAACCAGAAAATAGAAAGAGTCTATAAACAATGACATGTCCATACAAAATGAATTTGAAATTTTCTTTCTTTCAGCCTTGGGGAACATTCTGGAAGAGGTGCTTCATAAAATGCAGTCCAATTCCAAGGTAGGAAGCTAATTTTCCAAGTGCATCATTTTAATAACAATGTTTGCTAACCTTTATACTTGTTGTTTTCTTTTTCTTTTAAAAAAATTTTTTTTAATTGTAGATGGACATGATACCTTTTCTTTATTTATTTATTTTTATATGGTGCTGAGGATCGAACCTAATATCTTGCATGTGCTAGGCAAATGCTCTACCACTTAGCTAGCTACAACTCCAGCCCCTATACTTGATTTTCTTAATGAAAATTAATCAGGGCTCCAATAGGCAATATCTTGAAATAATTATGTACGGAGATTTTGAGGGGAGGTGACATGGGTCAGATTTTTTCACAATGAACTTCAAACTTACTGTTAAAATTATTTTACTTATTGGAATTATGTCGAATGCGAGGACTAATTGGCTCACGGTAGTGTATGGAATTGACTATAGAAAGGTTCCAATCACACTGATTCTCTTGCACTGGTTTTAGCTTTATATTACCAAGGATCAATTACTAGTATTTCAACTCACACATCCTTATCACAAGTGCTGGTTCCTTTCAGGATCATGGTGATATTTGATGCCCGGGTAAAGTTGGCTCCTGTAACGATCACGTTACTTTTCCCCAATGTCGATATTTTCTGTGGCTCGATGGCCTTAATGTAGAAGACCTATTGGAAATAAAAGATGAAAACATAAGATCAAAGCGAAGAAATGGCATCGTTCCAAAAAAATCTGTTGATGTGCTGCAGTTCGAAAAAAATCACTGGGAAATTACAACATTTTGCAAACACAAGCAGACAGTGTTTAATGAAATCAATGAATTCAAGGAAGAGTGCTGCAGATTCGTGTCTCTCAACATGCGACAGCATGAGGTCAAACCAATTAGTCTTTGTCTCACAAGACAGTTGAAAATACAGTTGAAGAGTCTGACATTCTGTCTGAAGAGAGATATCATTCGCGTTTAGGAAATGCTCGCTGCCTCATGGCCTCCAGAGGCTCCAATCTAGGCAAAATGCAGGAAAAGAAAAGGAGTTCATTGACTGGAGGCCAACAACAGACTAGTCACTACACTGAAATAAATGTCGTTCCAGATAAATTTAACTCCCTGGGAAGTAGTTTGCATTTTTTTTGGTTTGTTTCAGTTATGTTATTTGAATCAAGAAATATAACACAGGCAGGGGGAACAAAACCAAGAAATTCACCAGTTCGGCCACCTACTACACCTACTACCCATGATGCCTACACCCTGGTGGCCGTTTCTTCTCTAGGATTTGCAGATACGACCATCTCTTCCCATGCTAACCAGTGACAGGCTTTATCAAGCCTACAATCAAGGATGTGTCTGTCCCCTGGAGTCTCTCATGTAGACATAGACCCTGTTACTCCTCCATTTTCAATGTCTAATCAAAATCCCCTAAAAAAAAAACAAAAAACAAACAAAAAAAAAACACCCAAAAAACAAAAAACAAAGCCCTTTATCCGATGGCAAGAATCATTTTTCCTTTTCAAGACCAAACAATGTCTTACTTTTCTCCTTACAAATGCTAATGTCCTTCATTTTGGTCATTTTGTTGGTCTTGTGTAGACCAGAGCCAGCAGGTGTGTGTTCTTCTACAGTACGGAGACCAAGAAAGGACATAAGATTCTAAAATTCTGGTCAATATAAGGGACAGCAGATCTCAGCACGAGTGGACTTCATACTCACACTCTTGGTATTTGAAAATGACCCCCTGGTCCAGAGATGCAAAACCATGTGACATGTGGCTGATGGCTTATAAGTGCTGAGAACGTCCACTGAGGTGATAAAGTTCATCAGGAAGATACTGGAGTCACAGGGAGAGCTTGCATGATGTCCAACACCTGATTCTTGAGGCAACTGAGAGAATCTGCTCTGCTCCTCTGTGTGTCTAATATTCATGGGGCTGGCCTTGCCAGCTGCCAGGGTGGCCCATCCTGCTGAAATGGACCTTCTCTCCTTCTGCTTATCTGGACATGCAGGGGCTCTATGGTAGAGCGGTCACCGTCTCTCATGATCACTATGGATTGGCTTTGCAGATTGAGGTAAATTCATCATTAATGTCATCACTGCAATGATGTACCGTGACAGGGAATTGATTTCGGTGGCAGAATTTATTTTAATCACTTTGTAAAGAACTTTAGCCCATATTTATTGAATCACTACGGGCCTGAAAGGGTCACTTTAATTATTCTGTTATACTTGACTGCATTTTATGGGAGAAATTATCTGCTAGAGTGGTACTTGGGATAGGGGGATTAGCAACGATTTCAAGATAAATCCCTTGCAAATGTCAAGTGTGTGTTGTATAGCAAAGGGCTTACTCTGTACTCTTACACGGTGACAGCTAAGTGAACAAGTATTTATTGAGCACCTATAGGGTCCTTAGGACAGCATGAGATCTGGCAGGGGGTGACATGATGTATGTTTGTACTAGATTGGGAGCCAGCAAATGACAGTCTATAAGCAAACTCCTGTTTGCTACCTGTTTTTGTATGGCCCATGGAAAAATGTCAGAAGGAGAAGGATATTTCATGACCAATGAAAACACATGAAATTCAAATTTCATTGTCCATAAATACCTGTCTGTGTATTGTCTCTGGCTGTTTTCACATTACAGCAGGACTGAGTGGCTTCAACAGAGACCACACAGCCTGCAAAGACTGAAGTATTTATTCTCTGGTTCATTGTAGAAAAAAATTTTGCTCTTGAGGAGTCCACTGTCTTCTTAGGAAAGCAAGACATTTTTTTTTTTTTAAATGTAAACTTCCCTGCAGATGACATTTACATCCAAGTTCACTATGATTCTCAGGTTGCTTTTCTTTCTACTGGCCCTCTCTGCTTCCTCTGTTTATATCAAGGATGTCTGCAGAAGCACAAATTGCAAACATGCCAAGTACCTGCTACTTCTCTCCTCTCTGTAGAGGAGAAGGATGGCCTTATAACTAATGAACAAAAAAAGGATTTTTTAAAAAGGGAGTTATATTTTGTTCCTTAAATGGCTCTACAAACAGCATCACAAGACCTGCCACGTTGTCTCATTAACTTTTTATTTCCCCTTGAGTAGAGACAGCCTTGCTACTTCAAAAGGATTTCATTTTAAAGCCTTATTGTTTGGAGAAGTTTCCACTGGCCATGAAGGATAAAATCCAGCCCTGGCCTATCTTGTGAAAGCAGATGCTTACAGTCTGCTTTCAAAGAGGGTCAGACTAGCTGTCCTTTTCTGTGACAACTTCTCCTAATCTTAATAAGTGGCCTAGAGAGCTACCAAGAAGAACCACCTAAATAAATGTATAGGTTTACATGAAAATGTAATAACGATAATGAAAAGACAGAGCAGTTATATGGCTGTACTACTTGGCTATAACAATCAGAAAAAGAACATTTTCTAAATTTGGTGATAAAGATTTTTTTTGAAATCCAGGAAAGACAAAAACAAAAACAAAAACAAAAGAATGATCTCCCTACGAATATTCCAGACATTTGATATTTTGGATCTGTTTTTGTTTTTTTTTTTAATCAAGAGTTAATTCACAGCTTCATGTGAAGGAGCCAGCTCCAGAAGGGGTTAATTTAAAAACACAACTGAGCTGGTTACAAAGGGAATTTCTCCAGCTCTCCAGTGAGCTCCCTCCCTCACCCCACTCCAAAGATTTCCATAGATCAAGTCAAAATCCCATTGCTTGGCACGTCACAGCCCAATGCAGTCTTGTAATTAACCTCAGAATAGTTCACTTCCTGTCAGTTACGTTTTAAAGACTTAAGAGTTATTTTTAAATGGCAACACAACTGTAAATTTTTTAATAAAATACTATGAGCTCTGGTCTCTCATGAGTTGAAATCCCTCCCTGTTTTATGTAAGGAAGCACACTGGAAACTGGTTAATTAGGTGATACGAAGAATACCCAATTATTTTTATTTTTTTTTCAAAAACCAAGTCATTATAAGATATTGGAAATAGCACAACCACTAGGAAACAGTTATCTTTGAAAAGGTCTAAGAGGATTACTCCTGACAGTAAGAGTACCTTTTGTGAAGTCTGACGTCAACACAATTCAAATTACCGTGACATTAATGGAGAAAATACTGCTATGATTGAAAAGAATATTATAAAGAGGTGCATTAGGAAGGCTCGGTTTATTAAGACCAAATTGTACTCTATTAATCTGTTAAAAAAAAAAAAAAACCTGAATATAGCAAAGCTCTCTATAGGCTTGGACCTGAATCAACACTTGGTAAAACGTCTCTCAGATTTTCACTCATGAAATTAGTTCAAACAGGACAGGATAAAAAGTCACATGGATTTAAAACCAGCTGGAAATCTGAAACCAAAGGACATAAGAGAGATGAAAGATGGCATAACTAATTAAAAGAAAGTGTCCTGTAGGGCCCTATAGGGGTGAGTATTTGGTTCAGAATTATTTAACATCTTTATTAATGACTGAGAAGAGGACAGAAGTAATATATTAATAAAATATATAAACTGAGCAGAGTGGTGGTCAGCATTGGAGATGGAAAAGTATAAAAGGAGATGGGAAATCGAAAGGAAATAGCAAAATACACTTCCACCAAAGAAATAATGGAGAGTTCAATGCAACAAAAATGGAATGCGCTCTTCCCTCTCGTCCCCAGGCAAATGCCCCTTCCCAGGAGCTCCTGATACATGCCCCAGGGAACTTGAGGTGTAACTTCCAGTTGGTCCTGGGAACTGTCAATAATTAGCAATAGGGTGGGGGGAACGACAGTGATGGACATAGAAACTTCCAGAGAGTCAGTGACAGATGTGTGCTCTGTGTTGAGAGAGCAAGACTCGCTTCTCTGACCTGGGAACTCAAAGGCGAAGCAGACATGGCCCACAGTGTGGCTGCCCAGGCCACTCCCTGAATTACTCCTGGCCATTCACCCTTCTGAGTATGGCTACTCAGAACTAGCCTTGGTGACCAGAACTTCAGGGTGAGCCAGGGCAGTTCTTGCTCTGATTCCAACTTACACTAGCCACTCAAATCTACCCTTCTGCCAAGATGCCACAGGAACGTGAGATTCTTGCTGCTCCATGCTCCTTCTCTCCCTATCTTGGAGAAGATGCCTGGCTTTGCCTGGGTCTGACTCCTCCCCTCCAGCCACACTCCAATCTACCTGTCTTCTCCTGCGTCTTGGATGCTAATAAGCTACCCTCAGCCTGGACCTCAGGTGGGAGGTCTTGGTCCTACTCCATATCTATGGCCCAGAGGGGGCAGGTTTTGGCAGACTAAGGCCTAGAGAAACCAATATTAGTTACCTCGCTCCAAGATGCATCTTTATCATCACTGCTATGTGGTTTAACATTTATTTCTATTCAACATAGGTCACATAATATAGGCCAGTGACTAAAACTGTGAACCCTTGAGTCAAATTGCTTGGATTCAAATCTCTTATCTACCATTTGCAACTTATTTTTATAAATCAAAGTTTCCCTGTGTATAAAATGAGGAAAATACATCCGTTGTGAAGCTTAAATAAAGAGACACTCTGAGCTCAGAAGGCACAGGGTTCAACAAAAAGCAGTCCATTCTGGTATTCTTTCTATTCACTTCTTCTGTTGTGCATTTTCAACTTGTTCATGAAAAGGAATGTCACTTCCTCCAGAATATTCTAAGCCCTACAATATAAGCTCCAGAAGGGCACACGTTTTGTCTATCTGCCTGCTTGGCACACAACAGTTGCTCAACAAACACACTGTTGAATGATTGATTAAACGAAGAATTGGGAGTGAATCCTACAGCACCTAGCACAGTGCTAGGTCCACAGAAGTTATTCAAAAAGGCATATGCTGAATTTAATTTCACTTCTCAAGATAAATGGAAAAAAATCCATTTGGATTATCTATGAGAAATTAAAATGCACATTTCAAAGTGATGGAGGAAGAGAAGAGGAGGTACAGGAAGAGAAAGAAAGAAGAACAATTTGAATCTAAATTCCTCGAGGGCAGGAGACGTGGGTTATGTCTGCCATGGAGTGATAAGCATATTGTGCAGAATAACAAACATTAGAATGACATTGTATCATAGATTGTCACAACCATTCCTTGAAAGCGGGAAAGGATGGGCAGCTGAGCTACCCTCAGCAGGTGAGAGCAACAGATACAAGACAGTTAGGAAATGGAGAAGTGGTGGGGAGGGCGACAGGTTTTACCTATTAAATAGGAAATGAAAAAACAAGAGGCAGGGCTGGTTTTAGTGGGGGAGGGGGGGTGCTGGTTTTTGTAGCTAATAGCACTCCTGATCCTAGGCCAGGATCTTTTCTTAATGTAGGCCACTCCGCATACAGCTCATGTTTCTGGATCAGGGCATGGGGGTGCACCTTAGGGTCACAGGAGTGTAAGGTCAACTGGTCCAGCCAACTGAACCAGAAAACCTACCTCCCAAGGACCACATCCTTGAATGAGCAAATTCTTAATTAAAAACAAAAAGAAAATGTCTCAATAGCATTCCTTTGCCACTGAAGCACTCCTGGAGGGCCAGAATGTAAGGTGCTATATATGTAGGCTCCAGGGTCATTTCAACTTTGTGGGCTACACTCTCATTTCCCATATTCTCTATTTCAGCTAAACCAAATTACTGAGGGTTTTTTTGGTAATGAGTGGTCTGGAATTTTCTGGCCTCCTATTGCACTTCTGCTTAAGCTGGTTTCTCTGGTAAGAATACCTGCTCTTCTGTCTCCATGTGTCTGGATGCTTCTCGTCTCTCAATGGTCAGCTGAAATGCCATCTCCATCAATCAATCCATCCATCAATCAAAGGCTTAACCAACCGCTCTGATTGTGTTTAACTGTCAGGCACTGGGCAGGAGGGACTAAGACACAGCCCCGGGCACAGCAAGGCTTTCTGGGTTTAACTCAGTTCAGGGACTACCCCCATATTAACATGTTTTTCTCTCTTATTGTTACATAGATACTCATGGAAAAGATTCTTGAGATTGACAGCCAGAGAGGTGCCTGAATCATTAGTATCTTCCATGTGTATCCATGGAGCTCAGTTTAACAGCATCTAATAGACGCTCGGTAAATACCTGTGGGAACAATCACCCATGCTCTGGTCGTGAAGCCTAGGGCAGTGTCCACATGCTTCCCAGTGCCTGGCACACAGGAAGCACACACTACACAGTGATGTGGGCGGGTGTGTTAAAGGAATGCTCTCCGTGGCTTCTCTGCTGGGAAGAGTTGCAAGGGATGGGGTGCTCCATTCAAGACTGGCATGTGGACCCCAAGTGGAAATCATGATGCTACACATTCAGCATGAAAATGTGTTTCCCAGAGCATAAAATATCCCTCCTTTGACGAGCAACACTCCAATCCCTATCAACCCAAATTGAGATTCTGCTCTGAGTCATGTATTTAAAGAAAACATTTTGGTATCAACGAAATATCTTTCTCCAAACTTAGAAGGGTAATCCATAGAGAAAGATCGAAGGCAGATCCAGACTATCGCTGATTTTCAGTATTCTCTCTTAGTGACCCCGCTTCTTTTAACCATACAGTGTTAAAGTTGAGGTGGTGCAGAAAGGCAGGACACAAGAAGCCAGGATGCAGTGACCACATTGTAATTTTCTTTTCGTGTTGCTTGGGGATTGAACGCAGGGCCTTGAGCATGCGAAGCAAGCACTCTACCAACTGAGCTATATTCCAGCCCCCACACTGTTTTTTTCTTAAGTTTTAAAAGCTATTGCTTGATCCATTACTCAATAATACAAAGAAATGAATTATTGATACATAAAAGAACTTGGATGAATTTCCACAGAATTATACTACCCCATTAGTAGGTGCCATTTTTGTTTTTTATGTACCGGCTGAAAATAAATTTAATTTTTAAAAAAGTCAAGTGCTGAGGAGGTAGTTTGGTGGTCGAGTGCTTGGCTAGTGTGGTTCCATACCCAGTCAATCTCCCAGTGGGTACATCTAGATGATCCTATTAAATAATATTCTTCAAATGACAAAAATTATTCAGCACCTAAAAAATTATCAAGGATATTATGTTAAGTGAAATAAGTCATACAAAAAGAAAAATACTAGCTGGGTGTGGTGGTGCATGCCTATAATCCCAGGGCCTTAGGAGGCTGAAGCAGGAGGATTATAAGTTCAAAGCCAGAATCAGCAACTTAGCAAGGCCATAAGCAACTTAGTGAGACCCTGTCTCAAAATAAAATATATATATAAAAAAAGAGCTGGGGATGTTGCTCAGTGGTTAAGGGCCCCTGGGTTCAATCCATGGTAACCAAAGAAAAAGACAAATGCTGCCTGATTCTACTCATACGACGAATTCACAGTAGTTGAATTTATAAAAAGAAAATAGAAAGTTGGATACTAGAGGCCTGGGTACAAGGGATCGTGGTACAAGGCCTGGTGCTTGGTAATAAGTATAGAGTTTTGCAAGATGGGAAGTGTTCTAGAGACTGGTTGCATATGCTGTGAGTGTACTTAACACTGCTGAATTGCACACTTTAAAAACAGTAAAGATGATGAATTTTATGTTATGTGTATTTTGCCGAAATTAAAAACAACCATGGTAAAATCTGATTTAAAACAAAAAAGCCACTATCTGATTGATCCAACTCCCTGTCACTATGTCTTAGTTTTACAAACCAATGGGAAGAGAAAAGTAGCCCATGACTTAATTAAACCTCAAAGACCTTTAGAGTGCAGACACTGGCACACCACGCTCTTTCTTCTAAGGCTTTAATTAACTGTAGACTCCATTTTGATTCACGTTCCTTCTGCCTGTTACTTAATTCAACTAAAGTTACTATCAACTTTTCAGTAATGATTAAAAATGTGCTACTTATTTATATTGGCACTTGACCTTAAATAGCTGCAAATGGATAAGTCAAAGCCACAGATTAGTCATGAAATAGAAACTGAGCCTTTCTTGCTTTTCTAATGCTGTTATTTTTCATTAGTCTGCTCCCGCCAGACTCCAAGGTTAATGAGAGCAGAACTTGTACTCTTTTGTTTGTTTGTTTGTTTTTACCACATATAGGTGCTCCATGATCTGTGGACAGAGGGAAGCCTGAAGGAGGCCATGCCCTAAGCAGAGCCAAGTATGTTCTGCCCAGAAATATTCACATGGTCACATCCCCACTTAAAACACGACAGGCACATTGAGCTTGCTGACTAACTGCAAAGAAAGCAAGAGGAATTTCCAAGGAAATTTCATGAAAAATATCAACACTTATGAAAGGGGAGGGAAATACATGGTCTATAACAAGTCTGTTTTGGTACCATTAACTATTGGTTTGGGCATCTCTACAAACTGAAAAACAGAAACAAGTTAGTTTGTGTACTTTGCACAGACCTATCCACACAGGATGCCCAGAAAGGCCATCCTAAGGATTATTTCAAATGGAGGTCCCCTCAGGCTGTGTGCTATCAAGTGAGCCACAAGTCACCTTTAAAATTTTACTTCTATTGGAACAACATCATTTTTCATAATTACAGAGTTTTAATTTCTTTTATGTGATTGTTCAGCCTTTGATGTATTGAGCCAATTAACTGAAACTTGGTTAAAAACTAAAGGGGGGAAAAAAGGGAATTTTGGTAGTAAGTAAAATGGAACTTTAAAAAAAAATTTTTTAAGGAACCCAAAGTAGTAGGAGTTTTCCTTGTCATCAAAAGGGAATTTTTCCATTATCAACACCAAGATAGAGTCTGACCTGTAAACCCTGGTTGGTTCTGTTGCTCTTATTCTCCTTGAATCTTCCTCCTCCAGGGTTCTTGGGTGGTTTCTCAATGGCAACTGGACAGAGTTCCTGAAATGGAGAAGAAAATCCCTTCAATGTCTTGAGTGGGTGGGAGATTCAAAGTGTGAAACAAACACAAAACCCAGAGTGGGACTAGGTGGATACAAACATGTATTTTTAGTTAAACCTTGTAATACCAAAAACGTCACTTTACCTGGTTGCTCTGATAATCAGAAGGGTCACAAGCTGTGAAGGGGTGGATACACCTTCTTGCACTGTTACACCAAGCACAGCCAGTTCCAATACATTTGGAGCATCTGGCAACATAGAAAACCAACTTAATTCCTAGATTTTTAAGAAAAGGTTCACATCCTAAAATTTCTCTCTGTGATGTAGTGTACAAATTATTTAAAAGAATTTAAAAAAATATCGTTGGAATGACTGGGGTGAATAGGAGGAGAGAGGACAGTCCTTTGAGGCTAGGCATAGAGTAGGACTTTGTGCCCTGCTCTGGGAGGCCTTCAGGGTTGACAGGCATCATCATGCCTGCAGAAATGTTGCCATGGAAACCTGAAGCTGGGGTCACCTGCTGGTCCATAAATAATAGGAACCACTGAATCTGTTTCTGAATCCATTTCTGCAATTTGTCTACACTCAGGTGAGTCCCCCTGGAGATGGGCCTCTCCCTGCTATCACCCTCCCCAGATCAGCCAACCTTCATTCCCTCAGGCAGCCAAGCTGCCAACTGCCCAGAAGATGTAAGACACAAAGAGTTACCTGGCAGGCAGAGGGACTAGGGTGCTGGTGTTTGTTTTATAATCAAATTAAGGAAGAATTGTGTCTTCTAATCAAATAATCTATCATGCATGGAAAACCCCTGCAGGACTTGAAAAGCAAACATTAGAACAATCAGAGTTACAGAAGAAATGATTTAAAAAAAAAAAAATGGGGCTCCTTTGGAAATGTGGCCAAGGAAGGCCAGAGGAAGCGTCGGCAGGAGACAGCAAGGGTGCCTATTGCAGGGCGCCGGGACTCAGACTGTATTTTATATGCTTTCTAAAGGAAGATTCTGACCTAGAGAAACTGCAGTTTCCCTGTGGGGAGAAAGCCCAGGCTCCCCTTGGTGTTCAGCTGTCTCTTAAGTGAGCCGGGAGCAGGTCTGTGGTTTGTCTGCTTCTCTGACCCTGCAGGCAGGATTACCTTACAAGTGCTTTCCTGGCAGGAAGCAGTTACCTGCAGGAAGGGCTCTCACCTCTGGTGGGAGGATCTGGTGTGAGGTCTGGTCCTCGGTGACCAAGTTGTGGGACCTGGGCCAGTTGCTGCCTTTCATCTGCTCTCTAAACCTACACATCGGGGAGCTACAGTATTTTTAAACTCTTTGAGCCATAAAATTCTATTTAATTCTCCCCCCTTTCTCCTATTTTCTGGACTTCTGAGGCTTATCAGAATTTGTATTTTTTTCTTCCCTAAATTAATGCTGTTTCTTAGAAATCACAGATCCTGGCCTATGTCATCTCCTTTCATAGTGCCTCCTTAGTAAAAGATAAGGTCGAAAGCAGCCTTCCAAGTCGGTTTTAAGTATGGAATCATCTTCAGCATAGAAATAATGGTTCCTGGGCCAGGTAGAAAGGAGTTCATATTTGTTACTCAGAGAGTTAGTTGCCAATCATCCTGCACAGCCGGCTATAGACTCACACTGATAACATGGCTTCCCACTGTTCCCTTAGGGACCTCCGGCCCGACTTCCAGCTGGAGGGACAGGACTCTGAGAAGCATATTTCCTCTGTGTCTTCTTTGCTTTAGAAGCTAGGTATGAGGTGTGGCCCTAATTCAAGGGGTTTCTAGCTAAAGGGGGCCGAGAGTGATAAAAAGAGGGCAGAAGATTGGGAGTGTAGCTCAGGGGTACAGGGCAAGGTGCAGGGTTCCAGGTGGCACCTGGAAAAGAAAAGAAGAGAAAGAAAAGAAAAAGAAAGGGAAAGCAAAAATAGAAGAGGGTAGAATGAATATGTTCTTTGGGCAAAAGAGACTTCACTGTGTGTCCTTGACAGGCCTTCCTGTTCTGCCTAAATTCCCAGAAACGTCCTGATCAGGAGAGGACCTAGCAGTGCCCTCTGTACTTCCGTCAAGTGTCCCCTGGGCCTAGGAAATAACATTTCCCTGTCGATAAGAGCGCTTAGCCCGTGTTCTCTCCCCGGCTGCCCCAATTTCCTTGTTAGGGCTTGAATGAGTGAGCCGACCCATTAGCTCAGTGGCTCTCCCAGCTCCCGTTAGGCCATGCTCCAAAAGGCACTTTGGGAAGTTCTACTCCACAGAAGAGTTCTTTAGGAAATTGTGGAGTAAAGCAAATAAATTAAAACCATGAGAGAATATTTACATTTCAAATAAAATCTTACTCTCTTAATGATGAGCAGTTGGTTAAGTTGAATCGCTTTGATAAAATCCAAGAAGGGAAGGAGAATGTCACGTTGACCATTAAGACATCTGGAGCAAAGGGAGGGAAAAGTCATTTACCATGGATTCCTGCCACAGTCAAGCAGAAGCTGTAAATGCAAAAAAAAAAAAAAAAAAAAAAATTCCCTTCTCCGCCGAGAGGCCACGGGTGTGCCAGCTGTTCACCAACATTGCAATCAGTATGTGCTCCGTCCCCAGGGGCCGTTCACGTCAGGCAGCCACAGAGCACAGCACCAGGCTCCAAACAGACGAACCCAACTCTAGCTTCAAGCCCCCCCCATGGATAATCACTAGGAAAAAGCCATTTTACAGCCCATTTACATCTCAAACTCTCCCTGGGATCACTATCTCAGCTTGTAATTGGCCAAGGCATAAGAATAAAACAAGTCACCGAGCAAGAAGTGCCTAGAATATGAAAAGCCACACATTAGAGAGGAAATCCTGCACCTTCGGAAAAATCCACACTTGACAAATATTTACCTAACAAATTTGAGAGTGTGGTTCCTAGGGGTGGGGAACCATGATCTTCTTAGAGTCAACTGTCACCAAATCTATGGTGAAAGTTTTCTTACTTGCTTTTAAAAATTTATCCATGGGTTTGAAAACCCCTAAAGAATAAAATCAGTAGGATAAAAATTGCTAAGTCAGCGTTAGAGAAGTGTATTGTTTCCCGTATCTCTTTAAACATCGATATTCTACCCAAGGTCCTGATTCCCAGTCCCAGCTGTCTATTAGAATCAATTGAGAATTTTTTTTTTATGAAAATATAGATTTCAGGGCCATGCTACAAGATATTCTGATTTTGCAGGTCTGGTGTGGTCTAGGAATCTTTGGGTTGCAGTGCTCCCCAGTAAGGATTGTATAAGCTGCAGCCCAGAGTAGCACCTGGGCTAGTCCAAGTGCCAGTGATAATAAGGAAGTATTAATACTTTTTTTTCCTTATATGAATGATTGAAGACTCGGAGATGGTACTTGTTAAATTAAAGTCTTGGAAAAATGAGAAGTTGGCCTGACTTTGTTGGCAGCCCTAATTTTCTCATTGAAATTTTATTAGTGTGTGGTTCCCAAAGTCTAAGAACTCTTATTTTCAGGTGCTTCTCTACAGCAATAAGATTTGCTCTGATAGCCAGAACTGCACATAACATTCTGCTCACACAAAGTGGGCTTATGTGAAATGATAATCTTCTGTTCTAGAGACAAGGAGGTTTGGAGGGCTGGCCTGACCTCTCAGCAGGAGCCTCTGAACAGACACTTGATGCATGTTAGTGGAATGAGCACACGAACACTGAGGGACTCCCAGCCAAAACACATTTCCAAGGAATTGACAGGTGTCCAGTGACGATGGCTGCAGGATCTCTACTTTGCTGAGCATCAACTATACATAAAACATTGTAAATATGCCAAGGAAATGCATATTCATTATCTCTGAAAGCATTTACAGTTAAAATTCTGGAAGAAGTAAAATACATTAGGTGAAAAAAACCAGCAATAACAACACAGTCAAGGAAATACCATGATAATGGTTCGCGTTCCATATAGTACCTGGGTACCCAGATGCCTGCTGAGGATCAAGGGGATTCTGGAGGTGGGACAGTCATAGCAGAATCTGACAAGGCTGTTAGGGAGAGGAGACTTTCCCACAGTGTTTCAAAGTGGGAGGGAAATAGGAATTAGTGAAAAGAATGAGGCCACCAGAGGCTCAAAGGTGGCCATGGACCAAGTTTTGGCAATCACTTCTGGCTGACTGAGTACAAGAGGTGGGAAATGAATTTATTTGCCTGTGCAAAATTATGCAAGATCTTGAGCTGATGTGGCGACCCATGCCTGTAATCCCAGCTACCCAGAAGGCTAAAGCAGGAGAATTCCAAGTTTAAGGTCAGCCTGGGAAATTTAGAGAGAACTTGTCTCAAAAAAAAAAGGTATGAAGATGTAGTTGAGTGGTACAGCCACTCCTGGGTTCAATCCCCAGTACTGATTTAAAAAAAAAAAATCAGGAAAGGGCAAAGAAGCTGATGAAGGCTCTAAAAGGGACTGGTTAGCCCCATAAATCAATCTCAGTATTTTGGAAGCATCTTTTATGGATAAGCAAGACCTGCATTTTAGTGACCAAAATTAACCAGTAATTATCATGAAGGCTACATAGGGTGGACAAAGTGCGAAACTGGTCTCATTTTTCCAAGCAATTCAGACCCAAATAGCCATTGAGACCAGAGGGTGAGAGGCATTTTTAAGCTCAGGTCTATGGCCTGGTGCATTAAATTTCTTTTTGAGGAGTGAAGGATCAAGCAGGTACCAAGGTTGAATGTGGATGTGTCCTTGAAGTTCAGGTACTGGAACCTGATACCTAGAGATAATGTCATGAGTGGGGTGGGGGGACCTTTGGGAAGTGATTAAATCTTGAGGGCTCTCCCTCCTGGATGGGATTAGTGTTCTCATAAAAGAGGTCTGAGGCAGCTCCCTTGCCCCTTCTGCCACGTGTTGCCCCTTCTGCCACGTGAGAACTCAGCAAGGAGACACCATGCGCGAAGCAGAGAATGAGCCCTCACTAGGTACAGAATTTGCTGGAGCCTTGATCTTGGATTCTCCAGCCTCCAGAACTGTAAGCAATAAACTTCTATTATCTATATAAAATACATAGTCTCAGGTATTTTGTTATAGCAGCCTGAATGGAAGTGAGACGTTGGGTAACTCCAGCTCTTGCCACACAACTCGCTCAGTTCGTGTTATGATCAGCACCCACTCTTAGGAGGCCTCCACTGTGAACCTACCTCTACTTCCAGCCTGTCTCATCTGCAGAGACTCTGAATCCCGCACCGAGCCTCTTGACATTCTCTGGAATTTATCCACTTCTCTCCATCTGCATCTGTCCCTACGATGGCTCTCACACTCTGTCTCACCTGGACTGCGGCAGTGTTTTCCTGCTGGCTGATCTTTTGGAACTCAGGCCTTCTGTCTGTCCCTCCTCCAGTCCATTCCCCACCTCTGGCCATCCGTTCATTCATTCAACAAAAATGTACTGATTGATTGTAAATGGCTGATTTGTACTAGACATTGTTCTAAGCACAGCAGTGAAGATGAGCTCTCGAGGTCTCTATGCCCACAGGGCTTCCATTCCAGCAGGACAGATAGATGATGTACAACTGAACCTTTCTGCAACATAAATCTGACTGGGCCAGCCTTCAGCTGAGATCTTTCTGTCTCCTCACAGCTCCCAGGATAGAGTCCAAGGATCAGAAGATCCTCCACGGTCCCTTGGCTGCCTTCTTTGGTATTATTTTCCAACTCTCCCTACCCCACTTGCCCTACCCATGTGGAACCTTTTTTGGTTCTTCAAACACAGCTTTTGCTCTCCTTCTGGGTATTATACCAGTTGGTCTCTGCCTGGAACACTCTTCCCACTGGTCTTCCTGGCTCAACTCTGTTCATCTTCCAGTCTTATTTATCACTTCTTTCAGGAGGCCTTCCAGACCACACATCCCCAGCCCCAAGTCCAGTTTGGTGCCCTTTCCCCATGCCTCAAATGGGACTCCAGGTTCCCTGCAATTATACACAGCATTGTAATTAACTGCTTATTCATCCCCGACCAATGGGTTACAAACACCATGAGATAGATCCAGCTGGGTGTCCCTAGGACCTAGCACAATGCCTCACACACAGGCAGATGCTCAAAAAAAAAATGCTTCCTGTATGAATGAATGAATAAATGAACTTAAGCTGATAGAACACTGGCTGCCATGTTTTCTCATCTCACCGAGGACACTCTCTGCTTTTCAGATCTGAATTATCTGAGCCATTTGGGTAGAGCCAGCCCAGTGGTCTCCAGTCATCTGATAGGAGGTCCTAGAACAACCCAGTGAGGTGCAGACCCAGGAGGGAGGCAGTGCGGGAGAGAGAGTGAGCACAGTGAAGGAGCTATTCAGATTCCGCCCTTTACCTTGCAATCTGAATTCCTCAGGCATCTGAATTCAGGAGGTTCCCTTGCTTTGGTGACTTCATAACAAAACCCAGCGGAGTCCACATACCTCTGTAGATGGGTCTGGTGGGGATGTTACAGGTGCAGGTCCTGTTTAACTGACTTTTCCCCTGGCAGAGCACCCTGCTGGTATCCACGTTCCTCACCGTACAATCTGAGTTTTTTGGAGAGAAGCTGCCCACCATAGTCACTGTGGTCTGCGTGGGTAAGAAAATACAGGAAACAAGTGACCACTTTTGATCATCACCAACCATCTTAGAGTTTGATGTTAGTCAACCTTTGAACCGCCATAGGAAGGAGGGTGACTCAGGAGAGCTGATGTTAAGAAAGAGCTGTTTCATTGGTATCCTGTTGGCTCTTTTGTGAATCACATATTCCCATTCTTAACTATAGTTCCACTGTGCGTGTGGGTATTTTTCTTATCAATTTTTAAAAGCTCTCCACGTAGTTGTAGATATTCATCCTTATCTGTCAAATTTCTGATACATCTTTTCTCCTAATCTACTGGCTGCCTTGTAATTTTTTTGTTTGTGGAATCTTTCGCCCTTGCATTATGTATTTTTATGTAATCAGATGCAGGGTTTCTTGTCTTAGCCTACAAAGTGCTGCCCAAACTCAAGCTTATAGACAAGTATAAAATAGTTCCATTTTCTTTATTGTTTTCTTTTTTAAACTTATATCGTTAATCCATCTGGAATTTATGTCTATATATAATGCGAGATAAGAGTCCAATTTTATTATTATCCAGATGGTTAATCAGCTCTGTCATAACCATTTACTAAAAAAAAAAAAAAAAAAAAAAAAAATCCAACAACTCCTTTTCCCACTGAACTGAAATACCACTCTTGCTATATATTATATTACCATATATTTGGGATTTACTTCTAAACTCTGCTCAGTTCTAAAAACCTTTTCATCTACTTCTATTCCAATGTCATCAATTTTTTACTACTGTGGCTTTAAATATATTTAACATCTGATAAGGCGGTTCTCTACTTATTTATATTTATTTTCATAGGATTTCCTAGACATATGAGCTTTAAAATAATTTTATCCAAAGAGGGTGGGGAGACTGAGTATAACTGAAATTACACTAAATGCACTAAATTATATGCATTCATTTAAGAAAAATGTTTATCTTTATGTTATTAAGTATTCCTACTGAAACACACAACTTTATTTTTATTTCTTTTTCACCCAGGGTTTATTTAAGAGGATGCGCTTTGAGCTCCCAACTTTTTACTACTTACTGTGAATGCTATAATAGTTAAAGAAGGGAGCCTATGAAATCCACTTTTAAGATGAGTTAAGGTTTGGTCTGTGGTAAGACTATGCTATGAGATCTAAAGGGAGGGGAGTGTTTTGTGTGTGTGTACGTGTGTATACAGGCCTACGTGTGTGCACCCATGCATGTGTGAACGTGTGCACTGGGGACACAGAAAGAAAATCTTGAAAATTCAAAGTCATAAAGCAAATTCTCCCAAATGAATTATATAAAAGAAAAGGATGACCAATTCTGTTCAGAAGGAAAATTAAAGGGACACCAACAGTGGATATGTTTGGCATCAGGTGCATGAAGAGTACCTAGTTGGAAGCTGGGAAGGTAGAAAGGGAGGAAGAAGTGACCCTGCCACCCAGGATGAAGAGTAATGGCTTTGCAAACCTGGAAGGGGTCTACCTTTTGTTATACTTCTGACCTCTGCCTGGGCTCCCTGCATAACCACCAGAGCCTTTGCTGTCTCCCTGGTCCTCTAACAAACTTGCTAAATCTATGCTAGTTTCTGGAGCTCACTCTCATCTTTCCATTTGCAAAAAAAAAAATCTTGGTTTGGGGTCATAGAGTCATGCTGGAAGAGAGTAACTCCTTTCAGTTCAACTTTACCAGGACTGAAGTTAACTTCTAGGGAACTTAAGCATAGGAACAAACTCCAAAGCACTCCCACTAGCTCATCTTCAACAGGTGTTTGAACTCCCATTCATCTGATTTCTTTAAACCCACAACATTTATATCTGCATCCCACATCTCGGCTCATGACCACATATGATTCTGTATACATACAGATCTTAAATTGATTCCTTGCTTAAATATTACAACAAGTGTATCACATCCTATTTTCACCAACTGTTTGAATTGGTCAAAATTTACTTTCATTTCCAACATACCTAGTCTTTTATATAACTGAAATAATTCCACTTGTTAAATATTTATGTTAATATTTATAAAAATTTATCAAGATCCTACTATGTGCCAGCTGCTGCACAAGGTACTGAACATATCGGTGAGCCTAATAGCTATAGTCCTTGCCCTCAAAGAACCTATGGACTAGTTAAGTGTGGTCATTCCACTAGAGTGGGAATGGAAGCCTGGACATTCCCTTAGAGTAGAACTGAAGGGCCACCTGGTACCAGGAGATCTTCAAGAGATGACAGGATCCTGGGCAAGAGTGGTGCAATGGAAATGGAAATAACTGGACAGATTCTGGGAACTTTTAAGAGGGAGCATGGGAAAGACTAGAGTAGGGATGTAGATCAGGAAGATCAAATGGATGAATGGAGGTACCAGGGGGACCATATACTGGGTTGAGACAGATTTGTTCTTTGAGTGGAAGATTGAGATTTCAATCTTAGAGGCCTATATTCAAGATATTTATGTGATCCTCAAGAGGATGTGTCAAGTTGGATATGAATGAGCTGGGCCTCCAAGGAGCCATCTGGGTTGGAGGCAAAGGAGATATGAACATAGATGATACATAAGGCCATAGAGTGGATAAGACTGTCCATAGAGAGGAAGAGCCAGAACTGGACTTTGCACAGGTCCATGATTTAGAGTCAAGGAGAGAAGGAGCCAGAAAAGGAGGCTGAGGCTATTTCTTGAAATAAGCTGGAAAAAGAGGGAGTGAGGATCCAAGGGGCCAGATGGGATGCAGAGATGGCTGGAGCGTCAGCTGGCTTCATCCATGAAGCCGAGGAACTCCTTGCTCCTAAATTCTACCAGGTTGATAAACAAAGCACCTTCTTTTACTTCACTATTCTCCTTATTGTGAACAGTTTGGTTATCTCCAAGTTCCTAATTCTATAAATGTTACTGAAATAGCATTTTCATGCTTAGGATTTTTCTTCTTTCAAGTTAATTCTTCAGGATTCCACACCTGGAATTAGTGCTTCAAACAGAATGAATATATTTATGACTTTTGAAGCACACTGCTGCCAAATTGCTTTCCAAAAAGGTTGTGCTAATTGGCATCACCAACAGTGGGTGTTAGCATAACTTATTATTGCTTTAATTTGTATTTATTTTATAACTAGTGAGGTTGAACATATTTCCATATTTGTATCTACTTCTCCGAATCTCTCCTCTTGTGACAATATACGTTTTCATCCACTTAATTTTTGGTGCATTGATGTTTTTCTTAATTTTTCCTAGCTTTATTATCTTGCAATTAATATTTTTTTCAGTGGCAAATATTTTCCTGAAGTGTGTGCTTCAGTTAACTCAGTTTTCTTTATATAGATTTTGTTAAAAAGGAATCAAGTTTATGAGTATTTTTCTTTTGTTATTAAGTACTATATTGCTTCAGAGCTAAGAAAATTATCATACTTTCAAATTATCTGATGTTCAGTTCCTTTTTTGTTAGTTCTTCTATGAGTTATCTTTTTATAAATTCCTTAATCAGCCTACAATTTATTTTTTATATTTAATGTAAAATATAAATTAAATTGTGCTTCCATAGTAAAAGCAATTATTTCAACACTTTCTATAAAGTAATTCTCTTTTCCTGTATTTTTATTGGTGCATTATAGTTGTACATAATGGTGGGGTGTGTTGTTACATATTCATACATGCACACAATATAACAATATAATCTGGCCAATATCATTTCCCAGGATTTCCCTTTTCCTCCCCTCTGGTCCCTTTCCTCTACTTCTATAAAATAATTATTTTGCCTTCTCTTGTTTTACAATATCTGATCTTTAAAATTCTTACATTTATTTATGAGCTACATTCTAAACCACTATTTTTAAATCAGAACATGGATTGTTCTGACTTTAAATAATATACTACATATAATATATCATGCAATATATATGCATAACATATGTGTTTACAATCTCATAGGGAATGGTCTCAACTAAATAAGCTTCTTTTTCCAAAATGTATTTCCAAAATGAATATCTTTATTATATTCTTGATCAGTTCATATTCATCTTGATCAGATGAATATTATGTTAATTTTAAGAAAATGCCTACTCATATTTCACTAGGATTCTGAAATATTGAAAATAATATCAGAAAAAATGACATTTTATGATATTGTTCCACTAGAAAAGAGAATGTTTATGAATATATTCAAGACATTTTTCATATGTTCCAAAAAAATGTTTTACTTCGGATTATTTATTTATTTATTTACTTACTTACTTATTTAGGCTACCGGGGAATGAACTCAGGGGCACTCAACCACTGAGCTACATTTCCAGCCCTATTTTGTATTTTATTTAGAGACAGGATCTCACTGAGTTGCTTAGTGCCTCGCTGTTGCTGAGGTTGGCTTTAAACTTGAGATCCTCCTGCCTCAGCCACCTGAGCACTGGGATTATAGGCATGCACTACTGTGCCCAGCATGATTATATTTTAAATGGATAAGTTTTCATAATGATGGATTATAAATAGTCTCAATAGACAATGTTCTGCTATCTAATTACTATCAGAAAGAATGGCTTAAGATTCTGCAAAGCACTATTTTTGGTAGCTGTCCCCAATATGTATCTCCTAGCAAAAATAATTTTAAAATAAAGGATATGTACAATGCTCTTTAAATTTATGCCTGAATATTCTATTGTTTTCATGAGTGGGACTTTTTATTAATTGAAGTTAAAAGTTTGTTTTACCCCACAGGTAGTATGGTTTTGATATTTGAGTATTTATTAAACAGTTGACACATCATTTAAATTTTATTCATTTGAATAATTTTTAAAATTTACATATTTAGGTTTTGAAGGTACTCAAGCACTTAAGATTAGCAAATACTATTTTTCTATATTGCATTGCAGTAATTATTTCTCTTATTTGTTTCTTATAATATGATTGAACAGAACTTTTAAAGCAATGTTGGTAGTATTGGTAATGATGATATTTTTTCTTTCAGTTCAGATTAGTAAAAGAGTATTTCTAGTGTCTCTCCTTTACCAACCATGTTGTTTTGTGAGAAACACTTTTATTGCATCTTTTTTATATCTTTATTAGTACAAATCATTTTTATTGAATTTAACATCTCTTTACAAAATGCAGACATAACTGCTGGAATGGGATCATGTCATACATCCCTTTTTGCATTTGTGTGGGTGAGGTTTTCGTTTGTTTTCTTTTTTTACGTGTCTCTGCCTTCTCTCCCTACCACATCAGTCATTCCACCAGGGGAGCCCGGGCTTATAATGGTGTAGGAATTCTTTCATACTTTTCTATATGTGCAAATAATCATATAGAGACATGTATAAACACATATAGGGACTTTTTTAGATCAGTATCAGATCATGCTATGCAAACCTGTCTGCATCTTGCTGTTTTTACTCAACAAAACCTCAGAGAAAATCCCTCCTACACTAACCGAAATTGCTCTGAATATTTCTTTTTAATGTGGATTCCATGGTGAGGATGAGGATATACTATTTTCTAGTTGCTTTATGCAAAGAAACAAAGCTTCTTGTGAACAGAGATTTTGCATTATATGAAGGTTTTTCTGTACCTACAAAGGTGCTAGAATGTCCTCCTGGTATATCATGAGCAGTTAGCAAATACTCTGAATTGAGCTCATAGATGGAAGCAGGGTCCACCTCAGACTGCCATCTCGGTAGGTCATGGAATTTGTATTATTTAAACAAAGAGCTGAGACTTTCAGGTAAGTCACTAATGGCCATAAGGGCAGAAAATATCTTGCAATAATGTGATCAAGAGATGGAATTATGGGCTGCGGATATAGCTCAGGTGGTAGAGTGCTTGCCTCACACGCACAAAACCCTGAGTTCAATCCCCAGCAGCACAAACACACACACACACACACACAAAACAAACCAAAACAAACAAAAAAAACCCACAAAACAACAAAGAGAGAGAGAGATATGGAATCAGATGCCTTTTCAACCTTATTAAAAGAATCAGTCCAGAGCTGGGGTGCAGTTCATAGTGTGGTGCTTCCCTGGCATGTGTGAGGCTCTGGGTTTAATCCCAGCACCAGGGATTAGTTTCCATAATGATGAAAGTTTCCATGCTGGTTTAAAAAAAAAACAAAAAAACAAACTTTACTCAAATTACTAAATTCTTCTCTTCTTCACCTGGAGAGTAGTGGTGAGCTGGTGAGGGGAAGTGCTTTGTGGGAAGACGATGAGGATCAGGAAAGAAAGCTCTAGTGGTTGTTTGGGTGCTAATTATTTTTTTAAAACATCCCAGGCTAGATATAAATGGTTAGTTTATACCAGGGAACCACAGATAGGTAAGCAAATTACATAAACAGCACTGACCGACTACTTCTTCCCACTACACTGAACTGAAGTGTTGCCCTTAACGTTTTTTTAATGACAAAAGAAAAAATTCTTGCAAACTCTTAACCACCATTCTCTGTTAGCACCAAAGTTAGCTGTTTTTCAGATTAATAAGATAAATAAAATTTGACTATACCTACATGAGAATACCTAAGAATGTGCGCGCGCGTGTGTGTGTGTGTGTGTGTGTGTGTGTGTGTGTGTGTATGTGTGTGCGTGCGCACACCCATGCATTTTGATTCCATGGAATGAACCTAGGGGCACTTTACTACTAAGCTACATCCCCAGTTCTTTTTAGAGACAGGGTCAAGTTGCTTAGGATCTTGATAAATTGCTTGAGGCTGGTTTTGAACTTGCAATCCTCCTGCCTCAGCCTCCCAAGTTGCTGGGATTACAGGCGTGCATCACTACATCCAGTTACCTAAGCATCTTTTATACTGAATTTATTTATTTAGCTTTGACTCGGGGCAGGGAGAGCTCATAGGAAGGCCCTGGCCCAAGACAACAGAAAGTGACAACAACCAAATAACTTTAAATCCATGAGTTCTGATCAGTTATGACTTGAAAGCTTGATTCTTTTATTATTTATCACTCATTAAATGTTCTGGCTCCCCTTGATTAAATGTTAAATCATCTTAAGTGGTAGGGTTCTTGCTATTTGAAATGGCAAAGTGTAAGGAAAAAGGGAAAGTGGCCCATTTCCTGGTTAATGTGACATTCAAATAAAACACATTGGTGCAACAGACAGGTCAACTGGCTGCTGATGGGGACTCTGTACAATTATTCATAACACAAGAGCCATAATTAGGGAGAAAATGTCTCCTCGCAGCATCACTGAGATTGCCGGGGAGGAATTCCATTTTCCCACAGGGCAGGGCTGGTATGTGCATCAGAAAATGCTTGAATATGCTCCTGGCTTTTTTTCTTGCATCCCAAGACGGGAGCCCTGGCTTTCCAAGGGACCTCGCTTGCAATGGTCCCTGTCCACATTGGTTCTCTTTCCATCTCTATGACATTGCTTGAGGCCATGTTGATAGGAGAGTTGCTAGGAGAAGCCTGGACACATTAGGATGAGGAACCGCAGAGCAAAGCTAAATTCTACAGTGCAGCCACATGTAAGGAATCTTGTGGACCCTAAGTCTGAACTTAATTTCGCTATGCTTTAAAATTGAGATGTAATTCTATTACATTGAAAATCCATCTCTATGCAGGGCTTGGTGGTGCACACCTGTGCACCCCAGAGATGGAAGGCTGAGTCAGGAGGATCTCAAGTTCAAGGTTAGCCTGGGCAATGTAATGAGACTCTGTCTTAAAATAAAAAAAAGAAAGGACAGGTGGTGCATGCCTATAATCCCAGTGACTCTGGAGGCTGAGGCAGGAGGATTGCAAGTTCAAAGCCAGCCTCAACAATTCAGTGAGCACTTAGCAATTCATCAAGAACTGCCCAGTGGTTAAGTGCCCCTAGGTTCAATTCCCTATATCTCTTCCCCTCACCCCCCAATAAAGAAGTCTATCTTTTCTTTACATTCAGTTATAGAAGGCCATCTTTATGTAGCTCCTCAAGATGACACGCTCCATGTGAGCGGGACCAGGAAGTGACCTGGTTATTTCTATACTCCTAGCACCTTGCAGAGTGGTGGCATCTGGCAGACACTCAGAATTCATAGATAAAATGAATGGACTCATATTTCATTAATAGATATTTTAAGCTCAGAAGGAAGTTAGCATCTCTTATGCAAAATGAGGCAATACTATAGAAGTAAACAAATTAAAATCTTTCCTCTTACCTTATCTCTGCTGCTTCGAATTATCTGAATTTTAGGACATTTTTTAGCTCCATAGGAAACATCCAGCCAGTTTTCTGACTGCCCTGAATTGACACAATCTTCCTGAAAAGTACACCTAAAACAAACAAAAAAGACACATCAAGACAGCACCCCCATACATGCATTAGTTACAACTTTCTCATTCTTGGCTTCAGTACAAAATGCTTTGTACAGTGGATTATTGATTTAAGCGAGAATAGGAACATGATGCTAAAATCATGAAAAGCAACAAGAAAACAGCGTTTCCCTCCCCCCATCATGTCTAGGAGTAGAGAACAAATGTCGACAACACGTTGAACTTAGACTCCTAAGCCATCTCTCAAGTTGACATTGCCAAATACATCCAAAGCACATCCATTCTCAGATTCTGAAATAAAGAGTTCCTTTTTAGAAATACCTATCAAAGAGAAGCCCGAGAAAGGGTTTGCACATTGTATAAATTTTAGCTTTGCAGTTCATTCCCAGAATGTCTCCCTATTCAACTTATTGGCAATTTGTGCTGTGTTTAGAAAAAAAAAAAAAAATAAAGCTACTATTTTGTGCTTTGCAGGATGATAATTAAATAAAAATATTTCAAGGGCAGAGACTGCCCAAGAATTTGATAAGACATTGCACAACCATCTGCTACATAACATTTGTTTAGACAGATACCAAGTTATCTTAAAAGATATGGGTGAAACATTTTTCAGGGCCACTTTTCCAGGTCAACCTCAGACGATGACCCAAAGAAGTCTCAAGTGAGGCCACAGCCAACTACTTTGATACACAGATGCTCAGAAGCTGAGAAGGGAGATCACTCGCTTGCCTGGTGTGTAGGTCACTGTAGGTCACACTAGCTTGGGGAAAATCTCTATCTCACCAGATGGGCCATCAACCCAACAATGAGAATGAACAGCGAGTGCCATCTTGTCTTCAAGTGGCAGAGATATTCCACTGAAAAGTATCAAAGAAACAATAACACATTTCTGATGTGTATCCACCTCAAGGTCAAAGGTTAAAATGAAGAGCTGGTGAACCAAGGACAGGGAGTTTTGTTCTTTTCTGAACCACTGAGCTACACCTCCAGCCTCTTTTCTTCTTACATTTTTTGAGACAGAGTCTTACTAAGTTGCTTAGGGCCTCGCTAAATTGCTGAGGCTGGCCTTGAACTTGCAATCTTCCTGCCTCAGCTTCCCAAATCGCTGGAATTATAGGTGTGGGCCACCAAACCCAGCTGGAAGTTTTCAAAGAAACTAACACATGAATGGTGAGACCAAAAAGCAACCAAAGGATGACTATATTCATTTCTGGGAAATTCTTGAGTGGATCTGAAGGGAACGAGGCTCAGATGGGCGAGAGAGTGTATCTGACTTCAAAACAATTTTATTTCTTCTTCTTCCTCTTCTCTCTCTCTGATTCTTAAAAATTTAGGCTTCATTGCTTCAGGTTTGAGCTCTGAGCTAATTTGAATATGGCAAAAATAGAACAGGAAGTCAGTGAGTTTCACTAAACATCACACTTGAGCACAGTAGGTTAGAATGTCGTCTTCTGACATTTTGGGGAACCCCACTCCCAGGAGCACATCTGTGTCCCAATTCCCCCTACCTCTGGGTCGGTTCCTACTCCAACATCATTACCCAAAGGGATTTTCATTAGCAGTTCTCCAAAGCCATAAATTTATCTGACCCTTGATGGGTTGCTCGTCCGTCACGGACATTAAGTTCAAATTAAACCCGTCTCTCAATGTCAGGGAGAGTTTGCAGCACAGGAACGAGGTACTGCTGCATTGAAACAGAATGACGAGGCAGCTTCCTTATTTGTGTCTAAAAGAGATCATGACTATCAAAAAAACTCCCTGCCTCTCATGGGCACTCTGGTTTGTAGATGGCTTTTCCTCTACCTCTAAGGAAGAAAAAAACAACAACCAAAAAAAAAAAAGAGACAAAAAAACCCCTAAAGCTAATTCTAGAGAGACTGGAGTACAAATATTTTTTTGTAGGCTCTTAATGCTGCCTGGGAGTCAAGGCCTAAGGCTGCCAAAAAAACAAGTGTAAAATATTTCATACAAATAGTGCTGCGATTTGCCAATTTGTAGGCAGGAAACTGTAGTGCCACTGAGTTATCACTCCGTTTTCTGAACTCCTATAGCAATTCTGGTCGGAACCACACGTTTTGGTATTTAATCATATGCTGCCTCGAATTACAACTTAACTATTTCATATGTCTATGTCATCTCTTCCAAAGTAGGGCACTTAGCTCCCCAAAGGAAGGGTGAAAACCTTTTCTATTTCCTCAGCAGATCCCTCAGGGTCTGGCAGCATGATATGCAAATACTAGAGTTTCAATAAATATTTTTGAATGAGTGGAGGAAATATGAAATCTCTATAGGTCCTTTCAATTGGTGATTCTTTTTTTTTTTTTTATTTCTACAGTTTTGATTTATATCTGACTCCCCTTTATGGTAAAAGGAATATGTTTAACATCAGCTAAAAGTTTGAATCTGAGAATCAGATTATTTCTAAATATTTTTTTAGTTGTCAATGGACCTTTATTTATTTATATATGGTGCTGAGAGTCAAACCTAGTGCCTTACCATACTAGGCCAGCACCCTACCACTGAGCTACAACCCTAGCCCTGGTTTATTTTATTTTAATATTTATTTTCTAGTTAAAGTTGGACATAATACCTTTATTTTATTTATTTATTTTTATGCATGTGCTAGGCAAGTGCTCTACCGCTGAGCCACAACCCCAGCCCTATTTTTTAAAATATATATAAAAATAAAGGGGAAGGCTGGGATTGCAGTTCAATGGTAGAGCACTTGCCTTGCACATGTGAGGTCATGGGTTCGATCCTCAGCATCACATAAAAATAAAAAGAATAAAGGTATTGTGTCCATCTACAACTGAAAAACAACTTATTAAAAAAATAAAGGGAAAAGAATAGATAATGAACCTTTCATATCCAATTTTGTAAAACAAAATCTAACCATGCTAAGTACCTAAATATAAATTCCTTATTTACATAAAAAAGGATGCCTCTGAGATTTCTAAATGCCCATTCCTTGCCTCTTACCAGTCTGAAAAAATTAAAAATTGAAAAGCAAAGCAAACCATGACACCAAGAATGTATAACCAGATGGTCAACCAACAACAGCATCTTATTACTCCTCAAACACTGCAGATTGTAAAGTCTTCACGACAGCACGTTCCCCACACGCTCACATTTCTTGAGGAGGGAGAGCAGATCTTATAGCTCCCACGTTTTAGTAAACAAGCCCAAGTACTTTGAAATAATTCCTTTCGAAAGCTATCACTCTCAGTCCTGCATATCCACAAATGCAATGGTCAGGCACATAAACTCTGAAGCCACTGCCCAAAGACAATTAAATTCTCATTGTCAGACATGACTCTTGGTGAGGCTGAGCCCTCGGTGAGGCACGCTCAGATGGGCTGATTTCTCCACTGGCTTCATTTCAATTTCTTTAGGCCCTGGATAGGACGGAAATTGGATTTGGAGTAGCATGGATAGGTTTTGGAAAAAAAAATGGTGGAGACATATTTGTTTTCTTTGCTTATGCTATTACTTTTGCCCTAACCTCTCCTGAGGATCTGTCTTATTATGCTTTGTGTTGCTATAACAGAATACCTGAGATGGTGTAAGTTATAAAGAATAGAGATTTATTTCTTGCAGTTCCGGAGGCTGGGAAGTTCAAGGTCAAGACTCCTAGATCTGGTAATAGCCTTCTTGCTCTATCACCTCATGGCAGAATATGGGAGGGTGAGAGAGAGTGAGGGCAAGAGATTGAAATCATAGCCTCAAGTCCTTTACTTTTGTAAGTGACATTCATCCATTCATCAAGGTACCAACTCCCAATATTGTTGCACTGAGGTTTCAGTTTCCACATACTTTCGGGGGAACACATTCAAACTAGAATGTTCTATGTCTAGCCTCCCCAGTCTACAACCTTCTCACATGCAGAAGATATTCATTCCATGTCAATAACCCCTAATTCTTAACTCATTCCAGCACCAATTTAAAAGTCTTAAGTCCAGAGTCTCATCTAAATCAAATATGGGTGAGACCCAAGGCATAATTCATCTTAAGGCAGACTCCTCTCCAGCCATGAGCCTGTGAAATTAAATAAGTTACATGCCTCTAAAAGATTCCAAAACAGCGATGAGACAGGCTTAAGACAGACATGACAACTAGGCTTTTTTGAATCTACTCTTCCAAATATTTCCAGCCTCTACCCACGACCCAGTTCCAAAGCCACTCCCACATGTTCAGGCATTTGTTACAGGCAACAGCCCTCCAGGGGTGCTCCACCACTGAGCTACACCCCCAGTCCTTTTGATTTTATATTTTGAGACATAGTCTTGCTAAATTGCTGAGGCTGGCCTCGAACTCAAAATTCCAGAGTGCGTGGTATTGCAGGCATGTCCCACCACACCTGGCTGTCTTAGTTCATTTTGTGCTTTTACAACGGAATTCCAGGTAATACTGGGTAATTTGTACAAAACAGAGATTTTTTTCTTATAGTTCTGGAGCTTGGGAAGTCCAAAGTTGAGGGGGGCTGCAGCTGGCAAGGACCTTCTTACTGCATCATCCCATGGTGGAAGGTGGAAGGGCAAGAGAGGGAAGGGTGAAGATCAAACTCCAGCCTCAGTCCCATCATGAGGGGGGAGTCCTCATACCTAGTGCCTCCCATGAGGCCCCACCCCCAACACAGTTGCACTGGAGTTTTGCGGGATATATTTAAGTCATAGCAGGATCTCTCCAAAAGCCCTAGGATTCCACTGGATATTTTATTTTTCTAGTTCCTATTTCTGGCTAGATCTCATGCCGACATGATGAGAGTCAATAAGTAGACATGAGCCCATTTCCACACTAAAAAAGAGAACCTTCCTAAATGCAAAGAAAAGATCACCCGAAGAAATAACAAACAAGCAAAACTTAAATTTAGAAACAAAAAAGCTTTCACCTGGTAAAAAAATACTTCATGGGGAAATAAGTGCATGAAACTATTTAAGCAGGGCTGTCCCTACGACGAGTTGGCTATAAAATCTGCTGTGGAGATCACTTTATTCAAAATAATGATAGTTTGATATGATCACTCAACTCTAAAAGGACATGAATCTTCCCCTCCCCGATTCCTAACTCAGGAAAAAAAGCATGTTCCAAACACATACAGGTCCAAGATGATGGTCAGGGAAGTTCCAGGCCCTTGTTTCTATGTTTGCTGTGTGAAAATCAGAGAGTATTTTCATACAGTGAATTTGTCTCCCGTGTACGTGGAAATCTGTGACTCCTAATATCCCCGAGTAACTACCCCACCAAACAATGGCACCGAGGGAATATTTCTCTATAACTGGCACTGTCCTGGCTACTTACAATTAGTTGTCAAATAACATTCTATAGTGATGAAACAGAGGCTCAGAGACATACAGTAACAGGCCCAGATCACTCCGCTGTCACGCTGCACAAGTCTGACTTCAGAACCACATACTTGGCCACCCGGCTGCCTGGCTTCCTATGAACCCTGACCACCATTTAATCAAATTAAAGATAATCAGAATTCCCACTGGCTTCCTGTAACTGGAGGGTGGGGCTTGGCTAGGAAGAGATAGGGATGGAGGGGCCACCGGACCAGAGAACAGAGAGGGAGAGACAAACCTCTGGGAATGAAGAGGGTGGCAAGGATCTGGGAGGGAAACCCAGAGGCAAGGATTCTAAAAGGCTTTAAATTTCCATCCATCACTGGCAACACAAAACCTCCAGCTAGAGGTTAAAATTCCAGGCAGCCCCAGACTTATATATCCATTGTGCTCTAAAAAAGAGATTGCTGGTAAACCATCTGTTTACTATATGGAATATATTTTCCCCCATAGAAATAATGTTATAAACAGTGATTAGGTTTCCAGGTTAGGCCACAAAACCCATTTATCCATAATGTAGCTTCAATACTATACATTTGCAATAAAAGAGTAGCAGAAAACAACGAGTTTGCAGTCATCTGCATTATATAGCAGTTTTTCCTCTTCTTTACTTATTTGTGTTTCTGCTCAGCTGGTAGTCTGGGAACGGTGCCCAGCTGGATCGACTTTTAAATTTATTATTACTGTATTGTATTTATACGCCATTTCTATTTTTTAATGGGCATGGCTTAAATTATTAATTGTTTTCATGCCAACAAAAAAACGACAGGGAGACCCATCTTGGAAAGGGGCTGAAGCTTCAGGCAGGTGAAATGCCCATGAGCTGGGCTTGGGGGACCTTGAGAATCTGACTCTATTAGGGCTAGAATCTCTCAGTAAAAATTTACCACTTACTCAACCTTGAAATAGAAACTCTGAACTCAGAAATGTAACTTCTACTTCCTGCCACTAGAATTCCATCAGCATCCTCTAATCCAATTGTTCACCAGGAGCAGACGGTCCCTGAAGGAATCTGATAACTAAACATCAGGTAATTGGCTTGAATGTGGGGGTGAGTGTGACCTGTTCCAAAGATTCTTCACCGATATAACATCAGAAAACTTTTAATGAGGAAACCATCCAGCTTCTCCCTCTTGTAGGGAATGGGGTCCACGCTGGGGGATGGTTTCGCTACGAGAGAGCATCCCAAGGTCTTTTGCTAAGTGATTTGAAACAGACGTCTGCATCTTTAGGAAAGGGAGGAATCAGGTGGCCTCTAAAATTGGGGGACTTCTCATTACAATTGCCAATCTCCGAGATGAAGAAACCAAATTCCACAGAATGAAAGAGAACAGGAAGTCACTGTGACAAACCAAACTCTGAATTAAAGGTCCCCAGAATCAGGAAAGGGGAATGCCAAAATACAAGACCAAAATAACTTGCTAGGAGAGCTGAAAAATTGGATCTTCATTGCTGGAACTGAAAGTCAGTCTACATGATACAATTATGCTAATAACAAAGACAATTTAAGAGATTTTTTTTTTAAAGCAGAAACATCTAACACTCCACACAATGTCTTTTCACATGATTTTATTCATTTATTCTTCACAACAAACCTATGAAGTAGCTACTGTAATTGTCCCTGATTTACAGATAGGGGAAACTGAGGCATAGGAAGATCCATATTGCTCTCCTGAGGTCACAGAGTTAGTAAAGGGAGAAGCTGAGAAAAAAAAAACCCAGGCATTGCAGTTTCCAAGTCCATGTTCTTATCTACCCCATATTGCCTCTTGCAATAAATAACATCATCTGAGTCCTTCAGCCTTAGTCTGTTTTGTGCCACTATGGCAGAATGCCACAGACTGGGTAATCTACAAAGAACAGCTTTATTTCTTACAGTTCTAGAGGTGTGGGTCCACACCTGTCAACACCCTTCTTGCTGCATCATCCCATGGTGGAAGGCAGAAGGGCAAGAGACAGCACACTTGTGCAAGAGAGCAAGAACTTGAACTCTCAGTCTCAAGCCTTTGATCATTGCCATCCATTCACTTGGGAAGGTGGAGCCCTTCTGAACTAAGCACCTTCCCTTAGGCTCCACCCACAACACTGTTGTGCTGGGAATGGAGTTGCCAGCACATGCTTTTGGGGCCATGCAAAACTGCAAAAAATTAAATAAGTTTCTCTGCTGTAGGTCTCCTGGGAGGCTTAACTATGCCACCATGCCCTGTGATTTTGCAAAACAAGAATGAGGCACCATCTTCAAACTCTTATGAAGGGTTGTTTTGAGGAAGTAAAAATTCAAGTCACACACATTAGGAAACACTGCCCAATTTTGTTTAATGAGCATCAGTCCATGTGATAGGACAAGTTTGAAAACTTGGTGCCTTTTTTTTTTGTTGTTGTTGTTTTTGGCTAATTGAGTTGGGTAACTCTCATACTCAACTGATCATGGCTTGTTAATTCTAAGCATCTATCCTCTGCATTCCGTCTCACCCATTACCTCCCTGGGATCCAAGGGAGTCACCCAAGGCCTCCCATCTTCCAGCCTCCAGTGCCTCTAATCAGTCTCCACTCCCACCATACAATCCTCAAGCACACAGCTAATCATATCACTCCATGGTAAGCAATCTCCAGTGGCACCCTTGGCTTGCACCAAACCCCTTACCTCAGAGCCCACAGCACCAGTTTCCACCTTCCTCTGTTTACCCCAGTATGCTCTGGCCCCTGCCTTCCTTTGCAAACTCATCTCTGGGTAATAGTGGGCTGATGAGTCTGCCTCTTTGCCTAGACAGAAAACCCCTAAACACACGGATCTCTGATATCTACACACTACCTGGCAGAGGGCAGGCATGTGATAAACACCTGCAGTGCAAACATGTCAGACCCTTCCAAGCATGTGATGCTCCCACTGCCTGGAGTTCCCGAGGGCCTGCAATACTTGTGTGAAACTGCATTCCTTGTTCAAGGGCTAGTTCAGTGTCACCTCCCTTGTCATATCTTCCCAGTCTCCAGGCATGCTCCCAAGTAGACACAGCACATTCATTAGAAGACTGCCTGTGTCTCTGACTGGCCTCCAACTCCTCCCAAGGAGAGGCCTTACATTTTTCACCTTGGCATGCCCCTGCCAAGGTTCAGCACCTCACCTGGCATTTATCCAACAAATATTTACTGTGTGCCCACCTGAAGCCAAACACTATACTAGGCACCAGGGACATCTGATATGTATAAGCCAGTTAAGGTCTCTTTCCTAAAGAGTTTACATTTACATTCTAGGGAAGCACACAGACAAAACCCAAATAAGCTGACTATCTCTTTAATTTCAAACTGAGGTAAGTCTTCTACAGAAGCCAAAAATGTAGTAGGAAGGAACCTAATTTAGACAGATTGGTCAAGAAACATGGCATTTCAGCTCAGAGGTCAAGAGTGAAACCCATGTAGTCACAGCAAGAGGGGTGAGAAGAGCATTCCAAACAGAAGGAACAGCATGTGCAAAGCCTCTGAGCTCATGTACACAAAGTGTCTTCAAGGAACCGATGAAACAGATCAGCCCGGATAGAACCTAGTGAGGGCAGGGGAGATTGGTCCCACCACTTATAAGCTGGTGACCTTGATCAAGCCAAGTGCCCTCTCAGTGTCTCAGGTTCTTCATCTGCAGAAACACAAATAATAGTCTCCACCTTCTAGAGTTGTTATAACTGAGTCAGTAATAAGGGCAAGTGAAACAGAGAATTTAAAGCAACAATTTGGAAGACATAAGCCCAACAATACAGAATGGTAACAACAAGAAAGGGACTTGAGTGGGGGTTGGCCAGATGCCCATCTGTCTTTTCTGTGCACAAGCAAGGCAGACACAGCTCAAGGCTTCTTGGAAGACCCTTAATCACAGTGCTCCTTCCTCCCAAGACTAAGGAGTTCTTTGGGGTCTCCTCGTGGGCCAAACAGTAGCTCTCAGGGCACTCATTTGTTGCCTGGCTGCTTCCCACATCTAATCTCTAAGTATCTCCAGGGCAGAACTGCATTCATCTTTGTTTCCCCCAGAGCCTAGTACAGGACCTGGCCCATGACTGGTATTCAACAAAGGTTAGCTGAATTGGATTAAGAACTAAATTTTAAAGTGACTACATTCCTGTCCATGTCTCCACGATACCAGCAGAAGTTGTTTCATTGATTTGTGTTCCCTGGGTTGGCCTGTTAACTGGTGTGGTAGAAAAACCAGCCTTTGTCTTGAAACTTGGAGCTATTTAGCAAACATAGACTGAAACACTCACACAAAAGGGATTTGTGGCCTTCGCCCCATGTGGTTCTTTAGTGGGTGATGAGTATACTAAAACTTGGCATTTTTTTTTTTGTTTCCAAATGCAGACCATGAACAGAAGAACTTAGAGGAGGCATTTAGGAAAAACAGGCAGCATGGAAATAAATATGGGAAAATAAAGCCTCTTGAATCAGGAAGGTCTGGGTTCCAAGCCATTTTCCCATATGCTCCCTGCGTCCCTGGGGGCACGCTCCTCAGGCTTTGTGGGCCTTGGCCTCCCTGGCATGGAACAGGTAACAGTGATATCACAACCCCTCCTCCTCAATGCAGTATCCAGTGCCCCCTGGCCTTTCAGGAATGGTGTTACACTCCACGCAGCCGAATCCAAACATCCAAACATGACAAAATGTTACAAAAGCAAAACCGAGACCCACAGGCAGACTCCCAAAACGCAGACCTCAACATTGTGCTCGACATGGAGGAGCTGCTAGGAACAGGGCCAATGCTAGGTCACAGGACGAGTGGAAACCTCTGAGAAATTTTTAAAAAAACCAATCAATATATACTTATGAAAGTGCCTACTGCCAGAGATAAGGTCATTTCAAAAAAAAAAAATCTATTCCATTAAAACATGAATTTACTAACCGGGGTATTCGTAATGGTGCTTGTTGGAAGTCAGAGAGCATCAATTAAAGAGATGGTGCAGATACGGACTGGAGATAGGATGCTCAGGTCTGAGGACCTCCGTTGCCAGTTCTACCAAAGGACAACAGCAAAAAAGCCAAACTGGCTTTGGAACAAGGTGAGCGTTCTCCCCGTGTCAGACATTCCCTTTGGATGCCTACTTTGCAATTATAGTAGGATTATGTCCCAGCCCCTCTAATGGTTAATGAAGACCTGGGGGGACCTAGGTTGAACCCAGTGCTAGAAGTTCCCCCAAACTCCTCGCAGCATCCGCAGTAACCCAGATGCATGGGTTCAGCCTGTGCCAGGGTAATTCAGTAGTGCCCCAAGGCCGGAATAGCATGCTCCTCTTTGCTCCCCACTGCTTCCACCCCACAGACAGTTGTCCTAGTTGCTTCTACACAATTAGTTGGCACAATGGGGTCCTCATACAAGAAGGAGGGGCTGTCCCCAAATCCCATTATTATTATTATCGCTGTCATTAAAGCTGCACTGGACCATAAAGAAGTGTCGCTGCAAAGACTTCAAGGCTGAGATCTGCACTAGGACGCATCCCAGACTGGAGAGAAAGGAGGAACAGAGGTACACACAGGATGACCTTCCGTCCCCAACTACCCTCCTGGCCCCTCAGCTGAATATTGCTGCCACCTTTCAAGTGGAAGAGCTCCACAGTGGAAGCAATGAGCTCCTTCAGGTCTTGGCTCGGATGTCCCCTTCCCCATCAGGCCTCCCTGAGCCCTTTGTGTAAAATCGTTGCCCACCCAGCTCCAGCCAGTGCTGCCTGTTCTCTTCCTCGGCTCTATCGCCTTCATTAGCACCGACTGTCATCTGATATGTTCTTTATTGATTTTTGCAGTGCCCATCGTCCCAAATAAATGCCCACTCAGGATCTCAGAGTGTCACCTTATTTGGAAACAGGGTCTTTTGTAGATATAATTAGTAAAGGACCTCAAGACGACTTTGGGCACACAATGACGGCCGCCTTTCTAAGAAAGGAGAGAAAGATCTGGACCTTCACAGGGGATAAGGTCATGAGACCAAGGCAGAGATGGAGTCATCCTGCCACGGCCAAGCAACACCAGGAACCACAGGAAGCTGGGAGAGGTGAGGACAGATCCTCCCCTGGACCCTCCTTGGCCCTGTGGACACTGATTTCAGACTTCTGGCCTCCAGAACTGTGAGAGATAACTTTGTATTGTTTCAAGCCACCAACTCTGTGACAACTTGTTTTGGCAACCCCAGGGAGTCAAACACAGTCAAACACAGAATGACCACAGTGAATTTTGGTCTGTGTTGTTCACTGTGGGTGCTCAGAATCTTGTGTGCAGGACATGGTCTGATGCTAAGAGCCACAGCCAAGTAATATGATGCATGGCATTTTTGGTTGAAAGGTGGCCAGCTAGCCATTGAGATGATATGACTATGTTAAGATTTGCATTCATATGGATATTGGACTCCTGCTGTCCACCTCAGCCTGCTACGGGACTCCTGGAGAGTTCCCATTGGTTGGAGAAGTGCGGTAGGAGGGAATTCTGGAGGAGGAATTCGGCAATCTTCCCGGGCGCATAGGGGCATTGGCGGCAGTTTCAAAAAATAAAGTTTGTTCCTGCTTGAGTGGCTCGTGATTTTGTGCCCAGCCAGACTGCGGCAGTCTGATCCATCCTAGGTGCTCAATAAAATCTGTTAAATGAATGTATAGATGCTTAAAGCTCCAAGGAATAGAGGCCTCTGCAACCCAAGGAGGCCCTGAATTTCACTTTTTTAGGTCCGTCACTAATGAAAGGTCCATTTGGGCCTTTTGCTCCAGGCTCTCTCCCCTCCTCCAACTGCCGTGAAGGATAATGTCTTTCTTGCTGCTTCTTCCCTTTCTTACACTGGGATTTGGAGCTAGGCCCAGACTTGAATCCTAGTTCCACTACTTGTTTAACCTCTGGTAGGTGAATAATGACCCCCAAAGGCGTCCCCATCCTAATCCCTGGGCCCTGGGGCCATGCCACCTTATGTGGGAAAGGCATTTGGCAACCGACAGTGGGAATTTGGGGTTATCTCTGTGGCCCCGAATCACAAGGATCCTTATAAGAGGAGGAAGGAGAGTGAGTCAGAGAAGAGGTGAGGGTGGACATGGTCCAGGCCAGGAGGGATCTGCAGATGCTTGGAAGACGCAGGAAGGGCCTCAGAGCCAAGGGGTGCAGCTGGCTCCTAAAACTAGAAAGGACAAGGGCACGGCTTCTCTCCACAGCCGCCAGAAGAAACGCAGCCCTTGGCTTTAGTCCAGTGAAGCCTCTTTCAGACTTGTGACCTCTAGAAGTTCAAGGCAAGAGCTTCACACCATTGAAGTCACTGAGTATACGGTGATCCATTTCAGCAGCCGAAGGGAACCAAGCACAGCCTGAGCCTGTCTACCACCTACAAAGCCCGATGGCAACGGTGCTGGCTTCAGGGGTACAGGGGTACCAGGGTGGAGTCCCACGGACGGCCTGTGCTCAAGGCAGGCCCTCGGCGTTGGGGGCACTGCAACCGCCCTCTGAAGCATGATGGGCTACCTGCCAGCCTTTTTTATGGAGGACCCCCCAGCAGTCCTCTCTGTGGCCCACAGCTCACCTTTCACAATGGCAGAACAGACTCTCTAGGGCTTCAGAAGAACGAAACCAGCCAGGCACGGTGGCACACGCCTGTGATCCCAGTGGCTCCAGAGCCTGAGGCAGGAGGAGCACGAGTTCAAAGCCAGCCTCAGCAAAAGCAAGGCACTAAGCAACTCAGGGAGACCCTGTCTCTAAATAAAATACAAAATAGGGCTGGGGAGGTGGCTCAGAGTGCCCCTGAGTTGAGTTCCATCCCTAGTACCAAAACCAAACCAAAACAAACAAACAAAAAAACCCACAAGCACCCTGCTCCATGGAGAGTCATGGTCAAATTTTAGGACAATGGCAGCCCTGAGGGGAGGGTGCACTCACAGCTAGTGATTGGCTCCGAGGGGCTCCAGGAAGGAGAATCTCTTAGAGACCTCAAGACAGGAGGGAAAGGCAAGGGGCTGGAATGTATCCACAGCAACCATCAACGCGGGGAAACACTCAGATCTCCATTTCCTCTCCCCTGTGTAAATCCCTCTGCCACCCTGGCCCCTTCAGCAAGCCTGACGGGGGGGATGATGACCCAGTCTGTGGTGAGGACAGTTGAAGAATGATCCCTTTCACAGTTTCACACGTGCAACAGCCCAGCAGTAGCTGATGACCTCAAAAAAGTTACCAGGGGCTGCCTGGGTCTTCCAACTATCACCATGGAAGAAACAGGTAGTAGAATAGTGGCGGGTAGGGCTGGGGATGTGGCTCAAGCGGTAGCGCGCTCGCCTGGCATGCGTGCAGCCCGGGGTTCGATCCTCAGCACCACATACAAACAAAGATGTTGTGTCCGCTGAAAACTGAAAAATAAATATTAAAAATTCTCTCTCTCTCTCTCTCTCTCAAAAAAAAAAAAAAAGAATAGTAGGGGGTGGTATCAATTAATACTAGTAATCAAGGGGAGCATCCAGATGCCTCATAATTAGCATGCCCAGAGGCTTTGTCTCCACCCTGTGCAGGGGTGAGGCATTGAGAAATGGGACAATAAAGGCAAGGGTGGCCACAGGGCCCATTTTATGAAGAGGATCCATCCTTGAGTCCACTGTGTGACTAAAACCAAAGTAAGCTGAACCCTATAGTGGCGTTGGGAGATGGGGAGATGCATGAAATTTGGAGAATTGGCCTCCAGTAGAAGACTCAGGAAGAGATGTGAGATAAACCCAATCTTTACAAAGTTCAGTGGAGGGAAGCAATCCCTGGAGGGTGGGGCTGGGAGGTCAGTCCAGCCCGAATTCATCCAGCTCATCTTCTACGTTGCCACCCAAGATAATATTTTGAAGACACAAATGTTTTTAAAGATACAGCCCTTTGCCTAACACCCACTAACAAGTTCCAGCACAGACTAATAAAGTCTAAACTCGGGGGCCCCTCACATCCTGGTCCCACCCAGCAGCCTCATCTCCTTCCTTCCTTCCTTCCTTCTAGAACCTGTGTCCTGGGGACAAAATCCAACCCGCCACTCCCTAAACAGACCTCCTGCTGGGCTGGTTCTTCTGTCTGAAGGGCCTTCATGGAAGCATGGCCTCTTCTCTCGATGAAAGTCTATTCAGGCTTCCAGGCCCAATGTTTAAGGCCGCCTCTTCTCTGAAGCCTTTCCCAACCTTGGGGACAACTAATGGCCCTCCTGTGGCTTCCCTCATAGATAACGTCACTTTTAGTGCTGACTGAGAAGCAGGCACTGTGGCTGAGACTTCAAGCAGACTATCTGATTTCGCCCTCTCAGCAGCCCTCTGGGGCAGATGCTATCAGGATCCCTTCTTCACAGATGAGGAGATTCAGCACAGAGAAGATAGGAGGCTTGCAGGTGGCCCCGAGGCCGGACTCCACTCAGAGGACAGGCTCTCTTCAAGCTCTACTTGCTCTGCTGTACGGCTCCTGCTGCCAGTATGGAAATCTGTGCCCCGTGTGTTGTGCATCCCAAATGGGCTACTCTTCCTACATCCTACTTGGTGAGCGACATCTCTGTCCCTGTGGTCACACAAGCCAGATGCCTGCACTCCTTCCCCTGTGAGTTCCACACCCAGGTCTCTGCCATTGGTAAAAGAGCTGTGACTCAGCTCTGACACCTCTCAGAAGCCCCTCCCCGCCAACCTTGGGTACCCCTCCTTTAGACTGTAACCTAGGGCCTCATCCAGTGCTTGGGACCCCGGAAGAATCGGGTGTGTGGTTGGGTATCACTTTATTTTCTTTGTGAGGTCTTGGATCAAGGAAGAGAGAATACATCTTCCAGAAAAACTGTGGCCACCTTGGTATTTTATTTTTCATTTTATGGCCCTGTTTTCAGAGTGTCAGACTCAAGGGGGAATTCAGTTAATCTCCGAGTCCCATCAGCACTGTCTTCCAAATAGCTCCTGAATCTACCCACTTCTTCCCACCACCACACTATCACCCTGAGTCGACCCCCGGACTCCTCCTGGTCTACACCCAGATGCTAACTGATCTGCGCTGTCTGGTGACATCCAAGACCATTTTGTACCCCAGGTTCTAAGACACGGCCCATCTGTTCACTCTTCTAACGTGATACCTGCAGAGGCTCCCTGTGGTCCTTCCAACAAAATGTACAAGACCCTTCCTACCTGCCCCGACTTACCAGCCCCCTCATCTCCCAACACTCCACTGCTGTTCTGTGTGCTCACCCACGCTGAGCTCTGGGGCAGGCTCTCTCGGTGCTCCTGGCCTTCATCCAGACTTTCCCAGCTAGCTGCCCTGCCCCCTCATTACCTAGCTTTGGTGTCCCTTCCTTGGGGGACCCCTCCCTGACCTTTCAAACTTAGATGTTCTTTATGCACCCCCATGAAATCCTAGGCTTCCTATTATACTAGCCCTAATTATACTGTTTCATTCATCTCTTTTACTTGCTGATGGATTGGATTATGGTTCCCAATTCTTCAATCCCTCCTGTATCAAGATTACACATCCATCCTGCCCTTTGCCGGTCATTTTGCAGCATATCCTGCTAGGGTCGGTCCGGTGTATTTCCCTACTCCACTGATATTGGACTTGGCTACGGGGGTTGCTTTAGCCATGGAATATCAGTAAACATGCCGTGAGCAGAAGCTGTGAGTGGGTTAGATACTTTATCTTGGAGTCTTGTGCTTCTGCTGTCTGATTCTGTGGTCAGAATTAGAGACATACAAGGCAGACCTGAATGCTATTTTCATCTTGACAGAGACCCCATGTTTCTCCCCACAGCTGACAGGTGGACCCATGAGCAAGAAAAATAAATGTAAATAAATTCATTCTCACAAGCCACTAAGAATTTGGGGAGTTGTTTGTTACATGGCATTACTGAAGCAGAAACCTGACTGATACACTTATCTATATCCTGCACTAGATTACAAGCTCTCTATAGAGAAGAAAGAACTGTATTTTCAGCTTTGAGCACAGGATTTAGCACATTGTAGTTGCTTAATAAATGTTTGTGATTGGATATATGACAGAGTGAACAATCAGGCCATTGACAGGTCTGCCTCTCCAGCTAGAATTGAATTCCTTAAAGCCAAGAATGGCATCCGATTTCTCTCAACAGTACCTAGCTATCTCACTTCCCACATTGGGCTCTTGGTAAGTATTCAACAAATATTTGTTGAAATTAAATAAATTGAATTTTGTGGGCTGGCTTGGGAATCAATTCTTAATTTATGACATTGTTTCTATGGGAAAATGCACTCTGCGTGCCAAACAAACTTGCAAATGAACTTTTGGAACCTCACCCGATCATTGGTTCAGGATTGCCAGTTTTGTGGAAATCCATAACTGAACACATGTGCTATGCTTTGCAATATGGGAGAAACTGAGAAACTGCTTCCAAACCCAAGATATTCAGCCTGCAAAAATTCACTTTCCACCCACACGCACAAATTCAGCACAGGTTGGATTTGAGGTTCCAACAATAAAATACTAGACTTTTTAGAGCTCATTGTTTACCTAATTGCTTTTTATCTTGCTTGTACTGGGTGCCTATTCTTAACGCTGGATCAAAAGGAAGTTAAGATGGTTTTCTAGCCCCCCCCATCCACTTTCTAGACATGTATACAAGAAAGTTCAACCTTCTCAACAGAGAAAATAAATTATTTTTCTAAATAAATCTGTGACATTTAAAATAAACACAGCTCTACAGTTATAAGAAAACATCCCCCTTTAGAATTCCTAAGTTTGAATGGTACTGGGAGCTTAACATGAGTCACAGATCTGAGGCTTAGTTTCATTTCATCTTGGGCCACAACCAAGTGATCTGACGTGGCTGTGAAGGGCCACCATCACTCCATGATTTCAGAATAGTTTCTAATACTTAAGGCACAGGGCTCAAACTGCCATTGGCTCAAATCAACCAATCACTCAATCTACTTCACTCATTTAACATGTTTTTTGAGCACATTATGCTACATTACACATTATGCTACATTATATACACAATGTATTACGTATACATATACATTATATACATATACATAATGTAGCATAAAGGGAGAGGCAGAGAAATACCTTTCAACAAAGGGAGAGGTAGAGAAATAGGACCAGTCGGGTGAGGTGGTGCGCATCTGTAATCCTAGCAATTCGGGAGGCTGATGCAGGAGGATCGCAAGTTCAAGGCCAGCCTGGACAACTTAGTGAGACCCTGTCCCAAAATAAGAAAATTAAAAGGGCTAGGGATGTCGCTCAGAGTTATAGCACCCTTGGTTTCAATCCCCCATACCACAATAAACAAAAAGACAAATAAATAAATGAGAAAGAGAAAGAAAGAAAAGAAGGTCACAGTGATGGGCCATGGAAAAAAATAAAAGCAATGTATGTAAAGGGAGGTTACTTAAGATTGGGTAGTCAGGGGAAGACAGATGTGTGTTCTAGGATCAGGGAGTCAAAAAAGAGCCAGCCATGGCAAAACCTGGAACATTCTAGAACATTCTAGAATGAGGAAACAGGAAGTCCAAAGGTTCTGGGGCAGGAACATGCTTGGCATATTTGTAGTTCCAAAAGCAAGTCAATGTGGCCAGGGTAGAGTGACAGAAGGAGGGAGTGGCATGAGAGGTCAGAGAAGCAATGAAAGACCAGATCACATGAAGCCTTGTCTGAAGTGAGGGAGCTGAACTGAGCCCCAAAATGCAAAGCCAGGGGTGGTTATTAAGCTGGGGAGTGGCACTTGGGTTTTAAAAGAGCTGCTCTTCTTGGAGAGAACTGGGACAGGGCAGGGGCAGCAGGAAGCAGTCTTTTCTAGAAGCTGCAACTCCAGAACAGCCCACGTGCTTCAACTTCTTCTCTGACGGCTCCTTTCACCTTTGGATCTTACTCAAAAGCAGCTCTCCCCTGAGGACCCGGCTTCCCCATCCCCTCGGGGCTGGCTGCTTCCTCTCCCTTGTGGAGGGTGTCCTACTTGAGTCTCACTGCCTCTTCTCTCTTTCTAGCCCACCCCCAGCCTCAAAGTCCTGCCAGCAGACTCCACCTGCACCACTCCTCATGGTCCCCATCCACAGACCACCCCCGCCGGGGCCACTTGCCTCATTCCTTAACTACTCAGCTCTTGGCTCTCTTCAACACGGTGCCCACCCTCCTTCCCAATGACTGCAATTTCCACACAGGGGACTGATCCATAGAACACTTAGTGGTGACCCTTTCAGATCCTTGACCCCTCTCTGCCAATGATCTCATCTTTAACCCTACTTCGGTGACACAGCCTTCTCCTAGATCTTGTCATTACCAATGACTGCATCCCACCATGACCTCAACCTTGAGCCCCCCCACTGTCCAGCCCCTACTTGATTTCTAGTTCTCCAACCACAGTCTCCAACGCCTTTCACTTCCTTTGGCCTCAGTGCATCCATCTCCCCTCCTCAGCATCAGGGTCAATATCCATCTCAACATCCGCATCCATGCGTTACATGTTCCCTCATATGTTGGCCCCAAGCCTCTGGTTCCAGTTCAAAGGCAAGACCATCAATGAATGTCAAGGGGGCTCTAATGCTGCCAAGCAACCATGCTATATTTCCCTACTCTGTTCTCTGCCCCATTTTCTGTTTCACTCCCTTTTCCTCTTTCCTCAAACCTCCAGAGCCTCCTCCCCCACTTTGCCGTCACTGGTCTAAAGTCACTGAAGATGATGTAAGCAATGTGAAGACAATGCACTTGCTTCTGCGCATTCCTGTACCTAGGCTCAGCGCCTCACCTTCCCTCCCATCACCAAGGATGAACTGCCCATGGTGCTGTCTGAGGCTGACCTCCCTGCAGCTCCCGAGGTCATATTTTCTGTCATCTGTTGAAAAGACAACATTCTGGAACTCTCCCTCCTCCCTCCTGCAACATTCTACCGGAATTACCCCAACGTGCAAAAATGTACTCTTAGTTCATGTATCTTTAAAACTCTCTGAATTCCACAATCTCCTCTAGCTTCTTCTTCATTTTTTTTTTCTGGTACCTGTCCCACTAAGGAGTGGGACAGGTACCAGAAAAAAACAGGTACCAGAACTTAAGTTCCTCTAAGGAGTTGTCCCTGCTCTGGGCCTTCTTTTCTTCCCATTTTCTTTCATAGCTTTAGTATCTCCCCAAACACAGACTTCTGTCACAGTCACCAACCATCACCTGGTACGTACAATGGGCCAATTCTCCAGGGGACCTCTTGGCAGGGTCTGGCACAGTAGATGGCTCCCTCCTCCTTCTCCTGGGCTTGCGGAGACCACTCCCTTCCATTTTTCCTCTTCTCTTTCTGTCTGCTCCCTCCTCATTTCCTTTTCTGTTTCCCTTCTTCTCCCCAACCCCTAAACATTGCCGAACCTCCATGCTCAGTTCTCGAACTTCTCTCCCCAATCTACACTCCCTTGCGGGTCTGCTCTTCAGGCATCTGTAACTACCGTTTTTCATACCACCAACTACCAAATTCCTGTCACCAGCTTGGACACCCCCATCAGCCCCAGACCTGAGTTTGTCCAACAAATAGTCACCATCTACATGTGGTTTTTTAATCCCCACCACCATCACCAGCATCACCGAATTATCTGCTGCATGGAGCTCTACAGATACAGAAAGGCTCCCTAAATGGAATGGATCTAAAAGATTATGGCAAGACTGCTTCAGTCTTGTGTGGAATGATAAAATGCTGGCCATGATCCGTTAATTTCTTAAACTCTAGTCTTGGGCAAACGACGAGAAGAAAAGGTTCCTACCCAATTACAATTATTCATGAGAATTTTCCTGGGCTGCTTCTTTTGTCTGCCAGTGACTCTTGACAGGAACAGCCCGGTAAAGGAGCTATAGCAAAAGGGGAGGGCGGTCACTTGTCTGGTGGCTGCTTGGATTGTGACTTCCTCCATGAACTCTTAATTAATTCCATCCCCATATTTTTAGTTTCTTCCCTGAACCGCTAGCTTACGTGATCTTCCCCTCTCTCCCTCCGTTTCTCTTGGCTTCCTCCTCCATCATCTCCCCAGTTTGCTTCCTGGACCTCTTTTCCCTCCCCAGCTGCCCCCTTGTTCAGCCCTCAGCATCTCTCCACCTGCTTGACTCTTTCTTATCCTTTCTCACCTTTCAAAACGGAAAGCACCAAACTGACAGACACTGTTATACGTTTTATCCCCCCCCCCCCTTTCCTGCATGAGCTGCAGCTAAGGCTCTCTCCCTCTGGCTTCTATAGCAAGCGCGGAGTACTGGGTTGCCATGGCAACGGCGGATCCAACCAGGCTGGTCCCAGGGACGCTAAGAACTGCCGTGGCGTGGAAGCCGCTCCAAGTCGCCCCTGAGCCTAGATGGGTCGTGTACATCGTAATTCAAGACCAGGCTGGGCAGATTCTGCCTGGAGACCAAGATTGTACATCAGGCCCACGGCTGTATGGTGCGCGAGGAGACAACGCCATCAATAATAAAGCTTCCACGGGGTGCACAGAATACATGACATGATGAGGATTCATTTGAAAATTTTCAAACATCCCTATTCTTTTATCTTCTCCAAGGGAGAACCTTTTGCGCCTCTCTCTCTCTCTCTCTCTCTCCCCCCCCCCCTCAAGTCTCGGGGAACTCTCTAGAAAGTAAGAGCTGATCTGCCTGCTCTGGCTTCTGCCTCATGATGCTGCACACCCTCTCCCCCTCTTCCCTCCCCGCTCCCAATTCAGTGGCCGGGAGTGGCCCAGGGCAAATGGCTTGGTAGCACCGACATGGCTGAAAGCATCTTCTGGGATTAATGAGGGTTGCACCATGAAATTTCAGTTCTGGAAGAGATCTGTGCCCCCAGGTTACTGGAACGGACGGTTAAAGTAGGGCAACAAGTGTCCTGCTGAATAACACTCTTGAAAAGGCACCTTAGGGAGAAAGAATTCAGGAAATACCTTTGTAGCGAATGGCACCAACCGCAGTGGGGGTCTGCTGCTGTTAAGCACTCTGAACAGGATTTATGTTTACTGCAGTTTGCAACACGAATTCTCCTCACCTAAAAATAAAGATGACAGTGGTTCAGATGGAATTATAAGCAACACCCAAAAAAAGAAAGAAAGAAACCCCAACCCTATAACACCTTATCTGACGAAAGCTACAAGAGTATATTTATCAACTTGAACTCTGAATGTCTCCACAATGGTATCAGGCGACAGGTCTCACATTCTAGGATAGGATGCAGTTGTGTAAAAATCACCTGGGGAGCTTTTGAAAGTATGTACAGGGAGTCCTCTGCATCTGCAGATTCCCCATCCGTGATTCTCAGATTGGAAATATATGGAGAAAAAAATGTGTCTGAATGGGGCGTGGTGGCAGGTGCCTGTAATCCAAGCAGCCCTAAGCAACTTAGAAACTGTCTCAAAACAAACAAACAAAAAAATGTTTAAAAAGGGCTGGGGATGTGGCTCAGTGGTTAAGGACCCCCAGGTTCAATCTCCAGTTCTACCTTTTCCCCCAAAATGTGTCTGTATGTGTTCAGTACAATTTTTCTCATAATTATTCACTAAATAATACAGTATAACATCTATTTGCATAAGATTGACATCATATTAGGCATTGTAAGCAATCTGAAGATGATAAAGTATATGGAAGAATGTGCGCAGGTTATATGCAAGTTCTATACAACGGACTTGAGTAGTCGGGAATTTTGGTATCCCAGACGGTTCTGGAACAAATCCCTGGAAGACACGGAGGGATGACTGATTCCCAGACTTCCCTGCCACTGAGATTCTCACCACGTCTGAGGATGGAGCCTAGGAATCTGTGTTGAGCTCTTCCAAGTGAACCTGGCCTGCGTCTGGGTTCCTGATGGGCTAATGATGATTTCCACAGGAATAACGGAATCAGATCACCTGGTTTTCATTCAGGAACAGTCATGTGTGTGATTGATGGCATTTTGGAAATTAGCATTTGGGAACAGCAACTGGCTCTGCCCCAGAGGATCAGCATGATGTTGGTACTGGACATGGAAACGTGGAGGTCAAGATCAGGCCTCCCTCCTCCCTGACATGGAGAGCTCCATCACCTCAGCTCCCACCCTCTCCACTGGAGGTGAAAATAAAGAGGGAAGTATTCAAAGTACTTCCCTGCTCTTAAAGCTGTGTCTCCTGTTGTCAGGACACAGGTGCCCTCAGAGTGGCCCATACTAGGCAGACCCAGGCAGCTGAGATACTTTGTCAGAGGCTCAGAGCACCTGAATGTCCCATGGCACATTTTTGAAGTCAAATACTACAGTAAGTAGTACGGAAACTTGTGGCGCTCATTTTGCTGGGAGGCTGTCCATGCTGAACTCATAAGTAGCTACCCAAGATGAGAGAAATGAAGAGTTCTAGAAGGGGTTCACAAGGGAGACGGAATCTCCTGAGGAGGCTCTCTCAGGAGCAGGGTGACTTCGTGGAGGACAGCCACACCCTTCCATTTCCTGGTGCTCCACACGGCTGACAGATGCAGCCCACAGTGTCTGAGCCAGAATGAACCAGAATACGGATATTTCCTTGCCGCTCACAAAACATCTTTTAACTCTGAGGGGCTCTGATAAGTGTCATGTAACTGCTCCAACCTTGCTTCCTCATCTGTAAAATGGTGATGGTACAGCCTACTTTGTGAGGTTACCACAGACACGGTCTGGTGATACTAAATAATATGCATCATAAATATTGGTTATGGATATTCTGTAACAAAAGTGTTTTATCAACAAATGCGAAGACATAGACTAAAAAGTTAAATAGGTTTCCTTAGCACAGGCTTCTGAGATCCTTAACTATGCTGAGTACCATGGGGGTACAGGAGAGTGAGTGACAGCGGATCACAGCACCACTTCCACTCAGAACATTCAGTGGAATATGAACCTCCAGAATGTTCTTTGAGAATGACCACTCAGTGCATTTAAGTACAAAAATAAAGCTCTATGTAAAAGACAGTACACTGTAAATATTATATTGCACCTGCTCTCTAACTTAGCAACACTCTATAGTGACTACTCCACATCAGTGCGTGTATCTCCGTTGAATTGGGTTTAATGATCATATATTATACCATTTTGTGGATTTCCCATGGCTTATTGATTTAGCTGTATCCCTGAAAGTCTGGAAAAGGACATTGCTTGGGTTCTGTCTCTCTAGGGGTTACATTTGCTCAACCAGAGTCAACCATTAAGACCTCGAGCAGTAACCCTAAATGAAGAACACTGGACTCATCAGTTTGGATGCACAGATGAAAACTCGTCAGGACTTAAGGCTTGAAGTGACCAGAATCTCGAACTCTTTACCTTCTAGAAAGTGAGGCCCTGTCAACTACTGGTGGCATCTAGAAACCACTGGTTTCCATCTAGAATCCTGAGTCCTGGGGTTCTGTCACTGTCCATGAGGGTGGCAGTGGGTATTTATGAGTCATCTGCAATATTTCAAAAAGATAAATGGAAAAACACACACGGACTAAGCCAGAACTCTGATGTCTTTGCTTCGGGGGTTGGAATTTTATCAGCTCTGTGTGGCAGCACAGCGAGTTCTCTGGCTGGCAGTTTTGAGATGCCCTGGATAAATAAATCCCAGGAATGGAAATGGTTACTTAATATACACAGTTTGTTGAATAGACAAAAATCTTTCAGATATGGGATCCCCAGGAAGAAGCATAGAAAGAGGTGTTTGAATGGTGGGTGGCACAAGCTGCCACAGAAGACTGTAGTGAAGAACTGGTTTGCAATGTGGTTAGTTGCATTTATGAATACACCCAATGGGACTGGCTTTGGAGTTTGAAATGTGGCTGTCTCCACGTGGCCATTTTGACAACATGACTTTCCACGTGCAAAGAATAATAGGTCATTTTGAAGAATACCAGAAACTATTGAAGTGTCGGTGCACCTACTGTGACTTCAAAAGGAATGTGTAGACCTCTATCTCCCTAAAATGACTGAAAGAAAACAAAATGGAAAATGGGGGTGTGTTGGGTTCATCAGCTATAACCATTATGCAATTATTTAAGTCTCCTTGATCTTCTCTGTATTTTTCCAAAGGCCATAGGTTGAAAAGACCATGTCAGAACCACAAACTTGAAATTTGACCTCTTTGAACATGGGCTTTAGGAACAAGGCAGAGTTTGAATTCTAGCCCCATAAAAGACTAACATATAAACATATCCCTGAGCTAATTATTTAACCCCTCCAAGTTTTAGATTCTTCATATACAGAATAAGGGAAATTAAAAATCTCATTCAATTACAAACACACTTCATTAGCACTCTTTATTCTATTTTGGGTGTATACACAACTCTAAGCATCTAGAGAGAGACGGTACAAAGAACAGTGTCTAGCACAGACTCAGTAGGGATGTAATAAAAATTAGTTTCCTCTCCCCTTCCCTGGGTGAAAGGATTCTGTAAAGATGCAGAAAATGTTTAAAAGGAATTATTTTTATTTTAGTGAGCACAAGCAAGAAAAACTAAAACAGCCAGATAAATTAAGGGAAGGAGGGTGAGTGCCATATATTTCCTGGTTCATGAATGTGTATGAGACTGTGGCCTGATATTAACCCCAAACTCCAAAGCCAGTCCCATTGGGTATATTCATAAATGCATCTAACCGTTCAGTGCCCACACAATAAATGTGTAAATTCAGTTACCTTGCTGATTATGCGCCCATTTGCAAGCATACCCTCCTCTGAAAAACTTGGCACTGGAAATATAGCCAATAATAAAATTGTCTAAATAGGTAATATTTCTTGCTTACTTACTGACAGTCGGTAAGGTTTTTAATTCCATGCCTGTGAACCACGGCGGGTCCTCTCGAAGCCTGCAGCAGTGTTTAAACTCAATAGTTGAAAGTAAAAGCTATGCCACTAGATAATGACATCAATTAAATAATTTTTATTCAGAAGTCAGAAGCAATAACTCGTATTTCGGCCTACCTCTTTTCCAGCTGTTAGATAGATGTAGATGTTCTTCCTGGGATCCGGAACGAGTTTATAGAAAACAGGTGTCTCTTCTTTAATTTCATAGATAACCTCCGGACAATTTGAAGTCAAATTCTCACCAAGAATAACCTTTTTTTTTTTTTTTTGTAAAAAAAAAGAAGAAGAAAAGAAAAATATAATTTCTATCAGGCATTTGGAAGATTAGAGTGTAAAACCTATAGCTTAATTCTCAAACCACAGTCTTCTTACCCATTATGCATGCTGGGTAAGGTATCACCTTCCTGCACCATCCCCAGTGGTCTTGGTCTTCAGTAAAGCTGGCAGTAACAAGAACAGCATATCTACAACATCACCCCAAACCAACAAACAAAAAAAGTCACTCTTCAATGTCAGATCAGCATTCTCACATGTGGAAACTTGTCCACAATTTCTGAGCACATGGACCTATCATAAGCCATGTGTGACAGTTTCATAAATATTGTGCCAAGAGTAAGCTTGAAACTAAAGGCAGCAGCTCCTTAATATACGTTTGCACGGGTAGTCGATTTTCCTACATGACGCTACCCAGTCATGCATTTTAAAGTAACACAGACAACTTAGCGGGTATAGACGAGTAGATGTGTTTACATACAAAACATAAACAAGTGTGAGTCAGCATTCAGTGGCTACAAAGTTGGACACCTGAGCTTCACTCATCTTCAGTCCACAAACATCAAGTGAACACCCATCGTGTAAAAAGCACGTTCCAGGGTGTTTGGAAAATGGCAGCTAATGAAATGGGGCAGGGGGAGTGATTCTGCCTTCAGAACTTACCTTCACATGCGTGTGTGTCTGTGCGCACGCGTGTGTGTAAGGGAGTGGCAGCAGACACTTAACAATGAAAGAGTAAACTGTAAGCATACAGAAGGAGGGATTGGACTAGGTTACAATGAAGTGGGGAAAGGAGCTCAGGGTAGGTCTTATGGAAAAGGTGACATTTCGTGATAAACCTGCAAGAGGTAAAGGAGAGGGTCATTCCATTGTCTAGATCAAACATGTTTTTAAAAGAGGCCCAGCCAGTGCAAAGGCCCTAAATGGAAGGAGGCTGGGGTGGCTTGAGTGGAGTGAGGTGGAGAGGAGTGGGTGGTGAGTAGTGAGGTCATGGGGTGGATACTATGGAGTCTTGTAGGTCTATGTAAAGATTTTGCCTTTTGCTCTAAGTGGGAGGGAGGAAGCCATAGTAGGGCTTTAATGAGAGGCGCAACATGGTAAGAAGTCAGGGTCTGAAACATGGGTCAGAAGACCAATTGGAAGAGCATTATCATAATCCCAGAGAAATATAATGGTAGTTTGGTTTTGGGTTTACATCCTGGTTTTACCCTGTAAGTATCTGTGCTACTTTGAACTAGTAACTTACTTAACATCCCTGGGCCTCAATCTCCTTGTTTCTAATGGGACTAATGATGCCTTCCTTATTATTAGTATTCTAGTCAGCTTTTTTGCCGCTGTGACTAAAAGAACCCAAGCAGCACAACAGTAGAGGAGGAAAAGTTTATTTGGGGGCTCATGGTGAGGCAGCAGGCTCCATTCCTTGGGTCTCAAGGTGAGGCAGAACATCATGGCGGAGTGTGACAGAGGGAAGAAGTTCATATGATGATCAGAAAGCAGAGAGAGACTCTTTCCAGATACAAAATATATACCCCATAGCCATGTCCCCAGTGAACTACTTCCTCCAGCCACACCCTACCTGCCTCAAGCTACCACTCAGTTAATCCTACCAGGGATTAATACACTGGTTAGGTTAAGGATATAACACAATCATTTCTCCTCCAAACCTTGCACTGTCTCACACATGAGCTTTTTGGGGACACCTCTTTTATTATAAAAGAGATTTTATAAGAGTCAAATAAGAATCATGAAAGATGCTTAGTACATCATCAATACTCAATAGATGATAATTTGTTGCCAGATTGCAGGCTCCTCTTGGATAGGGATCATGTCTTAATCATCTATCCCTTCACTTGATACATACTGTGAAAAATGAAAGTATCATCGTTCTGCCAGACAGAACACATCTGGATATATTATATATATTCGCACTTCTACCACTGTGGGTACATGGCTTGGAAAAAAAAATGGCACCTGAGATTGTTTTCAGATAAAGTTACTTTTAATGACAAAGCTACATCTATGGATCAATGCAATACCTATATGTAAGTATCCTGATGGCAACTAGGTATCTGCTAGTTGTTACAGGCTTCTTATCAGCTGGGCATGTGGAACACCTCCCTGTACTTGTTCCTGAGACTGAATTTGTCCTGTGATCAATAATTTCATTCGATCATGTGCTTAGGTCAAGCCAGTGCAACTAATCCAATGGACCACTCACCAAATTCAGTAGCAGCTCTGCAAGAGTCAATGTACCAAATATATTAAATATGACTTTAAAAAATCTCTTCCTAAACAGATACAGTTATGTCCCAAGGCAAGTAGGAAAGGTCTGTGCTTCATTTTTAAATGACTCTATAGTTGCATGATTTAATACACTAGCCACTAAGCACATATGGCTATCTAAATTAAATTAAAAATTCAACTGCTGAGTCACACTAGCCATATTCCAAGTGCTCACTAGCCACATCTGAATGGAACCATGGGGTGGACAGGCACCGACCAAGGTGTTGGCTTGCCTTCTCTGATTCATAAATCTAATACTCTGCTTGCATTCCAACAGCTAATTTGGTTCTGGAAAGTAGTTATTTAGAAGAGGAAAACTAGGAAGCCCTTTTTTTTTTTTTTTAATAAAGAAAAGATTGGTAGAATTATTCCCAAGGAAGGCTTAAAAGAGGTTGCTGCCCTGGTACCTTCAGATTCATTCCATCAAAAGCATCATTCAACAGCATAATCTATGCTCCATTCTTGCCAATAAAGGGGAAATGGAGTCTAATCAAACCTCTAGGTCTCACTCCCACTTCGCCCTAGGGATAGAATGAGTTGAAGAACAAGCTAAATGACACCATGAGGAAGCAGAAAGCCAAACTCACAGTGCGAGGTTGGTAGGATACAGAACCTGTTTTTTTAGCAATAAAACTAAGGGAGGAAGCTGCTTTGTTAAGAAACCTGGACCACCAAATATGGCTCAGACATCAATTTGAATAAAAGAATTTTAGGTACATTTTTGAGCCAATTGTGAAGATTTGTTTATATGAACTGGATGACAGATAATCCTAAGGAATTACCAATAATTTTGTCAATTATGAGAATGGGATTGATTACAGTTATCTAAGAAAGTGACCATAATTTTTTAGAGATGTGTGATGAAATACAGTGAGATAAAATAAATGACAAGAGTCTGGCATTTGCTTTAAAATAAGAAAGAAAATTTAAAAAATAATACAAAACAGCACCACTTGTCCATTTTCAGTGCAGAGGGTTGCACTGAGGGTTGTTTTTTTTGGGGGGGGGTCATTTAATTTACTCTTTTAGCATGGTTAATATAGACGGGGGTGGTTGATTTTTTTTTAACTTGATACCTTGGATATGAGGCACCAGCATGCTTCTAGTACCCTGAATTAGAGCAGGGAAACATTTCTTTCTCACTTTGGTTTTTAAGTTACCCACCGGTTTCCTGAACAAACTATTTGGCAAGACCTGCACCGAAGCCTGTCCTGCTAACTACAGAAGCAGTACACTGTCACACGTGGTATAAGTGGGACCCTTCTGGAAGGCAATCTGGCATTGTGTGTCAAAATTATAAAGCACGTTGCCTTGGACCCTGCAATCCCTCATATATGCGAAATCTCATATGTTCATTGCAGAATCATGTGTTAGAAACAAGACTGAAACTATCTAAATGTCCAGCAACTGGGAATTGGCTAAGTAAACTGTAAACTATAAACAGTGGACTACCATTCATCTGTCAAAATAATTAGAAGGTTCTTTATGTAAAATATATTATGTTTAACATATTAGATATGCATATATGTAAATACAAATAGATATATACACACATATATTGTATGTGTGTTTAACATGTTTCATAAAAGAGGGGAAGGGGAAAGAATCTCTTCTCCTTTTTGCTTGTAGACATCACCTCTCCCTGAAAAGGTACCCATGAAACTACCATCACTGGTCACCTTGGAAGTTAGGAGCAAGTGACTTTCACTGTATACTTTCTATTGCTTTTGACTTTTGAACAATGTCAATGTCTCACCTTAAGAAATAAAAACATAAAATTTCAATTAAAAAAAAAACGTTCGAGGGTGAGTGGGTCAAATTGCTTTTCTTTTTGCTAGATTATGCTAAGAATGATCTTCATCACTCTGGGGACAGGACAAGAGGAAATTTTCATCTTCGTCCCAAAGGTCTAAAAGGTGCTAACAGGAAAGGTGGGGGCCGTGCTGCCAGGGACAGGTCAGGCTTCTGTTAGCATCATCTCCCACCCAGCCCAGCCCAGCCCAGCCCAGGGCACCAATGGAACACTTGGACTTTCTAACTGTAAGATTCACGAGCACATCCACAGAGAGAAGGAAGCCAAGACTGTTGAACAAGGGAGACATTCCTCCGTTAGCCTGGTTTAGCCACGGCCTCGGAAAAAGAATGATCAGTAAAGTGGTACAGGCAGGAACCGTGAGTCACAGGAACCTAAAATGGGTTGGATTTTGCATAAGAGAAAGCTCATCCAATCCACACAGACTCCCCAGGCACGATGTGGATTTTTATTTATTGCTTGCAGCACACGACCTTAATATAGATCTAATCTGAAGTCACTCTGAGCCTCCTCCATATATATTCTTACATCCTCCTTCGTCCTTCAAACATCACCTCCTCTGAGAAGCTTTCCCTGATCGCCTCTCTACAACAGTGCCCTGTTGTCACTCACTTGCCATCAGGCTGTACCTTCTGAGCATTGATCTCTATCTGAAATGACTTATCACTAGATAATTAATTGACTTGTTTTCCATCTTTTTCTCCCCCCACCCAGGAGAGTGGGGGGCCCTGTCTATTCTACTCACCTTTGTACCCTCCATACCCAGGACAGTGCCTGGCATGGAAAAGATGCCCAATAAATATTTATTCAATGAGAAGCTACTCTATTAGCATTCAAGATTTTATAAGGCTTTTCACATTCTTTCAGCCAAAGCCTGTGTAGAAAACAAATTTTCCCCAATGGAGAATTTCAGTTCATGTCAACATATTGTTTCTGTTGACATCTTCCTGAAGCCTCATGGTAGGCTATTAACTAGCCCTGGGATTTTTGTTGCATACAAAAATCTCCCAAGGATGCTGCTGAAATTAAGTGGAAACTTCCACACCAGGCAGTGGCAGGACAGCTCAGCACCACTCATGGGAAGGTGAGGAAGACAAGCAGGGAGAAAAATTAAACAAAAGACTGCTTCTTTCTTCCTTTAGGATTTCCATGAGATGAGAATGCCTTGGGTGTTTGGAAAGCTAAAACATTTTAGGCCAAATTTCTTCTCCTGTGCCTCATTTTGTGAAGCTAATCAGTCGAAGGGCAAACAAACCCATTCTCTCATTTAATTATTTATTTATTTTACCATACAATAAATTTCTAAGAAATGCTGGGAAGGAGCAAGCACGCCCATGCACGCTCACGCACATGTACACTCACACATGTGCACACACTGGAAAAAGCAAGATGATTATCTAATAATGTTCAATGTGTCTTAGTTGTTTAGGAATAATAACGATAAAATATAAAGATTAAAGCAAAATTCTCTTTTGTCTCCATCTACTTATTTCAACCTAAGTAGTAAAGTAAGAGAAGCACTCAGCTTGAACCCCAAGGAATAGGTTTGTGGGCTACATGGGAGAAACTCTTGTTGCACTTTGGAGCACCCCTGCTCCAAATGGAGTGGGGGTGAAGTTGAAATAAGCTTCCTAGGGCATTCTAAACGGCCAGCCATCATCTCCCCTCTTGGCCACCCCCACTTCCAATTCCAGGTCCTGTCCTGGTGCCCCAAGGTCTTGTTTTCCTTATGTTTACATCTTGTGGGAGTATAAACAGAGCTTTCCCTTATAAAATATTCTATTTTTGTATTTTCTATTATTTGAAAACTTTAATAAACTAGCATCAAGGTAGATTCTTCAGGTATTTCAAAGTTTGACTTTGGGAAGAACTTTCTTGGAACTGGTTAATTTTTTTTTTTTCTATTGGTTCTTTTCAGTCATCCGTGACAGTAGAGTCCACTTTGATATGATCATACAAGCATGGACTATATCTTCTTCTAATTAGGACTCCAGTCTTGTGGATGTAGGAACTGGTTAAATTTTACTCCATGGTTTGGAAAAATGAAATCCACTTGTGGAAGTTGAGTTTTGAGGACCACACAGGTAGCCAGCCCTGACTGTACAAACGCCTCTGCTAGATGTGGTAACATGGCAGGACCCAGCTTCCTGCAGCCTAGACCCTGTTTCAATAGCAAGGACCCTGGGGACACAACAGTCTCTTTTCTCTGGGGCCAATCAAATATCAACTTGAACACAGAAGTCCTAGCTGTCCTCCAAACAAGCCCACTGGGGAAAGCGGAGGTCCTAATGGGAGAGCAGAGCCTCCCAGGAGCCACCTGCAGCCCTGAGGGTTAGTACTCAACTGCCAGAAGGCTGTCCCCAAATAAAACTAAGACCACAGAGCCATGGCCCGGCTTCTCAGGAAACCTCAAACACCTGCATCTTGGGATTAGTCCAGATACCCCAGAATTAGAAAAAAAAAAAAAAAGAAATGTTTAAAAGCAGTTCCAGAAACTCCACCAAGCTCTACAGATTACATTTTAACTGTTAAAGCTGTTGAGTTGGGGGAAGACAAGCTTGAACTGTGGGCAGACTGTATCAGTTCAATTCACCTTGGGCAAACTACCAACCTCCCTAAGTCTCAGTTTTTCCATTTAAAAACTGGGGCTGGTCACAGTACTGACTGGTAAGGAGAACCAAGTTGACCCATGTAGTGGCTGGTTGTAATGCCTAGCACAGAGTAAAAGCTCAAAAACATTAGGTTTTATTATTCCTCACTGGCCGCCTGCTTATCTTTTATGCTTACAAGAAAGGTTAATGGGCATGAATAAAGTTACAAATTTCCGATTTCATGCATATTCCCTTATTACTTATTTTACCACCTGGAAAAGCTCAATGTATTCCATTCTGCCCTTGAGATAAGGACAATATTCTCTATGCAACAGAATCCAGCCCAAAGGAATCCAAACCACACAACAGGCAGTAACCCCAACCTGGAGAAAGACAGCTATGTGTTTCTAGAATGGAGTACCCTGAATTCCCAAACACTGTGTATTCCCAAAGGCTGAGTCCAGACTGGCCATACGTTTCAGCTGATTTCACCAGAGAAGCTGACAACTGAAAGAATTATTGCATGCAACCATCTTCAGACAGGAAGTAAAATGGGGAAGTGACAAGGGAGCTGGTAGTGGGGGTAGCGATGGACCTAACTGGCCTGGTGACCCTGAGGTTCACCTGCTGATATAGGGGGCAGGGCCCTTAAGTTCTAAATTCCTTCAATTTCTCTAAAACCTTTTAAAGGGATTTAGGAAACAAGGCAGGAGAGCAGTGAAGGCATTAGCATACCATGAAGTCTTTAGCTTTTCCATGGATCATCACTAACATCTTACCTTTGCAGGTGGTGCCATCTCCCTTGGAAAAAGCGCGTCTTTAAAGACACTTCAAAAGTGCTCCAGCATCTCAGCTGAAGTTCAAAATGATGTTTCCACATAATAGAACATGATACAGCTATTTAAAAATACTGTTTACAAAGGGTTTGCAGTAGCATTTTAATATAAGCTTCTTCCCTCATTAACTGAAGAAAAGAAGGATGCAAAATTGGATAGAGTCTGACCTCAACTATGTAAAAAAAGAATCCAAAATGCTGACAGCGGTTGCCTCTACATGACGCAATTAAGGATAATTTTTTCTTTGCCTTCCTCTCATCCCCTGCTACTCTGCAACTTTCTACGTGAGCATACAGTACTTTCGTAGGAGGAAAAATTATTTAAATAACGTGAGGTTTAAAATGGCACCGAATTTTTTATATTAAAACTCCATGAGGTTTGCAGAGATTGAAGATTTGGGTTTTTATTGGTGGTGGCTGGTGCTGCTGCTTCCTGCCTCTCCTCCAGCCAGGCATATACCACAGTGCCTGGTGTAAGTCAGAATGCCATTGACTCTTGATCACTCTGAAACTGATGAGTCAGGCTGTGGGTGATCCAAGCCCTCTTTCTTCTCCTCCTCCCACTGTCTGCGCTGGGCTGCGTTTTGTTTTCTACCGCTCATTAGTACCTCCACGCTCTGGCTTGGAAGCCAAGCTTGTGTCTATCAAGGCTCGTCTTTTCTAACAGTTCTGGTGACAAGTCTGGCAAGGGAGAAGCGCACAGCTTCTGAATGAAGGGATTTGGGGATTATCTGTGGCTTTCGAATCATCTGCACAATCCCAGGCCTTTGGGTCTCTGGGTAATTTCAGGGGTTGCATCCAAGAATCTGGACATAGGATACAGGAGGGAGTCTTGGGAATTACCGGGCTGTCCTGGGGATCCTGAAGGGCCAAGCCAGCTCAAATTTATCACTGGCAACCTCCTCCTGAGGGGCAGAAGAGAAGGGAACCGTCCTGAGAGAAACTCTCTTGGGGGGATGTGTTAATTCCCAAGAAGGAACCCCTCCAGTGAGGAGGTCCCTCCGTCACATGGTCTGCCTTCTAGTCTGGCTGGAAGTCTAGTCTCCCTGTGCCTCTAGGAACCCTGACCCACCCCAGGAGCATCAGGATCCATGTCCACATGCTTCCTAATTGCCCCCAGACCCTTCAGAGAGATATGGCCAGGGCTTTGGGCAGAGATTGCAAAGTCTGTGTGGCATAGGGGATATCAGTGCAGTCTCTGTAGTCCACACAGCTTCAAATCTCCACTCTGCCTCATGTGACCTGGGCCAATCGCTCAATGTCTCTGGGCCTTGACTCCTTCATCTGCAAAATGGGAATATCTGACCTACCTCATAGGGTTGTAGAGCAGACCGAATTGTCAACAGATGTGGAGTGACTTGACCTATGGGAAGTGCTGTGTAAATGTCAGTCCCAAAACAAACAAGAGCCAACCTGCCCTTGTTATGTGAACCCTGGAAACAAGGCTACAAATGTGGCCAGGCAGATCCCAAGGCCACTGAGACTTCCTTCGCCAGCTGAATGCTGCAGTTCAGTCCCACCCTCTGGTGGCACGACACGACTACAGAGTGGCCAGCTGCACATGGCCAGAGGGGTGAACAGACAGGACAGGAGAAACCAGGCCATCCCACGGGGGAACTATTTATAGCCCAGTGTTCCTTCACCTCCACTTCACCATGTAACAGTTTGGCTGGCTCAGCTTGGGGGAAACTGTGTTCTTGTCAAAACACGCGTCAAAAATATCCCAAATCTGAAGACATAATTGGTGAGGAGGCCCAGGAAGGATTGATGGAAACTTCTTCTGCCAGGCTAATGGGCCCGATCTGCCTGACCAGGTGAGTGTGGCTCCAGACATCAGGGACAAGCGCAGGATGACTGATTGGTATTCACCTTTCCCCAGGGAACAAAGCCAACCCAACGGCAAAGATGATCAATGTATATTTTAAAAGAATGTGTATACAAACAAACTCCCTCCCATATGTTACTGGGTCTCCTCCAAAGGAAACAGATTAAATCAAATGCCTACCAGGCACTCGGCACTGTCTCAGGCTGTGGGAATCCATGGCCCTTTCTCAGGAAGCTTAAATGCAAGTTGGGAAGGCAAGATAAACACGAGAGGAAAGGTTGGGTATCAAAGCAAGATATACGTAATGAGCCAGAAGAAGAGTGGTGCCTATCATGGGTCTTTCAGGAGAGGAGAGAAAACTCACTCCAAGCTTAGACATCATCAAAGGGAAGGAGATGGGGTTTGAACCCCACCAAAACAGAAATACAGAAATAGAGGAACAGAAAGAAAGCATTCCAGGCTGCGGGTAGTGTGATCAAAAGTGTGGCAACAGGACTACATGAATCACATTTGGAGAACAGCAAATAAACAAGTTTGGCTAGAGCAGGGGATACATGTGCAGAAGACAGAGTCGGAGACTACCAAAAAAAAAAAAAAAAAAAAAAAGAAAAGAAAAAGAATGGGTTTTTCTAGGTGTCTAGTATAATCTTATTTTACAGATGAGGGAAATGGAGGCCCAGCAGGGTTAAGTGATTCACATAAAGTCACACAGCTAGTTAACAGTGGGAGATGTGCTGGGAAAACAGATCTGTCAGTATTCAATTAAGAATCTGAGCTGAGAGTCAGTTGATAGACTGCAGAGAGGCCAAGGAAATATCATCACTCTAGAGTGACCAAAACAGCATAATTTCCAACCATGAATGCTGTTGGAGGCCGTGGGAGGTGCTCAATGAGGGCTTGCTGATAACATTGATAAGTGATCACTGGATAATTTCAGAGAAGTCCTCCAGTATCTCTGATTTGATCCTCTCCTCAAAATCTCGACTTGACCGGGGTGTATCAGTGGGAAAAAAAAAAAAGCCAAAAAAACATAGTCCTTCCACATGAAAGTCAAGGGAAGTCTCAAAGGATTTCAGCTCTCTAACCTCTCTGCAGAGCCTGGTGCAAAGGGCAGAAAACAAACCCCCTCTGTGGGTGGCGAGTGGGCTGGAAGGAAGGAACACCTGTTTTTTCTTCTTTCAAGCCCTGTAATCTCTCTTCTCTTTGAAGTTGTGAGAAATCAGGTGCTTTGTTCATTTCCAATGTAAAGGAGACGGGACTGAAAGGTTAAATGTCTCAGGAAGGTGACTCAGGGATGGGGACCGGCAGAACCCAGTCACCTCACCCAGCAGCACAGGAGTAAGGAAGAGAAACTGGCTGGTTCTTGTAGTTCAAGGTGGCTGGTGCTTCATGACATGCTGGGGGGCAGGAAGGAAGGGGTCACGACATGCACATTTCCAGAATTTCCCCCAGGCCATTTCTAGGGTTCTCCAGGGGTTGACCAAACAACTGGTTGATATGGTCTCAAGTTCTAACTCAGGAGCATACATAAGAAATACAAAATGCAAACAACCACCACCCCGCAAAAATGGATCGCTATTAAAATCAGACATTTCAAGGAGGTACAGAAAACCAACCTTCAGTAACTGGCCATCTCCAGTCCCCAAGAATAAAATAGTCCTGTTCATCACCACGGTGCCATAAACAGAGGTCAGGTCGGAATGGATCAAGGTGGATGATGCAATTGGCTGAACTCTTTCAGGTTTATCCCCTTTTTTCTGAACACATATACAAACGCACAAAGAGAGAGAGAGAGAGAAAAAAAAATTGCTTTTAATAGTAATACTTCTCATTATACAAACAAAATTTCATGCATGACCTCTTAGGAAGATCCCCACTCTGGACTCCAAATACATTTTCCCCAACAAGATCCCCAAGAGCAGCTGTCATCCCCTTTATAGGTGAAATCACCATGCTTGCCCAACCCACAGACGGCGATTTGTTTACTATGTATTAACATGTATTGATCGCCAGCAGCGAGCTAGCCATCCATTTAACACTCGCCCAGCTGATGTATGAAGCCGAGTTCTACTTTATTGCCAAAAGAGAGCCCACTGCTGAATCGGGAGGGAGACCATCCTACACTTGGCTGTTTGCAGTAGCCAGCCGCAATTCATTTTAGCTAGGCATTGGCTTCCGTGACGTTAAACACAAACATTTCCCAAGATGCGACTCAGAGGATCCTATTGGGTGGGATGGCAGAGAGGAGGGATTTTGGATGGACAAGAAAAGTGCTCTGTGAAGCCCAAAGCCAAGGTAACCAATTCAGAGGGCAAAGAGGCCAAGATGCCACCATGGACGATGGGCGAGACACAACCACAGGGCTTAAGAGGAACCCCAGTAATAGGGCTGGACCCGGAGCTGATGCTTTTAAAGAGGAAACGAAAAAGCCTAACTCCTAACCCGAAAGCATTTAAATTGTCTGAGGCTTTGAGCGCATGTAATCACATGCTTGCTCCTGATCATTAAATAAAGCCCCTCTTTAAACCCAGAGCAGAGAGAGTGCTCGACCAAAATGTCTTTTTCCTTTTTGTTTAAAAGGAATGAAGTGCCTCATGCTGCTTCCTGCCTTCAACGACAGGAAACTGAGTTTGTTACACAAATCTCTGGAAGATAGGGAGCTAGAAACAGCCAGTGCCGTCTGTAGCTACTGAACACAGTGTGATAGCACACTTTATCTGCCAGAGCTGGGTTCCCAACTGCACGAAGGTTTTCAAAGGCACATTTCTGTTTCAGCCAATGAAGAGCCTGCAAACTTGAGCTCAGCAGACCAGCAACTCCTGAAATGGCCCTGTTTGGGGAGCAGGGAGGTAGGTGGGCAGGGGTAGACTAAGTCTTATTAACTTCATTATATTATTGCCGACAGTGTTTATGTCTTTCAATTTATGTCTTATTAAATATTCATTATTTTTAAACCTACCAAGTTTCATTACCATCTAAACTAAATGGATTCATGGACTAAATTGATTTCTGAAGTCTTTTAAGTGCTGTCGTTATTTCTTTGTTGAAGTTGCGCTGTGAGGAATAGATAAGCTAGCCGGGATCTCTCCAATGCCCTGATCACTTTTCAAGGAAAAGATGTCATAACCTTAGAGAAAGTGGCTTATTTGCATAAAATATTCTATAGCGAATTCAGTTTAAGAAGATTTTTGGAAAAGCCCATTAGAGATTTTTTTCTCTCCCTGTTAACAGATAGCACTTTTTCAAGCTGCAGGAAAGATGAGGAACTGTCCTGTTAAAATTAAAGTGAAGGGAAAAAAAAAAAAATCTCTGTGGGTCTAAGGATTGGAACAATAGGTCACTGTTTAGATAAGGAAGCCTCGTGACTATGAGCAGAAGAAGAAAAATCAGATGACCTTTACATTAAAAAAATAAAACCACATCACACATCTTGCTTTAAAAGAAAACCAGAATTGTTCAAATGTAAGATCCGCTGACCACTGCTATTATTTTTATTAAATATTTGAGTATCGCACAGAGGCTAACTCAGTGAATTGGGCTTCTAGAATGTCTGGGTTTCCAGAATGTTCCACTGTCTTTGACTGGGGCACTCCATTCCCTGTCATCTCATAACACACAGAGTAGAGCCTGTGGCTTCTGGATTGTTCATAAGGACCAACTGGGACACTGCACTCAAGTGTTTGTACTCTGGTATACAGTAGATGCTTCATAACATACCTACTCTAGTTAGCAAGAATAATGATGTCATGGGTGGCCTTTGCTAAGGTGGCATGGGCATCCTGTTTGTGAAAGGCTGGCTTCAAATGACAGAGGCATCTCAAAAACTGATGGGGGACAAGGAAAAAAAATGGCTCCAAATTGCCATCACCCCTGTTCTATTGTCCTTCCCTGACTTCTGACTGGTTCTCAGCAATTGTATTTTTTCAAATTAAGTCCTAGATCAATAGCATAGGTTATGGAGTACAATCATTAAATCCATGTTCCCAAACTTGAGAGGCTAATGATATAGAAAACCTCCTGGGAATCGTTTGCATTTGAGTGTGGTTCATATTTATGGGTGATAGGCAATGACCTAACCCTGTTGGGAGTTGTTTTTCTCAACTGTCTGATAAGGCTAATGGGCCTGATTGGTAGGGTACTTATGAAAAAGAGGAAATAAATGATAGAAGTCATAATACTCTCAATAAGACCAACTAACATGTATCAATACTTTCTTGGTGCCACTCCTTGTATTGTGTTTTATCATCTTACCCAGTAGGGGCAGTATATGTAGTGTGCCAGATGGCCTGGGTTTGAATCCTGGCTCTGTTCCTTTCTAGATAAGTAATTCATGCTCATTAGTTAACCTCTCTGTCACTCGGTTTCCTCCTTTGTACAATAGGAGTGATGATAATAGCATCCATTTGTTTTGCGCACCAAAGGAGTAAAGTTCAGAAGGGTGTCTGGCACATGGCAACACACAATCCATACTTGCTATCATTTCCTTATTTAAAAAACACAAACACCGTGGCCGTTATTCCCACCTTCATTGCCGAAAGAACCCTAATTTTGTTTAGACAGTAATAAACCTAAGCATGTCAGAAATCAAGCCAAATGGCAACTCCATTTTCTATTGTCAGATACTTGCTTTCCTACCCCTCAGAGCTAAGTGTGGCCAGTTCTGGTGTCCTAGTTCTGGGCTGTGAGGTGTAAGATGTCCACAGGAGGGACTTTTGGGAATAAGTTACTTTCTCCATAGGAGAAGGCTGTTGAGGAGAGCCTAAGTGCCATCTTATCTCACTTCCTCCCCTGGAATACAGTAGCTCCAGGCAATCACGTGCAGACTGGTGGCAGCCATTTTGCTTCCATGAAATTCAAGATGGCAGATGAAATTAACAGGCTAAGCCTGGTGAAGGGGAAAGACAAGAGACCCTAGGTTCTTGAGGACACCACTGTGCCACAGACCTCCAACCTTTAAACTTTTTGTAAGTTAACAACAGGTACATGTTTAAACCACTGATGACTGTGTTTTCTGTTACCTGGAACCAAAAGCAAGAGTCACTGTCTAAGAAATGAGAATCATGACTTGTTGGACCAGACACTAGGCCAGCCTGGAGGACCATCGCCACCGTGGGGATTTTGTAGCCAATTATAAGAGAGCCTGGGAGGAAATAGGAAAGAGGAGGCTTGGGCCTCATGAAAACCCAAGGGACAGCTCTGGCTGAATGGAAATGGATTCTTTTGTGCTGGAAACACACAGAAATGGACAGGTCTCCGTGAATGGAGAAAGGAGCCCTCTGAATGGCTTTCTTATGCTCATTTCAGCAAATGAAAACAAAAGAGAGACAGGCTCCAGAGAAGCCTTCTCACAAAAATGAAGTTAATACCTAGGGAGCCACACAGAAAAAGGGGGGAAATAGTGCAGCCGGCCCCCTGTGTCCAGAAATTATTCTTACTCTTTTTTTTTTTCTAGCCTATTTTCTATCTTGCCCCTCTCTCCCCTTAGGGCATAATGGCTAATGTTGCTCTCAGCCTATTCTGTCTAGTTTATTATGTGTAATTTATTTCTGAATCCCAGCCTCTGCTTGTTCGTCTGTGTGTAACAAGGTTAATGCCGTGTAATGATGCTTTTGCCAGTTCTGCCTTTCATGACAAAATCCAATCTTGATTTAGCTCTAAACCTTGTCTCCCCTTTGGGCTTTCTTGGTTCCCTCAGAGTTGTCATTCTGCCTCGCCTTCCTGCCATGTCTAACCATAAAGGCACGCCTACACTTAGTCCGCTCTGAGGGAAAACTTTTCTCAGCCAGAGGAAAAGAACTATCTTGTCTCTAGTGATGTTTGGGCTGAAGGAGTGGGAGTTCTGGGTCACCAAGACTACACACCAAGGAGTGTGCTGGTGCACGTGTATGCACACACACCTGTGTGTACTCACATGTGTGCATGCATGTACCTGTGTACACACATGTGTGCCTTGTGTGCATGCCCACATGTGTGTGTACACACATCTGTGCATATGTGTATGCATGTGTATATATTGTGTGTGCATATGTGAAAGTATGCATACGTATGCATGTGTATACTTGTGTGTACACGTGAGCGTGTAAGTGTGCATGTGTATGTATGCATACATCTGTACATGTGTACTTGTGTGCATGCGTGTTCATGTGTGTAAGTATGCACGTATGTGTGTACATATGTGTGAGTGCCTGTGTGTTGTGTGTGTGCACGTGTACATGTGTACGCATGTGCGTGTGCACGTGTGTGTACACAGGGAGCAGTGATTGTGTCATGAGGACAGCTTGACCTTCCTGCAGCTCCTTTGCACTATTTTCCATTGACAATAACACTCTCCTGTTGTGCACTGCACAACTCTAGAGGGCACCAGTTGCATACTCAATGTTTACTCAAACATTGAGCAACGCTGCAGCCCTGCTCCATCGTGTGACAGATGGACAGACTCGGGAGGTGCAGGTCAGGTGTTCACAGCCACACTGCTGCTCTTGTGGCAATGCCCAAAGAAAATGTGCAAAACGCAGGGCCTCTGTGTCAGGAGCCCCGCGAGAGGCAGGCATTTTACCTCCCGAGGTGTTAAAAGGACTGGTGTATGTTGGTTTTTCCTTATAAGGACAAGGGCAAATACCAACTGGGTTCTTATTAATTTCTTACACATTGATAAAATGCTTCTCTTGGGCAGCTAATTCTGCTCTGTTCCCATGGGACGCACATGTTTTTTTTAAGCGTTTCTCCATTGTTTGCTATTCCTGACTCACACAGGGGTCCATCTGCAGTAAGGAAAACCCTGACAAAGCCCTGCACCCAAGTTCTGGCCCCTGCTCTGGCTCTTATAGGCTGCTCAATATGGGCCAGTGAAGTCCCCAAATGAACCTCAGTGACCACATCTGTAAAACGGATTGGTAGTATCACATGCCCTGCCTGTCCACATTATTGCGAGGCCCAAATGAAATCCTGTGTGTGAGAATAATTAGCAAATGACCTTCCTCAATCCAGGGAAACCGAAGGAACAATTATTCACCCGAGTTAGTGACTTGATTAGCCATTAAGACTCCTGTTGCTTTCTCTATTCTTCTGGAGTACACAACATTGATCGGGTTCTGACTAAGTTTATGGCATCTCTCTGCTCCTCTGTGGGATGAATTTACATGGGGGACTCAAATGATCAAAAGAAAACGTTCAAAGTTTGCAGGAGGGACGAGGCAAGGACAGCAGTTCAGGGACACCCTGGGCAGCCCTACCAGGCAGCAGAGTGCTGCAGGTTGCGTTTCTCACCCTCCCACCTGCTCCTGCACCCCCTCCTCCCCCCAGGGCTCCAGTGACCTCCTGCCTGCCAGTCCCACGCACCCTTGAAGTAACCATCCAGGATTCGTATCCTTCCTCCTCCTTGCTTCATACCCCACATCTAAATCTCCCTCCCCTCCCTACAGTTAATTTCAATTAAAAGACAACTTGAGAGGCTGGGGTTATGGCTCAGCGGTAGTGCCAGGCGCTAGGTTTGATCCTCAGCACCACGTAAAAATAAACAAATAAAATAAAGGTATTGTGAAGCAGGACCCTGGCCACAAAATGCCAATAGGGCCCCCAGCATTTTGGCTACCCAAAGCCCCTCCCCGACCTTTCCTAATAGCCATGTCATGGTGCCCTGGTGAGAACCACTGGGATCCATGACATGGCTTCTGTGTTGCTGAAAAAATAGTTGTCCAGACTCATCTCCCCACCAGCGCTGCTCCTCTCTTCCATCACTCCCCCTGTCCAGTATGTGAAAAACCTTGGCCAAATTTCCCAGCAATCTCAGGGGCTCTGGCCAGCCCACGCCTCCATCACCCTCCTGAGGATCTACAGCAGAGCCTCCTGGCCTCTCCCTCACAGCCCCCATCTATTCGCCATCCAGTAGCAGGGTGATCTGTTAAAACAGAAAATCACTCGTGTGGCTCCCTTGCCGGGACTCCTTCCCTGTCTTCCCAGCACTCTTTGAATTAAACGTATATTCCTCCCCAGGCCCTACCCAGCTGCTCCCCCACCACTTCTTCAAACTCATTCTTTGCCACTCTTCTCCTCCTTCATCTGTTTCGGGTCCCATGGTGGCTTTCTTTCAGAAGCATGTGTCTTCAACATATTACCGAGTTTCTGCTTCAGGGCCTTTAAACCTCCTCCTCCCATCCCGCCTCCCCTTCACTCCCTCACAGGCTGTTTTCCCACCAACCTTTCAGATTTCAAGTTAATCTTCCCCTACTCGTGGATGTCGAGCATTGCTCTCCCCGTCCCTACGCCAATTGCTTATTCTGAGCCATTGCACTCCACTTATTTCCTTCAAAATACTTATTATATTTACAGTTTTAAATTTTTAATTTAGTATCCATTTTTCCAATGAACTGTAAGGTCTACGAGAGTATCTTACTCTATACTCTGAATGTGGCATACACCAGCCTCTGGCATGCAGTAGGTTGTCAATAAATGTTTACTGAATGAATAAAAAAATACATGGATCAATGTTTGAATACTTTCAGTCAATATCTCATCAGGCAATAGGGGATGTTGCTAAGTAAGCCTAATCATTATAGAGTTCTTTAATTAAGCCAAAATTTGTCCCTTGTAAACACTGGGCCTTGGATCTGCCTTGGGGAGCAAAAGAGAGCTGCCCCACACCTGTTACCATGTATCCTGGCCTTCTCTATATTTTCTTTCTTTTTTTTTTTTTTAAGAAGTTGTGTTTTTTTAAAAAAGTATTCTTTAGTTGTCATTGGGCCTTTATTACATTTATTGATATGTGGTGCTGAGAATCGAACCCAGTGCCTCACACATGCTAGGCAAGCACTCTACCACTGAGCCAAACCCTAGCACCTTCTCTGTATTTTCTATAGTTCATCTATAGTTCATCAACAGCTGGTAAGAGTTTCAGCATCTGTCTCCTTCTCTGTCCATAGACAGCCTACAGACACAGTAGACTTAAAAATATGGGCCTAAGGAGTAAACAAAGCACTTGACATGTGCTCTGACCAAAGCAAAGAATAATAGGACTGTTCTTTCCCATGATTAGAATAGTAATTGTATGAACATGGCCTAGCATTGTTTTAACTCCTTAAAATAAAAATTGCTCATGATAGCATGGAAGAGTAGGAAAAAAAGCAAGAGATTTAGAATACACAATATGTGGGTTCAAGCTCCCGCTTCATCAGATAGTCATGCAGTCTCTCAGAGTTTTCTCTGTCTGTCTGTCCATCTGTCCATCCATCCATTATTCATGGAGCGCTTGCTGTTGGCCAAGTGCTTGATCTATAAAATACCATGGGAATAAATCCTCTCTTGTCAGAATAAGCCAAGTGGGTTCTGAAACAAAACAAGACACTTTGCATTGCACGTCATGGTTTCTGAACACTTGATAGTTGGGAGGAATGGTTCAAGCAAGGGTGCCATCATTTACACAGTTTAGGGGCAGAATTCAGGATGAGAAGAAAACAATTGGGGGCCTGGGTTGTGGCTCAGTGGTATGGTGCTTGCCTAGCATGTATGAGGCATTGGGTTCGATTCTCAGCACCGGATATTTAAAAAAAAAAAAAAAAAGTTAAATAAAGATCCATGGACAACATAAAAAATATTTTCAAGGAAATTTTTATTTTAGCAAGCTCTAACTGAAATGTAGCATCTCCTTTAATTCTGGATTCAGGCCACAGAAGTATTAACTAAACCTGTGACTTTGTCACCAAAAGAAATCAGATATTTTCATATCGCTTTCTAGTTGCTGTAGATATCTCAAAATATCTTTCAAGTTCATCTCTACTTTGAAATTAGGATAGTTACTGCAGCTAGATCTTGCTGGTGCATGTGTTAAGACACATTAACTATATCTCAAATTTTCAAAAAGAATTATGTATCTGCATATGAATATAATTGGTTTATGTTGCGATCATTTAAAAAAAATTTTTATGCATTGAAAACATTCTGAAAAAGGCTCTATGGGCCTCCTCAGAGGACAAAACCTCCAGAGCTAGGAAGAGAAGCACCCGAAGCCCAAGACTCTGACGCTAGATGACACCCACTGCTACCAGCTGCTCTGGGTGACCCCCTCCTCTTGCCTCAGAGAAGCAAGGGTCAGCACTTGGAGTCCAATTTTTAAAAGGGGTCACCAATGGAGAAAGGAGCCTAAGGAGGACGCCAAGGAGCAATGATCAGGAACAGCTGGTGTGTGAGACAATGTGCTTCTTCAACCCGGCTGGGGGAGGAGGAGGAGGACAGGAATCCCGCCTCACTGGTAGGGGAGCCACCAGGAAATCTCCTTCCTGGCTTCTACTCTTCCTATAAACACAGCTCCAGGGCTGGAGCCTCCTGGGAGCGCTCACCTCACAGTTCTGTAATCACTGCCTTTTGCAGTAGATGATGAGCACTTTCTTCCCAGTTCTGTGATCATTTGCTCCTCAGCATGTGTGTTAGGCTATGGATGCCTGGAAGATGAGCTGACCTAGCCACTCCCCTTGCTGTGGTCTGAATGGGACCCCAAAACCCATGTGTTGGAAATGTAACGTTAATGGCATCTGATGGCAGGAACTTCGGGAGGTAATTAGGTTTGGACGAGTTTGTGAGGGTAGGGCCCCCACCACGGCCTTACTGCATGCTTGCTCCGTCTCCCTGTGTCATGCACTCTGCCCTGCTGTGGGTACAGCAGGAAAGCCCTTGCCAGGTGCCAAGCAGATGCCGTACCATGCTCCTGGACTACTCGCCTCGAGAACCAACAGCCAAATTAGCATGCATTCTTTATAAATTACTTGGTTTCAGGTTTTTCTTTTTCCCCCCATAGCAACAGAAACCACACTAAGATAGCACTCAAGGTACATATAACTCAAATGGAGCTGTGTGCGCCCCCAACAGAGCCTGATACACTCTAGGCTTTAGGGAGCAGATCCCCCCGGCCCCCCATGCCCATGTCCATGGCCAACTTCTAAATTAGAAGTTCTTCCTGGACGTCCCAAAGGTACCAATCAACAATTAAACTCCCCTTCTCATGTGTCACCAACACTTCTCAACACTGCCTTAAAAAGCGATTTCACTTCTTCCCTCCTCTCCACCCACGCGGCCATCCTGGGTCAGGTGTTCGATATCCCCCCATTGGATTATGGCAAATAAACAGAACCCATCTGTGTCCCTGTATATTAGGACTCTGTCACCACTCTTGACCAAAGTGACATTATTTCTTGCCTGGACTACGGCAAAGAGCCTTCTGCGGGCTCCCCTGCTTCCTGTGCAGCCCGTCTCTCATCCATTCCCCACAGGGCAGCCATTACTTAGGAACTCAAATCCAATCATTTCGCTTCCCTTCAAAGGCTCTCCTATGCTTTGAGAATAAAATCTAATCTTCTTCCCACAGCCTAAGGGGCCTGCAGGACCCTGCTACCATTTCCTTCTCCTGGGCCGTCCCCTAGTTCTCTCCATTCACTTTCTCCCTGTTCACAACCACGTGGACCTTTTGCTCTTCAGACTGACCAAGTTGTCCCTGGAACCTGTCCTTGGTCACTCCAGCTCTCCAAGGGGAAGCCTGCCACTGTCCATTCTCATCTTCCTGGAGTCCACTTGACGTCCTTAGAGAGCACTGTTCCCAACACCCCACTCAAATAGCTCTTTCATCACCTGCTTAGTGACACGCCTCAAGTTTCCTTCTTTGTAAAACATTAGTAACAATGTTTCCCCACTTGGAAAGTGATGATGAGAATTAAATGAGTTAGAATTGGGAAAGTATGTAAGTATATAGTATGTAAATATATATCTAGTATATTATAAATTTCAGCTCTCTTTATATGAATATCTATTTATCTGCTACATGCATATTGTTTGCCCTATTTCCTGCTGATGTAAATATTTCCACACTCTGCTGGCCACAGAATAGAAACTTGAGAGATTATTTGTTTCACCCAATGACTGTCCTTCAAATCAGCTGCTTTGCCTCTAGTCTCACCTCATCCACTTTTGAGTTTTCTTTCTAGAACACTCTCCGATTGTGTACACTAATGACCCTGCTGTTATCCTCCAGTGGCTACAGCTAGGATTTTCACATCCTGCTCAGCAGAAGTTCCTTTGAGACGCTTCAAGGACAGGCATGAGCCTGTGGGCCAAGCTGTAGGGTCTGGGAACCTTTCAATGACCTGCTTCACTAAGAGCCCCCAGCACTTGTAACAGACTCACCCAGGACAACAGGTTATTGATGATTTGCTATTCTTTTTTTTACCAATGGAGCTTTTGTTACCATCCTCTGAGGTGCTGGGTATTAAACCTAGGAGCACATTAGCACTAAGCTACATCCCCAGCCTTTTTATTTTATTTTGAGATGAGGTCTCATTCAGTTGCCCAAGGCTGGCTTTGAACTTGTGATTCTCCCACTTTAGCCTCCAGAGTAGCTGGGATGACAGGCATACGCCAGGTATTTATTTTCAAGGCAAGGTTTGGAAAGTCAGAAGGTGACTGACCATCGGGATCAAATCTAACCACCTTGGCCCGTCTCATTAAGCCTGTCGCCATCTGGACCTGCATGCTCACTTGTGGATGCTCCTCAGCCAGGGGCAGCAGCCTGTGGCTCATAAGCTTATTCAACATCCCGTTTGTGCGCACGCTGGGCCCGCTCTCCAGACTCCCTTCTCTGCCTTCTCCACTTAGCTTCAAGACGCAGCTCAAGCGTCACTTCTCTGGAGCCTCCCAGGTCCTGCCAGGGAGAGGGTGACACCCCTTCTGGAAGTTTCCAGGGCATCTTTCTGTTAAATGTCTCCCACTGTATCCGACCGTGTGTGAAGGTTTGTTTTCTTCTCGCTCTTTCCATGATAGCAGGAGTCAGCAAATCACCACCTGTGGGCCAAATCTGGCCTGCTGCCTGATTTCTGAATGGCCCATGTGCTAAGAATAGTGTTTAGATTTTTAAATGTTTGAGGGAAAAGAAAAAAGAATAATTCATAACGAGTGAAACTTATAAGGAATTCAGGTTTCGGTGTCCATAAAGTTTTATTGGAACACAGCCCTGCAGGTTCATTGATGGATCCTCTATGACTGTATTCACAACACAACAAGGGAACTCAGAAATTGTGACAAAGGTCATATAAGGTTCTTAAAGACTAAAATATTGACGATTAAACTCTTCATAGGAAAGCTTGCTGACTCCTGCATTGGCCAGATCCTTGAGAAAGAAATAGGGTCAAATTCCCCCAATAACTTCTCTGAGAAAAATGCTCTATGTAACTACCACATAGACAGTCAAACCAATATGAACACCAACTATAGGATCTGTGATGTAGGTCACAGTTTTATTTATTTTTGTGACCATATAAAAATTAACACTTCATCAAAATAGAACAATATCACTAAGAAAAGCTACAAGCGCCTTTAATAAAAAACCAACCAACCAACTGTCCCCATGGCTCAGGAGGCTGAGGCAGGAGGATGGCGAGTTCAAAGCCAGTCTCAGCAAAAGTGAAGTGCTAAGCAACTCAGAGAGACCCTGTCTCTAAATAAAATATAAAAAAGGGCTGGAAATGGGGCTCAGTGGTTTAGTGCCCCTGAGTTTAATCCCCGGTACCCAAAACAAAACAAAAAAACCAACCAACTAACCAACCAACCTATTACTACTGTGCTCCTGTTCCAATGAACAGGCTATGATATATACAAATTGTCCCCAAGGTGACTCTATGATTTCTCATCTTCCTCATCTATAAGCCAACACATTTGAGAAAGAAGTGGTCACCAAGAAACTTTAAGGCAGGCAGAGATGATGCCACAGTATTATGGTCAAAATGTTGGTCATGGTCTGGCTCTTCCATCACAGTGCCTGCTGGGGACCCTCATGTGTTTGTCCCCATTCTTCTGATTAGATTAGAGGTTGGTACCTGTCCCAAGAGCAGCAAATACCTACTCTTAACAAGGGTTCATCATCTGGTGTGAAAAGCTAAGTTGAATCCAATTCTCTCTCTTTCCTAATAATTTGCACTAAGTCATACAGAAAGCCGTTGCCAGTAGTAGCCAAAGCAAAAGGAGAAAGACTGGGGACAAAGGCAGGCTGAACCACATGCAGGTGGAGGCAGACTCTTAAGGAAGCAGGGGAGCCACTGGAGCAGGACAGAGAGAAGTGCTCGTGCTAAGTCATGTTAAGGTGAAGCCTTGGAATGGGCATCAATCATTTCCTCATGCTGGGTTCCCTGGAGCTGCCTTGAGTTCAGAAGCACCCTCCAGCTCCCATATCAAGGAGCCCCATTCATTACTATTACTAATTGTGATAGTCAGTGCCTATGATAGCATTTACTATGGGCCAAGTGTGGCTAATTTTTCATGTATTAATTTATACATCCAGACAATAACCCAAGAAGCAAACAGGATCCTACTTACAGGTCAAACTGAGGCATAGAAAGGTTAAATAATTTTCCCAGGGCTACACAGTTGGTAAGCGCTGGTCCCAGCTGACCTGGCTCTAGAGACTGTGCATGTGACCATTACACAGGACTGCTCCTTTTCCTAGATTACCATGTAATTCCACATTTCTGTCCATGAAATCCTTTATCTTCTTGTTTGAGCTTATTCAAGTAGAACTTCACAACCTACTGTACCTGGGTAGGCTAGCAACTGATATCAGGGTTGATGCTATGAAGAAAAGACCCCAGAGGAAATGTTTAGAGTGTGGAATTGGTTTGGGTGCACAGCAGAGAAGAAGATTCTAGAAATTCCTACCCATGCTGGAATAAAATGCAAGTAAACTGTTGTTATGCAAGAATGAAAAAGATGATTAAACTCTGACTTATAGATTTTTGAGACTCAGATTATAAACTCACGAATAGTGAGGCTTTGGAAGCTTTCTATCTGTTGCCATTGAGTAACTGGGAGGGAATAAGGAATACAGGGGTCATGAAATGAGTAGGGTTCCTTTTATGGCCCTAAGTAAAATGCAATGGGAAAAAAAAAACAATAGGACAAGTTCCCCATCCCAGGGGGATCCCATTCTCATTTGGAATACAAGGAAAATGGTTTTCTCTTACCACAGTGGTTCTCCAATCTGAGCATGAATTCAAATCTTGTTAAAACATTGAGAGAATCTTGTTCAAACTGTTTGTTTAAAAGTTGTTAAAGCTCCCTACCCCCAGAGTCTCTAGTTAAGTAAGTCTGATGTAGGGCACAAGAATTGACATCGCCAGCAAATTCCTAGACGATATCCATGATGCTGGTCCAGGGACCACACTTTAAGAACCTCTACCTTATAGCAAAAAGCCCTTTCCTCTCGTATTTGAGAGGCATAATTGTGCCCATTATTAACCACTGAAAACCCAGTTACCCTGGGTTTCTGTGGTCAGAGCTGACTTCCAGATTAGCAACACCAGCAGCCTAGCTGTTCCAATGAGCAGGGATATAAGAGCCAGAATCCTAGAGGATCCATATTCCCTAGGACGAGGGAAGAAAAGGACTCTGGAGCATCAGAAATTAAGAAAAAAGACAATGGTTGAGGGTTAAAGAAATGAAAGGTGGCCAGGCTCAGGAAGGTATTGCTGCTAACTATAGAAAACCTCTATTTCTCTAAGATCCTTCATTTATACATTCAACAGATATTTCTTAAGCCCTGACTATGCCAGACACTATGTATGGGGATTCAATAGAGAAGACCCTCTGAGGTCATTTATACTGAGTGCAAAGAACACCAACACTGACTAGAAGGTGATGGATGGGAAAGTACAAACCCTCCCAGAGCCAGAACTTCAGGCGGTCACAGCTGCAAACGGTGACCTTGGCAGTGGTCTATGTGTACATCCACAAACAGCTGGTCTTATCATAGCCATTACAGGGGCCTCATCTGCTCCCTGCAGGGTAGACCAACACTCGAACTCAGAGTCTGTGAGAACAGACGGCCCTGGCAGTGGTTAAAAGCTCAGGTCCTAGAACTAGACCCCCCAGGTTCCAAATCCTCTGCTGTTTACCAGCTACAGAACCTAACCAAGCTCTCTGGGTCTCAATTTTCTCATCCATAATCATCATAATAGCTACACTCCTTGCCTCATACGGAGACTGAAAATCTACAGAAAATAAGGCATGTAAATTGCTCTGCACAAAACCTGGCCATAATAACCATTCAGTGCGTTGTAGCTATGATTGCTTTTTCCCTCTTTCTAAGTGGGTGCTGTGGTCGCAGTTGTCCTTTTTGAATCTATCCTTGCGTATCAGATGTGTGTGTGTGTGTGTGTGTGTGTGTGTGAAGGTAAAAACTCCCCATCTAGTCTACAGACGGCAAATGGCTCAACAGAATTATAACAGAAGCAGAAGAGGAGTCAACATCGTGGGAAGTTTGTGGATTTTGAGGCCCACAGGTCACGAGGCTGGGTGGAACCGAGATACCACTTCTACCCACGGCAGCTGGATGTGTCTGGGGCTGCATGTGAGTGCTCTGTGGTTGTATACATGACACTCAAATGACATCAGCCTTCAGAATGATGTGTGTGGAAGAAGGGGGAACACTCCCACCAGCAAGGGTTGGAATGAACTAGAGGAGTTGGTCCTGAGGACCAAACTACAAGAAACCAGATCACCCTCAGTGTCTACAGAGGGGTAGCCACCATGTTTAAACCACAAGCATCCCTAGGGCCAACAGAGAGCAGCAGCAGTCAGAATAGCTTGGAACAATCTATCTTCACAAACTTGAATACAAACACTTCTCTGAGGGTCGCACTGGTGTAGTCATCAGGAGTATTTGTCTCTACAGGGTCTGTAGGAATCACCTGACTCGGCACATTTGGGGACTGCGGTGAACCTGCTGTAGTTGTAAAAGTGCATTCAAAGTTGGTGGCAAGATAGAATAAGAAACGTCCATGTGTGCAAGCCGCTAACTTGTTGCACAAGCACCTTGGAAATTAATCCTTAGCAGTAAAGGTTAAAGGGGAGACACGCAACCAACAGGAGGATAGGAAATAAGAAGAGAACCAAGTCAGGCTTGGCGGCGCACTCCTGTAGTCCCAGCAACTTCGGCAACTCGGGAGGCCGAGGCAGGAGCACTGTAAATTGGAGGCCAGCCTCAGCAATTTAGTGAGGCCCTAGGCAACTCAGCCAGACTGTGTCTCAAAATAAAAAAATAAAAAGAGTATGAGATATTTCTCAGCAGTAAAGTGCCCCATACTCCCCCACCCAAAAAAGAAGAGAACCAATCAAGAGATAGGAAAACAACCCATTCAGTTCTGTCCCTATCCGTGTTTGAATGAAGATGGAAAATATAGGTGCAGCTAGGAGGAGAGGCAGAGGCAAGCAAACCCAGCTGCTGTGCCTTGCTGCCTGTGGATTACTGGCAAAATGACTGTGTTTGCTCTAAAGGAATCACTGTTGGAATCTATGGAGGCTCCCTCTAGAGTGTTTCAGGTCTGACTCCTGTGTTTTTTTGTTTTGTTTTTTTTTTTGTCACCTATAATTCAGCATGTCTCTCAAAAACACATTCAAGTCCTGAAAATAAAATGCAGAACAAATGTAACCAAATGACATCATTCTTCTGAGTGACATCTGAGGGTACATGGATCCCATGACCCCATTAAACAGGGTTGTAACCTACTATTGTCCCTTCAGGGGCAAAACTGGAGGCACCCAGCCCAGAGCATTGCTTCCGCTAGCAGGTATCAAACAAATATTTGTTGAATTAAGTATCTTATCTGCCTAGTTAATAGGTTAGAAGACTATCAGCCCTTTCATCAAAACTACCACCTTTATTTTCATTCAAACTCCTCTTAAAATTCAATTCCATTAAGGCTTTTTAAATGCATACTAGCAGCAAGGAATTTACTTAAATGAAAAAAGAAAAAAAAAAAAGCAAAACTCCAAGCTCCCACCTGTGCAGCCATGACATGCTATTGTTCCAACCAGAGTATATTATTTAACTTGGATGACAAGCTCAGGGGGTAGAGACCCCATCTTTCAGAATACACAGCTCTGAGCTCACTGGGAGTTCTCGATAAATAACAGCAGTGAGAAATGCAGTGAAGGGACCTGTTTTCATTATTTATTTTTCCCATTCCAGATTTTTGGCAGCATATGTTTATCCCTTGCTTGATTTCCAAGGGGCAACTCTCTCTCAGGAGCTCCCCTGAAGATGGATAAGCAGCTCTGCGATTTTCCCTGCCCCTCCCCATTCCCATCCCAGCACAAGTAGAAACACAGGATGCAGCCAAAATGTGGATTCTGAGTGCATTCGGGATGCTGCTGGGTTTGGAAGGAAACGGAGTCCTCCAGGACCCAATAGGAAGATGCAGTCAAGAGAAATGTTTTGGTTCCACATGTCAACACAGCTGTCAGATGGCAAAGCTTGGACTTCCACCATTATTACCTGCTGTGGGCCTCTGAGTCTTCTTGTCATTAACCCCAGAGACCAAGTATACCTAAAGCTTGACACAAAGTAATATTGGGCGGAGGGGCAGGGTACTTTCAAGACTTTTGACAGAGAAATGAAGGCAAGGATTTTGCCAAACTTGAACCATTCGAGTATAAAGGTGTATAAAGAGAGCTATTAAATATTAAATGATAACATGTATAGCAAGACTAAGTCATTTTGAGAGCAATGTGTGCTATTTATATGTTTTAAAAAACTATACCTATGATGAAGATGTTATGTGCCTGTCCCAGCTGACAGGCAGAGAGGAAGAAACAAGTGAGCGATCTAAGGAGTCTTCCTTCCTGGACGCTGGGGCTAATATTTGTTAAGATGTGCTTTTGCAAAGAACCAGGTGGGTGGGGGTGTCCTTCTAGACACATATTAACACACCTTAGGGCCACTGCTCCCCTGTGCCCTGTTGGTAACAACAATTGCACCCGCACACACATTTTCCAAGTGGAGACTTCTCTCTGACTCATTTTATACCCATACAATGGCAACACCTGTAGCCGTTAATTTCTGCTCTTTGATTTCTGTCCAGTTATAAAGGAGGCTCTCAGCAGGCTCCCCTCTCAGGAGCCATATGTGGAGTCGATGTGCCAGCAGCCTTGGAAGGGAAACGGCCTCCGGAGAAGTGCACAATGGCTCCATAATCCCCATCCACTGGACCCTCTTGAACTGCCGCTTTATTATCCAGTCAAAGAACTGCCAATCTCAAGATTCAAGCCGCGGCCGCCCTGGGAGCCCTGGGGAAGCCTGCCTCGTTTGCCTGCTTCAGGCACAGCCCAGGGGTGGTGCCAATGAGCCCCGCAATGTAGTCCAGCAATCTGGAGCCCAGGGACTGCCTGTAGCACCCCAACACTTTCCCTTGCTCTACCCTCCAGGGTGAGGCTTTTTTACCCACAAAGCCGCCTCCTGCCTCCCCTGTGTCTCCCGGAGCTGGAGACCACAGCAACCCTCAATCCAGCCACAGCCCCGCCCCCTTGCGCAGGGTCGTGCCGGGGGGTGCTGTGCGCGGCTTTCTCAGGCTCGCATTTATTTACCCGGGTTGAGCAGGCTCCCAACTCTTCAGACCTCATCGTCTGGGTTGCGGAAGGGGGCTGAGTGGGGGCACAAAGGCTGGGGTGTGGCAGCGAGCCCTTTAGGTTCAATGGCTTCTCTGCTGAGGGCACTGTTTGGTAACTGTGTTGACCAAGAGAGTCAAACCCACATGCTGCTGCGACTGCACAGCAGAGATGAGTCTGGGGAAGCGATTAGGGAAAGGGGGCTGCGTGGCTCAAACAAGCGTCCACAATTGAGAGAGAAGGATAGCAGTGGGATGCAGTTAGTAGAGTTTGGAGCCCAACTCCAACCCTGCCCACCCCCTTTATACACTCTCCTTCTGGGGACTTCAGGCTGTGCCTTAGAGTAGCCTGAGGTCTCTGGGGGTGTGCTCCTAAGACCTGATAAATGTCACCCGGATCTCTCCCTCCCCCGCTTTCCCGCGGTGCCTCCGCGGTGGCTCCCCGGCTGCAGTGCTCCTAGCCTGGCCCCGGGAGCAGGACTTACGCAGTTGGGAAGGATCAACTCGAAGTCCCAGCTGCAGCTCTTGGCGCGCGCCTGGATCTCACTCATCCTGAAGAGGCAGAGCGCTGTGGTGGCGGGGGAGCGCCTCTCCTGGCCCTCTCCTGTGGCCGCGCTGAACACGCCCGCCCAGACGTCCAGGGCCTCCACCAGACTAGAGGAGAGGAGCAGCCGGCGGCCGTCGGGGTGCCCGTGGCCGCAGTCCAGGGCCGCCTGGCCCTGGAACAGCACCTCGGAGCTCTGCGCGATGCGCGCCATGCTGGGCCAGCCGGTGGCGGCGCCGCTCGTGTAGTTGTAGGGGTAGTAGGGGAAGTAGACGCTACCGTTCCAGAGAAAGGCATCCACGAAGTGCAGGCTGCCCGCCCCCTCGCGCAGCTTGAGGGTGCCCATTTCCTCGGTGGCCAGGCTGCGCCCCTCGGTGTTCTTGAGCGCAATGGCTGTGGCGCGATCGGATGCTGCGGGGTTGCAGCGGTTGGCTGTCTCCGGCTCGGGCAGCACATAGGTGGCGGCCACCGCCAGGTACCAGCGGTTGCTACTGTTCGCGCGGTACACCACGCCGGCCGTCGAGCCCTGCGGGTGACAAGACACCACCTCGGTGCCGTTGCGCAGAGAGCTGCGGCTCAGGTTGCCCAGGGGCCTCACCTCGCAGGCGCCCCTGTCGAAGGTCCAGCCGGTGAGCAGCAGCCCTCCGGGGTCGGACTCCCCCTCGCGGTAGGGCAGCAGCAGCTTGCTGAAGCTGCTCCCGGGCCGGGGCCGCTCGGGGGGCGCCAACGAGACGGGCTCCGTGCAGTTGCCCGCTTGGTCCCGGTACAGGCGCGAGAGCCTGCGCTCCAGGCTGTAGTCCAGCTGGTCCAGGCAGCTGCCGCTCGCCACGAACACGCCGTCCTTCCGGCTCACCGCGATGGCTCCGATGGCTTGCTCCGACCGCCACACGGACTCCTCCGCGCCCCGGGCGGGCGCCGCCAGCACCAGCAGATAGGCGAGCAGGGGCAGCTGCGCTGCAGGGCGCAGGGGGCGCGGCGGCGCCTTCCTCCGGGAGACCTCCATGGGGCTGGGGGGGCCGCCCCCGGGCAGGGCGCGCGGCGGCGACCGCGGCTCAGGAGCGCGGCGACGGAGACGCGGGCGGCGGCGGCGGCGGTGGCGGCTCCTGCGCGCGCTCGGGCTCCCGCGGCCGCCCCATCCCCGTGGCTCGCCCGGAAAGGAGAGCGGGGAGGACGGCGCGCGGCGGGCTCGCTCCGGCAGCCTGTGCTGCGGCGGCGGCGGCGGCGGCGGCAAGCCCTGCGCGCTCCGGCAACGCTTCCTCCTCGCCCTCCTTCTCCGGAGTTCCTCTGTGCAGCGCTGGCGCTCGCGGGGAGGCGCGGAGGGGAAGGGAGGGGACGGGCGGAGGGGAGCGAGGCGGGCGGGGAGGGCTGGAGAGGTTGGGTGCGCTTGTGCGTTTCACTTTCCCATTGTGAAAGTGGGATGCAACTGGCCCCCTTCCTCATCCTCTTCCCCTCCGCCCTCCGCCTCCTGCCCGCCCGCCCGCCCTCCCTCCACGCCCATCTCCCCTCCCCTCTTGATTCGGTGAGATAGGGAGGAGGGAGGTCTCGTAATTTGGGTTACTGTGTAGGTGGCCTCTTTCATCTATTCATAACAAAGCTGAGCCGCCCTGCCGCTGCCGCCGCGGCCGCCACCATCGCCCCTTGGCTCGCCCGGGGCTCCCAGGGCGCGCTAACCGCGCACGGAGCGGGCTCCCGCGCTCGTCCGCCTGCGGGGCTGCTCCAACGCCCGGGTTTTGTTTACGAGAGCAGCTGGGGGGATACGCCAGGCGCGGGGAGCAGGGAACCGGGACCTAGGGTCGAAGGGCTTGCGGCGGAGGCCCAGGGCTCGGACTAAGGGGAGGCTGCGAGGGCGGCTGACAGGTGTGGAACCGCGGGAGCGAGGCCCCGGGGAGGCGCGCGGTAGACACGGTCAACCAGTAGCTGGAGGGAACAAGGCGCCCCTGTGCCCGGGGGTGGGTTTCCCCAGGGTCAGGGAATGAGGTAGAGGGGGAAAGCAGGCGCCACACACTCTCTTTCTGGACAATCCCTGGGGCCAGGGCCTGAGCTCCCATATTTGAAAAGGTTCTCAAATCTCCCTTGGCAACGGAGTCCCAGGCTTTCAAACCTACCACTTAGAAAGTTCTGCTCACTATCTAACCCTAATGATCACGACTAACATTTATTGAGCACTTATTACGGGCTGGGCGCTGTTCTAAATGCACCACGTGGATTAAGACTCATTTAATATAACAACCGTATTAATTAGTGACTGTTACTGTTCCTACTTAGCAATGGAGGCGAATGATCATGGAGAGATTATGGAACTTGCCAGGCTCCTACAGCTAGTGAACATCAGAATCGAGATTTGAATCCATATCTAGCTCCAGATCCTCTAACACACGCCTTGCTAGTCAAGTGCCACCTGTGGCCAATACAATAACCCTCCGACATCATTCTTTGCGGTGAGACTGGAAAGTTCCTCAAATCAAATGCAACAACGGATGTCGTCCTACCCAGCCAACCGTCTAATTTTAGAGCCGGTTACTCTTGTGTCCCTAGAGGCTCTCCCTCTGACCCTGAAGTCTGGCCACCTCACCCAGGGAGCGACTATCAGCTGCGTTGCCCCCAAGCCACCAGCAATTTATGGAAAATTGTGCACAGGGAAGTAGGTTCATGATTTCTCAGAGGTCTTCCCAGAGGGGGCCCAAATACCTCCCAGCATCTTGAGGCGGCTGCCCTTACAGTCCGGCAGGTGGGGAAAGGGCTAAGGAACCCTGTGGGACCTCAGGACACCATCCTGTTCCTTCCCAGGCTTCCCCCCCTCGTCCCCTCCCCCTCAGGGGCTCCAGGGAGAGCAACTGATCATTGTTGCCTTTTAGTCCCTGAGCTCTTCAAGGACTCTTAGAGAGCGAGGGAGAGGTCAGGAAGGGGAAAGGTTTCCTCAGAGGCTGAGTCTTGCGCAAGGAGGAGCTGTTGGAGGTTTGCATTTCTAGGACAATACTTGAAGTTCTCTCCACTGCTAGTGGGCAAGATGCTTGGGGTTTTGCCCTAGAGGCCCCTCGAAGGTTTATATTAGGGCTGGGGGTGTTGCGCAGTGGTGGAGCACTTTCCCAGCATGCAACAGTCGGCCCATTCAATCCCCAGCACCCCACCCCACCCACAAAGGAGAAGATCGCTTCATCAGTGGCCCTCGAATGCTGAATTCAGAGTGGTCCTTGTCTTTCCGCTCATGAGCGGAATTAGTGACCTAAGGTCATTCTTTCTGCTGTTGGGGATGGTGGTTGGAGTGCTGGTGAGAGCTCAGTGGAGGAAGAAGCTTCCCAGGTTCCTCCCAGGAGATCTTAGGCAAGACAAACCAGAGGGTTTACCTGCTCCAAAACAATCAGGCCTTCTCCCCCATTCCCCACCTGCCTGGGATGTCTGAAGAATTTTTGCACTGCTGAAAACACAAAAGTGGATCTAGAAAACCTCTGCCTCAGCTCACGGACCCCTGAGCAGCTTAGTAGGGGATTTATGTGCTGGTCTTTTGACAGTTGTCCCTGTGAGTGATGAACACAATCCGTTTTCCTGTCTTCATGGATGGGCTGTGGCAGTGTTGTTATGTGCTGAGAAGCAGCGTTCAGTTCCATTCTGGAGATAGTTTTACTTCACTGGTAAGCAAGTCATTTCTCTAAGTCCCATGGAGTTGGTACAATCAGTCGCAGACCATCTCGGGAGCTATTTGGATTAGACATACGCTATGGTGCGGCATTTTGATCACTACTCAATTCATTGCTGCCTCATTTTGAAAAAGAAACAACATCTTAAAAATACTACCAGCAAGAAGTAAAAATGGCTTTGATGGCTACAGTTTCTCCTCATTCTAAGAGACCATAAGCCCCACTCTTGCAAGCAGCCTTCTTTTTCCTTCCGTTTAATTGTATGCAGACTCCTACAGTGAAAGAAAATCAGAATCCGTGCTTACTTTTTGGCATGAAAAATGTAGGCGACTAGGAAGCCTGGAAATGCATTCTTTGCTGATTCTTCCTCATTTTGCACAAACACGGTTGCCCCTTCCCAATTTTCTTGTGTACTAAAGCTCCACCTTCAGGACACAAGTTCACATTTGAAAAGTGTGGGAAATCTGATCGACTGAAATAAATATTTAGGCATGTGCGTTTATATCTCTTTGATCACTTTCTCTTGGACACTGCCATCTGGCCCAAGGGTGCATGTCCCATCAGTGATGAAGCTTCCCTCTTCAACTGGCCGAGCTCGTCTTGTTGGGTGTCACATCACATCTCAGAACTCCTTGTAACACAACTGGCTGAAACCCAAACAAAAGAAGATGGTGCAGATTTATCCTCCAGACAGAGGCCTGCTACCACGGAAACAGGCCGTTCAGACTGATTCGAGCAGTTTTATTTGCAGCATTCACTAGATAGGCAAGTCTTCATAATGAGAAAATATCAACTCCCCCAGGCACCAAAGGCAATCTAGGTTTTTAACCAGGCCATCCACAATCACACTCATTTCTGCTGGACAGGACTTTATAGATTCAGTGGTTTCCTGCTGAGACTCGAGACATTAAGAACTATTCTGGAGGCAATTGGTCACAATCACAAGATGGTTATCATTGGTGGTTCACTTTTCTGTTGGACTTTTTTTTTTTTTTTTTTTTTTTGGTAATCTGGCCATAGTCCTTAGGACTGATTGCGCTGGCAAAGATTTAAAAAAAAAAAAAAAAAAAAAAAAAAAAAAAAAAAAACACACACAACAAAGAGTTTAGTTCTGATGGTCAACAAATTCTGTCTATACCTTGTCTATGTGGGTGCCACCCTCCCCCGCCCCACCCGCCAGAGTTTGGGAAATACTACCTAATGGGTTGAAGTGTATCCATGTCATCCTAGGATTTAAGACAGGCGTCTCCCCTCCTCAGCTTTGCTCATATCTATGTGGCTTTCCACATTCAGGACCTTATCAAAGCTGATGAACCCCTTTTGGTGACTAGACAGTAAAAAGCAATGAGCCAGCCTCCTCTGTAGTCTGCTGAGGAGTAGATAGTTGAAAGGAGATAAGAGGAAGCATTGTTTAAAAAGTTTGAATTGATGCTGAGAGACAAGTTGGACACAGTTCAGTCTACGTGAGAAGTCATTCCAATGCAACATGGAGATGTGACTGCAGGGACTCTGTGCCTCATCCCCTGTCCACTCAACATGGCCCCAGATGGTTGTGGTGTCCTCATGGTGGGTGAGAGTGCCCTGGTGTCTTTGGTTAAATTGAGGAAGAGTCAGTGGTGGTCCTTCAGTCGGTGGAACTGGGTTCACCCCTGACACTCCAGGTGTCATCTTCCCCTACATCATGGCTTGGAGGTTCCTGGACATTCACCAGCAGAGTTTCAATTATAGATGAGAGAATGCAGTGGGGGACATATCTGAGAACAACTTTTTTTTTTTTTCCTTCAATATGAGGTATTGAACCCAGGGGCACTCTACCACTGAGCTACATCCCCAGTGATACAGGGTCTCAGTAAATCACCCTGGCTGAGCTCAAACTTGGGTCCTCCCACCTCAGCTTCCTGAGTCACTGGGATTATAGATGTGCACCACCACACCCGGCCTGGAAACAGTTCTTTACCTGAGATCTAACCAACGACTTTCCTTAAACTCTATTATAGCCTTCACTCAGGTCTAGGAATTGATGAGCTCTTGTCTAGGGGAAGAATATGAAATATCAGATGTTTCCCAGAGACTGCAGAGTCTAGGACATCACCCCAGTCCTCAGAACCCCACCTCTCAGGTGGTATCCTCAGTGTCATGAAATCTCTCTTGACATTCACTAAAACCATTGGTGGTTAAGAATCTGAGATCACTCCTGCTTGACAATAAAACCTGGTAAGTCATCAGACCTCAGTGTTTTCCAGATGGGTTGGACCCCACCCTGCAGGAAGCAGGCAAACTCATCAGTTAATTACTTCTTCAGCTTTGGGGAATCTCTGTAACTTTCAAAAGATTGAAAAAAATCAATCTTTTCTCTGATTTTGATGAGATTCAAGTCTGTCCCTGTTTGTATTTTTCTTGCTTGAAACAAAAAGCCAAAAGGGCATTAAAGATTAGGCAGAAAATGCTGATCCATCTTTCATACACCATCATTCCCATGTCTCTGCTCAGCCATCACATCTCCGAGACTCCCCGTCAGCGTAATCCTAGGGCCTGAGTCCCCTGATAACTGGCAGCTTGGCACAAACCCATTCAAAGAGACGAGCTGCCAGAAAGCAGGATTTTATATTAATAATAACTCAAACTCTTCAAATGAATAGCAGAAGATAAGATTAACAGGCAGATAACTCCACAGTCACTTGTACTTCCGCTTCCTTGAGATTCTGGTGGGGAGATGTTGAGCTGACAATAAGGTAGCTGGACTTTTGCAGCAAGCAGTCTGGTGCACTCTGCCCAGCTGATGTGGCTTCTTACTCTGATGCCCTTGCCCTGCCTAGAAAATATACCCACCGAGGTGGGGAGTTCTGAGAGTGGGCAGTTGCTACTGGCCAGCTTGGCTTGCAGTGCCAGGGTGAGGGCAGCCCCTCTCAACACCCACCCTGGATTGGCACTGAGAACAAGGTGGTCCAAACAGCATCTTTTGCACTCACTCAGCCCTGTGCACAGACTCCAAAGCCCATGAAAGACTGAGCCATTGACCTCACTTTTTTCTTTTAAAGCTCTTGATTGAGGTGTGATGAACGTACAAATGTATAGAACTTCCTGAGTTTGCAGATAAGTATACATCTATGAACCCATCAGCACAATCTGTTCATCTCCATTGCTACTTGATCCTTCCTACTTCTTCCTTCTCCTCCATCAGTGCTGGATAATGTCTGTTTCTCCCTATGGACCATCTTTCTACTCTTCCCATCCTGCTCAAGCCCCTTCTAGAAGGTGTGACATTGGTGGACGTCACCCTTGCCTTTTCCACTCAACCAAGGGAGCCTCAGTAGGAGATGCAGGAGCTGGTAGCTAGGAAGACCTTCAGACATTTGTCGCCCTGGTCCTCTCCCTGCTGGTCTCTACACGGGCCATGGCGTGCCCCTCTCCAAGGCCACAGGTCTTGTGGGCAGTCCTCTTTCACAGCTACAGCTTTAGCCTCTTCTGGGTTTAACCACTACTCCCTCCATCTGCTCCTCATGCCATGGCTTTCAGGGGCTCCTGTAGGTCTCCATCTAGCCACTCCTCAGCTGTGGTCCCCCTCACTGATCTGTGTATTTGTCACTTGTTTCCTGCCAGAAGCAAAACAGACCAACCCACTTCCAAGAAGTGACCCAAGATGACATTTACGACTGGACATTTTGTTCCTCCATCATGAAAGCCTACCAGACAAAACGGAACTCCTTGAATCCCAGAGGCTTGGTGCTTCCAGATCCGATTATGGAAAAAAGATCCATTTTTTATTCCATGTGGCTTCTCCTAAACTAAATTCAACCCATGGATATGAACTCATGGAAACCCTACTGGGTAGGATTATTTTTTTCCCCCGGTTAAAACATAAAACTAAGAGAACATTAAAAGTAAATGTGAACTGCTGGGGGCACAGGGTGCAGAAGGTGGTGGGGCGGGGGCTGGTTATGATCTCTAAAATACTGCTGAATGTTTGAAGTATATTTTCAAACAAGATACAAAACCGAACAGGCTGCTTTTTCCTTTTTAGACATTTCTCCTTAAGTCTGAGCTCCAGTGGTCCCTTCAATAAAGTCTAGAAGTTCCATTTATATTCGTCATTACCAAAACAGGATTATGAAGAGTTTGCCATTACTTCCTCACCTCTGGACCTCACCCCTTCCCACCCCCCCAACTAATATTTAAAAGATAAATTGGATATTCTTGGTTCCTTCATTGCTCATGGGATACTTATGTAGTAGAAATAGAAACCATCTTAAGTTCTAAAGATGGTACTTTTTTAGAGGGCACTTTAGTTTTTACCGCGCTATGACTTCTGCGCTTTAATCATCTGAACCGGCCCATTTGAAACACGACTCCCTTCATTTATTGGACATTTTTAACGGTGATTAAATATTTATGCTATCAAAGGCCTCTTTTCCCCCATCATGAAAGCTGCAAATTTGGAACATTCAGGAGCTTTAATTCTGGGGAAAAGCACACTTACATTCATAGTCAGATAGTCAGGGGTGTATTTCCTAGTCTCTTTGATGTGGCGGGGTGACAGGATGGGGACAGTAGGGGTGATGGTGAAAGGACAGATGGGCTAAGTGAGGGGTGGGATGCTGGTGAATTTCTTGCAGTCAGTACTGGGGTCCAAGCTGGGCTGAGGCCAATGAGCAGGACTGGGTTGCAGGAAGGTGTCCTGTGGTTATCCTGCAGGACCTCTGGAGGCTCACCCACCTGGGACTACAACTCACAGACCTGGGCTGCCACACGCTTCCTTCCCAAGTAGATGAGGTGTGCATCCCCAGCCCTCACGATCCCTTATGTGCCCACCTGCTTCTACCTCAGTGATGTAACCTTGGGAAGTCCAGTGTCATGGCTAAACTCTTGGGCTGGAGAGTGGGTCACAGTGAAGTGTTAAACTTGCCCAAGGATACCAGGCCAAGGGGGGCCAGAGGGACAAACCCAGCATACCCTCTGCTCACCAACCCCTGCACCCTGGCATGGGGCTGACTGTGCCCAAAGGAAGATGTGCTTTTTTCTTTGTACCAAGACCCTGCAGGTCAGCTGTGGCCCTAGTCAGACCCAGGTTCCTGATGCTGTGCCATCACTTGGTAACCGGGGAGCCCTGGGTTTTCTGAGCCAGCACGTATCTCATGGGGTTTGCATGCATATTCAGTGAAATATTATGTGAAAATACTTGATAAATAATAACATTTTTATTACCATTATTTGATACTGGGACTCTAATGCTAAATCACTATATTAGTTAGAACTTCTCTAATGAAGTACTGGATTTGATGGCATAAAGACAGAAGTTTATTTCCTCCCACTTCTGTAGGCTACAGGTTCAAGATCATGCTGTAGGCAGGGTTAGTTTCTTTTGAGGGCTCTCTCCTCTTTCCTCTATATTTTCTCATGATATCGTTTATCTTTTTAGGTACAGGTCTTTTCAGCTAAACTCTCAGCCTCTGAACAGGCTTTGTGTTATTAAGAATTAAGGTCTTGAGATCATTTGATTAAGGATAGAAGGATATTCAAAAACATTGGCGGGGACTGGGCACAGTGGTGCATGCTTATAATCCCAGCGGCTTAGAAGGCTGAGGCAGGAGGGTCGTGAGTTCAAGGCCAGCCTCAGCAATTTATCAAGGACTTAAGCAATTTAGCAAGATCCTGTCTCTAAATAAAACATAAAAAGGACTGGGGATGTGGCTCAGTGTTTAAGTGCCCCTGGGTTTAATCCCTGGTACCAAAAACAAATAAACAAACAAAAAAAAAAAACCCAAACCAAAAAACAAAACATTGCTGGCTATTTATGAATGAGTAATATATTTTTTTTCTTTTGTGGTACTGGGGATCAAACCCAGGGCCTTATGCATGTGAGGCAAGCACTCTACCAACTGAGCTATGTCCCTAGCCCTGTTTGTGAGTGAGAGTGACCAAACTAAACACAAAACTGAGACCACAAAACCTGGTTGATGAAAGCACGTTTTACCTACTTCCAGAGAAACCCAGAGGTGACGACTCAAAGGCTATAGGAGGGGTGCAGTTAGCATGAAGTCACAGGAAGGGGGGCCTCAAGGAAAAGGGAGTTAAAAGTATGGTAATGACCTTGAGCCCAACATTCACCTGATCATTTTGTCACTAAATAGACTGAGTAGAAGCAACAAAACAGTCCATGCGACAGGTTGGATAGCGGGCCCTCTGGCTGGTCGGGAAGGTTCCCTGACCCCAGCACATGAAGCCTGAGATTTGGGCCACCAATTGATCCCACTGGAACAGACTCCAGTCCCACAACTGTCCCAGCTACATACTTGTTCAGCACCTAAGACTTATTCCCCTCTCTCGCTTCTAACCATCACTGTTGTTGAAAACAAGAAATACGCATTAAGAGACTTCTATCTGTAGGGCTAAGAGCTAGGGATATGATCTCTACCATCTTCCAGTGGGGTGTTCACATTTCTTTAACCAAGCCAGCCCTTTCAGCCTCCATTCCCTAGTATCTGCTGTACTCTTCACCTAAAATACCCCTCTCTACTTTGCAAACTCTTACTTATCTGTCAAGGTCCAGTTCAGAAGCTCCTTTATCCTGGGAATCTTTCTTGAAATTGTACCTGAAGCTCCCTACTAGATTATAAGCTTGTGAAAAAAAAATAGAAGCCAAGTGCTACCTTATTTTTTCTGGCCTAAGAACATAACAGGGCCTAGTGTGTAGCAAGAGTCTGTCCCCTCATCCCACGGTGGTGATGAGTGTCTCTTCTGTTCTAGGATCTGTCCCAGCGCCATTCAACCTTGACTGTTGAATTTGTTGAACCGAATGGATTCTTCCACTTGGTTATGAATTCCTTCCTCTGAACCTGAGTGGTACTTGGAATTTGCATCGTACTATGCGATCGCTGTGTGTGTGGCTCTTCTACTTCATTGTAATTTCTCAGAGGTCAGGGATGGTGTCTTACTCAGTTTATCTCTATAATTCCATTTTTATGAGGAAACAGAAAGTTTTTTATGCCTCAAACTTTGTGCTCACTTGCTTGCTTCTTTTGCCAATACTTCTTGAGACCCCACCCTATGCCAGGCATGTGTCGAGGGCTGAGGGCTGAGCAATGAGCAATGATGGTCCTGTCCTTGTGCAGCTTATTGGCCTTCCTCAGAGTCAGTACTCAGTAGACACTGGTTGAACTGCACAGGGAAGACTGGAAATGCTTCAGAGGCAGGTGACATTCTTTGAGGTACCCATGGCTCCAAATGCAATGAATTGGCATGTGCACAATACATATTTATGATTTCATGAGTTGATTATCTTTGCAGAGAAGAAAATAGAAAGGGAAAAAAGCAACAGCACACACACACACACACACACACACACACACAAAGTATTGACAATATGGAGGAAACAACATCTGAATGCAAGTCTGAGCACTGCATTTGGATTATTTGTTAATACAGCACCTTTCAAACTTTGTTTGAAAATGGCTTTGTGTTGAAAAAGGAAGAGTCTTATACTGTAATTATATTAGACAAGCTTATAATAATTATAATAATTATCAACTGAGTGCCAATAATACTTTAAGAACTCCGCTGAGCATAAAGATCACACTAGTGTCTAACAGGTATTTAAAATTAAGCTCTTTAAAATTGGAAGGGCACAGATTCAGAATTTTCTATTTTATAATGAGCAAAGATTCTGACAAATAATTATCTTCCTTTTCCTGGTAGAAACTTAACGTTTATAATAAAAACTTTCGCCAAGATGGTTGGTGGGTCCCTTCTAAGTCCACTGAGAATTTTAGTGATTTATTTGCTTTGATATACCTTGAAGGATATTCTCTCACCTGTTTGAAAAATAGGACAACCTGCCGGGTCTCTGAGCCCTTACAGAGTGGAGGACATACATACCCAACAGACAAGCAAGTTTTCTTGTTTGCAGGTATCCCAATCTTTGACGCACACTAGGACTCCCCCTAGTGGATGTAAAAGGTATTTGATGAGAAAAAGCATACTACCTGAAGGGAGTTGGTGGGTACCATGGTTTACAAGGCTTCATTCCTCCCTAGCATCTGTTCCTGAAAGTTGGAAGTATGTCACCAATTAATAAAGGTTTGATTAGCACTCCTTTTTTTCTATCTGGCATCCATAGTAATTACAGTGTCTCCCTGCAGGCTTGCAAATGCAGCATGAAATTACAGTCAGCCTTAGAACACAGCAATAAAACGAACGCTCTTTAAAACAACACCACTCAATTTCTGAAAGACACTCCCCAAATCACATTCTCATCTGTAACTATTTTGTTCCAAATGGATGTGGTACTGTCATCCAAATCATGAAAAAGATTGGCTCTTTTTAGAGAATCTATTATTATCTATGTCAGTGGTGGCCAGCTACTGAAAAAAAAAAAATGTGCCTTTGTATATTGTCCAAATCAGATTTCTGGGTGTTAGTCTTTTGTCTTGTCTTTTGACAGATTCCCGTTACTTACCACATTTAGTGTCTGTGAGTTCGTTCCACACACACTTGTTGCTCATAGGAGCAGCACTAGGTGCTAGATGGTGGGGGATAGAGGAAACGAAATGAATCAGACACACATCTTGGTTTCTGAAAAGCTGATAATTGATTCTGACATGTCAACTTTCTGTCTCCCTTCCTCCTCCTGTTTTCAAAAATGTTGATGTTTAGGGGACCATGGTAACTATGTTTCTCTGCCCAGAAAGCTTTACTGTCTCTATTCTTCTGCTAATAGAACCTGTATCCCTCCTCCCAACCAGATGTGGGCACATGACCTAGGTCTGGCCAATCCAAGTGCCCGACATCTGCTAATGGTGTTTGGCCTAAGTATAGGTCATGTGATCCAGCAAAGCCAATCAGGATGCTTTTTTCCAGGGATTGTCACATGGGTGGTGTTACCAGGGTGGCTTATCTGGGGCTGCCAGTGATTGTTCTCTGCCTAGTAGAAAAGTTCTCTCTAAAGTAGGCAACAATGAGGCCAGTGCTTAACGCAGAACCAAAAGAGACAGACAGACAGATACACTATACACTCAGAGTCTAAGGCCACAGGGAGTGAGTCCTAGTCTCAGTTTTTTGACTTGAGCCCCCCACTCTATCTTTGACACCCTCTTATCACTGCTGTATTCTCCCTGGCCAGTACCAACAATGCCCAGGGCTTCCACCATGGCTTGCCTGCTGATGCCTCTAAAGCCCTTCCAGCAGTGATGTCGGGACTGGATCTGTATGTCTAAACGCCTGCTGGACATCTCTCTGGGACATTCCCATTCACTTCAAAGCAATGTTCTCCCACCCCTTCCCATGTGTTCCAGTCTTCTTGGATGACACTATAAGCCAGAAGGTTCAAACCACCCTGGACACTTCCCTTGCTCCTGATGACTGATCACCAAGAAGCCCACAGATTTGTAGCTTGGGCTTGATTTCTCACATCCCAGATCTCATTCCCACTCCCTAGTCCAGCCTGTCTTTATTTTATAACTAGGCTGTTTGAGGTGAGACTGGTATTCTTGCCCCAAGGTTCACTGACCATCTTCTCCAATCTAGGATTTGCGTTGGCCTTTCATTCTCTTCTAAAATGAACACTAGATCAGATGACTTCCTGTTAAAAATTCTTCAATGATGTCCCATTGTTTCCCAGCTTTCTTAAGTTATGACACCATCATGGTCATAATGACACTCTCCTGCACCCAGATGGAGCCACTAGCTGTTGGAGGTGACCAGCCTGGGGGTCTCAGTCTGCCAAGCTGAGCCCCGCAGCCCCAGGGTGGAAAGGGCAGGGCAGTATTTCAACACACCAGATGGCACACTGGTTGGGAAGCTCTGGCTTAGCACACAGAGCTCACACTCCTTAGCTTGATATCTAATATCCCTGCTGGGCTACCTTTGCAACGCAGTGGTCTCCTTCTTTCATGTCTGCATGCAAATGGGCTCTGGGCTGAGCAAGTTGGAGAGTAGCTACATGGGGTCAGCAAACCCGAACCCTGAGGAATCTATTGGCATAGATTGATACCCCTGGGGACTCTGGCAACTTAGTTCTGTCCTAAGAAGGTCAATGATGGGCTTCTATGGAAGATCACAAAGAAAATGAAATAAAGACCTTCCTTAATAGAGCAGGGCAGTAGGAGCTGGAAAGTATACGTAACCAAAGGCATACAGGACATTTGCATTATCTTGGGATCTAGTGACAGAGAGAGGCACCGAGTCAGAGAGGACTTTTTCCCTGTCTTTACATAACAGGGGACATTCAGAGAAAGATAGGGGCTGCATTCTCAAAGATGTTCCTCTGGGAACATCCTAAACTGGAGAGATTGAGGGAGGAAGGCATGGGGTCTTAAAGTTATGCTTGGGGATAATCAACCAGTAAAACTCGGGGCTATTGATTGGTACGACCCCATTGGTACCCACTAGAGGGAACTGTGAAAAATAGCTTAAGAAGCAACATTGGTCAATTATGATACATTTGGCAACTAGGAAATCTAAGCATTTATAGCATAGGCAAGTAGGGGTTAAGTTTCTTTCTCCCACAAGGAGGAGTCCAGTTGCTAGTGTTGGTTGCTATTCAGTGTTACTATCCAAGAGCCCTGCAGGCTCCGATTATCTTTCTGCTGTCGCAAGATAGCTGCCACAGCTGCAAACATCATATTACTTTTCAAGACAAGATGGGGAAGCCTTTCTCCTACCAAGACTGTCTTTTCATGTCCAAAAGGAAAACTTGTGCAGACTACCCTTATATCTCATTGAAGAGAACATGGTCAGATGCCTCCATAGCAATAAAGGGAAAAGGAATGACTGTTATTGGCTTATGACTGGCTCATGAGCCTAGGTCTGGGTGAGGAGCTTGCCTTTCTTGGTATCAGTCCAGATGCCAAAGTAGGGTTTTGTTATCAGGGAAGGAAGGCAGGGAAGAAAGGATTGATGTGTGCATAAAGAGCTCTATGTACTGCTCCAACTCCCCCCCTGCCATTACTGGGGATTAAACTCAGGGGCACTCTACCACACAGCCATATCCTTGACCTTTTCTATTTTGTGATAGGGCCTCACTAAGATGCTGAGGCTGGTCTCAAACTTGCAATCGTCCTGCCTCAGCCTCCCAAGTCACTGGGACAATAGATGTGCACTACTCTACCCAGCTACTGCTCCAATTCTTAAAGATTTGTGGCTTTCTGATTCTAGAAGGTTTCTACCTCCCTTTTGCCATTGGCTGAGTTCTATCCATCCTTGGAATTCCCCCTCTGGCATCTTCTCTGACCTGCATTCTCCAGAACCGGCCACCTCTTCCTTGGAGTCACCAGCATGTCTGGTCACATTCCTGTCTTTGCCCTCATCTCTTCCATGGCTGTATTTATTTGGTGTCCCTATGGCCCCGGAATGCTTGGAAGGAAGTGGTTACATTATATTCATCTTCGTGTCTACTGTCAGGCAGGCTTGGCACATAGTAAGTGTTCAGTGTTTGTGGAAGAGATGTTACATAAACAAATCCAAGATAGAAAATGATCATGTTTGCTCCCGCATCTTCAAGCATGAAGGCCTCTAAATATGCAGGGTAGACAGCTATTCAGCCCAGCCACACCTGTTTACAGAGGATCCATTGTCTGCCAAGCACCAGGGGCAACAAAAGAGAAGGATAATATGGTTCCGTGGGATGAACGTTTGCACTGCGAAGATAACTAACAATACAAAATAGCATCTGATAAGTGTCTCATTAGAGTTCCAGGAGTGCAGTGACAGGGAGGAGACAGAAGACACAGGGACACGGATGGAATGGTAATTAAAAGCCACAGGTAGCCCAAATCTTAATTTAATCAACACGTTCAACCTCCGCCCATCGCCGACTTCTTCAGTGATAGAGGAAAAAAAGGATCAGATTGGAATGTCATTTCCTCGGGTGCCCTGCCTATCTGTCAGTGCACCTGTGACCTAGTCGAAGAAGAGGGAAAACCAGGGAGAAAAAGGGACCTTGATAATTCATAGCTCAGTCAGCTCCCAAAGAGCTGAAAGCTGATGCCGTCCTAACCAGCCATTTGAAGATCAAATGATTCCATATTTCACAACTGGACTGGGGTGGAGGTTCTTGTTCAGGTGTGTTATTGGAGAAGATGTAACTAAAACCAAGGGGAAGGCGCTGAAATGCACTAAGGGGTACAGTTTTAGGCCCTTCGGTGCATCCAGCTATGTGTTTCCCCGGGATGATTCTGAAAGTTTCCCAAACAATGGGGACACACCAAGGGCCTCCTGTGGGGGAACTTAACATGGGAAGGAGGGGCTGTGACAGTCTGCAGCTGTTTACGAACTCTCCACAGGATGTCTCAAAATGCATAAAATAGAATATCTAAGATTGAAAAGGAAGACCACTAGGTTGGAGAGTAACTACAGAAGAGGTTTTTTTAAAAATGACCACACTTCCTCAGTGACTCCTTCAGTATCTGTGATCTCTTCTGACAAAGAGTCACAGGTGTCGCTATGACCATTCCAGATTATTGCCTGCATTTCCCGTTGACGGATATGTTCAATTTCAATTAGTGGTTAGAGAAAATAAAGATGTGTTTTACCATCCAAGTTCACAGAGCCGGGTTAACAGCTGCTGTTCTGAGGTCCCTCCAGCACACGGCGACCAGGTTGAGAAGCAGGTCGGCCTGTGCTTCCTGGCCCTCAACGGGCCCAGGTCCAGGATATCCTGTCCCGCCTACTCAAGTATGTCACAGCTTACCTTCTGCTCCTTGAAAAAAGATCTTAGGAAATAGATTCAACAACAGGAAGAGAAAAAAGAGCCCTATCAGGCTGAGGGTCTGATAAGACCTTTCCTAGGTTCTTTCCCATGAACCCTGCTTGTCCTGCGCTTCTCTAATCTGGTCATACTGTGTCTTCTGCGTTAGTAGAGGCTGATCTTTGACATCCTCTTGGGGGGTTGCTGCTGCCTCATAAGAGGCAAATATTTCATAGAGAAGAAATGATTCAAGATGAGGAAATCCAAACTCCCCACCTGGGAAGCTGTCAGCTCATTGCACATAGTCGCTCTCTAGAAATAGACGAGAGACACAGTGAGGCTTTTCAGAAAGGGGAATTTTGTTCCCATTAAAATCCAAATAAGGAATTCCTGTAAAATTTTATTTTAAAAACAAACAGATACAAAATTGTAATCATAAGTGACAGAGCCAGTTGCTCAGGGGGTGTGATCTATAGTTCCCCATCCTATTACTGTAGTTCTTACCTAAGTGAGAGGTGTGGGGGCGGGGGTCCCGCACTGTTGGGAAGGCGGATCATTATTTTATTGTTGCAAGAACTGAGTTCCCTGTCAACTTAGAAATAAGCATGCCAGGCACTAATTCCCCTTCAACAATTATGGTATTGGTATTCAGTGTGTCTTTAAAGATTAGCTTCCACACCTGGACATGTTTTTTAAAAAAGTATAAAATCTATTTGACAATAGAAAAAAATCTACATCTAAATGCTAAGTAATTAAAAATGTACCAGGTTATTTTTGGAAAAAAATTTCTCAAATTAGATTCATAAGAGCAACAAATTCCAGAATATGGAGTTGTCACAGCTTCATATTAAAAGGCTTTTGACCGGTGACACACTCATTTAGAAAACAAAAGAATAAAATTCAGAACACACCTTTTGGGTAGTTTTCCACTTGACTCTAGATCATATTTTTCTCAATCAGCATTTGCTTACTTGACTGTCAATCAAATTTTCCAAAATATGTCCTTGTATTTCAATTCTAGGATGAGCAGAGCACCTGTCCTGTTCTATAACGCCTATTCCTGTGTTTTTTTCTCTCTTGATTTGGAATTTCTGGAATAGGTCTTGGCATCTCCAGGGTCACGCTGGGCAATTACTAGGCTCTCAATAAACTAAATGAAATGGAATTCAAAGAAGTGTTGCTGGCTAGGGAAGATACACAAATGACTTTTTCTTTCCTATTAAAACTGATCAGCAGTGTTAAAATTTTTTTTACCAGTAATATGAAAAGTAGATTAAAAAGAAAAACAGGGCTGGGGTTGTGGCTCAGTGGTAGAGCGCTCACCTCGCAAGTGAGAGACCCTGGGTTCCATCCTCAGCACCACATAAAAAAATAAAGATATTGTGTCCATGTATAACTAAAAAAAAAAAAAAAATTAAAAAAAATAAGGTTTTAAACTTTGCAAATTACATTCAAGAGTCTAGGAAAAAGGTCTAAATGGGCAATGGAAAGATGAGAAGTTAAGAAAATCAAGTCGGTCAGAAGCCTGAAGAGGCTCAAGGTGCTGTTGATGCATAAATCACTAAATTTAATATGATAGGGACCTTCAATGCATATTGACTTGTGCAGTTTCCTCATCTGTAAAACGGAGGCAGGAACAGCCCCTCCATCTTGGATGGTTGTGGGAACTACATGCATGAGCCCTCCCAACACACTGAGTGAAGCCTCTGGTGACAGTGGGAGTCAGTCGCGGTGGATGTCACACAGGGTGCCCAGGGCTTCTCGCGTAGCTAGTGTGAATAACAGAGGAAGCAGGGGGAAGGGGCCGGAGGTAGAAACTCACATTCTAGAGTTTTCAGTTCACAGCCTTTGCATGGCTTTCTGCTGCAGGGGACAAGTGTCCCTGCTCTTCCTGAGACGGGCTTCCTCTCACCCCATAGGTCTCAGCTTCCACACCTTGCTCAGACGCACCTTCCCAACTCCCACAGAATGGCTTCCCATGTTCTTCCCGCTTTGGCACGGTACTCTTTGCCCTTAGAGCATTTAATACTGTGCATACCACCATATGCAATTGTCTTCCCAGCTCAGAAGTATCTCCACCACGGGACTGTTCCCTCCAAAGAGGCAGGAATGGGTTGTGTTCGCTGATTAGCTTCAAGTCCGGCACATACCACGTGCTCCGTGAACAAAAGGGTACCTCTTGTCATCTATGGAATGAAGCAGTGTACACAGGTTCCCGTTATAGACAAGGTTACTTCCAGCCAGCTTGGCAGCCACATGGTCCACAAGCCACTTGCCTTTCAAAAGCCCACCAGCACTTTGAAAAGTGGCCCTGTCCCCTCAGACTGGACTCTAACCGTATGTCTCTGAAGATTCTTCTAGAATCCCAGGGTCTGTGTGTTTTACCTTCAGAGTCTTTTAAGACAGCCTTGTATCTCCACAGACTTCCTCTTTTTTGATCAGGCTTACAAAGAAGGGGACAGCCGTGAGGGGGAAGTTACCCTGAGAGCAGCCGGGGTGTGAAGAGAGGGGGACAAAGAGAACGCTGAGAGTTCCCTATGCTTCTACTAAGTCTTCCTTTTGAGACTTCCTGGGGAGGCAGGAAGTACATCCTTAGATCTCAAAGTTTGGGGGGTAATCAACAGTACCCTCACATCCTCAGGGGGTTTGGACACTCAGGGTAAGATGAAGGAGTGGCCTGTGTGTTTAAAGTTCAAGGCCAGAGGTGGGGGAAAAAGTAGTCCCAGAGCAGATCTCCTGGGGTTAGAAGGGGCACAAGCTGAGCTGAGGCAGGAGGACAAGGGGCAAGAGGAGGTCAAGTTCTGTTCTTTCAGAAAAAAAAAAACCTTGCATTTACAGTAGGTGGGTGTGTGGCAGCAGTCATGTCCCAAGATGTCCCCAGCTGGGGCCTGCCTGCTGGTCAGCAGCTCCCTCCCACCCTGATGCATGAGCTCTCATGCTGGAAATTCACAAAAGTAGGGCAGGCGTCTCCTATCTTTCTATCTTATGGAATAGGAAACAGGCTGGGGGTGGGGGGGCTAGGAAACAGGCTGGGGGGGGGGGCAGCGCGTGGGAAAAACCAGACAGCTTGCTTGACTTTTCTGTGATCGGCGGCAGAACACATGGAGCCAGCTCTGGAAGGGGAGAGGCTTCTGGGAAGGGCAAGCCTTGCTCTGGCTCACTCAGCCCTCACTCTGGCAGGAGGAGACTTTTCTCCAGGCCAGAAAGGACCAGGGAAGAGATGAGTGGGCAGGAACAAAAAAATCTGCCTGCAGCTAACCCAAATTGTACCTGGGTATGAATTACAAAAGGATATGGCCACTCCTTCTTCAAGACACTTTGCTTACATCTGTTGGAAAAGCATTGTTATAACTTTTGGGGGAGTAAGACATATTGCTATCATCAGCCCAAACTGTCATCACAAAATACTACAAATCAGTTGTTCAGATGTGGTATCTTTGTGCCCTGCTCAACTTGCACAACTGTATTGGGTGGCCCTTTCAGAAATCCAAAGCTGTAATGTGCTTTAATGGCATCCAACCTATGGCCTATCAGCAAGATGAAGAAGTGATTTCTGGGGTCCCTTTCAGGCAGTGTTTTTTATCATAAAAGAATTTCCACTGGAGCTCTTGGCGGGGATTGTGATTTTTCATAGTTTGGTCACTCAAATGCACGTTAATATTTGTGACCAGCTCCCCAGAGCACCCATCCATCTCTTAGGACAATGCTCTGGGCAGTGTTTTTAAACATTTGGTTAAAATGCAGATGACTTAGCCCCAACCCAACATGGCTGGGATAGGATTCTCATGTCTATTTGAGATAGTAATTTTGGTAGGAACAAAAGTCTGAGATTGTCTTAGGGGAAGAAATTTGAATTTGCTTCATAACAAGCCTGAAATAGTTGTATCAGAGTCATCAAAAGCTTAACTTCCTCGCTCCAGTATCCTTATCAATCCTTTGCAAAAATCACCGATACTTAATGCATTTATTTTTCTGCCGTGGCCAATTTGAGATGCACTGAATGGATGAAATGTAATTAACAGAAATGAAACAGATCTGTGTGTCAGAGAGGCAAAAACCATTAAGCTTCAAGAGAAAGACTTAGCAGCATCTTGGTGTATTTGTGTAACTCTAACTTGTAGATGACCAGTTCTCCTTAGCAGCCAAATTCTGAGCCTTTAACTAGCATGTGTGTGTGTGTGTGTGTGTGTGTGTGTGTGTGTTGCTTGAAATTAAATGTAACTACATCACATGGCTTTGGGGACCCCCAGTTCCAGCTCGGAGACAACTGTATGTACTTCTACCTCCTGCTCATGACTGGAGCCTTCTGAGCCCACAGCCCGAAGACCTCCAACAGATCAGGCTGAAATGAATATCTTAAAATTCCTGGGGGATCTAACCAGTTATTTTGGAAATAAATCTAGCTGCCTGCATTGCAAGCTTCCATTTGTCCAGAATTACCTAGCTCCTGGAAGCTGCCCACACCATTACACTTGAGTTAAACTATTTTGAGCTCCACCCACACGGTACCCGTTTTTAGCACGGTGGGACGGAGGCAAGCAGACCATGTGCACCCATGTGGAAATGTCACCCAGTGACTGAAGCCTGCTCGCAGGTGGGGCCCTGCTGATGGTCACCGCTCCCTCCTGCTGTAAACACCCCAGTTACTTTTCTAAATTCTTTCACAAAGGCTCTCAGGCTGAGAGCTCTCAGAAGTTGGCGGGCATCTGGTCTCTCACCCCTTTGTGGAGAGGGAAGCAGGGTGAGGGAGGCCAGAGTGTGGGGAAGTCAGAAACCAGCAGGGGGGTGGGTGGGTCTCTTGATTCCTGGTCCAAGGTTCTGTGCGCCTCAGCATCTTCCCCCTGGAATTCTCTGGGGGAGCTTGTAAAGATTGCAGATGCCCAGACCCAACTGCAGCTTCTCAAAGGATGGAAACCAGAATATGTATAGAAGTCCCAACTATTTGAGTCTTGAGGACCCTCAGCTTCATGGGAGGACTCAGAAAAAAATAAGATGAGGGTGGATTCAATGGAGGCAGAAGGGAAGCCTGGCGGGTTCCTGGAGAGCACTGGAGGGTCACCTGCGCACCATAGAAGAGGGCACCTCTGTGTGTGCACGGCGGAGTGCCCTGTTGGGAGGTAGATGGATGCAGTAAAGATGGGCGAAGGGCCAGGGTGGCCCATCAGAGAGAGCTTTGGAAGGCAGATGCCACCTAAATTCACCAGACTCACTGCAGCTTCTACAACACCAGAGAGTGAAATAATACCCGGCATATCCAAATCCAAAATGGCTCTTTGCAGGTCTGAAAGTCCAGAGCCTCATTTACATCATGGTCCATCTGTTGGGGTGACGGTGGCCCCTCTCTTCTGTCATTTTCCCTTTCTAATCAGGGCTGTTTCAAATACTTTATTGGTGAAGAGTCAGTGGTCAGGACACCTGGTTTTTGTCCCAGCTCTGCCATTATCTGTGATGTGATTCTATTAGCTAAACCAAACTTTGGTTTTCTCGTCTTTGAAATGGGACTTTAATTCTTGCTCTGTTTGCTCTTCATGCAGGGCCCGCTGTGTGGCTCTATCTATGCACACACACAAGTGGCGCGTGGTGCCCTATTACCCTAACTAGGAATGGCACTATTGGACTTGATACTTCCAAAAGGCTTTTCTGAATTAGTCTCTGAGTTCCAAGTATCATTAAATACCTTTTCCCCCCATAGTGTCCTAATCTTTTAACCATTCCTGCTGAAAGAATGATAGAGAAACATCCCCCGCCCCTCCTCCCTAGCCACCAAACCAGCACACTCTGGAGAGTTAAGAAGGGAGAGTGAATCAGGGGACTGTGGCCAAGAGGAGAGATTGGGAGGAGGAGGCTGGGAGTAGATCAGATTCAGAATGAGAAGAAGGTCTTGAGGGATAGGCAGAGAGGCCAGGCCTGTGCAGTCCAGCACCATTGGCCACCTGGAGCCACTTAAATTAGTTAAAATGAAATACAATGTACAATTCAGTTCCTGGTCACACCAGTCACATTTCAAATGCTCAATACCCACATGGGGCAAATGGCTGCCATATTGGTCGATGATGAGAGAGAACGTTGCTATCATTATAGAAAGTTCTTCTGTACAGGCTGCTCTAGATCTTCTTAGGGATGGACAGGGTGGTTTCCCATGACATATCCACATTTCAGCCAGAGGGCAGCCCTGCAGGCCAGATGAGCTAGGCTGCTTCACCAAGGACTCTCAGCTGCTGTCCATCACCACCCACCCCCACCACCGACTCAGCCCAGAGGGAGACTAGGAATCATCCTGGGAGTCACTCTCCAGGAAAAGCTTGAGTATGGAAGGTCAGAAGAGACTCTTGGCAGCAGATAGGCTGGTGATTTCCCCCAGGGACCCTTGAGTCAGCCAGGGTCAAATGGAAAATGTTTTAAAACGAAGGGAGCTTTAAGACCACGGGAGCTTGCTTTCTTGTCTTGGTCCTTGGGGACACTGGCTGACCTTGCCAGCTGCTGTCACACCTGAATCTCTAAGGACTGGCCTATTCAGACTGGGTGGGAAGAGAAGCATCAGGGTCTCCAAGGTCAGAGCTGGGCAAGACCTTGGAGCCCATCAAGTCCTGCCCCTTCTCGGGAAGTGACCTGTACTGAGTTGGTTATTTACTACACTTAGGTCTTTCTTGGGAGGTAGCATTGGCCAGTAGAGAGCTTCAGAGGGTGAGGGTTCTCCTTCTCCAAACCTCAGGTCCTTAGGAGCCAAGCTCTGCTATACTTGCAGGTCTAGATTCATAGTGTAGCTATACAGATAGACACTAGCCTCTGCCCACCTGGACAGAAGGTCTCTAGGGGCAGGTTTCTGTGTCTCCACAGGCACCCTGAATTAGAATCCTCTAAGCCAATGGCCAGAAACTGTGGACCAACCAAGCATCAGGTGCTGTCCCCAGGGCATGGGTGTTAGGGAGGCTTGATTCTTATCATATTCATCCCCGGTATGTCTGTGTGTGGCAGGGGTGGAGGGTGTGTGTCTCTGAACCATTTCAGCCAATCCACACATCCTGACTCTCTTTAATGAGACTCATTTTGTAACATGCAGCATGCTGATTAAGAAGTCATTAATTTCAAGAATAAAAAACAACGCTGATATTCAATTTGCAAATTAAGAAACCATTGGCCTTCTGCGGAGATATCCACAGCGGAAGGACTTGTTGCGGCCTCTGGGACTGGCCTCCTCTAAAAAGTATGTTCCTGGGGAGCCCCTGGCTGAGGCATCACATCACCCCTGTTTTGCTGAAATCCTTAAATGGAAGCTGCAGAACCACGGCATGTGTTAGGACGATGTAGATAGAGCGAACTCAAGAGGATTAAAATCACGCAGAGATAGAACTGAACACATCCTTCCCCTTCTGAACCCTGGGTTGGTTTCCTGGGTCTCCATCCCAGCCTGTGTGCCCTCTAACACGGTCGGTGGCAATTCATATCCCCTTGGGCATCTTTTCCTGAAAGCTTCCTTTGGCTTCTGCTCTCCTGATCTTAAGTTCAGGACCTTCCTCCTCACTCGGGTACCTTTCAAAATCTCAGTGGTCTCTGACTCTTTGGGAAATTGGTTTTTGTAGACTGAATGTGGAATACTTGATTCTTTGTTTTCCGTAAGACTCTATTTAAAACAATTGTCATATTTCTTTTTGCCTAATTTCACTTCATTCTTACACTTAAATAATTATCATATTGTGTTTGCTTAATTATATCTCAAATTCCATATCAAGTAGGGATAGGAAACTTTCTTCTTCTCCTTCTCCTTCCCAGTGCTGGGGATAGAAGCCAGAGCCCTGCACGTGTTAAGCAAATGCTCTACTACTGCGTGACACCCCCAGCCTGGTAGGAAACTTCTTGAAAGGGAAGGATATATTTTTTTCTTTCTCTTTTTTTCTTTTTATATTCCCAGGGCTTAATGAAATGGCTGGCACTTAATTGCCAGCATTAAATGGTTGCTGAATAAAAGGAATGTGGTGCAGAGCTTTTTTACACTCGTGGAGGTTCACAGAATAGAAGACTGGTTCTCACATAATAACTCACATTTTTTAACAACTGCTGCTAAACGCTTTATAAAATCACTCCATCTTTGAAATAGACACAACCATCCCCATTTTACAGATGAGGAAACTGAGGTGCAGGGACGTTAAATGGCTTGCCAACATCACATAGCCAGGAAATGAGAGGACCAGGATTTGAAGTGAGACATTGTAGCTCCAAAATATGTTTCTGTTCCCTTGCACAGTGCTCTTCCTTATGATGTGGTAAGTGTGTGTGTGGGTGGGGGGATGGACTCTTTAGCCCTCCCTCACAATCTATACCAAAACAACCCATTAAGTGGTTTCAAATGATCTACTGGTCAAATGGTTAAAAGGCAATAAATCGTTGACCTGAGAATTATTGGGGAGTTTGGGCCAGCGTTCAGTCATAGAGCGCCATGGGAGCCAGGGGGGTCAAGACAGGGGTCCCGCTCTTGTAGTCCTTCCCTGGAGGCTTTTATGTGTTTGTGAATGTGTGTATCTGGGTCGGGAGGGATTTCTGGGGAAGTAAGAAAAAAGAGGAGGCTGAGAAGAAGGGGAAGAGGAACTGCTAAGAAGAACCTTCCTTAAATGGAAGTTGCAGAACCACGGCATGTGCCCTCTGACTCCAGGGCAGGCCCAGTCCCAGCCCTGCATGAGTAGGGCCTTGTGCCAGAGGGGAGCGACTCCTGGGCCCGCGGTCACCCAGTTATTGCCATGCAGGCCCAGAACTAAGACTTTTAAAAGAGAACTAAGAAAGCTGCATTTTGGTGTGACATTTCCTGATCTTAAAACAACAAAACACCTGCCTCTTCTGCTGCAGGCAAAGTCTACCAGTTGGAGAACTCGGATCTAAGACTAGAATGCTCCAGGATTTAGAATTGTGAACATTTATTGATGATCTAGAACTAAATGCCAATTCATTTTCATCTAAGTTACTGCAAGGAACCAACTGAATTTTCTTGTTCTTTCCCGGGGGCCAAGTTGGATTTATTGCAGAATTTCTGCTTATATCTTCCAAACATCATATATCCATATACCATTTCACTGTTTTTTTTTTTAAAATCACATTTACATAGCATGCAAATTATGATTTACTTAGTCCTTTTCCCTTTACCAGTTCTCTGTGAACTCACTTTTTAAAGCTTGGGCTGCCATCGCCAATCATAAAATCATGGGCTAGTACCAGACACAGTTTTCTCTAAGTGCATTAAAATAAATAGATAACCAATTGAATTAATATCGCTCATTCCGTCCTCCACTTAGACTCATTCCCTGGTAAATACACTTCTCATCAGCGGGAAGCACAGTCATTCTGAAAGGGACTCTTCCATCAAGGCTAAGATAGAACGTTGGAAGAGCAGAAAGAGGCATGATTGTGCTGGGTTGGGAGGGAGGAGGAGCCACATTAGAGACAAATTCTATTCCACTTGATAAGAAATATGGGGATTTTATAGTTCAACTGCTAAAGACATGCTGAGGTTTTATTAAAGAGCTCTCCCACCCCCACTATTGGTTTAGAAAAATCTCTTCCTATCTCCCATATTTCATTTGCCTGTTATCTCCCTACTACTAAAAACAATTTGCATGAAAACAATCACTCTTTGCTCACAGGAGTCCTTGGCTCCTGCTGGTTTCTTGCTTGCTCAGGCTGATGCTTTGTCTGTGGTTTAATCATAACCCCCTGCTTAGGGTTCAGTTAGGAGCTAGCAAGCCGGGGAGCCAGGCTTCAGACCGTGGGGAGGTGGCGTTCCTCATCTGGAATCCTTGCGGGCCAATTCCCAGGGAAGAAACTCCTTGGAAATGTACCCAAGGGTCAGAAATGAAATAAAGCAGGCAGGGAGGTGAGGATTGGATTTTATAAAATAAATGGTACAAAGAGCTTTCCTCTCCAGGGTAATAGAAATTGGGAGTTTGGAGTAGCTGACAGGAAAGAATCCTTGTTCTGAGCATCTTGCCTTGGGCAGAAATGACAAATGGACATTCACCAGGGTTTAGTCCTTAGCATTGGTGGTGATATCAAGATGTGCTGGCTGGTGCTTACCCTGCCGACATTGGCAGGAGAGCATTTTTGAAATTATTTTCCAGGAGTGATGAGAGCTGTTCTTTTTCTACTTTGTTTTTTAAGCCATTTTTTTTTTAAGTTATAAAAGCACTTCTTCAGGACCATATTTGTATTCTGCCTACCACTGCATTGCTAGCCTTGCATGTATTAAGTGTCTGCATATTAGTTCAATTAAATCAACTCATTTAAATTAAAAATTAAATCAATTCACACATTGGGGAGAAAATGACCTCGAATGAAAAAGGAGATAAAAATCTCCAATAATGCCACCAACAAAGAGAGACTGTTGTTCATATTTTGGTGAAGTTGATTCTAGTCTTTTTCTTTGCCTATACGTTTTCCAGGTGAAAGCGAGACGGTGCCATATGATGATTTTCGTATTCTGCTTTTTAAAATTAATGTTATACCATGAGACATTTTCAAGATCATTAGTTTGAAGAAACTTCACTGTTGATACCGCCTGACATTCCAACATGTGTGTGTACTGTGGCTTACATAACTAGCACCACACCTGGCATTCGGGATACTTCCAAGTTCTCATCCGAGACTCAGAACAATAAGTACTCATCGCATTCACGTGCTGCTTCTAGGTGGCAGGCTTTGCATCCAACACCAAGGCAGAGAGGGAGGCGAGCTCTAAGTTACTGCCCATAGCAAAGGGGCGATAGCAGGTAGCCTGAGTGGGTAGAAGCCATCAAAGGTAAGAGGAGAACCAGGACCCAGCAGCTCTTAGACTCCAAGGAAGAGGGGGGTGAAAGTAGGCAAGTGTCAAAGGCACAGAGAAGCCCTGGGTCTTGATTGCAGCTGTGCTCAGGCCCCAGGCCTTCTTCCAGGTCCTCTAGTGGGGCCCTGCCTCACCTTGCTACAGAGACTTTGCAGATGCTATTCCTGCTGCCTGGACCCCATCCTCTGATGTAAGGTTCCTCATCTTCCAGCTCCTTAGCTCAACCCTCACATCTCATTACTGACTTCCCCTTTATGATAAGCTTTCAAAATTGCTGCTCTTCTTTGTAAACAAGTTGTATTTATTTCTCCAATCCTTGATTATTGCAAGGAAGTCTTGCATATAATTAAAAATACATTGAATGAATGAATGAAGGTGGGGGGCTGAAAAAGCTTTGCTTTCTTTATAAAGATATGATAGCTGTAAACTATAGAAGAAAAAAGAATCAGGAGAGAGGTTTCAGCACATTTTCCCCTCTAATGCTTCCCTGACCCCAAGGAGAAGAATATTTGGGTACACAGGGCCAGGCCAGGAATGAAGCCCGTGAACTTGGCATTATCAGGAGCTCCAGCACGGCTCCTTGACACGGGGCAACAATAGAAAAAGGACGGAAGGTGATGAGTGCCTCTTGTTGTACCCTAGTTGCTTACTGTCACGGGAGAAGCAGGGCTAGGACATCTTCACGTGTGGCAGGCAGCCAGAGGGAGTCAGGAGAGGAGGGAGACCTGTTAGAGCCACAGATGAAATGACTGTATGAGAATTCAGGGGCTTGTCTGGGAGTGATACCGTCAGCCATGGAAGAATCCATTTCTAATAGCTCCTTCTTATACATTATTCATGAAAGCAGGAAGACAGGGCCGATAACATCAGAATGATGCTGCTGTCCAGCAAATCTAATGACGGTAGCTTGAGGGCATTTTAACTCGCATGGAAAAAAATTTATATTTGCCAATTTGGGGTCCAGAAGGCTTCGAAAGCTAACTCAAACTTGAAGAGCAGGTGAGAGCTTCCTTGAGAAAAAGCTGTCCCCCCATAACATCTGGATCTCTGTGGCTCTTCCCACCCTCTTGTTTCTCGGCATCTAATGGAGGAATTAATGCTGCTCTCTGGTTAAATAGCTCTAGGTTTTCAAATCCATCTTTATTTTCATACCTGCCAGTCAAGAGGCAGGAATAAGAAATAGGACTTTTGTGGATTTTGATATAAATCATTAGCTTCTAATCTCTTCAAGCCTAAGGGACAGTGCTTTTTAAGAAGGGAGAGTATTCTGCTGCTACTGAAATCTGATGTTTTCCCTCCAGTTTCTGATTCATTACAACCGCAAGACTCATTCCATCCTAAACCGGCTTCCGATGTGCTGTCAAAAAGCCAGGAGGTCAATTTGTTAAAAGAAGCAAGAGAAAATCTGCACGGGAGGCAATGCCAGTTATCTCAGGGGTAGCGGCCGGGAGACAGAGAAGACAGCTCACTCCAGCTTTTAATTTGCTACTTACTTTGCAATTGTTAATGTGTTATCGTCTGACTGGTTTCTTAAACATTGGTTGATACATTCAACAACATTCATCATCCATCCCTCAGTATGGAGGAGATATGACTTGTGCCTCTAATCCCAGTGGCTCTGGAGGCTGAAGCAGGAGGATCATGAGTTCAAAGCCAGCCTTAGCAATGGTGAGGTACTGAGCAACTCAGTGATTCCTTGTCTCTAAATAAAATACAAAACAGGGCTGGGGATGTGGCTCAGGAGTCAAGTGCCCCTGAGTTCAATTCCCACCAAAAAAAAAAATGTACCCCTAAGAGCAGGTGTGGTGGTGCATGCATATAATCCTAATGACTCAGGATACTGAGGCAGGAGGATTGCAAGTTCAAGGCCAGCCTTGGGCAACTTGGTGAGAATTTATCTCAAAAATAAATAAATAAATAAATTCATAAGAAGGGCTGGAGATAGTTCAGTGGTACAGTGCCCCTGGGCTCAATCCCCAGTATCAGGGGAAAAAAATTAAAAAAAAAAAAACAAAAAAACACAAATCGAGGATTACACTCCATAGACAAGAGAATAGGTCTGCCAGGGTGGAAGAAATCAATCTGAATAGCATGAGCAGAGACAAGGACAATTAACACAGTCCCTCATCCAACCTGTCCCCCCAACCAGGTGGTCAGATTTTTGAGGCCAACTAGGACAGCTGAGCAGTCCTGTAATTAACTAGGTCCATCATGGGCATGAGACATGGAATTTCACAAACTATCCCCAGCACGAGATGAATACAGATGATGAAAAATAGACAGCACTTTGGAAGATGTTAAATTTTGTTTTAAAGTTGCATTTTTCCTTTCTTTTTTTAATATGTGTTTTTTGTAGTTGTAGTTGGACACAATAACTTTATTTATTTATTTATTTATTTATTTTTATTTGGTGCTGAGGATCGAACTCAGGGCCTTGCATGTGCAAGGCGAGTGCTCTACCGCTGAGCCACAACCAAAGCCCTGCATTTTTCTTTTTTCTTTTTAAAATAAATTTATTTATTTATTTTAATTAGGTATTTAATTAGGTATAGACAGCAGAATGTATTTTGATTCATTGTACACAATTGCAGCACAACTTTTCATTTCTCTGGTTGTACACAATGTAGCGTCGCACGATATGTGCAGTCATACATGTACCTAGGGTAATAATGTCCATCACATTCCGCCATCTTTCCTACCCCCAGGCTCCTCCCCCTCCCTTCCCCACCTTTGCCCAATTAAAGTTCTTCCATTTTTCCCATGCCCCTCCATTATGGATCAGCATCCATTTATCATAGAGAATATTCAACCTTTGGTTTTTTGAGATTGGCTTATTTCGCTTAGCATGATATTCTCCAACTCCATCTATCTACCTGCAAATGCCATAATTTTATTTTCTTTTAATGCTGAGTAATATTCCATTGTGTATATATACCACAGTTTTTTTAATCCATTCTTCTATTGAAGGGCATCTAGGTTGCTTTCCACAGTTTAGCTATTGTGAATTGAGCTGCTATAAACATTCATGTTGCTATGTCACTATAGTACACTGATTTTAAGTCCTTTGGGTATAGATGGAGGAGTGGGATAGCTGGGTCAAATGGTGGTTCCATTCCATGCTTTCTAAGGAATCTCTATATTGCTTTCCAAAGTGTTTGCATCAATTTGCAGTCCCACCAGCAATGTATGAGTGTGCCTTTCCCCCACATCCTCACCAACACTTAATGTTGTTTGTATTCCTGATAATTGCCATTCCGACTGGTGTGAGATGAAGATGTTTATATTTTAATTAGGCAGAAAGAGAGGATAAAATGACAGTTTTTAGGCAGGAGGTTGAGATTAAGATGAATGCACATGAATTTCTCAGTATTTTCTAAGCACTTCCTACTTTGTCCCCAAGTACCTCAACACCTACTCTATGTCAGAGGGTTGTAAGAACAACAATGTGGGGCTGGGGTTATGGCTTAGTAGTAGAGAACTTGCCTAGTATGTGTGAGGGACTGGATTCCATCTTCAGCACCACATAAAAAATTCATAAATGAAATAAAGTTATTATGTCCAAAAAAATTAATGACAATATGAAAGCCAAGCTTGTTTATACTTCATCTTAGAGTTTTTAGTATTTTAACTACAAAACCATTTCCCCTTTAGAAAAGAGGTTCACCAAGTTAAAAAGCTTAGGATTGCCAGGTACAGAGGAGAACACCTGTAATCCCAGCCACTCAGGAGACTGAGGCAGGAAGATCCCAAGTTCCAGACCAGCCAAGGCAATTTAGCAAGATGGTCAGCAACTTGTTGGGGCCCTGGCTCAAAATAAAAAAAATAAATAAAAAATAAAAATGTCAGTGGCAGAGCATCCCTGGGTTTGACTCCCCCAGTACTGCAAAAGAAAAATAAAAACTTGTAATACTAAAAAATGAACCAGCCCGTGGGACCTGCCTTTAGATTACAACCTCAGTGGACAGATGGACACATGTTTGAGTTATTGCCCAAAGCCCGGTGTTGGGAGAGGAAATGACAGGAGGGTTGTCCTCAGATAATCAAGTTATTTAAATAATCATGTATTCTATTTTCATCTGTATTATATAAACATAACTAGCCCTTCCAACCTGTAACTCCATGGACATTGCCAGTGAAACTGTTGAAATTGATTCATTTATTTGTTTTTGATGTTTATTATATCTAGTGCTTTATATTAAGTGACATTGTTTTACTTCAGATGATATTTAGAGCTTATTTAAGTGACTTCAGATTTGCAAGATGCTCTGGAAAGTATTGAGGGACTTGGAAGAGAAATTGATTTCAGCGTTTTTACTAAGAGTGGATTACATTTCTCTCTCAAATTGAGACTTCAATCAATCAGGTTTTTCTCCAAAATTTTGAAATGCTAATTTGAAAGTTTTCTGAAGATATAATTTTTAACCTTTTTAAATGTTATTGGTTTAGTTATAGACAGTAGAATCCACTTTGATATAATTATGCAAGCATGGTATATCTCGTATTTTAATTAGGTATACATTGTATTCTAATTAGGACCCCAGTCTTGTGGATGTATATGATATTGAGATACACTGTGGTACATTCATATATGTACATAGGAAAGTTACATCAGATTCATTCCTCTGTCTTTCCTTTTGCTAACCACCCTCCCTTACCTTCAATTCCCTTTGTCTACCCACCAAACTTCTATTCTACCCCCTAATATTGTGGGTTAGCTTCCACATATCAGAAAAAAAAAAAAAACATTTGGCCTTTTGGTTTTTTTAGGATTGACTTATTTCAGTAAGCATGATAGTCTCCAGATCCATCCATTTACTGGCAAATGTCATAAAGTCTTTCTTTATGGCTGAGTGATATTCCATTGTGTATATATACCACAATTTCTTTCCATTCGTCTGTTGAAGGGTACTGAGTTTGGCTCCATAGCTGAGCTATTGTAAATTGAGCTGCAATAAACATGGATGTGGCTGTGTTCCTACAGTATGCTGATTTTAAGTCCTTTGGGTATAAACCAAGGAGTGGGATAGCTGGGTCAAATGGTGGTTCCATTTCAAGTTTTCTAAGGAATTTCCATACTGCTTTCCATAGTGGTTTCTCTAATTTGTAGTCCCACCAACAATGTATAAGTGTACCCTTTCCCTACATCTTCATCAACATTATTGTTACTTGTATTTTTGATAAGTGCCACTTATGGCTGGAGTTGAAATCTCAATGTAGTTTTAATTTGCATTTCTCTAATTGCTAGAGATATTGAACATATTTTCATATATTTACTGACCATTCATATTTCTTCTTTTGAGAAGTGTCTATTTAGTTTCTTTGCCTATTTATTGATAGGGTTATTATTATTATTATTATTATTATTACTTGGTGTTAAGTTTTTTGAGTGCTTTGTATATTCTGGAAATTAATGCCCTATTTGAAGTGCAGGTGGCAAAGATTTTCTCCCATTCTGTAGGCTCTCTCATGAAGTTGATTTTAAGAAACTATTAATAATAGGCCAAGTGCTGTTGAGATGTGGCAAAATCATAAATTTAGTAAACAATAATAAAAATACTAGCCAGTGCTTACAGAGTGCTTTGTATAGGCCACAACCTTTTTGTACATTAGCATAATTTTTACAACTCCTGTGGGATGTCATTATTATTCCTGTTTTGCCAACAAAGAACTGAGCCCAGAGAGTTTAAGTAACTTGCCTAAGGGCACACAGGTGCTGGATTTGAATCAGACCCCTGGCTTCCTTCTGTGTGCATGCTTGAATGTCCCCAGGTTCGGGGTTACAGGGAGCCAAGGGCCAACCAGCAGTGAGAGGAACAATTTCCAGAAGGTCCAAGGTGGAGGTGATGCTTGAAGCAGCTCTGGAAAGATGCGCAGGTGACCTCCAAATGGACAAAGGGCGAGGATGTTTCAGATGAAGGGGTGGAGGACACAGGTGTGATGTAACAGGGGCCGAGTAGTCAGGGGACTGCAGGAGGGGAGGTTGCAGGTGGGATGGCCCAGGGACTCTGCATAGGAAATGAAACAGGACCATGGTACTAAAGGCCTGGGGCCTGGCTGGGTTCACCCTACGGGACATGGATTAGGTTACTACTCTGGAAAGGTACCTTGATGGCCATGTGGGGGGCTGGCCACGTGGGGGGAGGGGCTGGATGACAGGGAGAAGACTGGAAGGTGCTTTTCTTCTCTAACTTGCTCAGGAAGTGGAAACTTAAGGGGTCAGAAGGGGCACGGAAGGGAGCCATTTGTCTGGCACCTACCTCCCTATTCCTTCTCCCACACCATGCAAAGCTCTGGCCTCCCTGCCACAAGCTGCGGCCTCTCTGCTGAGTCCAGGGACCCGGAGCTGCACCTTGCTCCTCACCAGCTTTTCTTTCCTACTCTCCATGGGAGGCTGAGGCAGCCTGGCCAACCCCTGGGACAGTCTGAGTGTGGCTCTGCAGATCAATCTCTCAAGCAAGGTCCCAGATCTGGCTGGGGGTGATGGCGGTGGTTGGGGGACCAGAGGTGGGGAGAGGCAGGAAGCCAGAGTTCAGCCTGGCTCCTTACTGTATCACCCACCCATTAGTCATTGCAAAATCAGACTAGTTCCTGGTCTGATTTTGTCCAGACCCTGTACAGGAAGCACACGACCGATTCATAAGAGTAGCCATTCATCTTCACCACGACCCCAGGAGCTGTGACTATCCCCATTTGTACAGGGGAAATAGGCTGGAAGAGCTTAAACAACTTGCTGGAGGTCTCAGCTGGTGAAGGATTCAAACAGATGTCTTCTCACATTGGAAAAAAAAAAAAAAAAGGCAACCCAAACCATATTCTAGGTAGTTAAGCTGGTCTTCTAAAGTCTCTAGTACCCTAGTATAATAACAGATAGAAATTGCAAAGTGTAAAGACACATTCTCTCTGCATAGCTTTTGATGTGCAACTAAAGCCTTACAAATGAAATAATCGTGTGAATGATGAGATTATAATTATGGCAGAGGGGGTGGCTGCCTATTTGGATAGACTTAAACACTTTAAAGAACTCCCTTTAACACTGGCCAATTTGTTTTTTCTCCCTTGGTTCTTCTTTGAATTTCAATGAATTTTTCATCAACTTATTAATTAGTACAAACCTTGGATTGCACTTTGTAATTAAGGTCTTATGTGTTTCTCCAGATCTTACCCTTTGAGTTCAGTGTTAATTTTTCAAAGAGAAAAATTAGGAATTTGACAACTGACTTCCTTCTTGGCAACAGAATATACATTCTGCCTGTCAAAAAAGATTGAGTGGCTGAGTTCCTAAGATAGGGAGTGATAGATTATTCATCATATGAAATTGCACACTCATTTGCCCAATATCATAATCAATTGCTGACAGCAGTTTTCCTGAAAACCTATTTGTGAAATGCACTTGGTAGTCGAGTCACTGAACATTTACTCAGATTTCTTGACTTGTCATTAGTCTTTGTAAGTTTCCTTTAGTCCAAGTCCTGATTTGCTTAACTTTTCTTTTCCCTTCCTTTTTTTTTTTTTTTTTTTTTTTTTTGGTATTGGGGATCGAACCCAAGGGTGCTTTGCCACTAAGCTATACCCACCTAGCCCTTTTTATTTATTTATTTACTTTGAGACAATCTTTTTAAGTTGCCCAGGCTGGCCTCAAACGTGTGATCCTCCTACCTCAGCCTCCTGAGTAGTTGGGATTACAGGCATGTGCCCCCACACCCATTTAGTTTGCTCAAACATCTATTAATTTCAGAGTTACCAAAGAAATACAGTTATGTTGTATGGGTGCATTTTTCCATAGCAATATTAATAGTTCCTACCACGTGTTCTTGGGAGCTATTTCTCTGTGCATCTCTCATACTTTTGCACATCTTGTGAAAAGGGGCATGGACTACATGTGTCCTGGATTATCTTTTCAAAGATGTTTGTGAGCAAACAGCCTTAGAAGCATGATAGTGTTACCTTTGGAAGAAAAGGTAGATGTGTTCACTGCCCATTTAAAAAGATGTAGGTTCCCTAAGCTCAGGGTTCCCCTTCCGTGACACAGCTGCCTGTCTGGTGTGTACAGTACGTTTCTGCATCACTCTGGGGATTGAGCTCAGGAAAACTGGCACAAGTACTGTTACCCTGGCTACTGTTGCTGCTGCGAGTGGTGAAGCCTTTTGCCTCTGACCAGATGTTATCCACCAGCACCTATGAACGAGGGGCAGGCTGACTGGCAAGCAGGGTAAAAATCTCAGACCTTTCATGGTTTTGGGCATATGGGAGGCACTGTTAAAGATATCTAGATATCTGAATCTCTCTCCTCCTGTCCATCTGATGAGGTTGGTGTTAATATTATCCTCATTTTACAGATGAGGAAACTTGGCACAGAAACCGTTTCCAAGTGGGTGCTGGAGCCAGGATTTGGAACAGGTATTGTGGTTTCTACTTCTCTGCTCACTTCCCCTCTCTCCTGAGCAGATGGCCCTCGGAGCCCACCTGAGCTGCTTTACCTCACTTTAAAAATGAGGTACTGCTTCTACATGTGTGTTTAATGCTGTTGCTTCCAAAGTTCCAGAATGCTCCTGTGCATCACCTCACCAACACTGTAGAGCAGAACTCCTGGGTGGCTGTCTCTGTGGTCCATGGGGGCTTTGGGTGCCTCTTCCCTGGGACTGGTTCAGGCTGGGAGTGGGGGCAAGGTATTCTTGTTCACTCTTATAGCTTCCACTGAGGGGACAGAGAGCAAAGGGGAGCTACCGTAGGTAGAGTGGCAGGTGGGGCCTTTGGAGGAGGTGCCATTTGAGCCAAGACCTTAGTGCATGATAGATTTGCTGAGTGCCAACTGTATGCAGTGTTACAGCTCTGGGGATAATGCAGTTAACAAAGGCAAGCATTCCACTGAGAGAGAGGCAACAGACAAACAGAGAAGTAAAATCTAGGGTGTGACCACAGTGGGCAGTGCTAAGGGCAGGGGCGGGAGACCTGGTGGTGGAGCAAGGGTAGAGATCAAGGAAGATCTCTTTAGGTGACACTTGAGCACCATCTTCAGTGAAGATGACAAGGATAAGAGTGTTGACCTTGGAGGGAACACCAAGGGCAAAGCCTGACATCTTTGATGAGCTGCACCAGGACCAGTTCTGCTGGAGCAGAACTAGCAAGAGAGGGATAAGATCAGAAAGGGTCTTACGTGACCTCCTTGTATTGTCAAGGATCTGGGCTCATCTTGCCATGTGAGATGGGATTCTCAACAGAAAAATGCCATTATCTGACTTATAAATCATCATCATCATCATCATCATCATCATCATCACAGCTGCCATTTGTCAGGGCTGGCCCCTGTGGGCGCTCTCAGGGCGTGTTCTTAGGCGGGCGTGATTATTGTTCCCATGGTACAGATGAGCCAGCTGAGGCCGGGAATCATTGAGGTGTTTTCCCCAAAGTTATATGATTCCTCACCAGAGGATTCTTGTTCTTTAATCCCAGGTGGGCCCTCCATACTGTTTGGTGACCCTTTGGCCTGCTGGCCCTCAACATTTCTAGGACTAGGTCCCCACAGAGATGAACCCCTGTCTTTATTCCTCCTTTCCCTTCTTGCCTCATGAATCTTGCTTCCTGCTTTTGAACCTGTCTGCAGCCTTGGCTTCTGGCGTCTGTGCTCGTCTTTCTTTGAGAGTCTCACCACTACCTTCCCTCGCCACGCAGACCAGGTTCACAGGCACGTGGCTGCCTGCCCTGCACAGCCATGGTGTTGGCTTTGTGTCTAGGGGAAGGGCTGTGAACCTCTCTAGCTCCTGCCCCACGTCTCCCCTACTCTCTAGAGCCAAATCCCTGAAGAGCAACCCCTACTTCCTGTCTCCCACCTATTCCCAGGCTACCACCTGGCCTGCTCCTCCTCAGCCCCTGACGTGAGCCCTGCTGATGGCATCATGCACCTGCTGGTAGCTAAGTACTGGGATGTGCTCAACTTGTCTCCATTTGGATTGCTCCAAGGCTGGGGACACTGCTGGCAGCTATCTCCTTGGTCCCCTTTCCATCTAAGACCCAGCCCACCTTTCTTTCTTCCTTCTTCTTCTTCTTCTTTTATTTTTGGGTGGTGGTGGGGTACCAGAGATTGAACCCAGGGGCACTTAACCACTGAGCCACATCCCCAGTCCTTTTTATTTCTTATTTTGAGAGATGGTCTCGCTAAGATGCTTAGGCCTTGCTAAGTGGCTGAGGCTGGCTTTGAACTTGCAATCCTCCTGCCTCAGCCTCCTGAGTCCTGGGATTACAGGTGTGTGCCACCATGCCCAGACCAGCCCACCTTTCTGATGACTCCTTTTCAGTCGTTAAGACTCTCTACCCCAACACTGGCACATTTGAGGTTCTGTTCTTGACATTATCCAATGACTTCACATACTCATGGACATTTAAAATTGTATTTCCAGCCCCAACACATCTCCCGAAATTTAGCCTTTCTGCCTACATAGCTTCCCACCTGGATGCCCCACAGATGCCTGGACACCCGTGACCCAACCTGAGTCAATGGACCCATCCCACCCACCTCCCCCCACTGATCCCAGCCCATGCCCTGCCCCCTCCCTCCACTCATCCCATCTGATTAGCTATTCCCTCCTGTAGATTCTACTGCCCCAAAGTTGGCCACACCTCTTCCCCATTCTCCCTGCCAATGACCTGCTTTATTCCATCAGCCACTTTTGACTAACTGCTGCAAGGATCCAGTTGCAACTTGCTTCTCTCTTGCTTGCTGGTTCTCATAAAGATCATTTTAGAAGCTTCATGGAAGTGCAGAAATCCAGGCCCCAACCCAGAGAGTCTGATTTGGGAAGCCCAAGGTTGGGGCCAGGTATCTGAATTTGGAAAGACCTCCCCAGGTGATTCCAGTGCAGGTGGCCCCAAAACACTGTCAAAAAGCACATTACTTAGCCTCTCCTTATTCCAGTCCTGTCTCCACATGATTAATAACTGCAGCTATTACTACCTAACAGTTTTGAATGCTCATGATCATGAACCTGCTATGTGCACATAGCCCACTATCACAGCTCTGCTAATACTTCACCTTTTTACTCTTGAGAAAAACGAGGTACAGAGAGCTATTAACTAGCCCAAGGGCCAGTCTTTGATCCAGAGTCAAATTCTCAACCATGGGTTTTACCATCTCATTTGCTCCCATAGTCCAGCTGTCCTAAATTCCTAGGTCTCTGGATGCTCCTCTTTTAAATGACTACCTGGATTTGCTTTCTGTGACTTAATAAATTACAAAGATTCATTGGTTCATAGTCTTGTAGGTCAGAAGTCTGGGCAGGGCTTGACCGGGTCTTCTGTTCATGGTCACACAAAGCTAAGCTGGAGGGGTCAGCTGGGACTTTGTTCTCTCATGGAGCTCAGGGTTCTCTTCCAAGCTCGCTGGCTATTGGCAGAGTTCAGAATTCTTATAGCTGCAGGACTGAAGTCCCGTTTCTTTGCTGATGGTCAGGCAGACGTCATTCCCTGCTTGTTAGAGGCTGCCTACATCCCTTGCCATATGGCCCCATTCATCTCTAAAGCCAGCAAAGGAAAATCTTGCCTAGGATGAGTACTTTTCACTCTTCCAATTTTTGCCAGGAAAAGCCCAGTCCTCTTTAGATGGTCACCTGATTAGGCAAGCCCCACTTAGAATAATCTCCAGCTTGTAAGATCAACTGTTTGGGGAACCTTAATTACATCTGCCAATTTTCTTGAGAATAGCAACCTAAATTTGTCTGAGTAACTAGGAGAAGGTGTGTGTATTTTGAGGGCTGAGAATTTCTTGGGGGTCATCTTATTCTTGGTCTACCACTCCATGTAAACTTCAACACTCTGCTCAAAGGTGACTGCTTTTCTCCATGTTTCTGGTCAGAGTTAGGTCATTCCTTGTACCCACAGTATGGAGTACACACCCATTATAGTTGTCCAATGTGGTATAGTAGTATTTCCGGTCCATTGCGCTCCAGCCAGGCTGTGAGGTTCTGGAACACAGAAGCCTGGGACCTCTTTGTGTCCCTAACACTTAATACATATTTGTTGCTTGAGACTGAGTGATGTGCCCGACAAGCTCTCCAGACAAGAACACTTCCAACAGAGTTACATCTATCTCCTGAAAAGGGCTGTTGACAGCTGACAGCACGTGCCTCCCTGGAAGTATGGGGAAATGTCAGCCATACCCTGGGCCCCAAGTCTTCCAGCAGAGTCTCAAGGGCAGGCAGGTAACACTCCTGAAAGCCCTGGAGAGCACAGCATTGCCGTGATGGTGAGGCGGCGGGACCACTAGGTGTCACTCAAGATTCAATAAAGAGAACCAGGTCCTCAGAAGGCTGTTTGCGCCTTTCTTGGGCCGCGTGGAGGCTGGCTAGACTGTTCCCACCCACTGTTTTCAGGGGTTGACATTCCCACACCACCCTCTCTTCTGCAGCTCCCCACACTGACACACTTTGGGTCTAAAATAGGGCAACAGAGTCAGGGCCGCTAGGGTTGGTGCCACCTGACTATCGATCGCCCTCTGCAACACCTCACAAGAGTGGGGTGCTCTTGCAAGGCCAGGCACAGAGCCCTGCTCCAGCCCTCAGTGGGTCCAAGCTCCACTCCCTACCTTCTGACGGTCCCGGAGTTGGGGAGTGGGTGGGTCCTGATTCTTAAAGGACACACTAGTTGGTTCTGGGGTCCCAGCATCAGTCCAGGATGGGTAGGGTGACAGGGTCAAAAGAGGTTCTGAGGATAATCTCAAACGTTATTTTTCTTGGGACTTTAGGGATGGGGAAAATGATGGGGGTGGAGATGCTTCCGACTGCCCAGCACCAGGGAGATCAGCATCTGCAATTCACCACAGTCCCTTTCCTCATGTCAGGGGAATGTTCAGAGCTGAAGGAGAGGGGGGACAGAAAGTGCTTGTGAGGAACATCTCCTTGACAGGACTTCAAGTCGATTTTCCTGCATCTTTCCCTCTGGAAGAAAGGGATGTCTATCAGCAAGGTTCCCAGCCAACTAGAGGACAGGCTGTGGCAGACGCATTTCCCCTCACCCCCGGCAGAGGGCGCCCATCCCCTGCGCCAGCTCCCTGCTGGGCACGTAGCCTCCAGATAGCCCCAGGGCCCTGCCCCAGGCAGGCTGGGCCTCCAGCCCCCAATGGGCAGCGGGAGCTGGGATGATTCCAAAGTCACCTCTGTCCGACCTTGAATACAATCTGAATGACCAGCTCCTTTACCCCAAGCTGATTTACTGCTCCTTTTTATTTTCTTTAGTGAATATTGAAATTCATTTGCATTCCTAGAGCTCCTGGTAACAGAGAAGCTTCCCTGTTAGATGAGAAAGCAGCTAAAAATCGGGCTCAGGATGCAGAGTCCTCCCTGGGCACCTCCACAAAGAGAATACTCTATCAATATAATGATTTCCTTTAAAACTTGCAAAGTGGCTTTTCTATGTAAAGCTTGACGGCTTCTATTCATCTCTTTCCTGTTTGCATGAAAAGTTTCATTCATCCATTTATTTGTTCAACCCACATTTTTGGGGAGCTCTCTCTGTGTGTCAGGTATCTGGGTGAAAATGGCAGAATGGGTTCCTGATTTTGGTGGAGCTAATGGTCTAGTAGGGAAGATACATTGAATAGATGCTTTCAGGCAACATGAGTTGTTTAGGCCTGAGATGAATGGTAAAAAGGAAAAGTGGAGGTTTCTGGGGGAGGGCACTAGATAAAGTCCTCACCTGGATCTCAGGTGTCCTCTGAAATCTTCTCTGTGGCCCTTCACACTCCTGGGCTGAGGGCCATTTGGCAAGGCATTAGCCATTTTGCATGATTGAAATTCACATTACCAATCTCTTTTGAGGCTTGATGCTAACAAAGTCTGAAAAGGACAAGAACAGCTCTGGGTGCCGCATCCTCTTCTTCTTCAATGTTTACTGACCACCTACTAATGGGGCTGGGTGTTCAGTGCTAAGTATGCAAACAGGACAGGAGACACAGAAAGAGCATCGAGCCAAAGGCCAAGGGTGGTACAAACTGATGGAGTGCAGTGTCTGAGATTTTATGAACCGCTAAAAATGAGACTTACTTAGGATTGGGTCCAGTCAATTAGAGATCTATTATATCCGTGGATTAAATGAGATATAGAAGAGAAATTTGTCTCCACTTTTACAGTCTGGAGTCCCACAGAATAAGAGGAAGGTGACACTGGGCTCTCTGTGCCCTTTCCTGAACTATTCCCAAAAGAAAGAAGAAACTGGAGACTCACATCATTTTTCCCTCTTCACCTGCTGCCCGAGTATTCTTTGAAATTTATAATTCAGATCATTATCCTGCTTATCATCTTCCTGTGGCTTCCCATACTGGCCAGAGTCCCTCCCACAGCTTACAAAGTCCTGCCTGCAGTGGCCACCTGTTCTCAGCTCAGAATATTCTGGCCACAGCCTTCAGCCTGCTTCCTGCTTCTTGAACACACCATGCCTTTCCTAAATCAATACCATTTCTGCCTGCACCACCTCCAGGTAGCTCCTTCAATGGTTTCTCATCTCCACCCGAGGCCTCAGCTCATGTCACCTCCTCAGTGTGTCCCTCCCTCCTTATACACTGGTGGGGCTTATCCCTGCCTGAAGCCACCTTTCTTAATCTGCCTGTTTACTAGGCGTCAGTGTGTAGCCTCCTTGAATATTGGGACCTCCTCTGTCTCCCTCACTTCAGTAGCCCTCATGACCTGAAGGAAAGATACCCGGAGCTTCTGTAGTAGATACATGAGAAATGAGCTGAATAGAAAAGAAGGAGAAATTGATCTGGATTCTATCAAAGACAGGCTGGCTCACTGTTTGGGTTGTGGGAGCTTCTCGCTGACTAGCTAATCTAGGATGGCAGTAATACTGGCATTTCCACCCAGATGAGCCACGGTCAACCCTTGCAGCCTGCTCCAGCCCACGCCTACCATCAACTGAGTCTGAGAAGAAGGCTTTTCCTAGCTGAGTGGGAGACTTGTTCTCTCACTTGTCTGCATCTGCTTCTTTGCAAACGGATGCCCCAAGGTGGGTCTTGATTGGGAAATGTGGAGATGATCTCTGGGAACAAAAGGCCTCTTTTTCAGGAGGCCAGCACAATCACTGCTCTGTGGGTGCTAGGTGGACATTTAGAGAACCACCTAATTAAGCTGGGTTGACCCCAAACTTACCTGTGGAGAGGTCATCCTTTCTCGTTCCTTCCGGGCAGCATTCCTGTGTGATCACAGAAAACGTCCCAGGCTGCACAGGGAAGAGGGGCGGAAGGCTCTGTGGTGCTGAAAGAAATTAGTCTCCACCGGTGAAAAGACTTTAGGTTGCAGACTGTAAATATGTAAAATGTTCAAGGAATATTGTATGTCCTTGTCTTTTAAAAATATATCTGAAACAACCCAAAATATCCACCATCAAATGCATGATTAGTCAAACTATGTTTTACACCTGCAAGGGAATATTATTTAGCCTTAAAAAGGAATGAGGTTTGGATGGGTGCTACATTGTGAATTTTTTTTTTTTTTTTTTTTTTGCAGATGTGAAGTGAAACAGTTTGGACCAAAAGGACAAGATTCCACTTAATTGAGGTTCCTAAACAGTCAACTTCATGGATATGGGAAGTGAACTCTGAACCCTAACAGAAAGAGGGGGAGGAGTGGGAAGTTATTGTTTAATGGGCACAATATTTTAGATGGGGATGTTGCAGAAGCTCTGGACATGGTAGTGGTGGTTGTTGCTCTAAATTCCTCCTACAAGTGGTATCTCGTAGTGTTTGTCCTTTCGTGTCTGGCTTAGTTCTTTTAACATGTCTTCAAGGTTTATCTGCATTACAGCATGTGTCAGACTTTCCTTTCTTTTAAAGTCTGAGTAATAATCTATTGTGTTGTGGGATCAAAGGGAATTTCCCCTCTTCTCTCTCAAGGTTTGCTGGAGTCAACTGAGAAAGATTAAATAGGAAGGCACACAGATTTATTTATGAACAAAAAAAGAATCACTAGTGTGGGGTCACCCCCAGCCCAATATCATTCAGAAGCTAAAAGGGATATAAATATATATATATCTCCATATTCCTTTTTCTAGATATAGAAGGGGAAAGAATGGGGAATGTAGATAATTGTGAGGGGCTGGAAATAATGAGTGGAGGGAAGGAATGATCACTGGAGATAGATTAGCTGATAAAAAGATTTTCTTTGGAACTTGAATGAGCCCAGGGGACAATCTGCCCAGGTGTATTGACAATCCTCTGTCTTCTTTCCTGAGATAAATGATGGGGTTAGAGATTTTGTAGTCTGATCGCAATGCAGATAACACAAGTTCAGAGAATCTCTTCCTACATGGGAGTGGACAGAAGAAATAGTAACTTTTCCTTTAGGGCAAACACTCAGCATGCCACAAAATGCCCTAATTTTTGGACATCGTTCCCAATCATCAGTCCCAGTAGTTAAGTATATGCTGCATTTTGTTTATCTGTCCATCCATTGATGGGCACTTGGTTTGCTCCCACCTTTTGGCCATTGTGAATAATGCTGCTATGGATGAGTGTATAAATATCTAGGTGTCTACTTTCAATTTGGGGGGGTCTATATCCAGAAGTGGAATTTCTGGATCAACTGGTAATTCTATTTTCAGTTTTTTGAAGGCCTCTCCCTGAATGCTGTTTTTCAAGTGGCTGCACCATTTAACATTCCCACCAGCAGTGTTTAAGTGTTCCAATTTCTCTGTATCCTGACACCTGTTATTTTCGTTCTTCTTTTTTCTTTTTTTGGTACTAGTGATTGAACTCAGGGCACTTTACCACTGAGCTATATCCCCAGTCCCTTTTATTTTTAATTTTGAGATAAAAATGGGTCTTGCTAAATTGCTGAAACTGGCCTTGAACTTGCAATCCTTCGACTTCAGCCTCCCAAATAGCTGGGATTCAGACATATGTCACTGTGCTCAGCTCTTTTCTGTTTTTTTTTTTTTTTTTTGTAATAGCTATTCTAATTTGGTGAGATGGTATCTCATTGTCATTTGATTTGCATTTTTATAATATAGCGATGTTGAACATCTTTTCATGAGCTTATGACCATTCATATATCCTCTTTGAAGAAAAGTCTATTCCATTAAAATGGTGAATTTTATGTTATGTGCATTTTACCGCAATAAAAAATCCCTAAATCTAGAAAAATGTTTCTTTTATTTGTCACCATTTTCCCGAAATTGTAGCTGAATTGGTTCCTAAATGTATGCTATAAACTTGTTTACTTGAGAGCATGAGTTGGCTTCACAGAAATCTCAGGAAAAGGTGTGTGTGCATGTGCATGTGTGAGTTTGGGAGGGATCTAGGTTATAACCATGTGTCTAAAATGAACAAGTATAATAAAGATGTTAAAATCTGAGGTGGAGAAGAGGTCATCTAACTGCTTGCTTTTCTCTCTATTTCTTCTACTTGCAGATTTTGGAGAAAATAGCAAATGTTCTATTTCAAAAAATACAGCATCTAAGCTGGAAGTATACCTAACATTTGTTTTGCACTTTTAACACTAAGTTTTGAGTGCAAAACTTGAAAGGTGAGCTTACCAGCATTTGTCTCTTATTTGATTGCTGAAGTGAAATTTGCTCATTCATTTCAGAGATATTTATGAGTACATGATGGGTCAGGCGCTGGGGACAAAAAAAAAAAAAGAGTTAAACATAACCTCGCACATTCCTACAAGCAGGATTGGCAACAAAATTTGTAGGGCTCAGTACAAAATGAAAATGCAGGGTCTATTAGGGAAGTATTTAAGAATTTATGAAGAATTATTAATGCAACAAGAGAGCATTAAGTCAAGCACCGGGTCCTTCTAAGTGTGGGAGTGGAGGACAGGGTCAGACAGGCCACATACAGGGTAGAATCAGTCTGTTGGCAGCCTTGGGAGAGGTGGGCCCTGAGCAATGGGACTGATAGAATTTATCCAAAGGCTGCTCATTGCCATGCTTACATGGCAGTTGCCCCTTATCTGCAGGGATATGATCCAAGACCCCAGTGAATGCATGAAACCACAAATAGTACCCATTCCTATATATCTACTTGTTTTTTCTTGTATACAAATATATGTATGATAAAGTATCATAAAAAGGAAACAGTTGATAGCTTATCTTTGACATTTCTAAATTGCTAACATCACTTGTCCTACACTTTGGGCCATTGTTAAGTAAAATAAGGATTACTTGATCGTGAGTGCTGTGGTACTATGATAGTTGGTCTGATAACTGAGAGGGCAACTAAGTGGTTGATGGTGGGTAGCATATACACTATGGATACAGTGGACAAAAGGATGATTCACATTCCCTGCAAGACAGAGTGAGATTTCTGATGCTCTCAGAATTGTATTCAACATATACTCATTAAAATAGTTCACATTTGATTCTGAAGTAAAATGTGGGTATGACAAGGATGATGAGAAACTCTGACTTATTGTAGGAGAAGAATGACAATGGTTTTATCTACTATGTTCTAGGCACTGAATTAGGTGTCAGTTTAACTCTCATAAGTAAACTTGTAAAATAGGGAGTTTTGTTTGTATTTTAGGGATGAGGATATGAGACTCATAGAGTGTTATGGTTTGATATGAGGTGTCCCCCAAAAGCTCCTGTGTTAATACAGGAATATTCAAAGTGTGGGGACATGGGGCATGGCTGGAGGAGGTGGGTCACTGGGGATGTCCAGTGGAAGGGTGCGTCTTCACTTGGGCCCTTCTCCTTCCCCTTCCGCCTGTCTGCTTCCTGGCTCCCATGAACAGAGAAGCTCTCTCCAACAATGGAATCGGCCCACCACGGACTGAATCTCTGGAACTGTGAGCCCAAATAAACCTTTTCTACTCTAAGCTGTTTTTTCAGGTAGTTTGATCACAGTGAGGCACAGCTGCCTGACACAGAGAGATTAAGGAACTTGCTGAAGATCACACAGGTAGTCAGGGACAGAACTGGGATTCAAACCAAATCCCAAAGCCCTTGATATTTCTGCTAAGTTGCTAGACCCTATCTGGCCCCTGCTTCTTACAGACATCTCTGAATCCTAATATCTGACAAAAAGTAGAAACTGTTTTCAAAATTAATTAGCACAGGTTTTCTATCTTGATGTCATTCTGGGAGTGGATATTATAATTTCTGAGTATAAAGTATAAACTATCTGGAAAGATAACATTTCACTGTGCACAATGCTAGTGGTCCCTATTTTGATGCCAAATCAATTCAATGACAATTTACTGAGCAACTATTAAGTGTGAGGCACTATGCTAGGTGCTGCAGATTACACAAAATTAATAGAGAAACTGTCCTCAAAGAGAAGGGCAAGGGGGATCCAAGATGGCGGGCCAGAGAGAGGCAGCATTCTGTGCCACTCATGAACTAGGACTCACGTAGTGAGAATACTGCTTCTCTGTGAGCAATATTCCTGCTCCCATGCAGGAATCATGGCCACCATGCCTGTCCAGGGCTCCAGGCCTTAGCGTCAGAGTAGGTCTCCCAACTACTCGCCCACAGAGGACTACTGGGTACCATAGTGGGACCACTGGCATCAGCACCCACGAAGAGCTTTTGGCCACCCACCCAAGCAGAAATACGGACACCGCTCCCACACAGGACACCCGGCAGCTTCCCACGAGTACAAACTCCAGCTGCCACCCTCATGTAGACCCCCATCTACCAACATGGGGCTCCCTCAGCCACCACCATCTTGGGACACTGCAGCAGTGGAGAGGGTCCCCTACGCGCAGTGGCCTGCCTGCACCTGGGAACCTCACACAGGCTCTGAAGTCATCCAACAGCCACACACTGAATGCCACAGAGCTTGTCTCTGAACTCCTTGTCCAACGCCACCGTCCAGCTCCCTGCACCTGATCTGATACCCCATTGTTGAAAGCAGGTACCTCCATCTTGGGCCACCTTCATCACCCTCTTAAGTGGGGGGCAACTCCCAGTTTGGAACTCTGGCCGGCCAGGTACCCAGTACAGGTACCCAGGTACTCCCCCTTCTCCCCAGTAGCTGCTACCTGGCACAGTGACACCCTGGTTACCTTCACCATCCTGAGGGCAGAGATACCAGCTAACAACAGACGACCCAAACTATTGAATGAGAAAGGAAGTAGGAAAGATACCGATCTCCAACCAAAACAATACCTGTTTCTTCATTTAAGATATTTTCCCCTCTCCTGCCTACACATCCCCAACATATGTGAAACCAAGTACTTTGCATGAATTAGGATTTTAAGGACTGGGACATCTGAATAGTATATTATAGCTGTGTTGTATGTTTTTTTTTTCTTTTTCTTTTTTCCCCACCAATTTCTACTATTTTAAGATTTTTTTATCTCTCCTAATATATATGTGTGTTTGTTTTATCTACTCTACTGTCTTCCCACGCACTTATCTACCCAAAATTACTTCCTCTCCCTTCTCCTGCTACTAATCTTCCTCTTTAGATTTCTCTTTCACACTTCTTAAGATATAACAACTCTATACCCTCACCTCCTACCTCCTCAGCATATCATCCTACTCCTCACCCCCCATTCTTTGTCCACCATCAGAAACTGTAAACCCTTTTACAAACCTACTGAGTATATTGTAGATAAAATTGAATTCACCATTTCTGTACATCGTGTACAGAACCAAACTGGAAACATCTTAACAGGAAACATTTGTTTTTAGGGTGTATAGTATTTATACTGGGATATGTTAACATTGTCTTTCATCTCAAAGAAGAGGTACTGGATCCCTACAGGGGCACTATAAGCCTAAAGGGTGAAAACAGTAATGCCTCGGATCCACAGTACTAGAAGGGAAGACACACAAGCAACATGAAAAGACAAGGGAAGAAAGTGCCCCAAACAAATCAAGATACCACATTATTAGAATCCATGACCAGCACAGCAGAAGAAATGACAGAGAAAGAGCTCAAGATGAACATAATTAAAATATTCTGTGAATTAAAGTGTGATATAAGAGAGCAAATACAGGTAGCGGAAGATAATTTTGACAATGAGCTACATAAACAAATACAGGAAGCAAAAGATTACTTCAATAGGGAGATAGAGTTTCTAAAAAAAAAAAAAAAACTAAACAGAAATCCTTGAAATGAAAGGAACAATAAACCAAATTAAAAGTTCAATTAAAAGCCTCACCAATAGATTAGACCACTTGGAAGACAGGACATCAGACAATAAAGACAAAATATATAATCTTGAAAAGAATGTAGACCACACAGTGAAAATGGTAAGAAACCATGAGCAGAAAAATATGGGATTCAAAAAATATGGGATAGCATGAAAAGACCAAATTTAAGAGTTATTGAGATAGAAGAAGACATAGAGTTCCAAACCAAAGGAATGAGCATTTTATTCAATGAAATAATATTAGAAAATTTCCCAAGCATGAAGATTGAATTGGGAAACCAAATTCAGGAGGCTTACAGGATGTCAAACGTACAAAATCACAACAGATCCACACCAAGTCACATTATAGTGAAAATGCCTAGCATACAGAATAATGAGAGAATATTAAAAGCCACAAGAGAAAAGAATCAGATTACATATAGGGGGAAAACAATTAGATTATGTGCAGATTTTTCAACCTAGACCCTGAAAGCTAGAAGATCCTGGAACAACATATATCAAGCTCTGAAAGAAAATGGAGCAAATTTTTGCCACTTACACATTAGATAGAGCACTAATCTCCAGGGTACATAAAGAAGTCAAAAGGCTAAACACCAAAAAGACAAATAACTCAATCAATAAATGGACCAAGGAACTGAACACACTTCTCAGAAGGTGATATACAATCAATCAACAAATATATGAAAAAATGTTTAACATCTCTAGCACTTAGAGAAATGCAAATCAAAACTACTCAAAGATCTCAACTCATTCCAGCCAGAATGGCAGCTATTAAGAATACAAACAACAATAAATGTTGGTGAAGATGTGGGGGAAAAGGTACACTCATACATTGCTGGTGGGACTTCAAATTGGTGCAGAATCCTTGGAAAACTGGGAATGGAACCACCATTTGACCCAGCTATCCCACTCCTCGATTTATATACAAAGGACTTAAAAACAGCATACTACAGGGACACAGCCACATCAATGTTTATTGCAGCACAATTCACAATAGCTAAACTGTGGAACCAATCTTGATGCCCTTCAATAGATGAATGGATAAAGAAATTGTGGCATATATACACAATGGAATATTTCTAAGCAACAAAAGAGAATAAAATCATGGCATTTGCAGGTAAATGGATGGAGTTGGAAAATATAATACTAAGTGAAATTTTTCTATCCCAAAAAACCAAATGCCAAATGTTTTCTCTGATATAAGGAGGCTGATTCATAGTGGGGTTGGGAGGGGGAGCATGGGAGGAATAGATAAACTCTAGATAGGGCAAATGGGTGGGAAGGGAAGAGAGGAGGCATGGGGGTAGGAAAGACAGTGGAATGAGATGGGCATCATTACCCTAAATACATGTATGAAGACACGAATGGTGTGACTATACTTTATATACAACCAGAGAAATGAAAAATTGAGCTCTGTATGTGTAATATGAACTGTAATGCATTCTTCTGTCATGTATAACAAGTAAGAATTTTAAAAAAGGGAGGGCTGGAGTTATAGCTCAGTGGTAGAACACTTGCCTCACAAATGTGAGGCACTGGGTTCAATACTAGTACCACATAAAAATAAATAAAGGCATTGAGTCCATATACAACTAAAAAAAATTGAGAGAGAGAGAGATAGAGAGAGGGGGGGCAAGATAAGCACAGAGGACAGAAAGCAGAACAGAAAATGGTGTGTCCACATAGACACCCAAAGAAAGTGTATTTGCCTGGAAGGATTAGGGTAGACTTCCTGAGAAATTTACAACGGAACTTAAATGCTGGCAGGATTCTGATATGAGAAGGGCTGGTGCCATCCATGAAGGAGCAAGGAGAGGTAGTATGGTATGTGTTTATAGAAAGGTAACTGCTAGAAAGCAGGCAAAGCTTAGAAATGTGAATCAGGTCCACTTCATGGAGGGTCCTGGACTGGGTATTACAGACTGGATCTTCAGTGTTCTCCACTCATTCGTTAGGCAATGCAGGAATGTTGTACCCTCATCCGTGGATTAATTGCTTGTGAAATGGTGATGAGAGTTGTACCCTCATCAGTAGATTAATCCATTTGAGTGGACTACTGGGTGATAACTGTAGGCAGGTAGGGTGTGGCTGGAGGAGGTGGGTCACTGGGGATGTACCCTTGGACTCTATCTGTCCCTGGTTCCTTGCTTTCTCTCTACTTTCAAGATGCTATAAGGTGAGCAGCTTTCCTCCACCACACCCTTCCACCATGATGTTCTGCTTCCTCTCAGACCCAAAGCGATGGAGTCAGCTGACCACTGACTGAATCTCTGAAACTGTGAGCCCCAAATAAACTTTTCTTCCTCTAAGTGGTTCTTGTCAGGTAGTTTGGTCACAGTGACAAAGAACTGACTAATACACTGGGGCACTTGTACTCAGTTCCCAAGGAGAGACCCTGAAAGGTTTTAACCAGAGACAAATGTGATTAAAACCGGGTGCTAGAGATTGAAGCTGGTAGTCATAGGAGGGATAGCTGGGGGTCGAGAGCTGAGAAGGAAGATCCAGGTAAAGGACAGTGAAGGCTTGAACTTGGGTGGAATGAGACAATGTTTTAGAGACCTTGAAAACATTTATTTTCCCTGCCAGGCACAATGGTACATGCATATAGTTTCCGCTACTGAGCAGGTTGAGGCAGGAGAACTTCAAGTCCAGCCTCGGCAACTTAGTAAGACCCTGTCTCAAAATAAAAAGTGCTGGGGCTGAAGCTCAGTGGCAAAGTCCTCCTGGGTTTAACACTCAGTACCAAAGTAATTAAAACAATGATTGTGTGTGTGTGTGTGTGTGTGTGTGTGTGTGTGAAGTGCTAGCACATTGGAAAACACCATTTTGACCAGGAAATCATGGGGAGCCCAGAATGCTGTGATTTTGACCTTGCCTAATCTGCTAATGCATTCTGAAGCTCTGGGGACCATGTAGCTGTGTCTATAGCAAAGGAAAGCAAAGTGAGCCATCTGCTACCTCCAAGAACAGAAAATGCAACATGTCTAGGGAATGTAATGCTTCAAAATATCAGCCTGTGCTTCAGGCTGTGCCGAGCTCTCAGTACAGGGGATGCAGAGAAACACCCACTGGGCACCAGCTGGTGGGGATGGACAGAAGAGACTTGAATTAGTAGGTGCTAACGGCTCCCAGCTATTCAGTCACAAAAGACAAAACCAGTCAGGTTCTTGGTGCATGAAAGGAGACCCAGGGCAGCTGCGAGATGAAGCTAGTGTGGCTGAGGTCCAGATTGGCTTTTCTTCTTACCATTTCCGCCCGGGCTTCTAAGCCACCTCTAGATCTAGAGGATTCTTTCTCTTGCTCTTTTCCAGTCCAATGGGAGGGAAACTTGTTTGCTCCCCCTCATGAGCCCTGTGGAAGAGGATTGTGAAGAAGAGTCTGGGAAGGACAGTTTGAGTCATGCTCTCCAGTCTTCCTTGGAAAAACAGGGAAACAGCTGAAGCTGCCTGGCTCAGCACTGGCCACCTACCCCCAGATGGTATGCATACTCTCCGCTCCACTCAGCCAGGTGCTTGTCTCATGGGCACAGCTGCAATCCATGCAGTAGTGAGAAGGGGCTTCTCTTAGCCTTGGATCCAAGCCAGGTCTTCGACCCAGCATTCTCAGCCATAATGTCATCTGTAGAAACCTTAATCTGTGCGCACAGTTTCTCAATTGATTCAGACTCCAGATGGGAGGAGACATAGGATTCTTCAACACCCCAGTACTGTGGAGAGATCCACGACGCTAAATGCCAAGTGTAAGTGGCAGTAACACTTTCCTTGTTTGCCTTGAGTTGCTTTTAAAGAATGAGCTCAGAATTTGTCACCAAGAGCACGCCTGTTATTGCCCCCGACAAAGTTCTCTAGTAGAGCAGGAATATAGCAGGTAGGAAGGACTGAGAGGTATGAATGACTGGAATGGGAGAGTCCTGGTGGACATGAGCCAGGTTCATTCTGCCCTGGAGGACACACTGGCCTCCTGTCTTGAGGAGGAGACAGCACCTTGGCCCCTAGGTAAGCCGTGGTCCAGCCCCTGTCTGCTCTTGTCTATCACACTGGGCCACCCCATGACAGGGGCACTAGTGATCTGAGAAAACCCTTCCCCTTTCCTGAGGTGACCTAGAGCATGTATAGAGTTTTATTTTCACCTAAGTGAATGAGCTGGCTCAAGGGCATGAATATGTCACCTTCCTGTGCAGAGATGTCTGGCAGAGTCAGAGTCCTTGGCTGTCGTGGGCGATGCATGAATCACAGAGTGCCAAGAGCTCACAGGGGAGTCTGAGGGGACCTCCTAGGATGGCATTTCCAATCTGGGGCCAAAACTGCTAAATCCTTCTATTTCTCCCTGTACAAAATTTCTGGTCCTTCCATGATGTGACAATATAGGAAGAGGCGAGGAAATAAAGATTGGAAAAATATTGCAGTGAGGTGACCCAGATCATAGTTTAAAAGAAAAACAAAAATTAAAGCACTTACTAACTCAGCGACTCGGCACTTCCTAAATTAACCTTTTCAAAAACTCAGTTTTCCTTCTCTGTAAAACGGGGATAGTAATATCTATACCTCAATTGCTTTATAGCTAGAATTAAATGAATAACACAGCCAAGTCCTTACTACAATATCTAGCACACAGAGCTCAGTAATTGTTCATTTTTATTATTGCTTCCATAAAAAATGCTTTATCCCTTTTCTTTGCTAATACTCATAACTAATAAGTCTAAGTGCTTATTATCGGTCAGGCACTATGCTGAGCCACAGCACTGCAGAAGTCCTATGTATCAGAGTTGAAGGAGGGGCTCGGGAACTGGTGTCTTACAACTGCATTGCTTTTATGCAAACTCTATGTTCATTTGAGGGGTACTTTCCCAGGGAAGATGATAGATATTGAGAGTTCTGAGATTCTTCACAGCTAACACGTCAATCTCATGACAACCTTAAAGTAGAAATGTAGAGTTGTATGAGTTAGGTTAACACTAACGGTTTTAACACATTCCCAAAGCTGGGTGCATTAATGGCACAGTTTATTTCTTGCTCATTTTAGTCTTTTCTGAGTCATCTTGGGTGGGAACCCAGGCTCCTTCTAATTCCTGCCTCTGCCCTCCTCTAGTCTCCACCACGACCCGCCCAGACGAGACAAACAGGGTTTAAACAGTCTGGCTGCAACATTAAGCTAAGAAGAAGGTGGCGAAAAATCCCACAACACAGAAAGTAGTACCCAGAAAACAGGGCAGGGTGGCTCTTTGACCTTAAGGGTCAAGCTTCCATGCAGGAAAGAGAGCACTGGAAAGAGAGTTTGAACCCACATTTGGTTTATTTTATAATGGGGGCGGGGTGGACATCAAAGGCAGGGATAAGGTTTCAAGGGCGGAGACTTGCTTTGTGATGGCTGGTGGTCACCAGATTGATTGACATCTTGGCAGGACATACCCATCTCAGGTGCTGTGTGGGATCTTAGGCAGAGCTAGAGGGGGAGGTTCATGTGCATCAGGCGATCAATCCCTGAAGGGTTGCTACAGGGAGTTCACAATGCCAGCCAGACCTATCCCCTCATTTGGCTACTATGTGCCACAGTCCACACACACGGATGGATGGCTCATGACACTCGAGGTCTTCAGAATCCTCTCCTCTGAGCTGTATGTTGGAGAAAAGGTGGTGGGGGAGTTACCGCCCCGTCTTGCAACAGAGGCATTGCTTTCACTCATGTGCCACTGGTAAGTAAGTCCCATGGGCTGCAAGGACCTGAGACATACCCAGAGCATGGACAGGTGGTCAGCCACAAGAGCTCTTCCAGACAGTTGGAAAAAGCCAGGCTCAACTGATGGATTCAAGAGCAGAAGGAACAGGGTTGACATTGAGCTTTGCATTCTGCATGATTAATCCAAACCACCTCTGCCACTGGTCACTAATTATGGGAGAAAGTGGAATAAGGCAGTAGGAGAAAAGTGTTCATGGACTTATCTGCTCTTGGATCCCGCTTACGTCTGCCAGGTTTTCAGTTGAACCCCCAGGAGGCAGCAAAATGGAAGCGCAGGGCCCCATAGTCTGGTAAAGGAGTCTCGTCTGTGCATCTCTGTGTGGCAAGCCCGTTATGCTGACTCTGCCGGAGAGGTAAGGGGTTCCATTTTCAAGTGGCTCTAGGAAGTGGTCTGATGCTTCCTTTATGATGCTTTTGTGTTCCAGTGTTCAGCTCCCATGGAAGATGTGGGAGTGTGCCTCCGGCTCCCCTTTTTAGGACCAGTGCATTCTTGCACAACTGCTAGGTGTGGGCCATTGTTGAATCTCAGCTGCATCCTTTCTGGATAATGGTCCCAGGACAGTAGGATCTCCTCCCTTATGTTCCTCTTCCCCTCTCAGGGCTGGTCTGCATCAGAGATTGAAAGATACAGAGGGTTTGTAAAAGCCACTTGCCTGAGGAAAGACACTTCCTCGGAGCTGTTCATGCTTCAGAACTCCCCGTGGGACCAGGCTGATCCCACACCTTTGTCTATCTTCTCTTCTTTTATTGACTTTCCTAACTTCCTTACATTCTTCTGAAATCTCTCCCATGAGAATACCAACCTCACAGGTTCTACTCCTGGGAAATCAGCTCTGAGACAGTCCCCAGTTGAGAAATTATTTTTCTCCTACATGCCACCCTCTGTCCTTGGAGGACAGAGGAAGTAGCTGATCACTCTACAACTCTCTCTAAATTTGGACACTTTCAAAGGGCCTGCTTCTTTCCCACCTTCTCCAACCCAACACCTGTACCTCCACTAATCACTGCTTATACTGTCAACAGTACTGCCCAGGACACAGGAGTCTAGAATTGAACTTACTCAGCAAGAATTGGATGATGAAAGCGTTCTCCTCTGGTGCATCTCTACTACAAGTGACCATAACAAAGGCATATGTTTTATGATTGCAAAGTACTTTTCCACTTTATGTCATTTAGCTGTCATCACTCTGTGGGAGGAAACTTGAGTAAATACAACTGGAGTGGGTTTCTTAAGTTCACCGAGTAAAGCCAAAGGCATAACTAGTGTAGCAACGACTACAAAGAGTGTTTCTGACCTCCAGGCTGGCTTGTGACCTTCATCCCTGCCATGATCCATGACCTTCTTGAAGGGATCATCTGTATCAGTAATGGGCTGTATTTGGCTGACAGTAAGAGAGGCCCCAGATGGTGGTTTGAACACCCAAGATTTTATTCTTTCACAGCAAAAGAAGGTCAGGAAGGGAAATCCTGGGTTTGGTGGTTGCTTCCATCATCAGAGACTTTGACTTTCTTTCCCACTGTCTGGGCTGTGACCCCATTTTCTTGGCCCAATATAATTGCTGGAGCTCTGACCATTAAGGTGAGTTCCAGGCAGTGAGATGGAAGAAGGAAAGAAGAGATGACTGCTCCCTCCTTGTAAGGAGCCTTCTTAGAAGTCTCATTCAACATTCTGTGCCTATCTTTTGGCCAGACATGTGGCCACACTGAGGGGATAATAAGGTTTAAATTTCAGAGTCATTCATTTATTAGCAGTACTTCCAAATGTTTATAGCTAATTTTGTGTATTTAATTTTGTATTATTTTAAATCATCTTCAGGAACAATTTATTGAGCCATGACTGTGTACAAATTATTCTCCTGAGTATAGAAAGTTGGCCAAAAGCAGGAATGGATGTAGGTTAGAATCCCCAGGGGTTTGTGGCACAGTTCTAGGGAGTCGGATGCCTCTGGGGGCAGATGTGTCAAGTTTCATCAGCCCTCTGCTCTCACCCTGATCCCTGGGGAGGAGACATGGTATTGTCAAGAGGGTGTCGTGTGTATACAGAGGCAAAAATAAAAAAGATGGGAATCACTGATCTAAGAGGGTCTGTCATCTGTAGTTGGTACATTTTAGAAAATATGCACATTCCATTTATTTGTTTGTAGTTGTGCCATACTTATTTCTGAAAAGGAAAAAAAAAATCAGCACCTCTTCCCCATAATCCAAAAAAAGTGTAAAATTTCCAAGTGAAAGTTCAGAAGAGAGAACCTAATTGAAAAAGAACCCTGTGGTTTAATACAGGGCAGTGTTGAGCTTCTTGGTCATCTCAGTTAAAAAGACGGTCACAGAGGTCCAACTCTGTGGCTGTTCAGTAGGAGAGCCATGGCAGTTAGAAACAAGTGCTTTCCTTAACATGGAACTGGTGGGATTTATGTGGCAATTTTGTTTTAGGGGATTAAACCATAAAGCACATGATGCATAATAATAGTTTTGCAGAAAGCATGGAGGTGGTTTTCCAATAGTTCTTTCTTTCTTTTTTTGACATCAGGAAGCAGGGCTTTATTCTGCAGTATGAAGGAAACGTACTTTGCCCACCTGTCTCAGACATAAATCGTTACCATTCAGGAACTGGCCAGCAATGCCCCTTGTGGACTGCTTGCAGGGTTCTAAAGACAAACCAGAGCCCCCAAAATTCTTTCTTCCCTTAAACACACCCAGATCATTATTTACAGAATTCACTTTTATACTGGTAACAAAAATTATACTAAAAATTTATCACTAAATTTATTATGTTTTTTTCCCTCTTAAATTTCTTTGCTAAATATCTTCACTGTCCTGGTGACTTCTGCTTCCCATTTTCTTGGTGTACACTGTGTCCTTCTCCTTCTTTAGGTTTTCTGCACATCTCTTGGCACCTCGAGTGACTCTCTGCTCAGATTTACTCTCCAGTCTAGGCTGTATGCCTGGATTTTTTTCTTTTTTTTTTTTTTGAGAGAGAGAAAGAGAGAATATGAATCTTTTTTGTAGATGGACACAACACAATGCTTTTATTTTTTTTATGTGGTGCTGAGAATCGAACCTGGGTCCCACCCATGCTAAGCTGAGCGCTCAACCGCTGAGCGCTCAACCGCTGAGCCACAATCCCAGCCCAACATGCCTGGCTTTTTGGACCTCAGATACCTGAAGTCTGAATTTGCAGTTGCTCCTTTCTCTTCCTGGTTCCTCGGGGGGACTGCCACGTTGTCTCCCTCATGCCCTTCTCTGCTGTGTGAGGCTGGGGAATCTGATTCCGTCTTCCAGATCTCAAGCCAGTTCTTGTTATGGTTTGGATCTGGAATGTCCTTAAAGACATGGTCCCCAATGCAGCAATGTCCAGGGCTGTGGCTTTGGGGAATTGATAGGATCCTGAGGGCTGTTACCTCTTACTGGATTAATAATTAGAATGGGTTACCTGTGCACAGGTGAGGCATGGTTGAAGGAAGCAGGTCACTGGGGGTGTGACCTTGGTGACTATGTCTTGTCTCTGGCTCCTGCCTCTCAGTCTTACTCCCTGCTTCCTGGCTGCTGTGAGCTAAGTACTTTTCCTTCACTATGCCCTTACGGTGTGATGTTCTGCCTCACCTTGGGCCCAGAGCAATGGAGCCAGCTGACCGTGGACTGAACCTCTAAAACTTTGAGCTAAATAAACCATTCTTTCTTTAAGTTATGTCAGATATTCTGGCCACAGCAAGGAAAAGCTGAGTAACACAGTCTGGGAAGAGTCTAGAATCAAATTTTTAGATACCATATTTTTCTGGATTTAAGACACCGGTGATAATAGATACACCATCATTTTATGGATCAATAAAAAAGGGAAAATAGTGCCAAGTAAATTATGACTTTCCGCAGGCTGTGAGCTGCATTCTAATTTAAAGGATTAAAATGCAAAAATCACATCTTAGTACCGGTGATATATGGTGACCATTCAATGAAGACATTTCAGAAAGGAGATAAAGTAGTACATTATAGAATGTAAGCTTTCTTCTGACATAAGAACACAGGGATAGAATTTAAAGAATGTTCATTTGAGATGTTAGCTAACTAGTAGGAAAGTTTTAGCATTATAGGAGGAAAAAAAAATGTAGTTCTGTTAGTCTTTGCAGATGTCCTTCGGTAGCTTAAGGTGAGATTGTATTAGTCAGGTGATACAGCACATAGATCTCATGAGGTAAATCAGGCAGGTGGATTTGCTTATATATATACATATATATATACACACATACATACATACATACATACATATATGAATTGGCTCACATAGGGTTAGGAAGGCAAAAATGATCTGGAAGCTGGGGTGCCAGGAAAGTTGGTGGTATAATTTAGTTCAAGGCAAAAGGTCGGAGAAGGGTGTGTTGGGAAGTATTGGACTGAGTCTCAAGGCCCAAGAACCAGGAATGCTGATATCCAGGGGCAGGAGAAGATGGATGTCTTGGCTCAAGAGTGAATTCACTCTTCCTCCACCTTTGATTCTATTCTATCCTTCAACAGATTGTATGATGTCCCATCACCTTGGTGAGGGTCATCTGCTTTACTCAGTCCACCAATTCGATGCTAATCTCTCCAGAAACCATCTCACAGAAACACCCAGAATAATGTCGCACCAGCTATGTGGGCCTTCCTTAGTCCTGTCAAGTTAACAGGTGAACTTAACCGCCATGGAGGTCATACTGGATCAGGTATCGAGCTGCTGACAACATGCTCGATAATAGCTGCTTATAACAGGGATCGTCACCTTTAAGTGTCTTGGGGAACCAGACGGTGAACAAGTGAGTTGAACAGAGTGAGCATAATAGTCTGGTCTCTTTAGAAGAGAGAGACACACAGAGAGACAGAGGCATAGGAAGAGGAGGGTGTGTGAAGATAGAGGCCAAGATTGGAAAGAGGCAGCAATAAGCCAGACAAATGACAAGGACTGTCAGAAGCTACAAGAAGATAGGAGGCCAGGAAGGATTCTCCCTGAGGAGTTTCAAAGGCAACAAGACCTTGATGACATCTTGATTTCAGAATCTCAGCCCCTAGAACGGTGGGAGCATCAATTTTTATATCTTACGCCATCTGGGTTTGTCATATAGTCAACGAGCTGCTGGCGACAGTTTGGACAACTGTGGACCACACACACGCACACACACACACACACACACACACACACACAGTGGGTCTTATCAGATTGTCACAGAACTGAAAAGTTCCTATCTTCTGGTACTTTTTGCTGTACCTTTACTATGTTTAGATATGTTGAGATACCCAAGTGCCTACCGTTGTGTTACAACTGCCTGCAGTAGTCAGTGTGGTGACATGCTGAACAGGTCTGTAGTCCAGGAGCAATAGGCTCTACCACTTATGTAGCCTTGGAGTGGAGTCGGCTGTACCGTCCAGGTTTGTGTATGTGCACTAGATAATGTCTGCATAACACACGAAAACTGCCTAATGATGCACTTCTCAGAACACACCCCACCATTAAAAAAAACTCATGACTCTTCTTGGTTCCAATAGCCCCAGGAAACAAATACAGGGTTCAAAAGAGAACCTTCATGGTAATTAAGGTTTGGAAATAAGCTCTCTGAGAATCTAACTTCCAAAACAAGAGAAAAACACTTCTTACTCTTGTGTCCAAACATAAAGTGCTTTTCATAAAGCAAGGAAAGTAGCTGCTATTTTCTATGTCTAATCTGGAAAGAATGAGAAGGGGCTGCCTGGGGGCTTCCCTTTGGGGTTCTGATTCTGTTAGCTACTGGGCTTCAAGCAAGCATCATGACCATCTAGTGCTTTAGTCTTCTCAGCTGCTAGATGAGTGATTGGACCAGATGTAAGATGTCACCTAGCCCTAAAATGATACTGTTCTTGGTTTATTTATAGTAAGAGGAAAACTTGCTGGCCAGAATAGATTTCAGTGTTGGAAGAGATCATCCAATAATGTCATGGATTTTCTTTTTTGTAACTAGTTGTGAGCACTACTGATCTGATAGCTGCAGACGGGGAGCTGACAACCTGCTTGATAATAGCTCCTTAAAACAGGAAGCGTCATATTTAAGTGCCTTGGGGAACCAGATAGTAACACAAGTGTGTTGTGTTACTAGGTAATGGTGGCTGTGGCAGAGACTGGCTGTGACAAAATGGGGAGTGGTGGGGACTCCCTTTGAGCGAGAGAGTACCTCTGCCCTTCAAGGAAGTCATTGCTGCTCAGCTCTTCCCAGGTGTTCCAAAAAGGAATGTGGACCCAGGAGGCCAAATCTTCCGATTTTTCAAGGGAAGCCAGGATTTTAATGTGAAGTCTTCCAATTTCTAAACATGTTAGCACCTGCTCTAAAATTTAAAATAATCCCTCTGGACAAACAAAACACGTCTATTGATTTGATGTGGTCCCTCAAGTTCCGATCTGCACATTTGGCATTGATGCCTTAGATCAATGTTTCAATGTTTACTAGTATTACTCAACGGCTTAATGAAATAGCTAGACATCTTAATATCTTTTGCTTGTTTATGTGAGAAAAAGATAGTCTTAGAACACATCACATTATTTTCATCTTGTGGTTAAGGAACCCAAAAGCAGAAAGCAGAACTTAGGTTTTCTGTTCTACCTGGTATTCTTTTCCTCGTTTTTTTTTTTTTTTTTGTGTGGTGGTGGTGGTGGGGAGGTATATCAGGGATTGAATCTAGGGGTGCTAAACCACTGAGCCACACCCTTATCCCCATCCCTTTTCATTTTTTAAAATTTTGAGACAGGGTCTTGCTAAGTTGCCCAGGCTGGCCTTGAGCTTGGGATCCTCCTGCCTCAGCTTCCCAAGTCACTGGGATTATAGATGTGCACCGCCAAGCCTGGCTCTGTCAGCTCTTCTGATATTCCCACTAACGAGAAGGTGCACAGCAAGTCTATTTGCACTGACATGTCTATGTGCATTGGATTCAGGTATTGGAAGCTGACAAAGGCATGAATATTATCTTAAGAGAAATGGTAGGCTGTATCTGAGTCTTCTTATGCACAGGAAAAGAAAATGGGAGATTTGGTGTCAGTTCAAGTTGTCTTATAATTGTAGGACATGGTTGAAATTTATAAGGCCCCAAAGAATACAGAAGTAGAAAAGGCAATATGAAATGGCAATTGCAAAACTACCAGAAAAACAAAAGGGAAAATATCAGAAAGGGATTCTGGAGGCGACTGTGTGTGGTTATCATTCCTCACAGATGAGGGTGTCTATTGTTTCATTCATTTGCTTAATAATGACTGTTTTAGCACTGCTGTATTCCAGGCAGTATGTAAGCAACAAAGAGATAATAATTAGCAAGACAGACAGGATTGCTTTTCTTCCAGGGCTTCTTTTCTATAGGTGAGATAGATGAGTAAATTAACTATAAATACAGATTTAAGGCCCCATCCTGAAAGATGAACTGGCCTCTAGCCGCTCACCTGCAAATGTTTGACCATCTGCCATCTTGTTTACCTTGCCATACTCTGTTTCTCAGTGGAAATACTAGCAATGTGCATCTTATTCCTCTCCTTAGAAATGTACACCTGCATTTGAGGAAGATGTGGCCCTAAGAATGGCATCTTAAAAATTAGCATAACCTGAGGGGAAGCAAGAAGACCTGGCTTCTTATCTTGTCTCTGCTACTTAATAGCTGCATGAACTTCAGCAGGCCATTTGCCTCTCTGAACCTTGGCTCCTTTTCTTTGACTCTAAGTCTATCATTTAGGACTGTTAGGATGAGCTCATGCATGTGACAGTGCATTGTGACCTAGAGAGTCCCCTATAAACGGTAACATTATTACTATGAATTCCATGCTTCTAAAATATTTTGAGAGTGAATCCTAATGTAAACTCAACAATGTTTAACAATAATATATCAACATCGGTTTTTCAATTAAAAGAAATGTATCACATTCAGACATAAAAGATGTAAATAACAGAGCAAACTGTGTGAGTGGGTGAAGAAGAGGAGTCAATATAACTACTTTCTTTTTATTTTTTTCTGTAAACTTACTTTTAAAAAATAGTCTCTTAATTTTAAAAAAAGGAACAAACGGGTTTTCTAGTGTTACCAATCTTAAATCTATAATCTGCAAAATAGTGTATTTTATTTAATAAATTGAACTTCTATATTTTGTCAATCTGCTAAGAATAACTTTCATTCGGACAGAACAGAAGCGAGCTTTGGCCCTGCACCCTGAGCTGTCATAAATCACCCATCAGTGGAGTTGGGATGGGCGTGGTTTCCTAACCTGACCAACCCAATGTCTCACCTTTTGTGACTTAACATGGAAACATCTGAATTTCACTGTAAACTCACCTGCCTAGTCAGGATGGCCAGTACTCAAGAATTTGTTTTTCTCCTGTTTAGTCCTGTTCCTGTCTTCAAAATATGCACAACATCATTTAAAATAGGGAAGTTCGTTCGTTACCCCTCCCTCTCTCTCTCTCTCTCTCTCTCTCTCTCTCTCTCTCTCTCTCTCCTCCCCACCCTCTCTCTGAGAGTAGAGAAGTCTTACTCTTCCAACACAGGGGAAGGTTGGTAAGAAGGGAGAGCTGGTTTTAGTATTCCCCTTAGGATACTGGTTGCAATGTTTTTTTGTTTTTTGAAATATTTTGATAGCATTTTCCCAATTCTTCCAACTATTGAGATGAATTAATAAAAAAGAGGTTACTGTGTAAGGCTGAATCTCAGTTCTCTGGAATGAACTTTCTCCTGAATTCAGGTACGGGCAAAGAAAGTAAAGATGGAACCGTTCTTGTTTCTGGGTTGGGGATTGAACCCAGGGCCTCACATATGACAAACATGAGCTCTGCCGTGAGCTCCACCCTCAGCCCCTAGGACCTCTTTCTGACTCTTCAATCTCAGTCAGCTTTTCAGCACTGTGACCAAGATACCCAACAAAGACAACTTGGGGAGGAACAGTTTATTTTGGCATGTGGTTTCAGAGGTTCTGTCCACGGTGGGCCACCTCCGTCATTCTGGGCCCAATGTGAGGTAGAACATTATGGTGGAAGCACTGCTCCACTCCTGGCAGCCAAAAAGCAGATAGAAGGAGACAGGGAAAGGACCACAGGGCAGATGCACCCTTCCAGGGTTCAGTGACCCACTTCTCCATTCACACCCCACCTGCCTACAGTTACCACCCAGTTATTCCATTCCAATTAGGAAGAGCTGATTAGGTTACAGCTCTCACATCTAACCATTTCACCTCTGAATGTTCCTGCATTGGCATGGGAGCTTTTGGGGGACACCTCACATCCAAATCATAGCAAGAGACAATTCTCATTATTTTCAGTAGTTTTGCTTGATGAAGTCACCGTGAAGACTGAAATACTGAATACTGAACCATTTCTCCAAGGAAAATACTGGACTAATCCAGTATTTTCCTGTGAGCTTCTAGTCACAACATTTTCATCAACCAATCAACATATAACCCTGTTTTATGGGTTTCTACTTAAGGACACCTTATTTAATATATATATCTTTGATTCATTAACATTGAACTTGCAACCAACTTGACTATAACTTAAGTCTGAACAAAGCTTACTGAGCACACATTTTCTCTATAAGATACAACACAGCCTACTTGAGCTTAGGAACACTAGATAGCACTTCAGCACTCTGCTTGGGGACAATTTTAAGCACAAAAGCACAAAAATGCAAAACAAAAATGTGGCACTGGATATACTATACAAGGACCCTTGTTTACAGCATGAGAGCTGAGACGAGGGCAGAACAAGGCTTTCTTCCACCCTCAGCTGGGGGACACTCGGAATTGGGAGCATTGGGAGACTCGAAATTTTCACCACCCTGAGCATGTCTGGAATGACTATGAATATTGATTTACAGGTGACAATTACATTTTAGAAAGGAGGGGCATTTGCAAATACGCAATCTGTGAATATTATGGACCAACTATACTTTTAATCCTTCGTTTCCCTCCATTAGCAACAGTTTAATATTCACAAGTCTTTATCATCAAGACCCTCATGATATTTACTCAGTTTCCCAAACTAGGGCGGTGAGTCAGATTAGAAATATTAAAGGTATGAGAAATCTAAGAAATAAAGACAAGATACAGAAATAAGTGAAAAGCAGGGGCATGTTGGAATGATCCAGCTCTGATGGAGACTGGATTTAATAACAAAATGGAGCCCGTGTACTTTATTTAAATGAGTATGAACACCAATGGGATTCACAGTGAAGGACTTCCTAAGGAATACAGGAAGAAGATGGCAAAGACAATTTGGTTGGGACTTGGCAGGTCATGCCCACCTCCTCTCCTTCCGCATTTGAAGCTAGGGCTGTCTGAGCCAATGAGCCATCTCAGATCAGTGGACTTTCACCAAGAGTTTTCAGAAAAGCAACCTCCTGTCTTGTATGGCTCAAACAAACCCATAATTCATTTATGAGCCCTAACATGTTATGTTAAAAAACCAAACAAAAAACCTTCTTCCTCCAATTGCAGTCTTCTCTCTCTGCTTCTTCTCTCAAAGTTCTTGCAAGAGAAGGATCCACCTTGCTCTTCCCACCTGCCTATCTTCTGCTTCTTGCCCAGGCCCATCAGGCTCTTCCACCCCTTCACTCCTCTGCAACAGCTCTTGCTGGAGCTGATGATGGCCTTCCTTCCTTAGGCCAAGTCCTAAGCCTTGTCTCCTTTGACCTCAGCCAGGTGTTCAGCACCAAGGACCTCTCCTTCCATTGACACACTCTTCCTAGACACCTGGGGCGCCACACTCCCCTGGGCCTTCTCCTGGGGTGTTAACCTCAGTCTCCTTGTTGGACTATCCATGCTTCCTCTGTCTGCCCTGAGATCTTTGGCCGTCTTCTCTTTCTTCTCTTCACTCTCCCTGGATGATCTTGTTTGCTCCCATTATTTGAAGTAAACCAACCAAGGGCCGATGCCCCTCAGATCTCCAGTCTTCATCTTGCATCCAGACTTAGGTCTAACTGCCCACTAGACACAGAACTTGAAGGTCCCACACCCTTCAATGTGTTGACATCAATGCCTGACAGATGAGCAAACCACCTGCCCCTCAAACTGCTGTTTCCTGTATTTCCTGACTTAACGAATGGCACCACCATTTGCCTAAGCCAGAAACCTAGAAATGAGGGTTTCTTTTCCCCCTTCCTTGTCTCCCACCTACCACAGTGTCTGCAGCTCTATTACCTTGATATCTTTAAGGCCCTGTGGCTGATCACTCCCACTGTTGCTACCTTGGCACCATCGTCCATTATATTTCACTAGAATCACTCCAGTGGTTTCTCAGCCTTTCTGACCTTCATCTTGTCTCTCCCCAATTATTCCAAAAAGTGATTCTTCTGAAGTTCAAATCTTATTACAAAAATGTCCTGCTTAAAGCCTTTCACCAGCTCCTCGTTGTCCATAAGCTAAAATCTGAGCTCTTTTTCAAGGTAATTAACTCTGTTATGGGAATGACACCTAGACCTCCAGCCAAAACTCCCACCCGCTCCCTTCCAGGCCTGGCCCCAGGGTCATGCTCATCTTGATTCTGTAGTTCTATGAAAATGCTGCTTACTGTTGATCTCCAGCCTCCAGAGAGCTGGTCCTCTCTAAACCTCTGCACATCCCTCTCTCTTCACCTGGGAAAGGACTCAGCCAGTTGAGGTGTCAATGTCCTCCATGATGCCCCCTCTCCCGGATCAGGTGGAGACCTCACCTGTGTGCATATTCATCTCGCCCCACCCACCCTGACAGCAGGTCATAACTCACTGTCTTGTGATAGAAGTCTTCCATGTCTTTTCCACCACGAGACTGGGCACTCCCAGTCTAAACAGAGAACAGATCTGGTTTATCTTTAGGTTCCCAGCTCCTAGAGGAGTGCTTGGTATATAATCGGCACCCAACATATATTGGCTGTGAGCAAGTGACTGTATCTGGCTCCTGTTTTGGACTACCTTCTCTTGCGGTTAAAACAATTCAAGGATATTCAAGATTATAATCTTCTAAGTGGATGGCTTTCTCACCTAGCCTCACATATCCCTCCCCCACAAAACAAACAAACAAATAAAAAACCATGATTGGATTGTTACTATCTAACTTATTGAGCACTTGATCTTGACTCAGGCACTTTATTGTAACTTTTGCAGGCTTAAATCACTTAATCCTCATAACAACCCTTTATGCAGATGTTCCAGATGAGGAAGCTGAAGAACTGAGTAATTTGTCCAAGGTCATAAGTCTCATGAGTAATAGACTGCACATTTATATTCATAATTCAACCAAAACTAAATTGATAGAAACCCATGTTTTTTCTTGGGGGATCTTAAGAACTTGAAATTTCCCATAAGCTCAGAAATTGACCTTCTGGCTTGTATTTGAACTGTGATGAAATGCAGGGAAACTTGTATTTCTGAGCCCTTTAGCTATCTCAAAAAACTCCCATTCTTTTTTAAAAAACTTCTCTTTGTGGGCTGGGGCTGTAGCTCAATGGCCGTGTGGGTGAGGCCTTGCATGTGTGAGGCACTGGGTTTGATCCTCAGAGCCACATAAAAAAATAAACAAATAAATAAAGATATTGTGTCCATCTACAACTAAATTTTTTTTTAAAATTTATCTGTGTAAATTGTTACAATGAGATGCTGAGTTTCTGGGGACAGACCCCCAAAGGGCTGGGGATAGGATGAGATATTCAGAGCAGACAGGTGTAAATGTCCCCCAAGTCCTGCTGGCTGAAAATTCCTGCTGTTCTGCTCTCTTGCACTAGCCTCTGCCAATTTACTTTCCATTCACCTCAGTCACTTGTCCTGCAGAGATGAATTTGGGCACAGCTAGAGGTCTCTCTTTCTTCTTACAATGTAGTATATCTCCCCACTTTTGCCCTATCTATTCTGACCCACAGATGCTATGCAGGGGAATCCAGGGTTTCCAGGAGATCTTCATTTATTATCCTATAGTAGTCCAAATTTATTGAGCACTTTCTTTTGTCACAATAATTGCATATGGTTATTGCATTTAGTCCTCACAACTACCCTATTGAAGGAGGTAGCCTGGTATGCCTATCCCATTTTACAGGCGAGGAAGCCAAGCCTCAGTCAAGTGAAATGCATTGCATTACATTTGTATTAGCTTTTATTGCAGCTGTAGCAAATCACCACAAACCTAGTGGCTTAACACAATACAAATTTATTCTTCTAAATCTGAGATCAAAAGTCCAAAATCAGTCTTACTGGGCTAACATCAAGGGGTTGGCAGGGCTGTTCTTTCTAGAGCATCTAGGGGAGGATCTGCTTCTTTTGTATTTTTTAGCTCAGGCTACTGTTTTCCTTGGATCCCTTCCTCACACCATTTCCAACCTCTCCTTCCATCATCACAGCTCCTTCTATAACTGTTACTCCCTTATAAGGACCTTTGTGTTAGGATAATCTCCCCATCTCATGATCCTTAACTATCCCATCTGCAAAAACCCCCTTTTCATGTAAAACCTTAAATACATATTTAAGGTTCCAGGGATTAGGACATGAAGCTCATTGGGGGGCCATTGTTCTCTCTACCATATCACAAAGCACAGCTGTAACATTCCACATGATGCTTATATCCTTCAAAAGTGATTTTTCTGTAGTAAACACCTCCAGCCTTTCTCTCCACTAAATGCAAACTCCAGGTTTGGGAGGGACCTCCATCTCTTCTTACTACAGTGGGAATTCTTAATACTGACTTCAAGTTAGAATCACCAGGGAAACTTCTAAAACCTGACTAAGCCAGGATCTACCTCGGATCAATTAAAATCAGAGTCTCTGTAGGTGGGGCTTGAACATGGCAGGTTAGACAGCTAACAGCTGTCCTTCACTATAAAAGTACCTGAGATAATAAGACAAAAGGTATTTTGGGGTTCACAGTTTTTGAGGTTTCAGTCCCTGGTCATTTGGCCTTGCTGATGTTGCCTGTGTCATGACAGAACAGCATGGCAGAGGAAGCTGTTCACCTTGTAGCCACCGGGAAGCAAAGAGAGAGAAGAGACCAACATCCCACAATCCTCTTTGGGGGCCCCTGTCCAGTTACCTAACTTCCTTCCACTAGGCCCCACCTCTTAAAGGTTCCACCACCTCCCAATAGCACAATAGGCTGGGGCCTAAGCATTTAATGCATGGCCATTTAAGGGCATTTATGAACCTGAACAGAGGGTTAAGGTGGCTTTATATGCAGTTAGTTTTGAGACACACTATACTAGAGAGAAATGGCTGTCAACCCCTTAGATCATGAAGCCATATGGGTCTAATAAGAAAAGATTAACTATAAAGACGAATGACAAGAAAATGAACTTTGAAAGTCATCTGTCCCTGAATTAGTAATCTTGCTTGTGTTACTTCTTAGTTGCATGACTTAGGGAAAATTCCTTGACTTCTTTGGGCTAAGGTTTTGTGTGTGTGTGTGTATTTTTTTTCCCTCAGATAATAGCTCCCAAGGGTTGTGCAATAACAGATCATGAATGAAAAGTCCTTAGCTCTATGCTGATAGGTCCCCAACAGAGGGCAGTGCAGCTTTCTCTGCCACCCACCCCTACCCTTGAGAACAGAGGTTGCCCAGCCTCTCCTAATAATAGAATTCCCTTGGCTCTAATTTTCCAGCTCAGAGAAGATTGAATTTGCTTCCTTCTCAAGTGTTTTTCCACATCTCCAATCCTGGTGTCTTTTCACACCTTTTGATGGTGCTGGGTTCAGCCGGCAGAGCTTCTGATCTTTTCAGCCGGCTTTCAGAAGGTCAGCATGTTATTGGAGTTTCTTGGTGGCTGCCAAGCAAACGAGCTATAAACCTGAAAAAAGTGAGTTTCCTCCCATAGAAGGAAATCGTTTATGCTATGTGGCTGGAGATGGAGAGCTGAGAATTTTCCTTTGGACTGAGGATACGACAAGAAGTCTAAAACATGGATGTGGTGGAGAAATGTTTTTAGTGGAAAGAGTTCCCAGGGTTGGAAGGAACTGGCCAAGATCCTTCCCATTACCGATTGCCAGTGTTGATAGTGCTTGGGGCTTCTCTCCCCCGCTCCCCCTTCGTTTCTTCTGATTCTTGAAGGCATTCGGAAGGGCAAAGAGATGGAGATGATTCAGCAATTGGAACGGAGCGCAGTTGGCTCAGCCGGCTCTGCCCCGACTGCTGGGCCAGGTTAATAGTGTTAATGGAAAGTGTTCCCATTGAATGAGGGAGCAGGGCTCTGGCAAGGTCACTTTCCATCAGGGATTGCCAAAGCTGATGTCATCGGGAACTTTCATTTTGCTTTCTCTCTCTTTTTGAGGTGCAGAATGATGGAATAATCCCACTGTCTTGTTTTGCCAAAGCTTGTTTCTCATCATGCATTCAGGTGTATCTTGTTTTTTCACTAAGTAGATGGTATTACCTAATTCTTTTTTTTTTTATTTTTTTTTTTTTAAGATTTCCATGTCCTGGTCCATGCTAATGAGTCAGCAGGCATTTAGTAGGCACCCCCTACCACCACGGGCTAAGTAGTGAGGTGGACTAACCAAGGACATCTAGCCATGGTGCCCACCATGGAATTGAGTTGGGATGTAAAAGCCACATGAACAGAATAACAGTGATGATTCTTAGAAGCTCTCAGAATAGCAGGAGTCTCATGAGGTCTTGGGGGGTCTGGAAAGAGAGCATGGAGGAGGTGAGCCGTGAGAGGAGTTGGGTAGGAAGAGAAAGGACATTCCAGATGAGGAGACAAGATGGGAGGGGCACGCAGGGAGTCCAGGGAAACAGTAAAAACAAGAATAATAACGTAAACTGTCTGGGAATCCTGGCTCCTAGATATCAAGATAACCTTAGTACAGGCACATAGTCCAGTCCTTTCTTGGGGACTCTGTGTCTTCCAGGTGAAGGGGTGTGACCTTCCCACAGTCACCCCGGGCTGAAGGTTTTCCAAGCAACATCTCTTCCAACTCAGGGACCAATAAAATGCCCAATGATAGGGCAGCCAAGTGCCATCTTTTTGTGCTGCGGGGCCTCCTTAGAATCCCCCTGCCTCGCTCTTCTGTCCACGTTCAACTGGTTCCAAATGGTCTCCAGAGCATCTGCGTGTGCACAAGTCTTGTTTCCTGAGTGGCTGGAGAAATGCCCATCTGAAAAGTCTGGGATTGGGTGACCAGCTGGTGGCCCTATTATCTGGGTTAAAGAGATTGCAGGCTGAAGGGTTAGGAACTCCCACTTCCCATTTGGATGTAGAAACATCTGAATCTTGCTGAGTCAATTTGCAAAATCAGAGCTTCCGCCTGCTTTCAACCAGGACAGGCTGTCCTCTGGGCACGGGCCCAGCTTGATGAGATCAATATTGCAGGTGTGATTGCTGATTTGGCTCTAGTGTGTCCTGAGATTTGTGGCACTCAGTGATGTGCCTAGAAAAACCAATGCTGTGTGTTCTAAGGGCATAGAAAAACCTATGGGAAGAACACTGGACGTTCATCTTTAGAAAAAACACTCCACATTGCAGAAGAGATGCATGTACAAATTCACATTGTCTATTTAAAATTCTGATAGCTGGCTTTACCGAACTATTTTTTTTTTTTCATGGAGTGCAATTTATCACTCGTAGGAAGATTCAAATGTGACAGAAAAGGCAGGTCCTTCATTTATATTATAGATTTGTACCTATCTGAATGCCAAGAGTCTAGAGGCACTTAAATAATTATCCTTCATCTGTTTTTTTATTTGATTAAACTTAGTTCCTAGATCAGTGGTCCCAAACTTTATTGTACTTAAGAATTTCTTGGTTGGGTAGGGGTTGGATTGGAGATTGGATTGAGATTAGGGAAGACTGCAGTGTTTTAAGCAATCCCAGGTGATCCTAAGGAAAGACGTTCACCAACCACACTCTAGGATACAGTGGAAGATGACTGGAATTATGGCTTGTGCATTTGAACTTAAGGAATATCTTAATTCATGACCTGTGACACCTTATATGCACATACTTTCTTTTGTTTTATCCTCATGATAACTCTAGATCAGGTGCAAATGTTGTTATTCTTGTTTTATGTCCAAAGACTTGATACTTCAGAGAGGTGGTGATTTGTGCTTCACAGCTAGTAGCTAGCCCAGTGTCCAGACTCCTAATGCAGTGCTCTTTCTGGTAGGCCTTGCATACTTGTCCTCTCCTCCCCACCTCCTCATCTTTCTTTGATCTCTTTCTCTCCTCACTTTCTCTGCTTCAGTCCACTGAAGTCCCAGTCACATTTCTACCTCAAGGCCTTTCACTTACTATAGCTGCTACCCAAGACACCCTCCCACTCACCCAACCCTTCCTTCTCTATGTCTTTGTCCAAATATCTCCTTTTCAGAGAGGCCTTCTTAGATCACCCCCTTTAAAACTGCATCCCCTCCACCATCCCCCCCCCATTTTATTTGTCTATGTCTGACATATATGTCTGATATATGTATCTGTATGATATAACTCAATAACCATATATATATCTCTATTTGTATTTGTTTATATATATCCTACAAGGTTTTTAAAATCGTGACAAAATATGTAAAATTTACCTTCTTAACCTTTTTAAGTGCACAGTCAGTAGTATAAAGTAGATTCACACTGTTGGACAACCATTACCACCATCCATCTCCAGAACTCGTCACCCTGCAGAACTAAAACTCTGCACCATAGAACAATAACGTCCCCCTCTCCAGCCTCTGGCAGCCATCGTTCTACTTTCTGTGACTCTTCCTATCCATATAAGTGGATCATACAGTATTTCTGCAATTGGCTCATTTGACTTCTCATGCTGTCCTTGAGGCTCACCAGGGCTGTAGCATGGGTCGGAATTTCTTTTCTTCTCGAGGCTGAATGACGGGCCTGGTGATGTCTGCACATACCACATTTTTCTCATCCGTTCATGCACTGATGGACACTTTGGTTGCTTCTACCTCTTGGCTACTGTGAATGTGGCTGCTGCTGTAAACAAGGGTGTACCAGGGTTTCTTCAAGATCCTGCCTTTGGCTCTTTGGGGGATATTTCCAGACGTGGAATGCTGAGCATATGGTAACTCTATTTTTAGATTTTGAGGAACTGCCTTGCTGATTTCTGCAGCAGTTGTACCATTGGGCGATCCTACTAACAGTGCCCAAGGGTTCCAATTTCTCCACATCCTTGCTTATTTTGTTTTTCTTTAAGCAGTCATTCTAACCAACTGGAACGTGAGGTAATGTCTCATTGTGGTTTTAATTTGCATTTCCCTAATGATTCCTGATGTGGAGTGTCTTTTTTGTGTGCTTGGGGGTATTTGCATATCTCCTCTGGAGAATCGTCAAGACCTTTGCCTATTATAAATTGGCTTGTTTGGTTGGCTGCATTGCTGTGGTGGAGTTGCAGGAGTTATTCATATATGCTGTATCAGTCTAATTTTTAAAAGGTATTGTTCATCTGTAGCTATTTCTCTTCTAGAATGTCAACCGTTTAAATTGGAGATGTCTGCTTATCTTGTCCTCTGTGGTATGCCACGGCTAGGCGCCTACTGATTGCCCACTCTATCTGTTGAATGAATGATGGAAGGAAGGTACTGAGATGCAGGAGGTGATTCAAAACAATGTGAAAGTGTCTGTATTCTTATTTTCTGAGTTAAGTAGGCCAGTGCAACGAGAAAAGTATAGAAAAAGTGTACTGAAAAAACTTGGCTATGCTCAGTAAAAGTGAAGAAACACATACTCTATCACACAAGGCCACTCCTACATCTTATTAGACATGCAGGCTTATAGCACCGGGCTCTATGATCAAACGGCTCACAGCAGGATTGTTTGCAATTGCCTCAACATGGAAAAGGTCCAAATGTCTGTCAAGGGAAGATGGGACCAGACCTGTGTCATGCCACAACAGGTGAGCATCTCAAGGACCTGATATTAACAGAGGAGTAGGCGTAGAAAAATACAATTGCACAATCCCACTCTTATGAAATTCAAAACCAGACAACATTTAAATACGTTGTCTGAGCATGCATAATAAGGTAATAATCCTATTTTTAAAAAGAGTAAGGAAATGAATACCATGACATTGAGGACAAGGGTGACTGCTGGGTAGAGAGGCTCTGGTGGCCAGGAAGGGGACATGAGGGTGTGCAGGGGCTTGGGGGCTTCGATGGGCCTCTTTCTTTCACCGTGGGCCCATGCTTGGGCATGTTTCTCTATGTTCCACAATCACAAAATCAGAAAATAAAAAAGAATTGTGTTTTCACTTCACAGGAAGTACACAACACAGCTGCCCTGTCAGCAAGGGATGGGGCTGAGTTTTGAAAAGTCCCGGAGGCAGAATGTGGCTAACTCAAGACTTGGGATCAAGAGAGCAGACGCATTTCAGGCACTGACAATGGAGGAAGCTGGTGCCAGAGCCTAGCAGTGCGGGGAGAGGACCTCAGAACAGCACAAGCTACAGGGCACCGCCCCTGAATCTGGCCTCCCCTCTCCTCCATTCTTGGGGTCTCCCCTGGCCCTCATCTCTCACAGACCTTCTTCCACAGAATGTCTGCCGGCCACTGCAGGCTTCACTATGGACATTTCCTCAGGTTCTGTGCTCAGGGATGAGCTAACGCCACCTCAGCTTGTGCTGTGGCATTAGTGACTGGCCAGGTGGCCCCTGTCTCCTTCAAGGTAACACTCGTACCATAGAGGGGACCATGGCGACTTGGTATTGTGTGGCCAAATAGCTCTCTCACATTCCTTTTCTCACAGAATCACTCCCCCAGACCACCCTGTGTAATTCTGTCTCACATAAAACCCTAACCTTAACATTAAAGTGACTTTTCAGAGGAAGAAATAGAAGGTAGCAACAGTAGAACAGACCCAGGAAATCGCAATGCCAGCCACCAATCATGGACCCAATGCTCCCAGGTGCCAGGTGCTGACATAAGAGCAGCCCAATCAACCATCCTGTGATATAGGTGGTGGGGTTTTACAGGTGAGGAAGCTGAGGTTTGGAACCTTTAGTTAACTCATCCCTGATCTCACAGCTAGTGGTGGCAAAGGCAGGATTCACGTCTCAGTGGTCTAAGGCTGTGCTCCCTAACTTCAGCCCCTGGGGCCAAATCTGTCCAGTTTTGTGCAGCCCTTGAGCTGGTGATAGTTTTTATAGGGGGTTGTAAAAAAAAAAAAATCCATAACAGTAACAACAGAGAACCTACCAGAAAGACTGCATGCAGACTGCACAGCCCAAACATGTTGACCATCTGGCCCATTTCTAACAATTTACCTGTTTCCTAGGGCCTTTAATCAGAGAGATAAGCCCACCCTGTAAATGTTAGTATTTCACTTTCTTTGACTCTTCTGACCTGTGGATCTCTTGTTTTAAATATTCCCAACAGATTCAAAGTTCCCTCTGATTCATTTGACAACACTCAAGTGTGTGGATACTGGACTTTCCCCAGAGAACCCCGGGGCAGCTTCCCTGCACTTGCTGAGGATGACGGATATGGAATCATCAGCAATTTTTCCTTCTGTTTTAATTGGCTTTCAGGATTCATGGAAAATTTTTAGGTGCCAAGCTTTCTGGAAGTCTAATCACTTAAGGAGAGAGTGGTTTGTAAAACTAGTCTTATGACTCGTTTGTCAAATTTTTTTGCCAAATAGGTAACAGGCAGGCATTTAGATCATGCCCTTCTGCTCCAGGATCATGTTTCTAGGGATGCCAACCAACCAGGCCCCAGAACTTTACTCTGAAGTCAAAGAGACGGGCCCCTAGGGGCATAGTTGTACTCTTTACTCGAAGGAGGGACACACAAGGACACATTCTTGGGCCTTGATCTGAGCAGCTGAGTATTCATTTGGGAGCAGATTAGCATCAGTGAGAAGTGACAAATAAGTGACAGTAGAGAGGACAGATAGCACTCCCAGAGAACCGAGCTGGCTGGCTTCATACCACAGCAATCTGAGGCCACTGAGTATGGGGGGCCAATGTCCCTACACATCCCAAGGGTACCGAGGAACTAAATTTCACAAATAATTGATGCTTTTCATGAATGAGAAGCATCCAGAAAAAGGATTCATGTATATTTTATATCCTCTATGATAAAAAGCAGAGTGAAAATAAAAATATACTTGTAGTTCTCAACTGAGGGCCGACTTCAAACTGGGAGCGTTAGGACTTGATTATGCATTCCATCTAAGCAGGAGAACTACTCAGGCACCTGGCTTCTCACAAGGGAATGTGAATTCTACCACTCTGCTGTGTGGTGCACCACCCACGAAGCTACTTGAGTGGTCTTTTATTCAGTCCTGAGCCATGGGGGACTTAGATCCCTTGGGATCAATCCCAGCCTTCCCAGGTGTAGATTGCCCAAGGTGTGAGCTCTCTGCCCTCACTCTTCTAATGGGACAGCTCTTGGAGGTTGAACGTAACCCATTGGGAATTGGACAGCCCACTCCCTACCTTATTTGGCAAAAGAACATTCCATGGAAAACCTTTGAAGTTCCCTTGTATAAATAAACCAAACACGGGCTCTTGCGCTCTCTCTTTCCAGTGTGGAAGCTCGACTCCTAAGGTAGAGCCATTCTGCCCTTCCTTTTCTAAATTGCTTTCTGTGTTGCATGGGTTTTTTGCCACCTTCTTTTCTTAGTTTTATTTTGCAGCCAGCCTGCTTCACGCAGAGGAAAACCAAATTCCACTGCCTGCGCAGGTCGTGTGCAAGACCCCTGTGTAGTGTCAGTGTCTCTCTCTCCTCTCTCTCTCTCTCTCTCTCTCTCTCTCTCTCACACACACACACACACACACACACACACACACACACACTCCTGTGATCCAAGAATGTCTTACAACATGACTGAGTGCTTACCATGAGCCAGGTATTATGAAGACTTCGCCTACCTTATATAATTTAATCTCATCACACACCTACAAAATCGGCATGATCACCATCCTCATTTTATACATAAAAACTTTCCTTGTCACATAGCTCAGAAGTGGTAGATCCTGGATTGGAATTCAGATATCTGACTCCCTTAGCCCTTGAGCTAGAGCTCCTTCTTGCAAGGAGCCCAGTTGGATGCAAATGAGATTGATAGAAAGAATGTAAGAGGCATGGTCTCTGTGTTTTCTCTTTTTTTTTTTTGGTACTGGGGATTGAACTCAGGGGCACTCGACCACTGAGCCACATCCCCAGTTCTATTTTTTATTTTATTTAGAGACAGGGTCTCTCTTTTACTGAGGCTGGCTTTGAACTCGCAATCCTCCTGCCATAGCCTCCTAAACTGCTGGGATTATAGGCATGTGCTACCATGCCAGCCATCTCTGTGTATTCTGCTAAGTAGTCTATGTGCTATTCTTGGGGGGAAGTTTGGCATTTATACACCTAACAAACTATCTGCACTAAATTATGTTTTAATATTGTTGCCTGGATTTATGAGGCTGACTTGAAGAAACAAAAACTTCTGAATTCCTAGTGGAGATGTGGAAAATACTGAACAATGCAGCAGACAATGTTGTCCTGTAGCTTGTCCCACATGAAAATTTCTGAATTTCTGTCTCTTGAAAAACTGCTATAAATCTGCCTCTGAGATATTGTTTTTATCTGCTCGCTGCCCCAAAATTTCAGTACAATTTTATGCTGAAGCATAGCAATTACAGTGACCTTCTTGGTCAGCACATTTACTTTCTTTGCTTAATCCTTCTTTATCTGTTTTTATGCTCATTTTATTAAAATCCTGCTTCTGGTATGTTACTTAAACCCCCAAGTTCTTTTCAACTAGAGTAAAAACAAACATTGTAGATATTTGGTGATTAATATCAATCCCATCTATGAAAGACCAAATTTTATGTGAGGAAAATACAATACAAAACACTCAACATTAAAATTATGCTGAGTTTAGCGTAATCTTGTCCAATTAATCAAACGGCATCTTGGGACCTTTATATTTTCCCAGGACATAATTATTAATATTGTCTATCAGGGTCCTATAGAAATAGAAATGCCAGTTAAAGATTTGCGGTCGATAATGATGATGATATAGGTCATGAAGATGATGAACATTTGTACATTGATTCATTCAATAGAGACTGAAGAGTACCTTCTCTGTTCCACACGAAAGAAGCTCACAATCTGAGGGAACGGACTGTGTCCTTCCCAAGTTCGTTTGTCGGAGGCCTAAGCCCTATGACCTCAGAAGGTGACCTTCTCTGGCGACAGAGGGTTTATGGAGACAGTTAAGTAAAGATGAATTCATTAGGGTGGGCTTGAATCCAATATGACTGGTGTCTTTCCACACAGGAAATTTGGATGTGGAGACACACGCAGAAGATAATATGAAGAAACACAAGAAGTTGGTCATGTCTAAAACCAGGAGTAAAGTCTGGAATAGTTCCTTCCCTCACAGCCTTCAAAGGAACCAACCCAACCCTCATCTTGATTTTGGACGTCCAGCCTCTAGGACTGGGAGAACATATATTCCTATTGTTGAAGCCACCGAAACTTTATCTAGTGGCCCTAGCCATTATACAGGCCAAGTGACACAGGGCGATACTGACAATAAGCAAATAGATAGAACTGCAGTGTTTTTTAAAGCATGGTGATAAATGGAGAAAAAGAGGGCAGGCTGAGCAGAAAAGGGCTGGTCAGGGGTTGTGGGCGTTTCACAGACCTGCCTACGGCTCAAGCAGGCAGTGAGGAGAAGGGTGTTTGGGCAGGAGATGCCTTGAAGGTCCTGGAGGTGGGAGCATGCTTGGTGTGTTCAAGGGGTGGCAAGAGGCCAGTGAGGTTGTGCAGCGAGAGCCAGGGCTGGAGGGACAGGTCAGGGGAGAGATGCAGGGGACTGGAGGATACAAGCCCATATACCCTGTTGTGGATCTTTGGTTTTTCTTGTAAATAAGCAGGGAGACTTCTGGCAGAAGACTAGCACAGTGCTTCAAGACCCTTCCCCAGATGCTGGAAGGTGAAAGGGGGCCCCGAAAGCAAGATGGGGTGTGGGAGGTGTGAGCAGTGCTCACTCAGCTGATAGACTGACTGGAGGTGAGGGAGGAGAGAAGAGATCCGTCCAGGATGACCGCAGGGAAGAGTCTGGAAAAGGAACGGGCAGGCAAGGACTGGCTATGGGCGTGAGCAGCAGGAAGGACAGGGTCGCTTCGTCTATTGAGGAAGTCTGTGGGACAGGTGGGTCATGGAGGAGGGGTACAGGAGTCAGAAGCCTGATGCTGAACAAGTTAAATTTGAGAAAACTCCTAGACACTCAGGTGGACATGTCAGACAGACCGCTGGACACAGGCGTCTGCATGGAGAGGGGGCGGTGATTCAGGGTAGGAACAGGGCAGTCCCGGGTCCCCGATCTGCCAGTCCCTCTGTCTTGCCCTGTCACTGGCAAGGATCCCTGTGGTCCTGAGATGGTCCTGCAGGAGCTCCTCTGCCTGCAGCAGGAATGGGGCTTTCTGCAGGTTCACAGCTGGAAGAGTCTGCGTCTAGATTCTACTAATTCCCTAACCAGCTAGTTGAACAGGCTGGTGAACTCTCCCGAAGCCACTTCCTCCCCTTCATGATGGAGTGACATCTGCTCTCACCTTACAGGAGTCATTTGTTCATTCAACAGATGTCTATTTACTAAGTGTGCCATTCATGGCAGATTCTATAGTGGGCACTGAACAGAAAGAATGAGGCTACGATCTAGTGGGAAAGACAGATGGACAGGTAAAATGATAAATGCATAAAACTGACCACTGTGGACGAGACCCGACAAAGCAGCTGGGCTTGTGGCATAGGGCGTAGGGCAGGATTCCAAGAGGGCTGCTGAGATCTGCGGCCCCTGGAGTCACGCGTGTGAAATCCCCTGCCCTTGAAGGCGGGAAGGGCCCATGACTGTGGTGGGACAGTCACTCTTGAGTAAGTTCCATTATATGACTCCATCACATCCGACGGAAGAAGCAGACAGCCCTACTCACCTGGAATTAGCACGTGGCCATGCTGAGAGCTGCCTATGGGGAAGGCCACGTGGCAAGGGCCCCAATGGCCTCTCGGAGCTGACAGTGGTCCTTGGCTGATAGCCAGCAAGGAAACAAGGACCTCGGTCACAGGACAGAAGGAAATGAGACCCTCCACACCTGAGGCAGTTTGGACATGGATCCTTCCCCTGCTGAACCTCCAGATGAAGACAGGACTGGCTGAGACCTTGGTGACGGCCCCATGGGACCCTGAGCAGAAAGCCTAGGTAGCAGACCTCTGGCCACACGGGCTGTGCAGGAAGAGGTCTGGGTTGTCCTGGGCTGCTAGGTTTGCAGTATGTGTTAGGCATCATGGAAAGTGGGGATGTGTAGGGTGGTAAAGAAGGCCTCTCAGAGGGGGTGACTTTCAACTAAGACAAAAACAGAGTGATGAGGAAGAGCATTTCAGAGGAAGGACTAGGAGTTAGGAAAGAAGCAATGAGTTCAAGGAACAGAAACGAGGCTGGCTGAGCTGCAGCCCAGCGGGGGAGAGCAAGATAAAGCAGATATGCTTTAAAACTCTCGCAAACCTCAGGTATCACTCTCTCACTCCAGTCCAAAGCCAGGCCTGTGAACATGGTATGGGACAAAACAGTATAGGGAAGGGACCCCCAGATAGAGTGGCTTCAGCAGGGTTGAAACTTCTCTTCCACTCATGGAGCAGAGGCAGGGGAGAGGTTGGGAGGCTGGAATCGGAGGCTGGCTGGGCAGAGTTGCCATTCCCAACATGGGGCTCCCTCTCAGCTGCCGCCTCTTCCCAGCCTGTGGGAGGGGAAAGGTAGACTGCCGGGTTGGAACACTGATAGATGACCACAAAAAAACGAAACAAACCTGATGTAGAAGTTACACACAAGGCCTCCGTTTCCATCTGTTTGGCCAGCCTTCAGTCACTGGCCACACACACACAGTCATGGAGCCGGGGTTGGGGTGTCTACAGCTAGCACTGGGGAGTCCTATTCTGAAGAAGTCCCTGCTATCCTAGAGAACTGGATTCCTACCAGTGAGAAACAGAATAGCCTCTGGGGAACAATTAGCAGTCTCTGTCCCAACCTGACCTTGCCGAGTCGCAAGCCTGGGCACATGTTTAGCCTCCCCTACCCAAGGCTCCAGGAGTGGCTTCTCCTTGTCTTCACCATCTTTCCAGTGAACCAGCGGCCAGCTAGTGGATGCCAACACCTGTCTCTCTGATTTCCAGCAAAACCCAGAAAAGTCTCCCTCACTTAGAGTAACTGCTCCCGTCAGTGTTTCTGCCATTTGGACCTCACCATGTATCCTTCCTGCCCCTGAGCTGCTGGGGACAGGCAGGTTGCTTGTTGGCATGTTCTGAAACTCTCCAGCACTCTGAACATCTGCCATATGCCAGGAGCATTTATTAATATTGCAGCTAATAATAGCGTCTGGCAGGGGTGGACCAGCACGAACACATTAAAAAAAGCCATTTCCCATTACTGTGTGTTCATTGTTCCCTGGAACAGGACGGACAGAGAGGGGTGCAGACTCTCCTTTTTCAATTCTTAATTCAGGTTACTGATCTCTCTGCTAGAAGCCTTGCTTTGCTGGAACCGATAGGAACACGCAGAGGTACAGGCGGCGTGGTATTCTCCTGCTGCACTCTGGGAGGCCGGAATGGAGAACTCTGGTTTCTGTAAAAGATAACAGCCTCCAACTCTGTGGCCCAAGGTTGTTTTGGAACAGGATGGCCATAAGGGCTGAGGACAGGCTGAGTCTTGCCGGCCTTCTTGGTTGCAAAATGCAAAACAGCAGAGACAGCAAAATGGCCTGCCTTTGAGACCCGGACCCCCGTCTCTTTCTTTTAGTTAAAAAAATTTCCCTGGTTGGAGTTCTGGCTTACTGGTGAGCACTTGCCTGGCATGTAGAAGGCACTGGGTTCAATCCTCAGCATCACATAAAAATAAATAAATAAAAATAAAGGTATTTTTATTTATTTATAATATTTTTACAACTAAAAAAAAATTAAAAATTTTTCCCTTTCTAGAACAGTGTAAATTGATATAAATGGCTAACCCCAGGTCTATGCCAAGACTAGGCAGAGAGTTTTCCATATCCTTGTTGAACCTCAGGATGATTTAGTGCATAACAATGCTAGGGGTTACTGTTATCCGCATTTCATAGCTGAGGAAACCAGGGCTCAGAGAAATTAAGGCTGTGTGTTCAATGATGCACACTGGTGAGGGGCAGAGCCAGAATCGGGGCCTCGGTCTTTGCAACCCTGCAGTCTGCGCTGGTTAATGCCAATACCCTGTTGTCTGTGAAGATGGGCCGAGGGGAGCTTGCCGTTTTTCGTGGCCCCTCTAACGACTAGGCCTATTGTGAAATTCAAGGGCATCCCCATCTGGGGAACCTCCTTCTTTCCTCCTGGGGTGAGCCCATGTAGGCCTGCCCCGCTTCCACCCCTCCCCCACCCTCTGTCAACCCATGCCTCCCCTGCCTGCTCAGGTATTGGGTTCTACAAGCGACAGCGCCCCCACTTCTTTCCCCCAGGCTGCAGTACAAGTTCAATTCGACCTTCGCTGGTCAACCTAGGACCCTAGATACAGTGGATCGCACTTTGTGCTCTGAAGCAGGGATTCACAAATGGATTGTTCCGACTGGCTGAGATCTCCATGTGTCCCCCCAAATCCCAAAGTAGAAACTTAAAGGCCAGTGTGATGGCAGTCAGAGGCTGGGTCTGTAGAAGATGGACAAGTCATGAGGGATCTGTCCCCTCATAAATCGGATGAGTTTCCTTAGAAAAGGGCTTGGAAGGAACTTGCAAGATCTCTCTTTCCCTCTTGTGGTCTACCTTGTGAGGATGCAGCTACAGGGCACTGTCTTGGAAGCAGAAAACAGCCATCACCAGACATTGAATCCCTTGATGCTTTGATCTTGGACTTCTCAGGTTTCAGAGAGTAAAAAAATAAATTTCTTTCTTTATAAATTACTCCGTTTCTGCTATTTTGTCATAGCAACAGAAACAGACTGAGACAGGACCCTGCTCATGCATGTTTGCTCCTATGGTCCTGACATAAAACACATGGTTTGCAAAAATGCAGCCTTGTGAAATTGTTGGGAGGATTGTGTGGCGGGTACAAAGGAGCCATGAGAATGTGGGGCACTGAAGAGCTTTGGCCTGGATTGAAGAGAGATTCTCTTTGGCTGAGCCCTTACTGTGAGCTGGGCACTGTGCTAGCCTTGTCCGCCTCCCTGATTTCATGTGGGCCTCAAAATTACTCTGTAGGCAGGCTGTCTTATCAATATTTTACAAATAAGGAAACTGAGGCTGGGTAGCCAGCAGTTTCTTGAAGACTATTAGCTTATAAATGGGGTCTTCAGTCTCCAGGTCCAACATTCTTTCTTAAGTCGGTTACTATTTTACAATCTGGAGGGGAAAATCTCTTGGACTTATCTTCATGTCTTTAAAATAAGAGGGGTTAGAGGAGATCAGTATTTTTCTAATTTATGTTCCAAGAAATTCTGAGTCAGTTGGTCATAGCCACAGGCTTTTAACCACTTAAACTTGGATTTGGGTCTCAACTTTTAAATCCATTTTAAGCATTCAGAAGATTTACTGAGCACCAATTATGTGTTGGGTGCTATTCTAACCAAAGGGGATAAATCAAGAATGAAGTCCCTGACCTCAGAAAGGCCCTGGCAAAGTTTGGAAGAGAGAGAGAGAGAGAGAGAGAAATGAGAAAATAAGATGCTTTCACCGATAAACACAGTGAAGGAAATAAACAGGGTGCTATTACAGAACAGAAGGGAGGTACCTTAAAGAAGCTGGGAAAACTTTGAGTTAAGACTTGAAGGAAAGGAGCTGGTAAAAAGGACTCCAGGCAGAGGAAACAGCAAGTGCAAAGATCCTGATGCAGAACAGAGCTGCATACAGCCAGGAGGTAGAGATAAAGCCTCTATCACTCAAGCATCACCCAGAGGAAAGGTAGACAGACAAAGGAAAGAGGAAACCAGATAGAACCTTTAAGGAACTGGGAGTGATAACATGAATAGTAATTTCTAATAAAAATTTACTAATAAAATTACCAACAATTTGCTAGTACTGTTCTGCCTATAAATAAGGAGTTTGGAGACCATGCTTAAAGTCACTAATTTACCAAAACTCAAATTTTCTCATCTGTTAAATGGTGGTAACAATAGGACCCATCTCACAGAGATCTGGGAAGATTAAAGGAGGTTAACTCCAAGTCTGGCTCAGAGAGGGCTCCTGGGGAGCGCTGACCACTCCTCTCTCCCAGCAGGCTCCAGGGCCCACCTCTGATTCAGCTAAGCTTTCCCAAGACTTGTGCATTGGGTTTCATTGGAAGAAAGGGTTGGCGATGGACCATTGTTTAAAATACGGTCAGGCTTTAAATTCCTAGTCAGGCTTTCGAGGCTCTGTCCAAGTTTATCCTTTGAGACCCAAGTGTTTCTGTTCAGTAGCTCTTCTCCCCTGCCCCCAGTGGCCCCTTGTCTAGCACATTTAAGCCCCACTTTAGAGATCTGAATCCTGAGCACTTTAGAGCTCAGGACTTAGGCTCCCAGGGCAGCCAAAAAGCCATCAGGAGCGAAGGTGAAGCACTTCCTAGAAGAAGAGCGTGCAGTCCGAGAGGATGTGTGAACGTGGTCATAGCTAACTTCTCAGGGTCTCAGTGGGCATATTTTTAAAATTTCTTTTTTTATTAGTTCTAATAAGTTGTACATGACAGCAGAAAGCTTTTCAACTCACTGTACACAAATGGAACACAACTTTTCGTTTCTCTGATTGTACACGATGTAGAGTTGCACCACATATGCAGTCATACATGTACCTAGGGTAATGATATTTGTCTCATTCCACCATCTTTCTTTCCTCCATGCCCTCTTCTCTCCTCTCCCTCCCCTTGGCCCAACCAAAGTTCTATTTTTTTCCCATACCCCCCATTACGGATCAGCATCCAGTTATCAGAGAGAACATTCAGCCTTGGGTTTTTTGGGATTGGCTTACTTCACTTAGCATGATATTCTCCAACTCCATCCATTTATCTGCAAATGCCATAAATTTTATTCTTTTAATGCTGAGTAATATTCCATTGTGTATATATATCACAATTCATTATCCATTCATCTATTGAAGGGTATCTAGGTTGGTTCCACAGTTTAGCTATTGTGAACTGTGCAGGTATAAACACTGAAGTGGCTGCATCAGTGTAGTGGGCTGTTTTTAAGTCCTTTGGGTATAAACCGAGGAGTAGGATAGCTGGGTCAAATGGTGGTTCAATCCCAAGTTCTATTCAACACAGTCCTTGAAACTCTAGCCAGAGCAATTAGACAGATGAAAGAAATTAAAGGGATAGGAATAGAACAAGAAGAACTCAAACTATCATTATTTGCTGATGACATGATTCTATAAAAATTCCACCAGAAAACTTCTAGAATTAATAAATAAATTCAGCAAAGTAGCAGGATATAAAATCAATACCCATAAATCAAATGCATTTCTATACACCAGTGATGAATCCTCTTAAAGAGAAATTAGGAAAAGTACTTAATTCACAATAGCATTAAAAAAACCCCAAAATTTAACAAAAGAGGTGAAAGACTTCTACAATGAAAACTATAGAACACTAAAGAAAGAAATAGAAGAAGATCTTAGAGGATGGAAAGATCTCCCATACTCTTGGGTAGTCAGAATTAATATTGTCAAAATGGCCATACTACCAAAAGTTCTATACAGATTCAATGCAATTTCAACTAAAATCCCAACATCATTCTTCATAGAAATAGAAAAAGCAATCATTGGAAGAATAAGAGACCCAGGATAACCAAAGCAATCTTTAGCAAGAAGAGTGAAGCAGGAGGCATCATAATACCAGACCTTAAAAAATACTACAAAGCTATTGTAACAAAAACAGCATAGTATTGGCACCAAAATAGACATGTAGACCAATGGTACAGAATAGAAGCACAGAGACAAACCCACATAAATACAGTTATCTCATACTAGACAAAGGTGCCAGAAACATGCACTGGAGAAAAGATAGCCTCTTCAACAAATGGTGCTGAGAAAACTGGAAATCCACATGCAGCAAAATGAAACTAAACCCCTATTTCTCACCCTGCACAAAACTCAACCCAAAGTGGATCAAGGTCCTAGGAATCAGACCAAAGACCCTGTTCTTAATAGAGGAAAAAGTAGGATTAGGCCCTGGCTTCCTTAACAAGACTCCTAAAGCACAAGAAATAAAATAAAGAATCAATAAATGGGATGGATTCAAACTACAAAGCTTCTTCTCAGTGGGCACATGAAGTCCTAGAAGGTTGCCTGCTGTAGTCTCTCACAGGGAGCTGCTTCAGTACAAGGCTATTTGTGGTAGATGCTGTTCATCGCCCACCAGTGGCCATTTGGCCACCCTCTCTTCAGGCCAGTAGAGTTCATTCCCATCACAGACACAGAAGATGCTTGGTTTTACTCTCATAGCCTTCCTTAAAGCTCTGGCAATAGCTGTGTGACCCAATATTGGTCAAATAAACCCAAGGAGAACCCTGCTGGGAGCTACCTGGGAACCATAGAATCTATGGAAAAAGATAAGAAGAAATACTATATCTCCTTCTTAGCATCTTTAGCATGCTCTTGTCAAGACATGGTGTATGGAACTTTGGCAGCCATCTTGCAATAAAGAGGAAGAGTGCCAAGAGATTCTTACAGAAGCCCTGGTATGATTTAACCACTGATCCACCTCCCTCTGGACCACTGTTATGTGAGGAAAAGAAATAACTGAAGTTCATTATTGCCAGCTATCCTGTTACATGCAATTGGAAGCAGCTTAATTAATACATCTCTGCTCCCTTCAATCCCCTTCCTTCCCTTCAACTCTCCCCTTTGGTAAGGAGCAAGAGACATCTTTCCATCTGTTCAGTGACATTCCCAGTTCCTTTTGTTTCTGAGGTGAGCTTAGGTTCAGTTTGTCTGGGACCCTTCTGGAACAGTTCTGGTTTATTCCTGTTATTCTAATGTATTTTAAAGAGTCCTTGAAATGCTCTTGGATGAATGATTGATTATTTGGCTGCCCCCCCACACACCAGGCTCAAACATAATATCACAGCTTTAATATTCACAAAACAAGGGTAAATCTGGGACTTGTAGTGGGGGGCAGAAAAGGGAGCACACGTAGGTCAAAGGAGGCTCCCTAGAAAAATGGAGAGCCCAAACTGCACCCACTTCCCAGATTTCCTGGCCACCCCCTGCTTCAGGAGCACACAAGCGCTCCTCCCGGTGCCCCTGGGTGGCTGGAGCCCACCCCTTAGCCAAGAAGCCAGAGGCTCTTCCCACTGTTTCCTTGTCTGATCCCGGCTTACTCCCTGTTCTTCTGAACTCTTTCTGGGATCCCCACGAGACTGGCAATGACAATGACATAATGCTACTCCCATCCATGCTGTTTCCGCCTTTTCCAGACCACAGTAGCTTGAAGATGTGTGGCGCACCCCCCCCTCCTGTCCCCCCCTCTTACCTCCCTCCTGTGCTAATAAAAACAAGTCACAGACAGGGCAGTCTATCCCTGAGCTACCTGCACGCTCTTAAGTGCATAAATTAGTCTTGATGTGAATTGCCCAGGCTCATTATCCGTGAGAAAAGCTGGCCGCCCCTAAGCCTATTAGAATAATAAGCCACATGCCTGGAGCCCCAATAACTGTCCCTGGGGGGTTGGATGCAGGATTAGAGTGGGCCCCTGAGCTGGCAGAGCAACCCAGCAGCTGCGGGCCACCAGCCACGAGGGCAGCGCTCTAGCTTCTCTGCTGGGACCGGGGGTGGGGGGTTGGGGAGGTGGGGACAGGTGGTGGCCTTGACAGAGGAAGAGCTGATCACTCCTCATTCCTGGCATGGGAGGCAGGCTTCTCTCTTCCTGCTCTTCAGCCTGATTGCCAGGAATCGGGGCTTGGGCAGCAGGAGACTCCGTTGAGGGGATAAGTCACTGGGATACTTGGCTGGGATTGGAGAGAGATCTGGGCTGGGGTTGGAGAGAGATTGCTGCCCAGATTTCTTATCACTCATAACCTGGATTCGTGGGAAATTGATAAGGCCCTTGGAGGAAGCACTTCAATGCTCCAAGAGAAAAGCCTTTTAATCCATTCAACAATAATTCTATGAGGGCCCACTGTGTACTAGGCACTGAAGGAGGGTCAGAGCTGCAAGGATGAACAAAACACGATCCTCCACTGACTCAGAGCTTCAGAGAAAACAACCGGAAGTTCTAATAAACACTCATGTGACAGGTAAAAGAAATTATCCTGAATGTTGATGGTGTGCATTTTAATGGGATTCTAAAGCGTTGCCTTATGGACCAGCCCAAGGTTCATCTGACACCGTTGATTTGGCCGACTGTCAGTACTAGTTAGTGTCTAGACCCTGCAAACTTGGACCTTAACTTGTAGGAAACTGATAAGTTGCAAATGACTTTTGTCTGGCAGAGATGTAAATGATTTCTGTCCATTAGAAGGGCTGGGGTTATGGCTCAGTGGTACAGCACTTGCCTAGCATATGTGAGGCACTGAGTTCAATCTTCAGCACCACAAAAATAAATAAAATAAAAGTGTATCCATCTACAACTAAAATAATAATAATAATAATAATAATAATAATAATAATAATAATAATAAAGAAAAGACAGCCCCAAGGACTGGGGTTTAATGTATCCAAGACAAGGATCTGACTGTGTCACTATTCTTTCATTTACTATTTATTCTAAGTTTCTCATAGGTCTCTTTGATCCAGCCTTATTTTTCTATTGGCACAGGTTCATGATACATTTGTATGAGAGTCATATCTTTAACTTTTTGGAATTTATCATCTGATACTCCTTAGAGGTTAAGTCCAAGTGCTGAAGGGTCAAAGACAAAAGTCATCAAATCTAGTCTTTTTTTCCCCCCCTTTTTTTTATATCAGGGATTGAATCCAGGGGCTCTTATTCATGAGTCACATCCCCAGTGCCTCCCTAGCAACCCCCTTTTTGACACAGGGTCTCACTAGGTGGCTTACAGTCTCACTAAGTTGCTGCGGCTGGCTTTGAACCTGCAATCTTCCTGCCTCAGCTTCCTGAGCTGCTGGGATTCAAATCCAGTCTTGAGGTGTTAGGGAAGATTTCTCAGAGAGCTCATTCAAAGCCACAGATGAAGGGCAAAGGAGTTTGCTGGAAAAAAGGAGGAAGCGGGTGGTGTGCTAGGTGAGGGGTTAATTTTTGCAAAGCCCAGGGATGACAGACGGGAGACAGAGGTAAGCAGTGGCCAAATGGGGGATATCAGTGCTCTGCCAAGGAGCTTGATCTTTATGCAGAGATATCAGGGAATCACTGAGGGGTTTCTAAACAAAGCCTAGATGTGGTTGGACTCGGCTCCTGGATTCACCGCATCATAACCCAGGCGGGAATCTCTAGTCATCTATAGACTAACTACAGCCCACTCAGCCTGCTTCTAAAATTCCTGTACAATCTGGGAACACTCCCGTTTGCTCTGTAGCTGTGATTAAAAGACGTACTGGAGAGACTTATATCCCTTAGCCAGAATGCCCGATGAGGGATATTTACTATTTATAAGGTTTTCCTTTTCTATCCTGGGCAAAAGTAAAAATAGAAAAAGCAGATGTGGAAAAAAAAATAGCTGACATGTTTCAAAGTGGAAGTCTCAGCAGTGGGCAAGTCATCAGAGCTGAAGCAGGCGGCTCTGGGGACCAGCTATTAGATGGAATTGCTTCAGTCAGAAAGGTTACAGCTTCCTTTAAGTTTCCTCAGCCAGATGTTTCCATTTCAGAAATACATTGTAAAGCAATTTTGCATTTTTGGCGCAAGGGCGAGTTTACTTGGTCATGAAGCAGCTGGCAGGGACATTCCAGCCACTTTTGAAACTTGTTTCTCATTTCTCTTCATCTTCAGGAGAGCCCCTGAGGCAGAGAGGATGCATGTCCTCACACCCATCTCCCAGTGGGAGAAGCCAGGGTCTGGAATGGACAGCCATGAGCCCAGTCCTTACTGCAAATGAGCCAGAGGCTGGAAAGGAAGGAGTAGCCTTGTCTGACAGTTACCATGGATTTCACCTGGTACGTGTTTAATAAATGCAATCCAGGAATGCTTCTGTTCTTAATGTGTATCAACTGTGCAATTATACATTAAATGCTTGTTTCCTTTTTTTATTAAAGCCACTAAATTGTACGTTGTAGGTTCCTTTAGGACAGTTTACAGTTGCTATATACCAAATAGCCAGAGAGTTAGTGATTTGAAACCAGTAATTTATTATTTCTCATGATTCTGGGAGCCAGGAATTTGGGCCTAGCTCAGCTGGGTGGTTTTTCCATTCCACATGGTGTCAGCAAGGGGTCACTTAGTGCAATATGCTTGTGGCTGGGGTCAACTGTGTGATGGTTGATTTTATGTGTTAACTTGGCTGGACCATGGTACCCAGACACTCAGCCACGTGTGATTCCGATGTTTCTGTGAGACTGTTTTTGGGTGAAATCGACACTTAAATCAATGAACTTTGAACTAAACCAATTGCCTTCCATAACTGAATTGTCCTCATCCGACCAGTTGAAGGTCTGAATAGAATAAAAGACTGACTTCCATCGGATGAGAAGAGATTCTCCAGTAGACGGTTCTTGGAGTTCAACTATAAATTTGTTCTTCTCTGGATCTCCAGCCCGACGGCCGCCCTGCAGATTTTGGACTTATCAGCTTCCATAACTGCATACGCCAGTTCCTTATTTCAGTCTCTATGTCCGTTCTCCATCATAAATACTTCTTGGTGGGCTTGGGAGCTCAGGATTAGTGCTTATCTGATTTTTTAAAAATCAAAGCCCATGAAACTTTCTATGTGCTACATCAGGAATTGGGTTTTGTCAGGGTCCAGATGTCACTCGTAGGAACAGGCAGTTTGGATTCCTTGTTCTATTCCTCCTGAGAGATTGTTGAGTCCAGGGGATGGCAGAATGATCTCTGCCTTTGTAGCCCACTGTTTTCCCTCTTGTACAGAGTTTTAACTTATTTACTGACTTACCAGGAATCCACTGAAGGAGTCAGTCTAGCTTGGCATCATGCCACCTGAATCCAAATATAGGTTCTACCACTTGCCACCTGAGTAATCCTGAGTGAGTTATTTTTTTTCTGCCTCAGTTTTTTCATCTGTAAAATGGTGAGAACAACAGTCCCTACCTCATGGGGTGGTGATGGTTGAGTGAGTTAATTGGGGTAAAGTGTGTCTGTTTAACACAGGTCTTCACCAGATGTTCGCTCTTTTTATATAGCTCCTACCATGTCTTGGGCTCAGGAAAATCACGGAAGGGGCCCTAGGCAGCCATGTGATATGCTCCAGGGTTTCTTGAAGCCTTATGACCTAGTAAGGGCCATAAGGTGGTCACTCCGTCACTACACTTGGGAAGTATACCAAAAGTTCTCAAACCTCAGAGAGCATAAGAAGCACCTGCATTGGCCACGGGGCTACTGTAAATCAAAACCATAATGAGATGCCACTGCATACTCACTAGGATGGCTAGAATCAAAAAGCAGGTGTAACAAGGATGGGTGAGGACGTTGAGGAACCAGAACCCTGAGACGCTGCTAGTGGGAATGTAGATGGCTCAGCCACTGTGGAAAAAACATCTAGTAGTTCCTTAAAAAGTGAGACACAAGATACAATATGACCCAGCAATTATACGCCTAGGCAGATAGCCAAGTTTACACAAAACTTGCACATGAATATTCATAGCACAGCATTATTCATAATAGCCGACAGGGGGACTAACCCAAATGTATACCAATTAATGATTGGAAAAATAAAACTTGGCACAGCCTTACAGTGGAATGTTATCTGGTCATAAAAGGAAATGCAATCCTGATACCTGCTAGTACAATATGAACGAAACTTGAAAAGTTAACCGAGTGATCAAAGCCAGTTAGAAAGGACCTCATGTTGTCTGATTCTATTTATATGAAATGTCCCAAATAGGCAAATCTATAGGAACAGAAATAGATCCATGATTGCCTAGAACTAGGGCAGAGGAGGGAGGAGAAATCCAAGGATGACAGCTAAGGGTATGGGGTTTCTTGTCAGATGATAACAATGTTCTAAAATGGATTGTGGTGACAGTTGCACAAACCTGTGAATATACTAAAAGCCACTGAACTGTACAACTTAAATGGGTGGTAGATGTTTTATATCTCAATCAAAAAAAATTTTTTTTTCAAAAAGAAGCAACTGGAGTGTTTGTTAAAAATACACATTTCCAGGAGCTGGGGTTGTGGCTCAGTGGTAGAGTGCTTGCCTAGCACATGTGAGGTTCTGGGTTCGATCCTCAGCACCACATAAAAATAAATAAGTAAAATAAAGGTATGTGTCCAACTACAACTAAAAAATAAATATTAAAAAAATAAATATTTCCAGTGGGCTGGGATTGTAGCTCAGTAAGTGCTTGCCTAGCATGTGTGAGGCACTGGGTTCTATTCTCAGCACCATGTATAAATAAGTAAAATAAAGGCCCATCAACATGTAAAAGCATATTTTAAGAAAAAAAATACATATTTCCAGAACTTCCCTCCCAAGACTCTGTTCAAGTCCAAGGTGGGGTTCTATAAAATGTTTTTATTTTCCAAACCTTCTGTTAGATTGGCAGTTGAGACACATGATTTAGCCAAGACAATTTCATGAGCGGCTTCCTGGATGAGGCAGTACTTGCATGGGACCCTGCAGGGTCAGATTAGTAGAGGGAGAAGGACGTTCCAGGAGCAGAGAACAGCAGGGATCCAGTCTGTGGGTCAGAGAGCCTGGGGTGTGATGGCCATCAGCCTGGAGTCTCCTGGAGGGAAGGAACTGGGTGAAGCAGAAGGCCTGTCTGCCTTCTGAATGGTTCGTTTCTTCTTTCTTAACCCTTTAAGTGGCCGCTCTGAAGGTATTTTTAGACAGTTCCATAAAATCTAATAAGCCAGGGCAGGAATATGTCAGGGAGAGGACTGAGGGGCTAATGGCAATTGAGGGGTGAGTGACAGGTTTAGCCAAGATACGGCAATCCCTTATCATACAGGTGAGCCCCGCAGTAGCTTGAGTGTTTGAAACTGGCATCATGTCCATTAGAAATGGGCCAAAAGGCGCCTATCAACAACCCATGGACGGTCTTAGTTTAATGCCCAAAGGGGGTCTTCAGAGCTGGCCCTTGCTGTAGAAGCCTCGCAGGTGGCTCACTCTTCATCTGACCTCAGAGTGAAGAAGGGAGAAGTGGCAGACCCTGGAACAGTCCCCTGGCTGGGGAGGGAGAGGGAGGGTGATGTGAAGATGGACACCTGTTAAGTAGGGGGGAACCGAGAGAAATTCAGCAAGGCCTAGCAGGAAGAGGGCTGGAGAGTGGGGCTCAGGAAGACTTCAAGAAGGAGAAGAAACACACGATCCAAGTCTAACTTAGATTAGAGTGGGGGTTAGAGTGCGTTCTCATCAGAGTAAAATGGGCCATTTTAAGATGAAAAGATGGATATTCTCTTCCCTAGTCACGGGTAGCTGTGCTTCATTGTTAACTAGGGGGACCAGCTCATTTTGACTGTCTGGGACTTGCCTGGTTTTCAAATGGTAAGTTCCAAGTCCCACGAATCCTCTGGGTCCTGACAGTCTGTAAGCATAGGTCATCCTCTTGGTAGGGACACAGCAGTCACTTCTTGGCTTTTGAGTTTGAAAACCAAAGCCCAGACATGGGGAAGGATGTGTGTAAAACTGTAAGACCAGGCGAGAACAAGTCTTCTCCTAGGTCAGATAACAGAAGCTGAGATGAGAGGGAGGAAGAAACCAGACTAGGAAGATATCTCAGATCAGTGCTATCTGATAGAATTTTCTGGGGTGACTGCAATGTTCTATAATAAAAATTGTTTTCTCTAGAATGGTAGCCACAGCCCACAGGGCTCCTGAGCCCTTGAAATGTGGCCATCATAATTCAATTAACATAATTTACTCAATTCAAATGTGACTATTGGAGAGCAGTCTTTGATACTAAGGACCCACCCCCTACTTAGAATCCTGGGAGAAAGGGGTTGATTGGCACTGAATGATGGAAACTCCAGATAGCATTGGAGAACCAAGAGCCCCCCAAGCCAATGAGAGATGGAAGCAAAAGGTTTATCTGGGAAATGAGTCAAGATAGGCAGGTCCAAGGCAGCCTTGGAAGTTTCTGAGGTTCCAGCATGACCTGGGCATATTTCTGTGTATTAGGGGGTAATCCACCCTTGACACATGAGCCTGCAGATCTGCAAATGCTTGGTGGGTGGGAGCAAGGAGGGTACAGATGCAATGCACACAAACCATAGAACAAATGACAAAGTTTTTTCAGTGGACAAGGGACAGTATGGAGAGACAGATGTCTAACCTCTCACTTCCACCATCTTGGGTTCATATTTGCTCCAGAATCTTTGGGGAGGCTGAGAATTGACTGAGATTAAGTTCCTGACATCAGAAGGAATGGGAATTTAACACAGACGTGAAGTTCAGACATGGGAAGACTATACTTTCAGGGATCATTACCATAGTATGTTACTAGAGACGTTTCTCTGATCGCGTAGAGTTCAGACACAGGAAAAGAAAGTTAAATTTTTGAGTTTATGGGCTGATCCTCATTAAGGTATTACTGACATTTCCTCTTGCATGATATTGTGCCAAGTACTTGACGAACATTGTCTAATAAAAGTTGACAACAATTTATGAAGGAAAGAGTGTCATAATGTTGAGTCCACAATTGAGGCAATGGAAGTCCAGAGAATTCTTATAACTCTGCCATAGGTGCGCAGGCTAGCAAGTCTAGATTTCATTCTAAGTTTGCCTCATCTCCCAAAATACTCAAAATACTGGCTATTCCAGTTGGAATCTACAGCTCTGTCTACCTCAGATTTTTTTTTTTTTAACTAATGTCCCCCTGCCTCTAATTTTAAAGAGGATTTACCTCACTCCAAATACATGCTTTTAGTGGGCATTGCCAGCATAGATACCTTTACCTCCCAGGCCACAGAGGTTGGCGGATGAGGAAGGAATAAGGATATATATTCAAGCCCCATTTCTTTTTCCACTTGGGCACACAATGAGACCATATTTTCCAGTCTTCATTGCAGTTAAATGTGCCCTGAGTTTTGGCCAGTGGGATATGAGAAGATGTGATGCATGCCATTCATTAAGAAAAGAGAAGGTGGGAGGAGGAGGGGGGAGGGGGAAGGAGGGAGAAGGAAGGCACCGGAAAGCAAAGACAAAAATTCAGATTTGAGAATTCTGTCTGGAATGGATGTGGACGTGGTTCCTGACACAATCCTGGCTAAATGCAAACAGAACAGAAGAGATAATGTGTTTAAGCCAAAGAAACCACAAGCCTTCTATTGTTGAAGTTGTAAAACAATTTTAGACCTCTCAGCTTTCTTCAGGAGGAACCAAGCTCCCAAAGCTGTGGAGCTTCCCAAGAGAGCACCCTGGTTAGCATCTGGTTCCGATGCAAAGAAGAATAGCCCACGAGGTGAGGCAGTTCCACAGAGACCAGCATTAGTCAAATCAAGGAACTTCAGAACTTCCATGGTCAGGGGTGGGGGTGGGGAGGGAGCTGGTTCTTCCATTACTCTCTGATGGAGTGGGAGTTTTAATTTTGAACTTCTTGTTCCTACTACTTGTTTTCTAGGTCACCAGTCACCACCTACCGGATCTCAGGCCAGATGGCAGAGCTGCACAGCACTCCTGAGACCCTAGATGTTGAGCTGGGTATAGTAACTGGGTGGTCTTGGGATAAGGATATGCAGAGTGAAGGACAAAGAGTGAAATGAATGTTTGGTGACCAGATGGGTAGACCAGCAGAGGCAGTGTAGTGGCACCCCCTGCTCCAAAGAAAATCTTAACTAAGCTTCTCCAGAAATCTTCACCATGATTGATTTTAGGACTATCAGCAAAAGAGTCTCTACAAAAAAAGTTCAATGTAGGTAAACTTCCTATTTTCCTGTTGCTCTATTTTACTTGACCACTGGCCTGGAAGAAATCAGCACTCCAGGTGCTGAACACCCCTTTGCTCGTTTCTTACAAACATTTATCCAGTATGGTCATTTATAGAAGTGTGTTTGCAAATGCAAAATGTGATAATAAAAGACAGATCCGGGAAGTTACCAATTGGGCTCCATGGTTACAGTTGGCAGGAGGAGGAAAGAAAGGGGAGAAGAAGTTCTCCCCTTCTTTAAGGGTTAATTTGCTCAAAACAGTGAAAGAAAAAGCTGCTTTTATGTGAACTTTTACAGACTGAACTTCTGAGCCCTTCCATTACATGCTGGGTATAAGGTTCTGAAACTACCTGAATTCGGGGTTCGGGGGATTAATTGATTGGAATGAAAGCTGCAACCCCTGGACCTGGCTGCAGCCACATAAAACTGTTTCTGGTGCCTTTGCCTGTCTGTCCCCTACAACAGCAGGGCCATGCAGGGAGAAATCCCAGGTTCCTTTTCTTCCCGGTCACACAGTGACTGTTTCTCTCAGTTTTCTTTATAATTTGGTGGCACCACATGACTGAGATCTGGAAAAAACCAAACCCAAACAAAAAAGCCCCAATTATGTGGGTAGTCTAGAGAGGCAATGGAGAGGGCCCAAAGATGGGGGAGCAGGCTTTTAAGTAGATGGGAGGCCAAGCTGGTAGACCTGGAAGGAGGATGGGTTCACTGTTCCTGTGGACTTAGGCCACCTCCTAGGGAGGAGTCATGGGTTTTCTAGATGGGGCTGTCCCTGTGAGGATTATGTGCTATACAAAGGAACCTGGCTGACTGTCACATGAAGGCCAGATTCAAGGCCACACTACCCTCACTTAACCTTGTGTCCTGGCACTAGACGTCATCTACCTGGGGCAGGGAACTTATGCCTGCACAAAGCATTCTCTTCACCAAGCCCAGTACCTTCAGGGCTTTGCCTGCTGGCAGGAGGCACAGGTTTCCTCTTGTCCCATGAAGCACCTTTTTCTAACCTGCACAGAGCAACTGTATGCCTCCCTCTCTCTGCCTGTCTATGACATCACCTGGAGCTGCCATATCAAACTTTTGACCACACCCTGCAGTGACCTTTCTTTCACAGGTGGTAGGAATGTGAGACTTTGGTTCCTCAAAAGTCTCCAATTTGAAACAAAACTATAGCCTTACTTTCAAAGAGTCCTAGAGTGACATTATCAACTTCTTCTCCAGCTTCTTCTTGCCATTTATGGTAGGCTAACAGGAACTCAGAGTTCTGACACGTCTTTGAATGTTCTGACAGCTCTCAGAACTACCAAGAACTGCTGAAAACATGTGCTCATCGTTGTTATGATCATTTTTCTTCTTGCTTCCTTGATTTGGTATTTCTAGTAAATCTCCTCATTAAAGCAATATTAAGCGAACTCATAAATATGTATATAGTCTTCCTAATTATCTGTTGATGGATATGGACTCTGATACATTTACATAATGAGTGTTTAAAACATGCAGATGCATTTTACAATTAGACCCAGGTGGGGGCTGGGCAAGGCAGAAAACGGGAGGAAAAATGAGCTTACTTTTGACAACACCAAAGGCCCCATTTTAGAGAGAGCCAGAAGTTTGAGGGAACAGATTTGTACTGTTGAAGAGCTTAGTTCCCACCCACAGAATTCAGATAATATTTGGGATATTGCCAAGTTAGGAGAGAGGCCAAATGAAATGGAACTGCATCACTTTCCAAATGGTGACAGCAAAGGTAATAATTCAGAACAAAAGTGAGAAAGTAGTCAGAGCCTGCGAGCCAGCACTGGTGTGGGAAACATTACTATGTCCCCCTGAATCTGACGTTCAGTAGTCCTTTACTCTGAGTGCCTGCAAGGGGCACATGGGAGGAGTAACTCCCTTATGCTTAAAGTTATACATGCCCATGATGTGTGCTATGTGAACAGGGGTGAGGTTGGTCACTTAGGAGCAAATACATTCAAGAGCTGCTTTGCAATTTCCCAAAGTCCTTTCTATTGCTGCCAATCTCGAAACATCAGCCAAAGTCCTAGAGTGGGGATGCTCTGGAATAGACATCATTGCCAATACACTCTGGATGTGTGACCTGAACTAGAAACAACATTTTTTTTAAAAGCACTGAGATTTAGGGAGCTGTTTGTTATAACAACAGAACCATTCCCATCCTGACTGATAAAATTGGGACCAGGCCCTTGTAAAGCCAATCTAGGGAATCTAACAGCTCAATTCTGAAGGAGATTTGTGGACCAGCAACAGATTTAGAAATGTAAAATAAACCCTTTTCCCCATTTTCCAAAGTGGGCCATTCCTCTTTGTTTCCCAATTCTTCTATTTAAAAGACAGCATAGTCTTTCCTGTTTTACTGGGCTATCTGACCTTTCTTCCTAGCTTGAGTAGAGGCTCCTGAGGCCTGCTACAATGTGATGTTCAAAATAAGTCAAGGCAGTTAAGTGCATTTGATCCATCTGAAGGGCTATTATGATAGTGAGTCGTGGTTTGATAAATTCATTATGTTAAAAATAATTGAGCTCCCTCAGATGAGAATTGCTACATAAATCCTTACTTGATAATAATGTCCTGACAGAGGAGAAAATTAGAAAGTAGTGATACCCAAAGAGTCTTAAATTAGAAATTTGTTTTCATTCTCAGAAACAACATAGGAGCTGGATGTGGTCTCATGACTTGCAAGTAGCAGCAGATCCCAGAGTTGAGAGAGCTATCTCTGTCTTTGCCACTTGAAGGGTATAAAGATGGAATACTTTTTTCTATGTCCCCATGCTTTTCTAAATGCTTTGTACAACTCATTTATCCATCACAAACTCCAGTGAGGTACCCTCAATTTACACAGGAAGAAACTTAGGCACAGGTGGCCCAGGAACATATTTAAGCTTCTGGGTTTTGAGTTCGGCAGCCTGGTTCCAAAGTTCATGCCAATAATAACACTGAAATTTTAGGTGCCTTGGGAGCTATGAAATGTGGACCGTATGAAGTATAGAAGATACTTCTGAGATATTCAGGTATTTTGTAATAGCAATGGAAACCTGATTAACATATTAGTCAAAGACAAAGGTACACACCCTCATGGAAACTTGATGATCCTTGCATTGCTCTACTGAGAGGATATTGCATAATCCCTTTTCCTATTTCAAAATCTTTCACGATTTACCTTCTAATATTTTTTTGTCCTTGTAGGTATTTTGCTGAGTAAGTCTTGAGTTGTTTTACATCTGTGAGAAGAAATCGGGGGGGGGGGGGGGGGATGGAATCCCTATCCCTGTTGTCATCTGAGAAGGTCCTTTCTAAGCTATGGTCCTATTTAATAAACATTAAAAGAAGAAAAAAAAATCTCATGTTCTCCTATAATATCATTTGAGGTTTCAAACAAAATGTCTTCACCAACAACAAATCTGAACAATGGCCTGTCTCCGTCCATTTTCAGTTGCTATAGTAGAACACCTGAGACTGTATAATTTATAAAGGAAAGGGGCTTATTGGGTTCATAGTTCTAGAGGCTGCAGTCCAAGAGCTGTATGCCTTCTGTTAGGGATGCTCTTGGAGTCAATCCTGTCCTCAGACCCTTAAAGGGGCAAGATGGACCCTATCCTAGCACCCAAGCTTTAGAAAAATGCATAAGGATCATGGGAAAGCTTGTAAAACAACCAGGTACTTGCCATTCCACCATACTTCCAAAGACTCCAATTCAGTTATTTGTGTGGGATGTAGCCTTCTCAGGACCATGCCTTGCTTTGAAGGGCCCTGTGCAGACCCTTCATTTCCTTATCAGGTGCAGTGCATATAGGCTAAGAGGATATGTCCTCCCAAAGCCTAGCCAGTTCCCTTTCTAGATTTTTCTAGAATTTTCTAGATTTCTCAGAATTGCTTGGCCAGAAGTCTTGAGGTTGGGCTTTTCCTCTTGATTCAGACTCCTGGGGAGGTTCTATTGTTTGTTTTTAATTTAACCCAGAGATGGAGATGGGGACTGTGCTCTGGGTTGAATTGTAGCCTGTCTCCCCACCAAACAGAAGTTGAAATTCCCATCCCCGGGACCTGGAAATGACACCTTCTTTGGAAACAGTTTTGAAGATGGAATGAAGCAAAAATGAACCCATTTGGGTCTGTCCTACTCCAATATGAAGGGTGAAGTCTGGACACAGACACATACAGGGGGGAGTGCCCTCCTGGAAAGCACCACCTGTGACGGAAGCAGAGACTCCAGGACCCAGCTGCAGGCTAAGGAAGGCCCAGGACTGATGGCCACCCCAGGAGCTGGAAGAGACAGGGAAGGATTCTGCCCTGCAGGTTTCCGGGCAGTAGGGTCCTGCCGACACCTTTATTAGGAGGGCTAGCCCCAAGAACTGTGGGATAATCCAGGAAGGCTGTTTATCAGCCGCTCAGTTTGTGGTGTTTTGTTAGCGATTGTCAATAAGGGACTCTTCTTCCACAGAGCAGCTTCTGAAAGGCGGAGCTGGTTGGCTGAAGAGTGACCCCCTTTAGAAATGACAAGGAAGAGGGTGAGGAAGGGTTGTTTTGTTCCCTGGAAAGTGGTGAAAAAGAACAGAACGACTATAGGAAGTGAGCAAAAGCCATGACTGAGAGTGGGCCAGGAAGCCTGGATTTTCCTTGAAGTGGAAGAGAAAGGCAGATTAAAAGAAGATGAGAGTGTAATGAGAAAAGGGGAATCAGTTCCACGACACGAAGAAACAAATATCAGTGACTGATGCTGTACTGGAGGCTGACGTGTTGGTTAGGTTTCCTTAGTTTGTGGGACAATGTGTACACACACACACACACACACACACACACAGTACATGCCTACAACAAAAACCCTGTGCTTTCTCTTTGTTCTCTCTGGTTTCCTTTGTGGTCCCTGGTTTGCCATCACTCAGCATTTCTAAATACTTGTTAGACACAAATCAAAGACCAGGCATTTAAATGCGTAGCCGGAACTGTGCTTGATGGGTTCTACTATGAAGGAACAGTGTTCTCAAGAGTCTCTTCTATGGGGAGTCTCAGTTTGCACTGAATGGAGTGGTTAGGAGCATCGGCAATTAAATTCTGAATGAATGATTACCAATTTGCTTTAGTTCTATTTTCATTTTTTTAATTTCCTTTTTTAGTTGTTGATGGACTTTAGTGTTCCACCACTGAGCTACAACTCCAGCCCGTTTTCTCTACTTTCTAATAGCCCATAAGTCTTTCTTTCCCTGGCCCTGGACATGTAATTCACATTCAAATTTTCAAGGGCTTTGATTCCAACTTCCTCCAAATCCAGAAAATTCCACTCTAGCTTCTAAGATCCTAGATTCTTACAAAAGTCCATTGGTAGCCCAGGGGTCAGGATTGCTTACAAGGTGAGATGGTGCTGGCCACACAGCTGAGGCAATGGAGGGCTTAATGGTGAGGGATAAAAGGAGAAACAGAAGCCTGCAGTGTTCCCTTTCCCTCTTGTCCCTTATCTAAGTGGACTGACAAGTAGAGTGTGACCCTAAGTGGTTTTCATGGATATGATTCTCTCCAGGACTTCACAGATCAAATGGAGTAGAATTCATGGGGAACGTCCTCAAGGTGAACTGTGGAATGGGCAGGGAAGGTGGTGGTGGAGACAACTCGGAGGACCAACAAGAGCAGGTGAAACAGTGAGGGAACCAGAGGAGGCAAAGGTGCCTGGGGCCAAACCTTGGAGAGAATAGCTTTCTCCTGTCTTCTCACATCATATCACAGTCCTCAAGAATTACTTTCCTATCCAACAAAGGCGTTAAACCAGAGACCCTGCACCTACTAGAAGAAAAGGTAAACCCAAATCTCCATCATGTCAGTGTAGACACCAACTTCCTCAAGAACACTCCTAAACCATAAGAAGTAAAATCAAGAGCCAATAAATGCAATAGTATCAAATTAAAAAGCTTCTTCACAGCAAAGAAAACAATCAAGAACATGAAATGAGAACCCACAGAGTGAGAAAAAGTCTTTGCCACCTGTTCCACAGATAGAGCATTAATCTCCAGGATATGTAAAGAACTCAAAAAATTTATCACCATAAACAAAACAAACAAACAAGAAAAAAAAAAGCCCCAAACCCAAATAACCCAGTCAATAAATGGGCAAAGGAATGGAACAGACACTTCACAGAAGAAATACAATCGGTCAACAAATATATGAAAATGTTCAATATCTCTAGCAATTAGAGAAATGCAAATTAAAACTACACTGAGATTTCATCTCGCTCCAGTCAGAATGGCAATTATCAAGAATACAGGCAACAATAAACGTATGTAAGGATGTGGGGGAAAAGGTACACTCATACATTGCTGGTGGGACTGCAAATTGGTAGAACCACTCTGGAAAGCAGTATGGAAATTCCTCAGAAAACTTGGAATGGAACCACCATTTGACCCAGTTATCCCACTTCTCTGCATACACCTAAAGGACTTAAAATCAGCATCCTGTGCTACAGCCACATCAGTGTTTATAGCAGCCCCATTCACAATCCCTAAGCTATGAAGCCAGCCTAGGTGATCTTCAGAGGATGAATGGATAAAGAAAATGTGGTTCATATACACAGTGGAGTGTTACTCAGCCTTAAAGAAGAATGAAAGTATGGCATTTGCAGGTAAATGGATGGAGCTGGAGAATATTATGCTAAGTGAAATAAACCAATCTCCAAAATCTAAAGGCCAAATGTTTTCTCTGATATATGAATGCTGGTCCCAAATGGGGAGGGGTTGGGAAGAATGGAGGAACTTTGGATTGGGCAGAGGAGAGTGACGGGAGGAAGTGTGTGGGTGGGAAGGATGGTGGAATGAGATGGACATTATTACCCTATGTACAGGTATGATTGCACAAATGATGTGACTCTGCATTGTGTACAGCCAGAAAGATGAGAAGTTGTGCTCCATTTGCATACAATGAGTTGAAATGCATTCTACTGTCACATATAACTAATTAGAACAAAAAAAGTAAGAAAGCAAAAATAATAATAAAAAAGAAGAATGAAATTATGGTATTTGCAGGGATGGAACTAAAGACTAGGTAAGTGAATCCCCAAAACCCCAATCCCCAAAACCAAGGCTGAATGTTCTCCCTGATATGCGGATGCTGACTTACAATAAAGGTGGTGGGTGGAGGGAAGAATGGAAGTTCATTGGATTAGACAAAAGAGAATAAAGGGAAGGGAGAGGAAATAGGATTAGGAAAACAGAATGAACCAGACATAATTTTCTTATGTTCATAAATGAATACATCACCAGTGCAACTCCACATCATGTACAACCACAAAAATGAGAAGTTATACTCCATGTATGTATATGTCAAAATACATTCTACTGTCATGTATAACTAAAAAGAGAAAATTTTAGGGGCTGGGGTTGTAGCTCAGTGGTAGAGCACTTGCCTAGCATGCATGAAGCCCTGGGTTCGATCCTCAGGACCACATAAAAATAAATAAATAAATAATAAAGATGCTGTGTCCATCTACAACTAAAAAAAAAAAAAACAAATTTTAAAAATAAAAAAATAAAAGAATTACATTCCTATGCAGAGCACCAACCTTTTAGGAAACACTTGGAATGCTTGCTCTCCAAGGAGGTGGGGGGAGGGGGATGGAAAGAGTTTTACAAGGACACTTAGTGAGAGTGTGAAACCTCTGTTTCAGATCTCTTGTATGTCTAGTAGTGGATGTGAAATGTCCTTGCCACCTGCTCCTCAGATAGAGCATTAATCTCCAGGATATATAAAGAACTAAAAAAAAAGACTGTCTACCAATGTTTAGGTTGGATCTAGTTGGGGGCTTGCAAAGTGCCAAAATATTAACGGCAGGTCAGGAGAGGGGAAATGGCTGGTCCTTCATCCCATCAGTCTATGCTGACACCCACTAATATGCCCTCGTTCCTGGCCTCCCATTAAGAATCCACTCAGGTGAACTCCATCTGCAGTCACCCCAGTCAAGTGGGCTCTGCAGCTCCCGCAGAGACGGGTGCAGGGAACTCTGCCGGCCTTGCCCTGCGTTTGCTCCCTTGCTCTGGCCGGGAAGTCAGGTGCAGTCCTCTTTCAATTCTCCAGTCCCCCAAACCCAACTGGGGTTTCTCTGGTTCCTCTTCCCAGAACTAGGATGGGACATCGAGTCAGGAAGCCAAACCTTTCCTTGGGGGCAGATTCCTCGGGGACAGAGTCCTGGGTCTCACACTTTCCCTGCATCTCTCCTGGGCCCCAGTCCACAGAAACTTCATCTAGTCTCAGGTGGGAAACACTGACTGTGAGCGTTCACAGATCCTTCAAAAACCACAGGCCTAAAATGTATGCACTGAGTCCTTCAGGGCTTTTGCCTAAATTCATAGAATGCAGGATCCAAAGCTTTGATGATTTTGATATCCTGTTTCTGCCTCAACAATCCTGCCTTGAAGCAGTAACTAGAACAACCTACTGGGGTCCTGAATAGGAGGAAGGTTCTGGAGGTAATGGGAAGTCTGGACCAAAAATCATCGAATCACAACGTCATCCTAAGATGCTATAGAGTGCAGAGTCATCCTGGAATCAATGGGAAAGGCAGTGATGGGTTTGAGATGGGCTGGAGTGGAGCAAGAGCAGGCATACAGGAGCCATAGAAGTGGTCCAGGCAAGAGACAATCGAGGCCCGACCTAAACTGTGGGATTGGAGAGGAGATAATGGACATTTAAGATGTAGTGACTGTTACCAAGAATGAGGGAATGGGTGGTATCCAGGAAGAGTCTCAAGTTTCTGGGTTAGGGGACTGGATGTGTAAGATGTCAACAACCCAAACAAGGAATGCAAGATGGAGAACAGAGATGCACTGTGCAAAAGAAAGGCTTTAACTCATGCAGGGAAAGAGCACGGGCGCTGTAGCCAGTGCGTGACTTACAAATGCATAACAAATCACCAGAACAGGGACAGAAACAGAACTACACACAATTGTTACTTCACAGTTTCTGTGGGTTGGAATCTGGGCGTGGCTTAGATGGATCATCTGAAATATTTCAGAGTTTCTCATGAAGCTGCAATCAAGGTGGTGAACAGGGCTGGACCTTTCTCATCTGAAAGGTCCAATGGGGATGGAGCAGCTTCTATGCTGATGGATACAGTTGTTGGTAGGATTCAGATCCTTTAGGGCTGTGGACTGAGGTTTTCCTTGGTTCTTGGACATGAGCTTGACTCATCAAAGGTAGCAACAAATAGCCTGCCAACAGAGTGGGGTTAGTATCTCTTGCAAGCAAACCCCAGAAGCAATATTCCATCACCTTTGCCATGTGCCATTCACTAGAAAGTAACTAGGTCCAGGCCACACTCAAGGGGAGGGGATTACACAAAAACATGACTACCAGGATTATTGCAGGCACCAATAGGTAGGCTGGTAGGCTGGCGGCTACCATTCAGACTGATCTAGAATTGAATTCTAACTTTGAGTAAGTTCTTGAACTACTCTAAACTTGTTTCCCCTTCTATAAAACAGGGCTTTTCTACCTGTATCACTGAAGGACAAAAGGTTAAATAAGATGATGTCTGTAGGAAACCTCACCCTTTCTCTGGCCCCTCTGCCATGTTGATTAACAACTTCCCAGAGGGTTCCTTCTCTGTTAGCCTGAGGCTCAGGGTGATGACTTTGACAATGAAATCCCCCCCACACTCTCCCCCCAACCCTCCCCTCCACCTCCAAGTGACAACCTGAATCTTTGCAATATTAAGCCACTAAAGTTTGGGAGTGGACATTATTGCTCCAAACCTTAGCCTATTTTGATCAACCCAATCTCCAAAATGAGTCCACATTCTATTGACTTCCTGTCAATTCCTTTACTTTGAAGGGTATGCTGCATTTCAAGACCATCCTGCTGTTTTTCATACTGATTTCGTTTCCTAATACTGTCATTTGGGTGCCACAGAAATAAAACAGATTTCTTCCTGCATTACTGTTTGCCCAAAGGCCCAATTTGGGTTGTGGTAAGAAAGGAGATTTCAGACGAGGGCTGTCATTTCCCAGCCTTTGAGGGATCCTGCTCCAGCAGGCTGAGTAATTTGTTAAAGACTAAAAGGTTGGGGAGGGGATGAAATGTCACTAGCAAGCAGAAAACATGCGCACATGGTTTCTTGTGTGTCTGGCAAGACTTTTAATTGTTTCTAAAGAAACCAGCCGACTGATGTTAACCATATGGAAATGTTAAAACATGGGCTAACAGAATAATACAGTTGGATCATGTTTCTTTAGTTGTCTGTAAAATGGCATGTAATTTGTAAACCAAAAATGGTGCTTAAAGCAACAATTACAGCAAGGTTCTTCATCTGAAATTCCTTTAATTTTTTTTCCCCAGAACCATTCCAAATGGATGGCATTCTTTAAAAGACTTCATCTTAATGGCATTCCTTAAAGGACTATTGCACTTGTAATTATTAGGTTTTCTAACCCTAATCCTCTGCCTTATCAGTTGACTATGCCCCACTCTCAAAGTCACGCTCACACACACTCTTTCCACATTCTGTCATTTTTTCCTCCCTCTTCTAGTGCTCCCGGGATTACTGCACAGTCACCATTTCGGTAGATGTGCCTCATACCTGCTCTGCGTAGTAGGACTGCGATTCTGGTGTGCCCGTAGAAAGTTTCCAGAAGGTATTCTCTCAACTCAGGTTTTATAAGGACAATTTAGGGATAAAGACAAACCCACAAAATGGAAGGAAATGGGGATGGGGATGTGGCTCAAGCAGTAGCGCGCTCGCCTGGCATGCGTGTGGCCCAGGTTCGATCCTCAGCACCACATACAAACAAAGATGTTGTGTCCGCCGAAAACTAAAAAATAAATATTAAAAAAAAAAAAAAGATGAAAAAAAAAATGGAAGGAAATGTATGTAGCTCAGTAATGGTTAAGTGAAACATGCTATGTCGAATAGTCAGAAGTAGTATGTGGCTTCAGACAAAGTGAGATTCTGGTATTAATTACCAATCCTTTCCTAAATGACAACCAGGAAGGATTCGATTCTCCCCAGGAGGACCTGCAAGGAAGTTTCAGTTGTGCTCTGGCTCCCGAAGCAACTCTTTTGTGGTCCTGGGTCTATTTCTCTGACTCTGGCTAGGCACTTGTACATCCTGTCATGGCCAAGTACAAGGTCTTGGGAGTCCAGTAAGGCTGCTGAAGTAACCACAGAGGGCTTTCTGTCTCTGTGTCCCTCTTTGTCATGACTCAAAGTTTAGAGTTTAATGCAACACAGTCCTAAGGACTTTTGGTCACAAGGACGGAAACAGAAATTTTGTTTGGATCTTTTTATTCCTACTGTGTAAATCAGTGGGGATCCTGAAATTATGGCAATAGACTCTTTTCAAATAAAAATATATGCTACTTTAGAGCTTCTCCCACTTCACTGTACTTAAGAGTCACCAGGGGGTACTTGTTAAAAACAGATTTCCGATTTCTACCTCAGACGACTGAAAGTGGTACTTAGAAATCTGCTTTTGCAGGCACCATAAACATACATTGGAGAAAAGATGGCCTCTTCCACAAATGATGCTGGGAGAACTGGAAATTCATATGCAACAAAATTAATTTAGACCCCTCTCTCTCTGCACAAAACTCATCTCAAAGTGGATCAAGGGCCTATAATACCACAGACCTGCGCCTACTAGAGAAAAGGTATGTCCAAAACTCCATTATGATGGCTTGGGAACTGACTTCTTCAACAAGACTCCCAAGAATAAGAAGTAAAATAAAGAATTAATATATGCGATGGTATCAAATTAAAAAGCTTTTTCATAGCAAAGGAAACAATCAAGAATACGCAGAGAGAGCCAATGGAATGGAAGAAAATCTTTGCCAGCTACACTTCAGATAGTGCATTATCTCCATGATATATAAAGAACTTTAAAAAACTTAACACTCCCCCCGCCGCCCCGAAAAGAAAAAGTCACATAACCCAGTCAATAAATGGGCAAAGGAATGGAATAGACACTTCACAGAAGAAATATAATCGGTCAACAAATATATGAAAATGTTTAGTACCTCTAGCAATTAGAGAAAGGCAAATTAAAACTATACTGAGATTTCATCTCACTCCAGACAGAATGGCAATTATCAAGAATACAAGTAGCAAAAAATGTTGCCAAGAATGTGGGGAAAAAGATACACACATACATTGCTGGTGGGACTGCAAATTGGCGTAACTACTCTGGAAAGCGGTATGGAGATTCCTCAGAAAACTTGGAATGGAACCAACATTTGACCCACTTATCTCATTCCTCAGCATACACCCAAAGGACTTAAAATCAACATACTACAATGATGTAGCCACATCAATGTTTATAGCAGCACAATTCATAACACCTAAGCTATATAGCCAGCCTAGGTGCCCTTTGACAGATGAATGGCTAAAGAAAATGTGATATATATACATAATGGAATATTATTCAGCCATAAAATGAATGAAATTACAGAATTTATCAATATAGAATTTGATAGAGTTGGAGAATATCATGCTAAGTGAAACAAGCCAATCCCAAGAAACCAAAGGCTGAATTTTCTCTCTGATATGTAGATACTGACTCACAATAGGGGAGGAGGGATGAGTGGAGGATCACCAAATTGGACAGGGGAGAGTGTGGTGGGGGAAGGGAAGGGAGATGGGAATAGGAAAGACAGTAGAATGAATCGGACATTACTTTCCTATATTCATAAATGAATATATGACCAATACAACTCCACATCATGTACAACCACAAAAATGGGAAGTTACACTCCATGTATGTATGACATGTCAAAATACATTCTACTGTCATGTATAACTAAAAAGAACAAATAAAAAATAATAATAATAAAGAAATCAGCTTTTTAAAATGAACTTTGGAGATGATCCTAAGGGAACTGGTCACCCAACCTCTCTATGAAAAGAGTGTTTATCAGATGCCCTCCCTAGTGATAAGGTGGCTTAAAAGGATTCTCCAACTTTGGTTAGGAAATTAATATTTCCTAGTCTGAATGATATTTGAAAGTGTCTTCTTCATTACTTGAAAGACTTCCTCTTAGGTAGTTTTCTTGCTCCATCTTTCAGATGTAATTCACTAAGTTCTTGCAGTTCAATTGGGTTTTGTGTTCCCTTAGTCTAACAAACAGTAACAAGGCTTACATCTATGATACTGGGTATAGAGGGGCAACAAAATCCGTCACATGCCTTCCAACTGAACAGTAAGTGGAAGAATCACATTTTTGAAGATATTTCTTCATATCCTCCTAAAGATATCCCCAAATAAATGCTGCAAAAGATTGCAAACCCTTCAAAAGCAGTAATAAAAGCTTACTGGGTAGCATGAGTAAGCCCTATCATGTACAATATGGTAGTGATTTGAAATCTCTTTCATTCAACACACTTGCAGAAGTTTGAAATAAACATATTCAAGTACAAAGTGAGAATGAAAAAAAAAAAAGGTAAAAATAAGAGAAATCCTTGGGTTCCCAAAACAAAGAAATTGAAATGTCAAGTTTGGAAGATTTTTGCCAATTTCATAATCAAAGAACATGGCTTTAAAGGTTCTGTGAGAACAAAAGCAAGATCTTAGCCTGGCAGAAGGGAGGGGGCACTAAGAATGTTACATAGAACTGGGACCCTTAAAGGTACACACCTAGTGAAAAAGTGAGCTAGAAAACTTTTGTTTTATAATAGAAAATGAGAAATAAATGTGTCAGTCTTGACCAAGGTTCTGAATGGATAAAACCAGCAAAATTTGTGACCATATGCCTCTTAGCATATGGGTTTGGCTTGTATAGTCCTGGAAATTCCAAAGCAAAAAACGAATATAATGTGACCTCAGTTTTATAATACTCCAAAGCATTTATTAAAGGAGAAAAAAAAAATCCTTCCTGAAGGGATAAACTTTCAATCCAAGCTTTGAGCATTTCCATAGATAAAGCTCAATTAAACTTGTGTACACCATGGGAAATGGCAACCTTATGTAAGCAAGTTATTATTAGCAGAAAAAAGTAGGGGAAGACAACCACACCCCTTTTCCATGAACCTCGGGTAATGGAATTATCAGATATAGAATGTAGAAATTAAAATAAGTAAAAGATAGAATTGAAAACACAAGAAAGCAAAGTGACACTATTTAAAAAAACTAGAAATGCTTAGAAATGGTATTTCTAGAATAGAAAAACAATGACTAAATATCAAACTTTCTTTCTTTCTTTTTTTTTTTTTTTTTTTTTTTTTTACAGTTCCCAATATGCTTTATTCTTGTAAAGTTTCCACTAAATAAAAAACCCTTAGGAACAAACCTTTAATACATGGACAATTATGAGGCAGTTATCCAAACCAGAGTACCTGTATTGTATTATTGATATCCTTTAAAACACTGATTTTTGCCCACTAAACTCAGTTAAAATTTACTGAGAAAATACTCAGGACACAGTTCTAAGTGACTTGATCATTAATCACATCATTTACCAAAAAATTTAATTGCATAAAATATTATAGAAAACGTATTAAGCCATATGTTTGGCTGCATGCCAATAATTTTAGCAATGAAGTTATCTTATAATGCCGGATTGCAAGTTTAAGGACAGGCTTGGTGACATAGTAATGTGTCATTGTGTCATTTCAATATATATAATGACAGTGGTAAGGTGATGCTTACTACCATCTCCTATACTAAGGGAAAAAACAAAAAAATGAATAAAAAATAATGTTTACCAAATTGTTGCTGAAATTTAAATAAATAAATAAATAAAATTTTATGTCCCAAGGGTAAATGCATGAGAATAATAAAATATTAAAATAGAAAGTGAACCAATTTTAGATTTTTACTGAATCACAAATTGTTGCTAGTATTCTGAGATACCTAATTATTTGATAAACATAACTTTTAAAATTTCCATTAAAGTATGATGCTCATATAAAAACACATAAAGCATTTATGTAAAGGTTCAGAAATTATTCAAAAGTAAACATGTTTTGGATCAACCTTGCTCAGGTCAGACTAAATCAGTTTTTCCATGTATGATCCCAAAAAGCAAAAAGGGTTTTTTGTTTTGTTTTGTTTGGGGGAACAGTATTTTTTTTTTATTATTATACATAGATGGAATATAATTTCTCATTTTTCTGAGTATATATATTGTAGAATCACACTGGTCATATAGTCACATACATACAGTAATAATGTCTGTTTTATTCTACTAACAAAGAGGTTCTTAATAGCATGGAAATGTTTAATTGCATAAATGTAAAATGTATATAAATAAAGTGAATATTATGCCAGTTACCCAGATTTAATAACTGCTTATTTATGCCATTTTTAATTTTTCTTTACTTTTACCCATTTCCCAACATAAGCTAGCCTCTTTACTTTTTATATTTATATTTTGGTGAGGTCATATGTACATTCTTGAATGTCATTGAAATAAATTATGCAGGTTAAATAAATAGAATGGTAGAAACTCTCGCTGCTTTTAAGCACAGAATATTTACACCATCCCCCCAACAAACCATTTCCTTTTACATGCAACATTTTTTCTTCCCAGAATGATGTTACTGTAATGGATTATAAAACTATAATTTTATTTTGCCTGACATCATGCAATATAATTTAAATAGAGCTGCTGAACTATACAGTATCTGTGAGGGTCAATAAGAATATGTGCATCAATAATGTGTTCCTTTGTATTGATTACTGCTTTTGCATTTTATGATTGTACTACAAATTTTTCATCTCAACATTCAAGAAAATTTGAGTTATTTCTTATTTTGAACCATTAGAATTGGTGGAATCATCAATAATTTTAAACAAATAATTATTCCACTCAGCTTATTATTTCCTAGTAGTTCAATGACACTATATTTTATTTATATTGGTTGCTATGAAATTATGATTTCCATCTTATTATTTTAATTTAATTGGAGTCATTATTATATGAGTTTACTAAATACAAAATAAAAACCTTACCACAGACTCTTTATTTTCTTGTACCCTTTGTGTAACTACTATACATGTTTATGTACATATTGTACATCACAAAATACACTGTATAATTTTTATACAAAATAATCATAGATTATTATAAAACAAAGAGAAACAAATATCAATCATAAAATTGTTAATTAATATATGTTAGCCATGGTGGTACACACCTATATTTCCAGTGAGTTGGGAGGGTGAGGCAGGAGGACCCCAAGTAGAAATATTGCCTGTTACTTAGCAAGACTCTAAGTCAGTCAGCAAAACACTGTTTCTGTTAAATATATAAAAGGGACATAGGAGATCAGGATATGGCTTAGTTCTTAAGTGTACCTAGGTTCAATCAATGATACCAAAAAAAAAGTTTTTAATATATTATAAAATGTAGGCAGTTTGGTAAAACTACTGAGAAATTATGAAATATTATTAGTGACATTTTGACTACAATATTAGTAGATATGTAGTTTTTGAAAATTTTTTTTCTATGTGCCACATATTTCTAAGTATAAATTTTTAATGTTATTGTTTATAGGCTGAGATACCATTTAAACAACAGGATATATTATTCTTTATACTGATTGTTTTATGTTCTACAAGATACTTTGCTCTCAGCTTTTTAAAATTTCAAAAAAGTGAATTTAAGAATGGTTTCAAAGTCACTGAATACCACACAATAAAAAGTATAGAGATCCTTTAATATCCTGGTGAAAACTCAAACACACGTTAAAGATGAAAAACGGTTCTATGTGGGTCTACTGAATTTAGGTATTCACTCTCAAATTTTATCTACACAATGACAACACACTTTAGATATCATTCAGTCAGAAATCTACCACATTATACACATTAATCAGAAGCCCAAGTGAATATGCTTTGTTGACTTTTCCATTTCGTCTAATTTTTCCTATTTTTACACTCTTCATTTTTGGTGACCTTGAAAATATCTTCTTTTTGAGCTCTCTGGAATTTAATAAATGAATCCAATAGATTTCCTGCTCTGTCAGGCTCATAGAATGGCTTTAGAAAAAAATCTGAGAGCCAGGTGTGGTGGAAGAGGCCATTTCCTGGCTTTCAGTATGCTTAGTGTCCCCTCTGTAGTTTTTTTCAGCTCCTGTGTAGCACAGAAACGTGGGGCTCCAGATCTACCACAGGAAACATAGAAATGGATTCAAAGAATCTCAAACTTTCAATGGCTGGGTTAACAGCAGATTAGATACAGCTGCAATGAGACTTAGTAATTTAGAGAACAGAACTGAAGAAATTAGAAGATGCCACAGAGAGAAAAAGAGAGGTAAGGCATGCATGAGAGCTAGGACTTTGTTGATGACTGTGTTTCCATCTTTCCCTCTTAGTTGACAGGTTAGAGTACCTGTCCTTAGAGCTCCATGGCTTATCAGAGGGAGATAGAGAAGAAAACAAATAATATGACAAGGACTATACTAAGATATGTATAAAGGACAAAGTGAAAAATATAAATGGGGTAATATTGTTTTTCAGCTGAGTCCTGTGTAATGTCATTTCATGTGGGAATGACCATAATGTAGATCCCATCATATCTAAACCACAACAGTTGCCTGCTAAGGGGTCCCCTGCAGGCCCTCTTCCAGTTGTTATCCATATTTAGCTTTGAATCTTCTAGACCTTATTCCTGTTGTGGTTCTATGCAAATGAAGTTAAGTTTGCATGATACCAAGACTCAAGGTGCTTGTGAGAATATCAAAGCTTTTATAGTTAAGTATTTTAGATGTACAAAAGCATTGAAAATTATATAATGAATGCACATGTACTCCATAAGTGCTTTCCGGATTCTTATTAGATTATATATGCTGAACTGCAGTAGCAGGAGTGCAATGGATATCTGTTGAATAAATGAATGCTTTTACCACCTTTTTCCATATCTAGGATGAGGAAAATCTTGTCTTTGGTGGCTCCATGACAGCCTTTACCCAGTCATTGGTTTGGAGGGAGAGTAAGGCAGCACCCACATCCAACCTTATGAAAGTCCAATGCATCTTTAGGCCATCTAACAATGGGAAACCAATTCTCCAGGAACTGTGACTCCTCTAGTTCTCAGTCATTGTTTGTCATAGAGCCCTGTAACATCTACACACATGTATGCACACACGTACACACATGGTCCTCGTTCCCCCAATGCTTCTGATTGGTATGTTCCACATTTTTAAAAACTTGTGGTAAAATATCCATCACATAAAATTTAGCATTTTAATCACTTTAAAAGCACAATTCAGTGGCATCGACTACATTTACACTCTTGTACCACCACTATCCATCTTCAGAACCCATCTCTAGTTGACAGGTTAGAGTACCTGTCCTTAGAGCTCCATGGCTTATCAGAGGGAGACAGAGAAAGAAACAAATAATATGACAAGGACAAATTTTACATTTAGTTTGGCCACAGTTAACAGCAATGGTCTTTTCCAGATAGAAGACCACATTTTATCAACAACCTTTGTTGAGGCTTAGAATTGAATGCATGTTTGGATTTCTTGGAGACTGCTACAAATTTGTGGCATGGGAAAAGAGAATGTTGCAATAAAATAAACCTTAGAATTCTCCAATAAACCTTAGAATTCTTGGGGATAAAAATAATAGGAACCAATAGCTGGTGCCTAGTTTAAAAATTTTGGGGGAGTAAGACTCCATGTTGTTTGGTGATCATATTAACCCTGCAAATAATAAAAAAATGTGGTCAAACAAGAAGAATGATGGAAATAGAAGAGAAATGTAAGGAATTACAGTTGAGTTTTAGAGTAAAAGGTGACAGGGCAGAACTGTAAAATTTTGAACACTCAGCGTAAGACAAGGTATCAGATTCGAAAAAGCAGTTGAGTATGAGTGTCAAGGTTGAGAACTGAAGAAAATTTCAATGGTGAGAAAATGGGGGTTGAACTCCAGCCTTTCTTGCTCTGGGCCCTCTTCCAAGAGATTAGCTATTGATGTTCTCTTGCTCAGTGTGGCATCACATGTGACCATGCTGTCTGACCTCATAGGGGAAGATGCCATCTGTCACTGTTTAAGGGCAGCTATCTAGTTTTTGGGACTCAGGGGAATGGTCAGAAAGTGTTTCTTTTAAAATGCACATGTTTTTCCTTTTTGCATTATTGACTGCATGCAAAAGAAATGTCATTGAAATTGATCAAAGTTGCAAAATAGTTATCCACATGGAATGAATGAGGAAGCATATTTCTGGAGATCACAATTTCTTTTACAATCACTTTTTTTTTTCAGACTTTTTTTTTTTCTATTTACCAAAGCTCTAGGAAGTGGCGGTTCAGCTGTCACTAACATATTAGAACAGCAGTTGGCATGGTCTCTGAAGGTTTTAGTTTGGAAGCAGCAGAGGACTCTGTGTTATAGATATGTTGACTGTACAAATTAACATTCAAACTGGGCACTTGGTGAGCATGAACAAAGACTGTTAATTATTACATGAGTTTCCCCTTATTGATAGTTTTGCTTTCTGTAATTTCAGCTACCCAAAACAAATGTTAGTCTGAAAATATTAAATGGAACATTCTTAAAACAATCCATACATTTTATATTGCACTGTTCTGAGTAGCATGATGAAATTTCATGCTGTTAAACTCTGTCATGCCTGGGACATAAATAATCTTTTTGTCCAATGTTTCCATGCTGTATATGCTACCCACTTTGTAGCTGTCGTATCCACTGTCATGATATTGCAGTGCTTGTGTTCAAGTAACCCTTATTTTATTTAATAATTGTTCCAAAGTGCAAGAGCTTTGAGGCAAAGAAGGCACCAGAGTATGAAATATGAATATATTTTGATGAATATATTTGCTTTGGTAGTATGTATCAATACATATTATACACAGTATGTGTAAGGATCAGTACTATCCACAGTCTCAGGCATCCATTTGGGGTCTTGGAACACATTCCTCATATGGGGTGAACTACTTACTATGGATGGGGCCAATAGTCATGAGTTCAAACTATCCTCAGTAAACCATGATGTCTAAACATACAGGAAAAATATCTAGGCCTGTGCTCAAACAGTGCTCATATCTATTTAATGGCATGTGCAGTCAATATTGTAGGATCTGTCAATTAGACATCAAGTAAGAAATTCACATACATGATTGTCAATTAACATCACTACTATACTCTCTCATCAAAGAGGAACCCTCCATCAGCATGCCCAGCTGCTGGATGCTCGGCAGCCAAGGAGGTTAGATGTGGTCATCCAGCTTCTACAGGGTCATATCTAAGACTACTCAAAACAAATAACTACAATTAAATGGAATCTAGCCACCCAACTTTTTGGAGGGTGAGTCTGGTTCACACAAGCACTGTAATATCATGAAGGTTGATAAAACAGCTACAAAGTAACTAAAAAGTGGGTAGTATATACAGCATGGAAACACTGGACAGAAAATGATTTATGTCCCAGGTATGACAGAACTTAATAGCACAAGATTTCATCATGCTACTCAGAACAGTGCAATTTAAAACTTATGAAAATTAAGAATTTTCCATTTAATATTTCCAGGCTAACATTCCAGTGATATTATAAATTACTGCATGTCATGGAGTAGGAGACTCACCCATAAATTCAAGAACCATAAATCTTCCAAGGCTGAAGATCAACTGGTCTGCTAAACAACCTCAGATTTTCAAATGTTTAGAACCAGTGACTCATACCTGATATGTAGCATGGGAGACCAGAAAATTATTTCATATTGCTAGCACACATTGTCTGTCTGTGGTGCTATGCAGCACTCTGAAGATAAACTTCCTGGGTTCAAATCCCATCACTGCCTGCAATTACTACTTAACCTTTCTCTGCCTCAGTTTTCCTTATCTGGACAATTGGGTTAATACCTATCTGAGATAATGTACCTAAAGCATTTAGCACAGTGTGGGGCCCAAAATGTATTTGTGATGAAAATCCATGCTCATGATGAGGATGCTGAGCTGGTCACAGAGTTACAGAGGTGAAGCCGCCATGGTTCCCATTCTCACTTGAGTCCAGACTGCAAGCAAACACTGGAAGTTGCAGATTTCATTAGCTGCCCAAGCTCCTCAGATTGTTCCCCAGTAGGGGAGGAAAAGAACCCTTTCCCCTAAACCTCATAGGTTCTCTGTGGTGGTTTGGGGGAAGGGCGGCGGAGGGGGGCGCTACAAAATCTGTATGTCAAAAAACAGATTAACAGGAGAAAAGCAGAGAAGTGTGTCTACACATGCAGGGTGCATATGCGTGGGAGAAATTTAGAAGAGTAACTCAAAGGGGCAGGGAATACAGAGCATCCTAACAGCAACAAATTTGCAAAAAAAGTGACAAGACAAAAGGAAAAGGGCATAGGCTTTTAGGGTGGCAAACTGTGGGAAGGTCAATATGTGGAGGAAACCAGGGAAGAGTTGTAGTCATGTCTATTATGTGGATTCCTCTGTGACCATCTCTGGGCTGACAAGAGTCTAGCAAGGGGAAGGACAAAGAGTTGTTTGCTTTTTCTTACTTGCCTTCAGCTTAGAATAACCCGAGGTCAAAGTGGCATATTTTGGGGTGTCACACACTGACCCCTTTTAATCACCTCCCCCTTATTTATATTGAGTTTATTTGTTTTTAACAAATTTTCAGATATACAGAAAAACTGAGCAGCTAAATATAAAGAGTTGCCATGGTAGCTCCCATCCCACATATGATTCCCCCTGTTATTTACATTTTATATTAGTATGCTGCTTTTGTTAGAATTAGTGAAACCACATCGATACGGTTATTATTAACGGAAGTCTATAGTTTACTCAGATTTTCTTAGTTTTGATCTCATGTCCTGTTTCTGCCCTAGGATCCCACCCAGAATACTACAATACACCAGGTTATCACATCTCTTCAGGCACCTCTTGACTGTGACAGCTTCTCAGACTTTTCCTGTTATTGATGACCTTGACAGTTGAGTACTTAGGTATATCATGGCGTGTCTCACTATTGGGAATTTTCTGATCTATTTCTCATAGTTAGACTAGAGTCATGGACTTAAGGGGTAGAACATCACAGAGGTAAAGTGCTGTTTTTATCACATGGTATCCAAGGCCCAAACTATTGATGTGACTTATGACTACTGGTGTTGATCCTGATCCCCTGGCCCAGGTGGGCGTGGCCAGATGTCTCCATTGTAAAGTTACTCTTTTGCTGTCCTTTTTCTATGCTGCACTTTTGGGAAGGAAGTCACTATGAATAGCCCACAGGTAAGATGTGGCTCCCTACCACTGCCTTCTTTACAGCACAGAGGACATTATCTTGTATTTCTCTACATGGATAAAAGTTGATTAATGAGTAGCAGCTGGCAAAGCAGGCAGTCATCTCAGAAGAAGCCTGAGCTCATAGCTTAAGGACAAAAATGCCCACAGGGAGTTTGGCTGGGTTTCCCCCCAAGGGGTCCAAATAGTGAAGACCACAGGATTGAGGAAGGTAGGGATGTGGGTGGTGTTCAGAACTCCTCCTGATGATTTAAACTCCCTTGGTGAACTAAGGCCCATGCTAAGAGTTCAATTTAATTGTCATGCGTTCACTTCTAAGGGAATTCTTTTATAAAGCTGTCAGTTTAATTGAGAAGGTTTAGGAAAAGAGAAGAACACTTTTAGACATTTTAAAAGAACTCATTTAGCTGCTTCCTAATTAATCAGTCTGCTTTCTTAGAGCAAACTGCTGTATAATTACCAGGGGGAAAATTACTCTTAAAGAGACACCCCAAAGTGTCTATAGAAAAATGCGATTTCCTCACTGGCATTTAGAAAAGCTTAATCTGCTTAACATGGAGCAACAACTTTACTTACAAAGCAATTTCCCATCATCAGCTTAGTAAGGGTTAATCCTATTTTAGGGCTAATTTTTTTTTTTTTTATTATTGGAAGTGTTGATGCAGGAAGAGAAAAATGATCAAGACAGGCACAGAATTTAAAATCCTGATACACCTTCCAGACTAGTCCTTAGTATATAGAAAGACTCCTCTCCCCATTGTGAGCCCTGCACCTAGCATCACAGGTAGTTATCCTGGTGTATTTCTAGATAAAATCTCCCATGCGATAAATGCCAAGTTTTATTTAACAAGCAAGCAAGTCAGCATCTGAAACAAGACTGCAGGCAGATCTTTAACTTCCAGGAATTCTGTTGGGGATTTAATGTTTCTATAGCAACAGTTATTGCACAAACTAAGTATGAAGAATCTGCAGGGTTTGCTTCGGTAAGGCTGCATTTCATCTCTGTACCATATGTTACAGAGGCTCTCATTATTATGCATATATACAGCTGCTCCTCAACTTACGATGGGGGTTAAATCCTGATGATCCCATTGCAAGTTGGAAATATCATTAAATTGAAAACTGTGCTTAATATATCTAACTGACTGAACATCATAGCTTAGCAACAGTGTATGGTCCTTGTTTACCCTTGTGAACGTGTGGCTAACGGGCAGCTGTGGCTCTCTGCTGCTGCCCAGCATTCCCAGATAGTATCTTATTGCATATCAGTAGTTCTGGGAAAAATCAAATTCAAAATCTGAAGTATGGTCTCTGCAGAAGGTGGATTACTTAGGTGTCCATTAATTAGGTGTCCATTTAAAATGAGGGACATTCTGTAATAATATATGAATTATATACCTGTTATTGTATTTTCTACATTTTTCTCATCTGGAAATTTATGTCACAACAGAAACTCGTCTTGCAAGTGCTTTTGGAAAGACAATGTAAGGAAATGGCTACTCCCCGTTCAAAGCTGATGTTCAAGGCTAAAAATTTCTATGGAAGATTTTTTTTCCCCTCTAAGAGTAACATTTCCATCAGAGAAAAATTGACTGAATTTGAAAGAAAAACGAGGACATTATTAAAACCATTAGGAAGGCTGCAAACAATATAGTAATTTTTTTTACCTAATGTTTCTCAGAGTGGCTTGAGTGTTCTTGATTATCTTGTCTTTGATGATGAACTCAGGTCTTTTCAGTCCATTTTAATGGCTAAGATTGGTTTGCTTCAAAAAAAAAAAAGTTTTGAGATATGGAAAAAAAAATCTTCCCCATCTACATGTTCTGAGATAGATTTTTGTAACTTTGAGTATTAAGTTGCCTGTGGCTTCATCTCTATAAAAATGAGTTTTCAGCAGGTGGAACTGAAAATTATTGTCTGGGAAGAATGATTTCCAGTGGGGTTAGAATTAGTACACATTTTACGTTTTTATTGCTTATAATATATATTCTTCACCTCCTATGAACTGAAATCACAATCTTTCCATTGTAATGACACAAATATCACACAGTAAGCAATAAAAAGTTTAAATTTTTACAGAGTAAAAAATCGGACCATTGCCCTGTGGATTCTCATTTATTAAAGCAAGAATAAAGAAACATAAGGTACAAAGTCTCGTCTGCATGTTTCTTTCCTTAGAAATTCTGTCTTAAAATGAACCTGCTCCTAAGCTGGTTATTTAAATTTTTTTCTTTGATATATTAGAGAAGGTTTAACCATCTTTCTCAAGTTACAAGCTATTCATTAGGCAAGTGAAATGTCTAAAGTCAGAAAAATTGTGTCTAAAACCTTATTCACAACTGAATGATTAAATTTGGCAAGAATATCCAACCAGGGATCTGAAGGGTCAGAGGAAGCATGTGGTCTTTTTTTTTTTTTTTTTAAAGTACTATATTTTGAAGCCAATCTCAAACAGCCCTAGTATTGCCCCTAATGATTTACAAAAAGACTACAGTTTATATGAGACTTCATCAAAGAGACAGGAGGGTGGCTTTGTCTTTTTAGAACATTCTAGATAACTCTATTCAATACCTGAGAATGTACTGTAGTATGATTTGGGGAAAACCAGCAGGTGGCAGGAAATGGCCCTCAATCATGTCTAGAATCTGAAATACTATTCTTAGAGTATTTGGAGAGTAGGATGCTATAAAGAAGTCAGCGTAACTTTGGAAGCAGAACTCAATATCATTTCCAAGGTCCACCGGTTACCAGAAGTAGGACTTTGGGCAACTTTAGCCTCACCTATAACTTGGAGATAATAATGCTGTGGAGTCTCTACCCTGGGTATATATCTAGTAGCCTCTCCCTTATTGCCATTCACCAGAGGCTGGATACCTGAATTCTTGCTCTCTTATCTTCCTGACATACAGGGGTAGTCAGGTGGCCCAGTCAGGCCAATGAAGTGTAAGGGGAAACCTGTTGAGGGCTTCTAGAAGAACATTGGCTTCTTCATAAAAGGACCAGGCTTAAAAGGGGAGCTTACTGGCATTACCTCTTTGTCTTTTTCCCTGTGAAACTGGAGCTTCATTAGCCATCTTGCTTTCATGGTAAAATAAGCATAAGAATGAAAAGCCAATATTCTAAAAATAGCAAAATAGAAAAAATAGAGTCTGGAGACTTTCATGGCATCATTGAGCTGCACCAACTCTTAGACATTTTAACACAAGAGAGTGTGCTGTCTTTATGGTTTAAGCCACCATCAATGGGATATTCAGATAGCTACTTGCATCTGAAAGCATTTCTTATGGACATATCACAAGTATGTCATAATGTTTAAATGGGTGGCAGGGGGATTGTGGCTCAGTGGTAGAGCGCTTGCCTATCGCAGGTGAGGCACTGGGTTCGATCCTTAGCACCTCATTAAAAAAAATGAATAAAAATAAAGGCATTGTGTCTACCTACACACATACACACACACAAAATGAGTGGCAAACACCAGCACAAGACTTGTTTACAATAGACAGGGAATGAATGTTAGTTCTTTGATCTACCCAGTCCTCGAAAGCCACATCTTTTTCTTAATTCAAGGTATATTAATAGAACTCATTAAATGGTTCACACTGTTATTCACGTAGTTAGCTGCTTTTCTCTTTAGGAGGGAATATTTTAGATAAATCAATCTCAAGGTTTTATGGGGTATGCTGAGGGTAAGAAGGGTGGGGGCAAGAGGAGAAGGGAAAGTCTTGTACCTTTTAAATGATCTTCCCCGATCTTGATGGTTAAAACTGAAGCAGCTTCTCTGTCCTATGCAGGAAAGATGGTGGAATGAGATGGACATAATTACCCTAGGTACATGTATGACTGCACTTATGGTGTGATGCTACATTGTATACAACCAGAGAAATATAAAGTTGTGCTACAATTGTGTACAATGAATCAAAATGCATTCTGCTGTCATATATACCAAATTAAAATAAATTAATTTTAAAAGACCTGAAGCAGCAAGACCACAGATAGAGTAGACAGGATAAAGGTGAACTTTAGTTAGAAGGTAAAATAACCAGGATTGGGTGTTTGAATGAATATGGATTTGAGGGGCAGGAAGGGTGAAAGATGAATCCTAACTCTCTAGCCAGAGAAACTAACTGGATAGTGGTACAAATAATCAAGAAAAAAAAAAGTTTGTTGTTGATTTAAAGAAATGTTGACAAGGTTAAAGCTATAAAGCTGGTTATATACATGAGGCAAGGTGGATATCTAAGCCTTCAGCTTCTGGAGAATTTGGGCACCATGAACTTGAAGTGGAAGCTTAGGGCTGGGGATGTGGCTTGGTGGTTAAGAATTCCTGGGTTTACTCTCTGGTCCAACAACAAGAACATAAAAGGCAGCTTAAAGAATGGGAGTGGATGACATTGAGATTAAGCTGCAAAGAGAAGCATATCTTTAGTGTATCTGAAGATAGAGTATGGGGCAGTAATAAAATTTATATTCTAAACTGGAAAGCAATGACAATGAGTCTATGCCATAAGAAAGATTGATAAAAATCTGCAGTTGTGATTTTCTTTGCCAAACTGTTTAAGTAGAAAAAAAAAATTGCATAAAAGGTGGTATTTCTCCCAAGAAGTTAAGAAGTGAAAAAAGGAGTAAAAAATTTTAAGGAAATTTGCCACAGAAATATTAGGACAGATAAACTACTGGATTAAAGGCATCAGAACCAGGCACAGTGGTGCACAACTGTAATCCCAGCGACTCAGGAGACTCAGGTAAGACAATCCCAAATTCAAGACCAGTCTTAGCAACTTATCGGGATCCTAAGCAACTTAGTGAGACTCTGTCTCAAAATAAAATGTAAAAAGTGCTGGGGATGTGTATCCCCAGTATCCTTGGGTTCAATCCTTGATACCAAAAAAAAAAAAAAAAAAAAAAAGTTAGATTAAAAGGCATCAGAATTAGATAGTTTAGATCTGAGTTCTAGTAATAAATATGTCAATAAACTAGTTCCAGTGAATTATTTAAATTCATAAAGAATAAGTTAAAAACTTCCATAATCTAAAAGCCAAATCTGAAATTGAACCAGAACAGAACAGTATTGACTAATTATTCTGCCGAATAGAAAGACAACTTTTTAAAAATATATTTTACTGAATAGGAATCATTGGGTTATACAGAGACTAGTCCACAGTTACTAAGTGCAGTTATTCTAGAAATGAAAGGATAGCTAGCTATATGTAGGGAAAATTACAAATATGATATCAACAAATTAAAGGTAGAAAACCACTCCATCAAATCAGTAGATGCTGTGAAGAGTTTGCATAAATAAATATTTTAACTATTTCTAAAACACACATAAATTAGGAATAGAAGAAAACGATTCGGTTCCTGGTAAAGATTATAAAAAATTGTCATTAGATGCTGGAAAAATGCTGGCCAATGTTATTTAATGGTGAAACTTCTCAAAATTATTTCTGGAGGCATCTCAGAAGACAGAAAATGTACCAAATGAGCTTGTGAACTTGTATAAAGAAGTTTGGAAACCAAGTGTTACTAGTAGTATCTTTCATTGCTATTGTCTCAGTTTGATAAGATTATTAATAAAAGGAAATAAACTCAGAAAAGAATTGGCTTACTGATTTGCAAACGTGGTTGGGGCCTCAAGGGCCAGTTGGGACAGCTTTGTGGCAAGAACCAAAGCAAGATGAGAGCCATCAAGTCTGCTGACGCTTCTGAACAGTTACACAGGTACTCAGCAAATCTTTTCAGTTGGAAAACACTATCAGGAAAAAGAACTATTTCATGACTTCTCTAAAGACATTGCTAATCTCAAGTTACTCCCAATAAAATTAGGAGCAAAATGAGCAACGTTTTGGGGAAAACAGTACTGTCAAAGAGCTGTTAGCCAAGAGTGGCCAGAGATAACTCAAGACTGGACCCAACTTTTGGATCTTCAAACTGCTATGCACAAAGAGCCAGAGAAGAAAGACGAGCTGGAGCCCAAAGGAGGGCACATTCCCCAACGCCCTTTAAAAATACGACCAAGAGGGACAATGGAAATAGACATCTAAGAGAGAAGAGTCTCTCAAATGGAGAGCAACAAACTGGAAGAAGCTACTCGCAGGGGAGTAGAGATGAGGACTAATCAAGAATTACCCTCCACCTGGCAGCATTTCCTCGGAGAAACTTCAGATTAGCTACGGGTTAGTGACTCTGATGTACCTTCAGTCACTCCTGCTTCTCAACATGAGTTATGAATAGAGGTTGTCCCATTCTGATACATTGGGAGTGTCAAGGACACATTCTTTTCTATAGTTCATAGGCTAAGGAAAAAGGACTATTTCATGATCTTCCAGGATCAAGAAGAGCCACATCTGAAATGGAAATAGGGATTATCACAAAACTTTGAAAAGCCTTGTCACTCACAGTGGAATGGGACCTTTAGGGGTTTTTTCTTGGGGAATAGGTGACTCTATTTTGTGAATGAATGGGTTTTTGATCCGGGGGTAGACTGTGATAGATTGTATTAATGTTTCCAGTTATTTAATCTAGAACCAAACACATGGAACAGAACCACACATATTAGCAGCCAGCGTGTAACGTGAAGAAAAAAATATAATTGTGTGCAGCAGAGCTCTGATGATTTAGTGTTTTCACACAATGTAAGTAATCTAACAATATGGGATAGTACATCTGTATTCTTTTTTCTGTTTGCATTTAATTTTTGTTTTTGTTGTAGTTCTTTTTAGATATACATGACAAAAGAGTATATTTTGACATATTTAGACAAACATGGAATGTATCTGTTCTTATCATTAAAGCTGTTCCCATTAAAATAAAGAACAAGCTAGAAGGGCATCCTATCACCCTTAATAATTGGTATTGCCTAGATGTTCTAATAAATACAATAAACACACAATACATAGCATAAATTTGAAAAGAAAGGTAAAACTTTTTGCTGGTAATATAATTTTATGTCCACATCACCAAGAAATCCTAATTTAAAAAAAAAAGTAGAATAAAAGAATTTGACAATCTGGGAAGATACAAAACAAATATACAAAATAGTTAGCTTTTTCTATGGGTGCTTTGTACATCTAGAAACAGAGATGAGGAAAATATTCCATTCATGATAGCAACAAAATTTATAAAATAGAAGTAAATTACAGGACTGAGATTGGGGCTCAGTGGTAGAGTGCTTGCCTAGCATGTGTAAGGCACTGGGTTCAATCCTCATCACCACATAAAAATAAATACAAGTATTTTTAAAAAAGAAGTAAATTACACAAGAAAGGAAAAGGATCTATATAAAAAATAAAATCCTACTAGAGGGTAAAACGTGATCTGTACAAACATGGATCTGTACTATGTTCTTGAAAAGGAATATTCATTATAAAAAACCTTCCTGCCAGGCACGATACCTGTAATCCCAGTGACCTGGGAGGCTGAAGCAGGAGGATTGCAAATTTAAGGCCAACACCAGCAACTTAGCAAGGTTCTAAGCAACTGAGTTTAAAAAAAAAAAAAAAATCTGTTCTTCTGACTATATTAAGCAAATGTAATACAACTCCAATAGAATCTCAATGATATATGTTTTTGGTATCAGGGATTGAACCCAGGGGTGCTTAAACATTAAGCCACATCTCCAGCACTTTTTATGTTTTGAGACAGGGTTTCACTAAATTGTTTAGGGCCTCACTAAGTTGCTGAGGCTGGCTTTGAACTTGTAATCCTCTTGCCTCAACCTCCTGAGCTGCTGGGATCATAGGTGTGTGCCACCATGCTCAGTTCAATAAATATGCAATGATATCTTTAATTGGATAAAATGCTCTTAAATTGATAGGAAAAGAGTAAGGGTATTCAAGCTACTTAAAAGCCAGAATAATAAAAGATTGTGATATTGGCACAAGACCACTATAAAATACAAAAAAATAATAAGTTTGGAATTGTATTTTAGTATATGCAGGTATATTATAACACCCAATAAAAGTGGTATGTCATTATAAAATTTAATTGTCACTTCATAATTGGATATACTCCTGGAAGAAAATAAACTTGGACCTCTACATTAATTCCAAAAATAAATTCTTGATGGATTGAGGACTTGAGAATAAAAATAAATAATAATCATTTTAGAATAAAATTAGGATATTGTCTCTACACCTAGAAATTGAGAAATCTTTTAAACTAAGTCCAGAATATACACATTTAATAACACACAATTTAAGGTATTCATCATAGCTGAAGGAGTGCCAAAAATAAAGTCACTAGGCAAACAATTTGAGGAAAATATTTTAAATTCAAATAGATAAAAATTAGTATAATATAATAAAAGCTCTTCCACAATTTAATATGATAATCAACCCAATAGCAAAATGTGTTGGAGATGCGAATAGGCAATTGTTAGAAGAGCAAGTAAGATAAATGCCCAACCTTTCCCACTATGCAGAGAAATAGAAATTAAAATGATCAGGATGATACCCACAAGAGTGGGAAGACTAAAAGTATAATAGCACCTATTATTAGCAGAGATGGGAGTCAGGGCAAGGCCGTGCTCATACATCACTGGTGGAAATGTGAAAAAGAATTCATGGTCTCTATTAAATATTTACACGCACATACAATTCAACCCGGAATTGCACCCCTGGGACTTCAGAGATAAAAGTCCCAGTATATAAGTGTGTATATATATATTTTTTTCAAGCTGATCATTGCAACATTATTTTTAATAATAAAAAACTGGTAGTGAATCAGAAGTCCATTAATAAAAGAATAGCTAGTGAATTATGATCATCCTTATAACCAAATATTATGCAAGAATTAAAAATTAATGACCTATACTACTTGACCTAGAGGAATTTTCATTATATATTGTTAAGATGCAGTGAATATCGGGACTGATTCCTTTAAAATGTGCCCTTAAATGTATACACACACTTATATTGTATATGCAAATACAATTACACTGATGTGTATGTAATGCATAGAAATGATGCTTAGTTATTCTCCAAGATGAATTTCAGGTGACTTTTACTTTTTATCTTAATATACTGATTTTTTTCCCTTGCAATGAACATATTCAATCTATCAAAAATGTCTTAGTTCATTCAGACGGTTCTGAAAGAAAAGAAGAATTACCTACAGGAATGTTTTTGGGAGATCTCTTTGGCCCCCGTCCTTCTCCCTAGAATTTTTGGATTGTCTGGGAAATTAGCCTCATTTTAAGAGATGGAGTCTGTTCCCTATCTTCATTTTCCCCATGTTGTTAAACTTGGGAAAGTTGGTGTCAACTTCTAATCATGGCTGCATAACATTAGGATTAATATTTTCCCAGGTTTGTTCCCACCACCCCTCCCTTCCCACCATTTTCCGAGAATGTTAATGAACTGAGGTGTTCATTCTGTAGGGACTGTAGATGAGACACACAGACTTGTCACTTCAAAGTCACAGCCTGTTTTAACACATTTGATCTGACGAACCAGATCTGACTACAAATGACTTCTGGCCATTTCAAAAAGGACGAAGCTGGGAACCTCCAAGAAAGTTCCAGAAGATTCTATAAGCCCTAAAGGAACTTTAAAGTGAGGAGTTTCAGTGACACCTTTGAGGAATGGCTGCAGAGGAACGGATCTCCTCCTAGATCAGCTTCGGGGAGCAGAGTCTTAGGTTGGGGCCGGCTTGCTAATACATTTCTCAATTTATTCAATAGTTTTCTACAGTACAGTGAAAATTGGAGTGCTTGTATAAAAATCCATTTCTCTAAAAAAAAAAAATTAAAAGAGATATTTTCCAGAAGCTTACAATTTTTATTTCAAATAGGGAGAATAAATAGTTAATAGCGAAAATAAATTAGTTAATAGAAAAAGTGATTTATGCAATAGTCTCAAAATAAGATACTGGATAATATGTCTAACTGAATGGAAAACAAAATGAGTTTACAAATAGTGGCTGTGTTTTAAATCTCCTCATTGTGGGACTTATTGTATGTGAAGTCTTTGCCATCCTTGATGCTACCAAAGTTTTGTATTTTCTTTAGTCTTGAGAGAATTTTAAATATCTTTCTTTAGCTGTAGATGAACACAATGACTTTATTTTATTTATTTATTTTTATGTGGAGCTGATGATCAAACCCAGCCTCACATATGCCAGGTAAGCACTCTGCCACTGAGCAACACCCCCAGCCCTTGAGAGAATTTTAGTGAATTATTGTGAATCTGCTAATGTCTGTATTTCATTCACCTTTTACAAGACAAGATGATAACTCCCACTTCTATATACCGATAAGCTTTGATTTCTTTTTCTTCAAGGGCTTTCCTGTGATCTTAAATAATGATTTCCACTCACTGTTTAACCTGGAAGTTGAATAGTTTGGAAACACACATGCTCATGTGGCTTGAACAGTGCAGCCATTGGGAGGGAAGGTGGTGATGGCTGGTGCTGTGCCAGGCATCTTGCTGAAGAGTCACTTCATGCTATTTGCACTTGACCCCCTCTATATTGCCAGAGAAGGAGCCTCTTGAGATTTGGCAGTCACTGCAATCCTACGTTACTCTGAAATTTGCATGGAAAAATTTTTATATAATGTTAATTTGATTCAGACTTCATACTTGACACTGGTCATTTTTAAGTGTGAACAAAGCTAGATGTATTCTTTCATGTTGCTTTATGTGGAGAGAGAATTCCTGGTTTAGAATATACTCCCCCCAACTTTAAAAATTTTATTTTGTTCTATATTTTTAAACGGACATATAATATTTGTGCATATTTATGAGGAATAATGTTCGTTTGATACATGTGTACAATGTGTAAGGATCAAATCAGAGTAATAAGCATTTCTACCTCCTCAATCATTATCATTTCTCTGTGTTGGGAAGCCTCAGACTATTTTAGTTGTTTTGAAATATATCATAAATTGTCAAGGATTGCAGTTACCCTACTATGCTAGGGAATGCCAGAACCAGTTCCTCCTATCTAATCTATTTTGGTCTTCTGTTGTCTAGCTATTCTCCTTCCTACTTTTCTTGTCCCCTTTCTAGTCTCTAGAGACCACTATTCCACTTGTTTTCTATGAGATCAATTTCTGTTTCCACAAATGAATGAGAACATGTGACATTTTTCCACTTGGTCTTATTTAATGTGATATCCTCCAGTTCCATCCATATTGCCATAAATGACAGGATTTAGTTCTTTTTATGGCAGAATAATGTTCCATTGTGCATATTTACCACATTTTCTTTATTCATCCATCAATGGACACCTTGGAACAGTGCTGCAATAAACATGGGAATGCAAGTACCTCTTTGACATAATGACTTAATCCCCTTTAAGAGATCTGGGTCAGGGCTGGGGATGTGGCTCAAGCGGTAGTGCACTTGCCTGGCATGCGTGCGGCCCGGGTTCGGTTCTCAGCACCACATACAAACAAAGATGTTGTGTCCGCCGAAAATAAATAAATAAATATTAAAAAAGAGAGAGAGAGAGAGAGATCTGGATCATATGGTAGTTCTACTTTAGGTTTTTTGTTTTGTTTTGTTTTGTTTTTTAATGAACTCTAGTCTATTTTCCATAGTGACTGTGCAATGTACATTCCCACCAACAGTATATAAAAAGTACCCTTTCTCTACCTCCTCTCCAAAAGCATTTATTTTTGTCTTTTTAATAATAGCCATTCTAATTGGGATGAGATGATACCTCATTGAGGTTTTGATTGAATTTCCTTGATTGGTTATATAGAACATTTTTTTTCATATGCTTATAGGCCATTTGTATATCTCCTTTTGAGAAATGTCTAAGCTAATTGTTTGTCTATTTTTCTTTTTTTCCTTTTACTGTTGAGTTGTCTGAGTTCCTATTATATTAGGAACACTGATCTTTTGTTGGATAGTTTGCAAGTACTTTCTCCCCTTCTGTTGGTTGCCTCTTCACTGTTTTCTTTGCTGTGCAGATGGGGCCTCGTTTGATAGAGCCCTATTTGTATACTTTTAACTTTGTTACTCATGCTTTTGGGTCTTATCTGAAAAATTCTGCCTATACCAATGTTTTCTTCCAGTAGTTTCATAGTTTGGTTCTTATGTTTAGGTCTTTCATCAATTCATCATGAATTAACTTCGTGTGATGAAAAATAAGGAATCAAGTTTCATCCTTCTACAAATGTGTATTCAATTTCCCATTGCAATTTATGGAAGAGACTGTCCTTTTTTCAGAGTATGTTTTTCCTGTGTCTGTTTGTGGTGTTTTAGTTGGAATCAGTTGGCTGTATGAATGTGGGTTAATTTCTGGGTTGTCTATTATGTTCTACTGTTTTACATGTCAATTTTTAAGCCAGTACCAACCTATCTGTTTAGGTTACCATAGCTTTGGTGTCTTTTGGAGTCCAGATATTTTGATTCCTCCAGTTTTGTTCATTTTGCTCAGTCGGCTATTCTGGGTCTTAGGTGGTTCCATTTTTTGGTTTGTTTTTCTTTTGCAGTGCTGAGGATTGAACCTAGGGCCTTGGGCATGACAGGCAAGTGCTTCACCATTGAGCTACAACAGCAGACCTCCATATGAACTTTACGATTGCCTTTTCTATTTCTGTTAAGTATTTCTGCCGCAGTCTGGCTGGGCACAATTCAGGAGCCACTTGTCAAAAGAAACTAACTTTATTTTTATAACCACACGCCAAACAAAACAGCTCCTCAGGAAAAACCCTCAGAGCCCAACTGCCACCACCGGCTTCCCACAAGTCACTCCCCCAACCACCAGCCTCTCCACCTCCCACAATCCTCCTGCTCTTGAGGCCGATTGGCTGGGTCGCGTGGGCGGAGCCAAAAAAGTCCCCCAATGAGCAGCTCCGTGGCCTGAAAGGGCAGGGAAACAGCCCAATGAGCATCACTGCAGAGGAGCCAATCAGCTAGATGTTGCTGGGGCCGCTGTGAGCCAATCATCAGCTGGCAGTCTGAAAGTTTGCTGGGGCCCCTTCAGCTGTGGCTTTCAACATATTTCAAACTTGAAGAACATGGGAATGCAAGTACCTCTTTGACATAATGACTTAATCCCCTTTAAGAGAATTTTTCCAATCCATAAACATGGAGGTCTTTCAATTTTTTTGTGTGTCCTCTTCAATTTCTTTCATCAATATTTTATAGTTTTCATTGTTAAGAATTTTCATTTACTTGGTTAAATTCTTATTTCTTCATAACTATTGTGAATGACATTGCTTTCTTGATGCCTCTTTCAATATGTTAATTATTGTATAAAATGGTACTTTTAAAAAATGTTTTATTCTAATTTGTTATATGTGACAGTAGAATGCATTACAATTCATATTACACATATAGAGCACAATTTTTCCCGTCTCTGGTTATATACAAAGTATATTCACACCATTCGCATCTTCATACATGTATTTAAGATAATTATGTCCATCTCATTCCACCATCTTCTTTATCCCCATGCCCCCTCCCTTCCCTTCCCACTCCTTTACCCTATCTAGAGTTCATCTAATCCTCCCATGCTCCCCCTCCCAACCCCACAATGAATCAGCCTCCTTATATCAGAGAAAACATTAGGCATAATGTTTTTTTTTGAATACTGATTTCATATCTTGAAATCTTACTGAATTAGTTTATAATTTTTGAAGAGTCTTTCAAGTGCACTAGCACTGAGCCCCAGCCCCAGCCCCAGCCCCAGCCCTGATCAAGTGCGTTTGTTGTAATTTTTGAGATTATAAATTTTTTGTGCTCCATCATGTTAATATGATGTATTGCATTTATTGATTTACATTTGTTTAATCATCCTTGCATCCCTGGGATAAGTTCCACTTGATCATGGTATAGAATCATTTTGATGTGCTGTTGAATTATGTTTTCCAGGTTATTTTTTAGAATTTTCTTACATCTATGTTCAGCAGGGATGTTGGTCTCCTAGCTCTGTTTAGTGTGTTGTTTCTTTGTCTAGTTTTGGTATGAGATTAATGCTGGCCTTGTAGAATGAGTTTGTCACAATTCCCTCCTTTTAAAATTTTTTTGAATAGTTCAAGAAGAATTGGAATTAAATCTATAAATGCTTTGTAGAATTCAGATGTGGCAACATCAGGCCCTGAACTTTTCTTTGATGGGATACTTAATTACTGGCCCAATCTCATTATTCATTATTAGTCTGATTAGGTTGCTTGTTTCTCCTTAACTCAATTTTGGTAGGTTGTACAGGTCCAAGAACTTACCCATTCCTTCTAGATTTCCAATTTGTTAGCACACATTTGTTCAGAGTAATTTCTTATAGTTCTTTATATTTATGTAGCATCAGTTGTAATATATATTTGCCACCTCTAGCTTTATTTGAGTTTTATGTTGTTAGTCTAGCTAAAGGTTTTAAAAATCTTTTCAAAAATCCAATTTTTTTGTATTTTTTGTATTTCTCCTTTGATCTTTATTATTTCTTTTCCTCCACTAATTCTGAATTTGGTTTGTTTTTGCTTTTCTAGGAACTTGAGGTACACTGATAGGTTGTTTACTTGAAATGTTTTCTTTGTTTGTGATGTATGCACTTTTTATAGCAAGTCTTTCTTCTTAGTATTACTTTCATTGTGCTCCACAGGTTTTAATGTTGTTTGTTTATCAACTTATTTCAAGAAATCTTATTTTTCTCTGAATTTCAATGACTCATTGGTTCTTCCAAGAGCATGATGTTTGATTTCCATGTTGCTTTTTTTATTTTTCATTGTTCTGGTTGACTTTTAGTTTCATTCTGTTGTGATATATGACAAAATTTTTATTTTAAAAAATTTATTGAGATTTGATTTGTGACCTAACATTTGGGTGATGTTCAATGTGCTGATAAAAATGTATATTCTACAACCATTGGGTAAATGTTCTGTAAATATCTGTTTATAGTAAAGTTCAGTTACTCTATAGTGTATTCAATTCTGATGTATCTTTTTTGATTTTTCTCTCTGGAATGCTCTATGGATGAATAAATTGTTGTATTTTACTTTTAGATCTAATAATATTTGGGTGATCTGGTATTGGCATACATATAATATCACTGAATCAATCATTTTATCTGTATATAATGACCTTTGTTTCTTTATGATCTGTTATCTGAGTGTAGACACTTCTGTTTGCTTTTCACTTTAATATCTTTTTTTCAACTTCATTTTTAGGCTACGTGTATCTTTCCTGGTAAAGTGAGTTTCTTACAGGCGGCCTATAGGTCTTTTTATCAATTTGGCTAGTCTGTATCTTTTGATTAGAAAATATAATCCATATATACTTGAGATCATTATTGATAGATAAGAACTTATTCCTTACATTTTGTTTTCTGTTTCTTTATGTCTGTTATTATTTATCTTTGTGGTTCATTGGTTTTCTGTAATGATACATTTTAATTCTTTGGTATTCTTCCTTTTTGTGTTTGTTTTTACCAGGGAGTTTTATTCTTTCATGTGTTTTATTCTTTCATATGTTTATTATCCTTTTGTTTCCAGATGTAGAACTCCCTTAACTACTTCTTGTAAGTCTAGCCTGGTGGTGATTAATTCTCTGTTTTTGCTCATCTGGAAAAAAGACTTTATTTCTTTTTCACTTTTGAAGGATAGTATTACTGGATATAGATTTTTTTGTTGACATTTTTTATTCTTTCAGGATTTTGAGTATATCATCCCACTCTCTTCTGGCTTATAAGAGTTCTGCTGAAAAGGAAACGATCAAGAACACGAAGAAAGAGTCTACAGAATGGGAAAAAATATCTGCCATCTGCACCTCAGATAGTACATTAATCTCCAGGATATATAAAGAACTCTAAAAACATCACCAAATAACCAAATCAATAAGTGGGCAAAAAACTAAACAGACTCTTCACAGAAAAAGAAATACAAATGGTCAACAAATATATGAAAAAACGTTCAACTTCTAGCAATTACAGAAATGCAAATTTAAATTACACTGAAATTCCATCTCACTCCAATAAGAATGGAAATTATCAATACAAGTAACAATAAATGTTGATGAGGATGTGGGAGAAAAATGTACACTCATACATTGTTGGTGGGACTGCAAATTGGTGGAACTACTCTGGAAAGCAGTATGGAGATGCCTCAGAAAACATAGAATGGAACCACCATTTGACCCAGTTATCCAACTTCTCAGTATACACCCAAAGGACATTATAGTGATACAGCCAATCAATGTTTATAGCAGTTTAATTCACAATAGCTAAGCTTTGGTACTACCAACCTAGATGACTTGCAACAGATGAAGGAATTAAGAAAATGTGGGGTGTGTGTGTGTGTGTGTGCGCGCACACACACACACACACAGGGAATGTGTAGAATAAAATTATGGCAGTTGCCAGTAAATGGATGAAACTGGAGACTATCATGCTAAGTGAAATAAGTCAATCCCAAAAATCCAAAGGCTAAATATTCTGATATTTGGATGCTGACACACAATCAGGGGGCCAGGAGAGTGAAGAATAGAAGTTCGGTGGATTAGACAAAGGGGAATGAAGGGAAGGTAAAGGGGATGAGAATAGGAAAGACAGTAGAATGAATAGGACATAACTTTCCTATGTTCATATGTGAATACATGACCAGTGCAATTCCACATCATGTACAACCAAAAGAATGGGAAATTATACTACATGTATGTATGTCAAAGTTTACTCTACTGTCATGTATATCCAAAAAGAACAAATAAAAATTAAAAATTAAAGAAAATAGTTCTGCTAAGAAATCTGCTTTTAATATCATATGAGAATTTCCCTGTATGTGATTTGATTCTTTTCACATGATGTTCTTAGAACTCACTCTTAGTCTTTGACTTTTGGAAATTTGACTATAATATACCTTTGAGAAGTTCCTTTTTGGGTGAGCCTACTTCTGATCCTTTGAGCTTCCTGGATATGGCTGTCAATATTTCTTTCAAGACTTGGGACGTTTTCAGCTATTATTTTGTTCTATAGGTTTTAAATATCTTTTCCTTTACTTTGGAATCCTAATAATGAAAATATTTCTTTGTTTAATGGTACCCCATAAAGTTTGTAGGCTTTCTTCTTTCTTTTTAATCTTTCTGTGTATTTCCTTGCTATATTTGTCTGACTGGGTTATTTCAAAGTACTTGTCTTCAAGTTCATGAATTCTTCCTTCTATGTAGTCTATTCTGTTGTTGGAGCTCAAATATATTGATTTCACCAATTGAATTACTCAGTTTCAAGATTACTGTTTGTTTTATGATTACTATCTCTGTTGAATTTCCCACAAATTATTTTTCTTGTTTTGATAAATTGTTCATTTGCATTCTTTTGCATTTCCTTGGGATCATTGTTTTGGATTTCTTCTCAGGCAATGCCATAGGCTTTCAGGATGTTGGGGTCTATTTCTGGAGAATGAGTGTGGCTCTTTAAAACTGTAATTCCCATGCCCAACTTTTTTATGCTTCTTGTGTCCCTGTGTCTGAACATCTGGTGTAACAATGTCCTCTTCCAATTTTATAAAGTGACATTTATAGGGTCATTGTTGTTTAGATGGATGTAGGATGTTGCTGGGTAGGTGCTTTGGCTTTGATTCTGAGTGAGTACAGAGGTATAATTTCTTCAGCTATAATCAAAATCAGTGGTGTCTGTGAGTGCCTCAGCGGTCTAGTCTGCAGGTATTTGTGATGGTAATAGTGTGACCTCATAGTGGACATGGGCTTTCAGAGAAGTATGATCACAGGACATTCAAAGGTGGGTGGTAATAGTGGCAGTTATAGCAATGGCTCCAATCATGAAAGATCATGTCCTTGGGTCCCACAAAAATGAAGCATCAATGGTAGTATAGTCTCTGGCTGCAACAGCTCTGATACTAGGGACACAAGCTGCAGAGAGGCTCACACTCAGGCTCCGTGCAGATGAGTGCTGGTGGCAGCAGTAGTATCCCTGATTCTGAAGTGCTGGTCATACACAGGCATGGCCTCAGGCCCTACAGCAATATCTGTAATGCTGGAGCTGTGAGCTATGGCTTGAAAACAGGCCATATGGGAAAATCTGGGGCTTCTGATTGTGGAAGTCATCATGCCAATAGTTTTGGAGAATCTGGGAGTGGCAGTTGTGTGTTTACTGGTCCTTCGGGCAGGAGGGACTCTAGCAGTGGCTCCGATCTAAGAGGGCACTATGCTGTGGCAGTTTGGGTTGGGTGTGTGTGTGTGCAATACAAGATCCTTCCCTGGAGAAAAGCAGGTTTGCACACGTCAGACTGAGCTAAAAGCCTGTGAGGACTGTGGGACTCCCCCTGGGGTTAGGGCTGCCAGTCCACAGTGATGACGAGGGTGCTGACACTCTCCTATTTACCTTTTCCAGCCCCAGGGAGCACCCACACTGCAGTGCTCCTTGCTCCTCTCTAAGCTGCCATTCTTGTCCTTGAGAGTTCCTACCACTGCTCTGCTGAGTCCTAGCGTCCTTCCCCAGTTACTCTCCTCAAAGTCCAGTCATCCCTTCCTTGCCTTGACTCTTCTCTGTGGCAGAATCAAGTGTAGGGAATCTCTGTTCAGCTATTTTAGATCCTCTTCCTTACCCAACTCTTTTGTTGTTGTTTTGTTTTGGTACCAAGGATTGAACCCAGGGGCACTTAACCACTGAGCCACATCCCCAGCCCTTTTTATGTTTTATTTTGTAACAGGGTTTCAGTAAGTTGCTAGGACCTCACAAAGTTGCTGGCTTTGGACTCATGATCCTCCGGCCTCATCCTCCTGAGTCACTGGGAGCACAGGTGTGTACCACCCCATGCTGGGTTTCCCCCACAGAATTCTTGATTGAAATGAAATCTGCTTATTCAGGACCCAACTAGGATTGAGCTGATATTACTACCAGGGAGTGTGAATGCTCCATTTCTTTGCCATTCTTTGTCATTTATATTTAAATAACACTTAGAAAAACACAAGAGTGTCCTTAGCTTCCTGAAATGGTCAGGTGTTTTATATGCAGGTATCAGGCTCTGGTAATTAAAAAGTGCTGGCCCTTATCTTGAGAAGTTTGGGTTTAGGGTATGGCCACTGGAAGGGAGAGACAGGAATTGGGTTTAAGGCAAAGTTGACTGTGCCAAGGAGAGGCAAAGTCAGCCCCAGGATGGGGGAGGGCTGAGGGTGTGTGTGTGTGTGTGATGTTTGGGACTGAACTCAGGGCATAACACATGCTAGGCAATTGCTTTACCACTTAACTACATCCCCAGCCCTATTGAATTGATTGGCACCATGATTGAACTCAGGGCACTTGACCACTGAGCCACATCCTCACCCTTTTTATATTTTATTTAGAGACAGGGTCTTTCTGAGCTGCTTATGGCCTTGCTAAGTTGCTGAAGCTGGCTTTGAACTGGTAAGCCTCCTGCCTCAGCTTCCCAAGCAACTGGGATTATAGGCATGCATCACCTCACCTGGCACCAGCCCTTTTAATTTTGAGTCAGGGTCTCATTAGGTTGCTAAGACTGACCTCAAACTTGTGATTGTCCTGCCTCAGCCTTCCATATGGCTGGGATTGGGGGCATGTGTCACCCACCATGCCTGGCTAGTTCAACCACTTCCTAGGTGGGTGATCTAAGGAAAGTTAATTAATCTACCTGGGGCTCAGTTCCCATATCTCTCCCTCACTTTCCTCATTGAATCCAACACACCATCAATTTATATGCCACTAAGAGCTAAACTTTAATGAACACTTATCATATGTCAGGAACATTTTAAAGTATTCAGCCATGATTTATATTCCTGACCAATTACAAGATCATCCTGATAACAGAGAATGTTAAAATAAGAATAAGAAAATGAACATCTTAGAATCAACAAAATATACCACTGCTACCTCATATGGTTGCCAAAATATGCAAATGAATCAAGTATTTGTTATAGGGCTGGGCACCTGGAGTCCTTAATAAATCTTGGTTATTCTTGTTGTTAAAATGGCTATACCTGTTTCACAGGTGAAGGAATTGAGGTGCAGAGATTTAATTCTCAGGTTGCTGTGGTACCAAATAGGTGGTGTCCAGGTGGGCTGAGGCCTGGCACGTGTCTGAACCCAGATCAGTGTGCCTTTACTTTTGTAGTGATGCATGCCTCAAGAGGTTGAGGCAGGAGGATTGCAAATTCAAATCAGCCTCAGAAATTTAGCAAGGTCCTAAGCATATTAGTGAGATCCCTAAATAAAATATTTTAAAAATATATTTAAAAGGGCTGGGGATGTGGCTCAGTGGTTAAGTACCCCTGGGTTTAATTCCCCATACCAAAAAAAAAAAAAAAAAAAACAACCTAGGAAGCCTGTTTACTCAGGATCCTGTAGATCGACACTGCCTTTCGGGTTTAAAGAGAGTCCTGAAGGTCACAGAAATACACTGTGTGCCTTGCATTCCCAGGGGATTGTCTAGACTTTCTGACTCAAAGCAAATGACTAAATGCACACATGCCCATTCTACTTAATGACTTTACTTCCACTTTTCACAGACACTCAGATGTGGCCAGAAATAGCCCAAGCCCTGTAATCACTCACCGAGCTGAGATAAGTTAAGCGGGTAGTGTTTCTCCATAATTCCTTTTCCTGAGCACTTAACGTTGATGTGTCTCTCTCCCCCTTTTGCTCACAGAACAGATGTTTGAAAAATGTCATTTGACTGTAAAGAAGGAAAAAAACATCGCTAAAATGTGGATTTCCACTCCCACTCCCATAAGCTTTCAAGGCTACTGCTGATGCTGCCTTGTATGAATATTTCTCTATTAAACACACACACACACACACACCCTTATACACATGCACACATCTGTGTGCCCCCTACCCCCACTGTTCACAGGAACTCTGTATTCACATACAGATTTTCTAACTTGTACTTTGAATATTTTTGCTCCACAGCCACTGCTTTGCATGAATGATTTCATGTGTTCTTAATAAACACCACAAGTAGCATTTGCATCTCAGGCTGGCACTGGGTTCTTCGGGAAGCAATCCAGCAAGACCCAATTTAGCAAGAGCTAGACCACAGTGCCATAGACCCCTGCTTAATTTTTGGTGTCCTTGGCAGGCCGCCTTGGAAGGAGCACTGTCCTTTGGGAAGTCAGGCACTGGATGTGGAAAGCACCAACTTCCACACAGAGGGACAAAGGCTTTGTCACACAGTGAGCACTAGGTCTTAGGTGATGACTTAATGCCTCCGACTCTCACAGTAGAACAAAGGTTAAATCTGACACCAATAACCTCAGCCTTCCCAGATGGTGATCTCCTTTTACCTACATGGGGACTGCTGGGGACTGCTTCTGTTGTCACCATCTTTGCTGGTGACCCCACTCGTGTCCACAGGGCACTACCAGAAGACACACTCATTCCTTGACACTTCCCTCCAAACTGCTGCACAAGCCCTCCAACTTCTAGATCAAGGGCTTGTGCTTAGAGCCACAGGGCGGGCGGGGCTGGCTCCCACCTGGCCCCCTGCTGACCTGAAATAAGGAGGGAGGGCCCTACTCCCCAACCTCAGGAATCATTAGGCGTCTTCATTTCTTGAAGGAGAGGCCCAATGCCTTCTCTAAGCCCCAAGGGTGGGGGGGAGAGCACTTAACTGCCTTACAGATTCAGAACTAACAGGGTCCCCAAGGGGCAGCTCCACCTAAAGGTAATTTTACTCTCTCCCTACAAAGATACCTCCCCCTGCCATTTCTTTTTTAATCCTGACAAAATACACATAAAAATAAGCATCTTAACCATTTTAAAGTATGTAATTCAGGGATGTTACATATTGTTGCATAGCCACCTCCAGACATCTTTCCTAGTAAAAATGCAACTTTAGACCCATTAAACAACTCCCAATTTCCTCCTTGTCCCAGCTCCTGGCAACTACTACTGTTCTTTCTGGCTCCCTGGTTTAGACAACTCTAAGTAATTCATAAAAGTGAATTCTACGGTATTTATATCTTTGTGACTAGTTATTTCACACAGCATAATACTCTCAGGTATTTTAGCACATGTCAGCATGTCCTTTTTTTTTTTAGGCTGAATAATATCCCATCTTATGAATATACCACATTTTGCTTGTTCATTATCTGTTAATGACCATGCGCCAAAGACACATTTTTCATGGAATTTTTTCCACCTTCAAAATTCTAAAGATTCAATATAAAACCCATTTCACATGTATTTTGTAATGATTGAACAATACATTGTTGAAACTTGAATTTTTTACCGAATGTATTATTGGTATGTTTCCTTTTCCTTTTTCCTTATGATTTTCACAGACTATTTAGCATTCTACTGAGTCGTATCAGTCAGAACAGGCTGGGTGAAACTGCAGTAACAAATATTCCCAAACTGAGGTGACATGAAACAACAATTTTTAATTTCTTGGTCATTCTATTGAAAATTGTACACTTGTCCTTCAAGTTTCTGCCTGGAAGCCACATTGCCTTTCCTTTCACATTTCCTTAGCAAAGCTAGTCAAGGCTTAACTTGACATAAACTGGAAAGAACATATAATCCTACCGTGTACACAGAACAAGAAATGAAAATATTTGGTGGTAGCACTAATGATTATCATATGATTATATAATAAGCAATACCTTATTTTTGGACACATCTATTTTTTTCCAAAGCTGGAAAAACTTCTAGAATATCTATTTCTTCAGGATGTCTAAATATCTCCAAAGAATTTCAGGCGAATGACGTTAATGATGCTAACCACTCATGTTGAGTTTGTGCCAACTGGAAACCCCACCACACATAGAGATATGGATTTGAATGTTGTCATCTAGTATAGCTCAAAGCATAATAGACAATAAAAGAGTTAAAATATTCAAGAATGATTCTTTGATTGTCTACTTTTTTATTATCTGTTTTTTGATTCATTGTTAACAATGAATCTTCTGTATCTTTGTGTAGGAAGATTCCCAATATTATTGAGTCCAGGTAAATTTTACCAGTCTATTAATTATTTATCAGCTGTTATCCCTACTCCTAAATCCATGCAAGACTTTAGATGCTACGTGTATATGGCTTCAAGTGCTGCTTTTTAATCTTTTACAGGTGAGCCCCCAAATTTGCTCATACACCCAGGTATATATTACCTCCAGCTATGGGTGAATCCAGCTACAATTATTATACCCTTCAAAACACCCAAGACATTAAACTTATGCCAGAGCTAATGGGCTAACAGGCAATATTAACCCAGAGGCTAACTAGTATCCAAGGCAAATCCAGTAGGAACACAAAACATTTTAGCAAAGTCAAATCCAAGGAGCCTGTCCAGAGCCAACTGTTCCACTGGACTCGTTGTGTACCTACTGACCACACAGACTTGGTTGGTGGCTATTCCACAAAAGGCATCTCATGTCACAACTACAAGACAGTTGGAAAAATGGCACTACTTTGCATATTATGTGAAAAATGAAGACTATATTCAAGCTATCACTATCCTCATTGAACACCTATCCAACTAAGCCATAACCAAGCCATGTGTGTGGTACAAGTGTATACCTTCAATTAAATTTATTTTATCTTTTACTAGTTTAAGGTCACTTTACCCAAATATTAGTCCATGGATATTTCTGTGTATGAGGGGAAAAGGGGGAGATATAAAGTATCCATTTGAAATCCAGTTGAGATATGTTGGACAAAATGAAGATAGATCATTTATTGTGAGACTTCTCAGAGCCTTTAATAGGCTAATGTGATTGTACATCTTCAAAAGATAACTAATATTTCTCAGCGTAAGTGACCACAGTACATCTTTTTGAGGATGACAAAACAAAATATCATTATTAAGTTAATAAGCGTTTGGCCTCTTTCCTGACCTGTACCCTCTATGAAAGCTTCTAACAAAGTTTATTAAGCATCTCTCCCTCAACTTGATATTCACCCCATGATCTTCATTTATAAATACCCAACAAGTCAGAGGTATTTATAAGACCCCAGGGATCTGGAATGAGGAACTATCACCAGTCTCTCATATTTTTTAAATTTAATTTTAAGGATTGACACAAAACGAAGAAACTTGTGAGCTTTCTAAACTGAAATTTAAAGAAAAGAGGGAGAAAGAAGAAGGGAGAGGAAGATGAGAAGATCTTCCAAAGGAGATGGTTTGGTGAGGAGTTTAGTTTAAGAATGGAGAAGAGAGCTCTTGGGGAATCTGAGATTTGAGACAACATAGGAGAAGGATGAGGAAAAAGTTAAGAAATGATGCTGTGAATTATGAATTGGATCTCTCTTAAAATGGAGAAATACAAGAAGTAAAAGATAGTGATCACACTTGGTTATGGACTGTGTTTCTTTGAAAGTCCACTTTGTTGACACTGGCCAGGAGCCCTGGGATTTATTCAAGTTACAACAAAACACCACACCAGTATTCCACAAAATATCTTCAGAGAAATGTTAAATAATACTGTTTTTCAGTTTACACAACCGGGAATAAAGATAAGGAATTGAGCAAAAATATTTATTGCTTTTGGCCAAAGGACTTTTTAATATTTATAGAACAAAGTCAGAAACAATGAATTTTTCTTTTTAATTTTAAAGACCATCACAAAACTAAGGATAAACTTCTGAGTACAAGACAAGGTTACATTTTAAATATTGATTTCATAAAATAAAACATCCCAGCAATATTTGCTCATATAATTTTAATTGTTATCATGATAAAAACAAATTTGTCAGTTCAAATAAAACTTTTAATAACCTAACTTTGATTTTATATTAGGTCTAAGCCACCGATCTGATCATGGATATGACTTGTATTAATAGCACCCTATCTTGTCAGGTTGTTAGGACTGAATGAACTAATAGGCGGGAGACAGAACAGCACCTTATTTTAGCTAAAGCTCCATAGATTCAGTTGTCATTTTTATTACCAAGTTTCACGTACTTTTTTGTAATATCTCTGAAGTTGGGATGGTATCTTGGTTCATCTGGGCTACTATAACAAAATACCATGGACTAGGTGTCAAAACACAACCAAAATGTATTTCCTACGTTTCTGGAGACAAGATAAAGTCACCAGCAGATTCAGTGTTAGGACCTGCCCCCTTTTATACAGTCACCATCACATTGTTACCCCACATGGCAGAAAGGACATATGTGGTCTCTTTGGTAAAGGACCAATCTCATGAAGTCTGCCTTGGTGACCTGATCACCTTTCCCCAATTAATTTTGAATATTTTACTACATATTTTATATTTCACAAATGATTTTATTTCTTTTTCCATATAGATAGTCAAACACATGAACCTTGTATATCATTTTTTTAAGTACCACCCCTTTTATGCACTATGAGACCTATTAGGGCGATAGATACTTGCGAATAAACAATATTTATGGTAATATAATACCCATTGATTATTGATTCTACCTTGGGAATGTTTGAAAAAGGAGTAAAAATAATAAAAAAAAATTAGAAGAGAGCTTCAAGGCAGGGAAAGATCAAGAACACACAGTATTTAGTAATAAGCCTTAAAACATGCACAGTTTTCTTAACCAACATTCATGTAATAAACTTAAAGTGTTTACTAATAACTTCCATTATTCTGAAAACCTGTAGTAGAATCTTTTTTTAAAACAGTTTTTATAGTAGATAAACACAATATTTTTGTTTTATTTTATTTTTTAATGTGGTGGTAAGGATGGAACCCAGTGCCTCACATGTGCTAGGCAAGTGCTCTACTAACTGAGCTAGAACCCCATCCCCTGTAGTAGAATCTTTAGGTATCCCAATCTGTATCAAATAAAGTTCTTTGATTGTAAGTAGCAGAAACCAGCTCTTGATAATGTACGCAAAAGGAGAGATTTCTGGAAGGACAAAACAGACTAAATAACAGACTTAGAGATGACTAGAGAACCCAGCGTGGGAAACCAGGAAACATTATGGATCTTTACGACATCAGGATCACCCAGTTTTCTTTTCTGGGAGCTACTGTTGGACACATATGATTATTATTATTATTTTTTTAATCTGATAGTTTTTCTGGTCAAGTCTGAAAAGGCAGGAAAAAACCCATGAATGGTATAGGTCATATGCCTCCTTCCTGCTGGAATGAGTGTAAGATATCTTGATTAAAGTTTTATCAGGTTCTCTCCAAAGGGAAAGGTGCATTCTCCAAGAGGGACCAGGCACTATTAGCAAGGGAATATTGATTAGATGCCAGCCTACCAAAACCCAAGAGATGCCTACTACCAGTTTGAATGATAACAACCAGCAGTTGGCCATCCTAGCAGGCTAAATTTCACAACCAAAATGGAAGTCCATTGTGAAACACAAAAAGCCATAAGCACACCTTATAACGCTTGTGTTCCAGAAGACATCCCCCGTCACAGCCTTGCAAAGACAGGAGGACTTGAGGGCAGCATGGATGGAGCTGACCCCCTCCAGCCCAGTCTACAATCCTCACACTCCACACAGAACACCACCTGGTGAAACTACAGACTGCAAAGGGAAGCACTTTCCAAGGGCTCCACCAGATTTCCCTTTATCTTCGATCACTTACCCAGCCGTTGGAGCTGCATGACCATGCAGGTCAACTCATTAGGTCCTTTTCAAAATGCTCCAATTTGTTTTAATGCACAAGATTAATTACAACTGGGGACTTGCCTTGCACATTAGATCATTTGCTGTGTGCATGCAAACGATCTTAACTGTTTCCAGGGTTGCGTGAGTCAACTTGCTTCCATGAACTTGGGCGAATGCTGGCTGGCCTGTTTCTATCACCTGGTCTCTTGGTGTTTTGTTCTGCTCCCAGGTGCTGTTTTCTTTTTCCTGACTCACCACCTTCGCTTCCTTTGCTTTCACAGTCCTACTGATTCCACAAACAATTTGCTAGTCAGAAGGTACATGTTCCTGCCATGTAAAAAAACAAACCAAAGGAGAGCTGCTGAGCTTTGTCACCTGCTTTCTTGACAGGAGCAAGATGTTGTTTATGCAGCTGTGGTAAGAGGCCTGTCCTTCAGACTTGGCAGGAGCAGAGCGGGAACCAAGGTTTCATGTGGATCTAATCGGTCCCCAGGTGGTATTTTTCTTGTTTCCATCTGCCACTTTTTAAAGGTGTGCTTTATTATTAGTGCATATATTATGAGATATCTTTTCCACTTTAGCTTAAATCCAATATTAAAGATGCCTATAGAGATCCCAGCAATTTAAAGGAAAGCTGGCAAGCCAATATTTTTGTATGAAACTGGGTATAAGCTGAGTATGGTGGCACATGCCCGAATCCCAGCAACTCGGGAGGCTGAGACAGGAGGATCATGAGCTCAAAGCCAGGCTCAGCAAAAGCGAGGCTCTAAGCAACTCAGTGAGACCCTGTCTCTAAATAAAATACAAAATAGGGCTGAGGATGTGGCTCAGTGGTCGAGTGCCCTTGAGTTCAATCCCCAGTACTAAAAACAAAAACACCTGGGTATAAGACATTGAGGAAACAGAAATTTTTGTTGGTGTGGCATTTCAACATAGGATTAGGCCATATTGGGTTTTTTTTTCTTATTTATGCATTAATGTACATTATATGTGTTGTTCCCTTTTAATAGCTGATCCAGTGGCCAGTGGGAAGTCTGACCGCTCTGAGAAGCAGTTCCACCACTTATCCCTATCTGTACTCTGCAACTCAACTTGCTTCCTATCCTTTTGGATCCCGAGCTCAGGTTTTTCCACTGTGACCTTGCCTTCTTTCTTGGACCTCCCACCAGGCAGCCTTTGCTGCCTCCCTTGATAAGAGTTGCGATTTTCCTGTAGGACTTGCTTCCTCTATCATCAGCACCTTCCACACCCACCTTTTGACCTGAGGATGCCTACAGTGTCTGCCTGGACTCTGAGCCGAACCTAGGCATTTAAGGGGAAAACAAAAACAGAATGAGGAAAACACGGTCTCTATGAGGAATTAGGGTCTGCATATATTGGCCAGCAATATTTGTATCCCAAAATGTTCAGAGAACGACAAAGCCCAATTTTGGGCAATAATTTTATAGACTTGGGGTTACATACAAGATTTAACTGCTCGGCCAATTCCAACCAGTTGGTAGTGGGAAGGATTCTAAAACCACATCTGGGTTGAAGAGAAAAGAGTATTTGAGCCTTGAACAAGGCAGCCCACCTTTACCATCCCTGCTGTAACAAATGGCTCACCATTAAGTAATATTTAAGTTGAAGAGTTTTAAAAATGAAGTCCATATTTTAAGGAGGTTAATTTGGCTCTTCACTGAAGGGATTAGAGGAGGACAGGATGCTTTCAGACAAACAAGTTAAAAGGCTGTTAGAGGCTTGTTAAATGACCAAATGGCAAAACACAGCTCCTGAGGTTGGAGGAGCAGTGAGAGGGAATGGGGCTGAGCCAAGGTCAATGGGAGCCAGCTGGACTCAGCAGGTCACAGTGGCAGGGGCAGAGCTTCCCTTTACCTCCTGAGAAGGGATGGACAAGTCAGAACATTGGTCCCTCAACCCCAGGCCAATTCAGGGTTAAGGGAAACAGAAAACTATGTTCAATGCCACTTTGCAATGGAATCTCCTTTATCCTTTCCTTCAAAGCCATCAGCAGACTGAAGATGGTTAGTTTGGACCCCAGAAGAGGCTGATAAAACCAGGACTGGTGAGAGTCTATATTTCATGAGTATTTCATACTCATGAAAACAGAAAGGGATAGAAAAAAAGAAATGTTTTGTGACATTAAACAGATTTATTAGAAGAATGGAGTAAGATTTTGTAACTATTAAAGACATAGGAAAAGTAGAAGAGGCTTCATAGTTTCGGATCTGGGAAGAGTCCTCAAGAGGGTTAGAGATGCAGGGGGGGTTGGAGTATGGCTGTTTTAGTGAGTTTTTTATTTTATTTTATTCTTATTTATTTATTTATTTATCATGTGTGTGTGTGTGTGTGTGTGTTAATGACCAGAAGTCCTGACAAAAACAATTAGAGGAGGAAAAGTTTATTCTGGCTCATGGTTTCAGAGGTCTCAGTCCCAAGATGGCCAATGCCATAGCTCTGGGCCTGGGGTGAGGTGGGACATCTGACAGAAGGATGTGTGGAGGAAAACACCTCAGGACATGACCACCAGGAAGCAGAAAATGCACTCCACTACCATGGAAAAATATAACCCCCAAAGACACACTACCAGTGATCTTCCTCCTCTACCACATCCTACCGGTCTTGTTCCCATCCAGCTAATCCATATCAGTGGATCAATCCTCTGATTAGGTTATAACTCTGATAATCAAATAATTTCACCTCTGAACATTCTTGCGTTGTTGCACACATGAGCTTTTGGGGGACACATTATCTAAACTATAACAAAGGCAGAGACCACTAAGTTTCCCTCAATATCTGTCTTCCCTTTTCCGCAGAACTAGAATTGCAGATATTTAGCGAAATATATTCCAGACCAGCATAAAGATTATATTTCCAAGCTTCTTTTTGTTGTTGTTTGGTGCTGGGAATTGAACCCCAGGTGGTTAACCACTGAGCTACATTCCCCAGCCCTTTTTAAATTTATTTTTTCTATATTGAGACAGGGCCTCAATAAGTTGCTAGGGCCTCACTAAATTGCTGGGGCTGGCTTTGAACTTGTGATACTCCTGTCTCAGTCTCCTGTGTTGCTGGAATTATAGGAATGTGCCACCAGGCCTGGCCCAAGCCTCCCTTTTAGTTCAGTGCCTATTTGTATGTCCTTGCTTGTAAGATAAGATGAAGGTGACAAATAGGCCCAGTTCTCACACCCCATTAACAAAAATCTTGATGGCATGACAAGCAGAGAATTATACTGATCGATCTGCACAACTGGTCTTACATTCCATTCATGGTGGTTTGAAAGAGGCATTGACAGTTTTCATTCATCCAAGAGGGCAACAAGGGTAAATGGAAATAAGGAATAGATAAAGAATGGAAGATGTTCAACCTAAATAACCAAAGACTTGCGGGAAGGGTTGTGTTATCCTCTAAAGTCTCAAGAATCATCCATTTAGAATGTTATAGGTGATTTTTCCCAAGGTGGTAGCAGGTTTCCTAAATGCTGGTTCTGGCAACATAGACCCATACCCTAGTGTCCTCCTAATGACAGGCCACTTTGGCATGGTGTTCTTGATTCTGGATTTGGGTCACTTACACTTCGGTGTGAATACATCAATTAGACTCTGTGTAGGGGCAAGAGGCTGAGGCTTAGAGACCCCTTTCCCACCTCCCCGCTTCCTCTTATTCCCCTTCTCTCCTCTTCCATGTATCATTCCGGCTCACCCACACCCATAATGAAACCTTGGTTCCTTCCAATTATTTCAGCAACTTATTAAGGAGAAATGAAACTGTCTAAACTAATTAAGTGGTGGTTTGGTAAAGGCTATCAAAGCTCTAGGGTCTATATTTAGGATCAGGGAATCTGGATGTGTAGTCGCTCTTGCCAACTAACTGGGTGGTTTTGGTCAAAATATTTAGTTTTTCTGAGCTCCACTTACTTTAAATAAGGGTATTTAAAATTCCTTTCTGGTTTTAAAGTTCTATGATAAAATATCAGTTCAAGGGAATTCACCTTTTTCAAGGGGGAAAAAAACCTCAAGATGATCCTATAAGACCCTCCAACCACCCAAAGGTTGACCCATTCTCCTCAGCCATGGGCTGCACTCTCCTGCTTCAGTCTTTTCTCCCCATTATTTGGGTTGTCATCTTCTTCCTTCCTGGAAGAAGAATGGCCGTCCTTCAAGTTCAATGTAGAGTTCTTCTCCTTTGAAGTCCAATAGCACTTGCTGTCTATACCTTTGCTTATTGGACAAGGCCTTGTCTTTTGGAGCAGGAATTTTTTTCTACTAAGTATTGGTTGATGAGTAACATGAAAGACTCAATCTGTCGTGGCAGGATTTGAGCAATATTACAGGCTAGTAGAGGAGTTATTTGAGAGACCCACATACTCCTACATCTTCTTCAATCATGTATAAAATTTTCCATGGCAATCTGGGCATGGATATGGGAGTGCTTTGTGGCACTTCCAGAATGGTGTGAGAGCAACTAGGCTCTGTGTATCATAACAGCATTCATTCCACAAATAGTCACTGAGCACCAACTCAGTATCAGTCACCGTGCCACTAAGTTCTTAACGTGAGTCACCTGATTTGATCTTTACAATAAACCTCTGATCTAGTTACCATTGTTATTCTGCTTAAAGGTGAGAAAATAGGAGCTCGGAAGGGTTAAATAACTAGCTCAAGGTCACCAGCTTTATGAGTGGTGAAGCTAAGAGCCAAATCCAGGCTCTTCAGAGGCTAGAAATCAAATCCTGACACAGGACCCCAGACAACTCCTCCTAGTGGACACAGGCTTCCCCCTCTTGGAGCCTAGAAACCAGGAGGAGAGGCAGGCCAGCAAACAGGTCCCCTGACAACAGCCAGATACTGTGAAGGCAGCATTAGGTGTCATAGAGCACAGAGCAGGACCAAGGGAAGGTTCCTGAGAAGTGCTATCTAGGTGGCATTTCCCAGGATGAGCTGAGTAAGCCTGAAGAGGCAGGGCATTCTCCAGACAGAAGGCCCAGCAGAAACCAAGAAGCAGTGGTAGAGGGGAGGTTGGCCTGTAGGTATAAATGCAAGTACTTTGGTATGCTTGCAGGACAGAGGACAGGCAGAGAAATGAGGGTGGGGATGTAGGCTGTGGTCATGGCATAAGGGGCTTTGTGTGCCAGTATGAGAGCAGTAGGTGCCATTGAAAGGTTTAGGCAGCACAATGTTATGATCAGATTTGTGCATTAGGAAGATCACTCAGGTTTCTTTTTGATCACCTGACTTTTCTATATAGAAAATGAATATAGCAGCCCCCTTTCTTCCTAATGGAACCCCTAGCTTGTTCAGGGATCCCCTTTTCTGATGGTCATGTGCATTAGGAGAATCTGCAGGTGCAGAAGTAGGAGGGATTCTAGAAAGGTCTCCTGACAACTAAGTGAAGCAAGTTCACTTGGCTTTTCCTACCTCTGAACACTGTGAAGATTGGATAGGACACCACAAACGGATATGGTTATTAGTCTATAGCCTGAGGATGAAGCTACCACTTGGGGGAGTTTGAAGCTAAGAGATGCAAAACGAAGTGGAGCCAGAGCCTTGATGTTCCACGCAGGAGCAGGCCCTTACAAGGAACGCGTCATCCCATTCAACAGTAAGCTAATTTCAGTCCTTTTCTCACTACTAATAGCATCCTAACTAATATTTGAGATACACAGAGTCAGGGCAACTGACCACGTGGCCACTCTCGTAGTCTGAGCAAATATGATGGAGTGGTCATGGGAATGAACAGAAGTGGGCATATACAGGAGATGGTCAGCATGGTGCTTGATGGAGACACAGGATAATAGAGAGAGAGAGAGAGAGAGAGGGAGAGAGGGAGGGAGGGAGGGAAGGGTTGAGAAATTCACTCTGTCCTACTTTCTGTTGACTTCTATGAAGATTCAGAGATATACTCTTATAAGAGGTGGTCTCTCTTCAGTGTGAAATATCAGGTCAGACTTAAAGAACTCTTTTGCTCCTTCAAGAAGGGTCTCCAGTTCAGGCTGTAACAACAGAGGAAAGAAAACACCCGGGAAGTGGTCAAAGTAGTCAGCAGCATCCCCTCCCCTGGTTGGCACTGGATTTCTCTTCTGTATTTGTGAGTAGTTTTGACAGCATAATTCTGAATTTACTTTATTAGCTCATTGTGGACTGAGAAGATATCCTCCCTCCTACTGACCTTATGGGGGACTACCTCTGAATTCAATCCTGAGGAAAACACTGTTATATACCATCATATTAAATACCAAGGGCTTCTTCCCACCAGACTTGGTTTGATTGTACTCAGAGCTGAGCTGGGTCCTGCCTTACTCCAGGCAACCCCCCAGGGCTGGACCCCGTACCCCACGCAGTCTTTGCTAGCTCTCTTCCACTCAACACTACCTTTAGTGGAGCCTGTGTCTTTAACTTGCCAGGTTGGGACTCTCTTTTGGCACAGCAGCTATAGGGGAGCCTGGTGGGGAGATGTGTTAATTAGGTTTTTGTCACCGTGACCAGACAACCCGACAATAACAACTAAAGAAGGCAATATTTATTTTGGCTTGCAGCTTCAGAGGTTTCAGCCCATGGCCAGCTGGCTCCAAGGCAGAAACACCAAGGCAGAAGGTCATGGTGGAGGAATGCTTAGACCAAGGCAGCCAGGAATCAGAGAGAGAGGGACAGGGTGGGGGATGGGGACAAGGTAAGCCCTTCCAGGGCACACCCTCAGTCACCTACTTCCTCCAAGGAGGTCTCACTTCCTGTCATCCATTCAAACTAAACCATCCAATGAATTAATCCACTGATGAGGTTAGAGCCCTCACAATCCAATCATTTCCTAAAAGCCCCACTTCTAGACATTGCTGCATTGGGGACCCAGCTTCAACATAGGAGCTTTGGGGGGATATTTTGGATACAAACCTTTGGGAGCTGCCACATAGGATCTGAGCGCTCCCTAGCTTCGAGCAATGGAAATGTGGAGACTCTCTTTCCTCAATGGGAAGCAGGTGGATCCCCATCTCTGCTTAGCAGAGGAGCACAGCTTTGGGAGTGGGTATTACCCAATGGGAGTGGCTGCCCCTTGTAACCTTACCCCTCTGCCTTAAATGGATGGAATGTTCTTTCAGACAGCCTCCCCCAATCAAACTAGGGCTCGAGGCATGCTCTCCCTCTTTCCAATGGACCCCTAAGGTCGCAGAGCTGTCCCTGGATTTTGAAAAGGTCCTTCTGTGTGCTTTTGTGCTTTCTTCGCCGTTTTCTTAAGTTACTGAAGTAGTCAGATTTTGTGAACCCAGCATAGGTCACCAGCTCGGTTAGATGGCGATACCAAACCTTAATGAAAGGATTGCTGTCACCACACCAAAGCTTGTTGTTGTCCCTTGGCTGAGGATGTCCTGATTGCCTTCCAGACCCACCCTCTACCTTTCTTCTCCCAGTGCAGGACCCCTGAGGTTGACACACAGGCAGGTTCCAGTTGGGTTGGGCCAATGCCAGAACCAGCAGGAGATCAGGAGGAAGGAAGACAGCAAAGCAAGAGTGTTGAGTCCTTAGCTTCTGCAGTTGAGTGCATCCCTTGTGCAAAGATTTCAGTATTCTTCTGTTATGGTTTGGGTGTGAGGTGTCCCCCAAAAGCTCATGTGTGAGACCATGCAAGAAGGTTCAGAGGAGAGATGATTGGGTTATGAGAGCCTTAACCCAATTAATGAATTAATCCTCTGATAGGGATTAACTGAGTGGTAGCTGAAGGCGGGTAGGGCATGGCTGGAGGAGGTGGTATCAGGGAAGTGGCTTTGGGGAATATATCTGTATCTCAGAGTGGAGTCTCTCTTTCTGCTTTCTGGTCATCATGTGAGCTACTTCCCTACACCACTCTCTTCTGCCTCCCCTTCCTTTACTGTAGCTATTTTTCTCTCCAACAGGTTGCATTAAAGTTCAGCCTCACCTCAAGCCCCAAGGAATGGAGCCAGCTTTCTATAAACTGAGACCTCTGAAACCATGAGTCCCCAAATAAACTTCCTCCTCTACAATTGTTCTGGTCAGGTCTTTTAGTCACTGCAGAGAAAAAGCTAACTAAAATACTTCTATGTCTCTAGATTCAAGTAACAGCTTCCTCCCCTCAATCCTTAAGGCCTAGCATGGGGGAGCAGGCCTTCATAGCCCTGAGCAACTACATAGTCTCCCTGTGATTTCTCTATATCTTGCTCATACTTTTGGAAGTAATTCCTTTTTAAAAACTCAGAGTCTCCCAGCCTCAGTGCACTCTCTCCTTCCTCCTGGGATCCTGATGGTGCATGTTCTACATTGTGTTCAACTGGGGCACCTGAGAAGCAGATATCAAGACGGGACCAAGCATCAGGAACACGAGGAAAATCTAATCCAAGAAATAAGAAGAAAGGGAAGATTGGGTGGAAATATTCTATACTTTCATGTAATCTAGAAGAATTTTGGTAAGACTGATAGGGAATTTTCAGGACAAAGTCAGCCATCAGGGGAGTCCCTTGTCTCCCAGGATGGGCTGCCTTAGACATTCTTGCTGGGCTCAGTCACTGTCTGGAGCAGCTTTTCATTCCTCTGTACAAATCTGGTAATGGATTTAATAATGCACCTACCTCCTGACGGGTGGTAGCCTGTGAGGCACATTCTTATTATCACCACATTTATCCTAAGAACATTTTTGGCATCACTCCCAAACCTGTTGCCAAGACTGTTTTTTATGGGCCTGGGGTATAGTTCAATGGTAGAACCCTTGCTTAGCATGCTTAAGGCCAAGGGTTTGATCCCCAGCACCCTAGCACTGCTCCTCCCCTTGCTTTACCGTAGCTATTTTCCTCTCCAAGTTAAAGTTAATGAACTTTAACTTGCATTAAAGTTCTAAATGCATTGTGTCAATCAATGGCACTGTCACAATACCCCACCATGAAAAGTCTGGCTGACCAGAGAGACTCATTTGTTTACCTTACAAATTAACAACCCTCAGCAATTCAGATAATTAGTCTGGTGAGGTCAAACCTGATTTTGTCAGCACACCATGCAGTTCATCTCCCAGGTAGGCTCCTGTTAATCACGTTCAAGAAGCTAAGGCCAGGTGTGGTGGTGCACGCCTGTAATCCCAGCAGCTCAGGAGGCCAAGGCAAGAGGATCTCAAGTTCAAAGCCAGCCTCAGCAATTTAGCGAGGTGCTAAGCAAGTCAGTGAGACCCTGTCCCTAATAAAAAATACAAAATAGGGCTAGGGAAGAGACTTAGTGGTCGAGTGCCCCTGAGTTCAATCCCTGGCACCCCAAAACAAAATAAAATAAAAAAGCTGATGTAAAAAAAATTTTAAAAAAAGGTTTTCATGACAAAGCAGCTTTAGAAGGTCAAGAGTATTTGAAGTCTCTAGGATCGATAAATTGTATCCCTGTGAAAGCTAGATAATAATCAGGAGATGGCTAGTTGGATGTGATTTCAAATCAGGGAAAATTAGATAAACCAAAAATTGACTGGCATCAAAGTATGTTATATGGTATATCATTAATTTTTCCAGATTTGTCACTAGGAGTGGTCTTATAGACAGGACATTGAATACTCAGACACAAGCGCTATGACCCTCTAGATACATCTATTATCAATTTGACATCTGCATCTGTGTCTTTTTCTCTGAGTCCATGGTTGGCCATCATAACTAGTTACCTTTGCACTATAACTACCCAGTCTCAACCAGTCTAAAGAGATCATCCTGTCTTTTTTCCATTGACCTTTCATATCTAATCCAATCTTATTCTTATTAGTTTAGCTTGCAAAACAGAACTATTTTTTCCTTTTCCAGGTCTGAAGGTCTTTAGATATTTAAACAGCAGTCAATTCTGTCAGCAAAGCTTCTTATCTTTTCAGGACCTTGAACAGGAAAGAGGAGCCTCAGGGTATCCTCCTAGATCGGCTTGGTTTTCATCCCCCAGTAGGCACCCTTCAAATATATTTCTTTTCCCCACTAATGGGGTCTCAGTGGTTCCTCTTCCAGATTTGTGACTGAGAAGAACAGAACAAGTGCCAGGGAACTGTGTCTGATCCCTCATCTGTTTGGAGGGGGAAAGGTAATTGACCATATTCAGCTACCCAGTTAAGTAAATCTGCAAGCAAACTTCAGCCTTCAAGGAGCTCAGCCAGCCCTCCTGAGAAGGAAAAAATCCTTTCTCCTGATTGGGAAAAGGTTCCTGGCCATGATACCAGCCTCTCCCAAGGCACATGCAGATGTAGCAACACACATGTCGGTGGTTTTCCTCTGGTTACGCTGTCCTCCTTGGCCTTAGCCCACATTTCTCTCCTAATGTCCTTAATACACTTCACCAGCGTTAGTAATGTGCAACTAATTCTCTCATTCTGTTTTGTAAAAAAAAGTAGAAAATGAGCCTTACCACCAAGTCCCACCATGACTTAGCCAGAGGGGCATTTCTTAGCTCCTGGTCTCTGCTTCCTCAGACTAAAAACCAGAAGAGCCATAAAACTCATTTGTTTTTGGTCAAATGTGGGTAGAACAGGAATAAAAGTCCTGAAAGTTAGGAAAACCAATTTCAGGCTATTTTTTGTCCTGGACTAACTCAGTCATCTTTAACACAATGCTTGATCCTTCTGGGATGTCCTTGCCACCTCCTTTTGAAATGTTCATGTTCTGGCCCCCACTCACCTCTGAGAGCTCTCAAGAGGCATAATGTGATGAGAGTTGAGAAAGTGCCACAGAAGATGGAGAAGATACAGAGTTCTGCCAAAGCCAATGACTGCTTGTGATGTAGGTGTTGTTTGTTTGTCTGTTTGTTAAGACAAATATTTCAGTAACCTGAAGAAATATTTGTGTGTTTGATCCAAGAAGGAGTGCCCCGTAGATCTCAGCAAAATGATCAAATCGGAAAATTCTCAGGATAAACTCCCTGGGTCCCCTCTGGCTTCACATAGCACAGCAGTATCTTAAGGGCTTTGTGACTTTCTTCCTTTGGGTCAACAAGCCCCTAGCTTCTTCTAAGAGGCTTAGGACTTGAGTGAGAATGCTTTGAGTCACAACCAAAAAGGGTGAGAAAGGTTTATTAGCTAAGACTCTTTTGATATTCAGAGACAGAAACCTGAAGGATGTGGAAAATGATAACCCTCAAGACAGGGTGACGGGGAGGAGGTGGGAAGGAACGAGACAAAACATTGCTCCTTCCCCAGTGACAAGACAATCCCTGGGAAGGAGACACACATCAATCCTAAAATGTCAGCCCCTAGGAAGAGAATAAACATTGATCCTTTCCTCATAAATTCCCTCCCAATGACAGTAAAGCTACACATTAATCATACCCCAGTGACAATACATGACCCCTGGAGGACAAAATAAGCACTGGACACTCAGAACTGAACCCCTCATCCTTGCCCAGTAAAAATAAGTCTCAAATTTGCACAACCTCTTTCCTGAATGCCCACACTGGCAAGTCATCTCTCAGTGTAACATATAAAACCCCCAACTCCCTCTATAACCAGGGGGGGGGCATTTTCTACCCAGAAAGTGAGCCCCTCTGATGCCTGACTCCGCTGATGAATAAAAGTCAGACCTGATCCATGAAGTCTGCTCCCATCCCTGTTATCTGTGCTTTCATTATGGTGCCGAAACTGTTTTGGTTATTTTTGCTTACAAAACCCATTTGTAAATAACTCCGTTGGGCAACAGAAATCCTCCAGATGGATTCTTATAACGGAGAAGGTATAAAGTGCAGCTCAGATGGAACAACTGACTTGGGGATATGACCTCTGCCATATCAGGTTTCTCTCCGTCTCCCATCTGCCACTCCATACTTCATTCTCTTAAAAGGATCTCCTTGAACACATGAGCCACACAGCCACATTCAGATGTTAGGCTTCATAGCCTACATCACCACCTTCAAAATGAAATCAACTCTCCTTTCTTAGTTTCAGTTTGAAAAGTGCAGGGAATGATACTGATTGGTCTGGTTTGACTCAGAGGGCCATCACTGCACTGATCAACCATGCCCAGGTTGACCAATTACCATGATTGGCCAAACTGAGTCAGAGCCCACCCTGACCTAATAGCTGGAGGTAGAGTGAGAGTCAGGGTCAATTGTCCAGAGGCAGGCACAGTGGACAACTCTATCATTTAGTGTCATCCCAGAAAATGAGGCATTCTTGAAAAGTGAGCAGCCAACCTAATTGTGGAGAGTGAAGGGGAGCCCTGAAAAATCTCCATGTTTGGCCAATATGGCATCTAGATGCTGAATCTGCCCAGCACTGCACTGGGCCATACTATGCTGGGGAAGAGGCAGGTAAAAACTCACGGGGGCTTGTCTGGTTCTTATAGATCTGTGGAGATTTGATTTTAGGATATTCATGCAAGGCAGGGGGGGAGAGGAGAGAGAGAGAGAGAGAGAGAGAGAGAGAGAGAGAGAGAGAGAGGAAGGAATAAACAGAAACCTGCCCAGGTATTCTCCAGGACTTCTCCAAGGATTTGGGCTTTGTGGTGATATAGATGTAGCATCCCTTCTGCCTCCTGCCTCCCAAGCATCTCAAGTCATAGTTCAAACCACCAGCTTTGTATTAACTCATTTCCATGACAACAAATTGCTACTCTTTCTTTTTTGCCTGACTTTCACCACTTTCACCTGATATGAAAGGGGCTGTAAATATCAATATGTTTTCACACCAAAAGTAGGGACTTGTGCTAACAGAAAAGATGTGCCTCATTAACTTTAATCAAACACCATGGGAACAAAAACAAGTATGTACATGAATGGGTTGACTTTTTCCCCCTCAGAGATCAAATTACATTTAATTCTTCCAAAAAGCAGTAAAGCAAAGGAAACTCATTTTAAAATACAATTAATCATAGGCCAGCTTCTTTGGAATTATAATGGTTTTTCTTGTCATGGAGTATCTTTCGTAATGACCTTGCATTTCAGGTACAGACTACACCAGAGGATTTCCTAGAAAACATTAGACAACCCAACCAATTAGGTGGAAAATTTCCATTTTTTGTCAAAGTGAAAAATCTGACTTTTATTACATGTAGAATATCTAGAAACATCAAAATAGTGTAAAAGAACTTCAACGCCTGCCCCCCCAAAAAACCCCATAAAAACAAGGTAACTGATAGGCTATCAGTCCTGCGAGGGAATGAAAAAAAAATACACACACACACACACACACACACACACACATTATATGAATACACATAGACAGATAGATACATATATATCACTAGGCAATTTCTCAGTAACACATAGGGTTTTGGTGGCCATGAAATCTCTTCACTTATTTCAGAGTTTCAAAAATCAACCTCATTCTAAAATAACCGAGTCATAACTTTGAAACTGCCAGGAGTACTTGCTTGTTAACTAGTGAGTTGAATGCTGGCCCCCAAAGATATGCCTGTGTCCACATTTCCAGAACCTGTGAACATGACCTTAATTTGAAGAACAGTCTTTGGAGGTATCATTAAATTAAGAATCCTAGGGGCTGGGGTTGTGGCTCAGTGGTAGAGTGCTCGCCTAGCATGTATGAGGCACTGGGTTCAATCCTCAGCACCATATAAAAATAAAGACAATAAATATATATTAAAATATATATATTTTAAAAAATTAAGAATCTTGAGATAAGATCATCCAGGTTATCTGTGTCTACCCTAAATCCAGTGAAAAATGTCCTTATAAAAAACACCTCACCAGGCGCGGTGGCACACACCAGTAATCCCAGTGATTTGGGAGGTAAGGCAAGAGAATGCAATCTGAGCTCATCTTGGGCAACTTAACAAGATCCTGTTTCAAAAATAAAAGGGTTGAGGGTATAGCTCAGTGGTAGAGTACCCCTGGGTTAAATCCCCAGTACCAACAAAAGACACACACACACACACACACACACACACACACACACACAGTGGGGGGGGAATTTAAAAAAAAACAATAAAAAAAATAGAAACACAGAAAAGGAATTGTTGATGTGACTACAGAGGCAGAGATTGGAGTGATGTAGCCAATAGTCAAGAAATGTTGGCAACAACTAGGAACTATAAGAAGCAAAGATCACATTCTCCTCCAGTGTCCCTGGAGGGAATGTGGCCCTGCCAACATCTTGATTTTAGTCTTTTGGCCTCTAGAACTAAGAGTATATAAATTTCCATTGTTTTAAGCCACAGTTTGTAGTTATTTGTTATGGTTTCCCCAGGAAACAGATAACAACCCATCCAGATTATGAAGCCAGGAGACATAAAGAAGAATTATTCAAAAGATCCAGATCACTGACACCGGACTATAATGTGGCTGGCATCCAAACTCCACATATCCTGCAGGAACAGGCTTCATGTAAAGATTCTGACATAGTGTAACACACTCCCTCCCTGAGAATACACTCCAAGGAGAAGACCTTTCTTCAATACCTATCACATGCCACACACTCTGCCATGTGTTCCCTCTACATTATCTGTGTGAGACTGTGTCACCTATATTCAATGTTCCACATCTACCCGCGTTTCATCACCTATATTCAATGTTCCACATCTACCCGCCTTTCAGATAAAAACTGTTCCATCAAACAGAGCCCTGAAGTGAAGATAAGGAACAGGCAATGAGCATACAGCCCAAGTGAAAATGAAACCAGAGCTTTAGGGATTGTTTATTATAGCAGCTCAACATGTCCTGTCCTGACTAACGGACTCTCATATTGAGCTTCTTTCACTGACCTCATGAAGTAAATAAAAATCCTTTTAATTTTAGGGGGAAAAAAACACTGAAACTCAGAGAAATTAATTACTTTATCTAAAGACAGACAGCTATTAAAAGATGGAACTAGAACTGAACATCTTGAACTTTTAAGTTGAGATGATATACAAAAATCATGTTTCAGAATATTAATCTACATAGAACGTGGAATACCTTAAAAGAGAGGAGGTGGACACATAGGGGGTTATGAAGTAGGGAGATTTACAAAAGAACCAGGTATACTCCCCAGGCTGTCACCCAGAAACCTAGAGGGGGCAAGGCATAAGCTTGGCATAGTACCACATGCCTGAGGTCCCAGCTGCTCTGGAGGCTGAGATGGGAAGATGCTTGACACTGAGAGTCTTCATCTACTATGGGCAAAGTAGTGAGACCCCGTCTCAAAAACAACAGCAACAACAAAGGGTGAGGCATAGACTTGGGCCAGACTGAACTACAAAACAGGAAGAGAAGAATGAAAACAGATTCTGCCTAGGAAATTATCAGAAGGTTCTATAGGCAAACAGACCTGCTTAGAATTGTGCTTGTTAAAGGGGATAATTTCAGCACATCCCTCTTTGGAATGAAATGAAACATGGCAGGTAAAGTGCTTACATGGGGCCGGCCCATGGAGGAGCCCGTTAATTACTAGTTGCAGCAGTTATTCTTTCTAGATTTACCTCAGCCATGAGTTCTGGATCTTCGTTTTTGAGAATGAATTCAGAATGCCAGTGGATCACTTGTCTAGAAATTGTTCACAATGTATTAGGAGACTTGAGCACTTTCACAGAGCAATGCTTTATACAGGTGGTTTTAAAAAGTGAAAATCTTTTCAAAGATCTTTTTAAAACCATACCCATGTTTTTTGAAAGAGTAATTCTTTAGGGACTTCAAATCTTATCATCTTCATGGGGTGAAAGAGTGGGCAGGAAACAAAACAGAAACAAGACAGTTGCATGTTTTTCTTAGCACAGGAAGAAAGGAAGAAAAACACTTTGTGAAGCATTTTTACATATCCTCACCATCACACATTTAATCCTTACCCCGAATCTGGAAGAGTATGATGTTTCTTAACTCATATCTTTTTTTGTAAATTATGTAAGTGATAATCTATTTGTCAAGAGCCTGATATTATCAACAAAGTAGAGCGGGCAATAAGGCATAGTCCCTTGAAGCCTTTTGTCTGGTGCAGCGAGATACCATCGAAAGTAGTAAACAGCATGTCATTTCAGCTTGGGATGCATTATCTGATGGGAAATGAATGATGTCATAATTGGGAAGAAGATGGTACAGATAGGAAAGAGGAGGAAGGTCTGGAGGGTGGAGTGGACATAATGGTGCAGAAAGCAGGGTGTGGCTGTGCGTTAGGGTGGTGACAGGAATGAGGGAGAGACTTCCTGAAGAGAACTGACTCATTCAAAGGTCCTGAGGTGTGAAAGACTCATAAAGCTGGGGGTCTCCCACCCTGAGGCGCGGAGCTGGTATTGTTGAAGACAGGGGAAAGGGCTGAGGAGGCTGAGAAGCCCAGATCCCACGGGACCTTGGGAATCTGTACATAAAATAAAAATTCTAAGTGAATACTGATTGAAGACGTTTGAGCAGGGAGCAATCCAGGACACTCCGGATGCTGTGGGGAGAACAGAGCCAGAGGGAAGTGGACAGGAGAGCAAGACAGGAGGCCTCTCAGATGAGAACTGTGGTCCTCCTGGGGACTTCAATGGTAGCTTGGAAACAGAAGGTGACAGGGGAGAAGGAGAGGAGTGGGTGAACTCCAACTGTATGTAAGAAGCTGATATGGCTAGACTGATGGAGAGGCTGAATGAAGGAGTTGAAAAATCAAGAACGGGGGGGGGGGGGGATCCCTCAATTAGCAAGAAATATATGTGGTATTCGCGTCTGCATCCCAAGAGGTGACTTGGTGGCCCAGGCCTATAAAAGGCCATAATAAATGATGAACCTCACTAGATTGGATGTGTTCCTATGAATCCTGGAGACATTTCTCAATCCTCACCCAACTTCTTGTCACGACAATTTCCTTTTGTTTGATTTATCCCACAAACAAGCACCTCAGGCATCATTTCTGGGTGTATTTAATGGCCACACTGTTCTCTGAACTGGACAGACTCTGCCTGGGGCATTAAATACCACACAGTCAGAGGGACTTCAATGAAACAGTGGCTGGAGAGAGGCCACTGAAAGATTAATAATTTGAATATTATGTTATATGGTAACTAACCCCAAATGTTTAAAGGGCTGTTGTGCAGTAGCCCTTAGGGTGAGCCTATTTCTGACCAACCCAGGGTATTCAAGTCCTGCCACTCACAGACTCAGCTCTGTGCATTCCCTACACCAGTCAGGACCTGGCCTGGCTCCTATTCTAGTTGTAATCGAGGCCCATGAGCTCCCTGTAATTTTGAAGACAGGGTGTCCTCATATATCTCTCACTGTGAGAGCCAGACTGCTTACCTAACCTAATCCCTGAATTCCATCTGGGTGGCTGGGGTTCTAATCCCAGAGCTATTTTTTGCAAGAGTCTTGGCCAACATCTTGCCCACAGTTTATGAGAGAACCCGAGACAGAACCACCCAGCAAAATTGCTCCAAAATTCCTGATTTGTGGAATCCATGAGATAATAAATGTTGTTTTAAGCCACTAAATATTAGAATCATTTGGGTTTTTTTTATTTTTTATTTTTGGTGGTCCTGGAGGTTGAACCCAGCGGTACTCTGCCCCTGAGATATATCCTCTGTCCTTTTTATTTTGAAACTCACGGACTCACTGAGTTGACACGTTTGGTCTGGAACTTGGGATCCTCCTGCCTCAGCCACCCACGTAGCTTGGATTACGGGTATGCACCAGTGCCCCCAGCTAGAGTAATTTGTTACACAGCAAAAATAACTGATACAGATTTTGGTACCCAGATACTTGGTACCAAGATGGTATAGAACAAGTAACTGTTTTTGAGGAAATTTGGGGAGCCTGGAAATAATTGGAGAAGCACTAGTATCCTTTAAAGAGATTGTGGTAAAGGATCAAAAGAATTAAGTTTCTCAGACACTGAAGGAAGGGAATCTTTAGCATGTAATGGAAGAAAGCTTAGCAACACCATCACCTGCAGTAATGTGAAAAGTAGAAATTGTACCTCTTTAACTGAGTGATCTAGTTAAGGAGGTTTCCAGCAGGTGTGTGGAAGATGGTTTCTTTGCTATATAGTACAATGTTACAGTAGAAGGAAAAAAAATAAAGGACTATTAAACACAAAGAAGCCAGTACTTGATGCTTTTAAAAAATTCTCAGTCTCCCAAGATGGCAAAACGATACTAAAAATTTTAAAATAGCTTCTAAGCAAAGATAAAATCCAGGACACTGTCAGGAAAGCTTGGTCTAAAGGTAAAGCCAAAGGTATGACTCTAAAATCCTTTTCTAGGATTTCAGAAGTATCAAACACGTATTTCATGTTCTGTTCTGTCAGGCAAAAGGTCTTTAAGGGTGGGTCTCCCAAATCCGATTAATCAAATAATAGGACTTCTAAGAAGTTAACTATGCATCTCGGCAGAAGCTCAAGATAGAGGAGAGTTTATTTCCAAGTGATTTGTGAGCATGACATCCATCAAGTGGAGTGAACCCCAATACACTAGCAATGTTTTTAAGATAACTGTGATGACAGAAATATCACTTGGACTGAAAGGAACAGAGCCAGCCTAAAATGAGGTTTGGATCCTCAAACTTCTAGAAATATGAATCAGGCTGAAAAAACTGTTTCAGCTGCAAAAAGGGGCTCTTTTATGGATAAGCAGGGATGCCTATAAAGGTAGAATTAGGGCCTCAAAGAACAGAGCTAGAGCTATGGAGAATTATTCCCACATTATGAGTCCCAATATGCTTCTAATGTTTCCCAAGTGTGATTTACAATTGTTACAGGCCTTTTTGGACACAAGTGTCTATTTTGGTTATCGTAAGCCTATCTTACCATGTGTGTTGGGTGTGAGGAGAAGATACCTTTTACTTTAGTCCACAGATCTTTGGATCAAGAACTGTACTAAAGGGACCTACATCAAACAACCTCACAGACTCCTGATTTAGACGATGACCCTGTAAATTAAGCTGCTATATAATAGGAAGTCACTTTGGGGGAACCTAGAGAAAGGGGTACATATATTTTACATGTGTACAAAATTTTAGTCTGACAGTAAAGACAAGGCTTCTTGGAGATGATTTAATTATATGAATGACTTAGTTGTAGAATGAAGATTTACTAATAGACTATATTAGTGACAGTTCCCCATGCCCCTTTGCCTCCTTGGAATGACATGGAGCCAGGTAGAGCCCGTACATGTAGAATATGGTGGTTAAAAAAAAAAAAAAAAATCCAGATTTTTTTTTTTTTTTTTTGGTACATTTTAGCTTCCTGGGTACTGAAGAGGTAGAACCTAACACCCTTGCCCTTGAGTGTGGGCTGCACGTAATGACTTGCTTCTAATAAACAGAACGAAGACACATGGTATTTATTAGGAGACAGTGTGTATATGCTCATGTTTTGCATGGTCAGAACTTTTGAGCAACAGAAATTGACATGCTATGAAGATAGAGAATCTCCTGCCCCCACGATTTGTTCTTTACATTCTAAAAGAGATTAAGCTCACTTTAATTGGTGAAACCATTTATCCTATTCAAAGGATAATAAAAACCTTTTTTTCATCTTCTCTGGAGCCAAATTATCACATTGCTAGGTAGAGTCCTTCATCTTTTTCCCCAAGAGAAGATTAGTTTATATTCCAGGTCCTCTCTCCCTTTCTCCATGTCAGGTGGATTAGAATGTTCCCATAGAAGCTGTGAAGTCAGTAATTTCTGAATTCTCCTCTAGAATAGACCCTCTTCTTTACATGTCCGGGCTCTGCCTGGCTCTCACCATGTCATTCCAAGGGGGCAAAGGGGCATGGGGAACTGTCACTAAGATAGTCTATAACTAAATCATTCTGTAACTAAATCATTCATATAATTAAATCATCACCAAGAATCCTTGTATTTACTGTTAAATTAAAGTGGACATAAAAAACTTATTAATAGATCTGTGGATACAGGTGAGTGGTATATTCCTGTTTACCTGCACAAGGCACTAGGTTTGATCCCAGCATCACAGAACAAAAACAAAAGCATACATAAAACCTCCAACTTATTACTGAGTTCAGAGATTAGGTCATAAAAGGCACTGTGTCCTGTCTTCCCCCACCACTCACACCAGGTTAGCTGTCATGCTAAAGATGCACTGTGGTGGGGTCTTTAAGGTGACAAAGAACTGACTGCTCTGACCCAGGCTAGTGGGCAGTTGACACCTACTTCCATCAGTCATGTGAGGGAGCTAAGAAGTGGATCTGTACCCCAAGTCAAGCCTTCAGATGATTGTACTCCTGGTTGACATTTTGATTAAACCTTATGAAAAACCCTGACCCAGAACCACCTGTTAAATTGCTTCTGAATTTCTGGTCTACAGAAACTGTGAGATAATAAATGTTTGTTTTTATAAGCTACAAAGTTTTGGAGTAATTTATTAAATAGCTAAAACAATTAGCCAGAGTTGGTTTCTATTGCTTGTAACTAAAGAATCCTGACTAACACAGTATATAAGATACTTGATACAGAACCTGGCAAGTACTCAATACATGGTAGTAGTAGTAATTACTTTGATCTTATTAAGAAATTAAATCTACTTATTCTGTATCAGTGCAGGGCAGACCTAGAATTAATAGGAAGAAATTTTTGAGAAGTAGAATTCAATTCAATGAAAGAAAAAAAATTAATGATTAGAACTGGAAACGAAGCAGTTTTCCTAGCCAATTAATGAGCTCTCCCTGCTTGGAAGGATTCCAGCAGAGGAGGGAATTATGGATGCTGTAGAATAAATTCTTGCATTGAAAGTGAAAAACCTCTGAGTGCACACACCCCCTCCCCAGCTTTGAGATTACGTCACTCTCCAATTCAACATGGCTTCAGGCTGCTTATTAAGTGCTATTGTATCCAACCTCTCCCATTTCTTGGGGCAACCAGCCCAAAGAATGACATCAGCTGAGAAGGTCATTGAGAGAAGGGAAATAAAACAGGAGGATTTGTGAGAAATAGAGCAGGGCAGCAAGCCAGAATCTAACTTCTACGTTAAATGAGAGGTTCTGAGATAGAAGGCTTCCATTAAGTAGCAACATACACAACAATCTTCAGGTAAAGGGAAGCAATGAAACTGACCATATAATAAATTAAGAAGAAATTTCCAGAGAAATCAGGAAGGAAAAAATCCTTGAAACAGGCCAGAGTTTTGGCAAGACAATCCTTCCTGATGCACGGGAAGGGCAGCCAGGAATCTTACAATGGTACAGTCAGGCAAGGACTAAAGCATGAGCCAGAAGCTTGGCGGGTGCTACAGTCAAACATATCAGAATTCTACAGAGGTTAGACAAATGCAGATGGCAAGATTTCATGAGTGCAGCAATTACAGCTGGGAACAGATCAACCCATATTTGGGGAACCCTGAGAGCAAACTTGACTTCCTTGGAAAATACAAAGGTGCTGACTGCCAGGAGAGCTCTATCAAAAATCAGAGGACTACAGCAAAGCAGAGCCAATAGCCAGACCTGGAGCATACCCGAACGCCAAGTTCAGTGTTCAGTTACCAGGATAGGAAGGGTCTAATACGTAATCCACAAAAAGAAAGAGAAGTCATTATTATGTGGACCTGAAGGATAGAACGCCAGTGGAAATGGAGTGGGTTTAAAGGGCTGAGGTGTCCAACTAACCAGCCTGGTCCGCGTTTGCCTTCCCTGAGCTCCCCCAGAGGGTGCTTTTTATCATTCTTTAGGAAGCCAAATCCTCTTTCAAGGAAAAGGTTTTGAGACTCCGGTTATGATTGTAGGATGAGTGTTTAGGATTGATGTAATTTTTGGAGTGGCTTGATGTTGAAGACCTAGAAGGTTCTAAATAATGTCCTTGCAGCAAGACATCAGAAGCCTCAGGACCCATTGGTGGTTTCCCCAATGTCCTGTCCTGAGGCTGTGTGATGAAGCTGAGAAAAGTTAAGGTGGCCAGTCAAGATCTGCCCAGCATGGACCCAGATCTCCAAGCTGGGGTGGAAGTCACATTTTTAGCCTTCTCTGATCATCTCTGCTGATGACAACTTCACTGCTTACTCTGGGATGTAAGTTATTCAGATGATGAGAAGGGGCCAAACTGAGGGGGAAGTTAGAAAAAGATATGTAAATGTGGAGAAGAGGCTTAACTTATAAAATTGTTGTGAGTATTGACCTTTCTGAATTTGTGCTATCACATGTCTTCTCTGACAGTCTCCATAGTCTATGTCACGAATCCACCTACTGACAAATTGTATATCTTGCATCTCTGCCATTATGGAGTCAATTCAATCTTCTAAGAGTTTGCTGGCCAGGATGTATCCATCTTCTGTCTCCTGCCAAGAAGACCATGAATACCACAAGGGAAGGTCCTTAGTAGTATTAATAGAAAGATCCAGAACAAAAGAGACCAAAGACTCTCAGTACCCTCAAAAAAAAAAAAAAAGCAATTTCAAAAAGAAGAAATTGTTCTATGTTTCAAGGAAACACTTCCTTGAGTCCTGCAGGTTATGGAATCCCACGGTTTAGGGTGGAATCCTATTTTTACATTCTTCATTATGAGACTCAAGCAAGTGGCATAACTTTGAATTTCAGTCACCTAACCTATAAAACAAGAAAATGTATTGCTTCTAAGGCTATAATGAGGATTAAATGAATTAAAAGTCAAGCACCTACCACAGTGCTTTACAAACAGGAGATGCTTTTTAACCAAAAGCTATTATTATTGTGATATAAGGGAAACTCATGCAAGCTCATGAATAGGAAGGGACAACCCCTGCCATCTATCTCCTACAGCAGGAAGACAGGCACTGACTCATCCCTGCAGGTCCTATGGATTGCTGGGTTGAAGAGCAGATAGCAGCAATTTAAAAATGGACACTCAAAGAACATTTTCTCCCACTCTCCATTCTCTTTGCTTAAGGCTTTTTACAATGTCTGCCTTCCTAGTATCCTGATGAAAAAAAATAAGTAAATAATATTCTGGCTTATAATTATGTGGAGAACAATAATTTGCTATTTCAAGGGCAATCCAATGATTGTGGATCTCTATATAGGAACTATTGCTAAAAGTCAGCTCTTTGCTATGGTAACCGTTTTGCAAAATAGATCAGCCAACAGTCCTGACTTTGATTTGCTGATATAAATTGAAGTTAATTTCATTCATTCAAGAAATATTGATGAGTACTTTCTTTTTTTTAAAAAAGATGGACACAATATTTTTATTTACTTTACTTATTTATTTTTTATGTGGGGCTGAGGATTGAACCAATACCTCACAAGGGAGAGGAAAGCACTCTACCACTGAGTTATAACCCCAGCCCCTGATAGTCCTCCATTATGTGCAGGGGACACATTCCAAGCCCCCCCGCCAAATTGCCTGAAACCACATAGTACTGAATCCTGTATATGCTATGCTTTTTCTTATACACACATACCTATGATTTAATTTATAAATCAGTTTAATTTATAAGTCAGAGTAAAGATGAACAGCAATAATTAGTAATAAGATAGAATCATTACAATAATATTGTCTGATCCATAGCCCGTTTGTGCCAGGACAATGGGATAGGTTGCAGACAGGTCAAAGAAAATGCCCAGAGACAGCACGGGAGACATGGTGTATTGGGGAATGCTTACAAGAGATCATAGATTGCTCCAAGAAGGATTCAGTGGTGACAAACTGACAGCATCTCCGGCCTTCACAGTGCCTGCTCTCCTTCACAGGAGTTTTATCCAGAGGTGGCCAGCTAGGTGAGTGACATGTATCCTTTCCGCAGTGCCCTCAGTTCTGCACCCATCCCCACTCACAGAGGGGTTTATACGTTAGGCTGCAGAAGCAGGGATGTCATCAGCATTAGCTTGCTTGTATGAGCAGCATCCCCAGGAGCGACTGTCCTTGTGCACATACAATATCTACGGATAACCCAGTGCCCAGCCAAAGTCTCAAGGAGATCTCTATTCAGAATTTGCAACCTGTCTTAGGTGCCCTACCTTGAAAATTTCAAGGCATCTCAGCATCCCTGAAATCCAGTCTTTTATAATTTCTCTACCCAGGAAGCCACTACATTCTACAGACTCTCTTTTCCTGTGTCCTTATTTGCAATATGTCCCAGTTTGTTTGGTTTTTTTCCTCTTATATTGAATTTCTCTCAGGGATGACTGGGAAGATCACCTTGTCTATTTTCCTTCTTTCAAGGATTATACCCATCTATGACCTGTTGCACACCACCTACAAACCATTTCTTCCTATATTTTGTCCATAAGTTGCAAGGAAGGCTGTCGCGAGTCGTCCCTGGGCTATGTTATACATCATAGCCTAGTGAGGGGATAAGTCTGGCATTGGGAACCTCCCGTGGCACCCCCACAGGGATTGACCTCCTGATACAGGTGAACTTCCCCCTTCAAGCTCTGCCAAAGATCCCACACAGCACCTGAGAAGGGTGGAATCAACCACCTGCTGTCAATTGTCAATCAACCTGCTGACTGCAGTACATCAGGAAGCAAGACTCCGCCCTTGAAACCTTATCCCTTCCTTTGATGTACTCCCTGAAGTAAACCACCAGAGCCATCTTTTCTTTATCTAGTTCCAGCAACCATGTGGACTAGATCTGTCAGGGGCTTCACTTTTGTAAATATATTTCTGGCTATTTGTGTTTTGTTATTCACTAATTATTAAGTTTTAGGGTGGCTTACATCCTCCTGGGCAAGAAGAAGGACCCCCCAGTGAGATGCTGGCTGTCACCCCCATTAGAAGGCAAATCTGATAACCATCTTCCTATCATGGCTGTAATTGGAAGTTGTAGCTAATGTTTTTGCTTCAAGACCCTAGGAATTTTCCAAGTTCTTAAGGGAGGAGAAACCCAAATGGTTAGATTCCAACATTTCAACACTGGAAGGCCTTTGAGAACAACAATCAGCATACAAAGAAGATGCCTGAACCACTTTTGCATAAAAAGTCAAGAAAATAGCTGAATCTGTTTGAAAGAGTGGGAGAATGTTTGTTGATAGAAAATCCAGAGGAGGCAAAGCCTTTTTGAGCCCCTTCAGCCTACAGTGAGGCGTGGCTACCCAACACCTGTGTTTCATCAGCATTGAGGGCTGGAGTTTGAAGTGAAATTTCAATTAAAGAAAATAAAGCAGTGCAATCTTTCTTATATACAGAATTTGGCAAGTACATTTAAAATCCTCTCTAGAGGATCTCTTAAAGGCAATTAGTCAGGTGAGGTAGGTTCCCCCAAAACTTTGACTATGGCCATTTACCCTCAGGAGATGCTTAGCTATAATCTTCATTAGAAAATTAAGGGAATTATCAAAACTATAGATACCTAACCAAAGTGTTCCTGCAAACTCTTGAAAATCACACTAGCAGTGATTAAGAAGAAGGAATCTTGCCTGGCGTGGTGGTACACGCCTGTAATCCCAGAAACCTGGGAGGCTGAGGCAGGAGGATCATGAGTTCAGAGCCAGTCTCAGCAATTTAGAGAGACTCTGTCCCTAAATAAAATATAAAAATGGCTGGGGATATGGCTCAGTATTAAAGCACCCCTGAGTTCAATACCTGGTACCAAAAAAAAAAAAAAAGAGAGAGAGAGAGAAACTCCTCCCAATGACAAGGTATGAAACAAAAACCCTGAGTCACTCCTTCCCTAGCGCACCAGAGCAACGGAGAAGGTGAACTTGAGAATAACCTCCCTTCATAACATATGTTTATCCCTCTGCAACAATTATCCTGCTGGTAACTGCAATAAACTACATTCTGGAAACGATTAGCTGTGTATCCTTTTTATCATCTGTAAAAGGGAAATAATTTTCCTCATCTTTGAAGGAGGGAAAATGGTCTATTTGAAGGCATTCAGTCCTGATCACAAGTTATTGAGTTCCTGGAAGACAAAGAAATCCATGCTGGCTCAAGTCAGCAGGAAAAGGATTGTATTTTTAAAAGAATTAAGCAGCTGAAAGGCTCTAAAGGCAGCCCTGAGATGAAGGATTGGAGGCTGGAAGCCAGGAACAAAGCCCCCACCTGTGCTGCAGAGCTGCTTTGTGGAGTCATTGCAGCTGGGGACAGTCGCCACAGCTGGGCACCGTCAGTGGAATCTGCTAAGGCCTGGACACACCTGGATATAAATGCTTCATCATGAGTTGCCTTTCAGGAAAAGCCTTTAGGCATCTTGCTAACAATTCTCATGATTTGGAACCCGCTTTTCAAGAATGGGCATGAGCAGAAGGTAAAACATCAGATCAAAGGATGTCACAAGCTCCAAATATCCTGAACAGAATATAACCCCACCCCAGACATGAGCTTCTCTCTTATCATTCAGCCAACAGGCAGCTTTCCTCCTCTTCTCCCTATAAATTCTCCCACTCCCAATGAATCAGAAAGAGATTTGAGCTTATAGCTCCTGGCTTCCTTGCTGTTCAGCCCTGCTATAAAGCTTTTTCTTATTACAAAAACCTGGTGCCATACTACTGGTTTTTATGCATGGGGGGCAGTGGGCTCTTGCTTGATGACATCAGCACTGCTCCAACATACAGCACATCTCTCCTTCATCCTTGCTGGAGGGACAAGCAGAGCTTGCCTCCTGCCATCCCCAGTGTAGAGGACTGTGTTAGTCGGCTAGGCTGCTGCGAAAAATTTCCCGAGATAAACAACCTAAAAGGAGAAAATACTTCCTTTGGCTCACAGTTTCAGAGGTTTCGGTCCACGGTCACTTGGGCCTGTGACTTTGGTCGCATGATTTAGCTGAGCATCGTGGTGGGCAGTGTGTGGTAGAGCAAAGCCGCTCACATCATGGCGGTCAGGAAGCAAGAGCCAGAGAAAGGAAGGGGCCAGGGTTCTAATATCGCCTTCAAGGGCACACCCCTCCACCCACACCCAACTTCCTTCCAACTAGACCCACCTCCATCAGCTGGGGAGAAAGCCTTCAACACACGGCCTGGGGGGGACACTTATGGTCCAAACCATAGCAAAGAGAGAAAAAATAATTCCCCCCACTCCCTTCTGAGTTCTTAGTTGGTCCCTATAACAAAAGATAGACTAAGAAAGGAAAATCAAACAGAGGTTTAATAACATGCCTATCTCACATGTAGATAGAAGACAGGGAACAACTCAAAGATTTTGAGTAAATCTCAAAGCAGTGGCTTTGAATTCTGGCTTAATACCATGTTCCCTAAAACCAAGAAATAAAGGTATGAGGAAAGCCCAGTTTGGGGGCAGGTGATCAGGAAAAGTGCCTTAAATAAGGGTAAGTCTGGAACAGATTTAAGTTGTTGCCTTCTCCATTGATGTGAATTTCTAGGGACTGGGAGCCATCCTTCTCCTCCCAAGTAGAGGGAGGAGACACCTTTGCAAATGGAGATTTCCTTCATAGATGCAAATTTCTCCTCTGGAAGGATCACTTCTGTTCTGTTTCCAGAGCTTCTCTTGTGTCTGCTGTTTCACAGAATAATCAGCTCAAAATAATATTTATGCCAAAAAGGCATATTTGGAGTGGCATATTCTGGTCTCCTGTAGCCTTAATTTGGGTTGACATATCCTGTTCTCCCACTCCAACTTCCAAAAAAATTCAAAACAGATGTGTCTGGTTGGTGGACCTAGTTCCCATAGCTGCATTTTTGCTACACAGTAGGCTGGGAAAGTGAGGTTCTGGCTTCCATACTAAAGAGAACTGCATTCACAAAGCAGAAAAATCACTCCAGTACAAGGACAAACAAAAGAATGGATAAATAAAGGAAGGAAGGAAAAACCTTATTGGATCGACTCCCTCATTTTACAAGTTTCAGGAAACAAAGGCACAAATGGTGGAAGTGACTTAGCCCAAATCTACTCTTTCTCTAGACAAGGCCCTTTTCAACTTGCAGGGACAAAGAAACACCTTGGAAAGTCCTTTCTTCCATTTCCACAGAAGATGTCTCCAATTTCCCATGATATTCATTCTCCTGGAGTCCAGATTTGAATTCACAATCCTCCTCAGCTCAGCCCACGGAGAAGACACAGACACAATAGGTTCAAGTAATAAAAACTATTCTCCAACTCAGCACTGTATCAGTTGGATATTCCCTCAACAAATTCTTAAATGAATTAATGAATAGAATAAGGTCTATTGTAACTAACACCCTTGGAGTCCAGGAAGGATCTTTTAAGTAAGTTGTTAGATGATCTCTTTGAGAATGAATTATTATGCAGTTGTCTCTATTTCGTTTACTGACACAAATTCATAGTTTGCTTACAACCGTTAATAAATACCATGCTTCAATTCATTGTTTTCCTGTCACCAAAGGTAACCATCTTCCCATTCATTCTGGTGAAGATTTTCCTCTCTTTGCTATTTTCAAGTGTCAAAGTAGGTGGAATTAGAGTTTAGGGAGTGTTTTTTCCTGTCACGAGATGTGCTGGGGTGCAGAAAATGACACCGCAATGAGTGACACTTTGACATATGCAACTGGGGAAACAGTCTCAGATCTAAGGTCTCTCTGACCTTCTCCCTGATTTCTTTGGAAACTTCTTAAAAAAAACACACACACTCACAAATGTTTTACCTCCTCCCTAGGAATCTCATCAAAAAATAACCAGGAAGATTAACCACTGGAAAAGAGAAGAGACAGTGGTGATGACCCTGCCCAGGCACATTTCTGTGGGAAGCCCTGAGAGAGTACCTGGGAGATTTTATCTGCATAAGACACCCTTTGTTCTCAGCAAAGTCCTGCCCTTCACCTTGTGTAGCTTGTTGCTACCTCCCCAAGAGCTGAGAGAAAGTTTTCCCAGGAGCATTGTTTGCCCTTTGGGCCAATTTGTTTCTCCTAAAAATCATTCGTTACCCTTTAAAATTTCCTATAGCCCCCCTTCCTCGTTTCCCTGTCCCCTAGCAGGGGGTATTTAAGCTTCAATCATCCGACCTTTCCTTTAGTTCCATATTTTGTATGGGTCCTGTACCTCTGTATATTAAATAAACTTGTATGCATTTTTCTCTTGTTAATAGTCTATTTTCAGTTAACCAACAAATCTGCAAAGGGCAGAGAGGAAGTTCCCCTGTCCCTACAGAAGCCCTACCTGCAATGAAGCTGCTGGACCTCCTGTTGTTTCCCTTTGGAAATGGGTTGATGGTGAACCAGTCTCTGGATTCTACCACTGCTGAAATCCTCTTGGGTTAAACTATACTACATGCTCTACCAGTGAGCATCTAACCCAAAGATGACATAGGACTGTGCCTTGGTTGGGATATGGCTTGAGGATATCCCCTGAGGACCTTGGTGTGTGGCAATGTTAGAAGGTGGTTGTTTTAGTCAGCTTTTTCACCACTGAGACTAAAAGATCTGACCAGAACAATCACAGAGGAGGAACGATATATTTGGGGGCTCACGGTTCCAGAGGTTTCTGTCTATAGATAGTGGCTTCATCCCTCAGGGCTCCATGTGAGGCAGGAATAACATGGTGGCAGAGTGTGGCAGACAGAACCAGCTCACATGGTGATCAAGAAGCAGAGAAAGATTCCACTCTCCAGATTCAAAATATATACCCTTAGCCACATCCCCAATGAACTACTGCCTCCAGCCACACCCCACCTGCCTCCAGTTACCACTCAGTTAATCTCTATTAGGGAATTAATTCACTGACTGGGTTAAGACTCTTACAATCCAATCATTTCTCCTTTGAACCTTCTTGCATTGTCTCACATGTGAGCTTTTGGGGGACACCTCACATCTAAACCATAACATTCTGCCCCTGGCTCCCAAAAGCTCACACTCATCTGGCAGTGCAAAATATATTTAGTCCATTCCCAAGAGTCTCCATAGTTTCAACAGTTCTGAGACTTGGCCAAAGTTCAAGTCCAAAGTCTACTCTGAGGCTCATGGCAATCTTGCACTGTGAGCTCCTGTAAAATTAAAAGCAACTTACAAATATTCAATATATAATGGCACAGAGCAAACATTTCCATTCACAAAATTAGGGGCATAGAAAGAAGGGATAGGACCAAAGCAAGTCCAAAGTCCAGCTGAGCAAACAAGTCCTGTAGCTTCATGTCGAGTATCTGGGGCACATGTCATTGGATGTGCTCTCCAAAGGGCGTGTGTAGCTCTGCCCCTGTGGCCCTGTTTGTTGCAGCCCAAGTGACATTCTGTTGGCTGGTCTCTGTCGATTCCTGCAGCTTTCCTAGGGCGATGTTCCATGTTACTGGCATTTATTAATCTCAGGTGTATCCACTGCAGCTTCAGCTTCCTCCTCACATCTCCACACTTGGAATTCTCAGGGGGTGTCTGTGTTGTGGGAATCAGGCAAGAAGCCACAACAGCACTCAAAGAGTGGGAAAAACCAAACTTTCTATTATGTGGGCAGGTCTAGAGGAGATCTGCGCTCCAGATTCTGAGCACCCCTTATCAGTTCATAACATATTTATAGGCTATCTAGTGTCAAAAATTTTCTAGTCTAAAATGATACATGGTCATGTACAAGGTTTAAAAAAACGTTATTTTTTTGTGTGTAAGAGTTTTTCAGGTGGGAAACAAAGTGTGTTTACAAAAGCAGAGTGTGGTAGGGAGACTAGCTGCTCTGGCAAGGCCTTCACTAGGAGCCTCACAGGAACGTTTACACTTCAAAGGAAAGTAGTTAGATCCCAGGGAAAGTCCTTTATAATCCAAAAGGTAGGAATGAATGGTGCTAATTAGGTTCCTTGTAAAACAGCTGGCTGGAAAGGGGAGGGAAAGGGAACTCTCCCTTTCCCAGGCACTAATTTTCATGGACAGTGTCCTTAGTTTATTTTGTATCCAGACCTGGGTTAGTTACCCATTACACATGCAGGGACTCTGACCCTGCCTCACTTTGCCTGGCCTCCCAGGCCTTCCTTGAAAATGTTGGTGGAAGACTCCAGGAACCGCTAACTCCAGCATTGTGCATTCCTGCAGACCCAGCACCATGTGGTTGACATGGTTGACGTCAAGGTCTGCTGCCATCTAGAGCAGTAGCAAAACCCCCAGGGACCCTTGTCACAGCAGCCTCAGAGTGCCTGAGTAGTTGAGCATGTTGAAAAAACTTCCTAGGCCCCGTTGTGAAAGAAGGATCCCCATTGGACTCTTCTCAAGAGAAGTTTTACCTTTACTTCCTTGATCTTGAGATGAGTGTGGTCTTGCCAACTCCTGAGATATCCTCAAGCTACCTTTCTTTCCTTCTCCTTCTCCTTCTCCTAATATTTATTTTTTAGTTGGTGCTGACTAAAACATAAATTGGTACCAGGAGTAGGGTTGTTGCTGTTACTAACCTGACCATGTGGTTCAGAACCTATTGAAGCTTTTTGGAATTGGTGAGAGGAATTTTGAGATAAAAATAACCCCTTTGTTTTATGAAAATACCTTTATTTATTTATTTATTTATGTGGTACCTAGGATGGAACCCAGGGCCTCCCATGAGCTAGGCAAGCACTCTACCCTGAGCTACAACCCAGCCCTCAAGTCATCATTCTTATGGTCTCTGGGCAAAGTCTTTAGTATTTCTTTAGTGGTGATAACTTCTTTAACAACAGCAACTTCCTTAGGCCCAGTTTTACTCCTACCTTTCAAGTCCAAGTTTTTGAAATCTTTCTGCTCTGCTTTCTGTTCCTGAGTATCACAATAAATATGGCTAAAAGTGGCTACCAATATCCATGCCACCTCCTGAATGCTCTGCTGCCTAGAAATTTCTTCCACCAGATTAAGAAGCCTATCACTTTTAAAATCAGCTTCACAGAAAGTCTCAGGACAGGGGCAAAATGCAGACAAAAATCAGCTTCACAGAAAGTCTCAGGACAGGGGCAAAATGCAGACAACTTCTCAGCCAGAACATAACAAAAATGGTCTTTACTCCAATTACTAATAGCATCCTCCTTTTCCTCTAAACCCTTTTGAGCCCTGCCTTTACTGTCCACAGTCCTATTGCATTCTGGTCTTCTGCACACCCACCAGAATCGGCCATTAAGCTCCACTTACAACAACCTAAAGCATTTCCAGCTTGCACTGATAAACATCTCGAAATTCCTCCCACTAAATCCAAAAAGCTCCAATGGGTTCTGAACCACATAGTCAGGTTTGTAACTGCATCAACCCTACTCCTGGTACCAATTTATGTTTTAGCTTTTTCACTTGATGACTAAAAGATCTGGCCAGAACAACTGTAGAGGAAGAACAATTTATTTGGGGGTTCACAGTTCCACTGGTCTCTGTCCATAGATAGTAGCTTCATCCCTCAGGGCTACATGTGAGGCAGGAATAACATGGCAGAAGAGTGTGGCAGAGTGTAGCAGCTCACCTGATGATCAGAAAGCAGAGAGAGAGACACTCCACTCTCCAGAAACAAACATACAGTGGTGGAACCTTTAAGAGGAGGAGATTAGTGCAATATAAACAGGTCATTAGAGATGCTGCCCTCAGAAGAAATTAGCATAGTTCTCATGGGACTCCAGTTAGCTCCCACAGTAGATTGTTATAAAAGAGCAAGACCACCCCTCCCTTCCCTCTGGCTTCCTGTTCCACCTCATGGTTTCTTCTTTGAGCACATACTTCCACCATGATGCATCTGCCATGGTGTAATGCAGCTAAAGAGGCCCTTACCAGAGGTCAAACAGATGTGGCACCTGATCTTAGACTTTCAACCTGCAAAAATGTGAGCTAAATAAACTCTTCATACATTATCCATTATTTGGTATTTTCTATAGTAATGGAAAATGGATCAACACAGACTGGTTTCCTGCTTAGATAATCCAGTAAGTATAATTAAACTGTATAAAGTGGTCTGAATTTCTTTTTAAATTAAGTTTTGCTTTTGGATGTAAGCGACAGAAACTTCAACTCAAACTGGCTTAAGAAAAAAATAAGGAAGGACCTAGGTATTGTGGTGAACTACTGTAATCCCAGCTACTCAGGAAGCTGAGGAAGGAGGATCACAAATTTGAGCCCAATCTAGTGAGACTCTGCCTTCAAATAAAATAAGGACTGGGAGCACCCCTGATTTCAATCCCCAGTACTGAAAACAAAACAGAAAACCCAAAGGCTCAGCTTAGGCTGGATGTGTGTGGCAGTTCCCGAGGTGGAAGGCCATATTAACCCATGTGCTATTTTCCTCTCTGTTAGGAAAATAAGGAATTAAATTGTCTCATTGATAAAAATGTTGAGGAGTAAATCTAGCTTCAGGTTGTTCAAGGTGTTTTAAAACATCATTTCTGTATTTCCAAATTCACACTCTCTTTGACTTGAATCTAGGGAAAGGGCACTTCCTGGCAGTTTCTAAGTAATGGCATTGCCTCCAGTTGGAGTGGCTTGGTTCATGTGAACATTTTAGAACTGAGTACTATGGATTGGTTGAGTCAGTTCTTTGATTGGCCATGTCTAGATTACATGTCCCTGCATCCGAGGTTGGAACTAATGCTCTTACATCTAAACACAGTGGATTTCTACTATAAGGGCACACTCAAACACTTTCTAGCAGAGAAGAGGTGTCACACTCAAAGGGACAATTGAAGAGAGTTTAATGAAGGAAACACACTCGTGGTAAGGGCAACATTAAGGAAACCAACAAGGACTGGAGCGTTTTCCAGGGCTAGGAAAATGAGATATCAGCTCTACCCCTAGGCTAAAGGTAAAAGAGAAGGGAGTTGTCACCAGAACTGGGTGGGTGGTATAGCCAAGGGCACAAGCCACCAGTCAGAGCTGTGATGATATATTAGAGGAACATAACCATTACCAAAGCAGTCCAGTAGGAAGTTTAGAAACTAAATTCTTCCACCCAACATCTAATCTCTTGCTAGTGCCTCTGGATCAGCTAAATCCAACCAGAAGCCAGAGGCCAAGGAGCCTGGATGACCCAGTCTGCAGAGGTCAGCTTCTTGGGACAGAGAGCAGAATGGAAAAGGGCTCTAGATTGGATCTGAGAATGCAATAGAGAACAATTAGCACATTTTATTCCTCTAAACTAAGGGTTGGAAGACTATGGCCCAAGGACTAAATGTGGCCCACCACCTGTTTCTATAAATAGTTTTATTGGAATACATTTGAACGAGCAAACACTTGTTTACTTATTATCCCTGGCTGCTTTGCACTACAACAGCACAGTTGCAACAGAAATCATGTGGCACACAAAATATAAAATATTTATTATCTGGCTCTTTATAAAAAAGGTTTACTCATCTCTGGCCTAGGCCAACATAAACACCATGACTGACAAATAGTGTTCAAATAAGTTTTTGCTGATTAAAAAAAAATGAATGATTGAAAGCATTGGTGACATTCACATTGTGAAAGAACTTGAGCTTCAACCTGTCGGAACCTGGGGATACAACCCCCCAAGCCAACTCCCTTTATGCTGGAGTTCCCTACGTGGGTTACTCCTTTCCTCTGTGGCTACCTTTACAGTTCAGTTTCCACTGTACCTCTGGATCTCTGCTGCAATCTTCCCCCATGGTTCGGCTGATAATAGTTATTTTCCTTGGCTGCTATGAGTATCATTATTGCCCCTGCCAAGGTCCAGGAATTTAGAAGAGGATGTGCTTCTAAAAAGATTACGCTGTCTTTTAGACTTCCAAATGTGAGCCTGCTCTTTCCATTTTCAAATCCTTTATTGGAGATAACTTAAGACATGAGTCCCAGAGGCTAAGGTGGGCATCACACAGCAGCATCAGGTAGCACATTAAAAACTTTCTTCCTTACCCCCAATAACTAGGGTACCAGTGTGGGATGCAGACAGCCAAATTCCTTCCTCCAAGGAGAAGTTTCTTGCCTACTCAGGTCATTCCACATAGAACCTGGGGACACTCTGCTTTGTTCACGATGTCCGCCCAGGTGTCTCAGCTTCACATTCCCATTCCTTTGTGCATGAATCATTCATTCAACATAATATCTTCCAGGAAGCCACTAATTTTACCTCTAATAGATGGCTAGTAGTCATCTTTAATATACCATCATTTTTGAGATGGGAAGCAGATTGGCCCCTACTTTGTGCCCTGACTATGACCCTTGCTCTAGATTTTGCTTAAAGCTATATTAAAACAGCCAGGCTCTGTTAGCAGCAGCACAAACACAGTATGACAACCAATTAACTTAAATCCAAAATAATCCAACACACTTAGCCATGTGAGTAGTCATCATTATCGCACTGTATGGTAACCAGGCATGGATGGTACACAAATACTCTAATTGCTGATTTTTATCCAACCCCAACAGGAGTCAGCAAGAAAAATAAGGGCAACAAGAAGAAGCTAAAAAATACATGCTCTAAGTCACTTCAAAGATTTCTGATAGGGGGGACTGGGAGTGTAGCCCAGTTCTAGTGCCCGTGCTTGGCAGGCACAAGCCCTGGCTGAGTCTGATCCCCAGCACCAAAAAGTAAATAAAAATAGACTTCTGGCCAGGCATGGTGGCGCAGGCCTGTAATCCCAGCAACTCTGGGTGTGTGTGGGATGGGTGGCGGAGGGTCAGGGATTGTGAGTTCAAAGCCAGCCTTAGCAATGGCAAGGCCCTAAGCAATTCAGTGAGATATAAAATAGAGCTGGGGATGTGGCTCAGTGGTCAAATGACTTCAATCTCCAGTACCCCCCCCCCCAAAAAAAAAAAAAAAAAAGACTTCTGATATTTAGAGATGGGGAGTTTCTGGAGAGAAGAGAACAATATAAGAAGGGAAGAAGTCAGAAGAGAGGCAGAGTAAGAAGGGAGACTGGGGCCCTGTCACCAATGTCCTCTAGGTTGCCTCTAGCCAAGAGCTGGTGAATTTACCAGATCTGGAAGGGCAGGAAAGGAGGAACCAGTCTCCCACCAAGAGATTTCTCAGGAGAGGGACAGACAGTGGACTGTGCAGAGGAAGTAGTTTACGTAAAATCCCGCATGAGCACAGTTCCACTGATTACCCAACTACCTCAAAATCTTGTGATATGGAAAAAAGTCCCTGATTATTAGCAGGTGGCCTCTACTTGCCCATCTTCTCTAGAAGAAGAACCCTATTTCAATTCCTCTGCTGAAAGCAATCAAATTCATGACCGGATTGTGAAAAGAGAAAGGGGCTTTACGAGTAGATTCCCCAGTTCACCAGTAAACGTGAGCACGCATGTGCACATGCATGCACGCACACACGCATGCATGCACACCCACCCCCCCCCCACACACACAAATACTTCCACCATTCCTCTCTTGTAAATCTTCAAGGACACAAATCCACTCATGTCAATCTTCTACCTACAAGATTCCCAAGGTTTCTCCTTCTTCCTAGACAAACGCAACATGGCTCACGAGGCACCATGTGATCTGCCTGATGCTTCCCTCACACCCCGGCCAGGCCTGCTTTCTGACCGAAACTCACTCCCTGCTGGGAACCAGACTCTCCCTTAGGGCCTTAACGCTTGTTGCTCCCCAGCTGTGCTTCATTGTTAACTTTGGCTTGTCCCTGGGTGTTTGTTCACCGAGGACTTCTTGTATGGCTGGGCCAGGTGAAGAGCCCCTTTAGGTGTCTCTCTCTCTGTATCCACGTCCTTGGTGGTGACGCTTGCTCGCTGCAGGTGAAGGTCGTTGCTTACATGGCTGTCTTTCCAGCAGTCTACATGAGGGCAGGGACCTGGCCTGTATTCACCAGCCTCAGCATCCACGGCATTTGGCACACGTTTGGCAATATTATCTCCTTGATCCCATGCACAAGGCTCTCTAGAGAGGAAAAGAAAGATCACAAGCCACATTACTCACACCGGCTCCTTTGCTTGGCACAAATGTCCGTTGATGGCTAGGTAGCTTGTTTTCTCAAGAGAGCATTTTTATGATAAATACATGGATTCCCAAGGCCTATTTTCTGATGTTTAAAGATAAGTCACACACCAAAGGATGGGAAGCGAAGGTTTCCTTTGATCTACTTGCTGCCTGCCTTGGAAAAATCTTTGATCTTTGCTATTCTTTGACAGATGAATCGGAGTCTGTATTAAGCAGTCACTAAACTGATCATAATTTTCTGTGCCCAGAATAATAAGCCAGCAGATGTCTGGAAAGGGAACTAGAGGAAATGAGAAGTGATTTATAGGAATACAGTGGGGCCACGAGTTTCATGTCCCCAGAAAAATCATCTTTAAGAAATTAAAAATAATTACTTCCGACTTCAAAAAACTTAAAATGTTACCTTCTAAAAAAGTATACCTAAGAAACAGAGAAGCGGAACTTCTGTCTCATTGCTACTCATAAAATCTGTGTGAATCATTCCTTTTATTTTTCTATGACCGTCAAACTCTGCAGGCTCATAGGAACCATATTAAGCCTCCTGAATGCACTATCTCATCCATAAGAATGTCTTGCTTCAACTGTAATAGGCTCAATGCCTTAATCAAGTACTCTATCTATATTTGTCCATCTTTAGTTGCTATAACAAAATACCTTAGGCTGGGTACTTTTAAAGAAAAAAGATCCACTTAGCTCATTTTGTTTTGGAGGCCAAGTCTAAGATGGGGCAGCTCTCCCAGCTCAGCCTCTGGTTGGGGACCCTTTGGCTGAGTCACATCATGGCAGATGACATGACAGTGGGAGCTTAAGGGAGAGGAAGAGATCACATGGTAAGACAGGAAGTCATAGAGCAGGGAGGGGTTAGGCTGAGCCTTCTATAACAACTCACTTGGGAGGGAACTGAGCACTCATGAGGACTACCTTAATTTCTGCTGAGGGCTGCACATCCTCATAGGCCCCACCCCTGAGAATTTGCACCACCTCAACACTGACAGACTGAGGACCACACCTCCAACACAGGAACCCTTGAGCAACCCACCCAAACCATAGCACCACCTCAACTAGGTCTTCCATCAACATGTTGTTTTGTTTATTATAATGTATAGAATTCTAGAACTTTCATTCTAGAACTAGCATGACTCTTGGAGCAGTATTCTCGGTATTTAGCCTAATTTTAACTAACTAGTCTGGATTATAGCTGAGCCCTCCTATCATTCCAGCTCATGTGTCAGATGTAACATGGAGATATATAGATCATGTGACTTGGAACAAATAAGCTCTGTGAAGTATGGGTTTGATGTCAAGCCAGGACTAATGAAAGGTTGTAGAGCTTCCAGAGCATGGGAAACCTTTCACTCTGGGGTGTGAAAGAGAATAAGGTCAGGGAAGTAAATTATAGTTCCACTGAAAGAACTCATAAAATAATGAAATGGACCAAATGTGGATCCATAACCGCGGATGATTTTATAGTTGCTGGAAGATACTATAACATGGATGTCAGGAATGTATTTAATGATTGTTGACATTTCTAACGTTCTTTTGAATCTTTGGAAGTTTTCAGTTGTGCCGCTCCACATTCTGTTATTTGAAAACGTGTTGCAAACATCAAGAATGAGAACTACCACCTTTGAAAGATCCTTAAGCTCTTACTACCCTATTGAAGCCTTAAGAAACTAAAGTTCTAGGAGAAGAGGGGATTTGGGGTTCAGAAACACACCTTGTACATGAAGTTCAGGCCTCATGATGTCTAGTTAAGTGTTTTTTCTACTGTACCTGATTTTCTCTTTAAATTTATAAACCTAGGTGACTACAGTAAAAAATGAGTAGGAAAAACATTTAAAACCACCTGAAAAAAACAGAGAGGGATATGATCAGGTCCCTGTCTACATGGAGAGTATGTCTCTGTTTGGCTCTAACCTGTCTGGGGCCCTCTGGAGCCTCTCCTTTGACAGCAGTCAAACTAGTAAAGATTAAAACTGTCCAGATGTTTGTGTTGAGAGTTGGACATTTTGTACTGATGAGAATGACTTCAGTGAGACTTTGGAGCAATGCATGACAGATCTTCATTAACAAGGGTGAGCAGGGAAGAGCATAATATTTGGGATATTGGGATTCAGATTGGGATTCAGACAGGAATAGGAAGGCTGAAGAAATTTACCCAGCTACAGTGCTGGCCCCTGAGGTGAATGGCAGGAAGCACATTTCACAGTGATCATTTCAACTTCAAGGTGTTCTTCCTGCAGGTGTGTGTACCTAAGGGGTCCAATTCAGCAGATCAACTGAGGCAGTGGGAATCCAGATGAAGAGAGGTGTTAAAGGAGGTGGGAATTGTGGTGTGATGCCCAGGAGACCCACAGCCTATGGTTGAAGAAGGGGAAGTGTCCAGCCCTGCAGGCAGAAGCCAGGGTTCACCTGAGCAGTCTTGGGTTTTGAAAAGAGATCCAGTTTCAATGAGATTATTGGGAGGTGAATTGCGATTGTAAGACAGGCCAACAGGCAATGGCCAGGAGTGGGCAGCGTGACCCTGTGCCTCAGTGGGCATTTGGGGCACTGAGGATACAATGGAGGTCTTGGTGGGACGTAAATGTCTGTTATGTACAATACTTGGTTAAAAATTTTAATTAAAAGTTTAACAACGTCTATTTTGCAGTAAAGAATGAATGGATGTTCACATGTCCAAAGCATAAAAATAGTTTTTCCTGACTTCCCAGTCAAGATGCCTTTCATGTGCTAGCTCTGTATCCCTTAGTCTCACTGTTCCCCTTTCCCTCTCCCAACCCCTGTCATCCTCCTCAGCTAGCAAATAGGTTGTGGCTTGTTGCCTCCAGTCTTTTTATGTTTTATGTTTATGTTTTCCTTTCTTCCTGAAATGCCCTTCCCTCCGTTCTGTGGTTCTGACGGTCAGATGGACCATTTTGCTAATGTTTCAACCCCCCAACCCAAGCAGAGTGCACCCTTCCTGCCTTTATCCTACTATTCCACATCTCAATTCATGTTTATGACTATGGTTCATCTTCAACCATCGTGCACTGGGTTGGTTGCACTGGTTGTAAAATTATTAAAACATTTCTGCACAGGTTGATAAACAGCTGCTGTCCCAAAACCTCCATGTGCCTTCTTCCTCCTGCTTCCACTCTGCCTGGTTCCAGACCTCCCCAGGATCCACTAACTGAAGGATTAAAGCTAGAGCAGCAGGACCTTCCACACCACTCTGGCCAAGATCTTCTGTTACTCTCTCCTAGTTTTAGGAATTCCCAAATCCAGACTGAAATACCCAGGTCTCTTATTTGTACTTGCCAATGAATTTTGGGTGAATCACTCAGTACCTCTGAGCCCTAGTTTCCTTATCTGTAAGATGGACAAGGATGCCTACCTTACAGGGCTGCTAGTAAGATCACTGGGTATTATAAGTTTTAGATTTTAATAACGGGGTTGTAATGATTTTGAAGAAGACCTTGAGCTAAGCCAGGATGCTCAGAAAATTCCAGATGAAGGAAGCAGTAATCGGAGCCACTTGGGCTAACAAGCATTGCTGTTGGCCAACCCTGTCACACCTAGCAGTCAAAGGTGAGGAGAGCAGTGCAGGGCTGATTCCCAAAGCCAAGCCAGTGGCCTGATTCGTGTCAGACTTCCTATCTGACTTATCTAAATCTTCCAGGGTGTGTGAGAGAGCCCAGTTTCCACTGCTTTTGTTTTCTCCACAAGGCTCTTGATTGGGCAAGTGAACTTGAAGGTTGCAAAGTCTTCTGAGAATCCAGATTTCTTGGAAGTTCTTAAGAGCTCAGGCACTACTCCCTGGAAAATGTGAGGTTTTTGAGAGTTGTTAGAAGCATCAACTTTCTGTCAAAGTTAAACAACTAGAAAAATGTCCCTGGGAAGCGTCGTCAACACCTTCTTAATTGGCTGCCTTGGCACTGTATCAAGGCTGTGGTTCCTACTTTAGATCTTGGAGCGATACCAAGCCTTCCTCCCCTGGTCAGAGTCCCCTTCTGGGGTGGGAGATAAGTAAGAACCTCCATCCTGTGTTTCCCAGTAGAGGAAAATAAAAGATGCCTAGCTTCAGGAATTGCACAAAGTGCTTTCTTTGCTATTGCTCTTGGGAGCTTTCTCTCCTCTTTCCTCTTTACCTCCATCACCACACAGAAGGTAAGAGACGAGTTAAGGAAACTTGGTTCTTCACGGATGGACACTTGTGTTCTAGGGCCGAAGAGATCAAGATCTAGAAGTGGGAAGTGACTGTGTTTGCATCCAGATGGGTAAGAGCTTGGACGACAGGAGGTAGAAGGAACTAGCCCCATCTTGGAAAAGTCCTTTCTTCCTTCGGGCTATGATTAGAGCAGGTCTTGCTCCACTTTTCACATGCTCCAGGTGTGTGCACATTGTCACCTTCACTGTGTGATACCAGTCCCTCAGGGTAAAGCTGGGCTTGCGGTCCTGTAAGCACAAATGGAGGGACTCTGTTCTACAGCTGTAGCTGGCATTCTTTCCTTTTCCTGATTTCCCTTTCTTCCCGTGGCCTTTCCATTCTTCAAATGAGGCTTCTGTCTGAATAGTGAACTTGAACGGCAAAAGAGAGAAAAACGGCAACCTCATCTTTTTCTTTCAAAAGTAGAGGAGCCCTGCTAGGTGTAGTGGTGCATGTCTATAATCCTGGTGACTCAGGAGGCTGAGGCAGGAGGATCACAAGTTCAAAGCCAGCCTCAGGAACTCAGCAAGTCCCTAAACAGCTTAGTGAGACTCTGTTGCTGGAAAAGGCTGGGGATGTGACTAAGTGGTTAAATGCCCCTGGTTCAATTAAATGCTGCTGGGTTCAATCCCACTACCCACCCCCCCCAAAAAAAAATGGAGCCCTTAAGGGGGACAATAACAACAGTGACAACAAACATTCACAGCATGAATAAGAGACTTGAAGGACCTTGTGAGAAAGAAGAAAACCTCTTCTAGATATTCTTCAGTTGCTGGTTGAAGGGGTAGAATAAGCGAGGAAATCAGGACATGGATATTTTTAGAACCCCGGGAAAGGAGAGGTTACATTTTCTACCCAGTCTGAGCCTAAGGAGTAAGGCCAGTAAGAAGAAGAGATGTGTATGCGCAGGAAGCACCTCAGGTAACCAGGGAGCAGGTCCCAGCCCCAGTGTGGCCTGGAGCAGCAGATGGACCTGTGTGTCTGGGAGTGGTGGGCAGTCGCAGGGCCCTGGACAGCACTGAGTTTCTTGTAACTGAACTGGAGTCAGGAGTGGACACAGGCATGACCGAAAGAGAAGGATCCCTGGAAGGATCAGCAGTGGGAACATGGAAGTATGAGAAACCCGCTCACCTGTACAGATTGGGCACAACCAGCATTTTATCCCCTAAGTGCACAAGGTTCCTCCTAGGGTTCGTCATTGGTTGAGTACTGTGGGCTGTCCAGTCTTCCTGAACTGTCTCCTATTGGGTTGTTTAAGGAAATATACCTTCAGTTTCCCTCACCTCCCTTTATTCTCTTGTGGCAGGAAAGCCTTCTTGGGGTGAGTGCACTCTGACACATACGCAGCTCTTACTTCTTTACCTAAGTTGCTATTTCTTAACAGAGATTTCTGTCTCTGTTGGTCAGGCTGACCCCTTCCCCCCCTCATTGCCAAGGGGCTGTTCAGGTGTGTGGACTTTGGATCGGCCACATCCACAGGCTGCGGTGCTATCGTGTAACTTTCCATTCTGCTCTGTCTCCCCTCTGGCTGCCTTTCTCACATCTCTATATTACATTTAAGGCTAAATATTGTATTCTGTTTCTCACAGGAGGGCTCGGAGTACCAGTCCAGCAGAGGACCAAAGCGATGGAGAGAGGACCACATGGGAGGTGAGTGCCCAGCCGGGATCCTAGATGCTGTGGCACTGCCTCTAGCCCCAGGAATGAAGATGTGACCCTTCAGAGTATTGAAGTGTGTGTGTGTATGGGGGCGGGGGGTGCTCTGTACTGAGTTCACCTTTCTACCCTCCAAGAAAATGGAGACTTGTAATACAAATTAAATTACTTAAGTGAGTAGACTGATATTCTTATATCCTACTGAGAGTAGGATTTCATACTTGGAAAAAAATTAATGGATCCATTGGAAAACACTGAAAATATATATACCCAGCATTCATGGCAGTTACTTATGGGGGTGGAATTATTAGGATCTTTCTTCCTCTCTTCCTCCCTCCCTCTCTCTTCTTTTTTCCTTGGTTCTGTCTTGCCGTCTGATTTTCACGATGTACTGTTTTCCGCAACAAACTTATTTTATTAGGAAAAAACTACACAGTATTAAAATAAGGTAAATTTAAAATAACTTTCAGGGTTTATCTCATTTTATGAGGATGAAGGAGATTCTGTAGATTCTGAGGTTCCAGCAGTTTGCTCCTGGGCTTCTTGGTGGTGTTTTTGGCATTCTGTGTCCTGTGCAGTAGAAGAAGGTAAGAAACAGGCCAACTCTCACCCTCAAGAAGGTCAGTTTCCAGGAAGCAGTCACTAAGGTAAAACAGACTATGTTTTCAAATCTGGGGACCCAGTTAAATGAGTGGAAATTGCTATGCAAAATATTAAGCGGCCCTAGAATGAAATGCCATTTGTTCTAAAGAGTATTATCACAGCGCCTGGGTGTTTACCAGAAGAAAACCACCATTTCCATACTCTTACTAATGCAGTGTTAGAAGTGAATACAATCAAGTGCTATTTTATTAGGAAGGGTGTCCTCACTTAAGTATGGACAACCATTTGGGTCATTCCCAGATTTTGTTTTGTTTTGTTTGGAACCATGGATTGAACCCAGAGGTACTTAACCACTGTGCTACATTCCCATCCTTTTTATGTGTTTATTTTGAGACAAGAGTCTTGCTAAGTTGCTTAGTGTCTCACTAAGTTGCTGAGGCTGATTTTGAACTTGCCATCCTCCTGCCTCAGCCTTCCTAGTAGTTGGGATTACAGGTGGGCACCACCATGCCTGGCTTTAGATTTTTTTTTTTTTAATTTCATTGCTATTTTATTTTTAAGGTTATTTTAGTGAGATATACATTTTAAATTTATTTTTAATTTTAATTTGTTATATATGAAGCGGGATGCATTACAATTCATATTACACATATAGAACACAATTTTTCACGTCTCTGGTAGTACACTGATAGAGTCACACCATTTGTGTCTGCACACATGTACTTAGGGTAGTGATGTCCATCTCATTCCACTGTCTTTCCTACCACCTGGCTCCAGATTTTTAAAGATCAAATTCCAGCTGATATTTTGTGAGATGATTTAAACAACTTGGATATGATTTAAGCATATATATTTACATATGTATATATATTTGGAAATACTTGTACTTCCAAATTATGTCTATTATATTTTAATATATACATACACACACACTTACACACACATATTTATGTGTGCATGGCATGAGTAATCTCTGAACATCCATAAGATATCGTGCAACGCGATAGCAGCTTAGGGAGGATACATTTGCAATTTTCAAGAATTAACCAGTTTTTCTTTCATTTATTCTGTTAAAATCCAAACTATTTCACAGCCATAAATGTTGCAATTCATATTGTTGCCAGTCTCACCAATGAGAAAAAGCACTTACAATGTTTCCTTTTAGGTCCTTCCTACACATGAAACTAAATTGACTAAATTCAGTTCATAACTCAATCAAATCTTTGGCTTTAACTAAACTTTAATTTTGTTCAAATTCTATTCCAGGGGCTAAGAGGGGTATCAAATAGCAATAAGTTATTTAAAAACAACAACAATAACAACACCATCGGCTCTCCAAGGGAGACAATACATAGAGTAGTTCAGGTCATCGATTTTGACTGCTGTAGATACTGATCTTGGCTCTGCCACTAATTAGCTGAGTCAGTTAGAGCAATTAAGCCATTCCCAACTTTATCATCTTAAACTGACAACAATAAGAATGTCTCATGTCAGCATGATGTCATGATGATTAAAATGAAAATGCATGTCAATACTCATCTAGCTACTGGCACACAAAAGCACTGCATAAATGTTAAATGTTATTGTCATTCTAGATTGGTTTCACAAAATGTTCTGACAAGGAAAATCTGAAAATCTGATTCTGCAACTGAGTATCAGAATCTGGACTTTGCTTCTTGGATTGCAGTTGTCCCTGGCTTCCCACCAGTTCCCGTGATTTAATGAAATCTATGACTGTGCCAATTCTCAGAAGGCAGACAGTTAAGGTAAATTAAAGGGGGCATTACAGACAATAGCTCACTGTGAATCAGGAAGGGACATTATCTTTTAAGTCATTTATGAATCAAAACCCAGCCAAGGCATAAGCCTTCCAGGTAAAGGGATCGTCGCATGCAGCAAGTTTCCTTGGGTCTAGAGCACCAGCCACATCCTGTGCTATTCCTTGGGGCCTGTCATCCCGTTTGGAGTCCAAGACACAAAGCCTGAGATCAGACGTGGAAAAGTGAGCCTTGGCACTGGCATGATTTTTTATATAATGGCCGACCTCACCAGATCCTGATTGCTGCAGCAACAACATGTGTCACTTTGGACATGTATTAAGCAGGTTGGTCTTCTCTGTCCCCCTTATTCAGAAAAGGATAATAATTTTCACATGGATAAAACCAGAAACGACCAGTATTCTGAGGATCATCTCACCATTCCAGTAGTTCTTGTAGGAGGGCAGGTGAGAGGGTGTTTCTTTTTTACCTCTCAAAAGACCAGCCCTTAGGGTGAACAGGGAGAAACACAATTTCTTTATTGAGACCTCCACCTCTGAATGTTATAGATTAACAGCTTATTTGATTTCATAGGTATCTATTTTAAAAGATCTTTTTTTTCTTTTTCATAAATTAGCAAAAATTGGTTTCAGGTGATAAGATAAAGCAGGATAAGTAAAATTCAATGATAGTTTTAAGTGACAGAAGTTGTGAACTAAAACTAGTGATGTGAGTTTGTGAAAGGTGAGGGAGTTACAGCAGGAAGTGAGCCAAGCTCACTCACCTTAACAGGAAGTCAATGTGTAAAGAACAAAGTTGATAAATTGTGAAACGTGGGTTTAGCAAATTATTCACCAACATGGAGTCAACCACTAAAAAATTAAAACCTTTAAAATTTAAAAGGAGAAATAGTTTCTGGGAAAAATAAATGGGGCGGGGGTCAGGCTAGGGAGAGGTAAGGCAGGAAACTATTTTTATTATAAATTCATCTCAACTTTTTAATTTTCCCTCTGTGTGGATATATTAATTGATAAGTTTCTTAACATTGAGGGAAAACACTTTTAATATTTAATTTTTAATGGTGGGAAAAAGACAGTTGGTCTGTCTAGAACGGAGATGGTTCAGAATCTTGAAACTTTGTCAAATTGAAAAAAAAAAAATCACCCTCTGGGAGCTGTTCTGGAAACTGGCACACTGCATGACATCTGTCTCACACTCCAAGGGAGGGCTTTAGAGTTTCTGGATCAATGAACAGCAGCTGCCTCCTCCAAGAACTCCAGGATCACCCCAAGAGTGCCTGTGTTTTCTTGGCAGGTCTTTGCCACACTTACAGTCGTTGGCATAGGGCTCAGAAAAATTGGCTTGTCCTCTTCCCGTCTCCTCACCCACCTTCACCCTGGTTTCCTGGAAAATGAGAAAGAATTCATTTATCTTTACTCTCAAGGGATAAAGAAAACCACTCCTTCAAATCCTTAATATCATGAGGTTTGTTTTGAATGTGAGTCATAGTTTTTATGGTTGTTTTGTGGCATTTTACTGATAAGACAAAGGGAGATCTTGATTCTGAAGGTGTGCAGATGGCACTTTTCCCAACGTGTATTAAGGAAATCAGAAACCACAAAATGGATTTACTTTTCTCTGCCAAGTGCGCTCTCTAGGTGACCTAAGCCAGGTATGGAGATTGTTAGGCAGGACAGGCCCTGTGGGAGTAAGAGAGAAAGATAGAGAAAGAAAATTCCACAGTTCCCTGGCTAACATGGGCATCATTAGCATCCAGCTCAATTGCCACCTCACCCCGGTTCATAATGAGAGGCAAAAAGGGGCTCCTTTCCCATGTTCCCTGCCATGCCTAATCCTAGGTATGAAAGATGGGGTGGTGGGTGTTCAGAAGAGATGAAGGAAGGAATCCAAGACCTGAAGATGGGAGGGAGGAAATGGGATCAGTCAGAACGTTCCAGACTGGGACAGACTAGGGTGAAGAATTACTCACACTTTAAAAGCAAGGGGCTCACCTCTCACTAGGATGTCCTGAGTCATATCTTAGGACCCCCAGAGGGTCTCACATAGGGTTCATGACCTGAGCCTTCATCTTCTACTCTGTTCTTCCATGGAGATTCATAAAATAAAGGTGATAATTCTGCCTCATGCAAAAGTGGTTGCCATTTCTGCATGTTGGGGAGAAAATGTTCTGTAAAATGGAAGTATTATGGCCATGATCACCACACAGTGCCTCAGACAGTTTTAGCAAGTGCTGATACCAACGTATTGACCTTATAAAATCTATTCAGCATATCATTTGGGTAAGTCACGGGAGAATCCATTCCCAATCTAATGAACCAATATCAGTCCATTGCCATAATCTTATGTGCCCGTAACACTATTTTAATAAATTACAGTGAATTCAAATTAACTTCAATTCAAATCAGAAATAATTTCTGTTCCAATTTTTCTCCAGTACTTAGCATCTGTGTGAGCTACAGGCACAGATCCAGATTTTGTGTGGCCTGTAGTTGATGTAATTTTGGGATCCTTTAAGAAAAAAAAAATACAAACATTTGAATTCAAAGTCAATGCAGAGCCTTTAAATAGGCTTGCTTACATGACAAGTTCCAGCTTTATCAACGTCATGAAGATATGCCTCTATGTACCTAGAAAGATACATGACCTTTTTTTTTTTTTTTTTGGTATTGGGAATTGAACTCAGTGGTGCTTTACCATGGAGCTACATACTCAACCTATTTTTTAAATTTTTAAAATTTTATTTTGAAGCAGGGTCTCACTAAGTTGATTAGGGCCTTGCTAAATTGCTGAGACTGGCCTCAAACTTGTGATCCTCTTACCTCAGCCTCCCAAGTTGCTGGGATTAGATGTATACATCAGAGACTCCTGATTGATATACGACCATTCTGAATCAGTTTTGTCACCTACAAAATCAAGAAAATAATTATTATTCTGTAAAAAAAAGATTATATATATATATATATATATATATATATATATATATATATATATATAGTAACATATTGAGTGTCAGCATTCTAGAAGTCATAAAATGAAAATTTGCTATGAATAGTCAACTGTATAGAGGCCAGATGTTAATTAAATTAAAACTCTTTCTGAATCCTACCTGATTAATTATGTATGTATGTGGACAGGAAAACTAGGTGATGATCAGCCAATAACACAAACTCCCAGAATTAACAATAAAACATTGCAACCGTTGGGCATGGTGGTGCATACCTGTAATCCCAGAGGCTTGGGAGGCTGAGGCAGGAGGATTGCAGGCTGGAAGCCAGCCTCAGCAATTTAGCAAGGCCCTACACAACTTAGTGAGACCCTGTCTCAAAACAAAACATTATGTGTGTTCTCTTGTGACTCAGTGGTTAAGCACTCCTGGGTTCAATCCCTGGTACCCCCCCACACCCAGCAAAAGCAAAACAAACAAATAAAAAACCCCCAAACATTGCAACAACAGAGGAGCAATGTTCAGAAGGAAACTTGGCAAAGACAAGAAAATTAATTTCAAAGATCAAAGTAGGTACAGGGAATGTCACAGATCTGAATGTCGACAAAGACTTGGCTCCCCGTGCCACATCACCTTTTATGAAACAGTGTTTTAAGAAACAGCCTTGTTTGTCCTTCATGGCCTGTTGGGGAGGCAGGGTATTGGCCGCAGTCACCTTATATCATAGCTACTTCCCAGAATGGCAAAGAGCCAAGCCTGTGCCTTCGTCACTGTTATCACCATCACTGTCATTGTCACCACGGTCATCATCAGTAACTCTCATGGAGCTCCTCCTAAGTATCAGACCCAGTGCTTTACTAAAGTACGTCACATGTGTTTTCTAAGCTAATCTTTCAGGTACCATTATTTCCACTTGATCACTGGAGCAGAGTTTCAATATTTTGCCAAGGATTTGCAATTAGCAAGTCTCAGCCCCTGTGGCAGTTTTGAACATTTTACTTACTATGTTAAAAGATTTGGGAACCCACAGAAGCTTTAGAACCCACAGAGCAGTTATTTAAGAGCCCTCTGGAACTATAGGCCATATCTTCTATCAAGGAGCATATTCTCCTCAAAGATCAACTTGGATGACATCATGAAGACATCATGCAAGTGGACCAGGAGTGGTGGCACCCACCTGAAATCCCAGCAGCTCAGGAGGAGGCTAAGGCCGGAGTATCACAAGTTTGAAGTCAGCTTCTGCAATTTAGGGAGATCCTGCCTCAAAATAAAAAGTAAAAAGGGCTGGGGATATAGCTCAGTGGTAGAGCTGGGATCAATCCTCAGTGTCAAAAAATAAAAACACAAACAACTGCAGATAAATTTGATAATCTCTGGGACTGTGTTTTATTTATCTCTGAATTGCCAATGTCTAGTACAATTTTTAGCCATGAGTTGTGAAATAAAGGAGGAAATGAATACTTTGGCCTTGAAGCAATGAAGGACAGAGCCAGTAAACAGAGGGGTCCTGACTCCTTGCCGGAGTTTTATTTCTACCAAAATGGCTGCTCTATGGAGGGTTGGCTGCTGTAACAAAGAACCCAAAATACAATGGCTTAAACAAGATAGAAATTTATACCCTTACATAAGAATCCATACAGTCAATTCAAGAGAGGAGGAGTAACAGAAAGCAGGTCCTTTCTTTGTAAATACCTAACTAGGAAGCTTCAAATATCATTTCCATGCACATTCTACTAGCCACACTAGTCACATGGCCACATCTGCCGCAAGGAAGCCTGGGACATGCAGTCTTAGCTGAGTGGCCAATAAACCCATCTAACATATCTGCTACTGTAGAGGACAGGGCAATGGCTGTATTGACTATCAAGGAACAAGCTATTCTATACAATGGGAAAATGACTCAACTTAGAAATAGGTGTATAAGCATTTCCCCACCTGCAAAATATGAAAATTATTTAAAATTATTTAAGAAAATTATTATAACTACCCTGGGGCTCAGTTTTTTCAATCCTGAATAAGGACAGTAATGGTATTAGCATTTATTGAGCATGTCCTATAATCTAGGAGTGGCTACAAAATACACTTTACATGCATGATTTAATTCAATCTTCCCAACAACCCTAAAAGGTTGTTATTGTTATTATTCTTTTCATGTTAGAAATGAGGAAACTGAGCCTTGGATAAGGTTTCACAGCGAGCATGTGAGTGACAGAGCCAGCGCTAGGCTCGCTGACCCCAAAGCCTATGCATGGAACCCCCTTTCTCCATCTAGATGAAGATGGTTATGACGTCCACATGGCAGGGTTGCGCACCCTGGAGCACACAGAAGGTCCTCTCCACTTCCCCCAGGAATGCAGACTGTCTTGCTGGGGCTCAGGCCTTCTTGCTTAAATTGAGTAAGGTACCTGGCTCAGCAATGAAAATTGTCCGGAAAGAATTCCTGGTTGCCGGAGGGAGGATAGAGCAGAGAGGAGGTGGAATCCAGGTTTGAGAGAGAAGAGGAAAAAGCAATAAATGGAAAAAAAAATTACAGCTCTGCAGGCAATGGAATCTATTACTCAGAGATTAAAATGTCACAAGGAGTACACGTCAGCTCTAGGCCTTGCAAAATGTTTTTTTTCCATCATAATTATTTCTCTTCCCAGAGGACTGCTTCCCACCCCGACCCTGGGAGGAGACTGCCCCACCTGGTGTCTTTCTAACTTTCTACAGACCTTGAAAGTTGCTTCTTCATTTATTTCTAACTTTAACAAAGGCCAACGCCAACAAGAATTTACACTATACCAGCTATTTGCGATTTGTTTACCCTTCAATAACCTTGGGAATGAATTCTCTTCATTTCACCCCACATAGTAGATGAGAAAATGGAGGCACAGAGATGTTAGATGACTTGCCCAATCTCGTATGGCTGATAAGAGGAGAATCAAGGGCTGGGAAGGTATCTTAGTAGGAAAGTGCTTGCCAAGCATGCAAAAGGCCCCAGGTTTAATCCCTAGCACTGAGAAAATTAAAAAATAGAATATTAGAATTTGAACCCAGCTCCTGTGTTCAGGAGGGTGTCCTTAATCACCACTCAACTTCTTCCTCATAGTCCAATTCTGTTCACGAGCCAGTGGAAAACAGTACAAGTTCTCCCAAAAAGAACCTAGTAGGTGTTCCTTTTTCTTTCACATTGAGATAAGACATAAATCAAATATCTGAAGAATGGAGTGTGGACCAAGGAATGTCAGGTCAAAAGCCCCACGGGGGTTAGTTAACCAAATTATCATGATTCATGTCCAACGGGATATTTATAAATATTAACTCTTAAAAATGATATTGAAGAATAATATTAAATAAGTAAGGTCATAAACAGTACGTATAGCATAATCTTCATTAAAAAAAAATAAATGTCTACCCACACAAACACTCTTATAAGATCATATATCACCCAGGCTCGGTGACACCTACCTGTAATCCCAGTGACGTGGGAGGTTAAGGCAAGAGGACTACAAGTTGCAGGCCAGCCTAGGCGATTAAGTAAGACACTGTCTCAAAACAAAAAATAAGAAGGTCTGTGGAAGTAGTTCTGTGGGAAGCCCTGGGTACAATCCCCAGTACTGACACTCACAAAAAAATAAGATTTTACATCAAATCTTAATGAGTCCTTCTACCTGAGTAGCAAGATTAGGGATTAAGTCCAATTTATTCATCTGATTCTCAACACTCCCCCCCGCCCCATTTCCACTTCCACTCGGTTCCCCATAGGAGTCTCCCGTCTACTAAAGTTAAAGAAAAACCTGAGGCTTCTGCCTAAGATCACCTAAATAGAAGCTCAAAGTGACCCTCACCTCCTTTCCAACCAAGAAAGACACTGCTTCTTTCCTTTTCTTTTTCTTTTTCTTTTTTTAAATTTTGAAACAAGATTATACTTATCGAAAAGTGGGGAGACAGTACAATTATTTTTTTCTTAAACTATCATATAGTAAGTTACAGATACAATGCCACAATCACTATTTCAGTGGGTGATTCCCACAAACAAGGACAGTGTCCTGCCACAAGTCAGGCACCAAAACCAGGAAATCAATGTTGCTACACGACCCGTCCCCTGCTCAGGTCCCATTGGAGTTCGAGGTTGTCCCAGTAGTGCTTTTCCAGCCACAGGATCCAGTCTGGAACCGAGTCACAATTTGTTGGTTGTCTTCAGTCCGGAACTGTTTTTCAGTCTTTTGTCTTCCATGACCCTGACATTTTGAATATTTCAAAATTGAATATTGCAGACACTGCCTCGGCTGAGTTGTCTGTGTTTCCATGGAGTCAGGCTCTGCATCTTTGGCAGGAGGGGTGCCCCCGGGGAGAAGGGGTCCTCTCACTACATCCTCTCAGGGGACACAGAGCTTGGCTTGTCCCATGACTGACAATGTTCACTTTGATCTCTTGCACAAGGAGGTGGCAGGCCTTTCCATTGTGAGATCCTCTACCCCCAAACAGAAAGGTCTATCTCTCTGAGGACATATCAGAGAAGAGGAACTGGACTCTCTCTGCCATACCCAGGTCCTTGCCCCAGCTCAGGAGCTTGGCAGTAGAACAAGGGCCAGGGGGCATGATGACATGGTCGTCTTTAGAAACTCTTCATGTGAAAAGGCAGGCTCAGAAGGCACTATTCTCAGACCTTGGGCTTCTCAGATTTCAGGGATTAAAGGTCAGCAAATTTGATGTAGCAATGGGAAAGGCTGTTCAGATTTTTTTGTTGTTGCAGAAAAATTTGAGAAGCACTTTGGCCACCACAGAGGAAATGCTTTCTTCTTGTATGTGATAAAGGAAAAGTTGGGAAACAAGAAGAGAAAAAGTCACTAAAAAAAAAAAAAAAAATTCTCAGGGAACTTGGCCTTGTATTTGGAGATCATGTTCTTCTCTCTTCTCAGTCATCATTATTGGCAGAGGCAGCAATCATTGTGTACCTGTTGAGATTCTTGTACTCCGAAGCAGTGGGGCCAGTGAAGTTTTCATCTGGAGCTGCAGGCAAATGTTTTCACAGAAAGGCAAGGTTAAACAGGCCTTCCTTATCCCCGAGGCCTGCCTTTCCTTCCTCCATTCCCTCTTCTTTTCCAACTCCTCTCTTCATGCCCTGTGTCAGGCAGTTTTCCATTGCTATGACAAAATACCTGAGATAAACAAAATAGCAAAATGTCTATATTGGCTCTTGGTTTCAGAGGTTTAAGTTTGTGATCACTTGGCTGTGTTGCTTGGGCCTGTGTTAGCATAATCTACCATGGAAGAAGCACATGTTGGAGAAGGTTGTTCACCTCATGGGGACCGGGGAGCAAAAAAGAGATGGGAAGGGACTGGAACTGGATATTCCCCTTCAAGGGCACACCACCAGTAACCTAACTCCTTTCCAAAGGGTCCCACCTCTAAAGAGTTCCATAGGCTGCCAAGTGAGCCTTTAGCATGTGGGCTTTGGGGGCACACATAAGATCCAAACTGTAACAACTATAAAGCAATTAGCCAAGATTTCAGCGAGGCTGACCTTTATGGAGGGGAACTCCCTTAAGCTTTTTAGAAAATTCATCTTTAAAAAATTTATAAAATATACAGAACATACAATTTAACATTTTAAGCACTTTTTAAATGGCACTAGCATGGGTCATCCATGTTGTAACATGTGTCAAGAGTTTCCTTCTTTTTAAAGGCTGAATATTCCCTGAACTTTTAAAAGCAATATAACTGCATTAGACTGCTGGGACTACCATAATAATACTGCAATCTGGGCACCTTAGAAAATAGAAATATCTGTTCTCACAGTTCCAGAGGCTACAAGTTCAAGATCAAGGTGTCCATAGGTTTGCCTTCTTCCGAGGCTTCTGTCCTTGGCTCACGGATGGCGTCTTCTTGCTGTGACCTCACAGGGTCTCTCTGCATGTGCCCTCCTGGTGTCCAAATTTCCTCTCCTTACAAGAACCTTGGTCAGATTGGATTAGGGCCCAGCCACACGGTTTTATTTTAATTTAATCACCTCTTAAAAGGCCCTGTCTTCAAATCTAGTCCTGTCCTGAGGTAGTGGGGGGCAGGTCTTCAACATATGGGGTGGGCCTGACATGAGCCACCCCATAGCAGTGACCTTCTTGAGAAATGGATCCTCGAGTGAATGTGAATCACCTTGGCCATTTTGTGGGGTGCTGGGTTAGGTTTGCATATGAAGTGCTCAGCACCTCAATGGAGGATGGCAACCTCTCTACAGGATCAGGGCCCAGAAGCCCTTGGTTTTCTCAAATCATGCGGTGGGTTCTTCCAGCACACTGTGAGTGCTCACCTAATGTCTGTTTCCTGTGTTGCTTCTGCCATCTTGGATTGAGTGGGCTGAGTGGATGGAGGAATGGGAGACTCAGGGTCACATCACTGTGGGAAAGGGAAAGATGGGGAGGCAAACAGGCTTCAACTGCTCACCTCTCCTGTCCCAGACAATGGGGGTCACAGAGCTCTCCCATTTAAATGAAGAATAACCGTAACAGTTACGACTGCGTGTGCTCCTGGCATTGAACTAGGCACTCAAGATCTCCCATTTGATCTTCATGTGGGTACTATTATTAACCCTACTTCTCACATGAGAAAACCAAAGCCTGTAGAGTTTAGGTAACTTGCCAGATCACAAAAATCACACCAGCATTCAGACCCAGAAGATCTGCATGGGGAGCCCGAGGGCTTCTCATGACAATGACATGAAAACTCCATGGGCAGTTGAATAGAGTCATAAAAGCACTTAAAAGTGGTCAGGGAAAGGATACTGACTACTTTAATTCAATATTTTCCAGTTCTTTGATGAAATTCATTAATTTAAATTTAAAGTATTCTAAGAAAAGTCTTTGAGTGCTGGGGCACTTCTCCCTTGGATAAAGCCACATAAAAAGCTGTCCTGTTTGTCCTGTAGCAAGTATCAACTTGCTCCTTAGAGCTCCATCAGTCTCCATTCATGGTAGATTTCCTAAATATTTGGTTTTTTAAAAAATCATCTTCTTTCCTCCTTCTTTTCTGTCTCACCATTTTTGGAGAAGCTCACACACGTGGGCTTGTATCAACTTGTCCGTGGGTGTGTTGCAAGTACTGGGTCCCTCCAGTTCCAAGGACTGTGATGGCTCGGCTCTGAAGAATTCTGGGAAGAATCACAAAGGGTTGGGCTGTCTTGTTTGTTTTCCTGAGCTGTAGAATATTTTACTCACAAAGCAGTAAGGAAACCCTAACCTCACCACACCCACCCTTCCAAGCCAGTTTCAAAGTTGCTCCTCTAGGAACTAGTGAAGTCCCTAGAAAGGATGGTTATAAAATCCCTCCCTCTGTAAATCATCCAACGTTCTGGGACCTGGTGGAAACTTTGTTTAATAAATACTCTCTGACTTCTAAGCCCTAAGTCTTAGACAGATTTTGATCTCGTAAACAAATTTGTAGGAAATGTCTGCTACTGGAAGTAATTAGGTATTTCCAATTCTTTCTCAACCACAATTCAGTCTTAGCCTGTTAGCTTCCTGTAGTGCCCACTGGCATGGCCAACTCGCCATGTCTAGAGTACTATGAAATCTACCAGCTACAGAGCTCTTCTGAGACTGGTGGATTTGCCACTTTGTATCAGGTGTCTCTGCTCTGCCACCCCAACTGCTATGTTGAGCCCAAGGCATCCAACATGGTGGCCCTTTCCTGAGGACCTAAGGAAACTGTCAGGTGGCCCAGCCTGAGGGGGAGACCCTGTTAGAAAGCTTCACCTTGGATGGTTAATATCCAGCTCAATCAATGCGAATGCAGGACACAGCAAATAGAACCACAGAAACAGAGGCAGGAAGAGGGAGAAGGAGAAACAGAGGAGCTTGAGTAGGACAAAATTGCTCCGTGAAGAACTCTCGGGAGGCTGCCAGTGCTGGGGGTCCTTTCTCCTACTCAGGAGGGTATAAGCCACCGGAGAAGATAAGTCAGGGGATAAGGCTTCAGGGGTAGAGTCTTGCTTTGTGATGTCTTGCAGTCAGCAGGTTGATTGGCATCTTGGCAGGTCACACCCATCTCTGAGAGGCTGTGTGGCTGCAGCAGGTCACCCATCTCCAGGTCTATGTGGGACCTGGGGCAGAGCTGGATAGGGCTCACAATGTGTCTGGATGGTCTTGGCCTGAGGAAATTGCCACTGGAAGTTCCCAGATACCACATCCTGTCCACTGGCTGGGATGCTGGTGTAGTCCACACATAGCCCACAGGTGGCTCTCTGCAAAGAACAATGGTTTCTCTTCTTCAGAAGAGAACAGATTCCAGTAACTGGAATTTCCGGGGTTTCCTGGATAATTTTCCAGGTCTCCATCAGGCCTGAATAGGTACTGCTTCAATGATTTCCTTGGTTAACTCACTTCGTATTTGTATATCTCTAGAGCACTCTGCCTTCTGGAGTGTCCCTAGCATATCATTGTGTTTGGTATTTTATGCAACTGGAGAGATCCCAACACAATTTTCTAAAAATGAATTCATGTGTTGACTATGGGCTCACTTGCCAATTCTTTGATTTCTCTCAGTTCCTTGTTAGGTCTGTGGATCAGTTTTCCAGGTCTTATCCATTCTGTCTTCACAATACAGCTTCAACCTATCAGGAGTCATCATATTCCTCTCACTACCACTACCTTCCCATCCGTCACCCTCAGCAGACATCACTAATCATCACCTCACTCATCCTCACTCACCTGAACAAAGCTAGAAGCAGCAGTTAACTCTATTCTTTGAATGCTTATTAAGTAATTTGCATGTTTCATCTCACTTAATACTTGTAATACTCTTGTGAACACCAACAAGAAAAAATTGAGCTCCAAAGACACCAATAAAAATTTCTGAAGTAAAACAAAAACAAAAAATGAACCTCTGTGAAGTATATACTATTGCTTTTTTCCACTGTATAAGGGACAAAACTGAGGTTCAGAGAGAGGAGAGATAGACTCTGATTCCTGCCTTTCTCCTGCCTCCTCATCTCCCTCATGGCCTCCCACGGACAGATCCCACGTGGAGCCCGTTGGCAGGGCAGCCATGGAAACTTAGCTCGCAGGGTCAGCCCCGTGTGGTGCAAAGCAGCAGTAGGGCAGGGATCAGAGGGAATGGCGCTTGATTCAGAAGTTTTCTTTTGCACTCCACACTTTTTGTCACACAGGTACATATATCAGGACTAGTCTGGAGTTGCCATTGTGAGTCTTTCCCTTGGCTCTCATTGGCTTTACAGGTCTACGGAGTCAGATGCGGGGGACTCACTGTCATTTTCTGTCATCATACCTGGCCCCATGCTGGGCTCAAAACATATTTGTTGAGTGATGAATGTCATGCATTCAATACCTGTGACTCTCCAGACTGGGGTGTGTGACGATGTGCCCGACAAGACAAACACTGTTTCTTTCCCAGAGCATCAATTTCACAGGAAGGTAAGTTGTTTTAAACACCATCTTTATATGAAAACAAAAACCAAAAAAAAAAAAATGGAGTCAAACATAAAATTTTTGTGACTTTCTTTTCAATAAAATAAGTTACTTCACAGAATGCGAGGCTCTTTATATATCCACTTTTTTCTTTGACTCTCTTTTTTTGCACATGGGTTGATGGAACATTTATGCATGCCAGGCTCTGCTGTTGGCACTGGGAACAAAACAGTCAAGTGAGCAGACATGATCCTTCCTCTAGGGACCTTACAGTCTGGTGCAGAGGTCAAAAAACTTGTTCTAGAAAACACTAGAGAGCACAGGCTTCAGGCTGGAAGAGCCGACCACGGCTGGTCACGCTTCTCACCCTGCCATTGTAACGTGAACGCAGCCATAACATGAAAATAATGAGCTTGGTGTGTTCCAGCAAAACCTGATTATAAAATAGGCAGAAAAAAGACAAGTAGATCGAACACATAGAAAACAAAGTAAAACAGTGGTTATGGGTGAGGTGGGAAGTGGTGGGAAGGAGTGAGTCCACAGGTACAAAGTCACAGTCCTGTAGGAGGAATGAATCCAGAGGTCTAATGCACGTCACAAGGACTCTAGCTAATACTGTGAGGTATACTGGATATTTGCTAAGAGTGCGAATTTTAGGTACTCTGCACACACACACACACACACACACACAGCCACATGAAAGGCAGATAACTATATGAGATGATGGATCCATTAATCTGCTGGCCTGCAGCAACTACCTCACTATGTAAATATATATCAAAAACATCACGTGGGACACCTTAAATAAATATAATCATAAAGAAAATCAGGCAACAGGCTGAGCATGGCCAATAGGCCACAGTTTGCTGACTCCACTAGGAGAAAAGAGGCATTTAGGATGATGTGTTGTTATGACGAGAATAATAGGAGATGCCTCAAGGCAAAGTTAGGCTACTTCCGAGAGCAGGACTGACGTCATGCGGGGTAACCTGTGGAGTCGCACAGGGACCAATCTCAGAAGGGACACCGTGCTGGGTTTGATGTCCTGCTACCCTTGTCTTGGAATTCTTTGTGTGTGTAGGGAGGGCCGGGCACAGGGGATTGCACTCAGGGGCATTCAACCATTGAGCCTCATCCCCAGCCCTATTTGGCATTTTATTTAGAGACAGGGTCTTACTGAATTGCTTAGCACCTCCCTTTTGCTGAGGCTGGCTTTGAACTCAGGATCCTCCTGCCTCAGCCTCCCGAGAAGCTTGGAATTCTTAATAAGTGTTTCTGAGAGGTAGCAGGACCTTTAGGAAGAGGGACATTGTGGGAGGTCCTTCTCAACACCGTGTGGTCCCTGTACCAGCTGCAGCAGCAGCCACTGGGGTCAGTTATGAGGTAACTGTGTTTATGGATTTGTTTCAGTGTCCTATATTCTGTACCATTGGTCTACGTGTCCATTTTGGCGACAATACCATGCTGTTTTTGTTATTATAGCTTCGTAGTATAGTTTAAGGTCTGGTATTGTGATGCTTCCTGCTTCACTCTTCTTGCTAAAGATTGCTTTGGCTATCCTGGGTCTCTTAGTTTTCCAAATGAATTTCATGATTGTTTTTTCTATTTCTATAGGAAATAGAAAAGGAATGACATGGGATTTTAATTGGAATTACATTGAATCTGTATAGAACTTTAGGTAGTATGGTCATTCTGACAATAATAATTCTCTCTATCCAAGAGCATGGGAGATCTTTCTATCTCTTAAAGTCCTCTACAGCTTCTTTCTTTAGTGTTCTGTAGTTTTCACTGTAGAGGTCTTTCACGTCTTTTATTAGATTGATTCCCAAGTATTTTATTTTATTTTTGAAGCTATTGTGAATGTTGTAGTTTTCCTAATTTCTCTTTCAGAGGATTCATCACTGATGTATAGAAATGCGTTTAATTTATGGGTGTTGATTTTATGTCCTGCTACTATGCTGAATTCATTTATTAACTCTAGAAGTTTTCTGGTGGAATTTTTTGGGTCCTCTAAGTATAGAATCATGTCGTCAGCAAATAATGATAGTTTGAGTTCTTCTTGTTCTATTCCTATCCCTTTAATTTCTTCCATCTGTCAAATTGCTTTGGCTACAGTTTCAAGGACTATGTTGAATAGAAGTGGTGAAAGAGGGCATCCCTGTCTGTTCCTGTTTTTAAGGGAATGCTTCCAATTTTTCTCCATTTAGGATAATGTTGACCTTGTGATTAGCACAGATTGCTTTTATAATGTTGAGGTATGTTCCTACTATCCCTAGTTTTTCTAGTGTTTGTTTCTAGGGTGCTGTATTTTGTCAAATGCTTTCTCTGCATCAATTGACATAATCATATTATTCTTATCTTTAAGTCTATTGATGTGATGGATTATGTTTATTGATTTCTGTATGTTGACTCAACCTTGTATCCCTGGAATGAACCCCATTTGATCATGTGCACTATTTTTTTAATTTATTCTACTTAGTTGTACATGACAGCAGAATGCATTTCAATTCATCATGCTGAAATGGAAAGCAATATTTCAATTCTCCGGTTGTACATGATGTAGAGATATACCATTTGTGCAATCATACATACACCTAGGATAATGATGTACATCTCATTCCACCATCTTTCCTACCTTCATAACCCCTCCCCACCCTCCTCTTTGCCCAATCCAAAGTTCCTCCATTCTATCTATGCCCCACCCCATAGATCAGCATCCACTAATCAGAGAAAACATTGACCTTTGGCTTTTGGAGATTGGATTACTTTGCTTAGCATAATATTCTCCAACTCCATCCATTTACCTGCAAATGCCATAATTTTACTCTCTTTTAATGCTAAGTAATATTATATTGTGTATATATACTACAGTTTCTTTAACCATTCATCTATTGAAGGGCATTCACGTTGGTTCCACAATTTAGTTATTGTGAATTCAGCTGCTATAAACATTTGTGTGGCTATGCCATTATAGTATGCTGATTTTAAGTCCTTTAGGTATAGACCAAGGAGTGGGATAGCTGGGTCAAATGCTGGTTCCATTCCAAGTTTTCTGAGGAAACTTTACACTGTTTTCCAAAGTGGTTGTACCAATTTTCAGTCCCAATGGTGCACTACTTTTTAAATATGTTTTTGTGTGCAATTTGCCAAAATTTTATTAAGAATTTTTACATCTATGTACATCAAGGATATTGGTCTGAAATTTTCTTTCTTTGTTGTGTCTCTATCTGGTTTTGGTGTCAGGGTGATACTTGCTTCATAGAATGAGTTTGGAAGGGTTCCCTCCTTTTCTATTTCATGGAATGATTTGAGGAGTTTTGGTATTGATTCTTCTTTGTAGGTCTTGTAGAACTTGGCTGAGAATCTGTCTGGTCCTGGGCTTATCTTGGTTGATAGGCTTTTGATGGTGTCTTCTATTTTCTTGCTTGAAATTGATCTGCTTAAGTTTTATATGTCCTCCTGGTTTGGGTAGGTGGTATGCCTATAGAAATTTGTTGGTGTTTTGAGGTTTTCTATTTTACTAGAGTATAAATTTTCAAGATAGTTTCTAATTACGTTCTGTATTTCAATAGGGTCTGTCATGATATTTCCTTTTTCATCACAAATTCTAGTGATTTGAGTTTTCTCTCTCCTTTTTATTAGGGTGGCTAAGGGTTGGTCATTCTATTTAATTTTTCATCAAACCAGCTTTTTGTTTTGTCAATTTTTTGAATTGTTTCTTTGGTTTCAATTTCATTGATTTCAGCCCTAATTTTGGTTATTTCCTGTCTTCTGCTTCTTTTGGTGTTGGTTTGTTCCTTTTTTTCTAGGACCTTGAGATATAATGTCAGGTCGGTTATTTGTTGACTTTTTCTTCTTTTAATGAATGAGCTTATTGCAATGAACTTTCCTCTTAGTACTGCCTTCAGAGTGTCCCAGAGATGTTTGATATGTTGTATAGAATTTTTATCTCCTCCCTGATGTCATCCATTATCCATGTGTCATTCAATAGCATATTATTTAGTCTCCAGATGTTGAAGTAGCTTCTGTTTTCTATTTTATCATTGATTTCTAATTTCATTCCATTATGTCTGAAAGAATGCAGGGTAGTATCTCTATTTTTTTGTAGTTGCTAAGACTTGCTTTGTGGCATAACATACGGTGTATTTTAGAGAAGGATCCATGTGCTGCCGAGAAGAAAATGTATTCACTTGTTGATGGATGGAATGTCCTATATATGTCTGTTAAGTCTAAATTATTTATTGTTTTGTTGAGTTCTATAACTTCTTTGTTTTTTGTTTGGAAGATCTATCAGTGGTGAGAGAGGTGTGTTAAAGTCACTCAATATTACTGTGTTATGGTCTATTTGATTCTTGAAGTTGAGAAGGATTTGTTTGATATATATAGATGCCCTATTGTTTGGGGCATAGATATTTATGATTGTTATGTTTTGTTGATGTAAGGTTCCCTTAAAAAGTGTGAAATGACCTTCTTTATCCCTTTTCAGTAACTTTGGTTTGACATCCACTTTTTCACCCCGCTTGTTTATGCAGACCACGTGAATTATACGGTTTTTCCCATCCTTTCACCTCCAGTATGTGGATGTCTTTTCCTGTGAAATGAGTCTCTTGAAGGCAGCATATTGTGGGGTCTTTTTTTAAAAAACCGAATCTGCTAGTCTATGCCTTTTAATTGATGAGTTTAGGCCGTTGACATTCAGGACAATAATAATTCAATTATTATTGAGAAATGGTTTGTATTCCTGGTATTTTTTTTCTTTTAGTTTTTACTTTGACTTGGTTTCTCCTTTGATTAGGCTTTCTTTTAGTATCGTTCCTCCCTTTGCAGATTTTCATTGTTGTTTTTCATTTCCTCCTCATGGAATATTTTGCCAAGAATGTTCTGTAGTCCAGGCTTTCTTGCTGTAAATTCTTTTAACTTTTGTTTACCAGAGAAGGTTTTTATTTTGTCATCAAATCTGAAACTTAATTTTGCTAGATATGATTCTTGGTTGGCATCCATTTTATTTCAGAGCTTGGTATATATTGTTCCAGGATCCCCTGGCTTTGAGGGTCTGGGTTGAAAAATCTGCTGAGATCTGAATTGGTCTTCCCTATATATAATCTGATTCCTCTCTCTTGAAGCCTTTAAAATTCTATCCTTACTCTGTACGCTAGGTATTTTCATTATAATGTATCTTGGTGTAGCTCTGTTGTAATTTTGTATATCTGGTGTCCTATAAGTCTCTTGTATTTGATCTTCCAATTCATCCTTCATGTTTGGGAAATTTTGTGATATTATTTCATTAAAGAGATTGTGCATTTCTTTGGTTTGAATCTCTGTGCCTTCCTCTATCCTGACAAATCTTAGATTTGGTCTTTTGATGTTATCCCATAGTTCTTGGATGTTCTGTTCATGGTTTCTGACCATCTTCACTGTGTGGTCAAATTTATTTTCAAGATTGTACATTTTGTCTTCATTGTCTGAGGTTCTGGCTTCCAAGTGATCTAGTCTGTTGATGATACTTGCTATTTAGTTTTTTAAATTATTTTTTAAATTTGTTTTAGTTAGTTACACATAACAGTAGAATACATTTATGCACTTTGATATATCATGATTTATCTCCCTGTTTTATTTTTCTCCATTGCACATATTAACACCTAATATATTCATTTCTTATCTGTTGGAGTTAATTATCTATCCTCCCCATTTTCACTGGAATACTAATTCTACAAAAGAGTGGTTTTGTTCCGTTTCATGTGCGGACATATCTCAGGGCCTAAAAAGTGCCTGGCAGAGAGGGAATGTTTGATAAATATTTGTTGAATAGACACAGAAATTAAGGAGACCTCAATTATATCAGTATATGACTATAACTAATAATAATTAATAAATGATGACCACAAGACTGGGTTAATAAGACATATGACTGGATTAATAGAGTTACTAGCAGTAACAACTGCTCCTGGGAATTGAACCCAGGAGCTCATCACCAGCTTCCCTGGTCACAGCCAACTGAGATGGAAGTGGAGGAATGCATTCTAGGCAAACTCTGCCACTGAGCCACACACCCAGCTCCCATGAGCATTTGTTCTTTTTTTTTTTCCTTTTTTTTAATTGGTTGTTCAAAACATTACAAAGCTCTTGACATATCATATTTCATACATTTGATTCAAGTGGGTTATGAACTCCCATTTTTACCCCGAATATAGATTGCAGAATCACATCGGTTACACATCCACATTTTTACATGATGCCATATTAGTGACTGTTGTATTCTGCTACCTTTCCTATCCTCTACTATCCCCCCTCCCCTCCCCTCCCATCTTCTCTCTCTACCCCATCTACTGTAATTCATTTCTCTCCTTGTTTTTTTCCCATTCCCCTCGAAACCTCTTATATGTAATTATGTATAACAATAAGGGTCTCCTTCTATTTCCATGCAATTTCCCTTTTCTCTCCCTTCCCCTCCCACCTCATGTCTCTGTTTAATGTTAATCTTTTCCTCCTTCTCTTCCTCCCTGCTCTGTTCTTAGTTGCTCTTATTATATTCAAAGAAGACATTTGACATTTGTTTTTAAGGGATTGGCTAGCTTCACTTAGCATAATCTGCTCTAATGCCATCCATTTCCCTGCAAATTCCATGATTTTGTCATTTTTTAGTGCAGAGTAATACTCCATTGTGTATAAATGCCACATTTTTTTAATCCATTCATCTATTGAAGGGCATCTGGGTTGGTTCCACAGTCTAGCTATTGTGAATTGTGCTGCTATGAACATCGATGTGGCAGTATCCCTGTAGTACACTCTTTTAAGGTCTTCAGGGAATAGTCCGAGAAGGGCAATAGCTGGGTCAAATGGTGGTTCCATTCCCAGCTTTCCCAGGAATCTCCATACTGCTTTCCAAATTGGCCGCACCAATTTGCAGTCCCACCACCAATGTACAAGAGTACCCTTTTCCCCACATCCTCGCCAGCACTTGTTGTTTGACTTCATAATGGCTGCCAATCTTACTGGAGTGAGATGGTATCTTAGGGTGGTTTTGATTTGCATTTCTCTGACTGCTAGAGATGGTGAGCATTTTTTCATGTACTTGTTGATTGATTGTATGTCCTCCTCTGAGAAGTGTCTGTTCAGGTCCTTGGCCCATTTGTTGATTGGGTTATTTGTTTTCTTATTGTTTAATTTTTTGAGTTCTTTGTATACTCTGGATATTAGGGCTCTATCTGAAGTGTGAGGAGTAAAAATTTGTTCCCATGATGTAGGCTCCCTATTTACCTCTCTTATTGTTTCTCTTGCTGAGAAAAAACTTTTTAGTTTAAGTAAGTCCCATTTGTTGATTCTAGTTATTAACTCTTGTGCTATGGGTGTCCTATTAAGAAATTTGGAGCCCGACCCCACGATATGTAGATCGGAGCCAATTTTTTCTTCTATCAGATGCAGAGTCTCTGATTTGATATCAAGCTCCTTGACCCATTTTGAGTTAACTTTTGTGTATGGCGAGATAAAGGGATTCAGTTTCATTTTGTTGCATATGGATTACCAGTTTTCCCAGCACCATTTGTTGAAGATGCTATCCTTCCTCCATTGCATGCTTTTAGCCCCTATATCAAATATAAGATAGTTGTAACTTTGTGGATTAGTCTCTGTGTCCTCTATTCTGTACCATTGGTCCACCCACCTGTTTTGGTACCAGTACCATGCTGTTTTTGTTACTATTGCTCTGTAGTATAGTTTGAAATCTGGTATCGCTATGCTGCCTGATTCACACTTCCTGCTTAGAGTTGCTTTTGTTATTCTGGATCTTTTATTTTTCCATATGAATTTCATGATTGCTTTATCTATTTCTACAAGAAATGTCATTGGGATTTTGATTGGCATTGCATTAAACCTATAGAGAACTTTTGGTAATATCGCCATTTTGATGATGTCAGTACTGCCTATCCATGAACAGGGTATATTTTTCCATCTTCTAATATCTTCTATTTCTCTCTTTAGGGTTCTGTAGTTTTCATTATATAAATCTTTCACCTCTTTTATTAGGTTGATTCCCAAGTATTTTATTTTTTTTGAGGATATTGTGAATGGGATGTTTTTCCTTATTTCCGTTTCAGAAGTTTTGTCGCTGATATACAGAAATGCCTTTGATTTATGCGTGTTGATTTTATATCCTGCCACTTTGCTGAATTCATTTATTAGTTCTAGTAGTTTCTTTGTAGACCCTTTTGGGTCTTCTAGGTATAGAATCATATCATCCGCAAATAGTGATAATTTAAGTTCTTCTTTTCCTATTTTTATGCCTTTACTTTCTTTCGTCTGTCTAATTGCTCTGGCCAGTGTTTCGAGAACTATATTGAATAGAAGTGGTGATAGAGGGCATCCCTGTCTTGTTCCAGATTTTAGAGGGAATGCCTTCAATTTTTCTCCATTCAGAATGATGCTAGCCTGAGGCTTAGCATAGATAGCTTTTACAATGTTGAGGTAAGTTCCTGTTATCCCTAGTTTTTCTAATGTTTTGAATATAAAGGGATGCTGTACTGTGTCGAATACTTTTTTCTGCGTCTATCGAGATGATCATATGGTTCTTATCTTTAAATCTATTGATGTGGTGAATAACATTTATTGATTTCCGTATATTGAACCATCCTTGCATCCCAGGGTGAATCCTACTTAATCATGGTGCACAATTTTTTTGATGTGTTTTTGTATCCAATTAGCCAGAATTTTATTGAGGATTTTTGCATCTAGGTTCATTAGAGATATTGGTCTCTAGTTTTCTTTCTTTGAGGTGTCTTTGTCTGGTTTCGGAATCAGGGTGATGTTGGCCTCATAGAATGAATTTGGAAGAGCTCCCTCTTTTTCTATTTCCTGAAATGACTTGAAAAGTGTTGGTATTAATTCTTCTTTAAAGGTTTTGTAAAACTCCACTGTATACCCATCCGGTCCTGGGCTTTTCTTGGTTGGTAGTCTTTTGATTGTTTCTTCTATTTCATCCATTGATATTGGTCTGTTCAATTTGTGTGTATCCTCCTGACTCAGTCTGGGCAAATCATATGACTTAAGAAATTTATCAATGTCTTCACTATCTTCTATTTTATTGGAATATAGGTTTTCAAAATAATTTCTAATTGTCTTCTGTATTTCTGTAGCATCTGTTGTGATATTGCCTTTTTCATCCCGTATGTTAGTAATTTGAGTTCTCTCTCTTCTTCTCTTCGTTAGCATGGCTAAGGGTCTGTCGATCTTATTTATTTTCTCTTCTCTTCGTTAGCATGGCTATGGGTCTGTCGATCTTATTTATTTTTTCGAAGAACCAACTTTTAGTTTTGTCAATTTTTTCAACAGTTTCTTTTGTTTCAATTTCGTTGATTTCCGCTCTGATTTTAATTATTTCTTGCCTTCTGCTACATTTGCTGTTGTTTTGCTCTTCCTTTTCTAGGGCTTTGAGATGAAGTGTGAGCTCATTTATTTGTTGGTTTTTTCTTTTTTTGAGGAATGGCCTCCAGGCGATGAATTTCCCTCTTAAAACTGCTTTCATTGTGTCCCATAGATTCCGATATGTTGTGTCTGTATTTTCATTTATCTCTAAGAATTTTTTGATTTCCTCCTTTATGTCTTCTGTAACCCATTGATCATTCAGTAACATATTGTTCATTTTCCATGTGATGTAGGATTTTTCCTTCCTTATTTTATCATTGATTTCCAGTTTCATTCCATTATGATCAGATAAAATGCATGGTATTATCTCCACCCCTTTATATTTACTGAGGGTTGCCCTATAGCATAATATATGGGGTATTTTTGAGAAGGATCCATGTGCTGCTGAGAAAAAGTATATCCACTTGATGATGGTTGAAATATTCTATATATGTCAGTTAACTCTAGGTTATTGATTGTGATATTGAGTTCTATAGTTTCTTTATTCAACTTTTGTTTGGAGGATCTGTCCAATGGTGAGAGAGGTGTGTTGAAGTCACCCATAATTATTGTGTTGTGGTCTATTTGATTCTTGAATTTGAGGAGAGTTTGTTTTATGGACGTCGCAGCACCCTTATTCGGTGCATAAATATTGATAATTGTTATGTCTTGTTGGTGAATGGTTCCTTTTAACAGTATATAATGACCTTCCTTATCCCTTTTGATTAACTTAGTCTTGAAGTTGATTTTATTCGATATGAGGATGGCCACCCCTGCTTGATTACGAGGACTGTGTGCATGGTATATTTTTTCCCAACCTTTCACCTTCAGCCTGTGTATGTCTTTTCCAATCAGATGTGTCTCCTGGAGGCAGCATGTTGTTGGATTTGTTTTTTTAATCCATGTTACCAGCCTATGTCACTTTATTGGAGAGTTTAAGCCATTAACGTTTAGAGTTACTATTGATATATGGTTTGTATTTCCAGCCATGTTTGATTATTTATCTTTTTTTTTTAATTTAGTTTGTTTCTCCATGATTAGCTTTCCCCCTGCCCTCTGTCTTTACTGAGGTACTTCCCACTGTTGGTTTTGGTTACTGTTTTTCATTTCTTCCTCGTGTAGTGTTTTGCTCAAGATGCTTTGCAATGCTGGTTTCTGGCTGCAAATTCTTTTAACTTTTGTTTATCATGAAAGATTTTTATTTTGTTGTCGTACCTGAAGCTTAATTTTGCTGGACACAAAATTCTTGGTTGGCATCCATTGTCTTTCAGTGTTTGAAATACTTTGTTCCAGGATCTTCTCACTGTTAGCGTCTGTGATGAAAAATCCATTGTTAACCTTATTGGTTTACCCCTGAATGTAATCTGCCTCCTTTCTCTTGTAGCTTTTAATATTTTCTCTTTGTTCTGTATATTGGATATCTTCATAACAATGTGTCTTGGCATTGGTCTACTGTGATTTTGTATGCTCGGTGTCCTGTATGCATTGACAATTTGTATATCCATTTCCTTTTTTATTTCTGGAAAGTTTTCTATAATTATTTCATTCAGTAGGTTGCTCATTCCCTTGGTTTGAACCTCTATACCTTCCTCTATCCCGATGACTCTTAAGTTTGTTTTTTTTTATATTATCCCATATCTCTTTGATGTTTTTCTCGTAATTTTTTACCAGCCTTTCTGAGTTGGCTAGACTCTTTTCAAGATGATATATTTTGTCTTCATTATCTGAGGTTCTGGCTTCTACTTGCTCCACTCTGTTAGTGATACTCTCATTTGAGTTTTTAATTTAGTTTATAGTTTCCTGCATTTCTAGAATTATTGTTTGATATTTTTTATAATCTCCATCTCCTGATAAAGATGCTTATTTGGTTTTTTTTATCTGTTTATGTAATTCATTTTCAATGTGTTCTTTTACTGTTTGAATTTGCTGTCTCCTATCCTCTTTCAGATTCCATTCCATCTGTCTAAGGTATTCCTTGAGTTCTTTATTTGGCCATTTTTCTGATGCCTCTAGGTCCTCCTGAATATTTAGGCTGTCCTGCATTTTTTGTACTCCTTTTCTTCCTTGCTTTTTCATGCTGCTCATGTTACTTCTTATTCTGTTTGACTGCTGAGTTACTGTTTACTCCTATAAATTTATTTGATGCTTGGGACGGAAGGTATTAGAAGGGAAGGGAAGTAGTCACTAAAGAGAATGAGAGTAAGCAGGTAGAATTCAAGGAAGGGGGAATAAGAGAATTGAAAAGACAAAAGAAAAAAATAGAAAAGAAAAAATAATCAAAAAAATTAAAATTAAAATAAAAAAATTTAAAAAATAGAAAAAATAAAAATGAAAAAAAAAATTAATAAATGCAGTTTTAGAGTTTGATTAACTTCTCTTCCAGTAGGTGGAGCTATGCTCACCGTGCCAAGCTTCTCCTCTCAGTAGGCGGGAACCAATCACTGTGCAGCAGCTCCTCCTCCCAGACTGGGCGGGTCTCCAATCCTGAGTGCCAAGGGCCTTCTCTTGTGTCTAGTCACTTCCCCACTTTTCCTCAAGCCAGGCCCCACTCACCAATGACGCTCACCACAATACTGGCTACACGCCAGGTCTGCTGCTCCCAGGAGCCCTATTTTCTTGAACGACTGGGCACACTCTCCCCGTTTGCCATTCCCTCAGACCCTAAGTTTGTGGAGCTTGGGGCTGAGAACCCTCAGCGAATTTTGCTTGCCCTCCGGTAGCCACGCCCCTGGTAGGTGGTGCAAGGGACCTCAGTTGTCAGCACTGGTGGGAGCAGTAGCCGCGGATCCCGCACCACTCATGATTCCCTTGGTCTGACTATCGCGCTCACGGGAGAGCCGGGAGGGGCCCTTACGGGAGAGCCGGGAGGGGCCCTTAAGGTTTCCCCGCTGTGTGGAGAGGGAGGGCTAGGGGGTAACACACCTGTCGCCACCGGTTTCAATGAAGTTATCTCCTCCGCCGCATTCTGGTGATGTCAGTTCTCTGCCATGGTGGTATCCCATGTAAATGGCGACAGTTCGTTCCCTTTGCCGGGTGACCAATGCAACGGGTGGGTTCTGACTGGCTCTCCCAAGCTCCGTCTCAATCCTGTGGCCACTGCCTATGAAGGCTCGGTTGGTATTAACCTCCGCAGGTTCAGAAGGGCCGACCAGTTGTTTCAGCGGGATCATTTAGTGCTGAGTCACAGCGGTTTGCCTGCGAGATGCAGGCGAAAGGGAGCTTGAATTCCTAGCATTTGTTCTTAACTTAGGCTGTCAGATGGATGTGCTTGAAGTAGAGACCATCAAGTCTCTAGGAAGGGGAAATCCACAAGTTTCCTCTACTTCCTCTTGCTGTGGTTGGGGCCATGTGACTGTTCTGGGCAATGGACTGTATAGAAGAGGTGTGTGTGAACACAGGCCAAGGCAGTTAATAGGAGTGCCTCCTCCACTTCCATCTCAGTTGGCTGTGACCAGGGAAGCTGGTGATGAGCCACAAGGTGGAAACGGCCTGGATCCCCGAGTCACTGCATGGAGGACGTCTCTAGGCTTTCTGCAAGGGAGAAAGAAGCCTGTGTTGTGGTGAACCATTGAGATTTCAGGACTTGTTACTGCACAAAAACTAACTGTGAAATGAACACAAGACTGTACAGAGAGGAGGCAGAATCTACAAGTACGGGCCATGGCGTCAGTCTGTTGAGGTCTGAATCTCAGCTCTTCCATTTGTTGACCTTGAACAAATGAATTAGCCCCTCGGGGCGTTCTTTCCCCTTCGCTCAAGGACTCTCTGGTAGGGGGTTGCTGGATAGCAATCATGGGGGGCACGTGACAGAGCCAACTGCTCATCTAATGGCCAGGAAGCCAAAAGAAAAAGAGGAAGAGGCTGGGGCTGGGGCCCCCCATCTCCTTTGATGGCAAAACCCAAGCTCCACCCCTGAGGTCCCTCCTCTGCCACATTCCAATAATGTCACAGACCCTTAACACAGGAGTCTTGGGGAGACTACAGGCAGCCCCTTCAGTTCCTCAGGACTCAGTGACGGCAGGCCTGGACTCCTCAGCCTTTGCTTCAGGAGGCCCAGCCCTGCCCTCCCCATCCCCAGAATCTGGTCAAGCCTTCCGCCTCTGGGTCAGGACACCCTGACCTCCATCTGTGATAAAAGAAAGGGCACCCAGCCTCGGCTGCAGGCGCAAGCTGCAACGGCTCTGCAACGGCTCTTGCTCCTTAGGCATGTTGACCCTGAGGCAAAACAAGCAATGAAGGGTTCTCTGAATCCTCCTCCTCAACAACAAAAAGTTTCCTAGAACTATGGCAACCATAAATCTGCTGTTTAGATCCAATTCTTTGAAAACCTACAAGTTCTAAATACCAGCAATTGGCCGGGGGGGGGGGGGGGGGGCAGGGTGCGGGGGTCCGGGAAAGGCGGAAGGGAGGTGGGTAGAAGGATCTTGCAGCTGGAGATGGCCTTAGATTTGGTTTCGCCCTGTCAAAAAGCAGAATGTCAGCAAATGGCGTTTGAGGAGAAAATTGGCTTTTATTGGGCACCATCCCTTCTGTAAAATAGGAAAGGTGCCCCAATAAGCTGAGCAGAGGAGCAGGTATGCGGACAGGGAAACAGAACGCCGCGTGGGTGGATCGGGAAGCTTCCCGGGCGGACGTGTTATTGGCGGTTTTTTTAAATAAAGTTTGTTCCTGTTTGAGTGGCTCGTGATCTTGTGCCCAGCCAGACAGCGGCAACTGGTGGCCCTATACGGGGAGCGCCTGAAGCTTGGAGGTGAGTAAAATTGCTCGCCCCTGAGGGAAGGCAACAAAATGGGTGACCATTTCAAAAAACAATGTGTTCTTCTTTTGATTTATTTTGTTTTTGTTTCAAGCTGCCTATCCCTAGAATTTTCTCAGGCAAACTGGGAAAAATGGTTGGCTCAAGGCTTGAAGTTGTTTGGCCCGGAGAAAGAGAAAATTGATACAACTATTCTTTGCTCCGTTTTTGTTTCATTCTGTTTCGGCTTTGTTTTATGCTACCTTACTGGGTTGCGTTACCTTTATAGTAGATTAGAAACTAGTAAAAAACAAACCGAAAAACTGTTAAGTAAATTGTTAGAGGTCCAAACTGTGGTAGAAAACATGTCAGGTCAAGCAAAAGAGAAGGTCTCTCCAGCTAGTCAGACAGAGGAAAATTTGAAAAAAGAAAACTTAGAGGAAAAACGACCATCAGTTGGGGAGTTACAACAGGAGGCTGCTACTAACTCCGTTCTATCACCAGAGGGCGTAAGAGCTGAGCGGCCCTCAATTCCTGTAGTTAATGCACAAAATCCTAAGGCAAGATCCCAAAGACTAGCATGCCCTGTACTTGAGCAGGCAGGAGGGCAACGAATTCATCGCGCTCTAGATTTCAAAACAGTAAAGCAATTAAAAGAGGCTGTAACAACCTATGGCCCGCAAGCACCCTTCACCATAAGCATGGTTGAATCTATTACCAACTTAGACATGACACCAGCAGATTGGGCTAACATGTGTCGATCTGTGCTAAATGGAGGACAATATTTGTTATGAAAGGTTGCCAATGAGGAATTCTGCATGGAGACAGCTAGGCGAAATACAGCAGCCGGTTACCCTCAAAAAAATCTGGAGATGTTGTTAGGAAAGGGACCTTATGAGGGTCAACGGCAACAAATTGAATATGATCCTGGTGTATACGCACAAATTGCTGCAGATGCAGTTAGGGCATGGAAAACTTTACAGGGGCATGGAGATTTACAAGAACAGTTATCTAAGGTAATACAAGGAACTAACGAACCTTACGCTGAATTTGTAGATAGGCTTATTCAGACAGCTTCTAGGATATTTGGAGATGTAGAACAAGCAATGCCATTTATAAAACAACTGGCTTATGACCAAGCAAATCGTTGCTGCAGAGAGGTCATTAGACCATGGAAACATGAAGATTTAAACACATATATTAAATTATGTAGAGACATTAATAAACAAGGACAAGTCTTAGCAGCAGTACAACAGGCTTTAGATGCCAGGCCAAAAACATGCTACAATTGTGATCAGACAGGACATTTTAAAAGGAATTGCCCCATAGGAGGAGGGTTTAACAAAGCTAGGTATCAAAGGAATAGAATACCAGGTATTTGCCCACGATGCCGTAGAGGGAGACATTGGGCTAATGAATGCCGTTCTCAAACCACCATAGAGGGCACTCCGTTATCAAAAAACGGACAAGGATCAAGTGTTTACCCACGATATCGTGGAGAAAGGCATCAGGCTCCATTGCCAAAAAACGGACTGGAGGGCCCAATGCTCCGGGGCCCAAAACCACAAATATACGGGGCAATGGAGGAACCCAGCAGCACCATCAAGGTAGTGCCCAGGACACATTATCCATTAAATCCCTCATCAGACAAACTAGAGGGAGCGCAGGGCTGGACATCTGCGCCTCCGCAAGAACAGTACTAACTCCAGAGATGGGAATTCAAATCATTCCCACAGGAGTAAAAGGACCTCTTCCCCAAGGAACGGTAGGCTTATTATTGGGACGCAGTTCTTCCACACTAAAAGGACTTATGATAAGTCCCGGGGTAATTGATCCCGATTATGAAGGTGAAATAAAAATTATAGCTAGTTCTCCAAGAGGCATATCAGTTATCTCACCAGGGGATAGAATAGCACAGTTACTAATAATACCCAGCCTACATGATAAATTTTCTAGTCGTACTGTAGAAAGAGGTACCAGGGGATTGGGCTCCACAGGTGTAGATTGGGCTATGCTGTCTTTAAATTTAGATTCTCGCCCCATGCTAAAACTAAATATTCAAAGATACGACTTTAATGGGCTACTGGACACAGGTGCAGACCTTAGCATCATATCTAGTCAGGAATGGCCAAAACATTGGCCATTACAACAAGCCACTCAAACGCTTCGAGGCCTAGGAGTGGCTACTAATCCCCATAGAAGTGCAATGGTATTAGATTAGAAGGATCCTGAAGGATGTGAGGGAACTATACAGCCATATGTATTGGATCATCTTCCTATAAATTTATGGGGACGAGATGTCCTAGATCAATTAGGTTTAACGTTAACAAATAACATCAATCCTAATGCGCCCACTACTAGGGCTAAACAAGGTTTTAAAAAAGAAAAAAGATTAGGAAAACAAGGACAAAATATAGCAGCACCAATTCAAATAGATCAAGGAACAGACAGACATGGGTTGGATTTTCAGAAAGGGCCACTGAGACAATAAAAATTACTTGGAAATCAGAAAGACCAGTGTGGGTTCCTCAGTGGCCCCTGACTAAAAAAAAGATACAAGTAGCCCATGATCTGGTTAAACAACAATTAGCGAAAGGACATATACAACCTTCCATATCTCCCCATAATACTCCCATTTTTGTTATTAAAAAGAAATCTGGTAAATGGAGATTATTACAAGATTTAAGAGCCATTAATAATGAGATGGTTATTATGGGACCTGCTCAATCAGGGATTCCCCAATTGTCTGCTTTACCAAAAACCTGGTATGTTTTAGCTATAGATATTAAAGATTGTTTTTTTTCAATTCCTATTCATCCTGAGGATAGTCCACATTTTGCATTTACTATCCCTGCACTAAATCATGAAGGTCCTGATCAGAGATATGAATGGAAAGTACTCCCTCAGGGGATGGCTAATAGTCCAACTATGTGTCAAATTTATGTTAACAAAGCAATCCAACCACTTAGAAATCAAAATCCTGAACTACAAATATTTCACTATATGGATGATGTATTATTGGCACATAAAGATAAAAACATATTGCTGAAATGTTATGCCACACTTACAAACTTATTAAAAAATTATAATCTAGAGATAGCAATAGATAAAGTACAATTAAATCTTCCAATTAATTATCTAGGAGTCCTGTTATCCTCAACCATGGTCCGTCCACCAAAAATTCAAATACGAGTAGATCAACTCAAATCACTTAATGACTTTCAAAAGTTATTGGGAGACATAAATTGGATAAGGCCTTATCTAGGCATACCAACAGGAGAGCTAGGACCTTTATTTGATATCCTAAAAGGTCCATCAGATCCAAATTCACCCCGCATGCTAACGCCTGAAGCAAGAAAGGCATTAAAAATCATTGAAACATATATAAAAAATATGCACTTGGATAGAATTGATATAAGTTTGCCTTTATTATTTATTGTACTACCAACAAAAAATATTCCTACAGGAGTATTTTGGCAAGAAGGTCCATTATTGTGGATACATTTATCTTATTCTCCTAATACTATTCTTACTAGATATCCTGAGGCTGTAGGACAATTAATACTCAAAGAAATAAAAGCAACAAAGGGAGTGTTTGGGATTTCTCCCAATAAAATTATTACTCCATATACTATAGATCAAATTGATGAGTTAGCCAATGAGTTAAATACTTGGGCAATAATCATGTGTAAATCTAATGTTTCATTTGATAATCACTTGCCATCTAATCCTTTGTTGTCTTTTTGGTCTAAGCATCCTGTAGTTTTTCCAAAAATGACAAGAAAGACCCCTATCATAAATGCTCCAAATATATTCACTGATGGGTCAAATAATGGTACAGCAGCAGTAGTTACCCCTGATCAAACTTTTACATTTTTAGTACCCAAACAATCAGCTCAAAAGGTAGAACTTAATACAGTATTACAAGCTTTTATGATGTTTAAAGATTCCGTATTTAATTTATTTTCTGATAGTCAATATGTAGTTAATGCTATAGTATCCCTTAAAGATGCAGGTAGGATTTCCCCTTCTTCTACTGTTTTCTCTTTGTTTTCCACTATACAAAGTCTAATCTGGGACAAAAAAGATCCATTCTTTATAGGACATATCAGGGCACATACAGGATTGCCTGGAGCCCTTAGTTTGGGCAATAAATTAGCAGATAAATCTACACATGACATACATATTTTCTCCACAATAGAAAAAGCTATAAATTTTCATAAAAGGTTTCATGTCAATGCTAATACTTTACAAAAACGTTTTAAAATAACTAAAAAACAAGCCAGACATATAATAAAACAATGTCAAAATTGTGTGACATTTTTACCACAAGTTAATCTTGGAGTCAATCCTAGAGGACTGATACCTAACCATATTTGGCAGATGGACGTCACACACTTGCCAAAATTTGGAAAATTAAAATATTTGCATGTTACAGTTGATACTTCTTCTGGATTTTTGATGGGCTCCCTTCATGCCGGAAAAAAAACTAAAAATGTTATAGCTCATTGCTTACAAAATTTTGCCACTGTGGGCGTTCCAAAACAGTTAAAAACAGATAACGGTCCCGGTTATGCTTCTACCTCTTTTAAACAATTCTGCTCATCATTTGACATTACTCACATAACAGGAATTCCATACAATCCACAGGGACAAGGCATAGTTGAAAGAGCTCATCAAACTATTAAAATGTACTTATTAAAACAAAAGGAGGGAATTGGAAAGGGGTATATATCCCCCAAAGATAAACTTAAAATAACCCTCTTTACTCTAAACTTTTTAAATTTGGATTCATCAGGACTTAGTGCTGCGGAAAGGCATATGTATCCAAAAAATGTGCATAAGCCTAAAGTTCTTTGGAAAGATATTCTAACAGGACAATGGAAAGGTCCTGACCCAGTAATTGTCTGGAGTCGGGGCTCTGTTTGCGTGTTTCCACAGGGAGAACAGCAGCCGATTTGGATTCCAGAAAGACTAACTAAAACGATTTCTACAGATCAAAAAGAAGATAATTTGACTCAAATCCATAACAGCTGATATCCAGAACTCCAGCTTGGCCATTCTTACATCTGCGACTGATTAACCAGGATGCTTTTTTCAATATCTATTTTATTATTACATTTTTCCATATCATAGGTTCTATTTTATTTTTGAGCTCATACAGACCTAGGTTGATGTTTTTCTGATCAGTTTTATTTTTTAACTGTGGAGTTTTTAACATTGCAATGGAGATTTCACCTAGGTGAAACTACAAGGCCTTTACTATTGTCTTATGTGTTGTATGTTATATGTGCACACTTCTGTTTTGTGTTATGTGTCTATATGTGCGTATGTCCATAGATCATATATGAGGAGTGCTCAAAAAAAAAAAAAAAAAAAAAATGGATCCAAGTACTTTTTATTATTCACGTAATTTTAATGGTTTAATTTAAATTGGGTAAACAGCTGTTAAAAATTATTTTAATATGTGTACAAATAAGCAGGTTAACAAATCTGTTTGTTTATTTTCATCTTTCCTTTTCATTATATTTAATAATTCTGTTCAAGATAATATAAATTGTTCTAAAAAAAAAAAAAAAAATGTTTTCTTAGTACCTGTTAAAATGTTACATTTTTTTTTTTTTTCTTTCTCTCTTTAACATCATTGTCAGAATTCTTATTTTTCATCCCAGTGCCGGTAAAGACAAAGATGAAACCAAACTACAACTTCTTCGATAATTATCACAACAAACTGTATAAACTGATACATCAATGATCTTGGGAGGAAATGGACATATTGATAGATTCCTCCACTTTGAACTGCTTACAAAACTTGCCTGGACTATGTATCACTTGTATGCACTGTGATCTATCTGTTGATACAACAAATTATGGTAATGCTGGCGTATCTTTGCTGATGTGTCACCAGTGATGCAATTTTCCCTAGGAGTCGTCAATTGATTTGGTGTTGTGGCATTTCTGTATCCTCCTCCCTTCTACTAGTGATGGTCTAATTTTGGGGGCCAACAGAGGTGAGGCAAAGAACCTCACCCCCCCACTGGCACCAAGGCCAAATCTGGGGGCCAACAGAGGTGAGGCAAAGAACCTCACCCCCCCACTGGTGCATAGGCCTATCCACAAGTATGGCTATATGCTGGATCGTTGTCAGTGACGGGTATGATCCAATTGCAATGGTATCAACCTAAGACAGGAGGCTGACGCCTAAAGGTCAGTTTTCCAATGACGGGTAAGAACCATATGTTGAATTGGACAAACCTAACAGGCACGGTCCCTAGCCACATTACTTGTTGCTTAATTAAACAGAAAGGGGGAGATGCTGGGAGCCACAGCCAATTAATATGATGCATGGCATTTTTGATTGAAAGGTGATGCCAGCTAGCCATTGAGATGATACGATTATGTTAAAAAGTACATTCATATGGATACCGGACTCCTGCTGCGGGACTCCTGGAGAGTTCCCATTGGTTGGGAAAGTGCAGTAGGAGGGAATTCCGGAGAGGCGCTTGCGCTAGAGTTCCGGGAAGGAACCAGCAGAACGCCGCGTGGGTGGATCGGGAAGCTTCCCGGGCGGACGTGTTATTGGCGGTTCTTTCAAATAAAGTTTGTTCCTGTTTGAGTGGCTCGTGATCTTGTGCCCAGCCAGACAGCGGCAGCGAGGAAAATAGAACAAGGAGAAAGAAATACACTGGTCATGTAGTTACTTCCCCTCGAGAATTAAAACAGGGGACTTTGCTATCATGCTGGCTTGGATAGACGGGGCCCCTTTCTGTTGGTTGCTGGGAATCATGGCCTGTTTCGAAGTTGAGTTTGGTCACATGGCGTTTAGCATGAGTGACTCCATTTTGATTTGGTCTCATCTGTTGGGAGCCTGGCGCAAGAGCTCGGTCCAAAACAACAGCCTCCAGTGAACTTCACTTCACAGCCCTGATTCTGGGGTTCATACAGACCAGGCTACTGTGGCTCAGAGACTCGTTCCTCCCTCATGGTCACCGTGGGTTTTACCAGACTGAACAAAGAGCAGAAGAAGATCTAAGAACAGTGGTTTCCCAACTCAACAGCATTTCCCAGGGAGTGGTACCCGGTGGACCTGCCCTCATCTATTCAGAGTTCTAGGTCCTTCAGAGCTGCTCCTGTTTGCAGCCTTCTCTTTTGTAATTCCTGCTTCTCTTTCACTGAAATTTTTGTTTTCTCCTTCTCCACGCCTATCTTCTTTTCTGCTGGGTCTTTCTCTTTCTCTCTTTCTTGCTACCAGTTTCCCCTCTCCCTCCCCCGCCACTCCTCTCTCACCTGGTGTTGTCTTCCCTAGGTGTTGACTGTGGGCTGATGTTCCCGGTCATAATTTAACAACTAGGTCAATTTATCCCTTAAACAGAGTGGCCAGATTTAGCAAAGCACATGGTGTCTGGTTAATTTGGGTTTCAGATAAACAGTGAGTAATATTTGGGACAAACACCAAAAAAGATTATTTGTTGCTTACTTGGAATTTAAATTTAATTCCTTGTCTTATACAGCTGAACTCTAACTAACTACAGCTCAAGGTGGACCTCAAATAATGTGCATTCTGTGCTCTTAGAAATAAAGGAATATTCCAAATACGCTCTAGGATGAACTCTGTAACTCTCTTAATTTGAAAACATGATTAACCAACATTTTCTGAGCATCCTAGAGAACAAATAATTTGGAGTCTGCTGGGACTTCAGGGAGCTTTTCCCTGAAGGCAGCTGGCTGAGCCCTGCCATCCCAGAGGTCGGAGAAGGCAGAAGCCCAGGGTGCAGACTCCAGGGTGGCCAGATTGCAGTGGAAAAGTCAGACCTCTGCGTCAGAAAAGGTTCATTCTGTGGGTGGCAGAGGGGAAGAGGATAAAGAATAAGATTAGTTTGTCATTATTACATCTTTGCCCCATATTTGCTGTATTCTCAGAATGACTGGAGGATGGGGGTGGGGTAGGAAATATCCCCCTTCTTCTGAGACTCTCTTGAGTCCTTTACTTTAGGAGTGAACTTTGCAAAAGAGAAAGTGCCACATGTGTGTCTCCTGGTGTCTGAACTCACGCAGCCGTGTGTGAAGGTCACTGTTTTGGGAAGCCAGCAGGACCTGGGGCCTCCTGCAGGTGCGGAGCCCCAGGAGAAGAGCCTCTCAGCCCCACACCACCCCAAGGCACTGACGCAGCCTGCAGTGAGCGGCGGCCTCTGCTCAGTCCTGTGATCCAGGCCAGGCTTTCTGCTCTCCCGGCTGGAGGACAGCCATCCTTATTGAGTGTATTTCCAAGAAAGCAGTTGACAGGCTTGGCAGTGCTATTCCTGGAAATGTTCAATAGGCCATCCTCTGGCAGGGGCCGCTGCCGACGACGGATGGGTCTGAAGGGGGACCGTTTGCTCAGCACCGTCTCACCCCAGCCCACTCCCAGGTGCCTGTGAGCCGCAGCCGTCCTCAAATACCACAGGCTGTCAGCTGGTAGGGGCTGCAGGCCTCTGTGGGACTCGCTTCCGCCCTGGCAGGGCAGCTGCCAGCGGGCTTGCTGCTAAACGAAGACAGGCACCCCGTGACTATAAATTATAAAACACAGCAGCTCCGGCCGATGCACTGCATGGCCACAGAAAACTCTGCAGGGGACACGTGGCCCTTGCCAGAGGGCATTCTAGACAGCAGCTTTAACTCTTGTGGCGGCCCTGGGGAGAGGCCAAGCCTGTCGCTGGGCAGAGGAGCTCCTGGCAACGCCCAGAATTTGGAATGTCCCTCTGATGTTGAGCATGGTGGGAACCAGAGCTTCTCACCCTCAGCAGACTGTGGGTGGGATACCTCCTGGTTGGGGGTCACCTGTGCACTCTGGGACAGTTAGCCACATCCTTGGACTCCGCCCACTAAATGCCAGCAGCACCCCCGGCCCAGGGTGACAAATGAAAATGCCTCTGAAAGGCAAAGTCCCCCTTGATTGGGAACCACTGCTCTAAAGGGAAGGATATGGGGCCCTGGGGTATGCCAGAGAGAGATGTCAGCTCAGGATCTCGTCTCAGGGAAAGCCAGGGTGCAAGTCATGGGATCTGTGGACCTCAGTTTCTTGGTGTCAAAAAGAGGGCTGGGATTGTGGCTCAGTGGTAGAGCACTTGCCTAGCACATGTGAGGCACTGGGTTTGATCCTCAGCACCACATAAAGGTAAATAAACAAAATAAAATGGGAAGAAGAGAAAGTGAAATCAAGGGAGTGTGGAGATCAGTCGAGATAAAAATGCATGGGATGCACTTTGAGAGGGGCAGTCTCCAGATGAAACCAGGTACTTGGGTTTAAATAAAGGGCAGGGCTCCCCTTGAAAGGAAGGGTCAGCTGACTGTAAAATCCCTCAAGACTCTTAAATGAAAACAAACGCTCATTCTAGAAAGCTTTCCTCTTCATTTTTTTTTTTCTTCTGAATTCAAAACAAGAAAAAGTGCACCAAGGCAGCCCGAGGTTAATGTACACGGTTTCTTCCTTGAAACAGGCTTTGATTTAAAAAAAAAACAAAAAAATTTATCAACACTCTAGGAATAGTGTTTCTCCCACGAAAGAACTAAAAGTAATAGAGGGGAGGTCCTCTCTATTTTCTTCACAAAATTAGTATCTTTTTCTTTATAGTAAGCAACAAAAAATAATCGTGAAACAGCGCAGTCCTATAGAAAGACCCTGTTGCTTTAAATGGACTTTGCTGTTAGATAATTCTCTGGCCAGCATCGCCCCCCTCCAGCTTTCAAGGAACTGTAAAGAAATCTTGAAAGGCTAATATTTCTCCTGCTCCCAAGGGCAGAAAAACACAAAGGAAACGGGTAACCTGAGCTCCCCCAAAGGTAAAAACTGGAGAGATGAGTCCTCAAGGACAGGGTTCCATGCATCTTGGGGACCGAGCCCAGCTCCAGGGAGTTGCAGCCCTTTCTTCGTAGCACAGCTTGTACTCTTTCTGAAGATTGAAGGCCACATTTGCTTGGGAAACAGGACACTGTGATTAATCAAAGAAGACAAAAACAGCTTCATTTTCCATAACGGGCCGTTGAGGGCTTTTCTAGGAAAAACCTTGATCAAGCTGTTCCTTCTGTTTTCCTAAAGGCCAACGAGCAGGTATCCATGGAGGTTCACTCCTGAATAGTCCCCTTCCCAGAAAAAGGCTGCACCACGCTAACTCATCCAAAGCAACCTGAGCATCGGCCAGTGGACAGCAAGGGCCCTTCTCCTGCCCGGAAACCTCTGGAGGTGCTCACCTGCTCTCATTGGATCTTGGATCCTTCAGATCAGACAGGCTTCCTGCGAGTGGGCGAGGGGGAGTGAAGACCGAACCTAACCAATGAGCAGCTAAAGATTAGGGAAGGCAGGAAGACTTGGCGCTGTTCTGAATAGGAGCCCTCACAGTGCAGTTCTTACAGGCAGGACTGGGATGGGCTGAAACCAATGAGGTGTGAAATTTTAAGGCATCAAAAAATACTCAGTCATCAATAAACAATATTTAGTGTGATTTAGGGGGGCGGGTACTGAGGATCAAACCCAGAGATGCTTAACCACTGAGCTACATCCCCAGCCTTTTTTATATTTTATTTGGAGACAGGGTCTGCTTGAGTTGCTTAGGGCCTTGCTAAGTTGCTGAGGCTGGCTTTGAACTTGCATTCTTCCTGCCTCAGCCTCCCGAGCCACTGGGATTACAGGCGCGTGTACCTGGATAGTGTGGTTTTTTTGAAAAGTGAAAATCAGTTTGAAAATCCATTAGGAACAACATATTAAAATTTAAAATCAGGATCCACTTTCTCAGGTATTGTGTCCCAGTGATGAGCACACTCTTGGCTTTGGCACTGGAGATGCTCCACACAAGGACTTGGTCACACAGGGTGGACCAAAGGAGCCCTGGATCAGAGACAGAAGAGTTGCCCGTGACACATGGCCTTAAGCATGTCTCCAGGCTCTCGGAGCTCTGGTTCCCTTTTGCAAAGTGGACTTAAGACCACCCTGTCTAACTTAGAGTTGTTAAGGCGAAATAAGTTTCTGTTCCTGAGAGCACTGATTAAACCCTAACCCGTGGCATCCATGAGCTGTATGCTAGGAAGTGTGATAGTGGTGCTGGTGATTATAGCAGTGGGTCAAAGAGGACCTTCTTGGAGAAGGAAAAGGAGCAAAGGCAGAAGGAAGGAGAAGGGAAGTGGGGCTGGGGACAGGCTGTGTGGAGGTGAGAAGAGCCCAGATCCTGGAGTCTGACCTGTATTTAAACCTCGGCTGGAAAGAGCCTCTCCTTTCTCAACCTCTCTGAGCCTCAGCTTTCTCAGTCTTAAAATGGGGGCAATAATGGATTGGCCATGAAGTGTCGCATCACAGTACACACATGAGTGCCCTTCCTAGCACAAGCCAGGCTTCTCCCAGGGATAGAGGAACAAAAACAGGAGAGGTGAGGAAGAACACAAACCAGTACTGGAGATGAGAGAAGAGGATTGAGGGGAAAACAGAGGAAAGAAAGGATGGAGAAAAGGAAGAGGAAAGTGGGACCCTCGGATTCGGTCCTAAATTAAGGACTCAGAGAGCAAGTCAGTTCCGGTTTCCCTGGAAACATCATGGAAAGAGTCAAGCCACTACACTGCGTTTGAGGTTTATCTTGCTGGTGCACATAGGTCTACTCTAGAGTATTCTAGAACATGCCACTGTTTCTGGATCTATTCTCCTGAGGGGGGACATTTACATTATGTAAAGAGGCTGCCATTGTATTGATAATGCTTTATTTCTTAAATTGGGTGGAGTGAAAGAGAGGTTTAATCCACAGGTCTGTCTTTTCCTGTGTCTGAAGTAGTTGAGCTCATTCTGCCAATGATTCTGCCAACCTCCAGGCCTTGCCCTTCAGTTTGGCAGCAGGTAGGATTCTGGGAGTGGATGGAGCACGTTCACATCCCTACAGCCACCCATGTCCGGACACAGGGAACAGGGTGCCAAGTGGCTCTGCCTGGCCTGAGAGCAGTGATCTGGCCCTCTCTGGGATTCCCCAGAAAAGCCCTGAGATCTTGCTCTGGCCTGGAAGCCCCAGGGCTGGCCTCACATGCAGTTCCCAACCCAGTGCTGGAAATACACGGAAGCCTTAAATGAAAGATTTCAGGAAAAATGGTTTCTCCTAATGACAAAGCACCTTTGAATGGAATCCCTGCCTTTCATAATGGAGCAAAGGGAGAAAGCCGTAAAGCTGGGGGAGAAGCTGTGAATTACCCTCTGGAAGCCACCCCTGTGCATTTTCTTACTAAAGAACAAGAGAAAGAAGAAGTACCAAAACCCCCAAAGAATAAGTATTCTGGAAATAATTCTTGTTTGCCTTTGTACTGTGTGCCTCCTCCCTGGACAGATTTGTTTCTTAGAGACTGTTTGCATTGGCTACAAAAATTGGTCTGCCTCCCCCAGTAGCCACCTGCTCTGTGGAAGTGATAGTCTCCCCTCCTTCCTGCAGCTGTGAGGGAGGCTGTGGTGGGAGTGACTGCCCTGCCCCTGTGGCCCTTGGGCTGCCTGGATAAGCCACCAACCCATCACTCAGCACTGGGATCTAGGGTATGAAATTTGAGAGGGCACCAAATAACTCAATAATGAGGATAAATAATATTAGAAGTGTAATACTTTAAAAAATAAAAAATAATTTAAAAAATCCATGATAAACAAAACACTAACTAGTAAAATAAAGACAAGGATCCATGCAGAAGCCTGAATTCAATGCAACTGAGAAGTGCTAGGATCAGAGACCTTTGTTTTGTGGAATTCTGCCACCATCTTGGCAGGTCAGGAAACAGAATTTCCCTATCACTCCAAAAGCATGCATCTACCCCATAGCGAAGGAAGGATGTCCCCAACTACCAAACCCACAATCTCTGGCTCAGGTTCCCAGGCCCAGCCCTGGGCCCTCTCCTGCAAGCTGCACAGCCTGCTGCCTCTTCTCTTCCTGGATGATCCAGCCCAGTCCCTGCATGGACTCACTTCGTAGGCCCCAAACCGACTGCAGAAGGGCCTCTCATTTGGCTCATTCAAAGTATTCTTTTGATTTTTGTTTTTTAATTACTTGCCAACATTTAAAAATTGGGAGATTAAAAAAAAAATCTATACAAGCCTATCTTTAAAAATCCAAATTTCAGCCTGTCTTGAAAATTTTAAACATTTGGCAACTGATAACAATAACAACAACACAAATATAAATCTGTTTCCATTTATTGAGAATCTATTAAATGCTGAGGCTGGCATTCAATACTTTTAAGTATTTTTTCTCTGTTTTTTAAAAACATTTTTTTAGTCATTGATAGAACTTTATTATTTATTTATATGCGGTGCTGAGAATCGAACCCAGTGCCTCACATATGCAAGTGTGCTACTGCTAAGTCATAGCCTCAGCCCAATATTTTTTCTCTTTAACCCCTCACAGCAACTCTGTGTTCACTATATCCACTTTATAGATGATAAATCAGAGACTCAGAAAAGTTACATAACTTGTCCAAAATCACATAGCTAATAAATAACTTAGCCGGATTCAGACCCAGAGGAGTGAGACTCTAAAGCCCAGGCTCTTGAATTTCTGTATGTTCCATCACCCTGAGGGGTGTGGGCTAAGTTACTAGTTTTCTGAAGAGTTCCAAGAAGCCTCTAAAACTCTGAGTGAGGTGGGGAACCCCATCCTCCATCCTAGGAAGAGAGCTCAGCTCCCAGGGCTCCTGTTTCCGCGAGACAGTCTTCTTCCTTCTCTTTTCTTTATTAAAAACTATTTTAGGGGCTGGGGCTGTGGCTCAGTGCTAGAGTGCTCACCTATCAGGCGTGAGGCACTGGGTTCGGTCCTCAGCACCACATAAAAATAAAATAAAGATACCATGTCCACCTAAAACTAAAAAATAAATATTAAAAAATAAATAAATATTAAAAACCATTTAATATATAAACAATCTTTGACTTACAATGCACTAAAAATATCCTAAGTCAAAAATGCATGTAATACACCCAGCCTCCAGAACATCATATTTAGCAACAGTGCCAAGTGTAGAATACCAAGGTTTCCCCCCAGCCCCAAAAGCGATCACATGACTGTCTGGGAGGTGTGGTTGCTGACACGGTCCAGCATCAAGAGAGAAACTACAAGCCAATGCTCATGGTAAAGAGATGTCCCCTTGGTTTTTAAAGGTGAAGACTCTTATTTGTCATACTGAACTTCAGTCTCATCATGATTGTGAGTTGAGTGTATCCTTTAGAGTGACCTCAGGCAGTTTGGTGTGGTGGAAAGAGGTCCTGGAGGAGCCTGAGCTGAGTCTCTCACTGCTCAATGCCATTATATAAAATATGTGCTACATTTCTCTACATACCTCAACCAACAATCCTGGGGGACATAGGGAGACTACTTCAAGAAGCATAAAGTGACATGCAAATGGATGTCTTATTTAATTCCATGCATAGGGTCTGACAAGTGTAAACCAAGAAAGAGTGGGGACATCCAGGCCCTCTTCCAAGACAAGACTGCTGGAGATAAGCTTGACAATGTGACATCAGTCTTGGCTTCAGCTGTCATCTTTGTGCTGATGACTCCCAAATCCATGACCCATCTGGATCTCTCTACTAAGGCTCAGACCCAATGGCTTTTATTGAACAGCCCCCCCCCACCCCCCGGCTGTTCCATACACTTCTCTAGCAACATTTCCAAAACAGAACTTCCCAACATCTAAAACTTGCTCCTTCTGTAATTCAGGAACTGATATCCTTATCCACACATCCCAGAAACCCAGAAGCCATCCTTGACTATGTCCCCATCTCATTCCACACCTGGATCTTGTCCAGGTTCTGTGGATTCCGTCTACCCCTTCAGGAGCTCTTGAACCTGTCTTCTCTCCAGCTCTGATGGTGTGACAGGGACTAGACTGTCCCCATCTCTGCCCTGAACCATTGTAATGGCCACCTATTAGTTATCCTGCTTCTGGTCATGCCCCTTACCCTGCATCTTATGCTCCAAATTACCCAACAGATCTTTCTGAAACCCATATACACAGAACGTTAAACTTCCTAAAATATATGTGTGATCATCTTATCATCATGCTTAAATCTTTTAAAGTTAATTAGGACAGTTCTAAATCTCTAAGACTACAGAGGAGGCAACCCCTGTCCATCTATTCAGCCCTCTCCATTCTTTTTTTTTTTTTTTTTTTTGGTACCAGGGATTGAACTCAGGGGCACTCGACCACTGAGTCACATCCCCAGCCCTATTTTGTATCTTATTTAGAGACAGAGTCTCACTGAGTTGTTTAGTGCCTCATTTTTGCTGAAGCTGACTTTGAACTTGAAATCATCCTGTCTCAGTCTCTTCATTCAATTAGATGATGATGGACCTCTATTTTATTCATTTATTTATTCATATATATTTTTATATGGTGCTGAGAATCGAACCCAGGGCCTCACACATGCAAGGCAAGTGCTCTTACCACTGAGCCAAAACTCCAGCCCCAGCCTCTTCATTCTTAATACTCTATTCAGACTGAATCTCTCTCAGTTCCCTAAACACATTCCATTCTCTCATCTCCATCCCTTTGCACTCGTTCCTCCTTCTGCTGAGAATACACCCCATTAACTCTTCCTCTTCCTTTGGGCCTCAGCTTAGATGGCACTTGAACCAGGAAGAATTTACTGACCTCCTAGGCTGGGTTAGATACTCCTCTCTTGCATTTCTAGGGGTTTCTTGCATTTATCTTTATTTCAGCCCTGACCCTAATATACAAGCCACAATTCCTTGTTGATTTAACTGTTTTTCCCGTCGGGTTATAAACGTCACCAGAATTCACGTGTAATTCTGTGTACATTTGTATCCCCTGGACTTTGGTCACAGCCAGATGCATAGTATGCACTCAATAAATTTTATTTTTCCGACTAAAGTGCTCAGATCACCAAAAGTATGAGTTAGCGTTTAGCAGAAACATTAAGAAACACTACCAGGAAAGTGTTTCAGTCGGACACACAAGTCAGACTGCTCTCTAATAATACCAGGAACTGACTATTAACACCTGGGCAATTTGCTAACTTCTCAGCTTCCAAGAAGTCTACATATTTTGGAGTTTGTAGAAATTGTGAAAAAAAAAAATCTTTCTATGAATTTGAGAATTTTCTAAATTTCCCTTAATTTCTTCTTGCCAAACTGACAAGGCTTGCAGTCCTTATTTTAGGCCATCTCTATGATTTAGTGATTTTCCTTACTTGCAACTCATTAATATCCCTCACAGTGAAATCTCCTGAGAGCACTGTCTAGAAAGGGATCTGTCACTGAACGCGTATCTAAGCCTGGTGTCAAGAGGAGGAGAAACGTGAGAATTTTATTTTTCATTTTTAATCAACAGTTTAATCTCGCTTTGCCTCAAGTTTCCAAACTCAGGGCCTTTGTGATCTTTGGGCAATTGGTGAGGCTAGATTAATATTTCCCTCTCATTTTCCCTCTCATTTTGAAAACATAGTAAATGAATGGATTAAAAATGCATTAGATCCACCCTGGTATGAGTCTACAGGAATTGTAAAGATCTGGATTCAGGTCTGAACTCTACCATGTATATACTCATGATTACGGGCAGCCCACCTAACCAGTCTGCACTTTGGCTCTCTCCTCTGCAAAATAAGAAAGATACCAGTGTCATACCTTACTCTCTTCCTGGAGTGTGATAGGCCCTGAATAATGCTAATGTCCTTCCCAAACAGTTCTGCTATTAATTATACCCATGACCATATAATGGTCCCTTTGGAACCTCTGCGGATTGAAATGATTTTCTATGATAATAAATCTCCACTGTCAGTAGGAGAAGTTGCCAACCAGTCTCGGTGTCCACACTCACCCAAGCAGCTAAAGCTTTTAAGACTCCTATTAAATGATAGGATTGTTTGCTTTCTTTCCTCCAAAGAAGTACTCACAAAATCTCCTCATTCTTGTGGTCAGGGGAGGGGGAAAACCTCATCCCTCATAGAAAATGAAGTCACTGACCTCTCTCAGATTTGAACTCTGGGTGGAAAATTCAGCTGGACCACCATCAGGGGAAACGAAATCATGCCAAGAGAAGGAAATGAAATGTCCAAGGGTGTTGAGCTGATGAAGTCTCTGGAGGGGATAAACTCTAAGAAGCTAGAGTTGTGGCCATCTTAGCTTGGCCTTTGGATATCTCATGGATTCAGATTTTCGAAGATGGTTCCCTACCTTTGTGCATCACCTTGAAACCTATAAGATCTTTTCTGGCTAACAATAACCTTTTATCCTTAAAAGCATCATGGAAGGTTGGCAAATATCATTGTACCCACTTTTCAGAAGAAGAAACCAAGGAGCCTGTTCCTGGATCACACAAGCTTATGCAGACTGGAGCTAGGATTGAACTTGGGGCTTTGGCTCAAAGATCAGTCCGTGCTCCTTTACCAAACTATCCTGCCCCTCACACAGCTGGTGAAGAGCAAGATTGCAATCCATCTCAAAGGGAGTATATGCTCAGGAACCTTTATCAATGCCACTGAGGAAAATGGACCAAACTGAGGTAAAAAAGAGGTCTACATCCATTCCCAATCACTAACCTCTGGAGTGTCAATTTTTTTCTTTTTCACCTCTGCAAAGAACCAATGGCAATAAATAATTTCAAGCTATTTCTATTTCTTGAATGTGGATCTGTTGTTATTTTAATTTCTAATCCAAATACCTAGAAGAAATATCTGAAAGTTAAATTTGGAATTCATCACAACCCTTCTTTACCCTTACATGAATCCTGGTCTGATTTTCCTTTGCTCCTTGACATAAGGAATGAGCAATTTCTTACTAGCATTTGAATTCTCAGGGCTTAGCCCAATACCTGCACCTATTCAGCTCTCAATAAATGTTCACTGAGTAAAAGAAAACGTACTGGCATTTGTAGCTCATATTCATACCTTCTATTTTAAATGTCAAAAGTGTGGGGTTTGGATTTTTTGGTAGAAAGTCAAATGTAGTAATTTGCATTAAATTCCATAGACATTTTAGATTGCTGAATAAGACTGTGTGGAAATAAGACAAGTCTAAGAGACCTCTTGGACTTACATAGGGTTTCCATATTGTCTCCAAGTTTGTCCTCACAATTTTAGTGCCAGCATGTTCCATAGAGAGATCTCTTCTTCAAGATGGAGAACCTTATATTTTCCTTTATTTGTCCACATGCCTAATTAAGTTACAGTCAATGTTGACCAAATTATGTTTCATTAAGCTGAATATTTTGTCTTCAAAGATATATTAATTCCAAGTCTCTTGGTTGCAATTGGGTCTGTTTTTACTCATCTCTATAGCCCCCTGAGATTGGCAGATGTTAATTCCAAAGACTTTGAAGCCCTCTAATAAGCAAGAGAATAAAAGAAAATCACAGAGGGCAGTCTGAAAATCCAAAATCTGGATTCTCGAACTTGAGCTGACATCCAGCTACAGGCCCAGAAAATCTGCTCCTTCTTTCTGTGCATTTCTTCTTCTTCCCTCAAAGACAAAGTTGCCTTCCACAGTTGATCTGTGGATTCATATTTAGGTGCTGAAAAGTTAAAAAACTTTAGCTGAAGTCAACTTTTATTTTAAAGATGATGAAGAAGAAAAATGAGAGTCACCCAGATAAGAAGGAAGAGATAGATATACATAGACTTTATATTTATGATGTATCTGAAAACCAAACTTCCATAGACAACTTCTGTGTACAAGCTTCCAGATACAAACACAAACTAAGGTATGGGTGTCTGTGTGTTAGAGGGTGTGTGTTCATTTAATGATGGGGATATGTTCTGAGAAGGCTCTGCTAGGTGATCTCATCCTCGTGTGGACATCAGAGCATACTGACTGGTATTTTATTTATTTATTTTTTTCAGTTCTCAGAGTGTATTTTTCAGTTTTGAAATTTCCATTTGGTTCTTTCTCTCTATAAATCATTGTCATATCTTTTCTGAAATCTCCATATCTTCACATAGTATACCCAGCTATACTATGAATTCTTCAACACTTTTTAATAATAGTAATTTACAGTCCTTATGTGCTGATTCTAACATCTGCTTTATCTGTGGGTATCCCTTTATTTTCTGGGAGATTTTCTTCTCTTCATTCTGATGGCATTTTTCTACTTCTTCATGTGTTCAGTAACTTTGATCGTATGTTGGACACTGTAGAAATTTTAACTTCTGTTATCTAGCTCTGATTATTATTTGGTTTTGTTCTATCAGGCAGCTAAGTTTCTCAAGGACAACCTTCATCCTGTATAGGTTTTATTAAGTTAGTTATATTTTATTCTTGTTCTTAGCCCTAAAAGATAGTCCATGATCCGGAGATGTGGTCCTTACATATAAAACATGATGCTTCTACCACATAGATGAAACGCAAGAGATATTTACCAAGCCCCCCTGATTTGGAGAGGTTTAGCTTCTAATGCTAAACAGCACCAGGAAACAGCTGAAATATCTGTTCAGCATTTTCAGTCTTCCAATTTTTGTTTTCTGCTATGCTCTTTGGAGTTTTGCCATGTATATTTGCAGCTAAAAAGTCAGCCAAGATTTTGAGAAGATTTTGTACATAAATCTGGGATCTTCCCCTCTATTATCCTGAAGTTCTGGATTTCTTGCCTCCAATTTCTAGTTGCTCTAGCAATCTTATATTTCTTTTTCTTTTTTTTTATTAGTTGCTCAAGACAATACAATGATCTTGACATATCATACATTTGAGCAATCTTATATTCAACCTAATTCTTCAGTTGAATAAGTCTATGTTGTACAGACTTGTGAATGTGTGCAAGGGAAAAGTGTTTAATGTGGATTATTTCTTCTCCAGTTTGTGTCTGCCTTTTGGTCCTTTTTTAGCACTCATATATAATTACAAATGTGTTCTGAGTTTATTGTTATTTTCAGCAGGAGGCTTAGTCTGATACAAACTAATCTTCAATTACTTGAGGCTGAAAGCCTGTGGTTTGTTGTTGTTGTTTTTTACATATAAATGAGGTCAGTCATGCTGTATATTCTACTTTGTAACATCAAAGAATGAACACATTTCAGATATTCTATGAATCACATATTAACCAACTTTATATATTTTTTCCTGACATATGGTACTCTAAGTATTCAACAATAAGGCAGTGAAACAAAAGTAAATTGTTAAATGAAGATGTGGTCTAAATTAGATTTCTTCTAATGTTTTAAAAAAGAGGTTAAGTCAGTTTCCTTTGAAGAATAGACCACAAGAGACCAGTCGTATTTGGGTCTGTAACATCATGAGTTTAAGTATTCCTCTATAAAGCACGTTTTATTATTTAGTTTTCCCTATTACGAGTAATGACACATGAACATTCCTAAACACTAACTTTTCAGTCTTTCCTGTATAATTATTTGTACAAATTGGCTTGCTGAGTCAAAGTAAATCTACATTTTCAATTTTAATATATAAAACCATTCCTTGGTATCTACAGAGCATTGGTTCCAGCCCTGCCCCCCATAGATGCCACAATCCACAAATAATCAAGTCCCTTATATAAAATGCTTAATATTTGCATATAACTCCCAAATACTTTAAATCATCTCTAGAGTAATTATAATAAACTTATAATGTAAATGCTATGTAAACAGATTTATTTAGGGAATAATGCCAAGGAAATAAAATCTATATGTGTTTTCAGAACAATGCAACTTTTTCCCAAATATTTCCCATCCAAAGCTAGTTAAATCCATGGATGTGGGAACCAAGGATACAGAGAACCACCTGCAATCACCAATTGCTCTTTAACAAAGGCCATACAAATATATGCTCCCCAAGGTACATGTAATTGCCTATTTCTTCACAATTTTAACAATATTGGATATTATTAATCTTTGAAATCTTTTCCATAAGCACAAACCACACATGTAGAATTCCAAAAAAGGGGGGATTATCAAGCTTTCTTTTCTGTTCTCAATCTTGATTTTGAGCAACTCAAAATTGCCCTTCTAATTTCCCAACACTATAGTTCAGTCATTGAATAAGCAATCAATTCTGTCCTTGGGCCTCCTCTCAGAAACAATGTGGGTTCAGCGTGTGGCATGCATTCTCTGATTTTAGTGGTGAAACATCATTCCCAGTTCAACCTGGCCTAGAACTTAATTCTTAGTGTTCCTCTACCACAAATATGATTTACCTCATTCCCATTGCATTCCTTCATTTACCTTTAAAAGTTATAACGTTCCCTAAAATATAAAACAGACCATTTTATATTTGTGAATTAAGATCACTACAATTTCAGTTGATCCATATCCCACAACACTGACTCAAAAATACTTTATCAGTAAGAAATGCTGTAACATTTCTTCAAAATTACTGCTATTGCCTTCTAATTTCTTCACTTTTAAAAAGTAATCATTAAGAAAGTAAATTGCATACTGGAACATTTTCTCAGTAAAATGTATATGAAGCAAGAGTCAAGTGCACTTTAAAGATAGAAGATTAAACATATTTTCCTCTACTTTCTCTGAATCTTCGCTAACTGATATCATAGGTCTTGTTTTGTTTTGCTACAAACCCAAAAAGGAAAAGAGAACTAGGATGATAGCTGTAAAACATTGTGACTCAGAAAACAGAAGCAAGACAAACGACTTAGTAGGTCCAGGACAGCTATGTTATAGGTGAGCAAGGTAAGTAGTTGCCCGTTTTCCAAAGTAAAACCACAAAGTATTAATAATTACAACCAGCAGGTTTATTATTTGGAGTAAAGGGGAAGACAGAAGTCTAAGAGGCAGGTAGCCCTCCCCCAAATCCTCTTCTTTACTTTGTATGACCAGGTGACTAACTCTCTTTTACTTTAGCAGAAAATGGGGACTCATACGCTGTACAGAATAATACCAGGTTTCTGCGTTTCCTTATGGCACAGTTGAGGGTAGTAATCATTTCAAAAAGGGAGGATTAACTAACAAATATTGAGAACTTGCCTATAGTTTACAGTCCTCTTGGTTTACTTGGTTCCCAAAAAACTGCAGGATCTTAGAAGATTCTTCTTGGAACACATCTAATAAACCAAAAGCAAAGACCTAAAGACACAGATAATAGAGTTATCCAATGAAAGATCCCAGCCTTAATCACTCCCCAAGTGATGTGATGCTCTTCAAGCTCCACCCACAATAGAGAGTCTCATTAATATTCTTAGTGTCTCATTTTAAATACAAATAAACAGTCAAGGATCATCAGATATTTGGAGAAATCTTCTAAGAAGAAAGAGTACTATGACTGGCATATGATTTGTCCCTTCCAAAATTTATGCTGGAACTTAATACCATTGTGAAGTATTAAGAAGGTAGAAACTTAGTCCAACTATGGTGTTTAGAGATAAGGCCTTTGGGAGGAGTAGGATTCGTTGGAAACCCTGTATAAGAAGAGGGAAGGAGAGCAAGATACACACTTTTGCTCCCTATCTCTTATATGTGATGCCCTGAATCACCTTGAGGCTCTGCAACTAGAAAGTCATCACTGCATGAAGCACCTCAGCCTTAGAATAGAACCATGAGGCAAATGAACTACTTTGCAACAGAAAATGTACTAAGACATAGACTAAAAAGAAAGAAAGAAAGAAAATTAGAGAAAACAGAAATTATATAAAAACTATCCAAAAGCCAAGAAAATATAGTACAAACATGAAGCAATAAGATGCAGTTTCAAAATGGAATATTTTTATAACCAGAGAATTTTGAAAATCGATGTGATTCTGCAATCTTTGTAATGTTTTGAATAACCAATAAAAAATAAATAAATAAAAATTAAAAAAAATATATTATGGCATGAACTAAAAATCCAACAGAAAGGTTGGGGAAAAGAGTTGATTCTATAGACATCAAGTAGCAATTGTTTAAAACAACAACAACAAAAACCTGATCTTTGATCACCTTCACCCTGTCTCTTTTGGCTGTAGTTTATGGAGCCAAGAAGTGTTACCAAGAGGGAGGTATCAGAAAAAAGGACCCAGTGGCCAAATCAACCATCCAACTGAGTCACCAATGTAATGACTGCAAGATGAGGGAAGTCCCGAATCTGACCTGAGGGAGTGATGCAGACAGGAGATCCAGAACATCCTTGCAGGAGCCTTGTGACTCCTCAGGTGAGGCTACACCTCCTTTCAATATGCTCTCAGAGCTTGCTGCTTATCACTTAGTTTATAACCTGTCAGGAGATCACAAACGCCATGGGGACAGGACCTGTTTGTTTTTTTCACCATGGTAGCCCTCGCCTGGGTTTACCTTGTCTGGCACATACTAAAAGCAATTGTTGGTTGAATGACTAAATGAATCAGGTAAGAGCAGGAAAGTTTGAAGTAGCAAGTGAGAAGTAAACCTTGGAGACATTCCTTGAGTTTAAAAGAAAAGGAAATCATGGTGGCTTGATGTGAGGTACTGATGGGATTCAGGGCATGCCACTCGAAAATATGACTGTAGAACATCAGAATGCATCACTCCACATATGCCTCTTTCACATAAGGATTATTTTGAGCTGGTTATTTTGGAAAACTGCAGACAGAAGAAAAACACTGAAAACTTCTGAGAATTTACATGTATGAAGGAAATCTCTGTTTGTAAAAGTACTTCCTCTCTGCATCAAGAAGGGAAGAATGGCTCTAAATGCTTAGAAATTCACAGCATTGGAGAAGGCAGTGATTTCAATCTGCACAAGAAATCTTGCTTGTTTATAGTGCATTTCCAAACCACCTTGTCATAATCAGGCAGAACCTTACACCCTCCTTTCTTTGTTCTGGAGACATGGAATTTAAGCCTGAACTCAAAGCAATGTTTTTGAGACTGACTCACTTTTTCCTGAGCATCTCCCATGTATCCATGTTATTAAACTTTTTTTTTCTCTTGTTAATCTGCCTTTTGTTACAGGGGTCCATCTCAACTAGGAACTATGAAAATGTGAAGAGAAAATTATTTCTCTCTTTCATTTTTCCTACCCAGCGGTGCCAACAGCTGGTGCTGTTGGGCCTGGAAATTCCAGCAGTTACAGCATCTACACACAGGTCTGTGCCGGAAACTCTCACTGTGAAGTTTAAATGCTGAGACTGTAATGGTAAAAAGTCTGGTTCAGCTGTCACCCACGAAACCAGTAACTCAAGAAACAAAGTAATTGGAAAGGAAAGAGCTTTATTGACCACAAGCCAACAAGTTGGAAGATATCAGACTCCTTTCTTGGACATACCATCTTAGCTAGTGACAGCAAAGAACTTGTATGGGAAATTTAAAGAGGTGTGTTTTTAGCCACAAATGGGTGGGCACCAGAGTAATCGTTAATCCTGCAGTGGTCAATTTCCTTAATATACATTCTGAACTTATATGAAGGTCACCAGATGTTCTTGGTTATGGAAATCTAAATTATGATCGATTAGGAGGTCTCACAACCCATGTTTTTCTTGTGCCTTTTCTTAGGAATAGCTAACTCTAGCAATTAATACCTTAATCATTTAGGGACTGCTTTTCTTTAGAATTTAAAATGTTGATCAAAGAGGAGGAACAAGAAGCTAATACGCAAAGGACAAGTTGGGTGACTTCAAGACCATTACTGCCCAAGCAAGTCCTACATTACAGGGGAGACTATCCTGGTTTATTTCACAGACAATGGAACTGGGAAGGGAATTCTCTGACTTTTATTTGGGAGCTCAGACTTCAGATTGACCAACAGTGACCTCAGATAATCTTCACCAGAATTAACAAATTCAGATGATAGGCCATTTCCCAATCCTGTGAATGACTTAATAAGATTAGTTGTTTGGAAAGCAGGATGCAGTAACAGTCATCTCTAAAGGGCAGAAGGATTATTCCTCAGAGGGTAGAATAGGCTAATGACATTTTACTTTGAAAATAGTTTTGGCATAAGCTCCCTGGGGACAGAAGAGAGGGATCAGGGTGGAGATGGAGAGCAAAGAGGATTCAAGTCAAGGAGGAGTTCACATGTTGTATGGTTGAATAAAGTCAGAACACTCCCTGGACCACACAGATACTGAGACAGTATCATAGTATTGCCTCCATAATTCTGGGAAAAGGAAAATTTAAGTCATTTTTCTAAAATCAGTATTGCCAACATGAGATGTGGGATCCATCTGCTCAGAGAAATAGGTCTCTCTCTCTTTTTTATTTTTATTTTTTTTTTTTTGCTGAGAATCCAACTTTTCCTGTACTTTCTTATGCAAAAGGTTGTTCAAGCAAGGTCTTGAATGGCTCTTTCCCTTTAGTCATGAGACACAGTCTATTTAAAAACCTATGCTGCACTTGGTCCAGACTGTCTCAGATGGAGTTATCTTGGGTGCTGACTAAATCCCACAGGGCAGTGACTATAACTTTCCTTTGTGCTGCTGTTTCACATGACTTGATGGCTGGTGGCAGGTGGGAGCTGGTAAAGATCATCTATTTAATTAATGTCATTTGCTAATTCTCTGTAACAATGACAAGAGAGATCCTGACACCAAAAATCCAGCTGGTCGGCTGGGCACATTTTGAAGTGCAGCTACAATACCCATTCTGAGAAACCCCCTTGGCAGTACATCAGGGGGTTTATAGAAAACAGCTAAGATGACTCCGAGTTCAAATGTGTGTACTGCTTTGTATTTTAACCAAATGACCATGCTGAGTTAACTTCTTAGAAGATTGGTTTTCTAGTCTATAAAATAAGGGGAATAAGGCTAAGACCCTGACTCCCAGAATTTCAGAGGAATAAATGACACAACATACTTGTGTAGGAAATAGCAAGTTTGGTGATCCATTTTCAAAATATAGTATTTAGCCTTAATTGGGATGTCAGATCCAAATATAGACATTTTGAGATCAATTGCAGCCATTTTAGCTATACCCCTTTCCAATTTTGAAATTAGCCAATTGCATAGACTGAACCCTGAGGTCCTCCTATCAAGGGAAGGGAGCAGGTCTGTATAGGGCTAAAAACAGGCAAACTGCCTGCCCAAGTGTACTTGCTTGCTGGATTTTCTTTGGTAGCTCGCCCTTCTGCAGAAATTGTTTGCCTCACCGAACTACTTCTGAGCATGTTTGATTGATCACAGCACCCCAGTATTTCTAACAGTCTGACTCCCTTCTATGTATGTGGTGCCTAACAGATGCTTCTTTTCCTGTCCCAACTTCCCTGCATCTCCATGCTCGTTGTGTAGAAATATTTGGTTACTATTACTGGAGTCCTAAGCCAGAGGCCCAACTCTGGGAGTCCCAACAAAAAGATTTGGCCACTTGCCCCAAAAACCAACCAACCAAACAAACAAAAAAAACAAAAAGGTGAAACACAGAAACTTTAATTAGCATGGCTCTACTGGGAAGACAGGGGACCAGAGTTTCCAGCCCTGTCTTCAGGGGATCCTGATATGAGCTCCCAGATTATATAGACAGGGTAGACCAGAAGTACAAATAGTCAAGCCATCTTGGTCTGATTTACCATTCTCTCAGGATTGGTCAGGTGGGGCAGCGATAAGAAAGTTGCTATCGCCTGCGGGGAGGGGTTGTTTCAACTCCTCACAAGATGTTTATGGGTCAGACCTGTTGTTCCTGGAATCCAAGATGACTCAGAGCAGAAGAGACAGATGCAAAATGGAGGCAGAGATGCCAAGTTTTCCACATTTGCAGGCTCAAGTGAAGAGTCCGTGTTTTTAGTAAAAGCAGCCTCTAAGTCCTTGTTACATTCCTGCAGAGTGAGTCAGGTGAGACAGAGCAGGAATTTAGTTAATTGGACATGTTCTAGCATTGCTCTAAATAAATACCAGTTCCTGTGCAGCCAGTAACTGGGGATGGGGGCCGTCTCCCTAGGTTCTGTGCTCTGGAAAAGCTCTTTCTGTGCTCAGAACTGAACTGGAACTCCCTCACTAGAGGTCAGGATGTTCTGCTTCAGCATCTGCTGCTGCCCCTGGGGACAGCTTTGCACAAGGATGTAGAGTGTAGGAACATAATAGCTCAGCATTTGTTGATTTGCTTTTTCAACAAACACTGAGAACCTAAGTACAAGCCAGGCAGCCTTCATTCATTCATTCATTCATTCATTCATTCATTCATCAAATGTTTCCATAGTATATATCCTGTGCCTGACTTTATAATCAGCATCTCACTGACTATTCAAAACAGTGCTATGAGGTTGGTTCTACTATTACTTCTATTTCAGAGATAAAGACACTGGAAGCAAAGAAAAGTTATAGCAGTTATATAGAAGTTATGTAACTTACCAAAGAAATGTGTGTGAGACATTTTTGAGTCTGTGGCAATAGTCCTTCATCATGTCCAGGATTGTGGGGGAAGCACACATTCATTTATTCAGGCTTTCAATCATTTGTGGAGATTTTGATGAACCATGAAGTGTCCGACTTTGCGTTAGGAAAGGTAGGGTCCCAAGACATAGGCCTAATCTCGCCAAGCCTACATTCCAAGGGGGAAAGGCCAAGTGGGCCTCATTTTATCTTTGACTTTGGAACCAGCAAAGAGGCCATTGGCTTGGGTCAAAGATACCGTCCTTGGCAGGGGAATAGGCTTCTTTTTATAAAACAAACTACCTTTTTGCGGAATTAAATATGTGCCCTTTGCTCTTGTAATGCTCATACTAAAGAGTATGAGCATTATCCTTTCAAAAGAGAAAATATTCAGGAGAGACAATATATATAAAGCTAAATGTACATAAGCCCAACAGGATATGTGGTCATAAGATGGGCCCAGTGTTCCCAAACTTAAAAAAATATATTTTATATTAGGTATTCGGTATTTATTGTTATGTGTACTCTAAAATACATAAAGAACAATATTGACTCATTTTTTTCAAATATACTATTGCTTGAAGTAAAGAAAAAAATTTAAAAAGTGAGTTAATTCAAAGAAAATGGCATAGATGTTATTTTAGATATTGAAAATTATCAAAGTTGTACCTAAATAACCATATAGAAGTTATCACTGGGGCATCACTGGCATTTTGGGTAGATTAGCTTTCCATTGTGTAGGATTTTCATGGATAATGAAGTATATATACCTACTGTCCCCAGTCCCTGCCCCTCACATGGCAACAGTGCCACTCCTGTCTTCCCATCAATGCATGGTGATAATCCCCCTCCAAAAAATTCCTCAAAAAATTTTCAAAAGCCACACAGTAGAGGACTGGAGGGTTTTGTACCATTCCTGGTTGGAGCATGTGGCTAAACCAAGGTTAAAGACTTGCTGGATGCCCACTGAAAGAAACAAATACATAGAAGTTCTGGCAAGAGTAGGGACAGAGAAAGAATGTCCAAGGCAACAGAGAGCTTTCCCCAGTTGGAACAGAACCAGTTCCTTCGTGCTCATCAGATAGCTGCCACCTGGCCTCTGGAAATGACCTGAGAGTGTCCCCTGCCTGCTGAAGAACAAGCACTTATTGCATGAACTAAATGCTGTACAACATCAACTCAAATTTTGCAAGGAGACTAGAGTCATGATAAAAAATGTGACAGATTATCAACCATTAAAGAAGGAAAAGTAGGTTCCAGAAAACCATGTATCCCTTTCCAAGTGTCCCATAATATAAAGTGTTATTAACAGTGTGGATAAATTGTGGGAGAAGAAGAATAAATTAATGTTTGAATATCACCCAAGACACTGTTTTGTAACCTTTAAAAAACTCCTGGTTATTTTTGGTACCTGTGAGTCTTTCAAGGTTGAATGGCCTCTACCTCAATGTGTCTGTAGAAAAAATCTTTCCAAGGATATTAATAGATGGAGCCATGGAAAGAAAGGTTCTAATGTTAAATAAGTTTGGGAAATATTGCACATTTCCTTTCTGAAGATTCGCAGTGCATGTTGGTGCCTTAAAGGTTTTGAGAGTTCTTCTATTTCCCTGGTAATCTCAAAGGTAAAATCCAAACTCCTGGGCTGGTTTTAAAACTCCTCTGACTGGCCCCACCTGATGTAGTCAACCTCACTTCTCGGGAGGCAGGCTGGTCACAACTGTTGCTAGTGCACATCTTCCCAGTCTTCACCTCTGGGCCTTCTCTGATTCTCCTTCCTCTGAAATTCTCCCCAGACTTTCCACTTCCACCAACTTGGTCAAGCCCCAGCTCAAGTTTCATCTCCTTGACCTCAGGCCTCTCTGATGAACTTGCTCTTCACTGTGAATTTTCTCAGAACTGTACCTGTACAAGGTGGTGTCAGGCCTTTGGGATTACTTCAAGGTTATTTTGGGGATTAGCCTCAGGGTATGTGATATATATATAGTTTGCAAAAAGCTTTAATTCTTTTTAAAAGCTCATGGGAGCCCATGACTCTACTATGAATTATAAAGTTCTTATAGATAAAAAAAATATGGTGGAGGTACCAATGGCTAGCCCTTTTCCATGGTAAAGCCACTTACACCCTAGATCTCTATGAATTAACAACTACTGAGCAATGATTGAACATGGGTATTTTCATTTTCTGTAATTAATTACTTTGATGTTTCTCAAATTAAATGAAATAGCAATGCAACAGATTTTACCTATATAACTATGTAATGTTGGAGGTATTCAAAGTCAAAGTTAAGGTTGTGTTTCTGGAAATGATATTGGAACTTTTACCTACATATTCAGTGTGTGTGCTCTGTGTGTGTGTGTGTGTGTGTGTGTGTGTGTGTGCATGCTCACACACACTGGGGACTGAACCCAAGGCCCTGTACATACTAGGCACATGCTTCACTACTGAGTCACATACCGCAAGTTGTTTTTGGGGGAGTGCTGAGGATTGAACCCAGGGCCTGGGTATGCTAAACACACACTCTACCAATAATCTACATCTCTAACCCCTGAGTTTATTTTTATTTCTAATATATGCCCTACCTTCCTCCTCTATTCCCACATCCCGTCCCCACAACACACACAAAATTCTGCTTTCCAGTGGTCTTTCTCAGGTCATTCAATAATGATTCACCCTTCCATTTTTTTTAGGACGAAACTTCTGTATTTCATAATTGAATTTTCTCTTGAAATATCACATCCAAATGTGCTGAAATGTCTTCAGAACCTGACCCCTGTCCACCACCTCAATGCTGCTAGTTGTGCACCCTTGGAAGCTGATTCTGAAATGGAGCTCAGGGGGCAGAAAGTTTACAGAGGGGTGCTCTTGGCATCAATGCCTTAATAAAGGGAGAAAAGAGGCTTGGACAGAGGAAGACAATAGGCTGTGACGAGACTCCACCACAAAGGCCTGAGCTGACTCCCTGAGGACCTCTGGGCTGGGAGGTCCTTCAGGAGTTCTCTTGCGCAGAGGTGAGGAGCCAGACCTTTGCACCCCTCGCTGACAGATCACTTCATGCAGGCTGTCCCTGGGAAGGGGGGCACTATTGGACAAGACAAGCTCTTCCTCAGAGGCAATTCATGAAGATGGCTGACAGCAGAAGGCCCTTAGCCAGAACCCTGTCACCTGTTGGAGGCCTGGCCTTTCACTCCTGAAGGGACCTGAGCAGTAAAGCACAGCATCCCTCACACTCCACCGTGGCCATCTTGACTGGAGCCCAGTCTTCTGGAGAACAGGGCAGCAGCGTGCTCTCTGGTTTCCTGTTTCAGTGTTCTTAAAATGTTGGCTAGAGTGATCCTTTGAAGATGGGTAAAAGACACCATGCCTCTGCCCCAAACCACCGGCACCTTCCATTCCCCCAGTAGAATCCAAGATCAGAACTGTCCACCCCACTCTGCACCCTCGGCTCCCCCAGCTCTCAACCCCAGCCCCCACTGCTCTCCCTTTTGCCCCCTGCACTCTGGCCACCTGGCCTCCTTCATATTCCTTGCAAATACTTGAAAAGTTCTGGTAAAGGATAAACTTAGGTGACATTTTAACAAGTGCATGTCAACCACTCATGGAGGAAGCGGCTCCAGGCTGCCAAAGCTGCAGCCCCACTGAGGCAGGAAGAGGGGAACCCAGGAGGAGTTCGTGGCAGCAGAGAGAGAAGACACCTGGTGGGTTAAGGTGGAAAGGCCCTGCTTTGCGGTTAGTTGGCAGTTTCGGGTGGGTAAAGACTCTAGGTAAAAGTTGGTGGTTTGTGATGGTCAAGTTTAAGTTCGGCTTTACTTTTTTCCTGTGTTGGGTTTTGGTCTTATGCAGGAAACCCGGGTGCTGGGGTCCACTCAGCCCAATGGCATCCCAACTAGTTATTTTGACAGCCTCCACCTCAGGGCTTTCACCTTATACTGCTGCCTCTGCTAGGGCCTCAGTGGGGCTCCTGTTTCTCCTCCTTCAGATTTTTCCTCCTGACCCTTCTTTGAGGTCTCCTTTGACTTCAGGCTGTGTCACTCCTTCTGCTGTCCCTCCCTGTCCCTTTATGACATTATGTTTCTCTATAACAGGGAACTCCATGGGGCTGAAATTCTGGACCGTAGCATTGACTGCTAGATCCCCGCCACCTGTTCAAGCCCGGCACATTCTGTAAGTTATAGGAAAAGGGTCCATGGTTGGCCCAATTGAAAATTATTCCCTCATTCTCGGGATATCTCTAGGAAGGTAAGAATAGCTTTGTTTCCTTTCCTCTTATTTATCTGTGGTCATGCAGGCCATTTGTTTTTCTTTACCCAAATTAAATAAGGAGCTAGCTTAAGTGTCAATGCAGTCTCCTGCATACTGGCAGGAGAGTCGGTGAGAGGGAGACTCTCATCACTGGAAGAAACCAGAGATCAATTCAGGGCTCAATTCTCTAGGAACTCAGGGTCCCACAAGAAGGGCCATAACTTCTTCTGAGGGCAGAGCCCTCAAGGCAAGGACCTCCCACAGGGTTCACCTCTTAAACATTGCAGCAGGTTGGTCAGCACCCCAGGAGGACCAAGCTCCCAGCACACAGCCCTCAGGGGGAAAAACACAACTAAGCCATTAAAAGTTCAAAAAGACATGCCTTTTAATAAAGTTAAACTTTTTTTGATCCTTGGACTCCCTGAGAGCTTGGACAATTAAGGGAGAAAGTTTAAGGTGATGGATATGTTAATTGCCATGAGTTGGTCACTGCTTACTGTGTGATAAATCAAAACATCACATTGTAAAACATCACAGTGTTAACTCATGAATATTTTGGGTCAATCAACAAATTTAAAAGAACTGTAATCCCCTTTTGTGTTTCAGAAAACAAACTCAACAATAAAGCAAAGCAAAAACACAACTAGCTACCACAATGGATGACCCAGCCCTCAAATATTCTAAGACCCATCTCCATCCTTCCTCTCGGAGATAAAGAATCCCTTGTTAATATGCCTCCATAAAAGCCAAGTCTCCTTCCTTTTCTTTAAGACATTCCTCAATAACAAATGTTCTTGAACTGCAACAGCTTGAATAAAATCATATCCAGATTGACTAGTGTGTTTTGTCTTTTGTACTTTTATAAAGAGGCGACTTGTCTTGGGAGGGTTTATTTATAGCCTCAAAGATAAAGTGTCCACTGGAAAATCAGCAGCTGAATATTGAGTGACAAAAGGATTCTTGACAATAGACAACGGGTAAGCAAAGGGTCCACTCCCTCAGCAGAGAGCCAGCACAGAGCTCAGCTTCAGAGCAGGAATAATTACTACTTCCAGAGGCTGTCAAAAACTTGACTCAAGCAGATGGCTGGACAAAAAGACATTGCTGGAAGTAATTTCCCAGCATATAAATGCAGCTCTATATCATTTCCCCGTGAAATCAACTTTCCTCCATGGGTCAGGCTCAAAAGACTCATTCCTTCCCCATGTAGGGACGCTGGTCTAAAGAGGTGAAGTGGACTCAGAAGTCCCTGGAAACTAGACACTGTCATAAATGGCATGTTTACAAGCTCCTACCTTTCCAAGACGTGGGGCCAGGAGGACCACCAGCCCACCCTCCCATAGGGGAAAAGGTCTGTGATCAGCTATATGAAGACCAGGATTTGGAAAAAGGGCCCACCTTTGTTCTAAATCCAGGGTCAGCTCTTCATACTGATTCACATCCTTATATAGTTTGACAGAAATATTTGACTCCATTCCATTGGTCACAATGCCTCCAACTTAAAAACCAAACAAGACTACTCAGGACTAGATTTTGATGAAATTTGGTGTCAGAGGCCCATTGCTAATTTTTAGATTTGGGGTTCGGGGGAATGAACGAATTGCATTACTGGGAATCCCTTCAAAATTACATGCCAAATGTTTTGTGTGTGCATACACATACGTTTTTCTAAAGAAAGTTTCCTAATATTCTTCAAGGGAGGTATTCAAGTCCTCTGATAAAAAAGAACCACTGTCTAATACAGATATTCTGGGCCTTCAAAGAAACCTCCTCTAGACAGATCCCCTCATACTTGGCCAAGGCATGTATCAGGAGCAGAAAGTTCACTGCCATCTGTGATTGGGTTTCATTAGTAAGCATATGTAGGCATTCAGCCTGGACCCAGGATCAGCAGTGAGCTAAGTCATGCCAAGACCTTTGATATTGGCAAAGGCCTCACAAAATCAATTTGTTTTCTAGAAGCTGACAAGGGGAGGGTTACATGTCATCAAGAGAAAGACTAGTAATTATTTGTTAAAACCAACTCGTTTTATATTTTCCATAACAATTCCCCATCAAGAATGCAACTTGATACTCTAAAACAACACTGGCTAGAGATAAAATGTGAAAATGCAGTGGAAACATGTGAGTATTTCCCAGATGTTGGGTCTGCTTTTTTTTTTCTTTTTCTTTTTAAGTATTAAACCTGGATGTCATGGCTGTGCTTGGAATTAACAATAGCTACCAGAATTATTGCCATATGTTCTGCACAAGTTTTAACAAAGCAAAGACAAAGCTAAATTGGCTCACTGAACCGTAACCTCATAAGAATTTAATTTTCCTATAAGAATAGTAAATGCCAACAAGATAGACGTCCCTGTTCTCCTGAGTTGTTTGTAGTTCTAAGAAGTAAATAGAAAATTATTTTACTAAAAACATTCCCTGTAGGCCAGCAACATCTAGTTTGAATTTGTTGGAGTCTTAGAGGAAGAAAGTCTAAGAAAAATCCAAAAATATTCCTAATGTCTAAAACCTGAAGTCTGATCCTGATTGCACGGTGGTGAAACAAACCACATGCTTCTTCATATCACTGCTATACTGAAGAGGACAGCATTTGTCACTAGGTTTCATTTAAAAAAAAATTGCTTTGAGACAGCCTTTTGGAGGTATATTCATTTTGCAGAGCTGTGGCAAGGGATGTCATTTGTCAAACTGGATGTATAATACATTAAATGGAATTCTAGTGTCCATTAATCTCCCCTAAGGGGACCGTTTGAGTCAGCTTTGCATCGCTGTGATCAAAAGGCAAGAGTGACTTAGAGGAGCAAAAGTTTATTTTGGCTCACAGTTTCAGAGGTTCAGCCCATGGTCGGCTAACTCCATACCTCTGCGCCCAAGGTGAGGCAAGACATCATGGCAGAAGGGCACAGTGCAGGGCAGCAGCTCAGGTCATGGTGACCAGGAAATAAAGAGAGTTCCGATAACCAGGAACAAAATATCAATCCCAAAGTCACACCCCCATGACCCACTTCATCCAGCCACACCCTACCTGCCTATAGTTACCACCCAAATAATCAGTATCAGAGGATTAATCCACTGATGAAGTTATAAAACTCGTAATCTAATAATTTCACCTCTGAAAATTCTTGTACTGTCTCACATGAGCTTTTGAGGGACATTTCATATCTAGAACATCACAGGGACTAATATACTAACTTGGGAAGAACTTACAAAAGCTCACTAGAAGTGTCACCTCCTGTGTGGCCAACATAACTGCTGTGTTGGCCAAACAGTGTCATAGTTGCTGGCTCTTGTTTCCCCAGCAGGCTGAGACCCTGTGGGGCAGGGACTATGTCTTATTTATCTTTGGATCTCCAGTAACTTGGGCAGTGTTTTGTAATCAGCAAGAATTTGTGCCATGGCTGTTGGGATTCACTAAATGAGTGCCAAGTGTTGGATCAGACTCCCACCCGGATTCTGAATATGTGGTACCAGTTCATAGGTCTTTAGAGTCCTGATTATGCACTGAAGGACTATGCACTTTCCATTGCTGTTCCGTAGACCCTAGCAAAAGGTGGCTTTACCCTCAAACTCTTCAGAGCCCTGGGAGGGTGAAGAATATTAGGGGGAAAAAAAATCCCAAGAACTAAAAATAATCCAGCTCAATGATCTAGTGAAACATTTTCTGTGCCAGACACTGAGCCAATCCCCAGCACCTTTTAGCTCATGGGATTCTCACTGCAAACATACGTGAGCACTATTATGACACATTTTACATGTGAGGAAATTTGCACAAAAAGGTGGAGTAAGTTGCCTGAGTGGTGGAGCCTTATTATTCCCCAGGCCTCCCACCACCTGAGAAGCAAGGCAGAGGAATCAGTTCTCCTCTGTTCCCACGTTCCACTCTGTTCCTTCTCTGTTCTGCTTACTCAGGTGTGGCCTTGATCCCATCATGCTGGATTCATGTCTGACTCACTGGTCAAACCATGAGCCCCAGGAGGCAGGGATTTTTTTATTGGCCATCTTTTCACCTCCCCACTTAGCAGACAGACTGGATTATAATAGCCTCTCTGAAGAACTGAATGAAAGGAGCCTCCATCCCAAACTACCACTTGGGGTGGAGGGATTCCCAGAGAAAGGGGTGAAAGCAGATTCCTCCTGCTGCCTCAGGAGAGCGTGGGGCTGGATGCGCACACACGCCCCAACAGCAACTTTCACAGAGGGCCACTAAAGCCTAGTGGGGGCTAAATGGTTTTAAAAAACAGATTGCTTATATTTTTCTGGACAAAAAAAAAAAAAAGTTGAAAAAGTTTTAAAAAGTCAAAAGTAGTTTTTAAAAATGTGCAACTTTAAACCCAGAAATTTTCCTAGGAGGAGTTTATCCCAAGAATCATCCTGGCTCTATTGGTAAGCAAAAACAGGAAGGAGGTGGGTAGAGGACAGTGGTCTGTCACTGGAGAGATGGTGACATGCTGGGAAGGGTTTGCCCAGTGATATCAGGAGGGGGAACCAGAGCAGCCAAACTTTGTTTTTCAACAGGCCCAGAAATCTCAGTTTTAAAATATCGGCTGTGGTAGATTGCATAAAGGGGACTCCAATTATTCCACTCCTCTCTCCATGCCTTTGAGTAGAGCTCTCCTACAATGACCCTCAGCTGCTCATGTGACTGCCCGTGGTCAACAGGATATTAGCAAAAGGAATGCCAACAGAGGCTTAAAGAGTGTTTGGCCAGTGGAGGCCAAACCAGGGCTTGCTTCTTGCTGCCTGTGTGACCTTTGCTGCCACCACCAAATGAGGAAGTCTGTGCAAGCCTGATGGGAAGAGCATGTGACCTAGACACCTCTGTGGCCCCAGGCAGATGCCTGCCCCTAGCCAGACACACAAGTGGGGCCACTCTGGGTCATCCAGCCTCAGCCGACCACAGATTCACAAACCAGCCCAGCAGAGGTCAGCTGAGTTGGCCTCCACCAACAGCCTAGGCTGCTCACAGAACCCTGAGTTAAGTGTGGGCAAAGTGTTAAGCCCACCTACACTCACTCATCCATAAATGTGGCTCTGAGTGGTGAGAACAAAAGCTAAAGCAACTCTATTATGAAATCCAGAGGGAAAAGAGCAAAATAGTAAGTCCAAGATTCAAAATGACAAGCAGTTTATTGAAGATGCCATAGAAGTACAGTCTATCACTGGGTTTAGGGATGTGGACAAAAGTATGAGAGGTTTACAAGATAATGAATTATTGGCTGGGTGACAATGTGTTAAGCCAGCACATTTATTGTTTGAAGCCAATACATGTTGGGGTTGTTTGCTATAATATAATCTAATTGGTAACAAAATTAAAACATGTTTGGAGTTAAACAAAACAGGGATCCAGTTCATTGTACCCTCGATGAATGTTGACATTTTGCAATGGAGACTTCCCTTGCATCATTGTTTGTTTATTGAAGGACTGGGTATTGAACCAGGGCCTCACATGTACTAGGCAAATGCTCTAGCACTGAGCCAATCCCCAGCCCTTTTTATACTTTTATAATTTTGAGACAGAGGGGTCACTATGGTACACAGACTTGACTCAAACTTGTATCCTCCTGTCTCAGCCTCCCCGGTAGCTGTAATTACAGGTGTGCATCACAAAGCCTGCCTACATCATTGTATATAATAACGAAAAAGCAAAGAAAAACTAAACATCCGCCCAATAGGGAAGGGGATAATAAGGAGTGGCATATTTATGTATAGGAGAGGAGTGCTGCTGCTATGGTGTAGGATTGTAGCAACACACAGGTCTACCAATCCTTTAGAAGTGTGCCATCAATTTTGTTGTTAACGCTGCCATAGTGGGGACAAACTGAGCTACATCCCCAGCTCTTTTTTGAAAATTTGAGACAGCTTTCTTACTTGAGGACATCAGAGTACACAATATGGGCAGTAAAGAGCTACACTCGGACAGGGACATGGTGCTAAAGGGGGACCAAGAAAAAAATGAAGTGGTGGATGTTTTGATGGTGATCGCCATTGGTGAAGTTAGTTAATAGCTAAGTGGCTTCTAATCTCTTCAAAGGTGTTGCTAAAACTATGGGACTTGAAAATGTGTTCCAAACACAAAGGATGTGGGAAACTACTGGTGTGGTACTGAAGGAAACATGTACAATACAGCAGCATGTACAATAAACCCCTCATTCTTGTTATAAAAAGAATGTGCAGGCAGAGAAACTTGCTGGACGACACAGCAAAGCTGAATCTAACAGGTTATCTTTGGAAGATGGGGGTATGGATAGTTCTTATTCCCCACCCCCCATAATTCATTGTTCCTTTTTTTACAAACAGATGCAATGAATGTGGACTTTACTTGTGTTGATAATTCAATAAAAGTTACAGATTTGAAAGCATTAGAAGGCACTCATGTTTGCATGCACACACTTGCACATACTTACCCCCCTGCAACACCCCAATCTAAAGTGGGGGAAAACTGTTGACATTTTGTTGTTTCTTTAATCTCTGCAAATGCCCTGCTGCCCCACTGCACTTACCAATAATTTTCTTGGGGATAGACAGACTCTGGAATTGTAGAATATTCTTCCATGCAAAAACACATGGAATTCTTGCAGGCAGCTCACCTCCTTAATTCTCTTGGGAGGCCAGCAGACGCTATGTAGCATCACTGATCTTCACAGCCAGGGGTAAAAATAAGGCAGGGATTCAGCTGCTCTGTTCTCCCACTTTGCAGAACTTGAGCAGGACATGAGCAGGCCCAGGGAGTTGAGGCTGCCATTTGGAGGAGGAGACAACCTGCTTGTTAAAGGCAATAAGCCAGAGCTCTAATGGCCCCCTTGAACCTGTCAGCGCTTCACAGCCTTATTCTTCACTAATTGTCTCTCACTACTGGCAGAGCACAGAAGTGTCTTTGTGCATGACAGATTCCTTACAAATGGTGGGTGCAAGATACAGCTAATCATCAGACCCACTTCTAAGATACCAGATAGCCAGACACAGCAGAGCCCACCTACATTCACTCATCCATAAATGTGACTGAGTGGTGAGAACAAAAGCTAAAGCAACTCTCTATTATGAAATCCAGGGGGAAGAGAGCCAAATAATGAGTCCAAGATTCAAAATGACAAGCAATTTATTGAAGATGCCATAGAAGTACAGTCTATCACTGGGTATAGGGATGTGGACAAAAGTATGAGAGGCTTACAAGATAATGAATTATTGGCCGAGTGATAAGATGGAAAATTAGGGCTGATAAGGCTAGTAGATGATCCTCTGGGACTGCATTCATTGAATGAATGAGCTGTGGAATAACTGATCTTTCTAGTAAAAGGGATATGGGTACCAGATGACTGACAGGATGTCAACACACCATGGTCACCTTTTTGAGTACCTGCTGCTTGTTCAACTCTACCACTCTATTTACTTGTCTTCATAATGTAAGGAGATAAAAAGTATATATTTTTTTCCTGTTGGAAAAAAAAGCATTAAATAGATGGCCCAATTATTAATGAAGACAGATCACGGATAGGGAATTTTCGCTTGTGCTTTTCTCATTTAGATCCATTGTAGAGTTAATAAAATCACATATTTTAAAGGTTGGTAATTAAATGCATTGGCATAGTTCCCCCTCCGAGTCAAATCTTCAGGCGCTCTTCACTTTGTGAACTACATGTTCAACCATGGCAGCAAATGAACAGATACCATTTTCCAAGAACTGACTACTCTAGGCTCTGGATGAGCCTAGACTTTGTTACTTTAATCATCAGGAAGATCTTGGAGGTGAGTACAGTCATTTCCCCATTCTACAAATGAGGAAACCGAGGCTTAGAGAGGGCAAGTAACTTGCTGAAGGCAATGCAGCTAGTAGGTGGGAGCAGGACTCTTCCTGTCCCTTTTGAGCATGTAAGAGGGAAAGGAAGAGAAGCCACATGAAGCATTCTAGCTCACTCACACCAGCAGTCAATCTCTCTGTAGGAGGAGGCCAACCACTATTGTATATCTGCTCATAGAATTGTTGAGAGGACCTGATGAGATCACATATCGGAAAAAGCCTTGAAAAGAGGAAAGCATTTCATAAACAACACGTTGTGATAAGTGAGATGAGAAGACTCCATCGCTCTCCTCAGGAACACACTTCAGTCATGACAGCCTTAATGGAAAGACCACAGCCTCCCTTTTGCCCTAATTTAATGTTTTAAATAAACAGCACAAGATTTTCTTAAGCAATCTTTTAAAGATGAAGGGCTCGGGTGTGCATGCTGGCACTTGAACTGGTCTTTGCAGGGAGCTTTGGTGTCTCATGTTTAATACGGACATCCTGCCTGAGCTGTTTATGTTGACTGGGGAAAGTAAGCATTTCATTGTTACTATCAATTCTGTTCCAAAGAAACGATACTATAATTATATACCCTTAATCTCTGCAATATAAGAATGAGGAAAAAACACCACACTTTCTCATGAAAGGAGCACAGGATATGTATAGTAATTCACTGTTTATTATCATCATCATTATGAAGAACAAAGTCCACAGTTCAGTTTCCAGGCAACAGGAGGGTGGAGTTTTATATGTGGGACACCTGCATGTGATGTGATAACATGGTGGTTTTGTTTTGTTTTTTGTTTTTTTTTGAACCACTATGATTTACTGGTCTATTAAAACACAACCACACAGTTAAAAACTACAATTAAAACACAATCTTCAAGCAATTAAAAACAATCAATTGTTGAACCAATGTAGGAGATATGCTAAGTAATTTGGCTTTTTAAGTAAAGTCAAGTAGAAACTGTTTTCTCTCTCCATCTAAGGATCAGTGAAAAGAAAAAACAAAAATCCACCTGGTCTGAGTGAGTCAGGACCCAGCACGAGTGACTTGGGGCCCTCCCCAGTGCTGACGGGGTGGCGTCACTCCAGCATGTGCTGGAGCACCGAGGGGTCCACCTCCATGGCCTCCAGGCCCTTGTGCAAGCTCAGGAAGGTGGCCTGCTTCCCGAAGCGCTGCCGCCAGCGGACGAAGGCCTCCACCACCTGTGACTGCACGTTGTGGGGGTGGTTGGCCTTACAGCGGTAGATATCTGTCTGGGACAGTCCCAGCGACAGCACCACAGGCTCCCACTCGGGGCCCAGCCTCTGGGCCAGCTGGTTGATCTGCCTGTCTGACGGGGAGCTGTTGAGGATGTGTGAGGGGAGCCCAGGCGTCCGATCACCTGAGGAGAAAAAGACACGCAGGTGAAACACACGACAGACACTTCAGGAGGCAGAGACAGAAAGGTGGGCAGCCAAGACAACTGCTCATGGTGGGGATCCTAGCCTTGGTGTGTCAGGGCTTGAGAAATACCGCCCAGCATCTTGAGAGTGTTCACCATGGCAAGTGTGAAAACAATAATCTGGTCTATTTCCTTTCTTTTATATATAAAACATACACGGAGGATGACCTTGTACATGCTGCTAGTAGCAAGCTGTTTTCACTTCCATCTCTTTTGTCAGAGGCCAAGCCAGGAGTTCTGGAGGGAACTTAGAAATGTCTGTCCAGGCCCCAGTTCCCCTGGCACTGGCCTGTGGGCCAGCAGTGGGGCTTGGTCCTGGGCTGTGAATGCTCCTCCCTGCAGGAAGGGCTCACATGGGTGCGGGTGGGGGTAAGGCCTAAAGCCAACAGCCCTCTCTCCCGATGGTTCAAACATGACAGGTGCAGCTGGCGAAGCAGGAGCCAAGAGGCCTGCTGAGACAAAATAAACTGTCGAGTCTGCAAGGGAAGAGAGGATAGTGGGGCCCGTAGCAGCAAAGGCCACTAGAGTGTAGTTACCCGTCCTGGCTACCCTTCTGTTTCTCTTCTGGGCTCAGGGGCAAGAAGAAAACTTGACCCTGCACTTCCTAAATTAGCTTCCTGTCTGCTAACACATGTGACAGTGAGTTATAAGTGTCTGACACCAACAAGCAGTGCCCTATGTTACTCCAAAGGGGATCCTGTCCTAGTGTGGCCAGAGGCTCTCCAAAGGAAGGAGGTTAAGGCAAAGCCCTGAACAAGAGGAAGGGGAGGTGGGCGAAAGGGGAGAGCCATGCCTCCCATCAGAGGAAAGTATGTGGAGAGCACAGAGGGAGCAGGGGAGCGCGTGGCACCAGGTACAGTGTCAGAGGGAACAAATGCGATGCTGATGGCCCCGGCTCAAGCCAGGTTCAGACACTTGCACGGGGCACAGGGTGCTGCACTTGCTACCCACCGGCATGGAGGGGATTCGGGTCAATCCACCTCACGCTCCTCAGACTACTGTTTTGATTTATGACTCAATAAGAAGGCAAAAGGCATCCTGTAAGAAGAGCTGCTGTTCCCACCGCCCTGCCTTTGGCCTCGAGGCTGTTAGTTGCCAATACCTCAGGGACTAGTTGCAAAAATATTGCCAAGGACTTTTTCTGGTGTTTGTCAACACCATGATTTAATTAAAAAAATTATTAACACACACTAATTATACATATTGATGGGTTCAGTTGATATTTCCAGACCTGTATACAGAGTGCACTGATCAAACCCAACTACCCTTTTCCCTTCTCACTTCCCATCCTCTTCCTATTCTCTAGTGATCACAATCCTACTTTGGGGTTGACTGTTATCTTCCACATATGGGAGAGAACATGCAGTGCTTTCTTTTCACGTCTGGCTTCTTTCACTTAACACCCTCCAGTCCTATCCACTGTGCTGCAAATGACAGATTGTCATTCTTATTTATGGCTGAATAATACTCGGTTATGTATATACACATCACATTTTCTTCACTCATTCATCTGTTGGTATGCACTAGGCTGACTCCTTTATCTCAGCTGCTATCAACAATGCAATGAGAAACTGACTAAGAGGCAATTACAATCATGATGATAATATCAAGCAATGTTTCATATGAACAGTATAATTTTTTGGCGTTTGTAAAAATGTGGGAGGTTTTATAAAAATGAGTGCATTTAAAAATTCAAGGAAAGCAAAATTACAATGAGGAAAGCAAATCAACCAATATCTCATCGTTGTATTTACATGTGCCGAACATCATTCTGAAAACCTCTTTATGCACATACACTGTTAGAAGGACAGATATATTATCATTCTAAATGAGATCATTGATATCTAAGAGGTTTTCCCTAATAAGAGCTATTTGATTTTTGTTTAAATTTAACAGAAGAAAAAAAGCAGACATAAAACTGAATATTTTCTGACTAGCAATGAACGACTTAAAAATACACATGCACAATTTAATGGAGATAAATTATGAAAATTTTAAGAGTTTAACCAAATGTTTTCTTATCCATGCTTTATAATTAACACTTTATATTTCCTCTCTCATTCTTCCTCACACCTCTTGACTTTTGTTGCTTGTGTCATTTTTTGTAAGGTACTACCATTTTTATGTCTCTGTGACAATAAGCTACAGCTCCTTGCTCCCAAGTTAAGACCACAATGGTTTGAAAGCTCACCACTGTTTCTGTTGTTGTTACTGCTTTTCAATCATGGCTTTCCTGCTCCTGGGTCTGTTTTTCTGATTTGTGTCAACTGGTCACTTTCCTCATAGATAGTTTTCTTCAAGAAATGTCCATGGTTGCAATATTCTCTGAGATTTTTTAGTTTAAGATTGTCTACTTATTGCCTTCATTGGAATAATAACTCATATTTAGAAAAGCAACTTTAAAGTTACTTTTAATATTTTATTTTTAAATTATAAATATAATTTTATATTATTTAAATAATTTCATTCCCCTTACAAGTTTGTAGATCTTGTTCCTACTTTATGGTAGGGAATGCCAGTATGGAGAGTTCTGGTACCACTTGTCTATCTAACATTTTGTGTAACTTGCTTTCTCTTTGAGGGGTACAAAACATGGAAGCCTTATATCAGGGTATATCTTTGCTTGTCTAGATCTGCTTTTCCTGGTATGTGGTAAGACCATCTGACCAAAGATTCAGTTCTTTCTTTCTTTCAGAAAACCTTCTTGTGTTATATCTTTGCATTCTTTTTCTGCTCTGCCTGTTGGATGGCTTTGTCTATCCTCCATGACTCTTTTCTTTCTTACTGCTTTAATCTACCCCCTGAGGTCATCTTACAATTTCCCCCTAGGCTATTCACTTGACTTTCATCTACCTCTTTTTTTGTATTTTGTTATTTTTTTTCTGGTTCTAATTTGGAATTGTGTTTTTGCTCTAATTCTTCTCTTGGCTCTTTTAGAAATTCCATTCCATTTCATATCCATTAGGAAGGCTACTGCCAAAAAGACAGACCTAACAAGTGCTGATGAGGAGGTGGGGAAATCGGAACCTTGTGCACTGTTGGTGGGAGCGTCAATGGTATACTTGCTGTGGAAAATAGAAAACACTATGGTAGTTCCTCAAAAAATAAAAAAATAGAACTAGCATATGAACCAGCAACTCCACTATGGATATATATACCCAAAATAATTTAAAAAGGGGCTTGATGAGATAGTGTACACCATGCTTATCGTAGCATTAAACATAATAGCCAGGAGATGGAAGCAACCCAAGTTGCTTCATGCAGTGATGAATGGATAAACAAAATGTGGTAAATACATATAGCAGAATTATTACTGAAACTTAAAAGGGAAGGAATTCTAACATGTGCTCCGACATTGGTCAACCTCGAGGCCATTATGCTAAATGAAATGAGCCAGTTGCAAAAGGACAGATACCGTGTGATGCTACTCATATGAGGTATTTAGAGTAGCGGAAAATGGTGGCTGCCTGGGCTGATGGAGGAGTGAGGGGTCAGTGTTTAACAGATATGGAGTTTCAGTTTTGCAAGATGGTTAACAACTTTGGAAATGTGCTATGAACAATGTGAATGTACTTAACACTTCTGAATTATATGTTTTAAAATGGCTACAAATTAAATTCTATGTTATGCATATTTTACCACAATTTCAAATAAAAATGAAATAGAATTTAATTAAATAGAATTCCTCACCTTCTTTCCCCAGAACTGCTTCTGAGCGGCCGAGGCGGGGTGTTTTCTTCCCTGCCCTCCACTTGTCATGGGGCTTGGTACAAAGCGTAATTGCCCTTTTTGTTTGTTAGTTTACTGGCTGCTGGTGAATTGGGGGCAAGGTCCGTTTTTGTTTGTGATTGCTTTTCAGTTCAGTTCACTGGCAGTAGGGGAGGGAGCGCCTGCTGCGCTGTGGCCCTATCCTCAGTCATCTTTCTCACTCGCGGCCAACTCTCAATGCAACAGATGCTGTAAGCCAATTGTCTGGCAGTAAGGACAGACTTTGCTCTGATTCTTCCACACTTTCAGGGTCACATACCCTCTGAGAATAGTGCCACGTCCACAGAGGGAGAAGGTAACTGGGAGCAGACAGAAGTCCATAGACACGCTGGGCCAAGATGACTGGCACATACACACTCGCCTGCCAGGCAAATGGAGCCCTTCCAACCAGACAGCTTTACATACACCAAGAGGCAAGAGCAGCTGTCTGTGCCATCTGACCTCTATCTGGAAAAGTATCCTCATGAGGCCCTTTTAACTTGTGTATTCTGCTGAATACAAGGTTACTTAAAAATGAGTCCTAAGGCTTTAGTGTCAACTTCTAAGGATACACTATGTAAAATGAGGCCAAGCTACAAATTAATCCAGTGTGACCACCGGGCCACTGTTTTTCAAAGCTAATACATACCATTAGTGATGTGTATGCTCATATTAGGTAGATGAAATGTTCTGCATTATAAGAGTCATATCTATTTTATAGCATTTTAAACCCCAAATCACAAGGGTTAAAATATGTAAATAAAAGACCAGGTATAGAATGGTAAAAAGTCAATTGAAAAGAAAAAGTAAATTTAAAGAAAAACATTAAATTAATGGTACAGGTGGTACATAGATGTGCAAAAACTGTACGAGTGGAACCCAAATGATGGTGGCGGGGAAGTCAGTGTGTGTCCATGGTGCACCAATGGATTCTAGGCAGACTTCATGCTGTGCAGGGTGTCCCCTACACCTCACAGGCCTTCAGCACCCCTGCCTTTCAGCCTTGCAGCGATACCTCCCACCTCACCATGAGAACACAAGTTCGCATAACCTGGGGTGGGACAGGACTATCCCTGATTAAGAATCATGAGACACTGTGGAATAAGAAAGTCCACTCTAGTGCCTAAAACTTCTAAATATGGACAAAATGTTCTCCCTTATACAGATCCTAAATCTTTCATGCCATCTTTTAATCTCATTTTCAGTGAAGCTAAAACTTACCTGGTTCAAAAAGAACAACATATGCTGAAAACCCACCTACCACAAGCCAAGGATCCACTTACGGAATGGGGTGGCCACTAGCCCTCCCATCCCCTCCACTTACTCTCTCACCCCTCCATCCCCATCTCTGGGATCATTACATGGATGAAAATGGCATAATTTGCCCCTCTTTCTCCAACTATCTCCTCTACCCTCATTCATATTTATCAACAGCTATTCTGGCCTCAAAACTAAAAGTCTCCTTTCTAATTCCTATTGCATTTAGAGTCAGGTCTAAAAGTTTCAAACATAACTTTCCCTTGTTTTATATTTAGCATTGCTGCCACCCAAGCTCCTTATGGGCAGAGATCATGTCTTCTACCTCTGCAGCCCCCTCTCCAAACCTTTAGCTCCTGCTGAATACAAAAGGGAAATTGATGTACACATTTCCAGTAACTGGTCATAATCTTGAGGTTAAAAGGTCTTCCAAGTCAAGTTTCCAACTCACCATTTCCAGTAGCTTTGTATTTCTGATTTTTCATTCCATAAATAAAGTCATCTCTTCCTGTAGTGCAGAAGGACTCCCTATCTACTCCTGGCAGGACATAGTGCTCTGTGTGGACCAGCTTCTAAATGGTCAACCTCCCCTTTCTACTCTGCATTCTATGATATGTGACCACCTTAAAGGGGGCCTGAGAAGAGGAACTGCACAGGGTTCAAAAGCACCATTCAGAGGCTAAAGACCAAGGACTGAGCAATGCATGGCAGACATATAAACATCTGTTAAGAGAGTCAGCTGAATCTGCAGCAAGAGGTCTAGAATAATAGGAAGGTTTTAAACTATATACTTCTTTTTAAACTTTAGATATTTTGCAATATGACTAGAGATGTTTTAGTGGATATGAATTCTTTATCACAGTAACTCAATTGGACATGGTCTAGCATTTTAAAAAACTACACACATTTCTCTGGAAAGTCTGGTCATGTATCAATTGCCCCAACTTAGTTGGCTGTGAGCCACTGTTACTGATGGAAGTGTCCCATGCTTCAGGTTTGATAGACTACAAAAAGAGTTGAGCTAAGAGAGTCCCCTTCCAGTGCAGCCATGTTTTAAGAGTCAAAAGCTAACCCCCTTCCTCAAGGACATTTAAGACCTCAGCTCACGTCAAGTCCACTAATGTTCCATTCATCAAAGCAAAACACATGGCTACACCCAAAACCAAAGGATAGGGAATTAAGTCTTCTGACAGGATGGGAGGAGTATAAATTTGCTGGGAAATGATCTCTAAACACTCACAAGTGCTAGAAACTGGTGCAAGAAAAAAACTAAAAACTTGAATAGACCAAAGTATTAAATATATTGGAATGGCAAACAAACCCTCCCCTGCCAAAGAGCCCTAGACCAGAGGGTTTTACAGGTGAGCTCTATCGAAGGTTCATTTAATTATCTATCTTCTGCATCTTGGGCCCAGAGCAATGGAGTTAGCTGACCATGGACTGAACCTCTGAAACCATGAACCAGAACAACCTTTTTCTCCTCTAACAACAACAATAACAACAAAATCATATCTTATGCAAGAAGTTTAAAAAAATAGAAAAAGAAAAAAGTTACTTAACTGATTTTAGGAGGTCACCACAATGTTTATTCCAAATAGGACAGAAGGAATGCAAGAAAAATTATAGTCTTGATTCAGTTATAATTTCAGAAGTTAAAAACAATATTTTATTATTTGTTATTATTTTAATAACATTTAATTTATATTAAATAAAATTTTAACTAACTGAATTTAAATATATATTTAAAATAACATATCACCAAAAAGTAGAACTTATCCCAGGCTTGAAATAATTTTCAATATCATAAACTCTACCAATTAAGTCAACATACCAATAGACTAAAAAAGAAAGTCATTATCTTAATAGGTGCAAAAAAGCATTTGACAAAGATTAATGCCTATGATTTAAAAAGTATTTCTTAACAAATTTTCATATTATGAGGAGCTTTCTTAACTTGGTGAAAATTTTGATAAGGTTCCGTAAGCTCTTGAGTTAATGGAGAACCTCTAAATGTATTTCCTTTAAGAATGAGAACAAGACAAAGATGCCTTCTACCACTAAGACTGTGGAATACGGTACTGGAGGACCTGTCCAATGATAGAAAGAAGAAGAAATCAGATATAAGCATTTGAAAGGAGGAGGTAAGACTATCACTTTTTTCAGATAACATGACCAGAAAAAGACCAGAATTAACAATTCATTCGAATAAGATTACACAAAATTGTCAGCTACAAGATCAACTTAAAACAAAACCTGACAAAACCAAATTTCAACATTCTAGCAATAATAAAATACAAAATACAAAATAAGCATAAGAAGTATAAAGGATCTCGTAATTAAACTAGTAAAAGCTGTATAAGGTCTCAATGGGAAATTTTTTATTAAAATTTCAAAAACTTAAAGCAAGAACTGAATAAAAGGAGGGTCATTCATGTGCTAGGTAGGATGACATTATCATATAACATAAAGATGATCATTCTTATATAATGACAATTAAAATTCCAGAGTGGAAAAAAAAGTTTCCTCAAACTGGTAGAAGCTATTATTATAAAGAGAAAAAGAAAACGTGGCTTTGACATCATTCTTTAAACATCTAGTGGCTAGATTCAACAAGGACAAAGGCCCAAACATGAAAGATGAAACTATACAAAGTGGAAAATAATGTGAGAGTATCATTATAAACTGTGATGGGAAGTGATTTTTTTTAAATGAATCCCCCCAAAGATGAATTTTTTTCCACATCAAAATTAAAGATTTCTGCTCAACAAAAGAAACCATGATCTAAGTTGACAGAGAAAAATGGGGAAAGACACTTGATATCGTCTAACACCAACAACAGACTACTGTTTGGAATGTATAAAGTACTGTTGAAGACCAACTGGAAAGATAAACCACACAGGAAACGACACAGGTATGAACAGTTGATTCAAATTAGAGGAATTATCAAAGCAACAAATGAAGAGATGCTAAAATGCAAATATTTAATAAACTAAAATGGAAACAATGATAAATCACTTTTGGTGCACAGAAACCGAAAGCTTCCAAGTTTGGGCTGGGATGTGATACAGGGAGATTTATACACTGCTGGTGGTAATGAAGACGAGGCAATCATTTTAGATAGCAAGCTGGCAGTGTAGGTAAACTGAATGTACTATATTGTTCCTAGTTATAAACATCCAAGAACATTTCTGAAAAAGACCCATAACATGCATGTATAAGGCTGCCGTGTACAACATTTCATTCTTTATGCTAGCAAATATACATATACCCTTTAACTCAGCAATCCTGTTTCGGAATGTAATGTATATTTTATATATAGTTTATTTCACAGTCTTTTATATTTCTCTGCTCATGCAGATTCATGAGGCTTGTGTATGCAGCTTTTTATACGAGGTTACATTGTTGGAAGAAAGGAGATTGAAGCAATCTAAGAGGCCAGCATTGGTGGAAGAGATAAAGAAATCTGAAAGTGTCCTAAGAATACTGGCAGAGTTAGAAAAGGATGGACTAGCTCTTTCCAGCTGGCGCCGAGCAACGGGCATCTCTCGGGATAACTGGCACAAGCGCTGCAAGACTGGGGGCAAGAGAAAGCCCTACCACAAGAAGCGGAAATATGAGTTGGGACACCCTGCTGCCAACACTAAGATTGGACCGTGTTGGATACACACTGTCAGAGTTTGAGGAGGCAACAAGAAGTACCGTGCTTTGAGGCTGGATGTGGGGAACTTCTCCTGGGGCTCTGAGTGTTGTACTCGGAAAACAAGGATCATTGATATTGTCTACAATGCTTCTAATAATGAGCTAGTCCGCGCCAAGACCCTGGTGAAGAACTGCGTTGTGCTCATTGATAGCACACCTTACCGACAGTGGTACGAGTCCCACTATGCATTGCCCCTGGGCCGCAAGAAGGGGGCCAAGCTGACTCCTGAGGAGGAAAAAATATTAAACAAAAAGCGGTCTAAGAAAATTCAAAAGAAGCATGAGGAAAGGAAGAAGAATGCTAAAATCAGCACTCTTCTGGAGGAGCAGTTCCAGCAGGGCAAGCTTCTTGCTTGCATTGCATCAAGACCAGGACAGTGTGGCCGAGCAGATGGCTGTGTTCTAGAAGGCAAGGAGTTGGAGTTCTATCTGAGGAAAATCAAAGCCCAGAAGGGCAAATAAGTCCTCCTCCCTTCTGTCTTAGCTCATGTAATAAAGGTGTTTATTGTTCTAAAAAAAAAAAAAAAGGAAAGAAAAGGATGGACTAAATGTGGTACAGGGGCGGTTGGGACTGCTGCTTAGCGGTAGTACACTTGCCTGCCATATGTGAGGCAAGTGGGATCGAGTCTCAGCACCTCATATAAATAAAATAAAGGTCTGTTAATGACTAAAAAAATTTTTAAAAATGTGGTACAGAGCCAAAAATGTAAGGAAAAGAATGAGATCTATAACAAATAAAATTAAAAATAATGTTCAAAACACCACTTACACAAATAGATAATAAGTTACCTATGGCGGAGACAGGGAATGGCAATAAAAATGAAAGCCATAAATGAATGAGAGAGACGAGATTTTCATAGATCAGTTAATGAAATACAATATGCCATAAATTGAAGGGCAGGAAAGGGGAAAAAGGGCAGGTGAGGAAGGAAATAAGGGATGAAGGAAGGGACAGAGGGAAGGTGAGAACCACACCATAACTCAGCTGTCTCGTGACCCTCCCTAGGGCTGACAACATGGGAGCTGATCTGGTTTGTGGTGTGGGGTGGAGGGTGTTTCAGGCTGGGCAAGCTAATATGACTGCCACCTCCCAGGACTCCTGTGTTAACCTTGGTCCCCAAGGGCACTGGCTGTACAGAAACAACTTGGCTGAGGGACTGGTTCCCTGGGAAGAAAAGAAAGACATCTTCAAAAGAGAACTAATTAGAAGTCCTTTTTGTGACAGATAATCACAGGGAAGAATCTGCGTTTTCCAGTGAGGTGGAGAAATCAACTGGTCTTTCTAAAACCAATTTCCAGGATGATGAAGTGACACTCTCCTCCAAAGAACAAGGCCATGTTGCAAAATACAAATAAATCCTACTTATTGTAATGGAAAACTTCATTTGACTGTCAAGTCTGGGAAGGTCAACAACAAAATTGCTAGCAATAATGGAGTTCTCACCGAATTAACAGGCAGGAGGAAGATTGGACACCCTTTGGCTAAGGACAAGCAGGCCTGGGCACTATCTAAATTTGAATCTGCCACTAGCTAGCCACATAGCTTGGAATAAGTCATTTAGCCTCTTAGACTGTTTTCTCATTTGCAAAAGAAAACCAGATGAAGTCCAAGGCTTCATTTAGATGCAACATCTTACTCTTTTGACTTCCCATTACATCAACAATTAATCATTTGTTATTGCATCAATTTTCTCTACATGTTTTCTAAGATGGAACTAAGCTTTGGGGCTTTCAGTAATGATTTTTGCTTATCTGATTCTACTTTGTGAAGTGTGAGGATCACACATAGGGTTTCCTTCTGTGGGGGGAGTGTGGGAGTATGGGGGGACAGTGAAATGAGTCTCTGGTACAGTAAATTTTTTCCAAACTGTATAATAAACTTTAGTAGTTCATGTTACAACTTGCTGGGCCAGTCATTTCTCACTCTTGCACAGACCTGACACAGCTCCATCAGTATGTCGTTCCTCCTGCACCAGCCAGCCTTGGGCCACAGAGCCCTTTCCCCAAAACACTCTCCTATGGATTTTCTCAACAGTTGCAACCCTCTTTCTCAGTTGCAACTCCCATTCCACTCTGATTCTCCTTGTCCACACATCAACTTGTACCCTACGGTATATTTTACAGATGTGCTCTACTATGTTGCTGTCCTCCACGCCCCACTCTCCCTGTTTTCAGTCTTAATGGAATGTAAACTCCTCCTTGGTAGGGGAGCTCTGCCGATTTTTGCTCAGTGATGTATTCCAGGCAGCCAGAACAGTGCCTTGCACATAGCAGTCACTCACTGGAGATTTGTTGGATAGAGAAATAAATTAAAAGGAATAAATTATTACAATTCTAACATATTCACTTAACTCTGTTTTCTATAGCTACAGTGTTACCAAGTGTTCCTACTTTTAGTTCACTTAGCACTTAAAAATCAGAGAAACTGCATAATCTAGGAGTGAATAAAAAATTAAAAAGAAGGATGATTCCAAATAGTAAAATATTGTCAAGGTTAGAGATACCCCTTTCTATACTGAACTAGGCCACAATGAACTTCCCCTTCCCACATCCATGTTTATTTGAAAAGAGAAAGAACTTAAGATGATTTCAGGGTAAATAGGGTAGAGAGAGGCCTGATCCCACATCTCCATCCCCCAGTACCTAAGGAAATGAACAAAGGCAATAATAAAGAAGCCCATCAGAAAAGATGGCAGAATCACCTTCCAATTCCTACCCTCCTGAAGTTGGATCAATTATTCAGCAAAACTCAATTCTAAGAGATTTACTCTAAAATCCTCAAAATCTGAAGTGGGACAAATGAAGTGGGGCTTCTTAATCATCTTCCTTGACTGTAAAGATGAAGATGTAACTGCAATGTGGAGGGCTGGGGAGACCAGAACTGTGCACAGCAAGGACTGACCTCTCTGGCAGAATGAATAAACGCCTCCTGTGTCTCAGGAGAGAGTGCAGGGCGCAGGCAGTTCAGCGCAGCTCTCTCATAAACAACTGCGGAGCTCAGCTCCTCAGCTCCCCCTCACTGCTCTGCCTTATGTGCAGATAAGTAGAAGGCAATGGACAGAAATGCCCGGTTCTCCAGCGGGAAACACTGGGGCTGGAAGGGGGTCAAAAAGAAGTAATAGCAGGGGATCAGAGCACTGAAAGGCTGGACACAGTAGCAAGATGGAATGAAAGGACGTGGCTGTTGAGTAACATGCTGTTTTAACAAATAGCTGAAGAAGGGCATGTTATGTGGAAGAAAATGGCCAAAACCCAAAATCTACAATCCCCAAGAAATAAGAGAAAGTATTTTGTGTTACAGAAACAACTTAATAAGAGAACAGGAACAAGAATACAGTGAAACTAGAGCTTTAAGACAATCACATAACAAAATGAAATCTAGAAAGAATCTGACCAGACTAAAATCACAAATCAATGACCAAAACCGCATCATTAGGAAGCTAATATAAAATTAATATGGCCCCAAACTGTACTTCAGAAAGGTTTGAAGGAATCAGAGATAAAAGGCAGAAATTATAGGTAACATTGATACATATTGTGAAGGGAAAAATGTCATCCCTTTAAAGGTTAATGGGCATCCCTGCAGCAGAAAACTCAGACCCAAATATTCAAAGATCTAATATAAGAAAATATCCTTAAGACGAATAAGTAATAGAATAAGTCAAAAGAGCACACTCTGTTTTTAGGAAAAATAGATAAGGAACAATCAACTATGAGACATAACCTGGTTAAATTTCAACCATACTTTAAGTGCCAAAGGTAAAGAAGCAATTCCTCCAAAATTCTAAGGGAATAAAACAAAGTATTTGACTATCATTTCTAGCCAAGATTATATTCATATATAAAGGTAATCCTTAGATATTCTTGCACATGAAAAAACTTCAGAAATTCACCATTCATAAACCCTCCATTAAAAGTCTTGACAATCTAGTCAGTGCAGTAAGTAAAACACAGGTACCAGCAGCGGCCTAGCAATGGGGGGGAGGTAAAAGGCTTGCTTCAATACAGGCCACAAGGGAAGAATTATAGAGAGAATTTAAAACCAGCATCAACCCCACTAAAAGTCAGTTGCTTTTCATGCAGCCATGTGTCAGCATTTCTAAACAATGCAAATGACGAAAATCTCTCCTCTGGGGTGGAAAGTTCTATGTCCTGGTGATCACCACTAAACCCTTGATCTGCCTCTCAGAATCAGTAACAGAAAAAGATCAGTACTGGGCACTGAACTCACTTAATTATAAAATTAACTATAAACTGAGCAGAATATAACATTCTATACCTTGACAATATGAAAATAAAAACAAATGAAAATCAAGATTGGATTATGGAATAGAACATAAATATTATATACCTTGACCTTGACTATGTGAAAATAACAGTGTAACACACAGACATCTAGAAGGGGAGAAAGGAAAGAGTGAGTGTGCCTATGATCCCATTATCATGGCAGGGAGGACACAACTATGGTCTACAAGGAAATGGCAGGACAGACCTTTAAGCTATCTATGTCTAAGACCAAGTCGGGGACATCAGTGAGTTGACAAATTCGTTTCTCACTCCAGTACCCTCCACGCAGGGCCATGTGCACTGCTCATATGACCTCCTGCAGGAACATGAGCATCCAGCTCACTGAGGCAGGAGAAGAAAGGGTGAGGAACTGGAGACTGGAGACTGTACACATCCATTCATAAGTGACACATTTGTGGCTAAATAAGTCACAAGGTCATACCTAACTTGAAGAGAGTGAGGAAGTATGATTCTCTTCTGTCCCAGAAGGAGGCAAGAACTGTGTGAACACCAACAGTTGTGTCTACCACAGAAACTTACAAGAGGAAAAACACAAAACCCAAACTAGCAAGTTCTTCATCATCTCTTTTCTTAACCTAATATATATATATATACATAAAAAAATTCTTACTGTGGAAAAAATGTTTATTCAAAATTCAGAAATTCTTTAATTCTCATTTAGTTTCTTTTTCTCTAGTTAAATTCTACTAAAATTAAATGTAATGATTTTTAAATTTAAAAATTAGCACATATCATATAATCTCACTTTTGTAGTCTATCACTTTAACCACTCAGGCATAACTATAATTTCTCATTCCAGTTTTGTGAAAGCACTTTTGTCTAGCTGGCTAGCTCTTTCTGTGTATGCTACCATCCATCCACCCACCCATCCATCTCCCATTTGTAAACACACTTAGACAAATGTTCACTTAATGCTAATGAAGCTTATTTCTGTTTTTCTTTTTCATGGTGCTGAAGATGGAACCCAGGCCCTCATGCACACTAGGCAAGTGCTCTACCACTGAGCTATATCCCTAGCCTAAGCCTTACTTCTGATTGATAGGATTTGTGACTTTTTTTTCTACTTTTCTTGGATAAATGAGTGTGCATCATTTTTATAACAAAGTCATGAGAATCTGAATTAGAAATAACATTAACTAACCTTTTATCATTAAGCCATTAGAACACCACTAACCTTTTATCATTAAGCCTTTAGACCACTGAGTGCTGAAAGTAAGTTTTTGTACTGCTATAGAAAGGAAGGGGGAATAAAGGTGGAGAAATATGATATTCCATGATCATTATAAACTGTCAAAAAATAAAAATGGGTAAATGCTAATTTGCCCATTGGAGAGCTCACAAAAGCTACAGAACTTCAGGCCATGCAGTTGGTGTGAATCAGTTGGTGCCTTGGAGAGCTCACAAAAGCTACAGAACTTCAGGCCATGCAGTTGGTATGAATCAGTTAGGTAAAGGACCTATATTTCTGTTTTACCAAGCTTTTATAAACTTTTATCATTTATTCAGAATAGTGGCTGATACAGATTGGGGATAATTCAGTTCATTCCTATCAAATATGCAGATGCTTATTGAGTTTAATAGAGATGCTCTTATGGATGTGGAGTGGATTTTCCCCTTATTAAAAAGATATGGACATTAAAATACAAAAGTGCAATTTTAAAAATTGAAAAGAAGAAAAAAAAAAAAAAAAGCTTGTAATCAGGGCTAACTTATCCGCTAAGACAGTGCTTAGGGCTCACAATACTTTTGGAGGAGCACTGTAAAAATTTTAAAATTTCTTTTACAACCAGAAGAAAAAATGAACTTTAGGTCAAAGAAAACATTAGAATAGATAATATTAATATATTCATCTTTATACCAACATAGTCATAACAAAAAAATTATATTATTTTAGGGAAGAAGGGCCCATAAAAGGCCTCAGCCTATGAAAGTCATAAATGTGACCCTGCTTCTAATATTGCTCAATCACAAATTCAGAGGCAGATGGCAAAAATTACTTGGTTTATAGAAACATGTACTTTAAAACTACCTTGAAATCAAAAGCAGAGTGTGGTTGTTGAGAGACTGAATTCCAAAATGCCTTGGGACTATATCACAACACATTATGTAACTGGTGTTAATACTCATTAATGACAACACTGCTTCTTCCCAAGCTAACTGCAAAAGACTTTAATTATTCCTTTATATGAAAGTTATATCACGTAAAGTTTTGAGTTTTTCTCCTTTTCTAAACAGTGAAAACAAATTCCTAATCATATTATTTCCCTCTGTTCTCCAAATTAAAAAATAATAATAATTTTAAAGTATCTATAACTTTATTTTCATTTTTAATATCAAATAAATATATATACATACAGATGTATACATATATGTGTGTATGCATACATATATAAATATAAATATATATATATTTTTAAACTGATATCTAAACACAAACTAAAAAAAAAAAATAAGCTTGGCCCTATAGTTAAATTACCCTTGCTGTTGTTTCCTGTGTAGTCAAAAATTAAAGAGAGAGTTTAAGAGGCTTCAATTGCATATTATAAATTATAAATAACAAATCTGACAGATTTAAGTTTCCATATTAGTCCTAAACCTAACTAGAAGAAAGGTAATACCATCAGTAATGCTCAGAGGGCAGAAGGCTGTTGACTTCAGGCATCAAAAGCACATTTCTTTGATGGAGTTGAGCTGGTTGAGTGCCTTGGCAGTAAGGCCAAAGGGAAAAAAGTCTGAAGGCCATGAAGGCCATGTAAAATTGCCAAGCAAAATCCTTCAAAGCTATGACACAACACCGATCTTAACAATGAAATATTCAGTCCTTTTATCAGCATCTAGAGGGAGAGAGAGAAGCAAGCTTTTTTTTTTTTTTTGTACCCAGGATTGAACTCATGGGCACTCAACCCCTGAGCCACATCCCAGCACTATTTTGTATTTTATTTAGTGACAAGGTTTCTCACTTGCTGAGGCTGGCTTTGAATTTGAGATCCTCCTGCCTCAGCCTCCTGAGCCGCTGGGATTACAGGTGTGCATGATGGAGCCCAGCTAAAGAAGCAGGCTTTTTAATTTGCTGCCTTCTCAAAGCTGGAAAGGACAGCTGATATGATCATTGACATAATAAACAATCAAAATATTTTCAATAGATTGATGGAATGATACTAACAAGATTTATTTTGTTTTGTATAAATGTGCTATCTTATTATCATTTTAAAAAATCATTTATAAAAGTACAGAATGTTTTCAATATAGCTTAAAGCAGTCCAGGAGGAAAAGTTCAGATGTTTTATTTGTGAATGCAATATGACCCAAGCAAAACAAAACAAAAGAAAAAACTGAGAGCAATCTTAGTTCCATTAACACATAAATTTGGAGTCAGAAAGAAGGAAAACAACAGTCTTGCAGAATTTGCAATAACTACAGACTATTTCCAGATCAATGACTGACTGCATATTATATGCATGGAGATGCATTAAAGCCTGAATGCAGGGTCTGCCCAAAAATGTAACCTGCAAGTATCAACTCAGCACGTGGCTCAGACTACCTTGAGCAGTGAGTAGGATGATGGGAACTGTGTCTCTCTTGTTCATAGTTAGTATCTAGCACAATGTCTGATAGATAATGTCTCCTAGAAAATATCTTTTCAGAATTTTAAAAGGAAAAAAAAACTACGATTCACTAAGGCACTGCATTCCTAAGATCTCAATAATGCAAAGCTCACCTGACAAATACAGGAGGCACAGTTGAGAATTCCTCTTGGCTTTGGAATTTTGTGATTCTTGATAAACTTTCAATTTTCAAGGATTTGTAACATTTCAAATTTTGTGCCTAAAGTGAGACTTCAGTGATAATTTTTATTTACTGATTCAAATGTGCCTCATTTCAAATAAAATGCAATGACCCTCTGAAGATATATGTTAATAGAGCCAATATTAATTGATGCACACTTTAGACGCTAATGATACAGCAGTGGGCAAATGGAGCCAATTATGAAAATGGTTTAGGGACTGCCTAAAGCACCTGTGAGGAATATAGACTTGAGTACCAGCTTTCTAGACAACTCACTAAGGTTATACAGGAAATAAAGTCAAGGGAATTAAAGTAATTTCTTACTCTCACCATTAGCTGGTGATGGAGCTCGGCCAGTAACAGCAGCTTGCGCATTCTTTCCTAGCAGATATTAGGTTCCTACTTATAGGTGCAAATACATCGCTGAAGTTAACAATTTGGTGCATGTTATGAAAGGCTCTCAGATATAACATAGGCTCCTATCTAATAAAATCTTCTTTTACTCCCCTTGTTAGCATTCTCAAAAATGAAAAAATTTCCAGACAGTTCTTTTCTATATTTTTAACCAGTAATTTCTTTTAAAAGATACAGATGTATTAGAAGCATGTGTACACGTGTGTGTGTGTGTGTGTGTGTGTGTGTGTGTGTGTGAAACTGAAAGAAAAGTTAACTAAAACAACAAATACTTAGGTTTACTACATTCTATCCTATTTTATTTTATTTTAATCCTGGGCTAGCAACCACTGATTGTTTTGTGTTCCACTAATAGGCAGCAACCAGAAGTCTGACTAGCACTGTTCTTGTGCACGTATTCAGCTGGCTAATTTCTACTGTACAATCAGCAACTCATACGTTGTCTCCTCAAAGAAGCCTCCTGGGAGGCTTCCAAGCATAATCACCCATGCCCTTCTTGGAGGACCTGAAATAAAAGGGCAGATTCAGGGGAGAAAGTGGGAGGTGGCACTGAGATGCTTCTCTATGGTACACTTAAGTCCCATAAGCAGAAGCCTTAGAGTCCAGGAGAGGAAGGGTCCTACCACCCCCTGAGGGATTTCCTGGGCACCAAGCACTTCCTGGCACATTATCAGTGCTCAATAAGCAATTGTTGAAATAACTTCTTTAGGGAGCTGATGAAAAAGCTGACCCCGAAAGCAAATAAAAGAGCCCATCCATCAGAGGCTGCACTTTAGTAGCCAATGAATTGAATTTGGCCCACAGATGTGTTTTGTTTGGCCTACATAAGTCAAAAAACTACAGAGACAGCATTTGAAAATTGGGAGGTTTCACAGGATTCCAGATTTGTGGCTTTGCTTGTCAGCTTACTAGAGTCATCCTCATGCTGGTTACCCTGCAACATCCACTCTCTCCCACAATGCATGGAAAGCTCAGCTGCCAGGCTGCTTTCCCTTGTCCAGAAGCTCGCAGGCCTCATAGGGATTTGATCTGCGCTTCCTGTATCAAAAATGGGGGAAGAATCCTATGCTGGTGTAACGCTTGCAGGATGAGCCTTGAATCAGAGGTGAGCGCAGCAAAGGCCCCTTCTCACTTGAGACAGCACAGCCCCTCCCAAGTACCCTCAGATGCCTCCCAGGAGTCAAAGGCTGCCTGAGACAACTGTCTTTACTCCTTCCCTCTCTGGGAGAGATGAAAAAAGGGTGAAATCATAGGGAATAAGGACCAGAATTAGGACATTTTATTTTTCCTTGTATTCTTTGGCATCCAATGACACCATTTTGTACAGGTGGGTTTTCAATAAACTTGGGAGCAAGGCTGTGGAAAATGTTTTAAATACTGTATTGGTTTCAAAATGTCAGTCGTTCAGAAAAAAAAAAAAAATGTGTTTTCTCCCATTAGACACATCCTCCTAAAAGCCCAATTACTCCCAATCAAAATCTCAGAATATATTAAAATAGAAACTGACAAGATGATTCCAAAGTTTATAAGGAAATGTGAAGAACCAGAATAGCCAAAATAATTTTGAATACCAAAAAAGCAAGAGGAATTACAGTACCTAATTTCAAGATGTGTGCCAAAGCTACAGAAACAAGACAAAGAGCTCAAGAGACAGACATAAGTCGAAATAAATCCACACCAATATGGACAACTTATTTTGACAAAGGTGCAAGGGCACTTCAGTGGAAAAAGATAGTCTTTTCAAAAAATGATGCTAAAGCAAGTGGCAATCCATTTGCACATACCCATAAGAGAGAATTTCCACCCATTCCTCATAACATTCCTCAACATGAGCTCAAATGGATCATAGACCTCAAGAGAAAACCTAACATTATAAAACTTCTAGAAGAAAACACATTTCTAAGATTGCTTAGAAGTGACACCAAAAGCATTATCCATAAAAGAATGAATGATAAACTAGACGTTTAATACTTTTGTTCTTTGAAAAACATTGGTAAGAAAATAAAAGATAAACCACAGACTAGGAGAAGATATTTGCAAATCATATAGGATAGATATAGATACACATATGTACATTTCTCTACATATCCTACAAAGGACTTGTACATAATATATACAAACCATCCTCAAGTTTAATTTAATTTTTTTAAATGGGCAAATATTTAGACAGCACTTTGGTGAAGAAGATACATGGATGATAAGTAAGTACATGAAAAGATATCCGACATGAGTCATTAGAGAAATGCAAATTAAAACCATAATGGAGTACCACTTTATTCATCTCAGACAGTTTTCCAGTCACAGAAGGATAAATACTGCATGATTCTACTTAAAAGAGGTATCTAAAATGGTCAAATTTAGAAGAAGAGAGAGAAGAGCGGTGACCAGGAACCGGGGGGAATTACTGTTCAACAGGTGTGGCCTTAGTTCAACAAGATAAGTAAGCTCTAGGATCTGCTGTTCACCACTCTGCCTGCAGTTAATATTGCACGGTACAAATCTCATGTTGTGGTCTTACTACTCTGAAAAAAAAAAAGATAGAAATTCAGAAGACTGATACACAATATTGGCAAAGCTATAGAGGGACCAGAACTCTCGTACACTGCTGGTAGGATCATAAAATGGGAAAATTACTTTGAAAAAGTTTAGCAGCATAAGCTGAACATATACCTACAACACAGACCTGCCATGCTACTTCTAAGTATTTACTGAAGAGAAAAGAAGCCTATGTCCCTACAAAGGCTTCTACAGAAACGTTTGTAGCAGTTTTATTTATAATACCCCAGACACAAGTGTCCATCAACAGGTGAACAGATAAACAAACTTTGGTACAGCTGTATAATGAAATGCTGCTACGCGATAAAAAGGACCAAAATACTGATACACACTTCAACATGGATGAATCTAAAAATATTTAGGGTGAGTAAAAGAAGTCAGACAAAAAGTACTGTAGGACTTGTGAAATTTCCATTTATGTGAAATTCTAAGAAATGAACTAACATATAATGACAGAGAGCAGATCAAGGTTTGCCTGGGGCTGAGGGTGATAGGAAGAAGGAATTAAAAGGGCCATGAGAAAAGTTTGGAGATGACAGATATGTTCATTATTCTGATGGTGGTGATGGTAATTACATGTGTCAAAACTCAAACTGTATACTAAAAATATGTGCAGTTTATTGCATGCCAATTACACCTCAGTAAAGCTGGTTTTGTTTATTTAAAAATACTCAGCTGTGCTGTACCCTTCTTGCTCCTCACCCCATGTCACCGTGTGAGGTCTCTTTCCTGGACCTTCCACAGCACTGCATGCTGGCCCAGTGCCGTCATTAACACCATGTACAGTTTCTCTCTAATTATTAGACTGAATGGTACAAAACTGACAACATTCTCTCATTTATGATCTAAAAAAAAAAAAGGTAGTTTCACATGGCTCAACCTAAAGATTGATTGCCAGCCACACCTGACAGTGAGCGCTGAGGTCCGGGAGAGTGTGGCCCAGTGTGGCTGGCAGAGGGAAGGTGCCACTGGGGAACCTCCCCAGCAACCTCCCTGTTGGGTCTTCGCAAGCATCTGGGGAAAGGCTTGTGGGCCCTGACTTTATAGCCTCATCCCTTTCATGCATTTGAAATCACTCGAATACCTAGTACTGTGAAACCTCCTTTTTACATACTTTAAAAACTTCCCATTTGAAAAGTATCTTTCAAAGCAAAGAAACACACCCATGGGCTGCTGGAAGCAGAAGGTATAGCTTTGAAAATGTAAAAAGTATTAAACATTTAAAACAACCATAAATCACAGTAAAACTCTGATTCCTGACATCTCTCAGAGGAAAAATTCCAGAGGCTGCAGCACTTTAAAATAATATCATGTGCTTTGGTTCCAGCCTTGGCTGCTTTTCCCTTGGAACAACAAAGAGAGCCGTGCCAGCTACTAAAGGCGGTCTTGTTATATAATGCAGTTAATCTCGCATACTCTTCCCTGTGGGATTTAACCCAAGTTTCACAGTGGTCTATTTTATTTAGCATTGATAGTTTTATTCGTTTCTTATTAAAGAGATCTTTCCACAAAATTGGCTGCTCTCTTTGCTTTGGCTTGAGAAGGAAGAATATCTGAATTAAAAACCTGTGCAACAGATGGACCTCAGTTACAAAGAATATCCCTGGCTTCAGAAGCTCCTCACAGGGGCAGGTGTCAAGCATGCTAATAAGTTCTTGGCTTTCAGATTTTCCTGAAGACAGTTTAGCCTTCCACTCTTGCACTTCACAGGTAGAAGAGAAAAATAAAAGCACCAAGTTCTATAAATACTCGTCAGAGTCTAGGGGTGTATTTGTCTCACTTGTTCACTTCCAAGGAACTGTGCTTTTAGCAGTGGAAAAACAAAGCAATTAGAGAGATGGAAGGAGGAGGCAGAGAGGACCCCTGGCTATGCCTACCCTCCCTGGCAGTGAAGGGTCTGATAAAGCCAGGGAGGGGTGCACGACATCTTGCTTGCCCTTCCTTGGTGCCATGGCCCTCTGTTTTACCAGAAAGGGATTAAGAAAGCTGTGCAAGACAGGCTCTCCTAGCCTAATACAGTTATTCCTCAGCTGACGGTCAGCCAGCCCTACATTTTCTCTCCTAGCTACTGGGTAGATAACAGAGAGAAGCAAGAGAATCATCTCCTTCTCCAATGTGTGATGACTAATAAAACAAATGCTCTGCTCCAAGCTTAGAAACAGTTTCTAACAGCCTCTCTGGTTCCCTCTTTGTTTCATTTCAAAACAGGAAAAGGGGAGACAATGGAAACACTTGTACTCATTAAGCCACCACCTCAAGATAGCCACCATCATCTTTTTATAAAGGGGTCATTAATTTTAGGAGATGCTGAATAGACTAGTAAGGGATCTAGTCTGGTTTCAGATCCAGGTCTGTCTAGCTCAGTCTGTGTTCTTCCAGAGGGGCCTCTGTGCTCTGCTATGTCTCTATCTGATTTGATGAATGGTGATGAATCCCAAGAGAGAAAGAGGGTTATTGGACAGTAATTCCAGGCCAGCTAGAGTATAATATGCAAAGTGTGCAGACACCCAGGGACACCTACTGAATGGTTACGTCTGCAGTCAATGGGGAAAGACAAAACCGCAGAGAACACTTTCATAATTCATTCTTCAGCCTGAGGATCCCAGAAAGAAACAATCTGGTCAGTTCTGTGGGTAGGTGCACTGTAACAAGTAACAGCAACAACAAACACTTATTTTCATGTTTGAATTGCAACAAACCACTTGCAATTATGTGCCTGTAATGTTCATCTGACTGAAAAGATAATGTGAACATTTAATTGACAAAAAGACAGGTGCATCTGAAGAGACACCTATAATCTGCTCTTCTTCCTCACCACCCCCACATGGCGTGTTTTATTCTAATCAGGTGGCAGCTGCTGCTGCTTCTTTTTTTCTTTTTTTTGTACTATCGATTAAACTCAGGGGCACTCAACCACTGACGGCATCCCAACCTAATTTTGTATTTTATTTAGAGACATGGCCTCACTAAGTTGCTTGGTGCCTTGCCTTTGCTGAGGTGGGCTTTGAACTCATGATCCTCCTGGCTCAGCCTCCTGAGAAGCTGGAATTACAGGTATGCGCCACCACTCCTGGCTCCAGTGACAGCTTCTACCTCCTGGGTCAGTCACATTCTTTGGACATTCTTCCCCACACAGGGGATGTACATACCACAAACAGCATCTAAATATTGGTAAATGAATTCTATGGCTTCCTAGAGTCAGGGCCTTCAGGAATACTCCTCAATAGAAAACCGGATTTTAGTTTCAGCCATATGTCATTCTAAAATAGTCTTCAGGTTTAACATATTATAGATGGTTCCCAATTTCTGATTTTTTGACTTTACAATGGGACAAAAATGACATGTATTCAGTAGAAACCACAATTCACATTTCGAATTTGGATCTTTTTCTGGGCTAGCAATATGTGGTATGATCCTCTTGAGATACCAGGCAGTGGCTCCCAGCCAGCCACATGATCACCAGAAGAAACACCCCATGCTTTACAACTGACTCTGCTACCAATCTGTGATGCTCCGGGACCAGGTGTATTCACACACTGGTGACTTGGGATGTTTTTAACTTAGAATGGATTTATCAGGACCTAATCCCATTGTAAACTGAGCAGCACTGGTAGATCCATAAGTCATCTGAACTTAGACAAATACACTCTGCAAAGTAATTTTTAAAATTTCTTCCTTCAACAGCAAGGTACTTCTTTTTAAAAGAAAGAAACAAACAAAACAATACAACAGAAAACCCCACGTCATATACTTTCAGCCTCCTTCCCGGCAGCACTTCTGAGTGTGTGTTCCAAAGAGCATAGAAGCAGCTTTTACGGTTAGAAAATTGAAGTGCTATCAAACCTAGGAAATTATAGGGATAAAAAATAAAACAGCTTATCTACATATGTCCCATCTGCTTTTGGTTTTGTGTTTTGCACAATCAATTACCGGAAGCATCTGAGAGTATGCTGAGAGGCTGGAAATGAGAAAGGGGTGCGTCCCACAGCAGCCTAGAGGTGAAAGGGAGGTGAGCCTAATGCAGCTGTGGACTTGAATGGAGGTTTCCAGGAAAATCAATGCAGAGATCACAAATAAAAACACCTCACATACCCAAATGGAGCCAATGTTTTGGAACATGGTGAAAAGCAACTTTCCACTCACTGAGGAAACACCGCCTATTTTATTATTTTGTCAGTTTGGGTCACGGTGTTCTCCACAAGTCGACATTTTTGCTGCAGAGAGCAGTTGTTCCCAAGTTGCTTTGAATGCAGATGCGCTAGTATTAGACAACTGCCCAGCTCGGCACAGCTGGGCTTTTCTGGTGGGAGCTCCTTACAGCAAATCTCTGGGGACCCCTCCATTACTACAGCTCTACTTTTTGATCCTCTGTTCCCCTCTCCATATCCCAACTCCACTACCTGCTGGTAGACTAGTCTGCACATTCCACTCTTTCATAAGCCACCCAAATGCAAGGGAAAAGGGCCTCACACTTCTAAAAAGACAAAGATGAGGCTAACAACGGATTCATACTCCCAATGAAGTAAATGCCTGAACTGAAGAGGTGTGTGACGAACCCCCACTCTGTGGCTGAAAGAGCTCAATAGCAGAGAATTCTTAGAAGACAAGACCTTTCTATGCCTGTTGATCTATCCAATTAATGGAAATACCTCATTAGTAGAGTTATTTTTTAAAAATTATTTATGTCTAAGGGTAAAGGGTGAAAGGGGATGGTGTTATTGATCTGTTACTCTTTTTTTCTAAGGAAGGAAAACAGATAAGCACCCTTGGATTCTAGAAATAAAATCAACAATGTGAGCCTATTCTTAAATGAGTACATTCCATTTGCATAAATCATCATGTTCATTAGTGTGCTGTTGTACGGAGATGACAATCCATGAAATCATAAATCTGATTTCCATTTTTGAGCAATGATCAGAGATTGAAAGAGAGAATTTGATTTCTACATCTATGTCTAGAGGAAAATATTTCTTCTAATTACATTGCTTTAATCATTAGAGACTGTTAATATATGCAGACATTCTTGGATACACTTGAATACAGATAAAGGAAATACCATTAGGTATCATTAAACATTTCTGAACTCCAATAGGAAATAAAAAAGAGAACAGAAACAAAATCCAAAAGGTGAATGTGCCGAGCTCCCTCCCATGGCTTCTCTTTGGGAATTCATCTCATCACTCCTCTCTCCTCTGCAAAAACAGCCTGCCTCTCTACAGTTTATCTAAGAAAGAGCCCAGAGTTGCCACAAAGATGAGGCCTAGAGTCCTCACAACACTCAACAGTCTTGTCTCTCAGCTTCATGGCACTGGTCCCTTGTGATACAAAGACAATGCGGTAGTCAGGAGACCCACGCCTGGGCATCATGTCTCCTTCTTCTCTAAGGAACATGGAAGACTTCATCCACCAGACTCAAGGCTCTGGGGCTGCAGTTCCTCTTAATAAATTAAAGCCACTGTTCACAAAGGCAAAGTGCAAACTTGCCACATTTCAGTGATCTATCTGCCCACATGAACTCGAGGGGAGTGGCAGTGTGGTAGGGAGCACTGAGCCCCAAGATGCGCCCTCCTGTCCTTTTCCTGCTACTGACTCATTGCTGTCTACCTCTCCATTTCCTGAAAAGGTGGCAACTCCACCCACTCTCCACCTTCCTTGAACACTGCAAAGGAAGAGGCTGGATGCAGATTTTATCTTCCCTGTCATTTTCTTTTTTTTCTTTTTTCTTTTTTTTTAGAGAGAGAGAGAGAGAGAGAGATTTATTTCTTAGTTATTGGCGGACACACATCTTTTGTTTGTATGTGGTGCTGAGGATCGAACCCACATCCCCAGCCCTTCCCTGTCATTTTCAATCCCTGCTATTTCTCTACGTTTTATATTTGGGCTACAGTCTTGCACGAAGTAGGGGGTATTCTTCCCACACTATGGAGGCTCCCTAGACCATATGTTCTGATTTTCACTTAGCCACAGATATAAACAAAACAACAAAAGGGACATTGGTTAGCGAACATACTAGGAAGAATAACTAAGCAGGCTGTGTAGTGTGTTTCCAATAGAGAGAGCAGGGAACTGGGAGGTGGACACCATGAGGTGCTCCATGACCCTGTGCAAGAACTAGAGTCTCATGTGCCACCTTTCTGGCCCCACCTTCCTGGCTCCACCTTCCACACCTGTAAAGTGAAGGGTTGGAACCAACTTAGGGACTGAAAGTGCAAATGCCCACACAGGCCTGGGAGAAAATATAAATAAGTATAAAACATGGAGCAATAGGGTGGGGTGAATGAGAAAGGCATGCCCCACCTTAAGGGGACAGTAGCAGTTGACTGTCATCTGGGAGAAGGAGGGTCAATGTCTCCACATCTCCTAATCTTTAAGGAGAAGCCACAAATTCAGATTTTAGGTAACATCCCTTAATTTAAAATAAAATGTCAACTAATTTAAAAATTTTAAAGATTCTATGTGAGGGCTGGGGTTGTGGCTCAGCGGTAGAGCTCTCACCTAGCACGTGTGAGACCCTGGTTTCAATCCTTAGCACCACATAAAATAAAATAAAGATATTGTGTCCATCTATAACTTAAAAAAAAAAAAGATGCTATGTGAGCGAATAAAATGTCTGTTCTGGCTGGCTATAGCCCTGTTTAGTCTGTGCCTCTGCACTAGACTGTGTCTCTAAGCTCTCTTTAAGAGATAACATTCTTCCACCTGCTCTAGACCACATTTTTATAGCATAATCTCCTACCTGATCAATGGACAAAGCCAGAAAGGATACAGTGTGGGACTGTAGACAGGACAGACCTGGGATTTGATCTCAGCTAAAGAGCAATAGAAAGCCGTGAAAGACTAGGGATGGGGGTGATACTGAAGAGAAGAGTGGCAAGGTCTAATTTCTATTTAATAAGATCATTCCAACTGTTGTTAAAAAATTAACTGGAAAGGACTACTGCATATGGTTGAGCAGATGTGCAAAGCACAAGGGTGCCACTGAGTGACAAGGGAGTGGCCACTCTGCCTGGGGCTGCAGATTCTCAGGGGTGAGTGTAATTTTTCTATTCTAAGGTGCCTTATAGGTTTTCTGGCCTTGAGGCAAGGACAAAACAGGGAGACCAGTTAGAAAGTTACTGCAGGGGTACAGGGGAGAGATGATGGTGAGTCTTGACCCAGGATGGAGGCAGTGGCTGCGGACAAAAGTAGATGGGTTCTAAAGACACCAAAGTGGTAATATGGACATCTGCTGGTGACTGGTTAAATATGGGGCAAGGCAGAAGGCAGGCATCAAAGATAACCAGACATCTTTAAGTCCTGAGTAAAGAGGTACTGGACTGGCATTGCATCCAGCAATGCAAGTGAACTCTACCTCCACTCACATAAGAAAGGTGCAGCTCTGAGAGTGGGCATCACCCAATGGGGTTGGGTTACACCCACCTGTTTGTTGTAATCCTACCCTTTTGCCCTTTTTTGGATAGAATGTTCCATGGATTAGCTCCCCCTAGAAATAAAAGCCGATCCTCAGAATGTGCCCCTCTTTCTCACCGGCCTCTCAGGTTTTTCTCTTACCTCCCTTTGTGGGAGCTTGAGGCTGGGAGCCAGGGAAGCTATCCGAATGCCCCAAAAAAGGTATTTCCATGTCTGCATGGTCTTTTTTTTAAAATATTTTTTTAGTTATACATAGGCACAATATTTTTATTTTTATTTTTTATTTTTATGTGGTGCTGAGGATGGAATCTGGGTCTCACACATGCGAGGCGAGCGCTCTACCACTGTGCCACAACCCCAGCCCTGTCTGCATGGTCTTTTCATGTCACCTCAAATTCACTCGAGTAATCCTGGTTCAGCAGCCCATGCTGGACAGGGCTACACAGGCATGCACCTCCATGCCCAGAATCACTTATTTACAAAGGAAACTGAGACACAGACATGCCCAAGGTCACATGATCAGAAGAACATTAACTAGAATTTGGACTCCAGCAATCCAGCTCCTGGGCCCTGCTTTTCACCATCACACACTGCATTCCCTAGTCTCTTCAAACACCTGAGGTGATCATGGCTCCTTTTGGTCTTTCTTCTTCCATACTAAATAACATTGTTTCTCATCTGAACTGGTTTCTAGACTCATTAACATTTTCCTCACTTGAACTGGTTTCTAGATGCAACCCCACTCCCCACCCCATTAGCTTTATTTTCCTGCTCTTGAGCCACCAAGGTTTGCTGGCTTAGACAGTGCGTATGAATGAGCCTTCTCTTCTGGACGAAGGGCAGGAAGCAGGCCCTGTGTTTATTCCTTCTGAATCCTTTACAAAGCTGCCAAGAGTGCACACACAGAGCAGGCCCTCATATATGGACAGGCCAGGCCAACTGGGGATAATAGGCCTGCCCATGTGGGTAACATGAGTCAGCTGGGAATATACTTTTATCTGTCACAACCCTAATTAAGGGGAAAGGCCTTATTTTGTAAAATACTGGCCTTGTGGCTAGAAATGTCAACATAATGAATTGGCTAATTGTTCCTTCTAGCTCCAGATCTTTGCCAGTACTGTCTCTAGATCACAGCATTGAAACTGGAAGGTACCTTTCTTGGCTGCACCATGTGATACGATGACCTTGCGTTGTGGCCTGGCTGCTGGGAGCCAGGCTCTCTCTCACAGTGATTTTGGTCCTTCTCTTTTTGGGGTATTTTTTGCAGCAGAGTCCCACTTCACTGCTCATCCTGTGGTTTCCTTCCTGTCCAGTTCCCCAGGGCCTGGGAGGGGTCAGAGAACTCAGATCTGCTCCCTATCAGGGGTCAGGGAATTCTCTTTTCTGCTGTCACTGGGTAGTTCCCACCTCCATGTCACAGCCCCCTGCATGTGTTCCCCTCTGGAGAGTGCAGGTCTTTCTAACTCAGCATACCCCATGTCCCTGTCCTCCCTGCTGGGCTCTCTCATTCAAACCACTCTGCTTCTTACTGCCTCCCACCCACTGTCACACCAGGCAAAACTGGCCTAGGAAGGAAGTCTAACCAGAAGACATGGTCACCTGGCCTGCACGGCAGTTACAACCTCATTCAGGAAATGAAGGTCTCAGACAATCTAACCTGTAGAAGAAAAGGGTATGATCTGACTTGCAAAAGCATAAGGCCTGCCCCAGGAAGGAGCTGGGGAGGGTGGAGGAGGGAATGCAGAAGGGAGGCTGGATTTTTGCACGACATGCCCTCTTAGATCATGCCCCCTTCAGATCTAAATCTAAATATCAGCGATAGTCTAATCAGTTGGTTCTGTCTATTTCAAGTTATAAAACTGACTTCTCTAGCTGGGCTTGGTGGCATACACACCTGTAATCCCAAGCTGAGATCAGGAGGTGAGGCAAGAGGATGGCAAGTTTAAGGCCACTCTGGGCAACTTAGTAAGACCCTGTCAAAATAAAAAATAAAAAAAGCTGGAGATACAGCTCAGTGGTAGGACACCCCTCAGTTCTACCATTGGGGTGGGGGAAGGAAAATGCCTTGTCCTGGGGAGGAACTTCGGCTGCAAATGGATTGTCAGAAAAACTAGATTTTTTTAGTAGTATTTATGTTTTCTCCTGAGTCATTAGCATGAGGGTCAGAGTCAAGGTAACTGACTTTGGAGGAAAAAAACAAAAACCAAGCCGAATAAATAAATGAAAATTCAAAAAGAGACTTGTCTTGGGAGATGCCCTGCCCAGGGCCTCAGCTGATAACTGAAGCCAGAGGCTTGGAGAAAGGCTGACATGCTGGAGAAGCTGGGTTTCCTGGCTGCCAGCGCCAGGCTCCAAGGCTGCATCCTCTGGTGTACCCAAAGCTTCTAGATGTCACAGCAGAAGCTGGACTATTTGCAACCCTCTGACTCCAACTGCAATGTGTACTTTCAGAAGCTTGGCCTTTGCTGCCTACTTAGAATTCTAGGATTCCTGATGAAACAAAGCTTCCTCAGACCAGTTAAATTATAGCTGAGCTCAATTTCCACTGGATTATGCCACCTGAACCTTTTATACCTTGGGGAGAATATGGACTCCACTCATCTCGTTCAAAACCTGTATGAACAAGGTGAAGTTGGTCCCTTTCCATCTCCTCTCCTCCCAAACTTCCTGCCTCGGAGTGGGAAATCCGTCAGTTCCTTAGAGGGCTCACCTTGTCTTGCCCAGCAGCAGACTGTGAGTTCCCTGTGGGTATAATCTACTTACCTCAAGAAACTAGATCCCCTTTGAATAACAGCAGTCATGGGAAGAAAACATGTCTACAGTCAGCTCCAAAGTGTGGCTTGTACTTTGTGGCTGGCACTGGCCCAGCAGGGAATCATCAGGCAGCTGAGAAACCTTTGCAGGCTACCAGGCTCTGATGATCACCTCTGCTGCCCTTTTTTGCCCCAACCACCTCACCCCTCAGTTTGGGCTTCCAGTCTGGGAGTAGTCAATTCTCTGGCTTCTAGTCAATTCCTATTCTGTGGCACTCTCAGCAGCTGGTAAAGAGGGTAGCTCTGCCTTGCCCTGAACACAAATCTTCCCTTTGCCTCAGCAGCTCTAAGCAAATCCTGCTCTTTCCACTGCTCAGTTCCATACCCTTCCCCAGGCCACTGGTTCTTTAATGTCCACAGAACCCAGACCAAGCCTATGCCATGGCAGCAAGTGCCCCTTGTTGCTGGCACTTGGACCACTGAGGGCCCCTTGGCTTTGAGATCATGTGCACCCTGTGTGTGAATCAGAGAAATCAACCTAAAATAGTGACCAAAGTAGGACAGAAGAAATGAAGTGAACTGGGCACAAGTTCATCAATAGGCATATAGAATAGAATATGGGTGTGTTAAAAAAAATGTATAGGCACAGATATATAAAGGACAAAGAAAATACCATAGAAAGAGAAAGGAAGCTTCTGTCCCAACTTGTCCTAATTACTTGTAATTCGATGGCTTTGAAGTGAGCCAAGAAAAGCTGCCAAGCAAGAAGGTGGAAGATAAAGACATAAATATAGCATTTCGTTTTTAGTGCTTTGTAAAAAGCCCAAAGACTATTTATTCTATGTTCTTGACAACTTCCACATGGTTGCACTGGATTCAAGTTTTGTTGGATTTGGACACTTCAGAAGTTTTTGCATGGCTAGGTTCTCAGCATCTAAAAGGAAAGGGTTGCCGACACACAAGAGGTCCAGTTTAGAAATCGTCATTAGTTCTTATTTAACTATACAATCCCTTCTGCTCTATCAGACGTTGGCAAAGATTTCTGTGCATCGTCTTAATGTTTTAGGATATAATTCCTTTATGACTTAACATTTTACTTAAATTTATATTTCCTGACTTTTCTTCATATATTAATTTGAACCAGATAAAACACTGATACACAAGAGGAAAAACTTCACCCAGGACAAACAAGGATACTATACTGGAGCGATTCTTGATTAAAGTTAGCATTTTACAAAACAGTACAAGATCTGGCAAAAATTTACTCAAGATGCAGTATATTGCAACTGCATTATAAGTAACCAAGTCCAGATCCAAACTTCACACCAACTGTAAGTCATGGTGACTAAAATAAAACTCATGCATGAGCCAATTTGCTTTCCTTGGATCTGGCAACAAATTTTCATTAGCTTGCCATAAGATAGGCAGCAGGGGAGAAAATATTATCTTTCTTTGAACCAATCTGTGGTTATAAAGGGAAGCTAATTTTCATTTGGTAACCAGTTAAAATTTTAAATAACAATAATACCACCCCCCCTCTTTTTATTGAGACCAGGTCTCACTAAGTTGATGAGTCTGGCCTCAAACTTGCAATCTTCCTGCTTCATCCTCCTGCATTGCTGGGAATGAGCTACTGTACCAGGCTATAGTATCACATTTAATTAAATTGATATATCTAACCCAAATAGAAACTATGCCTAAATAACTTTATTGAAACTTAGAGTAAGAATAAAATAATATCCACTGCTGAGGCTACCAAGTCTAATTAGTTGGGTGGTAGTTTGTATACATCATCCTGTTTAATCTATTTTTAGAATTTTTTTAAATTTACTAAAGTCCATAGTTTATAAATAAAGAGTTAATTCTTTGTGTTGTACATTCTATAGGTTTTGACAAATGAACAATGTCATTTGTCCACAGTTATGGTATCATATGAAACAGTGTTGCTGCTCTAAAAATCCCCCATGCTTCACCTGTTCATCCCTCACCCTTCCTCTCATGCCCCTGGCAACTACCGATCTTTTTACTGTTTCTATAGTTTCACCTTTTCTAGATCATCACATAGTTAGAATCACAGTGGGAGACCTTTTCAGGCTGGCTTCTTTCATCTATCAATATGCACTTGTTGTTCTCCATATTCTTTCATGAATTGATAGTTTTCTTTTTCATTAAAGCACTGTAATTATACATAGTAGTTGGGCTCATTTTGACAAAATAACACATGTAAGGAATTTGATTTCAATCCCATTTCCCTCCCTGCAAATTCTCCTCCTCTCCTCCTCTGCCCTGTTCTCCTTACTCTGCTGTACTGGTTTTCCTTTTACTCATTTACTTATTTATTTTTGATTGGTACTTTCTATATATACATAAAGGTGAAATTCTCTTTGGTATATTTATGTGTGCATATAACATGATTTCGTTAAATTCATTCCACATTTCCTCCTCTTTCCCATCCTCCCTCCCTCCCTCTGATCTCCCCTATGTAGTTATGATATCTGATCTCCTCCCCCACAGCCTTCTTTCCCTTATTTTCCTATAGCTTTCACATATGAGAGAAAACATTCAACCCTTGATTTTCTGAGTTTAGCTAATTTCACTTAGCATTTACTGGCAAATATTGTTATTTCATTTCTTCTTTCTGGCTGTAGCTCATTTTTTATCACTAAATAATCATAATAATAATCTTAAAGATGTGCCACAGTTTTATCCATTCAATTACTGAGGGGCATCTTGGTTGTTTCCAAGTTTGGGCTATTATGAATAAAATGTATACAAACATCCTTGTGAAGGTTTTTATGTGGATATATATTTTCCACTGCTAGATCATATGGTAAGATCATGTTTAAGTGCCTGAACCACTCTGCCTTCTTATTGTCTAATCTCTGGCAGCCCTTCAGTTTATGTATTTTATACTGGTTGCTCAGATGAGAAAACGGAAATTCCAGGATATCATGGGCTTCACAAATACCAGGCAAGTGCTTCTGCCACTGAACCACCCTCTCAAAAGAGAATTTCCAAAGCCTACCCTCTCAAGAGAGCATTTAAAAAACATGGTTAGCCAAGGAAAAGATCAAAATTCAAAGTACAGTTTCACTAAATATGTATCACTTTTGCCCATGATAAAGTCAAAAATCTTAAGCTGAGCTAGGAATGTCTAACCAAAAGCCTGTCAACAAAAGGTTTTTGAATTCAGGGCTTCTTTCAGAGAACTACAGTACCAGCAGTTTGGCAGTTCTAGAATAGGAGATTAAGGAAGAGGTCCCTGGTATCCCTAATGCCAGACACAACTAAAGATGAGTGTCACAGATTCACACCTAAAAACTCAACTAAGAGAATTAGTCACCTAAAATGCTCAAGGCAGGGAGTTTTACATTGCAGTTTTGAGATGTGATCTGAGATCACTTACATTCTCAACCTGGCAAAGATCCAAATATACTTGCACCTCATTTAACTGATCATCACATTGTACATGGTAGGTGTCAGGGAGGAAAGACAGGCAGTGATAGGGGTGGGGGTGGGGATGGCAAGCCTGAGCCCACAGTTAGGATTGCATTTAAGGACAACCTTGGTACTTACTTAATATGACCTTGAGATATGTAGACCATCCCACCATCTGCAAGGCACAGAGTGATATTTGCTATGTAATAATACATGTATCAGCCATAATGTATTCCCCCAAAGGACTCGTGAAATTTCTCATTCTTAAAACACAACAATTCTTTCCCTTTCTCTCTTCTCCTCTTAGCAATTCCAGCTACATTAGTCACACCAGCTTTCAAAGAGGGCACAGAGTGTCCTAATTCAAGAAATACAGTTCAGTACAGCCTGGAGAGGTAGCTTAAGAAGCTTAACAAGAGGAGTGATGCTTGTTCTCATGGTTAATATGATCTGGTTAATGTAGGGAGTGTACTTTATATAGCAATTTGGACAGCCTAGAAGCAAAGTCCTTTGTTGACAGTTATTCCTTTAAAAAGTTTATACAACTTTTCAGCTGTTGGTTGAGAAGGTTATATTTTTGGCTACCACTTGAAGAAGTCGCTATATTTCTATCAGGGAGGACATAAATTGAGAGGAAAGGATGAGACTGGCAAAAATGAAAACAGACCAAATTAATGGAGATCTTATGCCCACGTGTTTACCTGCCAAGGGAGGGCTGTGGGTTTAGTTCCCTTTTTAGCTACACAGAAAAGGGAAAGTAGAATAATGTGTAAATCATCCATACCAGGAAGCTTATTCATTCTTTATTTTCAATATTTAAAAATCTTGACTGTAATGACGCAGTAGTAAAGAGCTAAGGGCAGCAGTGTGTACATGATGGTCTTTCTGGACTATAAAGTACAGCAATACAAGGCCTAAGGAGCCATGGGTCTAGCATTCCAGATTATATGTCATTATATTATGATAGGAAAGAAGAGTTTTTGTGATTACCAGTTGACTAATTACCTCTTTCCTCTCTCAAATTATAAAAAAGAAAATAGACATCAATAAGATAAATGATTTGCTTAAGGTCATACACCTAATCTATGGAAATAGATCTAGAACCCCAATATCTCCATTTCCAATCTAGTATTCTAAATATACCCATGTTCCATAAATATGGCAGAGCCACCACCTTGAGCATAGGTGCATATACAATATGAATCAGTTCTCCATTATTGTCACAAAATGCCTGAGGAAATCATTTTTAAAAGGAGGAAAGGTTTATTTTGGTTGATAGTTTCAGAAGTTTCAGTCCATGGTCACTTGGCCCTTTGCTTTGGGCCTGTGATAGCACAGTACATCATGGCAGAAGCATGAGGCAGAGGAGCCCTGGCCACCATGAAGCGTCCAGGAAGCAGAGACAAGAAGGGGGCAGGGTCCCAATACCCCCTTCAAGGGCATGTCCCCAGTAACCTCACTTCCTTATACTAGGCCTCACCTCTCAAAGGTTCCACCATCTCCCAACAGAACCAATGTAAGGACTGAGCCTTTAACCTCTGGGCCTTCGGGGATACTCTAGAGCATCCTGCAATAGGATCGACACTGTACTTTTTCCTGGGGGATCAGTTTAACTAAATAATGATTTTTATATTAAAACATCTGAATACATTATGGAGAGAAGTTAAAGTTCACAAAAATGTTTAAGATGAAAAGAAGGTTTTACAAAAATTTTGTGCTTGAGATGAGCCACTGTGGTCTACCTTATTGGACTGTCCTAGAGCCACTGTTCAGTTTGAGGTCAGGGTTCTTCAGAGCAAACCTGGAGAAGCACAATATTCATGGGGCTCAGCTACTCGATGGCACTGATTCATTCAAAGATGATCAAGGACTGGAAATGTATCAGGTAAAGTCACAGAGAGCTGCAGTGTTAAGGTACAATGTAGACGCATAAAGATGAATCCACTTGTGAATAATTTCTAGTCTCACTGGCCTCCTGAGAAATAGGGTGGGTACAGTAGTGGAGTAAAAGGGAGTTGGATAATTTCAAGAGAAGATACTCAATCAGATTCACTACAAAGACATGGTGTCCCTTACTCAAAATACTGAATACTTATACTGCCCAATCAGGATACAATCTTCCTTTTATGAAAAAATCTCTTAAATACATTTGTTTAAATTCATTCTTTCAAATTTTTTCCTCCCCTTCCTCATGAACCTCTTCTAGAAATGAATGACTGATAAAAATAGAAAAATTAATTTTAAATTTTAAAATAAAATAATTTTTATAACATTAGATACATTTCAAATTCCTTTCTAAGTTTTGTGAACTAATTTGTTCCATGATGGAATTTTGAGAACCAAGTACCAGTAACACTGAACTTTTAAAACTTTGTTTCCAAACCATGAGGCTCTTTAGACTTTCTAGAACCTAGATCCTGAAGAAATGAAATGCACAGCTCTAAAGAGCGCATGCTGCACTGTATCAAATTCATAAAACATTTCCAGATAATAAATACTTACTGACTTATTTCATCTTCATTTCCTTGAAAGACAACTATAAACTACAAAAGCTTCTGGGTTTCATTCTTATTCCATTAGTAAAACCAAAACCATCTAAGGAGAGGGCCCTATATTTATGGAGTAGGAAAATGCAGCTTATGGGTATACATTTTAATTCCTCATTTTTACACAGCACGTCTGCACTATTAAGCCGAGATGACCAGCTCACACATCTGTGCTTGAAGATCACTACAGCAAAGCACTGGTTCTCAGCTTTGCCAGCCCTCTCATTCCACGGCTCCAGATCTGCCAGCTCTATTTCAGTCTTCTGCCCTGTGCTTCTGCTCTTTGTTCCTTTGATGAGATGGCTTTGGTTTCTCTCATCTTGACCCCTGTGCCCTCTGAAAGACTGGCTGGTATTCAACCCCGTGGCTCTCTGGGCTCTGCACTGTCACTGTGCTCTAGGACTCAACCCACAGTCCTTGAGTGCCTGCTTCTCAGGAGCAGTGCAGGCCTCAGATATTTATTCCTTCCATATTGATACAAAGCAAAGAGCCTCATTAAATACTTTTTTGTTTTCTTCATCAGTGGCTAGTAATCATTTCTTTAAGATGATGAAAAGCATCAAGGTTTTATAAGCATAAAGTTTTAAAGGTTTTAAAGCATAAAGTTTTATAGTAAAAGTTGAATTTGAAAAATCTAACTTTAATGACTCCAACAAATATTTCAGAAAAAAATCAAAGCTCCTAAAATTCTAAACAGTAAAGATACAAAATCAGTGCAGAAAACAATATTACTATAAAATCTAACTACTAGCTTCTTGGAATATATCAAATTTGGGTGAGAAAAACAAGTCTGGCCACTATAAGCTAATTTAAATATCTACTTTCCCAAAGGCTAAGACATTTTCCAGATCACCTACTTGTTATATCATGGTATAATCTCATGATTTTGTTTTTATCAGGATTCCTTTGAATTACTTGAGCCTCAGTTTTATTCTTGTTGCCAAAACAAATAAAATGGAATTTGCTTATATTTATTTTATTCTCAGAAATCAAGATACATCTTTTACCATTTCTCCTTAAGTTCTATAAACACAACTAACATAAAACCTGAATCAAAATTCTACAATAGATATTTCTACCACCAACTTTGTCAACCTAGTGCAGACTTCACAGCTTTCAAAAGATTGCTAAATATCCTTGAAAACAAACAAAACACTAAAAGGTACAAGTAGAAATATGTATAAAATATTATCAAAGAGATTCAAGAAGGTATTAGATTCATAAAAAGGAACAATTAAAAATTAAAAATAAAAATACAATTATTAAAATAAAACAAATAGCAGAAAAAACATGGTTGAGGCAAAAAAAAATTGAAAGCTGGAGTCTGACAAAGGATTTCCTCTCACTCTGTGAGAATGAAGTGTAACAATAACCTCAAAACACACTCGCGTGCGCGCATGTGCACGCACACACACACTATAAATAAATAAATAAACAAACAACTCGGGGGATCAATATAATAAAAGAGGTGAAGGACTTCTACAATAAAACTACATAACATTAAAGAAGAACTTGAAAAAGACTTCAGAAGATGAAAAGACCTCCCATGTTCTTGGATAGGCAGAATTAATATTATCAAAATGGTCATAATACCAAAGACATTAAACAGAATCAATGCAATCCCTATCAAAATTCCAATGACATTCTTCAAACAACCAGAAAAAACAATTATGAAATTCATTTGGAAAAATAAGAGGCCCAGAATAGCCAAAGCAATCCTTAATGAGAGGAAAGAAGCTGGAGGCATCACAATACTGGACTTCATATTATACGCCAGAGCTATAGTAACAAAAACGTCAGGGAACTGACATTAAAACAGGCATGAAGACCAATAGAATAGAATAGAAGACCCAGAGACAAACCCACATATATATAGTTATCTCATTAGACAAAGGAGCCAAAAACATACATTGGAGAAAAGATAGCCTTGTAAACAAATGATGCTAGGAAAACTGGAAAGAATACACTTTGTAAACACCAAAGATATGGAAAAAATTGTGCTCTATATGTGTAATAAGCATTGTAATGCATTCTGCTCTCATATATAAATAAGAATTAAAAAAATAAAAATGGAATTTAACTTCTATTTCTCACTCTGCACAAAACTCAACTCAATGGATTAAAGATCTAGGAATTAGACCAGAAACTGCACTCGCTAGAACAAAATGTAGGTCCAACACTTCACGTCAGCAAAGGAACCAACTTCCTTAACAAGCCTCCTCAAGCACACGAAATAAAATTAAAAAATCAATAAGTGAGATGGTATCTTATTAAAAAGCTTCTGCACAGCAACTGAAACAATTAAGAGTGTGAAGAGAGAGCCTACAGAATGGGAGAAAATCTTTGCCACCTGCTCCTCAGATAGGGTGTTAATATCCAGAATATACAAAGAACTCAAAACAACTTAACACCAAAAAGCCCAAAATAGCCAATCAATAAATGGGCAAAAGAACTAAATAGACACCTCAAAAGAAGAACTGCAAATTGTCAACAAATATATGAAAAAATGTTCAACATCTCTAGCAATTAGGGAAATGCAAATTAAAACTACATTGAAAACTACATATCATCTCACTCCAGTCAGAATGGCAATTATCAAGAACACAAGTAACAATAAATGTTGGCAAGGATGAGGGGGAAAAGGCACACTCACACTTTGTTGGTAGGACTACAAATTAGTGCAATCACTCTGGAAAGCATGGAGATTCCTCAAAAAACTAGGAATGCACAGCCCTGGTGCCCCCCAAATTTTGAGGCATTTTTTTCCTTTGTGAGGCTCATATGCACCCCTGCCTCCCCAAAATTTGACTGGCCTCTGTACCTTGGTCTTCCTTACTCCTCAAATTGATGTTTTACCTAACAACCAAAGTTTGACTTTCCCAATAATGGCACACACCAGACACAAAAGAGCCCTTCAGTTTATTCTCTTACTCACAGTGCTAGAGATTTCTGCAGGGATTAGCTCAGGAACAGCGGGATTAGGAACCTCTGATAACCACTATAAAAACTGTCAGCACAGTTTACTGAAGATATCCAACTGAAGTCACTGATTTGGTACTGATTTTACAAATCAATTGGATTCCCTTGTATCTGTCATCCTGCAGAATCACTGGGACCTAGAATTCCTTACTGTCAAATGAGGTGGCCTATGCCTCTTCCTTGGGAAGAATGTTGCTTCTTTATCAATCAGGACTGGTAAGGGATAAAGTTAAACAACTACCACACTGAAAACAGCAGAGACCAATCCTAAATGGTGGGTTTCCTGGCTTTTCCCTTTGAACCCCTCTAATGCTCATCTTTCTTTAATAACCTTTTCCCTGCTTTGTTAACTTTATACAGAAGAACTTCTTGACAAATATCAAATAACCAATTACCATCATTCCCATCCTCCCAAAGCCTGTGAGACAACCTTCCCCAAAGCTTAGATTCTTATTAAGCACCCAACTAATCTTTGTATTTCTCAGAATACCAATATGAAATATCACTATTATATTTGATACTTTTCACCTTGAAATCTATTCTGTCTGTTCTAATATTGTTATACTTGCTACCACCATTGTTTCTGTTTGCCTTGTATATTTCTTCCAATCCTTTTGTTGCATTGTTGTTAGTACTGGGAATTGAAAGCCAGGGATGTTCTATCACTGAGCTACATTTCCAGCCACCCCTCACCGCCACCATCTTTTTTGAGTCAGGGTCTTGCTAGGTTGCCCAGGCCTTAAACTTGAGATCCTCTTGCCACAACCTCCTGGATCACTGGGATTACAGGCCTGTGCCATTGTATGGCCCACTCCTTTATTTTAAACCTTTCTTTGTCATTTTGTTTTAGGGAGATATTTTGTAACAATCCCAATTTTACTAGGCATGGCAGGAAGAGGAAGAAGAGTCTCTAATCAGATAGCCTCCACAGTATAAAGGGGAATTTCTCCATCTATTATCAATATGTTCTTGCTCTGACCTGCTGTTTTACTCAACATTTTTTTACTGACCATAATTTCTTGTCATTTTCTTTTCCATTTTGATTTTTAGTAAACTAAATTTTGATTGCATGTTTTCACTCTATTGAAAGTCATGCACTCTATTTTTATTTGATTGATGAATTTTAAACATATTTAAGTTCAAAATTCAATATAAACCTAGAGTATATTAGATATTAAGATTATATTTAGATATTTAGATATTCTCCTGAGCAAAACAACATCTACAGAATTCCTTATTTTTTTTTTTCTAACTCCTTTGTTTCTCTTTACCCTTTTTCTGCCATTTCCCCATTTTGGAAATCAGGTTCAACTGAAGATCTCCATGGGTTTTTTTTTTTTTTTTTTTTTTGATTACCATAGCGAATGATATTTTATTTTAACTAGAAGTTTGCTGAGTGAGTAAATATCAAGCACTCTTACCACTCACCAAAAAAAAAATGGTTCCTATGTGAGGAGATGGACTTGTTAATTTTCTTATATATAGCAAGCATCCCATTAGGTAAATGGATATTAAAAAATCACATTGTATACCTTCAGTACATACAGAATTTGTTTTAAAATCTTTAGTACAGCACAAGAAATATATATAATTGTGAAAAATCTATAGCCTTAGGGAGTTGTTTCCAGCCATGATGGCATACGTCCTAAAGAACTTCCTTTCCTGCCATAAACAATAATATATAAAGACAAAATATACAAGTTAATGCTCTTTTGGAGTACTAGGAAATAGGCAGGATCCTAATCCTTAAAAGAAAACAAATTGGTTGGAAGAACTTACATTGGCCCAGTCCTCTGCCCAACTGTCATTTCCAATCACAGTACGGGGAACAGAAGCTCAACTATAACGGCAATCTCAAGGACTGAGAAGCCAGCACATGTTCAAACATGTTGAAACAATTAAATTTGGGGACCAAGGTAGCAGAAAACAGAAAGCTGCATGACATGGTTAGAACTCTATATTTCCACCAGGGTATTTATAAGGGTCGGAGACACTAAGAAGCTCCGGAGAGAGAGAAAGAAATGATTTATGAATGTGAACAGGCCATGAAGACTCAGGGCCAGACACAAGAATCATTATTCAGAGCTCATCCTCACAATCCCTATGCAGTAAGGCATAGCCAGGGAAGAAGCAGAGAAAGTATAGGGTAGAAGAAAGAGAGTTAAGAACTAACTCTGATAGACCTTGACAGAATCTGATAGACCTAGGATTGAAAAATACCTACTTTCTCCCAGCGGCTTGGACATGGGTATTTTTTTTAAGTGAATAAAGTTTAGTAACACTTTTTTAATTCAAGAGAAAAAAAATTCCTCTGCCTAGAATGCTTCCCCTTAATCTTCATCCCAGAACCTGCTCTGTACAGGCCTTCCCATCTCAGCTGATGCAATTCTATCGTTCTGATTGCTCAGGTCAAAATCAAAAACTTGCCTCTTCCCTGGCATCCACACCCCATTCCCATCTGACAGGAGATCATGGCACTCCAGCTTCAGTGTGCATTAGAGTCCAACACCACCTCCACTGTTAGCTTCTGACTCAAACCACCTCATTCTGTACCTGGATTACTCAGCCTCTTACAGGGCTCTGAGCTCTACTCTTGCTCTCAGGCATCTGTTCTCCACCCAACAGCCAGCATGATCCCGCTGAAGCCTGTGTCAGATTGTGACACTCCTTGCCTCAAAACGCTGTAATGGCTTCTCATTTTGCTCAGAGAGAAAACATACAACCCTCCCAACAGACTACACAATCTAGATCATTTGATCTCCTGTGACCTTCTCTAACCTCCTGTGCTAACACCAGCCACATTCTTGCCGTTCTTTACATGAGTGAGTCATGTTTCCAATGTAGGGCCTTTTGCTGGCTCTCTCGATTACACAGCTCCTAATACACAGTTAAGTCTTCCATCTCATTCAAGTCTTTGCTTACAGGACACATGCTCTGTGAGGGCTTGCCAGAGCCCTAATTAAAGGCACACCCCCATGCTGCCTATTGACCTTAGTCTGCTTCGTACTTTTTCTTTTTTGCATAACACTATGCACCGCCTAACATACCACATTATTTACTATAATTATTTTATTTTATTTTATAATTATTAGTTTTATTTTATTTTCTGTCCCTCTGCCACCGAGTTAGGATATCAGATCCTCAGGCAAAGATCTCTGCCTGTTTTCCAATATCAATCAAGTACCTAATCAGTGCCTAGCACATAGGCACACAATAAATATTTTTTAAAATATTTATTTATTTATTTTTGCATCACAATTCTTTTTTTTTTTAGAGAGAGAGAGAGAGAGAGAGAGAGAGAGACTTTTTAAATTTTTTTTTTTTTTAAAGTTTTTCGGCAGACACAACATCTTTGTTTGTAATGTGGTGCTGAGGATCAAACTCGGGCCGCATGCATGCCAGGCGAGCGCGCTACCGCTTGAGCCACATCCCCAGCCCTGCATTACAATTCTTAATGGCACATAATAAATATTTGCTGGCTGATGAATATAAAGACTGATTTTTACATGGATGACTTTAAGTCTCAGCTTAAATGCTACATTTCTGCAAAGCTGGGGTAACGGTCCAGTTTTATCACTTACGTGATGTTCGTTTCCATCACAGCATTCTCTTATCCCATGTGTTCTCACAGATGTGCTGACTTTCTGTCTCTTTACCTCCCTGCTCCCAACTTCACAAATGTAGACCTTTGATGATTGAAGTATCTCTAGTATCTAGGGCAGTGCCTAGCACATAGTAGATACGCAATAAATGCTTCAGATAGTAGTCTGGAGGGTTGGTTCTCTGTTTCATGATTCAGCAGTTTGAAGAAATTGAGGGGACTGATGCTATCAGTAATCTGAACCTGCTACTTTGGAGGAAGTTCCCCTTCATCTTCGTTGGAGGTAAGTGTCTACACCCAGAATGAGACTGTGTACTCTCAAAATACTTGACCTGCAGCACTTAAATGGAGCATCCCTATTCCTTCTCTCAGCCCACATTTTCCACCCCTTCTATGTTCCTCCTATTTATTGGATGCCATGATGATTCAACTGCCTATATCCTCAAAGGTCTGTATGTTAGGATTCTGTCACCAGGATGTGGTTATGTTAATCAATTTTCTGTCACTGTGACAAAATATCTAAGAAAATCAACTTAAAGGAAAACAGGGTTTTTTGGGCTCATGGTTTCAGACGTTTTAGTCCATATTTGCCGACACCATTACTATGGGCCTGGCCAAGGCAGAGTGGCATGGCAGAAAGTTGTGGTGGGGCAAAGTTGCTCACCTCATGGATGCCAAGAAACAGAGAGAGGGAGAGAGAGAAAGGAGCCAGGGTGCCAATGTAACCCTTCAAGGGCATGCCTCCAGTGACCCACTTTCTCCAACTAGGCTCCATCCCATGAAGTTTCCAGCTCTTCGTAATAGCACCAACATCTGGGTACCAACATGTGAGCCTTTTGGGAACATTCCAGATTCAAACTATAATAGTGAAAGGGAGGTGCACTGGACCTTAAGGAGTAGGGCCTACTGGGAGGTACTGGGTCCTGGGGTGGCAGTTATTGAGAAGGTTGTTATAAAAGCCTGAGTTTGGCCCCACCCAGTCATCTTTCTGATGCAGGTTTAAGATGTGATCACTTGGGCTGGGGTTGTGGCTCAGTGGTAGAGAGCTTGCCTAGCAGGTGTGAGGCCCTGGGTTCGATTCTTAGCACCACATATAAATAAATGAATAAGGGCTGGGGATGTAGCTCAAGCGGTAGTGTGCTTGCCTGGCATGGGTGCGGCCCAGGTTCAATCCTCAGCACCACATACAAACAAAGATGTTGTGTCCACCGAAAACTAAAAAATAAATGTTAAAAATTTCTCTCTCTCTCTCTCTTAAAAAAAAAAAAAAGATGTGATCACTTGCTCCTAACACCCACTTCCACCATTGTCATCTTCATGGGCCATGAAGTGATGCAGTCAAGGACAGCCCTCACTTGGCCTGTACTATGCCGTTTGGATTTGAACCTCCCAAAGTGCAAGCTAAATAAAGCTTTTCTCATTATAAGTTGGTCACCTCTGGTGTTTCATTGTGGCAACACAAAGCTGACTAATGTACTGGGGGTCTGTGATCTATTTTCAACCATCTTCAAATGGACTTTCCAAAGAAAAGGGATATATATATATATATTATTAAATAAGTCTTTATATCCTCAACTTCCATACTTTCTTTTCTAAAGTGCCCAAGAGTTTTTGGACATGAACAGTATTCTTTATTCCTCTCTTCAAAAAAATTTCTATCACTCACATATCTCAAATCTTATGTGGATGCTGCCCTAAATTATTTGAAATATTGGGTTAAGTCTCAGGACCTTCTGTCTCTCCCTGTACCACAAACAAATCTCTAGGAGTGAGTTCTGTCAGTATTGGGAAGTTCTGAATTCAGAACAAGATACTATAGTAAAATGGTGCAGATTATTCCTAAAGTCACTGCAGTGTTTTCTGGAACCATCAGATATTTTAAGATGGGCTGGATGATGACTACATACAAGACTTTTATGGATTTTGTTTACATTTAACATCTTATTCATTCAGATCATTAAATCTATTTTATCAAATCATATCACAAAACATTCCATACACAATCACCTTCGGCTTATTTCAATTTTTGAAATGTATAATGTTTTCTATTCTTATTTTTAAAATAATGAACACATTTAGATGTCAAGTTAAAAAAGTGAGGAAGTACATAGTTTTAAAAACATTCAGGGAGTAGTTAGCAAAAAAAGTTTGAATAGCACTGATCTACAGAGGAGCAGAAGAGAAGCAGAAAGGGTGTTTGGTGGGCCAAAGACACGTGGCTGGCTTCCAAACCACCATTAGAACACAGAATGTCCATGTGTCACTCTGCCTCTTGTTTTTTTAATAAAGGTCAGCTGCACCTGTCTAATGGTAATGGACATTTTCAGTCAGTGAAAGAAAACACATGTGCCTGGAAAGACACACTGAAATGCCTCGTCAGCTCATTACCAGTGGTGGCCATGGCTAACGCTGAAAGACACCGCAGCTCACTCACAGTTCTTTCTTCACTGGGCCTCAGAAATCACAGCATCCTTTAGAGACTTGCTGCATTTTGTCCAGCCAAACATCTCTAGGAAATCTGTGAAGGAACTGAGTTCTGTGCAGCATTCTTATAATCCATGCCTCCACCTTTCCGTCCGACAGATACACCATTGCCAAGGCTCTTATATGCACTGTTTCAGGAGCAAGAAGCAGGCTGCTGCCCAGGGTAGAAAATACGTGCAGTAAGCAGTGGCGCATAGTTTTACATAATACATTAATGCAGATGTCGAATGGTCTTGCTAATACATATTTCTTCAAGGAATTTGTGGGGTTTCTTCCCCCTACATTCGTTAGCTATCTTTTTTGATTGACTGATTGATTGATTGATTTAAAAAGAAAACACTTTTTTCCTTTTCACAGAATGACTGAATGCATTGGGTAGGAGAAAAGGGCACTTTAGCTAACAGATTCTGAGACTAGCTCAAAAAAGGAAACAGAAAAACTGACTATAAAGAAATGGAAAGTCTTTTTAATGGATGTGTGAATTTATTTAAATTAACCAATTAAAAATGAAAACAAACGAATTAGACTGTATATGCCCCTTCAATGTAATTTCCATACTTTAATGGTTTTCTACTTCTTGTTAGAGTTATATCGCAGATGTATTAAGAAAAAAAGGGACTTAGAAATATTTCTGGACCTCAGTGCTGAACTTTAAACTCTAAATTACATGATTCCCACGTATGGTAAGAGAGAGAAACTGCAATGGTGATGTGCTTAGACAACATGATTTGATCTTCAGAATTGGATTATAGCTATGAGGAAATTATGACAGCTTTAAGAAGGTTCAACATAGAAGATACCTGGTGTCTAACTCAAAAATGATTTGAACTGAACTCATCACAGCCCTTAAAAAGAAACTCTAGTGTATTTGGAGAAATCTTAAAAGCAGTAACGATTATGCATGGCTTACTCATTGTCCTTAACTACCATCTATTAATTCATTATTAATTCTGCACCTTTGTACAGTAGGTATGATTAATCACCTTCCCAGAATTCTGAGAAACTTAGGATCGGAGAGGTTAATGCATGTTAAACACTGAGTCCTTGGGCAAACTTGGACAGGATCTGAATCTCAGTCTTCCATTTAGCTCTGGTTCCTAACAATGTGTTCACTTCCGCTCTTCCTCCCATCCCTCCCTCCCGGCACCCAGGCACGAGGTTTTATTTTCCAACTGTTTTGCTGGTTGTGAATTAGAAGGATGACACTAATTGGGAGATGAACCAGCTAGCCACATTTCAACAGTAGAGATGGTGATTTAGAAGGAAACAAATCTTACTTGTGTCACTTGCCCAAGGGCCTGACCACAATATTAGCAGCTCATCCTAATGAGTACACCATGGCACCAGCAGACACCCAGGGCTGCATTTCATTGTTCTCCTGAGCTGTGGGGACTTCTTTAGCTCCAACCAAATCTCATGGTCTGGATATGTCAACACTTGCCAGAGCATTAAGATGAAAATGCAGAAGTTCCCCTTGGATGTACCTGGTCTACACCTGGCTATAAAATTCCAACATCCATTTATTTGGAATCATACATGGAGGGCCTTTAAATGTGCCTACTGTGCAGATGTATAACTTTTTATTCAAGTGTCTTGTGTGAGATGAAATATTTGTTAGCTGTTGCTACCATAACAAATAATCACAAATGCAATGACTTAAAATTGCTATCTTACAGTTACAGGTCAGAAGCCTGATATGGGTCTCACTGAGCTAAAATCAAGGAATCAACAGGCCTGTCTTCCTTTCTGGAGGCTCTGGGGGGTTTCCCATTCCTTATATTTTCTAGCTTCCAGAGGCTGCCTGCATTCCTTGGCTCATGGCCCCTTCTCCTTCTTCAATGCCACAACAGGAAGTCAAATCCCTATATATCTCTTGACTCACTATTCTGTTTCCCTTTTTGAATTTTTTCTTGCGATTAGATTGGGCCTAACTAAATAACAGGACAATCTCCTCATCTCAGGATCAGAACCCTTAATCACATCTGCAAAGTCCTTTTTTCCATGTAAAGAAACATATTTATAGATTTGATGGAGTAAGACCTGGACATCTTTGTTGGGAGGTATTATCCTGCCTACCACAGATAAGTTTCTGTTTTGTTTATTTTCCATTTCAGCTGGAAGTAATTTGGGACTTCTGCCTCTCAGAATGCCAGGATAGATAGATTTGAGTTAAGACTTACTAACAGTTGGCTGGCAGGCCACCTACAGCTTTGGGGGTGCTTTTTAGATTCTTGGTGTTAAAATGTGTTAAAAGGTGGATGGGGGATGGCATCTAAGAGAAAAACTGTATTTGTTAAGGTAGGCTTAAATACACTGGATATTGCTTTTGTTGCTCACAAACGGACTGAGCGGATGAACTGGTTGGAGGCTGGGCCTCCTCCATGCAATCAAGGACCTGGCTGATGGAGGCTGCTGACTTCCAAGAATGTTCTGGAGGCTGCTGCCTCCACTCCATCCAGTACAAAGGGAAAAGGAACATGAAGGCACATACATCATGTGGGAGGTTTTCATGAACCAGCCCAGAAGTGGCATACGCCTATCTATTCCTCTCCCATTGATTAGATCTCAGTTTTCCTTAATTGAAAGGAAGGCTGGGAATTCCAGTCTGGCTGTATGTCAGGAAGAAGAGGAAACCTATGTTGGTGAACAGCTGGTAATCTCAGAAATCACCCTGATCTACTCTAGTCTCCTCCCAGAACTTAATAATCTGACTTCCAGAAGTTGTCAATCCTAATAATTACATTGATGGCTCTGAAGCATGGCATTTTATCTCTAAAATAAAACTGGCACTTGAGGCTAAAGGCTACCATTTCAGATGCACAGTTCTTCTCTCTTCTTCCTTCCTCCCTTCAAGTACTGATACCATGGAGAGTTCCAGGCTACTACTAGACTTGCAGCCTCCTTACTCCTGGGAAATCTTTGAAACAGAGAAAAGGCTGGCTGTAGGAACCTCCTGGAGCATTCAGAGCCCCCACCAAAAGTCCCTCAGTAAGCAAGATGAAGGTGCTGCTCCCCACCACCATTTCCTGGAGGGTCTGTTCCTGCCCAAAGCAGGCAGCGTGGGAGTTGAAGGGATTTTAAAAAGGAAGTTAAGTTAGGGATTAAGCTATTTTGACAGCAGTATCTTGATTTGTTCTACAGATTACAAAAAAACAGATGGTCTCCCTGAGAATAGTTCTGAAAGGTGTTTTCCCCACCTTCTCAGGAGATCAGCAGATCACAGAGAATGCTAAAAGGGCCCTAAAATGATACATTTATCCACAGGGCAAATATGTCTCCAACCCACAGCTCTTGCAGCTTGTTAAAAAGCTGGTCCTTTCTACATGAGGAGTAGAAGCAGCTATGGCCTGGTTGACCATTGGACACGCAGCTTAGCAGCTTAGCCCACAATCCCGCTGGCTGCTAGGTCACTGATACCTAAGGATACTCTGTTTTCACACAGAGGTGACAATTACTGATGAGACATAGTTCAGAGAGTCTTGATTTAAAATAGGGCCAAAGAAATACATCTTGGGTAACCAAACAGTTGAGGATGTGTCGGTTAACAGATACAGAAGGAATGTAGGAAATAGAAAACCACCACGTTACATATTCTTCATGAAATACTAGAACTTGGCAGTGACCACCAGTGGACAGTAAACCATATGTGAACAACTGATAGGGAAATTTATAACAGAGAGATGAAGCTGAAAATGTCTGAACCCACAGATTAGTCTTACAAGCATTCCAAATGGGACTGCCAGACTTAGGTGCCTCTTGATGTGATACATTTGAAAGTGCAGTGCTGAGGTGTGTGTCCAGTGGCAAAGGACTGGGACACCAGCACTCCTGTTTTGAGACTCCCCCGATGACACCTGTCTTGCTCATAGTTGAAAACTGGACTTTTTAAATATGTAATTAAAGATTACTGTTTCCACTATTGTGATTTATCAAAAATGGCTTATCCTTAGAAGAAAAAAAAGTGTGCAACACTACCTATGAAGTATTTTTGTCTGAAATACTTAACCTGAATTTAATCAAGCCTCTACACCAAACTATTAGCTTACAGGAAACACAGAGAACAGAAAAACATATTAAACAACACCACAAAAATAAACTCACACAAATCCAGAATGTGCAGAATTGTATAAGATATGTGATCCAGCCACTTTAGTAGTGGATGTGATGATTAATTTTAAGTGTCAACTTGAGGTTAAGGGATGCCCAGATAGCTAGTAAAATATTACTTGTAAGGGATGTATCTGTAAGGGTGTTACTGGAAAAGATTAGCATTCAACTCAAGAGAGTAAAGATCACCCTCATAATGTGGGTGAGAATCCTCCAATGCAGAGGGTCAGAATGAAACAAAGGAAGAAAGTACAAATTTTCTGTAGGACATCTGTCTTCTCCTGCCCTGGGACACTAATCTGTACCCTTTAGATGTTGTCACTTTCTGACTCTGACTGGGACTTACACCATCCTCTCCTCTTCACCTCACCCTCCCACTAAATGACACAACCAACTTTCCTGGTTCTCCAGCTTCCAGGCAACTTCTAAGTCCCTAAAATCACTTGAGCCAACTCTCTATCTATCTACCTACCTACCTACCTACCTACCTACCTACCCTACCTACCTACCTACCTACTGGCTCTGTTTCTCTGGAAAACTCTAATACAATGTACCCCAAAATAGATTAAGTTTAATGAAAAAGCCATTATTGAGTACTCATTATGACATTTTCTGCTAATGAACTGTTGTTAGCTGACATAGTCCAAGGTGGGATCCATGGACTAGTTCTGCTTGCAAGGTAAATAAATATGGCACTAGTTGTTTTGGTACAGGTGGTTTTGATACAACTGTTTATTGAACTAATGCAAAACCTCTGTTGCCACAATAAAGACATTCTGATTTGCCCTTTTCTTGGTTGTGGTTTCTGATTCAAAGATTTTTAGCTACCTGTGATTTTCTTGGCAACTGCTCATTATTTCATGCCTTTTGTTGTTGTTATTCTCATAATCTGAAGCCAAAGGTTTGATTAAGACATCTAAGACTTATTTTATATAATGTCTTTCAACTGAACATTTCCACTGCAAAAGCAAAATGCAGCCCAGACACACAATGAAATGCTAGATCTGTCTAACTGAAGATGGTAGTCCAATGGTGGGTCACAACTGGAGTGGGCGTGGGGGATTTTACTGCATTTGTGTGTGTGTGTGTGTGTGTGTGTGTGTGTGCTGAGTTGTAGTGTACAATGAATACAAATTCAGAAGGTGGCTGCTGTATGTGACTTGCTCTCATCTTAGCCACAAACCCAGACACAACTTCAGAAACTCAAAGAGGCAGGGCTCTATTAGAAGATCACCTCCCCCCCAAAAAAAGTCATATTAATTTTTTATTTAAATGTTCAAATAAAAATACCTAGTTCTCATATAATTTTTATATGCTTTGGGTCCTTAGACCCCAATTTAAGAAGGATAATATAGTTCAAACCCCTGCTTTAATATAAGAAAACCAAAATATAGTCAAGTAGAAAAAAAACGCCCTTTCTCCCTCCCCTTCTTCCCTCTTCCTCTCCCCCTTCTCTGCTCCTTCTCTGAGAATTCTATTTATACCTTTTTCTTCCAACAGCTGTAAGAGGGCCCAGTGCTCCTGAGGCTAGAGCCAGGCTGCAAACCATGGGTGTCGTGGGGAGCCTGGCTGCTGGCTTGAACGGGTTTCTCTGGCCTCAGGAGGAAAACTACTCAGGATTCCTTGGCCTGGTTTCCTCAGACTAGCAGGTCCTCGCCATTGGAGAACTAAGAAAGGGCACAATGGAGGGAAAGAGCTCACAAAGGAGGAAGCCACATGATTCCCTTTGGCTTTTTGGTAATATAATACAGTAATGGCTGTGACTTGCCGGATTTCAGGTATTCAGGAGCTGAAGTCTCTTCCATCCTAACAGTGGAAGAATAATGGTCAAGGGACCACACTCTGGAGTTTAGATCTGACTCTGCCACTTACTAACTTTGAGCAAGTCACTTGACCTCTGTGGGTCTGTTTCTTCACCTCTAAAATAGGGGTGGTGGAGAGCTGGCATTAATGATTATTATGCCATAGGGTTATAAGAATTTGATGAGTTAACACCTGTGAAATGCTTAGAACACTATCTCTTCTCTTACCCTTCATTCTAAGAAAATAAAATAAACACATTTATGCTTCTAGTATACCTTTGCTCATAGTCCCAATGACATTCATTCAGCAAATATTTGGGGGAGGCCACAAAATACAGACAAAACAAAGTTTCCTGCCTTCAGTAAAAATATATTCTCCTCGGAAACAAAGAAAAATACATACTGCCAATTAGGAATAATATGTCAAGTGCTAAAACTGAGAAATGCTATGGGATCAGAGAAGAGTAACTGTGTTTTACCAGGAGTCTCAGGTCAAGCTTAAAGAGGAAGACAGTGCTTAAAATTAAATGCTAAATACTTATAATATCCATATGATCCTGAAAAATGAACAGGTTTCTATTTATAATAGCATTTGTACATATTCATGGCATATAGTACCATTTAAGAAAATTGTGTCGTGTACCATCAAGACATAGCCCAGATGTTAGCTTAGACTCTCATTGCCCTACAAGATGTAAGAAAATGTGGCTCAAATTTCTACCAACTCTATAGCTTTTGGAAACCCAAAGCCTTCCAACATTTTGGGGAAACCATGTGCTCAAGGACTCCTTTGGTTCCCAGCTCCTGGTTGCACGAATACTGTCTCTAGGCTTCACCTTATTGACTGTGATATGAATGCTCTCAAGCCCAAGTTCATCCCCTGAAACCTACTCCATGCCAGCATGCACAGGCAGAGGAGACTTCTCAGAAAAGCCTGGAGACCATGAAGAACAGTTGAACATGGTCCCTCCTGAGGTCTTGTGCCACTTATTTAATGCTTTGTCCCTTCTCTTTTGTGCCAGCATGCATTCCCCCTCACTCTCTGAACAATCAATAAATGCCTTCCCTTGACTCACACAGAGCAACTCTGCCAACATCCAGGACTTTGGGGCTTTACTTTTTTCCTTAAGCACTCATCAAGGTGTTTCTCCCAAGATCATTTACATAAAGTAAATTTTGATTCAGATGATCTGACAACAGTGTTTTCCCTTTCCTCACCTCCTCACATTTATATGTAAGGGGAGGGGCTGACCCCAGCAGAAGCAGCAGCTGTGCCAAGCAGCTATGACAGCTGCCTGTGAAGGTGGCAGAGGTGGCACAGGGACACATCACATGGTCTCAGGCCTAAGCTGCTCATGAGCCTCTGAGACTTGGCTAAGGGCAGAAGAGAGCTCTGTAAAAGGCAGGGGTCTACTAAAGCAGAGGGGCATAAGAACCAGCAAAATGAAAATCATTAATGTCAAAAGACCTAGTGACCTCAGGGCCTTAGGAAATTGGGGCGGGGATGGTTGCTTCAAATAAACTTCATGAGAAAAATTTTAATCTTGACAAGGAAGGAAAGGTCTAGGCCCACAGAAATGTTTTCATTGATCTAAAAGTAAATGCTTAATACTTATGATATCCATATGATCCCGAAAAAAGAACAGGTTTCTATTTATACTATGCAAAAGAATGTCACTTACAAAATGATTTGCTGTGACAGAAAAATGCTCCTTAGCTTTACATAAATTTTTTTGAGATATAATTCTTTGAGAAAAAGTACAAAAAATCCTTGGGAAAAACATCGACAACAACTTATCCTCCCAACCACTCATGTAGACACAGATAGCAATTACTACACTCACTTGATAGTAGATAAGTGAATAAATTCCAACTTATCCCTCACCTAGAAGATTCCTGAAGTGCTGATCAGTAGTCTCTGTCAGGACCATCCCTCCTAAGGGAATACTAGAATCTGTTCACGTCCCTAGAACACCTTTGCCTGTTTCAGTCTAATGGTCAAGACATCATTGTCCTTGAATTAGCTTATTTTTACAAAGGCTGCTCCATTATCACTTTAAAATGAGGATTTGAATGCAGCTTTTAGTTATATAACCAAGCTTGGGAAACAGTCTTTCTAGAAGTTGATTCACTAAAAATTTATGGGTTGTTTCTAGAGGAAAAGAAAAATAGAAGGAAAAGGAAAGAACAAACTGACAAGTAAAAATCGGCAAAGAAAGATAAGAAACAAGTGTGTCTTAGATTAAAGGGACAGTGCAGAAAAACTAAGAAAGTGTGAGTTGACATCATCCAAGAAAAGAAAATATTCCAAGAAAAAAAAAAGTGGCCTCTTATATCAAATATTGCTGAAAGTCAAGTAACATGAGAAGAGAGAATTAACCACCCCTATAGCAAGATGGAGGTGCTCCATGACCATGGTGAAAGTCAAGGTCTTGACTTCAGTGAGCTGGTGGGGATGACAGTCAAATGAAGTGGGCTGAGCTGGGAATGGAGGATGAGGATGCAGAAATGTGGCATTAAGATGGTTATTTCTAGAAGCTCTGCTTTAAAGGCAAGCAGGAAAACCAAAGAAACAGGATAGGAGTCAAAGAAGGTTTTTGTTGTTGTTAATTTTTTATTTTCAAAGATACAAAAAAATAGAAGAGCTTAAAGAACCTCATGTCACCAGTTTTGACAATTGTCAACTTCTCACTACAATTCTCTCATCCATTCCCCAACTCATTCCCAACTCCCTACCCATAGGACTACTTTCAGTAAGTTCTACAATCATTTTAAGGAAAATTATATTTTTAAGAGAGAGAGAGAGAGAGAATTTTTTAATTTTTTTTTTTTTTTTTTAGTTTTCGGTAGATACAACATCTTTATTTTTATTTCTATGTGGTGCTGAGGATCGAACCCAGTGCCCTGCACATGCCAGGGGAGTGCGTTACCGCTTGAGCCACATCCCCAGCCCCAAAGGAAAATTATTTTTGACTGAGAAATACTGTTTGTTGTGCAAAAGGAAAACAGAAAAACTGTTATACAATACTTTCACCAAGAAAATTCCAGCTCTATTTATTGTTTAAACAAAGTATTTCAAGAAAATGCATAATCTTTATTCTCTTTTAGGTGTGTCTCTGTCTCTGTCTCCCTGTCCCCTCTCTTTCTTTTGTGGTGCTGAGATTTGGACCCAGGTCCTTATATACACTAAGCAAGCACTCTATGAATGAACTATACCTCCAACCCCTTTATTCTTCTTTTAAAGTGAGGATTCTCAAACTATAGCCCATAGTCCTTTGTGAAGCCAAGAGGGGTTTTCAGGCGAGCACAAACTGATGGCAACTGATCCACTGGTTCTAATGGATGGGGAAAGCCCAAGTTCATTGTCTTCTGTCTGATTTTATACTTTTTTTTCAGTAATATTTGTGCATGAATAAGTAACATAGCTTATCAAGGAAACTATTTAGGATTACTAAAACTAGTATGTTCCTAGAGTTTGCAATAACTGTCTTTGGGACACAATGCCTGGCCCTGTTGATGTGTGGCCCCAGAACAACACACAAGCAGCTAGAAATTCTGTAAACTGGGGAAAATGCCTAGTCACCATGCACATTCTGAGGTGCTTATGGCTTGCCTTTCCCCTATGCTTGCTTTTTAATTACAAATTACATACCCACCAACAATTTAGTTTACTAAATGTTGTTTGGCTAAATCCTCGGTATGTAGTGATACATAATTGAATTATTAATTAATTGGTTTAATTAATTTGCAACTTACTCATTCACTGATTATCTTGGATACAAAGATACAAAGTTTTACAGAAAAATTAAAAGTTAGAAAATTTTATATGTTGTAAACTTCTTCTATAGATTGGGGAGGCTTTATAATTTTATTTTAGCTACGTAAATCTCAGTCCTATTGAGTTAGTATAGCAGTTAAGAGCATAAACGAATCTAGAGTGACTAAGTTCAAATCAAGGTATTTCTATTTACTACCTATGTGAACTTGGGAAGTTACTTTTCTGTTTCTCAGTTTCTTTGTCTGTAAGTGGAAATAATAGTAATACCTGTTTTAATTACTTAAATAAGTGAATATCCATAACTGAAAATAGTACCTTACATATTTTTAATTCTCTATTTTCCTACTGAAAATATTGCTACAACAATAATTGTACAAACTATTACAGTTCATGATTCCAGGGTTGTAAGAGGAGAATTTGAAAATCATTAACATGTAATTAATTTAAAACCTTTTTAAGTGGTAAATCTGACAGCATTCCTACATGGTGGCTAGCTTTATACTAAAATCTATTCAACTCGTAGAATAACCAAACTATCTACTTAAGAGTACTAGACTGAATTCTGGATCTTGGATCTATTTGGTGCACAAAGCAGTGAGATCTGAATCCCTCCCAATACACTGGACCAGACACAAGAACTTTATGAAATAAGGGGTTGTATATATGTGGGCGGAGAGTCACCAACACCTGATTTTATCCTGAGGATTTTACTATAATATTCATCAGACCAATTTTCCCCTGATGTATTCTGTTCTTCAAAAATGAATAATTTGCTGAACATGGTGGCACATGCCTGTAATCCCAGTGGCTCTGGGGGCTGAGGCAGGAGGATCACAAGTTCAAAGCCAGCATCAGCAATGGCCAGGCGCTAAGCAATTCAGTGAGACCCTATCTCTAAATACAATACAAAATAGGAATGGGGATGTGGCTCAGTGGTTGAGTGCCCCTGAGTTCAATCCCTGGTACCCTTCCCCTACAAAAAATTATTCCTTCTACTCCCAGCTATGTATGAGGAGAAAAATGCTTTGAAAAATTTTTTGGCTGCTTGTTTATAGCTAGTAACATCTTAAGATTCTCAGAAATATTTTACTATTAAAGTCCTTATCAGAATACCTCATAATTGAAAATTTAATGCAGAATACCAAAGCTAAATGAAAAAAACTCAACTAGTCTGGGCCACTGCAGAACTTTTCCTAGAAGCCAGTCTTGAGACAGAAAAATACTGTATCACCATTTTTATTATTTTCTTCCCTCTTTATTTTAAAACTATATGGTATTTATTTTATATTATCAAATTAATTGATAAATAATTGTATATGTTATAGGGTAAAACACATTTTCACACAGCTAATTAATGTATCCATCACCTCTCATATTTACAATTTTGTGGTATGAATATTCAAAATCTTCTCTCAGCAATATAAATTAAAAATTATATCATTAAATATAGTTACCATGCTGTGCAATAATTCTCAAAAACTTATTTCTCCTGTCTAAGTAAAATTTTACACCCTTTGACCAACATCTCTCCAACCATAGCCACCTGGCCCTTGGCAACCACCATCCTGCTCTCTGCTTCTATGAATTTAACTCTTTTAGATTTCATGTGTAAGTTATGTCATGAATCATTTGTCTTTCTGTACCTGGCTTTTTCCCCCTTAACATATTGTCTTCCAGGGTCATCCATGTTGTCACAAAAGGTAGTATTTCTTTCTTTCAAAAAGCTAAATAGTATCCTTGGTAGATATATATACCACATTAAAAAAAGTGATTTGTCTACAATGGGCTGTTGTGAATGGGAGTGCAGATGTATCTTTAGCAACTGATTTCAATTCTGGGATATGTACCTTGAACTGGGATTGCTGGATCATATAATAGTTATGTTTTTAGTTTTTGTAGTCTTGAAAATCAGGCTACTCTAGGTGAAGCACGCTCATATCATCACCAGTCACACTGCCACAAGTACCTGATGCTGCCTGCCATGAAGTAGCCCTCAAAAGATATTTGTGGAATGAATGAATGCGTGAATGAGGTCAACAGGCCACCCCACACAACACTTTAACTCTAATGTTAATCACTCTGATGGGAAATGTGCTTGTCCCTAAGTCATGGCACAACACTCATAGTCAACAATGAGGAGATCCTTTCCAGTCCAGAGAGTTGAAGAACTTGGTATAAACATGCATTTCTTTCCATTTAAGTTCTGAGAGTGGATCCGGTTTCCTTTACTTGGAGGAAATCTATTTCTGAGCTTGATACAACAAATTTGAAAAGGAACAACAAAAACAAAACTGAACCAAAAGGTAAGTACAGGCTCACATGCACGAGCACCATTCACTGCAAAGCAGTGAAACAGGGCTGTTAGAAAGCTAGAGAGACATGCTAGAGAGACTGGCTCTTAGCAAAAAATTAAAAAGTAAAAAAAATAGTACAAAGTGCCTTTGGAATCCCTTTATCTCTATAATCATATTATGTGACATACAAGAAAACCTGTCATACTACTTTATGAGCCTGGCTCATTTTTAACAAAAACTACTCTAGCCAGTTTGATCACTACCTACGAAGCTGACTTAGCACTAAACAGCTCTTGGCCAGTGTCCTTAATCAAATCCACCTTCTAAGAATAAATACTAGCAGTGTAAAAAAAATCTTTAGAAAAATGTGCCAACAGCTCTAAAAGCAAATTCCAAAGAGAGATTTCAGAAATATCTTAAGCAACTGTAGCATTATTGAAAGATGTATGTAGCCTCTCAAGACAACTGCCTACACAATTCTGCACAAATGGCAATCTGAATCTTTAAAAAAAAAAAAAAAAAAAGCCAAGACAATCTTATAAGTAACAATTCTATTATGTCTTAGTCATGATGTTATTATTCCCCTGGCATAGGGCCCAGCACACAGTAGGACACGTAGCAAATGCCTTCCAAATACATCCCCTATAGCAGTAATCAAACTATAGATTCACCATCAATCACAGTATCATCCACTAGACGTTTTTCCAAAGGAAGAAATACTATCTTGTTTTTCCTCATTGTCAAAGGTGAATTTTGCTGCTTTAGGAATTCCACCTCAAAAGGGCAACTGACACATCTATTTAATTTTACTGCCTTCTACATCCACTGCAAATGGCAAACTTATTCCTCCATGTGGTTTCCCTTAAAGACAAAAACTTTTAGACTAAAATATAAATTGAAGAGATTTCAGAATCTATGAAAAAGCACCGACATCTACTATTCTTTACATTGTGAGCAACTGGCCAAAAAGATAAAAAAGAAAAAAATTATTTTGGCTCTATATCTATCACAAAGGTAATGGAATTTACATTTAGAAGGTGCATAGTATATATTAAATACCATATTACCTGTGAATCCTAAGAAAGAGGTACTACCATTCTCATTTCTATAGGTAAGGAAATTTGAAACTTCAGGAAATATAGATGTATAAGCTTACATATTCACTAGAGGGTAGGACTAAAGTTTAAGTTTAGGTCTCCCAGAACTCAAAGCCTTTTCCCTTACCTGTAAAATGAGGAATCTAAAGCAAAAGCCCCATCAACCAAACCAGTCACATGTGGCCTAAAACAGTAGTTTGATAAAAAATGAATGACTTGCCAATGTTGGAAATAAGGAGTTTTACACAAAATAGGGATTTATACCTCCACAAATTCAGTCTCTCATTTGTCTACAAAGACCAAGCATATGGGTCTGTGACCCCTGCTAGTCCCTGCTGCCTCTCTAATACTTTAAGGCAAAAACCAAGACCAACGTTCCACTTTTCCTGTCTTGCCTTATATTTCTTGGGAATTTACAATCAGGCCATTTAGATGATGTTGGACATAATCACCAATAAGAAGTATAACCCCTTTATATTATAATCTAAGGCAAGTGTTAAGTGACTAGTTTGTGGTCACACACTGTAGGACTAGACCCTAAATGTTATTCTCGTCTGCTTTGCTACCCAAATTCTCACTGGTAAACAAACATTTGGTTTGAGTTAATAACCTATGAAGTGGGGGTATCACTATCCCTTCACATTTCCCTTTGAAATGACTATCATGAGCTTGCATTTCTGAAAACACTGCAAATACTGCCATGGTTTCAAATCTATTTTCTTTCATTTAGCAAAGGTCTCCTGTGAATAAATCACTCTGTTTATACATATCTACCCTTGATCTCCTATTTCTGCTCTGCCAGGAGCTACCTGCATATGTGGTTGAATACTGGAGGGGAAAAGAAGCTATGAAGGAAGCTCCAGTCTCCAGTAAAGCGGTTTTTGACTTCAGACCCACAGGTCAGGGGATCAAGAAACTGAGGAAGACACCACCATGAGTGACTCATAGGTCACACATACCAGTGGGTGACTCAAGCCTGCTATCCTCTGGAGTAGACATGATTTTTATTTTCATTTCTGATGTTAGTCAGAGAAAATCAGCTTGAATCATCTTCAATTATTACATAAATAGTAAAGCATATTCCAATTATATAAGCTTGCAAATTATTCTTCTTCTTGTTCCTAAAAGTACTAAGCTTATCAAATTTATATTTAAAAACTTCCTCTCCCAAACCAGAAAAAGATACCAAATAAATAAATAAATAAATAAGCAAATAACTTGCCTACTGCAAATTATTTTTAGAGGTGGTTGGGAACATATGCATTATTAAATATAGCTGCTATTTTAAAAAGAATACCATGTTTTACTCATTTCAATGTTTCTGTATGTGACTGAAGCCAGAAACTGCATTTGTCAAAATATCATTTTTTTGAGGAAAGCACATCATACTAATAATGAGATATTCTTGAAGAAATTTAGAATTTCAAAGTAAGAAGACTGTTTTTCTAATAAATCAATAAAGAATGGACACCTCTTTATTAAGCAGACAGATTCTTATTTTGATATTTATAGCAAAATGGTATTTCTTTGTCATTTGTTTTCATTTCATGTCTGACCCACTTTCTTTCCGGTAGTCTTGAATATATCCATTCTGATGTTCTTTAACTATCTTGCAAGGTAGGCAGACCAAGTGGCTGTCCCACTAGAGAGAGTATATCACTCTGCACTCTGTTCTAAGATCAACTCTGCCAGAGATTTGCCCTGTGTGCCCTGTCAATCCAAGTCTTCATCTCTTTCTGATTGGCTCCAGAAATATTATCAAATATCAAGCAAAATTGAAAAATGGAGTTCTGGCACAGAACAAACATTTTGAAGATGCTCTAGAAACCCCTTGAGGGCCAAAACATGGCAGTGGAGGATCACAGGGTGTTCTCCTCCAAGAGCTGACACTGACTACATAATGAATAGAGAGCAAAGGCTCTGGAGTCAGGTGACAAAGGTTTAGAAATCAGCTATACCTCTAACTGTGCAACTTTAGGCAAGTCACTTAGCCTTTCTGTGATTCACCCACCTCAGCTATAAAATGGGATTACAGAGAGGCTAAATGTGATTAAGTATTTATAGGGCTTAGCACAGCACTTGGCATAGAAGAAGACTCAATAAATACTAGCAACAGTTATTTTCATCCATTTTTCATACCCTTGCTGGCCTCTGATGTGAGTAAATTTTTTTCATTCAGCTTGATTATATTTAGTGCCCTGATTCTTGAAGGAAACAACAATGTCAGACCCATTAGTATAATTTCCTAAGACCCAGTTATACATCTGTAGGGCACAAATTGTTATGTGAGACCAGCCATGAAGTACTGCACTGCGAGTGTTTAGCAAAGTCACACTAAATCTTGTAAAGCAGAAGGTATGAATCTCACACACCCTGCAGCAAGAATTCAGCGGATGGCTTGCTACACTTCCTTGACTGATGACTGCTCCTTCTGACATCTAGAGCATGACACACGACAGATGACAGCGAGGTCTGTCCATGCCCACAGGCGCACCCAGGTTTTAAGAAAGCCAAAATAATTTTGCAGGAAAGAAAGTACATACTGGCAAGGGGAAGCTCAGGATTTTATTTGTCTGTTTGCTTTGACAGTGTAGAGACTTTCTTCATTGTGATGGTCCTAGAAGTCCTTTACAAACACAAGAAAAATGAAATCAGACATTTTTCTCAGGCTGCCTTGCAAGGTGGCTGGGTCAAGTGGCTTTCTCACTTTCTAGCAGAAAGATTATCAAATATATCCTGTTGAAGTACACACCTAAGTAAATGTTATTTTTTACTTTACGGTTACAATTTGTAGGGTTTTACTCATGAATTCACAGAAAGTTGCTACATATTTCACTTTTATCACTGCTTGCCTTCTATTAGGTCTTTATAATTATTATGATACCATCATCTTTATCACACACAAGAAATGCATATGCTGTTTCACTTCATTTGTTCTTATTTACTCATCATTTAAGATTTACACATAAACAAACAAACAAAAAACCAAAAAGAATTTAAATCATAAAATCAAAGGACTAACCTTAGGAACCAACAGAATATAATGCACAAGAGTTCAGATTTTGGAGACAAGCAGATGGGCCTGTGGGTGTTATTATGATTTGGACCTTAAATATCCTCCCAAGAACCATGTATTAAAGGCATGGTCAGGAGCTTGTGGCACCACTGGGAGGTGGTGGGACTTTAAGAGGTGAGGCCTAGTGGAAGGAAGTTGCTAGGTGACTGGAGGCATGCCCTTGAGGGGAATATTGGGACCCTGGCTCCAGCCAGCATGTACTATGCCACCACAGGTCTAAAGTGATGGCCTAAGTGACCATGGGCTAAAACCCAAGAAAACGGGAGCCAAAATAAATCTTTCTCTCTTGTGATTTGATTATCTCAGTATTTTTGTCACAGCAACAGAAATTTGACTAACAGTGAGCAAGAAACTTAACACACACACACACACACACACACACACACACACACACACACCCCGCTTCCTTTTCCTTGTCTGTAAAATGAGAATTCAATAGTAACGTATCTTGGAAGACTGCTGGCACCACAATGGTGCCTCGCATAAAATGTGGCTTAGTAAATGAATTTTTTTAAAATAACGGGAACTGAACCCAGAGCCTTGCACATGCTAGGCAGGTGCTCTACCCCAGTGCTACATCCCCAGCCCTTTTCAAAAATTTTTATTTTGAAACAGGGCATCATGAAGTCACCTACACTGGTCTTGTCACAATCCCCCTTCCTCAGCCCTCCACGCAGCTGGGATTATAGGAGTGTGCCACAGCTTATGGCTAAAACAGATGATTTCTGAGGGAGCAGAAAGAATGAAGAGAATATAAAAGGGAGGGGAGGAAGAAGAAGATTGAGTGAGTAGCAGTTACTTTCATAGTTAAGCAAATAGTGATTTAACTCAGGCCTCTGCCCAAGATTCTGCCTTTCAACTAGCAAAACTTGATTGTTTCATTATAGAACTTTTTTATATGAAATACAGAGAAAAGTGTAAAGAACTCCATGAACCCATCACAAAACCTAAACAATTACGATATTTTGATTTCATTTATTTCCCTTTACATACTTTTTAATCTTTCCGTGGAGTTTTTTTTTTTTAAAGAAAGTCTTAGGCATTTTATCAATTCATTAGTAAGTGTTTCTAAATAGGTAAGGCCTATTAAAAAATAATTATAATATCATTAATAGACTCAAAAAATTATCAAGAATCCCTTAACAACATGTAATAAATGGAGTGTATTCCATTTTCTACTATTGTTTAAAAAAAGAAAGGTATTTGTGTAGTTAGCTTGTATGAATCATGTTCCAAACAAGGTTCATACCTGCATTTGGATGTTGCATTTTAGATGTTGGCTGATTTATATCCTGTGGTGTTTAGCATGTTCCTCTGTCTCCTGTATTTCCTGTAAACTGATACAGAAGTCCCTCTTACTTGGAGTAGTTTCATTTTCTGTGGTTTCAATTACCCCCAGCCAAAAACGGTCTGAACACAAAGACAAACCCACATAAATACAGGTATCTCATACTAGACAAAGGTGCCATAAACATACATTGGAGAAAAGATAGCTCTTCAACAAATAGTGCTGGGAAAACTGGAAATCCATATGTGGCAGAATGGAACTGAAGCCCTGCACCAAAAATCAACTCAAAGTGGATGAGGGACCTAGATATAGACCAGAGAACCTGCACCTATTAGAAGAAAACGTGGGCCCAACTCTCCATCATGCTGACTTAGGAACCAACTTCCTCGACTGACTCCTAAAGCACAAAAAATAAAATTAAGAACCAATAAATGGAACAGTATCAAACTAAAATGCTTCTTCACAACAAAGGAAACAATCAAGAATGTGAAGAGAGAGCCTACACAATGGGAAAAATCTTGGCCACTTGCACCTCAGATAGAGCCTTAATCTCTAAGATATAAAAAGAACTAAAAAAACTTAAACATCAAAAAAACAAATAACCCAGTCAATAAATGGGCAAAGAAACTGAATAGGCACTTCTTAGAAGAAATAAAAATGGTCAACAAATATATGAAAAAATTTTTGACATCTTTAGCAATTAGAGAAAATTAGATTAAAACTACATTCAGATTCCACCTTACTCCAGTCAGAATGGCAATTATCAAGAATATAAGTAACAATAAGTGTTGGCAAGGACATGAGGAAAAAAGGTTTATTCATACATTGCTAGTGTCATTGCTAATTGGTGCAACCACTCCGGAAATCAGTCTGGAGATTCCTCAGAAAACTTGGAATGGAACCAACATTTGACCCAGCTATTCCACTCCTCAGTATATATCTAAAGAACTTAAAATCAGCATACTACAGTAATGCAGCCACATCAATGTTTACAGCAGCTCAATTCACAATAGCTAAGCTATGGAAGCAACCTAAGTCCCTTCAACAGATGAATGGATAAAGAAAATGTGGTATATATACACAATGGAATAGTCCTCAGCCGTAAAAAAGAATGACATTTTGACTTTTGCCAGCAAATGGATGGTTCTGAACACTATCATGCTAAGTAAAATAAGCTAATCCCTAAAACCGAAGGACAAATGTTCTCTCTGATATGTGGATGCTAAAACACAACAAGGATAGCAGGGGAAGAATAGAAGTTCAGTAGATTAGACAAAGGGGAATGAAGAGGAGATGGGGGATGGGAATAGGAAAGATAGAATTAATCAGATATAACTTTCCTATATTCATATATGAATATACCACCTGTGAAATTCCATATCATATACAACCAGAAGAATGGGATCCTAATTAAAATAAGCTATACTCCATGCATGTATATGTGACAAAATACATTCCTACTGTCATGTACAGCTAAAAAGAACAAATAAAAAAATTAAAACAACAGTCTGAAATTATTAAATGGAAATTTTCAGAAATAAAAAATTTTTATAAGTTTTAAATTATGTGTCATTCTGAGTAGTATAATAAAGTCTTATGCTGTTCTACTCACCTAGGATGCTGTATGCCCATTAGCCAGTAGCCATATTGGTTATCAGAGTGCCATCATTATATCAAAGTACCGTTAGAAAGATAGCTGAAAAAGTGAAAGCTCTCAACTTGATAAGAATAAAATATGTTGAGATTGCTAAGATCCAAGTAAGAACAAATCTTCTCTCTTTGAAATTGTGAAGAAGTTAAAATACATTCAAGCTAGAGCAGGGAATGTAGTTCAGTGGGGGAGCACTTGCCTAGCAAGCCTGAGGGCCCTAGGATAAATGACCAGTACCACAAAAAAAGAAAACTTCAGAAGGGTGAGAACAGTACAATAAGATATTTTGAGAGAAAATGCACATTCACATAATTTTCATTATAGTATACTGTTATAATTGTCCTAGCTCATTATTATTAATGAATTATGTGTATATATATATATATATATAAAAAGAAAAAAACATAATATATGGGGATCAGTACTATCCATAGTTCAGACATCCACTGGGGGTCTTAGAGGGAACCCCCATGGATTAAGCTGGGTCCAGTATAGATATAGATATTCAATGAGATTGTGGTTCAACCCTGCAGGAGGCAAGGGTGTGGGTAAGAATACTTCACAGGTGGTGCTTGGTTTTTGTTGTTATTGTTGTTGTTTTTTTATCAGATCATGTTGGAGGAGCATAATGTTCAGTTGTCCCACTTTTGGTGATGACTGATCAGGGGGTTCAAATGTTATTAGCCTGATTCTCCATTATAAAGCTCCAATTTTAGCTAATGATTTTAGCATTAAATAATGGTTGTTGCCTAAGGACTCCATTATTTCATTAGATGTTACAAAATCGTGGGTTTTTAAAAATTTCTAGTATCCTTTTGCATTTATTACCTTTAATTCTCTATAAAGAACTTACCATGAAGTAGTCTACATGAGAAAGCAAAAGTGGGTGCTAGTTTTCCGTGTGTGTGTGTGTGTGTGTGTGTGTGTGTAGTGTGTGTGTATCCATTTTCAGAAGAATGACTTGATACCTTCCCAACTCCAGAAGTGACAAATGAGTCTGGGTTTTTGTTTTGTTGTGTGTTTAAAGTACTATCATAAAATAACATTTTTTAAAATATATATTTCAAACCATCTGATGCTCAAATTGTCCCATTTTTGGTCCCCTTGGAGCCCCTTCAGGTTGGTCTCTGAATCATTTTGGCATGATCCCAGTAGTCTCTTTGATGACTTTCAGATTCCAGATGTCTCAGGGTCATTCTGTGAGTTTCCCATTCCAGACCTAGAATGAGCCATTTCCTCAAGGAGCTCTGAATCCTCTTAATGAGAAAGGTTATTTAGAGGCCACAATCGGGGCAGGAGAGGAACTAAATGCTATTGTGCTGTCACTGCCTCTGAGTTATCTTTGTTTATATGCTCAATAGACATATTTCATAATATAAATCATGCATTCATACTGATGTCCCTTATTTAAATGAAAGGATGATTGCATTATCATTCTTTTGAGCATATACTTAAACCTTTTGTTTTACACAGAAACTTGGTTCCTAGCGGCACTGACCTAATTACTTATTTATAATTGGTAATGCTAATATAAATTAATGATAAGATTACTGATACAGTTTAAGAATTCCTTGTGATCCTACTGGTGTGACTCTGTACCATGTATAACCAGGGGATGAGAAGTTGTGCTCCATTTGTGTACAATGTATCAAAATGCATTCTACTATCATGTATAACTAATTACAACAAATTAAAGAAAAAAGAAGGAGACCAGTAGAATAGAGGAAGGGGATCAGGGGGAGGGAGGGAAGGGAAAGGGGAGGTACTGGGGAATAAAATTAATCAAATTATACTGTTTTATTGAATGTACAATATATTATATTAACATAATATATTATGAATCTATTATAACAAATCCTACCATTATGTATAATTATAATGTGCCAATAAAAAAAGAAAAAGATGAACTATTGAAGGATTTAAAAAGAATTCCTTATGACCATTTTTCATTTTGCCTTAGGCTATAACCCACAAGGGATGTGAAGTCAAAATATTGTATTTCAAAGTCACTGGGATATACCATTATATTTGTCTATTTATGTTGTTTAAAGGGGTCTGATTTTCCTTTTCCTTTTAAATTTAATTATACACAGTATTTATATGGGTCAAAGACCAAAACTATAAAGCAGTACTACTTTAGTCAGCTTTTTCACTGCTATGACCAAAAGACCTGCCAAAAACAATTTTAGAGTAGAAAAGTTTACTTGGTGCTCACAGTTTCAGAGGTTCATAGACAGCCAGCCCACTGTTCAGAGGCCACGGTGAAGCAGACCATCATGGAGGAAGAGTGTGGTGGATGAAAGCAGCTCAGGATATGGCTGCTAGGAAGCACAGAGAGTATGCTGTTCACGAGGGACAAAATATAACCCCCAAAAGCACATCCCACAGTGACCCTCCTCTTCCAGCCATAACCTATCTGCCTTCAGTTATTACTACCCAATTAAACCCAATGAATTAATGCATTGATTAGGTTAAAGTTCTCATAAGTCAGTCATTTCATCTCTTAACTTTTTGGCACTTTTTCACACACATAAGCTTTTGGGGGACACCTCCTATCTACACCATAACAAATACATATCAGAGAGATCTAACTTCCATTTCAGTCCCTAGCCACTGTTCTCCCCAATCCTACAGATAACCTTTTTCCTTTTCCACCTTGATCTCCCAGGAGGTTTTCCTAAGGAAAAAATCCATATGATGGGATTAAAATTAAAACAAAGAGAAAAGAATGCAGTTCTAATCAATGTTTTTCACTTTTGAGATGTAAATAATTCTCTTGATAAGTCCAGGGACAAAATATTAGAGGCAAAAACTTTGGATATCAATCAGACAAACTACAGTTCACTTTCAACCTCTCAATATTTCAACCCTTTAGGTTATGAGACTTATAAAACTCTTCCACTTTTCTAAAAAAAAAAAAAAAAAAAAAAAGTAACAAATACTGTTGATGTACTCCACACTGAACAACCTACTTTGAAAATGCGTAGTACACACATATCTTACAATATACTCACCATGAATTTAGAAACATTTGACTTCCCACCATTTTTTACCAACCAACCATGCAAAATTGTCCACATTCCCAAGCTAGATGATTTTCAGCCCTACATTTGGTGCTCATTCCCAACCAATTGCGACAATGAAATCAGAACCACTGTAAGAGTTATTTCTGCAACCAAACACCTAATTTGGTTCCCCCACTGAATGTTGCCTTGGTTTTGGTTATTTCCTAATGGGTTGAACTGGTTCTGCTGACTAGATCACATACTCCTCATACCCCAACTGTGCCTAGGCCACAGCCTTATTGCTGGGATAATGCTGAAAGCACCAAAGTTTCTCTCCACCCTGACACCAGTCCTCTCCCTTCGACTGGGTATTGCTGTTGTGCTTAGGTATGGCACTGGATATATGTATACTATGCTTTCAGTGATCACTTTCTCTCCAAGAAGAGACTGGGCAACCTGACCATCTGATAACATTACAAAGGCAAAACCCCTGAGGAGTTTGGGAGTAAAAACATCTTCCACTTTTCTGCATTTAACTAACGAACTGCCACATTGGCAATCATGTTCTTTATATAATGCCCAACAACCATCTTTGTGTTTCTCAATGTCTCATCTGGGCTTTGCTGAGAATTAATAACTTTAAAGTCACACCGTCATTTAGCGATCGGATGTCTATAATAATACTTTCCCCTAGATTTCCTATTGTTTAAACAAAAAAAGCCAAATGCTTTTGAATGACCAATTTTAATATCTTTCATGACCTGCATCATAAGAACTTCTCCAAAGGCACCAGATCTATTTTCCATACAAGGCTCAACACTATTAAATCAGATGTCGCTATACTGTTCTATTCACTTTTGCTGCTGATAGAAGCACCTATCTCAAACCATTTTTCTTCTGTTACCTTTGGGATAGTTGACAACATATAGCAGATTCCTCAGTATCAGAGGTCTGCAGAATTCTTCTTACTGAATTTGCGTAGTGTAACCCATAGGCTCCTAGAAGCTGGGCTGTAATCATGGACAGCAACACTGTCCCATCATCTTCTGCTAGCATTTTAATGGGTTTGTTATTCTCATTTTCAGTGACCTGAATATATTCACACATCTTTTCTTATTTTTCTGCTAGGCCACTGCTGGTAAACCCACCAGGGACACTGAAGCAGCCAGGGATCCAAGGGCAACCTGCTACACGATAGCCAGGTGGCCATTTTTATTAGCTTCGTATTTATGTTTCCTTTCTTTTCTTAAATATGTGTGTAGGGCTGGGGATGTGGCTCAAGCGGTGGCGCGCTCGCCTGGCATGCATGCGGCCCGGGTTCGATCCTCAGCACCACATACAAAGAAAGATGTTGTGTCCGCCGAAAAACTAAAAAATAAATATTAAAATTCTCTCTCTCTAAAAATAAATAAAGGCATTGGGTTGTGTCCTTCTACACCTAATAAATAAATAAAATTTAAAAATTAAAAAAAAACAAATATGTGTGTATATATACACAAATATATATTTGTATTTTCCTTTCTTTCTTATGCTAACAGTAATATACTATATAAATACTCCTTTCTACTTTACTTTTATCGTTTAATAATAGATCCCTAAATCTATTCGTGGCAAAAAAAAAAATGTAATTTTCCTCATTCTTTATTCTAAGTGCATATTATTCCTTTGTATAAATATACTATCATTTATTCAACCATTCTGTTCCTGATATTTGAAAGATTTCTGGTCTTTGGCTATTACAAATAGTGTTGTAATTAATAACCTCGTCTGTGTATCATTTTGGATTTGGGCACAATGCTTAAGTGAATTTATCATTTCAGTTCTCATAAGTTAAACATAACATCTTAAGTCTATATTTTCAATATATTATTCTTAATTAAAAAGAAGTTGAAACCCAGGGAATAATACGGGATAGAGTGAGTTTTTTAAAATGTGGTCCAGTACACACCTGCATCAGTGTCTCCTGAGGTGTGTGTCAAAAGTGTGAATTTCTCAGACTGACCTCAAACCTCCTGGATAATCAAATGATCTAGTAAGGAAAGCACTGTACTTAAAATAACAAGATGGACTCTGGGTTCAGTCATGAGATGGGAGCAACCCAATAAGCTCTGGTTTCTTTAAGAATGGCTCTTTTGGGGGCTGGGGATGTGGCTCATGTGGTAGAGCATTTGCCTGGCATGCGTGCGGCCCGTGTTCGATCCTCAGCACCACATACAAAGATGTTGTGTCCGCCGAAAACTAAAAAATAAATATTAAAATTCTCTCTCTCTCTCTTTAAAAAAATTGTTCTATAAAAAAAAGAATGGCTCTTTTTATTTTAGGGATAATAAGCTTCTCTATTGACTTGACAGAATTATTGAGAAATCCAATTTCAATTATGTATAAGAGAGCAGTTTAACTTCCAGCAATAGGCTCAAGCAGTATCTCCATCTTCTTCCTAACAAATGTGCTACCTCCCCATTCAATGTTAAAGTAAAAAGTAAGACCCATCTTTCCCCCACAAAACACCTGCATTCATTCATTTACTCATTCATTCTTTTTTGAAGGATTTTTTAAAATATTGTTTAGTTGTCAATGGACCTTTACTTTATTTACTTTATTTATTTACATGTGGTGCTGAGGATCGAACCTAGTGCCTCACACATCCTAGGCAAGCACTCTACCACTGAGCCACAACCCCAGCCCCTTGACGGATTTTCTAATAGAAACTGGCCATCAGTATCCAAAAGGTCTCCTTTATAACACATATACAGCTCTTTAGGAATACCTACCTCTGTCTAGAATACCAAAAAGCAGTCATGACAAGGATTAGTTCCAACATGGGAAGGAAAAATAGCTGGAGGCCACTGAGAGAGTGCCTTTGATTATCTTTATACATAGGTAGGAAAAGCTTGATGCTTCAAAACTCCTTGCCAGTAATGAGACACACACAAAGATGGAATAAAAGAAAAGCCCAACCCACCATAAATGTCCTAAAAGAAGAATTTGTTCTGTCATAATTTAGTGCATGATGTACTTTCAGTCTGGTTCTGTAAAGTCAATGAATCCAGACAGGTCCCAAGTGTGTTTATTTTTTAAATGACAAGCAAAACTGCTGTAATTTTTGTCATTTTTCCCAAATATGCACTATTAAGTGGATTTTTTTTAAACCATCCAGAACAGTCCCTACCTTCTAATCGACAAAGTCATTCTTCAATACAGGGCTTTCAGTACAGGTACAGTCAAACAATAAGTAGAGATAAAGATGAAAGCTTCCAAAAGGAAAAGGGAAGGCTGGATGGGTGGAAAGAAGCATGGATATTTAATATCCATGGATATCTAATCTGGAGAAATATCTTTGGTTAACATTCACTAAAGTTGTAGAGAAATTAAAATTCCCTTGATGCAAGATGAGAAAGCTTTAGCTGACTTTGCAACTGTTAGATCAGAGCAGAGCATTAAACATCCATTTTTAGAATGCATGTTAGGGGCCAAGTATTTGGTAAATAATTGAATTTATATTACCTCTTCTCTGAATCACCAAAAAGAAATTTATTACTTATAGATGGGCAGATGCCACTGGGCTAGGGTGCTGTAAAGCAAAGCCCCTATTCTCTATGAACTGTGGGCTCAGGACAGGCCCAAACAGAAAAGAATACCCTTTACTAAAAGAATGTTGATCTTCTAAACACACATTTTGCACAGAGCACGAAGTAAAATCAATCTTTTTCAATGCCATTGTGTTCTGGTAAGGCAAAGTTGTATGTTTAGAAAAGGTTCAAGCAGGGGAGTGACTCACGTCTCTTCCTCATAGTAAGAAAGCATCCATGAAGAAAAAATTATTTTTGAAAGCTCTTAAAGACCTGTAAGCGAGGTTTATATGAACAGAGAGGATTAGCCCAGTCCAAGGAGTAGGGTAGAGGGTAAAGATAAAGTCTTGAGGGTGGAGACAGACCTGAGGAGCAGACAGAAGAGAGGAGGACAAAGGGGAAAGAGAAGAAGGAAGCAAAAGACCAGGAAAGGCCAAGTAGTTCATGGATTAGTCTTAACATGTGTGAGATTCTTGGTCTTTATTCAACACTATCAGTATATATTAAGGGTTTTACTTTTTACTTTAAGCACTCTTACATGGTCTAAGTCTACAATCTTGTGATATTGGTACTATTCTTATTTTCAAATTAGGAAATTGAGACACTCAGGTAACTTTCCCAAGGTCACCCAGCTAGGAAGCAGCCAAAGTCAGGATTTCAATCCTGGCATTCTGCCTCCAGAGCCTCAAACGCAGTGGTGCTTCTCTGGAAGAAAAGAGGGATAATTTCAGACCTGTTCTGTAAAGAATCAGGGGAGGCAAAGATAAGTTATGATACACAAAGCAAGAAATGAGTTAGATTCCACCAAAGGGTTAAAAAGGTGAAGGCTGAACATTTTGTAAGATGAGCAGACTTTAAGTATACTTTGAAAAGCGGTGTGTGTGCGCCAAAGATCCACCAGTCTTTGGGGAGAAGAAACAGGTGAGGGGGAAAGGGACAAATTTTGTGTCTATAATCAATGTCCCTCAGTTCTTACAGTCAGGCAAGATCACAGGATGGTTACTTCAACATTACTTCTCATGCAATTTTATTCAACAGCAGTCTTATTGAAATGTACAGGAGCAATATAAAACTATTCCCTCTTATATTCTTCAAATGCTAACATTACCATGGAATTTACTCAAGTCTGGTCCTGAAGAGCAGCAATAACTCCTGGCAATGTTTTGTTTTGACAGTAAAATATAATCCTGTTAATCCTATTACTTTAGGTAATTTATTCATTACTATGGGAAAATGAGCTATTTTCAAAGAACCACTACTTGGTTTGAAAAAGTAAACACTGACTATAGCTCTTTGTTCTAGTAAAAAAAAAAAAAAAAAAAAAAAAAAAGAGAGAGAGAGAAAGAAAGAAAGAAAAAAGAAAAAAAGAAAGGAAAAAACCTCACAAACATTTCTTCCAAACTACCTATGGGCAAGATTAATTCCATTTTATTTCAAAATTCTGCAAAATTTAGATCTCAGCAGAGCAAACAGCTTCTTAACCAAAATTTGATTTTTCTTCTTTGAAGATCAATTTTTAAGAACCCACAGAGAACAGTGCCATTGGAAGAGAAGACAGTGGTGATATCCAATCATTGTACTCTTGAACCATGAAAGAACAGCAAAGTTTCACTATGACAAATTCAAGGGTCCCTGAAACAGATCCATTACCCAACTGCCCATTCCCTTTGAATAATCAAGACAGCAAAAACTATCAGAACTTGAGGCTGTACATGCTTTTCTGTACCATAACAAAGTAGCTTTTGATTTCCAAGATTTTGACAGTACCCAAGGGCTATCCCATGTTTTGACTATGTATGAAACAGAAATGTCCATATTCATTGAATATTAAGAGTCAGAAGGTCATCTTCTCTAACATTCCATCTGATATATGAATGTCCTCTTTATATCTGTGACACAGATAATATAATCTCTGCTTGAATTTACCAAATTATTAAAAGATACTTCATTAAATTGATGTGAAATCTATATGCAACTTCAAATTACTGCTCCTACCTTAAGCTATTGAACACACCATGCCTAATTTTTCCTCAAGCCTCGAAAGGTAAAGCATAAATAGGAAGTAAAGCCCCAAATAAGAAAGAATGTGCCTAGCTACTGTAAAGGCATTCAAGTCACCAAGCCATGATAAATTACATTCTAGGATGCTAAAAGAACTGACGGATATGCACAAAGATATGGAACATTCTGAGAAATCAAAGAGAAGGCAAACAAATCATGTTCAGATTTTGAAAAAGATGGAAGACTTTGATTCTCTAAATCATAAACAAAGGTTCTAAATGTCTATCCCTAGTGAAGTTTAAGAACAAATGATTACATTGGTCAGCATATCCCAAACTGCTTGAAGCAATGACATCTATTTACTTTTCCAACCTTAAAGTTCCTCAGAATATAGCTTAAACAATGCTGACCTAGATGATTCATAAGCACTTGAATAGCAATAAATACCAGGAAACTCCATGGGTTCACTAAGAACAATTCAGGCCAAAACTTACTTCCTTTTTTTGATAGAGCTGTTATATGGATAGACAAGAGTAATGACATAACATAGTATTTTTATTTCCATAAAACCTGTCTAAATCAATAATCTGCATAAAGTAGTTCAACCAAATATGAATATCCCAGATTGATTCACTTGTTCATAACCCATTAGATCTCCTGGGGGAGGGAGGCACAAGTTACCTCTGGGTTCTAATTTGGCCTGCTTTATGAGACAATGCTGCCTCCTAAGGATCCTTTCTTTCATTTTCAACTTTTCGAAAATCATTTGCTAACACAATCTCAGCTATGCCAAGCATTAACATCAAGCTCTTGGCCTTATACAGTCCCAAGTGAACCTTTAAGAAAGAAATCAAGATGTCTTTGTTTTATATCATGTTGATTTTCCTCATTTCAGTGATCATTACACACTATGGTTCTTCAATACCATCTTCTAGGTCTGTATGTGTTGATGTACTTAAAATATAATTTAAACTGAAAAACACAATCCTGTTTAAAAACTTGGGGCTGATAGGCATGGGAGTCAGAGTGTCTACTCAAAAGAGCCAGACTTTGAAGCTTCAAAGGGACTGGTCAGTCCTGAACCAAATCGTAGCACATCACTTGCTGGCTATGTTAATTCCAGGCCTGTTATAAAATCTTCCTGAGTCTTAATTTTCTCCTTTATAAAACAGCGATGATAGCAATAATACCTACCATGTGCAGTTTCTATAAGTACTAGAAAAAAGTAACTAAAATCTCTTTTATGGTACTCAGTCCTGAGTAAAAACTCACCAAACTATAGTTGTAACTGTATTATTGTTACCTATCTTCCCTGCTTCAATTTATTCTTAACCATGTTTACGTTATACATTCCAGTTTAAAGATCACTCTTTGATAAAGAGAGAAGCCAAAGAATTGAGTAGGTCTGCTTTCCATCATATGTTAACATTATTCCTCTGCCCCAAGCAATGAGCTTAGCCTTTACTTGTTCTTGTTTTGAATATAGCTTTAAACATCTCTTTTCTGTTGTCTTTAGCATTCTCTCCAGCCTCAGCTTGGTCCGAACTTGAGTTTTGCAGATATTTCCTTACTGGTTAGTGCCACTCCTCTGAAATTGCCCTTGACCATGTGCTTGTCTTTCAACTTTCTGTACATTCTCTTAATATCCAAGGCAATCAAAAAATTCCTTGTTCTTAAAATCATTCCCTTTCCTTTTATGTGCTCATCCAAAAATATTGTGAGTTTACTATAAGAATTTTCCTCTTTATTTCTTTGTATTTCCCTTTTTTACTTCTTGTACCATCCTTTCAAGTCTCTAGACATTGAAAAATACTTGGCTTTTCTCTGAAATATATTTTTTAAACATCATTATTACTATTTAGTTATGCCCAACTTTCCTTTCTTTTCAGTTACCAAACAATACGGTCATTATTCCCTCCCAAGGATTTTGTCAATCCTACCTCAAAAAATGGTTTTTTCATTGATTAGAACTATGTTCAGAGGGCATTTCCATCTCAATGCTTCCAGAATCTGTGGTTTTAAAAAAGAAAATGACAGGAAACCGTTTGCTTTCTATGGATTGAAAGAAATTGAAAATGAAAATTGAAATTCTATCAGCCTTTGGGAGAATTAAAGTCCTTACCATTGACTCTTTATATTGGCTTGTGTCAATTTTGATATTTAACTGAATCTAAGTATGTGCAGTATCATAAACCAGCAAAGTAAAACTCTTACTCACTGGTTGATAATAACCTGCAACAGTTGTTCAGGCATAATTAAAATGTTTTGGCTCCACTGACAAGAGAATAAGATGTGCTTTGAAGTTCAGTCACAAATTTTAAAGGGGTTGGCAAAGGATGAAAGTTTATACCCCCAGCCCCAAGTGGTGAAAACACCTTGCTCTTATATTTTTGAGTCCCATGAATCTGTAGCTATTTCCAGAATCTTAACACAAGAACACAAAAAGGACTTCTAATATAGGCCATAACTGATTGTGGTTCATTTCTCTTGAGTGTATTTTCAAGACAAACAAACAAAAACCCTGTAGTGGTTTTCAGTTGGCTAATGGCCAGAAATTTAAAATAATTTTAATTATCTTAAGTTTAACAAACCAAAATTTTATTCTTCATTTATTATTTTTAAAATTTGTATTTTCTTAGTTGTAGGTGGACACAATATCTGTATTTTATTTACTTACGTGGTACTAAGGATTGAACCCGGTGCCTCACGCATGTGGGCGAGCGCTCTACCACTGGGCCACAACCCTAGCCCATATTCTTCATTTATTGAATGAGAGGAATTGACCTCAGAGAGGGACCGCATTTCAATAATCAGCAAGGCATAGGAAGTTTTCCCAAAGGCCTAAACATTTAACATATTAAAAGTAAAATCTCTAAGACTGATAAGTATAACTAAGCTTAGTTACTCCCTAGTTAGCCAAAGGCCTTAGACTAAGAATAGCAATAAATATAAAAATATCCACCAGTTGTCATTCAACTAGCACGCATGTGCCAGAATCACTCCCCTCCTCTCTCTCTCACAATGAATCATCCACCAAATTTTCTCTCACTGCTAAAGATTCTTCGGCATTTCAAAATAAAATCAGCGGAAAAGTTACTTCTTGGAAATGTTTAAAAGTGGTTGAGATTTCTCTCTACATCCTAATCAAGCACAAAGATTAATTGTTCTTTATCTATAATATAGTCCTAACTGAAATTTTTTTAAAAATAAAACACATTTAGAGTAATGAATAAAATAAAATTTAAAAAAAGACTTCTGCCTTGTCCAGAACAACTTGGCTATTAGGTCAATAGTGACCATACACACACACACTATCCTGGGTTTCTAAGGTAAACTGCTGCAAAACCAGCAGCAGCTGCTAAAAATAATTAACCTGCAAACGAAACCATGGAGACCTCAGTGCTTTCTGAAGTTGAAAACCTCAGACCTGAAAGTAATTAAGATTTGAATGTTATGGTTTGACCGATCCTGTCCTACAGAGCCACAGGGCCACAGAGCAAGCCAGGATGGTGAGAAATAAGAAGTAAACACAGTGTTCAAACCCCACATCATGTGACAAATGGGTTTCAATGGTAAGGTGTGTGGACTTTTCGTTTAATTGTCAGTACACTGCAAAATTAATCCTATTCCCTTGACCTCAGTTTTATCTATCAGCACAATTCAGAGCTCACTTAGAATGCTAACATCCTTTTAATCATTCTTATCCTGATATTTACTAGCAAACACATTCCAAAAGAACAGTTACTTGCATTATGTAGAAAAAGCTTAATTTCTGAATTTAAAACTGATTATGCTTAGTTACCAACAAGGGCCTCATCTTTGTCTGTGACCCCAGGTTTTCCTCCTTTTTCCTTGACTCAGCAGCTGAGCTCAGCTTCCTCTCTCTGACCTTCCTTTTCCAGATGTTGGAGCACAGCAGGCATTTCTAGGTCAGCAGAGGAAACATTACTGCCTTCCAGAACAGTATCTTCTGTGTATTCGAAGGACTGAAGGAGAACAAGGGGTAGTAATTCAGGGTAATAACCTCAGTTCCGACCCTGACTAAGGCGTGGCATTAACTGCCTTGCTTCTCTGCTCTGCTGGGGAAGGAGGGGCACGTGATCCACCCTGGAGCTGCCTGGCATCAGCCCCTGAACACTAGGCTCAGCCTAGACCAGGTGAAGGCATGCCCCCAGCAAACTTCCTGCCACACTGGCTGTGATACTGACTTCCGGCCTGTCCCACAGCCCATAATATAGACACACCTTTACCTTTACATCCCAATCCATGCATTCTGACACCATATATTTCTTAAAATAGTTTTATTGACCTGAAATCCACACATCATAAAATTCACCCATTTAAAATGTGCAATTCAATTATTTTTAATATATTCAGAGTTGTGCAACCACCGCCACAACCTAATTTTAGAATATTTTCATCAACCCCAAAAGAAACCCTGTGTTCATGAGTAGTTACTTCCCAAATCCCCTAAGCAACTATTAATCTACTTTCTGTCCCTGTGGATTTGCCTATTACATTTTATATAAAATATATGTGGTGTTTTGTGACTGGCTTTTTACATTTAGCATAATGTTTTCAAGGCTCATCCATGCTGTAGTTTTATAATATTCCCTGATTGGTACATACCAAGCTATGTTTATCCACTCAACAGTTGATGAACCTTTGGATTGATTCCACATTATGGCTGCTGTGAACAAAGCTGCTATGTACAAGTTTTGTATGAACGCATGTTTTCACAGATCTTGGTCACCATTCTTATAGCAGCCTCTCTCCTGTCTCTTCTTTTCTGCTTTTAAGTTCAGGATTATCTTTAAAAAGAAAAATACTTGGTAAATAGTCAATCACATGCACTGTGGATGGAAGAAAACAAGTACAACCTATAATTGTCTTAGGAGGACAATTCCTACAAGCTATCAAAAATAGCTAAACTGAGGAACCAACCTAGATGACCTTCAACAGATGAATGGATAAAAAAAATGTGGCATATATACACAATGGAATATTACTCAGCAATAAAAGAGAATAAAATCATGGCATTTGCAGGTAAATGGATGAAGTTAAAGAATATAATACTAAGTGAAGATAGCCAATCCCAAAAAACCAAATGTGGAATGTTTTCTCTGATATAAGGAGGCTGATTCATAGTGGGGTTGGGAGGGGGAGCATGGGAAGAACAGATAGGGCAGAGGAGTGGGAGGGAAAGGGAGGGGCATGGGGTTAGAAATGGTGGTGGAATGTGATGGACATTATTATCCAAAGTACATGTATGAAGACATGAATTGTGAATATACTTTGTATACAACAAGAGATATGAAAAATTGTGCTCTATATATGTAATAAGAATTGTAATGCATTCCACTGTCATATATAAATAAATAATTAATTAAAATACATGACAGGAGTGGTGGCACACACTTGTAATCCCATTGGCTGGGGAGACTGACACAGGAGGATTCCAAATTCAAAGCTAGCCTCAGCAAAAGTGAGACACTAAGCAACTCAGTGAGACCCTGTCTCTAAATAAAATAGGGCTGGAATGTGGCACAGTGGTTGAGTGCCCCTGAGTTCAATCCCAGGTACCCAAATAAATAAATAAAATATATACACTCTTTAACCTAAGAAATCTATTACAAGTTCTCTACATATAACCCCCCAAGAAGCTTGTAAATGGCTGCAAGGATGTTCGCTGCGGCACAGTGTATAGTAAAGAGTAAAGATTATGGAAATAAATATTGTTCAGTAAGAATCATGGAAAAGTAGTACAGTAGACTATTATTCTGTTGACTTAAAAATAATAATAAGGTAGAACTAAGTATTAGTATGAAAAGCTATTCCATATATTAAAGAAACCAAATACAGAAAATGCATACACTAAATACATCTACTTATAAAAAAAAAAAGTGTGTGTTTCCACACTTTCCTGGCATGTGTGAGGCACTGGGTTCAATTCTCAGCACCACATATAAATAAATAAAATAAAGGTCTATCAATAACTAAAAAAATATTTTTTAAAAAAAGTGTGTGCTTGAATGTCCACAGAAAAAGTCTACCAAGATGTGTGTGTGTGTGCGTATGTGTATATATGTGTGTGTGTGTGGGTGTGTGTATATATAAATATAAATATAAATATATATATATATATATATATATATATATATATATAGAGAGAGAGAGAGAGAGAGAGAGAGAGAGAGAGAGCGCGAGAGAGAGATGGACACAATACATTTATTTATTTATCTATCTATCTATTTATTTATTTATTTAATGTGGTGCTTAGGATCAAACTAAGTGCCTCATCACACGTGCTAGGCAAGCGCTCTACCACTGAGCCACAACTTCAGCCCCAAAGATTTTTTTTTTAAATAGAAATTTGATAGAAAGGGATAATTACTTTGTATTTTATATCCAGTTTGTATAAATGAATTGCTAGAATACTTTTAGTATTTAAAATGTATATTTTAAAATAACACAAATGCTCCTTCCAGGAGTCCTCTGATACCCGACTGTGAACAAGTTAATGGAGGGTGTGAGAAAATGAATGCCAAGGAGAGAAGAGGTGCACCAAAGAGGAGCTGGGAGTGCTGAGAACCAACATTCCCATTTCATCATTGATTCTAGCAACCCTGATTCTAACCAAAGCACCAGCAGAGTCTGACTCCTACTTACATCCCCAGGAAGGCAGCACAGCCCTCCACAGGACAGACATTAGATAAGCCCTGTTTCCACTTGGCCCCTGGGATATGTGGAAGGGGTTTGCCCCACCATCAGACTGGGCTACAAAGTCTTCTGGGCAATCCACCATGCTCCCCATGCCAGCCAGAGACAGATGATCCAATGGAGGATTCCAAGGCCTTATGAAATGGCAAGACCATTAGATGAAAGAAGTCTGGGTTCCTGAATGTTTTCATGGAGCAGAGCTCTCCCCACCCTCATAACTACTAATATCTGTGGAAACTTGATAATTGTTTTGGTTTTTTGTCATTTTTGTTTTCATTTTTCTTAAGGCTTAGACACAACCAGCCAAAGTTCCCTACATCAATTACACAAAAGCAAGTGTGTACACTTGTATGTAACAGCTAGCCCACTCTGACTTATGTGTATGTGACTTTACATATATTATCACATTTAATCCTCCTAACAACCTGGATAGTAGATGTCACTGTTTATATTTTATGGATGAGGAGAGAGAAGGAAAGTGATTTGCTCAACATCACAAAATTTCAAAGTGGCACAGGTAAGATTTGAACCTATGGATCTCTAACTCCAAAGTTCATCTGTATTCTTTGGGACACTATAGCTCTCCTTGCTCCTAGGTTCTTCTATTTGTTGCTAACACTTCCTACAAGGCTGCTCCTGCTTAAATAAACTTGTTACTGAGAAGCAGTGCAAGCCAAGGCAAGCACCTACCAGGAAACCAGAAGCAAGGGAAAGCCAGGACCTGGCTTTGCTGCGCTCAACCCTGATCCTGAACCTTACTCAATTAACTTATGATCATGGAAGATTAAAGATCCTATTAAGACCAGATCATCAGAAATATCAATAATACACTCTAGGAAATAAGCAGGAGACAACTATACCATTTTAATTTTCCATTAAAAGAGTCAATCTAACATCATTAAGAGTGACATTTAAATGCTAATTGAAAAAGCAGTGTTCCCGTGTCTCTAGACAAGTATTTGCATGTTAATTAATTCTGGGGATAAGAAGACCAGCTTCCAATATGAAGTGTCAGAAGAAAAAGTTCCCTTGCAGAGGAAGATGAAAGGTTATGGCAGAGACATAATTAAATTACTTGACTTCAAGAGTCCTAAAAAGAAATAAGCTATCATTTGCAATGCAAATTCATACTGCCTCTTTTGTGAAGAGTGTATTTTAACCAAAGGTCCGAAATAAAGATTTTCCATTTCAGTACTCTTTCAATGCTATGCCTTCATCACAGATCAAAATGACTTTTACAGTGGCTAACGAGCTCATAAAGACTATCAAGACCAGAGACAGAAGCCTACTGCCCTAGAAGCTAATAACCACACACACTCTGAATAGTTAAAAAAGAAAACTAACTTAATTTTTTAAGGAATAAATCAGTTGTAAAGGAGTCATGCAAATTAGAACAAACCCATAAATCATAGAGCCAGAAAGTTGTTCATTAGGATGAATATATATATATATATATATATATATATATATATATATATAGAGAGAGAGAGAGAGAGAGAGAGAAAGAGATATAGACACAATACATTTATTTATTTATTTATTTATTTATTTATTTATTTATTTTATGTGGTGCTTAGGAAATTAGGTTACCTCAAAGAACAATTTTATATTACTTTTTTTCTATTTTATCTAACTGCTGATAGTCCCTGCTAGTAAGCACATTATTGTTATGATATTGCTAAGTACCTGAAGGATATAAATATTTGATAAATAATCATAATTTGAATAGGCCAAGGAGAGTTTTCTTTTCTCTTCTGCAAAGGCCCACTTCAGTAACAAAAGTATACTGCACAGACTTGTTTTATAAATATATGTTGCAAGGGGTTATTATCTATGATATGTAAAGAATACTTAGTAATTAATAAGAAAAAAATACACTAAACAGATCCGTGAACAAGATATTCACAAAATAACTACACATTGCCAAATCAAAACTTGTTTTTTCTCACTAGTCATAATAGAGTCAAATTGACTATACAATGAGTTTTATTGTTTTTTTTTTCTATCTAAATAGAAAGTTATAAAAAAAATTTTTAAAAAATACTCATTCTTCAGATTCACAAGAGTGGAACCTGTTGTAACTTGAGGAAAGTTTAAGATGATATAATTCATAGGGGAAGAAGAAGGTGCATGCTGTATAATATAGAAACTTCAGTTTCAGGAGTCAATTACAAGATAGAAAGGCACTGTAAATGTTCAAGATCACACTTTTTATAACAATGAAAGAAAATACAAACGACTTAAGTTTACAGCATCAAAGGAATTAAGTACATTTTGATGTTACCCATAAAGTATTCTGTAGCCATTAAAAAATATGTTAAAGCTAAATAACTAAACTATAAAATGCAAGAATAATTAGAGAAGACCCACATAAATGAAAAGATATTGCATATACCTGAATTGCAAAGCTCAACACTGCAAAGATATCATTTCTCGTATTGATTTGGTTATAAAAACAATTGATCTAGAGATTCAAAATAATCCGTAAATATTCTTGCAAATCTCTGGATGTGTCTATATTTGAGAAGCTGACAAGCTGCTTCTCAGCTTATTTGGAAATGTGAAGGTCAAAAACAAATAAGAATCTTCAGGAACTGGCAAAAAGAGCTAGTCTTCAGATTATTAAATTATAGTAATCGACTCATACATTAGCACAAGGAAAATACAAAAATGCAAGAAAACAGAGTCCAGAACTGGACCCATGCACATGTGGATACTTAAGAAAAAAAGGTGGCACTACAAATAGAAATGAATAGTCTCTTGATAAAGGCTGCTTCACAAGTAGAGACAAATGTGGAATAAAATGAAACCTAACCCTAACTTCTCGCCATACACAAAAATTAATTCTGTGTGAATTGCAAATATAAATGTGAAAGTTTAAAATAACAACGTTGACAGAAGATAACACAGAGTATATCTTCATGACAAAGATGTCTTATACAGAATTCAAAAACCACTGACAAAGAAAAGATTGGTAAATTGAACATTAAAATTGGGAACCTCACTAATCCTATTAAGGGAATAATTATAAAGGCCAGCCACAGAATGGGAGAAGATATTTTTAATACATATAAGCCACAAATGAACTTATATCTAGGATATATATAGTTCAAGTAAGTAAGAAAAGGTCCAACAATTCTTTAGAAAGTGGGCAAGAGACTTAAGAACTTCAAGCCCACCCCCCAAGATACCCAACTGGTTAACAAACCTATAAAAAAATGTTCAACCTCATTAGCTATCAGGAAATGAAAATGAAAATCACAAGATTAGATAAAAATCAGTAAGATGACAATACCAAATGTTGTCAAGATGTAGAGCAACAGATACTCACATATATTGATGACAGGGTTGTAACGTAGTGCAACCACTTTGGCAGTAGCGTCTAAATTTAACTTGACCCTCCACTTCCACTCCTAGGCATATACAACTGACAACTTAAAAACCTACACATCATGCCAGCAGACACATACAAAAACATTCACAGCAGTATTTTTCATAATAGTCCCAAACCGTAAACAATCCCAATGACTATCAACAACAGAATGGGTAAATATTGTGGCATGTTCTTTCAGTGGAATAATATACAGCAATGACAATGAAATAATAAACATGTTAAAAAGAATGAATGTCACAAATGTTAAGTAAGTCAAAACAAAAAATTACATACATTTCATTCAAAGCTGCTTAGCACATTATATAATTCTCTTTTGAGATATATAGAGTAAATCATTCTTTTTTTTTTTTTTTTTTTTTTTTTTTGGTACTGGGGATTGAACTCTGGGGCACTTGGCCACTGAGCAACATCCCCAGACCTATTTTGTATTTTATTTAGAGATAGGGTCTCACTGAGTTGCTTAGTACCTCACTTTTGCTGAGGCAAACTTTGAACTCAAGATCCTCCTGCCTCAGCCTCCTGAGCCACTGGGATTAGAGGCATGCACCACCCACCCAGCAGAATCATTCGTACCTAACGCATTTAGGATAAAAAATTGCTTCTCCTTAAAAGGTAGTGAAAGTAAAGTTTCATTAAAAAAAACTAAAACATTTTATTTTGACTTAACACTAAAAACTTCAATATTTGCTCACTCGAATTCCTCACCATCTGAATAAATAATATCCATAATCCATCTTCTTCTCTATTTTCAGTTTTAATATCTGTAACATGGGCAAAATTTAATTATGTGAAGCAATAAGAAATGTTAAATCCTTCATGACTTTTAATATTTCTTTTCAAATCTTTCACAATTATTCCACCCACTGTGAAGTCCAGAACAATTGTTTTAGCGTTTCATCTTTATATTTTGCTAAAAGCATTCAACCTAATTTTAGCGGAGAATAAACAACTAAATTTTTACAACTCTATTTTTACACTCACATTTCATTGGTTTATGTAATATTTAATTAGATTTCATAATTACAGTAATAAATTCAATTGGCATAAACAGAAGTAAGAAAAAAACAAGTGGCTCTAAGTAAGCACATGACTTTGAATATACTGAAGAGAAATGTGTTAGCAGAATGTATTTAGCCTTAAGAGTGTTTCTAATGTATATACTTAATTTTTTTGCTTAAGTAATATGGAAGGATATATTCTGAAATATTAAAACTAGTTTAGCTTAACTGAAGGAGTTTCTGGTGGTGTTTAATTGAATTTGCTTGTGTGTGTTTCTTCAGAGGACTTATATTGATTATACATATAAAAACCACATCATTTCAAGTCACAAGAACCTTGTTCTAAGAGCACTCTATACCATCCTCTTAAAGAACGATGGCAGCTATTGGAAGTAGATGCCTTCCTCTAACACAGTGTGAATTAAGACTTCTAAATGAAGTAGCTAAGTTAAACGCCAGCTCTGCCACTTATGAGTGCATGTACATCCTTGGGTATGTCTGTAAAATGGGGGTAATACCACCTACTGCAAACAGGTGCTGTGAGCATTAGTGTGATTCCTGTAGAATCTAAAGCTTCTGACCTAAGAAGGGACTCAAACTGAGACTAAAGGAAACAAAGAATAGAAACCAGTAGTTTAACATTTCATCCATTCTCTGGAAGGAATGTACTAAAAAATAAGAATTGAAAAATCACAAGATTTGGGGGATCACCTAGATATATGACTGGAACTTAGAATACAAAAAAAAAAAAAAACTTGAGGAAACCAAAACTATGTGAATGTTAGATTTAGTATTTTAGAGAGCACAGGCAATGGGCTTTCTGCTTAGGACCAGTCAGACTGACAGGCAAGGCCTTTGTCTGGTTGGACACACAGGAGAAGGAGAGAATCCTGGAAATGTGTGCAGGCCCATCCTAGAATCTGCTGCTTAAACGAGGAGTCCTTACCACACAGACCTCTAACTTGAGCCGCCATCTGTAGGGAGTCTTCACAGGAAGCTTTTTTCCTCTATCCTGTTCCAGGCACTGTCTGGGCCTGGAATTGAGAATTCCTTTGGCCGAGGAATTTTTTGAGAGATGAATAAAACAAATCCACTGTCCTCACAGGGCTGACATTCTAGAAGGTTCAACTCTCTACCTTTCAGCAAAGGATAACTGATGTTATCTGCACCCAAAACATCCTTTGGAGTGGGGCAGGAGGTAATACCTATGAAAGAGTGAGACATAACCACCTTCACCAGGATGAGTTTCACCTTAAAGTTAGTTTTAACTTCAACCAAAGGTAGAATGAAACCTAGAAAGAAGCATCACAAGCTTTGCAAATTCAATAATGGACTACAGGACAGCAACCAGGGAAAAGTCCCAAAGTGGCCAAAGGTCAAGTCAAATAATACAGCCCAGTGGGAAACTCCAAAAAAGTATATTGTTATAGGTGATAATTGGGAATCTTTTAGGTTTCACTTTAATCAGAAAAAGCAATCTCTTTTAATTACATTGAGTATTCCCTTATTACATTCCCATCTTTAAAAGATTGCACATTTTTGGTTACATCATGTGTAGCAAAAGACACTGTAATTACACAAGGGTTGGGGCTTGGGGACGGGTACAGGAAACATGCACAGTGGGATGGCCCATCTGCTGAGCCAGGGTCCAGAATCTTAAGACTCACTAGGGAAGGATTGAGAGGGGGAGAAAGTCCCAAAGTTAAACCAGAGACTTAGTAACTTGGCTGATTTAAGCTGTCAGGTTGAATGATGACAAGTGGAACTAGCAGATGTTTTGATGTTTCCATATTTACAAGCTATCTCTCAAAAAGTAGGTTTCTTATATAATGCTTTTCCTTCAAACATGAATTATTGAAAAATATAAACAAATATTCCTCAGAAGGCAATAAGCTACCTCTTTAAGGAATGTCCATTTCAATCACTTTCAAAACGCCTCCCTTAAACTAATGGTTCTTAAACTATGCCTGAAGGATTACTAGTTGCAGTTCCTCAATCTGGACCAAGGCATTCTGCTAAAACCATAATGAAAGTCCTTGACTAATGCACAGAAAATAAGTTGATAAATGAGACATTCTTATTAGAAAGTTCCCCCCCATAATTTTGTTCTTGAATCTGTCACACCTAATAGTTTTACAAAGAATGCTAACAGAACACAAATAAATTTTACTAGAAAAAAAGTGAGAAAAAACTGATCATGCTTGGTCTATGCTACAGTTTGGATCTGGAATATCAATGTCTTAAAAGCTTGATCTTCAGCTTGTGGCATTATCAGGAGGTGGTGGGAGCTTTAAGAGGTGGGGCATGGGGCTGGGGTGTGGCTCAGTGGTGGAGTGCTTGTCTGGCATGTGTGAGGCCCTGGCTTCAATTCTCAACACCCATATATAAATAAATAAATTAAATAAACGTCCATCAATGACTAATAAACAATTAAAAAAAAAAAAAGAGGTGGAGCCTAGTGGAAGGAAGTTAGTTCACTGGCGGTATACACTTGAAGAGGATGTTGGGATACCAGCCCCTCCTCCTTCTCTCTCTCGTTTTTCCATTTACATGAGGTAAACAGACCTCCTCTAACATACACTGCCACCATAAAGATTTATTCCACCATAAGCCCAAAGTAACAGGATCAAGTGACTGACCATGGACTGAAACTTCTGAAACTATGAGCCAAAAATAACCCTTTTCTCATTATAAGTTGACCATTTCAGGTATTTTGTCATGGTGACAGAAAGCTGATTAATACGGTCCAACATCTTTTGGTTCTCACTCACAGGTGTGACTGGAGTTCTACTTTTTATATTGCCAACCTCTAATGAAATCCTAGGAAGGCACATCCAGTAGCCCATTCATTCCCTCTCACCCTCAGTAAAGAGGTTTGCCTCCTCCTCACACAGCTACACTGTGGATACTACCTTCAGGCACCATGAACATTGGTACTTACTAGAAAAAGTACTGCTCTAGAATGAGATGATGTCAGGTAGACTTCTTGGATTTCACTTTTCTCATCTATGAAATGGAGATAATAACATCTGCCCTGTCTACCTCACAGAAGGACAAATGAACTGTGCATTCTCAGGAACGGAATAAACTAGCAAAGTGCTATACAAAATACATTACTATTACTAATTATTAAAACTTCCATTAATCAATGAGATCCTGTCTCTAAATAAAATACAAAATAGGACCAGGGATATAGTTGAGTAGTCAAGTGCCCCTGAGTTCCATCCCCGGTGCCCCTCTAAAAAAAAAACTTCCATTAAAAATGAAAATCAGTAATTCCCTCTTGACCTCTCTCTGAATAACTGTTCAGAAAGCCCTTTCTTTACTCCCCGAGCAGCATGCAATCTGGGCTAAAATACTCTTTGCCTTTAGGCATAACAAGCACATCAATCTAATCATTAATTTCAAACATATTGAGTTTTTTTCTCTCTCTATGGAATGGCCCTAAACTACATGTTATATTTCTGATTTATAATCATGCTCAAGATTTTAAAATGTCCATTTAGCCCCATCTCAACTACTTTCCCAGTAAGGGGTGGGGGGAGGGGGATAGAAAAAGACAGTTTAGAATTTCTGAATTAGCTAAATTTACCACTTAAGTTCATTTCTCCATGGGAATTTATTTCCCAACTAATTCAAGATTACATGAGTGCCTTTCATTCGTGTGAGGTATTTATCCTCTTTATCACACTCACAGAAAGCTGGATTACATAAAGATAATTTCCTTTGGCATAAAAATTTGTGAAAAAATATTAGGAGAGATAAGAGAAAATATCATATATTGTAGATATTCTGCTCCCTGCAGAGACAGACAGACACACACACACTAAATATCACAAAGAGCTCCACAATTAGGAAAAAAATTGTTATAATACTCATCCCATGAAAAATCTAAAAGAAGGGAAAAAAAGAAAAACTTTGAAAGCACATGAAGAAATGTCATGATATCTGAAACTTAGAGGACTTTATTAAAATGCATCAATAAAGGAAAGACTAAGAAACCCCTACTCTGTATGTCCTTTGTCAGCCAAGAGCACAACCATCCTACCAGCTCTACAAACCAGAAGGAAACCCTGGGTTTACCTGTTTCTGGGTTGTATGAATGACAGAGCAACCTAAATAGATGGTTTATTTTTCTCATTTTAAGGTGGCCACAAGTACAGGCAGCAGACACTGCTGAACATCTCAGTGAATCTCCTTTCAATCTCTGCCTTGAGGTTTCAAGATGGAAGTCACGGACACAGCATTTATATTCTAGGCACAAAGACAGTAGAGAGGGAAGACAGAGTGGGACTAAGAAAAAGAATAGCAAAGGAAAGTCTACTTTGGACTGGCCTCTGTTGTAAGTGCTTTATGCTTAATTAGTTCATTTAAAGCTTTCAGGTAGATATTACCATGGTCTTAATTCTGAAGGACTCACTTGCTCAAGATTCCACGATTAGTACGTGGGAAATGATCAAGTTTAGAGGTCAGCATGAGTCCCAGGAAGAAAAGACTCACCTTGAAGAGCTTTTGAAGAGATTAGAGGAAACAGATATGGCGTTCTAGCAGGTAAAGTATTCAACACCATGTTATTAATATTCTCTAATATTAGAGAATATTAATATTCAGAGGGTTCAGAGTTGTTCACTTTCTAACTACCAATATTCTAATCAGTGTGAAAGCAAATAGCTCAAGAAAAGCAAATCTTACTCATGTGTTGCTCTCCACCAGTATTTTAGACCCTACTGCTATGGCCTGCCAACAGGAAAGCTGACTTTGTTTTGTTTTGCTCACCTGTTTACTGTTTTAACATTTGGAAAGAGATAATATTTTTAAATGATGATATTTAATTAATTTAATTATGAAAAAGGATGACATTAAATGTGGGAGAGATTATAAGATGTGATTTGCAATACTGCCTCTGGAAAGGGAAACCAATGGACTGGGGACAAGAGTTAAAAGGAGACCTTTGGCGTTTTTAACTTGTGCATAAACATGTGTGTAGTTCAACATCTTAAATGTTAACATTATATTAAATAAAGGTCTACATTTTATTTAAACTCCACCTTAAATTCTGTCTTGATAGATCCAAATATTTGAGAGCCATGGATTTTCTTCCTGACCGCTCCTTTTTCTGAATGTCCATTGGTCTCATCTTAATAACTAAGCTTTTAGTTAAATCTAATATTATTGTTAATTGGCTCAAGAAAGTCAAGCATAACTCTAATAGACTACAAATATCTTAAAGGCAAGGGACATAAAAAAAATCAGGAACAAGACAAGGATGTCTATTTTCACCACTGCTCTTCAATATAATACTTGAAATTTTAGCCAGAGAAGGAAATATAGGTGATACAAAAAGAAAAGGAAGATGTCAAATTATTCCTGTTTACAGATGATAATTCTTATACTTAGAAGATCTCAAAAAACTCCACCAGAAGATTCTAGAACTAATAAACAAACTCAGTAAAGCACCAGAATACAAAATCAACACACAAAAATCAATAGTTTTCTATACAATAGTTAATCCACTGAAAAAGATATCAGGAAAATAATTACATTCACAATAATCTCAAAAAATACAATACTGGGGCTGGGGTTGTGGCTCAGCGGTAGAGCATTTGCCTAGCGCATGTGAGGCCCTGGGTTCAATCCTCAGCACCACATAAAAATAAGTGAATAAAGGTATAAAAAATAATAAAGATGAAATACTTCTACAGTGAAAATTGCAGGACACTGAAGAGAGAAACTTAAGAAGACCCTAGACAATAGAAAGAAAGGTGTTCTTAAATAGGCAGAATTAATATTACTAAAATGGTCCCCTTCCCCCAAACAATACACAGATTCAATGCAATCCTCATCAAAATACCAAAGACATTCTTCACAGAACTAGAAAAAAAAATGGTCCGAAAATTCATTTGGAAGAATAAAGGACCCAGAATAGTGAAAGCAATTCTAAACAAAACAGACTGCTGGAGGCACCACAATACCCGAATTTAAATTATACTTCAGAGCTATAGCAACAAAAACAGCATGGTACTTATGTAAAAACAGACACATAGACCAGTAGAATAGAAGACACAGAAACAAACCCTGGGATCCTTGACAGACACCAAAAACATGTTAGAGAAAAGCCTTTTTAATAAATGGTGCTGGGAAACCTGGAGATAGATATATATATATATATATATATATATATATGAATTTGTAAGACTAGATTCCTATCTCTCACCCTGCATAAAAGGCAATTCAAAATTGATGACAGACATAAGAATTAGACCAGAAACTTTGCAAATGTTAGAAGAAAACATAGGCTTAACACTCCAACATTTAGGCACAGGCAACAACTTCTTCAATTGGATTTCTAAAGCTCAGGAATTGATACCAAGAGTTAATAAATAGGATGGCATCAAATTAAAAAGTTCTACACAACAAGGGAAACAAAAGGATGAAGAGACAGACCCTAAAAGGGGAGAAAATCTTTGTCAGCAATTCTTCAGATAAAGGATTGATCTTCAGAATATATAAAGAATTTTAAAAACTTGACATCAAATATCCAAATAACCCAATCAATAAATGGGCAAATGAACTAAATAGATAACTCAAAATAATTAATACAAAGAGCTGACAATTTTTTTAAAAAAAGATCAACATCTTTAGCAGTCAGGAAAATGCAAATCAAAACTATACTGAGATTTCTTCTTATTCCAGTTAGAATGGCAATCATCAAAATACAAATAATAAATGCTGGCAAGGATATGGGGGGGGAGGCTTACAATTTAGGTGGGATTATAAATTAGTACAATCACTATGGAAATCATTATGTAGGTTCCTCAAAAAACTAGGAATGGAACCACCATATGAACCAGCTATACCACCCCTTGATATTTATCTAAAAGAATTAAAGTCAGCATATTATAATGATACATGGATACTGATGTTTACAGCTGCACAATTCACAATAATCAAGTTATGGAATTACCATAGGTGTCCATCAACAGATGAATGGATAAATAAAATGTGGCATATATGCACCACATGTTTTATTAAGCCTTAAAAGAAGAACAAAAGTGTGTCATTTGCAGGAAAATGGATGGAACTTGAGAGCATTATGTTAAGCGAAATAAATCTCACTCAGAAAGCCAAGAGTTGCATGTTTTCTCTCATATATGGATGGGGAGAGGAAAAAAGGGTTAAAAAGTGTGAGGAGCAAGGGTCCCATGAAATCAGAAGGTAGAGTAGAGGAAGAGGGAGAAGAGCGAAAGAGGGAGAAGGAGGAGACTGATCCAATTATACTTTATGCACCTATGAATATCACAATGTATTCCCTATTATGTATAATTATACTGTATTGATTTTTAAAATTAAAAAAGCTGGGGGAAAAAAAAAGACAGGCAAGGAACAAGCCTTCTGAATTCTTTATTGCCCTTAGTCCCATCCCAGAACTGGAGGCAACAAACACTTAGGGATTAATCACTTGCCGGATAAAGAGTAGTCGCTGCAGCTGATCACAATACCTGCAGATATCTTTATTCAGAGTATACCATGACGCAGGAGGAGACAGACTGTTACTCTAAAGACAACGAATTCTTTCTTTAGCTTAAAAAGGTTCCAACTTATTAACCTTTTCAAATTTATTTTAAGCTTATTGGGCTTTTACTTTCTGCAAAGTTGGATCTTTGTTTTCTGTTTTTATTACTGTAGGGTAGTGTTTCCTTTCAGGTTGGGAAGAAACAAAGCACAGAAGATGGCAGAGAAGCAAAGCTCATCCTCCAAAGAGACACTGCAATTTTCTGAAATCACAGTATTCATCCACTCTCCTTTATATTAAAAGCATGAGCAGATTTTTTTTTTTTTTCTTAAAATCAGCAAGAAATCCATCAGGGCCAAAAGCATACTGAGCAATAGAATTAAAATTGCGAAAATTACTGAGAATTTTCCCCTTCATTCCTATTTGTCACAAAATGAAACTAGTGTTCATAATACCAACTTGGTCACACAGTGAATTTTGCTGAAAATAAGTCAGAGAAGCCCTACTAGGCAGTGAAACCTAATAGTAAAAAGTATGAACTTAAAGAGTTGAAGGAAGTCAGGGTCTGCCAGATGAGCTGCATCTTACAGGAGTCTGCCAGGGGACAATGGGAAGGGAGTGACAATTCAGGCCAACTCATCCTCCTCCCCTCTCCCTGCTCTTTCTTCAATTAGCCCCTAATTCAATAAATGGCCACTCCACCCACCCACTGGTTTGGGTCCCAGTCATCTTTGATTTCTCTTAGCCTTACTCCCCACTTCCTGAAGTAACCACTTCTCACAGTATCCTTCAGGGCCACCTTTCTTAGCCACCCTCTCTTAGTTGGTCTCTTGCCCAGATCACTACTGGGGTCTCTGAACTGGTTTCCCTGGAAACACCCTTTATCCTGCTCTGCTATGCTTCACACTATACATAATCTCAAAATGACCTGATTAAAAGTGAAAATCTGATCATCTGATCATCTCTCTCCCCTCCAAGTTTCCCAGTATAATCAGAATATATTCAAACTCACATGAGAGGCACCTGGGGAACTTTTTAAAAATGCTGAAGACTGGATCCTACCACTGAAATTCTAATTGGCCTGTGATGTGGCCTGAGCCATCAAGATGTCTACAGTGTATAGTCAGGACTAAGGACACTACTGACCTACCTGGTCTCATCCCCCACCACTTTCTGTCTGGCTCCCTGGACCTCAGTCACAGCAGTTGTCCCTCCCTGTCTCCCATGCCCACCTTGCGGCCCTTGCGCTGCAGGCCCATCTTCTTGAACAACCTTTGTTCATCCTTAGGTCTTGCTCAAATGTCAGTTTGTAAGTTCCTACTGAGGAGCCACCATCACAAATCTACACTATGGCTCAGCATGTTGTGAAAGAAGATGTGAAAGGCCAGCAGCTATGGGTTCGGGCAAATTATAGGAAGATTCCAAAATCACAGACATCTTATTTTCTCTTGGGCACTGGGAATTAACAATATAGTTAATTGTTCTGCAAAACAAAAACAACAAACCAGCAGGCTCTCCCATGCATACAAAACATGCCAAGATAAAGTAATGAACATACAGTCTAGGTTTATTAGTTAAACTCCTAAAAATGCGGCCTGGCCCTCAAGACTTTTGATGACTGGGCAGAAAGGCATGCTTCTCTCTTCACATACACTCTCCCCTTTATCACACCAAGTAAGTGGCCCCTTTTCCAAACTCACCTTTTGCAACTCACCCCCCACTCCTTGGTCATCTTGCCCTTTGCTCTAGAAATCTCGCTTCTTTCCAAATCTCTGCTTGTCAAAATTCCAACCATTCTTAAAAGCTGAGGTAAAATAGTAACATGTTCATAACACACCTCCTAATTCCATAACTTCCTAATACTTTATTTCCCTTGCTGCAGTATAGACATTTTATTGTGACTTCCATATTTTCACTCTGGTCTCCTGAAATATATTCTATGTAGAGCAGGCAGACTAGTCTTTTAAATGCAAAATCCCAACAATATACACCCTTTCTGTTGATTTTCACCTAGGCCTAGAGTAAAAGCCAACTTGTTGGTTCCAGGTCCACCACCCTCTTGGTTCACCTTCCATTTCCCACTTGCCCACTCCTGCTGATTCTGGGGGCCAGCCACTTCCCCTCAGGGCCTTGGCACATGCTGTGCCCTCTGACCAGGGCAACCTTCCCTCCTCTCTCCCCAGAATAGGCGACTCCTTCTCATTATTCAGATGATTCCTGAAACAGCCCTCCTCAGGGAGCCTTCCCAGACCACCCCAGAGAAGGCATGTCCCCTTCCCTGTCTACCACTATTTCCCTCAGAGTCCTTTTCACAACCTCTAACTACCACTTTTCATGCTTGTTTTGTGTCTCTCTTAGCAGAGAAGCTCCTTGAAGGTGGTGGCCATGTCTGCACTGTTCGCCACTATACCCTCAGTTCCTGACAGAATGCCTGGCATGTGATGGATGGGTGGATGAATGAATGCCAAAAAATCTTGTCTAATTCCTAGTCTCTACAAATACATGAAGTAATTTTCCTCAGAACTCCCATTAAATGTTTTCCAACATCTTTGTTTTCACCTCTGGGGTACACTTATCCAACCACAGCAGTAAGGCCAGGGCTTCTCCTAATTCTTTAAGTCAATATTTCTATATTTTCCCCTCTTTTTCTTCTTTCCATTTTAATAAACATCCTCCCCATACTTTAGTGGTATTTTTTCTTTGGGGCCCAGAATGACAAATGACTAGTATTCTCTACTTCTCTGGAGGCCATGTTAGTCTACATACCCACAATTAGCAGGCTGACCTTGACAAATCAAACAAGGTCATCTCATCCCAGCATCAGATGAGAGTAACTAGCAAAGCGGTCAGCTCCAGATCAAAGTTTATTTTGAAAAGACCAGAATACCAATAATTTCTGTTCCTGGAAATCCAATGAACAATCTTTGTTGTTTTCCCATTTTCCTTTGGCAACTTTTGTTGAATTTAGCTCTGTGTTTTCTTGTATTTCCTCTTGCTTGTCTTTCCGGGATTAGACTGAGATAGAATTCTACAAAGGGGATTTTTAGTTGGTTCCTCAAAGAGAATGTCATGGTTAACAAGTTTTTTCCTAGGCTGCAGAAAAAGAGGGTAAAGTCAGCAGTGGGACAAAGGAAAAGAAAGGCTCTCAGTGGGCAAAGTGCAACTAAGTGGAGAACAGAAATGATTTCAAAACAGCCAAATAATACTCTCTGGGGAACAGAATGAAAGGGGAAGAGATTCAGAGAGCGAAGTAATTAGCTTTTCAACTAAAGAATTCAAGAACTTTTTTCCTTTATCAAGTACCTAAGAAAAGAAAGACAGAAATAGTTTATAAATTTTCAGGAAATTTAGGTGAAGTTTTTATTATTATTAATGTAATTCTTTTTAACTGTAATAACTTTACTATAATTGGTGACAGACTTTTTTCTCCTCTTAGGCTGTTCTTCCCCACTCCATGTGCCCCTTACCTCCAAGCCAAGATTATATCAACAATGATTATTTCTGTGGTTTTTTTTTCCATTCTAGTTACATCATGTGCAATAAAAGTAAACATATTTATAACTAGCGAGTTGTGTAACACAATACACTTCTCTATTCTGCAGGTCCTCAAACTGGAAAAGTAATAAAACACTCTACACTCCCACAAAATTAAATGCCTCAGTATTTCAAATTCTTAGTAAAATGTTTCTTAGTCCTTGAATTCCTGGAAACCTGTGAGGATAGCTCAGAAGAAACAAGGTACTACAAGAGCACAACAAATAATGGCAGCAAAATGATAATTAGAATTTATTTAATTTCATAAAATTTAGCTGTGAACAGTCTTAGTCTCAGGTTTCCACATTTCTCTTTCTTATAAGAAATCAATATACTATTATACTCCTGATGTTAAATTGTGTATCCCAAAGATCTTAATGAAGCCTTTGGATATAAACCAATATAAAGTAGTATCAGGGGCTGGTGTTGTAGCTCAGTGGTAGAGCGCTTGCCTAGCATGTGAGAGGCACTGGGTTCAATTCTCAGCACCGCATATAAATAAATAAAACAAAGGTCCATTGACAGCTAAGAAATATTTTTTAAAAATAAAGTAATGTCAGATTAAAATTTATCAAATCTAAACCTAATTATAAGATTTTCATGTAAATAGTTAATAACAAACAACTTTGCTTACAAACTGAATAATATCAAATGTAAAAAATACCAAACGTAAAAAAATTCCACTATATTTAAAACTCTGAAATACAGAGGTGATCTTATTTTATTCAAAGCTGCTACAAACTATAAGTATCTTTAAAAGAAATGAGTCAATTTACATTTCTTAGTATTCTATGAGAAAATTTTAGAATTAAAACAAAACATTTAGTCCCTACCCCAAGGGCAAGAAATCTAAGTGTTTTGAGATTAGAATCTGTAGTCTGATTCTAAAGATTTACAAGAACATGTGTTTAGCAATGGGCATGGAATACCGGCTGCCCCATTATTCTTATTATCTTCTTGATCAAAGGGGGGCCTTGTTTAGAAACAAGGCCATTCCAGTTAACTCTAATTGGGGGGGAAGCTTGTTTAGAAACACCAAGTTTTTAAGGAAATCAATCTAATGTACCTTTGGGAGCAAATCCAACCATGGTAACAATAGTGACAACGGGAGTTAAAATACACTTCACTCCTTACCAAAACCAAATGTAAAGTGTGAACATACATTGCTAAACTCTGCTAACAGGGACAGTGCATCAGGAAATCCTTTAGGCCCCAAGTTCGGTCCTGTGGCTCTGCCTCCTGTGTAAGCTCTGAGTCCAGCCATGCTTCACCATCTGTACCACTGTCACCCTGTCCAAGCTGCCATCATCACTCATATGGAAACTGCCATGTCCTCCTCAACAGATACCCTGCTTCCTCCTTCCTCCTCTATAATCCATTTTTTTCTTTTAAGGTTCATCATTTATTTAGTTAAAAAAAATTTATTATAGCATTATAGTTATACATAGTGGCTGGTTCATTTTGACAAAGTCATACATGCCTGGGATTTGATTTATGCCATTTCAGTCCCTGTTCCCCTGCCTCTCTACCTTGCCCCTACTTCCCTCCCCTTATTCTCTTTCCTCAATCTATCTTTTGCTTTTTTATTTATTTATTTTTGATTGGTACTTTTTACATATAAAGTTGGAATTCCCTATGGTACATTTACATATATGCATAGCATGATTTTGTTAAATTCATTCCACATTTCCTCCCCTTTCCCATCCCTCCTCCCTCCTGATCTACACTGACCTTCCCTATATCTTTATGATATCTAATTGCCCCCCACCCTGTGCTTTTATGATATCTAATTATTTTATGATATCTAATTGCCCCCCACCCCTTATTTTACTCTAGCTTCCACACATGAGGGAAAAAATCCAATCCTTCATTTTCTCTGTCTGGCTTAATTTAGTTAGCATAATGTTTTCCATTTCCACCCATTTATAGGAAATGCTATAACTTCATTCTTCTTTTGGTCTGAGTAAAACTTCATTGTGTGTGTGTGTATGTGTACACACATACACACACACACACACACAACACACCCCACATTTTCATAATCCATTCATCTATGGGGGGGCATCTAGGCTGGTTTCATAACACGGCTATTATGAACTGTGCTGCTATAAATACTGATGTAGCTGTATCCCTAGAGTATGCCGATTTTGTTTCTTCTGTATACATAGAAGGAGCGGGATAGCTGGGTCATATGGTGGTTCCATTCATAATATTTTGAGGTATCTCCATTCTGTTTCTATCTGCAGTCCCACCAACAATGTATGAGTGCACCTTTTCTCTCACATGCTTGCCAGCATTTATTATTAGTAGTATTCCTGATTATTGGTATTCTGACTAGTGTGAGATGAAATCTTAGTATGGTTTTGATTTGCATTTTCCCTCATTGCAAAAATACTTCAATCAATTTCAATTTTTCATATATTTTGGGGCCATTTGTGTTTTTTAAAATATTTTTAATATTAATTAAAACACTTTTTAAAATATTTTTAGTTGTAGATGGACACAATCTCTTCCTTCCTTCCTTCTTTCCTCCCTCCCTCCCTCCCTTCCTTCCTTCCTTCCTTCCTTCCTTCTGCTGAGGATGGAACCCAATGCCTCACATGTGTGAGGCAAGTGCTCTACCACTGAGCCACAACCCCAGCCTCCATTTGTGTTTCTCCTTTTGAGAAATGTCCATTTAGTTCTTTTGCCCATTTATTGGTTGGCTATTTATTTATTTGTGTTAAGCTTTTTGAGTTCTTTATATATTCTAGCTATTAATCCCCTGTCAGAGGAGTAGTTGGCAAAGATTTTCTTCTGTTCTGTGGCTCTTTCTTCATGATCTTCTTTCCTTCACTGTGCAGATGCTTTTTAATTCTACAGCATCCCCCTTATTGATTCTTGGTATTGTTTCTTGAGCTTTAAGGATCTTCTTTAAAAAGTCAGTGCCTGCACCAATATGATGGAGTGGTGACCCTAGGTTCTCTTCTAACAGTTGCAAAGTTTCTGATTAATTTCTAAGTCTTTGATCCACTTTGATCCTACTTTTGTGCAGGGTGAGTGACAGAGATCTAGTTTCATCTTCTACATATGGATTTCCAGTTTTCCCGGTACTTGTTGAAAAGGCTATCCTTTCTCCAATATATATTTTGGGCACGTTGGGATGTCTTTGTGTCTTCTACTCTATTCTATTGGGCTTCATGTCTGTTTTGATGCTAATACAATGCTGTGTGTTACTATAGTTCTGTCGTATAATTTTGAGATCAGGTATTGGGATGCCTCCTGCATTGCTCTTCTTGCTCAGAATTGCTAAAGCGATTCTGGGTCTCATATTCTTCCAAATGAATTTAAGGACTGTTTCTTCTAGTTCTGTGAAGAATATCATGGGTATTTTGATGTGGATACAAACCATTTTTCTACTCAAAAGCCAGAGTAATCTTTCAAAACTATCTGTAGATCACAGCATTCTCCTATACGTTTTTTTCTTCCCTTTCTCTTCCTGCAGAAATAGAGAGGCTGGACAAACAACATCCGGATGTTATTTTCTCTGCCTCACACTCTGATGCAAACCAAGTTGGGGAAAATGGTCTAAAACTACAGCACATTGTTAGAAGTAATATCCTGCTACTTTGAAAATCTGAAACATAAAAACTGTAAGAGTCAATAATAGCTCTCTTATCCAGAAGCCACATGTCTAATGAGTCCAACTCTCCAAATACTTCTGAGAAGAACTAGAGGTGGGACAGACAAGAGGAGACTCATAGATATCACAAAGCCCATATATTAAAACTCCTTCATACTTAGATGAACCTAATAAGGTCATCTATTTTTCTACATATAATCAGAGAAAATTATTTGGAGCACTGGGAACTCTTGGGGAAGCCACGTGGAGAAGATTAGAAATGAACACTAATCAACTACCAGACAGGAAAAGACATCTAGACTATGAAAAGCAGAAACAATAATATGTGAGCTTCAGCAAAAACTCCACTTGGAGAAGATCCAAAGTGTATTCACCATATTAGAGCACAATATTTCCCAAATGACCCTGAACTAGTAAGAAAATACTAGATGGTGTTCCTAATATATATAATACATTTTACTAAAAATTTCAACAAAAATGGATAGGTGCCCTTCAACAGATAATGGATAAAGAAATTGTGACATATATACACAATGGAATATTACTCAGCCTTAAAGAATGAAATTACGGCATTTGCGGGTAAATGGATAAAACTGGAGAATATCATGCTAAGCAAAATAAGCCAATCCCAAAGAACAGAAGGCCAAATGTTTTCTTTGATATGCAGATGCCAATTCACAATAAGGCAGGAGAGGTACTTTGGATTAGATAGGGGAGAATGTATGGGTGTAGGAATGATTGTAGAGTGAATCAGACATTAGTACCCTATATGCATATAATGATTACATGACCTGTGTCACTCTACATCATGTACAACCAGAAGAATGAGAAGTTATATTTCATTTATGTATGATGTGTCAAAATACATTCTACTGTCATATATAACTAATTAAAACAATTTTTTAAAAAAATAACAAAAATAAAAGTCTATGCTAAGTTTGGTAGCTATTCAAAAAAATGGCTAAAATGGTCTTACATAATGCTGCTTAAAAGGTTATAATTCCTTAGATGAAAAATTCATTCTTCCAGAACAATGGCAATAAAGTGAGCAAATATACTGATTGGCTAAGTTTACTTATTTTCTGTTCAAATTGAATAATTTCTATGGGTGGTGTGTTCAGCCTCAAGAGGGCACTCAAGGCTTCCCACCTGCAGGTAGCCAGGAGAAGGAAGGAAGTCTTCCTGAGTGGAGGAAAGTAAGGAGGTTCTGGGTCCTCACCAGAAGTTCCCTGGGTACCTGACAAGCCAAGAAGTTAAGGTTTCATGTTCACATCTGCTTTTTCCTCTGGTCCTTTTTGGGTTGCTCCTCCCTTTTCTATACACAAAGGCTGCCTACTGCTTGGAAGGACTTAGTCCTTCTTCATTCAAGAAATATTTATTGAGTACCTACTGCATACTAGGTCCTATCCTAAATGCTGAGGATACAGCAGTGAACAAGAAAGGCTGTGATAAGGGCAGTTTACACCAGCTCTGTTCAAGACCTTAGGGATCCAGGCTCTCTCTTGCTTCCTTTCATTAACAGTGTGGCGGGTCCTCAAGGTCTGAGAATGGTATGTTCATGTGTTCCAAGACAGGCTACAGTACAGGGGTTCTTAGGTGGCTTACATGTGATCTGGTTCAGTTCACCCAGTCTTACAACAATCATTTCTTTTAGTAAAGATTCTATCCTAGAAATGGGAACACTATCTGGATCATAGCTTAACTCATTTTTTTTTTTTTTAAATGGAACCCAGGGCCTTATACAGGCTAGGCAAGCACTCTACCACTAAGCTACATCCCAGCCCTTTTCATTTTTTATTTGGAGTCAGGGTCTCACTAAGTTGTCAGGATAGCCTTGAAATTACAATCGTCCTGCTTCTGCCCCCTAACAGCTTGGATTTCAGGTATGTGCCACTGCAACTATCTTAACTAGTCTTAAAACCATGGAACCTATGGAAAGCCATTCCCTAAATTCATCAACAAGTATTCACTGAGCATATATTATGTGCACTGTAATTGACACTTGAGATATATCAGTGAACAAGAGAGAGAAGGATACCTGACCTGTGCCATTACTTGATAGGAGTGCTGGGACACTCAATAAATAATGAGCCTAACTAAGTAAATTATTGAGTGCTTTAGACAATAAATAGTACTTAAAAAGAAAAGTACAAGGCAAGGGGAATCAAAGGATGCTGGGAGAATCAAGGAAGATGGATTACAATTTTAAACTATGTTCAATATATAAGTTTGTTAGCTGACATCTTTACTGTCTGTTCTTTAGAATTATTCCAACAACCACCTTCATTGTAAGTAAAGTATCTTTGGGAAAATAAGCACCAGTCAGGACTAAATTTCCAAATGTGATTGGTAAGGTTTTTGTGATCTGTGCTTCGTGACTTTATGTTATTGGTCTAGTGATTCTTTTTGGTAAACAACCAGTATGTATTTTTTTCTTTAATTATGTTCATGCTTTTATATTAAAGCAAAAAAAAAAGCAAGATATGTATCTGTGAAATGTGCCAAGTATACTTACTTATATATTTATTTTTCCTACAAAACAGAGTATAGTACAAAAAAGAAAAGAAAAGAAAGAAAAGAAAAGAAAAAGATACAGGAGACACCAGCATACTGCCAGTTCAGTTCAATTAGAGCTTTCCCTTAGACTGACCTCAAATTCATTAAGAATGTTTACACTGAATTTCTACAGGGACAGACGCCTTTGAAGAACCTTTTAAATTAAAGTACAGGTTTCTTGTAAGTGGAATTTTACCTCTCTATCATATTATAATTCCCTTATTATGACATCTATGATGTTTCCATTCAGAAATTACATAGCAGTATGTAATTAGGTAATTTGGGTAGCGACATGTACATTCATGTCTAAGGACTTCACTGAATTTGAATGTCAAAATATAATTTTCAAAAAGGTAAAAATATAATTAACATACAAGTATATAGTGAGTACATGTCAAAACTTATATTAAAGACAGCAAGATGGCAAAAAACCTGAGACATAAGGACAATTTTAAAAAAGAATGCTAGATCAAGATTCTATATTATATACAAAAACTGGTTAATATTCTCTAAGACAATAAAACATGACCTTTGAGATTATCTTTTTATCTGTCAAAAATCATTTGTGTTACATCAACTTTACAGAATCTAGATACTAATTAATAGCAAACAGTCAATAAAACAAAGATACATTATGTAGAGAATCAGATGACCCTCATGCTCAACAGTAACCTTCATCTTGTTTTATTATTATCAAGTTTTAGATAATTTTTCCTCAATGTGAATAAAACCTGATTCAGTTGTCCATAAAGATAATGAAATTTTCTCTCCCTGAAGAACTCAACAAATTAAAAAGCCAGAACAGAGGCTAGATCTTAGGTTTGATATCAAATTTATACTCTCAAAGTTCCCTTCCCATCCCTCTGTTATTAGAGTTCTCTGCCAACCATTGGCAAACATTTGGGTTCTGAAGTAGCCCTCCTTAGGCAGTAGTCTGCTTAAGGACAGAAACATGATGTGCTGTCCTCATTTTCATCACAAAAATCCACTTTTGCCACTACCTACTGAGTCCTGCAGCTGTGTTAGGTTTGTGATATTGAACCAAGTTCTATAAAGCAAAGCAGCACACGGCCAAGAAAAAATGTCCCTAAAGGTCACAAAATAAATAGATGCACAATAAAGGCTATCACGGTTCCAAAACTGGGAAGAGAAAAGAAAGGCTTAAAAGAGAAAGTACGCCAAGGAGGGGTGTGCTGAAAGACAAACAGGCTAAACCCACAGCAGAAAAACAAATCATAGTAGAAAGTAAAAAACAAATAATTGAAAAATGACTCAGTATTACAGAGGTAACTATTCATGTGTTCTTTCACCAAAAAGCTAATTAATGATGACAGTTCATTAAAAAGAAAAGCTAAAAAATAAAGAGGAACAAATGACTTCAAATTATTTATATTTGAGTTAAAAACAAGGGAAACACTGAAATATTACCAAAGGAGCCCAGCACTCTGCCAATTCTTCATGAAAAGCTTCAGAGGCTTCTCATTCCTTGAATAAAATCCACACTCCTGTGCAGGGCTTACAAGGCTCAGCATGGTCTGGCTCAGCCCCTGATATTCCCTCTTTCTCATGAAGTTCCAACAAACATGATTTTCAGACAGGTTCTGGAACACACCAAGCTTCTCCCCTTCCTAGGTCCTATGGATTTCCTGGCTCCTTTATCTAGAATGCTCCTGGGTGGCTAAAGCCTACTCATCCTTCAGGTGTCAGCTTCACTATCACTTCCTCAGACACACTTTCCCTGACCTCCCCGTCTGTTATTTTCAATCATACCAGGACAGCAGAGATCTCGCCTAGGTTGTTAACAATTATATTCCCAGAATAGTGCCTGGATTCATGAAATACATAAGATTATTGAAAGAACAGATGCAGTTAATTTGAAGAATTAGGATGGCACCAAAAGAGGCTTATTCTAAAACCCTAGAATAGTTGTGTAACTTCTAGTAGATTCTTGGAGGGCTTACTGCTTTCATGGCTGCAACAGCTTCAGGCAAGCCTCAACTCCCACAAGAGATTGCAGATTATTCTTTCTTCCAGAAACTTCTAAGTCCTGTAGTTTACAAAGACTAAAACCAGGCTCCAAAGGGGACTAGATGCCTTGGTCAGGTGAGATACAAATGTCTGCACTTGGGGCCTTCATGCCCTTGCAGATAGATCCCTTCCCTGGCGTGATGTGGTTCTCACTGTCTAAGGAGTTTCTCTTCTTCCTTCATGGCAACCAGCTCCCTGCTGCTCAGTGTTCAGGGGGAAGAGTAGAAAACTACTGAAAAGTATGAGAAGGACAGCAATGAGAACGCACACCCATTCCTTGTGGCACGACTATCACTGTACACTGCACTGAATCTTCTCAACCACCCTAGGAAGCAAGCAAACTGGAGATAGGTAGATAGGTAGATAAATAGAAAATTCCTTTTCTCCCCATTTCTCAAGTCGAACCATCTTAGTGTCCCCTGCTAGAGGAGACCAAAGCCAAGACTGAGGCCTAGGTTTGCCTACTTTCAAAAGCTATATCATTTTGGCACCTCCTGATAACCTTACAGGCTGTCTGGGGAAAGAGCAGACGAGGGGAGGTAAAAGGCTACCTGATACCACTGCCATACTCCCTGCCCTACAGGGAAACAGGAAAGAAAGCCCTGCCCCTGCCCTCTTGCTTCCCCAGCATGGCCTCCCAGTGCTTGGCCTCTGGACACCTGAGGTTCTCTCTCCCTGGAGCTACCATAGACTCCATCCAGCCTGTTGAAAACACTTCACTCCTACTTCAGGGCTGCTATAGAGTAATGGCTTCATAGATAGGAATAACATGAATTTGATATATTTCTCCATAAAATGACATTACACTGTGTTTAGGATTTTTAATACCAGTGGTTTTCTTATTTAAAAAAGAAAAAAAAATAAGTTTAATAGAGATCTGCTAATCTGAAATCCCCAAAGCCTAAAAAAAAAAAAAAAAAAAAAAAAGTTTTTTTCATAATTCATTTGGCAGCAAAACCTGACCTGACCTGAACTCCCTGGGCCTGGATTCATTTGGTGACAAAACCTGACCTGAGCTGACATAAGGCTATTTATAGTTTTTATTTATCCAACGGAGTGTGAATATTCATCAGTTTCACTGCAAATATATTAATGGGTTTGATTATAGGATCATGCTCCAGACCACACTGTCGTACTATGTAATAATTGGTAAATGCACAACATTATCCTTCTTTAAAAAAGAATTAAATTTAAAAATCTGAATTCAGCAAAATCCAGCTTCAAAGCTTTTGAATACAGATTGTAAACATGTATTTATTCAGATTTGAACCTCTCTGAGTCTTGGGTTCATCATAAATCTGAAATTAGTTTGTAGACAATATCATTTCTTTGGGAAAATATATAATTAATTTCAAACTAGTAACTTGAAAATGAACTTCAGAATATTATAAGTTCATGAGCTGGAAACTAACCAGATAAAAGTGTACAACTGAAAAAGCAATCTTCATGACAAAGGTTTTCATTCTGGAAAAAAAAAAATAAACCTGGTTCTGTTTCCTAAGCCTACAAAATCTTTGCATCTTCAAGAAGTCTTCAGCTTGGTATTCTTAGATCTGTCCATGCTGGGAACATGTTGGAATATCACAGCGTCAAAAAGGAAAACATCAATGTCTCCCTTTCAATATGAGTTTGAGGGATAATCCCACTCTTCTTATAATCATCATCTGAATACAATGAATCTGGTAGCTGATTATTTTTCTCCCTTTTTGTTTTGGTTGTCAGAAAAAAAAAAAAAAAAAGGCCAAATTTGTAGCCTAGCTCTAGCACATGTAGTTTAAAATTCTAACCCTATCCATTCCAGTCTTTTTATTTTTCTCTTAGTCTTACTTTCCTTTCACCTTAATTTCTTTATCTATTTACTCCAATTGGTGGCGTGGGAGTGTGTAAATTTCCTCAACACTTTTTGTAATAAGGTAGACTATGGATAAATAGACAAATAAGTAATTGTATACTTAATAATATACTGACATGAATCCATTTACTTTCAGTTGTAAAAACTTCAGCAATAACAGAACTCTAAATTGTTCCACTTCACAATTATAGATACTGGGCCAGAATTAAAGCCTTCTGTACCAAAATGCTCACGACCATCATTCATTACACGAAAATAATCATAAATTAGGGGAAGCAAAAGAAGGCTCCCAGTCATGTTGCAAGTTTCTTAAAATGTACACAGCCACCAAGAAACATGGCTAAGATCTGATCATCACATTCCCTGAGGGCTGAGGAGGCACCGAGTTCAGGTATGGCACACTTGCTGCTTGGACTTCCACCTCGAATCTCCAGATCATGGGTCACTTCCCAGAGCACCACTTCTGAGCACAACACTGTGAGATCCCCACTTCTTGCTCTGGGCCTCCCACTTATTGGAGTTACTGGAAGACATGGAGTTACTGAAAAAAGAGGGGAGCATCCTAGAGAGTATTCTTGAAACCCCTAAGAGCTTTCTGTTCTACCCTTGGATATGTTTGCTGATCATTCTTTTCTTTTATAATTCTGAGGCACCAGAATTTTCCTGTGTCTAACTCACACTTCAGAATAGTAGTATAGTTAACATTTCTAAAAGAAGGGCTGGGGGTGTAGCTCAATGGTAGAGAGCCCCGCTAACATGTAAAGCCCTGGATTCCATCCCCTATACCACCACCAAATTCTGAAAAGACAAAAAGAGTTTAGGTAACAAATGGTATTCACGTTTTAGAAGCAGTAAATTAGTATATGTAAGTGAGCCTGCCCTCCTTTAATATGTAAGAACTCTGCAAGACACCAAGAGGTGTTTACAGGTGCCCTACAACTAGGAAGTTTCAAGTTTATTTTAGGTATGAGTAGGTGGCAGCTAGGTCAGGGGACCAAGTTTCTTATCTAAAACTGGATTCTAGTAGAATTATATTTAAGTACATCAAAAACTCCCTAAGGCTGAAATCAGAGTACAAATAAAAACCATTCTTTTAAAAATGCAAGTGTTGTTATAACATAGAGACAGAAAGGAGAGCACATTGGTACTATAAACTGACTTCTATCTGATGCAATTTTATTATGATGCCAAAAATAAAACAAGCTTGAGAATATTTGTCAAGGTAGAAGTTTGAGTTTAAAAAACAACTACTTATGATGAATTTTTATTACAATATTAAACCTCTAAAAAATATAATATTTGGTGTTATTTGCATTTTTAATTTTACCTTGCAAAAATTTTATCATTAAAATGTTTTAAATCCCTTTAAAATGATAAATGGCGGTTACCATCACAGGAAATTTGTACCTAGAAGGGTATGATAAAAAGAATTCCAGGAAAGTATCCCCAAAATTCCCCAAAAGTTCCATCCCTGGTTATTCAAGCAAGCACTTATCTAGGTAACTGCTGTGAAGGAACTTTACAGATATAATTTAGGATACTAATCAGTCAACTAGAGAGATTAAGCTGGATCATTCAAGTGTGTTCAATGTAATCATATGAGTCTTTTAAAAGCCTTTTAAAAACAGAGTCACTTAAGTCACTAGTATTCTAAAAGCCATGTGAACTCAATAAATTTTAATGTCAGGTGTCCAGAAAGAGAAGGCATGGCAACTTGAAGCTAATTCCACATGCTATTTCTGGCTTTGATGCTGGAGGCAGGTGGCCTCCAGAAGACCCCAGCTAACAGTTAGCAAGGAAATGAGACTCCACCACCCAATCCAACACCCACCTGAGGTTAAATTTGGCCAATGAGCCTAAAAATGGATTATTTGCCAGGAAAGAGTTCAGGCCTGCTGCTACCTTGATTTTGGCTTTATGAGATCCTGAGCAGAGAACGCAGAAGAGCTGCACTGTGCCCCAACTTCTAACCCACAAAAAGAGTAAGAAAATAAGAGGGTATTGTTGAAAATCTTTAACTTTTTGACAACATGCTATGGTAGCAAATACAAAGGGTAAATCAAAAGAACTAAAAGTGAGCACCCAAGTTGTTAAACTCATTTATCTTTATTTATTTCTGCCAAATCAATTATACAGAAACCAAAAAACAAACAAACAAAAAACTATCTTAACAGACCAGGATGTGTGAAACCAAAAATTTTTTCAAATAAAAAATAGTGTCAATATGATATTTTATAGCATACTCTCAAGCATTACCTTAAAATCAGAAATCTTGCCATTGTTTCTAAGGAGTACAAAAAAAGATTCATAAAACATAAAGCAAGAATTTGGAGTCCAAATGTGAATGTAAGACCTGAGTAATCTAATTTGTCTTCAAGTATATATCACCCTCACTCAAATGTGGAAAATAATTTTAGCCTTTTATTATTTAAAGGAGAACAAGAACACAGAGATAATTCTATTTGATGTAGGAATAACATTATAATAATTAGAGTTCTCTAGCAGTGGAATGGGCTGCTTCAAATACTCAGAACTGTAAAAATGTTTCCTAGAATTTCATAGAAAAATTGACCTAAATAACCCCTACACTCTCCTCTATCTCCAAAATTCTGTGATGCCATCAACTTAATAACAGAATACTGGAGTTAACAGAGTCACTTAAGTCACTAGTATTCTAAAAGCCATGTGAACTCAATAAATTTTAACGTCAGGTATCCAGGACAATTCTCTCAGCATCATGAATTATTAGCATTACAATGTCTAAACGGAAGTAACATACTATATACTAAAACGAAACTATGTTATAAAAGCAGACTTTCATCTATAATTCTACAGGACTCGTTTTCAAAAGTGAAGTTTGGGGGGCCTCCTGGTGTGAGACGGGAGATGAGAACCGCAGGAGGGAAGAGACCTGGCCCGCCTCTGGCCCTGGTGAAAGTGACCTGGCAGACAACCTGTCACTGATCTCCAATGGCGCAAACACCTGACTCCACTAGCATGGTTTGCCCCTTCCAAACAAAAAGCCGGTTCATTGCATATGACAAGAAATTTCCCGGCAACCTGTGATTGCTGCTTTACTCAAGTGGGTTATCGACAGAAAGGCCAATTTCCCCGTGTTTTCTTTCCCAGACCCAAATGCGAGTATTTATGCAAGATCTGTGTCTCACTCAGGTTCCAGTTGGGCTGGATTTTCGGTGAGACAGGGCTGAGTTTCCCTCGTTTGGGCAGAGTGGGGACGCGCCTATCACTTATTTACCTTTCCCTTGGGCCAAAGGAGACTCATACAAACAAACAGCCCTTTCAGCGTGCAGTCCACTCCGCGCCGCGGCCAGGGCGGGCGAGAGGCTGCAGGTCCTGGGGCTGCGCCCTGGTTGCGGGGACGCGCCGCGCGCCCCGACCAACCCTCTGGATGATCTACCGCTTGCACAGCGCCACCGCACTCCCCAGTTCCTAGAGGAGGGATTCCGAGAAAAAGCAAGAGACCGGTTCCCTAGAAACATTAAATTAACACAAGGGATCTGGAAACGAAACAGCAGATGCCTGAAAGCCTTCCCCTTGACGGTTTCCTGCCTTCTCGGAAAATCTTTGCATTAAAATAGATTGGATTACCCAGCTCCGCCAGATGCAGCTCAAGACTTTCATCTGAGGCGAACTGAAAGCAGTTTGCCATCTTTAAAAAAGATTTTTCTTTCCGAGGTGGTCCAAGGGTGCCTTTGGGTGGTTGCTATCAGCAAGGACCTGAGGCTGAGTTTCTGCATTACAATAGAGAACTTTCCACAACATTGACTTGCAAATCAGATAACTGAAGTCGTGGAGAGCACAGTAAGAAAGGTGGAGTGCGGAGCTAACACGGAGTCCAGAGTCGGAGATTCCGGGCTCTGGAAAGAGCCTAGGAAAGGCACGTCCAGTCCCCTCATTTTAGTGAGAGGAAAATGTCTGTTTTATACCTAAACCTATTTACTTTGACCATAGCCACGAGAACACAACACAATAAAACTAATAGCATTTCCAGAGAGTCACAAACAGAAGCAGAAAGGCTTGTAATACTTAAATCAGTCTCTTCATGCTAAAACCGAACCAACGTCCTTCAACCCTTTCTATGCAAATGAATAAGGTACTACATAATTTGTTAATTCAAACCAAGATTTACCACACACCTTAAGAACAGTGGGCCTTAAACAGACTATATCTCATTTTCATTCTTTCATATTTAAATTATTCTGTTAGCTGAGAATAAGCTCCAAAGCTTCCTATGAGACATCAGGAGTTTACAGAAGAAAAAAAAAAAAGTTTTTACTGTAGTCGCACCTTCCTTGACATTTTAACTTCTTTTTCTCTTGATAATCTTTAAAGAGGGACCTATTTTACAGGTATCATGCTTTCTAGAAAATCAGACAATAATTTGCCATCCTGAGAGTCTTCCATGCCTATCCCAAATCTGGGCACACCAGATAGGGCAGAAGTGCCTTAGAAGATACTGTACACAAAAATAAAAGTAAATATCTTTGCCCAAGCACTAAAGCAACAAAACTCACTTTAAAGATACATAGTCTGACCAAATCATTTCATCTGAAATAAGGTAAGAATGCAACTCCAGGAGAATAGCAGCCCTAAGTATTTCTGTTTTAACAACTCACAGAGGATACACAAAATCTATCATTCCTCCCTGATGTATGAAAAAACAAAGAGCAATTTCAAAATAACTTCAGTGCTTTCTAGTTTAATGGCTGTCCTTAAGGAAATGCAAGTATGATTTCTTAAATGTTTATACGAAAGCAAAGAAAAAATGCTGCAAAAATTATTTGGCTGGCAGGCCGCAGAGAAAGCCGGAATCTTTGCAGCCTCACCAAACTAGAGAGCTCTTTTAAAACCGAAAGTCAAACAGCTTTCAACAGGTACTAAGTATTATATATAACAAAATTATTAAATGTACATACATTTTTATCACAAATAATGCTGATTTTATTTCTAACTATTTGGGAAGAACTATAGTTATACAAAAAATAACTAAACTACTGTAACAAGAATAAAAAACTTAACAGATAACATTTAAAAAGCTGGCTTTAAAAAAACGATCAGAGACTTTCAAAATGATTACGAATGATCAAGTATGACTGCTACGTTTCCTGGTTAGGTCTTGATGACAGGAACATGGCTTTCACAGAAATATACTTGTATATTCTAAGACTAGAATTTATCTTACTTTCACATATTAATCACAATAACAAACAAAAATGATCACAAACAAAAATAAATTCACTCAGATACCTTTTTTAAAAAAATGTTAAAAAAACAAGACCTTTGATAACCACAGCATTATGGAAAACTGTGAAAAATTAATATATTTAACAATCCCCATGAAAAATTATTTTGGGGGGAAAAATCTTAATATCATAGGAAATCGGAACAGTTTACAACCTCAGAATTCCTTTTATGTAGCCAGTCTAGTACCTCATTTCTGGGATTTCTTCATAACTAACTGAAATGTTTTTTAAAAAAGGAGAAATATTTATATATTGAGAAAGAAGTTATTCTGATTATCCTGTTTCACTATCTAATTTCAGCCCACAAAGTTAATACCTAGAAAGCACCCAGTCTGATTGGGGAATTTTTTTTTTCTCCTATTTTTTCAAGTCATTTCTAAACAGATAACGTTACTACTAGTTACAACTCCAAATCCATATAAACTGTCGTAAAAAAATATAGACAATCTTAAATATATTTCCTTCTATAGACTGTTGAATATTTGTCCAAATTTCCCCAACAGAGGTTTAATTTATGATTTGTTTCCTAAAATTAAAAAAAAAAAAGTTTGTATTTTATGCTATAAAAATCATTAAACATCTTCTAAAGTTAGGTGCTCCAAAATAAATTATTCAAATGTTTTGATAAAAGCCCTCTTACAATTAAAAATAGTGATTCCTAGTGAAGAAGAAAATAGAAGGCATATTCACAACAGACTAAAAGCAGAGTTGTACTCAGTAGCCCCCACAATGATTAGTAATATTCTCCCTATAAAATACTGGGATTTGTGTTAATTAAAAAATATAGACTAGGTTTTTTTCCTTAATAAATGAAAAATATTTTTTTTTCTATTTTTAAGAAAGAATGACTACCTTAAAAATAGAAGACTACCCCCAGGCTCTTTCCTTTTCCCATTTCAAGGCGGTCAGTTTTACTTTTATTTATCTTTCTGAAGTCTTAAAATCCAGTGACATTGTCTCAGCTCTGAGAACCTACACAATAGAAACCACCAATGCCAGGAGACAGCTTTGATTCTTGTATTATATTTTTTTAGAACGATTTATATATTTAATCTTAATAGATTAAAAAAAAAGAAGAAGAAATCCTCCAGTTTCAATATAAGTTAGAGAATGCAAATCTCAGTAGTTTAGGCAAATTTAGTCCATTGGATCAGCTTACCCTACAAACAGAATAATTTAATAAAACCTAAATAATACATTATATTAGCTTTTTAATATTATGCTTTTTCTACATATCCTGTTTAGATGAACAGGTACCAACTTTAAATCTTCATTGAAAATAAACAAGATATACACTTTTTAAAAGAAGAGATTACGTTGATCACTGCTCAGAGTCACCTCTCATCATCTGGGCGGAGGACAGAGATACAGTCAGCATGGTTCTTCTCCTCGGTGGCAGCTGCCCATCCCATGGCACTACACTTCCTCCTAGGCCTTCACCACTGCCAAGGTCAGTCAGAATAGTTCAGTGCAAGTGTCTTCACTACACAGGTCTTCCTTGTGTAGTCTGCTGTGAGAAGAATGAGGATGCAGAGGGGGGTATAAATGTATGTATGTATGTGTGTACGTATGTGTATGTGTGTGTGTGTGTGTGTGTGTGTGTGTGTGTGTGTGGTGTGTGTTCTCTTTTCCCAAACTCACCGTTAACATTTCAAAGTCACACTTTAAGGAAAATTTAGAATGATGAAGAAAGAAACTACCAGTAACCTAAATGATGATTTCCCCTAAAGATACATTTTTAAGGCTGATAAGATGACCCTCTCAACTAATTTAAAAACAACAACAACAAAAGGCCCTCTCCCTTCATTCTTGCCTCCCTGCCCATCTCATCCTTCTTTCTTTTTCTTAAAGCCAGACTCTTAAACTTACTAATAATTTTTATTCATTTGAATCTGGTCCCTGTTATCTTTTTGTGATTCGTCTGCAAAGAAGTACAGTTTCTGCTGTTCATGAAGATAAAACAGCAGACTGGCATTTTATGCACAAAAAAGAATCAGCCCAGGCTAGGATGACATAAGTTTTAGTTTGGGCTGGTTTGGGGGGGCAGGGACAGCAGCAGGGTGAGGCAGGTGCTGAGCATGTTTCTCAAGAGTGGGGATTTCTGCCTCCTGTGTTGTCCCAGTTCTCTCCGGGGCCCACTTGCCCACTCTGTGGGTACACTTCACAACAGGGTGGGCCGGCTCTCTTCTCTAGGAAGCCGGAGGTTGGCAACAGCATCTCATGGAAGAATTCCACAGAAGGTTAAATTAGGATGAGATTGTCAACAGGCTTCTGAAGGCAGAGTTCCAGGCATGCCTGAGGCCACAGGGCCTCCTTCAGGTCCTCAGTCCCCACAGTCTGACGCTTTGGGCCCCTCCTCTCTCCTCCAGCTTCCCACCCCATTCTTCAGCCAGCCCTTTTTCCTCTAACCCTGCAAAATAAATGAGCGGCGCTGTTGTTTTGCTCCAACTAACAAAACAGCTAAGAAGCAGCAGAAGAACATGACTGCCCTTTTCAAAACAGGCCACGTGGTCAGCCTAGTTAAATGCAGCTCTTACAGTAAAAATGAACAGAGAGGGAGCTGTTAGGGAAACTCCCGCTTGCCTTCAGAATACCCCCAAGCCTTCCCCTCAGCCACCTAAATATTCAAATGGGTTTATATGACCAGCGATGAGCTATATTTTCTTACCCCAAAATTTTACCTCAGTCCAAATTGCTAGTGTGTCAGGTTCAGCTGCCTAAATTCCCTAAACAACATTCCTGGTTCCATAAAAAGCATGCAACTGCAAGCACAGCAGTCCTGCTCCAGTTCTTAGAACTATAAACTGACTACCAGTTCCCTGGCCTGTGAAGGCAGTGGAACAGGCAGCATGGATGATTTAAAGGTAGACAATACTCACGGTTCCATTTCACTCTCAGGCAGCCAGGGTGGAAGAGATCAAAACACCTTCATTTTTCTTCTGACTACTACACTGATTCCCTGGGAACTACCCCTGCTCCAAAGGAAAACACCCGTCTAATGGAGAAAGAGTGATACGGAATTTGCAGTGCTTTTCATGATGGCATTTATTTCACTAAGAACCTCAGAGTTGCATGCACCAGACTGCCGCAGTTAGGTGACTTGGAAACTGTACCTACTGAGTGCAGATTAGTAAGTGCAAAGTTTGAGTTCTTCTAAATTAAGTACTATAATCTCAGTGTGTATAATAATCACTGGCTTTTATCTGCCATATGAAGTATATACCTCTACCTCTAACAAAAGTACCACCCAAACGATATCCAAAAGTATTTTTTATTTTTGAGACTGCAGAGAAAAGAGATTTCACAGCCTGCCATGGCACTGCAGATTTCACCCTTAACAATATGATGGTATCTCTATACTTGGAGATTCTTGTACAAGCTCTGCTGATCCATGTTGCTCTGTCTTTCTGTGTACTAATCCCCTCCAACCTTGTTCACATAGCAAATTCTGCTTTATTCTTCAATAACTATGCCACCTCCCTCCACTGCCTCAGATCCAAGTAGTCATCACTGCCTCCTCTGTCCCTTGTACATAGACCTATGCTGCCCCTACCAGACAATACCATATTTGTTTATGTGTCTGTCGCCTCGACTGAACTCATAATTCCTTGAGGACCTAATTATTGTTGTATCCCCAGTGCCTTCCATATTTTGCACAATATAATAAGTTCTATAAAAGAACTCAACTGTTGTGGTTGTAAAATGATTTCTAGTTTTTAACCATAATAAGCCTGGTACAGAGTATACATAGATCATGATGGGTGATCCTAAGTCTCTCATGTTGTTGTCTAAAACCAATGGCTCTCCCAACAAGTCCACCAATGGCTCACAGAAGAAAGAAAAACTAGTCATACTTCCCGATCTCTGTATCACAATTAGATCATGGGTAGGAGGTGGTGACTGGAGAATAAATGGCCTACCCATAGTCACATCCTAAAAGAAATCAGCATGGACTGAAGGAACATAGTGAGTCTATCAACATTTAACATACCCCCACATAACTATTCAAATTGGCATGGGTGGAAAGAGAAGAGAGAAACTGCTGAAAAGAACAGAATAAAAGAAATAACTGGAGGAAGAGATATTTATAAGTGTTATTTATAAGGTGATATTTGTAAGTAAGATGGGTAAAACAAATAATGGAGGTTAAAACAAAGTCTTTGAACCTAAAAGCTTCAAACATCAATTAGGTCCCACTTTTCCAGTAACAGACTGACTGTAGACAAGAAGAATAAGAACATTAAACTCAAACTACTAAATAAGAACACTCAAACTACTAAATGGTAGAGCCTGGCTGAATTTTAACCCTAGTTTGTCTGAATCCAAAATGTACCCTCTTAACCTTACACAAGAGTCCCACTATTCAAACACTATCAGTATAACTTGTAGGCCTTCAAAAGCGAATGTCAAGACAGAAGGACAGGGTCAACAAACCATTTTAAAGATAATTTGAAATAACTGCGGCATTAAGACTGTCTCTAAAGAGCCCATTACTAACCATTTTCTCAAAGATTGTCACCTTGTTCTGTTCCCCCAAATGGCCTTTAGAACGATCTAAAACCAGCATTTTTGCTACATGTGTTTCCCTTTTTTATTTGGTAAGCAATTTAGAAATCTATTTCTAAAACTACTAGTTCAATCAAATGGAACTCCTCTCTATTCAAATCTTCAGAGACACTCTCAAAATGCACGGTATTAATTAGTCCATAATTCTTATCATTAAACAATGTCCTCTGAGTAGCCAGGATGATATTCAAAGTCACTGTGCAAATTGGTCACATGCCAAATAAAATACTGGCTGTCATTGTTTCATAATCAATTTCATAGGTTCTATCAAGTCTTTTGAGATATTCCCAATATGACTGTCTCCCTATTAGAAAAAAATGCTTCTCTAAAGCAAAAGATTCCTCAGGGAATCAGTTATATTTGTTAAGACAACTTTTACATTATTCATTTGCAATAAAGAAGGTCTCCAATAAGAGACCTGCCCTTGTTGATCTACTGATTGGGAAAACGAACAGGACTTCCTTATATCTATTGAGAGCTTCTCTCAGGTACCTTTTACACTAACTAGACTTGTACAGCAAATAGCTGGCAAACTACTAAGTTAAACATAATGATGAAAAAGGTACCCATTAATTCTTGGAAAAACATGCAGGAAATAAAGTGAATATGTGAGTGCATGCCTGTGTCAACCATTCTCAAAGAATGAAACAAAAGCATTCTTTGCTTATCTAGCAGAACCTAAAGGGTTCCTCACAAAAGCAAAGTAAATATGCAGACTTGAATGGCATCCCCAAATTGTGTGTTTATCCTCAAGTTGGGATGTTCCATGGGTATGAAAAATTACAAAAAGTTTTTTCAACTATAGTATACACATATTGTATATGCACACAATGAAAATACATCAATAGATATTGCAGGAAAAAAAAGAAGAAAATGTATTTCTTCTACACCCACTGTTAACACTGTTGCACAGCGTCCCCAGATTTTGTTTCCTGGTGTATGAGCCTACATGAGTTTTTCAAATATACAGCCATGTCATATATACTGTTTGGCAAGCTGCTTTGTTTTCTGTTCAGTTGTAACTGAGGAACAATATATTTAAAAACTAATAATAAATATAACTCTACGTCTTCAATTCTACCACAACCGATTTTACCAATTTTTCATTGATGGACAAGTTTCTTTTGGTCTTTGCTTTTACAATACAGGAATGAACATCCTTTTACATACAAGTATTTGTCAAACTAATCCCTTCAAATTCTTAGAAATACACTATGTCAGAGGATCTCACTTTTGACACATATTGTCAAAGAGCCTTCCAGAAAGACCATTCCAACTAACACTTCCACCAGCAGTATGTGAGAGTGCAGGCTTCACCGCCCCTAGTTATGAGTACTCTTTTTAAGTCACTGCCAATTTGTTGCTAATCAGATAGGTAAAACAAAATGGTAAGTTCTGATTGCATCCACTCCATTTTCTCTTCCTAAGTATAAAGATCTGGAGAGACAGTAAGCAAGAGCTTTGGAGGAGGATAATCCTCGGTTACAACAGTCCTGCTAAATGTGTGATCTAGTACAAGCTGCTTTAACTCCCTAAACCGGACTGTCCTCATGGCAAACTGTAAATAACTGCACCTGGCTCAGTGTTTTCTTAAGTATTAAATGTAAAACCCTTAGCCCAGTGCCTGGCCAACTGAGTAAATGGTAACTGCTAGTAAATGGCGGTTGTCATGATAGTAATGGAGTACTGCCAACCATCTGTGTTGCTTCTCTTGCTAACTGCCTTTTGCTACACTTGGTAAATAAAAAAAATATGAACAGAATTCATATTTTGTTTATTTACCTGTATGAGCTCTTTAAAAATTATGGGCAATAACCCTTTGGCTGCAATGTATGTGTGACCAACATTTTTTCCTCATTGAAATTAATTCTTCACCTTAATTATGGTGTTTTCTATTATAGAAAAGTTAATTTTTACATAGCTAAATCGAACCTATCTCTTTTTTAAAACTCCTTTGGTTTCTGCTAATGGTTTCATGTTTACAAAGATTTACAAAGTTGATAATTTTGTAGTTTGTTATTATAATTCACTTTGGAAACAAAACTTGATTTGAGCTAACGTGAGACTATTTCTGGTCTTTATCCCACTGAGTGTCACCGTTCATGGTTTTGCTGTGGAAGCACATATGAAACTTATTATGAGATACTGCTAAATACTCTTAAGTTGGAAACTTGGCTGATCCTGATATCTCATAAGGGACTGTAGATCTGTCCTAGGTTGTCACATATTCAAGTATGCTGCTAGACTTCCTGTTATACCTAGCCCATTCTATTTTCTCTTTATTCTATAATATGATAAATTACATTGACTTTCAAATGCCAAACCAATCTTATGTTTTGGGGTAAACTTTATTATGGTTTGGATGTGAGGTGTCCCCCAAAGCTCACGTGTGAGACAGTGCAAGAAGGTTGTGAGGAAAAATTATTGGATTGTAAGAGTCTCAACCCAATCAGTGATTTAATCCCCTGATCGGGATTAACGGAGTGGTAACTGAAGTGATGGGGTGTGGCTGGAGGAGGTGGGAATTGGTGTGTGGCTTTGGGTATATATTTGTATCTGGTGAATGGAGTCTCTCTCTCTCTCTCTCTCTCTCTCTCTCTCTCTCTCTCTCTCTCTCTCTCCCCTGCCCCCTGCCTCCCTCCCCCACCCCCGTTCTGATCATAATGTGAGTTGCTTCCCTCCACCACACTCTTCCACCATGATGTTTAGCCTCACCTCAAGCCCTGAGGAATGGAGCTGGCCTTTTACGGACTAAGACCTCTAAAACCACGAGCCCTCAAATAAACCTTTCCTCCTCTACTGTTGTTCTGGTTGAGTCTTTTAGTCACAGCAACAAACAAGCTGATGAAAACAACCCCATTTGGTATCGATATATTATCAATTTTCTATTTTGCTGGATTCTGCTTGCTAATATTCTAATAAGGTTATACCTATGTTCATGAAGTCTGTAATTTTTCTTTCAGTGTCTGACAAGTTTTGGTCTCCAGATCATACTGGCTTCCAATTTCTTACTTTGTTTAACCATTCGTTATTCTTTTCTATATTTTCTAATGTTTTAATATTTGACGAGATAAAATTGTCCATTTTTCATTCTTCACAAATCTCTAAAGCAATATTTTAGAAGCATTTCATCAAATTCTATAGAATACTAATTACATTGCAATTTATGTTGGAATTGCATTAAATTTTAGAATAAAAGGGACAAAAGAGAGGTTGACATATTTACTATATTGACTCTTAACTAATCAACACAGTATGTTTATTGATTCAAATATCCTTTTATGAACCTCAATTAGGTCCTGCTCAATTCTTATTAATTTTATTCCTACATATTTTATAAAGACCCTTATCTTTCAACTATATCCATGTCTGTGCTACCATATTCTGTTAGTTCTGTTAATTAATGATAGATATCTGATATAGTATAATTTTTCCTAGGAACAGGAACAGGGCTGTGTGGAAGGAAGGAGCTGATATTACTATTTCCTTTATTCAACAAATATTTGTGAAGCACATAATGTATTCTAGGCAGTGAACATTCAAAGACAAGTATTCTTGTCTTCAAGAGTTCACAGTCCAGAGGGGAGGTAAACAAGGAAACATACAAGTAGAATATAATAACATATGTTTTGTGTTAAAGAAACACACAAGAGAATACCACAAGGAGTACAGACTATTGTCAGAGAAAACTTCCTAAAGAGCTGTAGGTCTCAGTTTCCCCCTTCAACATGCTTGATGATGCATGCAGGCACCTCCAGATTCTGCATAGAGTCTTTCAGACCTGGAAAATGCCATTAATACAAAGCTGAGTGCACTCCATCTTCCATGTCTGAGTGTGGCAGCAAATCCATCTGGCTTGCTGGCCTCTCCTCCTGTCTCAGCTATCTTGGCTTGCCTGTCACTAAGTTGGGAACTAGGCACTGTGAATCTAGAAGCCACCATTCCCATCCCCTCATCTGCTCGAATAACCTCAGAAGAGGGGCTGTTAGTGCCAAGTGGGATCTTTGCAACTTCAGTTGCTAATTATTCTGGCTCTAGACTCTTTAAAGCTCATCAAATGCTACCACTTATTTTTATACAGGGACATTATGTACCAGGAAGAAATGATTCCATTTCAAGTTGAAAATGATAATAAAGCAAATGATTGTGGAGCTGCTATGTGTCTCCTGGGTAGTGACAGGTTGTGGTACCCAAATAAACAGGCCTAGCAAAGCTCAGAGACTCACACCTTGGATAAACTACTTATTCCTCATCAGCTCTATATTAACTGTGTAATCATCCTTCAACTAAAGGGCCCTTGGCAGAGTGATGACAGGAAGCCATGCATGGAGGAAGAGAGCAAGGATACGCAGTCACTTGTGTTATTACTGAAGAGACCCCAGGGATCTGTTCAGTTATTCAGAAGCACATCTGGAAAGAATTCACCTGTCTTGAACCCTGCTTGCTCAACCACAAAATGTTCAATCAGGGTGATCTTTTCAATTGCAGAGGCTGAAAGTTTTCCCACCTGAGAATCATAAATAAGGCAAATTGCATAATAGGATAATAAGAGTTGTTGCTGAAAAATACAATCTCAAAATAAAAGGTCCTTTCAAAATCTGAGTATAGTTGGTAATTATCCAGGAATGGAATATAAAAAAGAGCAATTCCAAGGTTCCTCTTCTTCATGTTATCATGAAACTGAGATGGCCAAATGCTAAAGATGATACTTCCCTGTTTTTGATGACAGCTCTATTCCTTTCCATTAACTTTTGTGCTATAGTAGACCATCTTCTTTATCAGTCTAATCTCAAATTCTACAATGCACAAATTGCCACTTGTTCTTTTCTGCCACTAGAACCAGAATTCTACCTTTTAAAATTTATAGCAAAAAAAAAAAAAAAAAATGAGAAGAAAATAACAAATTTTGGCTCCTTATACTTCATGGCCAAAGTATATATTTATAAATCTAATTAAGGTTTTTCATATTAGAGAAGTACTCCTCCAACAAGAAAGTTCTAGTAAACCTTGGTTTTCAAATATAAAAAGCAAGACCTGAAAAAGATCAAACATATAGTTAAATGTAAAAATACATTTATTAACCCAAATTAATAATACATGATCTCAAATAGGCCTAACAAAGTTCAGAAAGTCACTTAATAACAATTTACTTCTTTACCAATTCATGAACATTAACCACATAAACAATTAGAGTGGCAGACTTTGCAAACATTTCAGGTTCATCAGTAGGAGAATCATGGGTCTTGAAGTGAGTCCTAGGGTTTTTTGGTTTGGGTGTTTTTTGTTTTGTACCAGGGATTGAACCCAGGGGCAATTAGCCACTGAGCCACATCCTCAGTTCTTTTTATTTTTTATTTTGAAACAGGGTCTCACTAAGTTGATTACAGCCTCGCTAAGTTGCTAAGGCTGGCTTCAAACCCGTGATCCTCCTGCCTCAGCCTCCCTGGGCCACTGGAATTATAGGCATGCACCACAATGCCCCGAAGAGCCCTCAGTTTGAATAACAGCCCCATGATGTGCTAATTTTGAGAACCGGGATAAAGTTTATCTCTCTAAGCTTCCCCATCTGTAAAATGGGAAAATACCTATCTTACGGAGAGAGGCTTTTGAAGATTAATAGAAAATAGGTGTGAGTGTGTGTGTGTGTAATAGTGGAAGGGACAGGGAGGCACTCCACAATCAGCTAGCTTCCTATTCAAATTCTCTTCATAGTAAAAGGTCAAAATAAATGTCTCCATCTTCTCATCTCACAATGGACCCTTAAACCACTGTTTAATATATCAAGTTATTTCTATTTTCAACACACCAATTTTACATTACAATACTTCATAAGTCAATTTCTCCTCTGCAACAAAATCTGAATATCTTATATATTTCCAACTTTTTATATCCATGCTCTTACAAATCCTATTACACCAGCAGCAGTAGCAGCATTTCTCAAAATAGTTTACGAGGGATTTGGGTGGGAGGAGAGGGGCAAGACTGTATGAGGTGGAGACCTTGAGTCTTTAAAGATAATAGTGGTGTCTGGTTTGATTTCTGTTTTTTAAATTCATTAGTATTTTTTTCCCCTTCAAAACAAAACAGTTTAAGAATATGTAACTATAAATCAAAGGAGTATGTGCAGCACATGGTGACAACTGGTACTCAGAAACTGAGCTGAATGCTGCTGCTGATCACAGTGGTTTAAAATTCTTTTATTCTTAAACATTTTCCCACTGATACTTAAGTGGAATACTGGTTTCAAAAGAAAAGCACAAGCCAGACAATGGTAGCTACTTGGGAGCCTGAGAGAGAAAGATTGCAAGCTTGAGCCCAACCTGGGCAACACAGTAACAAGGGAGGGAAGGAGAGAGAGCACAGGGCACTGAGAGTGAAGTACAGTCAACACAGAGGTGAGCCGAAAGACAAGGCTTCCAGGGCTGGATTGTGGCTCAGTGGCAGAGCGCCTGCCTCACATGTGTGAGGCACTGGGTTCATTCCTCAGTATGTGTCCATCTACAACTAAAAACTTTTTATAAACAAAGCTTCCTTACAGACACCTGTCACATTTAATCTGCTCAAAATTCCTTTGTAACAAAATGTCTAATACTATCTTCAAAAGATTCAAGATAATATTATAGCCAATGTGCCTTATCACTTAGTAGGAATAAAAATAATCTACATTAGGGGCTAGGTAGTAGCTCAGTGGCAAAGCACTTGCCTAGCATGTGTGAGGCATTGGGTTCGATTCTCAGCACCACATACAAATACATAAAACAAAGGTCCATCAACAACTAAAAATTTTTTTAAATAATAATAATCTACATTACGTTGTTTGCATAACAGGAATTTCAAATAGTATCCTGAAATAAAAATACCACCATTTTATTTATTTATTTATTTATTTTAAAGAGAGTGAGAGAGGAGAGAGAGAGAATTTTAATATTTATTTTTTAGTTATCGGCGGATACAACATCTTTGTTTGTATGTGGTGCTGAGGATCGAACCCGGGCCGCACACATGCCAGGCGAGCGTGCTACCGCTTGAGCCACATCCCCAGCCCGACCACCATTTTATTTTTTCAAAGGCAAAATGTGGAAGATCAAGAGACTTTTGATTTCTGATTCTACAGGTAAGCAAGGAGCTTGCCTACCGGCTGCCACTGTTCAAACCAGTAAAAACTGAACAAAGTGAAAAATCAACAATTTTTCTTAGATCTGTAAGAGAAATGAGATCACAGAGCAACCACTGCCCCCCAAACTGGAGAAAGACAGGTAGTCACAGAGAAATAACACACTACAACAGAAACCTTAGAAAAGTCCCCTTGAGACTCCAGCATCTTGGAGGCAAGGACGCACCATGCTGAAATATGCCATACAATTGAGTTCTTCTTAAAAAGGCCTGTACTCAGCAGAAACTAGTTAACCAGAGCCTGACCTGCAGGAGGTTTTTCAGAGCATAAATGACCTGTGGGAAGGGAAACACCCAATTCCAGCCCAACTCAGCCACCTCTCCCCCCTAATCAAAGGAGTATGTGCAGCATATGGTGACAACTAGTATACAGAAACTGCAAAAACTAAGGAATACTTGTGAAATCCCCAGAACAAAGACACAGGCTCACTAAAAGACTAAGACATAATCACAGGACTACAGAATGCTCCCCTCCTCCCATACACCTTATCACTACATTAATACTAGAGTCATATTCACGGAAATTCCCTTACCCAATATTCATGTCCAATTATGAAGAAAAAATTAAAATCAGACAGGGAATTTAAAACAACTATAATTAAACCCACATTGTCCCATCATCCAAGATATGGACTATGTATAAATATATATATAATATATAACATAATAAGATTGTAATATAATTATGATATTAATATAACTATATATAAGCTCTAGAATATGATCTCCAAACTATTTTAATGAACCTGTATCAATTTCATTGGAATAGTCACAGAATTGAAACATTGGGACTTAACAGATTAATAGGCTAAGGACTCTAATGTATAGTCAACACATAAGCACAGATGGGTCCTATAATCAAAGAAATTGAAATTCTAAGGTGGAGGAGGACTGAAAAAAGGAAGTGCTAAAGTTTAAAAATACTGTAACATAAATGAAGAATGCCTTTTTTGCATTATTAGTAGACTGGATACAGCAGAGGAAAGAATATATAAGCTTAAGAATATACCAGTAGAAACTGTTATGGTCTTTTTAAAATTTATTTGTTTTAATTAGTTACACATGACAGTACAATGATTTTGACATAGCATACATTTGAATCAGATGGGATATAATTCTGTTATGGTTTGGATGTGAAGTGTCCCCCAAAAGCTCATGTATGAGACAATGCAGGAAAGTTCAGAGAAGAAATGATTGGGTTGTTACAGCCTTAACCCAATCAGTGGATCAATCCCCTAATTGGATTAACTGAATGGTGACTGGAGGAGGTGGGGCATTGGGGGTGTAGCTTTGGGATATATATTTGTATCTGAGTGGAGTCTCTCTCTGCTTCCTGATCATCATGTAAGCCACTTCCTTCTACCACACTCTTCCACCATGATGTTCAGCCTCATCTTGAGCCCTGAGGAATGGGGCTTGCTGTGTGTGGATTAAAACCTCTGAAACCATGAACTCCTAAATAAATTTTTTCTTCTAAAATTGTTCTGGTCAAATCTTTTAGTCACAGCAGCAAAAAAGCTGATTAAAATAGAAACCAACAAAACTGAAAAACACAGAAAAAAAAAAAAAGACTTAAAAATGAATATCCAAGAACTGTGGGACAATTTTTAAAAATGTGACACACATATAAGGGAAATACTAAATGGAAAAAAAAAAAAAGAGAAAGGAAAAGAAGAAATACCTGAAACAATACTGATTCATAATGTCCCAAAACTAATGTCTTAGAATTCTCTAAGATTCAGGAAGCTTAGAGAACACCAACAGCCTAAATGCCAAGACACACACACACACACACACACACACACACACACACACGGAAAAAAACTCATTACACCTAGGCATGCTATTCTCAAATCACAGATAGAGAAACCAGAAGGAATGAAACCAAATCAGCTATTGAGAAGCAAAGACAAAAATAGCACCTGATTTCTCAGACATCATGTAAATAAGAGGAGAGTAGAGAGAGAGAGAAGTTCTTAGGAAGAAAACAAAAACACCAACCTGGAATTCTGAAACCTTATGAAATCATCCATCAAAGTTGAGGAAGAAATAAAAATTTTTCTCAAGAAAAAATTGCTGCCAGTAGACCAGCCTTGCAAGAAATACTAAAGGAAGTTTTAGAGGCAAAGAAAATAATATGGGTCAGAAATTAAGATCTACATAAAAAAGAAAAAATAAGTGGATGTGGCCAGCTGGCTGGACTGGTGAGATGAGCTGGGTTCAAAGGAGCTGGCTCTCTCAATAACTAAGAAAATGGCAAAAAAAAAAAAAAAAAAAAACACGCAGCACACGACCATGAGTTTCTAAGAATGAGGGCAGTACGGCTCAGTGACCCCAAGGGTCAGCTCTATGCTGGGCAGCGCTGGAAAGAGCAAGAGAGTGAGCACACCTGAAACCCCCCTATTTATTGGGGAGAAGACATTCGATAGACTATTCCACCCAAATAAGGCAAGGGCTAGGGTTTCAAAGGGTGAAGTCTTGCTTGGTGATGTCTTGTAGTCAGCAGATTGACGGTCACCTTGGCAAGTCACACCCATCTCAGGTGCTGTGTGGGATCACAGGTAGAGTGAAAGGAAGGGCACTTTTGCGTCCCACAACCCAATCAGCGTGCAAAGCCAGACCAGTCCCCTCATACGCTCAAATGTGCATAGCTCATACACACAGACCATAGGTGGCTCATGACAAGCGAAGGTAGAATAAAAATTATTTTATGTATTCTTAATTGACCTAACAGATGAAGATTTGTTCATAATAATAGCAAAAAATTGCAGGGTTGGGGCTCAGTGGCAGAGTGCTCATCCAGCACAAGGGAGGCACTGGGTTCAATCCTTAGCACCACATAAAAAATAAATAATAAAGGCATTCTGTTTATCTACAACTACAAAAAAAATTTAAATGTATTTGATTTCGTATGATTATTTATAAATTATTATATGTGCTTATGTATAAGTGAAATAAATGACACAATAATACAAGGGACAGGAGAAAGGATTTAGGAAGGTTTTGTTATTACAAGGTACTTGCACCACCTACAAAGCAGTTAGTATATAGTTGTTGTAAATATATCCTGCAAACTCTAGAGAAATCACTAAAAGAAATTAAAAGGAAAAAAGTATAATTGATAATGCTAAGAAAACAAAGAAAAAGAAAACCATAAAATGATTAAACATTAAACCACAAAAGGCAGAAAAAGTGTGGAAGATACAGACAGAAACAACAACCAAAAAAAACCCCAAAGACAATAAATAAAGCATAGTAACAAATATGGCAGATATTAATCTAATTATATAAAAAATCACCTGCAATATCAATGGTCTAACTATACCAATTATAAGAAAGAGATTTCCAAGTGGGTAAAAAACTCAAAGCCAAGAAACTCACTTTAGATATAAAAACATATATAGATGAAAATGGATGAAGAAAGATATGCCATGCTAACATTAATCAAAAGAAAGTAGGAATAGCTACAGTAATTTCAGACAGAGCACACTACAAAGCAAGCACAGTTATCAGGGATAAAGAAGGTCATTACATAATGATAAAAAGGTCAATACTGCAAGATGATATAACAATCCTTAATGTACATGTGCCTAAAACGTATCAAACAGGGCTGGGGTTGTAGCTCAGTGGTAGAGTGCTTGCCTAGCATGTGTGACACAATAGGTTTGATTTGATTCTCAATACCACATATAAATAAATAAAATAAAGGTCCATTGACAACTAAGTATATGTGTGTGTATGTGTGTGTGTGTGTGTGTGTGTGTGTGTGTGTCTATATATTTCAAAAAAAATCAGACAAAAACTAATAGAACCACAGACAGAAAAGCGGTAAGGGTATAAATGAACTAAACATACCACCAATCAATTAGATATAATTGGCATGTACATACTAGTTCATCAAACAACAGCAGATTATGCATTCTTTTCAAATTCACATGAGATATTCTCCAAGCTCAACCACATTTGGGGCCATAAACACATGCTAATAAATTTGAAAGAATAGGAATCATACAAAGTCTGCAGTGAGACCACAGTAGAATTAACCTAGTAACTGGTAACAGAAAGATACAATAGCTGAAAAATCCCCAAATACTTGGAGATTAAGGAACACACTTCTAAATAACACATAAGCCAAGGAAGAACTTACAAGAGAAATTTTTAAATATTTTGAACTAAATAAAAATGGAAAACAACAAAATTTGTGGGATGAAGTAAAAGTAGTGCTTATGGGGAAATGTAAAGCATTGTATTCCCATATTAGAAAAGAAGAAAGATCTAAGATAAACAACATAAAGGTTCAACTATGGAAATTAGAAAATGGAAAGCAAATTAAATCAAAGTAAGCAAAGGAAAAGAAATAATAAAAATTAGAGCAGAAATCAATAAAACTGAAAACAGGAAATTAACAGAGCAAATCAACAAAATCAAAAAGTTGTTCTTTGAAAAGATCCATAAACTTAATAATCCTCTAGCTAGGCAAACTAAGAATAAAGGAGAGAGATCACAAATTACTAAGAGCAGAAATGAAGAAGGGGGTATCACTAAAGATCTGATAAGGATAAAAAGGAAATATTATAAGCAATTCTATACCAACAAATTTGAGAAACTATACGAAATGAACCAATTCACTGAAAGGTACAATCTGCCAAAACTCACACACACAAAAAAAAACAGACAATCTGGATAGGCCTGTATGTATTAAAGAAATTGAGTCAATATTTAATAACTTCTCATATATTAATATAAAATAACATACTAATAATGAAAACATCAAGCTGAGATTGGTTATATGGTGAATTCTACCAAAAACTTAAGGAAGAAATTATATCAATTTTATACATCTCTATCAAAAAATAGAAGCAGTGGGAATACTTCCTAACTTATTCTATAAGGTCAGTGTCACCCTTAAACCAAAACCAGAAAAAGACCATTACAAGAAAAGAAAACTGTAGACCAATTTCTCTTATGAACATAGATATAAAAATTCTCAATAAAATATTAACAAATCAAATTCAACAATGTATAAAAAAATTATAGCCCAAAACTGAGTGAAATTTACGCAGGGCTAGTACAATATATGAAATCAATTAATGTGATTCGTCACATTAACAGGCTAAATAAAAATCACACAATCATATCACTAGGTGCAAAAAAAGCATTCGATAAAATCCAATACCCACTCATCATAAAACTAGCAGCAACTAGGAAGAGGAGGGAGCTAGCTTCCTCAACCTAATGAAGATCATCTACCAAACTCCTACAGCTAATATAATACCTAATAGTAATAAACCTGCCCATAAGATAGAAATGAGGCAAGGATGTCCCCTCTAACTACTGCTTTTCTACATTGTTCTGGAGCCCCCAGCTGATGCAAAGAAAAAGGTGTACACAGACGGGGAAAAAGAAAAAGATGCACACAGACTGGGAAAAAGAAATAAAACTGTCTTTGTTTGCAGATGACATGAATATCTACTAAGAAAATCGAAAAGAATCAACAAAAACTCCAAGAACCAACAGGCAATTATAACACAATTCAGGATAAAATGTTAATATACAAAAGGCAATTACTTTCCTAGATACCAGAATAAACAAGTGAATTTGAAGTTTTAAAAAATCACCATTTACATTAGCACTTCTCCAAAATGTAATAGTTTAGTATAAATCTAACAAAATATGTATATGATAAATGTGAGGAAAATGTCAAAAAAAAATGTGATGAAAGAAACCAAAGTAGTACTGAAGAAATGGAGAGAGAGTTCATGTTTATGGACTCAATGCTGTCAAGGAGGCAGCTATTCCCAACTTGATCTATAGATTCAGTGCAGTTCCAATCAAAATCTCAGTTATTTTGTAGACGTTGATAAAATGATTCTAAAGTTTATGTAGAAAGGAAAAAACCCAGAACAGATAACTCAATGTTAAAGAGGGACAAAATTAGAGAACTGACATTATTCAACTTTAAGACACTACACAGCTACAGTCATCAAGATAATATGGTGTTAGCAAATAAACAGAAGAACAGGTCAATGGATTAGAGTAGAGAGCCCAGAAATAGACCCAAGTAAATACAGTTAACTGACCTTTCACAGTGAAAGCAAAGGCAACACAATGGAGCCAATAGCCCTTTCAACAAATGGTGCTGAAACAACTGGACATATATGAAAAAATAAAACCTAAATATAGATCATTTGCTCTTCACAAAACTTAATATGTGAATGTACTAAAATATGTAACAATAAACCCCATCAGTATGTACAACTGAAATGCACCAATAAAAAAGTGGGAAAAAATTAACATGAAACAGACCATAAACTTAAACGTAAAAACTATAAAACTCCCAAAAGAAAACACAGCAAAGGGCTGGAGGATGGCACAAAGGTAGAGTATTTACCTAGCATATAAAAGGACCTGGAGGGATCCCCAGCACCGCCAAAATAAATTAATTAATTTAATTAGAGAAAATCTAGGTGGTCATACTTATGGCAATAACTTTTTATATAACACCAAAAGTATGATCCATGAAAGAAAAAATTGATGTTGGATCATTAAAAAGCCTGCTGATCTTGTTTGGGGCTAGGATGTAGGTCAGTGGCAAAGTATCTGCCTCATATTGCATTTGCAAAGCCCTGGGTTTGACCCCCCCAGTTCCCAAAAAAATGGCTGCTCTGAGGGCTGGAGATGTAGCTCAGTGGTACAACAACTTCCTAGCATGTGCAAGGTCCTGGGTTGAATCCCCAGTAATAGGGGGAAAAATGTCTGCTCTGCAAAACACACTGTCAAGAGAATGAGATAAGTGATAGATCTGAAAAATACATTTGCAAAAGACACATTTGATAAAGGACTAGTATCCTAAATATACAAAGGACTTGTAAAATTCAACAATATGCAAAGGAACAACTTGATTAAAAATTAGGCCCAAATACCTGTACAGATCTGGTGGGAATGCAAACCAACACAATCACCATGGAAGACAGTTTTAAAACTCCTTATGGAATTAAACATACTCTTACCATACAATCCAGCAAACATAAATAAACTAAAAATATCACAAAAAATTGCACATGGATATTTACAGCAGCTTTATTCATAATTGTCAAAACTTAGAAGCAAATGAAGTATCCTTCAGTAAGTGAATAGATAATAAAACTGTGGTATATCCAGAAAATGGAGTATTATTCATCACTAAAAAGAAATGAGATAATAATTCATGAAAAGACAGGAGGAAAATTTAAATGCCTGTTACCAAGTGAAAGAAACCAATCTAAAAAGGGTATATACTGGATGATTCCAACTACATGACATTCAGGAAAGGCGAAACCATGGAGATGGCAAAAAGATTAATGGCTGCCAGGTTGAGGAAGGAGGGATGAACAGTTGGAGAACCGAGGATTTTTAGGGCAGTAGAAATACTCTGATTAGAAAGGCATTAATTTTAGTCATCTCATCACTCTCTGAATAACCCCATGCTAAGCAGCTAGTTTGCCTCTGCTTGTATAGTGATGAGGAATTTACTCTCTCTAAAAGAAGCCCATATCATCTTTGGAGAACTATTTTAGAAAGGTCTATCTTATCTTAATCTAACTTTTCCATTCATTGTCTTCATTCTATCTTCCAAGAAATACAAACTAAAACTAATCTTTTGTGAATGAGAGCATTTTCAAACAGTTGAAGGCAACTGTCACATGACCTCACGTATACAGTGGTGTTCAACAGTTCCTTCAACCTTTCCTCCTGAGAAAGGCAGCAGGTTCAGATGAATGCAATTCACATGTATAATTTGAAATTTTATAGTGGCTACATCTTAAAAGGAATCAAAAATATTATTTCAACAGATACTCAGAAATGAACTCATGAGATATTTACATTTTGCACTAAGTCTTTGAAATCTAATGTGTACGTTGTGTTTTAGCACACATCAATTTGAAGCCACTACACTGTTCATGCTCAACAGTCACATGTGGCTGGAGGCTATAGATTGAACAGCAAATGTCCACTGCAACAAAAGATTCTGTTTTCTGAAGACAATCAGGCAGTGTTCAGTTAATCAGATAAATGGGTGGAACATATTGCTGCTAAGTTTCTTAACCTATAGTATTAAACAGACCTCTTCTTCTAAAGGAATGGGAAGAAGAATTAAATTTCATGGACCCCTGCAAATATGCTCTTGAACTTCCAGGGGTCAATGTACCCCAAATGAGAAGTCACTTTCAAAAGTGGCTTTTTTAAAAGTTTGTATTCAAAATTAAAAAAAAACACATAAAAATATTCTACTTTGCATTGAATCTCAGGAGCTCTAAAATCCCAGACTGAAAACATTGGGGCAAAAAGAACACTGGTCTGGCATCAAAGGGTCTCTATTCCCATCTCAATTCTTCCACTATACTCAATGGTGACCTGAAAAAAGTCAATTCATTTCTCCAGACCTCTTTTCTCTAATGCTTCTTTTCTCTACTTAAACAAACATCCTCTTAATAATCCATTTTAGAACTCTACCCACAAGTAACATAAAGCTCCCAATCTAGTTTTTAAACCCATATTCCTCACTCTTGAAAACCAGACTTGCATTTACACATATTCATAATTCCAACACTTTCCCACTTTTCAAAATTTCATAAAAATTTAAATAAATAATAAATTATCTCCAAGTTCTTTCTGTCCTGGAAAAGACTACTACTTCTGGATCGATAACCCTGAGCCCATTATGAACAATTAAACTTTTTTTTTTTAAACAATTCATTCAACTTTCTCAAGCCCTATTTCCATGTTGCCTGTAATTTTTCTGGCCAGTTCAATACAACAATTCCTGCCTTTCAACTATTGATTTTTATAAGTACTTGCTGAAGGTCTGTTATACTGGGCAAGAGAGGTTCTGAAGTCTTCCTAGGAATACAAATGAGTTGAGAAGAAGACAGGCAAGAGCAACCCATGCTGCAAAGAGCAGTCACTCCAGTGATAGGTGACAGACAATTAACTGGATAATTTCAGGTATTAAAAAGTGATGTAATACAGCTAACATTTGAGAGCATATCATGTGCCAGATAACTCTTCTAAAGATGAACTAATCATAACAACTCTATGAAGTTCCCACCTGTACATATGAGGAAAACGGAGAAACAAGAGAGCTTCAGTGCTAAGAAGAGAACAGAGAGACAGGGCTGGGGTAGGAAGGAGAGCACCTGATGTACTATTATAGTCTGGGAGGTTAGGAAAGGTCTCTCTGAGGTCATGTGGGCTGAGGGTGAAATGAAGAGCCATTCACATGGAGATCCAGAAGCAGAGTGTTCCAGAGAGGGAACAGCAAGTACAAGGGCCCTAGGATGGGATGAACCTGGCAGGATCAACCTAGAGGGCTCCAAGAACAGAAAGAAATAAAATATGGCTAAAACATAAAGAGGGAAGGGAGAATAGCAAGAAGAGAGGCTGGAGATGCTGAGTAGGAGCTAATTTATGATCAAGAGCCCATATTTTATTACAAGTAGAATGAAAACACTGGGTATTTTAAGCTGGGGAATAAGATGATCTGATTTAAGTTTTTAAAAGATCCCTCTTATTGCTCAGTGAGAAATGAACTGTGGGGGACAAGAATGGAATCAAAGAAGCCAGTGAGGGCAGAGAAGATGCCAGGGAAGTAGTTCGAACTTCCCTCTGTATGCTATACCATCAGCTCAGAGCAACAGGCTTGTTTGTGGCTCTTCTTTTTTTGCCTCTTTTCTGTTATTTGCTGTGCTAATAGAATCATTCGTTTGAGGTTACAATGAGATTCCAGGAAGACTCCAGAACCTCCCTTTAGATCCCTTTGAATTCTGATCTCTGCTCAACTCAGAGGAATTGGTATAACACCACATAAATCGCAAGTAAAGCAGAAAACTAGGGTCAAATAATCCATGATCATTTTTCAGCTGCTGCTCAATGACACCCAAAAAGTTCAAAGCAGTTTTCTCAATCAACAATTTACAATTCAAAAGCATATGGTTCAAAAAATACCCCAAGGCCAAGGGCTTTACTATTAGTCCCTGCTTCTCATGGAAAAGACAATACTAATGAATATCTAAGCATCCTGGGGCAGATGATCTGTGAACATCCTACTAATATTGTGGAATGACTAAACAGTCCATAGGAACAAAAATCTTTGACATCCTAGTCCCAGGTGAGTACTGAAACTCATAGCATTTACTGTATTAGTGACATTAGCTGCACCACATGGAACTGAAGAGCCAGTCAGCAGAGCCCAGCCAACACACAAAATTGTGAGAAATTAAAAAAAAAAAAAAAAAAAAAACTTGTTTTAAGTCACTGAGTTTTTGGGACATTGGGACATTCATGTACAATTTCAACAGGTTAAGACAAAAGGTAGGATAATCCAGTTGAAACTATGAAGATAAAAATCAAAGAAAAGATATGCTGCAGAATATGTCTCAGGGCTGGCAAGTTCTCTAATAAATGCTACTAGGTATGATCTTGCTATTCTAGTTAAAATGAACCACTCCCTGTGCAAGCCCCACTACAGGGCCTACCACACAGAGCTGTGCATAGCTACCTTACAGCAGCTGGCAGTATCACTTGTTCTCCACTCCACTAAGTCCTAGTCCTGTGCTGTAGTCTGAATGTTCTCATCTCCCCCATCTTCATGTGTTGAAATCTAAATACCAATGTGATGGTATTAAGTGGAGGTGACTTTGGAAGGTGGTTAGGACATCAGGGCTATACCCTCATGAATGAATTAGTATCAGAGAAGCCTCAGAGAGCTTCCTTGACCCTTATGTTATATGAAGACACAGAAGAAGCCATCTATGGGCCAGGACATGGGACCTCAACAGATATCAGATCTGCTCAAGTCTCTTGGACTTCCTAGCCTCTAGAATTGTGATAATTTCTGGTGTTTGTAAGCTACCAAGTTCCCAGTATTTTTTTATAGCAGTCCAAACAGATACTGTTTCAAAGTTCCACATTATCTACTCATCCATACATTTGGCCATATTTTATTGGGCACCCACTATCAGCACTATTTTATGTGTACACAATAATGAACAAGGCAACAATGACCTCTATGGAGATATCCAGTGATGAAAGATAAGACATATTCAGAGAAGTCAGAGAAGGCTGGAGAAGGGCACAGGTGACTAGAGATCTGAAGGAAATGTGAAAATGAACCATGGAAATATCTCAGCAAAGAGTTTCCCAGGCAGAGAAATAAGTGAGTGTAAAGATCCTGAAATGCCTGCACATTTGAGGAGGAAGGCCAGTGTGTGAGAAAGAGAAAGTTTGTGCTATGGTTTGGGCATGGTTTGTCTCCCAAGGGTTTAATGTCCCCAGAGAGTCAGGGCCTAAGAGTCAGGGCTTAATGGAAGGCAATCAAGTCATGGGGGCGCCATCCTCAGATGAGATTAATCCAAGTCGTGTAGGACTGAATTAGTTCCTACAACAGCGGGTTGTTACAAGGGAAATTAGCACCTCCCTTTAATTACTCTTGCCACTATCTCTTGCACCCTTGCCATGAGACCCTCACCAGAGCTGATCAGATGCCAATCCCATGCTCCCAAACCTTCATAACTATGAGGTAAATAAACTTTTTTGCTTTAGAAAGTACCCAACCTCAGGTATTTTATTATAATACAAAACAGACTAAGATAGGTAGTAGAGATTACAGGGGAGACAGAGATCCAGATTTCAGAAGAACTTGTAGTTAATGGTCAACACTTTGAATTTCATGTTTTTCAGTGTGATATCTCCTTATAGCCTTTTCCAACCCCAACCCAACTTCTACTGATCATTTCTCCTACTTGTGCTTTTATTCACTGGTTAATCTATATTCCATAGATTTCTATTAATCTCTCATACAACAGTTATATTTTCCTCAACTCTGCCTCAAGGGCAAGAATTTGTAATATTCTCCTCTGTGTACCCAGGACATAGATAATAGATACTCAATAAATCTTTTTGGAAGGTGACAGTAATGATGTAATCTCTTAAAAGTCCTTTCCAGCTGTGAGATCTATGATTCCTTTGAACTCTCTACAAATTAATTTACACAGTGTCTCAGAGACTGATAACTTTCTAGATATTTTGAGATTACAGTCATGCCTTAAAGTGTTTAGGGTTTCCATCATCAAATGACTAGGTTAAATTACATCAGACTTTTTGTTTAAGTGAAGGCTATACCACTTGGAAAGGGGTCCACTTATATTAAATACTCTTTAGCATTTATATTTTAAACTACATGAACCTCAGTAGGAATATCAATTCCTATTAAATAAATGCTATTCTGATGTGATTTCATCACCAGCAATTAATGGTGACATCAAATTCTTTACTTTTCCCAGTGAAAGTTGGAGGATAATTCCATCCCTCCCTCCACCACCTTGAGTCTGGGTTGATCTTGGAGGCTTACTTGACCAAAAATATGCAAAAAAACAGTGTTCTGACATATGAGGCTGTGTCACAAGAAGCCTTGAACCTTAAAACTTCTGCCCACACCTTTGAAAAACTTAAACTTCCATGCTATGAGGAACCTAAGCCACATGGAGAGACCACAAGTTAGTGCTCAGATCAAGAACTTGGCTAGCACCCCTCCAAGAGCCAGCATCAACTGGCCATCTCAGCTAGGCACCAGCCACTGGAGTGAAGAAGTCATCTTAGAAGTGGATCCTCCAGCCTCAGCTGACACCAGGCAGATTTGAGACAAAATGTTCAGCAGAGTCCTTTCTGAAATCCTAACCCTTGAAATAATGATCAAAATTAAGTGGTAGTTTTAATATATCAATTTTGGAAATTGTTTGTAACACTGCACATCATGAAACGAAAAATGAGAATCATCATGCAGCATCACTCCTAGCTGATAACTCAGTAGAGTGCCTCCCGCCCAATCACTTGTAAAAGTAACAATCCAAGGTATGTTCAATGTCCAGTGATTACTCTCCCCAGGGATTTGGTTCATTTTAGATGACTCAATGAATTCCCTGAATCAGTCATGCTAACATACTTGTAGGTCACATGAAATTTATCCAAGACAAAGCCATAGTATTCGTTTGGATTAATCAATCAGGTCACAAAATTAAGCTACTGGGCATATTAAATGTAATTTTTTTATCTAATCACCCTGCAGGCAAGAAAATAATTTATCACACTACCTTAAAAACAAGAATGGGACTTAAGATATAATGTAATATGCAATTCTGTCACAAAGATGACAAGATCCAACCACCAAATAATGTCTGTATGCAATGGTAGAAATTATTCTCAGTCAATATTACCAGAATGGAAAACCCTCAATTGCAAAAATCTTCTCCTTTCGAACATGTTTTTTGTTTGTACAAAGAAGTTGTACTGTGAAAACAAAAGCTCCAAAAATGGACAGGGAGCTACTGGTATATGAATATCACTTTTGCCAAGAACAGTCTTTTCAGGCTCTATGAATGAGAAGCTTCTGGGAAAGCAGTACACTCAATTATATTCCCCCTCTTTCTTTTCCCATACTACCTTCTTTGAACCGTATTTGGTGCTCAAAAAAAAAAAGAACCATTAAGGGACCCAAGGAGGGGAATGAAGGCAACACAAAAGAAACAAATTTTGGTAGCAAATGATTTAAGGCATCAATTTTTCATAGAAACTGCTATACTGAAGTATATCTACTTATTCTATCATTCACATTTTTCACAATATAAATTCACACACATCATTGGTATAATATTTTTTAAGAACCAATAAAAGGAAGTGACAACTCAAGAAAACACCCTAAAAGCTAAGGGAATAATAATGTAAAAATGGCAAAATGCTTTTAAGGGAAAATGTCTTCCAATTTCCTAAGTACATATTTGTTTGAAAATTCATTCATTAGTAATAATGATAATAAAACCATAAAATAAAATGTCAACACTTGTATCAATAGAGGCTATCTGGGTATGTGTAGTTTTCAAAACACTACAGAAAATTTAATTAGAGAAAAATTATTATCCTCTAATGAGAATATTTAATAAAAGAGTAGCCATCTCCTTCACAGAGAAACCATTCCATTAGTAGCAGTAAGTCATCAACTCAGAAGGACCAGTATCTAAAAACATGAATCTGTATTCCTACACTGTATTCCATTTCCCCCACTCCACGAAAAAAAAAAGTGGCTGGTATTGCCATCAAAATAAATTTAGTGGCATTTTAGTTACGGGGCTCTGACAATCAACAAAATGGAAGCTAAACAGGAATTTAAGAAATGAAACAGAGGGCATAAATCTTGTTCTTTTTAAGTAAGAATCTTAGTAGCTCTGTTACTTTCAGCTCTGGGAACAATTATTTATGTGTTAAACTCAAAAGAAAAGGAAGACATTTAAGTTTAAAATGAAAATAAGTTTAGCTAAATGTCAAATTGCATGATATTAAGTTTCTTGTATCTTCTATATGACCAAGAAAGTCACACCCTACTCATCTAATACAAAAGCACAGTTAATAGAGGAAATTAATGTATTTCAAATTTATCTCTTCAAGTTACAAATATGGTCTAAAATGTTCAGGCAGACAGGAGGCACCAGGGGACAGAGAACTTACTTCTCCATCTCAAAATGGTTCTGCCTCAGGAAAAAACAAAGAAACAACAACATTTCAAAAAAAAAAACCTTTATTGATACAAAAATAAAAGGAAACCTATAGTACATTTAATTATAACGTTCCCTTCAGAATCCCAAATATGGGAAAAATTTAATAATTTGAAACATCAAATTATTTCACTTAATCCATTATTATTTTTTTGATTTCAAGAATCTTTATGATTATCTGGTCAACAAGGGATTATTAATGCAACCGCTCAACAAGGGATTATTGATGTCTTCTTTGTATCAGGCGCCCTCCTGGGCTCCAGGCATGCAGGGCAAACCAGGCAGCTGAGGCACCCTACTTTGCAAGAACTTGCAACCTAGGGAAAGTTAATCTGCTGGTCAAAGAACAACTAAGTGCATTCTAGCACAGAGGATAACAGCAAACAGTGCTGCATGCTGTGGAAGAAAAATGGGATGATGTGATGGAAAGTGACTTGGGTCTGGATCCATCCAGGAAGCCTCACTGAAGAAGCCTGACAATGAAATGACTATGGGGGATACTTAGCAAAGCAAAATGAGCAGCAGAGTGTAGCAGAGAGAGGAGCAGCTAGATCAGTGGCACAAGCAGGCACACCTGCCTATGTGACTGAATGGACACAGGAGCCCATATGGCTGGAGTATAGTGAGTGTGAGTGAAAATGACATTGAGACTAGAGAACAGCAGGAACCTTCAGATCACAACCTCAAGAGCTCCAGTGAGGAGCTCCAGTTTTATCCTCAGTGCAATGTGAAGCCATCAGAGAGGGGTTTTAAGAAGAGAAATAACATGATCTGATTTTTTTTTTTGAGGCGGTGGATTGAACCCAGGGGGGCTTAACCACTGAGCCATATCTCCAGTCCTTTTTATATTTTATCTAGAGACAGGATTTGGCTGAGTTGCTGAGGCTGGCTTTGATCTCACAATCCTCCTGCATCACCCTCCTGATCATTAGGATTACAGGCATGTGCCACTGTGCCTGGTTGATTTTTTTTTTTTTTTTTTTAACTTTAAAAAGATGGTTTGATGGGGCTGGGGATGAGGCTCAAGTGGTAGCGCGCTCGCCTGGCATGCATGCAACCCGGGTTTGATCCTCAGCACCACATACAAACAAAGATGTTGTGTCCGCCGATAACTAAAAAATAAATATTAAACTTTTCTCTCTCTCCCCCTCTCTCACTCTCTCTTTAAAAAAAAAAAAAAAAGATGGTTTGAGTTGCTGTGTGGAAAATGGATAGGAGGGGAGAACATGTGGAGGCTACTGTATTAGTCCAAGCAAGAATGGGGACAGGCAGATTTGGGGAATGCTCTAGAAGGCTTGCTAACAGAATGAACATTGGGAGTGATGACAGGTGCAGCAAAGGAAACAAGGATAAATTCCTAGATTTAGAGCTAGAACAACTGAGTCAACAGTAGTGTCATTTGAAATGCAGTATACATGAGGAGGTTTAGGGAAGAAAAAAAGGAAATTCAGATTTCTGCTTGGTGTTGCTCCTTTGTTTCAAAAACGAGGATGTGATGTACTAACATATAAATAACTTAACCAAAGATGAATAACTGGCTAATTGGGGACCTTGAATTAGAACCTGACTTTCTATTTGCTAATCCAAAAGTCTTTGAGTTAGGAGTATTAAATGGAGATTTCCATGTTAAATAATCTCCAATTTTGCTATTACTACTTATTTACACAAAGACTCCCCAAAATTTCAAGATAAATGAGCATTTAAAAATCAAAAGCAGGCCACACCGGGGCGGGAGATCTGGAGGAGCCACCCCACACTGGGGTTCCTTATTCACCAAAGCGTGGTACCACAGCCCAACATCAGGGTACATATAGACTTGAGGTTGCCACCACCATAAAACTGGGATATCACCGCTTATATTAAGGACAACAATAAGTACCTGGTAGGATATATCAAGGTCCCTGTGGGCGTGGCTGCACCAAAGGTATCTCTGCTAGAGGTGCTAACAGTTATCCTGTTGCTGAGGTAACAGGGAGTCTTGCATGGGGTTGCCTCCCTCTTATTTCTCCTACTAACAGTCAACTTCTTATGATTACCCTTTTCACTTGTCATATAATCTAATAACTCCATATTCTCACATCCTACCTCATAAACATCTCAGCCAACCCCCCAAACCCCCTTCTACCATTAGAAACTGTAAATCATTACACAAACCTATTGACTACAAGGTAGAAGATAACTAAACTCATCATTTCTGAAAATAGCAACAAAACTGTAAATGTAAAAATAGAAGTTAACTGATCTACGGCTGCACGTTGGGTACCTTGAGTGTTTTAATATTGATCTCTCCCTTAAAAGTGAGGTATTGGTAACCTACAAGGACCCTATAAGACAACAGGGCAGATGCTGTCATACCTGGAATCTACACTTCAAAAGAGGAAGACTCATAGACATCATGAAAAAACAAGGGAGGAAAGTGCCCCAAACAAACCAAGATACTACAACAATAGAATCCATAGATAGCAAAGGAGGTGAAATGTCAGAGAAGGAGTTCAGAATATACATAACTAAAATGATTTGGGAATTAAAGAATGACCTAAGTGAGCATATACAGCAAAAATCAATCACTCCAATAAAGAGATAAGAGAACAAATACAAGTTGTAAGAGATTACTTCAAGAAAGAGACGGAGATACTGGGGGGAAAAAAACAAATAGAAATCCTTGAAATGAAAGAAACAATAAGCCAATTAAAAAACTCAATAGATAGCATCACCAACAGACTAGATCACTTGGAAGTTAAGACCTCAGACAATAAAGACAAAATATATAACTTGAAAATAAAGTTGACCTCACAGTGAAGATGGTAAGAAACCATGAACAGAATATTCAAGAACTATGGGATACCATCAAAAGACCAAATTTAATATTTATTGGGATAGAGGAAGGTTCAGTGATTCAAACCAAAGGAATGTACAATCTCTTCAATGAAATAATAGCAGAAAATTTCCCAAGCATGAAGAATGAACTGGAAAATCAAATACAAGAGGCCTATAGGACACCAAATGTACAAAATTACAACAGATCTACATCAAGATACATTATAATGAAAATGCCTAAGAATAAGGATAGAATCTTAAAGGCCGCAAGAGAGAAAAATCAGATTACCTATAAGGAAGGGAAGATGAATTCGAATCTCAGCAGATTTTTCAACCCAGACTCTCAAAGCTAGAAGATCCTGGAACAACATATACCAAGCTCTAAAAGATAATGGATGCCAACCAAGAATCCTATATCCAGCAAAATTAAGCTTCAAATTTGACAATGAAATAAACTCCATGATAAACAAAAGCTAAAAAAAATTACAGCAAGAAAGCCTGCACTACAGAACATTCTTGGCAAAATATTCCATAAGGAGGAAATAAAAAACAACAATGAAAATCTGCAAAGAGAAGAACTACAATAAAGGAAAAGCCAACCAAAGGAGAAACCAAGTCAAGCTAAATATCAAAAATAATCCAAACAAAAATGATCTGTAATTCATGTCTCTTTCAACTCTTTTTTTTTTTTTAAAGAGAGAGAGAGAGAATTTTTTAATATTTATTTTTTAGTTTTCGGCGGACACAACATCTTTGCTTGCATGTGGTACTGAGGATCGAACCCGGGCCGCACACATGCCAGGCAAGCGCGCTACCGCTTGAGCCACATCCCCATCTTTCAACTCTTTTTGATAAGTTTTTACACATAAAAATTTTAACTACAGTATCATCTGATTTTTCAGGTTTTCGTTTATTTCATATTTTTGGTTTTCCATTTATCTTCACAAAGTTATACAAATATGTTCTTTAAAAGTTTTATTAGCATTTTATATTTTAATATATAATTAATTTGGTATGTGTATATACTTTGCCTGTGATATGAGATGCGGTACATACTCTCTTATAATTTAAAATCCATTATTCAAGTTTCAAGGATTAAAAAGATCAATCAGAATAAAAATTGTTTAATAAGGTATTTATAAAGGTAAAGGCAAGGTTGAGGGTAACTAACAAATTTTGTGAAGCACCTTTCCTTCTGTAAACTTGGAGAGGTAGGAAGTGAAATAAGAGAGAGCCATTATGAAAAACTTGTAGGAGAAGGTGACCTAACTAAAGTTATTCCCACCAAAAGCATGTAGAAACCAACTCATAGTCTAGTAGAGTCTTACAAGGAGGAATAAAACACCTGGTTCTACTCTTGTATATTCTAAGATCATCTCTTTGGTGTCCCTTTCTGATGGAACTCAACAAGAAACCACATAACAAGGGGACTTACCATGCAGCCTACAACATATGTCTCACCAAAAGGTGAAAGATGGAGAAATAAGCCAATCTGGCAGCCATTGGTTACATGAGGCCACTGAGTATTTGAAATGTGACTAGTATGAATTGAGGTGTGCTATGTGTTAAATAGACATTAGATTCCAAAGAATTACTAGGAGAAAGAAAATGAACATAAAATATCTACTAACAATTGTTTTCTTTGCAAATTATGTTGGTAATCCATTGGGTTAAATAAAAATATATCAAAATTAATTTCCCTATTTGTTTTTAAAAAAAGAAGGAGAATAAGATAACATTGTTATCTTGTCAAGATAACATTCTGTACCTTGACAGTAGTATTATAAATCCATATATATATATATGTTGTCATTTTTTATATTTGTGTTATCAAAATTCATACAACTATAAAACTAAATGGGGTAAATTGTACCATATATAAATTATATCTCAACAAACATGACTTTAAAAAAATCAAAAGTACAGGTGAATTTAAACATATAATACAATTTCGCAGAATTTTACACACACACACACACACAGAATACATGTAAAAATGATCCCAATGAAGTCTGCTCTTGAGTGGCTAGTATTGTATGAATGTTAATTTATACATTATTATATTGTATGAATGTTAATGTCATCCAGAAGGGAAATTGAATGAAGGATACCTGGGAACTCTCTGTACTATTTTTGCAACATCTTACCTTACATTATTTCAAAGTAAAAAGTTATTTGAAAACAAAAAACTTGCCCCAGGACTTGGACCCAGTAGAAAACAATCAAAATTTGAGCCTAGCAAAACTGATTTCTAGTTCTTTGATTATACCACAATTTTTATTCAAAATGTCTTTAAATTAAAAGAAACATTTTTTAGAAAGCAAACCTAATTGGCGCTTGTTTCTTTAGTGGGCAAAGAGACCTGCCTTTTTTTCCTTTCTGAAGGTAACCAGAGTCTAATGGGGTCTGCTTTCTCCCACACATGAAAATACAGTAGGCGTGCAATCGCCATCTGGGAGCCAAAATCTGCGCTTGCTGGCTCTGAAAGTCTATATAAAGTGTGAAATGCTGTTCAAAAACAATAATATGTCTATGTTTTTGTTTCCTGAGTGAATGGAACAAAACTACATAAATGATTTAAGCCATCTGTGTAATGAATCAGAATAGAACTTTTAAAAGGTGATTTTTGAGCAGGGCACAGTGGCATACACCGGAATCCCAGCTCCTCAGGAAGCTGAGGCAAAAGGATCACAAGTTTGAAGATAGCCTGGCCAACTATCTCAAAATTGTAAAAAAATTAAAATGGCTGGAGATATACCTCAATAGTAGAGTACCCCTTGGTTCAATCCCTAGTAAAACTGATTTTTGTCCAGGGCCACTGCTCTCAATAGTCCTGCAAAGCACTATCAACACCGATAAAGGCAAGCGGCTCCATCCCCATTCATAGGAGCACCAGTATCCATAAGGCATTCTTGCCTGAAAAGAGTTGTTGGGGAAGGTAGGGAAGGAGTGGTGGAAAGATTAGAGGTGGTAGGTGGTAGGATTGTATGAATAGTGCTCTAAGAAGCCTGGGGCCAAGAAGACAATAACAAGAGTTCAAGTACAGGTTGAACTGTTTACTCTTACAGGAGTAACTCTTACAGGGTGAGCATTATACTATGCAGAGCCAGATCACAGATATGGATCTCCCAGTTCCTCCCAAACCCTGTCATTATCAGGTCCAGCAGCAGCACCAACCTGAAGCCAACTCAAGTTTCTCAGTTAAGGTGAGAAACAGAAGGAAAGTCTCTATGTCACCTAAGATCTGGAGAAACCTGGTGGATACAGGGCAGTTAATAAAGCCAACTCTCTGGGAGTGATGGTTTCCTCCCTAGGCCAATTCCTTACACTGAAGCCTCTCTACCCTACTTCAGCAAGCCCAAATCCAATGCCTAGATAACAAAATAATTCATCAACTCATTCTTACCTGTAACTGCCTCCTTTTGTCCAAACTCAACAGTTCTTCAACTGAGTCTTTTTGCTGGCCTTCCTTCACAGAACTCACTCAAACAAGAACCTACTCTGTAAAAGGTTCTGTGATAGCTATGGAAGATGTTAGTAAGATGTGGTCCCTGAGTTAACTGGATGAGTTGGCACTTGATGGTGAGGAAGGGTTAGGAAGAGTTCTTAAGTTTACATGTGACTATAACAAAAGATGGAAAAAAGGCTATGAAGCTCCAAAGAAGGAAAAAAAAATATTCCCTTTGGGTAGAATATAGAAAGGCTTCTAGGAGAAGGTGGTAGAGATTGGAAAATGAGTGGAAAAGGGAATTATAGCCAAATGAAGAGATCAAGTAAACGCACACTTAAGAGATGTTACAGAGTAGTCATGTCCAGAGGAAAAAAATTGATGACTCCTCTCTCTTACTCTAAAGGCAGATCCAGATCTAGGTATCTTCCTTCTTTTCCAAGAATAGAAAGTGCTACACTTTATTAACTGGATCATCATCCCAATAAGTTGGAATCTTCAAAAATTGTAGTCTCCTAGGGACTCTATGCTCTCCAAAAGGTGGAAGAACCAGGATTTGAACAAAACTCTGGTCCTAGGGAGCAGCATGACCAATTTCTTTTCCACTTATTCTCCCGTTTTGTCTTCTCTCTGAATCTCCCTTCTACTCTGTTAGCACTTATCCCATAAGGGACAAGGGGGTAAAGGCTCCAGCAACCATTTAGGACCATGAGACGACCTTGAGAATGGAAGTCATGTGTTAAGGATGGCAAAGCATAAAAACAGAAGGAGCCTTGGCTTCTGATAACTGTGGAGCAGCCACATCAGCTGTCTGAAAACTAACTACAAACTTTGTAGTATGTGTGTGCATGCATGCATGCGCTCACATGCATGAGTGCAAGCTCTGTTGGAACTCCATTCATTCACTGGTATTTATTTGCAGGCTGTTGTTAAATTTCCAGAAATTCACACACAGGAGTGTTTGAGGCACTGGGTTCAATCTCCAGCACTGCAAAAAAGAAGAGGTTCATAAGCATGTCAGCCCTCTCTCTATATCAACTACACTCCTTGAAGGACAAGGGCTCTCACTGCTATTTCTGATGTAATCCTTTGGTGTCTTTTAGAGCCCAAATTACTCTGTGAGCACTCAAAATGTTAACAAATTCCTTAGAGGATTGAGAAACCCAATATAGCTATACTTCTGAATAATAGAAATAGTACAATAACTATCTCAGGGAATAGGAAGGAATTCTTACCCTTGCTTGGCATTACTTGTCAGGAGGTTTGAGTCTCAATGACAAATGATTTCCTTCAAAGACATGATGGGAAGTTAGAAAAAAAATACACAAAACACCTAATGGACGGGAACAAAAGGTAAATGCTTTATGATTGTAAACCTTGCTTAACTCTTCTTGTGGTTAGTACTTAAATGCTACATTATCTCATAACCCCAATACTTAAAAATCTTGAGATTAAACCATGAGTAAGTACACAGGATAAGCTGAAATGAAATCCTCGTGTGAATGTGCAAAATACAAAGGAGTTTTATCTGTTAATTTACCTAATTGTTTATCTCTTATGTACAATTTTAGAAATAAAAGAAAAGGTTCAATGGGCCTGCTATGACAAATCTCTTCTGGCAAATTTAATTCAAAAGAAGTGGCAAAGATAATGGCATACTTTCAACAGGGAAAGTTTACCCTCTTTTGATTCTCCAAACAATTTTAAAACCAAGCAGTAGCTTTAATCCAGAACTTTGTTAAGCACCAAAAAAAAAAAAAAAAAAAGGAAAAAAGAAAAGCAAAGAAAGCTGATTCTTGTCATCAGAAAAACTCAAAAGCTTTCTTGAAAAAGCCATTTTTCCCCCTAGTCCTTCTCATACTATACCAGAGGTGAACAGACTTTCTATAAATGACCAGATAGTAAGTATCTCCGGGTTTGTGGATACAAACAAAGATACACAAAAGCTCTACTGCAACTACTCAAATCTGCCAGTATAGTGTGAAAATGGCTAGAGACAACATTCACAAATAAGCACGGCTGTGTTCCAATAAAATTTTATTTACAGGCACTAAAATGTGAATATCGTGATTTTTCAGACATCATGAAATCCTCTTTCTCTTTCTTTTTCAACCATTTAAAAATGTGAAAATTGGACAAGAGGTGTAGCTCAGTGGTAGAGTGTTTGCCTAACATGTGCAAGGCTCTGGAAATGAGTCCCTGCACTGGGGGGAGAAGGGAAAGTGAAAACCATGCTTAGCTAATAGGCCATACAAAACCAGGTAGTAGACAGATGTGGCCATGGGCTATAGTTTTCTAACCTCTGTGCTACATATCCCAAAGGCAAGGTGGCAATAAAAAATTGAACTTAGTTTAAAACCCGTTGAGTTTTTTCTAAAAGGAAGGAGGAGATAGTGAAATCAAAATATGCCACAGAACAAGAGAAACTCATGGGAATGAGTGAGATAGAGACTAGTCTGATAAAATGAATAGTTAACAGCTGGCAAAACACAGCAGCCACTAAGAAATGCCAAAGAATCACTTTCATAGAGGGATAAGCAGAGTTGTGTCTACTGGCCATACCTGCCTGCCTTGTGGTAAAAACAACAAAAAAAGAAGGAGGCCATGTCTCTAGGGCACCTGGCTCAGGGAATGGGCTATGAAAGTAGAACATCATAAAAATGGAGGAGCCCAGAATTTAAGAACCAAAGCTACCGTGTGCACAAAACTTTCTGTTATCCAGGCAAGAGCAGTCCTGATGTTGGAAGTCCACTGGGTATGCAAATGTTAGAGAGGTGGTTTCTGGTTTGGTTTTGGGCTATGTTTCTGAGCATATGAGTTCAAAGGGCTCAACCCTGAAAGCTTCAAATTTTCAGTCTTAGAATTTCCTTCATCTTTAGAAGATTTGGCCCTGGGCAGAGCTGGGCTTCAAGGGCTCTGACCTTTCGACCTGTATCTAACATGGGCCTACAAGACTAGAATTTCCAGCCATAAAGAAGACAAGAAGCATTTTCTCAGGTGAAATTCATTATTACAATAATTACTAATAATGGTGACAAAATGGATTCATAACTAGGCAGACAAGTTAGAAATTGCCTGGGATAGAAAATAGTCTGATAAAATGAATGGCTAATGGCTGACATGCAGCAAAAAACAGCAGCCACTAAGAATTGACAAAGAGTTGCTTTTATGGAGGGTTAAGTAGAGTTATTACATCTGCTGGCTATCCAGGAAAAGATGGGGGAAAAAAAAAAGATCCAGTTAAAACCCATAGGAACTGGTTTCTTAAGTCTATTGTCTGTTGCTATAACAAAATGCCTAGGAGTATGTAATTTATTAAAAAATAGACTTTTATTTGACACATGGTTCTAGAGGCTTGGAAGTCTAACAGCATGACACCAGCATCTTTATGGCATGTGGTCCTTACCTTCTTGCTGAATCATAACATGGCAAAGGGTATCATGTGTGAGATAGAGAAAGTCTGCCAGTTCAGGTCTTTCTTCCTCTCCATATAAAGCAACTAATGCCCCCACAGAGGCTCCACCCCCACGACTTCATCCAAACCTCATTATCTTCAAAGGCCTCTATTCTAAATTCCAGTAATATATAAATTTGGAGATTGTTTTCAACACAGAAGCTTTAGAGAGCTACATTCAAACCACAGCATTCTGCCCATTGTCCCCAAAATTCATATCCTTCTTAAATGAGAAATACATTCATTCCATCCCAATAGCCCCAAAGTCTTAACTCCTTCTAGCACCAACTCAAACGTCTAAAGCCTAGAGCCTCATCTGAATCAGATATGGATAAGAATCAAAGCATGATTCATTCTGGGGCAAATTCACTCCAGCCACGAGCCTGTGAAATCAAAACAAGGTATCTACTCCCAAAATAACAATAGTGTCACAGGCATAAGACAGACATTTCTATTTGAAAGGGAAAAATAGTAGTGAAGAGAGGAAACTGGTTCCAAATAAGTCCAAAACCCAATAGGAAAAACAACATTAAGCTTTATAACTCCATAAAAACCTTTCACTCCAGGAGAAAGACAGGGACATGCCTGGGGGATCTGGGTTCCCAAAGATTCAGGCATCCCTGTCTTTCCCCTGTGTCCTTGGAGTTTCATGCCTGCAGTTCTCCCAGGCTGGCACTGAGTGCTGGTAGCTCTACAGTGCTGGGGCCTAGGTTGTGGGTCTAATTCCCCTGGCTCCATTATCACAGCAGTGTCATGGATGACTTATGTGTCCTCCCAATTCATATGATGCAGCCCTACCTCCCAGTACCTCAATATGTGACTGTATAGTCATGCATCACATGATAATGTTTTAACAAGAATAGACCACATATATGATGGTGGTCCTACAAGAAGATAACAGTATCCAGCCATGGAAGCACACACCTATAATCCCAGATACTTGGAAGGCTGAGGAAGGAAGATTGTGAGTTCCAGATCAATCTGGGCAACTTAATGAAACCCTGCTAAAAAAAAAAAAAGATAATGGAGCTGAGAGGAGGCGAAGCAATAGCAAGAAAGAAAAAGAATGATTCTCAGTGCCAAGATAGCAATCAACCACCTAAATAACATCCCTGAACTTTACCAAAGGTCTCTGCTGCAAGGAGCTTAAGTCAAATGATGTAGCATGAACAATGACTCACTGTGTTGAAATAGGAAAAGGACAATTATGAAAACCCAAGAAAATAAAAGTCATCTTCAGTGACTGAAAAAAGAGTACAAGTCAAACAATGATATCCAGGAAGTTTCTACAAAAAAGGTGGGTGGGAGCCTCATTCTGAAATCAAATCCTTTAGGAGCTTCATGAACAGAGAGGAACAAAGCCAGAGGAGAGACAAGGGAGAAAGTGTCTACAGCAGAGTATCAGACAACATGAAAAATACTGCCTCTGTTTACACAGCACTCTAAGTTCTAGAAGATTCATTCACATGTCCTTTCATTTAATCTTACTTTACCAATGGAGATGAGTAGGAGGCATCTCTTTTACACATGAAGAGATTTAAACTTAGAGGAAAAAAATAATACAGCAGATAAAAGGTAGAAGCAGAACTTTATCTTGAGTCTAGAACCATATCTCCAAATGCTTACAAAGCATTTCACAGAATGGAATGCTGTGTGGTCCTGGGCTGGGTCTCCGCTTCCTCTTCCGAAAAATGGGAACAACAATAGTATCAACCTCATGCTTTTAAACAAAAGCACTTAAAGGAGCTAGGTCATAGTAAGTGCTCAGTAAATGTGAGACAAACATAAACCCACAAATCCACCCTCCCCTGTGTGTCCAACCTTGGTGAATTTGCATAGCTCAGCTCTTCAGTTCCATCTAATGATAACAACAAAAAAAGAATGATGACCCATCTCATCATAAGACCAACAACTGATGCTCTCTGAAGGCCTACTACACAGCCGGCTCTGTTCTGCTCTTGGCTCTATTATCTTAGTCATCTGGGTACCTTCTGGGCAGGAATTATGCCTCATTAACTTCTGTGCCTGTAACTCCTGGTTACAGTGGCTATTCAATACACCCTGGCTGGGCTGAAGCTCTTTCCACTGCCATCTTCAGCCTATCCTGCTACCCACAATGCTTTGGGGTGTTGAATTGGGAACTACAGAGCACGGGAGAAGGGATATGATTATTCTGTCAAAGATTTTAAGTCTCTTTGAAATACACTCTATGATTTAATGAAAAAAGTCATCAGGAATGTCCTTCCACGGGTGAGGAGAAAAAAGTCTACTACCCAAAATACCCACACATTTACAAATCTAGTCTACTGGAGGGAAACAAGTATATTTTTAAATGCCTCAGGCAAAAGCTTAATCATCTATAATCTAACAGCTTGTGGAAAACAATGAAAAGATTTTGAAATTTAATATTTAAAAGAATACAAACAGGAGACATTGAAAAAAATCAGGTTATATAATAATCTAGTGAAACACTTTGAAATAGAATACTCATAGGAAGATAAACAGAAAAATACTTTAAACAGCAGAGTGAAAAATACTCTTCATAGTTCCTTAAGAGGCACTTGGAGAAGGTCATTTAAGTCCAGTATTCCCCACCCCAACCCTCTGCTCACTGAAATAGCAACAGGCCTTGATAATAATTTGAAAAGACTACTTTGAGTTGTTTCAGAAGTTTTACTCTTTGAAAAAAAGCAATATTTTTTTTCACATGCACACACATATAATCTTCCAAATGTTCTTCTTTATTTGGTATCATGTAAAGAATTCCAGATGTGAGCATTAATGTCAAGTAAATAATAACTTTCTGGAAATGACTAGAGTTTAGAGAGAGCTTCTAAAATGGAAATTCCTCTGGTGATGATGATAGGGTGCAGAACACACTACCCCTAAGCACGGCACCATTCAATCTGAGAAAACAGTGGAAGCAGGGAGGTCACTCTTACCTTTCCCCTGGCTGCTTCCCTGAAGCAAGTCATAAAACCCCGGACTTTCTGACCTTCCCTGAAGCAGGCCCTCAGAGCCTCATGTGTGTAAGACCCTCCCAATACCTAAGGGAAGGGAGCATCCATGTCTCCAAAGGTACAGAGGAAAACGAGGATAGGCGCCCAGCTCATTGCTATTAGATCATCCTGCATCCCGCCACGCTCCTCCACAACTGCCCACAGTCATCAGTGAGCACCAAAATATACACGTTCATTTCTCCAGGTCTTCATTTCCTTATGAAGGCTTCTGTGTCATATAAACTTACAGCGAAATAAGTGGTATGCTTTTCTCTTGTCTCTTTCTTGTTCCAGGGGCTTCAGCCATGAAGCTGGGATAACTGAGGAAAAGATATTTTTCTTCCCTGCAGTTAAAACTCATGTTTTGAGATTTCAAAAATAAAAACAAGAAAAACCCAATTCCAAATATTTCTGCTATACTTCACTATTAATTTATTATGAACAGTGTTATCTTTTAAAATTGATATTAATTGAAAAATAAACATTCATATATTTATTATACATAACATGGTGATCTGAAATATATATTCTATCTTAGTCTGTTTATGCTTCTATGACAAAATACCACAGACTGGGTCATTTACAAATGATAGAATTTTTAGTTTTCTATTTTTTAAAATTTTTTTGGCAATACTGGGGATCGAGAGTAGGGGCACTTTACCACTGAGCCACTTCCCTAGCCCTTTTTATTTTCTATTTTGAGACAGGGTCTCAGTAAATTGTGGAGGCTGACCTTGAACTTCCAATCCTCCTGCCTCAGACTCTCAAATTGCTGGAATTACAGGTGTGTGCCACTGCCCCCAGTTAAAGAATAGACATGTACTTCTCATAGTTCTGGAGGCTGAGAAATCAAGGTCAGGGTGCCTGCACTGAGCCTGGTGAGATCCTTCTCACAGCATCTTCACATGGCAGGAGGGGCCAGCACTGCACCCTCACATGGCACAAGGTGGAAGGGCAAAACAACTTACCCTAGTTCCCTCAAGTCACATCCTCAAAGGCCCCACTACTTAACACCACCAGATTGTGGATTAAGTTTTAACACAGGAATTTTAGGAAACATTCAGACCATAGCATATACACACTGTGGAGGGGTTGAGATAATTAACATATGCATTACCTTTTATACTTATCATATTTTTAGGGTTAGGACACTTAAAATTTACCTTCTGTGATTTTTCAAGAATTTAATTCAGTATTAATTATAGTCACCAGGTTATACAACTAACCTCTTGTACCTTTTCCTCCTTTTTTTTTTTTTTTTTTTTTTTTAATTCTTTGAGCAACATCTCCCCAACCACCTCTCTCTCAGGCCCTAGTAACCACCATTCTATTTTCTCCTAAGATTTTAACTTTTTCAGATTCCACATATACATGAGATCATGATATATTTGTCTTTCTGTGTTTAGCTTATTAGATGATATCCTCTAGGTTCATGCACATTGCCATAAATTATAGGATTTCCAACAAGCCTGTAATTCCAGAGGCTTGGGAGGCTGAGGCAGGAGGATCACAAGTTCAAAGCCAGCCTCAATAACTTAGCAAGGTCCTAAGCAACTTAGCAAGACCCTGTCTCAAAATAACAAAAGGGCTGAGATGTGGCTCAATGGTTAAATGTCCCTGGGTTCAATCCCTGATAACAACAACAACAAAAAAAAAAACTTTAATGTTTAAAATGATAGTATTTCCTTTTTAAAGGCTGAATAGTATTCAATGTGTATATCTACCATATTTTCTTTATCAATTCATTTGCTGATGGATACTCAGAGGTTGATTCCATATCTTGATTATTGTGAATAATGCTGCAGTGATATCTCTTTGACATACTGATTTCCTTTGGATACAGATTTCAGTAGATGGCAGTAGTAGGATTGTTGGGTTGTACAGTAGTTCTAGTTTAATTTTCTGAGGGATTTCCATATTGTTCTCCATAATGATTTATTAATTTACATTCCCACTAACAAGATCATATCCTCCAATATTTACCTTTTATCTTTTTGATCATAGCCATTCTAATAGGTATGAGGTAATATATAACTGTGCTTTTAATTTGTCCCAATGCCATTTATTGAAGAGATAAGAAAAGAAAGTTAGCCCAATATCCCTGATGAATATAAATGCACAAATCATAAATACTAGCAAATCAATGTCAACAACACATTACAAGGATCAATTCACCAGGATTAAGGGAATGCAAGGATGGTTAACATATGCCAATCAATAAATGTAATACACATCAACAGAACAAAGAACAAAAATCATATGCTTGTTTCAGTAGATGACAGTGAAAGAATTTGACAAAATTCAACATCTTTTCATGACAACAACTCAACATATTAGGAATAGAAAGACTGTACCACAACATAATAAGAGCCACATGTGACAAACCCATAGCTAACATCATATTCAACAATAGGAATTTAGAAGTTTTTCTTCTACCATCAAGAACAAGACAAGGATGCTCTCTCTCACCACTTTCATTCAACATAATACTAAAAGTCCTAACCAAAGCAGTTAGCCACGGTGAAGAAATAAAAAGGCTCAAATACAAAGACCTAAAAAGGCACATTTGCCCATAGATTCAATACATGACTAATAATAAAAAGAGATTGAAAGTGAAGAGATAAGTTTAAAAACTAAACAAATAAAACATTTCCATGGCATCTCATTCAATGTCTCTATTTTGTTAAATCACATAGAGAAGTCTTTTATCATCTTTGGTATTTTTTTCTAATCTTTCATTTGGTAAACTGTTAAAAAGAGAGTGTGACAAACAGACACTGACATACACACAATGAGAATGTTGGCTACATGTGAGACCTAAGGCAAGAAAGGGGTCAGAAAATAAGGAAGCAGTGCTAGCCTAAGTAAGGTAACCTAGGACATGTGACCTACTCAGAACCACGAACAGGTCTTAGAGGTAAAATAAGACAGTGTAGTGATGAGAAGTGTGGTCTGGACTGTTGGTCTTCAAAGCCCAGGCCTGTTACTACCTCAGTGTGTGAACCTGGACAATTTATCTAACATCTTAGTCTACTCACCTGTAAAATGCAAATGAAGATAATAGTACCTACCTCCAAGAGTTATTATGAGGATAGAGTGAGTTTCTATATATCAAATAAGTGTGTGACACTTAACCCAGTACTTAATTCAGATTCTTTCTAACCCCCTCTCTATATCAACCCTATTTTCAATCTATTCTTTTTCTCCAAAGCATTCTGATTTTGAAAAGGTTTATGAGGACCTAGCTTGCTCCAAACTTGGCTCACAGTCTTTGAATCCTGAGGGCACAATGGAGAAACTTGACTGGAGATACTCATCCCAGTGGCCTTAAATCTCCCTTGCTGCCTCATTCCTGCCCTTATTGACTCCTGCAATTTCGGCCATTCCTTCAAAGTTGGGAACTATACGGTAAACTTCAGAGAAATTTTTATTTTTGTTTATATTAGCATAAAGTTCTACTGCTAAAACCAAAGAACTCTACATACTGTTAGACTTGGTTACATGCCTTCCTTCCCTCATCTATAAAGAAGGGTCTCTAAGATCCTTTCCAGCTCTAACCTATAGTTATAGCAACAGGACAAGTCCCAGCAGACACGGTCCACCTGCTCTGTATTCTCTGTAACAATCTCACCATTACCACTCTGCACCTGTGCAGCATATCAACAAATGGTAGAACTGAGAGGTGATTTTAGAGATTAATATTTAGGCTCTAAAACCACAAGCCAGGACTGAGGGTGTAGCTTAGTGGTAGAGCACTTGCCTAGCAAGCAGAGAGCCCTGGATTTGATCCTCAGCACTGCAAAAGAAATAATAATAAAATTAGTAAATTTTTAGAAATTTTTAGTAAATTATTAGAAATAATAATAATTTAGTAAATTTTTAGTAAATTATTAGAAATAATAATAAAAATTAGTAAATAAATAAAAAGATAAAATCACAAGCTTCTCATTTGCCACTGTGATGTCAAAAAAATATATATTGGTCTTCACTCTTTTCCTGGTATACAACTCCTAAAATCCTTAGAATCTCTATGCCGCTTCTCCACACCTCAGCCTGTGCGTCCTTCCTAACATAATACATGGGCAAGCGTGTTTCCCTGAGTTCCACAAGTAGCCCCAGCAAATTAATTGAACCCAAGAAGGGAGTAAATGGTGACCCTAATTTAAAGCCAGAGGAACAAACTTGCGACTGGCATTAAAAACAGGTGCAGTCTTAGGTACTTAGCAATCTCAACTGAAGGATCAGATACTACCACCAGGTAGATGATGTCAGAATTGAACTGAATTAGAGGACACCAGTTGGTGTCCTTGCAGCAGCACAGCTTGCTTGGGATCAGGGAGGACTCCCGCACATTTGGTCCCAGAAGCATTCTGGGTTGCATACTGAGTGAGAGTGCGGGGGAAACTGAGTTTGTTTATTCCTATTTCCTTCCAGCCAGTTATGACATCTCAGCAGTGTTATTTTGGTAACAGCGTTGCCACCCTCTCTGCCATGGTGCTAAGTGTAAATAGAACCTGAACATTTCCAGGAATTATCAACTTGGCAGTTCTCTCAAGGAGTTAAGGTTTCTTTTATAACATTATCAAAAGAAAGCCTAGGACTGAAACCTACCCCAAACTTCTTCTTCATGTTACACTGCTTCTTCAATTAAAATGTAATGTTTGGAAAAAATACAACACATTCCTTTCTCACCCTCCTTAGGGAATTGCCCTCCAAGGGCACTCTCCTTTTGCCCAAACGGAAGAACAAGTATGAACACAGCTGCCTGTTAACACTAAGCAAAGCAGGCATTCCTGCAGCTAGCTGCAGCGGCCCGCATGTATGAACCATACCCCCCCCCCCCAAAAAAGGGACACCACCTCGCTGAGCATGCACTGAAACTGAAGCAGCAGCACCAGAAAAGCTGGTTGCTGAACAGATAGCTTTAGGCAGCAGAATTCAAGAACTGCAAAAGTGGGGCTGATTCCATTGCCAGAGGGACCAATTCACTGTTCCCTCATCACAGTTGAGATTTAGTCTTCTTTTATTCTCAAGGTAGCAGCTGGGATGGGAGAGACACAGACCCTTCCTTGACCCCAGGTAGGCTTACATTATACCCTAACCTCCCAGCCAAAATAACGGTAAAATGAGGGAGAGGGGGAGAGGGAGATACTGGGCAGGAATGAACCTCAGGACAACAGGCAGGAAAGAGAAAGCAGCCAAGCCCCTCAGGTGTGCGACTAGGCAAGACTGGGGAGGGAGGAGGGAGAGCTAGTAATGATGGGCTCTGGAGCAGCCTAAGGTTATCAGAATTTGGGAGGGGAGAAAGGTGAATTATGAGCAAATATTTTTATAGGATATGAGTCTACCACGCGGCCAGCGCAATGGTTTCATTAATGAGGTTCTTGGCATAAAAGTTAGCTAGTGAGATCGAAATAAACACACAGACTCAGTTACCTTTTTCTATGACCAGGTCCGAGACGGCTCCCCTCTCTGGTTCCCTCCTCTAACCGCCTGGCAGGGCAGCAAGGATTACTCAGGGCTAGCAGGAGAGAGAGAGAGCGAGCACGCCAGGGAGTAGCCTTTTATTGGGGAGCAAGAAATTCAGGGGAGAATTCCATCCAATGAAGGTTGAAGGGGGGCCGCACTCCAAGGTCAGGGTCAGTGATTGGGCCCCGGGGTCAGTGGTCAGTCACACCCCCACACGGACAGGTTCTCTCATCAGGAGAGGGCCGGGAAAGCTCCGACACAGCCAGAGCGCCTCAGACCCTAACCGGGAGTCACCCAGTCACGTGTGAGAATGGCTTCCGACATATGAGTTAGCAGGCTTTGAAGTCAAAGTGCCTGGATTCCAAATTCTCTCTACTAACGACAGTGTGTCTTTTTCAGAAAAATATTTAATATCTCTATGTCTACATTTTCTCATCTGACTAATGAGGGTAATAATCGACCTCATCAAGTTATTATTATTTATTAAATGGATAAATAAATGCAAAGGACTTAGAAGGGTACCTGGCACACAGTAGGCCCCCCTTAAATACAATTATTTTACCAATGACATCTGAGGTTCTTGGTAATATACAAGAAATACTAAAACTCATTTCCCCCCCCTCCGACCCCCCCCGGTACCGGGAGTTGAACTCAAGGGCACTTGGCCACTGAGCCACATCTCCAGCCATATTTTGTACTTTATTTAGAGACAGGATCTCACTGAGTTGCTTAACACCTCGATTTTTTGCCGAGGTTGGCTTTGAACTCGAACTCCTCCTGCCCGCACAGGTGTGCACCACCACACCAGCTGAACTCATTTTTAATTCAAACAAAATTTTGGCAGACAGCCTGTCTGACCACCCTGCGGAAGGAGAGACTAGGCCAGTTGCACTCTGACCAGAGGCCATCTGTCTCTTTCTTCTCATCTATTCTCAAGCCACGTTCAGCTCAGCTTATATCTGAGAACAGATAAAAGTTCCAACAGATATAAAGCATCCAACTTCTTCATTGGTGGGTTTGTCTCCATTTGGACACAGTTTGAGCCACAGAACACAAAGTATTTTGAGATTTTGCAACTACCACACAATGTGAACAGGTAAAATGAAAATAATGCCTCCAATTCAAATTCTCCAGCTAATGCAAAAACCTACAATTTTGTTCTTATGTGCATCCAGCCTGTACACCCCATTCCTCATAGAGCACTAATGGATTTTAGTGTTGGTAGTGTCTTCACTACCAACATTACGGGGTCCAAGATTCTGAAACATTCTTAAGCAACAGTGTTTAAGAAATTCAAGAAGGAAAAACATTTGCAAACTAATATCCTTCTACACCTCCATTTCTACCACCCTCTACCTCCTCACACCTGAAAACAAAAACAACTCTTTAAGTAAGAGCACAGCTTTGGGAAGCCCATAGTTGGGGAGCAGTAAGTGAGCAAAGAGCCACCTACCTAATCAGCTGGTCAGATCTCAAGGTTCTTAACCCTGGGTTGTATTTTAAAATAACTTCCTGAGGTATTTGTGTTTGTGCCTATGTTTGCAAACTAAAATGTGTGCCTTATCTATGCTACATTGTCCCAGGCCCCACTTTCAAAGATTTTGTAAAGGATTGACCTACAGCAGAGTCTGAGCATCAGAACTTTTTAAAAGTTCCCCAGGTGATTCCAGTGCACAGCCAGAAAGACTGAGCTAAACCCACCTCTGAGGTCAACAGGGTGATTGATGTAGCCAAATGGTCCAAACATCCACAGGAGGGAGGAAAAAGTCACAGTCAGACTTTCTAAGCAAAAAGAACATTAAATCCATTTTTTTAAGTGAAATAGAGGCATCCCTGCTGGGGCAAGACCTGTCACATGTTTCACTATTCCTAGAAAGAGCTGCAATTAGCTGCCAACAGATGCATTATTTCATCAGTCTCATAAATACTCGATAAAAGTCTTCCGCTCTTCCTTTATGTCAGCTTTGCAGAAGCTGAGAAAAAAACTTCTGATAAGATGCACTACTAAACTATCGTCATTTTTTAATGATTAAAATTAGCACTAATAAAAATAAGATATTTTAGTAAAACCTCATCCCAGTATACCTCTAAAAGCCCTTGAAAATTTTCCCCTTAAAATAAAAATAAAAATACATTAGAATACAATTTTTAAAAAGCCTCTTTCAATTATTAACACCACAGCATAATACAATTCCATTTCAAACCCAGTGGGGAGCCAAGATTTCGAGGCAGGAAAAGTCCTAAATCAAGACTTGGGAGGCTGGGATTCCAGTCCCAGCAATAAATTACATCAACTAGCTGTGTGATCGTGGGCAAGCTGACTTAATCTCCTAGGCCTCTGTTTGCTCAGAGAAAAATTAGATGATCTTTGAGTCCCTCCCAGCTCCCAAATTCCATAACACCAGAATCTGGCTCCATCTTGCTGACTGTTACAGCAGCAGATACATGTGTTTAACATTTAGAAACTTATAAACTTAGTAATTCTACTAATAAGCTTAACCAGTTCCTGTCACTGCGCATAAACTGCCTGGGCAAAACTGAAAGTGCCTTGAGAGCAGCAGCGTCTGCATCTGAACAGAGCCAGAGCCCTCTCGCCCTCACCACGCCAGCCAGGTCCCGGCTCCTCCCCGCACTCCTGCCACGCTGTACACTTGGGAACACATGAAAAGCACCTTCACACTCCTTGCCATGTCCCCAGGGCTTCCTATTATGTTTTTAGTATTTTTCTTTATGTTGTCTCTCTCTCTCTTTTTTTTTTTTTTTTGGTACTGAGGTTCAAATCTGGGGACTTGAACATATTGGGCAAGTATTTTACCACTGGGCTACATCACTAGCCCTCTATTCACTCATTTGTGCTTAATTAATCCAGTTTGTCCCATTGTCCCAGCTGTGGAACACTTTTAAATTAAAACTTAAACTTCATACATAATATATGGTCTAATTATGTAACATAATAATATGGAAATTAGCATAATGGAAAAATGCCAATATAATATAACAACAGTAATTAATAATATATGTAAACTCTAAATTATTATCTCCAACCTATTTTAATGTATCTATATCAATTTCACTGAGATAATCATAGAATTGGAAATCCTGGGACTTAACTGGTTAAATAAAAATAATGTATTTTTAATAGGAACTTGCCCTGAATGAAAGGAACCCATTAAAATTGATACTCCCCTGACACACACAAAAAAAGCAATACAACTAAATTCTAGCTAATTATTTAAGGCCAACAGAAGGCCTTAAGCATGAGAACCTCTGATCATTCTTTCCAAGACTATAACAGAAGTAAAAAGCAAACGCATTCCCATTGTGTGATTAAGCATTATTTAATCCCATGTCCACAAATCATCTCGAATCATCTTAATAGCAGCCAAGGTCACGTCTGTACAACAGGAAGCACAACAAACAGTGGTGACTGAGCCTACGCAGATATGGAATGTGGTTCATTTCTATGAGGATGGTGTCTTATCTAGTCACACTGTCACCCATGCTCCCACTCTAGTTCCTGTGCCCTTGCGGGCCACTCTGTTACAGAAGTCAGGTCTCCACCCAGTGTCCCCACATCAGAGAGGCTTCCCTGGCCACCCTCACTCCCACACACACTCTTCACAGCATTCATCAGCACCAGATAGGTTATTTATTCATTTGCTTATGGTTTGTCCCCAGTTCTTTACCCTCTCCCCCCAGAACCACAGAGCTCCAGGAGAGCAGGGACTTTGTTTTGGTTACTGCTATACCACTGGCACCGGACATCTAGCACATGGTAGAAACTGATCAGGTGTTCTCCCTTCACACACACGAGGCCACAGGTGAGCACTACTCAGCCACAGTGAAGAGCCTGGACAACCCATAGGGAGATAAACTGAGATCAATACAGAAATTATGCAGAGCAGGCTCAGTTATGCAGCATGACTGCAGGATCCTACAAGAAGAATCCCTAGCTAGAAATTTCTCTAATGAGCCTATTACAATGTCTGTAAGTCTGCCACGAGAGCTTAGTAACTGCTGATGCCTCCAAGTGTATACCTCAGAGCCAGAGTGCATCTCAGGTGGCAGCTGAGATGGCTCAACATGATTATTCAAGAACAGCTCCACAAGGGACAAGCTGAGCCCTGGAGCCATAGGCAGGAGGAAAAGAGAACAGCCAGAGCCCTGAACACCGTGCCAGTGAGGACAGCCAGGCAGTCTGGGGCATAGGGTCCTTGGGGAAAACCTGCTAAACAAGTGACAGTCTCAGGACAGCCACTCCAGCAGGCTCAAGAGCTGAGGTGTCTGGTGCTCATTACAGGAGGCGCTGAACTGTGTCCCAGAGATCTGTCCTTCACTCTTGACAGTGGCTAAGAATACATAAAGCAAGAATCAAGAGAGGGAGGAGAGAAAAACTAAAAAACAAAACTCCCAAGTCTAAAGGAAGACTGGGGTAAAAGGCAGGGTTACTAGGCAGACTGGTAAGTGAAAATCTTGGCAGAGAGCCAGTCCCACAGCCAGGGCCAACCTAGGGAAAACAGGTCCCATGGCCCAGAGGCCTCTCTGCCTTGAGGCTAAGTCTCACCAGACAGTGCGGCTGGGGTTGCAGATGAACCTTTCCAGATTCAGATGAGCCCAGGCACTGGAGTGAGTGGTCAGGGCAGGCAGGACCCACAGGGAATGGGAAGCCAGGCTGGCACAGGCTGCTCACACTCACATACCACACTGTCCCCATCTCCTAAAATGATAGGACTGGAGTCCAGAAAGGATGTCCAGATGATCTAACATCTAGTATGTGACCTTGGCCAGAGAGGGACATGCTGTAAAGTGTTCCTTCCACAGTGTCACACAGATTAAGTCATTTTATCATCAAAATTTCCCTTTTAAAAGGTAAGAATCCTTATAGGGTAAAAAAAAAAAAAAAAAAGTCATCCATTTATGTCTTAGCCTTTTTTTTTTTTTTTTTTTTTTAATTAACAGAGATTGGGAGACCTAGGCAGATTCTGAAAAAAATTCAAAGGTTTTAGTTTTTTGTTTGTTTGCTTTTATGTTTTAGGATTCCCTGGGTGTGTGTTGTGGGGTGGTGTGGAAGAATAAAAGGAGAACAAGATACAGTTCACTAAAGAACTACATCCAGCACACAAATAAGCAACTAACCAGGATTACCTCCCCCCCGCAAAAAAAAAGTCTGAGCCAGTTCAAAATTGATAAATGAAAAATAAAAATTAAATAAACAAAAGGAAAACCAAGAATCTGCTAGAAGAACACAACAAGAAAACTTAAAATCAGTTCATTCTTAAAGAGGATCAATCTCTTGCCTAGAGAGAAGGCCACTCCTTCTCAGGTTCTCAAGGCCTCTGAAGAGAAGGCCAAGAAATCCATACAAACAAATTAATGATTGCAACCAAAATGAGTGAAAAGTAAGAGGCGGTGAATCATATACATTCAGACAGAAGCACCACATTTTCCCACAGTCCAGTTCCTCAAAGATCAAAGATGCTACTACAACAATGTAAGTGGCCTACTGCAAAGCTTGTTAAAACTCTCTGTTACAATGCTGGAGAAGCCCTGAGGTCTGAGGAAATAGCCTTCTGGGTTTATCTGCTTTTTTCCAGAGACATTAAATTGGAAGGAATTGTACCTCTGATAGTCATCCAGAATTAAAAAAAAAAAAAAGCAATGAAAAACAAACAAAAAAAAACTCCCTAGGTTTCCAATTCATTAAATTCCAACTTAATTTAAGATTTAAAATATTGCTATGAAATTAATTACTTTAAACATTTAAATATATTTTAATGTCTCAAGCAAGAAGGTTATTAACTGTCAACTCCTTTAAAATATATCATTTCTTTCATCCCTTCCCTCCTATACATTAAATATCTACATATACATATCCACACATTTACCACTAGAATCCATACATACTATATTCTTCAACGACATGCAGATTTTAAAAGTGATTTCCATGATATGGAAACTACAAAGTGAGGAAGAGAATGAACAACAAACCCCAAATTCAGGATTTACTAGTGAGTGACGGTTAAAAAGGAGGGGACTGGAAAGAAGCACCAGGGATTCTCAAAACAATTGTCATATTTTTCTTAAACTGAGTGATGAGAAGACAGATGTTTACTTTACCTTAATCTTCAAATATTACTTATATTTTATAATATTATTTTAAATAGTCAACATTTAATAGAAACACCTATCCAAAAAATGAATGTATGTAACTGTCATGGTGGAAGGTACACAGAGACATACATAAATCAAACCTCTGCTTCAGAATACTTTTTTCAATAGCAGTGTCACTCAATAAAAAGGAAAACAATTACAAATACTGTTTCTTTATAAGTCACACTATCTCTCCATTTGACCCCTTCTACAAAATTAACAAACTTTGAGGAAAACCTTATATTTCTAAACTTCAACACACATATATGCACAGTTTTTCTCCACTATATACTGCTTCATTCTGCTTGCTTTCAAAAACCTATTTTTCCCTCAGTTTCTCTGTAACTTTCATGTGGTAGAAACAGTCTTAACTGCTTCCTGCTGTCTGAACGAATCTGAGGAAATGGGGGTCACACTTCCACAAAAGAGGTGCAGCAATACTATTTACATTACCTATAATGATCATATAATTAAATGTTTTAATAGTGAAAGGCTTTCGATTCCCCTGGTTTGTTGTTTCCAACTATGTGCTGCCAGGAGGAACCTCTAAGTCAAATACCAGGAAAGCACCAATAATTTTTTAACATCTCCCCAATCCTGAGTTATGTGTTCTGCTTTCAGTAAATTAGTAGAAACATCTTAAAATACATTAGCTTGGATTTGTTCAGACAGCTAGAGCATTTAATTTAGTAAGCACAGTCCATGCTGAGAACATCCGTGGTCCTCCAAGGCCAGCCATTTTCAGTATTTCAAAAAGTCTAAACCATACATTTACATGTAATTTAGTCAAGCTAGGAATAAAAATATTTTTGTTTTTTCCACTGAGATTTTTATCGGTCTTCCTAACTGATTATCTCATGCTGGTCTAAGATTCAGACATATGTCATTAATGAAAAAAGGAGAATTATGATTATTTAATACTATGTGGTCTGAAAAAAAAATCATTCAAAAGATGACGTAATAAAAATAAAAGCAATAAAAGTGGTCTCATATTAGTAGCATATTTTTAAACTAGCTATACTTGTATTTAAAAACCAGCAACAACAAAGTCTAGGGACCACTGACTTAGAGTAGTTTTAATTACCACTGTATCAGAAACTCCAGAGGATGTTCATATATTAGCTCTGCTAAGAAAATCTGTAACTCAGTTTGGATTGTCTTTACAAAATTAAAACCAAGCCAAGTATCTAAGACATCTCTACCAATTTAGTGAAAACAAAACATAAATGTAGGATTGGGAAGATGTTAAAAAATTATTGGTGCTTTCCTGGTATTTGACTTAGAGGTTCCTCCTGGCAGCACATAGTAGGAAACAACAAAACAGGCGAACTGAAAGCCTTTCACTATCAAAATACTTAATACAAAAAAGATCATTTTGTACTGCTGTACATCATGAGTAGAAGCATAATTCCCATTTTCATTTCTTCAGATTCACTTAATTTTCTGTCAAAAATCTGCAAGTCAACTTTCAATTCTCTTCTAAAATTTTATTCTTTTTTGCCACATGCCTGCAATCCCAGCTACCAAGAGACTAATAGCAGGAGGATCACAAGCTCAGGGGGCCAGCCTGGGCTGAGGATGTACTTCCATGGTAGAGTAGGCACCTGGCATATACAAGGTCCTGGGTTCAATCCCCAGTACTGAAAAAAAAAATATATATATATATCATTTTTAGTTGTTCATTTCTCTGTTCCTCGATCTTTGTAAAAGGTAGGGGTGATGAGAGCTGTTAAAAAGGAACAAATGTTTCATAACGCATCTTCCTGCCACAAGCTAGGCCAACAGCACCAGAACTTTTTCTTTTCTACTGCTTTCAATTCTTAAAATCAAAATGAGACCCTCCCCAAAGTATTGCCCTTACCAAATTAAATACTACAGATATCCGAACAGAGCCAAACCAAAAAGGACACTTTAAACCAATAGCCTTTAAAAACGAAGTCAGTCAGGCTTCAAAACAATCCCCTTTGGCCTTGCAGGACAGCCCAGGGGACAGGTGCAGGACATGCCTTCCTAGAGGCTGTCTCCTCCTCCATGAATTTGACCTTTTCCAGCTGGCAGCTCTGGCACCCCACAAATCAGTTATCAGCAGGCCAAAGCCTGCTTTCCCATCTGCACTTTCCAAATGGCTCCTGATGCCAAGGGCTGAGATATGACCTGGCTCTCTGATGAGAACATGCCTCCCAAGTGACTTGCCAAGTTTCCCTGGAAGCATTTTCTAAATGGACTCTGAGCTCCCTCCACAACCTCTCAGTCATGGTCCATTCTTCCTCTCCTACATTGCCACCTCCTCACCCTATTCCTTCCAAACTCTTTACTCACTTGCATGAAACACTGACCCCTGCCCACATTAACGTCCAATCCAAAAGGTGTAAGTGCCAACAATTTCGGAGCTGGTTTGAAGTGATCCTTTGGAGGCCTACCTGCAGGCAGCTCAATGACAGCTTCTTCCCTTGCCTTCTCCAGCTTCTCCTTCACCCAGGGAAACTCCTGCAGGGAATCTAGGAAGGCATCAAATGCTTTTGGACCCCTAGAAGGGAGGATATCCAGCAGCAGCATTGTTTTCCGTAGGCCTGTGGCTTGAGCTTTGATTTCTTGGACATGGTTTTCTGTCAAGATTCCTTCCTGGTAAAGGTACTGAAGAACCAGTCCCTCCACCAGTACCTCTGCACCCAGCTCCAGGCGGAGGGAGCGGAGCACTTGCTTGTCTCTGGCCTCCATTTCCCCCTGGAAAGAGACAAAATCATGGCTCAGATTATCGGAATGCTGATGCACCCCTAGAGGTAGTTGCTGCAGTGTTAACAACTGGCAGATTTTTGAAACTTAGCATGCTGAATATCAGGCCATGGTGTTTACTACAAGGCTGTTAAAACAAGCCAAGTTAACTTCAGATACGTCCCAAAGCAGGGAACAACAGTGGAGATGAATCATCTTTTCTGTTTCTGCTTTTTACATAATGAAGTCCTCTTTCCATACAGAGATCTGACCAAAAAGCAGGCCAGAGACTTTGCTTAAAAAGTCTTAAAAATGTGTATGCAAGGATTACAGAGAGGCATTTTATTTTAACACATTTTAGAGAAGAAATGGTGTTTTTCTCCTAACAGTGCCTTCATCAGACTGCCGGCCACCATCACTGCAAATTTCCAAAAATGACCACGGGCATCTGCAGAACCTGACAAGCAACGGGAGTGGAGGACAGAAACCAGAGGTACCAATGAGTTTAAGGATCTTTTTCACTAACAGAAAAGGCCTTTACACCATCGTCACTTACAAGTAATATATTTATTGCATGTGTCCAGTGTACAATAAACCTTATGCAGTCCGAATCTCCATCACTGCACTGCCCTGGCCACACACGCACGGGGCATTTAGTGAGTTATTCTCCTTAACAATAATAATTTTTAAAAGGCCACACGCCGACACTGGTCAGAAGCCACTCAGGTTTTGAAGGTCGCTGGCGACTGAGGCGGCTGGGCGGTGGCGACGTAGCCTGTGTGGCGCGGAGGGGGCGGACGGGGCTCCCAGCGCCGGGCCCGCGCTCCTCAGCTCCCCGGGGCGGGGGCGGGGACGGGCAGGTGAGGAGGAGGAGCGGGTCCGTATTTGCCTTCGAGCGCTCATTTGGAACTTAAAAAAAAAAAAAAAAATCCCGGCCTCGGCAACTGAAATCTTTATTGTGTCACACACAGAACGAACTGTGAGAGATTTTTCGGGGCAACGTGAACCGCGGAAGGATCTTCACAGCGGACCGAGGGGAGAACGGGACCCGGCACCGCCACCCCAACCCTGGCCGGGCTCAGAATCCAGAACAAGTTAAGAAGGCGAAAGAGCCACCCAGGGCCCAACGCCACAGCGCGAGGCTATTCGAGAAATTTTTTTTTTAAAAAAATGGATTCCTGTTACTTACGTCTGCAAACACGTAGCTTAAAAAAAAAACTACAACCGGAATCCAGCCTGTTAGGAAACCTGTACCATAAGCACCATCTTTGTTGAAGGCGAAATCCCTAAACAGGAAGTATTGCCGCCATCTTTGTTGAGGGCAAGCACAGGAAGTGCTGTGGCCATCATTTTTGAGGGCTCCAGGGTCAGTTTGAAGTTTTTCCTGCCATGTTTGCTGTGGGTAAACAATACACTCGCCTGAAAATGGAAAACAACTTAGATAAACTAGGAGTAAATGGGTCATTGCATCTTAACACAATAACTCCACCCGGGCCTTGCACACAATTGCCACGAGAAGCAGGTCAAAAGTCACTTTAGCAGCAATGTCTTCCCTGACTACTGCGTTTAAAACGTCAACAAACCCACATTTATTAGTGCTCCTGTCCTTTCCAGCTTTATTATTACCTATAACACATATCATTGCTTTATTAAAACATTTTTTTACTTATTCACTTAGACTCTGTTTTCCACCTCTAAAATGCAAGGTCATTTCTTGACCTCAACAGGGTTTTTTGGCCACAGAGCGGAAAAGTCAGATGGATTCCGTGGCAGCAATCAGCAAGATACTCTAGACCTAGAAGGAATGGGAGATGCTCAGAATCACTGGAAGGGCTGGCTGAGGGCTGAGGATCGAAGAATGACTCTGCAGACAACACTGCCAAACCAGCTCTTGGCCGCAGTCAGAAGATGGACTCTGGAAGTTATTATTCGTCTTCCTCGTCTCCAACCTCCCTCAACAGTGACTGCGCAATTAAATGAGCACCGGACGACCGCTGCAGAAAAACTATGCTCTTTCGATTGTTTTATGTATTTTCCAGCAACATCAGAACAGCACCTGCAGCTGTAAGCAGTTGGTGAGGCCAATTCACAGGGAGAACAAAAGCGGCAAGTATGTCTAGGGCAAATGCTTTCCATCTTGGAAACAGAGAGGTGTACTAAATTGAGGAGAGGTTGGTGCTGAGGACCAATCTGCATTCAGCACATTTTTAATCTGGAAAGCAAGACAACATGCATGACCCAAATATAAAGAGATACGAGAATGTCAATTCAAGTTTTCTTCCTCAAATTCCTTTATGAAATGAGATGGCCGATCAATAAATTCATTCATTTCAAAATCAATTGGATGATATATACAGAAAGTCACCTTCTGCTAAAAATTGGATGACAATAAGAGAAAAAAATTGCAAAGGTTCTTTTTACATACATTTTTCACAACCAACACCTCTGGGGGAAGATGACAATATCTGTGTGAGCAAATCAGTGGTGAACAATTCTAAACCTCCCTCTTTGAAACCTTCTAATAATTGTATTCAGTTTACAGTGTTACTATAGTATACAATGTGACAATATTTTTACAAAGGCAGTAAGTATTCTATGTACAGACTGGAATCAGAAATATCAGTTGTCTCAAGCCAATATCTCACAGCCAATATAAAGCAAAATCTGAATTCTAATCACATCACTCTGATTTCAGGCTCTTTCCAGAACACACACAGCCCTGAATAGTGCAGAGTCTGTTTTTCTAATGCCCAAAATAAAATTGGCATATCATCCTGTTGCTCTCAATTGTTGTCCTTTCCTTTTCTATATGTGAACAGGTGTTAACAACATTCTCAGTCTTCATCCAGATACAATAGAAATCTCTTGCATGATTACCAATAGCTAAGGATTACTAACTTTTTGTAATGGAAAAACAAATGTATTTTTTTCCAAGTGTAAACTTTGGCAGTTTTCAAACAAATAGAAAAGTTGAAAAAAATAGCATAATAAATACCCTTGTGAAGTTTTAAATATGTCTTGGTGACTCATGGCATTTAGCAAAGCTCAAGATCTCCTTGGAACTAGGAAGTGAGCACTGATGGTCATGTCCAGGAGAGGGTGGGGAGAAAACAGTAAGGTCCACGAGGGTTTATGGAAGAAAAGAAAAAAAGAGCAAGAGAGAATAAAAGAATTAGGATATAGTTTAAGGGCATGGCATCCCTATGGTAAGGGCTAGTCATTTGACTCTAAATTAAATCACTAAGATAAGCCCTTGACCATCAAATTCCTCTTCCTGTGGATGTGTGTCTGCACTACCTCCTAAGCAACTAGCCTGGCACTCTGAGTGACTGTCCAACTGCTACCCACCAGCCTGCTGAGGGACCCCACTCCACCTCAGCACATTGGTATCCTTCTCAGCAACACACTAAAGGTTCAGCTTGTTTATATAAATATCCACAGCTAGTGGGTCTCTAAGAAACCACAGACCAGGCTCACTCTCACAGGTGGTTACTTCCCCACTCTGGCTAGTTCCTCTCTGTAGGCTGGAACCGAGCCCCCATAGAGGATTAAGCACCTGTTATCCAGCGGTAATGAACCCACTTTCAGGAAGGACAGATAACTTCCTTTTACACCTCTATTATGATTATTTGTGTCAAGATATACCCATTGTGAGTTCTCAAGAGAGTCAAAGAGAACAAATGTCATGTTTTTTCTCTTTCAATTTGATCCTTGGTTTTGCAACCTTCCAAAAATAAAAGGAGTTGGATATTTTTGGTTCTTCCTATTTCATAGATGTGGAAATTAAGCTATGGACGAAAACAGATTTTTTTTTGTTCTAGCAGCACACTTGAAGTATTTACAAAAATAGATCATGAATTTAGGCCACAAAGAAACTTCAATGAATTCCAAATGATCAGTAACATACAAACAATGTACTTTGGCATTATTCAATGAAATTCAAAATTGTAACAAAAGGATAACTTCCAGAATCCCATAAGTTTGGAAACTAAATAAAACAACTCTTAAACCCTTGAGTTTAAAAAATATTTCACGCACATCAAACAAGGTATAGAAAGCAGGGGGAAAAAACTTTATAGTAGAGAAGGATGGCCAACATCACCTACTACACTATGGATCCTAACCTGTAAAGACCGTGCGTTGGAGGCTTGGTCCTCAGCCTCTAAGCTGTGGGAGGTGGTGAATATGAGGCCTAATGGGAGCCCTTACATAATTGAGGGTGTACCCCCAAAGAAGACTGTGGAACCTCAGTCTCTTCTATTCTTTCTTTGGCATCCTGGCTGTGAAGTAAGTAGCTTCCTCTGATACATGCTTCCACCGTGATGTGCTGCCTGGATGCAGGCCCAGAAACAATGGGACAACTCACCATGGACTGAAACCTCTAAAACCACAGGCCAAAATAAACCCTTCCTCTTTTTAGGTCGATTATCTCAAATGTTTTGTTACAGTAATGGAAAACTGATGACCATACATCACCATAACCAAACAATGAAGGTTAAGGATCCCTGATAATAACTCATATAGATGTCATGTACTCCGATATGATGTGACAACAAGGGCGTATCACTTCTTTTGTATTCTTCTACAAAATTTGTAACCTCAATCTTTCATTAGAAAATACTGGACACACCCAAACTTGGAGACATTCTACAAAATATCCGACAATAAATCTTCAAATAGCTCAAGGCCATGAGGACAAGGAAAAACAGAAATTGTCACAGATTAGAAGAGACTAAGGAGATCGGACAATTTAAGGAAGGGAAAGAACAAAAGAGGGCAATTTGGAGGAGGAGAAAAGCAAGACTAGGAAGGCCTTGCCCATAGAAGGAAGAAATGAAGATTTCTGGGTCTAAATTCTTATTTCCCACTTCATCTTAACTATCTTCTTATCTTTTTCTGTGACTGTTGATGGAAGCATTGTGCTGTGGATGACCATGTTATCTGCATCACCTGTACTCATTCATTATTAGTTTACTAGGTTGTGGATCCTGATGGTTCCTTTAATCCTGCAATATCCCCTTTTCATCTAAATTAATTATTACTTTTTGCAAAACACCTAGGACTATTCACAAAAACCTAAATTGCAGACCTTTCAAATGAGCCAAAGAATTATTATGCACATTATCATGTACTAGTTTAATTCTCCAATGAGTGAATGCTGGAAGTTTAATTCACCAAAAAAGTTAATGCTGGAAGTTTGAAGTGCAATGCTATAAGACTTTTAATGATTGATAATGCTAGGATAGTTTATAATTTGTTGATAATTTGGCAGCAACAAGTTTTTATGGAGCATTTATTACATGCTGGAGTCATCTAGAGAGAGCATACTCAGTAAGAGACACAATTTCTGTCTTCATGGAGTTTGGAGCCCAGGCAGAAAAGACAAAAAAAAAAAAAAATACAAAAGGAAACCAATTAAAAGTAATAATTATAAATTGTTTAGGTGCAATGAAGGAAGAATGCTTTGATAAGAAAAAGTGGTCAGGGGCCTAGGGACAGGGAGCTGATTGATTTTGATTGAGTTTTGTCAGAGAAAGGCTATTTGAGTAGGTGACCTCTTCTCTTTTATTATTCAAAAAGACTTACGGTAGTTATAAAGCTGTGCTGCACACTTTTAAGAGAGGAATGAGAGTTGGCACAGTGGCATATGCCCATAATCCCAGCAACTCAGGAGGCTTAGGCAGGAGGATCACAACTTTGAGGCCAGCCTCAGCAATTTAATGAAATTCTGTCTCAAATTTTTAAGATGGGCTGGGGATGTAGCTCAGGGTTAGACTGCCCCTGGATTCAACCCCTTGAACACCCCCATCCCCCCAAAAAATGAATAAGAAACTTAAAATATTTAATTTAAAATATGAGGACACCTAAAGATACTAGCAGATGACGTTTAAATTCCTTAATTAACTGGCCTTCATGAAAAAAGAGTAAAATGTGTGTGGCTTTGTATAGAGTTCCCACCTCTCAAGGAAGGAAAATATATAGAGCCATGTAAAGGGATTAAGATTTCTCTGGTACTAGTTTCAAGAAGGAATTTGTTTCTTTGTTCTGCTTTGGGTAGTGTTGGAATGGAACCCAGGGCTTCATGCATGCTAGGCAAGCGCTGTACCACTGAGCTATACCCCCAAGCCACTCAAGCAGGAATTTATCATGACTCTTTATATAAGGAACATCAGATAAATTAACAAACTGTGATTTTCTTGTATTGTTTTGCATAAGATACTAAAGATTCTTCAAATGACACTTCTAACACTAACCCAATTATAAAGCACAAGATGATGCAGTCCAGGTATTGACTTTCTGGTGGTATAACTAAATCCAGTGACTAAAAGAAACTAATAAATGGATGCCATTTAGGCCCTCTTAAGCACTGAGTAACAACTAAACTTAAATACTCTGAATGGCAAAGTTTAATTTTTAATTTCTCTGCTGAACATCTGCTGGGCTAACATCACGTATCATTGATTAAAGAGAAATCCATATGCTTCAGATAGGAGACATAAAGGAGAATGTACTAATCAGCTTTCCATTGCTGTGACACAATACCTGAGAAAATCAACTTAGAAGAGGAAAGGTTTATTTTGGATCACAGTTTCAGAGATTTCAGCCCATGCTCAGTCCATTGCTTTGGGCCTGAAGTGAGGCAGAACATTATGGCAGCAAGACAGTGTGAAGGAGGGGGCTGCTCACCTCATGACAGCCAGGAAGCAGAGAGATATTCAGAGAGCATACCAAAGGGACCAGGGATAAAATAAACCCTTCCAAGACACACCCCCAGTGACTTGCTTCCTCCAAGTAGGCTCCATTCCTAAAATTTCCACCACCTTCCAATAACACCACCACTGGGGCTCAAGGCTTCCAGGCACATTCCACATCCAAATTATAACAGAGACAGACTTCTTCTATGGCAAACAATTTAGTAGCTAACCTTCCATTCTTGTTCAAGTGAAACTGGTTGCACTGCTCCTAGGGGAATGACCTAAGGTGTTTTTTTTTTTTAGAGAGAGAGAGAGAGAGAGAGAGAACTTTAATATTTATTTTTTAGTTATTGGCGGACACAACATCTTTGTTTGTGGTGCTGAGGATCGAACCCGGGCCGCACGCATGCCAGGTGAGCGCGCTACCGCTTGAGCCACATCCCCAGCCCCCCCTAAGGTGTTTCTTAATGAACAATGTTATGGTTTGGTTAGGAAGTGCCTCCAGAGACTTGTGTGTTGAAGCTTTGTTCCCCAGTGCAGCAATGTTCAGAGGGGAGACTTGGGAAAAGATGGGTTCAGAACAGTTTTCACCTCATCAGTGGATTAATCCACTGATCGAAGAATGGACAACTGGGAGGTGATGGGAACTATGGGTGGTGGAAACTGGTGGAAGGAGGTAGGTTACTGGAGGAAGGCACTGGAAAGGTTTTTCTTAACCCCCATGCCTTTCTCTCTCACCCTCTGCTTCCTGGCTGCCATGAGCTGAGCAGCTTTCTCAGCCATGCCCTTCCGCCATGTTGTACTGCCTCATCTCAGATCCAAAGCAATGGAGTCAGTCAGCCATGGACTGACGCCTCTGGAACCTGAGCCAAAATAAACTTATCCTCCTTTAACTTGTTTATGTTAAGTATATTGGTTGCAATAATGAAAAACAAAACAAAATGTTTGAGCCTGTTTAAGAATATGCATAGAATTTGGCAGCATAAAGCATAAAGAAATCATTTTAACACTCCCCTGAATATTGCCATTATCAACTGATTGCATTGAGCACAAATGAACTCTTCGCCATGAACCCTACTGAGAATATCTTTCCAAGTAGAATTACATCATCATGGGTCTGCCAGGATGACTTATCAGTAAATGTACCAAGCGGTTGAATGAACTAAGCTTTTATCTGGAGTTATTTAATAAAGTCCATTTAAAAACTAGACAATGACTGCTAAATATAATGGTTCTTGTTTCAGCATAATTGATGCTAAGCTGTTCTTTCTGACAACAAGCCACCAAAAGGTTCAGCTGCATCTTAATAAAGCAAATACAATCAGCCCAGACAAGGCTGCTGTTGAGTAAGCCTGCATCCAATCCACACGCTCGCTATACGGGAAGTATATAGAGTTCCAAACCAATAGTGACTACCTGTGTTAAAGCAGGGACTGTGTTTGTTTGAACAGGGAAAAGAAACAAGCCATTAGAAGTGCTATTGCATTCTTTACATCTCTTCTCCCCAGAAATCAGGACTATAAATGCTGGTATGCTTGAAGTACCAATTAACTAGAAGTATAACATGGACAAAAATATTCTTCTCTCCACCCAGAGAAGCCTTCCCACTAACCAGAAATAGAGGAAACTCAACTTCTTTGGGTGGAGAGAAGACAGAAGGAGTTATGAATCTGTCCTCATGGCCTAAGAACATCAGATATGCAAGCCAGGCATGGTGGTGCACACCTGCAATCCCAGTGACATGGGAGGCTGAGGCAGGAGGACTGCATGTCAAAACCAGCCTTAGCAACTTAGCAAGGATGTGGCTCAGTGGTTAAGCAGCCCTGGGTTCATTCCCCAGTACAAAAAAAAAAAAAATTAGATGCGCAGAAATAAAAAAAGAAACAATATCCTTGCAAACCTTAGCTGGCATGCTCTTCCTCTCCAATTTAGGCTCTTTTCTTTGAGTAGAGAATCAATTTTCCATTCATTGTCTACTCAAAGCATCTAGTACTGTGCACACAGCATGTGCTCCATAATGTTTAAAAAACAACATGACCATCCCATTGATTTCATTGTATGCACACTGCCTGATAGAGTGCCTTGTAGACTCTCCAAAATATGGTCAAATGAATGAGGGACAGACCAGTGTGTTAAAAGCCAGATTTATTTTTGGCCCCCCATTAAGTATGCAAAAGAATGTGAGAGAGTCACAAATTCCTATCAAATGACTTCTGTGTGGCTAATTCTAAAAGGGTTATATTTTATTATTATGAAGTGTGTTTTTTTTCCTAAGTTATAGGTGCCTGAAATTTTAAGAATACTCCTAGAACCTCTTTTCTTTTCCAACTCTATTTTTTTTTCTGAGTACTCTCATACAAACTACTTTTATTAAATATTATTTGAAGGGGTGGGGGAGAACCTCCCGGATGTTGAGCTGTGACCTCCTGCACACCCAACTCCAAATCCCTCTTCCCCGCCCGGATCTACTCCTCCGGAGCAGGCTCCACTTCTGTAAATGATGGTGCCACCATTCCATGGAGCCCAAAACTGCAGGAGTCGTCCTCCAGTCCTCTCTGTCCCTCACACACCTTCCATCTAGTCCGTCAATAAGTCCTATTGATGCTCCTCCACAAGAGATCCCGGTCCGGTCACTTCTCTCCATCCTCGTTTAAATCACTATCACATCTGGCTTGGACTCCAGAACTTCACTCCATCTTTTCATTCAGATGACATCTCAAATGTCACCTTCACACAGAGGCCTTCCTTGAACGCACAATCTAAAACTGCCCCGCAGACTACCCCATGACCTTGATTTTTTTTTTTTTTCTTAGCATTTTATGACCAGCTTACTACCATTTGGTTTATTTGCTTCATTTGGGGGAAGGAGGATATTTTCCGTCTGTCCCCATCAAAATGTATGTCCATAAGAACAGGGACCTTTGCCGTCCTGTTTGCTACTGTGTTTCCAGTGTGCACAACAGACGCATAATAGTTGCTCAATAAATAGTTCTTGGATCAAGAAATCAATGAATCAATTAGTGAATAAACCTAAGACACATTCGAACATGAACAAGAAGCAGAATACGGGACAATACAGGTTTTTAGGTAAAGCAACATATCCATCAAGACCCAGCTTACTCAATTTCCTTCAATCCCCCTCACTCTAATTTTTTAGCTAATGATTATTGAACATTTACTATATGCAAAAAACTATAAATATTTTTCCACGTTATTTTATCCTTTCACAGCGTTATAAAGCAAGAACAAGTAGCTAAGTGGCAAAGCCAGGATCAAAATAACAGACAGTCTTATCTCAGCCTCTCAAGCTCTTTAACTGGCCTATTGATATTGTGCTCTCTTGGGTGGGGCTGTAGCTCTGTGGTAGAGTGCTTGCCCCTCACTTGTGAGGCACTGGGTTCAATCCTTAGCACCACAGAGAAATAAATAAAAATATCATGTCCATCTACACCTAAAAAAAATTTTTTTTTTAAATAATATGCTCTTTTCAGATTGGCCAAGTCCCCTAGAAATACTCATCCAGGAAAAGAAGTTCTGGAGGCTTAGCCTCAACTCAGAGCTCCATGGCTCTCTCCCGGAAAGTTGGAGCATTTGTGTAGTTTACCTTGAGAGCACCTGGACATCAAGACTTGGCCATACAAGACCATTCTTCCCTATAAACACAGCCAGACGTTATCCAAAACAGCATTTTTTAAGATAGTTAATTATTAAAAGTCTGCATAATTCTGCTGTGAACCTATACAATGATTCTTAAGTGTTTTCTAAGATTTCTAAGATTCAGGTCTCCAAAGTTAATGCTCAAAAAATTTTTTTTCTTTTTACACATACAAGGGTTGGGTTCTTGTAAGGATCAAGGAAGCTAGTGCCTGTGATAATTCTTTGAAAAAATAGGAGGGCTGGGGATATAGCTCAGTTGGTAGAGTGCTTGCCTCATATGCACAAGGCCTTGGTTTCAATCCCCACAAAAAAAAAAAAAAAAAAAAAAAAAAAAAAAAACATTCTTTGGTCTGGGGTTGTGGCTCAGTGGTAGAGTGTTCACCCAGCACATGTGAGGCACTGGTTTCAATCCTCAGCACCACATAAAAATGAAATAAAGATATTGTGTTCGCCTAAAACTAAAAAATAGGAAATACTGCACAGGATATTAAAAAAAAAAAAAATCACAGAATCCTGGAAACAGAAAGGAACTGAGAGCTGGCCCCTAATGTCACAAAACAAGGCACAGAAAAGTGAAGTGACCTGTGGTTGTGGGACTAGTAGCTTTTAGAATGAAATTACATCATTTACTAAATACAATTCTCAATCAACCCAAAAACTCAGCAATGGTCTTTTTCATTATTTTGCCTGAGTTCATAATATACGTGACTTCAGTCTTTCAAAATGAAGCCAAGCATATGATATTGATGTGCCCATATTCTTCTTCTAGACTTTACATTTTTTTTCCCCTTTAGAACTTTTCAGAGTTACCAGTTTTCTGTACAATAAGCAATGGACACCATTTCACCTTAGTGTCTACAGGGAGAAACAAAATTACTACATAATCCTGATAAATGATCTCTTGGAAAATCACTTGCCCTAGATGCAACTGTAATTGATAGCACATCAGAACAGGAAAGGTTCTCCTGGTGGATTCTCTGAATGGGTACATTCTTCCCCCACCCCCAGTGGCTTTCAACAGAAAACTCTGACATTTGGAAATATGTAAAAATTTTGGTTTTCTTTTGGTTGTCATAAAAATAAAGGAGAACCCCTGACATTTGGTGTCTAGAAAATGAGAATGCTAAAGGGCTTATAATTCAAAGGAAACTTCTACATAAAGGATTATTTCACTCAAAATTCCATCTGCTACCTTGGGCACCAGAAAAGTGACTGCCCGTATCTGCCCACTGGAGACCACACTCTGAATTGTGCATGAAGCATTTATTTTAATTTCCCATTGTTGCAGTAACTTTAGGCTGCCAGGACAAAAATACCATAAACTGAGTGACAGAAACTTATTTTTTACAGGATGATGGCCAGCAGGCTCAAGATCAAAGTGCCAGGAGATTTGGTGTCTGGGGAGACCTTATTTCCAGGGTCTTTCCATGGCCCTGCTCTCTAGGCCTCTTTTATAAAGGACTCCCAATTCCACTCCTGAGGGCACCGCCTGCAGAAGGCCCTACTTCTTAATAACTTCATATCAGCGATTGGGTTTCAACACATTGATTGGGGTGTGGGCACACAAACATTCTGATCATAAGAGGAGCTTTTAAAAACTGGAGGAATTCATCAAAATGACCAAGAGCCTGGAATAAACATGGTAGGGTTTACTAAGGACTTAACGTTAAATCAACTTTTTAATATTTCTGGCAACAGGGCGGATGAAAGATCATGAAACCTAGTGTGACACGGTGTTGAACGTGCGAGATAAAGCACAAGTTGCTCCTTTTAAATAGATGAGCCCATGGAAAAATAAAGCATTCCTCTTAGACCATGAGTCCAGGGAGGTGATGGAGCCCATAGTACCTGAAACCCATCTGTAGATCATAGGTCTAGAAATTTAGTGGGGTGGAGTGGGGGAGAGGTTGGGAGGAAGGGAAGGCTGGAGACAAAATCCTGGATGCAAAGAGGGATGGAGACCATCCAACATAAACCCAGGACATGAGAAGAAAGACTATGTCCTCAGAAAGAAAGGGCTGACGAGGAAAACAATTCAGAAAATCACAAATAGAAAATGGGCAACAAAAGGCTAAAAGAGAAGGTTGGGGAATATGAATAACAGCCCAGCTTCTCCTCCCTGGCATTGCCATTGTCCCCCTGCCATTTCCTCAATGGCTGAACTCACAGGAAGTCATGCAACCTGAAGCCCAGAAAGCCCAGCAGGTAGAGCAGGGCAGGAGACAGGAATAATGTAAGGACCAGCAGCCCAGAACCTGCATGGCCAGGAACCGGGATAAAGCACTGCTCTGTGGGTCATCTCGTGCCATCTTCCCACCAGGCAGGAACTGCTGTACCCCTCAAGTACTTGGACCTTAGCAAACCCGAGCGTGTCTTCTGAGGGTACAGCCAGTAATGATGGCCTCACTGCAGACCCTGAGCTCTGAATGATTTTGCTCTACAGATGTAACAGCACTGTGACTCCAGTGTTGGCTTCCCGGGTCTCCTCACTGGCTTTGGGTGAAACACTAACTTAGAGTGGTCTGTCTCCTTCTACGGCATCCTGCTTCGGCTCCTCTTTGTCGTACCTTATAGTTCTACCTGATTCCTTGTGAGACCTGCTCTTTACTCATGTCAGAACACTCTCCATCCCTGTCAACAGTGGCTGCAAGTGCAGAGTTGTCTATTGCTGCATGACAAATGGCTGCCAAGTTTAGTGGCTCAAAGCAACCACCTCGCAGCTTTTATATACACCTTGGGCTTTGCAGGCTGGGAATTTAGGGCATGGCTGAGCAATTCTTCTGCTCCATGTGGTGTCAATCAGGTGGTGTTCATTGGTAGCTCATCTGGCTTTATTCCTAAACTTGCCTGAAAGGCTGGGCTCAGCAGAACCCCGCTCCTTCTCCATGTCATCTCAGGCCACTGCCCCTGCTCCCTCCAGCAGGGTAGTCAAATGTCTTACATGGCAGCTCAGGGCTCCAAGAGAACAGGGCAGAAGCTGTGAGTCTTCTTCCAAGCCTAGGGCTGAAGCTGCAGAGTCCCTTCAGTTATTTTCTCTCAAGAAAGCAGTCACAGCAAAGACCCAAGAAGAGAAATAGGCCCTGCCTCTCAAGAGGAGGCATGAGCGGCCATCTTTAACCTGCTAAAGTTACAGCTATGTCATTAACATATTTCTACACCTTAACTATTGACATTCCTCTTGGCTATTACTCTGGTCTGTTCAAATTTCCAACTTCAAGAAATGACTCTCTCCTCCAGTTCTGCATAAGCCTATTATGGTCAACTGGGCAAAATGCCATTTTTTATTACAAATAGTTATTTGCAATACCTGCCAGGCTGCCTGGCCCACAGAAGTGGCCCCATGAATACTGGATGGACAAACGACCTCATTAAGTAGTGCCTTCTTTTTATTGTATGAAAGCAAGTGGAAGGTGTTTATGGATAGCTCCAGTTCTAGCAGGAAGCGAGGGAAGGCTACCTTGAAGAGTCTCCTTCATTTCATGTGCTATTTTCTCTGTGGTTACAGTCTGAGTCACAAGAATAAATTTCTTCCTCAGCTCAAAATGATTCAGCAGTTCAACACTGGTTCAAATGGGCCACTAGTACAAACTGTATTAACTCTTTCCTGTGTATGTGTGTGTCTCACACAGTGATCCAGATCCTCCAACACCGTGGTTTTAGAACTTGAACTGCACCTGAGTCACCTGGTGGGTTTGAGAAAATGCAGAGAACTGGTCCCACTCCCAGTGTTTCTTACTCAATAGGCCTGGGATGGGGCTCAAGAATTTGCATTCTAACAGGTTCCCAAAAGATGCTTATCTGGGAACCAGCATTTTAAGCTACGCTGACAAACATATTCTTATCAGAATTAGCCAGTACTGAAATTATTTGAGATGGATTTTTATAATCCTAGATTAATCCAAGAACACAGGGACCCGTGACTCCAATCCAGATGTCAGCCTTCCATAAAATTAATTATCTGAAAAGTTCACCTCAAAAATCCTTCATTTAGAAAATAAAGCTGTGAGCTATTGTCAGAAATTCCCATAAAAATTTGTTATCAACTGCCGATTCGTGCTTTGAAAAATAATGAGTGCTATTGTTGCAGGTAAAGATTCTATTAAGCATTTTCCATTTGATGATTCTTCATCATACTGAACAAAGAAGAATTTTTGCTCCTGTGCAATCTAGACCTGATTCTGTTGCTTAGCAATGGGCTCTACCCATTACAGTATTGTGCTTTCCTCTTCAAAGGACAGTGTGCCACTGGTACTTTTTAACTTTAGCCCAGGGCTCTCATGAAAAAGAATTAACAATCATTTTATATTGAATCTAGAGGACTGAAAATTCTCAAGGTGACAAGTTTTCTTTTAGGATGTTGCAAATACACCATGCTCTTGCTTCAAAGTGTAACTCTGTGATTCACACTCATTGAAGTAACTTCCAGAGGGAGTTGCCTTTCTGATAATGAGCCATCAATCAGTTAACACAGATTGCAGAGTACTTTGCCTATGTTGGGCAAGAGGAGAATTCAAAGGCATAGAAAAGAAATCTTCAGACCAACTTCATACACCATAAAGCAGAACAAAATTTAGATATTATTAAGATGGTGTCTCCTTGGCAAATTCTGTGATGTGTAAGAAAGATTTACTTGGAAGCAACAGCAAATTGCATAAGATAATATGCAATTAGCAACCAAATGATGAGGCACTCAAGGCAAAGCCTTTTAAGAATTCAGAGGAGGTAGAAACAAAGGAGAGCTGGCATTTATCAAGTGCCTCTATATGCCAGGCACTTCAAATGCATTATCTCTTCCAATAGTCACAACAGTCCTGTGAAGTCGGAATTGTTATTGTCCTCATTTTCAGATGAGGACAGGAAGTCGCAAAGGTTAATGAGCTTGCTAGTAAACAAACCCAGGTCTGGGTTAAATAAAAGAGAGCCCGGTGGAGTAGAGTTAGCAAGGTCCACCCTGGTGTCTCTTTGCATTATTCATAAATGCAGGCTGAATTCCAGGCCACGTAGTCCTTGGGGAACAGCCCTAAGCTTTAATTCATGCTTATAAACCTCTGTGAATACCTTTCCTCTCAGCCTTTTCAGCCAACAGGAAGTCTCCTGGGACAAAGGTAAAGAAAGAAGGATTTCTTTTTATATTATCTTTGAACAATGAGTCCTGTAGAGTGATACATGATTTGCATGAAAGTAAGTATGTTGACTTCTAAACAGCACAGAATCATATAACCTCCCCGAGTTGCATGGTTTCACATTCTCTCCAGTCTTTCTCCCTGATTGCATTTGTAACACCCTGTGCCCATCCTGATGAAACTGTTCCTTGAATTTTATCTCCAGCACTTTTGTAAAGTGCCCCAGATTCTGCAAATAACAGTGTGTGATTTCACACCTGCCCTACATCCCCTCACACACTCAGGAAACCACAAGAGGAGTCATCATGTTTTCTAGGAGGTTTGGAAGACTAAAGATAAGCCTGGTGGGGTCCCCTCATGACCAGACTTGGGCCAGGGAGTGCTCTTTCAATGAGACAGTCAGGGGCAACCACAAAAAGAGACATAGAAGAGGCTCAGGCAAGCAAACTTATTCTACTCACAGTCCTGGTGGCAGGAGGCACACCATGCAGAGTCACGTGGCACACAGCTTCAGAAAGTGTTGGTAAACCATGTCTATAGCAGCACGGGTTCACAATAGCCAAACTATGGAAGCAGCCTAGGTGTCTGATGTAGAAAACGGGATATAAATACACAGTAGAGTTTAATACAGCCATGAAGAAAAACAAAATTCTATCATTTGTAGGAAAATGGATGGAATTTGAGAACATTACATTAATCAAAATAAGTTAAATTCAGAAGGTCAAAGGCGGTATGTTTTCTCTTATATGTGGAAGCAAGAGAAGAAAAAGGAAGAGGAAAATGAGGAGGATTTCTTGAAAATCAAAGGGAAATCAGTAGGAGAGAGGAAATAGACCAAGGGTAGAAGAAGAAGAGAGAGGGAGGGTGTACTGGGGAATAATATTGATTAAATTATGTTATTATATTGTGTGCATGCACTAATGAATTACAACAAATCCCACCATTAGGTACAACTAGAATGCACCAATTAAAAAGTGGAGGTTTCTTTATCACAAGAAGTAACTATTGAGATGACAAATGTCAACCTGATTCATCATAGCAACCCTTTATCTATATGTATCCCATAGCATCATATAGTGAACCTCAAAACTATACAATAACATTTGGGTATTGGTTTCTTTGTTTTTATTTTGTGGTGCTGGAAATGGAACCCCCAGCCTTCTGCATGCAAAGCACACACTTTACCCCTGAGCTACAACTGCAGCCCTAAAACGAAACCTATTTTTTAAAGCAAAAACCATCCAGAAGCTGTCAGTGGTGGGAAAGGGAGAAAACAACCAAGCCCTGGGGTGAGGAGGAAAAAATAAAGTGGAAGGAGGGGTACCCAGTTAGGATGGAAACATACCCGCAGGGCTTAAGTTGCAGGAGGCTCACCTTTCCATCCCACACTTGATCTCATTTCAGTCCTCAAGACCTGATCTAATGGGACCTCAAGCCAAGAAAGGGCACTGTAAACAACTGGGACTAAGCCCTGAAGGTGAAGGTAAAGGTGAAGGCAGACAGAGGCCCAGGTAAGGAAAGAACTGGAGCACAGAACCTCCTTTCTCAACATTATCATACACGAAGGTTACTTCTCTGCAAGCCTTGACCTACCTCTGGTGACTGTGTCATCATCATCTTTTTTTTTTTTTTTTTTTTTTTAGTTGTCAATGGACCTTTATTTTTTATTCTATTATTTGCGGTGGTGAGAATCAGACCCGGTGCCTCATACATGCTGGGCAAGCACTCTACCCCTGAGCCCCAGCCCCGGCCTCTGTGTTATCATCATCTTAAGAACTTCCTGTCTCATAAGTTTCAAAAGAGCCTGGCATAGAACCAAGAACACAGTAGATGTCTAATATTATTTTTGAGTGAATAAGTGGAGAAATGATTATCTGTCTGGTATCTATGAAATGATACCAGTCCCAGCCATAGGGAAGTCCCTCTGGGGTAGGAATAAAGTTCCCAGTGGCAAACCTGATTGAGGTGTGGCCCAGGCCAACCACGTGAGGTTGTGCAGGCTATTCAATGGACACAGACACTACCTAACGAGGTGAGTGAGTGCTGAAACCCAGCTGTGCTCCCTTTGCCAAACTATGATCCTGGCCTAGGACTTTGTTCTCATGGAAGTCTTTCCCATTTTATGCAAAGACTAAATGGACTAGCACTCGCCTGCCTGGGCCTTATGGGACGGAATCTGTTTATCAGCTATTTTTCCTTAGAAACACACACACACAAAAAAAAAAAAAAACCAAAAAACACTGGTTGTCCACTCTGGAGTTCTGATGGAAGAGTCAGATAAAGTGTGAAAAAGCATGTCAGGGACCTGAAAGATCAACCTCAGCTGAATCACTTTTGTTTGTTTTGTTGGCCTGAGTAAAAGCAAACCCAGTTTTGTTTGATTAAAGCTCCTGAGGGCGGGCTGGGACTGTAGCTCATTGGCTCAGCACCAACCTAGGATGCAGGAGGCCTGGGTTCTACCCCCAGCAACACACAATAAAGCTCACCAAGGCAGAGGCTCCCGCCTAACCAAGCAGCCAGCTTTGGGAGTCGATTATTAAAAGCACATTCTAATCTCGAGCCAGTGTTTTCTATTCCTAGCAAAATCTAACCAGGAAAAATGTAGCTTTCAGATTTCCAGTTCCTTGCAAAACAGAAGAGATCATCAAAGGACAGGGTTGGCTGGGCACAGTGGCCACACCTGTAATCCCAGTGGCTTGCGAGGCTGAGACAGGAGGATCTTGAGTTCAAAGCCAGTCTCAGCAATGGTGAGGTGCTTAGCAACTCAGTGAGACCCTGTCTCTAAATAAAATAAAATAAACAGGGCTGGACATATGGCTCAGTGGTCAAATGCCCCTGAGTTCAATCCCAGTACCAAAAAAAAAAAAAAAAAGGGCAGGGTTGGAGCTACGAAGCCACAGACAAGGTCTCACACATGTGGAGACTCCTTATGGGGCTACTGCAATAATCTCTCTCTAAATTTCCTACACCTTCCCTGGGGATATTTCCCACTTTCTTCAGTACATTCTTTTATGCTACTTTTACCTCCTCCTTTTATCTTGAGCTCCTGAGTGGAACTGCTTTTTGATTTCAACCTGTGTCCAATGAAATATTTATTTATTTATTTGGGCATTGGGAATTGAACTCAGGGACACTAAGCGACATCCCCAGCCCTATTTTGTATTTTTTTTTTTTTTTTTTAGAGACAGGGTCACAATGAGTTGCTTATTGCCTTGCCATTACTGAGTCTGGCTTTACACTCACAATCCTCCTGCCTCAGCCTCCCAAGATGCTGGGATTACAGGCATGCACCACTGTACATGGTTTAAAAATTTTTAAACTGTAAAGTGTCATAACTTGAATCCCATTGCCATTCTTGCTTGCACTCAAAAATGTTTAATATAGTAATGAAAACTATATGTGAACATGACACAATAGTATCTGAGTAATTTTTAGTTTTATGTACCATATTCTTGACTTTTTCCTCATTTTTACCCTTTATTTTTCTTTTTGGTAGCTTGAGAAGATTATTGTTAAAATATTCAACACTCCTTATTAAAGTTTTGAGAAATCCATATCCTTACCAAATCACCCAAACTTTTGTGTTGATCCCTTGGTTGGTAAATGACTCAAATGTATTTTTTAGTTATGGTTGGGCTTGGTTTGGTTGGTAACACAATTTCAGATTATACACTATAACTCAACTATTTTACACCAAATGGAGTTCACCATTTTTCATTTTCCTTATTTGTCATTATTTCCTTTTGTCTTCAAACTACCTTCTTAGGGATAACTTCTTTTTTATCCTGACCAGCTGTGGTTCTCATTGGCCTCAAAAGGGAAAGCCCTCAGCTGGAAGGAGAGTGATCTTTGATTTTTTTTATCTTGTTAAATATTCTGTGCCTCCCCTTTCTCCACACATAGAGTACACCAAAAAAAAAAAAAAAAAAAAAAAAGCAGTGCTCTGCAAACAACTAATGTCCAAAATACATGACCCCAGTAATGATCACACATCCTGAGTTATTGACAAGGAAGCATTATTTGGAATGGATTCAAAACAGCTAAGTAAGAACCAGTCTGTCCCACATCATTGGATGACTCCCATCTGCCAGAGGTTAAGAACTCTTAGAAGATCCTTGAGGAGTCAAGTGAGAGCTTAGGATCTGGTCAAATAGCAGACATTGAGCCCTGAGTGTTTTATGTCTTATATTGTTGGCTAAATAAAATCAAGTGATTTGAAACTGCAGTAAATAGAACCTTAACTTGCTCCCAGATATATTTTCTTAACAATGAAAACTGTAAGAAAAATCATAGAAAACCAACATCACATTTCCTTCATAGATTGTTTAAAAAAGAATAGCTTTGAACCTGGAGAGTTTAATAATGGGACAGACTGTTGGACTTGTCAAGACCAAAAACAAACAAGCAAACAAAAAACACAGAACTTAAATACCATGTCCACAAGTTACCAATTAAGTGATTATGGACAAGTCATTTCATTCTCTGTTCTTCAGTTTTCTACATCTTTAAAAATGAATACTAATTTTTTAAACAAAGACTATAATTGTTTCCTAATATCCGTTCTCCTCTTTTGTCTTTGGTGAAGGAACTAGCAAGTTTTGTCTGGGCACATACTCACCCAGCTTAAGATATGCTTCCCAGCCTCCTTTGCAGCTATGTGTGGTCATATGACTGAGCTCTGGCCAATGAGATGTGAGAAAAAGCCATGTCTGCTGTTCTCCTCCAATCCAATGCAGTGAACTCAGAGGACTGGTAGTATTATCTACCTGATCATGTATTAAATGTATGTTTTGCAAATGTTAAGTTAGTTTATTCAGGTAAATCACTTGTACCAATATCAGGCACACAGGAAATCGCCAATAGTGATTGTGGTTATTTTATTACTGTTATTAACTAGGTTCATACTGCAGTTCATGTTCAAGGGTGAAGTACCTTCCTAGTAGGAACAACATCTTCTTGAAATGATTAAAATGCAAAGAATTTCTTTAGAATGGTGTTTAAAACTCCAGTGTCTAGCTCTAGACATCTAAATAGAGAATATGCCTTCAAGTGCCCAAGATATATATATGGATGTTCATTATGTTACTAACTCACGGCCCCTCCAAAAAAAAAATGTGGAGAAACAACCTATTAACATCTGAATAAATTTCAAAAACATGGGTACACAAAAACAGCAAGTTTTAGAAGAATGCTATCATGTGCATTAAAACATACATATAATAAAACTATAAGTACATATTTACCATGAGTAAGCATTCTGAAACATGTATAGTGATGCTTATCAATTTAGCTATTACTTCTGAGTAAGGAATAATAAAAGCGATGAAGGATAAGACCAAAACTGTAATGATTACATTTTATTTCTAAAAGTGAAAATAAAAAGTGAGGAGGGATATCTAAAAACAAAACAAAACAAAAGTTACTTGTATTATTTCACAGACGTATACAAGTCTATTATAGCACTTTCTGTATGCTTAATATTTTTCATAATTTATGACCTATGACATTAGGGTATTAATATTAATTTTCACACACATTTTTTATCACTTAGTGAAACTCAAATGTCTCACATCTTAGAAGCTTTGCTAGAATCCTCTGAAAATCTTACACCCTGGGTTCCCACAGCACCTAGTTGAGTTCAGTCCCCTTTGTGACAGTCATCATTTATTTACTAATAATTCAGGTAGAAAGTTGAGAGTTTCAATTACAATGACGGGTGCTCATTTCTCTTTGTACCCTATTCAGAGCTTAAGGCCAAAATAGCTACATTAATACATGCTTGATAAATACTTATCTGTTAAAGTAATGAACTTGTATGTACCATGATTGCCGATGAGGTGTGATAATGATTATTGATAAAAATGAGGAAAGAATGAATACAAAGAAAAGTTCGGCCATCAAACAGTATCTCTGAGAAATCCAATTTGTTTATCAAATCCTCAGAAGCCTAAACTTCAAGTCTCTTAGGCTGCTTGGCGTTTTCACAAAATGAGTACAGGAGACTGTCTGGGTTAAGCAACAGAAATTTCTCACACTTCTGGAGGCCTCAAAGTCCAAGATGAAGTTTCCAGTCGACTTAGTTCCTGGCAAAAGCTCTTCCTGGCTTATAGACAGTCACCTTCTCACTGTGCCTTCATAAAGCACAGAGAAAGCTCCTCCTCTTTTCATAGGGACACTAATCCCATTGTAAAGATCCCAACCTCATGACCTAACTTAGCCCTAATTATTTCCCAAGGCACTACCTTCAAATTGGTGCTTAGGGCTCCAACAGATGGAGGTTTTTGTTTGTTTGTTTGTTTGTTTGTTTGTTTTGGTGGGGAGGGTATGCAAACATTTTGTCCATTATATCAGTTCAAACTTGATATCATGACTATTATTATAAAATGAGCAAGCAGGTTTGCTCCAGGGAATTCCACCCATGGTCAGAAACTCATGTGTGGGTGGGAAGGGGACTGTGGCTGCAGGATCCTAGGGCCTGTCTTTCCAGTACTGTCGTCTTTTCACATACCTGAATGCCAGGGAAGGTAAATGAATTTCCACAAGTGCCTCCTCGTGGTTCCCATCAGTTCGTCATTGCCATCGATGGCCCTCTTGTCAAGATTTGGAGGATGCTTACAGACTTTTGCAACCAATTATATAATTTTGTAATCAATCACACAGCCTTTGAATGATCCAAGTAGCTTTCATTGCAAAAGTCGTTTTAATTTTTAACTATTGAAAAGAAAAAAAAAAAAAAAAAAAAAGCCAGAGTGATTTAAGGTATCCTTTCCCTGAAGTTAAGAAAAAAAGAAAAGCCAACCATGAGCATGAACTATTAGAGTTAGATTCAGATAAATGATTGTAAAAGTCAATTTAGTAGCATCACCAACTGTTACAATGCTAAATAACTATTTCTGCACGAAGATTTTTATGTTAACATAACCAGGTAATTGGTTATTGATGAACCAAAGGCTGCATAATTATTCATATTCTAAGTCAATCATGTAGCGCTGATTCACCAATATGCTAATAGAGATCATTAGTCACATAATAAAGGAGATCAATTCATTTATTTAAGGCTCCATAGAAGATAATTGTTTGTTTTTTCACCCCTAAACAAAAAAAAAAATTCCTTTTTAAATTTTTAATTATGAGATAAATATCTGTTCACTTTCCTCATTCAGAACTTCAGGTTCCTGAGTGTGTAAGACAAACGATGCTCCTCCCTCCCAAAGAAGTTTCTGAGAGTTCCTCTTGCTTATTGAGTTCCCATAAACCTCAGGATTCAAACCAATGACTCACCATATTACTTCTCTGGCAATAGACCAATATTTCTTGCCTTTGCTCTCTAGAGTTCTATAATTTTAGCCATAAGAAACCATGACCAATTTCTTCTAACTGCAAATTCACACTCATAAAACGGGGTGATAATTACACAGGACTCATTAACAAAAGGATCACAGGGTGAACAATTCTACAATTAATGTCTGGGTTTTGGTTTTTTCTAGTGATAGATTCCCCCTCCCCCAATAGCCCATCAGCACTCTTTCTGCTTAAATAAGGATGACATCGTAATGTTCATTGTAAAAACTGACTTAAATGTTCACCAATGAAAAACACATTGAACTAACGGAGAAGGAGGCTGAGTGTGGACACGCCTGCCTGACTCGTCCCAGGAAAATCTGGTATTCTGTTTCTAGGATTCCATGTTTGTTCTCCACAACCTTTAAGTGTCTGCACTGTGAACCACTCTCCCACCTACTCCTATTTATTACTGTAAAATATGCGTTGAACTGTGCGTAGGCCTGTGTGTATGTAGACATTTGTTATCTGACAAATCTTTACCTTGTGCCAACCATGTCAGATGTGGTTTGGGGCTCTGTAGGATTCAAACAATAAAACCCAGTCACTTTTGAAAGGATGTACTTTTGCGCATGATACATGAAATAATGTGATTCAGCAAATCACAGAAGAAATACCATGACTAACAGATACTTGAACAAAATGTTTACACCCACCAGGACTCAAAGAAATGTAAACAAAGATGACAACAGGAAAGGATTTGGCAGCTATCAAATTAGAAAATGTTTTAAACATTTGTTAAACTTTGTTCCTAGACCACAGCTATTCCTAAATTTTCCTTAATAGCAAAAAAAAAAAAAAAAAAAAAAAAAATTGTTGTTTTGAGACTTTGAAACCCTTAGGACACATCTGGGTGGTCTAAGTCAATCATGTAGTCCAACTTTCATTGTCAATTCCTGGTCTCTACATGTATATGCATATAATGCAATTCTGTCCGTGAGTCACAAGAGATCAGCTAGGGAGGAGAAATCTTGGGAAGCTCTTTCTCTTTCTTTCCGAAGTTTCTCTTCTTTCTTTTTATTTTTCCTTTCTTTTTAAAATTTTGTTTTTTGTGGTTCAGGGATTCAAACCCAGGGCCTGCACATGCTAGGCAAGCACTCTACCACTGAACAACATCCCCAGCCCAGTTTTGTTCTTAGAAAAAGACCCCAAACAGTAACTCTTGTTGCTTTCTCACTTTTTTATCTCATCTTGTTTTTATCTTATCTGCATACCCTTGACCAAGCAATTCTATTTCTGAGAATTTTATCTTAGATAATCAGGGAAGTTGGCAAAGATTTATATACAGGTCTGTTTAATCTCATAATTATTTACTACAATAAAATTTAGAAACAATCATAACTTTACATTAATAAGAATTTGGATAAGCAAATTATGGGACATCCATAAGCTATTACATGCTTTTTAATAATTGTACTGTAGCTGAATGGAAAATCCTTCATGACATATAGTTAAAAGACAAAAGTTAGTACAAAATCAAAAAATTTTTTAAATAAATATGCGTACATGTACATACATATATTCCCCCTGAAACAGTGAAATAATGGGAGATTTTTATTTTATTTTTTGTGCTTATTTGGACTTTCCAAAGTTTGTAGCATTGTATTAGTCAGTTTTACATTACTATAACAAAATACCTGAGGCTGGGTAGGTTACTAAAAAAGAGGTTTATTCAGCTTATAGTTCTAGAGGTTCAAGGATTTATACTGATACCAGGATAAGCTCAGATCTCATCAGGACCTCATGGAAGATGTGATCATAATGGTGGGAGAAAACATGAGAGGGAGAGGGATCACTTGTCAAGACAGGAAGCCAAAGCAAAGGGAAAGGGAAGGAACCCTTGGGCACACATCTATGTCCATACCATAACCAGTGTCAACACTTTTTGATTTGTACAACTGAAGGGGAAAAATGTCACTAAAAAAAATTGAATCATATTTAGGTGTCATAATGGAGCACAAAGGACAAATGGTCTAAGCCCAAGTGTGGGTGGGCCATTTCTAAAGGTACACTTGGGCAGAGTCCTGATGTGAGCTGGAATCGTTTACTGGAGAAGGAAAAGCACTACTTCAGGCAGAGGGGAAGGCACACTCCAAGCAAGATGCCTTAGGGAGATCAGACTCCTGTCTTTGTCTACATATAGAGCAGCACCATCCCAAGGTCACTCTGTGGACTTCTTTGCATCACATTCCAAGCACCAATGGATGAGATAACGCTTCTTATCCCTTGTCTCCTGCAGAAATGAAGGTGGTGGCCCCCGTGTTGGTGTGGCCCACAGGCCGGGATATGTAGCACCTAACTCTGTGCCTCACAACACTTAAGGGTAATAATGCTGCATTAAAACCACATGAGGGCCGTTGGGAAAACCCGCCCAGCCCCTAAGAGTAAATCATTACCTGATAAGAGAAAAGCCATCCTTAGAGATTCATTCTTTGGGGGTATATAAGAAGAGAAGTATGTCCCCCTCTCCCTATAAAGACATAAAGATAGTGTCTGACTTATGATGGTCCAACTCTGTGATGCAAAAGCAATACATATTCAGCAGAAACCTTACTTTGAATTTTGAATTTAGATCTTTTCCGTGGCTGGTGATGAAAAGCACCGCTTTTCTGGAGAATTGCCCCTCCTTTTTATCCTCATGGACAACTCCATGTTGATTGGTTCAGGGATTGACAGCCAGCTGGTCTTAGCTCAGGCTTCTCAAAGGATTTGAAATCAAGTATTTGTAGTGTAATGAAGCTGATCTGTTAAATGGAGAGGTCAGTTGATTGCTATTGCTGGTGGCCCTTTACTGCTAACATGTATAAAAGCCAGAGAAAGTGGTATATAACCAGGAGAGATAAATGCTACAGGGGCCAGATAGCAGCAGACTTGAGATATGGTCTAAGAAGATTGACTGACTACCCTCTATAAGAAACAACCCCAAACCTCAGTGGTTTGACTCAATACAAGCTTATTTCTTGCTCGCTCCAAGTTCAAAGTATTGTGCTTGGTTGGACAGCTCCCCATTGAGCTCTCTCCAAGTGGTGACTCAGGGATCCAGGCTCCTTCTATCTGTCTCCACCATCTTGTGGTTTCAAGATGTCCCTGGCAGCATCCCAGCCAGGAGAGGGGTGAGGGGAAGAGGGAACATGAAAGGTCACTTGGGACATTTTGTAACCAGACCTGGGAAAGACATGTATCACTATCTTCTACAATCCGTTTGCCAGATCTCAGTCAGGAAGTTCAACACAGATGCAAGGAAGGCCAGGAAAGCTTAACTTCATTTTGTGCCTACAAGGCTAAAAGAAGAACCAGAGACTCCAACTCAAGTAAGATCCGTTGTATGTGGGGACAAAGAACTCTCGGATTTTCGCAACCTCTTGATCTTGCCTATCTTGAGACTTGATCAGTCAAATCTAAATTTTTAAGCTAGCTCAGGTAGGTTTCTACTAATTACGATCCCAGAAAAGGACAAACAGATCATCAAAACACTTTGTGATTATAAAGCACTTTGACGATCTCATCCAATTTTTACTTCTAGCCTGTGAGGTCAATCTTATCGTTTTTATTCTCATTTTGCTGATGAAGAAACAGAGTCTCAGAATGGATAAGTATTGCCTAAGTCCCCCAAGAAGCCAGCGGAGCCATGACTGGGTTTAAATCCTCTGGACTCCAAAGCTAGGCTCTTTCCACTTCATTGTGTGCAAGGATCCCTAACCCCTAGTGTGAGTGGTTTTATTAGATTGCTTGGCAATCTGGGGAAAGAGAGAGTGACAGTATAAAGCCACCAGCCCTCCAGAAGGGTACGTGGGAATAGAATCAAAGGTACAGAGAGGACAGTCCAAGTAAACCAGACACTTCATCTTCTTCACAGTTTTCCCGAGGTTCTGGCCGGAATGAAGGAAGAAATATTATCAAAACCAAAAGGACAGAAATCCTGGCTCCGCAGAGGAACTGCATTTTGTTTGACATTGGACCACACTCCAGAGCCTGACGCAGACTTTGCAGAAAGTCCTGGAGAGAAGCAAGACAAATGGCCAAGACTTTGAGTAATGGCACCAAGATTAAAGGCACTGGGTCCCCACAGCGTGGGTGAGGAGAAGAACAAGGATAAAGGAGAACTCGGAAGCCACCTTTGTGCACAATGAATGATGAGATAACTCTGGAACAACGGTGCACAGCGGCTGTGTTTTCTCAGAGTTAACAGCTGCTGCCTCTGCGGGGCTTCTCTATCAACAGCTCCTCTGACACTCAGGCTAAGAATTGATGGTCAGAGGCTCTCCCGGGTGGCCGTGAAGCCTTGCCTGGAGAAAGGTCTCTAAATGTTGCTGGAGTGAGAGGGGGAAGGCGCCAGGTAGGAGCAACCTTGGCAGAATAAAGAGAATGGAAAGGGCTCAAAGCAAACTGTTAAAACAGTGTGGATGGGGCTGGGGTTGTGGCTCAGCGGTAGAGTGCTCGCCTAGCACGTGCAAGGCTACAACTCAAAACTAAATATTAAAAATAAAAAGAGTGGATGGGTGAACCCCTTAAGGGGGTCTTTCCCAAATATCTTTTTTCTTTTGCAGTGTTGGGGGATTGAACCCTGGCCCTTTCATGCGAGGCAAGCACTCTACCACTGAGCCACATCACCAGCTCCCAAAGTGTTGTTTTGAAAGTTTTTACTAGTCCCCAGCCAAGAAAGAAATAGGAACCATGTAGCCAGTTTCTCTTAAATGCAACCAACTGAAGGGACTTTCCTTTATTTCAAGTTTTGATGTTAAAATAACCTTTAATGAAATGATTATGACAGAAGATGGCATTTGTCCTCCTCTTATACACATGGCAAAATACAATGTTTTCCCCGGACCTCCCCCTTTTTTTTCCCTTTTTTATTGGTCCTTGAGATTTAAAGTCTGGTGCCCAGTCAAAAGTCTGGATCTCCTTAAGGGTCATTTGCAAAGAAATAAAAATAGAAGACAACTTGGAAAACACCCGCACATATCAGAATAATAAATCACACAGATTTCAAGGACAAATTGGTGCTCACAAACCCGAGGTAAACCCGAGGACAATCGTCACACGGAGCAGAGAAGCACTAAATGGTCAGATTCTATCATCCTTAGGAATCTGAATTCTCCGTGCCTTTCAAAGACACAAGGAAAGAGGGAGCACAGGGCTGGGCCAAGCCTTGACCATGGCCCACAATTATCTCTAACATGGGAAACAGCTGGCTTGAAAAACCAGGGGCTATTAAACTTTTCAGAATAGATTACAAAATACTAGCCGGGAGCCAGCTGCAAAGATTTTGACAACAGAATGGTCCCCAATGTTCACAAGCGTAGGACTGAGAAAAGCTGACAATAGCAGCTGTTTTGTCGGAGAAGAGTAGAAGAATGAGAGGAAAAAAACAGATAATGAAAAGTCACCACAGAAGTCCTATAATAGAAGCTGCGAAGGTTTGCATACAATGCGCACCTCACTTACCTCCTCTTCTCTGCATTCTAGGACCAGGGCACTTGACAAAAGGAGAACATCCAAGAAGGAAGAAGGCTTGGACTCAAGTACTCGGGAACAATGGTAAAGGATTCCTTGAATTTCAGATTCCCTTGTACCTAAGGGATGGCAGATTGGGTGTTCCTAACTTGCAATAACTGAAACATAGCTGGAATAGAAGTAGGAAAAAAAAAATAGTAAATGAAAGGTAAAGGCGTTCACACTCACTGGAACTGGCTGGTATTCATTTTCTGGCCCCATGCTTCTAACTTTCCAGTGAAAAAGAAAATGATTGAGGATTTGCCAAAAGTGAACTTTATTAAACATCAATTAAGGACTGGGCATGGTGCTTGAAACTCTCCTTACATGTTATCTCATAGGTTTCTAACAACTATATTCTGAGGTCAGTGTTAGGGCCCCCATTTGCCAGATGAAAACACTGAGGCTAAAGGCAACAGGATATGCTGTAGCTTGGATCTTGAATATCCCCAAAATGTGAGTGTGTTGAAAGTTTGGTTCCTGTGGTTGTGCTATTGGGATCTGGTAGAATTTTTAAGAGGTGGGGCCTAGTGGGAATGAGCTAAATCACTAGAGAGGGTATGCCCCAGAAGGGGTCTATAGGACCCAGGCCCACCCTCTTCTTCCTTTCTCTTTCTTCCTGACCATGAGGCAAACAGTTTTGCTCCACCACATGCTCCCAGCATGCTGTGCTGCCTTACTATAGGACCAAAAGCAAAAAGGCCAATAACTATGGACTGGAACCTCCAAAACTGTAAGCCAAAGTAACCTTTTTCTCTTTATAAGTTGATTTTCTCTTAGGTATTTTGTAAAAAGCTGATGAATACAGGATGCCTGCCCAGGGGTTGTAGCTATCGTCAGAACCAAACATGAAATTTTGCTGTTTTTCTCAACATCAGTTATTCTCTCCTAAGGTGAAGGAAATCGCTTTTCTAAGAATCCCTCCTCCAATTGTTGCCTGCTTTATCACCTGAGGTTTTGATTTCAAACTCTAGGACCTGCCCTCTCTTGGATAAATGCTCTTGGGAGCTCACATGAAGATTAATTTACTAATCTTTTCAAGTGAGCCCAGGAAGTCACTTCTGTGTGTCAAGCTAGAATAGAAGGTTTCTGATCAAAAAATACATAGTTACATACCAATAGAGAGGATAAACAAAATAATTCCCCTATTGAGGAGAAATTAAAAACCTGTCTCTATTAACAACCTGGGGGCCGCCCACTCCCAGGACCCAACCCCACCACAACCCAAGACCTAACCACTCCCAGGTACACATTGCCAACGATGGAAACTAATGTTCCCAGAGGAATAGATGCCCAAAGATAGAAGAAAGAGATGACATATCTGAAGAATACCACTATAAAAGAAATCCAACAAAAAGAACAAAAATAAGACTAATGTAGACAAGACTAACAAATGCTGTATAAGTACAAAATCTTCAAACAAATGAGAGACAATATTAGCAAAATGATGTAAGAACTAAGAGTAAGGAAGAACCAAGTGGAAAACCTGGGTACAAAAAATTATTAGAGCTTAAAAAATAACAATCCAATAACTGAGATGAACAACCCAAGAAATAGACCTAAAGAATAAATTGCTGAGCTGGGAGATTGAGTTTGATGAACTCAGCTGTATTACACCGCAATAAAACGATGAGAATATATAAGAAATTTAAGAAATCAGGAGGATAGACATAAAATGGTCAACACATATACAATAGGAGTCCCAGGGGGAAAAAAAAAACACACACACACAGGGCAGAATATGTTTAAAGGGATGTCAGAGAATTACCAGAATTCAGAAAATATTTTCAGCTTGAAAGTTCTCATAGAATGCCACGCAAATTTAAGGGAAAAAAACACCTAAATGCAGTTATGTTGAAATTTATATCCAGCTAAACTATCTTTGTATGGACATGTGAAATGAACAATAAAAAAAGACTCAAAAGGTTTGTCATACAAAGATTATTTGAAAATACTTTTAAAAAGAGACATAAATATAGAAATATGCTACAAAATAAACAAAATATAAAGGAAAGTAAATGACTCAGAAACTCTTATGGTCAGACAAAGTAGAATATAAGACCAAAAAACACAAAGGATAAAGACGGACATTATGCATTAGAAAAAGGGACACAGTTTAATAAATCATAATAATCATAAACATCTCTCCACTAAATAAAGCAACAGCTGGCAGAGCTATGGGAAGAAGTACAGGTACATACAATGTTGGATATTTCACACATTCTTTTCAGAGACTGATAAACAAAAAACAAAACAAAACAAAAAAAAGCAATAAATGTATGGATCATTTGAAAAAAACAAGGAATAAAATTAAACACATATTCTTTCCAAGCAAATATAGAACACTTATAAAAATTAATCACAAATATAAAACTTCATAAAATACAAGAAGCTAACATCTTACCAATATTGTTCTGATAAAACTAGAAATCCATAACAAGAGGATACTTAAAGTTAATCTTTGTGTCTGAAAGCCAAAATATACTCTACTAAAGTAACCCCCAGGGGCTGGGGATGTGGCTCAAGCGGTAGCGCACTCACCTGGCATACGTTCGATCCTCAGCACCACATACAAGCAAAGATGTTGTGTCCGCCGAAAACTAAGAAATAAATATTTAAAAATTCCCTCCCTCTCTCTCTCTCTCTCCTTCCCCTCTCTCTTAAAAAAAAAAAAAAAGAATTAGAATAAAATTGTCTTTAAAAAAAAGTAACCCCCAGGGTTGAAGCAGAAATTACAAGAAACATTAAAATCATGCTTAAAATTGAGCAACATTGATTTCTTTTATATCCTACATAAAAGAAATATGATTCACAAGGTCATATCCAAAAAAAGAGAGTTTATAGTTTTAAATACATTTGTAATAAAACAAGAAATTGAAAAAGAATAAGCTGAACTCTTAATTTTGTGAACTTGGAGGGGTGGGGAATGAGTCAGCCCAGGGAAAAGTATAAGGGAAAGAAATAATAAAGGTAACCACAGAAACAAAATAGTGAAGACTGTTAAACCAAAGAGGCATTACTTGAAAAGACAAACAAAAGAGACACACCCCCAGGCGTTATGTCATCAGTGAAACACAATACTTGATGCAGTCAATTTAAAAAGGGTGAATTTCAGGTTGGCTCACCGTTCAGAGATGTCAGTCCAGGGTGGCGTGTCCCTGTGGCTTTGAGCCCATAGCACTGTCGTACAACATGGTGGGAGTCCATGTTCTCCTCAGGGCATCTGGGAAGCAAAGAGAGAGGAAGGGGCTAGGGCTCCAACATTCTTTTCAAGGGCACACCCCCCCACACCCCCCCCACACCCCCACCCCCCCACCCCCACCCCCCCCCCCCACCCCCGCAAGCAACTTAACTTCCTTCCACCTGGGCCTCACTTGTTCAAGGTTCCACCACCTCCCAATAATGTCTCATCTGGAGACCAAGCCTTCAACACATGAGCCTTTGGAGGACATTTAAGGCCCACACTATAGCACCTAGAAAAACAGAGCGGTAAGAAACAGAGTAATCTGTAGGATTTTACCTACAGATTACATTTTGAACACATATAACAAACAATGCACTTCATACGAATGCATATATTATTCCAGGACTCTACGGAACAAGCTGGGCCTATTGAGTATACAAAATAAAAGGGAAATGAGTAATGAAGATAAAAACTGTAAATAAAGAGACATGCCTCACATGGATCAATGGAGACACAGCCCTGTGGCATCAGATGTGATAGATAAAGGAATAGTTATTCTAAAATTTGTATAAATATAATTTTGGGGAAAAATTATATTCATACAAAAAAATGACTCCCTACAATAATTTTTTTTCACATGCATTTAAAAGTTTTATGTTAAAAATGAAGCCAATAACTAGGTCAATATGTTATTACATATCTTGTCTTGATTTTGGAAAGCACAAATGCAATAAAGGAAACAACAAGAGAGCAGGGGAAAAAATGAATGCTTTGATTTTATTAAACTGAAACCTTTAGGGGCTGGGGCTGGGGCTCAGCTGTAGTGCACTTGCCTGGCAGGTGTGAGGCACTGGGTTTGATTCTCAGCACGGAAAATAAATAAATAAATAAATAAATAAATAAATAAATAAATGTCTATAAATATTTAAAAAATAATAAAATAAAATGAAACCTTTACAAAAAGCCCATCAGAGAGTTACCCAAAAAAAAGATGCAAAAAGCAAATAGTAAAGGGTATTTTCAACATAAATATACACAATATATTGCTTGCAAACAAATAAGAAAACATAAAAATAGACCTCATTAGAAAATGGACAAAAGAAATTTAACAACCTGCAGAGAAAATGCAATTATCCAATATACATGAAAAAATATGTAATCTCATTAGTGATATATAAAATGCAAGTTAAAACTGAAATTTACCATCTACTAAATTAGCAAGCAAGTAGTCTCATATCCTCCTCCTGGGAATAGAACCTGCTCCCACTTCCTGGAAAGCAATTTCACGATACATGTCAAAAGACTTCTGACTCAGTAATTCCTCTTGTAAGTCTCTATCCTTGTGGGGAACCTACATACTCATCAAAATGGGAATGAAACATTGGTACATCCATACTGTGGTCGTAAAGCTCCATAAGAACATAGTCTCCGAACCCCCGAACCCCCGAACCCCCCGGGTCTTGAAATGTAGTAGGGACGCAACAAATATCAGTTAACTGACTCTAGAACTCTATGTAACAATTTTAAAAAGAATGGCTTCAAATTACAACTTGGAAAGATCCCTTAGAGGAGTTACTAAATGAAGAACACAAGAAACAGGGCAAACCAGATGATGCCACTGAGGTAAGACTAAAACCAGCACCAAAACAAAGAAAAACAAACATCTCCCCTCTCTTGTGCTCCCTGTCAGCCTCTGTGTATAAAAAGGAACACACAATTTGATTACAAGCACACACACACACACACACACACACACACACACACAGTGCCAGTAAAGGTAAGTGCATGGTTAATTAAAAGAGTATAAATACATATTTCTTTTTCTTTCTTCTCTTCACTGATTTTAAAAGCAACCACAGAAAACAATATGTATAATCAAAACTATACTGAGATTCCATCTCACTCCAGTTAGAATGGCAGTCAGCAAGAATACAAGCAATGGCTAGGGCTATAGCTCAGGGGCAGAGTGCTTGCCTAGCACGCATGAGGCACTGGGTTCAATCCTCAGCACCACATACAAATAAACAAATAAAATAAAGGTATGCTATCCATCTACAACTACAAAAAAAAATTTTAAAGAATACAAGCAACAATAAATGTTGGTGAGGATGTGGGGGAAAGGAACATTAATACGTTGCTGGTGGGACTACAAATTGGTGCAACCACTCTGGAAAGCAGTATGGAGATTTCTATGAAAACTTGGAATGGAACCACCATTTGATATAGTCATCCCACTCCTAGGTTTATACCCGAAGGACTTAAGATCAGCATACTACAATGACGCAGCCACATCAATGCTATAGCAGCTCAATTCACAATAGCTAAGTAGTGAAACCAACCTAGGTGCCCTTCAACAGATGAATGGATAAAGAAACTGTGGCATTATACACAACGGAATATTATCCAGCCTTAAATAAAAATGAAATTATGGCATTTGCTGGTAAATGGATGGAACTGGAGAATATTATGCTAATCGAAATAGGCCAATCCCAAAGAATCAAAGGCCAAATGTTTTCTTTGATATGTGGATGCTAATTCACAATAAGGGTTGGGTGGGGGAATAGAGGTATTTTGACTAGACAGAGGGGAATGAAGTTAGGGGAGGGTATATGGGGGTAGGTGTGACAGTAGAATGAATTGGACATTATTACCCTATGTGCACAAATGATTACATGACCTGTATAACTCTATACCATGTACAACCAGAAGAATGAGAAGTTATACTCCATTTATGTATGATGTATCAAAATACATTCTACTGCTGGGCACGGTGGCGCACACCTGTAAACCCAGAGGCTCAGGAGGCTGAGGCAGGAGGATCAAGAGTTCAAAGCCAGCCTCAGCAAATGTGAGGTTCTAAGCAACTCAGTGAGACCCTGTCTCTAAACAGAATACAAAATAGGGCTGGAGATGTGGCTCAGTGGTCTAATGCCCCTGAGTTCAATCCCTGGTACCAAAAAAAAAAAAAAAAATGCATTGTACATCATGTATAACTAATTAGAACAAATAAAACAAAAATGTTTTTAAAATATGCATATAATTGCACTGTAGGGTCTGACACACAGAAATGTGATATATTTAATGGTAACAACAACAAAGCAAGTGGATGGAGGCAAAATTGTATTGGATTAAGGAAATGACACCACAAGGTAATTAAAATATAATAGAATAAACACAGAAAACCAGAATGAATAAAGTTAGTGTAACAAACTCTGTAACTATATTCTCATATGATATTACTACATATTATTCTGTTTTTAATTTTTAAAAATATGATAGAAAGTAATAATTATAACAATACATTGTTGAATTTCTACCATAACCACATATAATATATAACAATCAGCACCAAAAAGAGGAAGAGGGAATAGAATTAAGTAGGAATCAAATTTTTATACTTCGGTATTATTAAATTAATAAAAATCTGAATTCAGTTCTTATAAACTGAGATATATATGGTAAGACTCAGAGCAACCACTAATTACTAAAAAATGCAGTGCAGAGAAATCAGTAAGAGAATTTAAATGTTACACTAGAAAATAGCCACTTAGTGCAAAAGAAAGCAGTAAAGGAACATAGAGAAACAGAAGAAATAAGATGGTTAAAAACAAAAAGGAAAATGGCAGACACAAATCCAACCTAACAAGAATAATAGTAAATATGAATGAATTTAGTAATACAACCAAAAGTTAAAAATTATCAGACAGGATAGAAAAAAATAAGGTCCAACTATTTGCTGTCTATAAGAGACACATATTAGCCTCAAAGATACTAATAGGTTGAAAGTAAAAGGATAGAAAAAGATATACCACACAAACAACAACCCTAAGAAAGCTAGAGTGGCTATACTGATATCAGACAAAATAGATATTTTACAAAATGTTACTAGAGAAAAGAGGGAGATTTTATAAAGGTAACAAAGTCAGTCCACCAGGAAGATATAACAATTATAAACATATGTGCACTTAAGAATAGGGACCCAAAACACGTAAAGCAAAAACTAACAAAACTGAGTGAAGAACTAGATAATTCAAAACTAATAGCTCTAATACCTATTTCAATAATTAATAGAACTAGGCAGAAGGCCAACAAGGAAATAGAAGACTTGAACAACACTGTCAGCCAACCTGACCCCACAGATATCTACAACAGGCTTCAGTCAACAACTGCAGAACACACTATTTCTCAAAGCACACAAGGAACAAGCTCTAGGATAGATGATGTGTTAGTTTCAATGAATTCAAAAACAGGACTGAGGCTGTGCCAAGCATATTCTGTAGCCACAATGGAATAAAATTAAACCTCTATAGCAGAATAAAAATTCTAGAAAGTCCATGAATATGTTGGAAATTAACATATTTCTAAACAGCAAATGAGTCAAAGAAAAAAAATCACAAGGAAAATTTAAAAATACTTTGAGATGAATGAAAAGGAAAGCCCAAGATACCAACATTTATGATTATGCGACTCAGACTTCACCTATAGGGGAACTGGTAGCTGTCAACACCTATATTAGAAAGGGAGAAAAATATTTTTTAAAAAGTGGCAAAGCTATAACCCTACCTTCCTTCTTAAGACACTGGAGAAAGCAGTAGCAAAATAAATCCAGAGCTAGAAGAAGGAAATAAGAATAGAGTGGAGATCAACGAAATAGAGAACGAACCATAAAGAAAATCAACAAAACCAGAAGTTGATTCTTTGAAATGATCAACCTCAGGGACAAACACTTAGCAAGCCTGGCCGAGGGAAAAAGAGAAAGGTCATATTACTTAAATTAGGAGTGAAAAGAGTGTCATTCTTACTGACCTCAGAAAACTAAAAAGGATTATAAGGAAATAGTATGAGCGACTGCTTACTGACAAATGAGAGATGAAATTAACAAATTCCTACAAAGATACCCACTGCTGAAACTGACTCAGAAGAAATCGATTCAGGAAGAAATGTGAACAGACCAACAACAAAGAGAATTCATGCACCAGTCACGCCTTTTTGCTTTCTGTATTTCTGATGCTTTGAAACCTGGGGCCTTGTGGGTCCTGGGAAGGGCAATCTCAGGCTGGCCAATTCCTAGAGGAAACTTTTGACCACAGCTTTCATAGGCAATCTAAAAAAAAAAACAAAAACAAGAAACAGAGCCCACACCTTCCCGGCCTCCTCTGTTGGATTCTTCCATCTGGGTTTTTATTCTAATGTCCTCATCACCCCAGGGCCAGGTACCAGATAATCTGTGGGCAACACTTATGCTCAAATGTTAAAAATATGCCCTCAAAACATTTAAACTAGCCAGTGCTAGTCCTGCCTACCCTGCCTGGCCATTCCAGAAAACCACCAGAAAGCTCCCACGTGCCCTGGGTCCTTTTATCTCCTGACTGACCCTGTTATTTCTCCATGTAGCTTTTGGGAGGCGTTTTCTGGTCTTCTGTGAATAACTGAACTGTTTTCGTGGCGATCATCTCCTGATCTACTCAACTCACATTCCTGAATAACAATAAAACCTTCATTTTTAAAACAACCGGAGATTTTAACACACACACACACACACACACACACAGCCCAGCTCCAGGTGGCTTCTCTGGTGAATTCTACCAATTCTTAAAGAATTAATACCAATTCTTCAAAAAACTCTTTTAAAAAAAGCAAAAAGAGACAAGGAGGAGCTTCCGAACTTATTCTATGAGGAGAGTCCCACACTGAAACCCAAACAAGATAAGGAGGGTTACAACAAAAGAAAAGTACAGACCAACCAATGTTCCTCACAAAGAGAGATACAAAATCCTCAACAAACAATAGAAAACCAGATCCAGCCACATATAAAAAGAATTATAAACCATGACCAGGTAAGATTTACCCCAGGAATGCTGGTTGGCTTACCATTAAAAAAAATTAATGTAATATACAATATTAATAGAACAAAGGACAAAGCCCACATGATTATCTCAACACATGCAGAAAGAGCATGACAAAATCCAATAATCCTTCATTAAAAAAAAAAATACTCCACAAAGAAGGGATAAAAAGGAACTTTAGTCTGATAAAAACTCACAGGTAACAGTAGATTTAATAGAGAAAGTCTAAAATATTTCCCCCCTAAGATCAGAATGAAGAGATATAAATGGTCAATAAACTGATGATAAGATGCTCCACATCATTAGCCATTAAGGAAATGCAAGACAAAACCACAGTGAGACACCACTTCAAGCCCACTAGCATAGTCACGATAAAAAAGATAGGAGGATCCTAAGTATGGGGGGGGGGTGATGTGTAGAGTGGAAAGTTGGTGCACTGTTGGTGGGAATGTAAAGTGATACAGCTGCTTTGGAAAAAAATCTACAAGTTCTTCAAAAGGTCAAACAGAATTAGCATTTGACCATCAATCCTACGTCTAGGTGTATATTCAAAAGAAATAAAAACGTATGTCTATACAAAAACTTACACATAAATGTTTATAGCAGTACTGATTACTGTAACCAAAAAGTAGAAACAACCCAAATGTCCATCTACTGATGAACAGATAAACAAAATGGGTTATCTCCACGCAATGGAAGATTATTTGGCCATAGATAGGAGTCAAGTACAGATACTGCCTATAACATGAAGGAATCTTGAAAACGTTATTCTTAAGTGAAAGAAGTCAGGCACAAAAGGCTACACAATGTACAATTCCACTTATATGAACTTTCCAGAATAAGCAAATCTATAGGGCAGAAAATAGATACGTGGTGGTGGCGGGGATGATGGGAGGGGTGAGGTTGAGGGAATTAGAGGACGATTGCTAACAGATATGGGTGGATGAACATGTTCTCAAATTAATTGTGGTGATGGTTGTACGATTTTATGACAACGCTCAAAATCGTTGAATTAATTGTCTACTGAATGGGTGATGTATATGGCATAGAAGTTACATCAATAAAACTGTTCTTTTTAAAATGTAGAAAAATACCTGGAGAGAAAAAAATGTTTTAGGTTTTTCTGTTCTTTAAATGGAGTCTCCCTGTATTGTTCAGGCTGGCCTTGAACTCATGAGTCCAAGGGATCTTCCCACTCTGGCCCCTCAAGTAACCAGGACTGGAAGCCCACACCACCACAGCCAACTTAAAAATTAAGTTTTTAATAGTGATTTATTCTGGTGAGTTTGCAGATAGTTTTTAGCAGTTTCTTCTTTATATACTTCTGTATTTCCTGTTTCACTTTTACCACATAATTTTATGAGACACATAAAAATATTTCAAAATGACTTCTTACTCATCAACGGATATTTAGCAAACACTTTTCATGAGATAAAGTGCTGAGACTCAAAAAACAGTGAACATCCTTCCTCTCAGAAAAACTAAGATGTAAGGGAGACTGACATTAAGGTCAAGAGAGGGTGGTAACAGTCACCCGCATGTTACAGGGGCGGATCAAAAATTCGAGTGCTTTTAGGAGGGGGTTTGATGCTTGACTTGGGTCTTGAAGCATACACAGGAGTTCTCCAGGGAGATGAGGTAGAGAAGACATTCTGAGAGGGGAACAGCATGTTCGGAGGCTCTGATGGTTGAAGCGTCTGCTCCTGATTGGTAACTGCATGATTTGTGAGGTATGCTGGACTTCAAGTCTGTTAAGAGGGTACAGTGCAGGTGGAAGAAGGCCAGCAAGGCACGGCTGGAAAGGTGTGCCATGCTGTGGATCGAGAGCTTAGCATATTCTGCAAAAAAACAACACCCTGTTGGATTTAGGTCTGCATTTAGCAAAGACCAGATGAAGGCTTCAAGGAGGACATTGCTAAAAGAAAATGGCAGCTGTAGGATAAGCAAAAAGATGTGCTTTTTCCTTTAAATATCCCCTAGGAAACCCGAAGCAATGATCTCAAGCTGAGAAGAACCAAGCCTTTGGCAGAATAGGCTAAAAACTGGGTGCTGACTCTTCACTCTGGGGTCCACCCTTGTTTCTATTGCTGCTTTCATTGGTTTTTTTTTTTTTTTTTCCCTCTTGGTTTTGGAGCACCCTGTATTTCCAGGTATGCTTTAAAACAATGAAATAAGGTCTGGCCCCTAGCTGTCAGCCTCTCTGTGGGATTTCAGGTGCAGGGCCCGGATGCTAGAACACTTGAAGGGCGCAGAGCAACTACCCAGTGTGCTAAGCCACCAGGAGTTTTCTTTTTACAGTAATGATAATAGCATTCTTTTCCCATCGAGGAGTTCTGAAGCTTTGTGTGACTGAATCCTGAATTTGATACTCTCAGCTAAACCTGAGAGTTGGTTGAAGATTAAACAGTTAGGTCTTTATTTCAGTTGTATGGAGTAGAAAACTAAAATGCAAGGGAAGACATGTGCTCAGAAAGGGGAGGTTTGGTGTTATATAACCAAGGACACAGAGACTCCTTTTTAGGGCACACACGTGGATGTGCGCGCACATTACATCAACAAAAATAAATAAATGAATTAAAAAACTGGTGAGGATACATGAGTCACTGTGAATGCTTAAAACTATTTGGTTCCCCCAGGAGACGGCCAGAGAGTCAGTGAATGACTCAGCCTGGGAAATCACCAGGCAGAGCAAAGGCAAAGGACGAAGGATCTTGAAAGAGATCTCAAAGGTGTGGAGAAAGTGGGGTCTTCACTTGCTGCTGAGATACTTTAAAAAATATATTAGGGGAGTCGTGAAGGGCTGGGCTCCAACCTGCTTATTCTAAAAGGAGCTCATGAACTATAGTTGAGAAAGAACAGGAAGAAGCAGTAGCCACCATGTTTAATTGATAAATCAAGATGTTTTTTCCACCAAGAAACCTCTCTTGAGAATTGCCTTACTCCATTTGTGCTGCTATAACAAAATACCTGAGAGCAACTAATGCATAATAATAGAAATTTATTTTTCAAAGTTTTGGAGGCTGCGAAGTCCAAAAGTCAAGGTGTTGTTTTGAAGGTGTTGGCAGATTTAATGTCTAACGAAGGCTGGGTCTTTGCTTCTAAGATGGAACCATGAACACTGAATCCTCACATGGCAGAGGGGACAGAAGGACAAAAAGGGTTCAAATATTATTTCCCTGCAACCTTTTTATAAAATTGCTAATCCTATTCATGAGAGCTCCTTTGGGCCACCTCTCTTAATACTGTCATACTGGTGATTAAGTTTCAACATATGAATTTTGGGAGACACATTCAGACACAGCAAATGCTTGTAGGGTAGTGCCATGTCTCTGTGCCACTTCCTAAACAGCATCTGACACGTGCATCTGGAGATACCATAATTGATGCTTGATGCCATAGATTATCCATGCACGAGTAAATATCCCAGTTGAATTTCAAACTCTAAATAGCAAAGTCAGCCTTTCTAAAGAACTCAATATGATTTTCTTTTTTAAATTTAGGGCTGGGCTACTTAGGCCTCCCTAGCCCCATTAAAACCACATGCAACTTTTTTATTTATGGTGCTGGGGATCAAACCAGGACCTTGTACATGTTAGGCAAGTGCTGTTCCCCTGAGAGACCCCCTTAGCTCTAAAGTGATCTTAAATATATATAAAACCTAAACTAATCATGCCTGAAACCTCTCCTAAGACGGAGATTTGGTAACTATTGTTTGTTAAAGGCTTTACTACTTGGCTGGCAAACTTCTAAGCAATTATTAGTTGTATTGGACACATTATGTATTTTCTAGGACTACTAGTTTATTTGTAAAACAGGAATAACAATATCTTTCTTAGGAACCACAAGTTCAGTGGCCCCTGGGCAGCTAAGGGAGTAGGGGAAGCTGGGTGTGCACCTTTGGCTGTGCCAGGTGAGCTGGGCCCGACAGCTGGGCAGCCTGCTCGCTGCCCTTGCCTCTTCTTCCTGTAGGCGGGTCTTGCCTTCCCTCTCAGAGCAGCAGAAAGTGTGAGATGAGCTTTCCTCTGCTCCCCTGCAACAAGGGCCCTGGCGTATGAGCCAACGTTGGCCAATGGCAAGGTCAGGACAAAACTGGCTACGATTTGGGGCTTTCCTTAAAAGAAAACAGCACCAATGGGAAGACACACTCTTCTTTGCTGCACAGGTGTGTGTCTGCATGTGACATGTGAACCTTTGGAGGCACTGGTAGATAGGAGGAGGGACACCTAAGCTCACCGGCTGAAGATGTCAGAGGAGAGACAGGTGGCAGTATCAGTGGCGGGGGAGTGGTGGTTCTTAAAACAGTTTTGTGCCTCTGTACTGAATCCGGCACGACGCTATCTTGGATTTCTTAATTGGTAGGGATCATCACTTGAAGAGTGATGAGCCGGGGTTTCTATCACTCACGTGGCAATCCTCCCCACTGCTCTGCAGCACACCACCAAGCTGCAGCCCCACCTAGAGAAGGCAGAGGCAGTAAGCTCAGGCTGGTTGCTGCCAACGAGGGCTTTTCAAGAAGAGCCAGAAATGCAGATTTTTATATAAAACTTCAATTTTAGATGTTGGCTTAAATAAAAGAAAAATCTGCGGGCCAAACAAAACACATCTGCAGGCCAAGTTCAACCTATAGGGTGACAACTTTCAACCCTGACCTATCTCGTAGAGTTGTGGAGGGAACTAAATTAAATCAGTCTAAAACGACATGAGGAATGGCAATAGTAATAAAAAATGTAATGCACTTACTGTGCATCGGGCACGACTTTGCTTGCCTTACCCATTTAGTCCCCATGTGTGAATGGATTTGGGACTTGTAACAATTTTATGCAGGAGATGTGACCCCTACCTCACTTTGCAGATAAAGTAAGGAAGAGAAGTTTAGTAACTTGCTCTGGTCATACAGACATGAAGACGTCGGGTAGGGACCTGAGTCTGCCACAAGGCAATCTGGCCCAAGATCCCCCTACTCTCAGTGCATTATCCTCATAAAACAAGCAGCACAGGGTTCTGGTTCAAACACACACCGACTCTCAGTCAATGCAGTTCACTTCCCATATCCCTCCTGTGCTTTCAGGTAGTTTCAGGAACAGAACTGGGAATTTCCTGAGCCTAGAGAGGGGAGTTTGGTGTTTTAAATAGTAATCAATGATGTCGTTTCAATTTGGTCCTTCAAATGCTGCTGTGATGTCCAGCCAGGTACGTGGTCTTGGTCTGGAGCTGACACAGTCATGAGGATATCTGAATTCAACTGTTGGTCACCAAAGGACAAGGGCTGCACTGAAATGTTATATCTTCAGAGAAGACCACCAGCCTCCCCTAGACTGCCACACTCCCCATTAGGGATCCTGGGTAGCGTAGACTTGAAATGAATGGATGGATGACAGGTGGGTGCAGATGGATGAATGGATGAGTGGGTGGGTTTCCCAAAGTTATCCATCCATCTGCAGATTCCAGAAGACACTGTCATGTCGACTCCCCTGTAACAAGATGGATTACAGAACAAACTACATTCTCAAAGCTAAATCTATTTGAATCAAGTCTAATCACTCTTCCTAAGCATTCCCTAAGGATGGGCTCTTAGAGAAGAGATTCCATTGAAAGAAATACAGCTCCAAAACTCGATAACCATTGAGGGAAAGGGGAATGCGCTACATTCAATGTCCAGCAATAGAATATGGTTTAATTTCAGCACATCCATTGGATTGACTATTAGATCACCATTTAAAATATTATTCACAGGGGCTGGGGTTGTAGCTCAGTGGCAGAGCACTTGCCTCGCCTGTGTGAGGTACTGGGTTCGATCCTTAGCACCACATAAAATAATAAAATAATAAAGGCATTCTGTCCATCTACAACTACAAAATTTAAAAAATATATATTATTCACAAAGGAAGAATAATATAAAAATACTCTCGATCCAATATTAAATGAGAAAATGATACAAACTCTGCAGTATGTCTAAAAATGTATCACTTAGGTGATTTTTCCTAAACAACAAAAGACGCTGAAAATAAGTAATGTCATACAGGTATACAGACAAACTAACAAATATTTACTGGTTACCCATTAAGTGCTGTAGATGCAAAGCAATGGCAAGAGACAAATAAGGAAAAAAATTCCTGCTTCCAAACTGTAGGGAACTGAGATGCTCTCAAATAATTACATTATGAAGAAATGGACGGTAATTGAAATATGAGTGACATGTATCCATAGCTGTAATGTTCAAAAGTGAAAAAGATGCTCTCTGGCTGTGGTGCCCCTGGACAGGCTGGGGAGAGGAGTGTGAGCAGAAGCAGAGGTTTGCTGGGATTTCAACAGACTGCAGGGCATTCTGGGCAGGAAGGATGTGGCATCTGGGTTGATGAAAGTATGAAATCATGCACGGAATTCAGTGTAACCACTGGAAAAAACTGTGCACCTCAGTTCTAATCCTGGCCCCATGGTTTCTCCTTAATAGAGTATATTCACCTCTAAGGTCTCAGGATTTTCAACCAGTAATGCATCTTACAGGATGTCTGTGTGGATTAAACAAGGCTGTTAATCAAGGATGCCTGCCCAGCCCATCGTGGGATCTTCTTCAAGGTTGATTCCTTTTATAACCCTTTGCCAGTCATCCATTCATTCATTCAGTGTATGTTGTTGAGTGTCTACGCTGTACACTGGGCTGGTCATACTTGGTTGGCTTAGCTCCAGGTCCACTCCCCACCCTTCCCTGCCCTGTGCTTGGTCCAGAAAGCTGACACCTAGGGACTACATCACCCAGGCTCCCTTTCCCTGTGACTTCTAGTTGGCTTTGGCCAGGAAACACCTACAGGAGGGTGAGCAGGGAAAGAATCTAAGCCAGTCACTCTTGTCTCACTCGCTCCCTGGCTGTGATGAGTAGCCCCACTCCTACCATCTCCAAATACAATTCCTGCTAAGGCTTGAATATGATTTGAGTGTGTCTCCCAAGGGTCCGAGTGTTGAAATTTAATCCCCAGTGTGAGGTACGAAGAGGGTGGACACTTAATCCAACTTAGAGGCGGGGCCTTTGAGAGGTGGCTAGGATTAGATGAGGTCTCCAGCATAGAACCTTCATGATGGAACATTGGTAGCCACACACATGGACACATGCTCCCTGTCTCTTGCCATGTGGTACCATTCGCCATCTCTAGACTCTCCTGGCAAGAAGGCCATCAAAAGATTCAGCCTGAGCCTTTAATCTCCAGAACCATAAGCCAGAACAAAATTTTTTTCTTATAAAGTTACCCACCCTCAGGTGTTTCATTATAGCAATGAAAATCAGACCAGTACAACTGCATTTTCTTGCTTCTCCAGGTGGGAATGACTTTCCACAGATACTATGCCCTCACTATGTCTGGTTGGTTCCCTTAACCCTGCACATGTTTCTGTACATGGTCCTTCTGCTATATTCCTTTTAATTAAGCTTCTTCAAGAGTGCTATCTGCTGCTTGCTGGGGCTCTAGCCGGTATAAGCCATGGACAGTGAGTAAGGTCCTCGCCCTTCTGCAGCTTATATGTTAGCCAACAGCTATATGAACAGAGTGACCTTGGGTACAATGAAGAGAAGAAAGTAAGAGAGAAGAATAAAGAATGGCTGGGAGGGGTTACTTAAGGAGAGCACATTTGAGCTGAGGCCTAAAGCAGGAGAGGGAGCCAGAAATTTGAAGATCTAGGAGGCCCAGATTTCCGGCAGAAGTGTACCATGTAAAATCCCTAAGCGTGGAGCAGTGTGGGGTACTGGGAGAACGAAGAGGCCCAGGGGACAGGAGACTGGTGAGCCAGGGAAGGAGGAGTGGAGGTGGGTCAGACAGGCGGGCAGGGGGCAATCAACGACAGGCATGGCACACGGAGGAGGACTTGAACTGTAAGACCAAGAGTACCAGGAAGCCTTTGAAGGGTCTTTGGCTGGGCAGTCATTTGAGCCATGTTTTAAATCTATCGACTTCTACTGAGTGGGCAGTGGATTATGCACAGGGCAAGGGTGGGGGGATACTGCTACAGTCCAGGTCAGAGATGCTGGTGGCTTGAACTAGACTCAGGGCACCGGAAGTGGAGAGATGTCAGTGGATTTGTGATCACCTTACACTGCGATCCTCAGTTATCAGAATACTTCCGTTTTGTCTTGTTTTAACCAGTGTTCCAGGTTCCTGGAGAGTTGTGAACCTTGTACCATATATATGATTTTTAATTTGTATTCTCAGTTTGATGATCGCCTATTTTAAGTTAACAGAAACATATTCTGGATCAATCATCTATATGCTCACTTTAGTATTATCCTCACCTAATTTCAGCGGTCTGCATTTAGTTTTGTTTCTAAGGCTTCCGTGGTGAGACATGGTTGCCTGCAAGGACAGCATGTGGCATAATGTAGTGTTTTTATGGGACTGTAACCGGCCTATGGAAATGAACACCACTCATAGGCACAACAAATTTGCACAAACTGAACATTTCCACGTAGCCACCACACAGTTTGAGAACCTGGGGTCACCAAGACTTTAGGAATCCCTCTCCTGTCCTCTCCAAGTGACCACCATCCCCACAAAAGTAGCCACTATCTTGACTTCAACCACCACAGTTTAGTTTTGATTGGTTTTGAACGTCATCTGCATACCAGGAGAGGACGGCATGATAAAGCAGAACTCTAAAAATTCCATCCTTGTATGTGGGCAGCATGGGATTCCCACCATGGACAGGCCCTGAGCTTTAGTTCCTGTTTCCCGGACACTGAAATGAAGAAGTGACCTCAGAAACCAAGTTATCTCCAAAGCATGAAGCAACCTAATAAGCGTATCATGGTGATATCATTGTTTTTCCAGGTCCCGATCAATGGACAGGGCCCAGCACAGCCTCATCAGTAATTCTGGGTATGTAGAATGTTGACTTATTGTAGCTGAGGCTGTTCTGCTAATATTTTCCCACGCCTTTAGGTGAGTCATGAAATGTTAAGAATAAAATGGGTGATGTCTTGGCTTTTGAATTTGTTTTTCTACTCTGCCCTCTAGCAGCTTTCCCAGGTCCAGACCAAAACGCATTTTCATTAATCTAGAAGAAAAGTCCAGCTTCTAGTTGTATGTACCTCCCCTTCCACAGAGACACCCTGCCCCCTTGATCCTTGTTTTTTTTTTTTTTTTTAGTAGTCAATGGACTTTGATTTTATTTATTTATATGTGGTGCTGAGAATTGAACCCAGTGCTTCACAAATGCTAGCAAACGCTCTACCACTGAGCTATAACCCCCGCCCTTGTTCCTTGTCTTTTAGGCTGCCAGGGTCAAAACAGGGAAGCCGGCAAAATTTAGTTTTGATGTATTATCTTGTTCATGCTGGTTCTAACCCCTGTCAATTGCCCCAGCAAACCCGTGCTTCCTGTTCGTCCCCGGAACCCCTCACTGGAACCATCAAAACACAGCCCTGGTGTCTCTCATTCTTTCTAATTCTGCTGTCTGGTATGTGACAAAGGGTGGTTGGTATTGGCTTAATCAGAGGTCTCTCCAGTGGAAAGAACACTGAACTGGGGAGATGAGAGGCTAATTCTAGCTCTAATGTTGTATTAGTTAGGTTAATGAGTTGAAGGTGATGGGAACTCAACTTAGCAAAAAGTAATCCCAAAAGCCCAGTAATTAGTTCCTATAGGGATCAGGAGTCAGACACAGCTGTGTCAGGGTCTCCAACCATGTCATTGAGACAGACTCTTTCCATCTCTCGGCACCACTCGGCTCTCCACCTATAGTGACAAAATGGCTTTCAACATTCCCAAATTTGCATCCTATCCTCTTAGCCATTCCAAGAAAGTATACTAACTTCTCTTTCCTGGTGTCCCGAAATCAAGCCTAAGGGGCCTTGATTGTCCCCTTAGGAACATATGCCCCAATTTTCTGATCTTCAGCTTCATTCACATGCTCACCCTGGAATTGGGAATGAAGTCACCACCACCCAAAATGCCAGGACTGAGAGTGGGAAGGGACGAAGCAGGCAAAAGCAACAGATGTCCTCTCCAGCCATTAATGAACCATGAGAGCCGGGGGCGGGGAGGAATCTTTCGGCCTGAGTCTGGTTTCTGATCATAAAATGAAAAGAGTGGACCCTAAAAACAGGCAAGCTCCCTTCTACTTTAATATCTAATTTCTTATGTGAATTATATGTGGCGTTTTTCATCTCCCAGAGGATAATACCTTAATTCGATTAAAATGGGGATCAGCAGAGCTATAACCGCCAATGTGGGAAGCCAATTGAGAGGGACAAGTTCCACCCTAGACACAGCCTTCTCCATCCACTCTTCAGGATCCCTGCCCAGTAAGGCCATGGAAAAACAGGCCTGCCAGGCTGGTGCCAAGGGAGTGGAGGGAATGGAATCTGAAGCAGCCATTCACTGATAAAGCTAACCAACAACAACCCCACAACCCCTGTACCCCAAGCACTGCACTAGACTCTGAGAATGAACCGTGAACAAGGCATAGCCCTGTGCTCTAGAACAGTCCTGAGGGAGGCACAGGCCAGTGAACCCCTGGCGAACAACGCAGAATGTCAAGGGCTCTGGCAGAACAAGAGGCAGCTCAGAAGAGGGGGGGACCCAACCCAGTGGGCACCCAACCCAGTGGGGACCCAACCCAGTGGGGACTCGGGGCATGGGGTGATCAGGAGATATTCAGGGAAATCATCCCTAAAGAGATTCTGAACAGGACCTGAAAAGAGAAAGAGAAGAAATTAGCCTGATGCAAAAAGCAGAGACAGAGCATCCAGGGAGGCATCTAATTAGGTCAAGCTCAGAACACTGCAATTTGTTCCAAGTAACTGCGGTTGGGAGTTTGAATGGGGCAAAAGCAAGAGGTGAGGTCAGGTCTGATCAGGAGGGGCCTCCCTGCCAAACCAACAAGTCTAGATTTTTATCTCGGAGGCACTGGAGAGCCTTTGAAGGATTTTAAGCAGGGGAATAACACAATACCACATTTACACGGGGTCTACCAGAATTATAAAGGGTCGTGGAGATGTAAGACCAGAGTGTCGTCTTCAGAGGCCTCTACTCTTACCATCTCAGGGGAGGAAGGAGAAGTACTGCTTGCATTGTGCTGTTGGTGCTGTGGCTGTTTATTCATACTTCACTTGGTTCCACCTAGAATGTAGAGCTCATCCTTCAGGAAAACCCTTACACCCAAGACAAAGGCTCTTAACAGCCCACCCCTGATCTAAAAATGTTCACAAGAGATCAATACATCTATACGGAAAATTTGGCCACATCTCATTCCCAGGTTCTCACGTTTGATTGCGAAACAATTCTAAGATCTCCGCATCCCTCAAATATTGTAAGGACTTCACAATCTGTCGGCATTAAAGAAGTAGCCCCTGGAAGCCTCTTCACCCGCCAAGGATCCTCATCAGTTTGTCTTCTTTACAAAGAAGAAATGAACTCAAGGCCTGAGACAATAAGAGGCAGGTATTCAGGGAAATTGCTTTGTACGAAGGAAATCATGGACCCCTGCACACTCAGCCTGGAGGATGAGGGCTTCTCCCTAAGGGTGTCAATTCTCAGAGCATCACGTTTAGAGGAAAAGCAAGGCTACATCTGAACACCAGGGATGGCTTACAAGAGAAACAAATAGGGGAACTAATTCGACTGTGACAATGACATCTACCTGATCCACCCAAAACCCTGCTCCAGAGAACAGGTGCCTTCCCAAATCCATCCTGCATAAATGAATAAATGAAAAATGGCCTGTCTCCATAGAAGTCTAACATCCCCAGTTCACTACAAAGACAGCTGATGTGAGCAAACAGAGGCCTTTTCCCAACATTGTGCAAAATGAGGAATCATAATTTTTAAAAGCCTTTATGTTTAGTTGTTTTTTTTTTTTTTTTTTTTTTTTTGTTTGGTTGGTTGGTTTGGTTTGGTTTTTAGTACTAGGGATTAAACACAAAGGTGCTGAGCCGCATCCCCAGCCTTATTTATTTATTTGTTTGTTTGTTTAGAGATAGGGTCTTGCTAAGTTGCCAAGGCTAGTTTTGAACTTGAGATCCTCCTGCCTCAGCCTCCCGAGTTGCTGGGATTACAGGTGTGTGCCACTATGCCCAGCTCTATATTTAGTTTTGAAGGGCATTGTGTTTTTTTTTGTTTGTTTGTTTGTTTGGGTTTTTTTTTTTTTTTTGCTTTTTTTTTTTTTTTCTTTTTTGGGTACCAGCTTTAACTTTCAAGCTCAGTTTCACTGAAGGTTAAATAACAGTGACAATTTCTCTTTGGAGTCTGCTGCAATTTTCAAAGCTTGTTCACATCCATTATCTCACTCGAGTCTCCCCATGGTCCAGCTGTTGGCATTGGTTCACAAATGCCCACCTTCCAGATCAGGAAATAAGCCGGAGAGGGTACCCAGCTGCTGAAGCGGCAGAGCTAGGTCTCAAATCCAGAATTCTGAGTACTTTTGAATATGGCACTTTTCCCTAAGAGCCTATTAAAAGGACAAAAAAAAAAAAAAGAGTGCAGGAAATCAAGCATAGATGCAGTAGGCTGTACATGGGGATGGGAAGTTAATAACAAAGAGGCCATTTTTCATGTGGACTCAAAATGTGAGCAAGCTCTTTCTCTCTCTCTCTCTCTCTTTCTCTCTCTCTCTCTCTCTCTCTCTCTCTTTATACAGTAGCTTTGTTGTTTTAAAAGGCTCTTTCTTCTCATTCAAAATGAGAAAATACCTTCTGACAGCCATGCAATTAGCAGAGCCTTGGGATATCGATTTCCCCCGTTTTGGCATTACCCCTTGTCACGGGGCTCCTCAGATTGAAAGCGCTAGCGATACTGAACTAGCCTCTAAACTCATTTAGCTGTTTCCCATCCCCATCTCTCAGCACCTGTCCTCAGACTTTCTCTTCCCTCCATCCAAGAGCTATCGCTAGACAGAGAAACAGAAAAAGGAGGGGCAGGAGGGAAAGGGAAAAGAGAGGGGAATAAAAAGGGAGAAAATAGATCCCTGAATAGTAGTAACACAAGAAATTCTTGTGCAGAAATTATATTCCCGTTGAAGAAAGGAGAGGGGATGAGATGTAAAGCCCAAATTAATTACCAGTGATACGAACACCATTGATTCATCCATTCGTTTCCCAGGTATCTACAGAGATCCTACTGGTCCCAGGGACGATGAGAGACTCTGAGAACACTCACACAATTGGCAAATGTGGATTCATTTCTTCCCTTTATTGAGGGTACCATGCCATGAGCTCCCAGGAGGCCAACTCTGAGAGAGCTTAGAGTTGCCTTAGGGAGTGGGTTTGAGATCCACACCCATGGAAGAAGGGAAGGACAGAGGGCCAAGTCAAAACATAAAACCAACTCAAAGGGAGACTAGGCCATTCCCACAAGGAGTTCTAAAGACGGTGACCTTTCAGAGTTGTGCCCAGTGTGTGAGAAAACCAGGCCTTCGCACCGCCGTGTAGATCAGTCGTTGGAAGGGCCGTGGACTTGGGCAGGGTGTCTGTCTTCCGCTGAAGCCATGCCAGGGGCTAGCAGCTGAAAGCCACACTTCTTGCAGCTGGGACAATAACAGCATTCAATGTGAAGGCTGGTCTGAGTGGCTCCTAAGAGCCCACGCCACAGGTAGTCTGGTCAAGGGAGAAGAAAGTCATAAAATAACCACAGGAAAAAAACATGTATAATGCTACCATGGTTGGCACCTCAAAAGAGAGAGTCGCATAGTACCATAGAATACAACATGGTGATTAACCTACACTGGGAGTGGGGTTGGATTTCAGGCAGGAAATCACAGTGCAGAGGCCCTGAATTGGGAGGGGAAGGTGAAGGGAAGATGGCAGATCGGAGAGCTTTTTGAATGTAGAACGAGCAGGGTTTGGTTGTGCATCCACCATAGGCACAGGTGCCATGTTCAACATTTTAGACACATCTCCTCATTTTGCTTCAAAACCCCATGAGGTAGGTATTGCTCCCAGGGTCCTTCTAGTATCTCACAGTATCCAAGGACAACATTCCCCGGGGCCTCGTGGCAAAGCTGCAATCCCAGAAATGACAAGGCCTGACTGGGTGTTTAGTCAAAAATAGAACGAGCTGATGGGGGCCAAGATCCAACGGACCACTTCTCTGAGCAGAGGAAAGGCTTTTGAGGAAAACAAAAAGACCAGCTGACCTAGGCCTCCTTTGTGAAAAATGAAAAAAGAGAAAAGATCAATATAAACCAAATATCAAAGCAAGCCTGACCCAATTTATGCATAATAGTATTGATCACTGGAACAAAATTTAATAAAATCTTAGATTGGTTTTATCCCTACATTCATTTGGCAGGGCTGCATTTTGGGGACTGCAGAAATTGAGTAAAGCTGGGCTAAAACAGAATCAAAATAAATTATGACTTAGGGCAGCCAAGAACCGCACTATAATGAAAGAGGATTTTTGAAGATAATTTTTTTGTAGGTAATTCAGTAGCTCTGGCTTCTACGTCTGATGGTGTAAAATCTATTGAGATAATATAATCTGCAAAGCAAAAATCATGTCTTGATATGAGTTTGTGGCTTAATTAGAAATGGTATGTGTAAGCAAAATTTGCATAGCAGCAGTCCCACTTGAGTCTCTGCTCTGTCCACTGTAGATCTGTGGTAATGATGGGTCAGAAGCCCATCTGCCTTGGGGGACTAGGGTACCTCCAGACCAAGGAAGAGAATTGAGCCCTGATACCTGTGGTCAAGGAGAGAATGTTGAGGAAACCTGTTGTGGTGTCAGACCTGAGACTGGGTCACTTCCTGGCTATGTGTCTTCAAGTAAATTACTAAATCCCTCCTAAGTCTCAGTTTTCTTTTCTACAAAGTGGAGGTGGTAACACCAATGCCCCAGGGCCATGAGAAATTCTGTAGAGTTCTTCACCTTTCAAAATGGAACACAAATCCCTATAGCACAGTTATGAATTAGTGCTCTAATGTAAAACAACATTTACTGAGCAAGACTGGACATTAGTGTGAGAGGGTGAAAGTATTCTGACAGTGTGTCTTAGTCTATTCCTGCTGCTACAACAAAATATCTTAAATTAAGTAGTTTTATAAACAACAGAAATGTATTGCTTACATTTTGGGAGGCTGGGAAGTTTATGATCAAGGTACCAGAAGATTTGGTAAAGGCCTGTTCTCTGCTTCAGGGATGGTGCCTTGTTGCTGTGTCCTCGCATGGTGGAAGGGAAAGAGGGACAAATGCTGTGTCTTCACAGGAAAGAAGAGATGGAAGGGCAATAAAGACCTAGTGTGCTCCCTTCAACCTCTTTGATAAATGCACTGGTTCCAAGCATGAGATAAAATGGTGCATGACTTAATCACTCCCCAAAAAGGTCTTTATGTGATCATTCATGTTCTCCAACGTATGAATTTTGGAGGGACACATACATTCCATCCATAGCACAGTGTTACTAAAGTTTGGTCTCAGACTGGCTGAAGCACCTGGCAGCTTTGTTTAAAATGCAAATTTTCAGGTTCCACTCCAAATCAAACCTCCTGAATGAGAATCTCTGGAGGTGGGGGCCCAGAAATCTGTGTTTGCACAAACCCCCCTGGAAATGTGATCAACTGCCCAGGTTTTCCAGGGACTGAGTAATGCCCTGGGGCAAGGATTTTTAGGGATAAAACTGGAAAATGCAGGGCAACCTAAAATGAGTTGGTTACCCTAACTCTGCATGATTCTTGTGTGTGCTAAAATTGGAGAAATAACATTTAAAAAAACTTGTATGGGTATGTTAAAATTAATAAAATACAGTAGACACATGTTTGAAGATTCCACTGGAGATTCACACAAATCCCTAGGGGGCAGTTACGAATTACTGCTTTAAAGCAAACCAATTTTATTGAGCATCTTTCACAGATCAAACTTTGGATAAATGCTCTCTCTTTCATCTCTGATCTTACAGAGTCTCCCAGGAGGTAGATGTTTTTATCCTCATCTAGAAAAGATTTGGGGAAGTTAGTAACCTGCCTAAAGGTCACTCATTAGGCTGAAGGTTTGGGGTTCAGGGATGTCACTATCCAGAGCCTATCCTGGTTCCATTAAACCCACATGTCCCCAAGAGTGGAATGCATCTCATCTCATTAGGGAATGTGGGATGTTTGCACATGGGACAGGAGATGATTCTGAAAGGAAGAGGGCACATTCATTAAACAAGACATAACATTGTGAGAAATAAGCCTGAAATTTGCTAAGGCTTATACAGTTCTACATAGCTACTGTGATGTTTGCAGTGCCAGGCCCTGTTCCAAGTGCCTCATGTATATGAAGAAGGTAATACAAATATCTTCAGCTTTACAGAGAGAAAGATGAGGCACCAAGATCACACGAACAGTAAGTGATATGGCCCTAGAATTGGAACCCAGCTAAGCAGTGGCCCGTCTAGAATGAAAGGCAGACTTCCCAGAATTTTTTTTTTCCTCTGCACTATTGGGGATCAAATCCAAGGGCCTGGCACGTGTTAGGCAAATGTTCTACCACTGCCTTATATCCCCAGTTCTCCAGAAATCTTGAACTGAGCCTTGTGGAGACATAAGACATATTTTTACTGAGGCAAAAGAAAAATGTGTACTCCTATTTCTACTCATCGAAATAACCTCCTGTATTTTGAACTGAGAAAAATTAATAAAGGCTCTACAAACAAAAGACCCAAATATGTATAAAACCACACATTATCCAATCTGTTCACGTAATTGTCAACTCTCATAAACCCACACCACATGGAGGGGGCCTCAAGGGGGCCAGGAGCCTGGGCCTGATTGGAAATGGATGTTCCCATGGCACAACAAGGCAGGGTGGTAAAACAAACAAAAATAACTGCCTGCCTTTATTTAAAATGTTGATTTTGTCCATCATGGATTATTTTTTGCACTTGTTTTCATTTTTTAAAATATTGCATCGTTAGTGTTTGTTTCAACTGCAGAGGGTCTTGGCATCCTTGTGGATTCTACTGCCAGAAGTGCATGCCCCACTGGCCTCCCCCTAATCCTGACCCTCCTGAACCCTGCAAAGACTTCTAACATTTCCAAAGGCAGAGATCTACAACAGGTATGGCTGTGTGTCTTTCCTGGGGTGTGTTCGTTTGATCTGCGTGAGCTTGAAAAACGTCATATGTGAACTTTCAGGAACCAGGTTTCCCTTTTCAAATTTTGTTTTCAGCACATGCCATCTGTTGGAAATTGTAATCTGGGTAGAAGAAAGGGTCACCCTCCTGCCAAATTTTGTTGTGTGGAAGATGCCAGTGGTTGGATGATGTACAAAAGCAACATCTGGTTTGAATACTATTTTTTTTTTCTCTTTAAAATAAAATTCTTTCTAGAAAATCTGCCACCTTCTATTTCATTTTTAGAAGATAGTCTATGGCCTTCAACAGTAGTCTCAAAAAAAAAAAAAAAAGGATGCATATTTTGGTAAGCTATTTCCTTCTTATTAAGAAGATTTTGGGGGACACATTTTCTAGCCTAACCCAGAAGCCAGGTATAATCTGAATCAAACTGAAGAGTGACATTTCCCTGGTCTAGGTTCCCAGGTCTAATTAGGCAACATCCAAATGGAATAACCATTGCTCAATGAGTGTCATAGAATTCTTTGATCAAAATTAAATGTGTGCTTGCTTTCAATTCTAAAGGACATGAGGACATGCCACAAAGCACCTTCATGGGAGACTCTTTTAAATAAATAGTGTGATGAAATCAAGAACTGATGAGCTGTGGCAATTTCCAGGAGGCCAAGGATTCTCAGCCCTGATCCTAGTATTAGAGTCCAGCAAACTAGATGCAAATGCAAAAAGGAACTACAATAAAGTCACATCCAGCAGCTTCAGAAAGAACTCATTGTGTGACCATCGGCAGGTAACTTTATCTTTCTTTTTCTAGTGTATTGAATGGGGTTATTTGTGCTGGACTCCTAGTGTTGTGAGAATAGGCAGATGCTATTCAATTGCAGCACAGGCTTCCAATAGTCCCCAATATCCATCTCCTCTCCTTCTATAAGAATAGAAACCTAAATTTTTATAGCTGTCATACATGGCTACGCAGAGCAGCAAAGACTAAATTTTCCAGCTTCTCTTGCAGCCAGATATGCTCATGTGATTCAATTCTCGCCAGTGAAATATGAGCAACAGTTAGAGGTTGAAATGGAGAGCCAGGAGCCATCTTGGGCCATGAGTATAAGGACAATGCCCTGGAGTGGCAAGCAATGAGAGAAAAGGAGCTTGGATCTGAAGCCATCAGATCAGACATGGATTGCTTATGTTCAGACTCTTGTATGAATGAGAAATAAAATTTTACCATGCGAAAGCCACTGTTAGTTTGAGCCTCTGTTACAGCAGATGAAACTATATCCCAACTAATATCTCATATAAAATGCTTGGCAAGTGATGAGACATGTTATAAAGCATTCAGCAAATGTCACCTATGACAATGGTGGTTGTTATGAATTCTACCTCTACCATCCCTAAGAAGAGCATCAGACAATCAGAATAAAATTAGGAGCAAGGCAATTTGAAGTACATTCCCTTGGCCCCTGTTCTCTGGATCATATGATATTCATAAACAGATATATATGCAAAAGGCATCCACCTATGATCATTGTAGACAATCTATTTGCATAAGTGTGCCAAGAGTTCGGGGGATATATTTCTGAGGTGCCAGTTTCTCTTTGAAGAGTCAAATTATCTCACCATATGTGTTATAACTAAAACCTCCAAGAATCAACGAGTGTTAACATTTTCCCTATTCACTTCAGATGATTTTTTTTTTTAAAGCATCACTGATATTGTTGAAGCCCTGGTCTCATCCTTCCAATTCCCAACAGATAATGAATCTTCAAAAGTGGCTGAGTATCCTCCCCTCTTAAGAAGTATATGTATCCATAAACAATAGATGATATATTTGGGATAATTTTTGATCCTACCTAAATTGATTGCATACTCTAATCATCACTTGGAAACCTGATCATTCAAGAGACTATTAAAAACAATGCCGTGGGGCTGGGGCTGGGGCTCAGTTGTAGAGCTCTCACCTACCGCGTGCAAGGCCCTGGGTTCGATCCTCAGCACCACATAAAAATAAATAAATAAAATAAAGGTATTGTGTCCAATTATGATTAAAAAAATTAATTGGAGTAATTAATTAATTAACTTCAAATAAGAAATTTTAAGAAATAATGCCATAACAATCATCCTTGTTAAACCTGGGTAATGGTAGCATTTGATGCTTATAATTCTGTTATTTTTGTGTATCTGAAATGTATTATAATTATAATGTTAAATTACTAGTAAGATAATTTAGAATAAGTCTTTAACATCACCAAGACCATTGGCAGATGGGGAGGGCGTAAGGCATGGCTAATTGTTTCATAAATATTTTACCCTATGTATGTAAGAAATCAACCTAAAAAAAAAAAAAAAAGCCCAACATGCAAAGATTCTGAACTTACCCAGTTATAGTTATGTTAATGGGTAACCAAGCATTTTAAAAATGTAAGCCTAACTTTCTAAAATACTTGCTACAGTTTTTTTCTTAAAACACTGAGGTATATTTGGTAATCCTAACTGTACCTATAAGTTTCTAGGTCTGACAGAAAAATTTTTAATTGTAGCTATTATAGTTGAGTTTTGCAGGTGATTAGTAAAATCTTTTGAGCATACAACTATTAGATTATGATAAAATGAATCACTTTTTTGGTCAAGAGAATAAGAATGCAGATTATCGGAATACCAACTTTCAAGCATTTCCCCACTCTTCATTTATACTTCCCTTATCCACGAAAGAACAGCATTTACTTCCCACATTTCCCATCCACCATTAGAGAAATAACCTCTAAAAATTCAATTTTGTTTTGGTTTGTTTTTGGAGAATCTATGAGTTCAGAAGAAGAGTCAGAAAAGAATGTGTTTGGAAAGTGACAGCCCCCTTCTTGTACAGGTACAGCCCCCTGAGGCCCCTTTTGAGGCCAGCTCCTAGTGAAGGTATTCTGTGAGCCCATCTCCTGACACCCCACCTTGCCACAAAATGACTGAAATGTTTATACACTCAGGTGCCCAATGAGGACTCACCAGGAAATGGACAGTACCACCATAGTCCCTCTTAGCAACGTCAAATTAGAAATAAATACATGTCTCCAGCTGGGTATTCCATGTGTTTTTATTTGGGAATCACATGGACACCAAATCAACAGATTTAAGTCAGAAACTCTCCAGGTACAATTACTCTCATAATGTGTGTCAATCATCTCAGTAAACCAGGATCCTGAACTTGATTTTTCTGCTAGAGCAATCAGCAAGGCAGCCCCTGCTTCCACCCCTGGAGCTTGCTCATACTCTGATGGTTTTATTGGTCATTTTAAGACTGCATACCACACAGTTGCTGGGCACCCTTTAAATTGTCAAGCAATTGCCCCCCAAATAATACTGTGTTGGCAAAATGTCTTGAGTTTCTATGTAAAAAGGGAACATGATGGGAAGAACAAGATCATTTGTAAATCCAATGATTTAACAATAAACAAATAAAACCAGTAAGAAACACAAAATTTCTTAATTATTTAACTTGAGTTCAATTTGCCAACTAAGGTTCTTGGAGGAAACAGGACAGGTCCCACATAATAAACATTCCACCACCAGTGTCATTCTGGAACGTAGAAAGGTGGGAAAGAGAAGTGGCTAAACCCATGAATTGTGGTGTCAGGCTAAGATAATAATTTAGACTCAGGCCTAGACTCTGCCTTCTGAAGGGCTATGTGACTTGGGACACCTAGCCTAAACTTTCTGAGTCTTGGTTTTCCCATCTGAAAAAAAGGAATAATAACAATGACTACCCGTGTGAGGATTAAACCAGGCAATGCATACAGAATACTTAGCACAACATCTTACATATGGTGACCCCAAGTAACTGTCAGTGGTGATTATTGTTGTTGATGAGGTTGCTGTGACCACAGGGATGGTCTGTTAAGCTGAAGGCCGCTGAGACTCCAAGGTCTGGATTTCGAGCTATTTTTGCAAGCAATGAGCTACTAAAAATAGGAGGCCGTGTTTACTCTCAGTGCTTTGGAGAACAGCTATGACTTGGTCTCTGACCAAGTAGATTCGGTGGCAGTGAACTAAACAGTCTTGTAACTGCCTCTCAGCTCAGACCACATCCTGACTAGACCTCGCTCCATGGAGTTTTGGACAACCCAAAAAAGCAGGCCCAACAGATTCAATAGACCAGGCCCTTCAGGAAGCTTGCCAAGAGGAACAGGCCCTTCTCCTTTGCTGTTTCACCCAGAAAGCGGCAAAGATGGCAGAAGCCCAGGTGACAAACTGGCTGTGAGTTGTTATGAGTTCACAGGCTTGTGGTGACCCTTCCTTCACCACCACCCATAGAGCATCAAGGCAAGCCTCTTAGAATGCAGGGCTCCGAGGCAGGAAAGTCCTTCTTGGGAGCTGAGCAGCAACGCAGCATTGGGCTACAAACCATCCTGCAGAACTAGTCTGGCCATCATCCTAGGAACACCCAGACTTGAACTTGTCCTTGTCTGGACAGTTTATCTAAGAAGACATAATTCCTCTTACAGATATGTCATTCTTCTTATAGATATGTCACATACCTTTGAAACTTCAGTAGAAATTGAATTCATTTTATGGATTTTTCATTTGTAAGAGCATGCTTTCATAACAATATATTGTATAACAAATGATTTTAAACATACACACCATTGGCTGCACCATATGGCATGTTTGTTTGTATAAGTGTGCATGCTACCAATACTGGAGTGACAGTTTTCTTTTCCTATCTCTCATCTCTTCTTGGCCCAATCTTTAACATATCTAGTATGTGTTTCAGTCCAGAGTCACATACTGTCAATGATTCTGTAGTCACGTGCTGATAGTCATCACCAAGTGATGAAGGGCATCTAATCGCTTAAAGATTTTCATTTTTATCATTTTATATATATATAATAAAATTATATATACATATATAACATAGGATATTTTATGAAAATATCCTAGTAAAAACAATAGAGAAGGCAATAGGAAGCAAAAATAAAGAAAAATTGCAGTACAAGATACAGAACAAGGTATCAAGAATGAGTGGGGTGGCTCAGTGGTAGAGTGCTTGCCTAGCATGTATGAGGCACTGGGTTTGATTTTCAGCACCACATTTAAATCAATAAAAGTCTATTGACAACTGAAATAAATTTAAAAAAAAATTAGTAATTAATTCTTAACTCACACATACACACACACACACACACACACACACACACACATACAAAATAGAATCATAGCCAGGCACAGTGATACACACCTGTAATCTCAGTGGCTTGGGAGGCTGAGGCAGAAGGATCACAAGTTCAAAGCCAGCCTCAGTCACAACAAGGTACTAAGCAACTCAGTGAGATCCTGTCTCTAAATAAAATACAAAATAGGGCTGCGGATGTGGCTAATGGTTGAGTGGCCCTGAGTTAAATCCCCAGTACCAAAAAAAAAATAGAATCATGGATCCAAGAGTTTGGAAGGAGCTTAAAGAAATTATCTAAATGCTGGATCTTAGGGAAAACTAAGTTATATGCAGGCCATGTAACTGTGAAAAAAAATATATATATCCTTTGAGATTATATATATACACACACACACACACATATACATCCACAAGAACTCTTCTACTATCAGAATTAGACTTCAGCAAGGTTGTTAGGTACAAATGAATATCTCAAAATCAATAATGATCCTGTATACCAGCAGAAAAATGATAAAAGATATAATTTTTAAAAAAAGATTCCATTAACAATAGCAACAAAAACTTTCAGGAACTTATAAAAAGATCTAACAAAGGAAATATAAGGTCATTTATGGAATGAAACTTGATTGAAGCACATAAAAAATCCAAAAATGAGGGCTGGGATTGTAGGTCAGTTGGTAGGGCACTTGCCTAGCACATGTGAGGCACTGGGTTCAATCCTCAGCACCACATAAAAATAAAATAAAGGTATTATGTCCATCTACTGTAAAAAAAATTTTAAAAAGATCCAAAAATGAAAGGCTATACCATGTTCATGCATAGAATGGGAAGGCTCAAAGATGGCAATTCTTCCCAAATGAATCTAAAGATCTATTTCAAATACAATTAAAACATATGTGTATGCCCCCGGTGGCATTGACAATGATATTAATCCTTAAGTTAATATCAAAAAGTAAAGAAACAACAATAATCAAGATGACATGGAAGAACAAAGACAATTCAGCACATTGAATAACAAGCTTATTATAAAGTTACAGTAATTACAAAAGAATGGCACTGGCGTGGAGACAGACAAACGCAACAGCAGAACAGAATAAAGAGCCATAAACAGACACATGCTTATGGGAAGACTTGATCCATGAACAGAGATAACAGTGAAAATCAGTAGGAAAAGGATAACACCATTCAATAAATGGCATCAGGCCAGTTAGTTTTCCACTTGGAAAAGCAAAAAAACAAAAAAAATAAATAAATAAAGTCTATACTCCAACTCATTTGCAAAAGTATTTTCTAGGTTAATTAAAAAAAAAAAAAAAAAAGAAAGAAAAGCAAAATCTAAATACTATTATGGCCTCAGGGTAGGAAAACACCTAAAGAATAACACTGGTAAATCTGACCACAGTAAAATTTTTAATGAAAACCATCATTTTAAAAGGTGAAAGATAAGCTTAAAATTAGAAGGAAATATTTCAGCTCATAAACTTCAACAATGTTTTTTTTCTTCAATACATATATCAATGCATAAAATCCAACAAAGGATTATTGTCCAGAATATATAAATTCATACAATTCAATAAGAAAAAAAAATAGTTTGAGAGAGTAGACAGAGTATAAGAAGAAGAAATTCTCAGGAAAGAAAAATAAAGGGACCAAAAAAAAAAAAAAAAGTAATTAGTAACTGGGAAATGCAAATTATAACAATGACATATGATTTTGTATCCATCAGAATGGTAATGGTTAAAAATCACAATTTTAACTGTTGAAGAGGCCAGCAATGGAAATTCTCACGTATAGCTAGGGACTTATAAATTGGAACAACCTCTTTTGGAGAACAATTTTGAACTCTCCGGCAAAGTCGACAAGAAGCATGTTGAAAAGACCTCTGCAGTTCTATTGCCAGATGTCTACCCCAGAGAAACTCTTAGATCTATCCACAGGATCTATATATAATAAAGAGATTTTAGGTAGAATTGTGTATAGGAGCAAAAAGACAAACTTTAACACCTACTAATAAGAGAATGAATAGATTTTAAGTTATATACTTACAGATTGAAATTTCCATAGCAATTTAAATCTAAAGGTATCAACCAAAGTAAGTCTTAGGTAAATTGCAGGAAGATAAGGTGATGGACCAGATTTTCATTTCAATAGAAAGCATTACCCATCATCCCCTGTTGATCTCTCTCCCCTGGAGAACTGAAATAGTCTCTTCCTACACCCCATTCTAAACCCTTTGCATGCCATCCTCCCTGCGACTATGCCACATCCCGGTTTAAACCTTTCATTGGCTTCCCTCTGCAGTCACATAATAAGATCCAAATTCCTTAGTGCTGCCTCTTCAGCCATTCCTTCTGGCACACTCTACCCCTCTGACCTCACCTCCTGCCACCTCCCTGGTCTCCACACTGCTGCGGCCACATCACCCTCTTCCCTGAGTACACCCAGATCATTTCTGTGTTAGGGCAACAACACTTGCTGTTCCTTCTTATCATTTAGATTTGACTTGAAACAGTATCTTGAGCAAGGTCCTTCCTCAGTACCCTGCCATACCTGTCTTGTCTCCATCTCCCTTGCCAACCTGAACCACAATATCCTATTTCATCATGTTCACCCAGAGACAGAAATCTACCTTTATTCATATATCTGTATATTTAGGACATGGGTTTTGCCTTATTCACCACATTCCAAGGTCATGAGTGGAGTCTATCACATAGTAGGTCTCATGTGAATATTTGTAGCTTATTTATGCAAAATTTTGAACTTAACAAAGCTGCACTATATAGTGTTTATAGATGCCTAGTGATGTGGTAAAAGATGAAAACCCGGACAGGAAGGTATCCAAAAACTCTGGGAGAGGATTTGTCCCTGGGGAACATGGGGGATCAGTAGGATCAGAGAGTTGGACAGAGGCCTTAAAATGAATCTGTGAAGGACATATAACAGCATTAATTAATTGTCATGATTTATTAAATCTATGTGGTAATATTACTTAAGTATTGTTTCAATCTTCCCTGTACTCTTCTGATTGAGATATTTCATAATAAAAGAAAAACAGTTATTTTTTTATTTATTTATTTCTTGTGGTGCTGGGGATTGAACCCAGGGCCTTATGCATGTGAGGCAAGCGCTGTACCAACTGAGCTATATCCGCAGCCCCTGAAAAGCAGTTATTTTTTAAAGGGGAGATCTGAGATGACAGAATGATAACGTTGGAGTCAGTGGTTGCCAGAGGCGAGGTGTCGGGTGGCAGTGAATGAATGGGTAGTTCTTACCAGCTACAGGCGCTGAGGAGATGAGCTGGGTTCAAAAGAGCCAGCTACAACATTAAGCTTAGAAAATGGTGAGAAATCACCTACATAGAAGTAGTTTTCATGTCAAGGGTAGGATAGCTCTGTGACCTTAAGTGGCAGCTTCCACACTGGAAGGCACTGGAAAAAGAGAGCATGCACCTGGAAGGACACACAAGGAGATTCCATGGGATCTTCTTCACCAAATATGGTAGGGGATAGGTTTCAAAGGTGGAGTCTTGCTTCGTGATGTCTTGTGGTCAGCAGATTGATTGTCATCTTGGCAAGTCACACCCATCTCAGGTGCTGTGTGGGATCACTGGCAGAGCGAGAGGAGAGGCGCACTTGCTTGGCACAGCCCAACCAGCGTGCAAGGCCAGGCCTGTCCCCTCATATAGCTCCAATGCACGTAGCTCACACACACAGCCCATGGATGGCTCGCGAAAGGTAGTGGTGACAGAACAGCCCTGCACCCTGGCTTCAGTAGGTGGTCACCAGATCTTCAGGAGTGGTAAAATGACCAGAACTGTATATACGCTTTATACCAAAGTCAGTGGTCTGGTCTGCCAGGCCAGTCACCTGTTGGGTAACCACTGGAGGGAACTGGGTGAAGGGAGCACAGCCCTTCTCCATGACATCCTCATCCCTTCCTGTGCGAACTATAATTATTTTAAATTTAAAAATATCTACCTATGGGCTGGGGTTGTAGCTCAGTGGTAGAGCACTTACCTCGCACATGTGAGGCCCTGGGTTCGATCCCCAGCACCACATAAAAATAAACAGATAAAGATGTTGTGTCCATCTACAACTAAAAAAATATTAAATATATATATATATATATGAGAGAGAGATATGTGGTCCACTTAAAATAATATTTGTTTCACAGATCAGACAAGAGAGAGGCTCATGAGAGGAAAAGCAATTTTCCTCTTTTGTATGGGTCAGGGCAGAAAGGCCTGTGGACACTGCAGTTTTCTTTGAACAATCAAGTCCACAAATGCTGTGACCCAGGTCCCTTAGTGGCCCTTCCTAAGGACTCTGTAACAATAACTTCCCAGTCAGTGACTCAACCTGTAAAACACGCTTCAGATCCCTGATCTGAAATCAGATATCCAAATCAGAGAACCCAACTTCAAATCCCAACTCTGCCAGGAAGTAAAGGGATGGCCTTCTACTTCCACCTCTTTGCAGTTTCCTCATCTGCCAAATGAGGACAGAGTGATTATAATCCAGACATGGTGTTGTGAGCCACAAATCAATATATGTAACAAACTTGGCATAAAACTTGGCAGATTGTAAGAGCTCAAGGAAAAATCAAGAAGCACAGCCTCAAACCTATGAAATGATTCCAAATATGCTGATTATTTGTCCCAAGGATGCTCATGTTCATGATTCTGTCCAACTACATAACTAGGTTTTTGTGCTGGGTGAAATGGGAAGGTTCTGAGGTATGGGTCAGCACAGGAGTGAGGCAAACTGCACGAAATTCCTACAACTACCTAGGCCCTCTATTCACTGTTAGAAAGTAGCTAGAAGAACTATATTCCAGCTAAAAGGACATGAAAAGAAAGTAAGGTAAATTAAAATGGCAAGATTGCTCATGTTGTTTGGGTAATTCTGTAGACAGCGATAAGGTATAATCACAAATTAAATGCCAGAAGAATGCAGGCTCTCTATCACATTAACCAAACACACAGTCAAAAAATAGCTGAACGCTCGAAGCTCCCAAAGACTACAGCAAGACTATAGATTGTGATTGTTTAAAATTTAAAGAGAGGGGCGGGGAGGGAGGGAGGGAGAGGGCACTTCTTTTTTTTTTTTTTTTGGTCATGAACCAAATGAATTTAAAAACATGAGAAACCAGATTTAATCTGTGAGAGAAGGAGCAGGCTCCTCTTTCAGTTGGCCAAAGAAAAGCATTCCAGCTCAAGGGGCACACACAGGCAAGAAATGTGAGACTCAATTTTTATTTCTCAAAAGGTACATTAAAGTTGACAACAAACCCTCTTGAAATTCCAAAATATGAACAACAAAGTGGTAGGGAAAAAAAAAGCTCTTTCGACGGAATTTACAATGGCAAAGAGAGCAACATATCTTCAGAAATACGTACATCAGGTATCTAAAAGGGTGTAAAGCTGAAAATGTGCCTCATTTTTAAAAAGCTAAATCACAAAATTAGTTAAAATATGTGAAGCATTTCCTAAAGTTAACTATTGGCTTGAAATCAGTAAAATAAATGACTGCTGTAAAAATGAAAAAGTTGAGCATATTTTATTTTCAGTAATGAATAAGATTCCAAAAGCAAAAGCAACCCCTCTCACAAATACTTTCAAACAGTTTCATTTTGACAAGATTTTTAAGTACCCTAGTAAATCCAAGCTTAATACCCATCACATATTTTGCAAAAGTAATAAAGCTGAGGCAATAAAAGAAGTCTCAATAAATCCCTACTTTCAAAGTATTGCTGACAAGAAGAATCGGTACCCTGGGTTTCTGACCGGATTATTCAATTTGACATATGAACAAAATGTAGTAAAACTTGCTTCAAGTACTGGTTACATAAGCATAAAATTCTTGTTTAATTCTTATTTAAAACACAAAGATCAATCACATACAAGTTCAAATCTCTCCCTTAATTCCTGTTGTTCAAGCGCCACCAGTCCCCTGCCAACCCTTGTGAAGCCTTCTTTCTAGTAATGTGGGTGAATATGTATTCATATCATCAGCTTTTACAACAATAAGAGTTCTCTACAATACATTTATTTTATATTAGCTCCTCAAGGTGAAAAGAAGAATTATATCTAAAGGAATAAGATAAGAATAATAAAAAGAGCCAAAACATTTCCTCTTGTGAAAAACAAAAAAAAAAGAAAAAAAAATTTCAATCAACTCCCTTGGTAAATTGTTAATTAAAGTTTACACTGGGGAAAAAAATATCTTCTAAAGTCTTGAATGAACTTTAAAAATGAAGAAAGTTGGGCAGTACAATTTTTAATGGTTAAAAACATTTTTGTTTCACTTTTAAGCTTTTTTACAGAATATGTAAAGAGCTGTAAAAATGAAAGTACAATAATATTGAAGGTCAACTCCGTCAAAGTAAGAAAAGCAGATTCAGAGTTAAAGCTAAAATGTCTAATTTCAACTTCTTATCTTGACATTGATATGCATTTTACTTAACTTGCATTATTATTATCAGATTATTACTATCATTACCTTGAACTCATTACCATCAGAATTCAGATTATTTTTATAAATGTTAAAGGCACTGAAAGTTAGAAACCAATTAATTTTCCACTTATTAAAAAAAAAAAAAAAAAAAGATTTATCTCCAAATTTCTAAAGCAAATAATCCCCCAGGTGCTTCCTGTCAGTTGTGAGGGACATGCTATTTAGGGACAACACCCTGCAACAACACATTCACCTCCTCTCTTCCTGCTAGCTTCTAAATCATTACTGGAAACACTTGTTTGAAATTAAGAGCTTTGCAAAGGCAGGCTTCCTATGTCTACTGATTTATTTTCTTTATTTTAAGGCATAAATCTGTGTATGATATGGTTTACAAAGCCACAGAAATTCAGACCTTAAGAGAGAAATGTATTTTATTTTAGTTTGTTTGCTTGTTTATTTTTCCTTTTTTTGCTAACACCCAGATCCTGCTTTGATGTAACTGAGTCTTTGCTTAAGATGAGTTTTGAGAGTGAAGGAGCTGGATTTGGAAAGGGCCATTTTCTGTCTAGAACAACAAGGACAGTGAACAAGGAAAGTGAACAGGCAATTTAGGAAATAAAATACTTGTCAACTTCCTGAAAAGTAGGCTATAATCTTAAAAGGCAATCTGGAGTGCTATTGTGATCATTTATGAAGCAATTTAATAGTAACTTGAACCACAAGTTTTTTGGAATTTGATTTATGTCTTGGTATCTGATTTCACCTACAGTAAGTTATATCTATAAAAATTTAAATGAAAAAAAATGGGAAGATAAAATTTTCTGTGTAGGCGGAATGATTAAAGCTTTTGGAGTCAGAAGCAGATGAAATACCCCTTTGGGGACCAGATCTAGAAACAGTCAGGTCACTGTGGCAATACCCACGGCCAAAGCTTATTCCCTCCCCAGAATCACATTTCAGTTGTAGGAAATCAACTTTGTTGTTCCTAGAACTGGTATCAAGAATAAGTGCAGAGGATAGATTCGTGGTGGGTATGAAAAGAAGCAGAGAGTGAAAATGAGATGACAGAAAACTAGCGTAAAGAGATAGTGAGTAGGGATGTTGGAAAAGGAGAAATTATCAACCTAGTTGTGTGTAATGTTTTTTGAAGAGAACTAATTGAAGATGATATTATTACATATTAAAATGTTTTTCCAATTCTACTCTAGGGTTTCTAAAGAGTGTCAGTTCTTTGAAACCACAGACAAGGCATGAAGCCATGTGTCTGCCCCACCGCTCTGCATGCCCACGGTGATGCCATGCGGGGACTGAGGTTGTCAAAGCTGCTCCTCCAGCCAGCCTTCCAGCTAGTTCCATAGGCCCTGGCAGAGCATTAAATACTCCAGAGACATTTTTTTCTGGAATAGAGATATAAATGAAAGTACAATAATATTGAGGGTCAATTCCATCATTAATTAGCAAATAAACAAGCTTATTTAATCTCATTACTAAATATGCTGCTTAAAAATTAACAGTATTTTGGGCTGGGTTTATAGCTTAGTGGTAGAATGCTTGCTTCGCTCCTGTGAGGCACTGGGTTCAATCCTAAAAAAATCACATAAAAATAAATAGAGATATTGTGTTCATCTACAACTAAAAAATAGTTCTTAAAAAAATGAACAGTATTTTAAGGAAAATTCTGTTATGTTTACAGCTTGAAAGATGGTAATTTAATTAACCCCAAAATAATAAATTATAATGTAATTTGGAAATACCTATTAACCTGTTAAGTGCACCTACCCTTTGACCCAAAGAGTCCACTGCTAGGAATTTATTCAACATATATGTTCCCATAAGCACACAGCAGCCTTAACACAGAGGTTTAGACTACACCAAATTGGAAATGACCTAAATGTCCCTTGGTAGGGGATTATTCAATAATAATGCATTCATACAATGAAATATTATGAAGCTATTGAAAGGAATTAGAGAGGGCTTTAAGTTACCATAAAGGTATGCATACATGTATATCTTTATACATATAGCTATAGATATAGATAGATAGATAGATACACACACACACACAGATCTACATATACATATCTATCTCTGTATACATATGTATATAAAGATCTTTGAGGGCAATTAATTAGCAAATAAACAAGCTTATATACACGTATATATATGTCTGTGTGTATCTACATAGCTATATGTATAAAGATGTACATGTATATTTAGAGATATGCATGTGTATATATAGATCTATATATCTGTATACAGAAAGAGATTCAAAATAACAAATTAAAAAGCAAATTTCAGAGCAGAATGTATAGTGCATATACTATTTGTGTGTGCTTTAAAAAAAACACGATTAAAACAGAAGCTTAATTAAAACATTCTGAAAGAATTATAAAAAAGAAATTTAGAATAGTTATCTTCGGAGACGGGTTTGGCAATTTTGTTCTGTACTTTGTACCCTTCTGAACTGACTAGATTTTAAACCGTGAGCATGTTATTGCTTTCATTCTAACTGAAAAACTGGCAAATTTAAAAAAAAAAAAAAAAAAAAAAAAAGTCTTATTTACCCTGAATTTGCAAAACGGATGCTCTGCTAGGAGACAGTCGTGGAAGCCGCAGAGCCTAGCCACACTGTCACACAAGGCCGGCTAAGGACGGCTCCGTGAAGAGGTTAACCCAGGAGCCCTACAGCAAAAGGCTGACCCCCGCCGTGGGCTCTCCACACCACTCGGATCTGGTGCGCTTCCAACACCAACCGCGTCGCCTGGGTCAGTCTGTCCACGTTCCCTTGCTTCCAGCGCCGTCTTACATAAGGTCCTGGGAGACCCGCGCGGCGTCCGGACGCGCCTGGGAGGAGCTGCCACGCCACCGCCCCTTTGGGCTCCCCGCTCCGGCACCGCAGCAAACAAAGAACTTCGGCTGCACAGCCCAGTGGCGCCCTGATCCCTTCCCTCTGGACAGCCAGGACGGACGCACGTCCGAGACACTAGAGCCCCTGCAGGAGCCCGGGTTGACCATTTCCAAGTAGAAGGAACGGAAACCATAAGTGAGATTCCTCTCCCCGCAGACTCACTCCCCCCCCCCCCCACTCCGGTCTTCTGCATTCTCCCTTAACTAGTTCCTAGAAATATCTACCCGGGCTAATTCATTCTGCTCTTGTGTATGCAAAACAAGGTCCAGCAGCTTCCAGTCTCGTGCTGAGCCTCGGTTTTGTACCGCCTTTTAGTAAGCGTCAAAGTTTTTTTTTTTTTTTTTCTCTTCTTGGGCTTCCTGACACTGGCAAGTGAATGTCAAAGCTTTTGAAAAAGTTGGATTTCAAGGTCTGGAGCTTACATACTTCTTCCAAATCTCACATGTTTACCCCTTTAAACTTGGAAATATATTTCTGAAAGCATTTCTTTTTTAAAATCGTCATTTTACTCAACAGTATCCTGAGGCTTAACTGCACTGCCAAACAAGTAAAAACCTGCCACACAGCCCGTGGTGTTAAGGAAGAGGCAAGTTAAGTATACAGAGAAAGAAACTCGTCCTATTTACCAGGTAATCTCTCTCATTTCTTCATAACAACCTCTAACTCGCTCTTCAAATATTTATAATACGAATGAAGGAAAGGACTGTGATTTGCATGTCTCCACTGGGAAGCTAACTCTTCAATAAACCTGTTTCTCCTAACCTCCGCTCTCCCTGCCTTTAAAAAACAGCAAGAACAGTAAACAGCCATCAAACCTCAAGGTTCAACCCAGAATAGTAGGTTACCAGCGTGGGAAATGTTATTAGATAACAAAGAGGGAAAAGTGCCTTTTTGTAATAATTTAGGGGCCAGTGTTGTGTCGGTAGCAAACATTGTATTTTCCTGCAGTGGAAAAAAAAAAATCCAAATACTTGCTTATTTTTGTGGAAAAGTCCATATTAAGAATCCAGCACTTTCAACTTTTTCAGCTTTGGCAGTCAGAGAGGGTGCTGTTAACAGCCCTCAAAACTGAAGTTCCTTTATTTCTTCTGCCACTTGAGAAAAAGTTTTGCCGCAAAGTTCTAATAACTCTAAGTTCCTACAAATCAGCTTGGAAACGTCTAAATGTGTTTTTCCTAGAAAAAGTGCCAGACATCAATTTTATCTGGCAACCATCAAAATACATCAGACCACAAAACTATACATTCCTGGACCTCACAAGGAGCATGGTAAGGAATCGCAGTGAGCCAACCCAAGTGCTCAGCAACACCACATCTGCAGTCTACAACATCAACAGCTGTAATGATATACCAAAATACCCGATTTTTATAGGTGATAAATTCACATTTTCTGCTAATTCTACTGTGATCTGTTGCCTAGACTCATATTTAAAGGAAATACTAAATTTCAGTTACAGGATAGTGACGATACCTGACATTAACTGCTGCAGCCAAGAACGTGCAACAGCAAAATAAAACAAAATTTTAAAAGTAATGGGTGGAAATCTCAAATCCACTTTCTCAGCCTCGGGTTTAAGATTACATAGCATTATTTAACTCCTCATCACACTAAACTGTCATATATAGAACACACACACACACACACACACACACACACATATATATATATATATAGAGAGAGAGAGAGAGAGAGAGAGAGACCATGAAAACGAATTTTTTTTGTTTGCAACTATATTATTTTATGAGATAGCAAATGACAGAAAACGTGGGGATTTAGGTCAAAGAACAGTTTTCCTGATTGTTGCCAGGTTGGCAGAACGTGTGTAACTAAAGTATGTATACTGATAATTGATGTACACAGTGACCCCCAAACAGGAAGTGCCCTTGGAATCATAAGTCTATCCAATAGTCATTTATTCAACCCCTACTGTGAGAAATACAGTAGGGATCATAGATTATAAGGTGCTGCCCGAACAGATTTTACATTCTAGTTAGAGAAGGGAACGCCATAAAGTTCAAAAAAGTGTAGGCTGGTAGGCAGAGAGGAGGGGAGCAAGGATGGTTGCTTTTCATGATGTCTCTCCATGGTAGTTGATTTTTGAAACCGTGCTATGTGTTTTACTTACATAAAAGTTTAAGAGGTAAATAATGATAGCAATGGGAAAGAAGGAACAGATGTAATAAGCATAGGAAGAATACTGCTCCAGCCCAAAACCTGATGGGGGAAGTTGGGTACATATGGACCTCTCCCTCTGCTTCATGTCCCTGATCTATCAATAAGTTCATTGTCTCCAGAATCTCCCACAGATTCCTCCTCATCCTCATCCTCCCCATCACTGCCTCAAGCTGCAAAGATCTCCTCACCAATAACCTTCCTCTGGTGCATGAATTCTTGACATTTGTGACCCCTTTGGTAGTACTTCCCATCCCATGGAACTCTTCTCACAATGAGGTGCTTGGATTATAAATTAAGGTACAAAAGATGAATTGTATTAAAATGTAAATATCAACTTATTTTTCAAGTTGTGACGTAGTACATAGGCTTCTTTATTAATTCATCAAATAACAAGACGTACAAGATCTAATATCTATATTAAGTTCAGTAAAAGTATAGCAGGTTATTTTGAGATATCTTCAACAGCTGCAATGATATACCAAAATACCCGATTTTTATAGGTGATAAATTTTATAGGTGATAAATTCACATTTTCTGCTAATTCTACTGTGATCTGTTGCCTAGACTCATATTTAAAGGAAATACTAAATTTCAGTCTCAGGATAGTGACAATGACAATATAATTCTTTTTCCTACTTAAGCTCACAGATCCCAAGCATTCTGTCCATGGATCCCTTGCAAATCCAGGCACCCAGTTAAGAAGCTCTGATCTAGGGTCATGTCCCTCCAGAAAACCTCCACCTTGCCACCAGATCTGATGCTGTCACTCTTACCTCAAAGCCTTCAATGGCTCCCTCACTTCCCAGGTATAATACAAACTCTTCTGAAAGGGAGGCAAAGCCCTCCATGCTCTGTCCGCTGCCCCCCCCCCCCCCCCCCCCCGCCCACACACACACGCCCCAGCTTGCCAGCCACCTCATCCTCTATGCCTCAGGTCAAAAGCTGCCGCCACTCTGATGCCTTCCTTGACTTCCCCAACCAGACCCAGGTATTTCTTCTCTGTGTCCATTACTCTATGGGCATATGGTTGTCCTGGAGTATCTGAGGGGAACTGGTCACAGGACCCCACCATGGATGCCCAAGTCCTCACATGGCTCAGATCCCTTATATAAAATACCCTATGGGCTGGGGATGTGGCTCAAGCGGTAGCGCGCTCGCCTGCCATGTGTGCGGCCCGGGTTCGATCCTCAGCACCACATACAAACAAAGATGTTGTGTTCGCCGAAAACTAAAAAATAAATATTAAAATTCTCTCTCTTTAAAAACAACAAAAAAATACCCTAGTATTTGCATATAACTTACACACACCTTCCCGTGTGCCTTAAATCATCTTTAGATTACTTATGATACCTAACGCAACATAAATGCTATGTAAATAGTTGTTATGCTTTATTGTTTAGAAATAGTGACAAAGACAGGTGTGGTAGCACACATAATCCCAGCAGCTCTGGGAGCTGAGGCAGGAGGACTGTGAGTTCAAAGCCAGCTTCAGCAACTTAAGGAAGCCCTAAGCAATGTAGCAAGACTCTGTCTCTAAATAAAAAATATAAAAAAGGAGTATATATTTTTTATATTTTTATATAAAAATATAAAAAAGGGGATGCAGCTCACTTGTTAAGTGTCCCTGGGTTCAATTCCTGGTACAAAAAAAAAAAAAAAACCCAAAAACTAATATTGTTTATCTGCGATTGTTAGATCCATAGATTCAGAACCCACAGATACAGAGGGCTGACTACCTCCATTGTAGCCATCAAGTTATGGTATAATGATCTTCCCTTATCTAAAGTTTCACTGATCTGCTGTCTGAAAGTATTAAATAGAAAATTTCAGAAATAACAATTCCTAAGTTTTTTTCTGGAGTGTATGTGTGTGTTGCTGATGGTCGAACAGGGCTTTCTTTTTTTTTTTTTTGCATAGTAGATAAGCATTCTACTATAAATTTTAAGTAACTTTTATTAGTTGTTAATCTCATACTGTGACTATAAATTAAACTGTATCATAGGTATGTATATATAGGAAAATAACATAGTATATATAGTGTTCAGCACAGTTTCAGGCATCCACTGGGGGTCTTGGAATGTATCACACAAAGATAAGGGAGAGGATTATCCTAAAATTGCTGGCACAGTGTCTCCTGTTACACAGAATCTCCTTCAGGTCAATTCAGTAATTTTTTTTTTTTTTAAATTTTCTCCAGGACCCTGTCCTGTGCATGGAATCAGTAGATGTTTAGTAAATATTTGTTGAATATCTGAGTAAATAAACCAATGGATGTATAACTAAATAAATGAAAGAGATCAATATGAAGAAGGAGGTGTGAATAATGCTAAGTTTCTAATCTGGGTTAATGTAGAAAACTGAAAATGTAGAATGAAGGAGAAACTCGAATTATGTTCAATGAAGTTGTAAATTAAGTAGATTTTGTGTGTAACTTTTTTTCAAAGATAGCAACCCCCCATGAATAAAGTAGAGGATAATTGTCCATTAAAATATCACATGTATTTTATTATTATGAGTATACAGAAATTTGCTATAGAAAAAGACCCCAAACCAAGAAATAGAGTTTATTCCAAAACAGGGTTTATAAATCAGTTATGTAGAATTTAAAATACAATCTCTCTGAAAAGCAAATTAAAATTGGTGATTAGGAATCAATTTATCATGAAAGTTCATTTAATTTGTGATGTGCCTAGAAAGGTTTCATGTTTGATTGAAAACTGGTAGAAAACAGTACTATTCAATGCCATTGCCAATTAAGGGAAAAAACTAAACAGCAGTGAATGTGACCATCACTTATTTATCTTGAATACTGACACTGGAGGAAAGACAACTTTAACTTCAGCGGGATGAGAGAGCTCAGAGAGATGTTTGTGGAGATCAGAAAGAACGTCGGGTGGTTTCAGAAGCTTTTGAGGTTAGAAGATCAGCTCTTTAGTAATGTACAATTTCACTGCCAGACAGGATCTTTCCTTTGGGCTCACCAGTGACTCAGACAAAGGAAAGACAGACAGTTTCTTGCAGTACTTGAAAAAACTGGAAGACAAGCAGGGTCAGAGTTAAAGAGGCTATGTGTGTCCTACACAATTTAGCTGAGGTCAAATTAGCCAAGTTAGGGAAGAAAAAAGAAGGGACCAAGAATATATGGCGTGGTATAAGTGGTGGGGATTTCTGTGGCTCACCAAATATTTTCTCCTCCTGGACACAAGGGAGGGTTGTGCCGCCTAGCCCCCTTATAGTTGGACAGTGCCATTTTATAGTGTGCCAGCCAATGAGCAGGGGACAGTGGGACAGTGAGGGACATCTGAATGCTCTAGGGTCACGTCCCTCCAGAACAACCTCCACCTTCAATCTCCTTATCTCCAAGTGGAGACTTCATGGTTTATTGGGAACATTCAATGAGGTCCTGTGTGGAAAGTGGCAAGTGCAGTGCCTGACATTACCTCTGTCCTAGCTTTTGCCAGTCCTGTGGAAGCCAGAGTTGATCTGTTGTAGGATGGCTGCCTCATTGTCATGGCCTAGAACATAATGAATGCTGTGGCCCACCCAACACAGCTTCAAACCAGGTCTTTGGGGAGCTTTTAGCAAATCAGCTCTTGGGGGAGCCTTTAGCCATGAATAGGCTCAACGACACACCTATGACATTCTGCACACCTCCCGTCTCTTCCTTGGCTGTTGCATTGTTAGTCCATCTTCTATTTCAGTAACAGAATATCTAAGCATAGGTTATAAATAAAGAAAGGTCTCAGTATCTGCTCAGCTTCTGGTGAAGGCCTCATGGCAAAAGGGGGAAGTGAGTATGTGGTGGAAGAGAGATCACATGACAAGAGAGGAAGCAAGAGAAAGCCAAGGACCTGCAGGAGCTGGGGACACATGCCTGTAGTCCCACCTACTCAGGAGGCTGAGGTGGGAGGATCAATTGAGCTAGGAGTTCTAGACCCACCTGGGCAACCTAAAACACCAGCTAGATTCTGGAAAGTCCAAATACAAATGATGACTAGATTGGGGCAGGATCGTTCGTGCTCCAAGATTCTTTCAATTTCACCAAAGCACGTAGGAATTTCCTTAGTACATTTCAAAGTTTCTGTTTTCTTGACTTTTTAAAGTTGATTGCTTGAAAGATGAAAATGAAGCTCAATAGTATCCCCGTCCTTTGAAGATCAATCAGAAATTACAATAATCGATGCAGATGGAAAAAATAACTTGCAAAAACATATCCTTTGCCGACAGTTATATTGACCAGGAAGCTGAAAGCAAAGAAAGCCCTCCAGGTCCCTTTCTGATGAAAATTAATCCAAAAGAGTGGTTATGAAAATGGCCAACACATATTAGATTCCTGTTACTCCACTGCAACCAAGATCTAAAAACCCAAGTCCAAACTTTGATTACAGGGCGGTACACAAAGGCCCACAGCCAGGAGGAAACACAAATTTTTTTTTTCTAACCAGGATAACAAAAAAGAATCAGCTGATTCTGGCTGTGAAACAGTCCAGAGTTAAGGAAGGAGTTATTATTTTTTCAAAATAAGTGAAAACTTATTATGGCATGGAGGTCAAATCCTTACTATAATGTAAGTCAAAACCAAGACTTCACAGAAATGTGGAACTTGGTCTCCTCAGCCTACTCCTTCCCTAATGTGCTTTCATATCTGGGCAGATGAGGTATCTCCCTGGAAGAGATCAAAAAGCAGGAAGGCTCCAAGCTCTTCTTTTTACAGAGCTTGGAGAGCAGCCCCAAGAAATTCAATGTTTGGCCTAAGGTCAAATAACCAGAAACGGACCCTGAGTTTTCCAAGTCCTAGGTTTAGGGTTGTGCCCACTGTGGTACCATTTCCTGGTTTCCTGAGCATGGAATCTGTGCCAGTTACCTCAAACTGCCCAGAGTGGGAGCCTGTCTTCAAAAGGAAGCATTCATCTGTGAGACCCACAGCCCCAAACTCCAGGAAAGCTGAGCCTTCAGACAAAGGACCTGCATGGTCTTCCCTACTCTCTACACAAGCACCCTGCCCTCCCTTCCCACATGCTTCACACCTAGCCAGTCTCCTTAGCTCCGCCCATGCTTGGTCCCAAGCCAAAGGGCTTCCAGAGCAAAGACAGAAAACACACACCTAGTTCAGTTACTCTCTCATTTACAAAGCTTTCTAGCAGATCCCTATTGTCCCCAGGATAAATTCCAAGATTTTCAGCAGGTTCTGTAAGATCTGCCCCAACTCACTGGACAGCCCTTCCACAAGCCTCACCTCTCTACCTTCTTCTTTAGCCTTACAGACAAAACATCTTTCTTACTGAATGGGTCTGAAGACTCCTTTCTGCCCATTCACATTCAGACACAAGTTCCCTTCCTGTGAAGCCTTCTCTTCTCTAACCCCTCAAGACAAGTCAATGGCACCATGTCTACAAGGTAATTATTATTGCTATTATCACTGTATTCTGCAATTTATTATTCTTATAGGTATATCTCCTATACAACATGATATCCTGAAATGCAGAAGTTGGGTTTCAATCATGAGTATCTTACTTACAGGAATAATATTTTATATCTCCAAGCTTCTGTTTTACTTTCAAATAAATAAGTGAGGGTAATAAATACCTCACCAAGTTATTTTGAGGATTCAATGGAAGGTTATTCAAAGCATGGGCTATATCGAGTTGTTTAATAAATGTGAGTCGCTCTCCTCTCCATCTCTCCCCATAGGGTATAAGAGCTCCCTTAACTGAGTACACTTCTTTTTTTTTTATGTTTTTACTTGTAGATAGACACATTTATTTTGTTTATTTTATTTTATTTTATTTATTTTTTTTAACGTGATGCTGGGGATCAAACCCAATGCCTCACGAATGCTAGGCAAGAGTTCTACCCCAGAACCACAACCCCAGCCCAAGAGTACTCCTCTTTGTATTCCTTTTGAGTTATATAGTAGGCATCCAATGTTGCCAGAAAAGAGAAAGGGAGGGGAAAAAAGCAGATGAGAAGGAAGGGGGGGGGAAGGAAGAAGGAAAGGAATGGAATGAATGAATACAGCTAAAAGCAAAAAAAAGAAAGACCCTGATCCATTAGAGGTAGGAATTGATGTGATCACTAGTCATATGACTTTGAGAACATCCAGTTTTTCCCTAGTGAGAAACCTTGAAAAGGTATCTGCTGATAACCACTGAGTAACTAGGAAAGGACAACTGAATAAAGATGGCCTGGTCCACCAGTAGAAGGTAATATAGCCCAACACAAGATAAGCACAATTTTTTAAAAAATTATTCTTCAAATTGTGCATTCCTAGTCTAAGCACTAGGCTTGGTACAAAGGAGGACACAGATAAATTGATCTTATGCTATCCGGGTCTCAATAACTGAGGAGAACATAATGCCTGCACTAGTGCTATGTGGCCAAACCAGCTATCTAGGAAAAACAAGAAGTCTTCATAACTTGCAGCATTTGCCAATTTCTGCGATGCACCATAACTGATTAGATTTTACCAATAATTTCTCCATAAGTATTCAGCTCACAAAATCTCCAAGTATTTAGAGATTGGCTCTAGGGAGCCCCTCCGGACATTCAAGGAAGTGCCATTCCCTTATTCTTGTCATACTTGACATCTTTTTAATCACTTTCTTTCTTATTAATGTCTTTAGCATGTGAAGGACAAGGAAAATACGGATAACAGGGAAGCAGCTGATATTCCTGACAGTGGTTCTAGCAAAAGAGACTAGGGAGGAAGTTGAAAATAATTGACTAGATTTGTATTGGTTTTAGTTAACCCACTCTCTCAATCCCTTAGTACTACAGATAATTGAAAACAGATAACCTAATCAAATTACAAAGTACAAGCACACTTTCTGACCAAATACAGGATTAATGGTCATTACTCCGAAGGATATAGAAAGAAGCTATGCTCAAGAACCCAAAAAGAGTCAGGTTCACCAAGATGGCAGAAGGGATGTTAAACTGGAAAATCAAACAACTTCTCTGGGTAGATGCAACATGGAAAATATTTTCCTGAATGTTTAAGATCAGTGCATCATTCTGGACTGAAACTAAATAAGAAAAAGGATACCAAACCAACAAAAAGGAAAGACCATTTAGCCAAAGAAAAATAAAAATTTATCTTAAAACTGCTAGAAACTGGGACAATCTGGGAAATTTTATTAAGTTTTATGATGGTTTAACTAGCAAAAAAAAAAAAGTCTCCACCATAGCAAAGGGCTCCTTGGGTGGTATTTATGCTTCGAAGGCGGCAGCTGGGGATATTTCCTTTGCTCTCAGAGACTCTGGCTTGACTCTCTCTTCTTTCTGCATCTAATGGTGGCAATGCCACAGGAGTACAGTAATCCATCAAAAAAATGTGCTCTCCTCTAGGGCAAGTCAGTTTCCATAAGTAAAGAATGGAGTTCAAAGTCAGAGTTGTCTACAAAAGCAGTTTTATTTTTATGATTCACTAAATGTTTATTGAAGTGAGCCCCATTCTCTGTGACAATGCTTGGCTGATCCAGACTCCCTGGATCTGAGCTGGGGAAGGGTTAGGAGGACTCATCCCACTTTGTTGCATGAGTTTAGCTGACCTACTCTCCAACCATTTGCGATGACAGGGCTTGGAGGCTACCTACTCGAGCAACAGCTGTCATTATTTGTTATACAACGTGAAATGACAAACTCAAGCCACTTCGAGGAGAAATGGGAAAAAAATTAAAAATATGCAAAGCTGTGAATACAAGGAAAGCATGCATGTGTCGAAGTGAAACTGCTAGTGCAGTGTCATTACTATGTATAGACAAGCAAAAAATGAAGGAATGGAGAGCCATGTTCCTTTCAAACAAAGCACAATAGTGAAAAAGAAGATTCTGATACTTTAAATAAAACAAAAAATAAAAGCACGCAAAGTGTGCCATTTGGGGCTGGCTACTTGTTTCAAGACCTGAGGGGAACCAAAGGGGTTAGTGGAGGACAGATTTAATCTTAAGGTCTTTAAATCAGTCAATTACCCACCTCAAGTAGAATGTAATTACCCTCTTTCACTGGTGCACAATACGGCCATCATGGCTGTGTCTGATGAGCTAAGAGAAACTCATTTAAAAATGAGAAAATCAGGCATGAAGTAACTATGCCGTTATGCCTGAGAGTCAGCAAAGGCAAGACCAGGTTCCACTGGTGAGGACATAAGGGTGGGCAGTCACCAGGGTATCCACAGCTGTGTGTGAGTCACATCTGGCTGAGGCAGATATGAGATCGTCATACAGCATGGAAGGGAGATTTGGGATTTTAAAAGAGCAAACAATTGGAAACCTTGAGAAATTGAAATTAATGCAAAACTAATGTGGATTAAGGCATCATGAAACCTAGAAGAGAGGCTGATTCTTCAAAGTGGAGCAAAAGGAGCCAAGGACTCCAAGTATTCCATCATGGTATTCCAATGGCGTGGTTTCTGAATGTCAGAGGGAGAAAAATATGATGTGAAGAGAACTGGAGCCAAAAAGAGTATTGACAATTTTAACAGAGGGTGGAATTGTGCTGTATTTACAAACACTAAACGTAAGAGGCAAAGATCTGTTTGAATACCGACTCTGTGGTTACTGGCTGGGTTGTGTGTGTGTGTACAAGTGTGCGAGCCCTTCTCTTAAGCTCTCTGGGTCTGAAAGTCTTCTTTGGTAAAATAAAGGACTTAACTACAATCTGAAAAGTGGTTTAAAGCTTTAAAATTCTAGGAAATTAAAACTTGGGAGAGGAGAATACAGGCCTCTTAGGAAATGAAAGGCCTAGAGCAACATTCTTTTGCTGGAAAGGGGAGATAGTGACTTCAACCCAGCTGTTAGACCCATAGCCACTCAGCCCCCACCTGCCCTGCACCTAAACCCACAACTCAGAAGGACACAGTTTGGTCTCAGAACATTCCATCCCTTGGATTATTTGATGACGTCTCTGTCTCCTACCATCCTGACAAGGGACAGCTTTCTAAAAGTAGAGAAAATCCTTTCCAAGAAAACAAACACTCAAAGAACCGTTCCATTCTGTTACCTGTTTGGATTACATAATGACTATGAGGTTGAAACTTTCATACCGACACATCAAAAAGAACTCTGGGCTCATGTAAGCCAAACTGTCTTTTTTCTCCACCAAAGTTCTGAAAACATCTTCATGTTCCTAAAAAGCCATTTGCCAGTGCCCACTGGAATGGCAACAAAAAACTGCCTCATCTCTGCTTGGAACAGAAACTCAGAAGTTTTAACTCTGTGGGGATATAAATCCTATATATGATATTCTTCAACAAAAATAATAATAGTAACAATTATCTTTACCAATGCCACACTGTCATCTATAGAAAGAGAATACTGAATATTTTTGTAGGCTTGTTAAGGTTAATTTAGACAAGTTTACATTTTACTTTTTTTTTTTTTTTTGTCCCACTGCATATAAAATGGGGCTATTGATAATTGGTAACTGGCATCAGAGCAGCCATCAAGTAAAAAGGTAAACCTCTTCCCCATCCACCCCCATGCCAGTTATTATGGGCTTTTCCTCCAGGAGAGCTCAGGGGAAAAAAACCACCTACTCATGTTGACTAGAATCCCAAAGAGCCCACGCTAATTAAGGTATCCATACTCTTCCAACTGAGGCAGGAGTAAAAAGGCCAAGTCCCTTTTATAGCCTGCTAACTTGTTCATCTGGATCGGTGCAGAAATATTTACCTCCTATAATCACTGTACTTTGCTCATTCAATCCTTGTGAAGATGAAAGGAGATAATGCACATAAAGTGCCAAGAACCGGGTGCACAAGGAACTTAATAAACAAATGAGTCTAGAAATTGTAAAAACAAAACAAAACAAAAGATTGTCTCTTAACACTTATCAGCTTACTCGAAATAGGAAGGATTGAAGCATAAGGCAATCAGTTCCACAGCATACTCTAGAGAAATCTAGGTTGCCCTCTAACTTTAAGTCAAGTCACTTGCCAGCAATAATGCAGAATTTTCACAACTCCACAGTACTCAGGCCCCGCTACTGCCTCCTCACTCCCAGTAACTGAGAAGTGGCAGAGTTTTAAACAATGAGAACAGAAACGCCAAGAAAGACCTTTAAAGAAATTCCTCAAAGCCCTTTGGCACTGATCATGTGGAAGTTTTGCCAGAAGTCAAATATCCAACACTAGACAAACTTTGCCAGAGTGTATGTGTGCTGGGGGAGGGAGAGTGGATGTGAAAAAAAAAGCACAGAATCTAAAGATCCGAATGAAAACGTTACATCCCATAATAGACCAGACCCAAAAGTCCAGCTCAGCTCTTTAGATATGCATAGTATGTTTTCCTTCCAGGCATAAAACTGGTGATTTTAAAGATCATCATAAAAATAAGGTAAGATATGCAATAAGCAAGTTCTACTATAATTTGTAACTGCATTTTCTGTTCACTCGGGGTACACACGTGACATACCAGGTTGACTTTTCTAATGCCCACACACTAGTATGTAACTATGCAGGCAACATTTAAAAGATGGCAAGTCAATAATAACTGCACTCCAGAAAAGATGATACCTTTGCAACAGTCTTGAGACTGTGTAGCAAAAACAAAGTGGCCACAAAAGTTTTGATTTTTATTTTGTGTTAGTCTACTCAATTTGTAAAAGACCAGGCCTTAAGACAATTTTGGTAGCATTCGAACCAGGTTTTGGAAAAAGGGCATCAGTACGGCTGCGCAATTCGAAACCATGCTTTCCATAATACAAAGGGCGGATGAAGCCCTTAACTTCAGAGAAGGGGAGGTTACATTCTACTCCTTGTTGAGTACTTGGCTTATTTCACTTGATAAAAAGTTTTTATGGCAACCCCTGTTAATTACCATAAAAGTTATACGTTCTCCACAACTCAAAGGAAAAAGTGCAACTGGCAAAAGTCAGGTTTTTCTTTATTTAATACATTCTAATCAAATAGTAACAGCAGTAAATAAACACTTTGAAAAACAGGCAGGTATCCCCCTATATCTGGAAGAAAATTAAGTCAAGGTATTCTACACAGTAGAAGGGAGACAACTGCTGATGTCCGTGGTTAGACAATTCAAGGACTGGGAAATTTCTAAAGCCATTTCCAAAAAAATCAATGGCAACAGTTTGGGGCACAGCTACTTCAAAGGGTAAAATGTCTATATCTACACTGGTTTTTATTAACAGAGATTGAGTTGCACCTGTAGAGCATGACATTCTTGTCTTTAGCCTTAAAGGAAAAGAGAAAGTCTTTTCCATTTGCACCAGTTTGAAATATTTCTGAAATAAGGCTCCCTTGAAATGGGTTACTACAGTACTCATTCACAGGAGAGTTCATACCTGTAGTAAAAAGACAAATACAGGATCTCATGGTCACTTTTTTTTTTTTTTTGGTTGATTTGGTTAATTGCATAAAATGAGGGATAAATACTCACAAGCATGATGTGTTCGACAAAACTACATACATCAGAATGCAACATATAAAATGTCCTTAAAGATACTGATCATCAGGCGTAAAAACTCAAGGTAAGCCTGCATCAGCTTGGTTCCTTTTGCTTCTTCAGTACTCCACTCGGAGCTCTTTGTTACTGGCGCTTGGAGCTTGGAGCTTGGAGCTTGGACCTTGGACCTAACGCAAAGGAACTTCAGAAAGACAAGGCATTCTGATAAAATGCTCCCTCAGTCTTTACTTGGGGCATTTTATTTCTTAGTTAAAAGGATCAACTGATCTTGGTCAGCCTTAGGAAAGGAAGCATCACTCAGGTGAAAAGATCTAGGGGAATTTTAAATACCTAGCTACCTCTCTACGCATTTAAATTAGGTTGACTTCAGCTGTTTTTAGAATTCTGTGCAGTTATCCAGTCGCTCAAGTTTTGGTGTGGTCTTACATAGCTGCATTTGGAGATACTCTATATGATGATGTTTAGAAAAAGAGAAACACTTACACCTGGAATTTATATTCTTCCAAGTAATCTTTTAGTCTTGTTGGTAAAGGCAGTCCCCAGACGGTACCGGTACATTTGTTAATGGTGAGTCGACAGAGATGCTGAAGAGATGGTGCAGATGTGTAGAGCGGTTTGGTCAGATAAAGGTGAACAGTCCCATTCCGGGGGGCTTCTGGGCCCGACCGTTTATCCTTGCACATCTGAACATAGTAGTCAATCAGATGAACCACACTGTCAAATTGCTTAAGCTTGGACTTGACACATATGATAGAATCCAATCTGAATTTCCCATCTTGGTACTCAATTCGCAGATTAGTTGGTCCAGCTGATGTTTTAACAGATATTGTTAGTAGGTAGTCTGAATGCGAACTATCTCTAATCAAGAAAGTTCCTTCTGGCGCCTCTTTTAATTTCTCTTTGGCTTCATTAACAGTCATACTTCCCCAGTACCATCCTGGGGTTTTTGTTCAAAAAGAAAAAGAAAAGAGGGTAAAATAGTTATTATAAGAATTTTTAGAATAGGGGACGTACTTGCCAGTAATTTTTCTAGCTCTAAAAAGAAAAAAAAAAATGCGTGTGAGTGGAAGTTTACCAGGGGCTACCACAAATACCTTTGGTAGGAATTTAATGAAAATGTGAGTCCGTTTTATTTTATGAACACAAACTGTGAGCCAGTGTTCTTTCTTTTCAAAATAACTTTCTGTAGTTCTCCTTTAAACTATGTTAAGATTTTCTTCTAATAAGCCAAAAAAAAATTTGCAGTATGACTCACTGGCTGACAGAGCATGATGAGTTGATTACTGTTTCATTGAAACAAAGATTAGAAATAAATTAGATATTAGCTATAAAAGCCATATTTTTAAAAAGTGGAAAACCCAACTCCAGTAATTCCAATAGACTAAAATCAGAAGCAAGTTTTTTGAATGGTTGGTGCCACCCCTATACTCTCCCCCAAAGAATCTCCTAAATGGCTGAGCCCCTTGTTCAAAGCCCTCAAAAGCACTACTATTTACTTATTTTAAAAGTACAGCTATCCTGCAATAGCTTTTGCTTGCTGCTCTGAGATTACAACTATCTCATCAGTCATTGAGAAATGGGAAGTCCCAATTGATAATACTTCAGGTTTATTATCTTCTCTAAACTCTTGTGGACTTTGCCCTGATTCAAATTCAGTCACAACTGTTGGTCTCCTCAGCATTCTCCATTTGATCTGCTTTGGCCATCTCCCCGGCCCATCCCGTTTTCAAAACTGACTCAAAGGCATTTTGCATTTAAGAAGTTTGAACAATGTGCTGCCCCCGCCCCCGTCAAAACATATTATTATTATTTTTTAAACCAGGATACTTGTAATCGGCGGGTCTCTCCGGCCGAGGGAAAGCCCATGACCCGTAGGGAAAGACCGGAACACGAAGGGAGGGAATTTTTCCCTCTGTCCCCCGCCCCTGTCCTATTGCTATCCAAAACTTAAACTCTGCCTCAAACGTAAGATTTTAGGATCCGGATTTTAAAAGCCTGAATAACTTGCAAATATTTTTTTAAAAATGTCTTGTAGATGCTGGAGAAACGACAGTAAGACAGGCTGCACGGGACTGCCCTTAAAACAAGCCATTCCCTAGTGCGCCGCGCCTGGAGGCCAAGCTCCTGGGCAACTGCCCTCACCGAAGCTTGTCAGTCCCCGAACTTGGTCGCCAAAATCCTGGGCTGCAGTGACGGCCCCGCCCGGGAGCCAGACGCAGCTGGGGCTGCAAGAGCACAGCAACCACTCGCCTTGCACCCTGAGGAAAGGGAGGCACCGGGCGCTTTCTCAGGCCTGGGTTCGAGCCTGCGCGCCCACTCCTGAGCTGCTGCGGAAAATAGTGTAGGTTTCAGAGCTCGAAGAGGCTATTTCCAAGAAGCCCTGCTCGCGCTCTGCCCTTCCCCAAGCCTTTAGTTGCTCCAGAACCAGTCTCCTTTCACATTTCCAAGGACCCGAAGCCACGAGGGCGGGCATCCCTCTCCGAGGTCCCCAATCCTGGAGCAGGGACTGGAAGCGAGAAACATGTTTCCAACCCATTCTTTGCTTCCCACCTCGTCCGCACTTCCCAGCAGCGCCTCCCGCCCGCGCAGCCCGCAGCAGCAAATTTGGGGAGGCGCCCCCTCCCGCCCTCGTAGTGGCCAGTCCGCTCCCTACCTGTTTGACCCAGCTCGCGCAGGGCCTTCGCCAGGCGTGCTGCCTCGGGGGCTGGTTCCTCGGCTGACCCAGCGGTCCCCCACTGGCTCCGCGTCCCATCCGCGCCATTCCCGGAGGGCTCGAGGCACCGCAGGGTCATGGAAGAAGGGTCAGCACGGCAAAGACAGGTGGCCGCCTGAGCTGGAGTCACAGAGGGGCTCGAGTCCTTCCTGGAAGTCAGAGGGAACTCCAAAACGCGTCCCTGCGGGGTGTCCGAAATGGTGGCAGAGGGGGAGGGGTTGGGGAGCTGCTGGTTCTTTCTCCCCAAGTCCCAGAGGAGGGATGGTAAAATCTCCCGCAGACGCGGTCACCCACAGATCGCCTGTGAAGAGAAAGTGGGGCGGGAGTTGGGTCAGTCTGAACTGGACCCCTGTGGCTGGGGTGGGGGTGGGGAAACAGAGACGTGGAAAATCCCGGGGACTCCGCCGCCTCTAAGCTCCTGCACTGTTTAACCCCAAGCATCCAGTCACCGCCCTGGCCCAGCTCTGGAGAAAAGATGGATAAAGAGAGCAAGGATCCAAGACCGAGTTGGCTGAGGAAAAGGGGGGTGGGGAGACAGGATAAGGATGAACGAGGCGTCTTCCCGCCCAGGGCTGCTTGCTGAAATCACAAATTGGCAGTCTAAGAAAAGCAAAGAGTCACCTGTGGGGCCAGTGGGGACAGGCTCTTGTCAAGGATAAGTAGAAATTTTTAAAAAGGAAAGAGCAGGATCGTTCCCCAAAATGGCATTTCCATCTTACACCTCGCGCAGCCCGAGGGCCCCAGGGAGGAAGCACCCAGCAAAAACTGGTTCCACGCCTTAAAGCGCCACGGGGCTCCCGGGGCCCGAGACGCCAGCCGGGGGTGTGGAGGTGCACTAGCGGCCGCATCCCCGCCTGGAGGCTGCCTCGCTCCCTTCCACCAGCTCCCCAGTAGGCGCTCGGGACAGGAGTGAGGGACAGCCCGCGGCGGTCGCTCCGGGACAGAGACGGCTGCTGCTGCTGTAGCCGCCCCGAGCGCTGTCGAGGAATCGGCCGGAGCGCGCAGCCCGGGCAGGAGCTCCGAGCGCGGCAGCCACAGAGCCCGCAACAGCGAGCGCGGCGGGACTTGCTAACAACCAACGCCGAGCCCTTACCTCGGCCACGGCTGCCGCCGCCGCCTCCGCACCAGGCAGCCTCCCCAGCGGACATGGGGCGGGGGAGCCGGGAGGGGCCCGGGAGAGGAGGGGTGTCCGCCTGAGTTTCCCCTGTTGACGTTTAATTTGGGAACGAGATGCCTGGGGATGAGACCGACCCTAAGCTCTGCGGAGGCGGCTGGACTTCTCTGGGCAGAGGGCAGACAAAAATCCTAGGGATCATCACCTCGATCCCCGACCCCACTCCCCAGGCTTCGACACCCTCTGCCCCCGTGCAGCTACCGACTTTCCCTTCAGCAGCGACCAAGGAACGGGGAAGGAGAAAGGGAGGGAGGAAGGAGCAAGGGCGGAGGCAGGCTGGAGGGGAGGAGCGGGCGATCAGGTTATTAGGAGGATTAGACATTTGAATAGCAGTTTAGGGGGGGAAACAAAATAAAACTCTGGAGAGTCCCCGACACCGGGAAGGTACCGGAGAGAGCAGGCAGCAGCCACCGGCTGCGGGAGCCGCTGCTCGAACTCTCTACGAGCGCCCTAAACTGGGGAAGCCAACGCCGCCGGTCGCTCCCCGCGCACGCGGCCGCGCCCCGCCGCCCGCCCCAGCCACTCTCCGCGGGGCGGAGCTCCCCACACCGGTACCTGTCGCGAGCGCCCGTGCTCCGTACTCCGAGGATCCTGAGGCTGTGCGCCCCGGGCCCCGGCGCGTACTGTCCGCGGCCCGCGCAGCGCTGGTGGCTGCGGGCGAAGAGGCTCATGCTTCACGAGAAACTCAAGGCCCACGAGCCGCGGCAGCGGCAAGACTTGGCAAGAGTTAAACGTCTGTCCCCAGAGCAGTGTGTGCGCGCGACTTCCCAGTCGGACGCGCCTCCCTACCTCCCCGCCTCCCTCCCCCTTCCGCGCTCCGCTCGAGCCCCGCCCGGCGGCTGCGGAGGCCGCTTTCCAGGAACTTTCCAGGAATCCGGATCACGTGACCACAGCCCCCGCTACCGCTTTAAAGAGGCTCGGCGCTAATGCGCAGGCTTCTCGGGAGAATCGCTGAGAGCGCGCCGGTGCGGACAGCGGCTGTGCGGATCCTGAGACTCCGCCCTCCAGTGACCCCACACCTCGGGGTCCTTGGGGGGCTAGCGGGCGAAGTTCCCGGCCATCGCCAACCCAGTTTTGGCGGCCGGAGCATGCCCCCACCCGCGTCAGCTGGGCACCCTGATCCAGCGAATAGTAGTCGTTCTCGCCCCTCTGCGGGGAGGGGGGGGTTCCTCTTTTCCACCCCCTTGGCACCTCCTCGACTTTACCCTCCAAGGCGCGCTTTGTTGGGGCGGCACGCGGGTGGGGGGAGACGGGGAGCTGGAGAGGATGGGTGGGTACCTCGGAAACTGGCCACATATTGATTAGGTGGGGGCAGGCTACAGCCCACCCCCGGGGACCGAAGGGATCTAGCTGGAGGCAGCCCCCCAACCCCACACCCCAAGTCCTAGAAGGCTGCCAACAGGCAGAGTAAGGCGCCTCCTTAAGGCGCGCGGGCTGCTCTCAGTCCCCACCCACTGGCTCTTAGGCTCGAAGTCTCCCGCACCAACCCTACAGGGCTCCTCCCTTCCTCCTCTGCTCTTCTCCCTCGCCTCTTTCCGGAGGCTCAGTGGCCCTCCCGGCTCACCTGCCCTGGCTGCTGAAGAGGCTCCCTTACCTGCGCTCCGGGAAAGTGCCGGGTGACGGGCCTTCTGTGCCCAACTATTGATGGTTGCTGTGATTTTTTGAAGGGCGGGTGCCCGGGGACGAGAATTTAGGAAGTATCCCGGCACTACCTCCCCACTCGGGATCCTTACTTCCCATCCTGTTGGAGACCACCTGGCCTTAATGGAACTCATTTCCCTGCCTGCACCCCCACCTCCGAAATGTGACCTACTTTAAATATGACCACTTCTTAAAAACCGTTAACACTCACGGCAAAAACCGGATCCAAATTTTCGATAACCATTTTTTCTTTGAAATACTATTCTATTGCATCACTGCTCAAAAGGTCAATGGCCATTTTTAGTTGAAGCGGTGGCTATGAGGAAGTTGGGCGAGGAAGGCAGAGATGGTGTGGGGGAGGCGCAGCTTGCAAACCTTGCCGGGTGCCCCCCCTGCCGGCTCTGAGAGGAAGAGTGAACCAGCTCTCAGCCTTTGGATAGGGAGTCAGGAACCAATGTTTTTCTCAATAATTTTTCTGCTTTTTAGAAAACTCTATGCACGTGAGTTCTGGGAGAGGGGTATTTTTTAGCTAACCAACGGGTTTGTAAACAATGGAGTGGTATGCATGGAGCCATGTTTTGTTTTTAATATTTGGTGGAGAAGGTGAAGCTAATTGAGCCCTACTTAAAACCCTCTACGAAGTAGGTGAATAATCTACACAATCATTTTCCCTCTCTGTACCAAAATAAACTTCCAGAATCACTGCATCTACTAGGATTCACCTAATTTTAAAGTATTTTAGATGATTTCTCCTTCCTTGGTACAGGATCCCGAAGGAAGAATGTGCCTACATATTTGTAGTGTTAAGTTAAAAGCTAGTCCAAAATTTTTTACAAAGATAAAACATTTAATTCCATTTAATTGTCATTTGTAATGAATCTTCCAGCTGTGGGAACACCAAGCTTTGTAGCAAAATAAGATTTTTAAAAATTTTTGCTTCTAAAATATTTCTCAGCAATGCCCAGCATTTTATCGGCCTTTCCAGACCTCTAGAAATACATATGGGAGCCGTGTAGGAAAATGTTTATGGGATCATGCAAGTGAAAAAAAGTAGAACATGAAATTATACCTTTGTTATGATTACAACACTATGCAATTGTGCACACATGTGGGCAAAACCGAAGGGAATGTGGAGAAATGAAAGCAGCTGTTTTTAGGGTGGCAGGATCTGGATGAATTTTTACATTTGACTTTCTTTAATATGCTTACAGTTTTGTTTGTTTGGGGTACCAGGGATTGAACTCAGGGGCACCTAACCACTGAGCCACATCCCCAGCCGTATTTTGTATTGGAGACAGGGTCTCACTGAGTTGCTTAGTGCCTCACTTTTGCTGAGGCTGGCTTTGAACTCACAGTCCTCTTGCTTTAGCCTCCTGGGCCACAGGGATTACAGGTGTGAGCCACCACACCTGACTGCTTCCATTATTTTTGATAGTCATCATTTTTCCAAAATCCCGTGTGAGACAATATCTTCAGTTACTCTAATGGAGTGGAGTGGAATGGAGTTTATGGGAGTTAGAACTCATCTCAAAGGACCCCTCTCTCTTTTTTTAGTTGTAGATGGACACAATTCCTTTATTTTATTTATTTATTTTTTACGTGGCGCTGAGGATCAAACCCAGTGCCTCACACATGTTAGGTGACTACCACTGAGCCACAACCCCAGCCCCTTCAAAGGACCTTTCTCGTTTGCCCTTCAGTATCACCTTTCAGATGTCTAATAGGCATCTGTAATTTCATAGAGGTCCTTTTCTGACATTTTCTTACATCTCTAATTTCAAAGTTGAAACCTCATGACTCCCTCAAAAAAGTAAATAAATAAATAAATAAATAAAAACAAAGACAAGCCATTCTTCCTACACTTTTCCCCATTTCTGAAAACATCAGTTTCACTCTTCAGTTGTTCAGGTCAAAAGCCTTAGAGTCATCATTGACTACTCTTTCTCACACATCCCACATCTCACCCATTGGCCAATCCTTCCACTCTTATTTCACAATAAACCCAGAATTGAAGGACTTGCCACGTGTCCACAGCACACCAGTTCAAGCCACCCATTAACCTCTTCTCAGGTAACTGCAACAGTCTCTTGAAAAGCCTCCCTATCCCTCCAAAGTCTCTTTCTAACAGAGTAGTTACAGTGAGTCTGTTTAAACTAGGTCATTTCACATCCCTTTCCTGCTCCAACCCAAATAGCTGCATCACATCTAAAGGGGACCAGGGAAGCCAATAAGCACTGTATAGCTTCTTGTCATTGTGATAAAATGCCTGAGATAAACAACCGGTTAAGAGGAAAGATAGATTTTGACTCACAATTTGAGAGGTTTCAGCCTATGGTCACTTTGAGACTGTGACAAGGCAGGACCACATGACAAAGCAAAGCTGCTCACCTCACAGTGATTCCATTTGGTCTTAGATTTTCAGGAACATATCTGTCCTGTTGGGTGGGGCATGTCCACGTTGCAGAAATAAGCTGCCACTCTACATGAGGAGGAAAGGGAGGGCAGTTGACACAAAGCTGAAGAGTGTTTTCCATTGCCTGCATTAAAGACTAGACAAGGCTTGAAACCCTCCTTGGTGTGCCAAACCAGAACCAGACACATTTGGTTTTGCAATGTCAGATGGATACTGGAATTGGCAAGGGCTCCATATTGAACTCCTGCTGAGTCTCACAGAGGTATTTTGTTTTGGAGGGAGTGAACAGCATGAGGTGAGGGTGCAATAGCATGATCTCTGATAAGTATATCTGATGCACTTGTGAACAGAAGATAATACTTTTAAGCATCCACCACCCCTACCTCTTAGAATTTGCCATCTCCCTACCATTACCTCTCACACAGAACCTTGACGACTACCTGTGATTCTGAAACCCATTCTTCTGGCATGCATGTGACCTAGGCTAGCTCATAGGAATGCTTTGTGCCCTCAGATAAGAGACTTTATTCAGTATCACAAACCTGCATGGGCAACTGATTTTTTTTTTTTTTTCAGGATCTTATGTAAATGCTGCAAGAGAAGTAGTTTTATCCCTCTGAATAGACAAGCAGTAATAGCCATGTGAGTCAACTTTTTACCATTTGGTGGGATCCTGTCAGAGAATGAAGGCAACAGAAAAGAAAACAAAGCAGAGGCCTGAGTGACGGGGAAAGATTCCCGTGCACTTGAATCCAACCAATGTGACTGATGCTGTACTCCCTTTGAACTTCATACAGTGAATTTATTTTTTCCTGACCTGGTTTGATTTGGGTTTCTATAACTTGTAACCAAAGGCCTTCTCACGAGTACAGTGGATTGGTATGGAAGTATTTAGGGCAAGCATTGGAATGCTGAAGTGAAAGAGGAAAAAAAGAGCTTCCTTCTACTTTAACAAACCTCCTACTTTTCACCTGGGCTTCTCAGTGCTAGCTCCTTTTTACATTGTCTTACATGCTCCCTCCCCATTTACCAGTGGGCAAAAGAAGAGTGAGAAGAGCAGATACCATTAGCTTTAGTGCTCTGAGTCAGGAATGAGGATAAGGAGAAGCAAGGCAGATGGCTTTCCCCCAGACTTCTGGAACCTGAAAACATGATAGATGGAATGCCAATGGTCTTTCCACTAACGGAAGTGAAAGGAAGTCATGTTCTAGTACAGTGGGTAACCATGCTATAGAAGTCACAGATTTCTTAGAAATTCTGGTAAAATCTAGAGACCCCATTTTTCCTTTCTCTTCTTAACCATGAGACCTGTCCCATTCCCTCCGGGCAGTAGTGGTAGTAGCTGTCCCGTTTAGAAGACACATGCCCTACCCTTCCCCTCAGTCCTCCCCATGGCCTCTCAACACTGGCATGACTTGCTATTTGTCACCCTTGCATTCTTTTTCTTATGATTGAAAAATATTTCTCTGGATCCAAGTGTCTACCAGAAGTGGGCAAATGAAAGACAGACCCCAAAGTCTGTAAGAGACAAGTAAGAGAGAGTATTTCTCTACCGAAGTGAAGAATATTCCTCTGTGTTTAGTAGGCTAGGTTCTCACCCCTGACTTATTTCATTCTTCTATTTTCCTAACTGGCCTTATATATATTTAGGTGCCTAAAATTTTTTTTCTGCAGAAAAAAATGTTCAAGAGGCACAGATTTGGGGGGTTAATTGACAATCTGAAGCTGACTGGATCCCTAGAGGCCTATTGAAATCAGGTGGCAACCCTCATTTAAGTGAGTGGATGGTCTTCAGTAAAATCCTCTTGCAAGATGAAGGTCTGCCTTCTGGGTCCTATGGGACTCTCTGTATTGGAATTAGGCTGTGCAGTCAGAGGATCCTCAATTATAAGGCTCTGGTATAGGAAAGGACACTATTGCACCAGAGCAAGATGGTTTTCCTTCTCCTTTCTCCTCCCCCACAGTGCTCTAACCTTCTGGTCTTCTTGTTTCTCAACACATCCAGCCTGCCTCGAGGCCTGTGTCCTTGCTCTTTCTGGAATGCTCTTTCCCCAATATTCTTCGGGTGTTGCTCCCCCACTTCACTCAGGTCCTATTCAGAGAGGTTTTTCCTCCCCCACTTTATATAAAATGGCAGCTCTTGTCAGTGACTATTTCTTTCCTCTGCTTTTCTTTTCATTCTAACACTTGAATTTAGTTTTTGCAGAGCTGAGGATTGAATCCAGAGGCTTCTGCATGCTGTGTGAGTGCTCTGCCCTGAGCTACATCCCCAGCCTCTGATCATTGTAATACTTTCTACTACCTGACATTATAATAGCTATTCATTTGATATTTGTTGATTGTCTTTCACCAGAATATAAGCAGGGTTTATGTTTGTTGTATTCACTATCTCCCCAGTGTAGGCACCCCATATAAAATTATTAGGAATGAGTGAATCTAATGCATCCTCAAAGAAGCAAACTGGAAAATGTTCACCACCTTCTTTTTGGCTTGAACTTTAACTTTTTCATCTTCAGATGCTTAGATGTGCTTCTCAGCTTACTCTCTGGCTTACGCTCCGCACTCCAATCTACTACCAAGAGGAGCTTCTCTTTCTTGGAGTTTCTCCTTAAACTCCATGAGTCTGACCCCATAACAATAGTGCTTAGTGAAGGTCATGTGACAGATTCATCAGTTGGTGAGTCCTTACAATGTTCCAGGTCTTATGGACAAATATAGCTCAGCCCCCCTCTTAAAGAGGTCTCTGTCTAGTGAGAGAGATACACACCATCATTGGATAATTCTAACAAAGGGTGAACAATCATGGGAAATGCACAGAGTGGTTTTACAGGCAGCTGGGAAGCATTACCATGACCACCTTGGAAAGTCTGGGCAGGCTTCACAGAAGAGGGACCATGACGGAGCCCCTTAACCTCTCTAGATTTTTGTTTTCTTGCTAGTGTAATGAAGAATTTGGACTGATGAGCCATTAAGTTTTCTTTCCCCTTTGAATGGCTTCCAAGCTCTGTTCCATGACCTCCAAAAGAGCAGTTGATGGTGTTATTAGACCTAAGCCTAGGAAGTTTCTAGATATATTTGACTTTCCAGAGAATTTCACAAAGGTCAAGGCCTGCTGTGATGACGTGGTAAGCGGAACAGGGAGAAGAAATACCTATTAGTAAACAACCAACAGCACTCCTGGCTTAGTCATGGAATTCTGAGAAGCAAGAGCACGCAGTGAACCAATCAGTAGATTGGCAATCATGGGTGAAACCAACTTTAACCAAACCAGTCAAAGCCACAGGAGGCAGACCCTACAAACAGCAGCTACCTCCACAAACCCCGGGAGAACCTCCATACACCGTCCACACAGGGAAATCGAGCTGATCGCACATACAGTCCTTTTCTGCCACCCGAGCATGTTAAAGTTATTCTCTTGCCCCACCATAAAGAAAAGTGATATAATAATATCTGTTTGCCTTTAATGAGTTTAATCTCTCTTCACTAATACATTTTAACATGTAGCTGATTTTGTCTTATAACAAGCTTTGATGATAACAGAAAAAAAATCATACTTTACATGTAACAGGAATTAAGACAAAGTACATTAAAATAGATTGTTCTGTATTTGTAAAGAAATTGTTCTTAGGAAAATGGTATAGGTTTAATATGAACAAAGGTGACATTCTATGTGGAAAAAATGCTTGGAGGGTAAGTTGATTTTAAACTAGATCACACTGACATCATTTTGAGTGCTATTCTAATAAATAAGACTAAAATATCCTCAAAGATCATTTACAGTATTTAAACAGAGGCCAGGAAGAAAGAATTGAGGGAGAAAGTTAGGTCCTTTATGTTTTGTTTTAAAATACTACCAATCAAGACATTTTTACAGTTCAGTGTAGGCCAAAACTTCTAAAATAAACACTAAAGTCTTATTTCTTTTAAAATATATATTTTAAAAATCTATTTAGAAATAACTCTTTGGACATCATGATAGTAAGCCCTGCAATTTTTTCTTTGGCTTTTCCAATACTTGCTGGGAGAATTTTTTATTGCAAATTCTCTTAAACCAGTTAATCCCCCACCAACACCACCCCCTGACTTCCATTTTTAAAACCCATATTTAAAAGAGGCAAATTTGTCTTTCTCAACATAATAGTTCTAGTCCAAAGTATATGATGCCTTTTACTCTCCCATAACCACCAACTTCTTCCCTCAAATGCTCATTGTTAACTACATTAATTGTATTGTGATCTGTTGGTTTCAGCTATTAACAGACAAAAAGAAAAAATGGCGTGAGATGAAATGATTAAATAAGTAGATGATCACTGACTGTAACAATTGGTAAATCAGAAGATAGTTATATGCCAACATTTCACACAAAGACTACACAAAATAGTGAAACACACACTACAAAGCTTACTTAAGAAGAAAGGGATGGTTTGTTTAGTTCTACTTCATTAAATAAATTACATTTAAATGGTTCTGAAGGCTTCATGGCTGAATTCTATCTAACACTTAAGAAACAACGCCCACTCAACATAAACTTTAAAAAGTAAAAAACAGACAATACATAAAGGAAAACTATAGATCAATATCTCTTGTAAACATAGTTACAAATTAGTAGCAAACCGAATCCAAGAATATATGAACAGAATAATATATCATGACCTACTTGGGCATATTCCAGAAAGGAAGGGATTGATTCAGTATTCAGAGCCAATCATTAAAACTGATCTCAACAGGCTAGAATAGTAATGGCATAAATTACCTGAATAATGCAAGCAAAATCATTTATAAAATTCAACATCTAGCATCATAGAAAAAAATTCAGGGACTGGAGGTGTAGGTCAGTGATAGTATCCATGTTTAGCATGTGGGAGACGCTAGTTTCAAACCCCAGTGCTGAAAAAGAAAAAAAAAAAAGTCAACAAACTAGAAATAGAAGGAAATGTCTTCAATCTGATAAATCTTATCTGCAAAAATAATACCTAATGCTAACACCATTTTTTTTTTTTTGGTACTGGGATTGAACCCAGGGGTGGGTAACAACTGAGCAACATCCTCAGCCTATATATGTGTGTGTGTGTATATATATATGTGTGTGTGTGTGTGTGTGTGTGTGTGTGTGTGTGTGTGTTTTAATTTAGAGACAGGGTCTCACTGAGTTGCTTAGGACCTTGCTGAGTTGCTGAGGCTATATTTGAACTCTCGATCCTCCTGCCTCAGCCTCCTAAGCCACTGGGATTTCAGGCGTGCACCACTGTGCCCAATTGCTAATACCATTCTTAATGGTAAAATAGTGAATGCTTTCTCCTTAATTTGTAACTAAGCTAGAATGTCTAATTTTCCATTTCTTTTCACTATTGTATCAGAGATCCTAGCCAATACAATAAGGTGAGAAAAAAAATTAAGTACATAATTTAGAAAGGAAGAAGTACTTAAATGCTGATAGCATTTTCATTTACACAGAAAATTCTAAGGAATAAACTATTTAAAATATGTAATTTTAACAGGTACAGTGGCTTGGGAAGCTGAAGCAGGAGGATCAAGAGTTCAAAGCCAATCTCAGCAAATTAGCAAGGCTCTAAGCAACTCAGTGAGACCCTATTTCTAAATAAAATATAAAAAGTGTCTGGGGATATGGTTAAGTGCCTCTGAGTTCAATCTCTGGCACTCCCCCACCCCCCAAAAAAGTGATTTTAGCCATATTTCAAGATAGTAGGCCAATATAATAAATAAGTTGTTTTTTTTTTTACTTGCAATAAACACTTGGAAATTGAAAATGTTCAAAGTGTGATTTACAATACATTTTAAAACATAAAAGACTTAGTGGTAAATCTAATCAAATATGTGTAAGGCTTGTAGATTATAAAATTTTTCAAAATACTGAGAGAAATCAAGAAAGAACTAAACAAAGGAAGAGATAGATCATGCTCATGAATGGAACGAGTCAATACTGTTAAGTGTCAGTTCACCCCAAATTGATTTATAGATTCAACACAACCCTAAATAAAACTCAAACAGCCTTTATTTTGGTAGAAATTGACAAATTGATATTAATATTTATATGAAATACAAAGGACCTACAAATCATGTTGAAAAACAATAACAGAATTAGAGAAAGCATGGTATCTAATTTCAGTATTTATTCTAAAACCACAATAATCAAAACAATGCAATATTTATGTGAATATATTTATATTTTATTTATATTTCAATATTTATGGAACAAAAGATCTGACTAGAGAGTCCAGAAATAGACCCACCAATATAGAGTCAACTGAATTTTCAACAAAAGTGCCTAGTAGTTCAAGAGAGAAAGGATAGCTTTTCAACAAATGATTCTATAGCAACTGGACAGCTATATACCAGAAATATTAAGCCTCGATCTTTACCTCATACCATATACAAGAATTAACTTGAAATGGATTAGAGATCTAAATGTTAGAGACAAAACTATAAAACTTTTGAGAAAACATAGGAGAAAATCTGGTTTCCTTGAGTTAGGCAAAGTGTTCATAGATTTAGATCTAGATCTAGATCTAGTTTGTGTCCTTAGAAAATTCTATATCTGAAAAAAATCTTGTATCTAGAACACATAAAGAACTTTACAGCTCAATAATAAGAACATTAAAAATATTTTTTAAAAGGCCCTCCAAGCCAGCTCCACCACCTCCATATCTTCCAGGGCCAGTGGGAACACCCTGCAGCATCCCATGGAGTAGCTCAACTGGAGGCCCCTATGCAGAGGATCAAAGTCTCTGAGGTGGCTGAAGGGCTTCAACAGTACTGCATGCAGGATGGCACAAGGATGCTCTGCTGACCTGTGTTCCAGCTGGAAGCAAGCCCTTCTGGGAGCCCAGACCCTGGGCTTTACTCTGATGACTGTAGGGGAAAAGTTCATTGAGGAATGCCTTCAAGCCCAAAGGGATGAATGACTCCAAGTCTCAGGAGAACACTTTTCTCTATCCAAGTGACTTTGATTGAGATAATTCAGACCTCTCCTGTGACCTGTCCTACAGCCACAATCCTACAGAAACTAATGATTTTCTACTCAAATAAAGGATCCAACTGAAGGAGTAGAGTTTTAGTAATAAATAATAATAGCCTGGTTATTTTTGTAAAGTGCATTATAAACAAAATTTTTACCATCAAATATGCCAAAATATACCACTTTAATAAGTCAGTTTACTGGTGTTGCTATCATGTATGGAATATCATGTATGGAATATCATGTATGTTTTATTTACTGGATGCTTACATTTTGGGAAGAAAAACACTTTGTTTAGTAAAAAAAAATGAATTTTTGTAATTTGTTATTCCTAAGTTTTTACACTACAATAAAATACATTCTTTTGTCATTAATTTATAATTACTAAATGAATAAAGTATAGAATTGGAGGGAATAATAGGCTTCACTAATTAAATGATGTTTTATTTTTACAAATGAGAAAATTGTTTTATTTTTAACACTAAACATGGGAGATAATTTTGAACAAACTTCTTTGCAAAGATTAATGTTGCATTGTACATTAGTTTGCCCCATCTTGTTTATGAGGCAGATTTGGTCTTTTTTTTTTTTTTAAGTTTCTTTATGTTATAGTTGTGGTTGTACTTTTAGAAAAGATACATTATTTCATGTCTTTAAAAAATGTTTAAAATATGACCTACATACAGAACATTGCAAATGATTAAATACAAAGTAAAAAAAAAAAAATTTACAACCAAAAAGAACTCTTCACGTCACAAGTGTTTTACTTTGATGATGTGTCTTTGATTCAATTTGGAACACTTTTAGAAATAGTACTACATCCAAACCATTGTATAACAGCAATAAAAAGAGATCAAACCACTGATAGATGTAACGATTATTCTCAAAAGCAACATATTAAGTATTAGAAGCCAGATGTGTAAAAGTCTATCTACTAGATGATTCCATTTATATGATATTCTAGAAAACAGATCAAATGGGGAATAGGGGAGTGAGGACATGGACTGCAAAGGAGACAAGGGGCACATGTGGTTGATGGAAATGTTCTGTATCTTAAGGTGGCAGTTATGTGACTATAGACAACCAACAAAAATTCATTGATCTATATACTGGACAGGGATACATTTTATTTTATGTAAATTATTCCCTAATAAACCTGATTATTTAAAAAGCAAAATTGGAAGAGAACTACCTTGGGGAAGGATAAAGAAGATAGGGAGCCAGGTGTGGTGGCTACTGTAATCAGAGCAGCTTCGAGGGGCTGAGGCAGAGATCACAAGTTCAAAGCCAGCCTCAGCAACCTAGTGAGGCCCTAAGCAATTTAGAGAGCTCATGTCTCAAAATAAAATTTAAAAGGTCTGGGGATGTTTAGTGGTAAGGCACCCCTGGGTTCAATCCTGGGTTCCAAAAAAAGAAAAAGAAAAAGGAGAAGAAAGATCTAGACATACCCTTTTAATCTTGATTTAGGTTTTCAAGAAAGAACAGTTGGGCTTTAATAAAATTACAGATAGGAAAGGATACGGACATATCTTTTAAAGATAGCACAGTTTTTCCAAGGAGTTGAAGGCATTTTTTAAAAAATATTTATTTATTTATTTTTGTTTGTATGTGGTGCTGAGGATCGAACCAGGACCACACGCATGCCAAGCGAGCATGCTACCACTTAAGCCACATCCCCAGCCCAAGTTGAAGGCATTTCATACACATTCATTTTCAGTTTGCAACCATCTATAGAGTGGGCAGAAAGGCAGGTTGAGCAGGATGCCATAGGAACCCAAGAGCTTTGTCCCAGGGAGAGACATGATGGGATGGGATTTGCATGTTGAAAAGATCACCGTGGCAGTCACCAAGTGGAAAGTGAAGTTGATCAGGGCAAAAAGAACTGGATGGATATGCTTGTTGAAATGACCTCATGACAGATGCGGAAGCATTTGCTGAGGATAGTGTGTATGTGTGTGAGTGCGTAGTTGGGGGTGGGGCAGTTACAAGACAGGGGCAGCCATTCAGAGGAACTCAGTCATCGGCTGAATGTGCAGGAGGCTGCGGGAGAATGGGTCACTGGGGATTAAGCTAAGGTTTCCGACTTGATTGGGAGATGATGTGACACCGAAGGAATCTGGGAAGAAAGGCAAGTTGGCCCGTGTGAGAAGTGTTCCCTGGGGACGCTTGTCCACGTCAATCTGAGGGTTCCATCTTGGCCTTTTCCAAAAGCCCCGCCCTGCCACAGGCAGAGTTTGAGGTCCCCCCCTCTACTCCCACGTTGTATTAAATGAGTAGTAAAGGATAAGTCATCTGTGGTATGCCCATCTGTCCTGCATGAGTACTGCTCAACAAACAGAAGGACCTGTGTGTCTTCTCCATGTTCAGAGCAAGTATAGACCCCTTATTGTGTCCACCAATTCTGCCTGACTCACCCCTGTATCCTTGTCTACCCTATTCACCCTTCTGCTTCTCCCCTGAGTCATTCGTCTGCCACCTGCAGACTGTACTGTGGCAGTCCCTCTGCCTAGAATACTCTTTTTCCCCAAAATCCCTCCCACAGCTGAACATCTCTTAGTCATTTCTTGATCTCAGTTAAGCCATTGTTTCCTTTAAGAAACCTTCAAAAATAAAAAAAATTAAAAAATAAAAAGAAAGAAACCTTCAGAGTAACTCCAAATCCATCCCAGGTCCCCTCTAGAATGTTCCTAAAGCACCTCTACTTCCAGGTAAATTTGTACCTACCATCCTATTACCATTGCTCATTTTCCCTGCTACCCTCTAAGTTTCAGCAGATCAAAGACTCTATCTATCTTAGTTATTGCGGTAGCAGCAGTAGCACTTCATGTCCTAGACCATTGAAGTTGTTGTAGCAAAATTCCTTACACTGGGAAATTTAGGAACAACACAAATTTAAGGCTCACAATTCTGGAGGCTGAGAAGTCCAAGATCAGTGCCAGCAGATTCTGTGTCTAGTGAGGGCTTGCTCTCTGCTTCAAAGATGGCAGCTTCTGACTCTGTCCTCACAGGAAAATAAGGGCAGACAAGCTCCCTTGGGCCTCTTTTATAAGGGCACTAATCCCACTTACCAGGACTCTGCCCTCATGACCTAACCATCTCTTAGATGCTCCTAAGATTATTTTGTTGGACATTAGGTTTCAACCTATGAATTTTGGGGGAACACAAATCTTCAAACAATATTGGCTAACATTTTATCAGGTGCTTAATATAAGCCAGGCATCCTTTCAAGTATTTTGATGTGTTAACTAACTTGGTTTTAATGTTATGATCACATTTTGCAAATCAAGAAAACAAGATATGAGGAGGCAAACAATTTGCTTGAGGACAACATTCTAAAGAAAGATACTGATAAACAACACGTTGATTACGTGTACACTAGTTCCTAGCCTGGTGCCTGTCAGAGAAGAGATAATCAGTAAATGTTTGCAGAATTGATCTGAGGTTGTACCTGGGCTGGCAGCTGTGCCTGGCAGAGAAGAGAGGGCAGATCAGGCAAATGCTCATAAACATGGGTACACATACTAGGCTTAGGTGCTGGGGATGCAGTGCTAAAAAACCTCCAAGCACAGCTGCTTTAGGGCCACAGAGAAGGGGTTTCAGCCTCTCAGAACAGCTTCAGAAACCATTTCATTTTCTGGGGCATAAAGTCTAGACACAATGCTGGACTCCTCTCCCTGATTTCTTTCTCTCCCGCAGGGCTGATGTGAAGAAAGGATTTCACACACCATCCTTGCCTTACCCGACAGTGGCTCTCCCTGGTGGTCATGCTACGTGTGCTGAAGACTCACTTGACTATCTATTAAGGGGAAGACATTCCACCAAATGATGGAGGTGCCCCTGATAGATGGGGGTGTTCACCCGGCATGTTAGCCATCCAGCAAAGGGTTCTCAGGAACAACCCATAACTAAGAGAACAGGCTGGGAATGGTTTCAACCTCTGGTGCACATAGTGACATCTCTGGAGTGTCTTTAACATTGATGCCAAAAGGGACCCTGAATGAACTCAATCAATCAGAGACCCTGGAACGGGGGACCCAGGCACTGGTATTTTCTAAACTGCCAGGAGATTCCACATTGGAGACCCAGCAGCAGGCTCCATTTTTTTCTCAGGGTCTTGGTCCCCCTAGCCCAGAGCACAGCGACTGCTTTCCATGTGGGACAGGAAAGATGAACCCTGGGGAGGAAGAGACCATGTTCACTGACTTTGCCAAAGCCTTGGAGAAAGGACCAGCCCTGTGGCCAGCCACGCTGTGGCTTTGCACACCTGGACCTCACAGCCGGGTCTGTCAAGGTGAGAGGTGCCACCTCAATCACTCCTGGAAGTACAGCACAGGGTGGCAGCGGGAACGGACTCTCCACATGACCTTATCCGTCCTTCCCTGATAACACCCAAAGTTTCCTACCTGCTGGAGATATCTATGTCTTTTACTGATTGGATGCTCAATTTGCAGGAGAATATGGAGTGCAATGGTCTATACCTGCACCCCCTCCTATTCAGATTCTCCCTCTAGTACCAGGTTTTGGAGGATCTGGTTTTAAATTAGTTGAGGCTAATGGTGGCATCTTACACATCTCCTCTTGATTTGACTTTGGGCAATAATTGATTTTGAGTTATAATTGATTCTGAATTATCCCTCCCCACCATCACCCTTTTTTGACACTTCTCTGGTTCCTTCTTCAAATTGGTGTGGCCAAGAGCAGAGGGGCAGTAGACAAAGAACACCAGATAGAAGCACCAGACACAGTAGCCTGAACAAAGGTACAGATAGCAATAACAATAATAACCCTTATTATTACTCAGTATTGTTGCTAGCATTTATTGAGTATGTGCTTTGTTCGAAGCACACTCAAGCATTATCCCCTTTGTCCTCGCACTATGAGGAAGAAAATATCATGACCATTTTACAGAGAAGGAGAGGAGAGTATTGGGGCTCAGAAGATGATATCCCAATCGAAGGGGCTTTGGCATGCCGAGTGAAATAAATTACATGGGGAGATCTCCATAGCAGCCTCATTAGCAATCTCTCTCTGACTCTCTCCTGCCCTCCTTCTTCCTGTTCCCCTTTCTTCCCCAAGGCCATCCATAAGTCCTGGGAATATTACTCTAATCTTCCCCTACCTTCCTGTTTGGGTGCTAGCTGTAAACAAATTTCTTTGACCTGCCTTGTCTGGTGGTAGATCTTAAGTTCCTTCTTCCAGAGAGGTCCTGCTTCATACCCAGGAGGAAGGACTGCCACACAGAGAGGCCAAGAAGAAACCAAACCAACAGATGGGCCCTGCTGGATTTGCCCGCAGGGCCAACTCCCATTACATCATACCATTTGGCCCAAACACATTTCTGCATGATCTTCCATACTTTATAGAACCAGAGTATTAAAAAAAAAAAAAAAGGCAATTCTCCCTGGGTCTCTGGGTCTTCATTTATGAAGGCTCCCATGTCACCCAAAATGGATTAAATAAATGTGTTAGACATCTCTCTTGTTAACCTGCCTTTCATCCTAAGAGTGTTGGCAGTGATCCTTTGATAGGTGAAAAAAGATATCACACCTTTCTGCCCTTCAAAAGTCCTTCAGTGGAGCAATGCTTTGAGACTTTTTAAAAGAAAAGAAAGACAAGTGGTTCTCAGAATCACCTGGGAGCTTGCTAGAAATGCAAATATTCTCTAGCCAGGGTCAAGTTCACAGGTGTGCAAGCAATGTAGTCACATGGAGCCAGTGTAGCTGAAGTTTCATTATATATTTAAATTAGTACTTCTTAAGGGAAGTCTGACTGGACCCTGGAGCAAGCGTGGGGCCTTGAAGCCTTGGCACACACGTGGTCCTGACCCCAGTTACAAGCCTGAAATGGTTTTCAGCACCTGTTCCACACACCAACTGTGACACTGATGTTTCATTCAAGGTGGCAGTGAGCTCCTGTAGTAGAGGAGCTTGTGTTTGCTATTGCCCTTTGTTCCTAGGGCCTGGGCACAAATGCAGAGAGGGTCAGGGTTAGATGCACACTTCACGGTGTTCAGGTCAGGGACAGGGCACCATGGTCCCCTCCCCAGACTGGCAGCACCAACTTAGACCATTTCTTAGGGGCTGCCTGCCATTCTTGATCCAGGTAGGGAACATGTCCTAGTATGAGGTTGCAGTTCCCTGTGGGAGGGGTTGCCCATCTGCCATGGATGGGGGCATAGTGGGAAGAGGAGATGGACTTCCCTGCCCCAGGGTGAAGCCCTATCAGCCAGCACCCAGCGAGGGTAATTTTTCCTCCTCAGAAGGTGAGAAGCCACCTGAGAAAATAAAAGTCTGAAATAGTGAAGAATAAAGAGTCAGAGCCTTAGAAATACCAATTCAAATATACAATGAAACTTTAGCTACACAGGCTCCATGTGACCACATTGCTTGCACATCATGAATTTGACCCTGGCCAGAGAGTATTTGTATTTCTATAATTTAAAATAGTTTTAAAAGGAAAATGGAGTGCCCTATAGTTTCTTCCAGTCCACATAGAAGCTGGAACAGAATGACTAGAAAACGTCTCTGGTCCTTTATTTATGGGAGTACATCAAAAGCAACGATAAGGTTTCAGCAGGAAGAGTCTACTTCTCTGTGTGGCAGGAGACTTGCAGAATACTGGTTGACTGGCATCTTGGCAAGCCACACCCATCTCTGAAAGGCTGTATGTCTCTGTGGTTCCAGCCGGTCACCCCATCTCCAGTGGAGTGCTGAACCTGGCAGAGCTAGGTAGCAGGATGAGGTCCCAGATACCAGACTTTCCCACTTGATGGCTTCCATGCCGATTTTAGTTCACACACAGTTCTTGGGTGGCTTCTGACAAAGCTCTGCATTTTCCTTTTGCACAGGGCCCAGTAAATTCTGCAGCCAGCCCTACTTCTGGTTAGACCAGACCAATTGAACCAAAATCTCATGGTGACGCCCAGCCTTTTGCTGCAGCTCTCCCAGTGATTCTGATGCAATTGAACATTTAAACCACTGAGTTACAGGGGAGCTAGGAACACTTTAAGGAATGTGAGAGCGCAGGGCAGCAAATCTGGGAGTGAGTTCAAGGCTCACTTCCACTCATTTGTGGAGTGACCATAAGCAACTTATGGAAGTCTCTGAACCTCAAGTTCCTCATTCCTAAATTAGAGATAAGTGAATAAGATTTTACTAGAAATTATAACTGATTTTGTACGTAAACTATGCAGACGAGCCACAGCATCTGATAAATAGTAAACACTCAATAAATGGTTGGTATGTTTTGTTTTTGTCTAAGTTTTTTGAAAAGCAGCAGGATGGCACAATCTTCTCCCCAAAAACAGGGCTTCATTTTTCACTCTAGCTGCCTCCTCAGACACTTGTGGGTGCTATGTTTAAATACACCAAATACCTCATCACCCTAAGTCTTCTTCCCTAAACACATTTCCTTTGTGTCGTGTTTTTTTCCCCCCTTTTTGCGGTGCTGGGAATGGAACCCAGGACTTTCTGCATGTTAGGCCTGCCACTGAGCTAGGTCCCCAGTCCTGCCTTATATCTTAATAGAATCTCCAAGCAGAAGCTTCCTGGATGACTGATACAGAGCATCTCCCTTACATTTTTTTGGAAGAATTGCCATTTGAAGTACCCCTCACTTCAATGACTCTCTCTGGAACTTCCACCAACATTTGCCTATGTGTCTCTGAATGGTGCCCTAGAGTACAAGTTGTTGTATCTTGTCCAAGTGCCCATTACAAGGCTGACAGGTCCATCCCACAGCTGTTGTGAATGTTGGCTGCTACAAATATACTCCCTCCCTTCTCTGGAGTTGTCCTTGGTGCCTGGGAATAGCCTTGCTCAGCAATGTTTGGGAAGTTACTCTATCTCCAGGTATAGGCCACAGCTGGCCAGCTGTTAAGGATACAAAAGCCCATATCCCAACTGGGCGTGGTGGTGCACACCTATAATCCCAGCAGCTCAGGAGGCTAAGGCAGGAGAATTATGAGTTCAAAGCCAGCCTTAGCAACTTAATGAGGTCCTAGCAATTCAGTGAGACCCTGTCTCTAAATAAAATATACAAAGGGGCCGGGGATGTGGTTCAGTGGTTAAATGCCCCTGGGTTCAATCCCTGGTACCAAAAACAAAACAAAAACCTTATATCCCAGAGCTGCTCCCACCCACTCCACAGCTGACCAGCCCCAGTCACTCCCCAAAAAGTTCAGTCAACTTCACTAGGTACTGGAAGCTGCTGGCCCATGGCATTCCAAAGAGTACTCATGCATACTTAATGTTAGTGTGGCCTTGCATAAAACCAACAACTTGGCTGAAGCCAAAGAGATAGAGCAGGAGTGTGACCATGCGATCATCTGGACACTGAGCACTTTCAGGAAGTACATCATGGACTTCTATGTTGAGAAGGAGTTTAAGAAGGACCCAATGGGCATAGATAACACCAGCATGACCATAGTGATTTGGAATGGGGACAAGCTCCAGCATGGGTAGAAGAGCAAAAAGAGCTGAACCCAGTGTATGGGAGGTAACAAGCTGTACCTGGAGATGAGAGTGGAGGGCATGATTTGCAAGCAAGGGCTCAAAAAGGTACACAGAGGCCAGGAAGGGAATCAAGGAACAAGTGGTATGACCATATGGACAGGATCCCTCCCTCTCTCTGTACAGTATAAGAAAACATCTAGCCCCTGCCAGGCATGTTAGCAGTCTCTAAGCTTTATCTCTTTTTCTTTTCTTAAAATAAAGCCATCCCAATAAAAGCGATCTGTTTAGAAAAAAAAAAAAATCCCATTCCCTTGCTTTGAGCTGGGACAAATTTGTAATATAGTGAGGTGTTTTCTGACCCCAAATGGGAGTTTTTCCTCACACCAACTATGTCTCTGATTCTCTGACATCACCTGGGTGTCAGATTCAATTCAGTTCAGACACCGTGTTCCTGGAGTTAACATCAGATCCCGCAAGTTCAAAGACTTGGTCCCACAGACTTCAGAAGCTAGTTGCAAATGGAGTCCCAGGTGATCCACACTTCTACTAGACAGAAATAATATAAACTCAGGGGTTCCTATGACCTGCCCTTCAGGCTCAATAATTCACTAGAACTTTACATAGAACTCAGGAAAATGCCATAGTTATAATATAGATTATAACATAGTTTATAACAACTTAAAATTTCTGATCTGCTCCATTTCTTATTCTGGAATCAGGCAACATTTCACTCTGTGTGATAGAAATGTTCCCGTGGGCTGAACAGAAGAGCTCAGTTTTATAATCAGAGAAGGGCTGAATGAGCAGAAACAAAGAACTAAAAGTAGATTGGTCATTTCAAAGTGACTTTCCTTGTAAGGTGCAGACAAGGAGACAGAACAATAGGGAAATGATTGGTTAACACTGGGTTATTTCAGGTCACTTTTTCAAATAAGGATTAAGGCAAAGGGAGCTTTATTAGCTCTTTAGTTGAAACTGGCCTGTTGGGGAAGTTCGGCTGTTATCACTCTCCTGATTTCTCAGAAAGTCAGATACCAGATGAGTTTCCGTTGGGTGATGTTTAACTTTAGTACACGCAGGAGCCCAATGCAAACCAATGGCTTATCATTTTTACTTAACACTGCTGCAGTTTATTATAAAGGATACAAATGAACAACCAGCTGAGGAAGTACATAGGAAGCGTCCAATGGAACTAGCTATATACTTTAAATCATTTCTAGATTACTTGTAATGCCTAATACAATGTAAATGCTATGTAAATAGTTGTTATACTATATTTTTAAGGAAACATGATAAAAAAAATCTATACCTATTCAGCACTGATGCAGTTTTTGCTCTCAAATATTTTTTTCTATTCATGATTGGTTGAATCGTCAACCACGGTGGATGTGTACACCAACCAGAAGCTCTCTGAACCCTGTTGTTCCGGGGTTGATGGCAGTTTCATTACATAACATGAACAATTCAATCGTTGATCCTTATTGCTATGACAAAATGCCTATGATAATCAATTTAAAATCAGAAAGAAATTTCTTTTGGTTCACAGTTTCAGAGGTTCCAGTCCGTGGTCAATTGGCCCTGTTTGGGGCCTATGGTGGGGCAGAACATCATGGTGGGGAGCACCATGTTCATGTTCATGGTGGCTAGAAGCAAAGAGAGAGAGAGGACACGCCCCCAAGGACCTAACTTTCTTCCACTAGGCCCACCTCTTAAAGGCTCCACCATTTCCCAATAGTACCACAGGCTGGGGACCAAGCCTCTAGGGGACATTTAAGATCCAAACTATAATAGTCATTGAGCTCAGTCTGCAGCCCTTATTCTTCCTTAGAAGCCAGGGAGCAGGACTAAAAGTTCTAACTCTGTAATCATGTGGGTTTTTTGGTGGGTACCTGTCCTAAATCTATCTAGGACTTTTCTCCCCATGGAATCATCTCATTACCATACAAAAAGAGCAATTTCCAAGCTCTGTGCCAGGAACCAAGGACAAAGATCAAATACAGTCATTCTCAGTATCTACAAGGAATTGGTTTCAGGACTGCCTTTCCTACCAAAATCTGTGGATTTCCCCTCATATAAAATGCTGTAGCATTTACATAGTCTCTGCACATCATCCATAGGCATTTTATTTTTCATTTAGAGATATATTTTAAATATTTTTATTTATTTGTTTGTTTGTTTATTTATTTATTTTGAGGCAGGGTTTTTACTATGTTGCCCAGGCTGGTCTCAAACCTCTGAGCTCAAATGATCCTCCTGCCTCCGCCTCTAGAGTACTGAAACTGTAGGCCATCCCACCGTGCCCTACCTCCGTATACTTTAAATCATTTCTAGATTATTTGTAATGCCTAATACAATGCAAATGCTACATAAATATTTGTTGTACTATATTTTTTAGGAAACATGACAAGAAACATCTGTAACTATTCAGCACAGATATAGTTTTTGCTTTCAAATATTTTCTATCCCTGGTTGGTTGAATCATCAAATGTGGGATGTGTGGATGCGGAAGGGCGACTGTGTATATTTTTATGGTGCCATGGGGACCAATGATCTTGCAGAGCTCAACGAAGGTTGTGGCCACACCTCTTTGCCCAGCTTCTCCCCTCCCTATTCCACTTCATTTGCACACTTAAAAGTCTCAGGGGGTGGGGGGTGGGGGGTGTTGATGCTCAGGGGCAGAGCACTTGCCTCACACGTGTAACGCCCTGGGTTCCACCCCCAGCACCACATAAAAATAAGTAAGTGAATAAAATAAAGATATTATGTACATCTACAGCTAAAAGATATTAAAAAAAAAAAAAAAAAAACTCTCAGCGGAGAGTGCTCCCTCAATAAAGGAGGTGTACAGACACCCCATCTCCAGCTCTGCTCCAGGAATCCCAAGCCCAAACACACCTGGAGCTTTCTACTCCCCACAGGGATTTGGATATCTTTTATGTGTTTTATTTGACTGTGAGTTTCTTGAGATTTAACCCATGTCTAATTTATCTGTGCCCTTCTGTGGTACCTGGCACAATGCCTTGCACATATAAAATTCTCAAATTATGTGGACTGAGTAATATATTTTGAAATTATTTACACATCTAGACAGGATTAAATTACCGACTTGTTTTTCTCTCATTCCCATTCTGGACCCCTTATCCCCCAAACCTGGCACAGAGGCAGGTCCATCTCTATCCCAGAGGGTGAGGGCAAAGGATTCAGAAACAGACCTCCGTGGAAATACTCCCAGGCCCCTGGCATTCCTGCCTATCACCAGAGACAAGAAGGCTGTTCAGTATTTTTGTTCTTTCCAACTTCTCAACCAGACCAAGTTAAACAGTCCCTAAGAGTAAACACATGTGGCAAAGATAAAACAAATATTTTTTTCCAATTGGATTGGTTCATTCCTTGTGTAGGCTCAGGTGGGGGAGAAGCAGAATGTTTTGATTAAATCAGCTGTTGCCATCAAACGATTTGCTTGTTTACTAATGGGCTGTGGTTTTTCTTGTCATTATCTACCCAGGTGTGAATTCCTGGGATTGTTGAGAGGACTGCCCTCCATAGGAAAAGGCAAGGTTCCTTAACCCAATGTTCCCTCTGTTGCCTCACAAGGAACACAAGACCACCCCAAAGAACTGCAGAGTAGAGGAAAGTGAGAGGTGAACGGGCTCTTTCTCATCCTTTTTAGAAGACCTGCAGTATGCCTCTTTTCTTTCTTTCTTTGTTTTTTTTTTTTTTTTCTTTTGGTACTGGGGATTGAACTCAGGGACACTTGACCAATAAGCCACATCCCCAGCCCTTTTTTTTTTTTTTTTTTTTTTTGGTATTTTATTTAGAGACAGGGTCTCACTGAATTGCTTAGTGCCTTGCTTTTTACAGAGGCTGGCTTTGAACTCGCCATCCTCCTGCCTCAGCCTCCCCAGCCACTGGGATTACAGACGGTGCTCCTGCGCCCAGATATACAAAAGTTTTTAAAAGTTGTTTCCAGAAAGTTACAGGACTGGTAAAAATTTTCTCACCTCCCGCATGTGGGGCAGGCTTCATGAGTGTGACTTGTTCAAAAACACAGGACTCCACACTCAGAGGGACCCCTCTCTTGGTTTAATGCTCTCCTGTCACCATCTTGAAGGTAATTGTTGGATGAGAAACCCTGCATTTTTGTTTTGCACTGGCAAGTGATGCCTACACTTGCTATATTTATGGCCCCAGATGGTGTGAATGAATGCTCAGAATGGCAACCCTGAGATCTGTAAGTTCCTGAAGGATCCAAGAGTTCATTATAATTTCTGTGATCCTTCATTTATTTAATACATTTATTGGGTACTGTTATTATTCTTGGTTTTAGGGATAAAACAGCAAACCAAGCAGCCCTGTCTCCATGGAATTTACAACTTGCCATACTTCCTGCAACTGCCCACCCAACAGATGACTTTCATGCATCAACTATTAATGAGACATCAACCACAGACACTCATACCAGAGCATGCCACAGAAAAATGTACACAAGCAGTCACATGCAAATCCCAGGAGCCAGCAGCACCTCCATCTGACCCAGTCTCTTGTTCTCAAAAAGCACATCAGAATTCAAGTAAGTATTAAAGAGCTAATCTTAAACCTACTCTGATTCATAAAGAATTTAATAAATCTTTCTCAAACTTTGCTCCTTTGAAAATTACACTGATCTCTAAAGTGGCAAAAAAGACAGGTTCATTTTAGAAAGGTTTCCAACCATAAAGACTGAAGCCAAAGAGCAAACGGAGTTTCTGGTTAACATCTCCCAGGGGCTCTGCAAACGATGTGAGAAATGCCACTTTGTGACAGCTTAGGGCAAACGCCATGCTCTCCTTTCAAGAGATCCCCTCACTACTGAGTCGCTTAGAGGAGTGGAAAGATGTCAAATTGCCCATCTGCTTGAAAAGTCACAACAGGTGTATTTGACACCCAAGCAGCAGGGATCTTGCCCTGGGAATGAATTCATTCTTTTTCTCATTTGCTTGCTTTATGGAAATCCATGCCCTTAACTCCTCCATTGCCTCCCCAAACCAGACTTTTTCCTTCTAGCAGATCTAGCTGGAGTAAATACGTTATAAGCATACACATTTGCCTCCCTGAGACACATGGGACCACAGTCCAGTTCTATAAAACCTTGTTTTTGTAGCCTGCTTCTGAATCACCTGGAGGGCTTATTAAAATACAGATTGCAGCCAGGCATGGTGGCACATACCTGTAATCCCAGCAGCTCGGGAGGCTGAGGCAGGGGGATCACAAGTTCAAAGCCAGCCTCAGCAAAAGCAAGGTGCTAAGCAACTCAGTGAGACCCTGTCTCTAAATAAAATACAAAATAGGGCTGGGAGTGTGGCTCAGTAGTCAAGTGTTCCTGTGTTCCATCCCCGATAAACCCCACCAAAAAAATACAGATTACAGGGCATCACCCTACCATTTCTGATTCAGCTGGTCTTGGGCAGGTCTCCCAGATTTGCTTTCCTGCACTAAGTTCCCAGATGCCTGCTGATGGTCTGGGTCCCAGGCTTGAAAACTACCCTACGGCATTGCCTTGGATCCTGAAAGCTGAATGAGCAACACTGTCCTCCATGCAAAGAATGTTCCCAAACAAACCCTAATTTTCTCTGGCTTCTGACCATCCTGTCTCACTTTTCTCAATTCCTTTTCACTCCTCGACTCCCTTCAGTGAGGCCTCCTGCCCTCCACACCACTACAATGGTCTCACTGAAGTTAAAAGTGACACATTTGCTTCCAAACATTAATGGACAGGATACATCATTGCTTGAGTATCTTACCAGCCAGGTCATACCTCAGCATTACTAAATTGAACTCACCATTTTTCTCCCTGAAGTATTCATGTGGGGTTTGGGCCCAACCTTTGTGTGTTCCCTACCATATCACTCTTATTTGCAACAACTGCCCCTCTAACCCTGCTGTAGCTCAGATAGGATTTCTACTCATTAGCACCCCATACCCCTAGCTTTGGAGATGGGCCTGTATCCCAGGACTGATAACCATATTACCTGAGCTCTTGACCCAGGGACGGTTAATGATCTACATCAAACCAATCAACTCTTCTCTAGAATTTTTTTTTTTTTTTTTTTTTTTTTTTTTTTGGTGTACTGGGGATTGAACTCAAGGACACTTAACCACTGAGTCCCATCCCCAGCCCTTTTTTGTATTTTATTTAGAGACAGGGTCTCACTGAGTTGGTTGGGGCCTTGATAATTTGCTGAGGCTGGTTTTGAACTCTTGATCCTCCTGCCTCAGCCTCCCAAGCCAATAGGATCACAGGTGTGTTCCAACACACCAGGCTCTAGGATTCTTTTATGGCATTTCATTAAATATAAAACTCCACTGATGACAAGAAGCACTATTATTTTATGTGAAATAACAGTGCCAATCAGAACATCAAAAAAGGTAGATGCCATGTATTAAAAGATGCTCCCAATTTCAGAAACGTTAAAATTGGTTGAAGGGATAAACTTTGTAGAATGAAATACAGATGATGAATGCTGGGAAAAAGAAGCTATTTCTCCTGAAGTCACTGAGCTGGAAAGACATAAACATGAAGTTACAGTAAAACCCACCCTCTCTGCATTTCACGGAGGAGACAAGTCAGCAATAGAAAAGAATGAGGCCAACACAAAAAGGGAAGTGGAGATTTAAAGTAAAACCGAGAAAGGAACAAAGAAGGTGGATTATTCTGTTCCTACCCATGAGTCCTTTTATCCTTAAAGTTATTTGAATTCAGTTCCTGTCACTCATAACCACAGAGGTCCTGATGCATATAGTCCCCTTCCCCCACAGTCATGTCCAATGTGCCTGAAAATAAATGACTTGATACATAACTCTTGCTCCGTACCACTGTCAAAGTGGTCTTTCTCAAACCAAATAAGGACAGGTGATATCCCTGCTGAAACCCCTTTGGGGTCTGCCCATTGTTCCAGTTTACCTCGCCAGCTTCCCCTGGGTGTGTTGAATATTTTTCTGCTCTAACTTCTAACTTTTCCTACCTGGAGCATTCTTCCTCACATATCCTTGATTAACATGGGTTCCTCCTTCAATCCCAGTTTAAGTGTTACTTCTTCTAAGGAGTATTCCTCCACCCCCCACCCCAGAGAGAAGTCTCTAGCTCCACTAGCTGTTCCCAGCTCCCATTGCATCTTCATCGTTATTCTTTAAAAATGCAACCATTTGTTGTAGCTTTTCTCCTTGGGGTATAATGAAATCTTGTTTACACTGAAATCTTTAAAATACCTAGGCCGATTCTTAAGATATTAGTAAGAGACAGCTTTACTTGGGGACTATTGGACTATTGGAAGGGCTAAATATCTGTGCTAAAATGGTAACTATCTTCAGACTGCCAGTCCTCTGCCAGGATCTGTCTCTGCCTTGTGAAACGAATGGCAGGGAGTGGGTTTGCAGTAACTGTACTGGTTTCCTAGGGCTGCCATAACCATGTACCACAGACTGGGGCGGTTTAAGCAACAGAAGTTAACACTCCCCTGGTTCTGGAGGCCGAGAGTGAGATCAAGGTGTCTGTCAGCAGGGTTGGTTTCCTCTGACACTTGTCTCCTTGGCTTGTGGATGGTTGGTCTCTTCTGTGCCCTAATCTCCCTTCTTTTAGGGACACCAGTCATATTGCATTAGGGACCAGCTCTGGGACCTCCCTTAACCTCTCTAAAGACTATCTCCAAATGCAATCACATTCTGAGGTAGGGCGGGGGGTGAGATGGGAGGCCTTCCATATATGAATTTTGAAGGGGGACATGATTCCACCTGTAACAGCATTAACTTCAGACTATTCAATGCACCACCACTTGGAAGAGTCGGCCCCCTGTCATGTCTCAGGGAACCTGGGGCCAGATAGATGATCATAAACCATTATCACTGTAGTGGATTGATCGTGGCACCCCTAAAGAGATGTCTATATCTTAATCCCTGGGACCTGTGAATCTGACTAAATTTGGAAAAAGAAGGATCACTTCAAGATGGGATCATGCTGGCTTAGGGTGGGCTCTAAATCCAGTAGGAGGGGAAAGAGAAAAGAGAAGAGGCAGAGATCAGAGTGAGGCACCTACAAGCCAAGGAACATCAAAGATCACAGCCAGCTACCAGAAGCCAGCAGGGAGAGAGGCAGGGGATAGATTTCCCCTCAGAACCTACAGATGGAGCCAATCCTGCTGATCACCTTAATTGTGGACTCTGGGCCTTCAGAACTGTGAAAGAATAAATTTTAGTGGATTTAAGCCACCAGCTTTGTGTGATTCCTTATCACAGCGACAGAAAACCAATGCCTCCAGTTTACATTCTAAGGGGATGGGGTGGGGGGTGGTCCCTGCTTAAGTGATACAGAAAGTGAGAGGTTTCAAAGCTTCCTTGGGACAGCTGTGTTTGCTCGAAAAATAGCCCAGTCGCCAGTCTATCTAGTGTGAAGGTAGTTACTGTGTTGGCACAAATAGTCCACCAGGCAGCCCAGAGCAGCACTCTCTTACACCACCCTGTTCATTTCTAACCTGAGGTTGTGAGGCATCATCTCTCTCTGGTGGATGGAGGACAGGATTTCTTTATGTAATAAGATTTTCTTTATGTAAGTCCCACTGAACAGCTCCTTTTCCAGAAAGGTTAAAGTTAATTTGCTTCGTCATATCCAGCAACAAGTACTGATAGCAAATCTCCTTGCCAGATTTTTGTCATCCCAGTGACATCACAGAACCTCTTTCACTGCAGGAAATTGTTGTTTGGTGGCTGTGATGGCCTCACTGGCTCTGGAGAAAGAGCAAAACGAACAGGAAATTCTGCTTTCAGCTGTTACCTGATAAGTGAAGAAGGAAATGGTTTTTAAAGTAAGCTGTTCATTGGGTATAGTGGCACCTGCCTGTAACCCCAGCTACTCGGGAGGCTGAGGCAGGAGGATTGCAAGTCCTAGGCCAGCCTGAGCAACTTAGTGAGACCCTGTCTCAAAATAAAAAATAAAGAGAACTGGGGATGTAGCTCAGTGGTAGAGTGTCGAGAGCCATCCCTAGATTATATGTGGACCAAATCGGCATGGAAGCCCATTGAATAGGAAAATCTGGTATTTGGGAACTTCCAGTAGCAATTCCACTGGTTAAGACTGTCCAGATACATGTGAATTTCTATTCCTCTCTGCCAGGTCCCACATAGCACCGGAGATGGGGTGACCTGCTGTAGCCGCACAGCCTCTCACAGATGGTTATGGCCTGCCAAGATGCCAATCAACCTGTTGACTGTGAGACATCAGGAAGCAAGACTCTGCCCCCTGAAACCTTTCCCTGTCTTTGATGTACGCCCTAAAATAAACCACCAGAGCCATTTTTTTTAACTGTTCTGTTTCAGCTCCTACCAGACTGGAAGAATCCAGTCTATAATTCTGATTCTGTCTCTTACTTCTTTGCTAATTATTTCAGAAATGTATTTTCTCAGGCAGCTCAGCACACCCTGACCAGGAGGAATTACCCTGGAGAGGTGCTGGCTGCCTCAAGACAGCAGAGTGCACCTGGGTTCAATCCATGGTACTGCCAAAAAAAAAAAAAAAGAAAAAGATTTTTAAAAAATTATCTTAATTAAGCAGCATTCTCAATTACTTGGCTTTATTTAACGTATTTCTTTGCATAATCTCATTGTAGCACAAGTCCCTAGTCAGAATGCTCTTTGCTCCCAGGAAATTAAGGAATATAGGTCAGAGCCCCTCACTTTAGGGGTCCCCAGTTCACACTGCCTATGGCAGGCATGAGCAGAGGGACAATGAAAAAGAGAGAGACAGAGACAGAAGGGAAGGAAGGGAGGGAGGGAGGGAAATGAAATCCAGATGGCAAATAAACACTTGAACTATACAACCTCACAAATTGTATTAGAGTTCTTCAGAGAAACTGAACCAAAAGAGGTGTGTGTGTGTGTGTGTGTGTGTGTGTGTGTGTGTGTAAACATATAAAAAAAGAAATTTATTTTAAGGAATTGGTCCACACAATTGTGGGGGATGGAAAGCCCAAAAAATAAACAAAGCAAACTAACAGGCTGGAGAAAACCCAGGGTAGGGTTGATTTACAGGTGGAGTTCAAAGACAATCTGGAGACAGATCCCTTCTCCTTGGATGCCATCAGTCTTTTCTCTTAACACCTTCAACCGATTGTATGAGGTCTGTTCACATTATGGAACATAATCTGCTTTATTCAAAGTCTACTGCTTTTTAATTGTTAATCTCATGAATCTCATGTACAAACACCATCACAGCAATATCTAGACTGGCACTTGACCAGAAACTGGGTACCAGAGTCTAGCCAAGTTGATACATAAAATTAACTATGAGACTAATAATAAAAATAGCAAATATAATTGACAATTAAGTTATTTTTGTCAAAGAAAGAGAGAGTACTCATGGACCATTGTGGGGGCATAGACATCAACTTTTCAGAGGGAAGTATCAAAATGGAAAGTCTCTCTCTCTCTCTCTCTCTCTCTCTCTCTTAACTGTACATATCCTATTTCTAGAAGTTTGTTCTGTGAGGATAATAAACAGGCACAATTTAGTGGTACATGTGAATATTCCAGCCACACTATATAGAGGCTCCTCCACTTACAGTTGGGTAACCAAACTCCTGATAAACTCATCATTACACTAAATATGTTGTAAGTTGACATTCATTTATTACATCTACCTGCTGAGCATCAGAGCTCAGCCCAGCCTACCTTACACAGGTCAAAACACTTACATTAGCCAACATTTGGGGAAAATCATCTAACATAAACCCTGTTTTATAACAAAGCATTGAATATAAAATTCAAAATTCAATGTATGGTTTCTACTGAACACATATCCGCACCTTCATAAAGTAAAAAAACAAAACAAATCTTAAGTCAAGCTTTTGTAAATTAGGGATCATCTGTATTTAATGATGAAAATTTGGAAGTAGATTCAATGTATGTCAGTTGGGAGCAGATTAAACAGATAATAGAATGGGTCTGAAATGGAATACATTCTGGACTTTAGCAAGAACGAGGGTGTTCTATATTCATATCCGTGAAATGAGATTAGTGAGAGCTTGAAACTGCTGTATGTAGATTCCACTCCTCTCATTACTGGAGATCTACACACTGGCACACATAAAAAAAAAATTGATGTTCTTCCATTGCTGTTGGTATGTTTTGTTTCTTTGACAGTTTTCCTGGCCCCTCTCATTTATCACAGACTGAGTGAGTGCTATGGTTTGGATTTTGAATGTACGCCACATTCAAAATGTATGTGTGAAATGCTGGGTCCCCTATTTGGCGCCATTGGGAGGTAATGGAGACTTTAAGAGGTTGGGCCTAGTGAGAAGCATTAAGGTCATGGATAGTTTGCCCTCAAATTGGGACTGTGGAACCTGGCATCCTCCTCTTCTCTCTCTTGCTCCCTGTACCTGAGGTAGCTAGTTTTGCTCCACCATGTGGTCCTGCCATGATGTATTGACATGCCACAGCCCAAAGCAATGGGGTCAACAGATAGTAGCCTGGAACTTCCACAACTGTGAGTGCAAATAAACTTTTTATGTTTATTATCTCAGGTATTTGTTATAGTGATGAAAAGTTAATCCAGAAAATAATGTGTTCCTTTTAATCCCCTTTCTTAGTCCTAACCATCTCCCAGAGGAGGCATATTTAATGCACATCCTTTTGTTTCCATGTGTCTTTAGAATATATGTTTTGCTGTTTGATGGAGGACTTGGGAGAGGCCCTGGACATCTTGGGATCTAAGAGAAAGTTGGCTTGAGGACACATATAGTTAGGTTTAGTACATGTATGCATTTATTAATCACTGCAATGACTTCTTGTTCTTATATCTGCATCCTAAAATTAGGTTTTTTCTTAGAGATTTTTAAAATTATAACACTTTCCCCAACCCCTGAAATCTGGGTCTGCTCACACAGTGAAGCACAGTTATTTGCTTCAGAACCCATGTTTCCCTCATGGCTCTGTCTTGAATTTAGTTTCTTAACATTCCTCTTGTAGGTGGGCCCCTAATTTTCACTTAACAAGTGCAGCCCTTGACTCAGAGTATGGCTTCCAACCCACACATCTTTATTCATTTTCTTTTTATATCTCTCCCCACCATCCCTGTACACATGTTCATAATCCTCCCTTCCTCCCCCTCTCTCTCTCCTTTCCATATTCAGTTGTATCTTTCATTTAAATCAGAAGTTGAAATGCAGATTGTCCAAGAGCTAGTTTTTAAAAATGAACCAAATGTACAAATCAAACACTTTTCAAGAATGCCCACAGTTAGTCTCAACTTTAGAGGACCAGAGCAGGAAATTGGGCTTAAGTGGCAGGTGTTCCCTCCACCTAGGTGTTTGAGTTGGGGCTGTTTAATGAGTTAGAAATAGTCCCAGCTCTTCTCCTAATAAAACAGTGAAAGAGGAGAACTCTTATACATTAGAAAAGGTCCTCAAACCAGCATCTTGGAAACAAATCTTTAAGACACCGAAAGTGCTCAGTAACTATTGTTATCAGAAGTTCATCCTGGAAATACCTCCTGTACAGAAAAATGGACTCTGCTTCCATCTAGAATGCCCTGGAAGAGTATTCCTTCCGTGGGCCCATATTCCAGGTCAAATTTGTTGGTGTTTTATTTCAGGGGGTGAAGGGTAGGGTTGTTTTGATCATCTTTCTCCATAAGTGTTAACATGATCTATGTTTGTTTTTAAATGTTTTATCCTTTATTTCTCTGGAAGATGTTTAAATTTTTTTTCTGGTTATAAAGTGGTATCCATTCATATATTGATTGAACAAATATTTATTGAGTACCCACAATACTTCAAGCCCTTTACTAAGTACTTCTTTCATTAGGATATTTTCCTAAGATATTAAATAATTTTGCAAATGTTAAATTTATGTCAAATGATAAAACAGTCCCCAGAATATATTTAGTCATTCTCTTTTCGCTAAACATTCAGTCCATTTCCTTATTGTAAATAACACAGCAATGTTTTTCCTTGTATTCACTGCCATCCCTGCTTAGCCACAGTTTATATTTCCTTGGGTTCAGTTACCCACAGTCAATGCAGTCCAAAAGTATGAAATTGAAAATTCCAGAAGTAAACAATTCACAAGTTTTAAATAACTTTAGTTACTATCTATTGACATAAAATTCTTCTCCTTTATTGTTAGTTATTGTTAATCTCTTACTGTGCCTAGTTTACAAATTAAACTTTATCATAGGTATATATGTATAGGGAAAAAAAAAAAACAGTATACACAGGGTTCAGTACTATCCTCAGTTTTAGGCATCCATTGAGGGTCTTGCAATGTATTCCTCCTGTGGACAAAGGGGGGTACTGTAGAACCTTGTCTGTATCTATGATTAATCACTTAGGACAGATATTTTATTTCTATATTAAAGGGCACAAACACCTTTAAGATGCTGTTTTGTTTTGTTTTGTTTGTGGTGCTGGGGATTGAACCCAGGGCCTTTTTCCTACAAGGCAAGCACTCTACAACTGAGCTATATCCCCAGCCCCCCTTTAAGATTCTTGACAAATTTTTTGGAAGACTTTCTTAGACTTCCTCATATCCTCTTCAAATAAAGAATCCCCCATCCCTCATTAAAACCTAGGAAGCACCCTTTTGTAGAGTTTTGCTGATCCCTAAAAGCATTTCATTGAAAGTAATCTAGTGGTGATACAAATTAATATTGTTTTCTCTAATACTATAGTCCTTTCTGTACTATTATTCTTCTTAGGATCAAATTTTTGCACTCTTTCTGTAAAGGCAAAGCAGCTAAAGATGAAAGATCATCTATACCCTTTACTCATTGTCACTGTAAGCAGATGGAACAGCAACCTGTGAAGGTAACTGTCATGAGAAAAAGGGAGACTACAAAGATATGTGCAATTGCAGTTGTCACCTTCATTACCTACCTATTGGGTTTCTTTGGGAGGCAGAGCACAGCTCAAGGTCCCACAACACACCAAGTACATGACCTTTTAGCTCCTCAGCCTCCACTCTGGACAGTCACGTGGTTAAAAGGGTCTCCCGATGCTACTTTTCAATATGGAAGCAAATTTTGCTGCACCACATTTTCTCCTCTAATTTTATTTTTTCTGGAACAACTCTCTACTAAGAAAAATCTTCACTTTCCAAGAAACTCAGTGCTATCTTGGGAATGCTCTCAGTACATGGTGCTCGAAGAAACTGCAGGGAAAAACAAAACCAGGAACAAGTTCGCTTGGCCTAGTTCAAGGTGCAGTATTTGCTGACTGTTTTGCCTTATTGTCTTATTTGGATCAGAGCAGAAATTTTGTTTACATAATGGTTTAGGACAAGAACTCTTAGGATTGAAATTTAGACTTTTCTCTCTCCTGAAAGCCAGGCAGCCTGAACACAACTGATTTCTGCTCTTTTCCCTCAGGCTGAGCCCAGGCCCTGGAGAAATCCATGAGGGTTTAGAAGAGTTTTTCTTTGCATGACCAAAAGGGATTTTACCAAAGTAGAGAGTAGAATCTCTGGTCGGACACAGAGTGGCCCATCCCTCCTTCATCCAACAATGGGTTATTAAGTGCTCAGGATGTATATTAGTCAGTATCCATCTCTGACAACTATCTGGGAAAAGGCAACTTATAATAAACTTATTTTGTTTCACAGTCTTGAAGCAATGGTTGGCCTTAATCCTTTGGGCCTGTGACAAGACAGCACATTGGGCTGGATATTTGCTGGATTGTGTGGTGAGGCAAAACCACTCGCCTCATAGCTGAGGAGTCAAAAAGAGAAAGGAAGAGAGAAGGAGACCTGCTAACCCCCTCAGGGACATACCCCAGTGACCTAATGAGTTTCCATCATCTCCTAGTAGTACCAAACTGGGGACCAAGATTACACACGGGTCTTTGGGAGAACATTCTAGATCCAAAGGATAGCAGTATGTGCCCAAAAATGGGGTAGGAACTACATGAGTAAAAGGCACATAATCCTCCCTCATAATGTTTGCTGCTATGTGAGAAGTAAACATGAAACATGTAAAATCACAGTCTTGCTAAATGCTAGGGTATCAAGGATGTAGAGCTGAAGATGCCTGTAACAAAGGACATCACCTAAGTGTTGCTTGTGGTTAGACCTGAAGGATAGTGGTAGTTAATAAGACAGAAGAAAGTATGTCTCAAGCAGAGACATACATAGGGTCTCAAGTTCAGAGCTAAGTGAAGGGGCAGGTTCACAGGGAGACTGCAGAAAAGTGGTCAGGACCATGCAGTTAGTCATTTGGGATTTCATTCTAAGAACAAAATGTCTTTAGGCCATTAAAGGAGGCTCTATGACCTGGCAATTCTATTCATAGGTATTTACCAAGAGATATGAAAACTTAAATGCACAAAAGACTTGAACACAAATATTCAGAGCAGCCTTAAAATAGTCTCAAAGTGGAACCAGTCCAAATATCCATCATTAGATCTCACTCACATCCCGCGTGGGTGAGGGAATGGGTACCGTAGAGATGGGCTGGCTGTGAAATAAAATCTAAGAAAGTAATGTATCAAGAAATAATGACAGGGGCTGGAGTTGTAGCTCAGCAGTAAAGCACTTGCCTTGTACGTGTGAAGCACTGCATTTGATTCCTCGCACCACATATAAATAAGCAAATAAAATAAAGGTCCATGAACAACTAAAAAAAATATTTTAAAAAAGAAAGAAAGACAAGCTGGGCATGGTGGTGCATGCCTGTAATCCCATTGGCTTGGGAGGCTGAGGCAGGAGGATCACAAGTTCAAAGCCATCCTTAGCAAAGACAAGGCACTAAGCACCTCAGTGAAACTCTGTCTCTAAATAAAATACAAAATAGGGCTGGGGATGTGGCTCAATGGTTGCGTGCCCTTGACTTCAATCCCCAGTACCAAAATCTTTAAAAAAAAAGAAAGAAATACAAAAAGGCAAGAATTATATATTTTCAAAGCAGGAGCTTTGAAAATATATAATTGAGCCCACCAGAAGGGTCTGGCTTCCAACAAAGAAGAAGCCTGCGCCTGCGCCTGCTTTATTTATAGTGGTACAAATCAAAGGGGATGGGTAGGTGTAAGGTTTCAGTGTGTGAGGAGTCTTGTTTAGGTGCTTGCTTCTCTGTGTGGCAGGGGTCTTGCGGTACACAGGTTATTTGGTGCTTGGCAGGCTACTCCCATCTTTGGGAGGCTGTTTGATCCTAAGGTTGAGCTGAGACAGGGGCCAGCAAGATCTGGGTTTTCTCTAACTGGGGAATTCCACCCAGGAGTTCCCAGAAGAGCCTTAATGACTGGAATAAGCCCATAATTTATATATTGCCATATAGTCACATAACAGTTACACTCAGCAATTAAAAAGAACAAACTATGGATACACACATTGCAGAAAAATCTTTAAAAGATTATGTTAAGTGAAATTATCCATGTGACTATATTGCAAGAAATTCACAAATAGATGAAACTAATTCATGGTGATAAAAGTCATAAAGTGAGCCAGGTGTGGTTACGCATGCCTGTAATTCCAGTGGCTTGGGAGGCTGAGACAGGAGGATAGCGAGTTCAAAGCCAGCCTCAGGAAAAGCGAGGCATTAAGCAACTCAGTGAGATCCTGTCTCTAAATAAAACACAAAATAGGGCTGGGGAGGCCTCAATGGTTGTGTGCCCCTGAGTTCAATCTCTAGTACCAAAAAAAAAAAAAAAGTCATAAAGTGGCCACCTCCAGAAGAGGTGGGTAGATAGGGGATGAAATGAGGAGAAATGCCGCAGTCAGGCTGGCTGCAGCAAAATATCCGGGGGGTGACGAATGACTTGTGTACCTTGATACAGCAGGAGTGGAAGCCGTTTATTGTAGGGCAGGAGTGGTATTTATACATTTTACATAGCTTATCTAATTAGCATAAAATAGATACAGCAGTCAACCAATAAGGAATCTCCACACTTAATGGCTCTCTTTTGTTACTTCACAAACCACTCCCTCTGGCATTTTGCCAGGCACTATGCAGACTTGTTTACAGACTCTAACATTTCTCTGGCAAAATAACAGGTGCCAATCTGACTTGTTTACAGACCTTAACAGGGAAAGGGGGAACTTTCCAAGCTGATGGAATCTTCTAGGCCTTTTTTGGTGGGGGGAGGTTGTTTTTGTTTTGCACGGTGCTGGGAATTGAACTCATGCATGAGCACCCTACCACTACCATGGTATACCTTGCCGGGCATAGTGGTTTCACAGGTATGTCCAATTGTCAAAACTCATAAAATTATGGTGAAGATCCATGTATTTTATTATTGCTACATTCTATTTCAAATGTTTTTTTAAGATTTTTTAAAGATGGACACAATATCTTTATTTACTTGATTTACATTTTTATGTGATGCTGAGGTTCAAATCCAGTGTGTCACATGTGCGAGGCAAGCTCTCTATCACTGAGCTATAACCACATCCCCTATTTCAAAGCAAAAAATTCTATGAAAACAACAATCAAAATCTGCAAAGGGAGAAACTACACTATAGGAAAGGCCAATCAAAGGAGAAATCAAGTCAAGGTAAAAACAAAAAATAAACCAAAATGACCAAGAATACAAACCGTGTCTCAATAATAAATTCGAATGTCAATGGCCTAAAGTCATCAGTTAAAAGACATAGACAAGGGACTGGAGTTGTAGCTCAGCGGTAGAGCACTTGCCTCATATGTGTGAGGCACTGGGTTCGATTCATAGCACCACATATAAATAAGCAAATAAGATAAAGGTCCATCAACAGCTAAGAATTAAAAAAAAAAGAAAAAAAGACCAACATACCTTATATACAAACAGAAATATGAAAAAAAAAAGACATAGACTAGAAGATTGGATTTAAAAAAAAAAAAAAGACCCAATAATATGCTGGTTTCAAGAGACTCATCTCACAGGAAAAGACATCCACAGACTGAAGATAAAAGGACAGCGGGCTGAGATTGTGACTCAGCGGTAGAGTGCTTGCCTAGCATGTGCAAAGTCCTGCGTTCAATCCTCAGCACCACATAAAAATGAATAAATAAAATAAAGGCATTGTGTCCAACTACAACTAAAAATAAATAAATACATATTTTTAAAAAATAATAAAATAAAAAATAAAAGGATAGGGAAAAACGTACCATTCACATGGTCTGCATAAACAAGCAGGGATTTCTATCTTCGTATCAGATAAAGTGGACTTCAAACCAAAGTTAATGAAAAGGGATAAAGGAGGTCATTTCACACTTCTTAAGGGAACTATACATCAACAAGACATAACAATCATAAATATCTGTGCTCCAAACAATGGGGCATCTATGTATATCAAACAAACCCTTCTCAAATTCAAGAATCAAATAGACCATAACACGATAATACTGGGTGACTTTAACGTAACTCTCTCACCACTGGATAGATCTTCCAAACAAAAACTAAGCAAAGAAACTATAGAACTCAACAAAACAATCAATAATTTAGAATTAACAGACATATATAGAATATTCCATCCATCAACAAGTGAATACACTTTCTTCTCAGAAGCACATGGATCCTTCTCTAAAATAGACTATATATTAGGCCACAAAGCAATCTTAGCAAATATAAAAAAGTAGAGATACTACCCTGCATTCTATCAGATTATAAATGAAATGAAATTAGAAATCAATGATAAAATAAAAGCTACTCCAACACTTGGAGACTAAATAATATGCTACAGATTGAACAATAAGTTGCAAAACACATCAAGGAGGAGTTTAAAAAATTCTTAGAGTGAATGAGAATACAGACACAATATATCAAAATCTCTGGGATAGTATAAAGGCAGTGCTAAGAGGAAAGTTCATTGCAAGGAGTTCATTCCTTAAAAGAAGAAAAAGCCAACAAATAAATGACTTAACATTTTCATCTCAAAGCCCTAGAAAAAGAGGAACAAATCAACACCAAAAACAGTAGAAGACAGGAAATAATTAAAATCAGAGCTGAAATTAATGAAACCGAAACAAAAAGAAACAATTGAAAAAATTGACAAAACAAAAAATTGGTTCTTTAAATAAATAAATAAAATTGACAAACCCTTAGCCATGCTAACAAAGAGAAGGAGACAGAAAATTCAAATTACTAACATACATGATGAAAAAGGAAATATCACAACAGACACTACAAAAATACATAAGATAATTAGAAATTATTTTAAAAACTTGTACTCCAATAAAATAGAAATGTTAAAGGCATTGATAAATTTCTAGAGTCATATTATTTGCCCAAATTGAATCAGGATCATATACACAATTTAAACATATCAATTTCAAGTGATGAAATAGAAAACCCCATCAGAAGCCTATCAACCAAGAAAAGCCCAGAAATAGATGGATATACAGCTGAGTTCTACAAGACCTTTAAAGAACTAATACTAATACTTTTCAATTTATTTCAGGAAACAGAAAAAGAGGGAGCCCTTCCAAACTCATTCTATGATGCCAATATTACCTTGATTCCAAAACCAGGCAAAGACACATTAAAAAAAAAAAAAAAAAAGATAACTTCAGACCAATATCTCTAATGAACATAGATGCAAAAATTCTCAATAAGACTCTGGAAAATTGCATACAAAAACATATCAAAATGATAGTGCACCACAATCAAGTGAGGTTCACCCCAGGGATGCAAGGTTGGTTCAACATACCAAAATCAATAAATGTAATCCATCACATCAATAGACAGTCCACCAAAAATTGGTTATCTTTTAAAAATTGTCTGTTTAAAATTAAAAGAGACAAAACCTGGAAAAAGAAAAAGATGGACACAATGTCTTTATTTACTTTATTTATTCATTTGTTATGTGGTGCTAAGGATGGAACCCAGTGCCTCACATGTGTGAAGCAAGCTCTCTACCGCTGAGCTATAACCCCAGCCCCTATTTCAAAGTTTTAAAAAAGCAAAATACACATATCTAAGTTTTGTAAGCACAAGAGTAACAACAGATTGGCAATGGGAAAAGAACCCCCTGGCTATGGTCTGGAAAAGGACTAGAGGGACCAGAAAAAGAAGCAGGTAGGTCAGTTCCCCTTCTTTATGTGAGTTCTCTGGGAGCCAAGGAACCCTTGAACTCTGTCAGCTCCTCTCCTGTCTCGTGCCATCCATGGGCTGTGTGTGTGAGCTGTGCACATCGGAGCTATATGAGGGGACAGGCCTGGCCTTGCACGATGGTTGGGCTATGCGAAGCAAGTGCGCCTCTCCTCCCTCTCTGCCTGTGATCCCACACAGCACCTGAGATGGGTGGGACTTGCCAAGATGTCAATCAATCTGCTGACCACAAGACATCACGAAGCAAAACTCCACCTTTGAAACTTCAACCCCTGCTTTATTTGGTGAAGAGCATTCCGTCGAAAATCCAGGTGCATGCTCTCTTTTTCCAGTGCTTACCAGTGTGGAAGCTGACCCTTAAGGTCACAGAGCAGTACCACTGAGAAACCCGTGTCCCAGTGTTGCATGATTTCTTCTCCATTTTCTTAGTTTAATGTTGCAGCCAGCACCTTTGAACCCAGCTCATCTCATCGGCACAGGTGAATGGCGAGGCTCACCTGCTTGAGATGTAAAACAACTCAGACCTCTCCCTGCTGACCTCCCCTAGAAATTGTGCAGAATGGTAGTCAATGGATCACAAAAAGAATTTTGTTGCACAAAAATGCTGAAAATTTAGAATTAGAGAACTAAGGAGTCAACAAAGGAGACAGATTGAACTAAACTTCTATTACATTGAATCTTTTGAGGAAGGATTAAAATATTCATGTTTTTTTTAATATTTCAATTTTGTCAAATGCTCTCTTAGGTTGTCTTCCCCACGAGCTACAATTTTCTTCAGAAATTAAATTCAACAGGCTGGAACTGGTTGATGCAATAAGAAAACAAATATTTAACCTGGGTGTGGTGGTGCACCCCTGTGATCCCAGCAATTTGGGAAGCTGAGGCAGGAGGGTAGCAAGGTCAAGGCTGACCTCAGCAATTCAGTGAGATACTCAGCAATTTAGCAAGACCGTGTCTCAAAAATTTGAAAAAAAGCCAGGTGTGGTGACGCACGCCTGTAATTCCAGCGGCTCTGGAGGCTGAGGCAGGAGGATTGTGAGGTCAAAGCCAGCCTTAACAAAAGCAAGGCGCTAAGCAACTCAGTGAGACTCTGTCTCTAAATAAAATACAAAATAGAGCTGGGATGTGGCTCAGTGGTCAGGTGCCCCTGAGTTCACTCCCCAGTACCAAAAAAAGAAAAAGAAAAAATTTTTTTAAAAATAAAAAAGGGAATGACTGTAGCTCAGTGGTAAAGCACCCTTGCATCCAATCCCCAGTATGAAAGAAGTAAAGAGAGAAAGAGAGAAAAGACAGCTTTTATCCAGAGATGGGATTAATGGAATTAAAATAAGTTAAGATAGTGTCAGGCTATGTTTCAAAAAGAGTATGGGCAATATTGTAGTATCAGAAAAAGGTTTTAGGGACAGGAGAGTTGGGTTGTAGAATACTGTATAAGTTCCTGATTGAAGACATGCCTATGAATTGTAATTATATTTAATGCTAAATTTAAATTTATATAGCCACTTGTGTCTATATAACTGTATCTGGGCATATCAGTGGTATGTGCATGTGTGTGTCATGTGTTTGGGGGCTATAAACATATAATTAAATACCTCCCCCCCAAAGAAAACAAATTAGAAATGAATAACATAAATATCTGGGGAAAACAAAGGGTTTATCCTTGGTGTTAGTTAAAAAAAAAAAAAGAAGAAGAAGAAAGAAAGAAAGTTGAAAAGCTAAAGCTTTGAAAAGAACCAAGAAATCTAAATGGTTTGGAGCTGGAGAGAATTCTTCTAGAGTATTCCAGCCTACACAATTCACAGAATCTGTGCAGAAGTAAAGTAACCAGATGACCCAGGAATATTCATAACTAATGTTTGGTACTTTACAAAATACTTCCACATTTATTGCCTCATTTAATCCTTACAAAGTTCTAGTAAGCAGCAATTATTAATTCCCCTTTCAGAAGAAGTTGGGGCTTAAAGAGTGAAAACAAGAAAGCTAGTGCTCACAGTGTTTGAGTTTCTGCTTTTCCAAGTCAACCCACTAGAGGATTGCTCCCATGTCTCACAGTCTGGGAGAGGTGGCTTGTCATAAAACTTTGTTCTGGACAATGAAATGTGGGCCAAAGTGATATGAGTTTCCTCTGGGGCCATCCGTGAAAAACTAACACACCACCTTAGAGGAGTCTAAGGCCCCAGCTGATGACGAAACTACCAAGAAGCCTGAGTTCCTGAATGATTCTGTGGAGCAGAGATGTTTTCCTCATTCATTTACCAAAGTTAGACTGCAATGAGAGTGGGAAATAAATATTCATTGTACCAAGGCACCATGGTTTGGGTAGTTACTGCAGCAGTTAACCATATCTAACATAGAAAGGTTAAAGAATTCAAGTAAAGTCCATTATTAATTTATGCAACAAAAAATTATTGAGCACCTATAATTTTTTTCAGAATCTGTGTTTAGCATTGGGTATACATCAATGAATTAAGACAGATCTGGGCTGTGCTCTCATGGAGTTTATAGCTAGTAGTTCACAAAGTTATGGTCAGAGCCATATGAAAATCCACTAACTCTAAATTTCTCCTGTTTCACCTCTTCATGCTTCCTCTCAAATACTTTGAATGAAAATATATGACATGCCTTAAAAATTACTTTGAAAAACAGATTTGTTTTTCTTAGTGTAGGATCTTAAAGGGTTTATTCTAAATGCTAGGAGTTATAGGATGGGGAAAAATAGTAAGTTGTTTGTTAAGTTTTCTGTATTCCACAAGATCTAAGAAGGCCCAGGTGTGGTAAAACTCCCTCATATGGTAGAACCTTAGTTAAAAAGGGATGGAAAAATCATTGTTTCCATATATTTCAGTTATTTAAGGATTTAACCCAAAATATGTACCTCAATCTATACTGTTAAAAATAACATGAGCCCATTTCCCTGCATTATTAAGCAGCACGTGAGATTAACTACTCCAGATCTCAAATTCTACGACCTGTGAATCTTTCTTAGAAGACTGGTGTGATGGCTTAGAAGACTGGTGTGATGTCATCCTGACTGGATTGAGGGATTCATGCTTCTAGGTGTGTCCACGCGAGCATTTCCAGAGAAGATTCTGGGTCAGTGAGCTGATGATGGGAGGAAGACCCATGTGAATTGGGTGCATCCAATGGCTAGGGCCCGGATAGAAGGAAAAACAGAAGGGGAAGCTCTCATACCTACACGCCCGACTCTTCTTGAGCAGGTTTTTTGTTTTGTTTCATTTTGTTTCTCCTGATGTCCTCTGTGGACCTCAGACTACAGATTCCTCAGCCCTTGAACACAGACTTGCACTAGCAGTTTCCCAGAGCCTTCAGACCTCGAGCCTCAGTCTGGGGCTGCATCACTGGTGCCTCTTCCTCTGAGGCTTCCAACTTTTTGGACTGAGCCACTACTGTGTCCCCAGTTCTCCAGCCTGTGGACAATAACTGTGGGACTGTTAGCCTCTAATTGTGTAAACCGATCCAGTAAATTCCCTCTTATAATTATGTATGTTCTGTTGGTTCTGTTCTGCTAGAGAACCTCGGCTAACACAACTGATTTTAGAGGTGTCTCCTGGGTCACTAATCAGAACAACTGTCTAGTAATGGACTATTGCCATAGAGGTTGTACAAGACTGGGTTAAATCTCTTAGACTCTGGATGTACCAACAATGGATTAGACTTTTAGCAAAAACTTTCAGAGCTTTATTTCTTTTCTTTTCTTTCTTTCTTTCTTTCTTTTTTCTTTCTTTTTATTTATTTCCAATTTGTTTTATATATATATATATATATATATATATATATATATATATATATATATCAGTAGAATGCGTTACAATTCATATTACACATATAGAGCACAATTTTTAATATCTCTGGTTGTTAGAGTCTGTAAACAAGTCAGGATGGCGCCTGGCATTTTGCCAGAGAAATGTTAGAGTCTGTAAACAAGTCTGGATGGCGCCTGGCAAAATGCCAGAGGGAGTGGTTTGTGAAGTAAGGCCAGGGAGCCACTAAGTGTGGAGATTCCTTATTGGTTGACTGCTGTATCTAGTTTATGCTAATTAAGATAAGCTGTGTGGAATGTATAAATATCACTCCAGTCCTACAATAAACGGCTCCTACTCCTGCTGTATCAATCTACACAAGTTGCTCGTCACTCCCCCACCCCCCCCCACCCCCGGTTATTTTGCCCAGCCAGCTGGACTGCGGCATCTGATTGTAGACAAAGTATATTCACACCATTTGTGTCTTCATACATGGACTTAGGGTAATGATATCCATCTCATGCCACCATTTTTTCTACCCCCATCTTCCTCCCTTTCCCTCCCTCCTTTGCCCTATCTAGAATTCATCTAATTCACTCATGTTCCCCCTCCTAACCCTACTATGAATCACCCTCCTTATATCAGAGAAAACATTTGGCATTTGGATTTGGGGGATTGGCTAACTTCACTTAGCATTATATTCTCCAACTCCATGCATTTACCTGCAAATGCCATGATTTTATTGAGAGCCTTATTTCTTATGCATGACTCTCCTTTCCAGTTCCACAATGACAGCAAGCATATTGGTACAAGTTGATAAGGCCGGGGCTGGGGATGTGGCTCAAGCGGTAGCGCGCTCTCCTAGCATGTGTGAGGCCCGGGTTCGATCCTCAGTACCACATACAAACAAAGATGTTGTGTCTGCCGAAAACTAAAAATATTAAAATTAAATATTAAATATTAAAATTCTTTAAAAAAAAAACAAGTTGATAAGGCCAATAAAGTCCAAGTTTTCACTTGTTTCTTAGATATTGTTCTTTAAAAAAGAATATCAGATGTATATGTTCATTTCCAAGTTTTCCTCTTACCCAAGTGAATTTCACATGATTATTATGATATCAGTTAAAACTCTTTGGGTTGTAATAAAGATCAAATCAAATGGACATTGGTAAAAAGTAAACTTTAGGGCTCAAATAATTAGGACCTGGCTTCTTTTTCTCCATCTCACTCATGTCTTTGAGTTGACTCCATTCTCAGACTGATAATCCATCTCCTCATGGTCATAATATGGCCTCTTGTTCTGAGGCTTCAGCCTCTTGGACTGCGCAGCTATTGGTTCCTCCAGCTCTCCAGCCTGCAGATGGCCCATTGTGGACCATCCAGCTTCTGGTCACATAAGCCAATCTAATAAATCCCCTTTTTATAATCATACTTACTGCTGATTCTGTTCCTCTAGAGAACCTTGATAAATACAGGCCCTAAAGTTAATGTCTAGAAAGATGGAAATTTTACCCGTTGGTGACATTCATCAAATCTTTAAATGTCCTCTGATTGCATTAGTTTACATCACATGTCCACTGGAGGAGCACATTTGAAATTTGTCTTGGGCCTAGTCCATGACTCTGCTCTTGATGTAGGATGTCAGAGTGTAATGGTCAATGTGAATTGTCACATTGATTGGATTAAGAGATGCCAATGATTAAGAGGCTTCTGGATTTGCTGATGAGGATGGATCTAGGAATGATTGGCATGTAGGATAGCAAACTGAAGTGAAGACCCTCCCTAAGTGTGGGAGCACCATCCAACAGGATGGTGGTTTGGATGAATAAAAGCTGGAAGAACAAGAAAGCAGCAGCAGATGCACGCTCAATTCTTCTCCAACAGGTTTTTACAGGTCTTGATTGATACTGCAATCACCTTTTGATATCAGACTCTGGCTTTTTCACTCTTCCACAGTGGACTCTGCCAGTGATTCTCCAGGGAGTTTCCAAAAGCCTTCCGTCGCAGACTAGGGTAGCACCGTTGATTCATCTTATTCTGAGGCTTCAGCTATTGGTTCCTCCGGCTCTCCAGCCTGCAGACGGCCATTGTGGATCCAGCTTCTGGTCACGTAAGCCAATCTAATAAATCCTCTTTGTATAATCAGACCTCCTATTGATTCTGTTCCTCTATCGAATCCTGACAAATACACAGACTGCCAGTGGGATCTCATAGACTGGAAGTGGAGAAAGTTGATCCCCCTAAGAAAATCAGAGGTGATTCTCAAATAAAGGATAGGCAAAGAAAAACAATGAAATGCAATGATTAACATTGTTTTTATAAGCACTGTGCCGAACCCCATTAATCAGCTTGAATAGATGTCCTTAAATCAGCCCTTATCTAGGTAAACACAAGATTAGGGTTTCTTCTCAGCCTTAAGAACTGGAAAACTGAAAGACTTGTGAAAATTTCCAGCTTGTGAAAATAATTCCTGATTAAAGATAATGTAAACTCAAGGAAGCACTTAGGAAATTATTTGGAATTAAAGGGAAAAAAATAGGAAAGTACACATGCATTCTCTTATTGATTCACTTCTTGTTGCTTTAGAGAAGTATTTCAAAAAAGTGTCAAGGTGATACACATTCACAGCAATAGAGAGATGGGGAGATGAGGAATGAAAATACTAAGATCCTTTATATGAAAGAGATCCTTGGGGATTGCCTGGATAGATGTTCTCATGCTATATAAAAAAATTTTTTTTGAGCTGTTGCTTTTATTGGAAAAAAATGCAAGTCATTTGTGGCCAGATTATTTCATATGGCATGTTTGAGATCATCATTAAAACAAAGTTAATGCCAGGCACGGGTAGCGTACATCTGTAATTCCAGCAGCTGAACAGGCTGAGGCAAGAGGATCGCGAGTTCAAAGCCAGCTTCAGTAACTTAGTGAGGCCCTAAGCAACTCAGTAAGACCCTGTCTCTAAACAAAATATTTTAAAAAGGGATGGGGATGTGGCCCAGTGGTTGAGCACCCCTGGGTTCAATTTCCAGAACCACCTAAATCAAATTAATTCTTTACCATGTAAACTAAAACCAGACTTATTTGAAGTCCTGTAGAGATGAGACCTGTCTCTTGTGATGAAATGTGATGGAAACCCAAGTCAAACTAGCTCAGGGAAAAAAGGCATCTCTGTTGGAAGGCTGGTATAATCCTGAGAAGGCAAGAGTACACCTGGGCTCCAGAGATTCAAATACCACTTGGAATCTTCTTTTTCCATCTTTGTTTCTTTGCACTGTCTTTCTTCCTAAGAATTATGCTGCAGATGAATCTGTTGTCCTACCTCTCCATTTCTCTTAGAGAAGGAACACACCTCTTGGCCCAGCTGTGGTTTTTCAAATCCTGAAGAGGGGCTGCCATTGTCCTGGCTTAGGTCACGTGCTTACTCAGCAACAAAACCCTATATATACCTGGTGTGGTTGTTCTTCTCCAAACAACTATAGCCAGGAGGTGGGAACCCCCTTAAGATGCATTTGTGGTAGGAAAATAGACCTTTTCCAGAAGAAAGAAGGTTAGAAATCGAGGTAAACAAAACCACAGTTGTTTGCAAATCCAGTTCTTTTCTTACTAAAAAAGAATATTAAAGTCAATACAAACAATTCTCACTTTAATAAACAGAAAGTTATAATTGAAACTCTCAAACTTAGTAAGGCATGAGGATAAAATTCTTGACACAGGTAGACGCAACATTTCTATTTTCCCAGGGTGCTGGAGATTGAACCCAGGGTCTTGTGCACGTGAGGCGAGCACTCTACCAACTGAGCTATGCCCTTAGCCCTCATAGATGCCCCAACATTTCACAGGTGGTTTCAGGTTGGGACCCAGTTTCAGCAGAAGTCTTCTCTCTGCCGCAGTCTGGCTGGGCACAATTCAGGAGCCACTTGTCAAAAGAAACTAACTTTATTTTTAGAACCACACAAGCCAAAGAAAACAGCTCCTCAGGAAAAAACCCTCAGAGCCCAACTGCCACCACCGGCTTCCCACAAGCCACACACCCCAACCCAGCCTCCTCCTCCCACAATCCTCCTGCTCTTGAGGCCGATTGGCTGGGTCGCATGGGCGGAGCCAAAAAAGTCCCCCAATGAGCAGCTCTGTGGTCTGAAAGGGCAGGGAAACAGCCCAATGAGCATCACCGCAGAGGAGCCAATCAGCTAGATGTTGTTGGGGCCGCTGTGAGCCAATCATCAGCTGGTAGTCTGAAAGGGTGGGGAAACAGCTCAATGAGCATCTCCAATGAGCATCACCACAGAGGAGCCAATCAGCTAGATGTTGCTGGGGCCGCTGTGAGCCAGTCATCAGCTGGCAGTCTGAAAGTTTGCTGGGGCCCCTTCAGCTTATCAGCTGGCAGTCTGAAAGTTTGCTGGGGCCCCTTTGGCTGTGGCTCTCAACATCTCTCCCCTGCTGAGATTAATGAATGATCTCTGCTGTTGAAAGGCAGAGCTCCATCACATTCCAAAAAAAGAAGGCAAAAAGCAAGCAAACAAAAAACAACAATAAAAAAGGATCCTAATTTTAAGTAAATCTTAGGAGCTTTGTTTGCTACTCTGGGACTCAATGTCAAAACATCTTCAGACCTCAAGCTTCAGGTTTCATTATCATTTCTCCACCCTGCTCAGCTTTATCTAAGGGAAGGATCCCCATCTCTGTGCTTCCATTCCTGTGAGCACAGTCTTTTACATTTTTCAGGCAAATTTCTTGTTATGGGGGATTGAACCCAGTGCTTAACCACTGAGCCACATCCCCTGCTCTTTTTATTTTTTATTTTGAGTATAAGTTGCCCTACCTGGGTTCAAACTTGAGATCCTCCTGACTCAGCCTCCCAGGTCGCTGGGATTGCAAGTATGTGTTCCCTGCCTGGCTCCCTTACTTGTCATCTAAGCAGCTTATAAAGTGGTCTTGAAACTCACTTCTTTAACTTCTGGTCTTCTACTTCTGATTCTCTTTCCTTAGTGACAGTTCCTCCCACAAGTCTTTTCTGAGTATTTCATTTTTAGCTCTTCCCACAAATATATGGGATGTTTCTTGTTGTTCTGTCCTCAGGCCTTTCTCATTTTGTTCACTCTGTGGGTGATCTTAGTTAATCCTGCAGCTTCAATTATTATATAAATGATGGCTCTCAAAGACCTATTTTTGAACTGGTGCAGTGGCACTTGCCTATCATCTCAGCAACTCCAGAGGCTGAGGCAGGAGGATTGCAAGTTGGAGGCCAGCCATAGCAATTTAGCAGGATCCTAAGAAACTTAACAAGACCCTGACTCAAAATTTTTAAAAAAAGGGCTGAGGATGTGTAGCTCAGTGGTAAAGCACCTCTGGGTTCAATGCCCAGTACCAAAAAATTAAAAATTAAAAAAGACATCTATTTCTGGGTGCATTTATGCATGGGTATAGATACAGAAGTAGGTAGATTAGATAGAAAGATTATAGATAAATTTAGCATAGATGTCTTTTAAGCTCCAGAATCATTTATCCAGCTGATTGCCTCGTGAATATCTCCACTTGCTTTAACTCACTAATATCTCAGAGATAACTTTTTTTTTTTTAAAGAGAGAGAGAGAGGGAGGTAGAGAGAGAGAGAGAGAGAATTTTAATATTTATTTTTTAGTTATCGGCGGGCACAACATCTTTCTTTGTATGTGGTGCTGAGGATCGAACCCGGGCCGCACGCATTCCAGGCGAGCGCGCTACCGCTTGAGCCACATCCCCAGCCCTCAGAGATAACTTTTTTAAAAACTGAAAACATTTCCTTTTCCTATTCTAGTATTATTTCTCTTCTTGGCACAAACAACACCTGATTATTCAAGCAAGAAACCCTGAAATAATTCTTATTATTAATGCACTTCAACAGAGACTCCCAGGAACACAGCTCTAATGAACAAGTTGAGTTTATAACTCATGGCACAAAGGAGAACACACAGCATAAGTAACTGTGGGGTGTCTCAATCAGAAGGTGTTTGGAAGAATCTATTATAGGATTTGGGATTAGGTTGGATTCTTTGGGACAGAGTTTAAGGAAGAGGTCTTTTCTGCAGACTAGACGTCGTCAGAAAGCAGGAGGAATTTATGATTATCCTAATGCATCTCGTCTAGAGGGAGGCCAAACCAAGGATAAAGCAGCTATAATTGGTAAAATAGCTGTCACTTTTGCTAACAGGAGGATTTGGGGGGATGGCACAGTGACTCTCTTTTTGCCTGTGCTTAGAGACAATTATGAAGTGCACTTCTTCTGACTCCCTTTGTGAAGATCTCAAAGGAATTCTTTCTGATCTTGGTATCCTGCCAGAAGCCAGCCATGACCCATATGTGAACTGAGCCATGTGTAAACTGAGCCATTAGGCAGGGAAGCCTGATTTCGGGAACTCCCAGTAGGAGTTTGAGAAGGCCCCGATCCATGTGGCACCCTGTTCTAGGTCCCACTCAAGTTCTAGCATAGTTCCAGAGATGGGGTGACCTACTGGAGCCACACAGCCTCTTTGAGATGGGTGTGGCTTGCAAAATGCCAATCAACCTGTTTACTGCAAGACTCCTGCCACCAGGAGAAGCAAGCAGGGAACCAAGACTCCTCCCGCTGAAACCTTATTCCTGCCTTCCCACCGGGACTTGAAGACCCATCAGGCACTCCTCTTTGAATCTAATTTCTGGCTCTGTCTTTATTTCTTACTGATCCTTTTAGACTTTTTATTTTCCCAGGCAGCTCATATCTCCTAGGCAGGAACCTACCCTGTCGGGTGCTGGTCACCTTGATAGTAATTCTATGAGATTTTTACATCCAGTGGAAAAATCAATGAGCTGGCTGTGAATGACAGGTCAAGACGTCAAGAGCTGCTTTTCACCCCCTCATGGATCACTCACCATTCCCATGTAAATCACTGTTTACCCACTGACTATGTAACTCTGGGATCTGTCCCCTTCTATTCAGCCCCCTGTCAGCTTCCCTAATCTAGGATGTTGTCCTTTGTCACCTTCATCACTACCATCAGTCACTTAGAGGGTTCCTGCATGTCATCACAATTTGGTTCCATCCTCCTCCCGCCACCCTCTAGCCAGAATGAAGTTTCTAAATACATCGTCCCCTGCTCAAAATCCTCTTTGGTTACACTGCCAGCTGTGTAGTTAACATTTAAATGGAAAAATTAGAAATCAGTGTGGTTAGTGTTGAAAATAAATTTTCTTCTTTTTGCCCTAAAAGGAATCAAGAAGGGTGGAGAGTATATTTACATAAAGAAATCAGCTGAATTTGGATACTATTTTGATATTCTGATTCCCTCTTAAGAAGTTACGATTCCTTGAGAATCAACTGGATGACACGACTGCTAAAAAAAAAAAAAAAAAAAAAATTAGTGCATTATTGGCACCTTTAGAAGTATAGTGTCCTGGCTGGATGTGGTGGGGCACACCTGTAATCCCAGCAGCTCAGGAGGCTGAGGCAGGAGAATCACAAGTTCAAAGCCAGCCTCAGCAAAAGTGAGGCACTAAGCAACTCAGTGATACCCTGTTTTTAAATAAAATACAAAATAAGGCTGGGGATGTGGCTTAGTGATTGAGTGCCCCTGGCTGAGTTTAATCTCTGGTATTAAAAAAAAAAAAAAACAAAACTATAGTGTCCCAAATAAGGAAATTATGTTCAATTCCCTGGTAATACATTTTCAGAGAGTGATTATTAAAAGAATGTGTTTGGAGGAAGGCAACCAGGATAGAGGTCATATGATACTCAGAAAAAAAAAATTAAGCTTAAAGGAAAATAAGAAGAAATATGACAAATATTTCCCAAAAATCCACAGAGCTGTCATATGTAAGAGGGAATAAATTTATTTTGTACTTGTTATTGGTTTGGATTATGAGTTGTCCCCCCCCCCCCAAACCTCCTGTGTTAATTCAGGAGTGTTCTGGTGTGAAATGATTGGACTGTGAGAGCTATAACCTAATCTGTCCATTTTGGTTTGAATGAACTGACTGGTGGTAACTATAGGCAGGTGGGGCACGGCTAGAGGAGGTGGGGGTCATAGTGGGGATGCCCTGGAAGAATTCATCTTTCCTGCAGCCCTTTGCCCTTTCTCTCTGCTTCCTGGACTTCAGGCGCTGAGCGGCTTTCTTCCACCATGCCCTTCTGCCAAAATGTATTGCCTGGCCTTGGGCCTAGAGCCATGGAGTTGGCCCACCATGACCTAAACCTCTGAAACCATGAGCCAGAGTCAACCTTTCCTCCTCTACAATTGCTCTTGCTAAGTATTTGGGTCACAGACAGAAATCTAACTAACACAGTATGGTTTCAGGGGCAGGATCAAATCTGAGGATTATAAACCGAAGCCATATTGACTTCGACTCAAATAAGAAAACCCTTTCTAATATAACTGTCCAATATTGGAGTGGCTTCCTAGAAGCCCTTCTAGTTATTAGAAGGTTTTGCCAAACTCTCAAGCTATCTGTGAGTTATCAAACCATCTGTGACAAAGGACAATTCTTTAATCCACTGTGACCCAATACTTAGTAAGTTACAATAAAACTAAATTATTATAGAAGGAAAATTATGATATAAATATTATTATAGTAGAAGGAAAAAGGGAAAAGCTCATAAAAATACAAGCCCTCATTTTTATTATCTTATTGAATGGACATAAAAGTAAATTTCAACAATAGAATTAAAACAAACATAAATGACAAGAGTTGTTCACAGAAAAAGTGCATTTAAAATTAATATAGGGAATTTCTATAACTCTTAACTTTTTGTCCTGTAACTATAATTGAAAATTATGAGTGAATTACTGATTCCCATGATTAGACCATTACAAATACTTTGAATAAACACAATGAATATTAATATTTAAAGTTTTTAGAGTGACAATGAGCTTGTTTCTTGTTTAAATATCTAAACCAGGTTGATTAACATCATGCTACTCTTGGGGAATGATGTATATCTAAACTGTTTCTCTATTTTGTTTTGAATACTCTTCATAAGACAGAACCAGATTTTATAAAGTGGCAATGATAGGAATGGAAAAAAGGGGATTTTTAAAATAATTTAAGCATACTCAGAATATTCTTTTTAAACTTTAATCCAAAATGAAACTAGTGGTGCTGTACTTTCTTTTTTCTTTTTTAAGATAAGGTCTTGCTAAATTGCCCAAACGTGTCTCAGACTCACAATCCTCTGCCTCAGCCTTCCAAATACATGTGTGGGCCGCTGCACCAAGCTTCTAAATTCATTTTTAATCCTTCACTAGTTGTCAGTTGGAACACTGTGTCTTGTAAATTAGATTTTAAATTATCTTTTGATTAAGGAAATGGATTCCAAACCTATGAATTTGATTTATGTGCATATTATTTTGATGGAAATAAAATATCATTCTATCAAATTCCTAATAGTCTGAGGATAATGTTTTCATTATACAACATCAAAATAACTATCCACTTCACTGACAATTGTTAGACTATGGAATTTTGTAACAATAATCTGTAGGAACTTGGTTCTTCTAAGCTTCTATCTTTAGTTTTGGCCCTTTGGTTTTATCTGCCATTAAAAAATATGTTGCACTCCTATCTTAGATAGAAAGATGCTGACAATTAAAATTTTGAAGACACCAGACAAATTGGTGGCTGGTCAACTTTTATCCTTAAAAAGTTGGAACCAAACTGTCATTTTGCAGTAATGTTGAATCCTCAACAGAACTTTCCTTGTCAGATCTCATCACTTGGTCAGTTGTTTGATTGTCTCCAAATTATCACATAATAAAGAAAATAATCTCCAATTTATTGACTTTACATAAAAATAGACTTTACATAATTTATAATATTTACTAAGACACTAAAAACTATTAATGTGGTTTTTGTACTATGACTTTCTCAAAGAAAGAAGTATCATGATGATTTACATTCTGGGGCAAGTTCTCCTTAATTTAGATAACTATGTCAAAATACTTTCATTGTGTCTGTACATCCAATTGTATTCCTACAGAAAAATTCAAACATTTATCGATAACTTAAATTTTCACAGTTTCATGTTGCGTAGTTATGTTTGTTAGCAATGAAACTGAAACAAAGAGAATTCTTTCTTCATATTACTATTGTTCAAATAGCACATAAACTAAAAGAATTGCCATATTAGCAACAAGTATATATTCACATACATCAAACAGGTTGAAAGCAGTCATCCCATGAGTTAGTCTTCCCGAATATTTCAAGCTGTGTTGTTGATAAGTGATAATTGGGGAACCTTATTTGACACACATTATCCCAATGTTTTTAAGAATCTTTGGTGCTATTTTCACTGTGTCTTAACAATTTTGTGTGTGTGTGTGTGTGTATGTGTGTGTGTGTAAGTTGTTTTCTTATTTTGTTTTTGGTACTTGGCATTGAACCAGGGGTGCTCTACCACCAAACTACATCCTCAGACCTTTTTTATTTTTTATTTTGAGACATGATCTCACCAAATTGCCCAGGTTGGCCTTGAACTCGTGATCCTCCTGCCTCAGCCTCCAGAGTAGGCATGCACCACTACCCCCAGCTAGTGTTCCCATCTTGAAATACAATCCTCTGGGGGAAACCAGCATTTTTGATGGGTATTTGTTTTAGCAACCTAAAGTTGCTTTCTTTAAAAGCAGTCCGTAAAACACTGAAATGTTTATTTATAAAATATTGAACCTCTGCTTTTTCTAATCTTTTAAATTCATTAATCTTTTTTCCAGCTTTGTACTTATCTCTTTAAAGTTTGTGTTTTATTGCTGCATTAGTGTTGATGATTTTATTATTTCATTTGCCACCCCTTCTCAGCAAATAACACATGACAATTCTACCGTTTCTCCATTTATGGCTACAAAACTGAACTCAGTTTTTGAGGAACCATATCTATGAGTAAAATTACAACTGTTGACTTTCATTTATTCAGAATCACTTCTGTAGTGAGCCATCCATGGGCTGTGTGTGTGAGCTATACACATTTGAGCAATATGAGGGGACTGGGCTGACATTCCTGCCTGATTGGGCTGTGCGACAGGTGTGTGCCTTTTCTCTCACTCTGCCTGTGATCCCACACAGCACCTGAGACAGGTGTGGCTTTCCAAGATGTCAGTCAACCTGCTGACCACAAGACATTACCAAGCAAGACTCCCCCCTTTGGAAACCCAATCCCTTGCCTTATTTGGGTGGAATATTCTATGAATAGCTCTCCCCCAATAAACAGGTGTGCTCTCTCTCTGGCTTGCTTCTCTTGCTCCCTTTGCCCTCTTACCAGCGTGGGAGCTGATCCTTGAGGTCACAGAGCCCTCCTGACCCCCACAATTAGAAAAAGGTATCTTCGTGTTTGTGTGTTTTTTTCGTTGCCAGCCCAATTCACCCGGAGTGGCCTTACTTCCGTCACCCTCGAGGGACATAGGCGACTCACTTTCATTGTCTACATCAAGCTTACAGATACTACTGCATTCAGAAAAGGGTAAGTCTTTTGGAGGGGGACAGGGGGCGAACTGAGGATTGAACTCAGGGGTGCTTAACCACTGAGCCACATCCCTAGCCTTTTTTTTTTTTTTTTTTGTATTATGAGACAGGGTCTCATTAAATTGCTTAGGGCCTCACTAAATTGCTGAGGCTGGCCTTAAACTTATGATCCTCCTTTTTCAGCCTCCCAAGTTCCTGGAATTACAGGCTTGAGCCAACACGCCCAGCTAGAAAAGGATAAGTGTTGACTAAAATTCCAATGAAACTTGTTTTTCCATCAATAACACGATGTTAATAAGTGAAACAAACTTATTCAGACCTGCACATCTATTGCATCCTCTGCCTGAAATGTTCTTTCCTTCTTTCTTACTAACCACATCTAATCTTAAAACTGGTCCTCCATAAAAATAGTCTCAATACCTATATCTAACAAAAGACTCACATCTAAAATATTCTGTAAAATTTTAATTGTTATGTCGATTTGAAAGTGGCTAAGGGAACAAAGCACCAGGCAACAACCATTCAGTGAACCACTTGTCAATCAGCAGGGTCTCCTGACTGATCCTGAAAGGACACGGAGCTCAGCAAGATCCCCCAACCAACCCCAGGAGGACAAGGGACCCAAAAAACCTCCGTTTCCTGTCCCAAGCCCTCCCTTCCTGCCCTAAGGCCAATAAAATTCCAATCAGCTGAGCCTGGGTGCGACTCCCCCTGACTGCTCTGTTGGACTGGAGGGTCTCTCTGGGGAGCGAATCTCAATAAAGCCTTGTTCAGCTGCTTTTAATCTGTGTCCTTTTGGTCACCGGTGCCTGACCTTACATTAATACTTAAGAAAATATGAAAGAATTTAAAAGTGGGTGAAATTATGTTCTTCCTCATATGAGGGAAATGTAAATTAAAAAAATACTGAGACACCAGTACACCTATTAGAATGAACAAAATCCACAGCACTGACAACACTCAGCCCTGGCAAATGGAATACAAAATGTGAGCAAATGGAATACAAAAAGGCATAGCTGCTTTGACAGTTTCCTCCCAAACTCAACAAATTCTTATCACATGACCCAGGAGCCAGTCATTGGTATTTACAAAAAAGGATTTGGAAACATGTCTACCAAAAACCTGCAAATAGATGTTTGTAGCAGCTTTATTTGTGATTGCCAAAGCTTGTAAGGATTGAATCCAGGGGTGCTTAACCACTAAGCCATCTCCCAGTCCTTTTTATTTTTTGAGACAGGATTTTGCTTAGGGCCTTGCTAGTTTGCTGAGGCTGGCTTTGAACTTCTGATCCTCCAGCCTCAGTCTCCCAAGTCACGGGAATTACAGGTGTGCAGTCTGTGCCTGGCTAAATTTTCAGGAATTTCTGGGAACCAGTTGTTAACTTAAAATCAGCCATGATGGGATTGGGGATTTAGCTCAGTGGCAGAGCACTTGCCTAGCACGTGCAAGGCCCTGAATTCGTCCTCAGCTATGATAGGAGCATTTATACCATGGGAATAGGCAAACATAACAAACTAGAGCCGTTGTTAAGCTTTCACTAGTATACCACTAGTTGGATCTATTGCTGGAGGCAAATTCAATCCATATGCATATGCATAAATATACATATAAAAATATAGTTAATGTTTAAAGAAGACATTGATTGGTTCTGCCATAACTTGTGATCTTGGGCAAGTTAATTAATCTCTCTGGACTGCTGGAGTTCCTGTATCTTTGCCCCAAAATTATCTTTAAGATACCTTTCAGTTCAACCATTCTATCTTCTATGATCTTATTCATGGAATGTTGTAGGGGTGGAACCCCTGAGCTATTTGAATAGCCTTACTGGGCCTTGAAGCCAAGGTGATTTTGGTCTGGCATTGCAAGTTATTTTGTTGCTTCGCCCATTTAATGGATTACACAAAGGATGTGGTGACCTCAGTTTTCCCCGGGCTAGAGAGGTGCTCTGTAGCTCTGGACTTGGGAGTTACCCACTGGGCTTAGATAGCCCTCCTCCTACCTTATTTGGCAAAAGAACATTCCATGAAAATCTTTTGAAGCCCCCTTGTATAAATAAAGCAAATGCAGGCTCTTCTCTCTCTCCTTCCAGTGTGGAAGCAGGACTCCTAAGGTTGGAAAGCTGTCCTACCCCCACTTTCTAAAAATTACTTCTGTGTGTGTGATGTTTTGCCATATTTCTCAGCCAGCACATCTCACACAAGGGAAACCTAAAATTCATAGCCCACTCAGGACGTGGGCGAGAGTAATGATATGTGGATGCAATAATTGAAAAGTCCACTAGGTTCATCCAAATTGCTATACTGACCATATCATTAACTGCAAACGTTTTAGTTCAAGACAAATTGAAGTAAATGGTAAAATGGTGATTTAATATGCTTTGGATTCTGAGCAAGAAAGAGATTAATTGTTACTAGAAGGGAAATTTTTGGGCAAGATACTTTGTCAAATAGAAATGAGATCTCCTCTTTGAATCCATAGTGGCTGGAACTCTATAGACACTTCATAAAGTTTGCTAAAATGATCAAATGCTCAGAGAGAACATTGGAGAGATGATACATTCTTGATGAGTTTTGAAGACTCAGAAGAAATTGGGATTTTCTGGTGATTCCAGATGTAATTGTGTGCTTCTGACTCAGTTCTCTATCTAAAAACGGGAGCTCATTTACAAGCAACATTACAAGAATTCAGGTAATCATGACCATGAAGCATTCCAGGTTTTCTGTGGAAGGAGGCTATATAAAATATGAGGTTGTGTTACTAAATAAAATGAGTGCCATTGTGCAAAAGTAAAAAGCACATTACATATTCTTCCTGAGCATTTCTTCCTATTACATTCAAAACATTCTCGCTTTCAGAAGGTTAAATATCACATTAGAAAATAGTAGGGGGTTATGGCTAAGCTCAATGGGGAATTTTTTTCTTTGGCGTTAGAATATGTGCAAATTACTTTGGTAAGAAGTTATTTTAAACTTCTGATGAAAAAAATTTAAGGCATCATTCCCTTTCTATAAAAGTAATGGAAACATCCATGTATGCTTTACCAAATAAAATAGTTTACTAACTACTATTGTTTGAGGGATGATAGTCAAATTGACTTATTTCTGGAAATAAAAAAGATACATCTAAAACTGGAAAAGTATTTGGTGTGGAGGTTTGCCTGGGGTGCCCAGAAGACATCCAAAATGAAAGAACATGATATCTTAGCTTCTTTTAAAAAAAGACTTGGAATATAATTAAAGAGGCCTCCTGGAATATGTGGAAACCATACTGTCTCACTTATCAGTATTATTTCAGTTCTAAAATTACTAGGTGCTTAGCAGGTAAAAATCAGGGAATGACATGGTACAGACCTCCATGAGCTGCAGGAAGACAACAGAACCTGTCCCCAGGAAAACAAAAACAGTCTGGAAATTCTACACACTTCCAAGAGTTTCATAGATATTTCCCATCCCAAATCCCATTCATGGAATCCTTGGGTTAAAATCCTCTGTACTAGAGCAATTTCTTTTACAAAACTGTATTCAGATGCCTGTGGATCAATGAAGGTGCCAGGCAATTTGGAACACTGACACTCATCATCACACAAAGTCTTTGGAGGTCATCAAATTTATAATCTAGGAGGGAAGATGGACATTTATCAAATAATCACATGCAAAATGCCTAATAACAGCTGAGTGCGGTTTTACGTGCCTGTAATCCTAGCTACTCAGGAGACTGAGGCAGGAGGATTCCAAATTTGAGGTCAACCTCTGCAACTTAGCAAGGCCCTAAATAATTTAATGAGACCTTGTCTCAAAGTAAAAAAATAATCAGGACTGGGGATGTAGCTCTGTGGTACATCTGGGCTCAATCCCCAGTATCCCCGGTACACCAAACAAAACAAAACAACAAGATATATAATAACAAACTTTGATTAAGTGATATGGAGAGATTTTGGGTTGCACATAACAGAAACTGACCCAGTTCCTCTGAAGAACTGAAATTCTTGCGCACATCTAAGGAATGTTTTGTGGGGAAGGCAGAAGAAACACATTGTAGAAAAGTGCTAAGAAGTGCTATTAAGAAAATGAAGGAGCCACAAGAGTTCTCTTGAACTTGACATTTAAGCTAGGACCTTAAACTTGTTACATTTCATACTCTTTTAAGTCAGACATACTAAATTTAAAGTGGCTGATGAAAATTAAATCATTTTCCATTCCTTGCCTACTAAACTGATAAAGATATTTTAAATTTTTAGTACAAGTGTAGAGAAAATGTTGCTGTCAGAAGTATAAAGTTTAAACCACATTTTTATTGGTACATCATATTTATACAGAATGAGCTTCATTGTAGCATATTTGTATATGCATAAAAAGTTGATCAATTTCACTCCTTAATCTCTCTCTCACCATCTCCTCCCCTCTCCCCTCATCCCCATAAACCACAAATTTTAAAAATGTATGTAGTGTGCATGTTTTTTGATTCAACAACTAAGAGAAATTAATCTAAGAAAATAGTCAGGAATGATCTACCAGGATGTTAGTAACGGCATTATTTATAACATGGAGCAAACAGAAATAATGACAATGTCTAACAGTAGGAAGTTAATTAAATTATGACAATACATATTATAGAATATGTACTCAACAAAATTAGAGTATTTAATGATATGGAAAAATTCAAATTAAGTGAGAAAAGCAAGTTACAAAACAGCATGCATTATCAGCCCTATTTTATTTTTATTTCTAAAATATATTTATGCAGAGAAATAAAAAAGGTACCTAAAAATGTTAACAATGCTGTCTTTGGATGGGACAATTATTTTTCTATTTAGTCTCCAATTTTTAAAAATAATAGTTAATTTAATTCATGGTTGGAAAACAATGTCATTAAAAAAATTTAAGTTGCTCAGTAGGAATTATTCAGGAGGTATCATGGTTTTAAGAAGAAATCTTTTTTTTGCCATTGACTAACCAAAAAGCAGAATTCTTCACAATTTGTAGTTTTATAAACATTTGGTGGGTAAACAGAATGAAAAAAATGGCCTCAGACCACTATGGAGATCAGTATGGAGGCTCCTCAAGACTAGAAATTGACCCACCATATGATCTAGCTATACATACCACTTGTATTTACCCAAAAGTCATACTATAGCAATACATGCATACTCATGTTTATACCAGAACAATTCATAACCCAGTTATAGAACCAAACTAGACATCAACAGATAAATGGATAAAGAAAATGTGGTATAGGTACACAGTTGAGATTTATTCAACCATAAAGAAGGAAATTATATCATTTGCAGGAGAATATGAGAACATCTGATAAGTGATCAGAAAAGTGATCTCTAAGTGTGATAAGCCAGACTCAGAAAGTCAAGGGTACTATGTTTTCTTTCATATGCAGAAACTAATGTATTCTCAAATCTCTACAAATTGCTTTCATCAGTCACTCTCTTAGGATATGTGCAAATTGAATCCTGAGAGCGCCCTCTGGTGGTTCTACGAATCCTGCTTTGTACATTTGAGGTGGTGGTACTCCTCATCCATGGAAATGTGAGAACTGGATAGTTTTTCATGAAGCTATTTATTCAAGTGTGAAAGCCCATCCCACTATATGTAATTTTTAAGTGTCTGCTAAAACAAGTAAGTGGACATTTCATAAAAATGTTATTGATGCCAGACACGATTGTATACACTTGATATCCCAGGCATGTGGAAGACTGAAGTAGGAAACTCAAAAGTGCAAGTTTGAGGCCAGCAGGGGCAACTTAGTAAGACTTTACCTGAAAATAAAAAAAGGGCTGGGGATATAGCTCCATGGTAAAGTGCCCCTGGATTCAATTCCCAGTACCCCAGTGGCGGTTGGGGGTGAATGCAGTTTTCTATTCCTGGGGTGGGGGATGGGAAGAACAGGGGAGGTGATGCTGGTGATAGAATGTTTAGCAAAACAAAAATCAGCAAACCATGAACACCAAATCCTATCAACTACAATGTTAATCTATATTTCCAGTACAATAAAATCAAAGTTAATTCTCCTTTTGACATATGTAGTCTGGGCATCTTGGAGTCGAAGAAAATTTTCATTTTATCTTATTTCAGTCTTTTATTCTTTCTACATTTATAACATCTCAACCTTTTTAAAATTTTGAGTATAAATCAACCTGGAAAAAAAAATGAACCATTTTACAAAGATATATCAACACAGCCGGCAAATATTTTAGATTATCAAATTTCTATCAAACTTTAAAAAAAATTTTTTTTCCACAAAAATTAATAGTTCACAAAAAAAGCAGCTACTTAAAAACATTTCCTTTGGGTAATAGAGGGTAGCCATTACTAATTATTTCCTTCGATCTCTCCTACTCACCATTCTTCACATTTTACAGACCACTAAATTTCCTTTACTAAAAGGATTTAACAATAGACTTTCAGAAATTATTTTTTTCACATCAACTTTACAAATATCACAAATATTTTACAAGTCTGAATAAAGAACTTTCCCTCCTTAAAATTCCTCACCTGCTCAACAGAAATCACAGGGGCAGCAAAGCTTCTCAAGGTTCTGTGTACATTGCTATAACACTATAGTCTGGTGAAACATTTTAATCTCAAGAGCTGCAGCTGTTGTTTGCATGTGTTCTTGATATTAGCTTTTTTTTTTTTTCAGTATTTGGGATTGAACCCAAGGATATTTCACTTTTGAGCCACAACCATAGCGTTTTTGTTTTTGTTATTTCACATTTTGCTTATTTATTTCTGTAAAAATGCTGGGGATCAAACCCAGGGCCTCATGCATGCTAGGCAAGCACTCTACAGTGGAGCTAACTCCCCAGTCCAGCCCTTTCCATTTGAAAAAGGATCTCACTAAATTACTCAGGCTGGCCTCAAACTTGTGATCCTCCTGCTCGGCCTTCTAAATCATTGGGATGATTACAGGTGTGCACCACCGTACCCAGTGCTGGTGTAATTTTTAAGACAGAAAAAGAAAAAAAAAAATCAAAACCAATTATATAATATTCTTTCTAGAGACATCTCTAGGAAAGTACATTCTTGGGTGAAGGAGATCAACCCATTTGTCATTACAATGTATTGAAGGTTTTGGAGCCTGGCAGTTCGGATCCTGGCTCCCCAGTCTGCTAGGTAGAGTTCAGGTCTCTCAAACTTATCTATATAATGAGGATGATGCTCCTTTCCACCACCACCCCACTATTTTTAGTTGGCAATGGACACAAAACTTTTATTTTATTTTTATGTAGTGCTGAGGATAGAACCCAGTGCCTCGTATGTGCACTCCACCGAGCTACAACCCCAGCCTTGATGCTCCCTATTAAGAAAATTATTGTGAGAATTTAATAAAATTTGTAAAGAGCCTAGCAGACAGTAAAAACTGATTAAAATGTAACTAAGTTAATTATTTCCTAAAGCCAATGGAAACACTGCAACATCTATTTTCTGGATTGTCTTCCTAAGTTTATTCTCAAAGGCAATTTGAAAACACCTTCGTGAAGTAAGAGGGAGGGAAGGGCGAGGACACAGGGAAGTACTGGGGAGCAAAATGTACCAAATTATGCTATGTCCGGGTACAAATATAACCGCAGTGAATACAGCTTTTCTATATAATTACAATGTAGCAATTAAATTGGGTAGAGCACGCAGATGGGGTAGGGAGAAAAAGGAAGGTACATTGAAATGAAACTGATCAAATTATGTTATGTGTATGTACAAATACAGCATAATGATTCCCACTATTAGGTAAAACTAATGCACCAATGAAAATAAATTTGAAAAATTTCTTCAGAAGAAGCATGCATATTTTATTAACCATATTTACACTAATAATAATGTTTGCATGATGATGTAAAAATACTCATACTAGACACATAAAAATAAGTGGTAGCCTTTAATATCTCAAAAGGAAAATAAATGAAATCATTTCTCTAAATAAAAATGTAAAGTCCAGGATTAATAAATACATATTCTAATATATGAAAAGACATTTTATTATTATATTACTAAATAACATATTAGTGAATACACCAGATTGCATTTTCTCAAATGGCAAATGAGACACCAGATAACATTTTTCTTTGATTCTCCCAGGAGTCTCAATATCATCTGTCTTTTGGAGGATTCGGATTCTTACGACGTCTATGATACCTTGAAAAGAAGAATATCTGAGATAAATTATTTTAGTAAAGGTTTATTACTTCTGATAGAAATCTCAAATGTCTATGATTATTTTGCTATTTTTATTAGAACTATTTGAAAAAAATCAATGAAACTTTATACATACATTTTTGGATACATCTCAGATATTTCTTAATAAACTACATTCTCCCAGTGTGAAAATTGTTTCCTATCAATTAAGCATTTTGGAAAATCTTCTTTCAGATCTTGAGGACATTTTCAAGGTAACCTTAATTAAAAACTAATAATAAAATTTGTCTTTATAGTAAAAAAACACTATATCATAACCATGTTCTGTTACAGTTGTATTTTAAAAACTGAACAGAAGCCACTTGATCTTCAAAATTATATTTTAATATCATCAGGAACAGTTTACTTTTGTTTCTGATCACAAATATGTTAAAAATTATAATGTCTAATCCAAGCATGAGTGTGGTGAAATCAGCCTTGGCTGATTCAAGTATTAATTGGTGCAATACTTTTGAAAAGCAGAATGGTAATATTCACAACCTTCATTTAGTACAGGTTGAACATCCCTTATCTCAAATACGTGAGAACAGAAATATTTCAAATTTTGGAATTTTTCTTTTTTGGAATAGTTTGATTTTAGAATAGCTGCATATACGTAATATCTTGGGGATAGGACCCAAGTCTAAACAAAAAAATTTTTGGTTTCTTATACAGCTTACACATATATCCTGAAGATAATTTTGTATAATATTGTTAATGTGCCTGCATTTTTACTACAATCCTTAACATACGATGTGAAATTTTCCACATTAGTGCTTGAAAAGTTTCAGACTTTGGAGCATTTTGGATTTCGGATTAAGGAGGCTCAACCCACTATTCTGGAAATCTATCCTAAAGTAATAGAGAAAAATAATTAAAATATTAAGACAGGGATATATGATGCAAATTCACATATGATTACAACCATGTAAAAATAAGCAACTAACCAAGCTTATGAATAGATCTAGAGAAATAAAATGCACTGTTAACAGTGATTATTTTTGAGTGATTTCACTGTGGAGAATTTTTCTTTTTGTTTCTTCATATTTCTTTATTTTCTTTACTGAGTTAAGAAAATACAGAGTACAGGCTAGGGTTGTGGCTCAGTGGTAGAGTACTTGCCTATTAGCATGTGTGAGGCACTGGGTTCAGTTCTCAGCACCACATAAAAATCAATGAATAAAACAAAGGTATTGTGTCCATCTATAACAAAGTAAATTTTAAAAAAGAAAATACAGAGTACAAATGTGATTGATTAGTTCTCTTCAAAACTTCCCGTATAGTAAGATTTTGGCAGGGTGGTCAGGAGTTAATTTTCTTTGCTTTTTTGCTAATGTGGAAATTCCATTTAAAAATTTTTATTCCACAAATGATAAGATATGTATCTCATGCTCTTTAGTTTTGTTTGTGATCAAAATACCTAAGCATGTTTGTTTATCTTAAAGTTTCATATAGAAAACTTTCTGATTTTTCTGATATTGATTTTTTTTTTTTTTTTGCAGTGCTGGGTGATAATGATTTTTTTGAAAATGTATAAAAGAATTAAGTTGAAAAGAATAAAATACACCTCTGCATGCTAATATGAAAAAGTAAGTTGCAGAAAATACCTAGAGCATAATAACCAGCATGAACAAATTTATTTCCAGATATTTTGATCACAACTTACTTAAACCAAAAGCAAGTTTAAAAAGGATATAACAAAGAGCAAAAAAACAATAAAACAGAAAATAGAAAACAGTAGACTTAATAAAACCAAAAAGATGATTCTTGGAAAAGATCAACAAAATTAATCATATCAAGAATGTGAGAGGTGGGGAGTAGAGGGAGGGGTGGGGATGTGGGGCTGTGAAGGGAGATAGAATGAGACAGATATTATTACCCTATATACATGTATGATTACACTACTGGGGTGACTCTCCACCATGTACAGCCAGAAGAATGAGAAGTTATGCTCCATTTGTGTACAATGTGTCAAAATGCATTCTACTGTCATGTACATCTAATTACAACAAATTTTAAAAATTAAAAAGAAAAAGAATGTGAGAAGTGACATCACTATAATTAAAATATTTAAAGGACAATAAGGAAATACAATGATCAACAATATGCAAATAAACCCAACAATTTAGATGAAATGGGCAAATTCTTTGAAAAACACAAACTAACACAGCGCCCTCAAGAAGAAACTTTTGATAAACTAAACAGCCTTTACATATCAACTAAACTAACTAAATGTGTAATTAAAACTTCCCATAAAGAAAACTCCAGACCCAGATGGCTTGCTTCCCTGGTGAATTCCTTGGTTTTTTTTTTTTTTTTTTTTGGCCCTGGGGATTAAACCCAAGACACTTACCACTGAGCTACAGGCTCCCAGTCTTTTTTTAATTCTTTAATTTTGAGACAATGTCTGAGTAAGTTGCTTAGGGTCTCACTAAATTGCTGAGGCTGGCCTTGAACCTGTGAGCCTCTTGCCTCAGCCTTCCGAGTTGCTGGGATTACAAGTGTGTGTCACCTGTAATTTGGCTTCGTTGGTGAATTCTAACAAATATTTAAGAAAGAAATAAGATGCAATTTTTAACATTCCTCTGGAAAAATGGAGAGGAAGGTATACTTCCATATCCATTTTCTGATGGAAGCATTACTGACACCAAAAACAGATAAAACTATAGGCCAGTATCCCTAATAAAGATGTAAACATTCTACACAAAATTTTAGCAAAATGAATTCAACAATAAATAAAAATAATAATACATCATGACCAAGCATCAGTTACCCCAGAAATAAAAAGTAAACTTACTATTTAAAATCATTTAATATAATTGACTACATTAAAAAGTAAGAAAAACCAAATGATCATCTTAATAAATGCAAAAAAAGCATCCAAGAAAATTCAACACCCATTCATTATAAAGCAAATCAAAACAAAAATACTTCTCCATGCTAGGGACTCCCTAGAACTATGCTAGAAGGGACTTCCTGAACCTGATCAGGGCATCTACATAAAGACCTATTACTGAACACTAGACTTGCTGATGTTAAAAGATTCAGTGCCTTCCTTCACTAAAACTGGGGGAAAGACAATAATATTTGTTCTCAGCAGTTTACCCAACATTGTACTTAAGGTTCTAAGCAATAAGAAAAACAAAACAAGAAGCACTATAAAAAGAGAAGTAAAATTGCCTTTATTCATAGGTCCTATGATCATCTATTAAGAAATCCTAGCAGGGTGTGGCAGCACACGCCTGTAATCCCAGTGGCTCTGGAGGCTGAGGCAGGAGGATTGTGAGTTCAAAGCCAACCTCAGGAAAAGCGAGGCATTAAGAAACTCAGTGAGACCCTATCTCTAAATAAAACACAAAATAGGGCTGGGGATGTGGCTCAGTGGATGAGTGCTCCTGAGTTCAATCCCCAGTATCCACCCCCCACAAAAAAAAAAAAAAAAAAGAAAGAAAGAAAGAAGAAAATCCTATATATGGGCACCATGGTATGCCCCTATAGTACCAGACACTCAGTAGGCTGAGAGGGCAGGTCTGCTTAAGTCCAGGAATTTGTGGACAGCCTGACCAACACAGTGAACCCTGTCTCAAAAAAATATGCCATTTTCAACAGGAAGATTGAATATTGATAAGACTGAATATTTTTTGGTTGTAGATGAGACACAATACCTTTATTTTATTTATTTATTTTTTTAAATGCGGTGCTGAGAATTGAACCCAGTGCCTCACACATGCCAAGCAAGCACTCTCCCACTGAGCCACAACCCCAGCCCCAAGACTGAATATTGATAAGACGTTAATTCTCCTGAAATTGATCTTCAGACTGAATTCAACACTCTTTAAAATCCTACCAAACTTTTTATAAATTGATAAGCTGACTCTAAAATTCATAGGGAAATGCGAAAGACATAGGATGACTAAGAAAATTTGAAGAAATAACAATACAGAGGACTTAACCTGATTTTAAAACTTATTTACTGTAAAAATAGAGATTAAATGAACAAGATTACCAGTACCAACATATATGGTCAACTGACTTTCAACAAAGGAGTTGGACCAATTTAATGGAAAGGGACATAATATTTTCAACTAATGATGCTAGAATAGCTGATATGCATATGTAAAAAAAGGTACCTCAACTAATGCCTCACACTGTATATAAAAATCAACCCAAATAAAACTTCTAGAAGAAATTCTTAGTGACCTTGGGTTAGGTAGAATTTAAGTGGAACATAAAACTCCTGAACTACAAAAGGAAAAATTTGTGAATTAAACATCATCAAAATTAAAAAACACTACTATCTTCAAAAGCTATTTAGGAAATGAAAAGGCAAGCCACAGACAGAAAATATTTACAAAGCACACAGCTCACACAGTACTTCAATCCACGGGTCCTATATCTTAATAAGACAACTCATCTGTACAGACAATTCTCTCTTCTCTCTCTCTCTCTCTCTCTCTCTCTCTCTCTCTCTCTCTCTCTCTCTCTCTCTCTCTTTCTCACACACATACACACACAAATACCCGCTACAAATGTACAGATGGCCACATGAAAAAATGTTCAACATCATTATTATTGGGGAAACATAAGTTAAAATCACAATTAATCGCTACTACTTACCCAACAGAATGACTAAAGTAAAAAGACAATAATACCGAGTGTTAGGGAGGATGTGGAACAAGTAGAACTCACACTTACTACTGGTGGAAATATCACTTTGACAGTTTCTACTGAATTTAAATGTGTCTTTTTTTATCATATGACCCAGTAATCTTACTTACAGGGATTGCCAAAGAGAAGTGAAAACAGAGTCAGGAGCAGTGGAGCTTTCCTGTTATCCCAGCAGCTTGGGAGGCTGAGGCAGGAGGATTGAAAGTTCAAAGCCAGCCTTAGCAACTTAACGAGGTGCTAAGCAACTCAGTGAGACCCTGTCTCTAAATAAAATACAAAAAAGGGCTGGGGGTGTGGCTCATTAGATAAGCCCCAGAGTTCAATTCTTAGTATTAAAAAAAAAAAAAAAAACCAAGAGGGGCTGGGCTGGGGCTCAGTGGTAGAGCTCTCGTCTCTCATGTGTGAGGCCCTGTGTTCGATCCTCAGCACCACATAAATAAAATAAAAAGATATTGTATTCACCTATAACTAAAAAAATATTTTAAAAAAAGAAGAAAAATTAAATTCAAAAAAAAAAACAAGAAGTGAAAACATGTCAATACCATGACTTAAACATTTATGCAGTTTTATTCATATGAGCCAAATACTGAGAAGTACTCAAAATGTTCATAATTGGAACATAAATAAATTGTGATCCATCCACAAAAAGGAATAAAAATAAATAAATAAATAAAAGCTCTTGAAACACATATTTGATTTTAAGATTCCTAATACTGCCTTTAGTCTTTCTTCCCTTCAGAGGATTTTCGTATCCTCAGTGACTTAGCTATGAGCAACAATTACAAAAGATTGCAGCAATATGAGACATAGAGGAAGGCAACAAATACTAAAAGCCATTACCAAAGTTCAGGGTTAGGCTTAACTGAAATATCTGGATAACATAACAAAACTAAAAGATAAACTTTAAGAGACGTTGTAAATCATGGAAATAAATCTTAAAACATAGTTATGATTTAATGATTTAAATATAGTATGGAAATGCTTGCTAATTTGTTTTCATACACCCTAACATTCACAAAACCCTAACAATTACAAAGATAGGTACAGACCCAGATAGCATGCATAAAAACTGAGTATTAAGTTAAAAAAAAAAAAATCAAGGAATCAAGGAAGGAGATAAAAAATAGAAGCAGGAATTGAAAGACCATGTTGGTCATTACAAAAACAAAAACAAAACACAAATTTTTTTCTTGGGAAATTGACAGAAATATCACCTTTAATATTGAGATTGTTAAAAGAGGGGTTTTTTTTAGACAGGAAAAGACTTTGTTTTATTCTAATGAATCAAAAACTTTGGAAAGAAGTCGTTTGAAATATTCTAAGGATGGTAATATTGCTAATAAGACTAAGGAAAAAAAACATGGCAGAACAGGCTGCACAGCAACTATAATTAAAACTCTCAGTGAATTTCACCAAGATGTACAATAAAAAGCAGTACCCTGGAGAATCTCTGTCATAACTAAAGTTAAGGGAAGAAGCTTCTTTTAAACTAAAAAGTGAACAGAGCTCCAGAATCCCTAGATCTATCCCTTTAGAACTGTTCCCCACCAGATGATCCACAGGCCCTTCAAACTCAATCAACTGTGGGTTCATCCTCCTTACTCCCAAACTTGTTTCCCCATTCACATAAATGGCATCACTATCTACCCAAATACCCCTGTCAGAGAGGCCTCCTATCTCTTCCCTCTCTCCCTACCATGCATCTACTAATGCTGATTAAAGTTCTTAAATTCCAATCTTCTTTTATTTTCCTTCTTTCTGTTCTCAGTGGTAGTCCATTTAGATCATCAACATTTTTCACCAGACTTCTGTTAATGGTTTCCTAACAGATCTCCCTAACTCTAGTCTTTCTCTGTATCACTTTATCCCAAATACAGAGCCTTCTTAATGATTTTCTAATGTATAAATGATGTACAAGTCAGTTCACATGTTAAAACTGCTCAGCACAAACTCCTTCACAATACCCTTCCTATATTCCTCCACATATTCTAGATTCCATCCAATATGAACTATTGGCAACGTCCCCAGCATACTTTATCTCACTTGCTGTCTCTTCTGCCTATGGAGCTTTCTCCCACTCCCGTAGGTATCTCTGAGCCATCCTTCAAGAGGCTTAATCACCCTTGATTTTAATTGTGTATTTACTTCATTATCTTCACTCCTTGAGTATAAATAACTTAAAAACAGGAATTGTATAGAACTTAGTGGAGCAGATTGTTTTGTTTTGTTTTTGATACCAGGGATTGAACTCAGGGGTAATCAACCACTGAGCCACATCCCCTTTTTTTGTATTTTATTTAGAGACAGGGTCTCACTAAGTTGCTTAGCACCTCGCTGTTGCTGAGGCTGGCTTTGAACTCATGATCCTCCTACCTCAGCCTCCCGAGATGCTGGGATAACAGGTGTATGCCACTACACCCGGCACTAGAACAGACTGATGAATGTATATTTGTTAGTTCCATAAATGTATCCTGCTATAAGTGTGCCAGCCCAGTGGCAGTTACACAAGTGAATGAGAACAAAGTTTGCTCAAACAAACACTGTTTATATTTATAAACCAAATGCCCTCATAGTTTAGTCTGGAAGACAACAGACATGAAAGAGAGATTTGGAGCTGGAGTATAGCTAAGCATAAAAGCACTATATGTTAGGCCCTAACACCACAAGAAAAGAAAATGATTCAAAATACGAAAATTAAAGCCAGAGTTAGAGGATAAGAGTTGATGAGAGAAAAGCAAGAGAACTGAAAACAATATTTATTGCCAAATTGTGTGCTGCACCCCAATTATTTTTGCAACAACTCAGTCTACTAAAAGAATAGATAAAGGGCTGAGAACGAGATTAATTTCTTATTAGGAAGCTAAATAAAAATCACACATTAATTAATGACTATCATAGAATAAAATTTTCAAGGACTTTTACAAAATTCACAGAAAGCTTTGTTTAAATTCTCTCATTAAAATAAAGAAAAATAAAGAAGCATTTCAATTTAACTATTATATATATATATATATATATATATATTGATATAAAAACATAATATTGCTAAAAAAGCATTATTTCAATTTAACTATAGTATATATATTGATATAAAAATATAATATAGCTGGGCATGGTGGTGCATGCTGGTAATCCAGCTATCTACCAAAATACCCAAACTTACAAACAGGGATTGTGTAGAACTTAGTGGAGCAGATTGTCTTGATATTTCTATCAGGAGGCTGACACAGTAAGATCACAGTTTGGAGCCAGCCTTGGTAATGTTGTAAAAGGCCTGTCTCAAATTCTTAAAAATAAAGGGTAGGATTAGGGACACAGTTCAGTGGTACTAGGTTGAGTCCTCAGTACAGGGATGGCGGTAGGGAGGGTGGTGTACAATACAGTATGCGATTGTACTTGGGGTTAACTTTCTCGTGCAGTACCATTTCAGAAATTGTTAGTGCAAGGATAGTTACATGTTCCTTTAGTGTATGTAGTCAGAGTTGAAGAAAGAAAATAAAACTTACTGTCCATGAGGATACCAACGATGCTTAGTAGTAAAGAACATTTTGCTAAGTTTTTCTATCATGGGTCCTTCCTCAAGGTGTTCCTCTTTTTCTTCTAATCTGGTTTTTAGCACTTGATCATGTGTTTCTTCATTACTGTGCAAAGGATCTGGTTGAGGAATAGGCTACAAAATAATTAGAAACAAACAACATCAAAATGTAGAAAAAGGTTAGCCAGGATTTGATTGAGTTACAATAAAATAACTTCCGTACTCAGTAATTCATTACAGTAACTCAGGGTAGGTAAAGAAGTTATCAGAACAGTTTTGCTTAGTTGTATTACTCAACAAGATCAGAAATATTTTTCCTCTCACAAATTTTGGGTTAATTTTCCAATAATAAAATTCTTATATATCTCAATCATTACAGTGAGACACAATGCAAAACCTTTCATTGAAAATGAAAATTCTTACTGGGCAGGGTGGCACACATCTATAAACCCAGTGGCTCAGGAGGCTGAGAAAGGAGGGTTGCAAGTTCAAAGCCAGCCTCAGCAATTTAGCTGAGGCCCTGTCTCAAAACATAAAAAGGGACTAAGTGTCAGGCACAGTGGCACACGCCTATAATCCCAGTGACTTAGGAGGCTGAGGCAGCAGGATCAAAAGTTCAAACTCAGCCTTAGCAACTTAGCAAGGCCACAAGCAACTCATCAAGACCCTATCTCTAGTAAAATATATAAAAGGGCTGGGGATGTGGCTCCCATATTCAATGGAAGCAGGAAATTTTTCAGTGATTTCATTTCAGGTAACTGAAATGCCATCAAATAATGCCTCATGATAATGTGGACCATTTCCCCACAAAGACATTAGTTACTAAACTGCATTCTCAATGCATAAGAGTGATAAAATATATTTCTATCAGTAGGAGCAGCTCATTAAAGCCTTTAAGAAACAATGACTTGAAGTCAAGCATGGTGGCACATGACTATAACCTCAGTGACTCAGAAGACATAGGCAGAAGAATAAGTTCAAGGCCAGCATGGGCAACTTTTTTTTTTGAGACCCTGTCTCAAAAAAGTAAAAAGAGATGTAATGTAACTCAGATAAAGGACCCTGGGTTCAATCCCTAGCACCATATTAAAAAAAAAAAAAAAAAAAAAAATCACTGACTTGGAGGGTCAAGTTACCTATATTTTAAAATGTAAATGATTAGCAGCACAGTTTAAAAAAAAAAAAAAAAAAATCACTGACTTGGAGGGTCAAGTTACCTATATTTTAAAATGTAAATGATTAGCCGGTACAGTGGTACATGCCTGCAATCCAAGGCAGCTCAGGAGGCTGAGGCAGGAGGATCACAAGTTCAAAGCCAGCCTCAGCAATGGCAAGGCACTAGGCAACTCAGTGAGATCCTGTCTCTCAATAAATACAAAATAGGGCTGGGGAGTGGCTCAGTGGTTGAATGCCCCTGAGTTCAATATCTGGTACCCCCACACACTTAAAAATAAATAAATAAATGAATAAATGAATAAATAATGATATTAATATACATAACAATGACTATAACATTCAATAATGTTATATTGATGAAATGATACATTAGTAATGATAACATATATAACAATGGTAACAATACCTTACTTTACAAAGTACTTTACAAAGTACTTTACAAAGTAAGGCATACATAGTAATTATAGTACAATACAAATATGACTTTACAATGATGTGAAACATTTCACAGTCTTCTTTATGTTCATACACTATTTACTGACAACTACTATATCCTACCACTGTATTAAATATTATAACATACTTATATCAAGTTTAAGTTCAGGAAACAATAAGACCTCTGTAAAAGGATATATATAAGCACAAGGAGAGGGCACAATTGAATAAGGACTTCAGAAATGCAAAGTAACAAAGATATCAGTGGAAGTGGAAGCAGTTGAGTCAGAGTCCGGTAGATAGTATAGTCTAATATAGACAGAAGTATACGGGGCACAGAAAGATGAGTAAATGATGAAACATATGCAAGAACACCTAAGAGATGATTTAAAAAAAAAAAAATCTTGAGAAATCAGATTGTGATAAGCCTTTATAACCAGACCAAAAAGAAACCACTTACATATTAGTGGTCTAGCATTCCCTCTGAATGTGGGAGAGAATAAGGAATTATAACAGAGAGGTTAAGAACATGCATTTTGGGGCTGGGGATGTGGCTCAAGTGGTAGTGCGCTCGCCTGGCATGCGTGCGGCCCGGGTTCGATCCTCAGCACCACATACAAACAAAGATGTTGTGTTCGCCGATAACTAAAATAAAATAAATATTTTAAAAAATCTCTCTCTCTCACTCTCACTCTCTCTTTAAAAAAAAAAAAAAGTTTAAAAAAAAAAAAGAACATGCATTTTTGTCTCTGGTTCTGCTTTGAGTAGTTCTGTGGCCTCGGGCAAATTATTTAAACATACTTTTCCTTTCTATAAAATCAGGAAGTAATATCTGTCTCATTAGAGTTTAATGAGGATTAAGTGAAATAATAATTCATAGTATGCTTTGCTGTCCCTCATGCTCTAAGAGTTTCATAAACAGTAGGTAGCTATTAACATTTCTTTTAAGGCCCCAAATAGCAATAAAGATATATATATATTTTAAAGAGGAAGCATTACTTAGACATTTAATGTAAATGCAAAAGATTATCTTTCTGTATAAAGTGAAATATTAGTAAAGGTCTTTGAAAATTACTATTATACCCTGAGAGGTACTAGTATATACATGGGATTAGAGCTGTGAAAGTTGTCAGAATTGAAAGGGGGTCAACTGTGTCAAACCCTGACAGAAAAATATGTACATAAATAAAGCTGGGAGGTTGAGAAGGGGATCTCTGCACACATTACTGACAAGAACTAACACAAGAGCCTCTGCCACAACCACAACCTTGCACAAAGGCCACTGTAACCTTACACAAAAAATTATATCATCAGGCCATCTGCCCAACTAAAGTCTGGTCAACCTTGGACTGACTCCACCCTTGTTACTGATCCTCATAGGTATGGATTGCTTCAAAACAACTTTGGTAATCCTCTTCCTTTTGCCTCTGGAAACTTCCCCTTGTCTCAAACTCTTAAATAAACTCACAGTTGACTATGGCCTATGGCAACTGTATTCTCATTGCAATGCTCTGCTATTTTCTAATAAACTCTATCTTTGGAGAATCCATCCTCATTGCTATTTAGAGCCTATAATTAACAGTTTTCTTTCTTTTTTTTTTTTTTAAGTCTTTTACAACTGTTGCTAAAGAGCAAATGTTTTAAATATTATCAAAGTTATTGTCACATATTAATAAATGCTTATTGTGTCTTCCTAATATCCTAAGGAGGTCTAACTCTAATTTATCAAAAATTCTTTGTGTAGTTTTAAAACAATTTCTATGTGCATAGATAAGAAGACATTGAGATTAATGGATTCTTTAAGGTCTATAACAGTGCCTCTGGCACTCAGAATTCTTTAATGCAGTACTCCTTGATCAAACTTCAAAGAAAGGGTATGTGTTTCAATAAAACAAATGAAATAAAACCGAACGCCAACTGTATGAAATACTCAGAACTGTTATTCTGAATTTCCCTTGTTTTTCTTAAGAATTGTAAAATTTGACTTTTGAAAATTTCCACTAAATCAATTACTAAAAAGACATGCTTGCCAGGCGTGATACTGCACACTTGTAATCCGGTGCCTCCAAAAGGCTGAGGCAGAAGGATCACAAATAAAAATGTGACTCAGTTGTAGCTGTGGATTCAATCCCCAGGAGCAAAAACAAAACAAAAAATAAAAACAACAAAAAACTTAATTTTTATTTACATTTTTACTTTGTTTTCTAAATCATTATTTTTTTGCTCTTTGTTTTCCTAAACTAGAAATATTAAATTCTAAAAAAAAATTTAAATATTAGTATTTTAATCAAACACACATCAGGAGAAATAAAAGGAGGATCTTTTTATCTGCATCTATGAAAAATAACCAACACATTTTAGATTCAACAATGTTTGATATAAGCCTCAAACCTTCAAGAAATGTATGAGGGTGAAAGAGAAATGAACTGGTGGTTGGAGATGACAACAAAGAAAAAAATAATTGATGGTATGATTTGATGATACAAGTTATAAAGTTAGGAATTGTCAGAGAAAAGAGAAATGATCTGGTTATGAAGATGAAGAACTACAGGATACCTACTACACCTCTAAGCCCAGTGGCAAAGGGTGTGAGAGACAAACAGCAATTATTTAAAAGGGCTGCTGGGGAAACAATGTCCCCAGGGAACATTCAGGTATATTAGAAAAAAAAGGTAAAGGCAACACTCAAGAAGAGAAAACATTAGAAAAGATTTTATCAATGATAGTTAAATACTAATATTATGGTGGGGAAGTTTTCAGAATTGAGGACAGAAGGGATGTAAAGAGTCATCTAGGGATAAGAATGTGAATGCTAAGAAATGACCTGACAGGACTGGGGATGTGGCTCAAGCGGTAGCGCGCCCGCCTGGCAAGCTTGCGGCCCGGGTTCGATCCTCAGCACCACATACAAAGATATTGTGTCCACCGAAAACTAAAATAATAAATATTTAAAAAAAAAAAAGAAAGAAAGAAATGACCTGACAATCTTCTGCTTCTTTTGAATAACTGCTACAAGAATTAAGCATGTCACCAAAGAATACATAAGATAACAACAGAAGAAGGCATAACACATTGTGAACTGGAGACTGTACAGCTTCAAACTCAGTGACTAGGGCCTATTTTTGTATATATTGCCCAAAGAAATTAAGAAAAAAAAGAGCACTGGATTAGTGCCTATATCTGGCTAGGATACAGAGGCAGGAAGAAAAAATAATGAGATTTAAAAAATGGAATAGAAATTAGCAAAGTATAATCTAATTTGTCAAATTAACTAGCACTCTGGCTCTAATGATTTTTAAAAATAGGTGCCACTAAATGTATAATCTAATTATTTTTTCCTCAAAGAGCAGACCAAACATTGCCAAATATAGGAGGATGCTATATTATATTAAATAGGAAAAAAAAAAGCATTTTAAATATAAAATAATAAAAACAGTTAGGTCAAACTAAAATAAATTGTATTAAACACAAAAATAAACCCAAACCTCTTATCCAGCGCTCTGGCTTTGAAGACAGAATAAAATTAAATTGGACCACTTAAACTATATACCCATATTGATTCAATAGGAAAAATTAAATTAAAAAATCAAACATTAAAAAGATTATCAGAGTCAACAGTACAAAAGTTTTGAACTAACAGTCTAAAATGCAAGTTTTTCAAAACTTATTAAATAATAAGATGGGATGAATAATGTGTTTTATAGTTTTATACTAGATGTATATAATCCTTAACTAGATATCTACTAAATTTTTTAGACCAGAAAAATGATGTCATAACTGCATTTAAAAAGTTTATTTTGTGGCCTGGGGATGTGGCTCAAGTGGTAGTATGCTCGCCTAGTGTGAGTGAGGCACTGGGTTCGATTCTCAGCACCACATAAATGTGAAATAAAGATACTGTATCCACCTAAAAACTAAAGAAATAAATATTTTTTTTTAAAAAGTTTATTTTTTTAAATAATATAACCTTTAAAGATTATTAAAGAAAAATGAAAAGAAAATCAAAACTGTTTTTCAAAAAAGCCAAAAGAAGATAAATTAAACAAAGAAAATCAGACAATCCCCTTCTCTTTGGATATTTGTAAGAAATAGGTACATTTCTAACAGAAAATTTAAAAATATTAGATTTTGTCATACATACTTGTGTATGTTCATATGGGATATCCACAGAAGGATGGTAGCATACTATTGTCCTGCCATCAGATGTCAAAGCAAGCTCTACTTTGCTAAAAAAGAACATTTTAGAAAATAGAGTATACTATTATTTAGGACAGAATCATTATTTTTACAGCAAAAACTAATTAATCACAAATTGCTAAAGAGAAGACACTACATCACCAGATTAGCAAACCTGGTAACCTTAACATAGGCGACAACTCAAGACTATCTCACAGAATATGTCAGCTTACTACCACAACAAAATGGCTAGGACCTAAACTGTGAGTATATTTTATCTAGCAGAGAATAACACACCATATTATTTCATCATGACTTTTAAGATTACATACCATGACAGTAATGCAATGAACATTTCAACTACCAATGATTTTTGATGAACGATGGAATCTTATATAATGCAAAAACTTTATATGACTCAACCAAAATTTTTAGGTTCAAAAAATGTTACCTAGTCTTATTTACAACTACTTAACATAGTGCAATTAAAATGCATCAAAAGAGAAGCAGATATGCTTTTACTAAAATTTGCAATTAAAAAAAAACACATGGTTTAAGAAAATATGTTGCAGTTTCTGCACAACAGACTTCTGTGGAGAACAAAGACAATGTCATGTTACTCTTAATTCTTAGCACGGTGAGTGGAATTAAATAAAAGGTATTGAATTAAAAATTTGTAATTTGGGATTATTCAATGTCAAACAAAAGATAAATAATGACTTAAGCTAATAGATATGAACCCAAAGAGAAAACTATAAAAACTAATTAACTTCTCCAAAAAGCTAAAGCAGGCTTCAGGAAGATAGCATTTCTAACAACATGTCTGTCTTATAACAAATTAAATATTCACTGAAACACAATGATGATGATTTCATTTAAAACATTTATAATCTCAGATACTGAGTAAATAAGAGAATAGAAATAACTTTTTAAAACAAAATTAAAGAAAGAATAATCAAAAAAGCAAGCAGAAAATCAAATGAAATCATTTCAGATACAGCTAAGACTGTTATTTTTAATTGAATTTTAATACATACCAATTATAGTCATCTGGAAGAGAAGAAAATGTGGATTTATGACAAACACCAGATAAAGCACTGTCTGCAAAAACCCAAACAGTAAAACAGATTTAGTTAATTGGGGCATATGTTCTCACATAAATTTAAAGCTAATTTTACTCCTTTAACCAATTTACTATTTACTGTGAAAAAGGTTTGTAGAAAGAGCCAGGACTTAGTCCCTATCCTTAAAAGGGTACAGTCTGCTGGTAAGAAAGACAAGAAACAATTGCAACATAAAGGTTAAGTGTTGTTAGCATGGGTAAGCAGTGGGAGAGAAATGGCACAGGAACAGGCTAGCAAATGCAAATGTGCAGGTTTAAGAAAGCCTTCCCAGTAGAAATGATGTCTAAGGTGCTCTGAAGGATAAAGGAATGAGGAGTTGATAAGGGGTAAGTAGTGCTCCTTCTAGAGCAAGTAACAAGAACAAAGATCAAAGATGATAAAGGAAAATAAAGTATTTGGGAATTCTAATCTTTCCAATAAAGAATGTGAAGTATTTAGAAATCCCAAGGTGCATAGTTTATAAAAGGGGAGCAGTGTTTTGATTAAGAAAATTAATTTTGTACAACTTTAAGCATATTTTCCTTTTTTACAATACTTAGAAATTCAAGAGCTTCAATTACTTTAAAAATTTGCAGAAAGTCCTTTTTATGTTCAAAGAAAGGATATCTTTAAACACACACACACACACACACACAAAATTAGAGGTAGCTCAATATAGGTTTTTTGTTTTTTTTTTTTTTGTACCAGGGATTAAGCTTAATTACTGAGTCTCATTATCAATCTGTTTTAACTTTTGAGAGAGGGCCTTACTATGTTACTGAGACTGGCTTTGAATTTGCAACCCTCCTGCCTCAGCCTCCTGAGCTGCTGGGATTACAGGCGTGCACCACTGTGCCTGGCAAGCTCAGTATAATTAAAAGCAAATTCTGAATGTGTCTTGGTTTTAGCCAAGAATCAATCTCTCAACAGAGCATCTTGCTCCAGTTACATGGGACTATGACTTACCTCCATTCCTCTCCATGTCCCCAGTATACAACACCATCCACACTTTGCTCAACAATCACTCAACTTCAAAGTTGTATATTCATCCATGAAATCCTTTTTACTCTCCCTACCTGCTAACCTCTATCATAGGGGAGTCTCTTTTACATGACCCTAAATCAATGCTTCATATGACATTGCTATACCTTTTTTTTAACCCCTTTTCCACCCATATTAATTATTATAAGGACTAAATGGATTAATATGTTTTTTAAAACTATAAAATTCTACATTTCCATGTTGGCTATATATTTTGGAAAGTCTTAAATGCTCTTCTGGAATATGCGGAGGCCCTTTTATTTTTTTTAGTCATTATACTTTCTCTCCCAAATCATGGGTTTTGCTTTGCCTCCAATCTTAATGTCCTTCCTTTCCATATAAAACAACAGTATCAGTAATAATACTTTACCTTTGATAATAATATTAATGATAATAGCTGCATAAATGATAATAGATTCATAAAAGAAGGTAGATTTTCTTGAGGAACCTAAATTAACTCTTTAAAATTATCTGACAATAATTCCAATCCATTCATATAAATTAAACAATCACTTATTTATCCTCTATTATAATATATGAGGAACTAGGGACATCAAAAAAGACACAATACATATGCAGGGGGAAATGTAGTAAAAAGACACATAATAATTTTTAGTTATCCAGGGATGGAGTAACCGTTTCTCAGGTAACCTGCATAAAGACTAACTGCTGTTTTAAGGCACACGGGGTGTATAAAAGCTGATCAGGTCTAACTCCTCATCCACTTTAGGTCCAGGTTCCTGTAAAGGTAAATGGGAGGCTAAACAGCAGGAGCCCTTCTCCCAATTATCAACAATGAAAATGCCCTTAGAAATTCAAAAGATGACTGCAATTTTTGTTCTGACTCTTGTTTTAGTTTATAGCTAGTCTTCAGCAATCTCCTTCTGTATTTAATTAATTATAAGTTGATTATATTTTCAATGATATGATAATTATAATGCTCTGAGCCTTTATAAAGAGGGGAAGTGGAAGAACGGTGTGCAGGGACAAAGGTTTCCTGGTTTCCTATAAAAGGATTTAGTAGAATGTGGTAACACATGTCTGTAATCTCAGTAACTCCAGAGGTTGAGGAAGGAGGATTGCAAGTTTGAACCCAGCCTCAAGAACCTTTAACTAAACTCTCAGCAACTAAGTAAAATGCTGTCTCAAAAAAAAAAAAAATAGGACATATAGCTCAGTGGAAAAGTGCCCCAAGTGCAATCACCAGTACCAAAAATATAAAAATAAAAAATAAAAGTAGAATTTAGTAAACTTGTGAACATGATTTAAAAAAAAAAAAAAGTTTAGTGGGCAAACGATTTTTTCCTTGCCTCAAAAGCCCCCAAATTACCTCTTCATTGCTTTTTTGCCCTAGTCTTCAAATAGCTCTCTTCCTCTAACTCAATAAATAAACTTTCAATTACAAAGAGTAGTAAATAGGAAATATGAAGGAGAGATTAAAGTCAAGCAGAGATGTAAAGAAAAGTTGGCTAACATAGCTAAACATTAAAAAGCATACCTATTGTAGCTTTTTAACCATATGTACTTTAGAAATAGGTAAACAGAATTAATACAGGAAAAGGAAGCTGGGCATGGTGGTGCATGCCTGTAATCCCAGAGGCTCAGGAGACTAAGGCAAGAAGACTGAAAGTTTGAGGCCAGCACCTTAGTGAGACTCTGTCTCAAAAGGAGGGAATGGAGGGAAGTAGGTAAATTGTACTGTGGGACAGAGAAAAATGAAAGCAAAAGTTGGGCATGGTGGCACACATCTGTAATCCTAGCTAATTGGGAGGCTGAGGAATGAGGATCATAAATTCAGAGCCAGCCAGCCTTAACAATTTAGTGACACTCTTTTCAAAATAGAAAACAACAAGAGCTGGGGATATACTTCAGTGTTGAAGTACCTCTAAATTCAATTTCCAGGAAAAAAAAAAAAATCAGGAAAGCAAAAAACAGTTGTGGTTGGTTGAGAAATAAGATTATTGTATTTACTTATATGGGTCCATGCTCTGACTATCAAATACATATCAATAGGCTTTCAAGATAATTAAAATTAAACAATTCTTTAGAAAACAAAAGTAGAAATTACAGTTTGTTTTTTGAAATGGCTATGTCTATAGGAAGAAGTCAAGGAGAATACACAAAAATATTAACAATGATTATCGTTGTTAGATTAGACTGTGAGCTGAGTGCGGTGGTACATGCCTATAATCCCAGCGGTTTAGGAGGCTGAGGCAGGAGGATTTTGAGTTCAAAGCCAGCCTCAGAAACAGTGAGGCACTAAGCAACTCAATGAAACCCCGTCTCTAAATAAAATACAAAAAAGGGCTGGGCGTGAAGCTCAGTAGTTGAGTGCCCCTGAGTTCATTCTGGGCAGCAGCCCCCCCACACCCACCCCCCAAAAAAAGATTAGACTTATTTTGCAATTTTAAAAAAGTAACAGGTGTAAATATACAAAGTATAAATGATCTAAACGAGAGAAAGTTACCCTTTTAGTCCATCACCTAAAACCACTTGTGGTCTACACAAATAATCATATTGGACTTGCCATTTATGCATATGCACACATTCCTGTGCACACAAATGTTATCTTTTTAAAACACAGAGGGATGGGGTTGTGGCTCAGTGGTAACACTTGCCTGGCATGTGTGAGGCACTGGCTTCGATTCTCAGCACCACATATAAATAAATTTTAATAAGTCTATCAACAACTAAAAAAAATATTAAAAAAAAAAAACCCACAGAATCACATGATAGACACTGTTCTGACATCTTTTCCTCTCTCTTCTATTTGGAGAACTTTTCATGTTGGAAACAGTGGCATGACATTTATAGTTAAGATGTAGCAATAGTTATCCACCCCCTTTTGATTGACATTTAGGTTTTCATCGCTTTTTCTTTATTGCAAACATTCCTGCAAATAGGCATACATAAGTGTTAAATATTCTATATTTGAAAAAGTTTAAAACTCTTTTTAAACATTAAAAATTTAATAACTCACTTTGAACTGGAAATAAATGCTTCCAGAGAATTCTCTTTGATATCACCCATTTGAATGCTATCGATGCCATGGTGTTTTAAGATGATCAGACGATATGATGAAAGATGTTCTGAAGAACAACCACCTTTCAAATCTACTTCTAGGCACATCAATTTTTATTCCTGCTTGAGATAAAGAAAAATCAATGCTACCTATCATAAACTACAAGAACAAGACAGGAAGCATTCCCTAACAGGACAGTCATTTGAAGTAAGGATTTCCAACAACTTTGCATTTCCACATAATTTAATAGGACATACAACAATATCTGAATCTAAGATGAGAAATCCCATTTATATATAATAACCCCATTATTATTTTTCTTAAATGCAAACATCTCAGCACTCAGTGCAGCTTTTTCCACTTACTGAATACTCAGAAAATGTGTAATTGCTTTTAGAATCTGTCACTTACAATGGTACACTGAGCATCCCATCTATAATTAGTAGCATGCCTGTACCACCTCCTAGTACCACACACAAGACCTTATTACATCACGAAGAGTAATATTCTGTTTCTGATTCAACTAAATATTAAACAAGAAGGCCTATCCTTGGCCTATCACATACTTAGAGAAACACAAATGTCATCATCATAAGGTTCCAAGGTGTTTTCACCACCATTTCAATTTACTCTTGTATTAACCATGTGTGGTTTCCTTATTTTGAGCCTTGAAGAAACACAAAATTTGAATGACTTACTTCCAAGAATTTTAGAGTTGATCAGTTACAAACTGGGAAACTTTGGGCAAATCATTAACTAAATGACCCTCCATTTTTTTCACTGGTAAAGTGGGGGAAACAAGCACAATGTTCATGAGCTGCTGTAAATAAATAACAAAACTATTATACCCTTTTGTTTAATTGAACTCGGTGACTATTCGTGCCCTTCTCCCAGTGGAGAACGATGAAAGGGAATTAAGACACAGATCCTCTTTGCAGGACTAAAATATACAGGCGGATTCCTGGCCCTGTTAGTACTTAAGTACGGCTAACTCTGAGTTCATAAGAGTATTATTTACAGTTTACAACCTACTTTCGTATGCAATTATGTGTTCTGACTTTCATAAATCTGTAAAGTAGGCATCTTCGTTCTACATATTAAGAACAAAGTTTGGGGACCTCAAACGATTAATTCGCTCCCCTATTCTCACCGTTCAGTAGATAGCATGGGTGGAACGCAAACCCACGTCTTGTGACAAGACCAAGAACATAGGACTTTAGGAGCCTTTAGGTTCCCTCTACCCGAGGCCAGCATACCCAGTGGAGGGTCAAACTATTCAGCCCAAGGAGCAAATTTCACAGAGCAAGTCCCTTGGCATAGAATTCCACCCAAAGCAAAAGCTACTGAGAGCTTCAGGGGGGCTGGGGTTCGTGGAACAGACTCCCAACAGCATAGAGAATAACACTCAGGGAGCGATCCGAAGGACTTCGACAAGGAGGAGTCCGAGGACCCGCAAGGTCACTCAGCTCCCGCCGAGTGTCGGTCAGAGCACTAGAGGGGCGCTACAGGAAGCACGCGACCAGGTGCCGTCCCTTTTACAGGATGGACATCTGGAGATGCCGGCAGCTTCGCCCTGCAGGCTACGACAAGCGGAAGGCCTCAACACCCGCCGATAAGCCTTCTGGGCCTGCCCAAATTCGAGGGACTCCTCCACCTGAGGAGGAGAGGGCAGCAGTTACCTCGCAGGTTACTCACCAGGAGATCGCCATGTTGCCTCAATCCGGGTACTGTGCGACCCCGCCCCCGCGCCCTCCCGGCCCGCGGAGCACTCTGGGAGCGGTAGTCTCCTCGGGAAAGTGGCCCTAGCGCAGAGGGCAGGCTGGGAACCTGCCGCAGTCTCCCGCCTTTGGCTGCAGCCGCCTGGGCTCATCATTGCCAAAGGTGCTCAGAAGAACTAAATCATTGCCCCAGCACACATCCGTAGACAGTAACGAGTACAGTTTTATTAACTATGTTCATATTCAGAGCACCGCTAGATTATTCCTTGGTAGAAGTAAACTTTTATCTTGTGTAAGCCACTATTTTTCTGATGGTCTTTTACTAACAGTCCAATACTAACTGAAATAACAGAATCAACATATTTCAAATCACAAATGTTTCAAAAAAAAAAAAAAACATAAAAAGAATTAGTACGGGGCTATGTTGTAGCTCAGTGGTGGAGCACTTGCCTTGCATGAAGGAGGCCCTTGAGTTCGATCCTCAGCACCACATATAATTAAAATGAAGATCCATCGACAACAACAACAAAAAAATATTGAGAGAGAAAGAGAGAATATGAATTAGTACTGTGTGCACCTGTAATTCCAGAGACTCGCGAGGTTGAGGCAGGCAATTTAATAACACCATGTCTCAAAATTTAAAAAATAAATAAGTAAATAAACTGAGCTCAGTGGAGCATCTTTGGGTTCAATCCCCAGTACCAAATAAAAATAAAAAAATAAAAAGATTACCACTGGTAAGAGCTGAGGCTGTGGCTCAGTGGTAGAGTAATTGCCTAGCCTGTGTGAGGCACTGGGTTAGATTCTCAGCATCACATATAAACAAATAAATAAATAAAGGTTCAACAATAACTAATAAAAAATTTTAAAAAGATTACTACTGGTGAAAATGTAAGTTCTTCCACATTATTAACTACAATTCAGATCACAATTTATAATTTACTTTCATTTCAAAAGCTGTATTAGGAACACTCCAAATGGGACTTACATTTATATCTTCTCTACCCTTAAGCTAAAACCTTACTATATATAGGACCATCTTACTTCTCATCTGAATAACTCCTATGAGCTCAGCTAATGTTAGGGAGGCAGTATAAGAGGTTATCAAATGAATTCTGAGGCTCCATCTGCCTAATTTGAATCTTGATTCCCCACTTCTTATCTATGTTGTTTTGGGCAATTTATTTATTTAATTTTTTTTCAGTTTTTTCTTTGTGAAAGGTGGATAATAATGATGTTCTCTATTCCATAGTATTGTTAAGTGAATCAAAAAACAGAAAGTACTCAAAATACTTAGCAAGATACTTGGCATGCAGTAAGCACTCCATGCTAGCTAAAATTGTACCTTTAGGTGCTTATAAAAATTTTAATAACAAACTTTTATGAACATCTACCCTAAGGAGATATCTTATTTCTAAGGCATTCAAATAAAATCTTTCCCTTTTGACTATCAGCAATAATATAACAAATGTAATTAAAAATAAAAAAAATATCTGGGTGCAGCAGCTCATGCCTATAATCCCAGCAGCTAGGAAGGCTGAGACAAGTTCAAGACCAACCTCAACAACTAAGCAAGGCTCTAAGCAACCTAGTGAGACCCTGTCTCAAAACAAAAAGGGCTAGGGATGTAGTTCAGTGGTAAAGCACCTCTGGATTCAATCCCCAGTACCAAGAAAAAGAAAAAAATAAGTTTAGTTTAAAATAAACAGTAACAATTTCTAACTTGAAGTTGGTGTGTCTTAGGGTCCCAGCAGAAAACAGACGACACACTCAAGATGGAATAATTCCAGGAGAGATTCTTCACAGAGATATGAGTGATATACATGGAATCACAAGTAGTAGTGGTTAACCTCCACTTAGTTATACCACCCAGGCCTGCAGAGAGAGAGGCACTAGTTGCCAGACTCCTTGAGAGAAGCAGTAATCTTCAGATGAATAACATAGCTGTCATGAGGTGACCTTATAGGAGTACTACAGAGACTGATTACCCTGATCTCTCTTTTCTTCCTCTCTCCTATGAATTAAGGCTCAATCCCACAAGACTGTCCCCCACTTCAGATACTAATCTGAGACTTAGATATAGATATACAGATATAAATATGGATATAGTGTATATTGGTGTTGTATTATCAAACCCAACTGGACAATAGTATTATTAGGAGTCTTTGATAGGTTTGATTTACTTCAATAAATCAAACACACACAAATAATATATATATATATATATATATATATATATATATATATATATATATATACATATACATATATACTATGTACATTCTGTATTTAAGTACTTCGTGCAGCCAGAAAGCCGAGAGAGGGGGGGAGGGGGCGGTGAAGGGGCAGATGACAAGAAATACCCTTCCAGGGCACACTCCCAGTGACCTATTTCCTCCAATTAGGCCCTACCTCCTATAATTTCCACCACCTCCCAATAATGTCATCAACTTGTGAAACCATCAATGAATTAATCCACTGAGGATGTTAGACCACTTATGATCTAATCAGTTCTCCAAATTCTCACATCTGGACAGTGTTGCGTTGGGGACTAAACCTTTAACACATGAGCCTTTGGGGGATATTCCAGATCCAAACCATAACAGTCATGATATTTAAATTTATATTTTAAATTTATAAGAATTATTTAGGTACTTGGAAGTATTTATCAGAAAGTTGAAGAACTTGAAAAATGAACACATTAAATTTACAAATACAATTTTAAATGGGTATATGTATTTAATTGACTCCCGTATTACTGTAGTTGCTAGTCTTGTAAATAGATTAATAAAATTTATTAATTGAACTTGAAAGCTTAAGACTAACTAGACTTCAATAGTTGAAGTTACTTGAATAAATAAAACCAATCTGTGAATGCTCTCCTTGGGCAGGGAAGCTGCCTCAAAGACACTGAAATACATCAACATATAGATGTTTTTGCCCTCATCTCTCAATGAGGGCAATGAGAGAGGAGTGGAAACCAGCATAGACAGGAGGCACTTGACTTGGCAGAATACAGCAAAGGTCAAGCCTGCAGATTGCACCAAGGCTTAGAAATTAACCAAGTGTTTAGGAAGGCAGGTGACAAGGGGGCTGAAGACTGATGGAATGTTTGAAAGTTGGTATAAGGTGCAACTGGACGCTGGACTTCTGTATCCATCAGCCCACCAGAATCAGAAATGGAAATCTAAACAAACCAAAGAGGATCTGGACTCAGGAACACCGTACCTAGAAGAGGGCAGGGGAGGAGTGGCCAACAATGGAGGTGAGTCCCCTGGTTCTCTCCCTCGTCCGGCTCCTGAATGCCAGATCTGTTTCTTACCCCCATGTCTTCCTTTTCTGTTTAAGTTAGCCTGAGTCAGTTTCTATATATGAAACCAAAAACCCTGACTAAAATAATATTTTGCGGTAATTTCATTGATATGTCTCTATCCCCTGCCCATAGGGATAGTTCCATGTTTGATTTTGCTCATCATTTTGCCTACAGAATCTGTTATAGTGTCTCTCACTTAGTGGGCACTCACTAAATGTTTGTTGAATAATTGACTGGATGAAGCCTTCTTCATATCTTATACATGGTCCTCATGTAATAACATACTATATATAAGAATATATATAGCCGGGCACAGTGGCGCACGCCTGTAATCCCAGTGCCTTGGGAGGCTGAGGCAGGAGAATCATGAGTTCAAAGCCAGCCTCAGCAAAAAGCAATTTTCACTAGTAATGCAATGAAACCCTGTCTCTAAATAAAATACAAAAAAGGGCTGGGGATGTGACTCAGTGGTCAAGTGCCCCTGAGTTCAATTTCCAGTACCAAAATAATAATAATAATAATATATAAGAATAGCTCAGTTTCAAAATTTGTCACATCAAATTGAATTAATTTGTCTAAATGTGTTTTCCCTATTAGAATATAAGATCAAAGACTAACAGAATTTGATTAGATATTCTATCTTGTTCATTAAAAAAAAAAAAAAAAGTTCCTAGGTAGGGTCTAGTATATCATAGGCAGAGAATTAATGAAGGTGGGAAGGAGGGAACATATGACAGACATTATGTTACCACCGAATACACAGTAAAAAAGATGGTGCTCCTTGCCTTGAAGGGGTGCACGGTGTGGTGAGGAAAATAGATAAACATTATTAGAAGTGGACATTTGTTAGCACATCATGTACACATCATGTGTTTTGAAGAGGATGAGAAGACTTCATGGAAGAAAATGAGAGACCAGCAGGCAACGGAGCTGGGAACTTCATGGCAAAAGGCAGTAAAATGTGAAAATCATGGCATTAGAGAAAATACAGGAACAACGTATCACAGTGAGGGGCTAAGGGATGCAGCTCTGGTAGAGCACTTCCATAGTGTGTATGAAGATCTGGTTCAATCCCCCAGCATCTCAAAAACAACAAAGCAACAGAAAGATTGTTCAGTCTGTGGTCTGGGATTGCCTTTAAAGAGTTGTGTTAGAAAGTCAACAGTAGGTTAAGAAAACTTGTCCAGCCAGGCGCGGTGGCGCAAGTCTATAATCCCAGCAGCTCTGGAGGCTGAGACAGGAAGATTGCGAATTCAAAGCCAGCAACTCAATGAGACCCTGTCTCTAAATAAAATACAAAATAGGGCTGGCGATCTGGCTCAGTGGTGGAGTCTCCCTGAATTCAATCCCCGGTATCAAAACAAACAACAACAACAACAACAACAAAACCCTTGTCCTTTGGAAACCAAAGTCAGAGTCAAGTGGTTTTATGATTAGAAAAGGATTATGTTTTCTAATTGGTGGACTGAAAAATGAACTGGGTCTGCTTAGATTCTTGCTGTCTCCTTCTCCCCCATCCCTCCTCAGGGCTGGGGACTGAGCTCAGGGTCTTATGAACACTAAGCTGGTTCTGTACAACTGAGCTACACCCCTAGCCCCTTCACTACTTATTTTTCTCCTTTTCCCCACTCCTTCTCCTCTCCCCTTTCTCTATGTCCTCCTCCTCCTCTACCCTTTTCACTCCCTCCTTCTCCTTTTCTTCCTTCTCCTTTATTCTGTCTTCTTCTTCTTGCCTGGTGCCCTCTCACATTTCCATTTGTTCTGCCCTGGGTTAAGGGGACTGTAGGTGTCTGGGTGTGCTAAGTGACTGGGTGGCTATGCCTGCATAGGTACTATTGTGGGGAATATTATCAAGCCAGACCACTCTAGATTTAGAGTTGTGTTCTCCAATCAGCTCTGTTAATAATGAAGGCGATATTTTGATCTTTGTCTATTGAATCCTGCATGTAATCTTTCAACTTGTTATAATTTCAGGAGGGAAAAGTGGGTATTACTTATTCCCCACCACCCCAAAATCCTACAATCTAGAATGCTGAACATTTGAGGGCCAACTTAAACCCCAAGATTCTGAAGTATCTAATGATTGAACCAAGAGAATTCGACTAAGCAGGAAGACAGATACTGGTCTAGTTTGGAAGAGTTTGGATAAACAGGAATAAGTAAAGTGTAAGTTAAGGTTGTTGATGGAACAGTTTTCTTTTTCTTGATGGAATCAGATAATAGGACATTGACTCCCAGGCTTTGGGGCCTTCAGTGCTTGTATGCTGGAGGCCTTGAACTCACCAGATCTTGGGTTGGGTCCCTTCACCTGTGTGTTTAACAGCCTCTGAAGTTGGAAATCACTCCAAAGTTTGAAAAACTCTGCTCTGGAGTATATCTGATCTTAAATGATTGTACTTGGAAGAAAACAACACGTTCAGAAACTTTTCTAACCATATTAGAACTAGGCAGACAGTTCCTGCACATACTGATGCAACTAAGAAGGATATGAGAAACAGATAGGCCTTGAGATAGACAGGCAATCGTGGGGGAAGAAGAAAGGTGATGGGAGGGCACTGAGAACAAACTTGGGCAGGTACACCAGGTGGCAGTTGGTGAGAGCACAGCCTGGGCTGGGCAGGCTGAGTATGCAGTCACAGGCAGAAGTCCAAAGACATGACATACCAACAGTTCTGGGAACCTGAAAGGGTGGTGCACAGAAGCAGGGAAAAGAGCCCTGCTTTTACCTGTTCTTGCCAGGCTTCTGGCCAAATATTTTGAGTCATCCTCTGGAACCCTGTTTCCATTGGGAACTGGCCCAGAGAAAGGAGACAAATGTGTATGTGGAACATCTCTCCATTTACCTTTGTAGGAACATGGTAGAGTCAGTGAGGTACTCTACAGAATCACCCCCGTGGTACAGCACTTAAAGGTTCTCCTTGGGGGAGGAAGCATTCAAAACCACTTTCTAAAGCATAAAGCACTAAACAAAGGTAAGACTTTATTACTTTGAATCTCCTGGTTCTTATCTTCCCCAGGTCCTTCTATCTTGAAAATAATGCTCCTTAGGGACAGCTGATGACCCCAACCATCCCTACTCAGGTTCTTACACATTGGCCTTGTGTTGGTTAACATTTCATAAGGTGCTTAACTACTTATGTTGGAGGCCTCAATATAAGGCAGCAGGCATTTTTTTTTCTTTTAAATCATTGTTCAGCCTTTTCTTCTTCCCCACCCACTGCCTGCCTGAGTCAGTATTCATGAACCCTCCTCTCACAGATACCTCTGTCTGCATCGCCTACGAAACAGTTTCCTACTCTGCAAGAAACAACGAGGGAACTTGTAAACAAATACTTCTGCCTGATGACTCTTGCTTGTGAACTGAAACAAGGCCTCTATTAAAGGTGACTTATCTATCATTTTCCAAACTGATCTACTGTTTTGTCTTTGCAAAGGATAAGACAGTTTATAGAAAAGCTTTGTTACCCTTCAGGAAGTCAAGCTGAAAAGGGTTGAACATAAACATCCTGTGTTTCTGTAAGTGCTGACTTATGGATCATGAAACTGTGTTAAGCACGGATTTATTTTTAGCCTGAATTTATGGACCAATTCCCTTGACAGATATTTTTTGAGAGCCCCCTCGTTCAGACCCTATGGTAGGGATACAGTGGGGACCAAGATGGAGAAGATCCCTGATGCTGAAGAGGTCAGTCATGAATGTCCTAACTTATTGACTGTAGAGTAAATAGTACTTAGGCATGTGCTATTGTGGGACTAAAGTGGAAAATGTGGAATATTTGGGGTGAGGGAGGAGTAAGAAGCAGGGGGCAGTAAAATAGTGTTCGTGGGAGTAAGTTATTTGCATAGAACAAAACTCCTCTAATTCCTCCAATGCAGCCTGCGTTGTAGCTTGCTCTTTTTCTTTTTTTGAGGTAGCCTACCAACGATTGAACTCAGGGGCACTCTACCACTGAGCCACATTCCCAGACCTATTTTGTATTTAATTTGAGAGAGGGTCTCACTGAATTTCTTGGCACCTTGCCATTGCTGAGACTGGCTTTGAACTTGCAATCCTCCTGTCTCAGCCTCCCTGGCCACTGGGATTACAAGCGTGGGCCACTGCTAGCTTGCTCCTTTTCTATATCATATTGCAAAGGCAACTGCAGTTTGAGATCCAGAAGGAAGAGAGACAGGAAAGAAATAAGCAAGAATGAAGCATGATAAAGAGCATATATATATATATGTTAATTAGCTAAGAATTCTACCTAGCACTTTTCAGTATAGCAGAGCTGTCTGGCCACTGTAATCGTTTATTCAATACCATGGACTATCACCTTTCGGCTGTTTTGAATATCTTATACCATTTTCACCAGTATTGAAAGAACTTTGAATACTTTTTTAGAGTAGACTGTTGGAATTAGTGAACTTAGTGAATTAATATTTTATGTTTTGAATAAGTAACATTCACATGGCTCAAAATTCAAAAGTTATGAATATTGATGCTATTTTTTTTTTTGGTGCCCCCCCCCCCCCGGTACTGGGGATTGAACCCAGTGGTGCTTTACTGCTGAGCCATACCCCCAGTCCTTTTCTAACTTGATCTTAGCCAAAAGGTGGAGAAGCAATCCCCCAGTCCTTTTCTAAAAAAAAATGTTTTTTATTTTGATACAGTGTCTCACTAAGTTGCCCAGGCTGGCAACTTGAGATCTTCCTGTCTCAGCCTCCAGAGTTGCTAGATTACAAGTGTGTGTGTGTGTGACTGAGGCTGACAGATTTTGACAAATTTTGGATGAGTACCCCCTCGGTGCCCAAGTAGTAAAGGCTTGGTCCCCAGCCATGATATTGGCAGGTGGTGGAAACTTAAAGAGGTCCATCTTAGTGGGATGTTTTCAATCAAGACGTGTCCCCTTCAAGGAGACATCAGGACATGAGCCCCTCCTCTTCCCTAATGGCATGAAAAGAGCAGTTTCCTCTACTGTGTGCTCCTGTCATGAGATAACTGACTCTCCACATGTCCCAAAGCAACAGGCCAACTGACCATGGACTGAAACTTTCATAACTGTGAACCAAAATAGAACTTTCCTCTTTTAAAGTTCATTATCTCAGGCGTTTGGCCTAGCAACAGAAAGCTTACTAACCTGGTAAAGTTCCCCTTTTTATCTCTGTTCTCCAGCTACCCAATACTTCTTCCCTGAAGGAATGGATTGAATTTGTTTTTAAGGTATACTTTTTTAATCCATATTGTATGGATATAGTAAATATGATTCTTTTTTTTTTTTTTTTTTTTTTTGATACCAGGGATTGAACTCAAAGTGTGCCTAACTACTGAGCTACATCCCCAGCCCTTTTTTTTTATTTTTTCTTTTGAGACAGAGTCTCGCTAAATTGCTTAGAGTCTCTCTAAGGCTGAGGCTGGCTTTGAACTCACAGTCCTCCTTGCCCTAGCCTCCCAAATGGGATTCTAGGCATGCACCATCACACCCTGCATAAATAAAATTGTTAAAAAAAAAATGCTTCTTAGGCTGAGAATTTATAGTGCTTACTTAGTAGTTGTGGATTTCAACCCTAGCACCAGGTGGCAGGGGAGGGGGATAACATCTGTATAGTCAAAAAACTAAATTTCATTATGTATGTTTAAGGCATATAACATGATGTTATAAAGGCATATAAATACCTTTAGATACATATATGTAGTAAAAAGAGTTACTATAGTGAAGTAAATGAACATATTCTTGATCACACTGGTTAATTCATGTTTTTATTTCACTTCTATGGCAAAGCAACTAAAATCTATTCATTTTAGTAGCATAAATTCCATATACAGCAAATTTATTACCTACAGTCCTCATGTTATACATTAGATCTCTAGATTTATTCACCCTACAAATTGGCTACTTAGTATCCTCTGACTTATCTCTCCTCCCCATCAATATTTTGCTCTCTATCTCTATATTGAATATAGTAATAAGGCTTCTAAACCAGCCTTCTTAATTGAGAATAAACCCCATCTCAGCCCTGTGGCAATCTATTCATCTAGAATATATTCTGTGGTACAGGATTAACATGAACTTGAGGTTTAGATTTCATTTTCCAGATGACTCTAGTGTGAACAGTTCTCAAAGGGGAAAAGAACAGCGAAAATAATTAGAAGAAATGTGACAAAAATATATATTTTAAAGTATTAACGTTTTAAGAGAATTTCATACCATCAAACGAATCTTTGCCAAAGTTATACTGTCAAGCTTTTAAAATTTGATTTCCTAAAGAAAATTATACCTGTTTCTACCAAATTACAATAATGTCACTTACTAGGGGCTAAGTATTGTTCCTAGTACTTTATATATTGTGTCATTTCAACTTCACAACTACATGAAGTTGTATGTTTTTTATAGGTGAAGAAAATTAAGGATGAAGAAATTAAGCAAAATTTAAGTTTTCAAACTCAGGCTGAGGCTCCAGAGTCCTCATTCTTAATCTATGTGATAGTCATTATCTGTTCTGATAGATGATAGGCAAAATAAAGCAATCAGTAACACTGTTTATACTTTTTGGGGGGTTCTTGCTTTCCAAAAATCTTTTATTTTCAAATGTTCAGATACTATTACTACAATGGCATGGCCCACACCTATAGTTTGTTTCTGAGGAGGCTGAGGCAGGAGGATCACAAGTTTGAGGCCAGCCTGAGAAATTTAGTGAGACCTTGTTTTAAAATAAACACTATAGGTGGGCATGGTGGCACATGCCTGGAATCCTAGCATTTCCAGAGGCTAAGGCACGAGGATTACAAGTTCAAAGCCAGCTTTAGTAATTTAGCAAGGCCCTAAGAAACTTAGCAAGATTCTGACTCAAAATAAAAAAAATTAAAAGGGCTGGGGACATTACTGAATGGTTAAGTACCTCTGTGTTCAATCCTGGTACCCAAAATAAATAACTAAACAAAGATAAAATAAGAATATAAATAAGCCAGACAGAGTAGCACAGGCCTATAATTCCAGTGGCTCAGGAGGCTGAGGCAGGAGGAGGAGCACGAGTTCAAAGCCAGCCTCAGCAACAGCAAGACTAAGCAACTCAGTGAGACCCTGTCTCTAAATAAAATGCAAAAAAAGGACTGGGGATGTGGCTCAGTGGTGACTGAGTGCTTTTGAGTTTAATCCCTGGTATCAAAAAAAAAAAAAAAAAAAAAGAGTATAAATAAATAAAAACTAAAAAGAGGTGGATGTAGCTTACTGTTAGAACACTTGCCTAGCATGTATGATGCACTGGGTTTGACCACAGTACCACTTACACACACAGAAATGCTGACATATATCAAAATAATAAATACAGATTTTCAGGTTTACATACTGACTGGAGAATTTACATCTCTGGAGGAAAGGCTCTGGAAATGCTTTTATTTTACTAGCACCCTAGGTGATGCAAAGGTAGATGACTATAAATATACTCAAATGTTGTACATGTGGCTGTTTGTGTTTTCTAAAGTTGTCTACAACTAAACCTTCCATCACACATATTCTGCTAGTTTCTAGAATCTTTTTTTAAAAAAAGTTTTTTTAGTTGCTGATGGACACAATACCTTTATTTTATTTATTTATTTTTATGTGGTGCTGAGGATTGAATTCAGAGCCTTACATGTGTTAGGTGAGACCTCTACCACTGAGCCACAACCTGGCCTCAGTTTCTAGAATCTTGCCACTCCCCTTTCAAGCAATCCGTGTTCTCTACCGGTGAAACCAGGTGGCTTTTGTTTGTTGCTGGTTGACCACTAGATTGTGGCGATTGTGATGTGGTGTAACTTCACAATTAGGTCAAAAGTGGCACTTCAGCTTCTACTTTTGTTATACCACTCACTCTTGAACCCAGCCATCTTGCAGTGGGGAAGTCATGACACACCAGGGAGAGGCCCTCATGGAAATGGAATAACAGCCAGCAAGGACTCGCCAGACCTGTGAGGCATCATGGAAGTGGATCTTCTGGCCCCTGTCAACTGTCCAGGCTGACACATTGTATTAGTCAGCCATTTTGTAGCTGGAACCAAAATACCTGACAAGAATAACCCAGAGAAGGAAAGATTTATTTTGACTCTTGGCTTCAGAGGTCTTAAGTCCACGGTCAGCCTACTCCATTGTTCTGGGCCCCAAGTGAGAGAAAGGAAAGTTGCTTGGCTCCTGTCAGCTGGGAAGGAGGGAGAGTGAGGACAGGGACACAGAGGGAAAGAGATTGGGAAAAGATGACTCTTCCAGGGAACACCCCCAGTGACCCTCTTCCTTCAGCCACACACCTGCCTGCAGTTAAACCCAGTAGTTCATGCAAATTATTAATCCATAAAAGTGGATCATCCCCTGATGAAGTTACAGCCCTCATGATCTAATCATTTCCTAAAAGTCCTACCTTTGAAACTTATTGCTTTGGGAGCCATGCTTTCAATTCAGGAGTTTAGGGGGACATTCCAGATTTGAACCATAGAATGCAGCATGGAGCAGAAATGTGTCTTCCTTTCCAAGCCCAGCCCAAATTGAAGATTTGCATACTTTTTTTTTTTTTTTTTTGGTACCAGGGATTGAACTCAGGGGCACTTGACCCCTGAGCCACATCCCCAGCCCTATTTTGAATTTTATTTATAGACGGGGTCTCACTGAGTTGCTTAGCATCTCACAGTTGCTGAGGCTGGCCTTGAACTCTCTTGTCTCAGCCTCCCCCCATCTCTCCCCCTCCCCCTTGCAGCAAGGATTACAGTCTTGCGCCCAGCCACCTCACCGGTTTTTTTTGCGTGTGTGTGTGTGTGTGTGTGTGTGTGTGTGTGTTGTGTATGTGTATTTTATTTAGAGATAGGATCTCACTAGTTGCTCAGGGCCTGGTTAAGTTGCTGAGGCTGGCTTTGAACTCATCATAAACCTTCCAAGCCCCTGGGATTACAGGGGTTTGCAACTGTGCTCAGCTAGATTTGCGTACTTCTAATAGCTGCTCTGCCTTTTTTTTTTTTTTTCCCCAAAAGGGTGAATTATCCCAGGCCCTTTCTAAAATATTCTGAAATCATCTTTGTCCAGTGTCATTAACCTTCTCAGATTCTTCTATCACAGAACAACCCATTTCAGACTTCTGGTTATTTGAAGTTCTCATTTTCAAGTTCTCATTACCTCTGAGCCCTAGTTTTTCATTTTAAAGGTAAAGGAAATAATAAAGCCTTCCTTGTATGCTTTATGATCAAATGAGATAATCCATGTAATCATTTATTACTGTGCCGAGCTTGAAATGTTTCTCATTATTTTTACTAGATTTCCTGCACTCATATATCTCTAGTTTATTTAAAGCCTTCTTTTTTTCTTTCTCACAGCACAACGCTATTTCATAGGCTATTTTCTATGGCTGGTATGCTCTCACTGCCGGATCTGGTAGGTGCTTATTCTTCATTCAAGCCTCTACTTCTTTAAGGTGCCTTCTCCGAGTTCTAATGCAGTTAATGCCTCTGTGCTCAAATAGTATCTTGGAGGAACCTCTATTATAGCCCTTAACACACTGGATTGTAATTAATTACTTGTCTCTCTCTTACATTGGAAGGCATGTCCAGCCTTTTCTTTTTTGTATTCTCATCCTCTAACACCATGCCTGGCATATCTTCGTTCATTCATTCACCATCTATTTTCTGTGTTACTGTGCTAGGAGACTCTCTGGTTAAGTAGTAGTTAGTACCCATGTCTTTGAAGACCTGCCTAGGAACAAAACAGCTTCACTTTCTTCTGCTATAACATCGTAAAAAGTTATCTTTCTAAACCTCATTTTAAAATGGAGGCAGTACCTTCTTAAGATTGCTATAAAGATGAAGTAAAATGCTTGCAAACAGTAAAATGCCTAGCAAGTGACAATGCCTAACAGTAAAATGCTGTCTTTCCCCAGTTCCTGTTTCGGGCACCCTCATTGTAATCCTCCTTTTGGGTAGAGTGGGTAATCCCTTGCGTTCTTTAATTCTCTCTTTGGTCCTTCAAGTTAGCAACTCTGCATCTCGACTGCTAGGTCCAAGCGTTCAGAAGCCATTCATCTTCCGGAGTCTAACTCGCTCTAAACCCTTTCTCCTTTAGCCTACCCAGGGGCCGAGTTTATTTAAACATCAAGACTCCACCGCCAAGATCTGGACAACCAGCGAGACCCATGCTTAGAAGCTTTTTTTATGTGTGTCCCCGCAGCCACAGCCGGGCGGTGGCAATGCAGGCAAGCTGAATGAACCTTGGAAGGAATGAATGGGCTACGTCGGAGGCCGGGCCTCTGTTACGTCGTCTACCGGCGCGGGCGGGGCCGGCATAAAGGGCCTGCGGGCTCTAGCCGCCTAGTCCCACCGTCACGCCGCAGGCTCGGCTGCGGGCGCCCGAGCTCCGCGCCGCTCCGCGCCGCCTCCCCCAAGTCCCTGCCCCATCGCGGCGCGTCACTTCCGCCACCCCCAGCTGGGGTTGGGGCGGGGAACGCGGGGGAGGGGGCCAGGTCGGAGGGAAACCCGCCCGAGCCCACACCCGAGCAGGGACTACATTTCCCGAGGGGCCTCGGCAGCGGCGGCGGCGGGCGCGGCAACGTCCCCCGGAAGTGGAGCCCGGGACTTCCACTCGTGCGTGAGGCGAGCGGAGCCGGAGACGAAACCAGAGGCCGAACTCGGGATCTGACAAGATGGCCGGGCTGCCCCGCAGAATCATCAAGGTAACCGCCAGGCCGGTCTCCGGCTTCTTACTCTGCTTGGGTCCGTCGGAGTGGTGTGTCGAGTGGCCCTAGGCTTTTTCCGGTCCGCGGCCCTCGCCGAGAGGCCGGAGGCAACACAGAGAGGGTCTGGCGGCCGCGGCGAGGGAAGTCGGGCGCTGGGGAGGGGGCGCTGGGGAGACTTCCGGCCGCGGCGGGGCAGCCGGGCGGCGGGCACCGGGGCTTCCAAGTGGCCGCCCCGCGGGCGGGGAGGCCTGGTCCGCGCCCGGGAGGAGGGTGGGGCTACAGGGCTGCTGTGCTGCGGGGCTCTGGTCTTGGGCGCGGGCAGGCGCGGGCCTCCGCGGTCTCTCAGACCACCCTGGGGCGGCGGCCGCGGGCGCGCGGGAATCGCGGCTTGGCCCGGACTCTGCGCGGGGCTTGTGGCCCACCACGGCCGCTCAGCCCCGGAGTCCCTTTTCTGCCGGGCTAGGAGCGCGGGGGTGCGGCAGCCCTGGGTGCAGAATGAATGAACCGGGAGGGTGAGGCCGGGCGGGGCCCTGCGTCCCGGGAGACGGCCCCCGGAGGGCCTCGCGTTCTGCCGCGGTCGGCACATGCTCGATTCTGGCTGGCGGGGTCCGGGACGGGGACGCTCCGCGCAGAGTTGCCCCGGCTTCCGCGGTCTTCTCTTCTAAATACATTTCCGCTCGTTATCTCCATGAAGTGATTTTACTCTGGTTGGCAAACTCCGGTGTGAGCTATTTCTGTTACGAGGAAATAGTTTAACACAAGGTTGCGGGAGGGCCGCAGTTGAGGGAGAGTTTATGAAATCTTTTGCCTCTCGGTTTTGTGCGCTTTATTTGTTTAAACCGTCTTTTCCCTGTTTATGAATCCTATAGTTTGACTAGTACATATGAAACCATGAAAGATTTTGATTGATGTCTTGGTTTTGTAAATTCTTTACGTAACATCAGTGAGTTCTCAGACCAGATAAATTTCTTGCATTCCACGAAAACCAAAATTTGTATTTTTTTCATAAAAAATTAGTTGAACATCTACATGGCTCACTATGCCAGCAAATGACTAAATTTGCAGCTTGATTTTGCTCGATATGAACTGGTGAACATATTTAATCATGTTCTTTTTGTCCAAAGTTTTTGGGGAAGAGATGCATACTAGGCAGAAGACCTCTTAGGCGTCGAAGGATGTATTGGGTAGTGTTTCATGCAATCACGATTCAATATGTTAGACATGGAGGGTTGTGTGTCATTGACCAGAAGGTGCTTGATTTAGAAAATTTAGACCTTTTATGCCGTGCACGGTGGCACAACACCCGGAATCCCAGCGACTCTGGAGGCTGAAGCTGAGGCAGAAGTTCTCAAGTTTGAGACCAGCAAGGACAACGGCCCTGTCTCAAAAAAAAAAAAAAAAAAAAAAAAAAGAAAAGAAAAGAAAACCCAAAACACTTCTGTAAGGTAGAAATTCTTAGAAATGAGGGAAGAACAGATTGTCAGTGAGCACTGGAGTCTAATAATCTGAATCTTCATGGTTGTATTATGGATTTGTCTTAGACTCTGTCCAAGGAGGTTTAATTATCATATACCTTGGAAGGTTCTTACAGTATGGTTTTGGTTATGATGCAGTTACATATCCACCAACGATCATGCTTATGGAGGCCCAGTTGAAAAGTGAGAACTGTGCACCAAATATCTTTTTATTTATTGTTACTTAGGTTAAGGTCTAAGTATCTATCAGAAATTGACATTAAAGGCAGTTCTCTAAAATACATAGTGAACTAAACATTTACCTGCATTTTTCCCATTTTTGCTTGATTTTGAAGAGGTGAATCAGTCATACAAAAGCCTTGGATGGAAAAATAAATTTTGTGTAAACTTGTTTATAAATTTGCAGAAATGGTTGAAAGCAATAAGTTGGAGTTCTCATAATTAAATTAATTTGTCATGGGCTGGAGGATATAACTTGCCTCACATGCCCAAGGCCCTGGCTTCAGTCCCCAGCACCACAAAGGAAAAAAAAAATAATTTGGCATTCATTAAATTTATGCTAAGCATCTATATTTTACTGTTTAAAATGATAACTTATACTGTAATATAACCTTAATTTTACAATATCTTACTGATAACATCTCTAATGAATTTGCCTTGATTTTTGTCATGTAAAGGTTAAAATTAGTGGGCTGGGATTGTAGCTCAGTGGTAGAGTACTTGCTTTGCATGTGGAAGGTACTGGGTTCGATCCTTAGCACCACATAAAAATAAAGATATTATGTCCATCTACAATTAAAAACATTTTAAGAAAAAAGGTCAAAATTAGTGGCCTCAGTTTAATATATTTACAGCTATAAAGGAGAGTTTTAGATGATAATTTTTTAGTGTGCATGCGTGTATTTATGTAGGTTGTTCTATAATCATTGAAAATACTTTCCTTTTTTTTCCTTTTTGGCAGTGCTGGGGATTGAACACAGGGGTACTTTACCACCAAAGCAGACCCCCAGCTCTTTTTATTTTTTATTTTGTGAGAGGGTATAAGTTACCAGGACTGACTGGCTACTGACTTCTGATCTAGGGTATTACAGATGTGTGCACCACTGTGCCCAGCTTTACTGGACTGTTAATTTATTTCTTGGTGACCTTTTGACTTTTATTTTTCTTTTTTAAATTTTTTAAATTTTTAATTTTTTTGTATCAGGGATCATTGTCCTTTTTAAATTTTGAGATAGGGTCTCTCTTGCTTAAGACTTGATAAATTGCTCAGAGTGGCTTTGAACTTGTGATCCTCCTGCCTCAGCCTCCTGAGCAGCTGGGATTTCATGACCTTTTGACTTTCAAATGATGAAATGTAGTGTTGATTATTCTTATCTGATGGAAATAGTAAAATGAGATAGCTTGATTTGGACAACTAGGATTAACTTGATGCTCTTTCATAATGGTCATTATTTCCTTTTGCACATTCCTTCAGCCATTTGATCCTTGAAGAAATTTTATGATCTAGACAGTATGTTTTACATTCTAGTAACTGATTCAAATGACTTTCCTAAGGTCTTAAAACTGGCAAGAGGCAGAACTTGGATCTTGACCAGTGTGACCTTCCCCTGTCTCTTGTTATTGGGAAATGACTTAAGGTATGTACAAGTACCTTGCTAACTGTAAATAATTATAAAAATATGACTTTTTTTGAATGACTGTTCACCCAGTTGCTGTCTCACTTGGATTTCCATATCCAATCCAGTAGAAAATTCTATAGGAGCTGCATTTGTAATATATTCTAAGTCAGACACACAGCCTCATCTCCCAAGCCCCTGTTCAGTTCCATCATTTTTTGCCTGACTTGCTGTGTTAGCCTAATTCTAAGTGGCAGCTAGTGTTACCTTTTTAAAATACAGATCATGTTACTCTACAGAAGTTCTCTGTCACACTTAAAAGATCTTGACACCTCCCCTCCCCCAGATGCAAGGCTCTACAAGTACCTGAGATCTGCCTATCTTTTAGTGCATCTCCTGGACTTCTGTTCTCTGTAGTCACACTGTTGCTTTGCTGTACCCTGAACAATAACTGGCTTAGCGCTTACTACAGTCACAGGACTTAATTCCTGTTTGTTGCATTGCTCATTTTGCCTTTGTTGTATTCTTGCTCACATGGTGTGTTGTTTGTCTCACTAATATCTACCTTACCTGTCCTATGTAAACCACAGTTTTCTTTTATCTCCTGTATCCCCCTTTTACTGCTCAAAGTTATGAAGAATTTCAGATGACCTGGGTATGGCTCCGTTAATGCCTAGAATAATCCTAAGCACTGAATTATTGACAAAATAAACGAAGGAGCCTTAATTTCAATGGAAAAGTTTTAGGAAAGTTATTCTATATTGTAATGTGATGTTGTTTTGCTTAGTAGATTCTCCCTCAACCAATGTCTGAGCTTACAGTTAAGTCTTATTCAATCTGTAAAACCAAAATACATCAGTCTTTTACACTGTTGACTAGGACATAAATCCCAGTGTATGAAAGGCTGTAAAAGGTACATGGAAAATCAAGACTCCTTTATCTGTCTTCAGCATTTTAGTTCCCTTTCCTCAGAAAATCATTTTTATTGTATGTCTTTCCAGAAAGACCAGAGTGACTCAGTGAATATATGCTAGGCTTCTTTCCCTCCTTATGCAGATTCCCTCCCCAATCCTGCCTCCAGTCTAAGCAACAATATATCTTCAAGGTGACTCATTTTTTTTTAAGGACAACCTTGTGAAGTTTTGCAGTTAGACTTTAACTAATTGTTTATTGATAACTTTTAGATTGTTCCCAAAATTGTGCTATACAAAAAATGCTGTAATGAATGGTTTAATATATGTGGCATTTTATGTGACACTTGAGTCTTGGTAGTTTTGTTTTTGATAGAGATTTAAAATTTTAGTTTTTTATCATCTGGGCTAAAGCTCTTTCAATCTGAGTGACTGAGCAATTAAAATTTACAGTCATAAAAGCTCAGAGGCACCTATTGTATTTCACTGCATAATTGTCACAGATTTTTATGCCTTTTTAAAAAATGTTTTTCTCAGAAAAAATGAGATGTATTATGTGAAGCCTTTTTTTCTTTTAATTTTGCTGGTGTTACTTAAAATTCACTTATTATCTATTTATTACTAAACTGTTTTTGGTGTGAAATTAAGATGCATAGAATACTTACGAATATACATTAAAATTGACTAGACCAAATTGATGTACATCATCTTTTCATGACAGTTTAGCAGACATTTTTCTGGTGTGGGGAAAAATAGGTATATTAATTGTTATTGATTTGTGCATTATATAGTCTAAATGTTACAGTTGAGAAAATTTACTACAGTGTTGTGAGGCATGAACTTAACAATTTAATCTTCTGTGTCAAAATTTTTGTGCTATCAGTGGTTTCATAATCTGATGCACCACACCATGCACACAAGATGTGTTTATGGTTAGTACCGCAGCACAGCGCTCTAAGCAAACCAGGCAAGTTGGCTTTCTCGAATTTACTACGGATGCGTATGAGCTGAGAATTTTAGGCTAGAACTATTGGGCAAGAGAAGACAAATGTGTATCTATATGCTACTGGTGAATACATTGCTGTTCTGTTTACCTTTTAAGGGGAGTGACAAACAGAATTATCCCATGCAGCATATAAACCAATTTTTGGACTGGAAAAAATAAGGTGCGACATTATGTCAGTGAAATATGGTAAAACATCTGTAAAACGAGAAAGCCTCCCTTTTCCCTATTTTTCATAAAGAAAAATTAGAGTTGGGAGCTGGGGATGTAGCTCAGTTGTAGGGTGCTGGCTTACAATGCATGAAGTTATTTTGGGAACAAATGAGATCTATAGTTAGGGCCTTTATGTGTTACATTGAATAGTGAGATTCTTTTAATTGTCTTTAATCATGAAAACCGTAAAATGCAGTCTTAAGAAATAGTTAAAATCAAGGAGTTGATCTACTTAATTAAAGCCTAGCAAGCTAGTCGCCTGAGATTAGAATTCCACCGGTCTGTACATACTGACTTTTCTAATAGCTGAGGATGAGTTTTTGAGACAGAGTTTTGCTAAGTTGTTGAGGTTAGCCTTGAATTCAGGATCTTATGCCGAAGCCTCCTGAGGCCCTGGGATTACAGGCATGCACCAGTGTGCCTCAGTATCTGATTTTTTTTTTTTTCAAAGGCTTTCCAAGTCGTTGATGGGCCTTTATTTTATTTATTTATATGTGCTGTGAGAATCGAACCCACTGCCTTCATACGTTCTAGGCAAGTACTTTACCACTGAGCCACAACCCCAGTCCTCAGTATCTGGTTTTGCATTGACTAGAGAGTTCTGTTTGTTTAGTTTTTAATAATTATGATTTTTCCCTGTCACTCTTACTCCCTTGTTTAGTTTAATAATAAAAGTGGTTCAGAAAAGTGTCCTGTTTTTAAGCCCTGAAAATCTTTTGACTGATAATTGGTTTTCCCCCATTATAAAAAAGAAAACACAAAAAGCTTATGGTGAAGATTAGTGCATTATCAGTTGTAATTAAATCACCTTTGGAAACAGATAGGCTTGTATAGTAAAAATTTGAGCAGAAATGGTGTGATTCTTAGCTCTTTTGGTTGGTGTCCCATACAGAAATTTTCTGACCTTCCTAGGAAAATAAACCAGTATTTTTACATATGACTTCTGGGAATTTAGATTTCTTGTTAAAACTTATTTGTGGCTTTCCTAAGTCTCCTTGGGCTTCATGTTAAGAATTCCTGGACTGCTTTTTAGTAGTGATTAAACTTTTAGGTTTCAAAAAGAATAATGTTTAATATAAGACTTAATGTTTTGATTATGAACTGTGGGGATAATTGAAAATAAATTAAAAATAGCAGGCAGTTGAGTTTTTTAAGTCTGTATTCAGCTCTTCCTTCAGTCCAGATTGATCAACTCCCACACAGTAGAAATTGAATTTTGTGAAATTATCAAGCACTTCGTGAGTATCTACCACACTAAGGCAGCAAGCATTTGCTTTGCTGAAGTTTGGAGTTTTTTTCCAATATATGTCATGATCACTCTAAATTATAACCTTAGATTTTCATATAGTTGAGAATGTCTTTTCTTTTTCTTCATGAGGAATTAATAGGCCAAATAAATTGGATGACCAGGATTTCTGAATTGGCAGCTCAATACCTTTTCTTTTTCTGTACTTTGTTAGAATGATTTATCTGTATAAATGCATTTAAGAAGACCATAACTGGGGTTGTGGTTATGGCTCAGTGGTAGAGTGCTTGCCTGGAATGTGTGAGGTACTGGATTTGATCCTTAGCATCACATATAAATAAATAAGTAAGATAAAGGTATTAAAAAAAAAGACAATAACTTATACTACAGTTTGGTCCATACTATTTCATACATTCATTATAGTGAGTTTTGATTGCACATGACTTATGTAAATGAATACCAGAAACAAGGAAATGAGGACAGTAGTATCAAGTGGGGGATTTGGACATTACAGTTGTCATCAGCAGTTTCAATGTTATGGTATACAGTATTGTTTTAAAAACAAATCTGAAATGCTAATATTGTAATGTTATATGAAACACGGTGTGTGTGTGTGTGTGTGTGTGTGTGTAAAATGAATTGGACTCTTGCTTTATTGCAATTGAAGTGTTTTTTTTTTTTTTTTTTTGCAAATGTATATGAAGGGATAATGGATATACAAATTAGGAAATCTGATAGTAGCTGATCAGCTACTTCAGCTAAATTCTTAACTTAAAGGTTCCTCCCAAGTAAAGCTGCTGCTGCTGCCGCCTCTTTTTTTTTTTTTTTTAAATATTCATTTTGTATATTATATAGGTTGTAGAATCAAAATAGTCCAAGAGACTGAAAACTGTGGCCCTTGGGTCCTGTGGCAGAAACATGACTGGTTCAAAGAATGTATAACTGGGTAAGAGCCCTCAGAATCAACAGAAAAAATTGTTATTCACTCTTTTAAGAGCCAAATGACCCTATTAGGATCGTTGTTAGGTTTGTTAAAATCTCAAATGAAGCTATTCTAAAATTTCCTAAGGGTACCTAGGTATAGATATTTTTAATTCTGAATTGTCCTTTAACTCAGATGTTTCTGAATACCTAAAATTCTGCTATAATTTAAAGTTTTTAAAATTTTTTTTATCTGGTTCTGGAGATTGAACCTAGGACTTCACATATGCCAAGCACAAATACTGTTATACTATTACCCAGCTACACCCCCAACCCTTAAAGTATTTTGAAACATTGGTTTCAGAATCTAATGTTAACTTTTTTTTTTTTTTAACAAAAAGTCTATTTTATCTTCAGCTTTGTGTATCATCGCAGTTTCTGTCAATTCGGTAGTTTTGGGCAAATCAATTTGTGTTTTCAGTCTTTGCAAATCTAGGAATTTTAGCATCATTGTTAAGAAATCACTAGAGCCAGGCGCAGTGGTGCATGCCTGTAACCCCAGTGGCTTGGGAGGCTGAGGCATGAGGAATGAGAGTTCAGAGCCAGCCTCAGTGCAAATCAGTGAGACCTATTTCTAAATAAAATATAAATCAGGGCTGGGGATGTGGCTCAACGCTCTTGAGTTCAATCCCTGGTATCAAAAAAAAAAAAAAAAAAAAAAGCACTAGAAAGAAATGTTGACAAATACTATCCTTGTGTCATCATGTGGATAATTTTTTAATTTCTCTACAACTTTTTAAGATACCTTTATATTATAGTTCACACTCAGGAGATGTTATTTCACAAGTAAACTTTTTTTTTTTTTTGATACGTAAAGGGCAGTTGGATAATCATCTTACAGTGAAGTAGAGGCAAAGTGGCTTTAGGTAAGACAAGGCCAAATTTCTGTCTTTCTTAACTTCGTGACTTTTTTGCCTTTCTGATATCCACTCATATGATGTGTTTTGGTTAAATTAATTGGACATTTATCAAATGCACAATATGTATTCAGCACTAAGCCATGTGAATAAGATAGGCATCCCTGTCTAATGGAAAACAAATTACTGTAAATTGTATTTTAAAAATGGAAAAACAGGGGATTTGCCATAGTCTAAAGATCAAGGAAAGATGACTGTTCAGTGTTTTATATTTGAAAAGTAGGAGTTGACCTGGACAAGAGAAGAAGGAAATTGAGTTTGGGAGAAGGAAATAACTTTCAGTATGAAAGCTGAAAGGAGTGATAGAGTGAGAATGGTACATTCTAGAAATTAAGCATGTGTGATAGATAAAGCCTTGTAATTTTTAGGGGGCTGTGAAAAACTATTACTGTTTAATTACTGAGCTAAGAACATTGGTATCAAGAACTTTTGGGCAAACAAAGCGTTGCTGATTTTTTAAATTGTTAAATTCAGATTTAGTATGCAGATTATATTCATTAGAGTATAGTATGGTGACTTCTTTTTTTTAATTTTAGTTTTTAGTTGTAATTGAATACAATACTTTGATTTTATTTATTTTTATGTGGTGCTGAGGATCGAATCCAGGGTCTTGAGTTTATTTTTTAGTTGTAATTGGACACAATACCTTTTGGTCGGGGGAGGTTGGTACTGGGGATTGAACTGAGGAGCAGTTGACCACTGAGCCATATCCCCAGCTCTATTTTCTATTTTATTTAGAGACAGGGTCTCACTGAGTTACTTAGCACTTTGCTTTTGCTGAGGCTGGCTTTGAACTCGCATTCCTCCTGCCTCAGCCTCCTGAGGCACTGGGGTTACAGGCATGCGCCACTGTGCCCAGCTAGGTTTTTTTTTTTTTTTTTTTTTTTTTGGTACCCGGGATTGAACTCAGGGGTACTGAACACTAGCCCTGTTTTTGTATTTTTGTACCATGCCCGGCTTGTTGTGAATTCTTGATCCTCTTGCCTCAGCCTCCAGATCCCCAGCCCCTGCCACTGCATTGCATGCCCATGGTCATAATTTTTTATTATGTAAAATATTTACATCTTCCTGGGAGCATAGTGGTGCAGGGCTGTAATTCCAGCAGCTGGGGAGGCTGAGGCAGGAGGATTGGGAGTTCAAAGCCAGCCTTAGCAATTTAGGGAGGCACTTATCAACTCAGCAAGATCCTGTCTCTAAATAAAATACAAAAAAGGGCTTGGAATGTGGCTCAGTGGTTGAATGCCCTTGAATTCAATCCCCAGTACCAAAAAAGAATTACATTTTTTAATTGAAAGTGTATAGTAGGCCCTTTTCTAACCACGTTACATGCACTGATTTAATTATAACAGCAATCCTATGATATGAATGTTAGTATTCTCCCTGTTTTATACATACGTTATCTTGCACCAGAGGAGTTAAGTAATTTGTAAAGCTGTGATATGAACCCAGGTGGTTTGATTGTCTAGACATCATTCAAGTGCTGCTTGTGGAATGTGCCAAAACATATCTGCCTCTTTGGTAATGCATGTATAATTTTTATATCATTTGTACAAAAGGAGTTGAAACATGTCCACCTGCAGGATCTAAGTGCTTAGCTTTTTTTCTTATCAGAAATCTTGTCAATGCAGTTTAACCTGTTTAATAAAACTGTTCAGTAGTATAGTTGTCCTTAAAGTGGAACACTTCTGGTTAGGTGTCATAGTCTTCTGCCTTCTTAGGTCCCTGAATTTGGATACATTTTTGTGGTTCTGTAGGAAGGGACTAGAGAGCATTTGTTCTTCCCTTTCCTGTTCTTTCTTTTTCTTTTTTAAATATTTATTTTTTAGTTGCAGTTGGACAGAGTATCTTTATTTTTATGTGGTGCTGAGGATGGAACCCAGGGCCTTGCACATGCTAGGCGAGTGCTCCACCGCTGAGCCACAACCCCAGCTCAGTACTATTTTTGGGGGGGCGGGGGGGGTAGTGTTGGGGATTGAACCCAGGGCCCTGTGCATGCAAGGCAAGCACTCTGCCAGCTGAGCTATATCCCCAGCCCCCTTTCCTGTTATTTCTTACCTGCAAAATATATTTGTAGTATTACTGAATCATACTAAAAACATGGTAGTAATTTTAAGCAAGGATTTTTTTACTCAGTAAGCACAAGAATAGATTAGAATTATCTTGCACTTATGTATTAAATTGAATTTTGCATTTTCAACTTGGGGAATGGTATCTGTACCTGATTTAATTTCCTCACTCCCATTTGGGGAGAATAAGGAAAAGTGCTTTTCCACTATAGTTCCCCTGTGCTTGCAAATATAATTCTTGCTTTGGCTTTTAGAAAAAGCTTTTTTTTTTTTTTTTCAGTTGAAGACATAATAGTTTACACTTAAAATACTTGACACTTCTTATGCTTGTCTGTAAGAGCTATTGTCATTAAGTAACACTTTTTCAAATAAAGCAGTGTCTACCTTGTCTTTATTGTTATGGTTCACCCCAAGTGTTGGGAGTTCCATTTAGGTGCCTGCCACTGACTGATTATAGAGACCAAATTTTGCATATTTCTTATCAGAATTTTCTCCCAGGTTAGTTGGTAGGGATGCTGATGTATTGATGACAATGGTAGGGACAAAGTGATATTTTCTCTGAACGCTTGTTTATAATCTGAGGGATTATGTTTATTAGAATTTTGCATTTTCAAATGCAGAATTCAATTATGGGTCTAGGGTGTTTGTTAAGTTTGGCAATTTGGCACGTTGTTTTGTTTTGAGATTTCCAGATGGTTTTTGTGTGCATCTGGCAGAAACACTAGTATTTATGTGTGCTTCTATTCCCTGCAAAAATGGGTGGGATGTGGGGGACACAATCATATAGCCAGTATTGCCTTTAATAAAATACAAAGGCAAAAGAGTAGGAACACCAAAAAAATGACAGACTAAGTAGGGAAATCCTCAAAATTATTTTAGGGAAAGAGTTTCGTTAGAGAGTAACATTTGAACTGAATTTTGAAGAAGTAGGAAGGTAGGGTGTATGTCATTCTATGTAGACATATCAAACCCTAGGAAGATGTTTGAGTAATGCTACAACTATAACATGAGTCAGCACTTCTGCTTAGACTATAGATCAAAATTTAATTTGAAAAGTTTTTTTTTTCTTCAGAGTAGTTCATGAATTTCATACTCATCACTAAAATCTCAGTTAATATGCCATATATGTTATATACTAAAAGGAGTCAAAATAATAAATTACTCCTTCACTTTGTTTTGCTATTCCAATCTCTAATTCGTAGGCAAAATGCTAGTGTCTCACTGAATATTCAAGGAAAACCTAAATGCTTCACTTAATGTTTTTGAGGTATAATTCATAAACCGTAAAATTCATTGCTTTAAAGTGTGCAGTGAAGTGGTTTTTTAATATATTCATAAAGCTGTATGACTATCACCTCTAATTCTAAAAGATTTAATTGCTCCAAAAAGAAACCCTGTACCTGCTGGAGTTAGTCTCTATCTCTACTTCTCCCACTTTGGAAACTTAATCTATTTTCAGTCTCTGATTTGCCAGTTCTGTATATTTCATGTAAAAGAAATCATACAGTATGTGACTTTTTCTGTCTGGCATCTTTCACTTAGCAATGTTTTCAAAGGTTTATCTATATTGTACCATTCCTGTGTAATTTTTTTTTTTTTAGCTGACATTTTTTCTAAATACTTTATAGAGAAATGACAGAAAAAGCAAGGCAGTTTTAGGAGGTAGGGAGTCTATACTGGCTCTCATAAAGCTAGTCACATTTGAAGCCTGCATTGTTCTAGAACATTTAAGAAATATTCTTCAGGCCTTGTGAGGGAGATATCTCTCTTTCTCTCTCTCTTCATATATATATATATATGTATTTGTCTTAAGCAGTAGTAAATATTTTTCTTTATAGAGTAGATTGCTGTAGACTAAGAAATTTTAAGCTGGTCATGTTGAATATTGGGTAGAAATCAGATTTGGGTTATCTTTGTGTTTAAGAGTCTGAGATGTTGTCCATATCACTCCTTGGGCCTTAAAATTTGATGATTCTGGACTGGGGATGTGGTCTAGTGGTGGAACACTTTCAATCTAGCATGCTCAAGATCCTAGGTTCTATCCTGAGCACTGCAAAAACAAACAAATGAATGGTGATTCTATGATCCAGTAGGGTAATTTAAAACAATATGAGGCTGTTTGCCGGGTGTGGTGGTCTATCCCTGTAATCTCAGTGGCTTGGGAGGCTGAGGCAGGAGGATCAAGTTCAAAGCCAGCCTCAACAATAGTGAGGCACTAGCAACTCAATGACACCTTGTCTAAATAAAATACAGATTAGGACTGGGGATGTGGCTCAGTAGTTGAGTGCCCCTGAGTTCAATCTTTGGTCTTTCCCCCCATCCCGACATGCAAAAAAAAGGGGGGGGACACAAATGTTCAGAGTGTCAGTATTCTTAAAATAAGTGTGTAGCTTTCCAGTATAACTAATGGAAGGCTTGTGTCATATCTATTATACTAATTTTTAATCCTTTGAGTGTTTGTGTTCTCATGGGGTTCAGACTGGGCTTTTTCTCATTAAAGACTTTCCTAAACACTGTCATTCACTTCTCTGGCTTTAGTCATTGATTCTGAAACCTTAGGTCTCCTCAATTGCCGGCTTTTTATTTCCACTTAGATGTCTTGCAGGCATTTAAAAAGCAACTTTGTTTTTTACCATGAAATGTTTTCATTTTGGTGTCCCTCTCTTGTATACATCAGCACTGGTAGTATCCTCCCACTCCTTTTCTCTCTGAGAGATTTATTTGGGGAAGCAGCTATACATTCAGGGGAGAATGTGGGCCATCTCCAGAGAGAGAGAGAGAGAGAGAGAGAGAGAGAGAGAGAGAGAGAGAGAGACTTTATTCATGTCATCAGTATTAACCCAGTTGCTTGAGATCTCTTTCCCTTCCTCTAGACATCTTTGTGTGTGAGCTTTTATTCCTCTTCTGGATTTTGTTGGCAGTGATCTCAGAACTTCTCCCCTTTTCTTTGCTTATTTAGAAACACACACACAAAATTTATTTTTCATATTGACAGGTTATTCTGAAAACAGAGATGTGATCATGTAGCTCTATTGGGTTCAAACTCCTTAACCTGGTATTTTTGGGGGGAGGGGGCACTGTTTAGTGGGAATTGAACTCAGGGGCACTCGGCCACTTAGCCATCTCCAGCCCTGTTTTGTATTTTATTTAGAGAGAGGGGCTCACTGAGTTGTTTAGCGTCTTGCTTTTTTGCTGAGGCTGGCTTTGAACTCTCAATCCTCCTCTTGTTTCAGCCTCCCGAGCCACTGGGATTACAGGTGTGAGGCACTATGCTGGACTTAACCTGGTATTCTTCACAGGCTTCCTTTTTATCATAATCATATCATTGGTATTTACTTCCTTGTACTCCCTACTCTGTGCAGTCTCTTATGGTATTTACCTGTCACAATGATGAATTTCCTCTCTCCTGAGTTATCCATGTCTGGCCATCAGTTGGTTCTCTATTGGATAAATTGCAAATTGGACTAATGTGCTGCAAGGATGTTGGGTGGTGCTTATAGGCACCTCCAGCAGACAAGAACCCTGGAAGAGGCAAGTCTTTGCAGCTCCCTTTAGTACCTCTTTATCTATAGAGTGTAAACAGAGCTCCTTGGCAGATTCTAACCTCCGGAATCCCAAAGTATGTAGAAGAACAAGTGACACTGACTTTATACCTGATATACTAATTTCCCATTGTACAAGTTTTAAAGGTTGAAAACTGCCAGACGTGGCCCAACAAACCTACATAACAGCTAGGGAAGTATTAGAAGCCCTTGAGATATGGCAGTGCTTGGCTTGATTCAGCTCTACAGAATTTAGAATTTTATAGGTTGTGGTACTGAGGATTGAACCCAGGTGGTACTTTATTCTTGAGCCATATCCTGGCTTTTTTAAAATTTTGAAACAGATCTTTGCTTCCAAGTACCTGGGATTTATAGCATTTTTTTTTTTTTTTAAGTATGTTTAGGAGAAAGGCTCCCTTCACTCTAGTTTCACTTGCAATGTTGTTTTGTTGTTGTTGTTGTTGTCGTTTGTTTGTTTGTTTGTTTGTTTGTTTTTTTTGTTTTTTTGCTTTTTTGTTCTGTGGCTTGAACCCTGGGGCACTTTAAACCACTGAGTAACATCCCCAGCCCTTGTTATTTTATTTTGAGATAGGGTCTCACTAAGATCCTTCTGCCTCAGCCTCTCAAGTTGCTGGAATTCTAGGTGGTCTGTTATTGCACCCGGCCAATTTACAGGGTTTTTTTCCCCCTAGTGTTGACATACTATAGAGAAATGTCTTTTTTCATATCACTTGAACTTTTCCCTCACTTCATTGGGGTATCCATCACATCTGAGAAAAGACAGGACTGTGGTTCTGCCTTTAAGTAAGAAAGTTAGAGAAGAAAGAAGGATTAGAGGGAGAAAATGCCATGGGAGGCAAGCAGAGTGCGCCTGAAGAATTTACCCTCTACCCTGTTGACTTCTGCAGCAGTCCAAGAACTGTCAGAAAGAATTAAGAAATGTTTTCTGTTTTTAGCTTTGACGTGCCTTTAATTTGTAACTCTCGTCATTCACCAAATACAGTTCGGTGTAAAATACTGTGGTTGCTGGAGATTCTGAGTTCTAGCTGGGTGAAGTTTGAAAAGAAACTTTGAGCTTGGCATAGTGGTGCACACCTGTAACGGGAGAAGCCTTGACTCTAAAGTGGGATACTAATCTATGTTCTGTCACTTGGGAGGTTTCTGTGCACATTTTTAGAAAATGTTTTCAGAGTTGATTCTGAAGATTAAAGGAAATAAATCAATTTTAAGGATTAATTCAGGTGTCAAGCCCTTCACTTTGAAATTCTGGCTAAATTTATCTGTCCAATTCATTAGCCTCTGAAAGTCCAGTGCCTTGCTTAGGTTTGGTCATTTATCAAGTAGTTTAAGATCTTAGTTTCCTTTTGTCTGTGGTTCTGGGATTGCTATTAACTGAAACGTTTTGCTCAGCTCTTTTAACAGTTTCCACAGAAGAGCCCACTAATGGCAAGCATTTTGCAAATTTAGTAATTTCATTGAAAATTTAGGAGGTTTGGATTGGTGTACACAATGTAAATGTAGCTCATGGCTCTTGCTGTTTTTCCTCCATTTTCTTTCTCTAATCTTGTGTTGTTCCATTGCTCAGATTCTCTTTTTTAAATTAATTAATTTATTTTAATTGTTATACACGACAACAGTGCATTTCAATTCATAGTACACATATGGAGCACAATTTTTCATTTCTCTGGTACACAAAGTAGAGTCACACTATTCTTATCTTCTTACATGTACTTAGGATAATGATAATCCATCTCATTTCACCATCTTTCCTACCCCCATGCCCGATCCCTTCCCTTCTCTCCCCTTTGCCCTATCCAATCAGATTCTCTTAACAGAATGTCTAGCAAACAATATAGCTCCTGCCCCAAAATCCAAATTGTTACTTTTCTCAAATTAATAAATATTTCCTGCCCTCAGTGAGCTCAAGATACACTTAATATTTTTTCTTTTAAATCAACTTTATTGAGATTTAATTTATATATAATTAAATGTAGACATTTTTTAAGTTTACAATTTGAGTTTTGGCGAATGTGTACACATGTGAAATCACCATTTCAGTTAAAATATAGAATATATTCCCTTACTGCAGTCAACACTTCATTAAAAGATTATACTGTTTTCAAAGTATGCTTTCACTTTTCAGAATTTTTCTTTGATGTTGCACATGACACTTTCAAAGTATCTGAAAATAGGCTTTAGTGTGATCATTATTTCTGGAGGTATACTTTTGAGCATTTTCAGAATTTTTCCTTAGGATAAATTCCAAATAGAACTGTTAAAAGATTGGAGTCTCACCAGCTATGTATCTAAGGACCAATTTCATCTTAACACTAAAATACTAGCTTTGTTCTTTATATTTGTTAATTCTCATTATTATATCAATTGTCTTAATAATGAGATGTCAAATAGGACAAAAATCTTCAATTTTCCTAGGTAATTTTATTTTCTTTGATTGATGAAGTAGTTCATGCACATATTATAACGTTCAACAAAAAGGGTACTCATTGAAAAATATCTTCCAATTCTGTCTTACGTGTTCAATTCCCTATCTTAAGAAAACCACTGTTGCCTCTTGCATGCCTGTAATCCCAGTGGCTCAGGAGACTGAGGCAGGAGGATGGTGAGGTCAAAGCCACCCTCAGCAATCTAGTGAGGCCCTAAGCAACTCAGGGAGACCATGTCTCTGAATAAAATATAAAAAAGGGCTGGGGATGTGACTCAGTGATTAAGTACAGCTGGGTTCAATTCTAGGAAGGAAGGAAGGAAGGAGGGAGGGAAGGAAAGAAGGCCATTGTTTATGTATAAGTAAGAAGAACCAAACAAATATAAATAAATAGGTGAAAGAAAGGCTAATAGGGGAAGGAAAACAAGGAAACATCAGGGGAAGGGGGGATAGGAGGGAAAAGGGATCATGAAGTGAAATCCAATTCCGTAGTTTTTTCCAGATGAATGCAATTACTATGTATAACTATTAAAACAAGGGCTAATGAGAAAAAAAAAAAAGCCACTATTTAGTTACACTATCTAAATCAGTTAATTTAAAGGTAATTTTTTTTTGTGTGTGTGTGGTTTGTTATTAACATAGTCTTATATTGCTGGCTCACATTGCTAGCAACAATGGAGAACAACATTCATATTTTTAAAATATATTGTTGCATTGTTTCAGAGACTCAAGCTATCCTCATGAAGTGGATGAATTTGACCCAGTATTGTACAGGAGTGTTCTGTTATAATACATCTGCTACAGTATGTAAATCTATGCTTACTTCAGTTATAATAAAATCTAAGTTTCCTAGATCGTTCCCTCCTCTGGCATATTAGCACAGATAATATCTTTTGAAATCACAGAAGAATACAAAATCTACCAAGTTATTTTCTCAGTCTTGAGCTTTTAAAGATTATTCAGCTTTCAGACCAAATTGATAATCTCTGAAATACTAAAGTCTGTAACCTTGTGTGAATTTGATTTCTTGATCAATTTAATTTCAGAGTCTTCTAAAAACCCGAGGTAGTGGATAGAATTTTAACCAGTCTGGTCTTGAGGGCAGTGCTCATTAATAAAACAATAAAAGGAAAATGATGGTTAGATTATCAAAGCTGTGGGAAAGGGCAAAAGACTGATAATCTCTGGTCCCTTTGAAAGTATACAACCATAGAGACAATATAAAGGATAAGGCATTTGAGCAAGAGTGTGCAATAGTTTGTGAAAGTTTGAAAATTCCCTTTTTCTGCACTGGCCTCTTAAAGATTACCATTTTTGGAAGTTCTTGAAATTTGCACTTTACCAACTCAGTAAGTTTTCTTTTCTCTGTGGTCTCCAGTAATTGTGTAGTTGATCTTTTCATTCAGCTGGTATGGAATGTGAGACACTTGTGAGGCTCAGCATTGGACCCAGGCTAGTTGTGGAGATAAGAATAAAGTGGCAAAAAGTGTCTTTAAAGGAAGGGCCTTGTCTTTTTTTTTTTTTAATTAGGGATTTAACCCAGGGGCGTTTTACCACGCATATCCTCAGCCCTTTTATCTTTCTGATTTTTGAAATGTGGTCTCTTGCTAAATTGCTTAGGGCCTTACTAAGTTGCTGAGACTTGCCTGGAACTTGAGATCCTTCTTCAGTCTCCGGGGTTGCAGGTGTGTGCCATCAAGCCCAGCAAGGAAACGTTTTCTTACAAAAGATGCATACTTACTTTCCCAACAGTATTTGGTGGCATTTGGTTAATTGCTTACCTCTTTTTTACTTCTTCCTGGTATTGGATATTGAACCAGGGCCTTTCACCTGGTAGGCAAGTGCTCTTTCAGTAGAGCACTTATATGTGGTGCTGAGGATCGAACCCAGGGCCCCACAAGTACCAGGCAAGTGCTCTACCACTGAGCCACAACCCCAGTCCCATCCCTAGCTCTTTTTAAAAAACCTATGAATCAAGGTCTGACTAAGTTGCTAGGCTGACTTTGAATTTGAGATCATCCTGCCTCAGACTCCCAAGTAGCTGGTATTTCAGGTAGTTGTGGAGCTTGGTTTCTCAAATCCCCCAAAACAACAACAAAAGCAATGTCAGAAACACTGTTTTTTTGTGGCCAAAATGGCTGGACATTCCTCCTAGTTCTCCAGAGCAAAATACTGATTTTAGGGAATGTGGAGAAGTATAAGTTATACAAATCCAGCTCTAGGGTGGTTGGAAGGATTAGAGTGCAAAGAACAGAGCCTAATAGTACTGAGCCCTGTGTGGTGTTGGCTATTAGTGTTATCTGATTTTGCAAAGATACTGATTCACCATAAGAGAATAAATGTTTGAGAGGAAAAATTATGGGTGTCACTTATGTGTTAGTTTCACAAAATAAATAATGTTACACATACCCTATGAGGGAGAAAATTTTGAAAGCACAGTGAATGCCTATTTATCAACATTGGGTAGGGAAAATGGAATGTTTTGGGTAAATAAACTTTGATTTTATTAGAATTATGTATAATCAGCTTTTCATGAGTTAAACTATTAAAGTTGATTTTTGCAGCTGCTAAACTGGAATTCTATTCTTTAAAGTATCAGGCATGGTATGGTGGTACAAGCCTGTAATCCCAGAGATTTAAGAGGCTGAGACTAGAGGATTAATTTTTTTGCTACTGGGGATTGAACCCAGGGGTGCTTAACCACTAAACCATATCTCCAGCCGTTTTTTTTTTTTTTTTTTGAGAGAGAGGTTGTCACTATAGGGCCTTGCTAAGTTGTTGAGGCTAGCTTTGAATTTGGAATCCTTCTACTTCAGCCTCCCAAACCACACCCAGCAAGGATCACAATTTCAAGGCTAGCACCTGCAATTTATCCACACTCTGTCTCAAAATAAATAACAAATTAAGAGGGTCTGGGGAGGTAGCACCCCTGGATTCAATCCCCAGTATTTATAAGTATCCGGGCTCTTAACTGTATAACTCCAGGGTGTTGCTGTTCATGCATACTTCAGTGTGAATGGTTGTCTCCTGAAGCTGTACAGTAAAGGAATTTTATTTGGAGGGAGTCAATCTTGTTATCCCTAAATCCTAGTTTATCTCACAGTTAGCATGCAGAATGGGAAAGATTCTTGATTTTTCTTTCCTGGAACTAAATTGTGCCAGTGGTGGCACAGTTGGATTGAGAATGCAAGTCTGGACCAACTGTAACTTGTCTTTGTTTGACTGAAAATTCAGCTTCTCTATTTCATCTGTTTTTGTCAGATGAAATACACAGGCTCTTTTCTATTTTTAGGATCCTTAGGCATTACATTTTGTTGTGATTGCTGCATTTGAGAGTGGAATTAACCTGAAGGAAAATGAGTGAGTAAGTAATATATGATATATATCTATACAAGTTAGAGCCACTAGCTGGTAGGCCAGGAAAAGTACCTTTTTATGTCATACAGTTTCCAAAGAATATTAATTTATCTATAAAATAAGCAGCTGTGAGGAAAGCAGGCAGCAGTAACACAATGAGTAAAAAATGTGCACATTAAAGTTGTAAGGGCTTTTGTCTATCAGAACAACAAGAACAAGAAAACAACACTGGATTTTGGTTGCTAGGAGTGTGGCTAATTTCATTTCGTATTTTCTTTTAATCAAGTAAAAAAATATTACAAAAAAAAAACTTGGGAAAGTGCCATTGGTAACACATTACTTCTTTATCTAAATATTGAGTGTTAGCATAGATGTTAGAGACACAGTCCAAAATATCCCTCTCCTCAGCAGGGAAGACTACTGAACAGTAATTGTAAGCCTCAAAGATGTTATGAAAGGGGACATCTCATTAGCAGTTAACAATTAAATCATTCTAATAATAATAAAACGTGTGGTCAGTTCAATGCTAGAGAATCTTTGAAATGTCTGGAGACTTAACTTTTTGAAGGTCAGAGAGGTAACTGACTTGTGGCAGGTTATATAGCAGATTGGTCCAATTAAAATTGAAATTAAATTCCAGTGTCCTGGCTCTTGAGCTTTTTTCTCTACAAGGTATAGAATACCACTTATTTGCCTAGTTATATTTAATAGCTCTCTTTACAAAATTAGTACCATCTTTAAAGACTTTTAAACCATGAAGAAGTTCTTTGATAAAGAGATTAGGTGGCCAGGAGCAGTGGCGTATATCTGTAATCCCAGCAGTTTGGGAGGCTGAGATAGGAGGATTGTGAGTTCAAAGCCAGCCTCAGCAAAAGCAAGGTGTTAAGCAACTCAGTGAGACCCTGTCTCTAAAGACAATACAAAATAGGGCTGGGGATGTGGCAGAGGGTGGTTGAGTACCTGTGAGTTCAATCCCCAGTACCTAAGGGAAAGAAAGAGGTTACACATTTTCATCTTCAGTGTTCTTCTCCTTTGGCCCCATTTAGTCCTAAAGAGACATTTACTTCAAATTCTGCATTTTACCCCTGGTCTGATAACACTCTTTTCTTCCCTGTCTAGTTTAGACTTTTTTTGGGGGGGGGGGGCGGGTACTGGGGATTGCACCCAGAGGCACTTTATCACTGAACTATATCCCAGCCCTTTTTACATTGTATTTTATATTTTTTAAAAAATATTTTTAGTTGTTGATAGGCCTTTATTTTATTTGCTTATTTATATGTGGTGCTGGGAATTGAACACAGTGCCTCACATGTACCAGGCAAGCGCTCTGCCACTGAGCTACAACTCCTTTATGTTTTATTTTGAGACAGGGTCTTGCTAAGTTGCTGAGGGCCTTGAACTTGTAATCCTTCTGCCTCAGCCTCCTCAGTCTCTGGGATTATAGGTGTGTGCCACTGTGTCTGGCTTAAAATTTTTATTTTTCCAAAAAAAATTTTTTTTTTTTTTTTTGGTGGTGGTACTAGGGATTGAAAACAGAGCATATGTTAGGCAAGTGCTCTACCACTCAGTTAAAAATGTCTTTAGAAATGAACAAGAATATATTCATATATTATCCTCCTCACACCTCTTGTACCTTCTCTAAGATGTTGACATACCAATTAATGGTTCAAAGTCCAAAGTCACAGGATCATTTCAGAAGAATGTAGTGGTTTCAGTGACTATCAAAGATGGGCAAAATGGTTTGCCATTTTGGATGTTATAACACTAATTCCAGGTCAGTATGATACATATCACTTGTTAAATTGAAGCAGATTTATTTCTGCTGTATTTGCCTTTAAAATTATATTCTTTCAGTTCCCAGTTTCAAAGAAAAAAAAATGACATTATAGCTTAAATTTACCTGTTTGATGACGTACTTCTTCCTGATTATGAAGGGGCAAAAATAACCCTTTGTTATTAATTTATGCAACTTACCGTCCCTGCCAAACATTTGACATTTATAGCTCATATATTTAATTTTCTTTATATATATATACACCCTTGAGAAAAAAGCAGGCTCTGAAATCAGAGTTAGTAGAGTCTAACAGCCTGAATTTGAATCTTGACACTCTGCCTTTGCTGGCTTTGGTCATAATGTAACTGGTTACTCTTAGTTCCTTATTTATAAAATGAGTGCAAGGATTAAATAAGTTAACACATGTGGAGTGCTTAAATCAGTATTTGGCAGTTCTTTATATTGATACTTGGACTTTTCTGCAATATCTGGGAATAGTGCTTGAAAATTGCATAAAATCCCTGCCTATAGAGCTTACAGGCTATTGGGCTTGGAGGGCATAAACAAAGCCCTGGTATGTTTAGGTGTGCTTAGTTTAGGTTTGTGTGTGTTCCGCTGAGAGAATTGGGAGATAGTACATAAAGAAGTCAAGGAATTCAGCCTAACTGTTCTTGCTGAGAGGACAGTTTATTATTAGTACTTTTCAAATTTTGTCCATTGTTAGTGATTGCATTGATCTTAAATACTATTCTTGAGGTGTGGAGGATACCAGTTAACACTGCAGGTGTAATAATCCTGATCAGTTCTGTGTGGTACTTGGAACAAGCATTTACTTCAACATATAGTACCTTTTGCTAATTGAGATTCCTGTCTTCAGATAGTTTAATGTCTGACAAGTAAACCAATTATTGTACTAGTTGTAAGTTGAGTGGTGATAATGAACAGGAAACTGGAAGTACTAATTTAGAGCCCAGAAAAAAACTGGTCATAAATACTCTAGCCTTTCAGAAGTTCTTCTGGCTCCCTAGTCTTCATATTTTTCCCTAAATTTCATATAAGAATTGGTTTGTTCTCATGTTGAGGAGAAAAGTTAGGGCATGGATTGTAAGTAGTTAGTGACAAGATGCCACAAAAGTGCAAAAGCTGAAAGAAATACAAAATTAGCTTAGTTTTGCGTGGTTTGCTGTTTGTGTGTCAGCTTTTACGAGCTATTTCTATTTTATTTGCTTTTAGAATTTATATCAGGATAGGGCTTTTTCAAGGACATGTTCAGATGAATGCTAAGCTTAGTTTTGGTATTGTAGGAAGGATCATGTGGTATAATTCTTAAAAAGATATTTGAAGTAGAGATGCCTTATGTCCACTAGGGGGTACTGTACACTGTAAAAATTAAAATTATTTCTGGGCAGTTAGCCATTATTTCTTCATGCAGTTATCTTGTTTGAAATTAAGTTTTGTCATTTAGTGTTTCTTCTAAATTGCTACAAAACATTTTCAAACAGTCTTTTTGACTGTAGCAAACAGTAACTCATACATGCATTCCTGTTAGTAGTGGCTCCAAGTGTTCTGACATTACTTTGTGTATGCATATGATACTGGGATTTGAACCCAGGGATGCTCTACCACTGAGCTACATCCCCAGTCTTTTTTATTTTATTTTTTAAAATTTTGAGACAGAGTCTTTCTAAGTTGCTGAGGCTGGCCCCAAACTTGTGATTCAAGTTTCCCCACAAAATTTTGCCCAGTATGTGATTATAGGATGAATTATTCTTAATGATCTGTCAATATCATCATTATATGATTGTCTTATGGTTCACTCTATAGTAGCTCCTAGCCATGTTGAGTAGTTGAAATGTGGCTAGTTTTTTGACATATCTTATAAGTGTAAATGATGTACTGGACTTTGAAGACTTAGTATGAAAAAAGATAGAAATGGCATTAATTTTTATATTAATTACATATTGGGATAATATTTTAAATATATATTCATCAACAAATTTCACTGTTTCTCATGCAAATTTACCTCCATTTTTCTATTTAATCTTTTATCTTTTAAGCATTGCCTCACAGAACTTAATAGAACTTCATTACTTCATAGTGAGCACAAAGTATTATTGAACTTTTAAAAATGAGAACAGTTTTGTTTCATAAAAATTGGTTGACAGTTTACTGAAACTTTATCTCAAAACAAATAAAAGAAGATCTGGGAATGTAGCTCAGTGGTAGAGCACTTGCCTTGTATGATAAAAGGAAGAAATTGGTTGACAGAATGTCACATGTTTGGATTTAGTGTTGTATGATACTAGCGTTTGCTTTTCAAGTCTTAATAGAGCTATTGATTATCAGATCAATTTGATGCAGTGTTCAACTCCTTTTAAAAATACTTGTGGTATGTACTATTGTATATACATTTTGTAAGATGAGGTATTTTCCTTTGAATCTTGTTGTCATTTAAGTTCCTACTTTGCTCTTTTGCATACTTCCTTTTCTACTTTTTAGTAACCAATTTCCTGAATTTCTGCAGTACTTTTTGTTTTTCATGGTCCTAAGTGCAATTCTACCCAGGTTCATCCTTGGATTGCTTTTAAACATAGTGGGAATCACAAAGTATAGTCAGTGGCTCTTCTGGTTGGATTTTTGTTATTGTTTGTTTTGGGGTTTGAACCCAGGGGCAATTTATCACTGAGCCACATCCCCAGTTCTTATTTATTTTATTTTTTTTCATTTTCAGACAATTCCAAGTTGCCTAGGCTGACCTTGAACTTTCCTCCTGCCTCAGCCCCCTGGGTGACTCACATTACAGGTGTTTGACATCATACCTGGCCTTGTTCTGTTTTCTTTAAAAACAAGCAGTATCTTATAAATCTTTAAGTTTATTGTTATGCTTTGTTTTTACCTTACGTTCTTGTTGAGTTGCTTGTATCAGACTATGGCCTTCTGTGATGTCCTTTTAGTGTTCTCATTCCATATTTACAGAATTCTCCCTTATGGATACCTGAAACTACAGATAGTACCCAACTCTGCATACACTGTTTGTCTTTCTTTCTCCAGTTCTCTCATGGGCACTTTCCCTCTCCCTCTTTCTCCACGCATACACAAATTTAATGCCATTTCTATCTTAACTAAGTGGTTAATATGCACTGTCTTAATGAAGCACCATAACTTTAGTAGTTTTAGGTGTGACAGGAAAATTAGTACAAATTCCTTTTCCTTCACAATTTCAAGGATGAAAGATTAGTTCTTACTCTAAATCTTGGCAACCTCAGCATTTTATTTTTTTCCCTTAAGTTGTGAACAGCTACCTTTTCTCTCACAGGAAACAGTGTATGTGACTTATCTTTGAGATGTTCAAATTACCACCATTACTACTGCTGATACACTTTTGAGACCATTAGTAAGTAAAATGAAGGCTATTTGAATACAAGTATTGGTTGATTGACAAGTACTGGTTGATCTGATAACTGAAACTGCTGGTAAGTGGTTGCTAAGTGACTTAACAGGCCAGGAGTGCATTCACTGTGAATAGGCTGTACAAGGAGGGATTATTCATTCATATCCAGGTGGAACAGTGAGAGATTTCATCTTATTACTCAGAATGGTGCATAATTTAAACTTACATATTTTCTATTTCTAGAATCTTCCATTTAATCCTTTTTGACTGAGACTGACTAAGGATAACTGGAACTGTGAAAGGACAAATTTTGTTGTGGGGATTGCTTTAAACCCTGCTCTGGCTCAGAGCATGCTTGCTTAAAAATAAGTGAAGCAGTAGGAATTTTTGAGACTTTTACCTTTGGATTTAAAGAAATCATGCTGTTCTTTTCTGTCTTTTTTGTCAAAGAATAGTATAAAACTTAGAGATATTTCAGTTAACCTTCTTTTGGATAGTAGCAAGAAGGATTTTATTTCCTACCTAGTTTTTCCCATTTTAGGGAAAAAGTTGCCATCAACTTCTGTGGGTAAGACTTTAACATTGGGTTGTCTGAGATTGGTTCCATTTGGTTTGGATTTTATTCTTTTCTCATCCCACAGTTTATGCTGTGGGTTTGGAAAATCAACAATGTTTATTCAGTTATATATCTGTTGACTGTGTTAAGTCTGTTGGAACCTGGGTGCATATAAAAACTGATTCAAAATGTTTTCCACACCTGAAAAATATATTCTAGAATGTGTTCCAGTTAAATCTTAAGATTGATCAAGTTACTTAGTATGCATTTTTCTGGAAGAATATCTTGACTTTGAAGATGAACTAACTAATGAGTGTCATATCTATCTCTGCCAGTGTGTACTCAGTGTGATTTTGAAGCTATTTTTGGGATCTGATCTTGGAGGCCTTTTTAGTAGCTTTAAATAGTACTGCTATACTTTGTATAACCAGGGAGGGGGTAGTTTGGGATTCTTGGAGCTTGATCGCCCCTGTCCCCCACCTTTATAAACTAGAGGTAAAACAAAAGGAAGATGGAGGTGAGGAGACCCCAGAATTCAAGAAATCTTCCTATCCAGTTCTTTTTCCATTCTTGTACTCTACTGTTCTTTCTTAATGTTTGTACTTTTCCCCCTTTTCTAGTCACATTTTAACTTTTCAAGGTATGAGGCTTCTTTATTGTCTTCTTGAACTTTTTAATGCCCTGAAAATGTTTTACTTTGAACCAAAGAACATTTTGCTGGAAGTAGTTCATATTTGAGTTCTCATTTGTCCTTGCATTGCCATCATCATAACAAAAACTAGTCTTGAAAGAAAGTACCAAAGGCATTACTTTCACTGGCTGTGGGTCTCTCACATTTGAAGGAGGGAAGATCTATATCTACATCTGATAGCTATATCAGTATGTAACTATACTGAAGGAAAAGTGTGTGTGTGTGAATCCTTTTGTAAGACAAAAGGATAAGGTGTACAACTTTCTTAAGTAAAGCATTTGTTGGTTTTCATACCTAAAAATTTGTTTGAGTATAACAGTTTAGTTTAACTACATCTGCCTTTTCAGAATGTTGAAAATGCATCAATAATATATGTTATATACTATTGTCAGCTTGCATATTAAATATTAATGTTTTTCTGTTTAGATATAAATAGAAGTTAGACTGTTTCTTCTCCACCTGAAATGGATCCTTTTGTTTTCCTCCCATGATGTACACATCCTGCTTTGAAAAAAACCTGCTTTATTTGAGATGCATTTCTTTTTTTCCCCGTAGCTTTGTTGAGTAAAGATGCAACTCTAGTAGTTTATTCTTCACTCATTTATTCAAAATTAAACAGATATTTATTGGACATCCATTGTGGTGACAAGTATCGTTCCAGATGCTGAGGATATAGCAGTGAATAAATTCAAATTCCTCCTCTTATAGTGCTATTTTCTGAGCAAAATAAAAGGGAGATGTGATCTGATTGTCATGGTTATGAAGTGGGGTGGGGACAGGGAGTGTGTGGGTTAAATTCAAATTCCTCCTTATAGTGCTATTTTCTAAGCAAAATAAAAGGGAGATGTGATCTGTTTGTTATGAAGTGGGGTGGGGACAGGGAGTGTGTGGGTTAAGGTGGAATGGGGTCTGCAATTTTAATTATGGTGGTTCACTGAGAAAATATGATTGATTGAAGATCTTTTGCATCTGAGGGGAAAAGCCATGTAGAAATTTGGGGGAAGAGAGCAAGTGCAAAGCCTTTGAAATGGAAGTGTGCCTAGTAGGTTAAAGAATTAAAAGGAAACTGACTTGACTGGAACAAAGGGGGTGGGGAGGAGAATAGGTGAAAATAAGAGAAGTAGACAGAGTGAGATAATCATATTAAACCTTTTGGGGGAAGTCCATGATAAGGGTTTTGGCTTTTTTTAAATCTGTAGAAAATAGAATCAGAGCTAGTAAGTAGCAACATGAGATCAGGGAGAAAATTAAAGGTTATTGCATTATGCCAGATAGAGCTGCTGGTTGCTTGGGTCAGGGGTATTGTAATGGAGTGGTGAGAACCATGGTAGAGTCTGAAGTCCACCCTCCTTCATTCTTTCCTCTCCCAAACACCTTCTCTTTGGTGCTGGGGATTCAACTCAGGGCCTCAGACAAGTTCTATTACTGAGCTGTACCTACCCCAGCAGGAGTTTGAGTTTTTCAGAACAGAAATTGCTGATCACATGAGATGTGTGGCATATAGAAAAGGGTATGACGGTCAATTGGATGAAATGGGATTGACTGATATGGGGAGGAAAAATTTGGAGATAGGATGGGGGAGATGTTCAGTTTTGGTCTAACTGTTGTGGGACTCATTGGTGACCTTAAGCAGGTTAGTGACTATACCCCAATTGGAGGGTGTGTTCATGATGGGGGTAAGGGGAGGGGGTAGAAATGGAAAATGAGCAATTAATGGTACATCACTTTGGAAGAGTAGGAAAGCAGTGGGGCAGTAACTGGTGGTGGGGGTGATGGGAGGAGCAGTGGGTTATTTATGGTCATTTACTCTTAGAGGAATAGTAGGGAGTTTGTGTGGTTTAGGAAAAGAGCCAGTACAGAGAGGAGAGTTGACAATTCATTGCTGGAGTAGCATCCTTAAACAGGTGAGAAAACAAGATCTAGTGCTTGAGAGGTTGGAATTAGTCAAGAGTGCATATATAACATTGGAGGAGAGGATGGAGTATTTGGTCAACGCAGATGCAGGTAGAGGTGCAAATGCTACCATGAGAACTCAGGGAAATTTTTGTTTTCTTTTGACATAGAAAGCAAGGCCTAAGTCAGAAGTGAGGGTGAGGTTGGAGAATTTTAGAGATTTGAAAAGAGAAGAATGTTAGTGTTATTTAGGAGACCAGGAGACTGATGAAAAAATAGAACTAATAGTATGATTATAATGGGAATTATTAAAGGTTCCTTTGAGGTTGCTCAATTTTAGAGAGCAGTAAGCATGGAGATGTGTATTTCTCCTCTAGCATTTTTCGTGTGTGTGTGTGTGTGTGTGTGTGTGTGTTTTGTATTGGGAATTGAACTCAGGGACACCCATCCCTAGTCCTATTTTGTATTTTATTTAGAGACAGGGTCTCACTGAGTTGCTTAGTGCTTCGCTAAGTTGCTGAAACTGGCATTGAACTCATGATCCTCCTGTCTCAGCCTCCAGGTGTGTGCCACCAAGCCTGGCTCATTAACCTAATTTTATTATCAGCATATTTCTAGCTAAAATGTATGATAACCCATCAATATTCTCTTGCATTGCATTTTGTTGGTTGTAATGACTAAAATGTTTTTTTCTTTGAAATTTGCATTTTATAAACACCAAATAACCCATCAGGAGATTGGAGACGTTCTGTTATGTCTAAATCCAAGAGATGAACTTTCTAACTTTAATTTTGTTGTTCAATGAATTGACATTTGTTTCACAAATGTGTTTTTCTGTTGTAGGAAACCCAGCGTTTGCTGGCAGAACCAGTTCCTGGCATTAAAGCAGAACCAGATGAGAGCAACGCCCGTTATTTTCATGTGGTCATTGCTGGCCCCCAGGATTCCCCCTTTGAGGGAGGGACTTTTAAACTTGAACTATTCCTTCCAGAAGAATACCCAATGGCAGCACCTAAAGTACGTTTCATGACCAAAATTTATCATCCTAATGTAGACAAGTTGGGAAGAATATGTTTAGATATATTGAAAGGTAAGTAGTATGATTTCTTTCTTATGCATTCCATATTTAGAATATAAACACTGTAACCTTGTAACTTGTAACTAATAATAAGACCACAGTGGTCTGTGGGAGGGAGATGCAGCAGTTCTGGGCCTGTTTTTTTCATGCTATATCATATCATATCATATCATATCATATCATATCATATCATATATCATACTGAGCCTGTTGCCTTCATAGATAAGTGGTCCCCAGCACTGCAGATCCGCACAGTTCTGCTATCGATCCAGGCTTTGTTAAGTGCTCCTAATCCAGATGATCCATTAGCAAATGATGTAGCGGAGCAGTGGAAGACCAACGAAGCCCAAGCCATAGAAACAGGTATTTAATATTCATTCTCCTTTACACTGCTTCCACTTTTTAAAACAAATCTATGCTACCATTTAAAAAGCTTTTAAAAGTTCTTGGCAAGGGCAAGGGGAAAAGGTTGTATTAAATTAGATGCTGATTACAGTACACAAGTATGATGTTCAAGCTCCACTTCATGGCCTGTTATGGAACCCCAAAATTTTATGCATAGCATATAACTGGAAGATCTTGGAATCTGGATTTAACAACACTGAATTTAACCAGTACTGAGTGTACATCATTCATCTAGTAATATGTAAATATACTGGAACAATTGAACTCTTTTATGCTGTTTTTCTAATCCTTTTGATTAAAGCATACAGCAATTTATAGCTAGAGTTTAGAATCAACAACCTTCTCCCTGTAAAATTTGAACAAAATTGTTGAGGAATGTTATTATCCAAAAATGAAGGAGACACAACTTTTTTCATCCTGATGAATTTTGTAAAACTTTATTTTCATTGTATTGTAATTAGACATACAGAAAATGTTTCAGCCTTGATTCAGTTTATAGGAGATGACATAAATCTAAGGAGATCACAGCATGACATTTCCACAGCTGACTTAATCACATGTTTGTTCTTGTCTGCAGCTAGAGCATGGACTAGGCTATATGCCATGAATAATATTTAAATCGATCCGATCATCAAGTGTGCATCACTTCTCCTGTTCTGCCAAGATTTCTTCCTTTTTTGTTTGCATTTAATGGACACAGTCTTAATAGAAACATTACAGAATAAAAGCCCAGACATCTTCAGTCCTTTGGTGATTAAATGCACATTAGCAAATCTATGTCTTGTCCTGATTTACTGTTGTAAAGCATGAGCCGAGGCTAGAAGTATCATCTGGATTGTTGCGAAACGTTTAAAAGCAGTGGCTCTCTGCTTTTATTCATTTCCCCCATCATGGTTTAAGTATAAAGCACTGTGAATGAAGGTAGTTGTCAGGGTTAGCTGCCAGGGGTATGGGTGTGTTTATTTTTTATTTTATTTTATTTTTTTGAGAGGAAAGGTAGTCTTATTTTAATTTTATGGACTCCTTTCACTCCCCTTTATGGTGAGCTAATTGCATTGGTTAAAAGCAGCTAACCAGTTCTTTAGAATATGCTCTCTAGCCAAGTCTAACTTTATTTAGACTCTGTAGATGGACAAGCTTGATTGTTTGAATCAAAATGGGAACATTAAACAAACATCACAGCCCTCACTAATAACATTGTGACTTTGCTGTCAGGTGTAGATTTCCCCCCTTCAAAAAAAGAAAAAAAGAAAGTAAAAACTTGTGACCATTTTGTATGGCTTGTCTGGAATTCTGTAAATCTTATGTTTTAGTAAAATATTTTTTGTTATTCGACTTTGCCTTTGTACAGTTTATTTTACTGTGTTTATTTCATTTTCCCAATGTGACAATCGTATTTAAAAATTAAAAAACTCTGATGAAACATTCTGTTTTGGTCTTCACCATCTGACAAATTGAATGGCAAGAGATTTTGCCAGTTTCTTTTCACTGATGCAAACTTATATTAAGAATTACTGAATGGATTATTTATAAATTGGCCCTGAGCATGCATAAAGCATCAGTGTCTTTTTTTTTTTTTAAACCTCCTAGAAATTAAAAATAAAATAAATGTTCATTGTCTGATTTAGTTAGGCTAGTATTGGTCTTGCCACAATGTTTGACAAATTACTGTACAGGGATAGTCACAGCAAAGAAAGCATTAGTGACTGACATGTAGGACTTTCACATGTCATGCCACATTTTTACCTCAGATGTGGAGTATGACCTTTTTCTTGGTTCCTATCTTTAAACTTCCTATGTGGCCACTGGTGTGTGTTATTAGGAAACACCAATCTGGTATTCATTTGGGGTTTGCTGAGGCATTTGAGTCTTCCTTATAGACCTAAGAGTGTATCTCAAGCAACCAGCTTGCATAAGTGTCATCAGAAAGGTTTCTTCCTTTGAGAGCATCAAATCTTCAGTTAATGTGCTTTCACCTCCCTCGTATTTGCTTTGGAGCTCCTTTTATTCTTTGTTATTAGTAAATTTTTCTTCACTGACAGTTTCTTCCCTCACAAAACTGTTCTTTTCCACCTCTCTCCACATCTAATGCCTGATTCTTATTTTCAAGTCATAAATGTAGCCAGTCATAAATATGTAAATGTTAACCTTCACTTTGGAATCTTTTGTCTCTTGCAGTTTAAGGTAATGGATATTGTAGCCCCATCTGAATTTTCCTCACTCTTATTCTCATAATTTCTGGAGTTTCTTCAGAATGTGGTGTATTTTATTGTGCTCCTATGTAAGATGAAGAATTATCTATTAAAATTACGTTTTCAACATACAAAAGCTTTCTATGACTGGTAACTGGTATCCTTCCAAATAAATGCATTGCTTGGTAATGAATGTTAAATTCAGAATAAAATTTTTTTCAGAATAAATTGATAACTCTAATATTACAAATTTAGAAATTATTAACAACAATTGTCACTTATAACAATTCTTGGGCTGAGGACATCTTGGACCACAGCTAATGAAAGAGTGTCATTCTAGAAAATGATTGAACTTAGTAAGACTTCCAAGTAATTAAAGACCACCATAAGAACTATAGATAGCATTGTTCATGGTTATAGCTAGTGTCAGTGATTTTCAAGTTAACAAAATTCCAGATTTAAATTTTTTGCACTATAAAACCCTTCTAAAGTAAGATTAAGAGACCCCCCCCCCCACCCCTGTTTTGCTAGAACCTATCTTCTCAACCAGTGGGAGGAAGCAAGAGCCAGTGTATGACTAAGATTTCTTGGGACTTAGTGATCTGGGAGAGGCTTTAGGCAAAAGTTAAAAACTGGCAGCTATATATGGCCTATGGACCTGTTTCCCTTGGCCCACACCAAGTGGTTGGCCATTTTTTTAAACTCCAGAAATTCCCTTGAAAAATCCAGAATTTGTTATTTTTGAAGGATCTGAAGATCTCGCACTAGTGGAGCTGACCTACCTTTGTGCTTGACACCTGTTGAGAGGAATTGGGTAGCAGTCACTCTAAGGAAGAGCATGCCATTTTTGCAAGTTAGAATCCTTCCCAGCCCACCTGCTAAAACTGTGTAGTCCTGTTCTAAGTCTTTGACTTTGTAGCCCAAGCCAAACAGTTTTGTCAAGTATTTGATATGTACTTGCTACAGGTTGAGGATGATTAGGTGGAGTGGCACAGGGATTTCCTTTTGAGGACCTCATGATCTAACAACGGAGGGGACACAGACAAGTAGATGTAGTTCTGTCAAGAAGGGAAGTATTTGGAGAGTCCACTCTTCCGGATTCAAGGCAGATAAACACTCCAAGGCAGAGGGAACAACATATGCAAAACTCTGGGAGAGAAGCAAAGGATCTGAACCTATCAATAAATGACTTTTTGAAAATCCACTCTGCCACTTTGGGTTTTTCTGAAATCCTGAGATGTCGACGTGGGCTTTGCTTCTTTTGATTTGTTTTAGTTTATGTTGCTGTGATTTGCTTCTACTCTGAGAGGAGCAGTTATCCTTGGTCTTTCTAGAGTCTACCTAGTAAGATCTTAGACCTGATGTATATAGAACTTGAAGCTTACCCAAAATCAGGAATATATTTGTAAAATAAATTTCAGAAGATGCATTTAAAGATTAAGTACAAATCAGTTTGTAAAAGCCACAGGTGGTGCTATGGTTTAGCACTTAAAAGAGTGGGGAAGAAAATCTGGTCTATGAGACATTATAAGCAGCTAAATAGCACTAAGTGGCATCATGGGGACAACAAACTGGCTTTATTTTTCTATTTGATGGTTAGGAATGTTCATATCCATTTTTTGTTACTGCAAAGGTTTAGAATTACAACCTTATTTAGAAAAGCTATCCCCCAAATCCAGAAGCAATGAAAAATAGGACACCTAATACATCAATCTATGTAAGAATAATGTAATATTTCATCAAATAATGTATTCTGGGGCTGGGAGTGACATTTCATTTACCATTTAGCATGCTGCCTATCTTAAGGAGTTTTATCAGGGTTTATATGACAACACAAAGCAAAAACATGTTGAATGTAATAATTTGAAGAAATATAATAAAAATCTTTAATTCACCAATTGAACTGGTCATACTTTGTCTGTTTCCTCAACTATATACTTAATTCCTGAATTATTTTCTGTTTTTATCATTGAGGCTAAGAATAATATTTTCTTAAGAATTGGCTTTGCTATATTTTTATGACACCAATTGGGCAAGTTCCCAGTGGCTGCAAAACTGGTATCTGAACAAAATTAACTTAGGTGTACAACTAAACATGAAAAATTAGTCTCTTTTTCCTCCAACTGCGTCTTTGCCTCCTTGAGCTAATCTCATTTCATATGTACATGTTGGGGCAACATTCACTGTGTGAATGTGGATGTAGATTTGATGCCAAGCAGAGCAAGCTGAACTTTTCTGATGGGAGTGCATAGTAACTACCCTAATATCTAGACCTGTTGATTCCTAACAGCATCAATTGAAATTTAAGTCAGTGTTAACTTTATGGTGCTCATAAGGAGCTGCAACATTTCCCTCTGCCTATCATTTGTGTACAGTACAAAAATGTTTTAAAAATTTATAATAGATGAATAACCTCCTGTTCTTATCATTTAGAGTAACTAGCATATTTCCTTTTTTACATACTTGATACATTCTGACAGGAATACTTTTGAAATATGATCTAGATTAGTAAATCCAAGTAGTACATACATTTTAGTATAACCTTGCAAGTTTGCAAGGTCTTCCAACCAAGTTCTGGAATAAGCTACTCAAGACAGCCTTGGCAAAAGCAAGATGGTCGCACCAACTTTTTTCTTTTCCTTTTGCAATTCTAGGGATTGAATCCAGGGATGTCTCATGTTTCATGCATACTGTCACTGAACTATTATAGCCTTAGCCCTGGTTACACCAGATTTGAACTTGATGCTGTTTTCCTTGAGTTTTGGAAAGGAAGAAGGATTAGGATTGTGACTAATCAAAGGAGAGTAGGACCAATTTTTTGCAGTTTTTTTTTCCACTAATAAAACATGATATTTTGGGATCTGTGAGCCACAGTTCAGTCTCAATGCTGCCATTATATTGAGGAAGCTTCCATAGATAATTTGTAAACAGCTGGGAATGCTGGGCTCTCCATAAAACTTTTCACCTGTCAAAAATGGATTTTTTTCACCCACTTAAAATGTTTTAAAAAACCACATATCTGAGTTTGTGAACTACAGAAACAGGTGGTAGGCTGGGTTTGACCAGTAGATTGTACCACCAGTAGTTCCACCAATTGAATTGGTCATACTTTGTCTCTTTCCTCAACTATGCACTATTCCTGCATTATTTTCTATATCATTGAGGCTAAGAATAACAGTCTAGGAATTGGCTTTGATATATTTCCACTTGCTGCAAAATTGAGATCTGAACTAAAATTAACTAAGATGTGGAACCCTTGGAAGTGATTACTGCTCTTGTGCAAGGCCTTGGGTTCAAGTCCCAGTATCAAAAATGTGTCACAAGCTGGGGTTGTGGCTCAGTGCTTGCCTAGCATGTGGGAGGCACTGGATTTGACTCTCAGCACCACATGTAAATAAATAAGGGCTCATAGACAACAAATTAAAAAAGAATGCGTGTCACATTGATAATTTCTCAAATCTAAACAGGTAGCTTTTATTGAAAATCTAAAATTTGTACAACTTTTTAAAAAGTGATCTTTAATTTTGTTAGACTTTTCCGATATAAACAAATATGTGCACAGAACATGCTGACTTTTTTTTCGGTTAGCCCTTTCCTAAGAACTTGACATGTGGCTGGACCTCTTTATGGGAGGGAACTTAGGGAACTGCATAGTATCTATTAAATAGACTGCCATAATTTAATTCCATTTGTACATTAATACCAATTTCATAAATTCTGTAACACATCTATGACCATAAATTTAGGTACAGAGGAAGAAGGAATCAGGGGTGCTTAACCACTGAGCCACATCCCCAGCCCTTTTGTTATACTTGCTGAGTTTAAGTTGCTTAGGGCCTGCCTTACTATTTGCTGAAATTAGCTTTGAATTCACCATTCTCCTGCCTTAGCTTTCTGAGCCACTGGGATTATAGGTGTGCACCATGGTCCTGGCTGGGACTATTATTTTGGAACATGGATCAGATTTACATTCTCATGAACAAAAGATGGCAGGGTATTCCATGACACAGAATTCTAAGACTAGGTTATAAGAGTGTCTTGGGGGACGGGGGCTGAGGTTGTATGTAGCACGTGCCTCTCATGAATCACGCACTGAGTTCTATTAATAGGTTAACCATTACTCCTTTGTTCTTACTCCCCTTCCCCCATCCACCCCCACAAAAAAAAAAAAAAAAAAAAAGGGAACCTTTTGAGTATTTGCTCTGTAATGATTTTGCTAAGATACGTCTTTGGGAAACAGCATCAGTCAGGATGGTATTACATAGAAGGGAGGGATGGGGTTGTAGCTCAGTAGCAGAGCACTTGCTTTCTACAGTAATTACCTACAACTAATTCTTAAAATCATACTTTAATAAACTATTGATTAACTAGACAGTACTGCAGAGCTTCTCTTTTCTTTCAGCTGAATCCTTAAGTAAAATATTCCTACCTAAGTGATATAGGTTTCTTCCAGGTAGTCACATTAAGGCAAAAACATGTACTTTACCCATTTCAAAATTAAAAAAAGTACCTACCTGACCCTAAGCTTCAGAAAGCTCACATAAACAAAACAAAACCACAAAGGATTGTTTCCATTTTTATTTGATGTTTCCAAATATAAAAAAAGTCAAGATTCTTACACCAATTATCTCAAATAAGACCATGCAGAGCAATTCAGTGTGTACAGCAGTTACTTCCCCCTCCAGTTTTTGCTGCTCTTTATACAATAGTGTGATAGACAGGAAATTGGATAGCATGTGCTTGGATGGAAAAATGTCATCTTTACAAAACAACATGCAGGGCAGATTCTACTTTGTCTACAAGTCAAATTTACAGTAACTGCTTTTTCATGAGGGACAAGGAACCGAAAAATTAAGTGCCCAATTTTATTCAACTACCCCACAAATAAGCACAATTAACAGCCTCAACACCTTGCAAACTTTGGAGGGTTGAGATGGTAGACATTTTACTGGTTATCTTTAGTAGTGGATTCCACTATTTAACCTGGAAATGTTGGCTTTTCAAGTAAATTTACTTGGGGCTTTCCTCTAATTTTGCTAGATCAGGTTCCACAAGAAGAGTGAAGAAATTTTAAAAGTGAAACTGTAAGGTACTCTGTAGTATTATACACATTTTTGCTAGTTGCATAGGTGAATGACAGATGTTTTTCTAAATGGCACTGAAGAAAATCCTGACGGCACTACTTAGACCAAAATGTTTCTGACCAAAGAAAATTATACAACAATATTTATAGGCTAAAGAGATGGTTGACATTAATACTGTACATTTTTTACATGTCAAATACATCGTCCAAGAGTTTATAAAATAAGTTCATGCATTATTACCTCTAAGAATATCATGTACAAGATAAACCCCCCAAGTACTCTTGACAGCATTTCAGGTGGAAGCAGTCTTATATACAAAAACAATCCAGTTTGTCTGCTGTGTTAAGTGTATAATTTAAACAAATTTCAGAGATTACTGAGAAAAAAAATCTTAAGTCCATTGGTGATTGATACAAATCTGTGGGATTTAAAATGTTTCCTTTTTTAAAAACACTCAGAATACATAACCTCTGTACAAAGAAAAATATAAAAATTCTAATGATCACATTTGATTATACTACATAATTTAGGATAAAATGTCACTGGTTAAGTTTTTCTACTCCTTCCGTTGACAGCATTAATTTGTGAACTATGTTTATATTTAGTTCAGCTGCCTTTAATGGCACAAGATCTCATTTTCAAAACGGCACCAATTTTCCTGAAATATAAGAGCTCTATTTTTAGCAGCAATTATATTTTTAAAGGCTAGCAGTTATATAGAGAGCAAATATTTTAACTATACCTTTTCTACTTTATACTCACCAGTTACAATATTTACAAAAGGCTAATATTGTCTATAAGAAAAAGTGATCTTTTTTCATTCTCCCAACATTAGTCAATGTTTTTTTTTTTTCCTCTCCCCTTATTTCTGACCTTGTCGGGGGAAGTGCAGGAGTTTCAATCCAGGTACTTATTTGTTTTAGATGGGATGCCTGATTATTTTAAAGTGAGTATAAAGGGTAAGATGAAATAATTTTTAGTTCAGGTGTGTTTAGTGCCCCAAAAGTTATGACAAACAGTAATTACTGACAACCTAAAAAAGATGAGACATTTGAAGGTGCCTTAACAATCTTAAGCCCACAGCAGCTGAACAGCAAGGTGGCCTTTGTATTTCACTGTGGTGCAGCCATCACTGACTTGGCCCTGAAGGATTCTAATCCTGTGGTTTTTGGTAAATCTAAATTAAAACTGAAAATGTTTTAAGGGCAATTTACTAAGGGAAATATGGTTCCAAGATATTCTATGTAAGAGATCAGTGACAAAGGGAATTGGCAACTGAGCATGCTAAATAAATTCCGTGAATACTGTCTTCATGATAAGATGTATTTACTACATCATGCATTTTGCTAACAGTATTTCCGTAAAAATCACCAACTCACTATAGAGTAATATTTTGTGTTAAATTACTATTGAATTTTAGGGAAAATAGCCATTTCAGGTTGACAGCAACATAATACTAATTATGCAAATTTAGAGAAGAGTTGACAAATTCCCCAAATATCAAATTGAAGTCCTTTGCCCAAACAGTTAAGGACCATACAGAGACAGTCCAAATGTGCAATTTATGATTTTAAATTCTTATCCTACGAAACAAGTTCTGGAATGGATGGATTTCTTTAATACTACGAATATTTCCCATTAATTCCCACCACAGAAAGATTTGTTGACTATATTAATGCTGCAAATGAGAAAACAATTTAGGGGGAACATACCCACAAGTAATTTGATCTGATAAAAGACTGATGCCAAATGGACAGATCAAAACAAAAAAACCCTAAAAAAATGCTGTGAAAAAAATGACAAAAATAACATGAGGGGGCACAGTTAAGGCATCTAAAAAAAATTCCACATGGCTTTGGCTTATTAAAATATTTTACACTTTTTTTTTTTTAAAGAAGATTTGAAAGCATCTGAAAAACATGCAAATTGTTTGAAATCCCTGCATGGCAAATTCAGACAGTTTGCGAGCATCATTCAGATGTTTGCCAAGGAAAGTGAAGAAGCCTCTCCCCAAGAGATCACACATTGTCGGGGAGGTCCTCCCCAAACTCTCTATCTTACACTAGATGGCAACCCCGAGGTCTGTGCGGCAGTCACAAACAAGGCATTATTATCTGGAAGAGAAGGTACTGTGGAATTTCCATTGCTTGGGGAGCAACCCAGCTTTAGCTTTTCCAGATACTCTGCATGTACAGGTTTATGACACTGGAGAACTTTGATTGCATCTTCTACTTTGAACCACTCTCTCTTTCTTCCTAGAGAATAGTATGACAACAGTTACTATACAGTCAATTTTAAATAGCAAGCTGCACTCTACTAACAATGACCTTTACCTCCACACCCCCAAATAACTCTTTTTAGAAACAGCTTAAACAATGTTTCAGGAAAGAGTTAAGATAATTCAGAAGACCAGAGAGCAAAAAGAATAGGAACTCACCTATATTAACAGAATCTTCCCAGTCTTCTAATATTTCAGTGACTGTAAGAACATAAACATATGTTCTGTGCTTTCGGTCTTGGTTCTGCTTGAGTATAAAAAGAAAAGCATTTTAATCTACAGGAATAAGTCAAGTATGTATTTTCAGGGGAAAAATAAACAGTTCTGGCATAGCACTGACTAAGCAACAGTCAATTATTCTCAGTTGTACAGTCTAGCAAGAGTTATTTAAAAAAATTAAAGTTTAAAAGAGAGAACTGGAGCTTCTTCACCAATGATGAAACTAGCTCCAAATATTAATTTTTTCTTTTTTGGTACTGAAGACTAAACCCACAGTTGCTCTACCACTGAGCTATATCACCAGCCTCTTCTTGAGACAGGGTTCATTTAGTTGCCCATGCTGACATAGAAAACTTGTGAACTTCCACCGCAGCTGGAATTATAGTTGTGCACCACCACACGTGCCTAATACTAAACTTTTTAACATTGACTTACATATATTCAACATTGTTTTCATAAGTAAAATCTTATAATTTGGAACCTATATTAAAAGAACCATATTCTCTTTACACTAGGCCCTATTCCCTGGGGCTAATCCTGACAACCATTCAGTGCTGGGAAAAATTGCTTCCTTCAGGATATATGTAGAGAAAAAGTCCGAGTTCCTATAGAATATTCCAGTTTATCCAGATACACAGAAAGGCACAGTCCTACCAACCCAGACTGGGGCTTCTTGAACTTGGTTATACCTGATTACTCAGAATGGGGGAAAATTGTTTTAAGAGAAAATTCACTTGTGGATAAAGCCAAAGTGTTGATATTTCTATACACACGCCAGGTTTGAGAATACCTGGGTTAATGCCCTTCTCAAAAACTATCTTTTAAACCAGCACACACCTCTAATCCCAGCAGCTAGGAAGGCTGAGACAGAAGGATTGTGAGTTTAAAGCCAGCAGAAGCGAGGTGCTAAGCAACTCAGTGAGACCCTGTCTCTAAGTAAAATACAAAATAGGGCTAGGGATATGGCTCAGTGGTAGAGTGCCCCTGAATTCAATACTTAGTACCTCCCCCCTCCCAAAAATCGATAGGCTTGAAACTCAATTTTGTCCTTATTAAAACTGGCACCTAGTCTTGTCTCTAAAAATTTGAATAGAAGGTGGCTTTAAAATGAAGGGACTCACTTTCATTCCAATTAAATTTAGTCGTTTGCTGTAGTCTAAGACTTTAAATAATTGCCCCGATTTCTTTCCTACCACAAATAACCTGAATAATCCAATCAGTTTATTGTGTCTTTGGGAAGGAGTATGAACAGCAAATTAGACACATGGTAAGTCACTTATTAGTTTTTATTATTACTATTATTTCTCTTCATCATCATCATCATCATCATTTGCTACTTTCCAGTGCTGAGGATAAAACCCAGGGCCTCACACAAGCTAGACAACTGCTCTAATACTGAGCCACATCCCCAGTACTATTTTCCTTTATTTTTTTAAAATTGTTTTTCTTATTTCTATGCCTAGCAAGTTATATTTATCGGTTACACTACATTCATAAATTCATTGAAATCACTGGGGCAAAAGGGCAAAACGATTCTGTTTTATTTTCTAAGGGAAAAGATGTATTGATTGACATTTTCTGTTAAATAGTACTTGGAAAACAATACTGTTACCTTTCTTCAAAGACCTGTCACCATATTGACAAATGTCACTTGAACTATGATATTTGAATTACTGAAAACAAATCTTATCTTTTCCAGTTTAACCAGGAGATGGTGCTGTGAAACTGGGTAAAACAAGTGCTGAATTCTGGAAAAGTCTGAATGCTTATGCTTTTAGGACTTTATCTAAAAATTACTGTATACTAGTGCTGAACAACTGGAATTCTGAATTTCCTAAAAGCATAATAAAATTATATGGTTTTACCTTAAAGACTGAACTAATCCTTAAATATTATCTTGAAAAAATAATGTCCCCATGTTTCTAGTATCTCATATATCTAGGACTGGAAACGCACTGACTTTACTATACTGCCAATGGGGGTAATTACTACCATAATAATGCTGTATAAAAATGGGTGGTATATAAAAAAAGGTGAAGTGGCTTTTACTTACCTCCTCCTTTTCTAATCCTTATGACTACCTTGCCTACAGACAGTGTTAGAGGAATGTCTGGTTCAGCCTGCTGCCAGATTATCTTGCTGATCTTCAAAAGGAATAAATGCTATAAACAGCAAGGTGAGGATTACTTTTGTAACTCACCTCAAATATACCCAGGAGTCTTCCTAGTTTTCCTTTGACTCCTGCCTATTGAAAAAAAAAAAGGATGAAATGCAAATATTTATCTTTTCATAATAATATAATTTACATAAGTTATTCTGGCTCTTTCAATTTTTGAATCTAAACAGAATGGGCCTTCCCATACCAAATCACTATCTTCCTGCTTCTGTGAAGTTTTTTGGCCATACCAAGATTCAGGTCCTGTGGTTTGCTATAAAATAATGGCTTCATTTTTTTCTACATATGACTCCTTATTGATCAGATTATTGTTTCATAAGAAGTGGCAAGAATTGATAGAAATTAGATTTTCTACCAATTTGGGTCAAACATGAATGAAACCAGACTTCTGTAAATACACACTTCCTCTTCTTGAATATCCATCTTTCTCCTTTCTTCTTTTCCCATGGCTTAGATTCTTCTATGCACCCTTCTATTACACAGTCCTCATTATTTATTCCTAGCATTGTAACCAGCCTATTGCAACTTCAGTTGTTCCCCATTTCATACTACAAATGAATACCACTGGACATGCCGTTTCCTCTACTTAAGGTGTCCTTCCTTCAGGAAATTGCTATTATTACCAACCTACTGCTGTGAAACCTCTCCTTATGTACAAAGCCTAAGAATGGCCTTATGCATTCCCTTCCCATTTATAACAGCACCACTACTCACTTTGTTGTTTTGCCTGCGAGTAAGTTAAGTTCTATGAACTGAAAGAATACAAGCAAGCCACTCGTGCTTTTTATACATGAGGGAGTGTCATATTTTATTGATTTTGATGACAAAAGTAGTAAAACAAAAGCAATTGCTTCTTTTTTTAAAATTTTAATTTATTTATTTATATGTGGTGCTGAGGTTCTACTCAGGGCCTCACACATGCTAGGCGAGCGCTCTACCGCTGAGCCACAACCCCAGCCCCAGCGATTGCTTCTTACTCATTTGAGATAGAATTACAGCTTATGATCCATGCATTCCTGTTCGATGTTAACACTAACCTTCCCAAGGCCATAATATTACACATTGATCACTGATCAAGTAATCAGGACAATCAGGAAGTTACATGTCAATATGATTCTGAGCAACTTCCACACTGACTTTACCTCAATTTTACCAGGTTAAAAAAAAAAAAGTGGGGCTGGGGATGTGGCTCAAGTGGTAGTGCGCTCGCCTGGCATGTGTGCGGCCCGGGTTCGATCCTCAGCACCACATACAAAGAAAGATGTTGTGTCTGCCGAAAACTAAAAAAATAAATGTCAAAATTCTCTCCCTCTCTCTCTTAAAAAAAAATAAAATAATAAAAATAAAAAATAAAAAAAATTTAAAAAAAAAGTGGTTTAGCAAAATGCTAACTACAGTCACATGGTTATCGGTGTTCCTCAGTGTTGCTGAGCAAAATACCTTGTTTGTACACCTCACACAGAAGACCCTTCTGTAGAATCCCAATGTACAGTGTGTGTGAAAGGAGAATAAATGACCATCACCTCACCTCCTCATAAACTTCCCTCACGGCAGCACCGCCGGGCTCCTCCTCAGGCTCCATTCCTCCTCCTGGGACAATCCACTGGTCTGGGTACCGACTGCTACTCACCAACAGCACCTGCAAGACCCACCGTGACCATGTATTTCCAGCCTGAGAAGCACTATGGATACAAACAACATTCTCAAACCTTTGCAAGGTTGTAGCTCATTCTTAAATGTCATTAAAATTACTAAGAGTACACTTTATGCTACCAAAAAGGTTTGTGTTTCCAAAGACCAAAAATCCAACAATATGACCACATTACTAAACCATTTTGTATTTAATGAGATACTTTAAATACTAGATTCAATTAGTAAAATTTCCCAATTCTTGGATACTAACAAAGGATACAAGCAAAGACTTCATTTACTAACCCTAAAGTTGAACACAATGGAGTTTGCAGTTCTATCAGTTACTCTTTAGTTAGGAAATCTTTAATTACTCTTCCATATAAGGATATGACCATAGATGTGTCACCTTGTTAAAATGTAATGAATACCTGGAAGACTACAAATGCTGTGAAAAAGGAACAGGGAAATGCATGTAGAATCAATGCTTGGTACATAGAACTGTCATTTTTATGCTCATCATTAGCAAATTCCATCACCACCTGTTTTGTTTGGTATAGTTTGAGCTAAGAAGGGTTTTTCTATTTTTAAAACAGATGACATTTATATTTCAGTGTCCATAGGTAAAATTTTATCAGAACCAAGTCACACTCATTCACTTGTACATATTAATCTGGCTGATTTATCCTTTAAGAGCAGAGGTGAATTATATTTACACTATACAGCCTGCAAAGTCTAAAATACTTATCTGGCTTTTTATAGAAACACTCTACAGAACTCTCATCAAGGACACCATTAAGCCTGAACTATATAAATTCTTCAAAACAACAGACCCCCACTATATTATCAAGACAAGTATCCTAGATGTTAACTATTTAATAGTACCTGGAATAGTATTACATACCAGTCTTAAAAATGAAATCTGTGGTCTAGGTTAGGTCGAAATCCACTCAAGTTTTAAAAGAATGACAAAATCTTAATCAATGTCAAATGATATTATGAAGGTAACATGTTTTAACCACAACAATAATGTTGCAAAATTATCATAGAATATTGCTTTCAAGTAAATTTAAACAAAAGTTAATCCCCGATGTGGGTACTGATATATATATATATATACTTTTGACATGCACTACAGCAGTTCCATCTCCCTAGCTCTATCCTTCGTTCACAGACAGTACTGATACCTCCTCCTACTTGAGATAGGCTAACAGGAACCTTACCTTTCCCAACGACAAGTTCAGACTGTCAGTAGTTCAGACTTCTACCTTCCCCCTAAATCCCCCAACGGCTGAGTAGGAAGAAAATGCCTATTTAGGCAATATACCTCCCTTACTATAAAAGAGTACACCTTTGCCTAGGGACACACCTTCATCACAGCCAGTGATCATTTACGAGAGAGTCAGCACTGTTTCACTCTAGATCTGGACACGGCTTTATTGCTTGCACTGACATCATTCCTTGAAGCAAATAACTTGTTGTAAAACAGTAACAAAACCAGAGAAAGCACTGAAAACTAACATGATGGCTGACAAGGTCTTAGTGGAATTATTGATGCCTATCTTTGAGGGTAGCAAGTTCAAAACTAGCAATTTTTGTGAAATGAAATGTAAGACAGCTTTAAATTTAAATAATACTAAGTAGTTACGTATCAAAATCAGAAGCTAAACAGCCATAGTTAATGAAATGTAGTGAGTATCAAAAGACACAGGTTTGATTCCAAAGGTGACTGACTGCACAGAAGATTATAACCAAGGTGTTCCATTCCTTGATACACATAAAGTATGTGCTAATAAGCAACCTTCAGTGCTTTGGTTTCCTTATGTGAAAAGAGAAATAATTATTCTTATAGGATTGGTGTTAATGAGAATTTAATATCTTAAAGCCAGGGGTGGTGGCACACACCTGCAATCCCATCAGCTTGGAAGGCTGAGGCAGGAGGGTCATTAGCTCAAAGCCAGCCTCAGCAATTTAGCAAGGTCTTGTGTCTAGATAAAATGTAAAAACGTGCCCTTGGATTCAATCCCCAGTATAGAAAAGAATGGGAGAAAAAGTAAAATCCATTATGAACCTAAAGTCTCTATGTTCATATTCTTAAAAATGCAAATCAAATTTCAAAACCTTTGTAATTTATTCAAAAAGGAGGTTTGGGCTAGGAATGTATCTCAATGTTAGAACTTTGAGTTTACTCCCAAGCACTGCAAAAAAAAAAAAAAAAAAAATGTTTAAAGTGTATCTTATGCCACTGGGAAAGTAAATGGCAACTACTGGTTCTGACTGCAGGGTTAGAGACCTATTTTTCTAGTCACAAGGTATGAGTTACATATAACCTGATTTTACTTGCTATATTATCTTACTATACAATTCTATGCTTTCTTAGCAACTAGTTTTTTTTGGGGGGGGCACCAGGGACTGAACCCAGGGCACTTCACCACTTCACCAGTCCTTCTTAATATTTTATGTAGAGATAGGGTCTCTCTGCGTTGCTTACAACCTGGCTAAGTTGCTGAGGCTGACCTTGAACTCCATCCTCCTTCGAGTCCTAAAAAAATAATATAAAATTCCAAGGGTCACATATCTAGGTCAATGACTATATGTTCTCAATTCTCCAAGACTGTCTTTAATAGCTAAATTATATAAGATTATTAATGTTGGAAAACCCCCTAGCATAGACTGTGTCGGCTTTTCTGAATTAACATTTAAGCCTCATATTTTAAAACCAAACCAGTATCATCAATAGTACATCTACATATGACTAAATTTTCTTCCAAAAGTCACCAACTCATGGAACCACTGAGTGGGTCAACATCTCCCTTTCATAAATTATTTAGAAAGTTCCTTGAAACACATCTACATAAATTTTTTGGACAAGTTGACTTAGTCTAATCAAAGAATGAAGATTGTGTCTGTTCATACAAGTGTATCTTTCAAAAAACGTCAATTTACACTAGAACAGAACTGAGCTCTTACATGCCCTTGATCTGCCTCTACCTCCAGCCTGCTTTTGACCTATTCATGCCTTTTTGAGCATGGAACACATTTGCCAGCAAAATCTTACGGATATTTTAAGATGAATTAAAATTCAGTTTCTCATTCCACTAGTCATTTCAAGAACCATGTATTGGAAAACACAGATCCAGCACCTTAAAGGCACATACTTTTCGGAGCAAGAAAAACATGTTAATTATTTACTTATAATTTCCATCAACAAGATTCCCTTTTTAAAGTTCTTTATGAAAATGGACTAGTAAGAAAGAAATATATTCATGGCATCAAACTAATTCTATTTACTTTTTGTCTTTATAATCTTCAATCTTTAGATGGTAAGAATAATCTACCTCTTGTCAGACATAGTAATTCAGCATAAATTCTTGAACTTAAGGAGAAACACTCTCAAGAAAGAAGTTTATTTTGTTTTTTTCTCCCATAATAAGTATTCAACTCAGGGCTTCACACATGCTAGGCAAGCACTCTATCAGAATATTTTATATTTTATCTTTTGTTTTGAGATGGGATCTCCCACAGGCATTCTATAGACAAGAGGTTAGGTCTGCCAGGGTGGAAGAAATAAATCTGGCCAGGCATGGTGGTGCACGCTTATAATCCCAGAGGCTTGGTAGGAGGATCATAAGCGAAAGGCCAGTCTCAGCAACTTAGCAAGATCCTGTCTCAAAATAAAAAATAAAAAGGGCTGGGGATGTGGCTCAGTGGTTGGTTAAGTGCCCCTGGGTTCAGTCCCTGGTGCCAAAAAAAAAAAAAAAAGACAATTAACACAGCCCCCGTCCCCCTCAACCGGCCCCCTAAACTGGGTGGTCAGATTTTTGAGGCCAACTAGGACAGCCAAGCAATTCTGTAATTAACTAGGTCCATCATGGGCATGAGAAATGGCTATGGAATTCCACAAACCATCCCCAGCACTAGATGAATACGGATTGACGAAAAACTGACAGCACTCCGTGAGATGTGCATATTTTAATTAGGCCAACAAGAGAGGATAAAATGGCTATTTTTAGGCAGGAGATTGTGATTAAGATGAATGCACATGAATTTATCAGTATTTTCTAAGCACTTCCTACTTTATCCCCAAGTACCAACACCTGCTCTATTTCAGAGGGTTTTAAGAATGACAATATGAAAGTCAGTTTGTTTATACTTCATCTTAGAGTTTTCTCCACTTCTCTTTCAAGAAAAAGGGTTCACTAAATTAAAAAGCCTAGTTTTGGGGCTGGGGTTGTAGCTCAGTGATAGAGTGCTTCCCAGTGAGAGGCACTGCATTTGATTCTCAGCACCACATAAAAATAAAACAAAGGGCTTTAAAAGAAAAAAAAAAAAAGCCTAGGATTACCAGAACCCTGTAATCCCATCAACTCAGGAGACTGAAGCAGGAGGATCCAAGTTCCAGCTCAGCCAGGGCAACTGAGTGAGACCCTGTCTCAAAAAAAGCATCACACCTTTCTATTAGTAAAAATTTAAAATCTTCTTTGCAATTTTCTTTCAAGATTGATGTCTAGTATAATGAACAACTGAAACTTTGTTTCTTAGATAAACCTTTGGGATGCTAGTACTGTACTGACCACAGATTGTTTTACTAGGTATGAATTCACATTCTCAGCTTCATTATTCTTTTTCTAATATAGGTCGGTGGGAAAAGTAAACTATCAATAGCTATAGTTATTTATATACATGTAGAGTTCCATAATTTATTTATTTTAAAAAATTTTTTTTCTTTTGAAGTACTGAGGACTCAGCCCAGGACCTTTCATGTGCTTAGCAAGCACTGTATTTAGCTACACTCTCCCGCCCCACTACACAATTTATTTTAAAGGCCTTTTTTGGTTTGTTTTGGTGAAGACTCACAACATACCGTTTCCTACAATTACATTAATTTTTTTTTAAAAAAGGGCAGATGCTCATGAGTCCTTCTCATAAGTACTGGAAGCATTTAAACCCCACAGAATCATCATAAAGTATTATCATTTGCTATCCCCCCAAAGCATACTAACAGGCAAATAAACATTTCTATAATATCCTCAATCTACTGAAAAGATAGTTAGCATGTTAATTATGTTCTAAAAATGGTACAACTGACCTAACAAAGCTCATGTAAAATCTCATTAAGACAATACACTAACAGCTATCAGAGCTATACGTGGTCACTAAGGTTTTAAATTTATTTTCCATATCCACTGTCAGGAGATATGTCACATTGATAAGATGACAGATGAAAGTAGACATCCAACCTTCCATATAAACCAGGGCTGAGACCAAAAAGATTTAAAGACTACTCATTCCACCAAGATACACAACCAGACTTTAATCACATTCAAACCTCAAAGCCAAAACTGTCCAGAGTGGTGGACACCAAGACATTTCCTCTTACCCAATTCAACCTGACCACCTTCACATAAGCATTCCTCCTCCTACATTACACTGCTGCTACTTTACTTTACCCAGTTTTCCATGCCCTGGACAAATACCAGAAAAACATCATTCGAAATGTAATGGTGGCACTGTAATCCCAGCTATTTACAAGTCCCTGTCTCAAAAATAAAAAGGACTAGGGATATGGTGCAGTGGTATAGTGCTCCCTGCAGCACTGTTTCAATCCTCAGCACTGCAAAGCCCCAAACAACAACAACAATTAAAACAAAAAACAAAAACTCTGACACAATCTATTTCTATCATAATTAGCCATTTCAAAGGAATTTAACCAAAATTAGGTGAGCAGCAGGGGATGAACATCCACCATGCATAGACGGTCATTTGAAAAGATTGTAGGTTTAACAATGGCTAGGATACACCTAAGACCCTAAGGAAAAAACAGATGAAAATGCTATAGAAGTACATTTCCTCAAACAAGGTAGTTGGTTTGGTGACTTATACAGCAGCCCTTTTTTAGGTCTGGGAGGGCTATCCGCAGGAGGATGGTGAGTTCAAAGGCAGCCTCAGCAACTTAGTAAGGCCCTAAGCAACTCAGCAAGACCCTCTCTCTAAATATAAAAAAGGGGTAGGGATGTGGCTCAGTGATTAAGTGCCCCTGGGTTCAATCCCTGGTACCAAAAAAAAAAAAAAAAAAAAAAAAAAAAGTTACTAGCCATGTGTGGTGGCTCATGCCTGTCATCCCAACTACTTGGAAGGCTGAGGCAGGAAGATCTCAAATTTGAAACCAGCTTCAGCAATTCAGTGAGAAAATAATTCTAGCATGTATGAGGACCTGGGTTCAATTCCCAAGACCAACAAAGGGATGCAGGGGTGTGAGGAAGCTATCTTTGGACAGTATTTAATCTTAATGAAACATGAGCCCCAGAGTATATATATGAAAGGGGTAGACTACTGATTTAAAGTGTAAAGATGGAGACTTTAATTGTACTAATAATTCTAATTAGTACTGTTACTATTTATTAGTGCTTTCTGAGACTACCTTGTCTTTGTTTTATGATTTTATAGAATTCAGATTTTCCATGAATATATACTCAGTATTATAGCAAACCATCTGCAGAAGATGCAGCCACTGGCTCTGGGAGGTTAAAAGCTAATTACAGCACCAAGTCCAATGGCAGAGTAGCAGTAAGATTTTAGGACCGATAATGTCTCTCTTGCAACTGTGCCTAGATTCCATCCAGGATCAAGTCATTTCTATTTCTCATCTTGGCAGTATTCCTATTTTGCTGGCATTTTGCTAGTGTATTCATGCTTAAATAAATCTAAACTCTAAAAGTCCTTTGTTCAAAACTAAGAGTTCCTTTCCTGTCTAACAAGTCCTTAGCCTTACATTTAAGGCACTCTATGTTTTAACTATTCCTTGTTTTTTGGTATCCCAAGCTGTAGCGTTATAGACCACAGTCCAAAGTCTTACTCTGTTTGGGATGCTTGGTCCTTTTCCTGCATTCTGAAATGACTCACTTTGGATGTGAATCCCAGAGCACCTGAAAGCACTTTTTATTTTACTGTACTTCCCTTTTTATGAGTCATTTGTCTAACCTGCCACTACAGGATATGAATTGAGACTTCATCTTTGCACTGTTCAAACTATATATATGCAAATATGCTCAAAGTTTACCAATTTTCAGTTACCTATTTGTAAAGGTGTTGGCATCTTTCACTAAACAAGCACAGTCTACAGGAAAATTATTTTGTGAGCTTGTTTCAAAGCCCAACTGCCAAAACTGAAGGTGGTTCTCCACAGAAATAATTTTCTGGAGAGGCTGATTGAATAAATCTAACACTTTGAAGCAAAACATCTAGCCTCTAAATGTATTTTTTTTTTTTTTTTAATTTTTTGGTACTGAGGATTTAACCCAGGGGCAGTTTACTACTTACTGACCTACATCACGACCTTTTTTGAGACAGTCTTGCTAAATTGCTAAGGCTGGTCATGAATTTGGAATCCTCCTGCTTCATCCTCCCAAGTTGTTGGGATTACATTAGTTGGCTCTAAAGGCATCTGTGACCTTGGGACAAGTTACCTATTTTCTTCCTGTATAAATTCTAATACTTATTTACCTCATAGGGCAGAATAAAGATAAAAATGAGAAAAAAATATATATAAAGCCACCCTCAAAAGAAAACAGACTTTGCTATCAGAACAATCTTCTTTCCAGAACCACCTGTTCTAAAGAACTTACTGAGAACTCCCTCAGTACCAGGAGAGTCAGATGTGAGCTCTACACAGCTTTTTATGGTCAAATACCAATTACTTTTATTTCAACTTATACTCATCCTCAAAATATGCATTTAAATGTCCTCACCAGATCTAGGTGTTCTTAATCCAGCACAAGGAAACATTAGTTAGAGAGGTGGGTATAAGCTGGTTTGCATCCTACTCTTGGAAGGCTAGCAATGTAATTTCAAGAGAGTGGAAGCAAATTCAGTGTTCCTAGACATCTCACTAAAAGTTTTGCTAGAGTTTATTCTGTAATTACCATGTAACGGAGCCTCAACTGTACACAACCAAAGAAATGAAGATTTTTGAAGAGCTAAAACAGATGTTAAAGTCGGCTATACATTTTACTTCAGAGAATTTCAGAGTCTTCCCTCTGTATATCCTCTAACAAGCTGATTCACTGGTTTCTCAACCTACAGATTATTACTTACAAAGTTTTACACAATGGCATCTCTAATATATTAACCAAATCTTATCCCTTACTTCATTTTATCTAACAGAACTAGTCTATTTACTCAACTACAGGCTATGAATTTGGTAGTTATTTTACAAAAAAAAAAAAAAAGCCCCCCCTCCCACCCTGGCAGTGATGGGGATCAAACCCAGGGCCTCTTTCCAGGTAAGAAAGAGCTCTACCATGGAGATATACCCCTGGACCAAGGATAAACAATTTCCAAGCATAAAAACAACCCACTTATCTGCTAAGGTAATTCTTGAAGCTCCTGTCAGACTACGTTACCATATACAATATGGATCATTTTGACTTCCTCCATCTCCCATATATTATTCCCTTAGGGACTTAAAAAAAATTAACAAAGTCTGAATTTCCAAGTTCACATTATGGTAAGACTTCAATGTGTGCATCTAATTGCTATTGGCCAGTCCCTCCTAGGAGCCCAGCATCAGAAGTACAGATTGGGCACCGAATTCTGACTCTACCACTTTCTAACTGTGTCATTTGGGCAATGCATTTATGCTCTGTACTGTCTTCCTCACCTCTAACAGGAAAAACCAGTACTACCTCCAAGTGTTAAAGGGATTACATGTAACAAACTTTCCTCTGGCTGTACCTAGCACATTGTAAACTCTCAACTAAGAATACGATCATAAAATAAGTCGGACAAGATCCTTGATTCTTACTGTGATCACTGTTAGCTACATTCTTCTACAAAGTATGTGTTCCTCCAATATGATCCTTCCTTCAAAAACCTAATTTTTTTTTTGGTAGTACACAGTGATGCTTGTTGGCTTTGTTCATTCTGCAAATGTTAGAGATCCTACTCCTGGTAGTTTCTAATTCTATGTAGATTCATCTGAAAGACACTGGTTTTCTCTAGAAACACCTTCAGAATTTAGGTTTAACATTTAAAGGACTCCAAAAGAGCACTGATGAACCAACCCAAAGGTTGATTAGCCCTAAAGGCAATAGTGTCTTTAAAATTAAAAAAAGGGGGAGTGGGGTAGGTGGCAAAAGTTTAAAGAGTTACAATTTTCAGGCACGTGATTTTTTGTTAGCAAGAACTAACCACTGAGTGTATACTATAAGACATACTTACCAGAACTATAGAGACTAGTAATAAGGAAGCCATTAAATTCCCATCTCCAGCCTTAGCCTGGTATTTTATTGGTCACAATTATGGAAACATAAATCTGAATGTTAACTTTTCTCCTATCAAATCATTTTAGGAACGACAGTGTTAAAAATTTTCATCAGCTACCAAGTGGCTTATTGCCCTAAGCAAATTCAAAACAGTGAGCTATTTTAAAATTAAGTAAACGTAAGTGAAATAAGTAAAAACCGCTCTTCTGGGAAACCCCCCCACCTGGCCCCAGCCTATGAACCCAAAGCTGAGGAGTTATGTAGCAGATTGACTGCTTGCTCTTGGAGAAGACCGCTCTTTTCCAGATGTCAAGCCAAACAGCAAAGTAAAGAAGCCTTGATAAATATGCTAAGACTAGCAGTTATTGTCTGAAAATGGCAACTTTCCCCATTTCTAGTTTATTTTAGTCCTTTGGGTGACATCCGACATCTTTCAGTACCCACCTTTCTGCAGTCAGAAAAACTTTTAAGAGGCCATTTTTTAAAACGAAGTATAATTTTGCCAACTGTATCTGAGCTTATGGGTCCACTTGACTAGACCGAAGGCGATTTCGCTTTAAAGCCCGGGGAGGACCTGCTACTTGTTCCACAATCCAATCTAGATTTAATCCGAAACCGCAAGCTGCAGTAACGTGGAAAGGAAATATAAAAGGAAGGGCCCGGCTGTAACACGCCATTTCTGCCCTCCGTTAGCACCGGAGGTTTATCCAGCTTTAAGCTCAACTCGCACGTTAAGATGGTGACTCGCGCTAGGTGAGACCTTCCCGGGGGCCAGGAGGCGCCTCGGCCTCCGGTCCTCACGCGGGCCCCGACGGAGAGGGCCGGACTGGGCGAGCCCCTTTGTCTCCGCGATCAGCCGGGAGAAAGGAAGGAAGGAGGGTGGGAGGGGGCAGCGAGAGGCTCCAATCGCCCCGGCGCGGCGCAGACCCAGGGTCGGCGGGGACCCGGCGAAGGACCACCCGCCCGCTGCCCCCGAGGCCCCGCGGAGCGCAGCGTGCGCCGGCCGCTCACCTCGTCCTCCTGCTCGCTCCGGAAGCACAGGCACGCCGCCCGCTTCTTGAAGCCCTCGCGGTCATAGGTCCGCGTCTGGTTGGGCTTGAACTTCATCATAGAGGCGGGCTCTTGCTGCCGAGGCTGCTCCGGCCGCCGCCGAGGGGGCCCGGCCGCCGCCACCCCGCCGGGGAGTAGGGGCGAGGGCGAGTCGGTGGCTCGGCGCGCCGGTAGAAAGGCGGCGGCGCGGGGAGTGGCAGCGAGGCCGGTTAGTCCCGGGGCCGACGGCCGCTCCGACGCGGTGCAGGACGCGAGCGCGGGTCACTGGAGCCCGGGTGCCGGGATGGAAGAGCCGCCTCTGCCCTGGCGTCCGCCTTTCTCCATGGAGCCCGCCGCCTCTCGCCTGCGCTCCTCCTGTCGCCGCCGTCAGGGGGAAGAGCGAGGCTCGAGGCTCGAGGCTCGCGCCACGCGGAGACAGTTGCGAGCACTCGCGCGGACAGAGCAGCAGCGCTGCGGCGGCTGCGCGCCGCCCCCTCCACCACTATTTAAGCGGCCCTGCGCGCCACCGCCCCCCGCGCGCGCCATCCTGCGCGCGCCACCGCGCCTGCGTGTCGGGACCGTTGCGGCGGGGCGGGGCCTCGTCGCCCCGGGGGCGGGGCTGCGTGCTCTCGGACTCGGGTTCTGAGGGGCCTCGCGGCTGGGGCTAGATCGAGTGTGGAGTGACCGTGCCTCCGTGCAATGACAGTGAATGGAAGGAAGCCAAGACCCCTCCTTCCCTCCCTCCCTATTTACAAGGGTCCTCCCGCGATTTTCCTCTGAGGACCCTAAATATTTTCTCCCCAAGAGGGGAGCTAAGTACATTCAGCCCCTGCAAAGTTGCACACTGGTCAGGAAATGCCAGAGGCACCGCAGCGACTGTAGAGGCTCCGCGGTGACCATAGAGTCGTGAAGGCCTAGAAAGGTTGAGACTTTCATTAAGGGTTTCTTTTCTTCTTGTGTTTTATTTCCCCCGAAACGGGAGAAGGGCAGATTTCCTGATTAACTGATTAATTAAATTTTCTTCTTTCTTTCGTCTCCTTCTCTTTGCTTGGGGATGGTTCGCGTTCTCTTTTAGAGTCAGCTCAAGCGTAATCATAGTTTTGAAAATTGTTCTGTTCCCTCCACTTTGTCTTACCCTCCAGAATGTATCTGTTAGTTCTAGTTAATGGCTATCGTTTACGGTTTTTCCTGTGTGTCTCCTTCTGAGTAACAGGCACAGTTGGGTGCTGAGGCCACAAACACTAAATAACTGGAATTTGTTGCTATCTGGCAACTTGCAGTCTTAGGGACTTGAGGCAAACAACTTCAAAATTTTAGTGTCATAGAAGCCCTGAGAAAGAAGCCAAGAGGCCTGGTATTAAAGAAGCCCTTAACCCACTCCTACACCTCCTTCCACAGAGGCCTTCCATGCTTAGGTCTTTGCACATGTGTTTCTTTTTCATTCTTGGAGCCTCTTGTGTGCCAAGCGCTGGCATCTAACAAAACAAGTCAGCCTCTGCCCTTCCAGGTACTTAGGGACTTTAGAGCAGACAGTAAAATGTTAATCACAAGGGTTCCTATAAAACACCAATGTGCTGAGGTGGCAGGTGGTAGAGGGAGGGAGATTTAGCCAAATCTGGAAAACAAAAAACTTCCTGAGGTAGTGGGGAGCCCTGCAAGGAGGTGGAGAGGGAGGAGGAGAAGAAGGACCTGAGAAGAGCCAGAGGTGATGAACTTTCAAGGTAAAGGGAACTGGGATTTATGCAAAAGCTAGTGGGGGAGGGAGTGAGAAGAGCTCTAAGAAATTAAAGAAAAAAAAAAAGAAAGAAAGCAAGCTAGGAGCAGTGGTGCACACCTGTAATTTCAGTAGTTTGGGAGGCTGAGGCAGGAGGAGCACTAGTTCAAAGTCAGCCCCTGCAATTTAGGAAGACCCTCTCTCAAAATATAAAGTAACAAGGACTGGGGATTTAGCTCAGTGGTAAAGCACCTCTGGGTTCAATCCCCAGGACCAAAAAATAAAATAAAATAAAAAGCCAGTGTGGCTGAAGAGAGGGAGGAAAGCTGGTTCCATCTCAAACAAGGCTCTACCCCTGAAAGCTGGGGGACCCTTGGAGAACTGGATCAGAGTACTGGCCTTCCCCTTTTAAATTCTGACTTTCTTTTTGAGACTCCTGCAGGTAACTCATCTTACCTACTGAACCTAACAGATGCAAGTTTATAGAATGAGTTAATGTTGAATAAGTGGTTTGAGGAATGGGGCTTCACCACAATTAAAAATCAAGTCTGTACAGAGACATTTTCTAAGCCTTAGCTTTCTTATTGAAGTCATGTGAAGTTTAACTATTTCCAGAATTTACAAGCAGAAGCAGAACACATCTAACTGGGGATTCCAGTACAGCTAATATGCAAATATTATTCTTAGATAATTGGTTCACATTGATAAAGTGATTAGCCTAATTTTGGGGGGAAGGTTCTGGGGATTCAAATAGGGGTGCTTTGCCACTGAGCCACATCCCTAGTCCTTTGTTGTTGTTGTTTTTGAGATAGTCTCTTTCAATTGTCCAGACTGACCTTGAACTTGTTATCTTCCTGCCTCAGTCTCCCAAATTGCTGGGATTACAGCTAGAGAGGCTGAGGCAGGAGGACAGTAAACTCAAGATCAGCCTGGGCAATTTAGCAAAATCCTGTCTCAAAATAAACAGTAAAAGCCGGGCAGGGTGGTGTGTGCCTATAATCCCAGAGACTTGGGAGGTTGAGGCAGGAGGATCACAAATTCAAGGCCAGCCTCAGCAATTTTGTGAGGCCCTAAGCAATTTAGGGAGGCCCTGTTTTAAAATAAAAAATGAAAAGGACCGGGAATGTGACTGAGTGGTTAAGAATCCTTGGGTTCAATCCCTGGCACCAAAAATACATAAATTAAAAAAAAAAATTTAAATAAAATGTAAAAATTTTATTTTTACATTTGGGTATGGAGCTCAGTAGTAGAGTGTCTTGGGTTCAATTCTCAGTACTGTAAAACAAAGAACAAAGAGACAGAATTAACTGAGAAGGAAAGGAGAAGATGTCTGGAACCAAATTGCTAAAGGGAGGAAAAGCAGCAGCAGCAGCAGCACAGAACCAGTTAAGTGGAGCCCTGGGGCTGCTTTCTCCAGCTTCCAGGCCACTGGGCTTGGTTGCTTCATCTCTGAGTCTCAGCTTTTCTCACCTTGTACAAGGCTTACCCAAGAAAACACAGTGAGTCTAAAAGGGCTTTGGAACTGTAATACATTTAGACAAACATGTGTTATTAACAAGAAAGGTTTCATTAGCACTCTCTCCTCCTTTTCCTTTTTCTTAAAAGACCAGAAGAGTAATGGACTAACATTTGGAGAAGGCTCAAAATTTTGACCAAGTGAAGGGAGGGTTTTTTTTTTTTTTTTTAGTTTATACTTTGTTTGCAGTACTGAACTACAACTTCAACTCCACTCCCCTTTATTTACTTATTTATTTTTTCTACAGGGTCTTACTAAATTACACAGGCTGGCCTTGAACTTGTGATCCTCTTGCTCTAGCCTCCAAGTAGCTGGTATTATAGGTGTGAGCCACAATACCTGATGAGGGAGGGGACTTAATATAAAAGAAATGCTGCACTGAGTTTGTTTTTGTTACTGGAGATTGAACTCTGGGGCTCTCTACCACTGCGTTTATTTATTTATTTTTTTAATTTTGAAAAATTGTCTTGCCAAATTAGTTAGGGCCTCTCCAAATTACTGAGGCTGGATTCGAACTTGTGATCATTCTGCTTTAGCTTCCTGAGTTGCTGGGATTATATGCATCACTGCACCTGGCTACAGTGAATTATTTAAACTGAAGAATGCTTTGATAATATAATTAACCATGGCCCTCCACACATAGACAATATTTATTTATCTGTATCTTACAGTTATTTGAGCTAGACCTGACAGAAAAGGAAACTCATATGACTTTTTAAAATGATAGAATAGAGAAATGCTAAGTCTTCATTTTCCTGTGTCAGCTCCTCAGTATTGGGGTGCATACCCCAAACCAAAGCTCCCTGCTAAGTATTGTTTAACATGTATTATGCATCTGAAATGAGCTTAGGCAGTGTTCAAGCTGAGATCATATCTAGGCAGATCACAGTTGAGATAAGACAAAGGCCTGTTTTTTCTCTGCAGGGCCAGTAAGGACTGGGCTACACTGGCTGGTTCACTTGAGATCAAAGTCCAGTTTCAAATTAATTTCTGTTTAGTTCATTTACCACAGTATTGTCTTACCTGAAACTTTTTATCCCAGAGCTATTTTTTCCACTATTTTTAAATTTTCTGAGCTTTCAGAAAGAGACACAGTTTAACATTGGCTGTATAGGGGACATTTTTTCCCAAGTCCTTTTAAGACTGTATTCAATGAAGAGTGACCAACACAAAGGCTTGCTGCCTTCTCTTGTATCAGAAAGTTACACAAGTTCCTTCTGTTAGTAACACTGTGATATGAGGCTTCATGATGGTGCACGCATGTAACTCCAGAGGTTGAGGCAGGAGGATCACATATCTGAGGCCAGACTCAGCAATTTAGCAAGCCCTGTCCCAAATAAAAATAAAAAGGGCTGTCGATGGGCTGGGGTTGTGGTTCAGTGGTAGAGCACTTGCCTAGCATGCGTGAGGCACTGAGCTTGATTCTTAGCACCACATATATATAAATAAAGTCCATTGACAACGAAGAGAAAAAGCGGGGCAGAGTGCTGTGGCTATAGCTCAGTGATAAAGTGGGTTCAATTCCCCAGTTCCTAACAAATAAAATAAAACAAAATAAAAAGTGTTAGGGATGTAGGTCTGTGGAAAGTGCCCCGGTTCAATCCCCAGTATCAAAACAAACAAACAAAAAACCTGTGATAATGACAAATAATCCCTTCCTATGTCTTGCTAATGGTAATAATAGCTATTCTTTACTGAGTGTTAGTCAGTGCCTGGATGATTTACATGACCTCATTTGAATGATGCCAACAGTAGCCCTATGAGGCTGCTACTTTTTATTGTCCCCATTTCACAGGCTGAGGAACGCAGGGGCAATATTTCTTCACAGCTCAAGTTCTTAACCCCTGCACTGTATTACTGTGCACTTGTTCTACCGTTTCTGTTCCATGGTGATTATTTGTATGTGTTAAATTCTAACATCAGGTGGGGAGGGGGTGTCTTTGATTTTTTTAAAGTGAAAAAAGAATCTAGTGGGGATTTAGAGAAGCTCATGAGGTGGGGAATGGAAGTGGAAATCTAGATTACAATTTCATTTACTCTGAAGTGATTCCCCCACCCTTTTACAAAGGCACAAATGAGAATGAAATAGATAAATTTCAAAAATTAAAAATCCTTAAACTGGATGTGACAGCACAGGTCTGTAATCCCAGCTACTCTGGAGGCTGAAGCAAGAGAATCGATTTCAAGGTCAGCCTTAGCAAAGTAGTGAAAGAAACCCTTAGCAATTTACTGAGACCCTGTCTCAAAATAAAAACAACTGCTGGGTGTGGGGGCGCAGGCCCGTAATCCCAGCTGCTTGGGAGGCTGAGACAGAGAATCGCAAGTTCAAAGCCAGCCTCAGCAACTGCAAGGTGCTAAGCAACTCAGTGAGACCCTGTCTCTAAATAAAATACAAAATAGGGCTAGGGATGTGGCTCAGTGGCAACATGGCCCTGAGTTCAATCACTAGAACCCTCCCCACCCCTCTGCAAATAAATAAATAGAACTGGGGATGTATCTCAATGGCAAAGCAACCCTGGGGTTCAATCCCAGTACCTCTTCCAAATAAATAAAATAAAAAAGGGCAGGGGGTATAGCTCAGTGGTAGAGCACATCTGGGTTCAATCCCAGTATATCACAAAACAAATAAATAGGTAAAATAAAAGCCTTAAATTAAATTATAATGTTCAAAAAAATCCAACCAACATTTAAATTTTAAATGAAGACTTTTCGTTTTGACTGTTTATAAACTCTCATTGGAATACAGAAATGACCTTCAGATTTACAATTTATTTGTTATTTTTATCAATTCTTACTTATTGAAGAACACTTTGTTTCATAAGCATTATGTTTATAAGCAGTTTTCTGTGGCTGCTGAAAATGTTTACTAGGAAGAGCAGTTCTTTCCTTCTTTATCATTCAGGGAAAGGTGTATGCCAAGGAGTTATCTCTCTGCAAAGGCATGACTTGACATTTTCACAAACTTTTTCAGGCCAGCATTTTGACCTACTGCTTCATTTGGAGATGGAATTCTTCATTTTAGAATAAAGGCAAAACTAAAACACAAACACTCCCAAACAAACAAAAAAGAATATTTGTATATAAGATGTTAATCAATTGTAATACAAAGACTTTGTTTTAATCTGGATTCTAACAAACTAAAAATATTCAAAAGGACATTTATTGGATAATCATTTGGTTCTGGATATCTGGAATTACTGACCAAATATTTGGTGAGATTAAGCAAGTGTTACTGTTTTGGGGGAGTGTAATGTTTAAAGGGGGACTGCTTATTCTTTAGAGATATGTACTAAAAATACTTACTGGAATAATATGATATCTTTGATTCAAAATAATATAGTTTATTGGGAACAGGGAAAATGGGTGAGACTATGGAGAAAGCTAGATTACCCATTGAACTGATTATTGAACTTGAGATAAAGGTGCATAAGGGGTGATTTATATGATATACATAGGTAGATAAATATAATATATATCATACCTTTGAATTTTTACAATAAAATAATTTTTAAAATATTACATTATAGCCAGGGACTGTGTTAAGTGCTATAATCCCAGCTACTTGGGAGGCTGAGGTAGGAGAATTGTAAGTTTGAGGCCTACCTGGGCCGGTAAGTGAGACCCTATCTCAAAATTTAAAAATAAGAAGGGTTAGGGATAGAGATTAGTGGTAGAATATCCTTGGGTTCTATCCCTAGTACCCGGCAGGGGCAGGAATTAGGTTGTATGCTACTAGAAAAATCAGAGAGGAGGAAGGGAGAAAAAAGAATAACCTATTTTTTATTTCATATAGTCATGGAAATAAATTTTTATACTGTTAAAACGTAAATTCAAATACTATGGTATAAGCATTAAAGTCTAGAATGGTTGTTTAGAAGCTTATTTAATCAGAAATAGAAGAGTCATACAAGTTTATTATTATGGTTCTGGATGTCTGAGTTTATCTTTTTCTCCCTTCTATCTAAAAGCTAAAGGGAAAGTTTTTTTTTTTTTTTTTTTTTTTTTTTTTAAGAGAGAGTGAGAGAGGGAGAGAGAGAGAGAGAGAGAAGTTTAATATTTATTTTTTAGTTATCGGCGGACACAACATCTTTGTTTGTATGTGGTGCTGAGGATCGAACCCGGGCCGCACGCATGCCAGGCGAGCGCACTACCGCTTGAGCCACATCCCCAGCCCCAAAAGGGAAAGTCTTCATTGGCAGGTATAAAAATTGATCCTAGAATGTGCAATGTTTTTATAGTTTTTTTTAACACTATAGGTAACCACCAGCAGAAATTCCTCAAATGGGGCTCTAAAAAGATCATGAACCTCTTGAAACTGGGTGCAAATTGTATTTGTGTAAGTATACCTGTTTTTTTGTTTTTTTTTTAAGGATGAAATTATAGCTTCCATAATATTTTCAAGGGACTCCTCAAAGGGATTAAGAAACCTTAAGTGGACCCACTTGTAAATCCCAAACAAGGACAATAAAAGTCTAGATTAGTTATTACCAGTTAGAACAAGGTGACTCCAGAGGAGTGTGGTGGCACATGCCTGTAATCCAGCAACTCTGGAGACTGAGGGATTGCAAGTTCAAGGCCGGTTTGGCATCTTAAAAAAGAGAAAATTAAGAAAGGGCTGAGGATGTAGCTCAGAGGTAGAGCCCTCTTTAGCTCAATCCCAAATACTTAAAATAAATAAATAAATAAAAGCCTAAACCCTATAATCACTTTGAAAGGATTTCCACTGTAATGACGACCAGCCATATGGATTCTGTGTAATAACATCTGGCTGCTTGTAGTCTAAACAGTATAGAAGAATGTGAATGATTTGGTGAAAAAAAAAAAAATTAGGATAGGCAGGAGATTATGTCAGCAAATGGTTGTTTCAGTTATTTATTTAAAAGTATTCTGCCTAGCTAGGTACAGTGGAACAACGTCTGCAATCCCAGCAACTCAGGAGGCTGAGGCAAGAGGATTGCAAATTCAGGATATAACAAGGTAGGTTCACTTGGTGCTTTGACTATATCCCTTGTGGCTTCAAAAGCTACATTTTTTTTTTCTTCTTCCCAATCTTCTTTTCCCTAAACTTCTCCTCCCTGTTCTTCTTTACCCTAAACTTTTCTTCCCTGATCTCTCCTCCCTAATCTCATTTTCTCTGAATTACCTCTATAAAAGCCCCCCTGTTCCCACAGATGGGCAGAATCACAGCCTTTGGCGCAAGAGTCCTCTGTGTTTCTCCTTTGCCTGCAAAGCAATAAACCTTCTTTTTTTTCAAGACCTGTCTTCCTTATTGGATTGGTGTTGAGAACAAGGACAGCTTTCGGCTACAAAGGACAGCCTTAGCAACTTAGAAAGACCCTGTCTCAAAAAAATAAATGTAAAAACAAATAAGCTGGTAACAAATAAGTGGTAAAGTGCTGCTGGGTTTAATCCTCAGTATAAAAATTAAATACATAAAAAATAAAGATGTTCCACCTAAATGTAAGGATTTGCAGCGAGGTTATCAGAGTCCAGTTACCACCCAAGGCAGCCATGGGAAGGGAAACTTCAGGTGCCACATAACAGCCTGTGGTTTTCCCACTTTTCCCCAAATTGCTGTAGTTAGACCATCTCTTGTATATTTATTCTCCTTATTTAAGGCTCTTCTCTTCCCCCAAGGCCTTCCTAGGACTAGTCCGATCTTCACCACAACACAAGCTTAAGACATACATTATTCTTGAGGAAGTTTCAGGGTATTTTCTGCTTTTGTCCATAGTTTAGTGATATTGTACCTGTTTTCTTGGCTAAAGGAAACCAGTGACTTAAATACTTCCTAACTACTGCAGCCTGCAGCATCTTTCAAGAGTTCTTATTTACTCATTGTTGGTATTGAGAGGCTTTACAAAGTAGAAACTGTATATGATTATTCCAGAATGTTTGGTTAAAGATTAAATGCCTAGTTGAAAAAATTATGATATATCTACTTTAAGGAGTACCATGCAGTTATATAAAACAATGTTTAAGTAGTTCCTAAAAACAAGGCAAAATTTGTTACAAAGTTTTTTAAGCATAAAAGATTATTAACATAATACACTCACATCCGTGTAAAGATTCCAATGTAAGAATTTATTTTATTTTATTTTTTTGCAGTGGTGGGTATGGGGCATTGAATTCAGAGATGTGTTACCATTGAGCTACATTCCTAGCACCCCTCTTAAATTGCTAAGGATAGCTTCAAACTTGCAATCCTCCTGCCTAGCAGTCCTTGGCTGCTGGGATTATAGGCATGTTCCCAGCTAAAAAAAAAAAAAAGTTGTTAATATTATTTTCTTTGGGTGGATTTTTTTTCTTTACACTTTGTTGTACTTTTCAAACTTTCTATCATAAACATGTTCATCTTTATTAAAATAAATTTCTCTAGTCAGGTGTGGTATAATACCACCTACTCCAGAGGCTGAGGCAGGAGGCTGAGGCAGGAGGACCAAAAGTTCAAGGCTAGGCCCTAAGCAGCTTAGCAAGACCTGTCTCAAAATAAAAAATAAAAAGGCCTGGGGATGTGGCTCAGTGATTAAGTACCTCTTGGTTCAATCCCTGGTACACACACACAAAAAAGTTCAAGCCAAGCTTGGGCAATTTAGGCAGAGACTGTCAAACAATAAAAGCGGAGCACAGTGGGGCATGCCTGTAATCGCAATGGTTTGGGAGGCTGAGATAGGAGGATTGCAAATTCAAAGCCAGCCTCAGCAAAAGTGCGGCTCTAGCAACTCAGTGTGATCCTGTCTCTAAATAAAAGACAAAGTAGGGCTGGGGGTGTGGCTCAGTGGCCAAGTGACCTTGAGTTCAATCCCAGGTACCCAAAATGAATGAATGAATGAACAAACAAATTAAAAAGGCTGAGGATGTAGCTTAGTGGTAAAAGTGTCCCTGGGTTCAATCCCCAGTACTGTAAAACAGAATACCAATACCAATGGTTCTTTGTGTGTGTGTGTGTGTGTGTGTGTGTCTTCACATTGGTTGATAAAAATGCAAACACTTATACTCCTAACAATGATAACATATGTATACACACACACTATTCTTGGAGGAACTGATGTGCATTGAATGAGTTCACTGCAGACCACTCAAGTTAAACCAGGAGCTCAGCGTGTTAGTGTGCAAAGCAAGAAGAGGCGCTGTGACTGCAGCTTTGCAGTTAACTTCCTTTAACCTCAGCCTCCAACAGGCATTTATGGCTCAGAAGTACCCATTAATGCCCTCCCCTTCATCCTTCACTATCTCCTCCCTTTCCAACTTCTATTTTATTTCTTTACCTTCCTGAGAGCCTAAATCAATCAACAGGAAGGAAGGAAAAAATAGGACAGGTCAAACCTAAAGGCACAGGAAAGATTCTTTTTTCCTTACTTCCATCTCTGCAGGTAGGAAAGATCCTTTGGACAAGTTCTGAGACAGAGAACTATTTCATGTGGCTAAGCACTCAGGTACTTAAGCCAGTGGAGCTGGTAACCCAGTTGTAGGAGTGGAGTTGAGCTCCCTTTTATTTCTTAGAGTGAGTTTTAAAAAGGACTGGAGCATGTAATTGCTTTCTTCCCCTCTCTCTCTTTCTCTCTCTCTCTCTCTCTCATACACACACACACACACACACACAGACACACACACACACAGACACACACACACACACACACAGACACACACACACAAACTGGAGATTGAACCCAGGGGTGCTCTAACACTGAGTTATATCTCTAGCCCTTTTTATTTTTTATTTTGAGATGGGGTCTTGCTAAATTGTGGAAGCTGGCCTCTAACTTGTGATCCTCCTGCCTTGGCCTCCACAGTAGGTGGAATTATAGGTATATGTCACTATGCTTGGCATAACCTCTTCTTTTTTTCTTTTTCTTTTCTTTCTTTCTTTATTATTATTTTTGGTACCAGGGATTGAACTCAGGGGCCCTCTACCATGGACATCCCCAGCCCTGTTTTATATATTTAGAGACAGCGTTTTACTGAGTTGCTTAGCATCTCATTTTTTGCTGAGACTGGTTTTGAACTTGAGATCCTCCTGTCTCAGTCTCCCAAGCCACCACACTCAGCTCTTTTCTCTATTTTTAAGACTAAAATCACATAATGATTAATATTACCTCCTTAATATTTCTTTGTGAATTGATCAAGGCTTAAAGCAGCTCTTTCTGGCAATAGCTTGTTGTAACGATATTCAACAACAGCTTAGGGGGTAAAGCTTAGTTGAGGACATAAAGGCCCTTGAAATCTCTATTAGCTCCCCAACTACACCAAAATTTTTTTTAAAAATAAAGATTATGTCTTGTGATGCAAATATTGTTTTCTCAATCTTATTTAAAATGTTGGAAAGGAATACTGGCTCTAGGAAATTTTGCCTTCTCTGTTTATTTCATAACATACAATTTGTGCAATTATAAGACAAGTCTCCTAAATACTAGTTGCAGGAAAGAAAAATAAATATTTGAAAGCTGGGAAATAAGAAAAATGATAGATGAATGTCCAGGGTTCAGCTCTCCCTGGGGCTCCACAAAGACCGGCAGAGGAGGTCTTGAAATGAAAATTTCCAAACAAGGCTGGGAAAGAGAGAGAGGGACCCAGACAGAGAAGATCAGGTTCACAGGCACCGCTATGTGAAAAAGAAGCTTCAGGAAAATGAAAGTTGCTTGTGGAGAAAACAACTGAAGAGAAAGAGAAGCTGGCCTCCCTTATAGCAGAGTGGGGAGTTTGGGTGTTAGTCCTGGAGTACCGGAACGACACCAGGAAAGAATCTTCCCAGGCCAGCGCAGCTGCTTTTATATAGTTTTAGGATTGAATGCTTTTACGTGGGTATAGCTCTTCTCCAGATCCACACAGCCTCCTGTTTTGCTACACTGAACCCCATGACTTCACACACTTAACTGCCTGGTCACACAAACATTTGAGATTGTGCCAAGAAACTTCTGGTGGTGCACATGCCTGTAATTCCAGCAGCTCGGGAGACTGAGACAGGAGAATCGAGAGTTCAAAGCCAGCCTCAGCCATGGTGAAGGGGCTAAGCAACTCAGTGAGACCCTGTCTCTAAATAAAATACAAAAAAGGGCTGGGGATGTGGCTCAGTGGTTCAGTGCCCCTGAATTCAATTCCCCGAACCAAAAAAAAATAGAAACCTTTAGGAGAGGGTTGGGCATGTAGTTCAGAGCAAGGCCCCGGTTCAATCCTCAGCCCTGCAAAAAAGAAACTTCTGGGAGAGGTTAATGGAGAGCCATGGAAATAGGCGAGGGGCCGATCAGATTTACAATTAAAAAAGGTTGGCTGGGCCCCGTGATACATGCCTGTAATCGCAGCTACTCTGGAGCCTAATGCAGAAAGAGTACAAATTCAAGGCCAGAAGGCCAGCCTGGGCAATTTAGTGAGACTGTCAGCAATTTATCAAGACCCCGTCTCAAAATAAAGAGGATTGGGGATGTAGCTCAGTGGTAAAGTATCCCTGGATTCATCATCAATACCCCCCAGGAAATAAATAGAAAGGTGGATCACCAAAGTGGAGAATGGATCTTGTGACAGTTGGCAGCATGACCCAGCAGGGAGGGCTGATCAAGGAGATAATTAGAAGACAGAATCCACAGGTCCTGGCACCTGGTGGCATGCCGTGTGAAGGAAGAGTAAGTCTGAAAGCCTTCTAGGCTGCTGCTCTGGTAAAGAGGTTGGTAGGAGAACATTCCCTGGGACAGGACTTTGCAAAAGAAGCAGTAGGGTGGGTGGGAAAGGGAAGTTGAATGCAGTTTAGATCAAATAATTCTGATGACCCTGTGGGACAGTTTTTATTAAGCTGTAGGTCAGAGATTTGAATCCCATGGACATTTGGTTTCACTCCTGGTCCAGACCCAGTTCAGGTTGTTGGGGGTGAGCTTCTCTTAGCACTGTTTAACAGCTTCTTTGTCTGTATCCCAAGGAAAAGCTAGATTTGTCTTCTCGCCTGTTCCCACCTACTCTCCATTCTTATCTATCCTGCAGGGGTTTTAAGGAGGAGGAGTATACTTGTGTCTTATTTTATTGTGACAGTTCCCTCTCTCCCTGACTTTTCAACTAACTGTCCCATGGTTGTTTGCACAGTTATTGTTAATTGTAATTGTGCCAGCACGGTTTACGCAAAAGCCTGTGCTGAGATTTGTGGATGGCATGTGAATATGAGCAGCCACCTGCATGAGGTAGGGACACCGAGCCTTGGCTGTGAGCGCACCTGGCATAGAAGATTTCCCTGTCACATGAAAACCAGCTGACTTATCTGCAAGAGGCCTGGTGGAGTGATAGGCGCGGTTGTTTGTGGGGTTGGAACTAGTGGTAAAACCATTCTTAGAAGCCTGACAGGACACACGCAAAGGAACAGCTACTTTTCAGGCCATAAAGCATTCGCATTCAAGAATGTAAAACTTTTTCATCTGGACCTGGAAGGGGTTGGGGCTGTAGAAATAAAATCTATTTCAGGGTTGCTTCAAAATGCTCTAATTCTTGGATTGACATTGGCATTTGGAACTGTATTAAAAAAAAAAAAAAAAAAAAAAAGACCAGCAAGTGTACACCATAAGGAACCTCCACAAGGTCTAGGACTCCACTGGTATCTCTCCATGAAATCCCGGGAGGCTCCATGATGCTCTGGGTAACTGCACACTAGCTTTGGGGTGGTGAAGGAACATCTAGTCAGGGTAAGAGAGGCTCACTGAAGCACATTGGATGCATCTCTATCATTGTTTTATCTTAATTGTTATTTTGCTGGTTAAGAAAAATTAGGGGGGCAATGTTTAAAAAAAATGGCCCAATCCCACCAATTCAAAATGTTCAAATCCTTTTCTGCATGTTCATATAATTTTTATTATGAAACTGAAGTCTTGCTGTACATTTAAAGATTTTTATTTCTTATTTAAATTGAGATAATTTACATAAAATGAAATGTATATATTTTAAGCAAACATTTTTTATGTTTTCTTTTCATTTTGTGGTGCTAGGGATTGAACGCAGGGCTTTGTATGGGCTAGGCAAAGACTCTACCATAAATTATAACCTTAGTCCTTGATGAGTTTTTTTTTTTTTTTTTGTACTAGGGATTGAACCCAGATTTGTTTTACTACTAAGCTATATTCCAGCCCTTTTTATTTTTTTATTTTGAGACAGAGTCTTGCTAATTTGCTTGAGGCCTCAAACTTATGATCCTCCTGCCTCAGCCTCCCAAATTGCTGGGATTACAGCCATGCCACACTACATTTGGCTATAATACCCCTTTCGTTGGAAAAGTAATATTGCTGTTTATGCAGGCAGTGCATAATTTAACCAGTTCTTATTGATGGAGATTTTTATTTCATCTTTTCCCTTCCTATCTTCCTTCCTTCTTAATACAAACAACTCTGTTATCAATATCATTATAAGAAGTCTCTGCATGTAAGGATTTATTGTTTCTGCAGGTTACATTCCTAGAAGTGGAATTGCTGTGTCAAATAAATGCACATTTTAAGGAATGTTGCCAAATGGTACCTAGAAAACCTGCCCTAGTTCATTTCTTAATTGTCAAAGAACCACTCAAGCAAATATACTATCTGATCTTCTCATTCTATCTGGAAGGATACATAAGCTTGTTTTTTCACACTATGACCAATATTGAGAACTGGGGAGGGGGAAATCTTTGTTCTTGGTCAACTTCCTAGTTTAAACATGATACCTAATTTTAATCTGTATTTGTTTAATTATTAATGAAGAAAATTTCCTCATTGTACAGCGAAAATAAATGGTCTTTTCTTACAAAAGTAAACTTTACAAATGATCAATAAACTGATCATGAAAAAAGTGATCTCATTAAGGATACAAGGATAAAAATAAAACAACACAAAAAGTCACAAGCTAAACTTTTTGCTATTATTTTCAGCCAATGGCCTTATTCTATAATCTTGATTTTTGAATAGTTTTGCTTTTTAGGCAAATGCTTTTATTTTTAATTACTTTAAAAAGGCTTTGCTTCTGCATAAGAAGAAAAATAAATTCAGTATTGGATGACCAGGCTTTAAATAGAAATTTATTTGCCAAGGATATCTTTAAATTAAGACATCATTGACTGGGTGTGCTGGTACATGCCTGTCATGCCAGCAACTTGGGAGGCTGAGGTGGGAGGATCTACAGTTCAAGGCCAGCCTTAGCAATTTAGCAACTGTGTCTCAAAAAAAAAAAAAAAAAAAAAAAAAAAACCAAAACAACAACAACAACAAAAACTAAGAAGTACTGGGTATATAGCTCATTGATAAAGTGACCCTGGGTTCAATCCCCACTTCTAGGACTGTAACGTGCAAAAACACAGAAACATTTCAAAACATCTGCGGTTTTTAAGAGAACTACTTGTGTTTGAGTTATGGCTTAGTCAGTGTCTTGGGATAGCTCAATTTCTTATTTGTAGAATTATTGGAATTGACTAAATATCTCAAAGTTCCCTTCAAAACCTAAAACTCTTACTTTTTTTTTTTTTTTTAATGTGGTCCTGAGGACTGTACCTAGTGCCTCATACATGCTAGGCAAGTGCTCTACCACTGAGTCACAAATCCAGCCCTAAAACTCTTTTTCTTTTTTTTTTTAAAGGGGTCTAGCTAGTTCCGTCCAGCTTTTTTTTTTTTTTTTTAATGAGAGAGAGAGAGAGAGAGAGAGAGAGAGAGAGAGAACTTCAATATTTGTTTTTCAGTTTTCGGCAGACACAACATCTTTGTTTATGTGGTGCTGAGGATCGAACCCAGGACGCACGCATGCCAGGCGAGCGCGCTACCGCTTGAGCCACATCCCCAGCCCCTCTTTTTCTTTTTCTTTCTTTCTTTCTTTTTCTTTTTTTTTTTTGTATAGAGGATTGAACTCAGGGGCATTTTACCGCTGGCTATATCCTCAGCCTCCTTTTTTTTTTTGAGGGAGGATCTCCCTAAGTTGCTGAAGCTGGCCTCAAATTTGGCAATCCTCCTACCTTAACTTTCTAAATTGCTGGGATTACAGGTGTGTGCCACGGCGACTGGCTAAAATTGTTAAATGTCCAAGTTTATCATTGTATAGTCAATGTTTTGGAATGCCCACAGAACCATGTAGAGCTTCAATAGGCACTTAGGCTGCAGAGTAAGAATTCAGGTTCTGGAGTTGTAGACTGGATCCAAAGCCCAGCTCCACCATGTACTGGCTGTGCGGCCATCAGCTAGTTATTTAGCCTCTCTCTTTCTGTTTCTTCATTTGTAAAGTGCCTATCTTATAGGGTTATTGTAAAGCACTTAAATCATTACTTACACACAGGAAATATCCAGGACATGGTACTTGCTATAACCTATATTTAAAAATATTTTTATTTGAAACATTGAAATTAAATAAAATTTTCTTTCTTTTTTTTTTTTTTTAGTGAGGGCTGGGGATATAGCTCAGTGGTAGAATATTCGCCTAGTGTGCGCAAGCTCCTTGGTGCAATCCCCAGAACTGCAAAAACAAAACAAAGAGTCCCCAAAACTTTTTTTTTTTTTTTTCTTTTGGGATGGGGTTGGTGTATTGTCCAGGCTGGTCTTGAACTCCTGTGCTCAAGTGTTTGAAATCCTGCTTCTCTGCCTCCCAAATGCTGGGACTACAGGAAGAGACTACCATGCCCATGGAGACTAGTTATGTGCATTGCTAAATATACCATAAATATGATTTCCTTATTCCATCTCAGGGAGGACTTAGTAACTGAATACTTTCTCTACAATCTTGTAGATTCTTTCCTCTAACTAAACCACTCTCTCAAATTGGCAGTCTTTTAAGCCCTTCACATTGAGATGGTCTAGCCAGTCTTGAAGGTCTGAAATGTCTTGTGACCTGAGAGCACCCTCTTCCCAGATCCCTGCCATTCTGAGCCCTTTCCACAATGACTATGCAGATCGCCACTCCACCAGTTTCCAGAGCAAGTGCAGTTACTCCTCACTGCATAACCACCCTATGTGGCTCTGAGACTCCTCTGCAATTAGGAAGACTCCTCTTCTCTAATCCCCTCTCTGGCTATTGTGACTCAACCTGAAACAAGAAACACAAAACATGAGCTTCTGTTTTGTGAGCTTCTCTCATCTCCAGCTTTCCCTTCCCTCTAACAATAAGAGCACCCACGTCATGTCCCTGCATTGGGGTCAGTCAGGTATGGGTCTCTCTCCCTCCCTTGCTGGTCTAGAAGAGCAGTTCAATTGTGCGAACCCAGTGGACAAAGGAATGCACCAACCAAATGATTCCTGTCCTTATGTTCACACCTGGCTCAAGATGAAGTTTTCAGAGATCTCATAAATATTTCCTCTTGTTCCTTCAAACTTCAGAACCTGTCATACTTTTTCCTCCAGAAAATTTCCTTCATGCCTGCTTTTTGGTCTTATAGTCTGCCTGGGATTCTCCATGTTATCTCATGTTCACTATAACCCTGGAAGCTGGCATCATTTTTCCATTTGACAGATGAAGGCTCTTGAAGCCCAGAGAAATATACAGTAACTAGCCCAAAACTCAATATTGGCAAATGCCTTGGATTGCAGGTTTTTCTGACTCCAAATCCCAGTGCTCTTTCCACCATACTGCATTGTCTCCTGAAAAAGGACTGTCAGGGGATGAGGCCTCTTATACTTTACCATCTAATTGTATAGATCTTACTCCAAAGCTTTCACCAATAAGTAAGCATGGAAGAAAGTAGATGGCAGAATCTATTTTGAATGTGGCAGAAGAACTTCACATCTCACCACCAAGCTAGGTGAGGCAGCATATGCCTATAATCCCAGCTACTCATGAGGCTGAGGCAGGGGGATTCCCAGTTGGAGGCCAGCCCAGGCAACTTAGTGAGACCCTGTCTCAAAATAGAAAATAAAAAGGGCTGGGATAGTTCACTGATAGAGTGCTCCTAAATTCAACCCTAGTATTGGGGGTGGGAAAGGGTGGGGAAGTCCCACCAATTTTTCATTGATATTTAGTATCTTTTTGCTTAAGGAATTGTTCCATATTAAACCAATTAAATCTACCTTGGAGGTGTAGAGCATTGGTGATAAGCCATTTACACTTCACATACATAGACTTCACGTACAGTTCGGATCTTAACTATCCTTCAGAGGCTGAGGTGCTAAGGGCTTGGCCCCCAGCTTGGTGCTATTGAGAGATGGTAGAAACTTTTAAATTGTGGGCCTAGTGGAGAGCTTCAGGTCATTCGATTGTGAACTTGAAGGAGGTAATGGGACCCCGACCCCTTCCTCTTCCTCTCTTAAGCTTCCAGGCCACGAGGTGAAGGGTTTTGTTCCATCATGCTCCCTGACTATGATGTGCTGCCACAGACCTAAAACCAACAAGACCTATTGATCCTGGACTGAAACTTCCAAAATGGTGAGCCAGAATAAACCTTTTCTCTTGATAAGTTGATCATCTCAGGTATTGGTTGCAGTCATGGCAAGCTACCTAGCACGGTATCTTCTGAGTCTAAGCCCAAACAATGAGAGGAAGAAAGTTCAGTTACAAGTAAGATGGATGGATCCTAGAGACAGAAGAGTCAAAAGAGAAAGGAATGGCTTTATTCAATGTGTTCAGAAGAGAGGCTGGGTCTGGACATCAAAGAGTTGGCAGAAAGGGGCTTGCTCCATGGTAGAGCAAGCGTTTAGCATGTGTAAGACCCTGGGCTGCATGTCTAGCACCAAACATAAAAAAAAAAAAAAGAAAAGAAAAAAGAAAAGCAGCATGCAGCAAGATAAGAGGGAGGAAAAACGCCCCTGAGGCAACTTGAAATACCTTTCGGCATCAACATCTATGGTATTCACTTTTCTCAGGTTCTATTTTACCATCTCAAGTATAACCTTAGGCTCTTTTTTTTTTTTTTTTTCTTTTCTGATGAAATCAGGCAGGCACTAAGGATCTGCCTCAGTGCTGTCCATATTTGTGACTCTCACTTTGCACCTCCTACTCTGATAGTAACAAGTTCCTACTCCACCTGGAGCACACAGAAAAGAAGGCTCCATAGAATTCCAGGATGCCTTATGCATGAGCTGTTATAGTAAAGCATCAAAAGTGTGTTTAAAAATAACATACAAGGCCAGGCATAGTAGTGTGCACCTGTAATCCCAGTGGCTCGGGAGGCTGAGGCAGGAGAACTGCAAGTCCAAAGCCAGCCTCAGTAACTCAGTGAGGCCCTAAGCAACTTAGACCTGTTTCAAAATGATTTTTTTTTAATTGGGGGTGTGGCTCAGTGGTTAAGTGCCCCTGGTTTCAATACCTGGTCCCCCCTACCCAAAATATGTATAATAATTAAAAGTAAATACATAAATAAAATAAAATGAAGGACACAAGGTTATACTATCTTTTATTTATAGATCATCCCAAAATTTTGCTAGAATACATATATATATATTCATTCTAATATATATTATACCTCTAAATGAAGTCAACTTGTCTTTGTATCATTCTTCTGAGCATGTATAATCCACAGAGATGTTTAAAAATTTTTTCTTTTCCTTTTTTTTTTTGTCTTTTGGAGGCTAATTGTTCAAGAGTAATATTTTAAATATAAAAGGAGATTACTATTTATTTACTTATATATTTTCTATAGTACTGAGGATTGAACCCAGAGGTGCTCTACCACTGAGTTATACCCTTTTTACTTTTTATTTTCAGACAGAATCTTCCTAAATTGTCCAGAGTGACCTTGAATTTACCATTCTCTTGCCTCAGCTTTCTGAATCTCTGGGATTACAGGCATGTGTCACCATTCCAAGTTTAGTATTTAAAATTTTTATTTTAATTAATTAATTTTTTTTTTGTACCAGGGATTAAACCCAGAGATGCTTAACCACTGAGCCACATCTCCAGTCCTTTTTAATATTTTATTTAAAAACAGGATGTCACTGAGTTGCTTAGGGTCTCACTAAATGCCTGAGACTGGCTTTGAACTTGTAATCCTCCTACCTCAGCGTCCTGAGACTCTGGGATTATAGGTGTGCAACACTGAGCCCTGCCAGTATTTTAAAGTTTTGAAGTGTAACCTGGTTGATGTATGTTTGGTATTTTTTAGGAGGTTTGTACCTGTATAGTAGCTTGTTTTCTTATTCTAAAATAACATATTAGTAGTGGTTAAGTTAAACCAAAGAGAAAAGTCACTGTAGGTTCAATGACATGTTTCTAAAAGAGGCAAATACTGTATTATCTTTCTTAGTATTGTCAAAGTTTTTAAGGTTTTGGTCAAATGAGCAAGATAAGAACAAGATTATTGTTTGGTTTGCATTTATGGGGAGAAAGAATTTTTTTGTTATAACAGAGTTAATGACTGGGTTTAGTGGTGTGAGGCTCCAAGGAAAGCATTTTAAAAATCAGAAATAGCCTGATGGGAGAACAAGGCAAATCATTAGATGCAATTGCTGTATAAATGGTCTTTTTGTCTGAGAGTGCAGTTTATTGTAATTGCAAAAAAAATCCCATGTGCCATTTTCATTGTTTGCTCCATTTGTTTGCTTGCTGTGTAATTGAGTTTCACACAAAGGAGAGGATAAAAACTATTTTCAGGTGCACCATTGTGTTTTCTATAGATTCTTTAATTTCTTTAGAGCCTAGCTCTTGTTAAGTGTTCTCCAGAGGGTATATTTTAGTGGTTTTTTAAAATGAGATTCTAAGTAGGAGAATGACATCTCTTTTGAATCCAACCTGTGATTTGATTGGATTTTTTATCTTTATTTTGTTTATTCATTTGTTTTATGGGGTGCTGAGGATGGAACCCAGTGCCTCACATGTGTGAGGCAAGCGCTCTGCCACTGAGCCACAACCCCAGCCCTGTTATGTTTTTTAAAATGGCAAAAGTTGGCTTTCAATCGCACATTCAATCACACCCCAACAAGCCTTACTGAAATCAGGCGACATCATTTCATATTTCATGTTCCCTAGAGCTATGTTTCCAAAACCACAGGGACACAGATACAGCTCACTCTGTCACCGACATTATAAAACAGTATGTGAGATATAGTTCTCAGTCATACTGCATTTGCCCATGTCCTTTGATCAGTGTTTGGTGTTTGCACCTGGGTGAAAGAAGTTTGGGAAAAGTCACTGTCTTCATGGTAAGCAGCCAACCTTCGCTATTGCATCATTTTATGAATGGTGCATGGAATTGGAGTGTGGGAATAAGTGGAGAACTATGCCTTAGGCAATTAACATTCAAAGGATCTAGGGGAAAGACAAAGAAAATGCTGGACATGGTGGCGCTTGCCTGTAATCCCAGTGACTGGAGGCTGAAGCAGAAGGATCATAAATTCAAAGCCAGTCTTAGCAATTTAGTGAGGCCCTAAGCAACTTAGCAAGACTCTGATTTAAAATTAAAAAAAAAAAAAAAAAAAAAAGGGACTGGGGATGTGGCTCAGTGGTTAAGCACCCCGGGTTCAATCCCAGTACCCACCTCCCCTGAAAAAATAGGCTGGGTGTGATAGCTCAAGCATGTAATCCCTGTGTCTTGGGAGGTTGAGGCAAGAGGATCACAAATTTGAGGCCAAGTTCAGCAATTTAGCAAGGCCCTGAGCCACTCGTTAAGACCCTCTTTCAAATAAAACTTAAAAGGGCGCCAGGCATGGTGGTGCACACCAGTAATCCCAGCGGCTCGGGAGGCTGAGGCAGGAGGATATTGAATTCAAAGCCAACCTCAGCAAAAAAGCAAGGCACTAAGTAACTCAGTGAGACCCTGTCTCTAAATAAAATACAAAAGGGGCTAGGGCTATGGCTCAGTGGTCAAGTGTCCCTGAGTTCAATCCCTGGTACCAAAAACAAAACAAAAAAACCCAACAAACCCCCACCCTCCAAAAAAAAAAAAAAAAAAAAACAACTTAAAAGAGCTTGGTGATGTAAAGCACCCCTGGATTCAATCCCTAGCACAATGGGGCAGAGGAGGAAGAATAGGGTCTAGTATGGCATACTGGTTAGGGATAAGAACTCTGACTGGGCATAGTGGCACAAGCCGGTAAGCCCAGCTACTCATGAGACTGAGGCAAGAGGATTGCAAGTTTGAGGCCAGCCTCAGCAATTTATTGACACTTGTCTGAAAATAAAATAAATAAGAAAGGACTGGAATGTAGCTCAGTGGTAGAGCACTTGCCTAGCATGTGTGATGTTCTAGGGTTCAATCCCTAGCACTGAAAAAAGAAAGAAAATCCATAGAATAAGAACTTTGAAATCAACCAGACTGAATTGGTGTTCTGGCTTCATCTGTGTAAACTTTAAGTAAATTATTTAACTTGTCTAAGTCTTGGTTTCTTTACTATTAATATTGAAATTATAATACTCTCTTATCACTAAGAATGGCTGGGATGTGTAATGAGATAATACAGTGCAGGGAAGAGTGTAAGCTCTCATTACATGCTAGTTATGATTATGAGATGTTATAGAGATGGCTGCCCAGTAGCAAATCACTTAGAGAACCACTCAGTAAGTAATGCGATAGCAATATTCGTTCATCTAAAAAATTTGTTTCAAAATGGACACAGTCACAGATTGATCAACCGAGAACGGTGTCTGTGTGGTTTCTCTGAGCATCTCTGTGTTCTTTTCAGGTCTTGCTTTGAGTTAATTATATTCCTGGCTCTTCTAGGAATGATTTGCCCCTTAGGTGCTCAGAAATTTCACTTCTACTTCAACAGCTTTTAGAAACTCCTTTATCTTAATTAAGGCAGGGATGGCAAATTTCCTGGCCAAAGAATCAGTTTTGGCTTCACTTTTATTTTCTTCCAGAGCCCTATAAAAGAATGTGTCTGTTTCCTTTATTATTGGCTCAGGCAAAGCCAGTAAGCTCACTTTATGATCCTATTATCTTTTGTTCACATATCTCACAAAAGCTACTGTCCAAATTCTATGACTAATTTTTAAAAGATCAAAGGTATTTAATTATTAATTAATTAAAAATAGAAATGTAAGGGTTTTGGAAAATATGGGATAAGTGGTTCTCAAATACAGTGAACAGATAACATGTTCACTATCCAAGGAGAAATGAGAAAAATAAGTATAAGGTAAAAATTCTCTCAAAGCTAAATATAATAATAAAATTTTTATTCTGACATTATTTACCTTTCATTTTTTGTTGTAACTGAAATATATATTTTTCTATCATAGAAAGTACTGGGTTTAAAAAATGTTTTTATTTGGGAAAAGTAAAAAAAAAATCAAACAATTCCTTCATTCTTTTTTTTTTTTTGGGGGGGGGGTGATTGAACTCAGGATCACTTGACCACTAAGCCACATCCCCAGCCCTATATTGTATTTTTTTTAGAGACAGGATCTCAATGAGTTGCTTAATACCTCGCTTTTGCTGAGGCTGGCTTTGAACTCGTGATCCTCCTGTCTCAGCCTCTTGAGCTGCTAGGATTTCAGGCATGTGCCACCATGCCTGGTCCTTAATTATTTTTTTAACTTATTTTTGAAGTTGGGCATGGTCCTGCATGTCTGTAGTCCTAGTTATTCAAGAGGCTAAGGCAGGAGGATTGAAAATCTGAGGCCAGCCTCAACAATTTAGCAAGACCTTGTCTCAAAATTTAAAAAAGGGCTGGGGTATATCTCAGTAATTGAACACTTGCCTGGCATGCATGAGGCCCTGGGTTCAATTATCAGTACTGAAAAAAAAATCCCCAAACTAATTATTTAAATCTCAAAGCCTAAGAACCACAATTATTTGAAATCATGAACACTTAAGAAAGGCTTACCGTGATCCAGATTCCATTGTAAGAGCTTAAGAAATATTAATCCATCAAATCCTTATAGTAACCCTGAGGTGAGCACTGATGTCGTACCTGATTTATAATTTAAAATTGGTTTCTTTTTTTCTTTTTCTGTAATTTGTAATACTGGGGATTGAACCCAGCGGTCCTTTTTGTTTTTTATTTTGTGACAGAGCCTTTGCTAAATTGTTGAGGCTGACCTCAAATGTGGGATCCTCCTGTTTTAGCCTCCTGAGTTGCTGGGATTACAGGCATGCCCCACCATGCCCTGCTTACCTGATTTGTAGATAAGGAAATGGAGGAATGGAAGGGTGCAGTGACTTGCCCAATGTTGCAGGCTAATAATGGTAAAGCTGGATCTAAATCTATTCCTTTTCCTCTAAATTATTCTGAGAAGAATCCTAGAAACTCCTGTAGAGATATTAATCTCAACCCTGTATTTGAATCTTGGGAAGGCATTTTGGCAACACCTACCAAATGCTTCAAGAATGTATCTATAGAATGACCTAGCAATTTCTAGGAATTTATTTTAAGGAAATAAACAAAGAATTATGCCAAAATGAATGTGCAGGGATTTAATTGCAGCATTATTTAAACTGGAGAAAAGTGAAAAAAAAAAAAAAAACCTAACCAAATGTCCCCACCTAGGAGATCATTTAAAATGATAGTTTATGCAAAGGAATGCTGATTAATATTGCTTACTTGATTTGGGTTTTTAAATTGCATTTCACAAAGGCCTGGAGCTCATCTGACATGTCTTAGGGGTTCCTCAGATTGTTTTTTTTTTTTGAGTATCATATATGCTGATTGAGACTGATACAAGAATACGGTGTTTTCAGTGAGTTCTGACTTAACCTTTCTGTTTTATAAAATTTGCTCTCAGCCAGGGATGGTGGCACACACCTGTAATCCTAGTGGTTTGGGAGACCGAGGCAGGAGGATTGCAAGTTTGAGGCCAGCCTTAGCAACTTACTGAGACCCTAAGCAACAGTGAGATCATGTCTCAAAATAAAAAAACAAAAAGGACTGGGAATGTGGGGCAGTGGGTAAGTGCCCCTGTGTTCAATCCTTGCTTCAAAACAAAACATGTTCCCATGGATTTATTTTAGGACAAGTAAATGCTCTACATATGAAGGGTTATCCATTTCTATGGGTTTATAGATGCCTTTTGTATGTTTTTAAAATGAGGGTCCATTGTAGATTAAATGCATTTTTGACACTACTTGTCTGGTTATGGTCTAAGGAACAATGGCATTAGGTTCTCTGGCTGGCCAGCCTTAACTTATGTCTAATCTATTCCATTTAATAAACTCAACCTTGCTGAACTAGCTGGTAATCTGTGGAATTCCTGAGAAAGAGGTCTTTCCACATTTTATTTTAGCCTGCTTTGTGTATCAACAAAATGTGAAAAAGCATGGGTTTAATATCAGCTAGTGTTCTTCTTGGAAACTACTCACAGTAGTATATGGATTACTGTCTGGTATAGACAACACAAATAGCCTTATGTGTGTCTCTGCATTTTTTTTCTTTTTTCTTTTTGGTGATTAGGATTGAACTCAAGGGTGCTTTACTACTGAGCTACATCCTCAGCGCCCCCACACCTTTTTTTTTTTTTTTTTTTTTGAGACAGGGTATCACTAAGTTGCTTAAGACCTCAATAAATTTTTTGCTTGAATTTTCCTTTTTTTAATATTTATTTTTTAGTTGTAGTTGGACAAAATATCTTTATTTAATTTATTTATTATTTTTATGTGGTGCTAAGGATTGAACCTAGGGCCTTGCACGTGGTAGGTGAGCACTCTACCGCTGAGCCATAACCCCAGCCCTGGCCTTGAATTTTTGATCCTCCTGCCTCAGCCTCCGAATCCACTGGGATTCCAGGCATATACCACCATGTTGGCGAATGGGTGGATTTTAAAAACTCTTGGGCTGGAGGTATAGCTCATGAATAGAGCCCTTGCTTAGCATGTATGAGGCCCTGGGTTTGATCTCCAGTACTGCCAAAAACAAAAAAGTTCTTGAATATATGATTACATTGTGGTCTTTAACAGACCCATGTGAATCCTGCTTCAGTCATTCACTAGCTCTGAGATCTTAGGTAGTTATTTTATCTTTCTGAGCTTTAGATTTCTGGTCTGCAAAATGGAAATTATTACCTCGAAGTTTATTATGAGGATTATAAGATATTCATTTGGGCATTCGGTAAATGTTGACATGGGGAGTTAAGGAAAATTCCACAGATTGAACTCTCTTTAGCCATCACCCCAATACAGGAGGTAATTTCAGAAAGTTCAGACAATGAGGGATAAGGAAGTATTAGACTGTTAGACTCAGAAAATCCTTAACTTACATCTATTTAGAATGTTACAACATCTATTGAAGATAATATGCTCACCCTGTGCTGTGCAAATCTCGCAAAGTTCTTCAGCCAAAAGCAATAAATCTCACTCTTGTAGACCAAAGACTATTCAAATAATGTGGATATACATATTATGCAACGTTTTCAACTTTTGGTCCATTTGTGCAAAAACTGACTGCCTTAGGAGAAACATTTTAATTATTTATAGAATTCTATTTTCTTTCTCTCCTTTCTTTTTGCCTCCAATTGTCTAATTTCTCATGATCCTCCCCAGGCATCCACTAGACAGTCTCCCTCCCTCCCTCCCTCCCTCCCTTCCTTCCTTCCTTCCTTCCTTCCTTCCTTTCTTCTTTTATGACAGTGGGGATTAAACCCAGGGATACTCTACAACTGAGGCACATCCTTAGTCCATTTTATTTTTTATTTTGAGACAGGTTCTCATTAAGTTGTTCAGGGCCTCATTAAGTTGCTGAGGCTGGCTGTGAACTTGGGATCCTCCTGCCTCAGCCTCTGGAGTCACTGAGATGTCAGGATCCTGCCACTGCGCCCACAATCCACCTTCCGCTCTTAAGGTAGTGGTCTCACTGGGGGAGTCTGCCTGGTCCTGTGAGCTATAGACATTCGATTCCAAGGGGGTCCATAACAGTTTTCTCCTTGTGGCTTTGGCTTCCATGGTTAACAGAGTTAACAGTTTCCCCTATTGTCTCTGCTTGTTCTTATTTGGCAATTGGGCACCCAAAGGTGTAGCCAAGGACTCTTAAAAACGGTTATTCTTTTCAGTCCTTTTTTATGGATCCCCAATACAGCACTAAACAGCCTGGGTATTTTCAAGGTATTCAACTCAATTCAACTGTTTTGAGATATTTAACAAAGAATTGTTCCTTTTTTGTATTTAAAAATTAATTTAATGCTTGGCTAAAGTGTAATTACATATATAATTATCAAACAATAGTCCTAATAATTGTCTTTTAACAATTTAAATCATTGTAACTTTAAACAAACTTTTGGAATCCACTCCATGGCACTAGGCTTGTTTTGGTTTAGAAACTTGCCCAAGGACAAAGTTAGTAAGTGGGAGGCTGGATTTGAGAGCTTGGATTTGAATTGTGACTCCCGTTCACAAACTGGGCCAGTTTCTTAGCATCTATAATAAAAAGATTTGATTTTGAGCACCTACCAAGATTCAGGCACTATTTCAAGAAGTTTCCTCATCTGGAAATTGGGAAAATAATCACAGCTACTTAGTTCCTAAGTGTTGTCTTGAAGATGACACATGGGCACGCGTTAAGTCCCTAGGATGGAGGCTGGGTTATCATAACTGCTTAGTGACGTGACGTGAGTCACCATGATTGTTGGTATTAATAATCTTGTCTGCCAAGAAATGACTGTACACAAAACACAGCACTGCCCTCGCTGTTTCCATTGTAAATGGTCCTGTTCTGAGGAATGTTTATAAACATGTCACAAATGCTCTCTTAAATAATTTTTAGTGAATTTTTAAATTTAAAATTGGGCTGGGGATGTGGCTCAAGCGGTAGCACGCTCGCCTGGCATGCGTGTGGCCCGGGTTCGATCCTCAGCACCACATACGAACAAAGATGTTGTGTCCGCCGGGGGGGAAAAAAAAATTTAAATTATTTTAATTTGAGCCAGGCATGGTGATGCACACTTGTAATCCCAGGGGCTCAGGAGATTGAGGCAAGTGGATCACAAGTTCAAGGCCAGCCTTAGCAAATTAGTGAGATCTGCAGCAATTTAGTGAGACCCTGTTTCAAAATAAAAAATAAAAAGGACCAGGGTGTAGTTCAGTGGTAAAGTGTCCCTGGGTTCAATCCCTACTACCAAAATAATAATAATAATAATAATTTTAGATTTACAAAAAAGTTGAAGGATAGTGTGGATATTTCTAGTACATCCTTTACCCACGTCTTATTACTGTGACACATTTGTCCTAACTAAAGAAGCCAACATTGGCATACCACTACTAACTAACTCAAGAATCTATTCAGATTTCATTATGTCCCTTTCTGTACCAGGATGCCATATTGAAATTGGCATATGCCTGTGCCTTAGTACATTTTATATGATTATAACAAAATACTGGAGACTGGATACTTTATAAGTAAAAGAGGTTTATTTAACTGTCATTCTGGAGGCTCAAGAGTGTGGTGCCAGCATCTGTTTACTCTGGTGAGCGCTTCATGGCAGATGGCATCACAATAATGGAAGCACATGTGGAAGATAGATAGGAAGCAAGACAGATTTCCAGGAGGGACCAGGTTCACAAAGAACCTCCTGCTGTGGCAGAACTTTTTAGAGAGTGAGAATTCCTTTCCTCTAAACTCAACTCACTCTGAGACCAGCATGAATCCATTCATCAGCGTGGAGCCCCAAAACCTAATTACCTACTACTATGTTCCCCCTCTTTGCCTGGGTGTGTAGACTAGGGATTGGGCCCAGGGTGCTTCACCATTGAGTTAGTCTCTATTTTGATGCTGCTGCTGCTGCTGCTGCTGCTGCCACCGCTGCTGGGGACACTTTACTGCCGCAGTCTGGCTGGGCACAAAATCACGAGCCACTCACAGCCTTGTAGATTCAAACAGCAATTCTTTATTCCCGAACTCACACCGACACTCTACAATCACGTTCTGGGGAAATCCACGTTCTCTGCCCAAATCCACACCACCACTGGGCTTCTGTCTCCCAAAAATACTATCTGAATCCCATGAGAACTCAAGGGGAACTCAGGCAGCAGGATATGCCCTATTCCCAGCAGGAATAACCTTAAACCTGGAACCGCCCTAAACCCGGATTGTCCTAAACCAGGAACACCCTAAATCCAAGGAGAGCCTTAAACCCTGATCCGCCCTGGTCCTTGAGCAAGGTCACCTTACATGTAATGTCACTGCAAAATGTCCTATTTCCACGAGTCCTTCCACTAAGCAACATGGGGTACGCTGGCAAGGAAATTGTCATACCTACTTGGCTAATGGCTCTCAGCATCTCCCCCCTTCTGATTAATTAAACAACAAGTAATGTGGCTTAAGGACCGTGCCTGGTAGGTTGTCCAGTTCAACATATGGCTCTTACCCGTCATTGGAAAACTGACCTTTAGGCGTCAGCCTCCTGTCTTAGGTTGATACCACTGCAATTGGATCATACCTGTCACTGACTACCGGTCCAGCATACAGCCATACTTGTGGATAGGTCTATGCACCAGTGGGGGCGTGAGGGTCTTTGCCTCATCTCTGTAAACGACAAGCAATGTGGCTTAAGGACCGTGCCTGGTAGGTTGTCCAATTCAACATATGTTTCTTACCCATCATCGGAAAACTGACCTTTAGGCGTCAACCTCCTGTCTTAGGTTGATACCACTGCAATTGGATCATACCCGTCACTGACTACCGGTCCAGCATATAGCCATTGGCCCCCAAATTTTAGACCATCACTAGCAGAAGGGAGGAGGATACAGAAATGCCACAACACCAAGCCAATTGACGGCTCCTTTGGAAAAATTGCATCACTGGTGACACCATCAGCAAAGATATGCCAGCACTACCACAATTAACATGGGGTGCGCTGGCAAGAAAATAAAAATTGCATCACTGGTGACACCATCAGCAAAGATATGTCAGCACTACCACAATTTGCTGCACCAAACGATAGTTCACAATGTCCAGGCAAGTTCTGCAAGCAGTTCAAAGTGGAGGAATCTATCAATGTGTCCGTTTCCTCCCAAAGTCCGATTCCTCCCAAAGTTAGTTGACTCCTTGATTGAGCATTACTTGTTGAGTTATATTCATTGATGCATCAGTTTATACAGTTTATTGTGATAGCTATCATAGAAGGTGTAGTTTGGTTTTATCTTTGTCTTCACCGGCACTGGGATGAAGATAGGAATTCTGGCAATGATGCTAAAGAGACATTATCCTGAAAAGAATTATTAAATATAATGAAAAGGAAAGGTGAAAGTAAACAAACAGATCTGTTAACCTCCTTTAAAAACAATCCTTAACAGCTGTTTACCTAATTTAAATTAGGCCATTTAAATCACGTGAATAAAAAATAATTAGGACCCATTTTTTCATGAGTGCTCCTCATATATGAAATATGGACATATGCACACACAGACATACAACACAAAACACAAATGTGCACACAAACGTACAACACATAAGACAATAATAAAGGCCTTGTAGCTTTACCTAGATGAAATCTCCATTGCAATGTTTAAAAACTCCACAGTCAAAAAATAAAACTGATCAGAAAAACATTAACCTAGGTTTGTATGAGCTCAAAAATAAAAATAGAACCTTATGATGTGGAAAAATGCAATAATAAAATAGATATTGAAAAAAGTAACCTGGTTAATCACTGTCGCAGATGTAAGAATAGCCAAGCTGGAGCTCTGGATATCAGCTGTTATGGATTTGAGTCAAATCATCTTCTTTTTGATCTGTAGAAATCGTTTTGGTTAATCTCTCTGGAATCCAAATCGGCTGCTGTTCTCCCTGTGGAAAAACACAAACAGAACCCCGACTCCAGACAGTCACTGGGTCAGGACCTTTCCATTGTCCTGTTAGAATATCTTTCCAAAGTACTTTAGGCTTATGTACATTTTTTGGATACATATGCCTTTCCGCAGCACTAAGTCCTGATGAATCCAAATTTAAAAAGTTTAGAGTAAAAAGCGTTATTTTAAGTTTATCTTTGGGGGATATATACCCCTTCCCAATTCCCTCTTTTTGCTCTAATAAGTACGTTTTAATAGTTTGATGAGCTCTTTCAACTATGCCTTGTCCCTGTGGATTGTATGGGATTCCTGTTATATGAGTAATACCAAATGATGAGCAAAATTGTTTAAAAGAGGTAGAGGTATAGCCAGGACCATTATTGTTTTTTAACTGTTTAGGAATGCCCACAGTGGCAAAATTTTGTAAGCAATGAGCTATAACATCTTTAGTTTTTTCTCCGGCATGAAGGGAGCCCATCAAAAATCCGGAAGAAGTATCAACTGTAACATGTAAATATTTTAATTTTCCAAATTCTGGCAAGTGTGTGACGTCCATCTGCCAAATATGGTTAGGTATCAGTCCTCTAGGATTGACTCCAAGGTTAACTTGTGGTAAACAGGTCACACAATTTTGACATTGTTTTATTATATGTCTGGCTTGTTCCTTAGTTATTTTAAAACGCTTTTGTAAAGTATTAGCATAACATGGAATCTTTTATGAAAATTTGTAGCTTCTTCTAGCGTAGAGAAAATATGTATGTCATGTGTAGTTTTATCTGCTAAATCATTGCCCAAACTAAGGGCTCCAGGCAATCCTCTTTGTGCCCTGATATGTCCTATAAAGAATGGATCTTTTCTGTCCCAGATTAGACTTTGTATAGTGGAAAAACAAAGAGAAAACAGAAGAAGAAGGGGAAATCCTATCAGCATCTTCAAGAGATACTATAGCATTAACTACATACTGACTATCAGAAAATAAATTAAATACAGAATCTTTAAACATCATAAAAACTTGTAATACTGCATTAAGCTCTACCTTTTGAGCTGATTGTTTGGGTACTAAAAATGTAAAAGTTTGATCAGGGGTAAGTACTGCTGCTGTACCATCAGTGAATATATTTGGAGAATATATTTGACCCATCAGTGAATATATTTGGAGCATTCATGATAGGGGTTTTTCTTGTCATTTTTGGAAAAACTACAGGATGCTTAGACCAAAAAGACAACAAAGGATTAGATGGTAAGTGATTATCAAATGTAACATTAGATTTACACATGATTATTGCCCAAGTATTTAACTCATTAGCTAACTCATCAATTTGATCCATAGTATATGGAGTAATAATTTTATTGGGAGAAATTCCAAACACTCCCTTCGCTGCTTTTATTCCTTTGAGTATTAATTATCCTACAGCCTCAGGATACCTAGTAAGAATAGTGTTAGGAGAATAAGATAAATGTATCCACAATAATGGACCTTCTTGCCAAAATACTCCTGTAGGAACATTTTTTTGTTGGTAGTACAAAAAATAATAAAGGCAAACTTATATCAATTCTATCCAAATGTATATTTTCCATATATGTTTCAATAATTTTTAATGCCTTTCTTGCTTTAGGAGTTAACATGCGGGGTGAATTTGGATCTGATGGACCTTTTAGAATATCAAATAAAGGTCCCAACTCTCCTTTTGGTATGCCTAGATAAGGCCTTATCCAATTTATGTCTCCCAATAACTTTTGAAAGTCGTTAAGTGATTTGAGTTGATCTACTCGTATTTGAATTTTTGGTGGACGGACCATGGTTGAGGATAATAGAACTCCTAAATAATTAATTGGAAAATTTAATTGTACTTTATCTATTGCTATCTCTAGATTATAATTTTTTAATAAGTTTGTAAGTGTGGCATAACATTCCAGCAATATGTTTTTATCTTTGTGTGCCAATAATACATCATCCATATAGTGAAATATTTGTAGTTCAGGATTTTGATTTCTAAGTGGCTGGATTGCTTTGTTAACATATATTTGACACATAATTGGACTGTTAGCCATCCCTTGAGGGAGTACTTTCCATTCATATCTCTGATCAGGACCTTCATGATTTAATGCAGGGATAGTAAATGCAAAACGTGGACTATCCTCGGGATGAATTGGAATTGAAAAAAAACAATCTTTAATATCTATAGCTAAAACATGCCAGGTTTTTGGCAAAGCAGACGATTGAGGAATCCCTGATTGAGCAGGTCCCATAATAACCATCTCATTATTAATGGCTCTTAAATCTTGCAATAATCTCCATTTACCAGATTTCTTTTTGATGACAAAAATGGGAGTATTATGGGGAGATATGGAAGGTTGTATATGTCCTTCCGCTAATTGTTGTTTGACCAGATCATGGGCTACTTGTATCTTTTCTTTAGTCAGGGGCCACTGAGGAACCCACACTGGTCTTTCTGATTTCCAAGTAATTTTGATTGTCTCAGTGGCCCTTTCTGAAAATCCAACCCATGTCTCTCTGTTCCTTGATCTATTTGTATTGGTGCTGTAATACCTTGTCCTTGTTCTCCTAATCTTTTTTCTTTCCTAAAACCTTGTCTAGCCCTAGTAGTGGGCGCATTAGGATTGATGTTATTTGTTAATGTCAAACCTAATTGATCTAGGACATCTCGTCCCCATAAATTTATAGGAAGATGATCCAATACATATGGCTGTATAGTTCCTTCATATCCTTCAGGATCCTTCCAATCTAATATCATTGCACTTCTATGGGGATTAGTCACCACTCCTAGGCCTCAAAGTGTTTGAGTGGCTTGTTGTAATGGCCAATGTTTTGGCCATTCATGACGAGATATGATGCTAAGGTCAGCACCTGTGTCCAGTAGCCCATTAAACTCATGTCCTTGAATATTTAGTTTTAGCATTGGGCGAGAATCTAAATTTAAAGACAACATAGCCCAATCTACACCTGTGGAGCCTAATCCCCTGGAACCTCTTTCTACACTAAGACTAGAAAATTTATTATGTAGGCTGGGTATTATTAACAACTGTGCTATTCTATCTCCAGGTGAAATTACTGATATACCTCTTGGAGAACTAGCTATAATTTTTATTTCACCTACATAATCGGGATCAATTACCCCAGGACTTATCATAAGTCCTTTTAATGTAGATGAACTACGTCCCAATAATAAGCCTACTGTCCCTTGGGGAAGAGGTCCTTTTACTCCTGTGGGAATGATTTGAACTCCCATCTCTGGCGTTAGTACTGCTCTGGCAGAAGCGCAGATGTCCAACCCTGCGCTCCCTCGGGTTTGTCTGATGAGGGATTTAATGGACAATGTGTCCTGGGCACTACCCTGATGGTGTTGCTGGGTTCCTCCACTGCCCCGTATATTTGTGGTTGTGGGCCCCGGAGCATTGGGCCCCCCTGTCCGTTTTTTTGGCAATGGAGCCTGATGCCTTTCTCCACCATATCGTGGGTAAATACCTGGCCCTTGTCCGTTTTTTGATAAGGGAGTACCCTCTATGGTGGTTTGAGAATGGCATTCATTAGCCCAATGTCTCCCTCTACGGCATCGTGGGCAAATACCCGGTATTCTATTTCTTTAATACCAAGTTTTGTTAAACCCTCCTCCTATGGGGCAACTCCTTTTAAAATGTCCTGTTTGTTCACGATCATAGCATGTTTTTGCCATGGCATCTAAAGCCTGTTGTACTGCAGCTGCTAAGACTTGCCCTAGTTCATTAATATCTCTACATAATTTAATATATGTGTTTAAATCTTCATGTCTCCATGGTCTAATAACCTCTCTGCAGTAACGATTTGCTTGGTCATAAGCCAGTTGTTTTATTAATGGCATTGCTTGTTCTGTATCCCCCAAAGTTTTGGCAGCCGTTTGAATTAGCCTATCTACAAAGTCAGCGTAAGGTTCGTTAGCTCTCTGTATTACCTTAGATAGCTGACCTTGTAAATCTCCATGTCCTTGTAAAGTCTTCCATGCCCTAACTGCGTCTGCAGCAATTTGTGCATATATAGCAGGATCATATTCAGTTTGTTGCCGCTGATCCTTATAAGGTCCTTTCCCTAACAACATATCTAGATTTCTTTGAGGGTAACCGGCTGCTGCATTGCGCCTAGCTGTCTCCGCGCAAACTTCCTCATTGGCAACCTTCCATAACAAATATTGTCCTCCATTTAGCACAGATTTACACATGCTAGCCCAATCTGCTGGCGTCATGTCCAAGTTAGTAATGGACTCGATCATGCTTACCGTGAAGGGAGCTTGGGGACCATAGGTTGTTACAGCCTCCTTTAACTGCTTTACTGTTTTAAAATCTAAAGCACGGTGAATTCGCTGCCCTCCTACCTTTTCAAGTACAGGGCATGCTAATCTTTGAGGTCCTGTCTCAGGATCCCATTTATCAACTATGGGGTTTGAGGGCCACTCAGCTGTCTCCATTGGTGGGGCTGTTGGTTGAATTATGCCCTCTGGTGATAAAACGGAGTTAGTAACAGCCTCCTGTTGTGGCCTTTTTCCTAACAACCCCTTTTCCTTTAAATTTTCTTTCTCTGTCTGACTAGCTCAAGAGACCTTCTCTTTTGCTTGATCTAAAATGTCTTTCTCCATGGTCTGAACCTCTAACAATTTACTTAACATCTTTTCGGTTTGTTTTTTACTAATTTCTAATCTACTATAAAGATAACGCAACCCAATAAGATAATACAAAACCAAAACTGAATGAAACAAAAACGGAATAAAAAATCGTTGTATCAATTTTCTCTTCCTCAGGGCCGACAAACTTCAAACCTTTAGTCAACCATTTTTTCCAGTTTGCCTGAGAAATTTCTAGGGATAGGCAGCTTGAAACAAAAACAAAATAAATCAAAAGAAGAACACATTGTTTTTTGAAATGGTCACCCATTCTCTCGCCTTCCCTCAGGGGCGAGCAATTTCACTTACCCCCAAGCTTCAGGCGTTCCGCGTACGAGCCACCAAATGCCGCAGTCTGGCTGGGCACAAAATCATGAGGCACTCACAGCTTTGTAGATTCAAACAGCAATTCTTTATTCCCGAACTCACACCGGCCCTCTACAAACACGTTCTGGGGAAATCCACGTTCTCTGCCCAAATCCACACCACCACTGGGCTTCTGTCTCCCAAAAATACTATCTGAATCCCGTGAGAACTCAAGGGGAACTCAGGCAGCAGGATACGCCCTATTCCCAGCAGGAATAACCTTAAACCTGGAACCGCCCTAAACCCGGATTGTCCTAAACCGGGAACGCCCTAAATCCAAGGAGAGCCTTAAACCCTGATCCGCCCTGGTCCTTGAGCAAGGTCACCTTACATGTAATGTCACTGCAAAATGTCCTATTTCCACGAGTCCTTCCACTAAGCAACATGGGGTACGCTGGCAAGGAAATTGTCATACCTACTTGGCTAATGGCTCTCAGCACTTTACCACTAAGCTATATCCCCAGTCCTTTTTATTTTTTATTTTGAGACAAATTGCCCAGGCTGATCACCAACTTGTGATCCTTCTGCCTCCTGAGAAGCTGGGCTTATAGGTATGTACCACTGTGCCTGGCTGAGTCCTCCCTCTTCAGAGTTCACTACCTCTCAACCTTGCCACACTCGGACCCACTCTCCCTCCCGTGGAAACCCTGGGGGTCACACTCAGACTGTATCCAAACCTACCAGCTCCATTCCTTACTTGGCAACCACGTTTCCCGCTAGCTTCCTCTCTGTGCTCTGCCCATAGGACACACCCCAGGGAACCTGACATGCTTAAGTCTGGCATTTTACAGTTCTCTGCTCCTCCTCCCCAACTTTTTGGTTGACTTGTTGGTTTTAGTACTGGGGATACAGTACTTAATACAGGGTGCTATACTGCTGAGCCACATCTGCAGCCCTTTTTGTTTTTTAATTTTTTAAAATTATTATTATTTTTTTTTTTGGTACCAGGGATTGAACCCAGGGGCTCTTGACCACTGAGTTACATCCCCAGCCCTTTTTATTTTTTTATCTTGAGACAGGGTCCACTAAATTGCTGAGGACCTCGCCAAATTGCTGAGGCTGGCTCAAACTTGTGATCCTCCTGTCTCAGCCTCCTGAGTCACTGGGATTGGAGGTGTGTGCCATTGTATCCGGCTGACAAATAATTTTCTTACTATGGGATAGATCAACAAACTGGGCTAGGACAGTGTTACTACCTGCTAGACCTAACTTAAATCCTTAGGATTCCTCCGTTTGCTCATCTACAAAATGGGTGAAGAATATAGTTCCTACATGGCCTGTTACATATGCTTTATCCTCAATAACTGTTAGGATTGCTCTGTTGTATTGTGATGCTTTTCTCTTCAGATTTTAAAGCAGCCTCCCATGTTTCCAATCCTCTCTCTTTTTTAAAAAAAATTTAAGTTGTTGATAGACTTTTATTTTAATCATTTATTTATATGTGGGGCTGAGAATGTAACCCAGTGCCTCACACATGGGAAGCATGCTCTACCACTGAGCCCCAGCTACAGCCCGTCCAATCCTCTCTTTTTTTTTTTAATTTTTTTAAAAAAGTTATTTCTTACATACGTGACAATAGTGGAGTGCATTGCATTTATAATTATCCATTCACAGCACAATTTTTCGTAACTCTGTGTATAAAGTATATTCACTCCAAATTATGCCATTATACATGAGCTCTCTTATTTTTTTCACATACAATTCTTTTTTATATATATATAGAGAGAGAATTTTTAATATTTATTTTTCAGTTTTCGGTGAATACAACATCTTTATTTTATTTTATGTGGTGCTGAGGATTGAACCTAGCGCCCCACGCATGCCAGGCGAGTGCCCTACAGCTTGAGCCACATCCCCAGCCCACATACTACAATTCTTAATACACCTTTATACCATCATTTATCCATATCTCTGTTTGTATATAAGGTATGTTGACACCAAATTCACATCTTCATACATGATGACCGTCTCCTTCCACCATCCTAGCTATTCCCCTTCTCCCTCCCTTCTCCTCCCACCCTATTCCCTATCTAGAGGTAATTTTACTCCTATGCTCTCCCTCCCTACCCCACTTTGAGTCACCTCCCTTATATCAGAGAAAACATTTGGCATTTGTTTTTTGGGGATTGGCTACAATCCTCTCTTTTTATCTCAACCCTTATTGAGTTTGCTGGGTGGACTTGACTGCCACTTAATTGTCCCTGGGACAATTAATTGTCCCTGGAGGCACAATTAATTATCCCTGGAGGCTTCCACTTAATTGTTCCTGTATATAAAATGCTCGGGGCTGGGGCTGTGGCTCTGTGGTAAAGTGCTTGCCTTGCATATGTTGAGGCACAAAATACTTTGTGTTTATCTACAACTAAATAAATAGTTTTTAAAAATGCTTCCTTTATAAGTGCATGGCCACTTTCCTTTTTTTTTTTTTTTTTTTTTTTTAAAGAGTGAGAGAGAATCTTTTTTGTAGATGGACACAACACAATGCCTTTATTTTTCTGCGGTGCTGAGAATCAAACCCAGGTCCTGCCCATGCTAGGCAAGCCCTCTACTCCCAACCACAATCCCAGCCCTACACTTTCCTTTCTTTAGAGAAAAATTTGAGGAGCACATAGCACAATGAGAGAGAATCTGAAACCCAAACTCTAAAGCTTTGTTCTAAGTCTTTCCCCACCCTTTATTCTGGTCTCTCTTATTCCTAGAACTCCCAACCACCCTGCCTACAGAGAGGGGAGGGCCATGTGCCTGCCCCAGCAAGGCGAGGCAGACTGGCAGGTGTGGGCTGGTATATGTGATTTTGAGGAAACGATGCATTTTCCGTGGGACCTGCTTGGGTCACGTGACCTGCTTAGGAAATCTCATGCCAGCTGACATTTCCCTTCAGGGTTGCTTAGGAACCTAAGGAAAGCTCTGGCTCTGAATGGCAGGCGTGTAATAAATTAGTCAGTCCTAGGCCTAGCCATCTGGTTTAGGTAAATTAAGAGCCTAACGCATATGGGATTTATCTAAAATAGCAATTCTCACTCCCCCCCCCCCCTTCTCGTTTTTATCCCTCTTTGTGTGGCTCTTTGCATTGGTTGAACATTGCATACATTAACCCAACCCAGCCTGGACTTTCTCTGTCCCCTACTCCTTTTCTTCTTATTCAAGGGCCAACCTCAGAGTCTCCTGTGAGTCACTCATGGTCCTCTTGAAGGTTGATGATCTTAAACATTTTCTTTAGCAAATTGCCTGATGTGAAGCGAATGCCTTTTGAGCTGTGTTCTTTAGCTATGCCTCCCACAGGCACCCTCCCTTCTCATTTATCACCTTCCTTTAGTCCCTCAACCTCCAGGACTTCTCAGACCAGTTTCCTCTGTCCTGTTCATTCTTTGACTACCAGATTTGTCTGAGTAATTTTTTATTTTTTGTACCAAGGATTGAACCCAGGGGAACTTATCCACTGAGCCACATCCCCAGCCCTTTTTTATATTTTATTTAGAGACAGGGTTTCCCTAAGTTGATTCAGCCCTCACTAAGTTGCTAAGCCTGACTTTGAACCCATGATCCTCCTGCCTTAGCCTCCCAAACCTCTAGGATTACAGGTATGTGCTACTGTGCTCAGCTTGAATAAATTATTTCTATTCTGCCGTTTTCTTGCTCTGAAATCTGCAACGCTTACAGGATGATGAGCCAAATGCTGCTTCCTTGAACTCCTCCATCAAGTTCCAACCTGCCTTTAAGCTTCATCTACTTCTTAACAGCTTTGCGCTCATTCAAGACTGTCTCCTCTGCTCACTTCTTCTGGAACACACCTACTTTGTCCTGCCCCACTTATTTTCATGTTTAAAAATTACACCCTGCTCAATGTCTTTGCTTAACTGTTTGATGTTTCTAATTGAATTACAATCTCCTGGAGATCACTCTTAGACTTTTTTTTTTTTTTTTTTTTTTTTTTTTTTGTAGTTTCCCATTGCAGGCTAAGCATAATTCTTGGCATCTGGCTGGGTTCATTAAATACTGGAAGACCAAATGAATAAATGAACAACTATGTCAGGGTTATGCTTTGACGAGGGTGCGACACAGTAAATAAATAAGTAAAATATATACTAGGTGAGGAGATGACAATTCCTATGAAAATAAGCAAGCAGAGATGGGGTGTTGCAACTATAAATAGGATGGTCAGGATAGGCTTCCCAGGAAGTAACATTTGGGTAAAGACATCATCATGTTAAATCTACATTCTGTAAGGCAGGATTATAATCATTCAAAACCAAACAGTATTATCCTAGTGGCTTGGGAGGCTGAGGCAGGAGGATTTGAGGCCAGCCTCAGCAACTTAGTTAGGCCCTGAAGCAACTTGTAACTTAGACCCTGTCTTAAAATAAAAAATAAAAAGGACTGGGGATGTAGCTCAATGGTAAAGCATCTCTGAGTTCAATCCTCAGACCCCAATCAAAAATAATAACAACAAAACAAAACAAATAGGAAGCCATTAACAGTGACGCATGCCTGTAACCCAGCAACTTGGGAGGTCAAGGTGGGAGGTGGGAGGATTACCAGTTCAAAGCCAGTCTGGGCAACCACCTGTCTCAAGATAAAAAATGAAAAAGGCTGGAGATGTCTTGCAGTGGTAGGTGCTTGCCTAGCGTGTGCAAAGCCCTGAGTTTGAGATCCAGCACTGCCAAACAAAACAAAAAACAACAACAAAAAGCCTTTCCATTATGCACGCACATGTGATTGATGAAAGCACCTGAAATGGCATGTATATCATGGTGTCACCAAAACCACACAATGACATTCAAATTATGTTCAAAGACGTTATGTTTAGAAGAAAGGCAAAGATACCCATTTAAATCCCATTCCCAACTGCATACAATATGGAAAAATAAATAAATGAGCAGAGAAATAACTTTGGGACACAGTCTTTGTTTGTAATAGATACGGTTAGAGAAAGTAGAAAGACATTGAAGACCAGGTGAAGGGAAATTAAATGGAAAGCAACAGTAAGGAGGAGACCTCTCCTTGGAGTCCTGTGGAGGATGAGAACAGTTGACCTGGAGCTCATCCAGGGATGGCCCAATGAGAAGGAGGTCATCAAAGGGGATCACCCAGCAGATGGAAAACAACTGCCTGCAGGCTGCCAGGGAGCTCACAGAGGTCTGCTTGGGTTTCCACGTGAAGCATCATTTCAACTTCAAGTCTGTGAACATTTACTGAACCTTAAATAGTTTATTATTATTATTATTATTTTTTTGGTACAGGGAATTGAACCCAGGGGCACTTAACCACTGAGCCATATCCCCAGTTCTTTTTGTATTTTATTTAGAGACAGGGTCTCACAGAGTTGCTTAGTGTCTTGCTAAGTTGCTGAGGCTGGCTTTGAACTCATGATCCACCTGCCTCAGCCTCCCAAGCTGCTGGGCATGGCTTAAATAGTTTATTCTTGAGTTGGGGGTGCAGCTCAGGGGTGGAATGTTGGGGTTTTTAGCTTCTTCTCTCCACTCCGTCCTGCAGAGAGGCTTAGGAGAGCACGCCCCAACCCAGATGGATCAAGAAAGGTGAGGGTAGGCGGGCCGCCCACCCAGCCCTCCCCACCAGAGAACAATCAGATCCACCCAGGAGACCAGTCAAAGCAGGATCTTGTTTATTGAGGAAGCACACGCAACTTATATAAGGAGTAAAAGCCAATCATTTTAAAACATGGAAAAGCGGGAACCAATCAGCATAAAGGTCAAGTCAGCAGGAGGAATTAAAGAGCAGGAGCTGTGCATGAGCAAGGAAGAGAAGTAAGCCAACCGGGAGGTTTCAAGATAACTTCAGTGTCCTCCTACTGGCATTTAGCCAGGCGCCTTCTTAGTTTTCGGCCCCACAGTGGAACACTTCCTAGCATGTGTAGGGCCCTGGGTTTGATCCCTAGCACTGCAAAATAAAAATTTGAAAAGTTTATTTTCTTTTATTGATTAATTTTATGGATTGGAATCTATCCTAAGGAAATCTTCAGAGATGCAAATATAGGATTTATGTACTTGGTGTTCACTCAGGTCAACATTATCACACACCATAATATTTTTGTGCAATGCTTTGCAAATCTATATAACATAAAAAAGTGTGTGTGTGTGTGTGTGTGTGTGTGTGTGAGAGAGAGAGAGAGAGAGAGATACTGGGGATTGAACTCTTGACCTCATACATGCTAGACTCTACCACTAAGCTATATTCCCAGCCCAATACTCATAAAATATTGAGTAGTATTTTAAAGAGTAAAATTCCATATTGTATGTATAAATTGAAATGTGCAAACATAAAATTATAGCCATCCACTTATTCGTTCATTTATTCATTTAATTTTATTAAGCACATGTAAGATGTTTCGGATATTGCAGAGGATATTGAGTGTATGGATTTATAAGTATATATAAGTGTGTTATAAAAAAAGAAGGAAAACTAAAAAATATAGCAATAGTGATCAGACATGGTGGTACATGCCAGTAATCCCAGCAATTTAGGAGGCTGAGGCAGGAAGGTTGTAATTTGGAGGAGAGCCTCAGCAACTTTGTGAGACTCTGTTTCAGAAAAACAAACAAACAAAAACATAAGAGCTCTCTAAGTGATTTACTGTCATTTAATCTTTTTCACTTTTTATTTTAATCTTTAAAAATTTTTAAAACTGGGCTGGGGATGTGGCTCAAGCAGTAGTGCGCTCGCCTGGTATGCGTGCGGCCCGGGTTCGATTCTCAGCACCACATACAAACAAGGATGTTGTGTCCGCCGATAACTAAAAAATAAATATTAAAAAAAAGTAAAAAATTTTAAATTAATTCTCATTAGTTATATATGACAGTAGAATGCATTTTGACACATTGTACACAAATAGAGCACAACTTCTCCTTCCTCTGATTGTGCATGGTGCAGAGTCACACCTGTAGTGTAATCATACATGTATATAGGGTAATAATGCCTGTCTCATTCTACTGTTCTTCCCATCCTGACTGCCCCACCCTTCCCTTTACTACCCTCTGCACAATCCAAAGTTTCTTCATTCTTCTCTCCCCCTATACCTTCTACACATCAGCAACTGCTTATCAGAGAAAACATGTGGCTTTTGGTTTTTTGGGATTGGCTTATTTCACTTAGCATGATATTCTCTAGTTCCATCCATTTACCTGCAAATGCCATCATTTCAATCTTCTTTAAGGCTGAGTAATATTCCATTGTGTATGTGTACCACATTTTCTTTATCCATTCATCTGTTGAAGGACATCTAGCTTGGTTCCATAGTTTAGCCACTGTGAATTGAGCTGCTATAAATATTGATGTGGCTGCGTCACTGTAGTATGCTGATTTTAAGTCCTTTGGATATATGCCAAGGAGTGGGATAACGAACGGGGTCAAATATGGACCCATTCCAAGTTTTCTCAGGTATCGCCATGCTGCTTTCCATAGTGGTTGCGCCAATTTGCAGTCCCACCAACAAGTATGAGTGTGGCTTTTCCCCTACATCCTCACCAACACTTATTAATGCTTATATTCTTGATAATTGCCATTCTGACTGGAGTGAGATGAAATCTTAGAGTAGCTTTGATTTGTATTTCTCTAATTGCTAGTGATGATGAACATTTTTTTTATAGGTTTGTGGATCAATTGTACTTCTTCTGTGAAGTGTCTGTTCTGTTCCTTAGCCCATTTATTGATTGGGTTATTTGGGGGTTTTTTTGGTGTTAAGTTTTTCAAGTTATTTATATATCCTGGAACTATCATTTCATTTTATTCTTTTTAAAAAATATTTATTTTTTAGTTCTAGTTGGACCCAATACCTTTATTTCATTTATTTATTTTTATGTGGTGCTGAGGATCGAACCCAGGGTCTCACACCTGCAAGGTGAATGCTCTACCGCTGAGCCACAACCCCAGACCTCATTTTATTCTTTAATTTCCATATTTTCTATAAGGCATACACATTCCTTTTAAATTGGAAAAGCTAATCTTATTTATAAATAGTAGGAAACAATTAAATTTGGAGATTCACAAGTTAATAAAATTCACCAAGGTGCTCTTTCTCTGTGAACGGAGAAGTATGAGTGACCTCAGGACACTGCATTTCGCTGTGGGCAGAACACTAGAAACAGGAAGAGCACTTCCCGCCCCCACCCCACTAGTGTCTAGATGTTTCCCCTTTCTGGAAGAAGCAGCGTAAACCAGCAGAGCAGGTTTTCGGCCACGAGGTGCAGTGCATGGGGAGCAGAGCAGATCTGAATCCGGATGACTGTGGCTGGACAGACAGACTGCTGGAGTAGCTTTACTGTGCCTGCCCCAAAGGATAGCTCTGCAGGTCTCAGTCACAGCAGGACACGGAATCTGACACCCCAGAGCACAAACAAAGCAACGTGTGGAAAAAGGACACTTTTGTGCTGAACAAGGTTTCTAGGCAACAACTTACTAACAACTTCAATGTCCCTAATCATTCAGCTTCACTGACCTTTAGAAATGGTCTGATAAACTCATCAGATTTCCGCAATGAAAGGGGTGACGTGCACAGATGAAGTGGACCAACATTTGGTTTCCCATCACTCCTCTCTGGGTACCAGTTCTACCAAAATAATGCCTTGCTGGTACTCTCTCCTCTCCCCACCACCAATTAAGCACAGAACACAGGGGCCATGATTACTTTAGAAATCTGTGTGTGAGCTCTCTGAGGGCAGGACTTATTCTTATTTGACTTTATCCCCAAGATCTAGCAGTGTGCTGGCTCACAATGAGGACTCACTAAATTTTTTTCCCTCTGTATTGGGTTGCTCTACCACTGAGCTACATCCCCAACCTTGTTTTTATATATATATATATATTATTTTGAGACAGGGTCCAGCTAAGTTGCCAAGGCTGGCCTCCAATTTGGATCCTCCTGCCTCAGCCACTCAATCCCTGCTGGGATTACAGGTGTGCACCACCGCACCTGACTATTAAATGTATAGTTGAACCACGATGACTTTTCACTGAAGGATATATATGGTCTCTTAGGATCTCTAATGAATGTTGGAGTCCACTCATCTGTGAGTTCATTCACTTATCCATGTTTCTATCTGTCCATTCATCCATCCATCCATCCAACCACCCAATAACCCTTAGCATAAGCTAGATATAGTCACTACCATCATGACTATGTAGGTTATTATCTAAAGGGAAGACAGATATTATGGTTTTATTTTTTCCAATGGCATTTATATGCCCTGAAAATTCAATTTTGTATATTTTTGTTTATTGTCTACCTCTATTTGGCCACAATAATCTCTGGGAGAACAGGGGCTTTATCTTATTTGCCACTGTGCCACTTGTTAGGTGCTTGATTAATATGGGGTGACTTCATTTAAAAGAACTAAGAATGGGAATAGGTGGGGTGATTGAAAAGGCACACTCAGGGCAAGAGCTACAGCTCAGTGGTAGAGCGCTTGCCTCGCATGTGCACGGCCCTGGGTTCAAGCCCCAGTGTGGGATGCCTTGGAGCTACTTCAGACATCCCTCAAATGATAAATGATTAAACACTAAAACCTAGGGTGCTGTGGTGTGGTGGCGGTGATTTATGTCTCGCTCCTGACTTCACAGTGAGAACATTTGAGCAATTCAGTTCAGATGACACCGAAGAATTTTGTGATAGAAACTTGATGAGTGTTTTGCAGCTTTAGATTAATGTAGTGATTCTGCTGGCAACTTCAGGGAAAGGCTTTATTGGATCCTGACCTTGCGATAATAATAGGGGACACAAAAACAGAAGGTCTTAGGTCACAGGAACAGCCTGGATAATAGTCTTCGCTGCGGGGCATTCTAGACTTGGTGTCTGCTGGGCATTGCAATCCTTAGCCAACAAAACAAACCAAACCAAACCAGCAGAAAACCATAGGACTGTCCTAGTTCTATCCAATGTCCCTTCCTCTGGCTCACCTCTCCCCAGATGGAAGCCTGAGGAGCTGGACCAGGGTCAAGACCTCGATGTGTTGGAAGCTTCAACTGCTGGCTTCCCAGGGGAAGTCTTGAACTGGTACGGAGTCTTGAACTCAGGCATGCTTCACCACTGAGCCACATCCCCAGCATGGTTTTTTTAAATCTTTTTTTTAGTTGTAGTTGGACATGATACCTTAATTGTATTTATTCATTTACTTTTTATGTCATGCTGAGGATTGAACCCAGTGCCTTGCATGTGCTAGGTGAGTGCTCTACCTCTGAGCCCTAGCCCCAGCCTACCAGCATTTTTTAAAATAGTTTTTAGTTGTAGATGGACACAATACCTTTATTTTATTTATTTACTTTTATGTGGTGCTGAAGATCTAACCCAGTGCTTCATACATGCTACGCAAGCGCTCTGCCATTGAGCCACAGCCCCAGCATTTATTTAGAGACAGGTTCTCACTGAGTTGCTTAGTGCTTCACTAAATTGCTGAGGCTGTATCTTTGAACTTGCAATCCTCCTGCCTCAGCCTCCTGAGCTTCTGGGATTACAGGTCTGTGCCACTGTGCTGGGCTATAATAACGTAAAATTTTTTTTAATATTTATTTTTTAGTTGTAGTTGGACACAATACCTTTATTTTATTTATTTATTGTTACATGGTGCTGAGGATTGAACCCAGGGCCTTGCACGTGCTAGGCAAGTGTTCTACCACTGAGCCATAACCCCAGCCCATATAATGATTTAATTTTAACTTGATCATTTGCAAACACCTATTTCCAAATGGGGTCACAGTCACAGCATTTCCATACCTTTTTGGGAGTCATAATTCAAAGAGAGAGAGAAAGAGAGAGAGAGAGAAAGTGGGGAGCAGGAGGTAGCCTGAATAATTTCTAGAGCGGCTAGAACATGGCAGAGCATATCACAGGGGATTTCTTATACGTCCTCTGCAGCCTCAGACAGTACTGGAGGAGCTCAGGGGAGCTGCTCATCTTGGACATATGTCAATAAAGAAAACCAAAAGTGACTTGAAATATCTTGAAAAGCCACTATACAGGCTTATTTCTGGGGAAAAATGTGGAATGTCATATCTGGGCAAATTGTCTGGGAAAGAACATGGGTTTATAGGGAGTTATATGTCACTTCTCTAGTACTGGCTGTGTGTCCTTGCTTAACCCTGCTGGTGCTCAATTTCCTCATCTACCCAAAAGGGCCAGTGTACGGGAACTCACTGGGTATTTGTGAAGACTACATGAGATTAGATACAAAAAGTACTTGCTCTTGAAGTTAACTTGGCAAAGTCAGTTCCCCTTTTTCTCTTTCTGAAAATATATTATCTAGAGAGGGTTTCTGTCTAAGAAAATAGTTTCTTGCAATGTTAGAGTGAAAACTCCTTTTAGAAAGGTACAATAATATACATCTCAATGCCTTGCAGTTGATTAGACTCTCTACCTTACTCAGTACATTAAAGAAAATGGCGAGAAAGAAATATGACTGGAACCATCCTATATCAGTATGGTCTTTAGGGTAGAAAGTCAGGAGGATGAGATTTCAGGAAACTTCTTGATGTATTACTATTTTTACTCTTATTATTATTTTTTGAATTTGGTGTCAACATACCTTGGCATGTTGTGAGCCCAGGGGCACTTTACCACTGACCTACATCTACATCCCAGCCTGCCACTGTCTGGCTGGGCACAAAATAACCGAGCTGCCAAGAGGAACTTGTAGGTTCAAACAGGAACTCCTTTATTCCCAAACTCCTGCAAACGCCACCCACATGGCCCTTCCAGGAACACCACACCCCAACCGGAACTCCCTCCACCGGAACTCCCACGACCAACATGAATTCTCCAGGAATTCCCGCGAGAGCTCAACCGGAACTCAACGGGAGAGTTCTCAACTCCGTGAGAACTCAAAAGTAGCGCACACCGAGGCAGCAGGAGCCTCCCTATTGCCGGACAGCAGGGGTCTGTATACAACTGAATCACAGCAATTATACACAGCTTAACTTAATTATCATCTTAATGGCTCGCTGGCATCACCTTTCAATCACTCCTACTGGCAAAATGCTAGGCTCTATCCCGGCTCTCAACACCAGCCCTTTTTATTTCTTATTTTAAGATGGGGTCTTGCTAAATTGCTTAAGTCCTCTTTAAATTGCTAAAGCCGACCTTGAATTTGTGACCCTCCTGCCTCAGCCTCCCAAACTGCTGAGATTATACCCATGCACCACTGTGCCTGGCAAGGAGAATCGCTAGTTTGAGGCCATCCTCAGCAATTTAGTGAGACCCTGTTTCAAAAAAACAAAGCAAAACATAAAAAGCACTGGGGAGGCACCTCAGTGTTAAAGCTCCCTGGATTCTATCTCGAATATCGAAACAAAAATAAAACAAGAAGCAACTCTTGTTTTATATTCCAATTTCATCAGTTTATGTAATATTTAAATTTCCAAATTGTAATAACAATTACAGAGGATCTACTGGGAGTGGAAACTATCTCAACTGAGTCTTGGGAAGCACACAGTGTGGGCCTAGGGGAGCAGACACATTGGGACGCAAGTGAAGACCTTTTCAGCTGCACCTTCAACCACGGGAGTTTGGTGACAAGGGAGTACGTTTTAGAGAAGACACAGAGACCTTCTAATCAGGAGTTGGTGCAGTGGAGGAGGGTTAAAGTGTTTTCACTGATGAGCTGGTCCTGGACACTGTAAGAATTCAACTGCTGACACATTTCTACATGTCCTCTGGCAAGGTCTTGCTCTGAGGAGTATCATAACTGTCTCTCCAATCACATATCAAAGACATATCAAAGACACCAGGATAATTTTATAGTTCTTTAGGACTCTATCATTAAAATTGGGTATTGATTTTATCTAATCACCTTTCCCTTTAGTAGTGATTCACTTCTTGGTTCAATGATCTAAGAAACATTTATGGATTACCTACTATTGCTGTGCCTTGTGATAAGACAGTGAATAAGGTATGCAGCCTAGCGGGCAGCCACATCAGTAAGTGGGCAGTTGCCAAGCAACTGGTTAGCCTGAGGGATAACCCCCAGAATGCATTCCATAGTCTACCCTGGGTGGAATTCCTCTCTGATTGAACTTGGTCATTATAAGCAACTGAGGAATGTCTTCAGGATCAGTTACTCTGATCTGGGCTCCGAGATTACAAAGACAAATCATCCACAGCATTGTATTCAAGAAGTCCAGGCAGGTGCTAGATTGCTCATAATCCCAGTGACTCAGGAGGCTGAGGCAGGAGGATCACAAGTTCGAGGCCACCTTGGACAACTTTGTAAGACTCTGTCTCAAAATAAAAAATAAAAAAACCCCGATGTTTAAAAAAAAATCACACAGGTAACTACATTATCCTTGTAGGTGTGGCCTTTGGGATAGTGTGGGATTATCTGGGAGGCATTTGGGTGAGATCTGCGGAGGGAAGCTTCTGGCAGGAAGTGAAGCTTCTCTAGGCTGTGAGTGTCCTGAGAAGCAGGGACCTGATGCAGCTGTCTCCCAGTCTTTGGGACAATGCCTTGCACACATGGTGGCTCAGGATTCCAATGAATTCATGTGTGATTAGGAGTCAACTTGGGGCTTGGAGGCTCTACCCTGGACCAAGCTTTACACTAAGTGCTGGGAATCCAAAGATGAATTGACACTTGGCTTTTGCTCTGAACTAGGAGATTGGAATAAAGACTTATTTCTGACTAAATTTTGATAACCTATCAGGCAATATAAATCAAAATGATTTTGAGCCAGGCCTAGTGGCACATACCTGTAATCCCAGCAACTTGGAAGGCTGAGGCAGGAGGATTGCAGGTTTGAGGCCAGCCTCAGCAACTTAGTCAGATTCTGTCTCAAAATAAAAATTCTTAAAAATGTTCTGGGAATATAACTTAGTGGTAAAGCACCCCTGGGTTCAATCCCCAGAACCAAATAACTAACAAAATTAAATTAAATACTTTTAAACCTGGGGCTGGCCCTTCCTTCCTTCCTTCCTTCCTTCCTTCCTTCCTTCCTTCCTTCCTTCCTTCCTTCTTTCCTTTCTTTTCTTTCTTTCTAGTACTGGGGATGGAACCCAGGGTTACTTTATCACTGAGCTACTTCCATAGTCCTTTTTATATTTTTATTTTGAGACAGGGTTTCACTAAGTTGCTTGAGGCCTCAAACTTGCAGCCTCCAAAGTCATGGGGATTATAGGTGTGTGCCACTGTACCTGGCTTGAAGGGAGCAGTTTTATCTGAATAACTGTCCAAGTGCTTTTTTCAAATTATCAGCTATCCCTTCAAACTTTCCTCGACACCCCTCCCAGCCTCTAGGCCTAAGGGAAGAGGGCTGTGGCACCCTTCACAGCAACCTCAGAGCTCGAAGTTGCTGGTGGATGGTTTGCTCTAGGTGATCAGAATTTTCCACTGGTCTCTAGGAACAAATGAGTTTGAATGAGGTCCCTCAGTTCATTACAATTCCTGCTGCTTCTGTTCTAACTCTCCTTCAACTCTAACTCCTATACCAGTAAAGTCCGCTGAAGTTGAAACAGAGCTGGCAGAAGGTCATGCGTGTGTGATTCATGTCAATTTAGTGCAATTAAATGGCACAATCAGCGAGACAGGAAACTTTGCATCTCCGTAACTTTCTCCAACGTTAGGAAGAGAAACAGGGGCTGAAGCAAGTTAGGGACACAGAGCAATGCTTCATTCCCCAAGGAATCAGCAAGTCAGGTTGTGAATCTTTCCCAGAAGGAGAAAGCCCACCCTCTTTTCTAAGCTGGATATCTTTACATGTTTGCCATTTCTTAAGAATGTTTCTCATTATTCCTCCCTAGAGAGCTGTACCCCAAATAACAGCCTTTTCCAAGTTCTCACTGCTGTATGGACTCTTGGGAATCCACATGCCAACCCCGAGCAGAAATATAGCTGTAATATCCCCCTCATGTCCCCCACATGCCCTCGGCCCTGCCCAGCTGGAGGGTCACATTCCGTTTCATAAATAGCATCAAAGAGAAGTCACTTTGGGGGTAGAGAGCAGTAGTGTAAGCAGAAGTCAGGGACCTCAAGCAATGACTAATGGGGCAGACAGGCTTTTCTTTGTCCATTGTTCACTGATAATGAATAGATCTTCAGCCTCCTCTTTCTACTCTAGAGAAAGAAAAGAGGCCGTGGATACAGATAGTTCCTTTTAGAAAGTTCCTGACTCTATCTTGTGTTGTTGGCTTTTGGACTTTCCCCCCAGAAGTCACCAAGTCCAGTCGTGAATTTTTGGCAAGTTGGAACCTCTGACAAATTAAGTGTTGACTGTGGTGAGTGTTTTTTTTTTGCAGTATTTGGGATTGAACCCTGAGTCCATCTAACTGACCTACATATATCCCCAGCTCTTTCTATTTTAGTTAGAAACAGTGTCTCTTAAATTGTCCAGGCTGCCTTGAACTCGTAATCCTCTGGCCTTGGCGTCCTGAGTCGCTGGGATTATAGGCCTGTGCCCTCATGCCTGGCAGCATCCATCATTTAAAGTGGGCTAAGCAACAATAAAACACTCAATACAAGTAAAAAAAAAAAACTTGAAGATCTGGGTGCAGTGGTGCACGCCTGTAATCCCAGTGGCTGGGGAGGCTGAGGCAGGAGGATCACAGATTCAAATCCAGCCTCAACAACTTAGTGAGGCCCTAAGCAATTTAGTAAGATCCTGTCTCTGAAAAAAATAAATAAATAAAAAGTGCTGAGATGTGGCTCAGTGGTTAAGCATGCCTGGGTTTAATCCCCAGTACCAAAAAAAAAAAAAAAAAAAAAAGGATGGGGACATGGCTTAGTGGTAGAATGTCCCCAGGTTTAATCCCTAATATCACAAAACAAAACAACAATAAACACTGTATAATGATTTTTGCAACTAGCCATGGCTCATACCCACACTGGAGAGCAAAGCCTTCCAGGTCAACAAATTAAAGATCAGTTTGCTCACCGAAAAAAAAAGAAAGAAATAAAGTTCTGGCATATCAGGAGGCTATATATGCCAGTTGGCAATGCCACCCTGAGATAAGTATCGGTTAATCTTTTGCGGAGTTTGTTCTTTGCTGTTTTTCCGGGCTCTACCTGGTCATCTTCTTTCTATTAATTGATCCACCTAGCTACTGTAAGCTTTTAAGTTTGAAATCCTTGGATTAAACTATTTCAGTGGTCCCTTGCAGCATTAATAATATCTATCATTGATGCTCTGGAACTTTCATTTAGGAATGCTGTATTCTTCTGGAATTTTATTTTTTTGTGTGTGCTGGGGATGAACCCAGGCCTTTGCTCATGCTAGGCAAATGCTCTTATGCCGAGCTACACCCCAGTGTGAACACTAAGTAAATGAGGTCTGTGAAGACAGGCAAAGTGACTTTCAGGTTACCTTGCCATAGTCCTTTCTCTCCAGTCCCTGGAAGGGTTACCACCCATGCTCATGATGGGCAGTAAAGATATCTGACCAGAAACCCTGCTTGAATTGTTCCTTGGCCTTTGCATAACCCCAGTCCCTGCTTGGAATTATGCTCTGGTCTTGAGGAGCCTTTGGCTTTACCCAGCTCATTGTTTCTGACTGATCCCAGGGAAGACTATTGTCTTGTGAGATAAGAGAAGAGCCTTAAAAAATGGAAGACCCAATGGCATGAGAAAATGAGGAGGTAAATGACCCAGACAAATGGAAACTTTGTTCCAGAAAAAGATGATTTAACATGATCTAAAGGAAGCAAAGAAAAAAATAGATCTGTTCATTCAACACCCCTCACCAGCTCAGGATCCATATGCTGCGTCTGCTGCGACATGGTGTGCAACTCTGCTTTTGATCTTTGCAAAGTTGGAAAGGAACCCAAAATACATGCAGCAGAAGCAAAAATCGACAAAGGGGATTACAATAAGGTAAAAGGCTGCAAAATCCAAAAGAAATGCTCAGTGGAGTGGAGAGACAACCTATGAAAGAGAGAAAGTGGGTACAAGGAGAACATCTGATTAGGTTTCAATATCCCAAATATACAAAGAACTTAAACAACTCAAGAGCAGGAAGACAAATCATTTAAAAAAATGGGCAAAGGATCTAAATAGATGTTTCTCAAACAAAGACATACAAATGGCCAAGAATATGTGAAAATTCATTAATGCTTAAAGTCATTAATCATCGGAGAAATGCAAATTAAATGCACAATGAGATGATACCCCACACGCATTAGAATGCCTATTATCAAAAAGTTGAAGGACAAGTGCTGGAGAGGTGGGGAGAAAAGAGAACCCTTGCACACTAAATTAGGATAGCCAATACAGAAAACAGTATGGAGGTTCCTTGAAAAATTAAAAAATAGAACTACCATATGGCCCAGAAATTCCGCTGCTGGGTGTATATCCAGAGGAAATGAAATCAATATGTCAGAGAGTTATCTGCACTTCTATGCTCATTGCAACATTATTATGTTGATTATTTTTTGTGGTACTAGGGATTGGACACAGGGGCACTTAATCACTGAGCCACATCCCCAGTTCTTATTTATTTATCCCCAGTTCTTATTTTTTTGGTGGGGTGGGTACTGGGATTGAACTCAGGGGCACTTAACCACTGAGCCACATCTCCAGCCCTTTTTAATATTTTATTTAGACACAGGGTCTCACTGAGTTGCTTAGCACCTTGCTGATGCTGAGGCTGGCCTCAAACTTGAGACCCTCCTGCCTCAGCCTCCTGAGCTGCTGGGATTACAGGCATGTGCCACTGTGCCTTACTCATTGCAACATTATTTACCATAGCCAAGATATGGAATCAACCTAATAGGCCATGAATGAATGAATGGATAAAGAAAATGTGGAATATAAACACAAAGAATATCATCTAGCCTTAAAAAAGAAAAAAGAAAATTCTGTCATTTGTGGCTAACTGGATAAAACTGAAGGACACTATCTTAAGTGAAATAAGCTTGGCACAGAATGACAAATATGAATTGCATGATCCCATTTATATGTGGAATCTAAAAGAAGTTAAACTCAGAAGTACAGAGAAAATAGTATTACGAGGGAATCGGGGAAATGGTTAAAGGAAAAAAATTTCATTTAGGAAAAAATTTCAAGTAGAAATTACACAAATATCCATCAACTGATGAATAGATAAGTAAAATGTGAATATAATATGAATTCTACAACATGAATGAAGATTGAAAACACCATGTTATATGAAAGAAGCCAGACACATAAGCTTAATTTGAGTCCATTTACATGAAACCTCCAGAACAGGCAAATCAAAAGACAGAAAGTAGATTGATGGTTGGCAGAGGTTGGGGCCATGGTGGAAGAAATGGGGAGTGTTTATTTGGGGTGAAGAAAATAGCCTGGAATTGGGTAGTGGTGATGAGTACATAACTCTGTGAATACTATAAACATCAATGAATTGTGTACTTCAAAAGGATAAATTTTTAAGGTACATAAATTCCATATTAATAAAGCCGTTTTTTAAAACCAAATAATGAAATAATCAAATTTTCTACACAGTAGAAAATAAAATGCTGTGATTAATAAAATTCTATTTGGACAAAACATTGATTAATGAATCATACTCTTTTGCGAAATCTACTTTGAAAAAGTGGATTGAATAAAATTGATTGCATCAATCATTCAGACTTCAGTTGGGCAAAAATTAAAAAACAAAAAACAAATAATAAAACTGGAAGTGCTTTAGCTGTTCTTCATAGAAAATGCTGCAAAATTAAGTTGGCTTAATGGCATTCATACCAGAAGCAATAATAATAACAATTGGTATTACTATTATTACTATTATTTCTAATATTGGGGATTTAACCCAGGGGTGCCTTACCATTGAGCCACATCCCCATCCCTATTTATTTATTTATTTATTTAGAGACAGGATTTCACTAAGTTGCTTAGGCCTTGCTAAGTTGCTGAGGCTGGCCTCCAACTTGTGATTCTCCTTTTCCAGCTTTCTGAGCTGCTGGGATTACAGGTGCGTGCCATTATGCCTGACTTAGAAACTATTTCTTAACAAAACTAATAAATATCAGTATTACTTTAATTAAAATATTGATACTAAAATGCTGAATCAAAAAATACATCTTGATTCAAAATGGCAGATTAGAATGTGCCATGCCCTTCAATTCCAATATCATGCTAACATCTGTAAATTGTTGGTTGTATTTAGTTTGCTAGGACTGCCTTAACAAATTCCCACAGACTGGGTGGTTCACAACAGAAATCTATTTGCTCTTAGGCTGGGGTGTAGAGTACTCTTAGGCCATAGGTAGAGTACTTGCTCAGCATAAGGGAAGCCCTGGATTCAGTCCCAGCGCTGCAAAAAACAAAACCAAAACCAACCAAACAAACAAGAACTTCACAGTTCTGGAGGCTGAATCCAAGATCAGGGTGTGGGCAGATTTGGTTTCTTCTGAGATTTCCCTTTGGCTTGCAGACAGCTGCTTTCTCAATGTCTTCACAAGGTCTTTCTTCAGTGTCTGTGTCCTAACTCCTCTTTTTACAAAGACATTAGTCAGATGGGATTAGGACCCACCTTAATAGTCTCCTTTTTAACTTGATCACCCCTTTAAAGGTCATATCTCCAAATAGAGTCATTCTCAGGTACTGGGGGTAGAGACATCAACATATCAATTTAGGGGTACACAGTTCCACCCAGAATGTTTGTTTGGTATTAGTACATTCTGGTACTTCTCTCATGACCTCCTGGGGTCACAGAATATTAAGAACTGTAAACCTCAGATGTCATCTGGTGTAGTTCTCACCTTCTCTCTTTCAGAAAGAGAAATGAATATAACATTATGCAAAGCCTGTTTCTTGTTCAACTTTCTGTGGAAGTTTTCTTCTATATTTGTCCTTTTGAGGGATATCTTGTGCAGTACCGAGAGTGCTCGATAGGAATGGCAAGGTCATTTGCATAGTTTAGCAACAATGGAAGGTTACTTATGAAAATAAAATGAAAAATAGCAAGTTAGCCATATGGCACCCGGACATTTTTAAAATTGCAACAGAATCAGGGGCTGGGGTTGTGACATATATATAAATAAATAAAGGTATTGTGTCCATCTACAACTAAAAGAATTTTTTTTTTAAAAAAATGCATCAGAATTATTAGTTCACCTCAGAGCCGTATCAGGATCTTGCTTCGAAAAGTTGTAACTGTGTTCAGAAGCATCCCAGATACTATCTGATAATTGATATTTGGGTTCAGAGCTGGAAATATGAGGAAGGAAATCTTCAGAGGGCTTGATCTTGGAGCCTTGTAACTTAGCTAGAGAATTCCAGGGTCCTCTTTATATTTGCTAGGGGAGAAGACTTCACCAACTTTAATTTCTTTTTTTTTTTGTCAATGGACCTTTATTTATTCATATGCAGTACTGAGAATCGAACCTAGTGTCTCACACATTCTAAGCAAGCGTTCTACCACTGAGCCAGAACCACAGCCCCAGATTTCATCAATTTTTGATGAAATGTTAGAGATTCTTTCGACACTTTCTTAAAAGTGCCCTATCTAGGAACAATGATGAACAAAGTTTATTCAATTCATTCATTTTTAGAATTCTTCCTTCACCAAACATTTATTAAGTGTTTAACACATGTCTGACTTTGTGTCAAGTGATGGGTAACTGTGGTGATGACGTGGTAGCCGAAGCTGGGAGAGAAGGCACTATGGCAAGAGATTGCCTTGCAGCGTGATAGTTTTGCCAAAATCTCGGTCCTGGTCCCTGTCGCCAATCCAATAATGAGGACAGTTTTGGGAAAAAAAGAAGGTTTATTGCTGAAGGGAAAGCGAGGAATGAGAGACGGTTAAGTGAGAAATGAAAGGCGGAGACCAGGCAGAGATACACAGGAGAGTTTATTTGTCAGAGCTAACAAGTACGGGCCATCTCTCTACAGCAGAGAGAGGCAACACAGGCTGGAGTTCTGGGACGTTTATGGGGGAGGCTCCGGAGTAAGAGCTGGGTGGGTCCTAATGCAGGTGGTTAAGGGTTGCTTGGTCTGAGGGAGTGGTGAGCCTTTCTCAGAGGGGCCTTTGGGTGGGAAAGTGAAACTTTTTCCTTAAAATGGTGGCTGTCACTTAAGATGGCCATCCAGATGCCCAGCAAAGACCTTATATTCCCCCCTTTTTTGTTTTTATTGGGTCCCCTAGGGAACAGGGACATAGGTCAATCTCCTATAACTGCTTCCTTCTGGGAAGGGGCAGTGTTTGAATCAGTGGAACAATGATGGGGGTTGTGTGGTGGTGGAATGCTGTCCCTGGTGGCCCAGTTTTGGTGAGGGATTGACGTCCAAGGTCCTGTTGGTGTCGTTTTATCTTGTCCTTTACTATACCAGATTGATTGACATAAAACTGGCTTTCCTCCTGCAGGTACAGACAAAGTCCACCTTTTTCGGCCATAAGAAGATCAAGGCCCCATGGATTCTACAGCACTGCAGCAGCTAAAGAATCAAGCTGGGATTGTATAGTTACTATGGTTTGAGCAAGTTGCTGTAAGTCTCCTTGAAATTGGAATGATAATCCCTGGTAGTAGTCCGCCTGGGAGGTGAGTGCAGAATGAGGGCGGAGGGCAAAATTGAAAAAGGGAAGGATGGTGCTCGTGGTTCTGCAGTGTCCTCGTGGTCCTCAGAGACCGAAGGAAGATTGGGGGTTCCAGCCTTGGAGAAACCAGCTTGAGAGGACCTGTGGGGCTCACTGTATAAAAGGGTGGAGAGGACTGTTTTAAATGGGAGTTATGAACCCAATATGGGATGCCCTCAAGGCAGGCCACTGAGGGAGTAGTGAGAATGATCCGATAAGGTCAGTCCATTTTGCAGAGAGTTGAGAGGAGGAGGGGGCACCTCTTGGAGAGGTACCAGGTAACCAGGAGAAAGAGTGGGAGAAAGAGAAGAGGCATAACTAAGCTTTGCCAGAACAGCACTATTGTATTGCCAAAGAAGTTTCCTAATGTACACAAGAAGGGGCCAGAAAAGATGAGGAGCAAGAGGTAGTGGAGAATCAGAGGGTGGTGAGCTGGGCAGGGAGACAGGCCATCCATATAGAAGCTCAAAAGGGGAGATGTTGAGTGGCTTCTTTGAGAGGGCTTGTAACCTAAGAAGAGCAAGGGAAGGAATTTAGTCCAACCTAAGTGCAATTCAAGTGAGTGAGAATGTTCTTCAAGGTCTGGTTGGTAGAGTCCACTTTGCCAGAACACTGGGGATGGTAGGGAACATGAAAATGCCAGGAGATGTTGAGTGCCTTAGCTACAGACCATGAAACAAGGGATCATTATCATACTTGAGCCAGGAGGGGAGGCTGAATCGGGGAAGAATGTGTTCAATGAGGATGTTGGCCACATCGGGGCACATTTATTGGTGGTAGGAAAAGCCTCGACCCATCTCAAGAAGGTGTTGACAAGTACCAAGAGAAATTTGTACCACTTGATTGGGGACATTTGGGTGAAATCCAGCTGCCAATCAGCAAGGGAGATGTCCTCTTGCCTGGTGTAAAGGGAAGGCAGATGGGCAGAGATTAGAGGTTGAGTTGGTTTTTTGGCAGATTTCACAGGAGGCAGAGAGGGTAGAGAGAAATTGTAAGTCCTCTGGAGAGAGTTTAAGGTGGGAAGTGAGAAGTTGTTTTAAAGATGTGGTGTTAGGGTGAAAGAGGTTGTGAAGGAAGGTAAGCAATTGTTGAGTGTCAGGTGAGGAAGAGTCCTTGGGGGGACTAGCAAAGCAGAGGACCGCAGGTGCAGTAGGCTATTGGAGGGCAGTGGCCCTCGCCTCAGAGTCTGCCTTATTGTTGCCGAGTGTCACAAAAGTGGTGTCTGTCTGGTGGGATTTACAACGTGAGATTCCAACGGCATGGGAAGCTCTGAGACCTGAAGGAGGTCTGAGATAAAGAGGACATTAGTAATCGAAGTTCCCTTGGTGGTAAGGAATCCACGCTCCTTCCAAATAGCAGAGTGGGAAAGAAATATGTGGAAAGCGTATTCAGAGTCAGTGTGGACATTGAGGGAGGCTCCCTTTGCCAAAGTGAGGACTCTCATGAGGGCGACAAGTTCAGTCTGCTGATTGGATGTACTACTGGGGAGGGGAGCAGCTTCCACAACTGAGGTAACAGAGACTATAGCATGCTCTGCCTGACCAGCTCCCTCCTGAAGGAAGCAGGAGCCATCTGAACCATGTGTATGTTGCCTGGAGCAAGGGGCCTTCCTGTATGTGGGAGTGATGTGGAAGAAGCTCCTCCAGAGTTTCAATGCATGAATGGGTAAGAGGACAAAAGGTGGAAGAGTCCTTAGCAGTGGGAAGAAGAGTAGCAGGATTTAAAGGTGAGCACGTGTAGAAAGTAAGACTGGGATCTTCCACCAGGAAAACCTGTAGAGAAAAAAGGCGACGGGGCAGGGGGGGGGGCAGGGAATGTAAGCCCTTATAGGTGAGGAGTTCCTTTAGGTGATAGGGAGCCAGAATGGTGAGTGGGGCCCCAGTGGTTAAGCTGCAGCCAACCTTGGTGGGCAAGAGGCCCATCCCAAACAGTAGGGTCAAGATCCTTCCATAGATAAGCCACAGGGGCAAAGGTTGGCTCCAGCATATGTCCGAGGACCCCCTAGAGCAAATTCATGCTTTTTAGCTACATAAAGGTGAAATGGGCATGTGAGGTCAGGGAGATGGAGAGAGAGAGAGAAAGTTTTGAAGTCATTCTTCTGTGTTGTAGCCAAAGGAAAAGTTAAATTGACACTTTTTTTTTTTTTTTCTTATCAAGCCTGCTGAGTCTGCCCTTTGAATTTCAATGTTAGCTTCAGTGTGGCCTTGGCCAGGGAAGTTACCGCCTAGGGCTTTACAATGTACTATGCCAATAGAAGAAGGGAGGAGGGTGCTGGGTCCCTTGTTTGTCTAGAAGTAGGGTCTCTGGAGGAATCTAGAGCTTTAGTGGCAAGTCGAAGCTGGGCAGGGCAGCAAGAGGAACAAAGGGAAGGCTTAGAGTGGAGAAAGGAGAAAGCCTGCATATAAGGGATTTCCTTCCGTTTTCCTGAGCACTCACAAAAGTTATGAAGATTCCATAAAATATTGGGATCAAAGGTGCCATTAGGTGGCCTTTGTCCAAGTCTTAGAATGGCCATGACTGAGTAGAAAGTTGAATTATTCAGGATCCGAATGGAGTGGGGCTAAGTGGGTGAGGAAGCAGCCGAGAGTGAGTCAAATGGGATTCTGGACTGGGAGTTCCCCATGGGAGCTGGAGTGCTGGAGTGGCTAGAGGCCGGCGTCCCCTGGCTCCAGGCCAAGACAGAGTGAGAGAGAGGACAGCAGTGAACAGGGGCCATCACCACACAATTCACTGGCCCTGGGGCTGAAGCCTGTCCACTTCCCTAGTCCCGGGCTTTGCTGGTAGAGAGTCTTGGTGCCTGGCCAGGGCTTTGGTGAGCTCTGCTGAGGAGTTGAGAACCAAGACCTGAGAGTGAACTCACCAAGGGGAAGGGTTGGGAAGTTCGAGAACCTTGGTGCTGGGCCAAGATCTAAGTTAACTTTTGTCTCTAGAGAGGGGACTTGTCACCGCAGTCTCTAGGGGGTAGACTCGTGGGGAGGAGGGGAAGGGCAAAACCGCTTACCCAAATGAGGCTGGTGTGTGGATGGAGAAGGAGAGCACTGGGTGAATGGAAGGAGGTGTGTGGCAATTGTCCTGGGCCCTCAGGCCAAGATCCCAAAGCAGCTTAAATCCCAGGAGGGGAGAGCGAAGCTGATGGGAGAATGTGACCAAGGCTGCTCTGCAAAGAGAGGGAGAGCAGCAGCAAGGAGGGAGAGCAGGTATTGTGATTAGGCCAGAAAGTGGAGGGGGTTTTGAGATGGGTGTGAATGGGCTCCTGGTGTGAGGCGATAGAAGGACTTGAGACATCCCAGACAGTAGGGTCCACCTCGGAAAGGCGTGATGGGAAGGCACTGGCAGACGGAATAGGGGATGGTCCTAAGGTGAGAGTGAGGATCAGGGGAGCAGCAGGCGAGTTGCATGGAAGTGTATATGAGGGGAGAAGGAAAGCATGGCCCCCAACTTTGTGAGGATGTCCCCTCCCATAAGGGGAACAGGGCACTGTGGAATGACCAAAAAGGAGTAGGTAAAAATTAGAGCCAAAAGCGCAAACAAGGCTAGGTGTCTGTAAGGGCTGGTAAGGTTTACCCTCTACCCTGACGATAGAGGTCACAGAATGAGTGGCAGGTCCCCAGAACTCCTTGAGGACTGAACCTGTAGCCCCAGTGTCTAGGAGGAAGGAGACAGGCCTACCTGAAATACGCAGTTACCCTGGGTTCCCGCAGAATGATGGTAGTGGTCAGGATGGGGACCTGGCTCTCATTGTCAATCCTCTGCAGCCAATCCTAAGAGTTGGAAAAGGGAACCAGTAGGGCCAGATGGCTGGAGGCCACTATAGGCTCAGGGACAGTCAAAGGCCCAGTGTCCCTTCTGATGGCATTTAGGACAAGGGCCTGAAGGCTTGCAAGGCTTAGAACATGTATGAACCCAGTGACCCACCTGACCACATTTAAAACTGGGTCTGGGTGGTCCCGAGGGACCTTTTCATGGGCCAGTGGAAGCAGGGACAGATGCTAAGGCAGGACAAATGGCTTGAGAGTGCATCTGATATTTCTGCTTCCGGGCCTTCTCGTGTTTCTTGTTATATAGCTTAAAAGCCTCCCAAAACCTCGGCTTGGGGAGTTAGGGGCCCCCTCTAGAGGTGCCTTAGTTTGGCTTTAATATTGGGGGAACTATGGGAGAAAAAGTAGGTCATTAGTAGTTGTCTCCCATTTGGAGTTTCAGTGTCCAGATCAGTATATTGTAAGAGAGCCTTGCTCAGGTGGTCTAAAATGCTGAAGGGTTTTCATTTTTTTTTTTAAAGAGAGAGAGAGAGAGAGAGAGAGAGAGAGAGAGAATTTTAATATTTATTTTTTAGTTTTCGGCAGACACAACATCTTTGTTTGTATGTGGTGCTGAGGATCGAACCCGGGCCGCACGCCTGCCAGGCGAGCGCGCTACCGCTTGAACTACATCCCCAGCCCCGGGTTTTCATTCTTATCTTGGGAGATTTCTGGAGCATTTCATAATTGATAGGTTTATGGTCTGTCTTTCTAAGTCCTGCCATGAGGCAAGTAATGAATTGGTTTTCACTAGTTATTCCTCTTTGGTGAATTATAATTCCAATTGGGGTCCCGATCAGGGGCTGCTTCAGTGCCAATTGGATGGGCAGGGGAGGTCTGATGTACCTCATCAGTATAATTTCTAGCTTGCTCCCAAACTCGCCTGCGCTCCTCGGGCAGGAGGATGTTAGATAAGATCATATGGACACTGTGGAAGGTCAAATTATATGATTGAGTCAGATATTGAAACTCTTTGATACATGTAGTGGGGCTTGAAGTATAGGACCCAACCTGCTTTTCTGTGAAAGATCTGACAAAGATAAAGGCACATGAACTGTGATTACATCACCTACCCCAGCCACCTTGCATAGTGGACGCAGAGATGTGGGTTGGGCAGAGGCAGCCCGTGAGCCTGTGGCAGGAGGAGAGAAGGGTGGAGGGGCCGAGGGGACAGTTGTAGCGGAGGCTTCATTAGAAAGAGAATTGTGGTATGGGGGGGCTCATCCTCTGGGTCGAAGGAGAAGGAGTCCTGGGTAGGATCTTCTGTCCCTTTGGAAGCAGGCGTAGGGGAGGTGAGAGCTAAGAGGACTGGTGCAAGAGAGCAAGAGTTTCAGAGAGAGGGCTTAGAACGCAGAGAGGAGAAGGCCTGAATGTATGATATCTCTTTTCATTTTCCCGAGCGCTTATAATAGTTGAAAAGATCCCTGATAATATTGGGATCTAGAGTGCCATTAAGTGGCCATTTAGAGTTGTTATCCAAAGGATATGGAGGCCACATCTGATTGCACAAACAGATAATTTTTTTGGAGTTTAGGTCTAGGGTGAGAGAGAGAGAGAGAGAGAGAGAGAGACCCTAGGTTAGCCAGGAGGCATCCTAGGGGACTATGGGAGGGAATGGACAAGGAGCTGCCCATGGTGAGACGTGGGAGGTAAGTTTAGAGGTGGGGCATCCCCCAGTCTCGGACAGTTATCACCCAGTGGAGAGGACAATTATGCTCAGGGGTCATCACCACAGCTGGGTAAGCATCAGGGCAGGAGCCCGTAGAGGCACTTGGGCACCAGATTGGGACTAGGTAGTAGGGGCAGAAGCCCATAGAATGGGCAGAAGCTTGAAGAGATTAACCCAAGGCCGAGAAGTCTCACCAGGAACAACTCCCAATTATCCTCAGTATTTTTTTTCTCAAAACCCAGGACCCAAATAAAAGACCACCTATAGACCCGGTTGACAGTAGGGATCAGTCATAGCTGTGAAAGCTGTGGCTGGGGGTACCCCCGACCATATGGTGACCCTGGGAGTACTGGACAATCAAGGTCACTTCCCAGGACTGTAGGTGGTTTAGGTCGGCCAGAGACAAGGGTCTTACCTGATATGTCTGGCGGTGGGTGCAGAGAGGGCATTCGGCAGAACCCAGGGCCTGGTCCCCTGATGGAATCCGGATCAGGCCCGGGATGCTCAGTGACCCTTGAAGAGGGGAGCGGGCACACTGGGAAAACCGATTCCGGTTTTCGGCACCAAAAACAAAAACAAAAAAAAAAAAAGGGAAAGTGAGGAACAAAAAAAAGGGAAAGCGAGGAACAAAAGACAGGTAAGCAAGAAATGAAAGACGGAGACCAGGAAGAGATACACACGAGAGTTTATTTGTCAGAGCTGAAAAATAAAGGCCATCTCTCTATAAAAGAAAGAGGCAACACAGGCTTGAGTTCTGGGACTTTTTTTTTGCGGGGTGGGGGCGGTGCTCAGGAATCGGAGCCTGGCAGGTCCTAATGCCAGGGTTAGGGGTTGGGTTGGTATAAGGGAGTGGTGAGCCTTTCTCAGAAAAGCTCTTGGGCGGGAAAGTGAAACTTTTTCCTTAAAATGGTGGCTGTCACTTAAGATGGCCATCCAGATGCTAAGCAAGGACCTTATAATTGCTTTGCAAGCAAAGCAGAAACATAGGGGACTCCTGTCCCAAAGGCTGTGATTCTGCCCATCCGCAGGAACAAGGGGTTTTTAGATGAACCAAAGGCTACATTCCATGTGTTCTCTGTTGGAGTTGTAATTCACTTATTAATTTGGGAGATAGTCACTTCTGAGATCTTCTGGTACCATTCCCAAAGTCTGCATTACTTCATCCTTATGGTGGGTGTATACGCAAGGACAGAAAAATCTGCCTAAAATGGGGAAGAAAGGTGATCCTGTTTCCCCTGAGATTCAGGAGGGGGAGAGAGGAAGAGAAAGAAACATGTCCAGGGTGGAGCAGCAAGGGCTACGTTTAAAGCATAAAGTGGACCACTGTTACAAGAGGTCCATGATAGAGAAACAAGAATTTATTATAGGAGAATACAGGGAGACCCCCCTGCCACCCCCGCCCACTGCAATCCAGGCAGGGTGGCCAAAGAGCTTTCCCTAGAAGTCGGAGAGCAAAGCAGAGAACTGAAAGGTGAGCAGAAGTTGGCCAGGTAATGAGGACAGGAGAGGGGTTCTGGTGGAGGGAATAGTGTGCGTGAGACCTTCAGGCAAGAGATGGCTGAGGACATGAAGGACTGTTCATGGCTGAGGACATTCAAGGCCTGCTGGAGGGCAGCATCCAGGTGAGCAGAGCCCAGAGGTGAGGCAGGAAGAGTACATGGGGTGGCTCTGGAAGACGGGCATTGTGAGACAGAAATAAGATAGCACGCATGAACTACCCTAGAAAAGTACCCACAGCATATTAAGTCCTCACAAAACAGTTGCCTTTCACAAAATCCTTAGTGCAAATCCTATCTCACCGAATAACAGAATTCATTTTGTTCTGGAATAAAGAAGCTACCTTGTTTAGGCTGTTGAAGATGTCTGGCCCTTCACACCTTGAGTCCTGGGTTTCAAAATAATGGCAAGAATGTCCTAATTGCTTTGTGACACATGCTTGGAACTATGGTCTTTAGCCTGTCATTATGCTACAAATGCTTTGAACCAAGGGCCTGGAACATTTCTGAACAGGTGAATCATAGAGTGATATACATGTACAGACTGCTGTGGGACTTCCTTGCTGGTCAGTGGACACAGGAGCCAGGATCATTGTACATAATAGATAGGATCACCTCATGATCATCCACCCACTGCCAAAGAAACCTTTAAAAAGCCAGGCCAGGGCTGGGGGTGTGGCTCAGTGGTAGAGCACTTGCCTAGCATGCATGAGGCACTGGGTTCGATCCTCAGCACCAAATAAACGTAAAATAAAGATATTAAAAAAAAAAAAAAAAAGCCAGGCCATCTTTTGCACACCATTATCAAGGGGCAAAACTTCCAAAGGAATTTTGGGATTTTTACTGTCTTAGGGAGAAGGCGGGTTAATGACTTCTTTGTACTTTGTTTTTACTTCCTTTCTGGGGAGTCTAACATCAATTCCAGGGTCTGGTGGTGGTTTTGTTGTTGTTGTAGTGGTTAAGGACTAGGCATACATCATGTTTTACCAACAACATAAAAGCAGTTCATGATTTATTTCATCCATACAGTCATCCCACTTTATCTGAGGTGGGTAAGTTCTAAGATGTTCTGTGGATGTCTGAAACTGCAGGAAGCAGGTTTTTGTATACTTCATTTTTTCTATATATATAAAATTCCATAATAAAACTTTGTTCACAGTAAAAAATTAATAAAAAGCCAGGCATGGTAGCACATGCTTGTAATCCCAGTGTCTCGAGAGGCGGAGACAGGAGGATTGCGAGTTCAAAACAAGCTTCAGCAAAGCGGGGAGCTAAGCAACTCAATGAGACCCTGTCTCTAAATAAAATATAAAATAGAGCTGGGGATGTAGCTCAGTGGTTGAATTCCCCGGAGTTCAATCCTCAGTACCCACCCCCCGCAAAAGATTAATAATAATTAATAGTAAAATCTAGCAATAATAATAATATATTATAAATAAATTGCTTAAAACTTATGAATTGTTTATTTCTGGATTTTCCATTTAATATTTTCAAACCACAGATGATCATAGGTAACTGAAATCACAGATAAGGAATAATCATAGACAAGGTGGGGTGATTGTAATATGGCAAGTATTTACTGATGGTATAATAGGGATGGGGTATAAACATAGCCAGAACATAGTCCTCAAGAGGTGAGATCCATGTGTCTGCTATTAATTACAATAAGGTAGTAAATATTAAAATAGAACCTTGAGGTGCTGCAGGATCTGCAGAAGAAAGCAAAAGGTTTATCTTGCTAGTGGAAATCAGAGAAAGCTTTCTAGAGTAGGTTTTTATTGGAGCTGTGTCTGAAAGGATGAGTCAGAGGAGTCTATCCAGGGCTTTCTAGGCAGGAAAACTGAAAGCACCAAGAGATGGAACTTCCAACACATGAAGCTTTGGGGGAACTGTACATGACCCGATTTCTTGTGGTTTTGTATGTATATGTGTGTGTGTGTGTGTGTGTGTGTGTGTGTGTATTGATGTGCTGGGGTGGCTTGGTTTCTTGACTTCAGGATGTTTGGGAAGCATGAAGGGAAATGAGAATGGAAAAAATAGGCAAATGGTGAAGGGTGTGTCTCTGTAATATGCTAGAGCGGTCAGAGGGAGTGGAGAGGAAGGTTTAACAAGAACTGGACGAGCCAGGTGTGATGGTGCATGCCTGTCATCTCAGCAACTGGGGAGGTTGAGACAGGAGGATCATAAATTCAAGGCCAGCTTCAAAAGCTTAAGAAATCCCTGTCTCAAAATAAGAAATAAAAAGGACTGGGAATGTGGCTCAGCAGAAGAGCACCCCTGGGTTCAATCCCTAGTACCATAAATTAATCAATTAATGAAACAATAAAACTAGCTGGGTACAGTGGCTCACACTTGTAATCCCAGGGGCTCGGGAGGTCCTTGAGTCAGGAGGATCACGAGTTCAAAGCCAGCCACAGCAACGGCAAGGCACGAGGCAACTCAGTGAGACCCTATCTCTGAAGAAAATACAAAATAGGGTTGGGGATGTGGCTCAGTGGTTGAGTGCCCCTGAATTCAATCCCCTGTACCAAAATGAATAAATAAATAAATAAGAAAATAAAAACAATAAAACTGGATGGTGGTGTTGATGTAGCTCAGTGGGAGCGCACTTGCCTAACATGAGTGAGACCCTGGAGTGGACCTCCGGTACCAAATTAGAATTGAAGGGACTTGATTGGTTAGAGCAGGGTGAAGTACCAAGGGGTAATGATACCTGGTTTCCAGTGGGGGCCCATGGGTTGGGTGGTAATGCTTGACTCAGAGCTTGTAGACCTTAGAGTAGGAGCTCGGTTTACCTGCATAACTTCCAAAAGGGTTGAATGAACACATTCAACCTAAGACGAACAAAACCACAATGACAAGAATAGCAGGTGAGTAAGCCTCCCGAGAGTGAGAAAATTAGAATATATCTTACACAGCCACTGCTCTCATCAATTCTCCATAAAACCAGCTGAATGTAGGTCTCGCCTCCCTCAAGGTGAAGCCTGTGAATGTCAAAGGTGCAAGCTGGGCTTAAAGTATAAAAAGAAAATTTGACCAACTTTTGTATTCCAGGTATGACCAGTTCTCCCCCTGCCTGTGGAAACATGCCTAGTGCGGACTTACATAATCTCCTAGAAATACAGGTGGCAGCTCTAGAGGATTAGCACAATGAAGACTGAGTCCATGGCGTGCCCTCCCTTCCCTGATGGTTCCACCTAATGCATTTCTGTGTGTGAGTCAGAGCCTACTTCACATCCTGCCTTCTGGAACCTGGCCCATATGATGTCAGTCTGCATTTAACTCCCTTCACCTAACATTCCTCTGCAGCAATTTGGGGTCTAATGTACACCGCCTTGAATAATTCACCTTCATTTTCTGGGATTTCCCAGAGAATACAAAAATCTTACTTATCAGATGTGATTCTCTTGAAGTTTCAAATTTTCAGCCTTTCCTTTTGTATCCCAGTTATAACCCTGTCACTTACCTGCCTTTGTAGGTATGTGTCCCTTGGTTCATTCACAAAGTCAGTGTTTACTTGATATTTACTATGTGCCAAGCACGTGATCCAGCCCCAATGTGCCTCCTTGACTTCATCTTCCCCTGCCTCACTGCCTCCTACCCACAGCCACTTGTTCCCACCCAAGGCCTTTCTACTTGTTCGTCCAGTTGCCTGGATATCCCTCCCTCAGAACTTCTCAATATTTAGGTTTCTTTCATTTAATTTCATCAGGGAAAGTTTTTCTGACCAGTGTTTCACCCATTTGCTTTCTCTTTTCGTAAAACGATCATTAAAGTGTGCATTATCATGTAAAATAAAATCTTCCGCTTGGTTGTTTAGGGTCCATTTCCCCATATTGGATGTAAACTCCATGATGGCAACCTGGCCCAGTGGTGCCCATCTGTAATCCCATCAAGTTCAAAATTAGCCTCATGAGTTCAAAATCAACCTGAGCAACTTAGAGAGACACTAGCTCAGAAAATAAAAAGGGCTGGAGATGTATCTCAGTGGTAGAGTTCACCGGGTTCAATCCCCAGTCCTACAAAACAAACAAAAACCAAGATGGCAGTATGTCCTGTTCTTTGCTGGAACTTCTGCATTAGCACTGGTGGTGCCTAACCCCTAGCAGGTACTCTGAAGATACATGGTCATTTTTTTTTTTTTTGGTACCAGGGATTGACTCCAGGGTGCTTAACCACTAAGCACATCCCCAGCCTTTTTTATATATTATTTTGAAACAGGGTCTTGCTAAGTTGCTTAGGGCCTCACTAAGTTGTTGAGGCTGGCCTTGAACTTGCAATTCTTCTGCCTCAGTCTCCCAAGTTGCTGGGATTACAGGCATGGGTCAACATTGGGGCCTCACAACCTTTTCATCCATTGCTGATCAGATTCCTATCTCTTTTGCTTTATCCTTGCCAGAAGCACCTGCAACTTCTATCCTTAGCATGAGGCCTTTGCCTGTTGATGGGGTGAGGAGGTAATGGGACCTTCTAGCTATTTCAAGTCACTCTATACTTTTGAGATATATCACAAACAAATAGTCCATTATAAATTATAATGCTCCACTTTGGGCAGTTTCGCCATCACATTTATTAGCTGAAGTGAGCATTATAGCTGCTCATGCGTGCATTTAACTCCCACAGACGTTAAGCTGATGCCACCATATGCTTGATAAATCCCCTCTCTCTGTCTCCTCTTCTATGCAGAGGCAGTTAACCTTCATGCTGTTGTGATTGCTATTCTACCACTAAGGCACTGATGTGTTAGAATTTGATTGAAGGAAATTTCCCCCTATATAATGCTGAATTTCCCCCACATGCATTTTTAGCTTATTACACTAGTATCTATTTTTATTTAAAGGGTCGTTTTGGATATTAATTCAGCTTGCTCTTGACCTTGATATCAGATCTGTCACTACCACATGACTGATGGATGAATGTGGCATTGCCAGGAGCAGAGCCACATAAACATTTAATCACAGCCTTCTCTTCCCCTGTTTAATAACCCGCCATCACTGCAGCTCTCTCGCCACACATTTATTTCATTGCTGCCAAAAAGGATGTTTGCTCATTCGATGTCTAGTTTTGGGTTCATTTCTATAGTCAACTGAAAAGGTCTTTGTGTTCGGAGAATCAAATTATGATTTCAGTTGTTTTCTTCATCTCTTCAGTTGAAAATTGGATGTCTGACCAGAATGCATGATATGTAATTAGACTGGAAGATGGGACTCCTTCATTCCAAAGATCCAGCCAGATGCCAGAGGACAAGAATTGGAGGAAGAATGGATCTTGTCAAAGTCCTGTTTTCTTGCTTTCTTTCTATCTGTGTGATCTTCCAGAAATCTCACCATCTATATTGTAGGTTCTTCCCTAAGAAATTAAGGTTGAATTGGATTTTCTATGAGTTCCCTCTGGCAAGCAGCCAGAAAATTTTATGGAGGAGATTATGGAATCTCTTGCTATGGAAAACTTCTATTTGGGAGGATTGTTGGAGGGCTCATGGGGTAGCTGTTGGCTTTGAAGCCAGCCAGGAGCAAGAGAGAAAGAGAGAGAAACAGACAGAGATAGAATAGAAATTGTGCTTACTGTGTAAACAGTTAATAATGCTATCAATTTCTACCTCATTGCCATATAATGGAGATAAGAATCTCATTATTCAGAGACATGCAAATGTAGCGATTCTAGTCTTTATACACAGCCATTAATCACCAGGTCACTCACGCTATGTAATTTGCTCTGTGAACTCAGGCACATAAAAAATGTCACCCTCATCACTGCCAATCATAGCACCACAGAAGACAACGCTAGAATAAAAGGCATTTGAAAGGGGACATGCTGAGGACTGCACTGTTGCAAGGCAAAAAAACAGAGAGCCAAACACAATGGTCTCTGGTTGGCTTTGCAGAGCCACCGGCTGGAAACTGACCCAGCTGCCCTCAGATGGAGGCAAAGTTTGAAGTTGGCCCCATAAAGCAAGTATTGAGATTGCACTGGTAAGGTGGGAACTGAGGGCTCTCTGTGACCTTAAGAGCACGACATCATTGATGTCCACTATGCCAGTAATATAGACCTTCAGCAGTTTCTTTGGTGTAGATTTGTGTTGTCCAAGATGGCAGCCACTAGCCATATGTGGCTACTGAACACTTGAAATATGGCTTGTGCAGTTGAGATAAAACTGTAAGTGCAAAATGCACACTGCACTTCAAAAACTTTGTGTGTAAAATGTACAACAGCTCATGAATACGCTTTTTTTTGGGGGGGATACAGGGGTTGAACTCAAGGGCACTCAACTACTGAGCCACATCCCAAGTTCTATTTCTTTGTATTTTATTTAGAAACAGGGTCTCACTGAGTTGTTTCGTGCCTCACTTTTTGCTGAGGCTGGCTTTGAGCTCGTGATCCTCCTGTCCGGAGCTGCTGGGATTACAGGCGTGCGCCACATGAATACATTTTTAATTGATTACATGTTGAAGAAATATCTTGTATGTATCAGACTAATGTGACTAATGTATTAGACTAAAAATAACTCAGATTAATTTCTACTAGCTAGGCACGGTGGCACACACCTGAAATTCCAGCAATGGGGAGACTGAGGCAGGAAGATCATGAGTTTGAAGTTAGCCTCAGCAACTTAGTGAGTCCAGGTCTCAAAATGAATGAATGAATAAATAAATAAGTGAACTGAGGTTGTTGCTTAGTACCCTTGGGTTCAATCCCCAGTACCAAAATAAAACCAAACAATAACAACAAAATTAATTCATTTTACTATCTTTCCTATGTTCACATATAAATACATGACCAATGTAATTCCACATCATGTACAATCAGAAGAATGGAAAGTTGTACTCCATGTACATATAGTATGTCAAAATACATTCGACTGTCATGTATAACTAAAAAGAACAGATTAAAAAAAATAAATTTCTCCAGTTTCTTTTTTACTTTTTAAATGGGACTACTTAGAAAATTTGAAGTTACGTATGTAGCTCACATTTTATTTCTATTGGACAACACCGGCCTCCAGAAATCAGATGCTTGTTTATTCCAGTTGCTAAGAGTTGATCTTGTTTTTCTTGCCCTCTGAATAAACTCTAGAGATCCTTCACATTGATAGGAGGAGCTGCTTCCTCATTGCTGCTAGTGGGCAGAGTTCTTCCTCCTCTTGCTGCCCTGCTCCTTTCTGTCCTGACTCTCCATTCCTGTGACCTCTTCCTCTACTTGCAAAGAAAGCCAGGGACCCTTGTCTCAGGGCTCTAGAGTGCTCTAGATAAATGGTGACCCATGGCAATCATAAACCCAATACAAGTTTAAACTTTTTTTTTTTTTTGGAGACAGAGGCTCCTTATCTTGCCCACCGTTGGTCCTGAACTCCTGAATTCAAGTTATCCTCCTGATCCAACTGCAGGTTTCACTATGTGATTGCATTCAGTTTTTGTTCCAGAAAATCTGCGGGAGCGAAAAACAGCAGCCCAGTAAAGGCAGTATGTGGTGTAAAGTGAAGCAGAAGCCCCCACAGATGTCAGAGGAGGTAGATGCAAATCCACTAACTGGCTATGTTTGATTTGGACAAATCAGTGTTTGAACCTCAGTTTCTTTCTTTCTCTGATGTCAACAACACTTTCTTCAGCCAATTGCTAAAGTATCAAATGGGATAGCGTGTAAGAAAAGTACTGTGAATCATGAAACATTTTTATGGAGGCAAATTTATGCCCAGAGATGCAGATCCTGTGGGCAGATTGTTTTAATTGGCCAGAAAAGGGTGTTTTGTTAAGTTGAGTGGGAATGCCTTAGAGGTGGACAGTCCCCGGTCTGAGAGAGACTTCACTACACTTGTTATCTTAATGCAGCTGATTTGTGTCACCTCCCTGGCTGCTGAAAACATATGTTGTGTACCTTGCAAAGTGGCTAGGGCAACGTGTAGTAATGCAACCATGTCACTGAGGGTGGCCTATGTACTAGGTTCTCTGTGGACATTGTCCAGGGGACACTGTCCCTGGGAACTCTCAGTAAGCACACAGGTTTTGGCATCGCCAAGTTCAGATGAAGAGATCAAGCACCTACCACTGGCTGGATTCTACTGTCAGCTCCAGGGACACAAAGTATTCCTCTCAATGACTCAGCTGTGCACTGTGTGTGTGTGTGTGTGGGGGGGGGGGCTGTTGATTCTATCTTGGGGGAAGAGGTTTGAAGAGGAGGTGGGGTTTAGAAGAGAGAAAAGGCATTTTCCATTTTTGAGCTGAGACTGGGCCATACATAAGATTAGTCCCTGTTTTGTCTTCTCAAGACAGCTTTCAGAATGAGATACTCTTATCTTTATTTTGCAGACAAAGGAGGCCATCTTAGGAAACCCGCCCAAGGTCACTTAGGATGGATGGAGATAGAATTTGTTTATTTATTTGTTTTTAAAACTTCGAGACAAGGTCTCACTAAATTGCAGAGGCTGACCTGGAACTTGTAATCCTCCTGCTCCAGCCTCCCAAATTTCTGAGATTATAGGTGTGTTCCATGGCACCTGGCACTGGAGCTAGAACTTCAATCCAGGTCCTTCTGAGTGGGCTTGAGCCTGGAGTACATCCACTGTGCCTCCCCAGGGATTAAAGAAAGAAAGATTCACAACAATTATTTCTCTCTCTCTCTCTCTCTTTTTTTTTTTTTTTTTTTTTGTTGTTGTACTGGAGATTGAACCCAGGAGTGCTCTACCACTGAGTCACAACCCCCAAACCTTTTTATTTATTTATTTTAAATATTTATTTTTTTTAGGTGTAGATGGACACACCACAATGCCTTTATTTTTATGTGGTGCTGAGGATCGAACCTGGGTCCCGCCCGTGCTAGGCAAGCGCTCTATCGCTGAGCCACAATCCCAGCCCCCAAACCTTTTTATTTTTTATTTTGAAATAAAAATAAATACTAAGTTGCTGAGGGCTGTCCTTGAACTTGCAATTCTCCTGCTTCAGCCTCCCGAATCACTGGGATTACAGGTGTGCACCACGGCGCTTTGTGAAGGGAAAGCTAGGAATGAGAGATGGGTAAGTAAGAAATGAAAGACAGAGACCAGGCAGAGATACACACAAGAGTTTATTTGTCAGAGCTGACAAATAAAGGCCATCTCTCTACAGCAGAGAGAGGCAACACAGGCTTGCGTTCTGGGACTTTTATGGGGGAGGTTTCAGGAATCAGAGCCCCTGGGGTCCTAATGCCAGGGTTAGGGGTTAGGTTGGTATGAAAGAGTGGTGAGCCTTTCTCAGGAACTCCCGTGGGCAAGAAAGCAAAACTTTTTCCTAAAATGGTGGCTGTCACTTAAGATGGCCATTCAGATGGTAAGCAAGGACCTTATACTTGGTTTATAGCAATTATTTGGTTTGCAGGGTCTCCCTCTCTTTATTCCCTCCCTTCTATGGGAGTTTGCAACGGGGAACTCCCTTTTTCTTTTTTAATCCAAAGTTCATCTGTTATTAAAGTTACAATAAAGTACTTCCCAATGCATATAAAAGTGCAAAAAATAACTGATGGTGCTGGGTGTGGTGGTGCATTCCTGCAATCCCAGTGACTCAGGAGGCTGAGGCAGGAGGATTCCAAGTTCAAAGCCAGCCTCAGCAACTTATTGAGACCCTGTTTCAAAATAAAATAAAATAAAATAAAATAAAAAGGGCAGGAGATGTAGCTCAATGGTTAAGCATCCCTGTGTTTAATTGCTGGCACAAAACAAAACAACAAGAACAAACAACACTTATGCCTTTTTTTTTTCCAAGAAAGATACTGGATACAATATTTAATGACAAGTCAAGACAGAGATATAGCTGGGCTCAGTAGTGCACACCTGTGATCCCAGTGACTTGAGAGGCTGAGACATGAGCCTCAGCAAGTTCAAAGCCAGCCTCAGCAAAAGCGAGGTGCTAAGCAACTTAGTGAGACACTGTTCCTAAAATACAAAACAAAATACAAAATAAGGCTGGCAATGAGGGTCAGTGGGCAAATGCCCCTGAGTTCAATCCCTGGTATCTGCGCCCCCCTCCAAAAAACACACAAAAAACCCGAAAACAGAGATATGCCTCAAGGATTTTATTGGGTTTTAAAGTCACATTATTGAACGACGCATCACAAAATCAATAGTCATACATTGAGGAAACTCACCAGCGGAGCTCTCTCACTGTGTGTGTGCTCTAATAGGTCCCATGCTGTGTCTCTTCCATTTTGTTGATTGGCTGGACTCCAGAGGCATTTTGAGGGTGGCACTTGGAGTTTACCGAATGGCTAGCTTTTCTGAGATGGGTGACAGGTGTCAAAAAGGAGTCATCAAATTGCTGGGCACTGGATCCGTCTTCCTGTAGCTCAGACATCCCGGACGGGGCTTCCTCTAGGAAAGGTCTGTCTCACTGACCTCCTCTCCTCTAGCCTGGAGAGTCGTTTCCTAGTTTTGAAGCTTTTTGCCTGAGGGCTCTCTAGCCCCCAGGATGTGTGTGTGGGGGGGGGGGGTGGGGGAGGGGAGGTGTCCTGTTGTACACTTTTTTTTGCAGCACTGGGGACTAAATCCGGGGCCTCAAGTATGCTAAGCAGGTACAGTAGTGTTGAGCTGTGTCCCCAGCCCTGGCAGTACAAATCCAATCCAGCAGCCACCGGGGTTGTTTGTTTAGAAACAAGGGAGTTCTGATTCTTGACATTAGTAACCTTTAGCACTGACTTCTTAGTGATAAACAAGCCGCCCAACCCCCAGGTGAATTTGTTTGACCCATTTTCACTGCTATCCCAACCAAAAGGTCCGGCCCCTTCATGCCAGGCAGCAGTGGGACTGGCTGCCCAAGTGGGCAAAGGTCAGGAAGCGTGGGTTGTAACTGGGCAGGCACAGCCGTGGCCTTGGCTCTGGCCTTCAGCTAGTATTTGTCTTCCTCTGCTACAAGCCAGGGTTGAAGGTCACCATGGGTTCATTCAGAGCTCAGTCTCTGGAATCTGCCACACCTGAGTTTGAACCCTTATCTCAACCAGGTGCTGGGTGAGTCTCCTGGGATATGTTTGGGTCTAAGCCTCTGTTTCCTTCTTATATAAATATGTGTACTAAGGAAATTTTCATTGTAATTGGCAAGCACTTCATTTACTGAGTGCAAGGCATTTTTCTGAGCTTTTCCCACATACTACTCAATCCCATATGATGTAAATAACTCTGCCATCCCCATTTTACAGGTGGAGGAAACTGAGGTGTGGGTAAATTAAGAGATTTTCCCAACATTCTTTTTTTTGGAGGGGGTGGGGGGGCGGTACCAGGGATTGAACCCAGGGGCATTCGACCACTGAGCCACATCCCCAGCCCAATTTTGTATTTTATTAGAGATAGGGTCTCAGTGAGTTGCTTAGCACCTCACCGCTGCTGAGGCTGACTTTGAATTTGTGATCCCCCTGTCTCAGACGCCTGAGCAGCTGGGATTACAGGTGTGCTCCATTGCGTCCGGCTCCCAGCATTCTTTAATATACACAGACCTGCCATAACTAAGCAGTGTGAGTCTACAGTCTCCCTTTAAGCTCTAGGTGATGCAGAAATAATGTTAAGCACTTGCAATTCTGGACACAGTGGATATTTAATACATCCCATTTATTGTTAATTCCTATTTTAGTCAGCGTTTTTTGTTTTGTTTTTGCTGCTGTGACCAGGGCTTGAGGTGAAGCAGAACATTGGAGGAAAGTGGCTTAGGATGTGGGACCAGGAAGGGGAGGGGGAAAGAGAAAGGGGGGGGGTGAGGGAGGGAGGAAGGAGAGAGATCTCTTCACTATGAGAAAATATAAACTAAAAGGCACACCCCCTGACCCACCTCCCCCATCACACCTTACCTGCTTACAGTCACCACTTAGTCAATCCGTATCCGGGGATTAATGTTCTCATAACCCAGTCATTTCACTTCTGAACTTTCTTGCACTGTTCTATACATGAGCTTTTGGGGGACACCGAATATTTAAATCATAACAATTCCATAATTCTTTTTTTTTTTTTTTTGGTACCAGGGATAGAACCCAGGAGCACTTAACCATCAAGCCACATCCCCAGCCCTTTTTAATTTTTATTTTGAAACAGGGTCTCCTTAAGTTGCTGAGGGTGGCTTTGAACGTGAGATCCTTCTGCCTCAGCCTCCTGAGTCACTGGAAATACAGGCTTGTGCTTCTGTGCCTGGGCCATTATAAGTTTTCAATGGTTTTGGTTCTCATGGCTTCCTTGAGGTACCTTAGAAGTGGAGTGATAGGGTGGGGTGGGGGGGGTGGAGAGGGGATGGTTATGGGGAACAGCTGAATAGAAGAAAAAGCTTCTAATGGGCTATAGCAATGTGGGGACAACTATGGTTGACAGTAATTGTGCATTTCATAATAACTAATAGAAAGGATTTTGAATGTTCCCAACACAAAGAAATGATGAATATTTGAGGTGATGGATAGACCAGTTACCCTGATCTGATCATTATACATTGTATACATTATTGAAATATCATACTGTGTTATATAAATATATATAATTATGTGCATTAAGAAGTAAGACAAACCGGGCATGGCGCTGCACTCCTCCTGTAATCCCAACTAGTTGAGGGGCTGAGATAGGAGGATCCCAAGTTTGAGTCTGGCCTTGTCAACTTACCAAGACCCTATCTCAAAATAAAAAATAAAGCTGGGCATGGTAAACCCATGCTTGTAATCCCAGAAACTCAAGAGGCTGAGGCAGGAGGATCATGAATCGAGGGGTCAGCCTTAGCAATTTAATGAGGCTCTAAGCAACTCAGTGAGATTCTGTCTCAAAATAAAAAATAAAGGGCTGGGGGGGTGTATAGCACAGTGGTAATGTACCCTTGGATTCAATTCCCAGTACCCTTCTGCCCTGCAAAAAAAGGGCTAAGGATGTATAGAACACACCTGGATTCAATCCCAGGACTAAACAAACAAAATTAAAGTAAATTAAAAATGTCAACGATAACCGAAAAGAAATAGAATGAGGTAAAATATTTTTGTGAGAGTTTGACTTTTTTTCCTTTACAGTCTTGAGCTTGGGCAAGGATAGTGTGTCTGAACCCAGCTCCTCTGTCTTTTTAACTCTAGTGTTAATATTTTTACTCCATTTTGTAATTTACATTTCATGTTGCACTTAATGATGATGAATGTTAGCATCGTCTCACAGGCATCTTGCAGGCTAATGAGTTATCATGTGCCAAGTACTTACCCAGTGTTTGGCACTGAGTGTGTGCTATGGAAGGGAGGTAGGTACACAGGGTTCTGAAGGTAAGAGGGTCATCTCACCTGATCTCAACTGTGACCTTTCCCATTGGGGATGCCTCTGTTCCCAGGACCCACTGAGGCAGGGTGCAACTGTCCCGTGTGTTGCCAACAGCCAAGTCGGGGACTTCTGGAGACCAGAGTTCTGGCTGGATCTGCCCTCAGTGTCCAATGCCCACCACATCAACTGGTGCACTGAGAGGAAGTGCGAACTTGGTAAGAAACAGAATTCTATTTCTTTTTTTCTGAGCTTCAACTGGAGCAAAGCAAGAAGAAACAAGAGAACCATGTCCTCTTTCCAAACTTACTGCTCTACCATTTGGGCCCTTGACTTAAATTATTACTTCATAACACGAGGAGGACAAAGCCCTTCCATGGGACTCAACACTTAGACCACATTACATCATGAGTTCTTAGACACGGAAAACAGGGCTAAGGGCTGCTGTGGAGAAGACTTCCTCTTCCTTCTGAAACTGGATTTTCAGCTCTTTTGCTGGAGTATTGCAGCAAACACCAGCCACCTGCCTGTAACTTCCTTCTGGGTTCTTGTGAATTCAAAGAAATGCACAGAAGACTGAGCGTAGAAGAGCAGGATTTGTTCAGAGGAGAAAAGAGCCAAGTCCCACAGGGTGAGAGGGGACCCAACAGGGGTTGCCATTAAGTGCACCAGTCTAGGGGCTTATATAGCTACTGGGTAGGGGTATTGATCAGTATCTATGGTGATCAGATATTGGAAAAGCACTAAGGCTGTTTGTCAAAATCTATGATAATTAGTTATTGGTCATGCCAAGGCTACTGGTCAAAATCCATGCTAAACAGGTATTGAAAAGCGTATGGCTGCTGATTAGCCCTTGTATCTGTAGTCTTCACTGGGTCTGTCCCACCTGCCTTTTCCTGCTGCTCTGGCACAAAGGAGTTGACTGGAATGTTTGGAATTCTTCTACAGCAGGTTAATCTCCTGAAGTGTCTTAGCCATGATGTATATCTCTCCTCACCTCCTTCCCCACCCCTCCTCTCTTCTCTTCTCTTCTTCTCTTCTGGTCTCTTCCTTTTTCTTCTCTTTTACCCTAGGGATTGAACCCAGGGTCTTACACATACCACGCAAGTGCTGTACCACTGATCTATGTCCCCAATTATTTTAAAATTTTGTTCTATTTTGAGAAAGGATCTCATTAAGTTGCTCAGGCTGGCCTTGAACTTGTGATCCTCCTGCCTCAGCCTCTGGAGTCACTGGGATTTGGGGCATGCACCACTGGGCCTGTTCAGTAGGTTAGGGGTGTTAAATGCACTTTAAAATTATTATTGTATTTTCAACTCAGGCTTATCAGAAGGTAATCCCATCTTGAGTTAAGGAGCATCTGAATATTTACATAACATTTATTGAGGTCCAACCGCATGCTGGACACTGGACTCAAAGTGTTATGTGTATTAACACATTTAATCTTCAGCTCTACAGGTAGATGCTTATATAAATTCCATTCTATGGATAAGAACATGCAGCACAGAGAGGCTAGCTCGGCTGACTAGGGACACACAACTGGTCATTGTCCAAGGTGGGATTTGAAGCCATGTGTCTGGTTTTGGTATTTCACACATTTAATAGTTGATTGACTTTGATCAAGTTATTTTTTATTTCCAGTTAGCTCTCGTCTGGCTATTTCTTCTTGGCGGTCAGCATCTGCTCTGATCCCCTGTGAATGTTCTACTTAAGGGAAAAGAGCTGGGAGGAGTGTTACGTGCTAGGAGAAGATGGACAAACTCCGCCACCTCAGTGGAATGGCCTTTCTCCGCACCCCTCCAAAGGTCCATCAGAGTGATCTCCCTTCATCTGCTGCTGCCACTTAGTCTGCCCCAAGGACCCTGCCTGGGCAGTGGACTGCCTGAGAGCTTGACTCTCCAGCTCTCCCTCCTCCCTGCAGACTGTGGGGCCCCAGAGCTGCTGATTGCAGTGCAAAGTGAAGCCCTGAGCAGATGCTCAATGGCTATTGAACTGGAAGGAATTGAATGATGTCGTGGTATTGGAAAGTCTACGAGGAATTGGACTCTCCTCTTCTGTTCAGAAAAAGGATTGCAGATGATACTGAAACTGGTCAAGTGCCAAGAAGAAGGAGGAAGGGTCCTGGGTGTTGAAGTCAATTTTTTCTTTTTAAGTAGTGGGAATTTAACCCAGGGGCACTTTACCACTGAGCTACCTCCCCAGCTCATTTTATTTTATTTAATGTTTTTGAGACAGAGTCTCACTAAATTGCTGAGGCTGGCCTTGAACTCGAAATCCTCCAGCCTCAGCCTCCTGAGTTGCTGGGATTACAGGTGTGCATCATCAGGCCAGGTTTGGAGTTACTTTTTATGGTATCTGGTGAAATAGCTTCTTCTTCTTCTTTTTTTAAAAATATTTAAAAAATTTTTTATTTTAATTTGTCATATGTGACAGCAGAATGCATTACAATTCATATTACACATATAGAGTACAATTTTTCATATCTCTGGTGGTACACAAAGTAAAGTCACACCATTTGTGTCTTCATACCCTAATACTTAGGGTAGTGATGTCCATCTCATTCCACCATCTTTCCTACCCCCATGCCCACTCTCATCCCCTCCCTCCCCTTTTCCCCTTTGCCCTATCTAGAGTTTATCTAATTCTCCCATGCTACCCCTCAACCACCACATTATGAATCAGCATCCTTAAATCAGAGAAAATATTGGACATTTGGTTATTTGGTATTGGCTAACTTCACTTAGCATGATATTCTCCAACTCCATCCATTTACCTGTAAATGCCATGATTTTATTCTCTTTTAATGCTGAGTAATATTCCATTGTGTATATATAACACAGTTTCTTCATCCATTCACCTACTGAAGGGCATCTAGGTTGGCTCCATAGTTTAGCTATTGTGAATTGAGCTGCTTTAAACACTGATGTGGCTGTGTCCCTGTAGTATGCTGAAACAGCTTCTTTTTTGACACCACCTCTTTTTTGAGGACAGGTGTGGATGTGATGGTGAGGAAGCCCCAGGTTGTGGAGCTGAGATGGAGAGGCCAGAGGCCATGTGGCGGGGACTGGTTCATTAATCCTGTTCTTTCTTTTCTGTGAAGGGGGATAATGCTAATCCCGGGAGAGTTCAGGAAGGCGGCATTTGAGCAGAATATATAAATCACTAGCACTCCTCCTGGCTTAGAGCAGGAGCTGGCAAACATCTCCCTTCTTAAATTAACCCTTTATCTGTGCCAAGTGACGCTTTCATTGGGAGTTGGCCATCAAGAAGGCAGAGATGGAAATGTTATGTGGGTGTGAATCACCAGCTCTGAGAATCTAAAGTTGGTAGGTGACCTAAGAGGACAATGTCATGGGAATCAAATAAAGAGCTTACCTGGGAGGCTACCCACGGAACTCGAGGTTACCTACTATCCTACCTAGTATGTCTTGCTGGGAAGGAAGGGAAAAATGTGGAAAGCCAGGCATGGTGGCCCACACCTGTAATTCCAGCATCTTGGGAGGCTAAGGCAGGAGAATCACAAGTTGGAGGCCAGCCTCAGAAATTCATTGAGACCCTGTCTCAAAATAAAAACAAAAGGGACTGGGAGTGTAGGTCACTGGTAGAGAATCCCTAGGTCAATCCCCAGTATTGGGAGAAAATAAAAGAAAAGAAAGAAATTTATGTATAGTCCTTAAGCCTCTATTTCTCAGAAACATCCAAGGGCCTGGGAGTAGTTGATAAAGGAAAATGGCTTATGGAAAAGATAACCAGACAATTAATGCAAGGAAATAGATTCATTCCAAACAAGACCCAGAAGCAAGGGAAGTTCGATTCACTAATATTGGAGTGACACCTGGTTGGCTTTGGGTGTGACAAGTAAGTGTCCAGGCCCGGGTGCCTCCCTGGATGGCACCCAGCATGCATCCTTTATCTGGGGGTTCCAGCTGCCTTCGTCCAGGGCCAGCTTTGACAATGAGTTAGCTGTTCACTCTCCTGGTGCCTCTGTGTCACAAGGCTCAGCCTTGACAAGGTTACCTGGATCCACAGGCCCAAGGGAGTTTAGATCACTGTTATCCCCCACGTTCAAGGGTCCTGGTAGGAGATTGCAAGTTCAAAGCGAACCTCAGCAACTTGGTGAGGACCTGAGCAACTTAGTAAGAATCAGAGTTTGGTTATGTGACCTTGGAGATATATATATATATATATATATATTTTTTTTTTAGCCTACTTGAGTTTCGGTTTCCTCATCTGTAAACCTACTTCATGTGCTTGAATGAATTAAATTACACAAAGCAAGAGAAATGTAACAGTGCTTGGAAAGTAATGAACACATTACTTATTGTTATTAGTAGGAACTTGTTTACAAACAAAGAAAAACAAATCAGCTTTCATTCTGTTTTCTTTCCTGTGCTGACGGCTATGCGTCAGTGGAGGGAGTAAGGCCAACAGATAAGTCCTGCCCTGGCTCTGCCACTGATTAATTCAGGTGGAACTGGACTTGTTTCCTCTCTAAGGACAATGACTGTGCTTCCTCTTCCTGGTCTGTAGGTGTGTTGTGAGGACAACCCACAGGAAGCTCCACAGGACTGCTGCAGCCCCAGGCATGGTCCTGGACACCCACCTTCCTTCATTAGAAATGCAAATTCTTGCCAGGCATGTTGGAACTTGCCTGTAATCCCAGTGTCTTGGGAAGCAGGAGGATGGCAAGTTCAAGACCAGCCTGGGCAGCTTAGTGAGACCCTGTCTTGAATGAAAAATCAGGACTGGGGCAGGCCTTTGATCAATCCCAGTACCAAAAGAAAAGAAAGAAAAAGAAAAACAAAAAATAAATATCCAGAAATGCAAATTCTCAGTCCCTCCCCGGCCTGGTGGTTCAGAAGCTCTGGGGGCGGGGCTGGCCATCCACTCTTGTTCTCTAGGTGATCCAGCTGCACCCTTAGCTTGGGAATCACTGCATTATGGTCTCCAGAGGAGAGAAGAGATGAGACATCCACAGAAAACTGTAACCGTGGTCCACTTTATGCTTTGAATATAGCCCTTGCTGCTCTGCCACTGCGACTTATTTTTAAAATGGACTTGTTTCTTTCTCTTTCTCCCCCCCTCCCCAATCTCAGGAGAAACAGGATTATCTTTCTTTCCCATTTTAGGCAGATTTATCTGTACCCATCCACCATCAAAATGAAGTCACCCAGACTTTGGGGATGGTTCCTGAAGATCTCAGAAGTGACCATCTCCCAAATTAACAAGTGAATTACACCTCCAACAGAGATCATGTGGAATGAAGCCTTTGACTCATCTAAAAACCTCCTGTTCCTTCGGATGGGCGGAATCTCAGCCTTTGGGACAAGAGTCCCCTGGGTTTCTCCTTTGCTAGCAAAACAATAAACCTTCTTTTTCCTTTTTCTCAAAATCGTGTCCTCGTTATTGGAATTAAGACAAGGACAGAGCTTTAGAACAAAACTACCTTTCCACTGAGTGATTCTTAACTTTGACAGATTCTTAGGAATAGTAGAATAGTCTTCCCCCTCCTTTCCCTTCTTGGGCAGAAATTCAAGTATGTTTTTATTTGGCCAGCCTTAGGGGCTTGATTTTGAGCCTCTAGAATTCATATGATGAAGCTCTAACTTCTCGTGTTGCCCAAACTTGGCCCTTGCCTCCGACCCAATAACGAGGACACGATTTTTATAGAAAAATGAAAAAGAAGGTTTAATGCTTTGCCAGCAAAGCAGGAACCCAGGGGACGCCTGACCTAAAGGCTGTGATTCTGTCCATCAGCAGGAACAGGCAGGTTTCAAAGAGGTGATTCAGAGAAAAGAGAGATCAGGGAGGAGAAGGTCAGGGGAAAGGAGATCAGAGAAGATCAGGGAAAAGGTCAGAGGAAAGAAGATCAGGGAGGAGGAGATCAGGAAGGAGAAGGTTGGGGAAAAAGAAAAAACAACATGTTAAGTTTCAAAGCCACAAGGGATATAGTCAAAGCATCAAGTGGACCCCGGCTACATTAGTACCTCAAAAGGTGACTATTTTTAGATAGATGCTTAAGGAAAAAACATGGGTGGGCTCTAACCCAACCTGAACTTTGGAAGAAGAAATTTGGATACAGACAATGGTAGATGGAAGATCTCGTGGAGACTCAGAGAGAAGATGGCCGTGGCCCAGCTAAGGAGAGAGGCCTCAGGAGAAGCCAATCCTGTTGACACTGGACCTCAGGCCCCCAGCCCCCAGAACTGTGAGAAGATGGTCCGTAATTTAGCCACCCATTCTGTTACTGACCAACACAGCCAGAAAAGAGCCACCAAGGCAGAGGGTGCATAGCGGAGACTGTAAGTTGCCAGCAAGGGACAAGAGACTGAGAGCAGGTCTGCAAGCTTGGGGACTGCCAGGGGAAGGCCATGTTTAGATACCCCTCTGAGTGAAAACCCAAGAGGTGGAGTGACTGCCTACTCTGCGTATTTATTTTCTAGGGTACTGGGGATTGATTCCAGGGGATGCTTTACCACTAAACTACTGCCCCCCCTCCCCCGTTCTTTTTATTAGGGTCCCACCAACTGGTTGGGGCTGGCCTCAAACTTGGAATTCTCCTTCCTCAGCCTCCTCATTGCTGCGATACAGGTGTGGGCAAGGAGACTGAGCACTTTAAAAAAAATGCTTCACTGCACAAGTCACTTGTTGCCTAGAGAGATTAGAAACAATGATAAAAACACCATGGAATCAGGATGACAGTCAGTGGGAAAAACGTTACCTGTTCTACAAGCATCTCATTAACATGTAACTTTGAAAGAATGTGTTTAACCTCAGGAAGGCAGAGGTGGTGGGTGAGGTGGTGCATGCCTGTAATCCCAGGGACTCCGAGGCAGGAGGATCAGAAGTTTGAGGTCAGTTTAGCAATTTAGTGATATCCTGTCTCAAAAAAAAAAAAAAAAAAAATCAATAAAATGTGCTCCTGAGGGGTGGAATATGTGTGTCTAAGGGGAAAGTGTTGGGAGAGCCAGGCTGAGGGGCAGAGTGCTGTAGTTCCAGACCTGCTGTACCAGGTGGACTGACATGCCTCTTTCCTGATACCCTCCAATCCCAGGGGAGGGATGCAGGAAGGCTCTAGGAGGGTTTTACAAGGAGGGTTTTACAGGGGGCTGGGAGCCTGTGAAGCAGAGGCATCTATGAGCTCATGGAATTCGAGCGACAGCTATCACAGGCTGCGTTTCCTCAGTGGCTACTGTGTGTTCCAGCTGTGATGCTCAGGCTTGCTCTTCATGGGCTCCATGAATTCCTTAGCAACTCCATAGAGGATGCATTTACCTCTTCTTATCAGATGAGGAAACTGGGGCTTGATGAGGTTAAATAGCTGCTCAAATTTTAAATAACTATTGAAAATAGTTCCTCAATTTGCAGAAATTCTACTGCTTGCTTCTCTTTTCTTTCTTTCTTTCTTTTTTTTTTTTTTTTTTTAGGCGGCACTAGGGATTGAACCCAGGATCTACTGCATGCATTCAATCCTCAGAACAAGCTACACTCCCAGTGGCTTTCTTTTCTTAATTGGAAGAATGGAAGTAGGTAGCATCTTGGGCTAGGGTCTAGCTTAGTACTTGCCTAGCATGTGTGAGGCCTCTGGGTTAGATCCCTGACTATGAAGAAAGAAAGAAAGAAAGAAAGAAAGAAAGAAAGAAAGAAAGAAAGGAAGGAAGGAAGGAAGGAAGGAAGGAAGGAAGGAAGGAAGGAAACAGAACAAACAAACAAACAAAAAAACAAACCAAACCAACAACAGCAAACAAAAAACAAAAGCAAAAACAAAAACAAAATCTTAAGCTCCAGCCTGCCTGAAGATGAACCTGAGCTTTGTCATGGCTTTGCCATTACCTGTATCATCTTGATATAATCTCTCTAAGCCTGGCAGAGTTGCTAGAAAGATACAGATAAAAGTCACAAAGAAAAATACTCCATTAATAGTAGGATGATTATATATCCTTCAAGTTCAATGCCTATCTACTTTGACTATGAATTCGCTGATGGACTTAGCTGCTGTATAATTTTCAGCTGACAGATATGAGTAAACTTTGACTACAGGCTACCACAGTCATAAATTTGTATAAGTGAATCTTTTTTCCCTCTTCCCCTAATCACTTGATAGTTAATTTTATGTCAGCTTGACTGGGTCATGGCATCAAAGTTTATTCTGTGCGTTCTTAGGAGGATGTTTTTTGGATGAGATGAACTTGTATAGGTGGACTGTCCTGAATGTGCACAGGCCTCATGGAATCTGTTTTGGTCCAAACGGAAGAAAAAAGTTGACCTTCTTCCACAAAACAGAGAATTCCTCCTGCCAGACTGCCTTTCAACTGGGACATCTGCGTTTTTTGCCTTTAGGCTTGACCTTGGCTCTCCTGGGTCTCCTTCCTGCCACTGCCAGACTTTAGACTTGAAGTGGAACCACACCTTCAGCATTCCTGGACCTCCAGCTTGCCATCTCCCCTTGCAGGTCTTGGGATTTGTCAGTCTCTGTAATCATGTGAGCCAGTTCCTTCTCATAGAGGCCTTTGTGTATATACTTGTGCGCGCGCACACACATACACACACACACACACACGCACGCATGCACACACGCATCAGTTTGTTTAGGTTATTGATTTGAGGTTATCTATTCTGATTTGATATCACACACACACACACACACACCCTTATTGGTTCTGTTTCTCTAGGGAACCCTGACTAATATACTCAATGGATCTTGAGCTAACAATGTCTAGATCCTTGGCACTGGGCCCTAAGCCGGAAATGGAGGATGAATAAAGCAGCCCAGTTTCCTGTCCCAGTACAGTTTATGGTGTACAGCTTAGCCTACAGGGAGAGGCAGACCTTAGACATATCACAGACCTTAGACAGTGATATGTGTAACATAATAAACTATAACCGCAATAAGTGTCACAGCAAAGATATGCAAGGGAGCCAGGGATAGAGGTGTACATAGGGCAGCATAAGGAGACAATGGTCTCAAAACCAAACGAACAAAGAAGCTATAAGTGCACCAGGAAGGGCACTCACCTGCTTTAAATTAAAATTTAATTTTCAAGCACACTAAAGGGACTGGGAGTGTTGTTTAGTTACAAGTTACCATTCCCAGTATTGGTAACTTGTATCTTCTCTTTTTTTTTTTTTTTTTCTGTCAGTTTTGTTGAGGTTGTTGACTGAAATTTTAAAAGAATGAGCTTTTATTTTCATTGATTTTTTTTTTTTTTTTTGCTGTTCTCTGTTTTCAATTTCATTGGTTTCTGTTCTTTCTTGCTTTCTTTTTCTCCCACCCCCCTTTTTATTCTTTTGTGGTAGTAGGGATGGAAGCTAAGGTCACTTTACCACTGAGCTATATCCTTAGCCCTTTTAATTTTATCTTGAGACACTGTCTCACTGAGTTGCCCAGGCTGGCCTTGAACTTGTGATCTTCCTGCTTCAGCCTCCTGAGTAGGTGGGATTACAGGGGTTTGCCAGTATGCCTGGCTAATAGTAACAGTTTACTGGATGAGTTAACAGGGACTTAAAAAGGTTAAGTAAATTGCTTAAAATCATACAACCAGCTAAAGGAGGAACTGAGTCTTTGGCACCATTACCCATGCTGTAGATCAGTGTCAGCTCTTAGAAAGAGTGAGCAATAATGGCCACATTAAAAAAGTAAAAATAACCAGTGAGATTAATTTTAATAATATTTTATTTAGACTAACACAGGTGTGCTGGAGCATACTTGTAATCCCAGCTGCTCAGGAGGTTGAGGCCTGTGCATATTCAGGAGTATCACAAGTTCAAGGCCAGCCTCAGTAGTTTAGCAAGGCACTGAGCAACTCAGCAAGATCCTGTCTCTAAATAAAATATTTTTAAAAAAAGGCTGGGGATGTGGCTCAATAGTTAATCACCCCTGGGTTCAATGCTGGTACCAAAAGAAGGAAAAAAAAAAAAAGAAGGAAAAAGAAAAAGGACTGGGATGTGTTTCAATGGTTAAGTACTCCTGGGTTCAGTCCTGGTCACCAAACAAACAAACCTAATATAGCCAAAATATTATATTATTATTTCAACATTTTATAAATATAAAAAATCATGAATGAGATATTTCTGTTCTTTTTCTGCCTTAAGTCTTTGAAATCTGGTCTTTGTGCAGAACAACACATCTCACTTTGGAGACCGAATTTTCATTTGGATTTAATAAAATTTATGGTTGAAAATGTCTATACACATGCCCAAGATGTTCCAAATGTAGACAGAAGTTCTCCAATAACTAAATATGGTGTGTGTTAATTTTTTTGTTTTGCGGTACTGAGGGTTGAACCCAAGGCCTTGTGTATGCTAGACAGGTACTCTACCACTAAACAACACTCCCAGTCCCTTTAGTGTGCTTTAAAATTAAATTTTAAATTAATTAAAATGCAATTAAAAACAGAGTTTCACAATCACTGTAGTATATTTCAAGTGCTTATTAGTCATGAATGAGCTCTCCAGAGCATTCTTCTATTCTGCCTGAACTCAGCTTGCATTGAGGGCTGATTCTCAGGGGAACAAAACTTTTGCCACAGCCAGAAAGAGGGAGAAAATTCATGGAAGTGAAAGAAGGGTCAGCCAAGGGTCAAGAGGAAAGACCTTCCTTTTGGCTGCTCTTAAGATTACAGTAAGTTCCAGAGTCCTAGGTAGTCAAGGAAGGAAGCTGAATGTGTTTTCTTCCATTTCTGAGAATGTATCCCTGTGAAACCTGGCCTTGCACAGAGGCTATGTCTTTATGCATGAGGGATTAAGGCCAAAGGACAACAGCATTGATCTAACAGAACAGCTCATCAGCTCAGCATGTCCATGAGGTCATGAGCTATGTCCCTGTACTGGTTAGTCACCCAGGAAGATGCCAAGTCAGAGCTGAACCCTCCACCAAAAACCCTGGAATGAAAAAGATCTCAAGTTTGTTCTTGTGGAACTTGTTCATGGGGATTGGTGGGTTATAGAATATGCCCTGAAGTGTCAGAAATGATATCCTGGTGCTGAGCAGTAGTTTTTAATTAAAACAACAACAACAACAACAACAAACACAGTCCTGGGGATCAAACCCAGGGTCTTGTGAATGCTAGGCAAGCTCTACCTCTGGGCCAAATCCCCAGCCCTGAGCAGTAGTTCTTGACCTTTTATACGCGAATCCATTTCATAGCAAAAAATAATTTCACGAACCCCCTTAGAAACTTAAAAAAAAAAAAAAAAAGGTTTTTGCAAATAATTAGAAAGGAACGAAGTGGTTTTAGGGTTAAAAAACAACATAAGAGAGGTATTTTATTAAATATTATATTCAAATATATTTTAAGTCTGGGGGTATAGTTCAATGGTAAAGCACTTGCTTAGAATGTTGGAGGCAAAACAAACAAAACAACAACAACAACAACAACAAAAACCCTCAACAACAAAACCAGGGGGAAAAAACCCTCTAAATCCAAACAGTTGATTTTCAAATATATTTTGATATGTTCTGTAATGATATTTACATATATATAAAGGCCAATTTTAACTTTTCCCTACTTACAAAGTGACATATTTCTATTTCATTCAATCTAAATAAATTACAGAAAAAAGCATGACTTGACGAATGAATTTAAAAATAACATACTTCATTTGCTTTGGACATCAGAAGTATATAAAAATGTAGGTCAAAGCCAGGCGTGATGGTGCGCACCTGTAATCCCAGTGGCTCAGGAGACTGAAGCAGGAGGATCACAAATTTAAAGCCAGCCTCAGCAACTTAGTGAGCCCCCAAGCAACTTAGCAAGACCCTGTCTCAAAATAAAAAACAAAAAGCATTGGGGATGTGGTTCAGTGGTAAAGCACCTCTGGGTTAAATTTCTAGTACCCCTCCCCCCCCCAAAAAAAAGGTTTAATCTTAACTGTGTTACAGAATCAACAATAATGGCACTCAAGATTTACTGTTTCGAATTCTGTGTGTGTGTGTGTGTGTATATTACTGGCAATCGAACCTAGGGGTACTTCACCACTGAATTATACTCCCAGCCCTCTTTTAGTTTTTATTTCCAAAGTCTGACCTCAAACTTGCAATCCTTCCGCCTCAGTCTTCTGAGTTGCTGGGATTACAGGTGTGCCCCCACTGCACCCAGATGCTGGGTAGAATTCTTGAATGTTACCTGCTTGAAAAAATAAAACCATCACTTTAATCTATTTTCTGTGTTTCGTTTCTATGACAAGAGATAAAATCAGGGCTCAGGGATCTCACTATGATGGCAAATACAGTCTCATTTGCACAGAAGTTAATAGAATAGGATGTGGAGGTGGAATGTCTGGATTTAAATCCGACTCTGCTGTTAACTAACTGTGTGACATTGGGAAGTTGCTTAAATTCCATACCTTGTTTACCATCTTTTAAAAGATGTGTTAATAATAGTACTTACCTCCAGGGACTATGGTGAGGTTAAACCAATTCAACATCTGTCAAAAAGGCTTGGTGAATGTTAATCAGGTTTTTTTTTTTTTTTTTTTTTCCTACCTGCATGTCCAGAGCCGATGTCATAGGTACTTGCTCTCCAGGAAGTTTCTGTGTAAGCTGGTGGTCCTATCAAGCATTGGTCATCCTAAAAGCCCACAATTCAACTTTACCCCTCATCTAATCACCCATCCAACACCATCTGGATGAATTTCAGCTCGGACTTCAACAAGTCATTCGCTCTTCTACCTCTCCAGGACCTTTGCCTCTTACCTGGTATATGTCATTTTTTTGTTCCCCTCAATTAATTTTTCATATAGCACAGCATCTAGCTACAACCTAAGCCTGGGTAAAATGCTCTCAGGCCAGTGTGTTGCATACAAGACAAATCCAAGATTCTTGGCAAAGAGTGAATATAAGGTCCTCTGTAATCTGTTTCTGCCCACTTCCTGTTCATTCATCCATTCATTCATTCAACAAATAATTATGAAACACTTCCGGTGTATCAGCCCAAAGTCTCACTACCTCTGTCTGGTGTTTTTACTGAATACCATGCTGTTTATAGTTTCTAAAACTCATACCCTTTTCTTGTCTCTCACAAGTTATTTTCTGCTCAGAATGACCCTTCCCAAAGCCACCTAGTGTCTGAGCCAGGACTTGGATTCATATTTTTTCTTCGGGTGCTCTCTGTCCACCACACCACGGTTCAGGACCAACCACCTGTCCTGCATCAACCATGAGGTATGTAGTAGCTGCTCAGTAAATATGCCCTGAAACCAAGATGTTTTTTCTTTATATGACAACCACTAAATGAACTTTTCTTTTAACTAGTTCTTATAGAAGTTATTATGTACCACATTCTGATCTCTCTTCCCCTTGGTGAGTTTCATCTTCTTTAATATTAGAAAGGCCTGGGAGCTAGCATGATCTTCTTTCTTTTTTGTGGTGCTGGGGATTGAACTCAGGGCCTTATACTTGTTAGGCAAGCACTTTACCACTGAGCCACATCCCCTGCCCACTTGCATGATCTTTACTATAATGGTAGGAGGAGAGGTGCTGTGTCTCCTATTGGTCTATGTGTTATTCAGATTTTTTTTGCTGTCACCAAAATACCTGACATGAGCAACTTAAAAGAGGAAAAGTTGATTTGGCTCATGGTTTCAGAGGTTTCAGTTCATGGTTGGCTGGTTCCATTGCTTTGGGCCTGAAGTGAGGCAGAGCATCACGAGACAGGGTACAGCAGAGGAGAGCTGTTCAGCTCAGGGCACCAGGAAGAGAGAACAGGGGTGGCGGGGAGGAAGGGTGAAGGGCCTGGGCATATGAAATACCCTTCCAGGAAACATCCCCAGAGACCTGCTTCCTTAAGCCAGGTCCACCCTCCATTACTTTCCAATAGTCCATTCACAGTATCAATCCATCCGTGACCTAATGCACTGGGGAGGTCTGAGCCCTTGTGATCCACGCATTCGCCCAAGCCCCACCTGGGAACATTACTGCCTTCGGGACACATGAGCCTTTGGGGGACTCTTCATACCGTTAACTGTCTAACACACAGGTCTGGACAAAGGGTTCCTATGTCACCCCAATGTGTCCTCTATCCATTGACTCAAATTTGAGTGAGGTTGGAAAAGCCTAAGAAGCAGTTTCTGCTGGCCAATTCCTTGTCTTCTCCTAGGCCTTCATTCATGCAGCCCCGATTCGAACAATATTGATTCAATCAGCAAACCTTCACTCAGGGTCCATTTTGAGTCAGTGCCCCACCCCCCCAAGCCACCTCTCATGAACCTGTAGGCCCCTGGTTTATAATTCTTTTCTTCGATTACCTGAAAGTTCCACTCAGAGTGTGTGAGTTTGATATTCTTCCCTGGGGATCCCAGACTTCAGTCCTGACGCCTGGCCCCTCTCATTGTCAATCTCTGTTCTCCTCCTCTTCCTTTGTACACGAGATCTGCAGGTCTAAAGGGGCTTCTTCCATTTTCTTGATCTGGTTCATTTCTTAGTGGAAGATGGGAACTTTCCAGAACATCTCTGTGCACAGATGGTGTGGGTGTTTTTGGGGATGATGGTGGTACATGCAGAATTTAGGGGTTTTACTTAGAAGTGATCTGACCAAATCTCAAGCTAGAATATCTGGGGTCCATGAGATAAACATGAGAGAAAATCATTGTTTTAGAATAAATTCCATAAGCATTTAAAAACTCCCCTAAAGATTAGTTTGACTATGAGGCTAAGAAAAAATAAACCACTAGTTCTGACTTAGAAGAGTGTATCATGTGGGCTGTTCAGCTGTCCTGCCAAGATTCTCCTGTGGAAACACAATGCCTGGTGTAAGAGGCAGTAGGTTTAAGCTTGCAGAAGTCACTGTCTTTTTCTAGGAACAATTACTCAATTGTGTCTTGCCTCATCGCCAGGGCCACCTGTGGCAGTGACAGAGAAGTTGGAAGTACAAGAAGACCCATTATTTGAATTCTTTTGTTTCTGAAAATGATCATTTTACAGCAAGATAGTCCCCCGTGGAGAGAGGAAAACGAGACTTTAAGAAAAGCTATAAGCTGTTGGCTCCCACAGAGCTGCCCTAGGAGGGGTGGACAGAGTGTCACTGTGGTCCCCGGGGATGGCACCAAGAGCAGCTCCACTTGTATCTCTAGCTGCACCCTCCTTTCCGTCCCCTCCCCTTCCTTCCTTGTCCCTGTCCCTTCCCCATCTTTATTCTTTCTCCAGGGCCCAGGCTTGGAAGTTTGAAATATCCATAGAGCGCCTGAATTATCAGTTCTCTCATAGTTTCTTTAATTTGACTCACTTTAAAAAAACTGAAACTTATTTAAAGTGGATTGCCATAAGTAGAAAACCACTATCAACTGGAAGGTCACTTTAACACGGGTCACTAATAACATGCAATTGATAAAATAAAACGATAAAATGAAAGCTTTAGGCAAACTACATTTTGCAGAGTTTGATGGAGCAAGGAAGGATTTGTGGGTTGGGTAACCCCCCATATCTAGAATGTAAATCAGTGTCCATAAAATTCAGAGAGCTCAGCTGCTTAACATGGTCAGATAACTTTGTGGAGAAAAAAGGAAGGGAGGTACAGAAATGGCTATATCGGTTACTGTGTGACATTCACCTCATTTGAATTATCGGTCGACCCAACAGAGAAACTGTAAAGGTAAAAAGAACTTTATTTGAGGTCTTAGGAATTGCAACTGGGGAGACACAAGTGTGGACAGCTCTGAATCAGTTTTTCTGAGGAAGGTAAGAAAAGTGGCAGCTTATGTAAGCGAAAGAATGTTGAGAAGGAACAGGGGCTCCAAGACCCATAGAAGAAAATGAATGGGTAAATAGAATGGAAATGTGCATAAAAGCCAAGTCTGATAACATTTTGGTCTGCAGCTTGAGTTTCTGGGTACAATGTAATTATTTGGTTGTCCAGAGGCCCCTGGGTCAAAGGGTAGAGGTTCCCAAAGTTCACATTCCAGGCAGCTGCTGAAATGGTGCATAAGTGTCCTGCTAATGGCCTTAGGACTGTGTTCTGTAAAGCTCTTTGAGGTTGCTTTCATAATCTCACTTTTATTTTTGCAGAATATGGCCTGATTGTTTGGCCACCTGTAATTGACCGAAGCTGGCTGTTGTAATTGGCTGAGACTCAGCTATGTGCACAAAAGCATTCTCCTGTTACATTTGCAGTTAGCTGACCTACTAAGGATCCACTAGTTTACTCCAGGACTCAAGTATGAAACCATCTCAGGCCAAACTTAGTTGAACTTAACACAATAAAAGCAAAATAATAGAGCTGGGGATGTAGCTTAGTGGTAGAGTGTGTGCCTCAGTATGAATCCTCAGCATCCAAAAAAGAAGAAAGAAGAAAGAAGAAAGAAGAAAGAAGAAAGAAGAAAGAAGAAGAAGAAGAAGAAGAAGAAGAAGAAGAAGAAGAAGAAGAAGAAGAAAAACCCTCAATAGCAAGGCACCTATAATGATCTCTCAAATGATCTCCCAGACTACCTGGGTGTTATGATTTGGTGTGTGGTGTCCCCCAAAAGCTCACATGTGAGACAATGCAAGAAGGTTTGGAGGAGAAATGATTGGATTATAACCTTAACATAATCAATGAATTAATCCCTCATGGGATTAACTGAATGGTAGCTGGAGGCAGGTGGGGTGTGGCTGGAGGAGGTGGGTCATTGGGGGTGTGGCTTTGGGGTGTACATTTCATATCTGGAGAGTGGCGTGCGTCTCTCTGCTTCCTGATCATCTTGTAAGCTGCTTCCCTCTGTCTCACTCTTCCACCATGATGTCCTGCCTCACCTTGAGTCCTGAGGAATGGAGCCTGCTGTCTATGGATTGAGACCTCTGAAATTGTGAGCCCCCAAATAAACCTTTCCTCCTCTACAGTTGTTCTGGTCAGGTCCTTTTAGTCACAGTAGCAAAAAATCTGACTAGAATACTGGGCTTTAAAATACTGGGCTTTAACACAACTTTGAAAAATCCCCTTTGAAGACGCTCAGATTTCACTCTGGGTCCCTGAAGTTGAGTCCAACATTCTCTGATTGCTACAAGGACCCAGGGCTCCATGTTCACTTTGTGAATGGTCTTGGCCAAGTTACCATCTCCTGGGAGATCTCTGTGTTTTCTAAGTTTTAAGAACAATGACCATCTGTGAGAGTTTTCATTAGGATCAAATGAGACAACATCTATAAAGGTCCTGGCACATATCTAAGAAACTCGAGAACAGTTAATACTGTTAATACTGTTAATACTGCTGGGCGTAGTGGCGCATGCCTGTTATTCCAGTAACTTCAAAGGCTGAGGCAGGAGGATCGCAAGTTCAAGCCCAGGCTCAGCAACAAAGTGAGATCCTATCTCAAAAAATAAAAAGAGCTAGGGAAGTGCCTAATGGTAGAGTGCCCTAGGTTCAATCCACAGTACTGCAAAAAAGGAAAATAAATAAATAAATATTAATTTCTTGGTGCTACTCCCACTGGAACAAGGAGTGAAATCTGAATGATAGGACATCTTGCCTTTGTATTTGGCAATCTGCTGGACAAGGCAAGTTGACCTTCACAATAGCCATCGTTTCCCTCATCATTATACAAAATACATGTATGAAGATGTGAATTTGGTGTCAACATACCTTATATATAATCAGAGATATGATAAATTATTGTATAATGGTATATTAAGACTTGTAATGCAAAACAAATTAAAAAAATAAATAAAATTTATTCCAGCAGGACTAAAAAAAAAAAAATAGTCATCGTTTCTCTCCATTTTACCACTGAGATGATTTAAGCTATGTCAGCTAATTGACATTCTTAGAGTATGCAGTGATTCAAACTCATGTCCTTAACAATTCTGAAATCCATGAGCTTAATCATTAAGTCACACTGATTTTTTAAAAAAATATCAGCCTTATTGATGCATATTTTATGTACAATAAAATTGCACTATTTAAACATATATTTCGATAAATTCATATTTCCATAATAACCACCAACACAAATTAGATTTCATCTACAGAAGTTCCCCTGTGCCCCTTTCTGTCCCATTATCATAGCCTCTCTACCCTACCCCCATTTTCCTCTGGTATGCGGGGGGATTCAACCCAGGAATATTTTATCATTGAGCTACATCCCCAGCCCTTTTTATCTTTTATTTTGAGACAGGGTCTTGCTAAGTTGCTTAGGGTCTCACTAAATTATTAAGGCTGACCTCGAACTTTCCATCCTCCTGCCTCAGGCTCCAGAGTCACTGGGATTACAGGTGCGCGCCACTGCACCTGGCTCCTCTCTGGCCTTTTTCAGGTTCCTCTTTATGCACATGCAGCTCATTGTTGTAAGCCTTAAGACTTCTGCAAGAGCAGTTTCCTTCAGATTAAATGTTCTCCTCCCCCTGAACCCTCTCAGCACTCAGTCCTGCTGGCTAATACTGCTTTCTTCTCAGCCTTGGCAAGCATCTCATTTCTTTAGGAAAGCTTTCTTACCTCCTGAGTGGGCCAGCATATTTGTTTTCTCAAAGAACTGCATTTGTAGAGCACTTTTCACAGTTTTTAATTTTACCTTCTCTGGTGGGATTTCAGGAAATGATGGGTATCCATCTCCTTGACTTTAGAGCTGCAGGCAGGCATTGCCCACATCTTTTTCATGTTCTGTTGACTCATATCACATGGCTCAGCGCTTAGCACATAGGAGACACCCAGTAAGTATCAGTTAAATGAATGAATCAATGAACTTACCCTTTAGGTCCACCACTGACTCCCACGAGCACTTCTTCTTCTCCTTCTTCTTCTTCTTTTTTTTTTTTTTTGTACCAGGGATTGAACTCAGGGGCACTTGGCCACTGAGTCACACATCCCCAAACCTACTTTTGATTTTATTTAGAGACAGGGTCTCACTGAGTTGCTTAGTGCTTCACTTTTGCTGAGGCTGGCTTTGAACCAGCAATCCTCCTGTCTCAGTCTCCCAAGCCATCTGGATTACAGGCATGTGCCACCACGCCCAGCCTCCCACAAGCACTTCTAAAAGCCACAGTTAAATACAACTGTAGCTGATTTGTGGAAGGGTGCACTAAGAAAGAGGATTAAATTTTTGGAGTGTTTGTTTTGTGCTAGACTAAGTGGTTATCTTACTCTTGGTACTGGGGAGAAAAAGGGATGTACTTTTCTATGGGCTTTGGAGGAGACTTTGCTTTTTGGGAGAGATAACCTATGAAGCAAACACAAAAGGCATCAAATTATGTAGTTTTATTATCTTAAAGGAAGGAGTGACTTCTCAGCCCCAAAGACTTGACTTCAAGTTATTCACAGAGTCAAAGAAAGAATGTATCCTTCAGAAAGAGGTTCATTACCCTTGGTGAAAGGAGTAAATTCACCTTTGTCTGAGAAGTACTATCTGCAGAGCAAAAATCAGCCCCACAGGGCCTTCTTACAAATTGTGTGTTTCTGATTTACTCTGTAGTTGGCTGAATCTACCTTCTTTCTGCTTTTATTTTCCTTTTTTAAAATTTTTATTGATTTTTTAAAATGACAGCGGAATGGATTACATTTCCTATTACACATATAGAGCACAATTTTTCATATCTCTGGTTGTATATAAAGTATGTTCACACCAATTTGTGTCTTCATATATGTACTTTGGATAATGATGTCCATTACTTTCCACCATCCTTGCTAACCCCCTGCTCCCTTCCTTCCCCGCATCCCTCTGCCCTATCTAGAGTTCATCTATTCCTCCCATAGGATCTTGCTATATATAGGATCCCCCTCCCTACCCAACTATGAGTCAGTCACCTTATATCAGAGAAAAAATTTGGCATTTGTTTTTTTGAGATTAACTAACTTCACTTAGCATTATCTTCTCCAATGCCACCTATTTATCTGCAAATGCCATGATTTTATTATAGAACCATCATTTGACCCGGTTATTCCTCTCCTCCGTCTATACCCAAAGGACTTAAAAACAGCATACTACAGGGACACAGCTACATCAATGTTTATAGCAGCATAATTCTTTCTGCTTTTACGTTCACCAAGTAACCTTCTAATTACAATCCAGTAGCCCATGAATTTTGGTCTGAAGGGAGTGAACACAACTCTCAACTCATTTGTTTCAGGCCTGGTTGGTGTTGTGGGGTGTGGATGTGTGATATCTTCCTTCCGCCATCAGAAGGTCCAGACTTATTTAATCAAAATTTTATATATCACCTGGTGTGGTGGCTCATGCCAGTAATCCCAGCAGTTCAGGAGCCTAAGACAGGAGGATCATAAGTTCAAAACCAGCCTCAGCAGCTTGGTGAAGCTCTAAGCAACTTAGCAAGACCCTATTTCAAAATAAAAAATAAAAACAGGCTGGGGTATGACTCAGTGGTTAAGCATCCCTGGGTTCAATCCCTGGTACCAAAACAAGACAAAAAACAAAAAAATAAAAATTTATATATTATGGGAGACTTCAGAGTAAAGACCCCAGGGCACAGGGGAAGCGCTCTGATTTTTTTGCTCAGATTAGATGAAACAGGGACAGCCCTGTAGAAATGTGATGAGGCACCATGATCTTGGCACCAAAATAGACATGAAGACCAATGGTATAGAATAGAAGACACAGAGACAAACCCACCTAAATACAGTTATCTCATGCTAGACAAAGACATCAAAAACATACATTGGAGAAAAGATAGCCTCTTCAACAAATGGTGCTGGGAAAACTGGAAATCCTTATGTAGCAAAATAAAATTAAGCCCTCTTTCTATCTCTTAGCCTACACAAAAATCAACTCAAAGTGGATCAAAGACTTTGTCACTAAAACAGAGAATTTTCACCTAATAGAAGAAAAACCAGGTCCCAAACTTCATCATGTCAAATTAGGACCTGACTTCCTTAACAAGACTCCTAAAGTGCAAGAAGTAAAATCAAGAATCAGTAAGAGCTTCTTCTCAGCAAAGGAAACAATAATGTGAAAGAGAGCTTAAAGAATGGGAAAAAATCTTTACCATACGCACCTCAGATAGAGCGCTAATCTCCAGCACATATAAAGAACTCAAAAAACTTAATACCGCAAAACCAAATAACCCAATCAATAAATAGGCGAAGGAACTGAACAGACACTTCACAGAAGAAGAAACATGAATGGTCAACAAATACATGAAAAACTGTTCAACGTCTCTAGCATTTAGAGAACTGCAAGTCAAAACTGCTCTAAGATTTCATCTCACTCCAGTCAGAATGGCAGCTATTAAGAATACAAACAACAATAAGTGTTGGCAAGGATGTAAAGAAAAGGCACACTCATACATTGCTGGTGGGGCTGCAAATTGGTGCAACCACTATGGAAAGCAGTATGGAGATTCCTCAAAAAAATTGGAATGGAACCACCATTTGACTCAGCTATCCCACTCCTTAGTTTACACCCAAAGGACTTAAAATCAGCATACTACAGTGATGCAGCCCACATCAATGTTTATAGCAGCTCAACTCACAATAGCTAAACTATGGAAACAACCTAGATGTCCTTCAACAGATGAATGGATAAAGAAAATGTGGTACATACATACAATGGAATGTTACTCAACCTTAAAGAAGAATGAAATGACAGCATTTGCAGGTAAATGGATGCAGCTGGAGAATATTGTGCTAAGAGAAATAAGCCAATCCCCCCAAAACTAAGGCCAAATGTTTTCTCTGATAAGTGGATGCTGATCCAAAATTGGGGCGGGGGGTGGCGGGGAAAGAAGAATGAAGGAACTTTGGATTGTGCAGAGGGGAGTGAGGGGAGGGGAGGAGGAGTGGGGAGGGGATGAATGAAAGGATATTATTACCCTATATTCATATGTGCTGTCATGTATAACTAATTAGAACAAATAAAAAAAGAAATATTTTGTATGTGGGAAAATTAATATTTCTCTAAACATAAAAATCCTAAATACTTAAAAAAAAAAAAAAAGAAGAAGAAAGAGATGTGATGAGACAAGAAAGGGTCTGAGCCCATGGAAAGAGACTGAGCAAGGCTGTCTGTCTGTCCAGATTCTTCTTGGCCCCTCGGTGTGGCATGTGTTTCTCGTGGGTGTGGTGGTGGGACTCTTAGGGATGAGGGTCTTCATTTCTTTATGGCCACTGTTACACAGAAAGGCAGGGGGAAGGGGAGAGTAATAGTTCTAGGATTTAGGGCTGGTGTTGGGAGAAAGGGCTTGTGGTTTCTACGATTGGCCTTGGAGGAGAATGAGGGGCAAGAGACAGAGGGGCAGGAGAGGGGCAGGGGGTGAGTTTGCTTTTAAGGTCTCCATTAGTGGCTACATCTCCATGTAAATGCATCCATTATGGAGCATTGTGGCTTCCTACACAGAGTCTGTCCCTAAGAGACACAGCTGGGGTTTTGCTTAATTTCAAACTTCTGAATCTAGTGAGGCAGAAGCTGAATGGGAAAGAATCTCCCCTGGAAATGCTCTACTGTGGGGATGTTTGGGTCTCCCATTTTACAGATCAGTAAACTGGTTATTAGAAAGAGGCCTTAAGATGGAGGTCAGAGGTAAAGCACACTTAGATTCAATCCCAGTACCAAGAAAAAAAAAAAAAAAAGGATGCCTTGAGATAATAGTTATGATAATAGTTATGGAATGTAGGTCTCCATTCATCTGGAAAATTTATTAATATGCTCTGGATTTATGACCAGGAATGCAAGAGAAAGGGTAAGATAATAAACTTGACAACTATTTTAATGTTTTACAGGGCCTCATGCATGCTAGGCAGGCAGTCTACCTCGGAGCTACATCCCCAGGCCCCTAGGAACTCTTTATGATAGGTTTACACAAAGTGCAACTTTACTTCTTAATGTTTATTATGCTTTTTTTTTTTTTTTTGGTGAGATATTATCTCCTTTATTTTTAGTCACAAAATAACTACAAAAATGTTAAATGTAGGACTGGGATTGTGGCTCAGTGGTAGAGTGCTCGCCTAGCATGCATGAGGTACTGGGTTCAATCCTCAGCACCATATAAATGTAAAATAAAGATATTGTGTCCACCTAAAACTAAAAAATAAATATTTAAAAAATGCTAAATGTAGAACTCTGTCAAGGAAATGAAACTACCATAAAGATGCATCAAATTCTTAATTTAGTAGATAATGCTGAGACATTATAAAGAAACATTAAACAGAGAGGGTGTTGTAGCTCAGTGGTAGAGCACTTGCCTGGCATGCATGAGGCATTGGGTTCAATCTTCAGCACCACATTAAGAAAAATAAACAAAATAAAGTTATATATTAAAAATAAATATTACATAAAATTTTACTACGATATTTATAGATGTTTACTCTCTGGAAGTATATCTTCTCTTATGTTTCACATAGTTCTAGGTGTATATCTTCTTTTTTTAATTGGTTCTTTTTAGTTATTTATGACAATAGAATTCATTTTGGCATAATTATAAAAACATGGAATATAATTTGCTCTAATTGTCCCCAAGACTTCCCTTTCCTGAATTACAGCAGATGGGGTAGAGAGGGAAGATGGGAGGGGAGGGGGGATAGCAGAGGATAGGAGAGATAGCAGAATACAACAGTCACTAGTATGGCAATATGTAAAAACGTGGATGTGTAACCGATGTGATTCTGCAATCTGTATACGGGGTAAAAATGGGAGTTCATAACCCACTTGAATCAAATGTATGAAATATGTCAAGAGCTTTGTAATGTTTTGAACAACCAATAATGATAAAAAAAAAGACTTCCCTTTCCCCTCACCTCCTCCTTCCACCTGTTCTCTTCTCCCTACTCTACTCATCTTTCTGCTATTTACAATGATTTTAAATTTATAAAGGGAGAATTGTTTTGTTTATTTTTTAGTTTTTTTTTTTTTTTTTTTTTTTTAATTTTTTATGTTTTAGGGTTGGGGATGTGGCTCAAGCGGTAGTGCGCTTGCCTGGCATGCGTGCGGCCCGGGTTCGATCCTCAGCACCACATACAAACAAAGATGTTGTGTCCGCCGAGAACTAAAAAATAAATATTAAAAAAATTCTCTCTCTCTCTCTCCTCTCTCACTCTCTCTTTAAAAAAAAAAAAAAAAATTATGTTTTGGTGCGAGGGATGGATCCCAAGGCTGCCCCACACATGCCAGGCCAGCAACATTACCAGGAAGCCACAGCCCCAGCCCGGGAGAGCTGTTTTAACAATGATCTCTTTGTTTATTATAGAATAGAAATATAACTGCCTCGTGTGAAGTATTTAAAAAGTGCCAGGTATTATAGGTTCATTAGTTAGATAATAATTACCTTTTTTTTGGTACTTAGGATTAAACCCAGGGGCACTTAGCCACCAAGCCACATCTCCAACCATTTTTTTTTTAAATTTTATTTAGAGAGAAAGGGTCTCAATGAGTTGCTTAGGGCCTTGCTGCTGAGACTGGCTTTGAACTCCCAGCCTCTTAAGCTGCTGGAATTAAAAGTGTGAACCACCGTGCCTGGCTAATTACTGCATCTTTTTTTTTTTTTTTTTTGGGTGCTGGGGATTGAACCCTGATCTTATGCATGCAAGGCAAGCACTCTACCCACTGAGCGATGTTCCCAGCCCTTAATTACTGCATCTTTAGCAAATAGACTTTCTGCGCCACTTTCCTCACTGTAAAATGGGAGTACGAATGGCCAACAATTGACTGAGTAACTACTTGGTGCCAAACACTGCTTTAAGTATTTATACTTAGCATATTTTACAAGCAACCTAAGAGGTAGCCACCATTGTAGAATCATTACACTGAAGAGAAACTTGCCCAGGATACTATAGTTAGTAATTTGGAAAGAGTTTTAAATTTCTTGTACGTACATATCTCTCTTCTTCATATAACTAACTAAATGAGTTAATACCCATATAACAGAATAATCTACCACAACTTACAGAGACTCTTAGCTGTTATTATAATCTACTTGTTATTATTGCCCATTTTTCTTGGTTTAGGAAAAGTGGAACAGGGATGGAAAACCCAGATTTTCTGTATCCAAGCCCTTCTACCCTCCCAGCTCTTTTCCTTTTATCCTTTGCTGCTCTACATTTTGGAGAGATCCAAAGTAAAAAAAATACCTTGGCTTGCATGGCCCAATTTGCCTGCATGTCAAAAATCACGTGCTTTAAAACAGCATTTTTACTAGATGATTCTGCTTTACCTCTATTATGCTGAGTTGCTCCTCTTTATTCCTGGCATGCTCCTGGAATTGCTTTTCCACTTCTAGCCATATGACAAGCCATCTGTCCATAGGAACGGGATCTCTGAATCCTGTGACGGTTTTGCCCAAATCTTAAGGACACTGGCACATAGTTCTGGTATTGTTAGTAGCTGAAACGTTAAATCTGTTAGGAAATATAAGATCTGTCAGACTCATTTGTAGTCCTGGGAATCATCTTCCCTACTGGTTGGAACTCAGAAGGCCATAGGATCTGGGGACACACTTTTATTATTTTTCTGCTCTGTAGCCACAGAAAGGAATATGATTCTTCAGCTTATAGCTGACACCTAAGGTGGTTTGTATCTGTTACAAAAAGCCAGTCACAGATGTAAATGTCCTCAAAGGAAATTACTGTCCTGAGATCTTTAAAGTGTGTTTTATTTTTATTTTATTTTATTTTATTTTTTTTAGGGAAAATTGAGCTTGAAAACCAGCTTTCTGTTTGTTGACAGGATAAATGTGAAGGTTTCATGTGTGCAAAATGACTTCCAGAGCATTGTGGTTATGGAAAGATATTGGATCTCCCAGCATCACCAAAAAAAAAAAAAAAAAAAAGAGAGAAAAAAAAAGGATATTGGATCAGAAACCTGCTTCTCCATGATAATGTTTCTTTTTTCTTTTTCTTCATCAGGTATTCAGTTTATTTCTGTTTTGTTACTTAAACCATATTATTTTCCCCCCCAGGGATTTTTTTTTTTTTTTTTTTTTTTTTTTTTTTTACCTTGCCAGGGAAAATGATTAAGGAATTTTCCGGGGAATATTCATCTCAGTATATGCATGGAAGTCACTTGAATTTTTCTGGCATTTTTGGGTGGGTTTAATTCTAAGGATCAATTGTCAATTTGATATAGATATGGCTATTTGGAAATTCACTGTTAAAATCCACAAGCAAGCTGGTTGGGTGGTGCATGCCTATAATCCCAGCAACTTGGAAGGATCGCAAATTTAAGGCCAGCCTCAGCAACTTAGTGAAGCCCTGTCTAAAAAGAAAATAAAAAAAGGCTGGGAATATAGCTTACTGGTAGAGTGCTTACTTTGTATGTGCCCAAGGCCTTGGATTCAACTCCCAGTACTACAAAACAGAAATAAAACAAGTAAAACTAATGAGAGCAAAAATTTTGTAAGAAGTCATATCCTAAGGTCCATGGCTAAAAAGAGCAGACGTTTTTCTCTTCCTTCTACTAATTGCTTTTCAGTTCTTAAATTTGAAAATGCAAACAAGGTGTTCACATTTTTTATTTTTACTTTTGATATTGGGGATTGAACCCAGGGGTGCTCTACCACTGAGCTACAACCCCAGCCCTTTTTATTTTTTTTATTTTGAGATAGGGTCTTGCTAAGTTGTTTAGGGCCTTGCTAAGTTGCTAAGGCTGGCCTCAAACTTGCAATCCTCCTTCCTCAGCCTCCAAAGTAGCTGGGATCACAGCTACTATGCCCAGCTGTGTATTTCCCTTCTAAAGATGCTGAAGGATGTTAGTGTTTGGAATAATGAAACTCCTTTTTTGTCCTTGGCAAGCTCTACAAATACTCTGAAGTTCATTTAGTTTTACTTTCAGTAGATTATTCCAGTTCCTGGTTTCCAGAGCAAACAGGGGTTTGAGAATGAGAGTCAGAGGTGGTGAGTCAAGTGATAATTTAAAATTTTCCATGTACTCTAGAGCCCTTTATGAAGGCTTGTTTTTGAATATCACAGAAAGAACTGTTATCAGAAGTCCATGATAAAACAATGGGAAATCTATGAATTGTGATTTGGCTATTTCATATGTGCATACACAGGTATGTGTCTTTGTGTTCACTGAGAAAGAGTGTGGGCTTGGGATTTGGGTTTGAGTTCTGGTGACATCATTCATGTGTGACCTTGGGAAAGTTATCTGTCCTATCTGAACCTTGAGTGTCATGTATTAAATATTCTCACTGCAAATTTTTCAAAAGACCAATTTAAATGAACTAGCAAATGTAAAAAAATCCAGATGATACCAGGCACTGTGTAAATTATTTATTGTAATAGTGCATAACTATAATCCCAGCAAAGTGATCTCATTAGGATTGCAAGTCTGAGGCCAGCCTCAGCAACTTATTAGTAAGATCCTGTCTCAAGAATGAAATTATGGCATTTGCTGGCAAATGGATGGAACTGGAGAATATTATGCTAAGTGAAATAAGCCAGTCCCCCCAAACCAAAGGCTGAATGTTCTCTTTGGTATGTGGATGCTAACCCACAATGGAGAGGGTGGGGAGGGGAAGAATAGAAATACATTGGATTAGACAAAGGGAAAGGAAGGGGAGGAGGGAGGTCAGTGGAATTAATCTGACATAACTTTCCTATCTTTATATTTGAATACACGACCAGGGTAACTCCACATCATATACAGCCACAGGAATAGAATCCTAATTAAAATAAGTTATACTCCACGTATGTATAATGTGCCAAAAGATATTCTACTGTCAGATTTAGCTAAAAACAACAAATTTAAAAAGAAAGCAACATTAGAAAAAAATTTGATGCCCAAAAAGGAAGCCTCTAAGTGAAGAGCCATGGAGGCCTTGTTTAAAGTACTTACTGGGAAATAAACTTCATCCTTGGAGGAGTCTAAAAAAGGTGGGTGGGTGGTGGCTGAGCCTCTAGGTCTAATCCCCAGTGGGAAAAAGAAAAATTGGATTTCAGAATTTTAGACTAGGGATACCCGACTGGTAACCTCTATGCAAATGTTCTCAAATTGGAAACTCTTCTGTTCCCAAGAATTTTGGATAAAAGATATTTAACATGTAACGGTAAATTTGCTTTTTGGTTGCCTTCTTCTGAAACTGGGAATTGAGGACCAGTAGGGGCGAGGCCTAGGGAGAGGTTTGTCAGGATTTCTTAGGTGATGTGGATGGTAGGGTAGGTAAGAGAAGAGGAAGGATAATACATTTCAAAAGTACTTAATTTGGATGATTCTCATACGAGTTAGAGCCCTTACATAAATGGGATGATAATTGTATAATATCTGAGACACCCACTAAAAATTAAGATAGGATAAGAAACTTGTGAAAACTCAGGGCTAGAAAGTGAAAAATGTACGCAATTCACGAGGCAGTGGGTAGGCTGTATTCAGGGGGCTCCCTTTATCTGTCTATTCACCTGTCTATCTCTTCATTTAAAAAGCATTTACTGAGCACCCGACCTATGCCAGTGACTGGGCTAGGTTCTGGGAAAACAAGAATGACCAAGTGTAAGGAATTTCCCCGTCCAGTGAGCTGACACATCCCAAACCATCACGTGATGGTGGGTCAGCACGGGAAACAGATCAAAACCACAAGTTTAATATTCTGATTTTTATAAACGTCACAGGAGAACCCAGGGGTAAACTGGTGACACTATTTGCTAATTTGTTGAACCACATTTTGTGAAGCTCCTACGAGGTGTCAGGATCTTTGCTGATCACTGAGGAGCAAAAATGGGGAAAAATCTGTCCTGTGGTTGCTCAATGTTAGCATTCATGAGCAAATCAGATCCCCTGATTTAGTATAAGGAGTGGGGACCAGGAATCTGGATTTTTAACAGGCATCCCATGAAAATTTGATGTCAGTGGGCACCCTTTGCAAAACATTCTGTAGAATTATCTATTAATGCACGACCATGTGATTAAGCAATGATGGAAATTGGGACAGAAGATGATAAATCCATTCCAGAGTCAGGAAAATAAAGTAAATAAAATCACTTGTCACTGTGTATGTTTGAAGATGATTAAGTGATGTGGGCCCGATAGACACATCACGATTGTCAACAAGTGATTGCCCATTGCAAGATTTGGTCAGTTTTAATGTATGGGTGATCAATGTACTGTTTTCCTTTCCAACTCAATTTTAATAGATGAGCTGGAATGTTCATGTGCCTTGAGATTTGTTCTGTTTAAGAAAGTTAAAAGAGAGACACTTGATCTTCAAGGGTTAGTTGGGAATTTTCAAAGCTAAAGCTGAGAATCAAGAATGCTCTGATTCTCAGACACCAAGGTTGTCCTCATCCTTTCAGGACAAAATGCCATCAATGGGGTGGCTTTTTTTTTTTTTTTAATATTTTTTAGTTGCAGATGAACACAATATCTTTACTTATTTATTCATTTTTATGTGGTGCTGAGGATTGAACCCAGGGCCTTGCACGTGAGAGGCAAGCGCTTTACCACTGAGCCACAACTCCAGCCCAAAGGGGTGGCTTCTAATCAGCACATTTATTTCTCATAGTTCTACAGGCTGAGACGTCCAAGATCAAGCTCATGGCCAGCTGGGCATTTGGTGAAGGTCTGCTTTCTGGCTCAGAGCTCATGCCTCCTTACAGTGTCCTCCTGTGGTGGATGAAGGGAAGCTGAGTTCCCTCAGGCCTTCCTCAAGAGGGCTTTGCCCTGGTGACCTAATCCCCCTTCCAAGGCCCCACCTCCCGGAACCTTCACCTTGAGGGTTAGAATTTCAACATGTGAATTTTGAGGGAACGTAAACATTCAGAACCTATGAAAGGTCAAGTTTGCGGTTTGAATAAAATATTCAGTTTAGTTTTTATTGAGTATAAGAAAGGTTTTATAGAAAAGCTCTTGGATCCTTTTCAAGATGCTAAGGTTTCCTTAGTAAGGACCAAAAGTATTAAACCCAAGAAGGACCCTTTTCAATCCCCAGAAAGGCTTTCAAGGTACGCTATCTAGGGTCTTGGTATCTGTGGTTTTGGTGATGTCTAGGAGGAAAACACTCTTTCTACACATGAATCAATTTTTTTTAAAGAGCAATTCAGCCTCAGATTCCGAGAAATGTCAGCTGCAGTCAAGCAGAAAATACTCTGAAGTTTTCAAGGACAAAATGTTCTCTGGTACTGTAAAACCGGGGACAAAATCCAATGATGAAACTTAATCTCTTTAAGTATTTGTCATCAATACATGGAAGCAGTCATTTTAAAAGAAGGTCCCAGTGGCTTGACACTTCTTAGGCTTTTAAAATGATTTTTCTCTCTATCTTAAGGATTGAGGCCTGGAAAAGATGTTTGTCATGTATACGTGTGTGTGTGTGTGTGTATGTGTGTGTGTGTGTATCAAACATATCATATATGTGTATTTGATACCAAGGATTGAACTCAGCATGCTTAACCACTGAGCCACATTCCCTGTCCTTTTAATTTTTTATTTTGAGATGGGATCTCGTTAAGTTGCCTAGGGCCTCACTAACTGGCTCTGAACTTACAATCCTCCCGCCTCAGCCTCTTGAGCTGCTGGGATTCCAGGTGTGTACCACAACGCCTGGCTTATTTTATTTTACAATGATTCCACCAGTTATTAAGGAAAAAATCCTTAGAAATATATATATTTGAGTTGATTCCACAGAATTTGATATTCTAGTTTAAACATACTCTTAACCTCATGAAATGATAACTGTATGTAAAGGTGTTTTTATTATATTGTGAATAATCTGAAAATTGATTTTCAGCCTATGAGGGTCATGAGTTACCAATTTAAGATGCATTCTCAGTGTTCTTAAGCATAGTTCTGAATAAAACCAAGAAGAGTGCTCTTAAAAAAATAAACGGAATTTTCCACTAGATGGTGGGATTGTAAATTTGAAGCCAGCCTGGAAAATTTAGTGAGACCTTGTCTCAAAATAAGCTAAAAAGGGCTGATTAGCAGATATTTTGATTATCAGAGAGACAGAATTATGGAGAGATATTTTCTCTACTTTTAGAGAACTGAAAATTTCTATGAAATTTTGGGTGTCTCTGTTTTTAAGGAACTTTCTAGGCACTTGTTTTTCTTATCTTTAGAAGATTCTTTAACTGAAGTTTTTTTTTAATAATTATTTTAGTTGTTGATGAACCTTTATTTTATTCATTTGTTTATATGTGGTGCTGAGAACTCAAACCCAGTGCCTCACCCATGCTAAGCAAGCGCTCTACCATGGAGCCTCAACCTTAGCCCTTTAGCTGAAGTTTTGAGGATTCCCCACGCCCCCCACAACTAAGTCTAACATAATTAAGTATACAATATGAGAAATATTTTTTTGTTTTCTTTTTAAAATTCAGAGTAGCATTCATCAAATTTTTTTTTTTCTGTAAAGGACCAGGGAGTAAATATTTTACACTTTGTAGGCCACAAGGTCTCTGTAATAAATATTCAACTCTGAAAAGAGCCATCAATTATATGTAAATGAGTAGGTCTTGTTGGGTTCCAGTGAAACTTTATTGACTAAAATAGACAAGGGGCTGAATTTGACCCCTCTGATTTACATGATTTTGGGGAAACAATGGACTGTCATAAAGAGTTTGGGAAGAGGACACCATTAACCATTTGCAGGAGAGCTCTCCTATCATTCCAGGATGCCTCAAAGATAAACTCATCCTGAGGCCAGGGTTGGTTGGCCAGAAGAGCCCAGTTCTGCCACAGATTGGCTGAGGTGGGGGAGTTTGCTTGACACCTATGTCCCAATCTGTAAAACAGGGATAATACCAGGCCCTACCTCATTGGGCTGCTGTGAGGATTAAAAGGATCAGTGTGGCTAAAGCGTCTTGGAGTGCCTGGCAGAGAAGTTTCACGGAAGTATTAGCTGATATTTTTGTAATCAATGATGAAAATAGAAATGGATCAAACTGTAACTTGAGGCATATTTTATAAATTGAATGAAGATTGGTATAATAGTCTGAATGTTTATGGTCCCCCACCCCCAAATTCACATATTGAAACCTGATCCCCAGTATAATGGTATTTGGGAAGTGATTTAAGGAGGTGATTAAGTCTTGTGGATGGAGCCCTAATGGATAAAATTCGTGTCCTTTTAAAAGGGATCCCAGAGAGCTCCTTTACCCTTGTCACCATGTGAAGTTGTGACAAAAAGATGGCAGTCTGTTGAACCAAAAAGCAGGGCCTCACCAGACACTGAATCTGCTGTAACTTCATCTTAGATTTCCCACCTTCCAGAATCGTGAGAAAAAAACTTTCTTTGTTTATAAGCTACCTAGTTTATCATACTTTGTTATGGCAGGTCAAATGGACCAACACAATTGGAAAAAAAATAATTTTTAAAATAAATATGTGGAAATGTAAAAGTAAATTGCTTCAGCAACACAGACTCCACTTCTCTAGAGAAACTGACTGATTAGCTACTGTCCCACTTCCCTATGGATGTGTTAGTCAGCTCTGTGTTGCTGTGACCAAAATACCTGACAAGAACAACTTAGAAGAGCAAAAGTTTATTTTTGGCTCACGGTTTCAGAGGTTTGGTCCATGGTCAGCTAATGCCATTGCTTTGGGCCCAAAGTGAGGCAGCACACCACAGTGGGAGGAGATGGTAGAGGGGCTGCTCAGGACATGGCAGCCAGGAAGGAGAGAGAGAGAGAGAGAGAGAGAGAGAGAGAGAGAGAGAGAGAGAGAGAGAGAGAGAGAGAGAGAGAGAAGGGGCCACAGGGAAGATGAACCCTTCCAGAGACCCACCTCCTCCACCCTGCCCCACCTGCCTATAGTTATCACTCAGACCATTTAAGTTAGAATGGACTGATTAGGTCACAGCTCTATGATCCAATCGTTTCACCTCCAACATTCCTGAGTTGACATAGGCGCTTTGGGGGGACAGCTCACATCCATACTGCAACAGTGGGACATAGGTGTTCGTTAGCTAATCTATCTGACCTCTGTAGGCATTTGGGTTTTTGACCTTCAATTTAAGAAAGAAAAAAATTTAAATCTTGCTAGAATTGAATAAAACAGCTCAGATTAGGAACTTTGGAGATCCTTGATGGGAAAGAAAATGCTGTCTCTGTCCTCCCTATTCTCACCTTGCCTCTACATATTTAAAACTAAAATGCACTCTTAAAAACAATATTAACCTATACAAAAACAGATCAGTTTCACAAAGTTCTGATTTCCCCCCCCTAAGTTTACTTCTTTTCACAGTAATTTTTTGGGTGCTGCTTTGCTGGTGTCTACTTACGGCCTGGTCTGCCTTTGGGTATTGGATTGCTTCCCACCTGTAGCATTTCTCTCTACTTGGGTTTACTTCCTCTGCATCCCCAGTCTGGAAGGTGACTGCACCTGGATATGCATTGTTGCTTTTGACCCCTTTCTTTTCAGGTCATAGGACATGTTCTCTCTGTCACTCTGCAACTCGATGCCAGGCTCATGTCCATAGAAATAATTGCAGGTTCCGTGAGCAGATGGATCGGGACTCTGAATATACTACTCTGAGTTCAGGAGCTGAGCTGGATGGGTGGGTGTGCATGGGACCCTTCTTATAAAGGGTCAGGAAGGTTTGGGTTTGGTCATGCCTGAATTAGACCCTGCTCTCTTATTGAATCTTCACTATCATTTCCTTTCTCCAAATGAGGATGCTGATGATCACTCAGTGAGTATTGGGATTTGCTTTTGAACTCAGGTCTGTGTAGCTCATTTTAATGCTTTGTTTAAGGGATGAAACATGGGAAGTCATCTTGTCCTGTGAAGACAGAGTAGAGGCAGAGAAGAGTATGTATCGATGCACTAGGCTGTCCTTTCTAGCTTCGTCAGAACAAAGGTGTTAGGAACTTGATTCCTTTGGACTGTGATAAGGAAGAGGACATTTAAGGGCAACAGGTAAGATCTCTGACTGTTTCTTTACTCCTCTGTCCTCTGAGAAGTATCATCAAATGAGGTTTCCTTTCCATTTTGTTTCCAACCTAGATTCTTGTAGAGAGAAGCAAAAATACACAGTACACTTTTTCTTGATTCATGGAATTGTAGGGCACAGAGGAATAAACACTAAGTTAGTTACTAGCATGTAGGTATACTTAGGTAGCTCACTTACCTGCAAGAATCCTCATGGAGTTTTCTAGAGCTGATTTCCCCATTGCGATGGATACAGGTCTCCAAATAGAGACTCCCTGAGCAGAGGAGGAAAAACAAAAGTGTGTTGGGACCCCTCTCCAGGCTCACATTGTGGCATCTTTTATGTATGGGATTGTCTACCTTCTGTGTTCTTTCTGGATTTTAAGATTCTTAAAGTCAGGCACGACTGTTTGCTTAATCTGTGCATCCCCTTCACCTAGTGTTCAGCAGGTGGTCAAATGAATGCAGGAATAAAGGGATGAGAAGTGTGGAGGAATGAGAAGCTGAAGAAAGGTGTATGGACCAGAAAGTATTTGTGTGTGTGTGTGGGGGTGGCATATTGAGAAGCAGCGCTGGTAAAGATTGGGTTCTGAAGTCAGACTGCTTGAAATTCCATACTGACCCCATTTTCCATCACTGTGTAACCTTGGACAACATGCTCAACCTCTCCAGCCTCTGTTAAAACAGAAACAAAAAATATACAGTGCTCATAAAATGGATTTATAATGGTCTTTATTTTATAGGATGATTATGCAATTATATGAAATATTGCCTCACACACCTGTGAGACAATTTAGGTTTTTTTTTTTTTTTTTTTTTTAATAAGTAAAATGTGAAAGTTGTATTGAGCCAGAGATCATACAAGGCTTTGCAGAATGCCTTGGAGTCCAGCAAAGTCCAAGATATTTAGGATATTGGGTTGAGGAAACAGTTCAGGATGGCTAGAGAAGACTGAAAGTAGGAAATAAATGGAATTCCAAGGGATTTTCAAGTGAGAGAACTGAGTGATGAGGCAGTGTGTCCTGAGAATATCATGGGATGTTTCTTTTTGATGCCTTATGGGCTTTTGACTGGTATGATGTCTATTTATCCAATTTTTTAAAAGAAATATGTCATCTTAAGTCTTTTAGGAAATTGGTTAATTGATACATTTTAAAGTTTAAATTTTGCTGCAGTTTGGATCTTGAACATTCCCCAAAGCCATGTGCTAAATAAAGGCTTGGTCCTTAGCTTGGCATTCTTGGGAGGTGGCAGGACTTTTGGAAGGTGAGGCCTAGTGGAAGGAAGTTAGGTCATTAGGAGCGTGCCCATGAAAGGGATATTAGACCCCAGCCTCTTCCGGTCTCTCTTTCTTTCTGGCCACCATGAGGTGAACAGCCATCCTCTGCTATGTACTCACACCATGGTGAGCTGTCACCTCAGATCCAAGAGCAGGACCAAGCGACCATGGACAGAAACCTTTGAAACCATGAGACAAAGTAAACTTTTCTCCTTCAGGTATTTTTCACAGTGATGCAAAGCTGTTTAACACATTTATTTCAAGTCTGAGAATCGTTTCTATTTTTCTCATGAACCTTCCTGCCGTGGACAAGAGAGGGTAGGAGTTTTCTACCTTATCTTTTTCTATATTGCTCAATATTATATACCCATTTTAAATTTCTAACATATTGTTTTTTTGACTAAGCTTCAATTAACATAACCAACGGGATGGACGTTGAGAGCTGATTGGTGGTCAACCGGAGGCTGGGGAGAGGATTGGGAGGAAGGGGGAAAGGTTAATGGATGCTAAGTTACAGTTAGACGGGAGAAAGAAGTTCGGGGGTGTTGTTGCATAGTAGATGCTGTGTATTCAAAAGGCTAGAAGACAGGATTTTGAATGTCTTCACCATAAAAAAAAATGACAAATGTTTGAGAAGATAGATGTATTTAATCTGATTAAGCATTATGCAATGTATATTGGAACATCACACAATGACTATAAATATGTACAATTTTAATGTTTTAAATGTCATCAGAAAATAAATCAAATTTTAATTTTAATAATTAAAAAATAAAAGAATTGACATGATACAAAAGCAATGCCTCCAGAGATCTTGCCTTCTCCCAGCTATCAACCTTAATTTCTCTTCTACCTGATTCTTTCATTTTTTTATTTTATGGTACTGGGAATCGAACCCAGGGATGCTCTACTACTGAGCTATATCTCAAACTCTTTTTATTTCTTATTTTGAGACAGGGTCTTGATAAGTTTCCCAGGCTGGCCTTGAACTTGTGACCCTCCTGCTTCAGTCTCTTGAGTGGCTGCACCACCATGCCTGGCTATTTTCTCAGTTCTTTAGGAAAGGGCCCCTGAATTACTTAAAATCTCTTGCTATTACAAATGGTGGTTTGATGGAAATATATATATATATATATATTTTTTTTTTTTTTCCAGTTTTATATTTGTAGGTGTGTTTATAAGACATTCTATAGCTATGTCCCAGAAGTAGGATTGTTGGACCAAGGCTAAGCATGTTAATAATTTGACAGCGTTGCCAAATTGATCTCCACAGTGACATGTCATTTTTCACTCACGGGCACACTTATGAGCCTGCTTATGTCCCCACGACTTTCCAATCTGATATACTGTCACACGTTAGCCATTCTGAGAGGTGAAACATGTGTTCTCAGGGTACCCTGAACTCGGATTCCTCTTATAATGACTGGATTTTATGTGGTTAAGCTTGTGTAATTAAGTCATTTATATTTTTTCTTTCTTTTTTTTTTGGGGGGGTGAATTGTGCATTTATGTATTTTGCCTATTTTCGTTATTTTAAGCTTTTTTGTTAAGTTCTAGAATGCTCAGAACATTCATTCATCAACAATTTATGGATCAACTATGTTGTAACAGCCTCCACAAAAGCAGACTATATGGAGACAGAAAGCATTCTGTCCCTGCCTTCCAGAAGCTCACAGCCTAATGGGGAAGCCATCTATCTGTCTATCTGTATTGGAGAGAGATATCTACCCCACTGCAGCCAGGTGTTAGGGGAAAGAAGGGCGTCGTGGGCCCAGTGAGGTGGTGAGGTTGGGAAGGGACTAGAAGTCTGAGGAGGCACTTTCTAGGCTGACAGGAAGAGAAGAGCAATCCAGGTCAAGGAAACTGAGAGGCTCTTTGTCCCCTCATTCCTTAATGCTTCTCTGGCCCTCATCTGCCCCTTTGGTGCCAGTCACTTTGAGTGCTAGATACATATTCCCTGAGCACAGTAACTGAAGCCGAGTCTGACGTAAGAGCCCTGCTGAGGTGTGAGAGGGTGGACGGTGTGGGGCAAGGTGGCCCTCCCAGTGTGTACTGTGGTGACATCCTGTTGGTTCTCAGTCCCTCTGCTCCCTGTCAGGGAATGCTGGAAACTTCTTTGACTTCACTTGCTTTCGAGAAGCTGATCCTTCAGACCTGCTTTGAGTGCTTTTCTCTTTCCTTCCTTCCCTTCTCTTCCCTTGGCATCGCCGCCCATCCTCTGTCTCTCTCTTTTGTGGCAGTTATTTTTGTCCCTTTCCCCAGGCCAACACGATCTTTCTGTGATTATCATATTTATATGAGATGATCTTGATAAGATTTGCCTGAAAGTTGTCTTGGCTTTTTCCCCCTTCCCTAAAAACATATGCATGCATGTACACACACACACACACACACACACACACACACACGCACTTTCTCCAAACTCGGAAAGATGGGTGCTCTATTAGTTTCCCAGTGAAACAAAGTACCACAGACTTGGTGGCTCAAAACAACAGGAATGTATTCTATCACTGTTCTGGAGGCCAGAAGTCCAAACCCAAGATATGAACAGGGATACCCCTCTCATGAAAGCTCTGGGAAGATCCATCCTGGCCTCTCCCAGCTTCTGGTGATTGCTGGCTATCCTTGGTATTTCTTGGCTTATGGCAGCACAAATTCAGTTTCTTCTTCCATCATTTATTTATTTATTTATTTATTTATTTTTAAAGAGAGAGTGAGAGAAGGAGAGAGAGAGAGAGATAATTTTTTTTAATATTTATTTTTTAGTATTCAGCGGACACAACATCTCTGTTTGTATGTGGTGCTGAGGATCGAACCTGGGCCGCACGCATGGTAGGCGAGCGCGCTACCACTTGAGCCACATCCCCAGCCCCTTCTTCTTCCATCTTCACATGGCCATCTTTTTTTTGGTGTGGATCTGTACTCAAATTTCCCTGTCCTTACATGGGTACCAGTCAAAGCTTGATTATACCTATGAAGATCTTATGTCCAAATAAGGGTCACAATCTAATTAGTAACATGAGCCCTACAGTAGAATCTTTTTTTTTTTTTTTTTCTTTACACACTGGGGATTGAACCCAGACACATTCTATGACTTAGGCCTTAGGCCTTTTAAACTATTTTTAAAAAACTTTTAACTTTCTTTTGAGGCAGGGTCTCCCTACGTTGCTGAGGTTGGCCTTGAAATTGTGATCCTTCTGCCTCTGCCTCCTGAGTAGCTGGGATTTCGGAAGTGGGCCACTGTATCCATTTCTATGGGTTGGATATGAGATGTTCCAGGAAAAGATCATGGGGCAATGCAGGAATTTGCCGGGTGCTGATTAGATTATGAAAGCTATAGCATAATCAGTGGATTAATCCATTTGATGGATTAATAATTAGAATGGATTGCTGGGTGATAACTGTAGGTAGGTGAGGCATGGCTGGAGGAAGTACGTCACTGGGGGCGTGACTTTGGGATTATATCTTGTCCCTAGCTCCCTGTGCTTTCCCTCTCTCTCTCTCTCTGTTTCTATGTCTACCTCTATCTCTCGGCTTCCTTTCTGGCACGAACTGAGCAATTTTCCTCTGCTATACCCTTCTGCCATGATGTTCTATCTCACCGAAAGCCCCCCAAAATGGAGCTGGCCAACCAAGACCTGAACCTTTGAAACCATGAGCCCCAAATAAACTTTTCCTCTTCTAATTTGTTCTTGTCAGATATTTTGGTCACAGCACTACAGTTATATCTTGCTTGACATTTTTCAAAGTTACATCCACAATCTTTGTGGAATATAATTTTACCACAGCTGGTGAAGAACATAGACTTGGGTGCAGATCTGAGTTTAAGTCCTTTCTTAGCCCCTTTGGACATGACTCTGGACCACTGACTTCAGCACTCTAAGTTTCCATATCTATAAAATAAGGAGAGTAACCCTACCTACTCCATTCTCGCGACATGTTAGGTATTTAGAACAGGACCTGGCACATGGGACATATGATGGGCCTCCGTGTTATGCAAGAAGATTGTTCTTCCTTTCCTCCTCACTTGCACACATTCACATGGGATTAGAGCAGAGACTGACATTGAACTTGAGAATCCCACTGAAGATTTGCTATACAGAGGCCTACCCATTGTTAGCACCTTAGGACCTTAGGACTAGGAGATGTCACGTCAGTTAGGATTTACTCATGAGGTCTGGGGATGCAGCTCAGTGGTACAGCACTTGCCTAGTGTGTGTGAGGCCAAGGGTTCAATCCCTAGCACTGCAAAAAAAAAAAAAAAAAAAAAAAGAAGTTGAGCTTTCCTTCTTCCATGTTCTCCCTGTCCTTGTCTGTTTGCCAAGTTTAAAGTGGCATAGAGGAAATGTTAAGAAGACAAACTTGGAAATAGGAGCGTGTGGGTGCACACGCATGAGCTTCAATCACTCTCCTGGGATGCTCTATGTATACAGTTCCTCTCTTTCTTTCTGCCTGTCCTGAAAATAGCCAAATTCCCCACAGGGTGGGCTAGGACTCCTTGCCTTGGTTTTCTGTTAGTTTCATGCTCATTGATGCTGGTGTGGTTCTGAAGGAGCTGCTGGTAGAGACAAACCACCATTTGTTGTTGCTGAAAAATGAAAATAAAGGGGAAAACACCAGTCTTTTATCTCTGTGTTCCCCTAAGCTGCCAAAGCTCTCATTGTGGAGAGAGGGAACAAGTGGGGTTTTATCTTCCTGCCCCTGCCAGGCAGCCACGTGAACTTCAAAGCTCTTAGAGCGCTGGGAGGATGGGGGAACGTGAAAGAGGCTGGGCTCTCCCTGGGAAGCCGGCCAGGGCTGCCAGGAAGTTGGGCTGCTTTTGATGGTAGCTGGACAGGAAGAGGCAGAACTGAAGTTTTAGTGGACGGGGCGCTCTGAGGACTTGACTAATGACATCTGTAAGGGTAGCAAGCGGCTTTTTTTCTATTAGAATTTGTGCTGCCTGTTGAAGAGGTAGGGTATTGATGCATGACACAGCAATGAATAATCATAATAACCACCATTTTTTTTTAGGCATGTATAATGTGCTGGGAACTATGACAAATACTTGATATACATAATTTCATTTAGTCCTCATTACAATCTTATATTCTAGAAATTGCTCTCTCCATTCTACATACAAGAAAACTGAGGCTTAAAAAATCTTAATTCCAAAAGAAAGAAATATTAACTATCAATTTAAAAGAGCCCCAAATGTTAATTACCATGAATTGGTTGCCATACACTGTTTATTTGCACTGAACGATCACACTGTAATCCATAAATCTTTATTATTGAAATCGTAACAAAACATGCAACATTGGAAAGTGTTATGTACTTACAACACTTTCAGTCAGAATTGATCTACAAAGGAAATAGAGGTTAAGTGATTTACTTGAGGTTACACAGAAGCAGATTTTTTTATTCCTTTTTTTTTTTTGGTCCTGGGGATTGAACCCAGTGGCACTTAACCACTGAGCCACCTCCCCAGCCCTTTTTTATACTTAATAGAGACAAGGTCTTACTGCGTTGCTTGGGGCCAGGCTAGGTTGCTGAGCTGGTTTAGCCTCAAAAGCTGCTGGGATTACAGGAGCAGGATTTAAATCCAAGTTTGTCTGACACCAAAATTTTCTCTTAACCTCTCTCTGTGGTCTCTTCAGATTTTCTTTTTTTCAATTTAAATTTTTATTGAAGTGTACATAATTCAAAGTTTACTATCTTGACCATTTTTAAGCAGACAGTTCCGGGTATCAAGCACATTCCTGTCATGTCTCCATCACTGACGTTCATTTCCATAACTCTTTCACCCTATAAAACTGAAACTGTCCCCATGACACAAGAACGCCTCTCCTGTCTCCCCAGCCCCTGGCAACCACTATTCTACCTTCCACCTCTATGATTTTGACTACTCTAAGTATCTCTCATAAGTGGAATCATACAGTATCTGTTGGGACTAGTTTATCTCACTTAACACAATATCCATGGTTACCCATGTGTCAGAATCTCCTCCCTTTTTAAAGCTGAATAATATTCTTTTTTTTTTTTTTTTTTTGGTACCAGGGATTGAATTTGGGGGCACTCAACCACTGAGTCATCCTCAGTCCTATTTTATATTTTATTTAGAGACAGGGTCTCACTGAGTTGCTTAACATCTCACTTTTGCTGAGGCTGGCTTGGAACAAGCAATCCTCCTGCCTCAGCCTTCCGAGCCGATGGGATTACAGGTGTGTGCCACAGCGCCTGGCAAGGCTAAATAATATTCTGTTGTATGGCTATACAGTAATCTCTTCACCTGACAATAGAAACTTAAGTTAATTCTGTGTTTTAGTTTTGATGAATAGTGCTGCTATGAATACGAGTATACAGAGATCTCTTCGAGATTCTGATTTTTAGCAGAGCACTATAACCCCAGCTGCTTGAGGGGCTGAGGAAGGATGATTGCAAGTTGGAGGACAGCCTGAGCAATTTAGCAAGACCCTGTCTCAAAATAAAATAAAAAAGGGCTGGCGATGTAATTCAGTGGTAAAGTGCTTCCCTAGCAGGTGCAAGGCCCTGAGTTCAATCCCCAGCCCTGTTACTAAAAAAAGATAAAATAAATAAGGTCTGGGGATGTAGCTCAGTGATAGAGCATTTGTCGGGCATGTGCAAGGTCTGGGTGATCTCCTGTAGTGCAAAAGAAGAAAACAAAATAAAGCACCCTGACTTCAAGTCTTTGGAATATGTACCTAGAAGTACAATTGCTACATCATATGGTAATTTTGTATTTTAATTTTTTTGAAGGACTGCCATGCAGTTTTTCCTAATGGCTGCACCATTTATATATAAACTGGTGGTTTATATCCCCATCACCAGTGTGCAAGGCATCCGCTTTCTCTACACCTCATCAGCATGGCCATTCCTAGTGGTTGTGAGGTGATATTTCACTGCAGTTTTGACTTTCACTTCCCTAATAATTGGTGTAGCTGAGCATCATTTCATGTGCTTGCTGGCCATTTGTATATGTTTTTCAGAGAAATGTCTATTTTAAGCCATTTGCCTGTTTTAAAATCAGGTGGTTGTTGTTGAATTTTAGGAGTTTTCTGTATATTCTGGGTATTAATCCCTTATCAGATATATTATTTGAAAAATTTCCTCCATCCTATGGGTTGCTTTTTTACTCCGTTGATTGCACCCTTTTTATGGAGGTGTTGTTACTGACTGTGGGTGTGGTTGTGTGGGTGCTGTTATGAAGCCCTCCTGTTTTCACATTGAAGGTCATGTCTACAAACAGAAATATTTTTACCTTTTTCCAACTTGGATGTCTTTTATTTCTTCTTCTTGTCTAATTGATGTGGCTAGAATTTCTAATATTATATTGAATAGAAGGACAGAAAGTGGGTATCCTTGTCTTTTTCCTCATCCGAAGGAAAAGGCTTTCAATCTTTCACTATTATCATGTTTGCTATTTGTATTTTATATATGATTTTATGTTGAAATAATTTTCTTTTATTCCTAGTTTGAACACTTTTTTATTTTAATCAGGAAAAGATGTTAACTTTTGTCAAATTCTTTTTCCACATCAATTGTGATGATCATGTGTTTTTTCCCTTTGTTCCAGCAATATGATCGATTTTCATATGTTGAATTGTCTTTGCATTCCAGGAATAAATTCTAGTTGGCCATAGCATATAAATCCTTTGCTAACCTGATGAATTTGATTTGCTAGTATTTTATTAAGGATTTTCATTCAAGTTTTTACAAGGGATATTGGTCTATATTTTTCTTTCTTTCTTTTCTATTTTTTAAGTGTCTTTGTTTGGCTTTGATATCAGCATCATACTGACCTCATAGAATAAGTTAGAAAGTATTCTGTCCTCTTCAATCTTTTCAGAAAAGTTTGAGAATGGCGGGTTTTATTTCTTCTTTAAATGAGAGGTAGAATTCACCAGTGAAACCATCAGGTTCAGGAGGAGATTTTGAATTATTGATTTAATCTCTTCACTAGTTTTAGGTCTATTTAGATTTTCTATTTCTTTGTGATTTGGTCATGGTAGATTTTGTGTTTCTAGGAATTTGTTCATTTCATCTAGGTTTTCCAATTTGTTGGCATAAAATTGTTCATAGGACTCTCTTATAGCCCTTTTTATTTCTGTATAATTAGAAGAAATGTTTTCACTTTCATTTTCAATTTTCATAATTTGAATCTTCTCTTTCTGTCTTTCATAGTGAATCTACCTAAAAGTTTGACAATTTTGTTGATCTTTTCAAAGAACAAACTTTTGGCTTCATTAATTTGTCCATTAAATGGACAAATGAACTAAACAGACCTTTCTCAAAAGAAGAAATACAAATGGCCAACAAATATGTGTGTGTGTGTGTGTGTGTGTGTGTGTGTGTGTGTGTTCAACATCATTAGCAATTAGGAAAATGCAAATCAAAACTATACTAAGATTTCACTGGCATAGTGATGCTCACCTGTATTTCCAGTGACTCAGGGGGCTGAGATAAGAGAATCGCAAGTTCAAAGCTAGCCTCAGCAATTTAGTGAGACCCTGTCTCAAAATAAAAAGGGAAAGTAGCTCAGTGATAAAGGGCCCTAGGTTCAATCCATAGATATTTTTAAAAATCTACACTAAGATTTCATCTCACTACAGTCAGCCATCAAGAGTACAAACAATAATAAATGTTGGAGAGGATGTGGGGGAAAAGGAACACTTTTACACTGTTGATGGGATTGTAAATTAGTACAAACACTATGGAAATCAGTATGGAAGACCAGGAATAGAACCACCATATGACCCAGGCATACTGCTCCTCAGCATTTATCCTAAAATATTAAAGTCAGTATACTATAGTGATACATGAAGATCCATGTTTATAGCAGCACAACTCACAATAGCATATGGAAACAGCCAAGTGCCCATCCATAGATGAATGGATAAAGATAATATGGTATATGTACACAAGAGAGTTTTTATTCAGCCATAAAGAAAAATGAAATTATGTCATTTGTAGGAAAATGGATAGAACTAGAGACCATATTGTTATGCAAAATAAGCCAAACTCAGAAGGTCAAGAGTCATTTGTTTTCTCTCATATATGGAAGCTAGAGAGGAATAAGGACAACAACGGTGTGTGTGGGTGTCGGGATCTCATGAAAATCCAAGGGAGATCAGTAGAGTAGAGGAAAGGGACCAGGGGCAGGAAGGAGGGAAGGGGAAGAGAAAATACTGAGATGATATTGGCCAAATTGTTATAGTGTGTGCACGTGCAAATATGTAATAATGAATCCCACCATTATGTACAACTATAATGCATCAATAAAAATATATTTAAAAAATTAAAAAAATGTGCTGAGACTTAATTAGTGGCTCAACTTATGATCTACACTGGAAAATATATCATATGCATTCAAGACAAATGTTCTATGCCTGTTAGATGTAGTTTGTATATTATGTTGTTTGGATATTCTGTTTCCTTATCTTCAGGGTTGTTGTTTTATCCATTATTAGGGGTGGAGTATTGAAGTCTCTAGTTATTATTGTAAAACTGTCTACTTCTTTCTTCAAGTCTGTGTGTGTCAGCTTTCCATCAGTGAGACAAAATTCCCGAGATAATCAATGTAGAAGGAGAAAAGGGTTATTTTGGTCTATAGTTTCAGTGCTTTCAAGTCACTTGACTTCTAGGTGCCACTCCACTGCTTTTGGGTCTGTGATGAGGCAGTGTATCATGGAGGGAGTACACTGCAGAGGGAGCTGCTCCCTACTAGAAAGCTGCTTCCTAGTTGGAAGCGAGAGATAGATAGATAGAGAGAGAGAGAGAGAGAGAGAGAGAGAGAGAGACAGAGAGAGAGAGAGAGGAAGTGGCTGGGGTCCCAATATCCCCTTTCAGGTCATGACCCCAATAACCTGACTTCTGCTTCACATGACTTTCCTTTTGTGTGCATGTTTGTCTCAGTGGCTAAATTTCCGCTTTCTGTAAGGACACAATAATTTGGATCAGGGTCACTCCTTGAGGGCTAAGTACAGGGCTATTGGGGGCAGGGAGTGAGATGTATGCATAAGTAGCAGACTTGGTCAAGCTCTGTTGTAGTTGATCATTAGTAAGGGTGGGGTTTTAGGCTTCAAAGACAGAGGTATGTAGGAATTATTATTTAAGCTCTGATGCTGCAAGGCAGCTCCAGAGAAGTCCTTATCATTAGAGGGGGTTTTGCAGGATTCAGGGTGTTTATCTGTGATCTTGGAAGGGCACAATTCATTTCTCATGAGACAATGGCTGTCCCTGGAAGGTGTTGGACAATGGAAGACTTCTAGGTGCCACTCCAGGAGTCTGAAACAGGGTGCTGCAAATCTTGCCTCAGTCGTCAAGGGGGATAAGCTAGGTTAGGTAAATGCAGGGTTAATAAACCTTATATTACTAGTTCTTAGATGGAACTCCTTATCATGGCATGGCCATGTGCAGAGCTAAGCATGAAGGTAATAAAGGAGACAGATGCAAAATGAAACCCGAGAAGCCACACTTTATCCTCTATCTAGTTGCCCACTGGGCATCTGCAGACCTAAATGAAGAGTCATTGCTTTTAGCAAAAGCAGTCTTTATGTCCCTGTTACACTGAATCGAGGCCTAGGAAATATATCATTACTTTTCTGTAGAAGCCTTAATGGTAAAATCTGGCAGAGCAAAGCGAAAGCTCTTCAATAGTCTCTCCTTTCCTATTTCTTCAATATATTCCCCTTTCAGTGTTCTGTATGTACACTGTGCCAGAGGGGTGTGCAGAAGCTTGTACTTCCCTGGGATGAAGCCCTTCCAAACTCGTCAGAACATTCCTTGGGTTCCACTTTGAATTACACAAACATAATCACGCTGTGGCCAAACCTAGAGAGCTGAGTTGGTTGCCCAAGGCCCACAGCCCCATGATGTTGTCGTCCTTTTCGGATTTGAGAAGCAGGATTTGGACCACTGAGGTAGGACTCCCTCAACCCCCAAGCAAAGTTTCATCTCAGCTGTTTCTGCTTTAGTATTGGAAAAAGATTTATCCGGCTTTTGCAGGTAGGATCTTGACCATGAAGATCTTAATCTTTCTTGTCCCTGCAGGCCATGATGGTCACAGATGGTTACTGGAATATCCACTTCACCCTGGGAGGTCTTTCTGAAAGCTAAGACAACTCTCTGGCCTCAGACCAAGTGTGGAGTGGAAATGGCCTGGCTCCTTGGCAGCTCCCTCTGTTCTGCTGACAGCAGCCCTGCTTGTGGAGGCGTCTGATATCAGGAATGTCTTGATCTCAGGTCCTGGGAAAATTTTTCTCTGCTGCTTTTTTGGGGAAGAAAAAGTTTTAAGGACTGTGTGTGTGTGTGTGTGTGTGTGTGTGTGTGTGTGTGCGCGCGATATACTTGATGTCCAAAAACATCTCTTTTTTGTTTAAACTCTAGAACTTACCAAGATTTCATTCTAGAAATAGCATGTCACTTATAATTGAGACTTTTTATAACTCAAGGTTGAAGAAGAGAGATTAAGTTATACCAAATGTTTTAGAACCACAATTATTTTGGAGAAGTGAGGATGGGAACATAGGTTGTAATTTTAAATTGCCTGCTAGATGTTTTCTATGCAGTTTGGTAAGAAGATTTAAGGGCTGGGATTTGGGATATCAAGTCAAACAGACTCCGTTCTTTTTCTAAGGGACATGTGCAACGAAGGACAGTGATAAAATAGTGATTAAATGTGTGAACTGAGGCCCAAACTCAGATTATTAGCTGTGTGAGCTTGTATAGTCATCTCCCTGAGCCTATCTGCAAACTGAGAAGAATAATTCTATCTTGCGAGTTGTAAGGACTATTTGAGATAATATACATGAATGCTTAGCAGTTCCAGGTACATGTTAAGGGTCCCCTAATGGTGATTTTTATTGTAATTACTATTTATCCAATATACTCAAACCAAACTTCACATTTCTTGGCAACCAACAACAGGTCCCAGATTATAGCTTCTAATAGTGAGATGGAGGGACGGGGATGTAGAAAGCAGAGGGAGCCCATTCTTGAGGGGCCACTTCTTATTTCTCTCTCAACAACAATCATATTTGGATACTGTTTACAGTTTGTAATATACTTTATCTTCCTCTTTCTGGCATCTTATGTTTTGGGTAAAGAAAAAAATCTAGCTCAATTCTCAGATAAGGAAATTGAGGCTTAGAGAGATTAAATAACTAGGCCAACTTTGCACAGCTAGTAAATGTCAGACTTACAGAACCAGGACCTGAACTCAGATCTTCTGGTTCCAAATTCAGAGCTTTCTCCTATTAAATCAGCAGTAAAAGTTCAATTAAGATCAGGGTAAATGGCCAGGCGCAGTGGCACATGCCTGTAATCCCAGCAGTTCAGTAAGCTGAAGCAGGAGGATTGAAAATTCAAAGCCAACCTCAGCAAGAATGAGGTGCTAAGCAAGTCAGTGAGACCCAGCCTTTAAATACAAAAATACAAAAAAAGGGCTGGAGATGTGGCTCAGTGGTTGAGTGCCCCTGAGTTCAATTCCCTGGTACTCCTCCCCCTCCCTGCAAAAAAAAAAAAAAAAAGTCAGGGTTAACAATTTGAAAGTATTTTAAATACTTCAGAGAGTAAAAACTGTGTGTTTTACCTATCTAACAAATTATGGTGCTTTCTTATTATCCTGGCAGAGCAGTTTGAAATTTTCAGATGGTTTTACTCACTTGTCCCCTACAGACCCCCTGGAGGGTGCATATTTCTTCAGAAGAGAAAACTTGGAGGTTTAGGGACTCTCTGAACTTGTCCAAAGTCACTGGGCTGGAGGTTCACTGGTGAAGGGTGAACTATAACCAAACCTGCCCCCACAGAGAGTCCCTCTGTGGCAGATAGGGGTCTTACAGCACAGAGGATGGCACCCACTAGACTGGAATAGACTCCAGTGTGTGTGACTTCAGTGATAATAGCTAATGGCATTTTTTGAGAGGGGGCTGTTATTATGTTTAATTTAATGGTATTTTTGGTGGTGGTGGTTATTTTTAATTTAGCTAATAGTCTCGAATGCTTCCTCTGTGCAGGTCAGAATCACACACATTTTCTCATTTACACCTTAAGACCACACACCAGGGTTTAGAGAGGTCACAAACTGGGGAGTGTTCTGCCTGATTCCATACAATCAACTACTACTGCTCCTTTTTGATCAGCCCAGTCAGGCTTGCTGATCTTAATTGGATACCCTTTCGAGTACTAATTGGTTGAAGTGTGAGTCAATGAAACCAAGATTCCAAATTAAGCACAAAACTAACCAACAACAGGTCCCTAGAAACCTGTCAAGAGACGGGGGCAGCCAGACCAGGTGGTGCATGCCTGTAATCCCAGTGGCTTGGGAGGCTGAGGCAGGAGAATTGCAAGTTCAGATCCAGCCTCAGCAAAAAGCAAGGCACTAAGCAACTCAGAGAGACTCTGTCTCTAAATAAAATATAAAAAAATAGGGCTGGGAGTGTGACTCAGTAGACGAGTGCCCCTGAGTTCAATCCCCAGTGCCCCCCCTCAAAAAATGAACAGAGATGAATGAGCTCTCCTCTTTGCAACTTTAATCAATATACACATGTCCTCCCATCATGGGAGTCCCACTGTTAGCTTTGAAAATAAAATAAAATACTCCATGTTGCTGAGGCTATATTGGGATGTAGGGTCTGGCAGAAACTCAATAAGCTTGAATTAATTTTGTTAAAGAAGGAGAATGTCTTTACAAAATAGTATTCTTTTGATCCATGAGTTCAAAATAAGTATGCTCCTCTCCTATGAGGGCTCCCTCTGCCCATGTTGTACAGCCACAAATTCAGGACCATGTGGTCTTCATCTTGAGTCAATTAATTTATTGTCTGGTCTGTTTCATTCATATATATATATATATATATATATATATATATATATATATATATATATATCACTGAACCTTTCAACAATAGCTTGATTCAGGGAAAAGCTGAGAATCTCAAAGATTTTCGCCAAGCATTAGTGGGCTTTAGGGTCCCTTAGAGAAAAAAAGGGAGTGTATGTTGGTATGAAGCAATTTTCATTACACAATGTACCAAGCAAGAGGGCAGCCCATCAGCTGACCATGTTGCTCCAGAAATGTTTCCTCCCAGAGTGGAAGGAACTAGAAAATAAGAAATTGCAGGTAGGAACAGACAAAGTTGGCAGACAAACCCAGCAAAACATTGAACTGAAACGCACTGAGATTCTCTATACCTGTGAAGTGAGCAACGACAGGGTCAAGGACGGCCAAGGACAGAGCCCAGTGTCTTCTCTTGACCACAGACTACAGTGATTCCCTATGAATTCAGAGGAAAAAGAGTAACCTCTTTGAAATATGCAGGGCTATGACCAGGTTGTCTCTTAGCAAGGCAGTAAGTGGTGGGCACTGGTTCCCTTCACTTCCTGAATCCCCTAGCCACCAGACAGCACTCTGTCCAGCCCTCATAGGTAACCTCAGATTTCAACACCCTGCAGAAGGCAGAAGGGTACAAAGCAGGACTTCCCAAAGTTTGGCCTGCACCCGGATCACCTGGCTGGCTTGTTGAAACAGACATTGCTGGGCCTCAAGAATTTGCATTTCTAGCAAGTTTTCAATTGGTACTGATGTTGCTGCTCTGTGGACCATGTTTTGGGAACTGCTGGTTTGGAGGTAAATAAGGATGTGGAGCAGACAGACACGGATTCTGGTCACAGTTCTTCCACTTCCTGTGTGGCTTTGAGTGAGCCATTTACTTACTATCTCAAACTTTGGTTTTCCCATCTGGTGGGGCAGAAAATGCAGAATGGTTAGACACATATCTTTTTTTGAAGGGGTGGTAACCAAGGATTGAACTCAGGGACACTCGACCCTTGAGTCACATCCCCAGCCCTATTTTGTATTTTATTTAGAGACAGGGTTTCACTGAGTTGCTTAGTGCCTTGCTTTTCCTGGTTTTGAACTTGCAATCCTCCTGCCTCAGCCACCAGAGCTGCTGGGATTACAGGTGTGCACCACTGACCTTGGATCTTGGATAACCTACTTCACTTCTTTTTCTATTTCTGTTTCCTCATGCGTAAAGTAGAGGTGATAACAGTTTCTAGCACAAAGAGTTGCTGTGAGCATTTTTTGTTTGTTTTTGGAAATGGGTCCTGCGATATTGCTCAGGTCTTGAACTCAAGAGTGCAAGTGATCCTCCTGCCTCAGCTTCCCAGGTAGCTGGAGCTACAGGCATGAGCCATGCTGCTATGAGCTTTGATTGAGTGAAAACATGTGAAGCATTTTCAATAGTGCCTGGCACATGCTAAACTCTCGCCCACTTCCCATGCAGGTGACGGAATTGGGGTTCCCCTCAGTGGAATGGGCTGGCTGCAAAATAAAAGCTAAGAAAAATAGAACAGGGAAAAACCACAGGACATAGAAAATATTTTCAAAAAGCAGAGTCAGGATGGGCTAGGTGATCTTAGGGATCGAGTTTCCACACTGAAAGAAGCAAAATGGAGCCCGTGCTTGCTTTATTTATATCAGGGGACATCAAAGGCAGAAATAAGGTTTCAAGGGCAGGTCTTGCAGTCAGCAAGTTGATTGACATCTTGTCAGGTCACGCTCATCTCAGGTGCTGTGTGGGCTGTCTGGCAGAGCTTGAAGGGGAAGTTCACCTGCATCAGGCCATCAATCCCTGTGGGGGGTGCCATGGGAGATTCCCAATGTCAGACTTACCCCCTCATTAGGCTCTGATGTGCAACATAGTCCACACACAGCCCAGGGACGCCTGGTGACACTAAACACAATATAAACATTCACTATTTTTTTTGTGTGTGTGTGTGTAGTTTTAGCAATTACATGGTATAAAGCTTGTAAAGTGCCTTATGGAAAGTGCATAGTAAATGTCAATTTTGTCTCAGTCCATAACAAGGAAGTCAGAGGTGTAAGTGTGGCGGTAAGAATGTCCTTTAGGAGGAGAACTTGATTGAAGGGCATTGTGAGAAGCATGAGATTTTAGCTTAGAGAAGCAGAGGGGACCCTCTGTGTCCTCATTGTACCTGATGGGTTTGTGCCAATGGGGCCTTCCATTGAGCTGTTAGGGTCAGAAAAGGATACCCCCCCCCCCCAAAAAAAAAAGCATGTTGACATACGAGGACTCTGAATTGAAGGACCTTTGAAGATCTCAGAAGCAGGCTCTGAGCCCAGGTCTCTCCCTGACCTTCTCCTGCCCTCCTTTCTCCCCCAAGGTGAGTCATAGAAACCAGAATTCCTCTTCCTTAAGGTGATCATAGAAACCAGAGCCTTCTCTCCCCCATAGCAAGTCAGAAATCTAGAAATTAAAAATTATATATATATAAAAATGTAAAAAAAAATTTTTTTTAAAAAAAGAGAGAAATCTAGAAATATTACTGGAAACTTCCTCTGCCTTTTTCTCTTGGAGTTGGCCATCTCTTACGTACATTGTCAGATTCCAGAGGGGTCTTGACCAATACCCAAGAGGAAGTAATATTTCTTTTTCTTTTTTTTGGGGGGGTGGTGTAGGGCTTAATTTGGAGGAGAGGGTTATAGTTTCTCTAACCCATCTTGGGAAAGAAGAATTCTGCCCTCCCATCCCCCACTCCCATTCCTCGGAGGTACTAGGGATCAAACCCAGGGCCTTAGTAATGCTAGGCAAGTGTCTTACCACTGAACTGCATTCCCAGCCCCCTTCCTTCATCCCTCCCTCCCTACCTTCCCCATCTCTTTGTTGTTTGTTTTGAGACAGGGTCTCACTAAGTTACCCAGAACTTGTGATCCTCTTGCTTCAGACTCCTGAGTAGCTGGGATTACAGGAATTTTTTTTTTTTTTTTTTTTTTTTTTTTACAGGGGATTGAACCCAGGAGCTCTTTACCACTGAGCCACATCCCCAGTATCCTCCACTCCCAGCACCCTTTATTGGTGCCTGGGATTGAAGTCAGGGGCACTCAACCACTGAGCCACATCCCCAGCCCTATTTTGTATTTATTTAGAGACAGATTCTCACTGAATTGCTCAGCATCTCACTTTTGCTGAGGCTGGCTTTGAACTCTGGATCATTTTCTTCAGTCTCCTAAGCTGCTGGGCTTATAGGCATGCACCACCATGCCTGGTCCCAGCCCCCCTTTTTTTCTAGCCCCCCCTTTTATATTTTATTTAGAGACAGGTTCTCGCTGTGTTGGTTAGAACCTCACTAAGTTGCTGGCTTTGAACTTGCAATCTTCCTGCCTCAGCCTCCCAAGTCACTGGGATTGCAGGCATGTGCCTGGCTGGCTTTTATATATATATATATACACACACACACACACACACACACACACATACACATACATACATACACACACACATATATGTATATATATATTTGGATTTTATTATATTAAAATTATTTTATTGGAAGTTTGGTTGAAGGTGGTCTTTCAGTGACGGAGTTGAGGACTGAGCATGGAGGATGATGCAACAGTAGAGTTGGAAACAGCAAGGAAAGGATTTTGGGGTGAGGGATTTGAAGTTAACAATTTAATAAATTGTTACAATTTTCAACTGTAACAAGTTAATAAATTGTCAGTTGATGCTTTCTAGTGACAAATTGAAGGGTTGGTCTTTGGGAGAATTTCCTGTGCTGAACTAGTCAATTATGTGTCTGGGCATGAGTGTCCTGCCTCCTGGAATAGTTATGTTAATGGAGACAGTGGAATAGTACTTTATGTTGATGCAGAGCAAGAGGTGTGTGTGTGTGTGTGTGTGTGTGTGAGAGAGAGAGAGAGAGAGGGAGAGAGAGGAGTTAGATAGTTCCAGTTCTAATTTTCCTAGCAGTGTAGTATATAGGATAGGTGGTTTCTTTTCTCACCCTTCATTCTTGAACTTATTACATGGATATTGAATGCTCGTCTATTTTATTTTAGTTATTTCTTCCAGACTAGTCTGCAGCCAGATATAACCTGAGGATGCTAAATATGTGTTGATTCTGTTTTTGTTGTTGTTGTTGTTTGTTTATTTAAATGAATATTGTGCTGGGCTCTTGAGCCTCGCTAGAACATTAAAATTGTATGCTAAAATTTATTTGTAGTGCTAAAAATTGAACCCAGAGCTTTCTGCATCCTAGGCAAGGACTCTACCACTGAACTTCTGCCTTCCCATCCCCATCCCCCCAAGACTGTTAGTCGATTCCACACTTCCTCACTATTGAGTGTTCATTATATGTTAAAGTCAAGACCACGCCCAACTCACGCACACTTGGAACATGCATTGTGTCATTGCACACAGGTGAACCTCAAGTTATCCAGAGCTGCAAATCTCCTCTTAAGAATGCTCTCACTTGGGGTCATATCAGCTAGAATGGTATCCATTCCTTTGCTGGATTTTAGTATATTCGGGGGCAAGGATAGATGATAATTTTGAAATGATGTGGTAGGCTGTGTTCTTAGGTTACTGTCATGGTGTGAGGGCTTGGGCGGCCATCCTCTGAAAACTTGACTGGGGGGGGGTGTCCACTCTCGAGGTGGCTCTTTCATAGGCCACTGACAGGTGGCTCGGTTCTTTGCTCTGAGACCTTTCCAGAAGACTACTCACAACATGGGGGCTCCCTTCTTCTAGAGAGAGGGGTCCAGGAGAGAGAAGGGCAAAAGCCACCATGTTTTATAATCTAGCTTCAGGAGTGACATTTCTGCTGGGTACGGTGGAACATGGGCTGTAACCTCAACAACTCAGGAGGCTGAGACAGGAGGATTAGGTCAGCCTCTGCAAGTCAGTCCCTGTCTCAAGGTAATAAATAAATAAATAGATAAATAAGGCTGGGGATATGGCACCTCTGGGTTCAATCCCACATACCAGAAAAACAAAAACAAAAACAAAAAAACATGGAGTGAGTTTCCTTTGACCGTACAGATTAACCCTGATATGGCGTGGGAGAAGACAAGATGAGGATATGAATACCAGGCAAGGATCATTAGTGGCCATCTTGGAGACTGGTTACTAGAGCTACTATCTAAACCTAGGGAATATGCTTTGATAAATTTTTATGTTAATGTTTAAAATATTTTTAGACAAGTAGTAATCATCTGATTATTTTAATTGGAATAATAATAATAGTACACAATATTTATTGAACTATTCTACATAGCAGAAAATGTCAAAGCACTTTTATCTCATTGACAGAGACTACAGAGTAGAGTTAAAAATCTGGATTCTAGAGCACATAGGCTGTTTTGGAAGGTTGCAGTTTGAGGAAGATTACTCAAGTACTTATGCCTTGGTGTTCTTTTCTGTAGCAAAAGGAATTGTGCATCCCTGGTGGGACTGTCTCAGAGTAAGGTAAGCCCAGCCACCAGGCACTCCCGACTGCTGAAAACTGAGGTTCAGAAATCCAGCTTTTTTTTTTTTTTTTTCTCCTCTACTTTTTTCTGGTGCTGGGAGTTGAACTGGGTAAGAGCTCTGTCATAAGCTACTCCCTCAGCCCTCTTCTTTTCTTTTCTTCTTTTTTTTTTCTGTCTCCTCTCCTCCTCTCCCTTCCTTCTCTGCTTCTTTTCCTCTTTCTCAATGGGAGGCAAGGTATAGGTACCATATTGGACTAATCGAGTGAGGAGCAAACTCTGGAGTTTTAGAGTTGAATGTCCTCCACAAGACAGGTGGGTCCTGGGGTTGGGGCTGCAGCTCAGTGACAGAGCACTTGCGTAGCATGTACACGACCCTGGGTTCCATCCCCAGAACTGCAAAAATCAAAACTTAAATCCAAACAACAACAACAACAGGTGTGTCCACTCCCAGATGCCAGTCATCTAGGCTAAGGGTCAAGTTGTCAGTCCACTCTTATGGTCATTTCTTCTGGGAAAATAAAAAAAGATGTGGGGGCTGGTAGTGTAGCTCTATGGCAGAGTGCTTGCTTAGCATGTGCAAAGGCCTGGGTTCCACCCTTAACATCACACACACACACACACACACACACACACACACACACGCACACACACACACACACACAATGTGGGTTGCACAGTAGTTCCCCCACCTCCACAGAGAATACATTCCAAGACCCACAGGGTGCCTGAAACTGCAAATGGTACCCAACCCTAGACATACTGTTATTTCTTATCCTTCATACCTATAACAAAGTTAAATTTATAAACTAGGCACAGTAAAACATTAACAATGACAATAAAATAGAGCAATTATATCAATGTACTGCAATAAAAATTATTTAAAGCTTCTAAATTGCTTATTTCTGGAATTTTCCATGTAATATTTTTGGACCAAGCTTGACTGCTAGTAACTGGACACTCAGAACATGAACTGTGGATGGGGGTGGGCGGAGTCTACTGAACCTGATGGCTCCCTATGGAGGCTAGATCTGCTCAGGGGCTTGAAGCAACCTATACATTTTCTATGGGACATTGAAGGCTAAGCAATAGGCCACCCCAGGGTGCCCTTCTAACTTCACACCCTGACAATGGAGGACATTCTGTCTTCTTGGCCCTGACACCCTTGAAGTTCCACCTATGTTTTCATCTGGTTTAATCTGGCTGAATTTGTGATGGGGGAATCCTGTCTTCTTTACCACATTAGCATGGGACAAAATGTCCCTGCACGACCCTGCCTCCCTACTTTCTATCTTTGGAAGAGAGAATTCTCAGAACAAGTACCTGCTCATTCTCAGCTGGGCCATCTGCTCAGGGCCTTCCGGGTCACGGCAGGTATGCCACAGTATTCATGTTTACCGCTCCAGATTGTGAGAACAGCTTTTCACAAACTAAACAACCAAAACCCCAGACAAGTTTATTTGAATTTAAAAAGTCTCTGGGGGTATTTTGTTTCCTTTTTTTTTTTGTGCACAGTTATGTAAAAATAAATAATAAGGACTTAAACACCAGTGAGGAGAACTGTGTATTTTCTTTGCTGGAAATTGAACCCAGGGGTGCTGTATCATTAAGCCATGTACCCAGCCCTTTTTATTTATTATTTATTATTTTTTATTTTTTTGGTACTGGGGATTGAACTCAGGGGCACTCAACCACTGAGCCACATCCCCAGCCCTATTTTGTATTTTATTTAGAGACAGGGTCTCACTGAATTGCTTAGTGCCTCACCTTTGCTGAGGCTGGCTTTGAACTCATGATCCTCCTGCCTCATCCTGCTGAGCTGCTGGGATTACAGGTGTGTACCAATGTGCTCTGCTGCAATTGTGTTTAAGATGATGCTCCCCACCTCCCATACCCAGTCCCCTTCCATGTTTGAAAATAAAACATTTCAGGTCTTCTGAAATGAAGTAGGTTTGAAGTAGTAAGATACAGATGTTTGGTCTCTGACCCTATTTCCTGGCATACAGCTCCTAAAACCCTTGGAATCTGGAAAGTGGTGGGTCTTTTTGGATCCTGATGAGATGACTGAGGGCCAGGGGTTCTGGGAGAGCCTTAGGCTGAGGGCTTGTTGTAGAGGGAACCAACCCAGTGATCAGAAGTTTAGAACTTACAGCCCTGTCCCCACCCTGCCCTTTGGGGAGCATAGCAGGGCAGAAGGTTGGGCTGATCACCAATGGCCGATAATTTGATCATCCATGCCTATGTAATGATGCCTCCACGAAAAATCCAAAGGGCAGTTGTGGAAAGCGTCCAGGTTATTGACAGTCCACCTGTATGTACCTTTCTGTGAGAATGGAAAGACTTAACCAAGGCCAAGATAAAGAGCTTTCCTGAAGTTTAAGCAGCCTCCACGTTTCCCAGGCAGTTGTCACCCCTGGGTGGGTTCCTGCCTGGGGACAGCACAGCTTCTGAAGTCCTGCTGTCCTTGGGAGGCCCTGAGGCAGGGGTTAGGACAGCAAGAGTGAGCCGCTATTCCCCATCTTCTAGCCACCCCACTTGCTCTGTGGATCTCTTCTCTATCCTTGTCTCCTTAGAGAAACCTGCTTAAAGTGGTCGACTGGGCATCCCCCTTCCCTGTGTCCTCAGGGAAATGAAGTTTACTCCATTCACATGGACAGAACACTGTGATCCAGGGGGCAAAAGAGTCCTGTCGCAAGGACTTTTTTCACTTTCACCTGTATCTCTGCCTCCGTTTGTCTTCTGTCTCCTTTCTCCTGAGTCCCCTTGCATTCCAGGGACCTCAGGGCTGGTCCACAAATAGCTTGGGATGAGTGGAAACTGCCTCTCCCCGCCCCCAGCAACTTTCTTATCACTGATAAGGGCCTCCCCAGTCCAAACCCCAGGTAAGGATGGGTCTGCTTATCAAGATCCCCTGCTTTGGCAGCTGTTCAGTTTTCAGGTACCCCCCCTCCCAGCCCTTGACATTATTTCGCTTTTTATAAAGCCTCAAAATAAATAAATAAATAAATAAATAAATAAACAAACAATAATCCTTAAAAAGTCATTGTTAGCCCCCCTCAAAGACAGGTCCTCCTTGTCTTCCTGATCTAACTACCCCAATTAAAGTTCCTCTCATTCTTTTCAACAGTACCTTTTTGGGTGGGGGGGCAAGTGGCCAGAACTGATTTGTCAGACTCTTAGAGTCAGGCCTCTGGGAATAGCTTCAGGATAAAGTGTCCCTGGGTTCTCTCCCTACTATTGAAAACAAACAAACAAACAAACAAACAAAATAGAGCCCCCTCAACAAACTAAACTGACAACAACAACAACAACAACAACAACAAAAACCCAAACCATAAACCAAAACCCAAACAAAACAGTCTCATATACACTCCTAATGCATAACAAAGAAAAATGGAAAATCAAAGCTTAGGAAAAATTATGAAGAATACTGAGTAAAACATAGCTGAATTAACAATATTACCATTATTCAAAAAAAAATGTACACCATAATCATTCTTGAGAGTAAAGAAGTCATTCCTTAAAGATATAAGTCTCCAGGAAAATATTACTATATTGAACTTACATATGTCTAACAGCTCCAATAGACAGGAGAAAATTTGGCCCAAGAGAAATAAAGTAATTGGTGAAGAGATTTTAACACATCTGACTCAGAAACTAATAGGTCAAGTAGAACAAAAGTTAGTAAAGATATTGAATATTTGAATAACCCAATTAAAAAATTGATAGCTGACATATACATGCAAATTCAAGCATATGTGATAACATAGTATATGATAAAAATATTACAAATGAACCATGGATTATTCAATAAATGATGTAAAAATAACTCATGTGGAAAAAATAGGTATCTATTTATACACATGTAAATTTAGATAAATTTGAGACCGAAATGTCAGATTAGAAGCTTTAAAAACTGAAGGAAGAAAATACAAACTATATCTCTAACTTCTGGGGGAAAAGACTTCTTTAAACTAGAACATAATAAATGGAAATCATAAGACCAAAGACATTATGTAAGAATCTAAAAGAACTTCCCTGGGAGAAGTTATTTGCAACCCATAAAACTGACAAAGTACTAGTATATAGCTGGGCTTGGTGGCCCACACCTGTAATCTTTCAGACTCAGGCAGATGAGGCAGGAGGAGGCCAGGCTGGGCAATGTAGTGAGACCTTGTCTCAAAATAAAATAACAAGAGCTGGGGATGTGACTCACTGTAGAGTGACTGCCTAGCGTTTGTGAGGTCCTGGGTTCAATCCCCAACACTGCTAAAAAAGAAAAATAAAAAGCATACTAGTGTTTAGGATACATTTTTCAAAAAACAATTGCTTTAACAAAAGGAGAAAAAAGGATAAGTTGGGGTGGTGTCTATTATCTCAGCTACTTGGGAGGATTGCAAGTATGAACTCAACCTGGGAAATTTAGGGACACCTTGTCTCAAACTTTAAAAAAGGGAGGAGGTGGTGAGGATGTAGAGGCAAGAGGTCCTGGGTTCAATTCCCAACACCACCACCCCCCCCCCCCCCAAAAAAAATGCAGGGCTGGGGATGTGGCTCAAGCAGTAGTGCGCTCGCCTGGCATGCGTGCGGCCCGGGTTCGATCCTCAGCACCACATACAAAGAAAGATGTTGTGTCCGCCGAAAACTAACTAACTAACTAAATATTAAAAAATTAAAAAAAAATGCAGAGGGGATGAGGATGTAGCTCAGTGGCAGAGTGCCCCTGGGGTTTTATCCTTGGTCTCACACACACACACACACACACACACACACACACACACATACACACACACACACACACACGTGTACACACATGCAAAAGGACAAAAAACTCAAGGAAAAATGGACAAAGAGTATGATCAGGATATTGCAAAATAGCCCTGTCAAATGATTAATCACCTGTGAAAATATGCTTATTAATTTCAGAAATGCAAATTAAAATCATGATGAGATACAATCTCAAACCTTTCAGAATGTCAAAGAATAAAAAGTCTGATGATATCAAGAGAATTTTGGGAAATGACAACTCATACGTGGCTTGGCAATATGTACAATTTTTCAATCATTTCGAATAAGCAATTTGACAGTGTCTAATAGATGTGGCCATGGGGCGGACAGCTACTCCCAACAACTTCTCCCTTTCCTTCTCCCTCTAAAGAGGCTGGAAAACCCAAATACTCACTTTCCTGTTCTCTTCTGCACGTGTCTAGCGGTGGCTCTGTGACCCGTCCTTGGCCATTGAGAACTAGACCATCTTCTGGATGTTTGCTGGCTCTTCCCTACCTGAATCTGAACGTGGTCGGAGGAAATGGTGTTTGAACAGCTGAATCCATTTTCAGACAATGACGGAAAGGTCAAGAGGGTCACTGGGCTGTGATCTCTTAGCCATCAACCCACCTACAGTCACCCCCTTCTCTAGACTTCCTGTCAGGTAGGTTTTCTCTTGCGGTATCAATTATTCCTCATTGATTCCAAGATTGAGAAATCACCTTCCCAGGTGTGTGCCCTAGAGAAATTCGTATATTTGGAAGGAAGTATTGTTTGCAAAAATTGAAAGTAACCTAAATGATCATTAGCAGAGAAAGGGATAAATAAATGATGGTAGGAGCTGGGGTCGTGGCTCAGTGATAGAGTACTTGTCTAACATGTGTGAGGCACTGGGTTCGATTCTCAGCACCATATATATATATATATATATATATATATATATATATATAAATAAAATAAAGGCCCATCAACATCTAAAAATATTTAAAAAAATAAATAAATGATGGTGCTTTTTGTATAGTGCAATACTAATGGAGCAGGTAAAATAAATTAACTGAATCAACATGGATAAATCTCATATCAATGTTGAGTGAAAGGAGCAAGTTAAAGAAAGATATGTATTGTTAATTAGCATTTATTTAAGGTTTTTTTTTTTTTTTTTCCTGAGTAGTGGGATTGAACCCAGGATGTCATACCACTGAACTACATCCTCAACCCCTTTCATTGTTTATTTTGAGACAGGGTCTCACTGAGTTGCTCAGGGTGAACTTGAACTTGCAGTCTTCTGCTTCAGCCTCCTGAGGAGCTGGGATTACCAGTGTGCACCACTGTACCAGAATGGTAATCCTATTTTTAACTTTTGGAGGAAGACAATGATTTTTGTAAAAATATAAATTTAATTTACAGCTACAGTGAAATGATGTACTGCATTAGAAGATTCACCTGTTTCCTCATGGTTATTCTCCAGCAGCCTGCCAGGATTTCAATTGAGGATTCTCCCCAAAATCTTGCTATCATGGATATGGGGAGCACAAAATCCTACAGAGTGTCTTTTAGACTAGAACTGTCCTCTGGGGACAATCTGCCACTGAGTGATGAACACTGAGTAGGAAATCCTAATATGGCAGTTGAGCAATTGCCTCTGCCTTCTGTGTTAAGATGCACTCTTGTCAGTCTTATCTTTTGGTTTTATGATTATTACCTTAATGTCAAAACTTTTCTGCATGTGTCCTAAGCTGTGTCAGTTGAGACCGCAAAGAATGAAGAAAAATCCTAAATTCTAGTCACAGCATGAACAAAACAGAAACCCCAAATAAAACCAAAACTCTTTCCTTCTTCCTTCCTCCCTTCCTTCCTACCTCCCCCCTCCGCCACCCCCTCTTCCTCCCATCCTCCACCCCACCCTCCCCTCCCCTCCCCTCCCCTCCCCTCCCCTCCCCTCCCCTCCCCTCCCCTCCCCTCCCCTCCCCTTCCTTCCTTCCTTCCTTCCTTCCTTCCTTCCTTCCTTCCTTCCTTCCTTCCTTCCTTATTGGAATTAACCCCAGGGGTACTCTACCACTGAGCTACATCCCCAGCCTTTTTGAGTCTCTCTTGGGGAGTGGGGGGAAACAGTAATGTCTTACTTAACAGTTATTATAGAATTTTTTAAATGGACTAGGGTCTTATTTAAGTTACTAAGAATTCCCATAAAATTAAGTTCTTATAAGAAGACAGAAACAATAAAGAGAAAACACATCTCCTAAAAAGCTTTTTGTTGTTGTTGTTTTGGGTACTGGGGATTTAACCCAGAAGCATCCTTAATCTGAAAATTCATAACCTAAAATGTTCAAAATTGATGTTTTATTTTACATTTGAGTTTGACAACTATTTATTTATTTATTTATTTATGTTTTACAGTACTGGGGATTGAACCCAGGTATACTTTATCACTGAGCCAAATCCCCAGTCCTTCATATTTTTTGAGACAGGGTCTTACTAACTTGCTCAGGCTGGCCTCAAACTTGTGATCTTCCTGCCTCAGCCTCAGTGGTAGCTGGGATTATAGTCATGTGCCACCCTAGCCAGGTAGCAACCATATTTTTAACTTAACTGGGTGGACTTTTTGTTTTTTAATGTGTCATTAAATATTCTTTTACAGCATCAATTTCAATGATTACATACTATTCCAAATTTTTTAATACTCATTTTTAAAAAATATATATTTTTTAGTTGTTGATAGACTTTTATTTTATTTATTTGAATGTGGTGCTAAGAATCGAACCCAGTGCCTCACACATGCTAGGCAAGCACTCTACCACTAAGTCACCACCCCAGCCCCCCCAATTTATATTATCAAGTTAATCCCGGTTTTTGCAGTCTCTGCTTGCCCACTTGCCCACCCATGGCCCCTGATAACAAGGTGGGGCTCTCCTTCTCTCCTGCTTCCTCCCTCCCTACCAGCCACCAACTGATTAGAGCAAGGTCAGGTACCTGATGCCTGGGCAAACATTAGGTTGTGAGGGAGCCCAGGATAAATATCTCTGTTCAGACAGGGTAGAGCTGGAAAATAAGTAGAAAGTCAAAAAATTCAGAGAGGGTTCACAGCTGTTACGGTCTGGATGTGCGGTGTTCCACAAAAGCTTATGTGTGAGACAGTGCAAGAAGGCTTAGAGGGTTATGAGAGCTTTAACCCAATTAGTGAATTAATCTGTTGATGGGATTAACTGAGTGGTAACTGAAAGTGAGTAGGGTGCCGCTGGAGGAGGTGGATCATTGGGGGCATGGTTTAGGAGAATATATTTTGTACTCTCTCTGCTTTCTGATCATCATGTGAATCACTTTGCTCCACAGTCCTCTTTCACCATGATGTTCTGCCTCACCTCCAGGCCCTAGGAATGGAGCCAGCTGTCTCTGGACTGAGATCTCTGAAACTGTGAGCCCTCAAATAAACTTTCCTCCTCTACAGTTGTTCTGGTTGGGCCTTTTCATCACAGCAGCAAAACAAAACAAAACAAAACAAAACAACAACAACAACAAAAAACAACAACAACAAAAAAAACTGACTACAAAAACAGCTGAAGATGCGTGGAGAAAATCCAAAAGAGGGAACAGAGTTTTCAAAAGAGCATAAATAGGTTAGTTAAAACCAGGTAGCCTGAACAAAGTTGGAGCAAGCTGAGCTGTGTGCTTGATAGAAAATGTAGAGCAAAGAGGGGAGGGGAGGGGGGAGGGGGGATAGTAGAGGATAGGAAAGGCAGCAGAATACAACAGACACCAGAATGGCAATATGTAAATCAGTGGTTCTGCAACTGATGTGATTCTGCAATCTGTATATGGGGTAAAATGGGAGCTCATATCCCACTTGAATCAAAGTGTGAAATATGATATATCAAGAACTATGTAATGTTTTGAACAACCTACAATAAAAATTAATTAAAAATAAATAAATAAATAAACAAATTAAATAAAAAAAAAAAAAAAGAAAATGTAGAGCAGTAGTGTTTTAGAGTACAACCTCAGAAGTTATATGAGAATTTGAATACAGATACTTCTACTTAAATGACTTGGGTTGTTGAATCTTTTGAGCTGTAACTTTCTTATCAGTGACACATGGATAACAATATACTTGTGATTGAGTTGGCTGGAAGAATTTATTAATACAGGAAAACTTTTTAGCACAATCCCTGACTCTTAGAAGCACAAAATAAACAGTTATTATTATAGCTCTTTCTTCTCCAATGTACCTTATATTTGATGCTCTTCTTGTACCATATTTAGAATCTCCTGGCATCCAGTATGCCAATTTGTGAATATGTAATTGATAATTGCATGTTGTGTTCCAGCAGATTTTCGTGGGTTGAAGCCTAGATTTTTTATTGACCAAACATCTGAAATAACTGCATCAATTTTCTAACCTATGACTTTCTTCTACCATTAAGGATAAAAGGAGATTTTACCAGGAGAACTTGTTTAAATTTGGGCTTATAAAACTTGAATTTTCTCCTCTCCCCCCCCCCTTTTTTTTTTTTTTTTGCTCTGGGGATTGATCCAGGGGGCGCTTAACCACTGAGCCATATCCCCTGCCCTTTTAATTTTTTCTTTTGAGACAGAATCTTGCCAAGTTGCTCTAAGGCTGGCTTTGAACTTGCAATCCTACTGCCTCAGCCTCCTGAGCCACTGAGATTACAGGTGTGCACCTCTGAGCCCTGCTAAAACTGGAATTTTCTTTCCCTCAGTTTCCTGAAGTCTCAAATCATTGTCAGATCACAATAAAAAAGAGTGTTAGCAGGGCAATATCAATTGACAACTGGGTAGACGATACTGTAACGGGATTTTATTTATTTTTTTCTTTTTTTACTTTTTTCACTTGGAAGCATCCAGAATCTTCTCTCTTGCCTTAACGGGACAGAGGGCAGTGGTTGGATTCAAGTTTCAGTCATGTCACCTTCCTACCTCTTCTCATTCCCTCTCTACTGATAATGAAGGGCTACGTGGCGGGTATAAATAGCCTCGCTTGAGAACATCCTCATGTCTTCGCCCCTCTCATCGCTGAGAAGAGCCTGTCACTGATGTTGCAATTAGGGTACTGATTTAGCTCCTGGAGGCACGGTGCAAACGATCCATTGCGGAGGATGGTATTTATATCAGTACTGACTGATTAAGACTTTGTCAACTGTACCTCTGGCAGAGTGTTGGTGGCAGGCTCTGGGTTAATCTGCTTCTCGTTTTAACCAATGATCCAGGATGATGTGTTTTCTGAATCCCTCATCTGACACAGAGGGCCACAAAGGGAGCCGTCCTGTGAAAATACTGATCATTAAGGAAATACTCCATCAAGACATTTAGGAGGGGCTGGGGTTGTGGCTCAGTGGTAGAGCGCTTGCCTAGCAAGTGTGAGGCCCTGGGTTCGATCCTCAGCACCACATACAAATAAATAAATAAAATAAAGGTATTGTGTCCAATTGCAACTAAAAAATAAATACTAAAAAAGAAAGAAAGAAAGACATTTAGGAACTTACACAGATGCAAGTCATTTGGCATCTTCTGTGTCGATGGGAATTCGCACTACTGTGGTGCAGGGTGTTTTATATGTTGGTGGCACTGGGTTTGAACCCTTGAGCATGCTAGGAAAGTGCTCTACCACCCAGATACATCTCCAGGCTTTTTAAATTTTTTGAATCTTGAGGCAGGGTCTCACAAAGTTGCACAGGCTGGCCTTGAATTTGCCATCCTCTAGTCTCAACCCACGAAGTTGCTGGGATTCCAGACATGTGCCTGGGACCAGGCTATATTGTAGATTTAATCGTCTATTTTGACATAAGAAAAAAAGAAAATGAGGATAGACTGACTATGTTCCCCACAGAAAGATTGGGCAACATGGAGTTATTTTTCATTAGAGGCTTGATACTTGAAAACCATAACACATTTTCAGGTCCAATACAGAATCAGAAATTTTAGGATCATTTCGAACTCTTTGAACAGAGTTAAAAGCCAGTGGTTGTCTTCTGTGAAAGCAGAAGTGTAGTGGAAGCAGGGAGTTGGTCTCATCCTCTAACCTTGCCCTTAAAGGCTAGAAGAAGGATGTGGGAGTTTATCAGCGCAAAGCTTCACCTTGCCCCCTTGTCTGATATGGAGTGTTTATATTTGTGATCTTTTGTGAAGATCTGAAAACACACCTTCCTGCCCCTCTTGATCCTTCTCCTCCTTCTAACTAGATCACCGCCCCTATGCCTTTCCTACACATCTCCCCATCAATCAAGCATCCTCAAGAAGTCCAGATGATGTAGCCGCCTAGAGGCGCTGGCTGAGGACCTGCTGAGTCCCCCTGATGGGCAACAGGGCACTCCTCCCTCTCCTCCCCACAGGGTCCTCTCCTCAGGCTCTCCTCTCCCTCTGTGTTTGATTCTAGTGCTCAGCCAATCAGAGCAGCCTTCTTAGAACTGGGGTTGAGGGAAGTACCAGAAGTACCAGCCTAAGAAAAGGAATGGAGTGAAATGGCGCTTGGTTCTGTCTCAGAATGAAACAGCTACCAAACCAACCCTTCCCTTCGTAGTTTCACCCTCTTATAAGACTTTTGTGTTATTTGGTTTTTCTTCCCTTTTACCGCAGATCCTCCGCCCTGTTGTAAACCTGTGGGCCACTATTCGGTCAAGGCCTTCCCTTGTCTTCCTCTGTAGCTATCTGGGCCCCTGCCTCCATGTGGTCCTGGATCAAGGCCCATCCCTATTCTCATCTCAGGAATGTTAGATGTAGCCCCTGGGAGGATAAAAACCAGGCAAGAAATCAATATGTGATTTAGGACTTGTATTCACAATGTATAAGGAACTCTCAAAACTCAAAAGTAAAACAAACAACAATAAGCAAAACACAACCCAATTTAAAAATAGACAAAGGGCTTGAAAAGAAACATAAAAAATGTAAAAATGCTCAACAAACACAAAAAGACACTCAATACCACTAGGGATATGCAAATTAAAGCCTCAATGAGATGCTATGATATACATAATAAAGTGGCTAAAAAATAAAAATAAACCCAAACTGACAGTCCCAGGCCCTAAGAAGGATGCAGAATCACTGGAACTCATCTATCACTGGTGGAAACACAAATGATAGTTACTTTGAAAAATAGTTTTCCATTTTCTTATAATGTTGGAATATACTTATCACATGACCCAGGTGGACCATATTTGGGTTGACTGGAGAAAAATGAGGATTCATACTCACACAAAGACCTTTATGCCAATGCTTACAGCATCTTTATTTACAAGTACCTGAAATTGGAAACAATCTCCACATTCGAATCGATAAACAAACTCTACTCATCCAAATAATGCAAAACTGCAGAAAGGAAGCTACCTTCTGCTATATGCAATGATAATGAGTCTCAGATACATTGTGCTGCAGCAAAGAACCCAGACTCAAAAAGCTACATACCTACTGGACCCTGTGGCTCAGAAGGCTGAGGCAGGAGGATTGTGAATTCAAAGCTAGCCTCAGCAATTTAGTGAGGCCCTAAGAAACTCAGTGAGAGCCTGTCTCTAAATAAAATACAAAAAAGGCAGGGGATGTGGTTCAGTGGTTAAGCACTCCTGCGTTCAATCCCTGGTACTAAAAAAAAAAAAACAACTACATACCACATGTTTCCATTTATAGGATGTTCTGGAAAAAGTACAACTGGAGAGACAGAAAACACATGGTTTGTCATCAGGGGTTGGAGGTGAGGGAACAAAGGGAAGGAAGTGGCAACAAAGGGCTCTAGAAACTTTTTGGGAAAAGTGAAACGCCTATATCTTCACGGTGGTGGTTACACAATTCTGGGCATCTGTCAAAAATCATAGAGCTGTACAATAAACAGGGTGAAATTTACCATATGCAAATTATATCTCAATTATTTCCTTAAAAAGAAGTGATCATCAAATGTCAGACAGAGATAAAAGTTACCACTAATAGAAGGTGGCTTCTTGGTGCAAACTAACAAAATGAGACAAATCTCTGGAGGTATTTACCACGGTTACCAAAAGCAAATGAACAAATAAACAAAGACCAAAAAAAGAAAGAACCTGTGGGGTGATGGGCCCATCCAAGGCAGCACCTCCCAGGCCCATCCAAGTCTCAGGACTGAGAAGCAAAGGAGCTGGGAAAATATCACTATGGGGAAACGTTCAAAGGTCTGTGATCAGTTTCCCTGGCAATGAGGGGACAGAGGGCAATTTAAAGCAGCCTTTGACATTTGGATTATAGTGCCATTTTACATGAATGAATAGCTTCAGTGACCTTTAGCACCATAATGGGGTTGTATCCGTGGAATTAATGGTTTCAGAAAACAGACGTCTTCTCTGAGTGGGAAAGCTCTTGTAGAGTCTTGCAGAGTGGAACTCTTCCTCAGTGGCCATCTGATGGAAGCCGCCATGTCCTCAACTACTGAAGAGGCAGGGTGTTACCTCCTCTGTAGTTTTGTAGGGAGGATTCAAATCAGGCTGCCTGGTGCCTAGAGTATTCTCACTCTCTCCTTTTCCCAGCTCATTTTCCTTTTTTTCTTCTTGATTGAGGGCTGCAAGCATTAACATTTTAAAGACAGTGTTTAAATCTATTTATTATAGTGCTTATAATATGTCAGAAACTGATTTTTTTTTTTGAGGTGCGGGGGATTGCACTCAGGCCCATTCTGTGCAGTAAGGCTGCAGAGTTGGATGGACCCTGCCTCTGGGGAGCGAGCAGGTGTCATGCGCTTGATAGTAACAATCCAATAACAGCAAAAATACGCAGCTGCAGATCGGAATGGGATAATAATGAGTGTGAGATACACATAATCTCCTGAAATAGAAAGAGTAGGGAAGAGGATAGCTAGAGGTGTGGAATCACCTGTATTTGGAAAAAAAAAAAAAAAAAATGGAACTGCTTGCTTCTCGTTGTAGGGTTTCTGATGTACCTGACTTGGGTTGGGTTCAGCCGCTGGTGTTTATAAAATCTCCCCAGGTGATTCTAATGTGAGTGGAGCTGAGCCCAGCTTCAAGTGATAGCTGAGGAGCACTGAAAGACCCAGGTCGGGTCTGATGATGTCCCCCCACACAGATTGCTCACTATCACTTCCTTTCACCTTCGTCCATTTGTTCATAAATGTCACTCAGCACCTACTATGTGTCAGGAACCTTACTAAACAATAAAAAAGTCCCTTTAGGACATTACTGTTCTCTCCCACATTGGCATTCATATTATGGATTAAAGTCCTTTAAAAAATGTAATAGAAGATATTTGAACACTATATATCACTGAAACTTTACCATGCCCACATGCATTAGGCCTTATTATGTCCCACATTTTATAGATGAGGAAAATGAGGCACAGAGAGATGAAGAGACTTGTCTAAGGTCATACATCTAGTGTTTGGCAGGGCTGGGAGGTTCCAGGGTATGGTCCTTAACCTCAAAGTACTATTACCAATGCCTCTCTGTTGTACCTCCTTCTATGCTGGGCCCAAAGCCAGCGCTTTACATGCCTGGAATACTGAGAGAGACCCAAAGCACAGTTGGCCAGGTACCTTTAAGGTGAGGAGGGTGCCTGGTCCCAAATGAAAGCATTTTATTGGCCTATATGCAGTCCCACTACTCATCTCCCTGTGGCAAGACATGTGGCCTGACTCTGAGCACCAGGAAAGGACAATAGAATGAGTAACAGGCAGACTTTGCTACAGACCCAATGTCAAATATGTCGCACTTTTAAAGTTGAGCATTGGCATCTTATTTAAAAACCAATTCTCTATCCTAAATACAGATATTATGCTACATTCTTTCCTAAAATAATACAGGTTTGACTTTTGCTTTTAAATCGTTAATCAGCCTGACATCAATTTTGGTGTTTGGTGGAAAATAAGGAATATATTTCTTCTCTGGTCTTTTGGAATTTCATGATACTATTTTTTGGCAGAGTTTTATTTTTTTCTTTTTTAACCCCCCTGAGTTCTCTCTCTCTTTTTAAATGTTTGAATGTCATTCATTTGTTCTTTTTTTTAAAAAAATTTAATTTTTTTAATAGGTGTAGATGGATAGCATGCCTTTATTTGTTTAGTTTTTTATGTGATGCTGAGGATCGAACCCAGTGCTTCACACATGCTAGGCAAGCGCTCTGCCACTGAGCCACAGCCCCCCTCCTGCCGAGTTCTCTTAATCTAAAGATTTTTGTTCTTCAAACCATCAGATGATTTCTTGAATTTCCGTTTTGTTTCATTTTGCTGGTGTCCTGTGTGCTAGGTGAGTGCTCCACCTCTGAGCTACCCTCAGCCCCGAGTTCTTTATTTTATTATCTTATCCTTTTTGTTTTTCTTTCTGGAACTCCCAACAGATGTTTGAGATCCTGGATGAATCTGTTATACACTTTATCTTTTCTTTCCTCTTATCCATTTTTACAATTTGTTTTGTATTTTAGTAGATAACATATATTGAATGATCATCCTGACTTTAATAATAATGATTACTACTTCATGCCACATTTTCTCAGGCCTACATAGGCAGGGACCATTCAAATAAATTGATGCTTTCCTTTTGGCTAATGGCAACAACAAGATTTCAAGTAGATGTTCTGACAGATGTGAATCCTGCTTCTCTGGAAACTTCATAGCAGATCCTGTTCACGTAACCAGCCTGCGTCATTCCAGAGCACTGATCATGTACTTATAGGTCCTTGGCTGGGTGTCCTCTCTGTGCAGAGGGGAAGGAGTGTGTCTGGGTGACGGCAGCAGGAACTGAGCCAAGGAGGCTGGCAGAGGTGTGACATTGGGGCTCAGTTTCACTGTCACTCAAGTTCCCCGTACTCATTGGACATTTTCTAGTCTCATGTGCCAAGGGCTTTAAGATAACAGACATCTGTAGTGTCAAGAGTCCTCCAATGTAGCCCAGAGCATGGGATGCAGAGAGAAACAGGTTAGGGAAGATAGGCATTTGGATGTCACTGTTGAGGGAAGGGGTCAGGATTGATAGGTGTAAATTCCTTTGCTTTATCTTCCAATTATTCTGTTATACCTTCAAGTTCCCAAAAACTCTTTTTTTTTTCTTTTTTCCCCCCATAGCATTTTTTTTTTAAACTAGGTATTGAACCCAGGGGTTCAATGCTTAACCATTGAGCCACATCCCTAGCCCTTTTTTAAAAATATTCTATTTAGAGATAGGGTCTTGCAGAGTTGCCTAGGGCTTCGTTGGCTGACTTTGAACTTGTGATCCTCCTGCTCAATCTCCTAAACTACTGGGATTACAGGTGTGAACTGCTATGCCTGGCCTCCCCATAGCATTTTTTTTTTTTTTTTTTTTGGCTCCAGGGATTAACCCAGGGACACTTAACCACTGAGCCACATCCCCAGCCCTTTTTATGTTTTATTTAGAGACAGGGTCTTGCTAAGTTTCTCAGGGCCTCACTAAGTTGCTGAGGTTGACTTTGAACTTGCAATCCTTCTGCCTCAGCTTCCTGAACCGCTGGGATTACAGATGTGAACCGCCACACCTGGCCTCCCCATAGCATCTTGATCTTGCTTTATAGATGCAATATCTTTCTTAATCATTTAGGGCTTCAAATTCTCTTCAGTTTCCTTTCTTGTTTCTGAAGAGATGCCATTGTGTTTTTTGGTATTTGTGTTTGCAAGGGTCTGGTCGCCCCAACTCTTCATTCATAATTAAGCACGTGCTGTTGGAGAGTAGCCAGGGCTGCTTCATACAAGGGAGGGGCGGAGTCCCAATGGTGGTTATGGTGGGATGGCTAGCAGGGAGTTGGCCTGATGCTGGAAAACTTCCAAATGCTCTTTTTTTTTTTTCTCTTTTCTTTTTCCTGGAGCTATTCAGTTTCTCCATAAGAAACTTCATCATTCCTATTTGGGGAAAAAGGACCTGGCTACCAGGAAATTTTTGTTCAGGGACCTCTGGGTACGTAACACTCACTGATTAAGTATTTCCAATCCCACACTCTGCTGTAGCCATAATAAGAAGGGCAAGCACATGCATTGCTCAATCTAAGTCACTCATCTAACCGCTTGAGAATGTTTACTTGGTTTAGTCCTCCTAACAACGCTGTGATGTAGATACTATTATTATCCCAGTTTTGCAGGAGAGGAAACTGAGGCACGGGGAGATTAACGTCACCCAGCTACTAAGTTGTGAAATCAGGATTTGAATTCAGTCCCTTTGACCTTGTTTAATGCTGCCTCCTTAACAGAAGAATGACATTGGCTGGTATTTGGGACAATGTTATTTCTGAGGGGTCCCCCAAATGGAAGGAAGAAATTTTGTCCATTTTACTTATTATACACCCCAATTCTAGCACAGTTCAGTGTAATACATTTTTGTGGAACGAATGAATTTCTGGTGCCTTTCTTATAGAAAAGGCACTCATTCCTTATGGAAGCGGGCTACGTATCCAGGGCTCAGAACTTCTCTTTTTCTCTTGGTTGTTAAAACTTGTCTTTCCCTTTGGGAAGGAGAAAGAGACTCAATCTGAAGAAGGAGGAGAAGCGATAATGGGCACATTTCTTTTGGAAATTTCATCTCCTTTGGTAACTGGCCACATCATTCTTTGTTGGAACACATTAGCATTGTTTGGGAGTGAGCTTATTCAATTTTTCTCAATATTGTGCACAATGAATGGACATTCCTGGTATTATCTATTATCTGAATTTCAGAGACAGCCTCCGGTCCGCATCCCCCATTCAAGACAATATCTCAACCATTCTTTGCCTTACAGAATGGCTCTGACTTGACAATGACTATGTTAAGTGTGAATTTCCTGAAATGAGATGACCTGAAGACCATGGCCATGCACATACTTCACATGTTTGAGTGGAAAAAAATCCAAGTCTAATTCCAAAGACTGATAACTATTTGGACAATGTACTTGTGTCTTCCACTGAAATGTTTTTGTAAAAATGGGTCCATGCACAATCAGGATCCACAGAGATATTGTCAGTGTCACTAATATTTCTTATAGATTATGGAGCATTGGATTTCTTGTTTGGAATTTCCAACTTCTAAAAGGTTGTGGTTAAGAAAAGCACTTAATTTTTTTTTCTTGCTTTAGAAGGATTGCTCTGATGATAGTTTTCCCTTTCTTATTTAAGAAAGCAATTCACTGGTAGTTAAGTATAATGAAGGGAAAAATGAACAATTTCTTTAAAAAATCAGCTGCAGCCAGGCCTGGTCGTGCATGCCTGTAATCCCAGCAGCTAGAGGCCGAGGCAGGAGGATTATGAATTCAAAGTCAGCCTCAGCAACATATCAAGGCCCTAAACAACTCAGTGGAACCCTGTTTCTAAATAAAAAAAAAATATTAAAAAAGGGGGTGGGGATGTGGCTCAGTGGCTAAGTACCTCTGAGTTCAATTCCCGGTACCAAATATATATATATATATATATATCAACCTCTGCCAAGAATTGCTTAGTTAGGGCATGGGGTGGGGTACAGACCACTTGCCTAGCATTTGCCATGAGGTCCTGGGTTTGATCCACAGCACAGCAGATGCAGCATTAGCCTTAGCAGTAGCAGCAATAACAATAAGGAAAATGAAAAAGAAAAAAGAATTGATTATAAATTACAGAAAGCTATTCCATCTATGTTGAGAAAAACAGGCAATTTTGTGGAAGATTATGTAAACCTAGTACAGAGAACAAAAGATGATTGAAACCAGGAACTCAAAGTCAAGGCCTGAGAACTCTCTCCCTCCCTCCCTCCCACATTTATCCATCACCTCCCATGAGGTGAAACAGCCCTGGAGATACAGTGGAAAACCAGTCAGGGGACCGCCCTCCTGTCAGGAGCTTAGACCCTCATAGAAGGAGATAAGCCATAAGAAAGTTAAAGCCAAACAAATAAAATCAAGATTCTTGTAAGTAGAGTGACCATGAATTTGTCACCCACTTTTGACAGTGAACATGATACTATTAATAGTCATGCTTGACAATAAGTGTAAAACTGTTCAGGCGCCTGGAAATGCTACTGGTAAAGGACTAGGGGAGAATTGGAATACGGTAATGTGGTAAGGGCTGGTAGCTACTTGAGACCCGTGGCAAGAGGTGTCCTCATGTAAGCTGAGACCTGAATGACAAGAAGGAGCCAAGCCCAGGAGGAGAACAAGGATGAGCCTTCTAGGCAGAGAGGGTAAAGTACAGCAGGGACTCCCGAGTGCTGGGAGCATTTGAGGAACAAAAGAATGCCATTGTGGTCAGTGTGCAGTGGATAGGGACAGACTGATTGGGATTGGGACCGGAGATGTAGGTAGGGGCCACCTGAGGATCTTAATGAATTTAGCTTTGGAAGCCACTGGAAGTTTTTAGGAAAGAGGTGACTTGAACTGCTTTTCCTTTTTAAAAAGACCACTCTGTGACTGGGGGTGTATCTCAGTGGTAGTGTGCTTACCTAGCACGTGTGAAGCCCCAAGTTGATTGCAAGCATCAAAAAAAATTACATGTTTGTGTTTTTTTTTTTTTTTAATGTGATTTTTATTGATTTTTCCTTTGACACGGTTCTTTCTTCTTTTAGATCTTACCTTTAAGAGATGCAACTTTGGGCTGGAATGTGGCTCAAGCAGTAGCGTGCTCGCTTGGCATGCGTGGGGCGATGGGTTCGATCCTCAGCACCACCTAAAAATAAAATAAAGATGTTGGGTCCACCGAAAATTAAAAAATAAATATTAAAAAATTCTCTCTCTCTCTCTCAAAAAAAAAAAAAAAAAAGAGATGCAACTTTAAGTAAAACCAAATCATTTATAGACCAAATGATGTATTTGAGATCTACCTTAAATCTCAAATATATGAGATAGAAATGAAATAGGATTGACTATAACAGGATACTTATCAGTGGTGGGTAAATGAGGGTTATATTATATATATAGAATATATGTAAGGTATATATACATCTTGATTGAACATAGGAATATTCCATCTCTGAGCTACATCCCCAGCCAGCAATTTTTTTAAAATTTCATTTGCTAAGTTTCTGAGACTGGCCTTGAACCTGCCATCCTCCTGCCTCAGCCTCCAAATTAGCAGCGACTTCAGGCATATGTTACCATGGCTAAGTGACAATTTTTAAATAATATAATGTAAAAACAAAGAAACAAGTGAAGATGGCTTGAGGCTCTGGTTGAGCTCGGTTGCAGGGACAGCTCTGGTTGCAGGTGTGTGAAGATTGTATTATGGAAGGTAAAGTGCACAAGGCCAATAGGTTAAGAAGTCCACCTGGGATATGGTGATGGAAGGGATGACATGGGTGTAGTGTGGACAGAGAGAAGGGCATGGATTTGGGATAGATTTTGTAGCTGGAACCAATAGCACATATTGATAAATGAGTGGGGTGAGGAAATGAGAGGAACCAATGGTAATTCTTCATTTAAAAAATGAACAACTGTCGATTAAGATATTATTGACCAAGATAGAGAAGCTCTAGGAGGAGCTTGTTGATTGTGGGAGAAGTGTTCAATTTCAGCCATGTTGAGCTTAACATGCCTAGTAGCCATTCATATGGAAATGTCAAGTGGGCAAGAGAAGACAGGGATTTCGTGTTGACCTCTCTTAGGAGTTACTCATCTGGCTCAGGAGCCCTGCTGTTTTGTTCTGTTTCTGTGCTTGCTCTGTGTGAGCCTCACATGTGTCCATCAATTTCAACCTTGAGGATTCCTTGTTGTTGAGAGATACCTGCTCAGTGCCTATACAGGAGCACTATGGGAAGTGAGGAGGAGCAGTTAACAGCTTGTGGAGTAACTTCTTTGCTCTTCTTCTCCTTGGACACCCAGTCCTGAGATTCTGTCATTCATGTGGCTCTTAAGGAGGGTCCTAGGAAATGGAGCAGTCATATTTGATCCCAAGAAGAAGCCAGTTTAGTAACACACCATTGCATTTACTTGCCCTCCTTTCCTGCCTCACTCTCTGTATTAGTCCATTTTGTGTTGCTACACCAAAATACTTGAAGCAGATAGTTTATAAAGAAAAGAGGTTTATTGTCAGGTGTCATGGTGCACACTTGTAAACCCAGCTACTCAGGTGGCCAAGATAGGAGGATTACAAGTTCAAGGCCAGCCTGGGCAAGTTAGTGAAACCCTGTCTCAAAATAAAGGCCAGGATATAGTTCAGCGATAGAGCACTTTCCTGGCATGCACAGAACCCTGGGTTCATCCCTAGCACTGCAAACACAAGCAGCAGTAAAACAACAAACAAACAAACAAACAAACAAAAAACCCAAATGAACAACAAAAAAAGAGGTTTATTGAGCTCACAGTAATGGAGGTCCAAGAGCATGGCTCTGGAGTCCTACTGAGGGGCTTGGCTATGTCACAGAATGGTGAAGAAACAAGAAGGGAGCTGACTTCATGCAGAAGGGACCAAGAAGAAGAAGGGTGATCTCATTTCATACTAACCTGATCTTTTGAGGACTAATTTCTTTTGTAAATCCAGCATTAATCCCTTTGAAGAGGGGTGCCCCATGACCTAACCAACTTCCATTAAGCCCCGCCTCTTAAAGGTCCCACTACCTCTCAACATTGTCATGCAGGGGACTAAGCTTCCCGCACACGAAACTTTGCCACAGCACTCCCCTTCCCCTCAGTATTTGGAGAAGAAGAGAAGAAAATAGACAGTAAAGGTGACAGAGGAGAAGGCAGAGTGGAAGGCAGACAGGAAGGGAGTACCATGAAGGAGTAATGCTCGTCTTTGTGGAATGCTGGACTGCCCACGTGAAGAGACCAGGGGAGTGACCTTGAGGTGTGGCAAACACAGGCTATTCATAGGCTTTCTGCTGGGTGATGAGGAAGTTTGGCTAAAGTGGACTGAGGAGAGAACATAGATTGGGAGAAAAAGCTGAAGCAATAAATAGAGACTAAGCTTTGCTCTGAGAGGACCAGAATGTGAAGTGGAGGCTGGAAGAGAATGTATGGAAAAGGGTTGGTTTTGACTTTCCACAGATGGGGCAAATGGTACTGTGTGATCATGGTGGGGTGGCACCCCCTTTCTCCACCTAAAAGTCTTAACTGGGCTTCTTTAGGAATCTTCACCATGGCTGAGCGTAGGACTGTCAGCAAAAGAGTCTCTACAAAAGAGTTCAGTGTAGATAAACTTCCTATTTTCATGTTGCCCTGTTTTACTTGGCCGCTGGCTGGGAAGAAATCAGCACTCCAGGTGCTGGACACCCCTTACTAGTTTCTCACAAACAGGTATTCAGTATAGTAGTTTGTAGAAATGTGTAAACTAGGCCTCTGGCCTTGAGCTGGGCTTCACAGAGATGTCTACATTTCTAAGATAAGGAAGTTACCAACTGGGCTCCATGGTAATAGCTGGCAGGGGGAGAATAGAAAGGGGAGAAGAAGCTCTCCCCTTCTCAGGTGTTGTCCTTGGAGGGTTAACTTGCCCAGAACAGTGAAAGAAAAAGCTGCTTTTATGTGAACTTCTGCAGACTGTGAACTTCTGAGCTCCTCCTTTTACATGCTGGGTATAAAATTCTGAAACTATCTGAACTGGGGGGTTCAGGGGATTGATTGATTACAGTAAAAGCTGTGCCCTCTGGACCTGGCTGCAGCCAAATAGAACTGTTTCCTGCTGTCTTTGGTGCCTTGCCTCGTGTGTCCCTACAACAATGGGACTATTTTAGGAGGGAGCACAACTGTGAGTGAAGTCCATGAGAAGGAGGTGGGGGTAGAATTATGGACAATAATGAAGGGTCAGGTGGGCACGGGAGGCTGGGATGTGAGGAGAGAAGAATGTGTACCTAGGAACCTGGAGGCAAATGTTCCCCAGGAGATGCTGTAGGCCACTGGGTTGTGCTGAGGCTGGTGGCTCTGAGGAGACTCTCGTCTCACTTCTCAGTGAAACTGCTTTGTTCTGCTCCCCATCCTCATCTCCCCCAAGACTGACTTTTTCTCCTGGATTTTCAGTTGGTCTAAATTCGAGAACCTTAAGACAAAGAATAGGAGTCCCCAAATTCCAATCTCCTGGAGAGGCTCTGGGAAAGATGTCCTACCTAGCATGTAACCCTGGTCCCATCCGCTCTGGCAGGGAGGTGCGGTCATGGGTGAGCCATAGTTGTGAAAGAATGAGGCACGGGTGAGGCAGGTTCCCCAAGAAGGAGTCCAACCTTGCTCACCTTCTGGACTTTCTGCTCAGTGGAAAGGCTGGGAGAACAGGTTGAATGCGTTTAGCTGAACTGATATTGTTTCTGTTTCTGGGGAGACCCTTACTGCAGGCATAGTGATCACAGACCAGGTACTGATTTGTAGTCTAGGACGTTTCCTCTCTATGGCTGCTGGGAAACATCTTCTTTTATTAACTCCATCACTGTGAAGAGCTTGTGTAGGAGGAATAGCAAATAGAGACAATGTGCGTTTTCTTCCTCTGAGTGGTGTCTTGGCTCTGGGTTCTTCCTGGAGATAGAAGGCCAACAGCTTGATTGTGGGGAGGAGTTTGGTGCATGACTTGTTCACAGGAATCAATGAGTCCATGGTCCATGAGGGAAATATTCCGGGTAGTCTCTTTTGGGGTCGTGCTTAGGCAGCATGGGCAAAGGAGTTCAGAGCTCAGTGAGTCAATGTCTTGACCTTTAGTCCCAGTGGCAAGAATCTGGGCCACTGTCTCGTCAAGGGTCGCCATGTTATTCCAGCCAGGGTTCAGAGCCTCTTAGTCAGGAGCTCAGGCTTGAAGCCAGATCTGATTCAGACCATCACGGGGACATTTCCTAGCTGAGTGACCACGTAAGTTTACAGTGCACATCTTCCTTATTGTTCTTAGGAAAAGTAAATGATTTTTGGTGTAAACCAGGTGAAGGTGCCCGCACAAGGCAAATGTGACAGAAATAATACTAGTTCTGAATGCTAGACGACCTATTGGCATAGAGTGTGGCTTTCCTGTGTCCCACACAAGGTATGGTCTAAAGGCAGAAGAGAATCACGTGGGGTATGAGATGAGACTTAGGTAGGGAGGAGCACCACAGGGAGCATGATATTTTGGAAATTCAGTTATTGAGGGAGATTTTGATCCAAATCCCAAGTTTTATAGCTACTTGGGTCCTTGGGGAAGTTGCATTGCAAACCCTCAATTTCCCACCTATGAAATGGGCACAATCATCTTTTCTTCATTAGGTTATCACAATAACTAGATCAATAAAACACTAGGCACAAAGCCTGGTACATAGTATGCATTCATTCGAGACTGGCTTCAAGGTTAATATTAGGAGACAGGACTCATTGCTCAAATAATGGAGGCAGTGTAGCTGAGCAGGGAAGAGTGGCCTCCTGCATTCCTGAGATGGAACCAAGTTAGTAATTATCCACTTTGCAAGGGCAGAGGCTAACCCTGCCCAAATTTCAGTGCTGATGATTCAACAAAGGTTGTTAGATTTGACACAAGGGCCCTTTCAAGCATACATAAGTTATTAATAATCTTGGATGCTAAGCTTGGAAACCCCATATTTTTCATTTTGCTTTGGACATTCCATCCTTTTGGTCAAAAAACAGTATATATATGAAGTTCTCATCTTTAGAAAATGACTTAAAAAAAACTTTTGAATCTAATCATGCAGACTTGGTAAAATCCTTGTTCTCCAGTTTGTTCAAAATTCATGGGAACAGCAAGCATCTCAATGTAACATCCTTGCCAAAATTGCTTAGACGGGTTTAAGTGGAATTGAATCACAAGGAAGCAATCAGATAAACCGAGAACATGGCCTATTCCACAACAGAACTGCTCCGGACTTTTCAAAAAAGTTGAAAAACAAAGCAAAACAAAGAAACAAACAAATAGAGGTAGATAGACACAGACTAAAAGACACTAAATATACCTGATAACTAAACCCAAGGCATGAACTTTGAATGAATATAAATAGCTTCCCCCACCCCCAAAGAATAAAACTGCAGTCATTTAATACACTTGGTACAACTGGGGACGTAGGAAAACATCCTTGGGTATTGTTCTGTTTTGTTTTCAGTACTGGGGATGGAACACAGGTCCTCATGCATTAGCCAGCCATCTCCCATGGAGTTATACTCCCAGCCCTTTTTCTTTCTTATTTTGAGACAAGAGTCTTGCTAAGTTGCCCACTCTGGCTTAGAACTTGTGATCCTCCTGCCTTAGCTTCCCTAGTAGCTGGGATTACAGAAGTACACCACTGTGTCTGTTTGACTTCCTTGTTTTTTAGGAGATTCAAGTATAATGTTAGGATTGCAATGTCATGATTTCTGTAATTTATTTCAAATGGTTCAATAAGAAATATGTAAAAGTGCAAATCTATGTCTGTACATATATAAATACAGATGTGTAAAGAGAAAGCCATTATTCTTTGGAATGTGGAAAGTATTAACTACAGGTTAATCTATATGAAAGGTTTATGAGTGTTTATTGAGAACTATTCTTTCAATTGTTCTATAGGTCTGAAAAATTTCAAATTAAAAAGTTGAAGAAGAAATTTCATAAAAGAAAACCAGCCAGCTCATGGGCATGTGTAGACTCTGCTGTGCTGTTAATCTCTAGAGGTTTAGGACTCCCTCCAGACATAAAAGGTGGTGAGTTACTCAAGCTCAGGGGCAATTCTCACATTAAGAAATGCTGAGGGTTAGGATATAGCTCAATTGGTAGAATGCTTGCATGCACAAGGCCCTGGGTTCAACCCAGCACCACCCTCCCCCCCAAAAAAGGAAAGAAATGCTGAGTTCTTGCTGGGTACAATACACACTTGTAATCCCAGCGGCTTTGGAGACTGAAGCAGGAGAGTCATAAGTTCAAAGCCAGCCACAGCAAAAGCGAGGCACTAAGCAACTCAGTGAGGCCCTGTCTCTAAATAAAACATAAAATAGGGCTCGGGATGAGGCTCAGTGGTGGAGTGCAGTGCCCCTGAGTTCAATCCCCAGTACCCGCCACCACCCCTATCCCCCCCCCCTGCAAAAAGAAAGAAATTCTGAGTTCTTTAGAGTCCTAAAGAAAGTGTGAATTAAGAGGTATGGACACAAGGCTTGCTAACATCATCATTGTCAACAACAATACCACCACAACAGCTTAACAGTAGTAAAACATTTGCATGTGCATTTGAGAGAGCAATCATTAAAAAAAGAGAAAAACCCAAAACAACAACAACAATAAACAACCCTCAACAAGTAAAAATCCCTTTTGTTTTCAACAGGCTTCTGTCCTGTTAAGCATCTGTGTAAGGTTAGGAATCTCAGCTGTTTATGTAAAGGGGAATCTGGATCCTGGGTAAAAAGAGTTCTGAAATTTTCACCTGAAATTTCTGGAGAGAAAAATGCCGCATATTTTTAAACTCCGTGTTAGATTAATTGTGCATCTCAGAGAAGGGATTTCTTTTCAAGAATGGGTTTCAGGACAGATGGTCCCGCATGGTCCTACTTGGAGCTCAGTTACCACGTTGAAGCAGTTTGAGATCTTAATGACTTGACTCCTTCGTCTCTACTGGTGTCAAATTTAAAACCGGCCACACAAAATGTTGGGGGTAAAAAGTAGTCCAGTAAACAAACTTATTAATAGAAGTGAAATCCCACAGGGAACATAGACACACATCAGTCAGTGGGGGTATTAAATTCCTGTGATAAGTTAACATGGATTAAGCAAAACTTTTTATAGTGCAAGTCCTTAGTATCAAATTTTGAAGCACAGCAACATCTAATAATATAATTATTTTTATTAACCATTTCTAATGGGTTGTAAATAATTCTGAAGGGATATGTTAAAGGAAAACATGGACTCACTCAGTGTATTGGGTGCATATTCTGTTTCTAATTGGGGAAAAAAACCACATGTGCCTTCCTGGAATCCACTCTACCTGCCAGGTAGACTTAAATTATTATAAGATGAATTACAATAACAGTTAGTGCTACACAAGAGTCGTTTGCAGATTAGACACCTGGAATAGCTTAGATGTTGTGGACATGAATAATATTACAGAAGCTGGGCATGGTGTCACATGCCTTTAATCCCAGAGACTCAGGAGGCTGAGGCATGTGGGGCTGTAAGTTCAAGACCAGCCTGGGCAACTTTGTGAGACCCTGTCTCAAATAAAATAAAATAAAAAGGGCTGGGATTGTAGCTTAGTGTTGGAGTACTTATCTAGCATGTGTGAAACTCTGGGTTCAATGCCCAGTATTGCACAAAATTAAAAACAAAACATAACAAAAATCCAGAAAATTATCAGATTTAGAACTGTTTTTGAATTTATTTAAAGTTTTCCCTCAATTTCTTCCTTGTAGAAAGGCTATGTGAAGGCTTGAAATAAATTTCTTAAGATTCGCATCTTAAAATTTCCAGGGTTGGAACTTTTCTGTTTTCTCAGGTTCCCACCTATGTCAGGATAGGTCAAGGGTTTCAGGTACCAGCACTAGAGTTAGATTCTTCAGTTAAAGTCCAGGCTCTGCCACTTGGTAGCTGTATGGTTAAGCAAAGCAAGTGACTGACATTTTTCCTAAACCCAGTTTCCACAGCTGTGAGTGAGGATAGTAATAGTATAACCCTTCTTTATTTAAAAAATACACACACACATACACACACAAACACACACGTGTGTGTTTTTTTGTGTGTGTATGTATATGTATGTGTGTGTGAGTGTGTGGGTATAATTTTTTTCTAAATGAAAATATGCAGATGAAGCACTTGGTGCAAAGCAAGTTCTCCCTAGATTTTAACTGCTTTATGGTAACTGTAATTATTATTACCATTAGGTTATCTGATCATTCCTAGCCTCTCCTACTCTGGGCAGGCTCATAGTGTTTTTATTCTCATTCCTCAATCAGGCAGATCCCTAATTTCACACTTAAAGCCTTTATCATCTAGCTTTGCACCTACAGTAATCAAAAGGATATTCTCATAAAGGCTAAAAAAAAAAAAAAAAAAAAAAAAATTCTACCTGTAGTATGAAAACTCAAATTTGGTACAGCAAAGGTGGTTTAAGTGTATTGGAGATTAACACATGGAAGTGCAAGTTGTTTAAAAAGGCAAATGTGTGAAATTGAGGGCTTCCTTTTTCCTGAATGAACATCTACATAGTAGATTTGATATGCATGTCTAGAATCTGGAATTCTAGAGTAGGAGAAGCATTTGGCTATAGGAACAGATAATGATCCCAGTAAAATCTCGAAAAGCCTCTTGACTCCCATTTACGTTCTGAATCCAACGAGGAGCCCACGAAAGAAGAAAAGATGCTCTTCAGAAAGCCCAGGGATGGGAGCCGAATTCATCTGTCTCTGCACTGTCTCCAGAGCACCCTGCATCCAGGCTGTGGGGGCGGGGTCCCGGAACCTCCTTGGGTTCTGTGTCAGGGTCCCCTTCGTTGCCTTCCAGCTGTGTGTCGATGGCACCCTTCCTCCCCCAGGTAACGCCACGCTCCCGAGGCCCCTGTGATCTGCAAAGCCTGGTGCTCCCTCGTCCCTTGCGTGAGCCCTGGCAGCCAGCTTCCCTTGCCCCAGTTTCACAGACAGGACACCTGAGTCATTTTTCTATTGTTAACAGACCAAAGTTACCCCGTGAGTCATTCTGAAGTCTTAGAACCGACTCCTAATTCTTGTTCCTGGCGTCACTCACAGAGCTGAATGCCATCAAAGGTTCAAGAGGAAGCTGGCCACTGAGGGGCTCAGAGAGGACCAACTTCGCACATGACCGACTCAAAAACAAGGATTAACTCTCTTGACACCTGCAGCCTGAAATAGAAAGTGGGGAAATGTATATGTGTAACATCATCATTATCATCAGACCAGAATTCTCAACCTCTCTCAAAATACTATGTAAATTCCCTGGTTCATGGCTTCTTCAGTACCAAGATTTTAAATAAACAAAAATCTCTTCTTTGCAGTGGAGACAATCCATTTTCTTCATCTTGTAACAGAGTCATTTATGTGAATTTGTACTTGAAAGGAAGCTAAATTTATTTTCTTCTTTTCACAAAAGAATCTCTAAAGTATCTGGCAGAGAGAGAGAGAGAGAGAGAGAGAGAGAGAGAGAGAGAGAGAGAAACCGAGCTCCCTCATGTAATAAAATTAGAAACCAAGCCATTCCAAACACAAGCTGTTCAGATTTAGTAAGATGATGCTTTTTATGTAGCATTTTCTGCATAGCTTTGAATTTCCTGACATTTTTCCTTTCCTTGTCTTTCTTTGCATCGCATGCCACTCTCCTCACTGACACTCCCAGCTGAGGAGGTGAGAGCCACAAGGTGGACCTACAGTAGTAATCCTGGATGGGGTCCTTCTGAAAGCAAGTTGCAGGTTTTGTACATTAAACTCTGTGATTTTTATCCTTCATTTCCGAGCTACAGGAGAAGAGGAAGTTTTGCAAAAACAGAAGTAGGAGTTCTTACAGAGATTCCAGGAACCCCCAAATCTGTCTTAAAATTATCACTGGCACCATCCCTCGATCCCTACCCGAGACCTTCTGAGTTGGAACTCCATCCCCAAAGATGGACCCTGGGAATCTGCATTTTAACAAGCTTCCCATGAGGTGCTTCTTAGTTCTATCCACTATGAACCGGAGCATCTGTGCTCTGGGTAGCCGAGGATGATCTCCAGGAGTCTCTCAATGTGTGTATAAAGTGTGACTCTGAGTACATGTGCATTTTTCTTTTTATGGCTACTGGCACAGACATACTGGGGACCAAGTTGACAACAGCTAACAAAACTTAAAATATATTCTCCCTATAAGCTAGCAAGTCTACTTTTAAATAAATACCAAATCTTGAACATATGAACATGATATGCTTAAGGACATTCTTTGGGGCATTGCTTATAATTGCAAACAAATTGGAAATAACCTAAGTGTCCACCAACAGGAGAATAAAGAAAATGTAGTATAACCAATGATAAATCACTGCCAAGTAATTACAAGGAATAACCTAATTCTACATGTCAATAATAGTGAAAATAATAACAGATAATACTTATATATTGTATACTTGTGCTGCTGTAAGGGCTTTGTATACATTGACAATAAAGTTGGATCTCAAAGTGCAATTTGGAGAGTTGGGATTTAGCTCAGAGGTAGAGCATTTGCCTAGCGTGTGAAGCCGGGGGTTCGAATCCCCACACTGCAAAACAAAACCATCAAAAATAATACTTATATGTGGTTTGTTGATACCTATAAGTGATAAAATCTTCGAACATAGTTTGCCAATAATTACAAAATTATCTGTAAGGGTGATCTAGGACGGCTCGAGGGAGGTTTTGTAAGACTGGGGCATTGTAGTCTACTTTAGCTTTATCAGATATGTGCTATTTGCAACATCTATAATGAACAAATGCTTACAGAGTACTCACAAATCCAGTCAGCCAAGCAAGACAGTGTGAAATCCACGAGTGCTTAGGGTCTAGGAAGGGAAAGAAACTGGGTAGGAGGATCAAGTTAAGGCAGAAAGGCGCGTGTGGGACTAGCAGGACTTAGACACGGAGGGAGGAACCTCGGAATCTACTGCCTGGGAGCAACTACAGATGCATCCCCTGAGGAAGAATGGTAGCTCCGGGGACCACAAATGAAGAAGCAAAGAGAGACACCCACATACACAGTGCAGCCAAGGTCCACCGCGGAGACCACTGAGAGACTCCTGTGACTTGGAGATGCCAGTCAGCCCTCTCCTAAGAGGAATTGGGAGGACATTGACCTAGGAGGATGTCTAGAAGTCTCATTTGGTTAAAGAACAATGACAAGCTGTGTAATTAGACATTATAGAGGAAACCAGTAGCTGAACTGCTCTTAAGTCTGATCAGCAAAGAAATTACGTTGTGAATTGCAAGTCAGCACGGTTTGAGGAGAAGGCCAGAAGTCGTCTTCTCAGAATTCATGATATCCCGGGAATAAAGGAGGCTGTGTGGTTTGACTAAAATTTTCCCAAAGGAAAACTCAAACTATGCAAAAAAAAAAAAAAAAAAAAAAAATCCTGTGTTGGGGATGGAACCCAGGAACCCAGGGCCTTGCTCCAGATACTCAGCAAATGCTCTACCGCTGAGCTACATCCCCAGGCCCCAAATATCCATGTTTGATTTAACTAAAGCAAATCTCTCTCCTTCCTACCTCCTGCCCCTCCCCCAGGGGAAAAAAACAGGAGTGGGAAAAAAATAGTTATGGCTATTCTAAGAATTCTCCTTACAACCAGATTTCAAATTTAGAGTTCTCATCTCCTACATATCTGTCCTCTTTGCCTGTAGGATTAAGTGTGACCTACAAGGATCTCCACTCTTGGTCACAATTTCCTTCTGCTCCTCACCCCACGAACCCCTACCCTTCATTTCTGTGATGTAAACTATTCCACATACTGCATTTTTTTTTTTTTTTTTTTTTTGGCCTGAAGTGACTTCTTTCTGACCCTGTTTTGCCTGGAAAAGCCCTAGCCTCCTTCAAGAGTTTCTCTGCCAGTTCTACCCTGAAAAAGCAGCAGTGCAGTAGCTTATGTTACCCCCACACGAATCCCCATGAAGGGCTTCCATGTCCTTGAGCCAAAGACCACTGGGAACTTACCTATACTCAACCATTACTCGTTGATCAAGGAGGAACAGGCGCCGTAAGACACTGTCACAGTAACAACATTAGAAAGAACCTATAATAAGACTTGGGCTTTGTGGGGGTGATTTGGGGAGGACCCAAGAAATCAAAGGTTTGCCCTAGACTGGGTACCATCAGAAAGCCAGGCAACTCTGATTGAGGATTTTAGAGGTGACACAGGGAAGTTGTTTTTGTTTGTGCATAAGTAAAGTTATAAATTATGCACTGTCCTGATTTTGTTTCATTATATCATACTTCAGAGTAAGCATGTCTGAGGTTGGCATTCTGTAATATTGTTTGTACTTGATCAAGAAACAAAATGCGATCGTCAGACCATCTATAATAATATTGAGGTCCAGCTGTGATTGTTTCTAGATGTCAAGCGTTGCTCTTGTCTTTCTCGGCAAGTAGTCATTCGACTGTGACGTTATTCACCTCTCCTATATGACTTCGCACGTTGCTTAATACAGCAGACGGTGGAGTTACGTCCTCTTATCCATTCCAACCAACCCTCTCACTGTGGAGCAGCTGTGGGATGTGTGGATGGGACTGACTCACCTCCAGGGCCAGGATGGGACCTGATTGGTTTAGAACAACCAGTGACTTGTTCAGGGATGGGTGTTGCAGGTGGATTCAGTGGAAACAGACAGTGAGATTTGCATTCAGGAGGTTTGATAGTGAAGTTCATAGGTTCATGTGAAGGAGAAAGAGAAGCCTATCGGGTAGAGAGAGAAACCAATCTGTCCTGTGATTGCAACAGAGGCCACCTATGATTCTCACTTGGGAGCTCTGGAGCTAGGGTGATCCTTCAGAGATGTCTGAATTGAGGTAGGGTCCGGCTCTTGCACTAATCCATAACCAGCCATCAGAAGCAGTTTCCTCTCATCAGAAGCAGTTTCCCATGGGCAGAACCCACGGGTCTGGCCGCTCCATTTGATCAGAGCAATGCCTGGAAGAACCTGGCTGGGAGCCATCAGCAACTAGCACTCCCAGAACAGATGAGAGAGTCTCGGTTCTGAAGACCTTCACTATTGATCCACACAGGTACCACAATGGATAAATATGAATAGGCTGCTTTCTCATCTTGTTGATAATTGTACTGTCTAGAGGACAGGGTTTTGGTGCTAATTCCTTTGTCTTAGTCTATGTGTGCTGCTCTAACAAAATGATTTAGACTGGGTAATTTATAAATAATAGAAATTTATCACTCATGGTTCTGGAGACTAGAAAGTCCAAGGTCAAAGTGCTAGCAGATTTGGTGTCTGGTGAGGGCCTGTTTCTCACACAGTACTTTCTTGCTGGTTCTTCCCATAGTGGAAGGGGTAAGGGGGTGCCCTCCAACCTCTTTTATAAGGGTACTAATCCCATTTATGAGGGTAGACCCCTCACGACTTAATCACTTTCTAAAAAGCTCCACCTCTTAATGCTATCGCATTGGGTATTAGGTTCCAACACATGAACTTGGGGGGTAGATAACAAGATTCAGACCACAGCACTGGCCAACAGGAGCACTTGGTAGGTGCTTTAGGAGACAGTGGCTATGACTTATTCAAACACGTGTCCCAAGGCTAAGCCAATTGGGACCCATATTCCTTGGGTATAGTGATTATTTCCGAGAGCCTGGAATTTATGATTATTATTATTATTGATGGTTGGTGGAATAGACACTTGCTAGACAAACATCAAGAAGGCATACAGTCCCAGTTTCTGGTTGGGAACACAACCAGCTTCCAGAGGATGAAAGAACTGAGAGAGTTGTGGAGAAACTGACGAAACAGCACACCGCTGCTAACCTGCATCAAAGAGGTGATTGTGCACATCTCTTCCCAATTCTGTCTTCAGCGACTTCCTATTGGTAACATGAGACAGATGTAATGAAAGTATTTACATCATGAAAATTAGCAAAATCAGCCAAGGCTTTCTTTTCTCCAGAGATTCGGGGAATTGTTACATACTTTCTAGCATACCACTGATGGCACCCTAATCAAACCATGCCTGAAGACTGATTTTTATCTCTGGGATTTTTCAGTTATACGAGTCAATGAATTATTGTATAAAGCATTTTGACTCCTAATGGCTGTGTATTGTATTTATCTGTCTGTGTATCCGTTTTCTCCAATGAGCTATCAGCTTCCTCAACATCAGGAGACATGTTTATCTTTGAATTTTCAAAGTCAGTACACACAGTCAGAACCCAACTTACATGGAATAAGTGAGGCATGGTGATCCCAAGAGGACTTGAACCGAAGAGGACTGAGCAAACATTGATAAGAGGGAAATGGGTGTTCAAGATGACTGAAAGCCCAGCTGTTGAAACTAGTCCAGTTCTTTGGGCATAGATGAGAAAAAGGAAACGGTACTGCTGAACACATATCTCTTCTCTTACACACACACACACACACACACACACACACACACACCCCTGGGGAGACACAGGAAATGTGAGCTGTGTTGTCACAGCCTTGATCTCCATTCTCTGCTCATCTGCTCATCCTTGGTGATCCTGGACGAGTTCTCTGATATCCCTAAGCCTCAGTTTCCTCATCTGTTAAGTGGGCAAAATAACGCCTTCCTCAGAGTGAGGATGAAGGGAACTTGTCTGGAGAGGAGGTGGCAGTCACCGTGGCCATTGTTCTTGGAGCAGATGTCCCTCTGTTATCGTTGCTCCTGTTGCTGTGAGGGTAACCCCGGTGGCATCCTTTCCTCCGTATTCTTTATTCTGGTTCATGAGTTTGGATAGGAAACAAGTGCGTCTTTATTTGTCCTCACCTCTCACTGGAATCTGCCATTTGCTTCTATGAAGAATGCAGGCAACAAGCCCCGGTGGGATTGGGCACACCTGTGGCTTTGTCACCATAGAAATCACAGGTCTTTTCTTGCCGCCTGGTAGTTCCTGCAGACATTTAAAAACCTTGCTTCTCCTGCCCTCTTTGAAAAGATGCTAGTTACTGGACCTTCAGATGATCTTATTTAATTCATTGATAAAAGAGTCCTGATATGACTTTACCATATTATTTAACTATTTGATAGCTATAACAATGTGCTTGGTTTCCTTTGAGCTTTTTTTTTTTCATTTAAAAACATAACTTCTTTATTTCAAAGGAAAAATAAAAGACCTCCCAACCCTTTCAAAAAAATCCAATTATAATAATCACAACTACAATTTTAAAAATCCTATCAGAAACCATAAGGAAACGCTGAGAGTTTGAGTATTACATTCTTTAAGCGTGCTGTTTGGATATTTTATTTTATTTTTAAGTTGGTATGAATATGTATACCAACTTAAAAGTGTGGTCAAGGGATTTCAAGGGATTCTGCTTAAAATTAAAGATGTAGACGGCTACTTTAAAACACTATAGTAGGACTGTCCAGGGCTCCTGTGGAGCATGAAGCTCTCACTTCCATATTATAGTGAAATTAAAGGGCCAAGTTCAAAAGTGATCAGACTTCTAGGTTTAGAACTTGGCTGAGAAAGCCAGGGAGATCCATTGCTGAGCTTTATGGGGCCCTTATTCTGAGAAGGGGATGACAGTGCAAAAATGTTGAAGACCCCTGCCCTGGGGCCACGTTGGCTGAAGACTCTTCCTAGGGTCCATCACTTCCCATTGTCCCATTCCTCAGGCACCTAGGCTGGCCAGCAGACCCTGAGACCAAGAAGGGGCAAAAGCAGCACACTCCAAGAGGGGGGTCAGCCTTGGCCCTGTCAAAGGGAGGGCTGGGGTCATTTGGACAAGGACTCGGATGGTCAGTGAAGCACAAGAAACACAAAAACTACCCCTATAACTGGTGGAGAGACCTGTGGCTTCTTAGCAGTTTCTCATTCCTATTGTCCCTGTCCCTTGAGGCCTCTGGGGTCAGGTCCAGTAAGTCTCCCCACTCCTCCTCTTCCACCCCCCTCATCTCCCTCTCCCTCTCTCGTCCCCCCCCCCATTTCATTCCAATTCCCTCCCCCCATTTCTCCAGGGAAGGATCAGTAGATAATTCTGAATTGGGTCCTGGGGCTGCCCGTGGCTCTTCTCCATGCCTGGCCTTGTGTTCCTGGCACCGAGAGCTGCTGGCCTGTCTGTCTTCACTCACACACACACACACACACACACACACACACACACACACTCCCCCCACCCCCATGTCTTTCTCTCCCTGACACACACTCTCACCTCAAAGAGATGATATTTATAATGCCTGGGGCCTTTCCAAATGCCAGGATTCATTTTGGGAGCACACTTGTGCCTCTTGGAACAGACTGAATTTTCCACCGACTCAGAGCTTCGAACTTCCTCCTGATGGCAGGGGAGGGAGTCTCTGGGGCATGGGTCATGTGTCTCTGAGCGATCAGCTTTCTGCTCCGAGGGTCCCAATCACCGAGCACTTGTTGAAGGACTCGCAGCCATATTTGGCCCTAGCAGCTTCTGCTGTGTGTTCTCAAGTGTGGCAGGGCGAGGGACAACTGGAGTGGAGAGGGCAGGTGTCAGTGAGAATGGACCCCACAGGGCTGACACCCACAGGCCCTCAGAAGTCGATCTGCTTCCTGGCCTGGAGGAGAAGAGGAAGGTATTAAAACCAGTGAATCCTTAAAAGGACAAATTACAGGTCTCACTCAATGTCTGAGAATTAATCTGAATTTGCTTTCCATTGGGAGTGGCACTGAAGGCTCTGATTAATCACGCTGGAATCGGGGCTGCCTTTGTGCATAGGTAGACTTGGGAAGTTGTTCAATCAGCTTTGTATTAACTGCTCCGTGAAATGTCCTTAATAGAGTTCACACTTTAAATTTTTTTTTTTTTTCCTGCAGTGCTAGAGATCCAATCCAGGGCCTTGGGCATGTTAGGCAAGCACTCAACCGCTGAGCTACACCTTCAGCCCCCTTAATAGAGTTCAAAGACATAGGCATTCCACTGTGGCCTCATAAACTCCTTCCAGTGAGAGCTGATACATTGGATTTGTTTCACACTAAAGTGGGAATATGTAACCTTAGATTGCTTCCTTTCTTGAAAGCAGTTTAAATTAAATAAGAAGTGTGTGTGTGTGTGTGTGTGTGTGTGTGTGTATGTGTGTGTGTGTGTGTGTGTCTGTGTAGAGACTGTACCTTCAGAGGGAGTTGGAAGAGCTGGCTCTGGTTACCTTTCAGGAAGTGATTGCTCCTGTGAATTATGGATTTCTCCCCCATGGGTTTCTAGCCCTCGGTTCGAACTGGACCTTATATGGATTAGCTCTCTTGGCCTATCATAGGAGAGCCTCTTTGGTGTGTAAGGTGGCAGGACTTGGAGGGAGGTCCTACAGGGGACTAGGCCCATTGCTCTGAGGATGATGTTTTACTGTCTTCCATGAATTTCATCAGCTGTTGTTTCAAACTGAAATTGAAATGCCCTTCCCTTCTTCTAACAGAAAACAAATCTTGGGAGAATTCTTTCTGACTGAGCACTTCCAAAGCCACCTTTCTTTAGATGGGATTTATTTGACCATCTGATGCTGATTTCTAGTCTGGGTACCATGGTTCCTGGGTGTGTTACTAAGCCAAAGGGCACGGTATGTCACATTTTCCACATAGAAATGTTATCTGATGTTAGCTGTTCCGTGAGCTCCTAGGTCAAAAGAGAGGTTCCATCAATGGAAAAATATCACTTCTGATTCTGGGTGTGCTGTACACATCAGTGACACTGGCCGCATTCATTAAGTAGCCTTAGGGTACATCTGTCACTTGCCACAGGGTCTGGGCAGGTGAAATGCAGTGACATTCACCTTCTATACGGCTCAGCTTTACAGCTTCCCATTCAAGATGTAGAGAACATGGAAGGCAAGAGTGAGTCTCAGGGCTCATAAATTAGAAATAATTACATCCTTGATCCTTGGTATAGTTAAGAGTTCATGTGATAAGCTATGAAAAGTACCTGGCATGACACTGGCCCCTAGTAGTCACTTGACTATTGTTTGTTTCTTTTTGTCAGTCATTAGGCATAGTTTCTTTTCTTCTTCTTCTTTTTTTGCATTTATACATTTAGGTCTGTAATCCTTTCTTTTTTCTTTTTTTTTTTTTTTGTGGTACTAGGAAATGAACCAAGGGTCTTGCACAACTTAGGCAAGTGCTCCACCACTGAGTTGCACACCCAGCCCTTTTTAATCTTTTCTCAAGAGACAGGGTCTTGCTAAATTGCCCAGGCTGGTCTTGAACTTTTGATCCTCCTGCTTCAGCCTCCTGAGTGGCTGGAATTATGGGTGGGCACCATAGTGCCCTGCTCTGTGATTCATTCTGAGTCCATTTTTCTGAAAGGTATAAGGTTCCTTGTTCAGATCTGTTCTTTTGCATGTGGCTCTCCAGTTGCCCCTGTACTGCTTGTGGAGGACACTCCCTTCTGTTGAGGAGACTGTCTTTTCTGCATGGGATTGCCTTTGCTCCTTCTTCAAAGATAAGTTGAATATTTATATTTATATTTGCGTGGGTCAATTTCTGGTCTCCGTATTCTGTTGCACTCTTCCATTGGCCAGTCGTTTCCCCCTAAACCAGGCTGTCTTGGTCACTGGAAAGCTGTTTAAAACCTTAAAGCCTCTACCCATAGGCAGGACTCCAGAAGAGACAGTGACTAGCCTCGGTCTGAGGGCATGTGCCTCAGCTCTGATCCTCTCTCTGCCGTGTGGACTAGAGTCTGTGACTCCTACTCTGTGAAGAAAGAACACCAGAGCTACCAGGCCAGGGGCAACCAGGCAATGGGAGGTCATGGTCTCTTTCTGTTTAGTGAGAATACTGAATTTGTTAAAAAATGCCTGCTTGGTCAGTCTCTGCTTTTCCTGGCTTGAAGGGTCTCATCAAAACCCTGAGCTATTGGCAATACAAGCTTAATGTATCCTAATAATATTCTTGCTTTTTACTGATCAGTCTGGACATGCCTCATGATGGTCCATTATAACTATAACTGACATGTATCCTCTGCTTTAGCAAGACGTTCTCAAACTGTGGTTCCTTACTAGCAGTATCGGTATCCCCAAGAAAGCTGTAAGAAATGGAATTCTAGAGCCTACCCAGACCTATAAATAGAACCTTTTGTGTATTAGCAAAAGAAAAAAAAAACAGATTAAATTCTCAACTTTGAGAACCACTACCTTTGAGTTTACAGATGGTTTCTCATTGATTTGGCAACAACATTCTTGCTTGCATCCTCTCGGGTGGTGCAAAGACCCCTCTTCATGATAGAGCTGAAAAAATGGAGGCTTAGAGATGCATTGGGAAGGGTCTGGAACCTGGCCCACTCTGAGCACTTGTGACCACTCTTTTCCTCTGTATTTCCGGTTCACCATAGGATGCCACATCTTGGCTGGCACCCTGGGATACTCAAGAGCACTCCCCACAGCCTCGAGAAAGAGAGTGTCCCTGGTCTGGGGTACTCTGCCAAGGCATGGCTGATTGACAGCCTGCCTCAGCTCATTATCTTCTCTGATCTATCTATCTATCTATCTATCTATCTATCTATCTATCTATCTATCCACCTCAATCCATGTTGTTTGCTCTCAAGGAGATACAGAAGTAAGTTGGTATCTGCTGGTGTGGTGGTGGGTTCTGGCTGCCAGACCATAGGTAGTGGCCTTCTGGTCGTTATAATTACTGGTTGTAGCATGCGCTCCTCATTCTGTGGAGTATGGGAGTGAGTGTGTGCATGCGTGCGCGCGCACACACACACACACACAATACCTCTATGCCTTCTTAATCTCAAAGAGCCTTCTGGACATATAAAGTTTACCTTATTTGAAAGTTTAATAAAGGCTGAAGTAATGGATGAAGTCCATTCAGACAGCTTTGTGTTTTAAAATAAGATTGAACTTTCCATCTTCTGGAAAACTTATTTCCAGGGATAAAAACTAAGTGGGCAAAGCAAGGTCTATTCCTCCCCACTGAATAGGAAGTAGTATTACACACATTAAGTGATGTCTTGAAGGGATTTATATTGCTTGAGAAAAGATTCCCTGGGGACCCAGGCTGCTCATGCTAAGACTGAACACGTGGTCAGCATGTGAACTGAGCAAGGCCATGGTAAAACTGGCAGAAAGCGAACCAGCAGGATTTGTGAGCTATTTGTTCCTGTAATAAACATCTCCTTTCTAATAAAATATTCTTTCCTCTCTTGTGACCTTGGACAGTCTATAAAGGACAATGTCCTTCATTTGTAACTATCTAGTCTCTTAAAAAACGTCTTGCCCTCACATATTACTGATGGGAATGTGGAATGGTGCAGCTGCCGTGGAAACCAGTTTGGCGGGTCCTCAGAAAGGCCCTGACACAATGTTATGTGTGTTCATGACCCAGAATATTAAAATTGAAAACATATGTTCACGCAGAAACTCCTGCATGAATTTATAGAAACATTATTCACAGTAGATACAGAGTAGAAACAAGTGTCCATTAGCTGAACAACAGATAGACAAAATGTGGTATCAACACAGAATGAAATATTATTCAGCCACAAAAAGGATAATGTTCTGATACATGCTAGAACTTGTATGAATGCTGAAAAATTGTTCTAAATGAAGAAAGTCAGAATCAAAGGACTGATTTTTGCATGATTCCGTTTATATAGAATGTGTAGAACATGCAAATCCATGAACAGAAAGTAGATTGTGGTGGCTAGGGTATTGTAGGAAAGGGGAGTGGGAAGAGGCTATTAATGGTATGGGTTTTAGAGGACACCAGGAAAAGAATAAGGAGCTGGATGGGCAAGCTCTGCACATTTCCTCACTCAACAGTATGTATATAGCACCTCTCATGGGCTCAGCCATGGCTGCAGTGGCACTAACACAAGAAAGACCGTGTCTCTGTCTTCCAGAAGCTCTAGGTAGCAGATGAGTTAAACCAACAATATAATTTGAAGTGATTCACCTGATGGAGGGATACAGAAGGGATTCTGGATGCACAGAGAATATGTGCAGTGGACGTGGGGAGAAGGCAATGCCTTCCCAGCATCATCCACAGGGACAAAGAGGCTGGTGAGGGTGGGTTTAGGGGCCACTGAGGAAATGGCTGGAGTTGCACTGATATCCTTAAGGAAAGGAGCTGTGGAGGTCTCTGCTCTCCCTTTTGTTAAGATTCTTTTTGGAATGTGCGCTGGGGTAAAATTTTTGAACGGTACTAAAGGGAACACAAGGAATAGAGATCTCTTGGACACTCTTTCTTTTACTTGTCCTCGCCAGGTGGAATTCTCTGCACATGGTTTTCCCTTTTAATAACTCAAATGTGTTCCCTTCAGCTTTGTTTTTGGGGAATTGGGTATTTTTGTTAGGTTTAGATCCTAGGGAGTTGGAATAAAATTTAAAGAATTAAATTTTATAAATTGAGTGTTTTCCATTTGCCCATTTCAGTTCAGTTTTGTTTGCTTCAACCAGCGCTATTATTGTATCTTCGTCTTGTGGCAGGTATTTGATGCCAACTCATTGATTGTAGTGATTTAAATTTTTTTTGTGTGTTGCTCTTTGTTTATTCCATCTTTCATTCAATAAATATTTCCTGAGAAATATTTGTAGAGAGTGCCTGTTCTCGGGAAGCTTTTTTAAAGGTTACAGAAGATAAGAGAGTATGGCGATTAATAGAAGAAGCCGGTAATGACCCGCAAGGGAGACCACTCAAGTATGTTCAAAGAAACAGCAAGAAGGCAAGGATGGCTGGAGCCTGGACAGGGGAGCTGTGAGTGGGCTGCCTTAACAAAGGACCACCCACTGGATTGTTGAAACAACAGAAGTATCTTTTTTTCCCACAGTTACAGACTAGAAGTCTGGGATCAATATATAGTAAGCATTGTTTCATCTGAGGCCTGTCTCCTTGGCTAGCAGAAGGCTGTCTTCTTCCTTTGTCTTCATATGGCCTATCCTCTATTGTGTCTGTGTTCCAATTTCTTCTTCTCACAAAGATAAAAGTTGAACTGGGCGTGGTGGTGTATGACTGTAATCCTGGTGACTCGGGAGGCTGAGGCGGGGGGATCACAAGTTCTAGGCCAGCCTCAGAAACTTAGTGAAATCCTGTCTCAAAATAAAAAAAATAAAAAGGGCTGGGAATGTTGCTCAGAGGTAGAGTGCCCCTGTGTTCCATTCCCAACAAATAAATAAATAAACAAACAAAGACCATAGTCTTATTGCACTGGGGTCCACTCATAAGACCCCTTTTTCCTTAATTTTCTCTTTAAAGACCCAATCTCCAAAGACCATCACCCTCTGAGATTCTGGGGGTTAGAACTCCAGCTTACAGATTTTAGAGGGGCATATGCAGCCCAAAATAGAGTTGGTAAGATCTGAGCATGTGTCCGATTTTGTAGGATTTTGTCAGCTAAAGTAAGGAGGTTTATATAAGTGTGATTAAGCCACTGGAAGGGTTTTAAATGGAATCTTTAGAACTGACTACTTTTGGGGAGCAAGGGGGTCCCTGGAGAGCCTCACAAAGAGGACTAAAGCCCCCTGACTGTAGACCTAGTGCAAACTTCTCTGTCAACCCAGGACCTGGTTGGACTCCCCTCATCCTGCGGATTGTCCCTCGTTTCCAACGGTTTGCACAGAAAGAAACCCACACATCCAGGGTAGCACGCCTCACTACTCCAAACAAGTTCTGAGAGTATAAAGGTCAGTTGTAAACACACATTTTGCAATCCCTTGAATCTATTTATGCCACAAAAATCTTCTAAACAGGGGGAATGGATCAAGTGCAAATAGCCACTGTTGACTTTCTGCGAGTACATTGTTGACTGCGACCTCCTCTGTAAGGAGACATTACTGCAGGCTAGTGGTTTTCTGTATTCATCAGTGGGCTTTGTTTTCCCATCTGGGTCCAAATCTCCAACCGTAAACAAAAGGGGAAATTTTGACTTGAGAAACATCTACTTTACTTTGTTAATAAGCAAAGCTGAAACTGGGAAAACGAATTTTGTTTTGTAAACACAGGAGAGTCCTTCAGGGAGTGTTCAGAGAACAGCACTTGCAAAAGGCTGAAAGGAACATGGTACCCCATGGTGCTAGAGTTTAAAAGTGTCTTGGAGGACTAGAAGCAGCAACTCTGTTTATTGGGCAAATGTGGCAAATATAAAAACCAAATTGGAAAAATAATTTATTATATTATTCATGATGGTTCTAGAAATATTATTCTATAATAAATATTTTGTTGTTCATTTTTTGAAAAAATACATTTTTAACAACAGAGTAGCACTAGCTGTGAACCGCCTGCTTCAGCAGAACTCTTTTGAGTTTCGAGAAAAATCTCTCTTTTCTTCTCCATGTATTTAAAGACAGTAGCAGAGTTAACATCTGAGTCACAAATAGTCCATGAAACAGATGACTCCTCATCCTGTGACTTGATGTTGCTATATCAAATAAAATTCTAAGCGAATCTCTTTTCTGTGTTTTTCAAAAGCTATTTCCCTTCTCTGGGTTGGTCTTCTGGTTCATGTGCCGAGGCAGGCTCTTGGCCTCCAGATGGCACATCATCTATATTTGGGGCTTGCATTCCTGTAGCTGTTGGAACGTGCTACCATTTCCTAATTTTAACACCGATATTCCACAAGGGTAAATCGCCATTGTGTTGCTGCAGAACAAAATCATCATGCTAATATGTCCTTATTTTTCATAGAGATTGAAAAAAACATTATACACACTTTGTTTTTATGGGTCACCTATCGATAAACGGGGAATCATTAACTTGATCATATTTACCAGCTTTCAGACTGGTCAGTTTTGATCCTGACTTTTATTGATGCCCCTTTCTGGGATGGGTTGGGCACTCTTTAGTACTTTCTTCTTGGTTTGTGGAAGTTCAGCAAGCCAGTTAACCTTGTAGGAGGAGGAGGCATGAAAAGTGGAGCCAGTTCCCCTTAGGCTAAATGCTTCATTTTGCCAGAATAATTTTTCCCCTAGGGTAAGATATTACTGTGTCATTCCAAATGCACTGGTTCTCTTAGGCCAAAGTGCTGCAGTGAGTTCATTGCTGAACTTTTCTAAGAAAACTGAGCATTAAATAAAGTTTAGGGGTAGTAGATTCAAGAAAGAAGCACTCTGCTTTGTTGTCAAACTGTAGTAGGAGACTTTATACTGGGTATAAAAGTAACTGCTCCCCCTTGCTTACGTTAGACAATATAAAGCAGTTTCTTATCTCCGTGCTGAATTTGAGCGTTCACCCTGGCATCCTGGGGCAGACACCTTCCCTGAGCTTGCAGCGTGTGGGCCATTGCCTTCAGGGTCTTGGGGGTGAGGACTTGGGCTGGGCCTTGGGAATCTAATAAACAAAACCTGTGGAAGAACTTTCTGGAATCAGTCTTCGGCAAGAAAGGAAAATTTAAAGTTACACGTACTCAAAGGGTTTGGGGGCTGGGGGAGGAGATGAGGAACCTCAGAAGGCTCTATTGCAGGAGAAGGTGGGGGACATGGCTTGTGCTCCATCGTGGCAGCTATTTGGATTCAGTAGGAATATTCGTCCTGTAGTTTCTCATGGTCAGGAAAAGACCAGGCAGTCAATGGAGTGGCCAGGTCAAGCTGGATCGTGTTGATCCCCAGTCACTGGGGTGGATTGCTGTGTGCTTCTGGATCAGCACTGATGGTCAGACGCGGTGACTGGCGTTTGCTGTTTAGCAGGTTGACAGAGCCAGTCGTCTTGCCCCCGTGCCATGTGCCTCTGGCCAGTGCGGGTGATGAAGGGAGAACGGAGCCACCCCATTAACTCCTGTCCCCCTTCTTCCCGTTGTCACTGTCTCTTCCACACACAGCTGGATGGTAGCCCTGCTGGCTGCCTTCCTCCTGCTCACTGTTTTCTCCTTCGTCTCTTTTCCTCAAAATGGTTGCCATTTTCCCGGGTTGTGTCCTGTGGTGCTGATCTGTTCTCACTTTCCCTGTACTCCCTCCATGACTTCCCATGGCTTCAGTGACCAGCTCTGCTGCCGATGGCCCCAAAATGAAATTGACATCTGCAGCCTAGACCTTGGTCTCTGGCTCCACTTAAACTCAACCCGTTTGGACAGAACCAGGACATTCCCACCCCCGAGACTGCACCTTCTCCCGAGGTCTTTGTCTTTGTGACAGTGGCCAAGATAAGGGTACTTGTGATATTCCAGGCTCATATCCAAGCCCTTGGCATGCTTCACCTCATGTCACCTCTTCCAGGGCCCAACACACAACTTGCAACTACGGTTCTCATTTTATACACTGGAGGCACAAAATGAACTGCTGTCCTGCCCGTTTGGACAGCTAGTCTTGTGCAGAGCTGGGTTGAATGCAGGCTGTCATCTAACTACTATGTGGTGCTTCTTGCTCTTGGGCAGTTACCCAAGCCAGAAATGGGGCCTTCATTCTGGATGCCTCCTCCCCATCCCATAGACAATCACTTTTACCTCTGGAAGAACTTGGCCCTTTCTCCTTTTCTCTGCGTTCACCTTGGTGCTAAATCCAAGTTGCTACCTTTTCTCTGGACACCTGCAACAGCTTCCTGATGGCGCTGTTGGGAAGCTCTGGTCTCTCCTTTCCACTCCATACATTTCCCACATTACAGCTGAAAGGAAGCCTAGTTCTCTAAAATATGATTTTGGTGGTGTCATGCCACTAACTAAAATCTCATTGGCTCCCCGCTATGCTCAGGAAAAAGTCTGATGTACTCTGGACTCTGTTCCCGCCAGCCTCCTGCTGCGTTCCGACTCCACCCCCTTCCCCACCTGCTCTTTCTGAACTTCTTCCCTTTCCTGGCTCCTGAAAGACCCCTGCCCTCTCTCACCTCCTGGAGGCTGAGCTGTCTGATCCTTTTTCCTCTTCCCCTCTCTTTTTCTGATTTGCTCTTCGTCATCCTAAAGCTCCAGGGATCCCCACCCTGAGAATCTAAAAAGGCGCCTTGTTCCAGCAGAGCTGCATTCGCTATGTGCCAGATTCTGCTCCAAGTACTTAAAATACATGAGCTCATTTAATTTTACAGCAATCTTACGTGATCAGCCTAATTCTTATCATTATTCTATTGAACACATGCAGCGCTCTTTCGTAGTCCACTCAGGAAAACCGAAGCCACCCGAGTAGCTCACGGGAGGAAATTTGATGCAGAGCTCTGACCACTGTGGTATTGGAGAGCAGGAAAGGCCAATAGGGGGTATAAGGCAATCTAGAGATTAGCGACAGTAAGAAGCTGCTACTGCAGGTTGGAGAGACGGTGAGGAGGTGGTGTCACCAGAGCTGAGGTGCTAGGCTGCTCATCTGTGGGCTCTCCCAGCAAAGATGCAGCTTCCATGGGAACATGACTTGGACCTTTGTGCCTTCGATTCCCTAGCTCCAGCTTGGCACCTGATACCTGAAGACACTCACTGCACCCTTGCTTTGTGAATGATGAAATGGCCTCTGCTTTTCAGATGCCCCTGGAAAACACAGGTGTGTTTTCTGGACTCAGGTAAATGCGGAGGTGCTGAGTCAAACGCTGGAAGTCCAGCCTCTCTCCAGGGGCTGACTCTGGGCCACCTCCGTGGTGGGTCCCCACATCTTTCTGCTTTGCCACTCTGTCCACTTCTGAGACGTCTTCCCTTGTCAAGGTCATGTATCTTCTACTCCTCTGAGGGCACAGAGTGACTTGGGTAAGGACAAGGGGCTGAGTGGGTGCCTTGCAGGTGGGAAGATATAAGAGAATGAGATGGAATTTAAAAATCACCATGAAGAAGAAGTCCTCAGAGGTTTTTCATAATTCAAAAAAATTATCATCATCATTAAAAAATGCACACATGGAGGTAAGAGGAGACCGAGAATTATATCTTGCTAGGTTGAGTGGGCTCCATTTGTACCTTAGTCATCCACCTTCTCTGCCTCTGTTTCTCCACATAAAGAAGAGAGCGAAGATCATTTTCACCGAGTGTTGGGAAGGCACTTCGTTGTCACTGGGGAAATGCCGTACCCAATTTATTACTAAATCAGCTTTTGGCATGAGGACTTTGGCTTAAACTTTCTGATTTGTTCCAACAGCTGTGCTGCTAGGGGTGCTGCTCTTTTTTGAAGCCTCTCTCTTCTTGTTGCAGAAAGAGTTGGGCATCGGGTGAAAGTGGATGTGTATTTATTTAGCAGATAATATGGATTTTATGGTTCCTTTTTCTCTTCTTGCCTACAAAGGGCAGTGCCAAATGGGCCACCCAGGGCATGGAAGCTTGTGGGACTTCATGAAGTGCTTTTTAGATGTTAACCTTACCATTGTGAATCACTGTTCTATCCTGTTTTGTTCTTTGCCTTTCCTCCCTCATTTATATGTAACTGATTGTCTCTCCTGAATTGTATGGATCTGTGTAAGCTGTCTTCTGTCCTTCCCATGACAACACAAATAAATAAATCAAGAGTCACAGCCCTGAATGTTTGATGTAGACTTGCTTGTCGGTTCGTTTTAGTGGACTACCTTGAGTTACTGTCACTTTCTAGAATGAACTAATCTAATAGAGGCCAACTTATGGCAAAAAGCTATGTGTTAAAATCCAGAGTTCCTAGATAAAAGAAGTATTAATTTTAGAATTGATTGATCAAGAAGTATATGTTGACAAGTGACTTAATTGGGGGGGATGTTTTCAAATGAGTTTGTGTTTTATTAATACAGTACAAATGACAAGTCTATAATTTACGTTTTGTGTTTTACTAATCACAACCAATCAACACACATTTCAAAAATAGTTGCAGGGGGCTGGGGATATAGCGCAGTTGGTAGAGTGCTTGCCTTGCATGCACAAGGCCATGGGTTCAATCCCCAACACAACAATCAATCAATCAATCAATCAATAGTTGCAGATACATATGGGGGAAATAATGGGTCAGTGAGCATGTGGAAGACCCCTTGCAAGAACTCCATAGCCTCAGAGGCTGAGCTCTGTAGGGAGAGAACTCTGGTGTATTAGTTTTCCATTACTGTAATGAAATACTCGGGGCTGGATACCTTTATTAAGAACAGAAACTTATTTAGCTCACGGTGCTGGAGGTTCAAGGCCATGATGCCAGCATCAGCTTGGCTCTAGTGAGGGCCTGCTGGGGAGCAATCCACAATGGTGGGAACGCATGTGAGGGCGAGCTCAGACTGCCTGATTGGAAGCCAGAGAGAGGCTTAGAGGACAGGTTTGCTCTTGTAACAACTCACTCTCTAGAGAACCGACTCAGTGTCCTATGAGAACACCTTAATCCTTCCCAAGGGCAGTGCCCCCATGACCTAATGACCTCCCGATAGGCCTCACCACTTCTACCCTGCCAGACTGAGGCCCAGGCCTCCAACCCAGGAACCCCGACAAACCACACCCAAACCTTAGCCCTTGGAATCCTCCCCTTGGTTTTACTGCTGGTGACATCACATGGGCTTTTGCACCCGGTGATCCTTTTCTTGAAAATTAGAGAATAACCAGCTCAAACTCATCCTGGATTGATAACCTTTCCCTGGGAACATTCCAGGTACACATCAACATCCCTTCATTAAGTTTTATCAGTGCTTAAATGAGCACATTTGTGCTACAATTTTAACTTTTTTATTGCCTTTTTTTATACATATGACAACAGAATGCATTACAATTCTTATTACACATACAGAGCACAGTTTTTCATATCTCTGGTTGTATAAAGTATATTCACACCAATTCATGTCTTCATACATGTACTTTGGATAATGATGTTCATCACATTTCACCATCATTTCTAACCCCATACCCTCTCCCTTCCTCTCCCACCCCTCTGCCCTGTCTAAAATTCATCTATTCTTGTCATACTGCCCGTCCCTACCCCACTATGAATCAGCCTCCTTATATCAGAGAACACGTTCTGCATTTGTTTTTGTGGGATTGGCTAACTTCCCTTAGCGTTATCTTCTCCAACGACATCCATTTACCTGCAAATGCCATGATTTTATTCTCTTTTATTGCTGAGTAATATGCCATTGTGTATATATGCCACATTTTTTTTTTTTTTTAATCCATCCATCTACTGAAGGGCATCTAGGTTGGCTCCACAGTATGGCTACTGTGAATTGTGCTGCTATAAACATTGGTGTGGCTGTGTCCCTGTAGTATGCTGATTTTAAGTCCTTTGGGTGTAGTCCGAGGAGAGGAATAGCTGGGTCAAATAAATAATAAGCACGTCTGCTCTACAATTTTAACTTTTTAAGTGTCCTGCTATTCCTTTTTCATCAGTTAGATTTAATTGATTAATTACATATTCTCATTAAAGAATAGACATGAGAAGCCGGGGATCTCTAGAGACAAGGAAACAGTAGAGAAAGAGAGCCACTTATCTGAAGTCACTCTGCAAGTGAGAGGTTGACCTGGGACCGGTCAGTGTCTCCTGTCGCTTGAGGGCCACATGTGTATTTTTACTTTAATCTTTTACAGTTAACAAAGGGCTCCTAGCCACTCTTTCTTACCTTACATCTTTTTCTCCCCATGAAGCCTTAGCACTGGGCTCAGGCCCTTGTTCTTCAACGTCTTTGGCTCCCACTGGGGGCTTGAAAGGCCTCCACCGTGTAGGTGCAAGAAGGAATGAAGATTACCCCCTCCAGGCTCCAGACCACAGCTTCTCTGCGACAGACTGGTACTTTATGTGAACTGAAACTGGCACTTCGGACCCGTGGGACATTTGTGATTGTTCAGTGAAACTTACTGAACCCCCCTGGGCCGGCGGTGTTTCCACAGATGACCCAGCCAAGGTCCCTTGAACTTCACACCCCTCCCCCTGTCCTCCCGTAGCTCCTCCTGCCCCACAGGAAAGAAAGAGGGCTCAGACCCCAACATGGAGCAGCATTCAGTAAAAGACCTCTGGCCGGAGCAGAGACCCCTGCTCTGGACACTTACCGGGCAACGGACACCAGGGAAAGCTGGCAGGATTCCCTTTTGCTTATCTCTGTGGATTTTTTTTATCTAGACCCTGACATGAACTAATTCTAAATTGTTATTCAGCCTGGTCTCTGGGTGGGGGTCCCTGAGAAATTTTTGAGAGAAAATACAACTTGTTTTGTGAACAGAAAACCAAATAGTCCATTTTCAGCTAAGAGAAAGAAAGAAAGAAAGAAAGAAAGAAAGAAAGAAAGAAAGAAAGAAAGAAAGAAAGAAGAAATAAAAGAAAGCACACACACAAGCCCTCTTTCTCTCCTGTGGGGCAGGATGGGCTATGGAAGGACAGTGGGAGGGGTGTGAAGTTTAAGGGACCTTGGCTGGGTTTATTTTTAACACGAGTTAAAGGCATACTCTATGTTCTTTCCTTTAAAAATAGACTTTTAACCTCTAGAAGCATTTTGACTCTATTCTGCCTGTGGGTAATACCCCTTTTATGGCTGGCAACCCCCACTGGATCTTTTCCCTTCACAGGCTTACACTGGCCAAGTAGTTAGATGGATGGAAAAAAACCAGGAGTTTTCTTCGGAGAGCTCCTGATTAGCATATGTGCACAGCCTCTGTAGGCAGAGAGGCTCCGGAACCCCAGCTGCTGCTACCTGGAGCTGAGCTTTCCTGCATTTTCTCAAAACTTGGTGGTTAGGAAAAAGGGCTCTTTCAAAGGTAGTTTGGATTAGTAAAAAAGTAGATGTAGTCTTTTTGAAGTGCGCTGCAGTAAGTTACTGTGTTGACAAATAGCACACATAAAAGCAGGGCCCTGTGAACAGTCCTGGCAATAACTGCTGATCTCCATGCTTGTTGAGGGCTTGCTGTGGGCCAGGCACCAATTCACAGGCAGTTAGTGCTTTGAACATGCTCTCAGGGTAGGTAACAGTACCGGTCCATGTGACAGAGGAACTTGTGCGAAGGGTGATTGAGTGATTGGTGAGGATTAAACAGCAGTAAGTTTGGGAAAAGGGATTTATTTTTTTATTTTTAATACTTATTTTTTTAGTTATAGGTGGACACAATATCTTTTTTATTTTTATGTGGTGCTGAGGAATCAAACCCAGTACCTCACTGAATGATACGTGAGCGCTCTACCTCTGAGCCACAACCCCAGCCCGATGGAAAAGGGATTTAAACTCAGGCAGGGGGACCCAGTTCAGGTCCACTATTACTTCATAAGTAAGTGCATAATTAGAAAAAGAACCCCTACTTTAAAACATTTTTCTTCCATTTGTTGGAAACATCAGTCAGAATACTGATTTTGTTAGAAAAAGACATTTTGCTGCACATGCTGTGGTCATAATAATTATACACAGTTACAGTGCTGGAGATGAGAAGCATATCCTTCTAGATGTGATATCCTTGTGCAGTGTGCAATCTGCACAGAGGTACTTGGCAGCTCTAAACACATACACACACATACACACACACACACACACACACACACACACATACACACAAACACATTCCCACAGGCAAGTTTTTATTTTTTAATTTTGATTTATTATGTATGACAGCAGAATGCATTACAATTCATTTTACACATTAGACCACAATTTTTCATATCTCTGGTTGTACACCACAGGAAAGTTTTGAAAGAGAGAGGACTAATATTTTTGTGTTTTAGAGGTAAGAAGGGATTTAAATTGAGGCTGAGGGCCCAGTTCATGTCCACTGTTACTTCAAAAATAGTTACTTATGTTAGTTACAGCTCTTCCATGTCCCTTGGTCTAGAACTAGTTAATACTACTCATATGAGAAACTCTGAAACTTGTTGTATCACGGTACAAATATGCCCTGTTCTCGCTTCCCCTTTTCCTTTCCTCTGGGGAATAATTATTGAATTCATATTGTACACAGGATGTTCTGGGTAGGTTTGTGTATGTGCAGGAGTATGTTAAATTGTGGGAAGAATAGTTCACAAACCTGGGAAGATTTTTATTATGGGAAATTTCAATTACATATTGAAATAGACCGAGAAGCCTAAGGGACATGACCTACACCCATGAACTTAACGTCCAGCTATAAAAGTTACTGATGAATGGCCAGTCTTGCTTCATGGTACTTTTCTTCACTCCCCTTTATATTTTGAAGCACATCCTAAACATATCATTTTATCCAAAAATATTTCAGCACATTTCCTTAAGAGATAACGAGCTATTTTTTTCTTAAAAAAAAAAAAAAAGCAATATCATGATTACACCTAAACAGAAGTAAAAAGTCCTAAATTCATCATAGGTCCTGGTTGTCAAAATTTCAGTTGTCCCCCAGCGTCCCCAATCTGTCTGTCATTTGTTTCAGCACGTGTTTGATGGGAGTGTGAGTAACCCAAATTCACACCCAGTGTTGCTTGTCTGTCTCTGATATCTCTTTGTAAGTTCTCCCTTTATCTCTATTTTGTCTCCAGAGCTGGGATTTGCTGACAGCATCCTCAGTAGCATCCTCTGCAGCAGAATTCTTTCAGGGAAGCATCCAGGTATCTGTATGTTCTTTTAAGGTGCTTAAGGTAATTTTGATCCACAGCCGGGCTGGAAAGCAATGAAATTCTGTGTTTTCAGATTTCCTAACCTCAGTTAAAGAAAGAAAACTCTGAGGCACTTGAGTGGAGTTATATAAAAGCCTGTGTCTACCACCTGTGGACAGGTAAAGAATTCTGTCTTGAAGGTCAAGGGTATATAATCCCCAGGGCAATGAAGGAGGCTTCAGGGAAGCAATTTCTCAGTCAGGCTTGGGAGAGGGCAATAAACCTGATTGGTGGCACAGGAGAAAAGGGAGACCTTCCCGCTGGGGTGGGGGGTTGGATCTGATTTTCACCTGAGACCATGTGGGAATCAATAACCACCAAGCAAATTGTTGATTAACAGGCAAAGCCTCTACTTCCATGGGCTTGAATAAGTTGGTGCTTGATTTAAGTGGAGTTCAAATAGCTGGGAGAGACAAAATGTTAAATATATATATACTTGACTGATGTTAAATCTACATGTCCTCCACAGATTGTGAAATAAGCATATTTGATTCATTTTGAGCACATTTAAAAAAAAAAAATTCTGGCATTTTGTATCCAGAAAAAAAAAAAAAAAAAAATCAGAGGAAGGTGGATAGGCCTCCTGGACACTGGTTTACTGGTTTACAGCCTCCATCTCCATAAGAGTCTATTGTCAATGTCATAAAAGGGAGCCTTGCCCTTGAGGAGGCTTTTCCATTAAGTGCTGTAGAAGAAGCAGCCAAGCTGTCAGTCACGGGCTGCTCGCCCGGGATTGCTTTCTTCTGTGTGTCTTGAAAGCTCCAGAAGAATCCCCAAAACAACAGAGGCTTGCATTTCCTTAGTGAGGCCAGGGTTTTGAGCTTCCTTTCCCCACTTGCACTTTATCTGGTTAGCACTTGCCCCAGGCCTCTGCTGTCCTCCTTGCCCTCTCCCCTGCTGCCTGCAAATGTGCTCTCTGTCAGAGAGCTGGGGTCAAAGTCTGTCCCCACCGCCAAGTAGCTGCGTGACCTTGAATAAGTCACTCAGTTCTCTGAGCTCTGATATCTTTACCTGTAAAATAAAGATCATATCACTGGCCCCACCTGCCATATGAGGATGTTGTGAAGATCAAATCAAAGAAGTAAATGCAGGTAAAAGTCCTTCACTAAACTATAAAAGATCACACAATTGCCTTTGCTGCTTCTGCCGCCCCTTTCACCTGGATTCATTCCTCCCAGCTGATAGCGTGGAAGAAATCACATGGATTTGGGAGTTGAATTACTTTTTATGCTGTCCCTTATGCTTCAGTTCTATCAAGTTGAACAAGCGAGGCTGTAAATCTTGGCTTCCTCATCTATAAAATGGGGATAATGTCACCTGGCATTTATTTATTCACACCACACCTTGCCCAGGGATGCCATGGGGAGGAAAGTTCATTAACCCGTGGAAAGCACCCAGCATACAGTTGGCACCCTTTTGGTTCTCAAAAAATACTAGTTTTCTTTTTTTTTTTCCCCACCCTTGACCTTGGAAGTTGGACTATGGTGTGACCCAGCTGATATGCCCTGCCTTGTAAAGAAAACTCTTGCTCCATGCTGCGGAGGACAGCACTGACCACGAGCTACTTCACTTTCAATTTTTTTTTTTTTTTTGTGTGTGTGTGTGTTTTATCCCATGTTTTGCTCATGGCCCAAACATGCTTTGAAAGTTGTAGACTAGGGAGTCACAGAATGGAGCCAATATTTTTATATTACTTGAGATACAGATTCTTCAAGAGCACTGGTGAAAAACACCCTAATGTTTGTGGATGGTGAGACTCACATGTGCGTTCACAGTAAGGAGTGAGCGGAGAATGTGTTTAGGAGGCGCTGATGGAAGGTCCAGTGGTGGGGGCAGTCATGGGCTCTTCCTCCTCATGTTGGTCAGAATACTCCGGAAACAGAACACAGCTCTGGATGCCGATGCCCTGGGATGGATCTCCAGAGGGGAGTGCTAGCCAAGGGCTTGGAAGCCTGGGTGTTGTTGGGGAAAACAGGATCTTAAAATGGTAGGCAGAACATAGGTTATTGTTTTCTTTTTCCTTTTTTTTTTGGCTGGGGGGAGTACTAGAGATTGAACTCAGGGGCACTTGCCCACTAAGCCATATCCCCAGCCCTAATTTGTATTTTATTTAGAGACAGGGTCTCACTGAGTTGTTTAGCATCTCACCGTTGCTGAGGCTGGCTTAGAATCTGTGATCCTCCTGTCTCAGCCTCCTTAGCCACTGGGATTACTGGTGTGTGCCACCGTGCCAGGCTTCTTTTGCTTTCTTGAACAGGCTTCGTGATGAGAGAACATGGACTTTGGATCCACTTTGGATTTGCATGAGTAGCGGTTGCTAAGTAGGTACAAGTACAAGCAGTTTAGGTCATGCAAGGAAGGCAAGGAAGAATCAGGGACAGAATTACAAGTTTCAGGGAGGTGATGGTGGTGGTGTTTCTGCTTCTGTTCCTATTTTGCTGCTCTGGACTGTGGTAAGCACTGGCTAATAAAACCCTTGTCAAACTGGGCTTACCGAATGACCCGTCTCAGCTTGGTATTACATAAAAAAGGTAGTTCAAAATATACTGAAAGTCAGAATTGAAAAGGGACAAAACTGCCATTATACCAAAAATTAAAATAGGTAATAAAGGACAATCAGGTACCACTCTATGTCGATAAAATTGGCCAGTTTTCTAGGAAGCTATAATCAATTAAAACTGACTCAGAAAACATAAATAACCTAAGTCTTACAATTTTTTTGGTACTGGGTAATTCAATACAGGGGTACTTAACCACCGAGCCACATCCCCAGCCTCCCCCTTTTTTTCTAATTTAAGTTTTTCTTTTGAGACAGGGTCTCACTAAGTTGCTTAGTTGTTGAGGGCCTCGCTAAATTGCTGAGGCTGGCTTTGAACTTGTGATTCTCCTACCTCAGCCTCCCGAGCCTCTGGGATTACAGGGTGAGCCACCGGGCCTGGGCAAGCTGTATGATCTTGAGAGATATTAAGTCATTGATTATACCTACCCAGATGATGAATAAGGTACAGACCATTTTTTATAATTTAGTCTTATCAAATTTTCATGGAACGTATAATTCCAATCTCATATAAACTCTCTCAGAAAGCGTAGTAAGTCTATAGAAAGAAAGAGCACCCCAAACTCATTGTAGTAGATTAGCATAAATTATCCAAAACAAGATAAGGCTAGTAGGGAAAATTGTAAACCACCCACACTTCTAAATATACGAATATGAAAATCTAATAAAATTTAGCAAGATCAATAACTAACAAAAGAAAAACACAAATCACTATGACCAAGTTGGGAAAGCACAGATGGTTTGATGTTAGAAAAATTTGTTAATATAATTTAGCATGTTAACAAATTGAAAGAGAAAAAATAAACACATAATTACTTAAGTAGAGGCAGAAAAATCATTTGCTAAAATTTAATACTCTGGGGCTAGGATTGTGACTGAGTGGTAGAGGAATCACCTAGCATGAGGTTTCTAGCCTCAGCACCACATAAAAATAAATAAATAAAATAAGGATGTTGTGTCCATCTACAACTAAAAAGAATGTTTAAAAAAATTTAATACTCTTCCATGTTAAAAAAAAAATCAGGAAATGCAAGTAGAAGAGAATTTCCTTTATAGAACAAAATATATTTTTTTACAAAATTGTAGCAAGCACCATATTTACTGCTGAAACATTAGAATTTTTAAATTTTAATATCAGGGATAAAGCAAGAAGCTTGCTATTACAATTTCCAACCAATCATTATTTGGAGGTCCTACTCAGAGCAGTAAGACATAAAATGGAAAGGCAAAAGGTTTGTAAAAGTAAAACCATCACTATTCACAGAAATAGGATTCCCTTCATAGAATCTAAGAGAAGATACAAGCAAGCAAGTTGAAGTAATGTAAGAGACCAGCAGATGACTGGTAAATATAGGTTTAATATAGAAATAATTTACACTCCCATACAACATCAATAAATAGTCTTTAAATTAAAAAAAAATTTTAAATATTTTTTAAAGGGTCATTTCTTTCCAAATTCATTACTAAATTCAAAACCATTTCAACTGGATCTTTTGGGGTAACTTACAAGATGACTGAAAAAGCCACATGGAAGAGCAAGGGACAAAGGAATTATAATAGACCCAGATGGGAAGGCTTACTCCTCCATATCCAGTGAGCTACTGTGTCATGGATCAAGGGATTTGTCCTGTGGGAGGAGCTGGGAAATGAAGGTCTGGGTGAAGAAGATACAGGATCCAAGAAGGAGCTTTAACCTGTCCTCTTAATGCACAGGCGTGGACGATGAGTCAGGTCCCGTTGTGACTTTGTATCCTGGTGGGGCTCGTGGAGACATCTGTGTGGAGCCCTAGGCTTTGTGCAGCACCTCCTCTGTGGATTGTAGCCATGTGTCTGATAGGAGACCTTAGGCTGCAGGACCGGAGGTGAGGAAGAAGAGCAGGGTGCAGAGCAGCAGAGAGCAAGGACAAGTTGGACTCCTTTGGGCACTTCTGTGTCTGTCATCGCATTTGCTATGGGACTCTGGATTGTTCCCTCTGAAATGCAAGTTGAAATTTGATCCTCACTGTAGAAAGATGATGGTTCTTTTAGGAGGCGATGAAGTCGGTAAGAGGAACTAATATGTTTCTCACTGAAGGTTCTGCATTAGTTACCGTGAGAGTGGGTTGTTACAAAGTGAGGTAAACCCTTGCCTTCCATACATACCCTCTCGCTGTCTGCTTTCTCCTGTGACTTGAAGCAGCACAGGGACCTCACCAGTGTCATGATCTTGGACAAGTGTCATGATCTTGGGCTTCTGGCCTCCAGAACCAGGAGCTAAAATAAGCCTCTTCCCTTTGTGGATTACCCAGCATCAGGTATTTTGTTATAGCAACAGAAAATGAACTAAAACCCCACCTAATTGTGAAGATGTTCACAGAATAGCAGCCTCCCCTTGATTTCTACATCCTAAAGTCTCACACGAGGGAAGGGAATTCATATCTCAACAGCTGCAGCGATGGAACAATCCCACATTTCAAGATTAATCTTAAAGCTTCTGAAATAAAGGCAGTGAAGTATTTAATGCAGGCAAGCAACACCACATCCATAAATCAGTACTGATTGAGTATTTCTTATCCAAAATGTTTGGGACTGGAAATGTTTGGGACTTTGGATTTTTTTTTTAACAGATTTAAAAATATTTGCAATATATATTGTGATATCTTGGGGAAGGGACTTAAATCCAAATGTAATATTTATTTATGTTTCACATATACCTTATCCATGAGGCTGAAGATAATTTAACTTTACACAATACTTTAGTGTGCCTGTGTTTTGATGGTGACACATCCCGTGAGGTCAGCTGCTGTGTCAATGTTCAAGAAACTATAGATTTTGGAACATTTAAGATTTCAGATTTTCAGAGTCAGGAATGCTCAACCTAGGAGGGAACAGAAGAGGCTGAAAAATAGTTCCTTCCCTTGTTCTAAGTCACAAAATTAAATTTCAGGTAGATTAAATCCTAAAATATTAAATGTGAAAAACAAATTTTAAAAACTTTTGAAAACAAAATATAAGAAAATATTTTTATTACTGTACAAAGGAAGACTTACAGTCACCTTCTGCATCTACAAGTTCCACATGCATCGATTCAACAGCAGATGGACAACATTTGAAAAAAAAAATCAAACCAAAAACAAACTTGTGTCTTTACTGAACATGTACAGATTGCTTTCTTGTCAGTATTCCCCAAATAATACAGTAGAACAAGTATTTAAATATTATTTGCATTATAGTAGGTATTATAAGTAATCTATAGATGATATAGATATATGTATATCATATCGGTATATGGGAGGATTGTGGAGGTTATGTACAAATACTGTGCCGTTCTATATCAGAAACTTGAGCATTCTCAGATTTTGAAAGCCATGGCGGCTCCTGGATCTAATTCCTGTGGTTATGGAGGGATAACTGTATTAAACAGGGGGAAAAATAAGGGGAAAGCAAGGAATGGTATACTTGACTGAATTCTGATTGAAAATTTTATGAGGAAAAATGTCATGAAAACCCACAGACTAAAAGAAGACATTTGCAACATATTAAATGCAAAGGACTGATGATGAATGAGAGCATTTAAAGAATGCCTTCAAATTAGTATGATGAGTTCCAGGCTGAGGCCAGGAACAGGAAATCCACTGAAGACAAGATTTGAATGGCCAATTCCACATTTTAAAACTGAGCTCACACTTGCTGAGCACTAACCATGTATTGTCCTAAAGGCCTTATTGGGCCCTAACTATAGGTGTGTTAAAGGCTTTGCATGTATTAACACACATAATCCTAGTGGGACTGCACGAGGCGGTTACTATTTCCTCTTCCAGCAAGGGAAAGTAGGGTCAAAAATCATACAATAGTAAGTAATAAAGCCAGGATTTGAATGCCAAGAGTTTAACGCCAAAATCAGGGCTCCCATCCATTATGCTATTTTATCAACTTATTCAATTTAAACATCTGAAAGTATTTCTTATTAGTGAGGCCTTGGCAAAATGAAGACAATTGTACATTCCTGGGATAGCCACTTAGCTAGAGAGCAATTTGACTTTACAAATCAAGTCAAAGGTGTACGTTAGCCTACATCCTGGCATTTCCAAATCACGGTATATGGCTTAGAGAAAATTTTACACATGGAAACAAGAAAAAAGTATCCGAATGTTCATGGCCACATTGCTTGCAATATGCACAGTGTGCGATATTCATATGCTGGAATGGTAATTATGCAGGAAAATCTCTATGCCATAATGTTGATGGAAAAAACCAAAAGATGCAATACAGAGAATGATGTCACCTATATAAAGTTTAAAAGTATGCCAAATACTGCATGGTTTATATATGTAGTAAAGTCATAAAACTTTAGGAGATTCAACTTGAAATTCAGGATAATGGTTACCATTATGAGGGGGAGTGAGAGAAGGGAATGGGGAGATTATGCAGGAAAATCAATAGTGTTTGTAATGCCACGTCTTGTCCCAATAAAGCAAATGTGGCAACATATTAAGACGTGACATGACGAGATGCTGCTCAAGTTTGGATTGGAATGTTCCCAAAAGGCTCAAGTCCAAAGCCCTGTTTCCCAGATGGGTGCTGTTCGCAGGGACCTTTAAGAGCCGGGGCCCAGTGGAAAGTCTTCAGTAGTGAGTGTGTGGGATGGCGCGACCCCAGCCACTTCCTCTTCCATCTTTTCACTTCCTGGCCCTCTGGTGAGCAGTTTTGCTTGCTGTGAGCGTCTGTTTTGATGGGCTGCCTCTCATGGGCCCAATAGCAACAGGGCCAATCAATTGTGGATCAGAACTTCCCAAACTGTGAGCCAAAATAAACCTTTTCTCTTTATAAGTTGTCTCGGGAATTTGTTACAGTAATGGAACACTGACGAACACAGGTGTTGACCGTATTCTGTTATTGTCTGTACTTTGAGACTTCCATAACCTGATCCGTCCATGTGTCTTACTTCACCTTTCACTCTGTCCCTCTTCCAAGCTGCTGTCCCAGGTGCCCTTCTACCATTCACCAAGCAGACTGCACATCTTCATGCATACTTTCCCTCTCCCAGAATGTCCTTTTTCTGTTTTAAAAAAAAATCCTGTTCACTTTTTATGACTTGAAGTATATCATTTAGAAAAATACCTGAAAATATACCTGTGAACATAGCAGCACTGTTCACGATACCTAAAACATGGAAGCAATCTAAGTGTCTATCCACAGAGGAATGGATAGAAACATGTGGGATATGCATGCAATGGAATAGTATTCAGCTCTAAAGAAGAATTAGGTTCTGACCATGCTACAGTACAAACAAAATCTTGATGACAGTATGTTAAGTGACATGAACCATCCGTGAAGGGACAAACACTGTATGATTCCTTCTGCTCACGTGAGGGACTTAGGGAAGGCAAATACATAGAGACAGAAAATAGAATGGCACTTTCCAGGATCTGGGAGGAGGAGGCTGGAGAGTTGTTGTTTAATGGGGGCACAGGTTTATTTTGGCAATATGGGAAAGGTCACTGGTGGTGATGGTGGCAAAGCACTGTGAATGCACGTAATACCACCGAATCATTTGCCCCAAATTGGCTAAATTTTATGTTATATATATTTTTCCACAATAAAAATACAAGAAAAATAAATAAAAAACAACCCTGAAAGGCAACATCATTATTATTGGAAGTCTCTTGAAGAGAAGAAGGAGGGGATCACACTTCTCTCCCTCCATCCCACCTCTTGGCACCTCCCACCTGATGTTTCCCACCACTTGATTCCTGCCCTTAGAACTGCCTCCATCAGTCTCAGGGACCCTGGGCTCTTCCTGTCTCCCCCAACCTTGGTCCCTGTCTTCCCAGCAGGGTCTTGGCTTCTCCTCTAAAGCAAACCCATCTTGACACCATGATTTCTCCACTTCTGCTCCCTCCTCGTCACCCCAGGGATGACAGTAAACCCTGGGGTGCTTCCTCTGCCCTCCAGACCAGCCCCCGCGTTCTGGGCCTCTAGAGTCTCAGACTCTATTTCTATCCCCTCGGTGACTCTCCCTCCCACCCAAGCTCTGAGTATCCCGTTCTGAGTTGTAACCTCCCCTCACATTCCCACGTTCTCCCCGGCCTGGCGATCTGATCCTGTCACCAGGACTAACTGAGCTACCCTGCTGTGCAGGAAGGTTCAAAGTCCCCGATGGGAACTACGATTCCACTCTATCAAATGGTAAAATCTGCACTTGCTGGTTATTATGAAATCACTCTGAAGCCTTTCGGGGGATCTATTTAAATGCCTACATATACTTCTCCATCTGCTTGCAGATGTATAGAAAACTCCAGAACCGGATACGGGAGGTTCCAAGGGGAAGGGCATTCTTAAGGTCAGGGACAATGGCTAAAGGAGGGGAGAAGGAAGAATCCACTTTTCATTTCCCACATTCTCTTCATCTTGAAATTAAAAAAAAAAAAAAAAAAGCACATGTCATTTTGATTAAAAAAACAACCATCCACAACAAAATGTGTTCTAACTGGCACAATAAGTGCTCAGTATTTGGTTCTCAGAGTTTCTCTTCCAGAGGCAGCCGTGGGTCAGATATTTTGTGAAAGATCACTTCAGCTCCCAGGGGACACCATCCTCAGGAGGTGCCATCTCGGATTCAGCTGGAGAGGGTGGAGGGCAGGGAATGGCAAGAAATATCTTTTTTTCTCATTTGAAAAGGGCATTTGTAGAGGAGTTGCTGTGGCTGGAGAGATGAATTATGGGGCTATCATTCTTGATCTGCAGCTGCTTCTCTTCCAGAAAGAAAGGTTCGGGAGAGCCAAGAGGAATACAGCCTCCTCCTTGAGTTACCCCGAGGAGCCAGGTAAGGTAAATACTTGAGACTGAAACAGCCTGGATCCATGGAAGTTGGAATTTTAGCCCATGGGAGCATTTCACTGCCGAGTTGCCAGGAGACCCCGCAAGCTGGACGTATTCTGCCTTAGAAAGTTCCTCACGGTTCGTGAGGAGGGAAGAAGCACATCATGGCTTTAAGGTCCACGTGTTGGATGAGGGGGGATCTACACCTTAGATTAAGGCTCTCGTTTTACCGACTTTTATTTTTCTTGCTGTCGATTTCTTATTATTAAAAATTCCATTTTCTCGAGGGCACCGGGGTACGCGCCCGTGATCCCAGCCACTCAGGAGGCCGAGGCAGGAGGATCTTAAATGTGAGGTCTGCCTGGGAATTTTTGACACAGTGAGACCCCGTGTCAAAAAAATTAAAAGTAAAAACACATGGACAATAAGTAAATAAATAAAATCTGCTTTCTGCATGTGCAGTATTTCATGTACAGCATTTACTACTTTGTTCTCTAGCTTTCTGGTGATAAATGTCAAACCACATCCCTGTCCTGCTTAAGGATTTTCAATTCCATTTCTTTTAGGATAAAATCCTGACTCCTAGGGCTCATGGGTGGGGCGATTAGGGTGATTGTACAGCACAGCACCTAGACTGGGATGGCTATTAAAACTTAAGTTAGGAAAACAGGTGTGCTGGGCATGTCCCTAGGAAGCCCAGAAGGTATCCATGAGATCAGGCGCCCATCTGTTCGCTTTGCAGCAGGTCTGCTGGCCTCCATTCGGCCACAGTAGAGCCTTCACGGTACCCCCCCCCCCCCCCCCCCCCCCCCCCCCCCCCGTCATGTTCATGTGTGCCTTATTTATCTCTGGTGTTTCGGATGTCAACGGTCAGAGAAGTCTTCCCTGCCCACCCCGTCTAGTGTGGTCTTTCCAGTGACTCTGTATCTCATCTCTGCTCATTTCCCTCATCACACCTGTTAAATTCCAGAAAGGTCTTGTTTACGTGTTTGTTTGTTATCTGTATCGGTTTCCAGAATGAGGTCAAGGTCTCACCCATCTGGTTCACTAGCCGGGCACACAGAAGGAGCTCAGTTAGGACAATAAATGAATGACCAACCAAAGGTCTGGACCAAATGGCCCAGAGGTACCCACTGCCTTGATTCTCCCTCATGGGAAAAAAGAAGAGAGAGACTGAAACCAAAGGTAAGCAGAGGGGAGAGAGAGACAGAGAAAGGAGAGAGGAAAAATCCGTGTAACTATGGACAAATCTCTGGTTACAGGCCTTACGAATACACAATTTATCCTGCATTTCTTCCTTAGTGGGGTTTGGAGTTCCATATCTGGTACCAAAGACTTCTAGGAAGACCTAATTATTTTCTTTGCAATACATATTTCTATTTTTTTTTTTTAACAAGAAAACATTGTGGCAGAATATGCTAGCTGTGCCCCCATAAGCCGCCTTTTGTCCTCTTTCTTGGTAAATTAAGGGAAGGTGTATTCATTTCCTGTTGCTGCTCTAACAAATTATCACAAAGAAGGTCCGAAGTCTGAATGAGTCGGCCAGACTGTGTTTCTTTCAGACCTTCTGAAGCAGCAGGTCTGTTTGTCTTTCCCAAATTCCGGGAGCTTCTTGCATTTCTAGTCTGACGCCCTCCTCCTCACATGGCGGACACCTCTGCTTCCACGGTCACATCTCCTTACCGGAGTCTTGTATCCAGAATCTTGTGATTATATTGAGCTTCCCTGGGTGATCCAGGATAATCTCCCTATCTAAAGATTTTTAACTTAATTACATCTACATAGCCCTTCTTTTTCCCCATGAAAATTAACGTATTTATAGGTTTCAGGATTGGGGTGTGGGCATCTTTAGCCGGTCATTATTCTGTCTGTCACAAGGAGAGTGACATTTCCCCATTTTCTCCTCTGATGTCTGGGATCAGGATATGACAGCTCAAGTAACTACTTTAGGCCATAGTTTGGAAATTATGGACTGAAAATAAAAAAGTAGCAATGCAGAAAGCTCTGGGGCCCTGACAATTTTGTGAAATTTCTCTACCAGCCCTGGACTGCTGGTTCCTCTGACTTATTTTGGGTTTTTCTAAATTCAATGGATAGAATTATACTCTTTATGATCTTTTACATTCTCCCTTTTCCACTTATTTTTATATTTCATCTATTTCTGCAAACTATTAATTATTTTATAAAAACTTAAGTTTTGATGAGTGTACTGTTTCCAATTTTTCTTTAAATATTCTTCAATGATTGGACAATGAGTTTTTTTTCCAACTTTCTTTTACATGAGTTTTAATAGAAGGGCTCAAAGAATAAATTCATGGCTTTATGTGGATCTCACATCATGGCAAGTGCTCATAATTGACCAGTAAAGACCTCATGCAGGTGCGAGAAACCTACTCTGATTAAATGAACAGCATCTACAAGAAAACCTTTGGCTTCATACGTCCTGGATTTGAATACCAACATCAAATAAGGGGATAGAAACATTTCAAATCTAACACTTTCTAAGCTACAAAGGTAACAATAATATTGTTCAGGTAACTAAAAAAAAAAAAAAAAAAAAAAAAAAATTCACCAAGCATGGTGGTACACTCCTGTAACCTTCTGCCTCAGAAGGCTGAGGCAGGAAGATCTCAAGTTAAAGGCCAGCCCAGGGAACTTAGCAACACCCCGTCTCAAAATAAAATTTCTAAAGACCTAAGGATGTAGCTTAATGGTAAAGTGCCTGTGAGTTCAATCTCCACGACTGCAAGCAAACAAACAAAACCAATAGTTTTTATATAATTGACCAAAACTTGATTTTATTAAATATTTTTGATTGAACTTTTTTTTTTTTCCTCTACAGAAGGCTGTAGGAAAAAATGGAATCCTCTGCACTCTTACTCCCCACCTGGGGCATAACAAATTTCATTATTCTTTCCACATCCCACATGACCAACACATTAAGCAATCTTTACTGCTGCATATTATTTCCTTGAATAACAGTCATAAAAGAAGTTCAAAGGAACTTAAATATAAGAAATTTTTTTTGTTGTTATGTGCAATTGCAGGGTGTGTGTAATTATAGCAAAGATGAAGTCTGTGATCTATCTCTCTGTGGAATGGCTGTTTCTTGGCAGGAAATTTCCAGATGTTATTTATCTATTTATTAGCTCATCATTTCCAGTTTCCTTACCCTTTATTTTTCTTCACTGGAGTTCTTGCTAATTAATTGTGTGTGTTCATTGGTTCATTTGCTGGTTTGGATACCTCACTAACATACCAGAGCGGGGATCCTGTCTGTCTTCTCACGACAGTATCCTCAGTGTCCAGACTGGTTGTAGGTACAAAGTACACATCCAACTGCAAATGCAAGGTGGGGGCGATTTTGGTGTGGGACCAAAGGGATATGAGAGGCTAAGTCATGGAGGAACTGAGAGGCTTTGATTGGATCCTTGGGTAGTTGAGGGGTCATAGACAGATATTAAATTGGAGGAGGGTGAAGGACATGATTAGATAACTTTGGGTCTGGTGTGGAGGGGGAGTCTGGGGATGCCCAAATAATCTGGAGTCTGGGAGACCCATAAGGAGGCTGTTGGGACATTGTAGGTGAAGAGATAAGAGCCCAAGGTAGAAAGTTGGAAATAATAAGAATGGTAATCATAATAGAAAAATTTGCTGCAGAGTCATTAATACTCTTCTAGACTACATTTCCCAGCCTCTTTTGCACTTAGGTATGGTCATGTGGTATGTTAAAACCAATGGAATGTGAGCAGAAATAATGACTTCCACTTCCATCCCTGATCCATAGAAATTTCCTGTGGTTCTCTATGTTCCTTCTATTTTCTGGGTGATTTGTGTTATGGTTTGGATATGGGGTGTCTCCCCCAAAGCTCCTGTATTAATATAGAAATGTTCAGAGGAAAAATGATAAGAAATAGGAGAGCTGAATCCTAATTAGTGCATTCTAGTTAGAATGGAGTGGGTAGGAACTGTAGGCAGGTAGGGTGTGGCTAGAGGAGGTAGTTTACCTGGGGGGATGCCCTAGAAGGGTGCATCTTCCCTGTGGCCCCTTTTCCCACACCCCTCTCTCTCTCTTTGCTTCCTGACCACCATGAAGGGAGCAACTTTTCTCCACTGGGTCTTCCCTCATGGTATACTGCTTCATCTTGGGCCCAGAGCAATGAAGGCTGCATGTATGGCCTGAGACCCCCAAAACCATGAGCCCCAAAGAAACTTTTCTTCCTCTAAGTTGTACTTTTCAGTTGCTTTAACCACAATGACCAGAAAACTAACTAAAACAATCGGGATGGAGATCCCATGTGTTGAAGATGATGGAGCACCATTTACTTAGGTCCTTGGAAAGCCATATAAAGTTGTTCCAATTGTCCAGGATCGCTTTGTAAAGTTATATAAACAAGGAACATATATCTATTGGGTTATTGTACAATTTCAGGTCTGTTATATCAGCCAGTGTCACTCTCATGAATCTTTTTTTTTATTATTTATATATGACAGCAGAATGCATTACAATTCTTATTACATATATAGAGCACAATGAATCTTTTAAATTTTTTTTTAGTTGTTGATGGATCTTTATTTATTTACTTATATGCAGTGCTGAGAATCAAACCCAGTGCTTTACAACATATGCTATTCAAGCACTCTACCACTGAGTCACAACCCCAGCTCACACTCAGGAATCTTAGCACATATTTTTTCTAAATATCAATCTTAATGATTTATGTATGATAACTCACTTAATCTTTACAAAATCTATTTGGGGACATTATTGTTAATCCCGTTTTACATATGAGAAAATTGAAACACAAAAGGGATGTATAACCTATTGAAGTAGGAAACTGGGATATGATGGAGCTGGATTTCAGAGTTCTGGCTCTAATAATTTAAGCAATATCTGACAATGGAGATGGATAGAAATGAGTAGTTTTTAAAAAAAAGAGAGAGAGATAGATGTCTTTTCCTTTCAGTTGAACATTGTGAATCACAACAGAACCTTTAAAAAAAAAGTTTAAGTGGTGAAGCACAAATATTAATTAAAATTCAAGTCATTATTTATACAATAATAGTTCAAGTAAAATTTAGGAAGATTAAACAGCTGTAGGTTGGGTTCCTGGAATCAGACCCTGAGACTGAGATTCCATGCTGAGGGTAGTGTTCCTGGAAGTAAGGGAAGCAGGAAGACAGGGAGAGTTGAGCTGGTGTGAGCCCTCCACGGAGGTCTCAGCCCTTTACACAGGATGAGTCCTCTGGAGCTGGATCTCCCTTCAGAGCTCTTCCCATCCAGCAGAGGGGCTGGGCTTTGCTGTGCCTCAAGGAGTCCCAGGCATGGGGGGGGGGGATGGGGGCTTGAGGGAGGCAACTACATCCGAGAGAGATTCTCTGTGAACCAGATCTCCCTGCAGTCGGAAGAATAAACATCATGGTCTTGAAGTATCTGAGTGGGGCATCACAGCATCCACTGCAGAAGCAAAGAAGAGTAAATCATTATATTTACAAATTTTCAGTTGTTCCAGATTGCTCCATTGAACTTCAGAGAAATGTAGTTTATGGACTTTTATTTTTTATTTATTTATTAATTTTTTTGGTACCAGGGATTGAACCCAGGAGTGCTTAACCACTGAGCCACATCCCCAGCCCTTTTTAAAATATATTTTATTTAGAGACAGGATCTCACTGAGTTGCTTAGGATCTCCCTAAGTTGCTCAGACTGACTTTGAGCCTGTGATCCTCCTGCCTCAGCCTCCGGAGCTGCTGGGATTACAGGCACGGGTCACCACACCCAGCTAGCTCATGGTCTTCTTAAGTGTGTCTGAAGCACAGGAGTTGAGGCTTCTGGGGTGAGCTGAGCCCAGGTGAAAGACTTAAATGGTATGCCAGGGAGTCTGGGTAGACAGAAATCTGGTTGCACTAAAGAGATGAACTAGTATAGAAAGAGACAGGGACAGGCCATTCAGAACTGCTGTGACAGCCATTTCAACAGGGATAAGAGGCTGAACCAGTATCAGTGGGAAGGAGAAGGGCTGAAATTGCAAGGCACTTTAGTGGCCGTATTCAATGGTTTTCATGGCTGAAAGTAGAAGTGGACGGAAGATTTAAGGCAAACCTCATAGCTCTAGCTTGAGAGGCTGAGTGAATGAAATTGTGCTTCAAGAAAGTTACGGTGATGTTAACTCTTAGTGATCTGTGGCATGAAACCCCTCTTTAATTGGTGAATCAAAAAAAAAAAATCATTCTTCAATGGGCTGCTTCTTTTTTTACTCTTGCTTTCTTCTGAGAGAACTTTCTATTGCTTCCCCCAATCCTTAAAATGAATTGTTGTTTCCATCTATCATTGATTTCTTCATCCATCTGTTTTGACAAAAATTGTCTTTCTCGTGTGTGTCTCCCTTTCAGTTGCAGATCTAACACACACACAAAATTACAATTAGACAAAACAAATATAAAATGTTAAAGCAAAGATATGGAATCCATTTTTAAAACTTATTTCTTCATTTGTCAGCAGTTCTATCATGGATGACACCAGAAGTTCTGATAATGGTCTTGAACCATAAAGCTACCATGAGAGATGACATAAAATTGAACTTCAGAGAAATATAATTCATGGTCTTTTTTTTTTTTAATGGTCTTGAACCATATAGCTACCCTGAGAGATGACATAAAAATGTGATGAACTTAGGGTTCAATGTAAAGTCATGGGGTGGGTAATCCTATGTAAATGAGCAAAATCACTTATTGGGAGCTAGTCTGACCAACCACATGAACTCTTTTTGTATACCCAGTGAGTGTAGTTGTTGCATAGCTTTGGTCATTGGACTATGCCCTTTGTGTTTTCTGACCTGATTCATACAAGGTTGGAATCTATCTTCTACAGGCAATATATATATATATTTTGCCAAGTAATTTAGCATCTTTTAACAACATAAGGTTTTACTTAAACAAGGAAGTTAGTAATTAAGTAAAATCAAATCAGGGTAAGAGACATTTATGTTGTACATACCCAGATCAGATTAATCATTCATTTAACAAATATTGATTGCATAACATATCCGGGCCAGACAGTGTCCTAACTGTGCCAAGAATACCGAGGTAGATGAGGCAGATAGAAACTCTCCTCTTCAGAACTTAGCCTACAATAAGGGAGAGGAAAGATAAGGTATAAAGAGAGAGCTCGCAATGTGTATAATTACTAGGAAGAAAATTGAAGATGCAATTTGTTTATCTTGCCCTTCCTTCCCATTTCCAGAGGCTTCCCTGCTGAATAACTGGGCCTTTCAGGGATAAAAGAACAGGATAATGTGAATCTAAACTCATTATGTGGGTGGGTATATTTGCAGAACCTGGGAATTTGGGGGGGCGGGGTGGGAAGGCTGGGATTAAATTTTTGAGTATAAATGTGACATAAAATTTAAACTCCCACCCTGTACTGTTGCCATTCATAGTCCACAAAGACACTGCTTAATATTAGCAATTAACTAATAGAAACTACAGTGGTGTTCTCTTAAACAGTTTCTACTTAAGTGACTCATAGTCTTCTCTCCTCCCTCCAAGGACAAGGACTGGTACTCAGAGCATGACAGAGTTAGTCACTCTGTCCCCGCTTGGCCCATTTCTGCTTCCAGGAGTTGAGTTTTATACCTTCTCAGAGTCAGAATTTCTTGTTCCCTAACATATTTGTATCAGATTTACTCATTATTAAAATTATGTCATTTGCTTCAATATTATATCAGCTAGGGGATGTGAAAAGAGAATTATTACGATGGGATTTTACTAGAATGATTTGAAAAGACTCAACAATTTCAAATTAGTGATAAAAGAAGGGGGAAAATAATAAAATCGACACTATATTTTGCTCGTAAGTGTCTTTAAGTTCTCACTACAAAGTAAGAAAAAATAGAAATGAAAATTGAACTCTTATGGATGTGGTTGGTAGTAAGAAAATATGACTTTAGCTCTTTGCCAGTGAACTTATAAGTGAGGGAGAACGCTGTGGCCTTCTCCCAGACTGGACAATACACTCATGCGGATTAAAGTGGAAACATGCTTACAATGTGTGGAAGCTTGGATCTGAGGTCTCCCCGCAAGGCACATGTGTTAAAGACTTGGTCCCTGGCTAAGTGCTATAGGGAGATGGTGGAAAGTTGAAGAGGTGGGAGTTTGTGGGAGATCTCTGGGTTACTGGAACTGTACCCTCAAAAGGAATTGTGAGACCCTACCTCCTTCCTCTTTCTGGCTTTGCTTCCTGGCCACCATAAGGTGAACTGTTTTGCTCCACCACATGCTTTGTGCCATGATGTGTTTCCTTGCCATAGGCCCAAAACAATAGGGTCATTTTGGTCATGAACCCAAACCTCCAAAACTGTGAACAAAATAAACCTTTCCTCTTTATAAGTTGGTTATCTCACATGTTTTGTTATAGTGACAGAAAACTAATGCACACTGTAAATGTATCCTTTTTATTCCTTAACTGACATTTCTGACTAGTTCATCAATTAGCAATTCTGATTGTGTTGAGTAAGAATTTCCCTGTACTGAAGTATGACAGGTCTCCCCACCCTCCATTCAAGGAGTTCAGGAATGTCTTCTTAATAGTATTAAATAAGGAATGTGTGTGTCTTCCAATAATTCCTTGGCCCAAACCAAATCTCCTTTCCCTCATTTGTATACTATAAACAAAGAAAATATTTTCACTTTTTTGGCAGCACCTTTCCTTTGAGAATATCAAAGCTCTTTAAGCAATAATGGTTGTGTCCCCCTGAAGAGGTGGGTAGATGTATTTATCAATCTCTTGCTGAGGGTGTTAGATCTGTGCTGAGAAAGCTAGCAGATGTCTCCAAGTCATCTCTCAGGAAAATTACATTTCTGCTAATCTCCCTGCCACGTGACACCCCATTGCCAATTCTTAACAATTCCGAGTACTACGGAGAACTACAAGAGTACAAAAGGAACACACTGTCTGTGGGACCTTGGCTGTACACCAGCTGTGGGATCTTGGGCGCTTTAGTGAGCCTTTCTGTGCCTCTCCTCCTTTATCGGTGAAAAGAGAGAGATGTGCTTATCATACAAGTAAACCAGAGTATGGGGAAATAATGTACATGAGCAAAAATCTGGACATTGTAGCTTCAGGGAGCGAGAGCAGCAGTGGCTTACACATTCCTTTTTGTCTCCCTGACTCCCCTTTCAGAATTACAGCTTTTTATTATTTGCTATTTTTGATCCTACATTGATTTATCGGTTCCAGTTTGCATGTTTAATATTGAGGCCAGAAGTGAAATATCTTCCTCCAGGGCTCTTGTCTCACTGTAGCTCATTGACCCACCTTAACCATCTTGCAAGATGATGCTACTTTCAGTAACAAACGCAGGCACTGGCAAGTTGCTTAGGTAATGACTTTGAACTACAAGACAGCAGTAGGTGGCTAAGGGTTTTGAATAAATTAATAAATTAAATCTAAGGGTTTGAATAAATTAATTATATCTCTTCCCCATTCAAAAGAATATGCCACAAAGGAGAAAAAAGTGAAATATACTGAATTTCCAATAATAGGGATGACTCATGTACCTGATGGTCTGATGGAAGGCCATTCACAAAAGATGTTATAGATGAATATCTGTTGGCGTAGAAGGTCAGTGGGATAAGGGGGCCACATATAACGCAATCCCATCATCACGAAAGATATGCATTTGAATAAAAATATTTGGAAGGATATATAGTAGCTACCTCTGGATGATAGGATTACAGAAATTTAAATTTTCCTTTATGCTTATCTAAATTTTCTGTAGTAGATATATGTTCTTCTTTTGGAACCCAGGATCAAACCCAGGAGGGCTTAACCACTGAGCCACATCCCCATCCCTTTAAAAAAATTTTTTTTTTTTCCTTTTTAAATTTTGATACAGGGTCTTGCTAAATTTCTTAGGGCCTTGCCAGGTTGCTGAGGCTGGTCTTGAACTTGTGATGGCTCCTGCCTCTGCCTCCCAAGATGCTGGGATCACAGGTGGTACAACTACCTGACCTATATGTTGCTTTTGATGAAAGACAAGAGCCGAATGAAATACAGTTCTGTTGCAAATCTACTTGTAGTATAATGAATAATGACATTTTGGGAAAAAAATGCCAATTCTATAACAATAAGAAAGGAAGACGTTTTTAAAAAATAGAAAGAATGAGTTTATTTTTTAAAAAAGATGGAGTCACTTAATGACAAATGTCTGAAATAAACTAAGTGCTACTTGCAAACCTTAGCTGAATTGTTCCTTAAACTGCCTTTTTTTTTTTTTTTAAGGAACACAGAGCATGTATAAATAAGCATACTTTGAAACATTTAAATTAAACAGTCATAAATGGCAACATAGTGTATTTTTTTTCTTATTTGACTTGCCAAAATATCACTTTAAAACAAATAACCTTTGGGACAGAGGATAGATACATCTGTCTTTCTAATCATAATAAAAACTATTGGGTTTTATAATAAAATTTAAAAATTATTGGTCTTTGATGTGCTTATGTCTCAGATGTTTGTAATATTCAAAGTAATGTTTAAATCCTCGCTTCCTCAGGACACAGATATCACTGTGTTCATTTTATAGTGGCTGAGAATTAAAACTCAGAAAGTGAAGTTTAAGGGGCAGAACCACATTGCCTGTCTAAAAAATCACTGAACAAGTATTCACTGAATCTACTTGGTTAGTTATGTGTGCTGTGTGCTGGAAAAATACCAATGAACAAGACACCGTGTTCTTGTTCCTTAAAGACTCTCACATTCCGGTTGAGTGACATGAAGCATATAAATTGTAAATGTAATGACTCTTACGGAAGAGGGAATACAGGATGTGTACAGGGGGTTAATCCAGTCTGCAGCATCTGCAGCCTGCGTAGGAGTTAACCAGGCAAAGAGTGGGTAGAAGAGTATTCCTGGTGGAGGGAACGGTATGTGTTAAGGCACTGGGGTGACATTTTGCTATAATAATGTGGCATCACCAGCCACCTACAACTTTGGCTTGAAATGATAGTGTTTATTGCTCCCATTTGGGTCTGTGGGTCAACTACAGACACCTGGATGTGGCTGGATTCCAGTGTTCCGGTCTCTCTGGTATATTGCTTGTCCTTTTATGATGAATAGCTTCCTGGAACATACTCTTTTCATGGAATATGTCAGAAGCACAAGAGCCCAAATGAAATCAGACAAGCGTCATACTCAGGAACATTTCAGATGCTAAAGTAGGCCAGATGATCAAGCCTAAATATCAGGGGGATGGGAAAAATATTTTACCTAGGTCTGGATTTCATATTTGGGGGGATTCTAGAATATTCACATACACATAATGAGATATCTTGGGGGATATATCTAAGTCTAAATACGACATTCACTTGGGCTTGGACACATAGCCTGACTGTGATTTCATACAGATTTAAAATAATGTTGTGCAGGAGATACTACCTCATAGTGTGGAGCTTTCCATCTGTGGCATGTTGCTGCTCAAAATTTTTGGATTTCTTGATTTTCACATTAGGGATGCCCCACCTGTCCCATGATTAGCTCATGAGGCCTAAGCAGCACCCATAGAATTAAATGTTCCTCCTCGGTTATGGGCCAAGTATCAGTCTCTGTGTGACAGCAGCACTTTCAGAAGCTCTGCTTCAGAGGTCCCTGAGAGTAGTGTTCGACCCCTGAGCAAGCAGCGTTGAATCTGGTGGCTGCTCATTCTCCTGGAATGATGGTCAGCTATTTTACACACAGTGAATAAGACAAACTCATCGTAAAATGTGAAAAAACATCTAATTTGACTATTTTTATCCCATGAGATAATATCTTCTACTTGGTCACATCATTTTGATATGTCTCAAGAATAGTTCAGCTTATTTTTAACCATTGTTTAATAGATGTATTCATTTCCTTTACAAGTGCTCAGCTCTAATGCCTGAACAAACAGGTGTGGGCACAGTAGTTGGCCCAATATAAACTGGTACAAGTTCACAGGTTTAAGACGCATCGGCTTTCTTTTCTTTTTTTTTTTTTCCAAAAGAACATTTATTCAACATAGACAGCCAGTGCGTTATTAGCTGTCACTGGATATTCTGCCATAACAACTGTTTTAGTTTCAGTTGAGGTGATTTTTTTTTTCCTTTTGCTCATAAGAGATTAAGTAGAAATCACTATATCCATGATCTTTTGGTTCTGAAGCCATTTCCTTCCTCTTTGCTTCCCTAAAAGCTCAATTTTATAATATTAAAATTTTAAAATAGGGCTGGGGATATAGCTCAGTTGGTGAAGTGCTTGCTTTGCATGCACAAAGCCCTGGGTTCAATCCCAAGCACCACAATAAAGAAATAAATAATTAATTAATTAAAGAATAAAATAATACCTAAAATTCTTCTCTCTTCTCTCTCTCTCTCTCTCACACACACACACATACACACTCACACATACACACACAGACTTGTTAGTTCTCTGTAAATTTCATTATAAAGTATGCACCCTTTCAAAGGAAATCATTGAATCAAAGTGAATTTAGAGCAATTTCTTTCTCCTTATTTTTCCAGTTAGGCAAGGTTTCTGCTTGATTCTATTATTGTATTTTATTATTTAGTTTTCAAAGATTAGCTGGAGACAGGCTACTGTCTTTTGTTTCCTCACCTGATGTATTTTCTGAAAGCGAAACCAGCAGATATTAAGATATTAGCAAACCCAGGGCTTTGTGCGTGCGAAGCAAGCACTCCTGATGTATATTCTCCTTATTTGAGCACCTTTCCGTGGTTGGGTGTGCTTTCCTGCTCTTTTAGTCTGGTACCCCCTTTAAAAGTCATCCAAAGAACGTACTTTCCAAGTAGCAGCAGAATTTAGAGAGGAGAGTCCCTAACATCTTCCCTGAGTGAAAGTGCAAGTGGAAAAATCCCTTGGCTGCTGGGAACAAATACATGCCCCAGTTTCTCCCAGATGGTTTGCCTTTCAAGGGACCATGGCAATTATCTGCTTGTGTGTCTGTTGAGGTGCTATTCAGTGAGTTTAAAAAGCCTTGATTTCCGCAGGTGGATCCGGGGCTTGATTACAGAGAGCTGGTAGCCCACGCTTGGCCTTGATTCATGAGTTCTGTCCACAGGCGTGTCATTTCCCAGTTGTTTCAGTTAGTTTTTCCTTCTGAAAATAATGGAATAGTAATATCACTTTTGCTATAGCTTTTAAATGTTTTAATATGTCCAAGCAACAACAACAACAAAGTAGAAGCTGTAGCTTCATTGGAGACATGAATAAAAACAATGTCATGATTATTTTGCATTCAGTTCCTCTCCCTTTTATTGAAATAACCTGTTTACCTAGAGTGACCCAATTAATTGCTTTGTCATTGTATAGACCAAAGTTCTTATTAGAATTACAACCCTAATTAATATGAACATATGGCTTTTAAACTTCAAAGAAATTTAGAACTCTTAATATCTGCCAACATAGTTTTCTCTAAAAATGGTGGGCTTAGCTGGGCACAGTAGCTCATGCCTGTAATCTGAGTCTGGGGAGGCTGAAGCAGGAGGATCACAAGTTCAAAGTCAGTCTCACTAACCTAGGGAGGTCCTAAGCAACTTAGGAAGATCCTGTCTCCAAATAAAAATAAAAAGGGCTGGGGATGTAGCTCAGTGTTTAAGTGCCCCTGGTTCAATTCTTAGCACAAAAAAAAAAAAAAAAAAAAAAAAAAAAAAAAAAAAAAACCCAAAAAAACCCAAAAAAGTAGGATCTTCTGGGCCTAGTGTTGTTTACCTATATTCACAATAGTCTGGGAGGCTGAGGCAGGAGGATCATTTGAGGCCAAGAGTTCGAGGCCAGTCTGAGTAACATAGTGCGACTTTGTCTCAAAACAAAACACAAACAACAACAAGAAGAAGATAGGATAATATCAGATCGACTTTTTCAGAATGTTATGAGGTTTCAATTAAAATTCACTTTGCTATTAAATCATGTAGTTTTATATATTTTTCACTGAATGTAAGTCAGCCTGCCATAGTGGGAAACTTGGAAGCTTAGAAATTGTGAATATAAAAAGAAACCATGGTCATATAATTTTGGAAATAAACAAGATTAAGCAAAACATAGACATAAAGTTTTTTGAATGAAAAAAAAAACCCTGTGAATATAAATTTTGTTTCTTTCTAGTTACATGATCCTCCCAAACCCAACCACACTGTGTTCGATTTGAATGTCCAGTACCTGTTCTGCCCACCCATGGAGTATCAGAAAGTACCAATGGTGTAATGAGTAGGGACGCTATTTGAAAACTGTTAAGGGTCATACGATATAATTTAAAGTGAAAGTTTAGATACACCCTCTTTTCGCTGTTACTGTTTGATAATAATTAACTATGAATTATCTCACATATTGAAGTTTCTGGCCAAAACAGAAAGTCAAGAAGAAAGAAAAAGGTTAGAAGAGCAGATTTAATCAACAGATAAACTAAAGTAATAAACCTCAGCAAAGATGGTGAACAGCTGATCAATTAAAATTTTATCAACTTTATCAAAGTATCTTTATTCTCAAACTATAAAGTATGTGGGAAATAACCTAACAAAGACTTTTCTGAGAAACACCTAAAATCAGATTGTACATTTGAAAGGACCTGAATAAATGGAAAGATATGTCTTTGACATGTAAATATGTCATTTAAAAATTAACCTAAAAATTCAAGGTATTTTCAAAAGAAATTATAGCAAGGCATTTCATTTTGAGGAGCTCACCATACTTATTTTAAAATTTAAATGAAGGAATAATGCTTCATGATGCCTCAGTCTGCTTTCAAAAAACTCATTCTCCTGGATAAACCAGTTTGGACTGGTACACAGTCAAATAGATCTGTGGAAAAAGGATCCAGAGTCAGCAGCAGACACAAGTCTGTATGGGAAACTGCTTTGGGATAAACAGGGCACCATAAATCAGTAGGGAAAAGACGGAATACCTAGAACCCACTAAAGGGCAACTGGGGAAACTGTTCATTACAGTCACCCCTCAGTATCCTTGGGGGAATTGGTTCCAATACATGCTGCTGCCTCCCAGTATAGCAAAATCTGAGAATGCTCAAATCTCTTATATAAAATGGTATAGTATTTGCACATGACCTGGACACATGTTTCCCTATACTTTAAATATCATGTTGAGATTGCTATAATACCTAACGCAGTATAAGTGTCATAAGCAGTTCTTACACTTTGTGTGTGTATGTGTGTGTGTTGCTAGGGATTGGACCCAGTGCCTTGTGCCTGTGAGGCAGGCACTCTACCAACTGAGCTGTATCCCCGGCCCTAAACTTTTTATTTAGGAAATAATTTTTTAAAGCTTGTACATATTTAGTACAGATGCAATTTTTCCCCCCAAATATTTTTGATTTGTGATTGGTTGAATCTGTGAATGCAGAACCTGAGGGTATGGAAGATTAATATATGAAGAAAACAGGTTGGTTCACTGTCTAAAGTATATACTGAACAGAAATTCAGTGCCAGGGTAAAATTTCAAAGCTAAGAGAAGCTACTGGAGGCGTTAAAGGAGATTCTTGATGGTCAAACCACCAAGTTGGAAATTTAGTAGATTTGACTATGTTTTAAAAATTAAGAATTTCTGTTAAAGGACAGACACTATAAGCCAGAACAGCCAAAGGATGACAAATGAGAAAAGATTTATATCTAAACCCCACAAGGGATAAGTACCTAGAGTATGCCAAGAAGCATCAGGGTTTTTAATTTTTTTTTTAATGAAAGTGATAATAATAGAAATTAAAGGGCTTAGCCCAGAGCCTACTATACAACTCATGCTTCCTGTTTGCTATTACTAGTTCATCTGTTCTATCTTCTGTGACAAAACTCTCTTTGTGTTGAGTCATGACATATGAACACTAAATTTCTGGTTTCTGCATGGTTTGGTGATGTTAGCTTACGGAACTCCAGAGAAATATATGTATAAGTATTCAGCAAAGGTTAAAAAAAAGGTGGAGAAAATAGTGGCCGTTCCTGCAACACAGAGGTGAGGAGTGCTGCATGCACCACTGTAGCTATGGAACCGACTACCAGTGACCCTGCCAGGGGATGGAGCAAGAAGATCACGTCTCATGGCTTGAGGTGTGAATCTTGTGACTGTCATATTCTATCCTCGCCGAAGCCCAGGTCCCGAGGGTGCCGTGTCCATAGTGACTAGGAGAAGCAGCTTCCCGCTCCTGAGCTCTTGGTCCAGGTGTAATCTTTGGCTGTTGGGGCTGGGGGAGCTGAATGGGCCAGCCTTCTCCTGCTGGGTTTCTTGGGGACTCCCATACCCAAAGTCAGGCTGGCCTCTGAGATGGCTTTGCTCACCACCTACCAAACCTGCTCTCTGAAAGCAGAGCTTTGTCTTTTTCAGTTTTATGACCTCAGCTTCAGGGAAGGCTTTGGCTCTCCAAGTGTGACCCAAAAACTTGGATGATGACTCACAGGGCAGAAGGCAGCAAGCTGCAGTCAGTGGCAGTGACCTAACTGGGTTCACTCCTTGAACTTGAAGGATGGATACAGCAAGTCAGCTGGGGCCATCCTGTTGACAGGGAAAGAAGGGAAACTGATGATAATTCTTTGCCACATATGGTCATGCACACTGTCTCTTTCTATCCTCTGCAATCTTGGGAAATGCACATGCCTATCTCCATTTTACAGATGCAAAATCTGCAGCTTGAGAGAGAAAATTGCTGAAGGTTACTTCTAAATTACTCCCTGGGATTTGAACCCTGGGTCTGTTTGACTCTGAACCCCACAGGTTGTTTGGCTGGTTTTTAATTGCGCTACTCTTTATATCTGCCAGCTTGGAGTGGGATTGAATGGAGGTGGGATAGATACTGTGATAGGTGGCCTCCAGGGAAGAGTGAATGGCCAGTCCCATCCTTGTCGGATCTTGGCCAGTGGTTGTCTTAGGTTATGGAAAGCTAATTACTCCTCCCAGTGCTGTGTTTGAACATGTGCTCTTGTGGTCAGCTTGTTTTAGGTGTGGCTTTGGTTCTCAGCAGAAACTCTGTTCTCATGAAACAATGACATCCTTAAAGGGCTGTGATCTGCTTGTCATTTGGAGAAGCGAACGCTTCTTGGAAGTATGCTATACAGCATGGATGGAGTCTCTCTCCAGAAAGGAAACCAGACAGGGCTTTCGAGACAGACAAGAGCTTGCTTTCTGAGAGGGAATTTCATTTGCTTCTGGGATCTGATGCTTTAACAAGTTGGTTGATTAGCCACTAACAGAGATGCAGTTGTCCAAACATCTACAACCAAGGTGTGTATGTGTGTATGTGCGTGTGCCCGTGTATTTGAGAGATCACAGGTTTATCTGTACCAATGCTATCAGATCTGAGAAGGATTGTTGTGGCTACATGCTACACTGATTCAATTAGAAATCAGCCTCTAGGGTCTATGGCAATGATTCTGCTATATCATCATCATAATCCTTGGGATAATAAAAAAAACATTCACTGTGTATTTGCTCTGTGCTGGGCTCTATGGTAGCTATTTTATGTTCACAACAATTTTCTGATATGTTACTTAAGATTGTATTGACTAGAGGTAGCAGAAACTCAGCTTCAATGGTTTGACCACATGAGGGGATTTTTGTTTTTTCATGGAGTAAGAAGTTCAGCAATATGGTATGTCAAGAACTATGTAATGTTTTGAACAACCAACAATAAAAAAAATAAAAAATAAAAAAATAAATTAAAAAAAAAAAAGAAGTTCAGCTGTAGATAACGTTAGAGCAAATACGGGGCCCTTGATGCCGTCAGAAACCAGGTTCCTTTGCTAAAAGATTTCTTCTTCATGTTCCCAGCTGGCTGCTCTATTTCAGCTGTCACAACTGATTTTTTGGTAAGAAATAAGAAACAGGGAAAGGCTAAGAGATAAAAACTAAGAAGATAAATGCAAGCTGATTATATGCCCTCGAACGAGCTTTCTCAGAAACGCCAGCTGGTACCTCCACTTGCACCTCATTGCCTAGAACTGTTTCATGACCACGTCTGGCTGCTATGGAATCAGGTAGTCTATTTAGTCTAGAGGATTTAGAGAGCCCCCTTGCTTAGTGAGAAAGAAAGATGGCTGGCCGTTGGCTTTTAACTAGTAGCACCTACCTCTAGTAACTAATGTTGGTTCAATATTTATAGATAAGTAGAATTAGACAATTGTTTGCTAAAGGTCACCTAGCTAAGGAGTGACAGGTGAGACCAGAATCCTGGACTGTCTGACTCCAAAGACACTTTCTTAAATTCTGTGCTATAATTTGTTCCTGACGCTTGGTGATTTGAGGGGCTGGAAAATAGAGGACTTCAGGGTTCCTCTTAGGAACAGGAAGGGGAATTGACTTCTCGACTTTTTCAGAATACAGTTGTGATTGACATATGAAAGATGAGGAAAGCAGATTTGGGTGCAAGACAAGGAGGTATTTTCCAAATAATAACCAGCTCTTACTGATACAGGCAACGTGCAGTCTCTCAGGAGCATATGGGAAGAGGTTGGATTGGCTCTCAGAGGAGATCCTTGAACTGGCAGGAGTTTGGGTCTATCCTGAGTTCAAGATTCTGGTTTATAAAACAAAAGTGGCTGAGATAGAACAATTTTGGAAAAAGGAGGATGTTTGAATTCAGCATAGATGCCTCCTGGTTGTCAGAACTAGAGTGACCATATCATTGATTTACGGTCCAAACTGGGACATGTTTTTTAGAATAAAAAGAAGGGTTCTTTAGAAATTATGTTGGGTCAAAGGGGAATACTAGGATGGGCCCAGATCAGTCCGAAGCTGTGGCTCCCCTATTCCTGGTCTCCTAATGAGCACAGGACTGGGGAGGCCTGGATTTGTAGGAACTGACAGCTGGGTGGTAGCCAGAAAAGACGGACACCTCAAGCTATAGAGCTCTCCACTTCTGAAGGCTGAGCCTTCGAAGAGGCCCCGTGTGTGATGGGCTTTGGTGACAGGTGTTGAAATCTTATAGACAGGAACGACATGTGTCACACTGGAAACATGAGCTTGACATAGACCCGTGCGCCCCGAGTCTCCTCTCAAATGACTCATTCTTCAGAGACACTGAGCTTGGATAACACTGGGTTACTTTCTGACTCAGGAACCCAGCCCGTGCCAGCCTGGAAGGACATGGATTTCATACATCCTGATCACCTCGTGAGCTTTTAAAAACTGCTTTTCTGGTTTGCTCAGTGACCTTGAGCAAGTCACAACCTCTCTGTATGGTTTGGCTTCTCCTGTAGAGGAAATCAAATGGTGGAAACGATGGTTATGCAACAGAAAAAAAAAATGATTCAAGATCTTCCAATGAAAGATACTACATGGAGCCAAGTGATATTATTTTTATGACAGTTTTTAGTAGAAGTGTTTCTTGTCCCATCCCCTCTCATTAGGCCACAGGGCACAGAGTAAACACAGGTTTGGCCAGTGATGGGTATTTGATGATGTTGGCACCAGAGATGAAGAGGAGGAATTTCTCTCTGGCTTTCGTTTCACTATTAACCTGATAATGCCCAGATCTAGGTGCTTACTAGTGTGGAAACAGGAACCAGTGAGAATCTTGTCTATTGTTTTATAGCAGAGGCAGCCTGATCAGGAGACCTTTTAATAATGATGCAATTAAAATATTGTCTTTAGTCCTTCCTTAATTCCTTTATTCAATAAATATTGATTGAGTGCCTCTGTATGCCAGGTCCGTTTCCCAATCATAGAGCAAGATGAGTAAGGACAAGCATTAAGCTCTCCACTGTTTGTTGGATCAAGAATTTGTCCCAGGTAAGGTTTGAGAGCTGATCTCTTTTCATAATTATCTGTTCTGTCTCAATGTCAGGGGTGAATTCAAAACTGTTCTTATCCATTTTCTAAAGGAACAAGACCAAATTCCTTAACATGGTTTAGAAGAGGGATGGAAGAACATTTCAGTACAACTTTTAAAACTGAGTTGGGAAGGAAAACTGTACACTGATCCCCCATACATTAAAACTGACCAAATCTTGTAATGGGCAATCACTCATTGACAATCATGAAGTACATATAGTGCCCACATCACTAATCTCCTTCAAACACACACAGTGACAAGTGATTTTATTTTCCAGAGTCTGGAGTAGATTTATAACCTTCTGTCCCAATTTCCATCATTGCTCAATCACGTGGTCATGCAATTAAGTGGTTTTGTCTTTCTTCCCACTGAATCATATAGAATATTTTGCAAAGGGTGCCCACAAATGACTAACATCAAATTTTCCTGGGATGCCTGTTAAGAATCCAAATTCCTTCCTACCTCTGCCTCGATGCCAGGGATAAATGCAAAACTGTTCTTATCCATTTTCTAAAGGAACAATACCAAATTCCTGAGCATGGTATAGAAGAAGGGTCAGGGTTTGGCACCTGTTTATCTTTCTGTCTCAATTCTCACCGAGCCCTTTTTGAACAACAAGTTCCACCTATTAGACTTTTCCACAGGTCCATGTCTATCCAGTTCTTTTGCACCTCCGGGCTAGGGGTTGGCAGGCATCTTCTGTTAAGGGCCAGACAGTATTTTGGTTTTCTGGTTCATGCATTTCTGTGGTTCAGTGCTGCTGTTGTAGTGTCAAAACACTATAGGTGAAGTGTAAATAAATGAATGAGCATGGGTGTACGCAAATGAAACTTTATTCATAAAACCAGGCAGCAGTCTGGATTTCAACACAGGCTGTAGGCTGCTGATCTTTGCTCATACTATGGTCTTTTGCTTATTTCCATTAAACTACTATTTCTGCCCCCATTCATTTGACCATTATATATTTGATTGCCACTGAAAGTCTGAGGCCTTTCCCTGCCACCCTGGGTGGTCACTAACACCACTGTAGTCTGCAGATGATAGAAAATCATCCACACAGATGATAGAAAATCAAACCTATATTTTTCCCCCTAACTTAATTGTAATTTTCATTAATTCATTTAGGCATGAATGACTTCACTGAGTTATTCATTTAACAATATTTACTACGGGACCCTTCATGGGGCAAAATGGATGATTTTTTCATGTCTGTGCAACACCCAGCTGAAAGTCTGGCACAGAAGACACCCCTGATACATTATTATTTTTAAAATTTTATTTATTTATTTATTTGGTACTGGGGATTGAACTCAGGGGCACTCAAACACTGAGCCACTTACCCAGCCCTATTTTGTATTTTATTTAGAGACTAGGTCTCACTGAGTTGCTTAGTACCTCACCATTGTTGAGGCTGGCTTTGAACTCATGATCCTCCTGCCTCAGCCCCTGAAGCCAATGGAACTACAGGCGTGTGCACCATTCAACCGGCCAGTGATACATTCTTATTGAATAAAAGGAGAAAGAACTCAGTAAAGAAATCCTTTGCCAAAGCTACATTGTGTCTTTGTTATAAGTGCCCCATGATGAGAAACTGATGTTGAAACCTCTCTGTTGTCAGGAGGGATTTGGTAAGGAGCTCTTCTTTCTAGGTTTCTGGAATCTGATCTTGAATAGTTTGGTCCTTCCCACTCATTATCCATTCTAGTCCCTTTTCCTAGGAACTGGGATCCTGCTTTCTGGTGACTTCTGTGGTGACATCTATGACCAAAAGTAATAGTATCAGCTTCCAAACTCCCACAGGCAGGTGGTAGACTCATGTGAGCTTGCAGGTCGCCAATACAGTGGCCAATACTGCAGTGCTTTTCTTATTTTTACTTTTATAAGTGGGAACTTAAATAGCTCACAGCATGGTGATATTGAAATAACTTTTTTTTTTTTGGAGAGTCTAAAAAAAAATGTTTTTCATCCAGTCTCTGGCTCTTCGAGAGTGATTTTGAGGTAAATGTATAAAAAAAAAAAAAAGGAAGCTTCTTTATTATTCATTTTATAGACATTATTTCATGAATTCATTGGAATCAAAATGTATTGTAAGGAGAGCTTCCGCCATCTTCCCTCACTTGCAACCCATTCTGATTGTAAGCAGAAGAGTTATTTAACTGACTGTCACTAATGGAACCAAAATGACTTCATTCAATCTCAACTTGGCCAGAAGTCCGATTTTCAAGGGTTACCAGGAAGGTAATGTGTTTGTAGTGGAGGAGAGAGAAGAAAATGGTTACAGCTGGTTACAAAACAAACATTAAGCCTCCGCCCTGTTTCTCATGTTACAAAGGCAAATAGGAAAGAAGCCATGAGGGGTGGGGGGGATTGTAGCAGAGTGTGTTGGGTAAACACTATGGAAACTGGAGAATGTTCTGGGTCTCCACTTTTTCTTTTTTTTTCAATAGAAGAAACCAGTAAGGGAGGTGGCAGTTCAAGAGTGAACACAAGGCTCTCTATTTACCAGCTTATCCCCACAGGTAACAGCAAACTCTGTCAAAGTTCCTGTGTGCCTGGGCCTTCTCACCAGCCTGAGCTAACACTCCACGGCTTCTGTGGGGGAAGCCAAGGTGGGAAGAACTGGCCACCTGTGGAGGCGGGGGAAGGAGGGGAGTCAGGGGCAGGGTCACAAACTGACCTTTGGTTACAAAAGAAAAATAAGGCAGTGGGGTAAACTGAACAGGACCACAAAAGGGTAGTAAACACAGAAAGGACAGAGTGGAGAGTGTGGCGTTGGTAAGCTAACCCTGTTGCAACAGGCACTCACGCAATTTAGTGGTAAGAAACTTCTGGAAAGTTCCTCATTTGGTAAGCTGTTGTCACAGTATATTTTGAATCGTTTTATAGCAGTGTGTGTGTGTGTGTGTGTGTGTGTGTGTGTTAGGTGGACAAGACATTGGCAAATGAGTTTCATAGATTAATTTGCTGCTAGCTTGACTGAGGTAGTCAAGTTTAAAATAAAACACTGTCTTCACTTTGTTTCTGGCATGAACACTTTACTTTTGAGAATTCTCATGAAAAGTTTAGAGTCACCATTTGGCCACATCTAACAGCATCCATATGCACATGTCCTTTGACTCTGCCTTTCTACTTTAAGAAATCCATTCCATAGTTCTATTCATATATATGTGCAAAAAATATGTGTATGGGAGTAAAAATTTGGAAGCCACCATTATGTCTATCAGGAGGGACTGGGTAAATTATAGGACATTTATATTATGGGAAATAGTGTAGTTGCATAGATTTGCAGGAAACCCCTCAATGTGTGCTAAGTTTTGCTAAGGAACATAAGAGCATATGGAAGGGTGTGGATATGCAAATATGGTTGCACATACATTGGATATTTCTAGATAGATGCCCAAGAAACACAACAGTGAATACCTCTATAGAGAAGATTGGGAGACTGGGTTCCAGAGATCGATAGAAATTTACTTCTACTCTGTACTGTTTGGCACTGTTTGAAATTTTTATTGACTGGGTACATAAATCATTTTTAAAAAATTAATGGTAATATCATTCTCTCCAATTGTGTTGGGTTTGCTGCTGGTGGTATCAGTCAGTGCTCAAAAGAACATAATGAAATATCTGGTCTGATTTCATGAACTAAAAATGGTTTAAAACTCCATGGAAGAAGGCATCTTTCAGTTAAGTGTATATTTGGGAAGACTATTTTGGTATCTAATGAATAATAGAGAACATTGATTTAAACTGCTGTTTTTGTGCCAGCAGTTTGGAAACCTAGGGAGCTGCGCCTCTCCCCGGGAAGTCATAGCAAAGGCCTTTTGATGTTGGGGGGCACCCTGCCTGAAAGCCTACAGAATCATTAATTAAAAGCCTCCAGCTCCTCTCCTATGTTGCAATTCCATAGCTCTTACAGAGTCATTGCCGCCTTTTGCCTGAGGATGACAGAAGCATGTTAAGAAGGATAAACACCCACTGATTTATTTACATTAAATAATACCCTGCTCACTCCCAGCAGCCAATAAAATCAGTGGCCTTTGGAAACCAGTCACATGACAGCACCCTAGCAACTCTTTTCTGAAGTAGGGCTCATGGCTGGAAACATAAGTACAGAAGAGCAGCCAACACACATTCTTTTGTGAGACCTGCCACTGAATCAACCCTGGGTACTCTGGGGGAGGGTCCATGACAGTGGGAACTTTATTTAACCTTTCTATTAATGTTTCTATTGGCCTGTGTTATCTCTTGCAATGTCAAGTGCACGGTTAATTAACCCTTCCTTGGCCTATGCCACCTCTCTTTTCAGATTGTAAGCTCCCTAACTGCTAGATTGGAGTTACTCATTCATTCATTTACAGCCCAGATATTTAATGCCTACCTGCTACAGGTGTGAGCCTTTGCTAAGCCCTGGGCGGTGCAAAGATGAGGAAGACATACTCCTTGCTTCCGGGACGCTCACAATCTTCTAGATGTCTCTTCCCAGTCTGATGATCTTATTCAGAGCTGGGTCTTCCAAGGTTATTGGCACAAAAATCACCCAGGAAGTCACTGAACAAACCCTGGTTGATTGAGAAGGGGTTCAGGCTGTGAACTCAGAATGGTGTCATGAGACTACATTTTTGCTGATGAGCTCTGAGTAAATTACCAGACAATTTCTCCAGACCTCTTGGATATTTAGAAATTTAATTCCTTCCTTTCTTAGATCCTTTCTGGATCTGGGAATGGAATTTCTTTTAGGGTTGAGGACAGTTATTCTGGCCCCACAATAACCTGGGCTACACATTCTTTAGGAAGTAGGCTTGCTTTTCATAGGGACAAAAAAATTTTCACCAACAAAGGGGCACAAGAAAGGGGAGGAAGTCAAGGAAAGCAATATTTCCTGAGTGCCCACTCATGGCCTGGACTTCACACGCTTCCCCTCATTTAGTGAACTACCACCCCAGGAAAACAGCAACACTCATGTGCAAAGAGATGTGCATTTAGGTTTGGGTCTAGGGGTCAGTGGGTGATATATCACCCCACACACACACACACACACACACACACACACACACACACACACACAGGTGTATACAGGTGTATATAATTATGCTGTATTTATAATTTAAAATTAAATGACTTATAAAATACTCTGCTATGTGCCTAAAGAATTAGAAGCCACGATCTATGCCCTCGAGAGTGCAAGAAAGGGAGAGAGAGAGACAGAGAGAGAGAGAGAGAGAGAGAGAGAGAGAGAGAAACAGAATAAGAAACACATTCAAAGTTAAATAGCCACATGAAAATTATGTAACAGTACAGAGAGGATTTTAGAGCTGGCTGGATTCACAGCAAACATTTAAACCAGAGTTTCCTAAAATAGTGTGTAAACATCATTGATGGCATGAAAGATGATTTGAATATAAACAGCTTAAAATTTCATTAGGCATTTATTTTAACATGCATTAGAAGAATCTAGACCTAGCATATCAAGCCCTTGTGTACATGAATATTACTGCTTACTTTGAGGTTACCAAAAAGATTTAAAGATTATCTAAAGGAAAGTATTAAGAAAGTAGCTGTACAGAAGATGTGGAACAGGGACATGGCAAAAGAGTCTGCAAGTGTCATTCGAATGGACTGAGTCTGGGAGAGGCAGACCAAATTCAATCTCTGGGATGAAGAGAGGTTCAGCTAGTTGCTCAAGGTCACGGAGCTAGTGGAGATCATAGACCAGAATGTGGTCACCTGACTGATCCTCTGCTCCCACATCCTCCTTCACTCACTACTTCCTATTTTGCAGATGAGGAAATTATAACCTGAATAACAAGTTGCCTCTCTTGAATATGACTATCACAAAAATCTGACTGCAAAATAGAAAGCATTGAGTTGGCTTCATGAAAAATGAACTTTATATTTATAGAGTGCTTACTATGCATGCCAGTATTACAAAGATTTCATACATAATAATTTATGGTAATCCCCACACCATTCTGTGAGATGCACTTAGATATTTCTACCATCTCTCTTGTCATATGAGCAAAACAAGGAGCAAAGTTCAAGTAGCTTTCTTAGGTCACTATTTGCATAGATGGGATTTGAACCCAGGTAGTCCAGCTCCAGAATTTGTCCACTCAACCATGACCACATTCCTCACCAATAAGTGAAGAGGTGAAAGGGCAACTTGTTAACCTGGTGGCATTGCAAAAATTCTGTTCAGACAATATGGTACTTTCCTGTCCCCTCCTGCCTTGAATTTTCCAACGGGTGCCTTATTCCATTCTATGGAACATGTAGGTTTTCCACACCATCACTTTTCAATGTGCAGAGAGATTCTTGAGAGGAATCCCTGAGCGCCAAGAGCAATCCTTTTATAAAGACAATCTGTGAGTTTACTATGATGAGAATTATAAAGAAACAGTCCCACCTCCAAGGTTGAGAGGCAAAGTATCCGTAGGTGGTGACTGGACGGAGAGGTAGTTGGGGGACATGGTGGGGCTGAGAGTGACAGGAGAGGAGCCCAGGGAGGACTAGCCCAGTGCTCCACAGGGGGCCACCCGGTGTTGAGAAAGCCCTGCTGGGTGCCTAGCACTTGGCAAGGCACCTGGTATGGAGCAGGTGCTCAGAGCTATGTGGAGCGCATTGGAGCCCGGGTGCAAACAGAGCCCAGCAGGGAGGCGGGCAGCAGGGCAGAGACTGGAGGTAAGAGGGCACCGAACACTCTTGACCTACTTTATAACTTCGCTCCAGGTAAGCCCTAGGAGGACAGCACAGCGCCAAATTTCCAGTCAACAGACAAAAGACCTTTGCCCAAACCACAGACAGCATTCCTGTTGTGGCTGGAACTTTGAGGAAGTCCGCTTTGTGTTGGTTACCCTTCAAAGGGGCCCCTGTTCAGGCTTCTGGCCCACTCTGCCTTAGCATGACAGTTCTTCCTCCCTGCAGGGTGCTTCAGGGTAGGCCACGGCCATCTGGGACCTGTCACCAGCCTCCTCTGCACTGGTGCCACAAGAGGATCAGCCTGTGGCACTTCTGTCTATCTCTCCAGCAGGTGCTGACAGCCGAGCCATTCCACACACCTTTGGGACAAAGCACTGCCCAGCAGCCAGGGCCAAGTTCAGAGCCTGAACATTCTTTCACAGGCTCGGCGGAGAACCTGGAGGGCCTGATGGCACATTATATAAGCTGCAGGTTGGGGACAAGCCACTGATGGGCAGACCCTGGTGCTCCTGGAATTGCATAAGCTGTATGTACTTGTGAAGTGTCACAACGCGACTCTATCAAAAATGTGAGAAGGCCACCCTGCTCACACTCAGACTGCGCAAAAGCTCTTCGCCACCAGGTGGTTAAGGCCACTTGATCAGGCTGACAGGAGGGACAGGCCACCTTACTGTAGCTCTTGGCCTGGCGAGCCGAACACTCAGTACCTTGTGCCCCACTAGTCTTAGGCAGCAGAGGCCTCTGATAAAATGTCCTTTTACGTGTTTGTTTTTCCTGGCAGTCTTGTTTTGGGTTATAAATGGCTCATTATTTCCATCCCATAGATCCGCTCTTGCCTGTGTTACGATCTCTTCTTGTTTTCTGAAATAACTGAAAGGTTGGTAAAATCATGGCTGGTAGACCCCGCCTGTGCTGACCTTGAGCAGAGGCCGAATCTCCACATGGCTCACGCCGTCTACGGTTGATCCCATGTGGGAGAGGTTGGCTGCAGAGGCCTCCCGAAAGCAGGGGCTATAATTATATTTACACTAAAATACTTGGTGCCGTTAAATGCCAGGAAGTAGCACGGACCTTCCCCTCACTAGAGCCCTGCAACCTTTCCAGAGGACATTGGGCAATCGTCAGAGGTTGTGAAGTTGGAACAGTGTTGTGCCCAGATAGATCATTTTCCCTGCAGGACAGCTTGGAGGCAAATTTTATTAAGTATCAAGTAGCTGACCCAAAGCAGTATAAATAGCAAGAGAGCACATGACCAACCAGGAATGAAGGTGGCTGGAGCGCAGGCCGGAGGTCTGTTACATGCTTATTGACAGCACTTGCTCACTGGTGTCTGCCCCACAGCCATCAGAGAAGGCTGGAGAACCACACAGACCGAGATGTTAAAGCATAATCTCAGGGGGAAAAAAAGAAAAAAAAAAACAACACTTACATTTGAAAGTTGAACCCCATCACTAACCCAGGGAAGGGACCTAAGAATGGATTGGAGGTTGAGTGACATTTGGAAGTAGAGACCCAGGCCAGCCAGGTGAGAGCCCAGGGCAAGCATGAAAACCTGGTTTATACTGGGTAGGGACTGCGAGCAATCACAAATAGGCAAAAGGGACCCAAGTTTGAATTTTTCAAGGGAAGATTGAGAGAATTTCAATTCAGGTCTGTTCTCCCCAGCATTCCCCACCTTTGCTTTAGGATACACCACATGGTATAAAAGGGCAGAAGGACGGGGCCACAGATGACTGAGTCAGGAGAGGCCATTGAGCTGCTCCAGGACAGTTTTCTTACCCGGCTGTTTCTTGTATGTCCTGGGTCCACTGGCCAGAGCTGTTGACACCTCATAAGAGAATCTGTGTTCCTACAACGATGGGAGAAGGTTCTGGGAGGAATGGTGTTAGTGGGATGCGGAGTGGAATTTGCTGAAAATTTCTACTCAGAGATGACAAATGTCTAAGGCAACCCAGCCCTGCCCCACCTTCCTGTATACCTTGTAAGGGAAGATGTCTGCTTCTTCCAGATCTAAATTCCAAAAATATTTTGAGAGGTGGCAGTATTATTATCATCTGTCCTGTCTCCCCTTTGGGGGGATACTGAGGATTAAACTCAGGGCCTTGTACGTGTTAGGCAAGTGCTCAACCACTGAGCTACATCCTCAGCCCTTTTGAAAGTTTTTTTATTTTGAGACAGGGTCTAGCATATTTACTGAGGCTGGCCTAGAACTTAACAGTCCTCCTGCCTCGGCCTCCAGAGTCACTGGGATTGCAGGCATGTGCCACTGAGACTGGTTTTTATCTGACCTTTTTAAAGAAGACAAAGGTCACCTCCATACATCACTTCTTGTATGTTTATTGAAAATCTGAATCTTTACTTTGTATCTAGAGCAAAGACATTAAGGCCATGAACTTTTGGAGGCCATAAGGGGCTGATGCAGGCAAGAGATTCTTCAGAGGATGTGGGGGACGAATGAGGCTCTGACTCCCTTTCCTAGACTCACCTTTGCTCCCACAGGCTGTTGGCTTCCTACTTAATATTCACTCTGCTTCTTTTCTCCTCCGTAAAACAACTCCAAAGTGGTGATGTGCCTGGCTAAAAGACAGCATTCCCAGCTCCCTTATGGTAGGGATGGCTAAGGAAACCTAAGGAGGTATTTTTGGGTGGTCAGGCTTGCCAGATAAAATATAAGGCACTCAATTGAATTTGAATTTTGGTAAACAGTGAATAATTTTTGATTCTAAATATACATATGAATCTCTCATGTAATATATTTGTATTTTTATTTGCCAAATCTGGCAAATCTATGTGCAGGGATTCTGGGAAATAGGCTAAGACACTCTTTTTTGTCCTTATTTTCCTTTCTCTTTTTTCCTGGGACATGGATGGGGTTACTGGGGTTTCAGCAACCACCTCGAGTCATGTGATTAAAGATAGCAGAAGAGAAAAAAAGAGAGGACTTGAGTGTCTCATGACTATGTAAGTACAGTGTTATTTATGTGTGAGAATCAACCATTGATTTGTTTTAGCCATTAGCTGTGCCTCTGTGATTTGTAGTCAGTTGCTATTTGTAGTCAGTTGCTCTGATATAGTGATAATGAAGTGTGTATTGTTGTTTTTCATGTTTGGTTCAGTCTGTTTACCTTATGCATTTTGCTTTTGCCTCTTCTGGAACAAAACCATTCTACTTTTACTTACTATATGTTGTAGTTGAACACAACACCTTTATCTATCTATCTATCTATCTATCTATCTATCTATCTATCTATCTATCTATTTATTTATTGTGGTGCTGAGGATCGAACCCAGGGCCTCACATGTGCTAGGTGAGCGCTCTATTGCTAAGCCACGACCCCAGCCCCTACTTACTATATTTTTTAAGGACCCCGTGAGAGATGGACAGTGTTCCTTGTATCCTGTGACATGGCACCCTTAACATGTACTTCTACAAGGTGTTATTATCTATTTTGTAGGCTGAATTCACATGTTTTGAATACTTGCTGCAGATAGTATTAATAATTCTAAGAATAGTTCTTATCTTTGAACAAAGATTTGGCCTGAAAACTCAAGTCCTAGAAAATGATGCTCTGAAACCTTAGAACCATATTTTAAAACAACATTAACAGCATCACTTACATGCTATCAAGATTAGCTAAGGATAATCAGGTGCACAGGAAAATCTAATTTGTATAGTAGTGCATCAATAATTCAGGAATCATGGGAAATCTGATGCCTTCCACTTCATTAGCAAGTCAGCTGCTATGAGCAGCCACAGGAAGGTATTCTGGGAGGTGGAGAAGGCTGCAGAGGTGGCCTCTTTGCATATAAGCCCAGGCTAACTGGCTGAGCAGAGCTCATTGTCCATGGAAAGAGCAGTTACTTGGGCTATGAACTGTATAAATGCCTGCCCTCCCCTTGTGCAGTGGAATCTTTTGAAGGTTAAGTAACAGTAAATAATCAACCAAGATTTCTCAGATTAGCTGCATTTACCTATCTCTGAAAAAAAAAATTTTTTTGTTTTCCCCTATGAAGATGAAGCAACTTTGGAATGAGAGCTGTATTTCTTTCTAGAACTCCCCATTCAGACCTTCAGAGAGCAGGATCAGACCTGGCCTGGCTGGCAGAGACTGCCTACAGGACATAGCTAGGCTTTGTGATGTGGGTGAGGGGCCATAGGGTTAGAATTTAATGGAAGTGGGGAGAGAAAACTCCCACTTCATTTCATGAGTTTCCACACAGGCCTTCTGGCACCATCTGTCAGCAGGGAAGGGGCCTGCAGAGTCTTGCCCTTGGTCCCTCATTGGGGGTACAGAGAGTCTGGGAGCCAGATCCCAGAGTATGAGCTATATTACAAACCACAACAGCCTCAACTAACTCAAAGGAAAAAATAATACACAAATGGAGAGAGATCAGCCTACCAGACCAGGCCTTGGAGTCTGATCATAGGTCATGATGTCATGGTGGTTAGCTCACAAGAGATGATGGATGACCCCATTTGTGTCTAAACCAGAGATGCAAATAAAAGTTGCACAGAAATGAGTTGGGAGGAGGAAAACCAAAGCAAATCTGTTTATTAGTAGTATACTTACAATGTAAAGGGGGCAAAAGAACATATTTCTTTTGTCCAGGGCATATTGATTTATATTGATTATCTAATCAGCACACATTTATTGAACTTGTGTGCTGGGCATTGTGCAAACTGACAGCATGCACCTGTTTTTACAGAGCTGGTGGTAGAAAGGGTAACAATGTCTTTGACCTTCACAGGAAGGTTAGAATTCTACAGGATTCCTCTGTTCCTCAGGCTGGGTAAGAAAAGAGCACAGCCAAAGCCCATCACTTCTCTTGTGCTGTGATCGCTTAAGATAATGACAATTGCTGTTCTAAACAAAAGTGCAATAATATGTTAGTAGGAAAGTTTGCAATGTTTTCTCCTCCTCCTCCTACCCCCATCTTCTTTCTTTTAATAGGCTTATTATAAGCCCTGTAGCAAAGGTTAGAAGACCATTTTATGTTACAATTTCTTTCTCTGTTACTAAATAATCCCATAACTTCTGGTGAAGTCCTTTAACTTCTCTGGAACAAAGTTTAAACATTCATAGAATGAGATGGTTAAAAAGCAGGAGAATGGTTTAATGAAACCTGGTTTAGGATAAGCAGTAAGAGGAGGTTAAGAGGGAAGCACTACTTACTAGTCACCTGCAAATTTCATAACTTGGGCTATTAAACATCTTGAAGTTTTAGTCTTCTTATCTGAGAAATGAGGATAATGTGATATTTCTTGGGAAGGGAAAAATGGACTAACAGATTAGACACCTGGTTCAATGCATGCAGGGGACAACAAATGTCCCCTTGTGAGTGAAGCTATTTTTATCCTCTGCAAATATTAATTGACTCCTTGATCTATTGTTCATATGCACACATGCCTGGATATGTGTATTAATGTACATATCATTGCTGATATCTAAGTGGTTATTTGGGAAATATCAACATATTGGGGGCACAAAGGTGAAATGGATTTGGTTTTCCTCCTAAATAGTACTTTCCACAGTTCTATGCTAACCCCCTTTTCTATCCCTCATCAACAGATTGTAGAAATCTGCAGATTTGAAAGGCGAAGCCCATGAACTTTGAATCTTGCTCTGGTTCAAAGCTTCCCTCCTCCTGTCTACCCATGTTTGTTTCCCCAGTGGCTTTGGCAAGGAGGAGCAAGGGGGAAGGGACCATCACCCCTTACCTGCCCAGCTGTGGATGCTATATCTCCAGAGAACATGGTTGGCATGCTGGTGCTTCTGTGTTGTAGGCACCAAGGGCTGGTAGCAAGCACATTGTGGGTCTTTGGAGGGCCCTATGGGTCTCCTGAGTGTACATGTCAGTAACCTGGAACCCTCCTCATGATGGATTTCCTCTACTTGTCTCAGCTCTTGCCATAGTCACTACCCCCCAGCCAACTCATCTTGATAGACCATGGCTTGATCTCTCTAGTGTCTAGTGATTTATTTGCATAGTTTTATCAGGATTTGGAAATATGTTCTATGAATGCAGCTTTTGCCCTTGGATGCTCATAACCTAAGCAAATAACCCATGTCGTTTGTTTCCTCTGTCGTTTCTAGGCCACCCTCCTGTTGGTCATTGTTCATGCACGTCCCTGGGTTCCCTCATTTGGCACGAGGCTGTAACCATCATGGTCCACTTCCGGAATGCATTTTCTGTTTTCTCACCTGCATGGTGAGTGCCTTCAGACAAGGACTGAGCCTTGTACTTCTCTGCTTCAACATCGGCTAGAACAGATTTTACATACGAGCCTCTCTCCATTGCTGTTTGTCCATCATGTGACCCATCCTACAGTTTCCCCACAAACTCCAAGTGCCTCCTTACCATATGCAAGGACCTGGTGGTGGTTCTCAAGAAATTGCCATTCTAGTTGGTAAGGGAAGCAGACAGAAAGAACTGAAATGAGCTGGTGACACCTTCTGCTTCTGCACCATGAGATCCTGTCCTCTTCTATCCTCTCTGCCCCAGTCTGTTTGATATTGAAATGGAAAGATGGTGAGAATAGAAGCTGGTAGACTGGCAGTCAAGACTTGACATGAAGCATCTTCAGCAGTCATTTGATAAGTGTTTGCCCTGTGAAGTGTTCTAGCAACCTCAGAACTCACGCTGGCAACTCCTATAACACCCTCTCTTCTGTTTTCCTTCACTCTGCAACTTCTCATTCCACCATTGATGGATTAACTCAGTTTAGTGTTTATCAGTCTGACATCAGTGCCATTCTTATAGAGACCAAGTCAAAAAGAACAAACAACAATTATTTACCAAAATGCCATTTAAAAGTATTGTGCTGGTCGTAGTATTAGGCATAAAGAAGAAATAAGCTGTCACTTTTGCTCATCCTTCATTGACTGCTCCATTAATTTTGCCTTTGCACCAAAGATTTGAGGTATCTTATAGCAGGAAGATATTTCCAGTGCTAGTTCTATTAATTAATGCTTTTTTTCTCCTATGTTTCAAGCTTTATCACCAATAATTAGCTCTTGCAATAGGATTTGAATTTCTTAGAGCATTGGCCTCCCTAAGGAAAACCCAGTTACCCAGACCTTCAATGAACTCAATCTATAGCATTCTTTCTCCTTTATTTCTTTTTTTTTTTATTATTATTATTTTCTTTTTTTTTTTCTTTCTCCTTTATTTCATAAGCAAAGCCCTAGAGCTCATGGTCTACACAGTGACCCACCCCCCCACCCTGTGGACTCCTCAACCTACCACTCTGTTTTCTATGCACTCCATCAAAATCACACCTGCTAAAGTCAAGGTGACTGACCAGTTGCCACATGCATGGTGTCTTAGTTTCAGTCCTTGACTTAGTTGACATCTCTGCCACATTTGACTTTGTCAACGGCTTCCTCCTTCTTGACACTTGCTCTTCCCTAACACCATCTCCTCTTGATTTTTTCCCTCACCCCTACTCCCCCCTTTCTCTATTCTGTTGCAGCAGACTTTTCTTCTGTTTGTGGCTTAAATGGGGCTGTTACCCAAGGTTCCATACTTGGCTCTATTTAATTCTCATTTGCACCCCATTGCCAGGAAGTCTCACTTGTACCCGTGACTTCAGCTGTGACCTATGTACTGTATCTACAGTAACAACATCATTCCATTTGTGAGGGCAGAACCTTCATGACCTACCCCTTCACCCCTTAAAGTTTCTGCCTCTCAACACTGTTGCTTTGGGATTGTCTTAGTTTGTTTTCTGTTGCTGTTACTCTATTTAAATACTTGATATTAGGCAATCCATAAAGGTTGTTTTTGGCTCATCCTTCCAGAGGCTGGGAAGTTCAAGAGCATGGTGTGAGGCTCCTGGGGAGGCCTCCTGCAGCTTAAACACATGGCAGAAGGCAGAAAGACAAGAGGGTGCATGTGGAAGAGAGAAAAGGGAGTCCAGACTCCTGCAATAGCTCATCCATTCCTTCAAGAAAGACACCAATTCATGCAATGAAGGCTCTGCCCTCATGAAATACCACCATGAAGCCTCACCTCCAACACTATCACAATGACAATCAAATATCAACATGAGTTTCAGAGGGGGGAAATATATTTGAACTGTAGCAGGAATTAAGTTTCCAACACAAAAACTTTGTGGTACTCATTCAAACCATAGCATAATATGACCAGTCTTTACATTCTTTATTTCATTTAATCCTCACCCTAAACCACTAAGTTTGACAAAGTTACTGCCCCATTTTATAGAGGAAACAGGGACTTTCAAAAAGGAAAGAGCTAGCCCATACCTGCCCCCCACATCTAGTGAGAAACAACCTGGATTTTGATCTCTACTTCTCTCTGTGAAATTGAGCACTTCCCATGTGCTACATGCAATATTAAGCTTGTTTCAGAGAAATTTTTTCAACCCTTCAAAAGTTGTTGTTATTCTTATAACCATCTGAAACAAAGACACCATGAGAAATTGGCCATGCTCATGTGGCCAAAAAGTAAGTTTTTGAGGGCTGGGAACACATGTGTTCCATCTTTTTGTCTCCCCAAACTAGCACAATACAGACAAACAGGAGATGTTGTTTATTAAATAGTGTTAGGTAAATTAAGGAATATCATGTATAAATATAAAACAAAATGTAGAGGCTGGGGTTGTGGCTCAGTGGTAGAGCAATTGTCTAGCATGTGTGAGGCACTGGGTTCAATTCTCAGCACCACATATAAATAAATAAATAAATAAATAAATAAAAGTCCATTAATAACTAATAAAAATATTTTTAAAAATTTAAGAGACAGTATAGGGTGAGTTGAAGCATGTGGCAAAGTCTGGGGGTGAAAAGTGGAAGAGTATGATGAGTAGGAAAATAAATAGCTCTTTACTTTAGTTGTTTTGAGAGCTGGGGTGTAGTTCAGTGGTATAGGGCTTGCCTAGCATGTACAAGCTCAATTTCCAGCAAAACACACAAACACACACACACACACACACACACACACACAAACGAGCTCTTGACCTAAGACTTGTATATCCTGGAAAGGGTCTAGAATACTCATGAAACTTAGGAGATTAAAAGAAAAAATTCTGGTGCACTTCTGTGTCTTGAAATAATTTTAAAAATATTTTGAAACAATTTTAAAAATAACTTGTTGGCAAGTTTTTCTTTTGAAATTTAAAAAATACAGAAAAATACAGATACACATAGCCTCCATCCATATTCTTCCCACTGTTTTTAAAAAATACAAATACCAGTCTTTTTTTTTTTTTTTTCCTGTTGATTTGTATTTGTGTTACAGAGGAGCAAACCCAGGGCCCTGTGTATGTAAGGCAAGCACTCTACCACTGAGCTACACCCCAGCCCCATTGACATATTCTTAAAAGCACCCAAGAAATACACAAATGAAATGTTCCTTTTGCACCAGATTCTTTAAAAATCTGCCATTAGTCAGGCCCAGGGGTACATGCCTGTAATTGCAGAGACTTGAGAGGCTAAAGCAAGAAGATTGCAAGTTCGAGGCCAGCCTCAGCAACTTAGTGAGACCCTATCTCAAAACTTAATAAAAGGGCTGGGGATATAGCTCATTGGTAAAGCATCCCTTCATCCAATCTGCAGTACCCAAACTAAAACAAACAAACCAACAACAACAAAAAAAACCCAAATAATAGTAATCATCATCGTCATCATCATCATCTGTAAAAAGTTTAAGAATTGTTATTCTCTGGTAGATTGTCATTAGCATTGCATATGACTGAACCTGTATGTTCAAGTCTGTTCTGACCCTCTGTATTATGGGTGATAGTATGCTTAGAGCTTCCTGGGGGTGTCTGCTGGCAGCTGAGACACAGTTACAATTGATAATAGCTCAAGCAGCTACACTGCTATCCTGATTTAACCCCAGGGACTTAATTGTGTTTTCCTTAGTTCAGATTTTAATTTCTTTACTGGGAAACAACCATGGTTACTATCTTACCCACTTTGTCAAACATATATACATACATATATATATATGTGTGTGTGTGTGTGTGTGTGTACAATAAATATATATAAATAAACATAATAAATAAATAAATAGAGGCCAAGAAGGTCATTTAGCTTAAAATTTGTGAAAGGAAGGCATTTTTGCTCTGATAGAACTAAGAATTCATTTCCTCATCCCATTTGGGATCTGCATGAAGTGCATCATCCAAAACAATGATGTATTCTTTCCTTTCAGGGAATATTTACTACATCCACAAAATTTTTTCCTTCCTTATTTCCTTCCTTCCTTCCTTCCTTCCTTCCTTTGGTGGTGCTGAGGATTGAAACCAGGGATTCATATACACTAAGCAAGCACTCTATCATTCCATCACAAATCTAGTCCCCCCCCAAATTTTTACCTTTGGAAAAATATGACAATATAATTTATTTTAAGCACACCATTTTTGATTGTTCAATGGATATTTACATATGCATCCATGTATGTGTGCTACTACTGGTAAATATATATATATGGCTCTTATTTGTATCAGGACATTGAGTGAGAATAAAAAGAAGTAGAGGATGACTCTAGACTGAGGGAAGCCCTGTGTTAGGCACCTGCAGGGCCCCTCATCCAGGCTATCTAGTTTGATATTTGGATAGGCACAATGAGGTCCATTAATTGTCAAGGTAGCTGAGTAATTTGTCCATGGTCACACAGTTAGACAGAATTTGAAACTAGGTCTCTTTGGCACTGTTAGACAATTGCCAACAAACCCTGGAACACTTGCTTAACTTGAGGGCTTCCCTGACCTCAGAGTCTGAGATATTTTATTTGAAAAGTGATAGCTCAGAGGAAGACTGAGGCACAAGGACAGCTGTGAGACAGGGAAGGACAGAAGAGGTATTGATTTGGCCACTACTGCAGATAGCTCTGGACCCCTCTGAGGAGCCCTGTGCATCGCATCTCAATAGTACTTTCTGGAAGACCAAGGCAGGCACTATGCATCCATTGCTTCCGTCATCTGTTGGTCGAGGGTGGTCCCATGTCATTAGCTCCCCTCTGACATCTGGATTGTAATGTGCACATACCAGGCAATTTCCTGTGGGCATATTGCATGCACTGGACATGGAGAAGTCCTGGGACAGAAAGCAACAGGTATGTGGTGGAGACCCAAGTAAGATACAATCAGATTGCACTTGTGTAAAGCTGGACAAAGACTACACGACCCCTTCCCCCCCACACACATACACCTAGAGCAATGGCTGCAGTAGAAGAAGGGGCTGAGAGGAGAGGAAGAGGTGTGGGAGCAGTATCCAGTACACAAACCAAGAGGGTTCTGGTAATGTAGACTCAGATTGGGAAACAGTTTTCCAGTAACATGCCTATTCTTGTGGCAGAGATTTCAACCTGAACCCACATCTATTCTTCTGCTGGAGTTCATGTCTGGGCATGTTTGAGAAATTAATGGGGCAGACCTAAGAGAGTCTATTTGTATGCATTTGTGTGCATGACTTCTTTGTTTTTTCCTGAGGGAAGGGAAAGACATTTCTATGTCTAAGAACTTGGAAAGAGATACAGGAAAAATAGAAGGGCCAAGTGGTAAGTATTGCATAGCAAGGCCTGAACTCAATGGAAAAAGCAGCTCAGGCAGAAAAGTAATGATCTATTTTATAAGGGATCTGATGCCTTGATATCCAGCAGCCTAAGCTCTTTAAAAACCCAGGTGACAAAGTGTGATCTAGAAGTCAGGGAGTTGGCGCTCTTCCCACTTCTGCATGGTTCTGTAGAGAAGATGGAATGTTTACAAGCAATAAACACAGTGTGGGTACTTGCAAGATTGTTGTCCCATGTGCTCTGGTTTCCCTGTATGTTTACAGACTAAGGAAGAGTTTTTAGGGATGTTAGCAGCTATCATAACTGGGGAACTGAACCAGCCTTCAGAGATGGCTCAGGGGTGGTCCAAGCAGTGGGGGACAGGAAGAAGGGTTGACAAGTGAGCAGAGCAGGATGCAGGGATAGCTAGCTCTAGGTAGCCATTGAAGATGGAGACCCAGTCCTGGGAACTGGGCAAGGGGTTGTATCAGGGTAGAATAAAGTAATATTCAAGGCCCTGAAGAAAGAGCATATGGAATAGGAATCCAAGATGTAGCTCAGGAAGGCATGGGGGCGGAGCCAAATATAATCTAAAGCAGATGTAATTATAAGGCAACCAGGGCAGAATCTGGTTACGGAAAACACCCAGCCTTGGCATGGACTGGTCTGAGGCTCCATCTGCTTTCTCTGCCTGGAATGGGTCTGAAAGGTAAAAAGGTTGTTTACCAGTTAAACGGGCAAGTGGGCAACAAGGCAATGAGTTCAACAGATCTTCACAGCTGAGTTATCAAAAAGCTCCATGTGTCTGAATCTGCTAACCAGGAACAGGGATCTGGTTATTAAATTGAAGTTTGTTTGCAACAGGACTTGTAAGAAAGGACTTCTTCTGTTAAAAGAACTGCTTTCTTTTTTCTTTCTTTTTCTTTTTCTTTTTTTTTTTTTTTTTTTTGCAGAATCTCCCAATTTCCCAGAGAAGTCAGCATGTGACCTAGTCTACTCAATCAGAATAATCCATCTCCATGGCTTGGGATAGGCAGGGAACCCTAGAAGGCTCAATCAGATTATGTCCAGATTTGCTATTTAGGTGCTTAGTGAGAAAATAGGGCCCTCCCTCATTTTGGGATCACAAGCTATAAAGATAATGTAGATTAAAATTGCTTCCTGTTCCCTTTTCCAGATGCATGGGGAAAAGCATGTGTAACAAGAGAGAATGAGTCCAATATTAGGAAAGAGTCCCAAATGAAGAGAGAGATGAGGATTGACTACAGAGATCAGAGTCCCGAGGACTTGGACCCTGAATCCAGCCGTGCCTGAAACCAAACTAGCCCTGTTCTTTCACGAACCAATAAATTGTTTTATTGAAGCCAGTTTTAAGCCAAGTTCAGCTGAGTTTCTCAAGCTTGCAATGAAAGGAGATCACATGAATACATTTGCCTTCTTAAGATATAGCTGCTGTGTCCACTTACAGCTAGTCTGAACTTTAGAGGTTGCCTGGAAAACAGGCTCCGTTGCTCTTCACCAGGACACTGACCACTTGAGAACGTGAATGGCTAGTGCTCCCTCTCTGGCAGAAGCCAGGTGATATCAGACCCCTGTCACTGCATAGCACTGCTTTCGATGTATACTTATTCTTTGGAGAGACTGAGCATACGTGGTCTTTTCAGACTGAGGATGAAATTGCCAGCCCTCTCCTCTTTGTATCACACCTATAATTCAAATTCTGACCTTTCTCCGGAAACTGGATGCTGGTTTTTATTTTCTGTTTGAGAGCTCAATGCTCAGCTCACACTCAACAAGTCTGAAACAGCACTCAGCACCCTCTGGTGCTATTGATGGCAGTCCTACTATGCCGGTCACCTGCCCTAAAGCAGTTCAGGAGAGGCCAACTCAAAATATGTCCCTTTGGTGTATCAGTTACTTTTTGCTGGAGGCCCTTGAGAAACGGAAGATGAAAGAAGAGCTTTCTGACCTTCCACCTTTCTTACCTAAGAAGATAATGTCCCCTGATCTAGGGCCTCTCCCTGTGCCAGCAAGAGAAGAGCGTCCTTATCCACAAAGACTGGGGATCAACTCTGACATGGATCTGTAAGAATTTACTAAAATAGCCCTCATCTTCCACAACCTCCCATATATTACCTAGTGACTTCCCCACAATTTCTTAGGACCAGTGTGGCATCCTTATTATGGTGGTTGAAGGTAGAGGAGAAAACAGCTTTCTTTCTCTTTTCCCACAGCAGGGAATCAGACAACTGCAACATTAGCTTCCCCAGTTTCCCTTGCAGCTATGCATGACTTGAGTTCTGGCCAAAGAGAGTAAGGAGGGTGTGACAGGGTGGAAGCTATGGGAAAGTATTTTAAAAGTAGGATGTGCAGGAATGCTCTCCTTGGGCTTCCTGCCTCCCCCTTTTTCTTCCTTGGGAATGCACAAGAATACTCATGGGCATAGCAGCCATCCTGGCACCATGAGACCCTGAGAATAAGGATATGTTCACAGGATGGCAGAGAACAAAGACAGAAAGAACCCTGTTTCCTTGATGATGTCATCTGACTACCGTGAAGCCGTGGGCTATTTTCCCCACACTCCTTGTTGTACAAGACAAAAACCAAAAAAACGAAACTCTACTTAAGTAATGTCATTATTAGGTTTCCTATTGATTGCAGCTGAATCAAATGCTAATTGTTACAGTCATCTATTAGGAATACTAAGTGTAATTCTAAAGAAACAGAATTTTATTCTATAAGCACTTTTTATAAGGAATTCAGGGGATGCTGTTATCAGAAAACCCTCTCCTTTGGCTGTAAGTATCCATACTCCTGGAGCCTCTATTCAGTCTCACCTCTTTATGGAAGCTTCTCTTCCTGTCTTGGTTCCCTTTGTCTTTACTTTGTGTTGGATAATTATCAAGTATAGATTAGTGATATGATGCATTGTTAACTGATGTTTTATTGCAAATTACATATCTCCAATACTATTTAAAGTGCATTTCTTAAGTATGGGCCAGTGACATGTATTATCACTGATTTGTTGTATCTCCAGCAGGCCTTCAAGTGCCTTGCAGGATGTGGCTATATTTTATGCTCTCTCTCTCCCAGAGGGCCCAGGCTGGAGAGAATTGCACAGTGGATTGGTGCTCAGGCCTGGGACCCTTGTGTTTGAATCCTGGCTTCATCAGAAAATATTCATAGATCTCAGGAAATTTTTAACACTCTCTGGGCCTCCATTTCTTCATCTGGGGAATGTTAATAAAATTTGCCTTATAAGATTATTTTGAGGCTTGAATAAAATATTTTCATGAATTCCTTAGCATCATTTTAGTCACCCTTAGATATGCAGAAGGTGGACTTCTTTGATGGCCTCTCAGTAGTCATGTGCTTTCCAAAGGGACTTCACAACTCTTTCCGTCGTGAGGTGTACTCCCTGACTCCACCCTTGAATCTGGGTAGGTCTTCCTACAGAATGTGGCAAAGGTGATGCTATGTTCCTTCTCAAGCCAGGCCTCAAGAGGCCCTGTCCCTTTCCACTCTCCACCTTGAGACTCCTGCCTTGGCCATAGAGCAAGCTCAGGAGAGCAGCTGGAGGAGGAGAGACCTTGTGGAGTAGAGATGGGTCTTCTCCGTGGAGATGGGTCTTCTTCCCAGACCGACCAGCCTGCCAATTGGCTACAGATACATAAGTGAGTTCAGCCAAGATCCAAAAAATACTCAGGAAACCCATGCATGAGCAATAATAAATTCTAATTGTTCTAACCCGGTACATTTTGGGAGGTTGATTATGCAGTAATAATTGACATCAGCTCTAGGACCTAGCAGGAACAAGGAACTTAATCCAATTGATTTACTCCTGTAATTCCAGTGCTTAGAATAGTGTGTTACATAAGCAGGTGTTCAACATATGTGTATGTTAAATAAATTCCTCAATATAATTATGATGATTATCATCTCAAGGAATCATGGTGGGAAGTGAATGAGATAATCTGAAGAAAGCATTTAACGTTGTTTCTGGCACACTGACTTTTCAATAAACGTTGACCGTTAACGGAGTGATTGTCAATGACTGGTTACTTGATTAACATCTTTTTCATACATATAAAGGTAGCTAACTGGGTAATATCATCCTAAGCCCTGTTGTTGAAGCAATTTCTGATCTCAGAAAAACCTAACATTAATCACAGTTTGGATTTTGAGCTGGTAACATAATAAACAAACAAATAAAAGCACAGCTGAAATGTTCCAGCAAACTTTGAGAATTCCATGAAAACTGTTCTTGGGATTCTGGAGTATGGAGCTAAAGGCATGGTCCTCAGAACCCCCACAAAAACTGTTACACCCTGTGATAAGTTCCCGACTCCTCTCCGTATGCTGCTTTTCCACACGGGGTGGGCACCTCAGTACCCCCTGCAGGGAGCCTTCTCCCCTGTGACACTGCCCATCGCCATGGAGGTGAGTGGGGTGGGGCCAGGGGCCCTAAAACTAGTGGTGATTCCTCCATTAGGCATCCTGGCGCTGGTCCTGCTGGTTAGCTTTGCTTTGCTATGGTCAAAAGAGGCCTCTTCATCTTCCTCAAGCAGAAGATTCACATTCTGTGATCTCCCGGTGACCTCATTAGTTCCCAAATTGCATTCAGCCTGCTGGAAAGATGAACACATTGTCCCTTCTCTGTGGGACTCATTATTTCCATTCTGGAGACTGTCATTTATGAAATTCTGACTTTCTTTTATCGTGTGTTTACCCTCCGCAAAGCCAAGAATATTGTAATTGTCTGTGGTGTTTTGAAAACACTTGTCACAAACTGAAGCCAAATGCTGATGAATGTTAAGTGTTTTGAAGAACTCAGCTTTTGGCTCATTAACTGGACTTGAATGGCATCACCCATCAGCTTTCAGTTCTGATAATTGCTAATCACAGATTGGTGATAATTTAGAATAACCGTGTGGGCAGAGTTGTATGTTTCCTCCATATTGAACATTTCGCACATATGAAGGCCAGTCCTAGAGTTGGGAGATGTGGTCCCAGACTTACTACAAGAAAGACTTAAGAACACATCAGCATACTTCTCAGGGTCTCAGTTTCCTTATCTATAAAATAATGGTCTTTGAATTGATGATCTTCAATATCCTTCCTCACTGAAATTCTGTAGTGTTAACATCACCCACTGTGGTCTTGAGTTGCATGATAAGCACAGGTTAATTTTAGGAAAGTCATAGACACTGGGTAAAGCTGATACACATGGGGTATGAGCAAAGTTGTCAGCTTCTTTCCCTTCTTCTCCGCATTTTTTTCTATATTAAAAGGGAAAGAAATGTTCTCTCTTGGCTTGCAGGATAAGCCCTTAATCAAATGTTACATACCATCTGTTTGAGACAGTATTTGGTAAGTCAAACTTAAGTAGCTATAATCACTGTGGAATCTGAAACTGTTTCCTGTTATCCTGTCTGTTTTCTGAGGCAGACAGGAGATAGTCTAGCATCTTAACCCCACACAAAACAGTAATATTACAAGGAAGAGAGACACTGGTTTTGAGGCCCATGCTTTGAAACTGCTTATTGAATTTGCTTTTCTTTTTCTCCTGAGATTTCCTAGTTACATATGCTGCTCCTGACTCCCCCTTTGATTTGGAAGGTCTCTAACTCTTCAACATGCATGCTGTCTTCCTTTCTAGCCCACTCCTTGGTGAAATTGTTGAGGATTTCAACATACGTATTTTGTAGTTTTTACCCTGATATAGAACATGGTAGGCCCAGGAATATTAACAATTGGCTCAAGGTCACATAGATGACTCATGACAGAGCTTGTTAGATTACTATGAGAATTAACCAGACAATGTATATTAAGGGCCTCATGAAGTATAAACCCATGAGCGGCTCTCCAGGAGGCCCATGAACTACTCCGCAGCAGATGTTAGGATAAAGGAAATTGAGAGCTTACCAGGCTACCTGCTTTGCTTTCTGTAGCCCTCAGCTGTGGTCATTTATTTCTCATTTGAAGTCTATATAAATAGCCCTTTGAAAGCTGTCTCCCTTTTTCCTTCCAACATTAAACATATTTTCTTAAAGACTTCCTTTTTCTTCTTTTGGCCGGAAAACATACGATACACCATTCTTTTCTATTTAAGAGGCTGGGGTCATTATCTGTAACTGCTGGCCAGTCTTGCAGGCTGGGGAGGTGGTGACAGCCAAAGAAAGATGGATATCATCTTGCGTTCACCACTGGTCCTAGTCCATGGGTTGGGTTACCTGGGTAGGGGAATCCCCATATGTCCAATACCTTCCAGGGTATTAAGTATCATGTAAACACAGCTCCTCGGCTGCTGCCCTGTGAGTGTCCGTTGTCACCTGCTAAAAAGCCAATGTCATGGGCTGTTTACTTGATGTGGAGACAAGAAACTGCACCTATCTGGAAGCTTTCAAGTTCTTAAGTTTTAACCCTGGACAGCAGCACTGCTGCAGTGTCTGGAAATAGCAAAAAGCATTGATGGGAGAAAGTGGGATTGAGGCCTGACCTCATAGAACTCACCTTGCACATCGGGGTGCAGCAGGGAGGCTGGGGTTTGGACATACAGATTGCCCAGAGGAGGTCCTTGGAGTGGGTGGGGCCTGAGGATCTCGTGTTCTGTCCCATGTTCTGTTGTGTATACAGGAAGAGCTATTCTCAGAGATATAGCTTGCACAAAGGACCGTGAAAGTCCTATTTAAAAAAAAAAAAAAAAGAATGTTGGGTGCCAGGCAGATATTGTTATCGACATTCCAAAGTTAGAAAAACTAAAGTTGTGGATAAGGCCCAAATTCACTCCTTAATGTCTTGTGTAAGGCACAGATAAAATCCAAGTCTCTATTCCTGATCTACCTCTCCTTTTCTGTTAAAACAGACCTCAGGGCAGGCCAAGGCTGCAGCTCAGTGGTAGAGCACCTGCCTAGCGTGCACAAGGTCCTGGGTTCACCCAAAACAAACAAACAAAGAACAACCTGAGAACTAACTTCCTGGTCTAGGTTATAGCTTTCTGATGTTTAATTTGGCCCTCCCATTGCTGGAGCAAGGCAGCTTCTTGTTTTGACCTATTTTTCCTTTTCTTCCTTTGGAGGAAGTTACTTCACTTCCTGTTCCTGACCTTTAGTGGGGGAGGGTGGGACCTCATGGCAACATTTGTATGGTACTCTACTCAAATGATAGCTCGATGCAGCAGAATATGTGATTTGCAATAGGAGAAGTGATTCAGACATGCTCTCATGTCACAGGAGAGGTAGCAAGACACTAGTGCGCCAACTTTGAGGTCAGATTATTCTGCGTTTAAATCCCAACTCTGTTGTTCCCTGGCTGTGCCACTCTGGTCAAGTCCCTTTCACTCTATGTAGCTCAATGTCCTGGTCTGTAAAAGGGGTAAAAAGAAGCTCTTAAGATGAGATAATCTTTGGGAAGTCCCTATAGCATAAAGGATATTCAGAAAATTGTGTGTGTGCGTATGTGTTTTGCCATTCTTTACAAAATGCACATGCATAATACAGCAGTGATATTCTGTACATAACATATAAAAACTAAATTTATTATTTAGATAAGCTAAGGGACTCAATAGCTAGCATAAATTAGTTTTTTAGGGTTAGCTATGCTATATGCCAAGTGAAGATCTCCTGTTAATGAATTTTAAATATATTAATAAGAGAATGCTTGTGCTCCTTGCATGGAAGCACAAAATAGGACAATACTTTGTGCCCCTGGGACAATAAGGATGCACCAAGGCAAATGCAATCATATAAGTTATGCATTGCAAGTGAACTCAATTTTCTTACACTATCAGGGCATATGATTCAAAAGGTGAATAAACTATATGAAAACGTGTAATCGAACATGTAATACCCTTCCATACTAATAATGGAAGTTTTAAGTGGAAGTAAAGTTATTTATGTAGAAGTTTTTGATTGAGAATTAAGATGTTTAAAAATCTAGCCTACAGAATAGATTCTTGTCTTTAAATGTAACCAGTTTGAAGTGATGTTTTCAATATTTAACATTTGAAATAATTACATTCTGCTATAATTCATTCTCTCTCTCTCTCTCTCTCTCTCTCTCTCTCTCCTCTTTCCTCTTCAAATAAAAATGTATGTCTGTCTTACCAACTTTACGGTTCACAATAGAAACTTAAAATCCCTCTATCGTTATGCACCGAGATTGGCAATAGGCAGGGGGAGCAGCTATAAAACCATGTCACATAACCTTGCTCCAAAAGAGCTTATATTCTTGAAAATCCTTAGATGGAAACATTCCAAATAAAGCTGGCAATAGCAATTAAAGGGAAGCAGGATGTCCCCTCCCCATCTCTCTTTGTCTCCTTCTCTGTAAAATAGGACATATAAAGTGAATTGGGACACCAACTAATGTTCATACCTCCCCAAATAGAATCCTCAATTATTTTCTCCCAGACAATAAATTAAAAGCTATATATTAGGAAGTAGTAGTTTAAAATTCTGAGCAATTATTACTACATTCATTTCAGGTAGAAAAGAGTAGCTTTTCATTTCTATAATTGATAGATGCATACAGCTGCCCTCCTAGGCACAATCCAAGTTCTCATTTGCATACTGGAGGCACAACACCCTTCTAGGTCTGCATGTGAAAGGTGACCATTTGTCCCTTCCATCCACACATACCACCCAGCTTATTAATAAAGTATTACATAAGACAGAGAAAGAGGATGTTCCCAGCATGGCGTGAATAAAACATGAACTTCCAAGTTGTATTTCTTTTATTCATCTATTTATTCATGCTCTCATTCACTCACTCACTCATTTGATCAAGACATATGTAATGCCTACCATGTTCTAGACCCTATATAGATGCTGAGATTCAGAGATGAATGTGATGCCTCAGTTGTTCTAGATGAACTAATAGTTTAAATAAGATTCCTTGTCCTGGGGTCTGTGGACCCTAGTGGGTGTGAAGTTGGGCTTAGGAGACTTGGAAATCCCTTTGAAATTAAATAAAAATCATGGGTTTGAATGTGTATAAATATATATTTTTTTCCCGAGACACAGACAGACTTATATTTTTCATCAGATTGTAAGGGGATTGGGATCCAGAAAGGATTATAAAGCAACTGGCCTAGAAAGGGAAGAACCTCAGCCCTGACTCTAACATGTAGCCATCATCTCCTTAACTCAGATGGGAACTCAGGCAGGAGGTGGCCTGTGTTTCTGATCCTGCTGCTCCACAATCAATGTGCTTCCATATCTGATTCCATCTCTGATTCTTCTTTCTCCTAAGTGACTCTTATTTCTTCATTTTGAATTCCTAATAAGGGACATTGGGTTGGTCCAATAAATCACTATCGTTTCTGTTGGAGTGTACCTTTCTGCTGGGGCCCCTCAAAGGTTTTTGAATATTCACTGATTTTTTAACAACAGTCCATTGAGTCAAGCAATGGACCAACAACCCACTTGGCTCTAATTCGTTATGCTGGGTTGGAGGCTGGGGAGAGTCGCTGGGAGAAGATGTGGCCACAGCTATCTAAAACCTTGTCAAGGCATTCTCCTGGAAGAGACTGAATGAAAGGACATTTCCTGAGAAGTCAGTTGCAGGTGTGATGGTCCTTGTCCTCAAGTATGAAAGGTACATTTAGGGGAGGATATTGGATCGATCTATGCATTAACTTGCCAGGTCCCTCTTGGGATAGGTTAATAAAATCACGAGTTGTGGGGCTGGGGTCGTGGATCAGTGGTAGAGTTCTGGTCTTGCATGTGTGAGGCACTGAGTTTGATCCTCAGCACCACATAAAAATAAATAAATTTTATAAAGGTATTGTGTCCATCTACAACTAAAAATTAAATTAAAAAAAATTTTAAAAATCACTAGTTGTGTTTAGGACCCCCTTGTATGTCCATAGAATATAAGAAATCTTACTGTCTCAGGCCTATTTAAAATCTGAAACTATCATTATTTGTGTTAACTTGACTCTGCTAACTGGTGATAGTGACCAGGAAGCACAGACACTAGAACAAAGTGTCTTTATTTGTGGTTCATCGTAAACTCTTACTTGCCACAAGTGAGGTGCCAGGGATTCAAAGGCAAATAGGACTTGCAACTTTTCCTTGCAGAGATCATGCTAGAATAAAAGTTATATTGTTTGATATAACGAGCAGAGTTCAACTGGAAATGGGCTGGAAACCAGAGGGCCAGAATTCTGGCTCTGACTCTGTCACTTACTGGTTGTGTAAACTTGGCTCCAGTATTTACATATTCTGAACCTTATTTTAAGGCTCTTTCTTTATTTTAGAATGGGGACAATGAAACCTACCCCACTTGGTTCTGTGGTTGTCAAAAGGACTAAATAAGATAATATATGTGAAAGTACTTTACTGTCAATTTCTAAAGCAAAACAACGCTTGGAAAAATCATTGCCTTAGTTTTGGGTATTATTGGCAGAACAGAACCCTTCATTACTGGCGCCATTCTAGTTCCTATCATTAAATGCATTGTTTGTCCTCTCGAGGTCTTTGTGAATATGTTTAAATGAAATCTGATCACGTTGAAAAAGTGTGTATTTTAATGGTATGCATTTAGTTCCAAAGAACATCTGATAAAGGCTTTAAAAGTTTTAAAGTACAAACTGAATTTTAAAAGTGCCAGTTAAAAGTTAATGAAGCAGGACTCACCAGGAGAGAGGGACTGTTTTGCTAAGAGTGAGATAGTGCCTCTGTCTTTTGCAAGAAGAAAGTTAGTAACCCTCAGAATTAGACTAGACATTTCCCAAGGGATTGATTGGTACAATGCCTACAGCTTTATTAAATTTTTTATAGAACTTTTGATCACGGGTGCCCAAAGTTCCTGGACTATTATGATTTTAAATGACTTATTCATATTGAGTCAAGTGCATGAACAAGAAGTCTGATTTTAACCTGGTGAGGTGAAGTCTGTGAGTTAGTCTTTCACAAAGGAAAATAGATCGGACTTTCTTTGAAGGCCTTTTGAGTTTCTGCATGTCTAGAGCACTGTCCGTCCTGCTGAGGTCTTACGTATTCTTGAGTGGAACTGTCTTCCCAGCAGGAGTGTAAGACCCTTTGGGAACAGGAACTGTGTTACATGCCTAAAAATACTTATAGTCCTGCAGTGGATAGCACAGGAAGTCGCATAACCACAATGAGGCAGAATTCTGAACCGAGGGTAGTCATCTAACTTGGCCCTTTCTGGGTTCCAGAATCTTGTTGATGGGAGGTATGCTCTGGTGGACTACTGTGGCAGCATTTGAAATGGTTCCTTAACTTTGGATTTTAAGAAGACAGCAGAAAATTCTTTTGACAATGACTGAGTCAACAGATTGTGATGAGGGTCATACACAGTTTACCAGTTATATTTAGAAACAAGGAACTAAAATAAACACCCTAGTCATATTTACCATGGATTTCCTTGAACCAAGGAATTGGCAATAATGGTCTGCCAGCATTGAGGATAAAGAATGTTGACTCTTGAGTCAAGCAGACTGGAGTCGGAATTTCAGCTTCACCATTAGCCAGCTGTGGCTTTGGTTGGCTTACTTGATTCCACTAAACCCCTGTCTTATCATCAGTAAAATGGGAACAACAATAGTACTTCCTCTATAGAGGTTGTTATGAAGATTAAGAGGAGATCTATGTTAAAGTGCTTAGTGGGGTGGATGGCACCGAAGATGAGATCGAAGGCTGGTGGCTCTATTAGCCAAGGGAATGGTTTTTGAGTGGTTTCAGGCGGCAACTCATTTACTGTGCTCCAAATTGTCTTTGTCTCAAGAGCTCTGTGCTGGGCTTCCCCGATCCCCTTTTTCTTTATTAGTCACTATAGATTATCTGGTTTTAAAGTCCCTGTCTCTTCCCTGAGTTGGAGATGTATGCATCCATCCTGTATGCAGGATCAGAGTGATTCCGAATGCCGAATACCATGGTGATTGATCAGAGCAGGAGGATTTAATGTCTCTAGGCCCAAAAAGATTTTTTTTTTTTTTTTTTTTGCTGGTGATGCAAACTGAAAACAGATTCCCAGTCATCTCAGACAGGGCTCCCGGTGCACAACATCATTACATAGCCCAGCAACAGAAACTCAGACATTATAGTTTAATCATGTAGTGCCCAAAGCCATATGGCAGAAGGCAATTTACTGCTTGATCCTGAAATGGCTCCATTAAATGAATGCCTTTTGATTTAATAATCATTAGCATTACACAGAATTACACAGATGCTGACACTAAGTATGGGCTTGAGGGAGAGGTGAAACCGGATTGCCCTTTTATGTTCTGAACTTTGTAGGTAGGCTTCTGTTTGAATTGACATCTCCTGAATTATCCCAAAGTAAGTGTGTTTTTTAGAATTAGGGATCACTGACTTCACAAGAAAATTGGCTTCTTTGCTAAGCCTGGTTAGTTTGGCTGGGTAGAAAGAGAAAGGATGGATGTGACTCATTCCAGATAAACCTGTGATGGGTTGAATCCCCAGGGACAAGATATCTTGTCCTCCAACTTTGAACCAGAGGAGAACAGAGCTCTTTCTATGAATTTATATCTGTTCTTTACTGAAGTTCCAGATTTCTGCCGGACTTCCTTCAGCTTTCTCTCTCACTTCTGTTGGCCTACTAAGGGCCTGTACAGGCTAAGAAATGGTAGTTTTATCTTGTCCACTGGATCAGGGTTACAAATATGTCACCTGATTGGAAACTTCAAAGGTGTGAAGGGAGGGGTGATGATGGTCTTTGAGAACTTTAATATGGCTTCAGAATTTAACATAATTGGTAATGTCAACAGACGGTTCAAACAGTGGTATTCTCTTTGAATTTAGAGTTCCTGGAAAGTATGGACTACTTTTTGTGCTCAAATCCCCCACATCTGACGGTAATACGTGTTTGTTGAGTGAGTGAGTGAGTGAGTGAATGAATGAATGAATGAATAAAGCATCTGTAATGGGCCAATGCAGGTATTAGAGTATATGCTTAATAAGTGTGGAAGGGAAAGACATGGCTTGCCAGAAAGACAGTACCAATGAAGCCTTAGTTACCAATCACAGAAGTATTAGTGCAAGGAGAAGCCAGTGAATAAGAGTTTGCTAAAACAGAAAGTCATGACTAAAGACTGAGAGTTTCCCTGTACACACACACACACACACACACACACACACACACACACAAAGCCAATTCTTTGTGATAAAGCCAATTCTTTGTGTTAAAGAAATTCTCTATCATTACTGACATTCCTTTCATGAGTCAAAATGTTTCTGTCTGTTTCAAAATAGCCCCTTTATTTCTATACTATATTTTGAGCACACTTATATTTTTCTGGGAAGGCAGTGGGCGAGAAAGATGTGCTTTCTGCCAACAACCACTCACCTTTTCTCGATGTTCATTACATGCAGTATTTCCAAAGTGACATATCCAGGCCATCCCATAATAGATTTCGCTGGTAGCAAGTATGCAAATGAAGGTTTGAGGTGAATTCAGTTCTTGAGTCCCATGTGCTCTACTGTTCTTATAAATATTTCACTACCCTCTAATAAAATCTCTCTTTTCCTGGGATGGAGAAGAGTATTAGTTTCCTTTTCACTTTCAGTAACTTCTCTGCAATCACAGGAGGAATTAAGCCTTAATACATTGACAGTAGCCTCGAAAACTTCAAAACCATCAATTACTCTCAGCCCCACCTTAGAAGTATTAAGTGAAAGCCATCAGGCAGAGGTTATAATTAGAGACTGAAAGTGCTGACCAGAGAGCTCTGGGGCCTTTCAAAATACTCCCAGGAGCTTGCTCAATTTCAAAAGGCTACTGGGAAGAACATAAAGCCAACAGGGAGGGGGTGGGGGACCTCTAAGAATTTCAGGGTAGGGGAAGGTCGCTGTTAGAATGTATTTTGCTTAGAGAGTTATCCTCAAAGCTGTCTGGTGAGATCTTTTCTACGAAAAGTCTACAAGGTCAAGTTGAATGACATCCAGAAGTTTCTTTTCGTATCCTACCTTTGCATGTGGGAATCAAGATGCTTAATTCTACTGTGTGAAATAACAGCAGACCAGTGGGTGCCCATATGGGAATGATTTCCTGGTATGAAGAATTAGACAGCAGGGCCTAAGCACTTGCCTATTAACTGGTGGAAAACTTGTTAGAACTGAATAAGGTAGTGGGGTTTCCATGTCTGACACCCTCAATAAGATGCCTGAGATTTTCAGCATGTGAGGTCTAAACCCAAACACACAACTGTTTAGGGAGAGCTTTCTCTGTACCAGGCACCAGGATGACATGGAGACACAAAGCCTTGCCTTGCCCTCAGCTGCTCGACGTCTGTTTGGGTGGAAAGTGGTTTCCTATTGGTAGAGCAGTCAGGTCAGGACTTCCTTCTCTGGATGGTAGGGCTAAACAGAGTCAGCCTGGGGTCACAGAAGAGAAAAATGGCTTCCTTTTGTTTTGACCTCCTTCCCCTTTCCATGGCATCCTCTGGTGGAAGTGGCCAAGTGCCCCCTTCTGATAAAAAGCTTAAGTGATTGACTTTTAAACCACACATTCAAATGTGACGGTGAACAGTATATATGCATATATATATATATATATATATTTTTTTTTTTTAACTGAAACAGTAATTGAACATACTTATGGGATACAGTGTGACATTTCAATACATGGATACAATGTGTAGTGATCAGATCAGGTTGATTGGCATATCTATTAGTCCAGATATTTATCATTTCTTTGTATTGGGAGCATTCAAAACCTTCTCTACTGGTTACTTTTAAATATTCAAATAATTGTTGTTCTTATAGTTGGATGTGAGGTGTCCCCCAAAAGTTCACGTGTGAGACAATGCAAGAAGGTTTGGAGGAGAAATGATTGGGTTGTAGCCTTAACCTGGTTAGTGAACTAATCCCCTGATAGGGATTAACTGGAAACTGAAGTGGTAGGGTGTGGCTGGAGGAGTGGAATTGGGGGCATGGCTTTGGGGTTTATATTTGTATCTGGTGAGTGGAGATCTCGCTCTCTCTCTCTGCTTTCTGATCATCATGTGAGCTTCTCTTCCCTCTGCCACACTCTTCTACCACGATGTTCTGCCTCACCTCGAGCCCCAAGGAATGTAGTCTGCTGTCTATCAACTGAGACCTCTGAAACCGTGAGCCCCCAAATAAACTTTTCCTTTCCTGCAGTTGTTCTGGTTGGGTCTTTAAGTCACAGCAGTGAAAAAGTTGACAAAAACAATCATCAAACATAGTTACCCTATTATACTATAGAACATTAGAAGTTATTCCTCAGACCCGACTCCACCCCTGTACCTGTACCCATCCTTTGTTCATCCTCCCCTATCCCTTCCCATGCTTTAGTAAACCCTGTTCGGTTCTCTACCTCAATGAAATCAGATTTTTAATTTCTATATATAAGGGAAAACATTTGTATTTGTCATTCAATGCCTTATATATTTCACTTAACATAATGTCCTCCAGTCCCATCTAAGTTGCTGCAAATGAACCAATCTTATTATTTTTTGTAGCTGAATAGTATTTCACGGTGTATATATACCACATTTTCTTTTATCCATTCATCAGTCTATTGTGACTAGTGCCACAATAAACATATGAGTGCAGATGTTTCTCCAACATACTGATTTTATTTCCTTTGGATATTTACTCAATAGTGAGATGTATGGTAGTTCCATTTCTAGTTTCTTTCTTTCTTTTTTTCTTTTTCTGTAGTACTGGGGATCAAACTCAGAGTCTGACACATGCTAAGCAGTTGCTCTACCACTGAACCAAATACTTGGTTTTGTTGTTGTTGTTGTTGTTTCATTTTTAGATAGTCTTTTGCTGAATTGCCCAGGCTGGCCTCAAATTTGCGATTTTCAGTCTCTTAGTAGCAGGCATTACAGGTATGTGCCACCATGCCTGCACATTTCTAGTCTTTTGAGGAACCTCCATACTGTTTTCCACAATGGTTGTATTGATTTGCATTTCCACCAGTAGCATATGAAAGTACCTCTTTCTCCTCATTCTCACCAGTATTTGTTATTTTTTGTCTTTTTGATAATAGTCTTTCCAACTGGGGATCAGATGACATCTCATTGATTTCATTTCCCTGAATTAGTAATGTTGAATACTTCTTTATGATGGTGTTGGTCATTGTGTATTGTCTTTAGAAATATATATTCATGTCAGTTGTTTATTTTAAAGCAGATTGCTTTTTTTTTTTACTTTTTTTTTTTTTTTTTTTTTGCTGTTGTTTGAATTCTTGATATATTCTGCAAATTAATTTCTTCCTGGACATTTTACAAATATTTTCTTCTACTTTGTAACTTGTCTCTTCACTTTGTTATTTCCTTTGTTGCGAAGCTTTTTAGTTTGTGACAAAGATGATTTATTTACACTGGCAGTAATATATTTTTTTTGGTAAACTTTTTTAGTTTATAAGCTTTTTTTAGGTTAAAAATGTCATTTCAGGAAGAGTCAGATTTGGGGTATAGTCTAAATTTTGTTATTGGTGAATTTCAATGACCTCTCAAAAGCACGTATAATAAGTAAACATGAACATTAATGTTAGAAATTGGTTTTCTATCTGTCTGTAACAGCATAGCAAATAAAAGGAAGCATAAGGCAGCTTCATGTTCTAGGGTATAAATTTAGGTGGGAACATAAAAGATCAAAAATATAAGTTAGCATATACTTTATTTCTTGGATGGACTGGAGCTTCTCCTACTGACTTGCAAGTGCCACATTATGGTTGGGATATGAGGTATTCAAAAGCTGCTGGGTCAATGCAGGAATGTTGGCAGGTGAGATGATTGGGCATAGCAGCCCTAACCTAATCAGTCCATCTTAGTTTGAATGGACACCCTGGGTGGTAACTATGGCAGGTGGGGCATGACTGGAAGAGATGGGTCACTGGCGCTGCCCTAGAAGGATTGTTCTTCCCTGACTGCGGGCCTCTTTCTGGCTGTCTTTCTCTCCGTCCTTGTTGACCCTGCCTTAGGCTGGGCAGCTTTTCCTCGGTTAAGCCTTTCCCCCCACGATGGCTGCCTCACTTTGGGCCCAGACCTTTGAAACCGTGAGCCCGAGTAAACTTGCCTTTCTCTAAGTTGTTCTTCTGGGGGTATTTTCTTCACAGTGGTGAAAAGCTGACTAAAACAAAATCATTGCTAAATTCTCCAGAGTTTTGCAAACTGGCCATTTAAACATAGCCATTAAGAAAAATTAGGGCTGGGGATGTGGCTCAAGCGGTAGCGCGCTCGCCCGGCATGTGTGCGGCCGGGTTCCATCCTCAGCACCACATACAAACAAAGATGTTGCATCTGCAAGAACTGAAAAATAAATATTAAAAAAAAATCTCTCTCTCTCTCTCTCTCTCTCTCTCTCTCCTCTTTCTAAAAAAAAAAAAAAAAGAAAAATTAAATTATATAGATTTGTAATTAAATTATGCTAACAACAAAAGCAATACATAGTCAACACTCATCCCTTCCTAATGACTTTAGTCCATCTAACTATTATTCATTGTATCTGAAAGTGGGAAATGCCATGTAACGCGTGCCTAGTGAATCCCTTCCGGACAGTCCCGGGTGAAGTCATCGTGGTGTCTCCAAATCGGCCACTGGGGCGCATTCATACCTGGAAACTGACAAAGTCTACCGAGCAGGGCTTTTCCTTCTCTCCCCAGAGCCAGCAGCTTAACACTGATCAACGCAGCATTGCATATACATATAGAGGGGAAGAATGATCTCCAAAAACCTTGCGTGGCTCCTGCGATTGCCTCCAGTTTGCTCTGAAGCAAACTCGTTCTATGTGGGTCAGGAGTCCCCTCCGGGATATTTAAAACCAGGACAAGTCACAAAATGCCCACATGTCCCTGAACGTTTTTATACAGGTGAAATCAGGTTAACATGAATATGAAAAGCCTCTTCAAAGGTGAAAGGACATTAAAAAAAAAAAAAAAAGGCATCAGCAAGCTGGAGGGGCGGGGTAGGGGTGCGTGTGCGCATGCGCTTGGGCTGCAGGGCCTCCAGCTGGTTCTGGCCTAGTAGGCGGGAAATGGTTGGACGAACCTAGTGATCTCCTGGAAAGTCAAGGGCCTTTCTGTGCTGCTCTTTCAGCTGCTAGCTGAAACCCCAGGCACAAGGTGTTCCCTTTGATCTTGCTGTAGAGCTGTATCACAGAATTAAAAAAATAAAAAAAAAATGCAGGGTAATAGGATGTATTTGGGTGCCTTCCTGGAAGTGGGGGAGGGAGGTTTTTGAACCAGTACTCCACGCTGGTCTTTCTACCCCGAATCATGGTAGACCTCTGAAACTCTTTTCCGGGGTAAAACCACAAAAACAAAAACAAAACAAACAAACGAACAATGAGCTGTGGTGCTTTAAACATACACAGAAATAGCGTGTATAACATGAAAATTCAAAATATTCTGTTGAAGAAAAGGTGAAGATGATAAGTTTAAGGTAACATATAGGTAACACAAAGTAGAAATATTAAAAATAATAGTATCTTCTCATTCTTGAAATTAACAAACTCTTCCTGGGGAGAACGGAGACAGGTACCTGTTTTAATCAAGGGAAGTTTTTCTTGATGTAAAGGGGACATAACTTCAAAAAATATTTAAATAAACCAAGATCAATAATAGAGGTAAGGTGGCCATGGCAAGTGATAGGGAGTTTGGGGGAAATACAAGAATAAAATAAGAATTGAGTCCTAACAATTCTAACAGAGGAGTCCAGTGTGAAGTGCCAGATGGGCAGTTAGAACCGGGAGGACCATCATGGAGCATGGTGGGGACAGAAGACAAAGGGAAGGCTCCTGCCCAGGATCTGATTCATCCATTGGGCTGCTGCTGGTGTCAGATGAGGAGGGGCTCTTGGTTATATGAGAGGCTCTCCTGTAACATACAGACACCATATTCACCAATGCCAAAGGGCCAAGTTTTTCACAGTGGTACAACTCTGAAATGGCTCTTACAAGGGATGGCATCAGACCCGTTGCCTGGGCGACAGTCATTGCTGGGCATATGGAAGCAGGAACATCGATATTCATACCATTTGATTCTGTGTTGTTTAAATAAATACATATTTATAGCTTATGAATTTAACATAACAGAAAATTAAAATTTCTAGTAAGAAAGGCTGGTGTCATGGTTTAATTGGTGTTTTTTTTTTGTCTTCTTTAAATAATGGTGTGTCTTAAAATCATTGGCACATTAGATTGGTGACATACAGGTTAATCTGCGATTTATGTATCTAAATCATTTATAAATTTGTGTCTTATATACACAAATTTGGGTCTTCTCATTTAATACTTCTGTTGAGGTCAGAAGTAATGTGTAGTTAGGTTGTTGAAAGTGATCACCTGAGGTCACTATTCTGGGTTCAGAACTGGTCAAACCACTTACCGAATTTGTTTCTTCATTTATAATAATACATGTCCTAACAGAGATTTTTTTTTTTTGGCTTAGGGCTGATGGATACCAAAGTTATAATTATATGCAGATAGGTGATTTTCTGGATTTCCCCCCTTAGTTTCAAAGGGCTGAGCCATATTCTCATCAGTCCTCTTTGCAGAAGTGAACTGCCAGTCAGTCTGATAGACCAGGGTCCTCTTCTGTGGGCAGCTGGAAGAATCCCCTTCATTTGGTATCTACTCCCAAATGCCCCTGCAAGCAGAATGAATGGCATGCATAAACATGCAATGATCCAAAAGTTAAAATTTATTTGAAGATCACAACTAGGTCACTTCTCTGAGTGGTTTGGGTATGCAGGAGAACGGTGACAAGATGGCATGTTACACTGGAATTATGTAGTTGTGGGCACAGGTTGCCATCTGCATACTCTTGATGCTGACATTCACATACAAATCAGTGTGTGGCGAATCTTTTGTTAATTGGACTAAGCAGGCTAAGGAGGGAATGGGAGGCTTCTAGGCAGTGATGCAAAATTCTTGGCAACTCTCAAAACATGTTGGCTTCTCTTCCAGGTGCACAGATGCAGGGCATAATCCATTTCACAGCTGGTGGCCTGTTTTATTTTTCAGATGGGATTGAAGAGAAGGAGGTAGGAAACCTATCCTCTAATGGCACAGCAGAGGCAGTAGTGGAAAGAAGGGGATCTAGTTTATTTATTTCCCTTTCATTAGGTTCCTGAAAAAAAATATACAGACTGAGGATTTAATTGCACTGTTTGTTTCTATCTCTGAAAAAAAGCTGAATTAGTAATTGCATTAACTTGTTACTGTGCTTTGCTCTTACAGGGTAATATAATTTTAACTGTTGCCTCCTAATTATGTGGTTTTCATTGTTTCGAAATCCCATTTAGCATGCATTTCGTTTTCACTTTTATGAAGTACATGGTGGAAAAAATGGAGGCCAACATCTTTGAAAGACCCAAACTGAACTGAAGCTATGATTTGCCCAAAGCCATTACCTACTGTGACAAGCTGGATGCTGCTGTGATTTTTATCCTTCTTTGATGAATAATGCTGTTGGCAAAGACCATATGCTCTGTCGCTCACTGGAGTCCAGAGGCACTGCACAACCCAGGGCTAATCACATCAAGCTGGTGGTGGTTTTTATTGGGTGGCAGTAATGGCAGAACTAATGACAGTCATTAAAATCTTGCTGCAAACAGCCATGGGCCTTCAGACCACAGTTGTCTCAGAATGTGTCAAGGACATGTTACTCCTAAAGCTGTCTGGAAGGAATGGCCCATCATCCCTTGTTCTTCCCAGTGAAAACATTGCCTTTGAAAATTGCAAGGTAAGCAGAAAGAGCCCGATAGGCCCTGGGCTTCCCTCGATCTGACACCTGCAGTGTGATGCCTTGGATGATTCCAGATCTTCTCTGGATGAGAATGAAAATGAATTCCTCCAAAGCTGAACTCTTCCATAGAAAGGGAGAGGAAGATGACCTTTGGGATTTTCCACTTCAATGAGTACAAACTTTTTAATACCTGGTTATCTACACAGTGCTAAAAGCCAGGAAGGATTTGTAGAATAGGATAGTTGGCTGTTCTGTGGGACTTACTCTCTGGATAGGGAGCATCTATGCACAAGGAAGTTACAGTGCAAGGAGGGGACAGCGTGAATAAGGTCCCAGGGGCTGGGACCTTCTGGCTGGAGCCTGGGGCTGTACTGACATTCGAGTCTATGTGTGTGTTTGTTGTGGTGTCTGTGCATGTGTGTGTGTGTGTGGGGGGGGTATTCTATGCATATGCCCTTTCTTGGTGAGAATAATATTTTATCTTCTTCCTCTACAAGAGTCCCTTTAAAATATCAAGATACCCTAAGACCAAGGCAAGTTTTTTCTTAGGTTATATATAGAGAAATCCTTGCACAAAGAAGAAACAGATGAAAGATAAACCTTAGATTTTTTACATTGCTTGACTCATGAAGAACCATGACTCAGACAATAACTCCAGGGCAAACTGAAATTTATAGCTACTTTCTTAACTCAGGGAAGACACTGTTTATAGAAGATCCTCTGAGTGCCAAAATATACTTTTATAGATTGGTTCTAACGAATAGGGTTCTACCTGCAGGAGCACAAATATTGATAGAAGATAATAGGAAAATAAAATAATTTAGCATAAAAACAAAGCTAAAAAAACAGAACTGGAACTTGAACTTTGGACTCTTGCTCCAGACTTCTTTCCACCATGTTAGTTGTCCTGAGATCATAAAATAAGCCCACTCCCCTTACTTTTCTTGAGGAAAGAATTCTAGAGAGTATGATTCACTCAAAATTCTGTAGCTAATGGCTGTGGATGGACTTCAAATCCAGATTTCCAAACCTCTTGTCCTAACCTCTTTGCATAACACAAAACCATAAAGGATGTAAGTTTGAACTAACAACACTATAGAATTCTTCCACATAATATTGTTCCTCTAGGAAAATGTCACTGTAAATGTCACATGACAAAATTTCTACAGATACATTTTAAAGAAAGCAATTCAACAAGAGCTAAAACATTGACTATGCATTAGGTCCTTTAATTACATGAATTAAATCATTTAATCCTCTGACCTAATATCTCAGGTGATTATGATTAATTTTCTCTTTTTATCATTGAGAAAACTGTGGTACAGAGAGGATGTTATCTGGTCACGGATGCACAGCTAGAAAATGGTGGCCTGGGATACTAACTTAAGTCTAAGACCCTGGAACCTGCCTCTTAGGTACTCTGTTGTGAAGCCAGAATGTACAAATATTTGGAAATCAAGTCAGTACCCCAATGAAATTACATTTGCTTAGTAAACACTTTTAACAACTGAACAAATTAATAATGAAAATAGCAGTATAGGGTGAATGTTCAGGTCAATTAAGCATATAAGAAATGTGTATACATATTACATAGTCACTAGCTAAGTGCATCTACTACTTGGGTCCCCAAACCATAACAGGTTTAGAAATTACATGTGACTGCATTTAAAAAAAAAAATAACACATGCATTACACAAACTCATTCAGACTGGTATATCTATTATTAGTTTGACCTATGAAAGTTTCTGATACATTATACACTTGCTTTCATAATTACTTAATAATGATACTTTGGAATTCTGAAAAATTCTCTACACAATGAGATAACACACAGCCTTACAAAAGTCATTTTGAGACAATATAGGTGAACCTCGGAGGCATTATATTAAGTGAAATAAGCTAGGCACAGGAATACAAATATTGCATAATCTCACTTACACGTTTACTTTAAAAAAGTTAAATGCATAAGAGTAGAGTTGAAGAGTGGTTACCAGGGGCTGGAGGTGGGTGAGGATGGGGAATGGGGAAATGTCAATCAAAAGCTTCCAAGTTTTAGTGACACAGGAGTAATAAATTTTGGTGATCTATTGTACAGCATGGTAAATATAATTAATGATAAGGTATTATTATTATGTCAAAATTGCTAAAAGACAAAAGAATGAGTAAATGAGTTTGATTTAATCATGGCACAACTACATACATTAAAACATCCTGTCGAATTCCTTAAATACATACAATTATTATTTGTCAATCAAATAAAATAATTTTATTCCAAGGAATATGGGTTGTCTTAATTATTTACATGACATATCAGAACGGTGAAGAATGAGTATACTTTTTCTCACTCTTGCAGAGGTGGGAAGTTGAATGAGGGGGTTTTAGATTCCCTGGAGTGAAGTGGTTAGGGTCTGGACCAGGGCAGTCTCTCCTGACTTTAGAATGGGGGTCATGGAAAAGATTATTGAATGAGCACTCCCTTTGGAGTCAGACAGGCATCCTGCCACATTACCTTCAGTTTCTCTGGGTGAAACTCAGCTATCTATAGAATTTGTGATCAGTTCAGACTGTGCTCAGGGAATTCTTCTGGGTTTTTTATGTTCAGAGACTGAAGAGGTGTTGCTTTCTCTTATTAGAAGATTTTGCTAATTAAGTGGAGAACATGCATAGTGAATGAACAGAAAATCCTGAGATGGCGTAAAGTATTACATTTCCATACAATACACCATCTTTCCAAGCCCCTCTGCATTTGCAAAAGTTATCTTCCTGACATATGCAGCTTATGGAGAGCTGATTAGTCAAGAAGGCTTGAGGGAATGCAAATATGCTTCCAGCTAGAATCATGGCAAAGAAATAAACCCCCCAAAACAAACAATCAAACAAACAAAACATTTTTTCCCCTTTTTAATCACCCCTTTTTTAAAAAAAGTGCAAATTCTACCAATAACTTCAGAAGTTTCACAGTTTCAGAACTACAAGAAAATCAAGGGCTTTAATTTAATGTACATTAAATATTTCTAGCTACATTTGTCTTTCAAAATAAATTACAATGAATAGTATTCATCTGTTGGTGTATACTGAGCCCATTCTGCGTGGCAGACACTATAGAACCATGATCTAGTTTACTCCTGATAACAACCACAGAAAGCAGATATTACTATCTTGAAAATTGTAACAACTGCCATCACATGGCATGGTTATTTGGACTTAGAACCGAGACCACCTGTGTCAATATGACTTGTTCCATGAAAAACTTTGCCTTAGAAAGATAAGACTGTCAACCAATAAATAACTTCTCTCTTTTCTCCAGGAAATTTCTGCTGATCTATTATCTGTGATAACAGTCTTTGCACTCTGGGCAAACTGTTTGCTCTCATCACACCGGGCTTTACCTATCAAGACTTTCTTGAAGACACTCAACTTGCTTGGGTCATGATCTTAGCCCAATTCTAGTCAATGCCTCCTTGAAAGACCCCGTTTAAGTTACCTGAACCCAGATCCCCAAACCCTATAAATACCTTGGCTTGACTTCCCTTTTCTGAGATACCATTAAGAATTTGTCAAAGTGGTAACTTCCTTCTTCAATTGCCTGGTAGTATTTTTGGGAAATTCAATAATCCTCATTTCACAAACAAGTAAGGAGAATCCCAGAAACTCAGAAATTTGTTAAGTTCACTCCCTTGGTTAAGAAATGGAATCAGAATCCCAACCCAAGAGTTTCTGAGTCCATTTTATGTTCCTGATCACTCTGCTACCTTGCTTTTCAGTTCGAAAGAAAATTGGTCATATTTCTGTCCTTTTGACAAATACCTGAGAAACATAACTTAAAAGCAAGGAAGGTTTATTTTGGATTGCAGTTTTGGTCCTTGGTTGCTGGGTCCCATCACTCTGACCCATGGTGAGGCAGAACATCATGTGGAGAGCACATGGCAGGACAGAGCTGCTCACCTTCTGGTGGCTGAGAAGCAGAGAGAGAAAGAGACAAGGAGTGAGAGATACCTAAGGATCAGAGAGCAAGACACAGTTCCCAAGGGCACACCACCAAGGACATATTCATTCTCTTCAACTAGGTTCCACCTCTGACAATTTCCACCACCTCCTAATAGTCTATTCAGTTATAAACTGATCAGTGAATTAATCCATTGATTAGATTAGAGCCCTCATAATCCACTCACTTCCCAAAAGCCCTACTCCTGAACATTGCTGCATTGGGGAGCAAGTCTTCAATACGGAGCCTCAGGGAGACAATGCAGATCCAAACCATAACATTGTCTTCAATTTTCTCCCTGAACTTACTTGAATCTTTAAATTAAAAAGAAAATTCAAAGAATGATGTCTTAGTCTGCTCCTGATGCTATAACAAAATACCTTAGACTAACTTGGTAATTTTTAAATAACTGAATTTTTCTCTTATAGTTCCAAAGGCTGAGAAGTCCAAGATCAAGGCCAGCAGATGAGTCTGACTCCTTCAAGTCTTTTCATGAGAGAACTAATCCCATTCATGAGGACTGAGCCCTCAAAACCCAATCACTTCCTGAAAGCCCCACCTCTTACTACTGTTGCCTTAGAGATTAAGCTTCAATATGAGTTTTGGAGGGGATACAAACTTTCATGCCATAGCAGTGGTTTAATTTACAGTCCAGTGAAAAGGGAGATGCCATGCGATCTTGCATATTTAATTAGCTCTGGATATCTGGTTCTCTATTTCAGAATAAACCCTCAGCCACGTTTGCTAAATGAGGATATAAATCAAGCCAGTGCCACAATGACCACTCCTATAATTGGGGTGACTTTTAAAACTCTTAGTAAATTATGCACCTGATATATTAGTTTCCTAGAGTTACTGTAACAAATTAAAAGTTAGTGGCTTAATCCAACAGAAAATTATTCCCTCAAAGACCTGAATGCTGTAAGTCAGTCCAAACTCCAGGTATCTTCAGGATCAGGGTTTCTCTCCTGGTTTCCAGTGGTCCCCAGCAACCCTTGATATTTCTTGGTTTGGTACCTCACAACTCCATATTCTGCCTTGATCTTCACATGGGTTTTTCCAGTGATTGTCTGATGCTTGTGGAAGTACATATTTGGAAATTTTAAATAACTCATTCATATTATGGTTATGATGTAGACAATAGATTTTTTAACAGATTATTTTTCAGAAATATTTATCAAGAGGGAGGGGAAGGAAAGGGAGGGGAGGGGAGAAAAAAAAGAGAAATATTTATCAAGAATTTACCTAGTGCCCTTGGTCTGTGCCTTCTTTTCTATTTCTTAGAAGAGTACCTGACATTGGACTGACCGCCCACCCCAATGCAGGTTGATTTCATCTTGAGATCTTTACTTTAATTACATTTTCAAAGACTCATATTTAAAATAAGATCATATTCTGAGGTTCCAGGTGGACATATCCCTTGGAGGTCAAAATTCAATCCACCACATCTGGTTAAGTTTATTATTACCCGTATGTTTTAATCAACATTATTATATCTAAAATGAAAATGCCAACCAAGAATAATATAAAGAAACATGTAATAGTAGCTCTTTTTAAAAAATATGCAGTATTTAAAACATGTTTTGATTGTGTTGTCCAGGCGGGCAGCTATTTGGTAAGCTGAGGCAGAAGGATCTCAAATTCAATGCCAACCTGGGCAATTTAGCAAGACCCTGTCACAAAATAAAACAAAAAGGGCTGGAGATGCAGCTTAGTGGTAGAGTATTTGCCTAGAATGTGATAGGCCCTGGGTTTAATCCCAGTCCTGCAGGGAAAAAAACGACAACACTGTCTTTAGGGTATTCCAGTGATTGTCTGATGTTTGTGGAAGTACATATATGGAAATTTTAAATAACTCATTCATATCATTAGTTATGATGTAGACAATGCATTTTTGAACAGATTGTTTTTCAGAAACATTTAGCAAGCATTTACCTAGTGCACTTAGTATTCTAGGGACTGAGGAAGTACCAGAATGAACTCTTATCTTCTCCAATTTGCAAAAAAAAAAAGGAAAAAATGAGAAAGATATCTTCTCCAATTTGCAAAAAAAAAAAAAAAAAAAAAAGGAAAAAATGAGAAAGAAGATGATCAAGCAGCAACTTAACATGCAAAGACATATTGAGGCTCAAAATGCAGTCTTGTATTGCGTGACAAGGGGGATTATATTCTGAGAAGTGCATCCTTAGGCAATTTTGTCATTATGCAAATATCATAGAGAATACAGACTCATACAAACCTATAGGGCATAACCTATCCCACATCTAGTCTGTCTAGCTTACATAGGGTACAGCCTATTGCTCTAGGGCCTTAAAGAACAAAACAGCACAAGATTCAATCAAATCAAGGGAAAATGCTGCAATCAAGATACACGATAAACACGAGATGTATGAGGTTGTTGCCAGCATAACACAGAGGAGCTTTGTTTTTAGAAGTAGAAGGAATATACTCTGAAATAATGATAAAAGTGTAGTAGATAGTAGATGCATAACCAGCAACATAGTTGTGTATTATTGTTATCATGTGTTACATACTATACATAATCACATGGGCTAGAATTTTTATGACACTGGAAGCTCAGTAGGATTGTTGACACCAGTGTCACCACAAACACACAATGTGCTGTGCTGCGATGTCACTAGGCAATAGGGCTTTTTTCTAGCATTGCTATAATCTTAAGGGACCACTATCGACTATGTGGTCTGTTGTTGGTTGGAATGATATATGGTGCATCTTTGGCTCTCTATGCTACTGGTAAAGACTCAAGGAACTTCTGCCTTGTTTCCATTATTGGAAACAGTACTAAAATAGTATTTTGAGGAGGATAATATTGTCATGCTCACTTTTCTTATGGGGGTGGAGGGTACTTTTTATTGAAGTCTAACATACACATAAACAATAGCTCAATAATTGCCATCAAGGCAACACACTCATATGGCCAGTCCTTAGATGAGATAAAGAACATTACTGGCCCCTGGAAGTCCCTTTCGAGTCTCCACCATCCCCAATGGTCACTGCTCCCCTGATTTCCAACAGCAACAATGACTTGCCTATGTTTTAACTTTATGCATTGATATCACATAGCACTCATTATTTTGTGTCTAATTTCTTTGATCAACATTATGTTTGCAGCAAAAAATTCATATTCTAAATTGTGGCAAAAAAAAAAAAATATATATATATATATATATATATATATATATATATATATATATATATATATATAACACAAATTTACTATTTCATACAAGTCTAAAATTCAGTTTCATTAAATATATCACATTCTTGGGCAATCACCATCCCTCTCCAGAACTTTCTCAACATACCAATCAGGAACTCTGTGCTCTTCAATAACTCCCCATTTTCTGTTCCACCACCAGTTCCTATTAATTTCTATTCTACTTTCATCCTTTGTGAATTTTCCTATTCTGAGTAGCTCATATGAGTGGAATCATACAATATGGGTTCTTTTGTGTCTGGCTTATTGCTTCTCAGGTCCATTGTAACCCCTGTTTTATGGACCAGGAAACTAAGATACAGATACATTAAGGAAATATGTGATGAGCACAGTACATGAACCAGGCAGCCCGGCTCCGGAGCCCGAGCACTTTGGAGCTGTTAGGCTGTTTATCAATGGGTCTTGTATTCACAAAGACAATGAGAGTTATTCAATGTGGGCCAGCTGAATGGCACCGGCTCTGTCTCAGAGTCTATCTACCCAGAGTGGGACAACTTGAAATCCACATTTCTTTCTTGAGTTGCAAAAGGAAGAGTTGCCCTTTGTCTTCTTAAAAAGGCAAACTTTCCCTTTTAACTGCAGGCTCTTTCTTGACTGCTTCTGCTGTTTGACATTTGTCTGTTTCTATGATACCTCTGTTCCCATCCCTGAGACCAGCTTCTTGGCCCTCACTCTGGAGCCACCACTTGTCTTTTTGACAAACCCGATTGGGTAAAATTCGTCATCCCTTGTAATTCTGTACAATTTGCTCCAATTATCAGTTTGGAAAAAATCCCTTTTGGAGCCAAAGATGTCAGTCTGGCTCTTGTTAGGACCACAGGAGCCTGGAGGGCAGACACCAACCCATCCCATTCAGAGCAAATCCAGGAGCCGATGGAGACAGTCCAAGGTCCCTGTTTTTGAACAGTCAAGCCACAAAGGGCTCATGCATTTTTACAGATGGTTTGCAGATTTCTAACTTTTCTCTACCAAAAGCCCTGGATTCCAGCATCTAAGGAAGTTGGGAGCCAAGAAAAGGCAGGTCATCATCACTCTTGGCTGGCCTGACTCACAGCAAAGGTGCTGTCCAACAACAGGCTGCTGCTGTCCCTTGAATATAGAAATGGCACGCAAACTATCAGCACATTTTAAAATTTGAACATTTGCAAACATAATGTCCCTTTTATACCTATCACCTAGTTTTTAAAAATCATCAATACTCTGACAGCAGATTTCTTTTTCCCAGCAGTATAATGACTTACATGATCTTTCAGGCCACATTTGTCATCAAAGACGCCAAACAATCGAAATAAAATGTTGGCTCCTTCTTCTCTCTTGCTACTCAGACCTATCCACGCTTTTCTCTTGTGTGATCTCTTCCATTTAAATGCCATCTGTACTTGTCACAACTCACTTGGTTGCAAGTAATAGAAACTCAACTATCTGAAGCATAAATGAGCATTCATTGATTTGCACAATCATGAAGTTAACTTCAGGAATGACAGTGTCCTGGGTCTCATTGCTGCATCAACATATTGCTTCTTTCCCTCTGTTACTTGAATCTTCCATCAATATGTTGACCTAATTTTCATTAAGATAGGAGCCCAAGGTGGTTAAAAAAGAAAGAAAGAATACTGGTGGCTCCAAGCTTACATAGAACCCATTTAGCAATCCTACCTCTTCATTCCTAAATATTCTATTAAAAGTCCTTTGGCCAATTCTTATTGTGATGCTTTGGGTCAGATGCATTTCTGCAAATAATCACTGTGGCCTGGTGGATGGTATATACTGGCTATCCAGGCCAGAGATCCTCCTCACTATTGGCTGGGAAAAGTCTTGACACTTTGATTACTACACTTTATTCCCCTCATGATTGCTAGCCAAGAAAGAGAGATATTTCTCCAATAGGAAATTACCTCCTTTATCCATTCCATCATTGTCTCTCAGCTGAAAATTCATAATGGCCTACAACTATTCTCTCTACCTCCCTCTTTCTCCATATAGCAGATATTGGGAACCTATCAAAATATAAAATATGACCAATTGCTCCCTGCTTAAAGACCCCCAAACTTATTTTTCCCTAGCCCAGATCTCACCCCAGAACTCCAGGCTCAGTTATCTAAAGCCTCCTTGACATGTCTCATGGGCATTTCAAACTCAACCAAAATGTACTTCTTGGTTCTGAGAAAACCACTCCCATCCTATCCCCAACCTGCACTTCCTTTGATTACAGGCAAGAACTGGCATGGGAACTACAAGATTTAGGGACTCGGAATTGATAGAAGGCTAGAGCCCTGGATTTGGGGACTATGAAGCAGAGCAACTGCTTTCTAAAGGAAAAATAATGTTAGGAGTTTGTCCTTAGAAGAACTGAATTTGGTCCTGTTTAAGATTGAATTGCAGAGAGAGAGTACCACCTTGGACTACGTCTGATTGGACTGCCTCTTGGCTTGACTATAATCCAAAAGAAAAAGGTCACCCCAATAAGTCCTGGGAAGGCTGGTAGGGAAATACCTGACACATATTTCCTACACCTGTTCTTCCCCAGCTGTTCCCCAATGTGCCCATTCAACACGTTGCTCAAGTCACAAAGCTGGTAGTGAGTCTGAATTCCTCCATGTTCAAAGTATCTGCAAGCCCCTGTACCTCTACTTTGAAAAGGTATCCTGAAGAAATCCACTTTCCTTTCCTTCTCTCCACCTCCCTCACCCACACCATTATTATCTCCTAGCTGGGGCACCATCTTGACCTCCAACTGTCTCCCTTTTGCTCTCTGCATCATGCAGTGTGAACATTCTCAAAAAATAAAGCATGTCCCATCACCCACTGCTTAAAGCAATGGTATCTTCTTGCTCTTAAAATAACCTCTGATCATAGGATGGTCATACAACAAAGTGGTTGTGCACTCAAATATAAGATGTATCCCTTATTAGCTGAATATCCTTGGGGGAAGTTATGTAACTTTTTTGGCCCTCAGTTCCCTCATCTGCAAGGTACAGACAGTAACAGTACTTAGTTATAGGATTATTGTGATAATCACATCATCAGCTCATACAAATTACTTGTAATAGAATCTGTCACATAGTAAGCGCTCAAAAAAATGTTATAAGGACTCCTGGTACCTACTCTTTGCTCTGACCACATCTCTCTCAACTCTCTATCCTTTGTTCCCATGGTTCAACCAGGTTGACATCCTGTTTTTCTTAGAACATTCTAGTTCTTTCTACATCAAAGCTTTTGCATTTATGTGCTACATGTTCTTCCTCCAGATTTCACATGGCTGGTAACTTTTTAAACTATAGGCTTCAGTTCAAATGTCTTTTCCAGAAATGTCTCATCATCCAAAGCCACTCTCCTTCCCCCATATTATTGCTCTTTCTCACCTACCTGTCGATAGCCTTTTATGCATTTGTAGCATTAGAGTGATCCATTTTAGTTTTTTTTTGAAATGCTTGTCTCCTAGAATTTGAGTGCCATGAAAGTAGATAGCTTGGTAATCTTGTTCACAGCCTTTAAAAACATGTTTGGTATCTCATATGCACTCAAGAAGTACTTGTTGAATATTGGATGATTGAAGAAATGAAATGTTTGCTAAATAAGCCAATAGAATCAGCTGATTTATTTATTTATTTATTTATTTATTTATTTATTTATTGTACTCGGGATTGAACTCAGGGACACTCATCCACTGAGCCACTTCCCCAGCTCTATTTTGTATTTTACTTAGAGACAGGGTCTCACTGAGTTTCTGAGCACCTTGCTTTTGCTGAGGCTGGCTTTGAACTAGTGATATTCCTGTCTCAGCCTCCTGAGCTGCTGAGATCACATGCCTGCACCACCACACCCTGCAGGATCATCCTTAGATGAAGCATGTATAGTTCTCGTCCAGGAGTTCCCAGCAGTATCTGAAGAGCTGTCGCCATTACAAAAACTGGGGTTGTAACTCCCAGGAACACTTTCCCAGATACAGTCCTGCTTCTTTTATGTTTCAGTGGACTTTCATTGTTTTTTGCTGTTCTGGAGCTAAGGCAGCCATAGAGCCCGGGAAGTGTGTAGGACTTTGGAACCAGGAATCTTGCCTTTCCATGCAGGATCAACTACTTACTAGATGTATAACTGTGAAAATGCCATGGCTTCTCTGAACCTTTCCTTCTCTGTAAAAGGGGGATAAAACAGGAGGTGGAGAAATTAGAATCCTTGTGCATCCCTAGTGGGAATGTAAGATGGGTGTACCACTATGGAGACAGCATGGTGGTGGTACCTCAGAAAGTTAAAAATAGAATATTATGTGATCCAGCAGTTCCATTCTAAGTATATACCTAAAACAACTGAAAGCAGAGATTTGAACAAATATTTGAATACCCATGTTCAGAGCAGCATGATTATAATAGTCAAAAGAATACCCATACACTCACTGATGAATGAGTGGATAAACAAAATATTGCATATACATATAAATGGAATATTATTCAACCTTGTAAAGAAGAAAGTGACATATGTCACAACATGAATGAACTTTGAAAACATTTTAAATTAAAAAAGCCAGGGTAAAGGACAGATACTCTTCATATGAGACTAGAATAGTCTCACCTGTAAAAACAGACAGCAGACCAGTGGTCATAGGGACTTAGGGGCAGAGGAATGGAAAGTGAGTGTTTAATGATACAGAGTTTCAGTTAAGAAAGAATGATGGAAAGCTCTGTGTGGTGCACCACCCTTGATGCTACTTGAGTGGTCTTTTACTTGGTACAAAGCCCTGGGAGACTTTGGTCTCCCTTTGGGAACATTCCCCGGCATTCCCGTGTGTAGACTGCCCCAGGAGTGAGATCTTTGCCCTCTCTACCAATGGGAGAGCTTTCAAAGTTCCAGACTTGGGCATTACGCATTAGGCTTGGACAGCCCATCTCCTACCTTATTTGGCAAAAGAACATTCCATCAAAATCCTTTTGAAGCCCTTGCATAAATAAAGAAAATGCAGGTTCTCACTCTCTCCTTCCAGTGTGGAAGCAGGACCCCTAAGGTCTCAGAGCCATCCCACCCCGAAACTTCAAAATTATTTCTGTGTCATGTGATTTTTTCATTGTATTTCTCAGCCAGCACATTTCATGCAAGGAAAAACCAAATTTCATAGCCTGCGTGGGACGCGGGAGAGAAGTATAAGAATCGAGAGTTCTGGAGAGGGACAGTGGGGGCGTGACATTGTGCGTGTGCTTCATGCCACTGAACTGTACTCTCAGAAGTCTTTACCCAGGGCTCACAAAGTTGTGTTGATACATTCAGTTTTCCATTTTATCCTTCCTTTTCTTCCTCTCTTCTCCCTGTGGCAGAGGTAGCTAGCTGGGTACCCAAGACTCATGCTCCCTTTCCCCTTTGTGGAGTTATCTCCCAACCAGGCCCAGTTAGAGTCTGCCTGGAGTCCTATGACAAGTTTGGGCCAGTGGAGTGGAGAGAGTCATTTGTGTCACTTCTGGGCTAAGGAGGTGAATATCTACGGTGTCTTTCCCATGATATGTTTCCTGTTTGCACTGTTCTTAGAGATCACACGTTGAAGACGGCAGTCAACTTTTTTGCTGCTGTGACTAAAAGGATCCAACCAGCACAACTGTAGAGGAGGACAAGTTTATTTGAGGGCTCATGGTTTCACATGTCAGAGTCCATAGAAGGATGGCTCCATTCTTCAGGGCGGTGTATGGCAGAGGGAAGCAGCTCACATGATGATCAGGAAGCAGAGAGAGACTCCACTGGCCAGATACAAATATATGTCCAAAGCCAAAGGGGATTAAATCACTGATTGGGTCAAAGCTCTCACAACCCAATCATTTCTCCTCTGAACCTTCTTGCATTGTTTCACACGTAAACTTCTGGGAGTTACCTCACATTCAAGGTAGAGAGGGAAGCTCCTCAAGCAGTCAATCTGATTCATACTTGACATGGGCAAAAAAAATACATTGGGCTTGTTTGGTACTCGGCTTGCATTTAGCCTACATGTTAGCTCCCAGTATTTGCCAAGCACTATACTAGGTATTCAAGATGTGAAGATAAATAAAACACAGTCCCTGAACTCAGGGAGTTCACATGTAGGGGAAAAAATGGATAAATGTTTACATATTTTTTGTTACAATAAGTCCTACATGATAGCTATGTACAAAGTGTCATGGGACAGCAGAGCAGGTAGCTTGCCTCGGGGCAGGTGTGGGATTGGAATGCTTGATTAGAGGTCAGTGGGTGACAGGTATTCCAAAGAGGGGCATGAACAAGGGGGAAGCAGAGAAACCAAGTTCATGGGTATTATGTGTGGTCGAGGATAAAGGGATAGGAACATAGGGCATTTTGATTAGGATGTGATTCTCTCAGAAGGGAAGTTTATCCAGCAGGCACAATTATAGCAAAGTTTAAAATGTAATTAAAGATATATTTTAAAACAAGAGTCATCTTATAGGACCACAAAAACTTTAACTCTCCAGGGGAAAACATTATTGGAATTCAGTTTTGGAGGTTTATTTTTACATAATCTTTAAATTCTGGTAAGTGCTTGATTCAAACAGAATGACTCTACGTAAAGGAAACCAAACTCCTCATTTGAGACAATTACATGGCCGTTACTTCCTGTGTGCTCAGCACATCTGCTTTTTATCGGATATCACCTGTTTGCTCTGCCTTCCAGAGAGTTCCAACAGTTGGAGAACAAAAGGCCCAGCTTAATTCTCCCTGTACTAATATTACATTGAATCATAAAAAAATGAACAGCATTTAAACTATTTTGCACCTAAAGATTGTAATCTCATAAAGTTCTGCCTAATACAACCACAAGTGGCCGTTCATGTTCTCAACCCTGAATCCTTGTCCTTGGAGTCATATGCACCCTTTTCACAGTCCAACCTCAGGAGCAGCATGCTTCTCTGCTCCTTGAGAATTGGAATTTGCTCTGGACAATGTTAACAGATGTGACGTAGGCAGTGGCTTGAAATGCTCTTGGGCACTTGGACTTTTCTTGTACTTCTGCATCACTGGGAGAAGTATGTTCCCAGGTAGCCCTTGTACTTTCATGTTGGGTCCAGAATGATGAAGATTTATCTTGGTTTGAAAAGGGAGCCAAGTTAGGGAATTCCTTTTCTACCTCTCAGCATTGTTGTCTGTGTTGGTTGTAGCTGAGGCAGGTATCGTGGGACCATAACAAGAGGCTCTCTTAAGAGAAGCCATTGCACAGAGGATGATGAAGAGACAAGATAGGAGAAGGGTATTTCCTGGTAATGTCACAGTGTGGCTGAATTCTCCAGCTTGGAAACTCCCTATCTCTACCCTTACTGATATGTAAGATAATAATAAATGTTCTCTCTCTCTCTCTCTCTCTCTCTCTCTGGTGCTGGGAATTGACCCTAGGGGTGCTTAACCATTGAGCCACATCTCCAGCCCTTTTTATTTTTTATTTTGAGACAGGGTCTCACTAAGCTGCTTAGGGTCTCACTAAGTTGCTGAGGCTGGCTTTGAACTTGCGCTCCTCCTGTCTCCGTTTCCTGAGCTGCTGGGATTAGAGGTGTGCGCCACCATGCCCAGCTATGTTCTTATTTTTTAAACTGCCTTGTTTGAGTTTTCTATTACTATCAATTAGTAGTATCTCAATGGATTATTCAGGAGTCAAATATGTTATGAATTTTAATTGCTAGAGATGTTGAAGATTATAAAAAGTCACACAAAGGAAAATGAATAATTATTTCCACCTTACAGATGGAGTTCCTTGTCAGCCTTGATTAGAAGGCAGTGCTGGAAAAGGCTTGTGGAGGGTTAGATCAAATCTGACTTCTTTTGGCCTGAACCAATCATTTTGCTTCATCATTAAGCTCCGTCTTGTGTGATTTCCCATCTTTTCAAGTACCAATCCCATAGTGGAGGGAAACAGGCCTAAGTGTGCAGAATCTATATTCTGTATTTTGTTGATCAGGGATGTACCATGAGGCTAATTCATAATTAATATGCATAAGTAGCTCTCACCCTTCTGCCTCTCTGACTTCAAGTCTTGACTAGCTGGGTGACCTTTAGCAAGTCACTTAAGGTCCTTAAGACTCAGTCTCCTCATCTTGTAACAGGGATAATGATGTGGACATCGTGTTTCAGACGTGAGATATAAAGTGTCTGGCACACAAGGGGTCCTCTGTAAATGATCATTGTTCTCCTCCTTCTTAGTTCCCAGGGGCAAATGCATCTTTGCTTATGAAGAGTATTAGGCTAAAGATTCATGCATAGAAAAGCTTGAAAAGGCCCATGCCTGACAGCTGAACTCCGTAACAATCATTTTAGAAAATCAGGAACAAGACAGGGTCAACTTTCTGGAAGGAGCCAGAAAGAAGAAAGATGGTCTATTAATAGAAGGAGGTATTATGACTCTCTTCACCTCTCTCCCCAAATCTATGTTTTTATTTTTAACGTAAAATACATGACAAGCAAGCCATTTTGGAATAGGACAAGTTATTTTTAGATTCTTCTGCTAGTCAAACTCAGGAGCTGTACACATGGTTATTCTCATGCCATTTCACCAAGCATGTCTCGCCCAGTTAGAATAAAATTGCTTTTTGGTTGCCTGAGATTTGGGACACCCTCCCAAGCAGAGGGACTCTGACTTTGCTAGTCAAGAGTTCAAGGTTGTCTGAAAAAAACCCAAGCTGCAAGGACCAAAATGAAACCTTCTGCTCCCTGTGGAATCCCTGACACTGATTCCTATTGGTTTCTCTGTACCTTTCTTTAAGTACTTGGAAAATCCGACGTCCTTTTAAGCTGCATTAATTAACGCTGTGGCCCACATGTTAAGTAGCTCATGAAATCAATGCAAAGTTCAAGAGCTGGGGTGGGGCCTCCGGATAAAGAATGGACCAGAGAAAGGAACACCAACACAGAGACTTTTTACAGAGTCTTGATCACTGTCACACATACATTGTGTGTCAATTACCATCCTAGGCAATGTGGGGACATAGCAATGAGCAAAAATTCTAACTTCAAGGGACTTAAATTCTAGGGTAAAGAGATCTATGAGACACAGAGAAAATAAGTAACTCACTCTAAAAAAACGAAATAGGAAAGACAGAGTCTATATGGGGAGAGTTTTGCCACTTGTGTAGGGTAGCTGGAAAAAAGTCACTGAATTAATGAAGCAAAAACTTGAGGGTCTAAGATGCAGGGACAAGGATACCAGGTGGAAGGAGGAGCCTGTGCAGAGGTCTTGAAGGGGGAATACACCTGGTATGCAGGAGGTAAAGCCAAGAGGCTGGAACAGCATGAGCAGGGAGTATCTTCCAATGGTGATGGAAGGAAGGGGATCCAGATTGGGGTGTGGGGATATATAAACAGCACAAGGACCTGAGCTTTTGCTCTGCATAGATTGGAGGAGATGTTTGAGTCGTGAAGTGAAATGATTTGACATGTTGGAAAGATCCTCCAGACACTGGTGAGAATCAATTAGAAACGGCCAAGGGTGGAACCCAAGAAGACACTGCCACAATCCAAGAGAGACCTGAGGGGTGGCAGGAGAGGTGGGGAGAAGGACAGACACTCCAGATAACATTTCAAAAGTAGAGGCAACCGAATTTCTTGACACATTCGGTATAGGGGGAGGGAAATAGAGGAGTCGACCATGACTCCCAAGGCTTTGGACTTGAGCAGCGGAAGGAATGAGCTGCTATTGAGAGGAAGGGGGAGACGGCGATTGGAACAGGATTTGGGGGAAAGATCAGAAGTTCTGTTTGGATGAGTCTGAGATGACTTTACACATCCTGGTGGAGATGTTGGCTGGGCACCTGCTCCTAAGGATCTGGAGTTCAACCGTCCTGAATACAAAGCACTCGTTCTAGGGCTCTCAGAGCAGAACGAAGCTCAGTGAGTCACTTCCCATCTCATATCCCTGCCTCCCTCATTTTCTTTATAAAAACAGAAGAGGAGATTCCCACATCAGTACTGACCTGTAAAACTATCTAGCTTCTCCTCACCTGTTCAAAACTGGAGTTGCTTTCTAGGAAAAAAAAAAAAAAAAATCTTGATCCAAGGACCAAGTAGGTTTTTTCAACCTCAGCTTTATAAAGAGGATAACAAGTTGGGCACGGTGGTGCATGCTTGTAATCCTTGCTACTATGGAGGCCGAGGCAGGAGGGTTGCTAGTTCAAAGCCAGCCTGGGCAAATGGGCTGGGGATGTTGTTCACTGGTAGAGTCCTTGCCTAGCATGTATGAGGCCCTGGGTTCAGTCCCCAGTACTGCAAAAAAAAAAAAATCAAAAAACAAAATAAAGAGGATGACATAATTATGGGTGCAATTCCTTTCCTACCTTCCAAACCAGTAGCCAGCAAAATAATCAACAGCCTCACTCAGCACTCTCTGCCTGCTCTCTGTCTAGCCCCGAAAGCACACACCATGTACAAGGAGAATGGTTCCCTCCCTGGGTACCTCAAAATAACTCTTCTTCATTTTCAGTTTCTCCCTTCCCCCAGTCAATAGTTTTGATTTCTTCTCTCCTGCCCCAGAATAATCTTCCTCTTTGCCCTCTCCTTTCACTAATGTCCCCACTTCTCCCTAAGCCTTGGATCTAATCACCCACTGGGGAGCCTCTTTGCACAGTCTTGTTTGAATATTGAGTCACTTTCCCTGGACCAGGTGGTAAGAAATTATGCAATTGTTTTCCAAGGTCTCATAGTCTCTGGGCCCTGGTAGCTCTGATGTTCCTCTTCCTCGGGGGCAGGGTGCCCTGTAGATCCTCTTAGTTTTAGAAGTTAACGGTGAACAGCAGGGGTCCATCACCCTGCCTGGCAAAAGCATCTTGCTGGCATTTACTTTGGGGTGGAAAATGTCATCAGGAGCCAGTTCCCAGGCTCCAGGCTCAGTACATCCCCAAGATTTGAGGTAATGTCCCTAGTGGAGGAGAGGGGGTGTTGAGGGAGGTGGCAAAGCCTCCTTGTTTTCTGACTCTCCCCACCTGTGCCAAAGGGAAAGGAGCTGCCTTACCTTTCCACCCTACTCTCATGGTTGGTGCCATCTCAGGAAGGTCCCTGTTTTCCAGGGTCATCTCTAAACAGGAGGCACTCAGTGTCTCCTGAATGGTGCATTGGCTTTTACATGACAGATGTGACCCACGGTGGGAACAGCGCAGGTGTGGCCCAGTCTCCTCCAGAGGGCTCCTCAGCTCGTCCTGCCTGCCGTTTCAGCTGATTCTTGGCTCCACGTTTGTGAGCATCTGGGAAACTGGGCATGGAAATAATCCCACCCTTTGTTCGATAACCAGCAGACGCACAGGCGAGAGGAGCCAGGAGCGCAGCCAATTCCCTTAAGGAGTGTGGGCAGAGGCCACGCAGCAGGAGGGGCAGCAGGCACACGGAGCCAAGCTGGCACCCTCGGTATCTGGCACGGACTCCTGGTCTCTGACCCCCATCTTATTCCATCCTTCCTGAGGATTCATTAAGAGTGCTTAATGGAACGCAGAGGCTTTTTATAGGCATCCTGGTTCAGCCTCGGAAGGGTTGCTGAAAACAAAACCAAACAATATTTCTGAAGTGGAAAGATCTTTAGAAATGTCCTGGCCAAAAAATGTTTTCTTTAGTTCTTCATCACAGAACTATTTATGTAGAGAGGATTTTCCTAACACCTTCAGAGCTCAGAGGGGTGTGTGTGTGTGAGATGTCTGTGTAGCAAGGAGACGGGAGGAGCAGGGTTAGGGAACAGGGGTGTTGGCTTTGGCTCTGACACTTTTAAACCTGTGGAAATTTCTGGAACCAGTAGTGATGCCATCCTGTTGGGCTCCTCAGCCACGCTCGTTGTTTCCATGGAAACAATAGAAATTTCCGATGTGATATAGAAGGCAGCCTATGGACATCACCCGTGCAAAAGTAATACAGGTCTGGTTTCCATCTCTGCTTCTTGAGCGGAGGCCAGCTTTTCCTGTTGTCTCTTTTATGGAATTTGGACTAAGAAGGTCAAGGGAATCTCCTAAATGGGAGGGGGAAAAAAAAGAAAAGAAAAGACTTCCTCCCCAAGTTTACAGGGGTGAGCAAGTGAACCGGTTTAGAGAGGCAGCAAGTTTTGACTAGCTGCTTTCCTGCATCACCCTGGAGACCCCACACTGAGCTTGTTTTTAGGTGGGCCCTGTGTTTTTCTTCTTGTTTTCCGGTGTAACTGTCTGGACTTCTAAATTACAGGGGGAACAGCCCAGGAACAGAAAAGCTGCTCTCGTCTGCTCTCTGGCCTGCCTCCCATTAGAGAAGCAGCGAGTATCTTGAGGTTTCCAACGTGGCCTGTCAGAGCTTGCTGGTCGGAATCATCCTGATGAGATTTGGAGAAAGGGCACAGACACTTGCACATTTCTAAGCCGAGTAGAATCTTCTCCCTTTTGGGTTCATCGGAATGTCACGGTCACTACAGATAAATCAACTGTGTTATCTTTTCCATGACCTCAGCACCTCACATAGAGAGGAGGATGTAATGGAAGGAATGCTAGAACAGGGGTCAGAGTCCCAGATTCTGGTCCTGATTCTGTAAGCAAGGGCTTTGTGACCTCAGATAAGTCAGTTACCTTCTCTGGGCTTTATGTTAGTCATCCAAAAGGCAAGAGAAGAGGAGATACTGGATGGCTATTTTAAAAAATACATAACATAAAATTCACCATCTTAACCATTTTTTAGTGTGCAGTCCAGTGATGTCAAAATAGTCACACTGGTGGGAAATGGATCTCTAGAACATTTTTATGTTGCAAATCCGAAACTCTAGACCCATTAAATAACAGTTTTCCTTTCCCCTTCCCCAAAGCCCGTGGTAACCAACATTTCTGTTTGTGACCAGCTCATTTCACTTAGTATGATATCCTCAAGATTCATCTGTATTGTAGGATGTTATGTCTGAATAACCATTCATCCATAGATAGACATTTGAGCAATTTCTACTTCCTTGCGAATAGTGCTACTATAAACATGGATGGATAAATATTTGCTCAAATCCCTTCTTTCATTCCTTTTGGATAGAAAGCCAGAATTGGTATTGCTGGATCATATGGTAACTCTATTTTTAACTTTTTAATGAACCATCATACAGTTTTCACAATGGCTGTACCATTTTACAGTCCCATTAACATTCACAAGAGTTATAATCTCTCTGCATCCTCATTAATGTTTGCTATTTTTAAAATTTTTTTTATAGTACTATCCTAATGCACACAAGTTGACTTATCATTGTGGTTTTGATATGCATTTCTATGATGATTATTGATGTTCAACATTTTTTTTCATGTGCTGGTTGACCATCTGTGTATCATCTTTGGAAAAATATCAAACTCTTTTGCCAATTTTTTAATTGGGTTATTTGATTTTTTTTTTTTTTTTTGTAGTTGAGTTGTATATTAAATGACTCTGCTAACAGTCCCTCTGTAACCTCCTGGCTCTAGATTCTTACTATCTTCACCCAATTTCATCTCTCTTTCCTTCCTTTCCAGGAGTGGATAATGGTAGACAGCCATCAGGTATGTTTGCAAGAAGTTGAGTCTATCGGTGATGGATTTTCTTTTTTCGTACACTGGACTTTTGCTGTGTGTGGTAGGAAGTGAGGGTGTGTTCTTTAGGGTTTGATATACCTGGATATCTGTGGCTTGCAGAAATTGTGCAGTGGAAATCTTTTTCCTGCTAAAGTTGTTGCTTCCTCAGAGCTCTGTGTGGGTCATTTCTCTAAGTGACCTATGTGTAGTGAGACACTTATTCAGAACAACAACAATCTTATAAGGCAGCGAGAGAAAAATAAGTAACCTAGGTCATACAGTCAGTCACTGGAGGTTGGAGTCCCCTGGATCTTGTTCCTCTCCTCTCTTCCATGGCCCTGGAGAAGGACCTTTCTTCTATTACCTAGTATCATTTCAGGATGCTTGTTGTCTTCCTCTCCCGCCTCCCTTCCTTCCATACATTTCCATTGTGTCTCTTAGTCTAGAATAGAACCTTATCCTGTTTCCTTAATGTTTCCCCATTTCTATCATCAGCTGAAGCCTTAGGTCCCCCGAAGGTGCCTGCTTCCCTTTTGTCCTTCTCAAGTGGAGAGGACTCACTTCCATCCACCCTCTGGCCCTTGGAGCTGGGAATGGGGAATGAATATCTCTCCTGCTCTCCAAAGCTATTGCCAGACCGCACTCCCCGCTATCATGTAACCTGCCCTGTGACTTTGAGGTTCACACTTTCTCCTATGTCAAACTTATCATGTATTAACTGGCCATCAGTCTCCAACATTCACGTCAGATTTTGGCAGCAGGCTCATGACCTCTTTCTCCCCCAGGTTCTGCCAGCTGTCATCTGGATGGCTCCAGTTGCTAGGGGACCATCCTCCTGGCCCTCTGGTGGCTCTGATCTTTGGTAGCAGTCCTGGGTATTTTCACGCGGCCTCTACTTTGTCTTGCTGGTATTTCAACCCAGCTCTGCCATTAACTCATGATGGCTCCATCCTGAAATCTTCAACTCCAAAGTTTTTCCAGTTCCTTTGTTCCCTGATCCCCAAGACGTAGCTCATGGTGGTGTCCAGATTCTTGATTCTTCCATGATCACCCAACCCACAGGCCCTCCCGGCTTATCTTCTGCCTTCGTGATTCTCTTGTCTTCTCACTTACATCCTTAATTGTATTTAGACTCAGCCCCACTTTTTTTTTTTTCCTTTTCTTATGTTTTAGAGGATTAAGCATCTTGCTTTCCCTTAAAGTTAACACTTCAAACTCTGCCCCCCTCTTCCCTGATTCCTCTTTCTGGAAGTCTTTCTCTGTCCATCACTCCTTCTGTTCTCTATCTTCACCATCTTCCTCTGTCCCCACAAACATACTCAACTCTCCATTCCCTATCTCCTTGACCCTGCACCCCGGCCACTGCTTCTATTCATGTTCTTTCTCTAGATTTCTGGAAAGAGACTCTATACTCACTCATCTCCTTTTCACCTTTTGGTCCAGTGCCATTTGGCATTTGTCCACAGGTATTTAGGAACGTGTGAAGCCAAGTTAGGAATCTGAGGTTGTAAATGCCTGATTACTTCCAGTGATGCTTAGTGGTCTGCTAAGAATGCAACCCTGGGGGCTGGGGGAGCTTGAGGAACATGCTTTGTAATGTGTTTTTGGGTGGGGGAAGGATCCCTGAGTGCCCCTCTGGGCATCCCCACTGAAGTTCCTCTTGCACGGTAACTGGAACATAGAAGAACTAATAACACTTCCCCCTCCTTTGCCCCCACTCTTAGGAGCTCAGTTTTCTTTGTACAACATGGGACTGGACCAAATGCTCTGCAAATCCCTTCCAGCTTTCACCATCTTCATACAATAGAATATCTCCTAGCAATGTCCTGAGTTTGGAACTGCCTTGGAGACAAGCCTTTCAAAAACTGCTTACAAAAAGGCTTGTGTTCTTTCCACAGAGGATTCGAAACAAATACCTCCAAAACAAAACAAAACAAAAATGTTTTAAAAGACATTGAATTCACTTCATAACAACCTATGACCTCATCGCACCTCTTCTTGAGTAAGCAAATCCGATATGTGTGTTTTGGTGTTATGAGAACAAAAGAGGGGATGGGTTTTCCATCCAAGCTAGATGTGCGCATTTCAGCGGGGATCTTCAGGCTACGGCACATCCACTTGAAGGAATAACTAGGACTCAGTTAAATTTGGGGCCAAAGAAAGACTGATGGTTTTTCAGACAGATGAGAGCTTTTGTGGATGGAGCTGGACAAAAAGAATATGAAAAGAATGCAGAACTCAATCAGGCAGTAAAGATGAGATGAATGCAACCTCCGCTAGGCGTTGTTGAATTCCATCTACCCAAATTAAACTGCTCTCTAAAAGGCCAGTATGTTTGCTTCTTCAACACAATCTAGCATTTTCTGACCCCAAAAGATTGTCTTTGTGATGTCAGTATAAAACGTCTAACTTATTTTAATCTTGGAATGTTAAACTCCAAGGTCATTACGACCTTAAGTTTGTAAACAGACTGGAATATTTAAGTGAATTCCTTTTATGATATTTTAGTTTATTTGATTAAAATTAATGCCTGAGAAGCTTTTGCTTGTTTTGATTACAAATCTGTCCTGTCAGACATTTCAATATAATAACCTGAATATGTTACATTCGTAAATTAAGTGTAATTGATTAAATTTGTAAGAGATTATTTAAGCAACCATATCTATCAACTGGAGTTTCTGGAAACTTGTCAGAGAAAATTTGAAAGTCGTTTTCATTCTTTCTTTCTTTTTAAAAAATATTTTTAGATGATAATGGACCTTAATTTTATTCATTTATTTATACATGGTATGGAGAATCGAACCCAGTGCCTCAGCACCTGCTAGGCAAGTGTTCTACCACAGAGCCACAACCCCATCCCCAGAAACTTTATTTTATGAGTTTTGTAGGTCCAGTCACAGTTTGGACTGAAAGTACTAAAATCAAGGTTTTAAAACTTTGTAACTTTGATAACTGAAATATTAATTTATAAGTTAACTAATTGAAAATCCTTTCCATGAACTCCACCAACGTAATACCTTTATTTACTTTCTATACGGTGCTGAGGATCAAACCAGTGCCTCACATATGCTAAACCAGCACTCTACCCCTGAGCCACAATCCCAGCCCAACTCCACCAACAAAAGACATATGAATAAGATAAACAAAGACAGGAAGGATGAAACTTTCTGGAGTGTATGATGAAGAAAAGTAGGTGCCCCAGGTATTCAGTGCAGATAAAACAGGGAGCATTGGAGTAGGCTGAGGATTGTGACCTAAAGTATTTCCTCTTACATTTTTATAACCTGAATACTTTCGAATGTTCTCAAGTTCATATCTTCATTTTTGCATGGATTTAGTACACAGATAACAAGTCAGGATTAAAGTAGAGCAAGGTAACAGTCAATATTGAATGACACATTAACTCAGTGGGGAATGTTGATCGGTTTCTCAGCAGTTGAAGTCCAATATTACAACACACTGTGAAGTGATTTTCTTATTTTGACTCTTCTAGAAACTGGGGACCAAAAAACAAGGAAACATTCGCAAATAACCAGTAGATAAAGTCAAACCCATTTTGACTTCTGGGCTCTCTCAGTTGGCATTGGGCCAGATGGGGAAATAGCAGAAGCAATTGTCTTGGAGATGCCCCAGGTGACCATTCTATCTCTTTGTCTTCTCCATCATCAGACTCCATGCTCAGGGAGATCCTCACTATTGGGTGACAACTTCCCCTTAAGTTGGAGGGGTGGGGTCCACAGCTGTGGAATGAAATGACTGCCGGAAGCTTTCCCCCAGGGCGTGAGTTGGGTGCCCACCATCAGCACTGAGAATGTCTTCAGGACAGTAAGGCCTAAGTAGGAAAGCAAATGATTTGTATTCCTATCCAGACATTGTAAGTGAACAAGGTGCTAGTAACAATTACTCTGGGACTGTTCTGGCAGATGGGACAGTGGTCCTGGTCTATGCCAGCAGTTCCTAAACCTGGATGGTCATTATAATGACTTAAAGAGATATTGAAAAAATAAATAAATTCTAGGCCTGACATCCCTAGTCAAATTTGGATTCAGTTGCTCTGGCATGTGGTTCATGGTCAGCACCCATGGCGGGAAAACCATAAGTAGGTTAGTGATGAGTTTGATATCCAGGCAGGTATAAAGTGTATACTCCATTGACTTGTTTTTCTTATGGCAACGGCACAGGTAAGACGTTGAGGCAGAGCTCTCCTCGATTTTTACTTATATGCAAGCTGAAGCCCTAAGCATTGTACTTCCTAATGATAGGCTCTAAATTCTTTCTAGCTTATTCTCTTCACCCCCACCTCTATCTGTCCCTCTTAACTTTTTCTTCTTCCCTCTATGTTTTTTTGTATCTCCCCAGCTTCCCTTGGGGTCTCTCTGTTGGCCATCTGCCCACATCGTTTTTATATTCTTCAGAATAAGTAGAGCTGAGCACGTCTTCGTCCATTTGGAGAACACAGTGCTCATCATCTATCTTCTCTGCCTGGGTGAGCTTACAGTGCACACCTCCTCATCTCCTTCTCATGCAACCCCGGAGGCAGGAGCTGGACTCAGAAAAGTTCAGTTTTGACCAAAATGGGTTTGCTTGGAGCCAACTCATTTTAGTTGTCTTCATCACTAGCAGACATTGATTATATGCCTAGCACAGGCAGGGCACCGAGACCAGTGTAGGCTGTACTGAGCTTGCTAATTAGACCACGCTGCTCTCTCCTTGGTACAGTTGGTCTTGAGATATCGATTAACATCAACACTTAAAAAATTGAAAATCTTAGATCTTGCTTTAAAAAAAAAAAAAAGACTCGATTCTCTCCAATCCCACAGGTGTCACAATTTGAAAAATAATAGAAAGCACAAAGAAACTAAAGATTTGCAATAGTTCTATTAACCAGAGAAAATCTGTTACTGTTTTGTGTATATCCAACCTTATTTTTGTAACCCTATGAACATATACACTGACAGCACCCATATTCTGTTAAACACAGATTTGACCGTTGCAGGTTTATTCGTCATTTTGTATTCTCCAACAGCAGTTGTAGCATGTATGAGGACCAGAGTGCCATTATTTAACCAACCAGAATTTAATCAATTAACCTATTTCTGATTGTTGGTTACTTGGATTGCTTCCAATCCTACTTTTAGAAACAGGGCGATGTTATCTAGCTCACCTGTCCATTAAATATTAAGGCCAAAGGCGATAGTTTTAAACATGGAAGAAGGCAAGCATGGTAGTGTGTACCTGAAATCACAGCAACTTGGAAGGCTGAGGCATGGGGGGTCACAAGTTTGAGACCAGCCTTAGCGACTTAGTGAGAACCTCAGCAACTTACTGAGAACACACCAATCAGTCAATTGATCAATAAATAGAATTAAAAACAAATAAAGGGATTGAGGGTGGAGTTCAGTGGTTAAAAACACCACTGGGTTCAATCTCCCATACTGGAAAAGAAAAGAAAAGAAAATATGTATATGAAATCATGATTCCATCTTGAGAAATTTACTAAAAGTGTATTCCACCTAGAGATGACTGATGACTAGACATATAGGCCAAAGTACTGGTGATGAGCATTGGCAATATTGATCATAGGTCTAAGACTTAACCAAAGATGGAAACAAAAGTGAAAGAATAGCATGCAAATGTTATGCATTCTTATATATTAGAAATAACACAATTGAAACCGTTAAAGAGAAAAAAAGGGGAAAGTGGTAGTATAATAAAAAGTGGAGAAATTATTATAGACTATAGAGAATTAAGAGAGACATCAACAAAAACCAGTCTATAAAGCTTTGGGATCCAGATATGAACAAGCTGTAGAAAGACATTTTTAACATTTTGAAATTACACAAGAATGGGACTTAATGACATTAAAAAGTTATTGCTAAGTTGGATGGGTAAAAGAATGACATTAGGGTGATATTAATTTAAAAAGTTCTTCCTGAATCTCACTATATAAATCTGACTAAAAGTAGCAAAAAAGTTAAAAAACAAACTAAAAAACTCTAGGCCTAGTGTCACACTGCTACAATTGCACTTATTTGTGAGGCTGAGGCAGGAGGATTGCAAGTTTGTGGTCTTGGCAACTTAGCCAGACCCCATCTCCAAAAAAAAAAAAAAAAAAAAAAAAAAAAAGACTGGGGATGGGGGATGTTGCTCAGTGCAACATTCTGTTGTACTAGGTTTAATCCCTATTACAAGAAAAAAGAATCCTTATTTTTTAGAGATTTAAACTGAATTATTTCAGAGTTGACTGCCAGGATGACATTTGCTTAAAATATTCTAGCAAAAACAATAGTGGGAGAATAAATGAAGCAAGAACTGAGTAAAATCTTGCTAATAAATTTAGATGGTAGGTGCATGAAATTTCATGATATTATTCTCTTTATAGTTATGTATTTGATAATTCGTTTCATTAAAAAAACAAAACAAAACATAGACCCAGGCTCAGTGGTGAACGCCTCTAATCTCAGCGGTTTGGGAGGCTGAGGCAGGAGGATCATGAGTTCAAAGCCAGCCTCAGCACAAGTGAGGGGCTAGGCAATTCAGCGAGACCCTGTCTCTAAATAAAATACAAAATAGGGCTCGGATGTAGCTCAGTGGTCAAGTACCCCTGAGTTAAATTCTTGGTACCAAATAATAATTTATTATTATTATTAGAAAGCTATAACAAAGTTTCAAATACATATATCTTTGTACATCTTTTTTTTCAAATATTTTTTAGTTGTTGATGTACCTTTTTAAAAATTTATTTATATACGATATTGAGGATTGAACCCAGTGCCTCACACATGCTAGGCAAGCGCTCTGCCACTGAACCACAACCCTAGCCCTGTGTACATCTTTTTTTGTTTTATTTTGTTTTACTTTTCTTTTTGCAGTTCTGGGTATCTAATCTAGAACCTTGTGCAAGCTAGTCAAGTGCTCTACCACTAAGCTACCCCCCAACCCTTGTACATCCTTCTGATTATTTATTGGATAAATTTCTGAAAACAGATTGGTGAAGTCAAAGGTCATGCATGTTTTGAAAACCTGTTACATGTATTGCCTAATTGAAATAATAAACTTTTAACCAAGATTATATAGAAATATTTAATCCCTCTTAAAGAAATCTAATGAATGAGCACATGGGAGTGATTTTTGCTTTGCTATTTGCCAAGAGAAAATCGCAGGGGTCTCTTTGGATGACCCTCCCTGTTCTTACCAAGTATTGAACTTGAATTACCAAGTGTTGATTATTCAAGTTCTTCCTCACCGCCACCAGCCCACGGGCGTTCTACTGGTTGCATGCTCCAAGAATCACTCTGGCCAAATAACACTTCTGTTCAGATATGGAGAGAAGTGGACTTGGCTTCCCTGGTTTTACTTATTTATTTACTAGTAAAGATAATTTAGGGTTTTATATCTGAAACCACACAATGACTCAGAGAGATTCTGTTGTACCATGTGAGAATCTCTGAAACGTGATGGGGCAACCTAAGCAGACAGCACAGGTGGTAGTTGGGGCTGGGGAGAAACATGAGGGTCAAAAAACAGTGAGGGGGTGTAAAAGACTGTGGGAGGGAGCCTCTTAACATCCCAGGTGAGATAGTCAGAAATCTAAGGAGTAGAGAGTGGGTGGGGTGGGAGGCAGCTCTTTGTTATCTCTTGTGTGTTAATGATTTGCCAACTTTCGTCAACAGGAGAGATGTCTAAGGCAGGGGGTGTAACTCAGTGGAGCGTTGCCTAGCATATGAGCAGTCCTGAGTCCAGCCCCAGCACTACCCACCCCCCCACCCCCACTCCGCTGGAAAAAAAATCTAGATTGCAAGAAAGAAAAACTTTCCATGACTTCCTTCCCTGTCTCCTCCTCTTTTACCCATCTCTATCTGCCCCTCTCCTTACAGCCAGCGTTGCTTCTTCTATCCAAGATTGAAATGGGTCCTTTTGGACAAGTGTCACCTGGATCTGTTCAGGCACTGCTCTTTAGTGATTGTGCCAAGGTAACATGCCCAAGCTCTGTTTAAAAAGCGTGGGATTAAAAAGTGGAAAACACACGTATTGGGAAACAATTTTGCAACAAAATTGAAGTTCAAAAGTCCATGTGACCACCAGTGATAAACGAGGTTTAGAAAGGTGCTTTGTAGCTGCCAGGGACATGGCCTTATGGAGACCCAATTCGTGCTATAGAGAAACTCTCTGGCATAAGGGAGCTGTAGATACTCCCAGAAATTCCCATCTGTTATTGGGCTGATCTTACCTCACTGCACTAGAGGTTAGTTCCACAACTTCCAAGATAGGGGTCTCTGTTACAAGAAGACTTGGGGTCTGGGTATTCACTGAAACTTTGATGCCCCCACAGATTAGGAATTGGAGTATAAGAAAGTCAGCCTGCAGTAGTTCCAGCTTCAAACCCTCCAAAATACCTGGCCCCATGCAGAGGTCTAGGCACTGTATATCCACCTGAGATCCCCAGAAGCCTAGATTTTCTTGGAGGTGCCAGGGCATGAGATGTTTTCACCAGTTGTGTCAATAGCAAACTCAGAGACAAAGTGATTTGGATTCAAAATTCTAGTTGAAGTGAACCTGAAACCAAGTAAAGACAATTTCAATACAATCTAAACGAAGGAAGGAAGGGGCTTATAGACACTGTGCTTGCTCACAGAGACCAAGGGTATATTCATATATGAGCCTCAGGAAGGGATGGGGATTAAGGAGATGAAGGCCAGAGAGCTCACTTTCCTCTACTCTGTTCCATACCTAGAACCTCATACGTTACAAGTACAGCCACCTAAGAGATGGTCATCGTGTTTTAGTGTCCATCTTATTGGCTAAGTTTGGATTGGATTTTATTTTTGATTTAATCAGTGTTGGCCAGGAAGAAGGGTATGTGTTACAAACACAGCCACATGCCCAGTGCCCAGAGAAGGAGGAGTGGTAATAAGTAGGCTGAGTGAACTGGAAGGCATCTCCTACCCATCCTGGCCAGTGTTGTCAGCTGTATGTGCTAATCCATCAATCTAGGTCTTTTTTTTTATTTTTTATTTTTTTGGTACTAGGGATTGAAACCAGGGACACTTTACCATTGAGCTATAGCCTCAGCCCTTTTTACTTTTTAAGTTTTTGAGAGAGGGTCACTTAAGCAGCCAAGGGGCCTACTAAATTGCTGAGACTGGCCTCAAACTTGCCATCCTCCTGCCTCAGCCTCCCGAGTGTCTGGGATATCAGGCATGCACTGCTGAGCTGGCATGGTCATTCTTTTTAATTTGCCAATTAAATACCTATAATGAACATGGTTTTAGGATAGATGCCATGAAGACACAAAGAAGAGCCAGACACTGTCCATCAGTTTGAGAAAACAGGGTTTACATGCATTAGAAATTAAACAGCACTCCAAGGTATTCAGCAGAAGAGGCCATAGTAGCAACTGAACACAAGTCTGTTTGCGGAGGACATGACTGAGGATCACAGCATATCTTGTGTGTCACCTTCACAAGGCTTCGTTTCAATGGAGGGCTCCCTTCTCCAATATTGGTGGCAGACATAGGGTTTGTCAGCCTAGGCCTGAATACATTCAGATATTTTCTGAAGCTGTCTTTACCATTGTTGAACAATGTTAATTATTGGTCTGTTCTTCCTACAAAGAAATCAAATGAGCCCCTTTCTAATTTCTAATCCTATCTCTGCACTACCAGGGAAAGATCTCTCCACCTTCCCTTAATAGTCTGCCCAGGTCAGGCCACATCTTCTGTCTGGATGTGCCTCCTAATTTAAGAAGGATTCAGAGAACACATTTAGATGAGGAGAGTAGGGTTCCAGAAGAATCTAGCAGGATTTCTAAGTAATGGCTGAGAACTTTGGAAGACTGATGATTGAGAATAGTCAATTCTTTGGGGTAAGGAGGGAGGAGGTCGTGATATGCCTTTAACTATCAGCTACATGTCCCATGTAAAGGACACTCAAGGTACTCAACCATATGTGCTAAAATATTTGTTTTCCACTTTGGGGGTAAGCCTCATGGAACTAAGCTCTGTTACACAGTAAGGATCAGTGCTCCTTCTGAGCCTTGAGTTTGACACACATCTGATAAATTTTTTTAGCCATTTAAGTCTTCACTTCAAGTTGGCCTTCCTTGAAAGACAGTTACGATTCGAATTGGAGGAAAGAGAGCTCTATGTTTGAAGTAGAAACCCACTACAACTAAGAATTGTTCAGGGAAAAAAAAAAGGCTAAGTTGATGATCTGTCACAGGAGGTCCCAAGGAAGGCATTGAAAGGGTATTTGAAGGGCGGCTCGTGGCATGTAAAGAATTGGAAATTATCTGGTAAATCCCAAGGGGCTTTGTCTGGTGAGGCATCTGAGGCAGTTAGCTGAAGCTAGGTGCCCTGCTCAAGGTCGTCCAAGGATGGCATAACCAACGAGGGATTAGAATTCACAGTCACAGTGCCTAGAATTCCTGTGCGTGACTGGACTTTGCTACGTGCTATTACTTGGGGGCAACACTAATGATTGTGGCAACAATATCTGCAGAGAACCAGGGGAGGAATGATGGCAGAACCATTGACTCATACAACGGTACAACTGGAAGATGCCTCCAGATCACCTGGTCCAAAAATCTCCTTTTACAGAGGAGAAAACAGACACCCGCCGAAGCTGAATCACGTACCTGAGGTCACTTGGCCAAAAAGTGGAGATGGGGACTTTCGTCCTAAGGGACTTTGGTTTATAGCTTTCCCCTTTTTTTTTATTTCTCCTGAATTTATTTTTAAATTCTCTTTCTAGAATTCTATGACTTTCAAGTTCCAAACATTAGCCAAAACTGTAGATGGCATTCTTTTATCAGATCTGTATATCTGTCTATCTAGATAGATAGATAGATACTCACACGTATCTTTTTAACAGAACTTCCCATATATCTTTGTTTTTTTTTTTTAATCAGAGATTGAACCCAAGGGGTACTTAAATACTGAGCCATATTCCCAGAACTTTTTATTTTTATTTTGAGACAGAGTCTTGCTAAGTTGCTTAGGACCTCACTAAGTTGCTGAGGCTGGACCTGAACTTTCAATTATCTTGCCTCAGCTTCACAAGTCACTTGGATTACAGATGTATATCACCATGCCCAGCTCCATATGTCTTTATAATCCTTAGCAGATATGATAAGCCAGTGCTGACTTTTATGGCTGATTTATCAAGTCATATTTTGAAGTGTGTCTATAATGTATAGAAATTAACTCTTTTTTGCCTTTGGAAGTCAGTATTATCACTTTATGCCCAAATTGCATATGTGGAAATTGGGAAAATATTCCCCATGATGGAATTATCATTATAGAGCACCATTCTGTGTTAAAATATATCATGTAATAGCACACTTAATTCGTCATTTTTATCTGTATAAAAAACTGAGGATGGCAGTGTTATTATGACCATCTTATAGGTAAGGAAATTAGGGCTCAAGGTCATACAGCTGAAAGTTGTTCAGCTGGAATTAGAAGCCAGGTCCATTTGAATTGAGCCCTTGATGGATTTTAAAAATGAGAGAATGAGAATTCTGATGGGTTTCGGTATACAGCAAAATAGTTTTGGACCTAGGGCACAGCCTACAAAGGTTAAAGTTGGAAATAGTGACCTGGGTCATTTGCAGAGGTAGTGAGGGTACTGAACTTTAGGAAAAGCCATCCCCAGAAACCAAGAGGGTCATCTATTTCATAATATTGCCTGGAGCTGGCCCTGATTCCAAATACTTGTCAAAAATGTTTGGTTTGGAGGGAACACGACACCATCTACAAACCAATGGGAGATGCGGACTAGGGACTGAGGTTTTCCCCGACTCATGCTACATTTGCAAAGAGAATAACTTCTTGGATTCTTCATCATGGGGGAGAAGTAGCTCTGCTCTGCTTTGACAGACGGTGTGGAGTAGGGGTTTAGAGCATGGGCTATGGCCTGTCAAATCCTGGGACACGAGTTATCAGCTCTGTGGCCATGGATCAATGTCTTTCATTTCTAAATTCTCTTCTTTAAAATGGGACAATGATGACACTTACCTCATAGCTTTGCTGTGACAGCACAATGAGGTGACACCTATAAAGCACTGGGGCACAGCATAGTGCCAGGCCCTCTGTAAATAGATGTCCACTTCTCTTATCGCCTCCATGTTGTTACTCTGGAATTGGAATTGGAAGAGCAGGACTCTCCTTTTTAATTTCCTCTACAGATTTGCATTTTTACTTTCTTCTGTGGGTCACACAAATCTTCTGGAATTCAGTGTCACTGTGGAAAGTCAACCCAGCCGTGTGCTTCCCCATGCATCATTATGTCATGTAAAATAGGAGACACGATGATAGAATGCCCGACTTCCATCCTGGGTAAGCGGTACAGCTACTTGTGACGCTTTGGTGGAAATAGGTTGTCTCCAAACCAGATTTGAAGCTAGACTGACCTGATCCTAAAAAAAAAAAAAAAAAGACTGCAAAATCCCATTGTCTCATTTATATCTGCAGAATGCAAATTATAGAAATGACAGTGAAGTGAATGCCATAAAGAGAATTCATTGCTTATGTTTTCTAGAGCAGAAGAAAGGAATGCCACACCATGCTGGGTCACGTGAGGAGCCCCAGGTATGGGCAGGAGGCAGGTGTGGTCTCTTCAGGAAAGGCGAGCAGGGCAGAGTGAACCGTTCAGAACAGGCTAGTTGGAAGAAATCCAGAGGGCTTGGGGCCACAGGGAGAGTGTCAGGCTGCCTGATACTTGGCCTTGGGGTGATTTAGGGCAGAAGCAGTATGGGCTGGTGTGAGCATTGGAGAAAGGAGATGGCTGGGGCTTGAGATTGGCTGGTTGGAATGAAAGGCATGCTTCTAAGCAAGTTATAATCTTTAGAAGTGAGCTCTCCCTGAGTCCTTGAGGCTCCCAACATGTTGATACATCATAAGTTTTGTGGTTGGATGTGAGGTATCCCCGAAAATCTTATTGGTGAGACAATGCAATAAGGTCCTACTAGAAGAGAAATGACCAGGTTATGAGAGCCTTAACCCAATCAGTGAATTAACCCCTGATGGAATTAACTGGGTGGTAACTGAAGGTGGGTAGGGTGTGGCTGGAGGAGGTGGGTCATGGGGGGGGGTGCCTTATATATATTTGTATCTGGCCAGTGGACTCTCTCTCTCTGCTTTCTGATCATCATGTGAGCTGCTTCCCTCTGCCACACTCTTCCACCATGATGTTCTGTCTCACCTCGAGCCCTAAGGAATGGAGTTGGCTGTTTATGAACTGAGACCTCTGAAACAGTGAGCCCCCCAATAAACTTTTCATCCTGTAAATTTTTTCTTGTCAGGTCTTTTAGTCACAGCAGCAAAAAAGCTGACCAACACCATAAGATAGAAAAAAAAAATCCACCTGTTCTCACCCTCACTCTCTGGTTCTTCCAGCCCTTGAGGCTCTCTGAAAACAGATGAATCCAGAGAATGAAGGTTAAGTGCACAGGGCCAGAAGTTTTTGATGAGAGAGAGAGAGGGGGGCGGGGGAGGGAGAGAGAGAGAACGAACATCTATGTTACTATAAAAATAGTTTTGTATTACCCCTCAGTTTCTGTGTTATCAAGCACTTTCCAATCTATTTACAGCCTTAATTGGAAAAATAAAAGTAGCAACAACAACAACAACAAAATTATAAGGAAGCCAACTGTAACTCCCTGTACATTTGAGGAGCACTAATAGGTGACCAGGAAATCCACAACAGCCCTATAGCTGTCTCTGGTTCAGAATCCTCAATTTGTCGTTCCAGAAACTGCACATTGTTAAAACTGCACATTTCACTATATAAAAGCAAATACCACCCAACTGCTGCCACACAAGAGTTTTCATATTGTGAATTATTCACTGTATCTGATTTTCTTTTATGGCATCTATTTTTGTAGCAGGTGCAGAAGATTCAAAAGGCTGAATTGAGTCTCATAGTGCAGTGTTTTACAGCCTCTTTGACAAGTTAACCTATGTACATATTCCTGAGGCTTGAGCATGTTATTGAATTGTGGTTTGTACTTATGCACATTTGTAGCCAAATAAACTGGAAACTGAGACTTTGTTTCAGTTTTATTGTCAAAGACTCAAAGCACCATTACCACATTTTGTCTTGTATGTGGTAATAGGCACCTCACTGATAAAGGTCATTGGGGTTTAGATACAATAAAACAAATCTCTCGAGACCACAGTGTTGGGAAGATTCATTTATTAATTTTTTAAAAATATTTTTCTTTTAGATGTAGGTGGATACAATACCTTCATTTTATTTACTTATATGTAGTTCTGAGGATTAAAACCAGGGACTCACACATGCTAGGCAAGTGTTCTACCACTGAACTCCAACACCAGCTCTGAATTTATCATTAATGCTGCAATAATACAATAAAGCATTTTCATTATTTCTAATGATGCATAGTCATATACTTTGCTTTGGTCTTCAGTATTTGATCTCTCACCATATTTATTGTGCACCTACTAGATTGTAAGCTTCTCAAGGCTTGTGCATATTTTTATTTTCCCTCTCTTAAGTGGTTAGCTATATCAGGCACATATTGAGAGCTCAATGAATATTTGATTAAGTAATAATTTTGTGGGAAGTGTGTCAGTTGCTGTAACAAAATGCCTGAGATAATAAACTTAAAAGAGGAAAGGTTTATTTTGGCTCACAGTTCTGGTGGTTTCAGTCCTCGGTAGGTTGGCCCCATTGCTTTTCAGTTTGTGGTGAGATAGTACATCCCAGTGGGAGCGCCTGGTGGAGCAAGTTTTCTTGGTGGACACAAAAGTAAGAGAGAGTTAACAGACTGTGATCCCACAACCCTCTTTGAAGGCATGACCCCAGTAACCTTAAGTCTCCCACCAGGGTCACCTCTTAAATATTTCCATCAAATAACACTGCACTAAGGACTAAGCCTTTAACATAAGACCTTTGAGAGACATTCCAGATGTAAACTACAGTAGTAATCTTTTTCAAAGTATAGTTCATCAACTTAAGATCTAAAAGATCCAATTAATGAGCATTGAAACAATGAATTTTAAAATGCAGTTCCTCCTATACTAGAGTTCTTTAATTTTTACTGTTATCTACTATGGATTAGATAAGTGAGTTTACTATCAGTGTATGTATTTTTGTTGAGGTTGTTGAGCATTCTACCAAGATGGCTTGCTTGCATGCAGTGCTGGTCAGTACTACCAGTCCCCCTGTGTGTGCACACCCAGGCAAATGATTGAATTCACCACCATATTTGGGAAGTATCTATTAGCCAGGCATCACAAATTTTTGTCTTGAGTTGATCATACTTTTAAATTGCTACTACCCTTGATTGAACTAATATTTTCAAAAGTTTACTTTTGTAGTTAGTATCATTTTTTTTTTAAGTTAGAACGTAAAATTGGGTGAAGTATGTGGACCACAGATCTTCCGTCCTGTCTAAGCTATTCCCAATCAAAAAAAATCTGGAGAGCTACGGCTCAAGACTGGAGTTTCTCCTATGATTGATGTTGTGACCCACTGTGAGGTACAGAGTAAACAACTGTTGCTACTAATAATTGAAACAACATTTGAGAATGATTTCTATTTCTCTATAAATATATACTCCATCTTATCCAATACTTCAGTATAGCCGGTGTTAACTCTCCAATTCCCATATATTTTTTTAAAGCTTTCTTTTCTTTTCTTTATTTAATTTGGTGCTGAGGATCCAACACAGGGCCCTATGCGTCTATCACTGAGCTACAACTCCAGCCTCAATTCCCACACTTTTTTAGAGATCAGATATCTGAGGCTCAGAAATGTCAAGAAACTTGCCCAAGGCACACAATGGGAAACTGGAGGACCCAAAATTCACTTGGGTCTTTAGTTATGTGCTCCAATGATCAGTGCTCTATCACATGATTATATTTTTATAAAACAAGCAGGTGATCAGTGAAACTGATTCTATTTGCTTGTAAATTCTACATGAAACCAAGCATGGTGGTTGCACACCTTTAATCCCAGCAACTCTGGAAGCTGAGGTAGGAGAATCTCAAGTAATTTGGACTCCATTAAAATTAAAAACTTTTGTGCATCACCCTGGAAACAGTGAAAAGATCTGTTCATTGAGTGGAGAAAATGTTTCTCCATCACATGTATGTTCAATATCCGGAATATATAAAGAATTCCTACAACTCGAGGATAGAACAACTAAACCTGATTTTAAAACAGGCAAAGGACTTGAATAGACATTTCTCCAAAGAAGACATACAAACAGCCAATAAGCACATAAAAGATGTTTAGCACCTCTCAACATTAGAGAAATGCAAAGTGAACCCTAAATGAAATGCTGATCCACACTCATTAGAATGACTATTTTTTTTAAAATAAAAAGTACGTTAACAGTTAGCTAGAGGTGTGGCTCAGTGGTAGAGCACTTGCCTAGCATGCTTGAAGCACTGGGTTCAATCCTGGCATCACATAAAAATAAACAAATAAAATAAAGGTATTGTGTCCACCTCCAAATAAATTTTTTTTATATATATTTCACCTGTGAAAAGCTACAAGGCCTTTACTGTTGTGTTATGTGTGCACACTTGTGTTATGTGTTGTATGTCTGTATGTGCGTATGTCCATATATCATGTACATGATATAAAAATTGGCAGATATTTAAGGAGCGCTCATAAAATTTAAAAAAATGGATCCAAATATCTTTAATTCATGTGACTTAAAAGGATTCAATTTAAATTGGGCAAACAGATGAAAATAAAGACGTCTTTAAAATTAAACTTATAGGTCTTTCTAGGTGGTCAAAAAAACGAATAAAATGATGATGACTATAAAATATCGAATATCCCTTGGTTCTAGGACTTTTCTCCAACAAGGAAGAAATGGTTAATACTGTTCAATACACTTGCCTGATATTTTGGTAAAATAAGTAAAGTAGGGCTGGGGATGTGGCTCAAGCGGTAGCATGCTCGCCTGGCATGCGTGCGGCCTGGGTTCGATCCTCAGCACCACATACAAAACAAAGATGTTGTGTCCGCCGAAAACTAAAAATAAATATTAAAAAATCTAAAATAAATAAATAAGTAAGTAAGTAAGTAATGGTGAGAATGTGGAGAAATTGAAACTTTTGTCTACTATTGGTAAGAACACAAAATAACACAGCCGCTATAAAGAACAGTATGGTGGTTTCTCAAAAAATAAAAGAGACCTGTGATCCCAGCTATTTGGAAGGCTGGGGCAGGAGAACTTCAAGTTCAAGGCCAGCCTAGGCAACTTAGTGAGACCCTGTCTCAAAATAAAGTAAAAAAACCAGGGGCCTGGAGATATAGCTCAGTATTAAGACTACTTGTCTAGTATGTGTAAGGCCCTTGGTTTAAGTCCAGGTAACATATAGAGCGAGAGAGAAAAAAAGAGAGATTAATAATTTAGCAATCTCACTTCTGGTTAGATCCACAAAAGAATTGAAAGTAAGGATTTCAACAGATATTGGTACACCCATATTTAGAACAGCATTACTCATAACTACCAAGGGGTAGAAGCAATTCAAATGTCCATTGATTCATGAGCAGATAAACAAAACATGGTATGTACATACAGTGAAATATTTTTTTTTCATACAGTGAAATATTATTTCCCTTGAAAAAGAAGGGAAACTCTGACACATGCCATAACATGAATGAATCTTGAGAATAAGCATTATGCTAATTGAATAAGTCAGTTACAAAAAGACAGATACTGTATGATTTCATTTACTTAAGGAACCTAAAGTAATCAAATTCATAGAGAAAGAAAGTAAAATGGTGGTTTCCAGGAGTTGGGAAAGGGAGAAATGGGGAGCTATTGTCTTATGGGTATACAGCTTCTGTTTAGGATGTCAAAAAAGTTCTGGAGAGGGCTGGGGTTGTGGATCAGAGGTAGAGCACTCGCCTAGCATGCATGAGGCACTGGGTGCAATCCTCATCACCACATAAAAATAAAATAAAGATACTGTGTCCACCTCTTTTATAATATATAACATATATAATAAAAATAAAATTAAAATGTATTTTCCAGAAATAAAAAAGTACTTCTGTGAACAAACAGAAGATGCTCGAATCTTAATCAGTTGATGTCAGATAGGCACATGGAAAGGCAAGGGGTAATTGGCTGTGATGATTTAGGTCCATTAGCAAAACTAGGATTCTTCAATTCAACTAAATAGTATAATTGGGTCATTTGTAAGCATAGAGGTGACTGCATGAACTTACATCTTTCCCTGAAGGCTGAAGAGGAATAACAGACAGTTTGCTGCTATTTTGTATCTTTTTTGCATCTTCATTTATTGTAGCAAAATAGAAAAGTTTGCCTTTGTTTTTATTTCTTCTCTTTTTTTTTTGAGGGGATGGAACCTGGGGACTGAATCCAGCCAGGACCTTGTGCATGTTAGGTAAGCACTCCACCACTGAGCTTCATCCCTCAGTCCTTTTAACTTTTGTTTTGAGACAGGTCTCCCTAAGTTTCCCAGGCTGGTCTTGAACTTGAGATCCTCCTGAGTAGCTGGGATTATAGGCATAGACCACGGTCCCTGGCCTGCCTTTTTGTTTTTTAAACATAGCAGTCACTCCACCAGTCTAGTTTAGCTTAACTGTCTAGATTTTTCCTTTTCCTCTAATGTTCCCAATGTACTCCACAGGAACTAACTGACATTTGAGTAGACATGAGGGTCAGTGGTTCTGTGTAGCTTATTCTGTTTGCTCTTCTAGATAGTTCCATTTTCAGCCCTTCTCTGCCTTGTTCTCTGCTCCAGGAGAGAATAACCATGGACCACATCATCTGGGCTTCATCACTTGATAGCTTCTAGCAGGATGTGGCCCTTGAGAGGTAGCAACAGGAGATCAGACCAACAGGCAGGAGAAGAGCTGTTTCTCTGACTGCTCCTGCCTTGCCATGGTCTTGGAGGGGCTGGGTTCTTCCACTTTCCACCCTAGAGTTCCCATTGCCCTCTGGAAACACTTGCCTCCCTTGCTCATTAAAGCCTCTCTCCCCTGTGGCTAACCCCTGGTGCTCTTTGATCCCTTGCCTGTTTCCGTAACCACACGCAATCCTTGACATAGTCCTTTCACCATGCTGTCATTGGTCATGCCATTCATGTCTTTTCCAGACTGACGGCTCCAGTCACTCAATGCCACAAGTGCATAGACTGATCTATATAATGATTCTGCATCCATAATAAATATGGACATGCCTGAGAATAAGAGGTTAAAGGGCCAAGTTGTTATTGATGGCTTGATATCTATATCTCTTTAATTCACTGATTGTATCTAAAGCATCTAGCACAGTGCCTGACCCTCAGTAAGCCCTCAATAATAGTTATATTTTTTTTTTAGTTAGACAAGATCTGTATCTGTATTTTTATTAAATGGATTACACTCTAAATCAATGAATGAATAGTTATTTATTAAACTTTCAAAAGACATGCAGTAATGGATATTTTTTATTCATTTTAGTACATAGCCCATCAAGTACAAATGTACATATAATCTTAGTGTTTCTCAAATGTATGAAAAAAAAAACTGTTGTGTTAATTTTTTTTTTTTTTTTTGCAAACTCCAAATCTACTCTGCAACCTTCTACATCTATCTGTTTGCCCAACAGACTGACCTCTACTGGGTATATAAATCCCCCTCTTGATGGAAGATTGTCAGAATAAAAGGTGAGTGAAATCAGATTCTTTATTTTCAATGACTCCCTCCTTGTAAGTTTGTGTCAATTTGATAAGCGTTAGGTCTACAGAATTTCTCTCCTTCCAGGTTCTTCAAGCCAAGTGATGGAGAGATCACCAAAGTTCCTGCTCTATTTCTTGAAATTCAACAACACTCTATCTATTCCTTTAAGATTTTTTGCAATTTTATTTTGGGGGGGGTTAATTAATTCATTTATTTATTCTAATTAGGTATATATGACATCAGAATGAATTTTGGTTCATTGTACACAATTGCAGTACAAATTTTCATTTCTGGAACAACATATTTCAAACGCTGAAAGAAAAAGGGTTCCAACCAAGAATCATGTATCCAGCAAAATTAAGCTTCAGGATTGAAGATGAAATAAAAATCTTCCACGATAAGCAAAAGTTAAAAGAATTTGCAGCTAGAAAACCAGCTCTTCAAAACATCCTTGGCAAAACATTACAGGAAGAGGAAATGAAAAATAACAATGAAAACCAACAACGGGAGGTAGTACAATAAAGGAAAAACTAAGCATAGAGGAAAAACAAATCAAGTATCATACATAACCAAATATGGCTGGAAATACAAACCATATCTCAATAGTAACCCTAAATGTTAATGGCTTAAATGCACCAATCAAAAGACATAGGCTAGTAGAATGGATTAAAAAAAAAGATCCAACAGTATGCTGCCTACAGGAGACTCATCTGATAGGAAAAGACATACACAGACTGAAGGTGAAAGGTTGGGAAAAATCATATCACTCATACGGACCCCGGAAGCAAGCAGGGGTGTCCATACTTGTATCAAATAAAATAGACTTCAAGCCAAAGTTAATCAAAAGGGATAAACAAGGACACTACATACTGCTCAAGGGAACCATACACCAACAAGACTTGACAATCATTAATATATATGCCCCAAACAATGGTGCAGCTACGTTCATCAAACAAACTCTTCTCAAGTTCAAGAGTCTAATAGACCACAACACAATAATCATGGGAGATTTTAACACACCTCTCTCACCAATGGACAGATCTTCCAAACAAAAATTGAATAAAGAAACCATAGAGCTCAATAATACAATTAATAACTTAGACTTAATTGATATATACAGAATATACCACCCAACATCAAGCGGATACACTTTCTTCTCAGCAGCACATGGATCCTTCTCAAAAATAGACCATATATTATGTCACAGGGAAAAGCTTAGCAATTACAAAGGAGTTGAGATACTACTATGCATTTTATCTGATCATAATGGAATGAAATTGGAAATCAATAATAAAATGAGAAAGGAAAAACTCTACATCACATGGAGATTAAACAATATGCTACTGAATGAACAAAGGGTTACAGAAGACATCAAAGAGGAAATTAAAAAATTCTTAGAGGTAAACGAAAACTCAGACACAACATATCGAAATCTTTGGGACACTATGAAAGCAGTACTAAGAGGAAAATTCATTTCATAGAGTTCATTCCTTAAAAGAAGGAAAAGCGAACAAATAAATGACCTCATACTACACCTCGAAGCCTTAGAAAAAGAAGAACAAATCAGCAGCAAATACAGTAGAAGGCAAGAAATAATTAAAATTAGAGCTGAAATCAATGAAATCGAAACAAAAGAAACAATCGAAAAAATTGACAAAACTAAAAGTTGGTTCTTTGAAAAAATAAATAACATTGATAGACCACTAGCCACACTAACAAAGAGAAGAAGAGAGAGAACCCAAATTACTAGCTTACGGGATGAAAAAGGCAATATCACAACAGACAATTCAGAAATACAGACGATAATTAGAAATTATTTTGAAACCCTATACTCTAATAAAATAGAAGATAGTGAAGGCATAGATAAATTCCTTGAGACATATGAACTACCCAGATTGAATCAGGAAGATATAAACAACCTAAACAGATCAATATCAAGGGAGGAAATAGAAGAAGCCATCAAAAGACTACCAACCAAGAAAAGCCCAGGACCAGATGGATATACAGCAGAGTTTTACAAAACCTTTAAAGAGGAACTAATACCAATACTCCATAATCTATTTCAGGAGATAGAAAAAGAGGGAGAACTCCCAAATTCATTCTATGAGGCCAATATCACCCTGATTCCCAAACCAGAGAAGGACACCTCAAAGAAAGAAAACTACAGGCCAATATCCCTAATGAATTTAGATGCAAAAATCCTCAATAAAATTCTGGCAAATCGTATACAAAAACATATCAAAAAGATTGTGCACCATGATCAAGTAGGATTCATCCCTGGGATGCAAGGCTGGTTCAATATACGGAAATCAATAAACGTTATTCACCACATCAATAGACTTAAAGATAAGAACCATAAAAGCATTCGACAAAGTACAGCATCCCTTTATGTTCAAAACATTAGAAAAACTAGGGATAACAGGAACTTACCTCAAAATTATAAAAGCTATATATGCTAAGCCTCAGGCTAGCATCATTCTAAATGGAAAAAAACTGAAGGCATTCCCTCTAAAATCTGGAACAAGACAGGGATGCCCTCTCTCACCACTTCTATTCAATATAGTTCTCGAAACACTGGCCAGAGCAATTAGACAGACGAAAGAAATTAAAGGAATAAAAATAGGAAAAGAAGAACTTAAATTATCACTATTTGCGGATGATATGATCCTATACCTAGAAGACACAAAAGGGTCTACAAAGAAACTACTAGAGCTAATAAATGAATTCAGCAAAGTGGCAGGATATAAAATCAACATGCATAAATCAAAGGCTTCCTGTATATCAGCGACAAATCTTCTGAACTGGAAATGAGGAAATCTACCCCATTCACAATATCCTCAAAAAAAATAAAATACTTGGGAATCAACCTAACAAAAGAGGTGAAAGATTTATACAATGAAAACTACAGAACCCTAAAGAGAGAAATAGAAGAAGATCTTGGAAGATGGAAAAATATACCCTGTTCATGGATAGGCAGAACTAACATCATCAAAATGGCAATATTACCAAAAGTTCTCTATAGGTTCAATGCAATGCCAATCAAAATCCCAATGGCATTTCTTGTAGAAATAGATAAAGCAATCATGAAATTCATATGGAAAAATAAAAGACCCAGAATAGCAAAAGCAATTCTAAGCAGGAAGTGTGAATCAGGAGGTGTAGCGATACCAGATTTCAAACTCTACTACAAAGCAATAGTAACAAAAACAGCATGGTACTGGTACCAAAACAGGTGGGTGGACCAATGGTATAGAATAGAGGACACAGAAACCAATCCACAAAATTACAACTATCTTATATTCGATAAAGGGGCTAAAAGCATGCAATGGAGGAAGGATAGCATCTTCAACAAATGGTGCTGGGAAAACTGGAAATCCATATGCAACAAAATGAAACTGAATCCCCTCCTCTCGCCATGCACAAAAGTTAACTCAAAATGGATCAAGGACCTTGATATCAAATCAGAGACTATGCATCTGATAGATAAAAAGGTTGGCTCCGATCTACATATTGTGGGGTCGGGCTCCAAATTCCTTAATAGGACACCCATAGCACAAGAGTTAATAACAAGAATTAACAAATGGGACTTACTTAAACTAAAAAGTTTTTTCTCAGCAAGAGAAACAATAAGAGAGGTAAATAGGGAGCCTACATCATGGGAACAAATTTTTACTCCTCACACTTCAGACAGAGCCCTAATATCCAGAGTATACAAAGAACTCAAAAAATTAAACAATAAGAAAACAAATAACCCAATCAACAAATGGGCCAAAGACCTGAACAGACACTTCTCAGAGGAGGACATACAATCAATCAACAAGTACATGAAAAAATGCTCACCATCTCTAGCAGTCAGAGAAATGCAAATCAAAACCACCCTAAGATACCATCTCACTCCAGTAAGATTGGCAGCCATTATGAAGTTGAACAATAACAAGTGCTGGCGAGGATGTGGGGAAAAGGGTACTCTTGTACATTGCTGGTGGGACTGCAAAATGGTGAGGCCAATATGGAAAGCAGTATGGAGATTCCTGGGAAAGCTGGGAATGGAACCACCATTTGACCCAGCTATTGCCCTTCTCGGACTATTCCCTGAAGACCTCAAAAGAGCGTACTACAGGGATACTGCCACATCGATGTTCATAGCAGCACAATTCACAATAGCTAGACTGTGGAACCAACCCCGATGCCCCTCAATAGATGAATGGATAAAAAAAATGTGGCATTTATACACAATGGAGTACTACGCAGTACTAAGAAATGACAAAATCATGGAATTTGCAAGGAAATGGATGACATTAGAGCAGATTATGCTAAGTGAAGCTAGCCAATCTCTAAAAAACAAATGCCAAATGTCTTCTTTGATATAATGAGAGCAACCAAGAACAGAGCAGGGAGGAAGAGCAGGAGGAAAAGATTAACATTAAGCAGAGTCATGAAGTGGGAGGGAAAGGGAGAGAAAAGGGAAATTGCATGGAAATGGAAGGAGACCCTCATTGTTATACAAAATTGCATATAAGAGTTTGTGAGGGGAATGGGAAAAAAATAAGGAGAGAAATGAATTACAGTAGATGGGGTAGAGAGAGAAGATGGGAGGGGAGGGGAGGGGGGATAGTAGAGGATAGGAAAGGTAACAGAATACAACAGTTACTATTATGGTATTATGTAAAAATGTGGATGTGTAACCGATGTGATTCTGCAATCTTTGTAATGTTTTGAATAACCAATAAAAAATTAATTAATTAATTAATTAATTTAAAAAAAACCCAAATTTTCATTTCTGGCTTTACATGATATAGTGTCACACCCATATGTGCAGTCATACATGTACCAAGGGTAATGATGTCCATCTCATTCCACCATCTTTCCTGTACCCGTGTCTCCTCCCCTACCCTTTTCCCAGTCAAATTTCCTCCATTTTTCCCAAGCCCTTCCCTCCCACTATGAATCAGCATCCACTTACCAGAAAGAACATTTGGCCTTTGGTTTTTTGGTATTGGCTTACTTTGCTTAGCATGATATTCCATCCATTTGCCTGCACATGCCATAATTATATTCTCTTTTAATATGCTGAGTAATATTCCATTTTGTATGTATACCTCAGTTTCTTTATCCATTCATCGATTGGAAGGCATTTAAGTTGGTTCCACAGTTTAGCTATTGTGAGTTGAGCTGCTATGAACATTGCTGTGACTGTGTTACCATAGTATGCTGATTTTAAGTCCTTTGAGTACAGGATGAGGAGTGGGCTAGCTGGGTCAAATGGTGGTTCCATTCCAAGTTTTCTACGGAATCTCCATAATGCTTTCCAGATTTGTTGCAGCAATTTGCATTCCCACCAGCAATGTTGGCTATTTTAATAGCCAGAGAATTTCAACTGTTGCTTCTCTTTACTTATTAAATAGATGAACCCTATTTAGCTGCTGATATTTTGTTTCCTTCTTACTAAGAGCTTAATATATACCAGGTCATTTGGTGACTTGATTTCATTTAATCATCTCAGAACAGTGCTATGAGGTAAATTCCACAAAATTATAATCTCAGTCTTACAGATGGAGATACCAAAGCTTAGAGAAGATAAGTGATTTGCTCAATATCATGCAGAGAGTGAAAAATAGAACCAAGATTTGAAGACAGGCTGCTGGCACCAGAACCTAACCTAACCTAACCTGGGCATGGTGGCACAGACCTGTAATCCCAGCTACTTAAGAGGCTGAATCAGGAAGATCACAAGTTTGAGGCCAACGTAGACCCTGTCTCAAAACAAAAATAAAAAGGGCTGGTGATGAAGCTCAGTGGTTAAGCACCTGTGGGTTTAATACCTTAATAAACACACACACACACACACACACACACACACACATGCATGACATCCACAGTTTGGTAGATTATGACAGACATGGTCCTTCTCTTCCTGGGGCTAGCAATAGGAAGAAAGCAAGTAAACATAAACATGATATATCTTACTAGGCAGACTTAATGTCACCCAGAAAAAATAACATTTAAATTGAGAATTGAGGAAACGAGCCACACATGAGGTGCTGGGATGTGGAAATCTCGGATTTCCCTCAGCACCACCTAGCATCTTGCCTTAAACAAAGACTGCGCTAAACAAATGATTCTTGACTCCATTGATACAAAGATTTAATTTCTGCCCTATGGATGACTGCTTCTGGTAGAAATCCTTAATAATTGTTTGTGAATCAAAGTCCTCTTTGTGCCCTGTGAGCTCACAGAGCCACATGCTCCTCTCAGTCACCTCCCAGCAGCACCTATTAATTTCAATGGAAGGGAAGTACGTTTAGTTGAAGGGAGAATCTGCTCGTTGGGATATGGCATAGCAATTTGTGACAATTCTGCTCCTTTGAATGCACATTTAATATCTATAATCACTGTTTAGGAAGATTGCATGCCACATGAATTAAAGGTTGTGGAGTCTGAGCCACCTTAACCTGTATGCTCCTTGACTTGTTCTCCAGGTACTCCCTGTCTCAGGTTACCATTAGATCATCATTATTTTTTCTTACACTTAGTTTTACAGGTCTAGATAGAAGAATTACAATTCAAGGCACTTTTTTCTAAGATGGAGTTCCTTTCTGAATTACATTTGTGGGGGAAAATATCGCCAAATATTGCTCCCGGAAGGTCTTTCCAAATTGGAAGCATCATTGGGCCAGAACAGTTCAGCCAGTTGCTGCTGCTGCTGGCCACCTGGGAATCCTTTCTAGCCTGCACATTGATTCTCTATTTTCTCAGGAAGGAAATGAAGTTTCCCGCTTAGGCGGTGGTTTGGATCTGTGAATCATCTGGGTATCCCTCTGCACACACAAAACATTTCAAACAAAGAGTAAACATGAATGTGTGGTGACTGGAAGCTGCAGGCTATAGGCTGAGATGTGTCAAAACAAAAGCTAAAGAACTTTCTAGTAGTGCTCTTAGCTACTTCCTACTGCAATTGCTTTTTTCTCCTCCTCTCCCTTTTCCTCTGTCTCCTCCAATTAGATTTTATGTTGGAAACTGAAGTTCTGGATACAGTTGTGCTCTTGATTTTAGTACCAAAGATAAGTCGCTGAGTTTCTCTTGGGCCTGATTCCTTCTGTTGTCCAATGGGTATTTGCTAAAAACTTACCATAAGCACAATTTTACTTGGGATTTAGAGGTGAAGAAAACATACATAGTCCTTGCTTCCTTAGAGCTGACATTTCAGTAGGAAAATGAGTTGTGACCACAAGGATATGAAGTCAGACACATTTGTCTATGAGTCTGTGGTTTCTTTGTCTATAAAATTGGTATGGGATTATATATGCTAACTTCCCAGACATTAAAACATGATTTGAAATGCAGTATGTGCAAAGAATCTGGAATGACCAAAACGATTTTTAAAATAAGAACAAACTTAAAGGATTCGTACAATCTGATTTTAGGACTTACTAACAAAGCTACAACAATTTAAAAGAGTGTAGTAGTAGTTGCATAAGGATACATGTATGGATTAATGCAACAAAGAGTTCAGAAATAGGTCCACATTTACATGGATAATTGTGTTTTAAAGAACACAAGTTTTAACAAAAGACAGTCTTTAATAATTCATGCTGGAGCAACTAAAGATCTGTATTAAGAAAGGTGCTGAAAAAAGAAAGAAAGGTACCTTGACCTTTTCCTATAACATATAAAAATTCAACTCAGAATAGACTGAATCTGAAAGTAAATATCATAAATCTTCTAAAATAAAATACAGGAGAAAATCTTTGTGATTCCCAGCACCACAAAAAAGGAAAAAAAGTATTTGTAAGGCATATATCTGACAAAGGATTTTTATCCAGATAACATAAATCTCTCTTTCAATGCAATAATAAGAAAGAAATCCAATAATAAAAGTGAAGAAAATATTTGAATAGACATTGCACAAGGAAAAATATGTGAATGGTTAAAAATGTATGAAAAATGCTCAGGATTTCTGGGAATGAGAGAAGTGCAACTTTAGACCACAATGGAATGCTACAACCTGCACACAAGAATAGCTCTGATTAAAAAGACTGATAATAACAAGTGCTGGTGAGGCTGTGGGGCAATTGGAAATTTCTACACTGCTGGTGAGTATGCAAAAAAAAAATCATACTCATTTTGAGAAATGGAGTTTCTTAAAATGTCAAGCATACATTCACCATACGACCTAAAAATTCTACTCATGGGTATCACCCAAGAGAAATGAAAACACATGTCCACTGAAAGATTGATATGAATATTATAGTGTCATTATTTCATAATAGTACCAAACTGGAAATAATGCAAATGCCCATCAACTGATACATAGGTGAAAAAGAAACTGGTGATGAACAATGAGAAGGAATGGAGCACTGATGTGACACCAGATGAGTCTCAAAAGCATCACAGTCAGCAAAAGAAGCCAGAAATAGAATACCCTATACAGTACCATGTTATCCCACTTACATGAAATCTTTTGTGAAAATTCTAAAAAGACAGAACTGTAGGAACCGAAAGCACATCCGGAACTTCCTGCAGCTGGGGATAGGGATGGGAAATGACAGGGAAGGGTTCAAGAAAAATGGGGGCTGATGTGTTTGTGGTGGTGGCTGAATGACTGAATACATTTGCAAAAAAAAAAAACTCCTGCATAAATTCAAATCAGTGGATTTTATTGTGTGTAAATTGTACCTCAAGAAAGCCATAAAAATGTTAATTGAGAATACAATTTACAGTTTATAGAAAGCCATCCTATAAAAGCAATATTTCAGCAACTACAGAGGACAAAGGAGAAGTTAGGTAGCAATAGGAGAATTTTTCAGGTTCATCCAGGAGAAACTTCTATTCATAGTAGAACCTCAGAAATCCCAGGCCATGGAGCACTTGGCTCAGGACACCCTGCCTGGAAGCTCAGGCACAAGTGCCAGCCACAGAAATAGGTTTCTTATCACCCACACAGAACTGTCCATCAGAGGCCACAGGCTGGGGGTCATCGGCTTCTCTGGCTAGATAAACTCTTAAGGGTTTCTCCTCATCTGCTCCCTGAAGCCCCAGAGGTGAGAGCGTAGACAGTGCGTGGCAGTCCAGCCGTCCAGACAGGTTTGACACAGTGACATGTAGTGTGTCCTCTTAGGAATTTCTACAGCCCTCCTGCCGCTGGTGCTGTTTCTTCTGGGAACTTCACATTTTCTAGTTTCCTCTGAGGGCTCTGCCGCTGTTTATCTTGGACTTTGGAGTTTCCTGTGATTCTGGTTTCTCCAGGGCTTCAGCAACTTGAGCAGTAGAGAGCCCAGGTCCACTTGTCCTAAGAGTCTGAACCCGAGCTCCTCTGAACCCGAGCTCCTCTCCCCTACCCGGTGTCTGCACCCCATGATCTGGTCTCTCAACTCTTTGCTCTCTGCGTTCAGTTAGCGGTGACCTCTCCCAGGAAGTGTGGATGAACACAATTTCACCTGAAACTGTCCCTGTGTGAACAAGCAGCTTAGACACGTAGGGCGTACTTCCCACATTCTTAGAATCATAAGTTATTTGGATCCAAAAAGACTTTGCAGAAAATCTAGACCCATCTTTTCCCAAATGTCCTTCTCAGAACTGAAGGGTGTAAATATTCACTCAGTAGAAAACAGATGCCACTACCAAATGCACTCAGAAAATGCCAACTAGAGAGGTTTCTATATACTGTGTACTCCAAGCAGGCTCAATACACGCACTTGGATCATAAGCATCATGACATGGGGTCGGGGCTGGTGAAGTGGTGATGGTGGTGGTGGTGGTGGTGTGTGGGGGGAATCTGCAGTGTTTGATCGGAAAATCCTTCTCTCCTTTCAGATTATAGAGCAGCACTAGAAACATATCAAATGACTGGCCATGGTGGCACATGCCTGTGGCCCCAGCAATTTGGGAGACTGAGGCAGGAGGATCTCAAGTTTGACGATGGCCTCAAACTGAGCAATTTAGCGGGACTCTGTCTCAAAATTTTAAAAAATAACTGGGAAGGTAGCTCAGTGGTTATGCACAACACCCCCTCCAAATTCAATTCCTAAGAAAGAAATGTGTTTAAAAAAACCTACCAATCATATCTTTAATTACATATATAATTTTAAATATTCTAGTAGCCACATTTTTAAAAAAAAGAAAATGGGGGCTGGGGATGTGGCTCAAGTGGTATCGCGATCGCCTGGCATGCGTGCAGCCCGGGTTCGATCCTCAGCACCACATACAAACAAAGATGTTGTGTCCGCCGGGGAAAAAAAATAAATAAAAAAAAAATAAATATTAAAATTCCCTCTCTCTCAAAATAAATAAATAAATAAATAAATAAATAAAAAGAATGAATTTTTAAAAAAAAGAAGAAAATGAACTTAATTGTTATATAAAATTCATTTATTTATGAAATAAATTTTATTTTTTAGAGCAGCTATGTGGTTCAATCAGCAAAATTGAGCAGAAGTACTGAGAAGTCACAGTTAACCTCTGCCCTCCCTCATACATGCTCAGCCTCCCCTACTATCCTGATTTTAATAGTATATTTTATTGAACACAATATTTAAGCAATTATTATTTTAATATGAATCATGTAAATTCATTAAGGAACTACTTTGCACACTTTCTGTCTACTGCCTTAGGTGGCCCTAGCCACACTGCAAGTGCTCATCAGCCACATGTGGCAAAGGAATAAAGTCTGAACACAGCTTAGCAAATACTGATCTAGCCTCGCCCTCTGGTCATACAGATAAAGTTGCAGACCCTGAAAGTTTGAAGTGATTTCCTGAGTTACACGCCCAAATAATGCCAGAGCTGAGATCAGCACACAGGTTTCCTGACCCTCATTGGGTAGTTCTTTCCACCACACCATGACTCAAACACCAATTTTTTCCTTTGTGGGAGGGAGAATTCCAACTTCCTTCCTTTGCCCTGCAGGAGAATCCTCTGTGTTTCTTCTGAATTGAATTAGCACAGGGCTCTGTCTAGGGACAGAGAGGGGCACGGACTTTCATTCTCCTCTGTGCTTCCTCCAGTGTCTGCACTGTCTTTCCCAGGTTTTGTGCGGTATCCACAGACTGGGTTTATCATCATTAGGGGTTCCTTCAGGCCATCATTCATTAGGATCCCTAACTGTGGACTTATTTTGATGGCCCCTGGGCACTTAGATTTTGGAAAGAGAATGAGAGGGTCTTTCCTTTGCCATCCTTTCAACAAATACTTATTCAACATGTCAAAGTACCAGCCCTCGTACTTGGTGCTGGGGACACATCAACAAACAAATAAAGTTCTTGTTCTCTGGAGCATAGATTCTAGTGACAGGAGACAGACAAAACACATATGTAAGCAGAGGGCATATCTGATGGGAATAAAGGTTATTGAGATAAGATAAGAAAAAATAAGAGAAAGAAGAATAAAGAATAGGAATAGACTGGTGACTGAGAGATCCAATTATTCTCTAATTGTGGTTCTTATTGATGGAAAGAAGGCATGGATTAAAGGAAGACATTCTTCTTAGCCTGTATAGTCATCACCTGGTATCTGTGAGGGACTGGTTCCAGGACCCCCAAGGATGTTCAAGTCTCAAATCACATTTGCAGATATCCTACACACATTCTCCCATATACCTTAAGCCATCTTTAGATTACATATAATGTCTAATAGAATGTAAATGTTATGTAAATAGTCATTATACTTTATAATAATAAGGAGAAAAATTATATATATGTACATGTTCTGATGTTATTTTTTTGCTTTAGAATATTTTCAATCTGAGGCTGGTTGAATTTGTAAAAGCTGTGGATACAGAGGGCTGATGGTATGTATTTATATATGTGCATAAACACACACACTGAGATTTTTCTTATTGATTATTGTGTGTTTGAATGCCTTCAATACATTCGTGAATACATGGATCCTCTTAGGTAAATACTGAGAATACTTACTAACAACTAAAGCACATGCCATTCACCAGACGCTGTGCTGAGCACATGACCTGGGTTTAACCACTTAATGAGAAAGGTCTTTGCTCTCTGAATATTTATTTTCCAAGCTTCAGTTAAGAGGTATCAGGAGCAAAAATTGTCCTAACGAGCTGGCCATTCATTAAAATTAGACTTCAAATATCTCTTAATGCTTTACTCTATCTTCCCGGCCAGTGAATCAGTCATTCTGTTAGTCTCAGTTCCACTGATTGTCAGATATTGACAACATGAGACAGCACAATGAAAACATAAAACAGATGGATTGCAAAGGGGAAAAGCACAACTTGCCAAACATTTAGGATTTCATGAAGTTGAAGGAAGGGTTACAGGAGCACTATCAGAATGGCTTGCAAAGTCATTGGTGAATGAGGACTGAGCTTGATCCAACCTGTTAACAAAGGAAGAAAACAATGGAAACAATGATGAGGGTTCCAAAAGGAAGGAGTTGATATTAAAGGAACAGGAAAGGTGCTTAGAAACTTGACTAAGCCTTAGAATGGTTTTTCAAAATGTATGTTCATTAAAATAGAATGTTGAAAATAAAATGAAAAATGTGACAGTGCTAATCATACAATTTTGTTTTGAAACCTTTACAAAAACCTCTTTATTTATTTATTACCCTGAGAATAACCATGTGGTTAAAACCTTAAATTTGTTTTGGTTAAATGTAAGCTTATTTTATAATTTGTCTAATTTTTAGTTCATTTTTCACAAGAAAATATCTCAATAAAACTTTTTTTTTAACCCAATGACATTTTGGTGCATGTAAGTGGCCTTTTCCGGATATTAATTACCCTTGAGTGACAAGAAATACTTTGAAAGTGCTGTTATTATTATCTTTACTTTTCAGGTGAAGAAACTGACACATGAAAAATTTAAGTGATTTGCTCAAGGTCACAGAGCTAGTAAGAGATGGAGACTCCCAGTAACCCAGCCAACCTGAATCTAGGTCTCATCTCCACTGCACAACACTGCCTCCTAGAGGGGACACATGGGTTGATTCTCCACAAAGCTCAAAGGAAAAGTCTTGTATGAAAAGATATCTAGTGCCCACTTTTCATGGACCTCACAGGAGTGATTCACATTAAATCTTTCAGTTCAGGGTGGTTTTGAGGAGTACATGAGCACATTGTTTATTGTCTCGCTATTATATTTGATAGAATCTAAAATTTTTAGAGTTTAAATTTCCCAACTATTAAAGTTTGTGTTTTCTTAACTTCTGCAGGGCATATCAGGGAAGTTAAATGTTAAATATTTAATTGCCTTGCCCTCTAGCTCTGCCAGAAGGTGCACGCACACACACACACACACACACACACACACACACACACCTCCCAGCTCACAATGACATACTGTCTCTGTGCATCTTTCAAGCAGAAAAAGATAATAGCCATGTATGATTTCAGGCAAGACTGCTGATTTGCAGTCTCTTCAGGAAATTGTAGTGTTTCCTAAGACAATATTCCTAGTCAAAATAGATTAAGCCCGAAGCCAAAGTGATGACCACTGTGGAAGTTAATGATACTGTGTGTTTGGTTGGAAACAACTGAGAGACAACTAAGTTATCATAACAGACAGTCCACCCTATAATCCTTCTTTGTTCTCAGGTCCCTGTCACTGTGGAATGGGGAAAAAATAAATAAAGTTTTCTCTTTGAGTACCTTGAATTTGTAGAGGGGGTAGGAAAGTCATCCACTATGATGAAATCTAGGGAAGAAGCAGAAATGTGTTTTCAAGGCAGGCTAGCCGTGTACTCAGTTTCAAGTTCTCAGAGAATGCAGAGCAATTCTAGAATATTCTCTGGGCTACCAGAAGGGCATGTGCTGCTACAGTAACTGGGCCAAGCCAGCTTGACAGAGGAGATAGGAGAGCAAGGCCTTTCCATCAGGGCTCATAGAACTTTAGAAATGCACTTCTGGGCTTGAATCTGGAGGAATTATAGTCAAGGACTCAAAGAGATATGTGAACACTCCTATTTATAGGTAGCACTACTCAGAAGAACCAAAAGGTAAGAGTACTCCAAGTGCACATCAACAGATAAATAGAGAAACAAAATGTTGTCCATATATAAAATGGAATATTAGTCAACCCCAGAAAGGAAGAAAATTCTGACCTATGCTATAACATGGGTGAATCTTGAGGACATTATACTATGAAATAAGCCATTCATAAAAAAAATACTCTATAATTTCACTTTTATGAGATAATTTCAGTGGTCAAATTCATAGAGTCAGAAAGTAGTTTGCTGGTTTCCAAGGGTGGGAAGAGGAGGGGAAATAAGGAGGTCTAATGGGTACAGGGTTTGATGATGAAGGTGTCTTGGAGATAGATGGTGACAGTGGTCGCACAACAATTTGAACTTGATATCATTGAACTGAGTGAACACTTAAAATGTTAAAACGGTAACCCTATGCTATTAACAACAACAACAAAAAGACTAGTAGGATGCAGAGTGGTCAGGAAGATGCCAGGGAAGGTGTCCCGGTGAAGGAAATGAGAAGAGCAAAGACAGCACAGCTCCAAATAAGATTTCCCAACCAGGCCGTGGCATAAAAAGGATTTAAAAGTAAAGGGAAGTCTTGCCAGGTGTTAATTTATTGGGTGCTTACTAATTGCCAAGGATTAGGTTAAAGGTTTGATATGCATTAACTCATTTTTGCAATAACCTTATGGGATGGATACTACAGTTACACACTTTGGAGATTTAGCAAGATTAACCGTCTACTTACTGGGGGGAAATGATGAATGCCCAATTAAGGGCAGGAGGTGAAGCCAGGGTGTCTGATGAGCCCCCAGTGGTTCTTAGACATTAGTGTGCCTCAGAATCTCCTGGAGGGCTCGTTCAGTCACAGATTGCCTGGCCCTGACCTCAGAGTTTGAGTCACTGGGTATGGGGTCCAAGGATTTGCACTTCTAACAGTGACGCTCATGGTGCTAGTTAGGAACCATGCCTGGCTTGTGTTCTTAACTACCACAGGTAATGTTAGAAGGACTTGCCTGTCCGCAAGGAGCTTGGGGGAATGATACAGGGAAATTTGATGTGTTGCAAGGAGCTGAGCAGGTGGGGGATGATGAGCAAGTTTGCTATCCTTTATCAGCTGTGCCAACCCTTTTGCTATAACACAGGGGCAGCTGTCGATCTCCATTAGCAAGGTGTGAGCACTGATGTATTTTCCCCTGGAAGTAACGGTCAAGGACCGATAGCGCCATGCATTCTCTTCAGCTTATTTCCATATCCAAATAGTCTATGCCTTTCAAGCACAAGAGGAAATCTTATTTAATGCTGATCTATGGGACTTCGCAACTCTCAGATTGCAATTTAAACTCAGTTTTACGTGGGTTAGCATTTAATTATTCTCTAATAAATTTATGTGCTTTTTTGTCGGGGTCGGGGTACCAGATTGAACTCAAGGGCACTCAACCACTGAGCCACATCCCAACCCTATTTTTTATTTTACTCAGAGACAGGGTCTCACTGAATTGCTTAGCGCTTTGCTTTTGCTGAGGCTGGCTTTGAATTCAAGATCCTCCTGCCTCAGCCTCCTGTGCCACTGGGATTACAGGCTGCACCACCACGCCGGGTCTAGATTTATATGCTTTTGTCTTTCTTCCTAAGGTAGTTGAGAAGTTTGGGGGGGTCAAAGACACAATGACTTATATTTATCGAGGCCTTCTAATGTGATCAGAACAGTCTCAGTCTTTACACTTAAGGCACTCATTAGTAAATCTAATAAGGGGAGAAAAAAAACAGGGATCAGAAAATTAGAGAATATCATGACAGGTGATGGGACTTAGAGATATCAGTTCTGACAGCTCTGGGGTAATACATGGTGCATGTATCTATAACTTCACTGTCATGATATTCTCTAATTTTCTGATCCCTGTTTTTTTTTTTTTCTTAAGTGTAAGGACTATGCCTTATCTTTGTATACCTAGTGTCTAGGGAAGTATAGTGAATGTCACAGGTCCCTAAAGTAAATATTTGTGGAATGAGTAATAAGTAAATGCTATGGTTTGTATATGGTTTATATGTGCCTCAAAATGTTCATGTGTTGGGAGCATGGTCCCTAGTGTGTGATGTTGAGATATGATGGGCCCTTTAAGAGATGGAGCCTACACTAAGTGATTAAAAGATTGGCCTTTCTCCTTGCTCTGTCTGCCTAACCAGCAAGTGATTTCTCCTTCTCACACATTCTCCCACTGTGATGCCCCTGAAGTCCTAGACAGCTGAGATGATGCCAGTGCTAAGGCCTTGAATCTCTGGAAGTGAGAGCCAAATGAACCTCTTCTCTTCGTAAAGTTAGCCTCCCTTGGTCATTTCACTAGAATGACAAAGAATGAATTCACCCAGTGAATGAAATATGGTCAGCCTGTTTGAAGCTCCAGACAGTAGTACAGAGTAAAATATTTTGAAGTTGCTTGAAAAAATAGCAAGGCAATAGGCAAGTTCCAGGGAGAAACACTGAATGGTGCCATCTAAATGTCAATAGTTTACTTTTGCAGCTGGGTGGGTGGTACATGCCTGTGATCCCAGCTATTCAGTAGGCTGAGGCAGGAGGATCCTAAGTTCAAGGCTATCTTTAGAAAATTGGTGAAACTCTGTCTCAAAATAAAATAAAAAAGGGCAGGGAATGTAGCTCTGTAGTAGAGCACCTCTGGGTTCAATTCCCAGTACAAAAAAAATAAAAATAATTTTTTTTTTACCTTTGCAAAGGTAATGATTTTCTTAGCATTCCCACCTATGATCCTCAATAGCAAATAGATAGTTGCATCTTTCCAATACACATGAGAAAAACTGCTTTTGTTCCAGTTTCATAAGAACTCCACACTTTTTTTAGTATTATTTTTCATTGATGGTTTAGTCAAATCAGGACAACTGTTTCTTTAAACAGTTGTGAGGCTCAGGTTGAAGGCCTTCATGGGAATATAGCATTTGAGGACTAACTATAGAAATATGACAAAGCTCTTCCATGCTTTATTCTTTTGAAGAATATACTCCTTGACCTCCTAAAAATAAGTACTTGTCACTTGACCTTTGTGTTAGTCCTGAGTGCTACCACCAGATGTTATCTGTGTCCCAGCATATGGCAAGATGATACTTCCCTGTACCCTTGAAGTTAAGTGGGGCAGGTGACTTGCTTTGGCCAGTGAAATGTGAGTAGAGAGAAGGTGTGACAATTCAAGTTGTAAGAGCCAGTGTTCAACATCTTACTTTATCCTTCCCTTTATACTGGTTGTGAGTCAAACTGAAGTCTTCATCAGCCTGCGGTCTCCGAATAACTTCTGTGAGTAATATATTCACATTTCTTATTGATGGAAAGTCAAAATGATCAAAGGAAAAGCTGCTTTGAAGCTGCTTAGTGAAATAAGTGGCTAGACACAGACATTTCAATTTCCCCCCTTTTATTTGAAGACATTACTTTATAATGCATCTTGATCTGCGTGAGCAAGTGCGGCTTCAAAGGCCTCTCTGCAGGATCAGTGGTCTTTCCAGTGTAAACCCAGCCTACTGTGCCTTTGATTAGTGCCCTTCAAAGCCATCAGTCCCTGTCAACATTAGGGACCCTAGACTCGTGGTCAGAATTACAAGTTTGCTTAAAAGGAATGCATTTACTCCTCAATCTTGAGAGTTATCTGAAAGTTGCTCTGCACTCCCCAATCCATGGTGGGGCCACCCCACATTTTTTCTCTCTTTTGTTTTTGACTTTTCCAGTCTCTTTGTGTAGAAGTGGCCTGGTCACTCTGCTGCCATCCTTTCTTTGCCCATTTCCAGAGCTGGGCTGTGATGGATATCCTAACAGCTGGGTGATTGGCTATTGGATTTTGTGGCTATTGATCCTGCCTTGTTCCCTTGGACTTGGAGTCCAGGCTGACATTGGACAAATCATTGAGGTTAACTTTGCTTTCAAGCCCACATATCCCTCTTCACTCTTGGGTGATAGTACTGCATTAGACTGCTGGGAATAAAATCTTGCGCTATACTTACTGATTGTGTGATCTTGAGCATTTTAATTAATATCTCTGTATCTCAGTTTTCTGGGACCTTAATTTTTTTTGTCCTAGGAATTGAACCAGGGTGGTTTACCACTGAGCAACTACCTATTTGCCCAGCTCTTTTTACTTTTTTATTTTGAAACAGGGTCTTGCTAAGTTGCTGAGGCTAACCTTGAACTTGTGATCCTCCTGCCTGAGCCTCTTGAGTTTACAAGAGAATTACAGGTGTGTATGTTACCATGCCCAGCTTTCCTATGCCCTTAAATGCTGGGACTAGTCCCTATCTCAAAATTGTTGTGAGGGTTAAATATAAATAGTTGGCACAGTTTAATCCCTCATTACCTATAAATACTTGGCATAATGTAATGCCTCAATTTGTTCTAATGTTTATTAGGATTAGTATTAATTCTAACATGATTAAGAAGCAAATGACTGACAAGGAATGGCTGTGGGCCACTTGGATTGTGAGAAGCCTGAGGTTCAGGACCTGGTATCATGCAAGGAGAGCCCGGGCACCCCAACATGACTCTGTTCTCTCTCCTCACCTACATCTATAGAACAACTCTTTTGAAATAGCCAACACTTCATTTCCTTGTGAAAACAACATTTTAAAAGAATATCAGCTAGTGCTGCTAAGCCAAATAAAGGAGAAGTAATGAGCTCTGAGAAAATGATGGTTCCCAGCCAGGAAATCCCCAGAAATCTGGGATAAATGGAAGAATGGAACATTAAGCTGGGCACTGCCCCAAGACTGATGAAGTGAATGAGTCCCCCACTCGCATTCTGCAGAGAAATGAGAACAGGGTTGCTGAAATGTTTTAGTAAGTGCTAAACATTTACCAAACAGCTAGCATGAAAGTTACTTATCAAGGGAGACATAAAATGGTAGTGAACATTGGAAATACACAAGTGTCATGAGACCTGGTAGAGGAGGGGTGAGTTTTGTGGAATGGAGATGTGAGAGCGAGCGAGGAGACTGAGGAGTGGGTGGGAGGGATCAGGTCCAGTCCTGTCCACTACCAAGGGTCAACTTTGCTTGGTTGGCATGTGTCTATCTCTGCATGGGTGATGACCTGCTGGAGGAGAGGGTTCTGTATCGAATACTGTCTTCTCCCCAGAACGAGCCCAGTACCTGGCATGTGGTAGCGGTTGCAGAAGAGTTCAGTGCCTCAGTAATCCATCTCAGGAACCCAGTTCCAAGGCCTAAGCAGGACCAGCAGACAGGAAGTTGGTGCTCAGCTAGTCAGCTGGGACCACAGAGATTCTGCCCAAGGACAGGGCAGGTAGAGATATCTGGGGTGGGGCCAGCCCTCCCTGTGAAGTTTGTAGATCTGTGAGGACCTTGAACCTATTGGGTCCACTGATGAAGATGCAGGTGGGATAGACACCTCTGTTTCCTCCACCCCCGATGTTAGAGAGATACAGGAGTTTGCGGGAAGCATGAAACTAAACTGGTACCAAACCCTCTCAGGCTTCGGAAGGACACCTCATCTCCAAGGATTAAGTTCTCTGGGTTGAGAACACATTATAAAAGCTCTTCCTTATTTGAGATATCTCAAGTTCTTAACAGGATACAATAGAGAACATTTATTGAGTGTGTCTGTGCCAGGTATTTGCTGAGTGTTTTATCTGCTTATTTGTCTAATTTAAATCTCATGAAAGCCCCAAAGGTGGGTATTGTTATTCCCATTTTGAGAGGGTAAATGAGAGACAGTTAGGTCAAATAACAAATTATAGATCAGAGATGCAAAGCCGTGCCCTCAACCACTGAGGAAAACTCCTAGCTTTATTTTATTTCCAGGTTATGGTATGTGTGTAAATATAAAATAACTCCCCTCATTTCATGGTTCTTTGCCAAATGTTGCTCCCATAATTCCCTAGCCATGCCCTGAAATTTCTAGGCTGGGGTGACATGAACGGAGACAGACAGGCTTTATGGTGGACCCTGCTATCCCTGCCCCCTGGGGCCTGCACCCTCATAAAAACCCTTTCCCCTGGAGTGTAGGCAGGACTTGTGATTTGCTTCTGACCACTGAAATATGGCAAAGGCACTGGGGTGTCACTCCAGGATCACATCAGGTTTTGTAAGCCTCCATCTCCCTCGCTGACTCACTAAGTCATCTCCAAGGCCCCAACAGATTCAGAAGTAGTTTGTCATGGAGGTTCTAGAGGCTCTGAGGAGAGGACCCAGCTAAGCTGTCCTTACTCACCAAAATGTTGAGATAAACAACATGTGTTGTCTTAAACTGCTAAGTTAGCCGTAACCTGTCCCACAGCACAGAACACATAGACCATTACCTGAAAAAAAGCAGAGAAAGCCTGCTATTTGATGATTAGGCAGATGCATAAGGTTCCGAGGATGGTGCAAAGCTGGTTTGGGGTTTTTCCATTGGCGAAAATCAGTCCCTGAAAGTCCTCGTTGGTGGGTGACAGGGAGGCCTTGTTCTCTGGCCAGCCCTCTCCCTCTCAGCTATGCTTTGGAGTCTTCATTCTCAGGCTCAGTGGAACTCAGCAGTGGAGGAGGAAGTCTCAGTCTCTTGGGGCTGCTGTAACAAAATCCCATAAACCAGGTGACTTACAAACACACAAATGGATTCTCTCATTTTTGGAAGCTGAGAAGCCCAAGATCAGGATGCCAGTGGATCCAGTGTTTGGTGAGGGTCCACTTCCTATAGACAGCTGTCCAGTGGCTCTAACCTCATGTGGTGGAAGGCCTCTTTCTGTGGTCTTTGGTAAGGTTCTTAATCCCATTCATGAGAATGTCACCCTCATAACCTAGTGATCACCCGAAAGTCCCCTCTCCAAACATCATCACCTTGGGAGTTAGGATTTCAACATGAATTTTCCTGGGACACAGACATTCATTGCAGAGGGTTCAAGTTCACACCATTCTGTCCATTGGAGAAGAGACAATGAGAAATGATGTGGGTTCAAGGTGAGGTACTGACAAGATGAACCCATCCTTCTTTTATAGATATCAATCCCTTCTAATCATGTATTTCTCTGCATTATTTTCCAAGGAGTTCCTATTTCTTGTTTCCATGTTACCAAAGATCCCCTTCTGTTATTCTAGTTGGTACGGAACAGGGTGTAAGCAGGGTACTATGAGACACGCCTGTAATCCCAGCTACTTGGGAGGCTGAGGCAGGAGGATTGCAAGTTCAAGGGCAGTCTGGGCAACCTGGTGAGACCCTATCTCAAAATAGATAGGTAAAAGGGCTGGGAATGGAACAAAGTCTTGGCTAACAAGACCCTGAGTTCTAGAAGAAGGAAAAGAAGAAAAATAAGAACAAAAAAAAAAATTAGTTACAAACCATGGCCCAAAAGAGTTGTTAGATAAATTATCTCACCCCTAGGAATGAGGGAAAAGAATAAAATTCCACTGGACCTTACCTCTTATCGGAAAAGAAGGTTTTCTATTACTAATAGTAGGGAAACTGCAGGTTAAAGGCTAAATTCTTTTGGCTGTAATGTAATAAAAAAAACCTTAAAAAAATAAGGATCAAATAAAGCCTGTGCTTAAACCAATTTCGTGTGCAAATACAACCATTGTCCCTCTTGCTGTGACATGTTTGTGCTGGCAGAAGCCTGAAGGATTCGAAGACTGAAACTCACAGGGGTTTGGGCAGGGAGCTGATCCTGGGCAGAGAGGGCAGGTGACCTACTGACTGCATTCAAATTCCCTCCCTGCAAGCTAAACAACCACCCCACTGATATCGTCATGTGGCTCAGATGAGGACCAGGAGGAGGAAAGGGAGGGGTGGATGAGGAGGCAAAGGTGGCATTCCTGTATTTGCATTGGCTGCCTCTCCATGAGCAATCTCACCTGTCAAAACATGATGGAAATGGAAGGAGACCAAAGGAGAAAGAGGGCAGGAACAAAGAGAGAATGAACGGAACTGAACCGGAGCCTTTTTACACAATCTGTAAAATACCTAATTGCATTTCATCTTACAGCTCCTGAACCTGCTGTTTTGGGCTCACATGCCCATGTGTATTCGTGTATTTATCTTCTACAATGAACCATGGAAATGTGATATGTAGGCAAATGGATATTTTGAAATATTAGAGTGCACGTAAGTATAATTATAAGTAATTTGTAGATGACAGGGATCAAATATATTTGTGATTGAATGTATCCCCCAGAAATTCATATGTTGAAACTTAACCCCCCAATTGATATATTAATGGCGTTTGAAGGTGGGGCTTTGGGGAGATCATAAGGATTGGGTGAAGTCACGAGGGTGGGGCCCCCATGATGGCGTTAGTGGCTTTTTAAGAATGGAGAGACCTAAGTTGGCAGCCTTGCTCTGTATTGCCATATCCTGCCCTCTACCATGTTGGAATGCAGCAAGAAGGCTCTCACCAGAAGCCAGTGGTATGCTCTAGGACTTCCCAGCTTCCTGAATCTCTGTTCTTTATAAATCTCCCAGTCTGTGGTATTTAGTTACAGCAACAGAAAATGGACCAAAACACACATTTACTTGTTTAATGCACATAACTCTAGACAATAACTTTCAGCTGTCTAAGACACAGTTTTACAAACCAGGTACTCGCAAAGTTATCTTATCCGGGGGCCTGAACATTTTGCTCATCCTCTTCTTCTCTGAGAATCCACAGAACAATCATTCTTGATTTCCTGGCCCAACTGGGTGTCTGTCAGAAATGTCCAGGCCCATCTTTGTCACATCTGCTCTGCAACCTAGCTCAGAACTTTTTCCCCACTCCCCATATTTCTGAATTTCTGAAACTTCCCTCCTACCCCTTGGCCCACAGTCAGCTAGTACCCCAATTCTCCATATATTCCCTTCACTTGTTTGCTTTAATAAGGACCCAGATGGTTCCTGGGGACATTTCTTCCCTCCCAGCCTCTTCAAGGGTAGACAGTATTATGTTTTGTCTATTTACATTCTCATGACTCTTGTACATTAGGGCTGAGAAGTAGAAAAAGCATCCTTCCAGATCCCTATGGTTGATGGTAAGATCTCTCTCCTCTGCTTCTGTGGTCCCCCACCCCACGCCCTGCTGTCTCCTGCTCATTTGAGGAATGCTAAGCCTCTAGTCAATGTGCTTCCTCTCTACCCCACTCCTGCATCTTTCTAGAACCTCAGCTTTACAGGTGACCTTCTCCACTCCGTGATATCCCAGTCACTTAGCCTCTCCAGCCCCCACCTCACCTCAGCCTGCCTCCCTTGTGGCCATTCCTAGACCTTCATTTACATCACCAGAGATATACTTTCTTTCTGAACTCTCTGACCACTGCCTCCTTCCTGGTCGTCAGCTGTCTTGCTTTGTTGTAATAGTTATTTTCCTTTATTAGTGGAACCTATCATTTAAGGAGAATCACCTCTAAGCCCCTTCCTGTCTTCATTTTCTTCCTCATGCATCTTAGAGTCCAAATCTGTGGATATCATTTTCTAAAAGTATTCTTAGTTCACTAGTTATTCACAGACAAAAGTAAACCTTAATCTGAATCTCAGAATTTGCACAAAAATTAACTGAAAACTGTCATATTCTTAAATGGAAAATGTACAGCTTTGAAACTTTAGAAGATAACATAGGAGAAAGTTTTCAGAGGCTACAGCTTGGTAAAAAGGTCTTGGATATGACACTAAAAGCACAATTCATTCTTAAAAATTGACAAATTAGACGTCATCAAGATTTAAGAGTTTGTCTCTGTAACAGATTCTATTGAGTTTATAAAAAGACAAGCTAAATACTGGGAGAAATATTTGCAAATCGCATATCTGACAAAGGACTAGTATCTAAAATGTATAAAGGACTCTCAAAGTCAACATAAACCAGGTGCAGTGGTGCACACCTATAATCTCAGTGACTCAGGAGGCTAAAGCATGAGGATCACAAGTTCAGGGCCAGCCTCAGCAACTTAGTGAAACCCTGTCTTTAAATAAAAATAAAAAGCACTGGGTATGTAGCTCAATGGTAAAACATCCCTGTGTTCAATCCTTAGCAACATTTTCCCCCAAATTCAACTCAATATAAGAGTCCAAATTGTCAGGTTCAGTGGCCCATGCCTGTAATCCTAGAGCTCAGTAGGCTGAGGCAGGAGGATAGCAAGTTCAAAGCCAGCCTCAGCAAAAGCAAGGCCCTAAGCAACTCAGTGAGACCCTGCTTCCAAATAAAATACAAAAAGGGCTGGGGATGTGGCTCATGGGTTAAGTGCCTCTGGGTTCAATCACTGGCACCAAAAAAAAAAAAAGAGTCCAACTTGAAAATTGGCAAAAGATATGAAGAAATTCTGCTGGAGAGAATATATAGATGGCAAACATGCATCTGAAAATATGTTCAATGTCATTTGCCATAAAGGGAAATGCCAATTATTAAACAGTTTTACAAATTTCAGCTAAAATGAAAATGAATAACAACATACAGATATAAAAAATGGTTAAATAAACAACTAAATGGAAGAGAATAGACAAATCTTCCATGCAGAAGAATTCCAAATAGAGTATAATTGCCCACTCACTAAGGGTGAGATACACACAGTACTTTCCCTCTGAAGGGCATAGTATGGGAAAGGGGAAGAAAGTAATTTCACAACAGAGAAATCTAGCACACACTACCTCAGCCAGGCGATTATGGTTGATATCAACAGTGATAAGTTATGTTGAGATTTGTACCCTTGAAATGACATGATGAAAATGACACTTTATGTATGTGGTCTTCCTCTCCCAAATCCAAAAGCCCAGTCTAGGCACTTAAAAAAAAAAAAAATCACGACATCAAATATGTGTTGAGAAGAGACTTGAACTCATCTTTTCTGTCTCTAAAGCCATTATTTTTATATACTTTATTTAAATTACAGATAATTAGAAGGATGTGTTTGGGTAGATGTGAACTCTGCCTACATCTGCAGTCTCAGGCTGCTCTGTATTACATAATATTTACTATTCAAAGCAAAACTGGGTGCATGCCTGTGATCACCTGGCAGGCTGAGGCAAGAGGATTGCAAGTTCAAGACCAGCCCTGCCCTTGTCTCAAAATGAAAATAATGAGTTGGGGCTCTAGTTCAGTGGTAAAGCACCTATGGGTTCAATCCCCAGTACACTTGCCTCCGAAAAATCAACGAACTAGCCACAGTAGTAGTTCCTAAACACTGGGCAGCGACCAATTTTTTTTTTTACTTTCCTTCAGAACCCTGTGGGACAAATTCCCAACTTCCTCCCAAAAGGCAGGTAGGGCCATTACGGTGCTGTCCTGAAAGTGAGCAGCAATAACTGGGGAGAGTTTGGGCTTATTTCCTGTGAGCCAAGCCACTTACCTGACCTGCCCACTGACAGCAACTTAGAAGAAGGGCTTGGGAACTCAGGAGCTAGTATTCTTTAGGATTTTAATTTGCCTATACAATTGCATATTACAAATATATTGAAACAGTATCTAGACTACTTTTTAAATTTTTGTTCATATCAATGGAATTTTTGATAGTAACAGTGATTAAATGGAACTCCCCAACAAGTTGCACCTTAAAGCCCTTTCCATGGGTATATCAAATACCAATGTTATCAAGCATGCACAGTGCTATAAAATTACAAGAAAATTTCTACCATGGAAACATAATATACACTGTGTTGTAATTTTTAATGTTGTAAATATTTTGGCATTTACATAAGACTGTAAGTATATCCTCTAATATTTGCTATGGTTAACAAATAGTATTTCTTGGGAAGAGACCTCTTTTGTCCTGAAATTAGGAGCTTCCTACATTTTTGGTGTTGAAATATCCTTTCCTTTCCGAAATGATGGAAATGGTAGCTTTTTGTTATTGTTGTTGTTGGCAAAATTAATAGTTTAGAATGTTATGTTGACTCTGTCAACTGTTTTGGGAAATTTTACTGTCCTGAAAAATTGAAGTCTGGTGTTACCGCTGTTGACCGGTGACGAGTCCTTGCTTCCCCAATGTTGAAGAATAACACCAGAGAAGCACGCCGAGGCAAAGTCAGAGTAGAAATTAGAAGGACAGCAGAAAAGACTTCTCCCCGAGGAAGAAGGGGACCCAAGAGGTGGAATCCGTGGAAGTGCGGTTGTCTCTCCATTTTATAGTTTTCGGTGATGGAATGTAGGTGGGAAGGCCCGAGGGGTGGGACACAGGTGGGCCAAAGAAGTAATCTGGGCAGGAAGGACTCCATTAACACTTCTTTGGGATGGGCTATCTTCAAATCTGCTGGGGCTGTCCATTAACATTTCTTTGGGATGGACTTTGGGCCTAGGGCTTTTCTTGGGGCTTCATTAACCTTTTAAGAGTTGCTCAACTTTTCTGGAAATTCATTCTCAACATGGCCTCCATTTTAGATTTCACTCAATATTAGACCCGATTTACCTAACTACACTGACTGCCTAATTTTAAATCTGGCTTCACTGGGAACCACTAACCTATCACACTAAATAATGCTATCACGCTAAAATAAAAGAGAACCAGAAATGTTTAAATTCTATTCTAAATTATGGACTCAGAAACTTTGGCTGGTGATGTTAATTTGTGTTTCATATACTCCAGTCTAAAAATGTATTTTCTTCTGCCATTTCTTTACCGGGTTATTTTAAGAACACCAAATCCGAAAAGAACTGAAATTGTAAAAAGTGGAAATATAGCTCCCTGGAATCATATAACACAATTCTTTAGAAGATGTGCTTTTCACTGAGTAGCATGGCATTGTGTTATAGGGTGTTTCACTGAGTAACAAGCTATAAAGGTTTTAATGACTGTGTTCGTTTGTTGTCTAGAGTGTTTGCTTTGACATCTTTTGCGAACACAGGAACTCTCTGCATTAGTGAAGGCTGCAAAATGTGGTCTATAGTGGTTGGGGTGGTTCTTACATTTTGTATCAAAGGAACTAAATTGATGAAAATTTGGAAATTTGCTACTGGCTGTAGTCATTGTTTTCCCTTACGTTGTATAATAAGTAGGAGAACCATTTGGTTGAAGTGTAAAAATAATTCGCTCATAAATTCTGTCTTCTACTTGGGAAATTTTGAGCATGTGGGTAGTTTTACTCTGCTCGAGGGCTTTCCAAGGATGTTAAAAAAAAAAAAAAAAAAGGCACTGATTGGATTTTCCCCTCATTTCAATCCATGCTCCAATTCAAATGCATCTCATTTTGCCTCATTAGAAAGCAGATCCCTTTACTGGTCCACGCCATCTCCATCTCAATGAGCTGTAGGAGGAAAACAATTTCCCTGGCACGGATAGTTTCAGAATGAGACCATTTGCAGAAACTGAGTGTTTCACCCACAGCAGGTAGTTTTACATCAATCTGCATTATTAGCAAAAGTGGGAGAGGAAGTGAGCTTGTTAGCATTTCCCTGCTCAGCCTAGAGACTTGAGTGTGTAGTGTTAAGCTCCATGTTGTTTCGAAAATTCATTCTTCTTTGGATTGCTTGCACATTCCAAAACTGATTCAGACTAGAGTTTTTACTGTTGATATTTAAGAACAATTTGACAATGGCTGCTTCCATGAGATATGTTGCAATTATCACAACTTAATTTTAATTTGATTTTCATTATAAGTAAGTACATGAAAAAATGAAAAGTCTTAATTTGGGGTAGCTTCATATACGTGAGGAAACAGAAAATTCTTGATTGGTGTCACTTCTTTCCAATAATAAAATATTTGACATTGATTTCTCTGTAGATAATATGATTTAGGAACTGTGGAAATGTTTATAGGTTAGAGAGTGGTACAAAAGGAGCCAACTAGTTCATATTGAAGAATACATGAAAATGTAGCATCATGAACATTCAGAAAAGAAAGATAGAATTTGGAAATGTTTTTTCATTTTGAAAAAATATATATATATATATTCAAGATGACAAAATTCCCAAACATTTTAACCTTAAACTATGTATAACTCTTAACTTCTTGCTAAAGAATAGGTTAATATTTTTTAGCAGGAAAAAAAAAAAAAACATTAGCAAGTTCACAAATTATACTTTTATTTATTCTTCCACTGCGAAGGATACACATTTGTTAGCTTAGGTAAGATCTCTTGCCTTACATAGTTTCCCTGTGGAAAAAATAATATTGACCAAGCCTCTGTTCCTGCCTAATGTGAAATTGATACACACTCAGAATCATGGAATTTTTCAGCTGGAAAGTACCTTTGAATGAGATTAAAGGGCAAAAATAAAAACAGTTTTGACCTTCACATCAGTTTCATTTATGAGAAATAATGATAAGCACCATAAAGATAGAAAGTTTAAATAATTATATTGGTGAAGACACAAATAGAGTCCTAGTTCATGACTTTCTTAATTCTCTTTTCTAGTACTTGGTAAAACTCTTTGTAGGATTCTAAAGTTTTGCGGGGCAATACTTTGGAGATGACCTTCTGACTACAGCATTTGGCACAGATGAGGAAACAGTGATTGAGAAAGAGTTGACAACATGAAGATCTCACAGCTACTTAGCAACAAAGTCAAGTTTAGCACAAGAAAAGGCCATAAACTTTTTGCAAATAGAACATTAAGGTCTCTACTTATGGAAGCAGCCTTCTGTTTCACACCTGCAAGGAGCCTCCAAGGGAGGTGGCGCACTAAGATGACCCTAAGATGAGGGGCCCATACCAGACCTGAAGCACACTTTTAAAAAATTATTATTTTAATTCTAATTTGTTATATATGACAGCAGAATGCGTTTCAATTCATAGTACACACGTAGAGCACAATTTTTCATGTCTCTGGTTGTACACAAAGTAGTCACACCCTTCGTGTCTCCATACATGTACTTAGGATAATGATGTCCATCTCATTCCACCATCTTTCCTACCCCCCCCACCCCCCCCCACCCCCGTGCTGAAGCACACTTTGGAAGGGTCTGTGGGAGACCAGGAGATGCTTCTCCACAGTGGGAATGATTGTTGAGCCAAAGAAGAAAGGATAAGGAATGCTCTCTGACCTCTTTTATTTGTGTGAAAGTAGGACATAGACTCATAAAAACAAAAGAAACAATTCCTAGTAAAAAAAAAAAAAAAAAAAACCAGCAAAAAATAAAATAAATACAAAGGTATTTTAGCCACCCCACCCCACAAACATACACACCAGAGAGAACAAAGGTATCCAATGAATACAGCTTTAGAACCTCATCCATCTATAGAAGATACCAGAAGAATTTATATTGGTAGGCTTTGCTCACTAACATTTATCGGCCATTTGTTTGCTTTTGCCCAAGGTGTTGCCTTAGAGATTCAAAGTCCTTTCATTTGTATTATCACCTCAATAAAAATTTACTATTCTTTATTGAAGATGCTATATAGGCTAGAATTCAAAGCCAGCTCATTGAGAACAACCCATTCTTTAGATGTCTACCGTGTGTGTGTGTGTGTGTGTGTGTGTGTGTGTGTGTGTGTATTATACATGTTAATCATCGTGTTTGTTTTTCTCCTGTTAATCTGTCATAGCAGGGATCTGTTCCAAGCACCTTTTTAGCATTGCTCCTTTACAGCTTTTTGTCTGTTTGTTTGTTGATCATCTCCTTGGTGAGAGAGAACTGTTGGATTAGAAACTCAGAGAGTATAATCTGTAACTCATTTTATATAATCGAACCTCAATTATTGTTTCAAAACCTAGGAGGCAGTATATCCAAGTGGCCAGAACCTTGGACCCTGGGTTTGGCTACAGGATGAGAGAGAAACAGGAGTTACCAGGCAAATCCTCGTACATCCTGGCCAAGATTTTTGTGTTTTTATCCCCGAGGTCATTGGGAAATCATTTCAAACCAGGTGTTGAAACAGAAAAGAATGTGCTCAAATTCTTATCAGAAAAACTTAAGTGACTCCTACCTCTATCCATTACTAGTTATGTGATTTGGGCAAGTAATTTATCCTGCCTGTACCTTGGATTCTTCATCTGCAAAATGATGCCTTTTACCATTGCTATGAGGATTGAATGAGATAATGCTTTAAAGTGCCTGAAACACCTGGGACACAGCAGGTCCTCAGTGTAATGGAATCTAGCTCTACATTCTCCATATTGTGACCCGGTATTCATAATAAGTGTGTGTATGTGGGTGGGGGGAACTCAAGGGGAGCAAGAGGGTGGTTTTTAGAAAGAGAAGAAAAGTGGATGAAATTGAGGAGGTGAGGCTGGAGCATTCTATCCACTCATTTGGAATCTGTGGCAAATTTCAGGTAAATAGCAGGGAAAGCTCTGGGGTTTCAAGTTGGACTCTACAGCCAACTGTAGAGCTGTCCATCAATGGCATTCTTTGCCCTCTAGTGCTAATGCATTTTTAGTAGCTCCCCTTTGAATTGGGTTGCATATCAAGAACACAGTAGTCTCTGGACTACAGGAAGAGTGGTCAGAACTACTATGTTTCCATGTGCTCAGTGTGAAACCTTTCGGAAGGGTCTGCCCTCTTGAATGGACAAGTTTATTCATGAGCCAATGGGTTGACAGGTTATTGTGGAAGTGACTTTGTTGTAAAAGCCAGTCTCTCTAAGATACTACCTCTGTCACACAAGTAGGAAGAAGGCCTTTACTAGATGCTGGTTCCAGACTCCTACACTTCCCAGCCTCCAGAACCATGAGCTAAATAAATCTTTATTTATTATAAATTACCCAGTCTCAGGTATTTTGTTATGGTAACAGAAAATGGACTAAGACAATAGCAAACTCACACTGAGTAAGGACTTTCTTAGTTAGACAGTTGAAACTCTCCAAAATCTGGGCCCAACCTGAATCTAATTCCTATAGCTGCCCAATTTCCCTGGCTCAATATCAAGCCCAGACTCTCAGTGTAGCCACTGCATCCTTTCACATAGTTTCTGCCTATGTCCTCCATGTCATTGTGTCACTCTTGGCCTTGAACTTCATACCCTCAAAGCAACCCTGAATGATCTGGAGGCTCTGTTCTTCCCCACTACACACTGAATGCATCTTCTAACTTGCAGTTTCTCTCAGATACCCACTTTGGTACCAGGAAGCCTTCTCTGATGCTCTGACTGGAAGAGAAGCCCCTCCCCTGCCCCCCTGCCCACATTTCCTTAGAGTTCCTGGTTCCTCTTGTTGACTCTGAGCTCTTTGTATCCATTGTATTTGGTGCCTGGCTTACAGAAGGCTGTCATTATAATGAGTGAGCCCTTTGATCTAGGTAAACTGCTCACCCTCTGTCCCAAGGCTTATGGTTCTCATTAGAATAAGTTCCTAAAACTCTTACTCTGTGTATTATGTGCCCCTTTGTAGTACCTGTAGTTCACTCCTTGTTTAGGTCTTTCCCATTTACAAAGTATTCAGAAGAAAGACAAATAGCTTATAACTCTTTATCCCAGTAACTTCAATGTTGAACACATGCAGGTGCCTGATAAATTGTTGTTGTTGATGAAGATGCTGATTTCTGCCTTGCTCTAGTTCCCATTATTTCCCCACCAAATCCCACCCATCCTTAAGTCCCCTCTCTTCCCTGGATTCCTGCAGTGTTTGCTGCTTTTATTTTTCTACAGGACACTTAATCATGCATAATAGTGCATGTTTGTTACTTCTGTTTATCTTCTATATGTGTACCTCTTGTATCTCATAAAGGTTTTGCTTTGTTTTGTTTTTTAAAAAATTGTGCTGCATATTCTTTTGCAATATTTCCCTCCCCTAAATGTGAAATTATCTTCCTTCTCCTCCTCTTTTTCTTTTTCATAGCACTGGGGATCAAACCCAGTGGTGTGTTACCAGTGAGCTACACCTCTAGCTGCCCCCTCCACCCTTAAAAGACAGGGATTCATTAAATTGCTCAAGATGACCTTGAACTTGCAATCCTCCTACCTCAGCCTCCCGAGCAGCTGGAGTCACAGGCATGTTCATCTTTCTTCTTAATCATATCAGATTGAGACAAACAGGAAAGGAAATGATACAATAGCAAGCTAAGGCCTTATGTATAGGAATGTTTGGGAGAATATGATGTGTGGGTCTGGTTGGTTTGTGGAGTGATAAAGAGAAAAAAAACCTGAAAGGCCATTTTATAGAACTATATTAAGGAATAGCAGCTTAAGCAATTGCTGTAGTAATTATTTTAATGAAAACATTTCAGAAGATTGGAGTGAAACTGGTCAAAGGTAAGAAAGACACAACATTGGTTGAACCAGAGAAGGTGGTGACGTGTATGTTAGTTAGACCTTTGGTGTCAAACAATCTGAGATCCATTTCTTGTTCCAGCCCATCTCTGTGGGATTCAGAAAAGAAACCTAATCATGTCAACCTCAGTTCTTCCCATAACAGAACAGAGAGTGCCTACCACACAGGATTGCTGTAATAATTAAATGCAGGTAGTACACTAAATTCAAGGCCCAAGACAAATTAACTATTAATGAGAATGATAAGGTCCAAGATAAGAAGAGGGATGCAAGAGATGGAGGTTGTGTGGTGGTGCTCCCCAGTAATCCCAGCAACTCTGGAGCCTGAGGCAGGAGGATCACAAATGTGTGGCTAACTGTGGCAATTTAGTGAAACTTTGTCCCCAAAGCAAAACATAAAAAGGGGGGACCTGACCCAGGCATGGTGGTGCATACCTGTAATCCCAGCAGCTGGTGAGGCTGAGGCAGGAGGATCATGAGTTCAAAGCCAGCCTCAGCAAACTCAAGGCGCTAAGCAACTCAGTAAGACCCTGTCTCTAAATAAAATACAAAACAGGGCTGGGGACGTGGCTCAGTGGTTGAGTGCCCCCAACTTCAATCCCCAGTTCCCAAAATAAGATAAAACAAACAAAAAAAAAAAAGAAAGAAAAGAAAAAGAAAGGAGTGTAAGGGGATCTGTCACCCTACCTAAAAATCAACTCAAAGTGAATCAAAGACCTTTGAATTAGACCAGAACCTATGCAACTTCTAGAAGAAAATGTAGGGTCAACACTGCAGCATATAGGCACAGGCAACAACTTCCTCAGTAGAACTCCTAAAGCTAAGAAAATAATACCAAGAGTGAACAAACGGGATAGCATCAAATTAAAAAGCTTCTGCACAGTAAAGAAAAATAATTAGGAAGGTTAAGAGAGAGCCTGAACAATGGGAGAGAATCTTGACTACTACTCTTCTGATAGAGGATTAACGTCCATAATATATAAAGAACTCAAAACTCTTTACACCAAAAAAAATCAACCCAATGAATAAAAATGGACAAATGAATTAAACAGATACTTCTCAAAAAAAAAAAAAAAAAAATACAAATGACCAAAAGAATACAGGAAAAAGTGTTCAACATCATTATCAATTAAGGAAATGCAAATCAAAATTACTCTGAGATTTCATCTCATACCAGTCAGAATGGCAGTCATCAAGAATACAAACAATAATGTTAGTGAAGATGTGGAGAATAAGGAAAGCTTCTACACTCTTGGTGGGATTGTAAATTAGTATGGAAATCAATATGGAGGATTCTTACGACTAAGCATGAACCACCATATCACCCAGCTATACTTCTAGGTATTTACCCTGAAGAATTAGTCATCTTACTGCAGTGATACATACATACCCATGTTTATAGCAGCTCAATTCACAATAGCCAATTATGGAACCAGCCTAGGTGTCCAATAAATGAATGGATAAAGAAAATGTGGTGTATATGTACACAATGGAGTTTTATTGAGCCATAAGAAAAATGGAATTATGTCATTCATAGGAAAATGGATGGAACGAGGGGCCATTATGTTAAGTGAAGGAAGCCAAACTCAGAAGGTCAGGGGTCATATGTTTTCTCTCCTATGCGGAACTAGAGAGGAAAAAGGAAGAGGAAGGTGTGTTGGGGGAATCTCATGAAAATCTAAGAGAGATGAAGTAGAAGAAAGGAACCAGGTGGTGAGAGGTGAGGAGGAAGCGGGAAGACCTAGGGAGTGATATTGGCCAATTATATTGTTACATTGTGAACAAGTACAAATATGTAACAACAAATCCCATCATTATGCACAACTATAATGCACCAATAAAAAATGTAGAAAGTGAAAAAAGGAGTACAAAGTGAAAGATGAGAAGCAATAAACCATGGAACAGGAAAATAACAAAATATCCTGAAGCACATTGCCACTCACTCCAGAAACCATCAACAGTCGAAGAAACCTGGCTGATCCACTGTGAGGCAATCCAACTCGGTCAGGAGTCCTGTTGCTATGGAAGAGTTGTCAGGGAGTCATAGAGACAGAATAAATCTCAAAGGTGGTTAATAACTCACCTGGCTCTTCCCTTTGAATCTATGCTTAGTGTATGGATTGTAAAGGCAAGAGAACCCTCTTCCCTGTGGATATTTCAGTTTGAGAAATGAAGCGATACTAGATCAAATAATAGAAGAAAAGTATACTGATCTATTACATGTAGGAAGACATCTCAAGTCTGAAAGGGGGATGCCCGATACCCAATGAGATTGAGAAGCATGCATACCCTTTTTCATAGATGAGAGGAAGTGGGAGCAAGAGGCACTTTTTTTAGGGGAGACGAATGAATCTGAAGAACAGACAGTAAGTAGCCTAGGACAGTTTGTCTAGGCTCTAGGTATGGTGCCAACTCTAACATTCTTTCCTGAAAGTTTATCTTCCCTGTTTGAAGAGATTCTAGGGAAGACAAGACCCAAGACAACTGTATTCCTTGTGGAGAGAGATGCCTCACTCAGGCAATAGAGCTTCAGAAGAAAGCGTCTCCCTATGTTTGGATTGGAGATCAGAGAGACCTTGGTTCTGAGACAGTTTGTTGTCGTTCAAAGTCTTCAGCATGTCAAGCGATACAACAATTGTATCACTTGGGGAATCACATTTTGAGCCCCAACAATATTAATAAATATTTATTTTCCAGCAATTTAATTACCAATGACCAAAGAAGTACCTTGCAGATAATACCTCAAAATGTGCAGATACAAAACGCATTATTATCTCTTTAAAACTCTTTGACACCACCCCATTCCCTGGCTTGGTTAGTGGTGCTATGATCCCCCTAAACTCAGGTTAGAAAAGTGATCTCTATCACCTTCTTTTTCTTTTTCACTCCAACCGCCTGAGTCCAGGCCTTCATCTGTCTGAATTTCAGAGCTGAAAAGTACTTCCCTGTATAGAGGATCACAGTGCTTAAGGGACCTGCCTAACGTCACAAAGGCAATCTTCAATTGAATGTCCTCCCAACTCTTAAAATTCAACATGTCTAAATAGAAACTCCTCCTTTTCCTCCTCCCCATCAGAAAGACAAGAGAGCACTATGATGAATCAAGAATTTGTATCTAAGATGGTGTAAGGGTCTGGCGAACGTCAGAGGAAGAGACCACCAAGTGACCAACTCATTCAATAGCAAAAGGGGTTTATTGAGGATCCAATCCAGCGCACTGGGGCTCCGTGCTCACTCAAGAAGGGAGAGCAGCCCAGAGCCCCGAGCAGGGCTTGAAAAGTGTTTAAGTACACTTTTTGGGGAGGGCGGGGGCTTTGCATACATCACAGTCTCCTTTAACAAATCATCATACACCGCGGGAAAATCAAACAATAATTCTTAGACATGATTAGTACATTCATTGGCGGGAACAGGTTGGGCGGGGGTGATTGGTCACTCCTAAGCGGGGTACACATTCAAACTGATTGGTTTTGGGCCCTGAATGCCTATGTGCCAGGCTACACAGGGTCCTAGGTTATTGAACAACCAGAGGGTCAGGAGGAATATTTACTGGGCAGTTCGGGTATTGTCCTAACAGCTACAGGAATTTCGGGTTTTGGGGGTAGCAGAGGAACTTAAAAATACCTGGTCCTTTACTTTTTAACTCAGGCCTTGCAGCTTAGAAACTTTACAATGCCCGGTCTTTTACACTTTAACTTCAATTTCTTTTACTCTTATAATGGGTATGGTGGTACACGCCTGTAATCCCAGTGACCTGGGAAGCTGGAGCAGGAGGATCCCAAGCCCAGCCTCAACAACCTCCAGCAAGTGAGATCCTTTCTCAAAATAAAATTTAAAAGGGGCTGGAGAGGTAACTCAGAGATCAAGTGCCTGGCTTAAAAACCCCAGTCCCACAAAAAATAAAATAAGTTAGGATCTAGATTTGAATGTCACCTCTGCCCTTTACTAAAGAGACCCCACAAAGCCTTACTTTCTTAGTTGTGAAAACATAAAGTAGTTCTAACTTAATAGAACTACTGTAGAAGTAAGAGATACAACAATTGTATTAAGCTCTTGACAAAACATCCATCATACAGTAATTACTCAATGGTATTAGTAAATCTCTACATTATTTTCAGCTCTTTTTCTTGCTCCCCAAATCCAACCCATTGCATAGTTCTAAGAAGTATTATTCTACCCCTGCAGTATCCTTGCATTCAGCTACTTTTCTCAATTCTTCCTACCAGAAGAGAAGACCTTGGCTGATAACATCTGGATGTACAGGTAATCATACCCTGACTGTCACACACAAAAAAAAATTTCCTTGTCCATCAGTTCTTCTCTCTCCTCCTCTAGGAGCCCTGAAAGAACTTGAGTGGGTCGGATGGAATTGTATGGATTCCATTTCATTAGATAGCTCCCCAGATAATGTCTCTGTACACGATTGAGGTAGGGCAAGCCAGGTGCAGTGGAGCAAGCATGTAATCCCAGAGGCTGGGGAGCCTGAGGCAGGAGGATCGCTAGTTCAAAGCCAGCCTCAGTAACTTGGCAAGGCCCTAAGCAACTCAGCAAGACCCTGTCTCAAAATAAAATATAGGGCTGGGATTGTGGCTCAGTGGTTAAGTGCCCCTGAGTTCAATTCCCAGCCATAAAACTTGTTTATTGTTTATAGATTGGTGACTATACATTGGTGGCTTTTTTGGTCCAGAATTTTCATGAAGACCAACATTCTAATCTCCATATCCAAAAAAAGAAAAAAAAGAGAGGGTCCATTTTTTTTCTTTTGCATCACTAACGTCCACAATTTTTAATGTGTTGCCTTGTTTAACACAATCACCTGTTTTCAGCTTAAAATAAATAAAAAGTAACATTTCTAGTGAAAGAACCAGTTCACTAAACCTATTTTGTCATCTGTTGTATTATAGTTTGCTGATTTACGAGGAAACTACCAGTGACTGACATATAAGTTACTCAGAAAATTGTTCCGACTATGAATTCATCATACCTAGAATTCCCGTGACTCAGTTTCCCACAGAGGTGCAGTTCGGGGAAATGCTCACAGATCAGCAACTGTGTGCTTTTGCTGGCAGCACAAACATTGCTGATGTGCACAATTCTGAATCACAAGCAGCTTCCCCTGGGAAACAATGGGAACTGAATCACAGCTTTAAACAGCTGGCAGGGGATTTTAGAGAGAACTTAATCTACCCTTTTGTTTTGGACACAATCCTGCTTTAAACTAGTTTGAATCAATAAAAATCATGTGATTGAATGAGTCTTCACTAGTAACCGTCTTCAAATATTCCCACCATCCAAATTAGGGAGTAACACATTCTGTCTGAAGGAGCAACCTGTGTAATAATATCTACCTGAAATCCTCTGCCCATTTTTTGTCCAATCTGGTAAAAGAGCCAGTTTGGAGGGATGGCCCATATTCTCCCTAAGTGTCTCAGGATTAAGTGTGGATCTGTCTCAGCTTGCCTGTGATTGGTTTGCAGGGACAGATGATCCAGCTCTGTGCAATAAAATATAACGAGAGCAGGAGAAAGGGAGCATCTGGGAAAGATTTCAATACTCCTGAAAGAAGACTTGAGGGGGAAAGCAGTCCTAGTTTTTGCCTGGGCATTGATAATCAGAGCTGTGACATCCATGAAGGGAGCCAGCCAAGGACAAGGCCATCATGGTAATGGTGTCAGAGCAGAGATAAGGAAAGAATGTGGTTTTTAATATTATTATTGAGCTGCTGAATCTACCAACTGAAAGCAACCCTACTCCAGGACTTCTCATTTATTGTGTGAGAGAGTAAAACTTTTTTGGGGGTGGGGGGGGAGGGTGGTATCAGGCACTCAACCACTGAGCCACATGCCCAGCTTTTTTTGTATTTTATTTAGAGACAGGGTCTTACTGAGTTGCTTAGGGCCTCGCTTTTGCTGAGGCTGTCTTTGAACTTGCAATCCTCCTGTCTCAGCCTCCCAAGGCCCTGGGATTACAGGCATGTGCCACTGTGCCCGGCTGTAAAACTTGTTTATTGTTTATAGATTGGTGACTATAAATTGGTGGCAGTTTTGTCCAGAATTTTCATGAAAACTGATATTCCAATCTCCATATCCAGGAAAAACTCTCTACAATGGAACAGTATTTCATTTAGAGAAAGGGAATGGTAAATGACAGGATCTACTTTGAATTCAACAAGACGGCATGTGCCAAGTTACACATTTCATTTTGGTTAGGATTAGTAAGTTACATGTCAGTGAAAGTCATGGGCATCAAATATTGGATTTCAGCAAACCTCTGATAAAAGTACTTATACTATTTTGGTCAACAAAATGGAAAAATATTGAGGAGAAGATGGCTAGTTCTTCAGTTTCGTACTGAAGAAAGACAAGATACCAAGGAAAGACAAGACAGTCAACTGGCCTTGCCTTAAAGACACAGTGGCAGCCTTAAAAAGGGAAGAAATCCTGTCATTTGCAACAGCACGGATGACATTAGAGAATGTTATGCTAAGTTGGGCTGGGGTTGTGGCTCAGTGGTAGTGCACTTGCCTGGCATGTGTGAGGCACTGGGTTTGATTCTCAGCACCGCATATAAATAAATAAAATAAAGGTCTATCAACAACTAAAAAATAAAAAAAATCTTAAAAAAAAGAAAAAAAAGAGAGAATGTTATGCTAAGTGAAATAAGCCAGGCACAGAAAGACAAAGACAAATACTTATACATGGAATCTAAAATAATTGATGTCAAAGAAATGAATGGTGGTTCCAGAGGCCAGAAGGTGGGAGAAACAGAGAGATAATAGTCAAAGGACAGAGATGAAGAATAAGGTTTGATTTTTGTTTTTTTAAACATATGTACTTTTGGGGTGAGGTTGTGGCACAGTGGTAGAGTCCTTGCCTAGCATGAAGAGGCACTGGGTTCGATCCTCAACACTACATAAAAATAAAGATATTATGTCCACCTAAAAATAAAAAATAAATTAAAAAAAATGTTTTGGGTCTGAGGTTATGGCTCAGTGGTAGAGCGCTTGCCTAGCATGTGTGATACACTGGGTTCAATTCTCAGCAGCACATAAAAATGAATTTAAAAAATCACCAACAACTAACAAAAATATTTTTAAAAGATGTATTATTGCCAGGGACAATGATGCACTCCTCTAATCCCAGGGCTTGATAGGCTGAGACAGGAGGATCGCAGGTTCAAATTCAGCCTTAACAATTTAGTGAGGCCCTAAGCCACTTGTTAAGATCCTGTCTCAAAATTTAAAAAAGAGCTAGGGATGTGGTTCAATGGTTAAGTACTCCTGGGTTCAGTCCCTGGTACTGTTACCACTGTTTACCTGTGACAAGTCCTTGTTTCCCCCGAATGCTGAAGTATAACACCAGAGAAGCACGCCGAGGCAAGGGTAGAGTAGAAAGTAGAAGCTTTATTAAAGAATAGCAAAAAAGACTTCCTCAAAAGGCCGAACCTGTGGGAGGGGGAGGTCTTCCCTTTTTTATAGCTAAGGTCTTCTTTTAGTCCTCCCACTTTCCTGTCCTGTATTTCCCTCTATCCTGCAGTGATAGAATGCAGTGGGAAGGCCAAAAGGTGGGAGATAGGTGAGTTGGAGGAGAAATCTGGGCAGGAAAGGCCTGGGGTGGTTTGATTAGCACCTCCCTGTTCGCTGTGAGCTACTTCATTAATAGTTCCTTAGGATGGATTCCAGGCCTTGGAGACATTAACATTTCAATTTCTCCAGGTGTTGTTCTGGTTTCCGGGACTCCATTCTCCATAATGGTCTCCATTTTCTTTATATTACTCGATATTAGATCTGATTTACCTAACTTCACTAACTACCTATCATTAAATCTGGTTTCAGTACCCAAACAAATTTATTGTTAACAACAGTATCATAAACATTAAAAAAAATGAGTGCATGCCTATAATCTCAGCTACTCCGGAGACTGAGGCAGGAGGATCCCAAACTTGAGGACAGCCTGGACAACGTAATGAAACGGTTTCAAAATTAGGAAGGGTTGAGGGTGTAGTTCAGTGGTATAGTCCTTGCCTAGTATGTGTGAGGCCATGGGTTCCATCCCCAGTACTGCATAAGATAAATAAAAATGGCTAGGAGAGTTAGTTTCAAGTATTTTTATTGCAAAAATTATAAGTATTTGAATCAAGTTAATTAGCTTGATTTACTTAATCTACATTGTGTCATATATTATAACATCACTCTGTATTCCATAAATGTATATAATCATAATTTGTCAGTTTACAAAAGATGAATCAATTAAGAAAAATACAGGTACTGTGATAGATATCAAATAGGAAAGAGGATAGGCAAGTAAATAGGATGGAGGAGGCTGGCAAGTGTCTAACTGAAAGTGTGAGGCAGCCATGCATAGTGACACAAACCTATAATTCCAGTTATACTGGAGATTGAGGGAGGCTGAGGCAGGAGGATTGCAAGTTTGACGCCAGCCTGGGCAATTTAGTGAGACACTGTTCCAAAATAAAAAATAAAAATATTTTATAAAAAAGGACTAAGGATGGAGGTCAGTGATAGCTCACTCTTTAATTCCCATCCTGAGCCCTTGGATGAGGGCCAGTACTATACTAACAGGATTCATGACCTAATGCTAAGTTCTAAAGTTTTGGTCTGGAGACCTTCAAATTCCTAATAGTATTGTTAGACACAGGGGGAGGCCAAGCCCATAAATGGAATCACAGTGGTCTCAGCTAGAGAGCATAGGGATTCAAAGGGAAAGAATGAGGAAATACATTATCAAAACATGGTTGATTTATTAATGGGTTCATGTCAGCTTTGTGGAAAATTTCTTAATTGTTAGTTTGAGAGCTTTGTCCATGACCCTGATTTATTCAAATATTTTCATTATGAATTACATGAAAACAAAGATATGAAAACCAAAGTTATTGTGAACTGGAGAGATGTTGGGTTTGATAATCAGAAAGCTGAGTGTAGTTAAACCTATATGGGTTGCCAGCGACCCATGTAACTTTTATGAATTTCACAATGAAATACTTCATATGACCAAAAAAAAAAAAAAAACAAAAACAAAAAACCAGACCCATTGTGCAAACCACAGAGGAATTCCCATGAATGACAAGGCCAAGAGAAAGTAATTGAGGGAGATAAGCAATGAATCCCATGGGCATATTTTGTGGGATGCTAACATGCTTGTAAAGGTTTGTCTTTCCTCTGCTTTCTGACTCTGGACCAGAAGGTCCACAAGAAATAAGAAACAGACCACGGCAGGTATTTTGGCTGTATGTGTGCATACACATGTGAGTGAGAGTCTGATTTTCTTTTTCCCATATGATGAGCTAATTTTCTCCACACCATTTATCAGAACAGTTCACCTTTCCCCCACTAGGGGTGATGTCATCTCATTCAAAATGTTGGATCTGCTTCTGGACTCCCTCTTCTGTCCCCATTGTTTTATTGTCTGTCTCTTTACCACTGCCAAGTTCTTGGTAGCATTTTAAAATTTTCTTTGTTTTGTCAAAAGACAAAGTTTACAGTATATTTAGTTCAAAGATCTTATAACAGGGGTTCTCTGGCTGCTTTGACTATATCCCTTGTGGCTTTGAAACTTACATGGTTTTTTTTTTTTTTTCTTTTCATTTTCCCAGTCTTCTTTTCCCTGACCTTCTCCTCTCTGATCTTCTCCTTTCTGATCTCTTCCTAATCTCCTTTTCTCTGAGTCACCTCTATAAAAGCCCCCTGTTCTTGCAGATGGGTAGAATCACGGGCTTTGGGACAGGAGTCCCCTGTGATTCTCCTTTGCTAACAAAGCAATGAATCTTCTTTTTTCCCTTTTCTCAAAACCATGTCCTTGTTATTGGATTGGCATCAGGGACAAGGGCTGAGCTTCAGCCACAATCTTAACTGGCTTTTATTTGTGGTTCCAACACCTTGTTCCATAAAACCAAAGGAGTGTTCCGGGAGCAGAGGAACTTGGCCTGACGCACCAAAAAGGGCTGAGGAAAACAGAAAACAGAACAAAAAGTGAATTGGTCATTCCAGAGTTATTTTCCTTATAAAGGTTAAAGCAGAGGAGACTTCCTAATCTTGCCAGCTGTTTAAAACCGACTTGTTTGGTGTTCTGACCATCCCTCCCCAGTCCCCCCACCCTCCTGATTTTTCAGGTCAGATAAACAACTTGGTTTTGATCCTATGGTGTGGAACTTGAGCATGAGTAACCACCTTGGTTTGGTCTGCTGAGCCTAGTGCAGGAGCTCAGTACAAACCAATGGCCTCCAATAAACTTTATCTAACACGTCCTGGTATAGGATAGCAGAATTCCCTCCTCTGCCACTTTGTTCTTTTTTTCTAAAAGTTAACCCTTTTTTTCATGTAAATTGAGCAAATATCCCCTTCTCTCATATGTTCCTGGGATTTTAGTAGGAATTTTATATTAAAATCATAGTTTGGAAAGAAATAAAATATTTCCAACAGTAAGGTGTCTCCACATGAACATACCCTAGATCTCCATTTATCCTTTATTTACGATGATGCTACTCAGAGCACCGTCCCTGGACTAGTGTCATCACCTGAGAGATTTCAAAATGTTCTGCCCTGCCCCCAAATTACTAAAAACAGAAACTCTTTCCCTCTCTCCCTCCCTCCCCCTTCCTCTTCTTTCCTGCCCTCCCTCCTTTCTTTTTTCCTTCCTTCCCTCTCTCTCTCCTTCCTTCCTTTCACTCACTCATTCATTTATTCATTCATTTTTTTCTTTCTTTCTTCCCTTCATTCGTACCAGGGATTGAACCCAGGGCCACTTAACCAGTGAGCCACATCCCCAGCCCTTTCTATATTTTATTTTGGGACAGGGTCTCAATAAGTTGCTTAAGGCCTCACTCCGTTGCTGAGGCTGGCTTTGAACTTGAGATCCTCCTGCCTCAGCCTCCCCAGCTGCTGGGATTACAGGCATGCACTACCACACCCAGCTGAAACCACTCATTAGAGAGGACCATCCTCAGCCATCCCTCAAGTGCAGCTGTGTGCATGGGCACACAACATGGTCTAGCTCTACTTTTACTTTTTACATCTAATGATAAAGCTCTTAACTTCAGTCACTCTCTATATCAGTAAGGCAGAGAAGACCCAGACACAACCATTTGATATATTACTCCTACACAATCTTTCTCTACAGCTAAAAAAATTCTATAAGTCTAGTGAGATTTACAATTACACAGGGAGTGGACAGAAGCGCCCACTCCAAAAGCTTCCCCACTGCTGATGTATGATGTACCAGGCCAGGATTGAGTGCTCTCTTGATGCAGAGTAGCTCAGCAGGGTCCCTGGCCCTCAGGCATTCATGGGTTCTTCTCTGTTAACTGATTATGACAGTGTTGCTTCTCAGTTCCCAGCGTGCATGTCTGCTTTGCACATTGGTTCTTAATTTTGCAAGAATCCACTGAGACATCTTTGCAAAAACAATGAGAAAAAGAAGAGAGGCATGCAATTTCCAGAGGCGCACGGACTTCTAAAGTTATGCTCTGAGTAGGGGGTCTAGGGACTGTAAGTTAACCCCCCTGAGATTTCAGAATAGAAAAAAAGGCTGGAAGCACCACAGTGTTGTTGACTTTCAGTTTCTGTGGTCATTAGGAGTTTTCTTGACCAGTCTTTTAGGTAAATATTTGAGCTAAACTGGACAGAGGCTTATTTAGGGTTGTGTGAATGACATGGTAGCACATGAGCTGAGCAGAGTTCCACCTTATCAGACCTCTAGTCCTTCTGGGAAGTTGTTGAGCAGCCCCAAACATCCATAACTTTGCAGATTTATTTTTGTGCAGTTTTCTAGAGAACAGTCATCAAGGAGAACTCCTGGAAGATTGGACAAGGAATGTGGACGACACTCAGAGCCTTCCTAGAACCAGGTATTGATTCAAACACCAGACACCTGGTTATTTGACACATCCTCTATCATGGCCATGTTTATTCACTTGATTACTCTCAGAGTCATCTATTTATCAAATGTTTAATTGATATCATCATTAAGTCTACTGCTTCTAGAAATGGTGAATCTTCATCCTCTCCTTTGCTAGGAAGCATACAATGAAAAAAAAATCCTTCTAGAGTAAATATTAAAGAGATATTATTTCCATTTAACTGTTATAGCCTGAGTCTTCATGAGATGTAGACAAGACCTGTACCAGAGCATAGCATGAAAGGAAAGCAGGAAGAAACATCTGTAATTCATTTTTTCCCCCTAGTACTGGGGATCAAATCCAGGGCCTTGAACATGCTAGATAAGTCTCTACTACTGAGCCATACCCAGCCCTGCAATTCATCTTTTATGTCTGGCATATTGTGGAACAAAATAAAAATGATGTGTCAGAAACAGTGTGGAAAAATTAAATAACAGTGATGTGATTTTATACCTGCATTTAATCTTATACTAGTCATAAATTTTAAATAAAACCAAAAATACAAAGGGATAAACAGCACATCTTTATATTTTTTGGACAAATAATAAGAGTCTAAACTTATGCCTTCAATTAGATTTGTAGGGGTGCGGCAGGTACCAGGGATTGAACTCAGGGGCACTCCACTACTGAGCGACATCCCCAGATCTATTTTGTATTTTATTTAGAGACAGGGTCTCATTGAGTTGCTAGTGCCTCGCTTTTGCTGAGGCTGGCTTTGAACTCGTGATCCTCCTGTCTCAGCCTCTTGAGCTGCTGGGATTGCAGGCATGTGACACCATGTCTGGCATGGTGTTAATTGGGTTATTAATTGCTAATAGTTGCTGAAATGTAACACTGTTTATGTTGAGTTTCTTTAACCTAGTTAAGTACTGGCCAAAATGGATTTTATAGAAGAAAGTGTAGATTAAAAATGATTTATAAACCAAGTGCAGTGGTGCATGCCTGTAATCCCAGTGACTGGGGAGGCTGAAACCAGAGAATCTTTAGCTCAAAGCCAGCCTCAGCAAAAATGAGGCACTAAGCAACTCAGTGAGTCCCTATCTCTAAATAAAAATAGGGCTGTGGATGTGGCTCAGGGGTCAAGTGATCCCTGGTACCAAAAAAAAAAAAAAAAAAAAAGATTTATACTACACATCAGTCTTTTAGATCTGCATTGTCTAATGTGCAGTCACTAACTAGTCTTATATGCCTATTGGCCATTTGAAAGACAATGTTGGGGAAAACTTTTCTCTACCTTCTTAGTTCAGTAGGCACCGCCCTGCAATTTAAGCTAGCAAAATCATTAATAGGAGAAAAGGCACACAATTTTATTAATATTTACTTGAATGAGAGTTCATAGAAAATAAAAAAGTAAAACTCAAAGAGGTAGTTAGTTTGGGGGACTTAGATGCCATTTTAACCAGGAAAAGAGGGCTTGGGTTTCAAGGGGTGATAACTTGAGAAGTGACTAGGAAATACATGAGGAACTGATGGAAGATAAGGATAATTTTAGTAAGGTCTCTTTGTTCAAACTTACCTCATTGTGGACTTCACTGTCCTGTGATAAGACTCATTCTCCCTTTCTGGGCATGGGGAGGGGTGGAGGACCGGGATCTTCACAGAGAGGAAGTTACGCAAGTTTAGGTAGATGAGGGGAGAGCAGACAAATCTTCATTCATCTGTTGATTCTCTATTGCCTTCTGCTCAAAGTGATTCTCATGCCAAACTGTTTTTTTTTTTTTTTTTTTTAGTGCTGAGTATGAAACCCAAGTGCTTTACCATTGAGCTACATCCCCATCCATTTTTATTTTTTATTTTGAGACAGGGTTTCTTGCTAAGTTGCTTAGAGCTTTGCTGAGATTTGCTGAGGCTGCCCTCAAACTTGACATCTCCTGCCTCAGCCTCCCAAATTGCTGGTATTTACAGGCATGTGTCATTGTACCCAGCTCATAGTGGCATCTTTTGAGGTTGCACATCCTGATTCCTTTTAGTAACAAGCCCAAATTAAGATGGACTTTAAGTATAGATATAAACACGAGTTATAAGAATTTGCACGAACAAAAAAGAATATAAAATATCTCAATGATTTTTACATTTTCACATGCTGAAATCATGGTACTTTTAAAGTGCTGAATTAAATAAAATGCATTATTAGATTAATTTCATCTGTTTTTTTCTATTTATTTTAATGTGACTGTTTAAAATGATATATGGTTCATATTTTATTTTATGAGCAGGTGCTGCACTGGACATTAAATAAATGACTCAAGCTGAGGGTATATTTACTTTTTAATAGACTGTTCTCTGTTACCAGGCAGACAGCAGACATTAGCTAAGTTACTAGAAGGATGGCAATTTGAACTCAAAAGTGATTTTCCTATTAAGGAAGATCTCCTGAGGTGCTCAGTCCAGTGAAGAGTACTTTTGTCATTTTAAACTTTCAATAATACATGGGTCAGGTGTTTGGCATGACACTTTTCATGTCTCTTCAAAGAGAGCCCTCAATGATTTAGACTGTAAGACGAGGACAACAAATTCTGAGTTGAAATGATAGGAATAAGATCAAGTTCCACAAAAAGAGGAAACTGATGGCATGGAAAGGTAACTGAAGAGAATTCCCTGACCAGGTGTGGTGGAGCATGCCATTAATCCCAGCAGCCCCGGATGCTGAGGCAGGAGGATTGTGAGTTCAAAGCCAGCCTCAGCAACTTAGCAAGGCCCTAAGCAATTCAAAATAAGACTTTGTCTCTAAATAAAATATAAAAAGGGGCTGGGGCTATGGCTCAGTGGTTGAGTGCTCCTAGGTTCAATCACTGGTAGGAAAAAAAAACAAAAAACCAAAAACCAGAGAGAGAGAAATTCCCTGGTATCCAACATCCATACATAGAATATCACCATTTCTATAAATGTATGTAACAAATATTATCTCCCAGTTCACAAACATGAGAGGTGAGTAATAGCACAAGATTGTAATTTTAAAAAAATTGTTTTTCACTAGCTCCCATCAGCTGATTCCTGGGACTTTTCTGAGTTGGGTTTTGTTGTTGTTGTTGTTGTTGTTGTTTGTTTTTGATACTGGGGATTGAATGAGGGGCACTCTTATCACTTAGCTATATCCCCAGTCCTTCTTATTTTGAGGCAGGGCTTCACTAAATTGCCAAGGTTGGCCTTGAATTTGCAATCCTCCTACCTCAGCCTTCTGAGTTCCTGAGACTTTTTGGCTTGAGTGAAATCAGAGGGATCTTCTGTATCTTTTCTTTACTTTTCTTTCCCTCCCTCCCTCCCTCCCTCCCTCCCTCCCTTCCTTCCTTCCTTCCTTCCTTCCCTGCACTAAGAATGAACCCAGGGCACAAACACTGAGCTACATCCCCAGGCTGTTGGTTTTCTTTTTATTTTGAGACAGGGTCTTACTAACTAAATTGTTGAGGCTGGCAGTGATCCACTGCCTGAGCCTCCCTAGTAACCAGGATTACAGGACCACACCCAAGCTGAGGTGTCTGTCCCCCCCCCCCCGCCGACCCCTCTCTTTCTTGCAGTGTTGGGTATTGAACCCAGGGCTTCACCCATGCTGGGCAATTTCCAGGGTCTTTAAGGACCAGAGACTGCCACCCTTTGACCTGCCAGCTCTGAACCTGGTCCCTTGATCTTGGTGGAGTTGAGGTCAATCCTCATAGTTGCTGCCTTCAGCAAACCATCTCCACCTCCTACTGCCCAGAGCACAGCAGCCCTTAGCAGCACACCAGCTGGTCCCTCCCCACACACACCAGGTCCTTTCTACCTTCTTTCCTTCCTGCTTTCCAGTGGGACAAGAGGGGACACGTCCATTTTGGAATCAAATAGCTGAGGTCAGCAGTAAGTATATTCCCACTCATAGGGCCTTGGCCTTATATTCTGACTGTTGGGAGTCTCCCTGAGAACTCCCCGGGTCTTTCAGATAAGGAGCCCCTAATGCAACATGGCGGCAGGGCAAGTTGCCAGTGGGTGGATAACAAGTTGTTTTGAAAACCTTCTAATTGGCCCTCCCGTCTTCCGTACACGTGGACAGTTCGTGCCCCCATGAATCTTATGCAGGGCGGACGTGCGTGCACCGTAGGTGATGACCTGACCTTTACTATGATTGGCCCAGGAAGCTTCCTGGTTTAAGATAACTGACTCTCACTTTCTATATAAGCTAGAACCAGCTTGCAGTAAAATGCTTCATCTTTGTCACTGCTATCTGTGTGTGTGCATTTTAATCTCCAACGACGAACCTTGGTCTTTCACTGACAATGTGGAATTTTATCTGAAAGTTTAAAAAAGCCCCTCACCCTTCATATTCTAGAATATGGTTCACTGCAAGGAAATACCCATCCCTGTGGGACTAAGATAATACCCCCTTGTTTACCAAATTCCCATTCTTGGTCTCCTAAATGATTATTTGTCCCTACTGACTGATCAGAACAAAATACCTGTTAACCACTTTTATCCTCCCCCCAGATCCCTGAACTTGAGCCCACACTAAGCTAGCATAAAGCGCCTTCTAAGTAGCCCTCCCCAAATAGGCTGACCTCCCATAGAACATTCACTGAGCTACTATCCCAACAGGTTACACTTCATTCCACTTTCCCACACCCAGTTCTTGTTTATTCCTCTCTCTGAAAGCAAAATCTTATTTGATTCACTTAAATTTCTTTCTTTGTTTTTCTTCTTTCTCTCCTTCCCCTTCAGTGCTGAAGATTGAATCCAGGGCCTTGGGTTTACCAGGCAAGTGCTATACCACTGAGATACATCTCCAGCCATTTAAAAATATGCTTTTGTGAGACAGTGTGAGTTGTCAAGGCTGACCTTGAACTTGGAATCCTACTGCATCAGCCCACCAAGTTGCTGGGATAGGTGTGTGTGCATCACTGTACTTGCTTGACTCTCTTGGGATGCTAGCAAGACTCTGTGGTGAACGGTTTCACTTGTTATAATGGCTCCTCTCTCTCCCTTGCAATAATCCTTTTGGAGAAAGTCTCCTCTTACTCCTTCTGGAACTTTTTATAGGCAGTGAGGGAGAATTTCTTTGGAGGACCCCCAGCCCCAAGTCTAGCTTCCTTCAGAAACATGTTTGTATGGCTGCCTCAAACCTAAGATTAATCAGCGTACTGCAATTTTTCAAAAAAGGATTTACTATGTTTGCAAGTGTTGAAAGGCTTCCAGGGATAGATGCTTAGCAGTATGTGTGAGCATCTAAGAATGATATAGGCAAGAAAAGCCAGGGTCTGGGAAACACACACTTGTCACCTACCAGCTATCTTGAGCCTTCTCTTGATTCCATTCCCAGACATTGCCAAACAGTTTCTGGACCAGATTCAGCCCCAAATTTCTTTTATACAGGCCAAACAATATTGAAAATACTTCTTTTAACTAGTTATTACTATTTTTGAAAAATAATGAGGATAGAAGCCATCACATGAATCTTCTGGCTTTTCTTGAAAAACAGGGCCCCTGCCAGGCACTGTGGTGCATGCCTATAATTCCAATGGCTGGGGAGGCTGATGAGACAGGAGCATCCTAAGTTCAAAGCCAGCCTCAGCAAAAAGGGTGTGTGTGGGGGGGGGGGGGGTGGGGGGTGGGGGAGGTGGCTGAGGTGCTAAGCAACTCAGCAAGACCCTGTCTCTAAATAAAATACAAAATAGGGCTGGGGATGTGGCTCAGTGGTTGAGTGCCCCTGAGTTCAATCTCTGGTACAAAAAAAAAAAAAAAGTAAAAAAGAGAAACAGGACCTAGAAATATTGTTTCCATCTCCCCATAGGGCAACAGTCCCCATAACTGGCCTGCTTTGCTCATTTCTATTACCTGCCTGGCCTATGGACTTATGTTAACTCTGACCCTGGCAGAGTTACAGTACTCCCCAAAGAGTGGTTATGAGTGTAGAGGCAGAGAGATGGGATGCCTTCCCTTCCCATGGTGACTGGGTCATGGCTGGAACTCTATAACAAAAGAAAGACATAACAGCTTCATTTAATTTGAGGTTTTTCGAGACACAGGAACCTTCAAAAATGAAGGTCTAAAGATCCAGAGATAACTGTCTGTTTTTGTTCTTCGTAATGTTTTGAATAACCAATAAAAAAATAAAATTAAAAAAAAAAAAAAAAGAAGAAGAAGAAGAATGGATGGCTGGGTAGAAATGTGATTAGACAAAAGGGATCTGACCTCCAGGCAAGAGACTAGTTGGGGGTGGGGAGGTACTCAGCAGGACCCCCGGTGTGGTGCCCCTGGGTCCCTCTGCAAGCCATTCCTTTCTCCTCGCTGTGGGGCAGGGCCTGTTCTGGAAGAGGATCTTATCCCACCATCATGCAAGGTGGGGCAGAGGATTTATTGCCAGCCAGCCCCTACACAGAAAGGGGAGGAGGCTAGAGGATCCTTTCTAGGTCTTTCTGCTGGCTTTGGGAAGGGCTCTAGTTTCTGAGATCTGCCCGGGGAAGAGGAGCTCTTAGCTTCTATGGTCAGCCTTCAGAGAGAAGAGGAGGAGACAGAAGGGCTGGAGGTCAGGAGGAAACTGTTTCTGAGGACGCTGCTGAGGTTTTCCAGTGTCCTTCGTCTCCACGGGCTCAGGAGGCCAGTGCCAAACTGATTTGACTAACTTTTCCATTAAGTTGAGGGAGGTGTCCGACTGTTTTCACAAACCTGTTCCTTGCCCTTTATTGATTTTTGTTTAAAGTTTAGCTATGAAATGTCACAGTAAAGTGACTGGGCCACCTTGAACTGACCAAAGCATGAAGAGATAAGTAAAAAGACCATACATAATGGTAAGAAGTGTCACAGCACTTACAGTAAAACTTTTCTTTGAAAAGTGTGAATCTCATCACTGCAGTGTGATGGCTGGAGTCCTCCGGTCATGAGCCCCAGCCTGGACCTTAGCTCTGGACAGACGCTCAGAGCTGCCCTGACTGTTGCACATTCAAAAGCTTTCATAAGAGCAGTTCTGTTTCTTCTCAGCAGGATTTCTTGGCAGATCCAGATGTTGAAGAGGCTCCTCCCAACTGCCAGCTTCCTTGTCCTGCTGTGACAAACTACGTATTTCAAAACTCTCAACTAATAATCTGCCTTGGCCCACCTCGGTGTGCACTACCTCTTGCTAAATGCTGAAAGCGAGAGTCATTTTTCAGGAATGACGTATTCAGTTAGGGGTCTGTGAGGACACCCTCCATGGGCAATCTTGCAGGCATCTCACACTTGGTCTTGAAGTCCCCAAGGCCTAGCCTCAAGCCTGGGTGGAATGTAGCAGGGACCTGTCAACTTTCCCTTCTTTGGAATTATAGCTGCTCCCAGCAAGGTTCTCTTCACACCTGAAGAGCGATGAATTCTTTTCCTCAGGGAGGTCTTCAAATACCCCTGGCATTTTCATAGATCACTTCCTTCTTTTTCTTCTTCTTCTTCTTCTTTTTTTTTTTTTTTTTTTGCTTTAATGTTCTGTTTTTACTGGGCCCTTTCTCTACTTGCTTTATAAACTCTTCCCAGGCCTGAAAGAAAACTCTTCCCTCATTTCAGTCTTTTGAAGTGAACTAGCACCCTCTGTAGGCCATTTTTATGACTTCAAGAAGCTACATCTCGGTGGTGAAGTTCTAATAAAGGCACCTAAGGCAACAAAAAAAAAAAAAAAAAAGAGAGAGAGAGAGAGAGAAAGAGAGAGAGAGAGAGAGAGAGAGAGAGAGAAAGGAAGGTAGGTCCCATTTGTCAAAATTATTCATGAAAATACTTTAAGTTATCAGAAGGCATAGAAGCCGAGAATTGGCTTCCTTTGTTTCTCTTTGATGCTGCCTCCCTTAATGGGAGCAGTGGATCTTTAACAGGCGAGGAAGATTTAATAAAGGAATATTCTCTCTAGCTCTTGGTGTCTTTTCTTCACCTACTACATTGAGGAGTTCATATTTTTAAGATTTGAATCATATGCACATATTCATGTATGTATTATGTATTAATTTTTATATATTATATATTGTAGTCATACACACACACACACACACACACACACACACACATTCATATTCATTTATTCGGAGACATTTGTTGACTCACTACTAGTTGCCAGCCCCCTTTATAAGTACTTTATAAGCACTTCCTGCTCTCAGGAAGCTCCCATTCTCTTCCTTCCTTCCTTCCTTCCGTACTGGGGATTGAACCCAGGGGTGCTTAACCACTGAGCCAATACCCAGTCCTTTTTGGTTATTATTTTGAGACAAGGTCTTGCTAAATTTCTTAGGTCCTCACTAAATTGCTAAAGCCGGCCTTGAACTTGCAATCCTCCTGCCTCAGCCTCCTGAATCACTGCTACTATAGGCACGCGCCACCATGCCCATCGAGACGCTCACTTTCTTACAAAGAGATAAGAATGCTAACCTCTAGGTTTTAAAAAGAGATGCTTGGGGCTGGGGATGTGGCTCAAGCGGTAGCGCACTCGCCTGGCATGCGTGCGGCCAGGGTTCGATCCTCAGCACCACATACAAACAAAGATGTTGTATCCGCCGAAAACTAAAAAATAAATATTAAAATCCTCTCTCAAAGAAAAAAAAAAAGAATTTAAAAAGAGATGCTTGGCTGGGTATGTATCACAGTGGCAGAGCACTTTTTAGCATGCACAAGATCCTGGGTTTCATCTCCAGCACCACCATCAAAATAAATACATAAATAAATGAAATAAAGATCAGTGATCAGTACACCAAAGATAAGAAACAAGAGGGTGACCTTGAGAGTGATGGGGGCAGTGGAGCAAACTGTCTTCAACAGACTAGTCCTGGTGGAACTCCAGAAGAAGGTGATTTAGAGCAGATTTGAATGAAGAGGAGACAGGTATATAAACTGTAAGTTGAGGTATGACCATGAGCACTCTGACCCCAAGTACCCAAATCTCTATTTTTGATTTGTCTCCCACATGCTGTATATTGAGCTACCCCACATGGATACCATAAAGAAAGGTGCACTCTTGCCACTGCCCAGCCTTAGCCCCATTAGAAGACTATAGAATGTCAATCTTAGGAAATCTGGCCAACCCGGTGTCTGGTGGCGAGGTAGTAGCCTTGCTAAATATATTAATAGTTTGAGTGGGTGGTCTTTTCAGCTCTTCAGAGCTCATATTTCTCAGCCTGTGCAGAGAGCTCCTATTATTCTCAGCGGCAGGTTGAAGCAAGAAAATAGATTCCATTTTATGAACACTGGATGCTGTTTCTCTTCTCCATGTTGGACTTACACTCAGGATACTGAGCAGCTGAGAGAAGAATTCTGGTTAGATTTTTAATAACAGGGAGTGCTGGAGCCATTAGAGGTTGAAGATGTCACTTTCAACCTTGTTCTACATAAACTGCTGTTTTGTGGGCAGCTTGACCCTCCTGGACATTGAATGAGTCTGGATCATGGGGGGCACACTCCTGTTTATCTCTCCAAACCACAGTGTCTCATGATGTTGTTAGTCCTGTGACAATAGACGGAGGCAGTGTCTTAAAAAGCAGCTGCTATAATTTGAATGTTGAATATCCATCAAAGACCTATATGTTAAAGACTTGGTCCCTAGGGGGAACCATGTAGAGGTAGGGGCCAGTGGGAGGTCTTAGGTCATCCAGGGTGTGCCCCAAAGGGAATTTTGGGGTCCTGACCCCTTCATCTCTGTCTTGTTTTCAGGCCATAAGGTAAGCAGTTCACTCTGTCATGCACTCCCCACTACTGCCATCCAGCATGCTCACCAGAGGTCCAAAGCAATGGGTCCACTGGGAAGCTCCAAAACTGTGAGCTAAACAATCCTTTTCTATTTATCAGTTATTTATCTCAGGTTCTTCATTGTAGTGATGAGAAGCTGACCAGCACAGAAACCAGAGAGAAACAGTGTGGTCATTTAGGCAGCAGGGGTACAAAGAAAAATTGGCAAATACAATTGGGCTCTTCAGACTTGTTTCCATGATCAAAGTTGCCAATTGCAGTTATAAGGTAAAATGAGTGAGTGATACTCAAAGATAAATGAATTCTGAAAAGACAGATGATGGCATGATGCTAGACAGAGTGGGTGATCAACAAATGATTAATCTGAAAAAGCATTTAGAGTTGGAAATACTATAGGAATCACCTTGTACTATGAGTCCCAATTTCTTTCCTTTTTTTTTTGGTTCTGAGGATTGAACCCACGGGTGCCTAACCACTAAGCCACATTCCCAACCCTTTTTTTATTTTTTATTTTGAGTCAGAGTCTCACTAAATTGCCCAGGCTGGCCTTGAACTTGCAATCCTCCTGTTTCAGCTTCCCAAAAGTACACCACCATGCCTGGCCATGGGTCCCGATTTCTTAAGAATACTTTGAAATTCTTTCTTCTTCTTCTTCTTCTTCCTCTTCCTCTTCCTCTTCCTCTTTCTCCTCCTCCTCCTCCTCCTCCTCCTCCTCTTCTTCTTCTTCTTTTGCTTTTTATACCACTTTATTCCAACCTGAGCACCTCAATATAAAACTAAACGCTGGCGAACTGTTTCCTGTAATTCTGAATTACAGTAAAATGTGCAAGTTCTGATAGCAGTTCATCACTTAAATAGATTAAATCATCTCTGACACATGGTAGATTTCATATAATGAAAAGACCTAAAATAATTAATGCAGTATACTGAACTGATCAAAATAAAATGGACTTTGAAAAACAAGGTAGCAAAGTTGTTACTAACATTGCAATATTTATGTTACAAATTACAGGTACATTGTTTATTATGGTTCTAGTCATGAGGAACAACTGAAGCCCCTTCCTTTCAAAGGAGAAAGAAATAATTAGATGTTTTAGTAACTGTACATTTTGTATACTTTTACGCAACTCTTAAATATTACAGAAAAATAATAAACATGGAGACAAAAAAGTACCCTTTTTACAGTACAGATAGAAATCAAATTTAAAGTAGTCAAGTTTGAGTGTACATAATTGTTAGTTCACTGACTATATTCATGTCCAAAGGGAACAAAACCCCTTCTCTAACCCCAAACAAGACCTATATAATGGCCAGCAGTGATTAAATAGAAATCACAGACACCTGCTTTGTTTCATTTTTGTTGAAGAGCTCACATTAAGAGAACACTATTTATTAAATTGAATTTATCTGTTTTTATACTCTTAAAACAAGATGGGGTTACATTTGCTTTTTTTACTCCATTTAAAAAATAATGGGTAAAATTATTTCTTGAATGATCAAGTAAGAGGATTGTAGTGGGTTAAAATTGTATATTACCAGGGGCAAAAATACACTTTTGAGGCTCAAAGAGATTCTTCAAAGACTTACCTATGTCTGGAGGGTGTATGCATATTTTTCCATACTTTGCTGCAACACCCTTGTTTTTTTTTTTTTTTTTTTTTTTTTTTTGGTGATGCTGGGGATTGAACCCAGGGACTTGTACATGCTAGACAAGCACTCTACCAACTGAGCCATACCCTCAACCCTACAACATCTTTTTTGAGAAATTATTTTTATCTGAGCTTTTCTTGAGTGTCCAGTGACAATGAGATTCCAAATTACCAACTCTCTGTACAAGTCAGTTTGGTAGTTGGTTGTTGTTGGAGAATAATAAATTTTATGTTATCGAACTAACTATATCATGGCATTCAATCACAGTACCTAAATTCATTAATCTATCTCTACCTATTATCTATTTATCATCTATCTGAAAATCCTTACCTTACTGATTAAGTTTGTTCTCCTGATTTAGGTGTTCTGGTTTTTTTGAGACCTTCCATGAGCATATTTGGTTTATGTTTGTATTTTCCCAGGAGCTGAGCTGAACCTAAAACTCTAGGTGGATAGACTATAAGACCTGGTTAGTATTTAAGTAGACCATCATAAATATGTTTGTTGAATGAATGAAAAACACAGATAGGATTGTGCTTTGCCAGACTGGTATATCTAAACCTGTATTAGTCAAAACTGTGTATCTCTTAAGGACTAGAAAGGGCTTCAATTAGCCTAATAGTAAAGAAAATAAAGAATACCAATTGAGCCATCTGAGAATTCCTTTATAGGTCATCTCTATTTACAACTTACTTACAATGAAGTCTTCACATAAAATACTAGACACCAAGGCAACTTTGAATTTGCTGTTGTTGTTGTTATCTGAAGTTCAAATTTAACCAGCTATCCTCTATTTGTATTAGGTAATCTGGCAACTCTGCCTTCATACTACTCAGTTTCTGATCCTCAAAGATCCACTTGTTCCAATACTCTGGAACAGCTGCTTCTCCTGGATAGAAAGAGCTTGATGTAGAAGCAAATTCAAGTAGAAGCAGCAAGCATTTTACCTAATATAAAAAAGGAAAGCAAAGACCTTGGAGAAAATAAAGGGACAGAAAAATAATTATAATTTAAATGACTTGGAAACTCAGAGATAATTGGTGACTAACTGTAATATTGCTAATCCATAGAATTGTGGTTACACTTGTATCAGAGGTTACTAGACGGTGACATCACTGAAATGATGCAGTAAAGACCCCTCAGATTCCTCTGCTCCATAAAAACAATGAACAGTGCAAAAATTGTTAGAATAGGGCTGGGGATGTGGCTCAAGTGGTAGCGCGCTCGCCTGGCATGCGTGCGGCCCAGGTTCGATTCTCAGCACCACATACCAACAAAGATGTTGTGTCCGCCGAGAACTAAAAAATAAATATTAAAAAATTTTCTCTCTCTCTCTCTCTCTCTCTCTCTCTCTCTCTCTCCCTCTCTCCCTCCTTCCTCTCTCACTCTCTCTTTAAAAAAAAAAAAAATTGTTAGAATAGAGTTTTCCAGAACTCTAAAAAATAGCCAAACATTGGGAAACACTGATTAGAGAAAAATGGTTGAATTCTCGTAAGAGTGAGATTTGCTGCATTTCAAGTTATTCTATTTCCATTCTCCGCTTTGCAATTCTGCAGGAGTCTTGAAAACCAACAGCCCATGGTCACAATGGAAACCAGCAGTCTGGCAGCCACTGAAGGGGCAAAATGGTGTTGAAGCTCCATCTCAGTCCCATTCCCAGAGAACGGTCATTATTTAACCTGTCTTGTGATATTTTTGGAGCCGTCATTTGCAAGATAATCTTTATTTGATTTGAGCTTTGGTTCATGCAATGCAAAAGCCTCTTCTCCAGAGGTGTTTATTAAACATGATCAGAGGCAATTCTTTAATATCATGATTGCCTCAGGAGGGAGACAATCAATGGGGCAAACAATAGGCTAATTAAAAAAAAAAAAGGTTTAAAAAGAAAAACGGAAACAACATGTCCGTAGAGGGCTTTGATATATTCTGATGCATTCCTGGGGACAGGGGACCTATACATGTGAATGGAATTGTGTGTAGCCCAGGGCTTCACTCAAGCTCAGGAAAGAATGAAGGAGGCCCTGAATTCTCACCTGTGACTAATCTGGAGGGCCTACAATGGCAGGGAGTAAAGGCTAAGGCAGAATAGAAAACTGAGTGTTAAATGTATGTCCCCACATGCTCACAGAGCCCTTTGACACAGAGGGGGAGAATTATTGGTTCTAGCATTTAAGGAAATCTTTGTCCAATCATTAGCTAACCACTAAACTAATTAAACAAGGAGAACTTATGTCCAAATGTGGCCACGTATGTCACGTTCATAGTGATATTATTTATAATAGCCCAAACTAGAAAACACCCAAATACCCATGAATCAAGAAAATGTGCTCTATCCATACAATAGAATTTTCTTCAGCGATAAAAAGAATGAAGCATTTATATCCCACTCCTTGGTCTATACCCAAAAGACTTAAAAACAGCATACTACAGGGACACAGCCACATCAGTGTTTATAGCAGCACAATTCACAATTCCCAAACTGTGGAACCAACCTAGATGCCATTCTATAGATGAATGGATAAAGAAACTGTGGCATATATACACAATGGAATATTACACAGCATTAAAAGAGAATAAAATAAAGGATAAATAAATGGATGGAGTTAAAGAATGTCATGCTAAGCAAAGTAAGCCAATCCCCAAAACCCAAAGGTCAAATGTTTTTTCTGATAAGTGGATGCTAATACATAACAGGGGTGTAGGTGGTGGTGCATGGAACTAGTGAAGGAACTTTGGATTGGGCAAAGAAAAGGAAGGGAATGGGGGTAGAAAAGATGATGGAATTAGACGGACATCATTACCCTAGGTACACGTATGATTAAACAAATGGTGTGATCTTACTTCATGGACAACCAGAGAAGTGAAAAATTGTATTCTATTTGTGTACAATGAATTGAAAAGCATATTGCTGTCATGTAAAACTAATTAGAACAAATAAAAAATTTAAAAATTAAAAAAAGAATGAAGCATTTATCTATTCTACAATGTGTGTGAACCTTGAAAACATTATTCTATGTGAAAGAAGCAAGACATAAAAGGTCACATATTATATGATTCCATACATATAAAATTTCTTCGATAGGCCAGTCTCTGGAGACAGAAAGTAGATTAGTGGTTTCTAGTTGGGTGGAGGGGGAAACAGTAAGTTTTGACTAATGGAGGAGGTGAAAATTTGCAGAATTAGTTAGTTATTGTTACAGAGGTCTGTGAATATTCTAAAAGTCACTGAATTGTACTTTTTAACAATAAATTTTATACTATTTAAAATGAATTATTTCTCAGTAAAAAATAATATAAAAGAATAGCAGTGTTTTTTTCTTAGGACATTTCTGTAGTAAAAATTACACTATTATGGACTAGGGTTGTAGCTCAGTGGTAGAAGCTCTTGCCTCGCATGTGTAAGGCCTTAGGTTTGATCTCAGCATTACATAAAAATAAATAAATAAAAATAAAGATACTGTGTTCATTTACAACTAAAACAAAAAAAAAATTTAAATATACTATTATTGCCTGTAAGAAGGATCCCTTATCTTTAAGTCTCTAAGCTTTTCAGATAAAAACTATATATGGAATAAATTATTAATTTTTATGCAATAATAATTTCTATGCAAAATAATTAGTTTTTATGCAATTAATTTTATGCAAAATAATGCATGCTGACTATTGTTTGTGTCTTTTTGTTGTTGTTGTTGTTTTCTGGTAGTATTGGGGATTGAACCCAGGGCCTCATGCAATGCTAGGCAAACATTGTACCAACTAAGCTATACCCCCAGCCCTGTTTGTGCCATTAAAAATTCCCTTGACGGGGGCTGGGGATGTGGCTCAAGCAGTAGCACGCTCGCTGGGCATGCGTGCGGCCGGGGTTCGATCCTCAGCACCACATTCAAACAAAGATGTAGTGTCCGCCAAAAAAACTAAAAAAAAAAATATTAAAATTCTAAAAAAAAATCCCTTGACGCTAGTCATGGTGGCGCACAACTGTAATCCCAGCAGCTTGGGAGGCTGAGGCAGGAGGATTGTGAGTTCAAAGCCAGCTTCAGCAAAAGCAAGGTGCTAAGCAACTCAATGAGACCCTGTCTCTAAATAAAATACAAAATAGGGCTGGGGATGTGGTTCAGTGGTCAAGTTTCCCTGAGTTCAATCCCTGGTACCAACAAAACAAAACAAAACCCAAATCCTCGGTAACAATTTGTACTATAATTTTTAAATTTTTTGAAATTTTCTAGAGTAATAATTTATAAGAATTTACATATACTTTTTTTTGTGCTAGGGATCAAAACTGGGAGCACTTTACTACTGAGCTACACTCCCAAGACCTCTTGTTGTTGTTTCATTTTATTTTATTTTATTTTATTTATTTATTTTTAAAGAAAGAGTGAGAGAAAGGAGAGAGAGGGAGAGAGAATTTTAATACTTATTTTTTAATATTTGGCAGACACAACATCTTTGTCTGTATGTGGTACTGAGGATCGAACCCTGGCTGCACGCATGCCAGGCAAGCGCGCTACCGCTTGAGCCACATCTCCAGCCCGTTGTTGTTTTATTTTGAGACAGAGTCTCCCCAAGTGACCTAGGTTGGCCTTGAACTTGTAATCCTCCTACCTTAGCCTCCTGAGTTGCTGGGATTATAGCCATGAGTCACCACACCCTGCTAAATATATATTTCTAAGCAATTAGTGAAGTTGATTTTTTCCTCACACTTATTATTGGCCATTTGCATTTCCTTATTCATATCCTTTGTTTGCCTTCTACAAATTCTAGTGGTTATCTTTCATTTTAATTTATAGAGCTATTTATAAAATGGGGATGTTATTCCTTTGTTTCTCATAACAAGATATATGATTCTTTAGCAGTGTTTGCTTTCCAGTATATGCCTTTCTGACTTTATTTTTGTATCTAGTGTTAAGATAATTTTAATAATTGAAATTATAATGGCATCTTGAGTGTAAATTAATGCTAGTTAGATGTCAACCAACCACTGAGTTGTCAATTCTCTAGAATATTTGGGAGTAGTTTTTTCAAAGGGTCTTCGTTAATTACATATAATGGTTCGGAAGTTCTATTTGGAAAAAGAAAAAAAAAAGTTGTAATTGGAGATTTATGAAGTGCATTCAACCCAGGTAAAAACCTGGCCACTATAAAACTATTCTTCCTGTCTCATAAAAAAGCAAGTGCTGAAGTATTGGTTTTCCAGGTCCAGGAGGCGACTAGATTTGTACAACTTGATATTACTTGAGTACTTCCACAGAGACCTGTCACTGATCCTTGATGCTGCCTCCCTATGAATGACGGTTAGTTTTTTGACAAGGCAGGCATCTAAATTTTGTGCCAGAAAATTTAGTTCCAACACAGTTACTGTTACTATATCAGGGAGATATCTAAGTAGCATGAACTTTGTTTCTGAAAGATCTATTAATCTAGGACCAAAGTTGGGAGGAATAATGGAGACTCTACTCAGCTCCAATAGACAGGTCTTGTGCTTTAGAATATAGGGGTTATAAGCACAATATGGATATATTTCTGGAGGCAATTTAGCAGTGTAGAGAGTGTGGAACAAATTGTCTGTGATGTGCTCAATCCCAATCACAGTCAGAAACTCTGCTTCATTTGGTCAGAACCCAACATTCAGCTCTTGCTGAAGGTAGGGGAAATGTTCTTCAGCCTGTAGGCATGATCTGGCCATAGAGAAGAGTCCTATGCATTGTTGTGGATAATCTGTTCTCGTTAATACTACAAAGTTTTGGAAGTGCACATGATTTCCTAGCTAAAGTAATCCTTCCTGGTCTTTCTGGCAGCTAAATCCGGCCATAAGATTCACTTTTTGCCATATGGGATGTGAATAGATGTGTTGTGTCCACTTCCAGGTCATGCCCCTTATGGCCTTCCCTTTGGTACTGGACTCTGTTTCTGGTCCCTTGCTATTTATGCTGCTATGACTTGTACCTCTCCTTGTTCAAAACCAACAGTTCCTTCAGCCTCCTGGGCTCTTGTCTCTCTGCTTTGGGATCATCCTTTACACATGTTCAGAGAGCATAGCTCCCTCAATGGCTGTCACACTAAAGGTACTGGTAATACAGCCCAGAAATATGGCAGTTGGGTGAGGTATTAACACCCTATCTGATGCATTTGATCAGTGAGAGATATGAATTCAGAAATTGCTGGTGGGTAAACTGATCTCTTTTCCCTTGACAGCTAATGCCTTGCCTACATTGTTTTTATAAGTACCTTGTTTGAAATGCAGAAACTTAGGTCTGAGCACAGACCATTCAATCAAATCTGTATTCCAACAGGAACCTGGGAGATTGGGCAAGCACCCTAAATTGTGAAAAGGACCGCTCTAAGAAACAGCCGTTCCACAAACAAAACCAACACTAGACACATTCAATTCAGACTACTGAAAGCCAAATATAGAGAAAAATCTTGAAGTCAGTCAGAAAAAAACACACCCATTACACAGAAACAAAGATAAGAGGTGCTGTGGTCATGTTGTCAGGACCTATGCAAATCAACTCAAAAATTAAGGGTATATGAAGACATTTTTCAAGAAGCCAAGACCAAAAGGATAAATTATAAGTAGACCTGTGCTCCTAAAAATGTGACAGGAATCTCTTCATGCAGAAGTGATATTATATCAGCAAATGTGGAGTTACAGAAAGAAATAAAGAGTGCTGGAAATGTCATAAATGAAAGGTCCATATGAAATTCTATTTAAAGTTCTAATTGCTCTAAAAAGTTGGGGATCAGTGAAATAAGCTAATCCCCAAAAAACCAAAGCCTGAATGTTCTCTCTGATATGTGGGTGCTAACACACAATAAGGGGGCAGGGGATAGAAGGTCCTTGGATTAGACAAAGGGGAATGAAGGGAAGAGAGGGGGATGGGAATAGGAAAGAAAGTAGAATGAATCCAACATAAATTTCCTATGTTCATATATGAATACGTGCCAATGTAACTCGACATCATGTACAATCTCAAGAATGGTAAATTATATTCCATGTATGTATTATATGTCAAGATATACTCAAGATATTATCTATTGCCATGTATTTCTGTTTTAAAATAAATTTTTTTTTAAAGAGAGAGAGAGAGAGAATTTTTTTAATATTTATTTTTTTTAGTTCTCGGCGGACACAACATCTTTGTTTGTATGTGGTGCTGAGGATCGAACCCGGGCCGCACACATGCCAGGCAAGCACGCTACCGCTTGAGCCACATCCCCAGCCCTGTATTTCTGTTTTAGTCAGCTTTTTTTTAAAAATTTTTTTTCCTGCTGTGACTAAAGAATCTGACCAGAACAACTATAGAGGAGGAAAAGTTTATTTGAGGGCTCACGGTTTCAGAGTTCTCAGTCTATAGAAGGCTGGCTCCATTTCTTGGGGCTCAATGAGGCTGAACGTCATGGCAGAGTGTGTGACAGAAGAAAGCAGCTCACATTATGGTGATCAAGAAGCAGGGAGAGACTTCTCTCTCCAGATACAAATATATACACCAAAGCCACACCCCAATTCCCACTTCCTCCAGACACACTCCACCACTTCAGTTACCACTCAGTTAATCCCTATCAGGGGATTAATTCACTGCTTGGGTTAAGACTCTCATAACCCAATTATTTCTCCCCTGAACCATCTTGCATTGTCTCACACTTGAGCTTCTGGGGGATACCTCACAGCCAAACCATAACAATATCTAAAAAGAACAAATTTTAAAAAGTTGGGTGATCAGCTAGTATCACCACCATAAGAACAATAGAAGTTTACATGACATACATAAAGGGTAGAACAATAGAAGCACCAAAGATGAGAGGGAGGGGTCAGGATCATAGTACATTATTTAAAGCTAGATTGTCATTAATTTAAGATCACCAACTTGACCTAACTGTCAAGTTGAACATTCCACCCCCAAATAGCAGAAAGCAAAAATATGTCTTTGATCCACATCTGGAATAAAGTAGATATTAAGAACAGAAATGCTACTGGAAGATCCTTAAATGTTTACAAATTAAATTACATACTTCTAAATAATCTTGGGTCAAAAAGGAATTCATAGGGCTGAGGGTGTGGCTCAGCATGTGTGGGGCACTGAGTTCAATCCTCAGCACCACATAAAAATAAATAAAGGTATTGTGCCCATCCACAACTAAAAAAAATTTTTTTTAAAAAGGAATTCACAGGGAAATTAGAAAATATTCAGAATTAAATGAAAATGAAAAAAATTATTGTAACATATAATTATTGTTCCAGGGCAATGAGAAAGGAATCCCACTCATTATCGAGCCCGAGTGTTGGTTTCTGGGTTATTTCCTGAGTACTTCGTTGTGCAGAAGCAGAAGCTGGATTATAAGGTATGGTTTTAAAAAAGAATCCAGAGGTATTTAATTGATATAAGGAACAGAAGCACCATTAAGGAGATCAAGCTGAGCTTCCTGAAGTAGAGTGGGAAAAATGCTTTTGGAGAGCCACTTCAGAGTGCATGACAGCAGCGTGGTAGCACATGCTTTTAATCCCAGCAACTCAGGAGGCTAAGGCAAGAGGATGGAGAGTTCAAGGCCAGTATCAACAATTTAGCTAGCCCCTAAGCAACTTAGTGAGATCCGGTCTTAAGATAAAACAACAAAAAAAAAGGTCTAGAGATGTAGCTCAGTGGTAATGCACCCCTGACTTTAATCCTCAGTACAAAAAAAAAGGAAAAGAAAATCTTATAGAGTACATGATAGAACTCAGTAGCAAGAAAAGTGTCTAAAGTGTATTTCTTTGTTTCTGGTGCTGGGGATCTCTGCATGCTAGGCAAGTAATCTACCACTGAGCTACACTCCAACCCACAAACCCGTATTTTAAAGGGTTTGGAACTATATTAAAAAGTTTAATACTTCGCCAAGAGTCTAAGCAAAGAGTTAAATTCCCTTTTGACCATATAAGGCAGTTGTTCCTTTGAATATGACCAAGACTGCCTCACACAGCCAGAATCAGCTCTATCTGTCTTCCTTCCTTTCCTCCCTTCTCTTCATGGAGAAGTACTTCCTTTTTAAACATTCTCCTTAGCCTAGGCGTTGCTCTTTTAATTTATGTTTTTCCTGAATACTTCTCTGGATATTTATTTTAGTCTGCTTTATATGATAAGAAAAGTCTTTTATAAGAGTTCCCATGTACTCCTCCACCCAGAAAAGATCAAATCCCATAGACAACTTCTAGAAAAAAAAAGTGTCTTAATGTCTTGCACATATTTGGAGAATATGTAACTTTTCCCCCCTCCAATCAGGCATCTGGATGTCTTGTGCATTTTGGAATTCCAAACATTTTCTCCTTCACCACAGCTGAATCGAAAGCATATGACCCAATGAAGTCAGGCATTGGACTCTACAACATGAAGACACACAGAAAGAAGATTGGGGCTGAGTCATCCTATTGGCAGCCTCCAAAATAGACGCATCCAGGAATTCCTGGTACTGAGATCCCTGAAGGTCCCTTGGTGTGGTTCTTTCTAAGTCTGGTTTGTTCAGGTTGTTGGGGTTTGCTTTTTTTTAATTTGTTTGTTTTGTTCTTATTGTTTTGTTTTAAATTCTGCATGGTCTTGAATGATCCGAGTCAGCTCTTTATTGCTCCAGTTTGATAGAATCTGTTCCTGTCGTTTGCAAGCAAAGGGCCATAACTGAGACAAATGACAATGTAAGAATGGTGCCAAGTGCTGTGCCAGACTTTCTGGGTAGAGCCTGCTTCTGCTGATGCAGGCTACAAGATGACTCAACACTTTCACACTTTCTTTACTTTTTCTGCTGTGAAACCTCTGTTCTTAAAGTGGATGATATGCTCAGACATCATCCCCCCACCACCACCACACACACACACCTTGGTACAAAAGTCATTACTTATGTACAAGGTCCACATTTGTTCTTTTCTTACTAATCAGTGTGCATAAAAGTATGGATACTTAACACCCATAAAAAACTAGTTGGGTCACAAAGATAAATAGCAGGTATAAAGTAGCCATTCTAATGATCCAGAATATACTTATGTTAATTTTTTGACATTATCATTGAAGTGAAAACACATCACTTAAAAAACAAACAAACAAAAATCTTTGAGGTGAGGTATTTGCAAATCCTTGAAAACATATTCCATAAATCCCCATTTAAGGAATATTGGCCTGAGACCTTTAGATCTATTGTCTGTGGTAGACCTTTATGTTGTATTTCACAGATTTGAATCTTTCTCCTTAATAATACCTCAGCAATTATTACGCCCAACCTTAACAACTGTGTCATAAGCTTAAAAAGTTAACATGTAAAGACATGAGCAGAAAAATCACAAAAAAGTCCATAGACATAAGAAAGTGGGTTGAATCTTGGTAATAATCAAAGATATTTAATATTTTAGTTAGATGGTCTAGGTAATGCTGCTGTAACACTTAACCCCAAATTTTAGTGGCTTAAAACAATAGTTTTATTTTTTGTTCATATCCATCATGGCTTAATTGAAACGATTAACATGGAATTAAATTTCCACCTTAATTAATGATGAGACATTGGCTACTTTCTGAAACACTGCTAGTAATTGTTTGCAGGTATACAAGAGGGCTCTGAAGTATTTTGTACCAGCTCTGGAATACTCAGCCCAGAAGGAGGGCATGTCCTTCCTCTGCACAACTCACTGATCAGAACATGTCACATGGACCCCACCTAACACTAAGGGCCATGATATTCAATCTTTCTTTGTGTTTGAAGAGAATTTTAAAAGGAAAGTCAGTTATCTGATGGAGAGCATTGTTGATTACAATAGGTAATTAACACAAGAATAAATTATTTTTTTTTCATGGATTAGCTTGGCAACTTTATAGAGATATCTAAATCCTTGTCTCAGCAAAGGTATGGAAATAGGCAGTCTCAGACGTTGAGAAAGAAATTCCATGTTCCATGTTAATCATTTCAATGGAACAACATGGAACAAAGCCTCCAGTTAAGTCATGATGGATATGAGCAAAAAATAAAACTGTTGTTTTACGCCACTGGGGAGGTGGGTCAGTGGTTGAGTGCCCCTGAGTTCAATCCCTGGTACCAAAAAAACAAGGGGGTGGGATTGTGGGATTCTTTGCTCTGTTTTCTTTCTTGAGGGGTGGATGGCTCTGCTCCACCACACACTCCTTGCTGGGATATGCTGCCTTCCCACAGGCCCCAAAGCAACAGGGCCAACTAACCAATTCGTGTCTTCATACATGTACCTTGGATAATAATGATCATCACATTCCACCATCATTAATAACCCCATGCCCCCTCCCTTCCCCTCCAACCCCTCTGCCCTATCTAGAGTTCATCTATTCCTCCCATGCTCCCTCTCCCTACCCCACTATGAATCAGCCTCCTTATATCAAAGAAAACATTTGGCATTTGTTTTTGTGGGATTAGCTAACTTCACTTAGCATTACCTTCTCTAACTCTGTCCATTTACCTGAAAATGCCATGATTTTATTCTCTTTTATTTGACTCCCGTGATGTAAGAATTAAAATAAAGAATCAATAAATGGGATGGACTCAAACTAAAAAGTTTCTTCTCAGCAAAAGAATTGATCTGTGAAATGAATGAAGAGTCCACATCTTGGGAGCAAATCTTTACCCCTCACACATCAGATAGAGCACCAATCTCCAGGATATATAAATAACTCAAAAAGCTAAACACCAAAAAAAAAAAAAAAAAATCAATAAATGGGCCAAGGACCTGAAGAGACACTTCCCAGAAGATGATGTACAATCAATCAACGAATACATGAAAAAATGTCCATCATCACTAGAAATTAGAGAAGAGCCCATTTTTCTACAATTAAGGACTCCAACTAGGGTGGTTTCTCCATGGGTGACCGCTGTATTATTTTGAAGCTCAACTGCTCATTATCCATGCAGTCTATCTTGGGAGCAGGGTGGGGGGTGTTGTCTCTTCTCAGAGTTGCTTCCATTTCCCTGGAAGCTCATTTATGTCCAGAATAAGGGAAGAGACAGTACTGACTCTGCTCCCTAGAATGCTCCTTATGGTTGAGCTTTCCTTCCCTAAAAAGTCATCCCCTGGAGCTGGGGATGCAGCTCAGGGGTCGAGTGCTTGCCCAGTATGCACGAAATCCTAGGTTCAGTCTCCAGCATTTCCAAGCAACAAGCAAACATCCCGAGCTCTCTAAAAATTAGCAGATCATCCTGGCCTCATCTTTTCACTTGACTTCCTTCCTTCCTTCCCTCCCTCATTCCCTTCCATTCTTCTTTCCTTACTTTTTTCCTTCAGGGAAACTTTGAGCTATTTTAAGTTTCAGACACTGTATCCAGAGCTAGGGATACTACAACGAGCAAGACAGTCTCACCACCTTTATGGAGTACCTTATTCACTGGGGAAAAGGAAGAAAACAGGTAATTACAGTTTATCCCTGGGTAGGCACCTTTGAGGAGGCCCAAATTCCTGCCTACTGGTATCCATGTCCTAGTGTTGGCTGGACTATAGAATATGGTACAGTGGTTAAGATGTCACTTCGAGATTATGTAATAAAAGAAAGGGCAGTCATGATTTTCTCTCTCCTTCTCTCTCTATCCTCTATCTCTTACTCATTGCTCTTAAGAGGAGAGATGGCAAAATCTTAGCAGAACTAAACTGAAATTTTCTCTCCACGCAATCAGAAGAATTCAAGAAAATTTCAAAGGGAGCCACATAATTTTTTAGCTGCTGCTCTGTCCATATACTATTAAACTCATCGCTTGTTTGTGAGGCACTTGGAAAAACTGACCTACACTAATCAGCTGAGACCCTCGGCCAACTGTGGTCTCCTTGTTAGCCAGGAGCAGCTGGTTTTTCAAGCTAAACCTCAGGCAATGGTTCTGCATCTGCGTGCATGGCAAAAGGGTGTCCCATGAATTTTTATGGTGTGCTGCCAGAGTTTGATCAGTACATAAAACTAATGCCTCCCCACCTCCAGCTAGGCACAGGGCCATGTGTATCTCACTCTCTATCCTTATGAAATATCACCTTTGTGTGAGAACACTGAATTGGAACACTTGTCAGGGCAATCTACACTCAAAGTTTACATAAAAATGAGGGTGGCCAAGTTAATAGTAAAACAACTATAGAAAGCCTTTAAAAAAATTCTTTAAAGCTTGCTTTTAAGAAACCATTGTTCACTTTTTAATGCTTTTGCATGCACTATCCAAACCTCAAGAATTCAGAACTGTGGCTAATCCTCTAATTTTAGGGTTGAGACTTGAATCCCCAAAGTATGAAAAAGGTCATATTGCAGAGGGTAGTGGTCAGAATCCTTTCACTATCCACCAAGTCAAATCTCAGAATTCTGTGCTTTTATGGGAACAAATATTTCTTCTTCATTTGTTCTGCCAAGGTAATAAAACACAACTGGTGATTTGCTGTGATGATGTTCTCTCTGAAAGCTTCCTGATGCGTGCAACTTGATCTTTTTTTTTTCTAAGATATATTATAAAACCACTTAGAGCTTGTAAATGATTTGTTCTAAGTGACATTGGAACATTTCCTAAAGGAACAGTGGTTCCTTTTCTCAGAATTTCAGAATCTGCGTAACATACTTAAGACAAATGGGATCTAAGAATATAGTCAGGCTCTTGAAAAGCAGGGGTTGGGAAAAGAAGTCAAGGGCAGCAGTTGGGGGTACAGTTTTGTGCATAAAAACAGGAAGAAGGTCCAGGATTAGAGGATTGTTGTGCTTTTCTCTTCTAGTGTAGAACTGGGCCATGTTTGGGTACCTGGAGTGAGCTTGGCAGAAAATCACTTGCTTCCTCATGCTGTGGTGTTCTATAGAACTTTCTATCCACATTGCTGTCTTACTGAATGACCCATTTTGTAAATGAAATGCCACAGAATTTCCACATATCCAAATCAGAAGAAATATGCTGACCTAAGATATGAAAATCGATTGAAGTATCAGACTTGATCTTTTTCTTATCTAAATGTTAAAAGAGATACTTGCTTAACATCACCAAAGTGATTTAAAATGAGTATCTAGCTTGGATTGAAACATTTTTATGCCCCAGACCAAAAAAACAAACAAACTATATTTCGTAAGGGCCAATTGAATAGAAGAGATTTTAGTCCCACTTTATCTTGTAATAAAGATGTGTAGCACTGTCACCTTCTCATGTTTGCTTTCAAAGAAGCAAAAGAAGTCTCATTTGCTTGAAAGTTGAACTTGATAAAAAATGTTATTTAATTGGGACATTTATAGCTGAGGAAAAAGGACAGCATATTCTAGCAGGGCAGCCTCAGAACATGCAGATCTCAGTGTCTAGTTTTTGGAAGTGGAGGCTGAAGTCAGACTCAGAAACATGATATGGCTCTGGCTCTGTCCCACAAGGCGCTGGCCAGTGGATCCAAGTTGGTGTTCCAAAGGGGAGGAGGAGACTTGATGTAATTGTACCCATTTGTTGATGATATCTAAGAGGGTCTAGTTTACAGGTGGATCTGGGCAGCAAAGGCCTTGATGTACAGGTCATGCTTCAAGTTAGCAAAGAACAAATATCATGCTTGAGAATGGTTCATCTTTTTCGAGTGGAACCTTACCTCTTGAGAGCTGTCCGTGAAATGTGTGTGGACTGTGTTGCACATGGTTGCCTAGTGAATAGGATAATCTGGTGTCTGGGAACTCTCAGTGGACATTTCCTCTGGTTGATAGCCCAAAGACATTGTGAGCCCTATTCTGCTCTGCCTAGTCCCACACAGCACTGGAAATGGGGTGACCTACTACAACCACCCAGCCACACAGCCCCTCTGAGACAGGTGTGACCTGCCAAGAGGCCAATCAATGTGTTGACTACAAGAATCATGAAGCAAGACTCCACTCTTGAAACCTTACCCCTGCCTTTGATGTACCCCCTTAAATAAACCACAGGAGCCATTTTCTAATTGTCTAGCTCCAGCTCCTTTGTGGACTGGACCTATCCAATTCTTTAAACCTAATTCTGACTTTGTCTTTTGTTCTTTACTAATTATTCTAGACTTTAATTTCTCAGGTGGTTTACACTCTCCTTGGCAGGAAGAAGAACCCCATAAGGAGGCATTGACTACCTCCCCATATCTACCCAGCAACTTGGGTGTCCATGAAAAGCCTCTCACCCATCTTAAAGACTTCACAAGGCTCTAGTGGAGTAATGTTAGGGTTCAATCCTGCAGATTAAATCTGCATTAAAAGAGTTTTAGGAGAGTGTTATAATGAACACATTGCAGGCATCAAAGATACTATTAGGTCTACCAAAAAACCCACCATCCATTTGCACAGGTGATACCAACCTAGAAGGTAGGAACTCATACTAGTGTTAGCAAACCAAGCAACATGGTAATGGTGAGGAGAATCAGCTACTTATGGGAGGTGTGTCTCTACCTGTCCTGTACTAGACTTCAAGGAAAGGAAGTATAAAAAATGTATAGAATCCCAAATTGCCAATAAGTAAAAGATGTTCAACCTCACTGCCAATCAGAGAAATAAATGTAGTTAAAATCACAATTGGCACAATGGTATTATTAAAATATTTCACTTCCATTAGATAAGCAGAAGAAAGTTTACTGTAATATGCAAAAAAAATTAAATTAAAATTATCCAAATAGTCATCAACAGAATGGTTATTTTATTTAAAAGAAAATATTTTTGGCAACTTAAATTTTGCATTACCATATATGAATATCTGACCAGTGTAACTCCATATTGTGTACAACCACAAGAATGGGAAATTGTACTCCATGTATATACAATATGTCAAAATACATTTTACTGTCATGGTTAACTAGAAAGAACAAATTAAAATTTTAAAAAGATAAAAAAAATTTTTACATTACATTTTTGCAGTGCAATTCCATTTAAAATGCTATATTGATGGACATAAAGCTCAAGGATAAAAAGCTTGCCTCACATGTGCAAGGAGAGTGTTATAATGAACACATTACAGGCATCATTCTGAGTTTATTCCCCAGCACCAAAAACAACAATAACCACAACAAAAACACACACAAACAAAAGGCATGCAACAAAACAAGCAAGCAAAAATAAAACCAAAAATGCTATAAAGCAATGAGCATGAATAAATATAAGCTACTAGAGAAAATTGAAGGCACATTCATGAAAAAATGTATTTTAGAGTAGCACAGCTTAAATTATACTCTATAATTTAAATATATAGGTTAATGCAGAAAAATAAAACTTTTTTTCTTTTGCACTTCTATCAGAATGCTTCCTGGTGTACATTGTACATTTTAATGTAGGTTCCTAGTGGCCCAATATGACAGTGAGTTCTTTGAAGTCATGAACCAAGCACAGTGCCTTAATAGAGTAGTTGCTCAATAGTGCTAGTCAAATAAATTAATTAGCAAATGATTGAAGAGTTAAGGACACAATAGTCATCAGTTTAGCTGAAATTACTTGTACCAAGATCCAGGCCCACACTGCTGATACTCATGTTCCTGTCCAACTTGACCTTTCCCTGGCACCCCTGGCCTTCCATCTCATGGACTTGTTAGATTTGTCAAGCCCAGCTGGGAGACAGATGATCTGTCCCCATAACTCACTCTCCATCCATATCTTTCACCTTAGTTTGGGAGTTTGGACTATCCCAAGGCAATCAGATGTCTTTGAGGTGTCCTTGAGAAAGACCATGCTTTTCCTATATGTGTTTGTGTCTGTGCATGTGCCCACTCACACATGTGCCAGCAAAGACCAGCATGAGCTCAATGTTAACCTTTCTCCCGACCACACCACCTCCTAATTTTAAGGACAATCAGAAAACACACAGAGAAAAAGAAATAAAACAAATGAACATAAATAGTGTGGCAGCTCTCAGAGCATGTTGATGGGCATACTCAGAGGCATTTTAAGGATAAGAGGCATTTCAAAGGACATATCTAGAATAAATACCAAAGAGTAGTATAAGCTGGGACACTGAGACCCTTAAAAATTCTAAAAAAGATACAGAGCATGATGGTACATGTCTGTTATCCTAGATACTCATGAGGCTGAGGCAGGAGGATTTCAGATTTGAAGCCAGTTTAACAACCTAGCAAGGCTATAAGCAACCTAGTGAGACCCTGTCTCAAAATAAAAAATAAAAAGGACTGGTGATGTGGCTCAGTGATTAAGCATCCCTGGGTTCATACCATATTTTAAAAAATCCAAAAAGAACAATAAGTAAAACAATATTTAAGGTGTATTTGAATCAGGAGAATCAGGAAAAGGGATTACCCCAATGCCAAATGAACATGAGGCTGTGTTAACAGACAGCTGAGAGAGCATGAAAAATTCCACTTTTACTTTGCTTCAAGCTTCAGAAGCAACTTCTCAAAGTGGGCTCCACAAAATGCTAGTTCTTGAATAGGCTTTGCAAGAGAAAGGGTTGTCATGATCAGAAACATTTGGAAATGTTGAGGAAATACTCGGATCTCTTTACTGCAGGGTTCTTTAGATGCTTTGAGATGAACAGTGTTTTCCAAAACCCTAATAAAGAGGCAAAGTTTTTTTTTTTTCCTGTGGTGCTGGGAATTGAATCCAGGGCTTTGTGCATGTGAGGCAAGCACTCTACCAACTGAACTATAGCCCCAGCCCAAGAAGCAAAGTCTTTACTGCCATTCACCCTACATAAGAACTACTGATGCTTTTTTTAAATCAGAAAGCATTGCATGGAGCTAATGTTCTTTGGAAAATACTGTTGAAAGAAAGAAGAGTAGGGGCTGGGGATGTGGCTCAAGCGGTAGTGCGCTCGCCTGGCATGTGTGCAGCCCGGGTTCGATTCTCAGCGCCACACACAAAGATGTTGTGTCTGCCGAAAACTAAAAAATAAATATTAAAAAAAAGAAAAGAAAGAAAGAAGAGTGATCTTTCATTGTAAATTACATAAAACAAAAATAAAGAACAAAGGGCAAAGATAAAACTGCATTAGGAAACTGCAGACTTGTTTTTTCATAAGTAATTTGAGAGAAAACTGTTTTCAAATCTTTTCTATTCAAAAGTGTATTCCAACTACTAAATAAACTTTGGAATTTTTTTTTTTTTTTTTTTTTTTTTTTTTTTTTGTGGTGCTGGGGATTGAACCCAGGGCCTTGTGCATGTGAGGCAAGTACTCTACCAACTAAGTTATAGCCCCAACCCCTCAACTTGATAAAAAAAGTTCAAGTTTTCATTAGATTGGAAATGTACAAGTAGTATATATTTAGAGACGTTTTTGAAACTAGAGACCCAAATGTGATTACCATTCAGAGCTAAAATAGATTCTCAAGATCAATTATGATGATTTTTGTTTTGTAAGTAACAGAAACTGCTGGGCATTTAAGGGAAAAAGTGAATTTACTGGTGGAACTTTTTTTTTTTTTTTTTTTTTTTTTTGGTGCTGGGGATTGAACCCAAGGCCTTGTACAGGCAAGGCAAGCACTCTACCAACTGAGCTATGTCCCCAACGAAATGGTGGAACTTTCATTGGGATGAAAGATGAAAAGTTCAGGACTCAAGCTTGAGACAGGACAGGTGCCCGGGAAGTCATGGGCACTAAGGCCTGGAATACATGCAATCTTTTAAAATTTCCAAGTCTGAATTGAATTCCTTCAAACATTTTCCCTGCTAGTAATTACTCAACAAAGATCCTAATTCCTGGGAGAAAGTCCAGTTGGATGGCTTGGTTTTTCATGTCTGTCTCCTGGTAAAGGATGAATGAGACACCAAGGATACTCATAGTGGGGAGGTGTAGGTATTAGCATTCTCCGAGAAGCAGACCAAGGGGATATGGAGATACCTAAAAGGAGATTATGGGAATTGGCTTATATCAGGATATCCTACAATATGCTGTCCACAAGCTGGAAAACCAGGAAAGCTAGTGATGTAATTTAGTCTGAGGACAAAGGTCAAAGGTTTGAAAATGGAGAGAGGAACTGGATCCTAGTGTAAATCCTAGAATCCAGAGACCTGGGAACCCAGAGCTCCAGTGTCCCAGAACAGGAGAAGATGGCTGCTCTTCCAGCTCAAGATAAGAGTGAATTCACCTTTTCTCTGCCTTTTTTTGTTCTATTTGGGTCCCCATTCATTGAATGATGCCCACCCACATCCTCTTGATCAATATATGGGTTCAAAAGCTAAACCCTTCCAGAAATGCCCTCACAATAATACCCAGAAAAATAATTTTATCAGCTATCTGGTTATCCTAAGCTTAGCCCAGACAAGTTGACTTGCAAGATTAAACATCATAACATATTCCCCCAAATAAAATGAAGGACTGGCAGAAAGGGACAATGATTGGTAAATGACTAAAAATTAACCAATTCCTACGATCTGTTTCTTAAGAAAAAGTTATATCAAATTAATTTCCTGAGGTTGGCAGAATTCAGAAATGGCATAGATGCACTGTATCATTGATTCATTGTTTATACTTAATCTATTTGTCTGTAAATATTCAAGGCACAGAACCCGAATCACATCAGTCACGTACTTAAAACCTTCAGTGGTTTACGGATAGAATAGAATAGAATATCTCTAATGTGGCCTCTCGGCCCCACAGCCTTTGGGCTCCTGACCCGACTCCTTCACTCTCACCTCTTGCCCCACGTATTCTAGTCCCAGTTAGCCCTAGGCTTCCCCCAAACTGTCCTATCTAGCAGGCACACACCTCTTCTCACTTAAATTAGAATAACCTGTATAACTCCTAGTCATGGCCTTAATGAAACATTGGTTCCTCAGAGAAGTTCTGTAAAACTCTCAGCCTGATTCTCTAAGCCCTGCTGTTCTGGCCCCAGGAACCTAGTTTCTTTCTTTATAACACATTTCAATCTCCTATTTTTTTCCTATTGATTTATGTAATGACTCTTTCTCAAAAGGTGAAACCAAATCAGTCACAGTGGTGCATGCTTGTAATCCCAGTGTCTAGGGAGGCTGAGACAGTAGGATTGCCAGTTCAAAGCCAGCCTCTGCAAAGTTGAGGAACTAAGCAATTCTTGAGACCCTGTCTCTAAATAAAATTCAAAATAGCGCTGGGGACGTGGCTCAGTGGTCGAATGCCCCTGCGTTCAATCCCAGTATCAAGAAGAAAAAAAAAGAAAAGAGGAAATCATTCTAAAATTCAGGGATCACATCAATTTTGTTCAGTTCTAATTGTAATGTCTAACATAGCTTCATCAGTGTGGACACAATGATTCCTAAATGAATCTGAACTCTCTATATATGCAATCTGTATTCTGGGGACAAGAAATTAAAATCATGGTGTTTGAAGAGCAGTGCTAGATAATATAGAAAATACCAAGGGAACACCCTGAAGGGAAGGGTGACTTTGGCCATGAAGCTATTTCATAACGTTTTTCTTTCTTTTCTTGTGGATTTCTCCACAAGAGAAGGATCATAACATGTGGGAAATGAACAGTAGGTTGGACCGCAGTTTTATGCAATGGAGGGGGGAGAGTGAGAAGTTTGAAGAATGCAGTCTTTAGTTGAATCTCACAGAACCGTGGCTATGCCCCTCTCAGCATTTGCATCTAAGACTCTTCTGCAGTCACAAAATAATATTGAAATCTTCCCATAAGATTGAAAAGAATGATTAATATGTTATCTTATCTTGCAATTCTGTCTTATCAGGTTTCCTTTCAACTTTCAGTCTACATTAATGTAATGTTTGCTCTCTATTAATTAATAGGTCTTTGTGTTTAAATTCATTCATAATTAAATTCAAAGACTTGGAAAATGGGGTTTTTAGGAGAATGAACAGATAAGTTGATATTTGGAATGTTACAAAGTTAATTCTGATGTCAGAGTTATAAACAAAAACCAAATGCTCAACATACCTTTTCAAAGGCATATTGTATTGTCATCCCTTTAATTATTACCATAATATGCTTTTATTAAACTATTGCTTTCAATTGTACAATTAGGCTCAAAAATCAACATTTTAGGGCTGGAGGTGTGGCTCAGTGGTAGGGCGCTCGCCTATCCATAAATACTGATTAACTATCATGCAGCTCTAAGTTTATTATTTGCTTCTATTTTGGCTGAGAGCAAAATAAAAGTGTTTTCTGGTGACTTCAATGAGTCAGTAGGCCTTCTTTTCATTTCCTAATTCTAGTTCTACTTAAGACTTAAATAAGCAATTTTCTACCTAGCAATTGTAATTAAACCCATTAATTTAAAAATGCACATAGACCTTAACACATCAATTACAATGGTTATAGGCTGTATCCAATGAAACATAGGAATTGAACATTGCATGATTCTAAGTCCAAATGCTGAAATGTTAAGGAAGACGGGGTATCTTAATTCATCCATTTACTTTTAAATAATGTAATTGACATGTCATTGTGGACTGCTTCCTTATCTTCTGCTGTTTTTAGAATTGTTTTCCATTTTTTAGCTTCTGTTGGTAGTGGTATTTGCTAGACCACCCAAGTCTCCTTTGAATAAGAACAGAAGACAAGAATTTGTTTACTCTTGTTCATGAGGTTTGTAACATCCCATTGATGTTATAAAAAAGAAGAAAGAAAGAAATCCTGGAGAATATTATGTAAATTTCAGTTTTGCTAAGTCATTCACTTAAAAGTAAACTAAGAAATACTGTATGTTTAACAAAACTATAAAGTGAAGTTGAGGCTAAATCTTAATAAACATATAATGAATGTGTAAGGGTCCAGCGAAGCGTCGGAGGAAGAGACCACCAAGAGACTGACTTTATGCAATATGCAAGAGGAGTTTATTAGGATCCGGTTCAGCGCGCTGAGTCCCCAGGCCGGCTCCCACAAAAAGGAAGAGCAGCCCAGGGCCCAGAGCAGAGGTTAAGCTGAGCTTAAGTACACCTTTTGGAGAGGGGGGGGGGCTTTGCATACATCAGAACAAATCATCAGGAGGCGCGGGAAAATTGAACAACAATTCTGAGTCATGATTAGCACATTCACTGGCGGGAACAGATTGGACGGGGGTGATTGGTTACTTTTAAGCGGGGTGAACATTTAAACTGATTGGTTCTGGGCCTGAGGTGCCTACGTGCCGGGCTACTCAAAGTCCCAAGTTATCAGACCACCAGAGGAGTCAGTGAGAATGTTTACTGGGCAGTTCCGGTATTGTCCTAACAGCTACAGAGATCACAGTTATCAGACCACCAGAGGAGTCAGTGAGAATGTTTACTGGGCAGTTCCGGTATTGTCCTAACAGCTACAGAGATCACAGGCTCCAGGAGTAGCAGAGGAATTTAACAGTAATAAACATAACAATGGTCTTTTACTTTACAACCCAAGCCTTGCAGTTTAGAAACTTCACAATGTCCGATCTTTTACACTTTTACTCAGGCTCTGGGCTTAGAATCAGCTTAAAAATTTCACCTTTACAAATGTATATTAGGATTTACCTGTTGCCTGAGAAGTTAGGATAAATCTTTAGTGGGCCAACAATGGGAACCCTCCTTTTTTTTTTTTTTTTTTTTTTTTGGTACCAGGGATTGAACTCAGGGGCATTTGACCACTGAGCCACTCCCCAGCCCTATTTTGTATTTTATTTAGAGACAGGGTCTCACTGAGTTGCTTAGTGCCTTGCTTTTGCTGAGGCTGGATTTGAACTCTGGATTCTCCTGTCTCAGCCTCCTGAGCCTCTGGGATTACAGGTGTGCACCATCATGGCTGGCAGAAACCCTCCATTTTAACAGGCCTTACTCTGACACAGAAACAATTTCTGATTCAGCAACTATCACTCCCAGTAGCCTGTAGAAAAGACCAGAGATTCCTTAGGGCAAATTTATGTTCAGACACTTAACAAGAAGCAAGCTCTTGGGCAGCATCTCAACCCTGTCCTGTATAGGACAGAGCCAAGTGAGGAGAGGTAGTAAGACATCCCTGTTGTAGGGACAGATGAGGCAAGACACGGAAGATAGCAGGAAACAGTTTTATTTGGCTGCAGCCAGGTTCAGAGGCACAGCTTTTGCTATGATCAATCAATCCCCTGAACCCCAAGTTTCAACGTTTTATACCCAGCATGTAAGGGGAGGGGCTCAGAAGTTCACAGTCTGCAAAAGTTTTCATAAAAGCAGCTTTTTCTTTCAATGTTTTGGGCAAGTTAACCCTTCAAGGACAACACCTGAGAAGGGGAAAACTTCTTCTCCCCTTTTTTTCCTCCCCCTGCCAGCTGTTACCATGGAGCCCAATTGGTAACTTTTCTTATCTTAAAATGTAGACATCTCTGTGAAGCCCAGCTCAAGGCTAGAGGCCTTGTTTGCATATTTCTACAAACTACTATACTGGATACGTTTGTGAAAAACTTGTAAGGGGGTGTCCAGCACCTGGAGTGCTGATTTCTTGCGGGCCAGTGACCAACTAAGATAGGGCAACATGAAAATAGGAAGTTTATCTACATGGAACTCTTTCTTAGAAACTCTTTGCTGACAGTACTAAAATCAGCCATGGTGAAGATTTCTGGAGAAACCCAGTTAAGACTTTTCTGTGGAGAAAGGGGGTGCCACTACATCTCTTTAGAGAAGCTGGGGCACTAGCCAGGATGAGATGCTGGACTCTCTCATCTCAGGATGAGATGCCATTTGCTCATTTGTGCAAAAGTGATGTGTAGGTCTACCCTGTGTTACTATAGTAGTTGAAAACAAGTGAGTTTTGGGGAGAAACTGACAATGGATTTTGAAGGGTCTAGAGAAATCTGAAGACTAGAGGTAGGCTGGGGCTGCCTCTAGCACAGGGCAAGGACAGAGAGTTGCAATGGGAACAAGTTACACTGTCACCATTTGGTTGGGTAAGAGTGCATGACATTTCTCATGGACCAAGGAGACTGTCCCAAGTGGCGCTATTAACAATTACTCAGAGGCAAATTGTCTTTAAATGCAAACATATGTATTTGATCACAAAAATCATCAAATATAAACACTTAATGTAAAAGTTTTAGGTGTGCTAGAGCACCTCAACTAGCATTCAATGCACACTAATTAAACACAATAAGCAAATCACACAATCCTAGGGCAACCACAAGCCCCCAAATACCTCTGATGCCATGAAACTTCTCTTAGCCAAAGAGCAGATGTTGTCCTTCTTTGGTGGTTCTCTCCAGCTGTTAGCTGAACATCAAAGAATAGTGGAGTCAGTCCAGGGACAGACAGCAAGGCGGCCAGTCTCACCAATGTCCTTGCAGCAAAACTCTTCAAAGTAGCAAGACAATCAATTTAAATATATTTCCAAGTTGGTGGTGTATGTTGGTGATTGGTTACAACCAGTGAAAGTCAATGTCCATTGGTTATGTCCAGTGAGGTGATGTAATTGTAACTGGGCATGTTCTTTGCGCATGTCCATGGAGCTGTGCTCCCAATCAATTGTAACCAGTCATTGCTAAGCATGCTGATGGCTAGAGCCCCTTACAGCTCTTTAACAATTGCAAGCAGACATGACTAAATGGTTCAATGGCTGCTGTTCCTTATGTCCTAGCATGTCTATGGCAGATGCTCCTGTTACAGAGACTCAACAGAGACTGTTCAACAAATGGAATTCAAAGACAAGCCATGTAACATTTCCTCCATGTTGGTCCCTACCTGAAAGTGTAAAGGTAAAATTTCTAAGCTGATTCTAAGCCACAGAGCCAGAGTTAAAGTGTAAAAGACCGGACATTGTGAAGTTTCTAGGCTACAAGGCTTGGGTTAAAGAATAAAAGACCAAGTATTGTTACAATTCCTCCGCTACCTCCGGAACCTGTAATCTCTGTAGCTGTTAGAACAATACCCGAACTGCCCAGTAAATATTCTCACTGACTCCTCTGGTTGTCTAATAACCTGGGGTTCTGTGGAGCTGGCACGTAGGCATTACAGGACCTAAACCAATCAGTTTGAATGTGCACCCCGCTTAGAAGTGACCAATCACCCCCGTTCAATCTGTTCCCGCCAACAAATGTTTTAATCATGACTCAGAGTTGTTGTTCAATTTTCCCGCGCCTCCTGATGATTTGTTCTGATGTATGCAAAGCCCCCTGCTCTCTCCAAAAAGTGTACTTAAGCTCTGCCTGACCTCTGCTCTGGGCTCTGGGCTGCTCTCCCTTTTTGTGCGAGCCTGCCTGGAGCCTCAGCACGCTGAACCGGATCCTAATAAACTTCCCCCTGCGTGTTGCATGAGGCTGGTCTCTTGTGGTCTCTCCCTCCGACGCTTCGCCGGACCCTTACAAAAGCTAGACAGCAAAGGGGAGGAACAGAGGAGGTCAGAGAGGTGGTTTGAATTGGGTAAGAAATTAAAGTTTAATGTATACTCAACTGAAATTTTTCATAGCTAAAAATTCATTTCCTCTCATATCTGAGAGTGACGCCACTCTCAGAGATCTGCCTGAATGGTCATCTGAAGCTGAAAAGGGAGATCTGCTTGTGTTAAGGTAGCAGTAGAGAAGAAAAGTTATGATACTGATTATAATCACAGATTCAGCATGTTAATAAATCAGTGACATAATGTATTTAAAATGTAAGCTATTACACCAGCTATGTGCTATATTTGCCAAAAAAGTTTATTTTTTTCAACCTTGAAGCTGAATTTAGTAAACCCTGTTGAACTAACTACCAGCTTACAAGAAACATGGAAGATAGAAAGGACCTGTTAATGGCACCAGAAGGAAACTGAAAGCCTGATCCAGAATGTGAGAAATTCAACAGGACAAATAGCCTTACTTCTTCAACAAACACATGGCACATTACAAGGTGAATTCATGTTGCCACATTTAAAAACACCAAGAAAAGGAAGAAAAACAAGGAAAGGAACTGTCATAAATTAAGTGACTTAAGAGAACTCTAATGTGTAATATGTACATTAGGTTTGAATTTTTATTTTAATAGCCATAAAAAGATACATCTGAGATAATTAAGAAAAGTTGAACTTGGACTGGATCTTAAGAATATTAAGGAATTACTCATTTGGGGAAACATGACAATGTTATTGTGATCTTGTTTCTTTTTCTTCAAGTTCTTGTGCATTAGGGAAACATACTGAAGTATTTGTGAGCAAAGAAATATGATGCTTGGTGCAGGAAGCCATCTGTGGTGAAATACATGAGGATCTTCTCTCGGCATGGGAGCTAGGGAGAGATAGGCCTGGCATTGGGAACTTTCTGTAGCTCTCCCAATAGATTGTCCAATGCACACGATCTTTCCCCTACTCTGCTAGGAAGGTCCCTCATAGTAGTTATGGAGGTGGGAGTAACCTGTTAGGAACTGGACAGCCCACCTTTAACCATTTTTTGGAGAACATTCTATGGAAGGCCTTTGATGTCTCCCGATACAAATAAAGCTGGAACGGACACCATTTTGCCAGAAGCTCAATCTGTCTGATGGGCTTGCTCATTCTGTCCCTTTTGAAACTATTTTCTGTGTTCTGTGGTTTTCTTTGCCATTCTCTTAGCTTTTATTTCTCAGCCAGCCCATTCCACTGAGGGGAACCCCATTTCCATTGCCCACGTGGGACGTGGGTGGGAGCTTGGGACTTAAGAAAAATACTCCAGGTGAGCATGATATCACACACCCGTAATCCCAGGACCCTGAGAGGCCAAGGCAGGAGCATCTCAATTTTGAGGCCAATTGGGCAGTTTAGTAAAGCCCTGTCTTAAAATAAAATACTCAGGGGCTGGGATTGTGGCTCAGTGGTAGAGCCCTTGCCTCGCAAGTATGAGGCACTGGGTTCGATCCTCAGCAACACATCAAAATTAAAAAAAAATTAAATAAAGGTATTGTGTCCATCTACAACTAAAAAAATTTTTTTTTAAAAGAAAAAAATATGAAGGACTGGGGTTGGAATTCAGTGGTGGAGCAGCATGCCTGGCTTCAGTTCCTAATACTTAAGGAAGAAAGAATGAAAAGGGGGGGGGGAAGGGGGAGAGAGAGACAAAGAAAAGGAAAGAAAAGAAAAAGAAAAAGAATCCAAGATAAAAGGGGGAGGGGGGAAAAGGATGTGAATGCGAATTTAAGGTAAGAATTGATGAACAAAGAATAGCAATATACAAATAATTATTGAAGCCAGGTGCCAGGTATAATGAAGCTTCATTATATTATTCTTTCTATTTTTACACGTGAAAATTTCCAGGATAAAAGGTTAAAAATTTAATTAAAATTGAACGAGCTGTTCAAATACTAGATCTCTTTTATTTTTTAAGATTTGAATGTGACGCAGTGCGATGAAATTAACCTTGGTTAGAATGCTGGCTATAGTTTTCTCTGTGTGACCTTAGGCAAATCAGTCAATTCTTTCAAACTCCATTTTCTCTATCTGCTAAATGAGAATAATAATAATAATAATAATAATAATAATAATAATAATAATACTTCCTATTGCTATAATAAGGATTTAATGAGATAATGGGTATAAAATATTTGGCAAAGCACCTAGCTTGCATTAGTGAAAATATTAGCCTTAGCAGATTTAATTTCCATTTCTTGCTATGTTTCCATTTAAGTGATTATCTTTAATGTAATGGTTTGCCTTGTTGTGTTAAGTCTGAAATCTATAATGCAACTATAATCTATAATGTAAGTGTATTCTATTAGGAATATTAACTTTTTCCTAGCACTTATTTTGTACCTATTTCTCTTACATTTCTGTTTATCGTTTTAGCTTTTTATAGTTATTTTAAGTTTACCAAAGTTTTCTAGAAAGTCAAATATGTCAATTTTTCTCATTAAAATATGTCAGGAATATATAATCGAGAAAGCAAAAGTTCCTTATGTTTTCACACTCTGCCTAACCTGCAAAAATCATTAATAATATCTTTACAGCAAATACAATGATATTCAATCTACCTTCAATTGCCTGCTCTTCACCATTCTTAAATCTCTGTTCTGGATCCAGGACTTCATTATATCTTTTCTAGATAAGTATAGTAACTTCCTCTTCTTTCTGCCTAAATCATTATACATGTCACCACCAGATAGTCATATTTTAAAATAAACTAGATTTTTAAAACATTAATGAGCATATAACTTATTAACCAATGTATGTATATTATGGCTCTATTGTTACTTACATTGGACCTATGTTATGTTAAATGGGACTTGCTCAGTTTTTTTTTTTTCTTTTCTTTTCAAGTATCCCTTGCTTATCTGAAATTCAAATTTAACTGGGTTTTCTACATTTTTATTTGCTAAATCTAATAGCCTTACTTCCACCATTGGCCCTGTTAGGTCAGTAGTGGCGACTTAGAACAAAGCAGCCCACGCTGTGCTGGAAAAGAACATCAATCAGATGCCGGCGGAAATGCCTGTCAATCAGCCAGATCTCCTGACTAATGCCTGTCAATCAGCAGGACCCCCTGGCCAATCCTGGAGTTCAGCCAACTCCCCTGACCAACTCCAAGGGGGCAAGGGTCCCTAGAAACATCTTTTCCTGTCCTGAGCCCTTCCCTTCCTGCTGTAAGCCCCATAAAAGTCCAGTCCATGCGGTTTCTCCTCAGACCCTTCCCCTGTCCCCTCTGTGGGTCTGATCGAGTTCCACCCGGGAGTGATATCTCAATAAAGCCTGTTCAGTGGCCCTTTTAAATCTGCTTCCTTTGGTCGCTGCCTGCCTTGCCTGATCTGACAGGCCCAACACAAGGTCACTACACAAATTCTAGCTTTCTCTGCTTCAAAGGAAAGGTTTAAGGAAGCCCAAGGAACTTTGACTCTGTTTTGGTTGGGGATGTGGGGTTTGCCTGTGATTGAATTCAAAGTCATACATATGCTAAACATGTGCTCTGCTATTGACCTACACCCTCAGCTTTGTCCCATTCTTAAGGGCAAAAACCTAGACACATCACATATTATTTCTGTTTGTATCCTTTCGGGCAAATAACTCAGTTACATGGCCCCACACAGCTTCTGGAGAGGCTGAAAAATAGAATTCTTAACTGGACAGACTATATGGCACAATAAAACCCAATTGTCATGGAAGGAGGGAAGATACAACACTGGGGAACAGTTTTGATACTGCCAGTTGCCGCAGTCTGGCTGGGCACAAAATCACGAACCACTCACAGCTTTGTAGATTCAAACAGCAATTCTTTATTCCCGATCTCACACCGGCCCTCTACAAACACACACCTTCTGGGGAAATCCACCTTCTCTGCCCAAATACTCTCTGAATCCCGTGAGAACTCAACGGGAACTACAGGAGCGGGCATGCCTGAGGCAACAGGATACGCCCTATTCCTAGCAGGGTACACCTTAAACCTGGAACCGCCCTAAACCCTGATCTGCCCTAAACCCTGATCCGCCCTAAACCCGGATCCGCCCTGGTCCTTCAGCAAGGTCATCTTACATGCAATGTCACTGCAAAATGTCCAAGGCAAGTCTATTTTACCATGAGTCCTTCCTCTAAGCAACATGGGGTACACTGGCAAGGAAATTGTCATACCTACTTGGCTAATGGCTCTCAGCAGCCAGTTACTGGTGACAGGAGTTCCCTTTCCCAGATGTGAAGATTAAACATTGGAGAAATGCTGAGGCAAGCGTAGAGTGCAAGTTTTATTTAAATAATGGCAACCCAGACTTCTCTGGGAGGAAGAAGTGGGCCATAGCTCCTATGCAGGTATCCCAAGAATTGGGAGTGTCCTGCCCCTTTTATACATTTTAGAATTTCTTTGTTCTCATGGTTTCTCCCCCACCATCCTGCCTACAGGACCCATGATCAAAGTGATTCCTGACTAAAAGGTGGGCCAAGGGCAGGAATGAAGTGGCTCAGGGGTCCATACAGGAAGGGAGCAGCCCTGGAGGCATGCGTTAACAGCTCCTTATTGGAGGAACAATTCCCTGGAAGCAGGTCTCCTGGACTACAAGTTGTGGCAGGGTTAAGGGATCTGGGGGTATTAGATTTCAATACCCCAGAGGCAGGGGACTTTGGCCAGGAGTGAGGGAGATTAGTCCTGAAGATACTAACATTCCATTCCCTTTGAATCAGCTTCCATCTTCTGGACCCAACTCAGCTGCTGTTATGCTCGAATTCGGGACCCCCAAAAGACCACAAGAGACCCAAGATCTATGGAAGCATCAAAGAGGTGTTTATTGCGAGCTAGCTCGGTCCTCCACGTGCACACAGCAACTGGTGACGCTGAGAGGCCCCAGCCCAGGGTTTGCAGCAGTTTTATACATTCTTTGGAGAAGGCAGGGACCCCCACATACATGATAGCATCTCTTAGCAAATCATCACACATCACAGGAAAATAAAATAACAACTCTAAAACATGATTAGCACATTCACTGGCGGGAACAAGTTGGGGAGGGGTGATTGGTTACTACAAGAGGGGGATTCCTTTGAACTGATTGGTTTAAGCCAAGAGGGGTGTACGTGCTGAACCACATGGTTTCCCAACATGTTATCAACCACCATCAACTACTGGGAGGGTCATCTGGCATCCCAGGTATTTCCCTGTCTCATGCTGATTGGTGGCTGCTAGGGGGTTGCTATGGGTCCCCACCTAGCCTGACTGAGTCAGGGACACCTGGCACAGCAGATCTCTCCTGTTATTTGTAGATAAACAACTTAGCAGGGTGGGAATGTGCCTAGGAGTGCTCTGTGGGTCTTTCCAAGGACAAAGGTGATGTCCCTTCCTTGGACAGGCTTTGCTCTGAGGTAGAGGCTGGTTTTTCAGCAGCTTTTTCTTTCACTGTTTTGGGCAAGTTAACCCTTCAAGTACAACATCTGAGAAGGGAAGAGCTTCTTCTCCCCATTTTCCCCTTCCCCTGCCAGCTGTTTCCATGGGGCCCAATTGGTATCTTCTCTTATCTTAGGAATGTAGACATCTCTGTGAAGCCCCAGCTCAAGGCCAGAGGCCTTGTCGGCACATTTCTACAAACTACTATATTGGATATGTTTGTGAAAAACTTGTAAGGGGGTGTCCAGCACCTGGAGTGCTGATTTCTTGTGGGCCAGTGGCCAAGTAAAACAGGGCAACACGAAAATAGGAAGTTTATCCACATTGAACTCTTTTACAGAGACTTTTTTCCTGACAGTCCTAAAATCAGCCATGGTAAAGATTTCTAGAGAAGCCCAGTTAAGACTTTCTTGTGGAGAAAAGGGGTGCCACTTCATTATACATTGTAAAAATGTAAAGGTAAAATTTTTAAGCTGTTTCTAAGCCGCCGAGCCCGAGTTAAAGTGTAAAAGACCGGACATTGTGAAGTTTCTAACTGCAAGGCTTGGGTTAAAAAGTAAAAGACCAAGTATTGTTACAATTCCTCTGCTACCCCCAGAACCTGTAATCTCTGTAGCTATTAGGACAATACCCGAACTGCCCAGTAAATATTCTCACTGACTCCTCTGGTTGTCTAATAACCTGGGGTTCTGTGAAGCTGGCACGTAGGCATCCCAGGACCTAAAACCAATCAGTTTAAATGTGTACCCCTCTTAGAAGTGACCAATCACCCCTGTCCAATCTGTTCCTGCCAATGAATGTACTAATCATGACTCAGAGTTGTTGTTCAATTTTCCCGCGCCTCCTGATGATTTGTTCTGATGTATGCAAAGCCCCCCGCCCTCTCCAAAAAGTGTACTTAAGCTCTGCCTGACCTCTGCTCTGGGCTCTGGGCTGCTCTATCTTCCTGAGTGAGCCTAGAGCCTCAGCATGCTGAATCAATAAAACCCCTTCTGCCAATTGCATGGAGCCGGTCTCTTGTGGTCTCTCCCTCTGACGCTTCGCCGGACCATTACAAAAACAGAAGTTTACTATTGTAAATTGTAAACATTTTAAACCCATTGTAAATTGAAAACATTTTAAGTTAAAAATGCATTTAAGCCATGCATGATGACATACACCTATAATCCCAGTGACTTGGGAGGTTGAGGCAAGAGGGTTGCAAGTTTGAGGTAGATTTAGAATCTTAAGAGAAACCTTCAGCAATTTGGCAAGACACTGTCTCAAAATAGAAAAATAAATGGGACTGGAGATATAGCTTACTTGGTAGAGTGCTTGCCTTGCATGCACAAGGCCCTGGGTTCAAACCCCAGCACCACACACATACACACTCACAAAAGAAAAACAGAAAAAAGATAGAAAAATAGAAAGGGCTGAGGATGCAGCTCAGTGGTAAAGTGCATTTAATACGCCTAATCTACCAAACTTCACAGTTTAGCAACACAGTCCACTATAGAGTATTTATTGGTTGTTTCTCATTGTGATCGTGTTGCTTATTACTGCCCTTTTGAGGTATAAATCATTTCCCCTCCTCTTCCCTGCTCTCCACAAACTTTTGTTCCAGGAAAGAGCTAAAAAACTTATCATTAAAGATGAGATGGCATCAAGAAAGAGCACACAAACAAACTTTGTTAATAAACCTATCTACTGAGAGAGGATCCCATATATTTGCCTTCCCACATTTCCCTGCTCCAAGTTCTTTCCCTTTTTGTCTTGTGACTTCTCACCAAAATCATTGTTCTTTGACTGGAGTATATTTCCTGTGGTACAGCACTTGCCTAGCATGTGTGAGGCCCTGGGATCCAACCCTAGCACTGGAAAAATATATGCATATATGCACATACATATATACACACATATGTGTATAGCTATTTTTTGTGTATACATATGCAAATTTCACATGTATATGCAAACTGTTATAAATGTATATATAAAATATATAGTTTTGTATATATATATATATATATATATACACATTTTGCATATATAAAAATCATTTATATGTATATAATACATATTTGCAGAGATGTCATATAGGCCCAAATGCAAACCACCACTTGGAGGGACTCTTCACTGAGCTCTTCCATGTGTATATGTGATAATGTGCATAATCATAAGCTTCTTTTTTTTTTATTAGTTGTTCAAAACATTACATAGCACTTGACATATCATATTTCATACATTTCATTCAAGTGGGTTATAAACTCCCATTTTTCCCCCATATACAGATTGCAGAATCACGTCAGTTACACATCCACGTTTTTACATACTAGTGTCTGTTGTATTCTGCTGTCTCTCCTATCCTCTACTATCCCCCCTCCCCTCCCCTCACATCTTTTCTCTCTACCTCATCTACTGTACTTCATTTCTCTCCCTTGTTTTTTTTCCCCCTTTCCCTTCAGCTCCTCTTACATGTAATTTTGTATAACAATGAGGGTCTCCTTCCATTTCCATGCAATTTCCCTTCTCTCTCCCTTTCCCTCCCACCTCTTGTCCCTGTTTAATGTTAATCTTCTTCTCATGCTCTTCCTCCCTGCTCTGTTCTTAGTTGCTCTCCTTATATCAAAGATAACATTTGGCATTTGTTTTTTAGGGATTGGCTAGCTTCATGTAGCATAATCTGCTCTAGTGCCATCCATTTCCCTGCAAATGCCATGATTTTGTCATTTTTTAGTGCTGAGTAGTACTCCATTGTGTATAAATGCCACATTTTTTAAAATCCATTCATCTATTGAAGGGAATCTAGGTTGGTTCCACAGTCTAGCTATTGTGAATTGTGCTGCTATGAACATTGATGTAGCAGTATCCCTATAGTACGCTCTTTTAAGGTCTTCAGGGAATAGTCCGAGAAGGGGAATAGCTGGGTCAAATGGTGGTTCCATTCCCAGCTTTCCAAGGAATCTCCATACTGCTTTCCAAATTGGCCACACCAATTTGCAGTCCCACCAGCAATCTACAAGAGTACCCTTTTCCCCACGTCCTCGCCAGCACTTGTTGTTGTTTGACTTCATAATGGCTGCCAATCTTACTGGAGTGAGGTGGTACTTAGGGTGGTTTTGATTTGCATTTCTCTGACTGCTAAAGATGGTGAGTGTTGAGGGCCACAGCCGAGTCAGGATGACACATGGCATTTTTGCCAGAAGTAGTGGTTGAGAGGTGACGCCAGCAAGCCATTAAGATGATGACTTTTGAGTTCTTGTGGAGTTCCCGTTGAGTTCCAGTTGAGCTCTTGCGGGGATTCCTGAAGAGTTCTCATTTGTTGGGGAAGTGCCGGAGGAGGGATTTTCCGGTTGGTGGTTCCTGGAGGAGCCGCGTGGGTGGCGTTCGGGAGAGTTCCCGGGGAGCGTGTGTGGAGGGTGCTGGTGGAGTTCAGAAATAAAGTTTGTTCCTGCTTCAGTGGCTCATGATTTGTGCCCAGCCAGACTGCGGCAGGTGAGCATTTTTTCATGTACTTGTTGATTGATTGGATGTCCTCCTCTGAGAAGTGTCTGTTCAGGTCCTTGGCCCATTTGTTGATTGGATTATTTGTTATCTTATTGTTTAATTTTTTGAGTTCTTTGTATACTCTGGATATTAGGGCTCTATCTGAAGTGTGAGGAGTAAAAATTTGTTCCCAGGATGTAGGCTCCCTATTTACCTCTCTTATTGTTTCTCTTGCTGAGAAAAAACTTTTTAGTTTAAGTAAGTCCCATTTGTTGATTCTTGTTATTAACTCTTGTGCTATGGGTGTGCTATTAAGGAATTTGGAGCCTGACCCCACAATATGTAGATCAGAGCCAACATTTTCTTCTATCAGACACAGAGTCTCTGATTTGATATCAAGCTCCTTGATCCATTTTGAGTTAACTTTTGTGCATGGTGAGAGAAAGGGATTCAGTTTCATTTTGTTGCATACGGATTTCCAGTTTTCCCAGCACCATTTGTTGAAGATGCTATCCTTCCTCCATTGCATGCTTTTAGCCCCTTTATCAAATATAAGATGTTTTTCCTTTCTTAATCCATTTTTTTTGTCAGTCTAATTTGCAAAGATCAAGGAATCTATGGTTAGAGAAAAGAGGTGCCCCCCTTCTGAAATGAGTAAATGAGTTGTAGTTCACTTTGGCTGCAAGAACCAAGCTTCCCCCGCCCCCCGCCTTTTTTTGTTCTAATTAGTTATTATGACAGTAGAATGCATTTTGACACATCATATATAAAGCTATTTTAAAAGGAAAAAAATGGAGCCAGGTGAGGCTGAGGCAGGAGGATCACAAATTCAAGACCAGCCTCAGCAACTTAGAAAGACCCTGTCTCAAAATAAAAAATAAAAAGGACTGAGAGTATGGCTCAGTGATAAAGTGCCCCTTGGGTTAATCCCCAGTACCAAAAAGAAAAAAAAAATGAGCAAAATGTAAAGTGAACTAACACAAATAGTTTTAAATAGATTAAAAAGTAGATCCTTGGAGGACCTGTAAACACAAATGATGGAGACAGGAGATGGGAATGAAGCCAAAAGTAGACAGGCAGTATATAGATAGGTAAACTGAGTCACATTAGATCAAAGAGGCCAATTTGAGTCAATATACCAGTTTTTACAATATACCAGTTTTACAATCTACCAGTTTTCTAGGCATTGAATATACCGCAGTGTACAAAAGATAGGAAATACTCTGCCTTTATATTCTAATAGGGGAAGCAGACAGTAAACAACATCAATATGTAAAATATACAATATGATAGACAGTAATGATTAGCAAAGATAGAAGGGTAGAAGTAGATAATGTTATGACCAATTCTTTTGTAATAGCACTGCAAATAACCTTTGTCCCAAAGAGGCACAGATATCTGTGTTACAACCCAACAGTTTGTTTTATTGCCAGATAGAGCATTACCAGGTTTGTGTGTGTGTGTGTAATTTAATAATCACATTTTAACATTTTTTTAGTGACCATAAATACATTTGTTTGTATTTGTTTGTCCCCTGAACTACCTTTGTTCTTCTAGCTGTCCTATTCATAAGCTCTTTGACTACATATGTACTATTAGAACCATGATTTTTAGGTTTTTAAAAATTATATATTGTATACAGTTTATGTACTTTATTATATATCTTTTTTTTTTTTTTTTTTTTTGGAACCAGGGATTGAACTCGGGGGCACTCAAACACTGAGGCACATCCCCAGACCTATTTTGCATTTTATTTAGATACAGGGTCTCACTAATTTGCTTAGTGCCTCACCCTTGCTGAGGCTGACTTTGAACTCAGGATCCTCCTGCCTCAGCCTCCCAGAATCACTAGGATTATACGCATTCGCCACTGTGCCTGGCTATTATATATCTTCAATGAACAAAACATGAAAAATGACTATTTAAAAACAAAACTAAAAAAGATTAAAAAAATCTTATGGATTGATTTTTTTTTTTTTTTTACATCCTAATGTTGATGGATTACTAGGCATTTAAAAATGGAAATTATGAAGACCACACAATTCAATGAGATGGAACATTATGAGAATGTTTTAAAAATATAAGATAAGTAAATGTAACACTTAGCTTTTCTAAATACTATTGCCTATTTTCTAGTGTAACTAATACAATAGATATTCGAGTAAACATTTGAAATGCTTAGTTGTATGGGCTCTGAAGTCAGGCTGCTTGGTTTCAAATCTCAGGTCAATCTTACTGATTTGGACAAGTTACTTAATTTCTCCAAATCTCACAGAATTGTTGTGAAGAACAAATTAAATAACTAAAGTAAGAAACTCAGAAGGTGCTACTGAGTATTCAATAAATGTTAGCTACAAAGTTTCTACTTAGTTATTTTCTCTTTCCAATAAAAATTACAATATATGAATTAATATAGTGCAAGTAAGTAACCATTATGAGTTCTTAGTGGTTTAAAGTACTTTAAAAACCAGATACAATGTTTGCAAAATTCAACAGAGTGCTTTTTCTCAATTTGAAAAGTTCTACTTAGGAAAGCTTTTTTTTTTTTTTTTTTTTTTTTTTTATGGTGCTGGGGATTCAACACCTGACCTTGTGCATTCAAGGCAAGCACTCTGTCATCTGAGCTATGTCCCCAGTACCAGGAAAGGTTTTATAAAAATCATGATGGATAAACTTTTATCTTCCAGGATAGTCCTTATTTTATTGCCTTATGGAACATGTTACAAGTATAGCAAATTGTATTGTCCAGTCCAATGTAGGTCTCAAGAAATGGTTGAATAAAAAAAGAGACTTCCTAGGCTAACTATTGCTTGTGTAAGCAAGTTACAAATGGCAAGCACATTTATTTAGAGGATTTACATTTGTCCCAAACCTTAGTAGTTAGTAATTATCAAAATAACAGAAAGATGCCCCAAATGTGAAAATGACATACACTGAAACAAAACAAAAATAGACATGTTTCCTTTAAGATATTGGCACATTTATTAATGCCAGTTTCCTAATAGGTTCAGAAATTACTATCCAGGCTTGAAAAATGACTTGGTAGAACCATTTTTTTTTTTTTTTTTTTTTTTTTTTTGGTGCTGGGGATTGAACTCAGGGGCACTTCACCACTGAGCCATCTTGCCCACGTTTTGTTTACAGACAAGGTTTCACTGAGTTGCTCAGTGCCTTGCTGTTGCTGAGGTCAGCTTTGAACTTGCAACCTTACTGCCTCAGCCTCCCAAACCACTGGGATTACAAGCATGCACCATCTTGCCTGGCCGTCCTATGTCTTTTAAAATGATTAGGGTTTTCCAAGTGTCTTTAATTATTTTTCTAAGTCAGAACAAAAGAGAACAAGTCCCTTTACTTTAATTTCCAGTACTTTCAATTCAGCAAGTTTGTTGATATGAAGAGACAAATATATTCATTTACCTAACAATTCTCTCAACTTTTCAATTTAAAAATGCTCTACTCTGGGGCTGTGGGATGCAGCTCAGTGGTGGAGTACATGTTAGCACAGCATGGCCCTGAGTTTAATCTCCAGCACTAAAAGAGAGAGAGAGAGAGAGAGAGAGAGAGAGAGAGAGAGAGAGAGAGAGAGAGAGAAATTGCTCTACTATGTTGATTATATGCTATCTCAGTATATTGAGGATTTAAAAGATTTTTTGCTCATTTTTTTAAATCACAAAACTAAATTATTTATTAGCTTCAAACTTCTTCCTGCCATCTTATAAAATATAATAACAGCATAACTAGTACAGTTTCTTGAGAGAACAATATTTTAATCTAAATTTCAAATGATTAGAACTTTTTTTTTAAGGCAACACTATGCTCCACAACATGGTGAAAGAAGCATGGGGAAGAGGGAAAGGATATTGTGTTTTCCCAAAGTTGTTCTTTAATTTTATTCCCAAATTATTTATTTTAATTTTTAGTCAAAGAAAAGTCCATTTTATATTTTAACCCAAATCTGACAATAAACCATGTTTTTGAATCCCATTTTTAGCAAAATAGTCTTCAATAAACATCATCCTAAAAAAGTTTTAAAAATGTGTATAGTATTATTTTTGTGTTATCTTCCAAATATCGATAGGAAATTTCTTTAGTATCAGAAGTGATGACATATATGAGGGATGATTGTCCTTAGTTATCAAGTATGTTTTTTCTCCAAACATTCTTCTTAGTACAAATAGATACAGATGGGGGAGGGGAAGTGTTTCTACCAGAATAAACATTAACTAAAGTGCTTCATCATCTCTGTTCTTTCATCAAACCATCATCTCCATGCTCTGTTGCTAAGACATTTTCGGATTAGTATTTTACAAAGGACAATTTATTTGACCTCAATCTATGATGTACTTAGTACTTTAAAACTTCAGACTCTTCTGAACCCAGAAGAGTTCAAATTTAAATTGCTTAAATTTAAGCAATTTACTATTAGAATTAGATGGCCTCTGGAATCTTCTGCCACTGAGTTGCAAATCACAAAGGGAGATGAACCTATTGTAAGTCTAAATTCTATACAACTCATCATTCTAATTATGTCACCTAGGGAGGCCAGCTGACCAGCTGTCAAAAGACCTCAGGAAGTTCATTTAAATTGGTAAATTCACTGTGGAACAGGTTCTGAATCTTTGCTTTGCAGGCTCAAAACTTGAATTTTTCCAGCACATGGAAAGTAAATTATTTTCTTGAAAACTCATATTCTCCAAATTTAGAGACACTAAACTGTCATTTTGTTCACCAATGGCAATAAAATTTTCTTGTTAGTTGTACTTGCATCAACAGGACTCTTCACAAAACTACATGGGAATCAAAACCTGAATGATTTAGAAAAAAACTTTTGGAAGAGTAATTAGAACAACAACAATAACAACAAAATAACAGTAAAAACAACAAACAAACAAAAAATTTTTGAAAGTATGCCCTCAGAGCAAGAGGAAAAGGTAGTTGAATAATGCACCTTAGGGACAAACTTGTCATGTGAGTCTGTGACTCAAGGTCTTCTCCCTATAATAAGCTTGAGTACAAAATATAGGCACACCTAGGCCATGTAGCTTAGTTTGAGAGTGGAAAATTGGGGATAAATAGGAATTAGATAGATGAGTATAGGGAATATTTCAGGAATATGGCAAGAGCATAAATAATGGCTCAGAATTAAAAGAGACTGTGATGGGCCTGGGAAATTGCAAAAGTTCAACATGCCTGAAGTGTACAGTACCAAGAATATAATGTTAAGAGATGGGGCAGCCCTAGCTGGAGCAAGAGCATGTGAAGGCCTTGAATGCCACAATAAAGAGTTTGAGTAAATGCTCTTTCAAAATGGGAAACTGGTGAGGAATTTAAAGTAGGGGGCTAACAATGATCAGGTTCATGCTTTAGAAATATCACTGTGACCTTAGGGCAGAAAATGAATTGAAGGAATTGAAGATCGAAAACAAAAAGATAAATTAGTAACCCACATTAAAATGAAATGACACAAAAAAGTAGTGTAGTGAGGTAGAATTCACAGGACTAACTCATGAATTGAATATGGATAGGAAAAAAAAAAAAAAAGACAACAGGTAAGAATGATGTTGAGATTGCTAGTGAGGCTACTGTGGTGGCAAGCCCTGATAGAGGAGACTGGGAGCTCATGGGATGTAAAGGAAGGGTATGCAGAAAAGTGAGATGATGAGTTCAGTTTAGGGTTTAGAGATTTTTAACTGTACTCTAGGATTCTAAATGAGTTTGTTAGACTGTTGAACATTCAGATTTCATATTCAGAAGAGATTTATACTGGATATTTAGGCATCATCAGCAAATATATAATAGGGTGATAGAAACCACAGGGTGATGGATAACCCATTGAGAATGTAGTGGGGGGTGGATAATTATGGCTCTGGAGTTGTAAGCCTGGGTGTGGTCCATCTTACTTAGCCAAAATTATTAAAATCAACAAATAAGTAACTGCCACCTTTTTGTGTGCATTCTGCAGTCTGTTCAAAGTTGAGTAGTCCTTACATGACTGGAAGCTCCTGGACAGCCAGCAGTATTCATTTTAGTCTTCACTTTATTATATCTCTATAAATATTGTTGCTGGTCTTATGCCAGCTAGACTCCCTGTGGTTGATTACAGCTGGGGAAATTACAGGGCCATATTGTGGATAGAAGCTGCTGCCATTGATTTGACATTGGGAACTTTGCCTATATAACATATGATATAACAGGAAAAGAAACAGGAGAAGCAGACACACAAACTTTCTACTTGATTGGACAATATGGCCCCAGACAGCTTTTGTTATTTTATATTATTTAGAGCAAGACTGGAGTGAAATACATGGGTATCTGGGCAGAGTAATCATCTTATCTCTTTAATAATTATTTAGGAAGGGAAAGAAGAAATAGATATATTCTTAAAGATTGTGTATCTCAGGAAAGATAAACATCCCATGATCTCACTCATGTGGAATCTAAAAGAGTGGATATGAGAGAAGTTGAGAGTAAAATAGGAGTTACTAGAAACTGGGGAGAGTAATGGGAAGGAGAGATGGGGGAGAGGTTGGTCAACAGGTACCATGTTATAGATAGATAGGAAGAATGAGTTCATTATATGGCACAGTAAGGTAAATATAGTTAATAATAATGCATCATATGTTTCATGATAGATTTTGGTAGAAAATTTTGAATATACTCACTACAAAGAAATAATAAAAATTTAAGGTGATATGCTGATCACATTGATTTTTTCATTACCCAATGTATACATCTCATGTGCCTCAAAAACATGAACATATTATACAAATCAAAAAATTAACATTAATAAAAAAGAAAGTCAAAAGTGTGCATCTCAGGCTGGGGCTGAGGCTCAGTGGTAGAGTGCTTGCCTAGCATGCATGAGGCACTGGGTTCAATTCTCAGCACCACATATAAATAAATAAAGGCATTGTATCCACTTACATAAAAAAAAAGTGTGCATCTCTTTATGTTAATAATAAAGAACTAATTAAATTTATTTATTGCATGTGATTTTTGAAACAAGAAAACTTCTTTAAACACATATTGTGCTAACAATAACATAATAAAATATTTCATTCATTTTGGATAAACAGCTTCATGCTAGCTTAGTTATGTCATGGCATTACTTCTACCACATTTTATTCATTTGAAACAAGTCACTAAGTCCAGCCTACTCTCAAGCAGAGACTTAGATCCTACCTTTTGGTGGGAGGAAAGTCACTGAAATGGCTGGTGTATTTTAAATCACTAGCCTGAGGGAAAAAAAGAGTCCATTTTGGAAGATTTATCTAATTATTTTTACTACTGTCTAAAATTTGTCTTTCTCCATTCCTTCTCTTTCTCCTTTCTTTCCTCCCTCTGTCACTCCCTCCTTTCCTTCCTTCTATTCTCTTTCCTTCCCCTCTTTCATTGAGTGCCCATTTAAGGAAGTTCTGTGACTATTAATGCAAAATGTGCCCAATAACCTCCATTATATGCCTGCATCTGAAGTGATGTTCAGCTGCTCTTGTGCTTAGAGTAGGTGGACTGTTGAGTTTAAACCAGGTTAGATGAAAACAATGGAGGAAGAGAGAGAGGTAATGTCAAGCATATTTTTAAGAGGGAACTGTAAAGTTGGATCATGGACTCAAGCTGGATTTTTTTTTTTTTTTTGAATTTTTAATATTTATTTTTTTTAGTTTTCGGCGGACACACATCTTTGTTTGTATGTGGTGCTGAGGATCGAACCTAGGCCGCTAGCATGCCAGGCGAGAGCACTGCCGCTTGAGCCACATCCCCAGCCCCTCAAGCTGGATTTTGATGGAAATATGTAGGATAGAGAAATGACTGATAGTAAGAAAGTAAGAGGGGCCAGTAGATTGGAGTTCTTGGTGGGAGTCAAAGGAGTGATGGTTGTGGGAATGTTAACGTAAGAGAGATGAATAGATGGGAATTTGTGGTCATATACAGCAACAGAGTTGTTATGTGTGGAATTAGTGAATGGTATTCTTACACAATTATGTTTTAATCATTACTTATTTTCTTCTATCACTAGAATATTACTCTGGTGATAGAGTTACCATAAACTTCAAGGGACTGTAAATATTTCTGAATAAACTGTCTGGCTAAATAGTAGATGAGAGCCTATTATATTAGTAAAAAAAATTCTACATAAGAATTCCAAGAGAGCTGGGTATGGTGGCACACACGTGTAATCCCAGCAGCTTGGGGGCTGAGACAGGAAGATCAGCTAGTTCAAGCCAGCCTCAGCAAAAAGTGAGGCAATAAACAACACAGTGAGACCCTGTCACTAAATAAAATACAAAATCGTGCTGGGGATGTAGCTCAGTCATTGAGTGACCATGAGTTTTATCCCTGGTACCCAAGGGGGAGGGATTCCAAGAAAGAAGGATATGGCATATGCCATTAATAAGCAAGTTTATTATTATTTCTTGGCCACTGAGCCACATCCCCAGCCCTTTCTGTACTTTTATTTTGAGACAGGGTCTCACTGAGTTGCTTAGCGCCTCACCTTTTTGCTGAGGCTGGCATCGAACTCGTGATCCTCTTGGCTCAGCCTCCCAAGCTGCTGGAATTACAGGTGTGCTCCACCATGCCTGGCCCGTAATAAACAATTTAAAATAAAGTTTTGAAAACCAAACAAAAAAGTCACTTTTATAACCCTGATATGATTTGGATCTGGAAATGTCCCCCAAAGACTCATGGGTTGAAGACTTGTTTCCCAATGCAGCAATGTTCAGAGTTGAACTGTTGGGAAGTGATTGGATGGGGGGGGGCACTGACCTCATCAATGAATGGACCCTCATGAGGTGATAGAAACTGTAGGAAGTAGGACCTAGTTGAAGAGAGTAGATCCTTGGGAGTGTGTCCCTTTTCTTATCCTGGGGCCCTTTCTCTCTCCCTGCTTCCTGGCTGTAACTAGATGAGCAACTTGTCCTTTGCTATGCCCTTCTACTATGATGGTCTGCCTCACCTCAGGTCCAGGGCAATGGAGTCAGTGGATCTTGAACTAAAACCATGAGTCAAAATATATTTTATCCTTTAAATTGTCTTTCTCACCTACTTTGTTACAGCTGATCGACACACACCCTATGCTCTGAGACTGTTTCTCATATTGTCTGAAAATAAATCTTGTGTCTAGAAAGACAGAAAGGTGTGTGCTTTGTAAGTACATTATCAACAGTGATTAATAATGTGTCAGTTGTAGGCATGACTGTTCTGATGCATTATAAAGAGAGACGAACACGGATACAGTAAAAAACAAAACAGGTTTAGAATAGAAATACATATTATATAATCTTTTATACTTTACAAAGTACTTTCACATTCATTAACTGGTTTGAAAACAATACCTAGTTCGCTGCATCTTTTCAAAGGATCTGAAAGTACTTTCCAATAATCTCTTTATTCATTGTCTGGTAGACTTCAAGGTTCATCTCCCCCTCCTCCCCATGTTAGTTCCACCATTCACTCTCCTTCCTTAATTATGCAATATTAAAAACTTTTTTTTTTTTTTCCCTGTCCAGGGTGAAAATTGGGCCCCTTGATTTGTGAATATTGACAGGACGCTACAAAGCAGGAGCTTTGATTTTCAAGTTTAAATAATGACATTGAGCCTAAACGTCAATTGCATGTCCAAGTCTTTCTAGCACCTGTTTAGCAGGGACTTCATTTTTTTTTTCTTAATCTGCAAAATACAGGCCGACTAACTTCATATATCTACCATCAGAATAGGATTTAAAATTCCTTACAAGAGGCTGAGAAGGTCCAAAAAGAACAAGACCAAACTTCTCTTGTCAATTCAAATTACAGCATTTTTTTTTTATCCCTTTTCCTGATCCTTTGCTGACTTTTTAACTGCAATTAGAAGCACGAAGGGAGCAGGGAAAGGAAATCAGGGGTTTGAAAAGCAGAGGAAAGCCCAAAAGATCCTTTAAATAGGAGCAGGAACCGGAAGGGGCTCACTGACAAATTTTGCAAAACTGCCCGAAGCTCAGTGGAAGGTATCATATCTGTGTATATTCCTTCAGCCCGGGTCAGGGACATCCCAGGCGGACCTTTGGAAGGACGCGGTCGACGGGAGGGCGCGGACCTCTGACGGAGAACAAGCGTTCGCACAGCTGCCCTAGCGTCCTCTGACCCGCCGGAAGAAGCCGCGGCGCCAGCGTCCTGCTGCCTGTCCGTCACGCAGCCGCCCACACTCCCTCCGCTTCCGATTGGCCACAGACTCGGGCCGGCCCCCTTCCAGCCCCGCCCTTAGCGGACAGACAGGCTGTGGGGCGGGGTGGCAGAGGCTCCGCCCCTCGGTAGCCGCGGGCGGGCCCGCCCAGCTGTCAGTTACGGGGGCGGCCCGGCAGGCGGGCGGGCGCTCGCCGGCTACCTCGCGTCGCTTGCTTGCTCGCGCTCGCTCCCTCTCGTCGCCTGTGGGGAAGTCGGGGCAGCCAGAGCGGCCGCAGCCACCATCTCGCCCCGATCTTCTCCCTTGTCCCCTCCTGGTCCGAGTGCCCCCGAGTAGTGAGTAGCCCGCGTAGGGTTCGGAGAGTCACCGCGGCGGCGCCGGGTGGTGTTAAAACCATGTTAAGGAGGATTTTGCAGAGGGTAAGAGAGTGAAACCGTCTTTCCGGCAGCACGTGAGCGGGAGAGCCCGGGGCCGCGGGCGCCGCCGCCGCCGCCGCGCTGGGAGCCCAGGCGGCGGCACGGGCGCCACCTCCTCAGCGCGGGCTCCTTCCTTCTCTAGGCCCCGCAGCCCGGCAGGCGCTTAGGCCTGCTCGTCCGGCTCGGGGGCGGGTCGCGGGGCGGGTGGGGCAGGGCGGGCGGCCGGCCGGAGACCCCGCGGCCCGACGCCCGCTCGCGCGCTGGGCTGTCACTGCGAGTCCGAGGGTGTGGTGCCGGCGCGTCCCTCCCGGAATCCCAGGATGGGAATGAAAATGGAGAGTTTGTGCCTGAGCGACGGGCGGGCCAGCCGCCTGCCCGCCTGGAGAACGCCCCGTGGGAGATTGCGGGCGGCTTGCCTGGCCCTTCCCACCCTCCCCGCCCACTGTGCCCCTCAACTCGACGCGACACGCACCTGCCACATGCAGCTCGCCTTCTTTCTCTTCTGGACAGCATTGGAGGGTAACGTGAGACCTGGCCTAGCGTGGGCCTGATCGTGGGACTGACACTTACTGGCAAAGTCAGCTGAGAAGGAAGATATTACTCACTGTTGGAAACTTTTTTTAAAAAAAATTAAAAATGCGTTTTCCCCTCCAAGTTCCAGTACCTTATTTTAGCTATCCAAGAATAAAATCACTGTAAGCTTTATCAAATGGTATACACTTCAGTTTTTGCCAGTGCTTTCTTTATTTGAAGTCTGAAAAATCTTGATAATAAGAACGTTAGAAAGCTGTAAATGTTTTGTTTAGGAACTAGTCCTTAGAATAACATGATTAAAATCTCTTTTCCAATAATAGTTACTGTACTCAATTTTTTTTCATACCTTTTTCCTCTTTGATAGACTGATGGAGTGTAACAAAGTATAAATGATTGAAATCTAGGTGTCAACCCCCTTAGTTGGTTACCTAGGGAGTACAATAGTTAGAGAAATTAGTGAATTTGTAGTATTTACTCAAGGCATGTGTCAAAGAGAGTTGAGTCATTCATTATAAAGGAAGGGAGTGTTGCTTCTGCACAGCTTTTCTGAAATGTTGAAGTCATGTGGGACTCGGTCATATATTCTGGGAGAAATAGTTAACTTTCGTATCTCACTCGTTGTATTAACACTTTGATTTTCTGCAGTGGTTTTGTCAGTATTTTTAAGTCTTGATAAATACTGATTTGGAGCAGCAAGGGCATGCCCTTTGCTCTCCCCATCATTTCCTTTGTTCAGCAGTGAAGACATCTGGCCAGGCACCAGTGGTACATGTCTGTAATCCCAGCAACTGGGGAGGCTGAGGCAGGAGAATCACAAGTTCGAGGCCAGTCTCAGTAATTTAGCAAGGCCCTATGCAAGTCAGCGAGACCCTGTCTCAAAATAAAAAATTAAAAGGGCTGGGGATATGGTTCAGTGGTAAAGCACGACTGGGCTCAGTCCCTAGAACCAATAAACAAACACACACACACACAAATCAGTAAAGACATCTATCTGTGCATGACTTACTTCAGTATGTAAGAGATTTTTCTTTTATCAGACCTGGAAGAACTGATTACCTCATGCCTCAGATTATGTTTCTGTCATATTTCTATGAGTGAAAATTATTTTGCCTGTGGTTTGCTTTAAGGTTTATAAATAAAACTGTTCTGATTTGGGAATACTTCTGGTAGTTAATAGATTAGTTTTCAAGAAATACGGGATGCTGGGGCTCGGATTGTGGCTCAGTGGTAGAGCACTTGCCTTGCAAATGTGAAGCACTGGATTTGATTCTCAGCACCGTGTATAAATAAATGAATAAAATAAAGATCCGTCAATCACTAAAAAATAAAAAAAAAATGGATGCTTTCTATGACTCTTAGCTTCATGTGGTTGAGCACTGAGGTTATATAAAGATGATTTTTAGTGTTGGTATGTATATATCAACCCTTAAAGAAGTTTCAATAGAAATGGCAAAATAGGAATTTATTATAGTTTTGCTGAGATGTGATGTCACATCATTTTTTAATAAGTCAGTTGACCGATGAGTTTCTTAACCTTGGCATTATTGACATTTGTGACAAGATAATTCTTTGTTGGAGAGGCCTGCTCTGTGCAGGACAGTTAGCAGCAGCCCTGGTTTCTGCTCACTAGATGCTCATTGCATTTCCTCAAATCCCTTTCTCCCCTGTGACAACCAAATTTTTCTATAGACTTATACTAAGTATCCTGTGAGAACCACCCTGTTAAATGTATGTGTTCTTCAATAGGAAGGTTTGAAGTGTTTCTCACAGTTAACTTTCTTTTGTTCAGTGTACTTATATTGGGTTTCAGTAAATGCCAGGTATTATGCTAGGAACTGGGAAACCATTTAATAAGATACAGCTTCTCCCTTTAGAACTTACAGCCTGATTGGTTGGGGAGGTGGACATTTGAAGTAATTGCAGTGCTACATGGGTCTCTTTGTGGGAGGGTGTTGAGGCAATAAGGAAAAGCTTCAGGGAGTAGAGCATATTTACAGCTCAGGCGGGAAGGGCATGTTGGACAGAGGGAAGGGAAAATGTAAAGGCATGGAGTCAAAGGGAACCTTTGAGCAATTATGCTTTGGATTGGTGGGAGATGAGGCTACTGGTAACTAGGGACCAAATTATGAGAGGACCTACAGTCCCTTTGAAGGAATTTATCTTCTAGATGGGTCAGTGTTAATGCTCAGTATTTAATAGGAACATTTTGATAAATTCTTAAAGCTTGTGATTTCTATTACAATTTAGAGTCTAAAATGCATATTAACTCTGCAGGTAGTATTTACTAACAAGTGTAACTTGAATTTTTAAAATTATGTGACATGGCACCATTTTATTTTATCCTATCCTGATAATGTTATTTCTTGGCATAGGTATTAGGATGTATAATTGAAACTGTAGTTGATGATTTAGAAGTTTGAAATGGGCTCCATGTTTTGAAATAATATTGCATTTCTTTAACAGTCAATTTTAAGATGACCTTTTTATTTTAACTAATATATATTTATTTTTTTCTGAATAATGTCCTTTAAATAACATTTGTGAAAGAAGAAAGAGACAAAGTATTTATAATTGATTATAACTCAGAGTATAATTGATTATATATCAGAGTATAATTGATTATAACTCAGAAAGTTACCAATAAGGTCCCCAGGGTACTTCACAGAAATTTGGTTTGTGCTTTTCTTCCTCCTCTTCTTCCTCTGTCTTCTCCTTCTCTTTCATTAGCTAAGTCAAAAAAGATGTCACTCTGAGACTTCAAAACATCTGGGAAAATAACGATCATGATAATGAGATAGCTCCAATGTGTATATATTCAATATTTTCTTAATAGCTCTATGAAGAATAACCTGAATTTAAAGTTCTTAATGGCCAAAAAGATGGTCAGCATTTGTACCATAGGCAGTTTATAAGCTTCACTGCCATATCTTCAAGAATTTACTGTGATTTAATTGTAGTGCATTAGATTTCCTTTTGTTGCTAAAGAAAGAATGTATTTTTTTTGGTGGTGCTTGGGATTGAAGAACTAATTTAATTATTCCATAGTTGTAGAAGTGGAAGAACTTCTTTTATGGACATTAGGTTTGTCTTTCTGATTTTAAAAATGAGGAAATAGAAACTGAATGAAATTAGGTGATTTACCTAAGACAACGTAGTAGATGTCAAAGGGTGCTAGAGAATGGAGCCATATTTTCCAACTCCAAATTAATTTTCCTTTTCCTAGTATCTTCCTTTCCCTTGTCCACCACTGCTCCACTGATGTTGTTAGCACTGTGCTAGTACTGTGAAGGGTAGAGGATAAATATAAGACCTAACGGTGTGCCTCAACTTATGTTGTGCTAAAGTAAATAATAGAGACAATGAAGGCTGTAGTAGTAGGAAAAGTCAGAATGAACTTGTGTGTGACCTTGGGGGATATTGGCTTGAGGTGGGGTTTTAAAGAATGTATGTGATTGAGAGGGGAAGATAACCGTTGCACTGCAGCAAGGAGTTATGGTGTAAAAAAGATTCAGAACTGGAAATGTGTTCATTCCTCCTGCTCTCCCTTCATTAGCATCATACTGTTAGCAATATTTATAAACTGGTTATGTATTAGATACTGGGGCTATAGCAGCACACATTCTGTACCCTTAAGTAGCTTTAAATCAAGTGCTTTTTAGAGATAGAGGTGTATTTAAAGCAGAAAGAAATTGAGACACAAATTTGCAGATTGTGAAACCTAACATTGTGGAGTTGCTTGATTGCCTAGTTCAGCTGTATCCAATGCAAACATGAGTCATGTAAATTAATATTGCTAGTTGTCATGTTTTTTAAAAAAAGGAAATGAAATAAAAATGTTGTTTCCTTTAACCAACTTTTTTTTTTTTTTGTACCCAGTATTGACCAGGGGCACTTGACCACTGAACCACGTCCCCAGCCCTATTTTGTATTTTATTTAGAGACAGGGTCTCACCGAGTTGCTTAGTGTCTTGCTTTTGCTGAGGCTGGCTTTGAACTCAGAATCCTCCTGTCTCAGCTTCCCCAGCCGCTGGGATTACAGGCTTGCACCACCAGTCCCAGCCTATTGTTAACATTTTACCCTATTTACATTTTTGTTTGCTCACTCCCTTCTCTCACTCGTGTGTATGTGGTGTATTTTTTTGAGCCATTTGAGAATCAGTCATGGCCCTTCACCTTTGAGTACTTAAATGAAGAATAGAAATATTTTCTTATATAACTGCAGTCTGGTTGTTAATGTCATAAATTGATACAGTGATTCAAGTCACTACCCATAATTTCATGTGGTGTGTGGTGTGTGTGTGTGTGTGTGTGTGTGTGTGTGTGTGTGTGTGATGGAGAAGTGAACCTAGGGGTGCTCTACCACTAACTACATTCCCTAGCTGTTTTTTTTTTTTTTTTTTTGAGACAGGGTCTCATTAAGTTGTTGAGACTGGTCTTGAATTTGTTATTCTCCCACTAAAGCCTCCTCATGAATTACAGGGATTACAGATGTGTGCCACTTTGTGTGCCTTCATAATTCCAATTTTGTAGCTTATTTGATGATGTCCTTTGTAGCATTTATCCCCTGTAATACAGGAACCAGTTAAGAGTTAGCTATTATATTTTGTTGATATTTAGTATATAGTATATTTAGTTGTTGTTTCTTTGGCCCCCTTTATCTGGAACATTTCTATGCTTTTGGAGAATACATTTTGTCTCAATCTTAGCCTGTAGTGTTGCTGTAACAGAATATTGCAGAGGGTAATTTATAAGGAAGTTTATTTCTTATAGTTTTGGAAGCTGAAAAGTCCAGGATTGAGGGCCCCACATTTGGTGAGGGTCTTCATGCTGTGTTATTCCATGGCAGAAAGTGGAAGGGCAAGAGAGTGTGAGAGTGAGAGTGAGAGAAGGACCAAACTTGCTTTTGTAACCACTCTCTTGATAAATAACCATCCTTGAAATCACAATATTAATCTATTCATGAGGGCAGACCCCTCATGACTTAGTTAGGCCCTACTTTCTAATATTGTTGCATTAGGGATAAAGTTTCTGACATAGTCATTTGGGGGACAGATTCAAACATAGCACCTTCCTGTTTTTTTTTTTTTTTTTTTTTTTTTAACTTGCCAAGAATACTGCTAGGGATATTGTATTCTCAATTTATGGCATCCAGAGACCCATGATGTCTTTCTGTCCCTCACAGGTGATATTATTATTATTATCATTATGATTATTTTATTGTTATTATTACTCTTTTCTGTGTTGGGGATTGAACTCAGGACCAAATGGTGCTGTACCACTAACCTACATACCCAGCCCCAGGTAATGTTGATTTTGATTACCTGGTTAACGGGTAGCTGAATTTCCTTACTATATAATTATTGTTTTTTTCTCCTTTTTCTTTGCAACTAATAGGTAGTTTGTGGTGAGATACTTTAAGATCATCTACTGCTTCTTATTAAAAAATTTCCCTAGATTTAATACCTATTGTTGATTCTTATGTGATACAGTCTAGCCAATGGCTACAAAATGGTGATTTTTCTACTGTAGGACTTTTCCACTTTTACCAACTGGTTTTATATTTTTCCTCTCTTCTTTTCTCTCTCTCCTTTCCTCCCTTCCTCTCCACTGTACTTCTTTCCTTCTTTCTGATATGAACTCATGAATTTCCTTTTTTAAATGGGTTATAACTCATCACTGTGCTTAATTATTTTGGTACTCAGATTGTCCCAAATTTGAACAGTAGGAGACCCTAAAGGGTGGCATCTGTGCCTTCTGACACGTCCTCACAAGTTTTTCGATCATGTCTTTACTTTCTGGCATAATAAGGATCCTAAGCTTATCCTGGACTTACCTGTTCCTAGTTCTTAAATAGCTATTTTGGGGTGGCCAGCATCCCACCAGGGTAAGTTCCGGCTCAGGAGGTGTGAGCTGCCTGGGAAATGAAAAGTCTGAAATAGATAGTAAGAGATTGAGACAGAGCCAGAAATTAGATAAAGTGGTGTGCCTGATAGGTCTTCCAGTCCTGATAGGAGCTGGAACTGGACAACTGAAAAATGGCCCAGAGTCTTTCAGGGGGAGTACATCAAAGGCAGGGATAAGGTTTCAGTGGGAGGAGTCTTGGTTCAGTGTTTGCCTCTCCAGCAGGGGTCTTGCAGTAAACAGGTTGATTGGCATTTTGGCAAGCCACACCCATCTGGGAGAGGCTGTAGGGCTTCAGCTTGATGCAGTGCTGAACTTGTGACAGAGCTAGGTAGGAAGTCACTTGAATTGGGTATTCTCAGACCAGCAGGGTTGCCGCTGGGAGTTCCCAATACCAGACTTTCCTGCCTTTTGGCTTCCACGTTGTTTTATTTCACGCACAGTTCACGGATGGCTCATGGATAGCTTCTGGCAATTAGCCATATCTCTGAGGAGACTTGGTTACTTTTACTGGGGAATGGTATCATAGTCTAAGAGCTGGGGTGTTTTTGCTTCTTGTTTGTTCTAGCAGATAGTTCCAGCTGAATTTTAAACTTTTCTGTTTTGAGAAAAGGAAAAAGAAGTTTTGCTTTGCTTAAACTTTATTCTATAAGCAGAGGAAATCAATAAGTTTCTATTACACTGTGAATATACTTGGCACATAGTACAAATTTGATGATATTTGTTGAATGAGTATTGAAAGGATTTTTTTCCCCTTAGGAATATTAACATCTATTATGGGCCTACAATAATGTGCTGTGGACGGAATAATGAGTAAAACATACATGAACCCTTGTGAAATTTAGTGTCCAGGGGAGGAGAGAGGAATTATTCAAAGAATCATTAACTATACCAGTACATAGTTGGCTGAATACTAGGAAGGAAGAGCATAGGGAACCTTCAAAGTACACATTGACAGGGCCTTGGTTTAAACAAGATGCCAAGAAAGGCTCCCTAGATTAGCTGCACATTCAAGTTTGATGAAATTATTACTAACTTGTTGAAGTGAATTTTAAAAAGTAGCAGCTAAGTGGAATTATTTTTTGTGTAGTTTTTGTTTTTGTTTATTAAGATTAAAGAAGAGATTAAGATATAAGAAACAGGGCCCCATTATGTTCTGTCCTCTAATCCCAGTGCCTTTGCTTGAGCTAAATAGACAATATAATTCAGTGGTTAAGAATATGAACTCAGGACTTTGGAGCGGTCCTGGGCCACATAGTGGGGCAATATAGCAAGACCATGGCAGTGAGGGTGGGGAGAATATGAACTCTGAAGATGAGCCCCTGGTTGGTATCTTCACTCTTTACTAGCTATGTGATTTGGGCAAGTGACTTGACTTTTCTGTATCTCAAAAAATAGTTATGGGTGGTTGTGAAGACAAAATGAATTAATACATGTAAAACACAAGAGTATCTGATGCAGAGTAAGTTCTCTATAAGTATCGGCTGTTCTTTGTGTTGGTGTTTTGTTGTTATTATACTTAGATATTTGATACGTCTTTAAGGAACACATTTTTTTTTAAATCACTGTGCTTTGGTTTAGATATGATTTGTCTCCATCAAAACTCATGTTGAAATTTGATTATCAATGTGGTGATATTGGAAGATCAGATCCTTGGGAGGTGATTAAGATATAGGGACATCAGTTCTTTTGAGACAGGATTAGATCTGTTGCTATAAAATGAGCTTGACATTTCCTACTGGTCTGTGACCAGTAGGTCATGTGACCCCTCTTCTTCAGGCATCTTCATCCCTTTCTGCTATCCTTCCATACTTGGCACGCTTCCCTCATCAGATGCCAACACCTTGTTCTTAGACTGCTGGACCCACAAGCCAAACTACCCTCACTCTTAAAAAAAAAAAAAAAAAAAAAATTAACCAGGTTTAGGTGCTGTATTATAGCAATTAGAAAATAGATTGATCTTATTTTTTTCTTTTTTTTTGGTACCAGGGATTGAACCCAGGGGTGCTTAACTCCTGAGCCACATCCCCAGTCCTTTCTTATATTTTATTTAGAGACAGGGTCTCGCTGAGTTGCTTAGCACCTCCATATTGCTGAGGCTGGCTTTGAACTTATGATCCTTCTGCCTCAGCCTCTTGAGCTGCTGGAATTATAGGCTGACATTCTTTTATTTTTAAAAATTTGTGTATTTATTTTTATGTGATGCTGAGGATTGAACCTAGTGCCTCACATGTGGAAGGCAAGCCTTCCTCCACTGAGCCACGATCCTAGCCCTTTTTTTTTAAATATTCCCCACCCCTTCAGTAGATAAGGACTCAGTTTAGGCATAGATATTCATTTAACCTACAGTTGAACATTTATTCTTTGCTAACTATTGTGCAGGGCTTAAAAAAAACTTGAGAATTGAAAAAAAAATCTTTAGTTTAATGGAAGAGATGAATACTTAAATAATAAAGCCATGTGATAAACGCTGTAATAGACATGCAGTGGAAGGGTTGGGAGCACAAAAGAAAAAGTGACACTGGTGGAGATGGGTTGCCATAGGGGAAAGCAGGGAATGGAGATTGTTAAGGCTTTCCAAAGACTGAAAATGACTCAGGCAAGGAAAGGCAAGAGAGAGAAAGCCATTTTTAAGATAGAATGCGGCAAATGCAAGAGATGTAGCCTTGCTTAGAATATGGGCATTGTGGGTATTTCTGCATATGGATGGGGATAGTGACAATAGATGAAGTTGAAAAGGTGAAGAGTTTTGAAGTATGACAGTAAGGAGCCACAGAAAGTTTTTAAATGATCAAATTTATAATAAGGAAAATATTGCAAAATATTTTTCCCAGTTAATCTTTATCAGAAATAAATTAGTTGATGCCCACGTTCTTCACCAAATCAAACAAACAAAACACAAACAAAACCTTCAAATCAGTTGAGTCATTCTTCTACCTAAAATCTGTTAGTGATTCCTTAGTGTCCATAGGACATGTCCAGACTTTTTTTTTTTTTTTATCTTGAAACACAAGGCCCTTAATTAATGTTCTGGTTTCTTCATACCACTTCGGGCTTCCACATACCTCCATACATGCCCTGACCTTGCCATCTCTTACTGTGTTTCTGAAAACTTATCTCTATTCTCAGTTGTCATATTTCAGTTCAAAGGACACTAGTAAAACTGGTCTTGAAAATCAGGACCAAGTCCTTGTTCCCCCCACGTTGAAGATTAAATGCCCGAGAAATGCTGAGGCAAGAGCAAAAAGTAAATTTTATTTAAGAAATAGAAGGGAGACAGAGGGAGGGAGGAAGGATGGGGAAGAGAGAGACAGAAACATACACACCCAGACCTCTGGAGGGAAGGGGGTCCAGAGCTGGTGCTCAAGGGAGTGGTGGTATCTTTCCTCTTTTATAGATTTCAGGTTTCCTTTTTTCTTACACCCTTTCCTCCAGTTATCTTGTCTACTGACCAAAAGTAGCCAAAAAGGTAGGAAGAGAGCTGTCCAGTGGGGGATTGCTTGTGTTGGAAAATGTGATCCCCATCCCCAGTTGTTAGCAACGAGGTGATGGGGAGTGCTGTCTATCAGTTACTTGTCCTTTGCCCCAATCTCACTAGGAGTTACTTGCTTGCTTTTTTTTTTTCCTTCTCCCAAAGCACCCTATACTAAGTTAGAGAGTAGCCTTGTAAATAAGTTAGACAGATAGGCTCTGGGCTTCTCCACTTATGAGGGTAAAATCTTGTGAAAAATCTCAAGCTTTCTGAAACTTAGTTTTGTTATCTTTAATTTGTTGATAGTATCTACTTCACAGTGGTATGAAGGATTAAATGAAATAATATTTGTAAAACACTGACCTTCATGTCCAGCATTTAACAAACACTGTACAATAGCCATTACACAACATATCTTTTGAAAATTTGTCACATTTATTTTGTAATTTGTTTAATTGGCTTCTCCCCATCTAGACTCTGAGCTCCATTAGGTTGGCAATTTTATTTCATATTTTAGTATGTCTAGGGTTCACCATAGTGCTTGATGCTTGGTGATTCCATAATATATGTGACTACTTTGTGGTTGTGTAGAGACAATGACTGATTAAGGGAAAGACCAGCTAGAAAGTTATGATAGTTTCTAAAATTGCTGCGTATTAAAATCATTTGGAATACTAAAAAAAAAAATATTCTTAAAAATTTTTTTTTGGTAGTTCTGAGGTTCAAACCAAACCCAAGGCTTTACACATATTTGGTAAGCACTCGACAACTAAACTACACCCCCCACCCCCCAAAAAAAGTCAGAATTTTTGGATCTTTGGCTGTTGGTCTAAAGGATAACGAAAGATTGAGTTCAGGCATTGACTTTGGGTGGGGATAGAAAATAGATTGATTTTTAGAAAATATTAAGAGAGAATTGATAGTACTTTTTGACTTGGGAATAATTTGTATAGTTGAATACATGATCGAATGGTTGAGGAAGAGAAGGAGGAGTACATGATCTTATGAAAAATCTCAAGGTTTGGGAAGAACAGGCTTGGGAAAAATGAATTAGAGGTCTTACATATCAGTGGAGATGTTCTGTGGTTCTAGCATTCAGGAGACAAGTAGAGGTGAGTGTTAGATACATGTGAATGGTGAAGAGATGTCAAGTCAAATAAGGGTCAAGAAATGCCCACTGAATGGGATAGTTAGATTATAACCTAGTTTAGTTTGGAGAGGTTATCCCTATAACCCTTCATGAATGACTGGGAAGTAAGGAAATAGAAACAGGAACTACAGACTACTCATCTAAGAATTAAGAAGAAAAGGAAATGGAAAGTGTTGAAGCATTTTGTAATTCAGCTTTTTGTCACTGTGACTAAAATACCTGACATTACAACTTATAGGAGGAAAAGTTTATTTTGAGCTCATAGTTTCAGAGGTACAGTCCATGGTCAGCCAACTTCATTCCTCTGGGCTTGAGGTGAGGCAGAACATCATGACAGAAGGGTGTGACAGAGGAAAGTTGTTCACCTCATGGTAGCCAGGAAACAGAGAGAGAAAGAGGTGCTAGGCACATGCCCTCTAGTGACCTATTTCCTCCCAGTTAGTCCATTCAGATTATTAATCCATCAAATGAATTATCCACTGATTAGGCTACACCTCTCACAAGCTAATCATTTAATCTCCCGCATTAACACGGGAGCTTTTGAGGGATACCTTATATCCAAATGATGAATGTCATCTGTCATTCTTGGACCATGTTTTTACTTTTGTTTTGGTACCAGGGATTGAACTCGGGGGCACTTGACCACTCAGTCACATCCCAAGCCCATTCTTGTATTTTTATTTAGAGACAGGGTCTCACTGAATTGCTTAGCACCTCGACGTTGCTGAGGCTAGCTTTGAACTTGTGATCCTCCTGTCTTAGCTTCCCGAGCTGCTGGGCTTATAGATGTGTGCCACTGTACCTGGCTTGGACCATGTTTTAATAACTTATTGTTTTCAAGTATTATAAACTTCCTCAAATTAGTTTAAATTGAAAGGAGAATTTATTGTAAGATTTCAAAGTGATCCAGGAATGAGAATTCCTATATAGTTAGTTTGATCTCCAGAGAATAGGACATGGAATAGTGTCAGAGATAGAGGTAGCTCTTTTCTCTGTCTGACACTCTCAAGGACTAGTGAATTCATGTTCTGCTTTTCTGTGTCCATCCTTCACACCACTGCTTACTCAGTAGCTCAGGATTCCAAATGGCCATCTGACATGATTCTTCATGCCTTTCACTTGAGCTTTGCATAGAAAATTGGTCTGGTATCACATATCCCAAATCCCAAGAGAAGAATTTGAAACATCTTTCTCATCTTTTCTTGTCAAGTCAGCACAGGTCTCTGGCCAATAGACTTGCTTCCTCTGGGTCAAGTGTCAATTGCTGGTCTAGTCAATTGAGGTTGGAGATGGGGTGGAGTATTATAATTAAGATTTCCTGTTCTAGAAATTGTGGCACCATGAAACACATCTGTGTCAGTTTTCTGTTACTGTAACAAATACCTTAAAGAAACTTAAAAAGGGAAATGATTTAATTTGGCTCATGGTTTCAGAGGTTTCAGTCCGTAGTGGGTAGACCCTATTGCTTTCTGGAATGTGACAAGGCAGGATAATAAGGGTGAGAAGAAGCTATGAATCTCGTGGTGTCTGGGAGGCAAAGAGAGAGAAGGGAACAGGATTCCAATATTCCCTTCAAGAACATGTCCCCAGTATGATTGGAAGTCTTCCAACTAGGTCCTGCCTCTTAAAGGTTTCACCACCTTCCAATAGTGCAGTGGACTTTTAACATGGACCTTTGGGGGACACATCCATCCTGTAGCAACATCATAGCAACTTCTTTTACAGATTATTTTTCTAGAAATAAACTTTTCCATGGCTCTGAAACAGTGATAATGGTTCTGATTAGGTGGTTCATTAAATTAAATAGTTAAATAACTACCAGATAAGGGTGAGGACCAGATTTGGACCCAACAAATTAGTTCAAATAATAGTATAAGGATGATTATAAGGATACACTAGATCATAAGAAAGATGGAATTTCATAGAACTCCAAAAGCAAAAATGTAGTATTAAGCTGAGCCTCTGTGATTTTTATTAAATTACATCCACTGCTATGACCCCTGTTAATACTTTAACAGATATCTATGCAACTATATCAATCATATTATTATATTAAATTTAAGCAGTCATAGGGCATGCATACCAAAGTAAGATTTTGGGATCTAATTCAATGGAAGATTTTGCAGGAACCAAAGCAGTGCTGTTTCTGTCAGGGCTTTATAGATTTTCACTGTAGGGTTCAGCTGTTAAAGGACTCAGGAATTCTTCATTTGTTTATGCCCTTGGGTCTATATTCTTCTGTTTTTGCAGTCAACTAATTTTCTTATCATTTAGTTTTTTTTTCTTTCTCCTAATTCTCTTCATAGCTTTCACACACTGAGAATCTATGGTCTTTTGAAATTTTGGCTGTGTTATAAATTTGTTTGCTCAATCTCCTCATGCACTATTAGTTTATCTTATTACTACTCAGTTTATCAGTTTAGTGCGAGGTTCTGTAACTAATTGTTTATTCCTTCATTGTTTGTAATTCAAAGGCCTAAGCATGGGACTCAGCTATAATTGTTCATTCTTGTATTGGAACAGACTTTTAGAATTTTTTTTTTTTTTTTTTTTGCCACTTGGCCATTTTATTGATTGCTAGCCAGCTTGTGTTTAGCTGCTGTTGAATCCAAGTGATCATAACTGGTCAATCAGCAATAGGCATGAGTCATATAACCTGGCCATCTTTGTCTATGTTCTTACAATGGAAGACCAGTTTACTTTGAGATGCATCACAGCCCTTGCATGCCCTATGACTGATTACATTTAATATAATAATATGATTGATATAGTTGCATAGATATCTGTTAAAGTGTTAACAGGGGTCATAGCAGTCGATGTAATTTAATAAAAACCACATGCTTTTCCTCATCTCAGTTTTTAATATCAAACTACGTTTGAAAGTTTTACATAAAGTTTTTTCAGAGTCTCAGTAATTATTTCGGTTTTACTAGCTAAATAATATTTAGAAGTTGCCTTTTGTTTTGACATGGGGTCTTGTTAGGTTGCCCAGGCTGACCTTAAACTTATGATCCTCTTGTTTCAGTCTCCTGAATAGCTGGGATTATATATATATGCGCTGGCTACCACACCCAGTTTGGAAAATGTTTTAAGAATTTTTACCTTTAAACTGGGTGTGGTGGCACAAGCCTTTAATCAAGGCCAGCTTCAGCAACTTACAAGATCTTGTCTCAAAAAAAAAAAAAAAAAAAAAAAGAAAAGGCTGGGGATGTGGATCTGCGGTAGAGTGCCCCTGAGTTTAATTCCCAGTACTGAAAAAAAATTTTTTTCTTTATATTGTTCTATGCCAAATATATTGTCATGTGGAATGGATTAAATGGTAGATCATATTGAATTAGATCTGATAAGGAAGTATGGATTTATTTGTTCTATAAAATTTGTTTTTTTTTTTTGCTATAACCTTATTATATCTTGTTTGCATCTATCTTAATATTTTAAGCCATGACTTAGTTTTAAGTATAAAACTTTTAAAATAATAAGATGATATGTTTCTGATTATAAAAATAAATTGTGCATATTACAGAAATTTGCAAAGTTCAGAAAAGTAAAATTGAGAAGTAGCATAGGGTTGTGGCATAGTGGATGTTTAAATACAAGCTTTGAAGTCAGGTGGAATTCCAGCTCTGCTCAGTATTACATTTGTGATCTTAGCTAACAACTAAGTTAGCTTCTTTGACCTTGTATTTTTCCACTTGGCTAAATAGGCATAATCCTTTGTCTTTACTGAAAGAATTATTGCAAGGATTAAATGATTTAAAGCAAACAAAGTGCATACAATTGTGATTGTCTTAGGGGCTATTATTATTCTTAACTTATCCAGCAGACAATCAATTGTTATTTCTTCAACTAGTATAAAACTTACTTCTTATATGTGTGATTTTTGAATATGCAAATAATATAGAGGAAGTTTATATTCTGAGCTTTACAAGAAGAACTTCAGTTATTTATTTATTTATTTATTTGGTTACCGGGGATTGAACTCAGGGGCACTCAAATACTGAATCACATTCCCAGCCCTATTTTGTATTTTATTTAGAGACAGCATCTCACTGAGTTGCTTAGTGCCCTTGCTGAGGCTGGCTTTGAACTTGTGATCCTATCTCACCCTCCTGAGCTGCTGGGATTACAGGTATGAGCCACAACGCTCAGCTATTTTTTTTTTCATTTTTTTTTATTGGTTGTTCAAAATATTACAAAGCTCTTGACATCTCATATTACATATATTAGATTCAAGTGGATTATGAACTCCCATTTTTACCCCAAATACAGATTGCAGAATCACATCGGTTACACATCCACATTTTTACATAATGCCCTATTAGTAACTGTTGTATTCTGCTACCTTTCCTATCCTCTACTATCCTCCCTCCCCTCCCCTCCCATCTTCTCTCTCTACCCCATCTACTGTAATTCATTTCCCTCCTTGTTTATTTTCCCCATTCCCCTCACAACTTCTTATATGTAATTTTGTATAACATTGAGGGTCTCCCTCCATTTCCATGCAATTTCCCTTCTCTCTCCCTTTCCCTCCCACCTCATGTCTCTGTTTAATGTTAATCTTTTCTTTCTGCTCTTCCTCCCTGCTCTGTTCTTAGTTGCTCTCATTATATCAAAGAAGACATTTGGTATTTGTTTTTTAGGGATTGGCTAGCTTCACTAAGCATAATCTGCTCTAATGCCATCCATTTCCCTGCAAATTCCATGATTTTGTCATTTTTTAGTGCTGCGTAATACTCCATGATGTATAAATGCCACATTTTTTTTTATCCATTCATCTATTGAAGGGCATCTGGGTTGGTTCCACAGTCTAGCAATTGTGAATTGTGCTGCTATGAACATCGATGTGGCAGTATCTCTGTAGTATGCTCTTTTAAGGTCTTCAGGGAATAGACCGAGAAGGGCAATGGCTGGGTCAAATGGTGGTTCCATTCCCAGCTTTCCCAGGAATCTCCATACTGCTTTCCAAATTGGCAGCACCAGTTTGCAGTCCCACCAGCAATGTACCAGAGTACCCTTTTCCCCACATCCTCGACAGCACTTGTTGTTGTTTGACTTCATAATGGCTGTCAATCTTACTGGAGTGAGATGGTATCTTAGGGTGGTTTTGATTTGCATTTCTCTGACTGCTAGAGATGGTGAGCATTTTTTCATGTACTTGTTGATTGATTGTATATCCTCTTCTGAGAAGTGTCTGTTCAGGTCCTTGGCCCACTTATTGATTGGGTTATTTGTTATATTATTGTCTAGCTATTTTGGTTTTATTTTCATCTTTTTTAATGTTAAGGTAACAAAGCAAGTAGAGACATTTGGAACCAAAAGACCTCTGAGTTTTTGGGTCCTACCTCTGCTCCCAGTGTGATTTTAAGAAATGGGTCTTCATTTTCCCTATCTGTCCCTATCTATCTGTTCCCTATCTGTCCAACTAAGGCACCCTCTAGGAATCTCTAAAATGTTTTTCAGCATAAGAGTTTTATTTGACCTGGGCATGGTGGCAGGTGCCTGTAATCCCAGTGCCCCAGAATCCTGAGGCAAGAAGATCACAAGTTTGAAGCCAGCCTCTGCAATTTAGCAAGGCCCTAAGCAATTTAGTGAGATCCTATCTCAAAAAGATTAAAAAAAAAAATGTATTGGGGCTCAATGGCCAAGTATCTCTAGGTTCAATCCCTGGTAACCACCCCTTACTCCCTCTCCCCCCAAAAAGTTTTAGTTGAAAATCAAGGAAGAACGAGGATTTTGAGTGCAGTTTGCTTGCTAATATATAGCATTTCAGGTATATAACAAATCCTGATATCTTTTATTCTATTCTCTAGCACCTTTGCTGAGAAAAAATGCCTTCAGGAGGCAAGGACACTGATGAAATTTGATAAAACTATGTAAAGTGACTGTCACAGCAGCACCAGTCACATTATAGTCTACAAAAGATATTAGACTTTCTTCTAGTAAATTTTCCCCCTAGTGTATAGCCCTTATGGTGTCTCACCTGTAAGTAAGGTACATTGTTGTTGTCATTGTTGTTATTATTTGCAGTACTGGGGATTGAACCCAGGGCCTCACATGTATAGTCAAGTTCTTTATCTCTCAAGCTACATATTCAGGCCAGGGTACATTATTGTAGTATGACATCTAAGTTCCATTCAGGATGGAGACACATTCCCCTAGCTACCTGGAGTCATGGCTACATCTGTCTCTCTCTTTTTTTTTCGTTCTGGAAATTGCCCTAGCAAAAAAAAGCTGTCTCATCCAAAATTATGTCCCCTTTTTGGAAGCAGCCTATACTTCATTATTGGTTGCTGTGGAAGATACAAAGAATATCCATTTTGTTGAGTAGGGATTTAGGTAGAGAACCATCCCAGCTTCAGAACTCTTAGTGGGATTAGCTCAGACTGCTATGGCAATTGTGATACTGTTCACTACTGTCAGTTTCTCCCTCAGCCCAATCATACTATTTCCCCTACGCCCACACAGATGTTGTCCCTGAGATCACTTCCCCAGAAACCCGCTTGTAGATTTGTCTTGAGTCTGTTTCCTTGGGAACCTGAATTATGACGATCATCTACTATCTGGATAGTTTTTGTCTGGGATTTTTGTATCATAGAAAATGATTATATTTAGGATGGATCTTAATGTTATGAATTTTGTGTTCTACTCCTTTGAATTTCTTCTTTTTATTTTTGTGTGGTGCTGGTGATAAAACCCCAGGCCTTGCACGTGCCAGGACAGTACTATACTATTGAGCAACACTTCAGCCCTGTGTTCCACTTCTTTGAAACAAATGTTCTACCTATCTTTTTTATGTCAGGTATTCACAACCAGTAGATTAGAATTTGTTAGATTATGAAGTGCTATGTAATAAACTTTTTTTTTTTTTTTTGCACTGGGGATTGAACTCAGGGGCACTCAATCATTCAGCCACATCTCCAGCCCTATTTTGTATTTTTATTTAGAGGCAGGGTCTCACATTGTTGCTTAGTGCCTGTCCGTTGTTGAGGCTGTCTTTGAACTTGCAATCCTCCTGTATCAGCTGCTGGGATTATAGGTGCTACCACACCCGGCTTATGTAATAGGTTTTCAGTTCCATTTACTTGGATTTTGAGCATGGCCCACACATGCTCTGTTTAGAAAATTTTATTGTCAGCATCTTTCCCTGTTACCTTAAGTGATTTTAAAACTAAGGAAAAAAACATGACTTCTCAAAACTAGACCATGAATTCTTACATTGGTGTCTGTCTATATTTGATGAATCAAAACATTCTGTACTCTCAATTTGCCATCTGTGTGTGTGTGTGTGTGTGTGTGTGTGTGTATAAAATATATGTGTACATATATATAAATTTTAGTTATATGTATGTTGGGTATTTTAAAAGCTTTTTCTCTTTTACTTAATATTAAATTATTGTAAGATGTCTATAAACCTAGTTTAGTTACTGTAACTTTTTATCTATAATTAGTTATAACTGTCTTAGTGTTTTACTGACTGGACTGTTTTTTTTCCCCTCCTGGCTTGGCTACATTTGAGAAGTAAATTACCTTTGCCTAATTGTTAATAGCCAGTAACTTAAATTTTAGAGTTTTGATAATGACCAGAAGAGAACTACTCATTTATAGAAATCAGCAATATAACTGATTTAGTTTCTGTAGACTTTTAAGTTAGTTTAGGGCCTAAATGAATCATGGAATGAGAATTTGAAGTTGGAAGGACTTATGATGTTGTCCTGTCCTTGTAGTTTATCAATGAAGAAGTTCAGATCAGAGAATTTGTCTTGATTGCAATCAGAGAGATGAATGAGAAGCATTTTGAAATTGTAGAGAGAATATAGATTGAGACCTTGGAAACCTAGCTTTGGGTTACAATTTACCATTAGATAACAGAGTAATATCAGGCAAGCCAGTTATTCTTTCTAGGGCTTAGTTTCTTCATCTATGAAGTAATGCAACTAGAACAGATGATTTCTGAATGCCTTCAGTGTCCCCCCTGCTGTGGTGCTAGGGATCGAACCTAGGGTCTTGTGTATGTGAGGCAAGCACTCTACCAACTGAGCTATATCCCCAGTCCCTTCTTTCCAGTTTTCTTTTTTAAATACTTTTTTTTTTAGGTTGTTGATGGACCTTTATTTTATTTGCATATTTATATGTGGTGCTGGGAATTGAATTCAGTGCCTTACACATATGAGGCAAACGCTCTACCACTGAGCTGCAACTGTAGCCCCTTTCTTTCAGTTTTAAAGTTTTGATTCTAGGTCTTTTTTGGGAGAGAAATAGGTAATATGTGTCTACTTTTTGTTGTATATCACAAAGTCAGGCACTGATTTAAACATCTTACATTTATTTTTAATCTTCACAATGCTTTGGAGAGACTGAAATTATTAGTACCATTTTACAAATGGGAATTTAAGCCTTAGAGAATAGCCTTAAATAAATTTACAGAGTTTATAAATGGCTAAACTTGAAGTTAAATGAATGTTTGTATAATTTCAATTCCACATACTGAATCATCATACCTGGTGGACCTTTGGTTTTTGGAATACTTGATTTACCCTAATGAAAATAAGAGCCAGTTGCATTTAGATAGGTATATACTTCTGATCCTTTTCTCCTGCATAATGTAGCATTGTGTACTTGAAGGCCATACAGAAAAGATTTAGGAGGCAGATGTGTTTGGTGTGCTGACACTTAAGAAACTTTGGAGGGTGGAGTCAGGTGCAACAGTGTGGATAGCCTCTTGGAGGCCACTTTTGAGAGACAAATTGAATATTTGCATTCAAATTAATGTTAATAATTGAACAAAATAAGTGTTTACATTTGCTTGCTTATTTAAGTTGTAGACAAGTCTAGGTTAGGCAGCATTGCTCAAAGTTCAGAAAATAGGAATTGTATTCAACTGAAAGTTGTTGTAAATGGGTTAGGGTTAAATGTGGTATATTTGTACTTGTTGTACACGGTTTTCTGATGAATTGAAAAGTATCTGTGGAGTGACATGGAGAGTTCCTGGTACCATACATTTTCTAGGTCAAGGTTGAAATACAAAAGCCTGAATAAGCCTACTTCAGGATTTGATATCAATCAAGTTGTATTCAGTTTTACAAAGGTGGAGAAATAAGAAGAAATTCTGAAGACAAAAAAAGTAATCATAATAGTTATTATTATGAATATTACTTTTCAAGGTTAAAGATTCAGAGCAAGAATAAAAAGGACTTAAGAGAAATTATGTATTAAGTTTGAAGTTAAGAGCTAGGAGTTAGGATTATCAGTATAGAAGGTGTAAATGGAAAAGTAGAAAGCCCCTATCCCAGCAATCATTGCTGATGCTTTCTTGTGTATTGTTTCAAAATTTTTATTGTTAGTATGTATCAACATTATAAAAACATAGTCACACTCTTTATATGAGTTTGGGTGTACCCCTTTTAACAGTTTGCAGATCTTTTAAAAACCATTTGTTTTTTTTTAGAGAGAGTGGGGGGGGAGAGAGAGAGAGAGAGAGAGAGAGAGAGAGAGAGAGAATTTTAATATTTTTATTTTTCAGTTATCGGCGGACACAACATCTTTGTTTTATATGTGGTGCTGAGGATCGAACCCGGGCCGCACACATGCCAGGCGAGTGCGCTACCACTTGAGCCACATCCCCAGCCCCAGTTTACAGATCTTTTAATAGTACCATTTTCAGAACTAATTTTATTTTTAAGAACTACGTTATCAACTTATTTAATTAGATACCTATTAAAGGGCATTTAGTTCTTTTCCAGTTTTGCTATTATAAGCAATGCTACAAATAACTTGTTTTAAAGTATATTTGTGAATTTCATTGGGTAATTTCCTAGTAGCAACTCAGAATATATATATAGTTATACTCTCATAAATAGTATTTGAGAGTGCTGTTTTTTTAACACAATTTGATCTAAGGTTATTGTCAAAGAATAAAAGCATCTTTATTTACTACAGTACCTTCAAAATCAGATTGAGAGTTGTCCATTAGTCTTCTAGTTTTTTTTTTTTTTTTTTTTGGGTACTAGGAATTGAATCCGTGGGTATTTTACCACTGAGCCAGTCCTGTTTTATTTTTTGAGACAGATCTCACTAAGTTGCTGAGGGTCTCCCTAAATTGCCCACAATGACTTTGAATATGTGATCTTCCTGCCTCAGTCTCTTGAGTTACTGGGGTACAGGCATGTGCCACCATGTCTGGCATATAGCACCATTCTTTTGTGGATGGGGACCTGGGCTGGTTCCATAATTGGGCTATTGTGAATTGTGGTGCTTAAACATTGATGTGACTATATTGTTATAGTATGCTGATTTTAGTTCTTTTGGATAAATACTAAGGAGTGGGATGGCTGGTTCATATGGTGGTTCCATTCCTAGTTTTTTTTTTTTTTTTTAATTTTTATTTTTAGGAATCTCCTTACTGCTTTCCAGAATGGTTGTACTAATTTGCAGTCCCACCAACAATGTATAGATGTACCTTTTCTACCACACTCTTGCCAGAATTTATTATTTGTATTCTTGATAATTGCTATTCTGACTGCTGTGAGATAAAATTTCCCTGATTATTAGAGATGTTGAACATTTTTTCATGTATTTGTTATTTACCTATTTTTAATCAGGTTGTTGGTTTTCATTCTCTTGACAGTGTGTTTCACAGAGCAGAATTTTTTAATTTTAATGAAGCCCTTGTTAGTTCTTTCTTTCATGGATCAGGCCTTTGATGTTGTAAATAAAAACAAAACTCATGGACGTGAGCTGGGGATATAGCTCAGATGATAGAGTGCTTGCCTTGCATGCACAAGGTCCTGGGTTAAATACTCAGTACCACACATACACACAATAAAAAAAAGAAAGTCATGGACAAACCCAAGGCTATCTAGATTTTCTCCTGTATTATTTTTCATGATTTTAAGATTCTATGTTTTATATTTAGATTTGTGATCCATGTTAGGTTAATTTTTGTGAAGAATGTAGGGTCTGTTTAGATCCCTCCCACCCCCATCCCCGCCAGGTGGCTGTCCAGTTGTTCTAGCACCATTGTTGAAAACTATGTATATTGCCTTTGCTCCTTTGACAAAGATCTGTTGAATACCTCATGGATTTTTATATATTTTATGAGTGCATGGATTTATACATATTTAGTCTGTTTCATTCAATTACTATAGTACTATAGTAAATAATATTTGCTGATCTGCAAATTATTCCAACTTTAGCTAGTGGGAGTACCTTTAAGGTGACTTTTTGTCATTAAAGAAAACCTTAGAAGATGGAAAGATCTTTCTTGTTCTTGATAGGCAGAATTAATATTGTCAAAATGACCATGTCACCAAAAGCACTATATAGATTTAATGCAATTCCAATTAAAATCTCAAGGACATTCCTCATAGAAATAGAAAAAGAAGTCATGAAATTCATCTGGAAAAATAAGAGACCAAGAATAACCAAAGCAATCCTTAGTAAGAAGAGTGAAGCAGTTGGCATCACTATACCAGACCTTAAACTATACTACAGAGCAGTTATAACAAAAACAGCATGGTATTGGCACCAAAATAGATTGGTAGACCAGTGTTACAGAATAGAGGACACAATGGTGCAGAATAGAGGATACAAATAATTACAATTATCTAGATGAACTCTGTGAGGGCAAAGAGGAAAAGGGGAGGGAGGGGAAGAGAGGGACCATGGGGGTAAGAAAGACAGTGGAATGAGATGGACAGCATTACCCTAAGTACCTGTATGAAGACCCGAATGGTGTGATTCTACTTTGTGTACAACCAGAGACATGAAAAATTGTGCTCTATATGTGTACTATGAATTGAAATGCATTCTGTTGTCATATATAACAAATTAGAATAAATAAGTAAATTAAAAAAAAAGAAAGTACAGTATTAGTGTTTAATATCTTCCATTCTTTTTGACACAAACTCTGTCAGGTTTATCTTGTATATTTCTTCCCCATATCTATAACTAGGCATTTGTTTAAGAAGTTTTGTCTCCTTTTAAAGGGGAGTGATGTTTAGAAGTTATAGTATGAATATTTAGGCGGTTCATTACTTCTGGGTTATACTGACTGAGAATAAAATCAACCTAGGTGAGAATAAGAAAAAAAATTGATTTATTTCGGGCTAAGTATAATCCAAGAAAACACAGATTCAGGCAGTCTAGAAAGTGTATTTCCAGGTTTTACAAAATGGTTTTTGCATTTACAGCTTAAAGTTGCAAAGGGTGGTGATGGTTGTATCATTTGCTTATCAGGAATTGTTAAATTGCTTTTTAAAAAAGGATTGGATGTTGTTTTAAACTACAGGTAATTTAAGGTAAGAATGGCCTCCCAAAGTTTTTTTTTTTTTTTCTTTTGTCTTTTGAGAGAAGGTCTTCCCATATTATCCATGCTTGTCTTGAATTCCTATGCTTATGCCATCCTATTGCTTCAGCTTCTCCAGTAGCTGAGACCACAGGCACATGCCATCATACTTGGTTCTGACACAATCCTGAGTGCCCCAAACCAATGCTACTATATTTTGATTTTTTTTCCTTGACAGTTGTCTTTACTTTTAAGCTTTTGAGTAATAAGAACTAAGATATATGTATTTTTAAGTGAAAATCACAATAAAACAGAAGTTCAAATTTAAGATTATAAAATGGATTTTATTTTGATTATTTATATATTTTTAATCTTATACTGAATTGGTTTTTAATATTCACATAATTACTTTTTCCTAACTTCACATAAAGTAGCTTTATAATAATAATACTAATATTACTGTTAAGATTATTGAATATATTTTATTGTGTTAGTTTTAGCAGTTCTTTTTGTTCTTATATAGTATCACTAAGGATCTATAATCAAAACCCTGTGTTCTTAAGTACTCTAAATATTTTCTCTCTATAGTTATGACATCAACATAATATTCAATTAGGTTTTAAAAACTTAAAAATATAATTAATAATACAATATACATAAAGTAATTGTACATGGTGGTACATGCCTGTAATCCCAGCTACTTGATAGGCTGAGCCAGGAGAATTGCTTGTTCAAGGTCAAATTGGAAACTTAGTTCAAGATCAAATTGGCCAAACACTGTCTTAAAATTAAAAAAGAAAAATAAAAAGGACTGGGAATGGAACTCTCTGGTAAATTGCCCCTGACTTCAATCCCTAATATCACATACACACACCAAAAAATTTACTGATTTATATCTGTATCTATAAATATCTACACATATATAATTATATATAATACAGAACTTATAATTTTTGCCATTCTTATTTGTATAATGCAGTGGCATTAATTATATTCACATGGTATACAATTATTGCAACCATTAATTTCCAGAACTTTTTTTTTTTTATCATCTCAAAGTAAAACTCTGTGCCCATTAAGTAGAAACTTTTTTCCTTCCCTATGCCCTAGCACCTGGTAACTACACTATTCTGTAATTTGACTATTGTTAAGTACCTCATGTAAGTGGAATCATGTAGTATTGGCTGTTTTGTATCATCTTATTTCACTTAGCATAATGTTTAACTTCATGTTGCAGCATGTATTAGAACTTCCTTCCATTTGATGACTGACTATATATTGTATTAATACCACATAATTGTTGCAGAGTTTATGCCAATTAATTTTTTTTTTTTTTGCAGAAAAGTTGGATGCAACCGTTATGTGAAGCTTTAAAAAACTTGCCATTCTTACTTACAAATCATTTATTATTAAACTGTCTTTGGTGCTAGAATAGAATGCATGGAATACTCATGAATATATGTTAGTGGGGTGGTAACCATTATGTGGTAATATTTTGGTTATCCACCAATCCATTGACGGACATTGGGTTGTGTCTACCTTTTAGTTGTTGCGAATAGTGAGTGCTGCAATGAATGCTGGTATACAAATATCTGTTTGAGTTTGGTTAGGTTTTGACACAGTTTTTTTTTTTTTTTTTTGTTAAGCAAGGATATTATCAACTAAACTAAAGAAAAGAATATTTTCCATGGAATGGTAAAGAGTTGAGATGAATGAAGGATTTGGCTTTAGTCGTCATGTTATTTGAAGTGCTGTGGGAAACCTATTATTTGACATCTTAGGTAGCAACTGGGAATGTGAGTGTGGAGGTATAGGGTGCTAAATTTGGTCTCTCTTTTATAGTTCAGATGAGAGATGATGACAACTTGAATTAAGATAGTGACCAAGGAGATGGAGAAAGGAAGATAGCTGCAAAATTTATGTAGGCAGTTAAATTAACTTGGTGATTCAATATGAAGGTTAACTAAGAGAGAGGAGTTAAGGATGATGCCATGGTTTTAGGCAAAATGAGTGTGTTCTATAATCTGAGATAGGGAATGCAGTTGGGAGAAAATTTGTGAGAAAGGATAATTAACTTGGTTTGGATAATCTGGCTTTTAAGTGTTTTCAAGGCATTCAGGAGGAGATATTTAGCAAAACAGGAAAATATGAATTTGAAGTTCAGCCGAGGTCAGGATTAGATTTAAGGTCTTAGTATTGTCAGCAGTGTTAGTAATTAAAATTAAAGGAGTAAATGAAATTACCTGCAGAGTATATTAGTTAAGAGGTTAAGTATGAAAACTGCCTGGGAACCTCTCCAATGCTTTATATGAAATTATTTTATTTCATGAAATAGTTTTTGTCATTTACAAATGTATCTTTCACTTCATCTATATGTTAGAAACTCTTGATGGTAGGAAAGAGGTAGTGAGAACCCTATGATAGCTTTGGTTATCCATTTGTAATACAAGGCTCAATTAATAATGCATTTAGAATATGCTTCTCAAGGTCTGCATATAGTAGATAGTTTTCCATAATCTTTGAATTAGTGCAAATCTTTCTAATTTGTTTTTATGGTAAGATGAGGGCAAAATTTAGTAGCAAAATTAGTGCTGAAAGGGATTTCTTATAAATCTGTAAGATTCTGAAGTCAAATATAATTTAGTTTTTAATACTTATATCCCTTCAGTTTCAGAAATAATTTTAGTTGTATATATTATCTGTTTCAGTTCATTCCTGCTGCTATAACAAAATATCTGAGACTGAATAATCTATAAAGAATAGAAATTTAAGATGGGTGTGATGGCAATTACCTGTAATCCCAGGTATTTGGGAGACTGAGGCAGGAAGATAGAAAATTTGAGGTCAGCCTGCACAATTATTTAGTGAGGCCCTATCACAAAACAACAACAACAACACAGGAAAAGGCCTGAGGATGTAACTCGATGGCACAGAACTTACCTACCACGTGAGAGGACCTGGTTCAGTCCTTAGTACTGCTAAATAAATAAAAAAGATTAGAAATGTATTTCCTCATAGCTATGGATCAAGGTTCCAGATTTGGTGTCTGGTGAGGGGTGCTGCTTTCTTCTCCAAGATGGTGCCTCTTGATGTATTATCATTACAGTGGAAGGGGCAAAAGGAAAGAACAACTGCCTTATACCTCTTTTTTCTTAATTCCATTTATGAGGTTTCTACTTGCATGATTTAACTCATCTCTTAAAATCCCTACCTTTAAATACTTTCATATAGGGGATTTAGTTTCAACATATGAATTTTGAGGGTATACATTTAGACCACAGAAATGGTTTTTCAAAGATTTTTGTAAAAGTGAAAATTTGATTTTAGTATACTCACCTTTTGCTGAAAGGTTAATCTGTTGTTAACTCAGCTTTTGCTGATTTGCCCTGTTTCCTAGAGTGGTATGGGTAGCTGGGATTATAAAGTGGGATTATAAAGTGTATGCTGCCATGCCTGGTCATATTTGACTTTTTCATTTAAGTTTTTGCAGAGATTAATGCTGTCTTGTAGTTTTTGGTAGTATGAATATTTTTATATTACCAATAGTCTAGGATAGTCTATATATTGCTGGCATCTGTTCTTATTTAGTTGAAATAATTTTGATCTTCCTAGTTTATTACATAGACCTCGTAAAACTTGCAGTTTCTTGAAGAGAAGTGAAAGGAGCTTCTTTTCTAATTCATTTTAAGCCCCTTTCAGTGTACCTTGGTTTAAGCTTAAGGGGGTAAATCTTGATAGGTAGTTCAGGTTGGGGACTGGTTGTTAGAGGAACTAACCACAGGATTAGTGGTGTGGAAATTTTAGCCACACCCTCCAACTACTAGGAATGGAGAGGGGCTAGAGATCCAGTTAGTTACCAAAGGCCTACATAAATTACTCATTAACTCCAGTTAATTACTCATGCCTACATAAAGCACCTCCATAATGATGGTATTTAGAGAGCTTCTGTGTTGTTGAATTTGTCCACTGCTGGGAGGTACTGTATCCCGCCCCTCACTAGGACAGAAGCTGCTGTGTTTGGGATCCTCCCAGACCACATCCTATGTTCTTTTTCATTTTGCTATTCATTTGTAGCCTTTATAGCAAACATAAGTAAAATGTTTTTCTGGGTTCTTTGAGCTGTTACAAGACTTAAGGAGGGGGGTCATGGGAGCCTTTGATTTGCAGCCAGGTTGGACAGAAGTGTGGGTAACCTGGGGATCCATTGCTTACTATTGGCATCTGAAGGAGGTGGACATTCTTGTACTGATCCCTTAATCTGTGAAGTTTGCACAATTTCCCTGTATTGTTGGAACTGAATTAAGTGTAGGACATGCACTTGGTTTCCATAGAGAATTGAATTGTTTGGTGTGGGAAATTTACATATTTGGTTCAGACTGATAGGGAATAGAGAAATAGTTTTTAGTTGTTTTTTTCTTTTATTTGGTTTATTTGGTTGTAGCCACTAGGTGTTAATGGTAGGTGCTTAACTATTATAATTTTCTGAATCATTTTGTCTAGTCCAGATATTTAAAAATTTTTACTTTTTAAAAATCTGAAAACTTTTTAAAGAAATATCGTGATAATAACGAAAAATTTAGGAGGAGATCGATAGGTGGTTAATAAAATCATGTTAATACAAATGTTATCTTTTCACTAACAAAGCAGGAAAAAAGTAATAATAATCATCCTAACATGAAGCTAATCAGTCTTATTTGATTACTTTTTTAATATCTTTGTATATTTATTTTTATATAATTGAAGTCATAATGTATACCAACTTTGTACTTTACATCTTTTATAAGTTCAGAATTGTATCACATGTGTTATCATTTTTCTATATAGCCTTTCTACTTGATATTGTTCAGTTAGCTGAATGATTATATCATAGTTTAGTTAGCATATCTCTGGGTTTGAACATATAGGTTGCTTATAATTTTTCTCTTTTGTAGATAATGCATTGCTTGGAATACTCTTTCAACCTTTCCTGGAAAAGTTCTGATAAAACTTCAAGCCCAAACACAGTGATTTGATGGGGTTTACAGTGTTTTAAAAAAAGTGTCACTTATGGCCAGGAACAGTAGCTTTGTTCTGAATTCACATAGTGACTTCTTACTAAATGTAGGACATTTTTGATACTGATTGTGGAACTTGGTTGGTACTACTTCTTGTAGATCCCAGAGCCCTGTATGCTTTTGTGTATTTGTTTTAATTTTTGTCATCTGGTATATTTAATCTTGTTTTTGAAAATGGTTCTGCCTTTTTTAAAAAATATTTGTTTAATTGTAGATGGACACAATACCTTTATTTCATTTATTTACTTTTTATGTGGTGCTGAGGATCGAACCCAGTGCCTCATACATGTAAAGAAAGCACTCTACCACTAAGCCATAATCCCAGCCCTGGTTCTGCCTTTTTAATGTTTAAACATTATTGATCTTTCATTGATCTATAACTGGAGGAGAGGCAGTGGGTTCCATGTGAACCCTAAGTGCCATTAGCACTGGCGTTCTGCACATAATTTTTTTTCCATAGCACATTTAAGTGTTTTAAGTCCCCTATGCTATTCCACATTGTCAGTTTAGCCTATAAGGGTGTGTGTTTGTGTGTGTGTGTGTGTGTGTGTGTGTGTGTGCACGTGCGCGCATGGGCATGTGCGTATCCTTTTTAAATATATCTTATAACTTTCCATTGGGCACATTTATGTATGTTTCTTTAAATAGTGTTCTTATTTCTGCCTCTCTTTGTGCATTTTTTCCCCATTTAGTTGAAATGATTGCTGTTCTATTTAATTAAATTTAACTTTAATTTCAAGGAATAAGTGTTTTTTCAATTACCAGAACTAAGCATTGATCTCTCTGTGAAAATTCTGTCTGCACTGAGAATCCCCCCAAATAGCATTCTGCCCCCAGCCCCCGCTTTTTTTTTTTTTCCTATTTACTTCCTATGTCTTTTTGTGTTCATTGACTTGGTATCCCCAGTCAGTTTGTGGTCTTCCTGAAGGTATGGTCCTTGTTTCTCCTATTAGTACACTCACATTTAACTTGCTCCCATTTGGCATTCAGGGCCTTGTGGGGTTTTAGTTATTCATGATAGATGAAACATACCTGCTGTATCTATTGAAAAAAACATTAACAAAATGAATGTATTATGTGCTTTTGGGTTACTGTAAAAGATATCTAAATTTATGTAATAATTTTTCTAAAAACAAAATTTGGAAGATAATTATTTTTCTATCACTTTAAACTTTTAGCACTAATTATTTTTATATTTTTAATATTTATTTTTTAGTTGTAGTTGAACACATTATCTTTTTTATTTTAATATTTAATTGATTTTATTTTTAAATATATGACAGTGGAATGTGTTACAATTCTTATTACACATATAGAGCACAGTTTTTCATATCTCTGTTTGTATATAAAGTATGTTCACACCAATTCATGTCTTCATACATGTACTTTGGATAATGATGTCCATCACATTCCACCATCATTTGCTAATCCCCTGCCCCCTCCCTTCCGCTCTCACCCTTCTGCCCTGTCTAGAGTTCATCTATTTCTCCCATGTTCCCCCTCCCTACCCCATCATGGGTCAGTCACCTTGTATCAGAGAAAACATTCAACATTTGTTTTTTAGGGATTGACTAACTTCACAGCATTATTTTCCCCAACGCCATCCATTTACCTGCAAATGCCATGATTTTATTCTTTTATTGCTGAGTAATATTCCATTGTGTATATATGCCACATTTTTTAATCCATTCATCTACTGAGGGGCATCTAGGTTGGTTTCACAGTTTAGCTATTGTGAATTGTGGTGCTGTAAACATTGATGTGGCTGTGTCCCTAGTATGCTGTTTTTAAGTCCTTTGGGTATAGAATAAGGAGTGAGATAGCTGGGTCAAATGGTAGTTCCATTCCTAGTTTTCCAAAGAATCTCCATACTGCTTTCCACGTTGGCTGCACCAATTTGTAGTCCTTCCAGCAATGTATCAGTGTGCATTTTCCCCCACATCCTTGCCACCACTTATTGTTGTTTGTCTTTATAATAGCTTATTTTTACATAGTGCCGAGGATCGAACTCAGGGCCTCAGACGTGGTAGTCGAGCACTCTATCCCTGAGACACAACCCCAGCCCACTAATTATTCTTATCCTATTGTTTTTGTGAAATAAAAATTATAAATAGAAAAGCTAGAATGCTTTATTTTGTTTTGTTCCCTCAAAGTCAGTGTCATTTCTACTTCTCACCGAAATAATGTGACTGTAGCGGAAGGACAGAACAAGAAGTTCTTTGACAATATAGCAAAAATTAGGGGAAGAATGTTTAAAAATGGGATCAGAAACCCATATCTTGGCCGGGTTTGGTGGTGCACACCTGTAATCCCAGTGGCTTGGGAGGCTGAGGTGGGAAGATCATGAGTTCAAAGCCAGCCTCAGCAAAAGCAAGGCGCTAAGCAACTCAGTTGTCTCTAAATAAAATACAAAATAGGGCTGAGGATATGGCTCAATGGTCTAGTTTTCCTGAGTTCAATCTCCGGTACCAAAAAAACCCAAACCCAAACCAAAAACTCTCCATATGTTATGATGATTTGCCTGTTCTTTCTCCTTTTACTTTCCATGTCTCTTGGGCTTACTTATTATTATTATTTTTTAACCAACATTATTTTAGGCAAATTTGCAAAAGGGAGCCCAGCGTGGTGGCTCACACCTATAATTCCAGGTATTGGGGAGACTGAGGCATGAGAATCACAAGTTCAAGGGCCAGCCTGGGCAACTTAGTGAGACTGTGTCACAAAATAAAAATACGGGCTGGGGATGTAGCAGTGGTAAAGTGCCCTTGGGTTCAATTGTCAGTACTGGGGAAAAACAAAAACCCAAAACAAAAACTTGCAAAAGGGTATTTTTGATGGTGGTAATAGGGTTATTTATGTATAAGTACAATATTTCTTTTAATTCTCCACTTCCTTTCAGGCAGGGTAAATCTCAAGTTAAAAGCCACCTGGAATCTGGAAAAAGAATAAATACTTGGGCAAAATATAGCTTTTGTTTTTAGTATCTTTAGGGATTGAGTCACTAGCTTTTAAAACTGTTTTAGTGTGTTGCTGCCCAAATGTTAATGAGTCAAATGTAACAATTTTGTATATTTATTGTTTATTTTATTTTTTGGTATAGGCAACTGACCTAGGAGCACTCTACCACTGACTATATTCTCAGCCCTTTTTATTTTTTGTTTTGAAACAGGGTGTCATTAAGTTGCCCAGATTGGCATCAAACTAGAAATCCTCCTGCCTCAGTCTCTTGAGTCACTGGAATTACAGGCATGCATCACCACACCGGGCTGCAACAATTAATTCCTTTTTAACCTTTTCATTGTTCATTCTTTGCCACATTAATGTGTAGAAAGTTTTGGAAAGTTAGATTTTTGGGAGAACTTAAAAAGAATGTGGAAACCAAGGCCTGTTCTTCCATACTTCACCAGGAAATCTGTGATACCCTAGATTAAGAACTAAAACCTTAGGATACTATTTCTGAAGGCTATTGAACTCCTTTAGATAAATCCAGAGTAGGAGAAATCTTGGATCTATGTACCTTTTTGTGTCCATGGTAACTAAGGATACATCATTGGAAAGAGTCAAGAGTACTGCTTCCTTTTTCATTTGACTCTTGGTTCTTTTGTTCTAAGTTTCTTTTTTCTGTAAAGCTGGCTTGAGGTCAGCATAATGGATTAAAATAACAACAATAATGAAAAGCCTATCAGTGCAGAGGCTAGGAATCTCCAATTTCCTTCACCCAGATATGTTCCTGGAGACTTGGACCTATCACCAAATACTCAAGATATAAAGGATAAATTCCACCAATGGGACAATGATCCTCTGAAGTATGGAATCATCATCAGAGACATTGGAAGGGACACCTGAGAGTCCTGTGGTTGAGGCTTTACAAGATCCTGTTGTGCCTTTAGTCTGCAGAAGAAAGCTAGACCCATTTCCCCAAAGCATAAGTACCCTAAGAAGATAATAAGTACAAAGAGAATAAAAAATGAGAAAGTGGGGGGGCCCACTGCCCTCTTCCTGAGCCAAATTGTTCTAACACCTTTAGTACCTCCACAAGTGAAGATGAGACTATAGGTTAAAAAGCTGACCTACTTAGTGCCCAGGAAGATGGTCCTTTTAGATTTCAGAGTCACAGGATGAGGGTGCCTGTTTTGCCTCAGGAATGTTGGATCCAGGTCTGAGGTCCAGGAAACTAGGTCCTCTTTTCTTGTAGTATTGTTCTTGGTGTAACCACCACTTTGCTTTGGTCCATTCCTAATCTGTGTTTGCCAGACCTTCTCAAGGTCTAGGAGAAAGGACAGGAGAAAGGGCAGCACAAGCTAAGGGCAGGAGGTCTGACCTGCTCAGGGGTTTGTGCAAAACCAAAGTGCAAACTCACCAAAGCTGGTAGGAAGTTCAAGTTTAATTTCATACTTTTCTCTGAATGTTGCTTTTCCCGTTAGTTGAGTTTTTGTCTGTCAAAGAGATAGAGAGCTGCTTTTATGCTGAGATCCTCAAGCCTAAAGAAGTATGAGATCTTCAACTCCAAAGAAGTAAGAGATCCTTAAGTCTAAAGAAGTAAAAAGAGTAAATTTGAGGCTTTTTTTTTTTTTTTTTTTGTACTGAGGATTGAACCCAGAGGTGTTTTACCACTGAACCACATCCCTAGTCTCATGAGCTAAGCTGCTGAGACTGGTCTCGAATTTGTGATCCTCCTCTATTGCATTTAACTTTCCCTAGTATCTCTTACATTGACAACCAAAAGGAGAATGACTCTTCAGGTACAGCTCCTTTTTTAAAAATTTTTATTTTATTTTATTTTTTTAACTTTTGGCTAGAAAGGCAATTGAATTCTTCATCTTCAGTGCTCTTTCTGAATTCTTCCACTTTCAACTTGATTTGGATAAGCCTCAGGGTATGGTAGCAGCAACTATTCATGGACAAGTTATAAAGATTACCTCCATCTTTAGCTAATGTTTGGTTGGTAACCTTTTTTTGTCATTTCTTAGTAGGGTACCTGTCCCTTCTGAAATGTGTCTTTGGGGTTCTCTAGCCATATGTGTTAGAAAGTTATATAAGATGATGGTGCTTCCTTGTCAGTCTTTAGTCCAACTCTCACAGAACTCAGAGTTCTGAGAATCCTAAAGAAGAAGTAAGTACCGGTTGGATATCCTTTTTTGGAAATCCTTGGGATTGCAAGTGTTTTAGATTATTATGTTTTGGATTTGTATATATGTAAAAAGATCTCTTGGGAATGGGACCCACGTCTAAAATGCATTTATGTTTTATCTCCACCTTCTGTAGTAGCCTAGAATTTTATATAATATTTTAAATATTGTGTATGAAAACCCAGAGAAAATTTTTTACTTCTTAAATCATGTTGGTGCTCAAAAAGTTTCAGATTTTGGAGCATTTCAGATTGGGAATGTTCAACCTCCACTTTAAAAGAAGTTCAAGGTCATTTAATTTCTCCCTTGTTATCTTGCATGCTTAGTTCATCTTCTCTCTTCCCAGGATATAAAATAAGTATTTAAATTAATCTTATATCCTCCTTTGAAGGGAGTATATTTAAAAAGAGTTTGGATTTCCTTGTCACTTTAATTACCTGCTATTATTTTCTACTCTTCCCAATTTCTCTATTTATAAAAGACTAATATAAGGAGAAAATATAAATAAATGTGCAAAATATCTGCCTCAGGAAATAAAATTAAAGGCATGTAGATTGTCCAATTTACTTACAAATATAAAAATTTTTTAATATTGAAATAATTTAACTGTGATTTAATTTCTGAAAAGAAAGTATAGCAAAACAAAAATGGAAAGCCCAAACCTCATAACCCTTATAATCTTGTTTCACTATAGACATCATTATTTGCATTTTGGAACTTTACTTACTGGTCCTTTACCCAACTGCCCTGCTGCTCCTGGGGATTGAACCCTGACCTATATTCCCCATCTCATTTTTTGGTACCAGGGATTGAACCCAGGGGTGCTTAACCACTGAGCCACATCCCCAGCCCAATTTTGTATTTTATTTAGAGACAGGGTCTCGCTGAGTTGCTTAAGGCCTCACTAAGTTTCTGAGGCTGGCTTTGAATTCACTATCTTCCTGCCTCAGCCTCCTAAGCTGCTGGGATTATAGGTGTGAGCCACTGCACCTGGCCTCCATCTCTTTTTTAAATATGGATTTTAAAAATTATTTTTTGAGGCAAGGTCTTATTAATAAATTGCCCAGGCTGTCTTCAAACTTGTAATCCTGCTTCAGTCTCTCAAGTAGCTGGAACTACAGGCATGCTATACCAAATGTGACAAGTCTTATTTTTTTATACAAACAGTTTTTAATGTAACTATAGCATGCATATTTTCTATTTTTAATGTAATTTTAGTAATCATTAATTGATCAATTTAAAATAGTATCAGCTCATTACTATTTGGCATTTAGGTTGACTCTTTAATGGTGATATGCAGGGTGCTTGTGTGTTGAGGCAAATGTATAATGAGTTGTTCTCAATCTTGGGTGCCTGAGGTGCATTTCAGTGGAGATGGATGTCTAGCAGAGAAGCAGTATATATCAGTGATTAAGAACCACATTGCTAGAATTAAGTCAGGTGTGGTGGCGCACACCTGTGATCCCAGTGGCTTGGGAGGCTGAGGCAGGAGGATCTGGAGTTCAAAGCCAGTCTCAGCAACAGTGAGGTGCCAAGCAACTCACTGAGACCTTGTCTTTAAATAAAATATAAAATAGGGCTGGGGATGTGACTCAGTGGTTGAGTGCCCCTGAGTTCAATCCCTGTTACCAGTCATTGTCCCATCCCGTCCCCACCACCGCCAAAGAACCACACTGATAGAATGACTTTGGGCAATCTCTATGCTTTTTTTTAAATATATTTTTATTTGTAGTTGGATACACTATCTTTATTTAATTTATTTTTATGTGGTGCTGGGGATCAAAACCAGTGCCTCATGCTGTGAGGCAAGTGCTCTACCATTGAGCCACAACCCCAGCCCTAGTCTCTATGCTTTTGTTTTCCCATGTGTAAAGTAATAATCATGCTAACATGTAATATGTATTTTTTTTCTTTTTTGGGGTACCAGGGATTGAACACAGGGCTCTCAACCACTGAGCCACATCCCTAGCCCTATTTTGTATTTTTTTTAGAGACAGGGTCTCACTAAGTTGCTTAATGCTTCGCTTTTGTTAAGGCTGGCCTTGAACTCGTGATCCTCCTGTCTCAGCTTCCTGAGCTGCTGGGATGACAGGTGTGCGTGCCACACCTGGTTGTAACGTGTATTTTTTAAAAAAATATATGTTTTATATGTTGATGAACCTTAATTTTATTCATTTATTTATACATGGTGCTGAGAATCGAACCCAGTGCCTGTACATGTATTTTTGATGAGGATTATTGATTCAGTTCTTGTGCAATGGGTCTCTTCTTAGGCAGGTTTTAACTAGATGTAAAATTCACTTAAAATAACAGCTAGGTATTAACAAAAGATAATGCTAGATGATAAATGCTAGTAGGAGGGAAAAAAAGATATTTTAATGCTCCAAAATGTGTCTTGGTGGTGCCATATCAAGTATTAGAGACACACTGGTACTGGATGACCTGAGTGGTAGGTGAATGGGTGGCTAGATATCTGGGGCTGTTTTTTTTTTTTTAGCACTCCTCAAATAATTGTAGTTTGAGTTTGTGTTGTAAAGAGAATATTGCAAGAGGAATCAGAAGATCAGCATTTTAGTTCGGCTTTTTTTTTCTGTTTTTTATTGTAGTTGTTGTTATCAGTGTAATCATTAAGAAGTTACCTAGCTGCTTTAAATTTGTTTTCTCCTCTGTAGAGGTAACATATGTCTTACCTTTGTAAGAGATGTTATAATGATTAACTTTGGTCAGACCAAAAAAGAACCTAAAACAAAACAAACAAAACAAAACAAAAACTGAATGTTTGTGGGAGTGGATTGAAGCCTATAAAACATTATATTCAAAAGTAAACTTTATAAACTTAAAAGACAAAAAATGAATATAGATCTTAATACACATGGTATTAGACATGGTCTTTCATAAACGATACTGTTAATTCTGTTTGGTATTATTTTGAAGACAGCTACTATTCTTTATATGAAAAGGTTTATATTATTACATGGCTTTGAATGTGTTGTTAATATCTGCTTTGGTTTCTTCCTCTCCTCTTTGTTTCAGACTCCTGGGAGAGTTGGCTCTCAAGGTTCTGATTTAGATTCATCAGCAACTCCTATAAACACAGTGGATGTCAATAATGAAAGCTCTTCAGAGGTATGAAAATCATAACATGGCAATACAATTCACTATTATTCAAGGGAAAATTAGCAAATATTTGTAGTACAGATTGATGACTTGTCTGTGTAGGAAGAGTTCTACAAATTAGAATGTGACAATGTGACTTTTTTTTAAGAATGTGACTTTTGAATCATAGATATATACCTGTGTTAAGTTGAGGTTGAGAAAATATATGTTAAGACTTTGAAAAATAATATTGCCAATTTGTCTTTCATGCTGATGTCATCTCAATTAAATGAATTTCTTTTAGTCTGTTTATAAAGAACTGCTGGTTAATTCATGTCTCTTTGTGTATGTGTATTGTCAAGAAGTATTTGGCTAATGAAAAAGTAGGTATTTGTAAAGCTTACAATTATTTTGTTTTCACTTATGGCTTTGTAAGAATTTTGATAGCTTTATTAAGATATACCTTTTTAAAAAGATAACCTCAATTTAAAAAAATTTAGTCCCTGTGATTTCATTTATTATTTTTATTTTGAATAAATAAGCAATATTTGTTTATTATAGAAAAAGAAGATAGGAAAGAGAACTCAGAAGTTACCCCTGCCACCAACAGATCAACACACTCACTATTTGCTCTAATAGTTTTTGTCTGTTACTCCTTCTGGGCCTAGTTAAAACCCCTTTTCAGACTCTTTGTTCTGTCCTTTTCCACTTGGTTGTCTAGTCTTTCTATCGCATGTGTGTTTCTGGGTTTGTCTTTCTGTCGTATCTCTGTTTTGTTTCTCTGATCATCTATTTTTATGTATACGTATAGTAACCATAATAAGATTTTTAGGAGTGTGAGAGTAAGAAAAGTGTCACTTGAATTTTATTAACAGCAAGTTTAAGATTTTTTTTTTTTTTTTTTTTTTTTTTGTGGTGCTGGTGATTGAACCTAGGGCCTTGCACACACTAGGCAAAGTGCTGTACTTTTGAGTTATATCCCCAACTCTTTTAAGAAAAAATTTCCAAACTATATTGAGGATATTATGATGGCCTTAAAGTGTTCAGTTTTGTTCCAGGAAAGAATCTAATTATAACTGTTAACTTCAGTCAGATCAAAAAAGAACCTAAAACCCAACCCAACCTAACTTAACCCAACTCAACCCAACCCCCCAAAACCAAAAAGAGCATTTCCAATGGGTATTGCTATCAAGCAGCACTTGGCTTGGTAGTACTGTTGTATTGTCTTAGTAGGGATGTTTTCCTACTTTTTGAGATAGTTATTTTGTACCTTCTTTATCCTCAAGTTTCCTAGGTTTTTTACCCTCTTCTTACCTTCCTCCAGGTATCTTCATAACATCAAGAAAATAGGAACCATAAGATAAATGTCCTTGTTTTATCGCTAAAACTATACTTTCTTATTTAGTTCATAGAAGGCAGTTCCCTTTGCCTATCAGATTTTATTCTTTTCCCTAGTGCTCTGGATTCCATTCTCATCCCCCATCCCCCACCATTCTATTCTATCTCGTTCTTATCATCTCTCTTCTGCCAATTTAGCTTTTAGCTTGTACTGTGAATTATTCCTATCAGCTTACAGTGTTCTATCCTCATATCTATCAGCATATATATGTTCAGTACAATACATATGAAACAAGACAAGACTACTAAAAAAATAAAAAGTGGAAAAAACAAAACAAAACACAAAACCCTTCCTTTGACCTGAAATTCCCTTTTCATTTGCTTCAGAGCCAAACTTTGCTAATACATTATTTATAGTCACAGTTTTCATGTCCTTTCTTAGATCTTTTATCTTTTTTTTCTGAATTAGAGCTTTTGTCATTGTGCTAATAATAATGGAAAGACATCAGCTTTCTTTTGACTAGTATTTTGAATAACTTTTTTTATCTTTCCATTTTCAATATTTTTTGCCCTTCCCTTTTTGGATTTCTCTTCTTTTTTTTTATTAACAGCATATAACTTGTCCTTTAACTGGGAGAACCCACTTGAGTTGTTTTGTTATTGATGTGTTTTGATTTAGTTTTAATTTTTTTTTTCAATACTGGGAATTGAATTCAGAGCCTTGTGCACGCTAAGCAAGTGCTGCACCATTGAGCTACATTCGTAGCTCTTTGTATTTTTTTTTTATTTTGAGGCAGGGTCTTGCTAAGTTTCCTAGGCTGGCCTTGAACTTGTTATACTCCTGCCTCTGTCTCTCCAGTAGCTGGGATTACAGGTGTGCATCACATGTCTGGCATCTTACTATTCTTATCTCACAAAACCTTAAGCCATGGGGTCAGTGTAATAGCCCATATTTTTAAAAGATAAACATTGTTAGGTATAGGGAATTTGAGAAATTGTTTTAAAATGGTTTATTTGATTCAGAAAATTTGAAGGAATGATCATCTTCTGGGTATTAGATATGGAAAAAAATGGGATCTTGGGCTACTAGAAGATTGAAAAGACTGAAAATTGCTTTCATTAAAAGGATTTCTTTGTTCAGAACATTGTGTTATAAAAAGATATTTGTTGTATCTGCCAGTAATTTCTTGATCTAAAATAAAAATAAAAGCTAATTTGCTAGTAGGTCTCAGATAAGTAAGTACAAAGTATCATAAACAAAATGAATTTTAAAATTTTTTAAAGTGCCATAAACAAAATAATAATCCAACCATAAAAACTGGCTACCATAACAAAAAAGAAAAAAAAAGAACCAATGAAAGTTTAGAGTATGAGGATGGAAACTAATTATAGAAGTCCTTCTTTGGATAGATCTTTCACCTTTTGTACAGTTAATGCTTGGGAGTTTCCCTTATATATACCAAAGAGAGATACTCATTATTTCTCCTATTTTATCTATTTGTGTTGTTTGTTTTATATGTTTAAAAAAGAAAACTTTTAATGTAATCCTTCTAAAAGTTGTTATTTCACAGGGTTTCATCTGCCCATTATGTATGAAAAGATGTATAACTGCTATTGATTTGTCGGAGCATTACCAGAAAGTGCACGCTGAAAATGAAACAAGAGGACAGGAACTTCTTAATGACTCCAGTGTTACTGTGGGTCCTGTATATTTTGTTTTAGCAGCTTGGTTATGGGTTGCTTAAAATAGCTTTGTTTTTCCCTGCCTAGGTGTTGGTTCCTTTTTATGCTACAAGGGGATATGAATTGCTTTAATTATGCATGCTTAAAGGAAGATTCTATAAAGAAAAGAGCTCTCTTGGGTAGTCTGCTTGTTTTTTCCTACTGTTTGCATCTGTCTTTTTGTGAGCTTATAAATAAATATAAAAGTTTAATATTTTGGCATAAATTTTGCAATGAAATTGACATATAAAGTGAATATTATTTCAACATTTATAAATTATCTTTATTATTTTGTTAGTATTTTATTAATGAATCATTAAAATGTTTTAGGTTAAAACACTCACTCTTCATTGAAAGAATACTTTGCATATGAACAGTCATTGTCTCTATTTGGGAAAATATACAGAAAAATATAAATCTGAGTCTAAGACTTTCTCAATCTTTGTTTTAACTCTCCACACTTAAGGGAGGTAACAGAATGATACCCTCTCATCAGTAACAGTAGATCATCCAAAGAACACTTTTCAGTAGTGTGGTGCTGGTGCACATTCTAAGACTGAGGATGGGAGCAAGTGAGGTGGAGGAATTAGGCTGGAAGGAATTTCTCAGATGATCCTGATATATCTGTCTCCTTTGAAAATCACTATGTTAATATAAAAATTGTAAAAGCAGAGAAACTGCTTTTTGATTATTTTATAAATCTTATAAAAGAATGAAAGACCATGAAAGACTAAAATTATGACTTACCCTTTTTCCATGAAGCAATTATATATATAAGAAAACAATCTCACAACTCACTTATTTAACATATTAATGGAGTACCTTTCATGTAGCAGGTATTTTGGTGAAAAAGAGAAAAAGGTAAATAAGATATTATTGCTACTCCAATACATTTTTATAATAGATATTATTTGCAAAAAGAGAATAATGGTTAATTCAACATGAGGGGAACTAAGAAAGAACTTCACAGGGGAACAACTAAACCAGATATTCTCTTGGGCATTGGGAATAATGGGTGCATATAGGATGATACCTGATTAAACCAGTCAGAATAGTTCAAGTAAAGATGGAGGCATAACAGATTCTTGGAAAACTGTTTAGTATGTTACTGGTTGTCTTCTTGTACATGTGGCTCAACTTTTTTCTTTATGGATTAGCCAACATCAAAAGTAACAATCTCATCCACTTGTCACTTTATTAGGAGTTTTTTTGTACTTAAAAGGGCACTTGGTTCAACAGAAATATCTTAAGTATCAAGTTAAGGTAAATTTTCAGCTACGTTGGATCTGAGAAAGGATTACAGACAACTGAATTCTTAAAAGAGTAAGGTATTTAATAATTTTAAGTAAGTTATGTTTTTTGGAAGTTGGTGACAGATTTGGAATGATTAACTAGTTTTTATAATTTATGGTTAACTAACAGTCCCTCTCTGGAATTTATTTTTCCTAGCAACCTTGGCCTCCTTAGATATAGCTAGGGGAAAAACAACAACAACATTTATTCACGTGTTTTGTGATTCTGCCCTTCACTCTGGGTTCTGTGATCAAAGCACACCTAGAAGCACTTCTCTTTCACAAATAAGCATGACATCTTTCTTAGCACTTTCTGCATCTTCACTAATGGTTTTCATTTCTTTAGAATGCCTTTGTTTTATTCTGCTGGGTAAACTCCTGCTTATTCTTTAGTATTTAATTCCAAAGTCTCATATATACATGTATTTACGTATGTGTACACACATGCATACAATATGCAGCTGCAGTGAGGATAGAGATGAAATACATAATATATATATATATATATATATACATATATATGTGTCTGTATTTTTTTTTTAATAAAGCATTAACTGGTGCCATAGGCGAAGTTAGATACCTCATCTCCTGTGTTCCCATAGTTCTTTAATAGACCTGTATTATAACATTGTCTGTCAATATTTATAGGTCAGTATCTCCCAACATTATTGACCCTTGATTCTGCCATCTGCTATGCATAAATGATAGAGAATGTATGTATGCATTATTCTTATTGTTTAGGCTCATTTTGTTCTTAGAACTTTTTAAAAATAGTTTATTATATTTTAATAGCAAACTTACAGATATAACACAGAGGACAGGCAACACTAAAAACATATACTTGCATGTAGGTCAACTCAAAAGTATAGTGAGTGAACAGAATTTACTATAAAAAAAATGCTACAAACACCATTTAGTTGCCATCAGTAAGAAATCTACTTTTTTTTTTTTTTTTTTTTTAAAAAATCCAATTGCTGGCATTATTGAAAAAATTTGACAGGTTTTTTTTTAATTGTTATAAAGTTGAACTGCTTCAGCTTGTTCGCTGAAATATTTTGGCTTGCATTAATTCTTTAATTCTTGAATTTGTAGTAAAAATCGCAAATAAAAATCAGAGGAAAAACTGCCAATACCTGATTTCTTATCTATCTATCTATCTATCTATCTATCTATCTATCTATCTATCTATTAGTTCTAGTCAGTTTTACATGACAGCAGAAAACTCTTTGACTGATTGTACACAAATGGAGCACAATTTTTCAGTTCTCTGGTTGTGCATGAATGAGAGTCACACCATTTGTGCAATCATACGTGTACCTAGGGTAGTGATGTCTTGTCTCATTTCACTGTCTTTCCTACCCCCTGCCCCCCTCCACTTTGCCCCATCCAAAGTTCCTCCACTTATCCCATGTTCCCCTCCTATGTATTAGCATCCACTTATCAGAGAAAACATTCAGTCTCTGATTTTTGAGATTAACTTATTTTGCTTAGCATGATATTCTTCAACTCCATCCATTTACCTGCAAATGTCATAATTTTATTCTCTTTTAATACTGAATAATATTCTATTGTGTATATGTACCACAGTTTCTTTGTCCATTCATCTATCAAAGGGCATCTAGTTTGCTTCCACAGTTTAGCAATTGTGAATTGTGCTGCTATAAACATTGGAGTGGCTGCATCACTGTAGTCTACTGTTTTTAAGTCTTTAGGACCTATACCTGATTTCTGACCCTGTTTTCCAGGTACAGTCATATACTCAGGTACCTCTTGATCCCAAGTGGGGATAGTGGGGAACCTACCTTCAAATTTACCAATTAGAGGAAGAAGAGAAAAACATTTTTTGGGGGATTGAAATATTTCTTATATTGGTTTTTAAGCACATTCTCCAAGTATGTTATGTGATAGTTGTATGTCTTTTGGCATAAATGTTACACATATGGCATGGATAGTAGTATACAGGTTGTTGTCTTCAAAAATGCCAACTAGATAGGTCTCACTTTTCTCCTGCAGAGCATCAGTAGCTTTGCCCTAGAAGTGCAGATCTGTTTTGAAATCCTTGAAATCCTGAAACATTTCTTGCACCAGACTCTAGAAGGGGAGTTTGCAAATTAGAAGTTCAGTGGAATTCTGAAAAGTCTCATTTTACAGAGTGCCACAGTACCAGGCCTGTGTTGATGAGATTTCTTCAGCCCTCCAATAGAGGGTACATTCTTGGGAGCAAGTTTTATAGCCAGTTGTTGCCTGGGTGCTTTTCCACTGGTTGATTTGTGCGCAGTCTGCCTTGTAGAAGCCCGTATGAAGTCCCCCTTCTTATTCCCTTTCCTTTTTGCTTGAAGCTCATGAACTAGAGGACATACTGACCTTGGAGAATGAAGGCCTGTTCTTAGAAGGTTTGTAATCTGTAAGCTTTTAAAGATCTTCTGCTTTTTCACCAAGTTTGGAATTGCCAGGTTCATGCATACTTAAGTAAACAAATATACAATGTAGAAAATACATATTATGCTGAAGGCATTATCTTAGCCATTAGGGAAATATAGATGAAAAGATCCAATGTGTTGTGTATTAGAGTGAAGGAATTTGATAAGCTAATGGCTGCCAGAGAAAAAAGCAATATATGCAAAAGACACAGAAATTTGTGATACCATGGTGAGTGCAGGGAAACACAGGTACTTTAGTATTGTTAAAGCATATTGTATAGATTGAGAAGTATCTAGACTTTAGACTGCAAATGTCATTAGAAGAATGATTATGCAGGTACTTGTATGCCATATTGATGGTAAAGATTAGTGAATAATATTGAAGAATCTATTTTAGAAAGATTCCTCTGACAGCTAGGTGGAAAATTCATTAGGGAGAAGGGAGACTAGGTTTAGTAGCACTTTCTGGAATGTTGTTGCAATATTGTTGACAAGAGATAATGAGTGTCTGAACAAGGCCAACTGCAGTAAGCATTGAGATGAAAAAATGGGAAAGAGGAATGTTTAGGCTTAGCATTTTAATTAGAAATGAGACAGAGAGAAGAGTAGTTCAGCATTATTTTTAGTTCAGTTGAAAGGTTGGTGTTAGTGAGAAGAGGAGGTTTGGGAAATGAGTTGAATCTTTTGATTTATTGTATTGAGTGCCTATGAGATGCAGGTAGAGCTTGTATGTTGTTGGATATATAGAGCTAGAAAACTTCTATGGAAGGTTCTTGGCTAGCTATATGAATTTGGAAGTCATTAGCATGTAAGTGATAGCCAGAATCACTTGCATTTATATACAGGGAGAATGTTAATTCAGAAGATGGAAGGACAATGAGAGTGCCTTTTAAATGAGATGATCTTTTAAAAAAATCCAAAAAACAAAACACACACACACAATGCTTTATTTATTTTATGTGATACTGAGGATCAAACCCAGTACCTCAAGCATGGGAGGCAAACCCTCCACCACTGAGCCATACAACCCCATCCCTGAGAACAGTGATCTTTAAGGGGATTTTTTTTTTTTTTTAAATAGACTAAAAAAGAGAGGGCTGGGGGTGTAGCTTAGTGGCAGAATGCTTGTCTAGCATATCTAGGCCCTGGGTTCAGTCTCCAGTACTGCAGAAAACAAAACAAAACAAAACAAAACATCATACAATGACGAGAAGATGACTATTTCTATAGGTAAAAGCTGAACATTCCCATGAAACAAAGCTTTCTATAGACCTTCACGGTCAGAATGTATTTACTTGTTGTTTACAATATATGAATATACTGGAACACCACCCTCACATAAATTCTATTTTACCTTCCAAAAGAGAAGCATTTTAGAATTGTATACTTGAAGAAAGCAAAATAAGTTTATTTCTTGTCACCGTGATTTAGCAGAATCATATCTGTAATAAAGTCACCGGATTTTTGCTAATCACTATTTCAACTTTAATTTAGTGAATGAACCTAAATATTTAGCTTATGACATACTCCTGCAAAATAGATTGGATGAGGATATTTTTGAGAATTGGGGTGAAAAATAGTCTGCTTATGGACTCTTGAAAGTTTTCAGAACTATTATAATTTTTTTTAAAAATATGAGTGTGGAGTTAGCCCTCCTCAAACCCCTTAGTGTGGAGAGTGTGTGTGCAAAAAATATAGGAAACTATTTCTTTATTATCTTTAAAAAGTTTTGAATGCAGTTAATTTAAAGAGAAATTTAAGGTTGAAAAATTTCTATTGTATATTGGATTAATTAGACTGAAGTATTGGGTAATATTTGGAAAACTAAAAATATGAAAGATGTAGAAGTCAAGTGAATAATTTTCTATGAAGTCAACAGAAAGTTGGAGAGAAAGTTATTTCGTCCTTGGCTTGGTAATATATTTTGTCATCAGATACCCATAAAATGTAAGCTTTCATGCTGTTTAGTCATTAATTTGATTTCATATAAAGATATTTTTTTCATGTGTATATACTCTTGTCTTCTCAGTTCTTTGAAAACTGAGACTCTATCGTTTGTATCTTCCAGTGAAATACTATAACACTCAAATTGATAAAAAGTATTTGTTGAATAAAGCCACTAGAAAGTTAGCAGATAAAAGAGTTTATTTTAAGGAAGTAATTTTTAAGGGTTAAGTCAAGGAGTTCAAGAGATAGTGTAGTATTTGGAAAGAATGTGGAATTTGTCCAGTAAACCTATGAGTACTCTGGTTTAGTTAGGTTTGTAACCTTTCAAAGTCCTTTAACTTTCCTGAGATTTCATTTCTTCTTCTATGAAATGGAGGTAATAATACTTACATAATGAAGACTGGTGGGATTTAAATGAGATTTCATAGGGAAAAATACTTGGCACAATAGTATGGAATCAATAAGAAAAAAAATTAATCACCTGAACTACAACAAGATATATTTCATACTTGTATAATTATGTCACATTGATTTTACTGTCATGTATAAATAAAAAGAACCAATAACAAAGTAATCATAATTATTACTTATTCTATCCTATATCTTTCATTTAACAACTCTCTATGTGAGTGCTTCTCAAATATTTTTTATGGTAACCACTGTAATAAATCGTCATCACTTTTTGGTCATCATTCAAAACAAAACTTAATAAGATAATATTACCTTACCACATAAGGTAAACTATTCTGTTGTTGAGTATAGCTAAAAATATTATAACCCAGTATATTGATTTCATGATTTATTAATGAACTACAATTCTGAATTTCTAAAACATGGATCTATATCAGCATCTTTAACATTGTACTGCAGTTGATAGTCTTAACCATATATAATTCTGGGATTAATGATAAGATTTTTATATAATATAGGGCTATCCATTAATTTTAGATTTTTACTGTTTTAATCTTAGGTTAGTAAGGAAATTTACTGACTAAAATAATTCTCTATCACTGTAGATATTTAAACTCTGTGCAAATTATGAATGATTTACTATATTACCTTTTCTTCCCATTAGTGATGATAGTACTACATCTTAATTTTTTTGGTAACATTTCTGTAAAGTAGATTAGAGCACATATTATTTTAATAATGGGGATATCTAGAGAGATAAAATATGTATTTCAACTAATCTAGATTAGAACAAACTTCTTAGATTAGAATTCAGTGCTCTGGCCATTTAGTTATTCAACCTAAAAGATGGTTGCAAGGATTTATTTTTATTTTGTAAACTTCAACAAGAATATACAGTGACACCATGAATGATACCAGCATTTGGGCTAATACCATAAATTACAACTTAATTAATCTCTCCATTTGTATAAATAAGATATTTGACTTTATTTCATAATATGCAAAATATTATTTTACAATATTAAAAACCATTTTGTACCTTTTCTGCCTCTTTCTATAGGGCTTCATATGTCCCCAGTGTATGAAATCTCTTGGATCGGCTGATGAACTTTTTGAACACTATCAGGCAGTTCATGATGCTGGTAATGATGCAAGTCATGGAGGAGAGGCCAATCTTGCTTTGAAGCGGTATGATATGATACTTGCGAAGTGTAATATTGTTATGGAATGTGCATGTGATATCATTGTTTAGTTATGATTAGTTTCTAAAAATAGTGATGTTGTCATATTATTTAATTTAAATCTGTCCTCAGCATTGCCTTCTCTCTTGTCATTATGACCTATTCAGTCTGTGACCAGCAGCTAGCTAGCTATACCAGCATCTGCAACATGGTATAGAGGTTATGGCTTTAATGAAGATTCCAAATTAGCAAAAGAAGATTGAGTTATATTTGGTATATTCTGTTCAGTAAAGAATGATATGCTTTGTTTAGATGATTTTATAGTAAGTTGATAAAATAATTTAGGTAAGAATTAAAATTTAGTGAGTCTCTGTCTCTAAATAAGATACGAAAAATAGGGCTGGGGATGTGGCTCAGTGGGTGAGAGAGTTAAATCCCCGATTACCACCCCCCGCCAAAAAAAAATCCCCTAAACTTTCATTTAAATTTTAAAAATAAATATTTAATCACCAGTATAATAATAAGCACATACACATTATGCTTCTTGGCAATTTTACTTAATCATTTTGAGAACTAAAATTAGACCAAAATATATAGCTACTTAGAATAGCATTCATCAATATGACTTTGTTTTTCTTCTGCTATTGTCTTTTATACCAACTAAGGAATAAGGATCATTTCATTCTACTTGTAAAAAATATTTTTCAAGCTTTTCTTAAAAAAAAATTCTTTGTGAATTACACTGATATAACACAAAGAATACTAAATAAAGGAAAAGTGTTCTGACTACATAACTTTGTGGTTATTATTAATATACTTTGGTGCTTTTACGTGTAAGTTAATGGTTTTGGTTGCTATATTTTGTCATTTGTTAGAAAATAGATAAAATATGTAGTTATATTAAATCACATTATAAATGTTTTTATATTTAATATAAATTCAACAGAGTTGCTTTTTTTTGCGGCGGGGGAGGTTAGGTACCAGGGATTGAACTCAGGGGGCACTTAACTACTGAGCCACATCTCCAGCCCTAGTTTGTATTTTTTTAAATTTAGAGACAGGGTCTCCCTGAGTCACTTAATGCCTTGCTTTTGCTGAGGTTGTCTTTGAACTCAAGATCCTCCTGCCTTAGCCTTCTGAGATGCTGGGATTACAGACATGCACCACACCTGGCTCAGAGTTGCTTTTTCAGCTGTGATTTAGATGAAGTCTCGTACTGTACATGAGCTTTTTCTTTCTTTAATAGTTCATTACTTCTCATGGCTCTGGGTTGATTGAATGGTTCTTCTGAGTTAAGTGAGGTAGACTGGTGGCAGGAAGTCAAGAAGGTCCAAAATGACCTCACATGACTGATGGTTGGTGCTGAATATTGGCTGGTGGGAGCTCAGCTGGGGCCAGAGTCCTTAATTTCCTTCATTATGACCTGTCTATGGTTTCTTAAAGTTACAGATGGGCAGTTGGGTTCCAAGAAAGAACATTTTATTATGAAAGAAGTAGAAGCTGCCACTCTTCTTTAGGCCTGATTCAAAACTGTCAGAGCATCATTTCTGCCATATTCTGTAGGTAAAAGTAGTCATAGGGCTAGTTCAGATTCAAGAGGCCAAGAAGTGACCTTCATCTTTCAATGGAGCAGTAGATGTGTCTAGGAATGCAAGAATTCAGTGGTAGTCATCTTTGTAGATTACTGCAACCTTAGCAAAAATTGACTCTGCTAGTTCCTTTTTCTTCTAAACTTCTGAGACAACTTAATATTGTAATCATTCTTTGTTTACTTGTTTTATGTACTGTTCTTCCTGTATGTCATCCACCTGTGGTAATTTCACATCCATAGCTTTCTACTAAACTGCATCTCTAAACTAGAATTTTCTCCCAAATTGCCTAGTAGCTGTCTTCCCTGAGATGTCCCCAAAGCATCTCACTGTGACATTTTGAAAACAGTTGATGGCATTTCCTTCTGAACCTGCTTCTTGTGTGCTGTTACTTGTTCTGGTGAATGGCAACATTATTTGTCTACCCAGTTACTAAAGCCAGAAAATTGGGTGTGTTCATTTTTACATACCTGTCCCTGCTCTCCTTCATCATTTTTGTGAAGTGTCTCAAAATTCAATCATTCTTTTTCCTTAACAGGTTTTATATCCTTTTCCACCCTCACTGCTACAGCTTATTTTAGACCTATGTCTCACTGAGAAATATTTTCAGTATATATAGTTGGCTTTAGTTTTATACCCCTATAATTAATTCTTCAAATTGTTGGATAATTGTATTCTTAAAATGCAAATTTGATTGTTGTTGCTCTAAAAAGAAACTTTTTCATTACTTATGGGATATATACTGTGTACTTTCCCAGGTTTATCTCTTACGTTATTTCTTGTTCTCTTCTTCCTATACCTCTTAAGTTTTTGGTGAACTGCTACCTTTCCATAACACATTGGATAACATATAGCTATGGGCAGGATATGTAGTTCATATGACTTAAGTGGGTCACATAACCTTTTTTGCTTTAAAGCTGTTTATCAGTTTACATGTAAATTACATTAGTATTGATAAAATACTAAAACCTGATACATTAATGTATTAAATGTATATATAGTTGATATATACATAGTACCAAATTTAAATGGTTCAAGAAGTCCTAAGGTGAAAATTAAGCCCTTGTACCCCTTTTCCCCAGTTCTCTTCATCAGTTTCTTTTATATTCTTCCAGAGTCTATACATATGCTTATGTCTATGTACATATGAATAAATATATGTATATAAATGAATATCTATACATAAAAAGTAGAGGTTCTACATTGCACTATACCTTTTGTTTCTCTCTGTCTTATGGATAGAGCCATCTAATTCTTTTTAATGGTAGTGTGGAACTTTATCATTCTCCCGTTGATCTAGGATATTTTTAGTGTTTTTGAATTACATATAATGTTGAATTATGTATGGTGGAGGTATTATGTGCAGTTTGAATATATATGCAAAATAAATTTCTGAAAGTGGAATTTTTAAATGAAGTTTTCTTTTAAAACTTAGATATTCCCATATTGTCTTTTGCAGTATTTATTTATTATTATTATCATTTGTGGTACCAAGGAACTCAGGATATTGCATGTAGTAGGTAAACACTAAGCTACCTCCCCAGACCTTTCTTTATTTTTATTTTGAGACAGGTTTCACTTGTTGCCCAGGCTGGCCTTGAACTTAGATCCTTCTGCCTCATCCTCCTGAGCATCAGGGGTTATAGGTGTGTTCTACTGCATCTAGCTACTAGGGTTTTTTGATATGTTACACATTTTGAAAGATTGACTTTTGTTCGTAAATTACTTTAAAAAAATTATTGAAGTGGTACTTTTAAAAAAGATTAATTGGAGTGACTAGGCCCACAGAATTATTTTTCTTAGTCTTTCATTAAATTTTAACCTGAGCCATTCAGCATATTGATAAAATATCTGAAACCTGATGTATTAATGAGCTTTTTAGAGAGGATTTTGAAATGTAGTTATATTTGATACATATATAGTACAAATACTGTTATTAATTCTTTTATCATTTTAGTTTATGTGTAGAGTTAGAAGATTAGTGAATAATAGAGAAGACTTAAAACACACATATTTACACAACTGTAAGACACTTAAGTTATGTATAAATGACATGTGGTTGACCTGTGGTTTCTATAAATCACATTATTCATAGAACCACATGAGAGAGAGGGAAGGCTGGCTACACCCATACACACGCACAACTAAACAAACACCAGAGAAATGAAAACAAATAAAAAATACACAGAAAGACAAACTTAAGTCAACAAAAGTAGCAGAAAACTATGATTGGATTTTATTTTGGTAGTCAGAAGATGAAAGACCTCACATCATTGTTTCTCTCCATCAAGGAGCCCTTCTTGAGTCTTCTAGGTGGAAGTGACCACTGTCTGTGAGCTTCTGTTTTTATTTCTATTATACCACACTTACTTGTTTACGTGTTTACTTCTCCCATTAGACTGAACAACTTGAGAGTCTAGCACAGACAACACACGCCTGTTGAATAATGAATGAATTCTTTATATATGAATGGCTATAAAGGTAGAGGACTAATTTCTTCATGCTTTATATTTCCTCTGTTGGCAGTTTCCTTCCTTTCTGCTATTAAGCCCTTCTTCACAGATGAGGCTGTCCTTTTACCCTTTACTCCCACCCCTATTCTAGCATATAATTCTCTCATCAGTCTATTTCATTATCTTTCACCTTGTTAATATCTTTTACTTGTGTTGGAGTGATCTTGACTTTTCCCATCATTAGAATTGGCCATGTTCTTCTATTTGCTTTAGATTAGAATCAATTCATTTGATATTTCTACTCAACTCCTGTTCCCATTTCAGTTCTTGTATCTTCTATCAGAGCTGCCAATGGTAAGCGGCATGGAGCGAGGAGAGTTGCATTTTCTACTGTTTAAATTCCCACAGGGGAGATATGTCCTTGACATGAAGAATAATAATCCTAAGTGTGTTTTCTCATGGAATTTCTCTCCTGCATTAGGGCCTAGCATTACGGTTTGCTTACCATTCTTTCTCAGAGCCTTGCATGAGGGAAACAGAATGTGAGAAGGTTCTCAGCAGGAAAGAGCATGTGACACTCAAGGAACAGGAATAAGTCAATGTTGCTAGAGCTGAGTAAATGAAGGGGAGAGTTTTAAGACAGGGACTAGATTTTACTGACTTTTATAGACTTTGTTAATGACTTTAGGTTTCATGCTAACTGCACCAGGAAGCCATTGATACTTATTGTTGGTAAATTAATAGAAGGGAAAAAACAAAACAAAACAAGGGAAAGAATTAAATTACAACAGATGGGGTAGAGAGAGAAGATGGGAGGGTAGGGGAGGGGGGATAGTAGAGGATAGGAAAGGTAGCAGAATACAACAGTTCTAATATGGCATTATGTAAAAATGTGATTGTGTAATCGAAGTGATTCTGCAATCTGTATTTGGGGTAAAAATGGGAGTTCATAACCCACTTGAATCGAATGTATGAAATATGATATGTCAAGAGTTTTGTAATGTTTTGAATAACCAATAAAAAAAAAAATAGAAGACCTTTTACTTCTGCTTCAGGCATTTGACAATCAGTAATATGATTATTTCCACGGGGAAATATTTTCCCATTTATAAACAATGAGCTTTAGGCATAAAATTATTTTTCTAAGGGATTTATACATTTGTCATTATACATAAATTCTTTTGTAGTTCTTTTTAAAGATTGCAAAACTACTTATTATTATATAAAGTACTTATTATTATATAATGAATAGTTGAGAAAACAGGTTATAAAATAAAGGACACTAACTATTAATCCCCCCAACCCCACATATTTAGAGATGATATAACACTACTGAGACAAGAGGTTCAAGATCTACAGGCTTCACTTAAGGTAATAATAAATATGACTCCACTTTTTTTTTTTTTTTTTTTTGTGTGTGTGTGTTTCAGTTTAAAAGTCTCTTAAAATTTACTAATTAAAAAATCTTTTTCATTAGGAAGAAAAATGGTACTCAGAAGAATTAAAAAAAGAATTAGAAAAATATCAAGGACTTCAACAGCAAGTAATTGCTTTTTAAATACTTGAAGCATGTTCATTAGTTGTTTATTTTCATTGCTGAAAATTAAGCATAATACATTTTTGTAAGTAAGTGGCCTGATATAAATAGCTTTCTAATTCATTTCTGTGTTTAATAGCCTGCAATATATTCTTTGTATTTCTAATGAATGGAAATAAGAATATGAGAAGTGAAGATGTAACTTCTTAAAGATGTTACTAAGAATAAGTTACCTATGTATCTCTTTTTTTAAATACCTTTATTTATTTATTTAGTTTAAAAAATATTTTTTAGTTCTCAATGGACCTTTATTTTATTTATTTATATGTGGTGCTGGGAATCAGAACTCAGTGCCTCACACATGCTAGGCAAGTGCTCTACAACTGAGCCAGAACTCTGGCCCCACCTATGTAACTTTTTTTTTTTATGTTGGGCTTATATTATTTTTCTGGCAATATACTTAAATGGTTAAAAATATAAGTTCAAACAGTAATGAATCTCCTCCAAGCATTTGTGTTTGTGACAAATGGGAAATAAGTACAATGTCTGTTGAAAGGGAATTTGTTTATATTTTATGTTTGTGAAGATTGATTTAAAACATGAGAAAGTTGTTCTACTAACAACGTTAGGTTTTAAAAAACTGAATAAAGATCTATATGGGTACATACATGCTCATGTACACATACAGTCCTTTGTCAATAGTGGGGATACATTTTGAGAAATGTGTTGTTTGGTGATTTTGTCATTGTGCAAACATAATAAAAGGCACATACACAAGGGCAGGATGGGCTATATGGTATAGCCTATTGCTCTTAGGCTATACACTTATACAGCATGTTGTATTGAATACTGTAAATAATTTTAACAAAATGGCATTTGTGGGGGTGGGGATATAGCTCAGTGGCAGAATGCTTGCCTCACATGCACAAGGCCATGGGTTCTATCTCTAGCACCACACACACACACACACACAAAAGACATTTGTGTATGTGAACAGAAAAGATATAGTAAAAATATGGAATATGGTATATAAGATGAATAAAAATATGGAATATGGTATAGAAGATGAATAGTGATATGTGTATATAGACCCCTTGCCTTGTATGAATTGAACTTACAGTACTGAATGTTGCTCTGGTGCGTCAGCAACTAAGTGGCAAGTGAATCTGAAGATCTAGGACATTATTGTATACTACTGTTGACTCTGTAAACACTTAGGTCACATTAAAGTTTACAAAAATAATTTTCTTTAATAATACATTAACTTACTGTAACTATTCATTTTGTAAACTTTTTGACTCATATAATAACAGCTTAAAATACAAACACATTGTATTTGTTCTTTATTCTATAGGCTTTTTTTTAAGTTTTAAACTTTGTTAGCCTTTAAACTTTTTTGTTAAAAATGAAGACACAGGTAGCCTTGGCTTAACAGGGGCAGCAGCATCAGTGTCACTGTCTTCTACTTCTATATGTTGTCTCATAGAGAAGGTTCTCAGGGGCAGTGACACATGTGGATCTCTCCTCTCATGTAATAGTGCATTCTTTGGGAATTCTTCCTGAAGGAACTGCTTGGCTCTATATTACTGTATTTTTTTTCCTGCTTGGTTCTATATTACTGTATATATATTTTTTAAAGGTGGAAAATAGACTCTAAAATGACAACAAAAGTACAGTGTAGTAATTATATAAACTAGTAATAATCACTTATCTTCATTATCAAGTGTTAAGTACTGTATATAATTGTATATACTATACTTTTATATAACTAGCAGCATAGTAAGTTTGTTTATACTAGCATTAAAACACGCATGGGAAATGCATTGTATTATGATATTATATAACCTACAAAGTCACTAGATGATAAAAAATTTGAGTTCCATTATATTCTTATGGAACCACTGTTATATATGTAGTCCATAATTGACTGGCATGTTTTATATGTGACTGTATATATACTGTATGAATTTAACTACATAACAATAGTACATAGGAAAAACCAGAAGAAAATCATGGTGGCATCAAAAGCAGTTATTTGTAAGTTGTTTTTAAATGACTTAACAAAATGATTTTTATGCTAAAATTATATTGTTATTATACTACCAGTATGGGAAGCATCATAGAATAATGAATTTTTCCAAATTCGTATGTAGTGTTCATTTGTAAGAATAAAGTAGACACTCTTCATCAACATTTATAATATTCTCATAAAGTAATAGTAATATCTGTATATATTATCTAAGCATGTTGTGACTTCCAGTTAGGTTTTTTTCTTGCCTTTTAGTCTTTGCACTAAGAATTGTCATTTGAACTATGAAAGAGAAACAAATAAGTGACTAACAAAATATTAGTTTTATTACTATTTAAAGGGGTTTTTAGTAATCTAAAATATTTTTACTTACTAATCAAACATGGGCTATATTATTTTTTATACCTGAAAAGAGAGAGGAGAATTATTTTACTACATTTGAGATGACTATTATGCAGTTAATAGATTTAAATAAATTTTCCACAGTATAAGATAAAAAATTACCTTGATAGAAAATTTAACTTAGAAAAAATAGTTCTTAGTAATCAATATGTATAAATCTAATACATAGGAAAACAAAAAGCTTTACTAGAAAATACCTTATTAAAATCTTTGAGATGCATGTAATTCTTTGAAGTATGAAAATAATGCCAAGGTAGTATATTATTTTACTCCTAATTCCTGAGGTAACTTAAACTTTAAGGCATATATTCTTTATTTCTGTTTCTTTTTAAAAATGACTTATTAAATTAAAACTATGCTTTTAGATCCTTTCTTTTCTTTCTTTTTTTTCCTTTTTCTTTTTGTGGTGCTGGGGATTGAACCCAGGGCCTTATGAAAGCAAGGCAAGCACTCTATCAACTGAGCTATATACCCAGCCCTAAGCACCCCCAACTTTTTTTAACCTTTGGGATCAAACCCAGGGCCCTGTGCATGCTAGGCAATTGTTCTACCATTGAGTTATGCCCCCTGCCCCTAAATCCAATATTTTTAGTGATGATAGTTTGATGACATATTTGGCTTATGTTAATTTTCAAATATTACAGATGTTTTATGTGGTTAAAGAAGATGATTTGATATGATTTCATGAATCAAACATTTTATGGCCATATAAAATTTTTTTTCTTAGTTTCGTAGTGTTTAAAGAGGGGGGAAATATGTCAACACATTTCACAGGAAATAGTAGATGAGATACATTAATCACAGTGAGTAAGATCCTAAATTATTAATGTCTGATTGCTCAATTATGATGAAAACAGGTGTCTGTAGGAAGTTAAATCTAGTTAAAATTTAAGATAAAGGTTTATGAGCATTGTCTTGGGAGTGATTCTTTCCAATATAGAGATCTGCAATGACTGGATTTCTTGCAGCAAGGGGACAGTGCAAGTGTTGATGGATGAGACTTTAAAGTTCAAAGGTGTGGATCTGTAACAGTTTGAACTGTTGATCTTGGAGAGTGCTGTCTGCTGTGGCCTAAGCTGTCAAAATGTCTATCAAACTCATAGATTTATATATTTTGAAGTCCAGTAGTTGAGGTCACATATGGGGTGTGAAAAGTCAATTGTCACATTTGGAGGGAAGGGTAAGTCCTATTTATTTATTACTAAAGTTATATAATTTAGGATGCTATCTATTGTCAGATTCATATATATTAACATTTGAAATATTCTGTCTTTTAACTGGTGAACTACAGGTAAGTCATTATGTTAGTCGGCCAATGGCACTTATAGATCTGGAAGAATAAGGACTTTAATTTTTACCAGAATCTTGCTACTTGACCTGACATGTAGCTTTTGGAGATTTTTAACATTGGCAATATACAGTATTGTCTTCTTTTAATGTATTTGTTTGTCTTTTGTTTTCATTGAGGAGGCTAAACCTGATGGATTGGTGGCTGATTCATCAGCAGGTAACTTTACTTAGAATAGATAGTTTTTCATTTTTCTTTTTCTTCTTTCTTATCCGTTTTTTCCCCTCCTCTCCTTTGATGCTTGCTAAAGGAATTTTGTGGTTGTCCTTTGTAGCTCTAAAACATATTCTGTTTATGGTCATATTCTAGACTTAGAAAGTTATCTGTGTACTTAATAATTTAGTTAACTAGAAATAACCTTCTGGAGTATTATATCAATATGATTGTTTAATGAAAATTGAAGTCTATGTGAAGGAGTTATACAGTCTTTGTCCCTCCAAGCAAATTGATGGCACTAGCATCTTTGTAACTATCTTTATGTGGAGGAATGCTCAGTAACTATTTGAGATTAGCTATTATATTTATGAAATCTCTTTTTGATGAGAATGAAGTAATATTAGATTGACTGCATGCTTAAACTGATTATTTTTTTTCCCAAAACCTGGATGTTCTTAACCACTTCTAATTTTATCTTACTTTAAAGATATTTTTTTTCAGAGGAGCAGGATGTGTTACATCTGGCCATTTGATGGATATAAGAAAATTACTATGAAATATGAAGTCAATATAACTTTTAAATATTTATAGATTTACAGCAAATATTTATAGATTATTTGGATTAAGTATTTCTTTGATTTGTTTTATGTTTATACATTATGATTTGTGCCATCAATGAATCAGATGTACTTAATTCTTGAAATATGAAAATACTCTATTATAATTACATAATAAACTCATGTTGATTGTCTTTACTATGACAGTGATTATGATATAAATAATAATATTTAGTATATGTAATTAACATTGTATTTAATGGCTACCCTTTTTTTTGTATGTGGTAGAACTACAGTCTTTGGAACAACAATTAGAAGAGGCTCAAACAGAAAATTTTAATATTAAGCAAATGAAAGATTTATTTGAACAGAAAGCAGCCCAACTTGCAACTGAAATTGCAGGTAAATTGAATCAGAATTTTTTAGCTAATAAATTAGCCTTATTACATTTTCACCATTATATATCCTAGGAAAAAAATAATATTTCAGTGTGATGAAGGATTTGTTATAGACTATGGTGGTTATGAGTAGAATTTAATATCATAGTAGTTTTATAAATGATTGTTCTCTCACCTTCTCCCTTCAAAAGGCTTTTCTTTGTAATCTATTCTTGAAATTTAAAGAAGATAATTTTTTTTTTCTTTTTTTCTTCTACTGGGGATTGAACTCAGGGATGCTTTACTACTGAGTTACTTTTCTAGACTTTTTTTTTTTTTTTTTAATTTTTAAATTTTGAGACTGGGTCTCTCTAAGTTCTTGAGGCTGTTCTCAATCTTGCAATTCACCTGCCTAAGCCTCCTGAGTTTCTGGGATTAACAGGTATGTGCTACTATGCCCAGCTTATACTATGTATTTTTTAAAGTATATGCTTTTAGGTAAAATATTATATGTGACTAACTATTCTTTAAAATGCCTAATTAGTAGCAGTGTTGGGGGGAATGTATGTAGGCAAAATAATTTTACTATTTTAAGCTCATCATTTATGTAATCATAAGTATAATTTTATTGTGTATATTTATATCTATTTAAAGCATGTTAATTGAAATTAGAGTGATGTACAGATATGCAGAGTAATATACAGGGATTTATAAAAATTCTTTTTTTTTCAGAGATAATGTCATGAAACTAATTTTTATTACCATCTTTATTTAGATATAAAGTCAAAATACGATGAGGAAAGGAGCCTTCGAGAGGCTGCAGAACAAAAAGTAACACTTTTGACAGAAGAATTAAACAAAGAGGCAACTGCAATTCAAGATCTGAAGACTGAACTGGTAATTTAGAAACCATTTATTGGAATGTAGTTTTAAAAATATCTTTCTAAATTAAAATGTACTGTGAGGAAATAGTTCTTGAAATTTCTAAATTAAAGTTTAGAAATATATACTCTGAAGAAATATCATTTTTGGGTACCAGGGATTGAAATCAAGGGCATTCAACCACTGACCATTGAGCCACATCCCCAGCCCTTTTTTGTATTTTATTTGGAGACAGGGTCTCACTGAGTTGCTAACTACCTAGCCATTGCTGAGGCTGGCTTTGAACTCATGATCCTCCTGCCTTACTCTCCTGAGCTGCTGGGATTACAGACACACCCAGCTGAAGAAATTTTTTTTTTTTTTTAAAGTTTTGTTACCTCTCTTCAATATTATTTTTTTCTTCAGTGTTTAGTTAAGGACATCATCTAATTCCTTTTTCTAACACATCTATTTTCCTTTGTTTTCTATGTGGTTTTTAATATCTGTTCTTTGTCTTAAAAATTATCAATTGGATGTTTTAAAATTTTAAGCCATTGTAATTTTGTGAAGGCAGTAGGTGGAGAAGCAAATACATGTACAGATATAGTCATTCCATTGAAATGTGAAAATTGAAATAATTTGGATATTATTGTGAATATTAAATAATAATATCTGAAACGTAAAAAAAAGTTTGAGTAAACTGGAGGAAATAAAAATTCCCTATACTTTCCACCTACATATGTATACTACATGTGATTTTTTAAAATAAAAATGTTATGATATATAACATTACCTGAACATTTTTGTTGTTTCTATCTAAATATAATGTCTTTTTAAAGTATTTTTCATATTTACATATTTGATCCTGACCTTCCTTCCCCAATTTTTTAAAAAAAATTTATTTTATTGCAGTTCAGGGGTTTAACCCAGGGGTGCTCTCCCATTGAGCCATATCCTCAGACCTGTTTATTTATTTTTATATTTTCAGTTGTAGATGGACACATGCCTTTATTTTATTCATTTATTTTTATGTGATGTTGAGGATCAAACCCAGTGCCTCGCATGTGCCAGGCAAGCGCTCTATCACTGAGCTATAACCTCTTTATTTTTTATTTTGAGTCTGGTTCTTGCTAAGTTGCCAGGCTAAGGTGCCTCAAATTTGTGAACCTCTTGTCTCAGCCTCTCAGATCACTGGGATTGGGCATATGTCACCATGCCTGGCTCCCTTGTACTTCAGTTCTATAAAATCACCTGCTTTGGGGATCCTATCAGTTGAATTTCTAGCTGAATTTTTTAACTCAACAAGTATAAAATCCTGCCGCAGTCTCTGGCTGGGCACAAATCACGAGTCTCCACACAGCTTGTAGATTCAAACAGCAATTCTTTATTCCCGAACTCACACCGGCCGTCTACAAACACGTTCTGGGGAAATCCACGTTCTCTGCCCCAAATCCACACTCTGCCCAAATCCACTACTCCTGGGCTTCTGTCTCCCAAAATATACTGTCTGACCCTAAGAACTCAAGAGGAACTCAGCAGCAGGATACGCCCTATTCTAAAGGGGGAACACCCTAATCTCCTATTATGCTAAACCGGGGACACCCTAAACAAGGATCCGCCCTGGTCCTTGAGCAAAGTCACCTTTCAAGAGTCCTTCCACTAGACAGCATGGGAGTAGCTGGCAAGGAAATTGTCATACCTACTTGGCTGATGGCTCCCAGCAAAATCCAAAATCCAAGTCACTATATTTCTTTCATGACTGTGTTTCTGTCACTGATACCAGATTTCAACACCCTTCCCAGGCTTAACAATCATTTTTTTTTTGGAACCGGGGATTGAACTCAGGGGCCCTTAACCACTGGGCAATATTCCCAGCCCTGTTTTGTATTTTATTTAGAGAGAGGGTCTTGCTGAGTTGCTGAGGCTGGCTTTGAACTGGTGATCCTCCTGCCTCAGCCTCCTGAGTTGCTGGGATTACAGGTGTGCGTCACCACAGCTGGCTAACAATCTTGAATCTATCCTAGACTTCTTTGTTCCTTAATTTAGCACCCAATAAATATATGGGTAAATGAATCAACTACATGCAACCTGCTATAAACCCTACTTGTTCTTACATCTGTTCCTTTTTTTTTGGTTGTTGTAGTACTGGGGATCTAACACAGGGCCTTAAGAACACCAGACAATTGCTGAACCACTGAGCTATGTTCCTTTTTCATTTTTATTACCAGTTTCCTAGGATAGAAAAAATAAGGCACGTAGCATTTATCAAGTTGTTGTTATTTCCAATGTATGCTGTTTGCGAAGGAAAGGAAAGCAAATGAAGAACTAAAGATAATTGTGAATTTGCTAGATTGTACCTTCAGTGGTAATATTGTTAAATGCAAGAGAGTGAGAAGAGGAGGTGGCTTATTAGGAGAGAGATATCAGTGTTTAATTTTCAGAGTCCAAAATTGATAGGATTATCTTCATTTTGATTTCTTTTTAGTAAATTCATTCTAAAAATGTATATTATTTTAGTTTTTTACTGTAATTTTTAATTAAAATGTGTAACTTCACAGCTTCAGAGACCTGGTATAGAAGATGTTGCTGTGCTAAAGAAAGAATTGGTCCAAGTTCAAACGCTAATGGATAATATGACCTTGGAGCGTGAGAGAGAATCTGAAAAACTCAAAGATGAGTGCAAAAAGTTACAAGTAGAATATGCTAACTCAGAGGTAATGATACTAGCTTAGATAGTGCATACTGTTGAATAAAACCAAGATTTGAGATTTTTCCAAGTGGCTTTTCAAAATACTATTTGCTTCATTTGATATGAAAAATATTTGTGTATAGTTATAGTGGTCTGACAGTCATATATGTTTTACTTTTATCTTATAAAACTAGTGCCTAACTTGCTGAGACTGACTTTGAATTTGGGAACCTACTGTCTCAGCTTCCGAGCCTCTGGGATTACAGGCATCGCCACTGCGCCCTACGAATATCAATTATTTTTATTAGATCTACCTGCCTTCTGGTATTTTCAAATTAAAAAAAAATCTTGTACTCTCTTTTGATTTATAATTTTCTTTAAATATTATTAAAATTTTAAAATAAATGTTGATGCTTTTAGAGCACAAGACCTTTCCCAGCTGAGAATTATGGAGTTATACATATACTTGATAAGTAAGAATATTAACAAGGAAAAGAAATTTATATATTTAGTTCAATTTATAAAAATATATGCAGAAACTTACATAACTTGGTAATGAGAATATATTCCTGAAAAATACTTTAAGAATTATTATAAGTTTAATTTGGAACTATTTTAAACAAACTTATGTTTTTATTCATTTAGATTAAATTATCTAAAAGGCAAAAAGAAGATCATTTAAAATGAAAAAGTTATGACTAGAGTTATAAAAGATTTGAATGTGAAAGAATTCAGTGTCTCTCTTTATCCTAAAGGAGGGCTAACTGAAGGACAGAATATATTTGTTTTGTTTTTATAGAAAAGATGTTTCTGGGAAAGAAGGAAAATGGCTTAAAATCAATTGTTTTACTTCTTCTTCTTTTTTTGAATTTTTTTTTTTTTTTTAGTTGTAGATGGACACAATACCTTTATTTTATTTGTTTATTTCTATGTGGTGTCGGGGAACGAACCCAGTGCCTCATGCATGCTAAGCAAGAGCTCTACCACTGAGCTACAACCCTGGCCTCAATTGTTCTACTTATTAACTTTGTTGAAGTTTTCATAAAAAGTTTTCATTTCAGGTATTTAAAATAAATTTAGTCTTGCCAAGTACTTGAATAGGTAATTTAATATTTCACTTTCCGTGAAACAAAGAAGATATTTATTCTTTACTTACTTAGTAATAGGTACATAATGAGGAATGAGACCTCAGGCAATGTTAAAATATTTGTAATAACTTTAAGAAGTGGTAGTATCATTCAGGCTAATATTACTATTAGAATTGAACTCTTTGAACATCACTAGGTTTTAGATACCATGTTGGGCACTTTAACAAATGTGGTTTCATTTGTTTCTTAAAACCCCATTTAGTTAAGTATTAGATCTATTTTACACAGAGGAGTCTAAAGCTCAGTTAGGTTAAGTAACTTGTTCATAGTCATGTACCTAATATAAAGAAACTAGAGTTTTAAACCAGGTATCATCCAAAGCCTGTAGTACGTTGTCTCCTATTTTAGGTGGCTTGATGTTTGCCTTATAAGCAAAATTGTACCATCAACCTTGTCCTAATATTCATTATTATTACTTTAAATTTTTTTTGCAAAATTCTATGTTGTAATATTTGTGTTGAGTAATAGCTTAAAATATTTTTGAGCTGTATTTTACTCCACTTGCATATGAAAAATTATTGTCTAATTGCTTCATTTCACTTATTTGTTTATAACTGCATTTTTTTTTTAGTTTCTACTTTGACTATGTGTCATATATTTTTTAATTTATTAAAATTCAGTCCTATTTGTTCTCAAGTGGGTTGGTCATTATGCATTTAAAGAATTTAGGAGAAAAATTTTTTATTATGGACATTGCTTTTACTGAATCTCAGTATTGGCATCAGAAACAAACACATTAACAGAAATTCAAGAAGCTAAAGATGTAAGGATTTATTTGACTAGTATTACTAGTTGGGGCTGAAGATATATAATGTAGTGTACATTATTAAATGTCTTTAGGTTTATTACTTTAATTGGACATATACCTTGAGAATTAGTTGACTCTGTATTTATATTTTTAAAAGCATATTTTTTATTCTAAAGGTTTTCAACTAATAATTGGCTGTTTTATAGATTAGAAATTGAGAATTTAAAGATTTCAAAAGTATTAATTTAAAAATTTGCATCATTGAAAATATCTATATTCCATTTATATTTGGTGTGGTTTTTTTTGAAAATAATTTTTAAAGAATTTTATCTTTCAAATAAACTCATTTACATCTTAGTTTTAAGAGTAAGAATGTTTATATAGGTATGGAATAACTGTTTATGTTTTAGCTATTAAAAAGAGTATTTAAATATTTTTAAGTATGCTAATTTAAGATATCAGTTTTTAAGGTATGTTTGGACATTTTTTATTGTGTATTCAATGTATAATTTTGTCAGTCTTGTGTTCCACATTTCATCCATCATTTTATTATTTTTTTGTGCTTTCTAATGGAGATGCTTAAATTTGAGGTAATGTGTTATGGAAGGCTTTTTGATATTAGTGCTAACCTAACTTTCTATTGTCATATGGCAGTTTTGTGTTTTAAGGCAATCTCATATCTTCAAAGACATGCTTGTTTTTGTTTTGTTAATCAGCAAAATTTCAACCAATGTAAAATGATTACTTATAGTAGTAAACACATAATTTTAATTCTAAAACAATGAGAAGAATGTTTGTTTGAAATGTTTCTTAATCATTTTGTAATTTAAAAATTTTAGTAAAAATTTAATGTTGAATAATATAGCATCAAGGAACTGCAAACTATTTTATAGGGACTAATATACTGTTTCAATGGGAATAAATATCTACTAAATCTTTGGAGGTATAATGACTCATTCCTTTCGGAAGTATCTTTTGGATTCATGCTAAGTGGCAGGAAGTATTTTAGGTGTGGGGAATATAGCACTGAATAAGTTAATGTCTGCTCTCATAAGGTTGATATTCTTTTGTGAAAGTCAAACAATATCTAAGTAAACCAATCATTATAGACAAGCACATGTTCATGTGCTATGAAGAAGGGGGGAAAATGCAGGATATGGGCAGTAGGGAAATTAGGAATAACATGGGGCAGTTTTAGAATGGTCAGGGACCATCTCAAGTAGGATATGACTGAGAAGGAGTAAATAAGAATGAGGGTGCAGCCTTGGGAGTGAGGATTCCTGAGAAGTATGGCATGTTCTGAGTGAAGTCCAAGGTACCAATGAGGTTGGCCTGTTAAGTGGGAAGAAGAGTTAAGGTGGCAAGGGCAGAGACGTTTGAATTTTACTCATGGGGAAGTTGAAAGAAGAGTGTATTTTATTTCCTTTGACATTTTTGTCTTTTTTAGGTTTATTTTTTCCCCAAATATAAACATGTCACATCATCATTGTAAAAGATTAAAATGATTCATAATTTACAATAGGAAAAGGGAAAGTCTATGACTCACTTTCTTCTTCTCCTTCACAATCAAAATCTCAATTTAAATATGTCTCATCCTTATTATAAAGTTTATTCAGTGATAAAGAATAGAGACAATGAAAATAACAAACTTTAAGAATGTGAAAAGTAAAACTAGCAAGCATTACAAGAAATACAGATTTCTTTTGTTAATATCATTTTCAGGAAACCAAGCAGTAGGTGGTCTTTCAAATGGTTGAGCTTTAGTATATAGAAAGTTTGTATTTTCAGGATCTTTGTTTAACTAACTTTCTCTTATATTATTATATGTTCATGCTTTATATTTACTTGTTTTAAAAGGAAAAGCTCATGTTATTGAAATTAGGAGAAACGTAGACATAACTTGCTTATCCTCTTTAAATTCAAGAGGATTGAAGTTTAGTATAGAGTTTCCATACCAGTGAACTGAAGTTTGCTGTTTGATGCTTACCTCAGACAACGTTTCATTTTGTGTATTATTAGATAAACGGTGTTGTACATGTTAGATAAAATTTTAAATTTAATTTCAAGCCCAAAATAATGTGATGTTATTTTGAGGGTAGTAGGACAAAGAATTAACTTGAAGGTTCCAAGTGTTATTTCAATTTAACTACTACAACAACAAAAAATTGATAATCTTAAAACCTTTGTGTACTTCTCTTTCCTTTTTAAATTTAGTTTGCTCCAATTTTTATTTTATTTTTTTAGGCTACAATAAGCCAATTAAGGAGTGAACTTGCCAAAGGTCCCCAGGAAGTTGCTGTATATGTGCAGGAATTACAAAACCTTAAAGGTTCAGTTCATGAGTTAACACAAAAAAATCAGGTGAGGATTTTAAAGCTACATATATTTGTTAATTGATTTTATGTCTTAAATTTTAGGTTTATGTATATTATTTATATGATAGAACAAAATGTCTGATTCTATGTGAGTGTGTATGTGTGTGTATATTTTAGTGCTAAATATATTCACCTGGTTGTACAAACTAATCTCCAGAATTCTTTTGATCTTGCAAAACCAAAACTTTATAACCATTAAACAACTCTCTAGTAGTACCATTCTGAGTTCCTGGCAACCACCATTCTATCTCTTTGAATTTTGCTGTTCTAAGTATTTCTGAAAGTGTGATCATTGAGTATTTTTCTTTCTGTGACTATCTTATTTCATTTAATAAAATGTCCTGAAGGTTCATCCATGTAACTGTGTCAGAATCTACTTTTTAAGGCTAAATAATATAACGTTCTTTGTATTTAACATACTATGCATTCATCTGTCGATGGTTATTTGGGTTTCTTCCATCTTTTTGACCATTCTGACTAATACTCTGAACGTAGGTATACAGATACTTTTTTCCCTCTACTTTCAGTTCTATTGTGCATGTGTATGTGTGTGTCTGTGTATATAGTGTAAGGTAAGGGTCCAATTTCATTCTTTTGCACATTGATATTCATTTTCCCCTGCAACATTTGTTGAAAAGAATGCCCTTTATCCATTGAATGGTCATGGCACTCTTGTTAAACGCACACAATACACATACATGTATATTACATTCAGAAGTGAAATTGCTGGATCATGTTGTAATTCTATTTTTAATTTTTAAAGAAATCACTACCTTTTTATTTTCCCTTTTCCTTTATACAGTGTACAAAGGTTATAGTTTCTTCACATCCTTGTTAATATTTGTTACTCTTTTAATTTTATTTTTCTGAGAGTAACTATTTTAATGGGTGTAAGGTAGAATCGTGTGGTTTTAGTTTACATTTCTCTATTAAATAGTATCCTGAGAATCTTTTCTTGTGCTTGCTGCCTATATAATTTTAATGTTTTTTTTTTCTCTTCTGTGGTATTGGGAATTAAACCCAGGATGCCCCACTACTGAGCTATATCCCCAGCCTTTAAAATTTTTTATTTTGAGACAGAGTCTTACTAAATTGCCCAGGGCTGGCTTTGAACTTGTGATCTTTCTGCCTCAGCCTCCGAAATAGCTGGGATTATAGGCATGTGCCACTGTGCCCAGCTATTTTCCTTTTTGTTACTGAGTTGTAAGAGTTCTTTATATATTCTGAATATTAACCCTGTATCAGATATATAATTTGCTGCAGGTACAACTCCTTATCAAATATTTGATTTGCAAAGCCTTTTTACTCTTTGCTTCTCTTGATGTACAAAAATTTAAAATTTCAGCTTTGTCTAGTTTTTCTATGGTTACTTTTGTTGCCTATGATTTGAGCGTCGCATCCAAGAAATTTTATCATGAATTTTTTCCTTCAAGAGTTTTATAGTTTTAGGTCTCATGTTTAGGTCTTTAATCCATTTTGAGTTAATTTTTGTATGTGGTGTAAAGTAAGGGTATGAATTTATTCTTTTGCACATTGATATTCATCTTTCCCCAGCAACATTTGTTGAAAAGACTGTTCTTTCCCCATTGACACTCTTGATAAAAATTATTTGGCTATTGTCATAATCTTTGCATTCCAATAACAAAATGCCATAACCTGAATAGTTTATGATTAACATAAACTATTATTTTTCCCCTTATTCTGGAGTCTGGAATGTTCAAGATCCAAAATCTTCACTGGCAGATTTGGTATTTGGTAGGTGATTCATCTCCCTGAGTACTCTATCTATCTATCTATCTATCTATCTATCTATCTGTTTATTTCTGTGGTGGTACATTGAAATTAGGGCCTTGAGCTTGTGAAGCAAGCTGCATCCTGCTGAGCTACATTTCTAGCCCTGAGGCTTTTTTTATAAGGGCACTATCTTATTCATGACCTAATCACCTCTCAAAGACCCCACCTCTTCATACCATCTCTTTAGGGGTTAGGCTTTCAAAGTATGCTTTTTAGGAGGACACAGCATTGAGACCATAGTAACTAGATGTGTGAAAGTTTATTTGTGATCTCTTTATTACACTGATCTCTATGTCTTTGTGTCAGAACCATAGTGTTTTGAGTATATAGCTTTATAATAAGTTTTGAAATTAGAAAGTGTGAGACCTCCAACTGTTTTTTTCCTTGTATTTTTTAACATTAATATTTTCTGCCTTGTTTCTTTATAAAAGGTTAATAGTGAATATTTAATTATGGTGTGAGGGATTATTGGTATTAAAACTTTTTTCCCCATGTCTTTACTTTTTTTTTTTTTGTGGTAGAGAGTATTAAACTCTTTTATTCAAAGGTATGTTGAAGGTTGGCTCTGCTTAATAACTTAAAACTAATATTTTGTTGAACTATAATGGGAAAGCCAAGAAAGAAAAAGAAAATGACAGTAAGGAAAAAAGAGATAAATACAATTATTTGTAAATATTAAACCTCCTGCTGACAGCCATGTGAATGAGCTTGGAAACACATCCTTCAAATCTAGTCAAGTCTTCATAATCTATAACTTTAGTCCATAGCTTATTACAACCCTATGAGAGACTCTGAGGCAGAATTACTCACTTAGTTGCTGATTCTCAAAAACAATTTGAGAGAATAGATACTATTTTAAGATACTACTGCTGAGATTGAGAGTAATTTATTGATTGTGCCTTTGGCTAGCACTCTTTACGTTCACAACATTATTAAAGACTACAAAGAACTTATTTTTGAGGGGATAAGAGGAACTTTTATCAATGGATACTTATATATTATAAATTAAAAAGAAAAATTAGCAAACATTATTTAAAAACAACTCATAAATATTAATATAACTATTCTTAGAAAAAAAGATTATTTTTCAAAACACAAGAATTCAGTAAGAATAGTGAAATCTTTACAAACCTCTTTAATGTCTGGTTTAATTTAGGATGGATACTTATGCTTCTATGTTTAGTCTGTCATAATGTTTAAAGTATATGAAGAAAATTTAGTCTCATGCACATATGTAGTTGGAAAGGGTGGAATGTTTTAATATCTTTGTGAGATAACTGTAGCTATTTTTATCTGATACTGTACTAAAATCTGATAAGTGATAATTTCTCAAAGTTTAATTGCAATGTTTGAGCCCAGGGTAGAGTATACTTTTTTGTACCCTGTAACATTAAAATTTATTGGTTCATCTTGCTTTTTGAATGGATCTTTTCCTGTGCATCATACATTAGTCACATGGCAAATATTTGTTCTCTGAGATACTCAGATCTTTCACATGTTGATACGTTTCATTGTACAATATAAACACAATCCTATTATCAGTATCACCATCATTCCTAGGGTAAGCTTTCAGCATGAGGAAGCTGTCAAGCTCATAGAGGTGGACACAAGTTTCCGTAAATTGGAAACTTCATTTAAAAGCCTGAATTTTAATATTGGCACTAAATTCTACCAATTATATTCTTGATTTGACAGGTTATCTTTCTACTCAAGTCTGAATCAGAATTGTCATTCTTTCCAAAGAAAAATAATGTTTCAAAAAAAGTGGTCAGTTCAGTTTATAACTCAATTATGAGTATTTTTTCTTTTGTAGCTGTATTATATTTTGGTATGCATTAGAAGTGGTTCATTTTTACCTCCTATTTTTCAGAGTTTTCTTTTCCCTTGCCACTGTAAATTTTACTGCTATGGACATTCATCTATCAATATTGTGCATTGTGAAAAAATTTCCTATGTTATATACCCACAAGTAAATTTGCAGAGTTGTAGGCTACATACAAGTTGAAACTGATTAGGAACCTCAACCACTTTTCCAAATAATTTTACTGCTTTGCTATTACCCATTTTTCTATCAACTCTTGATGTTGATGTTTAAAACTTCCTCTGTGGCAATGCCGTTCTCTAGTAAACCTCTGCATCCCTCCCATTTTTTTTCACCTGCCAAACTATATATAGGAGATTTTTATATAACAATTTATTTTATCTTTGTATGTTAGTTTTATTTTTAATTTTTTTGAAGTCACAACAAATCTTCCACCCTTTGGAAACCAACTAGGATATATAGAATAGCAATTTGCATGTGGTGGATGTTTATCATCAGTGAGGTATTTTTGAAATACTAAACTACTATAAAAGACATGATTTGACATTGATAAATGAAATAGACAGCCATATAATCAAGCAAAGATTGTGTATATAGTGGTCTCTCTGTATCCATTAGACACTAGTTCCAGGACCCCTACCCCATACCAAAATCCTTGGGTGCTCAAGTTTTTTATATAGAATGTAATAATATTTGCATTAACACACATCATTCTATCTTGTTGAAGGGCATTTAAGTTGGTTCCATAGTTTAACTGTTGTGAATTAAGCTGCTATAAATATTGATGTGACTGCATCACTGTAGTATGCTGATTTTAAGTCCTTTGGGTATAAACCTAGGAGTGGGGTAACTGGGTCAAATGGTCGTTCCATTTGAAGTTTTCTGAGGAATCTCCATACTGCTTTCCACTGTGGTTGCACCCATTTGCAGTCCCACCAGCAATGTATGAGTGTACCTTTTCCCCCATTCTTGTCAACATTTATTATTGTTTGTAATCTTGATAATTGCCATCCTGACTGGAGTGAGATGAAATCTGAGAGTAGTTTTGATTTGCATTTCTCTAATTGCTAAGATGATGAACATTTTTTTTTTCATATCTTTCTTGACCACTAGTATTTCTTCTTCTGTGAGTATCTGTTCAGTTCCTTAGCCCATTTATTGATTGTGTTATTTGTTTTTTTGATGTTAAGTTTTTTGAGTTCTTTATATACCCTGGAGATTAGTGCTTTATCTGAGGTGTGTGTGGTAAAGATTTTCTCCCATTCTGGAGGCTCTATCTTCATATTATTGATTGTTTCCTTTGCTGAGAAGCTTTTTAGTTTGTTTTCCGTCCCATTTATTCTTTTTTTTTAAAATATATTTTTTAGTTGTGTATGGACTCAATGCCTTTATTTGTTTTTATGTGGTGCTAGACTTGGACCCAGTGCCTCACACTTGGGAGGCAAGTGCTCTACTGAGCTACAACTCCAGCTCATTTATTGATTCTTGGTTTTACTTCTTGAGCTTTAGAAGTCTTCTTAGGGAAGTCAGTTCCTAAGCTGACATGATGAAGATTTGGGCCTGTCTTCTTTTCTGTTAGGCTCTGGGTGTTTGTTCTATTGCCTAAGTCTTTGATCCACTTTGAGTTGAGTTTTGTGCAGGGTTAGAGATAGGGGTTTAATTTTATTTTGTTACCTATGGATTTTCAGTTTTCCCAGCACTATCTGTTGAAGAGGCTATCTTTTCTCCAATGAATATTTTTGGAACATTTGTCTAGTATGAGAACTGTATTTATGTGAGTTTATGTTTGTGTGTTCTATTCTGTACCATTGGTCTATATATTTGTTTTGGTGCTAATACCATGCTGTTTTTGTTACTATGGCTCTGTTATATAGTTTAAGGTCTTGTATTGTGATTCCTTCTTCTTTATTCTTCTTCTTCCCGATAGCCTCAAAAAACAAACAAACAAACAAACAAACAAAAAACAACAAAAAACCTTGGGAATTAATCTAACAAAAGAGTGGGGAGACCTCTACAAAGAAAACTACATAATACTAAAGAAAGAAATTGAAGAAGACCTTAGAAGACTAGAAGATCTCCCAAGCTCTCTTGGACAGGCAGAATTATTATTGTCAAAATGGCCATACTACCAAAAGCATTATACAGATTTAATACAACTCCTTTAAAAATCCCATTGACATTCTTCATAGAAATAGAAAAAACAATCATGAAATTCATTTGGAAAAATAAGAGACCCAGAATAGCCAAAGCAATCCTTAGCAAGACGAATCCACTGAAAGAGAAATTAGGAAAACTACCAAGTTTTCCTAATTTCTCTTTCAGTGGATTCATCACTGATGTATAAGAACATGTTTGATGGGTGTTGATTTTATATCCTGCTACATTGCTGAATTTATTTACTAGTTCTAGAAGTTTTCTGGTGGGATTTTTTTGGATTTTCTAAATATAGAATCATGTTTTGGCAAATAGTGATAATTTGAGTTCTTCTTTTCCTATTTGTATTTCTTTAATTTCCTTCTTCTAATTGCTCTGGCTAGAGGTTCAAAGATTATGTTGAATAGAGAGGTGAAAGAGGGCATCCTTGTCTTGTTCCAGTTTTTAGAGGGAATGCTTTCAGTTTTTCTCCATTTACAATGATGTTGGCCTTGAGTTTAGCATATACAGCTTTTACAGTGTTTAGATATTTTCCTATTATTTCTAGTTTTTCTAGTGTTTTGAACATAATGGGGTGCTGTATTTTGTCAACTACTTTTTCTGCAGCTATTTAAAAGATCATATGATTCTTGTTTTTAAGTCTATTGATGTGATGAATTATGATTATTGATTTCCATATTTTGAACCAACCTTGTATCTATGGGATGAACCCCACTTGATCATGGTGCACTATCTTTTTAATATGTTTTTGTATGAGATTTGCTAGAATTCTATTGGGAATTTTTGCATCTTTGTTCTTCAGTGGTATTCGTCTCAAGTTTTCTTTCCTTAATGTGTCTTTGTTTGGTTTTGGTGTCAGGGTAATACTAGCCTCATATAATGAGTTTGGGAGTGTTTCCTCCTTTACTATTTCATGGAATAATTTGAGGAATATTGGTGTTAATTCTTTTTTAAAGGTCTTGTAGAACTTGACTGAGAATCTGTCTGCCTGGGCTTTTCTTGATTGGTAGGCTTCTGGCATCTTCTATTTCATTGCTTGAAATTGATCTGTTTAAATTGTAAGTCCTCTGATTCAGTTTGGGTAGGTCATATGTCTTTAGAAATCTGTTAATGTCTTCAAGATTATCTATTTTATTGGGAGAATAAATTTTCAAAATAGTTTCTAATTATCTTCTGTGTTTCGGTAGTGTCTATTGTGATTATTCCTTTTTTTAATCACAATTTTTAGTAATTTGAGTATTCTCTTTCTCTTCATTGGCATGGCTAAGGGTTTATCAATTTTATTTTTTCAAAGAACCAGCTTTTTGTTTTGTCAATTTTTGAATTGTTTTGATTTCATTGATTTCATCTCTGATTTTAATTATTTCTTGTCTTCTGCTTTTAGTGTTGATTTGTTCTTCTTTTTTAGGGTTTTATGATGTAATGTTAGGACATTTATTCATTCACTTTCTATTCTTTTAATGAATGAGCTCAATACAATGAACTCTAAGCATTGCCTTCATAGTGTCTCAGAGATTTTGATATGCTGTATCAGTGTACTCATTTACCTCTAAGTATTTTTTATTTCATCATTGATTTTTTTTTTTTGCTATCCATTCACTATTTAGTAGCACATTATTTAGTCTCCAGGTTTTAGAGTAGCTTCTCTTAGTTTATTGTTGATTTCTATTTTCATTCCATTACAATCTGACAGAATTCAGGATATTATCTGTTTTTCTGTATTTACTAAGAATTTGCTTTGTGGCATCAGATATAGTCTATTTTAGAAAAGGATCTGTATGTTGCTGAGAAGAAAATGTATTTGCTCATTGATGGGTGAAATATTTCATTTATGTCTGTTAAGTCTAAATTATTGATAATATTATTTAGTTCTATTTTGTAGTTTATTTAGAGACATGGTCTCACTGAGTTGTTTAGTGCCTTGCAGTTGCTGAGGCTGGCTTTGAACTCCCAATTCTCCTGTCTCAGGCTCCCAAGCCATTGGTATTTCAGGCTGTGCCACTGTGCCACCCAGCTCTTCCTCCTAGTTTTGAAGGTCTGGGTTGAGAAATCAGCTGAAATCCGAATTGGTTTGCCCTTATATATGATCTGATATTTTTCTCTCACAGCCTTTAAAATTCTATCCTTGTTCTGTATATTAGTCATTCTCATTATAATGTGCCTTGATGTGGGTCTGTTGTAATTTTGTACATTTGAGACCCTGTAAGCCTCTCGTATTTGATTTTCCATTTCATTCTTTAGATTTGGGAGATTTTTAAATATTATTTCATTGAACAGATTGTGTATTCCCTTGGTTTGTATCTGTGTGCCTTCATTCATCCTGATAAATCTTAAATTTAGTCTTTTTGTGTTATCCCATAATTCTTGGAAGTTCTCTTCATGGTTTATTACCATCTTCTCTGCATAGTCAACTTTATATTTTTTAGATTATATATTTTGTCTTCATTGCCTGAGTTTATGTTTTCTAAGAGGTCTAGTCTGTTGGTGATGCTTTACATTTAATTTTTAATTTGGCTTATTGATTCCTTCATTTCATGGATTTCTGCTTTTCAGAATTTCTATTTCTTTATTTGAAGTGATCTTTTACCTCCTGAAATTTATCTCTGATTTCACTCCTTATGTTATCCTTTATGTCATGGATCAGTTTAACTATGTATTTTGTAAACTCCTTCTTTGACATTTCTTCTACTTTGTTGTCATTGGATTCTATTATTGGACCATCTTGGTTTATTTGGAGTGCCTTATTCCCTTGTTTTTTCATGTAGTTTGTGTAACTTTCCATCTAGCAGTGTATATCTGAGTCAGTACAGTGTCTACCCTGTATACTTATAGTGTCCCTGAAGGTTTCCAGAACTTCACCTTCAAGGGGAGACCAATATTAATAGCACCCAATGAAAACAATATACAGCCTTAAACCAAATAGCTCCTAGTAAGATTTCTACAGTTTTTTCACATTAAACAGAAATGGTGTGTTCAGTTATTCTCTACAATATAAATAGTAATTTTTCAAAAGGAGTTTACAATTTCTAATAGTGAACAAAGAGAACAGAAGTGGTGTAGGATGTGATGTGTATGAGGAAGGAGGAGAGAAGATTGAAGTAAAAAATTATTATAAGAAGCATGAAAGAGGAATTAATAGATGTTGGCTGTTAGTAGGAGGAATGCAAGAAAGAGAATTCAGGGAAACAGATGAGTGAGAGGAAAAGTATATATAAAGTCAAAAAGGAAAAAGTTAAAAAGTAAAAATAAAAGAATATACAACAAAACTGGAATATACTATTCAGACATCCCAGACCTCAATAAATTGATGTATGAAAAATATTTGATTTCCAAAATGGTAGAGAAGTGTGTGTGTGTGTGTGTGTGTGTGTGTGTGTGTGAGAGAGAGAGAGAGAGAGAGAGAGAGAGAAAGAGAAAGGATCTTGATGGAAAAACAATTGCAGCTTCCCTTCTCTATTGATAGGTGGGGTCGTCTGGAGTTTGATGGCGGCTCCATCCTCAGGATAGTGAGGGTTTCTAGGGTGGGAGGATTAGTACTGGAGGCAGAATTCCTGGAGGCAGGGTATAGCAATTGCCTATCCACATTGGAAGGCTACACCCCAGGAATCTGCTTCAGGTTTCATACATGTGAGGTAGGAACCTGATCTTATCCCCTTATCTTGCCAGAGGACACTAGAATTCCTGGTCTCTGATTTAGTCTCCAAACTAGATCACTTCTGTCCCCACCCTTTTTAATTTCTGATCAGGGAATTCTCTACTAGGAGGTCCTGAGGGCTGGGTTCTGGGAACCTGTGTCAGAGGACTGTTCTATATCATGGATCATGACCAGGTGCTGAGAACTGCGGGTTGGCCACATAGCTGCAAGCAATGGGCCTGGTTGGGGGCTAGGGAGGGCTTGGAAGACTGGGGATTGGAGACTGGAGATCGCTATTGGTTGCTGGGCTGACTCTGGACCTGGCAGGATGCTGGATTAGGGAGGGAGTCATCCCCAGGCTCCAGCTTTCTCCAGCCTCTCTAACCTTTATTCACCTGAGTGAAATGCTCTCATTTTCTAACTTTCCCCTGGATTGCTAGGCTCATACAGGCCCACGCAGACCTAGGTACAAACTCACAGATCTGGGTTTCAGTTTCCGTAGGCTCCACCACACTGCAGTCCCAATTTGGCTCCTGGATTGCAGATGATCAATAAACTCTAGTGGAGAGGTTCCTCCTTTTAAAGATATCTGACTAATAAGTAGTCCGTGGTTTGGCTAGGGCGGACTGTCCTTCTAGTCTCAGTCTCAGGATTTTTTACTCTAAGCCTACAGGAGATGTGGTATTCCCGCTGTTTTGAGTTCTGGGTAGCCAAGCCAAGAGAAATGCTGCCTCTCACTATTCCACCATCTTTTCTCCCTCTGTATTATTATTTTTTATTGTTTTTTCCCAATCAGATATATTTAATTGATGGTCAGTTGAAGATGCAACAGATATTGAGGGCCAGATTTATATATTTGCATACACATATATGTACCTGTAAATACACATTATTGAAGGAAGTATGATAGCTTTTTATGGGAAATATATAGGATAAATGATTTAGTTTGGCAAATTTGGAGCATTTTTGATTAGGGAATATAAGATTTTATTAATCTTAATAATGTCTTACATAGTGCAACACTTCACAATTTTTTTCCAAAGTATTTTCTTGTTTTGGAATGATCACTAATCTGAATAAGCACAGTGTTGCATCTGATTTTCTTTATTACCTTGTTATCTGCTTCCCCAACTCCTTCTCACCTCAGGCTTTTGACAAACTTCGAGTCTTGACAGTGGTGATATGCAAGTGTTCTGCATTTGGAAATGTGTCACCTGTTCTTTTGAAGGTTATGTCAAATACCTTGGGCAGATTTTGTGAGTCATAGGCATCATCATGGTGGATAGGTAACATTGTAATGTATAATAGATGGAAAAGAGTTGTTTTATGCTAATGTCAAGGTTTTCATATATATATATATTTATATATTTCTATTTATTAGAGCTTTGTACTTATACATAGTAGTTGGGTTCATCCTATGCATGCATGGAAATAGATTTCAGTTAAGGCTTTTATCTTTAATGTTTTATAATTATTGTCCTTGAAACCTTAAAAAAAATGAGAAAATAGGGCTGGGGTTGTGGTTCTGAGGTAGAGGGCTCGCCTAGCAAGCGTGAGACACTGCGTTAGATCCTCAGCACCACATAAAAATAAAATAAAGGTCCAGCTATAACTAAAAAATAAATATTTATTTATTTATTTATTTATTTTTTAATATTTATTTTTTAGTTATCGGCGGACACAACATCTTTGTATGTGGTGCTGAGGATCGAACCTGGGCTGCACGCATGCCAGGCGAGCGTGCTACCGCTTGAGCCACATCCCCAGCTCCAAAAAATAAATATTTAAAAAAATTAGAAAATTGAAGAAACTTCCTTATTAGTTTCTAATAAAAATTATATTCTGACATTTAAGCAAAATCCTTCACTCCATTTAATTAACTCTTTTCACAAGAGCATATACATCTCATAAAATCTAAGATGTCAGAGAGCTAGCTGTAAGCATTAAAAATGTCATTCTTTTTCATCCATTCTTACTACCTGGGCAGATAACAAATGAATAATGAGTGAAGCCTAACAAAGGGAAATTATAAGAAAGTGTATTGAGAAAATAGTTGATTAAAAGAATGGACATTTAGAAGGAAAGAATTTTCCATACCCAAATGAGATGGTTATGAGATGGCTTAGCATGCATTTTATAATTTAAACTTGAATAGGATACATTTTAGAAAGGATGAATTGATTTACTGTCTAAATTGTGTTGTGAAACTTTATTAGATATAGAATAATAATCCATCTCTGTTCTTTAATCAAATCCTGTTGGTTCTTTCTACTTTGGCTTTCTCATCTGTAAATGGGGATAATATTGATCTCAAATTTTTGTTAAGAATTAATACTCTTATATTCTTTAATGAGTTTTACTATACTTTTAAGAAATCAGTCTTCACAAACTGGATTCCCCAAAACATTTGCTTTAGATTCCATAGTACGAAGGAAATGTTTGTAATACTAAATATAGTTAGCTTTTTACAAATGAAAAGTTTGTAGTGTGAGTGGATTAGTTTCTTTTAAAAAGAAAGAAAATTATTTAGGTTTTTTAGAAGAAAATTTTATTAGGTCTCATCTATGCAATAGTTTTTTTCTTTTTTCTTTTTTCCCCTAATACTACGTATAGAACCAGGACCACTTGTCTCATGCATGCTAGGCAAGTGCTCTACCGTTGAAGTACAACCCAACCACTGCTATTTTTCATTTTGAGACAGGGTCCCCTAGGCTAGCCTTCAACTTCTAATCCTCCCTCACCTTCTTAGTAGTTGGAATTACAGATATCTATCCCACCCAGCTAGGCAGATAGTTTTGACTAATTTTTTAGAATAAGAGAACTTTGAATATCACTGGTATTGTCATATTTTTGCTTCTTAAAGAATAAAGCTGTCTGAATGGTGTGTAGAAAGTGGTGGAATTACTTGGTCACTTTATATGTGACCCTTTAGGAAAGAGGACTTATAATTCATTACTAGCCTTACTTTTTGTACCATATTTAAAAATTATATACCATGCAAACCCTCCATATATGTGAGCTTGGTTTCATTATTAAATTCAGTAACTTAGAATTTTATTTATAAAAGAAATGTTTAGATCACTGAATAGATAATTTAATTTATGAATTAAAAAATAAATGCTATTTTTCTAAACAAAAATAATATAAAATTATGTAAAGAAATATCTGGAGTCACTAACTAGTAACACAAAGGAAATGTTTATTAAAAGATTTTCTAGTTGAATCTAAAGTATAAATTTTTCTCTAGTCCTTCAGTTTTGTCTCTTTATTCTGATTCTTTTACTTGGTCAAAGAATATTTCTGTTGGCTTAATTTGCTGCCCTCTCCTGTTTTCTCTTCTTTTAAGTTTGTCTCTTATTTTATGTTATACATACGTATCTTCTCTCTGGACACCACTTTTCTGTAGTGTATTCTTACATGATAATTTACATCCCTTATTTTTTTTTTCAGACTATGTTCAATAACTTTTACTTCTGCCTTTCCCTAGACTTATCTCTCCCCCTGATATAATAGGATTTGTTCTTTACCCACTTGCAATTTATTTGTCCCTTTCTTTGTGTCTTTTTGTATTAAGCAGATGGCATGAGCCGTGTACACGAATTCCTTAATTCCTCTTACCATTTTCAAAACCAAGCTTGAACTATTATTTTCTTTTTCTTAAAATTTGGTACCAGGGATTCAACTCAGGGGCACTGGACCACTGAGTCACACCCCCAGTTCTATTTTGTATTTTATTTAGAGACAGAGTCTCACTGAGTTGTTCAGCGCCTCGTTTTTGCTGAGGCTGGCTTTGAACTCTTTTTTTATTTTTTTTTAAATTTTTGTTATTGGTTGTTCAAAACATTACATAGTTCTTGACATATCATATTTCATACATTTGATTTAAGTGGGTTATGAACTCCCATTTTTACCCCGTATATAGATTGCAGAATCACATCGGTTATACATCCATCCACTCTTTTACATATTGCCATACTAGTGTCTGTTGTATTCTGTTGCCTTTCCTATCCTCTACTATCCCCCCTCCCCTCCCCTCCCCTCCCATCTTCTCTCTCTACCCCATCTACTGTAATTCATTTCTCCCCCTTGTTTTTTTTCCCTTTCCCCTCACTTCCTCTTATATGTAATTTGTATAACAATGAGGGTCTCCTTCCATTTCCATGCAATTTCCCTTCTCTCTCCCTTTCCCTCCCACCTCTTGTCCCTGTTTAATGTTAATCTTCTTCTCATGCTCTTCCTCCCTGCTCTGTTCTTAATTGTTCTCCTTATATCAAAGAAGACATTTGGCATTTGTTCTTTAGGGATTGGCTAGTTTCACTTAGCAAAATCTGCTCTAATGCCATCCATTTCCCTGAAAATTCCATGATTTTGTCATATTTTAGTGCAGAGTAATACTCCATTGTGTATAAATGCCACATTTTTTTTTATCCATTCATCTATTGAAGGGCATCTAGGTTGGTTCCACAGTCTAGCTATTGTGAATTGTGCTGCTATGAACATCAATGTAGCAGTATCCTTATAGTACGCTCTTTTAAGGTCTTCAGGGAATAGTCCGAGAAGGGGAATAGCTGGGTCAAGTGGTGGTTCCATTCCCAGCTTTCCAAGGAATCTCCATACTGCTTTCCAAATTGGCCCCACCAATTTGCAGTCCCACCAGCAATGTACATGAACTCTTTTTTAAAAAAAATATTTTAGTTGTAGTTGGACACAATACCTACCTACCTTCCTTCCTTTCTTTCCTTCCTTCCTTCCTTCCTTCCTTCCTTTCTTTCTTTCTTTTCTTTTCTTTCTTTCTCTCTCTCTCTCTCTCCCTCCCTTCCTTCCTTCCTTCCTTCCTCCCTCCCTTCCTTCCTTCCTGTGCTGAGAATTGAACCCAGAGCCCGCACGTGCTAGGTGAGTGCTCTACCACTGAGCCACAACCCCAGCCCCTGGCTTTGAAGTTCGAGCTGCTGGGATTACAGGCATGCACCACCGGGGACGAACTGTTATTTTTAAGAGTCATACTAGCTAGCCCAATCTGATTTTGCTCATTTTTTTTTCTTTTTATAAGTGGTGCATTTAAGAAAGTTTTTATGTTAATTCTTGTTTGTTTTGATTTTTGGTACTGGAAATCAAACCCATAATCTCTGCTACTGAGCTGGTATCCATAGCTCTTATTAATCCATTTTTTGCTTGTGCATTATAGGAAGACTCTTTTTTAAATTTTTTCTGGTGCGTGTGTTTCATTTAGATTAGAGTCTATTTAAGGTAAGGAGGTTTGATTGTCCTTATTTCTGTATTTCCCCTTCCAGCACACTAACATATAATCCAGTATCCACTGATTGACTCATCAAGGTGCTTATCGTGGCTTCTTATCTTGGCTATTTTTCTCACAGGTGTGAGTTGAAATTCTGATCTCTGTTTTATGTGTAAATCAGTTGACTTAAAATGTTCAATATTAATTGTAACACCACCACTGAGACCAGACTTCGACATTTGATATAGGCTGGTTGATATAGTTCTTTGGAAGGTATTATTTTTATAGTTTATACTTGACAGTGTTGAATAAAATAAAAAGCAGGTAAGTGAAATCTTTAGATCATTATTTTTATATCTCTACAAAGAAATTTAAATTAGTCTTAGCTGGTAGCTCTAAAAAATGGTCTTTTTGTCAAGAAGAGAAGAAAAACGCTATCAATATGATCAAGTCTCCTAGAGCAATAGATGATATTGTTATGCTAAAGCTCTTTCTAACCATGAAATTGCTAATCCAGAATCAGAATTGGCATAGTATATTGTTATCTTTCTTCCAACAGAAATTATTTGAAATAAGTTTTAATTTTTTAATTCAAATGAAAGTTATTGTATATGAAATAGTTTTTAAAATTTCTTTCTCAACAAATTTATTTTTGGAGTATAGGAAAGCTATTGATTTTTGTATGTTGATCTTGTATCTTAGTATTTGGCTAAATTTGTTTATGAAGTCAGATGTCTTCTGGGGGAGTTTTTTTTGGGGGGGGAGGGAGGGTCCTGAAGGTATAGAATCATGTCATTAGCAAACAGAGATAGTTGGACTTCCTATTTGTATCCCTTTAATTTTCTTCTCTTGCCTGCTTGCTCTGGCTAGAGTTTAAAGAACTCTATTGAATAGGAGTGGTGAATGTGGACATCCTTATCTTGTTCCTTATTTTAGAGGAAATATTTTTAGTTTTTCTCTATTCAGTATGATATTGACTTTGGTTTTGTCAAATATAACCTTTATGATGGTAAGGTAAGTATCTTCAATCCCTAGATTCTCCAGTGTTTTTAACATGAATGAGTGTGAAGTTTTTCAGTCTTTTTCTGCTGCTCTTGCAATAATTATGTGATTTTTGTTCTTGATTCTACATTGCATACCCCCAAATAATTCGTTAGATTTTATTTTATTTTATTTTTTGCAGTAGTGGGGATTGAACCAAGGGGTGCTCTATTATTAAGCTATGTCCCAAACCTTTTGTGAAGAAGTGTTCTGTTTTGAGAAAGGGCCTACCCAAGTTGCCCAGGCTGGCCTTCTGCAACAGCCTTCTGAGTTGCTGGGATTACAGGCAAGTGCCACCAATTCCTGGCTAAGAATCCAGTAGTGTTTTCATTTTGTGTCAACATTTTCATGGCAATTCTTACGTTGTATTAGTAGAGTTTAGTCATGTGGACCAATCATAAAACCACAAGTTAATATTTAGTAATTCTTAAATATTTTATTGTTTTATATTTGTAATATCGACTAAGACAATATTGGAATAATTAGAAGTACTAGGAAAAGAAATACATTTTTAAATTGATATTTCAGAACTTGTCAGAAAAGTTGCTGAAGAAGGAATTGGATTACACCCAGTTAGAGGAGAAATATAATGAAGAATCTGTGAGTAAAAAGAATATACAGGCAACCCTTCATCAAAAAGACCTAGATTGTCAACAGCTTCAGTCAAGGTTATCTGCATCTGAAACCTCACTGCAGAGGATACAGGCAGAACTAAGTGAAAAAGGAGAGGCAACCCACAAGCTCAAAGAAGAATTATCTGAAGTAGAGACTAAGTACCAGCATCTTAAGGCAGAGTTGAAACAGCTACAGCAACAGAGAGAAGAAAAGGAGCAGCATGGGTTACAACTCCAAAGTGAAATTAATCAAGTAAGTGATATTAGTTTTATTTATTGTAATTCTCCTTATGGTTTCTTCTTAGCCATGCGGACCAATATCAAAACCACAAGTTAATATTTAATAATTCTTAAATATTTTCACTGTTTTATATTTGTAATATTGACTAAGATAATATTAGAGTAATTAGAAGTATTTAGAAAAGAAATACATTTTAAAATTAGTATTTTAGAAATTATCAGAAAAGTTGCTGAAGAAAGAATTGTATTACACCCAGTTAGAGGAGAAATATAATGAAGTTATTGATCATAATATAGTTCATGTTAAAAAAACTATCATTTAAAAAATTAATTCTTCTTTATTTTCTATATTTCTTAGTACTATCAGATCTCATATGCTTCAATTTTAATTTCCCTTAAGAAAACAAAAGTTAATATCCATTTTACAGCATTGTTGTGAAGCATTTATGAATTAACACATATAAATTGCTTAGAATGGTACCTGGTACATGGTAGGTACTTACTGGGTTTTAGCTACTATAATTAATTGTTGACCACTCTTTAGTTTAAAAAGTCACCTTTTCCCTTTTTTGCTACTAACTTTTAACAGCATAATAAAACCACCAGTATAAAAATTAGACATTTTAAAAGTTGAAGACAAATTATAAAACTATTTAATTGATAAATAATACCTACCTGATAAAGTTTGATACAAGTTCTGATTTTGTCATTAACTTATTTTTTAATGCCTATTCTAATTATTGCTTATAGATAACATAAAATTTGATTGAAAAATGGAAGAGATTAAAATTCTGATGGAGATTAGAGTTCTCACATTTAAAAATTTTTCATTTACTTTTATTTAATTAAGTAGCAATGATATTATAATTAGTTATTCTCATGACTTTCCTATTCCTTTATAATGACGATTATGATAGTCATTTATTGAGCTTCATCATGTTTCAGGAATTAAGAGTAAATACTTCCCATTTATTGTCACTAAGTTTTGAGATTAGACTGACCATGAGACAATGGATCAGAATAGTTAGGAATTTTTCTCTAGCTTGTCCTTGTCTGCTGTCTTTCCACTGCCCTGACCTTTCAATTGTATGTGTAAACCACTATAACAACTTCCATTTAGCCACCAAAGTAATCTGTTTTAAAAGCAAATCTTACCATGTTCCCAATCTGCTTATACCCTCTAATAGTTCTTATGGCCCAACAGATGAAGTTCAATGTTTGTTATGATATGGAGCACCCCCAGTGATTTGTTGGCATACCCACTAAGTTCTGTACAATTCTTTATTTTATTTTCCTCTGCAAGAGTACAGAAGTGTTTTAATTTTTTTTCTTTAAGTTATACTATATCTTGATTTTGTACTATTCATTCTGTTTTCTTGATTTGAAATATTCTTCCTGTTTCTCTTGACCTTGATAAATTCTACTTACTTCTCATCACTTTTCTAGACATCCCTTTGTAAACACCCCATTGCTCCTTCTACCCCCAAGATGGCTGAGGCATGCACAAACTGTGAATATTTTACTTGCCACAGTGGATTATATTATCATAATTTATGTTTTCATCAGACTGAACTCTTTGGATGCAAAGACCATGTCTTATTCATTTTTTTAAAATTCTTACTACTTGGCACATACTTAGCAAATGTTACAGGGAATAAGTGAGTGAAGGAATAAATGAAGGCATTCATAATGGGAGGAAAGTGAGGCTTGATAATATTAGTATATAACTTGAAAATAAATTTTGTTTTTACTTTAGTTCACATATACAAATTTAGCATTTATGCTTTCTAAAAGACACCATTGCCTCATTTGTTAAGGGATAAAGAAGCAAATGGAAAATGGTACCTGCCTTTAGTGATTATGTATACATAATCTCAAGGGGAGGATAAGGCAAGTATTATCCCATACCATGATCATGATAATCATAATATAATAATACTATGGGAATTCAAACGAGTTCCTCACTTCTGTTTTTTTTTTCATTGTAGTACTTCCCTTTATGCATTTTTTTAAACCTAATTATATGATCAGGAAAAGCTTTGTATGTATGAAAGCTGTTCCTTGAAATTGTAATATTGAATAAGTTTTAACACATAGCAGTTTGAAAGCAGGAGAGTCTTCCTGCCAGAAGGATTAGTGAGAAGCAACTAGTGGCAGAAAAATATTACAAAAAGAAAGGACAGGGGCTGGGGCTTGCCCCAGCTTGCCTAGCATGCATGAGGCACTGGGTTCAATCCTCAGTACCACATAAAAATAAACAAAAAAATAAAGGCATTCTGTCCATCTACAACTACCAATAAATAAATAAATATATAAATATATATATATATTTTAAAAAGGACATTGATTTGTTCTTAGGTAAGGTCTATATAATAGGAGTGCATATTGTTTCCAGAAAGAGCACATGAGAATTTATTATGTAGGGTGCTCAACAGTAGGTCTAGAAATTTTTGCTTTAGTTGGTTGTCAGTGGGTGGAGGGGCATTAAGGAATTTTGAGAGCCCACTTAAACACAATGAGACTTGAATTTATGATTATTTGATTTAGTCACCATTTTATGTAAAATAAAGAGGTCATACTGAAGACCTTGAAGTGATGCCATTTATTTTCTTTCTCTCAGCATGTTGTCTGTATTCTACCTTCAAAATATGTTTCAAATCTTTGCACTTCTATCCATCTACACTGCCAGCATTCTTAATCTAAGCTACCATCTTGCCTACCTGGAATACTGTATTACGCTTCCCACAGTTTCCCTTTTAGTGGTCTCCTTAATGGATTCTCCATATAGAAGCCAGAAGTACCTTTTTAAAGCATGTAAGTTTAATCCTCTGCTTAATGCTTTCACTTGCCTAGTGGTTTTTCATCACACTTTCAATTGATTCCAGCCTTCTTTCTTTGGCATGTGCACTTCTGTGTATATAGTGTTGCCTATGTTATGGCTTCACGCTCCTCCCAAACCATTGTGAATCCATGTTGATTTCAGTTCCTCAAACACACCAACACTTCAAGCTGTTTTCTATCTTAAGTTCTTTACCTATGTTTTCTTCCTCCTCCTCTCTATCCTTTCTTTCCTCTTTCTCTTATAGTTCCTCTAGTCCTCCTCCTTTTCCTCCTCTTTGTCTTCCTTTTCTTCCTCCTCTTCTTCTCCTTCCTCTCCTCCTACTCCTCCTTCTTCTTTATTTTTTCTTCTTTATGTTTTATGGGTGATTTTTTTTCAAGGTACTAGGAATCGAACCTAGGCACTCATGCTTAATATTAAACACACTTGATTTTGTGTGTTAATGAGATTTACGTGCTAACTGTTCTTAGTTCGTAAGCCTTGCCAAACGTCTTGCATACTCATCTCCACACTCCTAGCATAGTAATGCTTCTGAAATTAATACAAACTTTTTTCCTTTTTGTTTTAATGAAAAGAGTAAAAAAGGAAATCTCCCTATCCCTTCAAGGAAAAACCCAATAGTTATTCTGGTTGTATTAATACAACCAGAACAAATCATTCTGTTGTTAATACAACCAGGATAATACAACCACATCATTTGAAAAAGTGGTGGTTCTTAGCTCCAGAGAAAATGGCCCCTGTAACTTATTAGGGTTTTGTTTTGTTTTTGTTTTGGTGCTGGGGGCTGAACCCAGGGACTTAAATGTGATAGGCAATTGCTCTACCACTGAGCTATATATACCCCTAGTCTCTTGTTGACATTTCTTAGGTTAATGAGGATCACTTAATGTTTTCCTTTAAAACATATAGTTGTTTTCTACATTTTATTTAGAAATTGCATGCCAATTTGAGGACTGGGGAATGCTTTGAGCTCTGTTCAATACCCAAGTTTAAGAAGTCAACTGTGGTGGTTCTTAACATAGAAATGTAGCAGGAATCACTGTGGATCTTTGAAAAATACTGTCAAATTTCATTTTATTATTTTAAGTTCCTCAAGTGATGGCAATACTTACATCCAAACAAGAGCCCTTGGTCCCGTTTATTTCTTTTAAGAAAGCAATGAAACTATTATGAGCGATAAAATCTATAATGCTTAGTCATAATTTTATGTGATTAAAATTCACTTGCAGATTAAATTATTATATAAGATCTTAGGTTTCTGCAAATTGTCATGAAAATTAAGATAGTATGCTTCTATTGGTGAAAAAGAAATATTGTTTTGAAAGTAGGTGGTAGTGTGTGTGTACGTGTTTACACACATGCACATATATGTACTTTTATTTATTTATTTTTTAAGTTACACAGCAAACTTCTGGAAACTGAGCGCCAACTTGGGGAAGCTCATGGTAGGCTGAAGGAGCAGAGACAGCTTTCCAGTGAAAAGTTGATGGATAGAGAACAACAAGTGGCTGACTTACAGCTCAAACTTTCTCGTTTAGAAGAAGAGGTAAGCTAGGCTTTCAAATGAGTTGATATTAGCAACTTTATTGATGAACTTGAGACATCTTTTGTTTTTGTAGTACTGGAGATTGAATCCAGGGATACTGTACCACTGAGCTACATTCCAAGTTCTTGTAAATTTTTTGACAGGGCTTTGCTAAATAGTTGAGGCTGACCTCAAACTTGCCTCCTGCTTCAGCCTCCCCTGTTGATGGGATTATAGATGTGTGCCAATTTGCCTGGCATGAAGCATCTTAAATATGGTTGTGGTTCATCAGTATTTTAATTGTCAACAACTTTACTTGTTTTTCTACTTTCAACTGCAACATTTACTTTTCCCCAATGAAAATATCCTGCTTATTAACTATATTAAATTACTACATTTTACTACAACTGTATTTTCCCAAAGTTCTCAACAAAGTAGCACAAAGAAAACTCTTTTTCAGCTAGGTAGGAAAAATTCTGGGGTTTACCTTCTGTCAGGCTGCTCGAGTGAAACAGAGAGCAATGAATAGTTGGTGAGGATCATTGATGACATGTAGTTTGTGCATATAAACTTTACATGTAAGGATGTTCACTTTAAAAATTAGGTATGTGATTATTATTCTAATTCAAGTTGTAATTGTTTAACATGGTACCCACTGTATGATTAAAGGGAAAGTTATCATTAAGTTATGTCTTTTATTTGAGTTGAATAAATATTCAGAATTAAAATCTATAGTTTTAGTAATAAATTTTCTTTTAAGCTGAAATCTTAGCTATAGTATATGATCTGATTTTTTTCCCAATGAAGTGACTATTAGAGAAAAAAATGAAGTGCTGATTCTGTGGTTTAGACTGTTGTTAAAAAACAAATTATATGTAATTAATTGTTCATATTGGTATACAAAAACAATATTGAACAGATGCTAACCTAGAGAAAGATTTGTATTTTTTTAGGATAAAAGTCTATCACTAGAGAATAGTTTATTCATTATGAGATGATGATTCTATAAATGCCACATTTTTTTATCTATTCATCTATTGAAGGGCATCTAGGTTGGTTCCACAGTCTAGCTATTGTGAATTGTGCTGCTATGAACATCGATGTAGCTGTATCCCTATAGTATGCTCTTTTTAGGTCTTTGGGGAATAGTCTGAGAAGGGAAATAGCTGGGTCGAATGGTGGTTTCATTCCCAGCTTTCCAAGGGAGATGATGATTCTATAAGTAATAATATATTGCTTTTAAAGTTGATATCTTCCAGACTGAATTTATTTTTGTGTTCATATTTGAAAATTGAAGTAATGCCAAATATTTATGAATGGTAGCATTATACCTTTAAGTTGTCAACTGACAGTTTATATATTTTTTTTAAGTTGAAGGAAAAAGTAACAAATTCCACAGAATTGCAGCATCAGTTAGATAAAACCAAGCAACAGCATCAAGAACAACAAGCTCTTCAGCAAAGCACTACAGCAAAACTTCGAGAAGCTCAGGTAAAAATTATTTGAATAATTAATCTTTTAAACAAAATTTAAACCAAACCATTATTATGTTGTGATAAAACTAGATAATGCAAAATACTTGATTGTGAAGAATTTTGGGGAGTTCCCAGTTTCTAGATTATCAGAAAATTCTTTCTCTTTTGATTATTTTGTTGAAAAGCTAAAATACCTTAAAACTATTTACTAGAAACCAATTTGTTATTTATGGTAAATTATATAAAATATTTAAATTTATGAAATTTATTAGGAAAATTGATCTATTAAATATAGCTAGTTAAGTAAATTATATTTAAATGATTGATAAATAATTATTTATAATTATTTATTACTTACTGAAATACCTTATTTGAAAAATCAAATATATTCAAATGCAGTTTTCCTATTGGTAACTCTGTAAAAAAGAACATTTTATATTTTCTATAGAAGAACTCAGTATTTTTGGTCATTTATTTCTTCTTCCCTGTTTTTTGTGGTGCTGGGGATCGGACCCAAGGCCTTGTGCATGCAAGGCAAGCACTCTACCAGCTGAGCTTTATCCCCAGCCTGTCTTTTATTTCTTCTTACCTATCATCTGAATATTGGAATTGTAGGCATAGAAAATGTAATTGATTGGGTTAAATTTATAGCTTAGAAGATTGAGAGTTTAGTTTTTGTTTTGTTATGATAAAGGAAGGATACCTAAATGTTTGAAATGAATTTGACTTTGATATTCATGTATTCTTTTATACTTTCATTAATTCACTGACTATTACTGAGCACTATGTGTCAGACACTGTGCTCAGCACTGAGAATAGAAGAAGCAGAGTGCCTGCCCTCTAGGAAATGACAATCTAATGATGTGTATATAGGAATAATCTTAGAGTGTAAAGAAAGCAGTAATCTCTTTTCCTTTTGAGTTTGGAGTGTGACATGAGAGTAAGACAAAAAGATGTCAAAATTTTGGATTGATTCATCTGTTCTTTGACTCAGTTAATAAGTATTCATTTATGTCTACTGTCAGCCAAGGAGCTGATTTTGTGTCTGTAGAAGCAAACCAAACAAACAAAATGTCTGTTTTCATGCAGCTTAGTGAGGGAGGCCAATAACAACTAAGTTAAATAAACAAAATATGTAGTATGTTATACATTAATAATTGCTATAGAGATGTAAAAATGAGGGATGAGGAGTAGGAAGTATGTAGGGGCTGAAAGTGACACTATAGTACTTGGTAGGGTTGCTAAGGAAGGCCTCCCTAAAAAGATGAAAGACCTGAAGGAGGGTATGAGCTTTGTGATTACCAGAGGGAAGACCATTAGTAGTACCTTAGAAGGTCCTGAGGCAGTAACAAGTTCTTAATAGGAAGGCAGTAGTTGGACTGGTCAGATTCTAGTTGTATTTTAAAAGTAAAGCTGACCGATTTACTGATGGGTCAATGTAGAATATTGAGAGAAGAGTCAAGGATGATTCCAGGGAAGGATGGAGGTCAAGCAAGATGAAAACTGAGAATCCCATTGGATTTGGCAGCATGGAGGACTTTAATAACCTTGATGATGAGAGCAATTTAAATGGAGAGGGTGGGATGACAACCTGGTTGGAGAAAGTTCAAGAGAGAATGGGAAGAGAGAAGTCTGATAAAGTAAGTACAGATGGCTTTGAGATTTTATCATAAAGGTTAGGAAAGAAATGGGATAGTAAATCTAGCATGCACAATTTGGCACAGGTCAGCAATCAAGTAGGTGTTCTTATACTGTACCCTTTTCTTATACCGAGTTTCCATCTTTGTCTATAGTTGGGAACTTGATCTAGGGAGTATTTTTGAGACTAAGAGAAGGCATAAATATGTTTCTAGTTTAGGACAAAGAGACAGATAAGGATGAGTTATTAAGGATACTGGAAAAAAGTGAGGAATTAGATAATAATAATAATAAACTATAATATCACTCATACAATGGAGGGATGAGTTTGAATTTATCCTGAAGCTTGAGGAAATAAGGTAAATATGGAGAGAGAGACACATACATATGCATAAATAATTGTATAGATAAAAGATTGAAAAATCAAGATAGATCATTCCTGAAAAATCTTATATTTCAAGATAAAGTTGGAAAGCAATAGCTGACTATCTGGCAAGCTTCAATTGAGAATGTGGAGAACATATTGAAGCTTTTAAATAGTTATTGAGGAGGTGCTGGGCGTGGTTCCTTACACCTGTAATCCCAGTGGCTCCTGAGGCTGAGATAAGAGGATTGTGAGTTCAAATCCAGCCTCAACAAAAGCAAGGTGCTAAGCAACTCAATGAGACCCTGACTCTAAATAAAATACAAAATAGGGCTGGGGATGTGGCTTAGTGGTTAAGTGCCCCTGAGTTCAATCCCCGGTACCAAAAAAAAAAAAAAAAAAAGTTATTGAGGAGAATGTTTGAGGGTAGGACCTTATTTAAATGAAAGGGTTAAAAAGATGCCTATGAGTATATTGTAGAGATTGGAATCTAGACATTTATAATGACCTAACCCTGGAAAAATGGAAGTTTATGCCTTTATTCTGACAGTGCTTAGAAGTATAGAATTAGAAAAAGCAAATTGCAACATTGATATAGATTAGGCTTTTTTGGGGTGATTGATTTGGAAATTTTGAGGTGAAAAGAAATGGGGAATGTTAGAATAAAGTTATTTCATATCCTTCTATGAAGTTTAGGAAGAGAAGTTTGGCATAGTGTGAGTAAGTGAGGAGAAGATGAGGTCTCTGACATTGAAGATGAGAATGAGGTCATAAAATTGGAAGATAGGAAGTTGTGGTTACAGGGTAAGATAGTTGGAATTTTTTTAGCTGGAATAATTTCAGTTTATTACAAGATCCTTTATAAGTAATTGCAATGTAAAATGAGTTAAGCTCCAGGAATTAAGATGATATGCATGTTGAGGCTATGCTCTTAATTCTCTATGTATTTTGTATTTCCCAGGAAATTGGCAGAAATTGGGATTGAGAGAAAAACTAAATCAGGTCTCAAGTCTTCAGTGAATGAGGTAGGGATTTATAGATGATAGCAGCAAAGAGTAGAAGGTAGATAAGTGAGAATGGCATACTTTCTAAAAGCATCACATAGCTTTTACCCGAGGCAGCGAGTAATAGCAGTGAAACACCAAGGGAAGGTCGGCCTCCTCTACGTGCCCATTGGAGTAAGTCTCCCTGACTAGAGAAGATGAGGGGAATTGGAATCTATAAAAGGAGAACCAAATTTCATTTAAGATGTGAAAACAGAGAGACTGTTCTGGAAGAAAGCTCTTTCCTGGAACTGTGGATCCAGAAGATTAGTAGAATGTGGAGAGAGGGCTAATTGGTGGCAGGAACAAAAGCTGAGAGCAAAGAGGTTGGACATGAGTGAATCTTAGAGGGATGAGAAGATGTTTGAAAGTGATTCACCTTCAAATATTTAAAATACTGACACAAATCATTGAGGGAACCAGAGGGCTGGGGACAATCTCAGCAAGACAGTGTTCACAGGGGATGGATAGTGCTTGTTCTGGGTAGAGGTTCTCTGACTCTCATAAAAGGATTGAGGCAGAGGCAAAGGCTATGGTGTCAAATAGCTTGAGAAAGTGGGTATTATTCTGGATGTGGACTATTGAATTGTGCTCTTGGAAACATTAAGATTCTTGTTAAAAGTAAAAGAAGAGGTATCTCTTAAGTTATCAAAAGAAGAGTCCTATTGAGGTATTAAAATAAGCCTGTACCTGTGGGTTAGAGTGTAATCATTTTTTAAAAATTAGCTCCACAAATGTTTTGAATCCTTGTGTTAGATATCTTGGATGTACATCAGTGAATAAAGCAGGAAAGAAAAGTCCTCATCCTTGTGTAGCATATATTCTAATGCTGGGGATGGAGGGAGGCAGTTAAACATGAAAAACACATTTAATGTATTAAAAACATATTTAGTGTATTAAAGATAAGTCCAATGAAAAGAGAAAAATAGCCAGAATATGAAGTATTAGGAAAGGCTACAATTTTAAATGTAGTAGTCAGGGAAGGTCTGATTAAGAAGTGACAATTAAGCAAACACATGAAGGAGTGGGAGCATTTCTGTGAGGGAAGCGAGACAGAAGGACTGTTAGTGCAAGGCTCTGAGGTGTCAATGTGCGTGGTGTGATCAAGAATAATGAATCCTATGTGTCTGAAATGGGTCAGACAGTAATAAGAGGTGATGTTAGAGAGTTATGAAAAAAACATAGTTAAAGATTTCTTTTTGATAAATTCTAGTTTATTATCAATAATATAGATTTATATTATTATTTCTAATTAAATTTGTCATATTAAAATATAATAAGTAGTTTAAAATATAAGACTTAAGAATTTGAGTGATAAAATTTCTTATCAATCATTCTTTGTTTAAGGAATAACTTCTTGAATTCTTTATCCTTAAAATGTTAGTTTTTCAATTCTTTACAGAATGATTTGGAACAAGTCCTACGTCAAATTGGTGATAAGGACCAAAAGATACAGAACCTTGAAGCCTTATTGCAGAAAAGTAAAGAAAATATTTCATTACTAGAAAAGGAAAGAGAAGATCTTTATGCAAAAATTCAGGCTGGGGAAGGAGAGACTGCTGTTCTTCACCAGTTGCAAGAAAAAAACCATATGTTACAGGAGCAAGTAAGCTTGTAAAATGTATTTTATTTCTAAGATTTACTTTTATCTCTCTAAATCTCATTAAATGTTTTGTTTGAATGACTCATTATCCTGGCTTTTTTTTCTACATTTAAAATCCTGTGTATTTTTGACATAGAGCATTTTATTTGTCCCAGAGGTTGGTTATGTTACTGCTGTAGTAAAAGTTAGTTAACATGATGTGACATAGGAAATCCTCAGTTAATGTTCTAGGATGTAACTTTCTAAACTGTAAACTATAGTAAATTATTTCACCTCATTAGCTTATTGGAAAAGTGGTGATGTTATTAATAGTGCATACTTGCCTTATAGCATTTTGTGTTATTTTAAAAAAGGAATGAATAACAAAATGTATTCCTAAGTTATAGGTACTAATCAAATACTAGTTGTTAGTGTGTATTAGTCAATATTCAGATTTAACATTTATTTATATTTTGATAATATATATCTTTGGACAATATGTAGCTAATAATTTTTATAACTTGCTCTATTGTCACAAAATTCATATGTAGTTGAAGAAAAACATAAAATTTAAATAGTAACATTTTAAAACTGAAAGTAATTGACAGTTGCTTTTTTGGAAGAATTATCTAGGAAAATAATTATTATTATCTAAATAATAATAATAATCAGTAGGTTATATCACTTTTCTAGTTTTGGAATTAGAATATAATATAGATTTCCCCCCAAATTTCTAAATTAGTTTTGAAGAATTCTTATAAGGATTTTTTTTTTGGTTAGTTTTTATGAAAAATTGTCTAGCCTATTTTTTAGTTATCTGTAATTTGACATTGCTCATCCTACAAATATGATCAGGAAAGTCATGCATTTTTTTAAAAGAATAAATTGACATACTTCTAGGGAAGCAACTGATGTATAGTTAGCCCCTCTGCCACCTAGAAAAGTGAAAAAACATGTATAAAGTCATTGCTTTCAGTGATCCCTGAGAGAAGAGAAACCAGGGAGGTGAAATCTTTGACCACTCTACCGTTTGACCCGGAGGCATTTTTCAGACTATGGTGAAGGTCGGGAGAATCTAAAGAAAACAGTGAGTTCACTGAGCTGGGGAGTGAAAGGTTGGTTTAAACCGAGATACTGAAGTTCAGGGAGGTTAAGGCAGCTGGAAGGTTCAGTTTGCAGAGAAAAAAACCAGGGAAGGAGAAGCAATGCAGAGAAAAAGCTCCGGAAACCTGTAAGGATCCACTGGAGGATTTGGTGGAATGCTAAGTTTTATATTAGAAGGTGAGATTCTGCAAGGCCGGACAATGAGCAATATCAGGGAGCTGCAGACTGGAAAATTACCGGAGCCCACTCAGGACTGGGAGATATTCAAGTGCCAGCAATCAGAGAAGAAAGACACAGTTGAACAGTGGGGCATTCAGCAGAAACCACACCGGAAATGTTACACCTTAGGAGAGAGTAAGGCTAAAGTAGCCCTAGAGTAAAAGCTTCTGTACACCTGACCTAACAAAATGTAAACCCCAGCCAAGGGCCCAAATGAACCACAAATGTATTAACTATTTACTGGAACAAAGCTCACGATTCTGTAAAAGAATGCAACAAAATCCAGATTGGTCATGATAAATAACAAAAAAATTACTAGAAATATGAATAAACAGAAAAAAATGTGAGTCATAACCAGGAGAAAAATCATCTAATGGAAACAGACTCTGAAATGAAAGGTGATGGACTCATCAGATAAGTACTTAAAAACACGTCTTAAAATATGCTAATGCAGGGCTGGGGTTGTAGCTCTGTTGTATAGCACTTGCCTAGCATATGTGAGGCACTGGGTTTGATCCTCAGCACCACATTAAAAATAAATAAATAAATAAATAAATGTATTGTGTCCATCTACAACTAAAATAATTGGTAATAATTTATAAAAAGAATATGCTTATGGGTATAAAGGAAAAACTATAATAACAGAGATAGAAGTGGAAACATTCAAGAACAACAAAATGGAATTTCTAGAGATAAAAATCTTAAAATACATGAAATAAAAATATCATTGGATACATTAAGCAAATAAAAAATAATGTCAGTGAACTTGAAGATAAGGCAATTGAAACTGTGCAAAATGAAGCAGAGAAAGAAAGAAAAAAAGACTAGGAGGAATTGCAGGTGAGAAGAGTGCCTTAATCTATGGGATAGTATCAAGTAGGCTACCATAATATAATGAAAGTCACAGATGGGGCTGGGGAGAAATATATTTATAGAAATAATAGCCAAAAAATATTTAAAATTTGAAAGTATAAATTCAAAAAATTCAAAAACTCTAAACTCCAAACAAGGTACATAAAAAATTTCATCTAAATTTAAAAAGTTTTGTTCTTCAAAATATACCATTTTGAAAATAAAAGCCAAGATTCCAACTGGGAGAAAATAACAATTTACAAATAGCCAGCATATATAAAGAAGTCTTGTTACTTGGTTAGAACACTGATTGTCCAAGGCTAGCGATGGGAGTTGGGAATGATTACAAAGGGGCATGAGAAATTTTAGGATAATATGTTTTCTATGTTGATTATAGTGATGGTTAACGAAGGGTATACATTTATCAGATCTCAAATTAACAATTTAAATTAGATTAATTTTATTACATATAAATTATAGCTTCATAGAGAATATTAAAAATATGTGTGTTTGATGTTATTATGATTTGAGATCATGTTCATGTATTTTTGGAAAGATGTGAATAGTTTTACTTTAAAAACTTTGAGATAACATACAGGTTTAATATTCTCATGGTGCTTAAATCTGGGCTTCTTTGTTTTTGTTATATCATTTATGAACTTTATAATTAGAATCTTGCTTATATAATAGGTAACTCAACTGACAGAGAAGCTAAAGAATCAGTCGGAAAGTCATAAACAAGCCCAGGAGAATTTACATGACCAGGTACAAGAGCAGAAGGCACATCTTAGAGCTGCACAAGACCGTGTCCTCTCTCTAGAAACCAGTGTCAATGAATTAAATAGCCAATTAAATGAAAGCAAGGAGAAGGTCTCCCAGCTTGACATACAGGTAGTATGGAATCATGCTTTTTAATGAACTTATATGAATAGAGCACCAATTTTAGGCTGTCAAATGTTTTGGATTCTTACTCTCCTTTTGCCTCACACATTAATAGAAAAATATTTGGAATAGAAATTAGATTTAAAAAATCGAGATAATTTATTGAACTTTTCTGTTTGGGCAGCTTTTCTCTTTCTTCTTGTCTCCTCCCTGTTGCTCCTCTGCCACTTTAAGCAAACTACATCTCCTGAAATTACTGAATCTTAGCTTTTTGTTTTGTTTTGATAAAGTCTTATTTTCTTTTTAATTTCAAATTAATTTGATATTATGCTGTAAGATCTCTGATACATGTATTTTTTATTTTCATTTAAAAGATCTTCTTTAAAGATTTGATTTTTTAAAAAGAACACCAATGTGTATTACTTTTAGTATTTTAATTCTATTCTTTCAGAAGTTTGGCTTGATGAGTAAATCATGGTATAGGAAATAAGACAAATTTCTTTCTCCATTCTAATAACTGGATTGCAGAGGGGGCAGACTATATGAAGGACCATGTAATTTCCCATCAACGTATTTATGAAATAATGTCAACCAGTAAAACTATTAGTTAATCTCCCCTGATTCTTCTTTGTGTGTCCCATAATTTTGGAAAATATGTCACATTAGTTGAAGCATACTGTATTAAAAGATCATGGGCAATTATTGTGCACTAAAGTATTTTATGAATTTTTGGTTCTTCAGATAGAATGCTATGTGTAAATGAAGCTGACTTCTGAAAAAATAAGTTCTTTATAGTCACTGATATGCATTTATCATATTTGCTTCCTCTTGTTTAAAGTGTAAATTTCTTTAGTTTTCACTTTTAATTCAATGTAGATATATATATCTATATATAACCATTGTTTCTGAGAAAAGAGAGTATTTAGTTACTAAGAAAGAATCTTAAAATTTTTTCCTGTCAGCTTAAATTATTCCTACAGTGTATTTTAGGTTTCTTATGTTTATTGCTCCTCTCCTCAACCAGCTAAAAGAATGTCTGCCTGTGTTTTACCCTTTCTCAAAATGTTTTAGTTCTAAATATGTGTTTATATTTTGTTTGCTTTTTGCTAGATTTTATTAAAGCTTATTATTTAAAACCTTGAGTTTTAATGTGTAATTTCTTGATATTCTTATGAGGATTAAAAGTAAAACTCTTTAGGTGGGAAGTTATTGGGTAGTAGTGAATTTCAAATGTAGTCGTGGTTTGTCTAGGTGTTTTGTGTCCTTGGATTCTGGAAAAGTTTTCTTTGAAGCCATCATTTTTTTTTTCTTTTTCAAAAAACATAGTTATTTAGTTTGTTGTTAACAGTGGTAGACTTTGGAGATTCACATTCACTTTGGCATGTCCTTTCTCAGGAAAAAAGTATACCATTTCTTTTTTAACAAAAGGATACTATAGTGTTTTGTTGTCATATAGGAACATTTTTTTCATTGTTTCTTCAAACATTATTAAGAGTTTTTTCCCCCTACCATTCCTATTTTGTGGATTTTCACAGACATATCTTTCGATATTTAAATTCTTATTTTTCTTTTTAACAAAAAAGGACTTAATTTTTAAATAGTTTAGTAACAAAACCAATGTGCTTTCAAGCAAGGGAAAATCATCAACTAAATATGGAATAAAATAATGTGTACATTTTGTTACAGATTAAAGCCAAAACTGAATTATTGCTATCAGCAGAAGCAGCAAAAACTGCTCAAAGAGCTGATCTTCAGAATCATTTGGACACAGCTCAGAATGCATTACAAGATAAACAGCAGGTGGGGAAACTGATGCAATTTCATATTATAACCTAGTGCTTTGGTAGATAAATTTATTGAACCCATTTATAAAATGATATGCAGTTTTATAAAGTTTTGTGATATAATTGTTTATCCTCTTTACTGCATCTTGGAGTTCAGATCCATTTTAGAGTAAATGCAAGAGACAGATGGAGACAAATATACCAGCTTTGCTTTTGGTAAATCTCAACTGGTGCACAGGTGCGGTTGGGCTTCCTAATATTGTATTATGTTTCTTCACTGGTGGAGGCCTTGATGAGAAGCTGAAACATTTACTCCTAATTATTGAATTGTTGCTTCCACCCATCAAGCACCAATGGTTAGACCTCCACACTTATTTTTAGTAATTAGGCAAGGCCATGACCCAGATGTTCTTACTCTGGGATATAGGAAAAGAGGGCTATGTATTCTATCTCAGTTATGAGGAAGGACTGAGGGGCTGGATAGAATGTAGAAGTTACTTTTCTCAATACCTTTGGTATAATAGAAATTTCTATTTTAGGTCAAGATTAAGTGCTAGTAGATATTCTTAATGTTTTATTATGTATAACTTTTTAGAATTTACTTGATACTCAAGAAGTGATACTGGTTCTAGCTACTTTTTTGTTTTGATTTGAAGTATAACAAATTTGAAAAGCAAAACAAAACAGTTTTCTTTATTTGTACTTTACTCCAATTCTTTTATTTTTCTTTTGAGATGGAATGTTTGCTATTAAATTTGGTATGTGTCCTTTCAGGTTTTTATAAGCATTGAAAAAAAATGTATATTTAATTATTTGTATATGTGTGCACGTAGGAATTTTTTTAAAAAAACAAGAGTCAGAGAATATATGTTGTTCTGCGACTTGCTTTTTACTTACAGTATTGCTCCATACGTCTGGAAAATATTTTCTAAACATGAGCTTAGAATCAGAAAGTAAAATGGCAAAAATATAAGAATGATCACATAAAACTCTAAAATTTATTGTGAAATATTATTACCCAAATTCTAAAGCAAATAGCAAAAAGACAAAACATTTTATGGAATATGCCTGATGAAGGGATAATAACCTAATTGTTTAAAACACTTTTTACATGGGAAATAAGTGAACCTACAAGAAAATACAGGCTTAGTATTGTTAATACAAAAATCTGAAGTCCCAAGGGTTGTAAAATCCAAAATTTATTGAGTGCTGACTTAATAGAGTTTGAAATATTTAGAATTTTGGATTTCTGATTAGTGGTGCTTAACCTGTAAAAGTCTATGCAGATACTGCAAAATAAAAATCTGAAATATCAAACATTGATGGTTCCAAGCATTTCATTTTTTAAAAAATATTTTTTTAGTTATAGTTGGACACAATATATTTATTTTTATTTGGTGCCGAGGATCGAACCCAGTGCCTCACACATGTGAGGTGGGCTCTCTACCGCTGAGCTACAGTCCCAGCCCGGTTCCAAGTATTTCAATTAAGGCCTTCTCAAATTGTGTATATCTTCAAAATATATTAGTATTTCCTAATACAGGAAATACTCAAGTTTATTAAGAATCAGTTACAAATTGAAACAATAATGGAGTACAGTTACCTGTGTAGAGGAAAAGTATGTATTACTAGTGGAAGGATCAGAGATGGTGTGAAGAACAAGTCACTTTAGTACACTGCTGCTGATAGAATACATTAGTTCAACCTTTTAGATAGGGGGAAGGGAGAGGGAGTTATTTGGCAATATATTTCAAGAACATTAGAATTTTTCATATTCTTTCTTTCTTTATTTTTTTTTATAAATTTTTTTAAAGAGAGAGAGAGAGGGAGAGAGAGAGAGAGAATTTTTTAATATTTATTTTTCAGTTTTCGGCGGACACAACATCTTTGTTTGTATGTGGTGCTGAGGATCCAACCCACCCGCACACATGCCAGGCGAGCGCGACCGCTTGAGCCACATCCCCAGCCCCAGAATTTTTCATATTCTTTAGATCACTTTTTTCATTCTAAGGGAATAATCATAGGTTAAAAGATTCTATTTGCATCTCTGTTAATATGGAGAAAATTTAGTTGCAATCCTAGAATTTAATGCAAGAGACTTAGCTAATCAATAAACTATCAATAAAATGGAAATTCATGCAGTTGAGTACAATATTTTAGAAAATAATATCAGAAAGTTTATGATGCATTGTTTTGTAAAGACACATGAGACTCAAATAATGTAAAGTGAGATCCTATTTTTATTTTAAAAATACACAAAGATATATAAATTATCATGTAGAAAAGACTGGAAAGAAAGTTATGAAACATTAACAGTGATTACCCCTGGGTAGTAGATTTATTAGTAATTTTTATTTTGTTCTCTCTGTGCAATTGGGTGTTTCAAATGAATTGAAGAAACATACTAGATGTAATCACTGTAATATTTTCAAAATATTATATTTTAAAATAGTATTTGGAATATTTTAGAACATTTATTTGTAATATAAAACTGATTTTTATTACTAGCCTCTTTAATATTACGATGTTTTAGCTCCTAAGATCACTTTCTACAAAAATATCAGGAGGTTATTTCACAGGGCTGGCTGTGTACTCAGTGGTAGAATGCTTGCCTAGCATGGAAAAGTCCTATTTTGGATCCCCAGAACCACAATCAAACAACAAAAAGTTATTTAACTGTTATATATAAAGTATCTCACTCTATGCACATTCCATTCAGGTCCTTTATATTGGTGGATCAAGATAGCTTCTGTTAAATTGTTATCTGGAGTCTGACTCCAGATTTTTCTTCAATAAAATTAGTTTTCAATTTTGATTTGACTGAATATCTGGGCACTACAATGTAGTAAACCTTACCAAAGTTTTCATCAATTGTGCTTCTCTGAAGGAGTTGAATAAGATCACCTCTCAGCTGGATCAGGTCACTATAAAGTTACAGGATAAGCAAGAACACTGCATTCAGCTGGAAAGTCATCTTAAAGAATATAAAGAGAAACATCTCTCTTTAGAACAAAAAATTGAAGAGCTAGAAGGCCAAATTAAGGTATGTATAAAAGAAGATGAATTTAGACGTATTTTCTACTCAGTGGTGTTGGAATCTTATGACCTACATGGAATCAAAGATTTTTATTTAAGAAAGAAAGGTGAAGTTGTGGTATATAATTTCAAAAAATTATAATTTTTCATGTTTTAATTTTGAATTCCATCTTTACTTTTATATTTTTGTGTTTTGGCATGTATTTTTATTAGTATATTATAGTTATACGTAATAATGGGATTCATTTTGACATTTATAAATTCATTTCCATCTTTATTTTTAATTCCTTTATTAGTGGGTGGCTTTTATAAGTGACAATTAATATACATATTGATTTCCTTATACAGTATTAACTGTTCTGAGAAATAACCAATAAGGATAATACAGGGATCTACTGTATAATTATAAGGAATTTATCAAATTTTGTTGTTGTAAAGTTTCTTTTATACCTTCATTTTTCCATTTTCCTTTCCTACTCTAATATAATATTTCAGATATGGTAGACTTTTTTCCTTTTTAAACTTTGCATTTTGCTTCTAATCTAATAATACATGTAAGCCATGCTAAACTGAATCTTTAACACAATCCCAAGTGAAGGTGTTGATTTACTAAGAGATGAAGTCATTGGACATATCAAAGAAGGATCTGATCTGAGTCTTTTGTCCTTTAAACTAGAACTATTATCAGTTAAACAAAAATTTCTCAAGTTACACTCTATATGGGCATGTGTATGTATGTGTGTATGTATATATGCGGTGTGTGTGTACACATATATATTACTTCTACTTCCATAATCAGGTGAATTGTGTATGTGATTATAGAATCACAAGATATGGATATATGTATATATATATATGTCAGGAAATTATATTTATAAATTCTGTTTGTGGGTTCTTTTGTTCCTTTTTCTTTACTTTATGACCAATGATAATAGTAATAGCACCTCACTTTAGTTATGTTAAAAAGAATGGAAATACAATTTTACTGAAAAGTATCTAATAATTCTATTTGGGTACCTTTTAAAAAATAGTTGTTATTTAGAACTGAGAGTGTCTGTTGTGATCATCAGCTCTTTGACATTTTGTTATTAGTTTAGGAGGTATTCTGTATGTTTCACATAAACATTGCTGTAGAATTAGTTTATGACATTGAAGATCTTTTGTGAATATTTTAATACAGGTGTTAAGAGCCATAGGTACCAATCAGTTTATAAAATATTTAAGTTTGCAAAATTATTATGACTATGTAAGAAAATGTAGTACTTATAGATATCCAAACTTGTGTTTAGTGTTTTATTTTGTAAATTTGTAAAAATACACATGTAATTATATGTGTATGATGAGATGCATACTACATTCTGAAGAACAATAATATCTAAGTCAAGAGATAATAAAGCAAAATCATGAACTAAATTGGCTTTATATTTTGGGTCAGTGGGTGTTAATGAGGAGGACTATATGACAACTCCATTTTAATTTTAAATATCATATAATTATTTCAGTGTATTAAACTGTGACTATTAAGATAATGTATTTTAAGTAGGTACATCAGTAATCTGTTACTGAATTTTTTTCAATTTACATTAACCATTTTTACTCTAGTAATAAATGTTTAAGTTTGTTCTCTTCTTCAGAATTTATTTTAAAAGTAAACACTTAGTAAGTGCTTATTATATATAAAGTATACACTAGATCCTAAAAAAGATTATAAAATAAATAAACTCCTTATTCAATAATGGTTTCAGAATGTTTATTGTAATATTTTTGTGTGTTATGTCAATACCAATTTGAATATAAGCAAAATATTACAGTAATAGTAGATTGATAATTTTCAACATTAAAGTGACTGCTGTATTTCTTCCTCTTCCATAGAAACTAGAAGCTGATATTCTTGATGTTAAAGCAAGCAAGGAGCAAGCTTTGCATGATCTTCAACAGCAAAGGCAGCTGAACACAGATTTGGAGCTTAGAAGTACAGAATTGAGTAAACAACTTGAAGCAGAGAAAGAAATGTAAGTTAAACCCCCTATTTATAAATTAAGGGAGAGGAGAGGATTATAAATTAAATATTAAAAGTTCCTTAAGATTTCAATTTTGCTGGGGCTGGGGATATAGTTAGTAGAGCGCTTGCTTTGCATGCATAATGCCCTGGGTTCAATCCCCAGAACCACATTTTGATGTTAATGTGAAAGAAAAATTAAACCATCATAATGTGTTAAAGTTAATGTCACTAAAAAAAAGGGCTAAAAACTTAATTTTATAAAATTTGTGCCAGATAGTGTCTTTTCAATGATAATATGATACCTATTTTTATTGAGCAATTGTTTTGAGTTCTTGTCAGTTTGAATATATTAATATCAAAGTTTAAAATATAGAGATATTTATGTGCACCACCCAAGAGCAGTCAGGCTTCTGCTTTGAAGTACTGTGCCAAGTTAAGGAATGGATCATTTCTTATAATAAATGATTTTCTTTTAGCTTTGTGATGCATTTTGGCAGATTGTCTATGTTATTGAGCATAAGGGAAAGACCAGGATCAGTCCTCATTCTTTTAAATTTTATTATTGAGGTAAAATGTACACACTTAAACACACAGATTTTTACATATACAATTTGAGTTTTAATAAATGTATGCTCTATGTAACTGTGCTTCCTCCAATCCACCCCAATATGAAACATTTTTATCACTTCTGAAGTTTTTTCATATATCCTCTGATACCGCCTGTGGTTACCAGTTACCTTGAGTCCTGCTTCCTCAAATGTTGAAGTATAATACCAGAGAAGCCCTCCCAGGCAAGAGTAGAGGAGAAAGTAAGAAGCTTTATTAAAGGATAGTAAAACAGACTTCTCCTGGGTGGAAGAAGGGGATCCAAAGGCAGAATCCATGGGAAGAGGCAGTTCTGTTCCTTTTATATGTCTAAAGTTTCCCTTGTTCTCCTGCATTCCTCTCCTGTGTATTGTTCATTTCCCCTCATCCTGCATAATGACTGGGGGGATATGGCCAGGGGGTGAGTATGTGGGCTGGAAAGCCCAAAGTGGAGTGCCAGGCAGAAGGGGAGCAGCAGCCCAGGGGGCATTGATTAGCATCTCCTTGTCTGCTCAGGAGTTGCTTAATTAATGACTTTTTGGGGAGGGTTAGTATCAAAGGGTTTTGGAGACTTGAACATTCCATTCTCCCAGGGGCTGTTTCCATTTTCCTGGACTCAAATGGGCTCCATTTTCTCTATCAGATTTCCTAGCTATACTAACTCCCTGTCTTTAAATCTGGCTTCACTTCTAGTCAATACCTTACATTTTCTCTGTAGAAAATCACAGTTCTATTTTAGTCTCTATAGATTAATTTTGTATTTGAATTTCATATAAGTACGATCATATAGTATATTCTTTTTGTGACTGGCTCTTTTTTACTTAGTGTTCTGCTTTTTAAAATTCACCCATGTAGTTGAATGAATTCATTCTTTTTCTTTGTTACTGTTAGTCCACTAAATCTACTATAATTTGTTTATTTTCTTGGTAATAGGTATTTTGGAATTGTTTCTAGTTTTCAGCTATTATGAAGAAAGATGCTATAAATATTCTCATAAAAGTAATTTTTGTGAAACTGCTGGGTCATGGTAGGGAAAGTGTGTTTAAAAAGTATGTAAAATTGCCAAAATTTTCCCAAAGTGGTTGTACCATTTTATACTCCTATTTGGAATGTTGCAGTTGCTTCATATCCTTACTGATATTTGGTATTATCAGTCCTATTAATTTTGGCCATCTGCTGAGTGTGAAATGGGATCTCATTGTGGGTTTTTGTGTTGTGTGTGTGTATACCAGGGCTTGAAATCAGGAATGCTTAATCACTGAGCCACATTGTCAGCCCTTTCTGATTTATTTATTTCTTTTTTAAATTTTGAGATAGGGTCTTGCTAAGTTGCTTTGGGCCTTACTAAATTGCTGAAGCTAGCTTTGAACTTGCCTCAGCCTCCCAAGCCTCTGGGATTACAGGCTTGTACTTCTTTTATGAGGCTCTTAATTGCCTTTCAAATGTTTTAACTTGTCTGTTAAATTATTTTAGCTATTTAAATTTTCCTATTAGGGTCTTTTTGTTACTGACTTCTTGGAGTTCTTTTTTATTATTAATATTTTTATTGAGACATAATAGCTGTACATGTTTATGAGGTGCATTATGATAATTCCATACATGCATACAATGTGTATGAACAGATCAGAGTAATAAGCACTTCTGTGTCCTCAAATATTAAAACATTTCTATGTGTTGGGAACTTTCATATACTTCTGTTATTTTGAAATATATTATAAATCATTATAACCAGTTACCCTACTGTGCTACAGAAGACCAGAATTATTTCTTTCTGTGTTTTGGTGCCCCTTCTCCAACTTCTTTCCTTGGAGTTATTTGTATATTTGAAATGCAAATCTTTTGACAGACAGATGGGTATATAATAAAGCATTTTCTCCTAGTCATTGGCTTATCTTTAGTTCTTTTTGTTGTTGTTATTTTAAATATGGTATCTTTCAAAGAATAGAAGTATAAAATTTTGGTTAAGTTCAATTTGTCATTTTTTCTTTTATTTTTTATGTTTGTGTTCTAAGAAACATTTGCTCATCCCTAGAATTTATGAAAAATTGTCCTAGTTTTATTTATTTTTTTTAGAAGTTTTATAGTTTTTGTCTTTACATTTAGGTCAGGGATCTACTTTAAATTTATTTTTGTATGAAGGTCTGAGGGAGGGATCCAGGATAACTTTTTTTCCCATATATTATTAAATTGTTCAAGTACTGTTTGTTGAAAAAAATTAAAAATAAAAAAAACTTTCCACCTATTAAGTGATTTGTCATCTTTGTCAAAAGAAATTTATCTTACATTTGTGGCCTTTATTCTTTTCTGCTGATCTGCTAATCTATGTGTCTCTATGTATATTGACACCAATAGTACCAGTCTATGTTGATAATCTACTTTTTTTGTTTTCTAGTTTTATGGTAAATCTCATATCAGTTATCTATCTGTATTCCTTCTAAAGATTGTCTTGACTCTTCTTCATTGGTTTTCCATATAAATTTTCATATTAAATCATCCATTTCTATAAATAAAGCTGTTGGGTTTTGATTGGCATTGCACTGAAACTATAAGTCAATTTGGGGAGAATTGACATTTTAACAATACTGAATATTCTAATTCACAAAGATGTTATATATTTATCTACTGTTTTTAATTTCTCTTGGTAGCATTTTTTAAAAGGGATCTTGCACATCTTTTGTTAAATTTATTAGTGAGGTTTATGTATTTTTCAGTGTTATTTTAAATTAAATTAATTTTTTAAAAAATTAGTTTCATACTTACTTGTGGCTACTATAAAATGCATTTTTTAATAGACTAAATGTCTATCCTTTAACCTTGTTAAATTTACTTTATAGTTTTATTCATTATTTTGTAGAATCCTTGAATTGTTTTTTGTTTTGTTTTGCTACCAGAAATTGAACTCAGGAGCGCTTGAGTACTGAGCCACATCTCCAGCCCTTTTTATATTTTAGAGATAGGGCCTAGATAAATTGCTTAGGGCCTCACTCACTGAGGCTGGCTTTGAACTTGCTATCCTCCTGCTTCTCAGCCTCATGAGCCACTGGGATTATAGGCCAGCTCTACCACACCAAGAGAGATTTTTTTTTAAAAAAAACTAGAAAAATGTTGCTACCTGTGAATAGAGATAATTTGCCTTCTTCCTTTCTGCTTTTTTTTTTTTTTTTTTTTAATAAAGTCTTTTTCTTGATTTACTGTTGGCTGGGACTTCCAGTACAATTTTGAATATAAATTGTAATAATAGACATCCCTGCACTGTTACAATCTTAGGAAATAGTGTTTTACCAAGTTTGAGGTTAGCTGTTGGTATTCTGTACATTCCTTTTATAAACATTCCTTTATATATCTATTTTTGCTTAAACTTTTAAAAAAATTATGCCTGTGTTCTATTAACTTTTTTCCTGCATCGATTCATATGATTATATAATGTTTCTCCTTTATTCTCTTTAGTGAATTGATTTCCTCATATTAAACCAATCTTGTTTTTCTAGAATAAATTCCATTGACCATGCTGTATTATCCTTTCAATATATATTGTTTTTTGATTGGTAAAACAGTTGGTCCTCCATATCTGTAGGTTCCACTTCTGTATATTTAACTGAGAATTGAAAATATTCAGAGAAAAAGTTTTATCTGTGTTGAACATGTACAGACTGTTTCCACCTTGTCATTATTCTCTAAACAATATAACATAACAACTATTTACATAGTCTTTACATGATATTACCTATTTTAAGCCATCTGAAGGTAAAGTATACTGGAGGATGTGCATAGGTTATATGCAAATACTACACCACTTTACATATAAAGAACTTGAGCATCTGTAAATTTTAGTATTTTGAAAGGGGGCCTGAAACCAATTTCAGTGGATAATAAAAGACAACTGTACTTTGTTATGAATTTTTCATGCATTCATGAAGCCTATTAGTTTGTAATATTTTTAAAAAATATTGTTATCAGGTTTTGGTATTATAGTTATACTGATCATAAAAAGGAATTAAGAAGTATTTCTTCCTCCCCAACTTTCTGAGAGAATTATTTGAGGTGGGCATTATTTATTTCATAAATGTTTGGTAGAATTCACTAATTAACCAGCTGGGTGTGAAATTGGGGATTCAATTTGTTCAATGAATAGAGGGCTATTCTGAATTTAAAATTTATTTATTTTTCTTGAGCCACTTTTTGTTATTTGCATCTTTCAAAGAATTTGTCCATTTCATTCAAACTTCAAATTTATTGGTATAGTAGTCTATTTTTAATGCCTGTAAGATGTATAATAATATCCCTTTTTTGTTCTTAATAGTAATAATTTCTCTTTTTTTCTTGATCAATTTAATTAGAGATTTGTCACTTTTATCAGGCTTTTATAAAAAAGTTACGTTAATGTTGATTTTGGTCACGCTATGAGATCTTTACTGGATATATCACTAGAATTATTAGATATAATTGATTTTATTTTTATTTATTAATTTTTTATTACATTTATTTCTCCTCTATTATGCTTTCCTTTGACTTACTTTAGGTTAAGGCTGCCCCTCCCTCATACACCTTTTTTGAGACCCAAAGGTTTATTTTGAGACACACTCAAGAGAGTGGGCTCTCTCAAGGGTAAGAAGCTTTGGGGGAAAAGCAAAGGTACACTTTCAAGGGAGAATGAGGGTCAGCTGGAAAGGAGGAGACAGCAACCCCTTGCGATGGATGTCAGTATTTATAGAGATGGTTGCTAAGGGCTGGAATAGAGGCGGAGTTACACAGTTTGCACCAGTTTTGGCAGCATTCATCCACTGCCCTCATGTTACTTTTGTAGGAAGGCATGGGTCAAGTGCTTTCCCTTTTTGTAAAAAATAGCTTTTTAATATGAAAGTTTTCCTTTGGCTGTCCACATTTTGTAGTGTCTCTTTCTTCTTTTCAGCTCCTCCAACCTTTTTATTTCTCAATGTTAGATGTCAGATTTCTGCAGTTCCATGTCTTATTCTAGTAAAATTAGTATGACAGTTTTTCAACATGGAAGAAATTATCTTGAATGATGCCTTTTTAAAAAATAATTTGCACTAATATGGTCAATGGACTTATGGCAGCAATAAGTATCAGAGGAGATTAGTTTAGACTGTATTAGGATCTATAATAATTGTTAGATGAAATTTCAGCTCTTTCTGGGGGCTGAAGTGGGTGTGTGGTTCTGGGAACATCCCCTATAGCCATAAAAGTGCTGAATTGTGGTATCATTCCTTCACTACTAGGTAGAATTAGTCTTTTTGCTCAGCTTGTCTTCCTTGATATTAATGTTGAGTTTGGTCATGTCATCAGATCTTCAGTGAACATATTATTCACCAAAATTTTGATGGATAAAAATCAGTTCTGCCCCATTCGTTTAAATGTTTTCATGGGAGGACTTGTGACTAGTCACATTTAAGTAGAATTTGTCTTTAAACTCCAAATAGGCCTGTCTGTCTGAGTTGATGGACTTGAATAGTGTTAAATGTTTTAGGGCTGTTGATCTTTCCAATAGTAAAAGTGGAGATGAAGAGCCAGAGAAAAATGTCTTTCGGGGAGGTGAAACAAACCCATCAGAGTCAATGATTATTAAGTTGTTTCACACTTTCATGGGATTGAGATGTAGTAGGGAACCATTTTTGTTCTCGTACCTAGTAATACAGGTTCTGATCATTTGAGTTGGAGAATATAGAGGTATGTTTTGCCTTAAGTGTAGTTTCTAGTGCCTGGGTATTTGGGGAGCATATCTGCTCCTTTGTGTTACTTACTGAGTGGTTCATCATCATTTCAATCATTAGTCTACTAAGATAACCTCTGAGTTGCTTCTTATGTTCTTCCTCAAGGCCCCAGCAGGCCCATTAATCTTTCCATTTCCATTTCTTTTTTTGTCCTAATCTCATATTTCAGAAATCACTCATAGACTCCCACATCATATCAAGGTAGGAGAACCTTGAAGACTAAGATCTTTATCACCTTTATATTTTATGCAAATATTCCTTCCCTGGGGTTTTATATTTTTATAATACTACACAGGAAAGGAAACTGGGGTCCTTTCTGCTCTTATTTAATGTAAACACTTCTGGGGTTTGACTAAATCCCACCAAAAAGCACAGGGCTTAGCCACCAAGTTCCACTTTCCCAGGGCTCGCCTATATTTGGGCACTTAATCCTTTCCTCCAATATTCATCTTCTTTTTTTTTTTTTTAAATCAACTTTAAAAAAAATTTGTTCTAATTAATGCCAGTACTCATCTTACAATGTATTTTTGCTACTCTGAAGTTTTATGTATTTTCTATATTTCTTCTTTGATATATTGCTTACTTTCCAAAGGTTTGGGACTTTTTTGCAGTTGTTGTTCTGTTTGGAGCTTTTCCAGATATGTTGTTGTTATTGATTTCTAATTCAATTGTTGCAGAATATATGCTTGGTAAAATTTAAATTTTTGAAATTAAGTCTTATGTAAGGCCCAATGTATGGCTTATCTTAGGTAATTTTCTATGTGGACATATGTGTTGTTAGGTATAGTGTTTTATAAGTAGCAATTAAATGAGGTAGTTGGTAATGTTGTTGTTCTCTATCCTTAATAGTCATCCCTCTTCCCCCCTATTCTGTTCATTTTTGAGTAAGGCATGTTAAAATTTCTGACTAAGAATTTTGTATTTGTTTATTTATAACTTTGATTATTATTTTTTATAAAAAAGTTTTAAGTGACTATGTAAGGCTTTATTTCTGTTTTGCCTTTTTTTGGGCTGGATAATCTTATGATTTCTAATTATTTGGGGGAAAGTTATATGGCATAGTAAATAAATATATGTAGTCCTAATTTTAGGGTTGTTTTCAGATTTTTTTTTTTTTTTTTTTTTTTTGGTGCTGTAAATCAAGCCAGCATACTACTCTGAGAACAACTCCCTCCCTTTACAGAGAATTTATACTCCATTTAATTCATTATGTCCCATCATTCCATATATAGGACACTTAAAAAACCTGTAAAATTTAATAGGACAACTGTAAAATTGCTCAATTTAAGCTTTTATTGGTGTCATATATGGGACTATAAGACATGATGTGTTAAATGGTATAATGAGAGTTTAATGCCTTTTCTGTTTAGACCTTTAAATATCAGGGAGTTACTGTGTCTTATGAACCTGATAACTTTCACCATCTTTTCTAGGGTTTTTTTTTTTGTTGTTGTTGTTTGTTTGTTTGTTTGTTTGTTTTATAAGAGAGTAAAAGCATATTTCTGAGACTAAAAGTTAGCAAGTTTCAAGATACAAATACAGTTCTATTATTATATTAATACTCAACTTGAAATATGTGACTAGTATGTCTTTAAACAACTTTACTTTAGCATATTACTGAATTTATGCTAGTTTTAAATTTATACTGATTACATTGGAAAGAGTATGCTTTCTAGAAATTTTTATTTTGCATCTAATTTTGACTTTTAAAATGGTTGATTTTTAATGTGTATGTGTTTTTTTTAATGTGTAAATGCATGATTTCATGTCCTTTTAGATTACATAAAAGGCTGTAGTTTATATCTTCACTGATTCATTCTTGTAACTTATTCATTCTGGTATAAAAAGGCTATATTAGAGGACAAATGATAACAAATCACTCATGTAATCAGCTAGGTTGTATGTAGGGTTAAATAAGTCATTTGTTTTCTGTTTTTGAAATAAAATATTTCTTTTATTTTTTTCTCTGTAATAACTATTTTGATGTTTAAGACCTATCAAACACATCTTATATTTTATGTTTTCAAGAAAGGAGGCAAATTTTCCTATGTGCTTAGGAACTGACACACTGAATTAGGTGCTTTAGGCTGCATGGAAAACCTTTCTGTTTTTGTAAACCCTATAAAGTCTGCAATATGCAGTTTGCTTTGAGGATCTATTGTGGTAGACAAGACTGGATTAAGTCAGGAGGCTTAAAGGGTTTTGATTTTACTACTTAGTTATTTAACTAGGGGAAATCTTCTACATCTGCTAAATGATTTGGTCAGATGTTTTAAGGCATTTTTCAGTTGTGCAATTTTATGAAATTAAATTATTTTTACTTATGAACTATATACAAGAAAACTTAAGAGCTCAGTAATTATTTATGATTAAGTTTGAAGAGTGCAGTATGCATTATTTAAAAAAAGTTTTCTTAAATGTCCAGTGTATCCACTACAAAATTGGATCTACAGAAAAAATCTGAAGCCCTTGAAAATATTAAGCAAATGATTACCAAGAAAGAAGAAGAAAAAATGATCCTGAAACAAGAAATTGAAAAGTTAAATCAAGATGCAAAGACGCAGCACAAGGAATTGAATAACAGAATTCAAGCAACAGTAACAGAATTGAAAGAAGTGAAGATGGAGAAAGAAACTCTAATGACAGAGCTTTCTACAGTGAAAGAGAAATTATCAAAAGTTTCTGATTCTTTGAAAAACTCCAAAAGTGAATTTGAAAAGGAGAATCAGAAAGGAAAAGCTGCCATATTAGATTTGGTTAGTTGTTTACATTTATTTCCTTAGGTAAAAGTGATATCTTATTTTAAATGTACTTTTTTTTTTTTTTGCTTAATTTACTGTTGACTATATCTCCCATCCCATGTGATTATTTCTTAATTTATTGGTTTAACATTTTATTTTTAAAACTTTCTTGTTTCCATTTTCTTAAAACACATTGTTCTACTTTAAAAATGAAAAAACTAATTATAAGCATTGTAAAATGTGGTTTCCAAAGTGTTCTAAAATATTCTCTAAATTATTTTATTGTGACTATTAGTTGCTGCTAGAAACTCTAAGCATTTTGTTTCTTACCCTTTACTCCTATTATATTCACCTGTTTTTATCATGGGAATGGATAAGCCTGTCCCATGCTTTTAGGTTACTTTCTTATATGTATCTTACTAAGCTTATAAAACAGACTATTTAAGGTCATTACAAATATTTTCTGTGTAATATAGTTTCTCCCTTTTTAGGAAAAAACTTGCAAAGAATTAAAACATCAACTTCAAGTACAAACAGAAAGCACACTAAAGGAACAAAATGAATTGAAAAAGTCACTTGAAAAGGAGAAGGAGGTAAATTTTAAAATTAATATTTGTGTTCTACATACCACTGAAAAAAATTTAAGCTAGTTTAAAATAAGAGACCAAAATAAAGAAATGTAATTCATAAAAGTAGAAAATTGGGTCAATTAATAATAATTATAGTTAGATAATTTAGGTTAAGAAACATTATTGTGGCTAAAAAAATCTTAATAGACTTTCCATAGAAATGACTTTTTAAAAAGTATTTGTTTCATGAAAATTCATATTAATGGTATATTGATAATGATTAGGTAATGGTCAAGAGATATTTCTATGGTTAATGCTTCTTTTGTTCTCTAGCTAAACACACAAGCAAATGAGTAAATAAATGGGCATAAAGTTTAGTTGTTACTCTTTGAAGTAATACCTTTTAGCAGCTGGAGTCAAGTATGCAGCTTTCTAGAAAATCTGATTTGATAATGTGGTCCTGACGAATGTGTGATATTATTGTATTTTGTTTTTTAATTGATAGAAGATATTTGCTTTATAGATTGCTAGCCATGTAAGTGGTGAAGTAATAGTGGTTTTGTGTCTAAACTGTGAATCAAAATTGTCCAAATTTATATCTAGGCTATGCCATTTATTAGCTATGCCATTTTTTCATGTTTGACAACTTAGAGAATGAAACTGCACTTTTCTTAATAATAAAGTGGGGCCAAATATAATAAAATCTATGTCATGAAGTTATTGTTAAAAATAATGGGTTACAGTAAATGAATGGAACTTGAGAATATTATGCTAAGTGAAATAAGCCAATCCCAAAGGACCAAAGGCCAAATGTATCCTCTGATATGCGGATGCTAATTCACAGTAAGTGGGGGAGGGCAGAGAATAGAGGTACTTTGAATTAAACAAAGGGGAGTGAAGGGAGGCCAGGGGCTATGGGGGTAGGAATGATAGTAGAATGAATCAGACATTATTATTTTCTGTGCATATATGATTACATGACCTATATAACTCTACATCGTGTACAATCAGAAGAATGAGAAGTTATACTCCATTTAAGTATGATGTGTCAAAATGCATTCTACTGTCATGTTAAAACTAATTAGAGCAAATAAAAAAAATTTAAAAAGGGAAATGGGTTAATATATTTGAAGTACAGAGAATGCTGATTATAACAAAGTAAGTGTTCATATATTAGTTATTGTTTTATTATTGGTTATCACTATATAATCCTTATTGTTATACTGATTTCTGTTTTGAACAAAAATATTAGGCTTTACACTGGAGATAAACTGGGGCATCTGTATATAGCACTGAAACTTTTTCAAAAGTAACTTTGAATCTGGCTAAATGACCAAAGGTGATTCCTGGTTCTTAAAAAAGTATGCGTAAAACATGAAAATACAGCTGTGTCTGGAAAAGTAGAAAATAGTAATAGCTCAGCTTGACTGCACAAGATCTTCAGGATGACTTCTACATAATATCTAATTTTGAACAGCAACATCCTAGTGGATTATAAAAACAAAGTAGTAGCAAAATATGCCCCAGGTCTCTAAAGAACTGTTGTACAGTTTTATTTAATATCATTAGATAGATACTGAAAATTGTTAAAATACATTTTAGTTTCATCAAAAAAAATAGAATTAAAGAAAATTAATCTTACATGCCATCTAAGTGAAAATCGTCAGTTGTAAAAACAACACAAAGACAGGGATAGTTCTCTTTTGTTAATTACTAATTATTTGTGGCCAACAGACTCAGTAGTTTCTACCTAGAGGAATGTACAGCATGTAGTAGTAAGAACTCAGTAAATGTCTTTTAATGAATAAATGAATATCAGATATTTCATTTTCATCTAGACTTCTCATCAGTTGAAATTGGAACTCAATTCTACTAAGGGAGAAGTCATACAGGCCCAAAATACTTTAAAACAAAAGGAAAAAGAAGAGCAGCAGCTTCAGGGGAACATAACCGAACTAAAGCAATCAACTGAACAAAAGAAAAAGCAAATTGAAGCACTTCAAGGAGAAGTTAAAATTGCTCATTCACAGAAGGTATTGATAAGAAATTTGTTTACTTTTTATAGGAAGGAAAAAGTAGGCAACTAAGATAACATGATTAACACAAATGAGTTGCAGCACAGGAAAGTTGATATATGCTTCAATTTTTCTAAGTTATTACATTTGATTATATGAGTAAATCTCTAAGTCTGGATTTCCATTCACCATAACCATATTATCAGATAATTCCTCCTTTAAATTCTGGTACTAATCACTTGTCTGATAGACATGAAACTGCCTTTTTGTAAAATAACATAACTACCAATTAATGTCAAGGCAATTACGTAAGTCACATTTCTAGCATATAAGAAAAATTTAAGGGAATTCAAAACAAATCATCTTTATTAAGAAAAAGTAATAAAGGACAAAAATCAGTAGTATGAGATTTCACATGGCATTGATATTTTAAATAATTTCATAATGGTTTTCATTTCCAATAAGAAATGCACAATTTATTGTTAAGCATCTCTTTTTCATTCTTAAATATATCTTAGTACTTAGAGCTTTCCCCTGTGTCTTATATATATGAATTGGTCTTGGAGAAGAGAGACATAGGCTCCCTAGTATGGAGAATAAACTAAATGTCATGCCATTAAGAGTTGGCTGTCATACTATTAGAGTAAAAAGAATATAAATTTAAAAACTGTGATTTTCCATTTTATGTTGATCAGTGTTTTTGTAGCTCTTATGGAACTTTACAACAGAATAGTTTTCCAGTAATATAAGCAAGAGTAGACAAATTTTATTATCACAGATAATCAGAAGTCAGGGTGTAATTACCACAGTGTGCATATTTATTGCATCTTAGATATCTTAGGTCTTTTTTGTTTTTCAAAATCTTCTAGCTTCATATTCCTAAGTACTTCCTGAGAAGTTTTTTTTCTTTTTTTGTTAGAAGTTTGTTTTTATAGCATTATAACAGTGAATTTTTAAAAAAATATAGCTATTTTAACATGTTTTTGTTTTCATTAAGTTATTAAATAAAATTTCTTTCTGATTTTTGAATTAAATATATTGACTTTTATATTAGTACATGAGTGCTAGAATAAGGAATCTATTTCTTAACTTTGAGGAGGGCAGCAGCCTTTTGATCTTTTGGGGAGTGCTAGATGCATAGTCTTCATAGTCTTGGAATTTAGAGTAACCAACTGGAGAATCTTTGTAGGCCAAAACAATTTGTGTTTGTTGAGGATCAGTATAGCATCATGGCACAATAAATTTTAGAGCTAGGTAGACCTGAATTTAAATTTAGCTTATTGAGTTTTTTGTTATGTGATTTGACTGAATGAAAATAAAGGAGCAAGCGAGGAAAGCACTGAAATACTTGCAATAATCTAGATAGTAAAAGATGATGTGAACTAAAGTGTTAGAAATGAATGATTTAGGAATACGTTTTAGAAGTTGAGTTATTGAGACTTTCTGATAGATTAGATGATGAGAGGTAATGGAAAGGGAAATCAGGGATAACTCTATATTTGGGTCTGTGTTCATGGATAGTTGGTAGTAGCTTTAATTTTTTTTTTAATTGCAGATGGACTGCATGCCTTTATTTTATTTGTTTATTTATTTTTTAATGTGGTGCTGAGGATCAAACCCAGTGCCTCACACGTGCAAGGCAAGCATTCTGCCACTGAGCTACAGCCCCAGCCCCAGCCACAGCCTTTGGATATGTAGGGTTGCTGTAAGAAATCAAGTGTCCTAGTTGAGATAGATATCTATGGATCATTCAGATGGAGAGGTCAGGAAGGTGCTTGTATATAAGAACCCAGAGTTTAGATGGAGAGTTAGAGCTGGAACATAATTTTGGGAATTACTTATAAATAAAAGGTACTTAAAGACTTGGGTCTGTTTGAGATCGTCAAAGGAGAGAGAGTACATAGAATAATAGAGAGCCAATTGTAGCTGGGAAGGAAAAACTTTATTGATCATTGTGCTCCACCATAACTCAGGAGACAGGTTGCCAAGAGAAAATAGATTTTATTCAAAGCTAGTCTTGAGGATTATAGAGAACTTTTTCTTCCTCAAATCTCCATCTTCAGGGACTCAGAGGCACAGAAAGCTTTTGTAAGAGGAAAGGAGGCACAGGGAAACAAAAGGCAGGAATTCTACATATGTTCATATAGTTAGGCTGTGTTAATCAGAAGTATGTCACCATCTCAAGTGCCCATTAGGGCCTGGGGTAGGGGCAGCCTCTCAGCCTCCATTCTTAGTATCAGGTAGTTCAGTTTGCAAATTATAACAGTTTGGTGCTTTTAATTCCAAAGGGTTATGTTTCACAATGACCACAACTTTGGGGTTCAACAACATAGAGATCTAGCAGAAGAAAAGGGATGAGTAAAAGATTTTGAGAAGGCATGACCAGTAAGGTAAAAGAACCCCAAACACAGGATACTCTGGAAACCAGGTTGAAGAAAATGCTTTTAGAAGGGGATATAATTAACTCTATCAATTAATGCTAAGAAAGAGGTGAAGTAAAATGTGGACAAGGATAAGACTATTGGATTTTGGAACATGGGGAACACTGATGACTTCAATAGCCATTTAGTTAAAGTAGTATATTTATTTTGTTGAATTTTTAATTGACACATAATAACTGTACATATTTATGGGGTACAATATGGTGATTCCATACATGAATATGATATTTAAATGATCAAATTAATAGTTCTGTCTCCTTAAATATTTATCATTTCTTTATCATTTCTTCAAACTCCTTTCTTCTAGTTTTTTAATAAATTGTTGCAAATTGTAGTCACCCTACTGTTCTATAGAACACTAAAACTTAGTCCTCCTGCCTGTCCAATCTCTATCCTCCCTCCTCTACCCCTGTTTATCTTTCCTAGCCTCTAGTGATCACTCAACTATTCTCTGCTTCTATGATAAGTCGTGTATTTATTTAAGTGCTTATTTTTCATTTTATACATATATTTGTATATTTTAATTGTCATAAGTTGTGCATATCTGTGTTCTTTTTTTTTTTTTTTCCCTAAGGATTGAATCCAGCTATACCCTTAGCTCTTTTTTAGACAGTATCTTGCTAAGTTGCTCAGGTTGGCCTCAAACTTGCCATCCTCAGCCTGTCACCTCACTGGGATTACAGGTGTGAGTCACCGTACTCAGTATCTACCAAATATTCTTAAAGACTGAAAAGAAGTTTATTTTAGAGATGTTTTGATCTTTATGAGATTTTTTTTCTGCTTTGATATTTATAAAGATGACCTGCAGAAATTTCCTAAGTTATTTTTGAATTTCCAAGTAGTAGAAAAAACATAACTTCAATACAACACCAATAATGGTTTCTTAATTTCTTTCATGTAGGTTTCTTTTAGCTTAACCTTAAAATATATTATCTGAGGCATCCAGCACTATATCCTCCATTAGAATGTAGTTGTTACTCTTTCTTCTGAGACCTGGTACTACTTCCTAGTTAAATCCATTTTTCCTTTGTTTAATCGGTTTTACATTTTATGGTTTTTAAGTTTATTTATTTACCTAACTTTTTTGTGGTGCTGGGGATCAAACCCAGGACCTCCCACATGCTATGCATGCACTGGACCACTACACCGCAGCCTGTGTCTTTTTTGATTTTTAAAAATTGGGACTTGTTGGATTTTGTAATTGTTTGACTTTAGAAGTGTACCGTAAATTACTTTTTATTGAAGTAAAATTTTAGGTCACAAATGCAGTTAGCCTATTTTTAGAAATATTAGTTGTATGAATTTCATTTTATGAATTTTAATATGCATACTGTTTCAAATAACTACTTTATGTTTCAGACAGAGCTTGAAAATAAACTACAGCAGCAGTCAGCACAGGCAGCCCAGGAACTTGCAGCAGAGAAAGAGAAAATATCAGTGTTACAGAACACCTACGAAAAATGTCAAGAAAATCTAAAACAACTTCAATCTGATTTCTATGGGAAGGAATCTGAACTTCTGGCCACAAGACAAGATCTTAAGGTATAATAAACTATATTATATCTTAGAAACTCAGTTACTTGTTTATAGACAGTCAATAAATGATTCATTTGAGCACAAATGGGAAAGGGAAGGCTAATATTTGAGAAATAGGTTTTCTACTAAATTACTGCATTTGGATTAGCATGCTTTAAAATTAATTTTTTTTTTTTTTTTTTTTTTTTTTGCGGGGGTAGGATCCCAAAGATTGAACTTGGGGGCACTTGGCCACTGAGCCACATCCTCAGCCCTATTTTATATTTTATTTAGAGACAGGTTCTCCCTGAGTTGTTTGCTAAGGCTGGCTTTGAACTCTCAATCCCCCTGCCTCAGCCTCCTGAACCACTGGAATTACAGGCGTGTGCCACTGTACCTGGCCATATGTGAGCATTTAAAAATGAGTTATGCAGGTGTTGTGGTGCACACCTATAATCCTGTGGTTTGGGAGGCTGAGGCAGGAGGATCGAAAGTTAAAATCCACCCTTAGCAATTTATCGAGGCCCTAAGCAACTCAGCAAGAACCTGTTTCAAAATAAAAAAGATAAAAGGGCTGGAGATGTGGCTCAATGGCTGAGTGTTCCTGGGCTTAATTCCTGTTACTGCCCCCAAATAAATGAATAAACAAAATAAATAAATGGATTATATCTATCATAGTAGAATATTTCAGCATGTTACTTTGTATACTATTAGTGTATCTAAGTGTTTTATGCTTTTCTTTGAAAATGACTTCAAAGATCTGCTGTTAGAAAATCATTTAATGAGTTTTAAATGTTAATCACTTGGGAAAAATGCCGACAATCTTACTCTTACTTGTCAGGCAATTCTGACTCTAGTTTTGTATATTTATCAACTTCCCTAGATTACTGAAATGCACAATGATTAAATTAGGAAGTCAGAGCTCAAATGAATCCTAACCTTAATTATCTAACAATGTATAGAAATTTTATCCTTGATAATACTATATTATTTGATAAAGTTTATGTTTATTAAAATAAAGGATATAGAAAAAAGGTAAACAATTTTTATATAATATTAAGGTATCAATTCTCTAAGGGAAATGGAATATGTGTGTTGTCTCAGAAGTTTCAGCCAGTTTTTTTCTATTTTTTTTTCTTTCTTTCTTTCTTTCTTTCTTCTTTTCTTTCTTTCTTTCTCTTTTTTTGTTTGTTTTTTGGTAAGGTGAAATATGATGTTTTCTGTTTCTATCCTATGTTTGGGATTTGTTTATTTAATTTAAAGTGCACTACTGGAAAATTCTGTTGAAAAATCACAGAATGTTAAAATGTTTTAAATATATAATGTTTATATTTTATTCCAAGGCTCTTATAGGGAAGACTTTATAAAGGAGGTAGGATTTGATTAGGTCCTGCAGGATATGTGGAATTTGAATATGCAGGATCCTAGAAAGGTCATTTTACTCAGAGGCACACTTTGAGAAAAGGTGCCACAATGGGAATAAACAGGCAGGACATATAATTGTCTTGTTCAAGTGCTGGTTTATGTGTGGAATTTAGGTTTTAAAAAGTAGGATCTGAGAGCTGGGGTTATGACAGCAGTAGAGTGCTCATCTAGCATGCATGAAGCACTAGTTCAATCCTCAGTACCACATAAAAATAAATAAAGGTATTGTGTCCATCTATAACTAAAAAAAAAAAAAAAAAAAAGTAGGCTTTAAATGGTGAAGTATCTTAGATGCCTAATAAAGATGATTGAAGTGGTGGGGTGGGGGAAGTAAAGTCTAAGCAGAGAATAAATGAAGAAAAGAGACTTTGAAAACTTAACTTGGAGTGGGTTGTCGTGGTAGGGAAATTAGTTAAGAGGTTATATCTCTTTCAGGAATGAATTGATTAGAACTAGGAATAAAGTTAAAGAGGAAGGAATAGAAAAGATTAACCACATAGAGATGACACAAAAGGGCTGAATGCATAGTAGGCTACAAGGAAAGTGAGAGAAGAAATGATAATTCATGATTTCACTAAAAATAAGAAATTGGGTAAAAGAATTGTCATACTGCCAATAGTATATACATATATGTACCTATATGTGACAGAAAGAGCAAGAGAGATCAAAAGATCAAAATAAGAAAGCATAAGAAAAAAAATCACTTGACATTTAGGTGGTGTTAAATTGTTCTTTTCTTCAAAACACTGTTGTAATTCAGGGAAAATTTGTGAGGAATTTTGGACTTAACCCAAAGGCATTAGGAACCACTGAAGACATTGCATAGATTTGTATTTTGGGTAAATGGTTGGCTGCAGAATGAGGAAGGAAGATAAATATAGAGACCAGGGAGAAGGCTTTACAGTAGTCCAAGTGCAAGATACTTTTTGGGCTATTACTTGTTTGGGCTAGTAGTAGCAGTAAGGATGGAGAAAAGTGATTGAATTTGAAGGATATTGAAATGATAGAAGAGTTGAAACTTAATGGTTGTAAAAGTCTTGTAGAAATCACTCTTTTCATATAGATAGATTATTTATCCAGAGTATAACTAAATAATGGGACTTATATCTCCTAAATCAATAGTTTTCATTATAAGCCATGATTTTTATTATATCTGAAATTTATATTTCATATTAATAATTTCATACATGAAAGAATAATTCAAATGTAAATATGAGCAAAAAGAAAACAGAGGGCCAGTCGTCTACAGCGTTTTAAACTAAGAGGCCTCGGCTAGATCTCTATTCTAAAGCTTGCTCCGATAGGTAAGGACAGGCCTAACACTGTACAATAATAGAACATGGTCACATCTGTGTTCTTATTCAAAGCTTCTATTCTTTCTTTTATCACCATTTTACTAGAATTTTTTTTAACAAAAGATTTATAAATCCTGTATTAATGCCTTTAAAATGAGAAGTATAAGAACTACTTAGGAAATTAATGTAAAATAAAGGATAAATACCTAGGGAAGTACAAATGGTACTTATAGACCAGAATGAGATCATTACCAACCATTATTTTTCTTTTTCTTCAGTGATGTTATATGATCTTGTAGATAAGAGAGAGAGAAAAGGGAAAGATTCAGAACCTTGTGTGACATGATACCCATCTAAGTTAAGGCTGCTTGACCACTGTGGGATGACAGTGTGTACTTGGACACCAGTAAGATGGAAGACAGCCTGGCCTGATTTACGCTGCTGGATCACTTATGAAACACTTAAGTTTGTTGACTGCATATTTCAAATTAGTTATGCTGTATATATTTCTTGGTTGTCCAGGAAAGGTAAAAGTGGAATTTAATTGTAAATTTTATACCTTGAGTAAAGTAGAAATTCTAGGGTAGTAAGTTTAGGATTAAATTGAAATCTTTTCAACTTAGTACTATCTCTTCTGTCATTTTATCATACGTCAACAAAAAGTAATAATTAAAATTGTAAAGGTTTTATTTTGAAAGGAGATTGGGAAATTTTGTTAAATAGATAAAAATAAATAGCCACCCCACAATACTGCAGGAACTCTCTTTTGCTGAGATACTATAATGTGAGTGGCATGATCAGTGTTACTGTTGATAGTTGATATACTCAAGGATTTCCTATGCAGTGGGTATGGATATAGGAATGGGTTTAGACAATTCCAATAAAATCATGGAATGGGAGAAGGGGGCTTCTGAAGCTGAGCAGATAAGATAACATGGTTTACAAGAAATATAAAAAGAACATTTAAAATGCATGACAATATGCCACAGAATAACATAGATGACTATTCAGAGGCAGGGGATAGCAATGTGTCTTAGTATCTTCAAAAGGACCTCATGGAACATTCCAAATTTGAGGTTGACTGTAAAGAACTAATCACTGGTTTAAAATTTTACAGGCCATGAGTTTAAGATTTTATAATCCATGCCCATTTTCAAATTTTTTGTGAACATTTTAGAATTTTTGTGGAATTCTCTGGAGTACTATTGCTTTCCAGACTCTGGTAAACCTTGGTATTCCTTAGTATTAGATTAGACCCTCTATTGCCTTATTCTAGTTGCAATAGACTTAATGGACTAGCTTTGCAAATTTTATTGTCTACATGTGAAGTCTCTCTTATGCTTCATGACATATAGGTAAGTTCCTAAGTATACTCTGGAGACTTCTGTGAACCACATTCCTCAGAGGGTCTCACATTCATTGTTTTCTGGTGCTTTGGGCACATAGCAAGTGTTTCACTGCCCTGTATGATTTCCATGTTACATGCCTATTTTATTTTTCAGGCTACCTAGTCAAAAATTAAGCACTGTCTTATACCTTTCTCACTTAGTGGTTAGCTGGCTGATTAGTGAAGAGCCTTAAGGGGTTTATTGTCTGACTGGCAGTCATTAAAAATTAAAATTTAATTTATATAAGAAAGAATTCTGAACTTGGTTATTGATAAGGAGTAAACTTTTTTAGGAACCTTAAGAATCCTGATAAATGAGGTCCTCATTTATTTTTACTTATGTATAGTCCTAGTATTTTTACTCATTATATATAATCCTAGTCACTAAAGATCTTTACCTGAATTATATTGTCTGCTGCCTTTTCAAAAAAACTGTATGACCCACGTTAGAAAACTCAGTTTCTAGATCTGGTGAAAGAGCATCTTGGAGTTGGTTCTCAGCCCCTGGTGTATGACAGCAAAAGCAGCTGAGAGTAGCACAGTTCCTGCCATTTCTTTTATTTAACTATCACCACATCTTCCCCCAAATGAAACCTAATTGGGGTGGGGGAGATTACCCTTTCTTCAACTTGACCTTCTCAAAGTGTTTGGTTCTTAGTATAGTCAATGATTGTGGTCTGTTAATTGACAGTAACTATTTGTACCACATAGGCAGTTGAGAGGATGGACTGGTATTCCTCTCAGGATATAGCCTCAGATGTTTGAATTTTTCTTTTGATTCACCTGATCAGACAACTATGAAACACTTTCTCTCTTTTTTTCCCCTAAAGACAAAAAACCTTCTTATTTATCAAAGTTTTTAATATGTCTAAGGACTTCATATATCCTACAAAATGTATATGTGTACATAATGTAGCATTTAACTCTTTTAAAATTGTGTTATTTTGTATCTCCCCAGTCTTTTCTCTCCCCTCCCCTCTATACACACACACACACACACACACACACACACACACACACGAGGTCTTCATTTATTTTTACTTAGATTATATATTATATATACTAAGATTATATGTAATCTAAGTATATTTGATATGGTCCCTACTTATTTGATAGTTTTTCACATTACCTGGCCAATATTGAAGATTTGATAAGCATTCAGTATTGAAGGGTGTAACATTCTCTTTTTATAGTATAGTCAGCTGCTGCATAGTGATGTTTCAGTTAACAACAGACCTCATATACAGAGGTGTTTAATAAGATTATAATGGAGCTGAGAAATTCCTATTGCCTGGTATTTTTACTGGAACATTTCTGTTTTCAGTTGTTTAGATACACAAGTACTTTACATTGTGTTACCATATTCAGTGCAATAACATGCTTAACAGGTTTTTAGCAATTCTTAAAAGAAAGAATTGACTTTTATTAAGGGAAAGTAGAAATGTATTTTATATAAACAATGTTTGCTCTCCCATGTAACAATAGGCTCTACCACATTACCTTGGTGTGGAGTAAGCTGTACCATCTGGGTTTGTGTATGTGCACTCTGTGATGCTCACATGGCAAAATTAGCTAACAAGGATGTCCAGAACATGCCCTCGTGGTTAAATGACACATGACTGTATTGTTTTCCATAATGCTTATATTAACTGTTATGTTGCTATTGAAATTTGTTAAAAGATGGCATATAATAATTTGGGGAAAAATTCTTTTTACAAGTCTGTAGAAGAGAAGCTTTCTCTAGCACAGGAGGACTTGATATCAAACAGAAATCAAATTGGAAACCAAAATAAATTGATTCAAGAATTGAAGACTGCCAAAGCTGCTTTGGAACAGGATTCAGCAAAGAAAGAACAGCAATTGAAGGAGCAGTGTAAAACTCTCCAAGATACTCAAAAAGAAAAGGTATTTCATTTTTCTGACTTAAATGCAGAACCTTAAAGCTTCAGTGGTTTGGAGATCATCAAAGTCAAATCTCTTAACCTCATGTTCAATACAGGTATCATCTTTAGTTCAACAGCTCTTTCAGAAGGACGTCTAGAACAGGCTAAAACATGCTTGGTCATTGGAAGTTTTGTGCTAGGAAGTACTTCTTAATAACCTCCTTGCCAGCTCTACCCATTTTTTTTTTTTCCTCACTGCTTTGCTTAGTTTTATAAGCAACTACTTTTTACACCATAGAATCTTAGTTATTTAAGAACAGATATTACACTTCCTCAGTTATGTCTCATATAACATTTGTCCTCTAAATGTGTCAATGAGATAATAAAAGGTCTAGGAATAAGTCTTAAGTTTGTTAAGATTTCTTAAAAGAAAGAATTGACTTTACTGAGAGCAAGTAGAAACTCATTTTATATAAATAATGTGAAGTTATGAAGTTGAAAGCATTGGTTTATATAACAAATACATTATTAAAACACTTTAAACTTTATATAGAGAAATTCAGACTCCAGAAACTTTTTGTTTTTTGTTTATTATTTGAAATTATATATTCCTATCAGCTGATAGGCATTATTCTAAATAATTCCTGAAGTTCTTGGTATGTTCTAAATTGAGCAATTCTCAAAATTCTTTTTTAATTAAAAAAAATTGTGGATGATTTTGTGTATATAAGGATGGTGAAGTTGGAATGGAATTTATGATTTATAGCTTAAGTTTGGGAAGTTCTGACTGAATTAAATGGTGTGTGTGTTAGTTACTGGGGATTGAACCCAACAGTACGGCACCACTGAGCTCCATCTTCAGCCCCTTTTTTAAAATGTTATTTTGAGACAGAGTCTCAGTTGTCCAGGCTGATCTAGCAATCCTCCTGCTTCAGCCTTACAAATGGCTGGGATTATAGGTATAACTGGGATTATAGCACCACCACAACAAGCTAGAACTATAGTTTTTAGGTATTGCAACAGTGTTCATCAGATACATCTGGTTTCAGAATTAACTCCATCTATGATGGATTATTTGTCTTAAACTTTTGATCTTTCACCTATAAAATGGGGATTAAAAATCTATTTATTTCAGAGATTAAATGATGCTTAATGTTCTACTAGGTACCTATGTAAAGATAGTGATACTGATAGAATAGGAGTTAGAAGAATAAGAATGGTAGTTTTGGCTACATTTTATAGAATTGCTGCTCTGGTCAGACACTGTCCATTTTACAGTATTAACTATAACCATTTAGTCTTTATAATGTTATTATTGAAGGAGGTAGGCAAGACATGGTATATTAATTTGCTTCAATTAAGTACAAAGGGGAGTGCTAGTGTCATCAATAGTCAAAATATTTTGATTATACTAATTTTCATTTGAGTGTTTGCTTTGAAATTATGTTTTAATGAAACTTATTTTTCTACAGTCAATAAAAGAAAAAGAACTAGCAAATGAAAAATCTAAATTGGCAGAGATAGAGGAAATTAAGTGTAGGCAAGAAAAAGAAATCACCAAGCTGAGTGAAGAACTCAAGTCCCACAAACAAGAAAGCATAAAGGTATATTAAAATAATTACTTTCCTTTCCTCTGTGTTGTTGGATTTTTCTATAAAATTATATATGTGTTGATATATACTAATATGTTATATTAGGAAAATTGAGAGCAAATTGCCATGTGCGAGGCAAATTATTTTGTTGTTTTTGACCAATATCTCTTGCCAGAGTGCTTTTTGCATTACACGATTCCTATATATACCTATGATAATCGTAAGAAATTAGGTTTCATTGAATGATAATTAAGAGAGATTAATTTAGCAAATGATGCTCATGGATAATAAAAATATGTAAGAATTTGGAATTAAGATTTTAGGGAATTCTGTTTTTTTCCAATTATTTTACTTCTTAAAATCCTTTAATAATCTCTTGTTTTAAACATTTTGTCTGTTATAAGCACAGATATAGTGTCAGCTAAAGAAAGCATTTATCATTTGCTTTATAAAATGTTATTCATTTTCTTAGAGAAAAGTCAGATTCTCTCAAGTGCTCTCTTAATACTCTTTATTTCTATCAGCACACTTGGCATTTTGCATCATAGTTTATAATCTCATGCCCTTCTATTCTTCCGGAATTGACTTCCTTAAAGCAAGAAAGTCCTATAACTCATTACAGCCTCAGAATGTAACAATGTGTGATGATTCAATGATGACCTATAATAAATAAATGCTTATTAAGTGAGAAAAAGGAGAGGAGGGGATGGAGATCTTCTCCACATAATATAATCAAAACATGCACCTGCCACATGTCACCTGGGTTAAATGATGAGTGGGCAGGAGGCAAATTTATTCTTGAATCTTTTTAGCCAACTGTTCCAAATGTTGAACTTGAAGAATCTCATATGTGAGTAAATTCATTGTGTCTGTGGTAAATTGCATAAATTTCAGCTGCCTTGTGTCATATTTATTATCAAGAATGATTTATTGTTTTACCTTTCAACAGGAGGTAACCAATCTCAAGGATGCCAAACAACTTTTAATTCAGCAGAAATTAGAACTTCAAGGAAAAGTAGACTCATTAAAGGCAATTCTTGAACAGGAGAAGAGAAACCTGCAGATACTAACAGAGCAGGTGAAAAAGGAAGAAGATGAACTGAAGAAAGAATTTGTTGAGAAAGAAGCTAAACTGGTCAGTGAGTTAGTGGTGGGAAGTATGTTGAACAGCACTCTAAATCAGTCCAGGGGGAAGATTTTTTTCTACCTAAGTTTCTATCTAAGTTCTAAGTTATGATTGATGTTATGCTTTCTTAAGATTTTAGTTTTCAAGAAAGGAGATCTGATTTGCTTAAATAGTTGACATGTGATTGGAAATATTTTATCTGTTATCATATTTTGGTTTATATCAGTGAAAATTCAATTAAAATATAATTTAAAAAGTCATTTTTTTTCCAGAAATGTTTGAAACACATAAACCTACAAACTTATAGATTGAGGTAAATGGGTTGAAAGCTACTCATGTGAAATTTGTTTTGTCAAAGTGAATGTTGATATGGGGAAATGGAAACTTCAGTTTGGAATTAGGATGAACAAAGTCAGCTTTTCCTTCCCTAAGCTGTACATGCCAAATGGGAAGCATCTGGCTTTCCTTTATTGAATTAACTCAATATCCCTAGATAACTTGACTGCTGAATATTCTAGATGAAGAGTTGGAATTTTAAGTTCAAAGAGTGACTTGAAGGGCTAGTATTGTGTTTTTTGGCAGGTTGATAGAGACTAAAGGATACAATGAGTGTCCTAAGGAAGTGCCAGCTTTATCTTTAGGGCATCATGCTGTCCCTAGCCATGTGTGTCTTCCCCTGCTCTAGTAGAAAAAAATAAGACTTTGAAGTCGTGTCATTTAACCTGGACCTTATGAGAGGCCTGCTACCCATCATTTCAGGATTATAGCATTTGAACCCATTCAAATTATACAGATGTTTGCAGAATAAGTTTTATTTGTGTCTAAGTGAAATATATTCTCTTACCTCCTTTCTTAAAGCAACAATATTATATTGCCAATATTTTAAATTTAATAAGTTAATTTTGTAATAGTCCTCCCCCACACACACACACATACACACACACTTTTTTTTTCTTTTCCCAGAATTCTGAAATAAAAGAAAAGGAAGTAGGAATGAAGAAACATGAAGAAAATGAGGCTAAACTTACCATGCAGATTACAGCATTGAATGAGAATTTGGGCACTGTAAAGAAGGAGTGGCAGTCTAGTCAACGGAGAGTTAGTGAGCTGGAGAAACAGACTGATGACTTACGTGGTGAGATTGCAGTCTTAGAAGCCACGGTTCAGAATAATCAAGATGAAAGGAGAGCACTGCTAGAAAGGTAATTGATGTCAACTAAAGTAGTTCATTTCCATTGTAGGTAATTAAAAGATTGTTACAGTCCACATTTTTAGAATACAAGAATTAAGAAAAGTATGTTAAGGCCTAGACATTTAAAAGTCTGATCCTTAGAACAATCAAATAATTGAAATGAATGTGTTTTGTATTTAAAATTACTAACTAGTCCATGGCCTATATTCTAGAAAGATTCTTTCGTGATTTTTTAAATTTGCTTCTGTTTTTTATTTTTTATATGGTGCTAAGGATTGAACCCAGCGCCTCACATGTGCTAGGCAAGTGCTCCACCATTGAGCCACAGCCCTAGTTCATCATGATTTTTTTTTAAATTAAGTCTCTCTTTTCTATCTGTTCCAGATGTCTTAAAGGAGAAGGTGAAATAGAAAAGCTTCAGACCAAAGTCCTAGAATTGCAAAGAAAGCTGGATAATACAACTGCAGCAGTGCAGGAGCTGGGCAGAGAAAACCAGTCCCTTCAAGTAAGTTACTTGAGATGTGAGGCAGTTTCTCAGACTAGAATTGTCCTTTTAGTGTAAAGCAGGGCTGGGGTGTGGCTCAATATAGGAGTGCTTACCTGGCATATGCCCTGGGTTAGATCCCAGCACTGGAAAAAAAAAAACAAAACAGAACTCGTGTTTAATAAATTTTTTCAAATAGCTACTGTCTGTACAGTGATATTATAGGTTTTATAATTGTTAAATATAAATTTGCTTACTTTATGATAAAGGATCTCAGAGATTAGTTTGAGAGCCATGTCATTCATGAATTGTCAGTACAGGGAAAGAATTAACAAAATTCAAGAATACCCAAGAATGGAAAAATCAGTATGTGTTAAAAAAGTGATATAAGTATGTTCTTAGAATCCCTAGAAAGGATTGATCATTAGAGTTAGGCTAATTATCAGTGCCTCTGAGGAATAAATTTTAATTTTATTTTCATTCAGATTTTTTTTTGACAAATAAAAGTTGAACAAAATATTTCTAATTTTTAAAATTTTATTCCATGGTGTAGATAGCCAAAATTTTGTACGTATCTGGTACCATATTAGAAATAATTTATCATTGGAACTTTTTTTAAAAAAACAGATCAAACATACACAAGCGTTGAATAGAAAGTGGGCTGAGGACAACGAAGTACAGAACTGTATGGCCTGTGGGAAAGGCTTCTCGGTCACAGTGAGACGGGTGAGTGGATTGATTCCTGGAGCTACGTTTCTGGATCACATTTCTCACTGATAGTATTTTAATCATCAAAATAGTTCTGCATTTAATGAAATTTTTAAAAATTCCATTTGTTGGTAAACTTTATAACTACATAGAATAATTAAATTTCATGTAGTCTAGTTTCTGGTTAGCCTGTGTTTAAATTTTAGTTTTAAATTCAGTCGTCGTTTTCCTACTGAGTTATTCTATGGGACATTTTTGGATCCAGTGCACCAGTGTTGAACTCATGTGGTTTAGTCATCATTGGGTTCTTTTAAAGGAAGAAAAAGCAGAGAGATGTAAAGATACATGTTTGAAATAGTACTGTTTAAATAATTATGTGTAAATTCCAATTGAAGACAGTATTTCTGAAACATTTGGCAAACAGATATAGTTCTTTGTTCGATAAGTGTGTTTTCACACTTAAAATATGATTTTTAAGAGTTCTTTTGAAAATTTTATGATAAAAACAGGCATAAAATGTTTATGTAGTGTTTAATAAATAAGGAAGTCTTCACTTTAATGTAACAAAGGGGTTAAATTAACATGTTGAAATATTCTTTCATTAAGTAATAGGATAATCACTGGAAAATTAGTATACCTTTACAGTGTAGTCTGTGACTACACTACTGTAGTTTTATAATGCTTTTGTTATAGTGTTTGTGCTTGAAATTGTTTAATTTTTATTATTTACAGCATCACTGTCGTCAGTGTGGAAATATCTTCTGTGCTGAATGTTCAGCCAAAAACGCCTTAACTCCCTCTTCCAAGAAGCCTGTTCGCGTCTGCGATGCATGTTTCAATGACTTGCAAGGCTAACAGTCATCACAACTCCAGAGTAATATCACATTAACATTAGATTTTTAATAAATGTGCTTAATAGAGGTCTTGGACTACTCTTTGATTTGGATTCTGGTTGCAATACTAGACCAAATTAGAATCCGTATATTTTGGAATGTTATCAATATCAACAAAAACTCTTCTATTTTTGTGAGACTTGAGTTCATCTTTCATTATTTTTTCCATTTAACCCCTGGAATAGCTTTCATGCCAAGTTTAGAATTAGCCAATGAAATGTAAATAAACTTTGGACAGAAAATAGCAATGTATTTTTTTAAATATAATTTCATTGTTCACAAACAATGAGTACAATTCCATAGGTTCTTTCTCCCAAATTATATGTACAAAGACGTACATGGATCATGTTATCATTTGTTTTTGTTGCACAACAGCACACTAATTGTTTTAAACATTCTCTTTGTGGAATCATGCACAGAATTATAAAACTTTCTATCTTTATCATTTATATATAGATCTGTAGCTCAGTTTTATTGTTATGTTATAAATTTACTAGTTGGGTGTTTTAAATACAGTTTGTGTTAAAATATGTACTAACCATGAATTCAAACATAGTTTTTGTCCTAATGATATGGATTAAATTCTCTTTAGTAGATTTTATGAAAACCTCTATAAAATCAATTTGCTTACTTTATGTTAATCCTGGGATAGTATTTAGAAGATTAGGGTTAAATTTTCTTTTTTATTTTTAAACTCCCAATATTTTTCATTAAAAATCCTATAAATCTTCTCACCTTCACCATTAGTTGAAAGATGAATAATAGAAATTGTATCATGGTCCTATTCTAGTTTTCTCATAAGTGGGAAGTCTTCTGAGGTTAGCTTTCATGTTATACCTTCATTTTGTCTCTGTAACATCTTTAGGAGTCTAAGTTTACTTTTTAATAGATCTGATTTTTTTCCTTTATTTGATTTTATCTTCCCAAGCATAGCCCAATGTCACTGTAATTGTTTTATAATTTTGCATCTTAAAGCTAGAAAATGGTATTGCTATGGTCTTTGCCATGAAAACAAAATACTAAATGATAAGAAAGTATTAAATATTCTACTTCAAATTTTCTTCTTACCTAATGAAAGAATTTTTAAAAGTTGTAAAATTTACTTCAAATGCTTTTGAATTGGGACCCGTATTAACTCGGAAATCTTTTTAACTTTGAAAAAATAATGCTTGGAAATTACCTCTAAGTAACAGCTAGAGAATAGAGTATCACCTAAAACAAATATATTTAGTAACCCCAACGCTATGATAACAAGTGAAACAAAATTACCACACACTTTAAGGGTAACTAAGAATTAACCCTCTGTATGCTGAACAATGGAATTGAACTTTATTTTTTCATTGTCTTGTTAATTTAGAAAACTGGAAAGCATCTGGAGACCGAAGTCACAAATATTAGTTTATTAATTATCTTTCTAGAGAAGAAATGTAAAGTCATAATATTCATTCAGTTGGAGTCATTTAATAACTATAACAGCTAAGGATGAGAGTTACTATTTCATTTACCACAAATAATTTATAAGATGCACTTGCTTTCAAATATCATTCTGAAATAAAATTATGTTTATGTCATACCTACACATATATAAATAGATTGTCACATATTCATTTAATTACTAAAAAGAATTTATAGAAATCCTGTTGTCAGCCAGTAGCTAGCTATTAAGGACATTGGTTAAATCCATGAACTTGTATAAACATATCCTTGAGCATCTATAATGAAGAAATAAATACTATGGTTCTTTATGAAAAATAATAGTTGGGATAATATAAACTGAATGACTTATGCATTTTAAATACTAATAAATTCTTTCAAAATTATCTTAATTCTATACATTTACATGTAAGTAACACTGTATATGTTGGAAAAACAGATATTCACAATACTGTTGTGAATTGTTTGTTTTTGTAGTTGTTTTAAGATAATAAAACTTCATAAGTGTTTTTTTTTTTTTTTAAGATAGTAAAACTTCATGAGAAATGAGAATGCTGGATTAGAATGTCAACTTCATCAAATTGGACACACTACAGACTTCTCTGGGTCTTCCACCCCCACTCACCCACACATATTCACAATTGTAGGGACAGCAAATAAAACAATGTGTGTTTGAGTGACTTTTCTGTTTTTTTTTTTTTTTTTCTAATTAATCTCATTTGATAGGTCTCAATAATTTACCTGTTTAGGCTATTATACTGATAATATAAATGAAACCAAACATTCTTGCTATTAACTCAGCAGTTTAAAGTGTTTTGGAAATAAAAAGGGTTTTTCCCCCCTTTTAATTAAAAAGTCCTTTTCTGAGTTCTTGTTGGCTATATACATTTTAGATGTTTGCTGGTACTATTATTTTTTCAGTACATTGGAGCTGGCAAATGCAGGGTCTCATTTCTTGGTTCTAATGCCAAACATGTTGGCATCGAGTGTTAGTAAATTGCAAACCACAGAATTGTGAGTTAAAATCAAGTCTTGCTGGCTTAGTGTGTAATAAATTGTACTGACAGAATTCTTTTAATAGAAGGCAAAGTTGCTGGTATAGGATTTGTTAATTTTGAAGGAAAAAAGAGGGGGAAAAAAACACAAAAACCTCAATACAGTGTACAAATAAACATTTTGTTCAACTACCTCTTAAAGTGGAATTAGCTAGTTTAGTAGTTTCCGTACAGTAATGTTTTTAAATAGTAACTGCCAAATTTGTTATTTTCCCATCTCTCTTAAAAAGTCTTTATGATTATTTTATATAGTTTTGGGATCTTTAAAGTCACTTTTTTTAATCTTGCACTTGCTTAAAAATGTTTAGCTTTTAAGTGGAGAGCAAATTATGATCATATATTTTGATATTCATGACCTGTTTGATGATAGAATTTTTTTTAATGCACTTTGGCTATAAAACCATGGATGATTTGATCCATATGATTTAAATGTGCCATCAAGTTAGTATTCCTAGACACGAGCCTGATGAATGACAGTCTGTAATTATAATGTGCCACACATTACCGTGTCTTAATTGCCCTATGCCTGAATTTTAATGATCAATTTGTTATTGTTGCAGATGTGAATATTGTGCATAAACTTACTAAATTTATGTAAAATTGTATAAAATAGAATTGGAAATCACTAAGTTCTTTCCATGTAGAAGTAATGAACTTATTGTAACATGATGTAGTCGTGTGTAAGACATTCTGTACTTCCTTGGACTGGATCATATATTCATAGCTTCTGTACATACCTTTGCATGAATATTTTCTCATTTAGTTTTGGGGTCCATTGTTTGTGTTGTATTTACTACTTGTGATCATGTAGTTGTGCCTTATTTTGTGAGAGAGTTTAGCTCAGTAAATACTGTAATTTCTAACCTCAGTGATTTGGGTTATTAATTATAAATATAACTGGTAAATCACATCACAACATTTAAATCTGTATAAAGACCAATGGAAGGATCCTTGCTGGATTATTGCTTTTGTCTTTTTTTAATATGTTAAAGATGATATTAAAAAACATTTCTTTCTAATAGACGTCTTCTATGACTATAAATTATTTCGTCTGTTTTAAAAAAGAACAAGATATACAAAGCCAATCTTAGCAACTTAGTGAGCCTAAGCAACTTGGTGAGACCCTGTCTCTAAATAAAGTATTTTAAAAGGGCTGAGGATGTGGCTCAGTGGTTGAGTAACCCTGAGTTCAATCCCTAGTACCAAAATAACAAAAGAGAACAAAATATTAACCATTTTGCATCAGTTTATTTACAGACTATTAGTACTCTGCACTTGGATATATACAGTGATAATGTTTTAATGTCATTCAATTTAGGATAGTAATTAAGTTCCTGATCTCAAGAGAAATTAAATGCCATTTTGCTTGAGACATTTCCTTTTCACTCTATTCCATGATGTGGAGAATTAACAAAATGAAAAAGAAATATCAAAAATATAAAATTAATCTCCCTTTTTATTGTGTGTGTAATTTTAATACCCAGGTGACCATTTAAAGATACTTTTTTGAAGACTCAATATAACTTTTTTTTCCCCCCCTCTTATTCCTTATTGGAATCAAGGGACTGGAGGAATCTTGAGCGATTGCCTAGTCCTAACACATTGCTTTCCTCTTTGGGAGGTTTATAACAAAAATAGCAAAAATTCCTTGCAAGATGATCATTAATTTTTTCCTAAAAATATTTATTTTAGCCATAAATTTCTTCATAAATCTTTTCTTGCATAAACCTATATTGTCTTCTCCTGGACATAATTGCTTTTAATCCCACTCAGATACCATCTCTTGGAACTCATTTGAAATCTGTTCTCCTCTTCTTTGCCCTGTCCTCTTCTTATTTATAAATATTTAGCTTTATGAATAAGAGTTACCACTTTCCAGGTTTTCCTTTTATTTTCATTTATTCCTAACAAATGCCTGACACTACTATAGAGACCATGAATCTCATTCCAATAGTGTGTGGCTCTTGCACAAGAGCTTGTCTGCTGTGCTTGCTCACACTACCGTGTTTGCATGGTGACATCTGTGGCTTCCTCAAAGAATCACTGTGCATGTGACTTCTGCAAACATCATCCTCTCTATTTTGTTCTTCAGCTTTAATAAAACAGTTAAGTTTTCAGTTTTCTAGAAGCAAAATTTGATAAATGTGTTTTTCCACTTTGGAAACTGCAAAAGGCACCATGCCTGAGATTAAAGTTTGTGGACTTCCATATGATGCTATCTGACCCTAAAAACAGGTTTCCTTAAATTCAGTTAATGGTATATCCTACCATGATAATAGTTCAAGCTGATTTTTCTGATAAAAAATTTGGAAAGTTCTAAGTTCTGTTGAATAAATTGACTATACTCTATTAACATGCACACATACACATACCACACAAATCCAGAATTTTTTTTCATACATAACCACCATTCTTCAAATAAACAAAGATACCTAACTATTTCTATGAACGTCTTCCATATTAAAATGTTAGTTGGTGGATGTAGAAGAGAGATTTATTTTTCTTTTTTAAAATAAAATAATGGAATTCCATCTTTGGGTTTTTTTTTTTTCCTGTCCAAGTTAGCGTAATATGAATACACCTAAGATGAGTAAACTGACTGGTAGAGAAAAGGAATTTAAAAACTGCTGTTAAAATACAGAACTTATTTATTTCTGAATATATTAAAAGGGCAAACTTTGTAAAAATTATCATTGTGTTTGAGGTAGGACTCTGAAGCAGTAAGACTCATTCACAAGCAATATAGGAAAATTGGTTTCATTACTTAATAGATAAATAAAATGCCAGAATTCATACTGGACACAAGCAGTGGACCTTGTTTTCTTTCTGATATTCCATTTATCTGACCATTCATCCTTTATCAATTTTAATAGCACCATTCTTTGCTCACGCTTCCTACAAATCTGACTTAAATATTAGAAGATAGTCTGGATATCAATATGTTGCTGTTAAGAAGTTCCTCAGAGTTCAAATTGCTTGCAGTCATTATTCCTCTATACTAAGGACTTTCCTAGCTCAAATTTTCAAATCTTGGAACACCTTTAGAATGAATGCACATTTCCTTCTACTTCATTACTAGGTTAAGTGTTATCAAAAGATTGAATGAAAGAATACTTTAAGCCCTAAACTCTATAATAAAGTTTGCCACTTGTTTAGGTCCCTAAATTTCAGAGGATTCTGCAGATAGTTTGATTAATGCTATTTTCTTGGTTTCCTGACTCTTGGTGAAGCAAGAGATAGCTGCTATTATTTGTGTCATCCATGTTTTCTGTGAAAAAAGAAAAAACACACCTAGATTAGAATGCTAAACAGATCATTTCTCACCATGTGTGGATTCGTATTTTCCATTATATTTATTGGCTTGATTTTTAAAACTGAAGACTAACAAAACATTTGCATACGTTTTTCATTTTCTTTCTTACCTCTAAATACCTCTAATCATATAGAAAAATGCAAATGGCTTAAATGAATATGGTGTGCAAGTTGGATAAATAGTCATGAGTAATCAAGGAACCATAATCGTCAATGATGACTAATTAGAAAAATGAGTACTGAGAATAAAAATAGTTTGGAAGTTGATTTTTTCTTGACTTCCCATTAAGAAACTGAGGTTCTTAACCAGTGGTATAATTTGAAAACCAGACTCTAAGGGAGCTAAATCCAGAAAATTGAGTTCTTTAAGAATAAAGAAATGTTGCATTTATGGTCTGGCCACATTGTTATTTTAATGGAAGTCTACCAAGGGAAAGACAAGAGTAGGAACTTAGAACTTAGAAAGAAGCCAAAGTCAGGCAGTTTCTCTTTCAACTCATAGCTATAAAAACAATAGCACATTTTCAAAGGTTGAAGAATGAACTTGACATAGCTAATTATTGCATTGGGCCCTCACTTAAGCTGACATCACATTATTTGCACTTTGGAAATTGATTGGAGCATCTTAAAAGTTAATAATGTGGCTGGGGGCAGAGGCCTACGCCTGTAATCCCAGCCGCTTGGAAGGCTGAAGGATTGCGAGTTCAAAGCCAGTCTCAGCAACAGCGAGGCCCTAAGCAACTCAGTGAGACCCTGTCTCCAAATAAAATACAAAAAAGGCTGGGGATGTGATTGAGTGACCCTGAGTTCGGTCCCTGGTACCCTGCTGCCAAAAGTTAATGCAATGTGAAGCAATCCTTCCCCCATTTCCTAAAGAAAGCGCAGTCATCTATTGACTTTGCAGCAGAGAAAGCAAGAGGCTGTGTCAGCTCTGCCCTTCCCATGTGAACAAAGTGTCAATGCTGAGGTTTCTGAGCATAAGGACTAGATGTCTCCCTTTCCTCCTCCCAAAACTGTCTTCCCAAAGCAGGGGAAGGAATTTCATTTTTCTTTTCTTTTTTTAATTAATTAATTTTTTATTAGTTGCTCAAAATATTACAATGATCTTGACATATCATATATCAAACATTTGATTCAAATGGGGTATGAATTCTTATTTTTCCATGTGTACAGATTGCAGGATCACATTGATTATACAGTCACACTTATACATACTGCCATAATAGTGTCTGTTGTATTCTGCTGCCCTTCCTATCCCCTTCCTATCCCCCCTCCCCTCCCCTCCCCTCCCATCACCTCTCTCTACCCCATCTACTGTAATTCATTTCTCTCTCTCTCTCTCTCTCTTTTTTTTTCCTTCCCCCTCACACTAAATTATATGTAATTTTGTATAACAATGAGGGGCAGGGATTAAGAGCATGAGAAGAAGACTACCATTAAACAGGGACAAGAGGTGGGAGGGAATGGGAGAGAGAAGGGGAATTGCACGAAAGATGGAAGGGGAAGGAATTTCTAATTCACCTCTACTTAGGAGGCTTGAAGGTTTTGCCTTATGTAAACTCTGAAGAAGCAAAACCACACACAGTTAAAATACATACTTTGATGTCTTCCGTTTGGGCTTGTAATAAGAATGCTGCTATACACTGTCGATATCTGTTTTCATGTTGTATAAGGAAAGCATTTCTCAGCCCAAAGACTAGAAAGAGATATTAAAAAGACAAAAAGCCAAATCATTTAATATGAAATCTGAACAGGATCCTGGAGTTTGTCTTTTACTTTGGTGTGTTTTTGCTTTAATGAGAGTGGAGTTTTATTTATGTAGATTATTATGGAAAAAATATCTGATTCCAAGGCCAAGAACCCCACTATGTCCAAATAGAGCCCACTTTAATAAGAAAACCCTGTTTTCCTCAGCTAATGGCTTCTGGAAGTTGAGGAAATGCAACTCTGTCTTAAGTGACAGACAACAAGCTCCCCATAGAAGCTGAGCACAGTTAAGTAAATTGTGTGTATATAAAGATGTAGATAATAAAAATATGAAAAACAATAGATATTTTTTGTCCCCTGCCCCCCCTTTTTTTTAAATGCTCGTTTTTGTATTTAAAGGGAAGTCACATCAAAACAAAGCTTACAATCAAATTAAGATGGGACAAAAATGCAAAATATCTGAACGTTTCCCAACAGACCAAGAAAAGCCAAAAAAAAAAAAAAAAAAAAAAAACTGTTTCAAATGATGCAATATCCACCAAATTACATGAAATGTGAAATGGAACAAAAAGGAATGCATAGTTTCTGTGTTTGCAAAAGAAACTGTCCTGTCATTTTCTGTCTTGTCTTTAAAAAAAAAAAAAAAAAGACAGGAAGTACTGGAAGAGCACTTTCTTTTAACAGCAGGGACTCTGAAAATGGAAGGCTCTTCTTGAATTATTAATAATACAACAGAGGGGGTAGAATTCTGCAGCTTATACATTCTTTCTACAGTTGTTAGTGTTCAGAAACAAACCAAAAACAAAACAAAACAAACAAACAAAAATTCAAGTCGGGGCTGTCTCCTGGTCACATCAAGTACTTCAGGAAGGAGAAAGAGCAAGTGACATTTATTCCTGACCCTCCTTCAGTGTCATTGTTACTTGCTGAAGTTTGTGAATTTAAGTCAGATTGATCTGAGGCAGATGGGGCTTCATTTCAGATTCAAAGTGACGCAGACTTGTTTTCTTAACTGCAAGAACCATTTCAGTATCACAGGTTATTCTCATAATAGTCCACAAAAAAATTCATAATTTCTAAATTCTATAGGAAAGTCTGCTAAGTCAGGTTATAGAATCTTGCCCAGTTTCTCTGGAATAAGAATACTTATACCTAGTAAAAAGGCTTTCTGGAAAAAAGAAATGGCTAGGTTTGTTTTACTCCTTGATTTTTCTTCTTATAAATTCCCTGTAGCAAGTGAGCCCTTAAGAGATTATACTGTTGCTCTTGGCTGGCGTTTGGAATCTGTTTTCCTCAAAAATTTTAACTGCTTGGAACTCATCAGTTTGGATTATAATACGGGGATAAGGGTCCTGGCTAGGCCTGTGAAGTACAAAAAGATATGAGTGGGAATAACTACTTTTCTGAGCATATTAATACAAAAACTAATAACATTTTTTAGGCTCCATATTAGGTTCTCCACCCCATCTGTTTTATACCAATTAAACCCCACAACAACTAAATAAGATAGGACAACTCATTTCCACTTCAAAAAAAAATGAGGAAGCAAGAAGCAGGTGCAAATCAATTTTTCTCAGTTCTCAAAGCTGTGTGAGGTACCCCTGCAGTTTGGAGGTAGTTTTCTGTCAGTCCAGTACCCAATCTCTTTCTCTTGTACCCACTTATCTTTCCCACTCTAGCTCATAAACTATATTTCAACAGTCAAAACAATAGACTCAGAAGAACAACAAAATCATAAAAAAAGAAAACAAGACATACTAGTTACAATATTGCATCCATTCATAATTAGAAATTAGAAAATAAAACAGGTGGAAGTGTAGTCTTTTTAAAAAAGATATTTACTTTCATTTATTTTTAGAAAAGGATCAGAGAATGAAAAACACGTATCTTCCAACATAATCTAGTGATGTCAGAGTTCCCATAAAGTTCAGTTCTTAAATCTGGCATGTCCCTGACTTAGCTGATCCCTCTGCTAAGCTGCTTCCGCTTTCTTGAAGGGAGTTAGTACATCTTCCTCCATGTAAGATGCCAGAATATTATATAGCCACTGGAGAAAGAGAATAAACTATCACAGATGCCCTCTGTGATATTGTTTCCCTTGTGAAAAAAAATAAATAAATAAACAGGCAGAAGATGGAAGTGGTTTCTGGCCCTACATGCTGAATCCCTGCCTCACTTGCACGACTTGGTCATTCCTTAAGCAGGGAGGAGGCTCACACTGGAGGTGGACTCTGCCTGTGCCAGGCAAAGTTCTCCTTTGGGGGTCGCTCTTAAGCCACTCTGGCTTATTCAAAATTGGCTTATGCTGTGTTTCGGTGTCCAACGTCTCCCCAAGTCCCATGTGTTAAAGGCGTGGTCCCCAGGACTGTGATTCTAGTGGGAGGTGGTTGAACCTTTAGGAGGTGGGCTTGGTAGGAGCTTTTTAAGTCATTAGGGTGTGTCCTCAAAGAGGATCATGGGACCCTCATCTTATTCTCTGTTTTTGACTTGAGGTGGGTCGTGTGCTCTGCCATGTGTTCCCATCACAAGCTTAAAGCAATGGGCTCACTAATCATAGGCTGGCCTCTCCGAAACTGTCAGTCAAAATATGTCCTTTCTCTTTTATTTTGGTGGTGGTGGGGTGATACTGGGGATTGAACTCAGGATACTTGATCACTGAGCCACATCCCCAGCCTTATTTTGTATTTTATTTAGAGACAGGGCCTCACTGAGTTGCTTAGTGCCTTGCTTTTGCTAAGGCTGAGGAACTCACGATCCTTGTGTCTCAGCCTCCCAAGCCACTGGGATTACAGGCATGTGCCACCGGACCCAGATGTCCTTTCTCTTTGTAAGTCAGGTATATTGGGAATTTTGTTATAGTGATAAAAAGCTGACTAATACAGCCTATATAGACCATGATTTGTTCCATCAAAATTAAACATAAAAGGCCTTCTGACTTGCCCATGTCACCTTTCTTTTTCTTAATATTTATTTTTTAGTTTTAGATGGATACAATATCTTTATTTTACATTTATGTGGTGGTGAGGATCGAACTCAGTGCCTTGTGCATGCTAGGTGAGCACTCTACCACTGAGCCACAACCTCAGCACCCCCATGCCACCTTTCAACAAGTCTTTTTGAAAGCAAAAATAGAGGGGACAGAAGCTCTATTTCTGGGTCCAAGCTTCCCTTGGCAGAGCCCTTTTGCTCTTGGGGAGAGAGAGATATTGCGTCCATTCATAAGTTAGTATGTGGAAATTAGTTAAATATATTTAAATAACATAACTACATCAATGTTGGCTATTCATCCATTCATCCATCCATTCATTCATTCATTCCCTATAAGGCTGTTCTACTATGTATGGGTTGGTCCTATGCTAGCCACTGAGCTAGGACTGGGGAAATTGCTTCCTGCTACTCCCATGGGACAGGAAGGCAGTCCTTACCTGCCTGGCCTCAGCTGGTATAGGGGCCTCCACCTGAGGCAGAGTAGCCATTTGCTTCCTTCTGAACATGCCACCACCTAACCAGCCTGGAGGAGACAAAATGTCCTTCCAGTCTCTCAGGTTCCTGGGGCTTTCATGATGGATTTACAGATCTTTCATTTTTCTGAGACATCTTCAAGCTCATTGTGTCTCCAGAACCTGCTGAGTGGGTTGATCTCAGGTAACACTCAGGAAATGCTTGAACAAATGTTTAAGAAGGATAAATTTCTTATGTATGATATGCATGTGTGTGTACAAATGTGTGTATACATGCACGATTACCTCCTGACCAAGAAGCAAATATATATAGAAATTTACGTATACATTTATATATGTACATGTATTAGGTATTTCTTTCTGATATTTTGTTGTTGTACTGTTTGCTCTTTTTAGATATACATGACAGTAGAGTATATTTTGACATATTATACATACATAAAGTATAGCTTATTTAATTAGAATCTCACTCTTGTGGTCAAACGTGGTGGAGTTACACTGGTCATGTATTCATATATGAACATAGGAAAGTTGTGTCCAGTTCATTCTACTGTCTTTCCTATTCTTATGCCCCATCTTCCCTTCATTCCCCTTTGACATTTCTTTTTATAGAGTGTTTGTAGCAACATGTCTTACACTTTCATAGCATGTCATGGTTTAGCAGTGCTTGAACAACAGCAATAACAGTATTATAATAATGATAGGATAGCAATACTAACAATAGCTATCATTTTTTAGAGCATTACATGCATTATTTTATTTAATGTTCATGCAAACCCATGGAAGTAGACATCAGTATCCCTATTTTCTCAAGAGGAACCCAAGGCTTAAGCATTTAAGATCCCACAGCGAGCAAATGACCGAGCTGTGTCATTTGAGCACTGAATACCATATCCGACTTATAGAGTGATATATACCACGTGAGATTGCAGATGTCTTCTATGAAGGCTTAAACTAGATTCATGTCCAGCTATTGAAAATGTCCAATATAAAACCGTGATGGCAAGCAGTGGAGTTGCATGATGGAAACAGACACGTACCTGACACGTGGAGTGGATCAATGCTTTTGACAACCAATCTATCTAGTGGAATGGGCTGATCGAGTACTATACAGGAACCACCCTCTTTTATTACAGTTTGCAGCTCAGGAGTAAGTGAAGGACATATCAAACCAGTGTCTGCACTCCCAAATTTCTGAAATTAAAGAGAAAAATAAAGCATTATATGGGAAACAAATATTGGTGCACATACCTGAAGGATATCCTGATGCAAATAGATTCTTTGAAAGAAGTCTATTTTTTATTTGTTCATTTAGATATAAATATTGGGCTTCATTTTAATATAATTATACAAGCATGAATATAATTGGTTTCAATTCAGTCCCCAGTATTTCCTCCTCTCCTTCCCCCTCTCCTTCCCCAACCTCTCCTGTTTACTCTGTGGCCTTCCTTCTATTTATTTGTAGTTTTTAAAATTAGTGTATCTTGGATATAACTGAAGGTAAAATTCACTGTGTTGTATTCATATATGTATATAGAAGAGTTTGGTTAGATTTATTTCTACTGTAGAAACTATTTCTCAACATCTTACTATTTTAAATGGATTCTAAAAAGCATTTCCTCTAGCATAGTGACTTAAAGCAAATATAGATGACTTCAAATTGAATCACCTAAATAAATAACGGTTGGCATCCATAATTGGGAAACACCTTAATCACCATCACATCACTGGAATCTCTCTCTAGTGTGGAGTTAGATGAATGAAAACGAGATCTTCATGTTGGCCATGCTGTGTGTGGGCTATAGTATGAAACCATAAATAGATTCTATGTTCTAGAATTTGTAAGTAACTGAAATTGTTTCCAATATCCAAGATGTTGAATATTCTGAAAAAGTATAAAGGATGTGATTTGCATGTACTGTAAACAGAATAGTAGAGAAAAAGATCAACTGATAACATTTCTTATTTTTAAATCGAGTTGTGAAGTTGTGTGCTCTGGTTTGCATCATTGAACCACTTTTTTTTTTTTTTTTTTTTTTGGTACTAAGGATTGAATCCAGGGACACTTACCACTGAGTCACCCCCTTATATCCCTTATTTTATTTAGAGACAGAACCTTGTTAAGTTGCTGAAGTGGGCTTTCAATTTGTGATCCTTCTACCTCAGCCTCCTGAGCTACTGGGATTATAGGCCTGTGCCACCGTGCCCAGTTTTGCACCACTATTTGAAGTGAAGGTGAGCAGTGCTGGCATTAAGATTTTTGAAGGGGGTAGAGATGTTTCAGAGTTTGATTTGCTCAGATATGCCAGTCTCTGTAGCTTAAAATAGGAGGCCTTACAAATTCTGAAACACTGATTGTCAGTGTTCTCCCACACCCACTCCCTCCCTAGCTAACCATCAGCTATTCATAGATTGATTAATGGGTATCTATTTTATTGCTTTAAGATCTTTGAATTATTTAGCTCAACTGACCAACCTGTCATCAAGAAGCTTGGTTCATTAAAATATATGAGATGCTTTCTCTCTTGATATTATCTGTATGAGGCAGGTCATTTGGTAAAGAAGCAAGAGAAATAACACATTAGACGCCCCCTCTGAGGGCAGGTGTCTGAGAATCTTGGAGGAGCTGCCCTTCTTGAGACCACTCACACTCACCATTCTGGGAGCAGACTATGAAACAAGGGATCAGAGAGAAAGGCTTTGGACCATCAGACCAGTAACTTAATTAATAGTGACAAACAGCAACATCAGTGATAATAACGGTAACAGAAATCCCTACTCTTTATAGCCCCTAGGTGACTCATTTTTTTTTTCTATAACACCAGCTGTACATATCTGGCCTCTGCAGTTCTTATTCAGGTAGACACTGAAAGATCACAGCTCTTTCTAACGTCTATCTTCCCAAACATCATTTCTCAAGAATAATGTGAGCTATGAAATCAGAATGAGTGATGGATACTATTTTGCCACATGGCCACACACAAATTGGAGGGTCCCCACACTGGCAGCTCCAAGGTGGCCAATTTGTAAGTGCCAACGTAGACAAAGAAATTTTGGGATTCCTGAGCTTGGTCAGGTCAGGCCCCAAGGTTTCTGTGTACCTTGAGGGTATATAGACTAAGTTGTTCTAAAATGGGTATCTCCCTTAACAAACTTGAGAAATGCAATTTGCTTATTATTTATATAATTTTTTAGAAGGAAAGATCCAATTGAATGTACAAGAATATTGTGTGATTTGAACAGAGCCTATTTGAAATATTTTTTTATCTAATTTAGAAACGTATTTAGAAATAGTTTTACCTTTTTGCTGCGTTTAGTTTTTGTAATTAAGAGGAAATCATCAAAGAGGAAGAGATACACATCTAGGAATCTTGTGCTTTCTGAGAAAAGAAAGAGAAGGTTAAAATGAGGACTTGAAATAGTAGGTAGAATTTTTTTTTTTCTTTTTAAATCGAAGAATCTCTTAGAAAAACAAAACAGGGTGGGCCTGTAGCTCAGGGAGAGCCCACCAAGTGAATCAGAAAACTGTCTTCCTCAGCATTGAATTGATTTCTTCCTAAGACCTGATTGGAGCTCAAGATTTCAACTTTAAGGACATTGTATTTGTGATGCATTTCAAGAAAATCTAAGATAACTCATGATATTTTCTGTAGTTTCAACTAAGCCGAGTACAAATCTATTAGAAAATTGAACTTGCTGCATTTTTCCATCTTAACTATTTGGGTGGTCATTGGCCAAGACCCATGTTTACTCAGAAAAAAAAAAAAGATATTTTTGTCCTTGTTATGGGCTGAGCTGGGACCGCCTACCCCAATTCAAACATTGAAGCCCTAACCCCAGTGTGGTTGTATATGGAGTAAGGAAATAATTAAGGAATGATAGGTCATGAGGATGGAATGCTGACCCAATAGGATTAGTGTTCTCACAAGAGGAGTTGCCAGAAAACTCTCTCTGCCATGTGAGGACACAACAGGAAGGAGGACATCCACAGGCCAGGAAGAGAGCCTGCCCAGGAACCACCAGGAACAAAATGGGCCCGTGCCTCCATCGGAGACTTCTGCCTCCAGTGTATGAGAAATGCTTTCTGTTGCCACCTGGTCTATGGAATTTTGTTTGGATGCTCTGTTTGACTAAAACAGTCATTAAACTACTTACTTCCCATGTTTCACAATGTGTCTAAGTAATTAAATATTATCCACATAGTTTTATGATTACAAACTTTTCTGATAACTGAGCCAGGGGACAAAAAGGCAGTCAGTGTAGGTGGTGAATGATTGGGCTAGAAAGATGGGGGCTGATTCAGGAGGAAATGAAATGTTAACACCTTCAGGATACTTTCCCCTCCTCTACCTGTTGCCAAGGTGACCCGCCTCCAGGGGACTGTCCCTGCCTATAAGGAGTTGTTACTGAATGAATGCCTCCTGGGCCGCTAGCTTCCTTTCCCCACCCAGGATCACTCCACCTGTGGCCCACCTTTAGGGTCGCTAGTCATGTAGCAGGATAGCAGATGGAGAGGGACAGGATGGGGGAGAAGAGAGCATGAGAAAAAGGAAATCTAAAATGTATAAAAGGGGCAGAACCCCCCCTCCCCCCGCTTCCTCAGACACCCAGCTCTAGGGACTCTTCTCTGCAGAGAAGTCTGTCTCTGTTCTATCCTTTAAATAAAACTTGCAGCACCATTTCTTGGGTGTTCAGCTTCAACATCAGGGGAAACAGAACTGATTGATTCTCATCATTGACATCAATACCACTTTTGATAAGTTATTTAAGGCAAATAGGCTTTTCTACTTTTCCCTAAGAAAGAAACAGTAGGGAAGAGAAATCAAATATTCGAATAAAGTATCTCTTTCTCATTTTACTCTATTCATTAGAAATTAGAAAAATAAATGGTGAAATTTAAGTGATTTCAGAGGAAAAGACAGTGTTTGGAAGGAGTGTGACAGGTACTTATAGGAAATCAAGTAATTCTTTTTTTTTTTTTTTTTTTAGTTGTAGATGAACAAAATACCTTTATTTTATTCATTTATTTTTATGTGGTGCTGAGGATTGAACCCAGGGCCTCACACAAGCTAGACAAGTGTTCTACCACTGAGCCACAACCCAGCCCAATTATTTTTGTTTGTTCTACTTATTTTATTCATTGGTATTAATCTGCTTTCACTCCTAGAAAATAGGTAGCAATGACTAAAAACTGAATGAAGTATTTAGGATTCATTTCTACTTTCTTCTCTTGTATTAAGATTAGAGGAAAGATCCTTCTATGTTTGTATAGAAGAGAAATCAGAAAGCATATTCAATTATCCTTGCATGTTTTTAAAGATTGGTATTGCCTCACAAAGAGTGTTTTCCTTTTCATAAATCAGGCTATGCAAAGACTGCTGTTTGTCCCTCAAAAACCTTCTCCCCTTCTCTTGTGATAATGAACTTCCTGAGTTTTAGTGGGTACACATCCACAGAGAATAAATAGTACATCTCCTGTTTTCCCTTATAGCTGAATATGACCAAGGAACTAAATTCTGAGTCACATTGCCGCTTGTGAGTCATATCCTGGGAGGGTGGGCCGAGTCCTTTCACGGGCCCCCTCCTTCTCACTTGGTGGAATACAGACACGTTGGTGGGTCATCCTGGGACACACAGAAGACAGCAATGTCCAAGAGAGAGCACTAATACAGAGGAAGTTGGGTCCCTAAACATTTCGTGGAGTGGAGCAGTCGTATAGTTTAGGATTGACCACAAGAGAGGAATAATCTTTTAAAATGATTGCTATCTCTCCAGTGGCTGCATCTATGTCTCAGCTAACACAGAGGGCCAGGAATGGGATGTCTGGACAGTATTAGATCTTCCATCTTGGTCAACTCAGACTGCTGTGATAAAATATTATAAGCTAGGAGCCTTAAACCATACAAATTTATTTCCCACAATTCGGGAGGCTGGGAAATCTAAGCTCAAAGCACTGGCCCATTTAACTCCCAGGGAAGACTCTCTTCCCTCTTGCAGATGGCTGCCTTCCAATATGTCCTCCGTGGCAAAGGAAGAGAACAAGCTCTCTTGTGTCCTGCTGTGAGGGCACATAACCAATTAGATCAGGGCTCCACTCTTGTGCCTCATTTTATCTTAATTACTTCCCATACACTTACACCGGGGGGTTAGGGCCTCAGTATTTGGACTGTGTGTGCACCGCAGGGAGGGGGTGTAATTCAGTCCATAGCAACCCATAAGACCTGTTTATTTGTTTTCCTCACCTTCTGCTGCTCTCACATGAATTAGCTTGATGAGCACCGTTAAAATGAAATAGTTTTGTGTTTTCTTCTTAATTTCAAATACTTCATATGAACAAATGGGTAACAAAGACCTTCTATGTCCTAGACTTTATTGTAGAAAATTTTGATTGTTTTAGAACAGTTTATGGAGCCCCCCATGTTCCACCAAGTAGCCAACAAACTTGGAACATCTATTGTGCATCTGTCATTTAGACACTGTCCTGCCTTCAGGGAGCTTTTAGTTCTAGGGGAGCCAATTTGTAGTAAACCTGCAAACAAGGTCTAAAATAAGATAGATGTATCTAAAAATGATTATTGCTAGGGAGAAAAATATGATCATTTCTGAAAGTGAAGGACTGAGGAGGAAGATAGTAAGTCCCAAATCAGTTCACATGTATTATTCCAGTAGTTTAAGGCTATTGAAGCCCAGTGATAACTTTCACCGAGAGTCATTTCTCTTGGGTAATGAACACAGTGAGTTGGAATTAGAATGATATAATTGCTATGCAACCTCATCTGAGACTTACACATTTTTACAATGGTGTGTCAACCTGGTCTTTATTGTCTTCATAGATTCTGAACTGTGGTAGAGCACAGAGCAGTACTACCGCCTTACTTCTGTTCTGCAGCAGTGTGAACAGCACCTGCACTTCGGGTGTTACAGCTGTGGGGCAGACAGAGTCTACCCCTCACTGACTGTTTTATTTAGAGCTGCCAGTCAGAAGGGAGCAATACATTTGGGAAGGAAGCACACAGCCTGAATGCCAATGGCAATTATGGTTAGGCTCCGAAAGTTATGAAAAAGAGTACTTTCCGGCAATAAAAAAGGAACATACTTATTTGATCATCATAGTACAGTTTTGAAGACTGGAAGAAATTTGGAAACACAACCTATGCGTCAGGTTTCATTACCATCATTGTCATCGTCATCATCATTATTAACATTTAGAGAGGAGGTTAAGGAAATTTAATCAGTTTTCCCAGAGCCATGGTTGGTGCTGGATCCCCTGATTTTTTTCTTTCTCTCTTTTTAAATCACTGCTAGGATTGAGCACAGGGCCTTGTGCATGGCAAACTTGAGCTCTACCACTGACCTACTTCCCCAGAACCTCCGCTGATTCTTGGCTCAGTACTTTTCCCATCCAAAAACAATGTCCAATTTCTTCTAGTGCTATTATCCCTGCCCCATCAAATCCCTGTTCAACTCTAAGGCAGAGTTCCACTGACTTGAAACTTGATTCCCTGATATACTCTAGGGGGGTCTCCTCTCTGCTGGAATTTTCCTAACCCAGATCCTACCATCAAACAATGTAGCTCATCCCCATTCTACCACAGGTGATTCTATAAGGAGAATTTTCTAGAAAAGGTGGGTCTATGTGTAAAGTACTGGCCAAGTCTTAGGTGAATCTCCACCTGTGCTTCCATGACAGTACATGACAGGAGATGTTCGGTCAGCTTGCCTTTGACTTCCCATCATGCCCGCACCTGAACCTTACATCGACTCCCTGACCACTCCCTCCATCAGTACAGACTATAACACTTGAAGGCATCTGTGGCCTATTTGCTCTTCATCCACGGTATCAATCAGAAGGTCTTTCTGTTCTGCCTCTGAAGTGCCTCTTGCGTTTATCCTTTGCTATCAATGCTCATTTCCTACATAAGCCAGTGCCTCCCACACTGGGAGATTGGCAGGTAGAGGGAACGGGAAACAAAATCTCTGATAACTTTAGGTGGAGGCCAGTTTTGGAGGGAGAGGCCTATGTTTTTGGAGCAGGAAACAATAAATTTCTTGCTTCATTATTTTGATTTAGCCTTGCCATAATATATAATTACGTTGAAATGATCAGTAACATTAAAGTTGAAACTGTTGTCTTTCTACACAAAAGTGAGGGGTGTTGAATTATTGGCTAAGGATGGTTGAGTTCCACTGCCTTAGGGGCTTCCCATTTCCCTTGCTTCTCCACTGAACTTCCTGCCCCCTCTTCCTGCTTTGGGATCCCTGGGCCATTTTGTGCATTGCTTCTAGAAAACTCTTTCTTCAGCACCCTTTAAGGCTTATCACATACCAAGAACTCAATGACTAGGGCTAGGGGTTCAGCTCACAAGAGAGTGCATGCTTAGCATATGAGCGTGTGTGAGGTCCTGGGTTCAATTCCCTGCGTGTGTGTGTGCATGCACACACACACACGTGTGCTCACACACAACCACACAGACACACACATAGAGGAATGCAAGGACTTCTCCTTGCTTGTGTTTCCTAGCTGGCTCCCTCTATCTTCCAGGCAGCTGCTGTGATTCTGGAAACCTACCAGGCCCTGCTGTTTACCTGCTGGGTGACCTTGAGCATGATATGTAACCTCCCTGGCTCAGATTCCTCACCTGAAGCATGGGACTGATCATCTTCTCTGTATACCTCAGAAGAAGGCAATGCCTGAAAAGCACTTTGATATAAACTGCTGGACACACCCATCCTCCCTCTCTGACCTCAGCGGGGATACTGACTAGAAATTATCCCCAGAATCTCCTCCCAGGATCTCATGCCAATGTTAATGGGCAACTAGCACAGTGGGTGCCCAAGCGATATTTTATGCAGAAGTAACTAAATGAATGATTGCAGATCCCACTTCAGTCAGGCAGCCCTTTCTGACCGTCTTACTATTTATTGAGTGTGGACTTTGGGTCCATAATTATTTCAAACGGTTCTACAGCTATTGGCTTATTTACTCATCATGACAAAGAGGGGACACTGAAACAGGAAAGATCCTGTGACCGGCCCAAGATTAAATAGGCAGAAAATTCTGAGCTGGGAGTGGGCCAGGCATAGCCGGGGCTCACAGGCCTAGGATCCTGCCAGGAGCCCATCCTCTCAAGAGGCTTCTGCCTCCCAGTCTCTTCCGCTCTCCTCTCTTCATTCTGGATGTCTTCCCTCTTGTCCCATTCCTCAAAGCTCACCTCCAGTCCCATGAAGTTTTCCTAGGCCCTTCAGCCTATAGACTCTCTTCTGAACTTACATTTCAGCTCTGGAAAGTAAGATAGAGGGAAAGGATATACAGAGCGTTATTCCCTATCTTGCAGTGGTACCTACCTGGCAGGACGTGTGTCCTATCTGTTCTCAGTGAATACTTGGTAGCTTGAGTGCCCAGCTCACCGGGGCCGGGAGTGAAGTGATGATGTGATGACATTGACTGCTGACGTTGACTGAGAACTACTCTATGCCAGACCTTGAACTTGTGTGCATGTATACCTATTTTTTTTTTTTTGTTTTCACAGCAATATTATGAAATAGATAAAATTACCCCATCTTACAGAGAGTGAGTTCCATTGTGCAGTGTTCATTCAAGCTGGTTGCTCTCTGGTTCGGATCCACTGCTACCCTGAACACAGGTAAACACAATTCTCCCCATCCTTCAACCAACAGCAATGGAGCAAATTATAAAGCAGCAAAGATAGTGGATATTTAAACCAGTTATTTACCTGCAAGAGTTAATTTTCCTTCATAGAGAAGGTGTCTGTTGGTTGGAGACAAGATGTGTTCTGCTGTGTGGTCCTTAAAAATGTGTTTCAAACACTTGCAAAACAAGGGAGAAAAATGAAAGAGATGTTGTTAGTGATTGAAAAAGAACATGGGCCCGGGGCAATCAACTCCATCTAGAAAAGTCAAGATGTTTAGAAATGCTAGTAGACAGACTCCGGGATGGGAAGGGTGGGAAAATCTCTCTGAGTGACCCCCCCAAGAATGGCACAAGAGCATGAGCCTCCCCATGTACAATGGCCCATGGGGAAGAGCTTTACCTCTTGCCAATAAAACTAGATTTATCCTTCAAGTGGACAGTGGGGGACTTTCTAAGACTATTGTATTTCCACCTGAATGTCCTACTTCCAGAAAGGGATGCAAGTCCTTAGTGATCCTTTTTTTGTACCTCTGGAATGAAAAACCTTTTATCTCTATCCCAAAGTGGAGGCCATATTATAATCTCCTGTAGATGTCTGAACTTTTGGAAATTGTCAAGCCACTTCACTTTTCCTTCAAGATCTCCTGAAAGACAAGACACATCCAATGTGTTTTTGAAGGCGTGACACACACCACAGCATCAGTTTTAACCAATACTCACAGTAATCAGAGATACCGACTGGCCCTGGAGCAAATCAAAATTTAGGTGTGCTTAATATAATCCTTGCTGTTTAAATGTCTGAAAAAAAATCACTAATTTAAAACCAGCCTTTTGCAGAGAAAGATAATACTAATAAAATCTTGGTGGTCTTTCTTACATGCCACACCATACATAGCCTGTAAGTAGAGGAAGAAAAAAAAATACTAGACCAGCAAAGACAAATATATCTTTTTGTCCTGATCATAAAGCGTACATTTACTTCAAGACAGGGATGATATTTTCTGGTAAGAACTTGATTTGCTCTTTGAAGATTTTTATTAATTTTCCAACAATATGTTGTTGCTATTGAGGACTTTAAAAAATTTATTTTATTGGTTCTTCTTAGTTATACATGATAGTAGAATCCATTTTGATAAAATTATACAAGTCCAGGGTACATCTTATTCTAATTAGGAACCCATTCTCGTGGGTGGACATGATGGTGAGGTTTACTCGGGTATTTTCATAGGTGTACATAAGAAAATTCTTAGATTTATTCTACTTTCTGTCCTCTTCCTATCCCTCCTCCCTTTATTTTGTTCCCCTTTGTCTAATCTACTGAACTTCTCTTCTTCCCCTTCCTCCCCTTTATTGTGTTTAGCTTCCACATATCAGCGAAAACATTCAAACTCTGGCTTTTTGGGATCGGCTTACTTCACTTATATTCTCCAGAGCAATCCATTTAATGGCAAATGTCATGAATTCATTTTTGTTTATGGCTGAGTAATATTCCATTGTGTATATAAACTGCGATTTCTTTATCCATTCATCTGTTGATGGATATCTAGGCTGGTTTCCTAGCTTAGCTATTGTAAATTGTGCTTCTATAAACTATTGAGGTTTTGAAAGAACGTTTGAAAACATGGGGGCAAGTGAGAGACCCATAGAATCACAATCACAAGGTTTGTAGAACCCTGGAGAATTTGTCACACTTAAGGAGGACTTAAACTTAAAGGACACCCTTCTTTCCATAGTAAGAAGCCATCTCTTATTGAGATATCTCCAGTGGATTTGCTTTTATCTTCCCATCCAAATGATCCTCAATTACTTTAAAAGCTTTTAAAAAGAATTGATCTTTAATTGAATTTGTTGCTTTGTTATTTGATTAAACTTAATTCCAATTCCTTAGGTTATTTTGGAATTTTTCAGAAAAAAAATTGGAAAAGTGGAAAGAACAATCCCACTGCATTGCTATTTATTTTGTTTTTGAATTGGCAAAGGAACACAAATATGTTATTTTTGTACAGCTGTTAATTATCAATTGGAAGTGTTCCCTTTTGATGCCCACCAGGAAATCTCGCACTATGGGCATGTATCATGGACTTTATTTGAATTTTAATTATACAGAGATACATAGGTACACTTAAATCATCCCAGGGAGTGTTCAATTCCTATATCCAGATTTCTGTTCTTCTTGTAGTTGGTATTATTTTTTTTTGCAATGGCCCTGGACTTCAGTGATTTTTAAAACACAATGAGTATGATTTATCCTCTGGATAGTTTTCCATGGGACCGACTGCTATTTGCTTTTTGTGTGGGTTCAGCATGCATGATAAAATTAAGTGCCTTTGGGCTGGGGATGTGGCTCAAGCAGTAGCACGCTTGCCTGGCATGTGTGCGGCCCGGGTTCAATTCTCAGCACCACATACAAACAAAGATGTTGTGTCCGCCGAAAACTAAAAAATAAATATTAAAAAATTCTCTCTCTCTTAAAAAAAAAAAAATAAAGTGCCTTCAGTTATCTGGGAAGTAGAGCCCTTTCTGCCTGATCTTGCTTCTGAAATCCTTGGAGACAGAGCCACGTCCTGGGTTGACTTGGTGTTGGATTCTCATCAGTTCACCAGGATGTGACCAGACCCATTGTTTTGTGTGTGTGTGATTCATAATACCCTCAGATGTGGATCCCATTTCCCAGAGTTGTGACCTCAAGTCAATGGAATTGCCTTCCGGGATGAAGCCCAGATGGTTTCCAGGAGCCCTGGGGCCCCCCGACTCTTCTATTGAGCTCACATATCTCAAGGACTTACGGATTGACTTTTCCACCTTCTCCTTGATGGAGTAGATCATGATCTTCTCAGTGGAGTCTGAGCTCCGTTTCCAGATATTCTTCAGCAACAAGGGGTATCGAGTAAGCCTGTGCAGCGGGGCCACTAGCAGCTCAGGCAGGTGCAGCCGTCTGCACTGTTCGTTTTGCTCACACCACTGGGGAAGGCAAAAGCAAAGGCATCAGAATACCACCTGCCCCCTTCACGGCACTGAGAAGCCTGGACCCAAGAAATTCTCAGAGATCTGAAAGGAATGCCGCTGCCAGGTGGCGGGGAAAACTTACAAGCCATGGACTCGACTTTAATTTTGAAAACTCCATTCATTCTAAACTGTCTGTAGCAAGCATCCATGTACCGGTGACAGATTCAGGGCCTGACCCTGAGTTCTTAGGAGTGATCAAGAGAATTATTGCACCTTACTGACTAACAGTGTTACTTGTCAGTTAAAGAAAGACAAGGCTCCTTCATCTGTTTTGCCTTCCTAAAACGGTGACCAGGGCAGAGGTCAGCAGACCCAGCCCTATCCCACTGCTCAGTTCTCCTAAACGGGGAACTGAATCAAGACTTAGATGCACAAAAAAAGTTTAATACTCACTAAACACCCCCTTTCCCCACGCACACCCCTCAAAACACCCTGCGTGGTGGAGATAAGATGAACTAAGACATGAGCTCCAGTCTTGCTGACACGTCTCATGGAGAGTTTGATTTTGTCCATTGGCTTCCCCTACTCTCTGGCCCTTGAGGAGAGTCCTGGTTTCACCAGTTTGGTTCCCGTTCTTGTTGTGATGCATGATAGGAGCACTGAGAATCAAGACTGAAGAGACAGAAAAGGGGAATGGAAGGAGCTTTGCTTGTTGGGTCAGTTCCTTGACTCTTCCTTGCTGGGAAGGATCAGGGCAATGATCAAAATGAAAATTGAAATCCAAGAGGCTAAGTTGAGCCACAGGATTCCGAGCAAACCAGAAGGAGGAGAGAGTGAAGGACGCACCCACAGTTGTAATCGGGAGTGTCTGGAGTTGGGGTTTGGGGAAAGAGGCAGTTCCAGAGTATGCAAGCACAGCCGGAGACGGGAAAAGGAAGATGTATTGTGATGAGCTATACCCGGAGTTCTACAAGTGATCTTTGAGAAACACAAGTAAAGGTGACTGTAGCTTTTGCATTAGTTTTGTCTGTTAGCTGCTTCTTTTTCTTCCTTTCTTTTTATTTTTTGGTATCGGGGAATTGAATCCAGGGGTGCTTAACCAAGGAGCGACATCCCAGCCCTTTTTGATATTTTGTTTACAGATAGGATCTCACTGAATTGCTTAGGACCTCTTGGTGTTGCTGAGGCTGGCTTTGAACTTGCCATCCTGTTGCCTCAGCCTCCCCAGATGCTGAGATCAGAGGTGTGCGCCACCACACCGGCTGATAGCTGTTTCTTTGAGTGTGACACTTCCTTGAATATAAGAGCCCTGGATTTTTTGAAGGTGACATGCTGCGTGGAGGTAGGTTGCTGGCATCTATGCAGAGAGGTACGTTGAGGAATATTGTTGAAGGTGTATTCTCTTCCTTTTCACTTACCCACCCGCTCAGGCTCAGTTGATCCTGAGTTCAAATACAAAGAGATTATTAATATGGGCAGAATATTTGTGTCCCTTCAAAATTTCCTATGCTGAAATCGCAGTGGGATGAAATCATGAGGTGGGGCCCTTGGGAGGTGATGAGGTCACCAGGGGGACCCTTTACAAATGGGATATCAGTGCCCTTGTATATAAAAGAGACCTCAGAGAACTCTCTCTCTTCCCAACCATGGAAGAATTCAATGAGAAAGCAGTGGTCTACAACTCAGAACCTGACTGGGCTGGCACCCTGACCTCAGATTCCCAGACTCCAGGGCTGTGAGAAGTAAATTTCTATTGTTTTGAGCTCTCAGTCTCTGGTGCTGTTGCACAGCCGTCCAGATCAGCTATGGCAGGGATCCTGCCCTCACATCAGTATTTTCCTGCTCTAGACTTTCCCTCATTTTCACCTTTATTCTCAGTTCCTGCCCAGGTGAACTCCTTTGCCTTCTGACTCTTCAAGGTGGTCCTCAGGTGGGCCAGGTGCACTGTGGGAAACTCCTCCGGCTTCCCCAGAGATGTCTCTATACCCAAATTTAGTTATTGCATTTCAGAGGTTCAGGTCCAATTGGCTCAAACTCCCACCAATCCAACGCCCTCCCTGAATAAAAACAAACTTATGAACGTTAAGATTGTAATGGCTTTATCTGGCTCCTGTTTCTACACGCACCATTTCTTCTCTGAACAGCATGGGTCAATCACAGCCCCTCCGCCTTGGTCCATTTTCTGTGGCTGTGATAGATTGGGTAATTTATAAAGAAAAATTTCATTCCTTACAGTTCTGGATGTTGGGAAGCCCAAGATCAGAAGGTCATATCTGGTGAGGACTTTCTTGCGGCTGGGGACTTCCTGCAGAGTTTCAGGGCAGTTCAAGGTACCATAGGGCAAGAGAACCAAAAAGTCAGAGAGCTGGCTTTTATAACAAAGCCACTTCTTGGATAACCTACTACTCCATTAATCCATAAATGAATTAATCCATTCATGAGGACAGAGCACTCATGACCCAGCACTTCTTAAAGGCTTCACTGGTTCCCATCTCTTAACCTCTCTGAGTCCTTATCCAGCTCCCAATGAGTTATGGTGGGGACATTCAAGCCATGGCACCCTTGGTTGATTTCTTATGTCAGTTTTCACCGTGAAGTCCCCTCATGCCAACCGTCTTGTGAGTATGTGTTTCATTTCACTGGAGGTTCTGGGTTGTAGAAAGGGGTTGAATACAGAGCACACATCCCCACCCCACCCCATACCCCCTATATCATTTTCTTTTTCCATCTTCTTTGTTGCAAAGTGTGCGCTGTCTCTTCCCCCTCCAAATCCTCCCTTTCATCTGCTCGCCTTCTGCTTAGCAGTTTGCAGCTCCATAGCTTGATCTTGTCCTTGGGTGTCTCACCGGCCCCACTGGCTGCTTTATCAGGTGTTGCTTTGAAAAGATTCAGAGCTTCCTCCCAGGAACCCGTAGAGGACACTCTTCACACCCCTGCACACACCGTGACTCGTGAGAATGAGCCTGGGCGCTGGGTGTCTGGACCCACAGGACCCAGGATACAAGGACCACCTGCCCTTCTCTGGAGGTCACTTCCCTCTTCTGTGACATGGTGGAGGGTTTACTAAATGATCTCTGAGTCCGCATCCGGCTCCCAATGGCTGTGGTTCTCCTAGGGTAGGAGGGGTGGAGGAGGAAGCAGGGTCTGCAGGCAGGGAAAGGCTAGAGTGGCAACTTGGGGAAGAAGAGCAAGGGAGGAGGGCTTGGCTTCAGTGTCTGACTTGCAGGCTGAGTGGCAGCAGCATGCTGGCCATACCTCCTCTTGGGTGGCTGGAGAGTTTCAGTAGCTGACTTCTCAGCAGCAGTTAGGGATTCCCTCAAAACACACAGCCCTGGGCCACTGCCCCAAACTGCCACGCTCTGAGGAGCAGCACTGATCCCCCACACTCATGGTAGTCAGGGGAACAGGAAATCACCAACCTCCACGAGGTATCAACTGGGCAAGAGGCATTAGAGATAAGTAACTCAGAGAAAGACCCAGAAGAGATATCAGAAGGCTTTAGTGTTTTGGAAAGCCTCAGAAGAGAGAAAAAAAAAATGTTGGTTGAAAATGAGAAAAGGAAAGCTCTAAGTTTTTCTTTCATCTCTCTATTTGGGCTTTATTTTTTTTTCATGTCCATTAGGGAAATCAAAGAACGTAGAGATATTGGACATAAAAGGCTTTTTCATTAATGGATCTAGATCAATGGAAGATACTTTTTATAAAATAATACATACGCGATGTGTTTAGAGGACAAATGGAAGGAGTTAAAGGGGCACAAATAAATAAATCTGTCTCGGTGGGACTGTTATGATTTAGATGTGGTGTCCCCAGAAGCTCACATGTGAGACAATGCAAGAAGGTTCAGAGGAGAAATGATTGGGTTCTAACCTTAACCTAATCAATGAATTAATTCCTGATAGGATTAACTAGGTGTTAGCTGGAGGCAGGTGGGGTGTGGTTGGAGGAAGTGGTTCACTGGGGGCATGGCTCTGGGGTATATATTTGTATCTGGAGAGTGGAGTCTCTCTGTGCTCACTGATCATCATGTGAGCCTCTTCCCTTGGCCACACTCTTCTGCCATGATGTTCTGCCTCTCCTCCCAGTGCATTCACAGACCCAAGGAATGGAGCCTGCTGTCTATGGATTGAGACCTCTGAAACTGTGAGCCCTCATATAAATCTTTCCTCCTCTATGATTGTTCTAGTCAGTCCTTTAGTCACAGCAGTGAGGAAGCTGACTAAAGCAGGGATGCAGCATTGGGCTGGGACAGTCAATATCCTTAGAACCTCGGGACGTTTACGTATTCTCTTCAAAAAGCATCTGCCCAATGTAGATAATGACAGTAAGCACTTCATGGGGTTGGTGAGAGATTTTAATGAGCTGATCCACACAAAAAAAAACATCGAACCATGCCTGGAACATCCTGAAGTTCTAGAGTTCCAGATCCCCTGAGTTCTAGAGTTCTTAGCTGTTGTTAGCGATTGTTATTCTTAACTATTGTTAATTGAGCTACACTAACAGACCTGGCCCAGAGTCCCACTCCATTCTGCTGCATCCTACTAACTGGTTCCAAAATAGTGGGAAGAATTCTACTCCCATCGATGAGCACCAGGATAATGTATGTAATGTATGTAACATTCATAAAGCCCAGCCTCGTGTAGGACAGAGGGTATATAGCTCCCAGTGCATTCACATAGTCCAATTTTAGGCTATCATGCAACATAAATTTAAATTCTCTAAGGAAGGTGTTTATATCAGGGAATAGTGAGAAGATGAAGGTCAGCTTCAGATAGGTCTGATTGTGAGTCCTCTCTGTGGCCCAGAACAGCGTGTCTTATAGCAACTTGCCTGATCTGCTTAAGCTCCTAAAAATGGGAATAATATCAAATTCCACTGAGTTATTGTTGAGACAAAGGGGTTCAGATGTCTAGTACAGAGCACGGTGCAAGGACTCAACGCTGGCCACTCTTTGTGTGTGAAGGATGCTTGTTCTGTACTATGAGGCTGTGGAAGGCAGATTCCCCTCCAGTTCCTTCAGAGTCTCTCCCAGGCCCCACACCTTTATTTCATGAGGCTAACCCTTCCCTGGAGATGGAAAAGAGCCCAGAGGAGTTGGAAACAGTGCTAGTGTAAACAGCGTTGATTTTTTTTAGAAATTAAATTGAATTTATTTTAGCTGATATGTAGAAATTTTAAAGAATTATACATACTTATGGATTTCCATGAGATGTTGTGCTGCATGCATCCATTGTATAATGTTTAAGTCAGGTTCTATGTATCTTTATTTGCCTAAAGACCTTTATATGGTTCTTCATTTGCTACCTATTGGCTCTGTGAGCTGAAAATGGTGTGGAACCTCTCTGAGCCTCAGGGAGTCATGAGAACAATGTCATCAACATCATAGGTTTGTGCTAAGAACTAGAAAAGTCCCTCGTAAAGCATTCTTCATTATAAAAGTTTCACATGTTATCCTAAGAGCAGGATTTTCTTTGCCCCCTTCCCTCATATCTCTGGATGCTGTATGTGTTCCACAGACTAATATAAACCATCCTTCTCTATCACAATTCATGTGGGACTTTTCCATCGTTATTTGAAAATGGTAGCTGGATGGATCTTGCTACATTAACCTCTCCCTCCAGCTTGGAAGGAAGAGAAATGACCCAATTCTCTCCAGTTGCTTCCAGGGGAAACATGTGCAGCATGATTATTCTACATATTTGGAAATCAAACAAGCTTTCAGTTTTCAGTTTGAGTAACAAAGACAACACTGAAACGCTGAAGCAACAAAAATAAGCGCAACTCTCTTTGCCAAGATCATTTCCCTTTTCTTATCCCTGCCACACCCAGGCTTCCTGGCACGCTGAAGCCATGGCAAAGGCCCACGGATTCAGAGCTGAGTCACTGGGGACCGCGGCTGTCTTTTCTGCCAGCCTCTTACAGCTGCAGGGGAAGAGGGTTTTCTGGAAGGGCTTGGACCATTTTCTCTGAATCACCACTGAACAGGTACAATTCAGGTTAGAGAAATAACAAAGGAAGGGTCAAAGGATTGGGGAGAGGTCCAGAAAAACTGGTTCCTGGTTTACTTATTAGCAAATGCTAAAGACCTAAAGGACCCCCCCCCCCCCCACGCAAAGGAAGTCTTTCTTGTAATGTTTTTGGGACCCAGAGATACCATATTGCACAATTCCAGAAGCAACACTTAGATTGTGCTCTGTGAGCTACTCTGGGGCTGGGGGGTGGTGTGTACATGTAGAACACAATGTAAATGGTACTTCTACTTTTTGTGCTATAGGGCTTTTCTGGCACCAAATCCTATAAGGGTCAAACTTTTAGTCACCAACAGAGCTTACATTCTTATTCTGGTTATCTTCTTACCAATTTCTACCAATGCACAAATAAAACATTTCAAGTGCCAGTCAAAATTTGAAAAGGTGCCTCAGATGGTGTCATGCTTCCAGATGTGTACAGTTTAAAGTTCCTCAGTGTGAAGTGGAGGGTGTATCTACGAGGGAAGTAGGATTCCAGTTATAATGTGTGGTAGCTTGTTTAGTTCTCTTCTCTCCCATTAAATTTGGGTATCAGAATTCCCAGTATCTTTGACACCCTAAGAGTGTTAGGGAAAATATCGAAGAAGAAGAAGATAAACTGGTACTTTACTTTCAAATAAGTGCTGAAGTCATCTCTCTGCCTCAGGCTCTCAAGATAAAATACAGCAGCAGAGTAATTCAGGCAGTAGGTCTGGTGGCTCTGACAGAGGCTCCCTCGGAAATACTGCAAGAGGAGGAGAACCAAGGGCGGTTAGGGAGAGCACAGAGCCTGGCGGACTTCCTCCCTCCCTTCACTAGAATAGGGAAGAGCAGAGGAGACTCCATGATCCTGCAGGAGCTGTGACTGTGTGAATCAGGGAATCTCCACAAGAAACATTCCTTTAAAAAATAGGGTTCTCCTGGGTTGGGGCTGGGGCTCAGTGGTAGAGCACTCGCCTAGCACATACAAGGTGCTGGGTTTGATCCTCAGCACTACATAAAAATAAATAAATAAAATAAAGGTATTGTGTCCAAAATACAACTAAAATTTTTTTTCAAAAAAATATGATATTCCCATAATAAAATTAATACTTCAATAAATAGTCACTCTCCCACCCCCTTGTTTAAAGAAAATTCGAGTCAGGACTTCTTGATTTCATTTACCCTTTGACTTCCACTCAGGCTTTGTTGAGGCCAACACAACCTGCATGGTACCAGTGACAAATACTGTCTTTGATTTCAGTGCCCGTGAAGGTTGAGGGTAAGCTTGAGTAGGTGGTGAGTAATCAAGGCAACAACATTCACCTTTTCATCAAATGTTCTTTAAAAATGCCCATTCGTTTAATTCTCCTGGTTTCTAAAACTATAGTAACCTGGAACATCTCTCTCAAGTTCTGTATTTGAAAGTGTGTTAGAGACATTTAATAAAGAGTCTATTAATATCTCATTCTTTAGCACACTGTTTTTTTTATGAGAAGCTGGTATTTCTCCAGACTGTTTACTAAGAATTAAATTTAGAAAATCTTTGACTTTTAAGGAATTGAGAGAGCCTGAGATTTTAACTAATTCCCCAAACTTTACATTCTCTTTCTTATTTTTTATAGCTTTTGAAGTTTAAATCTGGTTTCAAAGTTGACTAAAGGATCTGCCTACTTCATTTCTAACTTCCTGCTTATTTTTACCTTGTGAAAACTCCCCTTTCTTCATATCTCACCTTCAGGATTATTTTCCGGGAAGTACTTTCTTCCAGTAACTACCGCACCTTCTACCCCAACGTAGAAGGTTTCCTTTGTTGGATGCTTATAATAGCTATTTTTTTTTTCCTGTAGCATTCCTCTGAATTTGATTATATAATCATTAATCTCATTATTGGATTAATTTCTCTTCCTTTGGACTGCAAATTCTTCAAGGCATGGAGCTTGTCTAATTTTGCATATTGTGTACAGAATATCATCCTCATACATAGCACTTACTAAGTGCTCAATAAATCTCAGTCTATGACTTTTTATATGGAGCATAAGAATTCAAATCTTGCTAAATGTCATTAGATAGGAATTGGGTGAAAAAGGTCAAAGTAAAAAAAATAGGTGGGGGGTGAGGTCAAGAAATAAGTAGCACTTATCAAATCAGGGCTACCAATTTTTCTTTTCTCCTCATTTCACATGCAGAAATATTATCAAGGGTACTGATGGATTTGAAAGTTTATTTTGTTCCTTTCTGAGAGACTGGCACTTTTGTTACAAGAACAATTCAACCATGTAATTAGTGAACACTAAACTATTGCCATGAATATTGCTTTAAATTGAAGTCATTTAAAAAACAGACTTGGAAATGGCTTTTCCATGCATGCAGATCTTTGTGTCAATAAAACCCGGAGGGGAGGAGAGGTGACACTGGGAAAACAAAATTTGCAAGTTATTTTTGAAAATGTTGATTGGTAGAGAAAGGGATGGTTCCTTTGTGGGAGGTTAGTGGGAAACATTTCCCAGAAACCAAGAAAATCAAGTAGCTATGAACAACCATCCTGGAAGGTGGGTGAATTCATTGCAGGAAGCTGAGCTCTCTCCGAAGGATCTTACCTTTGCAAGCACAGAAAGGAAATCCGTCAACGGTGAAGTCTGAGAAGCTTCTATGTAGACCTTGATGATGCTGAAAAGACTGTTCACAAAACCAAGGCTTGTCTAGGGCCAGAGAGAAAGAAAAGAGCAGGCACACACAGAGGGTGAGGGATAAAAATCTGATGAACCTCAAATATCATTCTCACAAATGCTTCCCATTTCAAATTCACCTCCTAGCAAAATATCAAAGATTTATTTTACTCTCCTTTTAAATTATATTAAATTATATATATATATATATATATATATATAATATAAAAGGAGGGTAGAGAGCAAGAAGGATTTATTTTTAAAGACTTATATATTATGATATATAATATTACAAGTTTTTATTATACTTTTTATTATATTTATTTTTAAAGACATATATTATAATTTTTATAAGTTTTTTATTATATTTATTTTTAAAGACTTATGTATATAACATATTATATACATATTATAAGTCTTTAAAAATAAATCCTTCTTGCTATCTCTCTACCCTCCTTTTTGAAAGATACTATTCACTTATAATATATGTGAGAAAAGGATCTTCGCTTAAAAAATAAACATTTATAAAGATGATGGAGATCTTAGGAATATTTCTACTTTCTTAAATAGTTGTGGAAAAATAAAAAGTGAGGGTTAAGGAATATCTACAATCTCTTGGAAAATGTTGGTGGATGTTTAGCCATCCTTATAAATCTGAACTTCTAATCATCAGATTATATGGGGATAGAAGATGGAATAAAGCATATTCAATTTCCATTAAGGAATACAAGTCCTGTGGATGCACCATGCGTGAATTTTCAAGATCATCTGGTGAATTTTAACACATCCCTACTTCCTATTTTGGCTCACCTGAGTTAACTCCTCCAGGTTTGCAAAAAGTCTCCATAGATCCACATCCAGGAGATATTCATGAATTTGCAGATATTTTAATGTATTCATAAAGATCTTCAAAAAAATAAATGTATATTACTTTTTGTTTTTAAATTTTGAAGCATGCCCTTTGCAAGAACATTAAATATAATCCTTCTGGGTATAACCTTACAAAACAATGTAAATATCAGTATTCCCAAGGTTGAAGAATTACCCTCCATACAAATCATGACATTTAAGCTTCACAGAACACACGGGAGACATGCTCTTCAGTGCAATGTTGCTCCTCTTGTGAGGCCTGAGAACATGTCTGTGGAACATGATCAGTCCAAATGGGCTTGCTGCTTCCTGGGGCCAAGGAGTCCCAGAGGCTACCTTCTTGCCAACAGCCCTGACTCCAGAACAAAACAACTCTCCTGCTGTGTTCTCAGTTATTCTTTCCTCTGCCAAAACTCCAGTGTTCTTTACTTTCACGGAATTAGAAATGGAAAATTAGTGAGTGAAAAGCTGAAAAATGGTAGAACGTTTTGAGTTGGATCAAGGTATCAAATATTCATGAAAACGTGAAGGGAGTCTGGGTTATTATGACTTGATTTGATGCTTTCACATGACAAGGGAACTAGACATAAAGGGAAGGAAGGACAACCACCATCCTCACAGATCAGCTGCTCTTCTACAAACTGAAGGGAGAGCAGCTAACGGGCCTAGGAATACTGTGGATATATAGGATGGGCCACCTTCAAGCGGACAAAGAATTCTAAGGGTGAAAAGATGGGACAGGAGATGGCTAACCTTCTCTAGTTCCCATCTCCCAATATTTCATTAGTGCAGTGTAGAGGGTTCTTTTTTTCTGGGGGTCAAGGTGGTGGTAATAGGGATTGAACCCAAGAGAACTTAACCCCAACTTTTTAAATTTTTTTTTTTTGATACTGGGTTTCACTAAGTTGCACACACATGGAGGAGAAGCAGCAAAGTAAAACACTAAATTGACAAGCCTGGCTTTTAACCTGTGGTCCTCCTGCCTCAGCCTCCCGAGCTCCTGGGATTACAGGCATGTGCCACCATGTGCCACCATGCCTGGCCAGTGTGTGGTGAGACTTGCTTGGAGGTCTTCTTAGACCAGACCTTCACCCCCAGAGTTCTTGATTTAGTAGGTCTGTGATGAATCTGAGAATATGCATCTAACAAGTTCCCAGGTGATTGGGATGTAGCTGGTCCGAAGGCCACATGTTCATTACCACTGATTTACAACTTCCCCAATCCTAATAATACTGGTATCTGGAAACTTGTCAGCGTCCAAACATTTAAAACAGTTAATTGTAAAAAAAAAAAAAAAAAAAAAAAAAAACAACAACAACTAGAACTCATAATAATAGCTCAACTAGGACAATTTAAAAGAAATATTCTTTTTGCTTTAAAAAAAAGATTCATTGCTTTACAGAACATTTTTCCATTTTTAAGAAATACTGAGTTCTCCAGTATATTTATTTTACCATTTGAGTTACAAATTTTCAATTCATAAGCAACTTTGGGAAACTTGTTGATTGGTTGATTGTGAAAAGGGATGTACATAGTACATATATATTTAAATACTCTGGGGCATTTGAAAATACACCTTTTTAAAAAAATATTGGGGATTAAATCTGGGGGTGCTTTACCACTAATCTGTGTCCTTAACTTCTTTCTTTTTTCTAATTTTGAGACAAGGTCTTGCTAAGATGGCTGAGGCTGGTTTTGATCTTGTGATCCTCCTACTTCAGCCTCCTCCTTTGCTGGGATTATAGGTCTGCACCATGGTGTCTGATGAAAATATGCATTTTCTTAAACCAAAAATGACAATTTGGAAAGTTGGGCAGCTTAGAGTGGGATGGAAATTTTTGTGCTATTTATTAGGATAAGGGGAGGTGCATTGTTTAGGGGTTAAAGCTCTGCCGCGATCATTTGCTGGTTACCACGGGGTTGGGGTGCCTTTCCCTGACAGCAGCCTAGTTTTTACTATCTTCTCTTCCCCAGGGAGCACACATGCCACATCTTACTCCCAAGGGACGGGCCTGGATTACCTTAGGTCAATTAGCATCCCTTCCTTATCTAACTAGAGTAGTGGGTTTAGTGGTGAGCACATGATCTATGCTGTCCAATCAGTACGGATCTCAAGATTCAGGCCATCCATGCAAGAAGATCTCTCTCTCTCTACCTGCTTCCTCTTCCTCTCTCTCTATTCATGAGTTCAAGGTCAGCAGCCATTTTTGTGACTAAGAGAAGCCAGTCATGGGAGGAGGCGGATGCCACAGATGGTGGGAATGAAAGATGAAAAGAAATGCTGTCCCTGGTTTTGAGTACTTTGATCACCCACTCTTGAATTCTCTCCCACCTCTGAACTTCACAGGCACAGGAGCCAGTAAAAATCCTGTATTATTGAAGCTAGTTCTCTGTTACCTTTTCCTATAAGCATCCTAACCAATATGGACTCTGAGTTTCAATTTGTGGTTTAAATTTTGCTAAGTAAGGTACTTAGTGCAGTGACTGTCAATAAATCTTACTGATAAAAAAACAAGTGACACTCGCACGTAGCACTTAACAGATTTCAAAGGAAACACTTTGATCACCACAATGATTTAGTGCATAGCTAGAGGTGGCATAGTCACTCCCTTTTTATAGCTTAATACAGGGATCATCAAACTATTGCCTGCAGGCTGTAAATCTGCACTGCCACCTGCTTTTGTGAAGTATGTGGTACTGTGATCCTGTCGGTCGAATATTCCTTGACATATTATCTGTGCTGTTTTTGCACTGTGATGGCAGAATTGAGTCGTTAAAACAAACAGCATGTGGTCTGCAAAGGCTGAAATATCTACTATTCAGATGGCTCTGGTTTCAACATGTTCCCTGAAATTTATGTGCTGGGAACTTAATCCCCAATGCAACAGTGTTCCGAGGTGGGCCCCAAGGAGAGGTCACCAGGGCTCTGCTGCCATGAATGGATTAATGTTGCTCACGTGGAGAAGGTTCATTATCACAAAGTTGTTATGACAGTGAGTTTCCCTCTCTATGACCTCTCTTGCCATATGATGCTTTCTGTCATTTTATAAGGCATCAAGAAAGCCCTGACCAGATGCATCTCCTCATCTTGTATCCCAACCTCCAGAAGTATGAGCCAAATAAATTAATTTCTTTTCCTTGACAGATCACCCAGTGAGATTATGTTACAGCAACACAAAATGGGCTAAGATAAGGATCTTTACTATAAATGACTGCCAACCTCTGGTTTAGGATATGGAGGACTAGACTTTTCAGCAGTTACATGAGAGTTCAAAGGCAAATTCAGGGTTTGAACTCAGGTCTCCAACGATAGTGCTTTTTGGCTGTGAGCGCCCAGTGCTGTGGGCAGAGGCAACCTTGGTAGTCCCAAGGCCTCTCTTGTCCTACGGTCTTGGAAGAAAGCTGCTCCCTTTTCTCCTTGCTCTATGGTTCTTCTATAAGGAATTCTCTGCTCTGAGTCTCTCCAGATCACATCTAGAGCCCATTCACACAGAGGATATCACGACGGTACTGTGTATTCTGATGGCACTGCGTTACAAGTGGATGACAGCTCTGGAAATCTGCGACTGTGCCCTGCAGCTGACCAAAGCATTCACCTGGCACTGTTTGGGAGGAAGCAAGAGCTCTGGGCCAGGAAGCCACCAAAGATGGGATGGGCTGCCTTGATGGTAGCTGTGAGCTCCTGGATTTAAGAATGTGTTAACACAGGTGAGATTTGGATAGTAGATTGGGGAGCTGGGGTGATTTATTAGGTCTCCCTCAATCCTGAAAAGATGGGTTTAAGAAAAAAATGGAGAGACAACTAAGTAGTAGCTAAACAGAAATGAACAATGAATAAAATGTCCTTCAAAATCCTGAGAAAAGGGGGAAAACTCTCTTGACTTGCTTTTATTTTATTTTATTTTATTTTTTAGCATGGAAGAGATAAGTAAATTCCCAAAGAACCAAATTAATATTTTTCATGTATTATAAAAATGAAAGCCTGTGTTACCATCTTAAGAACCAATAAATGGTCCAAGAAATAAGTGCATTCACTCGTGAAGAGTTCCCACACAGCCTCTTGCTGCTTTCCCAAGTCTGATCCACCAGGGGGGAGTTTCTGACGTGTTTCCATGACTTCGTTCCAGGTCTTATCCTGTACGTGGGGACAAAAGAGAGAACAACACATTCCGCCCCACCGTGGTTGACCTGCTTGCCGTCTGCTTTCCTTGCAGTGTGGTAGGGACCCTGCAGGCCCCCCGTGTCCCTGTTGGCAGTGGCTCCTCAAGCTACAAACCACAGCTTCTCCCTGTGGCTGGAGGAAGCCAGTCCTCCTGACGCAAAGCATGGGAGTTTAAAATGCAGAGAAATTGACGTTGCTTGGAATGTTGCGTGAGAATTTTACAAGTCCTGTATTTTACAACCTCCACGATCTGAGAAGCCTGATTCCAGGTTCTGTTGGCAAAGCTCATTGAAATCAACTACTGAAGAATCGAGAAATGAGAGTTTAAGACTCAACGAGACCTTAGAAATTGATTCATCCCAAACAACTAACTTTGCAAAGGAGGTTCTGAGACCACGAGGGGCAAACCATTGAAACAGCTAGAGTCATTTGTCCCTTACGGACAGGATATGTTCTGGGAAGCGTGCTGTTGGCCGATTCTGTAGCTGTGTGAACCTCAGCACGTACTTGCACAGACTGAGGGGGTGACGATGTCACTAGGCCCTGGTGAGGAGACCCCCAGAGGTGTGGCCTGCTATTGACCAACACGTCACTGGGCGGTGCTTGGCGGCCTTCATTCTTCCTCAGGGCTTCCTGACCTGCCAGAGGCTCTCATTCCCATGACCTGATTGCAGATAGAGTGAGTTTCCCCAGGTCTCAGTGTCCTGCCCAGCCCTGGGCTCCTCCCCTGGGCCAGCTGTACTTTGACAACTTAAAATAATGACCAAGAAAAGACAAAGGAAGAGCTGTGCCACTTGGTAAGTGACGTGCACCCACCTTAAAGCAGCAGAACTCGTAGCCCCTGAAGTCTGTGATCTTCACGGAGGACAGGCAGTTTCCCAACTCAGCCACCAGCTTGTGTTTGTCTTTGCTCTGCTTAAAGAGGAATAGAAACGGAGTTTTCAAATGTGAATTCTCTTTCCTCCCTGCCCCTAGTCACTGTCCTCTACTATACTGGTTTCCTGTGATTTTCACGAGATCCCCCCCCAACACCTTTCTTTTCCTTGTCACACTGTAGTTTCCACATATGAGAGAAAACATATGATCCTTGACTTTCTGAGTTTGGCTTATTTAACTTAACAAAATGTTTTCAAGTTCCACCCATTTTCCTGCCAATGACATAATTTCATTCTTCTTTGTTAGCCTAGTACTTAGAAGGAGTTTAAGTGTCATTTCAATTTATTTCGTGGTCATTATCTTTTCAAGTTTCTGTTTCGTTCCTGTTTCTGTTTTACTGGGTACCAACTTCAGCATCCGGTATTTTTTTGAAATTTGAGATTTTTCTAGAAATGTAACCACACCATTTTGGTTTTTGACTCAGTAGATGATTATTCATATTTATGACTTTTAAAATCATTTTATGTGTATCATTAAATATTGTTTTCTACAAAAATAAAAATAAAATGTGAATTCTCATGGAAATGGTATTGGTAGCTTCAGCAACTTTAGTTGATTCTCTGACTTTTGTGAGAACAACTAAACCACTAACAGACCCAGCCATGTTTAGGCATGAAGACTTCCAGAGCCTTTTTTTAAAAAAATTTTTATTTGTTATATATGACAACAGAATGCAGTAGAATTCACATTGCACAGATAGAGCACAATTTTTCATATGTCTGGTTGAACACAGGGTAAAATCACATCCTCCGTGTCTTCTTACATGTACTTAAGGTAATGATGACCACCTCATTCCACCACCTTTCCTACTCCTATGCCCTTTCTGAGCTACAGTCAGATTCCTAGGACCACGGAGGAGCTGGTGGCAGAGGCTCATGAGAATTGTCTATTGTAAACCTCTCCTCTCACTAATGGGAAAAAAGTGCAGAATGGTCATAGAATCAACAGAGGGACCCAAGTCTAGGGCCCACCTCTGGTTGATACCTGTCCTTCACAACTTCAACATTTCTGGACTCTGGACTGTAGGACATTTGCATAAGAAAGTGCCTCTGGCCTGTCAGTTCATCCCCTAAATTGGCATATGACTAAATAAAACTCACAATGTTAAATGGACTTGGCCAACACAATGATTCCGTGCTAAAGAACACCCGAACAGGAAAAATGCTAGTTTCTTTAAAACAGAGCTGCCCACTTATTTCTGTTTAGTCTTTATTCTTTTTTATTTGTTCTTTTTAGAGGTGCATAACAGTAGAATGTATTTTGACATATCATACATCGTGGAGTATAACTTCCCATTCTTGTGGTTTTACATGATGTGGAGTTATACTGGTCGTGTACTCATATATGAAAACAGGAAAGTTATGTCCGATTCATTCTAATGTCTTTTTATTCCTATTCCCCTCCCTTCCCTTAATTCTCTTTTGTCTAATCCAATGAACTTCTATTCTTCTCTCCTCCTCATTTATTTTGAGTTAGCACACACATATCAGAAAGAACATTTGGCTTTTGTTTTTTTTTTGGGAGGGGATTGGCTTATTTCAATTAGGATGAGAGTCTACAGTTCCATCCGTTTACCAGAAAATGCCATAATTTCATTCTTCTTTATGGCTGAATAATATTCCATTGTGTATATGTATCACAATTTCTTTATCTATTCATCCATTGAAAGGCACCTAGGTTGGTTCCATAGCTTAGCTATTGTTAATTGAGCTGCCATTAATATTGATGTGGCTGCACTACACAGTCTTTATTCTTGTTTTAGAAATCTGACTTCAGGGCTGGGGTTGTGGTTCAGTGGTAGAGCACTCACCTAGAACATTCGAGGCACTGGGTTTGATCCTCAGTACCACATAAAATAAATAAATAAAATAAAGATACTGTGTCCAACTATAAATTAAAAAAATCTAACTACAAAGATAATGTGATTATTGCAAAGAAAATTTGAAAAGCAAAAACACAATAAAAATTAAAGCTACTCATAATCCCCATCAGATAATCACCATCAGATAATCATCCACCATCAGATAATCATCAAATTATACCGACATGTGTAGAATATTTCATTCATCAATGACCGAATACACTTTCTTCTCAGCAGCACGTGGATCCTTCTCTAATATAGATGATATTGTGTTATGTAAGCTATCACAGATGTTGGAATACAATTGCAATATTTTTCTCTTAGTCTATTTTTAGCATCTGTAGGGTTATTTTGATAATCATCCACCATCAGATAATCATTTTTATGATTATATTCATAATTAACTTTAAGGGGTGTCATATTTACATGTCTTTCTATAACTTTATTTTTTCTTTTTCTTTTTCATAGCTTTATATAGGTAAAATTGAAATACATTAAAATGCACATATTTGAAGTATGTAATTTAATCAGTTTTGACATATATGTAACCAATACAATCAATATAAAAAGCATTGCCATTACTTCTTTTTTAATTTGAAATTATGTGAACTGTTTCCTGCATGATTTATTATGTTAAAAATCTATCACCTTAAGATATATAGAACCCCACCCCTACATCAACTATTTCAAAATTAAATGGAGCACTTATAAATATCTCAGAGGTCAAGGAAGAAAGCCCAAGAGAAGTAAATAAAAAGTGCTTTGAACTAAATGATAAAAGCTTACAATATCAGGATCTGTGGGATGAAACAGTACTCAGATGAACATTTATAACTTAAAGTACTTGCATCAGAAAAAAATTAGAATCACAATCAAATTATTTTCAAATTATGTAGTAGGAAGGAAAAAATAAGAGTAGGAGCCAAAATATATGAAATAGAGAAGAAATAACACAGCTAAACTTTGATAAAGATCAAACAAGCCTAATCAAGAAAAAAAGCAAGAACACAAAAATGGAAAGGGAGCTATCAAAATAACCCTACAGAGGCTACAAATAGACTAAGAGAATAATATTGCAATTGTATTCCAACATCTGTGATAGCTTACATAACACAATATCTTCTATATTAGAGTAGGATCCACGTGCTGCTGAGAAGAAAGTGTATTCGGTCATTGGTGAATGAAATATTCTACACATGTCGGTATAACTTGATTTTTAAAGGTGATCTGTTAAGAACATTTCCTTGATTCAGTATTCTATTGCAAACAGCAGAAACTGCCCACATAAGCAGTTTGTGTTATCATTCAAACTAGGAAGAAACTATCACATAACTGTGTATAGGGCTTTCTAAAGCCAACTTGGCTGCATTTCAGTGGCATGTTTATCACAAATAATTTCTCAGCTTGCTCTCTTGCCTCTGGGTGCAGGATGCTGGCAGGGATCTGAAGAATTTGGTGCAAAGGAATCAACAGTAAGGACTTGAGAAGGCATGGGCTCTCTGCTGCTGTGGGGCTGAGAGGGGACCCTGGGATGGGTTCAGAGCCTGCTGAAGCCTGTGGCTGGTTTCTCAGGTGGGGTGGGGGCACAGACAGAGGAAATCTATTGTAGATTCTTTAGCCTCCACAATAGCAAAGGAATCTTGGAGCCAGTTGGGGACCTCCTACAGAAATGGAGACATATGCCTTTTGTTGATGTCTGAAACCATAGCGACTGTGTGTTGTGGCAATAAAAAAAATCAGCAGCCAGTTGGAAAAGACAGAAATTGAGACAATGGGAGCAGCCTTGGAGTTGTGGGGAAGTGGGCGCCAGCTCCGTTCCCTGAAGGGCACTCGCTGTGGCTTGCCATGGGTTTGACCAAACCTCCTGGTCAAAGCCTGGTGGCTATGCCAGGGAGAGGGGAGGAGAAGCTTCTTCCAGTGGACACATTAACTTTTTAGAGTCACAGACTCACCTACCTCCTTGCTGCTTCTCCTATGGCAGCCTTAGCTAGGAGAAGAGAAGCACTGTGAGAGCATTTGAGAGGATATGGAGGATGGAGAAAAGTGAGAAGCCAAGGTAGATTCTGGGTTCTCAGATTTAGTCCCTAAGAGGTAATCGGGATGCGAACTTGCAATAGACACTGGTGACATGGAACTAGAGGGAAACTGAAGGTGAAGACAGAGTATCTACACTTTAGAATGGCTTGCAAAGAGTGACATTGATTCAGTGAGGACAGACAAGATCTTTAATAGTTCTGATGACAGAAAGGAGGAAGGAGTGTTCGGGATGGTGATGGAGACCCCCCCACATTTAGAGGAGTGGTATGATGTCAGGGATAGAACAGACTGAAAGCCAGACTGCCTGAGACAGCTAGAGATAAATCCCTGTTCTGCATATAAGCTGTATGACCTCAGGCACATTATTCAACCTCTCTGAACCTGTTTCCCCGTTTGTAAAAAGAGGGTAATAATATTACCTACTTTGTTGAATTGTTGTAAGAATCTGAGTTCATGTATGTAAAACAAGACATGAACAGACAAAGATATATGTAAATAGAAACAGTATCTAGTGGCCTGGTAATATGGTAGCATTACTTTAGCTTTATTACTAATATTTTTTATTGATAGGAAGAAAGGAAGGAGGGAAGACAGGCAGGTAAAAAAAGGAAAATCTATAAAAGAAGTGTGCAATATTGATGTGAATTATCATTTATAAGGATATGAATCACTTGATAAGGCTCAGAGGATGAAGAAAGGAAAGAGACATTGATTTTAAGGGAAACAGATATTGTGCCCATATGGAAATGGGGCTTCGAGCAATGAACTTTCCTTCATGGCTGAGAACCTTTATCAAAGACATTTTGTCATTTCACAAGTCAGCCCTCCATCTTCACAGGTTCCACATTCATGGATTCAGCTAATCACCGACCAAAAATATTCAAAGAACGATTGTGTCTGTACCGAACACGTGCAGACTTTTTCTGGTCATTATTCCCTGAATGATGCAGTAGAGCAAATATCTACGTAGCATCTGCATAGTATTGGGTATTATAAGTAATAGAGATGATTTAAAGTGTACGGGAAGATGTGCTTAGGTTATACGCAAATACCATGCCATTTCATATAAGGGACCTGAGTCTTCTTTTTTAGTGTCTCTCCATCACTGCCCCACCCCACCCCAGAATGCAAACCACTTAGCATCCCCAATTTACATATCAGGCCTGACCCTCTCAACTGGCATCTTAGATGTCTATGGCCCAGTACTTGGCGCATAACAGTCACCCAATACACATAGGGACATGCTGCTCCCTTATGGGGAAAGAAGGGCCTGATCTCAACAGCTTTAGGACATCCTGCCTGTGGCCAAGGTCTTTGCTTCTGAAGGAACATGTCACCTGGAGCTTCCCTGCCCTTGAGGTGCCCTCAGGAGGGCCAAGGGCAAGTGACCCCCCTTTTGGGACCTCAGACCTGACTAGTGACCAGCCCTGCCTCCGTTCACACAAGGAAGGTGCTCAGGAGAGGCCGCCCTGTCCCAGACCTACCAGGAAATGGAGCACACATCCCTGAGTGGCTGAAGACAGCAGCCTCAGTGACAATGGTGTCGCCCCGTTATCAACGGGTTATGATTTGCAAATAGCAATATTCAGATCACATTTTGTATGAACTTTTTTTATTTCTGAAATACAATCCTGTGAAAGTCCATCATAAATCTGACTGTGAGAATAGGTAGTGTTGGGGGCCGCCCTGGGCACAAGCAAAGCACCCTCCTCAGCCCTGAGTGATGAAGGTACTGAACTGGCATCGCAGGCCACATAGTGTGTGAAGCAAGTGGGCCTTACCTTGGCTTGGCAAGGAAGGGCTTCAGCCCTGGGCTTGAGCATTACCCAAAGGGATTGGGCAACCCCCCTTCTGAAATTCTATCTCCTGCCTTATTTGGGTGGAATATTCTATGGAATGTCTTTTCCCTCATAAATAGAGGGGTTCTGGGGACACTGCTCTCTTGCCTTCTAGTAAGGAAGAGGACCCTTGAGGTCACAGAGCAGTCCCACCCTCAACCTGAGAAACTCAAGTCCAAGTGTTGTGTGGTTTCTTCGCCGTTTTCATAGTTCAATGTTGCAGCCAGCACCTTTGAACCCAGCTCATCTCATCGGCCCAGCCAGTTGGTGGGAAAGTAGTTTTCCCCAACTCTAATTTAAAATACTATGACTACTACTGTGGCCACTCTTGATGGCTTACAAGTGCTCAGCTCTGGGGGATGCTCCTTGTATATCACAATTCCCTTATCACAACCACTCTGTGGGGCTGGCATTGTGACTTTCCACCTTTTATGAGGGGGGAAAAACCTGAAGCTGAGGAAAGTGTATCAGTGGGCCAAGGTCCTGGGGCAGGAAGTAAAGCAGCTGGGATTGAAACCTCAGGGGGATTTCAATTTAGCTACTGGACTTAAAAGGCATGTCAAGACAACGTGTGTCCATAGAACCATCGCAGATGTCAGCAACTGGTGACAGACTGACTGGAGAGGCCAGGCGGGCAGATTTTTAACAGAACAAGGCACAGTGACTTCCCATAAGGCCTCACAGCTGCTGGCTGCCATATACAGGTCTCAAAACTGGTACTGCCAGAGGCCAACATCAGTCTTTTCCCTTTCTCCAGAAAACAGGAGCGTGGGGTGCAGCCATGATCATGAACACTCCCCCCTCGACCCACGGCCTGCCAGGAGAGGCTTGACTTGTCCTAGGCCCGAAGGACTCGGGGACTGCTGATTTAGATCTATTACTCTTCAAAAATTGACGGAACCAAGAACAAATTAAAAAACCCGCTAGGATTAATCCAACAGACTCTTCCAGAAATAGAAGTGTATTTGTGGAATCTGTTTCTGTAATACCTCATGAATTTTTTAATGTTCCCAGTATATATGGCGCTGCCTGCAACCCGGGGCACACACTCATGTAAGTTCTACTTCGCAGGAGGACGGTGTGTGTGTGTGTGCGTCCTCAGTCATACCAGGGTATAAATTCAGTGTTGTGAAGCACCACCATGTTAGAGTTGCTTCACGTTTTTGCAGAAGAACTCATTAACTGCTGGCAATTAGCACTGTTTTGCTGCACAAAATGACACCATTTGGCATGTTCTATCGCCAATACTGTGGATGTGATGATATCATTTACATTTCATGTGCCATCTGCTTTTAGGCAGAGAGAAAGCAGAATAAAGAGACTCTTCAGCCGTTTCTTACTTTCTTAGCTACAGGAGGCTTAATTAAAAACAAAAAATGACAACGTGAGACACTTACCACTCCTCTCTTGGAGAAAGGCCATCTTGGTTTCTTGGATTCTGGTGGGTGAAATGAAAGCAAACATGTTGTAACTCAGAGCAACTGGTGACAGATCCTTGCAGTGCTTCGTGAAGCTTCCTTTTTTGAAAATAAGCCAAACACAATTCATCCTGCTTTCATTCTTTTGAAAATACATAGAATGAATATTTATATTTTTGCAAAGGAGTGAATGATGCAGTATCTGACCTAAAGGTTGAGGTTCTGCTGCCTAAAGATGAATCATGCAGGATGTTTTTGGTACCAGGAATTGAGCCCAAAGGTGCTTAACCCCCTAGCTACATTCTCAGCCCTACTTAGCATTTTATTTAGAGACAGGTTTTCACTGAGCTGCTGCTTAGGGCCTGGCTAAGTTGCTAATGCTGGCTTTGAACTCACAATCCTCCTGCTTCAGCCTCCCAGAGCTGTTAGGATTACAGGTCACACACCTGGCTCATGCAGGTCTTTAGTAGGGTATTGGTATTGTTTAGATTCCTTTCCATTATCATTTGGGGAGAAGTCTATGAACTGCAATAAAATTGTTGAGTAATGGGCTGGGGAAATAGCTCAGTAGGTAGAGTGCTTGCCTTGCTTATATAAGCCCCTGGGTTCATTTCTCAGCAACACACACACACACACACACACACACACACACACACACACAGATGTTGAGAAATTAATAGAGAATCATAATGCTTTTGGGCTGAAAGGGCTGGGCCCTCATTCTTATGCCATATCCCACCACACAGACTTCAATCACCTGACCACACTTGAGAATCAGCTTCCATCAACTCAGGAATCCCCAGATGCTGTTAAATGAGGATTCCTGAGATAGGGGACATCAACATGACATCACCAATCTTTATATGTTGTCTTGTTGCCATTGGCCACCATCCAAATCATCTTTAGGAGTGGCTTTGGGATGAGAAGAGAGTATTGTTCAGTCACACATTCTTTTGGTGACCAGGTAATAAAGATCTTTTGATCCTGTTCTGATCTTTTGGTTTTTATGTTATTTCTGCTGCTCAGAAAAAAAGCTGGAAATTCCCTCTTATATTTATAGGATGTTCTGACCACTCGGTATAGAAAATAGAAGTCTTATAGATCTGTCTGCTTTCAGAAGTCTGGTTCTCTGGGGGTGTCTTTCGAATGTTCAATCAGACAGAAGTAATTACAACATTCACTCATAGGATGTGCTTGAGGGACCTGCTCCATTGTAACCTTGGATGAGACCTAATCAGCCCAACTACGTATCCTCTCATTTATTATGACCACATTATTGATCTTTATAAATGGGAGAGTAGGTAAAATTTCCTGTAGGGACAAATGAGATTCTCTATACTTAGCCTTCAAATGACTAGTGGTAAATTATGCAATTTGAAATGCAATATTTGGGATCCTTGGCAAATTTCTCTCCTCTTTCTTTTTCTAATTTTGAAAATAATTCTGAATACTTCATAAATATTCAGAAAAAGGTTTGAATGAGTCTTTATTAAAACCACAATCTTTCATTATCTATCTTAAATATTATCTTTGCTGAATTAAGCTACTTTAATAGTATCTGAAGGTGGCACATATGTGCATCTAAGTTTGAGAGACCCTGCCATAGACCGTGAACTTGGAACATGAGACCTCTATTCCAAACACCTTGAGGAGCGGGCTTGGTGGGTTGTGGTAGAGAACATTGCTTGTCTTCTGTACTATGTGGTGCCTGCTATGACCCCAGGCACACAACTTACAAAACAGCTAGTATGAATTGGAAGCATCACACAGCTGTCATGACCTTGCTCCTCACTGTAGTGGTCCTCAAACTTCAGCTGGTCCCAGGGCTTTGCAGAAAGTGAATTGCCGGACATCACTCTCAGAGTTCCTGATTCAGTATGTAGGGGATGGAACCCCAGAAGCTGGATTTCTCACAACTTCTTGGGGTGGGGGATGCCAATCCTGCTGATTTAAGACCAGACCTAGGAACCCCTGCTCTAGTTGTCCATAAGTGTGAGTGTTTATGAAGCATCATGAAATGTGTACTAACCTATGTTAAGAATACACTGGGTTCAGAACTACTTCTGCCTTGTAGGGGTGGATGCTGAACATCCGCCCTTCCCCTTGGTTTGGTTATTTGTGGTGTGGTAGCATAGGGGACAATAGATGTTGGTCCTTATGTGTTGTGCCACAATAGACAGTAGCTGTGGAAGAGACCTACACAGAATGAAGAGCTGTTCATTCTTCTGTATTTCTGGGGCTTCTGCATTCCACATCCAGAAGGCTACATCTGCCCACGGTGGGTGACTGATACAGACTGGTGGAAAGAGCTGGGGACCAGAAGTCTGGAGCTTAGATCCATTCCCTGGACACTAACCAGCTCACATGGTGACTAGGTTGCTTCTCCTTCTTGGGTCTCACTTTGCACAGATGTGAATAAGGAATGAGCTTGATTATTTTCAGACTGTTTTACCAAGTATCCAAGGTTTCTGGGGATTGCCTGGTGTGAATCTTTGGGGTCTACTAAGATTTAGTCAATGCAACTTTACCTAGATCTATTTTATACTTTGGATTTTCATTAAGTTAAGATTTTTAGGTAAAACATCCAGCTAGGAACAAAACCAGCTTAAAGCTACTATTATGGGCAATCTTTAGACCTCATTTTTAGCTATCAAAGACTTCAATTTTCTTTCCCTCAGAACCATGAGGAAAGCACCCTGAACAACTGCTCTTTTCTTTCACAGCTGAGGAGTCAGCTCCAAAGCTGCCTTTCCCTGTTAGACACTCATCTATTCTACCACCTTTGCTACCCGCCTGGGACCACTCTGGTTGGAAAGGACCAATGTGAGGCTGAAGTTCAGAAGTGGGTGGGAAATAAGCTTTGTAGCAATTATTGGCAAGCTGCCCATCATCCCAGTAAGGACACTCTGGTCCAAAATGGTCACTGTCACTGATGCAGCTCTCCTGGGTCCTCAACTTGGAGTAAATTATGACAAGAGGACATCGTGAGGGGAGACCCATGCTTTATCCATCTCTGTAAATGGAATGCCTAAAACCAAGACTGGGAGCCAGCTGTTTCTGGGCCTCTATGCCTGGGTCTGTTCTAACTGGCGAGACTTCTGTTCTAACTGGTCAGTGCCCGTATTTCACAAGTTTTTAAATATTGGGAACATCTTCCTGGCTTATGGCATTATCTGTCCCAGAGCAGGCATATCATGAACATAGGCTGAATGAACGGGACCTGGATTCAGCAGCAGCAGTGGGTGGCACAGGTAATCCGCAGCTCCATCAGAAACCAGAAGGTCCCCGGGAAACACCTCAAGTCCAGGTAAGTTCAGCACCACAGAACTGCGCCTGCGCTCGTAGAACCTGTGCTTAAGAGAGGAAAGACAAGAGCTCAGAGCTGGAGTGCAGGTGGGATCGTTGTTCAGACCCTCTCTGGTCACATAGACATGGCTGCTCACCACCTGATATCTGTTCTCCTAGGAAAGTATCAGGACCGAGTGAGGATCCAGGCACTGGTGGTCACGATGACACACACAGACTACATTTACTGGCCACCTCTTTGGTCCTTATGGACCATTTATAATTTTAACTAATCCAAACCAGAAGAGGCCATGTAGAAGTATTAACATGAAGGTATCTATTTGCTCTGATTGGGAAGGATACCAGGAGGAATTCCTAGTATCAAACCCAGAAGTCTTGCCAATGAGGCACACTGCCTCAGAAGTGAGTAGGATGGTAGAGGTGGCCTCTGGCATTTCTAGTAATTCAAAGCCAGTTGTTTGAAGTCAGCACTATTATTTTTCTTAGAGAAAAATAGGAACTATTGCAAGAAAAGCTTAGCAAGTAAGTGTATGTATGTATGTATGTATATATATATATGCCTCTCTTTTCCTCTACTCTATTTCATGAAATTTTCTGTCTGTTGGATGTTCACAAAATAAATAGTTTAAGTATCTGGGCATTTACAAAGTGCTATCAAGGAACTCAGCTAGAAGGGCGTCTGCCATGCTGGGAACTCATCTGGTACAAGGAATTCTAGAGATTCTCCATTTCCTCATCGGGACCATGCAGATATTTCTTTAGTCCATTCTATGGAGCAGAAGATACAATTCCTTCTATTCACTGACAGATGTGATCTTGAAATTCTCTTTTACCAACCGACCATCTAGAATATAGGCGACTTCATGTAGATAGAGATTTTGGCTAATCCAGAGCAGAAGTAGTCACATGGAAATGTCAACACAAACGCTGAGGAACTGCCCAGGAAGTTGAGAGCTCAGGTTTGTCTTGCCCCTTTAGTTGTTATGATTTTGTTCATTGTCCTGTAGCACCCCTGCCTCCCCCGTCTCCCCTGTCTCCCAATTAGCCATGTGTGGCGCTCTATGAATCTCTTAGTGCAGTTCTTTCTCTGAGCCTTCCACTTTCCTACCTGCCGGTTACTCTAGACCTACCATGCTTTTTGCCAAAGTCCCCTGGTTCTGACCTTCCCTGAGTGACAACTTTCTGCCTGTGCTTTCATCTCTTAATTGTGCCATCTTGGATCTCATGGTTTCTTTCTTGTCTAGATGTCTGATGTTGGGGACTAGTCACGTCCTTTCACGTCCATCATGCTGCTGAACAAAATCTGGTTTACTTCAGCACCTTCCGTGGAACTTATTATAAACACCCATCCGCACGTCCCACCTTTTGGATCTTGATTCAGTAGGTCTGTGGCCAGCCCTGGTGTCAGTAGTTTGACTCAGTTCACCCTAGAAACTCACCAGAGTCAGAGAACAAACTAATTGTAAGTCTATAAATAACTTGATATACACCTTTCCTTCCTTTCATTTTAAGGATTATTTCAAATGTTTAGTCTTTGGCTAAAAAACCTTTCCATACTGGTAGTAGGACAAATTGTTTAGCACTTTCTAATTGGTAAACAACTTAAATCCGGTAAATTTCTACAAGACATATGAAGAACGCCTCAGCCTCTGCTTTCAGCAAAGGAGAAAGTTTGCTGCTTTCTCCTGCTTGCTCCAAAGAGTCTTTGCCAATTCTCTCTGGGATCCACTGGGTCAGGCCCTCAGCATCTTGTCCATAGTGACACGATCACCTCTTAACTTTTACCTTCAGCTGCATCTTTGTGATTCCTGGGCACAGTCACTAAACATGAGTAATCCACAATTTAAGTCCGACCTCCATCCCCTCTGCCTGCAGAAGCTCTTCATCTTATACCAGAGAAACACATTGTTAAGCCATGCACCCAGGCCTGCTGTGATACTCTTGATATTTTTTACTTGACAATTTTTTTTTTCTGGAAATAGGAAATGGATTGGAAATCCTAACAAAAATGGTGTTTTACACCTCTATACATTGGGAATGTTTTGTCCCTTCTGACCCTCCCAAGCTTAATATGCAAAAGGGAAACACATACATAAAATTTGGCTCAGCTTCATTCCATTATCTATGTTTCCTGGGGTTTTAAATTTGGTTTTACTTTCCTTTCTCTGCTTTTCTCCATGCTCGGTCCCTGATGAACATGAATGAAACAATCCTCTGATGTCCTCCCTCATGGGAAGTGATCTATTTAATAAGGTGGTTTTGTAGCTTCATATCTTATCTCTTCTGTTATCCTAAGCTCCTAGCTCCTGGTTTAAATCCCTCAACTTTGTAAGGATCCAGTAACATTTGTCAGGTAAATGGAACAATAACCAAACCTGTACAAGCTTAGAGCAATGAGCGTCCTTTTCCAGCACAAACTCCTGCAGAATGCGTGCTCCCGTGATGGTCAGCTTCACGCTGGTCCTTAGACACTCTCTGCACCGCATGCCTCCCATCTCCACTCTGTCTTACTGGCAAATTCCAGCATAGGCATTCTTTCCCCAGAAGTCTTTCCTGATCCACTCAGGAAAGGTCGATTCTCTCCTCTGCCACTCAGGAAGATTTCATTGAAGTCTGTAACTGGGTCCTTTTTTTTTTTTTTTTTTTTTTTGGTGTGGAGCTGGGGATTGAACCCAAGCCCTTGTGCATGCAAGGCAAGCACTCTACCAACTGAGATATATCCCCAGCCCTCTTACTGGGTCTTATTCACTAGAGAATCTAATCGCTGAGCATGAAATCTGACACAGAGCAAGTATTCAAATAAGCTTGTTGAATAAATACATATTGGCTGATAGAATAAAATATTGACAGACTTCAGATGAATTTGGTTTTATATGCTGAATCATAAATAAGTAATTATATGTATATAGAAAAGCCAAATATAATTTGAGTCCCCCCTACCTCCCCACCTTAGGTCCCGTTATAGGTGGTTAAATTACCACTATCCATGTCTCTCTAGCCTGGGTAACTCTAGCATAAGGGAACTGTTTGGGACCACACAGGTCAGGTTCAGAGTCGAATTTACACATATGGACCTGCCTGGTACAGGTCTCGAGCCATGACCTTGGCTCTTTGTCTTTGTGGTCAAAACCCCGTGATGCTCATTCTGGGAGGTGGAGATGTCCCTGGAAAGGCATAACATAATCTGTGTGGATGTGAACATTTTTTGTTCATCAAGAAGGCATAGGGTTAATAAGAATATCAAGAACCACAGCTGTTACCATAGAGAGCCCTAGGAAAACAATTAGAAAGAATACTTGCCCCCTGTAATATGAAGAGACATGGATTCGTGCAGAATACGTGCTCTTGCATTCCATGCCTGGTGGTGAACTAGATTTCTGAGGACCTGAAAAAGACCCTGATCTGTGTCACATGGAGTTGCTCAGATCATTGGATTAATGATTTTAATGCAAATAGTTGTAATGAGACCTTAAATTTAGGTCTCTTGTAGGTGTGAGAACACATGCTTGGTTCCAAACTGACGTCTCATTTTTGCTGATCTAAATACTAGGATTGCTCCTTTTAAAAAGCAGCGTGCAGGCAGGATCATTGCCCTGGGTTCTGGATTGATTATCCACTGGAAGTGAGCATTGTAATGAGTTCAGACTCTTCACCCACCTTCCCCAAACAAAATGGTGTGTGCGTCAGGTAGAAATGTCCTGGGTAAAGGCAGCAGGAAGCATAAATTTTAGAAATTTGATTTTCTCATGAGGAAATTAAACTAGGAAATAAAGTAATAATAAATGCAAAATATTTAGGGTGTGGCTGGCAACCCACTGTCACTATGAAAGCACAGTGCAATCTTTGCTGCCCTCCATTTGTTTGGAAAAACACAACTAAAGAAATATCTTTGAGCAATGCATTTCTTGGTTGTTGTTTTCTGGTTTGATGCTTGGTTATTTTGATTCTTTGCTTCAGGACAAATTTCTGAATCCCTGGGGCTGTATAACTGGGTGCCTCACCTAGACTTTGCAGCCCTCTAGGGCTTGACACCCCTGCCTTGGCCTGCCCACCCCCACTCAGAAACCCCAAACACTAACCCTGAGTTGCGATGCCCCAAGCCGGTCAGATCCGAAGGGACTAGTCCCATGGTTGCAGGAATAATCTTGTCTCCCTCCTGGCACCAGAATGTCTCCTTATTCTGTCCTCTGCTGCAGATCGGAGGATCCATGGTGTGGGCTGGGACAGAAACAATGCAGAGAATCCAGGGAATTCCCCCCACTGCTGATCAGGCCCTGAGCCCATGAGTCAATGCTCAACAATGAAGTTGCTCTGTCGTGTTGGTGCCAGGAAAGTTTCTGGGTGCTAGAAATGTGCCCCCCAGTGGACGGACGCCCAGTGCATACATTTTGTTGGTCTTGGTGACTATTACTCTTAAAATCAGCCAGCAATTACTGAGCACCAGTTTTTCTAGGCACTTTGTTAAGTACCTACATGCATTATAATCAGATGGATTTCTCACAAGCACCCTAAGAGGTGGACATTCCCATTCACATTTTAGACCAAAGGAAATAGAGGCTTAAAAAAGATGGATAAAGAGCTGGGGCTGTAGCTCAGTGGTAGAGCGCTTGCTTCGCACGTGTGAGGCACTGGGTTTGATCCTCAGCACCACATAAAAATAAATAAAGATATTGTGTCCAACTACAACTAAAAAAAATTTAAAAAAAAAAGATGGATAAAGAACTTGCCTCAGGACACATTGTTTTAGTGAATGACAGAACCAGAATCCAAAAGTCAAATATGAAGAACCAACACCAAAAGGATTTGTAAATAGGAAGAAGAGAAAGAGATATGGCCAATCATTGCAAAGGACAGATACTTTGAAAAGTGGATATAATGATGGTAACTACTTTAGTAAAGGAAGGAGTATAATAGGTTGAATGGTGGCCACCCAAAAATATATGCCCATATTTTAATCCTTAGAACCCATGAATGTGAATTTATTTGTCAAAGATGTCATTAAAGAGATGAGATTATTCTAGATTGTCAAGTAGGCCCCAAGTCTAATGCCAAGTGTCTTTATAAGAGACAGCTAACGAAGAGGCACAGTAAAAAGAGAGAAGGTCATGTGAAGACAGGTGGACAGTGATTAATAATGTGACATACTCCCAAGCTCAGGAATGCCTGGTGAAGGGGCAGGGAAGGGTCCTTCCCTAGGTTAGGATTTCAGATTTGTGGCTTCCAGAACTGAGAGGATACATTTTTATTGTTTAAAGCTACCTGGTTTGTGGTACTTCATTACAGCAGCCACGGGAATCCAATACTGGGGCCATGTAGTTGGGCTCAGGACTTAGATTCCTGATGTGACCTATCTCATGTGTGACCTTAGGGTGTTGCTTCCTTGGGTCTCCATTTCCCTATGTGGAAAAGAAGTGTGGTGAGACCCTTTCCATCCCTCAAGATAGAGGATTCAGTAGCATCATGCTCATTGTCCCTTCAGTGGGCAGTGGATGCGAGTGGTAATTATGGGGTAGTAATTTATCTTGACAGAAATGTTTGAAGATGAATAACTCAAAGTTCCCCCTTTAGACATATGACTAATAGATCACTTACATTTTGAAAATCTTCCTTCTATACAGTGGATTTAAAACAAAGACGACTGGCTTTAATTCCCAGGTGCAGTATGTAAGGGAGAACAATTAAAAAGGCTAGAGCATATGGGAGGCAGGTAGCAACTTCTCTTCGGTGACATGTGACCCTCAATGGAACAAAATCTCATTTGAATAAGGCACAGTCTCATCTTTTCCCTTCCTACAAATCTTGCTCAATGGTTTTCTATCAGTCAGGTGGTTCTCAGGTTCCGATTTCTCAGAAACTATAATCCTTGATAGTAAAAGCTGATGGTAAATGTAGCCTTTTTAAGCAGACACTCTTTAGCAGTTGGGTGACAGAAGCAGCAGCTATTCTATTTTAAGAATTGTAATGTTCTATCCTACACAAGAAATATAGGGCAATTTGCAGTGCTTGCTTATAATGATGGGTTGATTACACTGGAAGAGCAAATTAAGAATCAGTAATGGTCTTTTTTTTTTTTTTTAAATACTCCTGTTATTAACAGAGAAATGACAAGTCTATTGCCAATTATGGAACTAAAGCTCTCTTGGTTACCTGGGAAACGTTTTTCCATCAGGAGTTTCAGAAGATTTGGGGGAATGTATGTTTGTAATTTCTAGTTCAACTTCCTTCCGGAATGCTCCATTTGAGAGTGGAAGTTCAATTGAGAAGACAGAAAGAATGAGGGGTTTCTACATGGTTTACAGACTTGAACCTGGGATCCGGGGGTTGCTTCAGAAAGGGGAAGTGAACCACTGAAAGATGCATGGCAGCCACATCCTTTGGAACACAGAACAAGACCCCATTTGGGGGTCTCACCAGTGTATTCAGTACCTTGTGCTGTGACCCCTGGGGCTTGATCAGTAATATTTTTCGAACACACCTGTGTTCAGAGTACCAGGGTAACTAGGCCAGTAACTGTCTATACCTTTCACCTTTTTTCTAGGTGTTGTCTTTTCCACACAAGAGTCAAATACTATTTAATGGGATCAGACAATAATCAGACAAATCCCTGTAAACCCAAGGTACATTAAAGAGATAAGCAGAAAATAAAACTAAGAAAGATGGGAGAAGTCAAAGGATCTTGAGAAAAACAAATAAGTCCTTGGAGGACAAAATATACAAACCAAGAAGGAGATCACATAATTTCCCCCCACAAAAAGTGCCCAAATCTAACTAGCCAATCTACTTCCTTTATTGTTCTTCCTTGAACATTTATGGAGTACCTACCATGTAGCAGGCAGTGTATACTTGGGAAACAGTGAAGAATAAATAGACAAAAACCATTTTCCTGGAATGCCCATTCTGGAGGATGCTGGAAGAGGAAGGGTACATGGCTCCCCTCTTGCCAGGCCCACGTCAGGAGCAATGCCCCAAGACTGCTGCCTTCTCTGTCCACGAATTGACAACAGACCAGCTATTTGTTTCTGGTTAATACTCTTCCAACAATCTTTTAAAGAACTTACTGAGAGGTGATTCAAGATGGCGGGCTACAGGAAGCTTGCCTCTACCTGCTATGTGGCAGGCTACAGGAAGCTTGCATTCCTACCTGCTATGTGGCTCAGGATTCAAGCACTGGGAGTACCGCTCCTCAGGAAGGTAGGTGAAAAGGGATTTCAGTAAAATTCAATATTGGACAGAGTTTTAGAGACTTAGAAATCGGGGTACATTAAACAAAGAAGAAAGGCTAAATTGGAGCCAAGAGGGTTGCAGCAACTGTGGTAGCAGCACTGGTTCAGCACAGAGGGATAGAGAACCCAGAGAGAAATACCAATTCAATACAGAAAAACCTGAGATCAGGAAAGAAGCCTGAACTTAGCTGATCCAGAAGCTGCACTGTGCACTGATACCTGAAAAGTGTTCTGTTTCTCAACTGGCTGTGGGGGCTGAGGCCGGAGCCATCTTGAGGAGGCCACACTACAGCTGTTGCTGTAGGAGCTAGGAGATTTGAGCAAACACTACTACACTGTCCTGGCAAGTGCCTGCCATGTGGCCTTGGGGGTACAGAGCAGAATGTGTGTGAAACAGGCACCAAGATGATGGTACCTAGAGGAATTCAAGTCAGAAAAGCAAAGGAGAGCCCAACTTGCTTTTCCTTTGAGTCTGGGGACTCACATGACCAGCTGCAGTGGGTCAGGAATCTGAACAGGCAGCTGTGAACAAACTCAGGGACTAAACCCGGAAAGCTGTGCTCATGGGCCTCTGGCTATGTGAAGGACTGGCTGCTCTGCCCCATGAGTGGAATTCTTAGGTGATTCCTGAGATTCAGACTCCTGTCAGAGGTTGGCAGTTGCCAGGCCCTAAGGAAGTCAGTGTGTTGATTTAATTTCTCCAGAGCAGACACCATCCAACAAAGCCCCTGAGGCTTGATTAGACCTAAGCCCCAGCTACAGAAACTCCACTCAGAATTCTGCAGCAGTCCTGGGAGAATAGATCTGGTTTGTGGGGACAAAACTCCATCTGACAGTACATTCCACTCCACCCTACCACATACTGGTGAGAAGGGAAGCTGACAATTAATTAATCCAGCTTCAGGGTTAAGCCAGTCCAACTGGCAGGTCAGAGAGCAACACAAAAAGAGGACGGGATCAAAAACCCCCAATCCTTGCTTTCTCTCTATATATACAGAGCTCAAGAAAAAGAGACCTGGTCATAAGCTGTTACTACCCATTCTTGTTGACTATTTTGACCATCTCAGTGAAATGATTCCTTAATTTTTCATTAAAAATTCTTTCTTTTGCCTTTGTGTGTGTGTGTGTGTGTGTGTGTGTGTGTGTGTGTGTAAATGCATATGCCTGAGTTCTTGCTATGCTGATTGGTTCGTGGACATATATACATACAAATATTTGCTGCTTTTTTCCTCATTTTTAAAATGTGGTTATTCTTTCTTGCCTTGTCTTTTGAGGTTTAGGGTTTGTTTGCAATTTTTGTTTTGTTTTTGTTTCTTTTGTTTCTCTGTCTCCTTTTGCTAAGAGCTAAATTCTGTTGTTCTTTCTTTTTCTCTCCCTTTACCCTGTTTCTCTTATTTTTTCCTCCTGCTTCTTTATAACTATCACCTGCTGTATCTCTTCTTTATTCTCTGTTCACTTTTTGAAATTGTAAACTCTTTCTTCCTGTTCCATTTGCTTTTCTCTTACTTAACTGTGTTTTTAATCATCTTTTAGAACTAACTGGTTTATATAACTCCTGCTCCCCCCATTTATGCTGTTGCAATTATTATTGCTGTGGGTGATATAGTTGACACCTGTTGTTTGCTTTAATGCCAGGTCTAGTTTATGGTTACTTATTACTTTTGCTATTGGCAACTGCTGACCCCACCATTTCTGTTTTTAGTGGCAATTAACATTGTAGCTGTCACAGTGTGAACCAGGTAATTATTATTTTTTAGAATTAATTAATTAATTTTAATTAGCTATATATGACAGTAGAATAGATTTTGATTCATTGTACATTTTGATTCACGGTAATTATTTTAATGCTGTGTATTGTTTGCATCAATTGTTGCTATCATTTGTTTCCCCCTAGTATGTGAGGTGCTGGGAACCTACAGGGATACTACAACTTCACAGGGTAGAGACCCTACTGCTGAACTAAACTCAACCAAAAGACAGTGTACTTCACTCCACACACAAAGTTATGACACTCAATCTCAGTTACAGTTTAATACAAAGTATAGAAGAGAGAAAACCCCAAACTTACAACTAGGTCCCAAGTAGAAATGGCTAGGAGTGGATCCTCAGGTTTTGTTCACAGATATCCACTGCTACAGCAAAAACAGAGAGAATCGACCCAAAGGCTGTGCAGACCACCTGCGAGGGAGTCTCAATCGAGATCACTTTAAGGCACTTTGGCAAGTGAAGACTGTGCCCTAAAAAGGCCCACACACAAGAGTGGAAGAGAAATCCCTCCCAATGAATGCATAAAACACAACATAGGAACGCAAAAACTATGAAAAAATCATAGCACCTCATAAAGTTCATAATTTACTAGCAACTGACCCCAAAGATATTAAAATTAATGAAATATAAGGTAAAGAATTCAAAAGAATTATTATAAAAGTGATCAATGAATTCCAAGAGAACACAGAAAAACAACTGAATGAATTAAGGAAGTCAGTACAGGATATGAATGAGAAATTCAATACAGAGATAGAGATATTGGAAAAGAATCAAATAGAAATCTTGGAAATGAAAGACACAATAAGTCAAATAAAATGTTCAATTGAAATTTCTCTCAAATTGAGTAGACTATGCTGAAGACAGAATTTCAGAGCTGGAAGACAAAATGGCCAACTTTGAATATTCAGGCAGCATTAAAGAAAATAAAAATCAGTAAACATTGTAGAATATACAAGAAATCTGAGACAACATTAAGAGCCCAGAAGAGAATCACTGGAATTGAGGTGGGTTGTGAGATGCAGGCTAATGAAATGGGTAAACTCTTCAGGGATTAATAACAGAAAAGTTACAAAAGCTTGAGAATGAGATAGACATCTAGATACAGAAGATATTCAGAACCCCAAATAAACAGGATCAAAAGAGAACCTTTCCATAACACATTAAAATTTAAGCACCTAACAGAGAGAATAAGGATAGAATTTTTAAAAGACTTGAGAGAAAAATGTCAGCTGCCTTTAGTATCAAGCCAATCAGAATTACTTCGGGTTTCTCAGCACAAACTCCAAAAGCCAGGAGGCCTTGGAATGATATGATTTAAGACCTGAAAGAAAATAACTTCTATATCCATCAAATAACTTCTATATCCATCAAAGCTATCCTTCAAATTGAATGAGAAAATAAAAACCTTCCAAGATAAGCAGAAACAAAAAGAATTTATGACAACTAACCCAGTCCTACAGAACTTCCGTAACGGAAACTCCACAGAGAAGAAATCAAAAACAAGCCCCAGAGTTCACAAATAAACAATTTCATTTGAAGAGTAGATAAGCAACTGATAAACAGGACAAAATTAAACATAGAAATAGACTGAAATGACAAGAAATTAATAAACATCTTTCTATAATAACATTAAATGGTTTCGATTCTCCAGTTAAAAGATATAGCCTGGAAGAATGGATTAAAAACCAAGACCAGTTACATGTTACTTGCAAGACATGAACCTTACAGGCAAAGACAGCCACAGGCTGAAAATTAAAGAATGAAAGATAATATACCATATGAGTGGAGCCCCCAAACAAACAAGAGTAGCTACTCTCATATCTGACAAAGCAAACTTCAAACCACAACTACTCCAAAGAGATAAAGAAGGTCATTTCATACTGGTAAAGGGAACAATCCAACAAGAAGATATAACCATAATAAATATGCCCCAAATGTGGGTGAAAGTAATTACATAAAAGAGGCACTACTCAAATTGAATCTTCAGGTAGAAACCAGCACAATAATACTGGGTGATTTCAACCCACCTCTTACCATTGGATGGGTCATCCAGACATAAACTTGGTAAAGATTCTTTGGACTTGAAAAATATTATAATCAAATGATCTTAACAGACATCTATAGAATATTTCATCCTACAACAGCTGAATAAACTTTCTTTTCATCAGCCCATGGAACCTTCTACAAAATAGACCATATTTTAGACCACAAAGCAATTCTTAGCAAATACAAAACATTATATGATCCCTTGCATCTTATCAGACCATAATGGAAAGAAATTAGAAATTAACATGACAAAATTCTACTTAAACTATATAAACACATGGAGATAGAAAAATATATTTTTGAAAAATAAATGGGTGATAGGAGAAGTCAAGGGAGAATTAAAATATTCTTAGACTCAAATGAGAATAGTGATACAACATACCAGAACCTTTGAGGCACTATGTTGGTATTTCTAAGAGGAAAGTTTATAGCTATGAGTGCCTACATAATAAAATCAGAAATATTCAAAAAAACAACCTAATAATGTGTCCCAAGATCCTTGAGGGGGAAAAACCCAATTTAAATCCAGTATAAGGAAGAAAATAATTAAGATCAGAGCTTAATGATCAATGAAATTGAGAATAGAAAAAAATACAAAGGATAAATTAAACAAAGAATTGTTTCTTCAAAAGGAGAAACAAGATTGATAAGCTGTTAGCCAAGCTCACCAAAATAAAAAGCCAGAAGACCCAGATTAATAAATTAGAGATGCAAAAGAAGAAATCATCACAGACATAACAAAAATACAGTGAATTGGATACTTACATGTCAATAAATTGGAAAATATAGAAAAAAATGGATACATTTCTAGACACAGACAACCTGTCAAAATTTAATCAAAAGTATATAGGAAATCTAAATAGACCAATAACCAGAAATGCAATAGAAGCAGTAATAAAAATCTTTTCAACAACAACAACAACAACAACAAAAAAGCCCAGGATCAGATGAATTCTTAGCTAAATTCTACCAGATCTTTAAAGAAAAACAAATCCCAATAGTCCTCAAATTATTCCATGAAATAGAGATAGCACACTTCCAAATTCATTCTATGAAACCATTATCACATTCATACCAAAACCAGATAAGGACACATCAAGGAAAGAATCATAGATGAATATTATTGATGGAAATAGATGCAAAACCCCTTAATAAAATATTAGCAAATTGCATTCAACAATATATTAAGAAGATTGTATATCATGACCAAGTTGAATTTACCCAGAGATGCAAGGATGTTTTAACATATGCAAATCAATAAATGCAATTCATCACATAAATAAAATTCAGAACAAAAATCACTTAGTCATCTCAATAGATTCAGAGAAAGCCTTTGACAAAATTCAACTAAGATAAAAACACTGAAGAAACTAGGGATAGAAGGAAACTACCTCAACATCATAAAGGCTATATACAAAAATCCAAAGCCAACCTCATAGTAAATGGGGAAAAAAATGATAACATTTCCTTTAACATATGGAACAAGACAAGGAATTTGCTCTCACCACTCCTATTTAACATAATTTTAGCTAGAGAAATTAGACAATAAAAGGAACAAAAATAAGAAAAAAAGATATAAAATTATTGCTGTTTGCTGATGTTATGATCCTATATTTAGAAGATCCAAAAAACTCCACCAAAAGATTGCTTTAGCTAATAAACAAATTTAGCAAAGTAACAGGTTACAAAACCAACATACAAAAATCAGTATTTTTCCTATATATCAACTTCCTGTTTGAAATAAATCAAGAAAAAAAAAAATCACATTCAAAACTAGCTAACCAAGGAATTGAAAGACCTCTACAAGGAAAGCTATAGAACACTGAAGAAAGATATTGAAGAAAACACTAAAAGATAGAAAGACCTCCCATGCTCATGGATAGGCAGAATTAATATTGTTAAAATGGCCATTCTACCAAAAGCAATATACAAATTCAATGCAATCTCCATCAAAATACTAGTGACCTTCTTCACGGAATAGGAAAACAAAAACAAAAACAAAACAAAACAGTCCTAAAGTTCATTTGGAAGAAGGAAAAAATCCAGAATAGCCAAAACAATTCTAAGCCAAAAAAAAAAAAAAGCAATCACAATCCCTGAATTCAAATTGTACTACAGAGCTACAGTAACAAATGGCATAAAAACAGACACATAGGCCAATGATACAGAATAGAAGATACAGAGACGAATACCCAGATACAGTCATATGATCCTGGACAAAGGTACCAAAAGCACATTGGAGAAAAGCAGCCTTTATAACAAATGGTGCTTGGAAAACTGGCTATCCCCATGTAGATGAATGAGGCTAGACCCTTATTTACTACTCTGCACAAAATTCAAATCAAAATGGATCAAAGACCTAGGAATTAACCAGAAAGTATTAAACCCCTAGAAGAAAACATAGGGTCAACACACCAGCATATAGGTGCAGGCAACAATTTCCTCAGTAGAACCCGTAAAGCTCAGGAAATAATGCCAACAGTTAATAAATGGGCCAGCATTAAGTTAAAATGCTTTTGCACAGCAAAGGAAATAGTTAAGAATCTGAAGAGAGAACCTACACATGAACATCTTTGCTAGGTGAGGTTAATATCTAGAACATATTAAAAAAACTTAACATCAAAAAAATAAAATAACCCAATTAATAAATGGGCAAATGAATTTAACAGACACTTCTCAAAGGAAGAAAGACAAATGGCCAACAAATGTATGAAAAAATGTTCAACATCCTTAGCAATTAGGTAAATGCAAATTAAAACTACATAGAGATTTCATCCCACACAAGTCAGAATGGCAGTCGTCAGGAACAATAATAAATGCTGGAGAGGATGTGGAGAAAAAAGAACACTTTTACACTGTTGGTGGGATTGTAAATTAATATGACCATTATGGAAATCAGTATGGAGTTTTCCTCAAGAGACTAGGCATGGAACTACTATATGACACAGCTATGTCACTCCTCAGTATTTATCCTGAATTAAAGTCATTTTACTACAGTGACACATGCATACCTAGGTTTATATGGCAGCAAATTCACAATAGTTAAACTATGGAACAGTCTAGGTATCCATCAATGGATATATGGATAAAGAAAATGTGCTATATATACACAATGGAATTTTATTCAGCCATAAAGAAAAATGATATTATGGCATTTGCAGGAAAATGGATAGAACTAGAGACCATCATGTTAAGCGAAATAAGTCAAACTCAGAAGGTTGAAGGTCATATGTTTTCTTTCTTATGTGGAAGTTAGAGAGGAAAAAGGAAAAGAAAGGTGGTGGGGGGGGCAGTCTCATGAAAATCAAAGGGAGATCAGTAGGGGAAAGGGATCGGGGAGAGAGAGGTAGGGAGAGAAGGCAGAATTGCTGGGAAGGGATATTGGTGAAATCATAGTGTTATATTGTGTGTATGCATGAACATGTAACAACAAATCACATCATTATGCACCAATAAAACAATGTGGGGGAAAAATCTTACTGAGAATCTTCTCCATTTATGGTATTTCTGTTTTCTAGCATGACACTGTTACATGCTAGGTACATAACATTTTTTAAATGAAAGTCTGTGGAAGGTTTAATATTGTATAAACTTAATGTTCAGACAAATCAGATGAATTTTTCTTGATCAATCGTTTAACTCTGGCATCATAATATTTTAGAAAGAATACACCAATGCCTTGCATATAGGAAATGCAGAACAAATGAATGAACGGTGTCTAAAAGTAGAAACTACTGAGCTGTAGTATTAAATCAGGGTCAAAGGCTTGTGAGATGATTACTCTTTGTATCTCAATGGATGAAAACATCTATTTCCAGCAGTTGCAGAAATTACCCAAGATCCTGTTGCCAGAAAAAAGTGGAGATGGGATTCAAACTCAGGCCTTTGACTCCAGTTGCTTTTAACGCCATGTTATGCTGCCCTCTAGTGGTAACCCCAGAGGGATCTGCCTTTCAGGGAAGTTTTACTGTTATTTTGATGTGATATCTTCCTCAAAATAGACTTTCAAATAACTTGTCCATTGGTTTTTATGATAATATTGCCCTAGTTGCTCATTTGGATATATTTAGCTTTCTTCCCATTTCCTTGAGTGGTGAAGGATAGATAGCCTTTATTCCCACAGAAATATAATATGTACATTCCCTTCTCAGCTGCAGGGCTGACCTGAAAATGAGGTCAAGCAGGCAGCTTTTTGTGCATATAGAATGTAAGGAGTGCCAGGAGGCCCTCCCTACCCAGGAAATGTCCTTCCCTCATATCCTGATGCTTAAATTCCAACATGTTTCTGTTTCTAGCCATGTAATTTTTCACAATGAAATACACTGGGGATAAAAGACATTGTAAGCTAAGCATCCTGCCAGCATGCTTGCTTTCTTTTAACCACCAATCCTTTACTGAGTAGGTGTTTTTGGAAGTGGACTCCAGTTGGGTACAGAGTACTAGAGATTTAAAGCTAATTAAGAAGTGATTTCTGATCTCAGGAAGGTTTGATTTGGGAAGCAGATAAATGCAAAGAAAACACAATATACTGTTTTAGATGCCAGGATGCAGGCATTTAAAAGGTTCAGGGAAATCCAAAAAGGGAGGAATGTACTGGCTTTACTTGCAAATGTGAGAGCATATATATTAAGCCTGAAGACCTTCACACTTTAGTAAGAATGTATTGTAAAGACTTTTGTTTCAGGAGGCATTCTTTGGTGATAGGAAAAGGTTTGGAGTGAGTATGAGTTCATGCATATATTATAGAAGAAGAGAGAGAACAGTAATCAGAAAAAAAAATTCCTTCTCAAGTTGAGCTAGCTCAGTAATGGAAACATTGAACACCCAGTTGTGTAAGCAGCTCACAGGTTATTCATGTCAACTTTCTTCCTTTCACCCCTTACAAAGTCTAGCTGATTATATCTCCTACATCTCTTGTCCATGGAGATACTTTTTAACTCCACTGGGCTCATTGTAGCCTAACCTACCAGCTTCTCATGCTCGGATATTGTATTTGCTCTGCTTGAGACCACTCTCGTCTAAGTCCACCCATGTCCATCCTACGTCCATCTGATGATACCAATCCACTCAATGTCTTCACACTGCTATTAGGGTAAGAAACAAAATTCCTAAACATCTAGTAGACCCTACCTGACCGGACTCTAATTGATACTGTTACCTTTCTCTGAGACTATTCTCCTCTTCACTTTCAGACACACCGGTATTAGGTGTGATTTTAGAGTATTATTCTGTTCACTCCTATAGAAGATTTCTACCAATGATCCCATCTTCACCAATCTGTCCACATTCTTTCCCATACAGCACTTCAGTGCCCTCCTACTCATGGTGACATGTAATTGCCTGGCTCTAAGTCCAGCCAAGTGACTTGCTTTGGCCAATAAAATGAGACAATGTTCAGAGCTCAGGTCCTAGCGGCCTTACGTGTTTCTGCTTGTTCCCATGAACCTTTCCCTTTTCTGTGAGAGGAATATGGCCCTAGGGAAAGGATGAGGGACATCTGGAATAGAAATATACAACTGAGCCCAGCCTAGATAAAGTGAGCCCAGTGGACAAATGGATTCATGGGAAATGATAGCATTTACGTGTTTTGGGGTTGTTTGTTATGTAGCAATAGCTAACTGATACCCTAGACACAAAGATTTGCATTTTCTTGGGGCTTAGTAAATATCCTCTATCTTTACTCTTCATATTAGACTTTTCTATTTTGGAAAATCAGGGTCAAAGACTGTATAGATTTATGAATAGCAAACTGTGGCTTGAGGATTGGGTCTTAGTAATAAAACAGTGGGTAATTCCCCCACGACTCATCTGTGGCTTTCCAAACATAACAAGGGCTTTCTTTCCAATCCCATAAACTGGATGGATTAAAATGGGCATAGATCTTTCCATTCCTGCTATAGAAATTTTTCATCCCTGGGAGGGATAGCAACTCTGCTGCTACAACCTGGAGGTTGCACTGAATGTTCAGAGCTGGTTTCTGAAATGACACAATCCACTTGCATTTTAGATAAGGGCAGAGTCTGTCATAATAGGCATTTTAAAGGTCAGGCTAGAATCAAGCAGGACATCTTGTTCCTTTAATCCTTGTCCTTTGAATTTCTCTCTGAAAAAATTATTGAATATTTCTGCCTTTTCCATTTTCTCTACCCAGACGAAAACTATTACTTAAATGGATGCTAATGAAGTCACAGGGCCAAGACATTGACAATTCAAAACGAAAACTATGAGTGCCTGTGGTGTCTATCATACCCTGCACTCAAAGAGATGGCAAAATGCTGTGCCCTCAAAGGAGACTCCTGAACTCAAGACTCTTGCACCTTGCACTCCTGCATGATGGGTGAAGAGTGACTTGGGTGTTGATTACTACATCATCATCAGGTCAGAACAAAAATAAAGTTGTAAAAAAAATGGTGCACAGGTGTCATGGCATGGGAGACAACCAACGTATACACACCTGGATTGATGCAGTTCTTCTCCCTGAAATAAAATTTAAAAGTCTTCGTTTTAGTCTTGCTTGAACCCAACCAATATTTCAAAGCAGACTTTTTAATTTTTTCCAGGGTGTGGGGGCCGTGGAACCAGGGATTAAACTTGGGGGTACTTGACCACTAAGCCACACCCCCAGCCTTATTTTGTGTTTTATTTAGAGACAGGACTCACTGACTTGCTTAGTGCCTCACTTTTGCTGAGGCTGGCTTTGAATTTGAGATCCTCCTGCCTCAGCCTCCTGAGCTGCTGGGATTATAGGTATGCGCCACTGTGCCTGGCTGAAAGCAGACTTCTTGAAGAAAAAAACCTATAAACTCTCTCAGTTAGAATGTTCTGGATTTGGAGGGTGGGGGGATGAGGGGGCAGGGAATGAGGAATTTGAATAATTAGCTCTTTCTCCTCTTTTAAATCAGCCTTGCTCTGTCTTCAAATGGTGTTTTGCAAAAGGACCACCACCGCTACCCAATCGATGCCTGACAGGCCACAGTTAGCCTCACCTTAGAGTGCCTTCAGGGACACAGGAGAAGGTGAATTAGGCTAGACATTCATTTTCCTTCCTCCAAATGTGACACCTCTTTTACTTGAGAGCCAATGCTTCTCAAGGGTGTGTCTGTCCCCTCAGCCACGTCTTCCTGTGCTGGCTCCCGTCCTGGGGCCCCTTGGTCCTTGGGGGAGAGGGCAACCCTGAGACCTATTTTGCTTTGCAGTCCACCAAGTGCTAGGCAGGAGGCTTAGAGCTGAGTTACCTGAGGTCTTGGGGACGCTGCAGTGGGGCTGGGCGCTGAGTGGCCTTCTTGCCCTGGAAGAGAGGCCCAGTGAGGAGACCCCTCATTGATGGGCCGAAATGCAAGAAGGACATGTTCATCGGGGGTCCTGGTTTGGGACTTGAAGGAGTCAGCTGTGCTGAGGGTACTTTCAGGATCTGAAAGCAGTCCTGAGCGGGGTCTCAGGGGTGATAGGGAAGGTGAAGAATCTCTTGGGCTTCCAGGTGGACTCTTGGGAAGGTGACCTGGGGAGCCTGTAGGATCTCTCCAGCTTCTCTGGGTGGACACATCCAAGACCTCTTGGTGAGGTGGCGAGACGGAAGGCCCCTGGCTGCTGCCCCTTAATCTCCTCAAGGTGGGAGAGGTGGAAATGCGGCCGGGGGCTTGCCGCTCAAACTGGAGAAGGTTCCCCTGGTTCTCGCAGAGCTTCTTTGACGGGTTCCAGGGCCCCTGAGGAGAGGTCCCACAGCCCTGGGGCTGCATCTGAGGGCAGGAAGACTCTGTTCTCCCCACAAAACTAAGAGGACCGACTGATGGAAGCTTCCAGGAGACACCGTCTGGGTTGCTGTCCTCTGGAGCACAGTGGGGTTGCTGAGTTTCCAAATCCAAGAGCCACCCTTCCCCTGGCACTTCTTGGTCCTTTCCCAGAGGACAGTCACAGGCTGGTGGCTGCATCTCCCGTGGGGAGGAGCAGACGGTGGAATCTGCAGTAAATGAGGAGACTGGGGTGAGGACAAAGGTTTCTGAAACTTCAAGGAAAACTTCTAGCTCTTCAGAAGAGATAAGTAGAGCCTAGTTCACATTAGCATCCTTTACTGAGGATAATGAGCATAATGAGGATAATGAGGATAATGGGATTCGAGCTGCCATATCTAAATAGTCTACTGAAATCCGTTTACTGTCTGCTTAACATTCCTTCTCATTCCAAACAAACAAACAAACTTAAAAAACTTTCGTGACTTAAGGGGTTCCTTGGAAGTCACATAGCTAGCTACTTTTTAATTATTTCATTTTAAGAGAATCAAATGTATGAAATATGACATGTCAAGATCATTGTAATGTTTTAAGCAACCAATTAAAAAAAATAGAATCAGATATACTTTAAATTCTCCTTACACCTAGCTTGTATGTATGTATGTGTATATTTATGTACTTTGGTGCATTCTAGAACAAAGAGAATAAGATCTATCCTTTAAGTTTTAAATCACATAATGAGACACTCCTTCAAATATAATAAATGTAAAGATTTGACAAAAGACATTCCAGATTTTATCAATACCCATATATATTTTTTTAAAATGACTTGAATTTGAAAAGAAAAATTCAGGTGTCACCAGATATCCTGCTTCTCATGATTAGCTTATCTTCTAGAATGTACACAGGCACAGTTACCTCCCTATTAAACCCTTCTCAGGCTCAAGGAAAGACTGATTCTTCTGTTTGACAATTTGATTCATGGCAAAATGGAAATGATCTATGGCAGTTCTTTTATTTTGTAGTTTCCCACATGAACAAAGTATTTCTGTGTGGGAAAACACTATTCCTCACCCATCCATCAATTATTTCATGACTGTCAACAGATGAGGGGTGAAACCGTAGAATAAATAATATGACCGTCTTCCCTTGCCATGAGCAATGGGCAAGGTGGCTTTAGACTGTGTGTGGATGGTTTGTGGATGAAACATCAGCAATGGATTGCTTATTCCGAGACCTCCACAACAGTTTGAGCGAGCCTGTGATTCTCCAGTGAAGCAGCAACCTGGAACCCTTTGGGAATGAGTATATTTGAGTCACCAAAATTTAAGGATACCGGTCATCTATGTTTTTTAGTGCTATATAATTTCAATTGCATTGACAATACTTTTTAGGAGAGCATTTTTCTATAGTGTATTAATTGGTTTCAACTTGATAACAGCGAGGGCTGGAAGCCAATAAACTTTTTCTTGTGACCTGACCTCATTGCACTATCACTCAAGTACTGTGCTGAAATATGGTGATTGTTACTGTGTTTGTTGAAGTTCTGTGGTGTAGAAAGAATTAACAGGCTTTTAAATTCATCCTTACCAGTAAAGAGGAGGAACCCGGTGTTACCATGTGGTCGTGACGATGTTGTAATACTGATGTTGAGGACTTCACGACTCTTACATTGACTCCCTGACTCTCACTGGGTTTCGGGTTAGATAAGATAATAATAGGTACTGGATTTTAGACTGGAGAGTTGTTTAAGGAGCTACTTAGACAGCAATGAAAATGAATTCATTCAGTTCTTTTTTTACAAAAGAAATTTGAAGTCCTCGATGCTGGGTTTGCTTTACTGTTTTGAGCTGAGGATTCAAATGTTATAAAACCTCACGTGTCACACTGGAATGCATGGGGTACCCTTTATTGGGGGTGGAGCAAGGAGGGTAATGCCAGCTAGAACCTATATGCAGTGAAGGCTAGGCTGCACTGGATTTGAAGGTTCGTGATTTCTGGTTGCTGCTGTAGAGATTAATACCAGCTTTGTTGGAGAAGGAGAAGGCCTGCTCTGACCATCGGTGAGCTCAGCTGTTAGGTGTGTTAGGTTTGTTCAGGTCCTGAGGCCCTGGCTGTTTCATGGAGGACCCAGTTCCTTATTTTCATGCCAAAAAAATGTCTGAGCTGAGGTCTGGAGTTATAGGTACTTTCACACATACACACACCCAAGGATTCTCTATTTTTCTTTAGAGGATTATCCAAGTTCAAGGCGGCAATAATGTTAAAGAAATTCAGTACGTTTACAGGGGCCCTGCCATACTGATTGTATCGGTTTCCTTAGGTTTCCCTTCTGTCCTTGGGGCTTGCTTTCTCCTCCTTGGAAGGGCTAGGATACAGCTTAGGTAGCCTTTTCAGCCGTGGAGACATAGGTGTGTGATCACTGGTAGGAGGTTATCTATGTCCAGTAGGATTTAAGAGTCATTAAGTATTGTTTATTGGCCAGTGTCCTAAATACTGGAACCAAAGCATTACTAATGGCACTTGGGCCACGGCATGGTGACTGGCAACACAACTCACCTAGCACTGGAGAAAAGCAGCAGGACTTTGGGAAGTGGCTGGTAGAGAGATAGGAAGGGTTCAAGCTCAGGAGTAGGTGGGATCTGGCTTCTCTTCCAGCTTCACTACCAACTAAGCCATGTGACCCACGATGAGCCACTTCTCTGTCTGCCTGTGGGCAGCATTTAGGAGAAGGCCTTCATAGAATCTCCTTCAGGGGCTGGTTTCAGGAATTAAATGAGATAGTGGCTAAGGCTCCTGGGAGGCCCTCCCCAAAAGACTACCCCTTGTGGATCTGATAAGGGTGGAAAGTTAACCGTGAACTAGTTCATGCCAACACTGCTTTGTGTTATCTAAAAGGCCAGACTGTGATCATTTTAAAGAGGTCACCAGCCTTTGACTTCCCAAGCTTAGGAATCTAGCAAACAGCCATTTACAGCGTTGGAGAAGGCTCTCACTGTACTAGAAATTAAACCGCAGGGATTAATGATTCACAGACTCTAATTAGATCTGGAAAGACCAGCTAGACAGGACCCGGCAAAGCTGGTGGCAACTGGTTTTGTACAAACAGAAAATGCAAGAGGGAAACCCAGAAAACAGCTGAATGTCTTTATTACCTGTGGGAAGGTCTGCCTCTGAATGTGACATTGTCGGTGTGGATCCTGACCATCCAGAGTTTGCAGAATCCCAGAGAGCTGCCAGACCAGGACTCCGAGCAAGAGGTTCCGCACGCCTGTAACAAAGCACCCTCCCTTCTGAGTGCAAGTGACCTTGATAGAGCTGAAATGAGGAACTGGCCTCTCCCCTCCTTAGAGACCTTTCTAGTTATTTGTTTATGAAAAAGCTGAAAGGCAAGCGAGTTCAGAACCTAAGACCGCCTAAGACAGAGTCAGGTGATTTGTTTTTACTGAACAACGGCTGCTCCAATACAGAAAGGATGCAAATTGGCCTCTTATTTCCCCTTAAGGTGTCCAATAATCATTCCCGACAGTTCAGAGAGAAGGTGGCTAGCTTTGTATTCTATTTCCTCTAAAAAAGTGAGAATCATTCCTTAGGACCTTATTTTCTTCACATCTTAGAATATTTTCTGCCAATCTCCTTTACTAATGGGATGCTTTGATCAGCATTGAACAATAGAGAAAATTTATGAACATTAATTTTCAAATAATTAAAATGCACATCGAAAAGTATTTGTATCTACCAATATTCTCATTAGATCAGTAGCCCCAAAGAACATTTATTTAGTGCCTAGGTAGACTTTTTAAAAGCCAGATAGCATCAAAAGTTTTCTATAAAGTTTTTAGAAAAAGCAAAATTGGGCTGGGGTTATAGCTCAGTGGTAAAGTACTTGCCTAGTATATGTGAGGTACTGGGTTCGATTCTCAGCACCACATATAAATAAATGAACAAAATAAAGGTTCATCAAATAAACTAAAAAAAATAAAAAATAAATAAAAAAAGCCTAATTTTAATTGCCAGTTTACGGATTTTTTTTTTTTTTTCACTTAGAACCATCATAGATATTTATTGTGAAGGTTTCTCTAGTACAGTGGTTCAAAGTAGAAGTCCTGGACCAGCAGGGTAACATGCTAGAAAGGAAAAATCGCAATAGACCCATCATCTGACCACTCCTTGGTGCTCATCCTAGAGAATTAAAGTTAGCATACTGTAGATTTATATACATACCCATGTCACAGCAGTGCAATCCACAAGAGTCAAATTAAGGAACCAGCCTAGGTTTCCATCAACAGATGAATGGATAAAGAAAACATGGTATATATACAATGGAGTTTTATTCAGCGGCCAAGAAGAACAAATATTATGTAATTTACAAAAAATGGATGGAACTTGAGAGCATTCTGTTAAGCAAAATAAACCAGACTCAGAAAGGCAAGGGTTGTTTGTCAATGGATCCAATTGTTGTATATGATTCTAGTGCTTAGACAAAAGATGATAAACAAATCCTGGATTGACCATCTTCAAAAGAAAGAAAGGAAAATTCCACCCCCTTGCTATCAAAAACTTCACAGTGCGGCCAGAATTCTGTGTTTTAACCAGTCCTCTAGGTGATTTGAGAACCATGTTAAAATTTGAGAACCACTGTCTTAGGAATAAAAAGGTCTAACTCATAGATCTTGGCCTCATGATAACTTTTGTGTTAGTCTTTAATTCTCTCATATTGGTCTTTTTAAAACAGCATTTACTTAGTGCTTTAAAAATGGCTTGGCCTCCTCCCCTGGCAATCCTCCTCCCCTCACTAGCGCCACCACCTAACCCACCTGGAATATCAAGTCATATCTATTTTTGCCACTGTGCAGCCGACAGGACATAGTCAGAGCTCCTGCCAAGGCTATCTAGACCTTTTGGCTTGTGGAAGGCAGGTCGTCCTTCATCTACTAGTCCCCTCACACACACAACCTGGTTTTAAAACTGCCACTCCTGGGGCATCATGATAATGGAATAGTTGATCCCAATACAGAAATTTCCAATTTTTAGTTGTAACTAGAACAAGAAAATTAAGAGTCTACAGAAAGGTCACAAAGGATGATCAAGGAAAAAAAAAAGTTGACTTTCCACCTGGTTTGTCAAAGAGCAGGGATCAGGGAGGGGAGGGGACACCTGGGGTCTTGAAAAGGTGGCCCTTTATCTCTCAGTGTGATGCAGGGAGGGCTCTCCAATCGGCAGAGGGAGCAATTCTCCTCCGTGTTTTTGCCTTTACTTTGGGTCTCTGGAAGGGGTTGTCTTGGCTGGGGAGAAAGCCACTTGGAATGTGCCCCATGTGAAGTCAAAAGGCTATAAGCTGTTTTGGTATCATGACTATCCAGATCTGAGGTTATGAAATATGGAGCTGTGATAGGTTCTCTGGCTTAAAAAAAAAAAAAAAAGTCCGGCATTAGAAATTAGGAGAATTTATCTAAAAAGTTGAGTTGTAAAATTTACTTTAGAAAAATGAACAATCCTGAAGCAGTGTGTTCATATGTCCATATTCCCATATATATGAAAGGACTAGACGTGAGGATGGGCTCCCTGTTTCAGATAGGACAGGTATGACCCCTTCACCAGTTTCTAATACTCTGGGTACAGAATAAGCAGCTGCCAGTACTTATCATTGTGCTTGTAGAGTTTATTTCTTTTAATAATACTAGCATGTGTGAGGCACTGGGTTCGATTCTCAGCACCACATAAATAAATGAACAAAATAAAGGTTCATCAAACTAAACTTGAAAAAAATTTTTAAAAAACCCCTGATTTTAATTGAAATTTACTGATGTTTTTATCACTTAGGACCATCATAGGTGGTTTGTCTCCAAACTGGAGACAGACACAAGGTCTGTTCTAGTAGGCTATCCATCATCAATAGATAAATGCATGATTCTATGATGAGTCTTTTTCAATAATGAAAATGAAGAAATGATTACTCCGAAACAGAATGCTCAATCAGAGAAGCCAGGCTGTCCCATGCCATTTAAAGGAACGTCCAGTACAGACGAGGCTGATCTATGGGGTTAGAAGTTGGGGTCATTGTTTTGTCTTTGGGGAGAGGCGGTGACTGAGAGCGAGGAGTACGGCTTCTGGGTAGTTATATGTTTCACCGTTTCTTATCTGAGTGGTGGCAATGAGTGTGTTCTCTTTGTGGAAATTCAATCACTAGCACACTCAGGGTGCATGTGTCTTGAGGTTTATGTATGGTTTATTTCAATAAAAAGTGCATTTGTTGAAGTGCATCTATTGAAAGATGATGTCCTGGTTTGCTTACTTGTTTACATGATTGTTATGGTTTGGATGTGAGGTGTCCCCCAAAAGCTCACTTATGAGACAACACAAAAAGGTTTGTAGGAGAAATGATTGAGTTATATCTTTAATCTAATCAGTGAGTTAATCCCTGATGGGATTAATTTGAGTGTTAACTGGAGGCAGGTGGGGTGTGGTTGCAGGAAGTGGTTCATTGGGGGTGTGGCTATGGGGTGTGTTTGTATCTGGAGAGTGGAATCTCTCTCTTCTTTCTGATCATCATGTGAGCTGCTGCCCTCTGTCATATTCTTCTGCTGTGATGGAGCTGGCAGCGTATGGACTGAGACCTCTAAAACTCTGAGCCCCCAAATAAACTTTTCTTCCCGAACATTGTTCTGGTCAGATCTTTTAGTCACAGCACTAAAAAAGCTAACTAAAACTGAATTTCTGGCTTTGAATTAGTAAATTATTAAAAAAATTATTTTTTTTTCTAGTTGTTGAAAAGAGCTACTATTTTTTATTTGAGTTTGTCTTAGACTTTAGGGTTATAAAACTCCAGTGGTATCATGTTTAAAACAATTAGTATGAATGCATTTTAATATATTTCAACATTTTGAGTTATTTATTCAGGAAATGTTTCTAGGCAGAACATATTCTGAGTTGTCTCATATTTAAAAATGTCTATTTTGCTATCGTGTATGAATGTGAGGCATGGAATTCTTGCACCATGATATTTTTCCCTTAGGCATCTGTAGACATTTCCCATGATTTTTAAATCTTTAGTAGTTGAAATAGGCCAACAGAATATTTGCTTTTTGTTAAGTATTCTTCATTTTTTCTTTTTATTTCTTTGTGATATTGTGTATATTTTCTTGAAGTGTTAACTTAATTTCTCTTATGTATATTTAAATTTTTTTTCAATTTGAAGGTAGAGTTGTTTATTACATGACAGGGTAAATTCTGTTTTATGGAGGATCTGGTGCACAATCTTGATTATTTAAAGTAGTTTTTCCAAATAAGGAATAGTTTCTGTATCTCTTTCCTTGGTTTTCTTTCTTTAAGGCAGGTCTATTCTCTTCTGACTCAGACATTTCATTTTCTCTGTACATTATTTTCATTGCTTTCACCTTTTCTGTAGTCAGGGAAAATTTCCTGACATCAATTTTCTATTTTGCTTGTTTAGTTTTCCAGAGTCCAAATTGCTTTTAACTGTTTGCATAATGGCTTTAACATCAGTTTTACCTCTAAGAAAAATAGGATATTTCAGTGCAATTCTTTTTTATTGCAAAATGTTTCCTTTTTTTATGGTGGTAGACTGTAGGTTCTTGAGTCATGTTGAAAATATGAATTATTTAGTGTGTCATGAACTGAGGCATGTGATTAACTGAACTATGTACATGTGGTTTTAAAAAATTTAAGTCAAAGAATCATGAATCAGAAAATTTCCAACTTTACTTGTTTCTTGAAATAACTCTTTATCCAAGAAAAGTAGCTTTACTGAGCCATCTTGGAATTTTTTAGTTTATTCTTATGACCTGTAAGCTATTTTCTTATGCCCTGTAGTTATCCTATTTGCTGTTCCTTGTTGAGGGATATCTTTGCTTGCCTGGTGTTATGGTTAAGAAAGGGTTGGACTGGGTTCTGACAAAATAGTGTGTGGGTTTATATCAAATAGAATCTGTTTTGAGGGGATACATGAAAATAATAAAATAAAATCATCAGGTTGCTTGTTTGAGTGATTTTGAAGTCTAAGGGACAGGGATCTAGGGCCACAGCTGCAGTCGCAACCAGCACATGAGCATTCCAGCATGTTCAAATCTCTGCTTTGGTTGGGAGCACTTTTTATAAGGAATAAAGTCCAAGGCCTTCCCATACATTGCTGTTGCTGCTAACTACAGGTTGAAGTGAGGAGGCCTGAAGGACAGGTATTCTGATAAGTACTTTCTTCCTTCCTTCCTCTGCCCTTCAACCTTATCTCTTGCAATTGGAATTTTAGTAGAATTTGTATATAGCTTCTCTATACCCATGAACACCTTCCCTTCCAAAGAGCTGTGACTATCCTAGTGTTTCCCTCATGAATATTCCATTCCCAGCTTGAGGGGTGGAACACAACCTTGGCTAAGCCAAATATGTATTCTGTCCCCAAGGGGTTCAAGGATAGGGTGAGCTAAGCCAACCCAATCAGTGTGACTCGGAATTCTTTGGAAAATAGTGGGATAAGGATGCTCTTTCCTGAACGATGTGCAAGGGGAGGTATGCAGCCATGGGAGTGCTTGGCAGTCACCTTGGTATCAGAGGGTGAAGGAGCCGGGCTGAGGGTATATCTGCTATCATGATGGGGAGAAAGGGACAGAGAGACAAAACCCAACAAAACTGGATGTTAGTAACATCACTGTGTAGCTGAATTAGTCGTCAGACTCCAGAAAGCCATTTCTCTACATTTACGTTTCCTGAACTCAATACCTTTCCCCCAAATCACTTTGTGTCATGCTTTTTTTTTTTTTTCTCTTGCCTTTAGTTGAACCCTTATTGATACAGAGGTATCTGTAGGGATCTGTTGATCTTTCTTCTTACCATCCAGAAATGCTGCTCTCAGGAAGAGGGCAGCCGTTAGTATCTTTCTTTCATCCAGGACCACTTAAGCTGGTATCTGAAAAATTAACCCCTCTAGGTTTGGGGGTGATCACTGGCACCAATTCTTGATGTCCAGTGGTCATGCTGATGCTTTCCACTGTGCGTACTTTCTTGGTCACTGTATTTGTTTTCTATTGCTGCTTCACAAATTACCATCCATGCAGCGGCTCAAAAGAGTGCACGCTTGTTCTCTCAGAGTTTCTGGCAGTCAAGAGCCTGGTACAACTTATTCAAGTTCTTTGCCAAGTGTCTCCAGTCGGACCGTTGGTTGGCCTGCACTCCTTTCTGGAGCTCGGATCCTCTTCCATCTCATGTGGTTGTTGGAAGAATTCAACTCCTTATGGTTGTAGGACTGAAGCTCTCATAGAGGCCGTATGGTCCTAGAGGGGTTAATTTTTCAGATAACAGTTTAAGTGGTCCTGGATGAAAGAAAGATACGAATGGCTGCCCTTTTCCTGAAAGCAACATTTCTCCTGCCATTTGGTCCAGTTCACATCACAGCTTGCTTCTTGCAAGCCAGCAGTATAGTCTTTCCTGCCAATCTGGTGGGATGGAGTCTTCTGAATATATTACAATCCAATCACAGGAGTGATAGCTCAGCACTTTTGTTGTGTTCTGTTGGTTAAAAGCAAATCACAGGCCTCACCCATACTTGATGGGAGGGTTACACAAGAATGTGGCTTGAGGTCACATTAGACTGTGTGTCTGCTACAGTCATTTCAATAGTAAATGAGTTTTTCTAATTGGTTTGTAGCTAGGCTAAGATATGTCCTCAGCCCCTAGCACCATATCTGTCTTTGACCCTGTCTTTGGCTTCACATTGACCTGACAAATAGGTTTAAGTGTTTAAATCCCGGCTTCTGAAGGATAGAAGGCGGTGTGGAAAAGTGGAAATAAATCAAGCAACTGTACCTCACAGAAACCCACAAAGCGGCCACAGCCAGGGTTTCATGATTGCTAAGGCTGCTCCTGGCTCTGATCCAGATTTGCTGTGTTTGCCAACGTCCAGCAGAGACATTGTGGGGTTGATTTCTTCTGTTTAATTTTAGCGTGGACTGCTTTGAATCTTATTTTGACAAGGGGCTCACAGTAATGCTCAGTCCTTTGTGAATGAGGCTGTTTGGCTCTTTACTGAACCAGCAGCAGATTCTCGACCCCCGAAAGTGTGGGGATGAGATTTCTTTTTGAAATTTGTTCGGAGTCCTGCTCAAGTCCTGAGCCGCTGCTGACTTACACATCACAGGACCCTGGCTCAGCTCGACCAGCCTCTGTTTCTGACAGTTTGTAAAGTGACTGGGTTTGCCTCCCTTGTCAGGATTCTAGCCGAAAAGAAGACCACAGTGACAACATTGGAAATGAGTTTTAAGAGCCCAATGAGGGGGAAATAGACCTGTGAATTTTATTTTTCCGGATGGTAAAGAGAGAACAGATAAGGAGGCCTGAAAATGATCATGCTTCTTGTTCTTTTTTTGGTGATTCAGGATCCATTGTGAGACTTCATCCACTTCCCTATGGTCTCTGTCCCTAAGTCATAATTTTAGCACAGTTCTGTCAAAATTATCTCTACAGCAGCCAATCGTGCTGTTACAAACAGAGAATTAAGACTTCAGGTGGTGCATAAGCAGAAACAGCAGGAGCCCCAGAAACGGGAGGCACAGCCTTCTGCCCTTTAAAAAATGTTCCTGAAGACAGCAAAGGAAGTGGGTAGGAAAGAAAGAAAATATGGACTTTTTTATGAAGCACAAACCATTTCTAAATGGAAGGAAGGTTGATTCTGTTCTCTCAAATGACAGCTGTGAAGTTTTTCCAGCCAGAGGGACTCTGTCAGGGGGGTCCTAGTACTGTCACATTGTATATGGATGTAAAATTTCCTTCCAAACGCAGTGCACATCATTTCCAATGTGATCTACAGTCATTGTATAAAGATAGTCCTCTTTAAACTTTTATGACCAAGGAGCCCATTGCCTGGTTTGACCCATTGCTTCTTTGCAGGCAGGAATTTTTCCTCACATTATTGTTTAAAGAATTATAATCATCAGAGGTTGGTTTGTGCTTTTTATTGCTTGCAGGTTGCCGAACATTTGTTAGGAAATGATCAGTGTACAAAGCTGATTATATAACATCAGGTGACTGGGTTTGCCTCCCTTGTCAGGATTCTAGCTGAGAAAAAGTTCAAGAAGTTCGGTAACAACATTGGAAATGAGTTTTAAGAGCCCAATGAGGGGGAAATAATCCTTTGCAATTTATTGGTCTTATTTTTTTTTCCAGCAGATATTGTTCAACTGTTTGTGTGCAATTAAAGATCTTATATCTAGGGGTCAATCAAATTTGTTCATTTTTCACTGTCTGAAAAATCAATAATCTGTATTCTTTTAAAATATATTCTTATTTTATTCTTTTCATTGATAAGGGGAAATTTTTTAGGTGACTTTAATACTGTACCTGACAAAGTGCTCCTGTGCTGGTCGTGGGGGCACACACCTATAATCCCAGTGGCTCGGGAGGCTGAGACAGGAGGATCATGAGTTCAGAGCCAGCCTCAGCAAAAGCAAGGCACTAAGCAACTGAGTGAGACCTTGTCTCTAAATAAAATAGAAGACAGAGCTGGGGATGTGGCTCAGTGGTCGAGTGCTCCTGAGTTCAATCCCCGGGATCCAAAAAACCAAAACAAAACAAAAAGATGCTCCTGCTATTAGGCTGAAATAGGAAAATGACTACATTGGAGTGTAGGTAGGTTAGAAGGGATCAATTATATATCAAAAAAGCTTGTAGTGACAGGTATGGAGAGCAGGCTCTAAAGTGTATTATGATGATGATGATGATGATGATGATGATGATGTTGTTGTTGTTGTGTTAGGGATTGAATCCAGGGCTTTATAAATGCTAAACAGCCACTGAGCTACATTCCCAGCCCAAGAGAGTATTACTTATAAAAATGAGAAAATAGATTACATTCCATTGTGAAAATTCTGTTTTCATTTAATGCATCATAGGTATCCTTTAGTGTCATTGAATGTATACATATTCAAGAGCTGTCTAGTTTTCTAAATATGGAGTTAGAATTATGCAATCATGCTTCTATCAATTATGCTGTCACCCCGTTTATGGCAGGACACTGCTACACTAGAGTGATTTTCCTCCATTCCTTCTTCTGGTGGTTGGATTATTTTTCTTTGGTTCTGATAGGGCTGATTTTACTTCTTTTCCCAACACAGAACCAGGCCTTGTCAATCAGAGAGAACATGATCACCCTGGTTACATACAGGAAAGAGCAGGTCACATAGTAGTGTCATTGTAGGTGGGAAGTGAAAGGCTCTTTGTCTTTAGGTCTCTTCCTGGTGACAGAGTCTGTACTGACCTTGTCTGGGAGTCCCCTGAAATCCTGGGGCCTGCCTTTTGAGGAGAAGCAGGTATAATCCCACATGACCCCATATGGTGTATGAAACTCTTGACCACTGAGAGACTGTAGAAACCATTGGTGTTCTCTCAGTTCTCCACCCTAGCCAGCTATCCACCTTGGGAATCTCAGCCTGCCTGCCTCATCCCCACACACAGAGCAGGAGAGACATTATTCTCTCTATTTCTTCTGAAAAAAACAACAACAACATGTAAATAAGAACTTTGGGGGACCACATATCACCCTTTCTTCAGGTTTCCAGGTGAAGAGTTCTCCAGAGAGACATCTCCTACTCTTTGCTCCACCTCTCACTCCCTCTGTCCCCAGAGCACAGGTGCTAAAGCTGGTAAGTGGGCAACGTTGTTTGGCAGCTCAGTTGGCTGAAGCAAATCTATTAAGAGATCCCAGGTTTTTCTCACTGCCTCTCTACCTCAGTCTGTTTGGGGTAGTGTTCCCAGTTAGGTACATCGGTTCCTTTGGGCAGATGGTTTTAAATTTTAGACAAGGTGGGATTGCAGAAAACATATTGAAAGCACGCCTGTTTTTCACATCTATGTTCTCTGTTATGATTTAGATGTGACGTGTCCCCCAAAAGCTCATGTGTGAAACAATGTGAGAACATTCAAAGGTGAAATGATTGGATTGTAAGAGCCTTAACCCAACCAGTGAATTCACCCTCTGATGGGATTAACTGAGTGTTAACTGAAGGTGGTAGGGTATGGCTGGAGAGATGGATCATTTGGGGGGTGCCTTTGGGATATACAATTTGTATCTGGCAAGTAGAGTCTCTCTCCCTGCTTCTGATCATCATGTGAGTTGCTTCCCTCTGCCACACTCTTCTGCCATGATGCTCTGCCTCACCTCAAGCCCCAAGGAATGAAGCCAACCTTCTATGGACTGAGATCTCTGAAGCCAAGAGTCCCCAAACAAACTCTTCCTCCTCTGCAGTTGTTCTTGTCAGGACTTTTAGTTATAGCAGTGAAAAAGCTGACTAAAACATCCCCCAAACAGTTCATCTATGATTGAGGTGGTATTTTTTACCTCTATCTTCCTGACTCCAGTGTCTAGCAGTTGGTTCTGAACTCAGGTGGACAACAGACACATTATATATTGATTTTCAGCATGGAGATACAGCTTTTTCCCCAAGCAGAGAATTCTCAAGATGACCAGCTTAAGGGACGAGGAAAAGAGGAGTCTTTGGAATGTTTGGCTCAAGGTCCCTGCCTTACACTGTTGTCGTAGAAGACAGAGATACACAATGAGTATGGAAGCACGTCAGGAAGGCAAACTTTCAGTGTAGGTGGTGACTGAGTGTAAAAGGGTAAAAGGCAAAATAACCTGCCAAGTATCAGAATGGGCTAATTTTAATAGGGAAGGAAAGAAGCCTGCTAGCCAAATGTCCTTGATAATTTTCAGGCCCCTGCAAAGCAGACTTGGGTCTTGTGTATTTTCACTTCTTTCTAACATCTGGTCTAGTTTCTGTCTGCAGTAGACTTTGGATTTGGCTAAGAGAGAGGAGATACAAGGGCTTTTCAATAAAACTGGCAGTTAAATATGAACATTGTATTTTAGGGAAGGAGGTGGGCATTGGCTGGGGACTCAAGCCGAGAGCCCCCAAATAAACTTTTCCTCCTCTACAGTTGTTCTTGTCAGGTCTTTTAGTTATAGCAGTGAAAAAGCTGACTAAAACATCCTCCAAACAGTTAATCTATGATTGAGGTGGTATTTTTACTTATGTTGCTGGTGCATGTTTAAAAGAGGTGGGGTCAGCCATCTTTATTCTTAGGCAAGGTCAAGATGGGCACCCACCAGATGACAGTGCATGCTCTGTAACTTGAGGAGGGGTCTGTTTTGCTTTTATGAACCTATCCAGAGTTCTACTAGAGAGACCTAGACATGGAATTTTAGCAGGACTCCTAACTTCTTGGATTAAAAAAAAAATAAGACATTGATTTCTGATTTAGTCAGTTTTTATTTTTTAGCTGTTGTGACTAAAAGACCTGACAAGAACAATTTTAGGGGAAGAAAAGTTTATTTGAGGGCTCACAGTTTCAGGGGTCTCAGTCTATAAGGCTGGCAGTATTCCTCGGCACTCGGGGTGAGGCAGAACATCATGGTGGAAAAGTGTGATGGGAGGAAGTGGCTCACATGATGATCAGGAAGCAGAGAAAGACTCCACTTGCCAGATACAAAATATATATGGCACAGCCCAATGAACCCACCTCCTCCAGCCACACCCTACCCACTTTCAGTCACCACTCAGTTAATCCCATGAGGGGATTGATTCACTGATTGGGTTAAGGTTCTCATCAGCCTTCTCCTTTAAGCCTTTTTGCATTGTCTCACACCTGAGCTTTTGGTGGACACCTCACACCCAAACCATAACAATGACAATGATAATAACTTTTATTTATCAAGCACTGAGTATGTACCAGATATTTTCCAAATAATATCTCTTTGATAATCTGTCAGAAACTCACACACTTAATCTGGATTATAATTGTATTTTGTTTGGTCTTCCTAGAGAGGTTAATTAATTTGCTCAAAGTCACATAGCTGGTAAATAGCAGTTGATAAATAGGTTGATATTCAAGCCTGTTAACTCCAAAGTCCAGGTACAAATAGCCAGACTGTATGCCTGTCCTATATATTCTCCTTTAGGATACCTTTATAATTGGTGGCTCCTTGTCTAAGTCTATTCGCAGTTAGGAGGAGTTATCACAGGATCAAGATATCTTTTTCTAGTTCAACTTGGAGGAAAACTATCAAAAGCAAAATCTTCATCAGTAAACAATCAGAATTGTTGGTTCTGATTTCACCTGGCTGCACTCAGGTGTATGTAGCCAGGTAGGCTGCCAGCTCCTTTTCTGCAGCAGGGGTAAGGGATCCCTCTTCCCTACTTTCTATCTGCTAGTCCTAATACTGTTAAGGAACTTCCTAAAGAATCAAGGAAAGGAATGGGGAGATCTTGACCCTGAACTCTTTGGTCTCCCTTCAGTCTGCGTACACATCTCTCTACTGTGGAGAGTTCTTTCTCTTCTGATAAATGATCTTCTGTATTTCTCCTCTGTGCTGAAGTTATAAAATAATTTCCTGTTCAAAAATAGCTTCCTAGTTTCTATAGAAAGAAACTGAGATCTCTTTAAACCCCTCTTGCTCTGGCTCCAGAATGCTTTCCCAATTTCATCTCCCACTTCTCTCTTTACCCTGGAACACACATCTTTCCCAGAATATCTGTACCTTTTCTTGCTTATCCTGTTTGTCTTGAAATGCCTTTAAATCCAGTGTCCTTACCTAAGATTTTATCAATATCTACAGCTGGAAGTAAGCCTTTTCTTACTACCTGAAAATACATAGATATTTTTATTATATATATATATATAATTTCTCTCTCTCATTTTCTAAATCTCTGTTGGGCTTATAAGCTCAAACTTGCAATAGTACAGTTGTAGCAAGTCTTTAGAGGATTATTTCAACAGCTAACACTGGAATAACTCTCAGGGAGGGAGCTTGGTAAGTTACTTGAAGGTAAAAGATGTGCTGGTTTTAGTAAAAGCCAAGAAACCAAAGGTGATGATTGTACTCCGAAGGAGACATAAGATTTATACTCTTAGGCTTTTGATAAGAAAAATGGAAGTAGAGAAAGTTAAAAAAAAAAAAAGTGGGAGAGAAGATGCGTTTAGGTAGAAAGAAGTCAGCCCTGCATCACATGGCTGGACTTACTCAGAGATGAAGTGGTTAGACAAAGTTCCTCGATGCCTTGTTGCCTAGAAAGTATGTTAGGAACAGAGAAATCTTGTGTCTAACTTAAACATAAAGCTCAGTGTGAAGTGGAATGCACTACTAGATGTAACTCTCTCCTCATAAACCTTCAGTTAGTAAGTTTTACTATAGTTGGAGGTTTTTCTATTTTTTGGAATGCAGTCAGGTCCATATCTGGGTTTCTGGGCATGTTTGTGTGAAGTTTATGCTCCTTTAACAGTGGTTCTAAGCTGAGTCAGCATAGGCAGATCAAGAGCCCAGAGCTAGACATGACTCCATAAATGTTCCATTGGAACTGGCAGAATCCATGGAAGGTGGCTCAAACCAACTCATTTAGGTCACAGACTCATATTTAGTAACTGATATGCTCTGGAAGGCAGAGCTCACGCATACTTTGTTCGTCTTAAATATGTTATAATGTATTAACAATGATAACACGAAAGTAATGAAGGCAAAGATGCCTGCACATCATGGTAGACATGCTGTGGATGCGGTAAGTCACACCACTGAGTGCTTACAAATGACAGAGAGATGTGAACTCAGCATAGAGATCTGCATGCGATTTCCAGGTCTTCTGTTATCTGGTTTTGTAACTTCAGACATTTTTCTCCCTCTGAATCTCTGATTTCATATCTGAAAAATGGAAAATGCCAGAACTCTACATCATGGTTCTGAAAATCAACTTTAATTGTTTATCCAACAAAGAACGTACTGAGCACCTCCCTGTGAAGAGGTTTTCCTCTCAGGGCCGAGAAGACTCCTCTACTGTGGTGACTCTGCTTTTTTGTCCCTAACCTTGGACCTGCTGCTATTGCTTCTGATGTCACTCTGGGAGAAGTGGTTGTCTCAGTTTGGTCCTGACTGCTCTTTTCTTCTAATGGTTCTCCAATTACGGTGGGGATAAGAGCCTTCATTTAAAACTTAACTCAAAATGGATCAAGGACCTAGGAATTAAACCAGAGACCCTGTGCCTAATATTAGAAAAAGTAGGCCCAAATCTTTATCATGTTGAATTAGGCCCCTACTTCCTTAATAAGACTCTTATTAGGGTAAGAAATAAAATCAAGAATCAATAAATGGGATGGATTCAAACTGAAAAGCTTCTTTTCAACAAAAGAAACAATCAATGCGGTGAATAGAATGCCTACAGAATGGGAGCAAATTTTTACCACATGCTCATCAGATAGAGCACTAATCTCTAGTATATATAAAGAACTCAAAAAACTTACACCAAAAAAAACAAACAACCCAATCAATAAATGGGCCAAGGAACTGAACAGACACTTTTCAGAAGATGATGCACAATCAATCAACAAATATATGAAAAAATATTCAACATCTCTAGCAATTAGTGAAATGCAAGTTGAAACTACTCTAGGATTTCATCTCACTCTAGTCAGAATGGAAGCTATTAAGAATACAAACAACAATAAGTGTTGGCGAGGATGTGGGGGAAAAAGCACACTCATACATTGCTGGTGGGACGGCAAGCAACCAATATGGAAGGCAGTATGGAGATTCCTCAGAAAACCTGGAATGCAACCACCATTTGACCCAGCTATCCCTCTCCTCGGTTTATACCCAAAGGACTTAAAAACAGCACACTACAGTGACTCAGCCACATCAATGTTTATAGCAGCACAATTCACAATAGTTAAATTGTGGAATCAACCTAGATGCCCTTTAGTAGATGAATGGATAAAGAAACTATGGTATATTTACACAATGTGGTATAGATACACAATTTAGCATTAACAGAGTATAAATCATGGCATTTTCAGGTAGATGGATGGCATTGGAGAATATCATGCTAAGTGAAGTTAGCTAATCCCTCCAAACAAAGACTGAATGTTCTCTCTGATACATGGATATTGATCCATAATGGGGATGAGGGGAGCATGAGAGGAATGTAGGAACTTTAGATAGGGCAAAGGGGAGGGAGGGGAAGAGATGGGGAGTGGGGGTAGGAAAGATGATGGAATGAGACAGACATCATTACCCTAGGTACATGTGTGAAGACATGAATAGTGTGACTCTACTTTGTGAACAACCAGAGACATGAGCTTTCATTTAAAAACTATTCAAATGTTTTTTTAATTTTAAATTTAAAAAAATTAAATTATTATTTTAATTGTAAAAATTTGTGGGGTACAGTGTGCTAACTCAACATATGTATATAATGTGTAATGATCAAATCATGGGAGTTATGTTTCTCAAATTTTTTTTTTAAATTAGTAACGTAATCACTGCACCTATTAAAGAGGTACAGGGTAATATTTCAATGTATGCAATATGTAGTTATTGAATCAGGGTATTAATGTTTCTATCTCTTTACCCTTACTTTGTATTTAGAACCTTCAAATTCATCTCTTGTTTTCCTAAAATATATAGTAGGTTCTTGTGAACTAATTTTCTCTTACTCTGCTATAGAACACTAGAACTTATTACTTCTATATTTTGGTATTTGGTATCTAACCTTCCTCCATCTTCCCTATCCCCACTTCCCAGTCTCTAGTAGTCACCAGTCTACATGCTGTTTTCAGCATCCACATATAAAAAAGAACAGGTAGTGTTTATCTTTCTGTGTCTGACTTATTTCACTTAACCTAATGTCCTCCACTTCTATCCATTTTGCAGCAATTGATAAGATATTGATATTACTATTGTTTTTTTTTTTTTTTGAGTATCAGAGATTGAACTCAGGGACACTCAAACATGGAACCACATCCCAAACCCTTTTTTGTATTTTATTCAGAGACAAGGGCTCACTAAGTTGCTTAGGGCCTCACTAAGTTACTGAGGCTGGCTTTGAACTTGACGTCATCCTGCCTCAGCCTCCCAAGCTGCTGGGATTACAGGTGTGTGCCACTGCACCTGGTGATAAAAATGATAAAGATATCATTTTTTTACTGGCTGAATAATATTGTCTATTGTGTAATAATATTGTAATATTGTGAATTATCCATATCTACCACATTTGGTTTATCTGTTAATCTGTTGATGGGTATCAAGGTCTCAGCTATTGTGAATAGACCCTCAATAAACATGGGCATGCACATGTCCCTTTGCTGATGGCATTTCCTTGTTCTTAATCCACTAAACACGATGACAGCACATACCTATTTTCTTGCTATCTTCTTAACATTATGACCTTTGGATTTTATCAACATTTAATAATTGACACAAGTCTGGCTTCAATGTATGGAAAGAGGACTTCAATGGCACTGTTGTGTCAAACTCAAAGCTCCTGCAGCCATCTCATCTCCTGGAACTGTTGTGTGCTCCTTTTCTTCAGTCTACCTTGGACACTGTTGTTGGCACTCTCCAGGTCCGGGTCTTTGACTCTCCCTTATTTTGTAGTCAGTCTGGGTGGCCAACCAGCAAGAACAATCTGCTATTTTTCTTGCAGTCAGGACAGTTCTTGACGTGCCTGGTTATGGAGTGAACCCTGATGATAAGCTATTCTGGGGGATGTCTTTCTACATTTGGACATTTACTTTCCTTTCAATCAAAGTAATCCCCATTGTTAGAAAGCAGAGATATTTTCCAGGTGGGCCAATGACTTTATTTTGTTTTGGATGCTTTGCTGAGTGTTGAGTAAGGATTATCTCAGTGAATTCCCGTAAATCTCTATGAAATAACTTATTATCTCCATCATAACATGGGTAACTGAAGCCCATAAAAGTTCAGTTCCTTATCCATAGCCACACACGGAAGAGTAGATTTGGAATTTGAACTCAGGTGCTCTAACTCTGGAGCCCCTTAATCATTGTGCTATTCTGCATGTGGCTCCTCAACCCCAACTTTCCAATGAAGACTGATCATGGAGTGGTAGGACTCAAACTCATCATTGTGATGATGATCTTATCCTTGACTTGTCCAGGAAATCCATTCTGTTCGAAAGAGTGTTCCAGGATGAAATCAGGAACTTCTGTGTGTGTGTGTGTGTATGGGGGTGGTATTGGAATTGTTCAAGCCATCCCTTGAAATGTCCAGCATGGCCTGGTATGGAGCTTTTATAACAGCTCCTGAGTTCTTGGGATTGTTGATCCCTCAGTTTGCATCATTGGAATTTTGAGGGCTAGATCCGGGTTTTTCACAGACCTCTGTGTCTGTAGCAGAGTGGGCAAGGCCAGGTTGACTGCAGGGTTCCAGTTCCGTGCCATCATGAAGCTCTCTTGGGGATAGCTTCGCTATTGCTGGACTTGGTGTGCAGCAGAGGAATTGCAGAGTTGGGAAAAACCTGTAGTAGATCAGCTGATCCCAAGCCCTTCACTTAGGAGCTGTGCACATGTGGTGTGAGGATGTCGTTTATCTGCAGTGTGGCTTCTTGTTAACGGAAACCGGGGTGACTGCTTGTCCTTCTCCTTTGCACAGATGGTTCTAATGAGACTGAAATTGCACCAAGTGAATCATTTTGAGGGAAGAGTCTATAGGATGGTAGTTTCACCCACAAGGGCTTATTTCTGGGATGTGAAAAGCAGAAAAAGTCAGTGCTTCATTTGCCTTAAGAGTCTGGATATTGTACCTTCTTTCTCCTCTGAGCAAGTTAATAGAGTGCTAGCCTTAGTATTGCAGAGTCTATTCAGATTTGGAGAATCGTTTTGATTCAAGGAGGTCTTAAGCATCTCCATGCTAATCAACTAAGCCATGAGATCTAAATCCATAACATTGTTTAAATATTAATTTAGAAAAATATAGATTCTTTGGGGAAAGGAATTGTGTGTGTGTGAGAAAGAGAGATATAGATAGATAAATAGATAGATAGATATATAGATAGATACAGAATAGAGACAGAAACATGCTATTCCTTATTCATGGTGCTATCCCTTTGACCTACCATGGAGGCTGGTGACTAGCCTTTTTATAGTAGGATTAATTTGTGAAGGGTTATTTATTCTCTTTTCTAGTGCCCTATGTAGTCATGGGCTTTTCAGAATTGGGGAGTCATGTTTGAGCAATTAGGAAAGAGGACTATTTGTCTGCCAAGAGTCTCTCTCTCTATAGGAAAAGAATAAAATTAATGAAGAGGCAATTATAGTAGGGAAGTGACAGATACTGGCAATAGCTCTTAATGATTAACCAATTGATGAAGTAATCTTAATAATAATTTCTGTTTTCCTATTCTGTTAGGAGACACATTGTTCTATATGCTGCGCTTTGGCTCCATTAAGTAAAGCAAAGCCAGTTTTCATTTCTGTTCTATTACAGCAGTTACCATTTAACTCCATGACTTTCTTTGAAGTCTTTCTATGAATAAATGTACTCTTTGTGTGGTGTTCATTACATTTTAATATAAAACTGCTCACTTGTTCATGTCATTGGTTTGATAGCTTGTGTCAAAGGAAAACATGCTAGATGTATGTTTATGTGCAGATATACAGATTTAAAAAAGAATATAAACACACACAAAAGGTACTTGACAATTAAGTAGAGGACCTCAGATAAAAAGAGGACAACATAGGACATCAAGTTCACTCTTCTAGAAAAGACAAGTTCTGGGCTAAACAGACGGCATTTAAGGCCAGTGAACGGAGAGCCCCTTACACTTTAAATCTCAGTGCTCAGATCACAAAGTCTCTGACTTACCATTGTGTTGGGAAGTCAAAAAAGTCTCACTATTCCTCCACAGAAAACATAGGAAAAGAAGTATTCAAAGGTGAATCTACTGAGAAGAATTCAAGGCCACCATTTGGCACTCAGCTATGGCAGCGTCTCTTCTTGTATTCATTATTGGTTTCTGTAGCACAAGTGATTCTAGTGTCTTAAAACAGCCACCCTTTATTACCTCACTTCCAGGGGCAGCTTAGCTAGGTGCCTCTGGGTTGGGGTCTGTGTGAGGCTGCAGTGGGGTTCTTGGGTGCTATGCCCATGTCTCGACTGGGAGAGCATCTGCCTCCACTCACTCGTGTGGCTGCTGGCTCCAGTTCTTCCTGCTGCTGGACAGACACCAGTTCCTCATTAACTGGGCTTTTCCACGGAGAGGCTCACAGCATGACAGTCGGCTTCACCCTGTGAGCAGCAGGAGAGGGTGAGCGCTCAGGACAAAAGCTGCCATCTTTGTGTAACCTAATCCTGGCATCCGTTCCTTTTGCTGTATTCCATTCCATTAGGAGAAAGTTGTTGGGTCCGGTCCACACTCGGGAGGAGGGGATAACACAACGTCATGACCACTAGGAGGAGGGGACCACTGGGGTCATTCCAGAGGCTGCCAACTGCAGCTCTGGATACACCTCTTGCTTAATGTGATGAAGTAGGGAATTGGTCCCCAGAAATCACATAACCGGGGAGCTCAAAGAGGAAACTTGGGCCCAAATCCACCATCAGATCCTGCTTTGTGAGGTTCTCGTCATATTAGCTTTGGAGACAAACATGGGATTTATAGCAAACAAATAGACAAGTCAGGTAACTTCACAAAGCGTATTATTTTTTTTTTCTCACCTGCAAGGTAGGCATGACATTTTCATTGCCCTCCCAGGGCTGATGTGGACTCTGGTGCCATCTGTGCCCATCTGTGAGAAGGGCTCTCCCTCATTGCTGGGGTCACCATGAAGATGATTTGGACTGTGGGAAACACATTTCCTACTCCTTACATTATGGCAGAAGGAACAGGGTCGTAGTCCAGTCCCCTTAATAACAATACCGAGAGGAACATCGACCTCCTCTGTCCTTCTACTCTCTTCCGGAGCAGGAGGATGGTTTCCTTGACTAGAGATCAGGGAGAAGAAACCAAGCATCTGTGGGACCTGGGTTTCTGCTAAGGAAGCCTATTTTCATTTGCTCTCAACTATGTAGTACACTTGTCTCAGCTCTGCCATGAGGGAGTCCTACAGTTCAGAGGGGGTAAATTCTTCTTTTTTTTTTTTAATGGAAGGAGATATTTAGGAAGCCTAACGTAGTCACATTCTCAAGTTTCACCATTATCAGTAATCACACTGCACTCGTGTGGTGGTGTACACCTGTAATCCTAGGGTCTTGGGAGGCTGAGGCAGGAGGATCACGAGTTTAAAGCCAGCCTCAGCAACTTAGGTCCTAAAACAACTCAGACAGACCCTGTCTCTAAATAAAATATTTAAAAAGGTCTGGGTTTATGGCTCAGTGGTTAAACAACCCTGGGTTCAATCCTCAGTACCAAAACAAAAACAAAAATAAAACCCAAAACCAAACAAGCAAACTGCTAGTCTGAGAATTTATTTATTTATTTTTTGCATTAATTTCATAAATAATAGAATAAGTCTCATTTCTCAACTTTCTAAAGCTCCAACAGTTATTATTGTTATTGTCTAGTCACTTGTGCATACTGGCTCAGCTATTTTTAAAGATAAAGATGATGGTGAAAATATCGATTCTTCTATGTGGGACACATTTTCTGCCTCTCTGGGGAGCTCTTGAACCTTGGCAGGCGGGGGATTCAGGCCTGTTGTGGGAATGACATTGACTTCTCCCTGAGGCACTGCCCAGGCAGCACTGCCCTCCTCCCAGGCACAGAGGCCACGCAGACACGTGTGCTGAAGTGCAGATGGCCTGACTCCACACCGAGGCCGTGCTGGGCCGGTGACCAAGAGGGATTTTGGTACTTGATCATTGAACCTTGTAGCTCTGGGTGTCTCAAAGAAGAGTCCTTTGCCTATTGAATCATCGACGAGCAAGCTGTCATTTAATTCCTGCTTCATGGAAGAAAAACACATTCTCTAAAATAAGCCATTCAAGTTTGTCATCATTAGAATTACATCGTTACCAAAAGGCCACAGAGGACGTGACGCAAAGCCTTTGCTGGTGGTGGCTATGAAACACCTCTCCCCCCTTTTTTTCAGAGTAAAGCAGGAAAGGACAATAAAAAGAGTAAAATCAGTTACTAAGAAATAAAGATCAATATTGGATGCCTTCACCATGTCTTGGCTGAAACATGAAAATTCATTTTTATGAACTTGCAGATTCACGAAATGCAGAGGGACATTGTGAGGCTACAAGGGGACGAGATAGGTGATACTTAATGTCAGGAACCCATAGCAAGTTTTCAGGACATAATAATAATTCTGTCAATATGATGATCATTTAGGGAGGCCAGGGATATAGCTCAGTTGGTAGAGTGCTTGCTCACAATCACAAGGCCCTGGGCTCAATCCCCAGCACCACACACACACACACAGACACACACACAGGCGCCATCACTTAGGGATGGCACAGGGGAGACGGCCTGCTGGGGTGTAGGAGGATTCAGGGAAGAGGCCTGTTGTGAAGGAGCCTGTGGTCCTTGGGAGGTGCTCCATATCCTTGAACTCCTGAGCAGCCAGGATCCCAGCTTTAGCCAAACCACTGTTTCCCAAAGAGGCATTCCAGGGAGTGGAATTTTAAGATGTGATAATCATTGACTTAAGGTGAAAAGACCAAAAGTGTTCAATAGTCAAACAAGCTTGAGAAAACCTGCATCCTAACTGCCCCCTCTCCCAGAGATTCCCAATGCATGCTTGGTTTCCATAGCCTTTGAGAAGTTCCACAAGACAAAAAGCTGGTTCCCTTCCTTTAACTCCATTTCCCAAATTGCCTGAGTACAGATGCCCCATTCTCCACATTCCAGAAAGATCCATGCCAAAGACACATGGGATCCTTGCCCCAAGCCCTTGAACAGCTCCCATTGCTTCCAGGATAAAGTAAGACCCCTCAACACAGCCTAGGAGGCTCGGTCCCAGTGACCCAGGCCCCAGCTATCAGCCCTCCCTCCCCACACCGTCCTTGACTCTTGGCACTGACTTTCAGATCCCCTTATGTGCCCCAGTCCTTCCTGCCACAGGACTTTGAAACAACTCTTCCCTTGGTGAGGAGGATTTCCCTGGACCTCTTCTGTGTTTTCCTATTACTCCCCTCCACTCTAATTCTGTTTTGTTGGCATTTTCTTTTGTTTTTCCATATTTTTTATTGGTGCATTATAATTATACACGATGGCAGGATCAGTTGAAATGTATCTGTGGATGCACTTGATATAACAGTACCATTTGACCCATCTCCTTCCCCAGGGTTTCCTCTTTCCCTCCCCCTCCCCTGTTGTCACATTTTAGGCTTCCAGACAGGACAGACTTGGTCCTTCACAGAACTTAAGACTTTTATAATTATGGAGAAATATCTTATTTCTTGCCTCCCCCACCCCAATACTATAAGACTAATGAGGGGGAACCCTTTCTTCAAAAACTATCTGTGAATATATAAGTTTCCTAGAGGGACTGAATCAGCTGGGCTGGACCAGCAAAGTAAGGCAGTTTCTCCCTTAATCACAGTTTTGCTAATATCACTTTTGCTTTCTAATTTTGATATCAAAGTTAATTTTATTATTAAAAACCCTGCTCTTCCAGAGAATTTTCTATTCCTTTGCAAAAAAATTCTAAACTTTCCTGACCTGTATTTTCCCTTTCCAAATTTCCATTTTATTAGCTGTGTTTCCAACCAACCCGCAGATGATACAGACAGAGCCAGACGACAGCAGAGCCTTGGAAGCTCCATGGGCTATAAATGTCTTCCAAAGTCTGTAGTCTGTTAGTCCTTGTGTAAGCAACTGTTCCACAGAAACAAAAAAAGGGTTTGCAAATGTTTATATTGTCCCAGTCATTTTGCTTCCCAGCTAGAAATGACAAGAGAATTTCTTCTAATTTGGCCAAGGCATCCACAAATCAGGATTCTCCAGTTCTGTGGTAAATGGAAGTGAAAGGGAAGGCCACAGTTCCTCCCACCATAGGAGTTCAGAGTCATCATGGGGAAAACACAGGTGCTAACTGAACAGAGTCAAGTTGATTAGGGAGATTCAAGGGGCAGGAACTTATTATTTGCAACCACATCTTTTTTTTTTTCCCCACTCCCATCTATCTACAGCTGTCAACTGCATACTGGTTGGGAGTTAATTTCATTCTTGCTGTTACTTTCTAAAAGCTATCAATTCTTCTGACACTTAATAATGTCATGATGGTATGACATCCAAGGTCAAGTTCATCAATATCCTAAAATATGCCACCAGGGGGTCATTAATAATAATGAAAATAATAATAGAAAAGTACTGAAATATTCACTTATCTTTAGTCTGGTTTCTTTTAGACTCATCCAATATCTTTCATAATTTAAGATCCATTAGTTTATGTTAATCCCAACATAAATTGGAAGCCACACTTTTTATATTCACAGGAGACTTAGACGTGAAGTCCAAGGGTTGGATTCTAATCACAGCGTGACCTTAGATAGATCCATTCACTATCAAATACCCTGTTTTTTTCACCAATATAAGGGGACCTATAAATTTTCATACCCACTGCATAAGATATTGAAGATAAAAGTTCTTTGACAGGTATAAAAACCACATATAAGTGCATTGGATTATTGCTATCCTTTCTTATCCTGAGAAAAACATTTTTAATCTAAAAAAATTCACTCCAATATTAAATACAGGCCAAGTTGGGTTCTCAGGGTAATGGGGGAAGCACACTGCAAATGTGCATTTAGAGTTGGCTCTCTGCATTTCAAGCCTGGAAGGGAGAGGAATGTGTGTGGGATGGGCCTCTGCTCATAGCTAGTGATGGACAGGAAAGCAAGCACAGAGGCACTTTAACTCCCATCTAACTTTCTATTGCTCTTCTTTTGTATTTTGTATTTAATACATTTAAGCAATCATTATGCCAACATATTTGGTTAAAGCATTTTGAGAAGTCATCAATTTGAAGAAGGCATTCAAGCTAAGTTTTATTACCATTATCCTCATGCTTGTTATTTTGGCTGGGTTCAGTGAGTGGGGAAGAGCAATAAGTCTTCGGGATTGCATATCCGACTGTGTTAGTCATTATTTTGTTTCTGTGATCAAAATAACCACATAAACAACTTAGAGGAGGAAGGATTTATTTTGGCTCATATTTTCAGAGGTCTCAGTCCATGGTCAGCTGATTCCATGACTCTGGGTCTGCAGTGGGGCAGAACATCATGGTGGAAGGGCACAGTGGAGGAAAGCTGCTCAGTTCATGACAGCCAGGGATCACAGAGAGAGGGGGCGGGGAGTGGGGGGAGGGAAAGAGAGGAAGCAGGGGAGGCTGGAGAGAAGATAAGATCCTTTTAGGACATGACCCCAGTGACTCACCTCCTCCAATATGTCCCACTTCCCAGAAGTTCATTCAGCTATCAAGTGATCAATCCACCAAATGGACTGATAATGGATTAATCCATTTGATGCATTAATCCACTGATGAAATCAGAGACCTCATGATCTTGTAACTGACTAAAAGCCTCACCTGTACACATGAGACTTTGGGGGACATTTCAAAATCATAATACTGATCACTGAAATCACATGCCGACTGCATTATTCAAGGCCAACATCTGCATGATATTCTGTTGGTACTTGGGGTAGTCTGTAGAGTTTTTGTAAGTGTCAGATTCAAAACCAAAGAGATTTTTCAAATGCCTGTATTGTCCCAGGAATTTTATTTGTTTCCTAGCTAGAATTAAGATAGAACTTATTGTTTGGTATAACAAATCTATGTCGACCTCATTTTCCAATAGACAATTTTATCATTCTTTAAAGAAAAGCCAATGAATTGACATTCACTTTCTGGCAAATGTAAAGGTAACAACTTTAAAAATTATTAAAATCTTTTAATTTATGAATGAAATTTGAAGTTAAGTTGCTTTAACATTATGCAAATTAAGGTAAAAGGGGAAGGAACTGAATATTATGTAGATATTGTCTATTAATAATGATAAGTAATTACAGTGATCTGTAACATTTATCTCCTAGAGGATTCTCAAGAGAATTGCTTGGGTTTTTTTTTTTTTCTCCTCGATTTTCACTATGAACAGAGCTAGATTATCAAAACTACACCTTATGTTAATTTCCAGGTTCCATAGGATACATTTCGGTCACTCTCATTCCATTCTTATGTGTAATGTGAATAAAATGTATGCAAAATATAAAGATTTATCAACATAACAAGTGAGCCATTATTTATTTATTTCTCACAACCGAAGTCTGTAATCCCAGGGGCAAAGGTGGATGAGGCAGTAGGATTTTGAGTTCAAAGTCAATCTCAGCAAAAGTGAAGCACTAAGCAACTCAGTGAACCTTGTCTCTAAATAAAATACAAAATAGGCCCTGGGATGTGGCTCAGTGTTGGACTGTCCCTGAGTTCAATTTCTGGTACCAAAAAAAAAAAAAAAAAAAAAAAGCCAACTTGAAATCTCAGGCAGAAGGAGCAAAAGGGTGACACTAGGAGCAATCTTTCCTATCAATGGAGTGCATGCCTGCAGCCCAGGCCTCTGCCTTGACATGAATACTCAGAGCATCTCTGAAAAGTGAATCTTATTCCACCTTCTGCCTCATTTTAAAGATGGAGAACTGAGGCTAGAGAGAATCTAAAGTCACTATCTCAACAGCCAATGAGAATTTAATTGAGTTTTGAATCCAAACCTTTGTTTCTCAGGGGATCCTGAAAATACTGATTTCCTTAACTCTTTCCTAAGGTAGGGTATAGCTGCAGGGCTGGATGTTTTGTGTGATAAATATCACAAGCGAGTATTACTTTAGGAAAAGACACCTGTTTTTGGAAGAAAGAAATGAGATCCAAGGATAATGTGGTCCGATCTATCTATCCTCTCAATTGAATAACTATACCACGGTATTCTAACTGTTGAAGAGTCTCACTGTGGAATTCTGGGGCTTACGAAAAAGTTAAGTTGCTTCAACATTATACTCTCAATTTCTCTTCAAATTTTGTAATATAGTGTTATAATATATAGTATATATAATATATAATAATGTTATAACAAGGACAACACCAGTGGAAAAATACATTCTGTGGATTTTATCTTGTGATTGCATCAGCTCATTGAATTCTTCATTGAATCTTCATACATGCACACAGAACCAAAGAACTTGTGGAGACCAGCTGTAGCACTTCTTTGTTCCCGGGGTGCAGAGTTTCAGTGACTTGCTTCATGTTGTAGTTTAGATCTGCATTGCCAGTCAGAGGCTCATGTGTTAAAGGCTTGGCCCTCAGCTTGATGATATTGGAAGATGGTGGAAACCTGTAAGAAGTGGTACCTAGTGAGAGGGTTTAGGCCATTTGGGATGTGCCCTTAAAAGGGGTTGTGGTATGCTGGAATTTTCTCTTTTAATTCCTAACCATGAGATAGACAGGCTTTGCCACCATATGATCCTGCCATCATGTACCACCACAGACTCAGAGCAATGAGTCCAATTGGTCATGGACTAAAAACTCCAAAGTTAACCCTTCCTCTTTATAAACTGATTATATTGGGTATTTGTTATAGTAACAGAAAACTGACTAGCAAATTCCATGTCCTGTAAACAGTTAGTATTGGAGGCAGATGGTCCATATGTTCCTTGGGAAGAAAGATCCAGTGATTTCCTGGGGCTGCCCTGTGCTCCCCAGACCAACTAGATACTTGGGCCTATGGCATTAGAGGATTTTTCAAAGCTGCCAGGAAAAGAGTTTGCTCTTGCACCATTGTTTCTTGTGAAGGAGGCACAGTGTTGATCAAAAGAAGGAAAATAGGCTTCCCCAGAATTGAAATTTTGCTGTATTTAACATAGAACATTTGGAGTTGGTAACTAAGTGAAATAGGGTAATGGTGTTAAGTATCCTGTCCTTATTGAAATTATAGAAAATGTGATCTGTTCAGAACAAATCTTGGCGTAATTACTCTTTCAAAATCATCTTTAAAATTCTTCTAATTTCCACCTCTCTTCTCTTGGCTTGTTTCTGCCACATTAAGTTGGCTCTGGGGGAACATCAAACATTTTACATTGATTACAAAAGGATGTATGTCTTTGGAGATTTCTCAATTCGAGTTCCCAGTACTGTAGTAGATAGTCAATCTCTGCACTTATTTTTTCTAAAACATTTGCTTTGAGTCTCTCAAAAGCTCATTAGCCAGTTCTTGTACATTTTCCAAGTAATGCCACCTAGAAATTCTTCACTGAACTACTCAGTCTTGTGATTTATTTCCCATTAAACATTTTACAAAGTAAAACTACCTCAGGTAGCAGATGGCATACTTTTGGGGACTCTAATATTTAGTCTGGTTTCAACTACATAAAGGACATTGTTAAAGAGGTACAGTATTTCTCAATTCTACAAACTGAGAAATTTTTTTTGATCAAAGTTTTTTCCTGGTTTCTGATTATGGTTTTCATTTGGAAACACCATATGTACTATCTAGCAATCAAACTTTATACAACATAATTTGTGCTATTTTAATTCAAGTTTTGTATACTATGGTTGTTCTGAAAACCTCTGACATAAAATCTCCTCATATAGAATGTTCCTCTGTTTATTTTCTTCCTGTAGCTTAAACATATGGAAATATGGCTCAAATAAATAACATTTTATTTTCTGGTTCTTAGGGATTTAAAAAAATTTTTTATTGGTGCATTATAATTATATATAATGGTGGGAATTGTTATTACACATTCATACATGTACCCTATAATTTGGCCAATTATCATTTCCCAGTATTTCCCTTTTCCTTTCTCTTGAATTACATTTCTCCTGAAGCAAGCAATCAATGGGGTCATCCATCCATAGGCCTTTGTGGAAATTTCTGCTTCTTTACCCATTCTTCAACATCTCTCATGGCCAAACTCTTATCTTAGGCCTCGTCATCTCTTGCCTGCGCTATTTATATCAGCTACTCCTCTCGACTTCATGTCTCCATATTTTCTTGTTGCAAATCTTCCATGACACCACATCAGATTGTGAATCCTGGACATAAAACAATCATTTGATTATCAAAGTAAACACCTTCACATTTGGTAACTTTCTGAATCAAAATTATCCTTATGTATGTGGAAACCAATTCAAAATCTTGAACTTAGTACACAAGACCTTCTGTATTTAGACTTTAACTTCCTTCCTCATATTTTATTGCCCACTCCCTCCATGTCCTCTGGGCTCCAACCACATTAATTTCTTTCCTAAATGCATGCACGCTCTTGAATGGCAGTATTTATCCTACCACCTTTGCAAGTTCTGCCACGTGCTGCCACTGGAAACCATGGTGTTTCAAATGAGTGACTGACACTACAGTCCTGAGCCATAAAAAGACAATACTATGATGGACTGCATAGATGATAGTGGTTCCATGAGATTGTATTGAAGCTGAAAAATTCCTATCACCTAGTGACATCATCACCATCAAAATGTCACAGCACAATACCTTACATGCTTGTGGTGCTGCTACCCATTGTATACAATATAGCACATACATTACATAGTATTTTTATAATAAACTATGTTGCTGATTTTATGTGCTTACTATATTATGCTTTTGTTGTTATTTTGTAAAGTACTCCTTATACTTACAGAAAGAAGTTTATTGTAAAAAAGAATGTACATTGCACTGTCTGCTGCCTCACACATCTTGTGCTTACCACATGTCTTGATTGCTTCCAGGCCATGTATGGGTTTGTGTAAGTCCACTCCATGATCTCCCTATAGTGATGAAATGGCCTAAGGATGCATCTTTTAGAAGCATCTCCACTGTTAAGCAGCACATGACAGCATTGTGGTATTGAGGAAAAGTCAGTACGTATACCATGCACACTAACCACATTTCCAAACAGGATGAATGCCTAAACACCCTGCAGTAGGAAATAAAATAAAAGCCAGTGGACAGAATGAGGCAGGGCTGAGATGTACAATGCTAGGAATGAGAGAGGAAGAGACAGTGTGGAAAAGCCACAAGATGGTGGAACTCTGGATCTAGTTGTGCATTACCACTTCTGCCTTCCCAGGGATAAAGCCCCGTTATGGGAGAAATTACATAGTATTCACCAAAACCCATTTCTTTTTCCTTAAAAGTGCACAGAGCTAGACTCTTTAGTAGTTAAGGGTAGGCTGTGAGAGTTTGCACCCCAAATGACTGAAACACAATAGAACCTCTTTCCAGACCCAGTCCATAAGCACATCCCATGAGGGCTCTTTCATTTCCTTTCTCTATCCATTGGCTAGGAAGCTGGATCTTGCAGCCATCTGACCAGGAATGCCATCATCAAACAGCGGCATTATTTCGTTAAGATTCTGAGATTTGGAGGTGTAACTATTTAAACAATTGATGATTAAGTACCTTCATTAATCAATCTAAAAATTAACCTATTATTGCTAAAGGCAATTTAGATTGTGTTTCTGTCCCTTGCAACCAGAAAAGTTTTGCTTATAACCTTTGGCCACTTGAATGTAACTCAAGTAAGGGAGTGAATGGCAATGTTACAGTGGAAAAACACAGGACTTAATATCAGAAAGTCCAAGTTCTCTGTCCCTCCCCTACTAATTTTGTCTTTTGCGGATTTTGGCATCACATTTGTAAGCTAATAATTCGTTGTGGGTTTGACTTCTACCATGGCTTTTAGCTGAGCTAATCTCTATTTCCACTAGTTGATTCCCCTTGCCTCCATAGTAGCACTATGTAATTTATTGGTTATTTAAGTGAACATTCAAGCCAGTGATTACACTAGAGGGCCTTTCTATTTAGTGATTGTATCTTTTCCATATTCCTGGAAAAGTCCCAGAAGTAATCTCAAGAACCTCTTTTCCAGAGGAAAAAAAAAATTCCAATTATTTTAGAAATTTTCAAACATCTACAAAACTAGAGAGAGAAGCCTGAGAAACTTCTTTGTAGCCATTACCAATCTTTAATTATCACTATAACATTTTGCCTCTGTTATGTCTTCTAATCCTCATCTCCCCTCCACTTTAAATTTCACTGCTGGAATACTTTAAATCAAATTCCAAGTATTTCACCTTTAAATATTTCAGAGTATATGTTATGTATGATGTATTTCTTACATACATATATGGATACATAATTTTTATGCTCCTAAGAGATAAAAACTTAAAAAACCCCACAAATTTGGTGCCATTATCACATCTCACAAAATTGGCAATAATTCCTCAATAATATCTAGTACTCATTCAATTTTAAATTTCCCTAATTATCTTAAAACTGTCCTTTTATAGTTGGTTTGGTTTCAATCAACATCCACAAAAGATCCAAACTGCATTTGATTGATGAGTCTTTTCAGTTTAATGAGTGACTGCATCAGTTAACTTTAGCTGTTGATACATGCCACTGCACAGCTTAGGGTTCACTTCAAATGGATTGGTTCACTTTAAATGGATCATATTTACTACAGATGGTCTCTGATTCCCCAGGAGGCTACCTGGGTTAGTTCATGTGGTTCCAGAGTTTCTTAAGCAGGAAATGGGAATTCTGACATATCTCTTGAAGCCCAGATTTGTCCTGCACATACTACTTTGCCACATTTAATTGGCCAAAGATGTCATAGGTCATTTAATGTTCAAGAGGGAGGAAGTGAACCCTGCCTTTAAAAAAAAATTTTTTTTTTTTTTAGTTGTTGATAGACCTTTACTTTTTATAACTGGTGCTGAGAATCAAACCCAGTGCCTCACACATGCCAGGCAAGTGTGCTACTGCTGAGCCACAATCCCAGGCCCGAACCCTGCCTTTTGATGAGAGAAGTTGCAAAACCATATTGCAAAAGGACAAAGCTATGCAAGAAGAGGAATAATTTGGATCATTTCTGCTGTCTAGTGGTCACCTTCCCAATATGTTTGAATTTCTATAGCACAATTTATCAAAGAATATATATGTCCTAAAATTTATGTTTGAAATTCAAACTATTCCTAAACAAGTACAATTTGATCACTTTATAAACTTTTAAGAAACATTGGCTCAGTAGGCATAAAATCATTTTGTTCTTGCATGAAAAATTTATCCCAATTTTTCTTGAAATAACAAGTTTAACTAGGGAAAGCATTTATTTCTAGCACACCTTTACAATGTCTGAAAAATCCATAAAATATATAACTAGAGCATAATAAAAAGTTTGGAGTCATTTTAATTTTAGCTGGTTTTTTTCCCCTCTTTCCAGAGGGTTGCCAACTGCATAGAAACTGTTTGGAAGGGCATTTTTTGTGTGTCTCTGGCCCAGATTAATAATTCATAGAAGACAAAGAAAGCTAATAATAGAAGCTATTTACCAAGGGCTTAAATTATGTGGGGGTTACATTCCTGCCAAATCTTTTCAATAAAGAAAAACTAAAAATTGTTAAAGGTTAACTTTCCTTGATAGTAAAGAAGACTAATGGGAAGGATGTTTTAAATCTGTGAATCTTTTTTTGTATGTACAGTTTTAATCACCTGGCATTGAACTTACAGGCTTTACCTGTGATGTGTTGGAGCCACATTGTTTCACCTTAGGAGAGCCAAGGCTTATTAGAACCTTTTAATTCCACTTTCAGTACAGTCACACTGGTAGTTTGATGTTGGCCGGAGTGGGAGTTTTTACACCATGAGAATTGGCAAGTGCTAGAAATCAGTCAATTGTTAAACATTTACAGCATAGCATCTGGGAGCTTGTTAGAAATGCAAAATCTCAAGCCCTATCCAGATATATTGCATTAGGATTTTTACCCACATTAAAAAAAAATGATAGATGTCACCTCCTAAAAATATTTGAAGATTTCTTCTGCGATGATGTAGAACCATAGTAGAGAAGAGGAGGGCTTCCTTTGGCATCTTTTCCATCATTCTGTGTCTCCAGATTGCTGGTAGCTGAGTTGGACAGGAGCAAAGGAAGAGTGCCAGGAAACAGGGAGAGACCTGGCAGAGAAGAGGTGAGCCTTGTCCTCCACTTACCCCGTTGACTTGGACTTTCATCAGGCTCAGGCCAGACATGCTCAAAAACTGGTTTCTTAGTGCTTCTACATTCTTTGAGTCTGCTACCCAGAGGGCAGAAATGGGAGCAACTCTCTCTATTAGGGAATTATGCCATTTTTTGTTCCACACTGAGTTCCCTACCTCCCATAGTGTTTCCCATCTGCAAAACAGATACAGGACACCTGCTCCTTCCCACTGTGCAAGTAGTTTTGGTTAATGCCAAGTTGCTTCTCACTGTAGAGAAATAAATGGATTAGAATGAGATTATTCAGAAGAGGTTCTCCGAAGAGGGCTGTCTTTGGAGAAGAAAAAGAAAAAAAAAAAAAAAAAGAGAGAAGATTTAGAAGCCACTAGATAAGACCCTGCTATGGGAGATGTGGTTCACAGAACGATGATGTTCAAGTCACCTGGGAGCTTATTGGAAATGCAAACTCTCAGGCCCTACCGAGATATATTGCATTAGGATCTGCATTTTAATGAGATGCAAGGTGACTTTTATGCATATCAATTTGAAAGTGGACTCAGTAGTGGTTTATTGATGGGACCAGAGAGATACTCGTATTTTTAATTTTTTTAATAGAGTGCACATCTTATTTATAGCTTCATTTTAGTTTCTAGCCTTTGCTTTTCCACTTTTAGTTTCCTATTTAAGCTTCATGTTTAGCAAACAGTTTGGCCTCTCCAGGAACAACATTTACATAATCATTCTATTAGAAAAATGCATATAGTGACTTATGTACATTGGGAGCTGGAGGAAGATGAGAACTAACTGCTCATCCATAATGGCAGAAATCAAAAGATATAAAATGTAAAAATCAAGAATTAATAATGACAGAATATTATTTGGGAGTATGGAGGCAATTATCAGGATTTAAATAAAAAAGCTAAGTGATTTGAAGTACTCGCCTCTGGCTAGTAGGTCTATTTTTCTTTCTGTTGTGTCTGTTTGGGCCATTTATGTTTTAAAATGTAAACATGTATTTTATATTTATTTATTTATTTATTTTTGAGAGAGAGAGAGAGAGAGAGAGAGAGAGAGAGAGAGAGAGAGAGAGAGATTTTTTTTATATTTATTTTTTAGTTTTCGGCGGACACAATATCTTTGTTTGTATGTGATGCTGAGGAACGAACCCGGGCCGCACACATACCAGGCGAGTGTGCTACCATTTGAGCCACATCCCCAGCCCAATTTTGATGTCTTTTAAAGAGATGTGGTTTTTTATCTTATGCATTCCTATGCCATCGTCTTAAATTCTTTCTGAGAACAATGTGGAATATGAGCATGCAAACAAATGAAACCAGGAATCTTCCCTGGAGAGAACAATCAGCCATAGGATTGCTAAACTAGGAACACACAGTGGTTTATGTCACTTCAAATATGCAAGCATGCTGGCTGAGAGAGGAAATAAGCTGTTCATACCAGCCATGACCTTTTATTGGTGGCTTTATGTTTGAAGGATGAGAAGAAGAAAAAGTACAGAACACTTCTGGGCATGAGAGCAGAGCCAGATAAGACATATGAGTCTGCAGTGCCAGATAATATTTGTGAAATAAGTACCTGTTATCAGGAAAGGAGCTTTTCTTAGAGAGATTTGCCCTAGTAATTCATCTGCCAGAGATGTAAGACCTGTGTAAACTCTAAGAAGCAGAAACTATGAGAAGTGGTGAGAGATGATGGAGACTGGTCCCACCAACCTCCATCTTGCTTTTGAGATGCTCTGAGTTCTGAGTTCCAAGGAGCAAGAGGCAGAAAGTAGCTTAAGTCGCAGCTCACAAACCTACTTCATTTTACTAAGGCTGGGGGACATCCATGTGATTTGCTAATGGCCATTTATATGGTCAATGGCAAAGCCTTGACCCCAAGTCTTGATGGTGAGCCTAGTGTTCTTTTCAATTTATTCTCTGGTATGTGACATAGTTGGAGGAGCAGTTGACCCCAGAGGACTGTGAAGACAGAGACCGGGCTAGGTTTTTCATTGCTGTAGTTGCTTGACATGCAGTGGGTCCTCAATAAAAATCTGGTGATGAAATATGTCGAGGGGAAGTTGATGAGCTTCTTGATGCTTTCATGTGGTGAAATGGAGTTAATAGATAGGAGGAGTAAAATTGATTTGTCTCCTAAGATTCTCTTCTCCAGGAAGAGAAGTGAGTTCCTTGAAAATAAATGATTGACTATCTCCTTATGAAGCCTTCCATGATCTCCCTCTCAAGCTTACTGCTCCTCAGCCAGACAGTTTTCCCTTATCTGGGATTAAGATCTTCTAGTCTTTCTGTCTTTGAATAGCTCAAATGCAGGCCATTTTTTTAAAACCACGTTTATTTTAAGTTATTTTTTTTCTATCTACTAAGATTAGCTTTGGTTGTGTAAATATACAAACTGGATCTGATTCCCACAAGTTGAGTTGATGGTATCCCACCAGAGGTATTTTTTGGAAAAAAATCTTTATTTGGTTTAAACCAAGCCCTCTTCAGCTCTCTCTTTGCTATGGACAGTTGAAGCTGAGTCTGACCATGATTGCTCAGCTGTGATCATTCACTACAATCATCTGTTGTGGCTTGTCTGTAGAAGGGGCATGAGAGCTGTACGTGAGTCAGGCAAAGGCACAACTAAATGCAATCTTTTTGATGACTTCCACCTATGTCTTAATTGTTATTGCTCCCTCTCAGGTATCCTGGGCAATTGGCAATGAGAATGAACATCAGGAGAGGGACAGGGAGGAGAGACAAGCAATTGGCTCCTTTTATAAATTATAATTATCAACATATTAATTGTATAAATAAACAACTTTCCCTGAATTTGCATACAGGCATATATGGTGCCCTACAGCTATCAGATATCAAGAGTTAAAAGGTTTTTGCTCAGTCTGGCCTCCAACAATCACTTAGGTTCTGAGGGATCCACATGCATGTTTTTTTGGGGGGGAAGAATTAGAAAAAGTTGTTGGTTGGCTAAACTAGTAGTTATGGTTTAGATGTGATGTTCCCCCAAAACTCATGTGTGAGACAATGTAAGAAGGTTTGGAGAAGTGATTGGGTTATAGATTTAACCTAATTAGTGAATTAATCCCTGTGGAATTAACTGAGTGTTAACTGGAGGCAGGTGGAGTGTGGCTGGAGGAAGTGGTTCATTGGGGGCGTGGCTTTGGGGTATATTTTGTATCTGGAGAGTGGAGTCTCTCTGCTCTCTGATCATCATGTGAGCTGCTTCCCTCTGCCATACTCTCCCGCCATGATGTTCTGCTTCACCTCAAGCTCTGAGAAATGGAGCTGGCCTTCTATGGACTAAGACCTCTGAAACCATGAGCCCTCAAATATAACTTTTCCTCTTCTACAATTGTTCTGGTGAGTTCTGTTTAGTCACAGCAGCTAAAAAGCTGACTAAAATAGTAGCTGTACCCTATCACTGAAAGAGCTTGGAAAAGCTAGAAAGAAATGGTTGGTTATTCTTCTGTCCTTATTAATTATTCCACTGCCCTGAAGTGACCTTTCCAAGGAGCAGCTATAAAGATGGTTTTATCTTCAGTGCCAAAGGGTGGACCAGAGAAGATACTGCCAAGATGTAGAATGGCTGTTGATGCCGGGCTAGTTTTTATGCAGGCAAATTGGCCAGAGGGACTTTTAAAAATTGGCATCAGGTCTTTTTCTTCTTCTTTTTTTTTTTAATTTTTTTTTCCTGACAATAATGAATGAAGCATGTTAAGCTTGTTTTCAATTATACAGCAAGTCCCCGTTCATTAGAAACCAAGGCAGCGGTCCCAGCTGTATTTCAATGACTTTGAAAGTGCAGCTCCCTACTTGGTTCAAGGTTGAGCAATTTTAGCATTTGGTGTCAGCGCTGCCAGCTCAGGTATCCTGGGAGTGATTCCATGTTTGCATATTCAGGAAAGAGAGCCAGATCTTTCTCACTTGAGCTGAGAGGGCTCAGGGCTTGTCATCTGTTCCTGGGATATGGAGTAATTAAAAATACAGGAGTTCCAATTTTCATCCTGTGTTGTAAGGCTGTTGAAGGGAGCTCTATAGAACAGGCCAGGTTGGAGCCTTGGATGGCCAATGGTGACAGTGATTGCTCCCCAGGAGCACACGTTTCTTAGAAAACAAATGGGAGTCCATCTTTCTCGTGCCTCTGCTCAGATGCTCCTCCTCTGAAAAGAAAGTATGGGAATTCTGATTTGAAAAAGAAAATAATTTCAGAAAGAAAACAGATCCTTGATTTAGAAGTAGATATGAATGTGTGTGTGTGTGTGTGTGTGTGTGTGTGTGTGGTGATGGTGTGGTGGATGTGAGAATATTGCCTCATAGAAGCAGTCATTTGTAGCCGTCAGACAAAAGCTGTTTATATTCATGGTGTTCCTTTGTTCTCCAGTTTGGCCCAGATAATAGGGACAATAGAAGAGCTTTGTTCATAGGATGTGGGACTGAGGTGCCTGGGTTCAAATCCAGCCTTGCTCTACACTGGCTGGGTGACTTTTTTTGGATGGGGATGGGGTACCAAAGATGGAACCCAGGGGTGCTTAACCACTGAGTCACATCCCCAGCCCTTTTTATTTCGAATTAGGTTCTCTTAAATTGCGGAATCTGGCCTTGAACTTGGGATTCTCCTGCCTCAGCCTCCAAGTCACTGGGAAGGTAGGTGGGCTCTATGGTGCCTGGCTGGCTGGGTGACCTTTGACAACATATTTTACACTTTGAATCTGAGTTTCCTCACTTGTAAAATGAAATGTAACAGTATTACCGCAGAGGTATGTTGTCATGGGTAAACAGTGTTTACAGTAACTATTCACATTGCAAAAGTGTAAACATCACATAAACACATTTATACATTTTATGTTATATATTATACAGTTTTATTATATTTAATGTAGTTAGTGGAAATTTATATTCCAAAATATAATATAAAACTGGTTTTGTGTATGTATATACACATATACAATATAGTTGAAATGAATGTAGGTTTTTATTAAGTGACATTTTGCAAGCTCTGGAAAAATCTCTCATTTAAAGGAAATTTATGAAGTAACATTTTGGAAAAAAGGAATGATTTTTTTCTCTTTATTACACTTTTAGAAAAATCATAGTTTATATTAGCTGAATTCAACCTGGGAACCTGATGCTTTGAGGAACTATAAAATGGACTAGTTCTCTCAGCACCAAATGCTCTTGGGGGATCTTTACTTTTAATGTTTTAGTGGAGGGAGTAGAGAGGAAAGTTACTGAGTGATCAGATACCTGAGGAGAGATGGGGAGAAAAGGAAGGTATGAGAATGGTGGGGTAAGGGGGCTGGTCATGGACTGATGATAGAAGTGTAGAGAGGCCAAGGAAGGTAGCTGTGAGAGACTGTGCCTGAGGGACCAGGGGGGAGTTCACGGCCAGAAAAATGGGGCATGTGTGAGACACTCAGGGGACCCCAAAAATAACTGGAGGGAATTTTAAAGAACAGGTTTTTTAACAATAACTCTGGGAGCTAAGAGCATCATGATTTTAAGAATTCATATTATTATGGCTGGAACATTCACGAGGTTACCATAAATCTAGACTCTTAGATTTTGGTGTGGATGAAAGGAGATTGTACTTATCTTCATTAATTTTAGATTGTCATCAGTTGAAAGATTTACCTTGTAAGAGTATCTTTTTTTTTTTTTTTTTTTTGGAAGAAGTGAAAAGAAATCAAAACATCGATTGAGAAATATTCTTCAATAGAAGAAACATCAAGATATGAAAAAGTGGCATTTTAGCCCTGAGAAAATAAATATATTATGAGATCATGGGAAAATAATGCTTTGTTGGAGTTGTAAATTATTAGACACCACAAGGTCTGTTTTTCTCCTTTCCAATTACCTGAAGGATCTTTGATGGCTAAGGTGAACTTAAAGTTTTTGTTGCTTATTGAAGGACAAAGGTTAAGATTTTAAATTGGAACAAACCAGTATGGTAATGACAATGATAATTGCCATCTAGAGTGATTTAAAATTTTTTTTTTTGTAGTTGTAGATAGACTGAATGCCTTCATTTTATTTGTTGATTTTTATGTGGTGCTGAGGATAGAACCTAGTGCCCCATGCAGGCTAGGCAAGCGCTCTGCCATTGAGCTACAGCCCTAGCCCTGGAGTGATTATTACGTGTGAGACCCTGTGACCAAAGCTAAGCATATGGTCTTTATTTCTTTTCTTTTTTTTGTATTTGGGAGACATGGGTATCAGGAACTCCACTTTACAGATGAAGGAACTAAGTCTCAGGAAGTTTCAATGATTTGGCAAAAAGTTATAAACTACCAAAAGATGAAGATGAGATTTGAATGTGCTCTCTTTGTCTCCCAAAGTCAAAGGGAGGGAATGATGGAATGGTCGAACCTCAAACCAGAGAAGTAGATGAAACGGGAAAGTCCTAGGAAGGGACAGGGCAGGTTGAACCTGGGATTTTGGAGAGTACACTTCTTGTCCCAGTTACGTAATGGCAGCAAAAACATATTGGATGGTCGCTTAAGGCCAAGAAGCTTCATGCATTCTCTCATTTAATTCCTAACATCAGGGCTGGGGGTGCAGCTCAGTGGGAGGGTGCTTGCTTTGCATGTTCAAAACCCTGGCTTCAATCCCATGCATACTCCCTCCTTCCCAAAAGCCAATTCTTACAACAGTCCTGAGAACTTACTACTATTCCCATTATACAGTGAGGGAAACAGAGGCCCCAGAAAGAATTATTCCAAGTGAATTATTCCAAGTAAAGTTAAGACTCAGATGTGCCTGACTCCAAGTCCTGTGCTCATAATTGGTAAATTATTTTGTTGCAAACATGATCTGTGGTTTCCTGAAGAGTTAAGACACCTTTCTATATCCTTTCTCAAACTTGCATTTCTCCCTTAGCCCTTGCTCCCAGTCCCCTTGGTTTACGTGGTTGATTTTGTCAAGCTACAACTTCGTTTCCGAGCTCTTGATGAAAGAACCACAGGGTGGCAGTATGACCTTGCGCAGTTCAAACACAGGGAAAAAGAAGGCATTAACCAGGCCAGACTGAGATCTGACTGCAAGGGTGGCAGCCAGCGGGCCTTAGCAGCTCAACCTTCCCAGATGTAACTGCACAGAATTCATCCCCCACAACTAACCTGAGGGCAAAGGACCCCAGAGACCTCAGTTGAATGACTGTGATGCTCCTATACAGCAGGAGGGCTCTCCTCCAAGATCCCAGATAAACCAGGAGGCGTGAGGCTACATATGTGAAAATATTTTGTACCCTGACTCCTTCCTCCCTATTTATGTTTTAGGCTTTATGGAATCTGTGGGCGAAGAACAAGTAGAGAAAGGGGAAAGGAAGTAAGTGGAACTTTGGTGGCTATGGCTCAGTGGTAGAGCCCTCGCCTAGCATGTGTGAGGCCCTGGGTTCAATTCCAAGCACTGCTTCAGATCAATAAATAGAATTTAAAATGAGAGAGAGAGAGAGAGAGAGAGAGAGAGGTGCTTTCGAGTCACACAGCATGAGCTCAGCTAGCTACTTGTGACATTAGTTGCCATACCAATGTCCCTGGATTATTTCCTTAGGTGTGAAATGGGTAAGACAGGGTCTGCCTTGCTGGTGGTTGGGAATATCAAATAAGGCAAAGACATGATGTGTCTTTAGACCCTTCATCATGGAAATGATCTGTTTCTCAGATGTTTGCTTCCTTTGCCTGGAGAGGTGTGGCGATGGTGAGAAATGTTTGACCGAGGTTCAAGAGGGAGCAGGACGGCACACACTGGGGAAGAGATCAAGATGTATGGACCAGGAGAATTCTTGTTGATTTAATAACATCAAAATGTCTATGGGGCCGACAGAACAAAGGGAGTTTTGTCTGTAGCTCTCTGCGTCATTTTGTAGTTTGTTATGCTATGATGGTGACAAGATAATCGTGTTTTCCCAGAGGAGCGGCAAGAAGTACACAAATAGGCTTGATTTTTTAAAAGTTCTTAAAGACCAGTGAGGTTTTACTGATGGATGGGTCTCTCCCAGGTCATGTCGTACTTGCTCTTGTGTTGTCTGAACATGACCAGGATAAGAAGTCTATGTCTTCTTTTGGAAACCTCACTCTAATTAATTATCGGCTTTATGATTTAGGCTGCTGATCCTTAACCCGAAGTTTAAAAAGTGGGGAAAATTGTAGTAGCTCCTATTTCACAGGCAGATAAAAGGTCACACAGAATAATGTATTTAAAATACTCAGCTTACATCCTGCCCTTAGGAAATGTGGGTCAGGCTGGGTGAGTTGGCGCAGGCCTGTAATCCCAGTGGCTCAGGAGGCTGAGGCAGGAGGATTGCGAGTTCAAAGCCAGCCTCAGCAGATTAGTGAGGCACTTAGCAACTCAGCAAAACTGTGTTTCTGAATAAAACATAACAAAGGGCTGGGGATGTGGCTCAGTGGTTAAACACCCCTGGGTTCAATCTTTGGTGCCAAAAAAAAAAAAAAAAATCAGGTCAATGTTAAAAACTTTGCTCAGTTGCAATAACAATGCTGCTTTTCATGGGCTGGGGATTCAGTTGCAGCTGGGAATCAGGTAGCATCTGGAATGCTCCAGGAACAGTGAAGAGATGGGACAAAAAGCCAGCCTCTGCCTGCAGCTCTCCTCTCTGAATCAAGGTGTCTACAGCAGCCACCTTGACTTCCTTTGCCCTTACTTGGCATTCCTGGGGACCAGCTGGGCACTCCCAGATGCTTTGAATTAGAGGCTTCATCAGGGCACTGGGGTCAGAGGCATCTGGTTTGCAGAACAGATGCCTCCACCAGTCATGGCACTTCTTGACCATCATGTCAACCCTCTTACTTCCAATTTCTCCCCTTTAATAGTGAACTACTTTTTAAGAGTAATACCATTGAGCTCTCCTCCAACATCCTTGTGGAGTGGAGAATTACTACAGAAATGCCTTTAGATCCTCTAAAGATCAGTGGTTTACAAACTGGGCCTCACTCCCAGTGTTCCCATAAGCATCCCCTGGGAGCCTGTGAGAAATGCAAATCTCAGCCTCCCCCCCCCCCCATAATTTCTGAGCCTGAGACTCTGAGGTGGTCATGCCTGGCAATCTGTGTTAGAACAAACTTGCTCAAACTGGAAAATTCCTTCTTCTGACCTCAAAAGCAGGCCACGTCTGTACCATGGGGATGCTTTGGCACTTGTTCCCAAGAACAAATCCACTGAGATCAGATTCAGGATGTTATTCTGATGGCCTTATCTATATTTTGTTATATTATCTCTGCATTTTGCCAGAAGAGAAACCAACAGGATTGAGAATGCTTTTTAAAGCCAAATCCAGCTCTTACTCTGCCTGCATAAATGTTTAACTGTTTCCCTCTATTACTCATTATTGCAAACCATGAGGCACAAATGTTTACTCTCTTAAAATCTGAACACATGCCACTTAACCCCCCTAATGATTCTTTTCTTGTGTGTGTTTGTACTTTTTCATCAAGAAAAAAGCAGTTTATCTTCATCATCTTTAATCCTGAGTTTGGAAATTTTGCATGAGTCTTTGAACACATGACAGTAGTTATGGCTTCTTGGAAGAGCACTAACGGACAAAACTAGTATATTAAATTTACAAATTACTGTCAAATGTGTTTTCTTACTTAATTCTTACCGTTGCTGTGAGTATTACCCCCTTTTTTTTTTCTTTAAATGGGAAAACTGAGGACAGAAGTTTACATCTTTATCTTTGGGCACCAAAGTTTTTTTTTTGTTTTTTTTTTTTTGCGGGGGATAGTCTTTTCAGATTTTCAAACAGGACTATAGGAATAACAAGAGCAACGAGTGTGTAGTAGGTGTTTTTTATATGCCAGACACTGTAATAGGTGCATTCTGTGTCCTCTTTGATCCACAAAACAAGTGAGGTAGTAAATATTGCTATTCCCATTGTATAAAAGGGAAGATAATCTACAGAGAATAAACCACTTACCTGTGTCATACACAACATAGAGGGTGATGAGCTGGGGTTCAGATGCCGATTGGTGTATTTTTTTTTAATATTTTAACTGACTTGTAAACATATATGTATATATGTTTACAATGATACTAGTAAACTTGTATATATTACATGATGTTTTGATATATGTATACCTTGTGGAATGTCTAAATCAATCTATTGAACATATTCTTTGCATCACATACTTATCAATTTTCTGTGGTGAGAAAACTTAAAATCTACCCTGTTGACAAGTTTCAGGCATACAATATTTTGTTATAACCATAGTCACTGTGATATACAATAGATGTTTTGAATTTATTCCTCTTAACTGAACTTCTATGTCTTTTGACCAACTTCTCCCCGATCTCCCCACCCCTAGCCTCTGGCAAACTCCATGTTACTCAGTTTCTATGAATTCTACTTCCTTATTGTCCACATAGAATGAGATCATGTGGTATTTGTCTCTTTGTGCCTGGCTTATTTGTGCCTGGTTTATCCATGGTTGTAAATAACTGGATTTTTCTTTTTTAAGGTCAAACAATATTCCATTATGTATATGCACCACATTTTCTTCATCCATTCATCAATTTAGATTGTTTCTATCTCTTGACTATTGAGAATATTGCTGCAATGAATGTAGGTCTGCAGAAGACTCCTCAGCATACTGATTTCATTTCCTTTAGATAAATATACCCTATAGTGGGATTGCTGGATCATATACTAATCCTATTTCTAGTTTTTTTGAGGAATTTCTGTATTGTATTTCATAATGCACATATTGATTGACATTCCCACCAACAGTGTACAAGTTATCTACATCCTTGCCAAAACTTATTAACGTTTGTCTTTTTAGTAGTAGCCCTTCAATTATATCAAGTGTGAAGTCATATTTCATTGTGTCTTAATTTGCATTTTTCTGTTGATTAGTGATGTTGAATTTTTTTTCATTTACCCGTGGGCCATTTGTATGTCTCTTGAGAACTTTCTATCTATTTAGTTTCTTTGCCCATTTTTAAATCAGGTTATTTTGTTTTTATACTATTGAGTTGTCTGAGTTCCTAATATATTCCTAATATATTTTGGATATGAACCCTTTTCCAGGTATATTATCTGCAAATATAAACTCCCATTCTGTGAGCTGCATTTTTCTTTTTATTCTGCTGCTCATTGCTTCCTTTGCTGTGCAGAAGCTTTTTGGTTTGAAGTAATCCTGTTTGTCTGTTTTTGCATTTACCGCTGGTGCTTTTGAAGTCATATCCAAAAATAATTGCCCAAAACACTGTCGTGGACCTTTCTCCTATATTTTCTTCTAGTAGTTTTTTAATTTCAGGTCTTAGGAATAAGTATAATTAATTTTGAGTTGTTTTTATATGCAGTGTGAGATGAGGGTCAAAATCTAAAGGCACCTGCTCTTAGCCTGTATGGACATGATCTCTGCAGACACTGTTTCTGAGCAGTATCTTGATCTTTCAAAGAAGACAATGTTTACCTTTGACTAACCCAGAAAGAAACAGGAGAAAGAGCAAAAGAGACTCTAAAAACTCAGTGCCTTCAAGCCAAAGGACTTTACTGTTTACGGATGGAACAGGAGTGACTAACACCCCATTTTATGGTATTGATTGGTATTGACATTTTATTTTGTCAATGCCCTATCTCTTTCCAGAAGGAATGTTAGGAAGCTGTGTCTATGAAAGATCTCCTGTAATTCCATTAAGTAGTTTTATCTACAGATAAGAAAGGTAGGCCCTTCCTAAGAAGCCATCCCCTATGTCATTATTTTAAATGAGTTCAAATTAGTTCTGTTATTCTCACCCTACAAACAGCCCGGGTATAGCCCCGGCTTATGACACCCACCTCCCTATTGGACAAGAAAATAGTTTGAATAAGAAGAACAAAAGGTTCATTACAAACTGTTTTGCCCATATTTGAATGGTTCAGAAATTATAAAGCAAGAATAAAATTGAAGTTTTTCTGGAATCAGATTTTAACATCTCAGTGCATAGAACAGGGTTGGTGAGAAGATCAAATTCCACTTCTTCAAGCACTCCCAGATCCTTATTGCTTTGTTTCCAATGGAGACAATTCCACTGTCCTATTTAGCCTGGGTTGGTCCCTGGTTCTCAAAAGGCTGAGCCTGCGTGTGGGACTCTTGCTCTCTAGGCAGGCACACCGTCAGCTGCCCTCTGATTGGGGTTTAATGGTTCAAGTCTCAGTTGAGGGCTGGCCAGTACTTGAATGTAGCAGTCCTTCATTATCTTTGGTGCCAGCAAGATTCTTTCTTGTTCCTAAGGAGTCACTTGGCATGAAGTAGAGTTGCATGCCACACTGCTCTTCAGAAATGCAAAGCTCTGAGCTCAGATGCCATGTGTAAATTTTTGGTTTGGGGAGGAACAGCTTTATTGAACTGTAATTCCCATAGATATAACTTCCATAGTCTACAGTTCACCCATTTAAGGTGTACAATTCACTGTTTTTTAATATATACATAGAGGTTGCAACCATTATAATAATCAATTTTAGAATAATTTTGTTACTCCAAAAAGAAATTCTATACTTTCTATTCTTTTTAGTTATCACTTTTAGTTATTTATTTATGGTACTGGGGATTGAACCCAGGGGTGCTTAACCACTGAGCCACATCCCCAGCCCTTTATTTATTTATGTATTTATGTATTTATTTATTTATTTATTTTGAGACAGGGTCTTGCTAAGTTGCTTAGGGCCTTGCTAAGTTGCTGAGGCTGGCTTTGAAACTGCGATCCTCCTGCCTCAGCCTCCCAAGCCACTGGGATTACAGGCGTGTGCCACCAAGCCTGGCTAGTTAACACTTTTTGATTTTCCTGTTTCATCCCTTAGTCCCAGTTCTGTGTGGTCACTGATCTTGCTTCTGTCTCTGTAGCTTTGCCTGTTTTGGACATTTCATCTCAGTGGAATTTCCCAGTGTGTGGACTTGGCTGCGTCGGTGAGTGGCAGTATGCTCGGGTGACTACAAGCAAGGGACAGATTTGTTTCTGTTCCTTGCCTCCCTGCTTACCACCTGTGCAACCGGGGAAAGAACCCAAACTAATCTGCAGTTTCTTTGCCTGCTCAACCAGGATATTTCTCCACATCCTTTCATTAAAATCTTTTTAATTTTGCAGTCATCTCAAACTCACAGATAAGTCAAAACAATAGTACAAAGAACCTCTGTGCATTCCCTCCGTGTTCCAGTTGATGAAATCCTACAGTCTTTATCATGCTCTCTTGTCTCTTCATGTGTGAATTTTTAAAAAACATTTAAAAGTAAATTGCAGATGCTTCTTTTTCCCAAATATGTTAGTGTATATTTCCTAAAAAGCATCTTTTGTACATAACTATGGAAAAAATTACTAAAAGGTAGATATGATCTTTGATACAACAATATTATCTCTTCTGTAACCCTTATTCAGCTATTGCCAATTGTTTCAATAATGTCAAAGATCACCTATTGTCTTTAATCTTGTTTAATCAATGACAATTACCCAGGTATTCTTTTGCTTTTATGATCTCGACAGTTTGAAGAGAATAGTCCATTTATTTCACTTATTTGGTATTGTCCCTCAATTTGTGTTTCTTGTGTTTCTCTGTGACTAGATTAGGGTTTTCTTTCTTTTTCTTTTTCTTTTTTTTTGCTTTGAGATCTTCTTAGTCCTCCTATACATGTCAATTTTTCTCGATACTTTTATCACTTTATCAAGGAGGTATTGTCACATTTTTTCCACCATAAAATTACCATTTTCTAGTTGACTGTGGTGGCAAACACCTGTAATACCAGCAACTCTGGAGGCTGAGATAGGAGGTTTGCAAGTTTCAGCCTCAGCAACTTGGTGAGACCCTAAGAAATTTAGCAAGACTCTGTCTCCAAAAAAAAAAAAAAAAAAAAGCAATTAAAAAAGGGCTGGGGGGCTGGGGATGTGGCTCAAGTGGTAGTGTGCTCACCTGGCATGCATGCGGTCCGGGTTCGATCCTCAGTACCACATACAAACAAAGATGTGTGTCCGCCGAAAACTAAAAAATAAATATTAACAAATTCTCTCTCTCTCTCTCTCTTAAAAAAAAAAAAAAAAAAAAAAGGTCTGGGGATGTGACTCAGTGGTTAAGTGCCCTCTGAGTACCAAAAAAAAAAAAAAAAAAAATTAAGTGTCTTTTAAGAGGTTACCAAAACAACAACAACAACAAAAAACAAAACTACCCCCCCATTAAGTCTTTTAAGAGGATACTTTCAGAACTCTTACATAAACACCCCATTTCTCATCAAGCTTTAACCTGCTAGTTTTAGCATCCATTGACAATTTTTCACAATTATTACCATGATGATTGACACATGATGATTTTCTAATTTCTATTGCTCCTTCAGGATGATTATTTACTTTCTAGTATAAGACAGAGCTTTTCCATTATAATCGTTATCGTATCATTTTTAATTTTTGCTTTGATTGTTGTAGACTTGGCCAGTGGGGTCTTTTTCAGTCTGGGTCCTGTGTCCTTTTGACAAGCTCTTGCCATTCTTAAGCATTTCTGTACTTTCTACTACAAAAGTATGCTCAGCCCTATTGTAACTCTGAAACCAGCCATTTCTCCAAAAGCTCTGATTCCTTCTAGATGAGGAAGAGTTTAGAGACCAATTTGTGAGCACCAGGGGTGTGCATTTTCCTGAGATGCCATTACTTCTAGGTCCTCTGAGTGCATGGAGCTGGGTAATGCGTGTGTGTATACACATGGGTTTTAGTCAGCTATTTTCACTGCTCTGACTAAAGGACCCCACCAGAACAATTCTGGGGGCTCATGGTTTTAAAGGTCCTAGTCCAAGAAGGCTGGCTCCATTCCCCCGGGCTTAAGGTGAGGCAGAACATCGTGGCAGAAGAGTGTGACAGAAGGAAGCAGCTCACGTGTTGATCAGAAAGCAGAGAAATAATCCACTCACCAGATAGAAATATATACCCCAAAGCCATGCCTCCAATGCCCCACTTCCTCCAGCCACACCCCGCCTGCCTTTAGTTACCACTCAATTAATCCCATCAGGTCATTAATTCGCTGATTGGGTTAAGGCTCTCATGATTCAATTATTTCTTCTCTACACCTTCTTGCGTTGTCTCACATGTGAGCTTTGGGGAGATACCTCACTTCCAAACTATAACCACATGTAGGACTCTGTATAATTTTCTATATTTTCTATCTCTTTATATGAGAAAATAATACTTTCAGTTGCAATCCAATGCCACAGGTTCATTCAAACCTTCTCCCTTTCCATGTTATGCCTCCATTCAGGGACAGTGAGAAACCTGATTTATTATTTGCATATTTACATATTTTCTGAAGTTTTCTTTATTCTTTTCCATAAGTGATAGTTTTTTTGAGGACTGCTACCTAAAATCACTTGTCCTCCAAACAAAAACTAAATAAAGAAGCTATGAGACTAAAAAAATATAATTAATAATTCACACTTAACAGACATAGAAACAAACATTTTATCCATAGCTGAGTAAGACTGAATATACTTTTTTCTCGGCACCACATGAATCCTTCTCTAAAATGAACCATATCTTAGGCCACACAGCAACTCTTAGCAAATGCAAAAAAAGTAGAGATGATATCTTACATTCTGTCAGATCATAATGGAATGAAATTAGATCAACAATAAAATAGAAAATAGAAGCTACTCTAACACCTGGAGACTAAATAATACACTATTGAATGACCAATGGATAGCTAAAGAATTCAGGGATGAAATAAAAAAATACTTAGAGGTAATGTGAATAGTGACACAATTTATCAAAATCTCTAGGAAATTATGAAGATGGTTCTAAAAGGAAATTTCACTGCATTGAGCTCATTCATTAAAAGAACAGAAAGTCAACAAATAAATAAACTAAATTTACAGGTCAAAGCCCTAGAAAAAGAACAAATCAACACCCAAAGAAGTAGAAGAAGGAAATAATTAAAATCAGAGCTGAAATCAATGAAATTGGAATTGAAACAAGCAAAAATTCAAAAAAATCAATGAAACAAAAAGTTGTTTCTTTGAAAATATAATTAATAAAACCTTAGCCAAGCTAATAAATAAAAAAGATTACTAAATTTAGTGATGAAAACAGAAATATCACCACAGACACTATTGAAATACAGATGATCAGAAATGATTTTGAAAATCTATGCTCAAATAAAATAGAAAATCATGAAGCCAGGTTTCTAGAGACATATGACTTACCCAAATTGAATCAGGAGCACATAGAAAATTTAAACAGATCAATTTCAAGCAATGAAATTGAAGACGTCATCAAAAGCCTACCACCACCACCAACAAAAAACCCAGAAGCAGATGAATTCTCAGCTGAGCTTTACCAGACCCTTAAAGGATAACTAACACCAATCCTCCTCAAATTATTCCATGAAACAGTAAAAGAGGGAACCCTTCCAAATTCATTCTATAAGGATGGCATCACCCTGATACCAAAACCAGACAAAGATGCTTCAAGGAAAGAAAACTTCAGACAAATGTTCCTGATGAACATATATGCAAAAATTCTTAATAAAATACTCGCAAATTGCATGCAAAAACATATTAGGATGATAGCACACCACAATCAAGTGGGGTTCATCCCAGAGATGCAAGGATGGTTCAATACATGAAAATCAATAAATGTAACTCATCACATCAGTAGACTTAAAGACGAGAATCACATGATTATCTTAATAGATGCGTAAAAAGTATTTGAACATATTCAGCATCCATTCATGCTCAAAACACTAGAAAAATTATGGATAGTAGGAACATACCTCAACATTGTAAAAGCTACATTTACACTAAACCCAAGCCAACATCATTCTAAATGGAGAAAAATGGAAAACCTTCCCTCTCAGAACTGGAACACGTGTCCTCTTATTTCCCCTTGGTGGCCACCGCTCTGGTCTTCCAGATGTCTTTCAGAATTTATGCCCTTAGGGTAGTCTTCCTCTTTCTGGAGGTGAGTTTGGTTCTGAGGCTCTCCTCTCCTCCACGTCTTTCTAATAGAGAGCTCTTGCTCTCTACTAAGGCTTGCTGTGGGAGTTGGCAAGATAAATCCCTGCTATTTGATGTTTCTTTTTGTACTTGTAGGTAAATGAAGGTTTGGGCATTTTCTATTTCTGCTGAAGCTGTGGGTTGCTAATGGTTTTTGTTATTCCTTATTGTTGTTTGAGGAAATGTAGGAAGATTTGGATTTAGGAGCTAACTGTATCCTCAGCTTCCTGGAAGTTCATCCAAAGAAGAATTTTTATTCTGTTATAAGTAAATGACATAACCTTTACAGAGGGCTAAGTTTTTTTTTTGTGTGTGTGTGGGTGTGTGGGTGTGGGTGTGATTGAAAGAGAGAGAGGAGAGAGAGAGAGAGAGAGAGAGAGAGAGAGAGAGAGAGAGAGAGGATTAAGTAAGATTAATTGTATAGTACCTGGCATGTAGTTAATAATAATAGAAATTTAATGAGATTTTCCTAAAAACAATTTCTATTCTCACTTTGATTTTGACTTTTATTAAGGTAATATACATATACAGTTTTTAAATAATTTCAAAGCTTCTATGGAGAGACAACCATCCCCAGCTCTATCCTTTTTTGTCTCACATCCATCACTCAGAGAAAAACTCTATTTCTAGTGATTTCTTTGGTACTTGCTTTTAATTCCTGGATAATATTCTTATATTTCTTAATTTATTAATTTAGATATTGGCAACATTTTGTTAAATCAGTCTCACCTCAACATTAGTTTTGAGCTGGATGATTCACACGGAGATTTTGCAAGATTTGGCAGAATAGTTGTTTTCATGTGTATTAGTCTGTTTTATGCTGCTATAACAAAATACTACAGACTGGGTAGTTTATAATGAATAGAAATCTATTGGTTTACAGCTCTGGAGTCTGGGAAGTCCAATGGAGTGGCCAGCATCTGGTGAGGGCCTTTGTGCTGTGTCATTCCATGGCACAAGGAAGAAGGAGGGCCTGAACCATGAGCAAGTGGGAGCATAGGCTGAACTTTTATTTTTTTTTTAAAGAAACCCACTCTGGTCAGCTGATTGGGATGAATAAGCTGATGCTCTGTGAGGTACAGAAGTTAACAGCAGTTAGAGTTCTGATGGCAGTTGTTGATGATGAAAAAATAAAAATAAAAGTAAAAAAAAATCCACTCCCATGATAATAGTGTTAACTCATTCATGAGGGAAGAACTCTAATAAGCCCTTAAAGATTCCAATTCTCAATACTGTTGCATGGGGGTTAAATTTCCAAAACCTAAACTTGGGGGAGGTACATTCAAACCATAGCACCATGGCTGAGATATTTATTTCCTTCCTTCCTTCCTACCTTCCTTCCTTAAATAGAACAAAATAAATAACAGTAAAGGGCACATGGGGTGAAGTCCAGAGGAGACCAGGCATGTGCTAGCTGAGTCCTGTCCTCTCCAGAAGTCACATAGGATGCACTCAATTCATTTATCTGGTATTGACAACTGCAATATGTTGTCAACCAGGAAACTCCTTGGAGACCAAGTGCCCAGAGTTTTTATTATTTATTGGGGGCTTGTCACCTAGGCATCCTTTGATTAACATGAGGAAAATTCTAGGCTTGTGGGGGAAAAAAAGCAGATGTTCAGAATAAACCATATTGTTTGCACAAACGATTTAGATACAGTAAATCTCTCATCACTTATCCTGAAATCCAAGATGCTAGCCAAGGGCCAAAAGGCCAAGCTTGAGGACAAGATGTCTAAAGCACAGCAGTCATATCTATTATACTTATTGGTGGTTATTTTTGCACAATGGTTTTTGTAAAGATTTTTCACTAGAGTCAAGTAGTATGCTTATGATTACATCCAACAAATATGATTATATCTCCTTTCTTTTGCAAATTTTTGTTTTCCCCTAGTCAATAATTGCTTCTATTTGTTTACTGTTATTGTTTGCTCACTTAATTTTCTAGGTCACGATTACTAATTCTTTCCCCTAAAAGCTGACAGAATCGTAAAAGAATAGTTAAGCAGTAAGACTTGAAAGGTAACTTGGGGGCATATTATAAAAAGTCTCGTCTGCCATTTTCTGTGGACTGAATGTTTATGCTCCTCCAGATTCATAAGTTGAAATTCTAGACATCAAGGCCTTGTGATCAGGAAATAGGGCTTTGGGGAGACAGCTGGTCATCTTGAATAGGATTAATGCTGTTGTAAGAGGAAACAAGAGAGCTAGCTGCTTCTCTGCTGTCTGTCCTGTGAGCACACATGGAAGAGGCAGCCATCTGCAATTAGGAAGCAGCCCACCCAGACAACAGATCTGCCTGCACTTTGAAGTTGAACTTCCCAGCTTCTAGAACTGGGATAAATACATGTTTGTTGTATAAGTCACCCAGCCTGTGGTGTTTTGTTACAGTAGCCAGAGCTGACTAGTATTATCAAGCAAAATAATTTTTTATTGGTTGTTCAAAACATTACAAAGCTCTTGACATATCATATTTCATACATTAGATTCAAGTGGGTTATGAACTCCCATTTTTACCCCAATTACAGATTGCAGAATCATATCGGTTGCACAACCACATTTTTACATGATGCCATATTCGTGACTGTTGTATTCTGCTATCTTTCCTATCCTCTATTATCCCCCCACCCCTCCCCTCCCATCTTCTCTCTCTACCCCATCTACTACAATTCATTTCTCTCCTTGATTTTTTTTTCCCCATTCCCCTCACAACCTCTTCTATGTAATTTTGTGTAACAATGAGGGTCTCCTTCCATTTCCATGCAATTTCCCTTTTCTCTCCCTTTCCCTCCCACCTCATGTCTCTGTTTAATGTTAGTCTTTTCCTCCTGCTCTTCCTCCCTGCTCTGTTCTTAGTTGCTCTCATTATATCAAAGAAGACATTTGGCATTTGTTTTTTAGGGTTTGGCTAGCTTCACTTATCACAATCTGCTCTAATGCCATCCATTTCCCTGCAAATTCCATGATTTTGTCATTTTTTAGTGCTGTGTAATACTCCATTGTGTATAAATGCCACATTTTTTTTAATCCATTCATCTATTGAAGGGCATCTGGGTTGGTTCCACAGTCTAGCTATTGTGAATTGTGCTGCTATGAACATCAATGTGGCAGTATCCCTGTAGTATGCTCTTTTAAGGTCTTCAGGGAATAGTCTGAGAAGGGCAATAGCTGGGTCAAATGGTGGTTCCATTCCCAGCTTTCCCAGGAATCTCCATACTGCTTTCCAAATTGGCCGCACCAATTTGCAGTCCCACCAGCAATGTATAAGAGTACCCTTTTCCCCACATTCTCGCCAGCACTTGTTGTTGTTTGACTTCATAATGGCTGCCAATCTTACTGGAGTGAGATGGTATCTTAGGGTGGTTTTGATTTGCATTTCTCTGACTGCTAGAGATGGTGAGCATTTTTTCATGTGCTTGTTGATTGATTATATGTCCTCCTCTGAGAATTGTCTGTTCAGGTCTTTGGCCCATTTGTTGATTGGGTTATTTGTTATATTATTGTTTAATTTTTTGAGTTCTTTGTATACTCTGGATATTAGGGCTCTATCTGAAGTGTGAGGAGTAAACATTTGTTCCCATGATGTAGGCTCCCTATTTACCTCTCTTATTGTTTCTCTTGCTGAGAAAAAACTTTTTAGTTTGAGTAAGTCCCATTTGTTGATTCTAGTTATTAACACTTGTGCTATGGGTGTCCTATTGAGGAATTTGGAGCCCAACCCCACAGTATGTAGATCGTAGCCAACTTTTTCTTCTATCAGACGCCATGTCTCTGATTTGATATCAAGCTCTTTGATCCATTTTGAGTTAACTTTTGTGCATGGCGAGAGACAGGGATTCAGTTTCATTTTGTTGCATACGGATTTCCAGTTTTCCCAGCACCATTTGTTGAAGATACTATCCTTCCTCCATTGCATGCTTTTAGCCCCTTTATCAAATATAAGAAAGTTGTAATTTTGTGGATTGGTCTCTGTGTCCTCTATTCTGTACCATTGGTCTACCCGCCTGTTTTGGTACCAGTACCATGCTGTTTTTGTTACTATTGCTCTGTAGTATAGTTCGAAATCTGGTATCGCTATACCGCCTGACTCACACTTCCTGCTTAGAATTGCTTTTGCTATTCTGGGTCTTTTGTTTTTCCATATGAATTTCATGATTGCTTTATCTATTTCTGCAAGAAATGCCCTTGGGATTTTGATTGGCATTGCATTAAACCTATAGAGAACTTTGGGTAATATCGCCATTTCGATGATGTTAGTTCTGCCTATCCATGAACAGGGTATATTTTTCCATCTTCTAAGGTCTTCTTCTATTTCTCTCTTTAGGGTTCTGTAGTTTTCATTGTATAAATCTTTCACCTCTTTTGTTAGGTTGATTCCCAAGTATTTTATTTTTTTTGAGGATATTGTGAATGAGGTGGTTTTCCTCATTTCCATTTCAGAAGCTTTGTCGCTGATATACAGGAATGCCTTTGATATATGTGTGTTGATTTTATATCCTGCCACTTTGCTGAATTCATTTATTAACTCTAGTAGTTTCTTTTTAGACCCTTTTGGGTCTATTAGATATAATATCATATCATCTGCAAATAGTGATAATTTAAGTTCTTCTTTTCCTATTTTTATGCCTTTAACTTTTTTCGTCTGTCTAATTGCTCTGGCCAGTGTTTCAAGAACTTATTGAATAAAAGTGGTGATAGAGGGTATCCCTGTCTTGTTCCAGATTTTAGAGGGAACAAGCAAAATCATTTTGAGGTTTTTTTTCTGTAGGCTCTGACAAAGTTTAATGAGAAAGATATTTGATTAAATTTGTTTGTTAGAAATACTGCTTTGCAGGAGGAGGGCTAAGTGTGGGTTAAGACAGAAAGTAGAGAGACCATAGTCAAAGACAGATGTGAAGAGTATCTGAGCTACAACAGAAAAGATGAGAAAAGAGGGGGAAACTTGGTTTCAACTAGACTTGGGGGATATGGTTAAGGGGTGAGGAATTATGGATTTAAGATAATGGAATGTGAAAAAATGTGAAAACTCACCCTAACGTTTGATAAATTCTGTAATTATTTAGCTGGATATTTTCTTAGGAATACCTAACAAATCATTACAAACCAGGTAGCTCAAAACTACAGAAATTTATGCTTTCCCAGTTCTAGGGGCTGGGTGTCCAAAATTTAGGTGTTGGCAGTGTTGGTTTCAGATTCTGGGGTGAGTCCATTCTGTGCTAAGAATTCTCCCAGCTCCCGGGGGCTGCTGGACATCCTGGCCATTTCTTGGCTTGTAGGTGCGTCACCCCAATCGCTGCCTCGGTCCTTGCATAACCTTCTCCCCGGGTCTGTTGTTCTCTTCTTAAAAGGACACGGCTGATATTGAACTGAGGGCCTGTCCCTCTCTAGTATGACTTCATCTTTATTTTGTTACAGCAGCAGAGACCCTCTTTTTAAATACGGTCACATTCTGAGGTTCTGGGTGGATATGAATTCTGGAGGGACACAATGTGATCCCATACGCCAGAACGCGCACTCACATCTCTGCATTGCGTCTGTTGTCTTCCTTTCCTCATCCCTAACACTTCCTTGACCATGACACGAGTGGTCTTGCCAGTGTTGGAAAACTTGGTTGAAAATGTTTTCTTAGACTTTAGGCTTGTATCCCACTTCTGGAAGAACTAGATTGTATGTCATTTCACATGAGAACATTGTTACAAACATCTGGATCTCCTGGTCCCTGCCTCTAACAAGCCCATATCTTTATTTCCAACGGGGAAGGGGAGGGAAAAGAAATCAGTGCCTGGTGTCTCTGAATACTATTTTTGACTCCAGGCTTCCATTGTCCAAGTGGGACTTGGATAAACAACATGGCCTAGGTGAATAAGTGGCTGGGATGGGGCTCCACCATAGATCTTCTGATTAAAGTGATTTTACGTCCCTGTCTGTCTGGCACAGTTTAAGCCAGCTCTGCTGTCATAGTTACTATGGCTCCCCCTTCATGCTCCAAAATTTTCTATTATGTACGATAGATTATGTATCCATACTACCCTAATCCCCCCTTTTCTATGGAATGTGTCCCCTTCCATGGATGCATGAAACTGCAGATAGATACTTCTAAACCCTTTATTCACCATGATTTTTCCTTTACATATATACCTATTGATAAACTTTAATTTATAAATTAGGCACAGTAAGAGAGTGATAGCAACTAATTATATAACAGTATAATATAGTAAAAGTTATGTGAATGTGGCCTCTCTCTCTCTCTCTAAGTATAGCTTCTGCTATAGTTTGGTCCTTAAATGCTTCCCAGATGTCCATGCTTTGAAGACTTGGTCTTCAACCTGGTGCTATGGGAGTTGGTGGAACCTGGAAGACATGGGACGTGGTGGGGGATCTTTAGGTCACTGGGTGTGTGTCCTTGTAGGAGATGGTGGGACCCAGTCCTCCCTGTTACTCTTTCTCCCTTCCCAGTCACAAGGTGAGGAAGTTTGCTGCCTTGCTAAGGGTCCAAGATCAATGGGGCCAACTGACCATGGGGTGGAACCTCTGAAACCATAAGCCAGAATGAACTTTTTCTTGATTTAAGTGGATCACCTCAGGTATTTGTTAGAGTGGCAGAAAGCTTGCCAACACAGTATCCTCTTGTTCTGACCTCACCCTTATTCTTGTGCGGCTGTGAGGTGATGCAGAGCCTGCATGGTGACCTGAAGCGAGGGACACAGTGTTAGGCTACAGCTGACCATCCCAGGATATATCGGAAGGAAGATCATCAGCTTCAGGGGATTCTGGATCATCTTCCACTGACTATGGGCTGTTGAAATGGAGAAAAGTGAGACTATAGGCAAAGGGAAACTGTGGCATTCCTGACTGTCTGGTATTTTCTACCAAGACATCCAACTCTCCAAGACCAGAGAGAATCAGTAATTTCAAATGCTAGTCTTTGGCTAAAGAGTATTAAAATGCAAGATTGATTTCTGGTGCAGAGTTTGCTTGATTTCTCCAGTTTTTTTTTTTTTTTTTTTTTTTTTACAGAGTAATTGGAATGCTGAGTTTTTCAGTCATGATAATTGGCAAGTGAAAAGAAGAAAAGTACATCAAAGGAGTAAAGAATACTTTATGGATAAATGGCTTTCTTCAAACTGCCAAGGTCTGCATCCAGTTTGTTTGGGGCTGGAGACTTTTAGAAACTTCCATTGAAATGCAGAAAGCAAGAAACATATACCATCCGCCTTTTAAAGAAATCAAATCTGATTGTGGCCCAGTGTATTTTCTTTTTCATTAATAGACTTCAGTTTTAGGGCACGTTTACATTCACAGAAATGCTGAACAGAAATACAAAGAGTTTTCACATACCCATACCACATCTCCTTTTCTTTCTTTCTTTCTTTCTTTCTTTCTTTCTTTCATATTTTTTAGTTGTCAATGGATATTTATTTATTTATATGTGGTGCTGAGAATCGAACCCACCTTCTTATTAACATCTTACATGGTCGTGGTATATTTGGTTTGATAAACCAATACTGATTCATTATTATTAACTAAAGCCTATGGTTTACCTTTGGGTTGAGTCTTACAGTTCCAGGGTTCTGACAAACTGCGGAATCATATCTGCTATGTCCCCTTCCTTCCCCATCCTCTGACCTGTAGCTCCAGTGATCGATTACTGTCTTTATAGTTTTGTCTTTTCCAAAATAACATGTAGTTGAATGTTGGTGGTTGAGTTGTATCCCCCCACACCCCAAGCTTTATTGCCCTTTTAACCTCTAGTACCACAACATGAGACTTTATTTGGAAATTACAAAGGTATTTAGTTAAGCTGAAGTTTTACTGGAGTCGAGTGGACCCTTAATCCAATATGGGTGGTTTCTTTAAAAGAAGAGAGAAATTTGACACAGATACAAAAAGGACATCATACAATAATGAAGGTAGAGGTGGGAGTTTGCAGCTTCAAGCTAAGAGTGCTAGGGATTGCTGGAGACCCCAAATGCTAAGAGAAAGGCATGGAACAGATTCTTTGCTGGAGCTTTTAGGAGAGTGAGGCTGTACCAACATCTTGATTTTGGACTTCCAGTCTCCAGAGCTGTGAAAGAATAAAATTTCTGTTCTTTTCACCCACCATATTTGTGGTTATTTGTTAAGGCAGCTCTCAGAAACTAATACATTGAAATGAACCATTGTGTAAACTTTGGACTGATTCTTTCACTTAGAAATATGTGGAGGTACTTTAGATAAATATTTCTTATAGCTTGAGAGTTCATTTCTCTGAATTTGCTGTATGGTATTCCCTTATACAGATGTACCACAGTTTATGCCGCTGATAAGTGACACAGCTGGGATTTGAACTCAGGTGGTCAGCTCACAGAGCCACATGACTCTCCATGCTCCTTCCCTCAGGCATAGCTAACCCAGCAAGTGATGATGGCCTGAACCAAGGACGATGAGTCTTAGCTTGGCCAGCAGTCAATGAAGTGATAGAAAAAGCTATGCCAAAATTTGAACAGGGGTTATCAATGAGGCCAATTAGGGATTCTCTTGTGACTATGAACTGAGGATAAAAATAGAAGAATTAGAGGAAGAGGCACAGACATCAAGACTCCCATGGCACGAACTTGGGTAACCTGAGGCTAAAGAGCTTGAGCAGGGTTGTGTAGGAATCAAAGCAAGGATCAGCCAAGAGTGCTTGCAAGCAGAGGTGTAACGGAGAGAAAATATACAGAGTGCAAGACAAAGTGGATAGTCACGGGAGGAGAGGGCATGAGGTGGCAGAGAACAGCCATGAATTCTCATGGCCAATAAGTTTGGGACTCTTGCAGTCTTTTTGGTCTATTCCCCTACACCCATGAAAGTATCAACAATGCTACCATGTTGTATATAGAAGGTGATCCACAGGAGGTGGCTTGGGTCCTGCTCACGGCAGCTTAGCTGAGGACAGTTCAGAACCATCAATGCCAAGGAGTTGAGGAGACTGCTCAGAGCCCCAAGCCCAGTGACTCTAGTGGAGATCTCTCTCTTCTGTGTCTCTTCTTTTTTCATGAGATTTCCTTCTCTTTTATTATCAACACTACTATTTCCAGAAAACAACATATCTAATTGTTGAAGTAGCTTAAAGTTATTTTTTTTCCCCAAGAGCATCAAGAACAAAGAACACTGTGTATGTGAAAAAAAAAAGATTTCTTTACATTCTCTTAAAATTTTCTTGTCCCTCATATTAGAGATAAAAATAAGAGCATTTGATTACACTTGAGAATCATAGCTTTTAAAAATCAAAGCGTGTAAAAGTGAGGTTCACCTAGATTTTTAACATCTTAAGAGTTACGTGTTTCAAATTACTTTTCAATGGTGATTGATGTTTTGTTTTCCTTCCCTTGTGAAAATCCAAGGCTGATCATGCATGTGCGTGAATTATCTAGGTAATGACTTTTCATTTATTAGAATATTCATAAAATCTGCCTCATATTTTCCTCTCCACTGTAAATTCCATGCCTCAAGAATGATGCTCAAGGCTAGTTTTGTATCTTCCAATTTGTTTCCTGGTACCCAGTGTTGAGAGTGAACTTAAGGGATCAGCTAAGTCTCAGTTGGGCCATGCACAAGATTTCAATGGAACAGTTCTGATTTTTCATCCCAGTTTTATCACCTTTCTGAGTGTAATCTCAAGCAAATCTTCTAATCCCTCTGAGTATCAGTGCTCTCAGCTAGGAAATGTAATAGTAAACTCATTAGAAACCATTTAACAGGATTTTTATGAGACTTTGATGACAACCTGTATGTTAAATCACTAAGGTAAGGATTATTTCAGAATTCCCTTTAGCATTGATTTTTGGCTACAAGCAGTTCAATTTTTGCCTTGTTGATATTTGCTATCTTTTAAATTTTTTATTTGTTCTTTTTATTTATACATGAATGTACAATGTATTTGCTCATATTATACATACATGTAGTATAACTTCCCATTCACATGCATGATATTTGCTATCTTTATTTTTATTGCCATCTTTATTTATTGGTTAAATGACTTTGAGAAAACCATTTAAAATCCTCATCATTGTTCTTTTTTATTAAATTTTTTTTTAGTTGTAGATGGACACATATCTTTACTTTTTATTGCTTTAAAATAAAATAATATAAAGTAAATGACAGCAGAATGCATTATAATTCTTATTACATATATACAGCACAATTTTTCATATCTCTGGTTGTATATAAAGTATGTTGACACCAATTCATATCTTCATAAATGTACTTTGGATAATGATGCCTATCACATTCTACCATCCTTGCTAATTCCCTGCCCCCTCCCTTTCCCTCCCACCCCTCTGCCCTAATTAGAGTGCGTGGATTCCTCCCATGCTCCCCCTCCCTACCCCACTATGAATCAGCCTCCTTATATCAGAGAAAACATTCGGCATTTGTTTTTTTGGGGGGATTGGCTAATTTCACTTAGCATTATCTTCTCCAACGCCATCCATTTACCTGCAAATTCCATGATTTTATTCTCTTTTATTGCTGAGTAAAATTCCATTATGTATATATGCCACATTTTTTTAATCCATTCATCTACTGAATGGCATCTATAGACAAAAATCCTGAACATGGCTTATCTAGGTACCCAAGATCAATTCCTTCCCTTCCTTTCCAAGTTCCAGACATACCTGCCTTTTTACAGATCTGAAGGGAAGATAGCTCCTTCCTTTCTCCCCTGGGTTTTGTACATGTTTTCTCAGCCTGTTCTCAGGAGTGGCTCAGATTACCACTTATCAGGGACTCCTTTAGCACCCTGTACTTCGTCCTTGCCCTTATTAGATAGTGACATGCATTTCTGTGGGGGACAATTACCTTGTCTTCCTGAAGGAGAAACTATGTGTGTGTTGCTTCCATTGGGTGCCCTACCCATAGGTCAGTGCTTGGTATGTAATGGACACTTGATAAATATTTGGTGACCAAAAAAATTAACTCGAATTCAATTGATAAAACTTGTAATGTAAAATAAGCATATTGAGTAGTAATAAAAATTAATAGGTATTCACAATTCTATCAGGTACTAAATGCATGAACTAATTATTTACTTTACGCATTGGTTACAGAGAAGTTTGGTTTGTCAGCAAGCATATATAATTTACAAGCCAGCATAAAATAGTTGAAAATTGGTACTTGAGAATATATAAATTTAAAAAGGCAAGGCCAGGTAAAGAGCTAGAACAAATATTTAGACTAAAGAGTCTTACAAGGTTAATGAAATTGAGCTGTAAATGTGATTCTATGCTTGCCAGGGGCCAAAGCAAAAATGAAAATATGATCCTGTCTGTGATGGTCATTGACCTGAGGGGGCAAAAAGAAACTGTTCATGTTTTTTTTTTTCTTTAAAGAAAAAAAATTTTTTTTGAAGGGACAGCACTTCTTTTCTCCATGGTTCCTGAGCAGCTTGGCAGTCTTCCCAAACCTACAGCATTAGAAGGTCAGAGATTGTGTTTCCAGATTTTTCTCCTTTCCTAAAATTTCTCTCTCATTATAATTAAAAAAATGAGCTTAATGCATGATCTTTCCAAGGGTTAAGGTGGTGGTAGGGAAATGTCTAAGTCTGCCAGGCCCTAACTCAGTGTGTCAAATATTCCAATTGACCTTGCTCTCATCCTGACTCTACAATTACCAGCCTGTGATCCAGGATGAGTTACTTGTGTTCCCCCAGGCTCAGCTTTTTGTCTGCAGGGGGCTGCTGATGCCTCCTTCAAAGCATAACTGAGAAGATGAATTAAATAACCCTGCTAGCTGTGCCTGGCAGAGCCCTGTTCCACAACCGATTCTCTAATGTGTTTCTTCCTCCTCTAAGGATTGACCTGGGAATCACTGGAGATGTAATGTGCTTTTGAAAAACCCTCATATGTGTGGGTATGTGAATATTCTAGAGATTCAGGAAGAGAAGAGGTCCAATCTAGTAGTTTAACAAATAAAAAAATGGAAGAAGTAATTGCATTTATTTCTGTTTATTAGCAATTTCCTCTTCTGGATTTTACTTTTTTTTTATGGGCTTATTTTTACCTAAAGCAAGAAAACAAGGAGGGCTTCATATCCAGTAATGTTTTCACAGGATAGTTCCGTGTATATAACATTTAAAAAATATGTATATATGTAATTTTTTAAATATCTATATTTGCAAATTAATAATTGTGTCAGTGATTCAAGCCGGTGAAAACAAAGCAGGAAGTTGTGGAATTCATGGTCAAGAGTCCAGAGTGACTCAACAGGGGAGCTCATGCTAGGGTTCTCCACCTCTCTGTTCTTGACATGCAGAGACTAGGACCCTGTTTAACTGAACTCAATTGCTACCAGAGATTTATCTTTCTATAATACTCTCAACTATTAAACCAATTATTTTTTTTTGTGTGTGTGTGCTAAACTTCTGAATTCAAATAGCTCATAACCCAATTTAAGATTATAAATCTATGTTACCTGGGCAAATTCTTCTTGCCTTTCTGATACCTTCTTGATTTGTCCATTTAAGAAGACCATGAAAAATGCATAGCTTCTTTAGGAGCCATATGAAACTTGGAGGTTTCTGGGCCCAAGTCTCAGGAGCACAAAAGTATATTGTCCACTGGTTACCAGCATGATTATTTTGTAGAGTAATTTCCTCTGTAGTTTTTTTTTTTTTTTCCTCGTTTAAAAGAAAATATTCTGGTAGCACAACAAATCTAAAATTGGATGTTATGTATGTGTCTCATTATGGCTTTGTGGACAAAGGAACTAAAAACAATGGTAGTTTAAAAATAAAATAGCTTTGTTTCCTCTGGCAGTGTCAGAAATGTGGACCCTTCACCAGGAGAAAGGGTGCTAATTGTGTGGCTGAACCACATGAGCAATGATGCATCTAGCACCAAGCATTGTAATTAGTAAGGGCTGAGTGGAATTATGCGCAGAAATCCAGGATATTTATGTCTGTTTAAAACATTTAGATTTACTAGTCCACAGACATGAAATTAGAAAGGTCTTAATGACTAATGTTCACCCAGAAGTGACGGTGGCCTGACTGGGAGGCCACTCTGTTTTGAACAACTGGCATTTCACTGGGTTCAGCAAATTTCTATCCTTGAATATTTTGGACTTGGACTAGGAACCCCCAAAGGTGGCCACTCAAGGCTGTCCTTCGAGGCCCGTGAAATACTAACGCACCATCCTGTACCAGGACTGCAAACCGACATTCCCAGCACTGTGCCACCATAGTGGCACTTAGTATGGCATCTGCAGAGCATATGAAAAGCAATAAAATGAAGATGGACATATAATCTTCCCCTTGCTGAGTATTTACTATGTTAGAAATGGCTCAAATGACTTCAGTTATATTAGCTCATGTAACTTTCAAAGTTGGTATTATTATTATGTCTGTTTTGTAGAAAAGAAATGGAGGTGCAGAGAGTTTATGTGACAGCTGGCTTGGATCATGGAACACACATTCCAATCCAGGGGTCTCTGGCTGTGGATTCTTTCTTTCTAAATTGCCAACACATTTTTGGGGGAGAGAGATACTATGAACCCAGGGACACTCAACCACTGAGCCACATTTTAGGTTTTTTTTTTGAAACAGAGTCTCACTAAATTGCTTAGGGGCCACACTAAGTTGCTGAGGCTGGCCTTAACTTGTAATCCTTCTGCCCTAGCCTCCAGAGTGGCTAGAATTACAGGTGTGTAACTCAACATCTGGTAACTTTCTGGAAGATGGGCAGAGATCACGGTGATACCTTAGTCTTTTCAGGCTGCTATAACAAAAAGCCATAGTCTGGATCCCTTATAAACAACAGAAACTTATTTCACACAGTTCTGGAGACTGGGAAGTGTAAGATCAGGGAACCAGCAGATGTGGTGTCTGGTGAGGGACCATTTCCAGGTTTATAAATGGCACCTTCTCACTATACTCACGGGGGGAAGGGGAGAACTCTGGTCTTTTATGGGGAAACTAATCCCTTTCATAGAGTTTCCACCCTCATGACCTAGTCATCTCCCCAAAGTCCCTGCCTCCTAACACTATCACTTGGGGGATTAGGTTTCAGTATGTAAATTTTGATGGGGTGCAAACTCATTTTACCAGGTACACATAAGCTACAGAGAATTTCTGAATTTTGGTTTTCTCATTTGAAATACAATCATATGAATCTCATACTCAGTGTCTTGGGAGAGGGGAAATATATATATATATACATACACACACACATATATGTATACATATATATTCTTTTGTACATGCAAAAGCCTGGTTATTGTAGAATTATTGAAAAAATATTAATAAGCAATGACCAAAAGAAGACTAAACACTGCAACAAACACTAGCATAGGACAAGGGCTCACTGAAAGGATCGTATTTGCCTCCCATTGTGATGGACCTGGAACATTCTAAAGTTCTGCTCTCTTGGGCAGGTGTTATTTTTTTTATTTTTTATTTTTTGATTGAATTCAGAGGCACTTGACCACTGAGCCACATCCCCAGCCCTATTTTGTATTTTATTTAGAGACAGGGTCTCACTGAGTTGCTTAGCGCCTTGTTTTTTACTGAGGCTGGCTTTGAATGCTTGATTCTCCTGTCTCAGCCTCCGAAGCCAGTGGGATTATAGATATTGCTACAGCGCCCTGGCTCCTGGGCAGGTTTTAAGGTCCTTCTTAATGCCTTCCCTGGTTCTTTTCTTGTGACTCTTTCTCCAAGACACAGATAGCTGGGTGATGATTCAGGACTGCAGACACATGTCCTTTGTCACTCTGCCCCAGAATTGATCTGGTCATTTGTGTGCCTCATCTGTAGGAGCCTGAGCAGCTCAGGGGGCTCCGACTTGCTCATGCTCACATAACTATGACCTGGGCCTGAGGCTGCAAAAAATTCAGTGCCTCATGAGTGTTTTCTGGTATATTGCAAACCCTTTTGATCTCTTTATGCCTATGACACAACTAGAGTAAATGTAGGTTTTAACCCCAACAATTGTATAAGAAGAAGGAGGAAGAGGAGAGTGAGAAGAATAGCTACTGTTGTTGTTGTTGTTTTAAGGGAACTCAACAGAATGTCAAACCATAGTTGGAATCTAATACATTTGACCTTCTTACTTATCATTTCTAGGCTGAATATGAACCCTGGACCTGGGATAAAAAAAAAAAAACAACTGATGTTTTCAGCCTGGTAGTTATAATAGCTCAGTTCTGGCAGTATATTCCATTTTAATCTTTATAGCAGTGGTTTATTCAATAATTTGAACTTCATTGCACTTTTGCTCTTATTTGATAAAATGCATGGAATGGAAAAATGAAATTATGAGAGTGCTGATTTTAATGATAAGTAATTTGGTCTCATAAACTTAATTCAATTTACAAAAAGATGGAAACCATTAAGATGCCAAGAACTGGGGCAATTTATCCTTAATTGTACATTTATTGATCTAAAGCCAGTGAACTGTGGTTTAATTTTCAAAGCAAAGAACAAAATCATAGAACATATACAAAATTCTAGAAATACTGATCCAAGATTTTGTTTAAAATAGGAGGTGAGTAGAAATTTTTAACAGCACACTGAAGATTGAGTCCCACTTAGAGAATGTATAATAATGTTGTTCAATTTTCACAAATGTGAAAATTTCAGCCATGTACTCTGTAAGGAAATTGGGAACTGTATATGTTTTCCTAAATTTCCAGTCTTCAAAGTAGACATTATCCTCACCATAACAGAGAAACTCTACGCTTTGGTCAGTGGCAAAGCTCTGTGTCTTAGTTTGTTAGGACTGTTGTAATAAAGAACCGTAGGCTGACTGGCTTCAACAACATAATTTATATTTTCACAATTCTAGAAGCTACAAGTCCAAGATCAAGGGGTTGGCAGGTTTTCTGAGGCTTCTGTTTCTTGGGTTGCTGATGGAGATCTTCTCAGGGTCCTCACATGGCCTCTCCTCAGTGGGCCATAATCTCTTCTTCTAAGAACACCAGTCACGTTGGATTAGAGAAAACCTGTGTGACCTCATTTCCCATTAATGACCTCTTTAAAGGCCCTACCTACAAGTATAGTCACATTCTCAGATTCAGGGGGTTAAGACTGTGACATACAAAGTTAGAGAAACACACTAGTATTGCTGTCTTTATATACGTGTGTCTGTATAACCAATGTGATTCTGCAACCTGTACACTTGGAAAAATGAGAAATTATACCCCATTTGATTCAAATGAATGATATGTCAAGCTCACTGTATTGTCATGAGCAACAAATAAAACAAAACAGAAAAAAAAACCCCACAAAATTAGGGAAACAAAATCCAACCCATATCACTATGACATGATCTGAAGTTAGTGACTCTAAGCTCATTTTCTTTCTTTGATTGATTGATTGATTGATTTTAAGGAAATAGGACAGAATGAAGGTAACCAAAAAAAAAACAAAAAACCAAAGTCATATTTGGGAGTTCAATGTGGGAGCAGGTGGCTCAGAGCACCAGAAAGAGAAAGGAGAGAGAATTTTCTTTCTCTACACCGACATTTTGCTTTCCTGCTATTGATAGAGTATAACAAAACAAATTCTGTGGTTTTAAGCAATGTGACCCCAGCATAAAATTGGTAGAACTGGGCCAGGCACATATTCCTGCTCCAAGTAATCATACAATGGCTGTTACACTGCCGAATAGCTAAGGCATCCAGAGAGCTTTAATCAACCTAATCAGGTCATCCTGGGACTTAAAGGGGTTCTGGTTACAAATCTTCAAAAGCTCTGAACTACTTTCTGCATCCACAGGCTAAAAGGGTTATTAAATTAGTTGCACAGAGAGACAGAATTAATGCTACTTGATTGAGCTAAGATCATCATATTTTAGAAAGCAATTAAAATTGTTCTGACCTTTGAAAAGTAAATCACTAAATTTTTATGTTACATTTGAATCTGAGAAAAAGGCAAATAGTGAATTTAATAAGTATGAATGAGTTATGTAACTAAAGAACTTTCAGAGGGCTTTAATATATAATTTTCTTTAAAAAGTAATTTAGAGATCATAAAATCCAGATTTTTACATTCTTTTTCATGTTGAAGAAGGCTGCCGCTTCATATGTATGATATGTATCACAATGTATATTTTTGTGCCTATACCTATCAACAAATATGTACTCATATTAGCCAAAAATCTCATTCATAGTTCATTTTTCCAAGTGTTCAGGTGTCATTTGCCTTGACACTTTTGAGTGCGTGCACAGAACAACAGGAAAATAAGCAGACCAACTTCTGAAAAGCAAAAATATATGTTGAAAACTAGTTGAGCACTCAAATATTCAAATTTAAGTCCCAGCAGAATCCCTTAGTTGTCAATCAAAGCAATAGATTAATTTCTAATGAGCTTAATAAGCCTCACTTTCAGCATATAAATTAGAAGTGGGGCTTGACCAAAAGAGGTGCAAAGAAAGCAGTGAGGTGGAGAGAAATCACAACAGACATGGAATGCACTGGAAGAAGGGTCAGTTCTATAAGCTTTGATGGGCCTGAAAGCATGCCTGTGTGGCTACTTAGGTTAGAGCAGTGATCCAGGGTCATCAACAGAGAGTGGTAGTATTGCTAGCTTCTATTTAAGATTGCAGATGAAGCCAGGCACGGTGGGTCATTCCTGGAATCCCAGAGATGTGGGAAATTGAGGCAGGACTCTAAGTTCGAGGCCAGCCTCAGTGATTTAGTAAGACCCTGTCTTGAAATAAAAAGTAAATAAATTAAAAAAAAGATTGGGAACATAATTCAGTGGTAAGTCACCTCTGGGTTCAATACCCAGTATCCCCCCCCCCAAAGAAGAAAAATAATCAATCAATAAAAAAATAGCAGATTAGTATGAAGTGCACATGGTGTCTCTGAATATTAGGTTATACGAACTGTTGGCTTATTCACGAATACCTAGATGATACATCAAGCCATCAAGCAAGTGCTGTTTATTCATTAACCAGCAGAGGTATATTGATTACTCTCTTTGTCAGGCACTGTTTTAGACTCTATGGATGTACTGACAACAGGCATAAAAATCTGTCTTCATGCAGCTCCCCTTTTAGTTCAGGAAAGACACAATAAGTAACATGCAGAATGTTTGTTTAGAATAGAGACAGCGTTAAGTGCTGTGGAGAAAAATAAGACAGGGGGTAACGTGCCTAAATGAGGAATATGTTGTCTCCAAAATCCTCTTGAAGAGAATCAAAGGGTTTGGCAACTAGAGTATCAGAAGAGAAAACAGAAATGGGTATTACGATGCTAATTGCGTTATCAAAATGCACTGGGTTAATAAGATGTTTCATCTTTCTTTACTCTAGTTGTCGGACTCTAAAAAAAATTTATGCAGTTTCCTGTTGATAGATAAGCTGTAAAATAATTTTACAATATAAAAATCATGAACATCAATTTGCTCAAAATGTGCCCTGGACAACTAAGGTATTCACAGTACACAGTACCGTATTTGTTGTCATAAAATGCCAGAAATGTGTAACTCTCCATATTTTTGAAGTGCCTCTAGCAGGGTCCTGCATACAGCAGGAACTGATAAATGTTACTGAAAAGTTCCCATCATCCCCAAACTACATCTATAGGGGGTGGGGACACATCTCCAGGTCAAAATGGTGGGCAGCCAGTTGATGCATAGTGGACTTTGAAGCAAAATCCAGTGGGTGGTCCAGGAGAGAGAATCTTGTGGGCAAAGGTGGCCTCCTTCAGGAAGCATCATGGGACTTACAGGAAATAGAAGGAAAGAAAGAAAGGTGCATCTGGCAGGTGCATTAGGACAGTTGCTCAGATTCTGGGAGTGGAAGAGTCTGTCTGCAACAAAGGGCTGGAGTTGCAAAGTCATGGCAGGTGCAGCTGCCAGGGGTCTGGGGCATCCACCTAGGCCCAGGCTATGAAATGGGGACTTTATCCTGTAAACAGTGGCTGCCTTTGTTTTTGAGTAGAGGATTGACAAGATTAAAACAGCTCTTTAGGGAGCTCTACCCTGTGTCAACAAAAGGAACAAATTGGAGAGGACCCAAACTGGAAGCAGGAAGCTGAGAGATTGTTAGTGTAGGCATTGAGACAATGAGAGTCTGGAAAAATGGGAATGAAAAGAGGACACACAGTTTCAAAGGTTAGTTGGTGGAAGAACTAGGTGGGAACTAATAGAATATAGTAGCTGGAGAGGCTGAGACAGGGAAAAAGAAAAATGAAAAAATAAGCACATTTGAAGCGCGGGCTGAAAGAATAACTTTGACAGAAATAAAACAGATGAACAATATAAGGGAAGTCAGATTGAAAGAGAAAATTATTTCCATTTTATACTAAGGCAAGGTGCTATTATTGATGGCACAGGACGAAATTCATATTTCTGTACAGACAACTTACGATGATTTAAGTTACAATTTTGCAACTTTGTGAGAGTGTGAAAGCAAAATGCATTTGGTAGAAACTGCACTTCAATTTTGAATTTGGATCTTTTCCTGGGCTATTATTGGCAAGGGGCAGGATGCTGTCTCCATGCTGGGTAGTGGCAGGAGCCATAGCTCTCAGTCAGCTATGCATTCAACAGAGGAAACAATCAATACAGTGTACTGTATGACCAGGGTTTTTTGGATACTGGTATTCAAAAAATTACAAGAGATACTCAACATTCAAAAGATGCTTTGTGTTAGATGATTTTCCCCACCATAGACTAATGCAAGTGTTCTGGTAGTCTAGGCTAAGCTATGCTGTTTAGTAGTTTAAGTGTACTAAATGCATTTTTGACTTGTGATATTTTCAACTTACAATGAATTGATCAGATATAAATCAAGGGACATTCCCCATTATCAACTTATACAGGGATTTTGCTGGGCATGTTTCCAGGTATGATATATCAGTTGTGCTGAAGCTGGAAAAACCTACTAGAAATCCACATGGTTAGAGATCTGCAAACACAGGTGGAGTGAGGGTAAGGCTACAGGAATAGCTTAGGAAGTCCTCCATGTGGAAATGTGCAGAGCAAAAGGAACATAATGATGCCTTTTATTCTCCTGTTTAATTCTCTCTTGTGTTACTTAGTTTGAAGTCGCACATCTATAATTAAATTCATGAAATCTTTAGTGTTCACTTCTTTTCCTCATTAGTAAGCTTTATTTTGAAATGTCATCAAGCAGTGTTTTGAAATAATTCTTCAAATGATGTTTTTATCCACAGTCTTAGCTTATATATGTGTGTGTGTGTGTGTGTGTGCGCGTGTGTGCATATATATAGGCAAACATATACATGTATAAATACATATGCATTTTTTCCATTCCCTTTGCAGAGTCAGCAATATACTGGAACAAAACCAAAACAAGATCGACTGTTGCATGTTTTTGTCATCTAGTGTTTGAGGGAAGGATTGGCAAACTGAATTGCATTGGTATTATTAAAATTCATGAGCTAGAGAATTACCGATGTGTAATATTCAAAAATGCTGTGGGTGCTAAGAATCATTGACATATTCCCTAGAGCTTTAAGCATCTTGGGAAAAATGTTAAAAGTCTGTCAGGAACATATTGGGTTTTCCTAAAGCATATGGTGATGAAATAGAGTATCATTTTATGAGAAAATATTGTCATACTAGTTTCCTGGCCCAACATGTCATAGTCTTTTCTATTTCTATTTTGTAATCATGTCTTAGGATGGATTTCACTCGTGGTCTTGAAAGACCGTCGGGTTTCAAACCCTCTCTCTCTTTTGGCCGTTCCTTGGTTTTTCTTTTTCCTTCCAGAATCTTTTGTTCTCTACAGTGAAATCTTCATCCTGTGCTTTAGACTGGGGGTGTGTGCTTTGATCAAGGTTTTGTTTTGACCACGCGAAGGGAGTTTTCATCAGACAGTTCTTTCTCTCCTACATGGTGTGTGTGCTGCTGTTTTATCCTGTTTCTGACGTAGTTGCTTTCATCTTGATCCTGGCTGGGTTGCAAGAATGGAAGTGGTTATTCTCTAGCTTGCATCTGAAAAAAAAAAATCCATTTTTATTTCAAGAAGATGGTAAGTGAAAAAAAAAAAAATATATATATATATATGTATGTATGTATGTCAGTCAGTCAGTCAGTCAGTCACTGGGCCCTTTACCGCATTCTCTGTTTGGTTCCCTTGGGCTCTTTTTAAACACTGACCGTGTTCCCAGAGCTGGTCTAACCCACACCACCCTGTTGCAGGCAGTATTGTGGGTTGGCATCCTCTAGGGGTGTCTGGCTGGTAAGCTCAATTTCAAAATTCCTGGAACTGTCATTAAACTGTTTTCTAAGGCCACTAAGGAGTAAGGCACCCTTCCCCGAAGGCTTTGACTGTCTCAGAGTTTTGAAAGTCTCGTGGGTATTTCTAGTTGGCTGTGAATTTCAAATTCTTTGCTGTACATGCTCAATGATTAAAAGCTGATGAGCCTTCCTACTTGGGGCAGCTGTGATGTAATGCATAATTCCTTCCTTTTCCCCCGTGTGGACAATGAAAGTCTCTTCCTAAAGGCATTTGGGACACAGCAGGGTTGTGATTTCATACTGGGAAATGAACTGGGAAAACATGGCTGAAACCTGTACCAGAACAAAGGTCAGGGAGCTCTGCCTCTGTTGCGCACTCTGTCTGGGCTTTGTCTGTTTTGGGGAAGAGAGTTATCTTTGATTTGCAGCAAGACTGCAGGCAGGAAGTTGCAGCCTGTTTAGGGTAGTTAGGAGAACAAGGTGTCAGACAAACATTCCCTGAAAGTCAGTAAATTTCCAGAGGGCTGGTTTACATAGAAACCATTTAAAAATACCATTAAAAAAATCTATAAATATTATTTTAAAAAAGACCATTAAGTGGTCAGATTTTGGAGGAGATATTTGGGAATGTAGAGACAAAACAAAACGTCTGGTTTTCATTCAAAGCCGCTCATGACTCACATTAGAGTATGGTATGGCTTTTTCCTTGAGTTGAAAGATATTTCTGTAGGTGATAGAAACTTGCTGAAATGTCAAAACCTCCTCTCTTCACAGCAGAAATTAACAGAAACTAAAATGCCTCCTCACCCTTCCCTTGTTCTCTCTAATGCAGCTCTGTCACCAAGAATCCAAATCTAGGAGGACACTCAATTACAGATGGTGTCATTAGAGCAGGATGGGCCAGAATGGAAAATATGGGCTTCTTAGAAATATACATGTGAAATGAAAAAATAAAATAAAATAAAAATAAAAACCCAGTGACTTAGGAAGCACCAAACACACTGAGACCAGGGCCCTGGCTTACTTCTTTCTGCCCACCTTTCTTATTCCTTTTCTTTCTCCTTTTCTTCCTCAACTTCTCTGCTTTCTAGATTCATTCTGTTCTCCAATGATCTCAACACATGAAGTGTATCTTTGACTTTGCAGTTGATCCATTTGCAACCTGGATCACTGTAAAAGTACTTAAATTGGCCTGTAAGTGTCACTGGCATATCTAAGGTACAGTGCTGAGGGTGCAAAAATTATTTTCTATCATAAAATTCAAAACAAGTGGGGCTGGGATTGTGGCTCAGCGGTAGAGCGCTCGCCTAGCACGGGCAGGACCTGGGTTCGATTCTCAGCACCACATAAAGGCATTGTGTTGTGTCCATCTACAAAAAAGATTCCCTCTCTCTCTCTCTTTAAAAAAAAAAAAAAAATCAAAAGAAATCAAGTTCTCCCAAATCGTTTTACTTTCCCATCTTGGATCCATTTTTTTTTTTTTTTTTTTTTTTTTAACCTCAGTTATACTGTATTTAGAAACCTCCATGTTTCTTCTGGAGCTGATACCTCCTTCTAAAATATTCTTCCCCCCATTTCTTACTTACTGAAGCCCTACTTATTCATTTAAGTTCAACCCAATTATCCTTTCTTCTGGTAGGTCATTTTTCAAAAAAAAATATTTATTGATGGACTTTCTGTATGTGGAATAATGTTTTGAGGCCTGAGGACACAGTTTAAGCAAGGTAGACAAAGTTCCTGCTCACATGGGATTTATGTTCTGGGAGTTGGGAGTAGCCATTGAGAAGCAACCAAAAACTTAATTATGTAACATGTTCAGGATAATAAATATAAAATACAGGACGGGAAGAGGTTGGAAAGGAATAGAGTAAGACCAGAGAGGAGAACACATTTACTCTTCTTTTTATGCTCTAAGATAATGTAACCATACTTTTGAAAATCACTAACTTTGTTGGGTGTGGAGACGTACACCTGTAATCTCCACACCTGTAACCTCTGCAACTGGGGAGCCTGAAGCAAGAGAGTCTCAAGTTCAAGACCTGTCTTGGCAACTTACTGAGACCCTGTCTCAAAATGAAAAATAAAAAGAGCTGGGGATATAGGTCAGTGGTAAAGCACCCCTGGGTACAATCCCCAGTGCTACAAAAACAAAACAAACAAAACAACAACAATAACAACAAAACATACATACCTTCTTGTACAAGGGAAAATGACATAAATGTCTTATATATTGTAAACTGTGTGTAGACAGGAAGTTGTTTAACTTTGCATTTATCAAGACCTTTTATATAGCAGGCATATAATCCATGTGCAATAACATGACATCAGTAGCACATAGGAAGCTGGCAGTTTATCCTTATACCACCAACACATGTTGGTGTCAAAAGCTCTAAGTCACATGAAGAAGTGCAAAGAGGGTGTGCCGCAGCCCGGCTGGCTGGGCAAAATAACCGGGGGGGTGACGAACAACTTGTGTACGTTGATACAGCAGGAGTGGAAGCCGTTTATTGTAGGACAGGAGTGGTATTTATACATTCCACACAGCTTATCTTAATTAGCATAAAATAGATACATCAGTCAACCAATAAGGAATCTCCACACTTGATGGCTGGCTGGCGTTACTTCACAAACCACTCCCTCTGGCAAAATGCCAGGAGCCATCCTGACTTGTTTACAGACTCTAACAAGGGTGAGGTGTCTAATGATGAGAGCAAGAGGTGACAACGAGGCCCCCAAATCAAGCAACAGCTGGAGACATGTCAATGGCAGGGATAGAAGACTCCTAAGGGGCAGGCACATGGCTGAGCCTGTTCTGGGCAGGAAAGAGATAGAGGAAGGGGAGACTGAATACAAGGACCTTTAAAGATCAAAATTTTGAACAGGAATAGTACACAGTTTTGAACTTCTGTGGTGCTCCTTTCCTAATTACCTTTAGTAGTGTTTAATATTTTATGTTTTTCTCCTTTAATTGGGATAACCTTTTAATGAGTGTTACCAAGACCACATTTGTTCAATATTTCAGCTATATCCAGAGTGTTAGGGTGGGACAGTAAGGGAGTTGGGGACTAGGCCAACAAGGAAATATCCTTATGACGAATCATTAAGGAATTCATAATAGACTATTGTACTGCGGATCTTAGAAACATTTTTCTTACTGACATATGTAGGATTTTCAGTGTACCATGCACTATTCTAGGTGTTTAATTTGTATCAACTCAACCCTATATAAATCGTGCCCATCTTCCACATGAGGAAAAGAAGGAATGGGAAGGTTAGGAATTTGGCCAAGGTCAGTCGGCTGTAAGTGGAAGCGCTGACATTGAAATCTCAACCTCTGGCTCCAGTGCCCATGTTCTTATCTGATTTATGATGCAGCCATGGGATAATGGTAATGCAAAAACCGCTTGCTATGGTTTAGATAGTAGGTGTCCTCCAAAAGCACATATGTGAGACAATGCAAGAAGGTTTAGAGGAAAAATGAGAACTTTAACCCAATCAGTGAGTTAACTGAGTAGAAACTAGGGGCTGGGAATGTGGCTCAAGCGATAGTGCGCTCGCCTGGCATGCATGCGGCCCGGGTTCCATCCTCAGCACCACATACAAAACAAAGATGTTGTGTCGATAGTAGAGGATAGGAAAGGCAGCAGAATACAACAGACACCAGAATGGCAATATGTAAATCAATGGTTGTGCAACTGATGTGATTCTGTAATCTGTATATGGGGTAAAAATGGGAGCTCATATCCCACTTGAATCAAAGTGTGAAATATGATATATCAAGAACTATGTAATGTTTTGAACAACCTACAATAAAAATTAATTAAAAAAAAAAGAATTAAAAAAAAAAGATGTTGTGTCCGCCGATAACTAAAAAAATAAATAAATAAATATTAAAATTCTCTCTCTCTCTCTCCCTCTCTCACTCTCTCTTTAAAAAAAAAAACTGAGTAGAAACTAAAGGAGGGTTGGGTACGGATGGAGGAGGTGGGTCACTGGGTGTGCCTTTGGGGTATTTTTATATATTGTATCTGGTAGTAGAATCTCTCTCTGTTAACTGATCATAATGTGAGCTACTTCTTTTTCCACACTTTTCTATCTTGAACCCCAAGGAAGACCCAGGTGCCTATGGACTGAGGCCTCTGAAATTGTGAGCCCTCAAATAAAGTTTTTTTTCTCTACAGTTGTTTTGGATGGGTCTTTTAGTTGCAGCAGAGAAAAAGCTGAACTAAACATCACTTAAACACTGTCTCCTACTTGCTGGTTTAGAGGGTAGCAATACTGATCCCTTTCTAGGGCTCGTTCTGTTGGAGTTATATCTAGACCATGAATCCACAATCACATGACGTCTTGTCTCTGTCTTGCACTTTATGGGGTACAAATACTTCCACCAACAATCTCTCACCTTGCTCTTTATAATAACCTTGAGAGGTAGTTTTTATTACCTCTGGCCTTCATATAACATAAAGGAGGCCCAGCATGGTCACTCTGCAAAATGGGACAGAGCCAGATGCATGGATGGGGCTGTGAACTGCAAATTCCTGTGTTCTTACCCCCTGTTGAGCAACTTCATGATTCTATGACTTAGAAATGGGGGTTGGATAAGGGTCCAATTATTTTACCTTCTCACTTCTAAACAAGCCAGATTTGTCTAGCACATTAGTTGTCTGGTTAGATAGTGGGTTAGTGCTACCTTCATTTAGAAGTCATGTTCAGAGAAGATCTTAGGTCTATAGTTACTCTGACTTGCCTCTTGGTTTTTCAACTTATCTAACAGCTATGCTAGAAGATGGTTACCTATTTATGAAACTTTGTAAAGTGTCACAAACTTTTTTTTTTTTTTTTTTTTTTATCTTAGTGAAAGCAGTTAGTGGCGCTGTTTTCCCTGGTATCAATCTTGTTTGGTAATTACATATGAATGGAAGAAAAAAGTCTAAAAGACATTATTTAAGTGAACAAATAGGGTCTTGATATTACATATAATATATTATATATATATATATGTATGTTATATATATTATATATGATATATTATAGTGATTGAAATTGCTTTTTAAAGGATACAAAGAGCATTTTCTTTACCTGTCTCTTTCTCCCCTTTGTTGTATGAGTGTTCATGAAGAGTAAATGAGACTTTGGAAATCCACATGTTTTATCCAGATTTCAGACTTGGTAATAAAATTCTGAGTTTAGAGAACTTAGGCAGGGAAAACTAATGCAAGCTTTTCTTTAATTCATCGAATTCTCCACTGGTTCATAAAGTTGCTAGCATAGCTGTTAGAAATGTCTCACTCATGAAATGAGGTATCGATTCCTTGGTTTATCCTTTTTCTTCTCCTGACTCAGATTTCCTTTCACTTCCACAGAAGGGAAGGGAAGAAATGAACTACTGGAACTGAATACTGAAACCATGAAGACTAACAAAGACCACAAAACAGCAAAGCTAAAATATGCTCACTTTAAATCTGGTCTGATTTTTATATTAAGATTAATTTTGGTGGGAAAAATTTAGTCTCTTTTTATTCTGAAAACCACCATGTACACTAATAATATATCATTAATTAACAGAGGAGTTTTTTCCCCTCAGATCAAAATGATTCCTGGACTTTTGGTAGGTAATATCACAAAGATATTGTGATATAGAAAAGAGATAATGGCAATTTTCTTGCAGTATGGAAACTTTGAGGGCAGAGGCCCACTAAAAGGCTGTCTGACAGCAGTGTCCCTGCTGATTTGAGCCCTGCCAACCAGATTTCCTGATTTCAAGTTGAGAATCTTGATTTGTATATGAAATCCCCCAATTAAAAGTTAGTACCCACTTTGGTGGTTGGTATCTGGCCACGGAATGTAAGTACTGTTTGATCTCAGCTTGGAAAGAACTGGATTTTGCCTTACATAGAGGATGCCTATCCAAAACCAGAAATGGCAACAACAAAGCCCGGAGAACATGGGAACAAGAGGTGACATATAATTCTTTCAAAAAACTCTTCTCAGATATCAACAGGATCATTGTTTTAGCCCATAGTCATAGGAACTGGCTTTATATCCACATGTGTAATGACGGTGGCATGGGTAGGGACAGATGGAGTGGGCTTCATAATCAGGTAGAAATGAGTGAAATCTTGCTAGCCTTTTTCATGACTGTTCTCAAATGTCACTTAATGTATGATATAGTTACTTTAAAACCAAATGTAAATGCACCACCACAAACAAACAACAAACCAACTATCTGTAACATCTATGCTGTCCAACACAGCTTCATAGCACACTGTAACAAATATATTCAGAGTGATGCTTGACAACTTTTAACAGTAGGTTTATTGTGGGTAACTGCCAATCAGAACAGTTACAGACCTGTAAAAAAAAAAGTACAGATATGCTGACACACATCAGCTAAATTTAGACTATAAATTTATTGAGGGCAGAAGTTACATTTAAAAAAAAAATCCTGCTACTCTGCTTAGCATTTTAGCTGTAATAAGGATTGAAAAAATTTGTATTGAATTGAAAACAATAAAAAATTGTCATGGCAATAATTATAATCAGTTCAGCTCACATTTATTGGTTGCCTTTTACATACCTGATGTGGGGTTAAATATTTTACAAAACGTATTTTATTTAGTTTTTATAATAATGTAGAAGATGGAAATCATTCTTGCATTTATGTTATAGATGGGGGGCGGGCAAAGGAAGCAAAAGGTTAAATAACTTGTGCCAGACATAAAGGGGCAGAGAGGGGACTAACTTTGACGCCACACCATCTTTTATTATTATCAGATGTGGATTGGTAGGTGTGAATGAAGAAAATAAGAGGGGAAAATTGGAAGAAAATTATTTCCAGCTTGTCATCCTGAGCGACTGGGAGAAGACTGCTTTTTTTCTCGATGGATTTGGAGCTTCATCAATAGTTGTCTTCAGGATCTTGTCCCAGAGACAAAATGCTTCCTTTTACAATAGGGACTATCTGCCAGTTTGCATTCACCCTTGACCAAAAGATGGAGCACTTTTGTCTTTATCTTTTATTGATTCATCTGCCTGGAGATGAAAGGGCAAGCGAGAACATTTTTTGCCTCTGACAGCCATCTTGCCTTTTCTTCTAAGCAAGCTAGAGGGATTAAGAACTCAGCTAAATGTAGGAAAGGTGATTGAGAGTGGGGAGAGAAAAAAGAGAGGAAAATGTCACTCAGCTTTTCAGACCCTTCCAGTGGGAAGCAAAGAGCTCAATAGATTCTTCAGCACAGGAAGATCTAGTAACAATTTAATGAGACCACCGGACAGTAGTATTATGGGGGTGATGGGCAGTATATAATTATTTCTAATGTGCGTATATGGTTAGGGCTTGGAATGTATCACAGTGCTGTCCAATGCTATGGAAGCAGAGATGAAATTAAGAGTTCTCCCTGTTTACTGGGGCAGAAACCAGCCTAAATATCCCGCCAAGGGATTAAAAACATGAAATGAAGAGTTTAATGAAATTAAAAATGAGCAGTGAGAAAGTGGGAGTCTCTGTTAATAAGCAGGCTTTGAAATATTTTAAATTATTCTTTGGAGGAGATGTACTAGATTATTCACTTGGAAAGAAGTGTCTCAAGCTATCTTTCTATCTTGCTTTAAGAACTCGGTGGTGACTATTTCTGAGATTTTTACCACAATCAGCTTTACCATAATCAGCTTTAGGAGATACTTAGGTAATGAAACATCTTGCAAGGAAAGCAAATAAGCAAAACATATTGATGCTTCTGGCACAATCATATCTACCACTGTCCCTATAATGTAAGGAACCCTTCCAACAACATTCTGGAAGAATGCTTTTGGCAGAGTTTGAGAATCTGTCAACATCAGAGTGATTGAAAAATATCAAAACTATTTTACATACATTATCAAGAACAGTTGAACAGTCTTAGATTTGAGAATTAATGACATAATAATTTATTTAAAAAATATATGAACTCAACACATCTAAATTTCCATAATTATCTCTTCGAATATAATAATAAAAATTTTGTTCCAATTAGTCTTCCCTTTGGTTGATTAGAATCTTATCTCTTCTTACTGGACACCTAGGTAATTTAAGTGGCTCTTTCAAATGTAAAATCTTAGCTGAAGCATACATTAAATTGTTTCATCATGAAATCCAAAAATTCTTAATTTAGGATTCAGAATAATTTAAATCATGAAAATGCTTTTAAAAAAAAATCATTTGGCTCTGGCTGGGTGTAGTGGCCCACACCTGTAATTCCAGTGGCTCAGGAGGCTGAGGCAGTAGGATCATGAGTTCAAAGCCAGTCTCAGCAACAGCAAGGTGCTAAGCAACTCAGTAAGACCCTGTCTCTAAATAAAATAGAAATAGGGCTGGGGAAATGACCCAGTAGTTAGTACCCCTGAGTTCAATCCCTAGTACCCCCCAAAACAAAGCAATCAAACAAACAAAACACCACCAACAAAAATTTGGCTCTGTACTTTATTATATGAAAGTGACACAAAAGTTATTACAGCATACTGGTAAGTACTTTAACAAAGTGTTTTATGCATATAAAATCTAAAGGCTAATGAGAACATCTTTCTGCATAAATAGACCTTTAAAATGGCTTTATATTTTTTTTACTTAGGACATGAATTGAAAAAAACCTTCTAGCCATCTAGCCTTGAGATGAGACTGACCCCATTATGGAGGAAATGTCAGACTGTCTCCAAGTCTAGACAACTTCTAAGCCTGAAAGCAGCTTCTGTTCCCAGTCAGGTTCTAGAACCGTGGAGAGTTCTAAACTGGGGAGAGACTGTTATTTTGGTGTTTAGGAGTTTAAATTCTGGAGACGGGTTTAAGATGATAGTCTTGCATCCTGCAGTTATGTGACCTTGGGCAAATTATGCAAACTCTCTGTGCCTCATTTTCACCACTTATAGAAGGAGGATGATAAATAATATCTTCATCATAAGAAGATCGAGTGGATTAAATGAGATAATTTAGTAGAAGACATGACATGATATTCTCCCAAAGAGAAGCCCTCAAACTATTATCTGTTTTTTATTATTAATAGAATAGAACCACTGTCTTCATTCAGTCATTAATCAACTTAAGTGTTACCATTTCATTTTATTCTTAAAATAACATCTTATTTATTTTATTACATGAACAAAACACAGTTATTAGAGTTATAAATAATAAACACAAAACAATAACAGGAAGAAAAAATTGTTCTGAGTCATACCAACCAGAGAAGACATCTATATCTTTGACATTGATATATTTACACATGGAAACTTTTTTCCCATGCCAATATGCATCTCTATGATACATCAATAATCACATGAAATCAAAGTAAGATTAAAAACTATACATATTTTGAATATGTTCTTGACTTGATCCCTGACTCTGTCACTCAATAATCCACATGACTTCATACAAATTACTGGCTTCTTTATTTGTTGGATTCTTTGTACAAAAAAAAGAGATAACAACAGGATCTTTTCCAAAGTGTTCTGGGGATTAAATAAGCATTTATGTAAGTGTAGGGCACTTTGTTTTAAAAATTGCTGTGTAGGATTTATTTTTTCAAGGATTTCATAAACAACCCTTTTAATGTAAAATTCCAGGATGGAGTGCGCATCTATTCCCATGATCACTCTTCTCTCTCTGCTATTTCAATTTATTATGTTTTTTTAAAAAAATTTTTATTCTAATTTGTTATAGATGATAGTGGAATGCATTACAATTCATATTTTACATAGATAAAACATTTTTCATATCTCTGGTTGTATACAAAATATATTCACACCATTAGTGTCTTCATACATGTATTTTGGATAATGTCCATCACATTCCACCATCATTTCTAACCACATGCTCCCTCCTTTCCCCTCCCACCCCTTTGCCCTATCTAGAGTTCATCTACTCCTCCCATGCTCCCCCTCCCTACCCCACTATGAAACAGCCTCCTTATATCAGAGAAAACATTTGGCATTTGGTTTTGGGGAATTGGTTTGGTTTTTAGGAATTGGCTAACTTCATTTAGCATTATCTTCTCCAACTCCATCCATTTACTTGCAAATGCCATATTTTTATTCTCTTTTATTGCTGAATAGCATTCCATTGTGTATATATACCACATTTTTTTTTCATCCATTTATCTACTGAAGGGCATCTAGGTTTGTTCCACAATTGAGCTACTGTGAATTGTGCTTCTATAAACATTGATGTGGCTGTGTCCTGGTAGTTTGCTGTTTTTAAGTCCTTTGGGTATAGACCGAGGAGAGGGATAACTGGGTCAAATGGTGGTTCCATTCCAAGTTTTCCAAGGAATGTGCATACTGCTTTCCATATTGGCTGCACCAATTTGCAGTCCCACCAGCAGTGTATGAGTGTACCTTTTCCCCCACAACCTCACCAACACTTATTGTTGTTTGTATTCTTAATAGCTGCCATTCTGACTGTAGTGAGATGAAATCTTAGAATAGTTTTAATTTGCATTTCTCTAATTGCTAGAGATGATAATTTTTTATATATTTCTTAACTGATTGTATTTCATCTTCTGAGAAGTGTCTGTTCAGTTTCTTGGCCCATTTGTCGATTGGGTTATTTGTTTTTTTGGTGCTTAGCTTTTTGAGTTCTTTATATACTCTAGAGATTAGTGCTTTATCTGATGAGTGAGGGGAAAAGATTTGCCCCCAAGATGTAGGCTCTCTACCTCATTGTTTCTTTTGCTGAGAAGAAACTTTTTAGTTTGAATCCATCCCATTTATTGATTCTTGATTTTAATTCTTGTGCTATAGGAGCCATATTAAGGAAGTTGGGGCCTAATCGGACATGATGAAGATTAGGCCTACATTTTCTTCTATTAGACACAGGATTTCTGGTTTATTCTTCATAGGATCAGTGTTGAAAGTCTTAAAATTGTAGATAATTTAGTAATTGAGAAATCTAGCTCAGCTGAGACAAAATATACTCACAGGAAGATTATTTTTCTGGATAGGAATTATCACATTTGGAGATAAAACTGAATCTGATGCTTATTCATATCCCCATGTAGCCATATACTCATGCTTTGAATATTAAAATTCAATGATGTGAAATGATAGCAATTGTCCATAAGTAGCATTCACCAATGCAGAGAAAGCTTACTTGCTATTCTAAATGAGTTATTCATGTTCTTTTACTTTAGAAGAGGCAATTGAATGAGTTGATAATTTTTTAATATACTATTGCCTATAGTATATTAGAAAACCTTTTCCACTTTGCTTTTATGCCCTTATAGTTTTAAGTATCTTTTGGTGAAGTTGGTAATTTGCTGTTTGCTATTTGTCAGTACAAAGTGTGTTACGGCAAAGGATGGAGGAAATGCTCCCAAACCCTGAAATCTCTCCAGTGATGATTAGAACAGAAACTATCCATTGCAACTTTATAATTAAAGCCCTTAATGAAATACACATATTAAATGAGCTTTCTGGAGAAGCCTCCCTTTCTTCTTTTTCTCTTTTAGAAGAATAATTCATTTAACTGAAACTAACAAAGGGAAGGAAATGTACCAGGCTTGAAATTTTGTTTGGAAACAATTGAGTTCTGCCTTTCCCAAAATATAGATTGTGCAATTAATGGGGAACTTGGCTAGAGCAAGATTGTTGTCAAACTGTAGCTAGATGTTTTGAACTATTTTTAGTTATTATGCTGTTTGTACTTAATAACATTTAATATTCACTTACATGGAAGTTATTGTTTTAAGATATAATGAAGAAATTGCTGATATTATTTTGGGAAATAGTATTTAGTTAAAAAAAAACAAATAAAACCTAAAAATAATAACAATTAAAAAGAACTCCCTACTCTCAGAAGAAACAAATATCCTCATATTTCCTCACCAACTTTAAGTGGAGGTGAAATTGTGTTAGCATTTATAACACTAAAATTTATTACATAAAAAACATATTCTGAAGAAGTAACATTTTCATTTTAAAAACATTTAATACCTTTCTTTCCTCCTCTCATTTTTTTCTTTCAATGTATTTAAGTAAGCCTAATTAAATTTTATCTGGTATACAAAATTAGGAGGGAATGATTTTGCAAAATAAGAATGATTTTCAACTAGCATTGTCAGTCAAAGGGCTTCTTCTAAAGTGCTTGAGAGCATAGGTCCTCTCTTTAGTAGATAGTTTCCATTATGCTCTCTCTCTGTCACTCCTTCTCACTTACAGGTAGTAAAAGATGGGTTGTGCTCCGTCCTTGTCCAGTACCACACGTCTCTATGGAATGGACAGACAGTTGTGAGCTGCCAAGCTACTGAAAGACCTTTGCTATAACATCTCAGCACCCGTGTACAATCTACTTCCCATACCTAAGTGCATATCTCAGCCAAAGCAAAGAGAATAGGAGCTCCATCTCTGGATCTTGCATCCCTGCACTTGGAGTTCAAGCTTCTGTGCTGTCCTAGTTTCCTCTGAAATCTGGACTCCCAGTGGATCTGTTTCTGGAGTATTCTTAGTATCTTAACTCAACATTTAAGCAGATAACTTCAAATTGTCACAAGTACTGAAAATCCAAAGGTTGTATGGAAGCCTGATTGTGACTCCTCAAAAACAAACAAACAAACAAACAAACAAATACATAAAAATTAAAGAAATAAAATAAAAGAAGGGCAGAGGCTACCTTTTTTTCCTGTTGTGGATATGCCTGGGCCAGGAACTAATGCAGGGGCATGAGACCCACCTATGAGATGGTCAGTAGGCACTGCCATGACTGCTTCTCTCTTCCTCTCTGTTTAGGACAGAATTTGCAAGGAGTGCAAGTGTGTGCTAGTGCGAGTGAGTGTGCTTAACTTGTGCATCTGTTAAAAACCTAGTCACAGCTAATGATAATAAAAGTAACAATACAATACAGACATGAGAATTAAAATTAATACAATCCCTGGCCATTCTTGACCCCATCCCATTTCCATTTTCTACTCTCTTGACTTGGAATTTACTGCTTACAAATCTTTCAACTCCTTACTCTCTTATTTTTAAGTGATGTTTCTCTACAGGTATTTCTAGAGCTTTCAATTTTAGATATTATCTATTCATTGCCTACTATCTTTCAAATACAGATACATAGCATGGTTAGTTAAATCCCTTGTGGTGCATACTTCTTACTGTGCTCATAGTTGAGCCATGTAGTGACTCGTTAGTACCTAACAGATACTTAGTGAGTGCTACATGCCAAAGGTTGCTGGAAGTGATCTCTGGGTAGAGGATGGAAGTTGGGCTACAATACTCCTCCACTTAGAAGAACAGTCCAAATTCCCACTGTGCTGCAGAAGATCTGGCTCCTGGCCAGCCCCAGTGTGCTAACTCCTTATCTTTTCCTCTAGTGTGTTTTGCACTCTGGTGTCACTGTGCTTGCTCACAATGCTAGAAGTTATAAAGCCCACTTTTATTCCCTAACCTTCTCACCAGGCCCCTGATGTCTGAGTGACTTTTCTTGCCTCTTACTCATCCTCAGGTACCAATCTTCCTTGAGCCCTAGAAACAGTTAGATTATCACAATATGCTCCTTTAGCTCTGTGTTTTTCTCACAGTGTTTCCTGTTTATTCCTTGGTTTACATCTGTTTTTCTCAGTGAGATGTGAACTCTGTGAACATGGGGTCTGTTTGGACTTATTCTGAAAAGGCCCTGGTATTTGGCACATAGTATACATTTTAGCTAGTTTGTGATGGGGTCTCTGAGAAGAATGACAGTGGTGTAAGTATACGTGAAAGTATTGCAATGATTCAGGCTGGACACAGTCTTTTGCAAGGGTAATGAGTTGTTTACTTAAATGAAGTAATTCCCATTTCTCTTTTACAAATTGCTTAACCTTAAACTGGCGGAGACTTGTAGTAACCATAAAATGAGAGGCAATGTGGCTTTGTAGATTGGGCAACCTGAATCTAAGAGTCCAGTTCTTAGATTTTTGCCAATGATTCCAGGCAGCCTTGAAGAGGTCCATTAAAATAGAGTTGTGTTAGGATGGTGGTCCCTGGTTTCTAATCTCCAGGCTAGTAAGGAGGACAGGCGAACAGCAAGTGAACACCTTCATGAATATGTACTGGCAGATAGAAAAGCCGGTGTTCAATTCAATTAGAGACCAAGTGGTGATGGAGAGTAAAGAGGGAGGTCTCTGTAGGTGGTCCGGGAAGGAGGACCTGAAGGGTACCATTTAAGTATAAAGTCAGGGATGGGGTATCCCATTAAGAGAAGAGGAAGTGCCATGTTTATGAAAGGTGGTGGGTAAAGTGACTGTGTCTTTATTGAGCATGGTTAGGTCTAGGACTCAAAAGGACAGGAGATTGGTTAGGACCAATAGTCTAGGAAAGAGGCAACAAAAACCTGAATGATGATGGTCACAATGGAGGTGAAAGATGAGTGGACAGACTGTAATTTATTTTCAAGGTAGAATCCATAGGAGTTTTTCATAGACTGGGGTGTGGGGAGTTAAAAGAGGGTCATTCAAGTATGCTTCCTGGGTTTTTTCTCTGAACAACTTGGTGACTATTGATTCACGTTGTCATGCTTTAGATGGTATCAGTGGATGATAAATGGAATTAGCATTGAGGAGGTGGTGTGCATGGGCATAAATAGAAGAAGTTATTGTGATGAGATTTTAAGTAGCAGGAAATGTTATGAAGGGATATATAGAGAAAGATTATTTAACTCTCTAAATTGGTAAGTACTGGTCTATAATAGTTTGTAATGTATAGTCTGTATTATTACTTATAAAATGCTTTTTCTGAAAACAAAAAGACAAGCTCAAAAATGTGTGTGGAGATTCGTAGGTTGAGAGGGGTTAGGGCTCATTTACTAACAGAGGAATCTTTTCATCATGGATGATTCAGTTATGGGACTAAACCAAGTTACATAGCTGTCATTATCTTGATGGGTACTTCTGAATGTTGAAATTATAAATGTTAAATCCATGAATACCCAGGGAATATTCAGGGTGAGGAATAAGTTTCATCTTAACTGTCAGCTGAAGAATGTTTTTGCAGATGCTTAGAGAATTGTTAGAGGCTGCGTCTGGATTTGGTGAAAAGATGGCTGACATTCATTTCCAGTGTGGGAGAACACTGTAGCAGAAGCAATAAAATGCTGATCTTCTACATCTTTCAGGTGTAGAAAATGAAGTGGATAAAAGCCTTCAAATATGTGGCCCTGGACATATCATTTCAAGTATTGCAAAATGGAATGAACATTAAACATTGAAGATACTGTTTATGTGATTAAAACCTAGAACAGATTCTAAAAGTGAGAATAAGATATTATTGTTGTTTTTTTTCCTTGATTATTACATTTGAACCAAAGTCATCTGAGATATCAATGTGACTTTGTTCTGGTTAGGTATAGAAAAACAGCTCAATTAATATCAAATTCTATAAGTCTGGTGGGGCCAGTGTCCATGAAGTTAGATCATTTGGTTATCTGATGCAATCTGGTGGACTGTTCTCAGTTTCTCCCATTTTACTCTATGCACAAAGATGGCTTGCTCTCTGTTGACTCATCTCAATTTAATTAGTCTCTGTCATTCCTCCAACTACCTCTGAGACTTTCCCAGCAAATGAAAATTTTTTGCTTCCCAACCTACAGAAGATTTAAGCAACTGCATAAAGCATTATGAAACTGCAGACTATTTGGATTCATTAGAGTCAGGCAGCATTTTTTTTTAAACATTAGGGAGCGGACTGCCAACCTCTGTTCATGTGGTAGAGATAAGGAGGCATAAATATGATATTGGAGATGATTGTCCAAGGACTCTATCAAGACTCCATGCATAATGGCAAAAATATTTATTATTGTAATAAAGCAGGAGGAGAATAATGATTTGGGGAAATTACAAATTGCATCAATTTGCTGGCTGAAAGTTAGCCTCATTTTCTAGTAAAGAGAAGACCATTGGTGATTTTTATAATTTAGACCACTTTGTCAAGGAGCTGTGGAACTTATTGATGAACAAAAGGAAAAGGGCCAAATTTAAAATACGTTATTTTTATTTTACCCTGTAATATTTGCTGAGAGTGCCAAAATGGACTGGGAAAGGAAGTATGTGCCCATTTATTTATAAATTTTTTTTTTTGTGGACTCATAGAAAGAATTGTGAGGAGATATTTGAGATCATCTGGTCTACGTGGTTTTAAAGTCTTTATTCATTAGTGTAGCATACCTTTTTGGAAATAACGTGTTATGTTGAACTCCAATATAAAACACTTAAAAGCAGAGAATACTGCGTAGAAGGTGGAATGGGGAGTCAAGAACTTAACCCACTTTGTGCTTCTCTCCATCCATCTGGTTTTTCCATGAGACGCCTGTGTTCTAATGACTCATTATGAAAACGACTGATAAAACCCAATCTTCTTATTTTATAACAGGAGATAAGCTGGCATGCCCAGAACCACACAGTTGGTTCCCTGTCTGGCCCAGCATCCTGTGCAATCTTCTTTCCTCTAAGCCACATTTGGTGAGTGAGCAATGATCCTCCTGCTTCCCTATCCCCTCTCTGACCCCTTTTCACCTTTCATGCCAACAGGGCTCCATTCATTACCTTCTCCAACACTGTTTAGTAGACTTTATTGACCTCATGGTGATTTTATGACAGTTTCAAGAAAACCATATCTGACTCCACATCCAAATGAGAGCAATGAAGGAACGTTTGCTACACCTCCTGGGCAAAGGCCCACAGAGGTTGCTGCTCCTAAATGTGCCCTGTGAGCAAGACCTCTAGTCCATCACCAATGTGAGAAACTCTCTCTTGTCATCTTTTATTTTATTCCCTGGTAATGGGATAGGAGGCGATAATAAGACATTCTCTGCAGGCCTCAGATTGTTTTCAATTCTGTTTCTCTTCCTCACAACTGACTCTGTGCCTGGCCTTTGATAAATGATAAATTCTCATATCCTGTTTTTTTAAGATTCTAAATCATGAGTGCAGTTAATAGACTTTTACAAAGGACAAGAGTATTCATCACTTGAATGCAAGAAGTGCTAGTTTTGTATGGGTGTGTGTTTCTAAGTTTCACTCATTTTTAGAGCTATATATCATCTTAGAGAGTTTCTCACACATTTTTTTTTCTCTTACAGATAAGAAAGCTGATGCCCAGAGTGGGGAAGGGCTGGGTCTACAATGAATCATCTAGTTTGAGCAGTGAATGTTGATCTCGCCCAAGGTCCATTGCTCATCCCATTCCTTAACTGGACTGATTTGCTGGGAAGAATATGCATTGAGTGTCTGATACAAAATACCCAGGTGTGAGGGAGAGAGGGAGGTTTTCTATTTCTTTGATGGAAAACATCAGACAATAAAGATCCTTTGAGGACTGGGACTTTACCTCACTAACAGGAGATGTGCATGCTTGAAAGCACTGCTCATCAGGTCCTTTAGACTTCTTTTGGTCTGAGAGAGTAAAGATGACTCTTAAATTTTGTGCTGAGAGCTCAGGCACAATCAGGGATACTGGTTGTCATTTCATTAATGATCACACCCTTTCCCTTTTACATAGAGAAAGATATAGTTTGGTTCAGTAGATCAAATACCATCAAGGCTCTGAGTTGGATCTTCTTTGAGCTCATTTGGTAAGTGCACACCAATGGCCACTGATTTCACCATCAATGGTGGACAATCATCAGGCATGTATGGGACATAAGGATGACAATGGATCTGTACAAGTCCATCATCTTTCTTGGAAATGAAAATGATCAGGAAGAAGAGCCTTTATTGTATTAGTTTCTTCTATCCATAAAGAGTAAATTATTGTTTTGCTTTTCTATCTTTGAAGGCAATCTAGTAGAGATGAAGAGATTGAGCTTTGGAGTTGGACCATCTGATTGTGACTTCTAGTCCTGCTCATTATTATCTGTGTGACCTACATTGAGTCAGTTAACCTCACTTCCTCATCTGAAAATTGAGTTTATGTGACAAACAACTCAGAGCATTGTTCTGAAGGGTAAATGAATGAATATGGGCATTTCTTGGGACACTGGCAGAGAGTAAGCGTTTAATAAATATTGTTTATTATCCTGCTATGGATTAAAGAATCCTCTAAAGTCTAGTTAAACACCAAATTTTTAATGTTTTTGAGTAGATTCCAGCAGGTGTGTTTACTTTCTATGTTGAAGAAGCTCTAGGTCATCACCAATCACTCAGAGCCTCTTATAGGCATGCTTTTCTTGTCCTTGAAGACTGGAGCTAGTGAAAAGTCTGTTCTCTGCAACTTGATTACTTGGGTGTGCATTCTTGAGCATGGTTGGTGAGGTCCACCCTGGGCCAGGTGAACTAGGGTGGGGAGAAGAGTAGGGCGAAGATGAAAAGACGAATATGAGGTGGCCTCAGTTCTCAAAGGGCTTCGGGTTAGAGGTGGGGTAGGGTGGGATGCAAAGAAATATAGAATGACCCTTGCCTTCAAAGAGCTCCCTGTCTTCAGAGAGGGAGCGAGCCAGACAATCCATAAACAAACAGTGACGAAGCAGTGAGAGATGTACAAAACACTAATAGAGCACAGAAGAGGAAGTGACTAAGACAGTCGACAGAGACCTGGGAAACCTTCACACAGGAAATCACATATAAACTGGGTCATAAAGGATGAGTAACTGTTTGTCAGATGGAAGACATAGGGGAAGTTTCTAGGGAAACTACAGGTACAAAGGCATAGAGGCACGACACACAACAGCTAGCAGCTTTTGGCAAATAGTTTTGGAAATCTATTATGACAGAATGCTTCTACCAAGTGAGGAAAGCCATCCACATGGCTTGCTTTGTTGTACTATCTTTGGTCTATGATTTCTTTTTTGGGAGTATTTTTTCAGTTTATCACCCATTTTGTGATTACATAGAAGTTAAAATCAGATGATAATTCCATATATTCACTTAAAATAGTTGCCCATCATGATTAATGTGTAAATTCTCTGTTCTTATTTAAGACTTTCCTCATGACCTATCTGAGGGTGGCCACTAATGGAGAGTTCGATGTCATACTAAATATCAGAAAAGCTTAATCTCTTATTTTCTTTGATGAAACTAAATGTATCCCCGAGTGCTAACATTTTTCTCCCATCCTCCCATTGAGTGTTTTGCACATCTCTTGGGATGCACATACTCCACCTTGGAGACTACAGGTACGGATCACAGATAGAATCCATAAAGAGAGGACCAGTTAGGAGGCTAGAGTCCTTTTAGCTATGAGAATTCTATTATTTTCCATTCAGAGCCTTATTATCCTCACGACTTCTTTCCATGCTGATTTTCTTTTTTGTATATCTAGCAAAGAACAAAGAAATTATAATGGCCACTTGTTAAAAGTGTAATTTATCCATGTTGTTAAACACAAATCCAAGAACTGGGAATTTTAGGGAGCATTTTAATTTTGGCTAAAGGACAGACTAGAATCTTTTGATTTATGATCTTGATGAATTTCAGAATAATTCTGCAAGAACAGCATTATTCTTACCTGTTTACAATGAAGAAACTTATTTGGGAAGGTGCAATGGACTAGCCTAGCATCTAGTAGGTATCAGAGAAAATGAGTAGGCAGATTTCATTGAGGTCTGCTTGTGCCCAAAGAACTGTCCCCAATTTAATAATGCCGACAGGGATAAGGAAAATATAGGAAGCTTTTGTCAGATGGCCTTGATTTTCTCAATAGAATAGTCCAGGTTTAGTGTACTTAAGAGGCTAAGTTCCAATAAAATGTCAGGAGAGGTGTTGATGATGGAGCTTGAGAGCAGAGCACCTTTGAAGCTATTGATTTTGTTTTCTTCCTCATTCAAACCAAGAATCTGACATTCTGCTTGGGTTCCGTTCTCCCTCTTATGTCATCATGGTTCCCCTGAGGTTCCTTTCTCTCCAGCTGGATGTAATTTGCTAAGTATCACTTAATGCTCTAAGTGAGTAAGGATTTGGATGGGGGAAAACCAAAGAATGTGTGGTTCTTTCATCTTGTACTAATTGTTCTTTGACCCAAATTGCAAATGTTGAGGGGAATGTCACACAATGGTAAGATTCTTGGGGAGGAAATGACTCAAGAAAATCTTAAAGGAGAGCTCACAATTACAGGATGGGAAAAGGTGTGCTTCCTTTTATTTAGAAACCTTGGTGAGAATGTCTGTTTTGCTGGTTGGGCAGATAATGCTAATTATAATTCCTGTGGTTCTCTGGCACCATCTTCCTTGGAAAATCTCTGATAGTCCTGTGTCTGACAAGTCTCTTCTTTCACAGAGACCAGCAACCCCATGGGTCATGAGTATTGAAAAGAACAAGGGCTAGGGATAGCACAGGTAACATACAGCTAAAGAGCAAGTGGGGTGGAAAGAGAAGTGGGAACTTGGGATCGTAATGCGAGAGCAACCATAGTGGCAGGAAAGAGACCAAGAGTCGGTCAGAAAGGCACAGGATGGCAGTTGAGTTCTCTATGGAATGGGCCTTTCTGTGTCTTAGCTCTTTAAACAGCTAGCTTTCTTTTGTGCCTCTGTGTGCACCTCCAGAGAAGGCTGGTGGAGAAGTGAGTCACTTCAGCTTGTGGTAAACGCATTTCCAAAAATTATAGTCTGGGGTGGGAGGGAAACAAATAGAATTTTGTGCCTACAAATCAGTTCACAGTAATCCACCAAGATGCCATAGGAAATATAAAATGTTAAGAACGTGAAAAGGTAGCACTTTTTAATATATTTCCTATTATTTCTGACTGAATAGATCAAGCAGTTCACATTGTTTAACTTTTATAAAAGCTTGGGCCATTTCGGAAGGCATTAGAATTCTTAAGTAAGCCCATAGAGCTGAATGTTTCTACTGGGGCTTACACTTGTGGGTCTGCACGCACAAAGGTGCACAAACCCTTGGAACCAGGGACAAAAAGCCACTGCTGTCTTCCCTGCATGGAAGCTCCTTAGGTCTCCCACTAGGAATCAATCATGTAATCACTGTGGCCATGTGTTTGGAGGTGGGGTGGGACAAGAGTGAGGTTGGAAATCACTGGGTGATTAAACACTGTTGGAAAAACTAGAAAAGCCTTGAGACCAGTCCACATTCTCCTACACCCAGCTGTCATTACAGCCCTGTGATACCTCCTGTTGCTTCCCTCCTCTTTTTCCTAACTTTCCTTTCTGCCCACTGTGATGCTGTTTTCCCCATATTTTTGTTGGTGCATTATGGTTATACATAATGGTGAGATCTATTATTCCATATTCATACATGCATACGATAAAACCCTATAATTTGACTAATATTATTCCCCAGTAATTCCCCTTTTCCTCCCCTCCTGCCTACCCCTGGTCTTTTCCCTCTAGTCTTCTGATCTCCCTTTGATTCTCATGAGATCCTCTCCTCACCTTTCTTTTCCTTTTTTTTTTTTAACTTAAAGAGATAACATATTATTCTTGACCTTCTGAATTTGGCTTATTTTGCTTAACAAAATATCTTCAAATTCTATCCATTTTTATGCAAATGACATGATTTCCCTTTTCTTTATGACTGAATAAAACTCCATGGTGGATATATACCACATTTTCTTTATCCATTCCTCCACTGATGGACAACTGGACTCATTCCATAGTTTGGCTATTGTGAATTGTGCTGCTATAAAATTGTAGTCTGGGGTGGGAGGAAACAAACAGAATTTTGTGCCTACAAATCAGTCCACAGTAATCCACTAAGATGCCATATGATAGGGTATGCATGTATCACTGTAATATGCTGACTTTAATTTTAGGATAAAAATTGAGGAGTGGAATAGCTGGATCATATGGTAGTTCCATGCCTAGCCTTTTGAGGAAACTCCATACCAATTTCCATAGTGGTTGCTAATTTACAATCCCACCAACAATGTAAAATTGTTCCCTTTTCTCCACATCCTCTCCAGCATTTATTACTTTTTGTATTTTTGATTCCAGCCCTTCTAACTGGAGTGAGATGAAACTGATGCTTTCAATATGAGTTTCCAACTCAACAATGCACTCTTCCCATCTTTTCCTACCCCTTCCTCCACATGATTCAGCACACATTACTGATCTTCTTCTCTTACAACAGATTTTCTGCCCAACTATTTTTGGAAGATTTGTTTCAATTTAGTTGATTTGTTTCCCCCTAAAATCTGTTTTCTCACCCTTCTATTGGACTTACCTCTCTCTCTGCCTGGGTGCTCAGTCATCATCTGCTATTTATTCCACTTCTATCCCATTGATACAATTTCCTCTGTGTAGACAATGCACAGTTCTCCTCATCAATTAAAATATCTGCTTCCTCTTAAAAATTTGGTTCTATTTATCAAGATACCATCTCAATTCATCCAATAACCTTTAATGCTAACATTTTCAGAAGGCACATGCTTTATACTTATCCACTCTACTTCATGACTCATTGACTCTTTTTACTTTCTTATATTCTTTCAGCACTGCATGTGGATGTTTGAAGAACAGAGGGATGTTTAGTTTAGAGAAAAGAAGGCTCAGTTTTGCCAAGAATTTGAGTTAAAATATATGAAGGGCTCATGTGGAGGAAAGGATTACTTATCTTAAAGAGCCTATAATGCAGAACTAGAATTAGTAAGTAAAAACTACAGTGAGGCATATTTCAATGCAATATCAGAAAGTATTTTATTATTAGCAGAATTATCCAGAGGTAAAGTGAGCTCTTATAGGCGGCAGCAAGCTTTCTGTTATTGGAAGCAATGAAACTTAGATACAGTTGTTGTAAAATAGATTTCAGCCTCAAATGAGCTCTTAGACCAAAAGGGTACTCTGACTCCCGAGATTTTTGTGCTTATCACAAACAAAATCATTTGCAATTTCACTCTCATTTGACCTGATGGTAGCATAAGCCATCTCTGGGTTCTTGTTATATTTATTTATTTTTTTCTTTTGTGAATATACAACAATATTAATGGGTCATTATGAAAATTTTAAGTAATATATAGTGCACAAATGTCTAAGCCCTCCTATTTTTTCCTAGTTACTAATGTCAACACTGCAACAGTTTGGTGAAGATTTTTGAGTAGATATGTAAATATCTTTTTTATTTAGTTATATATGTGTTTTTTACTAAATCTATTACCCTCTGTTGGATGTTTTCCATGGGATATGGTGGATGTTGTACTTTGGTCTGAAGTCTCTCCAAAGGCTCATGTGTCAAAGACTCATCACCAGTATGTGGTACCATTGGAAGGTGCAGAGAACATTAGGAGATGGGGTTCATGGAAAAAAGTCACATCTGGAGGGGAGTTGCCCTTGAAGAGTGTATTGAAATCCTGTCTCCATCCTCTCTCCTCTTTGTTTCCTTGTCACTATGAGGTGAGCATCTTTGTTCTATCAAGTGCTTACTGCCCTGATGTTTTGCCTCCGAGCTACCAGGCCAACAGATCATAATACTTTGAAACCAAAAAATGAGTCAAAATAACCTTTTCATCCTTATAAGCTGTTTACCTTGGTTATTTTGTCATAGCAATAGAAATCCAACTAACACAGTAGGCTACCTTCAAAGTCAGTAGATAGATCTACCTCTCAGTAGAATTCAATAGTATAATTCTGGGGTCAGCAAACATTTTCTTTAAGTGGTCAGAAAATAAATATTTTCATCTTTGTAGTCCCTGAGGTCTCTGTCCTAACTACTTAACCCTGATACATATTATGAAAACAGCTCTAGATAATACCCCAATGAATAAATAGGTCTTCCAATAAGACTTTACTCATCATGCTAAAATTTAAATGTGTCCTGAAATATTATTCTTTTAAAATTTTTCCAGTCATTAAAAAATATAGAAAATATTCTTAGCTTAGAGGGCTGCACAAAACAGTCAGTAGATGAGATTAAACCCTTGGCTGTCATTTGCTGACCCTTGACATAATTTGTTAGGGAAGATGACTTATTCTCCATATCTTGTGTTCCCTTCCTGGGGAGTGAGCTCTGTTAGCATGGCAAACTTCCTTCTCACCCTATCACTAACTCTGTACCAGGGGAGATGGATGACTTGATGTGATTAGGCAGCTTGGAGGAACCAGCGGGCAGGCCTTCTGTTCACTGTAAGAACTAGCTGCCTACTGGAAGCATACACTTCTATTTCTTGAGGAGGTGTCTAGAGACTGGAATTGAATAATAGTGTGAAGAAGTCCACTTGTCTTTCTATTCAGGCATAAATTATTTCCTCTAATATTAACTTATCAGTAATAAAGCGGATATTTTGGTGTCTAACATATCTTACTCATTTGTTTTATATCTCAATTGGGTAAGGCATAAAAATAGACATATTTGTGGAATTATCTAATAATACCAACTTGGATTACATTATTTATTTATGCATTTCACAGTCTTTCATTGTTGACATCTCCCAGCCCTTTGGTGAACCACTCATGTTCAAGTTTGTGAACTCCTTCTTCTTGCTTCTCATGCTATCTAAAAAGAAACCATGGCTGTGGGTCTTTAAAAACTCTCATGGATATACCCAGAGATGAATGCACTCTATATCTCCATCTCCTTCTTCTTCTTGGTTTCTTATCTGCCATCCCAACTTAATATTCCTAGAGCTTGGCTTGAGAGGCCAGACACATAGTACACTTGCTCAGCAACCTTCAGTAGATCTCCATTGCACAAAAGGTAAAGAATGATCCCTCAAAGAACATTTGGTCTTCTATATTTTGAATCTTACTTATTCTAGCTTTCGCTCTCAACATTTTAAAAAGTGTTAATACATGTTATATGTATATCACAATGCCAGGGGTATAATTAACACTCAACACATATCAGCTAAATTGTCATTCCATTACATATTCCAATCATTTTCCAATCATTGTGACAACTCACTAGTTTCTAAAAGCTTGTTTTATTTGCAATTTCCCTATAAGTGATTTTTAAGCCATCATCTCAGTTTATAAAAATCCCTGTTGACCTCTACAAAATCTGCTTGAAGAAACTCCACCTCTATGCATGATAATTGAACACTTTCAAAATTCCTGATTCAGTAGATCACATCACCAATTGGTGAATTCTTATTGAGCACTTTATGAAGGTCCTGAGACTCTCAATATCACAATTACGTGGGGAAACTTAACATGAGCAAAGAATTGCTGTGAAGTGATAAGAGTCAAATGAGATTTTTAAGATAAAAATTTGTAACTAGAAGGGAGCAAGTCGCCAATTACTTTGATTACTATCTACTGAACGCATGTCATTTGGCATATGCTGTACCAGGAATCCCATTCATTTTGACTAGACGTAGATTTGGCTCTTCTATCAGGGATTTAATACCTACAGAACATAACCCTCACACATAATAAGAAATTTATGTGCTACACTAATGAACTTAAAATACAATATAAAATTAAAACTTTCAGAAGTGCAATGAGGGCAGGCACATGGTGCTATGAGAGGAGGGTCTGACAGGGGTGGTGGGATACCCATGGCGGGAAATGGATGGACTTTAGATATGTTTTAAAAACATTGTCATCAAGAGAGGTATGGCTTCTGTGTCAGTCAACTGTTTGTTGCAATGACAAATACCTGAGAAAGGCAAGTTAGAGGAAGAAAAGTTTGTTTTGGCTCACGATTTCAGTACGAGATCTGCTGGCTCCATTGTTGGGCATGAAATTAGTCAGAACATCATGGCAGAAGAGTGTAGCAGAGGGAAGCTTCTCAGCTCTTGGCAGCCAGGAAGCAGAGAAAGAGAAGGGGACTGGGGACAAGGAATACTCTTTTAAAACATGCCCCCAGTGACCTACTTCCCTCCACCAATGTCCCACCTCTTACAGTCTCCACTGCCTCCCTGGAATCCTTTCAGCTTTCAATGGATTAATCCACCCATGAGGTCAGAGCCCTCATGACCCAATCAGTTCTCCAAATCCCCACTCTGCACATTGCTGCACTAGGGACCTTGCTTTCAACACATTAGTGTTTGGGGGACATTTCATATTCTAAACCACAACAACTGCCTGATCCATTTTATCTCCTAATCAGAATTTTGAAGGAGGAATTGGACTTCAGCAACTGGATCTATGGGAGGAAGGGGTTTCAGATTAAGAAAACATAAATGCTCTTAAATCTAACATAGCTGACTGAGTCCGGACTTGTGAATAATTTAGTATGGCCAAACTGAAAGTACAGGGACCTGGGAAGAAATGAGGCAGGAGAGATAGGTAGGGATGATGAGATCATGAAAGATCTTGTATGCCATTCTAGGGAGATTACCCTCATCATAAGACCTAGTAGAAGATGATTGAAGAATTTTAGGTGGGAGAACAACATGGCAGTTATGTAGAACATGGTGAAGGAATGGGGATGGTAGAATTGGGATGAACTGGAGAGAAGACCTCTTAGATGATTACTACAAAATCCCAGAAGGGAGATGCTGAAGGCCTGATTGGAATTTGGGGCTCTCGCCATCTACCTCATTAAATATTGTTAAAGTGAGGGAATGATTCTGGTCTCCTATTTTTTTTTTTTTTTTGTTAAATCTGACTCTTGAAATCTAGGTTTTCAAATAAATCCCATACAAATATAGATTTCCAGGATTATTTAACTTTGTACTTTCCAGAAGTATCCCTCAAAAAGGATTTGGGTGTGAGCAGCTGATTTGGGAGGTGATCCCAGGAAGTGTCATCGTCATAGGGGAGTGGGAAAGTAGTCCATGCAGTCCACACCCAATAAAAAAATGCATGACCAATGAGATGACTGCTGTGGGCAGGTGAGATTCAGTTCCTCCATGACTCTCTGGGAAAGAGTTTAGACCATGCACCCCACAATTATCCCATGTTAGTGTCAGGGGACCTGTGTGTTGATTCAAGATTCCATATTACATTAGAGCTCTGCTGTCATAGGTAGAGTACCTAGTTTGTACCTTCAGAGGCATCTTTCAGGAAGTGAGTATGGTGGGCTTCAATGTAGAATTGTAATATGGAATGAACAGAGTTTTTAAAATAACCTGGGAAGCCAGGTGTGTGGTGTACACCTGAAATCCCAGAAGCTCTGGAGGCAGAGGCAGGTAGATCCCAAGTTCAAGGTCACCCTCAGCAATTTAGTGAGGCCCTTAGCAACTTAGTGATACCTTGTTTCCAAAAAAAAAAAAAAAAAGAAGAAGAAGAAGAAGAAGATGTGGCTCAGTGGTTGAGTGCCCCTAGGTTCAATCCCTGGGGTACCAAACCAAACCAAACAAAACAAAACGTGGGAAGTTTTAGGCAATTGAAGTATTCTTGTAGGAATTGTAGGAGACATTTTATTTAAATGCCTTACAAGGTACACTCCCATAAATTCTCTGCGGTTCTCTAAACAAGGTACAACTGTGATTCAAGTGGTGTTAGTGATGCATGGAGTCCAGGAAGGAGAGCGTTAAGAAGGTATACGAATATGATTAAGAGGTATGGAAGGAACTCTCACTAATTACATGCCCTCTATGTGATAGGGATAGTGCTAACCATTATATATATGAAGCCAGATTTAAAGTTTGGTAGTCAGTGTAGTTTGGTAAATCGGGTCCAATATTGAGTAAAATCCATAATGGAGGCCATGTTGAGAATGAATTCCGGGAAACGCAGGACAACTCATGGAATGTTAATGAAGTCCAGGAAAAAGCCCAAGGCCCAGAGCCCATCCCAAAGAAGTGTTAATGAAACAGCTCCCAGCAAACTTGAAGGTGCTGACTCAAAAGTCCTTCCTGCCCAGATTACTCCTTTGGCCACCTGTGCCCCACCCTTACCAGAACAAAGGACAGGAATGTGACAGGAATGCAACAGGAATGCAAGAAGACCTCAGCTATAAAATGGGAAGACAACCGCACTTCCACGGATTCCACCTCTTGGGTCCCCTTCTTCCTCTGGGAGAAGTCTTTTCTGCTGTACTTAAATAAACTTCTACTTTCCACTCTGACCTTGCCTCGGCGAGCTTCTCTGGTGTTATTCTTCAAGACTAGTCACCGGTCAACAGCGGTAACATACATACATATATATATATATATATATATATATATATATATATATATATATATTTGGGTATCACGAGATTGAACTTAGGGACACTCAACCTCTGAGCCACACTTCCAGCCCTATTTTGTATTTTATTTAGAGACAGGGTCTCACTAAATTGCTTAACACATCGTTTTTGCTGGGGCTAGGTTTGAACTTGTGATCCTCCTGTCTCAGCCTCTCACTTAATAAATTTAATCATAACAACCACCTTAAGAAATTATTGGATACTCATTATGCTTATGAAAAAAATTAAAGAAACTGGAAGCTTTTGGGGTAAAGTGAATTCTCCCAGTATCATGTAGTATATCAGTTATCATTTGCTACAATAATGATTCATAAGAAATAACCACAAAACATGGTGCCTTAAAATGATAGTTTTTATTTAGCTTTCACGTCTGCAGACTGATGGTTTAGGTTGGGATCTGCTGGGCGGTTCTGATCTCAGCTGGGCTCACTTAGAAGCCTGGGTGTGAGCTGTTAGACGATCAGGACTGCTTTGGCTGGGAGGAGTAGGAGGCTTCGGCTATGTTCCACAGGTCTCTCCTCATCCAGTAGGCTAGCCCTGACATGTTCCTGTAGTATAATCTCATTGCCAAGGACAAGAGCACAAGTTGAAACACATTGCTTTAACTCTTCACTTGCAACGTTCCTGATAATGTTCTCTTGGCTGAGTCTGGAGTCAGAACCTGGATATTGGGAGAGAAGAACTGGATAGTTAATGGAATCACAAATCCACACTTGGCTAATAGATGTCAACTGAGACTTAAACCCAAGGCCCAGGCAGGCCATTTTTTGTCCAGCATGCTGCTTTGCATGCTGTCTGAATCAGGCCCCCCAAATGCTCCCACTGGTTTCAAAGAAGGTCTATTTATTTAATTCCCTACATTTTTGTATTTGTTTCACATTTACCCTCGGGCCCAAGATGGATATGATTAAGCTTATTTATCTTTGCTTCTTGTTTTTTAAAGAAGGAAGTGGTAAGGTTGGAAATCCAAGGGCATTTTTTGCTGATAGGACACTTGGTGTCCCATCTGTATCTCTAAAGCTCTGTAAAGTACCATGGAGGACATGTACGGTTGGATCCTGTCATTGTGATTTTGATATTTCCAAGAGGAGATGGATAAAAGGAGATGGGTTATGGCAGATTTGCATTCCAAAGAACTTCATTAGAGTGGCAACTCAGCCCTGGAGCTTGCAAGTTCAATTCATAAGGGCACAAGTATTTGTCCACCAACTGAGATAGTGTAGCTAAGGAGTGCTGGGACTGTACTTGCTGGCCTGGGTCGCCTCGATTTAGGAATGCATTCTTCTTCTTCTTTTTCAAGAAAAGTTGTGACCAACGCTTTGTGTCCCAGCAGGAGAAAAGAATAAAACGTGACCTTCTTTTGTTCCAACAATAGACTGCCATTGCCTCATACCACTAGCTCAATAGTATCATCTGTCAATCGTCAACTCTCCTTCCAGGACAGAGCCCTATTCTCCTTGTCTTATCACTTTGCTGTATGGTGTCTTTTCTCATCTGCTTTTGGAATTTAAAGGAAAAAAAAAAAGACCATGAAAAATGTGTAAGTTGGATGCTATTCATTCACTTATTTATAAATAAATGGAAACTGACAGGCACCTCTTCAGAAAGTGTTTACTACATGGACAAGTGTTGATGACATGGGCTGAAAGACACAGTCTGGTGCCACCAGGACCAGCTGCTCCTTCAGTCGTTACCATTGTGCAGCCTCAATTTGGTTTTGGCTTGGCACATGCAGTTTCAGCCAGCTTTACATTGAGTCTCCAGGATACTTTATCTCTAGCTCTGTCTGCCAGAGACAATAGATGAGCCTTTTCACCAGCTCTGAAAGCCCTGGGCTTTGTGCGCTCTTGACTCTGGTGCTATGGCTGCGAACATAATGGGCTTCACTCGATGCCAGTCGCTGCATCTGCTGTTGGCCCAGTAACTTTGTTTCCTGGAAATGGCACTCCATATTTTGTTCTTCATGCTGCTGAGCTGACATTTGCTAAACTGGACAAATGTTTTCATTTTCACTGGAGAAGGAACACTGCTCAATGTTTAGCTAGGGAAAAAAAGTATATTAAGCTATTGGATTTATAGTAGTTCTCAGACTGGTTCCAATCACAGATTCTCAAATCACCCCTCCAAGTGAGGCTGTTTGGGGGTGCTGGTGGGAAATGGATGGTTGGATTCCTTGGGAAAGCACTACTTCCCTATATGGACTCTAGGTTACACAGGTTTATTACATAGTTAAGTCCTTGTCTACTTACCTATCAATGGATCAATCAACCAGGTATTTAGTACCTGCTCCAATGCAGGGTACTGTGTTAGGTTCTGAGAACACAAATAGACATTGGTTACAATCTTTTTTTTTAGAGAAGTGTAGGCTGAATTTTCCAGGCTGACCTTAAGCTTGTGATCCTCCTATTTCAGCCTCCTGAGTCTCTGATAAGCAGGTACCACCACATCCAGCTGAGAGATACAGTTTGATGAAGAAAAACCACACACACACACACACACACACACACACACAAGTGCATGTACACACACATAAGGTTTTGTTTAATGTATTTGTGGGAAAGGGTGCATTATGAAAGGGAGAGACGATTGTGGAAAGAGTGCCTGGGCAAGACTTCCTTGGGGAAATGAAATTTAATCCTAATGTGAAAAACTGGTATGTTAAGGGTTGAGTGAACCCAGATGGATCAGCACACACAGTCATAAACAGAGCTATTCTTAGGTGTACAATGGCTATTTTAGAAACTAAAACACCCTAAGCCTTTAAATACATCACATTTTTAATCCACAATATGCATGCTGTCATTTACGTTTATTTGTTGCGTCCCCAAGAGACCTCAGTAAACCGAGGGGAAGAGGAAAAGATGGTCACATATTAGCCACCTTCTGTTTGCCATGCTGTGCACACTTTATCTCATTTAGTTCTTCTGTAGTCCTAGAAGCTATATATTATTTCTTTTATTGTAGCTGAGGAGACTGAGGCTCGGAGAGGCTAAGTCAATGGCCTGTGTCTCACGGTTTTGAAATGGTTGGGGCCCTGTGCATTATTTACGTACCACAGCTGGTATCTCTCTTGATTTTTAAGGCAGTCAAGAAATTTGAAAGGGTATTACCAATGCTACTTCTAAAAATATGTATTTGAAATGCTGCTTGTTAGATGAGAACATTATTAGTAACTATAAAAAATGGATTTAAATGACAAAAAAGAAAAGTAACCCTAAAAATAAAACAATTTCAGTAACCCTGAAATAAAATAATTGTGTCTTTTGGGAACACAAAAAAATATGTCATAGGATGTATCATGTGGTACAGGAAGAGCAAGACTCTGTGTGTGTGTGTGTGTGTGTGTGTGTGTGTGTGTGTGTGTCTTTTGAATTTGGTGCACTCTGTGCTTTTTCAGATACTTACTCAGGGTCAATGTCTGATGCATTAGAATTCTGTAACAAAATGATGAAGAATGATTCCATTCTGACTCTCAAGGTGACAGATGTTCTATGGCTAAAATATTGCTTCGGGGAAACCAAAATAGACCTATTGTACCTAAAATAATGAGCCAAAAATATAAGTAAAAAAAATTAGAAAATGGAAATTAGAGCAAGTCAGGTCATTTTCTTTGAGCGGTGGTTCTCACTTTTTCCTCTGTGGCTCATCCTCTGGCCTGGCCAGTCTGTTCTCCCTCGGGCTGCTCTTGTCCAGGTCCTTTCACACTCTTGGCCACAGAACTTCTTTCAAGTGATGGAGTAATGGGGCTTCCTACAAGCCATTCTCAGAGCACTGCTTGGCAAGACAGCAGACTGGAATGCAAGGATGTTACTTGGGCAAGCAGTTGCTTGCAGATTGTAACCGTGCCCAGTGTCCTCTAGCCATCCTTGGTGAGTTTCCAGGAGGATACATAATCCCTCATCATGGACTGCTACACCCTGCAGGACCCTGGCCCTGAGCGTAACCTATCCCCTACATGTCCTGCTCTTGCTCACACATGGGCCAGTTAATGGGAGCATCTCCGGACCTACAACTAGGGCTGGGGTAGATGACTTCATCTCCTCTGTGCCACCTTCTCAAGAATTTGTCCCTTTAGGTCTTGCTGAACAGTAACTCAACACATAAATGTCTCTCTCACCAGGACCACCTGCCTCTATAATCTATGGCAGGTTGTATTTTGCTGGAAGAAATGGTGAAACTCTTAAAACTTTTTCATGAGCCACCCAACACACAGAAAATTGCACCAAGCAAATGTATAGCTTGATGAATTGTAAAATGAATGCTCATGTCATTGCTACTGAAGGCAAAGAATAGGATGAGGACAGCATCTGGAAAGCCCCCAGTGTCCCTTTCCCACCCAACTACCTCCTTTCTCTCAAGATAAGCCCTGTTCTGATTTTTGGGGGACAATCATTTCTGTGTTGAGAAAAGTGTGTTGGCCAATTTAACAATAAACGCTATAGTCTGGAAGCTCACATTTTGTGCCTTTTTTCAGTTTGACTCCATAAATCCCAGGAGACTTCGGTGTTGGACAGGTCTGGTAAATCTCTGCTTTGTCATCTCCTAGCTGTGCGTTTTTGGCAGGTCACACGTATGTGTTTCTAAAGTTTAGTTTCCTTATTTGTGCAGTTTGGGATAACAATATCTACCCACTAGGGCTGTAGATGAGAAGTGAGGTCACATATTTACTGTAAGGTGCTTGGATGTGCTCAGGAGACCTTCTTGTGTGAGTTGCTTGTGGTCTGAGACTTGCATGGAGTCTTCTTTTGCATTTCTGGCTGACATTAGAGCTCCTCTGTCTTGCATCTCCCTGCCCTGGAGAAGGCTGTCTGAGTTCTACAATGTGCCATTCACTCCTACCTTCCTGCAGTGTACTGTGATGTGTGTGTGTGTGTGTGTGTGTGTGTGTGTGTGTGTGTGCGCGCGCCAGCCAAATTACTCTAGTTATTAACTGAGACAATTGAATCTGTGAGCTCTGCTTAAGTTTATCCCTCTGTAAAGTATGGTTAGTAATGGAACCTATCTCATAGAATTGTGAGGAGTACATGTGAAAAATCGATGTACTGCTTATAGCAGGGCCTGGGACATTGTGCATCTTTACAAAACGTGCTTGCTGCTATTAATTTGATGGTGAAAGAGTTAGTGATAAAATGGCAGGAGAATTTTCAGGAGGGAGGGGGCGGGAGACTTTCTGCGGGAAAGTTTGGTGAGGTTTCCAGGGGAGGGTCTCCTCTGCGCTGAGTTTTGAGGCTCTGAAGCATTTAGACTGGATTCTTCTCCATCTCCAGGTGTTCCTAGATGCGGTTCTCTCCTCTGAGTTATTTCCCTCCCTTCAGTGCCTGGGGAACCTCCACTCATCCTCAGTTCTCATCTTAAATGCCATTTTCTCCCTGAGGGTTTTCCCTGATCCACCTGACCAGGCTAAGACAGCTGGCTGTATACTCCAAACTCTGCATATTGGATGTTTAGAGAATTATTGACTAAAATTTGTACTTATAGATTTATTAATGTAATTATTTGTTTAATTTCTAACTCTCCCATTAGATTGTAGAGAATTGCTTCTGACTCTCTTTGCCCTATACCTTTATCCCCAGTGGCTGTTAATACAGCACCGAGCTCGTAATAAATCCTGAGAAATATTTTACTGAATGATTTCATTCACACACACACACACACACACACACACACAGGCAGAGGAAGTCATTTCAGGAAGAGGGACAAATAAACAGAATGAACAAATGAATAGACTCATAGATGTGGTTTATTTAATCTGAAATTCATCTCCATAATGTACCAAGAGAAGGCTTCCTCTTAGTGTGCACTTTGCCTATAATGTCACAGAGGCCCTGCCCCTAACCAGTGACAATTTTGGAGGACATAAAGAAGGAGCAGGGGAAGTATGGCCAGCTGGGGAGGCCATCTGGGATTAGGCAAATTCTATTGGTCCGTTAAATCCTACCCTTTCCTGAGGGTGGCCCGCCCGGATGGAGGCAGTGTGGTGGTTTGGGGATGGAAATGTTCAAGAGGCATTGGGGAGGCCTGAGACCCTGGACTGGCAGCCAGATGCTGTTCTCTGAGCAGAGGGAGTGCCAGTCTGGTCTTATGAAGCAGCTCCTTGTGTATTTCTGATATTAAACCTTTATCTGCTAAAGGCTTTGCAGATATTTTCTAGGTGTACTTTTGTCATAATATTTCCTTTTCGCTAATAGTAAGACCACCAAGAAATCAAAGGCAAGTTCTACAATCACTAGCCTCTAAGAGTTGAGGACATACAATAGTGTTGCTCTTTATGATTTTTTTCCAGAAGATGCTTCACGTTAAGTCTTTTTTTGTTTGTTTGTTTGTTTTTTGATTTTCTTTTTTTTTATTGGTTGTTCAAAACATTACAAAGCTCTTGACATATCATATTTCATACATTAGATTCAAGTGGGTTATGAACTCCCATTTTTACCCCAAATACAGATTGCAGAATCACATCGGTTACACATCCACATTTTTACATAATGCCATATTAGTAACTGTTGTATTCTGTTGCCTTTCCTATCCTCTACTATCCCCCCTCCCCTCCCCTCCCATCTTCTCTCTCTACCCCATCTACTGTAATTCATTTCTCTCCTTGATTTTCAGATTCTACGTTAAGTCTTAATTTGAGAAAAAGACAGAAATATTTTAAGTGTCACAGAGAAGTATTATATATGTTTTAAGGCATGTGTAAAAAGAGGCTTTCTTGGGGAAACTTGCCAAAAAACTAGTAGATTCTGAGACTGGCTTTTGTCTGTCTCCTATTAGGTCTTTGTGCAATAATTTTGTAAGAAACATGAAAAAATTTACTTCACTAGTCCAAGACCCCACAGGCTCAAATTCTATTTATAAAGTGCTCCCCTTCAAGGGGTTCAGAGGGCTTGGCTGATAGTTTCTCATAAACTTACAAAATTCATGTGCAATAGCGCTGAGGGTGCAGGAGAGTGGGAATGCAGGACTTATTTCTATTTCTGTGTTTTATAGCACACTTAAGTAACTCCCCACAGGCTCAGTGATAAAGTTGGGAACAAACTCTAATGCCAAGTTACTTGTCTGCTTGTTGAACACAATTACTATTTAATCAAGAATTTTTCTTTTCAATTTCTTTCTCTCATTCTATTTGCTTGGACAAATTTTCAATTTTTGATGAAAAATGCAATTTGGGGCTCTAATGAGCTAAATTAAAACTTAAACATCAGAAGATAACATACATGTTATCTCTTACTATTAAAAAATCCTAATTCATAAATCTGAAATTAGGATGCTGATTGTATTTTATTAGGTTTTAGAAATTACTATGTAAGCCAGTATTTTCAAAGAGTCTATACTCACCAATGAATGTAGAAATAAATAGAGTAAGACACTAGTTAGGGCAATTTATACGTGTTGGATCATTTACCAGGGAACATTTCCTTGGAAATATTTAAAAATGATATCTTGGATAATTGTCACTCAACTATGGTTTGAGGGTTTATCCCCCAGAACTCATGGTTTTGAAGTTTGAGTCCCAGCAGGGCTGGTGTTGGGAGGCAGGGCCTGGTGGGAGGTGTTGGGTCAAAGGATGAGGCTCCCATGAATGGATTAATGTCATTATCACAGAAGTGCATTAGTTACAGCGAGAGCGTGTTGTTAACAAAGTGAGTCTGTTCATCATATCTTGTCTTTGAAAATATTTGCTTGCCCTTCCGTTCTTCTGCCATGGAGAGGGTCCTCACCAGGTGTAGCTCTCAATCTGGGACCTCACAATCTCTAACATTGTGAGATACATAAACTTTTTTTTTTTGCTTTAGAAATTACCCAGTCTGTGGAATCCCATCATAACAACATAAAACAGACTAAAACAGCTACCCAAATGGCTCAGATTAGAGTTACATAGTGTTGGTCCTCATGTAGAAGTTCTGAACATCGGAATGTTTATAGTTTTTCTGGAAAGTAATCTGGTAAGGTGTATTAAAGTTGCAAATGTGAAAATTCTTTGACTCAGTCATACAATTTCTAGGAAAGTAATTTTAAATGTGCTTTGTTTTAGCTAAGGATGTTCACTGTAGCATTGTTTATGATCATAAAACAATTAGAAACAGCCTATGGACCAAACATAATACATTGATTAAGAAAGTTATGGTACCATGAGATAATAGAATTCTATGTTGACATATAATAAATGATGGTATGGTGGTGTACACCTGTAATTCTAGAAATTGGGGAATCTGAGTCAGGAGGATTACAAGTTTGAGGCCAGTCTCAGCAACTTAGTGAGGTCATAAGCAACTTAGTGAGACCCTGTTTCAAAATCAAAAATGAAAAGGGATGAGGATGTGGCTCAATGTCTAATTTCCCTTGGGTTCAATCCCCAGTTTAAAAAAAATATAGTATGGTATATTATGTTATACCCTAATAGTTGTTATATAAAAGATACCAATGCAATAATGTACATTTTTAATGAAAAGAGCAGATTATTATAAAACAGTGTTCACCGTGGCCATAAGGAAATGCATGTGCATTTACATGTGTGGGAAAAACCTGGAGATATATCCAATACAATGCTCATGGTCATAAATTTTGGGGGTAGGGAATGAGTTATGCTTCCTCTTTTTCTTTATCTATGTTTTCTAATTTTTCTGCTTTGAACACAGATCACTGTTCTACTTCTAAAACTGTTATTTTCAATTTAAAAATTTTCTAAAAATGTATGACATTGTGCACAGGAACTGAGGGGTGAGGTCAGATAGGCCTCTGTATCCTCAGTACCAAAACCATATTCAGGGGGTCACTTCCCCTACTAAGCAAGGTGCCTGTCAGTGGGAAACAGCAGGGCTAGACCTGGAGAAGAATTTCACAGGAACACTTGAGGGGGCCTTGAGGATATTAATAAACCCAACCAGTCAAGTGGGATGACCCAGTGTATGACAGCACTGAGGTTCACAGTCTCTTTTCTCTCTATATCAATCAATCAATCTATCTCTATGAAGCAAAGTTCTTCAATTCCAACAAAGTTCTTCAAATTTAAAAAAAAAAAAATTGCATGTTGCTTATCCCATTCTGCTAGGTCAGCCTTCCCAACTGTCAGAGCTTGTAGCCTGACTCAAAGATTCATTTTGCTGCAGCTCTAGAGGAAAACACAGTCCTTCATCTGGAGGATTTAGTCACTACTTGTGCAATTAGTTCTTGTCAATTCATTCTAGCTTCTCTTTGGGCCAGAGTGCTGTCAAATTCTTCACATTTTTTTCAATGTTCCACTAGTGTCTCAATTTTATCTTCTTTGTTTTCTTCCTCCTGTCTTCAGCTCCCCTCTTCTCCCTCCCAACAGAAGCAAGAATCTCTCCCTCCCTTCCCCCATCTCTCTCTCTTTATGTAACTCTAGCAACTCTGTGTCTGGAAAGTTCTACCTTGGGCTGGAGCCACCATCTTCCTTTGGCGTTTTCTTATTTAAAGTCTTGGTGTCCTGGGACTTGGACCTTCCATTCACTGTGGAGATGGAAGATAAGAGACATCTGCCAGTATCTGGGGGCTAGGGTGGCCCCTCAGAGTCAGGCGTTAGGCGCCAGGGAAGTGCAGTTCCCTGAGAGCTGGAGGAAGCTTCTGCTGACCTGCTGCTTGGCCTGCAGGACCAGCCCCACCCCTGTCAGAGAGCAGTGACAGGAGGCTTTCCATTCATGCTACTCAAGGGCCACCAACTGTGTACCAAACACTGTGCTGAACAGGCTTGTTCAAGCAGGCATCATCACTTCCTACAGTGGATGCCCAGGCCCCCTTCACTGGGCTGCCCATCCCCTAGATGATCTGAGGACTGGCTGAGGACAGCTCACAGTGAAAGACCCCAGCCCAGAAACCCCAGGCCCCATTGTGAAACCATCAGGGCGTGTTGCTAACCCACGTAAAGAGAGGTCTCTCTGTTAATCAGTTAAGGGTAGTCTATTGTGAGGGGACAGGATGGTTGAGGAAGAACAGAAAAGCAGATCCCAAGGCATGCCTGAACAAACAGGAACTGATAATGATAAGCAGGAACAGAAAAACCAGAGTGTTAATATGTAACTGTCATGAGGTTTATCCAGGAACATAAAGTGAAAAACAACTTTGCCCTTTAGGTAATCTATATGTTGGGTTCAAAATAACCAATAAGAAACCTGTTGCTTACCGCGCGCGCGAAACCTGCCCCATTATCCTATAAAAGACCTGTACCCCAAAGCCCGGGGTGCCAGTTCACCAAAGCTCCGGCTGAGGTTTTGCTGAGCACCCACAGGCGTCTGTGTCTGAATAAACCTCTTGCGTTTGCAGCCAGTGCCTCGTGCGTCTTTCTTGGACAGGGAATCGGTGGGTCTTTCAACAGTACACCCTTGGACATGGAGGAGGGCTTCCTTTGGCCCCTGGGAGCTGCCTTCCTACTCCCAGATCCTCAGTCAATGCTGACCCACCTGAGGGCAGCAGAGAAGGCCAGCTGCCTATGTCAAGGTGGGACTGACTCACGTCACTCAAACTTCAGGTTTCTGCACTTGCCCTCTCGATCCTGTGGCTTCACTTCCACCTCTCCTGAGAGCACTCTTCTGATAAGTTGTTTGAATAAAAAGTTCCCGTCATGGGAAGAATCGATGAATTCTAGATAGGGAAGAGGGACGGGAGGGAAAGGGAGGGGCCAGGGGATTAGCAAGGATGGTGGAATGTGATGGACATCATGATACAGAGTACATGTATGAAGACTTGAATTGGGTGTCAACACACTTTATGTACAAACAGAGATATGAAAATTGTGGTATATATGTGTATTAAGAATTGTAATGCAAAAAAAAAAAAAAAGAATAGCGTTACCTTAAATTAGATAGAGGGAAGTGAAAGGAGGGTAAGGCAGAGGATGTGGGGATAAGAAAGATAATAGAATGAAACAGACATTATTACTGTATGTTTGTATGTGATTGTCTGGCCAATGTGATTCTACAATATGTATACTCAGAAAACTGAGAAATTATATCCCATCTATGTATGATATATCAAAGTATATAAGTGCATTCTACTATCATGTATAACTAATTCAAACAAATAAAAAAATGAAAAAATAAAAGTTCCCATCATGGAGTCTGTTCCTGGAGAGCTTGACCTCCCATTTTATAAACGAAGAAATTGAAGCTCAGAGTGATTAATTTATTTGTCTACATCGCACAGCAGAGCAGAAAGACAAAACCCAGTTCCATCCAATGGTATGCTCAATTATTGCACAATAATTTCCCCCAGGGTTACCAAGGGGAGTGTGAAAATTTAGCTCTCAAGCTGGCCAGGTAACTGGGTTCAAGTTCACTGTGCATAGTAGGAAGGGACGAGCTAACTGTGGAGTCAGATGGTGAAATGGGTAGAGTCTTTACAAAGTGGTTCTTCCTGCCTGGGGTCATGGTCATTCCCCCCTCCCTACTCTCTGCTGCCAAGGAGGGACAATTTGGAAATGCATATCCCTTTTTTTTGTTGTTGTTGTCAACACGATGGTAGAACTGTTCTAACATTTATTGAGCATGGCCAGGGATGTTAAAAAGTCTTGCAACACTCGGGACAGTTCTGCTCAACAAAGAATCATTCTGCACCAAATGCTAATAGTGCCCCTGTTGAGAAACACTACAAAGTGCCCAGGGTCAAAAAGGAAGTGAGCCAAATGCAGTCAGCAAGTCCAAAGGGCAAGAGAATGATGAAAAAGAACAGACAAAGCCACAGAGCGGGAGGCCAGGCAGCGCTGGGGCTGGTGCCAGCCAGGCTGAAGGAACGGGAGGGACGCGGCTTGCTGTTCTTCGCATCCACTCTGTGGGGCAGAGGCAGCCTGCATCTGGCTGCTGCAAAAGTGGAGGACAAAAGAAGGAATCAAAGTGGATGTCATGGGAACCCACAGCAAAAGGCACTGAGTGGCAGTAGAGTCACTGTCCATCTATTTATTTCAATAGGCAGATACTGAGCCCTGTCATTTCCAGGTGTGCAGAGAGCGCTAAGAAAAGCAGACATCAGACAATTCCGACTCCAGTCACTGCTAAGAAGTAGGTGCTTAAGGACTTGCCATGTTAGAATTTTGCCCTGCCCAGAAGGTGAACCTTGTCCTGCAGAGGAATTCTTTGTTTTGGAAGTCTTGCTGGGCAGGAGGCCGTGTCCCATGTTAGAGGCCAGAAGTGTCAGATAACTACCTTCCCAGAGTCCCTTGAAGGTAGGCTTGGGCACCTGCTCCGGGTCTCTATTTGGGAGGGAGTTATTAAAGAGCCTGGAGAGAAGAGGGGAGTCTCCATTTGTTGTAGTAGCAGCAAGGCCAGTTCCTGGGGGCAGCAGAGGTAGCTGGGAGTGGTAGTGTCCCCTGTCCTGGGGGCAGTGCTGCTGGTGCTGACAGCAGCACAGATTCTGAAATGGTGCTCCCACTGGGTGCTATTGGAGGCCTGGTTTCCAGCCACATAGTCTTAAAAGCTTAATCGCCATGCTTCTTGGAGAGTCTGGGAGTTACCCAATATGATTTGAATAAATTCTTCCCTTGCTTAACTCGGACAGGAAGGGTCCCTTTTGTGGGTGGGTAGGAGCACTTACTGTGCCCTGATTGCTGGGAAAATGGATGAATCAGAATAAAGGCCACAGGTACCTGGGTCAGACACAAGGAGCATGACACCTGGGTGTAACCAAGCAGCAAGCCCCTTGATGGCGAAGAATAGGCAACAGTGAACGATGACCCATATTATGTTCCATTGCCTAAATTATTTCAAGGATCAGGGAAGTTGATATGATCGTGTCAACTGGGATCATGTCAACATTAAAGATAAATTAAAAAGACAATGACTTGAACTCGTGGAGTTTGGCTACAGAGTGGGCCAGACATGAGCCATGAGTCACAGGATGCACCTGGAGCCAACTTGACCTTGGAATGCAAAAGCTGGAAACAGGGATGCTACGGTGGGGTGGTGACTAGAGAGGGCAGAGCTGCCTCCTAAGCCTGCCAGCAGAGAGCTGTCGGTGGCCCCAGACTTCTCCCTGCCTGTCTGTGGAAACAGCAGACAAAGGGCCACACATGGCGATTGAATCTTTTGTCCAGTTTATTCACGATCCTAAACTTCTCCAAAATTGTCTTATTCCTTCCATTGTAAGTTTGGAATCCCGTGATATCCAGTACACATCCTGCGGTTTGGGCTGTTTTGTGTAAACTAAATAGAATGCCATTTGGGGGCGGAGGCGGTAGGGGGATGAGTTCAATGCTGATTCTCGTTTATTATATAACTGTCATTCACTGACATCTCTTCCAGGCCAGGCTTCTTTCCACACACTATCTTTTATCTTCAAAACAACCGTGCAAGCAGGGAGTAGGAGCTTAGTTTTAGAGGCAAGGCCCAAGGACTTAGCTAAGGCTACAGAGCTGTGGTGACAAAAACTTTGACCCCAGGTGATCTGGCTCCAGTCCCGCCAGCTGTCCGTGAAACTCCCATGGTGCCTCCTTCCCAGGTTTCCTAAGCCAAGGAATAGAGGGTTCTGCTGCAGGGATGGTACGTCCACCTTCCCACCTTTGGCAATAACTCACTCCAGGCAGGTTATGGGGCCTGAGATAAGCATCCAGCATTCCTAAGGGGTTAAGATCAGTCCCATGATCAGGAACCACATCAGTGGCGAATAAGTCTCTCTGTTTAAAGAAAAAAAAGAGAAAATTCCACAATGAAAACACTAGATCCCAAGATCCCTTCCAGGCTTCATTTCTGTAAGTACAGATTAGAGGAAAAGTATTTGTATCTAGTTAGCTTGGTTGGGATGATGCTGTCCTGAGGCCGTAAGCATGGATGTAGGTTCATCTGCCAACCCTCCACCATGGGGCCTGGAGGGGATATGGGTAAGCCAGTGTTAGTAGACAAATGATCGGTGATAAAAATAAACACTTATTGGGCACCTAGTGTGTGCTGGTACTGTGCAGGTGTTGAGATGCATCGTCTTTAGTCTTCTGCATGAAACTTTTTTTTTTTTTGCATGAAACTTTTTAAATGGAGCAAACTCTGGGAGGGCCAACCTCACAGACAACAGCAGAGCTCTTTAGGATTCAAACTCAGAACTTCCTGCAGAGCCCCATCTGTGGTCAAATTTACCATGGATGAGCAGTTCCAGCTATTTCTAGAAGAGCTACTTTAAAGTTATTACCTGTTCATCCAGCAATTATTCGCCAGGGCCTACTTGATGATGGGTAACCCACTCCCGAACAAGAGACCTGACCTCTGCCCTCATGGTGGAAAAGAAAAAAAAATACAAATACACACAAATAAACATGTAACTAGAAACCAGGGTAAGTGATATGAAGGCAAAGTACAGAAAGGTGAGAAAGCATATCACGAGGTGACCTAAACTAGCCTAGCAGACCAGGGAAGACTTTCTGGAAACAGTGGCAATTAAGTCAGTAGCAGACAGGTGAGTGTCCTTAACTAAAAGAAAGGGAAGCCGAATGGCAGAGAGATATTAATGGTGGAATAACGGTCATGTACAAAGACCCTAAGGCATGAAGAAAGAAATTTTAGTTTATGGTAGCAACACATGGCAGGCCCAAGGGATAGATTTAATATAGGGGGCAGGGGGAGAGGAGTTCACAGAGACTTTTGTAAAGATTTGGCACTTAGGGCTTTATGACAGCTATCTCCCTGCTCTGCCTTGTCTCCCCTTGTCTCCCTTCACTGAAGCAGGGCTTCCATTATCATTTCTGGTAATGTTTGCATTACTGATTTTTTTTTTTTTTTTTTTTACAGTGAAGAGTTATTTCTCTGGATTCCTGTCTCCACCGAAAATTAAAGATAGATCAGGAGAACCACACTCTTCAACCTCAGTGTGTGCCATTCATGGACCTTGGGGCTTAGTGCCTGTGGACATTTAAGTTTTCTCCACCCTTACTTTGAGCGAAATAGAATAAAAGCCAGCTGACTGTCCCCTTGTATAATGGCCTAAAAAATTTTTAAAAATTTTAAAAAATTTTTAAAAAATTTTTAAAAAAATTTTAAAAAATCCTAGTTTTCTACTAAATGTAGAATTGCACCTGTTTTTAATTGCTACTCAATTTATTAAGCATTTATAGCACATTAAGCAACATAGATCTGCAGATCCCCCGGCCCTAGAGAGCATATGGTACTCATTCCTTCCTACATCAGAGAAATTAATCTTGCCAGCTCCAAACCACGGCTTCTTATATATTAGCAAGACAGCAAAAATTAATTTTGAGCTTTTCTTAAACATTTACAAACATGTCAAGTAGCACAGGCCTCTCTGGTCTCCTGTAAAAGTCCTGGACTGTGACCTAAGAAACGAGTTTATTTTACACAGTTAATATGTTCCCCAAAGACAGAGCATAAATCATGACGCATATCCAGAGCTCTAGAGGAGCTCACTGGGGGAACTTGTGGTAAATCACTTTGTAAAACAAAGAACTTGACTGTGTTATGCAAAATCATTCATTAATATATTATTCTTCCAAGTAACAAATTGGGATTTAATAAAGTGCGTTTGCATCATATGTGTGGTACCATGTCTAAAATGTCAGTTTCCTTGTATAAGATTGAAATCAGTCTATTTTTTGTTTGTGTTTGCCTTTTATATCCTGGTCTATAGTTTTCACCTTGCTTTCTTTTCTTGTCTCCCTTATGCGCTGTCTGTATGCTGAGCCCTGCTACATACAAATAAAATCTTTAGCCCAAACTAAACCAGCAGAGGGTACTGTTTGAGCACTAAAGTGGACTTCTCATCTTTGTCTTTCTTACCAGAGGAGAACGATATTTGAATAATAGGCAGAATGCTACTCAATAGACAAGGTGCTGGCAAGGTACTATGCATCAATGATCATGTTTCAGCATCGTTTTGCAGAAAATTTCCTTTGTTCTCTGGAGCTCAAAGGGGACATTTCTTGCAAAATGCATTCACGGTTCTTGGTGGCAAATAGACATGTTTTGATGGTAGAAGAGGAGGGTGGTGGTGGAGTAGAATCTGCATCTACATTTCCTAAGTAATTGTACTATTGTAGGTTTGGGGTTCTAAATCAAGATATCAGCCCCACCTGCTCTCTGCTTGTTGGTGAACTGTCATGAATAATTCCTGAAATAGTAAATGACATAATTAAAAAAAATCAAGCAACCCTGCATATTGTAGACCCATAAGCACAATGTCTGTAGTTGTCTTCAGGAAGGGGAGATTGGAAGACACATCTGGTTGAATTTGAACTCTTAAGAATAGTTAGTGGCAGTGGCTGTCTATTGAAGTAAAGTGAGTATTTTCCCATTCTGAAATTATGTTCAGCCTTAAACATATTGTAGAAGAACATTTTGTCACGAGTTTTACATGCAAACAGCGGATTACATATTTCTTAATAAAACGTATATACTTGGATTTTCATATCAATCATTTAAAAATTCTTATTAAAGTAGAAAAAATGGCATATGGTAACAACAATGAAAGATGGTGTGCTTCATCTCTGGGTCGTGTGCTGGTTTTTGCTGATTCTTGGGTTACTAGTTTTAGATATTTGCTATGGTTTGATGTTTTCCCCAAGGATTCACATGTTAGAAGCTTGGTCCTCAGTGTGGCAAAATTGGGAGGTGGTGGAACCTTTAAGAGCTTCGGCTTAGATAATTAGGTCACTGGGGGCTCTACCCTTAGAAGGGATTAATGTAGTTCTTGTAGAAACCCGGTTAGTTCTCACAAGACTGGGTTGTTATAAAAGAGCAAAACTGGCTCTCTTCTTGCTTTGGCTTCCTGTCTTGTGTGATTTCTCTTCCCCACACAGACTCCCGCCATGATATCATCTGCCATGAGGTGATACAGACATGGTGACCCTAACCAGAGGCCAAACACCTGGGCTGCCTAATCTAAAAATGTGAATGAAAAAAAAAAAAACAAACAAAAAACCTTTGGTTTTATACACCACCTAGCCTCAGCTACTTTGTTATAGCAAAGAAAAATGGACCAATAGAATATTACATATTGTTTTCCTACATCTTACTGGCAGATGAAAATGTAACCTAAATCACTCAATGCCTCCCATTTTTTTTTGAAATTTCCTACTCCACTTTTTATATCAATTATTTCCTTATGCAGCTTTACATAAAATACTTACTCCTTTAACAATAAGCAATTTATCCCAAGTCTCTATCTTTTCAGTTCTTTCTCCCAATTTTTGTAATCTTCTCCTCTACATTGTCAAGATTAACATTGACTTTCTGCTCTCTATCATTCTACCATCTTTGTCTATGATTTTCTAAATCAATATATGGTCCTTACTTTGGAACCCAATATTGTTTCTCCTAGCATCAAATAGTATGCTATTCTTTGATCTCCTGTCTTATAACTTTTCTAGAATTTCCATTTGCTTTTTTAAGAAAATGCTATGTGCCTTTATCATGTGCTCAAGTTTTTTTTTTTTTTTTTTTATCTCTTCGGTTAGAGAGATTTTGTTATTTATTTATTTTTTTTTCTGGAAACTTCCTTCTCTTGAAGCTACTTCGAGAAAGTACCTTCCTCTTGCCAGTCTTGTCTCTGCTTGTTCTCCATGCTCGCTCCAGAGTGATCGTGTGTTTCTGTTTTGTTGATGTGTTTGTTTCGTGTTTCTTTCTGGAACTCAAGCCTTTGGCTTTCTTGCTGATTGCTCTTTGCTTCAGGACATGCTCAAGACAACTCTCAAGAAATGAGATGTGAAATGTAGGTCTTCTGATTCTTTGTGTGAAAATCAGCACATGCAAGTGTGACCTATATTTATGCTTGAGTAATAATCTAGTTAGGTACAGAAAGTACGGTTAGAAATGACTTTCCCTCAGAATGTGAAAGGCGTCTTTCTTTTTCTTCACCATCCAATATTGCTGATGTGAAGTTTACTGTCAACTGGATTCTCTTATTATTATTGTTGTTATCATTTTGGGGGATTTTACTTTCAGTGACAGTCTTTTGACATCCACTGGTGGGCTGTTAAAGTCTGAGATCTTAAGTCTTTCTGGTATAACATTTTTCTTGCATCACTCAGATGAACAATTTTCTTCCTTCCATTTCTCCATTTTTTGCTATTCATTTCCCACCGTTCTTGTTAATTATGTTAATCCTCCTTGTTTGATCTTTTTGTCTATTTTTCATTTTATCTCACAGATTTTTCTCAATTTTACATTCTAGTTTTTTCCTGTGGGTGAGTACACATTTGCACATAATTCTTTATTGTAAGTCAACCCTCCTTCTTAAACCCATTTTGCTCTTTTTTTTTCATAGTATCCTATTGTTCTGAATTAATGGAAGCAAGTATTTTTTTAAACAAGTTTTTTTAAAAGTAACTTTCACTTTTTAAAAGTTAACAGATGTGTATTGCAGGTAGTAGAAAAATGCAAGAAGCAAAGAACAAAGTCATTCAGTCACAAGCATCTCAGTCAGATGAACTTCTAGATCTTGCAGGTATATACATAACATCCCACTTTGGGTGACTGAGGTCAGAGTGTGAGGTGCGTTTTTCCACACATCACAAATACTCACCAGTTCAAAATCCCAAAGGTACATGAGTATTTTTGATAACCAAGACTATATTATACCATCTCAATCTGTTAGAAAAAAAAAATGTAATCCGGCCTTTCTTGGGGACAGAAATTTGACTGAAGACAGAAATGGCAACAGGTCTCTAGATGACATCTTGGCAGAGTTACAATTAAAATACAATTAAAATTAATGCTCAATTTAAAATGAGATGTAAAAGAACAAGCATAATGTTTCTAGGAGAGTTCATTATCAGATTTCAACTACTGAAATATTAGCAAGAAATAATTTTCCCAGTGGATTAAGATATTCCATGGTATAGCTGGAAGAGACACTCACATTGGTGGCTCTTTTCAAAATGTGAATTGGAGCACATTAGACACAATGTATTTCTTCAATCTTTCTAAGGATGCTAGAATTTTTATGAGAAGTTATATTATTCATGCCACTTTTTATTTTAGAATCAGTGTTCCTGTTTATCTTTGTTCTGACATTAATGTCTCCCATTAAGGGCATTTCCCACATCTATAGGAGCCAAGCAGACACCGTGATTGAGATGGCAATTTCCCTAATGGTAAAACCAGCTTTCAAATAAACAGACTTTTGATTGATTTCATCTATATTCGACTCTCATCTGTATGGCATCTGAATTTTCAAAATTCTGAACCTCTCAATCATTGTACTCGGCAGTTTATCTCTGTCCTTGTCCCCATGTGCCCACTCCCTTCACATATCTCCATCACATTTCATCTTCCAAAAAATTGTTGAAATATTTGATCAGCTGATAACCACTTTATATTCTTATTTACTTCATGAGTGTGTACTTATTTGTGTTACTTTAATAACATTTGGATGGGCTTTAGGTTGGAAGAGAATATAAATACATATGAATAATCTGTCATCTTTATCTGGAAGCCCATGCTAAATTTTAAATGCACATAAGTCTGACCTGAAAATTCTGAATGCATATTTAGTATTTATTTATAGCTCACATAAATTGCAATAATATGGTTCCAGTGGACATGTTTAAGATATCTTCTGGCATGCTTCATTTTTTTCTGACAATTTTCTTAGTCTGTGAAGATAGAACAACCTTAGGATTAAACAAATATTTAATCCTAAGGTTACAAGTTAATTCTATTATTATAACTTTTTTGTTCTTCATAACAACACTATGAAATAGGTTTTACCAGTATTTCATTTTATAGATGAGAAGCAGAAATTCTAAGAGAATTAAATGATAAGCTTAAGATTATATAGCCAGTGTGTTGACCTAGTTAGATCCAAACTTTTAATGTTTTTTATTCTGAGATGCATTAATGTCTCTTAGATACCGCTTGATAAAATCATGTAAATATAATAGCATAAATAAATAATCTAGTCTGTCTACAGAATAAATTCCTATTTTCACAGGGCTTCCTGTGTCCTGCTTTAGTTTAAATCTTGGTCGTACTTTTGAATATCTAAAACTAGTCTTAAATATTTGGTAACAAGGCAGCATTCTTAACTTCTCTTCCCAAAGAACTTGACCAATAATTTCCACTGATAAAATAAGTCATATTATATAAAGGAAAATTGGTGGTTTCAAAAGTATTGGGGGCAGGGTTAAGGTACAGTCAGACTATTTTAATTGTCTTCCACTATTCTGTATCTTGCTACATTTTAGGTCAGATGATATGGCTTGTCACATTCAAAACTGTATTAATTACGGAATTTTATGACAATGCAGTATATGTTTGCCAATTGGGAAAGAAAGATAATTATGCTTGAATGTAGGTCACATTTAAGAAATCCTCTTAGGCCGATGGGAACCATGTTTCCTTAAAACTCAAGACTTGAAGATATTAAAGAGAATATCTTTATGGTGCCTCTCTCAGCTTATGACCTAGTTCTTCAGGTCAGAGATGGTTTTTGGAAGCTTTTTTTTTTTTTTGATGGATGTGCGAAGAAGGAAATCTTGCATCATTCCCTTTAGGGTGGTTTGGTCAGTTGTGGTTGCTGCTGAATTGGATCCTCCTGGTTACAAGAGGCAGGTGGATGAGCTTCACACAGGAGGGATGACTATAGGAACATTTCTAGGATTCTAAGCAGATACTTCTCCCAACTCCCCTACAGCTGTTTCAGGCTGATTTTTATCCAGGAACATTTTTGTCTCCCATGTAATTATTTTATGTATTTATCCTTGAAAATTGTGGATGTGTCCAGACTCTCAATATTTTGTTTTTACTTTCACCCAGAGCTTTTGTGGTTTCAGCTTTACCAGATAGCCAATCTAAAGAATACCACTCAGAGTGGGAACAAACTCCCTCAAAACTTAGGGTTAAGGATTTGATATAATTTTATATCAGCCACAGAATCTCTGCCATACATAACCATTGAGAAGTATAAAAAATCGTCTTCTCATTCATTTCTTGACCTCTGCCCCATCCCACCCAATCCTCCTCTTCCTCCTAGAGATGATGATAGCAACAGAACAACATATTATTTAAAATTCATTGCATGAGCATACTAGAATAAATAAATGGTTCTTTGATGGTGTAGCTGGATATCCTGTAATGGTGTATAATTTCACGAGATACACAGTAAAAGTGATCTGAGATACTAATATTCAGAGCAAAGTTTTGATTTTTGTCACAGTAATGTAAGTGGTTTAGTGATTTAACTGGTGTTAGGTTGGGTCAAAATTGCTTTTTAGAAGAAGGAAGCGGGGGGTGGCGATCCAATTTTAATTTATAATTTAAACTGAGCTAGAACTTTTGTCTCTCATGTATCTATTTTCGGTTTGCCTTATGTTATTGCTAACAGAATCTTATAACTAGTCAGTTGATGAAATATTCTGAGAATAAAATTTATGTCCTGTTTTTCTCATTGTCTGTTTCCCAACTTTAAGGAACTAAAGTATTTCAATAAGCTGCACCAAGGAACTGCCGACACCATGGAAATGCTGTGCTTTAAGATTATTAGGCATTTTGCAGTGTGGATACCAAACTTTGGTAATACGTGTATCAAAGATGGTACACTAAGGATAATTGTGACCATTCTTAGATCTAGCTCCTGAAATAAGTTTCCTGGTAGGGTCTCTCCATCTTTCTTCCAGCATGAATTGGCCTGTAAGCACTGGTGCTCAGTTAATCATATGGTTCATAAATATTTATCTGAGCCCTCCCCAAAGGGATATTTTTGCAAAACTAGTTTCTTCAAATTAGTTGATTCAAAATCTCATATCTTATTCTCCATTGACATTTCCATGAAATTCACATACTGGTTACTATATGCAGCAAACACTCATGGCAAGTTTTAGGTGGTCCAGATGCCTCTCTTGGCTGGGTTTTACCATATTTAGACCATGAAAAGAATCCTGGGATTGAGGATCAAGACAATACAGTTGTTTCTAGGCCTATTCAGCCCACCTACGTGTTAATTTCCACTTCAGAGTTCTTTTGAACAATGCGTGAGTTGGTATGTGAATCTTTATGCTTTGATCTTTATGTGAATATGGAACTCCAAGATCAGCATTGACCAAAAGGTGAGCCAAGGCACAGTAATTCAGCTGCTGTTTGTCTTTTGGGTGTAATATGTTTGGCTAATGCTGTTGACTATAATTTTAACTGGGTGCTTCTTGCTAAATCTTTAAGGAAAAGATGTAATCTTTAGGCCTAGGAAACATACAGAAAATACTTCAGTTATTCTTGACACTCCCCAGATCTCAAGGCAAAAGTTGGAATTATTTTGTAAGCAAGATTTATAAGCTGTCCAGACTGATCTCCCTTGAAAGATTGTGTTTGGAATCTAACCAAGAGCATAGACACAGGCTTCATCAAGCCAGGCATTACCCTGGTTCATGATGCATGATGAAGAGGAAGTAATGGATGTCAGATTTGAAGACATGTCTAGTTGCTGGGAGACCACTCAGGTGGAAACCCAACAGATCTGCCCCAATGACATGCAGAAAGATGTTCTTAAATGTTGGGAAGAGCAAGAATCGTAGTGGGGGAAGGATTGTGTTTAGATGCATCTCTTTAAATTCCTTTAGGACCCTAAATGACTTGTGAGGGTGTGTCTTTGACAGAAAAAATTCTAGCATTTCTGAGACTTGACAGATCAGGTTTTTTGATTTTTTTTGGGGGGATGGGTGGGTAGATTTAAAAGAGTTAGATGCAACAGAAATGGAGAGTAGGGGCTGGGACTGTAGCTCAGTGGTAGAGCACTTGCCTTGCATGTGTGAGATACTAGGTTTGATCCTCAGCACCACATAAAAATAAAAGAAATGAGGAGAGGGCTTGGATAAAGAGTATTACTGTAAGAAGATCCAATTCTGATGAAAGTAAGTCAAGGATTCGACCCTTTCCTATTTGAACCACTTTCTCTGGCTTGAAATCATAATTGTGGAAACTTATGGAGAAAACTTTGGACTCAAGAGCAAGGTGTCAGTTTTAATACCAGAAGCAGTGATTGATTTATGTAAGGAGATGAATAATGTTTGGATGATTTTTTTTTTCACATTTGGTAACCATATTGTACATTTCTGGCTATATATTATACTCCACAAAGTAAAGTGGCAGCAACAGTTTGGATTTTTTTTTTTTTTTGAGAGAGAGAGAGAGAGAGAGAGAGAAAATTTTAATATTTATTTTTTTTTTTTTAGTTTTTGGCAGACACAACATCTTTGTTTGTATGTGGTGCTGAGGATCGAACCCGGACCGCACGCATGCCAGGCGAGTGCATTACCGCTTGAGCCACATCCCCAGCCCTGGATTTTTTTTTTTTTTAATGGACAGAACCATTATGTTCTGTGGCAGTTTGATTTAATGCATAATACCTTTGCCCAATAGCAACTCTAAAACCCAGAGCCCTGGAAATGAGTGCAACAAAACAGTAAGTCAGGACCTGATGAGAAAGAAGTTATTCCTAGATGATCACCAGAAGAAATGGAGAAGACAATGGGTTTCTCAATGTAAATAAACTTAAAGTCTTATTATTAGTAGGGTGGGTGGCAGGTAGACAGAGAGAAAATAGGTACAAGACTGATGGTTCTTGAATACCTACTCAGTGTCTCCCATATTATTAGATGCTTTCATACATCATTTCATTTAGTCCTCACTAAATCCTGAAGGTTTTATTATTATCTCCAATGTAAATTAAAACAAAAGAGAGATAAAGAGGTTAAAAATTTTGCCCATGGTTACAGAAAAAACATGTGAAGATATTAACTCAGATGATTGATTCTAAAACTTACACCTTTTCTAGTATTTCATAGTTAGATATTACTTCAATGACTTGTTATTAGTGACTGCCTTAGCTCTCTAACTATTAGGTCATCCTAACTGTTCAATGGCATGGGTAATTACATTGTCCTATTTTCTAGGGCTTCACCAAGTCAAGGTACAGAATTCAATGGGACCATGGTAGGCAGAATTAGTCAAGTGTTTTTTGGATTCATTCACTCATTCAGCAAACATTTGTTATGTGCTAGGTACTGAGCTAGGTAACAGTAACTCAGCCGGAAATACGAGATGCAATTCCTGTCTAAATGAGCTTACACTCTAGACATAGTAAAGAAGTATAGGCTTTCAAGTTTGAGTAGGGGTTAGTTCAGTGAGTAGGACCACCATGTAATCCAATACTCCAGGTTGCTACAGGAATGAGATGTTCAGGGAAGCTGAATATTCTGGTTATCAACATGGACTTTATTAAGAAGTGGCCCAGGTCTAACTGCACTGCAGATCCCCACATGAGGATGCCCATCTTGCTTCCCTATGGGTCAGCTGCCATAAAACTGTGCCCCTCATCCCTCTGTGTATGCATCACTTGAACTATCACTGCCCTCATTTTTTCTCGTCTTTTCCTTTGGAGGACTTTTCTGTATTTGACTGGCATTAAAAGAGATTAGTACAACAATTCAGTAGGTTGGTACAATTTCTATCTTGGGGTGCCGGTGTGTTTCATGAAAATAAATTTTAAAGCCCACATCATTTTGCATGCTCTCGAAAAAATACAGATGAATTAAAGCTGAAATTTGCAGAAGATTACTATAACGACATTTAATTAAGAAACCTATCAAACAGTGATGTATATTTTTAAAGAGTACACACATATGTAAAAACAGAGTTCTGGGAAGAGATGTATGAGACCCTGAGGTGAATCCAGGATTGCAGCTGGTGGTCAGTGTGATTCTGTCTAATGTATGTGATCATAATATTTTACCTAGAGAAGGTATGCACATATTATTTTTTACAATAAAAAGCAATCATATGAAAACAGGCAAATATAATTCAGACTAGTTGAAGAATCATTGAGATATTCCAAGAGGGAGGACTTCTGATCTGAAATCAACATGGAGGCAGCATAGCCCAGTGGTTGAGAAAGAAGTCTCTGATTCCAGACTCCTCAGGCATCTGTTTTTGCTCTTACACACACCATGAGTGAATCAACTGGGTAAATCATCTAACCTGGGTCACAGCCATTTAATCTGTAAAGAGGTGTGAAAAGAATAATATCTAGCTAATAGGGTTGTTGTGATAATTACATGGTTTAGGACATGAAAAGTACTTCAAACAATGCTTGGTACACAGCAAGTCCTCTACAAATGTCAGCTATTACTTTAGGGAACAAACAGGATTCAGTTGGAGGAAGTGGGAAGAGTGACAAATAACTGAAGACGCTACTACGTTCGGTGTCAAATTAATGCTGACTGTCTTGCGGGGCCTTGTGACTCATTGGGTTTGTTTTAAACTTCCTTGCAACTGTGCATCCTGAGGTCATGGAGGCCCTAATGATACTGATTCTGTGATGGGGACTGGACATTGTCCTCTGGAATGAGGTGGTCACAGCATTTAGCCTCTCTGGTAAGTTAGTAACTGACCAATTGAATGCTTGGATGTTTTTTAACAATCAGTAAGTAGCTACACACATTTCAACAGGTATAAAATGACTCTCCTCCTCTTTTTTCCCGTTTTCTTGATTTTGTAAGTTACTGGCACAAAGATAAATACCACTCTGGGGTGGGATGGGATGAGCACTTTGGCACACTGCTTGCCCCTCCGAATTATTTTTAAGGACACAGTGAAGAAAGTATGCTTTGAGAAAACGTGGAGCCCTTGTACACTTTAGCATTCAGTGTATTGACTGCATTCTGTGTGAAAACACTGTGGGGGAAATTCTAGATGGCTATGGAACAAACAATCTTGGCTGAGTTCATATTTGGCTATCATTTTGTCCACCTGTCTTGCTGTTGAGTTTATCAACTATTTAGTAATTGTTTAAACTTTGGAATTTTATTCACTTCGATATTTAGGACACTGGTAGGACAGTTCCTGACCCTTTGGAAAGAGGAGAAATATTTCATTTATATGTAATTCTCTTTTCTCTATTTTTCCCTAAATGAAGTTTTGGTGACAGTAAGGCTGTTCACCTGCTCAGGAAACTTGGAGTCTTTTGTCTTGATATGGCTTTTATTGGCCTTGATGTGGGTTATAACCTAGCCTAATGTCTGGGCTCCTAGACAAATTAGAGTAACCTACAAACTGTAACTGTTAATTCCAGTGCTTTTTCCCTGTCAGCCCATATCCCAGGTCATAATGCTTTTCTGCTTCCACCATAGGAAAAGAGTACTTGTGTTACTATTTATCTTATTATTGCTTTTTGTAAAACAAGAGTTCAAGTTTATACATTTCTGGCTTTTCCTTATCCTGGATTTTTCTCACACATGTATCAGGAAGTACCTTAGTAAGTCATATAAGTTTGGAATTTGATTCTCAATAAGAAAGTACTAATATTTTGTGAAATTCTAAAACATGTTTTCTTTTTTTAAAGAATTTTTAGTTGTAGATGGACACAATACTGTTATTTTATTTATTTATGTGGTGCTGAGAATCAAACCCAGTGCCCAACGCATTCGAGGCAAGCACTCTACCACTGAGCCCCAATCCCAGCCCAACATGTTTTCTTAAAAACTCACCTTCATTGAAGTACAATTGGCATATAGTAAACTGTGCATATTTCAAGTACACAGTCAAGAAACCTAGTTTGAGTAGTAAAACTCAATTCACTTTCCACAGAAGCTACTAGGTAGGTGCCAGTCCATTTTTCTTTATGTCTTCACAGCTAAGCTTTGGAAGGGCATTGTCTTAACTTGCTTTGTTTAATTACTCACCTTCCAGTAAGGTCTGTTCTCAATCCCTCTCAAGTAGGCTTCTGTTCTCATTACTCAGGTGAAATTGCTACTTCAGGCTCAGCTGCTAAAACCAGTGGGCATTTTTTCTAGTCTTTTCTTACTTGAATTCATTGTGACACTTGCCACCGTTGGCCATTTTCTGTTCCTTTGGAACTTTAAACTTTCTTGGCATCCAGAGTGACAGTCTTCTGATCCCTCTCTTATCTTCTCAGTCTCCTTGCTCTGCTTGCCCCCCGACATGGTGGCATTGCCATGCCTCTGACCTTCTGGCTCATTTCCTATCTTTAACTTCTCCCCATATGAGCGTGCACACTCAATGTGTTAATAATACTGAGTCCCAAATGAATGAGAAATAGGAGATGAGGAGATGTCTCTTTTGACATTCAGGTGCATTTACATAAAATACTTACAGGGCATTTGTACCCGCATCTACTCCTGGCATGTAAAACTCAGTATATTAAAATTTCACTTTTTCCTCTTCCTTCTCTATTCCCTGGCCTAAGACACAGGAAGCTTAGAGCAGCCTGTGGGAAGCTTGCAGTGTTGACTAGGGAAACCCCCCAGTGCTTGAAATAATCACCAACAAGCCTGTATGCTCTTGTCAGCTTGGCATAATGAAGCAGCAAAGGGCTCAGCAGTACCGTACAACCACCAGGGAAGGGAACCTTGGAGAATGAGGCCTTGGTGTTGGGGCAGAGCTGACTGGTGTAAGAGCATGCAGAAAAGCAAGAACGTCAAAGTTGGGAGGAGTTCTCAGGAAAGTCTCCACAGAGCCAAGTCTTTCCTTCATTGCTCAATGAATGCTGGCTAAGATTTTCTATGTGCCTCAAACTCTTATTTCCGGAAGAAAAAAAAAAAATGAGTGGACAAGAGACAGGGCTCTTACTTATATTCTACTAGGAAGAATCAGACAATGACCATAGAATGCATCAATTGAAACAGGGAGAAGCACAACTATTAAAGTTTGGATTTGAAATGTTTTTCAAAAGTTCATGTGTTAAAAGCCTGGTCCCCAGTGTAGCGATGTTCAAAGGTGAGGCTTTGGGGAAGTTATTGGATCATGAGTGCTCTGATCTCATAATGGATCAGCCCTTCAATTGGTTGGTAATTGAATGAACTATTAGGGGGTGGTGGGAACTGCAGGAGGTGGAGCCCAGTTGGAGGAAGCAGGTCACTGGAGATGTGTTCTCCAAGGGGATATCTCATCCCTGGCCCATAGTTCTCTCTCTTTCTCTGTACTTTCTGGTCATCACGAAGGGACCATCTCTGCTCCACCACAAGCTCCCCACCATGACGTTCTCCCAAAGTGATAGGGCCAAATGACCATGAACTGAAAGACCCTAAAATTAGAAGTCAAAATAAATCCTCCTTTAATTATATTTTTAGGGGGGTGTACTTTAGTCACAGGGGCAGAAAGCTGACCAACAGAACCCAACAGAACTATAATAAATTGTATGGACTAGAAAGTGATAGAACGGGAGTGGGACTCCTCAGACCCCAGGGTGGGGGAAACTTTTTGGGAGTATGGCATTTGAGCTGTTTGTTGAATGAATAAATGAATCTTCCTCTTTTGTTCAGCTCTATAGAGAAAAAAAAGTTGTAACAACCAAATTGAACCGTTCAGAGGAATACACAGAGGGGTATGAGGTTCTGAGTTTATTAGAATTTCTCCAACTGGACAAAACATTTCTGGAACAAATGTTATTGTGTTTCACTTTTTTTCTTCCACAGTTGAGATGAGACAAAGTCTTACTTGATTTTTTTTTTTCCTGAGCCAAATATTGTGTTTGTGCTTGAAATGGAGAGAAAATAGAAAACCCCTGAGCAAAAAGACCCCACTTTCTGGCATCCGAAGTAAAAAATCCTTAGCAATGAGAAAACGTTGGTCTCCTATTTACTGTGAATGGCATCTCAAATCCTACAGCTTCTTCAGTACATGAGGGAAAATATAGCAAAATTATCTTACAAAATGGCATCCTGTATATTTATTCAGAGAATTGGATTTAGGATATTGGGTTCTGGGAATATACTCATAGAAAGAGCTTACATTCTACCAGGAGGAAACAAACAACAAGTAAGTAAACAGGTAAGCAAATGGAAGAGGCATGATTTTAGAAAAAAGAAAGTATCTCCTAGAAAGTGCTATTTGAGTGAAGACCTGAGACATGAGAATGTTCCAGTCACATGAGGTGAGGCTGAGAGGAGCATGCTCTCTGTAGAGGGATCAGCAAGTTGGGGGGCTCCGAGATGGAAAGGAGCATGATGTTCTCAGAGGACGTGAGGATGGCTGGTGTGGCTGGACTGGGTCACAGTGGGAAGGAAATGAGTGCCGAGACCCTCAGGGTGGCAGGCAGGGCCTCTTACCCCCAGAAAGGACCCGGATATGCTATCCCTGTAGAGGGAAGCAGTGAAAGCTTTGAAGCAGGGGAGTGACATGATGCAACTCACCTCTCAACAGGGTCACTGACCATCATGTGGGAAATGAAGCAAGGCTCTCTTTTGAATCTGGAAAGTTTCCCAACACATAGAAGGCATTAGACAAACATTTCTTCTTCTTCTTTTTTTTTTTTTTTTTTGAGAGAGAGAGAGAGAGAGAGAGAGAGAGAGAGAGAGAGAGAATTTTAATATTTATTTTTTAGTTTTCGGCGGACACAACATCTTTGTTTGTATGTGGTGCTGAGGATCGAACCCGGGCTGCACGCATGCCAGGCGAGCACGCTACTGCTTGAGCCACATCCCCAGCCCAGACAAACATTTCTTAAAAGAAGTCATCAACCCATAATACCTTAGAATCTGTGATGTTCTGGCCATTAAATAGATTGTTCTCTTATTCCCCAAGAACACGGTCATCCAGAACTTGCAGTGGATGTGGCTGGCTGCTGCTCCCAAGATCTGGGAACATCCACTTTGGAGGGGCTGCTCAGTTGGCCGCAGGTGTAGCTTCTCAGCAGAGGGTGGACTTCTCACTTCGCTACCTTGCTATTTATGACATACTGTTTTCACAAACAGGGCATTTAGGCCAGACATGGAAGTTCATTTGTCTGATAGACTTCTTATATCAAGGAGAATGATTTTTCTGACAAGTGGTCTCATCTTCTTGAATGAACTGATGTCGATGATAGGTACATAGTTCTTTTTGCTGGAGGCAAGATTCATAAACAGTTTATGTGCTACCTATTTAGTTTTGCTATGGAAGAAAGAGGAGGATGAATACAAAACAGAATCTTTGTGCCCAGTGAGATGGAAGGTGCTAGCATTGATAGGGGAGGAGGAAGGACAGCTCCACTCCTAAGGACAGCAGAGTTGCTTTTCCTAAGAGCTTCCTTCTTTTGTTCTTCCCTTGGAAATCCCATGGCTCCCCGGGGGGTTAAAACTCCTCACTTGAAGCTAGAATAAAGGAGTAAGACTGCTAATACTAAAGTCTGAAGTCATTGGTTCTTGGTTTTTGTTGTTTTTGGTTTCTGTTTAAAGATGCTTATTCTTGGAGAACACATAATGCTGACCAGGGGAATTTCTGCTTGTGGTTTTCAAATGACCCAGCCAGTGTTGAGACAGAAATCTTTTCTTCAAAGAGCATTCTGAGAAGAAGATGGGGTGTTATATGGGAGCCCAGGACTGGAGTCCCATCACCATTAGTTTTTCTATGTGGCTTTTGAAGCCATCTTGGAGGACTTGGAGGACAGTGAGCGTCCAGTGAATCTGTTTGATAATCATAAAACACTTTGAAAACATTGGTTGCTGGCCATTGTTCTGAGTGTCATTGTTTTTAATTCTATTGACAGGTTTCTCTTTCTGGAAGTTCATTGCCCCCAACAAACTTATTTTGGGTGCCATCTTTGTTTTGAAGGAATCTGTTCTAATTTCTCAATTCAATATAGTCAATATATAAATTTGAAAAAAAATGACTTGTTAGAGAAGACTAACAGGAAAGGCGTGTCATGAGACTTAATCTTACATGGTTGTGAGAAATGAGCAACAGCCCAGAGTGTGGAGGGTGAATTCTGTCAGGAGAGCCAGGGAAACGACTCTGTGGGGAGGTGGTGCCCAGAGGAGAGTTGGTACCTGCACAGGGATGAAATAGACTGAGAACCGTCCTGGTTCAGAAGCAGCCTGACCCCTGTCATTGAGCAGGCACAGGACAGCGGGGTGAGGCGGGAAGTCCAGCCCGGCACGTACAGCAGGCATCTGGTAAGCGTGGCAGCAGGCAGAGTGTGATTTTCCAGCATTGCTGTCAACATCAGAGGGTCGAGAGCAGGAAGGAAGGGCAAGTCCCCACAGGCCCAGCGAGAGGCACAGGAGAGAGTGATAATAACAGCTCCTGTCAACCAGGCAGCAGCTAATCAGGACCAGAGAATCTGGCACGAATAGCAGGGTCTAAGAAAGCTTTCTCACCATTACTATCTGCCCCTGCACACAGATAGACACACACGTCCCCACTCTCCTGTATTAAAAGTTATAGCTATTTATCAAGCAAAGCCTCTAGAGTTAGAATGTCTGGTTTGAGTCCTGGTTTCACTGTCGGATGCCTGTGTGATTTTTTTCAGCAAGTTTCTCAAACTTTCTGTGGCACGAGTCTATTCCCTGAGTAGTGCTCACAGACACTGGAAGGCTGTGAGGAAGGAGATCGTGTGAGACAGCCCAAACTCGAATGGGAACCGAGACGGTTCCACAACAATGAGGCACAACCCGGAGTAGTGGCATCTCAGAGGGTGGAGCTGGTTTTCTTAGGTCTCTTCTGCCTGAATCAGGGTTGGTTCTAGAGATTGGTATGGAGTTGGGTTTCAGAGGAGGGTTAGGGGAGGGACTTAGGGTCTAGAATCATGGCGGGTGCACTGTCTCACAGCAGGCAGAGTGTGAGACAGCAGTGCCCTGGAACGGGACACAGGTGCAGTAGGGCCATATGTATTCAGGCCGCCTGGGAATACAGGTAATGAGTGCTAAGAAGTGAAGGGGGTATTAGCCATATCACTACCTCTGAGAAGTCCTGAGGTGGAATCCCAGGGAGTTGGAGATCGGTTGACAAGATAAACAGCATGGAGTAGGAACTCCTCAGGAGACAAAGACTCCAGTAAATAATATCTGATTTAGGAAGAGATGGGGGGAGGGAGAGGGAAGTTAAATAAACAACAGAGAACACCTTGTGGGTCCAGTTGAGAGAGCAAGAAAGGGGTCAAGCGCTGAGGTGGAGTTACTTCTGGAATGAAGGAGACCTTTCTCTCCAGAAAGGGGAGAGTGGAGATGGAGAGAATCAGTGAGTGGAAAAGCCAGAAGGTGAGACACCTTTATCTGGTGGCCTCCATCTCAGAGAAGAAGGAGGTAAAGTCATCTGGGAGGAGCTGAGGGGAGGGTATGGTGGCGGCCTGAGGAGTAAGTGTCCAACAGAGACTGTGGGGAATTTGTCAGGGGGCCCACCAGAGACGGAGCATTCCAAGCAGGTGATTTCTGCAGATCTGGAATGCACCTACTCCAGGCCTGGGCTCAGATGGAAACTGAAAATCGCCCCATCAACAGCCTGAAATAGCAAAACCGAACCCATCCTCCCGACATGAGCTACATCCAATGGCCTGCACCCACAATCCCCGCTTCCTACCACAAACTTTCCCCTCAGCACCTCCAGGCAGCTTCACACCTCTTCCTCCATAAACTCAACTGGTTAAGTTCTCTGATGTCACCCAGGCAACCTGGCCTGTTGCCTTCCCTAGATTTTCATTCTTACGGAGAAATCAATATCCTCTTTCTTCTTGAAATTTTCTTCTTCCTTACCCTCTCTCCATTTTTTTTTTTTTTTTTTTTTTTTTTTTGGTACCCAGGATTGAACTCAGGGGCACTCGACCACTGAGCCACATCCCCAGCCCTATTTTATATTTTATTTAGAGACAGGGTCTCATTGAGTTGCTTAGCACCTCACTTTTGCTGATGCTGACTTTGAACTCGCGATCCTCCTGCCTCAGCCTACCCAGCCGCTGGCTGGGAATACATGCATGCGCCACCACTCCTGGATTCCCTGTCTCCATCCCCATAACACCAAAAGGAAAAGACAAATTGTTGCTTTGTTCATTTTTTTTTTTTTCCCAGGGGCAGGGGTTCTTCTATTTGTAAGCTTTGAGAAAACAGACCTAAAATCTGTCACAGAGGGTAGACATAGTAGATGCTTTATAAATATTTGTGGAATGAAATGATTGAGCAATAAATGAATTCACTAACTTTGCATTACCCCTTGTTGTATTTTCATCGCTCTTGAGGCTGTGTGTGGCTCACTGGTCTCTTCTTCCTGCTACAATGGACTGTGCCCTTACAGGTTGATCTTTAGGACTCTGGGTGGACATCTTTGTGTTCCTCTTTTGGGAGCCTCAGGCTTTATGACATGGGAGTCCCAGCCTCCATAGGTGACTAGACTTAGAAGACTAGACCTTGTTCCCTCCATCTGAAAAGGGCAAACGGACACTGCTCCATGTTAAACATCTAAGAATAACTTTCACGCTAGTCAGTCCCACTTCCTCAGGGCTCCCTTTCCTTTAGGTCTCCTCAGCCCCCTTGGTTTTCTTTTGTAGTCACAGTTCTCTTCTCTGACTTACCCATTTTTGAGAACCATTCTTCACAGACACATTCATTATCTCCTCTTGAAAGGTGATTCTAATTCACAAGAAAGTTCTTCTAATTTTAAATACCTGTTAGAATGTATCTCGAGTTTCCTGACAAACATAAATGTGGAACTGAAGACATGATCTGATCCAGAGGCAAGTCCTAAAAATGTAGTCATGATCTTTTTTTTTTTTTTTCAAAATGGTTAACAGTAGCTATCGATTTAGTAGGTGGGTTGAACAGCAGAGAATAACCACTATTCATGCATCAGGTTGCTGTTTTCTGGTAGTTCTCCCAACCTCAGAGTAAGCTGATAAAGGAGCCTCTGGAGAAACATCTGCTTAAGAATGTGGACTTGGAAACAAAGACAGGATTCAAGTTCCAGCATTATTTCTTACTAATGGAGTGACCTTAGTTATCTCTCTGTAATGCAATTTTTTTTTTTTAAATTTGCAATGCTGGGGATGGAACCATGAGCCTCGTACATACTAGGCACTTGCTCTATCACTGAGTTACATGCCCAGTCACCAGTCAGGTTTTCTTATCACTTAACTGGTGGTAATAATCATGTTTAACTAATGGGGTGGTGGGTTGTGAACATTAGTGATCCAGGACATAAATTTTGCACATGTGCCTGGCACACCGTAAGTGCTAATATCATTTATTCATCGATTATGGATAAAGCACAAGCACAGAACTGGAGACTGGCAGAAGTACAATCAGGGACAACGACTACTCCAGTCTTCAGATAGTGTCACATGTGGGGCAGCAGCCTGGAGCTCTGTGAATCAAAACTAAAGAGCAGGAGTGTCTGAAATTGACTCACACCTGAGTGTGTTGTGTGGAGTGCATGGTGACGGTCCCGGACACATGCATGCCCTTTGAGTTAAGGTTGTCACTAACTGTTTTCTGCACTCCCTGTGCCTCTTGGTGAATTTTCACTTCATTCTGAGGTGCACTCTCATTCAGTCTTCCCCAGGGTTGGAGTCCTATTTGGAACCCTTGTCCCACTGGCTGCCCAGGTCTTCTTTTCCAACAAGACAGTGCACATAAGGAAACTTGCAGAGACCTTGAAAGGGGAAAGAAGGGACTTGTGGACTTCGATCCTATCAAAGAGAAGTGAAAGATTATTTTTATTGCCATTTAAATTTTTCTTTTGCTTCTCTGATTGCAAACCTTTGTGTAATCATGAAATCAGAAATAGGGTTATTCTTGAATGCTACAGTCAGCCCATACTGACCTTTCCAGAATTTTTGCCCCATCCTCAAATGCTTTCAGCATTGGTCTACCTACCATTCTTCATGCTTACTTGAGAAAAACTGTGTTTTTCTCTTCTGAGCTTTTACTCACATGCCCTTCCTTTTCCTCTACCCTCTGTGTCACTTATGAGACCTTAACAAGCTCTGAAACTCTCTTGCAATGTATCAGGTTTCCATGAGCATGTGTTTTTTGAAACACAGAGTGTTATCTCCTTCATTTGAAGGTCTAGGTGTTTTTGTTTACACCATTGTTTGTCAAATATGCATACAAATCACCTAGAGAATCATGGTAAAATGCATGTTAAGACACTGAAATTACTCTATGGAACTTGAGAATCTACATTTGTAACAAGTCCCCATGTGATGTTGATTCTGTGGGTCCTTGTGCTAAGTCCACAATACTTATCTAATTTTGTTCTATATCACAGTTATATCTATGCCATTCCTCCCACTATATTTTAGGTGAGTGGAGAATGGCATCAGTATATTTATACATCTTTATACCCTTCCAAAATGGCTAGAACAATGTCTTACATTTTGCTGGTGTCCAGGTAAATATGTGTAGAATTCACTGCAAATATTTAGAAGTTCTATTTCATGTCAGATTGGGGTTATTACAGAGCTTACCTTTCCCCATATCTTTATTCTTTTGGTTATTACATCTCACTTTCAGAAAACATGCCACCTCCACCTGTCACATGAAGGAATCTCTTTCACACTAAACTGTTAATGATTTGAAGTGTCCTTCTTATCCAGAATATTTGCACAGAAACAAGATCCCACCTGAGAGGTCAGTATTTGACATGCATGAAACACCATAGCCTCTGCCATGTTTTTCATGTTGCTGTGAGTAACTGATTGTGAGTAACACACCTTGCAGGGTGCCATTGCTCTCCTTAGTATAGCTGAACCAAGGGAGAAGAGTTACCCTCACTGAGTGCTATTTACAAGTTTCATAAAACCACTTTGTTATATTGACATCAGAATTGAATAGGCACTCATAATTTTTTGGCTGCCTTGGCTTCTGAAGAACCACTCACTCTGTGTAATAAGCTGGAGGTGGAAGTCTTCACACTTTCCCACTTGTAGAAATCCAAGACAAGTCTTCTGATTTTAGCCTCCTCCATAATCCATATGACATCACACAAAATTTTGTATCTTAGAAAAAGGAAAACAATCCTTCCTGATCCTTCACAGTGGAATTGCCAGCTCTGTTATGAATGTGCTCCTCTTGGGTCTAGTGCTGGGTTCTGCTGCAGTTGCTGATTTGGGGAAGTGGAGGAAATTTCATTTATAACATTCCCCTCTCTCAACCCATGGCTCTGCATCAGGTAATTCTAATATTGCTAGGAAGAGAGGAAGAAATTGTTCATCTTACTCAGATCACTTATGCAAATTTTCCTTGTCATCTGAGCTATGACTTGCTGGAGAGATCCTCTGGTCTCACTGTGGGCCTTTTTTGTCCAACTGTCTGCCTACTCAGGCCTCTGGCCTGTGATTTTCCCTCAGACACACGTCTCCATCATAGTCCGGACATACAAAAGAACTCACCTCACTTTCAAGATGGGATTCCAGGACCTTTCACACTTACGCAGAAAAGACATATTTGAACAGAGGGTTTTTCCCAGACCCTTGAACTCTTTCCACATACCCAGCCATTCCCTGCAGCTATGTCAAAAGTGCACCCTGACCAGAGGAGACCATTTGGTTGAATGAATGACAACTTTGGAAGCTACCTTGTCATGGTAGGCACAACAAAATTTCTACGAATGGCCCTTTCTCAGGCTACTGGGAGCTTCCTACTTTGAACACAGACCTTTTGAGCTACATGGGATGTGTTAGTTAGCTTTTCATCACTGACCCAAATATCTGATAAAAACAGATTAAGAAGAGAAAAGATTTATTCCAGCTCACAGTTTCAGAGGATTTAGTCCATGACCACTGGCTCCATTCCTTTGGGCCTAAGAAAAGGGAGAACATCATGGTGAAAAGATGTGATGAAGTAAAAAAGATCACCTTATGCACTTAGAAGCAGAGAAAGAGAGAGAGAGAGACAGACAGACAGAGAGAGAGAGAGAGAGACAGAGAGAGAGACAGAGAGAGAGAGGAGGAGGAGGAGCAAGGGACAAGATACAAGATACACCCTTCAAGGGCTTGTCCTTGGTGACCTACTTCCTCCAACTAAGTACCACCTTCTAATAGTCCACTCACTTATTAATGGATTAATCCATAATCTACTGATCAAACAGGTCAGAACTCTCATGAGCCAATCATTGCCTAAAAACTCCACCTCTGAACCTTGCTACATTGGGCAGCATACTTTAAACACATGAGCTTTGGGTGTCATTTCTGATCTAAACCATATAATATCGTGGGATAAAGGGACTAGGGTAGTTTGCTAAGAGATAAGAGACCATCATGGACTAAGACAGAAGGATCTTATTTCCTCTCCTCTCCTCTCCTCTCCTCTCCTCTCCTCTCCTCTTCTCTCTCTCTCTTTCTCTCTCTCTCTTTAATTTTGAATTGAAATCAGGGATGCTTAACCACTGAGCCACATCTCTAGCCCTTTATATTTTTTGTTCTGAGCAAGAGTCTCAATAAGTTGTGTAGGGCCTCACTAATTTGCTGAGGCTAGCTTGCCATGTTCTTGCCTCAGCCTCACATTCTATCTTCTTTAGAGACTCCTTGCCCATCTTTCCAATCCTGTGTCGATGTTAGTTGCTATTCTGATCACTTCAGTTGCAATTTTCCTCACACACAACACATACATCTTAGGGTTTGTGGGTGGCTGGGTCATCATCGTTTCTCATTCTCTTTGGTGGTGGAGAGCGAGTTCACTCAGATTCATTAAAATGATCTTTTAGAAGGACACATTCAGTGTGTGCCCAAAGACTCATCTGAAACCCTAGAGACTGCAGGTGGAGAGTATTTCACAGCATGCCCGGAAGAGGCCAACCTGGGGATAATTATTAAAAGTCTGGAGCAATAACTGTCACGTAGGCTGCTTCAGAAATTAACTTAATGCGGAAATGGAGGTCATCTGACTTGCTGAAATGCAAGGACAGGTGGCATATGGGCCCAAATTTGCCTTCAATTTCCTTTTGAAGTTAATGGGCGTTGCAGGTGCTTATCTAATGATGGCATTTGGACCAGTATGTTTTGCACATTCAGGACTTTGTAATGAGATGCAATGTTTATGTTCCATACTCTTCCCCACAGACAGCAAAAATACCCTTTGCTCAACCCTGTCTAATCATTGCAAGTGTCAACAGTCAAAGCTAATGACAGAAAGTAGGTTTATAGGGCAGTAATCCTGCCTACTTGGCACAGAGGATCTATTCCCCGGGAAAAAGCTTTAAGCAATCATGTGAACTTAAGTCTAACTAAGAGAGCTTCAGCAGTCTTATGATTTGATAATAATGGTTTTGATCAGGTTGGCAGCCAGTGTTTGAATGTGGAGCAGGTGCACAGAGGTGGCTATTGATGGCTATTTCCTACACAGAACAGAATATTAGTTTTAACTCTTGTAAGATAAAGCTTAAATTCCTAAGTCCTCTTAAGTGTGTCTCTGTCAACCAAAATATTCAACGATCGATCACTCCTTAAATTAAATGTAGTAATTAAACACTTACCAAATATCTGCTAACTTCCAGGTGTTGAGTTGGCTTTGGAGAGTCAAAGATAAAGAGACGTGAGAACTGACTTTAACGGTTCTCTATGTGATTCTGAATCCCTGCATTTTAGTTTTCTAAATCCTGATTCCTAAACACAGCTACACAGTGTAGACCATCCCAGAGTAGGCTGCCTGAGAAGTATCTTGAGAACTTGTTAAATATGTGGGTCCAGTGGCCCCAATTCCAGAGATACTCATTTGATATACTAGAGAGGGATGCAGACATAGGCATATTTTTCCAAAAATTATATTTAACAGTAGCTTTTTAAAATATTCATTTACTTTTAATTGATGCATAATAATTATACATATTTGTACATGCACATAATTTGATCAATTTTAATACCATAACCCTCTGCTTGGCCTCTATTATCCTCTCTTTGGAGAGGGATCCTATGTTCTCTCTTTTTCCTCCGGATCCTCCTTATTTTTATGTCCACTTTATTACATTAGATGGTCTGCTGGAGTCATTTTAAGGTTGAAGAAGTTGGGCTTACACATCCTTCTAATGCTGTGGTCTGGTTTCATGGCCTTATTGTGTTAGGATGGGTTGTTTATCATTCTCCCCAGACTGATAGTAGAACACAGGCTTCCTTGAGGGACATGGTCCCATGGGATATGGCAAAGCAAAACCCAGTTCCTGTCAGTGAATAGAATGTGTTGGAGCCTATGCATCCCCAGTCCCATGTCACATGTTTAATCTAAGGCAACCTGGGGCTGGCTGACTCATTGACTTCCTTAAGCATCTTTTGTTATTATCAGTCCATTGACCATACTTGTGCTCTTTGTAATTTCAAATAATGTTTATAGATGGCAGCAAAAGTTGGGGAGTCATGGCAGAGAAATAAGCCAGAGGTCAGAAGTCTAATTATTTTTAAAAAGTTGGCCTTTATGTTTTGCCAAAAATTAAAAAAAGTAAGAGATCAAGTTTGAGCATAATTATCTTCTCTTCATTTTCCCCCTCTGTCCAAGCATGCAAGATGGCATAAATACAATATGTTCCTCTCATTTGTCACATCCAGAAAGCAGCCCCTTTACCTCACATGGCTGTGCAGTCACTTCAGTTTGACCTTGAGGAGGGTATTGTTTACAGTTGAGTAAACCTGGGACTCTCTCTTCTTGCTTCCAGCTCAGCAAATGGACAAGAAAAACCTGCAGAACCCGTTCAGCCATTTCAGACTATAAACAAGCAATCCGAAGGGAATAGGGGGTAGCTATTACCTTATGACTGCAATTAATGTCTTCTCTCCCAAGGTTGTCAACACGTCAGGCTGAACAGTGGCCTGAGAAAGTTGCTCACTTCCCAGGAGGGTTTGCTAGTTAGCATGCAAGTAACGCCGTCCTGGGTGCTTGCTTAATGCAAGATGCAGTGGGTTTTTATCCAATAGACATGGGTCTCTCAAAACACACATTTTTTCACATACATACATATCTTGCACCTTTGCACATATACATACAGTTAATAATGTCTTAGGGTAGAAATGTGAAGATGAAATGTTGTGGTTTTATGAAGGAAAATGCTATTTTTGTGTGTGTGTGCTAGACTTTGAACTCAGGGATGCTTAACCACTGAGCTACATCCCTAGCCCCCTACCGCCACTTTTTTATTTGAGACAGGGTCTCACTAATTTGTTTAGGGCATCATTAAGTTCATGAGGCTGGATTTGAACCCCAAGCTGCTGGGATTACAGGTGTGTATCACTATGCCCAGCTAGGAAAACACTTTTTTTAAGATTTTTTTTTTTTTGAGAGAGAGAGAGAGAGAAAGCAGAGAGAGAGAGAGAGAGAGAGAGAGAGAGAGAGAGAAATCTTTTTTGTAGACGGACACAGTACAATGCCTTTATTTTTTTTATGTGGTGCTGAGAATCAACCTGGGTCCCGCCCGTGCTAGGCGAGCACTCTACCACTGAGCCACGATCCCAGCCCAGAAAACACTTTTAAAGGGTAATTTGTTCTGGGGGAGAGTGTGGAAAATACTTGGGAAATAATTGAGGAGGAAAATTCAGCCAACAAATACAGGGTGTGGCTGTGAGGTCATATAATATAATTTTCTTATCTTTAGTAAAGAGCAACATTTCATTTGTAAATTTGTAGTATGGTAATTTCTTAGATACAAAAGGAGCAGACAACATGTTTCCTCCCCTCTAATATGGGACAATCGTTAGAGAAGACAGTGAATAGTATGTATCATTGAATAAATTAACTTCTTCAATACACCTGAAGGTCCTGGATGAATGGAATGGATATCACCTTTTGATTAATTTCAGGGTGAGGTGGAATGGCTAAGGAGAAATGGTATTTCTTTGTGTCTGAAGGATATATTTGTACAGCAGAATGGAAGGTGAAGGCCATGTCAAGCTGAAGGCTGCCATCTGTCTGGAGGAGTGGATTTTCTTGGTGGGGCCTCAGTTGCAGAGTCAGGTGGAAGCCACTATGGGGCACTGAGTCACATTATGACAGAATCTGGGATCTGGGTTCAAATCTCGGTTCTTGCATTTTCTCTCTGCAACTTGGGAGAATTTGCTTTATTTCCTTAAAAATCGGGTGCCTTTTCTGTAATAAAATTGGGGTAAGAAAATTGTTCATCTCATGGGTTATTTTGAGGATTAAACGAAATAATTCACGTTAAACTCTCAGTGCAATGCTTGGTACACGGCAAGCACCCAATAAATAGTAGCTATTATATTATGGCAGGTCCTGAACATCAAAGGGAGTTATTATTTCCCAGACGTGTCCACACTCATCTTTTATAGGCCTTTCTAAGGATCTAAAGATCTCTTCTCAGGCTGCTTCTTCTTTCCTCTCCTGTCCCTGACCCAAGCGATGATGTCCTCATCATGAATAGCCACTCTATGAGCTCACAGTGGAACATTCAGAGCCCTGGACGCCAGACTAAATATCAGGAGGCAGAACTTTGGAGTTCTAATCAGAGAGACATGACTAACATGTTCTCTGTGCCTTTGACTATCTAGCTTTTCTATCTACAACATGCCCTTTGATGCTGGTGCAAAGAGAGAATCAACATCACTTCACCGTCTTCTTCCCCCAGCTGAAAAGTTGACAATTCTAAGTAAAAATGCATGCTGTGTTCTTTACCGCATGCATATTAAGCCTGACTAAAATTTTTAAAAGAAATAGGTAATAAATCACGGCGAGAACATTCCAAGAAAGCCACAAGATGTCCCTTTAAGGAAAGAGACCTAGATGAGGAAACTAGTCCAGAGGGCCCACATGATGTGATAATGTCACTCAGAAAATTGGAATACTTCTTGTGCCTTATACTAATCCTACTTGTTGATGTATAGAAGTATTAGCTGCTTTATTTTCTCCTTAGTTAGGACAGGGAGTAATTCTCATTACTGGATCCAGGAAGAACTATGCCAAGTAAAGATTATTCATGGAACATTTGTTATGCAAAGTGCTGCCCTTCATTAATAAAGAGACCCTGGGGATCCTTCGCTCTCTGGGGCTGCCAATGTGTCTAAATTGCTGGGAGCATCTTCCACCAGCCTTCCTTGATGGGCTGCTCCTTTGATGGGACTGTGATGGCCGTTTGATGGCCGTGAAATATCATTTAGGAGACGGGTTAATGTCTTTGTGTTGTCAGTCTTGGTGCGTGAGCTCTGAGGTGTCTGCTTCCATGCCATGCTTACGGAAAGGTTTTGCTCAGTCTGGGCCAACCGGTTGCTGACAGCCAGGGCCAGTGTGTGCCCACTGTGCTCTTTCCCAGCATTGTCAGCAGGATCCTATTCTTCCTCTCTGTGCCTCTGGAGCAGTTCTTCCGGGGCAACTTTCTTTGTGCTCCTCCACCAGGCTGAACGGTTGGTGGCTTTGGAATGCTTGCATCACACCATCTGTACTGGTGTCTGAGCAGCTGAAGACGGATTTCCAGGGCAATGGCAGTGTGGTGGCATCCCAGGGCATCCTCCCAAGTGGCTTCTCTGCCTGGGCTATTAGGGGGACTTAGAAAATCCTAGGGGAAGCTAATCAGATGTTCTGAGATGAAGAGCAGGAGTCTGTTTCCTGTAGTAAAAATTGTCAGTTTCATTCTCATCTTGGCTTTTGGGTTTCTACTTTAAGAAAACTCTTTAAGACAAACTTTTTCCCCCGCCTATTGAAGTGTGGACTTTTGTCATGAGGGTTCAAAGCCTTTCACTCTGGAGTGGTGGCTTCTTGGATTTCTCTGAAGCTGGGTGTTGTGCACAGGTAGTTTTGGAGTCTCCCTCCACTTTCTCACTACCTGATCTCTCTTGATATCTCTGGGCCTCAGAAGATGGCCAGACAGTGCTCCTGCCAGAATAGTTTGGGCCTGATGAGATTCTGAAGCTGTCAGGCACCTAAAAATCCTAAGCATCAAAATAGCCATGTCAGAGAGAGACCAGGCCTGAGGACTGGGAAAACAGGACACAATAGTAAGGATCAGCACTTATTTGAACATTCACTGCGTATTAGGTCTGGAGATCAACAGTTTCCGTGGGTTGTTTTATTTAATTTTATTTATTTATTTAGTAGTGGGAATTGAACCCAGGGCATTTAACCACTGAGCCATATCCCCATCTTTTTTTAAAAAAATATATTTTATTTTGAGACAGGGTCTTGCTATATTGCTTAGGACCTCCCTAAGTTGCTGAAGCTGGCTTTGAACTTGGGATCCTCCTGCTTCAGCCTCCTGAGCTGCTGGAATTACAGGCATGTGCCACCAAGCCCAGCTATTATTTGGTTTTCACAGCATTCCAAGAGATAGTTTCTTCTTTTATTTCCATTTTACAGATGAGAATATTGAGCCTCCAAAAGGCTAAATGACTTGCCTGAAGCAACTAGGGACAGAGTCAGAATTTGGTTACCAGGGATATTGAACCTATAAGCACCCATCCTTTAGCCTTTATGTCACACTGGTGGTTTACCTCTGGTGTGTTGAGACTATTGCCAGTCTTGAGAACAAACTGTGACTTGATATAAATAAAGCACAAATATGGGTGGGTCTGGTTCATGGACACATTCCTTTCAAACTCTGAAGGACAAGAGGTTAACTCTGTGACTTTGATAGGAAAATAGAAGACAGGTTGTGAAGCTTCTTGGGTAATTCTAGGTATTTGGACACCTGTTCAGTTATTCTGGGATTCTGCGGTGGGGGTAAGGGAATGTGGGGAGGGTGAGGTCATTATTGCAAAAACCATTTCCTGAGAGCTGGACTTCAGGAAATGATGGAGCATTAAAAATACCCATTGTGTGGGAGCCGTGGTAGAACCATGACTCACATCTAGCAATTGTGTCCATAGGTCACAAAAGATTTGGGGAACACAGGGGATATTCATACAAGATTGTGTTTGTGGGAGGTTCATTATGAAATTTTTAGTAGGTTGGAAAGCATGGTCACATTTCAAGAAGAGTGACATTTTAGAGTCCCCATGGAAATTGTGAGACTTATCCATTCATGCATTGATTTGCAAATATTAATTGTCCACCTACTAAGTGCAGGGCCTTATGCCAGGTGCTTTGCAATGTTGAATGAAGAATAAAGTGTGGTTCTTGCCCATTGGCGCAGCACTGAGAAATTGGCAGCAGTAAAACAAGTTGCTTTTAAAATTTCTCTCTTTGTCTGTTGAAACTTTGAAAAAAGGAGAACTAGCCTTGCAAGAAAGATATTTTGTTCAATTTTCCAGCACAAATAAATTCCGAAAATTAAATCTGATAATGCCCAGGCCTTCTGCTGCCAGAAAGATGTGATTATTAGGAAGGGGTTGGCCTGGACTTCATACTTTTTTGGTCTGGAGAATGAGACAGGGAAGAGAGAATAGAAATTGTTAATTGAATTCTCGTGTTCTTTGAAATTTGTCCAGAGGATTATTTTGTTTTAATATTTTAAAATTACATTTTATTTAAAATATGTTACACACTAAAGAAGACATTAATGTACCTTTTTATAAAATATAATGATACAATAATATTCAGCAATGAAGCCACCACCCATTCTAAGTACCAGAATAATCAATAACTCATATCTCCCTCTATATCCATCCCTAGCCTAATATTCCATTTCTTTCCTCCCCTCTTAGAGGGAGCCCAGACTGTGGACATTTTCAATCTGTCAATATGTATGTGATGCTATGCTTGAGGCAAAGCTGAAGTATCCACAGAGAGGCAGCTTAGTTTCTAGGGTTTATTTCACTATGGCTGAGAACCAGATACCTAAGACTGTGTTTGTTCCTACATTTGCATAGGTTATATGCAAATACTATGTGTGCAGATTTTGTTATTTCAATGGGGTCCTGCACCATTCTGCTCTAGATATTGAAGGATAATTATACAAGGACATTTTGTTAGCTTTTTATCATGGTGACTAAAATAACTCAGAAGAAAGCTTAGAGGAGGAAAAAGTTTACTTTGGGCTCATAGTTTCAGAGGGTCAGTCCATGGATGGCCAACTCCAATGCTCTGGGCACTAAGTAAGGTAGAACATCGTGGTGGAAGGGCATGGCAAAGAGAGCTGTCACCTTAAGGCAGTTGGGAAGCAGACAGCATGTGCAAGGAGCCAGGGACCAAATGTAATCCCAAGGTCATTCCTCCAGTAACCTACTTCCTCTATCCATGACCCCTCCCTACAGTTACCAACTAGTTAGTCTATCCAAAGTATTAATCCATCAAATGAATGGATTAATCCACCAATCAGAATACAACTCTCATAATCTAATCATTTACGTCTGAACATTCCTGTATTAACCCATGTGCATTTTGGGGTACACTTTACATACAAACCAGAATAGATATGATAGATAACAAGAGTCACCTTTTAAAAACTACAAAGTAAAGGATTATTAAGTAGGTATGCTTTAAGGCCCTCAGCTAGAATTCTTTGGGAAAAAACTTAATACTGTAATTTAACATCTCATGATCACTGGAGATTAGAAAGTGCACAAACAGGGGAAAATGGACCCAGTGTCAGATGGAGTTTTCTTAGCCCTAAGTTCTCTGCATGATGGTAACATGGGCAGGAAGTCCTAGGGACAATTGTCCCAGGACTCAAGAGGTCACATGGGAGCTCAAGGGAAACAGAAGCTGTGAAGCATCTCATGATCCTTCACATCTTAAGCACTTGTTTACTACATGGAAAAAAGACATGGATATGCAATTTCACACAGCTGCAGCAACAAACAGCACAGAGTAACAGAACTGGGATCACTTCCACAAGTGGCCAAGAACATGCTACAGAAGCAACACTTAGAGAAAACGACTTTATGCCTTGCAAACCAGCCTCCTCCCACTGCTTGAAGGTCCAGGGTAGCATGGTTTGTTGGTTTTATTCATCTATAGCCAGAAAAGTGGGTGACCTCAATATTTAGTAGACACTCACTAAATATTTGTTAAATGTGAAAGATAACATTCAGCTGTCCGGTTGCTGACCAAATCTTGATGACTCAAACTTCACTGATGGCAACAAAGAAAAACTGGCCATCTGTTTGATTCCATACAAACTCAAAAAAAAAAAAAAAAAAGAAAAGAAAAGAAAGCATAAACACCAAAGAAATGAAACCCTTACTGTAAATGAAACTTTTGAAATCAAATCAATAAGGTCATGTTAGAGAAATATAAAACAAAAACAAAACAAAAAAACAAACCATGAAGATGGAAACTCAAGTCATGAAAGAAGAAATCCATGTGTTTATGAGGAAATGTTTTAAAATAGAGAATGTAGGATATTGGTTCTGTTGGCTCACGGCACTTATATGTGAGAGATTCAACTTTAGTTGATGACAATCCAGAAGTCCATCAATAATAATACTTTTGAAAATGTTAGTATAATACTGAGCTCCATGTTAGAAAGAACACTGTAACAAGAGCCTTGGATGGTCCACGTCTGCCTGGCACTGGTCAGGTCCTTGGAGTTATGTGATCAATGTGGGTCTCCACCCTTGAAAATGTATGTGGAGAAACCAGAGACAGGTCTCCCAGGCACTACCAAAATGATTACAGAGAAAGTTAAACCAATGGGGGAAGATTAAGGGGATTATGTTTGTTTAGTCTAGAGAGGAAAAAGCTAAATGATGAATAAATACTTATTTTCAAGTATACAAGTATATGAAAAAATGATTATTCTAAGGAAAACTAGATTATTCTATCTCTATAATAGACAATAAACTTAGAGGAATACAGTTAAATTGTACCAAGAGAGTCTCATTAACATTAGGTCTTGTAAAATTTCAGGGTTGGCTAACAAAGCAACAAAGCAACCCCTGTCTTTGTGTATGTTTCTGAGCAATTTAGACAACTGCCTATCTTGTGGCTTAGTGAAAGAATAGCAGGTGGCTGAGCCCTTGATTAGAATTATAGGGTTATAGAATCTTAGAGCTGAAAAATAGCCTCAGTAGATTAAAGTTGCTCATTTATATGTTTTGAAGATTTTGGTTGCCACCCACCAATAATGTATACAAAAAAAAATATAGGATATGAAATGTTGAAGGTCAGAGTTCTATCATGGTCAAGTGAATGGAGCTTTTTTAAAGTGTCTGCTCAGAACACATGAACAGATCCTAGTTATATGGTATGAAAAACAAACTAGGGTAGCAAATTATAGCAGAACAGGTTAGTGCTGTGATTCTTTAGCATATATCAAGTTACACATGAAAACTAGTCCTTCATTCCTAGAAAAATGTCTATACATCCATGCACCCATCCATGATGCCCAGGTCCCCAAACATAGTGACTAATGTGGAAATAATATGTTATGTCCTTAAGAACACAGCAATTATACTCATTATATCTATATCTACATGGAATTTCTATTTTTTTCTAATTACTAACCTCATGATATTTATTGAAATTGTTAGTGAATACCTCCAAGTCTATTTTCTCATTTCTAAAGTGGAGGTAATGTCTGGGGACAGCATTTTGGTGAAAATCAGTTAAGTAACAAAGGCAAATTAAAAAAAAAAAAAAAAAGAAAATGACTTGAAAGAAAGTAAATACTACAGAAAAGTGTTTTCCCAATTGTAAGTTGAGATCCACTATAGGGGTTTAGTAGTAGATTGATTCGATAGGCTATAATGGATGTAAAAAAAATGAAATAGAATAGAAAATATCCATTGCACTTAGTAATCATGAGTATTGCTTTAAATAATTGTATATGTTATGCACTTGTTTGTGTGTGGGTTTTGTGTGGTGTTTGCATACTGGGTAGCAATATAAAATATTTCTTATTGTAGATCATAGCCAAAAATCTTGTAGTCATTATAGCTTACATTTTTTTAACTTTTATCTCTTTTTTTAAAAATTTGTTTAGAGGTGGTTGCTGGATCACATTATAAGCATCCCATTCCACCACTGTCTACTCTGAAATAATGTCATTACCTCATATAAAAGGTGAAAGTCTCACAACAATATACCTCCCTCCATCCATCTTTCTGGCCTTGGGTGGCATGACCCTCATGCATTTTACTTCTATTGTTACAAACCACTCAACATATTGCTGTAATTTTTTTCTTTAAACACTTAACTTGATACCAAATATATATTTAAAAAAGAAAACTTCCATATTTGTATCTCTGGTGCTCCTCAGTGTTTCCTGAAGATCTCAGCCTTTACCTTCCACCATCAGTGCAGAGAAACTCCTTTAGCGTCCTCTGTAATGTGGATCTCCTGGCAATAAAATCCTTCAGCTTTGACAATCTGGAAACATCTCTATCTCATCCCCATCGTTAAAGGATTTTTGCTGGCTGTCAATGGAGAATTCCTCATTTTCAGTACCTCAAAGATATTATTCCATTGCCCTCTGGCCTACTTAGCTTTGGATGAAAAGTCAGCAAACATCATTGCCATTATTCCATGTAACTTCTCCTCTTGTTGCATAGGAGATTTCCTCATTATATTCTTTTCAGCAATATCACAATGGTGAACCTCAGTGTTGTTTTTCATATGTTCATTCTCTTTGATACTTATTGAGTTTCTTGAATCCTGAGATGAATATTTCTAATCAAACTTAAGAGTTGCCCGACCGTTACTTCTTCATATATCTTCCTCTCCATCTGAGACTCAACCACATAAGATCATTTGCTTTGACCCCTTGTGACACTGATACACTCTTTTTTCCTTCCAATCATTTTCCTTTCTGAGATTCAGACTAGAAAACCTCCGCTGACTTATTTTCAAGTCCATTAATGCTTTCTTCCAAAGTGTAAAATTTTCTGTTACCAATTTTGAATTCACTAAAAAAGCAAATGTTTAAGATGAAATTAGATTTTCAAAAGATATATTGGGAAAATATTAGTTTAAGATGAGGGAGCAGAACAAGGTAGAGAGAACCCTCAGACAATGACTGAATTTTGATATTTGTGAAGGAGAAGAAGAAGAAGGAAGGATTGTGTAAGAAAAGTCTAGGACTATTGTAAAGGCCTATAAAATGTTTTGGCAGGCTTGTGGGGATTTCTCAATCCAGAATTACTCATTGGTAACAAAAATGTGTTTGCATTGGTATCCCACCATGCTCAGTCACTGGCCGGGAGCTGCCTATAGAAGCTTGGTGTTTGGGCGAATGCCAGGATAGATCCAGAGAAACTGCAGCTGGGTTTTCAGTTAGTTCTGCTTCCCACCATGGGAGGTGTGAGTAGCATGTGTTTATAACTAGCCTACATTTGTTAAGTCCATGTAATGTTTTAAATTAGTATTGAGCTTTTAGTTCTGTCATTTTTCATTTGGTTCTTTTCCAGTGTTTCTATTTATTTTCTGAATTAAAAAAAATACTGCCTTTCTTTATCATTATGTCAATCTTTTGCTGTGAATTTTAAAATACATTTATAATTGTTGTTGTAAAATCTTTGCTAATTCAAACAGCTGGTCATCTGTTGGTTTGGTTCTATAGATTATATTTTCTCTTAAACAAAGGCCACACTGTTCTCTTCCCTTGAACTCCTTGTTAGTTTCACAGAAAAAAAAAATTTTTGTCCAGGATTTTCTTATTGTTACTTTTGTACTTTTAAATATCTGAGATAGAAGCAGACCTCTGTGATGGCTTATTATTATCTTGTTGTCAAATCTTAGTTGGACAGCATTTTATTATAGTGTTTAGTTCACTCAGGCTGCTGTGGCAGGATACCATAGACAGAGTGGTTAATCAACAATGAATGTTTACTTATCACAGGTTTGGAGGCTGGGAAGTACAAGCGGCCAACAGACTTGCTGTTGTGAGGGCACACTTTCTGGTTCACAGATGATTGTTTTCTTTGTGTTCTTATGTAGTGGAAGAGGCAGTGGTCTCTCTGGTGTGGGGAACTTATCACATTTATGAAGGCTCTTCTCTCCTGCACTAATCACTTACTGATCCATCACCTGAGGGACTAGAATTTCAACCTGAATTCTGGGGTGACATTAGCACTCGGTCTATGGCAGTGTTTAACTTAACTTTTGCTGATTTCTCAATCCATATGGGACTATTTTCTGTAGGCTGCAAGGCTTCAAAAGTGATGTCAAGGGTCTACTCTCTAGGAAGTTTATTTTCAATTAAAATATTTTAAAACCTAAAATAGATAACACAACCAAGGATATCTTTGAATGAAGAAAGTCGTTTATAATTTTCTACGAATGATTTCTCAGAATAGGAATAAGTTCTAAAGTCTTGCTATATGATCAGCATACCACCTAAAGATTGTACCAGTATACACTCTGATCAGCACTGAAGAAATAACTTTTCCTAAAACTGTACCCAATGAGAAAACTCATTTTAAGGTAAGCTTAATAGTTTAAAAAGATTATTTTTTAGAACATTTTGCTTTCTGAGCAGTGAAACTGAGCATTAATGTTTACAAGTCCTCGATGGGTGATTTCTCCCTCACTAACTCCTCAACCTCCCCATCTTCCACTCTTCCCTGACCTTTCAGTGCTACAGACACTGAACCTTATTTCAGTTTCTCAAATGTAGCAAACTTTTTCTTTCTCTTTGAGACTTTTACCTATGCCCTTTCTTCTGCCTGGGATGCTCTGTCTCAAAATCTGCATTGCTGATTTCTTGTTATGATTCTATGTGACTTCATGTGCAAATTCCTCATGACATATTTCATGAGTTGCTATGCTAAACAAACCCAGTCTTTCTTTATGCCATTTATAAAAATTTACAATTATCTTGCTCAGTTATTTGTCTGTACTTGTCCATCTCTTGTCACTGAAAAGTAAACTTTGTCACTGAAAGAGGCTAACTTCTCTGTTGTGTTCACTCCCGCATACACAAATATTGAAGACTGCCCGCCACATGATAGGTACTCAAAGTTAAATGGAGAAATGATGAATGAACATTTTCAATGTTTATTGAAAATTTGCATTTATTCTTTGAGGAATACTTTGGACCAAACTGTTTGCCTTCCAAATTCATATGTTGAAGCCTTAGACCTCAGTGTCTTAGTATTTGTTGGTGGGGCCTGGGGAGGTGATTAGGTTTGGATGAGATCATGCAGGTGGGACCCCATGATGGGTTTAGAGATCTTATAAGAGGAGGAAGAAATGCCAGTGGTCTTTCTATCCCTGACACCTAGCATGCACCAAGAAGGTGCCCATCTATAAGCCATAAAGAGAACCCTCTCTGAAAATGAACCATTCTGGCACTCAGATTCCTACTCTCAAAAGTGAAAAAATAAATCTTTTTTGTTTAAACTACCAAGTCTGATATTTTGTTATAGTAGCTCAAGCAAACTAAGACAAGGACATATAAACATATATATTTTCTATTTTTTTTTTTTTTTTGCTATTAGTGTCTTCATTTTTTTTCTTTTTTATAAGATACAGCAATGTGATTTATCAGAGGCATTTTTATAGAATTAATGAGTAAACACCATTCCAGGGACACACTATGTATTATTTTCTCGAAAACCTTACTAGTCTTTGCTATAAAGCAATGGATGAAATGTACAACTCATTTATCTGAACTTGATGTTATTTAGCACTGATGTAATATTATTCGTTAAGATTTGGTACCCAGACAGAATTAAGGATATAAGGTCAACAGCTTTGCTTGTTTCAAATATCTCCTCCCTCAATGGTTCTTCTAGTTGCTCATTTCCAATAAAATGGTCGGTGATCTCAGAGGGAAGGCTATTGTCTCCTCTGTGTTTTCTCAGTGTTCTCTCAGTATTGTTCCTTTAAACTTATACACTTTTTGCTTGGCTATTACTCTATCCCTGGAATACCTCCTTCCTCTTTTCCACCACCATTCACTCCACTGAATCCTACCTTATATGTTGTCTCCTTTGAGAATTCTTTTGAAAACCTTTCCACGGGAGTCAACAAACTTTTTCTATAAAGGCCTAGATAGTAATTGTCTGAGGGTTTGTGGGCCAATGCAAGGTAAAGGCTTGATAGATAAGATGTAAATACATTTGCCTGACTTTGCTCCCCAAACACTGAATTTACAAAATAGTCCAGATTGTAAGGAATTAGTAGAAATAAATGATGTGATTTTTAAATTGCATGGTGATTGGTTGCTCATTTAAGCTACTTTGAACACAGTTACAGTGTACTGTTTCTGTCCCTCGCACATATGTTGGGTACACCACAATTATTTGCAGAATAAATGAAAGAAAGGAAGAAAAGGAAAGAAAGACAATGTGACATGTATAGAAATGGAAAGACAAAAACAAGTGAGAAAATAACTATCCAGTAATGTCAATAATGTCAGTGACTCTAACTGATAAAATCCCCAAACTCAGTATTATGGTTTGGATGTCAGGTGTCCCCCAAAAGCTCATGTATGAGACAATTCAAGAAGGTTTAGAGGAAAAATGATTGGGTTGTGCAATCCTTAACCCAGTAAGTGAATGAATCCCCTGATGAGATTAACTGAGTAGTACCTGAATGCAGGTAGGGTATGGCTGGAGGAGGTGGGTCACTGGGGGAAAGACTTTGGGGTTTATATTTGGTGAGCTGAGCTTAGTTGCTGTCTCTGCTGTCTGATCATCATGTTAGCCACTTCTCTCCACCACACTCTTCTACTATATTATTCTGACACACTTCGAGCCCTGAGGAATGGAGCCTGCTGTCTATGGACTGAGATCTCTAAAATCATGAGCCCCCAAATAAACTTTGCCTCCTCTACAATTGCTCTGGTTGGATATTTTAGTCATAGCAGTGAAAATATGACTAAAACACTCAGCATGAACACAAGACAGATTTAATTCTTGCTCAGGTCATAGTTCAATGTGGAATGGGAAGGTACAATGACTGAGTCTGGTCTGCTCCCTTCTAGGTCCCTCCATCCAGCGACTCCACCACTTGTTCCATGTCCTCAGAGTCCCATTCAGCTAGGGAAAGATAACAGTGTTTCCAGGTTGAAGATTCTTATGACCCAGAACTAGAATAGCACCAATCACTGTTGCCCACTTTCTGTTGGCAAGACCTTAGTCACAGGCACCACTCAACCACAGAGGACGCTGAAAAACCTCCTCCAACTCTGTGCCTAGGAAGAAGAGGGAAATACAGCTATCAATGAACACTAGCAGTCTAGTTTGGGTTGCATTACAAGAAGTCATGAAGGGATAAAACAATCTAGTTGAGAAATAGTCAATAAGACACTTCCCTGGGGGGGGGGGGAAGCAACTTTTTCTACAATGGCAAACAGATTAATTTCCTCAGTAGACATTTGCTCTCATATGCAAATACAGAAACTGTCTTAGATAAATACAATTGTGTGCCAATGTGGGAGGCAAAAAAAAAAAAAAAAAAACTTGGTTGGCTACACTCCACGACACATTGAAACACTGGGGCAGATGTATGTGAATGAACCCGCCCTTGGTCTGGGTGAGGTTATTGACGTAAGTTTGGTTATTTTAAAGCCCAAGGTGCAATTATCAGTCTCCTGAAAACAATTTTATACTAATTTAGTTTCAATTACATTGAGTCTCTTTCTTAGTAGCTGCAATTATGTCCTTCAAAATAATCCCAGTAGACATTTCGCAGAATTATTGAGTGATTTCTTATCAGAGTGGATGAGAAATCGGAGTAAGGATGGGAAGGGAGACATCTTGTATATAAGGAAACATAGCATGAAAGAAAGACATTGGTAATGCAATAGTATGTGGTTATTATAATATTGTCGGTAGTACTATTTTAGTTTATTTGTTGCACTTGAGTTGTTTATGGAATTGAAAAGCCAGTAATGTTGCTTGCTGAAGGGAGATTAATCCATGAGACCTTTTCTTTATTAAGGGATTACAGGCAAACTGTTTTCCTGGTGATGCAAAAAAGGATTGTTAAGTCCCTTCCAAAATTCTATTTCTTTTGAAAGTCTGTTTTCAAGTGGGCTTTCCAGTAGAGTAGATAATTTGGTGATTGCTGCAATTTAGCATTAGTTTCTGGGCCTGAATTCCTGTTGTCCCTGTGGTGGTTTGTGGTGCACATGAAAAATATCTGGAATTAGATTCAGGCTCCTGACTGAGACAGCTTGAAGAAACCACCAAAGGGGCTGGAATAAAAAGCCACTGCCCTTTCATTTACAGAAGGAAGAGACATCTCAACCCAAGCAATATTCCATAAATAGGCCCTCCACTTCTTCCATGACAGCTCTGAAAGTACCTAGCACTTGGTGTTGCTTCATCTCTTGCAAGGTCACCAGCATTTCACAATTGCTGTCATGACTCTGGCTCCCCGGGAAGGGTTAGTAATCCTCCTCACTGCCATAGAGCACCGATATACTCACCTCTGGATCTGTGCTGAGAAGCTGGGCAGAAGTATTTGTCATGATTTGTTTCTTCCTGTCTTTTCTTTGAGGATGTGAGTTATTTTGGTTGATGGTGAAGAATGAATAGAAGGCAAGTGTAGTGGAAATCAGAGAAGGTTGTACAGTTGTTTTAAAATTTTCCTTTTTTTATATACTTAAAGAATTATAGAATGAGTATATGCCAGTCAGCTTTTTTCTATTTTATTTTTTCCACTGTGACCAAAATACCCAGCAAGAACAACTTTGAGGAGAAAAAGTTTATTTTGGCTCAGAGTTTCAGAGGTTCAGTCCATGGTTGGCTTACTCTATTGCTTCAGGGCTAGAGTGAGGCCAAACATCATGGTAGAAGGGTCTGGCAGAGGAAAGATGCTGAGTTCTTGGTAACCGGGAAGCTGAGAGTAATTAAGACACCATGGACAAAATATGAACTCCCCAAACATGCCCCAGTGACTTACTTCCTCCAGCCATGCATCCACTTGCCAACAGTTACCAGCTGGTAGTAGTCCATTCAAATTATTAATCCATCAAATGTAACTGATTAGTTACAACTCTCATAATTTAAACATTTCACTTCCTAACATTTCTGCATTGTATAACATAACCTTTTTGAGGGGATACCACACATCCAAAGCATAAACTCTCACCCCTGACCCCCAAAAGCTTATTCAAATCTTACAATGAAAAATGAACTCAGTCTATCTCCAAGAATCCCCATCATTATAACAGTGTCAGCATTTCCCAAATTTCAAGTCCACAGTCTTTTCTGAGTTTCAAGGCAAACTCTTGGTTGTGAACCCCTGTAAAACTCAAAAATAAACTTACTTTGCATGTCCATTCCAAAAGGGAGGAATAGCAACATAGAAGGAAGAAATGAGACCCAAGTAAGACCAAAATCCAGCTGGGCAAACAAGTTCCATGGTTTTACAACCGGTATCTGGGGTACATGGTAGAAATATGTGATCTCAAAGAACTTGGGCAGCCCCATCCCTTTGGCCTTATTTGTTACAGCTTTATGCCCTCTCTTTTGCCCTGGCTCTATTTCTAGCAGACAGCTTTCCTCAGCAGACAGTCCATGTTACTGACATCTTTTAATCCTGGTAGTTATTCTAGCTCTGACTTCACCTCCAAATCTTCACACATTGCTCTCTCAGGCGCAGCCTGCAGGATTCTAACCCTATCACACTTTGTCTGGCCTCTGAGGCCTTCCTCTGAATTCTTGGTGGAAGCCTCCATGGCCTCTTAACCAAAGCATTCTGCATTCCTGCAGAATCAGCATCACATGGACAATGCCAAGGTCTTAAGCCAGCTTTAACAGTAGCCAGGCCTCCTTGGACCATGGCTGCATTGGCCTCTGACCATTGGCCTCTGAGGGCTTAGGTGGCTGAGTAGGGTACTCTAAATCCTGAGTTAAAACTTCCTGCGCATCCCTGTAGGAGTGCACCCTTGCTCTCTTCTCAAATCACTTTTCATTTTTACTCTCTTGAGCCAGTGTTGAGGGTGGCCTTGCTGACTTCTGAGATGTCCTCAAGGGTTCTTTCCTATTGTCTCTGTGCAAAGTACTTAGCTTCTCTTTAGTGGTGGTAATCTCTCCAAAAACAATATCCTTCTTGGCTCTAGTTTCACACACACTTTTCTTGCCAAATTGCAAATTCTTCCACTCTATTTTTTGTTCCTGACTCTCACAGTAAGCTTAGCTAGAAGCTTCCAGCAATATCCATGCTACCACCTGAAGGCTGTACTGCCTTGAAATTTCCTCTGTCAGAATAATTTGTCCATCACTTTAAATCTGCCCCCCACCACAAAGCCTCAGGACATGAACAAATTGTAGACAAATTCATTGCCAGAAGTAAACACATGTGGCCTCTACTTCAATTCCCAGTTGAGTCCTTGTTCACCTCATTAGCACAGTATTTACTACCCGAATTCTTATTATCAATGTTCTTATCTCCTGAGGTCCCACCAGAATCACCCAATAAGCTCTGTTTACAGCATTCTAGTTTCTCTGGACTACATCTCCAAACTTTTCCAAACTCCTCTCACAATCCCATTACAAAGACATCTGAACCATGTGGTCAGGTTAGTTAACAACAACCCCACTTCTCAGTACCAATTTCTGTGTTAGTTTTTGATGGATGCTCTGACCAAAATACCCAACAAAAACACTTAGAAGAAGAAAAGTTTATTTTGGCTATGTTTTCAGAGGTCCAGTCCATGGATGGCTAATTCCATTTCTTTAGGCCCAAAGTGAGACAAAACTTCAAAATGGGGGCTGGGGATGTGGCTCAAGTGGTAGCGCGCTCGCCTGGTATGCGTGCGGCCCGGGTTCGATCCTCAGCACCACATGCAAACGAAGATGTTGTGCCTGCCAAAAAAAAAACTAAAATAAATAAATATTAAAAAAAAAAAAAAAAACTTCATAATGGAAGGGCATGGTATAGATATGCCACTCAGCACATGGTAGATAGGAAGTAGAAAGGGAGAGCCAAGGTGCCAGTGACAAGATGTAAACCCAAAGGCATGTCCCCAGTGACGTACTTTCTCCTGCCATGCCCTACCTTCCAACAAATACCACCCAGTAGAGTAGTCCTTTTAAATTATTAACCTATCAAATGGATTAATCCACTGATTAGGTTACATTTCTCCTAATCATTTCATCTCTTAATATTCCTGTGTTGCCTGACATGAGTTTTTGGGGGGAACATGTCACAGCCAAACCATAACAGTGCCTAAGAATGCAAAATTTAACTACTGTAAAAAATCAAAATTTTGTATTTATTTATGTGTATTACATAAATAGCTAGTTGAGTTGATTTCACTTTGGAAAATAGATATTCATTGTAAATAATCTAAGGGAAGTACATTCTATATTCACTGAGCACTTGGAAACACAGTAACCTCTCAATCAATCTTAAGACATTTGTAGTGATTGAGTATTAACCATGTGCTGGGTGTTGTTTTAATAATTCTGACATAATAGCTATAATGTATGTATTATAATTCCCATTTTTATAGATGAAAGAACTGAGCCACAGAGGATTTATGGATCTTATCTAAATTTGCAAACTAAACTCATAGCCACAATTCAAACCCAGCTGAATGGATCCAGGATATCAGCACACAAGCTCTCTTACACTCTATCGCCTACCAACTTGGCACATGAGTCCACTTACCTGTGGCTCCCTGCCCCTTCGCCCCAGGGTATACTTTTAACTGTCCTTTCTCATGTCGTGTCCATAGTTTTTTATTTCTTGACGAGACAGCAGCCCTGGTTCCCATAGGAAGGGCCACTTACTCACTGAGCAGGTTCTAAAGTCTTTGGCCTATACAGAGTCAGGGTACTTGGAAGAGGTGGGGAGGATTTAGCCCAGTGACACAAGGGAAATTGAAGGGCCATCTCTTTTCTCCAAATACCCACAAAGAGCTCCAGACAGGTGAGCTGGGATGACTGTCTTAGAGGAGGTCAAAGAAGTATTTTACTGAGAATAATTAAACCACAGGTAGCCATTTCGCTTCTACCCCACATTTATACATTTATGCACCTCCTGGACATTTGAATTTTAAATTCAAATTAATACATTTCTAATACAATTTGTATTATTTTTGAATATTTTGTATTTAATAAATCAAGATTGCTGGCATTGTGGTTGCATTGAGTAGATGAAACTCATTACAGCTTAGATGTTTCTGCCCTTCTGGGACAAGACATCAGAAAAGCAATAGATTAAGACATGTAACGGGCATGCTTTCAGATTTGACTTCAATTCATCCCATAGGAAATTTTTTTAGAGATATACCTATGGAAATATAAGATGCACGATGTGTCCAACTCAGAAACATAAATGCTGACGAAGTGTGCTGAAATATGTTTATATTGAAGAGAACAGTCTCTCCCTGTGGTGAAGACGAGAAGGCAATGCTCTTGCCATAGCTAATCACATTTTCTTGGAATATTTTATGAAATTTGATTCGTATTCTTTCTAAGTGATCCTCATTGGTAACAGATTGTTACCCTTTTAGAACAAAATTTATTTTTGTAAACAGGAAAAACTATCAGGAGCTATCTGAAGAAAAATGATGATAAAAAGGATAAGGCTCTTGATATTATACAGGGTGTGGCTGTAAGATAAAATTTAATTTATGTAAATTCATTGCTCTGAAGGCAATTTATCAAAAGCAAATGTTTTAAGAGCAAAAAAAGTTGCATGTAAGTGTTGTAGCATCGAGTGTCTCAGGTAGCCACTTGACAGCAATATTTTGTATGTTTGAATTCTCTTAAGCATGTTTACAAGACTTGGTTTTATATTTTATAGTCACCTGATGTAAACATTTAAGCACTAGTTTCAGAAATACATAATTAATAATAGGAAAGTAAATTCTAAAATTGATTCAAAGAAAGAAAGTCAAATGAGGTCAGTAGTTCTGGTTCAGAGGTAATTTTTCTATAAACTAGGTATTGTTCTTTAGTACTTCACATGCAATCCTTCACCGTTCTGGTGTATTTAGGGTGGGTAAGAATAATGCAAGATTACTCTAAGTAGGAAATAACTTCAGAGTTTTCTTAGTAGCCTGATATATGAGTAACAGATCTTTTCCCCATAATACACAGGGGTGATTATACTTCAAGCCTCTTGGATACAATTTCATTTTTATTATTGCTAAGGGTACTTGGAAGATTTAAAACTTCAGTAGGATCTTCCATAGTTCTGAATGACAAATGAAATTTTCATATTTCATTCTTCCTACTCCTGGGCTCAGTTTTAGAAATTGGTGTTAATTTCAAAGTGACATGATAGAGAAGAAAGTTCTGGTCTCAGAGTTGATAGGTTAGGGCAAAGTTCTTTCTATCTTTTTGTTATTGCTAGCTTTGTGATAATAGAGCAAGTTAATCTCTTTCTCTGGGACTCAATATTCACACTGTTAAATTGAAATGAATGAACTATAAGATGTCTAAAAGTTCCATTTAGTTTTAACCTTCAGTGACTTAATAGTCTTTAAAGTCACCAATTGGGTATTTTGTGGTTTTTAAAACAAAGATATCCTAAGACATTGACCTATTTGGCATTCCAGGAAGGAGTAACCTCAGAAATTCTGTTTTTCTTTCTCTTATGTTCAAACTGGGAGAAAGAATGACTTTCACAATCATTATTCTTATCTTGAGGTGACTTAACAACCAGCTTTCCTGTTTCTTGGTTGACGTACCCGGGAATTATCATCATTATATGCTTTATGTATTGCTAAATTGGTAGACTGTAGCATTTTTGAAGTGGTGCATTTTGCAAAACTCCATTTCTTTTGGTGGTTTGAAGTCATAGGCCTGTTAGGGAAAATCAGCTTCCCCCGCCCCCCATATATACGTAATTGACTTTAATTCTCACACAGATCATCTGGTAATAAACATTCTACGTTGGAATAGAACAATTCAGAAAAAAGAGTAGTTTATTTCACTGTATTCATGCTCATGAAATTGTATACCATTTACATTTTTTGTTTGATTGCAAAAATATTGTATATAGAACCCTTTTAGCAGTCCCCAAATTTCTGGCTCCTGAACCAGCACTCTTCAATGTATCACAAAGCTATAAAAATATAGCAAAATATTTGCTGAGAATAATTTTCCTTAGGTTACCAGAAAATCTTTTTTTTTTTTAACCAGAAAATCTTTGCAAATTCAGACATCGTGTCACATGAATCTAACTGCTTCCATTTTTGAACACTTAGATATCTGCATTATGTATCAATGCTCAGTTTCCCAACAGTGACTCCAGTGATAAAATGATAAGACTAGTTTTGCATGCATCCATTTTACTAAACATTTTAAAGAGTCAGTGCATATAGAGAGATGGTCATATGGTGTGAAAACAGAAAAAGATGATAAAGTGCACCATGATTCCATTAGAGGAACAGTGGGACAGGAGAGGGCATTTAACTAGAATTGACCTTGGAATAGAAAGCTCATGACAAAAGGGCCCTTTAGTAAGATAACACATACTTTTAAACTTCAGGTTGTACATAAAGATGGAATCTATGTGGCTAGTAGTCATCAAGGCAAGCTTGTGAAGTTGAAATAAAGCTGTTCATGTCTAACCAGCCCTGGGGGAAATGGAAATACAGGTTAGCATCCTTAAAAGTGAGTGTCAAATCTTCAAATTCTAAGTTATCTTTCAAACTTTATAGGCTTTGGTTAAGCAAGTTCTTTCTAAAAAGTTATTTATTTATTCACTGATTGGTACTGGGGATTAAGCCCATGTCTTTGCATATGCTATGCAATTGCTTGACCACTGAGCTACATCCCCAGCATAGTAATTTCTTTTAATATTTTAGAGTTATAGATTGTACTCCTAAAAATAAGTGCATATATAATTTATATTTGGCTTTCAAAATATTAGAACTTATTTATAAATGTGCTATATATAAAATATATATCTAATGTATTTATTTATGTGTATATCTATCCTTTCTACATCTTCTTAAGGTGGCCATGAGTAGATTTTAGGCAAGGACAAGGAAGAAAGACCAAGAACGAAAATGTAACAGAAGTAGTTGGAAGAGAGGGGAGGAGAAAGAAATGTTAAGTAAGAACTTAGCCTGTGCATTCAACTTCAGAAATCTGGCAAATAGTTTTTGGAAACTATTTTTTTCTTTAATAAGTTTCTTTCATGTTTCTTTATGAGATGTTACTATTAAAAGTTACATTATTATGAACTCTGACTATTCTTGTTTCAGTAGAAGTCAGCAAACATTACTTTTTACTATTTATTTTCTTTCCCAGAAAAAGAGATCCCCTTCTAGGTGACAGAATCTATTGTTAGTTTCCCTCTGTATTGGAGTCCTCTTGGCACACCTGGCAGACAGCCACATGGCAAGTGGGCTTCAGCGTCTTTCAAGTCAGCGAATGCAGAAGTTATTTCATTGGCTTCAGTGGCTGGCTTTCTGCGCTGTCTTTCTTTCTCCTGCCTTCATCTGTTTTCCTGACTCTGTGTACTTGGATAAAATTGAGGGATGATACACTCCAATGACAATGGACCATTTGATCACTAGATGTGCAGCTCATAGTTGGAGTTTAATTAAGTGCAGTTTTTGTGAAGAAAAGTGTATCAGTCATCTCTCACAGGGTTATACTGCAGTAACAAGTGGCCCTCAAATCTAAGCACCTCGTGCCGGAAGAACTAACATGTTGTCCATCTTCCATGTTGACTGTAGGCCGGTTGTAGCTCTGTCCCTTGCCCTCTTCATTTTGAGATCCACTTGATAAAAGAGGCCCATCTGGGGATATGATGGGCTTGTGTCAGAGGGAAAAGAGAGAGGTGGTGAAACCTTGTAATGGCTCTCAAACTTCTGGTCACATCTCTTCCACTCTCCACATAAAATTTTTTCTCATGAAGAGAACTTGGATGTTATGGAAAATAATATGATCTATCAGAGGGTATGAGATACCACTGTCCAATATCTGTTTCTCTGCTGAAGAGTGGACATGCCAGCTGACCCATGCTTCCCCAACCTGCCTCATAGTTTATCCTCTTGAAAACAACAGAAAAGCTAAGCAAGAAGATTTGTGAGCAAAATATTTTTGGGGGCATCAAATGTATTTCAAAGAAAGAAGGTTATGATGTGACATTCAAACCATAACCCCCAAACCACCTCTTCCAGGAACACTTCCTGGATTTATCCAATTCCTCCTGCTCATTGCCTTTCTTCCCTGCACAAACCTTTCTCCTTATAAAATAACAATGAACACATTTACTGCTTGTTTCTCCTATTAAATGCAGTAGAGTAAAATGCATTGCCTAACTGTGAAGTTCCTTAAAATCATACCAAACTCTGACCTGGCTATTCTCGTCACTTCCCACAGCAACAAAGCAACTTGGTTTCAAGACCTTTTATCATTTATCTTCCTACCTTCCCCCTGACAATGTAAAGCATAGTGTGTTAGCTTTTTGTTGCTGACCACAATACCTGACATAAACAACCTAAAGGAGGAAAAGTTTATTTGGACTCACAGTTTCAGAGGTTTCAGTGCCTGGTCGGCTGACCTAGTTGCTCTGAGTCCGAGGTGAGGAAGAACATGATGGTGGAAGAGGGTGGAAGAAAAATTCTCAGATCATGGCAGCTGGGAAAGAGAAGGAGAGAGCGAGAGAGAAAGAGAAAAGCAGAGAAAGAGGAGAAGAAACTAGGAACATGATAAACCTTTTCAGTCACACTCTCAGTGACCTACTTCCTCCAACAACATCCTACCTTCCAATAATCCATCCAAATTATTAATTCATCGAATGGATTAATTCACTGATGAGGTCAGAACCCTCATGGTCCAGTCATTTTTTTTTTAAACCTCCCGCTTATGGATGTTGCAGCATTGCCACTGAAGGTTTTAAGTACCTGAGCCTTTGGGGAACATTCCAGATCCAAGTCATAACACATGGTCAGAATTCATTCATCTGTCACCTAAATATTTAAGCGCCCACTATTTTATACCAGGACTGCATTTTACACCTTTTAATAGAATGACCCAGGCATCTCCAATAGTCACACATATGTATTATTATAAACAAGAACAAAAGCCAAGGGGGGGTGGGGGGAAAGAAACTCAAAGAGGGCTCTAGGAACATATAGGAGATCTGATTCATTTGGGTTCTTGGTAAAAGCTTTCCTGAGGAAATGACAGCTGTGCTGGGATCCGAGCGCAGTGAGCTATCGAGAATGAGAGGAAAATGATCCAAAAGAAGTTCAAAGACATGTACAAGGTCCCTGACATGGAAAGAAGGGAGAGGAAGGCCATTTGGGAGGGGGCGTGAAAAGCAAAGACTTGCCCAACGCCACACCAAGGAAGGCGAGCTTACTCAGGGATTTGACAAGGGTGCTGGGTCTTTTTCTACTGAAAGTTTTCAAAGAGGGGTTGACATGACAAAACCTGAGTCTTTAGATGTTACTCTGATTGTCATGTGAAATAGATTAGGGGGTAGCAAATGAAGAACCAGACACTAATAAAAAAAAAAATTGTGGTAGGAGAGAGAGGAATTTCTGTAATAGGAGAAGGTTCATACGTTCTATCAGATTTACAACCCTCAAGAGTTTAAGAACTACTTGTTTATATTATCACTCAACAAACCCCTGGTTACTTCATCTGGGATTCAACTCTGGGTAACAGATCTTGGTTTGGTGGGAAAGGTTAGCTGACCACCAAAGGACTGAGCTCCTATTTCCTCATGAAGTTTGGTAGGAAGTGGAAGCCCGGCAGAGACTAATCCTAGCCCTGTTGCATCTATGGGTGTGTGTGTCATGTGACTACTTCGGAATGAAAGAACGTGTGGAGATGTGATGAGCACTTTGTCTCAGGTTGAGTGTCTCTGCTATGCCTATTTCCACCAGTTTCCCGCTTTCTCTGGTGATCTTGGAGGCCACGTTTTAAAAATGTTGGCCTCGCAAGATGGAAGAATCCTTGATTTCTGAGTCATAGAGGCAGGCAAGAGAGCTATCCAACTATGAACACCTGCACTGCATTTTAGTGATTAAGAAATAAATGTTTATTATCTTATATAATTGAAATTTATGGTTATTTGTTAGAGCAGTTAATCCCCCTTGGCATACAAAAGCAATGTCTTACACAGGAAGATACGGCAAAATGGGTGTGTTGGCTGGGGGAAATGTCCTCTTTGGATCTCTTCCTGGAACCAAGGAACATCACTGTCTTACAGACCATAATTTCTTGGTGTTATTTTGCAATGTGTAAGTTGCTCCAAGCTGTGATTTCTCACAAATCCTGTCCTTGGTTGAGTGAGAGCATGATGATCATGGGTAGCTAAAGCAAATGGCTTTTAATCATGTAAGAACAATTTTAATCAGGTAACAGAGAGACATACTTTGGGTGGAGATATTCGTTCATTCATTTATATAACAGATTATTTCGTTTATTGAGTTTCTTTAATGTGTTTTTAAATGTACCTGGGATTTTGTTTCCATCAGATATGGTTAGGTGACAGACATGAGATAACCATCTTTGAAAGATGAGCTTATTGCTCACAGTTCTTAAGATGATGAGGCACACCAGGCCATGCAAAGCATTTGGGGAGGTACCAGGAATGCCCAGGAGGCAGAATGAGTGAGGGGAAAGCATTTCTGTTTTCAGAGAAAGGGATGGGCAAGGGAAAGTGCCGAGGAGGTCTTGGATTGAATAGTTTGGATCCTTTGGATAGCCTCTAGGTATCTAGCAATGAAATGGTGTCTAGCAATGGGGTATCTGGCTCCAGGATGATTTATGACGGGGGGTTAGTGTTCCAGACTGCATAAACCCAATAGAAAGAGGCAGATGGGGCTGGGGTTGTGGCTCAGTGGCAGAGCGCTTGCCTCGCACATGTGAGGCACTGGGTTCGATCCTCAGCACCACATAACAAAATAAATAAACAAAATGAAGATTGATTCCATATATAATTTTTAAAGTATTTAATAAAAAAAAAAGAGGCAGATGGGGTATGGACTCTGGATTGATTGGTTTGCTGATGAAAGTTGTGCTCAAAGCCAGATTGCTTAGCATATCAGGAATTAATTAATTCAACCCTAGTCTGCAAGACCCTAAGATGTTAAGGAATCATAAAATACAGAAAAATTTTAAAACCCCACAATTAATAGACAATGTACCAGATATATGCAAAAAATAAAATACTAGGATCTATTAAGTCAAATTGGATAAATAATTACAGATACCTAACATTGAGTTTGTTAGCCCTTCACCCTGCCACACCTGGGAAGTTCTTTTGACCACTGTACCAAAAATTTTCACATAAATATATGCATCGAGTTATTCAAGATTAAATAAAATAAGTCATGGATATCTAAATTATTACACAGAGGTTCTTGAAGAATTGTCTGAGTATTCGGGGATTTAAATTACAGTTTATTTTGAAACATGAACATGAAAACTATGCAAAGTCTGCTGTGGTTTTGGAAGTTCATGCAATCTCTCTTAATAAGAATCTTTAATCTCCCCTATCCTCAAAGAGCAGCATTCTAAAAGAGAGTCCAACGCATAAAACTTCTGAGTCTCCTCCTGTCTACTGCCAGCATTTTCAAATGCCAACCATTTTAAGACTACCTTCTCAGTTCTTGCTGTATCTGTGTAGTACCTCTTTTAGTGCATTCTTAATTTCTTTTCAATAGATCAGTTCACCATGGTGCTATCCATGTGAGTTTCATCTTAAGCAACTTTTGTATCTTGGTAGTTGTAGATTGAATGTGATAGTTATATGCTTTTATCCAGTTTGTATGAAAATCAACACATCCCTACTATCAGTATTTGTGTACCATGTAACCACATATTGATTACCACCAATGGCACCCTACCACCTTTTGGGAAATCCTAGCTGAGCAGATGATGTTCAAACCATTAAGCCCACTTGCAAGGTCTATCATGATGACTCCCTCTTTTTTATGATTCTCTTTAGTTGTCCGGGTATTGTCACCATGACCATCCAACTCCAAGACCACAGACTGCTTTGTCTTGCTTCCATGACTGCCCAAACAGATTCTGTGCCATTAACACGTACTCCAGTTTTCCTCTAAAAGTCCCCTGTGGCTCTGTGTAAGGGTTTCCTCTATACTCTCCCTCCTCAATGTTCTACATCCCTTCTGCCTCCAATGGCTGCTTCCCGATTGTTGGTTTTTTTCTTTATACTTGTCATCTATAGGATGATGTAAAGGTGTCATTTTCCACTAAGATTAAGGACACCCTTATTCCTGAATGATGCCTTTTGGGGTCATTTGGTTTCCAACTCTAAACCTAATGGATCATTCCTATCCCATCCCAGTCAATTTTTGTCCCAGGTTCCCAGAATCCATGTCAGGGTACAGCATGGCAGACTTGTCCCGCTTCACCAGAGTGAAAACAAAGCTTTTGTGCATGGTAGTTCCTCTGCCTGGAAGCCCTTCCTCTTTCTGGCCTTCTGGTGCATTGCTCTTTAGCTAGCAAAACTCCATTTCATTCTTTCCACCTCCTGGAAGCTTCTTTGTTCATTTTTCCTGTCCTGTCATCTCATAGTACTTATGATGATTATTGTAATTATTGACCTAGATATCCGTGTCCCTGTTCATTTGAGGCTATACGAAGTAGAGAATTTATTTTATTATCTGTGTTTCCCTAGCACTTTATATAGTATCTTATATATTAACGGTGCTTAAATGATGCTAATTTAATGTATGAGTAAATTAAGAAATTAGAAAAGTATTAATCTATTGGCGTACTTGGGAGAAGAGCTTTGAAAGTTAATTCTTGGGTATGATGCAAGAATGGAAACAGAAATGTTTCTATAATAAAATAATGTGAGGGATAATTGTCGAGAGTTTTCTTCCATCTCCACTCTACTCCCCGTCCCCCGCCCTACCCTACTTCATGGCATAGTAAGAGCTATGACTGACAAGATGGAGCAGGAAGTGACCTGTGACCCAGGGGTGAAATGTCATGTTCACTCCCAATCCCCAGAGATTCACTAAACTTAGTTCTGTGGAGAATTTTGATAGGGCTAAGCACTAGGAAAAACACTGGATATTTACACAGTACATTTTCCCCTAGTTGAAACTGCAGGGGAAAGAAAAAAAAAAAAAAAAAAAAAAGAAGTGAATTGGGGGAAAAAGCCAAAATTAAATAAGCCAGCTGGTTTAACTTCTCTTTTTACATTTTTTCCATTGTAATCCTCTCTTAGTCATAAAGCCTTTCTCAACCACTTTAAAGCTTTTCATTTGGCCAAAATTTTTTCAGCTTTTTCTACATTAAACACTCACATACACACACACACACACAGAATGAAAGGTTGAGTAGATTATGCCTTTGGACTGTTCTTTTCCTTCTTTTTCATTCCCAATGACTCTCTCTCTCTCTCTCTCTCTCTCTCACACACACACACACACACACACACACACACACACACACCCTCCAACCATGTTTGGTTAAAACCAGTTTCTGATAACAGCTACCCAGAACCAAGATCTCTCCTCTTTTTCTGAGGAACAAGGCTCATCTTTCTTGAGGTACAAAACATATTAGATGACACTGCCCACTCCCCTGCCTGCCCGTGTGACTGGCCATCCCCAGCCTACTTGCAGCAGGGCTTCCTGAGAGGTCAGGGGAGCAGCTGCCAAGCAACACCAGTTCCTCACAGAGTCAGCAAACAGACAAGGCCTAATTTTCTTGAACTTTTCCACCCCAACTCCATCCTTAGAACGAATGTTTTAATTTTGGTCTGTGACGGGGAAGGAGAAGAGGGATAGGGCAGGTTCCTTTTTCACTTTGTCTTTCTCTGTCCTTATAAAAGAGAGAAGTGTTCATTGGGGAATTTTATTCAGTCACTTTGTCCCAGTCATAGGTATGAACCAAAAAATAGGTTGTCATGTGTGCACACATACAAGCATATCTGTGTGTGTGTGTGTGTGTGTGTGTGTGTGTGTGTGTTTAGCAATTCCAACAGGGTTGCTCAATAAAAGAGGTGTCTATTTCGGGGTGGGGGGCACTGGGTGATTTGCTCAGCAGAGGAAAATCTGGCTGGACTTGTTCCAGCAGCCGGCTGCACTGGATGAACCGGCCAATGAGGGGGACTTGGGACAGTCCAGCATCCCCAGGTGGGTAAGAATAATGATGTTAACTTTTTTAAAAAAATCAAAGAAGACCCCACATGCTCCATCCAGCAGGCAGACACCAGAAAACGCCCTCCTCCACGTGACCTGGAGGCATTCTTTCCCTCCAAACCCCTCTTGCCAGGTTGGGAATGCTTTATTTGCACAGAACTCAAAGATAAGCCTGGCTTGGTGTTTTCCAGATTGCATTCTGGAAACCTCTGTCTCCTAAATCTATTGCCTTGCAAGTTTCCAGCAGAGCGGCCACTGCACAGATCCTTCCTTTCTGAGAAAGTGAGCAAGAGAAGTCAACCAGAGCTTTGAGCCTGCCCTGCTGGGCTGCCCCAGTACGGTAGGATAGGTAGGGTACGTGGGGGGCATGGGGCTTGAGGGAGATACTGCTCTGCCTACCCCACTCACTAACAAAAGGCCCTCTAATCCTGATTTCCTTACACAAAAACAAAGTGTAAAACCAGCCTAGGGACTGGAAATAAAACGGATGCTGAAGGAGCAGCTGGCACATTAATGCCCCGAAAGCACTAGCAGGAACCTCACCCTGAAGCCAATCACCCTGTCTCCGTGGGGGCTGGGGAAGGATTTAGTTTTGCAACAGCACAATGAAGTATATTTTTAACAAATAAACACAATTTTGGCAGAAGTGTAGGCATCTTTAGCCAGTAAATACTTTGTGTGCTGGCTGTCACTCTCCCTTCCCCTCCCCTCCCCCCAGCACTGCCCCCAGTCAAATAAAAGCCAGGAAAAGAAGTGAACTCCCATAAATACATTCAATCAGGAAAGGTGCCTGTGCTACACTTTACACCAAGTATCACCTTTCCTTCTGATTAGCCACTGTCTAAACAACCCTCTGCGATTTTATTTGCATTTTCCAAAGTCTTGAATCTTGCTTAATAGCCATGTTTATATTTAATCATCATTTTCTGAACTCTGTCTCTTGTGTGCTTCACTTTTTTTTTTTTTTTTTCCAAAGCAAACCCAGCCCAAACTTCTGGGAAATCAAAGGCAGGTTAAGTAAAGAGCTGTGCTTCAAAATGTCTTGGTGTCAGTGTCTGACAATTCTTGGGACCCACAGTGAATAAGATTCAGGAACACAGCCAGCTTTTCTTAGTACCTTGGCCAGACCCATGCTGGGAATTCACAGCTGCTGTGTGTAGGCTCTGGGGAGATTTATTGGGAAAGAGTAAGTTTTAGTTAATTCCAATAGCTCATGAAGTCACATGCGACTGTCACCCATGGGTCCGAATACTTTCTCCAAGAGAGAGAAAACTATGAGAGGGAAGTGAGAAGAGGTTACTGAAAGCAGGAAAAAGGAATCACGGAGGGGAAAGAACATTCATGAGGGATTCAGACTGAAAACAAGGAAAATCCCAGAGAAAGAATCCCTTCTCTTTTTCTGAATGCCACTCCCAGCTCCCCCTGGCTCAAAGCTGCTCATAATTGAGGCTTGAATTTGGAGTGTTTCCCTAGGCTCCCGAGTGTGATCACACTTAATTTCAACTAGCAAAGTCCATTTCAACCCACATTTTCACACTGACAGGGTGAATCTGAATAACAGCTGTAGTGGAGCCGGTTGGAGTGACTTGCCCGGTTGACATGAGTGTTGCTTTTTAAAAAGAAAATGTGTTGAAGAGTTCAGAGCAAAACTTTTGCTGACCCTAGAATCACTTCAGGAAGCTTGTCAAGAGCATCTCTTTGAATATGCTGCTGAGGAAGGATTATTATCTCCAACTGCTGCCTTCTGGGCCCACCTCACTTCCCTACCAGGGCCCTACCCTGGCCCATCATGAGCTCAGTCAAATCTCCAGTTTCTTTTCAGTTCCTTGACTCCTTGGTGTAAGGGCCTATTGTGATTTTCTTTGTCTTCCTAGTTTCTGACAAAGCCTTCTCAGTATTTCATTGGCTTTGTTTCTCATCTCTAAATTTCAATGATTTCTTAAGGTTAAGTTCCTGCTGTATAGCAGGATACTTTCTCCCAGTGAAGCCTGATTCCCCAGAGGTCCAAGATGGCAGAGCAGTTCCAGGTTTCATGTCAAGTTAGACAGAGCAACTTCCAGAAGGGAATGGAGCCCATTTCCTGTCCTGCCTCCTTGGGACTAGCTTCCCCGCTGACTCCCCACCCCATGGCCTTGTGTTGTAGTCCATGCACATTCCTAGCAAAGATGCAGACGGCCAATGTTGGATTATACCTGTTCAGGGTCCACCTTCTGGTTCTGGGAAGGACTTAAGGGAAATACACACTAAAGGTGGGGTGCAGTTGAACCAAATGGGAATTCAGTTAGGAAGGTCAAAGTGGGAAATGGACATTGAAAACCAGCTGTTTGCATTGACACTCATCTTCTTTGACTTTCCTTAGAAACTCATGGACTCTGTGGATTTTAATTGCCTCCATGCATATGAAATCCAAATCATTATTTTTGGCCAAGATTCCTCTGGATCTTTAGCTAGACATTGACTTTCAATGTTATTACCTGTGTGTGGTTGATACTCTCCTTTTCTTTCCTTCTACCCACTTTTGGGTATTCTCCTAACATGGCTATTTCTGTTATGGTATAGCCATTCTTTTTACCATCTAGATACCATTTCTTTTATGACTCCCTTCCCCAGTCTATATCAAATTAGTCACCAAGTCCTGTTGATTCTTCCTTGGAGGGATTTCTCTCAATTCTCTTTTTTCTTCCATCACTCTGTTCAGATCCTGCCTCCATTTGCTTAAACCATCAACTTGACAAGCACTCTTACTTCAGTCTCTTCCCCTGTAATCCACATTGTAACCAGATACCAAATCTATCTTCCAGAACAATCCTTCAATATGTCACCCCTTTGCTCAAAAATCTTTTTTGTTATTATCTCAAGATTTAGGACAGCTCCTCATATTCAAAGTGTACTCTCTTAATCTGATTTCAACCTACTTTTGGAATCAACCTACCTTCAGCAATTTCCTTCACTACTACTGTATATGAAGCCCTTTGCCAGCCATAAAATGCTACTTATAATGTCTCCAAACACACCTTATGCTTAAAGAGATAATACAGACTGTATTCCATAGTTTGACACCAGTCTTTAGACAATTATTTTGCTTGTAGGAGTTTCAGGGGTTTTGATCTATAAAATGGATTTTAAATGAAACATAAAATAAGCTCATGCAATAAAGAACAAATGGAGTACTAGGGTCTCAGTAACTTTATTCTTGAACATGATCAGAGTTCTTGGCACCAAGTCTTAAAGGACCCTTTCGAAGTTACACATTTGAAAGTCTTCACCTACCTCTGAGGCTTTCTCTCTCTCCTCTCCCCTTCTTCTCTATGGATTCAGTATGAGAGACTAACTTCCCTGTCTCTGGACAGTGAAAGCTCCACCAAAGGTCTGTGCTCACACAAGTATTCCTATTTCTGAGAAAGTTCTTTCTTCTTTGCCTACCTAAACAGCTCCACTCATCCTTGGAGATAAAGATGAGAAGTTCTCTCCTCTGCAGAACTACCATTTCTCTCACAAGATAAATGGATCCATTTCTCCCCTGGACTCCTAGGTATATGTAGTTTTATGCCTCAGTCTATTTCCACTCTTGGCCTATGTGTCCCCTCAATTCCAGGGGTCATTTTATTCCTTTTTAACTCTCTTGCACACAGCTTAGAAGAAGGGATGATTGATGGACTCCATGTCGTTCTGGAGATCCCTCTATTTCTGCACCTCTTTATTCTGTTAGATGTTCTTCCAATAAGTTTCCTGTTTTCTTAAAGTAATTGGAGTTAGATTCCTGCCAACAAAGAGTCTCTGTCTGTGAGCCCTTAACATGGCCTCCAGTGACCTCTGCCTACCAGTATTCAGGCCTTTGATAATCTTCTCCTTCTCCTGAGTGTGGATAAATTAATTGATGTACTTCCAATAATAGGTTGTGGTTTTTATAATCTGAAATTAGGTTATAAAAACTCCAGGGCTTCTATTCCCTCATACGCTCTCAGCTTTTTCATCCTGGGGAAAGCCATCGCTATGGTGTGAGGCAGCCTGCACAGAGGCTCACCAAGTCAGAGACCTATACCTGCCAGTACCACATGAGTCAGATTAAAATAGATCTCACTTCAGTTAATCCTTCAGATGAGACTTCAGCCCCAGACCATAACTTGAGTGAAACCTCATCAAAGATTTTGAGCCCAAATGATCAGCTAAGCCACATTCAGGTTTTTGACCTCTAGAAACTATAAGAAACTTTGCAAAGGAGTCTGAGAAGGAATATCTAAGCAGGGAGAAATCAAGGGAGCTTTGCTCACATTGTTTCTAGAACATCAAAGCTCCCTTGATTTCTCCTCTACCTGCTTAGATATTCCTTCTCAGACTCCTTTGCTAATTCCCTTCTCTTTCCTGATTTTTAAATATTGGAACTTCTCAGGGCTCAAACCACCTCAACTCTCCAGCTAACCCCACCCCCTAGGATATGTTGTATAACATTGTGCTTTAAATGGGATATTCATAAACTGAATAATTTCTGCTAGTTAAGATGATGCTGGCTGTTATAACGCACATAATTTTTAAAAATTTAGTGATTAAGTATGCTTTTTTAAAAAATTTAGTGATTAAGATATGAAATGTGCCCCAAAAGCTCATATGTGAGACAATGAAAGAATTTTCAGAGGTGACATGATCAGATTATGAAATCATATAATCTAATCAGTGGATTAATCCACTGGTATGGATTAACTGAGCAGTAACTGTGGCAGCTAGGGTATGCTTTTTGGGTTTTATATTTTGTCCCTGGTGAGCAGAGCTCTCTGTTTCCTGGTTGCCACATCCTTAAGTATTTGGCTCTGCCACATCCTTCTACCCTGTTGTTCAGCCTTACTTTGGGCCAAGAGCTATGGAGTTTGCTGACAACGAAGAGAACCTCTGAAACCATAAGACAAAATAAATGTTTCTTCCACTAAGTTGTTCTTGTCAGGTGTTGTGGTTATAGTGATGCACTGTTGACTAAAAATGATAGACACTTATTTTTAGCTAACATGAAGTTCGAACTAGCTTTCCTTGAAATGCAGATGTAGGTTTCTTCCATTTTTTGCTTCTGCTGTTTTCAATTCATAGCTTTCAAGGTTGTCATATGTTTATAACCAGCCAGAAAGAAAAAGATGATGGAAACGAGGATCAGGTATAAGGGTTTTTATGGGCCAGAGCTGGAATTGCACACAATTTTTTACTCATAGGATGCTTCTAGAATTTAGTCATGGAATCAGACTAAATCTCAATGGGGGCAGGAAACTTTAGTCTAGATGTGAACCCAGGAAAAGAAGAAAATAGGTTTAGGGATATGTCTTTAATTGCACTTTAATTTTACCCTTAAACCTCTTGCCTCTTAATTCTTTTCTCTCTTTTTGATTTCCAAGTCACCTGTCTATATGCCTAGTGGACATCTGCCCAGGTAATAGCCTAAAAACAATATGACAAACAAATAAAAGTCATAACTCTTTTGGAATTTCAGTTTAAAATAGTCCAGGCAAGATTCCTACTGGCCCTGCCTATGTCACCTGATCATCTCTTGCAACTATCACTGTGGCAAGAAAAATAGAATATTCTGATTGGTCCTGTCCCTGAGACGAAGAAGCCTAAAATTCACTGCATGAACTGGAGGTAGATTCAGGATAAATTTCTGTGGGTTGAGTAGCACCACAATTTGTACTTTCCTCACCAAGTACACATGTTGATGTAAAGCACAGAAGTTGAGATAAATAGTGCTCAAGTGTAGACCTTAACTCAGTTATGTTATTGGGTTTGTGTGATACCTCCTAGAAGATAGTGTGGCACTAATTTTCATTCATTTATTCATGTTTATGAAGGATCTGCTATATGCAAGGCCCTGTGTGAGATATATTCTTAAACTAGCTTGTGCTAGTGACATAGTAAGCACTTGGGAATTCCAACTGAAACTCTGTCATATTTTTTTGTAACCCAGAAAGTCTCCTGCTTGGCTTTACCTTAGCATTATGATTCAGTCTAATTAATGCCACTGCCTGAATCCCTGAGGGGTTTCTGCTGGTGATTTTTGATTATCACTATTGGAAGAGAAGCAAAACTAAGATGTCTGTCAGTGAGGGAGTTAGAATAACATCATGTAGTTTCCCTGCCCTTTTTCAATTAAGATTGCCAAGGAAAATCTGACTTCAAGCCCATTTCCTCCAAAAGGTAATGAATACCTTACACTTATTTATAATGGCTTGAAAAAGTATCTCAGCCTTGTCAGTCCCCAACCCAAAGCAGGTGAGAAAAGAGACAGGTTAAGGGTCTTATATAGAGTTTAATTGCAATTCCGCCCCCCCCCCCCCAATCCTAAAGGCATTTCAGCGGCAGACATTGAACTGGTTCAGCAAAGCACTCATGTTCTGCTTTCCAGTGACACCTTATGGAAACAGTTTTCAAAATGAGATTCTTTAGATGGACACTGTCAGCATCACCTATAAAATTTTCAGAAATGCAAATTCTTGGGCTCCATGCCAGATTTGCTGAATCAGAGACTTTGGGGTTAAGGCTCAGCCTATGTTGTATTGACCTGCTCCCCAGGAGACTGGGATGTCAGCTAAAATTCCAGTACCATTGACTTCAGGTCTTCTGTTCGACAATAGTAATTTTTTCTGATGACAACCAAAATGTAAACTTGACCTTTTCTTGGCTCTATGTTTCTGATAGTATTAATTAACTCTTTACCTAAGAGTTAAAGTGGTTTAGTTTTAGAGTCTGTAAACAAGTCTGGATGGCGCCTGGCAAAATGCCAGAGAGAGTGGTTTGTGAGGTGGAGCCAGTGAGCCATTAAGTGTGGAGATTTCTTATTGGTTGACTGCTGTATCTAGTTTATGCTAATTAAGATAAGCTGTGTGGAATGTATAAATACCTCTGTTGTCTTACAATAAACGGCTCCTACTCCTGTTGTATCAACGTACACAAGTTGTTCGTCACCCCCCCCACCCGCTACTTTGCCCAGCCAGCGGGGCTGTGGCAGTTTAGTCCAGTTTAATATCCTATTTGAAATAAGGACTTTTTTCCTAATGAGGAATGAAGAAAAATATGAGCATTGGGTGTGGTTTATATTTTTTCTGTCCTATTTATTCTATAAAAATATATGCAAGTTCTTCAAATAAACTTGTTCTTATCCCTGTTGATTGAATGGGACATAAATAGAAGGGAGTAGTTTTTTCCTCCATTTCCTCCTAAAAGTATCCACTTATTACTCCAGGAAACAGATATCCAAAATGATTTGATATCTTGCAAGAAATAAGATGTAATTAGATTGAGATGAAGAATTTGATGATGGCTAATATTATAGTGGCTATTTCTTCATATTGATTAAAACAATAGCAACCACCTATACCCTTTTGAATAAAGAACTATGAGACCACTATATTCCCAGGTCCTCAGATAATAATGTAAATGCAATATTCAAAATTACATTTGACAATACATAGATTTTCATGATGAAAAAAAAAGAGGAAGCAAGCAAAAGATATCATGTCAGATAGTAGAAGCTGCTGAAATCATGGAGCAGGGTGGGAATGGCATTATTCTCAGGAATGTTACTCTAGAACCTATTGATAATAGAAGAGATATTTGTCATATTCCAAAATTATGAAGAATTTGTCTTTCACTATCATTTTGATACCTTGCTATTGTCATAAAGCAGAGTATCTGAGTGACAAGGGCTAGAGAATGGCTATGGTATGACCAAAAATAGAAACCTGGTGTGTGCTGGTGGGCATTAAGTAGGCAGTTCCTCATGATTTTAGACTGGTTTAGAAAATTTGTCAGAGATGATTTCGCACACACCTGAAATAATGTAACTTAAAAATCATTGTTCAAAGACAGAGCTAAAGGGAGCATAGATGGTCATCTAGTCTAGCTCCTTCATTTTACAAGAAACTGAGCTAAGAGCTTGTGCAACTTTCACAGAGTTGCTTAGAGGATTCCCTAATTCCCACACCCATTACACATTTTAAATTGAATGACAATATCTTGAAACTTTTCATCTAAAAAGCAAACATTTCCTTAAATAACTTCTCTCTAAGCCTTAACTCATTTAGACCCATTATTGGTGTCCCTTGTAAAAGCTCTTATTGTCTTATTACCAGGACACAAAGCCAACAGCTATTTCTGCAGAACAGAGCTCAGTATTTTTTTGGCAGGGGTGGGGTGGATGGGTGGTGGATAATTTTTGGTTTCCTTTTGTTTTGCTTCTTAAGAGCTAAGGTCTGGTGGGCCAAGCGGTGGTTATAAGGTCTTATAACCGTGAGAAGCACAGCATTGGAAATGTTCTGAGGAAGTGAAAAAAGCACTGGCCTCTCTAACTATACTAAAGAGCTTTACAAAAGCTAGGTGTGAAGCTTTAAATTCTCTATGTCCTGGCCAATAAGCCATAGCATTTCTGTGATTGCCCTCAAAGAATTTCTTATTTCTAGCTGCCGAATATCAGTGGTAGGGGCTGATCCAATGTGTTCCTGAATTATAATGCTCTATAAGAAAGATTTGACATCAAGCTAGAGTTAGCCAATCTGTAGAAGAGATAAAAAGAAATGCTTCTGTACTTAGGTAGATGTACTCTGCTTGAAGTCTACAATTCATGTCTTCAAATAAGATGATTCTGTGTTCTGTTGGTTAGAACCCAGTTGCTGAAGCTCTCTAGACTATAGAAGTTTAGATTAATCCTTAGGAGAAGTTTAGATTAATCCTTAGGAGAAGATGGCCTACTAAGTTGGTGGGCTAATGGCAAGTGTTTTAGTCAGCTTTTTCGCTGCTGTGACCAAAAGACTTAGCAAGAATAATTTTAGAGGAGGAGAAGTTTATTTGGGGCTCATGGTTTCAGAGGTCTTTGTTCACAGACCGTTGGCTTCATTCCTCAGGGGCTGAGTTGAGGCAGGACATCATAGCGGAAGAGTGTGGTAGAGGAAAGTGGCTCAGGACATTGCCACCAGGAAGCAGAGAGAGACCTCCATTCACCAAGTACAAAATATATGCCCCAAGAGCATGCCCCCAATGACTACCACCTCCAGCTATACCCTGCCTGCCTAAAGTTACCGCCCCAGTAATCCCTATCAGAGGATTAATAAATTCTCCTAACACAATCATTTCAACTCTAAACTTTCTTGCCTTGTCTCACACATGAGCTTTTGGGGGATACCTCACATCCAAACCATAACAGCAAGGTGGTATTTAAATTTCTGTCTTCTCAATTGAAGCCATTATTTGGATTCTGAGTAATTACCTTTATTTCCAGAATGTACAAATAGACAGAATACAAACTAGAAGGAGAAATGAGGCCTTCAAATTTAAAATAAATTTAAAATAAAGTATTGGACTGTGGTTATCTACACAGAATTTTACTAACAGTACATAGATAGATCAGAAGTTTACTAAGATTTTAGGAGAACTCTTCAGTCAATTCCAAGAAACCCCAATACTTTCTTGGAATGGCTTATGACTATAAAATTTCTTAAGTAAATTTCCAGGCCCCTAGTCCCCAACCACCCAGAAGCGGATTACTAAAGCTGGGTAACGCCAAAGAAAAAAATACTAAAGCCTACAAAATGTGCTTATGAAAGACAACAAACGTCTAGGGCCATGGGGTGGGGGGAAATGACAAATGAAACTTATGCCTAGGGATGAGTACACACATACATTTAGGTAGTAAGAGGATGGGATCTGCTCCTTGTCATATTCCAAGCTGTCATATTCTCAGTTGCAGCTGAGAATAGCACTAATACCATTCAAATTTCATGGCCAATCAAAGGGACCATTGGTTTTAAAAAGAAAATCAGACCACTACCTCATGACGAAGAGGAAGATGAACCAGAATTTGGATCCAGATGTGTCTGGTTCTTAAATCTATAATTTTACCCTGAGCTGCCAGCTGGGTCAGCAATAACCCTCCCTATTGACACAACACTGTCGAGGGTGCTGTTTCGGCCCTACAGAATTTGATCATTGCTGGTGGATTGAAACTGCTGTACTACTTCCTTTCCAACCCCCCAAATAGAATTTTTTTCTTCTTCTTCTTCTTAAATTTCCCTATTACCTTCACTGCCACTTCATATTTGGTCTAATGGGGGTAAAAACTTATGCCTGGGGATGAGTACACACATACATTTAGGTAGTAAAAGGATGGGATCTGCTCCTTGTCAATATTCCAAAACCACTGTCCACTTCTTCCTTATTAGAACCCCAAGCAATGATCAAGCTGAAAACCTACATTCCTGAGACTCCTTTCCAGGTAGCTGGGGCCTTGTGTCTATATCTGGTTAGTGAGATGTGAGAAAAAGTGATACAGTAAAAAGAAGGAGGGCAAGCTCTTCTTCCACTTGCTTTCCTTCCTGCTGCTTGGAATGCAGATATAGATGGAATCTGTGCTATAAAGTGACCTTTGCAGACAGTCGCCTGTGATACCGAAGAAAGAGAGAAGAAGCCTGGCTCCAGATGATTTTGAAGACCCAATTCACCCCTGAACTGCTACATCTATACTTCTTTAATGTGAGAGAATAAACCCTTTTGTGTTTAAGCCATAGAACTGGGTCTCTGTTACCAAGAACAGAATACCATTCTGATTATAAGCATTCATATTATGTATTGACTTAAATGGGATGCTTTTGTAGTTCTATTGGTTACAAATAAGAAAAATCCAAATTATCATACTTAAAGAAAAAATGTATTTCATGACTATAGGTCTGTAAGGGTGCAGTGTGAGACAGTACAGTAAAGCATCAGAAGCAACTAGAAGGAACTGGAAATCCATCAGGAACTCTATTCAGCTTTATCAAATTCTCTCTCATCTCTGGTTGTCTCCTCGTCTGTTTCTACGTCTGTGTTCTGTCTTATTTCACTCTTCGTTTCATCCTTTCCATTTATGTGCTCTGCTCTGCCTCTATAGACAGCCCTTCTGCTCACCATTTGGAATATAGCCACCAAAGCTCTAGAACAGCATCTTCAGCCTCACCAATCAGTTTCCTATAACCCTGTTGTCTCTGTTCCACGATTCTATGAATTTAATGAGCCAGTTGTCTACCCTTGATTCCATCAGCTCAGGTAAATGGATGTGGACTGAGCAATAAAACTATTTTCTGGGGCCCATTATTATTGGTTGGTTGGTTATTTGAATGGGGAGAGAAATTCTCAGAATAGTGATGAATACAAGGCAGATATTTTTCTGTTTGTTATGAGAACCTGAACTAGAGAATGTGGATGTGTTCGTGTGAATCACTCATTGCTACATTCATAATTTGTTGATAATAAAGGCATACTTATAATATTTCTATACATCTTGATAGTTTTAAAGTGATTTTACCTATTGAACTCATTTCAGATACATTCTACCACAACAAAACTGATAGGAGGCTGGAATTATTATCTCCATTTTTACAAAAGAAGAAACTTGAGGATTCAGAAAGTTCACAATTAAAAAAAGAAGCCACAACTAGTAAAGTGGCAGATTCAAGACTATGGATTGGACTGGACTAGAAGATGCAAATCCACATCTCCTGCGTACATAAAAAACTCCATCGGTCATTCTCAGCTATTGGTTTGGGAATTTGTTCTCATCCCAAGTCAGTTTTCACTGACTCCCAGCAATGAAAATAATTAATGATGGTTTGGTATCTTTTTATTTTGCCTTTTTAAATGAACATTCAGTAATCACTGAATTATATACATTTGACTTGCATGAACCTGCTCAGAGTTTGACTTACATAAGAAGCATATTAAGAAATTAACCTAATGAAAATACTTAGACCTATAACAAAAATTATGAGATCCTATTCAGATAGACAATATGATTGATGTATGTACATTCCATGTATGTATTATATATCAAAATGTATTCTACTGTCATGTATGACTAAAAAAATAAATAAAAATTAAAATAAATAAATAAAGATATTTTAAAAATAATAATAATTAAAAAAAGAAATTAACCCAATGAAAATACTTAGACCTATTACAAAAATTATGAGATCATATTCAGATAATTTTCATTTACCTGGATGATGCAAAATGGTTGAGTCTGTCCTCGTCATTCTCATTTGACTGAGCTCTCAGAAGAGCTCCTGGGTTGCCAACTTGCTGAGTTTGCTTGGTTTTTAAGTCATTTTTTTAATGTGACATACTTTTTCTTAATGAATGCATTGGTACTTTATGTACATTGCTTAATCTAATCTTTAAAATTGCTATACAATAGCAGTATCTCTATTTAAAGATGAGGAAACTAACACTCAAAGATTTTGTATAATTTTTTCAAGGCTGTATGTGTTGGAAACCTCTCATTAACAGGCCACAGAACAAAACAACTCACATAGGCTAAAACTGTAAAAGGGGCTGTAATGGCCAGCACAGTTGAAATGACAAGTTGATCAGGCTTGAGTTGGTCCACTGAAGTGGTTCATTGATGTTGCTGCAAACCCAATTTCTTTCCATGTCTGCACTTCCTTCCAAGATGGCCTCCTCTTTCTCAGGCTACCTTACCTCATGTTTGCAGTATGTAGCCAATAGTTCCTAACATAATGATCCTTCTGCTTACCTTTGTGTCTTGTCTGGTAGTTTTCTCAAAACATCAAAGATGTTCTATTCTAGAAACAGTAGTGAAATGTCTCCTGAGCCCGTTGGTCCAAATAAAGCCATGTGGCCACACTTGAACCAAGCAGAGGCCAGGAAATTGGGCCTTGATGATTCATTTAAACTAATCAAGACTCATAGTTGCAGCTGAGAATAGCACTAATACCATTCAAACTTCATGGCTAATCAAGGGGACCGATGGTTTTACAAAGAAAATCAGGCTACTACCCCATGACGAAGAAGAAGATGAACCAGAATTTGGATCCAGCTGTGTCTGATTCTTAAATCCATAATTTTACAAATAACACAGCTTCTGATTTCAAGGAGATCAAAATTTTGAGGGATATGTGTCAACCTGTCATTGTAATACATAGTCTCTCTAAGCAAGCTCTAAAGCAAATGTCATGGAAGGCAGCAAACAGAGAAATGGCAAAGCAGAGTCGTCGAAAGTCCAGTTATACCCTGGTGCTACCATCCTGAGCTATATGATCTTGGGTAAACTACGTCACCTTTTTTTTTGCTTCTATTTTATTTATAAATGCAGCTAACAACAGCAGTCACCTCATAGGGTTGTCACAAAGATGAATGAGATAATATTGGTAAAGTGTATAAAATGCATGGTTCAGGATAAATAATTGTTAAAGAAAAGGAATGGGAAGCAACTTATATTTAAGCAGAATAATGATGATGATGATGTTGATAAGGATGAGATCATCTATCCCACCTGTTAGCAGGTACTCTGAGGCCCTGGTGTGCAAATGCGTGTAAATCATAATTGCTGTGCTCAAAGAACTTGTACTCCATTGGCAGAGGGAGGCAAAAACTAAAATACATGCTGTAAGTGATATAGTGGGATGAACCTGATATAACATTACAGGTAATCCAAAGCCTTTCAGGTGACTGAGAGCAGGAGGTAATCTGTGAACCCTGGAAATTCAGTTTCCACATCACTTACACTTGTCTCATTTGCTATTTTGAAATGAAAAATAGGGAAGAATCTCTGGGGGCTGAGGGAGCTGGATTTAATATAATTACCCATTTTACATGTATTTCTTTATCCTCAATTGTCTAGTTTGATTCCATCTTTTTATCACATCAGATGTTGGGTACAATCTGAAGTATCTCAACTGCCATGTAAAAGTGGAGAAATGGTCTGCCCCATCCCGATGTATGTGCAAATATCCCAGACAATGAAACGAAACACTTTTCCAAGAATCCTTACCAGAAAGACCAAACAGTCACATCACTTGGAAACTGAAGAAGCCTTCACTTCCTGAAATAATCCTTCCAGCAAAAAGTTAAGAAAGTAAATACATCTTTTCCAAGGAAACATTTCCTGAATTCTTCTTGTCTCCGAAACTGGGTTTTGATTGCTTGGAGTATAAAAACATCATGCCATTTACATCATCACTCCAAATTATGCTAAAATGGAACCGAAATGGTAGAGGATAGACCAAACCCTGTGGAAAGTACTGTGTTTGGAATAGTTTTTCACATATATTCATTCATCTTTTCAATGAAGTGATGGCTAGAACACTATACAAAGGCAGAATGAGTGGCAGTAGTAGATGAGCTTTCCAATTAATCAGCTGTCAACAAATTTACTCAAAAAACCTAGGGAAGCTTCTAAATGTCCAAGAGAATATGATCAATTATTTGTCACATCTGCAACTGGCCTGAACCCTCATTTCTCTTGAGAGATAAAGAATGAATATTCTTTAGTTGTAAGATGTCCAGCCCTCTATGCATCTTTCAGATGGCATCTGGGTAAAGTCTACTTAGCAGGATTTCCAAAAAGATCTATTTCGGTGTTAAGATTAGAACTCAACAGAGATTAATTTTGGGGTTTGGATTTAGGCCCTCAATTCATACTGATATAGTGGGAGAACTGTGTGAATATTCATCCCATAATGTTCACAGAATGTTGGAGTGATTCAGTAGAAAATATAGCTCTTTGCAACTCTTCATCTAATCTTAAAAACAAAGGGACATTTGAGGCCTACCATCTTAAAGATGGTATTCTATCCCTCTTATTTCAAGAATCCACTAATAATCTCAGTTTAACTGTTGTCCCCAAAGTGGAGTGAGACATCAACACAGATGATCTGCTCTATATTTTCTTAATTTTAAACATTAGATTTGAAACATACTGAAAAACCCCACCTTCATTGTAATAGTAATATTTCTCTCCCTTTTCTTATGTGGCTACCCAATTAAGATGGATGTTTTTCCAAGAAACCCTTGGGCTAAGCATAGGGCTCAAGCATTTTCACTCACTTTCCCACACATGATCCTAAATAAGCTGCAGAATGATAAGGTGATAAGATGAACAAAGCAACACCAGCAGGTTGCTTTTCTTTTCTTTTTTTAGGAACAGTAGGTTCATTGTGCTGGTCTTTGAATGACAAAATAGCTTTCTAAAAACGCAGGTTTGAGGCTAGTTGATATTTCACTGCAGTTTAAAAGCCCTTTCTAAGTTTAGATTAATGCGATTGATAATTGAAAACTATCTGGACGTGTTCTATGTTCCAGATATTAATCTGGGGCTTTCATGAGTATTCATACCTTCAGATCTTCACAGTAGCTAAATCCTTAAATCCTTTCTGGAAGAAGGCAGGTATAAATAAAACCATTTGTTAGATTAAATTAAATAAATACAGTTGTTCTTCATTTGTTGAGACGCCTTCTGAGTATCTGTTCCTCTTACCTAAACAGCCTTGTTAAAAGACACAACTGCCCAATGCACCCTTATAAGAGTGATACGCCATGATGCAATCAAAGTGAAATGATTTCTTAGGGCACTGAAAAAGAGACTCCAGATAATTTTACAACATAATAGGCCAAAGGCATTATTTGGCTGTGGTGTTTTCCTATTTTAAAAGATGGAATTTGCATTTTCTGGAGAGATGGAATCCAAAAGATGGATTGCTTACAGTTATTTTCATATGAACATAAACATCTCCTAGCCATAGAATTCCACACGGAAATCAAACAGAAGAAGACTCTGCTCTTAAAGTCAGTGTTTACCATTCCACAAGCTACTACCAGAGCCATTGGCCCAGATCAATGACGAGGGTTTTCTGCAATTCAGACCATTTTAGTGACCCCTGAGTGCAGGGTTTGAAGACTTCTAGTATATGGGTAAACTGGGGGTATACAATTCCCCTGAACATTTGGTTATGGTGTTTTCTGAGGCTTCACATGCATCTCTAGACCCAAATCCCTGGAGCCAGATTTCATGTACTTTATAGAAGTGTTTTATGAGATGTAATCAAACTCTGCCTTGTCTTTTTTTCACACTGTCAATCTAAATAACAAAGACCCAGAGAGACAGACTCTTGGGAATAAGCAGAAAACATTGTAGGGAAGCACAAATGTGCCATGGAAACTATGGGCATATTCAAAAAAGGCTGAGGTGAGGGGAAGCTTTTAAAGGCAAAAATGAAGAGGATGATATAAGCTATTTTAAAATAACAACTCTGGCATCCAGTATCAATAACGAGAGGGGCATCTGTCCAAGGTTGGACAGGCAATTGTCTTTGAGGTATTTTCTGTGTAAGGTTGTGGCAGCCTTCGTGCAAAGCTGTGGTCCTGGCAGAGATTTTTTTTTTTTTTTATGATGGTTCTTGTTATCAAGAATTTGTTCCTGAGATCCAGTGCTTCACAGTTTCCTGCCTTTATTATTCGTTGTTGTTGTGAGGCTTTGACTAAAGTGACTCCATCTTGATTCCGACAACGTACACACTCCCCCCACCCCCCCTCACTTTTTAAAATCATCCCGTGTTGCTTCTTTTAGATTGTTCCCTTGCTATAAGAGTATAATTTTAAGTTTCAAAGAAAAGATTGGGACTTGAAAGCAGTTTTGTGATTTCACCCACACTTTGGTCTGGGTGGTGATTGTATTCAGTCTGGCTTTTATGGAAACACTATCATTAAAACTTTTCATGGTTGCTAGGGACAGGATTTGGGAACACGACAGGTCTTTCTGATGAGGGTTATGAGAACTCCTACTCATTGGCAATGGTTTTGTTTTGTTTGTGATGTATACTAACTCCCAGTTAATGATTCTTAAGAGTTATTTAAAGAAATTCTGAATTACAATTGTAAAAGAACTAGAAGAGTCCCAGAAAACATACATAAAAACTTGTACAGATGAACTTGTGCTCTCACCCCAGCAGTGTACGACCCCCAAATCTTTCTCTAGTTTTCTAGTCCTTCTCTTTCACTTGACTGGCTCCTTTCCCTCCCTCTTCTTCCTCAGGAGCTGGACCTTCAGCTCTCTAGACTCTTGTATCTTCTTCCTTTCATTCTTTCTCTGGGACCTGCAGGCTCTCTGCTCTTCTCTCCTGTCTTCCCCCTGATTTCTCTGGCATTCCTGATGCTTTGTCCTCTTCTGGTCTGCTTGGCCATCCTTCCTTTCCTTCACCCTGAATCTCAGAGGCCCTTTGTCCCTACCTTCCTCTTAATTCTGTTATTAGTCTAGAATTCACATCTTAACCTTGGGGGTTTTGTTTGTTTGGTTTTGTTTCCCTAAAATCAGTTTGAATTGGGACCAAAGTTTCTCTAAAAAATCTCAGAACATGAATTTTCTGGCCTGGCAAAGCAAATATCAGAACACTGCTTCCTGTTCTCTAGGAAGGAATCACTTTGGTTTGAGGACGATGCCCTTCCTCATTCTAAGTTGTGGAAAATGGATACACAGATACAAGGAAGCCGATGGGAGTATTGACTATTGATAAATATTGATATTTGTAGATAGAACTGGACTAGAAATTCAGGCTTGGCCTGTGGTCAGATCAGGTTTCCATCTTAAACTCGGTCATCAAGTCACAGGCAGAGAAGCTGCAGGACAAAACCTAGAGACTTGTCCACAGGTGTCTCGAAGCATGGAGGGGAAAAGAATGTGGATCTGCTGAGAACCCTTGATTTTTCAAGATGGGCTGTGATCCTAGAACACTATTCCCCCTGAGGAATATTAAGGCTAATACAAGTTCCCAGGATTGCTCAGTCCCTTATTTATCCATTAGATCAAATCACATGTGAAAATTAATTAATCTACTCCTTTATCTAATATAGCTTTTTTTTTTTTTTTTAAATAAAATGTTGACTGAACACCTGGTAACTTTATAAGCACCAAGTAAAAAAAAAAAGTGAATTGACATAGGCGTTGACTTGGGTCAATATGGTGCAGGTGCAGGAAAATGAATTTTATATAAAAATGTTATTATCTAGGAGTCTGGTATGGAAAATACTCATCAGGTAGTATCATCTTTGTTTGGTAAGTGCTTTGATAGATCTAGGTAAGTGGAATAGATGGGTTTATTAAAGCCCAACACAAAATTTGAATGAACCTTTTTGAGAAAACACAGATATCAAACAGAAGACGACTCTGCTATTAAAGTCAATGTTTACCATTCCACAAGCTACCAGAGCCATTGGCCCAAATCAATTCAAAATAACAAAAGAGAATATCCAGAATGGAATAGAAAGCACAAGAAAATTGCTAGAGCTTTTGGAGATGAAGGCCCCTTATTTCTGAGATCTCTTGAGGCATTCTCTCAAAAATGTTTTATATTTCCACCTAGTTTTCTGACTCTAGCACAAACTGCAGCTCCCAGTGTATTGTACGTAGAACTCACAGGGAATGTCAAAGTGGGGCCTGCAACTTGTACAGTCCCAGTGAGTTCTACAATTAACCGGGAGCTGGTCTGGGATGAATTTCCAGAGCCTGAACTATAAGTGTACATAATAGAGATGATTTTGCAGAAAGGAAGAAGGCTTTGCAAGGCTTTATCCAAGGTACTGTGACTGCTTCCTGTACTTCCACAGATCTTTACGAAAAACTGCAAATCACATTAGACCCATTATGATCGTGCTTCAAAGGGAAATTAGTGAAAAAATTACTTCTACATTTGGGCATTAAGACAGAGTTGAGAAGTGATTAATACATATGTTACCTATAATGCAAGATCTTAAATGTCATGATAGACATATATATACATATATAAGACAATATCAGAAGATGTATTTGTTATCTTTTATTGAATAACGTATTATCCCAACACTTAGCACCCCAAACAGGACAGAATTGTCATCTCCAGGCTTGTGTGTCAGGAATCTGGACATTCCTTAGCTGTGTCCTCCAGTTCAGGAGTCCTCAAAGGCTATAATTAAGGTGTATATTAGTTTTCTAAGGCCTCATATCTAAGTACCACAGACTGGGTGGCTTAAATAATGTAAATTTATTTTCTCCCAACTCTGGAGGCTAGAAGTCTGAAATCAAGGTGCCTGCAGGGTTGGTTTCTTGTAAAGCCTCTCTTTTTGGTTTGTAGATGGACATTTCCTCTGTGAATTCCTCCCTCTGTATATGTCTGTGTCCATATTTCCTCTGTGTGTAAAAATATCAGTCATATCAAAGTAGGGCCCATACTAATGACCTCATTTAAATTTAATTGCCTCTTGAATGATCCTGTCTCTAAACACAGTCACATTTTGAGATGTTGAGAGTTATGGCTTCAACATATAAATCTGGTAGGGGAGGTGGCATAATTTAGTTCATAAAGTCAGGGTTACAGGTATTTCTACCCCACTTGGGAGAAGAGCTGCCTCCAAACTACTCATGTAGTTGGTAGTAGGATTTAGTTCCTAAATAGATTGTTGTCCTTGAGAACATTAGTTCCTTACTGCCATTAACCTGGATCCTCCCTCAGTTCTTTGCTACATGAGTCTCTCCATAGAATAACTTTTGAGCATGTCAATCAATGGAGGCCAGTGGTGGTCAAAACCCTGAAAAGCATGGATTTCAGGAAAAAAAGAAGATTATAGTACTCTACTTTTTGTCCCCAAAACATGGTTATTGCTTGTATATTCTTTACAAAACAATATCTATAGAAACATGTTATGAGAAATTAAATAACTTTATCTCCCTATGTCTTGCAGATCTCTAAAAAATTTTAAATATTTATGCCTACTTAGATTGGAGTGACATAAAACAAGGGGCATTATGTGTAGTAAATGAAAGTATTCACAACTTATCTATGTTAAAATAGGAAACCCTTACTTTAGATTAAATGTCACTTTTTTGCTTTTTTATACATATTTATCTATGTGATACACTATGTCTGGTGCAATAAAGTATATGCTACAGATACCTCTACAAATTCAAGAATTATTTTCTGAACTATATTTTCTCATAATGATAATAAGATATGTCAAATCCTTAGAAAATATATATTAAAAGTCATAATTTTATATTTTATATACATGAGAATGATTGCATTTACTTCTGCTGCTTAAGTAATTGATGCTATATCCTACCTCAAATTGAAAATATTTAACATCATGTTTATTTATTTTTCCTGAAGACTTCTTATGCATTTCTGATCTCAGTTAATGGTCTTTACTGTCTATGCAAACAAGAATTCAAAATCAGCAAATCTTTCCAATTGCATTCATGATACCTCATGCTTAAGTGATCATTTTCCTTTGCCATCATGGCCACTGTCTTTTTAAAAAGTTTCTGCTGTCTGCTTAAGTGATAATGGGTGTTGATAATTCACTCATCATTAAGATGATGATGTGTGAGTGTGGTAGACAGGATAATGAACACGATTCCTCACAGTATGTCCACATCCTGATTTCTGAAACCTGTGAGTATGTTACTAACATAGCAAAAGGGATTTTGCAGATTAAGGCTAAAACCTTAATCTTATGGGGAAACTAGGCTGGTATTCTTCTTGGTCCCAATGTTTTCACAAGGGACCCGATAACAGGGAGTCAGGAAGATAAGGTTAAATACAGAAGAAAATATGACTGGAAATAGAGGAAGAAGGAAAAGTTAAGGAGAAGAGGGAGAGAAAGAGATTTTAAAAATGTTAAGGAGTTGGCTTGGAAGTTGGAGTAAGAGGCCACTAAGTGATCAATGTAGACAGCTTCTAGAAGCTAAAAGGCAAGGAAATAATTCTCCCCAACAGCCTCCGGTAGTAATGCAAACCCAGCAACACCTTAATTTTAGTGTAGGTAGGACCCACTGTGGACTTCTGAACTCCAGAACACCAGGATAATACACTGTGCTGTTTTAAGCACCATGTTTATGGTGATATGTTACAAGAGCATTAGGAAACTATTAACTCTGCTGATAATTCATGGTTCATTCACTAACCTGGAGGATTTTTTTTTAGAGCTCACATTGTTTTTAAGCACATTTGAACTGGTTGCTGGAACTTCTACTTTTCCTTCTTTTTGAGTTTATCTCCTTGTGTTGGCCCAGAACCTCAGGAACCATTCTACAACAAAGGGGCATGGGTGTCTTGCTGGAAAACCTCAGGTGACAAGATAGTTGGAGAATCACTGGTCATTTATGGATTATGATTTGCATGCTGTCTCAGTGGAAGGCCTTCTGTGAGGTTGGTGCATGTCTATTTACAATCATGATGATGGCATTGCTGGGTCAGGGCTTTGGGGGTTGTTCAGGTGGGGAGGATCCCATTCTCTCAAAACATCAAGCCATTTCCTCAGGTTGCCATACGTATATCAGAAGACTCTTCCAGTCTTGGCTACTATGAAGTAGACCCTGATATTCAACATCACCACTAGTCCATGCCTTTTGCCAAAAAGGGGTCCCTGTTTTGATTTCTTGTACTGCCAGGATACCTCAGCAGGTATCATTTCCATCTATTAAAGGTTTTAAAAGTCCATTTAATCTTAAAGGAGAATAGATAAGATATAACTCTTTCCAAATTGCTAAGGAGACAATTTGGTCCACTGCAAAAATTTTTCTTTCTGTACAGCAGTGGTACTGGGAAAAGTCAAAGGACACATTCCTACCTACCCCAGAGAAATGGGTGCCTATTCCCCCTATCTTGCATGGTTGTCTACAAGTAGGGATAACAAAAAGTCACAAAGCCAGAGTTGAGTGTTATGGGAAGAAACAACACACTGCCACAGGTTGACCCTCAAAGAGCAAAATGGCGGAAAGTTGAAAAGTGGAGGGGCATCTTAGGAAGAAGAGGTTCAGGTCACTAAGACCCTGATGTCTTATGTAACTTGAAGTCAGGTCATTGCTACACATCCCAGCTGGCCTGCAGCTGGGCTTGTCACTGCCTTTGAAAATGATAAATGGGTGTAATTGCCATTTGACAAATGTTCCAGGTTCTCGTTAAAAATATATGCCAAGAGCTGCATTTGAAATCATGCATTTTCCATCATCTGGCAATTGGAAAATTAACTTTTGTCAATTTGAAAACTAAGCCGTTGTCTCATTTATTATCATTTTTAATTTTGCTTTTTTTTCAAAAGCATTTCAGTTGTCTGGGGATGCCTTGATTCTATTAAATATTCCTTGTTGTTCTGGCTTATTTTTATTTTCTAGATATTTAAAGTTTGGACTCTAGTGACAGGAAAGAACAAATCTATTTTTATGTCACTTACTAACATAGACCCTTGTTCTAAATTTCTATCCCACGCTTTCATCTAGGCACAACTAAACAAACACACAAATAAACAAAAGCCTTACACATTTTAAGAAAATTTATTAAACACATTCTGTCTTCCAGGCAGTGTGCCAGGTAGCAAAAATAGACAAGTGAATTAAACCTACTTCATGCTCCAGAGATGCTCCCAGTTTAATGGCGGAGGAAAAACACACACTACCACGGTAAAAGTAGATAACCACTCAGTCAATATTTGACTTCCTGCCATGCGCAGGTTTCTGCAGTTTCAAAAATGTACACAATGGACAAGAAGCCTGCCCCATGGAGCTTGCAGTCTGGCAGGGAGAGCAGATGTTGAACCCGTTATTACTAGTATGGCCAAGGTCTCCATTGGGAAAACAAAGTCCTTCATGGAGATGTTTAACAGAGGCATTACTTCAAATTTAAAGGACAGTCTAAATATTCATTCGGAAATAATAGTGGCAATTGGGAGGTGGGGAGAGGAAAGAGGGCAGAAAGAAGAATTTCAAAGTAGCATGTACTGCCCCCCAAAAAAATAATAATAATAATCCTTGAGGTTGGAGTGAGCAGGCTGTATCCTGAAGCCAAAAGTAAGCCATTAGAGCTGGAGTAGAAGGGAGGAGGGACTGCTCCATGGGTCATGTCTTAAAATCCCAAGGTTAAGGAAATAAAGTTCTGGTTAACATCAAGAGCTTTTTTTTTTTTTAAATAGTAACATAGCTGTACATGTTGATGTGCATTTCTGCAGGCACTTATTCAATAAATACTTATTGAATATATTTATCATGTGCTGACTCTGGTACACTGAGAACAAAGAGACAAATAAGACAGGTCTCTATGCACATCAAGTAGTTTGTATTACTGTGGAGAAAGAGAGAAGTGATAAAAGCAGAGATGAGGAAATAATTCTATGTTCACACTCTTTAAAAAATAAGAAAGAAGAACAAACTGGCTTCTGAACCTCCAACCTGGTTATGCATCAGAATCTTCTGGGCAGGTTTTAAAGTAGCAAGCTCTTAAGTTGATGCCTAAGAGCAGATTTGACTAGGGGTGGGGGCTAAGCAGTATAACCCAGTGATGCTGTGTATATATTGTAAATAGCATTTGTGAACCACTTAGGCAGAGCATGGTACTTATGAAGCTGCAGTCATATTTCCCAGAGTATAAAATGTAGGCTAATAGGTGGCATATTGAGAAAGGGGCTCAGTGGCCTAATGGGTTGAAATGTCCCCTTATCCCCTAACATGGATGTTCTTTTCTACCTTGAGGATTGGGTGTTTATAGAGGTAATCAAAATGAGATCATTAGAGTGGGTTTCTAATTCCATATTAGTGTCTTTTTAAGAAAGGTGAAATTTGGAGACAGCTGTACAAGGCAAGCTCATGTGAACACGGAGCCAGCCATCCCTTGACAGGTCAGGGAGGGAGGGCTAGAACTGACCTTTTCCTCACATCCTCAGGAGGAGCCAACATTGCCAATTCTTTGATTTTGGACTTACGGTCTCCAAAACTGTCAATCAATTCATTTAGTTTAAACCACCCAGTTGGTGGCAATTTGTTAAAGCAGTCCTAGGAAACTAATATTGAAGTTCAATAATTCAGAGTTAAAAGAATGGGGGTAGGGGGTGTGGCTCAGTGGTAGAGTGCTTGTCTATCATACAAGAGGCCCTGGGTTGGATCCTCCTCCAAAAAAAAAAAAAAAAAAAAAGGGAGTTAGTAATTTCTTGACTTCAGAGCCAATAAATTCAGATATTCTAATGTTTCCCATAGCCCAGAATAGCATGTACATCATATTCAAAATTTGTTGACAGAGAGCTTTCCATTTGTCATAGAGTATTTCATTAAATTAGTGTGCTATGGGTCTGACACAGGAAACACTGGGCTTCTTTCTCTTGAGGAAGTAGCTGTGCTGTGGGTCTCTGAAGAAAAGGCAGTCTCATGGAGCTAGGGTAAATAAGGATATAGGTGAAAGTTTGGGTAAATAAGGATATAGGTGAAAGTTTATGAATGCATTTAGTTCAAATCTATCACAACTCCTGGAAAAAACAAACAGCTCCAAAGAAATGACTTACTGTAAAGTTATCAAAAAATCATCTTTCTTGATCCATGAATGCCTTGATTCCTGTTATTTTACCTTGGTGACTCAGACACAGCTATTTGAAGGGCTAAAGCCAAGGACTGTGTTATCTCCCTTTGTGGGAGTAGTTCAGGAAATGTGGGAGAAGGTATTCAAGGGGATTCTTTTAAATTAAACACACCTCTACATATCTGTCATGCAAGTACCCCATTTATGAGTGTTGTTCAACCACACCTTGCCAAAATCGATCCTTCTTTCTTGAAATGGAACCCTGGGAGATAAAAGACCATAGTTATTGTCAGTAGTTAAAAGCATAAGACTGCAAAAAATTTCACTTGTGTATTTCAGTTATCAAATGTGCCCACACAGAATAAAGGAAATATGCACTAGCTAGACCCAGGTTGTTTTTTTTTTTTATAAGCTTCTGCAAAATTGCAGTTCTTCAACTTATATACTCAATGTGTTTTATAATATTTCGGGTTAGACCTACACACAGAAAAATTGGAAACTCAGTATTTCATTTATAATTGTGACAAGTATTTGTGACTACCCCCAGTAAAAAGTTTGGTTCAGAGAGAAAAGACATTCAGTCATCTTTTTTCATGTTTTTGTCATTATCTGTAACCCCCTCCCACCCCTCAGCCCATTTCAGCTCCCTCCTCTCTGTGCTTCTGACCATCCCTGCAGACCCAGTGATCTCTCACCCTAATAACCACCAACATTTGCTGCCAGCCTCGATAGTTCCTCATAACCAGTGCCCATCAAATAAAACTGGTAGCCACTTCAAACAAAAATGCAGTTTCACTGGCTGTATTTGCAGAGCTTTTGATTTACTAAGGGTCAGGTAAGTTGAAAAAGCAATATTTTTAACAGGTATCCCAAGTGAGTTGGATGGTTAGCAGGCGGGTCTAATCATTAGCTCAGTTAGAGTATCAATACTATTCGTTGGTATTTGCCTTAAACTGTCTCAATGCTATTAGTGAGACTTTCTCATCTGAAACTATCCTTTCCTTAACTGGATTAAATTTTAAAAATTTAAAGCCTAAGTTCTTGAGCTCCGGAAATGTAGTCTAATGATATTTTTTTCAAGAGAATTTTTTATTCTTTGAGAAGGTTGTTATCTGTCTCCGCTGGCACTTCTATTTCATGAGAGGACATTCATTTCAGTGTGTGGATTGTTATTCCTCCTTCAGAATGCCGAGTCCCCCTGCAATATTTGTGATGTTCACTGCTTGCCCTTAATTCTAGTTGCCTGGGATATCTTTGGGGACCCTGGAGGCACAGGAATGGAGGAAGATACAGTAGTCTCAGTCCCAGTTGGTACATTGTCTGACCCTAGCTGAGGGATCAAGAAGAGGAAGTTCCTTACCACATGTTAGATCAGTCACTATCAAGGGCAGAGGGAACTTGAGCTTCTGTGTGGCACTCCTTCTTAACTCCTCCAAAGCCAAGGAGACTAGCAGGTACCCCAAAGACAATCCCCTCAAGCTAGTAGAATTTAGGGGTTCACAGTTCTGCTTCCCAGAGTCACATACTCTCCAGGAAGCCTGATGCTCTGATTCACGTCCCCAGATTCATCACTCCCGGTACATGGAAATCAGTTCATTGGCTTTCCCCAGCTAGATTCCTACAGATCAGAGGCCTTGTGTGTAACCTCCAGTCCCTATGTATCACCCGCCCCAAAAGGTGCTCTGCTTAAGATAGGTAGCTGGAGGTTGATTAGAATTAAAACTGGGGCTCATGGTGGGCAGCAAGGTGGTTGGTGCTCAGGCCACCCTTCTCCCAGGATACTCCCATTGCCATTGAACTTTCTGATTTCTTCAGCTTGGGGTTTTTGAATATATTCTCTCTCCTAGTTTTTTGGGGTTATTATAATGATATACCTTAGACTGGGTAACTTATCACAACAGAAATTTAATTCTCACAGTTCTGAAGTCTGAGAAGTCCAAGATCAAGGTTCCAGCAGATTCTGTGGACTGGTAAAGGCTTGACCTCTGCTTCAAAGATGGCGCCTTGATTTCTGTATCCTCACATTGCTAAAGGTGATTGTACTCCTTCAGGCCTTTTTTGTAAAGGCCCTGATCCTATTCATCCCAAAGGCTCCAACTTCGAATACCATCAGCTTGGTGGTTAGATTTCAACATGTACATTTCGGGGGGACCCAGACATTTGGTTTATAGCACATGACTCATCTCACCATCTCATCTGAAGTAATAATAAACACCATGTAGAATCGGCATTTAAATCACAGCTGCCACTCATTGTACACTCTTTCTGTGCCAGGCAGCTGGCTAAGTGCTCCATATGCATGAACGCCAAATGAGACTATCCAAACAGACTACATTTGGTAACCTCAATCAATTTTACTAATTTCTAAAGACTAGTTAAGAGTTCACTTCTTTTGAAAACTGCATATAATCTCTCTCCTCTGACAGAATTTCATCTACGCATCTTACAGGTTATTTATACCTAATCCTGCCTCATATTCATGTTCCCTAAGTACACAAACCAACTCTATCCTTTATGGAAATCACTTCTTTTCTGCTCCGAGACAGGGCCTCTCTAGAATTCCTTCTGATAAAGCCCTGTCCCTAAAACCTGGGAGAATTAGAGTAATTAGAGGAAACAAGAATTAGAGGAAACTTTCATTTTTTTCTTTCAGAGAAAACCCATCAAACTGTAAAAGGATCATGTGAAGCAGGATAGGCCTATACATTAGAGCATATATATATAGTGAGAATTTAATAGAATCTTCTGGTTAAAGTATTGTGTTGACCTACCTTGGGCATTTTGGTCTCTCACACTTTTTAAGTAAATATTTCCCCCACTAATGTTCATATACTCATCTTTATGAATTAGCATTTCCATCTCATTTGTCTCAGATTTTCCTTTTAAATAATTAATAGTACAGGCACCTCAAAAAATTTTGTTTATAAGTAATTATGTTTTGGAGTACATTGTTTTCTGACTTGGAATCAAGCTTTATTATCACATTGCTTCTCAGCCTTTTGGCTAAGATTAAGTGTAATACTTTTCCAAACAGTAGGTAGGTGTTGTGGTTCTGTTTAATAATACACAGTTCTTAATTGTCAGATCTGAGTTCTGCCCTGTGGTAGGATCTTTTGAGAGAACCAGCTTTTAGCCTCTCCCTTGAGTGACTGGAAGGCTGTAGAGATCAGTAGGTAAGAGCATGACTTTGGATATTCCACACACCAGGGTGAGCCTTGAAATACCATTTACATTCTCTCTGGATTCATTATGAGCCTGATGCACAGTAAGCTTTGAATATATGTTAAGTATTATTATTGATAAGGAAATAAGACTTTTGCAAAAATTTGCTAAAGTGCATGCTTCTGGAAGATCCCAGGTTGATTTATTTTTGAAAATTCCACAGTGCCCTGCACCATATCTTATTGCAGTGGACCCCTTCCAGAGTATGATGTTATCACAGGCTGTAGCTGCCCACTCAGAAAATATACTCCTAAACCACCTTGCCTTTATGTGTGGGTATGGGATGGGTTGATTCTGATGCACGTGAGCAGAAGGTGGATAAAAAATAGGTGTATCATCTTAAACTTCTCCCTGATCTTGAATAGATACAGAGGGCTCCAAAGCTCTAAAAGATGATGGAGGCATGGAAAGGGAGGATTCTGGCTCCCTGGATCATGCAAGCCCCTCGTGTTGTACTGTTCCCATAAATGAAAATGAAGGTGTTAGGCCACATCATCTTGCAATGCCTTAACTAATACTGCTATTTAACAAATTTGTCAAAGGAATAAATGAACTATGCAACTAAATCACCCTGAGTACAGTGCCATTGAGTACCCCAAAATAGTTGTATAATAAACCCACTGATCTTATTTTATCCATCTCTCTGTAATTTCACATTAAAACAATAATAGTCAATCAGAATTAAAAAAAAAAAAAAAGCTAAAGTGGGGCAGTGAGATGGAGTCGCTCTGCAGCAATGCAGTGGCTTTTAAAAAATATATTTTTAAAAATCCATGAAACCATTGTTGTGCAAAAGAAGCCAGCAGAAAAACCCCAGTGGGGGTGGGGAGGCTCTTGTGTATTGTTGGAGTGTTTCACTTAGCAGTCAACTAGCGGATGAAATAGAGGCATTTGTCTGTATGTTTTCAGTTCAATCTGCTCTGTATTTTTGTCTTTTTGAAACAATATGTGGGATTGCAAAATATAGCCAGTAATTCCCCTGCTGAACTAAAAGAGAATTAGAAAAGGCTGCTAATAGCTTTTGTGTTCAGAAGTATAATGTCTTCCAGAGAGTTATTTTATGGATGACGTATCTGGAATTGCTTATGAATACTGGATTATGGATTTTCCCCCTTCCTTTTTCTTTCTCTTTTTCTTTTTTTCCCCCTCTTTTTTCTTTTTCTTTTTTTTTTCAACTGTGAGAACTTAAACATAGTATTAAAAAAAAAAAAGGATTTTATCTTGCGGTAGAAATGTCAGCCACATTTCAATTCACTCTTAGGCTTCCCCTAGAAGGAGTGAGTTTTATGCATAACAATAGCCTTGTTTTTATAAGTGGTTGGTGATATCTGCAAATGTGTAAGGCATTCATTATCCAGGAGCTCTTTTCTCCCTGGTAACACACCGGGAAATATCAGAGTGTTGTTATTTGAATTCTTTCTTGTGCTCTGACTCCCAGATGAATTGAAATTCAACTTCACAGTCAAATGAGTAGCCATTTAAAGCTCAGGTGTGTATTTCTTAAGACCCTCTCAAAGGACATATAACTGCTTATGTCTTTCCTAAAGACAGCAAACTGAATTTTAATTGGATCCTGCCTCTCCCAAGAGATCAGTATACCTCCACTCCAAGGCCATATATTACAAAGCTTCAGTATGAATTGGAACATGAAGCCTGCATTTGAGTTTAGTATTTAAACTTGAAGTTATAGCAGCTGACACCCAGTCATTTCAGCAACTCTCAATCAAAATTGTATTTAATTTAAGTCTCTGGAAAAAAAAAAAAGGAACACGTGTGCGCGCACACACACACACACACACACAAACACACACAGAAACACACATGGCTGTGTAAATAGCCATAAACATTCAGATTATTAAATGCATTTTTTTCTTTCTTTCTCAGGAAATAAATATCAAATGGGATCAGTTCCAAATTTTGCTTGTTTTAGCCCCACCTTGACCTTGTCAGATGGATAAAAAAATGAAGCAGTGAAAAACCGTTCACATACACACACATACACATACGCACACACGTGTGTGTATGTGTTTATCTCCAAAATCCTGTTTTGCATCAGAAAGTCTTATATACGTGTCATTTACATCTACGTATATATGACTATCTGATGCCCAACGGGATCTGTGAGATCCTTTGTGACGCAGAAAATCTTTTCATCAGAGGGGCAGAGGTAGTTTGGAAGACACTAAGGTATATGCAGAAAGCTCTCCTAGAGTTAATCTCCTTCTGATCTCAGAAACTGGCAAGACAACATCAAAAAGGAAACCAAAGGACTTGTGGAATCTAATTCACCAACCAAAATAACAGAGCCGTGTGTTTTTCTGTACTTCATAGTTGAAGAATCTGTGTAAATTTCCTATGGCAAATCGACTCTATGAGGACTGATGCTTGAAAATACAGTGAAAACAACCCAGAACCAGCCGAAGAATGAAATTTATACTTTAAAACTTAACAGACAGTGTTATGATCTTTCCTTGTACCATACCAAAGTGGATCTCAGTATATGTCATTAAGACTATTTTTGTTATTTTAAAAATATTTTTTTGTTCTGAAAAATTTAGGTGTTATTTTAATTTCAGAAATGTTTTAGAAATCTGGACTTTTTCCCCCTTTAATTATAGACAGAGACCAGAATTAGCAACCAGGCACCAGAATAGAGATATGTTCCTTAATTTTTCTTAGATATGATTTCCTCAGTTATAACCTTAGGGATTTGAAGTCAGTCATCTCTAAACTAGTTAGAATTATGACATTTTTCAGGGTCTACATTTCAAGTGGCTTTTTCTCTGTTTATACAAGACTCAAAGTTACCAATCAGCATACAGCCTTAAATTTTGGCATTTTTCTGTTGTGATGAAAAAGAATATTTGGATTATACATTTAGCATCTCAGTTCTGGAATCTTTAACTTCAGTTTGTCCATTTATTTTTACTTAATTATTTTCCACAGAGCTTGCTTCTCTTTCTTCTTCTGTTCTTCTTTTTAAAAAGTCTTTGAATTCTATCAATCATTTCTTTTTTACTAGATTCAAAATCTTTCTTTAATTGCTTGTTGTCCCTTGTCCCAGATGTTAAATCACTACACAATTCTTTTGGGTGTACTTCTATGAAGGGTAAGACTAGTTTTTTTTTTGTTGTTGTTGTTGTTGTTTTAACAAAACACAATTGTAGAATTGCAAGGGACTTCATTTATTGGTTCACAGGTTTCATAGAATTGTTTTGATGATCTGAAGACATATATCCACCATCCCCCCAAAATACATATATAGTTTTGCATGTAATTTCCAGGAATGCAAAGAATCTGTTGGGTTCTCTAAATGTATAATAGATTACTTCTTTGACTCAAAGATCATAGTGGAGACACTTTCAAAGGCAAGTAAAGAAGGCATCTTGCTTTTCAAGATATGACCCAGCCCCCTCACAAATATGGCAGCTCTTTGTTCTCCTGGGGAACTACAGAGCATGGCAGTGGGGCCCTTAGACTCTCCCAGGAAATGTGTGGGTGGCCAGGTGCAAGGTTTCTCTCCATGTTTGGGCTCTCTGTCTCCAAATTCAGGAAGAAGGAAAACTAGGAAACTGGATATTAATTTCTTCTAAAGGATATGCTAAATGGGAACTCTATAAAATTCTTCAACAATTTTGTGAATGAAAAACTTAAGAGTTTTTCATTCACAAAATGAAAGAGTTTTTTAGATGAATTGTCTCAACATTTTTGAGTGAGAGAGGGGATCCACTGCTAATGCCCTCCACAGGAGCTCAATCTATTTCGCTCTTGCCTTTAGCTGTTGAATGAATTAGGGTCATATTTGGAAAACTAATTCATTCTGCTTGGAAGGTCACAAAAGGGAATATGGAAGAAGAAGAGATGTAGAGATGCTGGACAGGATGTCCAGCCAGAAGAAACAGGTGGGCAGGGCTGCAGTGAGCAATTCTTACTCTTGGAGTGTCATTGCTTGAAGCAGAATTGAAATCTGAAGGATCTGGCCTCAGGAGTGCAGGACTGTGATCTCTCTTAGAACCTGGCAGTGGGTGCACCTAGAAAGAACATTTGCTTAGGGTCCCTGCCTCTCAGGAGCCCTTAGCTTTGAATTTAGATTAATTGAGAACTCTGTCACGTAAATTGAGTGCACCTTCTTATCCCTGCTTTCTATAAGTGAGGAGACATTCAGAAAGTTTTCCTTTTCTTAGAATCTGTCCTAAAGTTTTAAGGGGTGGGAGATGTAGAACATAAAAGGTTTTATGTTCTCCAGAGAAAGATGTAATGTGCCATCAATATATTTCTCTTATCTTAACCAAAAATAAAGCAAATAACAAATTTCCAAAAACATCTGGCTTTAATTTCCTGGATAAAATGCAGGAATAAGTTAAATTCCTCAAATACATAAACTTTTCTCTACAAATTAGCACATTGAGTAAGGCAATGATCCTTTCAAATAAGTACTTAGTACATAAAATGAAGCTTAACCTCATAAGTACACTTATAAATAGTGTCCTAGGAAATAATAAGGAATTAATTTAGCTTTTCAAAACATTAAAATGTGGAGGAATTTGACACTTTGCATCTATTTGCCTTCTTTGGAAAAGGTAGCCCTTTTATATCATTTGTATTATTTTGATTCTTCTTAAATTGTGTGGCTGAGAGCAAGTTGTCTTCCACTCTTATGTCTCAGTTTCCCAATTTGAGAAAAATGCACCTAGCTCCTGTCTTGCATATTTGTGAGTATTGAAACACACACATATTGGGTGCAGTGGCCCATGCCTATAATCCCATAGGCTCAGGAGGCTGAGACAGGAGGATTGTGAGTTCAAAGCCAGCCTCAGCAAAAGTGAGGCCATTCTGCTAATTGAAAGGCAGTCAGGAATAATAGGGTGCTGGCCTACTGGATGCACTGTGGTCTCAGTGATTCTGCTATAGAATCCCTCCTAGGGATCCCTCTCAAGTGAACTGCCTTGAAATAAGAACTTTTAAATACATTGGTCATAAACTCCTCTTGGGCTGATCCTAGGCTGCACCTGTCATATGCTGACTTTCATTTATCTTAGAAAATACTATTTATTGAATTTGAGAGATCAATGCAAATGAATTTTTTCCCCATTCCATGTGGCATTTACAAGATCTTCCTCCATGGCTGAATATCACAAAATGGTCTGAGAACGAGTGACTTTTCCTGATCTCTGGCTCAGGAAAGGCCACTAAAATCCAGGAGATGGGTGAAGAGATGGGCCCACAGTCCTGGAACTGCTTTATTTTCCCCCCCTGAGGCCAGTAATGCCTTTGCGGATAAAGTTTCTTGTCCCAAAGAGGCAGCACAGGACGTGGTGGGCCCGGCCCACCTCACTTAGAGATAAACTGAATTTAAAACCCAGATATTTGAGGATGTTCCTCAGGGCACACACTGCAACAACAAAAGGTGATGATAATGTAGGGAGGTAGAGAAGGAGGCAGAGAACAGTTTCCCTTAACTTGGAATCACGGAAATGAGAAGAGGAAACATTTCAAATCTTAACATCTTTTCCCAACCCTTGTACCTGCCTCTTTAAGTTTCTGAAAATCAGCAGATTCCGTGGGGACAACAAAGGTTTTGAGGAAGCAATCCATTGATCACTTCCTCTCACTTGACATGTTTAACTAGACTAAATCAATACTTAGCGTATCAATGATGTTACCAAAAAAAAAAAAAAAAAAAAAAGGAAACAAAAACAAAAAAACCCAAAACCCCCTACTAATACAATTGTGTGTCCTGAGGCATTGTGGAATAAAAGAACCCTGCAGACAAGTTCCTTCTTTACTCTTTGCCCACTTTGAGCATCTTTGATTAAAAATCAAATGTGTATGAATATACACAATCACTGGATTCATGAAGGCCAAGGCATAAAAGCATTGGCTTTTTTTTTTTTTTTTCATTTTTCAGGGCATTTATCTGTCAATCAAGCTATCCTAGATGATGCACATGAAAGAAAGGACCTTGAGTGTTAAACTAAGTACCAGAGATTGAAAATGTAACTATGCAAAACATCAGTCATCTCACTGACTTTCTAAAAGAACTTGTTTAATTCAGGCTTATTTAGGAAATAGTGCCCCTGACTAATGGGTTTTGATTATGACAGCATATGGCCGGCTTGCAGGTTTGTAGTTGAGTGAAGAAGAATTGAAGAACTTTCAACAGACACATTACCCTTTAGAGTCCACATTAAGGAGCCATCATCATTTTGATTGTGACCTGGATTCACAACTGTACAACCAAAGACGATTTCAGGTGGACAGATGGAGGCTAATAAGGAGGCAGGCAGGAAAAATACTCTCTCTTCTATGTGAGTGTATGAAAGGGCAGGTGAAATGAAGTGACCGAGCCAGCTGTCCTTGAACCTGAGAGTCCCTCTAAAGGTACCTGGTCTTTCCCATTTAGGGATCTAATTCTCTGATAGCCAGCCCAGAAGAGATACTCCTGCTGATGAGCCTAGGAATACAGAGAAACACTGCACTTTTGCCGGGTACCCACAGAGGTTTCTGGAACCTGACAATGCCGTGAGTGATCACCAGTAATGGAATGCTGAAAGACGCAGGCACTTGAATCACGTTTGTTTATTCGGGTTGAATTGCACATCTAGGGCAGTGTTTGGCCCAGTGAACAGGACATGCAAATACCTGGCTTCTCTAGTGTACAGAGAGAGGGAAAGGGAGACTGAATTTTTTGTTGTTGGGGTGGCCATGCTCCTGGGGAGAAGTCCATTCAAATGCTTATTGCTGACTGGCCCTGGGTAGTAGAAGCTTTTGTTTACTTGTCTTACTCGTGAGGATTGCAGCTGTTTCTTTCAGTAAAAAGGAGTGGGAGAAAGTCAAATGTCGAAACCAACCTCACATTTTCCCCTCCTCCCAATGTTTGTGGATTCCAACAGCTGTCTTTGTAAATCCTGTCACTCAGGCTTGGAATGGTTCTGCATAATCAGGAATGGACTGGTGAAGCCGAGATTGTTGGCAGGCTGGAGGTAGCAGGTGGGAATGAACTCACTGCTCACTTCCTGGGCTCCCTTGGTCTCTGTCCGATTGACTCAGAAAGTGGGGAAAGAAGACATTTCAAGGAGGCGATGAAGGAAAGTTGAGCACACATGTCTTGTATTTCATACTTACGGGTCTGAATGGCTGCAGAGCATGAATTCACTGGTTGTTAAGACTGGAAGGGATTTGAAAGGTCCTCTTGTCTAGGAGTTTTAAATTATTTTTAGCAGCAGAAGTTTTTTTTTTTTTTTTTCTTCCTTCAAATGAAATCTTAGATGAGTGGTATCGTGTATAAATGAAAAGACCTACATCGATCAGCAAGAACATCAATGGAAAAGTGGGCTGGGTATAAGAAAAACAACCTCAATAACAAGCGAACTCAGTTCAGACACACATGGGGGGGATAATGGGGACTGTGGCAAACTGATTGTGCCCACAGGGGACACCTCCAAGTGTCTCCCAGGCCATCACTGCCTTTGCCTTGAATTCACTCATTCACTCATTTACTACATATTTATTAAGTGCTACTCTTTATCAGGTACTGTTTTGGACATAAATGAAACAAACAAGATGCCTGTTCTTGTTATGTTTGTATTCTAGGAAATATGAGTAAGGAGGCAGTTAACACCACCAACAAAACAAAACACAAAAGTACATATTTACACGTTGTGATTAATAACCAGAAGAAAAGCAAAATAGGGTAAGGGATAGGGATACCTTGGGGAAGGAGATAATAGAACAGTCGGGGATGACATTTAAGGGAGTAAATTCTAGCAGAGAATTGAATAATGGGAAGAAACAGGCCATATGCAGACCTGCATGGAGAACATGGAGCAGGTGGGATCAGTGCGGTGGATGGGCCAGTTCTCCAAAAGAAGCTGCAAATCCTTTATGGATAAAGTTTTATTTTCAGATATCAGCAATTGCTTCGAATTAATAAATGTTCTCCCCACTCCCTTTACCTAGCCCACAGGCCCCCCCGATTTCTGTACTACTCTCCTACATAAAGCTGGCAGGAAGCAAAATGAAACTTTCATTGAAGCAGAGAGCAGAGCTCATGGACCATGGTTGGCTTGGCTTACTTCTTACCCACCTCCTGCACTAACTGAGCACAGTTTGCAGTTCTGTTTTAGTTTGATCTCTTCTGTTTGCCCTAGATGAGAGACCAGAGAGGTGAGGATCCTCATCCAAGGTCACACAGGGAGGTGCTAGAAGGGGTGCCAAGGACTCTCCACTCCTACCAGCTCTTCTTCTTAAAAAGCATGCATTTTCAACATTTTCTTTCCTGCCCGGAAGAGTCGGGTACTCAGTAGAATCTACAGGATCAAGGATTAAATGACTAATGAAAAGCAACATAAATAATAGCAGTTTCTACCAGGCATTGTGGCGCATACCTGTAATCGCAGTAACTCCAGAGGCTGAGACAGGAGAATCCCGAGTTCGAAGCCAGCCTCAGCAATGGCGAGGCACTAAGCAACTCAGTGAGACCCTGTCTCTAAATAAAATACAAATAGGGCTGGGGAGATGGCTCAGTGGTCAAGTGCCCCTGAATTCAATCCCTGGTACAAAAAAAAAAAAAAAAAATAGTAGCAATTTCCAATTAGGAATTTAAGGAAAATTTTTTAAAATTTTCATAGAGTTCGGTCCCAATTCACCTTGCAATTTCTACCCTAGGGTAGAATTTTATGTCATTTATACATCTTTTCTGTGCTTTTTTGGAAATGAGCACAGTTTAATTCATTTATTCCCATCCAATAGTTTAAATCCCACAACAACAGAGGAGTCTGGAATACAGAAAAAAATCCAAGTGACTAATAAAGAGAAAGAGAAAAAAAAAATCAGTTTTGTCTGAACAGTTACTAGAGGCATGCTGTTTTTTTTTTTTTTAACATGCATAAACTGTCCAGTTTGCTTACATTCCTAGTTCATTTTCCACTCAAAGTTAGGTTAGCCAGGATCTGCAATAGCAGTTCTTGATAGTCTCTTGGTTCAAAGAGCAGAATACAACAGATTGCTTCTGTTCAGGCAAGCAAGCTCTTGCTTTTCCATCACCCTGACACCATGTTCGGGAGGAGAAAGAGCGTTTACATATCAGAGCGCAGAAAATGTCATGCTGGTGGTAGCCCCCCTTCTTCACCCTTTCTTCTCCAACACTGGCTGCAGCCAGAACTGGCAGGCCTCTGACTGTTTAGAAAGAATTTGACTTATGACCTGGCCCCAAGACAAAATACATATTCATCTTCCAGAACAGGTGCAAAGCATCCCCTGCTATGAACAACCCACAGCTCCTCTCTTATTATTTCATATGTACAAATGGAATTTGTCTTTCTTCACACTTTAGTTGCTATTGTTAAAACACTTAAGGTTGAAGAATGACAGAATTTTGCTCAAAAGAATCTTCTTATAAAGTTTAGTTGGTCTTCCTAGTTGGTGTTTATGGAAAGTAGAACTATGTCCCATTCATGGAAATCTTTTGGAATGCCATTGAACTTCTCCAAATCATCCAGTTAATAATAAAGGAAATTGATAGAGATTTTCCCAGGTGAGAGGAGTTTAACTAGCTACCATTTTGTTTAACTATCACTCATTTTGTTTAACCAATTAGAAGAGAGGTGGTTGTTAAATGTTTTTTTATAATTCATTCTCGAGTGTCTATTTATGCTTCAGTGACAGATTTAATAAATACCAAAACAATTGGAATGCCTAAGGAGGAAAACGAGAAACGAACTATAATAAAAGTGTCTCTTTTGTTAAAAGTGTGGTGGAAAATTATCTTGACAGAGCATGAACCATGGGTTACACTTGTCTCAGAAATATGTTTTCTGTATCTGTGCTTTGGGATAGTTTTAATTTAATCACCTCTATAAATGATTTTAGAAAATGGGTGCATACAGTAGGGGAAGAGTGGAAAATGTGGGTACGATTTAAGTAATTTACATGGTTGCCTACAGTCTCTGGAGAGATTGAACTAACCCATGATATAATACAAGTGTCATCAAGTAGAAAATTTGTGCTATGAAAATTCTAAAGGGCTAAAATTGTTGGAGTAGAGTCATGGAAGTTGGATGTTGCATTAGGTCCAAAATCATGAGCCTGATTTGAACATGAAGAGAAGGAAACCTGGCAAACAGACTAGCAATGGCAAAGACCAAAAGTAGCAATGAACACTCCCTTTATAGAGAGGACTGTGAGGAGGGGAGAGGATGCATTGGGTGCGTCAATAAGGCATGTCCATATTATGGAGAAACTTGAATCCTAGGAAGAGAATATTGGCCTTGTATCCTGGAGAACTTTGCCAGATACTTTGAGAAGATTAGACTGATGGTAGTATGCAAAAGAAATCTGAGAAAGGCAGGATCAAAATATCAAAAATTACTTGCAAACTTCCTGTCATAGTGGTCCAAAATCAGAGGTAACAAAGAAAAAAAAAAAAGAGAGATGTACAGAATAAGGAGGTAGAGTAATGCCTGACTCCATCATTTGTGCGTTCCCAGATATTACGGATTCCTCATGTGCTATGAATACAAAGACTCAATGCTTCCCCTCCCCTCACATGCATGGACTCCAGGAGATCATAACCAGTACCAAGTTTGAGACCTAGGTGTGGGTTTCTGAGTATGACATCACATGCAATGACTCTTAGAGAAAGTGAGACAGAGTTCAAAACAATAAACCAAAACACTTGGCAAGTGTGTGGATTGCTCCATCATCCTCAGAGAGCCTGATCAGCACATAGGAAATCAATCAAGGGGTAAGATATGCCTGGTGACTTGCATCTTGATCAGCTTCAGCAACAGCCAGAGGGTGACCTCTGAACTCCCAAAGTCCTCTCCAGTTTCCAGCCCCCTCTGACATCAAAACTACTGGTAAAAGCTAGAGAGGAAAAAAGCGAAACAAAGTGGGGGCAGATCTCCTAAAAATAAAAGGGACATCAGTAGAGGAAAGGAACCAGGAGTTAGGAAGGAGGGAGGGAGGCTTGGTCAAGTTATATTGTTATATTATGTGCATGAACAAATATGTAACACAAATCCAATTAATACGTACAACTATAATGCGCTAATAAAAAATGTGGGAAAAATACATTTTCCAAGGCAAAACAAAACAAAACAAAACTGCTGGTGAAAGATTTTAGGCCTGTAGTTATGTTTTGAATCTAGACCATGCTACTTGCTTAATATTATGATCTCGGGTAGTCATTTATACTCTCTGAGTCTCATTCAACTTCCTCATTTATAAGACCAATATGACCAGCCTGGCAAACTCAGAAGACTGTCATGAAGAAAGAGAAAATATATGCTAATGCATGTAGGACAGAACAAGTCTAGTGAGAGAATGGAGGAGAATGAGGAACTGCATGTGGGTAACGTTAGCCTTGTCCTGGTTATTAGGGTGTGATTTTGTGAAAAGATACATAACCATCTCTCTCATGCTAAGAATTTCAAACCCTGATCTAAAAAAAAAAAAAAAAAAAGCCTCTATCTAAAGAAGCAGCTCTGGTCTAGTTAAGTGGTAATTAGATGTTTTTGCTAAAAAAATGTCTTTTTTTTAACTCCAAATGAAAACTTATATGAACCTTCAATATAGAAAACAAAACAAAAAAAATGAGTCTTATATAAAGGCTTAAAATAGAATGTATGATGTTTACTTATTATAAAGTCAATCAAAGATAAGATAATAATGAAGTTTTTGGATTATCACAAAATTAGAGGTAAGAACCTTATAATCCATTTGACCTCCAATTTTAGATTCTTTTAACTTTGGATGCACAGTGTCACAATAATTCTCATTCACACAGATAAGCAGTTACAAGTGGTAGTAATTATTTTTATCAGCTTTTCTTGAATTCCCTGTAAAATCTTTAAATAAATAGAACAGGAAAAGCTTTGCTCCAATGTCTAACACAAAAGAAATTACTGACAACACAATTTCACATGGAGAGTGAGAATATGGGTTAAATTTGGTAGACATTGTATGACTATGTGTCTCTTTTTATTAAAGTATTCTAAATAGTTTTAAAAAACACATTTTAACAACATTGTTTGACTTAAACCTTTGTGGAAGCTCTGAAAGAACCGACTGGAAGCTTAGGTGTGTAGAGAATTGTGTTTAAGCTAAAACTTGCTTTGAGAGGAGTGCTATTCAAAGTACTATTTGCTGTCTGTATCTTAATTCTTGTAACTACTGCATGAGGCAGGTGAAGACCCTGAGCTACACAGAAGTCTATCAGTTTTCTATAAAACTTGAAGTTGGTAAAAACAAAACAAAACAAACAACAACAGCAACAACAACAACAACAAAAACAAGGCAAGATTTAAACCAAGGTTTTTTATATTTTTAGCTCTGTGGCATGTGCTTCAGTGCAGAAACTGAAGGAAGAGAATGGGTTCATGGTTTTGCTGCATAATTTAATAGGCAGGCAGTTCCAAATTTTATACCAACTAAATACATACTAGGTATGAAGCTTAGTTATGAAACTATCTATAAACCTTGGCATTTAGTAAGTGATTAATAAATGTTCACTGACTGAACTTATTCTGTGGCTGACTCCCCATCACAGGACCATCTGTGTAATGATCACCTAACAAATAAGTTAGCAAACTACAGTCTGCAGGCCACATCTGGCCCATAACCTGTTTTTGTAAATAATGTTTTCTTGTAACACACTTCAATGGACTGAATGTTTATGTGCCCCTACAAATTTATTTATTGAAGTCCTAACTGCTCAAGTGATGGTATTAGGAAGTGGGACTTATGGGAGGTAATTAGTCATGAGGGTGGAGCTCTCAATAGATGGTATTGGTGCCCTTCTAAAAGAGATTCCAGAGTTTTCTTATCTTCTTTCTGGGATATGAGGATACAAGAAAATATGAGCCTATAACTCAGAAAAGACCCTCTCCATTCCTGAAAATGCTGGCACTCTGATCTAGGTCTTCTAGCCTCCAGAACTGTGAGAAATAATTTTTTATTATTTATGAGCTACTCAGTCTAGGATACTTTGTAATAGCAGCCTGAAGAAAGATACATACTTTTGCATATCTGTGTATTTGCTGCCTGTGATTGTGTTCCCTCCACAATGGCAGAGTTGTGTGTTTGTAATAAACAAGATGGCTCACTTTATGTAAAATATTCACTACCAGGCCCTTTATAGGAAATGTTTGTCAACCCTTGATCTAATATGATGGCTACATTTTCCATCAACTTTCCTTCATATAGAACCACCTAAGGTAGCTGCATTAGTTAGCATTCCATTACTGTGACAAAATACCCGAGATAATTCATTTATAAGGAGGAAGAACTTATTTTGGCTCCTGGTTTCAGAGGTGTCAGCCCATGCTCACTTGGCTCTATTGCTCTGGGCCTGTGATGAGGTCCAGCATCATGGCTGGGAGGGTGTAGTGGAGGAGGCTGTACACCTAATGGTGGCAAAGAAGCATAAGAGAGAAGAAGGGGCTGGAGTTGCAATATCTCCTTCAAAGGCACACCCCCAAGATTGAACTTCTTTGTTATTAGGCCCCACCCCTAAAATTTTCCCCACCACCCAATAGTGCCACAGACTGGTGACCAAGCCTTGAGCATGAAGGCCTTTGGATGACATTTAAGATCTAAAACATAATAGAAGCCATTCAGGCATGTTCCACTGAAGGGGAGGGCAAGGATGAGCTTGCATGGAACCTTTTGGTGACACCTCTTCCTCCCTATTCCCCCACCAACGCTATGGTCTATTTGTGTTGGTTCCTCCCATTTTCTGCTCTGATCCTCCCTCCTATTCATTTCCTTTACAGTGCTTATAAAAGTTTACAAGAAAAAAAAGTGTTGCTTCTTTTCTCTCTTCAGGTATCTGCAAAACCAAAGGGCGATGTTTGGGCCTCCTGACTACCATATTGACGCTTTTCAGTGTCACTGCATGGACACATTTTAGTTTGCATTAAATGTATCTAAGTATGTTTTATCCTTCACAAACCATGTTCAGGTATATAAATAGGAATTTTACAAAAGGTTGATATTAAAAAACTCAAGCCACTGATGACTCAGAAATGAGTTACTAATTTCAGAATGACTTCTAAAAAAAATTCAGGAATGGCTTTTTTTTTTTTTTTAATTTTCAGGAAAAAGTTTGGGCTATCCTCTGTTATGAAGGAAAACCAAACACATAAATAGTTTTAAATTAGATGTTATTTAAGTTAATTACTTTCTTGGAGTTTGAACTGTAATTTATGGGACTTTTTTCCATAATCAAGGGAAGTGATCCTGGTACTCTATTTAATTCTACCAAGAAGACAGGGTCTTTCTAAGAATCTACAAATTACATAATTCCTTTTGCTGATTCACATCCCATTGATAGTTTCAGGCCTCATCCTCCAATTTGACAACATATTTGAACATTCATTAATAGCCAGTACTTTGCTTCCCAATAATATGAGAACATATACTAGACTCAGGAAATCATTAGAAAGTGAACATTACCAGAATGGATTCTGAATTTCAGAAAAGTTCATTTATCTTTTTCCTGTTTACCCTCATAGTAAGCCGTTTCTGTGGGCAAATTTCCTCTATTTATACAAATATGTTCGAGTTTACATGATAAGGGTAATATTAGATTATAAGAATATAAGGCAACAACTGAAAATTTGAGAAGAAATTCTTGTCATTCATTCATTGGACAAATAGATGTTGAGCAATGATGATGTATCAGGCCTGGTACTAGCCACTGGTGTTATATGGCATCCCGTGCAGACATGATAACAGCCCCAAAGGAGTTGGACAAGAAAGTTAAGAAGGAATACTTATTTTTCCTTGTAAATTTTGACAAGTGCTGTAAAGGAAAGGTTGGGCAAAATCAAAGAGGAAAAAAAAAATGGGAGAAACCAACTCAAATAGACCTTTGAGGTAGTGGTGGGTAGGAAGGAAGAGGCATCTGTAAAGGCCCTTAGTTCTTTAGCTCAGGCTCTTCAGTGAATTGAAAAGAGGACAGGGACTTTGGAGAAAGTGGAAGAAGGTGAGCTAGAACAGGTAGTGCAGAGCATCCTAGGCCTTGTGGAGAAAGAAGAACAACTTAAGGTTTTACATATTTTCAAAGTGAGAACATAGTTTCACTTATTAAAAGCAAAACCAATACAAAGATGTTTTTTGAATATATATATATATATATATTTGGTACTGAGGATTGAACCCAGGGGCACTTACACTGAGTTACATCCCCAGCCCTTTTTGTATTTTATTTAGAGACAGGGTCTTACTAAGTTACTTAGGGCCTTGCTAAGTAGCTGAGGCTGGCTTTGAACTTGTGATCCTCCTGCCTCAGCCTTCAGAGATGCTGGGATTACAGGTATGTGCCACCATGCCTGATTTCTGAATAACGTTTTGATGTCTCTTTTTGTCTATCTACCTTTGAAATTTCCAAGGGAAAGGGAGTGACTGAGCATCAATGCATACTTCTGTGAAAATTATACTATAATGCTACTGGAGTAAGGCATTAAAAGAAAGGAGACAATTGACTGTTTTAAACCTAGAATATTTATTTAGCTATGCTAGGGATCAAACTCAGGATCTCACACGTGCTAGACACATGTACTATCATTGGGCCATATTCCCAGTCCAACCTAGAATTTGATCTTTTAGTAGAGAAAGAGAAAAGATTTCAAGCTTTTCCCAAATACACTGCAGTCTCTGCAGAGATTCTAAATACTGTCCTCTCTCTCTTTTGCAAAAGATTCATGTCCTAATTTATCACACTAAAGAAAAACATTTTTGAAAACCCTCCATATAGCAATTCTGAGACACCACAAGAATCAAAAGAAAGTCATTAATGCAGGAATATGTAAAATTTAACTTTTTAAAAATCTGCACAGCGAAGTATGATAACACAATAAAGAATTTGACAGAGAATTACAGCTTCTGAAATATTAGTGTTTTGCAGATGGTAATTTACGACACTATCACTTAGTACATATAAAAATATGATCTCAGCAGGTATTCCAAGCCAGATTAAAATTTAGTGAACGCTTAATAGAACTGATAAAATATTAATTATAATGATAATGATTAGCATGAAAGCTAGTTTGTCCGAAGAAGCCAAGAAGAAGAAAAAATTAAAAAGGTCCACATTTAATGACCTTCAGAGTCAAGAAGGTAAAAGGCCACCTTTTGTGTCGTGTTCATCTACTTTGAAAGTCTGGGTTTTGTAACATTAGATGATTGGCATTTATTCTTTTAATATCACTGACCATCAAAGAAGATCAATACAGAAATGTGAAAGATAGAGTTTCAAGTTCTATAGTTTCCACCTGAAATTTCACTGGCAAGTGAAAAAGCCTAGGCTGATTACTTAGAAGATTAAATTGCTGTTACTGTAAAACTATTATAGGGAACAGATTATATGTCCTTCTAAAGCATGCTGTCTAGGAGAACCTGTGTGATCTCTTGAAAGGAGCAATATTAAGAGACAGAAAACTTAGTCTTGCTTATCAAAGTCTAAGTATGACCTTGAACAAGTTGCTTAACTTCAGATCACCAGCTTACTCATCAGTAAAGTAAAAGTGGGCAAAATAATCTTGTCTTTTGTCTACTAAGTTTCTGAGGTCCAAAGAAAACATTTGGTTACCTGTGAAGCATTATACATTTGCATTAATAATGTAGTGTGCTTTACATTAGGGAGTCAAAGGAATACTGTGTGGTCACCGTAGTGTGGTGTTTTTCCCCTGTCACACTAAGTCACCCACATGCAATTTTTGGGATCCAGGGCATGTCTGCTCATTAGGTTATGCTGCAGAGGTATACTGTATCTTCTTGGTAATACTTGGTCTCATGTAAAAGCAGCTCTATAGAACTCTGACAAGGAAACAAAATGACTAAGTAACTCTCAGCCCACTGAAACTTCCTATCCTCAACCGTATACTCTCACTTTTTGGTTGCAGAAGTTATGTATACAGCTGCTTACTGGGTGTCTCTTTTGGATACTCAATGTTTCTCCTACTTCATTTTTATTTCTCCTTCTCGTGATGAATGACACTATCATCTCTTTCATTACCAAACCTAGAAACCTAGGTTATATTAGATTTTTCTTCCTGTTCAGCTTTCATATCTAAACTCAACACCAGTCCTGTGTATCCAATTTCCTTAATATATTATCCGGTCATATATTTTATTCTCTTTGTGTTGCGTTTGCTTTGATTCTGATCCTTATTTCTTCACAGGAGAATTATTATAAAGTCCTGACTCATCTCCTTTGTGTGGAGCTAGCTCTTACAAATCACTCTCTTCAATGATGGCAGATTAAATTTCTTAATTAGAGATTGGCCAAATTATTCCCTTATTAAGAATTTTGTAATGCTCCCTTGAGCTTTCATAATACATTAGTATTTCAGCACACATAATTTTTATTCTCTAGCCCTATGTCAATCAATCCCCTTTATTTCACATTCTCTGCATGTCCCTTTCTCTGTTTACATCATACATTTTCATGCTTCTACACTTTCACACTTGATGTCAGCACAGTCTAGAAAATACTTTCCCCCATTATATTACTGGCTAGTTTTTGAACATTCTTCAGACTTCAAGTGTATTGCCAACTCTTCCCAGATATTTTCTGGATGCTTAGTCACTTAAATGTTTCTTCTCTGGACTGATTGAGACTGTGTGTAACTACTATTATGATTTTAATGTTGATTGATCCAGAACCTAATTTTTTCCTGTGTATGCTTAGATTCTAATGGCGACAGTACATTAACTATCATTCAACACATTTTATTGAATGGATGACTTGGCAAAATCTAATACAGTAGCCATGTTAGAAGTGAAGATGAAAGTCAGAAACTGGGTTGAATGAAATAAGGCAAGCCACACTATAAAGGTGTCGTTTGTTTGAGTGAAGACTTATGGAGGGAAAAGGAAATAAGTCAAAAAAGCAGGAAGGAGGCCAAAACAGTTTGGTATGCATCTTCAAAACATAGTATTCTGGCTAATGGTTAACATGCACATTAGGTTATGAGAATGTACTTAAAGTTAAAAGACTTTAGAAGACAGTAATGTATTTTGCAGTGTTCCAGAGAAAAAGGACAACTGGTACAATTCCTTGAGGCAAAAGAGTGTTTGAAGAATATGCAGAAAGCTGGAGCAGAGTAAGTGAGGGTATTATGGGATGAATTGTATGGTTCACCTGGCACAGATCAGATACAAATTAACTTTGAATTCAGAAGCTTCAGTGCATCAGAATATCATTGTAGTTAGAGAAAGGATATTTAAATTGGTAATTAAGTTAAAGTGAGTTTGTCATGGTGGGTCCTAATCCAATCAGACTGATGTCATTATGAGAGGAGATTTGAACACAAAAGGAGACACCAGGGGTGTGTATGCACAGAGGAAAAACCATGTGAGGACCCAGTAAGATGTGGTCACCTGCAAGCACAGAAGAGAGAACTCAGTAGAAACTAAACCTAAAGAGGCTTTGATCTTGGAATTCTAGCTTCCAGAACTGTGAGAAAACGAATTCCTATTGTTTAAGCCTGTGATATTTTGTCATGGTATCCCTAGCAAATTAATACAGAGGGAAAGAATAGTAGATACAATCAGAGAAATAATAGGGGACTGGGCATGGGAGATGGGGAGAATTATGTTGGGAGGCCAATGTAAAGACTTAGGTTTTATTTTAGGGAAATAGGAAGCCATTGGAGGATTTGGAGCTGGTAACTAATATGATCTGACTCTTCTCTTCATGAATACCGGTAAGATTGTGTGGGAGTCATTTGATAAGGCAAACAAAATCAAAACTGTATAGGAGAGAAGAGGTAGAATATATTAAAAGGGAGAGAATATTGGAGGCTTTCTTGCTTCCACTTGACAACTAAAAATACTGAGAATACAGAAAATGAAGTGACTTGTCCCAGAAGTAGGAATCGAGTATCTGGTGCCCTTTATTACTTTGTACAAAGAGAGAGATACATTTGGCCTCTCACAAAGACAATACAGGTTTTATTTACTAATATCTTAGGGAGGCTGGATTTCTTCTTGTGAAGTGACATTAGAATGTGAATAAGCGATGGTGGCCTTGCAAGACAGTGTGACACCCAGCTGCTCATCCATGTCTCTGTGACCTAAGGACATGTAGTTTGAAAGACTGGCAGGAACAAGTGGAAATTTTTCATGGGCTCTAGTCACACAGTTTTCATAAATGTCCTTCATGGTAGATCATTTCATTGGTAGAACAATTTTTGGAGATGATTATAGGAAGAAGGATTGGTCTCTAAACTACTTTCCATCATGTTAGAAGAATGGCCTGTTAGTTTTAGGTTAACAAAGAATTCATGTGTGTGTACAGATATATGCATACCTGCATTGTATGTATGTTGTATTCAATATAATATAGGCACACACAACAGATAAATATCAAACATGTGGATAATAAGATATGCCTAATAGTGTAAATGTGTACAATAAAATCTATAGGATATTAAAGGACTATAGCATAGAGATCTGAGTTCAAATCACAAGTCTGGCTCTTAGGTAATTACGTGAACTTGGAGAAATTACTGAATTTCAGCAAGATTTGATGTCTTTATCTGAAATAAAGAATAGTAATCATGACTAACCCAAGAGGTTGTGGCCAGATTAGAAAATATACTGGACCTTAAATGCTTAAGACAATGCCTGGGTCACAGTAAATGTTCAATAAAGGTAGCTTTTATCTTCATTATGAGTTTCTTTTGCTTACTTTGGCTTTAATACCCTTTGCTTTTCTGGTTTTCTAAGGAAACACAGATCATTGACTTGATTTTTCTAATGTAAACCTGTATTTAATGCTACAAACTCTCTAAGTGCTGCTTTTATTGCATTTAACAGATTTTGATATGTTGTGATTTTATTTCCTTTCAGATCAAAACATTTTCTGATGTCCTTTGTGATTGCCCTTTTGACCTATGGGTCAATTTCCAAATGTCTGGACTGTATTTCTATGGCTGAATTCTAGATTAGTTATCTTCTATTCAGAGAAAACACTTTGTGTAATATTAATTCTCTTAAAGTTTATGAGATTTGTTTTATGACCTAGAATATTATCTTTATTATTGAATGTGCTATGTGCACTTTTAAAGTGCAATCTGTTGTTGGATGAAGTGTTGTATAAATTTCAATTAGGTCAAGTTGGTTGGTAGTATTGTTCAAATCTTCTATATCCTCATTGATTTTCTGTCTACTTTTGCTATGAATTACTATCAGTGAGGTGCCCAAATTTCCAACTATAAATGTAATAGCTATAAATTTCATATATTAATTCAGTCAGTTTTATTTTGTTAGTGTTTCCATGGTATATATCTTTGGCTTTCAGGCAGCACATAGTTGGCTATTGTTTTTTTATCCAATCCAATAATACCTGCTATTTAATCCAGGTGGCAAGACCGGTAGCATTTATCATAGTCATTGATATTGTTGTTTCAAATCTTCCATGTTGCTGTTTATTTTCTATCATCTATCTTCTTTTGGTTTCTTCGTTCTTCTCTCCCTGTTTATTGAAATTAGAAAGTATTTTTATTATTACATTTTTATTTTTACTATTGACTTTCTCATTTACTTTTTAGTGGTTTCTCTGGGAGTTACAGTATGCATTTCTAAACACATGCTTACGTTCAAGCTTTCAAGTAATTATACTCCTTCACAAATGACATAAGAACGTTACACCAGCACACACACATCTGTTTTCCCTTCCATCTTTTGTGTTGTGCCATTTACTTCTCTATGTAACATAAAGCCCAGAATTCACTGCTTTTTTTTTAAAATAAAGTTTAAAGAATCACCCATATTTTAAAAAGGTTGTAAAAATAACAACAACTACCACCAAAGTCTGTTTACGGTTACCCATGAATTTTACATTTTTGATGTTCTTCATTCCTTTTATTAGACACACATTTCTACCTGCTGTTTTTTATTTGCTGAGAAAGCTTTCTTTAATGTTTTGCTGGTAATGAATAATATCTCCTCTTGCTTATATAAAAATCTTCATTATTTTTGGAAAATTAAGTCTTAACTATTTTTTTTGAAATCCATTTTCACTATGTAAAACATTCTTGGCTGATGGTTTCTACTTTTCAATAACTTAAAGATTCTTTTCTACTAGTATTTGACTTGAATAATTTTTGAGGAGATGGCTTCATTTTCATTTTTGTTCCTATCTGTAGAATATTTTTTCTCTGGTTTCTTTAAGGGTTTGCCTCTATCATCCTCTCCCACCCCAATGTCATGATTTTTGGGGGTTTCCTTTTTTTAATTTTTTTTTTTATTTTTGAAAGGTGTCTTCTGTTTGAGATTCATTGAAATTCTTGGATCTTTTAGCCCCACATGTTACATGTAATCATGTAAACTGTATCAATGATATTGTGTCTTTTTTCTCTTTCTGTGCTTATTTTGAATCACTTTCTTTTGTTCTATGTTCAAGTTCACCAATATTTTCTTTTACAGTGTCTAATCTTCCATAAATCCTTTTAGAGCATTTTTTATATAAGATTTTTTTTATTCTATAGGAGTTCCATTTGAGAATTGTTTTTAATCTTCAGGCTTCTCTTTATCATTCTAATTTTTCCTTAACCATATTGAACATGTGGGGGATATTGGAATAGACATTTTAAAATCTTTATTTGCTGGTTCCTGCATCATTGTCATTTCTGTTTATTTATTTTTATTTGCTAGCTTGTTCCTGGATTTATGGATTTTCTTAAGTAATGTTAGGTTTTTGTTTGTTTGTTTGTTTTTTGTCATTTCATTTTCTAAGTTAGGTTTCTTGGAAACAGAGACATCCTATCAAATAAACTTTGTTAAGATGTGTCCAGAATGGTCATTAATCTAGAACTATTTATTCCCACTATGAAGATAATGCCATTCTAAGAATTCTACCCAATGTTTGCTAAATTGTGAGACATTTTTCTTCTTGCTTGGGGAATCAGAAACTAATCCCAGTCCTGTGTGAGGTACAAGGGTTTCCCAACTATTCCTTTCTGGTGTTTCATTTCTCAGTCTCAGGGAATTGCTTGTTATGGATGTACAAATCAGAACTCAGCCAATGACTTGAGGGAACCCTTCTGTATATCTGCAGAGTCCTCTCTCCATATAGCCTTCTTTCTGATAGTCATCTCTCAAATTCTAGCCTCCCTGCCTGTCTAAACTTCTACCTCTATCTCCTTGATTCATCAAGACTGGTAATATTATTTGGTACCTTATTAATTCCTCACAAGCAATCACCCAGTCACAAGGGACTTTTATGTGAACAACTCATTCTGCTTTTCCAGGACTTTCCTAGTCTTAGCCCTGAAAGGCTCAGTTCTAGGAACCTCTCTACATTTCAGACAAGCTGGGACAACAGGAATAGTTGGTGACACCATGTCACATTGTTGCTTTCCCTTATTGTAAGGATCAAAGTAATGTTCTACCTTGGATCTAGTATCTAAAAAATATAAATGTTGAATGTTGATGAACCTTTATTTTATTCATTTATTTATATGCAGTACTGAGACTCAAACCTAGTGCCTCACACATGTTAGGCAAGCACTTTACCACTGAGCCACAACCCCAGCCCTAAATGTTGGGGTTTTTTTGCCCAACATTTGAAAGTGTATGTGTGTTTTTCATTTTTCTAGTTTTTTCAAGTTAGCCTGTTACTTTATTTTGGCCAGAATTGTATACTATAACTCATTTTTAAGGACATTTATTCTATGTGGAAAGTCAACTATAATGGACAGAAGCAAAAGTGGGAACACCCATTGATACCTATAATTATGCTTCTAGATGATGATGGTTTAGACATTAATAGTGATGTGCATGATGAAAAAAGGTAGAAGAAAGTTGAGATGTATTTAAGAAATATGTTGACTGGGTCAAGGCTATAAAACAACTTGCTATTGTTTGGATCTTTTTTTTTTTCCCTCCTGTGGTTGTTTTTCTTGCTCTTGGGATTGAACCCAGGACTCATGCATGCCAGGCAGGTATTCCACCACTAAGTCACATCTCTAGAACCTATGGTTTTGATTTCAAGCTCCATTCCCTGAACTTTAAATTTTCATTCAATGAAAGCCTGAAGTTTGGGGAATAATAATATTCCTTGGACAAAAGAATGTAAAAACGTTGCTTCAGTTATCCCTTCTATTTATATATATATATATATATATATATATATATATATATATATGACAGTAGAGGGTATTTTGACATATTATACATACACGGAGTATAACTTATTCTAATTAGAATCCCATTCTTGAACATGACGTGGAGTTACACTAGTGGTGTGTTCATGTATGAACATAGGAAAGTCTGATTGATTGATTGATTTTGCTGTCTTTCCTATTCCCATTGCCCCCTTCTCTTCATTCCCCTTTGTCTAATCCAATGAACTTCTATTCTTCCCTCCTTACCCCCTTATTGTGTGTTAGCATTTGCAGATCACAGAGAACATTCGGCCTCTTTTTACAGATTTCACAACCCATATTAACCTATTAAAGGTCTCAGGGAGACCTATAGTAAATAAGTCTATTTATTTATTTATTTTTGAGTAATTAAGTTTTTAACCAATATCTTTGACCATGAAGCTGTTTTTTAGGGACTGCTTACTAGCATCCTGCAGAAATGTTGCCTCACCCCAATATATCTTGCAGGAAGCAAAGCTCACTCTAAAGATCAGAATTTAATGGATGACCATGACATCACATTGCAGACTTACAAAACTGAATCCATGCTACAAAACCTTTTTCTCTATTTAACTTTAATAGCTTTACTATGTGGGCTGGACTTAGTGGATAACAGTAAAAAGCAATTTTTATTTTGCTTCTGCCCCTTCAAACCTGGTATTTTGACTATTTACCCCTAATTCCCAGGTTCCACTAACCAATAAAGCTCTGGGTAGATCTTTGTTGGCATTTGTAAATACCAACAGAAAACAAATGAAATAAAAAATATTTTTTCCAAGATAGTAAAAAATCTAGTCCAAAGTCTAATACATGTACATTTCAGCTCTGTGTCTTCTCCTCTCCCAGCTCTGTTATATCTCAGGTTGGAAATCCAGGAATAGAAGAAGCAGCCAGGCTGGTTTCCCCAATTTCTTCTCCATCTCCTCCCCTTGTCTAGCTAAAATTTCTGGCCTCTTCAAAGAAAGAGGAAGCCAGAGGAGCAAGGGGAAGGTGGGAAGGTGGAGTAAGAAGTTCTAGCTTGATCAGTACTATTGCAATTTGTCATTGGGGCCCTCTGAGTATAGTGGACCCTCTTGGACTTTCATCTCATGGGACATTTGGTTGATTTTTTAAAATTTCTTTTACAAGATGTCTCTTTCCCCCTATATCACAAGCATCTTTCAGTAACTGTTCCCTGGACTCCACTTATTCGTTCTCAGGCTAGCCACTTATGACTTCATTCTCCTGGCTTCTAATAGTGCATCTCCTAATGGAGTCACGATACCCTTCCAGGCAATTTTCTTCCAAGATGACCCAGTCTGCCCTTCTTGAGCAAAGTCCTTATATGCCCCCCTAAATTTTAGTAGTGCTGCTTATTTACAACATTGCTCTGTCCCAGACATTAGGAAGGGCAGCTCTAGACACAGTCTCCTGTTCAGGTATGAGTCAGACATCAGGATTGATGTTACTTAAAGTCCAGAAAACACATATCAAGATTTCCAGGTTGTCCCATTGAAGTGTTTCTCATTTGGCTCTTTCCCACTTTGCTTTAGAATAAGGAGTTCTTTGGCACCAACTGTGTTGGGCCTCTTTTGTTATACCTAGACAAAAGGAAGTGCCCTCACTTAATATCCCATTGTCTATGATTTAATGTACTCAATCCATATGAGCATCTTTCATGAGAAACACAGCAAATAGCAAGAGGAACTGAAGATGAAAAGAATTAGCCATAGATATAACCACTGAGACTTGATCATGTTATTTATAATGCATAAAACTACAAAATAAGGAAGAAAAAAACCTAAAAGTATTAGTTTTATGCATCATTTATTAGCTTCATATGGTGAGTTTTACAGCCATTAGAATGTGGACAGAGAATGAATTTCACTTGTAAAAGACTTACTTTGCTCTACTGCCCAGTTCATAACCATCAGACAACAAATCAATTTCCCCTCTAAATACTTGTCTATGCTCAGACTTGCACTTGTCCTTTGGCTTTTGTTGTGTTTGACCTTTATGACAATACCCGTTTTGCCGAGTGAGTGTCTGTTGTCAGCTAGATCCTAATGAGCCCAAAGACATGAAGGCTACCAACCATGATACTAGAGAGTTAAGCATCCCAGTTAATAAAAAAAGAAAAAATGGTTCATATTGAGTGTCAATTCTCCCATCCACATTAGGAATTGGCTGTGCATTTTATCATTTTTTTACAACTTCCTGAAATTTTAAAAATTTCTTGCAATGCCCTAACACAGTGTCTCAATCACCATAGACTGTTTGACTAACTAGGAGCAGTTAAAACTCCCAGTGCTCACGCTACATCCCTCTCTAATTAGATCAGAATTCTTGCATTTGTCCCTAAGGATGGGTATTTTTAAAACTCCCAGGTATTCTAAGATGTAGTCGGCGTGGAGTGTCACTGCTAACAGCCTTTGCATGTAGTATAACTGCTGTTCATTCATAGCAGAACAATGATTTAAACTTTTATGAAACCCATCCCATCAACATATGAAGTTGACATGGGAAGGGCACAGCTTAGGCTGTTTATCTTTGCCCGCCCAATATCTCTTTAAGAGTCATTTAAAAAAAATCAGAAATTCTAATGACAAAAATCTAAGTGTTGAGTTTCCCTTAAAAACTCAGCAATACTGGCAACAGTAGCCTGCTTTTCCCTATGATGTGAGGTTGGTACTAGTAGCTGCAGACCAATTTAGAAGGAGCCTGGGTTTTCTGGTTTGTCCACAGGCCCTGCCAACCTGGGTTCCCAGCCTGGGCCCTACAGGCAGAGTCTGGACCCCCTGCTATCCTCAAAGTTTAGAGAAGTGTGTCAAAGCTTAGCTCCCTTTGCCTCTTCCTTTTCAAACACAGGAGACTTCAGCTTGAACCAGAGAGGTTTCTTTGATCTGAATGACTCAAGCAATCCTTTCACCCCTGGATTGTTTAAAAGGTTATCAGGTTCCTCTTTTCATTCTCTACCCGCCCTTTCTCCCCACGTCAGAAGTTTGTCCTGTTCTTTTGCTTTAAAACTGAAAACAAAGCACAACTATACATCTATTCTCTAAAGACTGTAGCTCCCTAGGCTGAGAGCCAGATGCCTGATATGTTTTCCTTCTAGAGCTGCACAGACAAAGTCGTCAGTGCAAGGACCCTCTGCTTTTGACCTTCCTAGAGCTGAATGCATAGCTAGTCAACAGTGGAGCTGAAAATAGAACCCAGGACTTTCAAATCATTGTTCTGCTTGCTGGGCTGTGCTTCCTCCCAGAAGGACTTGGTTAAGCAACGTCCTGTTTTGCAAAAGCAGAAATCATAATATACGTATGAGAAGTTGGACACAGAAGAAACAAGAGCCCCGCCCTTGGGAAAGATGGTGCCAGAACATAAAAGGAGTGTGAACTTGTTTCTCGCACTGGAGCTTATAGGTTGGATGCACTCAGAAAACGCATGTTGAATCATCAGCTTGGTAATGTGTGGCATTTTGAACAAGGAGTTCTCATGGAGTGCCAATTTTTTTTTTTTTCCTGGCAACCCACAGAAAGGCAATTTAGAACATGAGAGAGGGTTACATGAAAATGACAGGCCTATATATAAAGATGGTCTGACACCTGGAATCTGGGTGCTGGTGTCCAGCTTAAGGTAGCAAGTGTGATGAAAAGCAGCCAGAGTGAGGGTGACCCTCAGGCATGTGCATAAGTATGCAGTAAGCAGAGCTAAACAATAGGAGTCAGAGAAACATGGATGGATCCCTAATACAGGAACTTTTATTTGGGAATAAACAAAGATTAGGGTTGCAATCTGGCACACACAGAGGCCGGGTAGCTTTTACCATGTCCAGAGAACAAAGGGAAGACTGGGGGCTTTATTAGGGCAGAGAAACCTCCACATGTAAATTCTTTGGCATCTTTGGTGTTTACAGGAGCTGGTGAGCTCTGATTGGTGGATGAGGCAGTGACTACGTAGAGATAGTTTTAAGGCTCTGGTTGGCAGTTCCATGGTCAGTTGCTAAGAAAAACTAGTCTTAAAAAAATAAATAAAATAAAAGGGCAGGCTGTTTTGTTAGATTGGTTTCAGGAAATAGTTCCTGGGGCAGATATCCATAACCTGAGTGTTTTCCTTTCTTTCTCTTGGTCTCTGGACACCATAGTAGTGGCTGTGGCAGGAAGGACTCCATTTTGTATAATGAATTTCCACAGAGGGCTGGGAATAACTGATGCTTCCCCTTAGCTCTTAGGGAGAGTTCAGAATTCTCTCGTCTGTATCACACTTTTGCAGAGGGCTTACTGACTTTTAGGGGTCAACCCACTGCGCTGATTCTCTGTAAGCTCCTTGAGCTCAGGACTGTATGATTCTCACTGCTGTCACCCCATTGTCCAGCACAGAGCCCCTCCCAGGGGGCAGCAGAGCAAAGCCTAAATCCAGACTTTTCAACTCTGAATCCTGGTCTTGCAACTTCCCAGCTTTGAGATTTTGGACAAGTGACTTTACTTCTTTTGTGTCTCAATTTGCTCACCCGTAAGACAGAGATCATAATCACTGTTCTTACTTCAAAGGGTCATTATAAAACTTAAATGAGGCACTACTTGTGAAGTGCTTAGAAAAATACTTGGTATGTAATAAACATTCATTAAGTTTAGTTACAGGCAATGAATACATCATTTATGAATGGATAAATATTCGAGCTAACACTATAGAATAGTTAGACTATGCCAGGTGACTTGCTAAACTTAACCTTGCATGAATTATACCTTATTTTTCATTCTAAAAATAGATGTGTGAATCCCCTGATCCTGTTGCTCCCCATTACCGATAAGGCAACTGAGGCACAAGAAGATCAGGGGACATACTCAAGATCATGAACTGGCTGTGACAGGACAAATTTGAAACTGCACATTCCAGTTCGACATCTTTTACACCATTCTTCCCATTAAGTATTTCTTAGGGGGAAAAAAAATACTACGAAAAGACCTGCTTGTGAGGTTTAAATGCAATCATTTATTGACACTTTGAAAGGAGTAAAAATATATATCCATATGTGAGATGATGGTGATGACTAATAAACATATGAGAAATCCTACTCTTATTAGCCTCACTTAGCATATCAGAAGGTGTTAAAATAATAATTAGCCTGGGAACCATAGAGCAAGCAAAACCTGTCAGTTCGACATACCGGCATATAATTTGATAAGTGAGTGTCACCTATTCAAGATAACAAACATTGAATAAATTTAGCAAATGTGTGTTGAGACCTGGTCTTTTTTTTTTTTTTTTTTGGCTAAAATGGACTTAGCTGTAAGATATGTGTATTTTTTTCCCACATGAATATGAGTAAAAATGATGAGATGCTTTTTTTCTTCTCAGACATTGCATGGAATATTTTAGTGTCATGAAAAGCAAACCAAACCTGAGGATCGGAGATGAGATTTCTGATTCTGGCTTCTCTATCAAGTAATTCCCTTAAGAACCTGTAGCCAGTTTCCCAATCTACCTGGGCCTCAGAGTTCTCAGTCTAAAAATAAAGCTTTTGCTGCCATTGACTATGACATTCCTGGTACCTTTAAATATCTTTCACTTCCCTCCTGGGAATTTTTTCTAGTATAGGGCACACTTTTCTCATCCCCTCCCCACACATATATTTGAACAGTTTTATAACCAGATTGGTTCACAATTAAAACATACATTAAATTTGATCATCTTTTTCTCTTTCCTTCTCTCTCTTTCTCTGTCTCCTCATTTTCCCCTGTAAAGCTGTGAGTAAATTGATTGTACATCGTAGAATTAAAGTCAAAGCAAGCAAGCAAACAAACATAAACACTACCACCAGCGAGCACTAACCTAAGTTGCTCCATAGGCTTGATTGATGTATGAATGAACTTGAATACTGAAAATTAGAGGAAGAACATTTAGAGTGTCATTGCTGTTTAATTTCTTTAGAGTTTACTCTCTCTTCCAGGGAATAAATTGCATTTTGTCTGTAGCAACTATGATCCTTGGGTTTCTGACAGCATGGGATCAGCGACAAAATACTTTTTAAAACTACAATGTCTCAGTACACTTGACTCTGCGACCTTCTGCATGACGAATCTGTATGGAGGTATGTCATTTCTCAACTAAGAAAACCTGGGGGACCCCGTTGACTCCAGGCATATCTAAGCCGGAGAACAGCTGTTCTTTGTTTTAGAAAAGCATAGGGTGAAGGTTAGCTCCTGGGTAGTGTTTCCTGTTTGTGAGGTCTGAAACCAAGGGAGGTGCCAGCAGTGTTGAAGGTTTTATTATAGGCGGGGGGGGGGGGAATAGTTCTTGCTGGGGGACACTGTGATGAAAGAAAAATTGGCTCCCTAGTTGATGTCCTGATACTTCAGATATACACAAGATGGATCATATTATTTTCCTGCTAACAATCCCTTAATGACTCTCATTGCTGGCCAAATAAAGTCCATAGGCTCTATCACTTTCAACTACCCAGAATTACTTGCACTTCTATAAACTCATCTGTTCATATGGGCAAGTCACTGGTCAAGATTCAGCTCAGGTGCCATCTTTCCTTGGTAGTCTTGAGTAGCTTATTCATCAGGGTAAGGGCCTTTGCTTTGTGATTCCAAAATATTCCATGATTTTCCCCTACCCAGGGGATGTTCAAACATGGTTATGTAACATAAGCACCTGGAAAGAGATCATATACATCAGGGCACCAGCCCTATTCACTGAAATTTTTATTCTTTTGGATGGTATAGGGTGGGCCAGGTGTCTACATTTAATGGATCCAGATGATTCCAGGGTTCAGCAAATACTGAGATCCATTGCTTTATTGAAAACTTTACAACATTATGTATTAAAAGTTTTGTGCTTATCTTGAAGTTTCTTGAGAGCTGGAATTACTTTGCATGGATATATGTATTCCCTGAAATTTAAAAATGCCAACTAGTAGGAGGAGTTCAATAGGTAGTTTATGAAGAAAGGACGAAAGAAAGATAGAATGAATGAATAGCACCCGCACTTCCCAACCTTCCACACACCTCTATTTAGAAACTTCCTTAGAGTCATATAGTGGTTCAGGGTTAGAAACTGTGGAAAATATCATAATCCATGTGGATCCCAGGTGTGCGGGGATAAAGGTTGTAGTCTAAGACAAGTATTGGAGATACCTAATAAAATATAGCCTGAAATAAGACCTGGGAAATTTTGAATTAGTTAAGAGCAGGAATTTTGGGAGAAAAACTAATGCAAGAGATTCTGAGGCTGGAGACTGGGAGAGGAGTGCAACCAGCTGAAAATGCCAATTAGCCTCTACCTATACAGTGTGCCTAAAGCCAGGTCAGAAGAGACTGACAATCCCTTCAGACTCAGAGTTAAGATGTCCAGGTCCCTGGGGGGAGAATGAGCTGAACACAAGTCCAGCCGGGGCAATTCGGACACAGAAGTGCTCTGTCTGCTCCATGAATGTGCATTCAAAGGGTCATCATATGTGCTGAGTGATTTATACGTGTTCTTCCACTTTATATGGATAATTAAACTTATGAAATAGATTTTATTATCCCTAGTTTCATAGATAAGAAGACTAAGTTCAAGGGAGTTGAGTATTTGGTGCCACCTTCAATACTAATAGTAAATGTCACCTTCAAAATGGTCAGTAAGCAAACCTGACCTGATGACCATCTAGCAAGGAGAAAGGTCTTAGAGGAGATAGAGGGGTGGGCTGGAGTTCCAGGATCTCTGGCCAAGAAGAGGGCTTCACTCCTTGAGTCCTGCCCGTGTACCAGGAGACATCAAGCGAAGGAAACTTTGTGGGTGGTTGCAGCAAGTATTTTATTTTTTAAAAGCTTCGCTTGTCTGAGCCTAGACAATTAAGTGGCCCTGGAGACTGAGGACAAAGCACTCTCCCATCTGAACACCCAATAAACATGTTTAATGGAGGCATAGGTGCTCTGTCTCAGGAGGGAGAGTGGACAAGACCGTTTCAAATTCAGCGAGTCCATCAGAAGAATGTTTGTGTGTAAAACTTGTGCTGCTGTTAAAAATACACAAAGAGCTAATACTCTATGACTTTCATGATCGGGGACTTGACTGTCCCCATTTAATGTCTCATCGCAATTTCAATCTTGAAATACTGGATTGCCATGTTGAGGGGAATTCCCTCGGCCAGGACCTCCATCTTGGACTGTTCACAGTCTGTGTTCAGGCAAGCTCATCCCCTTCCTTATCTCCATAAACACTTAAGTTTCCAAAACAAGGTCTGATCTAATTTTTAGTCTGCCCAATCAGTTTAGTCTGTCGACATTAGGGTGTGATGAGATGCCTGCAGTCTGAAATAGATCTTCCCTTATTAATCACCTGTGATGACCAGTTCGCCTGGAATAGCTCATGTTGTCACTGCCTTGATGCTGAGCACGTTGGCTACTGGCCTCTTCCCCAACACTGCGCACAATTCCTGTCTGTAAGAGATGCCAGGAACAGGCTGAAGTTGGGAAATTTCTTTGGCTTATTAAGAAATAACCTGGGCTCTGAATTCAGTTTGCTCTAGGTCAAATCCTGACTCTCCCTTTTGCAAAAACATGTCTAGGGCCAAAGACAGCTCAGCAAACGGTGTTTTCCTTCCTCCTCTCCTCTGCTGAAAACAGCGTACCCTTCTTTAATTATCCCCATGATCACATGTCACATGTGCATTCAGTTCCACACACCTCTGCAGAAAGCACACAGGTAAGGAGTTTACTCTCTGTTGCCTTTGGTTCTTTAACAAGAAGCCAGGACTTCAAAAGCAGCTTATGAGCAGCCTGCATTTCATGGAGATTTATTATCTGGCCTTTCTCTACAATGTGGAGGTTACATTGCCCCTGGCTTCCTGACGTGTGAAAAAATATATCCCTTCTCTCTCAGGCTGTGTCTTCTGATAACAAGTCCGGACGAGCATTTTCTAAATAATAAGATAGAAGGTGGCTGCTACAGGCATTTATAACTGACCTTATTTCTAGAAGTGAGCAGACCTTACCTCATTCTCAAGAGAGAGGCAGTGTATATCATGAGAAGGTCTCTCTACGGGGAGTGAGAACAATTGGCAGCATCTGACCTTGACGTGTTCACATGCCCCCGATGGTCCTGCCTATTGCTCTATGACAGGGAGATGGTGCCCCCATGGTCCATTTCTTCTCTTAAATATACGTGCCTAGCTCCTGCTGATTTATAAGAAAATAAGTGGACTTGCCCGAAGATAAAAAGATATTAAACGGCAACCATTTCACAAGAGAACTAGTCTTTCTTTGAGCTCTCTCTTTTATGTCTGTGTTATAAAATTATTATAATGATAACTTTTCATCACCCACTTAATCCCATAAAACACTTCTCACTATATAAATGCACGTGGTCTGTTTCCCTGTAACAATTACTCCTTTTACCCATGGGAATTAGTTCTTTGCCGAAGCCTGGCAAAAGCTTCCTGCTAGCTGACTTTATTCTTTTTTTCCTCTGGCCCAAAGCTTTCCCATGGCTGAGACCAATTCAGTATCACTCTATCATCTTCTTCTATGAGAGAACTACCAACTAGCATCGAGGTGTTCCAGACACCAGTAACATATGCCATGAGGATGGGGGAGAAGGAAAGGAACATTTATTAGCAGGTGTCTTGGTTGAGGCTGCTATGACAAAATACTGTGGACTGGGTCGCTTAAATGGAAAATATGTCTTAGGGTTTGGAGGCAGAAAGTCTAAGATCAGAATGAAGCATGGTCAGATTCTTGGTCAGGGTCATTTTCTGGTTATATCTTCACTTCCTTCACAGGTGGAAAGTGAGAGAGAAATGGGTAGGGAAGCAGGGAGTGAGAGAGAGAGAAGAGAAGGAGATGGGGATATTTCTTTCTCTCTTTAAATAAAGGCATTAATCATGGAGACTCTACCCCTTTGATCTCATCTGAATCTAATTACTTCTCAAAGGCTCCACCTGAAAATACAATCACGTTGTAAATTAGGGTTTCACCACATAAATTATTTGGGGGGAACACAAATATTCAGTAAACAGTAGTAGGAATAAATAAAAATGTATAAATAATATGAATCAATAAAATGATTTTCCATATTGTTCCTCTCTAGATTATCTGGTGCCAAACTAATGCATTCAGAGGTGTATAATTTTTTTTTTCTGTTACATTTATCACCACCCTTCAGAGCAAGTCTTATACTTCATTCATAGCTGAGAAAGTAGAGGCCCAGAGATGTTAATGAATTAACCACGTCTCCTAGGTCTCTGGCGGCAAAGCCTGCATCATTTCATTTCGTTGTGTTGTCATGAAGACTCTCAGGAATTCCTAAATGTGTCTACAGTAGGTAAAGAAAAAAAATGTTTTAGATGTGAAGAAACCTGCACCAACAAAGCAAGCCTGTTCAAGTGGTGTGTTCTTGCAAACTTCTGGGAGAGACCCCCCAATGAACTTGGAAATAAATAATGAAATATTTGATACCCCTATGCCAAGAAGGGTTTGAAATCTTTCCCCCAGCAGAACCACAGCAGTCAGATATGCTTTGAGATGTGGTAATAATGGATAGCATTGATTGACCCTGTTTTGCTCCTGGGTCTATATTACATACTCCATAAATATTATCTCATTTACCCAGATGGTGTCCCATGAGATGGTAACTGCTCTCTTGTGTAGTCATGGGCATTGAGATTTATGAAGGGATTTAAGGTAGACAAGTGATACGTATTGGAAAGATGGGACTCTGGGTATATATGAATTTAAAGCAAATTACTAGACAATGTATCTGCACCACAGGGCAGAATGGGGTTCAGGGGTCCTGTTTTCTTTCTAGTTAGCACTGCTGTGTGTGGCGACTTGAAGAACTTGTGGGGATTACCATTTTGAATGTAGAATGTCCAAAACTGCAATCACAGTCACAGGGAAGGTGAGCTCTGTAATCACTATACTTTTTGGTCATTAAAAACAGAAATTAAAGACGATGGTTAAGTGCCCCTGGGTTCAATTCCAGGTACCAAAAAAAAAAAAAAAAAAAAAAGACAAGAAGGCAATGGCGGGGGGGAAGTCCCTCTTTCAAATGAGGTCATTTAAGCAATTGAATATTTTCAGTAAACTATTTAGAAGAAACAGAACTGATTAGATATCATAAAGGACCATGAAGAGGTCTTCTCCGGAAACCACTTCCCTCGCAGCATTTCCCTGAAAGATCACTTATTGTTTAGTTTAATAGTCTTAAAAATAATGAGAAATAATAAGATCTACAAAGCTAAACTGATTAGAAGATAAAAGATTGCCAACAATGGATTGTTTTCAGTTGATTATGGCATGGAGAAGCCAAATCTAACACATCATCATTAAGGAAATGTATGCAAATGCTGCCCTTGGGTTTCACGGGAACAACATTTAAACAGGCCTTGTCTCAGTCCAAGTCTGTTTGTTGTCCTTACCACAGCTTCCACTCCTTACTGAGAGCTGATTAGGACCGCAGATGTTTTCCTGGGAACTGAGTGAGTTTAAAACATATAATGACCTGATGATATCAGTAGATTTGCAAGACCAGGTCAAGAGATAGGAAATGAATCAAAGTTGGCAAATGACCTGGCCACTCATGTTACAGCTGTGTGGGATGAAAGGCAGCCAGCGTGCTCTCTGGAGGACAGACAGGATGGACCAAAAGTTTGTGTCCAAAATTGATATTTTGAAGCCATAACCCCCAATGTGATGGCATTTGGAGTTTGGAGATAATCAGATTTTGTTGAATTCATTAGAATAGAGAAGCTCTTGATGGGATTGTTATCCTTATAGTAAAAGAAAGACGAGAGATCTTTCTCTTTCTACCATGTGAGGGCACAGTAAAACTGTGGCTGTCAGCATACTAGCAAGAGGACCTTCTTCTCTTCAGAGCTTAATAATGCTGGCACCTTGATCTTGAACTTCTAGTCTCCAGAACTATGAGAAATGTTGTTTAAGCCTGCAGTCCATGATATTTTATTATAGAAGCCTAAGCTGAATAGCAGACTGTCTGGAAGTATTAGCTAGTCCATTCCTGTCTGATCTCCAATGTTCACATGACTTTCTCAAGATGGGAGAAATAAGAGCTTCCATGTGCATCCGAATTTAGAAATGTCATAATCTCCAACTTCCAACTGAGGCCTAATGCATGTAGACATTTTAGAAGGTGATGAGAAAACAAACTTATTCATTTTTCAAGTATACGTGGAGCATCCACAAATACACCAGGTATTTGGAGCATGCAATACAGGTAGAGGAGCAGGACAACAGCACTAAAAAACAAACAGTAATGCATAATAGTCCACACTGAATGTAGAGAAAGGACAAAACTGTAAATGTATAAAGCAACCACTGACAGCAGAAAGCTTGGAAGCAACTGACAACATTGTCCATGTGCCACAAACTGTGCCAGGCCCTGGGCTCATAGTCTAATGGAGAAAGCCATGGGAGAGGTTGAGGGAGAGAGAGAGAGACAAGAGAGAGAGAGAGAGAGAGAGACTGACTCTGTGTGCTATGGACATAAAGGGAGGCCTTCTTAGTAAGGGTGACATAAAAAACTATAGCAAAAATGGACAACCCTTGGATTCAGGGGGCATGGCATGGGCAAGAACAGAGAGCTGACAATGGATGTGTCTGAGCAACAATGAATGGTTTGATTTGGTGTGTGGGTTGGTGGCAGCACGTTAGCACAATTGGACCTTTCTCATTTAAGTGGACCCACTCAATGTGAACCGGTCTGGATTTAAAAAATGAAAAAAGCAGACTAATAGAATGAAGGGAGAATCCAATCCTCTGAATCTCATGCTATCACTCTTTCCTAAAGATCATTCTATAACCAGGACAGACCACTGTTCGGGAATTTTTCAGAGCCACTAGGGTAAACTCTAGGCCAGATGGCTTAGGCCAATCCTTATGTCACACATTCTATCCCATTATTCCCAGAATCCTCATGCATGTGCATGCATATTACATTTGGAAGCACGTAGTCTAAGAGGCCATGTTTGGTGTGGTAGATGTAAAGAAGCAACATACAGATCCCTCTTAGAAAACATGCCACCCAGCTACAGGCATCCAGCTTGCCCAGTCAAACCCTTCCCAGAACAGCTTGCATCCCGCGATTGAATAGGACACAGTTAGAAATAGCCAGAAATTTTGGTCTGTCCTGGGTCAACTCTAGTAGGCGATACTTACTCCTAAGCTCTGCACTGGGTTTTCTGAGGGTTTTACTGTGTGACAGTCAGACTTCTCCTTTAGCCCAATCCCACTTCCTCCACCTTCCTTTCACCAGGGTCAATTCCTATCAAACATCTTGTACCGCAAATTCTACTTGTGTGTTCACTTCAGGAAATCTAAACCTATGACACTCGGGAATGGAGATGAGTCATGATATATTTCAAGGAAGATTACAGGAGCTTGGACCAGAAGAAGAGTGAAGAATCCCAAACATCTTACTTGAATATCAAAAGATGGAGAAATGAGTCAACAGGGAAGGATCAGAGGTCTCTGATGTACACAAGAGAGAAAGGAATCAATTCATTTCTTCAAGTTCTGGAGAGACAGGCTTTAGGTGCCAAGCAAGGAGTTATAGAGCAGACTCTTAACTCATGAAAATGGAGACTTCTTTAAAAGGTGAAACGTTCTGTATAGCATTGTTTTTCAGAAATTAATCTAGATCTAAAGATGGTTTTGATACTTCAAAAATCTCAATGTCTCAAAAAAGAAGAAAATAAAAGAATCCACCTGTTTCTGCAATCATAACACTGTGAGAGGATCTAAAGAGATATTAGTTCAAAACACTGTTTTTTCTTCCTTATTTATCCCCAAACAAGAAAATTGTACATGGGAGCAAATTCCATTACAATTCAATATCCACTATCCTCTGTACATATACAAGAAAACATGGCTCAGAGACAGCACTTAAGGTGGCCCAAGAGGAGTGAAGCAAAATCCAGGTATTTTTGACTCTGTGTGACTTCGCTAATCTTTATTGTAACCCCAAACTTGATACAAAGGGAATGAGATTCTCAGATAAAAGAGAAAAAAGTATTGAATTATAACAATAGCTGAATCCTGAGCTGGCTGTTATAAAGGGCAGAAATAAAGAGAATACAAAGTCATAAACCCCGTAACTTTCTGAAAGGCAATAAAAATTTAGAGCAAGTTCCTGTTTGCATTCACAGGACAGGGTATGAAGATGCTGATTGCTCTGCAGCAGGGGATTTCCTGCCTGCCTCCAATACAGCATATTCAATAAGCCTGAGATTCTTGGAACATAGGGTTATACCCTGGAGTTTCCCCAAATCTGAAGGAAGAGTATCATTTTCAATTTTCCCTGTTCTTAAAAACATATTCTCACTTCTTGAACACGATGGATCTATATACATGTGAAGAATGTGATTGTCTTCACGTCTTTGGAATTCTAATTTTCTCTACCAACCCACATCCTCAAGTAGTTGATGCCATTATCTTCTTCTAAAAAAAAATGGTAGCCATCGCTTTCCTGATCATCCACAGAGATCAACAGCCTCATCCATGGGATGTTTCTGACATCATTGGCAGAAACCAGACCATAATTAGACATTTGGATTTCATTCTTACTAAAATGAACAGTCTCCAAGTATTTCTGATGTGATGTTAAAATTTGTCCCTAGAGTCTTGATAGGAGAAGGAATCAAGAGGTAGAGTCAAAGTCCCACCTGCTTACCTGGCAGGTCTGACTTGAAAAACAGAATACTGAGATGTTGGTGACTTCTTCTATGTTGGGAAAGTCTATGAAGCTTTTGCTAATTTCTCCTGAAACAGCTACTCTGGAAGCTTTCACCTCTCCAGAAATCCATTTACCAGGTACCCACCACATTGAAAGATCATGTGGAGTTACCAAGTGGAGAGAATGATGAGCAAAGTGCTCCAACTGATTCAGCCCCTTGGTCTTTGAGTCCTTCCAGCCTAGATATCAGGTGGGAGTGAAGAAGGCTTTGTGATATTCCTAGTTCCAGCCTGGACACCTTCATGAAGATTCTAATGGAGAACTACCCTAACTGAAACTCAGCCAACCTCCATATTTGTGAGCAAAATAAGTGCTAATGCTCGAAACTACTGTTTTGAAATATTTTGTACACAGAAAAAGATGTTCGGAATAGGTTCTAAGAACTGGAAGTTATTTGCTACTGTGAGAAAACCTAAAATATGGGGCATTGACACTGAAACTAGTTGATGGGCAGAAATTGAAAGGAGCTAAAAACGACTCTTAGTAGAAGCCCTGGAGAGAGGCTATCAGTAATGGCTTAAAGAAAAGTGAGGAGATTGTTACTAAAAACTGGATAAAGGGATTCTTGTTGTGTTGTGGCAGAAATCTTAGCAGAACTGTCATCTGCCATGATGTGGGAAATACCAAATGTACCTCAGAAGTTGGTAGATTTAGCTGAGAAAAAATCCCACTGAATGTTGAAAATGTCAATGGTTTCTTTCATCACATGATATAAGTATGTAGAAAGATGACTTTCACAAAGACACCATTTCAAGAAAATTTAAATAATATGTATAAAAGATTGGGGATTTGTGAAATACATTTATAAAACTATTTCTCTTTTTTCAGTTCCTTTGTACAGTAGAATTCTCAAATTAAGATAAGGCAATAATAAGGTCAAAGATCAAATATAAAAGAAAAAGATCCTTTGTTAATACTTTAGAAAGATATGGAGTAGTGTCTCATAAACGCTTTAAAATAATCAAAAGTTCTTCTAGGGATCTAAGGACACACAGTAGATTCTTTCAGTTAAAGAATAAGGCTTCTAATAATCTTAAGGTTGTGGTCTGTAGCACTTTGCAGGGACCTAGGTAATGAATCAAAGAGATTCGTAGGTAGGTTTTTTTGTCTAATGGAATATATGCTAATAAGAATAATAGGAAGTCTAAAGAATTTTTAACAGAATTGCACTAACACGTATTTTGTCAGCTTAGACTAAAGAGGACAGGAATAGAATTAAATGAAAAGAGGTCCCAAAACCAAGAACTTTAGGAGACTCAAGAGTAGTGGGGGATCCTTCCAAAGCATTGGGATTGGGACCAAAGCAAAGCAAAACAAAACAGATAGTGTTTGTTAGCTGGATTTCATAGTTACTATGAATCAATGACTTTCATGTGCTCGTATTTTCTTCTGCTTTAAATTGTTTCTATAGTGCCCATCCTAAGTATATGTAACCATTGATTTTTACAAGTGTAGGTTGCAAATAACTTATCACCTAGTTTACGGTTTCAGTTTGAGAGGACTGGTACACAAGAAACCCATCTGAGGGGTTTCATCTGTACCTGCCTCTGAGTCTTGTGAGAGGCATAGCACGCACGAGTGTACTTTGTATGTCGAAGACATGTAAATAATTTGGGTAAGTACTTAGACTGTGGAGTTTAAAACATGTTCATAATATTGTCAACACTTATTCCACAGAAGTGGAGTTTGATTCCTATTCTTTTGAATGTGAATTGACCTTAGTTACTCACTTTCAAAACATACATTAGGACTGGAAGTGGTGCTACTCTAATTCTCAAGTCTAGGTTTTAAAAGATAATGCACTTTTATCCTGGCTCTTTTGGCATGCTCATCTTTGTGATACAGCCATCCTGATGTGAGGAAGCCCAGGCCACATGGTTGGTACCAAATGGAAATAAGTTAAGCCCCCCATTCTCCATCCCAGCTGAGCTCCCAACCCCAGCTAGCACCACCTGCAGGCCTGTAAATTGGAGCTGAACATTTTGGAAGTGAACACTCAACCTTCCATGTAGCTTCCCCAGGTGAAACCACATGGAACAAGGACTAACCTCCCCGGATAAGCTATGTCCAATTTGCAGAGCTGAATGCAAAATGAATGATTGTTTTCCTGTAAGTCACTATTCTGAGGCAGTTACAGATCAACAGTAACAGGAATAATCTTTACATTAATTTCTGCTTCCTCCTTTTCTTAACTTGGTCCATATCAAGTAATGCTCCATCCTTGTGTTGCCAATTTGTAGATCAATACTTGTTGATAATGAATGAAAATGTATAGCAAACAAGTATAGTTGGCATTTATGATGGACAAATTAATATAAGCTAGACCTTATTGTATATGCTTAGCATGTATTAATGCTTACAGTTCTACAAGGAAAAATGTCTGTATTATCCCTATTTTATAGGTAAGAAAATGGAGACACACAGAAAATAAGACCAAAACCACACAACTAGGGTGCCCAGGCCAGGAATGGAGACATTCCTAGCCTGGTCATAACTGTTGTACCTCTCTGCTTCTTATTACTGGCATCTTCTACTTTAGCTTTTCACTTATCATTAGCTCTAGACATCCTCTTCACTTCCCTATTCTAGCCTTGACCTTCCATTGAGGCAATGTCTTACTCCTACTCAGCAGGACACAATCTAAATTTTGCCTCTAAATGTCAGATTTACTTAGGGGTCAAGAAATCTATAGTGCATGGGCTGCATCTACCCTGCTGCCAACTTTCTGCAATAAAGGTTGTTTGTGTGTGTGTGTGTGTGTGTGTGTGTGTGTGTGTGTTGTTTGTGTCTTAAACATAGCCACTTTGGTTCATTTATTTTTCATGCGGCTGCTTTTGTGCTACATGACAGAGGTGAAGAGTTGTGACAGAGATCATATAGTCCACAAAGCCTAAGGTACTACCACTTGTTCTTTTCAGAAAAAAAAACAAGGTTGCTGGCCTCTGACTTGTGTCCCTGAACATGGCCTTGTTAATGAATTCATGACATGTTATAAAAAAAGGTATGTATGTCCCTGAGAGATATAGACAGACAGACCTGGACCAAAACCCAACTCTGTTACCTGAGTGATCTCAGAAGACTCTCTTAACACTTCTGAATCTTAGCTTTGTTTTTCAAAAATTGGGGACCATACTAAGATATCTGTCTTAATGGATAAATTCTAAGATAATGCAAAAACAAAATATTATTAATATTGAAGAGTTTTACCAATCTTTTGAATTAGATCAAAATTTAGCAGCCCATGTAGGGGCAAATGAAATAAAATATGCTTAATGCTCAATTTTAACAAATATTTGTCACCATTAGGGGACATGAAGAGAAGGCAGTATTAACTGTTTCTGTTGGGAGTTAAGACCCAGGTGGAAATTGACCAGTGAAAGTCTGGCCAATGCAGTAAATGATGTCTAGATGCTACAGGTGGAGAGGACCTCTTAGGAAACAGTTTTCCAAAACCAAATTGAGATTGATTAAATGTCAAGGTTTAATGGAAGAACTTCTGGTTGCTTATTGAGCTAAAAGACTAATTCTATCTTCTCCACTATAACTGAATATTTTTTCTTTGAGAATGTGAATAAATTTATAATCCCAAAGGTAGAGTGATTTGACCTGATTAAAAATATTTTCCCCACATCTGTGGATGTCCAACTTTTAGCAAGCTAGTTATTTCATTGTTCCAACAAAAATTATCTAATATTTTGGGGGTTGAGATTTTTTTTAAGCAGATCTAAGTATCTGAATCGACTATTTTCAGTTCTTTGTAGAAGTAAGCAGTCACATTCTAGTATCTTGAGGGAATTAGGAGAACTGAGTTTTAGGAGGGAGAATTTGGGGGATCCACACTTTTTCAACATTGTTTCTGGGAGACTTCTATCCTTTTTTTAAAAATTTTTTGTTTAGTTGTAGATGGACATAATACCTATATTTTATTTATTGAAGTGGTGCTGAGGATTGAACCCTGTGCCCCACACATGCAAGGCAAGCATGCTACCACTGAGCCACAACCCAGCCTGAGACTTCTATCCTTGGGGTACAAGGCATGCCATCAATGCTCCCTGGAGCCCCTGGGGAAGCAGATCAGCTTTGCGGGTCCTGTTTGCTTGTCTGGCTAAGTGTGGGGTGGCATGCAGAAGAGTGGGAAACTATGCTCTGGGAAAAGAAGTATGGAACTGACACAGGGGTGCAAGGTGAGCCAGAGGCAGGATGCTAGCATCCTGACAAGGCAGCAGAGTGGGCGCCATTAACCACCATCCTCATATTGCTGTGTGGTTCTGGGTTTCTTCACTTGTGTTTCTTTCTTTCCCAGTTTTTTTTTTTTTTTTTTTTACCTGTCACACACAAAGGGCAGTGAAATGCCAACCTGACCCAACTGAAAGGCCTGGAGATAGGAAATTGTAAAAGAAGATAATGATTTGACACTGTGGAGGTGACTGGAGACTCTTGTGCTTCACATTCCTGTTTAACTTTTAACTAGAAAAAGGTATTCACTTAGTAGACACATTCTGCTTTACAGAGAGAGGGAGGGAGGGTGGGGAGACAGAGATTGAGAGAGAGAGAGAGAGATTTTTTTTTCAAATCATAAATGCATGTTTTTGGTGTCATCCCATTCCAATTCATTAGTTCCTTAAAAAAAATCACAGATCCTTAAAGTGGAAAGTTTCTTGACGGTCACTTTGTTGCAATTTATACTCATGCAAAACATTTACGTATAACTACCAAAATAGGTTTATTTATTCATTCAACAATATTCAAAGAGCATGACCTATCACCGAGTATGGATCTAGGCATAGTTCTGAGCAAAAGAAATGTGAATTTTTGTCTTTGTGGAGACCCACTCAGATTCTGGGGATTGATCATTTCCAGTGATTAAGAGGTGAAAGTTTAGATAGGAGTGAATCATTTCTTAAGATTTTCATTTAACAAACTATTTTGGAGCCATGTTTTGAGCACTTAATGCTTTTAATAAACTTAGAAAGTAGACATGATCAAACTGAGGTACGAGGTATTTAAAGAACCACAGTTAAGACTGCACAACTGCAGCAATGGTCCAGGATTTGACCCCGCAGTCCATGTCTGCTGTCCATGTTCTTTACACTAGGCTGCACTGCCAGTATTTGTCTTACTTATATTTATGACTTGGTTCCATTTTTCCCAATGTTTCTGCCCTTTATTCTAAAATATTTGGCACCCTTATACTTCTCACTCTTGAGATTTTTCTACTAGATACTCCAATCTGCTAGAAAAATCCTTAGTCTCTAGAATAGTATGGTTTATATAGGATGAGGCAGCACCTCTTTCAGAGGGGTGAACCTTACTTGTCTCACTAATCTCTCTTCAGAAACAAAAGGGCAGCGCCTGCCACATGCTAGATGGTCAACAAAGTGAGAGCTGTTGATATGGTTTCACGAGTTTCTGACTCATGCATGTCTGAAATTTCCTAGGTTCCCTTCCTTCCTTCAGCTCAAACCTGTGATCTAGGGTAGGGATCCAGTCAGACTTTGGGGGACACGGTTTAAAAATTTCCCTGAAAGTAGTTTTCATAAATGGGAGAAGACCTCATAAGATTGAGGAATGAGATATTGTCATCATCGACTATGAAACAGTGGAAATGGGGAAAAGGATGAGAAAGAGGAACTAGGAGCTCTGAAAATTCACTCACATGGGGCCATTTTTTTTTTTTTTTAATGTAGTGGGAATAGAAGCCAGGGCCTCACACATGGCTTGGTAAGTCCTCTACCACGGAACTGCATCCCCAGCACTTTTAAAAGTTTTTTTTTTTTTTTTTCATCTTGAGGCAAGGACTCTCTAAGTCGCCCAATTTGGCCTTAAACTCAGGATCCTCCTGCCTCAGCTTCCTAGGATTACAGGTATGCACCATCATGCTCAGTCTACATGAGGACAACAGGTATGCACCATCATGCTCAGTCTACATGAGGACAACCTAAAGGTTCCCTTCCACAGTAGTTCTGCTCGTTACCCAGTTCACCTTTGCAACAAGTAGAAATAAAACTGCTCCACCTTTTGCTTTGGGTCTCAAAATAAATATATAAATAAGTAAAATAATGTCATTGCATCATGGAATAAGAAATTAGAGGGGGTTAGATTAAGTGTGAGTAGAAGAAGAAAACTTTTCAAGTTTTTTTTGAATCAACTCATTGGTTGGTTGAATCTTTTCTTTAATACCACAGTGAATCTCACCATTGTGTACATTTGCAAGAAATTAATTTAAAAACTAACTATGAAAAATAAAATAACTATAGGTAAATAGCAGAAAGATCAATAGAGGGAAGGGAACAGGAAAGAGAAGGAGAGATATTAGGGACTGAATTAGAACAAGGTCTATTCCATGCTTTTATTATTATGTAAAGTGGGTTCTACTGCATGTCTAACTAAAAAGATGACCCCCCCACCCCACCCCCCAAAAAAAAAGAGAGTAAAGGAAAAAAAAGTCAAGTGCCTTCTCATTTCAAATTGAGTAGTCCCCAAATATGTCCTAAAGTCAAACCCCATTGATTTCTGCATTATTATTCGTGACTTTTCTTCCTGTCCTTATTGAAATTACTCTAGTCCGCATTATTTGCACCTGGATTTATGAGACTTAGCCAAGATGACTTCCTTTTCTTTAGCTGATTCTTCCTCCTGTAAAATCAGTAGATGAAAACTGTAATTCTTTTTGATTATCCTCTTTTTTCTTCTCTCATCAGAATTTTCAGATAACAGATTCTGCCCCACATGGAATCACCCACCTCTTCTGTTTATGCAAAGACTACCTTTGAGTTCATCTCCTCTTGCATGACATTTCCTGGGCATGCTTCTAAATGTAACTTACTCTGCTCCTCTGCCTGCTGCTCCTCCATCAGCCCTGACCATAAGGACATGGCTTAAACCTGTAAACCAATTGACAAGGGTGAATATTTCCAGAAAGAACAGCGAGAATCACTGTTTCAGAACCTGTCTTCACCCAGCCAAGATGTAGATACACAGAAAGCAAAAATACAGCTGCTCAGTGTGGGCATTCAAAAAGCAATTTGTATGGGTTTGTGAAAGAAGGCATCCTTCTAATGTTATTCATGCTACATGATACTGATTATTTTCAATAAAACCTTTAAAGTACTATACACATCTGCAAGACAGATTTCTGAAATTAAAATTAAATTCCTTGATACCTATCCATAAAACATTACTCTAGCTTTTCCAGGATAAAGAATATTGGCAAAAAATAATTTCAGACTTTTGCCAAGATAGCTCAAAGAATTAGCTCAGAATCGGAGTCCCTGGGACCACACACAAATACCGACAATTCAGGTGGGTTCCTACTTCATCCAAATGAGTTGACTCATTTCTTTTCCTGGCTGGATATTTTTAAGTGCTTACTGGTTGTTAGTCAGGGAAGAAGTGTTTTGTAGGTCATTAACTGAAATAAAACAAAATAAAAAAGGGCATTTCTCCTTTTGAATTTTTCCCTGAATGCTTTGAATGGATTTCTATTGCATTATTGGTTGAGTATATTCTTGCCATGATAATCCACTTTTAGTAGCTTCATTTACATTAGCTATCACTCTGGAGAGCCATAGTAACAGGCCGCTCAATTACCCAAGAGAAATTACTCTTGAAAGTAATCATTGTGAATGAATTTCATCACTTGGTCTCATCATTTCATGCTGTTTTATCTCTTTCTTTTTTTGCCCCTGATAAGAGTTAAACACAAAGAGGGCTTTTGTTATCATCTCATTTTCTTTAGGAAACTTAGTCTTATAAATCATAGCCACTGGTTTATAGAGACAACCAAAGTGTATCTTGCACACACACACACACAAACAAGTGAGTGTGCACACACATTTTTTGAAATGCACTTCATTTTCTTATGTGGGACATTGCTTTAATTTACTTTAGTCTATAATATCTCACATAAATATGATTTTAATGTAACTTAACTCATGCAAGGAATATGTTTACAGGGAGTTTGGGATATTTAAACAGGAAAACTGTATTGAATCTGTTTCAGATTACCAACACAAAAAAAGTTGAAACTTAAAACTCTTGGCTGAAAACCTAGAATAAATGAAGAAGTAATACTGATAAATATTTAGCAAGTCCCTGTTCTATGTCAGGCCCTATTTTAAAGAATTCTTGAAGGGCTTTTGTGACTGTTGTTGATTAGTTTTGCATCATTTCATTAAACCTTATAACTCTGGTGCTATAGGTTTTGTTATTTTCCCCCATTTTTTCAGATGAGGAAACAAGATTCCAGAAGATGGATCACTTTTCCAAACTCACATGGCCATGAATTAGTAGATTCAGGACTGAAACCCTAAAACTCTAATTTCTTAAACTTTCCATGATATTACATTACATGCTACTTAATAAATTCAAGGGTGAATGGGAAAATAGGAATTAAAATAACTACTTAGTGTTTTCTGTGGGATTACAAAGCACCAGCTAATGACATCGTTGTTGATCTTTTGAAAAAGTTTCTCCCCAAATGTAACTTTCCATCCATTCAGAATGAACTTGGATTTTCACAAAGTGTCTGAAAGATAGAAGGTTTGGATTTCTTTGTTTGCTTTTGTTTATCTTTTAAAATTTATAAAGAATAGGCCAACAATGAGATGACCACTGGGGAACACAGACCCCAACAGCTGTTTTCTTCACCAAAAACACTTGCATTCAAGGTTATATTTAGTGGCATGAAGTCAGAGTTTTGTAGGTTGAGAAACTAATAGAAATTTCCACCAGTCTCTAATTTTTCAAAATTTAAACTTAAAGTAATAAAAATCACAATATCATCCTTTCCTAGCTTGTGAACTTAATCATCAATACAGTTTGAAGATGTCCATTCTACCATTAATGCTCTGCACCATGCCAAGCACTGTTGAGGCCTGAGGAATATACAGGTCAACACAACGGGATCTGCCTTTGGAACGTCTACTCTGTGGAAAAGAGACAACTGAACAGATTAAAAAATAAGTATATCATACGATACCATAATGTGGTTATTTCAATGAAGGAAAAAAAATACAGATGGTGAGAAGGTAGAGACAGGTGCTCAGCAAAGTCCTGTCATACAAAAGGACATGAAGAGTTTCTCTGAAGAGGTCACAGAGCCAGTGTAAAGCGTTATGAGGACATCTAGGAAAGTTAGGCACGAAGACGACAATTCTGCCCATTTTTGTTTTTCTAACCTAATTATGTACACATCTATTTTTTTTAACCCATTAGCCTCTTCCAGTTCCTACTCCCAGACCTATTTGTGATGTAAGTTAATTTTTGCTTATTAAAGAATTGAAAATTTTTAAATAATCATTTTATTTTCACAGCTGGGAAAAAATGGCATAAGTTGACCAGATATTTGAAAATTAACTTAACTCAAAAATATAATTTAATTCATGCAAGGGATATGTATACCGGGACTTTGGGATATTTAAGTAGGAAAACTATATTGAATCATTTCATAGATATTATTAAAATTTCAATGTGCTCTGATACTATAGCATGATATTTTTACTTTTCCAAGTATTTGCCACTAATATATTCTCTGACAGCATGTAACTTTTTTCTTTTTTTCCCATGGATTTCATCAATAGGATGCTTAGACACATATTTTATTGCCCAATATAAATCAACTTAGTTTGAAATTCAGAATCAATGGTCAAAATATTACCTATTATAAATTTATAAACACCCAACTTAGAATGAGTTATTTAGAGAACTAGAGTCTCTGCTGTGGTTGAAATGTGTCCCTCAAATTTCATATGTTGGAAACTTAATCTCCAAACTCCTATCATAATGGTATTTTGAAGTGGGACCTTTGGGAAGTGGTTTGAATGAATGGATCCATGGGTTATGATGGGAATGATTTTGTTTTAAAGAGAGCTCTTTTGGCACATTTGCTCTGTCTCATCATTGATACCCTCCATTGTGTTATGAGGCGGCAAGAAAGCCCTCACAGGGTGCTGAGTAGATGCCGGCATGGTTCTTAGTCTCCACAACTGTGGGCTAAATAAATCTCTATTCTTCATAAATTATCTGCTATTTGGTTATAGTGACAAGAAAATGGACTAAAGCTTTCCTGAATTTCGTCCTCTGCCCAGGCCTTCTTTCATTAGTCCTTGAATTACCTACTCTTCTTTCCTCAGGATCATTGACTGAGTTGAGGAGGTAAAATTTATAAAGCATCATAGATTGTCTCATAGATTCCACAGAGCTTCTTCACTACTTTCCAAACTAAAATGATTAGAGAAGCTTTCAGTTCTTTTCTGGCCCTGAAGGTTTTCCCACAATGGCAATTGGTCACAATGTGTGTGTGTGCAGAGCTGAGACGAGGGCATCCAGAGATTAAAGGGAAAGATTGAAGGTTAAGAAATGTCTGCCCCATGGGCCAGGGTTGTGGCTCAGCAGTAGAGCGCTTGCCTAGCACGTGCAAGGCCCTGGGTTTGATCCTCAGCACCACCTAAAAATGAATGAACAAAACAAAAGTATTGTGTACAACTAAAAAATAAATATTAAAAAAAAAAGAAAAGAAATGTCTGCCCAATAGTCCAGAAGTCTGGATTTAGGTTAGAAAGGGACACCACATATCTAAATAGGCCTGTGTGTAGAAGCCCTTTACTTTTGTCTATCAACCATCTATAAACTTGTCCTTGGTGCCCTGATTTACCTTGAAGAACCATTCCTAATCTCTGAGACCTCCCAGATGGAGTAGGACAGAAGTCCTTTCCTGGCCACCCAGGGATGAACGAATAGCTAGAACTAGCGAGTCCAGAGAATTTTATCCCCCTCCCCTGCAATGGGAACTTGACCCAGGTCAGTCCAGAGAAGTGTAATGCCAGAACTTAGGCTCCTTTACTTGGAGCACTACGATAGCGGTGTGTGAGTCTGAGACTGCCGGCCCCTATTTTGTGTCTGGAAAGGAATCCATTGAAGGGGAAAGCAACGAAAGAGGTAGGGAAAGAGAGAGTGAGTTCTGTAATAGTGCCTGGTCCTTGGATTCAGCTAGGTCTGAAGCCAGTTTTTCTCATGGACTTCTCAGTTATTGCCTATAATTCCTTGCAATTTGATTTGGGTTTATATTTTTTACAGCTGAAGAACTTCTAATTAGACAGTAAGGGAAGACCACAGATCTGATAGGCAGGAAATCAAAGCAGAGTGGTGTAAAAAGACTAGGCAGTCAAAGACTTGGTACTCATATGGCTACCATGTAGAGATTATTGGTATAAGGGAACAAAACACCAACCTAAGCCTGATTCTGGAGTAAGACCCACTTGCCCTCTGGCCTCGCAAATATTTTTGTGTGTGTGTGTGTGTGTGTGTGTGTGTGTGGTAGTACTGGGATCACAGATATTCAGGACTCAACTATAGCTTGAGAAAGAATCTGTCTACAGAGGTTCATGTTAGCCTGGTTTTGCTTGGAGCTCAATAAGAAAAATTAGGATTATTAAGAAGTTATTTCCTGATATGCCTTCCCAAAGAGTTATATAATCAGTAAAAAGATTTCCAAATTTTTATTACTTACTACATGTGATCATCAATAATGCATTTCATGCTTTCTGAGCTTATTTTCCTTCTTGGTATAATGGAGGAAAATTCTATTGCTTAATTCTCACAGCAGTTCTACAGGTAATTATTAATAATTATAGCTTATTGTAGTAGTATATGGTGCACTCTATCCTAGTGCAGGTCACAGAGCAGCTTTTCAATATGTGTTAATATAAGTTCAAGCTTGTTATTTATCTGTATCTATCTATCTATCTATCTGTCTATCTATCTATCTATCTAAATAATGTAATTGGATTTATGGAGGTGACATATCATTTACCCATCAACTCAGGGTAAGAGAATATAGAATGTAAAATAATATCCATAAGAGGCAATTTGCTAAGCCATATTCTGTTGTATTGAGAAAATTAGTGAATAATCAGTTTAGCTTAGATAAAACCAGGTAGCACTCAATTACATATATTGTTAACTTTATAAAGTAAACAATACCTCAAAGACTGGTAGCAGACTTGTCTGAGATGAGTTCTATAAATAAATGAATAAAAGGAACATTTATTGAACAACCCTGTTTAGTCAGCTTTTCATCCCTATGACCAACTTAGAGAAGAAAAAAATCTTCATTTAAGGCTCAAAATTTCAGAGGTTCAGTCCATAGGAAATCCAGGCAAAACATTATAGCAGAAGGGTTTGGTTGAGAAAAGTTTTTTAGCTGGGAAAATGAGGAGAATGGGAAAGTCTGTGTACACACACACACACACACACACACACACACACACACACATTCCAGCATCTCATACTCTTTCAGAGCCGGTATCATATGGATGATACCAAGGTCTGCTGCCAGTGCAAGCAGGGTAGGCCCTCTTGGATCACAGGTAAGCAGTGATCTCCAAGTGTCTGAGTAAGGTAATTCAAATCCCAGGGAAACAATTTCCAAGGCCCCCTATATGAGCGGGGTGCCCCCACAGTATCTTCTCAACTGAGTTTTCACTTTTCCATAATTGAACCTGTGGTAAGTGTGGTCTTACTGATTCCTGAGATACCCTCAAGTCATGATTTTCATAATTTCTGTGGGAAGTGCTTAGCTTCTCTGTAGTGGAGGTGATCTCTGCAGCAATTGTAACTTCCTTGGCCCAAATTTTACATGTGCTTTTCTGTCTGAATTGCAAGTTTTTTTGAAATTTTGCTTTCTGGTTTTGGTTCCTATTATCATAGTAAACCTGGCTAAAACCAGCCAGCAATATCAATGCCACCACATAAATGCTGTACTGCCTTGAAATTTCCTCTATCAGCTGGGCACAGTGGCACACACCTGTAATCCCAGTAACTCGGGAGGATCACAAGTCCAAGGTCAACCTCAGCAACTTAGTAAAGCCCTAAAGCAACTAAGTGAGACCCTGTTTTATTTATTTATTTATTTTTAATGAAAAAAAAAAAAAAACTGGTAAAACACCCCTGAGTTCAATCCCTAGCACCTCTCTCTCTCTCTCAAAAAAAAAAAAAAAAAAAGTAAAAAACTGCCTTCCATCAGATTAATTAATCACCTTTAAATTTAGCCTCACACAGTCTCAGGACATAGGCAAAATATAGACAAGGCCTTCACTGAAATGTAACATGAATGACTTCTAGTACAATTTCCAAAAGGCTATTTCCCTCATGAGCACAGTCTTTTATTATCCACATTCCTATGGGAAGAATAATTCTGGTTTTCTGAATCCCCACCAGAATTATTCACTAAAATCTGCTTACAGCATTCTAAGATTTCTCCAGCCCGCATCTCCAAAGTTTTCTAAATTTTTCCTATAAACAAGTTCCAAAGACTTCTGAACCACAGGCTCAGGTTAGTCACAGAAATGACCCCAGTTCTCCATACCAATTTCTGTGTTAGTAAACTTTTCATTGCTGTGACACAAAATATCTGAAAAGAACGACTCAGAAGGGGGAAAGTTTAATTTGGGTCTCATGGTTTCAGAGGTTCAGTTCATGGATGGCCAATTCCATTGCTATAGGTCCAAGGTATGGCAGAAGGGCACAAGGGGAAAGAGTTGTTTAGCTATGGCAGCTTGAAAGGAGAGAGAGAGAGAGAGAGAGAGAGAGAGAGAGAGAGAGAGAGAGAAAGAGAGAGGTGGAGGGAGGTATTAGCACCCAGAGAGCAGATTCTGAACTTCCACTAGAACTACCCACTGAACCACCCAATAATCCATTGAAATTATTGATCCATCAAATGGATTAATTTACTAATTAGTTTCCATATCTCATGATCTGATCATTTTTGTCTCTGAACATTCTTGCATTGTCTATCATGAGCTTTTGGGGAACAACTTCTATCCAAACAATAATACCCCCAAAACAAACCAAAGGGAAAATTATTATAATCCCCATTTTACAGATGAGAACATGAAGGCTTATAAAGACGGAGTCTTTTGCTTGTGGTCCTATAGCTAGTGAGTGTCACAGCAAGGAAGAAACACAAGTCTGACTGAAGCTAATGCATGGGTTTTATCCTTAAGAAATTTAGGTATGCTAAATTATGGAAAACAATCACATGCTACATCAGAGCTTCTTAAACTTTAATATGCAGATGAATCCCTGAGGATCTCTTCAAAATATGCATCATGATTCAGCAAGTCTGGGGTAGGCCTTAACATTCTGCATTTATAATAAGTTCCCTGGTGATATTGATGCAGACCAAACTTTGAAGAAATAGGATGCTAAGATTATAATATAATTTAGTTTAAGCCCAAATTCTTAACAACCTTCTCCAATTGTATATTTTTCTGATGGTTTTGTTTGCTTCTCTACTCTTCTCTTTTCTTTTCTCTTTTCCTGAGGAAGTTATAGTAGGCCAAATGATGTACTGTTTTTCTAGCATCTTTTAGTCTTAATAAAATATTAGATGAAGTATTTTTTTCATTAATTGATAAGAAAAATGTCATTTTTCCAATTTGTAGAAACTGAATGTTGGAAGACAATTTACTCTCTTCCTCCCTTTATTCCTTTCCTGTGGTATTTCTATTTCTTAGCTCTTTCTCTCCCTCCCACTCCCATCACAGTAGTAATACCTAAATTTGGACGGTTTACAAAAAATTTAAATTCTGCATTATCACTTTATACAATATTTTCTCCCCGCATAGGAAATTGATCCATATGTTCTTTTAGCTAGAGAGCATGCTGCTATAATTCAGGCATATCTGACACTGTAAAAGTGCTATTGCACCTGAGTTAGACTACCCGAGTTAGTAACTTTGGCAGACAAGCTCTTTTTTTGTTTGGTTGGTACTGGACTCAGGCACTCAGCCACTGAGCCAAATCGCCTGCCCTATTTTGTATTTATTTAGAGACAGTGTCTCACTGAGTTGCTTAGCTCCTCATGGTTGCTAAGGCTGGCTTTGAACTTGCAATCCTCTGACCTCAGCCTCCTGAGTCACTGGGATTATAGGTGTGCACAACCATGCCTGGCCAGACAAGTTCTTTTAATTTGGTTTTGGTATTTAACCTTTAGGAACTTCAATTTCCCCTTCTGTAAAGTGGGATAATAATAGTATGCACTGCTTCGGTTATTCATGAGAATTAAATTTAAAAAATAATCAATTTAAAGGGCTTAGCATAGGGCTTTGAACAGTGTCAGCTCTATCATAATTACAGATTATAATTTCCCCAGAGGGCTCTCGGGTAATTGAAGGTGATGGCTTGTCAACTTGAAGTTTCCTTCTGTGCTATGACCCAGTTCTCCATTCCTCTACTGCTTAGCGTACTGTGGCAATATCTGTCCTGTCCAATCACACTCTGTGGTGCTAGGTGCCCAGTAGTCATCCTTTGTGTTAAATCCAACTCTGTCTGTATACAGGTCTATACTGAGTTCTGTTGACCGGAGACCCTCTTTTGACTCCTACCTCTCTTAACGGAGGTGGTCAATTCATTCATTACCCCAAACTGAGGATCATGTGAGAATAAAGGGGAAATATTCCTAATTATAATGAGCTAGTCAAGTTAAATGAGCACTTCAGTGACTAATGACCTCTTGGTTCTTTGTGTGATCGATAGTGAACACTTGTAGGTAAGTCTTGTCTATTGGTTCTGCATCTAATTGCCTCTGGATAAAGCCAAATGTTTGAACCAGCACTCAGAAGTTCACTTTGGTCACCCTACTTCAGCCTGAACTTGAACCTAAGCTAAACATGCTGAGGTAGTGAGTTGTTTGGGTCTGGTTCCTAGAATCTAGGAAATGAGGGAAATAGTGATTTGATTCTCTTAAGGGGAAATTCTCAGTGGCCTTGCTAAAATGTTTGCCTTCCAAACAATGGCATTTCAGATCGAAAATAAATATGTCTGTGGACATCAGAGACGTGCCAAGGAAAAAGAAAGAAGACACTTGAGTGACATTTATGGGATGAGGGAAGCACAGAAGAAAATACAAGAAAAATGGAGGTGAGAGAGATCAGGAGAAACACATGAACGTGGAAGAGGAATGCCAATAAAAACAAGAACACTAATTTGAAAAATAGAGTGTAAAATATACCAAGTGAGACCAATGAACTCGCAAGAATAAAAACACACCCCAACACGAGGAAGTAGAGCCACAGCAGTCATTTTATTTGACAACTCAAAACCCAGGGAATGACTAGGAGAGCAGAATCATTGAGAAGTGGAGAAACAACCCAGACCTGGACAACTGGGCTCTTGAACTTGATGATTCACACCTAACATCAAAAAGATTAGAAGCTAAAGGAAACTGTCTTTGTTTTAATTATAGTCAAGAATATACCTGATTTTGTATTGAACTGTGTAGATATAAGGTTTGAATAATCACCTCCATCTGTTTAAATCTATAATCAAAATCACACATTATTAGCTTTAATCATTTGAAATTACCAATATGTATACTTTCTTTACTTATAAATTTCACACGGTTCAAACCAATAGACATGAAGCCATTTTCGAGCATATTTTGCTTTCTTTTCAAGTCCCTGCAGAAGACCCAAAGATAACCTTGGCTTTGCCAAGATTCCTGCATTTTGCCAGAGTGTGTGGTCCCTGAATGTTTTGCCCTTCAGGGAACCAGCAGTCCCCATTTTTGCTCCTTGACCCAAGTGTGAAAAGAAGGGAAAATGAGAGGTGCCAAAATTTCACAGGCTGAGGGAGGCGGTGGCAACTTCTGTCCATGTTTATTTCTTTTTAAATAGTTTATTTTTAATTTCAGACTCGTTTGACTTGGGGTTTCATATTTGTTTTTCTCTGTGTAAACTGGATTTTGACATTATTAGCAGGCCCATCTGCTTGCTTTTCTTAAATAACATGTAAACTGGCGTTTGTTTTGAATTTCAGGTGCCTTTAGGTTTGACTCTACTGTTCATTTCCTAAGGCAGTTTGGACACTGTGGTAAGTGTTTTGCTGCCAAGAATGGAGAAGCCTGGCTGTTTAGCATCTTTCTCTTTAAGTGAACGTGCATTTTAGCATTTAAAAGATTCTCGGTTTTTATAGGTTTGTTTGCCCCATAGTTCTGTTTTCTTCCCTTTCTCCTTATTCTCTCCTATCCCATGGCCCCACACTCATGGTCCTAATACTTTTCTTTTCATAACCTATGGAGTCCAAGACAAGCCACTGTTTCTTTTTCAAAAAGTAAAAACAAAAGGTGTATACAAGATCCTGATGATTCCTGTGGGCCGTTTGCACGAATGATTGTGGTACACAAGACCCTTTATTGTCTCATCAGCAATTACACAGTACCCATTTTGGGTAGAATACTGTTCATGCAATATGTTGAATAATGATGGGAACACAGTTCATGAGAGACATTGAAGTATTCATGGACATGAACTTCCTTGATAATTTTGCTCTTAAGATCCATGTATAATGGGCATTTATTTGGAAGAGAAGAAAGCTGGAAACTCTCATAAAGATTTGACAAAATGTCTTTTATTGAAAATGAGCTCTACCATTGTGAAGCTTGACATTGGTCTTTATTCCCATTCACTTAGCAGACGCTCTCCCCTCCCCCTGCTTCTGTCATACGAAGAACATGTTTTCTTTTCTGAGCATTACCTTGAAGTTACCTTTATTGCAGGTCATATTTCATTACCTAGCAATAGGTTCTTCCTATCTAGCCACACATAAGAAAGAGGAGCTAATCTTATCTTTAGATGGTCAGGAAAAGGGCCATGAGCTATGGTGATGGGAATATTGTACTTTGACCTAATGGAAGTGGTTTAGAAAAAAATCTATAAGAAAGGGCACCTTGAACAGCTCTAAGGAAGGAAAATATTATGGTGTTTCTCAACAAATAGGGTTCCTGACAAGAAGGAGCACATACCAAGAGAAGAACTGTAGAAACCTCAGTGATGAATTCACCCTCACTGCAACTTTGCTTCCTTCCAATCTGACTGGGGAAGTTCCAGTGGGCAGCAAAGCAACCTATTGGAGAGCCAAGGAAAGCTTTCAGGACCATCTAGATAATCAAGCTCATGTGGTACAACCAGCTCATCCACAAGTTCCTGAGATATTCCTGGCTTTGGCACTGAATGTCTCACATCCTGGGAATCTCCTTAGTCTCAGGCACATGAGGATGGTTGGTCATCCTAGCTTATACTCCTGATTCTGGGAACACCACCATCTTCATCACACATAATTATGCTAGAAAATGTCCATAAAGTCAATATTATTAGGTACTAAGCTCAAATAGTTTGTATATGTTAGTCGGATTCTTCAGAGAAACAGAACTAATGGGATATAGACAGACACGTAAGGGAAGATTTATTGTGGGAATTGGCTCATATGGCTATGGAGGCTGAAAAGTTTCATGAGCTGTTGTTGAGAAGCTGGAGGTGTTATTCAGTCTGAGTCCTCTGGCCTGAGCACCATGCAAGTTAATGGTCTAACTTCCTGTCTTGGACTGAAGTCCTCAGGACAGCAAGGGCCACCTGTTTAAATGTGAGTCCAGAGAACCTGGATGTCTGATGTGGGAGGGCAGGAAAGGATCAATGTCTTAGCTCAAGAAGAGAAAGGGAATTTGCCCTTCTTCTGCCTTTTTGTTCTACAGGGCACTCACCAGGTTTGATAATGTCCATGCTCCCTGGTGAGGACCATCTGCTTTATTCAGTCTATTAATTCAAATGCTCGTCTCATTGGGAAACACCCTCAAAGACACACCCAGAAATTGTGCTTTTCCAGTTATCTGGGTATCACTTAGACCATTCAAGTTGATGCAGAAAACGAACCATCGCAGTGGGGTTCAAACTCCCATCTCTTTTTTTCTTCCTATGTTTCCCCAGTTTCTGGGCCATCCCCATAGGAAGTCACACTGTCTTGCGTTTTGTCGGTAACATTCCTGTAGAATGTTTTCCTCCCCTTCCCAGTCCTTGGAATTGTTCTCAGTTTTAATTTTAGAAACTGATTCACTCTAGGAACTTCACTTCCTACACTTACTGTTTGGTGCTATGTGAGAAGACTCTCCAAGGGGGCTGAGAAGCGAAGAGATTTCAGAGGTGTCACTCTGAAATGCAAAGTGTGGTGTTGACTTCAGGAACACCAGGTCTCTGGTCCTGAGAGAGGACAACATACTGACTATTCTCCTGGTGGTGGGGTCAGGGTGGCATATTCCAATTTTCACAGCACTTGTAAAATGTATGTGTGCTCTTGTTCTGACCAGTCTTTGTTTGAATTATAATTTATGTAAAAATATTAAATTACAGTTATGATATACATTCTGAATAATTGTGAGGAACTATGGCAATGTCATAAAATCATTTATAAAATCCATGACTGCAGAATATTTTCAAAAAGTTTTAAAATCAGATGAAATGATTTACTAATAAAAGGTATCTAGGTAAAATTCAACATTTCCTATTAGTTGAAAATATTTGTAAAATATTTGTGATAAGCTTTAGTCCATAATAATTTATTTGTGCAAGACAGTCAAGTCCTAATGTCCTTAGCAAGGAAAACAATTTGAAGATCCACAAATTAGATAATTCTGTTCATAAAGTCAACTTTTCATTACCTTGATTAACAGTGCAGAGAAAATGCGTGGCTTTGTTTTATTATAAGCTGAGTCATAGTAAAAACAAAACTGTCAAGATGTGGTACAAAACTCATCTGGTGTTTAGAAGTACATTTGCTACAGAATGGAGCTAATCCAAAGGTGGAAAATAGTACAAAGGCCTACAATAGAAACATCCAGTGCCAGAGGTTTGGACATGTTAAAATGGTCCACTCTTATGAATGTTTCTCAGCTGATTAACCTTTAATTCAAATATCAAAATAGTAACAATCCTAAAAACTAAAAGTTACTGATTTCTGTGCCGAGTTCTTTGGATGTAGTAGTTCATTTAAATTATCAGCAATTGTACCAGGAAGGTCCTTCTAGAACCTTCTCACATTTACATCTTAAAATCTACATGATTCACATATCATGTGGCTGATACACACACACACACACACACACACACACACACAGAGAGAGTATAATAATTAATTGTCATCATTGTCATTAACTGAATAATTTTCAGCAGTGACTTTCCAGAATTTTATAGAATGCTGCTCTCATGTTTTGGACAGAATAGATTGACTAATTTTCTCTTTTTCAAAAGTTTCTATGTAACACGAAGGAAATTTATCTTAATAGAAATCATAAGTTGGGACGAGTCTAGAAAGTAAATTAAATCTTTCTGTACTATTACAAAAACCTTGAAATTGTAAATGACCACCAAGGAAATGAAACATTTAGTAGGTGGCCTTCATGCACTTTAGACTGTTACAGTGGTAATAATCAGGACCCAGAAGAAGCACAGCAAGAAGCCATTTCAATGAATAATCCCCTGAAAATGCCTAAGTTTATAAGGAAGTAGCAATTGAATTACCTGAATATCTTTGTAAGAATATTATGTAGAATTTATTATTATTATTTTTTTTTGCAGGGGGGTGGGGGTGGGACAGGGTCATGCTATGTTGCTTAGATTGTCCTCAAATTTCTGGGCTAAATGGATCCTCTTGCCTCAGTCTTTTGAATAACTGGAACCATTGGCAAGGGCTGCCATGCCTGGCTGCTAGGGGATTTATTTAGAAATAAGTTGCACATGGTACTAAATAGAGCTTAAGTGCAGACGTGGTGGAGAAACTGGTTAAAAGTAAGGTCAGAGAGTTTTGGCAGAGAAAATTTTCCTTCCTTTGGTTTAAAGAAGTAGAGCAAGTATTTTGAAACCAGGGTTTTGACAAATATTTTATAGTGGGGAACAGATTTTTCTTAAAAAATAAAAAACATTGATGTAAATATGTACTAGTAATTAAAAAAAAAAAAAAAGCACTTATTTACTGTTAGGTTATTCTGGTCTTCCAGATTTGAATCTCTGCACATAAAAGTGAGAGAAGCCCCAAGTGTCCAGCCTGGCCATTGGGAATGGCCATTTTGATTACATTGCTTTTTTTGTACGAAAAAGTACAGATAACTGTCCCCCTCCTTCCTTGTTATTTCTGACAACTTAACTTTTTCTCATTTCTTCTCTCTCTCTTTTTCTCTCTAAATTTCTCTTTTTTACCAGTCTCAAGCCAGTTTTCCTTGTCTCATGTTCCCAGCCATCTCCAGCCCACAGTAATTTCTCCTTTCCTGACTCCCTAGGTTACTAATGTCTTTGCCAAAGTCTTTGGCTCATGGAGATTCTCGCTCATAGTGTTGTCAAATTTTATTTTATGTGTAAATGCTGTTCCCTTAGCTAGATTCTACATGCTTGAGACCCAGAAAGAGATCATATATCACTTTTTAATTTCCAACAGAATATAGAATCACTACTCCATAAATATATGGTATTTTGAATCATACTGAATTTTTTCTACTTTCATAGTCAAACATTTCCTTCATTATTCTGGCTCAGCCATGCTAATTTTTATTAGTAACCCCTTTGATAGGATAAGGGAGAGAAGAAAGAGCAATCATATCCAAGTTATTCATTTGTGGAAGGCACAGTATGAAAAAATGTTATTAATTTTACTGAAGAACAAGAAAATTAATAAACTGGATTTAATCTGAAAGTTCATTCATAGTTCATTCAGAAAAGTGAAGACAGTTATAATTCTACAAATGTTACCAAGTTGAGTGGTAATAGACATCAATCACAGATACCAAATTCTAACTAGAGAAGCTACCAGAAAGTAAATCTAGAAGTAGCCACTTGAAACATGTCTCTGTAGAAATACTTTGATTTCTAAAAATCTTCCCTAATTAATTTGATCACTGCTTATGTTTGAAATGAAAACTTTCAGAAATGATTGTGAGACATCGCATGTGACATTAGTTATATTTTTGAACACTATTTCCAGGATTTTGATATTTGGAATTGAATAATATTTTTTAATGACAATAAAACTTTGCCAAAGCAAAGTCCCATGGAGAGTGATAAAGGCCAAAGGACAAGTCATCAGCAGCTGCAGGTGATCTGAGTACAGATCTTAGTAGAAAATGTGTATTTGATAAGTATCTGAAACATGTGGAAGCATGTTCGTTCATACATTCATCCCCCAACTTAATCAAAACAGCATGAGCAGTGGAGTTGGAGATCTTTAATTCAATCTCATCTCTGCACTTTCTGACTGTGAGAACTTGGGCTATTTGAATATTAATTTTCACATCTGCAAATGATACATACAAATATTTCAGTGGGCTTTTGAAAGTTACATGAGAAAAAGTTCTAAGTGTTTGGCAAAGAAAAATCGCAAGTGTTTTTTGAATGGTGTCATTTATACCTTAGTTTCCCCATAAGACTGACATGGATAAGACTGACATGGCTGTTAAGAAACAAAGATGATTAACATTTACAGTGTGAGATTCGGAGATGTGACTTAAGGGGTAAGAATTAGTCTATGAGTTAATCTGAAAAACTGTGCTTCTCTCTGTATGTCAGTCGTTAAAGCAACTAAAAAAGTGCTTTCCTCTTTGAAAAATGGCCACAATTTACAGATATGGTGAGGTAGGCTGAGGTATAATTGGGAGGGCAGGGTAGAACACTTTGTACACACACTGGGCAGCAGTGACACAGAACCATCACCAAATTGGGATCTCTGGCTGTAGACTGGCCCATGAACTCTGAAGTCAGGGTTTATCCAGGAGTGTAGACAGGTCCGAGAAAGGACTAGAATCTCAGATAACTTCTAGCCATGGCTGACTGGACCTATAGCACTTATGCATTCTGAGTACTGTACTTTGCACACATTTTCTCATTGAATCCTCCTAAGAGCCTTAAGAGGTGGGTATTACTCGCATCTTAAATTTAAATATGAGTAAACTGAGGATAGAAAGCTTATGTAATTGGTCCTAAGGCCCATGCCTAGGAAACTCTTGGTAAGAGTTGAGCCCAGACCATCTGAACTCAAAACCTGTTCTCCTAACTTTTCAGAAAGCAAAACATATCAGATGCATTTCCAAAGGAGGCACCTCATGCATCTGGGACTGGGAGATGATGCATGTAGAAAGGGAAGGACAGCCCTGTGTGATTTTGTCAGTCTGCTATGCTGCCTAAATCACATGGAATCTGCTCCCACAAAGATGCTGGGTGAGAACTGCTGTCAATAAGAATGGTTGTTTGTGCTGTGTGTCCCAGAGATAGGGTGGGTCATCTATTTCCAGGGCCTGGAACTGCTCTCCCCAGTTTGATCCAGGAAAGTGCCAGACATAGAAGCACAGGTGCAAGATCAACTGGTCTGTTTCTTTGGTGGAATTTTTCTGCTTAAAAAAAAAAAAAAAAGATGCAGGAAAACAACAGCTTCCTATGACCTCATTCTGCTTAAAATTCCTGGATATGCCTCTTATTTCCTTTCTGGTTCCACACTTCTTACTTTTAGACTAAATTGAGTTTCTTTAAAAGGAAACAGGTAACAATTTCATAAAGAACTGTTTTTCTTTTCTTTCTTTCTTTTTTTTTTTTTTGAGAACATTTTGAACTATAAAGCCAAAGTACCTTATGTAATTGATCCTCCACTAACTGCATGATTCTGTCCTTACCCCGATGGTCAACTTTTCCCCAGACTGTCTCATTGGAATCATCAGGTTTGTTTATTAAATTCAATCATTCACTCATCCAAACTGCCTCATACTTCGTATGTGACAGACATCGCATTAGATGTTGATTTGTGGAACTTTCCCATATCTCCTGAATTAGTATTTTTGGAGGTCGACAGTCTGCTTTGTGCTAATATAACAGAATACCTGAGAATGAGTAACTTATAGAGAATACAAATTTATCTCTTATGTTCTGGAGATTGGGAAGGCTAAGACCAAGGCTCTGATAGATTTAATGGTCTGATGTGGACTGCTGTCTACTTCCAAGATGGTGCCTGATGCTGCCTCCTCCAGAGGAGAGGAACCTATATCCTCACATGGCAAAAGAGCAACAGAAAGTGAACCCATTCCCCAAAGCCCTTTTTACGGGGCACTAATCCATTCATGAGGATGTGCCTCCTAGTACCATCACCTTGGTGATTAGGTTTCCAAAATGAATTTTGGAGGGGCTCCACATTCCAACCATTAGAGGAAGGACTGGGAATCTTCATTTTTTAACAAGTTCCTACATAATTTTTATGACCTCCAAAGTTTGCAGACCATATGAACTCTTCAAATCCAGAGCATGGGGTTTTATGTGACTTTGCATCTAGCCCCTAACAAAGAGTCTTGAATGATACTGTTGATGTGTGGCTGGTTGATGATTCAATGAAAAAAATAAATTTCCAAACTCACTGCTTGGAGTGACTTAAGAAGATTGAACCCATCATTTATTCTCTTTCATCTTTTCATACTTTTTAATTTGCTGGTCTTGAGCCTAGCTGCTCAGACATCTGTGTCAAGAATCTGCTTGTTTCAGAGATTGGTTCTGGATGCTAGCTCCAATTGGAATGTAAGGACAGACAGAAAGAGATTTTGCTTTAATCTTCCTAGCATGCTATCTACTCTTCTTTTAGTAATAGCACCTTGAATTCCTTTGGGAGACCTATCTTGACTCAGGGAAGTCCAGCCTGATGGGTCTGGCAGTCAAAGCATAACTGCAATAGACAGAATAGTTCTCCAAAGATGCCCTAATTCCTGGAACCTGTGGATATGTCACATTACATAGCCGAAGAGACTGTGCAGATGTAATTATGGTTATTGATTATGAGATAGATGAACTTTGAATTTCTTGGTGGATGCACAATAATTATATAAGCCCTTAAAAGCAGACAACGTTCTGCAACTGGAGTCAGAAGATGTAGCTTTTCCTTCTGGAAAAGTCAGAGAGATTCAAAGTATGAAAGAGAACCACTATACCAAAGCTGGAGGGAGTCACATATAAAACATGAGAAGGGATATGGGGGCAGACTCCAGGAGCAATGACCAGGCCTAGGCTGATAGCCAGCAAGGCCAGAGTGTCTTCAGCCTTACAGCTACTAGGAACTGAATTTGGGGAACAATCTGAATGAAGTTGAAAGCCAATTATTCCCCAGATTCTCCAGTAAAGAACTCAAGACTTGTTGACACCTTGATTTAGGCATTATGAAATTCTTCTACCTACAGAAACTCTGAGGAAGTAAATTTAGATTGTTTTAAGCCATTAAGTTAGTTGTAGTTTGTAACAGCAGCAATAGAAAAGTAATATAATGAGAAGTTGGCCTGTTAGACACTTTCTTCCTGCAACTGGAATGCTGAGCTAAATGATAAAGGAAGCCAGAAATTTTGAAGATGGTCCATGCCAAAAGTAGTTGGCATCCTGAATAGAAAGTACCCAGATACCCTAGTCTGTGTCCCTTCTAAGGCTTAGCTATTCTCCTTTTTCTAGGTTGTCTGCTAGCTTTTGTTGTTAACTCCCTAAAGCTCATATTCTGTTCTCTACAATCACCTAACATCTGCCTGGGACAGGGGTGGAGGTGTGGAGCTCTTTGCACTCAGAACTACAGCGATGCTCTGGGAGACGTGGTGCATTGACACCTCCCTCATTTATGAATACTTTCTGAACAGCTAAACAAGGCTGTGATTTGCCAGCCTGGCTATAAGTTCCCTGGACAAATGCTTTTGACTAAAGGTATTTGGGGACAGGCTCAGCTTTGGCCATTTATATTCCTTCTAACTTAACTGTAGATGAGTTGCATATTCAGTTAGAGAATTTTTTCTTTCTCTTTCAGAGCTGGGGATTGAACTCAGGGCCTCACACATGCTAGGCAAGCACTGTGCTACTGAGCTACATCCCCCAGAGATCGTCTCAAAAAAAAAAAATAGTCTGAGGGGCAGAAGAAACTGTTTCTTCACTGTATTGATTTTTAGAGCCTCTCTTTCGTGTTCTCTCTTCTCTCTCTCTCTTTCTTCCCCCCCCCCCCCCAGGCATTTGTTAATCATTGAATTGTGAGTTTCTTTACTGGGATAGTCTCAAAATCTGCTTTGTTTCTTAATTTAAAAATCAAAGAATGTGGACTTGGGGATGTGGCTCAAGCGGTAGTGCGCTCGCCTGGCATGCGTGCGGCCCGGGTTCGACCCTCAGCACCACATATGAACAAAGATGTTGTGTCTGCCGAAAACTAAAAAAAAACAAAAAAAAAAACCCAAAAAATAAATATAAAAAAAAAATCAAAGAATGTCAAAATTGAGAAGACCTCCATAGGGAACAATTCCAACCATTCATCAAGTATCTAAATTTTCTCCATAGTATGGGTTTGTATTGGAAGAGAGTAATGGCTTTAACAAACAGCCTCCATATTTCATTGGCTTCACCACAGTGCAGACCATTTCTCGCTTCTGTTTACCCCACCTCTGTTTAGCAGCTCACCTTAGGCTGTGTCACTAGGGGCCCCAGGTTTTTCTGTCTATAGTTCTGCCCTCATTTAGATATAGCTAAGTCTCCTTCCAGTCGGCAGATGGGGTAAGAGGGTGAGGCCCATGCACTGGGGAGGCATGTGTTGGGGTGGGGTGGGGTGGATAGAAGGGCAGCCCGGATGTGCCATGAACCACTTTCACCTACATTCATCAGCCAGAACCCAGTCATCCGCCCACCCCTAAATGCACTGCAGTGGAACTGTGCACCCAGAAAAAGAAAATGAGGACAGTAACGCTGGCCATCTCCGCCTTGACTCTGACTGGTTATGTGGTCTCCCCTAAAATTCCTCTAGTGACAGGAAGCTCACTACTTGGGGAAACTAAAAAATGCACTACCTTTTGAGTAAGGTGGCACAATTCACCTTCGGATATCCCAAGCAGTTTGAGAGTTCTGTTCTGTTGAGTTGAACTGTGTTTTGTTGCGTTGGCAAGATAGCACACAACTTATGAACGTGGGCTTCAGAGTCAGGCTGCTGGAGTTTATACCCCAACTCTATCAACTGTGGGCAATTCTTAGTTTCTCAGAGTCTTTTTTCTTGTAAATTAATTCATGTTCTTCCTAACTTGTGCCTGACATGTAATAAACTCTCAATTAGTTGTCAACATGTCACAGATTGGTTCTGTTTGTGCTCATCTTTATCCTTGAGTGTTTGCAGGTTATCTCTGCCACTATTCTGAGTGCTTCCAGAGTCTTCATCTATTCCCTACATGACCTCATTTGGCTTCCTGCCCTAATCTTGTCACTCTTGTAAGATTGTGGTCCCGTTGTGTCTGGAGCCCTTTGAAGAAGGTAGCACACTTAGCAGACTACAAGATCTTGGTAAGCACTGACCAGTGCAGAAAGCAGAAGAACCAGGGCATTCTTATTTTTAGCAATTATCCATTTATTTATGTAGCCTAATATCTCATTAGCGTTTTTACTCACCACTACACCCACTTGTTATATATTGACCTTACTTTCTTTGAAAAATTTTTAAAATTTTATATAAACATGATTGAGGAGCCAGATCTCTTATATCACTATAAGTCTTTTTTATTTTCAAGAGAAGATTTTTATATTTATGTCCACAAATTTCTAGTGTATTGTACTTGGTCTTTTCCATCTGAGGGCAAGTTACTGCCCAGGTGAGGCTCACCTGCTAACTCACAGTGACTACCGCAGCTTACTAGCACTTGGGAGAATTGGCTAAGGTCATCTGTTAGTGTGAATATCTTTGGGTTCAGAACACATTGGCAAAAATCCACTAGCACCAAGGATATCTACTCAGCTGGTGTTTGGGACTTTTATTTTCCTACTTTTGAAAACTTAAAAACAAACAAAACACCAGCACACACTTTCTTGGTATAAAATCTCACACCACTGTCTCAGCATGAATTTCTTTGCCCTTTTTTTCCTTGTGAGCTGGGCATTTCTCTGCATATGCTGCCATGTCATATGAATTTGGGGAAGGAGGACAAGAGAGGAGACAAAATATGTGGCAGAAAAAGCAGGTGATGCTGCAGATACTCCCTCAGGCAGGCATTGGACCTCAAAGTGATTGAAGTAGATGATCACAGGATACCTGTGATTCTCCTAATATGTGTCATAAATAAGTGAATTGCAGCACCAGAAGCCAATCTAGAAAATGGGAACATTGTGATTTTTGAAATATTTGTTCTAAATATTCTTGGATGATGTTCTTTCTTAATGCTCTTTGGTATTCAGGGCTCCTACAAGCACCCTACAACTATAAAAGCCTGACTCTGGAGTCTAACCACCAAGTTCCCTGGTCTTCTTTATCAAAGTTGATCTTTGCTAGTGATTTGTTGGAGACTGATGTGCAGGACTTTTCTGTAGTCAAAACAATACTTAATAATAACAATATTGAAAGCTAGTGTTAATCAGGCACATACTGTGTGTTAGGAACCTATGGAGTAGGCATTTTATTATTAACTACATGTTATAGAAGAAGAAACAGAAGCAGGAAAAATTTGGGTATCTTTCCCAGGATTACATAGTGGCTGAAGCAATTAAGTGGGCACCCCTAAGTGGAATGAAAATTTCCATTCACAAGTGGCTTAGCCCCTGCTGTTCTCTACCCCCAAGCTGCAAGTTTAGCTTCCAAACTGCCACAGTAAGGTCTCAGGTGACAGGTATCCAATACCCTTTAGGGGACAGTTTTCACTAATTCATTTCACTTTGAAATATCATGCTTCAATAAGTGTCTATTACCTAATGATTAGTAAGAAGCTGAAATGGTATTCTGGTGCAATTACAAAATGATCACCATAAAATACAGGGCAATACTTGAATTAGTGGCAACTCCAGTCAGTCTAGGAGAGCTCATACTGGCATTTTAAATAACATGGTGACTTTTTAAAAAGTGCTTATAGAACCAAAGCCACTAATCCCTTTAGTACACTTAAGCTGGGGGTGGGGAAACCCCAAGAAACAGAACAGTCCAATCACCTTCTCGAATAGCCCACACAGGCAGATGATTTCGGAGAAGTGAACTGAACTTTTAGAGGTTTTGCGATCAGCTGCTGGACGACATCCGGCTTCAACCCAACCACGAATCTCAGATGGCATAGCAACACAGATCGCCTCTAACCCAAAATAGCCCTGCCTAGAGCTCTTCTCACTTCTTATCACTTGAGCAGGAGCATGTGCAGGAAAGGTGTCTGTCAGCCAACAGCTGCTAATTTTCAGAGAAATGAGTGGGTGTGTGGCTGCTTCCTTTTAATCAGTCACCATCTACCCCTGCAGTAGCCACTTCTATTCACCCATATTTCCTGTTATCCAAGACTCTACTGGATTCTTTCAAATTCACTTGCACATGTGATGTTTTCCTAGGGCTTAACACTGAATGAAATCTCCTTTAATCCCAGCCTTTCTCTCTCTCTCTCTCTCTCTCTCTCTTTATCTCTTAACATTTTCCTTTTGTAGAAACACGTTGGGAGCTAATCCCCAAGACCTAAAGAGTGATACACACAAGAACGACCTTTGCATTTTGCTAGAGGTTCTTTACCCTGCCTCAATCCTTGGATATCATCTGATCACAGTTTCTCATTCCTGCCTTCTCTACTTTGACCCTGGGTAGAGAATTGGCTGCTTTAAAATGGATTACTTCTGAACAAGGACATGGTTTCCAATGTGATAACACTGCCTCCATCCATGACATGTAGGGGACCCACAGCCTGCATTGCTTAGTAGTGGGTAGCATGTGATTTTGACTAAACATCTCATATAAAGAAAATATCCTGGGCTTACCCCAAAATAATTTACATTAACAGAAAAAAAATCAATTAAGAAATCTAATGGAGTATATTGTTTGAATTTGTTATAATACAGGTGTACTGTTTTAAGATAAAAATCCAATAATGATTTTTTTTTTCGAGGGGGGGCATCCTAGTGATTGAACCCAGAGCCTCATGCATGGTAAACATGTACTCTACCATTAAGCTACACCCCCAGACTACAAGAGTGATTTGCAACTGTATTTCTACATCACCTAAGTGACTGGTTCATGTAAATTTGATATAAAGAAATAACAAAAAAATTCCTATTCTTTCCCTAACTTCTGCCAAAGTTGTCTGGAGTACAGATGATTCCCAATTTATGATAGTTCAGTTCACAATTGTTTAACTTTGCGATAGCATGAAAACAACATGATTTTAGTAGGAACTGTATTTTAAGTTTAGAATTGTGATATTATCATGGGCTCAAAATATGTGGTACAAAACTCTCTCATGAGACTCGGCAGCCACAGCAAATTGCTGCTCCCAGACAGCTATGTGATCACAGAATTCTCTACAGCTTCATGTGTTATTCAGCTATGATGTTCTGGAAGCTAGATGTGCTAAGTGCCTTTTCAACTTGAGATATTTTCAACCCACAATGGATTTATCAGGATGTGATTTCCCATTGTAAAAGCATCTGCAGTTGTGTGTGGCCTTCAGGTACAGTGTCATTGACAGGACTTGGGTGATCATATTTGTTCCCTACATTTCCCATATATGCTTGTTTCAAGATTTGTGGAAGCCAAGAGGTTGGAGTTCATAACTGAATTTAATATTCAGAGAGATCTTCAAACTCTGAAGAAAGTCCAGTGTGGGAAAGCTCATTCATAAAGACCAAGCAGATGGAGAAGATGTGGAAAAAAAGGAACATTCACACTGTTGATGGGACAACCACTATGGAAATTGGTATGGACATTCCTCAAAAGATTAGGCATGGAGTCAGGTGCAGTGGCACACATCTGTAATTCCAGTGGTTCAGGAGGCTGAGGCAGGGGGATCGTGAGTTCAAAGCCAGCTTCAGCAACAGCAAAGCACTAAGCAACTCAGTGAGACCCTAAATAAATAAAATACGTTTTATTTATCTCTAAATAAAATGCAACATAGGGCTAGGGATGTGGCTCAGAGGGTGAGTGCCTCTGAGTTCAATCCCTGGTACAGAAAAAAAAAAAATACTATAAAGACTAGCCATGGAACCACCGTACGATTCAACTGTACCACTCTTTAGTATTTATCCTAAAATTAAAATCACCATGCTACAAGTGATACATGCATACCCATGTTTATAGCAGCAAAATTCACAACAGCCAAACTACGGAACCACCCTAGGTGTTCAACCATAGATGAATGAATAAAGAAAATATGGTGTATATGCACAATGGAATTTTATTCAGCCATAAAAAAGAAATTATGTCATTTGCAGCAAAATGGATAGAACTAGAGACCATCATGTTAAGCAAAATAAGTTAAACTCAGAAGGTCAAGGGTTATATGTTTTCTTTCATATACAGAAGCTGGAGACGAGAAAGGAAAAGAAAGATGGTGGTGGGTTTCCTTAATACAAAGGGAAATCAGTAGAAGAAAGGGACAAGGAGTGGGAGGCAGGGAGAGGGGGGAGAAGTGCTAGGGAGTGACATTGGCCAAATTATATTGTTATATTGTGTGCATGTACAAATATGTAACAAAAATCCCATCATTATGTACAACTATAAAAATAGTAGGGAAAAAAAATAAAAGAACTACCAAATAGAACTACCACAGTGCAGAGGAACCAAGGGTTTGGTAGAATTCCAAGTCAATTTATGAGCAATCGTTACTGATCTACTATGGATGAGCCATTTGTTTCTATGTTACCATTAAAGCAAATTTGAAGGAGGGGAAGAGAGAGAGAGGGGGAAAAGAAGAGGAAGTAAAAGAGAAGGAGGAAGAGGAAGAGGAAGGGAATCATAATAATAGCACCAGCTGTTAAAGACTCAAAAAGCAGAACTGTTTGTCCCTCAGCCACTCAGTCTCAGGTGTTGTCCCATTTCAAAACTCACCCAATGGGAGAATTGTACAACAGTGAGACCTTCTTGACTGTCTGCCCCAGTAATACACCCAAGTGCCATCTGTCCTCGAGGTATTAGAAGGGGACTAATGTTCACTGGACGCCTGGTATGCACATGTACCCTCTTCGGCACTTTGCATGCTTTAGGCGCTTGGTTCCATTTAATTCTCAACACAGTTGTAAGATAGATCATGCTAGTTCAGTTTTTAAAGAGTAGGCTCAAGAGGTTGAGAAATTTGCCTAAGGTCACACAGCTAACAGCAAGGGGCTGACATTCAAACCAACATGCTTGCATTGTCAAGCCTGGGGGGTCTGTCCCATCGTCTCATATGCATGTCACCTTCTCTGCTTTGCCAGGGGACTGGCTTGATATCTCCTTTCTAATTTAGTAGTCCAGGCTGTCTGGTAGAGCTTTCCAAAAGGAGACTTCTGTATCAATTCATGTCCTAATACTCATTGGTGAGCCTCAGCCCAAGCATGTGTAATTTGTAGGTCACTTTTTTCAGTGTGTCTGGGCATTTACATTTCTTGCCACCAAACACCAGAGAGATCATCCCTCAGACATAAATACCAGCCTTGCAGGCCCCTGGATACATTGAGAGTCACCACACAGATTGAAGAACTCTCATGGAAAATGAAAATACTGGAAAATGTGGGAAAGTGATAAAGACAGCATTCATATGATTCGGTGGTATTGGCTCCAAATATGTTTTAAATTTCTGATCATATCAGAAATTGATATCATGCATGTTGCTGGTTTTAACTATGGATTTGAGGAGTATTTTTTTTTTAATGAAGTAGGGAACATTCCTCCAAGGTATTCACAGACCCCTAAACTGAGATAAAAGAAAATCTCCACAATTGCTGTATTTGACATGGTACTTTTCAAAGAAAGAGTGTCACAAAGAGAATAGATCATCAAAACCCTATTCAGGAGTGAGTGAGGATGAATGGATTGGCAGGGAGAAGATTTAAATTTATTGTGTTGACTTTGTGTCAGACAATTGGTTCAGCACTTAGCTAACTTTATTTTCTTCATTTCCTTTCAAAATCCTGTGGGATATAAATATTCCATGCATATATCACCACTATCAGGACTTAAGGAGTGACTGTTTATCTTGGCTTCAACAGCTGTTGAGTGATAGAGCTGAGATGTGAACCCAAGCCTGGGATGTTTTCACCATACAATCCAATCTCCTAATGAGCAAGGCTCTGTTTTAGGCCTAGGAACGAAGGAGTAATAAGATGCAAGCTCTGTATTTGAGAGGCTGCAATCTATTAGGAGATGCATGTATAGGGTCAGCAGGCTTCTATGCATGCAAAGAAGGCTGAGCACCAAGAAAGGTCTTAAAAAGTCATTAATTACAGAGATCTCAAGTGGTAGAGTCGGGATATTTGAGTGAGGTTGAGGACCCAGAAACAGAGAAGAGGCCAGATGTTGTCCCAGAAATGGGATTATCTTGCACTAAGGACATACATGTTGAATTCAGGATGCAAGGTGAGTAGATGTTACTGTTTTTCAATAAGTGAGTATAGAGGGGACCTGAGAGATGCCCCATTAGACTCTTGCTCCTCCAATATGCTCTAAGAACCAATGCTGTCCCTGTCCCCAGGGTGCTTTTTAAAAATGCATAATCTTTGGCCCTGTCCCAGAGCCACTCAATCAGAATCTGAATTTTTTAAAATATTTTTTTTAGTTATCGATGGATGTTTATTATCATTTTTATTTGTTTGTATACGGTGCTGAGAATCAAACCCAGTGCCTCCCACATGCTAGGCAAGCACTCTACCACTGAGCTACAACCCCAGCCCAGAATCTGCATTTTTACAAGATACTTCATGTGATTTGGAGGCACATTGAAGTTCAAGAAGCACTGCCTTAAAGAACTAGGCCCACCATGCCTCTCATTTCTCTTCTTTAAGATCTCTAAGGAACTTAAAGAGGACTCATGTTTCCTTATTTTCTATTTTTCCCTGCCCTTCTGTCCTCCATTCCCCCTCTCTTCTCCCTCTTGTGTAGAGGCTGGGGTTTCTGTTGGTGAACTTGGAATCATGAGTGATGCTTCCTTTCTATCACTTTACCCAACAACCCCTTCCTGTAACTTCCATGTGTCACTCTCTTCTTCCATGTCACTGGCTTCCTCTGATCTGTGAATGTTACACTGGAAAATGTGGAGCAAATATATTTTGCACTCAAATATCTGCAAAACAGAACAACTCAGTCACCCTCCCAGGAGGCAGTTCTAAACAACTGGCCTGTGTGTGAAAGCAGTTGCTGTGAGCATAGGAGAACATTCTGTCTGCATCCCCCGCATTCAGCGGTGGGCTTTGAAAGGGCAGTGCTGCCCTCCGTGGGCCCATTTGGGAACAGAACACCTCAAGAAGAGAGGCTGTTCCAAAGTTTGGGCCCCGCCTTGTGGTTTGCCCAATTTGTTGGCTCCAGACTCTTGATTCCCATTAATTTTATTAGTTTTTGGACTTTGGATCACAACTACCTTTGGGAAGATTCCAGGTTCAAGGGAATCTGAAAAAACAAACAAACAACAACAACAATAACAAAAAACACTGTGTACAGAAACTGAGGGCTGTTCCAGTTTCCCATGTGACATGGAAAGAACTTGGAAATCATCACTCCCATACATCCAAGGAAAAACAAAACAAAACAAACAAACAAACAAACAAAAACCTGAAGAAACTGAAAACTAGAGACTCTTCTTAGACCCTTCAGAGAACTGAGGTCACAGATTACTGCTTCAAAACTGGACAGATAGACGCATACAGAGAACTTCAGTTTACCAAAAGCAGAAGTGCAGAAGCAGAAACCTCTCCAGAAACCAGTAACCTGAATGATAACTGACATTGTTAGGGAGGTCCATGTGGACAAGTTTCGGAAGGAAAATCTCTAGAGGGTGCAATTCTAGGGGCCTTTCCACATTTTCCTGAATTTTACCTCCATCAGGTTTCTACTGTGAAGACCAAGGGAAAAAAAAAAAAAAAAAACAACTCTTCTTTCTGGAAGGAGGGGAAGTAGCTGTTTGAAAGATACTCAGAGTTCTCTGTTCTCCTTAAATAAGACCCAGCCTCAAGGGAAACTAGTTCATTGGAGCCTGACTCATGGGGGTTTTACCAGGGGCCAAACCAGCCTGGGGAAGGGAAATACCCAACTCAGCCTCATGAAAAGATAGAACCAATCACAGGACTGTAGAACATTCTCCCTTCCCTCCACACGTACCAACATATCATATGTCTCTGTATAATAACCAGGGATTGCAACTCAAAAAAAAAACTGCAAGCCTCAAACCCTATTTCAGGAGTCTAGAACAACCCCCAAACAGGGGACACAGGAAATCTTAGTTTCTGACACCACAGTTCCCACAAATGGTAAACATAGCCTAACTCCCAGGTAAACATAAATATGACACTAAACTAGGACAACTCTGTAATGAATGTGTTCAGTTTAAGGAGATGTAGTTTCTGCTCACATAGAATGTTCTAGGTTCTCTGCTTAGAAAAAAGGAAGAAAAAAAAAACAACCACAGGATTTTGGGGATTTAGGGAGGAGGGAAACCACCCTCCCACGAGCTCTATTCTTTGTGAACTTGACGGTTGCCCTCTAGCCACAGGCACTTATTTTTCTGCAGTTCTTGTTGTCCTGTGAAATCTGTTGCAGCTGGTAGTTTAGAGATTACAGAACCCGTTGGGTTTATGTGTTGCAAGTCATCAAAAAGGCTATGAAGGCTTTCCTAGCATATTGTGGTAGTGAGTTTGTTAATTAATGCTAAACATTTGTAGTGATAACTTTATCCTGACAAATCTTACATGTTCAAGTGTTTCTCCCAACTCTGCCCAAACTGCCTGCCATTGTGTGAGTGTCATGGGAAAAAAAAGTTCCCTAAGAACTAAAGGGAATACGTGTTGTACAATCAAGTTTTCCTGTTTGTAAAAGAGAATGATAATAGTGGATCAAGTTCACCCCAGAGTCATGATCAGGATCATACAAAGCAATAAGATTTTCTATCAATGCAAAGTTATTAGTGTCTATAAACAAAAGAAGTCTGTAAGTAAATGTGTTTATAATATGATGTGAATGAAAAAAGTCACTGAAATTAAACATAATTCAGATGCAACATAAAAGTCAGTTCTCAAAAAGTATGAATATCTTAGTTTAAATTGTGAGTTCCTCTAAGTTTCACTTGTTTTTTTTAAATTTTTTTAACCTTCTGCTCATGAGACTCTACATTTCACCTCCTTTCACATTTCTCTACAGAGCCCCGATTAATGTTTTGAAGGTATTTGGAGAGAAACAGAATTTTGAAATTTGTAAACATCTTTAGGGCACTCTAGTCAGTTTAAAATTGGCTGTATGTGGATTTTTTTTTTCTCTAAAAGGAAACCAATAAAATATTCTTGACATGGCAAACAAACATCCATCCTTCCTGAGGGCGATATTTTTAAGAACTAAGAGTAAATGAATCAGAAACACCTGTGGTGACTCCCCACCCCCCCCCCCAACACAAAAGAAGTTATAAATACGTTTCTCATCCTAAATGCAATTTGGATTTTATTTAATTGCAAACAATTGTGCAAAATCTTAGGGCCATTTGAGGATCACATCAGATAGTTAGAACCCTCATCTGCCTAAAAATCTTACCACTTACATGTAACACACAATTACTGGTTTGCTGAGTAAGAGTAAATTATTTCAGTGGCCCAGGAGAGGATAAAACTAGAGAAGCTAAGCTGTAGTCACCTCTCTCCAGGCATATGCTCAAAAGAAGGCCCTGCAAGAGGGAAGATTCCAGGCTCAGGACTAGTTGCTGAGGTATCAGTGTTAGTGGATGGTGATCCCAGAGCCCTGCGAATGGGCTGGAATTTGGAAGTCTAAGGATGAGTTCCAGGAGCAATTGCCTGACTTGATTAAAATGAAGGAAATGGATTCATTCCAGGGCTACCTATGCCTTCAAAATAGTGTGAGCTGAAATGCATGCTCAAGCGGGGCTCTGAACCAAAGTTTAACATAATCAGTTTGCCAGTGAGTTGGGGCCTCTGTACCTGGTCTCTGGTAAGCAGAAGAGCCTAGTGGTTAAGAACTCCATTTTTGAATCTCACTCTACAGGGTCAAATGCTTACCCTTATGTTGAGCACATTCCTAAGCCTTTCTGCCTTAGTGTCCTCACATATAAAATAGTGCTCATAAAAGTCAAAAGGAGATAGTATAAGAAAGGAATCAAGGGGTGGAAGCCAGGGAGGGAGAAGTGCTGAGGAGTGATATTGGCCAAATTATATTGTGTGCATGTATAAATATGTAACAACAAATCCCATCAAAATGTACAACTATGATGCAGCAATAAAAAAATGGAAAAAAATAGTGCTCATGATCATTATAGTACCCAACTTATTAATTTTTTTAATATTAAAAGAGATGATCTCTGCAAAACAAAGTATCTAGACTATGTCTTGTCCCTGGTAGTTATGATTGCACATTCTACTCTCTTTATCTGTGCTCGCCCCAGACTTCCTAGGTACCTTTTTTCCACTCCTTGGAACTTTACCTGGCCTTAATATCCTATCCCAAAGCCCAGGTTTCCCCCAGTTCAATTTTACAAAGATATTTTTAAAGCAGTGTTTTCCAACTCTAATGTGCATTTGCGAATCCCTGATGGATCAACATTCAAGGCAGACCCAGATACAGTAGGTTTGAGTATATCCTTGGGATATTTTGCATTTATGGCATGCTCTACTAATGAAGGTCCAAAGGTCAGACTTTGAGTAGCAAGCCATTAGGTTCCTGACTGTTCAAATTGACCAGCAATTATTTTCTGGGCCAATGGAATAATGGAATGCTTTAAGGGGAACCTAATTGTTGGATATACAGGTTATCTGATTGTCATACACTCCTGAAAATCAGGACAGGTTAGAGAGATTCCTCACATGCTGCATTTCTTTGTGGGTGAAATTAAAAATTAATTACATTAATTCAACCAAAGGGTGTTTGCAATAATAACGTGTGACTCAGTCAAGGAGTTATTTTATATCTAAGGAAGCCCAATTCAAAGTATAAAATGTGAGTTTAGAAATTTTAGACTTTGGTATATGTAGGGGGTAAGAGTTTGTGTCATTGTCCTGAAATTTCTAGATAGGTATTTTACAAGGTCAAGATGTTCAATGGCTGGTTGAACAAAGTAAATGAAAACTACAGGTAAAAAAAAAAAAAAAAAAAATATATATATATATATATATATAGATATAGATATAGATATAGATATAGATATATATCTATATCTATATCTATATCTATATATATATATATATATATATATATATATTTGTAAATTCCATTAAAATTCACATTAACTCAGGGCCTTATTTTGAAAGAGGGTCTTTGTAGATGCAATTAGTTAAGATGAGATTATGCTGGATCTATCTGAGTGGGCCTCTTCCAATTATGGGTATCTTTGCAGGAGGTGACGAGAAGACACACGGAGAAGGCCTTGTGACAATGGAGGCAGAGTTAGAGTGATTCTGCGACGAGCCCAGGAACACCAAGGGCTGATGACAGCCACCAGAAGCTGGGAGAGGCTTGGAAGCGCTCCTCTCTTGGGTCTCCAAGGAGAAGCTCTCTCTGCCAACACCTCAGTTCTGGACATCATGGCTTCCTGAACCATGGAAGGTAATTTCTGTATGCTATAAGCCACCCTATGGATGGTAATTTGTTCTGGCAGCCCTAGGAGACTAATATCCAGTCTGTGATGGGGCAGCATCAACCCAGGTGCCAACTGACCCTCTGAGGCCTAATGTTTAAAGGCTCTCTCCCCTTTGCATCTCCCGCAGCTGAGCTAGCAATGAATAATAATGATAATGAAGAAATTAGCTACATGTATGCAGATGCTACCTGGGTGGGCATCCTGTCCTCCTTGGGTTTCCTAGATCAATAGGGCCAAAGGGAAGGGGAGGGACAATCTCTTTGTTTCAAGGACTAATCATGTAAGTGTAAAAAGACAATTGAATGCTTCCCAAAGAGGATTCAACCAGTCACTCAGCCTAAATTGCCCAAACACAAAGCCTCTGTGTGTGGGGAGGTCTGCGTTGAAGCCAGCAGCAAAGGGGGAGTGAGCAGTGGGACACTGATGGTATAGCCTCCTGGACAAGCCTTTGGACATGATCTTTGTGGGAGAGTCTCAGGAAGCAAGGGAAGACAGAGTCAGTGATGGGAATGGAAGTGGTCCCATCTGCGAATGCAGTTTTAACCTCCTTGTAGGCACATTTGCTCTGTGCTTCCTGTCTCTGAGAAGTCTCCCTCTAAGGTTTTTACAACCTTACACAATTTGGAAACTTTTGCTTTAACTTAGTTAGGAGCCTGAGATCCACATTTATCTCAAGAAAACATACTCAATTAAGGAAAACATACTCCCCACCCATGATTATTCTATATTCAGTAACACTGGTTAAACAAAGGCCTCCTGCCAAAAAGAATCTTCAGTCGTCTGTTTAAACAGAATAAGGAAAATGCCTAAAATTATTCTTCTCCCATTTCCAGCCCAGCGCATTCAGATCTTTATTTCCACTGCTTGGTTTAATGTAATACAATGCATTCAGAAAGCACATTTTATTTACAGGAATTAAAATTTACTGTTGAGGTTCTCTAAATGCACTTCTCATTTGATAAAATTGGATGAAAACTAAATTGCCAAGTGAATGAAAGAATTGTCAAAGTTGGGCAAAGTCAAATCCCAACTTCTATCTAACATTTTGAGTATTACGCAGACAATAGCAACTGGACTAGAAGTCAAAAGAACTTTTTGGATTCAAGACCTGCCAGTTACTAGGAACCTTGAGAATGTATCTTAAAAGTTTCTGAGCCTCAGTTGTCACATTAAAAAAAAAAAATCACTCCCAAGTTCGCAGAGAAAATTTAATGGTGGATTTGTAGGTCATATAATAGGTTGCCTAACCCATAAGTCATCTTTACTCATTGTCTGAATGTACAGGCCATGAAGAGAGAAGTTCACATTGAGCAGCGTCATTGTCTCTAACAGCTTATGAAACCATCTTCCTTTCTGTAGAAAGTTCCTCTTTCTCTGATTATTTATGTTCCCTGAACTATATTTAAATGGTACAAGCCTATCTCACTCTTCACCAAATATGGGCCGACTCACAATATGCCCTATACCTGTCATCTGCACTTTTGCTTCCTGTTTCTAGAGTTCTGTGCTTATCTCTGCCTCTAAACAACCAACAAACTTGTAAATTTTAGTTCCAGAAGCTTCTGGGGTGGTTGTAGTTTTGACTGTAGCCTCAGCCTTCTCTGGTGATTCACAGTGACCTATCATGTTAGTCAGTTTTGCATCACTGTGAGCAATATGATAAGGACAACTTAGAGGAGGACTGGTTTCAGAGGTTCAGTCCATAGTTAGCCAACTCCATAGCTCTGGGCCCAAAGTGAGGAAGAATATCATGGTGGAAGGGCCCTCAGTTCACAGTAGCCAGGAAGCAGAGAGAGCTCAAGTTCAAGGAGCCAGGGATGATATAATTCCCAAGGGCACAATCCCAGTGACATACTTCTTCCACCACACCCTACCTGCCTACAGTTACCAACCATTAATCCATTTAAATTATTAATCCATTTGCTGATTAAGTTACAGCTCTCATAATCTGATCATTTCACCACTAAACATTGCTGCTTTGCTTCACACATGAGCTTTAGGGGGGCACTTCTCCCATTCAAACCATAACATAACACTCAGCACTTGGGTATTCATTTCCACCATATGTCCAGTGCTTCCACATTACGCAATCACTTCAACCACTGTCAAATGGATTGTCATGCAATTAGATGATGCAGAACAAAAACAACAAAGTATTTTCAGTATGACGTAGATAAAATGTGGTATAATAGTTGAGTATTCATTTAAAAATTCTAAAGCTCTATATTCTAAAAAAAAAAAAAAAAAAAGCTTTCTTGCTTAATAAGGAACTTCTTGAGCAACAGAACCTGGCTGTGTTATTCACCTTCTGGGCTTATCTCTAGCCCTTTGATTGTGTGGGAGACTCTCTGTCTTCAGGGCACTGACAGAGTTTTATTTACGTCTTCAACAAATGTATTTTAGCACCTGCTACAGAATTAGCGCTCTTTCAAGCACAAGGTATAATGCAGAGATTAACAAAACCAAAAGCCCTGCCCTCATGGAGCCTATATTCTAGTTGTGGAGACCACCCATAAACACGTAAGCTCATATATCTTTCCCAAGGGTATTCATGTTACTAAGAAGACAAGGAACAAAGACAAACAAGGGAAGAGCTATGTTAAATGGTCATTCTAAGAAGTGCTCCTTCAAAGAGTGACATTGAAACTGAGACCAAAGGATTCAAAGGAGCCCTACTTAAACTCTGAGGGGAAGAATTTTCTAGAAAGACTTGTCTATGGCATCAAATTGTGCCTGAAAAGAGAGTTATACATCTGAAGTGACATGGGTGGGGGAGAGGTTAGAAAGGGGACAGGTCCAAATCCTACAGGAACCTGTAGGAGTCAAGTGTCCTGATTTTATTTCAAAATCAATAGTAAGCCTTTGAAGAAAGTGAAGCACAAGTGTGACATGATTTGATTGTATGTCAAGAATATCACCCGAATTCTGTGAGGAAAAATGAATTCAAGGGTGACAGGAATAAAAACAGGGAAGCAGTTCTGGAACTGAAGTATTCCAGGCAAAAGGGTGGCAACAGAAAAATGAAGGAAAGCAGATTCTTTCTGTTGACACATTTTGGTGTTACACCAAACGGGACTCATCAAGGGATTAGATGGAGGGAGGGCAAAAAGAGGGAAGAATCAGGATTTGTTCATCTCTAACTCTTAGCAAAATGTCTAGCACATAGTAGATGCTCAATAAATGGATTTAGAATTGATTTTTCCCCCATAAAAATAATTCTCTCAAACTTATGATCAGGGAAAGAATAGAAGAGTATAAAATAAATAAATGAAGTAAGTAAGTAAGTATGTATGTAAGTAATGAAAGGAGACACCAGAAGATGCATAAATAAAAAGTAGACAACAATGCCACTTTAGATAAGCTAGGTAACAACTTTATTGTTAGTGCGCCAAAGTTAAAGTTCTTATCTCTCTCTGTCCAGTATCTAAGGAAGTCTCAGACCAGTGAGGGAAGAATTGAATATTGCATGGTGAATAAGGGATGGGACTATACATGAAAAGAGATTTTTAAAAAGTGATTGTGTGATTTAGAAAATATATTTTTTATCATCTCCTTGGCTGACTTTGAAGAAAGAATTTAAGAATACAGAAATGACTAGAAAGCATATACTCTGAAAATGATAGAAACAAGTGATTTTGCCTTGGCACATCGATTCAGATATTACTATGGCATTTTGTTAAATGTAAAACCACATACACATAAAACCCTGACACATTCCTCTTCAACAAGACTAAAAAGCATGACACAGACAATATAATCTTTGTAAAGATTTTAAGTAGGAAGCACAAATATTCCTATACGTCAGACTGGTGAGATTAGATGAAAATAGATGAGGGTATATATTTAAATGCTAATACAACTGACTGTAGACACTCATACTTTTATTGGTACCCATAGTTTAATTAGAAATTCTGACATTGTGGAAGGGGATTTCAGTCATCCATATTTATCCCCAGGCTTTCTTTCAAGATTCAATTTATGGATCATTTTTAAAATTCTGCTACTCTTCACATACTTTTGAGTGCCTTCTAAATGCTCTAAGTGAACTTAAAAATAAAATGCATCTGCCTTTCTGCTAATACTATTTGGAGGCTCAAACCAGCATTCATGGCTTTAAGTCTTGCTCTTTCTATTTGGCTGCAGTACATGGTCTCCAGAATTTGAGTAGCGGGTGGGTTTTACTCTGGGAATGAGCTACATCATGGACATCTCAGTTCTATTTGAGCAGAGCAGCGACATTTGTGGGTTCTGTTTATTCTCTGCCCCTCCTGTTCCTGCCAAATGTTATCTGAAATATGAATATCTTTGAAAAAAAGAATTGCATGCTTATTAAGGGATGGCCCAGCCATTTCAGAGTTAAAAAGAGAAAATAATGTCTTTTAGAGGGAAAGGAGACATGATTCTAAAGCATTGGCAAGTGGCATCAATAAACAGTGACTTAGGGCTAAAGGGTCTTTTGAGGGGTCTCTCAAATTGAGCATGTGACTTCCTGTTCTCTGTAGACTGTGGTCGGCTCTGGGTTGAGGATCTTCCCAGAGGCAGTTAAGCACAGTGCCAGAGCCACTTCCTCTGTGGGTGACATAGAGCCTGTCCACCTTCACTTGTACGGTGTTTATTTTAAAGATGTATTGGACATTGTTCCTCAACCTTACAACTGCCCTCCAACATGGAATGAAAGCACTCAATATTTCATATAGCCCACATATTTGGTGCACAGTTTATAGTAGATATTTTATCTCTTTTGATTTTTTTTCTCTCCCAACTCCCACTGCTTCTTCAGATGGATTCAATGGCTTCTCCTTTGGGTCACTACTTACAGTTGTACCCCGATATTCATAATACTCATTGCACTAAATCACATCTAGTCATGCCCACCCCACCCTGCCCCATCCTCAGTTCTCAGTTTTCGATACTCCAGATCCACCATGATCCAAACATATTAAATGGAAAATTCCAGAACAAGCAATTCTTAAGTTTAACACTATGTGTCCTTCTGAGGAACAGGATGAACTCTCACGCTTTCCCACTCCCTGTGGTCTGGAAGTGGGACCATCCCTTCAGCAGTATCGCCAGGCTGTGCGGTACCCACTGTTGGTCACTCAGCAACCAGCTCTGCTGTCAAAGATTGCCAGTTGGGGTATTTCAGTGCTGGGTTCAAGGAAGCTCAACGCTACATCACAGTGCCAGTGTCAGCTGACTTATGTCACCTCATCTTGTAGGGATGGCATCCCCTCACATTGTCACAAGAAGAAAAGCAAGGACAGCACAATAAGATGTGTTTAGAAAGAAAGAGAACCTGTGTTTACATTTTTGTTACAGTATGTTGTATAATTGTTCTATTTGATTGTTTTCTATACTATCTGTGAGGATTTTGGAACACGTCCATCACGGATGTGGAGGCCCTGTATTGAGGTGTCTGTTCTCCCTACCAGTCTTCTTGAAAGAAAGGCCTGCACTATATTTGCATTCTTTCTTTCAAATGCCTGAAGTAGGTGGCATTTCAGTGCCCTCCCGTCATATGGAAGGTGGGGTTCACTACTGTTTTCCTATTAAACCTTTCTCTCCTTTTCTCAGGGCACCATAAAGTAGTGATTTATGAAGCAAAAATGAACATTGATGTGCAGACTCCTTGACTGTTTACAGAGGGAGTGTGGAAGGTTTCATGGAAACACACTTATGACTCAACACTGCTATCCACCCCTCATTGTCCTGGCAGCGGAGGAAAGTGGCAATGTGGCCCCTTGGACTGGACATGCAGGACTTAGAAATGGCAGCTAATGCCCTGAGCACACCTTGAGGTGTGTCCAGATGGCTGCTGGCCTGGCTTTGTTGTTCTGGTCACTGTCAGATGACACTTCATCTTGGCATTCCTACATCCACAGCTATAGAGGACAGGGGCCAGGGGATTCTGTTCATCTTAGAATAACTTTCTTGAGTTCAACAAATACTGTTTGCGAATTTTTAGCCAGAAACTTAGAATCCCAGAAATCGGCTGTGTCATTTCAAAAGAACAATCTTAGGCAATTTACCTTATTACCCCTGAGTGTCAAATTCCCCCAAATGCAGTATTTAAACCTCTTCAGACTCACTTCTTATATTACCAGGGCTACTAAGATGACCTTCTAATCTAATCAACATTACAAAGTCTCTGGGAGCAAAGTGTCCCATTTAAAGAGGATTTTCTGTTATCAGTGAGGATAATGCCCAGTACTTTGGTGAATGGGTGACATCTAAAGTGGCCTTTTTCTTTTCTACTCAGTATTCTCCATAGATGCTCCCCTTGATGTCCTGTGTACCCAGTATCCCAGCCTGATTCTTATTTTAATTCTGGAAGATAATGAGCATAAAGAAGAAACTTGGCTGGCTGAAAGTCACAAGAATGCAACAGAGAAGTTTTAGGTGACTTCTCAATGTGACTTTTTAAAAGTTAACAATTTTGAATCGATATTGCCTTTGATTCGGAAGAATGTGTGTTGAACTGTATAGAGTCCACGTCCCTCAAGTTATCAAAGTAAATTTAAAGAAAGACCTAACACCAAATATATTTTTTTAAATGTACCTATCTTTATAGTTTTAGAAGATGTCAATCAGAGAAATTTCTGATTGATTCTGGAACAGATGAATTCAGTCATGGTGCGTATGATTGCCTTGTAATTAATTCATCTTAGTGGACTCTCTTCTCTCCTTCCTTCTTACAAGACACTAGACTCAGATGTATTCATAAGCATTCTCTTATATAGTCCTCACAACAATGAAATATAAGCCTTACTATGATTATTTTTACAATTTGGGAAACTGAGGCTCAGAAACATTAAATAAGTTGCCCAGAATACACAGCTGAGGCAGGATTTGCACCCAGATCTGAAAGACTCCAAGATCCCTGGTATATTCATTTATCAGTTTGTTTCTGATTTTTTTTAAACACATCACTGAAAATAGGAATGACTTTTGAGGATTATTAAAAGTTAATTTTAAAGCTAATGAAAAAGGAAAAAAGATACAGATTTGGAAGACTGCATATTTTATAGCCCTAAGCAAAAGATAGAGGAAAATAGAACTGAAGAAGGATTGAATAATAGTTTCTTCGAGACTCTTCTTCATGTTTTATAAAAATTGATCACGTGTCCCTAAAAGCCATAATGTAATTATCTGGATGTAATCATTTGACAATGAAATGCAGTTCTGTGAGTGTACTTTGATGTTCAAGGACAACAGCAATGGCCTCTGGGGACAGAGAAAAGAGAAGTACAGATAGGGGCACATGTGAAGGGATGTCACTCACAGAAAAACCTAAGATATTTTATTACTAACTTCCTTGATTGAGACTGAGTGTTTATCAATTAGTATATGTTCCTTTAAAGATTAAAATATAGGATGTTTGCCTTTCTAATGGGAATTTTCAGCTGCATGAATGGTTCATCAAATTACTGAATGTTCTTGGGATAGATTTCAAAACCCTTAACGAAGAGCCCTACAAAGTGCTGCAGGATCCAGCTGTCCGTCCTTTCCAGCCTCATCTTAGCCTTTATTATTATTATTATTATTATTATTCTGGGGATGGAACTTAGGAATGCTCCACCACTGAGCCACATCTCCAAATCTATTTAATTTTTCATTATGAGACAAGGTCTCACTAAGTTGCCCAGGCTGGCCTCCAACTTGCAATCCTCCTCCTCAACCTCCCAAGTCACTGGAATCACAAACATGCACCACTATGCCTGGCATCTTCTTTATTTTTCTCTAAAGTACCATGACTCTTCTGTTTGGGATCTTTACCTTTTTGATACATTTTCTTTACCCTTCCCTTTCTCTCTCCCTATTCCTTCTCTCCTATCTCCTAACCTCTTTTCACCTCTGATTTATGCTTCATGTCCCAGCCTACAGGTCCCTTATATTTTGGGGGGAGGAGGCAGGTACTGGGGATTGAACTCAGAGGCACTCAACCACTGATCCACATCCCCAGCCCTATTTTATATTTTATTTAGAGACAGTGTCTCACTGAGTTGCTTAGCACCTCGCCATTGTTGAGGCTGGCTTTGAACTCATGATCCTCCAGTAACAGCCTCCGGAGCCACTGATTACATTACAGGTCCCTTCCTTAGAGTGACCCACAGCACAGACCAGGTGTGCCTCCCACCCTGGGCTGAGCACTTGCTAGTGCCAGACACTGATATAAATGTTTTGCACGTGCTGTCTCACGTAATTCTCACAACAGTTCTTGGAGCCAGGTACTGCTGTAGCTCTGTGTGACAGCTGAGGAAGTTGAGGAGTAGCCTGATGGAGAAACCGGCCCAGCATCAGGATGGATAAAAAGAAGACGTGAGCCTTGTTGGTAGATCTCAGTCCCGCCCCATCCTCTTACCCACTTGGCGGAGTTGTCTCGCTTATGAAATTGCATGTTCCCACTCATGTTGTCCTTCTCCTTAAAGGACTTGATGAAATGATTAGTTTTTATCCATCTTTCCTACTGTAATCTCTAGGAGAGCAAGGTCTAAATCTCAGCCACAGCCCCTGGATCTAGCACTGTCCCTGGACCATAGCAAGTGGTAGATAAATATTTGAAGAGTAAATAAATAAATAGATGGTCAAATAGAAATAGGATGGATGAGCAGATGAACTTTGTTGGCGTGTGCCTTTAAGAAATGGTGCCAGTGAATCTTGGATTGTAAACTCTATCTACACCCCAAGAAAATCCCTACCCTGAGTCAGGAATACTATCATCTGATATCAAGAGCAGGGTGCTTAGGAATACAGACTTTGAACAGATTGGAAATTAGCTCATCTCCATTTAATTTTTCAATGGGAAACACTAATATGACAGAATACCCCAATCTGACCAAACTTTTAAAAGGCCAAACAATAAAAGTAGTGTGGGGCAGAGGAATAGAATAAAATATTTAGTGTTTTGAGTGGAAAGAGACCATAAAGATTATCAAATTCAACTTCATGCTACAGAAGAGGGCATAGGAATAATTCTTAGGTACCCGGGTCAGATTTCTTTAACTGTTTCTTCATCTGTTTTCAGTTCAGGCGAAGGAATTCAGGAGTGTTCTTCCAGGACCGTTCTATCTGGCATGTTGTACTGCTGTCAACTGAAGATAAGACATGGGGCATTTTAGAAAAGCCACATGACTGTGATACCGACCCCTTTCATCCCGTGTATGGAAGACACAGTGACTGAAAATAACTTCAGTAACTCATCCAATGTCTGAACTCAAACACGAATCGGCAGTCTGAAGGCATAAACAATTATTTCACAGAAGCGTGAGGTTGGATCGCAAGCTCCTGAAAAAAAAACAGCATGTTGCAAAGTTATTCTATTTGAAAATAACAAGGTAATTTTTGTTAAGATCAAAGGCTGATTTCAAAGAAAAGACCTCCCTGAATTTTTTCCTCCTTCTGGTATCTGATGTGTATGTATGCAAATACAACTTCAAACCCAAAGGTTACACAGAAAAATACTGCATGGAATACTGGATTTGGAACCAGAAAACTATCCTTTCTCCAGCTGTGACTTTGGACAAGCCCCATGTCGTCTCCAGATCCCAGTGCTGTCCTCTGCAGAAGGAGCCAACCCTTCAACAGGCCTGCGTAGAGACTTGTGTGGGAAGAGCTATGAAGGATCAATAAGCTACCATCTGCCAAGTTCATGCCGTGCTATGAGTACTGCACCCCTGTTTACTTCACTCCATTCACACAAAGTCCTTTGGTGGAGACATTGCAAGCCCAGGTCCAGAGAGTTTAACAACACATTAAGTGGAAAAGCCAAGATTCAAACTCAAGTCATTGGCCCCCAAACCTTGTCTTCCTCTGCTCACCTTCATCTAGGCTTATGTGTGATAAAGAATGTTGAAACTGGGAAGAGCTGGATATGTGATAACTAAAGGGTTTTTGTTTTTTGTTTTCGTACTGGAGATTGAACCCAGGGATATTCACGCAACCACTGAGTCACATCCCCAGACATATTTTGTATTTTATTCAGAGACAGGCTCTTACTGAGTTGTTTAGGGACTCTATAAATTGCTGAGGTTGGCTTTGAACTCATGATCCTCCTGCCTCAGCCTCCTGCGCTGCTGGGATTACAGGTGTGAGCCAACACACGGTGGGAATTTTGAATGCATTTGTCATAAAGAAACAATAAATGGGGCTGTTCAGTTTAGGGTTTTTGTTTTTATTTTGTGGTGCTGGGGATTGAATCCGGGAACTCATACATGCTAGGCAAAAGTTCTACCCCGGCTACACCCCCAGTCCTATCCGTGGTTTTAATTGGATTTATGCTGTTCTCCTAAACTATTTTCCTTTGCCTTTGTTGTTTCTCCTCCTCCTCCTCGTCCTCCTCCTCTCCTTCTCCTTCTTCTTTATTTTTTTCCCCTGTCAGCATAAGGTGATGTCCTTAGAGAAACTTACTTCACTTTATGGAACTGCTTGGGAAAGAAATGTAATACATCATGCAATAGCTTTGCCTGCCTGTCTGTGGCTCTGCCCATCTTCCATGTTATGGAGGGCAGGAGTTGTGATCAATTGTAAATAATTGTGATGACGTCTTTGGAGATCCAGTAGGCTGGGACATGGATCCCAAACCTCTTGCTTTTTCTCTTTTCTTTTGCATCAAAATATCTACAGGGAAGATATTAACCCCTAGCATAAATGAACCCTTTGGAAAGTGCTTACTTTTTGTTTTCTTAGCATAACTTAGAATTTTAAAAGGACTAGATTATTTGCAGCATTGGCAATTTCGAATGTTGTTGTCTTATACTCTTTCTGTCTCTTCTGCAGCTGCTGGGTGTGCAGGGAGGGCTAGAACACCCAGAGCAGAAGCCAGGATCCTGTCAACATTCAGCTTACCTGGAGATGCTCCTGGTCCCACTTTGGCTGCTTCGTGGTCAACATGAATTGGGTGGATGCTTCCAAAGGGCTGACTTGAGATTGGGGATACACGAGGTCCAGAACCCTGGAGGACAGGTAGTGTGATAAAAACTCAGGCGGATGCACCATTTAGTGAATGGAGAGATGAAGATAAAGGAAAAGCTAGAACAACCAAATGACTTTTTTTTTCACTCTCAGGGTGATTTTGTTCCTTCCCAGGTGGACACAGCCTGCTGCTACATGATGATATTGCCTGGGGTGCCTGTATAATTTACTGACCAAACCAGGATGCTCCTGAGAGTAACAGGAGGCATGAATCTTATTCCCATCCCCTGAGTATTTGGGGTAAGCCTGGGTTACGTGGCTTCCCCATATTGCCCAATATATCCATTTGCTCTCTGGGATCTGTTTTCAGAGCTGTGCTTTGAATGCCATCCGATGTGGAGTGACCTGCACACGTGGCCTACTGCATAACTGCTGCTCATTAAATGGTGGCCCCTTTTTGTCCTAACCATGTTCTGTTCCCCCTTAAGATTTGTTTCTTCCACTGTGGAGATCAAGACTTGGACTGGGATTCTAGCCTTGCCAATTACTAGCTGTTGGGATTTGGGCAAGTTGCTTAAACATCCCCAGTCCTCCAATTTCTCAGCTACGAGGTGGGAATAACAACAGCACCTCCTCCTGCAGACATTGTGTGGAGAAAATGAGGTAATGCAGACAAATGATTGACAGCACCTGGCACATAGCAAGTGTGCAGGACATGTTTGCCATGGTGATGAGCTATTATTCATTGTTAATGAAATGGTAGAGATGTTACAAAAACTCACATTTTACCCCCTATGGCTAATAAATGCTTAGAATGACATCCTTCTGCCTTCTCAGTAAAATCCATTCTTTCCCTTTTGGCTCATACTCTCACACTCTGACTATAATGTTTATAGTCCATTATGGCCAATATATGCATTTCCTCTTGTTCTTTTCTTCTTATAACTGGTTGCCTAGCATTGCCTAGTCCATGAGATGTTCAATTGAGAGGGGAGTTTGGAAAAAGATGTCCCCAATTAATTTCATCTTGGTAAATAAGTACAGAGTTTTACATCATGCCTTTGAAACAACCCCAGTTGATCTTTCTGGGGAGGGGAAAGTACACTTTAAATGGGAGGTCCCCAGAATAGAGACCCATACACCAGCCATAAATGTAGAAAATAAAAATTTATAGGGAAAAAGAGAAAAAAGACATAAATGTAGTTCCAATAAACCTATCCCCCCCAAGCAAAACTCTAAAAATTAATTAATTATTTTTTTCCAGAAAGCCAGTTGTTAAATATTTACCAGCCTGCCCCTGCTCTTATCTTTACTATTTCCTCACATTAAGGGCCCAGGGCTGGGGGTAGGGCAGATATTTAGTAGGTGATTACTGGGGCTGCAGTGTTTAAGGGCAATGTTTGTTGAGTCTAAATTGAACATGGGGGTAGAGATGGGGGTTGGTGAGGGACCGCATTAAGACTGGGTAGAAAAGCAAGATCCTTGGGGGAAAGGCTGGTGTAAGGTTCCAGGGACGCCTGGATACAGGTCTAGTTTAACAACCAGTGTTTTCAAGGAGGAAGCTGAGTAGACAGAAGTTCCAGGTGGCAATGGTAATAAAACTTAGATACTTCACAAAGAAGATATGAATGTTTAATAGCAATAACATCATTACTCACTAAGTATATTAAATCTCAGGGGAACATATCATTTTATTCCCAGTAAATGGCAAAAAAGCAAAAGACTGATGGGGCTGGGGTTGTGCTTGCCTAATATGCTTTAGGTTCTAGATTCATCCTCAGCACTGTTAAAAAGAAAAAAAAAAGTTGGGTGCCGTGGTGCACATCTATAATCCTGATGACTGAGAAACCTGAAACAGGAGGATCGCAAATTCAAGGCCAGCCTCAGCAACTTAGTGAGACCCTGTCTCAAAATACAAAATGAAAAAAAAAAAAAAAAAAAGATTTTGGGATGTGGCTCAGTAGTAAAATACAGTTGGGGTTCAATTCCCAATAACATGCATACACACAAACATGAAAGAAAAGAAAAAGAAAGAAAAAAACAAAAAAGAACTAACAATACCAAACATTGGAGACAATGTGAAGTACCTGGAATCCTCATGCATTGCTGGTGGGGATAAAATGAAGCACTTCTTTGGAGAAAATTTTGTCTGTTTCTAATAGAGACAGATCTACATTACCAACTAGTGTTTCTGTTCTTAGGTATTTACCCAGGGGAAGTGAGAACTTAAGTCAACAAAAAGTCTTTTACAAGGATATCAGTCTTATTCAGAACAGCCAAAAACTAGAAAGAACCCAAGTGTCCACCAATGATGCAAAGAAATTGACTGTGGTATATTCATAAAATAGGATACAACTCAGCAATAAAATAAAAAGGAGCTGCTGAGAGCCATAGCCAAGTAGGACGCATGGCATTTTGGTTGAAAGGTGACCCTGCTCAGGGATTAGGGTGGCTCCAGGTTTAGGGTGGATCCTGCTGGATTAGGGTGGCTCCAGGTTTAGAGTGGATCCTGCTGGGAATAGGGCATATCCTGCTGCCTCAGGCGCCCGCTCCTTGAGTTCCCGTGGAGTTCTCTCGGGGTTCGGAGAGTATTGGTACGCAGAGCCCGGTGGAGGGAGTGTATTTTTCCCAGAATGTGCCAGTGAGAGTTCAGGAATAAAGAGTTGCTGTTGGAATCTACAAGTTTTTGTGGTGGCTTGGTTATTTTGTGCCCAGCCAGACTGCGGCATTTGGTGGCCCGTGCTGGGAACGTCTGAAGCTTAGAGGTAAGTGAAATTGCTCGCCCCTGAGGGAAGGCGAGAGAATGGGTGACCATTTCAAAAAACAATGTGTTCTTGTTTTGATTTATTTTGTTTTTATTTTAAGTTGCCTATTCCTAGAACTTTCTCAGGCAAATTGGGGAAAATGGTTGACTCAAGGTTTTAAGTTGTTCGCCCCTGAGGAAGAGAAATTGTTAGAGGAAGGAGGCACCCCAGTAAGACCAAGAACAGTTAGGACATATGTTGATACAATACAAAAATGTAGCCCATGGCTTTTAAAAGAGAAGTTGTTAAATATATCACAATGGGACCATCATGGGATCCTGTAGAAGGATTTTTCTTCAACAAGAAAGAGACGGCTAGTTCTGTTTACTACATTTGTCTAAGATCTTGGTTTTTACAGACATCTGATTAATTTACAAAGCTAAAGTGTTAAAATATCAACCACTAAATATAAAATCAAGTACTCTTTACTTATTAAGTTACATAAGGTAATATATTTAAACATTATGTGTGTTTTCATAAATTGGTAAATGGAAAAAAAGTTTAATATTGCTTTGTGTCTATGTCTTTGCTGAAACAAGGTTACTAAGAGTTAAGATTCTATCAGGTGTAATTTATATATAAAGAGTATAAGAAGTTTCAGTTGGGTTTCAATTATAGTATTATAGTACCATTAAAAAAATGAAAATATTTAGAGTAATTTATCTAAATTCAGAAATTTTATAAGGGTTGTTTCACAATGTAAATTTTTAAAAAGGGTTAATGGCTACAAAAGAGATATAAAAAGATTCAAGATGTGGAAATATATTTTAATATAAAGGTTAAAAAAAAGAAATGTTTCTAGATGAGATAATCTCTGTATGGTAAAGTAAAAATTTGTAAAATGCCATTTAAAAAGATTTTGAGGAAACTAGACTTACTTTAAAAGCTTGAGAAAGGAAGAAAGAAGAAAAAGGTATTCGTACATGGCAGATTGAGACAAAGCTTCTTAATGGAGTATAAAAAAAAAGGCCTTTAGTTGAAGGGCAGTCATGTAAACTAACATTAAAGCGATTTAAACAGAATCTAAGCCTCGTTTAAAAGACTGAAGCTGTAGGTGGTGAAAAAGTACATTTAAAAGTACAGTAATGTGAATTTATAAAAAGGGTTAACAGCTAAAAAAGAGATATAAAAAGATTCAAGATATGGAAACATGTTTTAATATGAAAGCTGAAGAAAAAAGAAATGTTTTTAGATGAGATAATCTTTGTGTGATAAAGTAAAAAGTTGTAAAATGTCTAAGTAAGTTACAAACGGCTTTAAAAGGTTAAATTAAAGGTGGTTAAGATGCCTTCGTGACGGAGGAAAGATTGTGTCATTCGAAGCCTAGTTAATCTTAAAAGCACTACTTAAAAAAACCCATGAAAATGGGAAGATAATAGGATAAAAGCAATTTGGAGAAAGAATATTAGAAATTTGAAGTGAAAAACTTTGAAGACAGAAGTACAGGAAGGTGAAAAAAAAGATAGAAAGGATGTAGGAAGACAGAGAAAATGTAGAAAGACAAGAATTTTAAACCCACAAAATAGGAAAAAAAAAAAAAAAACTAGGAGAAAAAAAGCAACTAAGGGTGAATGTACAAACCTTAGAGGAAAAAAAAAACTAAAGATAGAAATAAGATAGAAAATGGTTGAAAATGTCAAGTAAAGGTATTTCAGATACAAAATGCAAAAAGCTAAGACAACTATTAGATACAGACATTCAAGATAGAAAAAGGTAGAAGAGAGAAGTTTAAAGTCAAATATTGGATAAAATAAAAGAACAAGGAGATTATTAGTAATTTTTTAAAAAAAACCCATCAACTTTAATTTCTGGTGGTGTAGATATTAGAAGTCTCAGATGAAGGTGTTAAAATTTACAGACAAGAGCCAATTTAGAAAATGTTAAACTAGAAGGAAATTGATTTAAAACCACATTAAAAAATTAAAAGGACTAAAATAATTCTAAAAACTAAGGCAAAATGCTTTTGGAAGACTTGAATTTAAAAGGATCTTTAAATTTCCAAAGGATGCATATAGGATATTTTAGAACATCATCCCTGAAGAAAAATCAGTTAATGTTTTACTTAACAGGAATCCCATACAATCCACAGGGATAAGGCATAGTTGAAAGAGCTCATCAAACTATTAAAACGTACTTATTAAAGCAAAAAGAGGGAATTGGAAAGGGGTATATATCCCCCAAAGATAAACTTAAAATAACCCTTTTTACTCTAAACTTTTAAAATTTGGATTCATCAGGGCTCAGTGCTGCGGAAAGGCATATGTGTCCAAAAAATGTACATAAGCCTAAGGTGCTTTGGAAAGATATTCTAATAGGACAATGGAAAGGTCCTGACCCAGTGATTGTCTGGAGTTGGGGTTCTGTTTGTTTGTTTCCACAGGGAGAACAGCAGCCGATTTGGATTCCAGAGAGACTAACCAAAGCAATTTCTACAGACCAAAAAGAAGATGAGTTGACTCAAATCCATAACAGCTGATATCCAGAGCTCCAGCTTGACTATTCTTACATCTGCGACAGTGATTAACCAGGATGCTTTTTTCAATATCTATTTTATTATTGCCTTTTCCCACATCATAAAGTTCTATTTTAGTTTTTGAGCTCATACAGACATATGTTAATGTTTTTCTGATCAGTTTTATTTTTTGAATGTGGCATTTTTATACATTGCAATGGAGATTTCACCTGTGTAAAGCTACAAGGCCTTTACTATTGTCTTATGTGTTGTACGTTTGTATGCACTCTTGTGTTTTGTGTTGTATGTCTGTGTGTGCGTATGTCCATATATCATATATGAGGGGCGCTCATGAAAAAATGGATCCGAATTTTTTTTTTATTCATGTGATTTAAATGGTTTAATTTAAATTAGGTAAACAGCTGTTAAGGATTGTTTTTAAAGGTGGTTAACAGATCTGTTTACTTTCACCTTTCCTTTTCATTATATTTAATAATTCTGTTCAGGATAATGTCAATTGTTCAGAAAATTGTTTTCTTAGTACCTGTTGGAATGTTACATATTTTTTTTTAGCATCATTGCCAGAATTCCTATCTTCATCCCAGTGCTGGTGAAGACAAAGATAAAACCAAACTACAGCTTCTTTGATAGCTATCACAGTAAACTGTATAAACTGATGCATCAATGAATAATAACTTAACAAGTAATGCTCAATCAAGGAGTTGATTTACTTTGGGAGGAAATGGACATATTGATAGATTCCTCTGCTTTGAACTGCTTGCAGAACTTGACTGGACTATGTATCACTTGTATACATTGTGAACTATCTGTTGGTGCAGCGAATTGTGGTAGTGCTGGCCTATCTTTGCTGATGGTGTCACCGGCGATACAATTTTTCCAAAGGAGCCGTCAATTGGCTTGGTTTCGTGGCATTTCTGTATCCTCCTCCCTTCTGTTAGTGATGGTCTAAAATTTGGGGGCCAACAGAGGTGAGGCAAAGAACCCCCCCACCGGCACCAAGGCCAAATTTTGGGGCCAACAGAGGTGAGGCAAAGAACCTCACCCCCCCCACTGGTGCATAGGCCTATCCAAAAGTATGGCTGTATGCTGGACCGGTAGTCAGTGACGGGTATGATCCAATTGCAGTGGTACCAACCTAAGACAGGAGGCTGACGCCTAGAGGTCAGATCATCCGATAACGAGTAAGGACCATATGTTGAATTGGACAACCTAACAGGCATGGCCCCAAAGCCACATTGCTTGTTGTTTAATTAATCAGAAGCGGGGAGATGCTGAGAGCCATAGCCAAGTAGGACGCATGGCATTTTTGGTTGAAAGGTGACCCTGCTCAGGGATTAGGGTGGCTCCAGGTTTAGGGCGGATCCTGATGGGAATAGGGCATATCCTCGGCCTCAGGCGCCACTCCTTGAGTTCCCGTGGAGTTCTCGCGGGGTTCGGAGAGTATTGGTATGCAGAGCCCGGTGGAAGGAGTGTATTTTTCCCAGAACATGCCAGTGAGAGTTCAGGAATAAAGAGTTGCTGTTGGAATCTACGAGTTTTTGTGGTGGCTCTGTTATTTTGTGCCTAGCCAGACTGCGGCAAGGAGCAAATGACTGATATATGCCACAGTGTAGGTAAATTTCAAAAATGTTCTGCTAAGAGGAACACAAAACAGTACCTGTTGCATGATTCCACTCTGGTGACGTTTAAAAGTAGGCTAAACTAAGTTAGGTGATAGAAACCAAAATGGCGACGATTTTCTGATAGGAAATAGGAATTAACTGGAAAAAGCATGAAGAAATTTTCTGCAATGATGGAGGGTTGCATATCTTTTTTCCAGTGGTGATTACACATTTGTATACAATGGTCAAAATCACTGAAATGAATGCTCCAGATCTGGGCATTTTGTCTTGTGTGAATTGTACCTCAAAAATAATCAGCTGATAGAGACACACATACTATTTCCGTTGTCTATTGCTGTATAACAATTGATCCCGGAACATAGAGTTTAAACCAACAGGCATTTATCATCTCACACAGTCTCTGAGGGCTGGGGATCTGGGAGTAGCTTTGTTGGGTGCCTCTGACTCAGGAAGCTGCAGTCTAGCTTCCAGACAGGATCTCAGTCTGAAGACTCCAGAGTTACTGGATGATTTAATTCCGAGTTTAATCCCATGACTGTTGGCAGGAGGCTTTATCTCCTTACTCCATGGCTTGGACTGACTTCTCCCAGATGAGTGACCTAAGAGAGGGGAACATCCAAGATGGAAGCCACAGTTTTGTACAGCCAAGCTTGGAAGGGACATGCCATCTAACGTCTTCCCTTGGTCACAGACCAACCCCAGGACAACAAGAAGTGGACCACCCAAGGGTGTGAATGAAAGGCTACTTGAAGGCTGCCTTCAAGTCTGGGTCCCCACATATTTTTGTTGTGAAGCACTTTTGCAGTGTCTGGCACACGGGAGCAGCTTCGCCGATATCAGTGGTCCCGAGTGGGTTCCCCAGGTGTATTGAAACAGAGGCCACACTTACAGGTGAATCTTGAGTACGAGGTTTTAGAGAAATCAGTTTTAGCAAAGATGGGGCCTGGAGGGCATGGAGGACAACACCTTTCAATAAACCTGAAGGGTCAAAGAGTTCAGTTGCAAAAAACAAAACAAAACAACAACAACAAAACAAAAAAACCAGCAAAGCAATAGACCTTTGGCCATACTGGGAAGGGGGGACTGGGAAAATGATTGTAGTGAAGCAGGGACAGTTGACATCATCAGGGAGATTTGAGCTCATTTATTTGCTCTCGTGATAACATTTTCTTGGTCTCCTTTTCCTTCTCTGAATCTTTTGGACTCTTGCTGGATCATTCTCTTTCCTCCTGGAATGACCTTCTTGTCTCCTTAAAGATACATCAACACTCCTTTCTCCCACTGTCCCCAGAAACAGCTCCTTTTTATTTGTTGTTATCATAACACATCCTTTGTACCTGTGTCCTGACTCTTACTTGATTCTGTTTGACTTGAATGCTGTTTATCTCTATCCCTGGCATTGTATTTTGAGTTTCCTGGGGACAAGAATCACATCTTGCACAAAGTGGGGGCGCTAGTAATGTTGGTCGAAATGAAAGGGCAGGTGGCAGCAATCTGAATTCTGTGTCCTCTAGCCCAGCATGTATAAATCTCCATATTCTTCCCATTAACCACACACTTGGACAACCTCCGACAGAAAAGAATGTCTCCTCTTCCTTACATGCATGTGACGTCCTTCTCTTCTCCAAGGCCTTTCTGTGTCCCACATACTTGTGTTAGGTGTGGGTCTAGTCATGGACAGGCATCAAAGATCTATAATGATCTCACTTTTAGAAATACAAGTAGGCTTATCATCCCAGGAGAGTCCCATCAACAGGACAAAATTCAGTGTGGGTTGGCCCTAATCAGTCCCATCACTGAGGTTCTTGTCTTGGGACTCAGGCTCAGCTCAACTTGTGAGTCACCTTTGACCTAGGTCGGCTGGAGCCCCACCCAAGGGAGGACTCCAGAATTAATTAGTTCTGCCTGCTAGTCCTGGCCATATCCACATGCCCTGAGTCAAGATCTTTCCCCATAACCTGTAGGACATTTTATAGGCATCATTCAATATGAACAAGGGGCTAAGTATGAGGGTAGGATATTGTGCTTCTGTTTTCCTACCTAGTCCTTTAGATGGGTTTGGAGAGGCACTATGACATATTTAATAGAAAGAGCCCCAAATCTGAAGTCATGCTACTCTGTATTCTTCTCATGTTCATAATCTTATCAGTTGTTTCATCTTTGGCAAATTTACGTAATCCCTTTTCTCACTTGGGAAACTGGAGAATCTCCCTCTCCCATTGCAGGCTTGCTCATCATACATATATTTTAAGTCTGTTTCAAAAAATAAGCAGTGTGAAGGCCCTACCATGCACTAAGTCCCAGTAATATTATTTGTGGTTCTATCTTCCCTTAGGCTGGGGTCCCATCCGTGCAGTACAATGAGTTTATTTCAAGTATCACCCCCTGTCAGATTCTACACTTGTAACACTGGCTCAAATCAAAGATTTAAAAAAAAAATAATCAAAGGTTATTGTGTCCCTTTGGACTTACACTGTATTGGTGATTGCTCCTTTGGGACACAATTTGGTAGCTGATTCATTTTTCCTGGCCATAGCTTTACCTAATCTCAGAACCTCCCACCTCTCTGCCCAATGCCAGTAGGACACAGGCGAGCCCAATGGAATAAGGCATACAGTTTTGGTGTTGGACCACCTAAGTTCAAACCTCACTGCCATTACCTCCACACTGTGTGAGTGTAGGCAAGCAATTAACTCCTCTAAAATCTTAGTCTCTTTATCTTTAAAGTAAGTTTAATAACATTATCTAACTTCAGGAGAATGGGTAGGATCACATGAGTTAACACATGCAAAACTCTCAGCAATGTGCCTGGAACATAATGATTGCCCAATTTAATACTGGCTATTATTTCATGCTTTGCAGCTGAGCCCAGTCGTGCAATGATGAAAACTAATCACAAAGTAATATTTCTGTTTTGAATGCTGTTCACCTGTCAGTAATTGGAATCAGACTACTACTGCTTCTGCCAAATGGGCAAGTTCCAATTTTTTTGTCTGATAAACTGGGTGAAGGAGGCTGAGTGCTTCATTAACCATGGGTGTCTGAGTTTGATTTTATTTATTGCTCTATCTCATTTATTCACAAGTGATCTTGGGATCTGGGTTTAAAATAAGGAAACAGTGATTCTTAGCTCATATATTTTAGTGCAGAATATTCATGATTCAGAAGGAAAAAATGAGACTAGAAGAAAGGTCAACCCTAAGGAGATGACTTCAATAATCCAGGTGGAAAATCTCTGCCTAGGCCAAGCAGAGGTCTATGAGAGTAAAAGACCTGATGAATTCTGGACGTCTGAGTGCTATGCGTATCACAAACAGAAAAACTACATTTATTGGAGAACACATGGGAGTCTCCTTGACTTGGAATTCTACAATCACAGCCAGCTCAGCATGACTAAGCCCCTAAAACATCCACATCTGTGGTTGCCACCATTAAAGCTCCCGAGGAATCCTTCTTCTAATCATCTGACCTATGTCCTAGAACCAAATACAACCATATCTGCATGCCAGGAAGGCGTGTGGGCGCTGCTGCTGTGTATATCAGAAACTGCTCAGGAAGATGGGGTGCATTTGAAAGGTGGGATGCTTAGATAAAGTAAAAAAACAGAAAGAAAATTATTTAACTTGTCCACTTCTTCCTGTGTGATGTGTGTGTGAAGCAAGATACTGGTTCTTTACTTTGTTAACTAAATGCATATTTTCCTGTAGAATTGTCATTCAGTCTTTTACATTTTTACAAAATAAAATGATTTATTTAATAATCTTTTACATTTTTGATAATTATAATTTATGCTTTCCATTACATTTTAACAAACAAATTGAATGAGAAGAAAAAATAATATTTTGAGACTGTGAGAAAAATTTTAATACTCTAAGCTGATTTACTTTATATTTTTGATTAAAATATATTTGAAATTTGTATATTTTAGACATAATTACCTTTCTATTGCTAATACTTTAGATTATTGCTATCAATAGAATCAAATTGCTTTACTGAAATGAAGGCAAAAAATGAGTTTTATGGGTTAAATATGTAATAGCTTTTAAATTATATGTATTTTATTTGATTACTCACCTGAACTTTGACGGCCAATCAATTGAATGCCTATACATGTATAATATTCATTAAATTTGATCATCTTTGATATTTTGTAGGTTTTTAATGAAATCAATAATTTTTACATTTAAAATCTTTTTACCATTAGGAAGATTTACTCATTAAGGAAAAGCATAGATGATAGCTTATTAAACAGTCTGAAGCTTCAGTTATAATTCTAAATATTCAGATAAAAGGCACATAGCCCTCTGTACTCTTGACATGAACCCTAATAGGTCTGGAGCTGGCCTGCCAAGGGCACATGGTCCTCTCATCCAAGGCTGATGAGGATAAACAGGAAAAATAAAACCAGTAGTCTTAATTTCAAAACCAACTAACCAATCAAAGACACAGAACAGAAAGCAACAGAAAGTAGCCACAGCATCTGTTTCTTCTTGATCTCACAGTGGACTTTACATCTTAGATATAGTCCCTCTGAATTCTGAGTGCATTTCCCATAAATTTTAGGCAGATTTGTACTTTTTAAAATGTTATTTCTGACAAAATAGCCAAGCATGTCTTACAGTATCTTTCATTCCTCATTTAATCATGTTCAAATCATTGGTTACCTCCTACTACTGAACTGGAACTCACCTGTGATATATTTAATTCAAGAAGTCAATATCCAGGTATTTTGACATTTTTCAAATCTGAGAACCCAATCTAAAGGCCAAGATTAGAGGTGACCAGGGACACAGAGCTGCAATTAATAGAAATTGACCAGAACCTTAGAAGGACAAGTTTCTCATCTTGGATCCTCCATTAACTCAATGAGAAATGTGGCCGGGATGCTATCCAAATTCCAGATAGCATCACCTACTGCACCAGAAAAATAATACTGTCTTTCCAGAGCAAGCAGGTGGTCATGAAAGTAGAAATCTGCCTAAATGGGCAGCAAGCAAGACATACAACACACACACACACACACACACACACACACACACACACACTCACACTCATATAGAGGCTCCACGCCTTCCAAACAGATTGCTAGTTCTGGGTTTTAGGTTCATAATTAAACTAATACATTCTTATTTTTGTGTGTGTGTTCTCTTGATCAATAAGTTAGAGAGGGAATTTATTCTTGCTGGAGAGAGCTATTTTTGAAATTAATAAGGATTAAGCAACTCTTTTTTAAAATATATCTTTGGACTTACTCTAATAGGTTGTGTGAAACAATGAAGTCATTGTTCTGAATAGGAGTCTAATTTCCTTGGGAATAACATTTTACTACCTGGTTCCATTTCTTTGTGGTTGAGTATATATTAAGTCTGACATTGCTGTATAATCCACAGGGACAAATGGGTTCCTCTTGTAAGTCCTTTTTGCCACAGTCTATATTTGTAATCAGACAATCAATATGGTTAATGTGTGCCAACTTCACTGGAGGAGGGTGAGGGAGCCTGTTTGAGATCCATGATACTGGAGAAATCATGTGAGGGAATTTGTATGAATGGGACTCATTGTTTGCCTGTATTTTAAATGTTCTCATTTTTCACAACATTTTATGGAGAGCTCCTAAATGGCCTTTATTGATAGAGATACTCATTAAATGTCAGTTTAAAAAGAAGTGTTGTTGATGTAATGTAATATAATCTGCTTTTGCATGAGGCTTTTTATCCAGTGTATTGAGGAGTACTTTGCCAACCCAATCCTATCACCATAATCCAAGATGCAATTCATAGAGGCTGTGAAAGCCCTCTTCTAGATTGAAGTTCAGCAGCCTGGCATATTTATTAGATCAATTACCTCAGATTGGCATAAATTTGGTGCACGATTTTCTTTCTTCATGAAAACTAGACATTAAATATTTACTCATTCAATAACCACTTATTGAGCATCTACCATCTATCAGAGATAGTGCCCCATAGTGAGATAAAAAACTAATGCCTTTCCCTTCCAATGGCAGAAAGAGACAAGCAGATGGGTTGGTAACAATGTAGTGTGACAAAAGCAAAATCGGGAACCTGTGTAAGTCAGAGGGTTTGAATAGAATGCTGATTCTCAAAATGTGGTCCCAGAACCAGCAGAATCAGCATCCTCTGAGGTCTCATTAGAAGAGAAAGTTCTCACCCTCAAAAAATGCATGTGAGAGAGTGCATATATTAATTAGTTCAACTGAGCCATTCCACAATGCATACATATATCAAAACATGTTATACACTGCAGACACATACAATTTTTATTTGCCCACTAAAACAAAGGTTCTTCTTTTTTTTAAGTAGACAAAATAGTGTACTACTAATGAAAAAAAAATCAGCAAAACTCTTGGGGAAAAAAAAAAAAAGCAAGAAACACAAATTCTCAGGCTGCAGAACTACTGAATTCTAAACTCAAGGAATGAACCTCTCTCACTGTGCTGTAACCAGCCTTCCAGCTGATTCAGAAGCTCAGTTAGGTTTGAAAACCACTGGCCTAGAGTAATGATTCTCAAACTCCATTGCAGATCAGAATGACCTGGGGAGCGCTTAAACCTCCCAATGCTCAAGCTGCATCCAGATCAGTGAAATCATAATCACTGGGGATGGAAGAAACAGTACCTGCACCAGGTTTTAAAAGCCCAAGATGATATTTCCAGGAAGACAGGGAGAAAAGGCATTTCTGACAGAGGGAGGAGTCCAAGAAGGCACAGAAGCATGAAGCAGTTCAATATTTTGGAGGTAAAATCAACACTGTTGCTGAAGCACTAAGTTTAAAGGGAAAATGAACTAGAACAGAGACAGAGGTCAGCTCATGGAGGGCCACACAGCAACTGCTGGACAAATTGGATCTTGGTTCTGTATTTTTTTCCTGTTCTTTATTGGGAAATTGGTTTGGGTTCCATTTTACCAGCCATCCATCTTGCTTCCTGACCTTGGCTTTTTTTTTCAAAGCCATTCCTCTTAGCTGAGGCTGTACGTAATTAACATCAGTGACTATTTGGCATTCAACAAAATTCTACCTCATGCTGCTCTGAATGGAAAGAGTGTCAGAATTGGTAGCTGGTAAGTCAGACAAGAGGCTCCCAGATAAAGAAAAGGAGCTACAGAAAAGGAAAGGGTTTCTTTAGACTTTTTGCCCTGATGAATCAGGGAGGGACTCTGGAATAAGTGCATCTGCCCTCCACGAAATCAAAGCCAGACAGAGGAAGTGGGAGGAAAAGGCCTTCTCAAGAGCCTCAGCTGCTGCATGCCTCTGTCTGCTGTGGACCCAGCAGCTGCACAGAACCCCTCTTGTTGGGAGACAAGACAGGGTCCTTTCAGTCTTGTGACCTCAGCCTCCTCTCCATGGTCGGGGAGACAGAAACTGAAATTCTTCCTGTGGCTGAACACATGAGAATGTGACCGTCAACTGGGCCAACAGGTTTCCTGTGGACCCTGATTTCAACAAGGGCCATTGTGTGGAGGGTGTACACTCCCTCAGTGTCCGGGGAGAGGAGAAGGATGGTCAGGAAGCAGGAGGGGTCCATTGACTGAGAAACAGAGATGGGCAGAAATCTCAAGCCACAGCCACTTCCCATCTTGGCAGAGGGGACAGTGGTAGCTAGAAAAAGCACCCAATACCCCTGTCCACCTCTTCTCTCTACAAATGCCCTCGAACATACTCAGGTTGTTGGATACTTTGATGGAGTCTGATCTTCAAATTGGATTTAAGGTCAGCTCCAAGGAGGTGTTTACACTCACAGTCTGTCCAACAGATCAAGGGCAGTTTAATCAATAAAGCAACTGCAAATTGGCTCTGAAGACCAAGTTTGACATCCAAGTCTAGACTAACTTTATGAGGCTCAAGTCTCTGCTCTGGATATCATAGGAAGTGAAACTGATGGTACACCTGTTCCCGATAGGATGTGCCAGCAAAGTTGAGCCTAAGATTCTGGTGAGCAATTTAGGCATAACTCTTTGGAAAGAGGTCAAGGAAGGGCTCTCCTGAGGGAATTTGTTCAGGAACTCATCATTTGCTTCTTTTGAAAAAAAAAAATGGACAAAAATTATACATATTTATCTTGTACCATATGATGTTTTGAAATACATATTGTGAAATGTTTGATTGAGTCTCATTAACATATCAATTACCTCCTGTACTTACCTTTTTTTTTTTTTTTGTGGTACAAACACTTAAAATTTCTCAGTGATTTTCAAAGTGTAATACCTTGCTATTAACTATAGTTTTCCTGATGTATGATAGATCTCTCCAACTTACTCATCCTCACTGAAATTTTGTACTCTTTGACTAACATCTCTCCAATATCTCCCCACTGCCACCCAGAACCTGGTATCAACCGTTCATTCTGCTTCTAAGATTTTAATTATTTTATATTCCATCTGTGAGTGAGGTAATATGGTGTTTGTCTTTCTATGCCTGGCTTATTTCATGTAGCATAATGTCTTCCAAGTTCAGCCACATTTTTGCAAATGATAAGATTTCCTTCCTTTATGAAGTTGAATGGTATTCCATAGTGTATAGATTTTTTTTTTTTAAAGCCCGCAATTCATTGATGAACACTTAGTCTGATTCCATATCTTGGCTACTGTGCATAATGCTGCTCAGGGCCTAGGAATGCATTACATCTCTTGAACATTAGCCATCTTGGCGTCTTCCCACAATTCCGTACCTTATATCCCATGATATCTTTCAGGGAAAGAACCAGGCCAATTTCTTTCTGGTGAGTGATTTGGTCTTCCACTTTGATTAATTTTGTTTATATATTTATTTATTTATTTGGTTCCAGGGGATTGAACCCAGGGGCTCTTAACCACTGAACCACATCCCCAACCTTTTTTATTTTTGAGACAGGGTCTTGCTAAGTTGCTGAGGGTCTCACTAATTTGTTGAGGCCAGCCTTAAACTTGTGATCTCTTACTTCAGGATCCTTAGTTGCTGGGATTATGCCTGGCTGGTTAATTTTTAATGTATCTCTTTCAGATGACTCTTTATTATAAATAGCAGCCTGCTTGTTCTAAACTATGACAAACCTTTGACATAGCAATGCAGTAACCTGTTCCTTTCACCGCAGGTTTGAAAATCATTCTCCCAGATTCAAATCAGAGTTTTGTCACTTTGGGCAAGTCACCTGACCTAGTCCAGTCTCAGTTTTCTCCTACAGGTTGAACAGTAATACCAGTGCTTGCCTCATTGCATTAACTTGAGGGTTAATGAATTTATTCATGAAATAGGCTTCCTACAGTGCCTGACACACTGTAGGTGCTCAATAAATTCCACTTATTGTGGTATGAGCCACCTTTTTGGCAATCCTAAGAAGAATGCACTCCTCTCCCCTTGTGCAAAAGGAGAGAGGGGATGCAGAGAAAGAGTTGACGTTCTGAATCAAAATCACACAACTTATATGTGGGAGATTCAGAATTGAAGCTTCATTCTGGGGGCTAAATCCCGTGCTGTTAAACATTATACTAGACAGCCTCTATTGAATAGTTACTTTCTTTTTTATTATTTGACTGTTTACATTCACCTCTCTTCTCCTTCTCAAAATGATAACAAGTTTGTCCTCTGCATAATTTACTCTCAAACCTTATGCTTTTCTGCCCTTGCTTGATTTCTTAGTTTGCAGTTTCACTATTGAGTTTCTGCATTGTACCCACAACAGTCTTTGACACTGTCTGTTAGGAACTAGTCATTTTACTTCTACACATTCATACCAAAGATAGGACTCTTTCTTAAGAAATAAAGGGAAAAAAAATACCAGAATAAAAAAGCAGGAACAGAGTCTCAGATGTGATCATCGTGGTGTGCAAGAAATATATGAGCACTTGCAGGTCCATTATGCTTTCAAACATTCCTTTTCCTGTTGCTTAGCAAGGGTTCAGTAATATTCCTGTGGATAGCTGGCTATTGCAGTCTGGGAGAAAAGCTTCACCAAAAGATCTGTGTTTTTTGTGTGTAACAATGATAACAAAAATGGTATACTTCAAGTAATGTATGTGTGTTTGTACATGTATGCAAACACAATGTACAACATGCGAAGTAAAATGTACATTAAAGATATATATTTATGTATGTATGTGTGCATATGTGTATATACACATACCCCTATATAATAATTTTTTAGTATTAAAGACAGAGTTGGACTCTTACAGGCTATCTCTACAAATCAAAATTATAGATTGAAAACCAAACAATTCGATCACCAACAACCTATTGGATTGAAGCAATTGAAGTTGGATGATTTTTCTGGCACTATTTAGGCGTAGATAATTTGGAAAGTCAATGACTGCAGGTCATTTATTGTAATATGTTCATGATATCAAATAGGTTCATTTTAGACTCGTAACAAGAAGTCAGCTCCTTGCACTTATGGCAAACCACGGTTGTATAATTTCCAACAACAATGAATATATTTGTATAAATGTTGTCAACTGACATGTTCTTTTATTTAAATTTCCAGTTAACCACACCACTGTGGTTTCATGGGGGCAGGAATGATACCACACTCATAACTTTTACATCATTTCCAAGGGTGTGGTACTTGACATACGATTTTTACACAGTAAATGAAGAAGTGTAATTCTTTTTCTCTCCCTCCTTTTTTTAACGTATTATTTTACCAATTAATAAATTACAACTTTGAAAGTCTCTTTTAACCTTTTTTTGTGTGTGTGTGTGTGTGTTTTCTTTCTTTTTTTTTATTAATTTTTATTGTTGGTTGTTCAAAACATTACATAGTTCTTGATATATCATATTTCACACTTTGATTCAAGTGGGATATGAACTCCCATTTTTACCCCTTATACAGATTGCAGAATCACATCAGTTACACATCCATTGATTTACATATTGCCATACTAGTGTCTGTTGTATTCTGCTGCCTTTCCTATCCTCTACTATCCCCCCTCCCCACCCTCAAGTAGCTATCCAGCATTCCTTGTGTTCAAATATGCATTTAGAAGAATGTAAAGTAGTGTTAGATACAAAACAGATAAGTCCATCCTAGTTTTCATGGAGTTCCCAATTGATTATAAACCTACATCTAATGATTATCAAGCTAGAGAGCTTGACTCTTGACTGTGAAAGTCTAACCATACTGTAGAGACAGACATAGCATCACTTCCTGTGCTAGGCTTCATAAACAGAACTCTTATTGTATATACTGTGGTCTTCCCTTTTAAGTTGGCTTTTCTAGGCTGCAAAATAATTCACGAAAACCACATAGGAAGAGGCTCAACTTTTTCTGGTTTCCAATGTATGAAGTTATTTGATAACGTTTATTATTTAAAAACAGCTCCCTTCTGACACAGACTGGGTGCATGTTCACCCTTTTATCTACCTATTCTTCCAGACTCCATATTTGGCATGCTGGGGCAATGATCCCAAACTTAGGAGGTACCAAGAATGACATGCCCATTTCCTACTTCACCATAACCATTTAGTAATCACAGCTGTACCATGGTGATCATTTCTGGTGGGAAAACTGGAAAAGTAGAACTTAACATTAACTCTCTAAAATCTTTCCCAACTGGTTATTTTTTTGTGTGTGTATCACATCACTGGATATTTCATCAGAGATCTCTCTCTTCGGTTATTTATTCTACATACACTTACCTTATTGTACCAGGTTTCATTTACATGCAAGGGATCCATACATGAAAAAAAAAATGTAGAGCCTGTCCATAAGGAATTTATATGTCTGGCTGGATTATTTGAATGCCACAGATGTGTTTCGCCCACTACTAACCCTTCTGAAGGAACAACTGTTCGGTTCTGAAACTATATACAGTGTTTGCTTTAAGAAACTACAGCACAGGATGTCCTGAAATATACCAGAGTATGAATAGGTTGTGAATGATGTTATGCTGCAGCTTAATGTGTACCATAGCCAAGGGCAAGCTATCTCATAACTAATTATATTCATTTTGCGCTTAACAGAGACATTCAGAATAGAGATCTTAAAATGTATAAGGTGAACTTCTGTTAAAATTCCACTCTCCCTAAGAAAAACAATTCTCTTGCTATACTTTAGGCTACATTTACAGGCTGCCAAAACTCTTCATTTAATTTAGGGGAAAATTCTGTCCAACTGTCAAGGATCATGTAACAACCAGTTGTTTTGCTGAATTTTTTTTAAAAACCTTGTGACTGTACATTTGTGTTCTGGTGACCCGGTGTTAGTCTACTTGTGAGAGACAGAATTCAAAGACATAATTCAAATGGGGAATTCAAATGGGGAACAAAAAGCAGAATAAACATCCATACAGAGCTTTGCTGTTTACAATATTTTCATAGACAAAAATCTCACTTAACTTTTGAAAAGGGCTCCTCAGAGGGAAGTACCTGACCTCATAGACCCCTTTATTCTTGAAAATTTCTATGATCAACCTAGAAAAACTCAAGACTCTGACCTCAGGGAGGTTATCATCTAATGGGGCCTAAGAGGAAGCATATAAGAAAAGCAGCCTCTACATAGAAAATAAAGTAGAATTTTCAAAGTGTTAATTTGGGAAATTACATAAAGGTAATGGTATAGGGAGGTAGATAGATATATCTAGTTGTGATCAATAAAGGAGGGAAATTTCATTCTATGTCATTTTCAACGGCAATGATTAAAGCTATTGAGAGTGTTGGGATATATACAAAATATACTACTACAGAAGAGAGAACATGTGGTTTAGATGTTTCTGTCCATTGAGGAATACAACTTGGTCTGCCACTCTGAGCACAGTATCTTGATGGCAAACAAAGCTCTTTTAAACTGTATTCGCAGCAGTTTTTTGGAGGACTCAGGAAAAGGGAACCCCCTACCAGCTCCAAGAGGGGACTTGTTTAAGACAGTCATTTAATCTCCTTCCCTTTATTGGTTCATAGTTCAGAAATAGTCATGAGACCAATTCCAACCAATGAAATATGAGAAGAATTTAGCTTGGAAATGCTGAAAAAGCTTTTCCCAAGAAAGAGATACTGGGAGAGAAGTTCCGAACCCTTTTTTTCTGAATGCCATAATATCTTTATACCATACTACACTGTATTGGAAGGGGTGACACATATGAGTCGGAGGATGTAGTCAGTAGTACATGGTGAGCCGAGTGAGGAAAACCTCAGAGATGGGAAGCTGGAAACACACATACCATAGACCTTGGAGCCACATTACCTCAGCACTTCAGTTGCCTGAGACCATAAATGTACTTATTATTTAAGTCTGGTTGAGTGAAGGTTTCTGTAGCCAGCAGCCAAAGGCAACATAAATACCTCTACTTCCAATTATTTATAGAACCATCCATATCTGTCTGTCTCTCACTCCAATATAGATGTTGTCTTAGCTCAGCCTCCCAAAACAAAATACTATAGATTAGTGTCTTAAAGCACAGAAACTTATTTCTCATGTTTCTAGAAGCTGGGAAGTCTAAGGTGATACTGGCTGATTCTGTTTCTGGAGAGGACTCTCTCACTGGCTGGCAGACAGCTGCCTTCTGATGGTGACTTCACCTAGCCTTTCCAGCTCATGAGAGAGAGATCCTTCTTCCTCTTTCTATAGGCCCACATATTCCACCATGGGGGCCCCACCTTCATGACCTTAGCTCACCCTAATTACCTCCCAGAGGTAATTAGCTCACCCTAATTACCCCCATCTCCAAATACCATCGCACTTGGAGTTAAGTTTCTACCTATGAACTTGAGAAGGATGCAAACTTTTTTTTTTTCCATAACAGAAGTGAATCATCTGTCAGTGTCTATCATTCTACAAATAATGTAGTGATGGTGCTATAGAATTTTTATTCAGGAACATTTTCTCTAGTTTCCATATAATAACAACAATGCTGTTGATGATTAATTGTAGTGACTGATACTTGCTGAGTGCTTATGGTATGCCTGCAACTGCTTTAGGCACATTACATGCATGTACTTATTTGCTCTTCAGGGGAAACTTGTGTGCTAGAATGGATTAACCACATTTCAGAGAAACAAAATCTGGGGTCACATTAGGGAGCCTACTTCCAGAAAGATTCCACCCTGAGTCTTTATAATCTCTTGTGTCCTGTGTCATTCTAGTTGGGATAGTCTTCTTCCTATTTTGTTCCAGTGATCTCCAGAGCTTCACCAGACTATAAGAAATTTTACATCAGGGAATGGTACCAACTGCAGGGATTCATCCACCTTTCTGTGAGTCTCCATTTCTATAGTTTCTGATCCTATTTCCTCCTGTGTAGACTAGTACAGATTTTGGTGTGATGGTTAGGAGAATGTGATGCCTCTGAAACAAGAATATGCTCTACAAAAATTCCCTTTGAAAACACTTTCCTTCTCAATTTCCCCCTCTCTGTTTTTATGCTAAGAATTCCTATTTGGTTCCCAGAGCTTTTGGTGGTGAGCATATAAATTCGAGGCTGATTTCTTCTCTGATCAATCATTACCTGACTATTTAAAGCTTTTACCTTGTGATTTCTTCCTATATTGAACTATTAAATTTCTCACCACTGGAGACATGTTCCCATCTTCCACCTATTTCTCCTACAACAGCTAACGTAGGAGAAACTTTGCTAACTTGCTAAGCTAGTTTTGTAAGAGTCTGGTATTATTTGCATATGAATCACACTACATCCTGTGGGTGCTGGGAAAGAGAAGTGTCAAATATTGACCTTTGACCAGAGTGGCCACACATCATAATCGATGTGGACAGTCAAGCTTGCTGTAATTATGAATAACATCTCTTCATTTTCACTCTTCATTCTCCAAAGTGTCCCTTGAATGTAAGGTGTCCCCCAAAAGCTCCTGTGTGAGACAAGGTAAGGACATTCAGAGGTGAAATAATTGGGTTGCAAAAGCCTTAACCTAATGGGTTAATCAATACCCTGATGGGATTAATGTTGTAACTAGGGTGTGGGTAGAGGAGGTGGTCTCTGGAAGTGGTCTCTGGGGGTATGCGTGCCTTTAGGGTATATACTTTATATATGGTGAGTGGAGTCTCTCTCTCTCTGCTTCCTGTTCATCATGTGAGCTGCTTCTCTCTACCACACTCTTCTGCCATGATATTCAGTCTCACCTTGAGCCCTAAGAAATGAAGACGGCTGCCTATAGACTGAGAACTCTGAAACCATGAGCCCCCAAATAAACTTTTTGTTCCCTAAAATTATTCTGTTTGGGTCTTTTAGTCACAACAGCAAAAAAAAAAAAAAAAAAAAAAAAAAAACTGATTAAAACAATGGATGATAAAGTATCCAGCCCCCTAGACCTTAGAGACCTTGCATTCAGTTAGGGAGACCATGGACACAAACAGAAGCAACATGTGATGGATACCAACTATGTGATGTGGGCTGTGAGTGAATGGGACCACATTTTATGAGAGACTACAGCAATCGGGTAAACTGCTCAGAGATGGGACTTGAGTCAGTACTAGAAGAACATGCGGAACTCAAACAGGAGGTAAAGAATGGAGAACATACCATAAACCCTTCATTGAGACTGGTAAAATCAAAGCAAAGCATAACTTTTCCAATTTGAATAAAAACTAGTTGGGGCTGGGGTTATGGCTCAGCAGTAGAGGGCTCACCTCGCACGAGCAAGGCCCCGAGTTCGATCCTCAGCACCACATAAAAATAAATAAAGGTATTGTGTCCAACTACAACTAAAAAATAAATATTAAAAAAAAAAAAACTAGTAAAAATGATTCCCTCCTCTCTTTTTAGGCAAGCTGATGTTACTGTCAAATCTGCAGCTTGGAGAGAAAATCCAGTTGGCCTATTAAAATGTGTGGCTATTTTGCAAACGTTACTCTGGTCCCCTACCAAATTAATGAGCCATTTGCCCTGCTGACCTAATCACTACCCCATGGTTGGATGGGAAGAAACAAGAAATAAGAAAGAAAGCAGAGCTTCCTGGGCTGGAGCTTGTGTGCTGTAGAGGAGCCCCGGAAGGCAGCCTGGGCTTCAGTGACAGCCCCCAGATGTAGCATTGCACCCTCCACCCATTTCCCATTTGACTTTATTTTCAATCATTCTCCTGATCTACAGGGTACAAGGACACCATGAGAAGGGAATGCTGAGAGGAAACAGAAGCGTAAGGCTACTAATTCAGTTTTCAAAGGCATCTTAAGGAAGTATTACTTATTATCCAAACGTCTATGAAGAGAGGTGTATTTAGTGCTTGTGATCTACGGTGTGAATAGCATAAGCACCTTGCTTTCTTTGAGCATCATACCATTAAACAAAACGCACACGACTGTTCTCTTCCCACCATTTGATCACAGAATGGTTTTTAGGTTTGTTTTCTAGAAGGACTAGAACCTTTCTTTCAAACAAAATCTTAGAAATAATGCTAATTTATATGGGACGGAGTCTGTTAGTTGCCCTCTCACTAGCCACTCTGCTTTTCCTTACTATTAACAAATCCCCAACTTTTTTTTTCTGTCCTAAAGGTGGTTACATGGCAAAAATTCAGCCAAAGAAGATACAATATGAGTTATCTACAAAAAGCTTTTTTAAAAGGACTAAATCAAATGGACTTCTACATTTTTGCTCTTTCCCTTTCCCGCTAGCCTGGTTAAATTCTGGACATTAAGGCTGGGTCTCTGACAACTTTCTTGAGAACATGACAATGGCACCACACTCCAGTGAAGTGAAAACAGAAAGCTAGAAAGAACTTGAGGGTCTAATAAATGGAACTACTATGTCATATCAGCAGCTTATTTGAAGATTTTTGCATTACCAGAAAAGGGCAGTTCTTAATGTTGATTTGGTAAATGTTCATGATTGAATGTGAAAATGACAAATAGGAAATTTCTCAGGGGAGAGGAAGAGATAAGGATGAAACTGCTCAAAAAGTTTCCCCTTCTGTAATATTTGAATTAGAAGATACTTATCAAGGACCTTTGGATTTGTATGACCTTTCATGAGTTACTAATAATAAAATAGTAGATCATCTCTAAATTATTTTCTCTTATTATAGTCTTGATCCTCTGCATCTACTATAGAATTCTATTTGAGGTGGAAATATTGGAGGAAACTAAGTTTTTCCTCTTACTTCAGAATAAATGTTAGCAAATCCGGAGTCGTCTACTCCAGACCTTAATCACTATTGAATGATTTGCCCTTTTCTCAGTTTAAGCAGAAAGAAGGGAGAAAATAAAATTAAATTAAAAAGAGACGATATTTGGGGATATCTACTAGTTGCTCATCATTGTATCTACATTATACCATCATTAGGAATCACTAAGAGAGAGAGAGAGAGAGAGAGAGAGAGAGAGATTGATTCCCATCTAATTCCAATAGGCACATTCACATAGAACACAATCAGAATTCCCACTGGAGTTGTACAACGTGATTGTCCTGGATTAGAAAACATAGCCTGCTTTGCTTGTTCTGATTTGCTTTAGAAGACCCACAAGCCTCCATCCGTGTGGTGAACATTGACCCAGATCCCCCATTGCCACTTAACTCAGGCTTGGCCTATCTGACCACTCCACTTCCCAGACACAATTGGTTCCAAGACGTTCCTGACTAAAGACAGGTCAATAACAGTAGCCCCTGGAACATTTGCTGGAGCTAAAATGGTCTTTCTCTGGGACCCTGAGTTATAAAGAGCATGTGATCCTTCTGCTCCTGGGGGCATCTCAAGGTTTCCTGAAAAACAGCTGTAACACTAATTGAACTTCTGGATCCAGCCATATTGAAGACTGGATTTTTCTGGCTACATGTCTATTCATATCTTTTCCTTAAAAAGCTAGATGGAGTTCCATTTCTGTCATTTGTGATCAAAGAGTTTCAACTAATGCAGGTAGCTATTACCATCTCCGTGAGGCTTTGAGGAATGAAGTAAGTTGGCTAAGGCAAGTCAGTAACTGATGAAAACAAGATCCTAAAACAGGGCCGTCTGGTACTCACATCCATCTTCTTTTTATTACGCCATGCTGCCTCCCCAAGCTGATGGAAATCAGTCACAACTGATGGAAATCATGTTGATTTATCATTAGGCTTTCTAAAATATGCTCTCATTTCTACAAACAGTCTCCATGTTCCAAATTTTATGCTAATTCCAACTGGTAAATTTGTGAAGTAGAATCATCACTCCTTGTCCTAGAAGCATTTTAGTATTTACAAAGCTTTAGAGAATATTTCAATGAAGTTTCTTAAAAAAAAAAAAAATTCTTTAAAAATACCTACCATGTACATGGGTTGGGAGAAAAAGAATGAAACAAATGAAAATAGCAGTCTACATAGAAGAACACATGTTTCAGAATGGAAAATAGTATGTGCCGTAATACCAACACTGACAAAATGCTATGACCAAAAAGGATAGTATTTGAGCTCAGAAATGAAAATTACATAGGGCTAAATGAGAAGCAACATGAGCAGAATATTCTAGGGCACTTGGATAGAATCTTGTGTGATAGTGAAAATATTCCCTATCTTCTTTATTTTATATGGTGGGTACCAGCCGCATGTAGCCATTGGGGCATGGCTAATTCAACTGAAGAACTCTATGGCTACTGTCTGCAATATTGGTCATGGCAGTTCTAGACAAATAAGTCCATAACACAAGAAAATAAATGAAATGAAAAGATTGTAAGTACAAGTTTTGCATGAAGGATAAAGTAAGTTATCCACTTCAACTGGAATTGAGCTCATAAAGGAGTGAAATAAGAAATAATATTTGGGAAAGTTGAATGGGTGCACACTGGGCTTTGTTTTGGTTAATCATAGCTGTTTGTTTCTGAGTTAAGAAGTGATATATTTAGACCTGTGCTGTGAGAAGATTAACCTAGCAATTGTGGATATGTAGAATAAGAAAAGATACAACATACAAGTAGACACATTGTATATGAGACCACAGCAAGAGTCTAGATAAATCAATGAAAACCCGAACTAAGACAATGTTAAAGGAAATGTAGTAAAAAGATAGATGTGGAATATACTATTAATGTAGAACTAAAAGCATTAATAACTGATTGGAATTGTTGAGGAGCAAAGAAGAATGCATTTGGGAGAACAAATATTGGAAGAGAAATTAAAAATACATTGAATTATACATCCATCTTGTTTAGAGAGACATTCTGAGTTTTAAATCTTTTAGATTTAAGTGTTCATGTTGGATATACTCATAAAATGAAACAGAAATGCAGTAGAAATTTGAGAATTACCTGCATATAAATCAGGAATCAGTACACTGACCTAGCCTACTATGTTTTATAAATAAAGTTTTATTGAAACATGGCTTCTTTCACTTTTTACCTATTATCTTTAAGCTATTTTGCAGTATACAATGCAGAGCTGAGTAGCTGCAATAAGTCATTATGCTCACAAACCTGAAATTGTTTATTGGTGAGCCCTTACAGAATATGTGTGCTGACCCTGATATAGATGACAGAGATCACCACAATGTGTGGGATCCTAATCATTTTAATATAGGAACTATTATTATTCATTAGAATTTAATATTTTTACTATTATGTTGACACATCTTCATCTGAATATACTAACTACATTCAGAATTAAAATGCAGAGGTCTTCCATGATTCTAAAATAATCTCTTGGATCACTGTTACGGTTTGAATATGAGGTGGCCCTAAAAGCTCATGTGTGAGACAATGCAAGAAGGTTCAGAGGAGAAATGATTGGCTTGTGAGAGTCTTAACCCAATCAGTGATTTAATCCCTTGATAGGAATTAACTGAGTGGTAACTGATGTGGTAGGGTGTGGCTGAAGGAGGTGGGAATTGGCCATGGCTTTGGGTATACACTTGTATCTGGCAAGTGGTCTCTTTCTCTGCTTCCTAATCACCATGTGAGCTGCTTCTCTCTGCCACACTCTTCCTCCATGATGTTCTGCCTCACCTCTAGCCCTCAGGACTGAAGCCACTGGCCTTCTATACATTAAGACCTCTGAAACTGTGAGCCTTCAAATAAACTCTTCCTCCTACATTTGTGCTGGTTGGGTCCTTTAGTCATAGTATCAAAAAAAAAAAAAAAAAAAAAACTGACTAAAACAATCACTAAGTAAAGAGTAAATTATTCTTCATGTAAAATATCATTAAATGTCTTGTATTTTGTCTAGATATATGGAAAGTTGCACTCCTTTTGTGATCTATATTTTATTTTCTATTAACCATAGTATTTTATTGAGTAGAACACAAATTGTAATTTATTCTTATAAAAATAAGGAAATAATTGAACAAATTAAACAATTATAATTCACACAGAAAACAAATTTAATTTTGAAATTCTGTAATTGTTTGAAATATCTCAACTGTGAGAAAAATATTTTCATGGACTACCACTTTAAAATGGATTTCAGAACCACATGCAATTAAGAAGGCCTATGATTTTGCAGCCTTTAAATTTTTCAAAATGTTAAAATAATTGCAAATAGAGAAAACTTCCTTGGTATGTTTTGTCTCCTGAAAAATATTTGAAAAAGGAAGCACTCTAAATAAGGTACCTTGAAAATAGACTAAGATATTTATGCAATTCAGTAACTTCCTCAAGAATATCCTTCATTGAGCAGAATTTACTCTGCAATTATAAAATACCTCAGCACATATGGAGAACTTTCTTAGTAAAAAAAAAAAAAATATATATATATATATATATATATATATATATATATATATATACACACACACACACACTAGTCAACAGAGAAAAGTCAATAAAGGTTGTCCAAAATGTCAAATTTATTAACCATTTTGAAGGACAATTTTAAAGAAGATTGTAAGCAATTTTATAGAAAAATAATAAAATCACAGACAGAACACAGAGGATTTGGAGGGCAGTGGAATTATTATGTATGTCACTATAATGGTAAATATACATCTTTGCAGATTTATCCAAACCAATAGAACATACAACATCAGGAATCAAGCCTACTGTGAACTGTGGACTTTGGATAATGACACATCAGAGTTGGTTCATCAGTGGAAACCATCTACCACTCTGGTGAGGGATACCAATGATGAGAGGGTATGCAAGTGTGAGAGGGAGTTTTATAGAATATTTTTACCTTCTGCTCAATGGGTCTATGAACTACAACTTCTCCAAAACAAAGTCCACTAAACAAAATACTTTTTCAAGAAATTCCCAGTGTCATGATTTTAGATCTAGATGCAGCTTTTTTGATGATTACATGATATAAGAGGTACCAAAAAGAATTATTCTCTTTATACCATTTTTAATATTCAGGAAGTTTTATTTATTTATTTGTTTGTTTATGTATTTATTTGCTGCACATAGATATATAGCTTTCTAACTTTTTATGTGGAATTTTTAAATTAATACAATTAGAATTATTTTATAAATCAACCAATATACAAGGGTAGTATGGGCCTTGAAGTGCTGCTATGGCCCTACTTTCCATCACCTATATGAAAGACATATTCAACAGCAGCAACCTCTGTCTGAACTTAAGAAGGCCTTATAATATGTGGTTTGCTGACACTCAACTCAAGGTGTGCCAGAGGAATGAGGTCAGCCACCAAAGGCTGATGTCCAACACTTGTAGCTTGATACTTAGGTGCATCTTTTGAATTACTTGTTGGTTGCTTTGTTAATAATTTCAAGCAAGCTTTAGCCAAGTAAAAAGTCATTACTCTCTGCAGTTTTCCATCTTGGATCAGCCTGTTTAGCCTGACCTCACTCTTCTGATTTAACTAGAAATTTATGTGATCATATTAGGCCTATAGGGGAAAAAGTCGAGGTTAAAAACAAAAACAAAAAATCCTAATACTTAATTTCACAAAAGGAAGTTAATATTCAATATTCGGGGCCTATAAGTTTTTAAATTAATCCATAGCATTTAAAATACATTGCAAAATAATCAAAAATGGTGTTGAAAGTGGGTAATAGACATAGAATTGAGGGAGTGAGAACCTGGTACTAAAAGTTTTGTTGTAAAATTTCAATTTTAAAAATTGTGAACTTTTTAACAGTTTGAGAGTAAATAAGGTGTTTTTTTTTTTTTCTAATTAAATGCTTTAATATGTATAGGGGGAAATCAAGATTTCTTTTTCATTCCCAATTTTCACAGATTTTTGCTTGCATACCTGATTTCCAATTTCTGCACAAGGGATTACTAATCACAATGATCTGAGGGCCATGCAGACTGCCTTAGATAATCTTGGAATTGTTAAACCATTATTAAAAAAATCTGGCTAGATAAGTTTTAATCCACTCATCATTAGAAAGTATGCTAACTCAAAGCAGTTTAACAAATATATAGCTAATTGGAATCCAGAAAATTCATGAGCTTCTTTATTCTATGTCATTTCCAATATAATTACTTAATGTTAATCAGCTTTTTATCACTGTGACCAATACACCTGACGAGAACAACTTAAAGGAGGAAAAGTTTGTCCTGGGCTCACAGTTTCAGAGGTTAGTCCTCAGTTAGCTGATTCCATGGCTCTGCCTCTGAGGAGAGGCAGAACTTCACGGAGGAAGGGTGTGATGAAGGAAAGCTGTCAGGTCATAGCAATCAGGAAGCACAGAGAGAGAGGACAGAGAGATGGGAGAGAGAAGAAAGGGCCACACCTCCGATTACCTAACTCCTCCACGTATACCACACCTGCCTACAGTTATCACCCCGTAGTTCATTCAATTTATTAATCCATCAATTGGATTAATTCACTGATGGGTCACAGCTCTCATAATCCAATCTTTTCACCTTTGAACATGTACCCAGCCTAACACAGCAGCTCTTGAGGGGGACATTTTTAGATCCAAACCATAGCAATTAACTTAAAATATTACTTGCTACTTGCCCAAACCCTTCTCACTACATTAGAGGAAAGCTGAGCCCACCAGCCTCCTCCCATTCTCATGCTGGAGATGAGACTTATTATTAATCAGGATTAGTGATGGGTAGAAATTTGAGAATTCAATAAAGGAAGTTGCACATTAAGATTTTTGTTACCCAAACATTGTTGGCTAGTCACTCCCTTCCCCTTCCTCCAGTTTCTGGGTAAACGAGTTAGTGATGCTAAGTGCTAATGGGCTCTAACATATTGTCTGGACTCTTACTAAAATGCACCTCACTGTCTGTACACTAGTCCCCAGACTTGCAGGAGCTGCCGTGACTTGTTTGTTCCCAGTGTTCAAATAGTCCAGCTGTCATGTCAACACATGAGAGACGAGTCTCTGATCGCCATGGGCTGGGCTCACTCTTTCTACCAACAGTGCATTCTCTTTTGTTTGTGCTCAGACTTTAGATCAGTCTCTTTGCAAAAACAGACTTGATCAGCAGTGAAAGAGGACTGCATGTCGAGATTGCTTAAAAGAATCCGTTCAGGGTCTGGATACAGTTTCACGAAAGATTGAAAATGGTATCAGTTTTAAAAAATGTGAGTTAATATTGAGGGCAATTATCTATTACCAGCCTGCTCTAGCCTACCCTTCAAGAGTAAGGAAGTGACTGATTAAAATCAGGCCTACAATCACGGAGGCTTACAGTGCACTCAGGTAGGTATGGTTTTAAGTGCCTTTTCTGTCTTATCTTGTATAGTCCTCATCACATCCGTAAGTGGTATTTTCCTTTCAAAGGATTAAATAAAAGCATGACTTAAAAGTGCTTAACACAGTGCCTGACAGTGTATAAGGAAATGTTAGCTTCCTATCATTATTAACCATCAATATAGGCTCATCAGTGTGCTGTGATTGTAAAGCTGAGTCTTCGAGATTATTGCCAGGCTAAGGTATACCCTTCCCCCTTGAGGGAAGAATACAAAAGGTGAAATTGTAAACTCCTATGCAAGCTTACCTCTCTTTATTTTAGTGGCTAAGGATCTCAACCACTGAGAGCAAGAAAAAATAAATTTCTCAGCACTAATCCTAGTAACTGACATGTGTCCAGATGTTGATTATGTATGTATGGGCTGGGCCAGCACCACCCTAATCGAGTACTAACATTTTTGCTCATAAACCAGAGTCACAGCCTCATGGTCTGCATTGGCTAAGATGGAATGGGATGATGGTGCAGACAGGGGAATGTTTTATTCAAGCAGAAGTGAGCCTCATGAGATGTTGTTGAGGAAATTTGGGTGTGCATTAAATACCCTTTAATGTCACTTCTCAGAATTTACAATGCTAAGAGCACATTCAAAACCTATTTAAAAGGGATTAAAGGGATAATTCCATCACCGCATTGCTGAACAATGTTACTAAGGGCAAGTGTATAGTTTGGAAGTAAAACTCAAACCTTACTTAGGACGTTTAACTTCATAAAAAAAAATCAACTTAAAAACAGACATTAAAAAGTGAAATATTAGAGTCCAGAGTGGCTCCAGTTGGTGTGGATGAGGGGCATAATGGAGAGATGTGACTGAGTCACGGCTTTAGCATCAGGCATTGAGGATTGACATTAAAACATGGCCCTGACTTCAGCTGGCTGAGTCATTGCTGTAGAGAAGTCAACTCTTCTTGTGTGCATTTTTGCACCTGCCAAATAAGATACTTTACTGTGGTCTCTATGAGGATTTGAGGATTCTATGAGATCATATATTTAAAGTGCTTGGAATACAGTAGGCACTTACTAAATGATGGCTACAATGAGAGATTGAGGAGATCCAGAAGTACCTTGGGTTTCCAAAATTTTACACAACAGAGGAACCATTTCCAAGTCATGCACCCTAAACAAATTTCTCATCTTGCCCCAAATCTAGGTGTATCCAACTTCCTCTATTCTCACAAACCAGCTCAGCAAAACATAGTTCCAATCAGGGAGAGAGAGGTAGATTTAGTATTGGTCTAATAGTTTGCATCCAGGGAATCCCACACAATCTTTAACCCACAGTAGGTATGAAAGAAAATAGAGCCAAGCAGAATAGGAAGCACATTCAACAGACATGCCATTCCCATTAGGAAATAGCCAGCTGCCCAGTGAACATCAGCAATGTACAACTTACTAATGCAAATTCCACTGAATTCATAAAATACCTGTAAAATGGAAATAGCCATGGAAATAACCATTTCAACCAGTCTGGGTCATTACAGGATACACAGAGCACAGATCTGAAAAGACAAAATCAGAGGAAAGATAAAGGATCCAGATTCCATAAGGCAGAGAATGACCAACTCCGATGTTAACACCAGACCCATCCTTTTATTATATGTTGTATAATTAATTTATAATTGTTTATGATTCTCATGCCATGGTATATTCAGGCATTCACAATGGTTCATTTTATTAAAACCCCCTTTAGATGCTGTTAATGATACCAGGAGTGACCACTCTCCCACACTGGTCATTTTAATGACAGTGTTTCGATGAACAGACCAAACTGGTAAACACCACAGCAGAGCAGAGCCTTGTATTGGGGATGCCTGATCCCACCTTTAAGTTAATGATTATATTCCACATAAATTTGCACTTTTGACCTCAACACTACTTTTGTGAATAGATAGAATAATATTATCACACCCATTTCATAGATAACAGAAGTGAGCAACTTTGAAATTTAAGATATTCTTCCAAGTTTATGTTAGAACTGGGAATAAAACCCAGGCCAAGCCAAATCGAATCAAATCCCAGCACTTCTCCACCTTTCCACATTGCCCTCTGAAAAATACTTTTACAAATAATACAATATTTTCATTTTCTTCTGGTTTCCAAATGTTATATTTTTAAAATGCAATTTGGATTGACATCTTACTCTGTTTACTATGGAATCTGAGCTGTGAAAACCTTGTCATATTTCTAAGGTTCCAGAGGCTACTTACACTCTTATAGGAAAATCGGTTACAATGGAAATGATGAGTCCAATGAATGGATTGAATCTTTTAAAATATTCATTTCGTACAAGAACATGTTTTAGATTTAGAATTACATGCCAGGCTAAGGCACTACAGAAAATAGCAATATCAATAATCCTCTGGCATGGAATTAGGTTTGAAATGCAAACTGGGACTAGCCCTAAAATTTCTACGTTTAACATTTATGGAAGTAGCCATACTCAGTTACATTCTGAAGACTGAAACACATTTTGTGAAATTCATATCACACACAAACACACACACACACACACACACACACACAGAGGCAGACAGGCTAAGAGTGTAAGTGTAATGTAGATTTCACATTTTAGATGTGAAAAATGTTCTCCTTTGGGTTGATTGGTTATGGGGATTTTGAATTCAGAAACCCTGGCACCCACAGAGCACCCACAGATAGAGACAGATGGTATTTAGATCCTTCCTCTGTTTTCCCCCACCCCCAGTATCCTGGGTTTATCTTTTCAGAGGACTGAGGGAGGAAGAAGAGGCTACTGAGGTCAGAGCAGGTTTCATTTCTCCCTTACCCAAGAATGTTGTGAAGATGCCAACCCATGAACGAGCAGACTGGGTGTCTGGGATGAGTTAATCATTTCATACAAAGAGCAGAGTATGTACCTCAACAGGCAAAGATCTCTGATGTCCTTCACCAAACTCTCTTTCCTGAGTGGCCTATTTTTTGTTCATTTTGGCTGTGCTGAGTATCAAACCCTGGGCCTCGTACATGCTGGAAAAGTGTGCTACCACTGAGCTATGCCTCCCAGCCTCGCCTTTTATGTTAGTAGAACAACTGCTTTAAATGACTTATTGAATTTTCCAGCTAGGTGAGATGTTAGCGATGATTGAATGCCATTCCCATCATTTTATGGAAATGGAAGCACAGAGAAGTGACACTCTTTTCCCAAGGCCACACAACTGGTAGTGACAACTGGAACTAGAAACCAAGTTTGCTGACGCCTTTTGGTTCAAACTCTGCTTTCCTTGCCCAGTCAAATAAATGACTCAACTGTGATGGCTGCTGAATTAAGCAGTTGTTTTGATTGAACTGGTGTAAATGAATTCAAGCTCCTGCGACTAGGGCTCATTTTTTCAGGTGAGCCGCTATGCTGGCGAACAGATCTGAAGCTGATTAAGCATTTTAGATGTCATTCTTTCTAAGGTTCCTTGGACCCTGCTTCCATCTGGCTCCATCTCAGAATAAAGAGCCTTAGAACACTTTAGTCCTTAAAAAGTACAACCAGGCATGCCATATAAAATGTAGAGTCTTGTGTGGTTATAGAAATTTTGCCATTATATCCTCCAGCCAAGGATGATTGTATTATGTAGGATTGAATTAACATCATGTAAATGGAAAAAAAAAAAAAAACAACAGTATTTTAAAAACACCTCCAAGGAAGAATCACTGCAGAGAATGTGATGACATCAACATCACATATATGTTGGGTTTTGACTAATACTTACTGTTATTTGGAATATAGAGTAATGGAATTCAAGAAGGAAATAACCAGCAGCACTTCACATTTCTTAAACACATCTTGGGGGGGAAATGTACCAGGCATCTGGTTGTCATCACAAAATATCTAATAGTTTTCTTGCAGTTGTAGGACAAAGGAATTTGTGTCAACCAAGATGGAAGTTGAATGCAAAGACTGATATTGTCTTCTGTGGCTCCAGGCTTGGTGTTTTAAAAGTTATGAAGTACTCTTTTTACTCATGGACATAGTAAGGCATTGTAGTGAAATTGATCATGATACAGGTTAAACAAAGGCTTTTTATAAAACCATGTAAAATTGAGGCAGAAAGAGAAAGTGTGATCATCAGTGTTTACCGTAGAAGTCCATCGTGTCTATATACATATGCTTCAGTTATAGCCACATTGATTGAGTTTTTGTTTAATCTGCTATTTCCAGAAGCAAGTTCACTCCCTGCTTCATGCCAAGTTCATTTTAGGAGTTCCATGTGACTTGCATTAGCATTTTTGGCTTCAACAGTACCTCTAATGAACCATTTATAGTTTTTTTTTTTAAGAGTGCTCAAAAAATTAGGCTGTGACAGTTATCCAAAACATAATTCGTTATGCTGTTTAATTATTTAATGCGCTATTTAAAAATTTAAATGTGGCCTCTGGTTGGTTAGTTGATGCAGTCCCATTAAGGTGGATTTGAAGCTCCTTCAAGACTATAATTATCTACTGAGTTCCTTCATGGTTCGAATTTATAAATTAGATTGTGTTCTAATAAAATGCTAATTCAAAAATGTCAACTTCAATGGTTTTAAAAGTAGTTCTTTAAAATACTACTAAACACCTACATCTTTTAAAAAATAATAATTACTAAGTGAAGGAAATGGAGTGAAATAACCTGTTAAAGTGAAAGTGGTTAAATCCATATAGTGCTTCCTTACTAACTTATGGGCATTCTCCTAAGCATCCTATTTCCAAATTCTCAAGAAAATATATGAGACACTTTGCTACAAAAATACCTGTCAATCATTAGCACAGCACTAATCTTTGTAATAATGGTGGGTCTTGAAGCAAATCCTAGGTGTTCTTAGTCTCACCCCACTCTTTACTCTTTAGGAGAAAAGTACAAGTGAGTGATAACTTTTTCTGGAATGTATTATCAAACTGTGCCTCTTTGGCATGGATGGAACTAGAGAACATCATAGGAAGTGAAGTGAGTCAGGGACAGAAAGACCAAAACTGCCTGATCTCACTTATATGAGAAAATGAAATAAAAGTAGAAAGTAAAACACATGTCATCAGAGGCTGGAGAGGGAAGCCAAGAGGGGGGATAGAGGAGATTGGATACTAGGTACCAAAATCCAGTTGGATGGTAGGAGTAAGTTCCTGTGTTCTGAGCACAGTAGGGTGACTATAGTTTACAACAATGTTTGCATATTTTATAAAGAAGTAGAAGAAAGAAGTTTGAAAGTTTCCAACACAATAAAATAATAAATGTTTAAGGAACTGGAAATGCTCATTACCTTGATCTGATTATTATACACTCTATATATGTATTGGATTATTATACTGTACCCCATAAATATGTGCAACTTTTTTCAATTAAATAGGGAAAAAACTTAACTGTACTTCTTATTGAAAAATATAATTAGCACTGTGTTTTGTTTTCTAGGAATGACACAAATGAAAATGAAAATGGAAACATAATGTTGCATAGATAAATATTTTTTGAAGATTACTCTGAAGACCTTTGCATTAAAATTACCTGTGAGGGCTGGGGGTGTAGTTCCATGGAAGAGTATTTGCTTAGTTTGGATAAGGCCCTGGTTCAAGCCCCAGTACCTCCTGTGATGCTTAAAATGCAGATTCTTGGCTGTCTCTGATTTACAAAATCAGAGTGTTCTCTAAAGTTTGAAAAATAATTATTGGATGCTTAACTATTTATTTATTTACTTTGCTATTGAGGATTGAACCCAGGAGCACTTAACCACTGAGCCACATCTCCAGCTCTTTTTAATATTTTATTTAGAGACAGGTCTCTCTTAGTTGTTTAGGGTCTCACTAAGTTGCTGAGGCAGGCTTTGAACCTGCGATCCTCCTGCCTCAGCCTTCCAAGCTGCTGGTATTGCAGGTATGCCGCATTACACCTGGATTTCCTATTTCTTCTTTATGAACAGTTTCCCTGATATTCCAGATCAGATTTGCTAGCCTGTCCCACAATCTGTTTATATTATATTACCCTTACATTGTAATCGCTGACCACAGAGGAAGGGCTGTGTCCTGTTCCCTGTTATATTTCAAAATTGCTACAGTAACTGACACAAAATAAAAAGCTATCATGGTTGGGCTGGGGATGTGGCTCAAGTGGTAGCGCGCTCGCCTGGCATGCGTGCGGCCCGGGTTCGATTCTCAGCACCATGTACAAACAAAGATGTTGTGTCCGCCGATAACTAAAAAATAAATATTTAAAAATTCTCTCTCTCTCTCTCTCTCTCTCTCTCTCTCTCTCTCTCTCTCTCTCTCCCCTCTCTCACTCTCTCTTTATAATAATAAAAAAAAAGCTATCATGGACCAATGAATGAATGAATGAGTGACTAATGAGTAAAATATTCAACTTTGGCCGTGATGAAGCAGAACTGATGATAATCCAATTTCTCAAGTCACAGACAAAAGTGATTTTAAATAAACAATTAGTTCCTTCCCTCTCCCATCCTGCCCCACCTCCAAACTGTATCCTGTTAGCTATAATCTTCCAATCCACTCTCTTTAAAACTAAACTGTCATTTCAGTGGTGAAATTCAAGTGTATGTACAGCTCTGTAACCATTCATGCCCGATCTTTGGCTAATTCAAATTTAGAACTGAAAGTGTTCTGCACCTTTGGCCTTGACATCAAGCCTGCTCTTAAGAAAAGGAGTTAAGAACACTAAACAGAAATTCACAGAGGGAAGGAGGGAACCTGGAAAAGCCATAGACACTTGAAATTCCATATACTTCTTTGGGATTAAATCTGGAAATCAATTAGAAAACCACTGTTAGAGGGTTTTGAAAAGTTTGGCCCAGCATTCAAGATTAAGGGAGGACCTTTCTAACTTGAATATAGGGGTGATGTGTGTGTGTTTTAAAAAGTCACCCCCAAAAGAGAGAGGTTGGAGGGCTGCCCTGACATAATGCCCTGGGCACACACGCCCTCACATTTCTCTCAAGCCACACTATTGGAATAGAAAGAAGAGAAGCAGGGGACTGCCTAGAACATTTTCAAAATTTAAATCATACATTTATTACCAAGTTCCAGTCTCCAAAGGCTGTCATGAGGCGAGGGCTCACGAGAGCTTTAATTTTGCACTTTCTCTCTCCTTGCTCACAACAGAAGTCATCTGGCCAATGCTTGTTGATATGGAATAAAAAATAAAAACAATGCTCATGCAAGGCAAAGTATAGGGAATTTGGAGTAATTGAATTTCTTTCTGTTAAATATTTTTCTGTTCAGTATTGTACTAAATTATAGACCTATACTAAAGTACCAAATGTAGACTCAGGCAAGGTATAAAAATGTGAGTAAGCCCCAAGACGAGGGCTTGCAATCAGAATGTAGGGTTGGAGCTTGACCACTAGGAAGACAAGTAGAGTTACTGAGAAGAGAGTTAATTCCACTCTGAATAGCTGAATAATGGCCTGAGGGGGTCTCTTCCTCTGTTTCATAAGGCTCAGTTGAGTTGAAGGTTTCCAGGGGGATTTGAACACTGGTGAAAAGGAGGTTGGTAAGCAGGAAAGTCTACTAAGAGATTGGAGAAAGGATTCACCACCAGTTTGGCTTCTAGAACCCTCCCCCCTGAGCACACCTCAACATCTAGGTGGGGCCAGCTTCTTGTGCATATGAGACACAGTTTCACAGGCTTCATGTTTTGTTTAATGTCCAGTTGTCACCTTCTTGAAAATCTTATTTTAGAGTTTGTCCTTTGCTAGTGAAATTCCATGGGATGGTGGAGCATGCATTGGAACAGAGAAGATACGCACAATATTGGCGTCCGCCATTGCTTGCTATTCCATCTGCATACAGTGTTTGTCAAGTCCCCATAAACCTAGAATTCTGGTGGACCCCTGCTTCAGGCAAGGCCAGAAAGTTTGAAAGTGAGTCCAAGGTAACCTTTGAGTCAGCAGAGGGTATGGCCTCTGCTTTGGTTATATCTGAACCAAAATGTGCTTTGAACAGAAATTAAAAAAAAAAAAAAAAAGGGATTCTAGGAAATGTCAGTAATTTAGGAATTTTATCATGTTATTTCTTACTTATTACTTCCCTGTGTTAGCTGGGGAAAAGTTAGGGCTGCCCTCAGCTCCTCCTTGCATCCCTTGCTCATCAGTAGGCCCAAGGCAGACAATGTTGGTAGAATGTGCATATATTAAGAAAGGAATTAAACTAAGGCAGTATACTTACTCTTCTGGTAAGAATGAAATACACAAGCATATATGAGCTACAAAATATTAATTGTATCAGTTTGGTGACTCTGGGCATGCTCCCACATTTGCATTTAAAACTGGCATTGTACAATATGAAAATGAACAATAAAGTCCATGCTAATAATATAAAATGTTTATTTTCATTTATTAAATAACCATTTTTTTTAATATGACAAGCTAAGAGAGAAACCATAGAGGAAGGATAAAAGCTTTACATTTTATCTAGGAACAGTGGCCCATGTTTATAATCCCTGCCACTCAGGAGGCTGAGGCAGGTGGATCAAACATTCAAGGCCAATGTCAGCAATTTAGTGAGGTCCTAAGTAACTTAGCAAGACGTAACAAGACCCTTTCTAAAATAAAGCATTAAAAAAGAGCTGAAGATGTGGCTTGGGATCTCTTGGGTTCAATCACCAGTATCAAACAAACCAACAACTTTACAACTTTAACTTTTAATACATTTGACGGCACGTTCCCCCCTCTTCTTTTTCATCAAAGAATTATTTTTTTGTTTGTTTGTTTGTTGCACTTGACCTGGAAAATTACGTTGCCAGCTTTGCTGCCAGCATTCCAAGGAACAGTCTATGGAAAGTGCTGGAAAGGAGAAAGGGACACCTGGAAGTTGAAGTCTGGAAGATTACTTCCCTCTTAGCTTCAGGGAAATCAAAGGACACTGCCATGAGCCCTGGGTAGCAGAAGACCTAGACTCTGTCCCTTAGCTATGTGGCCTGGAAAAGCTACTTAACTTTTCAAATCCCAGTTTCCCCACCTATAAAAGCAGAATTGTAACTTGCAGGGCTGTTCTGAATGATAGACATAGATGCAAAAGGTCCACCAGATAGTAAGTTTCCAACACATGATAGCTACAATGACTGCTTTAATTAAGGGTCCTGTTATTCCAAGAACCCATAGAACTATTCTTATATATGGCAGACTAGGTTTCCTTTTTTGAAAGGATTTGAAATTATATTGGCAACCTCTTTTGGTTGCAAAAACTCCACTAGGAATGCTCTCCTGATTGTTCAAGTTTCCTTTCCACAGCTTACCAAAAGTATTAAAAATAAAAAATTTTAAAAGTATGATACAAATTTGATCACTTCAGTGTGACTGTTTCAACAAATTGAGGCCACACCTTTAAGAGCAGTGGACATACCTAGGGTAGGACAGAGGGTGTTGTTTCTAAAAAGTAAACTTGAACCAGAATAAGACCATGAGGGGAGGGGAGGAAAAAAAAAGTAACAGAAACAAAGTTCACCTTCCTGGAAGTTACAAGTGAAACTCGTGATCACCAAACTGGAAACGCTTGAGCAAACACGTCCTTTCCTCTCCGTCTCCTATGAAACAATGGATTGATTGCTGCAAACGTTCCTTCGTAATCTAAGGTCTAAAAAGTTAACAAATATTCATTAGGAGGTCTGTGCTCTGTTTGACACAATGCAGGGAATCTTGAGAGGCACAAAAAGGAATAAGGGAGGATCCATGCTCTCAAGAAGTTCCCTATTTGGAAGACAGAGTTCCATCAACACAATAGATGCACAAAACACAGGAAAGAATAAGTGTGGAAGAATAGAGAGATGTGAGATGCAGAGGAGAGAGCAGCCACTTTGTACGTGGATGAATGTGTGTCCTTATACCTTTCCCTGAAGCCCTGGGTTCAACCCCCAATACTGAAAATAAAACGTGTGTGTGTGTGTGTGTGTGTGTGTGTACACAAACACACATTCCATGTCAAACATTATACTATAAATTTTCACCTGTGTCATATCAGTTAGTTCATATAAATTCTGCTAAGAGAAGAAAATGGAGAAGCTAACTTGCTCAAAGTCTCTCAGCTAATGAGAATGAGAGTCAGTGTTCCAATCTAGGTTAATCTGACTCCAAAGTTTATTCTTTTTCCACTTCACTTCCATCGGGGTCTACCTAAGGTTCTCCAGAGGGACCATGTAGCATGTCCCTCCAAGACATTGCATATGGTTCTTTATCTACCTGGAATGGCTTTAATCCCTCATCACCCTGATAGACTCTGTTATGTAATTTCAAGCCCACCCCAGCCAGTAGCTGCATCCATCCCCCACTTCAGTGCCTGCAGAAAATCAATCATTCCCACTCTATGCCATCAAGTATCTCTCCTTTATCCTGCTATTATTTTACTTCTCAGATTGTAGAGGGATTTTACAAATTTATAGCTTTTATAAAGCGAACATTTTTGAGGGAAGATCCCATCTTTTCTGCTTTTGTGTATTTAGCACATAAAAGGAGCTAATTTTTTTTTTTTTTTTTTTGCTAAAAATATTCAATTGGATACACAGGGCAATCAATATTGACTAAAGGTGGTCACAGGCATCCTCACACATGTTCTGCAAAGGACCATAAAGTGACTATTTTAGCCTTTGCAGGCCACAGAGTATTACAATTGTTCACCTCTGCAGTTTTAGTGCAAAATCAGATAGAAATACATAGTCACGTTGCTTAACGACAGGGATACAATCTGAGAAAAGCACTGTTAGGCAATTTTGTCATTTGTGCAAACATCAGAGTATGCACTTCATCACCAGGCAATGCAATCTTATGGGACCGCCATTGTATCTATAGTTTGTTGAATGTCATTATATGGCACATGATTGTACCTAAACAAATGGGTATGGTGTGTTCCAGTAGGAAAAGGTTGTCAGACTGGATTTGGTGCAAAGGCTGAGGTTCGCTAACCTCTGCTGTATGGTATAGCAGCAAACTGAGATTAGGAACTGGAACAGAAAAGCTCTTCCAAGCAGAAGAAAGAGCATGTGCAAATGCCTGGTGGCAGTGTCCTTTCAGGGACAAACACAAACTGCCATGGATGTTCATCATGTCTGTGCCAAGGGTGCAATAATAGAAATACAACTGAAAATGTGGAGCAGGAGCACCAGAGACCTCAAAGGCCACAGTAAGAAGTCCATTCTAATCCCAGTAGGGATGGGAATGTCATCATTATTTTGGAGCAAATTTTGATCTGGTAGTGGCATCAAAAAGTAATCTGCCCACATATCTTCTAGGGGCATGTAGATGGAGTGATTTGAGAGATAACCCAAGCAGGAGAATGGTAGCAGTCAAACATGGAAAGACAGGAACAAACATGAAAGCTGCAGAGGCAAGACGGGCAGGACTCAGTAGCTGGTTGCATGTCAAATGTAGAGAGAAGGAAAGGTGACGCTGAATTTCCTAACCAGGTGCCTAGCAACATGCAGTCCCAGGAATAAAACCAGGAAAAGCAAGTTGAGGGAATGGTTTCAGGGGAAAAAAAACAAAACAATATATATATATTAGAGAGAGAAGTAAATATATTTCATAAACATAAAGAGAGATAAATTTATATATATATATATATATAATTGATAAATTTGTTTCAGACACGTTAAATCTGATTTTAATACTTATTTTGCCTGGTCAAAGCCCAAGTTTAAATACTGTGACTAATAACAGCATTCCTTTCCAAAAGGGGACTGAAAAGTTTCTGCCATTTGGCAGAGAAAGGACTTTTAAGTTCTTCTTTAAAATATACCCTTCTATGATGTTTGATCTCTGCTTACTTATTTATTTACTTTAAGGGGTGTCTGTCCTAACAGCTAAAGGACGTGTAGGCAGACCCTTCTCCTTTCCTGGGCCTTTTAATTTCCTAGTCAAGTGCCATGAATTTTGAACCCATCACTTTAGGTTCTCATTTGCTCTGTCAAAACAGGCCAAAATGAATGTCGTAGCTGGGATTTGGGGTTCCTCCTTAGAAACTGTGATTATTGAGGTAAGTAAAGTCACAAAAATCCAAATACCAAGCTAAAGGGACAATTAAATTCTGGCCATAATATATGTCCTGAAGAAAAACGGATATGGGACATAGAAATTTAGGTTAGAAACTTTCAAGTTGAGTCAAGTTGCCAGATTTTTGTAGAAAGCACCTAAAAGCAGAGGCAGAATGACCAGCAAATGATTCAGCTGAGATTTGAGCAAAGAAACCAGATGGTGTTGAAGATGCTGAAAATCAGCAGTGGAGAGTGTGGCTGGGCCTTCTCTGTTTATCGTCAATGGTATCCTCACCCCAAACCAAGTAGTGTTTGGAGTCCCCAACATCAGGCAAGAGAAGATCTAGTTAAGTACACAAATTAATACAAATGAAAAATATACTCAACTCCATATCATGTAAAACAAACCCATATATCTTAAAAACTTTGATCAAATTAAAACTACAAGAAAAACTAGCAAAATAAAAATTATTCCCCGGCCTCAATAAAGTCCATAGTTGAGTTCACTGTGTTGTGCCAATTAGTTTCTTAGTTCTGACAAATATACCATGGTTATTTTAGATGCTAACAACAACAACAACAAAAATACAGAGGGCTAAGTTAAGGTTATTTAAGAACCCTACAATTTTTGCAACATTTTTGTTAAATCTACTATTATTTCAAAATAGAAGGTTTAATTTTTTTTTTAATTTCTCCACAAATCTTTGAGTCTCTACAAATTACATCGTTGAAAAATTAGCTATTGCTTAGGATGGCTTTTCCCCGAAAAACCCTTACTGTGATAATAAGTAAAATGTGAACAATTGCTTAGGTCACGTGAAGAAAGTGACAGACTTTTGCTCTGAGTATAGCTGTGTTTGGAGAAAATTCACTTAACTTCTTTCATTCTCTATTTTCCCTATAAAATGAGGACACTTACCTCTTACAAAGTAATCTGGAGAGCTTTGTCTATGGTCTACCTCAGGCACGGTGCTTAGTAAATGTGACAGCTATTAGCAATAAGGAGTGAAGCTTATTTGTCACATGTATGTGAATAGACAGAGCTGAGAATGTGGCATCTCACGTATCTCTCCACTCTCCAGATGTCACGTGTGGCTTGTTTTGCTGTGCCTCGGGTTCCCAAGCACAAGACCTATTCTAGTGTTCTCTCAGAAATGTGATTTTCAATTCAGCCACTCTTTTATATTAAAGTAAGCCCAGAGACCAGATGGTCCCTGTTCTGGAGTTCCAGAATGACATTAAAAATGAGTGGGCAGAGGGATTTTATTAGTCACTTGTTGGCTTTACAGCAGCCATTTCCATGAAATTATAGGACAATGACAAAATTAAAGCAGCTATACTGGGCTTTTGGAAAGCTGGCCCCTATGTCTGTAAATACTCATAGGTCAGGAATGTAGAACCGGGGCAATAAATTGGAGAGTTACTGCTGGATGGTCCCAGGTCCCATTGGTTTGGAAAAGCCAAGACCTCTCAGGAGGTTGGCCCAGGAAAAGTAGGCCAAAGACAGGAAGTGCTGCTATGCTGCAGGAGGCCGGGACACCTCCACTTTCTGGTCAGCCCTATGCCAGTGGGAGGGGAGGACTTCCCCATGGACTGCTAGAGATGTCCCATGAACTTGGAACTAAAGAGGAATAGAAACTTGAAAACAAATCAGGGACCTTCAGTCCACCCTCCCAAGTAGAGGCCCCTAGTCAATCCTTCCCTGGCCTCAGATCCCCTTCTTGGACTCTCGGTGGCCTGGCGCCCTCTCTCCTCCCATTCCTCTATATGGCTGCCTTCTTAATACTTATGCCCATCTCCCAGTAGCCTGCTCTCCAGCTCAGGATCTCAGAGGCTAATGACAGATTCCATAAAACAAATGAATGAAAGCTTAAAGGCTCAAGATATTAGTTCAGATTCTAACGCCATCAACTTCTGGCATGAGAAAGAGACTGCACATAATAGCCCAGGGTCTCCATTTTCTTACATTAAATAGTTTCCCTTTGCATTAAAGACAGTAAGTTCTTTACTTTGTCTCCAAGATCCACATTGTGTGTGTGTGTGTGTGTGTGTGTGTGTGTGTGTGTGTTTTAAATGAAACATGCAAAAAATGTCCGGTATCTATTAGGTACATAATAGACTTTAATTTTCTTTCCCCCTGTTATCCTTTGGAGAACTTCAGAAAAATACCCAAGGATTGGTAGCATAATTTATACTGCAATTGGCCTGAATTTTGGCCTTGTTGATGAAAAGCCCAGTAAAAAGGAAATGTCATGGAATTCCAAGAAATGTTGCTTGTCAATATTTAATTATACCACAGCCTTTGCTTGTGGATGCTGCCTGTTGAGATTTTAAAAACCAAGTGAATTTCAAACTTGAATGTTCGCCTCTCTGAGCCCAGATTTTCTGATAGCAACTGATTTTGATTGTTACACCAAAGATACGGAAGAAGTAATTAGTTAATTGAATGACCTTCTTTCTTAATACCCATGTGATATTTGCTAGAATAAATTTTCCTACTCTTTCCATTTGTATTTTTATTCTAAATCTATTGAGAGGAGATTAATGTAAGCATTTTGTCCAAATCTTGCATCCTCTTGAAAGCTTTTATGAAGACTTCCAACTTAGGTGCCCTATTTCCCCCAAAGAAGTGACACAGGTGATCAGAATCCAGCTCTACAAAACATTATCCATTTGTTCAGCAGCTTCTAGAAATGGATAAAAGTGTTAGAGAAGCTGTTCTGCTTTTTTGTTTTGTTTTTGTTTTTAAGAACAACAGGGGAAAATACACATTTGCAAGTGACTAGAAAGTTGTATTAATTTTAAAATTGCCTCTTCTTTAAAGTTTTAAATTTATGCTTAAGTACCTTTCATTCCAAAGCAGAAAAGGTCAGTCAATGTGTTTACTCACATGGATGGCATGTTGGTAGAATCAGAATAACTATGTCTTTGTGTAATGACCTTAATGTGATACTGCTGTCTGTCTTCGTATCTGGAATTTCTGAGATCAATAATAATTGAGAGAACTAGTAAACAGGTGTAGCAGGTGATATATTCAGTGAGTGATAAAGGGGAAATTGTTTAGGGAAGGAAAGGAGGAATACAAAAGTCATAAAAGCAAAATAGGAGAAAAAAATAATCATGGCTCCAGGGAGATACGGTAGTACAGTGGTTAAGACTACAAATGCCCTAGATTCTCAAGCCAGATCTACCCATGTTATCTTTCTGATGTTTAAGGAGGCTACTTAAACTCCCTATGTCTTAATATTCTTATCTGTATGAAAGATGAAGCAATAATGGTATAATAAGTTTGCTGTAAGACTTAAATGAGTTAGTGTCTATCACATAGTAAGTACCATAGAAATCTTTAACAAATAAAAATAATGATGGAATGGTAGATATGTGAAATAATGCATTTGTCAAAACCCAAAGAAACTTGTAGCACAGAGCAAACCTTAATGTATAAAAACTTTTAAAACCTCATTTAGAAGATTGGATTCAATATAGACTATGAGAAAACAACCTACCTCTGTTACAAATGTGTGAAACAATCTCACTAAAGGGGATGAGAGAAGATTCTACATCAATTAACTTTGAAAGTGAGTAAAGTTTGTAGAACTAAAGTCAAAAGAAACCACACAGGGGCTGGGGATGTGGCTCAAGTGGTGGCGCGCTCACGTGGCAAGCGTGCGGCCCGGGTTCGATTCTCAGCACCACGTACAGACAAAGATGTTGTGTCCGCCGATAACTAAAAAAATAAATATTAAAAAAATTCTCTCTCTCCACTCTCTCTTTAAAAAAAAAACACACACATAAACACTGTAGTCTAGTTGATAGAGTTAGATATTGATTGACAATTCCAATACCATTTACTGACTTAAGAATGGAGCAATTTAGTAAATGAATAAGTATTTGGAGCCAGTTTGGTTTTTTTTTATTATTATTATTATTGGAAGGTTACAGATAACAAGGGGAAGAGGTTAGAAGAATTCTTGTAGTAATGGATTAGAGTTGGAGACATTAGTAAGAGCTCATGTTTAGCTTAATAAAGGCATAGGAATATAGAGAGAAAAGTGTCCACAGGTGGGCTACTATACACATATGTATTTTCTTGCTCTTTCATCTGAAAAGGCAAAGGAGTAAGAGCTCAGCTGGAATGAAAACACCTGAGTCAAGTTCTTTATTTCTAATGCCGTTCTCCTGTACAAGGAGCCAAGTTTTCTTGAGAAATGACTACTCCAAAAGGCAAAAACATATATATATATATATATATATATATATATATATATATATATATATATATATATTTATATGTTTATATGTGTAAAACATACATTAAAATATATAAACATATAATTATGTTTTTATTTTATGCTATGTGTTTTTATTTTATAATATATATGTTATGGTTTGGGTGTGATGATTCCCTGGAAAGTTCACATGTGGCCTCAGCCTAATCAGTGAGTTGATGAAGGGGTTAACTGAAGTGGTAGGGTGTAGCTGGGGGGGTGGGAATTGGGCGTGGCTTGGGTATATATTTGTATCTGGAGAGTGGAGTTTCTCTGCTTCCTCATGGGAGCTGCTTCCATCTGCCCCACTCTCCTGCCGTGATGTTCAGCCTCACCCCATCCCCAGGAATGGAGTTGGCTTTCTGTGGACTAAGACCTCTGAAACTGTGAGCCCTCATATAAATTTTTCCTCCTTACAGTTGTTCTGGTCGAATCCTTTAGCCACAAAAGTGAAAAAGCTGACTAAAACAATAGATATATATGTATATATGTATAAATATAAAACATACATATATCAAGCTTGAAGCATCTTGTAGTGCTTGGAAGAAAGGTAGTATTTAAAACACACAAACAAAAAGAACACGCCAACAAAAAGCAAGCTTAAATTAATGGGAGTGCATTAAAGGACTCAAGAGTTAACTGAAAGAACTCACAATAATGAAAGCTGGAACCATTTGAGCAATTAAAGTGGTATTGGATTAAATTTAAAAAAATTGAATGTACATCCTTGAGTGCATACTGATGTACATAAGTAAGATAATAGGGGAAAGAGGAGAAGAAGAAAGGAAGGGATACATTCCCCATACAGATTTCCAAGTAGTTTATGTAGAGATTCTGCTTTCAGAGAGTAGAGTGTAATGCTGACTCCTGAAGAGCTGCAGTACATAGTGATTTCTTTCTAAAGATACAGCTTAGAAAGCGGGGGAAGGAGTAACTTTATAGAAGAAGCTACTAGCCGACATTCCTTTAGCCAAGTTATCAAAGTGAACCTTCAAGAATGACAAGCCACACTGATACTGTATCCCTTTGATAAGACGTGACAAAAACAGTCGTTTACCTCTTTCTTCCCCAAACCCATGATCCTAGTAAAATCACAAGAAAAAAAAGTAGATTTCAACTAAAGGGAATCCTAGGAAACACCTAGTCAGTACTCCCCCAAACCATCCATTTCATGATAATCAAGGAAAATCTGAGTGACTATCACATCCAAGAGGAGCCCGAGCAAAGAGGTCAGCTAAATGTGATGTGGTTCCAGGGATAGGATCCTGGGCCCCCAAAAAAGACAATTTGGAAAAACTAAGAATATACAAGTGATGCATGGGCTTTAAATAATACAATATATTAACATTGGTTCATTAATTTATCAGAAATGCATTATATGATTCATCATATGATTGTGCAGTGCCAAAGAAGAAACCGAATATGGGGTTGTGGTTACTCTGCACCTTTTCACAATATTTATGTAAATTTAAAACTGTTCTAAAATTGAAAGTTTGCCAAAATAATGAATGACTAACATTTATTAAGCACCCATCACATGATAGTCACTTTTCATGCATTAATTTTGACACCCCCCCAAAAAAAACTTGTACCAGAAATAAATTGACCAATAAATTGACCAAACATGTAGTCTTATATTTCCTTGTAAGTAGTGAAAAGAAATAGATTTGATTGAATGTGTATCTTGAAAACAGAAACAAAAAATTATAAAACTAACTTTACTAAACATACATTTTAAAATCTATAGATGCATAAATATGCAGAAAATATTAGAACAAATAAGGAACAATTCAGCTTAAGTTTTATTCTTTTGATATAATTTTTGCAGTGACAATGTATGATGAGCTTAATAATGATGTTTTTACTAAAAATGGTTGATGTCAATATTCTAGTCACATCAGCAGAGTTTAACCTCAGAGTTTTTGTAGTTTCTGCTTCTTCTCCTTTGGAAGTCAGCTGCTGATTAAGAACACAGCCTAACTAACTGTAGTACACTGTCCTGTAAGGAAACCCAAGCAAGCCACATGGAGAGATGACGGGCCACATGGAATAAACCGAGGTGCTTGTTATGTGAATAAAACCTTATTGGACCTTCAAGCCAGTCCAGCCACTAGCTGAATACAACTGAATAACACCAGAAGACAAATTGTAAATGCCAGGCTACTGAGCTCGGTCCAAATTCCTGACCCATAGGATTATGGAAAAGAGCAAATCATTGGTGATTTAAGTCATTAGATATTGGGATGGCTGGAAACATAACAACAGATCACTAAAACATAGGAGATAGGACAGACTTTTGCCATCTCTACATTAGAGGGTAATGGTTAGCTCCAAGACCTCAATTTAAGATAATCTAATTCAGTCAGTCAAGCCTGAGGATCTGTGCATTTTAGAAGCTCTCTTTAGACTGTCACATAGGACCAGGGTTTAGAACCACTAGTCTAGATGGATTAGTAAGTGCTATGTACTCAGTTAGAAAGTCAAGCTGAAACAGAGCAAGAGACTTTAGCAAGCGAAATAAACAAACAAACAAAAAAATTCCCTTTTTTTCCTAGATAAATGTCAAGAGCATGCTATATTAGATCAGACAAGCTGCAGAAAGATAAATAAAGAATACAGCACTCAGAGGTGAATAAATTAGGAGGCAAATGAAATAACAGCCCTTTTTTTCCCTAAGCAATATGTAACAGGACTGGGCACCCAAATTCTGTCCCAGCATCTCCTCAGTTGCAGCATGATTAGCTTTAACCTCAAAAGGAAATATTGATTGGGGGGGGGGGCGGTATCTTTAGAATTGTATTATGTCTTGCTCTCAATTGAAATTTGGATAACAAAAAGATGTGACGGGTCTTGGTGACAATGTGAAAAAAAGAAGTTGGAGATTCTCAGTGTGGAGTCCAATTTGGTATTTTCCTATCACACTGGAAGTCATTATAAAGATCTGTATGCCATGCCACACCACCAATTTCAAGATATTGACTCTAACCAAGATGTCAATATTCTAGTCACATCAGCAGAGTTTAACCTCAACTAATGTCTAGTGACACATGACACTTTGCCTGCCCTTTCAGCCATTTATATCTTTGCTTTAGGCAAAATGTATTCTGTCTCTATTGATATATAATTATCGAGTACTTGAATCTAAAACTCTAGACTTAGTAGAAAGAAAAAAAAAAGAAAGACAGACAGACAGGAAGAAAGAAAGAAAAAGAAAGAGGCAAAGAAAGAAAAAGTGCTGGTTCTCATCAGAGGCCTGTCTGTCTTTGAAGCTGTGTATTTCAGAAGCCGAAATGAGAGTCTCCAGTGGTTTTGATTATAATCGCTGCTCTGTGGTCCTCGTGTTTTTCAGGGCACCTCATCTGTGACCACGTGTTGGATTGCCTGAATAGCGCTGATTAGTGAATGAACATGACATAGAAAAGCCTAGAGGTCTTTCAGACCCCTCCCCTTTCCAGGAGGGGAAGAACATCCTCCCAGCCGGGCACATTCAGCCTTTGGATGTGTTAATATGAAATACTTTTCATCGTTCCAATTTCCACTCATGTGGATTTTTCCTGGCTCCAGCTCAGTGACCTAATTCTCTAATTTTCCCCCCTCTGAGAACATGCTTTTTCTTAAATTTTTTTTTTCCCTGTGAAATCCACACCACTCCCCACCCCTTCCCTTTTGATTTTTTTCTTTTTCTTTTCTTTCTTTCTTTTTTTTTTTTTTTTTTTTTTTTTTTTAATTCAGCCTGGAAACTACCTCAGCATTTGTAATTAGCCTGAATCCTTGAGGGAGGGAGAAGGGCTCTCCTCAGGAAATAGCCAGAATAAAGCACGATTCCTTCCCCTAAGAGTAGGGAAGAGAAGCCCAGACCAATGGAAGCTGATTAAATCTCTTTGCCTTTTCATCTATTGTAAAGCACCAAACTCTGATGAGAGCCTATTCTTTGTGTTATTTTATAACCTTAATTGACCCATAGCACATATTCTCAGCTTGTTAGGCCAGATATTCTCTTCAGAGCCAAATGAAGAGCCAAAATCTACTAATTTTTTAAATGTCAGGTTAGCAGCTATCTGTTTTCCCTCCCTCAGTCTCTTCTGGGTGTCTGTGCTGAGTGAAGTTTGCCTAGAGACGAGGAACATAGGTTTGTGTTTCATTCCTATTAACGTCATCTTGAGCTAATTTTGCTCTGTTACTGGGTTCATGAGTTCCTCACAAATGTTATTGCTACAAAAGAATTTTAATGTTGCCTATGTTTTTTACAAGTCAATTTTTTTTTCAATAATAGTAGCTATGACTCATGCTGCACTCTGTTCAATGTTTTAATTATATTATCCCGATTAGTCTCCGAAGTAACCTAGGAAGTCGTTATTGATATCTCCATTTTACAGATGAGCAATCTGAAGCTCGGAGTTAAGTCTAATAACTAGCCTGAGGGGCACAGTTAGGAAGTGTCAGAGCTGAGATCAGCTGCCAGCCTGGCTGTCAACGGCTCTACCAACCTGCTTACAAAACACACGCTCTACCAGCTTGAAGAAAGAAAGAGAAGGAAGATGAAACAAAAGACAAGAAGGAAAAGAAAAAGAATGAGAGCATTTTCTGTTCATGCATAGTCTGTAGGAGCACATTGAAAAGAATGGAAAGTAGCTGTTTAAAACTAGAGCAAGGCAGGACAGAAAACACCCTGATTTTCAAGAATGTTTCATACAGAACACATGCTATTTGGCTGTCCTGTTGCCAAAACAGTTGCAAGTGATGCTATAATTGAAAACCTGCCACTGGATGTGATGTACAGGGTGCCTATCTCTAGTACCAGAAAGTTACAGAGCAGACATCCAGATCGTCTCATCAATTGATGGTCACTATTGCCTTGGAGAAAACATGCATTTCTCCCATTTAGTAGAGAAAGCATGCATTTCTAGTCTTCTAACCAATAAAATAAAATAAAATAAAATTTCGTAAACTTTCTCCTGACCCATTTGTAAGTACAAAAACAAAAAGTCACATTAAAAAAAAAAAAAAAAAAAAAAACTGTATAGAAGTCACTCCTTTTCTGTTAGCACACCCTCCCACCAAGTGCTAAGACCATGGTATTTTATGTCCATCTTTATGTTTTGGTGTGTTTTCAAACTCCAAACTAATATCATTATACTTGTAATTATTAGATACTCATTTTAAAATCTGTTGATTTGTATTAGTTTATCAAAATTGAAAATCATAATATTCATTGGCCATTTGATTGTTTGGTTGATAGATTCTCTCTTTAGACCAAAGACTCCCGAGTAACAGGGTAGCCTTGCTATCCTGACATCAAGGATACCAGGAAACTATGCTGACCTTGACCAGGTGATATTTTGTGTGTCCAAGAAGCTCCTGATGTCTTTGAGAGCTGAATTTCCAGAGCTGCTACAGCTAAGAATTGACTGGGTGGCTTGGACAGGAGCTCTAAGACAGGCATAATTGTCATCACAGGTCACCATGGTCCCTGGTCAGAGGACCCTCAGGAATCAATGGAAAGTGTAATTTAATTTTACCTTTGAAGTTCATGTTGAGAAGACCGTTCACTTTTGTGACCATGGCATTGAGATATTTTTGTAATTTCCCGTAGCTTAAGGGCTTTTCATGGTGCATTAAGTATCTACCATGTTTAAATAGCATTACAGCCTATTAAATCTATGACCCACAAAATAAGATGCTCAATAGGCACAAAATAATGATTTTTAGGAGGAGTTTTCTTCAAGGTTATTTCTCTGCAAAACAGAAAAAAAAATATATGAGCCCTTTATATAAAGAACAGGTATTTTGGTCCTTGGTATTTTATTGACAAGTGGAATGTCAAAGGGAAAAATATTCAAGTGCTCTACCTAATTTCCTCTGTTGCATATGCTTTTGGCTTCTTATATTAAATGTGTCTAAATATGTCTAAAGCACTTCAAATTCATGACTTCTTACTTTCCATGCCAAAATTTGACCACGTGTGTCAAATACCCAAAAAGAAATCTTTTCATTGCAAGAAAAATATCTTCAGCTGAGTACTGATTTTGCTTGGCTTTGGTCTTATGAAATGACTCACTCAACACTTACACAGACTTCTCCTCAGATTGAATAAATAAATTCTAACCAAATCATTAATTTGCAGTAACTAACTACACTAACTAACTTTATTCATAGATAGAAAGATTGCAGTTTTCATCCTTTGAAGTGAAGTTACTTTTTTTCTGTTTTAATGGACCCTTGAAAAAAATCACCAGTTGACTGTTGGACAGAGTTTCAGATTTCAATGCTAATTTTATTAAATAGTATAACCAGAAAGTCACTTGAATCATCATGTAATAATTTGTGCCTTTGCAACTTAATAGTCATAGCTCTGTGAATTGAATGCTTAAGATTGTATTAATCAATCAAATGTTATTCAGATCCCAAGGTCACACTCTATGGTGAATCTCATTTCTAAAAATGTGATCAGAGAAAAAAAAAAGATAGGGAAATAGAAATTTGGAAGGTTTTCTTACAATGATAGTGAGTTAGTAAATTTGGAATTTTGAAAGAAAGCAGAGGTATATAAATTTTATGAAATTTTAAACCAAGTACAACACAGTGGACACAAACAGGGCCAATTTCCTAACTAACTCCCCCAGAGCCTCACCCATCCCCTTTTAACAAAACTGGACTGGCTCTCCTGAGCGATCTCACCATATGACATGGAAAATAATTTGCATAAAAATTTAAGAGAGAAAAGTATTTTCACAGTATAAACTCTAAAATCTATAGTGTCACAAAATTATATAATAGATAGTACCCACTCCCTCTTTTAATGTTGTTTATCCATTTTAATATGTCTAGTCTTTATGGGACTCACTGATACTCATATGATAGTCATTGATGCAAAATCTTCCTTTATTAGATTACAATTTCTTGTTCATTTAACAAACATTTTATGAGTATTTACTAGGTGCCTGGTACTGTGTTGTATAAAGGATGAAGAGTAGAATATGACTCAGCATTCAAATGGCTCAAGGTTAGTTGAAGAGATGGAAATACAAGCCATAATTAGAATGGTGAAAAATGTTATACAGTATAAAGTACTTCTGGATCTCAGAAGAAGGGAGGGACCATTTGGTCCCTTTCTGTGTTCTGTTGTGTACGCTCTATCAGCTTTCATCTTGACCACTCCTTAAACTGTTCTTGGCAAAGTCAACAGAAGCTCCCCTGTTGCCAAATCTGGGTCATGCCTCATTCCTCAACTTGCTCAATACATTTGCAAAGTTGCACAAATTTTTCACAAAATTTATTTCCTCCTTCGAGAGACTTTCTTCACTAAGCTCCCAGGAGATTTCTTCTTCCTTACTTCACTTCCGTTCTCACTGGTCATTCTTGGTAAGTTTTCTTTGTTGGCTCTTCTTTATCCACCCAAACTCAAAATATCTGAGTGTCCCAGAGCTCCATCCCTGCCCTCTTCTCACTTCTTCTTTAGTGATCCTGCCTTATCTCATGGTTTTAAGTATCACCAATTGCAGATAATCCCCAAATGTCTACCTCTACCCATGACGTCTCCACTAAACTTCAAAACATTTGTCCAGCCTCCTACTTAACACTCCCACAAGAGAGATCCAATAGATGTCTCAAATATAACATGATAAAAAATAAACCCAGATATTGCCACCCAATCTATTCCTCCTACACTCTTCACAATGTTGATAAATGGTAACTCCATCCTTTTAAACTCTTGGCTCTATATTTCTTTTACACTCTACTTTTCAACTCTGCATTCAAAATGTATTCAGAATCTGACAACTCTTCACCCCCTCCCTTGCCTTCCCAGATAACATTTGTCACCTAAATTATTGCAATTCTCTTCTGAGGTTTTTCGGCTTTTACTCTCACCTTCCTGCACTCTGTTTTACAAATGGCTTCCAGATGATCCCATTAAAATATAAGGCAGATTATATCACGCTTTTGCTCTGTACCTTTCGGTGATTTCCAACCTGACTATGAGTAAAAGTCAAAGTCCTTTCCTTCACTGGTAAGGCTCTCCAAAATCTTGCCCTTGGATAACACTTTGGTCTCTTCCCTGACTCCTTCAATATGCTCTGATAATACCAGTCCTTTCACTTCCTCCAAGGGACCAACACTGTGTTGCCTAGGGCAATTTACACTTGCTGTTCCCTCTGTTTGGGATAACCCTCCCACCCCACCCACAGCATCCAAACAACTTGAAATTTTGCTTTATTTTTCTCTCTGCTACCTTATCATCTCATCAAAGCCTTAACTACTATACTTAGAACAACCCCCATCCCTTATTTTCTTTCTATTCTATATTTCGATCATTTCTGGAATGTATGGTTTGGGGCTCTTATTTGTTGTCTGTTCCCTTCCACTAGAACGTAAATTCTATCACAGCTGAAAATGTTGTATGTCATTGCTGCATCCTGGGATCCTGGGACAGTATGTGGCCCAGCACAATAATCATTCAGTACATAAAGAATTTTAATTGATCCATTTGAGCTTGGATAAAAGGACAAAGATAACCAAGCAGAAGAAACTAGCATCTACAATGGAATAAATTTGGTCTATCTAAAGTAGACAGTGGGGGAACTATAGCCTGGAAGCTAAATCTAGCCTTCTGTCTGTTTTTGTAAATAAAGTTTTATTGAAATATACCCTTGCTCCCAAGTATGTATAATATATCAAAATACATTGTACTGTCATATGTATAAAAAAACAAATAAATTTTAAAAATAAGTTATTTTTGCAGTGGAAGCCTTGAGATGTGGAAATAAACTGCCACATATATCTTGTCTATAGTAGGACTAAGAATTAAACCTACATCTTCTAATTTCTAACACACACACAACAAAAATATGCCCTTGCTCATTCACTTATATATTATCTAGACCTGCTTGTGTTTAATCATAGCAGAGATTGATTCAACCACTGCAAGATTGAAATATTTACAATTTGACTTTTTACTGAAAGATTTTCTATCCTTGATGTAGAGGGCAGAAGATATGGTAAGGATGGTAAGAATATGGAAGAATAGGTGAAGGCAAGTGGGAAGAGATTTATAAGTGTTTAGATTTCATATATAGGATGGGGGGTGGGGAATGGACACTTTTAGATAAGAAAAACCCTCAAAGGCAATAACTATATCTAATACAATTTGTGTATAAGAGTGCTGTAATATTATACTAGTCATCCCAGTAACAGCTACTACCAGGGTTCCAGCCTTAATGTCACTGCCACATCTGGGATTAGATCCTAAAGTAAAAGTTTTTTAAAAATCATGAAAAAAACCATTTGCTTCCCACACCTTCCTATATTAGATAATGGTTTGGAAATGCTCTATCTCTTGTAGCAGATCTGGTGTAGAATGTCCAACAGAATCTATTCTAACCTCCAGATAGTCTGGGTTAGTCCAGATAGTCACAGGCACTGAAGTTTGGTTCTAGGGTCACCCAGAAACTCTTGTCTCTTCCAACTTGTTGGCCCTGGTTTAGGAAGCTCCTAGAAATTGAAATTTTTTCCTAGAAACTGAAATTGCTCTCTATAGGTTAACAAACAAAACTCTAAATTTTCAGTGATGTGACAGCTCATCAGATCTTTTCCAAATTCTCTCTCCACACCATGTGGATCAGTTTTCGATTTCACCACTGAGTAAGGTCAAGGGATTGCTGATCCGTCTTGCTTTTACTTAGATTGGATTTCACAATAAGGCAGCCTTTTCCTTCTGGTGTCTTGGTTCCAGCCAGACCCTAAATAAGGCAGGAATAAATTTTAAAGGTGGGGGTGGGGAGAGCAAATGTGTTCTGAATTTCACAGAACAAAGTGGAACTCTGGCTTGTGGTTGAGCTTGGGAGTAGATGGCCCCACCCCTCTTCCCTGGGAGAATGTAGTGGTGAAATCTGGTCTGCTCCAGTGAATCTGTGGCATTTGGGTTTAATTTAATAGATCCCAGTGTGCCTACTTTGATTTGGGACTGGGTTTTGGCTTGATTTTTTCCCCCCATCTTTCAAGGGTGTAGCAGCAGGAAAATCCAAGTTTCCACTAGTATATCCTGAATCATTCAACTGGAAGTCCATTACCCTTGCAAGCAGTTCATGCTGTTTATTGGCTTCTCCTTTTAAAAAAAAAAAAAAGTTTAAAATGTGATTTGACTGAAAACTGGTAGGTTATCATTTCAAGAGGAAATGAAAATTTCCAAAACAGACACAAGTCTGTCCTTCAGCAAAAGAAACAACTATGATTTCTACTGTGGCCTTTAGGCCTGTTTTCTCTTGACTTTTCAGGGTTATGATCAGAGGGTTGTTTTTCTTTTTCTTGTCTTTTTTATTTATTTATTTTTAGGGGGGTTTAATTTAATACTTCAATTTTCAGGAAAGAGTCACATGAAGCTTTTTAGGCATTATCCGCCTGGGATGTGATGAATTAATTGCAGGCTTCATTTTGTAGGAGTTGGTATCAATGATGGGGTGCTAGCTCAGCCCTTTTGAAAATAGCAGACGGAGGTGGCTCCAATAATTACATTAAGACCGTGGATACACATTTGCCTTGGGGATTTGAAGTTGGGCTTAATCAAATCTGGATTTGACATTTCACAGCCCACATCAAGGATTTCTACAAAGGAACAGCAGAGCATTGCCAGCTCTTGCTCTTACGTAGTGCCTCCTCCTGAGTAACTGAACAGGCCTTGTGCTAATCTTGTTGATGCTTTGGCTGCATTTCTGTCCTGCAGCATGGCACTCATTGCTTCTCTAGACCATCTTTTCTTTCAGCCAGTGAAAAAGTGTTTCTTTAGTACCCATCTTACACCAGGATCTAGGGCTAGGATCTGAGATAGAAAAGATGGTGAACAGGACTGGATCCTGAGCTCCTGTATCTATGACATTTACACTAATCTGTGGTTTGAAAGAAATTAACTGTTCTTATCTATTCATTACCTATTTTGTGACAGGTAGAGATGGTACAAGCGAGACTAGTATTTGGTATCAGCCCTTGAGGATTTAAAAGTCTAGAGCAATAGTTTTCAACTTATGCAACCTAAGAGGTCTCAGGGATGCTTATTTAAAATAGGAACCATGCATTTGCATCTTCTCAGGTATTTCTGAAGCACTTGTTCTTTGGACCACATTTTGAGGAATACTGAGAAAAGTAGAAGTGAGGTAAATAAAGTTTCACAAGTAGCAAAAACACTGTACCTAGGCTAGTGGATGGCCAAAGGTGGAAGAGCTCTCTCTGTTTGGGAGACCATAGAGGCTTCTAAAATGCAAATCTCGATCTTATAGAATGATACAGGACTTAACCAGGCCAACAATAGAATAGACAGATGAGGGGAGGAGAGAATTCCAGACTGAGAGGAAAGTAGGTGAAGGACGGCAAGGTGGAGAGAGTGAACCTGTTCAGGTGCCCGGTGACTATGGAGCTAAGAGGGGCAAATGGAAGTATAGGATGGGGAAAAGATAGGCTGGAGAAAGGTTATGGAGGATCTTGAAAAGCACCACAGGATTGTACTCAGTTGGTGAGAAGCCATTTTGTAGCAAGAGAGTAACATGATCAAATTGGCATTTTAGATAGATTACTCAGATGTCAGTGTGGCAATAGACAGGAGCCAAAGATAAGAAGCAGGAAGCAGTTAGAAGTTTCTCTATTGGTATAGTTAAGTAAGAAAATAATAGGTTTTTGTCAGAAAACATATGCAAAGTATTCCTTAGTTGCAAAGACATTTGCGTGAAGAAAGCTGAACCACCTGACCAGAGGAAGGTCAAAAATCACAAAGCCAGGCTGCCAGACCTTTCCTTGAGAGTTCCACCATTAACATGCCCTCACCTCTCTCCCTACACCCCTCATCTTTCTGTCCATTCACTATCTTCCTCTATCTCTTGTATCTGTCCCACACCTTCTTCCAACTCAAGATTTCCACTCCCTTACTACCTAATTTTCCCAGCATTTCTCATGGCTACAAGTTCAATTATATAATCTTACTTTCAATTCCTACACTATTGTCTCATTCTATGAGTATTTTCCCTTTTAAACTCCCAAGAGAAAGAGTCTAATTGGCCTATTCCTTCTCTTCATCTGATACTTCATTCCAGATCACTGACCAGTCTGTAGGTTGGCTCTCCTTGGGGACCATCTCTGGCTCAGCGGGAGGAGTGCACAGCATGCAAAATACAGCTGTTGACAGCTGCTAATGCTTCAGAGGGAATGGCATGTTACCATAGAAGAAAAGCTACTTGACATTGCTGTAAAAGACCAATGTGATCATCCAGATAACTCTGGACTAGTTCAAGAGCTGTAAGGATTAATTTCTGTAAGAAATATTCAAGAATAGTGATATGGCTACCAAGAAAGATGATGAAAATGTTTCTAATTAGGGTAGTTAAGAGAATGGAGATGCTCTTTACCAGGAAAAAGTATAAAAAAAAAAAAGAAAAAAAAGTTGGTTGGATTAGAGAGTTTAGTTGAATCATTGTCTACAGAAGAAACTTTGAAGTGTCTACAGGTTATGCAGCCAGACATGAAGGTGATAGTGATTCTTCACACTTATCTGAACCTCTCATCCATGCCCAGCTCTCTTATTCCTATAATCGCCACTAAACCATGTGAATTCCCTTATGCTCCAATAAACACTTTGTGGATATCTATCATTGTACTAATTGTTTTGTAAAGTAACTTATCCATTTTCATATTGTTCTCTCCAACTAAATAATGAATATAGAATAGAGGCTCAATAAATGTTGATCAATTGTATCCTTGTTGTATCCAAAGCATATGCAATACATTGGTTCAAGTTCATGTAGTTGGGAAGAAAAGATGATACCAGAGTATGTATGGAAATGTGCATGGGGGAAGGCATGAGAGGAAGGGTAGGTAGCCAGAGTTGAATCTTACTGGCGAGTCAACAAGAACACATTCTCCAGAGTTACCAAATCCTATATAGATTTAGCCATTAGCTTTATCAGTCTGTGGCTGAGGTGATTTCAGGCTAGGGTGAAGGGATGTTAATTTGGGGCACTTTCAGTCTTGCCAAGAATTTAAAAACACAGCTTAACGCTGAAACTATTCTTTAAATAATTTATTATCCATTGGACATCTCTATTTCAACTAGCAATCACTTTCCCCTTCCTATGGCAACCATACTTTTTGAAATCATACAAATGTATCCATAAGGTATTTGCTCTTCTTCTTTAAAAAGTATGGAGATACCAAGAGACTCTTCTACCAAATTTCTCAATGGGAAGAGTTGTTCATTGGTCTTTGGGAAAATCGCCATACTTGGTGGAAAGGAAGAATGGACCATCCTGGAAACTCCAGATCAGCTTCTTGATATATAAGAGTTTTCCCCAGTTCCCTGGTGGTCACATTATTTGTTGGGTAATCTTCCTGACCAACAGGGTCTAGGGTGGCATGGTCCTGAGCTAAAAGTCAGCTTAGACTGCATGTGAAGTGGGGTGATGGGTCACAGCTGGGGTGTAACCAACGGGGACTTGACACAAAGAGCAAATGAGGGCAGAAGCCCAAGAGAGTGGAAACTCACTTGGGGCTGCAGAAGGGTAAGGCGGTTTGAAGAAAAAAAAAATAGAAATGAAAAGTTTGGAACAGTTGACACGTTAAAATCTGTGGCAGTTTTTTATTCAACTCTGTCACCCCCAGTGTGGGCTTGAGAGAAATAAAGGAATGTATACAGCTGGAGCACATGTGACTTTTGGAACAGAGGTAGGACAATGTCAGAAATATCATCAAAACTGCCCTTTCAGTTAGGAGGTGGCCCTGAACCAGGCCTTTGTACATTTGTAATCCATCTATTACTGGACCCTAAATTTATTTATACAATGACAATTATTAACTGTTTAAAAATTATCTTCTTTTTCTAATGGAAAAACCTAAAAGTGATGGATTAATGCCAAGGAATTGATGTTATGAACCACAGCTGGAAAAGACCTCAAAACTGCATAGAGACAGCCTCTTTATTTCTTTAGCGAGTCTCATCAATTCAGAATGATTGGGATAAACTAACTACTAGCATAAATGTGTGAACGTGCTACATTAGAGAACATTATAAATCATTCATTCTTATTTTCAAGCATAAGGATTCAAACTTGGTCCCTGTTAGAATTGAACCTTCAGGGCCTTCTTATACAAATTACTTAGAATAGGGTATAATTGACATATCAATACTTTTTATTTAAAAAGTCCTTCCAAATTTTTTGGTCTATTATGCTATCCAACTGTACTATTTTTCTTGCAGAAGTTTGATGTAAAATTCACTAAAAATTTTTTGTCCCAACCCATTACTCCATGAAGTAGAGGATAAATAAATTTAAAAGTTCACCTAACCCTATTATAGATTTAGAACCTGTCTTCCTATCTCAGAGTGAGAAAAGCATATTTTGGTAACCAAGATTCATAAGTTGAAATAAGTGAGAATTTTCTGTGTCAGCCACAACTTCTTTCTGCAGGTCACAATCCACGTTGCCAAGATGCTAGGTCAGCCTTGAAATAAGTTTTCAAAAGCCTTCAGTTCAGCAAACATTCAAAAGTCATGAAAAATGCCCAGGAGCACATTGGCAGTGTTCTCTGTACACAGTAACTTCCACCCCTTCCCCCAATGCTGGGCTAAGTGGACTAAGGGGCCTGCCTGCAGCAAATACACCCAGAGCTCTCACTGAGCACACATGTTCCCATGAAGAACCAAGGGGACTGGTTAGAGAGGCAGACACAGAGATGTCTGCCCATTACCAGTGCTTCTTTGGCTCATTCCTGATTTCTTTGGGGCTAGCGCTGATTTGCAAGCATTGGAAGGAATTAGTTATGAAGGGTTTTGCCAATTAGCAGGGAGGCCAAGCATCCCCCTGTTGGCTGCTCAACACAAACCTAATTGCCCTGTGGTTTGCAATATTCTTTTCTTCTCTGTGGCAGCTTCTGGGACGGTGGGTCTTGTCTCTATGCAGCTGGAATGCAGGCAGAGAATGTTGCATCCAATCATCTGAAAGCGGCATGTACTTTTCTCCTAAATTATCTGTGACAAGCTACAGGGAAGGCCCCATCCCTGTGGTATGTATCAGTTTGGGTGAATAAATACATGCACTTCAGGATTTTATCAACTTTGATCATTGGGACTCTTAACATTCAACCTCTCAAGACCAAGAGTCTTGATTATTATTTTCTGTCCTCATGAGAATATCTCTATCCACTCCAATTTAGTGGCTCTTTCATGGTCTGGTCAGCTCTGTTCTGTCTCTTTGGAGAATTCAAATGAGGTAGGGGAAATGGTATAGTGAGTAACCCCAAGATCCTTGGATTGTGCAAGTCCAGAGATCAAGTAAAGAGACTGCTACTGAATTGCTCTGACACAAAGGTCAAGGTGCTTAACTTTACTGAGTTTATTTCCTCATGAGTCAAATTAGAAGAATAATAGCACTTTCTTTATCCGCCTGTTATATGAGGATTAAATAAGTTAACATGTGTAACTATTAAAGTAGAATTTGGCTTATACAAATATAAGCACGATAATCTGCAAACATAAGCATAACTATATGCCTATGGTTTCCTCTTTACATAAATGTCAGGCAAATGACAATTTATGCATTTGATTGGAATATAAGCCTAGCATTTTTCTGAGGTACATATGGTCCCATCTTCCAGGGTTAGATACACAGTAACCCAACCTTGCCTTAGAGCAATAGTTACTTATTAATGTTAACTGTGTACCTACAACACACAGGACTATATTATGGATCTTATTGAAAGCCACAATGTGTTTTTTTTTTGTTGTTTGTTTGTTTGTTTGTTTTATGGTGCTGGGGATCAAAATCTAGTCCCTGAGCATGCTAGGCAAGCACTCTACCACTGAACCACATCCCCATCCCTATTTTTTTTTTAATCTTTTATTCAATCCTACTCTTGTTCAACTGTTGTGTTGGGTAGTGCGATCTTAGGAAGAACAAATCAAAGTCTTTACCCTCAGAAATTTTAACACCCGGTTCATTGTCATGTACATAGTTACTACAAGCACTGTCACACTGTATTCATCAGCATTTATTAAGTGCTCTAACAAACAGTCCCAATGCTCAGTGACTTCACAAAGGTTTATTTTTTATTCATATTGTATTAGTTTTCTATTGATATATAACAAATTATTCCAAAATTTAATGGCTTTAAAGTAAACATGTATCTCACACAGTTTCTGGAGTCAAGAATCCAAAAGTAGCTTAGTTGGGTGATTTTAGCTCAATGTCTCTCCCAAAGTTGAACTCAAACAATGGGCTGGAGTTGTAGGATCAACTAAGCCTGGAGAATCATTTTCTAAGTTCACTTACATGATTACAGGCAGGCCTCTATCATTTCTGCCATATTAGGTTGGTCACTCAGGCAAACCCAAATGCCATATAGTGGGGAGATACATAGTGTGAATACTAGAAGATCAGGGACCTTAAGGCTAACTACCACACAATGAATATGTATCACACTTATAGTAAGTCGTTGATCAGAGGAGATGAATGCAGTAGAACTTTGTTTCGTGTCATTTTACTCCAGGACCCAACCTCTTTTCATCTGGAGGATTCCCAAGAGCCCTGTACTTTCTCCCCCTGGTCCTCTGTTTCTCACCAAAAGTCAGAAGGAATGGAAGCACAAGTGTCAGGAATGCCCAGGAGTTTAGAGGGCCAGACTTAGACATGGTGTGTAATATTTTATCCCACATTCCCCTGGTCAGAAATCACCTAATTGCTTGGGTGGTTGGGGAACACAGCCTGTCTGTGGCCTCAGATTAAAAGGGAAGGGGATTTGGTAAATGCATAGCAGTCACTCTGGCCCAGTCTCTATTTTAAAAGACTGTACATTTAAACAATTTAATTTTTCCAAAAGGCAGTCTCTTCAGTCTTAATACAAAAAAATATATATATGATTGCTTGCTATTATGGGACAAAACAACTGATTGATCGCATATTTTTACCTTTTCAATGCATTGTAAATGTGATCCCTGTTAGGCGCCAGCAAGCAGGTGGTGGAGAGCAGTTCCTGAACCATTAGGTTTGCTGCTTTTTCAGGAATACTATTAGGATGCTGGCAGAAACAAATCTTTCCTTGTTTCCCAAGTGGGGAAAGAAGAAAGTCTTTGTTCCCAAGCAAATGAAAATACAAATCACAAGACTAAAATGATGAATGCAAAACAATATATTAAAATGTGGCTTATGTGTAGCATTTGCATGCATTTTAATATGCATCTGTCATTCCCTTTGCAGTAGGGAATGCAGTAGGCTCTGAAAATATTAAACAATGGAGTACAATTAATGATTAGAGGAATTGTTCGGGAATATATTTTCACTTATTTATATTCCTATTGTCAAGCCTCTTTAAGGACTCTAGGATATCAAATCAGATCATTTTGTTGATCAAATCTCAGATCACTATGGTCTAAAAACAATTTACAAAGCCATTTTTCATAAACTGATATGATTATGCTCAGATGATTGCAAAATGACTACACCATTCTAGTATAGAAAAATCCAGTCTAAAGCTAAAAGCTGGAAAAGGCTTTACATATCCCCTGGATCCGATGTTCTCATCTCACCTACTCCTCAAGTCCAGCCATATTTATTTCTACAAAACTCATAAGAAATTTAGGACCATCTCCCACCCCAAACCCAGTTTCCTGAACCCCATGCTTCCGTTTTCTCCAAAGCTGAAGTTTTCAGATTGTTTTTGTCCTTTTCCAGGTTTGCTTACATTGCTTCCCATGTGAAAAAAAAAAAAAAATACTGAAAAGAAACATCATTTTTAGGACAGTAGCAAAAATGAACCAAACCTCAATCACACTTAGAATCCTTGCTCTCCGCCCATCACGATTTCTGGACCAGCCAAGAAGAATGTATTTCCTGGGAACTCAGCTCCAAGCCATAAACGCGAAATACATCAGGCTTTTTGTTGTTAATTGGCACTTACCTCACCTGAAGGCCCTTGCCAAGAAGAGCAGAGGGGTTTAATGGGGAAGGAAGAAAGGAAAGAGCCCCGCAGCCCTGGAAAACACTCCCAGCCACATGTGATTTTTAGCTGGGGGGCTCTGCAGCCCCAGTTTGCTTCAGCAACAAAGTGGCCTGTGTACTTTCTCAGACCTCCGCTGTTTGTTTGGGGGGCAATGCGCAGACTGGGGCCGGAGTGACAACTGCTTGGAGTAATTACCAAGACAGCTTGAAAACTATGCTCCCCTTTGTTTCTGCCTCCAGATGACGGCTGTCTGACCGCTGTTTGTGCCAGTTTTATTTCAAAGCGCTTTTCTTTCCATATTTCAAAGGTCAGTGTGTTTACTGATGGCCAAAAAGAGCCTGTGTGTAAGAGAAAGAAACGCATGTGGCTAACTGGCGCGGGTACCAGAGGAGGAGGTGGGGGAACTGCATGTGGAATCCCAGGGAATCTTCCAGATAAGGCAGAGAACTCCAAGGCCTTGACCTCTCCTCCATGGCCGCTGACAGGGAAGGAAGCAAGTGAGATCAATGGTCTGTTTTTAGGATTAAAGAAAAAGTTCTAGAAGTCTGATTCAGGAAAAAGAAATGTAGGCATTTCCAGTAAAGAAACACGATCAAATACTCGGCCAAGAAAATGTTCACTTCATCTCCTGGAAATAGAAATATTTCCTGCCTCTAAGAAAGCAGTCTTGACAGTCTGGCCATCCTTGGAAACCCTGAGATTGTTTCAGGTCAAGGAGTGTGAGCACTGAGACATAATAGGGAAGCCCAAACCTTTTTGTAAGGCTGTCAGTTGACTCTCTGCCACCATTACTTAGGAAAACAAGGTTGATCAGACTGTTACCTGCCCATATATAAAATATTAGTGCTTCTACTATGAATATTTGGAAACAGCATCAGATTTCAATGACATAAACTCAATACCTATTTCAAATGTTCTTCAGGGTTCATTTTCTTCTACTCTGTATTTGTCCCAACGGTCTTCTCTGGACGTAACATAGACTGAGCTATTGGGATACAAGGTGGGTACGCTTTGAAGAGGGAGAAAGTGCCTCCCCCGATTAGATTTGTCTGGGTTAAGATCTTAGGACTACCACATATTACAAGTGTGGCCTGGGACAATTCACTTGATGAGTCTGTGACTCCATTTCCTTGTCTGTGAATACACAGGATTCCTGGGGCTCTGAGGATTCGATGGGGGATGTGCAAAACAGTCACTGGTGCTTTGTAAACATTCCAATGTAGCTAATCACGAAAAACACTCCCCTTTCTGAAATGAATTCTGCACGGGGACGGGGTGCTCTTTGATGCTACTATTTCTCTTCTTGCATCAATCCATCTACACCTGTAAAAATAAAAAGAGTAAATTTGTAAATGCCAAAGGGAACAAACAGTGCCTGTATAGTAAAAGGAGTAAGAAAATAAAACAGAGAACTACCAGTGAGGTGTCTAAAACTTAATTTCCCAGTTACTGTGAATTTCCAGCCCCCTATGAATTTAGGGTACTCTCTGTCTTTAATTTGCACATGGCAATCAGAATTCTTATTACTTTATCAGGAAGAAGTCATGGCAAGTCTTGTTTATAGCTAAGAAGGTGTGGAAGAGAAAGAAAGGGGTTAAAGTGTATTAAAGACTATTTTCATTGCATTTAATGCATGAGATGAATATCATTACTTCCATTTTACAATTAAAACAAAACAAGTTTCAGGGAGTTTGACTTTTTGGTCTATGTAGGCAGTCAGCAGTGTGGCTGGATGTAAATCCACGTGTATTTGGCTTGCTACCTTTGCCTCCTTTCTATATCTATTTCTTAGGAAAAACCCAATTAAAATGTTGCTCTGAGAGGCTTTCCAGACAAGGTTGAATCGAGAGGATTCTGAAAGGCCAAGGTTCGTTGTCAGAGATTAAAATGCACACACACAGATAGCAGTAACAAAGATGAAGCATTTTACTGCAAGCTGGTTCTAGCTTATATAGAAAGTGAGAGTCAGTTATCTAAAACCAGGAAGCTCCCGGGGCCAATCATAATAAAGGTCAGGTCATCACCTACGGTGCCCTGAGCTGTCCCATCACGGAAGATGGGAGGACCAATTAGAAAATTTTCAAAACAACTTGTTATCCGCCCACTGGCAACTTGTCTGCCACCATGTTGCATTAGGGGCTCCTTATCTGAAAGGCCTGGGGAGTTCTTGTTATCTGCCCACTAGCAATTCGCCCGCAGCCATGTCTGAAAGGCTGGGGGGGGGGGTGGGGGGGGGAGTTCTCAGGGAGACTCCCAACAGATTCATTATCACACTGGTGGTCTTAACAGTACTTGTGGTACTCCTACTTCTTCTAAGCCATTTCTGCCCCTGTTCAACTGAAGTAGACTCATGGGAGTCTTTGTGTTGAATCATGTAATTTTAGGTATGAAGGAGAGGGAGACTTTCAGAAAGATAATTTCCATTCACTGCTGAAGTCAGAGCAAGTGATTCGCTGCCACTGGAAGGATGTCTACCAGTCTGTATCTTAACAATTCTACCTGTTGATAGAATGGGATAGACATTATTACCCTACATGTATGATTACACTACTGAAGGGACTCTGCACCATAGACAGCAGAGAAATGAGAAGTTGTGCTCCATTTGTGTACAATATGCCAAAATACATTCTACTATAAACAAACAAACAAATTTTTAAAAAATTCTACATGTTACCCAGGCAGTTGCTGAATGCATTGATGCTATAAAAATTAGTTCAAATCTAGTGGCTTAAAACAGCATGGATTTATCATCATACAGATCTGGAAGTTAGAAATTCAACATGACATCAATATCGCAGCAGAACTCCTTCCGCAGGCTCTAGGGGAGAATCTGTTTTCTGGCCTCTTCCAGCTTCTAGATCTGCCTGCATTCCTTAGCTCATAGTTCCTTCCAATCTTCAAAGCCAGCAATGGCAGCCAAGTCTTTCTGACATCATACTATTCTGACATTGACTCTTCTGCTTCTCTTTTGCACATTTAAAGAAACCCTGTGATTACATGAGGACTGCAGAGAAAATCCAGGATAATCTCATTTTAAGGTCAGTTGATCAGCAACCATCATTCCATCTGCAACCTCAGTTCTTCCTTGTTATATAATAACGTATCCACAGATTCTGAACATATATATCTTTGAGGGGCCATTATCTTGCCTACCACAGATACCTACATGATGCTCTTGATAGGCTGCATCTTTAACATCCTTTCTCTGCCACATTCTAACTATATAAATTTGGGCAGATTACTTGATTTCTTGGTTCCCCAGTTTCCTAACATGAACATAAGAACAGTACTTACCTTGTGAAGTTGTTATGAGGATTAAATACATGAAAACTTTTAGAATATCCTCTGACATCTAATTCTTAGCTCTTACTATCATTATCTTTGTGAATATTATTCTGAAGATGATACTGACAACTAGGACATAATTTGTGCAACTAGGAGGCACATTTATCTCAAGATCTTACTTTGCTATATGCCAGAGGTTGTTGCTGTGCATGGCTTCTCTTGTCTCCTCTTGCCCTAGGTTGGCCATCAATCTGCAGGCCATCTTTTCTGCTATCCATTCAGCCCATTGACCCAGATTGGACAGCAGTCTAGAAGCAGTCCAGTATGCATGAAAGATCTCATGTTGACAGAAGCAACATGAGCAATGATGTAGGTAAGCATTGTTTCTGTTGAATTTGGGAGTTCTGGTCTGAAAAATTTTTGAGGTTAATGTAAGGCTGACTCAATCAATGTCAATCCTCTGGTTCAAAATTTTAGAACACTGGCTCTTCTCTACAGTAGACAGGTTGAACTTTGAATTGTTGTGGAATATGCTGGGGTTTGAAGGCAGGCTTTGGCAGTTGATAGATTTGTGTCTAGGTGTGCATTATTAATATGGGAGGCCCTTAATGATAAGAGAACATAAAGTTCCCCTAAAAAATATTTTTAAATGGAGATTTAAATCTTTTAAACCCAGAACTGTTTCTCAGCCTGGCCCCAGGAAGCTGCAGATCATCTCACTGTGGTCACAACCTATGGGACAGGAGTCCCTTTTGTTTCTTCCTTATAAAGCAAAGCAATAAAAATTCTTTTTCCTTTTTCTCAAAACCATGTCCTCATTATTGGGTTAGCATCAGGGACAAGGACCCAGCTTTTTGGCAACAAATTTGGCAACCCAGATGGGATCTGAGAGCAGCCTCTGCTGCAAATTTCTTAGGCAGGCCTGGCTCTCCAAAGAACCCTACTTCCAAGCTGAGGATTTAAGGTGCTGGTGAACTTGGTGAGAATTGCAAGAGAGTTAGATTATGGGTGAGTTTGCCTCCAATCGAACCACAGGGGCTATTCCTGTGAATAAAGAGAGGAACTGATGGACCATCCCAGCAGCTGCCAAGTCTCCTTTTGCTCCAGGGAACTCCTGCCTTCTCTCCCTGAACAGTACAGGTTGCTCCACCATAGTCCACTTTGAGAAAAAGAAAACTGAACTCAGTAAAGTCGTGACACCTTTGGCCATTTGGTAAGTTCCCTGGTGTGCATAAAGAGATCCTTGATTCTACACATCTGGTTCTTTTGTAGGAACATCTGGTTCATCTTTGTGGGGACATCTGTGGCACCACTGGTATAAGACTCATGGTTAAAGGTAACTTGAGGACCAGGGATATTTATTCCCTTCTAGTCTGTTCTAGGTTCTCATCTGTTTGTTGGCCTTGGGCTTGGGAATTCCCTATAGTTGTGTGTTTTGTTTGTATCTGCTACCGCCCCTTTTAAGACATGGCCAGTACTGCATTGATCCCATGGGTAATCCCTTGGAAAAGATCTTGGCTGGTCAATTTAAAGGTTCCCATCTGTTGGCCATGGTTTTGGGGCTTCTCTCTTGTTGTCACTCTCTGTGTCTTCTTGTTTCTTTCTCTGTGAGTTCATTCTTTGTACAATCTTGCAATTGGAGTTGGTCTGTCAGAGGTAAAGTAAGTTGAAGAAAGGGCCACCTATATATATAAGCCTGTCTAAGATAATGTTTTACTGTAATGATCTGGCTTTTGAAAAGCTTTCTGGATTATTATACAATCTTGCAGTTGGAATTGGTCTGTCAAAGGTAAAGTAAGTAGAAGGTCTGTCAGTTTTAATGGTTTCTATATGTGAGCCCTGGTTTCTGTGATCCTTTCTTATCTGGTTTTGTATCTGTTACTGGCCCTTTAAGACATGAGCCATGCTGCCTTGATCCTACCAGTAGCCTCTTGAGCAGACAGATCTTGCTGAATGGGCCACCTATTGGTATAAGCCTAAGAGAAAAGATGGTTTTACTATAGCACAATATGGCCTTTGAATGGCTTTTATGGATTATTACACAATCTTGACATTGAAGTTGATCTGTCAGGGGTAAAGGATATGAAAGAGATTCTGTGTGTACAGGCATTTAGGCAGTTTCATGATAAGTCGAAGGTGCCAAAGGCACTTGCTCTGGTGTTCAAAGGGTTAAAATCATTTAACTCTTTTAAACCCAGAACTGTTTCTCAGCCTGGCCCCAGGCAGCTGCAGATCACCTCACTGTGGTCAAGGAGCCTCACTGTGGTCAAGGACACTAGCTTTTAACTGGAAGAAAAAATTCCAGAAAAGCTGCTCAAGCTGTAGAAAAAAATGGTCAAAGAGAACCTGGCCTCTGCCCTGCCTTTCATCCCCTTTTGCCCAGGAGGCTGCTGGCCACAAAGGATGTGGCAGTAGGTTTCAGCAATGCTAGTTTATGACCTGGGGACAGGAATAGTTTCCCCTTTTAAGAACTGACAGAACACCCCATTTGGCCAAGGCATATCCATCACGGGGCAAAGAAATTCTTGCTATAACAATATTCCATCTAACTAAATGGGGAGACTGGCAGAATAAATAACTGCACCCAGAAAAGAAAAAGACAAACTAAGACCAACCTGTGTTTTGTAGGCAGCCTCTGCAAAGGGATCTTTAAGGAAACCTAAAGAAAACTATGGAAAGGGCCTCCTCCATTGCATATGCCTAGTGTAAGAAAAAGGCCCCAAAGGAGCTTCTGAGCACAGTTGGCAGTGGAGAACTCACTCAAAGTTGATGTCATTGTGATAATGATAAGGCAGACAGGTCTGCCTCAAAAATATCCTGTGCTACAACCTCTTGAATGCCACCTGAGAAAAGAATAAGACAGTTTTTGTGTATGGCACAAACCTCTCCTGGGATGATTGTCTTAATCACATGCACAGATAACATTTATAAGGATTATTTCAGAATATAAATTTGAGAAAGGGTCTGAACCTAAAAAAGATGAAAGAAAGCTATAGGTATGGAAATATTTTAGTATGGAAATTAGAAGATAAAAGAAATGTCTCTTAGGACTGGGTTTATGGCTCAGTGGTAGAGCACTTGCCTAGCATGTGTGAAGCACTGGGTTTGATCCTCAGCACCACATAAAAATAAATAAAGGTATTGTGTCTATCTACAATTTAAAAAGTTAAAAAAGAAAAAATAAGTGTCTCTAGATGAAAAAATATTTTGTCCGGTAAAGTAATATTCTTGTTCTAAATTCCAAGAAGAACGGGGATAAAACTAAGGATGTAAAGAAGTTGTAAATGTTAAAGTAAGTTGCAGAAGGTTTGTGGAAGATAAATCTCAAAAAGTTTGTGTTTGTGATTAAATTGGCTATAATTAGCACAAAGTTATTTGAACTGATATGAAGCAAAGTCTGAAACATTGATCTGCTCTTATCTGTCAAGATAATTTTCTTGTTTTTGTTTGGTCTTATTACTTGGGGAAAATAAGTCCTAAAGGAATTAGAGTTTGTACCTGCTTTAAAGTCTTAAATGATCATTTTGTAACCGTTTAAACAACTGTTCTGTATGTTATAACAATATAGTTGACACCCTTAATATGTAGGTATATGTACGCATCTGAGAACTATATCTGACTAAGCCTTGTCTAAGTGTCATGTAAAAGTTTATAAAATGAAAGTTTATGTAAGTTTTTGGGCAAGATAATAAATTAAGTTATTTCTTTTAGAATTGGATTTGACATAGAAGGGCCACACTGTCATTTGAAGATCTGTCTTATATATGTTTGCTTTGACTATGTCAATTTATAACAATTGTTTTCTAAATGTTTAAGAGTTTTAAGGCTAACCTTTGATTCTTGCTAACCCATGCAGACCTGTGATTTATTGTTATCATAAACTATGGATTCTAAATTATACTTAATAAGTTAAACTTAGTTAAATATAAAGCTTAGGAGAGCACTTTTCCAAACTGGTGTTCTCCAAGCCAAAATGGTCTGTAGCAAAAGCCTCAGACTTGTATAGAAATAAAAAATGTGTTTGCTATTTATTCATGTCACTTGATGTTTTATAGTGATTAAAGTAACCTTTTTGTCAAGTTATATAAATAATTTTGTGTTACTCGTCACACTGGAATTGAAATTTAAATGTATTTTTGGAAGATATTAAAAGCCTGATGTGTTAAAGGTGACATTGTAAAATTAACATTATATTATTTGTCAAAAGCCACATCTTACCTGAGTTAAGACTCTGCCTCCCACCTTACTCCATGTTAGAATGACTCCAAAATAGGCTAGACTTGAGCTCAAAAGATCAAATTTGTTTGCTCAAAAGATCAAATTTTGTTGTAAAGATTACTGATTTCAAAATAAACAGAAGATATAATATACAATTAAGTAAAGTTTTAAGATTATAAAATAATATTTTTGGCTCATAGCTATTATACAAATTGATTTATTTTTGCTCTGTTAATTTCATTTTGTATTTTTCTTGTAAACTCTATAACAATTGCCTGTTAGCATTTTGCAGAGAGACTACTTCTAATAAAACAACTTTAGTTAATTTGACATAATAAGCCATCCTCTATAAGACTACTAGTATATAATGCTGAATTTCAGTACCAATATTAACACCAATTAAATGAAAGTGGTAACTGTAAAATTATAGATAGTGAAGTTATAACCTGTTACTCTCACTTTAAGACTGGTGAAACTGGCCTGCAGAGTGTTTAAAATGAAAAACTTGGAGACCAAAGTCAAGAAAGTAAAAAGATCCAGGGGAAAAGCAGCCAACACTTTGGTCCTTGCCCTCTAAGGTCAGCCAGGACACAGAAACTTTCAGGACCCCTCTTTGGCCCTGCAACTCCAGTGATTTACCCAATCTGCTGATCAGGGAGACTGAGAGGACCCTAGAGAACAGGAAGTCAACAAGTGCACATTCTGCAAATAGAAGGGTCATCAAAGAGGGAAATATCCCTGATGATTCTAAGAGAAGTTGCACATGGTCAGCCAGACCCTGACCCATTCTGGCAGATGGCATAACTGGTAGAGGAAAACTAAAGAAGCCAAGAGACTTCACACACATTCTAAAGAATGATCTCTGAGGAATCTTAGCTGACTCTTAAAAGTAGTTTGGAATGAGGTCAATTTTGATCAAATTGATCCTAAACACATGGCAGAGTAGCATAGGCTAAGTGCAGTCCTATGTGGACCTTTAAAAGGAAATACATTTTTTAAATGAAACTTAAGATGCACATTTTTGTCAGCTCTACCAGAAGTAAGTAAAGCTGGAAGCTATAGAGGAAGGGTTCTTGTGTGGGAGTGCCTAGTAATAATCATAAGGGACTGTAGAAATACAAATTTGTTCTAAGTTAATTTGAGTCTAATCTCATGGACATACAAATCTTTCTAACCTCCTACATGGATAAACTTGATCTGTTTTCCACTGATATGATTATAAGTTACTCTCTTCAGGGTTTTTAGAGACTGGCTGAAATGCTAATTGCTTTTGTGCTAATTGTTAAAAAAAAATAATGCTCTGCTGTCTTATTTATTGTTGGCTTAGAATAATCCCTGACTAATGTATGCCTTGTCCAGTCACTTGCCATCTGCCACTGTGGACCTCTGAACTGCTCTGATGCTGAATAGTCTTAACTGTCCACATCCCACTTGCTAGAGAATGAGGACTTTGGGTTATTTTCCCCAACTTTACCCTCTTTCAGTAGGAAACAGCTTCTAGATGTCATCTCCCATTTTTCCATAAAAATGGAATGTAGAAATTAACAGTAAGGAAATATAACAGTGGTCCACTGTTACATTTGAATATAACCCACCATAGGGACAAAGTAATCCAGACTTTGGGGATGGCACCAGAAGATCTCAGAAATGGCCATCCTGGGAGATGGTCACTTAACAAGTGAATTACAACTCCAAAAGAGAACACTGAAATGTAGCCTTCAAATCATCTCTTTAAAAGCCCCCTGTTCCTGCTGATCTGCAGAATCACAGCCTCTGGTACAGGAGGAGTACATCCCTTACTAACAAAGCAATAAACCTTCTTTATCCTTTTTCTCAAAATAAAACAATAGTATTTTTATATGAAAGAAGTTCTATCAATGTGAGGATAGTCATCTCAAGTGAATTATGAATAAGTGCTACCTCTAGTCTTATAAATCTTTGGGGGAAATTCCAAAGGGAAGTATTTCCTAGGGTTTTTAAATTCCTCCAGCAGATTCAAAATATTCCTCATGATATTTTGGGGTTCTACCCTGATTGTGACCTGGGTGGCCTGAGGGTTTGTTCAAACTCTAAACAAGCCAGTGCTCAGGGGAAGCCAGCAGAGTCACAACTGCCCCTTCTTTATCCTCTTCCCATAATGTGACAGAGATTAGTAGTCCATTTTCCTGATAGTGGTAGTCTAGTTATGGCCCATTATCCTGGGATCTAGATGAACTTCTTCATGAAGATAAAGAGAGCTCAGGTATATAACCTCCTTCTTGGTCATGATCTTGACCTCATCTCCCTTCTTCTCTACCTTGGAACAAATACGGCTCATGTTGATAAGAATCTCATAAAGGAAATCCAGTTATTTTCTGCATACCTAGTCATTTCATTGAATTCAACCAGGTTTTCTAAACCTGTTTGTGTATATTTAGACATACAGTGTGAGTAATTTGTGAGCATTTACTAAGACGTCTTATCCAAATTCCTTTTGAGAAAGATGCCAAGACCTCATTCTCAATTCTGTTACTAAAGCTGTGATTTTCCTGTTTTAGAGCTGAAATGCTAACACTAAGCAGGAACATGAATTTCACTTTCAATAAAATCACTGGCTGGAGAAATTAAAATTAAAACAGAGCATTGGAGATCCAGCTGCCTTTCTCTGTTAGAACTAACAAAAGCTGTTTCACAATTTCTCAAATCAAAAGTTTTAGACACTGGAATTTTATTTGTAGAAAATGCAGACATTACTAAAAAAAAATACAGATAGTTATCAGGAGCTGGCACATTTTCTTGTGGTTACCAAGATGTTTTAAGAAGAGGTACACAGACTATATCAACATTTTATTTATTTATTTACATACTTACTTATTTACTTTGCAGTGCTGAGGATCAAACTCAGAGCCTCACCCATGCTAAGCAAGCTCTTTACGCTGCATCTCCCATCCTCACATCAGCCTTTTAACAGAAGAATAAAGAACAAGACGACATAAATTGCTCCAAAGCATTTTGGACAGAAAATGTTTCCTCTAGAGACTCAGTAGTGACTTCCTGGTTATAGGGGAAAGAAATGTCTATATAGTGCATCCTTTTCCTATATTTCTTTACTTTTAGTGTCTTCTGTCTGTAGATCTCCATCTTAAAATAAGAGCAACATCAATAATGGTAATAACAGTGCCCAGAAAAACTTTACCTTGGTCTCTTTTAGTTCCTATTTTAATAAAAGGATTATTAACCTGGACTCCAATAAAACTTTTTGTATACATTAGAATGGCCTTTTTTTTCTGAGGATTGGGTTCAAAACTTTCATAAATGTACAAAGAATTAGTAACATCTCCCCAAAGAAGTTGAACAAGCCAACAAAACAAAGCAAACAAATCACCGCCAAAAACAAAAGGTCAGAGAAACCCATGACATGCTCTTTTTCCATCTTTCTTTACTTCCATTTTATTTCAGCTGGATTTTTTATTAAAGTGAATGAGTAGCCAATTCAAGGTTAAAGTTACTGACAAAGTAATTACTTTAAATATTGTGAAGAGATGGGATCTCCCAGATGTCCTGCTGTCCACTCCAACTCAGTCTCATCACCTTCCTTCCAGAACCATCTCCCCTCCACTATTTCCCAGATTCATATCACAGCATCACTGTTAAACTTTAAGATTCCCTCACTTGCCATTGGATTCATCTTGGACCCTTTCCTGATCTTTCTCTCTCCTAGGTAACTGGCACTCCTGAGTTCGCCATTAGAGGTCTCTTGGTACAACTCTCACTTTTTTTAATTAATTTTTTTTAGTTGTAGGTGGACACAATACCTTTATTATTTCTTTATTCATATGTGGTGCTGAGGATCAAACCCAGTGCCTCATACTCACTACCACTGAGCCACGACCCCAGTCCTCAAAACTCTTACTCTTTTTTTGGTTAAAAAACAGAAAACCTAATCTATCACTGATAATTTTCATCACTGACTGAACATTAGAATCATATGGAGAACTGCTAAAATATATTGAAATCGAGGGCAAGGATTCAGAAAGTCCCATATAACTGCTCAGGAGAGAGCATGGGCATCTGTATTTTTTAAATCTCCTTGGAGTTTTCTCCAAAGACTAGGAATAGAGCTACCATACGAACCAGCCATACCATTCCTTGGTAATTATTCAGAAGAATGAGAGTCACTATAGCATATATACATTCCAATTTACAGTAGCACAATTTGTTACAGGTGAATTATGAAACAAGCCTAGGTAGATAAAGAAAATGTCACACACACACACACACACACGAGTGTGTGTATGTTTTATTCAGCCATAAAGAATGAAATTATGACATTTGCAAGAAAATCAGTGGAACTTGAGTTCTTTATGTTAAGTGAAATAAACCAGACTCAGAAAGTCAAGGGTCATATGGTTTCTCTCAAGTGCAAGGTGGAGAGAGAAAAAAAAAATGAGGGGAATCTCATGAAAATAGAAGAGAAACCAATAGAGCAGAGAAGGGCACCAGAAGGAGAGAGGTAGAGAGGAAACGGGGAGGTACTGAGAATTGAAATTGACCAAATTATGCTATAGGCATTTATGTACCAATAGGCAAGAATGAATTTCACTATTATGTATAATTTAATGCATCACTAAAAAGAAGAAGGAAAAAGGATCTCCTTAGGGTGACGGTCACACTTGTCTACACCATCTTATTTGACTGTCTTTTACTATCAAAGTCTTTGAGCTGGTAGTCTTGGATTCACTCTTTCTTCTCTTTGATTTATCCATCTTACTTTCCCCTAGCCTAGATGAATCTTGGCATCTTGATTTCCTCTTGATTTCTTTTGCTTAGGAAACGCCATTTGGGTCCACACCAGCCCACACAGGACCCATGCTCATAGTAAGCCTGAGTCTACCCACCACTGGCAAGCCCCTGCCAGAGCCTAGCCTCTGGCACAGGATCGCCTCTTCTGACCAGCAGACTACTGTGGGAGTCCAGGCTTGGCGCAGATCCATCCACACCAACTTGGCAGAACCCAGGTCTAGGGTAGATCAGAGTTTGCCCCACACACACACTCCTGGGAGCCTAAGCCTAATCCACTTCCATCTTGGTACACTGCAGTCATTGCCATAGCCTTCTCCACCCAGTAGCCTCTAACTTTTTAACAACAGACAGGGCCTAGAAGAAGCTGCATCTCAGAGCGGACATCCCAAAGGGAGTGTGAGGCCCACTCTTTCAGCCCCATCTCTGTAAGACATGGCTTCCATCTTGGGGCACCTTAACTATTATCTCAAGTTAACTCACCCGTTGCCGCCACCACCTTTAAATGCAGTAGCATACATTGAGGGACACCAGAAGGGTCTGGAAGCCATCAAGGTGAGGTACAGACAATCTGCATGGGTACTATAAGAATATAGGGAAGAAACTGTGATATCTCAGATCCACACTGTAAGAAAGGAAGATACACAGACAGCATGAAAAAACAAGGGAGGAAAGTGCCTCAAACAAACCAGGACACTATAATAACAGAACCCATGGAAAGCAAAGTTGATGAAATGTCAGAGAAGGAGTTCAGAAGGTTCATAATTAAAATGATCTGTGAACTAAAGAATGGCCTAAATGAGCAAATACAGGCAAAAACTGATCCCTTCAACAAAGAGATAAGAGAGCAAATACAGGTAGCAAAAGATTACTTCAAGATAGAGATAGAGACTTTGAAAAACAAAAACCTGTCAGGAAACGCCATTTGCCTTCCAATAGAGTGACATTCACAATTGCTCTGTGAAGCTTTAGGGATTCCTCAGAACCTCACTGGGAATGAGGAAGACAGTGTTTGGGAGAATGAAGAGACAGTGTTTTCAGGCACCTCTCCCCTAGTTCTGCAAATAAGATCCTTGAAGAGAAAGCGTAATCACTTGCTTCAAGAGACACAGTCGCTCAGTAGTAGAGACAGATCTAGAACTGGAATCCCCTTACTCTTGACTCCTTTTTCTAATTCAGAATGCTCCCTAGTCCAGAGCTGTAATAATTGATGATGGAAATTATGCTGAGCCTTTGCTATGCTTTCTGTCCTTGCTGGCTCTACCATCTTGGCTTTCCTGCATCTGAAGCATCTTCAGCAGGTATATCTGCATCTTCGAGAAAACTGGATGTGACTGAAAGATTTGGCTGGTCCAATTTGTCATGATTTCTTGACAGGAGCTCTGGGAACTGCACACTAGAGCCTTGATGTCATGCCTGTCAACCTAATAAGGTTGGTTTAAGCACAGTGTTCTGCTGTAGCCCCCAAATCTGTCTGTAATCCTTTATGTTAAACGCTTAACTCTAGGACCTGCTCTGTGGGTTGTCAAAATAGCAGTTTAACTGTGATTCAGATAAAAACAAATGTTCCATCTGTCTTAAAATGTCATCTCTACCCACCCTACTTATTACCTGAAGTTCTCAGGTTTGGTCACTCCTCCTGTAAGTAGTCGATCTTTATTCTAGAAAATGTACACATAATGTCAAAAGGTAACAATGAATTACAAATATTCATTAATACCTTCAAAATTTTTGATGCTTTGCTAACTGTCATCTGAGAAGGACAAAGTCCTCGGGGAATGGAAATGATGTGGGTAAAAAGCAATTTATGAGAGTGATATGGTGAGAAGCAGAGCAAAAGGAATCTTGGGTACAGTGTTATAGGAGGAACTTGGAACTGACAGGAAAGTCCAAAATTCAGAGAGTGTCCAAGAGTACAGGCTGCCTGATTTCCAGTTTTGCTAAACTTAGCATTTTCCCCAGAGTTTTCCTTGTTAGTTCCCTTTATTTATTGACTTTTCCAGGCTTTGGATGAAGTTTTGGAAAGAATAATAGCATCACTCTAGATAACATAATTATTGAGGGCTTACTATGTGCCAGGTATCATTTGAAGCATTTTATTGCACCACCTTACTTCATCCCTGTCCTCCACATTTGGAGAGATGCCATTATTGTCCCCATTCCACAGATGATGAAACTGAGGTCCAAAGCCCTGAAGAACTCCCCTAAGATCATCCAGCATGTAAATGGTGAGACTCAGGTTTCAACCCAAGCAACCTAGTTCCAAAGCCTGTATTCTTAACATCTAGGACCTATTGTCTCTGAACATCACAGCACTTGTAAGCAAGTATCTCTTCAAACCCAGGTAGTCTGATTCCAGATCATTCTACTAGAATATTTCCTGGGCTGGAACAGATTTTTCAAGAACACCAGATTTTTATAGTCATGGAGACTCTAAAGGTCCCGCAAAAGTTACTTGATTCAGGACCTTCCTGAAGCTGTAGCAGACTTGTGTCTTAATAACAATGTTCTATTGCTTTAATATAAAAATGCCAATCTGTCCACTGCAGTTGAGTATAAACCTTACAAAGTGTTGAGTAAAATCCCTGCCCAGCTGTTATTGCCCCATACTGAAATAGAGCACTCAGACAAAATTACTTCTGTGTCTGAAAAAGGTCAGCTGAAATAAAAATGGTTTAATATTTCTCCTTTGTCTATATGACCAAACACTGGCATAGTCCAGGGAACATCAAAGATAAAACACAAGTGTTGGATTTAGGAAATCATTGCATTACCTTTGGTTTATTTTGTGAGGTCCTCTGAACGGCTTTTTGAATGTCTAATGAAAACTCACAAATTCCACGAGAAAAGCAGATGACAGAGATCGTATTAATGTGTCTCTCTTCCCCTTCTGTTTCCCTTATGATGGAACTAAATCTAATATGATGGCTTATTGGGGGCTAGAGAGAAGAATAAAATGTGTTTTAGACCAGGGCTACTTCCTGATGATTCTCTAGGAGCTGAGAGGATAGAGACAGACTTGACAAAGGAAAGGCCAAGGTTCACAACATGTGAACTGCAGGCACTCCATCTTTGAAGCTCTTTTTTTTTTTTTTTTTTTCCTAATAATTAGCTATTCTCACACCCAGATTACATTATTTCTTTCTACCATCTGTAAATAAATGTGAAATGAACAAAAACAAACAAGAGATACTCTGATTTTATCCGAAAAAAAAAAAATGCTCTTATTCTCTAGTTTTCTTGAGGAAATGCCTCACCCGCTCCCTTAATAGATTTGACCTATCTTCCATTTCCCTGGAAGCCTTAAAGAAACAATCATATTTTGCAACAGAGATCCTCAATCTTCTTATCAAGAGAAGACATTCTGCTCACTCTTGTTTTCATTTTTTTCTGAAGCTTTGAGGTCAAAGGATGGGGGTAGGGAATTTCCAGCCAGTTGTTTCATTCTTCCCTGGGGAAGCTATCAACCCACCCCAAAAGCCACTTTCAGATCAAGCTTCACCATCTACCCACAGGACTGGTTGAGAACCCACATATAAGGACTCTTCCATTTCAACAAGAAATGGAAATAAACTCTTCTGGAAAAAAAAAAAAAAGAAAGAAAGAAAAAGGAAAAGCAATTACTTGCTGTTTCGCTTTTGCAGAAGATGCTCTGAGTACCAGCAAAACTCATTTGCTATCAGTCAGTCAAAACAATGAAAGCAACATACTTTCATTTCGTTCTCTGGAAAGTCTTTCTTCTTAGCTTTATGCCAGCCATGTGTATATCCAGGCTAAGCCTTATATAAATGCTCTTGTTGCCCTAGGTAGTTTCCAGGCCAGCAACCCTGATGAAATGGGACCTTCAACCAGGTTTTCATCCCTTTGAATGCCACTTTCCTGCTGAGATGAGAAGTTCCCTGGAAATAAACCTTGACCATAGATGTTCACAATCTTACTGAGCATTCATTCTTAAACTCATTCATATTTCTTAAATTTTCAGGGTACAAACTAGACTTCTGCTCTGGGTTGGAGCACTTCTAATGTGGAGATGAAAAAATTCTTTGATCACCCTGGTAGCTGTGTAAGTATGGCTCCCTGGGATCATCCTGGAGAAGACCTGTGGGCCTCAAGACTCAATCCACAGGATTGGGATTTTAGAGTTGGAAGGAATTTTAAGGGATCCAATCTTGGGTAGAATGATCCCATTTTACTAACATACAATGGAGATCATAATGAAGTCTCAGAGAGACTACTGTCACACCCAAGGTTAGCTGGTCACCACATATAACCAGGAGACAGGACCAGGAGTCTCAGGGCCCTTACGTATTACTCACACATGACAGGACTTGCAAATCCTTCAGTAAGGAAGGATGCCAACATATTCTTATGTCCAGGAGGTGTTTACAGGGGAGAAAGAATGGAATATTTGATAATGCAACATTACAAGTGTTGTAATATCAGACTCTTTCTGATATCTTACCATTGTCTCTTTGAAGAATCTGACCCACACTCAATAGCAGGAATGTCCTACAATGCTCAGTATTCGAGATTTATGCAGTCTCTATCTCTCTCTCTCTTTCTTCTCCATGATCATCATGTCCTGACTTGTTTTCCTCCACCACACTGTTCAGCCATGATATTCTGCCTCACCTCAGTCCAGAGCAATGAAGCCAAATGTTTATGGACTGAAACTTCTGAAATTATGGGCCCCAAATAAACTTTCCCTTCCCTAATATATAAATATATAGATATATACATAGATACGAGCCTGGTCTCTATGCTGCTCTTAGGCCTGAGTTTACCAGCGGAAGAGAAAGTAGGCCTGCCTCGCGTGCTCAATTCTCCTGCCAGTGGGTGCTACCCCAATGGGTGTGACTGTGGTGTGTGTGTTTAGAGCATATTCAGAGTTATTTCTCTTGGGAGTCTGTCTTTACATGGAGATGACAGAAAGTTTAGTTGTAATGACAAAAAATAACAACAAAAAGGAATGATCCCCCAAATTATTATACTTTTTATTAATTCCATAGCCAGTCTTCTCATTTTTTTTTAAGACTAGCACCACAACAATGAGCTCTTTCACCTTTTTAAATTTAAAGCTCTAGTTCAATTTTCTATTCTGTGATGAATGTAAGGAATTTGAAAGTAGTTTGTAAAGACAAAAGCAAGGGAGAATTAAAGAAAGTAATTGCCTCATGCCAATTCCCCCAAGAAAGAGTGGAGATGCCATTCCCGTGACATCTCTGTCCATTTTTCTTCATTACCATGATGGCAGCTGCTCTCCTCATTACCTGACACATTTCTCTTCATTACCAGCTGTGGTGATGGGTGATGATGAGGGCTATTTACAACCAGCATCCTGTGAAGGGTCCAGCAGATGAATAATAATTATTCAAACTGATACATGTAGGGGGGAAAAAGTGGTTAAAATGAAGCAATTATACCCCAGAAAGGCAGGGAGTAATTTCCATTGAGTGAAATTACTCAATTGGGGAACTCTTGTTCCTCCATCAGGAATTGTCCTCTAGAGCTAGACTGGAGCAGCCTGGGTACTCAAGTGTTCTCATAAGGTCTGGACAGAAAACCAAGAGTTGCTTAAATCATCAAATGTTTCAATGTATGTATGGTGCTATTTCTCTGGAGAATTCTCACTAATGTAGACACACAGAGAGATGTAGATATTTAGATGAACAGATGAGGTAGGGAGTGAATCTTATGGAAATGGCTCCTATAAATGTGAAAATTTCCAAAATCCAAAATCTGGTGGGTGGGTCAGTAGGTTGGAAACTCAGGGAAGTTTTACAGTTCCAGACCAAAAGCAGTCTGCTAGGAGAATTCCCTCTTGCTTAGTAGAAGTCTATTCAGACCTTTAACCGGATAGAAGAGTCTCACCCTCTTTCTATTATGGAGGTTAATCTGCTTTACCCAAAGTCCACCAACTTAGATGTTAACCTCATTCAATAAGCACCCTCACAAAAGCATCCAGAATAATGTTTAACCAGATCTCTGGACACTGTAGACTAGCTAAATTGACACATAAAATTAAACATCACTCACTCACTCGATCTATCCATTCATCCACCTAGATTAACAAGGTACACGGAACTTGTGACCCACAAAGATGCTGAGTTGAGTTTTGACCTCATGACAAATCTTTGAATTGAGCTGTTAAGATTTCTTTTGAGGGTGTGGCCAGTAGTGGTAGAATTCAGCACCTCTATCCAGGAATGAAATCCTGCTTCCATGGGGAATGAGAGCTCCAAGAGCTGACAGGGATCTGTAAGCTTGAAGGAGGATTTGGAGGAGAAGCAGAGTGTGGTGGATATGATTGGAAAGTTTGGTGAATTTGTAATTAAAGGACCCTTTCCAATTTAACTAATTGTCAGTCTTGCTTTGACTTTCTCTCTAGCAATAGTTGTGACAGTTGTCCCAGATCTCCCTTGCCCAACTCAAAAAAGTGTTAAAACAGTGAAAGAGTCTGCAGAAGTCCCAAGCCAGGCAAGTCAAAGCAAGTCTGCTTCCCAGAGATGGACTCAGGGGTAGAATGCTAGTTAACCCCTGCTGGCCTGGAGCATTTGGGAAAGAAGCCCTGGGAAAAGATTTCCACTAGAAGGGCATTGCCATTTGCCAAATTCTGGCGGTGTGTGCAGCCTGTTAAGAATGATGGAGGCTGTGTTCCAGCTCAGCAGGCATTCAATATGAGACAGAGGGATGAAAGGGGTACAATATGAAAACAGCAGGTGAGAATGGATGTATCACACAGGGAAAAGATGTTAGAAGAATATTGAGGTATATTAATTCTCCCCAGGTCTCTCAAATTCAGTAGCTACAGTGAAAACAAAGATATGCTCTTGAATTAGGCCCAGGCTCCTAACAAGTGCCATAGCACCATCTGCTTAGTAGCAAAAGGCATAGGAGGTGGGAAACACAGACCTGCGTGCTATCTGATGTTGTTTTCTTCTATAATCTCTATTTCCTCAGGAGCTCTCACAAGCTGTCGTGTGTGGACAAGCTCCGGGAATTTGATGTCTTCCAAGTGATGCTTCTCCAGGGTGAGGCTACTCCCAAGGGCAAGACCACATTTGCCCAGTGGTCTTTGGGATAATTTACACTTTTCTAAGGACTAGAAATAAATAACTATCCAAAACCTGGGGGAAAATTTTTTCCAAATGAACAGAACTGGAAAGGTTCCTGAAATTACTATGAGCAAGTTTACAGCCCCTGCTTATGACAAATCATTCACCATTGGGAAGGAGTATAGTCTCGTATATTCACACTTCTCTCATTATAACTTCAAAAAAACAAGGAGTGAAATGTGAATATCTTTTAGGGGTGTGAATCATCCATATTCCTGAGAGACAGAACTCAGGGACTTCCTTAAATAACTAGCTTTGGTCTTTTGGGTTCAGATCTTTTGATTCATTTTCCCTACTTCTTGAGCAAGTTGCTAGTTCCCTAAACCAATTTCCTGAGCAGGAAGCACGTCATGACAATCTCCCCTATCCAGATCCGACTATCTCGAGGCTCCCAGGACTGTGCCCGAACTTGGCACCAGACATCCACCTGGTAAGTCCAGGTGAGCTACTTGTACCATGCCTCTTCCCACTATCCCTGAGTAGCCTCTCTAGTCTCGTGGATCCACCTAGCACCTGCAGTCTGATGATGACCTTCCAATCTATTTATCTGGCCCCAGACTCGATTCCAAGCCTCAGCCTGGACTTCTCAACCTAAATGTAAAATGGAAAGCTCCAGCCATGAGCCCAGATGGAACTTAGCATCTCAGCCCCCTCTCTGCTGTTTTCCAGCTCTGTTAGTGGCACCCCACTTCAGCAGCTACCAAAAGTGGCCAGCTTTTAATTCTCCATCTCTGCCCACCTTTTACACATCCAATCTGTTACCAAGTTGAGTAAATTTTATATTATAAATATTTACTTTTTAAATGTATCTCCTTCATTCCACTCTTATTATTATTAGCATAATCTGAGTAATTAGAATCATCCTGTTTGTCATAATTGGTTCCTCTATTTCCTGCCTTAACCAGTTAAAACTATGCACGTATGGCAGCTTGAATAATCTAAACTGCTCAAAATCTTCTAAAACTCCCATCATTTAAACACAAAACATGAAATTAATTATCCAGTCCCTCTTTGACTTCCATTTCCAACATTACCACCCAATAACTCCCCTTTTCTCTTTATGCCCCTGTAATTCCCTTTAATTCCCCACGTGTGTTCCCAGCTCCCTCCTCTGTGGGAGTTAGTCCTTCCATCTGGAACATTCCTCCCACCCTTCTTCACAGGCTAATTATGTCTGACTCATCTTTTAATACACAGCTAAAGCATTATCTCTTCCAGGAAACCTCTTGTGAACTCCCAGAATGGAACAAGTACCATTCTTCTCTATTATTCCCCATAACATTTTGTAGATACCTGTTATTTTTTTCCATGTCCATTTGCCTTGCTGGATTTTTAAGGTCTCTTTGAAACACAATAGGCACAAAATTTTATTTTGCACTGAGTTCCTATGACTTTGTATTTTTAGACCCCCTTTCATGGAATAGTAATACTATCAATACATTTCTTCAATTCACTAAAACACAATAACGTATCTAAAAGTATCGCACATCTCTTCTTGATTATCTGTAATTCTATTTCTGTGAAATCACTGAGCTCTTGGGAAAGTGGCTGTCTCAGAAGCACGTGTCCAGTGTGACGAACACTATGAGCCAACTTTCTTGCCTTCAGTTTCGGGGCTTCACAGACAATCATCCAAAATTACGCAAGCCAGAGAAAGCTAACAAAATAGCATCTTAGATTGGAAGTACATCTCAGTTATTGCTAGAACACAAGAGAAAATCTCTGTAGAATATGTTAGATTTGGAAAGGGACTCTCTGGCAGTTTGCTGACTTGGGAATGAATTACCGGCATTTCATTATTAAAGCATTTTATAATTAAATCTTTTTGTTCACCTGCTGAATGCATCCCAAAATTAAAGATAAAATTGAGATTAAGATATCAATCCGTGTCTACACGAGGCTTAGGATAAACAGTAGTTGTCAAAGAATTTAAAGATACAAATTTTCCTGGAAACATTATATACATATATGTAGATCACACTGTATTTCTGCTTTAAATCTGGTTGCATTCAGTATGAAACTCATCATGGCATGATATACCTGAGAATTGTCACGGCATAGTAAATAAAAGTAGGTATCCTAGTACCAGACTGGTTGTGATCTCAGCCAAAACCTTGCTACACATATCAACACTCCATCTTTCAGTTCTTGTCTTTAAAATGGGAATAATAACATCATAGTAGTACCTACTTCGCAGGGTATTGTGAAGATGAAAGTACAGTCATAATAGGAACTTAGAAGACTGCAGGGCACGTGGTAATTACTCAGTGTAACTTACCTACTGCTATTTGGGATGTGTCTATTTCTCCATCTGCCTTTTGTCAATGTGCTGCAGCCATTTCCAAGGTGCGTGCGTCATTCCTGCATTGCTTTGCTTCTGCTTCCAGGAATTATTTTGCTTTCTTCTTCCGGCCAGTGCTCACCCTTCCCCTTTGGTTTCAGTTCCTAATAAAACCAATCTATTGCTATGGATCTCCATGCTTCCTGCTAATAATAGGAAAATGGTCTGCAGAAGAAGGGATATCTAGTACTTTCTGCTTATTCTGTGCTTTCTGCTTACTGTAAACCTAAGGCTGTTTTAGAAAATCAAATCAATTAATTTTAACAAGATAGATACAGATGCAGCCAATAAAGAGTTTGATTTCCTTATGTGATCCTCAGGCAGTCTCTGATAGCAATTTCAGATAAAAATTCCCATAAGTTTTCAGCGGTGACATCATTGTTAGGATAATAACAATAACTAACAGTTGTTGAGCATTTATCAAATATGCAAGTCACTTTTTTTTTCAAAATGCCTGATACATGTTCTCTTTTAACCTTATGACAACTCTGCAGATCAGGATTATTGTTACTATTATTCTTATGTTACAGACACAGAGTGTTTAAGCACATTGCTAATGATTGCAAAGTTAAGAGACAGCATTGGAGTGAGATGAAATTTTAGGGTAGTTTTGATTTGCATTTCTCTAATTGCTAGAGATGTTGAACATTTTTTCATATGTTTGTTGATTGATTGTATATCCTTTTCTGAGAAATATCTGTTCAGTTCCTTGGCCCATTTATTGTGTTATTGGTTTTTTTGGTGTTAAGGTTTTTGAGTGTTTATATATCCTAGAGATGAGTGCTCTATCTGATGTGCTTGTGGTAAAGATTTGCTCCCATTCTGTAGGCTCTCTGTTCACCTCAATGATTGTTTCTTTTGCTGAGAAGAAGCTTATTAGTTTGAATCCATCCCATCTATTGATTCTTGGTTTTAATTCTTGTGCTGCAGGAGTTTTATTAAGAAAGTTGGGGCCTAATCTTACATAATGGAGATCTTGGCCTACTTTTTCTTCCATTAGGCGTAAGGTTTCTGGTTTAATCCCTAGGTACTTGATCTACTTTGAGTTGAGTTTTGTGCATGGTGAGAGACAGAGGTTTAATTTCATTTTGTTACATGTGGATTTACAGTTTTCACAGCACAATTTGTTAAGAGGCTATGTTTTCTCCAACGTACGTTTTTGGTGCCTTAGTCTAATATAAGATAACTGTAGTTATGTGGGTTAGACTCTGTGTCTTCTATTCTGTACCATAGGTCTACCAGTCTATTTTGGTGCCAATACCATGCTGTTTTTTTTTTACTATTACTCTGTAGTCTAGTTTAAGGTCTGGTATAGTGATACCACCAGCTTCACTCTTCTTGCTAAGGATTGCTTTGGCTACTCTGGGTCTTTGATCTTTCCAGATGAATTTTACAATTGCCTTTTCTATTTCTATAAGGAATGTCATTTGGGATTTTGATTGGGATTGCATTGAATCTGTATAGTGCTTTTGATCATTTTGACAATATTAATTTTGCCTATCCAAGAACAAGGTATATCTTTCCATCTTCTAAGGTCTTCTTTAATTTCTTTCTTTAGCATGTTGTAGTTTTCATTGTGGAGGTCTTTCACCTCTTTTGTTAAATTTATTCCCAAGTGTTTTTTTTTTTTTTTGAGGCTATTGTAAATGGGGTGGTTTTCCTAGTTTCTCTTTCAGTGGATGTGTACAGAAATGCCTTGGATTTATGGGTATTGATTTTACATCCAGTTACTTTGCTGAGGGCTTTAAACCCTTGGGATATAATCCAGACTCCAAGCTTCCAATTGGTGTGCTATATTGACACTTAATCCAAATAGCATTCCAGGCAAAGGATTTTGAAAAGCTAATAGTAAATCGACTAACATCAGAGAGTATTTGGCTGCAATTACAGGATGTTCAGTCTATGTTGGGCCCAGATATGCAGGCATTCATTACCCTATTTCACATTAAGTCCAGATGGGTAGAATTTTGTGATGACCCTGGGTTGGCATCTCTGATTCTCTTTGGTCTTACTCCCATGGTGGCAGGATGGTGAGCAGTCTTAAGCATCAACTCTGACTTGACAGTGAGCAACTCATTTTTCTTCCTGTTATTGAAGAAAAACATTTCCCAACAGTCAGACTGTTGCATATGGCCACATCGAGCTAAAGAAAAGTCAGGAAAGCCAGTATGTTTTCTCCCAGATCATCAAGATTCTGTTAATATCGAGGATAGGCCAATGATTTTTGGGTGGGTACTATAAGTGTCTGCCACATTGTGCTTAAAAAAAAAAAAAAATCAGTGCTGCTTTGTTTTAGTATCTGGAGTAAGAGAATGAGGGTGATTGCTTTTGATGTAACATTTCTTCATTTTTTTCCTACTAGATCATGCCAAAAGATATGACCCATGCTTATCAATAACAGTGGATCCCTATGTCAGTTATTCACAGGAGCCTATCAAATCACAGAGTTGAGGATTTTAGAACTGGGGATGGGGGTGGGAGTTTAGGACAGGGCCTACGTAAAATAGATCAATTTCTCTTTTCTTACTGATGACTTTAAGACTCTTCTAGATCTTTTTATGCCTCAGATTCTTTAACTATTAAATGATGATGTGTTGAGGGCCACAGCCGAGTCGGGATGACACATGGCATTTTTGCCAGAAGTAGAGGATGAGAGGTGACGCCAGTGAGCCATTAAGATGATGACTTTTGAGTTCTCGCAGAGTTCCCGTTGAGTTCTGGTAGAGCTCTCGAGGGGATTCCTGAAGAGTTTGCGTTGGTTGGTGAAGTTCCGGTGGTGGGAGTTCCGGTTGGTGTGGTGTGTTCCTAGAGGAGCCGCGTGGGTGGCGTTCGGGAGAGTTCCCGGGGAGTGTGCTGGTGGAGTTTGGAAATAAAGTTTGTTCCTGCTTGAGTGGCTCGTGTTTTGTTTTGTTTATGTATTTTTGTCTTAGTTAGCCTGAGTCTACCTCCTTCCTTCTGGTTGGGATGGTAAACATCCCTGGAGTGAGCTCATGCCTCATACTCCTGCTCTTTAAAAAGATTTACTCTGAATGATATGGGAAGATGGCTGTGGTCCAGATATGGCCTTTCAATTGATCTATGCACTATGCTATAGTTACAGCTTGCCATAACAAGATTAACTCCATGATTGCATTCTTCTTGGAGATGGCATATTTCAGCAGATCATTTGGATCAACTCAATAGAAGTGATAAAAATCACAGACTGGAATCTTAGTAAATTCCTATTCAATAGTCTCATTCAATGTCCATTACTTTTCCTACATCTTCTGCTTGATTCCTTTCTAATAAGGAACTCATCAGAGTATGTGAGAGAAATAAATAATTACTAGGAAGTTCTGCCTCATCTGAACTAATGCTGATCATGTTTTATGAAACTCACATAATTTGTTCTTATTCCAGCTCCCTGTTTTTTGAAAAATTACTTTTTCAGTTTAATCATCTCAAGTTCTTTTCACTATTCACATGATGTGGTTTCTCTACTTATTTCCCCCCACTGAAGATATTCTAATCCTTAAATATTTACCTTCTTTTGTGTGCACTCTGATTTATGCTGGGCAAGATTTCTCTCCATTATGTTCCTGGGGCAAGGGAACAGAATGTTAAATTCTAGAAAACTTGTCACAAGTTCATGAATTTATACAACTAGCTATAGACACAGTAAAATATAAGTATATAAATAGTCAAAATTAAGCCACCTCTGTATTTGTTTTCAATCAGTGTAAAAAATAGGAGAATTTTTCAGAAGGAGAAAGAGACAGAAACAAAGTAGGAATTATAAAAAGAATTCAAAGCACCAAACCTTAAAGAGACTTGCCACTATTATCTCTAAGATATCCTGCTACATTTTAGTCCTTCTAATACCTGCAGTTTCCTAACCGAACCCAAAACTGTAAGGTAAACTAATGAGCTCTGAAAATAGTGCACAATTTTCTTATCCTTGCTACTCGACAACAGTGATTCCCAAATTATGACCTATGGACTCAACCTTTTTTATTTTATTTAATTTTAAAGATGGACACAATATATTTTTTTAATTTATTTTTTACATGGTGCTGAGGATCAAACCCAGCACCTCACAAGTACGAGGCAAGCGCTCTGCCGCAGAGCTATAACCCCAGCCCTCAACCTTTTTAAAAAATGTAGATTTCCAATTCTATGATTTTCACTTTGAATCACATCATGTGACCTATAATATCCTCATTACTGCTGATGTTAATATTGGTCATTAATGTGGTATTTGCAGGATTTTACTTTGTACTTATTATTTGTGTGAAGATAGTTTGAGACTATAAATATTAATATAAATATAAATGTGTATCATTCACCACTAAATTTGTTCATTTATTATACCTATACAGATTCATGGTTTATTTTATTGTGTTTGCTGTTACTTGTTAATATTTTAAAAATTTATTTTTCTTTCAGAAATGTTCTATTTTGATAATCTCAGATTTATAGAAGATTTAAGACAGCAGTGAAAGGAATTCATAAGAAACATTCCCCAAATGTTATTCTTCATTTCTAGATAAGTCTACGTACATAACAGTTTTTATCTCTGAACCATTTGCAAGATGCACACAATGTCTTTTTATTTGAAAATAAAAAAACCTCAAATTTTCTAAAAATGAGAAAGTATCTCTGTAACTATGGTGCAATGATCAAAATAAGTAAACTATATTGTGAATATCTACTCTACAAATCTTATTCAAAAATTGACAGTTATGTTAACAATTGTCTTTGAACCAAAATAGATCCAATTTTGGGAAATTTTAATATCAATTTAAAAAATGTAGATTTCTGCATGCCACTCTTAAAGTGGACAATTCCAGAAAATTATGTGTATGTGTTGCATTTCCCAAGTGATTCTAACACACATTCAAGTTTAAGAATCTTTATTCTGTCCATGCAGCCCAAAACTATGTTATCCCACACTGGGCATACAGTTAAGCAACATCTACCCTTTTCCTGTAAATTCAACTAAACTATGTTTCTCTCAAGTCATACTGGACTGTAGGTCATTTTTATGTTGTTAACCTAAGCTCAGACCTCTATTTTTACATCCTTTTACAGTATTTCTGCTAATTTTGGACACCATATCTAGACTTCACATTTAATTATAAATTCTAAACCTACCATATAAGACCTTAGCTAAGATATCTGTACAAATTTAATCATTAAACCTTAAACCAATGTAGTTCTCATCTAAATTTCTAGTAAAAAGTTTTAAAATTAACTTTTGTCTCTTTATCCATTTTCTGTGTGGAAGTTATGATCTTTTTAAATCATCAGTTGGATCACATCATGCTCCAATTTAAAAATCCTCCAATGAATTCTCTTGTACCCCTGGTAGCTTTCAAGACTACACTGACTGACTGGACTCTCAGGCCTCTTTACTGTTCTGCCAACACACCCAGCTCATTCCCAACCCCAGGCTTCGTATGCTTGCTATTTCTTTGGCTTAGAATGTTCTTACATCAGAGCCCCCAATGGCTGCTTCATCTCAACCATTAGACTTCTGGTCAAATACCAGCACCTCAAAAGTCTTCTCTTCCCCCTTGAGATAACGTGTGTGTTTTGTCATTATCTTTACTTGCTTAGTTGTCAAGTTTCACGACATCAGGATATTGTCTTCTTCATCACTACACCCCCAGCACTAGAGGAGAACTTGAATTACACAGGGAGCTCAATAAACATTTTTCAGATGAATGAAAGAATAGAATTTTTTGCTTATTTGTTTCCATTAATCATTCTGCTTTGGATATTTTTTTCAGTTATCTATAAATTTTCCTTAGGCATCCCTGTTATACACATGCATAGCATGAAAGACTTTATTGAATTCATCCTTAATGCTGACATCCATGTGAAATAGAGTTGTGGTATTTTCCTGATAGATAGATCTGTGTCAGGCCATAAAATCAATCAGGTCGATTGGACAGATGTTTCTTGGTGAACACACATTGGTTCTTCATGATCCTCCTTGAGCTTTCTGATTTATCATTTGCCAGGAGGTTATATCAGGTACAATGGTCTTTAGCCTCTTGATTTCTCCTCCCTCAAATGTCCTTTGTGAAATTCATGGTGGCTGTCCACCACCCCTCTCCTTCTATCCCTTTTGTACTTCTTCATTCCTAAGCCCCTCCACAGGGTTCTGTACTCATAAGCACTGGGTCTTTAAGTAGCAAAGCATATGATTAAGAGTCAGCATCTGGGCTCCAGAGCAATGCTTCTCAAACTTCAATGTGCACAAGACTCACCAAGAGATCTTATCAAAGTGCAGAGCCTGATTCCACAGGCCTATGATTGCACATCCATAGGCAAACACAATACTGCTGGTCTGTGAACCATATACTCTCTGGAAGACTCTAAAGTCATGTGATCTGTGCTAAAATACCAGCCTTGCCAGGGGGCAAGTGATTTAATCTCCCTGGGCCTCAGTTTTTTCATCTGATGAATGTGAATAATAGCAACTTCTATCCCTTCCAACTTTTCAACTTTTATCCCTCTAAGGATAAACTTAGAGAATCTATATCAGGCATTTAGAGCAATTATTGCATCTGATAATCAATGTCTGGCATGATTATCTCTTCCCTGAAATGTAATTCAAACAGACTTTATCTCATATAATTGTCACATGATTCCTTATCATCTTTTCACCCATCTGGGATTTTTCTTTACTCTTTTTTATTTCCCCAGTGCTGAGGGTGGAGCCCAGGGCCCTGAAAATGCCAGGTAGCCATTCTATGACTGACCTACCCCTCCAACCCTAAATTCTTTCTTTTAAACTGAACTTCTAATATGTAAATCAGTGGATGTGTAACCGATGTGATTCTGCAATCTGTATACGGGGTAAAAATGGGAGTTCATAACCCACTTGAATCAAAATGTGAAATATGATATATCAAGAACTATGTGATGTTTTGAACAACCAACAATAAAAATCATAAAAAAAAACTGAACTTCTATTTTGCATGTTTTACAATTTAATGATAAAGATACTAGGAATGGAGAACATTTTCACTCATTTTTGTTACACATTAACAATATGCCATCTACTCTATGTCTATAACTTTTATTTCATTTTTTTTTTCTTGTTGCAAATATGCTTTGAAACATGCTATTGAATGTTCTTGGCATTTTGGTAAAACTTCAATTTGTTCTGACACTCTTCAGTGTCAGTAGTCTGTTTAACAACAACAACAACAGAATCATTGTACATTAGTTATTGTGAATAACTAAGTGAATCATTGAAATCAATTTGTGTGGCCTATGTGAACAAAAGCTTCTCACACTCGGCTTCTCGCTTCCCAGCTGCAGTGGCCCAGAGGATAACAGGTGAGCTTCAATTACCACTGATGTCGGACAGGTAAGACTGGTTATATAGCCTATTATCAGTCCTCCAAGAATTCACCACACCCCAGTTTAAAGACCATTTAGAAAATTGGAATGGGGATGAATGGGATAATTGCTGGGGTGCAAATTACATCAATTTTTGCAATGTTGTTGACAAATCCCAATCTATTTGGATTAAAGAAAAAAAACAAAAAACAAAAAAAACTTACAGTTGTAATGTCACTAGCATGCCAGATAAATTTTGTGCTCTGCTAAGTATTATAAAGATTAAAGCAATAAGTCTACAATTCTCACAAGAAATGCAGAATCAGATTAAATGATAAATTGGAAATGATCCACACCTAGGCCAGTGTCTGAGCACAGGCAGAGCCCAGGGCAAACCAGGCTGTGTGAACTTTGAATAATAAGGAAAACTTGCATTTGCATTCAATTAAAGAGATGATCAAATCTTCCCCCATGTTTTATTTGATCTTCTCAGTGGAATGTCAAGTAATCCTACGGAAACATTTGTTTCTTTCTATTACATATGGAGTAGTAGTCAATTGCTTAGTCTCTTCAATCACATTACCTGCTTGTATGTATTGTTCGGGTGTCCTAGGAAGCAGATGTCAAGATGTACCAGACATACAAAGATTTGGGACAGCGGGAGCAAAACGGAGATGGGGAGATGACTAAGTTGGATAAAAATAGGGGAGGGTACTGGGAAAAGTTGAGAGAGTCGTCAGTGCAAGGTGACTGATCTCAGGTGAAGGACAGGGAGGGAATGTGGGTTGGGTTGAAGTTTTAAAGACTGTGGTAAAGTCTAAGAGAGGCTTGGTAAGAATCTTGAATTCTTGGGCTGGGGATGTGGCTCAAGCGGTAGCACACTCGCCTGGCATGTGTGCGGCCCGGGTTCGATCCCTAGCACCACATAAAAAGATGTTGTATCGGCTGAAAATTAAAAAATAAATATTAAAATTTTCTCTCTCTCTCCCTCCCCCCCCCTCTCTCTCTCTCTCTCTCTCTCTCTCTCTCTCTCTCTCTCTCTCGGCAAATTTAGCTGTCAGAGTCCATGATATCCAGGAATTGACCTATCATAGCATCTCGGCAATGAGTTTCCATGAACAGTAGCTGGGGCCTTTGGTTAGTAAGATAGCATGGAGTTGAGAATCTATGAGGCACAATCTCAGGAATGCCTGTGGTTCTACTCCCACTTCACCCTAACCAGCCTGGGCTATTTTAGCAAGTGACCCTGCCTCTTTCTAAGCTTCATTTTTGTCTTCCTTGGTAAGATGGTGATGAGAGTTGTACCCATTCTGTTGTGTGGATTGAGATGGTGAGTGCAGAAGTACTTGGGTGCTACCTGCACCAACTGCTTCCAAGTCCATCCTACTCATTGGTTTATGGTGGGACTGAAATCTTGCGCTAAAATTCAAGGCATCTGGGCTAAAGCGCAACGTTTTCTAATTTTATGCATTAGGCTGAGTTTGAAGTATTTCACCTTTTTGACTTTTGAATACAGGTCTCTTTTTTAAAAAAATGAAATGAAGAATCATAAACAACAAAGATATAATAAGCAGGGGACAAAATAAACAGAGCTTCACAACATGTGGGACTATACCAGTAGATTGAGCATTTGTGACGTTGGGGTGCTAGGAGAGGTGGATGAGTTTGGAACTAAAAAAGTTGCAGATATAATGGTTGAAACCATCCAAAGTTTGGCAAAAGACATAACCTATAGAATCAAAAAGCTGAGCCAAACCCACACAGGAACACCCCGGTAGGTTGTCCAATTCAACATATGGTTCTTACCCGTCATCGGAAAACTGACCTTTAGGCGTCAGCCTCCTGTCTTAGGTTGATACCACTGCAATTGGATCATACCCGTCACTGACTACTGGTCCAGCATATAGCCATTGGCCCCCAAATTTTAGACCATCACTAGCAGAAGGGAGGAGGATACAGAAATGCCACGACACCAAGCCAACTGACAGCTCCTTTGGAAAAATTGCATCACTGGTGACACCATCAGCAAAGATATGCCAGCACTACCACAATTAACATGGGGTGCGCTGGCAAGGAAATAAAAAGTGCATGACTGGTGACACCATCAGCAAAGATATGCCAGCATTACCACAATTCGCAGCACCAAACGATAGTTACATAGTCCAGGCAAGTTCTGCAAGCAGTTCAAAGTGGAGGAATCTATCAATATGTCCGTCTCCTCCCAAAGTCCGTTTCCTCCCAAAGTAAGTAGACTCCTTGATTGAGCATTACTTGTTGAGTTATAGTCATTGATGCATCAGTTTATACAGTTTACTGTGATAGCTATCATAGAAGCTGTAGTTTGGTTTTATCTTTGTCTTCACCGGCACTGGGATGAAGATAGGAATTCTGGCAATGATGCTAAAGACACATTATCCTGAAAAGAATTATTAAATATAATGAAAAAGAAAGGTGAAAGTAAACAAACAGATCTGTTAACCACGTTTAAAAACAATCCTTAACAGCTGTTTACCTAATTTAAATTAGTAAACAAACAGATCTGTTAATCACCTTTAAAAACAATCCTTAACAGCTGTTTACCTAATTTAAATTAAGCCATTTAAATCACATGAATAGAAAAAAATAATAATTTGGATCCATTTTTCATGAGCACTCCTCATATATGAAATATGGGCATACGCACACACAGACATACAACACAAAACACAAGAGTACAACACATAAGACAATAATAAAGGCCTTGTAGCTTTACCTAGGTGAAATCTCCATTGCAATGTTTAAAAACTCCACAGTCAAAAAATAAAACTGATCAAAAAAACATTAACCTAGGTGTGTATGAGCTCAAAAAATAAAATAGAACCTTATGATGTGGAAAAATGCAATAATAAAATAGATATTGAAAAAAGCATCCTGGTTAATCACTGTTGCAGATGTAAGAATGGCCAAGCTGGAGTTCTGGATATCAGCTGTTATGGATTTGAGTCAAATCATCTTCTTTTCAATCTGTAGAAATTGTTTTAGTTAGTCTTTCTGGAATTCAAATCGGTTGTTGTTCTCCCTGTGGAAAAACAAACAGAACCCCGACTCCAGACAATCACTGGGTCAGGACCTTTCCATTGTCCTGTTAGAATATCTTTCCAAAGTACCTTAGGCTTATGAACATTTTTTTGGATACATATGCCTTTCCGCAGCACAAAGTCCTGATGAATCCAAATTTAAAAAGTTTAAAGTAAAAAGGGTTATTTTAAGTTTATCTTTGGGGGATATATACCCCTTTCCAATTCCCTCTTTTTGCTTTAATAAGTATGTCTGTATCTAATAGTTGTCTTAGCTTTTTGCATTTTCTATCTGAAATACCTTACTTGACATATTCAACCATTTTCTTTATCTTGTTTCTATCCTCTAGTTTTCTAAGGTTTGTACATTCACCCTTAGTTGCTTTTTTTCCTCCTAGTTTTCTTTTGTTTCCTACTTTGTGGGTTTAAAATTCTTGTCTTCCTACATCTTCTCTATCTTCCTACATATTTTCTATCTTTTTTTCATCTTCTTTATCTTTTTTCTTTTTAACTTTCTATACTTCCGTCTTTAAAGTTTTTCACTTCAAATTTTTAATCTTCTTTATCTAAATATCTTTTATCCTATTATCTTCCCATTTTCATGGTTTTTATATATATATTTTTTAAGTAATGCCTTTAAGATTAACTAGGCTTCGAATGACACAATCTTTCCTCCGTCATGAAGGCATCTTAACCACCTTCAATTTAACCTTTTAAAGCCTTTTAATTATCATCTATACTGTACTTTTAAATGTACTTTTTCACCACCTACAGCTTCACTCTTTTGAGTGAGGCTTAGATTCTGTTTAAATCGCTTAATGTTAGTTTACATGGCTGCCCTTCAACCAAAGGCCTTTTTTACTCCATTAAGAAGTTTTATCTCAATCTGCCATGTACAAATACCTTTTTCTTCTTTCTTCCTTTCTCAAGCTTTTAAAGTAAGTCTAGTTTCCTCAAAATCTTTTAAAATGGCATTTCACAACTTTTTACTTTACCACACAGAGATTATCTCATCTAGAAACACTTATTTTTCCTTTAACTTCTTATATTAAAATATATTTCCAGATCTTGAATCTTTTTCTATCTCTTTTTTAACCATTAACCCTTTTTATAAATTCACATTCTGAAACAACTCTTATAAAATTTCTGATTTAGATAAATTACTCCACTTTAATAAGATGAAAAACTTTTATGTTTTTTATGGTGCTATAATACTGTAATTGAAACCCAACTGAAACTTCTTATACTCTTTGTATATAAGTCACACCTGATAGAATCTTAACACTTAGTAACCTTGTTTTGGCAAAGACACAGACCAAAGCAATATTAAACCTTTTTTCCATTTCCCAATTTATGAAAACACACATAATGTTTAAATATATTACCTTATAGAACTTAATAAGTAAAGAGTACTTGATTTCATATTTAGTGGTTGATATTTTAACACTTCCGCTTTGTAAATTAATCAGATGTCTGTAAAAACCAAGATCTTAGACAAGTGTAGTAAACAGAATTAGCCATCTCTTTCTTGTTGAAGAAAAATCCTTCTACAGGATACCATGATGATCCCATTGATATACTTAATAACTCGTCTTTAAAAAGCCATGGGCAACATTTTTGTATTGTATCAACATATGCCCTAACTGTTCTTGGTCTTACTGGGGTGCCTCCTTTCTCTAACAATTTCTCTTCTTCCGAGGTGAACAACTTCAAACTTTGAGTCAACCATTTTCCCCAGTTTGCCTGAGAAAGTTCTAGGAATAGGCAACTTGAAATAAAAACAAAATAAATCACAACAAGAACACATTGTTTTTTGAAATGGTCGCCCATTCTTTCGCTCTCCTTCAGGTGCGAGCAATTTCACTTACCCCCAAGCTTCAGACGTTCCACGTACGAGCCACCAAATGCCGCAGTCTCTGGCTGGGCACAAATCACAAGCCACTCACAGCTTGTAGACTCAAACAGCAATTCTTTATTCCCGACCTCACACTGACCGTCTACAAACACGTTCTGGGGAAATCCACGTTCTCTGCCCAAATCCACACCTCCACTGGGCTTCTGTCTCCCAAAAATACTGTCTGAATCCCTAAGAACTCAAGAGGAACTCAGGCAGCAGGATACACCCTATTCCTGGCAGGAATAATCTTCCTAAACCGGGAACACCCTAAACACGGATCCGCCCTGGTCCTTGAGCAAGGTCACCTTCCAGGAGTCCTTCCACTAAGCAACATGGGGGTATGCTGGCAAGGAAATTGTCATACCTACTTGGCTAATGACTCCCAGCAACCTACTAGTAGGAGAAGAACAACTTGAGTGACACTGGATTTCTCATCAAAACTCATGACAGAAGGAAATGGCCCAGCATGTTTTAAGTGCTGAAAAGAATGGTCAGTGCAGAATCCTATATCTAGAAAATATCCTTTAAGAACAAAAGGGAAATCGAGAAATTCTCAGGTGACAAATAACTAAGAGAGTTTGTCACCAGCTACCTTTCCCTAAAAAGAATGGCTAATGGAAATTCTCCAAAAAGAAAGAAAATGATAAAAGATGGACCTTGGAATGTTAGAAAGAAAAAAAATGCAATATTTTTGTATAAAACATTTGAAACAAGCAAAAAAAAATATGGTTAAATGCCATAGACTTTCTCTTTTCCAAATTATGTTTGATGGCTGGAGCAAAAATTATATCACTGTGTTCTAAATTTTGTGGTTCTAAATGCATATTGAAAATCACTTGAGGTAGTTATATTTTAAATAGGTAATAAAGAATAGACAGGTTAGAAAGGAATAAATAAAATGTCCCTATTTTCAGATGACAGGATTTTTCTGTGTAGAAAATCCCATAGAGAATCTAAAAATCAAAACCAAAAAAAAAGAGACCCTCTTACAACTAATAAGTGATTTTAACGAAGTTACAGGATACAAAACAAAAAATAAAAAAAAAACATATCCCCCAAAATTGCTTTTATGTAAACTAGCAATGGACACATGAACACTAAAATTTAAAATACAATATCATTTACAATAAATCAAAAATGGTGGATTGGTTATACAGAATTTATGTGTTGAAAATCATTAAATTCTGATGAAAGACATCAAAGAAGACCCATCTAAATAGAGAGACATACCACATTTATTCATTGAAAGACTTAACATAATGGGGGTATCATTTATTACCAGTTGATAGCTGGTTTGATAAAATTCCTATCAATATCCCAGCAAGACTTTTGCAGATATAGACAAAATCATTTCTGAAATGTATATGGAATGGCATAGAAACTAGAAGAACTAACCCAACTTTCAAAAAAAAAAATGGGAAGAATCATGTACTTGATTTGAAGATATCATAAAACAACAATAATCAAGAGCTTATGGAATTGGCAAAGGAATAGAACCAGAAATAGATTCACACAAATATAACCCCTTGATCTTTGACAAAGGTGCAAAAGCGTTTAATGAAGCAAAGAGCATTCTCAACAAATGTCATGGGGAGCAGCTGAACAGCCAAGGCAGAAATTCAATCACGGCCTGATTCTCACACCTTACACAAGAATCAGAAAGGATAATAGACTTGAATATAAAACATGCAAAATTTAAACTTCTAGAAAGAAAGACACGTAGGAGAGAATCTTCAGAATCTGGGGCTGGGCCAAGTGTTCTTAGTCTTGATGCCAAAACAAAATCCATAAAAGGAAAAGAAATGATAAATTAGATTTAATTGGACCAACTCAAAATTAAGCCTTTTGCTCTGTGAAATAGCCTGCTAAAAGGATGAAATAGCAAGCTACAGCTGTGAAGAAAATAGTTGCAAACCACATAGCCAAGAATAGAAAATGGAAAGAACTTTCAAAATTCAGCAGTGAAAAATTAACAATCCAGTTAGCAAAATGGACAAAAGATGTGAAGAGAGGTATCAGTGAGAAGATATTAGTTGGCTCTCAAGCATAAAAAGATTTTCAACACAATCAGCCTTTAAATGAATTTGAAACTTCAGGGAGGTATCACTGGACACCTATCTCCTTTTATGTCACATGGAAACTATTAATAAAGAAACCAAAATAAAGACGAGTTTGCAAAACGCACAGCATCCTGTAAAAGGTAAGCAGATGAGCTATCCCAGGGCCCTGAATTGAGGGTATACTATTTGCCATTGTCTCATTTTACTCTGACAACCCTTTGAAGCATTAATATAGAAGACACATAATATTTTCTGGTTAAATGATGAAATGACTGAATCGCTGAATAGTTGGAAGGATGAATGAATGGATGGATGGAAGTTTTGGATTCAGTAAAGGGACGAACAGTGTAAAACATTTTAAGACCTAGAACAAAAGGAAGCATGAGAATAAGAGAACTTATTTTAAATAAATTTTAAATGATCACAACACCAATTGATAGGAGTAAGGCCAGGGCAGAAATAGGCAGGAAATCTGAAAATTTGGTTACACCTTATATATTGCAAGCAAGAATTGCTCAAATAGCGTGCATCTTTAGTAATAGTGCATAACTTCTTGGAATAAGAACATGGGTATTTTATTGGAACATCACCTATTAATTGTTCCACGATTTGATCATTTGCAAGGCTGTCTGATTCCTCCGGCAGCTGGCTGACCGCACCTCGGAAATCAGCTATTTGTTTTCAGGGTGGCAGGAATCCATGACAATGAAGGCCTCTCATGGAGCAGCATGTCTGCTGGCATGACCATTTGCCTGCCTTTGACCCTTGACAGGGATTTAAGCTCCAGCTTCTGAGCATTCTGTTTCTTAGCTTTAGACCAGCAGTCGCCACACTTGACCTCTGCCCTCGGTATGATCTCTGACCCCCAGCTCCCAACTTGGCTTTGATTGTTCTGCACAATCTGCAGTCCCCGGGGTCCAACAAAGCTCCTCCACCAGCTCCCACCAGCTGTTGCCTGCTTTGTTCTCTGTCTGTCTCCTGGTTCTGGCCAACTGAAATCTGCACCCCTAACAATGGCAAGGCCTCTCCGCATTGCCTTGTGTGCCATCTTTGATGGATGGCAAATAATTATTATGATGAGTGCCCCTTTCTCAAAATGCTAACCACGCTACCACATTCATCATCTCATTTAGCATTCAAGAATCCCATGAGAAGGATATTATTTTTCCTCAATTTTGGAGATCAGGAAACCAAGCCTCGGTGAAATGGAAAGTAACCTGTCCAAGTTCACACTGCCAGCAAGTGTCAAATGTAGGGCCTGTTCTTGTCATACCAAATCCACTTCACACACTTCTATTTACTAAAAATTCTCCACAGGCTATTCCAATGTTGGTTTGGGTACTAAATATGCTCACTGTGAAAAGTTCTGTTTGTTTTATTTTTAAAAGACTTTTTTTTTTTTTTTTTTTTTTTTTTTTTTTAGTATACAAGAAAATGCTTGTAGAGACTTGAAGTTCTTTCAGTCCTCCTCTTCTCTAACCATGGCTGCAACAACCACTTTCACAAAGCTGACCAGCTCAAGCAGGTATAAGGTGGCAGAATCCCCACCTCCACTTTCCAACATTCAGGTTAGGACGTTTGTGGAAGCCATGGCCCTTACACTTATGAAATCTAAGTGTATCCCAGAGCTAATGCCCATGGTTCACCTTTGACTACTATGGGCTGGGATCCTGTGAATATCACCTCCCCTTACTTCACCCTGTGGACAGCTCCCAAATACATCTGTGAAACTTCTCAAAAGATGTAAAAAGTACTAGACAACTGCAGCTATGGGCAACTGCAAAAGCCTCTTTTCTCAGGTTTTCCTCACCCTTGTTTCACATCCCTTGTCTCTGAACTACTGCTCCCTAGGATCACATTCCCAAAGTGACTGCAGTAGTCCTTCCTTTTGACCTGGGAATATGTTCTAAGACTACAGTGAATACCTAAGACCACAAATACACACACACACACACACACACATACACACACATACACACATACACATACACACATATGCATATACATACATATATAATGTTTTGATACATATCTATGATAAAGTTTAATAATAAATCAGGCATAGTAACAGATTAACAGCAATAATTAATAAAATGAACAATTATGACAATGTGCTATAATAAAAGCTATTTAAAACTTTTGAATTGTTTAGATCTAGAATTATCTATATAATGTTTCTGGAGTATGTGGAACATGACTGTGGTTAAGTGGGGACTGTGGATAAGGGGTTCTATTGTACCTATATGCAAGATTGACTTGGGCTTTGCTTCTGGAGAAACCTATGCTAATACTCATAACTAGTGAGTCCAAATTAGTGAGTTCTTTTCTTTATCTGTGAATCACAGTTTTCTACCTTATGTGTCTACGTGATTGTCTCAAGGATTAGTCCAATCTAATTTCTTAGTCACCTGCTAACAATTCCCAGTTAATCCTGCACATTCCTGAACTTCCTTTCTACTCCCTATGAACACTGTGGGGTTTTTTTTTCAATTTTTTATTTTTTCTTTTTAGTTATACATAACAGTAGAATGTATTTTGACATATTGAACATACATGGAGTATATACAATATGTCATATTTTTATGGTTTACATGTTATGGAGTTACAAGGGTCATGCATTCATATAAGAACATAGGAAAGTTATGTCCAATTTATTCTACTGCCTTTCTAATTCCCATTCCCCTCCTTTCTCTACATTCTCTCTCTTTTTTTAATCCAGTTAACTCCTATGAGCACTATTTTTGAAAAGATGTGTAATGTCTATGCCGAATGATTTAAGTCCTGGTCTCTTTCAAAACATATTCATGGGCCATTGTAGCCATTTGACCACTGGTTCTACAACCATCTGGAGTGGGATTAGAGTAAACCGGGACAGAGCTTCATAAGGGATTCTGATTCTCAATTACCCCTTCCATTTCTATTTATCTTCTGCCCCCTCACACCACACAAGCTCTCAAATGATGGTACAGGGCAGGCACAGAGGCAAACAAAACAATGGAACAATAAGATAATTTCCATAGAGCACTGCCTTCAGAATTTTTTTTGGACCAAAAGAAAAGAAAAGAAAAAGAAAAAGAAAAAAACCGCAGAGAAGTGAGGCTAGTGGAGAAAACAAAATTGAAAACCTAATGCCTTCCTTTCATTTTACATGTCCTTAAGAAGCCCAGAGTTAAATTGCTTTTTATGAAATCTACTTAGAAAGTAAATTTGTTCAAGATCCAATAAGCTTAGCAAGTCTCACATCTTTCAGAGAATCAAACATTCTAGGTAATTAGGATGTGGAGAATCTAGAGAATTGGTGATTGTAGGTTTATTCTGAATGTCAGACTATAAAAATATAATACAAGTCACATATACATTATATACCCTGACTGATTCTTTGAATTTTTGTACTTTTACCATACATTAAAAGGCAGTCATTTAACCTATATAAATTAAATAACACAATCAGCTCAGGGCTGTCTTATTTGACCAGTGAGATTAATCACATCAAAATCAGCCACATCTTTGGAAGAAAGAATCCCATTGCCTATGTTGCTGTCTTTTGCGTCTGGTAGAAAACCTCTTATCAAAGCCCACCTGGCAGATCACAAGTGAACCACAAGCTCCAGGAAAGACATTTCTGAATGACTGTTTTTAAAAATAAATCAAAATAATGAAAACAAACACACATACAAATTTACATGCAGGGATGTCAAGATGATTAGACAATAGCTAAATCTTCTTTTTAAAACCTTTACCAAAAGTATCTATTAAATATCTGCCTCTATGTGACACTCTGCTGGACTGATACAAATTCTTTCTGGCTGTACTTTGTTCCAACCTCTTTTATAGCACTAATGACACTTTGTTGTTCTCTTCTGCTTATTATTTACCTTCATAAATAGATCATAAAAATGCAAAGAGCTGAGCCCTTCCCCCTCAATTCTATCATGCATGTAGCACCTTGTAGGCCACAAATGATGCTTTATTGCATGAATTAATGAATGGCTAGAAGTTATTTATTTCTTAAATTAATACTAGCAGGAGCCAAGCTTTCTTTTTGTCCTAAGGACACATTTTGTGTTCATTGCTGGAAAGGTTGAGAATCCATCTCTATCATGGCTCTCCTTGGATGTCATAAATAAACTATTAATTTAATGTATATGTAGAAGTATAGAAGTGTTCATACAATGCATGGTACAGTATAAAATGTAAGTGTGGGGGCCATTCCTGGGCCCTGACTTTTGTGTTGACTACTTCCTACATACTTTTATGTGCATTATCTCATTTTATCCTCACCAGAATTTCAAGCAATAATAACACTTTCCATTTTTAGATTACGGAATGAAGATTCAGAAACCTCAAGTAACAAAAGACCCTAGGTTTTTGGATTCTAAATTCAGGGCTTATTTTACTGGAGCTTAGCATTTTTCTTTCTTTAAAAGTGTTTGGTAAGACAAATACTCTAAAATTCTCTAAAATACCTAGTTGGCTTTGTATCAATTTGACATGAAGCAACCTGTTGATGAGCTGAATTATTCACTCTTCACTTGATTATTTTTTGCACACATAGACATACACTGGTTAAAAATGAAAAATGTCTTTCATAAGACAGTTGTTTAATTCTGCCCCTGGCATGTTCTGTTCAGCACAGTGGTGTTGTTATTTTTCTTTTAAATCTTCACGCTTCTTTTCAAATGCAAAAATGACCAAGTTCCTTTGTGTGTGTGTGTGTGTGTGTTTTTTTTTTTTTTTTTTCACTCTGTAGTTTATTCTTAGATTTATTCCTTAGGCTTCATGTAAAAAGTTTTTAGTTTTAAAATGTTCTTGTGATACATGTTTGAGTTTAAATGTGAAGGTTAATATTTTCCCCTTAAAAAATGTACCTTTAATTTTATAGAAATCAATAAGTTACCATGATGTGATATACAGAAATTCAACTTAGAGTCAACTTTTTTAAAAATGTAACTTCTCTGCAAAATGCAACACCTGTTCAAACAGAAAGAAGACATGGAGCAAAGGCATAAAAATTCATTTTGTAGCACCATGAATTCTTTGATCAGTCATGTCTTTTCTCCCATTTCCCCCTATCATTCCATTTCAAGACTCCAAATGGGGAATTATAATTCTGCAAGGTGATAGAATGAGCTGAACTCCACATTTGCTGAGGCAGGCAGTTTACTACTGTATTTCAAAGACAGCAACCCCAAACTGATGCCTGAGGAGATTCATTTTTATTTAGATAACAGAGAACTCAAGATGAATGAAATCATAGCCATACAAGTGCTAGTCAGGACTATCATGTAAATAAGTAGCTTGCACAGCCAGACGTGGGGCTAAACAAAGGGACATGTCAACTGACATTCAAATCTCATTATAGCATTAATGCAATCTTCCCGGGTGTGGGGGAAAATAATTTCTATAAATGTGTGTGGAGGAATAGAAAAGTAAATCACCAAATACAAATTTTCAGCCACTTATCATCCAACAATCTTAATATTAGACAATAAATGCTAACAACCCCTGATTCTTTTCTCAACGTTTCACCTGAGTCCTTTATTTGAGCAACTAGACAACTCTAATGACCTGCTCATCTCATCAGATCGTAGTGGGACTGACCTCATTCAGCACAACCAATTGTTCATAATTGGGTTTTGTGAACTGTGCTCAGTATTAGGTGCTTTCTATCGAAAATGTCTTCTACGTGATTCCCTGTGAGTCCCATCCACTTCAGCTTTTCATTTCTCCCGGTAATGTGGTCATGCTCAGAGCCTCAGAATCTTAAAAATGTGAAAGAGGATGAGTTTACCATTATCCTATCTAAGAGCATGCCTCAGCTCTGGATAGAGATTTGTCTGCTCTGGGTACCCTTAGAAAAGGATTAGTGTTTGGGCATTTAAATCACATTGTAAAGCTCTGGAGAGAGAAAGAGAGAGAGGAAATCGAAGGCTGGGGAAAGGGGTTTGTAACACCCACCACCAGTTTAAAAGGCTTTTTTTTATTTTCAATATACTGCACAAAGAACATCTGAAAAGTAATATATGAAAGATAATGCCAGTATAAATTCTATTGAAGATTTTGAATTCAGAGACAATTTTCAGAAAAAGATACAAATGGCCAACATAACTATGAAGAGATGACCAACTTTACTAACAACCAAGGTAAAGTAAATGAACTGAAGTAGTAAGCTGACAGTTTTACCCATCAAACTGGCAAATATATGGGTGTGTATTTACCACTTATTATATATACCAGCTCATATATATATATATATATATATATATATATATATATATATATATATATACACACACACACACACATAAATACACACACACATATGCATACACACACACATATGCATACACACACACTTGCCAATTTGATGGGTAGATAATTGAACATATTTTCAGTTCAGGCCAGAGTGTGAAGAAATAGACAATCTCATGAGGTGCAAATTAAGTTCTTTTTTGCTAAGTAATTTTTAATCTATATTAAAATCTAAAGTTAGCAAACTCCTTTACCTAATTTTTTTCCTAGAAATCTATTTGGTCAGAACCAAGGATATATAAAAATGTCATATAGGATGCTGAGTATAGCATTATTTTAGTGGCAAATTAAAGCACATATTAGATATTTTCAATAAATTGTAGTGCATTTGTGTGATGAAATAGCAAGCAATCACTAAAAAATGAAATGTGATCTGAGGGGGGAAAAGAAGTCTAAACATAGTATTAAATGAAAAAAAAACATAGGCAAACAAACTTGTTCAATACCATTCTATTCTTATAAATGTGTTTGGGGTATGCATGTGCGCACATGCCTATATTTATAAAAATCCAACATTGTTCACTAATTCTTAGCAGGGATCATCCTGGGAAATTAGGATTGGTAAGGAAGAAGGTGAGTCTCACTTCTTATTTTATATTTTTTAAAATAGTCAAATAATAGGTGAGCTTTGATTTTAGGGTTTTTTTAAATCAGCATTTTAAAATACAAAGAAGTAAATAACACCAGTGGCAAAATTTTAAAAGCCCCAGTTAGCAGGGATTTAACTCAAAGACCACATCCTCAACTCTTTTTTTGTGTTTTATTTAGAGACAGGGTCTCGGTGAATTGCTTAGGATCTCGCTAAATTGCTGAGGCTGACTTTGAACTCTCTCTCCTCCTATCTCAGCCTCTGAAACCACTGGGATTACAGGCGTGCACCACTGCACCTGGCTAAAAGTTTCCTATCTTATTTGAGGTTAAGTACCATGGCTGAGCTTGAGTCAAATCAATCATTTGTTATGATATGGAGATACATTGGTATATTGGTTTATAAGCCTAGGCTGATAGAAGTCCTGCAGAATACTAGAACCACGTTTTCTTTGCAGATACAAGGGGAAAAAAAATCAGATTCTGTGAAAAAGAATATGTTCACACAATATTCCAAACCACTTAGAAAAAAAATAACTATCGTTTCATATTCAGAAGATTGAGGAACTGATGTCTCAGGACAAAGCAGTGTTTTCAACAAGGACTTGCATGACCACACTTACAACACAGAGGCCTGCCAGTCACCCCCTAGCAATGCCCAGGGACCTCTCAACTCAGGGACACCCAGCCCTTATCTGCAGCAGCTGTGTGATCATGGTTAAGACCTGGCAGCCTCGACAGCCTTGGCAAGGAGTCTTTTGTGACCATATTGCTAGAGGTGCCTAGCAGGGATATGACACGCTACAATCGTGTTGCTTCTGTTGTCGTTACCATAGCTACTACGTATTGGGCCTCTACACTGTGCCCTGCAGGTTACTAGGAATTTTACGTGTATTAAGTTATTTAATCCTCAGAGAAGGTCACAATTTACAAATGACTTCAGGACGACTTCCAAGATTTTAGCTATCTACCCCAGCACTGTCCAGAATTTTCTACAATGATGAAGTATTCCATACCTGCGCTGTCCGATATGGTAACCCCTTAGCCACCGTTAGTTATTGAGCTCTTCACTTGTGGACAGAGCAAATAAAGAATTGAATTTTTACTTACTTTTAGTTTATATAAATATACATTTAAATAACCACACCTGGCTACCACATTGCTAGAGCACAAACCTGGCCCAACTTCACAGGACTGGCAAATACCAGAAATAGGGACTCAATACCAGTATTATCTGGTTCCAAATCACATTCTAAAGACTATTGCTAGTTGGGGCACCCTGGAGGCTGTTATCCCAGTCACACCATTTGAACTTTTCAGTTAGAGCTACTTTCTTGTCTGTGAGCCTAGAAGGTCCTTGAATGCTGTTGTCCTAAACAATCTGCCTCTACCCATTCTCCCTGCATAGGCAGAGTCACATACTAGGAACATTTTCATATTGGAACTTCTCTGCTAATCGAATATGGAGGGAGGAAGCAAAATTAACACAAAAACTATTGGTGCTGGGTGTTTCCTATTGTCTCTCCAAATCTATTCTTTGTTGTCTCTACTCTGTTCTGATCTCAGGGAGCTAACAGTCTGTGGGCTATTTATCTGGGCTTTATTGTTCCCTGGATTCTGAGTGGGTCCAGCCAATGAAAGGTTCTGATGGGAACTTGAAGGGTAGGAGGGAAAGAGCTTCCAGTCTATTCTCCCCACTCTCTTCCTGCCAGGCCTTCTCTTATGGTTCTGTTTGAGCACATGGCTTCTAGTAAGTGGCTCAGATCCCAATGCCAGGCCTCACGCGCTTCCAGTAACCACCCCCTTCTTTCCTTTTACCCAAGACTAGTAGCAACCTCTAATGGCCGTCAGCCCTAGGGTACTTCACTGACTCTTGTTAGTTTCCCTTGACCTGTTCACACTTTTCATAAATAATTTGTATACTAAACTCTCTTTTGCCACTCTTTTTGGATGTTCCGTATGTGTCTTTCAGGGAACTCTGATAAATACACTATATTATGAATTGACAGAATAAGAAATATTATCACTTATACGCTGATAACAAATAAATAAACTGGTATTTCATAAAGTGGTTATCACATATTTTTAGCCATAAAAAAATGCAACATACCGTAAATCGTTTATGTGAAAGGACTACCAATAAGAAATGTCTGGTGACCTGGTTTTTATTCAATATTAGAAGATTCAAAGAGAATATTTAAACAGGAACATAATGTTCCAAAAGTACCAACATTTTCACAGGAAGTGACCAAGAAAATTTTGGTGAAAAATGCATATTGATATTTCAGAATTGTTTAGAGTATTCAAACTAATCAGAGTGACCTTGATGAAATGTCATTTCCTTTTTAATGCTGCTATAACAGCGACACCCCTACACTGATTATTTGCATCACATGTCTTACTAGATGCTATTGCCTCTGACAGCAGATTTGCATTTTCTTCAATTGAGTTTAGGAAATTTGTATATGAGAATATTATGAGATGTCACTACTGTGACTCATTGTCCTCAAATAAATTATCGGCTTTAATAGAAGCTAAGGATGCCCAAAGCAAGTTGTTAGAAGAAACTGGTCAATACCACTTGTTGGGTTCCTCATTCAACATGTAATTGCATATTCAACAAAAGTAAGTCCTTCTGGGCTCCATGGAGACAGCATCTCAAAGCTTACTTCAAATGACTTGATAAGATTATGGAGGAATTTCCTTCTGTCTGTGCTCAGTCTTAGCTCATCTGTACAAAAATAGTCTTTGGAGAACTGTAAGACTTCTCTCTTTCCTTCCTACCCCCCTAGTCCTTCCCACCCCCACTGTTTTTCTTTATTGCTTTAGCCTCTATTTATCCTCATTTTTTCCCCAGCGACATAAGTTGTCATTCTTTCCCACTTTAAATTCCTACGGGCCTCTCCTTCACCTTTGGTCTCTGTTTTCCTTTTTCCCAGGATTTCCTTTTTCGAGTTTATGCTCACTATTCATAATATAGAGCTGAGATATATTTTAATAGACTTTAGATATTTTTTACCTTCTTTCTTTAAAAAGAAAAGAATCCAAACCATGAAGGAAAAATTGTAATAAGCTAAATGCATTAATTTATTTTAAAAATTAAAAAAGGATAGGGAAGGAGGGTTGAGCAAGTTCTATCATGTGCATATATGAATATGGCATAATGAATCCCTCTATTATATTTAATTATAGTGCAAATTTAAAAAATAAAAATAAAAACAGAAAATCTTGCCCAAGTGGATTTCTATCATTATAACTGAGGTCAAGTTATGCATTGTACAAGGACTAGATTGTAAGTCAATCAATGGGCTATTGTTTTGGTCACTAAGAGTAAGACAATAATTAAAAGAGAACTTTAGAAGAGACCTAGTGAATTTGGGGCATCTGTGATACCTGCTTCATTCAGCTCCTTTGGCAGATATTGCCAACCATTAGCAGCTCTCTACCCCACCTATTTTGTCTGTAGCTTCAGGAACCTTCTCAACATAGCATTCTAGGGTGCCACTCTCCTTCATTGTCATTAAGCATTGCTAGAGTATATATGTGCAATGTCCCCATGTATTAAAGACTTGGTCTCAAGCCCCAGACACCATTGGGAGGTGGTGGAATCTTTAGTAAGTAGAGACTAGTTGGAGGAAGTTAGGTCATTGGGAGCAAGCTTCCAGAGGCGATAGGGACTCTAGCCCAATCCTTTGTCTTTTCTTCCCAGTTACCATGTGGTGACCAGGCCTCCTCTGCCCCATGCTCCTGCCATGATGTCCTGTACCACCTTAGACCAAAGCCAACAGAGCCAAGTGACCAGGGACTAAAATTTCTGAACAAATGAGACAAAATAAAGCTTTTCTTCTTCTAAATTGACTATCTCAGTATTTCATCATAGTAATAGAGACCCGACTAACTCTAGTACAGTTTAACCTACACTAGGGTTATTTAGCACTTATTTATCATCGGAAGCACACTTGTGGAGTCACGGAGGCTGCATGTACCACGTCTCCAGAACCACAAGGTAAAGACAGGAACAGTCAACCTCCTTAGTCTTAGGAAGTGTCTTGGAGCTATAATTTGGATGAGGTGGTCAGAGCTTTGCACAGGGCACTACAATTTAAAAGGGAGATTTTTGTAATTTTTCAAGTTTCTGGAATTAATCTCCCTGCCATCACCACCTCTCCAACTGTAGCAGACACAGATCCCTCACAAGCTGGTGAGAATGGAAGGAGTCAGGGAGCAGAGGCAGAGAGCAGGCAGCGTGGCCTGGTTCCCTGTGTCCTTGTCTGTCTCCTCTCTTGCCCTCGGCTTGCCTTGGCCTATTGCTTTCAATTAGAGAGTACATTTTGTGTGTTTTGCTGCAGAATTCAATTCTTGGTAAATGTTCCTTGGTCTTTTTGTACCAGATAATGATCTCACAACATAGTACCTCCTTGTCACTGTGATTTGAGGACTCTGAGAACTAAAGCGTGGTTTGAAAATATGGGTCAGAAACCTTGAAAATATCAGTCTCTGTACCCTAGAGATTCCATTTCTACAAATGAAATAAGTAAATATTTAGTCACATGCACAAAAAATATTCACCAGAGCATTGTTTATAGCAGAAAAATATAAGAAACATCCGAATCAGTTATGTAAGAACAAAAACTCTGTCCATATGGAGTACTGTGAAAATAACTGTGGCTCAAGGATTTAATATGTTTGTAATATGTTAATAAGCTTTAAAGTAAAATGGCAAACATTATAAACTGTATCATCTGTTTTATAAAATGCCTTATATGAAGCAAGCAACAATGTATTTAAATAACACCAACATATTACCAACAGTTGTCTCTGTAGAGTGATTACAGATTACTTTTTATTATTTTTTACTTGATAGCAAATAGGTTCTATATTTTCCAAAATGAATGTGTACGATCTTTCAAATAGAATACAAAAAAAAAAATTTTGTCTGTTATTTTCAGTGATAACCTCTTTTGAAGATGTAGTATAATACAAATGTGTTGATTTGACCAGTTGAGATTTTGTAGTTTGTACCACTGTGAGTTCGGAAGGACGAGAAACACTGAACTTGTAGCCAAGTGAAAGTTGCTCCAAGGTAGTAAAGGGCTGTTGGTTTTGACTTTATTTCTCCTGTGGTTGATTTGTGGGATGGAGATTTTTGTTGTTGTTGTTTATTCTCCTACTAGATATAGCAATATTGCTGCTCAACACACCACCTACTAAACAGGAGGTTTTGAGGAACAAATAAATCTAAATGGGAAAGTGCGTTTTGAACAGGACAGTGTCTGTACAAACGCAGAGTATTGTTGAACTATTGTATTGTGGTCCAGATTCACTGGTTGAATTTTTATGTTTCCTTCATGTTTCATTTTTGCTTTGGAGATGGATCTTGCTGTGTTTCTGAGGCTGGCTTTAGTAATCCTCCTACCTCAACCTCCAGAATATCTGGGATTACAAGCATGTGCTATCACTCCCAGCTGGTTGGATTTTTGTACTGATCCATTTGCAATATCTGGGAACATAATACATGCAAATTATAATTTGCAACTTACATCTGAGTAAGAATAGAACAAACACATCAGATGTACCTTTTGGATCATTGATTGTTCCCTGTGTCTCCTCATGAACAATTAGATCATTGCCCAATCGACTACATTGGCATCATAGGAAAGGTTTTAAAAAATTGTTTCTTTTGGGTAAAAATGGCACAGAGTCAAAACAAGCTATAATAAAACACAGAGCCCTAACATATCTCAAAAGACAAATAACTTTGTAGTAGTAGTTCTCAATAAACGCTTCTTACAGCAGTACCACCCAGGGCCACATCATGACTTAAAAGGATCAGGGCCACTTTGGCTTTCATGTGTCCCTTCCTTTGTTTAAAAAAAAAAAATAGAATCAACTTAGAAATGAATTGATATCAAGGTAAGTATAGTCTAAGTTGGATTCCTCAAATATATTCATTATTATCATGTTAATTATTTCTCTTGTTTTACTAAATATTAAAATCTAACTATTTTCATAGTCCAGTAAAAATAAAATGGGCTATAGATACTGTACCTGACAAATAAGTTGTTCCTGGCATCACCTGGGAACTTACTGGAAATGCGAATTCGGGGGCCCTACCCCATACTTAATGAACCAGAAACTCAAAACGTGTGTTTTGACAAGCCCTCCAGGTAATTTCGAAGCATGCTCCAGTTTGAGAACAGCTAGTTTAGACAACTCAAAGCTAGACAGGTAGAACCTTATTCTGCAGAAGCTGAAAAATTCTCCTTCTCAGCTCCAGATTTTACTGAGAGAGTAGCAATGACCTCTGCTGTCGCAGGTCTCTTTTCAGAGGTCAGATTGGGTAATCATTCCTTTGGCATTTTTTTTTTTTTGAACTTGACTTTATTACATACAAGATGTTTAAAGCCTTAGAAATCAAACTTATTACAATGGAACCAACCACTTAAACATTAAATAATTTTAGAGTCCTTAATTTTATCTTAGAAAGAAAATATAAATACATTCTATTTAACAGTCTACTATATATTAAAAGGTAATGTGTTTCACAAAATCTCTACACTATGCAAAATTGCACAATCAAAACCACAGACCTTGCAGGGCTGGGGGAGACCATTGTCAGCAAAATATAAAAAAGAAATAGGAACTTAAACCAGCAACACAATTTTTTTTTCTATCTTCAATGGTTAATATGTGCAAAAATACTACGATAAGTATGTTATTTTACCTCAAAAAGATCCCTGAAATTTGCATGTCAAAGTGGCATCAGAATTGTAGCTTAAAGTTATTATGAATTGGTAGAAAAAAAGTCATCTGCAATTCAACAGACAGTTGTCATACTAGTGTGGATGAATGCGGCTCATCATGCACATAGTGAAATAACATAGCTGGTAGATGTTTGAGGTCTGTGCATTTTGTGTCTTCCTGGGCAGCTTGGTTCATCTGGGTGCCATTTTCTGCATTCTTCTAGTGCTTCTCTCATGTGAAATCATGCATAAGCAAATGCAAAATTTGCATTATGCTGAATTGTTCCCTAATGGAACAAATGCATATTCTCAAATAAGCATTACAGAGTAATTGACTCTGTGTGTATGTAATGTTATAGTTTCATATATAAATTCCATATATAAACATTATTTCTACATCTGAACACTGATCTTTTTACATTCTATAAGTTCAATGTTATTGTTTTATACACAACATTAGGCATGAACAGATGAGTAAGACAGTGTTTATGCTAATGTATGATAAATCTTATTAGGAATAATTGTGCATTATTCAAATATGATCCTAGGAAATTAACTTGCTTGTCAATCTAAAACTCTTTTCATTGAGAATTTGATCAGTATCTACATTTTTAAATTCTAAGATGTGAATTATAATTAGACTGACCTTTTTTTCCCCTCCTTTAACCTTCCCCACTGGAAAAAAATTGGGGATGAAATTACATTTTTATTTATGATTGAAAGTTGAGACACGAGCTTTGTTGATACAAGGAATTAAATGCTTCCAGGTTCTTTTATTGTGACCACTGATCATAGCTGTTTTAATCTATCTCCCAAGAATTGTTTTAAGCAATCAAATACTGGCAGGCTTTGCTTTTCATGGTTTAATATGCACGGATTTCAGTTACCATGGTGTAACAGCAGTCCCTCAAAAGCATGGTTCAAGTTTTAGTTACCATGGTATATGACCATGAGTAATTGCACAAAGTCCAAACTTCATTGCTAGCTCTTCAGTCCACAAATCACTGTGTAAATAACAGATGCACATCATGATCAGTGACTAATCACACCACATCTTTCGAAGTTTGTCAGGGCGCGGTCACTGAGCATCTGTTATTCAGTTCATACAGAGACAGCAACACATACAATTGTGTCGCCTTCTAATCTCCTGGTGATAAACCCATATGGCATATTACAAAAAAAAAATTGATAACTGAAAGAGTGAATAGACCAACAAGGGTGAAAGTGCAGTGAAGAAAAAATGTGATCAGTGTAAGTGAATTTTGACCTTCGTGAACATGGAGTTATAGGAGAAATGGCGGAGCGTGGAAAGATTGACACTATTTCCTTTGGAGACAATCTAGATGCATAGGGAAAGGAACCCAGTGAAGGTGACTTGCCAACACAATGCAGAAATGGTGTGGCATTGGAAGAGGTCTCAGAGCAAGAAACAGCAACAAAGTCCTCACATTAAAGGGATTCTCAGATTAGGGTATTGAATGTAAAGGATAAAATGGTGGCAGCTAACCAAACTAAGGTATATGACAATTAGCTGAGGCAGAAGAATGATACTTACTGTGCATCATAAGTTACATGAGGAGAATAAAATGAGTACTGTTTAAATTACTCTTGCTACACATTTTTAACAAAAGAAATATTTCTAACATTTTAAATTATAGTGCACTAAATAAATATCACTTTTACTGCTATACATATATATATATGTATATCTATATCACAGTACGATTAATGTTGCATGAATGCATAATGTAATAACATTACACAATATTAGTGTTTTGACAAAGTGTTAAAGATTTCAGAACTTTGCACTTCGGCTTGCAAAATGCTATGGTTTAGATAAGTGTGTCTCAAAGGCTCATGTGTTAAAGGACTAGTCCCCAGCAAATGGAACTTTGAGGAAAAGAAACAATCTTGAGAAGGTGGTGCCTGGTGCGGGGAAGTTAGGTCACTGAGAATGCACCCTTGAAAACCCCCTTTTTTTTTTCTTTCTCTTGCTTTGTGACCACCAAGAGCTGAGCCTCCTGCTTTGCTACAAGATCCCACCATGATGTGCTGTCTTGCCACAAGTTCAAAAATAACGGGCCAACCAACTATTGACTGCAACCTCCAAAACTGTGAGCCAAAATGAATTGTTCCTGCTTGAATACATCAATATTTTGTCAGTGATACAGAGCTGTGTAACACACACCGTTACTCTTACCAGCCCACGCCACTGTGTGAAGCAAGGGCTGCCTGTAACAACCTATGGAAAATGTGATTTTTCAGTTGTCTCTGGACTATTGACAGTAATGATCAATTTGACAAACTGTATGAACTGAATAACAGACGCTAACATTGGAAAAAAAAATACAGAATGATTTTGTTCCTCCTACTGCCAAGAATCTATCCAAAAGCACTGGCCTCGTTTTCATATAACTACTTATTTAAACAATACCTGAGATGCCCATTACATGTGAATTGTGGTCCCATTTGAATTTCTTGAAGGCAACTAAATATTTTGGTGGGACAGAGCAGAGGCAATGTAGGGTGTGTGAGGAAACTTTTCAATTATTGAGAAGAATCTCATCCTGTTGACTGCGCGAAATCTTGAAACCAAGTTTATAAATGTTAACTGAATTTTCAGTTAAACAAAGCTATTTCAAATAAATATTTTAGTAATGTGTTGTGTAATTTGTGGGCAGCTTTTACCACCTCTGAAGAATAATGCCTAATACAAATGAGATAGATATTTTTAGCATCTCCTTAGCATTTTGTATACTATGTCATCATTGCAAATGGGGAACAAGAATTACAGAAAGATAACAGCTTTGGAATAATAATTCTTTATGTATGTTTTGTAAATCACACTAAATCTACCTTGGACTGAGCTTGCTTCAAGAATAGAACTTTGATGCTTTGAGCATTACCCTTTTAACAATTAGCTCTTCTGCCTATAGGTATAATTTAGAGACTTAGTAGTTCCCTTTTATTAGATGACCAACTTCATCTTCTTTAATCAGCTGGTGTAAGAGGATTTTCAGATAGGTTATTAATCAGATTTACACACGACTGCCATCCACTGTATTTCTAATTGAAGGCTTGGTGCTGGCTTTTACGAGGAAGTCAAGTTCAATTGCAAAATAATAAACCTTTAGAGCAAAAGCTGTATTCCTCCCACGAAACCTTTACTGTTAGGATGTGATTCAACATGTTTTACTACATTGAGATTGCGAGAATTTCTCCTTTTTAATGTTGTTTACTGCAAGCAAATGTTTGTGTTCTCTATGATTGTGCCTACATTCACACATCAAATAAATATTATGGAAAAAAGCAAAATAATGCATTAATAAATCAGTTGTTTACTTTGTACAAAGCTAAAAATTCAGTTTGATTCTCCCTTCTTTCGCCCTACAAATTGACAGCAATTCTTATTGAATGATTGAATTACCATGTTTTGACATTATGTAAGCTTGCCTTCAGCCAACTTTAGGCCACATGTTATAAGAAACCTAAAACTCAGGCAAAGCATTCAAAGGTTTCTAAACTACAACATTTTTTTTATGGTGTGAATGATTGATTGAAATTTGTTGGGATTCCAGAAAAAACTAAAACCCTCTCAATGAAAGCAATACATGATTTGAATATTTATAAGATAATTGGCAATTCCACAATATGTTTGCTTCAGCAGAGGCAATTAAATACAAAATAACAAAAATAGGGAATTGCACACAAGAGTGTAGAAAGAATAGACTGAGGAAAAAAATAGAAGTGGAGTACATTAAATTACACTGCCGCTTGTTTGTGCTTGTGTAATATCTTCATCAGAGATGACTGACACAGGCTTTTCTGAGTATTCCATGTATAAAATGGACTCTTATATTTTTCATGTTCAGAAATCTAATCCTGGTTTGAAAGACCAGAAGGAAATTATGACTATAACTATGTAAAGCAGCATACTTTGGCTAGGTCCTCTTAGGGAACATTAGACGCTAATGTCTATAATCAGCCTGCCTGTCCTGTGTGGGGCCATTTTGATACCAATGGGAATTTTTAGTAGCAAACTGTAATTTGAACATTGCTGTTCATGTGGCTGCTTCCTTTCAGTTTCCAGATGTAGAACACTGTTTCACTAGGGATGGAAAGGGAATGACATTTTCCTAAGTATCAACAATGTGCCAAATGCAGTGTCACATGCATTTGACACAATATTTTAAGATCTTCACTACTTAACTAGCTAATGCAACATGCCTACTGTGCTCATTTCACAGAGAATAAACTGAAATTCAGAAATAACTATACCTCCCCAACAGAATCTTCCATCTAAAATACACATGACGAAGCATACTAACAGTATAACACAATTTATGTGCTTTGTTCCAAACATTCCCATCAAAGGCGCATATTGCCTAGACATAAATACACATGTAAAAATACTTAAGAATAATGTGCAAAAATGACACACACCAAATTAGAATGGTTCTTTTCTGGTAGAGAGAAATGAAGTCAAAGATACACATAGGGGCTTCCCCTCTATTTGAATGTTTTCTTGCTAAGGTAGGAATGGAATGTAGGTGTCATCATTATGTCATTCTCTACACATTTTTGTGTGGCTGGAGCATTTTGGAAAGACGAGAAATTAAAAATTAGTTTGGCAAGTTGCTGAAAGTCACACAGCCATTGCAGAGGGGGCAGAACTGGATTTGAACCCAACCCGGCTGAGACTTGAGGCTGCACCTTCTCTGAGTCTTCTCACCTGCACTAGCAGGCAATGCTTAGGGCTTCCGGTGGGAACCATTCATCTAGGAATGAAAGGGTTGATTGGATATCACTCTGTGACTGCACCATGGGATGGCAGCCATGAGAAGAACCAGGTGGGCATGTGCTTTCTGTGGAGGAAATGTTAACAATGACAACAGAAGCTCAGTGAGGTACTTTTCCTTCCTGTACCTTGGTCCTTTTGCTCCTGTGGCTGAAATGACTGCCACATTCTGAGCTCCCTCAGACAACAGAATGGGACTTTATTTAAAAATTAGCTAGTTTATTAGCCTTTTGGTAAAGTAATGAAGCTAAACAAATTGACTATAAAATTCCATCATGTTCATAGCTCCTTTTAGGAACAATGTCTAGGAATAACTGGATGCAGGCGACAAAATTAATTCGTGATACACTCTTACCATGCTGTTATTATTAAAACTCCTAAAATGGACTTCACAGAATGTGCTGCTTCTCCCTACCCTTTTATCCAATCACTTACAGAGTTTACAAAGAACTAATTAGAATCGAACGTGGGTAACATATACTTTTACATATTTTACTTTGTGCTACAGATTTATTCATCTCTGACTCAACTGAACATGATCTTCCCAGTACCTAGTTTAGGTCCTAGCATATGGTAGGAAGTCGATAAATATTTGTTGAATTGAATGAGTATAGATGTGAACGAACATGATGAACATGATCAATATCCGCTGCTTCCATTTATTTATAAAGGAGGTGGCAAAGGATAGTGATTTGAAGAAACTTAGCCAGGGGTCAGTGGTTGGGAACAAAGCTGGTGTAGTTAGACCACCTCTCTGGAATCTTTCATTTATTGCTTATGGCGCTTTGAGTAAAATACTTAACCCCTATGAATCTCAGTTTAAGCTTCAGAAAAATGCAAATAATATCAATGCTTCCCATTTGTTTTGATAATTAAATGAGATAATCTCTAAAGTGCTTAGAATAGCTCTTGGTACATAATAAGTACTGCATAAGTTTTAAGTATTATTTTGATCTCTCTCTCTCTCTCTCCTCTCTCTCTCTCTCTCTCTCTCTCTCTCTCTCTCTCTCTCTCTCTCTGTCTCACACCTCCTGTGTGTGTGTGTATGTATGTATGTGTATGTTTGTGTGTGTTCTAACTATATAACCTTTGTGTTTATGAAGGAGACAGTACTTACATCTCATTGCTTTCTGAATAGATTTTTTTAAAAAAACCCACAATGGAACTACTCATTCTTTTTCCCCCCCTTATCAGAATTTCTATTTCCTAACATCAGAGTTCCTGTTCACCTCCTATTGCAGAAGAAAAATGACTTTAATCTCAAAGGCAACATTAAAAATAGGGAAAAAGAAAACAAATCAATAAAGGCAAAGGTCATAGAAGCAAATGATTCTAACATAAAGCAATGCTTCTGAGCATTGGGGTTATATACACAGGCTGAAAACACACACAGAGAGACAAACACAACATATGGAAGACAGATTACATGATTTAGATACCAATATCAAAACCATTTTATATTTAAAACTTTTAAAATAATCATGTAAAGAAAAAGTCTTGAAAGAAAGAACTACATCCAAAGATTACATTTTCTAGCAATGTGTCTTTCTCTTCCTTCTCCATAGAGGCCAAAGTAAATATTCTTCATCACACACACACACACACACACACACACACACACACCACTATATCCTGGATCAGCTGTATTCTCAATCAGTTGTATTCTCCACAGTGGACAATTTGGAAATTGCTTTAAGAAAAATTAATGAAGAGACAGGCTAGGTGAGGGTAAGCCTGAGATTTCTTTTCACTTCTGTTAATCATCAGATGTGATCAATATCAAGTCATTATAAAATATTTGTTTTAACCAACTTCAGGAATTTTTAATGATTGTTTTATGTATAGGAAGATGTTGCTGAAATTTATTACTGAGGGCATAAGCTTTGAAATATTTTTTTTGTCATGATCCCCAATAAATAAAGTGTTTCATTGCAACCCAGATGTTCTATTTTATTTCATTTTTTTTTAAATGTTGGCTGTGACCCAATAAATTTATTTTTATGACCCGCTAATGGGTCATGACCCACTGTATGGAAAATGCTGTCTTGCGATATTTTGTTTAAGTTTTCCCACTGAACCCCCTACCCCCACCCCAGGAGCAGCAGAGGAATAAGAAAGATGGAGATGATGGAAGAGATTAAGAGAGGGACTCAGGGCCTGCCTCAAGTGCAAAATCTCTTTGAAGTTTCTCATTTCACCATTAAGACTTCTCTAACTCTGGCATTCAATACCAAACGTGATCATCAGTTTACTATCAAAGATTTAAAATCTCCCAGATAATAAAACGGATGCTTCAGGGACACTTGCGGTGTGATACTGGGGCTGCCTGGCTTGAGGCCTGTTGCCCACCCCTTGCCCCATGAGGACATGCACACTGCAATTGGCAACGCAGGTCATCTGGGATGATGAATTGACCCCAGAGAGCACAGGACTTAGCAAGGTCTAGGGGCCTTTCTGCTGTCTGACAATTATTCAGCACAGGTCCTGTGGATGATCTCAACAAGAAGATGAGGACATTCCCTTATCGTCACCGTGGCAGATCTGAGTACAGGCCCTGTGGCTTTCTCTAGCATTTCTGGGCCTGATCACTGGAAAGGTGAGCTCCTAACTGGATGAGTCAGACCCTCATTAACCTACACCACACATACAGAGCCTCCAGGCGGCCCAGTGTAGCAGGAAGGGGACAGACAGTGCTAACAAGGTCACCCTGAAATGGGCTGAGAAGAGTTGGTAATGATGAGCCAAATGATAAATGTGGAGCTGGGGAAATCAATCATTTTGAAAGGAGAACACGTAAATTCTTATTTTTCTTCACAACTGGCTTGACAGCAGCTTGAATCATCCTTCCCCTGAATCAGCCGTCACCAAGATCAGAGTGGGTGGGCCAGAAAGAAAATAAAGAGAAGTAAATAAACCGATGGAGGAGGAAGCTTTTACCTTTTTTAAGCACTTCCTTTTCTTACTTGGAATCAAAGGACCCGGTGGCTTAGTTGGAATCCAAAGATGAGATGAAATGATGTCGGGACTGTGCGCCCTCAAAGAAAAATTCTCTGATAGATCAAACTTTTCCTTTGTGATACCCAGAAATCTGGGATTCAGTATATGCATAAATTAAAAAAAGAAAAAAAAGAACTCAATAGGAACCTAAGAAAGTTTTCTTTGATAAAACTATAGCTAGAGATAGAGATAGAGATAGATGGATAAAAGTAATGGGCTTAAGCAAAGATCTTTGTGTTATAAGCCCACAGTGGAAAATTGCTTCAATAAGCCATCTAAATGTTAATATGAACCATCTCTCTCCCTCCCTCTCTCCCTCTCTGTCTCTCTCTCTCTTTACTATGCTGTCTATTGTCTCCAGTCACACACCCGGCCCTGTAACTGAGGTAGATTTCAGCAGAATGCCTTGCTATAGTAATAAAAAGAATCAACCCTGCAATTTGAAAAGCTAAGCCTCTTCTCTTTAAAAGTACAAGGGCTTTTATTTATTTCATGATTAAAAGAATAAAGTACGTGTGTGGAAATCTGAATTTCCGAGAGGCTGAACAGTCTGTTTTCTTAGCTGAAGCCACAGTAATGAACTCCAAGTCAGAGAAGTGATCTCAGGTAGAAGGAGCCACTGTAATAAGATTTAATTACTCTCAAGAAGAAAAACAATACTTAGGTTGGCTGCAGAATTTGAACAGGAAACTCTAAAATATAGTGACATGAATCTCATTTCTGACTGCCAGGCATATTTAAATACAGTATTCAAAATGTATAATAAAAAATGTTTCATCTCAGAGTTGACTTTTTTAAAAAAAACACATATTTAAAAAGTCAGATAGAAAAGCAAACTACTGAAAAAGTTGGGAAACATTTTTGGATGGCATTTAAGTATGCTGTTATATGACTTATGAAATACAGTTAGAGGGCAGGCAAACACTGAGGTTGATAAAATGCAGGTTTGTCTTTTCCTATGCAAAGTGCCTACAGGTACAAAGAGGGAAAGACTATCACTTTTGCCTTTTTATCTCTACTTCTTTCCAAGCCAGGGCCTCGTCTCTGGCTAGAAAGCCTGACAGTCATTATAGGCCACCTAGTAAGGTTTTTAATATCTATGAAGTAACTGAATTCTGTACAGAGTACTAGTGGGTAGTAAAAACTAATGTGAAGCAGATTCTCAGAAACATTAGCATGCCCTAGAAATCACCATAGTAATATTTTTTAAATGTAGGTAATTTTTACTTTTATATAGCATGTTCTGAAATAGTCACTCACTGTATCGCCACAACAATTACATGAAACAAGAAATATATTTCCCATATTTTAAATGGAAGAACTGAAGCTCAGTTGTGCTGGCCCCTGGCTAGGGAGCATCCCTTTCTATAAGTTCAACTTATAGCAATTGAATAGCAACTGAACTTTAAAAAAAAAAAAAAATAGCACTTTCTATAGTCATAATGAATAATTAAGATTTCAACTGTGAATTTCCTGAGACAGGGACCTGTCCTTGTTTACCATCAATCTCAAGCATCTAGCACAATTGGCATAGAAGGAGTGCTCAGAAAACCTAAATGATCAAATGAATGTATATGTAATAATATTCTTCAAGGTCCCACAGGAAATCAAGGACAGAACCAAGATGAGAGTCTCCATCTTCTCCTGGAAATCCTCTGTTCCTTCCACGGGATCTATGTAAGAGCTAGCATGCTGTGTCTTCATCACACATTCAAGAACCAGACTAAATGAGCAGGAATCTTGGCTCTGCTAGGTACCAGTTATGACTTCTGCAATTACTCAATGATTCTGTTCCTTTGGATTCCTATCTTCAAAATGGGGATGACAATAGTGACTGTCTCCTGGAATTGTGAGATCACATTTACCCACATGCAGCTCTTGGGACAGGCCTTCTTATGGTGAGTCTCTACAGGTGTGAGCTAGTCCTAGAGCTGCTAAATTGCCATTATTGCTACTGCCAATACCACTACCATCATTGCTATTATTAAATTCAATCTTCCAATTCTCCTCAAACACACCTGGATTCAGCTTGTCCTGGCTGGACTTAACTCTTAAATGAAAAACATTCTTAAATAAGCAGTATTTGTCAACCTATCTTAATATTCAGTTTCTGGCCTCCAGTGCACCAGGCAGAGCTTTCTGAGCTACATTTGTGTTCTGTTGCCTCCTAACTGCCAAAGCCACAGAGGTGGGAGGGAGCTGAGGGCACAAATATGTTATTCGTTCATCCCCAGCTGGGAATTGAACACCCTCCAGATTCTAACTCAACTCTTAATCCTCCAGAGCACTGCCACATTGGCACCTTGAGACTCCAACTTGCTTCCTGAGATTGTTAAAATACATCTGTATTTTAACCAAGAACTTGGTCCTTCTTCATCCTGCCCCTGTCCATCACCAGATTTCAAATCATTCATTTACTACTTTGTTCCTATAGGATAAACTTGTTCCACTGTAAACTTCCTGGGAAATGTAAAAGTAAAATCCAGGCTTCTCTTATTGCAGGTGTCTGAGTCTTGCTTAGTTCTCTTCAAACTCTGGTCTCACAATCCCCCATCTTGGTACAGCTACATCTCTTAGTCTGCTGTTACGACATATGATTATTTCTGTGAAATTTTCTATAAACACACTTTAGCTGATATACAGTAGAAAGAAGCTTACTTTTTCTTACCTATATAAATGTATCTTGAAATCATTTTCCAATACTTCTCCTATGAATTTTTCTGATAAAAAGCTGGTGATAAGAAACTTTTGAAGTTTTATAGTTAAATCTATGAAAACTTCACATGCAGGTGAAAGATGAAATGAGAATCTGTCCTTATTCATGGGACTCCTTGGCTAAGATTTAGAATAAAAATGGGCTTTTTCCTCAGATGGAGGCCCATTTATTTTTTCCCCTTTAAAAATGGATATAGTGGTTTCCTTTAGCAAGGTAAATACCTTTAGATAAAAATGAAAAGGGGCATTTCAAGGTTTAGAGTTTAATATTATCAAACGGCATGTGAGTGCCATCATTGAAGACAAGATTTAGTGTTGAATGATGTATTAAGTCACTTCTTGAAGCACATTCTATGATTTTGATCTTCCACAAATTGGAAGTTATATTATAACTTATATATTATATATATAAGTTATATATAAGTTATTTCTGATAACCTGAGACATCTCCTTCATAGACTTACTAGCAAATAAAGTATGGCTTGTTATAAAGCTCTTAATGCACCTTGTATTTCAAGTATCCTCATACAGAAATCTGCCCGTTTTTTCCCCCTCACATGTGGAGAAATCTGTATTGTCAGTTAATACATACAGGAATGTTCTGGGGCCACAAAAGGTAAGTCTGATTTATGTCATTCCTCATGTTCTAGGTGCTGACATGCAAGGTGACCTTTAGCACTGCAAATGCTGAAAGTATGTCAAGTCAAGATTTGGTGTCCAATATCAATGGTGTCTGTCCACTCTGAATCACTATTAATTCTGCTGCTACAGCTGCCTTTAATAACAAAGATCATGTCACTCTCTCCCTTAAAATTCTTTTCAGCACCAATGGTATAGAGTACATGTCCAACAGTTTGCCACTCACTGCCCTTTCTAAGGACCAGCTGGCCTGCCTTGACCTTCCCAGTTTCCTCTTCTACCAACCCCTGTGTAGAGTGCCACATCCCATCCCAACCATGAAACACACTGAATACTTGACTTCTATGACTTTTCACGATGGTCCTGGAAGGTTCCCCTGCCACTCTGCATCATATGCATGCAATTTTATGGGACTTTCCTAGAAAATTAAACAAGAATTCATCCCATATAGGAAAACTTAGAATTGAACCCTACTAACAGAATTATATTTAGAATATTAAGAACAGAGAATATAATAAAAATCAGAGGCAAATTATTTAAAGGCAGGTAGATCCATTATTTATTAATTATTATTATTATTATATTAAATAGGGAGATATGTACTTTCATGTGCAAGAAGCCCTGTGCTGTAATGTCTAGGAGCTTAGATTTTTGGAATCAGCTTACTTGAGTTCAAAATGTAGCTCTACCATTGGCTGTTGGCTTGTATTCTTGGTTAAGGTAATGGAACTGTTGATAGTACCTACTGCATAGAGTTGAATTGGAAAACCTAAGCCTGACCTAGTGGTCCACACCTCTAATCCCAGCTACTTAGGAGGCTGAGGCAGGAGGATCACAAGTTTGAACCCAGTAGGGCCACTTAGTGAGACCCTGTCTCAAAACAAAAAATAAAAGAAAGGTCTGAGGATATAGCTCAGTGGTAGAACATCCCTGAGTTCATTCCTTAGAACCGAAAAAGTACATCCATACATTAGAATAGCTACCTATAGTACATAGCAAACTTCCAGTATTCAGTAAATATCAGCTGCTATTATGTTTACTCTAACTTAAAAAAAAAAAAACAGTAAGTTTTCTTAACCAAAGAAAGATACAGAATGGCTCAATGTAATAGAATATATATCACAAAATGTATCATGATGCAGTGGGGAGCCCCCAGGGTTGAAGCGTCAATTCTCAAAACCTGGTTAAAATTCTTGACCCTAAAGAAAGGACATGAGGAAAGGAGGAGAGTTCTGGAGTTCCAGAGGGACCTGTCCAATTGCTCCTGTGTGACAGAGGAGCCCAGATAGGCAGCTCCACAGCCCACTCTGTTCTGGCTCCAGAGTAGGTCGCTCTTCCTCGAGCGTTTCCCTTCTGTTTTGCAGAAAAGGAAAATAAACTAGAAGATGAGAGCCAGAAAGGAAGTTAGACTTCTACCAAAACACATCAGTAACAACAGAACTTTATTTGATACAGATATTGTGCATGGGATTCTTCACAAACATTAGAAAATTCTGGAATACTGATCAAATTTCTGTTTCCAGGCCTGTGGGGGGGGGGGGTTCTTTTCACTTTATAAAAATGTTAATGGGTAATATTGAAGGCACACGGCGTGACATTGTCATACATGTATACAATGTGTAATGATCAAATTTGAGTGATTAGCATATCACCTGAAACAATCATCATTTCTCTGCAGTGAGAACATTCAAAATCTCTTACAGCTATGTTTTGAAATAATATATTGTTATTATTTTTTTTTACCAGGGATTGAACCCACGAGGACTCAACCATTAAGTCACATCCCAAGCTCTTTTTTATTTTTTATTTTGAGTAAGGGTCTCACTAAGTTGCTGAGGTTGGCTTTGAACCTGAGATCCTCCTGCCTCAGCCTCCCAAATTCCGGGGATTACAGGCATGCACCACCATGGCCAGCGATATTACTCATTTTTAAGGTAACAGGTACTTGGGTATTTATAGGTTTTCCTCTCTACTTGTGCATATGTTTGAAGTTTTTATGACTTTTTGTAAAGTGATAAATGTAAATATCACCACAGCAGAACTTTTTTTTTTTCTTTATCACAAAACTGTTTCTACCTCTGGGCTTTGATAAAAATCAGATGGCATAACTGGAATTTGATTTTCCTTATGTAAAATTGTCCTTTCTATTTTTTTTCTTGGATGATAGGGCTTTTCATTTTTATTTTACTTCTAGAAGCTAGTTCTTGCACTTAGGTCCATTTTCTTTCTTTCTTTCTTTGTTAATCATCTCTCTTGACAATTTTCTTATTGTTGTTGCTGTTCTTTGTATGAAAACACGACCCCATTGTCCAACCACTATCATCATGGATTTTGAAGCCCTTCTCTATAGGAGTTGATTCTACAAAGGCCCCAACACTGCTGCAGACCAGTTCTGGAGACTGGGGACTGACTCTATGGGACAGGTTATTTCTTATTCAGTCTTTGCAGAGATCCCAAAAGATGGTCTTGAGTTCTTTTTTCCCTAAGAGCAGGATGTGGTAAAATTTGGAGCCTATGGTTGATGGAGATTCAAAAAATAAGATCTGGTAGAAAATACCAAATGAGTCCATGACAGGAATGTAGGAACAAAAGCCAAAAAATTCAGAAGGAGGGCTGGGATTGTAGCTCAGCGGTAGAGCGCTTGCCTAGTATGTGTGAGGCACTGGGTTTGATTCTCAGCACTGCAAATAAATAAATAAATATCCATAGATGATCAAATAATAAAAAGTAAATAAGAAATAAAATCCAGAATAAGAAAAATTTCAGCAACGATAAGAATAAGTTAGTGGAGACTGACATAATATAAAAAGCATCAAGTGCATAATGGCTGATGGTCTTTTCTTTGTATATTTTCTCCAACAGAGAGCTTTAATTTCTTGATTTTATTAGCCCACTTCCATAATTAGCTGGAAGTCCTCTCCGCAGTTTACATATAGGGTATTTTGGCTTCCTGACACGTTGATTTTAAAAATAATACAAAATAGGCCAGGCACAGTGGTGCACACCTGAAATCTTATCTACTTGAGAGGCTAAGGAGGAGGACTACAAATTGGAGGCCAGTCTTAGGAACTTAGAGAGACCCTGTCTCAAATAATAATAATGATGATGATGATGATGATGATGATGATTGGGCATGCAACTCAATGGTATAGTGCTCCTGGGTTCAATTTCCAGTACCCACCTGCAAATACAAAACAAAACCCCAAACAAATTAATGGAAATTTCCTTGGAAAATAGAGTAGAACAGGGGCTGGGGATGTGGCTCGAGCGGTAGCGCGCTCGCCTGGCATGCGTGCGGCCCAGGTTCGAACCTCAGCACCACATACAAACAAAGATGTTGTGTTTGCTGATAACTGAAAAATAAATATTAAAAAAAAATTCTCTCTCTCTCTCCCCCTCTCTCACTCTCTCTTAAAAAAAAAAAAAGAAAATAGAGTAGAACAGAGAATTCTTTCTAAACATTTGCCTTAAGAGACTTAAAGAAGGAGTAACATTAGAACAAAACTCTCAGTTTTAAAATGGACCACACACTTACCACACAGAATTAAATGGACAAGGAAAAGGAAATCCTTTGCTTTCTATAACTGACGAAATCTTCACCATGAATCCTTACCCTGGTGGGGGACAAGATGGCATTTTTAAAACATGCCAAATAACCAACAATAAAAATTAATAAAAAAAAAATGCCAAATAATGCCGTCTCAATATGTTTCTGTTTGAATCGTCTCTTTTGAATGACTCAGGATATTTCAACTAACTTCTTTGTCTTTTAGATATGTCTTTCCTTCTCCTTATTCATCTTTGAGATGTCACCTGTGTATGAGGAGTGACGGCTCACAGTGCGGTAGTGGGGGGACCTGTGCCTGCAGACTATCAGAGTCTTCACCGACTTCTGCTGTGAAGTTGCTAATCTGGTCTGGTTTCAGGAATATGATCAGCTGAGACATTTCCGGTTCCTTGAAGCTGATAATTTATTAGAACTCCTCCAATTTCTGGATTTGTTACATCTAGCAGCAATGTCCCTGAACTCTGCAGCCTCCCTTCCCATTTGAGAACTCAGCTCCACAGCATCCCAGCTCTTCTGTGCTGGCTCATCAGGACACTCCCTCTGCTTCCTGCAGGCTCATCTACAGAGCCGCCTCCTTCTATGCACACAGCCGTGTTGCTCCCCACCATGCCGGACCCAGCCCCCTACCCCGTGCTGGACTCTCTCTACCTGCAACCTGCTGTGTTATTCTGTTAAGGTTGCTATAACAGAATGCCATAGAAGTGGCTTCTCAACAACAGAAACTTATGTCCCCCTATTCTACAGGCTGAGAAGTCCAAGCTGGAGGCACCAATAGGTTCTGTGTCTGATGAGGGCCTGGATTTTTGCTTCATGATTCCCTGTCTCCACCTGTGACAGAAGGCAAAATAATTTATTTTTTATTGATTTTTAGGTGTGTGTGTGTGTGTGTGTGTATGTATGTAAACATTAGGATTCAATTTGACATAATTATAAAAGCATGGAACATAATTTGTCCTAATCCAGTCCACAGTACTCCCCCCTCTATTCCCTTCCCTCTATGCTACTGATCTTTCTGCTACTTACTTATAGTTATTTTTATTAGTGTCGTGTGGATACACATAATGGTGAAATTCACTGTGGTATCATATATGTTCATAGGAGAGTTAGATCACATTCATTTCACTGTCTTTCCCTACCCTATCCCTCCTCCCTTCCTTTCAATCCCCTTTGTCTACTCTACTGATCTGCCTTCTATTTTTTTTATTCCCCTCCCCCTTATTTGGATTGGCTTCCACATATCAGAGAAAACTTTTAACCTTTGACTTTTTGAGAATGGCTCATTTCAGTTACCATGATAGTCTCCAGTTCCATCCATTTACCAGCAAATGCCATTAAAGTCAGTCTTCTTTATGACTGAGTAATACTCCATTGTGTATATATACCACATTTTCTTTATCCACAGGACACCTGTGTTGGCTACAAAGCTTAGCTATTGTGAACTGTGTTGCTATAAACATTGATGTGGCTGCATCGCTGTAAGATGCTGATTTTAAATCTCTTGGATGTATTCTAAGGAGTGGGTCATTTGGTCCTTCCATTACTGTTTTTTTGAGGAATCTCTATACTTCTTTCCAAAGTGGCTGTGCTAATTTGAAGTTCTTCCAAAAAAAAGTGAGTGTACCCTTTTCCCCACATCTCCACCAACATTTATTGTTACTTGTATTCTTGATAATTGCCATTCTGACTAGAGTCATGAAATTTGAATGTAGTTTTAATTTGCATTTTCTTAGTTGTTAGAGATGTTGAGCATTTTTCTACATATCTGATGACCATTTTTTTTTTATTTTGAGAAGTATCTATTTAGTTCTTTTACCCATTTATTGAGTTATTTGGTTTTTGGTGTTGAGTTTTTTGAATTCTTTGTAGATCCTGGATATTAATGCCCTATCTGGGGTGCAGGTGGTAAAGGTTTTCTTCTATTCTATAGGTTCTCTCGTCACACTCTTGATTGTTTTCTTAGCTGGGAAGAAGCTTTTAAATTTGATACCATCCCACTTATTGACTTTAGGAGTCTTGTTAAGAAAATCAGTTTCTATGCCAACATGTTAGAGTGTTGGGCCTAATTTTTCTTCTAGCAGTTGCAGAATTTCTGGTCGAATTGCTAAGATGTTGATCCACTTTCAGCTGAGTTTTGTATGGGGTGAGAGATGGGCGTTAAATTTTATGCTTCTATGTGTGGACTTCCAGTTTCCCCAGCATCATTTGATGAAGAGGCTCTCTTTTTCTCCAATGTACATTTTTGGCACTTTTGAGATAAATGTATTTATGTGGATTTTTCTCTGGGTTCTGTTCTGTTCCATTGGTGTTCATGCCTATTTGGGTGCCAGTACCATACTGTTTTTGTTACTATATCTCTGTAGTATAATTTGAGATCTGGTTTTATGATGCTTCCTGCTTTGCTTTTCTCTCTAAGGATTGCTTTGGCTATTCTGGGTCTCTTATTTTTACAAATAAATTTCAAAACTGCTTTTTCTAGTTTCAAACCATCTTTCTTGAGTCTCTTAATCTCATTTTTGAGGTTCCTGCTATGGTGAGCTAATTACCTCCCCAAGTCTCCACCCCCAGTGACAATTGCAGGGGGGATTAGATTTCAACATATGATTTTTAGGGAACACAAACATTCACTTCTTATCCTGTTAAAGTGTAGACAAGTGCTTTAAGGAAGATCTCACACATCAAAATAAACTTATTGTATGCCTGCGATCCCAGCTACTCAGGAGACTGAGGCAGGAGACATGAGGCAAGCCTCAGCAACTTAGGAAGACCCTACCTCAAATAAAAAGGAAAGGGGATGTGTCTCAATGGTGAAGCACTCCTGAGTTCAATCCTCAGTAACCACCAGCACCACCCCTCAAAAAAGAAAGAAAGAAAGAAAGAGAAAAAGAAAAAAATGTATTGTGTTCTCCTCTGGTCAAGATTCTAGCCCAAGAGGAAGAAATTGATTCCAGAACACAGATAGAGATGTTAGTTTTCTTTATTCCCCTTCTGTGTTCACTCTTCTCCCACATATCATTGGAGTAGAAGGGACAAGCTTTCTTCTTCCTCAAGTTTATGGCATATACCTCCCCTAAGTCATTGTGTTCTTCTTCCTGAAGTCACGAAGCCCTACAGCTCAGTCTAAGTGGTAGAAGAGGTATTCTCATCAAGTTCTCCAACAAACTCCAAGGTCTGGCATGGTAGGTTAGCCCTGCCTTTTAATATTAAGAGCTGCTAAGAGAGTTTTAGAAGTAAATCCTTTGCTCATTGCAGTCTTGCTTAAAATGCTTCTGTCTGGCTGAGAACTCTAAAACATCCTACTCTGAATCTTAAGGACAGAATATTTACTCCAACTGGTTCTTTGCATCTGAAAAGATCTTAATCTTCCTCAAGGTGAATGGATGCACCTTCCAGAGTAAGAAGTAAAATTTCACAATAGAGAATGCAGAGAAAAGTTCCTGAAAATCCCACTTTTCCAAAATACAGTCATTTTTGTAGCATTTCATATTTTTATTATTCCCTTTCCTTTCTTTTCTTTTAATTACCTAAGTCAGAAAGTGAAACCACATTGAAAATTGAAAACATTTTTTGTAAGTATGTCCAATTTATTTAATATATTTGGCTACATTTGTTCTCCTGATACCTTCTGATAAAAGGACAGTACGCTAAAGTAGTTAGGAGTTTAATTTAGGTGCTAAAATCACAGAACACTGGATTAAAACTCTTATCCTTAAACTTATTTCCCAGAGCAAATCGTTTTTTCTTACCACACCTCTGTTTCCTCATCTCAAAAATCAAGATGATTAGATTTATATAATAAGACGGTTCCAAAGACGGCCTCAAGCATCTCGATATTAACGTTCCAAATTAAATTCTTGATTTTTCTGCTTCACAGGGCTATTCTTTCTTCCATCTTTCCATCTCAATAAAGGGCAACTCCTTCCTCCAAATGTCCAAGGCAAAACACTGTGGCCATCTGGTACTCCTCTCTATCTTATCACATCCAAATTTTCAGGAAGTTCTGTTTCTCAGCTAAATATTTGTAGAATCTGATCACATTTTATCATTCTTCACTTCTTGCACCGTTGTCCAAAGGAAAATTATCCTTCTCTTCTTAGGTTGGGCGATCTAAGGTAGGTGTTGTATCAGAATATCTCAGTTGTCTAACATCCCAGAAGTTATTTCTCACTCTTGCTCGGTGGCTAGCCATCAGCCAAGCAGTGGTTCTATTGTTCGTCCTTCTGCACATCTTCAACGCTGGCATCTACAGCTGCAAAACAGAAGGAATGTGGAGATTTGCACAAGAAGATCTCATGGGCCAGATCTGGAAGCAATGTGCCTTACTGGTACTTGTAGAATATTAGACAGAGCTCAATCAGATGGTCATACCTAACTATAAGGAGGCTGAGAAATAGCCTAGCTGTGTGGCTGGAAGAAAGAAGACATGCGTTTGGTAAATAGCTCTCTGATTTCTGCCACTCCTAGCACTTCTATTTGATTTTCCTTCTTCCACCTTTATTTTTCTACAATTTTTTTCCTCATGGTATCAATCTGATGATCCTTTTATAACTTAATTCAGATCATAATCTTCATTTGCTCAAAATCTTCCAATGGTGTTGTCCTTATTGTGACCTTGAGACTTTGTAAGGTTGACCTCCACTCACTTCCTTGTTTATTTCCTACTGTTTTCTCCTTTGCTCACTCTGCTGTAGCTACACTAGCTGCCATACTCTCCCTCAAATGTGCAGAGAAGCCTCTACCACAGGACTTTTGCATTATCTCAGAGCATACTTGCTTACTCCCTTCAAGTCCATGTTCACCCTCCAGCTTATTAAAGTCTTCCTTGAATAGCCTAATATGGTACCCTTTATCTCATCCTGCTCCATTCCCTTTATTATCACTATTCATACACTATATGATTGTTTGTTTGCTTAATGCCTCTATTATAAGATTAGAATGCTTTCTTCCATTAGAGGAGAAAATTTATTTTAGCCTCATCCCCTTGGGACTAAGAACATGAGTGAAACAGGAGCTTGATAAATGTTACTTAACAAATAAAAAGGTGAATAAATTGTTAAGTCTGTAGCCTGTCGAAAGTAATCAACAAATAATATCATTGCTAAGATACCAGGGTTTTCTCCTCAATTGGAAAGAACATCGATGTTTAAAATCTTATTCATATTTGAGTGTTTGTGAGTTTTCAGAAAAGAAGAGGCAATGATACAAGATTAATTTCTCAACTCTTCCTATTCTTTCTTTAGGATGAGCAGGGAGAAAATGGTATGACAAGAAACATGAAAGTGAGCCAAGGCCACTTGTATAAAGGCCATGTTGAGACTTGGCAATAAACAAGAGAGAGGGAAATACATTAAAGGCTTTTGAAAAAAGGAGGAACATGATCTGAGTGAAGTTTCATGCTTATACTCTTGCTTCAATACATACACACACACACACACACACACCACACACACACAACACACACACACACACACACACACACACACACTCTACACCTATGGAGTAAAGTGGAAATAGGAACAGCAATGGGCAAAAAGGAAGAAAATAATTTACAGTTCAACTTGCTGTGAAGGAGGCCTGGCATAGTGGCATACACCTACAACTCAGGAACTTAGGCAGGGGATTGTAAATTTGAGGCCAGCCTGGGTACCTTAGTGAGATTCTGTCTCAAAATAAAAATAAAAAAGACTGGGTATGTAGCTTAATGATACAATTCCCCTGGGTTCAATCTCCGTACCAAAAAAAAAAAAAAAAGTAAAACTTACGCAAACACATCTTGCGTCGAAATTAATAGTAGACCATAAAAGTCATAACCAAATGTAAGTAGTTCTGCTTGATTCACTGTACTTTAGTCAACAAGGTTTGAATGTGTCAGGGCCTCTATTTCTTAAACTAAACCAATAAAAATCCATAGGACTAGAAATAAGATAAGATAAATATGACTCTACTTTTTTAAGCTTATTTATAAAAAAAAAAGCATTTGCAAATATTTCAAACTTTGGAAAGCTTAGTATTCCATCTGACTTAGCTTATATAGAGGGGAAAAAATCTTACTCAAGAATAATCTATCAGAGGTCAAAGGTAGCTCTGGACTAGAAATTTTGAACTAAAAAAAATATATTTAAATGTGAATTTCAACTAGCTCATAAAAGAGCTTTAATACGCTGTGACTTCAGAAATGATATATTTGATTCCTTCATTAATCAGAATGTCAAAGGGCAAATCTAAGACTACTCAAAAAGTTTCAGATCTGGTTTTGTTCACAACTAAGCTAATTACTGGTACAAAATGAATTTCTAGACACAGCTAATTCTTAGAAGGTTAAAAAAGACAGTCTTAAGACTTTGAATTTTAAACTGGTAGTATTAAGACTTTTAATATGCATTTTACAGCTTTCTTCAGAAATATAAAAATCCATTCAAATCTATGAGACTTGTGTATGTGTACTTACAGGCACTTGGTATAAACGAAAGGAGCAGATGAGAAAAGTTTTACCACTTTCACTGTCACATTAAAGAAGATTCATTGAGAATTAGAATATCATAACACACTGATTTTTCAAAAAGTTTTGAACCTTCTACTTCTGTCAAAGTACTTAAAAGGGAATCAGGTCACATGTTTAGAAACCATACTAATCTCCTTAGATCATCTGTTTACCAGATAATCAGTTGTCCCATCAGCCATCCTCAGACAATAACAGTAAGAACTGATTACCCACATTCAATGATCCTCTCTTCAAAATGTCACTCAAACTCCACCTAAGAGATGCACTTAAGTTACAGCTAGGTTGAACCTACAGAATATAATAAAAAATGGACCCAAGGGAGAATAATAACAGAGCCACAGAGAAGAGAAAACCTAATCACCCCAAAGGAACTCTGAGTACCAGGTGAGTAAACTGTCCATTCCAAAGAATTCTTATTAAGTTAAGAACAAATTTAAAGCTGGCATCCTGTAGACAAGTTGGAAAACAAACTTGGACTTTCGGGCTGGTTGACGTGGAACACCTAAAGTCTGAGAGGTGCAGAGTAACAAGTCCCACCCTCCCTTGCTGCAGATGATAGAGATGAGGAGAAGAGATAATTGGATGGGGCATAAACACTTAATGAGCTGACAACTTGCCACATATTGACCTCAAAGTATGACACTGTGGAACACTTGCACCAGAATCTCCTGGAAAGCAGTTTTCAAAAGATTCCCAAACCCCAGCCTAGACTTCCTGAGTGGAATCTCTGGAAGTAGAGCTTTGGAATTTAGACTTTAAACACTCTCCCCAAGACCCACCTTACTGACCTGCATGGGAGCCATGGTCCAGGGTAAGTTTGGGTCTGCTCCCCATACCTGGGAGCCCAGTCTAGCTCATTTCCATATTGAGACACTGCAGTCATCCCCATAGCCTTCCTTATGGAGTAACTTCTACCTTGGGACAGCAGACAGGGCCTAGAAGTAATTGCATTTTGGAGCAGGTATCCCAAAGCCAGTGTAAGTCCCACCCTTTTAGTCCCATCTCTGAAAATCATTGCATCCATTTTGGGGCATCTCTACTGTTATTTCAAGTTATCTCCTGCTATTGCCACCACCTCCTATAGTTACAGTACCATCCATCCTGTGACACCAGCAGGGTCTGACAACCAACACCAAGGTGAAGTATAGATAATTTTCATGGGTACTACAAGATTATAAGGTAGAAACTGTAATACCTCAGATCCACACTGCAAGTAAGGAAATCACATAGACCACAAGGGAAGAAAGTGCCCGAAACAAACCAGGATACTACAATAAGAGAACCCATGGGCAGTGCAGTTGATGAAATGTCAGAGAAGGAGTTCAGAAGGTTCAAATTAAAATGATCTATGAATTAAAAAATGACCTAGGGGCTGAGGATGTGGCTCAAGTGGTAGCACGCTTGCCTGGCATGCGTGCGGCCCGGGGTTCAATCCTCAGCACCACATACAAACAAAGATGTTGTGCTTGCCGATAACTAAAAAATAAATATTAAAATTCTCTCTCTCTCTCTCTCTCTCTCTCTCTCCTCTCTTACTCTCTCTTTTAAAAAAAATGACCTAAATGAGCAAATACATTAAAAAAATGAACACTTCAACAAAGAGATAAGAGAGCAAATACAGACAACCATTGATGACATCAATAAACAGATAAAGGAGCAAATACAGGCATCTATTGATCACACCAACAAAAAGATAAGGGAGCAAATACAGGTAGCAAAAGATTACTCTACAAAAGAGATTCTGAAAAAAAAAATCAGAAATCCTTGAAATAAAGGAAACAATAAAACAAATAAAAAACTCAATAGAAAGCATCACCAACAGCTAGATAAAGAATGACCTAAATGAGCAAATACATAAAAAAAATTGAACACTTTAACAAAGAGATAAGAGAGAAAATACAGACAACCAGTGCTGACATCAATAAACAGATAATGACCTAAATGAGCAAATACAGAACATCAGATAATGAAGACAAAGTATGCAATCTGGGAAAAAAAAAAAAGTTGACCACACAGTGAAGATAATACAGAACCATGAGAAGAAGATTCAAGAATCATGAGACAGCATTAAAAGACCAAATCTAAGAGTTATTGGGATACAGGAAGGCACAGAGTTTCAAACCAAAGGAATGCACAATCTCTTCAATGAGATAATATCAGAAAATTTCCCAAACATGAAGAATAAACTCAAAAATCAAATATGAGAGGCTTATAGGACATCAAATGTACAAAATTACAACAGATATACACCAAGGCACATTAGAATGAAAATGCCAAAAAAAAAAAGAAAATGCCTAGCATACAGAATAAGGATGGAATCTTAAAGACTGCAAAAGAGATGAATCAGATCACATATAGGAGTAGACCAATTCGTATCTTAGCAGATTTTTCTACCTAGACCCCCAAAGTCAAGAGATTGTGGAACAGCATATACCAAGCTCTGAAAGAATATGGATGCCAACCAAGAATTTTACATCTAGCAAAATTAAGCTTTAGATTTGATGATGAAATAAAAACCTTCCATGTTAAACAAATATTAAAAGATTTTACAACTAGAAAGCCTGCACTACAGAATACACTCGGCAAAATATTCCATGAAGAGAAAGTAAAAAATAACAAAGAAAATCAGCAAAGGGAGGTATTACATTAAAGGAAAAACTAATGAAAAGAGAAACCAAGTCAAGTTAAAAACCAAAAATAAATAAAATTGGCTGGGAATACAAATCATGTCTCAATAATAACCCTGAATGTTAATGGCCTAAACTCACCAATCAAAAGACATAGACTGGTAGATTGGATTTTTAAAAAGGCCCAATAATATGCTGTCACCAAGAGATTAATCTCTTGGGAAAAGACATCCACATACTAAAAGTGAAAGGTTGGAAAAAATGATACCATTCACATGGACTGCAGAAGCAAGCAGGGGTTTCCATCCTCATATCAAATAAAGTAGACTTCAAGCCAAAGTTAATCAACAGGGATAAAGAAGGATATTTCATACTGCTTAAGGGAACCATTCATCAACAAGACGTAACAATAATGAATATATATGCCCCAAACAATAGAGCATCTACATTTATCAAACAAACTCATCTCAAATTCAAGTCAAATAGACTACAACACAATAATTCTGGGAGACTTTAACACACTTCTTTCACCACTAAATAAATCTTCCCAACACAAGCTGAACAAAGAAACTATGGAACTCAATAATACAATCAGTAACCTAGACTTAACCAACATATATAGAATATTTCATCCTTCAATGAGAGAATACACTTTTTTCTTAGCAGCACATGGATCCTTCTGTAAAACAGACCATATACTTTGCTCAAACCAACTCTTAGAAAATATAAAAAAGTAGAGAAACTACCCTGCATTCTATCACATTATAATGGAATGAAATTAGAAGTCAATGATAAAATAAAAGCCACTCCAACAACTGGAAACTAAATAATAAGCTACCGAATAAAAAATGGGTTGCAAAGACATCAAGGAGGAGATTAAAAAATTCTTAGAGGTGAATGACAACAAATAAAAATCTCTGGGACACTATGAAAGCAGTTCTAAGAAGAAAGTTCATTGCATGGAGTTCATTCCTTGAAAGAAGAAAAAGTCAACAAATAAATGACTTAACATCTCAAAGCCCTAGAAAAAGAAGAACGAACAAACACCAAAAACAGTAGAAGACAGAAAAAAATTAAAATCAGAACTGAAATCAATGAAATTCAAACAAAAAAAACAATTAAACAAATTGACAAAACAAAGAGTTGGTTCTTTGACATGACAAATAAAATTGACACACTCTTAGAGATGCTAATGAAGAGAAGAGAGAAAACTCAAATTACTAACATACATGATGAGAAAGGAAATATCACAACAGACACTACAAAAATACAGAAGATAATTAGAAATTATCTTGAAAATTTGTACTCCAATAAAATAGAAAATATCGGAGGCATTGACAAATTTCTAGAGTCATGTGATTTGCCCAATTTGAATCAGGATGATATAAACTAAATCAGATCAATTTCAAGCAATGAAATAGAAAACACCATCAGAAGCCTACAAAGCAAGAAAAGCCCAGGACTGGATGGGAACAAAACCAAGTTCCACAAGACCTTTATAAAAGAACTAATACCAAATACTTTTCAATTTATTTCAGGAAATAGAAAAAGAGGGAGCACTTCCAAACTCATTCTATAAGGCCAATATCACCCTGATTCAAAGCCAGGCAAAGACACATCAAAGAAAGAAAACTTCAAACCAATATCTCTAATGAACATAGATGCAAAAATTCTCAATAAAATTCTGGCAAATTGATATCAAAAACATATCAAAAAGATAGTACACCACAATCAAGTGGAGTTCATCCCAGGGATGCAAGGTTGGTTCAACATATGGAAATCAATAAATATAATTCATCACATCAATAGACTTAATGATAAGAACCATATGATCATCTCAATAGATGCAGAAAAAAAAACATTCGACAAAATACAGCACCCCTTAATGTTTAAAACACTAGAAAGGGGCTGGGATTGTGGCTCAGCAGTAGAGTGCTTGCCTAGCATGTGTGGGGCCCTGGATTTGATCCTGAGCATCAAATTTATAAAAATAAATAAATAAAATAAATATATTGTGTCAAAGTAAAACTAAAAAAAAAAAAAAAAAAAAGAAAGAAAGAAAAACTAGGGATGATAGGAACATATCTCAACATCGTAAAAGCTATCTATGCTAAGCTCCAAGCCAACATCATTCTAAATGGAGACAAATTGAAACCATTCCCTCTAAAAACTAGAACAAGACAGAGATGCCCTCTTTCACCACTTCTATTTAACATAGTTCTTGAAACGCTGGCCAGAGCAATTAGACAGATGAAAGAAATTAAGGGGATATGGACATAAAGAAGAACTCAAATTAGCACTATTTGCCAATGATATGATTCTATACCCAGAAGACCCAAAAAAATTGTACCAGACATCTCCTAGAACAAGTAAATGAATTCATCAAAGTAGCAGGATACAAAATCAACACCCATAAATCAAAGGCATTTCTATACATCAATGACAAATCCTCTGAAAAGGAAACAAGAAAAATTATCCCATTTACAATAGCCTCCAAAAAAAAATACTTGGGAATAAACTTAGTGAAAGAGGTGAAAGACCTCTACAAAGAAAACTACTACCAAATGCTAAAGGAAGTAATTAAAGAAGACCTTATAAGATGAAAAAATATCCCTTGTTCTTGGATAGGCAGAATTAATATTGTCAAAATATCTATACTACCAAAAGAACTATACGCATTTAATGCAATTCCAATCAAAAACCCAATGACATTTCTTATGGAAATAGAAAAAGCAGTCATTAAACACATCTGGAAAAATAAGAGACCCAGCAAGAAATCCTTACCAAGAAAAATGAAGCAGGTGGCATCACTATACCAGAGCTTAAACTGTACTACAGAGCAACAGTAACAAAAACAGCATTGTATTGGCACCAAAATAGACTGGTAGACCAATGGTACAGAATAGAGGACACAGAGACTAACCCAAATAATTACAGATATCTTATATTAGACAAAGGTGCCAAAAACATACATTGGAGAAAAGATAGCTTCTGGGTTTGAAGACTGGAAATCTATCTGCAACAAAATAAAATTAAACCCCTATCTCTCACCATTCACAAAACTCAACTCAAAGTGGATCAAGGACCTAGGTTGAAGCAGAGACACTGTGACTATTAGAAGAAAAAGTAGGCCCAAGTCTTCATCATTAAAAGAGAATAAAATCATGGCATTTGCAGGTAAATGGATGGCGTTGGAGAATATAATGCCAAGTGAAGTTAGCCAATCCCAAAAAAACAAATGCTAAATGTTTTCTCTGATTTAAGGATGCTGATTCATAATGTGGTGGGGGTGAGGGAATGAGAGGATTAGATGAACTATAGATAGGGCAAAGGGAAAAAGAGGAGAGAGAAGAAGGGAGGGGGCATGAGGGTAGGAAAGATGGTAGAATGAGATGGACATCATTATCCTAAGTACATGTATGAAGAAACGAATGGTCTGACTCTACTTTGGTACAACCAGAGATATAAAAAATTGTGCTCTCTATGTGTAAATAAATTGTAGTGTATTCCTCTATCATATACGACAAATTAAAATTTTTTTAAAATGAAAAAAAAATACTCTCCCCAGGCATCTTAGGCAATGTTGCATTTGTGTACTAAGCTGTTCACCTGCATGGTTTCACTTAATCTTCCAACAACATTATGAGGCATGTGTTATTATTATCCTCTTCCTACAGACAGGAAACTGATTCAGAGAAGCTAACAAGCACGGTGGATGTGGTGGCACAGCCAGAATACAAACTTAGACATTCTGATTCTGGCTTCTAATCACTCTAGACCAGGGGCCCTTAAAACTTTCCTTCAAAAGAGCCAGATAATAAAAATTTAAGATGCTTGGCTTCTCCCATCTCTGTTGCACCTACTCCAACCTGCCACAGACAATACATATAAACAGATTGCCATGACTGGGTGTTCCAATCAAACTTTACAAAAACGAGCCACAGGGAATGTCCACACTAGCTGCAGACCAAGCCTTGCTTTTTGAAGTAGTATTCAGAAACCATTTGCCAAATCAGAATCACAATCTGCCTGTTAGGGTCCCAAGGTGATTTTTATGCACAAAAGAAGTGTAACAACCTTACTCTAGATCATTAACAAAGGGCTTCCCTCAAAGCTGTCTTTATTGCATGAACTCAGCTTCTGAGAGTGAGTGCTGATTGCCTCCCAGACAAGTTAAATACAAAAAAAAAAAAAAAAAAAATAGAGGCTGGGATATAGCTCAGTTGGCAGAGTGTTTGCCTTGCATGCAAGAGGCCCTGGGTTCAATCTCCAGCAACACTAAAAATAAGTAAATAAATGGATACAAGTTTTTAATCAGATTAAAAAGTCAACTAAACTCTGTCAATTATTCTTACTGCTTCAGCATATAAATAATCAGTAGCCATCCCCCAAATGTGGGGAAAGGATAGAAGTAAGATTATTACTTTTCTTTCACTTTTATAAAAAAAAAAAAAACTTTTAGTGCATATTAATTATACAAAAGAGTGAATTTCATTGTCATATTCAAATATGTATATAATATATTTTTATTCTTTCTACCATTCCTCCATAGCCCACCCTTACTCTCCTTCCTGCTCCCCTGGTCTCAATGATTCCCTTCCTTTCTCTAATATTCTCTCTTCTACATTCCTGCCTTCTTCTTTTTTTCTTTCCAGATTCCACATATGAAAGAAAACAGGTGGTACTTATCTTCCTGAGTCTGGCTTGTTTCATTTAACATGATGGTCCCTAATTCCATCTATTTTCCCACATATGTCATGATTTGATTTTTCTTTATGGCTGAATTCTTTCTTTATCTATTCAACTATTGATGGACACCTAAGCTGATTTCATAAATTGACCAATGAGAATTGTGCTATGATAACATGAGTATGCAGATATCTCTGTAATATGCTGAATTTCTTTCTTTACTTTTTCTTCATTCTGTGTCTTTTATTTTATTTTATTTTATTTTAGTACTGAGAATTGAACCCAGAGCTTTGCACATGCCCAAGGTCATACAATTAGTGAAGGTCTAAAACCTTCTCTCCAAGCATAAAATATTTTCTACATACCAGCAATCTACAAATCTGGTGAGTGGGCACTGACTCCATTATCTAAATGTGAATCATTTGGAAACCTGCTAAAATGCTGCTTTCAGGTCTCATCTCCAGAGACTGTGATTCAATATCTCTTGTATAATGCTTTCCAATTTATACAGAAAAGAAAAAAAAAAAAAGAGAGAGAGCTGGAAGAGCACTTTGTATCTGCTTACTTCTTTGCTTTTTTTAGAAGGAAAAAATACATTATGATATTATGTCTTTGATTCTAAGATAACACATATTATAAGACACACCATCAACTTAATAACAGTTTTTGAAGCAAAGTAGGAATCAATGCCACATTAAACATATACATCAGAGGCACTTTACATTTCAGTATGATTAAAATATGAATCCTGAACTTGTAAAAATAGGCATATAAGCTCTTTGGGAACTGTGAGCCTTTATATGTATGAAATAATTAAAGAATTATTCTGCTTGATGGCACTCTTATTAGTTGCAATTGGTTACTAATTAAATTATGTAGTCACAATTCCATTACATGATAGCTGACTCAATGAGTTCGGTCTCAGTATTTAGTCAGCACTTATGTCAGTTGTCCATAGTCAGCATTAGGCAGATTGATATATTATTATAATAATCTTATGCCTAAAGTAGGGTGTCTCCATTACTGGTGACTATGTGAATCAGAAAATTTTTTCTTCATAGGAGATGGTCCTGTGTACTGCAGGACGTTGAATATCATCTCTGGCCTCTGAACATGTCTTTACCACCAGGAACCCAAGTAGTAACAATCAAAAATGTTTCTGAGCTCAATAACCCTGGAAAGCAAAACCACTCCTTATTGAGAACCAGTTGTGCCAGGTTGAATAGTGGCTCCTTCCAAAAGTACTCTCACCAGACACTGACCTATAAACATGAACATATCTGAATAAGGGGCCACTATGTCTTTGCAGATGTAGTTTGGATTTTCAAAGAAAAAACAAAACCTGGGTTTTATGAGCATTCCCTTTTCCACATATCCTCGCCAACATTTATTGTTACTTGTATTCTTAAGAATTGCCATTTTGACTGGAGTAAGCTGGAATCTCAGTTTAGTTTTAATTTGCACTTCTCTAATTGTTAGATATGTTGAATATTCTTTTATATATTTATTGAACATTTGCGTTTCTTCTTTTGAAGAGTGTTTGTTTCATTCTTTTGCCCTTTTATTGATTGGGTTATTTGGTTTTTTTGGTACTAAGTTTTTTGAGTTCTTTGTATATTCTGGATATCAATGCACTGAGGTGAGGGTGGCAAAGTTTTTTTTTTTTTTCCCCCATTTTGTAAGTTCTCTCTTCACCCTCTTGTTTCTTTTGCTATGAAGAAACTTTTTAGTTTGATGCCCTCTCATTTACTGATTCTTGATTTTACTTAATGCACTTTAGGAGTCTTGTTAAGGAAGTTAGTTCCTGTGCTCATATGTTGAAGGGTTGGGCCTACCTTTTCTTCTTGTAGGTGCAAAGACCTAATTTCTACATCTTTGATCTACCTAGAGTTGATTTTTGTGCAGCGTGAACAATAGGAGTTAAATTTCATTCTACTACGTATAGATTTCCAGTTTTCCTAGCACCATTTATTAAAGAGGCTATCTTTTCTCCAGTGTGTGTTTTTGGCAAGTTTATGGAATATGAGGTAACTGTATTTCTGTGGGTTTGTCGCTGTTTCTTCAAGGATGTGGAGAAAAGGGAACCCTCCTACATTGCTGATGGGACTGCAAATTGGTGCAACCACTCTGGAAAGCAGTATTGAGATTCTTCAAGAAACTAGAAATGGAACCACCATTTGAAGGAAATTTGGAAGATACAAAAAGACAGGGAAAGAGTGACAGAAAAGAGAGGCGCAGAGCCCTGTGTTGAACTGCCACTGCCAGAAGCCAAGGAGAACCTCAGGCCACCAGAAACAGGAGGTGGCAAGGAAGGATTCGCCCTGGGATCTTGAAAAACCTGGAGTGTCCCTTTCTGGTCTCTGGAATTCTGAGAGAATGTTTCAGTTTTAAGCCACCAAGTTTGTAATAATTTGTTAAAATAGCCCCCCCAAAAAAAACAAAAAACAAATTGCTCTGGTCTAAGAGAAAGGAAGGCTTCATTTTATGTTATATGAACTTATATTTAGAAATACAGTTTGTGCTAATTGGGCGTGCTTAGGGGAGGATTGGAGGTATCTGAAATAAGTCAGGAATGATCAGTCAAATTTTGCAAAGGTTAAGGATTCATGTAAGCTTTAGGGAAAAAATGGAAACAGATACTTATACATTGCCTGTTCTTTCTCTTTCTCTCCATTAGTTCCCTCTTCTCTCCATAGAGTAGCATGTTCTACATGGTTAGGACCAAGGCAACAGGTCTCCCAGACTCACATCTGGAGGAGTTCACTGACAATTATAACTCAGGGGCTAGAATGTCACTCAGAGGTGGAGCCCCTAGGTCCCCTCCCTGGTAACATACACACACACACACACACACACACACACACATACACACACAGAGAAAGGAAGGAAGAAAAGAAAAACTTACCTAGTCTTAGTCAAATGTTCAATCCTAGAACCATAAACTGTAGTATAAGGCACTGTCACATAAAAATTTTGTATTCCCCAGTACAACTATGTGGGTGGGATCACAAGGCCAGTAGTTTCCAGAAGAAAGGAAAAACTCTGGGCAACCAAACCCACATATATCTACCACTACCACGATACAGAAATCCATACTATTTCCTTAAAATATTATTTTCTTTTCAGTATATTTTTGAAAGCATCCTGCTAAACAACTGAATACATCATAGTTCCTCCCACTCTAAGCTTAAATCACTTGACCAGAGTTTAGATCTACACAGATAACAAAAATAATCTTTTTTTTTTTTAGAGAGTTTTTAATATTTCTTTTTAGTTTTCGGCGGACACAACATCTTTGTTTGTATGTGGTGCTGAGGATCGAACCCGGGCCGCATGCATGCCAGGCGAGTGCACTACCGCTTGAGCCACATCCCCAGCCCCAAAAAGAATCTTTAAAAGAATTTTCGGAGCACACACCTATAATCCAATCCAAGTCCACCTCTGCTTGGGAAGCTGAGGCAGGAGGATTGCAAGTTTAAGGCTGGCCTGGGCAATTTAAAGAGACTCTATCTCAAAAATAAATGAATAAAATAAAAAGGTTGGAGACGTGGCTCAGTGGTAGTGTGTTTGCCTTGCATGCATGAGATGCTGGGTTCAATTTAAAAAAAAAAAATTATAGGGCTGGGATTGTGGCTCAGCGGTAGACTGCTTGCCTAGCACGGGCAGAACCTAGGTTCGATTCTCAGCACCACATAAAAAATAAAGGCGTTGTGTTGTGTCCATCTACAAAAAAGAAAAAAAAAAGATTCTCTCTCTTGCTCTCTTTAAAAAAAAAAAAAAAAAAAAAAAAAAGAATTAATAGAAAGTACAAATTAGACCACTTAAAGACTTTTTCTTGCTATACATAGGATCAAAGCCAAGATCTCTCACTCATGCTAGGCAAGCCCTTTACCACTAAGCTATACCCTCACCCAGCCATCTAATAACTTTTAGTGTTACGGGAGCCCAATAAATGAAAGAATAATTGAGCCTTCAACAAAATCCAAAGACCCCACAACAGAACTGCTTGAGGCTAAATGTTCCAGCTCTTGACCTAAATAAAACTGGAACAATCACTCAGATGTCCTCAAAATAGAGCTGTTTCAACTTGATTAAAATGACCAAGTGGATAGCCATCCTCTTTTGAATGAGAAACAAAAATAAGGTAGGGTGAAATTTTAAATTCTCCTCTATTTATTCTCTCTTCTTTATTAATCCATTATATCCACCCCTTAAAGGCCCTGAATTTCATGCCTCATTGGTTTTAGTACAGCGGGTCCTTTCCCAGCCTGTGCTGACAATGCAGGTCCTTTGTCTCTGTGCCCTATTGGATTACAGAGATTAGTGGATCCATTTCCTAGGATCAGCCCAGCAATGGCTTCCCAACCTCAAACGGAGGTGATGGCCTCCTGTCATGAAATTTAGCACCTTGTTTGGGCACTAGAAATGAGACTATAATTAGCAACATCTAAATATCACTTTCTGCCACAAGGAGTATTTTCCTCCCAGTACACTGTGATTGAAGAATATTTTTTTTCCCAAATCCCAGAAGTCAACAGATACTCGGAAATGAAGGGAGTAAAAAGCAATCTTTAAAAAATACAGTCTTAAAGTTTTTTTTTTTAATCATTGGCTCCTGCAACCGACAAAGAGCCTTTTGCTCAGTATTCAGTTATTATGATGATGGATTCAGAGGCGGGCCTGGGGTGCAAAGACTGCGGCTGCTGTGTGCACAGGTTAGATACTCCTTCAGGACCAGGGTCTTGTTCTTCCAGCCGCTGGGAGTGCAAGCTGCTAACTGCTGCCAGAAGAGTCTCTCTCTAGAACTTGCCCTTAACTGAAGGAAACAGCCTCAACCTCCTACATCCATGATACATCCTGGACATAGACACAAAGTTCTGCCACCTTACATCTATTTGGGACCCTCTAAAGGATCATTCCAGTTCCAGAGGTCCCTATGCAGGGGGTGGGCTGAGGCCTCCATTGCTCCTACCTGGAATGAGGGGTAATTCTCCCTCTGCTCATGGTGGTGCTGACTTGCTGATTGACCCATTCATGTGATTCCACAATCACTCCCCTGTTACACACCTGTGTTCACGTCTCTGCCTCTGAGTACCTGAGGCTCCCAACCCAAAACCCAGGGTCACCTTGAGAATCCTGGACCCCAAATCAGGGAATCTAAAACCCCTGAGACAATTGTTCTGGCAATCCCTGTGCTCGAAAGTTCCAAGCTAACCCTGAAGCTGCCTCTTCTTGGCAATCCTGTGAGTGAATATTTGAACTTTTGTACCATCACTAGTACTATAAAAGGAAAATGAGCTGAAAAGGAAAAAATAGGCACAAAGGCAGAAAAGAGGAGGAAACGACGGAGGAGGAAGAGAAGCAAAGATGAAAGTAACCACCCAAATAAACTCAGACTCCGGTTTGCAGTTTTACACTTGTGACAGCTTGTTTTAAGTCATTGCAATGGTTATTTTTAGAGCCCAATTACCATTCATTGGGTGCTTCTCATGCTTGTGACTTCACATGTTTTATTTCTCAATTCAAAAATAATACAGCAAGGAAAACAATAATATCAGAGAGGTTAAGCGATTCTCTGAAGGGACCAGAGTCTACAAAGGACAAAACAGGAAGTTAACACCACCTTCGGCTCTAAACCCCATTGCCATTTCGCTAGTGTGGAACTCGCCTCCAGTAAGAAACACAGACCCACACCAGAAGCAAATTTTTGACTTTCTTTTGAGATCCTTTTCCCAGCCAGTGACAGAGACCCAATTCAAACTAGTTTAAACATAGAGAAAATTATGTATTATGAATGAAGATACTAAGTTGTTTCATAGAACCCAAGAAGTGTATATGATTTCATCTCAGAGAAAGGGGAAAAAAAAAGAATTTCAACCAAGAACAAAACTGTCAGTGTTACTTTTTCTATCAATAAAGACCAGGTTTTATTACATGTAAAAAAACTACAGCAATATGTTATGGTTCAGACCAGTCAGATGGGCCTTTTTTTTTTTTTTTTGACCCAAGGAAAAAAATACATTCCACTTAATTAGCTAACCTTGAATCAATCGCCATGATCAGAGAGTTATCATGCAACATGATCATTTCTACTATATACTTCTTGTGAATTAGAAGCACCAAAAAGAGACAAGATTCTAGAAATGAGGGCAGGAGAGAAGGGTGCTAATTATTATTACCATATATATTTATCATTTTGTTCACAGTCTATGATAGATTTGTACACTGTGAATCTTTCTGGTTATCTTTAGATACCTCTCAAACATCACCATACAACTAGTATAATTCAGTGAAAGATGTCAGGCAGAGACCGGCTTAGAAAGAAGCTAAACTTACACTCTTTTCATTACAGAATTTCTTCTTTGTGAGAGGCAAAGGAAACAGAGTTTAAAAGAGGGGGAAGGAGAGTCAAGTCTGTTTTGGAAAGTAAACCCTTTCTTACCAAAGCAGGAAATTAATTTCTTCCTGATCATGATAACTGAAGGAGACTGAATAGAAAAAGAAAGTTATTTAAAAAAAAAAAAAAAAAAAACATGAGATGCATTTTTCCCCTGACAGTATTGTCCATGAAATCTTAAGAGAAATTAAGCAGAGTTTATGCCTCCTGTGGAAGTGAGTTAATAATCAGATAGATACTTTACTGACATATACTTTAAAATGTTTCCCCTCCACCCTGGTCAAAGAGAGATGGCCAGGGGAGTCAGGGTCTCTCTCAACACCCTACCTGCAGATCTTTCCAGGCCCACCTTCAAGGTACACAAAAGGACAAAGGGGCCTTTCATTCTGTCCTCCCTAGAAGGACTTGAAGCTGAAAATGACTGTTGTTCCCTCTGTGGCACATATGTCTGATTATATGCATGCGCATGCATAATTAACCGCCTGCATTATGTATGAATCAGACCCTCCTCTCACTCAGCAACAGCTGGATAAATTTTCCCCTCCCTGTCCCCAGCACATGCCTGTGCCACATGCACCCCACACATAGGCACTGGGTACAATTGCCCTAATTTAGCAGAACCTAAGGACCACTATAGCTAGTGCAATGTGTTTCGGGTTGAGTTGCTTTCCTTTTCTTAAAATGCATTCTTCTTTCATATTTCACTGCTGCTATTTTACTAACAGAACAAAGAATCTGGCCAAACAAGTAATCACCTCAATTCATTCTCACAACCAAAGACTTTTAAAAGTACTATTTTTTTTTCAAGCTGTTGGTTGGATGGTCTCCCTGGAGACAAGCTTTGCCACGGGGAGGGATGTTCTGAGCCAAAAGAAACTAGGATAAAGGCTCCATTGGGTGGTTTTGCTTGTTGTTTTCCTTTGTTTCCAGATCCATTATCACCAAGTTCCTGCTCTCTTTTAGTGAAAATAAGGCATTGCCAAAAGAGAGAGGAGAGAGAGAGAGACATCTGATCCCACTTCTGCAGTTTTGAAGTTGAAGAATGGTCTTAATGGCATTGTTTTAGAAATAAAAACTGCAAAGCCTACATAATGATATAGCCATTGGCAAAATATTTAAATAAAACTAATATTAAACCAGTTGGGGATGAGAGGAACCAAATAATTGCCTAAATTTCACAATCCCCTCTGGATGCTTGCCATCCTACGAAATTGATTATGTGTCAGAAAAGAATCATGATATGTTAGAAAATATCATGGGGACTGACTTTAAGTTTGTTTCACTCTGTTTAATGGAGAGCAATGTGTTTATGAGCCCATAAAACACCCCACTCTATGGGCTGAAAATATCCTACCCAATTGGACCCCAGGTTTCCTACAAGAAAATCTCCTAGACTAAGCTCTTCCTGACAATATTCCCCAAAGGGAAAAAAAAAAAAAAACTCTATAAACAATGGACTCCTGAAGATTCAGGGAAAACATAATAATCTTTGGTAAACTTGGCTGCCTGGTCGGGAAAGCCACATGAAGAGTCTAATGACTGTTTTCTTGCTGAAATGTCCTCTATAACAGAGGTCAATCATTCCCTTTCTCCATCAAGCAGCTAGAAATAATAAGGACATACAGGTAATCTCCTTCTATATCTCACCAAATTTCTGAGGTCAAAGCATTTATGCAGTAAGGTCTTTCAGTACGATTAACCGTGAAAATATCCAATATCAAAATAATTCTGAATCTCAAAACCAATTTGAGTTTTAATCTGAGTATTCAGGATATTCACCCTTGATATTGATGCATCCAACCATCAGTCCACCTTAAATTGGTCCAAAATGATGAGGTCAGTGACATGAAATGAAAGTCTGCGATGTACTGTCACCATTGTTTGTATGACTTTTGTTTTGTTTTTCTCATTATTCCAGGACTTTGAGAGGGTGAACTGGGATCTGTTGGAAAGTTTTGAGGCCTCTAGCTCTTATTTCTCCCTGAATTCCATTCTTTCAACAGTGTTGGGGGGATGGTGAAGAAAGTGGGAGTACTGGGGAGGCCAATTGGGAAAGAGGGATGCTACCGTAAGGTGGATCAGGAAAGAGCTGCTCATCAACATGTGTTCAGCCAGACCACCCTTGAAGATAAAGAGACGGTGAGTTTTAATTTCCAGATCTACCAATTCTCAACAGTTTTGAAGCCAAAAACACCCTCTGTTTCGAGTATTAAGTAGGATGTTGGATGGAGAGCGGCTACTTAGTACGGTGGTTGGTCCACGGTAAGTTCTCAGTAAATCTAAATTATATCTGCTATTTTTTGATTCTCCTCTGGGACTATGCTGAATTGAAGTCTATCTATTTTGAGCCCCAAAAAACCTGCCTCTTGGGTCTGCATCATAACCTTGCACTTCCAGATCCTGAAAAGATGCTAACTGGATGGATGAATCCAACAGAACTGTGGTGATATTCTAAGAACAAACCTGACAGATTCTGTCGGTTGCTCCCATAGCCACATCCCCCTTATTCTTTGCCAGTACAACTTTGTCAAGATAGCAGAGGATGACATGTTTAAGAAACACTGAACTTCCTGCAGAGTTCCTAAGGACTGGCTGAGCTGGATCATGGTTGATCCATTCTCCTTTGGTGGTGATGGTGGAGGATGAGCATGAGATCCAATTCTGGCAAATTGGATGTAAGAAGAAATTTGCTCAGTGGTATGTGGGGAAGATTTTCTTTGTCCCAGAGAGAGATATGAATGAAACATCACTACCAATTCTTCCCTCCCCTGATGATCTGCTCTGCCTTTGGGCTTTGCCATATGAAGATTTGTTGTGTTAGGTCCAGGCAATATCATGTCACCCATGGGGAGGAGGGATGGCCAGAGAAGAACAAAAGAGCAGACTGGACCCTTGACAGAGTGAGCTGTTGTTTTAACCAACCCTACAATGATCAAACTCAGGAGTTCTTACTATGTAGGATGATAATTCTCTTTTCATTAGATATCTTAGAACAGGAAACATTCTGGCACAAAGTCCACATCCTGCTCTCTTCCTGTGAGGTTTACTGACCAACAGGGACTCTTTAGACTTCATCGTAAATCCCACTCTCCACCTACCCCAGTTCTATTCCTCCCCTGTGCTACTTGTGAGACTGTCTTTCGTAGCCTTGCAGACATGAACCATTCAGCCACCCAAATGATTCCTAATCCTGATTATGATTGGCTTCCTTTCATTCTTCAAAATTCCCCTTAAAGCACACAGTATGTTTTCAAGGACATGCCGTAATTTTTAAAAAAAATCTATTTTCAGAAAGTCTTAAACAGTTAGATGTTTGGCCAGTTGCATAGGTGAAACACCAAGACTAAAGGGAACTTTAAGCTTGACAAAATATATCATATGAAACAGTAAACTAGCTGGGTGCAGTGTCACACACCTGTGATCCCAGCTCCTTAAGAACATGAGATAGGGGGATCACAAGTCTGGGGCTAGAGTGGGCAATTTAGTGGCAGCCTGTCTCAAAATAATATAAAAAGGGCTGGGGGTATAACTCAGTGGTAGCATGCCTGCTTAGCATGGATAAGGCCCTGGTTTCCATCCCTAGTACCACCCAAAAAAAAAAAAAAAAAAAGGAAACTTTATCTCTAGTTAGGAGGGAATCACTAAAAACTCTGTTATCAACAATTGATTGAATCCTCTTGGGTTTAAATGGATCTGGATATCATTATCTGTGATGAGTTTAATATAGAAACAAATTCTTTGTTACTTATTTTGATATCAATGGAATGTGATAAAGTAATGGTCTACAACTTCTACAACTGGCCTTAAGAGATCTGGAACTTCTATGTTAACATTTGGAATGCTTCTACTTGGAAACCCGGCTTTCATATTATAAGCAGTCCAAGTCACATAGGGGACCAGGTAGAAGATAACATGGGTGTTCCTATCCACAGTCCCAGGGGAGCTCCTAGACAACAACAACCAGTAGCAACAGTCGTAAGAATCAGTCCTCTGGGATCCTGCAGTTCAGGTCATCCTCTGGATTACTACCAACCTCACTGACTCTACATGAAGCCGAAGAATCCCCCAGCTGAGTCCAGTCACTTGCTCAGAATCTGAGACATAATCAACAGTAGACATTGTATGTCTCTGCTAAATCCTAGAGTGCTTTGCTACATAGCAACAGATTATTAAAACAATATCCCAACCTTCAAAATGAACTATTCAGGGACCTGCTGGTCCACCTCTTCTCAGAGAGGAGGGAAGGGAACGAAACCCTAATTGTTGTACTTGCCAATTTCTGTGGTGTAAATATCACCCCACCTGCCACCCATGGCTGATTTCAAGCTACCAACATGATGCCGCCAACCCAGCTCACATGGTTCCTGAACATGAATCAGTTCTCACCAGCCTGAACAAACTAGCATGAGCCTTTTCATTGTTCTACCTTTTCATTGAAGTTACCCCTACAAAAGTTTTACCTATTTTACTATGTACATATAGGTCTCAACTCTTTTCTGTTGTGTAATTCAAATAATAGTAAGCTTCTCATTTCCATGGTGCTTTTGGCTTTATAAATCATCCTTATTGAAAAGAAAGGTTGGGAAGGTTGGGGGGCAGGGGTCTCATGGAAATCAAAGGAAGATCAGTATAGGAAAGGCACCAAGGATAGAAGTAGGGGAGGGAAGGGCAAGTACTACAGAGTGACATTGGCCAAGTTACAGTTATATCAGGTGCATGTGCAAATATCTAACAACAAATCATTATGTACAACTATAATGCACCAATAAAAATGTAAAAAGAAAAAAGTAAATTGCTTTTATCACATGTTGTCTATTTTAATTTTTACAAACATCATAGATATGTGCAACTGTATAAAAAATGCAGATGCTTAAACTTTAAGAATGATTTACCAAATTTGAACCCCATTCTTTTCTCTTAAGTCAGGATTCTTTGGCGCTGCAGATATTTTACGGATTCCCCTACCAGTCACTATGATCCCCTTTCCCTCCACTTTTTCTAATATTGAGTGTATAATACCTTTGAATACAAACAGATCAGAGGCTACATACAATTCATTGTCTGTTTTTTAAAAAAGGTCTTTCTGTGTAACCATCCAACAAACCAGTTAAATTCATTTACAAGTCTACTTGGAGCCTGCTTCTCACCCATTCTGAAGCTCAGAGTAACTGGGACTCTTAGTCTATGCTTTGAAGAAATCTAGTAATACAGAAAGCTGTCTGTGGGAGGTCTGTTCCTAGTTGTTTCCAAATAATCATTAAGAGGACATATGGTGACTTGAATTCATACCAACATTTCTGAGCCTATTCTTTTTTTTTCTTTTCTTTTTTTTTTTTTTTTTTTGGTGTGTGTGTGTGAACTAAAGGGTAGCATCAACTTCTAAGCATATTCAGAACCCTTCCATGTTAGGTTTTAATCATCTCAATACTTATGAAATGAATTAAGACTTGAGTTTAAAAATATATATATTTGCAAAAAGCTATCTAAATCGAACATGCCAGGTTTAGGGTTTGGGGTTTTATATATATATATATATATATATATATATATATATATATATATATATATATATAGTTCCTAAATGAAATGTTTCCAAGGGTATCCTATCACTTAAAAATTCCAGTTTTAGCATTTGCTTTTCCAGCATTTGTGAATCACAAACATGATTTTCAGAAAACAATTTACTACAGTGGCTGGGCTCTCCAGATGCCTGTAATTTGATTATAAATTTAGAATATACTTTGTGTGTCAGTAAGTGTGTGCTGAGAAAGGACAGTTGGAAGGCAAGGGGCAGGAGCTATAGTATATCTTTCCTAAGTAACTAAGTAACAAAGGTTAGCATTACCTATTTACATTTACTTCTTCAGCATTTGAAAGCCTATATATCAAGGGCAAATTTTCACCATCTTGGTAACATTAGTCTCAGTAAATACTATTCCATGTGTGCCCCAGAGGAAAAGATCAAATTACCCTGGCAAACTTAGACAGTTGAGAGATTTTAACACTCTCTCTCTCTCTTTCACACACACACACACACACACACACACACACACACAAATACACACACACACACATCCCACACATAGACACAGAGCATAAATTGCTCTTAAGGAAATATATAATGTTATAAAATTAAATTATTCAACTTTTGAAGACATACTATTCTAGTGTATACAATAACAAAATCTTTTCCTTTGTCTTTTTAGAGAAGGGGAAAGGACTTCTTTAAAAAGCTATGGATTACAAACCTTTAATGGGATTTGAAAAATACCAGACTTGAGGGCAGTAAGTTGACGCCATTAAGAAAATTCAATAATATTCCTATTTTCTTATTATCATTGTGGCATCTGCTGCTTGGAGGGAAGTAATGAGATGAAGTTCTTTCCTACACATCAGCACCATTCTGAGCTCTCTTGGAAATTGTTTCTGCAGCAAAGAACAAGTGTAAAGCCACAGGTCAAGGACAGATTGTACTAGTCCGTGTGTCTGGTTACACAGAATACAGACACACCGACTCTTGGCTGCCTAATCTTTAAGTGGAAAGTTGACACATGGTTCTCTGACACAAGTTCCGATCTGACAAAGCAATACAGTCTTCTAAAATAGGGTCACAATGGCTAGCAAATCTCCGTTATTTACTACTGAACTGGTTTTCAGAGCCAAGGGGCCTGTTTACTTTATACTAATGTATAAATCCCTTTTTCCTTCCCTTCATTTTCCAAAGTAAAAACAAATAATAATAGTAATTGGGGAATGTCTGGAATTTTTCCAAATTACAAACATCCTTCTGATTTTGTTTTCTAATTTGTACAACATAAGTTATAAATGCATAGCTTTAAAAAAAATAATTCCACCTAGTCACAATTAATTCTTCTCAATTATAATTTTAAATGTATCTATTTTCTGGTGATTTTAGAGAACAAAATAAACTAATAAGAGATACCAGCCCAAATGTAACATTCCTTCAGGATCCCAGTTTTCATGAACTTTTCTTGGTGAAAAATTAAACATACATCCATATCACTAAGGTGAAGGTGACCGATCAGTAAAAATCCCCGCTAAGGGCATTTCTTTAAGAGGGAGAGGATTTTCTCTTCAAACTCCAGCCTCACATACCTTGGAGCTGATGAATTCTGCACATCCCTGGGATTTGCAGGAGGTTACAGAACAAGATTACACACCCTGTTGATTTATTTACTGCAAGGACAATCAGGGCACAGAGGCAGCCTGAAACCAGAAACGTGTGTAAAGAGTCTACCCATGAAACACTTAAGGCTATTATTTAAACTGAGCATCCTTGTGTACATGGGAAATGAAGCCAATCAATTCTGGTTTTCTTTTTCATTGTCGTTGGTTTAATGTAATTTAGTCTGAGAGGATGAAAACTGGTACCTGACTTTGTTATTTACTAATATAAAACCAGGACAGAGAAAAAAAAAATGAGTCCAGTGGTTGGGATTATATGCAGTTAAGTGATTTGCAAAGAATGATAAGAAGTAAAAGCTCTCAATTTGTGCAAAAATGGAAGGCTGGAGTTTTCCTTTCCATATAGGATTAAACTGCAAATGTCACTTAACATTGGATGGCTTTAGAAATAATATTACACTGATTTTCTCAAGTGACTTCCCAGACTTTTTTTTCCCCCTCCCAGTTCCTAGATAATTACACTGAGGACACTATGAGCAGAGCAGTTAGCCAAACAGACTGCCCTCATGGAGTCTGTTTGACCTTGTAAGGAAAAGAGACATTAAAAGATGTAAAAGGACATAGATAATAAAAGAGTCATAAGCTGTGATAAAACTGGTAGAGGAAAAGGACTCTAAGAGAGTATATTATAGGCCCCATATTTATGTGTTTGTTTACTTCCTCTATCAGACTGTGAGGTCCTTGACCAGAGGAATGTGTTATTTAAAATTAAAACAAGGGCTGGGGATGTGGCTCAAGCGGTAGCGCGCTCGCCTGGCATGTGTGCGGCCCGGGTTCGATCCTCAGCACCACATAGCAACAAAGATGTTGTGTCCGCTGAGAACTAAAAAATAAATATTAAAAAAATAAAAAATAAATAAATAAATAAATAAATAAAAAAAATAAAAAATAAAATTAAAACAAAACAAAACTCCTAGCTGCAACTGGCTAGAAAGAAAAGCCTTGAATGTTCTGATGCACAGTAGACGCAAAGTATAAATTGCACTTAAGGAAAGAGCAACAATTTGGTTGACAACAATTAATTGTATACTTCAAAAAAAGCCAATAGAGAGGATTTTGAATCTTCCTAGCACAAAGAAATGATGTTTGAGGGGATGAATATGACAACTACCTTGATTTGCTCATTATCTATCCTATACATGGATTGAAATATTACATTGTATCCAGTATATGACTATTATTATTAAACATAATTAGAGAAAATTTTTAATTAAAAATAAAATATATTTTTACAGAGGGGAAGGGGGATAATAGAGGATAGGAAAGGCAGCAGAATACAACTTACACTAGTATGGCAGTATGTAAAAACGTGGATGTGTAACCAATGTGATTCTGCAATCTGTATATGGGGTAAAAATCGGAGTTCATAATCTGGTTGAATCAAATGTATGAAATATGATATATCAAGAGCTTTGTAATGTTTTGAACAACTAATAATTTTTAAAAATGTATATATATATATATATTTTAAAACATGGTTTATTATTTTGTTTCCAATACCTTGTACAGTGTATACCACATAGTAGTTTTTTTTTTATTATTATTGTGGTTGATTGTGTTGGTTAGGTAAAACTACAGTTGCCCAAATTACTCACATAATCTTATAAAAATCTAGATTAACTTGGCAAGTATTAGTATATTGTTGTTGTTAGTGTTGTGACACCAGGGATTGAATCTAGGGGCACTTAAGCACTGAACCATATCCATGTTTATCCATATCCAGCCCTTTTCATGTTTTATTTTAAAATAGGGTCTTGCTAAGTTGTTTAGGACATCACTAAGTTGCTGAGACTGACTTTGAATTATAATCCTCCTGTCTCAGCCTCCAGAGCCACTGGGATAATAGGAGTGAACCAACATGCCCAGCTAGTGTTAGTGTTCTAATACGAAAACAGGCAAAGGAGGCTAGATAGTTTGTACAAATTCTCTTGGCTGATAAGATAGGATAAAATTATCTTTGAATTCTGGCACCCAAGGTTTTTCACCAAGCCATTCTGTCTCTAGAAAAAAAGTCATCAATGTAAAGAACAGAATTAGTAGTAATGAAACTTTGTTTTGTGCCTGTCAATAAATCTGGAAAAAAATGAGAAGACTTAAGCTGTGTACAAATTAAAATTTATGTAATTCATCCTCAAATTAAAAATGGTATGATATCAAAGCCAAAAACTTGTCTCAAACTTTCACTTCTCCAGCAACCTACATTTAACCAGTTGAAATTCTTTTAAAATAACTTTCCTATTCAAACTTTGAAAGGGAAGATTTGCCTTTTAATGGAAAAAAAAAATCTCCATTCCATTATCACAAAGATAAAATAAATCTTCACAAGCTTGGTTACTTATTTTTGATCTTAGCAGAGTTTTTTTTTTTTTCCTAAACAGATATACATAGCATATAAAAAAAGAAAGATTCCACAATTTATTTGAGGACAGACAGACTAAAAGTGTCCACAGGGAGTGTCATAACAAATCACCATAGATAGGGTGACTTAGCAGAAACTTATTTCTCACAGTTCTGGATGCTGGGAAGTCAGAGAAAGTGCTGGCAGATGTGGTTTCTGATGAGGCTGTCTTCCTGCCTCTTCTCTTTTCTTGCCCTATTCTCACATGGTAGAAAGCGCTCTCCCTTGCTTTCTCTCTCTCTCTCTCTCTCTCTCTCTCTCTCTCTCTCTCTCTCTCTTCCCTCTCCGTCTTTCTCTCACACCACTCATCCTTTCCTGGGGACCCACTCAAAGGCCCTATTTTCAAATACTATGCCAGTGGGGGTTAGGGATTGATCATAGAAATTTTGAGGAAAGAGCATTCTGTCCATAACAAGAAGCATATCTAAAAGAAATGAAATGCATTCTAAAGAACACATGGACATAGAAAATAGACTTTAAATTCACTTCAAAATATTGACAAGTGGACCAAAGATGATACTATCCTTGATCTTGAAGCACTGATTCTGAACAATAGAAATTACAGTTAGCAAAGTCCACAAAACACAAAGAGTGGTGGTTCATGCATTTGATGTTATTGGTAAAGAAATCAGAAATATTTAGATGCAAATAAATCAGCAGGAAGGACTGCTAAAGAAATCAGCAATATTATCAACACTGATATAACTCTCTGTGAAGAGACTTTTTTTTTTTTTTGATGGTGCTGTGGATTGAACTCAGGAATTCAGGTGTGCTAGGTAGGTAAGCAAAATCTCCCATCATTGAAAAAGACTTTTAAATTTAACTTGAGCATCTTTATGCTGGAAGAACTCAGAAATCTATGTTTTAATAGGACAAAGTACTTTATAAGAATAAACACATTTGAAATTTAACATTATTTTATTGATAATGTCTTCAGATTTATAACCAGGGATGGGGGCATAACTCAGAGGTAAAATGTTTGCCTAGCATGCCTGAGACCTTTGTGGTGGCCCCCACCTCCACAATAAATAAATAAATAAATAAATAAATAAATAAAATGAAAAAAGCAAAGTTATTACCAAAAAGGAAAAAATATTTTTAATTTTGTCTTCTACTCAAAATTAGCAAAAGTAAAAAAAGAAAGGAAGAATTACAATGCCCCTGTAGTTCATTTCTTATGAATGCAGGGTTGATGACCAACATAATCACTGGATAATCAAAAATCTGTCCTGATTAATTGTGGTATTAAGGTTAAAATCCTGTACATGGTGTGCTTTGGGGTGGGGATGGGAGGGGTGTTTACTGAAGATTGAACACAGAGGTCCTCTAACTGAGCCACATTCCCAGCCTTTTTAAAATCGATTTTGAAACAAGGTCTCCCTAAATTGCCCAGGCTGGTCTCAAACATGTGATTCTCCTGCCACGGCCTGCCAAGGACCTGGGATTACAGTTGTGAGTCACTGTGCTTAGCTACACAGTAAGTTTTTATGTCAATTTGTATCTTGCCTGCTTTTAAATAAGAATTATTATGACAAAAAAAGAAAATGCCTCTATTAGTCAACCCAATCCTTCTGGGTTGCAGAAGTCAGAAATCCCAGACCATACTGACCTAAGCCCAAGGGAATTTATTGGCCCACAGGTTGGAATTTGGAGGTAGAGCTCAAACCATGCCCCATTGGATTCATGAATTAAAAGATGGTGACCAAGCTCTATCTTCCTGTCTTCCCCTCTCAGTCCAGATCTGCTTTTCTGTAGGTTGCCAACATTTCCAGGCACTCTATTCTGTAGGGGCAAGACGGCATCTAGAAGCTCTAATTTCCCATCTAATCTTTTTGACTATTGTAGAAAATTAACACCCTCTTCACAGTCATGCTAGCAAAATCATTTCAGTGTGCCTTGATAGAACTGACTCCTATCATGTCATGTACTTATTTTGATCTAATTACTGTAACCAGGACAACAGAACACATTGACCTGGCTTGGGTCATTTCTGCCCTTGGCTCTGAAAGCCTAGGATTAATCTCATCCAAAGCAAAAGAGTGAGACTGGGGAAAAGGAAAGAATTAAGAAGGGTTGGGTTTCCGTTATCACAAAAGGGGGCACATTTTCTGAGTAAGATGAATACTGAATACATCTACCAAGATCACAGTATAATAAAGTTGAATCACTGATAAATATTGAAAAGTAAAAGTCACATATTAAAGGTGGTGATAGTCTGGGCAGAAAGTAGAGAGAGAAAAATATACAGTACACTAGAGAAACTTGGAATGGGAAAGACCTAGAAGGATCAAGTATAAAGCTTTGCTTTGAGCTTCCTGGAAGCCACGGCAAGAAGAGACTCCAGGAATCATACAACTTTCCTGATTGAATGAGGGAGGCTCCCAGCTTCTCAAATCAGGTGATATAGATATCCTATAGATATTTTCCTCTGAACACTGAGAACAATCTGTCTTAAAGGCCCCTAAATAAGAATCGCTGACCAACATAATGAGGTATTGTTTTCAAAAAGCAAGTTTTCAAATAGATGTGTTTTCACATTTTTCCTGTGAAAGCCAAAGACAGAGCATTACACCGTGGCTCTGTGACATCAGTCATTAAAAGACTCAACTGATACAGTCCAAGCATGTAACCTAATGAAGGATTCAAAGGTAAGGGCCCAGTCATGCCTGCCTGTAATCCCAGTGACTTGGAAGCCTGAGTTAGGAAGATTGCAAATTCAAGGCCAACCTGAACAACCTAGCAAGACTCTGTCTCAAAATAAAAAAGTGATAAGGGCTGCAATGAAGCTCAGTAGTAGAGCACCCCTGGATTCAAGCCCAGTAGTACAAAAGGAAGAGGGCAATAATATCTATATTTTCGATTACATGTGAGAATTAAGTCGCATGTGAAAGTTCTTTTCACCCTTTAATTCTACAACTATAGACAATATTTTAACCAGGAAATGATAGTCTAGAATCTTCTAGATAAAATCACATCAAATTTTTTTATATATTTTATAATTAATTACATAAATTGTTCAACTGATGAGCCATTGCATAGTAAAAGGCTATTCTGAGTTTTTGTTGCAACTCTAAATGAAAGTCTTTTTTTTTTTTTTCACCCTTTCCTATTTTATTATCTGTGGATGTGCCATCAACAAAAGAAATAGTTGTTTTTATTCACTAAGTATTTTAAGGCAGTAGTCACAGCACTGGATAAAACCCTGTGGATATCATTATTATCAATATAATTATTAGTTTATTGCACCATTACTTCTTCCTCTCAATACAACTTTTTGAGCATTGGCCAGACATGAAATGAAAGTCATCTGCACACATTAAAAGCACAATCTGTGTACTGAGAATGAGGAGAAGGGCCATTTTTATAAAACACCTCAAGAGTGACAAATCATTAGACTTTGCACTGGTCTCTATGCTGAGAGTCTCAGGTGAAGAATGATATGGTATAGTATCTTGATGGGCTCCTTGTAGACTCTAATGTTTCATTACTGCTTGTTCAGGATCAACTTAATGGTGTTAAGGTTGCTTCTCACATTTGTAGAGTATTATGAGCGTGTATATGCTGTTGATGAATTGATATTTTTCTTGGAATGATCTCTTTGGTAGCTTATCAAAAGCAGCACCATTATTTTCCCCTCCAGTGAACCTAAATGAATGAGTAGAACATTCTTTCATAAGAGAGAACATATCTTCTATAATCTGTGGGATTTTTGAGAAATATATTTTCTTAAGGAGAATACTAAGTTTGTGTTCCTACTTTAAATTAGTAAGTGATCACTGGGTTTCCAAGGATATTCTGTTTTGTACTTAAGTTCCCTAGCAGTTCAATGACATCTGTCAGTTGAAATGAACCAGAATAAGATATGCTAGGGGTTTTCAGCTCTGGCTGTACATTGTAGTCACTGGCCTAAATATCAATGCCTAAATCTCATCCTTAGATATCCAAATTCAATTGGTCCAGGGAGAATCCTGTACATCAAGATTTTTTCATCCACTGATGTGTTTCCTGATGATTCTAAAGTGTAGTCCAGATGGAGACTGGCTCATCTGGTGGTGTCAGTGAGGCAGAGCATCACATATTTGAAGAAGAGAACTACCACTCAGGGTGAGTTGATGGATACGTGATGGATACAGAGAACATCAGTAAGATAGACCAGCCGGGTCCCCAGCAACCCTTACAAGGTTGGTGAAACTAGCCACATAGAAAATTGTTGATTGTAAGAACTTTCACTATGTCTGTTATTTTGGGGGAGGGTTGGAAAAGAAATGTATGCTATTTTGGTAGAGAAAGGCTTGTGTGGATTTTTCCCCCCAATGTTTGTTTGTTTGTTTGTTTGTTTGTTTGTTTGTTTGTAACTGTCAAAATCCAGAACAGGCACTTGAGAAAGTATCTATACCCACCATATTCTTTGGTCCCTCTCAACCCTTCTGGAAAGCACCAACTTCCTTTTCTGATTCAGAGGTCTTTGGTCATAGTTTATACCATTATATCCTACAGAGTCTATTTTAATTGTCAGAATCAATAGAAAGAAGAAACCATAAGCATAATAAGAAATGAGCCCAAGAAAATCCTTTGGGGTTTTCTTTGCTTTCTTAAGTAGAATCCAACACATGGCCATGTCCTGCTGTGTTTGGGAAATCAAGCTCATTATGTCTCTTTGTCTGCTTTTTAAACCTGCTTTTTTATTTCCTTCAAATTTTCGTCCAGAGCTAAATTGATTCTGCACAGCAAAGATAAACTCTAATCCAGAAACTGAAAAGAAACTATTCAGATGGTCGACGTACATATTTATAGGATTCCCAACTGGTTTCTGAGTCCTACAAGAGCAACACCTAGCTTCTGGTGTATACAGTAGGCCTTTCTCCAGCTTATGAAAGGAGGGGTCTTCATATCCCCCAGGAAGCTTGTCAGGTCTGGTCTACAGCTGGCTGACATTTAGGCCTTTCCTTATATTTGCTTCTGACTTCCTAGATGAAATTTTGAGGTTAGATGTATAAATAATATGGAAGGAAGTAAATGCTTGAGGTCAATGTTTGCAGAAAAACCAGGGAGGGGATTTTTTTGCTAAAAGTTTTTGTGAACAGCTACCCAACTTCCTACATAACCCAAGATAAGGGGTTTTCACTGTTTTTTTTTTTTTTTTCTTTCGATTTTTATAAAAACCACAAAAATGTACCTGATAATTTGAAGCAAAGAAATTTCACGTTAGTCATTATGTTATCCCTATTTTTGTTGTTGTTAAATTTTTCCAATGTGCTATATCACAACAGAAGACTTCGAAAATCAAAAGCACAGAAAAATAACTTCCCTCTCTAATAGTACTTAGGGGTTAACAAACAATAGGAAAGGCCACTAATAATCATGTATTAACTGACTGCCTGAAGATTCCAGAGATTTTTATTTTCATAGGATTGATTTTTCTTTTGATAAGAGTACTTAATATTTCATTTTCATATTTCAGCTTTTATTATTACTATATCTGCTAGGTATATATGTATGTAAAGGGAACTTAGACATGTAACAACTTTTCTCATAATATTATTGCCCCTTAATTCTAAATTTGGATCTTGTTAAACTATGGCAGATATGCAAGAACTTTTGGTTTTAAACAATAGCAACAAATTTTGGCTACTAGAGGCAATAATAAGATCTATTTCAGGGATATTGAGGTTATTTTGCAATGCAATTGCTCCCCCTCTTACCCGTGGTTTTGCTTTCCACAGTTTTAGTTATCTGGGGTCAAATGCAGTCTGAAAATTTTAGTGGAAATTTTTAAAAATAATAATTTGTAAGTTTTAAATTGTATGCCAGTCTTCATAGCATGATCAACGATCACGTGCTCCTACCCAAGGAGTGAATGATCCCTTTGTCTGGCATATCCCTTCTGCATATTCTACTGGCACATTAGTTACTTAGTAGGCGTCTCAGTTCTTTAGCAGACTGTTGCAGTTTCACAATGCTTTTGTTCAAGTAATCCTTATTTTACTTAAGAAAGTCCCCAAAACATAGAGATGCTGGCAATATCCAGACACGTATATGCTAAAGAGAAGATATATAATGCTTCTTTCAACTGAAAAAGAGAAAGTTCTTGACTTAATATGGGTTCAGAGCTCCCTGTGGTTTGAGACATTCACTAGGTGTCTTGAAACATATCCCCCAAAGTGGAGGTAAGTCAACTGTGTGAGGACTGAGATGTGTCAAGCTGTCTTCTACTTTTAAAACAGCTTTCAACGACTCCTGCCTCCTTGTGTCACCTCTGTCCCATGAATCCAGGCTGGATCTGGTGACCTCTAAGGGATAGAATATATCAAAAGTGTTTAGAGTTTCCTCCAAGGAACACTGTGACTTCCTTCTTTGTTGCATTTTCTTTTCCCAGTGGATGGAAGCCCATGTCATACAGGGAGCTGAGAGACTTGTGTGACAAGGCACTGAGGGCAAACTCTGGCCACACCTAGGGGAAACTGAGGCTCTCGGTATAGCAATCTGCAGGAAACTGAATCCTACCCAAGATCATATGAGTGAGCTTGGAAAAGCTCACTCATATGATTTGCAACTTCCTGTAAGACCACAGCCTCAGTAAGTACCGTGACCACAATCTCCTGAGAGACCATGAGAAGGAGGTTCCAATCAAGTCATGTCTAGACTCCCAACCCACAGAAATCATGGGATTATTCATGGTATTTTGAAGCCATTTGTTTTATGGTAATTCTTCATATAACAATAGATAAGGACCGTGTAGGGGGTTGACTATAGGACCATGTCGGGGAGTATAAATGTTTTTCTCTTCCTTGTTTTTCTTTTTTTCTAGGCATCTGTCTTATTCATCTCTCATTACCAAGCTACCTTGCCTGGTCCTCTGTGTTCAAATTTACCAATAGTTCCCACATTTTCCTACCCTGAATTCTCACCTCTGAACCAATTGTCTATACCTCAGACAGAGGGCAAGGAACAGATTTGGGATTATCTCTGCTTGTGTCAAGTATACTGACATAGCAATTTTTATAACAGCTAGGTAGACTAGAGTATTTAGTCCACAGTTATTTCAATATTTTTTTTTCATTTTGGCCTATTGTTTATATGATTGAATTACTGACATGGTGAAACTCACACTAACAGCGTAAAATAGAAAAATGGAACCTCTCTAAAAACAACAACAAAATTTCCACCAAGAAAATGCATCATATGAGACTTGAGATTTGTACGAGATGTACAAAAGTGACAGACGCTGACATTCTTGATTATTCAGGAAGGATATGGTTTGACATTTGAGGCCAACTAAAGCTTCCTAACTGCATCACGTTGCAAACTCTTTTGGACCTCTGCTCTCTGCTCTTGTCCTACATATGTGGAAAAATTGATAACAACTCAGGCAGAGGGAAAAGAAAACCCAGATTGGTTTTTGTACCAAGATGATGAACATTTGTCAAGCCACAGCTGTATAATCTTGACAAATAAAAAGGTCCCTACGGAACTGCCTACACCTACAAAAGCAGAACATTGTTATCAAACAACATAGACAAAACAGAGTGACTTCGATACTCTATCTCCGGGAACAAACAGAACAAATTGTAAAAGATTATGTTATATCTTGACCACCAGACTTACTTCATGGGTGAAAAGCATTTTGTAAGAGTAAGCTCTGAAATCAGAGAAAATAAGCACAATTTATTGCTATTTAGATGTACCAGGAGTACTGGTGAGAGTTAAAGACAGCATCTTGTTGGAAATGGCCATGGTAATGTGATCACGTGTGCAGGATGCTGATGGGCAGTAAGTACTCAGTGCATGGGATGCCTATGAAATCAGAGATAGAGGAAGGAGGGGAGATGAGCATGCATTATCCACAGATAGCATAGCAAACTATTATTAGATACTTGGCTTAATCATTCCATCTGGGCTCACATCCTACCTTTGCCAAATACTAGAGATTTGGGACACATAATTTACATTCTGTGCGTCAGTTTCTTTATTTTTAAAGTCAGAAAATATTTAAGAGTACCTCTCTTTGCTATACAGCTAAGGTAATTTATATACAGTGTCACAATGTCTAACACATAGCAAGCACTTGAATTATTAAAATCTATTATTATTAAGTACTTTAAAAAATTTGTGTTGCTGGATATTAACATTCTCACAAGTTCTTTACTCATCTACTCAAAGACCTCACAGACCTACGACTGAATTCTAACCCCAGACCTTATTGCATTTTTTTTTTGTTGTTGTTGTATTGGGGATTGAATCCAAGGATGTTCTGCCACTGAGTTACATCCCCAGCCCTTTTTATTTTATTTTGATACAGGGTCTCACACTAAGTTGCCCAGACTGGCCTCAAACTTGAGCTCCTTCTGCCTCAGTCTCCCAAGTAAACTCGGATTATATATAGGCAGTTATTTAATTTTTGAACTAGCTATTTAAACTCTCTCAACCCCAATGTCTTCACATGTCGGCTGGGGAAATGACTGTAGCAATGACATATAAAGTTATGACTTTGTACATGACATTATATACTCATTCAGTCTAATACATTTTTTTTCATAGTTCTTAGGGAACTTAGAAGGGAAGGTGAGTTTGCAGTTCTTTTGCAATCATCAGAATCACAACTGCCACCCAAATGGTAATACATTGGTTTCCTAGGGGCTGCCATAACAAATTACCACAGAGTAGAGGACTTAATACAGTGGGATATGTTCCATAGTTTTGGAGACCAGAAGTCAAGTCAAGGTGTCAGCAAGCCTGTGAAACCTCCAAAGACTCTAGAAGAGAATTTTTCCTCGATTCTTCTAGTTCCTGGTGATTCTTAGTGTTCTGAGTTTCTATCCATCTCATTCCAATCTCTCCTTCCATCTTTTCCTGACCATCTTCCCTTTGTCCGTCCGTCTCCAGTTTCTCTTCCCTTTCACTAATAAAGATTCCAGATGCCAATAGAATAGAACTTACATCCAGGATTATTTTACCTCAAAATCCTTAACTGATTATATCCATAAGAACCCTATTTTCAAGTATGTTACATTCTGAGATTCTGGACAGCTACAAGCAATTGGGGGTGGGGACATATTTAATGCCCTAAAGTAGTGGTGTACCAGTTAGAGAAGTGCTTCCAACTCCATCTTGCCATTGTGACTACAATCTATGTCCTCACCCCATATTTTAGGAGTAGCTATTTTGTATCAGACATAGTGTCAGGTTTCAGGACACAAGTGGTTCCTTTAAGGAATTCATAATATTTTGAGAATGTTGCCCATTAAATAGGTTTTCTGAAGATATATTTAAAACAAATGCATCATCCCTAAGTGGTCTGAGAGGGCTTTATAAAGTAGATAAAAACCTGATGTTCTCACAAGTTCTTTACTCATCTACTCAAAGATGCTTGACTGAAATAAAATGAAAGTGGGGGGTGGGGTTCAACTGACAGGCCACTCTTGCCCACTAGGTTAAATAGGAGTAGGTTGGTCTCTTGGTTGTCCAACTCTTGTTTCAAAAAATGTTGTACCCAATAATTTAGAGAATGGATATCAATGTCCAGCAGATTAGAACCCTGGATTGTAGCATTAAACTTAAAATAGAGGATTTATATTAAGTCTTATGTCTATGAAAAAAACACATTTTATGATTTCTTAATTTTAATTTTTTTGATTGACATATTAAAGTTGTACATTTTTGTGGGGTACAATGTGATATTTCAACTCATGTATACATTGTCCAGTGGTCAAATTAGGGTAGTTAGCATACCTATCACCTTAAAATTTTTTCTAGCATGTTTATTTTAAAGGGGGAAAATGTATTGCAAAACATACACATTTCTGATTATCGATTCTCAAAAGGTCACTGATTTCTAAGTTATTTGTTTAATTGATTACAGATGGCCATGATCTATGATGATATTTAGGCTCTATTTAAGGTTATGCTTCTTTTAAAGGGGACTTTAAAAATTAAATCTAATTTCATAGATGTAATAATTCTGAAGAGTCCCCTGCAGCTAAGTGGTAACTGAAACCTACATGTTAACTTGTTATTGCACCTTGTTTTGTGAGAATAACTTCAGAGGTGCAAGAACACTTATTTTCAGCACTTGGAATGTGTCAAATGTGTTATCTCAGATTTCATGAAGTTCACCTCCACCTCCCCCCATCCCACCTAGGTTCTTGGTGAGTAAGGTGATGTTTTCTGTGATAGAGGCTTTGTCTTCAGACAAAAAAAAAAAGGCATGAGCAAGGTGTACAGGTGTGTCCGCGTATATTCTAGTATATTTCAACTACAGCTGTTTATATCGGCAGGTGCTATCTCCAGCTACTTCACCCAGAGTCAGGCTGTGGAGCTATATTGAGTATACTTTTATTTACAGAAGGCTCTTGTGTCCACTAAAGAGTAATTATTAATCTAAGATAATTAAACAGACATGACCTGGAGTTAAACTGTGAAATTGCTAAACTTTCTCCTGATTCTTTGATTTCCCTTTGCTATATTCTCAAATGTCTGGATAAACTAGGAGAACACAAAGATTTTTAGGTGGGTCCCTAAACATGATATATTTAATATTTAATGTTTTATCGCTTTAAGAATTAGGAAATGATAAAGAACCAATAGGACTACTATGAAAAAAAAATATGCTACAATGACATTTTATTGCTTACAGAGAAGCAGAATTTTTCCAGCTGATCTTCAAAGCCCAGTTTTACTTATTCATTTTTTAAGCCAAAGCCATCTTTAAGATCTCTTTAAACTATAATGAAATGTAGGGACCCTCTTTCCAAAAGAATGCATAAATACAATTTGCATATATTTGCAGTGGATACACACACCTTCCTGCCCAAACCTCCTTCCCTACGGATCAAGCCCTCTCCCCTTTTTTGGTATTGGGGGTTGGACCTGGGGACATTCTACCTCTGAGCTACATCCCTCGTCTTTATTTTACATTGAGACAGGGTCTCACTAAATTGCCCAGGCTGCCCTTGAATTCACAATCCAATCCTCCACCTCAGCTCCCACATAGCTGGGATTACAGGCATGCAACACCAGGCTGGCTGCCCTACTCTCTTAGTATTTAGACTGACCCCTGCTCATGTTGGAATAGGGTGGAGTCTGGGGTCATGGTTGTCCTGCTTCCCTTCTATGTTGGCGGCTGTCCAAATGTCTTGTGTCTGTGCTGTCACTCTCTGCAGAGACCCACTGATCTTCCTACTGTAAAGATTTGCTAGTCACTATGGGAAAACATTGTGGGAATACACAACAGGAGAATCATTCAAAAAATAACATCAGGGCAGTTACAAAACTTAACTCTTGGAAGGTTTTTACTCCCTTGATGAGACATTGTCTCTGGATGGCTGTTGGGTTTTGGGGTTTTTTTTTTTTTTCTTTTGAGAGGAATCCTTTCTGACCAGCTTGTTAGTTGAGTGTTTTCTCTCTCTAGGTAGAACTCCGAGTGTTTTGAAAGTTATCTTGGGAGTGGCTTTATCTTAAATAAGTAATTTACATCCTGTAGACTAGGTGGCAACTATTGAATGGCTCAAGTTCCACACAACTGGGGGATTTTCTCATTTGATGGCCAGAAAGAATCTTCTGATCTTTTCTCCAGAAAACAGATAAATGTCATGACCTTCTTACAAAACAAAACTTTTTTTTTTTTTTTTTCTTTTGCAGCATTGGGAATTGAACCCAAAGCCTCATGAATGGCAGGCAAATGCTGAGCTTCACCTCTAGTTCTTTCTTGCAATTTATTTTGAGACAAGGTCTAGCTGCATTGCCCAGGTTAGCTTCAACCTTGAGATCCTCCTTCCCCAAGCTCCTGAGGAGTTGATATTATTGATATATGCCACAGCACCTGGCAAAACCAATAATTTTATTTTTTTGAGAACCTTGTAAGGGCACTGTCTTTGAGGAAAGGGTTCATTCATTCAAAACCCACTTAACTGCTAACCTGAAGTGAAAGACTGCAGACTAGAGACAGAAAACTGATTTGAAAGAACAAAACTTACAAGGATCTCACAACCAGGGTTTTCATACTTTACTCTCTACTTTCTTCTTTCACCCAATTTCATTGTCTAACAGTCAGAAAATTTCTTCAGCTTTATGAGATCATTTTAAATTGCAGAACAGAGTGTCACTGTTCTAATTTCATACCTCCCCCCCACACTGTTTAGGTTGTCTCCCCCCAGAAGTCCCCTTCTAGGGTTTTTATATTGAGCATTTAAAAAAGAATAAAACAGCATACCCATTTAAGTTTGTATTTCAGATAACCGATAAGTAATTTTTAGGTAAAGCATGTCCCAAATGTTGCATAAGACATACTTAAAACTAAAAAAAAAAAAAAAAAAAAAAAAAAAAAAAAAAAAAAAAAAAATTATTTACTGTTGAGACTCTTGTTTTAATATCTTGTCAAACTACTACTACCCCCACCCCAACCCTTCTTCATAAAATGTTAGGTCTCAAGTTTATTGGCAATCCATAGATTTAAAAACCACCTTCTTTATTCTATAATCCAGGTCATGGAGGGAAACCACTCCCTGCCAGGTAGCATTTATTTGTTCCTCTCTGACATTGACCCTTTTAGCTGAATGGGACACGTCAGTCATTGCTACTGCCACATAGTGCTTGCCGCATCTGTGGAATGTCTTTTCCCTTTTTCTCATTAATGTGAATTTTTGATTTTGTCTTTCAATAAACAAATCCTAAAGATTTAGGTCGTTTATCACCTGTCCTGGATATAGGTTTCTCTTTGAATTTCTGTGAAGAAACTCCATGAAGATAATGTTGGTAATTAGCAAACACCAGACTTTGCAGGATTTATGGCATCAAAACTATCAGACAAGTAACAACTGTAAGTTTCAACCTTCTCCTCTAGACAGCAAAGAAGAAAACCAAGGGAAGAACAAGCGATTTGCATGTCATTTCTGTTGTTTCGCCTGCTTACAGTCTGGTAAGATTTAGAATGCATAAAATGAAGCCTGGAAAAATAGATTTCAGATTAGTTCCTCTCTGGCTGAGAACTGGCTATTCTGAGCTCAACAGATATCAGTTATCTTGGGAGTGAGGTGAACACCAGATGTGTAATTTATTTAATGTAACACTTTTATAGGTATACCATCATTCCAACTGATATCAATTTAATTTTAAATGCAACTGTAACAGAAATATGTTATCACTAATATCCAAAACCAGCAATTTCTAAAGTAGTTTAATATGCAGCTGCTTTAAAATGTGCTTGCAGATTAGCAAAATGTCAGAGTCTGCTTTCAAAGAAGGCTCTCTTCTGGGACACCATTCATTCTTGCTCATAACTTTAATATGATTACCTCCCACTGTAGCTAGCTAGTTTTCTGTAACATTCTAAAGAGAAGTTAGCCACAGGGAAAAAAAAATGGTGTATGGCCATCTCAGAGACAAGTAACGGATATGGCAAATTTCATAAAATCTCCCTTCTCTGTTCATAAGATTACCATTTACTGACCTGGTGTGTAGATGCACAGGAAAATGGGGAATAGACCTGATGAACATTCTCCAAGTATGGAGTCTGAGACTAGCGCTTTGGTTTTGAAATCTCCATATGACTTCTTTGGGGTCAGGAGAGAATATAGATGTTTTAAAACCACTAATGAGCCTGTCCAGGCCGGGTAAATCAGCATGCATATATATTTGGAATAGTCCAAGGGAGAGTTCTCAGATCTTAGACTTGAGGCAACAGAGAAATAGGACCCTGAATGAGAAATGCCCCTGTCCTCAAGGTCACATTTGCAACTCAGGACAAGTCGCATTGCCTTTAATTATTTCTGATTGGGGCTTGTCCAGGATGGGACCTGTCTTGTTTTGACTGTATCTGCTAGTTCTGATGATCTCGATTACTTTGTTAACTAAATTTTTAGCTAATTTAAATCTCTCTTTAATAGTTCACTTTTAGCAATGGAAAAGAGGAAGTGACACCACAGAGAGGGGTCTGTCTGCCTCAGAGGTAGCTTTACAGGCTTCCTTCCTGCTCTTCAAATTATATCTTCTTGCTAGGCCTGGTGCAGAAGACCTAGGTTAAAATTATACATTCAGGTTATTTAAGAAGACCACAGGCTAAATTACTCTTCTGGAGAGAAATGCAAAAAGTCTATAGCCTCTTGAAATTGCCAGAAAAGTCAGTCTGGGAGGCTTGCTTTGCCAGGTCTCCAGCAACTGCCACTGCCCCTGTTACTGTTTGCACTTCTCCTCCCTGCCCTCCCTTGTCATTTAATTACACTTGGAAATTATCTCTGTATCAACTTTGCCCATTTTTCTACTTGGGTGTGCATGTATGTTGTGTGTGTTTTAAATTTTTTTTCCCCCTGTGTTGTTGATCATGTTGGGATGTAGTATTCACTCTGCATTTGATCTCTGCAAGCAGAGAACAGACTCTGAAAGGAAAATTTTTAGGGATGAAATCTAGTAGTCACCTATTCTTGCTACTTTTTTTGTGTAATATCAGTGCAAGATGTGTCCCTCTGAATAATGATTCTTACCTAAATGAGAAACGTGAAAGTTGCCTACCAGACTGAGGGTGTAGCTCAGTGACAGAACACTTGCCTACAAAGCCCTCGGTTCAATCTTCAACACCCGCAGGATGGGAGAGAGAGAGAGAGAGAGAGAGAGAGAGAGAGAGAGAGAAAGAAACATACTGAATCAACTATTGAGGGCTGGCAGAAATAAAAAAAGGTAAACAACCAAGTCACAAGTAGGGTCAGAATGCACAGAATGTAGCAGAAACTTCTGGAACAGTCCAAGCCAGGAGCATAAGTATCCCAAGAGCATTCTCCCTACCTTTCAACCTTGTTTCTCTTTGTTCTTCCTCACCCTCCCGAATCCCCCCCCCCCGTACTCTTTACATAATAGGAAAAATAATGACTACCAATGGTCCCAGAATTTTACTTCAGCATATAAAGTACAGGAGAGACACCAACTTGACTTCCAGTGTTTATAGGTCCAAAAATGTCATTGGTCACACCCAGGTACCCACCATGACCATTCCTGCAGCGGTAGATGAAAATGAGAGGAAAAATGAGGAAACAGCAGGACCTTAGGGCTCCTGGCTGTGCATCACCATGTGATACACTCTCCATGTCTTTTCCTTGTTTTTTCAGATCTGGGGATTGAACCCAGAGGCCCTCTGCTGCTGAGCTACATCCTCAGTCCTTTTTATTTTTTTCTCTTGATACAGTTGCCCAGACTGACCTTGAACTTATAATCCTCCTGCCTCAGCCTCCAGAGTTGCTTGGATTACAGATGTACATCATTGCACTCCTCCATACACTGTGCATTCTTTAAAATCTCCCAAGTTCCTTGCTAACTGGAATGATTGAATTAATAATGTACATGTACACACACATACAATTATCTCGTTTTCCCCTTAAAACCACATTTTTTTGTTTTGAAAAAAAAATTTACAATGAAGTTTACCAAAGAATTGTCTAGAGTGTCCCAATGTACGTATATTTGTAGTTTAGTATGTGCCCTGCTATATTTATTTTCAGTAGAGTTTTTCTATTCTTTTAAAAAACAGATTATGGTTTTCATAGAAAGTTCTTTTTAAACTTAAATGTATCATATTTATTTCTCTACAACTTGTTCAATGTACACAGATATAATAATTTTTTCTTTCCCCACCTTTCCCCCTCAAATCCATGTTTTCATGATTGTTCATATATTTCATAGAAAAAAGAATTGCCCCAAGCAGGTCATGGTTTACTTCTGGGAGCAGGCTCTGCTGACACCAGGGAGCTCTGCTTGCAAGAGATGCTATTGCACTTTTTTGCATATGCAGGAGTGTGCACCAGTGCAGAGGCTCCAGTGGCCCAGGAGCAGTTGGGGAACATTTCAAGCTCACATGAGGTCAGATGTCCAAAGCAAAAAGGCACTTGGGCAGCTCCAGGGCATGTCTAGACATAGTAATTTTTACTAACTCTATGGAATTTCTCTAGTAGGGATGGTTCATAATTTATAGACTCTTTCTCTCATTGTTAGTAATAGTAATTCCATTCAGGTTATTTCTATTTAGGGGCTTTTACTCTAAAATGCTGCAATAAAAATTTCTTTGACACACAAGTGTGGAAATGTGTGTATGTGTGAGTGTATATGTGTGTGTGTTTTATATACTGATTTTTCTTTTCTTTTTCTTTTTTGCCATGCTGGGAATCAAACCCAAGGCCTTACATGCAAGGCATGTAATTCACCACTGAGCCCATAGACTCTTGGGTTTGATCTAAAATTTTTTTTTATTTGCAAAAAATGATGTTTTGGGTCAGTAATGTAGCTTACTGGTAGAGCCCTTGCTTAGCATGAGCAAAGACATGAGTTTGATTCCCAACATTGAAAAAAACAAAACAAAACTATTTTTATTTATTTGTCTATTTTTTTCTTTTTGGCATGGGAGATTTAACCCAGGGATGTTATACTGTTGAGAGGCATACCCAAACATTTTTATATTTGAGGCAGGATCTCACTAAATTGCTGAGGCTGGCCTTAACCTCCCAAGTTGCTGAAATTATGGTGTGCACCACTGCACCCAACACTAGCTTAAATTTTTAAAAATAAAACTTCTGTAAAAAGAGATTGTCAAAAGTGAGCTGTCAAAGTATACTCAGTTTTACATAATAAATTCTACCAATTACTTTTCAAAAATATGAAGCTTATTATACTTCCATAAGCAAAGTAAGAGAATTGTTATTTCTCTATAACCACATCAGTACCAAACATTATTATTTTTTTAATAATCCATCAATTCGGTAGATGACCAATGGCATATTGTCTTGTTTTGCATTTTCCTGAATACTACTAAAATTCCATATCTTTCACAACATTTAATGTCCACCTCCCGTTCTTATATCGTGCCTATGTTTTCTCATTTATTTTTTTCAATTAGTAAAAAACAATAACTAAGTTACAACAATTTTGGTTTGAACAATTGAGTATCATTTTAACAAAACCAGTATTGTTGTTACGGGTTAAAAGTCAGCTGGTATTCAAGAACTACGTATTGATTTGCGTATATGTATTAATTTAATTATTTCATTTAAATTTTTACTTACTATATATTTACTGTTAATATTATTCCTTTTTTTCTCATATGTGTTACCAATGATTTGGGTTTTTTTTTTTTTTTTCCACCTATCCCTTGTATATTCGTTTTGTTTATTACATGCCTTTTTGTTTTGCTTCTTTTTTACAGTGCTAAGGACAGAACCCAGGGCCTTGTGCAGCATAGGCAAGCACTCCACCACTGAGCTACACCCAGCCCTTTCAAAGCTACTTATCATAAAGAAACATCTGGTTTTGTTTTTGTCAGATGTGTTAACCTTCTCCTTGATGGAGTCTTGTCTTCCTAACTTAAGAAAGCTTTTCTTCCCCTCCTCCAGCCCCAGAATGAGTGTGCATGTGTGTGTGTGTGTGTGTGTGTGTATGTGTGTGTACCCACAAAGCTCATAGATTGAAGCCCAGTTTCTAATATATTGGTATTTGGAGGTGGGGCCTTTGCAAGGTGATCAGGCCATGAAGTATAGTCCTTCTGCATGGGATTTGCACTCTTACAGAAAAGACCCAGAGACTCCTTTGAGCCTTCTACCAGGTGAGGTAAGAGCAAGAAGGTGGCCCTTTGCGAAACAGGAAGCGAATTAGGAAGTGAACCAGACACAGAATCTGCTGGTATCTTGAGTATGAACTTCTCAAGGAAATAAATTTGTTGTTCATAGTCACTAGTCTGTGATATTGTGTTATAGCAGCACCACGGGACTAAACAAGCTACCCTGGCAGATCTAGTTTCCTAATTTTTAAAATTTCCTTTTGTTTTACTAATGCAATCCAAATGGATTTTATTTTCTGTATAATGTGTAAGCCTAACTGACATGTGAAGAGCCGGTGTGCAGGGCAACATAAAATAAATAACTATCCACTCTCCAAAAGTATCCCTTAGAAGGTTGCTCTTTTGATGTGTAACTTTAGACCTTTTTCTATGCACATACAGTCCTTTGATTTGTGTGTGTTTACAAATACACACACAATTAAATGCTGTATATGTAGCATGATTCATTTTTATTTTATTTTTCTTCAGTTTGTTTTTTTGTAAAAGAGCTTAAAATATTGGAAAAGAACACCAAATCAGTTCTTATAGCTTTACTTCCTTCTCTTAAAAGCCATAACAGCATGCTATCTTAAGAATTAGCAAACCTGTCTCATTAAGGCATGACCAATTTACTTCTATAGCTGAAGAAATCCCTAAAGTAAAATCTGGCTGTCCCAGTCCCCCAAATCCTGCTCTGAATCTTGGTCTCAATTTTCTGCAAAGTTCTTTACTCAACTCCCCTGAGATGAGCCATAGTAAAATCCCTCTATCTTCAAAAAGGAATTCCTTCGTGAGTGCCACTGGTACCAGGTGAGCCCCCAACGTCTCTCAACATGACGGGCTGGCTTTTTCCTTCAAATCTTGCAGGTCTGGCTTCTCCATTTATATTCTGCATGAAAAAAAAAGAGGACTATCTAAGGCACCACTGTTCTATTACTGGACTTTGGGGGCATTTTTAAATCTATCTAGGTGGGGATGAATGCAGTTAAAAATAACAGACTCTTACAATATTTATTGATCTCTCATCAATCTTTGATTCCATAGATAGGTACCACTTAGCCAAGCCATGGTGATATGGGTATTGATTCACAATTCTTAATCTTCCATCTGAGCTTTTACTGCCACAGAAACTCAATCAGGGTTCATTTGTTCCTCAGATATTTATTGACGCCACTATTTACCAAGCACTGTGTTAAGTGCTATAAATATATTGGTGAACAAAAAAAGTTATAGGCATCTTTGAAAAAATTCTACTACTAGGCGTGATTAAAAGCAATTTTTTTTTTTACCCTCAATTAGCTTTTGAAGTATCTATCCAAATATGTGACACAGATTTCAAGCTTCCTTACTCCCTCCTGCCATAATACAGCGTCACTTCCTACCCAGAAGAGAAGGTTTTATTGTTTTGATTTGTTTTGGTACTGGGGATAAAACCCAGGAGAGAGCTTTATCACTGAGCTACATCCCCAGAAGGTTTTTTGTTGTTGTTGTTGCTTTTTTTTTTTGTTTTTGTTTTTTTTGTTTTGAGACAGGGTCTTTCAGCTTAGGAGTCTGAGGCAGGAGGATTGTAAATTCAAAGTCAGCCTCAACTTAGCAAGTCCTTAAGCCTCTTATTGAGACCCTCTCTCAAAATTGAAAAATCAAAAAGGCTGGGGGTGTAGCTCAGTGGTAAAGCACCCATGGGTTCAGTCCCCAGGACCAAACAAAAAAGAAAGTCATTTAGTATTTAAGAAGTATTTATTGAGCCCAAACAACAGTTAGACACTGTTCTGGGACATAGTTTTAGGTGTTTTGTCCTCGTTGTCACTGTTGCTGTTTATTTTGTGCTGCGGACCCCTTTAGCACTCTGAAATGTATGAACTCTCTCAGGACAATGTTTTCATATATGTGTAAATGACAATAAATTGTACTATAAAGGAAATTAATTATCTATTCCTTGATTAATCATGTTAATATTTACAAATCTTGCTAGTAACTCTTTTAGATAAAAACAACAATAACAAAACAAAAATACAACTGTATTAATTTTAATGGGAAACTTTACTGTGTAGCCCATCTGATCCTAAGACACCCCCAAAATTTTCAGATTATATGTGTTTGTGTGTATCTCCACAAATGTACATGTGTAATAGGTACACATTGTGTAGGTAATAATGAAGAATTTGAAAATAATGGAACATAGTAATCCAATGAAATTTTAATACTTTCATTATCTTAGTCTTTCTATTACTATAACAGAATACCACAGACTGGGTAAATTATAATGAACAGAATTCTATTTTGGCTCACTTCTTCTCATAGATTGAGAAGCCTAAGAACATGGTGCTGTCTCCAGTGAGGGTCTTCTTGCTGTGTTATACTATGGCAAAAGTCAGAAGGGCAAGTTAGCATTGGCGAGAGGGTAGGAGCCAAATATGGACCTTTGTATCAGGATCCACTCTCATAATAATGGCTTTGATTCCTTTAGAGTCCTCATGGTCTGATCCCTGCTTGAAGATCCTACCTCTTAACACAGTGGCAATTAAACTCCAACATGAGTTTGAAAGAGCCATTCAAACCATAATACTCTTCAAAGGAGAAAACCATGACTTATAATGGTCAAAGAGTGTAGATGGAAGGACTAAGAATTTGGACTAAGAATTAGAAAGCTCATTCTTCCTTCTGTACTATTTTCCTTTTTCACACACACACATATTTTACTTCACTATGTAGAATATCAAAGTGTTTATGCACATTTTCTTCAGGAAATTTTCAATATTTCGGGGGGAGCTCCTTATTCTTGAGGTTGATTTTGCTTAAGATATATTTCTAAAATTGTCTTTAGAGGAAAAATAAAAGCAAAACACAAACAATTTGAACCATGTGGAGATGGAGCATGTCTACAACAGACCAAAGGATCATAAAAGATGATGTCCACCAGCAAAGCAGGCACATTTGGGTACATCCAAATAGGGCAGCCAGGTTAATCCAGTACTTTTGAATAGAAACTCTCTTCAGAAAATGAATAGTGTACATCTAGAATCAGAATGTGGGGAAAATTTCTCATAGTATCCGTATTTAATATGTTTTGAGTGAAAAAGTCCTTATACTAAAGATAAAAAGGAACGTTTTGTCAATCATGATGTGATTTTTTTTCAAGAGTTGTCTTGCTGAAAAGTTATTAGCTGAACATTTATCTTGCGAGGTGCTTCTTGTTCATTAACATATTATTCTGTCCACAAAACTTGAGAACCCACAGGTTCAGCTAGGGATGAGAAGAAAACAAAACACAACAAAAAACCCTGAATTAAACAGATATGAACCTTTCCTTCTTGGGAACTGACATTCTTCAGACTTGGCACAGATGATCATTCCTTGCACAGGTCATCTCATTCAGCTCACATAAGGTACATTCTGTCCCCGGTCCATACTGGAATTCCAACACAGCACAGTCCTCTTCAACATTAAAGCTCAAGGGAAAACACTTATTCCATTAAAACCTGGTTTGCTTAGATGGTTAGTCTAACCTCCTAAATCTACTGTCATCATCATCTCTTTGACACGACTTGATCTGGGTGGGTGTAGGTAAAGTGTTGTCCAAGTGCTAAATCTGCTGTCTCTCTACATTTATTTTGTCAATAAGCTTTATTGAAACATAGCCCTGCTCTGATTGTCCTCAGCCGCTACTGTTTAGATGTGATTCATCCCCCCCAGAGGTTCTTATGATGAAGCTTTGGCCCCCAGTAGGTAGTGTTGGAGTAATGACACCTTTAAGAGATGGAACACAGTGGAAGGTAATTAGGTCCTGGGGAACTCCACCCACATGCATGGGTTAATGCTGGCTTGTGAGTCAGGATTTGTAGAAGTGGATTAGGTCCAACAAGAGTGGGTTATTATAAAAAGAATAAGCCTGCCCCCTAACCAGTCTCTTTCTTCTTATTTCATCTTGTGATCTCTGCTGCACTGCTCCTTCCATGACAATGCCATTCATCATAAGGCCCTCACCAGAGCCAGCAGAGGCCAGGACCAGGCTCTTGAACCACCAGAACTGTGAACTAAATAAACCTCTATTCTTTGTAAAGTACCTAGCTTCAGGTATTTTGTTATAGCATTACAAAATGGACTAAAATAGCTGCTTCCATGTTGTAATAGCAGAGTTAAGTAATTGTGACAAGATCCTCTAAGGCACAAAGTCAAAAATATCTATTCTCTGGCCCTTTAGTAGAAAAGGCTTTACTTAATCCAAATCTAGATACCTATAGCTTCAAGTATAGTGTTATTCAACATTTGAGCAAATCTAAGGAAGCTTCTTAAGAGATGCAGATATCCTACAAAGAGAATAAGAGACAGATCTTCACCTTTTAATTTCTGTAATTTCAGAGTGCTTGGTCCCCATTGCTCTGGTGTTCGGTGCATATAAATCTTATGATAAAAATGTGATCCATCATTCCTCAGCTTAAAATTCTTGGATGGCTCCCTCCTTATTCTTTAATAAGACTAATATCTTAAATGTAATTTACAAGATGCCTTGAACTCTAACCTCACTTAGTTTTCTAGCCTTAATTAGTGCACATACTCCCCCGCCACCCTACTACACAAGCATATTTATTTTCCTTGTTAGGACCATAAGGTTCTGCTCTGGACATATTTCTCTTCTCTTTGCAAATTTCTTTAGTTGGAGCATCGCTTTTCAAACTCCCACACCAATTAGGTCAGTCTATATTTATTTATTTATTTATTTATTTTTAGAGTCAGGGCCTTGCTACGTTTGTTGCTCAGGTTGGCTTTGAACTTTTGATCTTTCTGCCTCAGCCTACCAAGTAGCTGGGATTACAGGAGTGCACCAGCAGGCTGGGCTTTGGGATTATTCTTACTCATTCTTTGGATCTCCGCTATAAAAGTCACTGTTGTCTGACTTCCCTCTGGTCCATCCCCATTTTGATTAGATTTTTCAAAGCACTCTGATTTCTTTTCCATGGCAGTTTTCAGAATGGCAAATAAGCATGTTAATATTATTTGCTTTATTCTGTCTTCTTAACAGATTTCACAAGGTGTGGGGCCAGTTTAATGTGTTTATGGATTTATCTTCAGTATTTAGCTAACACCTCACACAGAGTAGGCAATCAGATTTATGGAATGAATTGATGCACAATATAGAACTTACACAGCTGAACCTTGGCAGTGAACTTGTTCTCAACTGTTCTTGGGAGAGTCAAAATAAGAGTGAACTGCCTGGTCCTTGTTCCCTTGGCTGCCTAAGAAAATGTAAAATTGACAGTTATGGAGGTGCATGCCTGCAACCCCAGGGTCTCCAGAGGCTGAGGCAGGAAGATCATAAAGATATACATGAGATATATAACAAGGAATATCTGTATGGTACAATCCACTAATGGATCTGAGTTTAATGCTAAAAAATGTTTTTCTTTAATAGTATGTTTTTTAGTCAGTAAAAGCAATATGTTTTTTTGCATTTCTCTTTTTCTTGATACTAGAAAGTTCAAAAGTAAATTTATTGTTTATTATAACAATTCTATCCAAATCTAGAATATTGGTTTAAAAAAAAACTTTCTTTTTACCTCCTTTTCATGGCTTATTATGTTTTTACTTTTTTAATCTGTTAAACATTTACTCCATGTCAAGTTGCCTCAACTTTCACATAATTGTTATCTTTTTTGTTTGGTTGGTTTTTGGTGGTGCTGGAAATTAAACCAGTACCTCATACTTGCTAAGCATGGACTCTACTACTAAGTTACATCCTTTGCCCTCCTAATTATATCTTGAACCTATTTCAGACTCAATTTTTCTCAATGGAGTAAGTCCAGGAGAGCACATAAACAGCACCTCTGAAGGTAGATCATCTCTAAAATTTCTAAAGGTCCTGACTAAAATTGCAAGTGGTTCAAGACCAACCTCAAATTGAAAATAGTTAGACCTAGGACAATTGTAACTATACTGAACAATGCAGACTGTTTTCTTATCATTAATACAACTCTTTATATAGCATTTACATTATAGTAGGTATTATAAGTAATATAAAGATGCACTCAAATATACGGGAGGCTGTGCCTAAGCTATATGTAAATGCTATATCATTTTATATAAAGGACTTGAGCCTTCGTGGATCGTGGTATCCTAGGTGTCCTGGAGCCAATCTTCTGTGGGTACTGAGGGAGGATTGCATATAACTGCTTTGGGAAGGAGAAGAGGGGTAGGGGAACAGCGGTGATCCTTGAAGTTATTTTTTAAAAACGGCAGAAAAAATAAACTGAAGCAGGTTATCCATTGCTCATGAAATATAAATAGCCTATAAGTACACCGTGGCAACCACCAGGCAGAACTCTGCTCTCTGTGCCAGAACTGCTGGGTGTGCCCTTCCACATGGTGTCTGTCATGAGAGCGGGGACTTCCAAAGCCACATCTTGTTTCTCTGGTGGGCTGCCTTGACTCCCCCTGCCTTCTGATGTCTGTCAGTCTGGGGCGAGGAGGTGAAATGAAAGGAGTGCATCAGTTTAGGAGGTGGGGGTTTAACCATAAGTTTGCACTTTCTTCAGATGATTAAACAATGAGTGTTTATGAAATCAAGAAAAAAAAAACTTTCTCTCCTCAGAGTTTCTTTTCAAAACCCCTCTCTGTGCTCTCTGGCTAATTTATAAAGAGCCCCATAGGGTGCTTATTTTTATACACATATATTGCCAGAGTAGTTCCTGTTTTGGTTTAAATGGGTTCCTTCTTTTTAGTCAGATGAAAGAGAACTTTCTTTAAAAAGGTCTTGTCTGCTGATGCGTGGTTGTTAGAATGAGCCTAAGACTTAACTATTTAGTTTGATCCTCTTGGCTGAATTATCTGGGAGGTTTTGTCCTTCCATGGACTATGTAACTAGAGTGTCCTCCTTACCCTCTTTTCTATCTGATATGTGCAACCCTGAGAACCACTCCCAAGTGAATGCTTTGAGGAAGGGGTGGTCTACCTCCTTTGGTTCACTTGCTCTTTGGGCAGTTAGATGTTGGGGTACAGGAATTGGACTGTGTCAGGCACCAAAGGTAAATAAATGATTAATTCTGCCGTGGTAAAAGGCTAGAGGGAACTGCCTAGGTCAAACTGTGGGTAAAGGACATCTTGAAGGCTTGGGAGATGGTGAAAGAATATCTGAGAAGGAAGGACCATGGGGAGGGGTAGAAGAAGTAGCCTCCCAATGTCGCCCTTGTTATAGTTTAGATCTACAATATCCTCTGAGGACCTGGTGAGTTGAAGGCTTGGTTCCTGATGCAGCAGGGTTCAGAGGCAGGGCTTAAAGGAAGTGATTGGATCCTCAGGGCTCTTGATCTTATCAGTGGATTAATCCATTGATAGCTAATGGACTCCTGCGAGGAGGAGGCGGTGGAAACTGCAGGCAGGTGGAGCAAGGTTGGAGGCAGAGGTCATTGGGAACTTGCCCTTGAGGAATATCTTGTCCTTGGCCCCTCCCCCACTTTCTCTTTACTCCCTGCCATGAGGAGAGCCGCTTTCCTTCTGCCATGATATTCTTCCTCACCTCAGGCCCAAAGTAATGGAACCTGTTGACCATGAACTGAAAACTCTGAAACCTTGAGCCAAAAGATACTTCTGCTCTTCCAACCAGCCTCTATCTCAGAGCAAAGCCTGTCCAAGGAAGGGACATGAACTTTGTCCTTGGAAAAACCCACAGAGCACTCCTAGGCACATTCCCACCCTGCTAAGTTGTTTATCTACAGGAGAGATCTGTTGCACCAGATGTCCCTGACTCAGTCAGGCTAGGTGGGGATCCATAGCAGCCCCCTAGCAGCCACCAATCAGCATGAGACAGGGAAATACCTGGGATGCCAGAGGACCCTCCCAGTAGTTTATGGTGGTTGATAATGTGTTGGGAAACCATGTAGTTCAGCACATACACCCCTCTTGGCTTAAACCAATCAGTTCAAACGAATACCCCCTTTGTACTGACCAATCACCCCTAGACAACTTGTTCCCGCCAGTGAATATGCTAATCATGTTTTAGAGTTGTTATTTGATTTTCCCGCGGTATGTGATGATTTGCTAAAGGATGCTATGATGTATGTAAAGTCCCTGCCCTCTCCAAATTATGTATATAAACTCTGCTTAAATTGTTCTCGGGGCTCTTTGTTCTTTGCTCCTCTGAAGTGAGCTCAGAGCCCCAGCATGCTGGACCCCCAATAAACCCTTTGCTGTTGCATGAGACAGTCTCTTGGTGGTCTTTTCCTCTGACGTCCGCCCGACCTTTACATCGGTACCAGATATATTATTTTTCATTTTCATTTTTGAACTGGGTTTGAACCCAGAAGTGGTTTACCAGGAAGTCACATCCTTAATCCTTTATGCTCTTTATTTTAAGATGGTGTCAATGAGTTGCTAACAGTCTTGCCAGGGTACCCAGGCTGACCTCCAACTTGCCATCCTTCTGCCGCAGCTTCTTGAATCTGTTGTTTTATAGGCAAGTGCCACAGCCGGTTGTGCCAGGTACTTTAGTCACAGCAACAAAAAATTTGACTAACACAGCTCAGGTCATCCTGGCCTGCAACTAGAAAATTAAGCTTTCTTAATAAGAGTTTTTCCTTAAGAGCCAATTCTGAGAAGATACAAAAGGATAAATAAGTAAATAGACAATGAATTCTCCATGCATGTTAAATAAAAATGGATGAAACTCATAAACATTATCCTAAGTCATGTAGGGCTTGGAACGTAGTTCTATGGTAGAGTCCTTGCCTAATATGCACATGGCCTTGGGTTCAGTCCCCAGTACCAACAACAATAAAAAAGGGCCAGACACAAGCAACTAGATATTGCATAATTTTGTTTATATGAAATGTCCATAAAAAAAAAATCCATAGAGACAGAAATTAGATTGGTGGTTTCCTAAGGCTAAGATGTGAGTTGCCTGTTTACTGCGGGGGTCATGAAAATGTTCTGAAACTGATTATAGTAAGGGTTGCATAGCCCTGTACATTTACTAAAAATCATTAAACTGAATAATCAAAGAGGATGTGTTTTATGATATATAAAACATATTTCATTAAAACTTCAAAAATGGTGAGACCATCACCTGTTCAAAGGGACTAAGGATAAAACTGTTTAAGCACAAAGATAGAGCACTCAGCTCTCATCTAAATATTGCACAGACAGCTCTGTTTCTACAAGAGAAAAACCAGGGAAAGAACTGTTCCTTGAGGGTTCTATTTTTTATTTTATTTTATTTTTTTTATTGGTTATTCAAAACATTACAAAGATTTCAGAATCACATCGGTTACACATCCACATTTTTACATAATACCATAATAGTAACTGTTGTATTCTGCTACCTTTCCTATCCTCTACTATCCCCCCCTTGAGGGTTCTAAAGGCATACCTTTCCTGGTCATTTCACTGGTTGAAAAAACAGAATGGGAACTATTTCCTGGGTTTGATCAGCATCACAATAAGATTCAAACTGGTTTTCAAAAAATAAGAATTTTTCTTTAATGAAGGATTTACAGAAAAGACTCACACTTAAAAAAAAAAAAGGAAAGAAGGGAAGGAAGAAAAAGCATGCAAATAAGGAATGTTTTTAACACATGCATTAATGTCAATAAAAGCATTCTTTGCTTTCACATTTAACTAAATCAATTAAGGGACTGGGAGGCTGTGAATATTATCTAGGCTGAAGATTACTTTTGCTTCACTTAGGGACTAGTATTGACTAAACAAGTGGATAAGAACACAAGATAATGGGAAGCCTGTCACTTTACTCCTGTCGGAAAATAAATGGCAATTTGATATAACAGTCACAACAACAAAATTTTTTTTCAGTACTAGGAATTGAACCCCAGGGCACTCTACCACTGAGCTATATCTCCAGGCCTTTTCTTATTTTTATTTTTATTTTTTTTTTGTTTCGAGACAGGGTCTTGCTAAGTTGCTCAGGCAGGCCTTGAAATTGTGATCCTCCTTTCTGAGCCTCCACAGTAGCTGGGATTACAGGTGCCCATGCCCAGGATATTTTCCCCTCTTTGGAAAATTTCTACATAACTATATTACAGTATAATCTTTTCAGGAATTTGGATCCCAGTCTAACTTGTGATGCCTCATAAATTTAATATATCCTAAATTACATTTTTCAGTGGGATTTCAATATTTGAATTCTTGCTGAAGTACATCCAAATGCCTGGCAGTCATCTTGTGTATTTATGTGCATAGGACCTCTACAGTTATTTGTTTGTTGCACTTACTTTCACAAAACAAATGCCCTTTCAGTTGACAACCTAGTTTCACAGGAATGATGTAACATGACCTTAATACATTTAAAGGTCTAATCAAGGTGTGGTTGTACATACCTATAACCGGTGACTACGGAGGCTCAGGCTGGAGGTTTGCAAGGTGCAGGCCAGCCTGGGCAACTTGGCTGTCTCAAAATAAAAATAAAAAGAGCTGGTGATATAGTGCAGTGGTAGAACATCTCTTGGTTCAACCCCAGTACCACAAGCAAATAAATAAAAACATTTAAATGCCAACTTACTTAAGATTTTAAATTCAAGATACCATAAAAAAAGACAAGTTGTTTGCTTTTCTGGGATGTGAAGACAAAAGCATGCAATACACGAGCATTTGATCAGCTAATTATTTTACCAAGCTTCTGGAACATTATTCTCTTTTGTTCAGTTTCTTTTTTTTTTTTTTTTTTTTTTGTACCAGGGACTGAGCCCAGTGGTACTCAACCACTAAGCTACATCCCCAGTCCTTTTTATTTTTTATTTGAGACAGAAAAACCAGCCTCTACCTCAGAGCTAAGCCTGTCCAAGGAAGGGGGCGTGACCCTTGTCCTTGGAAAGACCCACAGAGCACTCCTAGGCACATACCCACCCTGATGAGTTGTTTATCTACAAATAACAGGAGAGATCTGCTGCCCAGGTGTCCCTGACTCAGTCAGGCTAGGTGGGGACCGTCCCATAGCAACCCCCTAGCAGCCAGCAATCAGCATGAGACAGGGAAAATACCTGGGATACCAGATGACCCTCCCAGTAGTTGGTGGTTGATAACATGTTGGGAAACCACGTAGTTCAGCACGTACTCTCCTCATGACTTAAACCAATCAGTTCAAACGAATCCCCCTCTTGTACTAACCAATCACCCCTCCCCAACTTGTTTCCGCCAGTGATTGTGCTAATCATGTTTTAGAGTTGTTGTATGATTTTCCCGTGGTGTGTGATGATTTGCTAAGAGATGCTATGATGTATGTGGGGTCCCTGCCTTCCCCAAGAGTGTATAAAACTGCTTCAAACCCTGGGCTCAGGGCCTCTCAGCGTCACCAGTTGCTGTGTGCACGCAAAGGACTGAGCTAGCTCGCAATTAACGCCTCTTTGCTGCTTACATTGATCTTGGTGGTCTCTGGTGGTCTTTTGGGAGTCCTGAATTCAAGCATAACAAGGTCTCACTGAGTTGTTTTGGGTCTCACTAAGTTGCTGAGGCTGGCTTTAAATTTGCTCTTCTCCTGCCTAAGCCTCCCAAGCCAGCCGTGCACCACAAGACAATTGAGTGTATTTTTGTCATATTATACATATCTGGAGTAATGGCTTATTGTCTCTTAAGAGCAAAATGTGGACATAGTTACTAGACCAGATTATCTCTATTATCATTATCATTATGCCTAATGTCTACAAAACCAGAAAGAATGGAGTTTATTCAGAATATAGAAACTCAGGGCAGCAAATAACAACTCACCTCAAACTTAGTTGATCTTTAAAGAAAGCTTTTATCTATTAAATTACTGTGTTAACTTCTTTCATTTAAGAGGAAGAGATTTCTATTTGAAGATAGTATAAACTGGAAAAGGTATTTGTTTGGTTTTCTGGTGCCGGGGATTGAACCCAGGGTTGCTCTACCACTGAGCTACATCCCCGGCCCTTTTTATTTCTCATCTTGAGACAGTGTTTGCTTTAGTTTCCCGGGTTGGCCTGGATCTTTTGATCTACCCACCTCGGCATCTGGAGTAGCTGGGATTGCAGGCGTGGGCCACAGAGTCTGACTGTTGTTGTTTTTGAAAAAAACAGAATTTTAACCACTGCTTTTTCAAAAATAATGGTTCCCAAACATTAGTGTCTAAATAACTGGGCCACATCCGCAGAATTTGTGATTCAGTAGGTCAAGGATGGAGCCAAAATTTTCATTTCTGATAAGTTCCCAAAGCTCTGCTTAGGCTGCTGGCCTGAGAAACATACTTGGGGCCCCACAGAGAAGTCCCAAGTCCCTGCCCTAGTAGTTTGAAGGGAATTAGAGGCCCTCGTGTTCCATATTCACAAAGTTATGCATACAACAAGCCAGATTCATAAATTCATAACTTATAAGAAGTTTGTATGATTCTCAAGAGTCTGCAGCATTCCGGGGTTGATTTTGATCTCTTGCCTCTCTTCCTAAAGCATGGGTGGGTCTTAAATTTGGTCACTGGGTTGACTCAGGTAAACACGCAGTAAGGGGTACAGCTGGCCATCGGGATGTTGACTTGGGAGACAGAGTAGAGGGTGGGAGCTTTACAAAGAGGGAAATTGATGGAGTCAGGAGGTTCTGCTCAGAGGAAGGAAAAGAAAATTCTGGCAGGACTCTGGTTTTCAGAAAAATCATTGAGAATTCCTGGGGGGGCAGGAGATCAGATCCAACAGGGCTGTGCCTGAATGGATACAGAACTGTAACAGAGGTTCACTGACTATATCCCTTGTGGCTTTGAAACTTAAATTTTTTTTTTTCCTTTTTCCCAATCTTCTTTTCCCTAAACTTCTCCTCCCTGATTTTCTTTTTTGTTATCTTCTCCTTCCTGATCTCTCCCTAATCTAATTTTCTCTGAATCACCTCTGTAAAAGCCCCCTGTTCCTGCAGATGGGAAGAATCACAGACTTTGGGACAGGAATCCCCCGTGTTTCTCCTTTGCTAGCAAAGCAATAAACCTTCTTTTTCCTTTTACTCAAAACCACGACCTTGTTATTGGATTGGCATGGGGACAGGGACCAAGCTTTGGCAACAAAACCAGCCCTCCTTGCTGCCCTCCAGCCTTCCCGTGGTCCTCCCAGGGGTCACAAGTTTTGCCTGTGTTGCTGGGTGGGAGAGAGAACTGCTGGGCTCCCTCGTTCTTCCCACCAATTAGGCCAAAGGGGGAAGTGAAGAGTTTGAAATGGACTTAAATAGAAGTTATTTTTGCTGCTTTCTCTTATCTGACCCTAGGGAAAGTTTTCATTCCAGTGAAATTATTTTATTTGGCAGATTAACTTTTTAATATACCTTTGATTCCTTTTTTCAGGGAATCTTTTAATACATGTAGCTGTTTTTTCCTGGGTATTTCAACCCCAAGATGTCTCCTCCGCTGCCTTGTCCCCTCCTTGTCCCCACTGTCTCTGTCTCCAATAGTATTCTAATTTTATCAGGTTTTAATCCTCATAGTCCCTTTTAGAAGAAGTATCATTCCTGCAACCCCTACAGGGAGTTCATGTCGCCAAACGCTGGGTCTTTGTCCCCAATGCCAATCCATTAATGAGGACATGGTTTTGAAAAAAAAGTAAAAGGAAAAAGATGGTTTATTACTTTGCTAGCAAAGGAGTAACACAGGAGATTCCTGTTCCAAAGCCTGTGATTCTAGCTATCCAAAGGAGAACAGGGGGCTTTAGAGGTGATTCAGAGAAAATGAGATTAAGGAGGAGTGATCAGGAAGGAGAAGGTGAGGGAAAAGAAGATCAGGGAAGAGATGTTTTAGAGAAAAGAAGATTAGGGAAAAGAAAAAAAAAAAAAAAAACATGTAAGATTTTAAAGCCACAAGGGATAAAGTCAAAGCATCATCAAGTGAACCCCTATTACATTCAGAACTCAGATTTTCCAGTCTACGACTTGAGAGTTCAAATCTGTTTGTGTGGACCCTAGGAAAATTACACATTTTCTTTAAGACTATCCTCATATATGAAATGCTGTCAGCTAAATATTTTGCATGGGGTTTCTGGGAGAAATAGTGATAATGCTTCCAAAAACTTAGCATAGTGTCTGATGCATCATTAGTGATATTAATTTGTACTGTTGTTGCTGTTGTCCAATGCTTTACTCCTCTTTCACAATCCAAACGATATGAACTGCTTTAACAAGAAAAAGCCGAACTTTGTCCAAAATCTGTATGTGTCACCTTCTGATGACTGGTTCTTTTGCATTTTCTGAACCCCAGTAGATTTATACTCAGTTCAAATGGTCTGGGTTGTGCTCTTGGATTCAAATCTAAGCAAAGTTAAGACAAGGTTCCGGGGGAGGAACTAAAATTGTTCTCCTTTTTAGGGGTAACTGAAGAATAAATAAATAAAACATGATAAATAGATTTCAAGTTGAAGAGATAAGACCACAAGAAACACTAAATTATTTAAAGATTTAAATAAGAGTTGGAGACAAAAATAAAAGTCATTTCAACTTTACCTCTCTCCAATCCATCATCTTTTGGGCTTTCCAAAAACTAAATCTAATCATATCTCTTCTCTGCCCAAAATATCCCAAGTACCTTGTGTACCCTTCTACTACCAGTGTTTTCAACAATATTCATCAATGTTGGTTTAAGTTTCTAAAATACTCAAAGACCAGCCCCCCCCCTTTTTTTTCCTTCCATGGAAGCATAATCATAGATCCCCTTCCCCTTTTTGGGTTTTCTTAGCCGCTTTGCCCCCAAATGTATGTTCGAAAATGAGTGCCTTTTCTCTAGCTGACATTCACACTCCAGAGAACTCTCCTGTTCTACTTTGGATTTGCTGGTTAAGCTTTAAATTTTCTGGACATCTATAAATGGGTTTATAATACAACAAACATAACTTCAGTGATACAGGCTGCCTCTGGCTCATTCTGGAAGTTGTCAGCCATGGATGTACCTTCAGAGGAGGGAAGGTCCAAAGGTTCTGGATGGATAAACCATTCTAGATGGCATTAGACAGGGAGATATAGAAGGTCTTCTGGGTAATTTTGTGACCTGTCATATAGCCATTTTTAAAAATCTTCAATTTTGCCAACAATGATCCAGGAATTCTATATCACTTAGATAAAATCGGAGATTTGAAGGACAGGAAGGATGCCTCAGGAGCACGGAATGACAGATAGAGTGCCAGCAAGAGAGAGCAGTGCCCAAGAAAAAGACACCAGTGGGCAACTTGATATACAAAATATTAAACTATGTTGGTCATGGTGGCCCATGCCCATGAACCTAGTGACTTGGGAGGCTGAGGCTGGAGGATCGCAAGTTCAAGGCCAACCTCAACAACTTAGCAAGGCCCTAAGCAACTTAGTGAGACCCTGTCTCAAAGTAAAAAATGAAAATGGCTGGGGATGTGGCTCAGTGATTAAATTCTTAGTATTTAAAATAACAACAACAATAATAACAATAAAAAATATGCCAGCCAAGCATAAGGACAGATTAAGGGTTGGGGATATAGCTTAATGGTAGAGCACCTCTGGTTCAATCCCCAATAGTACAAAAACAAAAATGACAACAAAAAAGCAATTAAAGCATTGTGGTGTACTTTATAAATCTATATAATTTTTTGTCAATTACAAAAAAATACTTGCACAATAATTTATGACAACCAGGGAAGAAGAAATGCACAGTCAGGTTACCTGGTGGTGTCCCCCAAATATGACTGCAAATATTAAGCAGCAAATAGCTATCTATATTGTTTTTCAGTTGAAAACTGGCAAGTAATCATTTTGGGGGGTTTTGTTTGGTTTTGTGGTGGCAGGGATCAAAGCTAGGGCCTTCCTTGGTAATGCTAGGCAAAGGCTCAGCCACTGAATTACACCTCAGCCCACCCAGGTGATGATTTTGAATTCATTTCTGTGTCAATCTGTCTCTTCAACACCTTTCCTCAGCATTTACTATGTGTCAGGACCCATCGGGTAAAATACTGAATGACATGCCGGCCCTCAAAGAGCCTAGAATTTTTAAGATTTTGGAAATCTTGGGAAAGGGACCCAAGTCTAAACACAAAATTAATTTACGTTTCATAGTCACTTTAGACAGGTAGACTGAATATAATTTTATACAATATTTTTAATATTCTGTGCATGACACAAAGTTTGTGTACACTGAACCATCGGAAAAACAAAGAGGTTGCTGTCTCAGCTATCCAGGTAGACAGCCTCTGGTTAGGTTGACTTTGCCTTTGTTCCTGACTACGAGTTTATAGGCTACAAATAAGCAATCATTTTCTTGCCCTTATTCACACACAAGCAATTAACAGTAAAAAAAGGAAAAAAAAATTGTATCATTTTTCAATTAAAAAATAGTGTTCGGGTAACTAAGCAGCACAGTAGTATTACCTGAATTGGCTGTAAATAACAGCAACCGCAAATAACCACAGCTCTCAGTATCCTTCCAAGATAAAAGAAATTGTACATTGAATTTTTTTCCTTCCTTCCTCCCTCCCTCCCTTCCTCCCTTCCTTCCTTCCTTCCTTCCTTTCTTTTTCTTTTTTTAAGGTGAGTTATTGGACAGGGAAGTGGCTCCTCTCGAGGAGGCACTGCGCTGGGCAATATCTTTTTTTAAAAATTCAAACTAAATTTATTTTTAAATTGATACAGAAAAATAAAGTTTGCACATATTTGCATATCTTGTGATGATTCAATATATGTATACATTGTATGATGTTTATTTTATTTTCTTTTTTAAGAGAGAGAGAGAGAGAGGAGAGAGAGAGAAATTTTAATATTTTTTTTTTAGTTTTTGGCGGACACAACATCTTTGTTTGTATGTGGTGTTGAGGATCCAACCCGGGCCGCACGTATGCCAGGCGAGTGCGCTACCGCTTGAGCCACATCCCCAGCCCCATTGTATGATGTTTAAATCAGGTTATATGTTGTCTGACTTTTCAAACATTGATCATTTCTTTGTTTTTGAGATATTCAGGATCAAACTTAACTGAGTCAGATTCGCAGTCCCATTTTTAGTTTATTTATGATAAAAACATTCAGAATCCTCTCTGGGTTCAATGGTGTACACCTATAATCCCAGTGGCTCAGGAGGCTGAGGTAGGAGGATTCCCAAGTTCAACGCCAACTTCAGTAACTTAGCAAGGCCCTGAGCAACTTAGAAAGACCTTGTCTTAAAAAATAAAAATAAAAAAAATAAATGGGCTGGGGCTGGGGATGTAGCTCAGTGGTTAAGCACTGCTGGGTTCAATCCCTGGCACAAAAAAAGAAAAAAAAAATCAAAATCCTTTCTTTCAGCTTTTGGGATATATGGCACATAATTGAAACTTTGTTCTATGCATGAGATTATGAAGAAATTGCACACCAGAATTTCTTGCTACTATCTAACTGTAACTTAGTCCCCTTTGATCATCCTTTCTCATCCCTCCCTTCCCCTTCTTCTCCCAGCTTCTGGTAACCACTGTTCTGTTCTCCACTTCTATCAACTTTTCAATATTCCACATGAGATTATATGGTATTCATCTTTCTGTGGCTAGCTTCTTCTTCACACAATGACCTCCAGTTTCATCTATATTGACACAAATGACAGGATTTTTTTCTTTCTTTCTTTTTTTAATGGGTGAAATCTTATTCTACCATGTATGAGTCTCATATTTTCTTTATCCATTCACCAGTTGTTGGACATTTAGCTTGATTCCACTACTTGGCTATTATGATCAACACAGCAAAACAATCTTGGGAGTACGAAAGTCTCTTGGACATACTAAGTGCATTTCCTCTAGCTGTATAACCAGTGGTGGGAATATGGGATCGTGTGGTAGTTCTATTTTTAATTTTTGTTTTTTTAAAAATGTTTCCTCCAGTCATCTGCCTAATTAATAGTAGTTTTTGTCTTAGAAGTCTCTTTGATTTTATCAACTCAGATCATTTGTTATGAACGTACACTGCTCTAGTCCTTCAAAAAAGCTTATTGCATATTTTTACCATGTCATTTATAGGCTCTTTTCTAGACTTTCTGACAGTGTTAATATCATCTTTACTATTATCACCATCATCTTGACTTAGGGTTTTTTGTTTGTTTTTGGGTTTTGGTACTGTATATGGATTGAACCCAGAAGCACTTTACCACTGATTCACATCCCTGGTCCTTTTTATTTTGAGACAGTTTCTCACGAAGTTACTTGGGGCCTCACTTAATTGCTGAGGCTGCCCTCAAACTTGCAATCCTCCTGCCTCAGCCTCTTGAGTAACTAGATTATAGGCATACTCTCCGTTGGGCTCTGATAAAGTACCTTGGGTTTTCTTATGTTACCTTAATCAACTTATTAAATGTTTGGTTTCCTTCCATTTTCAGTTCATGTTTATCTTTTTTGTTTTGTTCAGTGTCATGAACTTTCTGTGACACTAATGGACCAACTCAAAATACAATCAAGATCTTCATTTTTAGCTTTATGCAGCATTTTTCTATTTTTCATTAACTGTTTATTACTTTCAAGATAGAGCTTCAATAATGTGTCCTTCTGTTTCTTGAGGTCATGTGTAATAGTTGTTCCTTACTCTTCTGGAAGATGTTCCTCACTTTACACTGCTGTCCTCTTTCCCCAACAGCTTTGCTTTCCGCGGTGTGAATAAACATAAATGCTTCCCCTTTTTTCTTATTGGCCTTATTTAAAGGAAAATCTGCAGGCTTTTTTGATGTTTTCAATAATATCTTCATACCATATTACAGAAAATAAAAACAAACATACACAGTGGATAATGTACACAGGTCTTGGCCCAGCATGGGGTATCATGGGGAACTGGCCGTTGGTTCCTCTGGGGTGCACAATTGGCATTTTGTTACCCTTTGTGGACATGCTTGCAAGGAAGAATCTACATGTGCAAAAAAAAGATGTATCCCAGATGGTGAGGGCTAGGAGAGATCTTTTTTTTTTCAGGTAGGGCATGTTGAATAAACTGTATGTTGTATGCCTGCCTTTTGACTGCCACCTGTCACATGAGGGGAGATAAAGAATTTTCCACATGGGATGTCATGTCACTTCACATTTTGGGTTTTGCAGCATTTAGAATTTCAGATTTTGGGATTAGTGATGCTCAGCCTGTATGATAAGCTCCAGAGCCAAGACAAGAAGACTAGACCCTTGAAGAAAACTAGAAGATCAGGGCAAGCTTCTTGGAGAAAAAAAATAACATTTATTCATAAAGGAAAACAGACGGTTGGTAAGTAAAGAATAAAGGGTAGAGGTACCCTAGGTGGTAGAAATAGAATATATAATGAATATCAAAATATTTTAATGTAGTGATAACATACTCATAAATGAACAACTTAAAGATCTTCCAATGTAGGGCCATGATGAAATGCAACAGGAAATGTTTAATAACTTTAAATTTATTCAATTAATACATGAAGTTAAAAAAAATTATTCAATTAAAAACATCATGCTGGGCTGAGGATGTAGGTTTTGCCTTGCATTCTTGAGATCCTAGGTTGAATCCCCAGCAGTGCAAAACAAACAACTCATACTTCATTCTGATACTAATACCATTCCTATTTTGGGGGTGCTAAGCTGTCATCTTCTCAAATGAGTGACAGCACATGGTAATGTGATTTAAAAAAACTTTTGCAAAATAAAAGGTTTTCAATTTTCTGTTGATCCCTAAAATTCTGAATGAAATAAAGTTCATTCCCCTCTTCTATACAAACATTTAATTTTCCTTCTTTTTGGTTAAAAAAAATCACAATACTCAAAAAGTCTACAGGAAACTCTGATTTGTTAGTCCAGAGTTAACTGTTCTAGTAACATCTGAAATAAGGAAACATAAACCCTTGCCCTTTTGAAATTCTAGTTAACTGTCCAATATTTATCTCTATAGAAAGTCCTTTCTGAACTGTTAAGCACCATTTCAAGGACCCAATGTTGGTGCTTCTGTTTGCCAACTTATTTTGAAATCTGGCTTCATTTTAAAATTTTCTTTCTTTCTCCCCTCCCCCTCCCATCCCTCCCTCACCCTCCCTTCCCCCTTCTCTCCCTCCCCCTCCCTTCCCCCTTCCTCCCTCCCCCTCTCTCCCTCCCTCTCTGTTTCCCATCCTCCCTCCCCCTCCCTCCCCCTCCCTCCCTCCCTCCTTCTCTCTTCCCTCTCCTCCCTCCTTCTCCCTCCCTCCCTCTCTCTTTTTCTTCCTATCAACCTATCAGGGACTGAATCCAAGGGCACTTTACCACTAAGCCACATCTCCAGCTTTTTCTATTTTGAGACAGGGTCTAAATTGCTGAGGCTGGGCTTGAACTTGCTATCTGCAACCTCCTGAATAGCTGGGATTATAGGTGTGCACCACTATGCCTGACTTAATTTTTTTTTTGGGGGGGGGACAGAATTCTTAATACTTTAATGTTTAAATTTTTATGTTTTAGAAATGAATTTGACAATATTATCAAATTACCATAAACAGCTAATATATATTTCAGTGCTTATCTTGTGCTGGTCACACTAAGTAGTCTCTTGAAGTTCTCCCATTTAGTCCCCACAACAGTCTTTGTTTCATTTAGGAAGTTACCATGCAGAGAGGTTCAGTAACTTGCCTAAAGATACACAGCCAGGAGCTAGTTGTGTAAATAGTTAGTCAAACTCTGTAGTTCAGTATAACAACATTATGAGAAAGTATCTTCGTAGTTCAAAATCTGTCAGAAAATACCAGCTTGTTTCCTAGAAGGGAAAAGCCTGAATAAACTTCTGAAAACGTTACTAAATAGAGGTATGTCCAGAATGGAAAACTACACATTAGCAATTAACACTGTGTACTATCTAGGCTTGCATATAGGACCAATATTTATCTCCAATGTTTTGACTATATCTCAGATCCCCCTAGGTATGAAACTAATTTTTATACATTTATTTCTTAAAAGGATAACTTAAGGTTGAAGACAGAAATATAGAATAATTTTTTTTTAAAGAAATCTTCAATGGAGGAAAACCCTCCACAAGTACATGGGTTAAACTTTGTTTCTGTTTAACTAATTTTTTTAATAAAGTTTATTTGTATGTGGTGCTGAAGATCAAACCCAGTGCCTCACATGTGGTAGGCAAACACTCTACCATTGAGCTACAAACTCAGGCCCTGTTCAAATAATTTTATAAAGCTTTCAAAATGGGTCCTACTAGTGCTTGGGCAGGCAGTTTAAAATAGTGAGAGAACAAGGACTGGGAAGAAGTCTGTGTTCACATCCTGGCATTTTGTTATCTTCGTTATTTGTTTTGTAAATGAATCATTTAAGGTCAGCATCATTGGGAATCCAAATTAGAGATCAGGCTTGCAAGATATGATTCCTAATCTAGACTCAAATGACTAATAATGTAAGGGGAAAAAATAGAGCAGATGATTAAGGGTGGGTGGGGTTAGGAGGAATGCCAGAAGACCTAAGGCCATGACAGTTTCATGCATTTACTTTTGTTGATCTCCTTTTAAAGTCCTAAAAGAGGTTTCATGCCCCAAGTGAAATCATCATCACGAGATTTGTTTAGCACGTTCAATCTGAGAAGTTTTGGAAGAAAAAAATATACCTATGTACCATTATTTATGTATTTATTCAAAGACAATATTTTCACAAATCAATACTTTTAATACTATCCTTAAAGCATTAAGCTACATAACTACCTAATTTTTGTGTTAATGAAAACAATAACCTAGAATTTAACCTTTCAAATCAAAGTTTATATATTTAATTTTTTAAAAAGCCCTTTCTCCTACCATTTTATAACAACTACTTCTTTTGCTTCTTTTCTATACCCTTTGGCTCAGCATTAAAAAAAAAAAAAAAAAAGTGGCATGTTTTGCAATATTGATGACCAACTAAGCTCAGGATATTTATTTCCATCTGGTAGAGTTAACTTCTGCCTCTTGTTTGCTTTCTCCATCTGCCTGCCTGGCCTTCATCTTTTTTTTTTTCCCCCTCCTCCTTAATGGAGTTCAGGTTAACCCTGTTTTAAGTCTAATCGTTTTAGCAGGCTCATGCCTTGTTACCACAATCTGTTTTCAAAAGATTTTGCAAGTGGAGTTTCAAGTAAAATTAGATGTATACTAAATAGAGATTCAAAAGTTTTTTTCTTTCTTCTTCTTCTTCTTTTATTTTTAAGATTAGCAGAACTCAGTATTTGAACTGGGGGGAGGGGGTTGTTGTTTTTGTCTATACACGTTTTTAAATGCATACGCAGACTTTTTAGTTTTCAGTTTGTTACAGGAGCCATGTTACATTTATGTTCAATGACTAGCTTTCCTATACACATTAAACTGGATTCGATAAAGTTTCAACTCTTCCTTTAACTCCCAAAGTTACTGAAACAGCAGCCACAAATGGCATTACTAACCTACTTATTTTGCAATTTAAACTTTGACAAAGACATTTCCTCATTCTTCTCCCAGTGTGGAGTAGAAACGGCTTCATGGCGTTGGCACCTCTTCTGAGAAGGGACTGGGATTCCCCAAGGATGTAGTTTGGTTTTTTTGGGAAGGATACCTCATGAGAGCGATTTCCCTATCCTTTTCCCGGGTACCCTCACCGCTCGGTTCCTGCCCATATAAAGCCTTTACCCGCACCCCATCCCGCTGCACGCTCCTCCTGCGTGTGGAACTAGCCACGCAGATCCCGAGCGGGGACGACATGTAAACACCGAGTGCGCAATGGGAAAGGAGCTATGGATTTGAGCCCGACCAGACCAGCCAGCGCGCGTGTAGACACATCTCACACAACACTAAGCCTCAAGCTCCAGTCAGGCAGCGCACTCCTTGCAAAAGGATGCGCTGGCCCAGGGCCTGGACTTGCCAAAGCGGGAAGGAGGAGCAACGGGGGAGGGCGGAGCTTTCACACGCGCACCCTCCCTCTGTTTCCTTCTTCGCTCGGACCCAGCAACTTGGTCTCCGGCCGCCACTCGGGGTTTATTTGTTTACAAGCGGATTACGTCAGCTCCTCCCTCTCTTCCCGGTCTCTGGGCCCGCCCCCTGGGTCCTTTTTCCCGCCCCCTCAGGCTCCGAATCTGCTTGCGTCACAATGGTGCGATCTCCGGATTGGCTAGAGTCGGCCGTCACGCTCCAGCTACGCCACTTCCTTTCCGCGGCACTATAAAAAGTGCTGCACGGCGGCAGCATCTCTTCGCCCCTCGGAGCTGGAAATGCAACTCTTGGGATCTTTGGAGGCTACGGAGCTGGAGGCGGAGGCGGCTGGGGAGGTCCGAGCGATGTGACCGGGCCGCCATCGCTCGTCTCTTCCTCTCTCCTGCCGCCTCCTGTCTCCGAAATAACTTTTTTACTCTAAAGCAAGGGGAAAAAAAGTAGCCGTCCGCCCCTCACACCCTCCCTTCCTCTCAGCCGTCTGGTCTGTGAGGGAGCCCGGGGTGGCCGCTCCGCCGTCGGGGCCGCGCCGCCGAGCCCCGGCCGCCCCGGGCCGCCCCCGCCCGCCGCCCCCATGCATCCCTTTTACACCCGGGCTGCCACCATGATAGGCGAGATCGCCGCCGCGGTGTCCTTCATCTCCAAGTTCCTCCGCACCAAGGGGCTCACGAGCGAGCGACAGCTGCAGACCTTCAGCCAGAGCCTGCAAGAGCTGCTGGCAGGTGAGCGGGTCGCGGCTGGAGGGCGCGGGCACCCGGGGAGTCCGGGTACGTGGGCCTCACATCCCGTGTCGGACCGGGCAGTCCGCGCCCGGGTCCCGCGGCAGCACCTAGGTGGTCGCTAACGGCGGGTCCCGGCGAGGGTTTGGGGGCTGGAGTCGAGGGCGCCCCCTCATCTCGGCTTGCCAGCCAAGGGGGAGAAGAAACCAGACGCACAACAAAGAAACTAAAGCCAACGAGGCTGGAGTCGCGGTCCGAGGACCGTCGGTGGATTTGGGGACAAAGGAGCCGCGGGGCTGGGGTTGGTTCGACGTCCCCTCCCCCAAAGTCCTCCAACCGTTGCGGGGTCGGCAGCCCGGCCCCGGGGTGGGAAGTGGCGCCGCAGCCCGGAGCTAGCTCGGGACCGACGTGCCGTCTCTCCGCACCTCCTGCCCCTGCCCATTAATCATCGGATTTGTCACCGGCACAATTACAGCCCTGCCCTGAGCGTGGTTTAGGGTTTCTTGTTTTTCCTCGCTTCGGGGTTAATAGTCCGGTGCGTTTCTCTTTTCCAAAGCCATAAACTCCATTGTGTGTGGCTGGGGTGGGGTGGAGAAAGTAAACAGGTTCCCGCCTGGCCGTGGTGCGGTCCAGCGGTCCGGCTCTCCAGCTCTCCGGCTGGCCAGGCTGCGAGCCTCATTCTTGTTTTGGCGGCTCAACCGGTTGGTTCCTGGAGCTTGTTTTGTCCCACTACTGTGTTATTTCTAAAACCCTGCCCGCTTTTTCTCCATTATCGCGCGCGCAATTGAACAGAATCCTGCACATTTTTAGAAGTTGGTAGTTTTCATTTTCGCTCTTCAAAGGAGCTTGCAGGAGGAAACTGAGAAGCTAACAGTACTGATCTAAGCATTGTTTCTCTGTTCTTTTCTTCTGTAGAACATTATAAACATCACTGGTTCCCTGAAAAGCCGTGCAAGGGATCAGGTTACCGTTGTATTCGCATCAACCATAAAATGGATCCTCTGATTGGACAGGCAGCACAGCGGATTGGACTGAGCAGTCAGGAGCTGTTCAGGCTTCTCCCAAGTGAACTCACACTCTGGGTTGACCCCTACGAAGTGTCCTACAGAATTGGAGAGGATGGCTCCATCTGTGTGCTGTATGAAGCCTCACCAGCAGGAGGTAGCACTCAAAACAGCACCAACGTGCAAATGGTAGACAGCAGAATCAGCTGTAAGGAGGAACTTCTCTTGGGCAGAACAAGCCCTTCCAAAAACTACAATATGATGACTGTATCGGGTTAAGATATAGTCTATGGATGGATCATCTTATAATGGATGGATAAATTTGATTTTTGCTTTGGGTGGGCTCCTCTTGGGGATGGATTATGGAATTTAAACCATGTCACAGCTGTGAAGATCTGGCACAAGATAGAGTGGTAAAAAAATTTTTTTAAGTGACAGTGCCATAGTTTGGACAGTACCTTTCAATGATTTAATAGCCTGTGAGTCCAAGTAAATGATCACTTTATTTGCTAGGGAGTGAAGTCCTAGGGTGGTTTCAGTTTCTCCCAGACATACCTAAATTTTAACATCAATCCCTTTAAGGAAAATCTGTATTTCAAAAAACCTTTCTCTGCAGTAGATCTTGCAGAGGAATTTGCACTATTACACTTGAAAATTGTTGTTGATAACCTTTTTGGCAGCTCAGTAGGAAAGCTTGTTTTAAACATGGTAGTACTGGAAATTTTACAAGACTTTTACCTAGCACTTAAATATGTATAAATGTACATAAAGACAAACTAGTAAGCATGACCTGGGGAAATGGTCAGACCTTGTATTGTGTTTTTGGCTTTGGAAGTAGCAAGTGACCAGAATCTGCCATGGCAACAGGCTTTTAAAAAAGACCCTTAAAAAAGACACTGTCTCAACTGTGGTGTTAACACCAGCCAGCTCTCTGTACATTTGCTAGCTTGTAGTTTTCTAAGACTGAGTAAACTTCTTATTTTTAGAAAGTGGAGGTCTGGTTTGTAACTTTCCTTGTACTTAATTGGGTAAAAGTCTTTTCCACAAACCACCATCTATTTTGTGAACTTTGTTAGTCATCTTTTATTTGGTAAATTATGAACTGGTGTAAATTTGTACAGTTCATGTATATTGATTGTGGCAAAGTTGTACAGATTTCTATATTTTGGATGAGAAATTTTTCTTCTCTCTATAATAAATTGTTTCTTATCTTGGCATTTTAATCAATCTCTTGTCATGATTATAGAGGTTCAGCTAAATACTTTTCTTAAAAGACAGGTCTTATAAGATATCTTAGTTGCACACTGGTCATGCTGTAAAAACATTGATGAGGAATGAGGGTGATTACATCAGAGTGATCTGTCTATACATATTTAGGTGTTAGAGAAAACAGAAGTAACAATTTTAAAAATCTTGAGTCAAAACATGGACACATTCACAGGCTAATGATCTCATGAAATGAGAATAAAAGACAAAGGTGTAACATCTTCCAAAAAAGGGATATTCAAAGGATTATATTTCATTGCTTCCCTGTTGAAGTGAAGATATAAATGTTCCATTCTGCCCACCTTTGAGAAACAGTTATTTTACCCCATGGATTTCTTGTTCAATTAGAAAATCCTAGGGCAGGTGATCCATAGTCTTAAGAGAACAGGCTAATCACCTCAGAGAGATTGGTTGCTTTTTGGTTTTCATCACCTGCAAGATTTACATAAAAAATCCCTTAAGCTGGAATTCAACAAAAGGTATGTTTATGAATTTTTATTCTCAAAAAATTGAAATGCTGACCTTTTCCTCATTTTTCAGACTTATTTCAGAAATTCAAAAAACCTAAATGAATATTGAGGATGCTGTATAGGTTAGTTGCTCCCTGTCCCACATATTAAAGACTCGGTGGAAATTCTTTGGTTTGAGAAGATAAGAAAGGAAATTTAAGTGGAAATTGAAAGTGCAGAAATTGGAATTTTGCTCTACAGTTAAATAAACAGTGACTTTGGGCGGGGGGATATACATGTAGACATTTACATTGGAAAGATTAATACAATTTGAAATACTTGAAAGTCAATAATCACTTGAAGTCAGTAATAACATTGAGAATTTTTTCCTATGTGTAAGATTAAATTTTCCCAATTTGGTAGACTATACCAAAATACACTGCTAAACATACCGTGTGTTTAGAATACATGTTATTTCCCTGGACATTAGCAGGTCATTTCATGGAAATTTGAATTCTTAAAACCACAATACATGGATTATTCTTGGGAATTGTCCAGTTTCTATTTTTCAGTCATTTCAGTGAAAATATCCTCAGTGTTTGAAGCTCTAATTTATGATAAAAACAAACAGTTTTAAAAAGGGTCTCACCCTAGTGTTGCCTGATGTTTATTAACTGCATATCATCCAATAACTCCTTTGAAGCTAATTAACTGATACAGTTTTGAATATTAAATCAATGGAACTTAAAAGTAAGGATGACTTCTAGATACTTGAGGAATATATTTTGAGTACCAAAAATTTTTTTCCATAAAACCTTTTCTCACACTTTTTGGTATTTAAAGAAAAAATGGTGACAAGATAACAAAATGCTTATTTTGGAATAGAGGTGATATCTGGTATGTGAGGGGCTATTTATTAGGTTCCTCTTCAAAAAAGGCTTGCAAACATCACTCATATTTAACATCCAGCTGTTTCCTGTGACTTGAACCTTATATTCCCCAGGCAATTGAGCCAAGCCTGTGTCTACAACACAGTAGCTGTTTGATATTTCTTGTTCACTGCTTCTGGGGAATGTTTTGCCTAGCTATTTTGACAAAAACATTGAGTGTCTGTCTGCTCTGTACATGTGCAGGTGTATGCCAGACTGCCACATGTCATTTATACCAGTTGGTTTTTTTCCTTAATATAATAGTGGTATAATTTTTAAAAGGTTTTACACTGCTTGAGTTAAAAAGTAGTTCATTAGAAATCCTTTTAAGAAAGGATGCCTACTTTCAAAATTATTAGTTGCTTTTGGCAGCAGGAATTCATAGTTATGATTGGCAATAAGTTTGAGGAACGTTACTTGCTAAGTTCTAACAGGTAGTTTTTAGATTTGTTTCTCCAAATGTAAATACTGTCTTGCTTTAGAATGCTGAAACAAGGCTTGAAGTGGATTATATAGTAAAGTTACCCTAGTTCATGCAGTGTGGCTGTTACCTCTGTCATCTAGAATGGGAATTGTGTGTCCTTACTTATAGTATTTCTGTAATAGACCACCAGAAAATGACTTTCAGTTACAATTGCACAAGTAGTTCCCATACAGATAATTAATTTTTGTTCTGCATAGGTGTTACATTAAGGAATAGGGCTTCATAGTTACAAGGAAGGAAGCAGTATTTCATGTCTAGTGTTAATGAATGAAGGTTCCAGGCTCCTTTTAATCTTACGAATAAATAAATTTGCTATTAGACTTTTATCACTTGATTTTTACACTTGAAATTCTCTTGGTTTCCTCTTAATATCTCAAACAATTTTGCATATTAAAGTTTGAAGGTAATACAAGGTTTTAGCTTGTATTTCAGATGGTGTTGGAAAATGCTAGTGGTAAGCTATATGGAGACGATTTGCCAATTATCTGTGCTCCTAAAACTGCATAGATTGTAGTCTACAAATAGTTTTAGTATTTATATATATATATACATACATATATATGGCTGCTGTTGACATAACTAGTTTATTTTCATGATATATTTGAAACATGATATAATAATATGAAAAATTTTTTATAGTAAAATAGTTTGCTACTAGTTAGAGTTAAGATGCATAACTAAGGCCTTCAACCATTTTTTTTCCCATATTTTTATTGGTGCAGTATAATTGTACCAAATGGTGAGATCTGTTGCATATACATACATGCACATAATATAAGCATATAATTTGGCCAGAATTCCCCAGTATTTCTGACTTCCCTCCTTTGCCTCCCCTTTTCTTTACTTGACTGATTGTCCTACAGTTTTCATGATATTCCTCCTCTCCCCACCACCTCATTTACTTTAGTAAATGGGACTGTACAGACCAGAGAAATCTGATGTAATTTCTGACTGTATGTGTAGATCTTGATATTTACATCCGAGAATATTGAAATGAACATGGTTATGAAGATGTTAAATTTTGTTTGAGATGCTCCTAAATAAACTTAAATTATATTAATAGGTTTAACAACCCTTTTTCCCCCACAAATTTCCAGAGTAATAATAATTGAAACCAACTTTTTTAACTACAATTTTAAATTGGTTTAGCAATGTTTTTATGCATTGCTCTGTTTGTCAAGAAGGAATAACAAACCATAAGTCTTCCATTCATAGAATTCTAGTTTGTTTTCTTTCTTTTTTTTTTTTTTTTTTGTGCTTCCTGTTATGATTAACTAATCTAAAGGAGCATTTAGGAGTTCACTTCTGACTTACGTGATCTTTTTCATGATATTTACCACTTAAGTGTTGATGTTGCAATATTCTTATATGCTTATAGGGAATAGTGACGCTGAAGGATGAAATGTTTTGAGTTTAGTCCAGGGTTGAATAAAAAGGGAAAGGATAGGGTGGTTATAGGTATACATCTAAACGTTTGTGCTACACAGTCTCTGGCAGAATTTGGGAATCCACTATTGTAGGGATTTTGTAATTCATGGGTCTAAAGCAAAGCATCCCTCTTTTTTTTTTTTCTTTGAACATTCTGGTCAAAGTGTTAGTACAGCCTTATAGCCCCACTTTCAGAGGAGGTGTGGAGGAGGAACATAAAGTATACTCTGTAGACATTTTTAAAGAAAATCAAACTGGGCATTCATCTTTTTTGTCTCATTATTCTATAAAGAGAGAATATTTTTTATGCTATTATGAAACGCTTGACAATTAGAGCCTATATTATGAAGGCCATTTATGACTGTTCCTAATGATAGAAGGATGGCTAAGTACAGGCCAGACCTCTGATATCCTAGAGGATTACCAGACAGGAGAAAAACAGTTGTCTTAATAGGATTTCTGTATTTGGAGAATATTACATTAAACATTACTTAGTTGAAATTGTTAGCATTGATAGAAGACATTCACCTATCGTTACATTTAATTTGAATGATTCTTTAGATGGTCATTTCCAAAGTTTTTTTTTATAACATTCTCTTAAAATGTTTTTGCATATGTTTTCATGAAAATTACTGTATATTCAAAAAGCACATGGTATATATTACATAAGCAAATCTCCATATATTGGAATACACTAAAAATTTTATTGATAGGGATGAATGTTCAAAATGTTTAGAGACTATTTCTCATTACTCAAACAGGTATCTGCTCACCCAAGAATTCATAATTATGTTTTTTCTTAAGTGATAAGTCTTAAAATGAGAAGAGAATTACATTATAATTTTAGCTTACCTGTTCTTATTTGTAAAATTAAGTCATCTTAATAGCCAACAGATATCCAAAATTGAGTGTAATTGCTAATTCAAAAACAATATTGTTCTTATATTTTCAAGAATGTATTGCTGTGTGTGGGAATTCACATTTTATCTTTCGTAGAATTTTTTTGTAAAATATTAGGTACTTGGTGACATTGATATGTATGGTTCTAAGGGAACTGAATTATTGAAGTCATAGATTGGTAATTAAATTATTTTTAGTAGTCATGGTTAAGCCAGAATTTCCTGTTTTCTTTTTTCCTTTTGTTTTGAGCCATTCCCTAAATTTTTGGACCTCATTTGAGAGGATTCCTAAAATGGACATAAGCCTTATTTCATTAGACTTGAAAATTGCACTATAAGTAGGATTGAATATATTTTCTAGTTTTCCTGATTTATGACTCTTTCATAGATTGAATGACGTTATATTTCTTAGAATTGCACTTGGGAACCTTCAGGGTATTAGTACATATTCTTACTGAACCATTCAACAACTGGATGAGGTTGACAAGAAGGTCAGTATTTTTTAATCTTTATTTTATGGATATCAAAAACTAAGCTTAATTTTCCCTAAGCCTGATAGCTAATGGACTATTTGAACAAAAGGCCTTTCTGAACCCAAATCTCGAGTGCTTAACTATTGGTATATCATTTTATTTTCCTTGTTGGAATATGTTTAAGTTCCCTTTACTACTTGGCCATCTTTGGTCATTTTCAGTATGGAAACTCTGTCCGCCCAGGAGATGGATAACTGTACCACTAGGCTTCTTTCTTTGAGGAAGTTGGGATTTATTGTGAAGAATACTAGTCTTAGAAGAATGAGTTGGAATCTTGGCTTGTGACTTTGGAGCAGTTAACTAGTCAGTCTCTGAACCCATCACTCCATATATAAACATGGGGGTAATAAATTTGTTCTCAAGATCAATTAAACATGGAAACATGAAAGGTTGGATTTTTTTGGAATTTGAATTCTTTATCAATTAAATATAGCAGACTTTTTTTCCTTGAAAATTTTGATCATATTGTGATTGTATTTGATGTCTTGAAAGTCTGCTTTAGTCTGTGGCTACAAGAAAAATACTGTGTTTTTGAAATAATATAAGAAGAAAAATGAGTTGTCCTTTTGCAGGATGGAAATATAGATGACTTAGGGCTTGCATATTTATTTTACAGGTTTTCCTGAGTGGGTTTCTTAACATGTGGTTTTCCTCTCCCACCACCCCTCAATAAAATAGAAGGAATCCTTGGGATCCTTTGTCTATATTGAAGACACTTAAGTTGCAAGTTTAAGAAATGGCCCCACACATGTTAACAGTGTAGCCCTGTACAAAGCAGTTGTGCCTCCATTTTGTTGCTTAATCCTCTCTAACCATTTGCTATAGGAAGGAAGGAAGTTAACTTTTCCCAGGGTTTGCAGTCCTTCAAGCCATTTGTATTTGGCCATGCTTTTACAAGAGACTTTCAGTTATTTTCAAACAGGACTCAGTGGTGCCCAATCTCTTCTTAATCTAGAGTGGTCTGAGTACTTCCTTCACTGGAAAGAAAAGCAGCCTTTTATAAGTTATCAGTTGGGGTTTGAGTTTCTTCTTGTAACGTAACCTGATGCAACATTTGCCTGAATCACTAATAATGTAATTGATTTCCACCAGTCAATCATAAATGAGTCAGTGACCACGGGTTCCTTTGGTTCCTTTTCCCTACGTGATGATAATCCTCATTGAATACTTGCTGCTGGCTTGTATAGCATTACCGCATACCTTGGTGAGGTAGATACCCAGCCATCAGGGCTTCATGTTAATTTATTTTGCAATGATACAGGAAACAAAGGGTGCCATTCATAAAAGAACTTCAAGGGACTTGAAGGCAGAATTCCCTTTGGCCCTTCAGCAATCTTGCTTCTTACAAACCCCTGTGTGGTTCAGGACCTGCTTGGAGTTGTGTGTGGCTTTGTCATCAGGCAGTCACTGTGCTCCTGTTATGTTTAACATTGTGATGTGAAAATATGAGTTTGGAACTAATTAGAAGAAGGTTAGGTAGCCTGTGTTGCCCCTTGAGACACTAGTTATGGTTATAGAGTTGGGGTTGGAGCCTTTGTATGATATTGAAACACTAGATAAAAGCTCATTTCCTTGAGTCCCAGATTCTTGCATTTCCCCACTACCATTTAAGTCTCTGAGTTTTTTAATTCTCTTAGGATCTTTTCTGAGTGTTAAAATGACTGATGTTTCGTCCCGGGTCTGCCAGCTGTACCTCTCACGTTCATTGAAAAAATACTTGGGAGTGTCTGTGCCAAATGATTGCCTGGGTAAGCACTGAGGATGCAAAACTAAGTCACTGTCCCTGTTCTCAAGCAGTTTGGAGCTTGGTAGCAGAGAGCATTGCTAAGGAAAAGAAGATGGTGGAGTGGTGTGGTGGATATGAATGCCATAGAAAACTTTCCCAGAAAAAGGGACCTAGAGCTGAAATCAGGGGTGATTTAAGTGGAGAAGGCAGGAAGAGGGAAGTATATGCACAAACTCTGTCTGGAGAGTGATTGTGAAGGGGAGGGCTTGAAGGAAGACCCATGCCACTAGGGTGGAGAGGAGCTTTGAGAGTGAGTCTGAGGGCAGACTTTAGGTAGAGTGGCCATATAATTTGATGGATAAATTTATCAACCAAATTGTGACTTTTTGCAGTAGAAACAGATGCTGTTAATTAAGCGCAGACTATAAAACATCAGCCAGAACATATACATATGGTCACTTCCTTTTTTTTGGTTAATTTTTAAAAATTTTTTAGATATATATGACAGTAGAGTGTATTTTGACATATTATACATACATGGAGTATAACTTATTCTAATTAGGATTCACTTTACTTTCAAAGGCCATGTATGTTAACAGTATTACCTGTTTTTTTTTTTGTTGTTGTTTTGTGAACCTATGGTGCTTTACCACTGAGCTACATTCCCAGTCTTTTTTATTTATTTATTTATTTTTGAGGCAGAATTTTGCTAAATTGCTGAGGCGGGTCTCAAACTTGGTGATCCTCCTGCCTCAGCCTCTCAAGTCACAAGTAACTGTTTAGTATTACCTCTTTTTGTTTCTTGGGTTTTTTTAAATTTTGTTTTGTTTTGGTACTAGGGATGGATGTTTAGCCATGAGCCATATTCCCACCCCCTTTTTTTTTAATTTTGAGACAGGATCTTGCTTCATTGCCGAGTCTAGTCTCAAATTTGCAATCCTCCTGCCTCAACCTCCCAAGTTACTGGGATTATAGGTGTGCACCACAGTGCAGCATTACTTGTTTTCGAAGACTTTACATCCAGCAGTGTATGTTACTTCCTAGTTAATATATTGACGAATTAGAGTACTTTACCTTGTCCAAATGAACACAATTAATATTCAAAGGGTGTGTTTTCCCAGACAGCTATGTTATGAGATTTGTTCTGGTATCCATTAAATGACTACTGTTTTTAAGGTTTGGCATAAAAAAATGGGCTTTACTCTAAGGTACTAGATGGACTAGAGTCATTTTAGAATCACTGTCAATAGTGTATGAAAGAGTATAATTCAAATACCTTGAATACTTTTCATTTATTTTTTGTTACATTTGTCATTTTTGCAAAGATGTTTTAGTTTCTAGTCTAAGCTTACATTTTAACTGTTAATTACCTCCTGACCATAACTTTCAAGTATGAGTCATTTTTTTTTCTTCAAATTGATGGGGAAATCTTCTATATAGTTAAATAAACAGAGCTCAGGGAATTTTGCACATCCATATAATCCACACCCTGATCAAAAGATAAAACATTTTTATCACCCCAGAAAATTCCCTTTGGGGGCACTTAAAATTTGATTTTTAAGAAATATAAGTGTGGAGCCAGAACTCAAATTAGAAATGAGTTGTTTTTCCTCTCCTCTTTATAACTTTATTTTTGCTTCTGAAACATGCAGCAATAGTTACTTTAAACACGAAACGAACTGTCGCCAGAACAAACCATTGCCTTTCAACTAGTTATGATTTAGTGGTTACTAATATAGTACATCTCTACTCAATTTGTTATGTCTTTTTAGGCCTTTAAAGTGAGGAGTCAAGTCTGAGTCATATCTCTAGCACTGACTCACAAACAGTCCTAAGATTTTGGAATCTTGGTCAATTGAAAAAGATTGTGATGATACCACATTTATATAATACTTCTCCATGCTCCTTTTTCTTAACTTGATGAAGTCACTCTGTAGTGGCTTTTACAGATAGGAAGACCAGTGTCCAGCCTATATATGTAGCTAAGTCCCAGCCTTGAGCATTTCTTTTCATCTCAGTTTTTAGCACCAATTACCAAAGAACAGTTAGAATATTGACCTAAGTTACAACAAAATTTGTTGCAAAGTTTATTCAGCTGACTCATGGTTCACTAAAGATTCTTGAATCAGAGACAGAAAGATTTTCCCCTAAATAGATTGTTCATAATTAGTTTGAGATCCACTGAAGGACAGGGAAAGGAGATAGCTTCTCAGTGATGGGGATGGGTTCACCTTTTTTTGAGGTAGGTTTAATATTCTGATTGGAACCTGATCTGGAATCAGATCTTGAATGAGCGACTTTTTTCTGAAAAGACAATGTGTTCTTCTTAGCAAATCCTCTGCTGCTAAAGCAGTGGTGCTTTGGGACGGTGGTGGTGGTGGATGTGGGTGGTTTGCTGCATTTTTTTTTTCTCTCAGTGCAATAATATTTAATATTTTCAGTATCAGTTGTACTTTGTTTTTCCCCTCCACTCCATTTTAGAAAAAAATGGCAAATCAGTGAAAAATGTAAGAGAGGTTAAAGCCATAATTGCTTAGTAGTAAAACTTGTCAACCTGTTGCCAATTGGAGAAGCCCCAATTGTGGTTTTTATACTGGTATCACTAGCAGGTTCATTCTGTATTTTTAAAAAATAAGGCAAATGTCAATGTGATGCTTCATTTTATGCATTTTGAGGACAGCTCCTCCTTCACTTCTGTCTCAGGCTTTATACTGGCAAGTTTTCTGATGTCACTGGACCAGCCAACATCTCCCTGTTCTGCAACTCTGCTTCTGTAAAATTTTATCCTGATGCTGCTGCCTCTTCCTGCAGACTTCCTGAGTGCCAGGACTGCATGTCTCCTTGCTGACTTCTCATCACAAGTCTGTAAATATAAACATTTGTTGTTCCAGTCATCTTTGGTTCAAGACATTGTCTAATAGAAATGTTATCTAACTTGCCAAAAGTCATACTACTGTCGGCCTATTGAGGGCTACAATACAACTTTACACAAGGTCAAGCACCAGCTCCTAACCAATATCAGCCTCCTCAAGCACTCTTTTCTGATCCTGTTGCATTGTAACTGTTAACATTTATATCTGGTTTTCCCATTAGACAGGAAGATGTTAAAGTCAGAAACTCTTAGACTGTAGCTTTAGAAGATGCTAAAATTAGATGAACAGATTGTTCATGCGTAAATATTTATTGAGCACCTACTATGTGGCCAAAGTTGTTTTTGGCACTTGGAAATAACCAAACAAAAACCCCTGCTCTCAGAGAGGAAGGTAAACAAGGAAGGAAGATGTAAGATGTAGCAAACAGTGACAGGTGCTAAGGCTCAGGACCTAGCTGTGGGTTCTAGAATATTGCCTCCAGCATTGTATAGTATTCTGCATGGGCCCCAGAGAAAAGGGAGAATAGGGAGTTAGTGGCTGGGGTCGGGGGTAGGAGGGCAGGTTGCTATTTTAAGTAAAATAGAGAAGGTTTTACTGATAGAGTGACATTTGAGCAGAAACTTGAAGGAAACCAGAGAAACAGCAAAGGAGAAAAGGAGCATTCCATTCATTCACATAATTGAGTGAATTCCAAAAACCATTCAGATTCATCCACCCCTAAATGTACAATTGTACTTTGGCAATCGTGGACTCTATTATAAGGCCAACTAACCTGGTTTATGACAGTTATTTTTATTACCACTTTATACTTTCTGATTATTGCCACAGCACAGAAATCAACACTACTTTGATCATTTGAAAACCCAGTAGGATTTTTAAAAATATTTTTATATATAAATGTTTTTCTTATTTCCTCCTCTCCACCTTAGAGAGAATTGCAAATCATAATAGGTTGATAAGAAGTCCTGAACTTTGAAAAATATGTCTGATTTCTTTAGATTCCATATCTATAATAGGAAATGAGAAAGTGTTCAGTATAATGATAAAGATTTAGCTGCTTGCCCAATATTTTATTAGAATGCAGAGCTAGACAATCTAACGACAAGTATTAGAAACAAAAATAAATTTGTTTTTTTTCTGATTTAGATAACTAGAGAATTCAGTCATCTAAACACCTATTCCTTTCAAAATCTGAGATCACAGGACAGGGTCTTGTAATCATGTAAAGCTCCTGGCCTTTTGTGTATGAGACTGAAGATAAAAGCAAGGGTACATTACTTTCACTGAATAGTCACTTAAAAATCATGAAACACTTGCTCTTTTTAAGGTACTGGCAGGTATCTGGCATATTCTTGAGTTAGAGAAGTCCCTGGTGTTAAGATCTAAAAATGAATATTTCTCTCGTTTCACTTACCCTTATCAAAGACGGGTGGAAAGGCACTTTTCCAAATACATTTTACCATGATTTCTGCCTCACTCATGCTCCCCAGCACAAGAAGTAAAACTATTTCCCTTCAAATAATGTGAAATGGGCTGTATCTGTCCAGTCTTGGTTGTCTTCTTTTTTTGCTCCAAAAAAATTGGTTGAGTCCAAATCACTATGATGTACAATTCTCTCTGACTCTGAGTGTCTGAGTGAGGCTAGAAAAGAGACAGAAATGTTTTTCTGTGTTTAAGAAATAACCCTCTTAAAGCTCCCAGATAAATATAAACAGATACTTCTGGCCATTTGTCTAAAAACAGTGAGACGAGACAGTAGGGAGGAGGGGAAGGATTGAATGGGAAAAAAAGGTGGAGAAATACACTGAAAAGCAATAGTGATATTATGTAGAATTTCATGCAGAACTAGAAATTTTATGCAAACATTTTAAGTAAACATCAAAAATAATATGGGACCTTTTTTGGGAGGGGGATGGAGGTAAGTATATTCTTAAATTCCCAAACTTGTTCTAATAAATGCTGTCTAATTATATCAAAATTATCTTCAACACCAACATATGTATTTATCTGATGATGATAGGTCCCCAACCCAGATTCCTTAATGCTAAATTTGGGAACACAAGTAAAATAACCATGTTAATTTGAAACTTGAGTACCATGGATACAGAGAGTGATTATAGCCTTGCTAGTCTGCTAATAATTTTTGTTGCAATAATCTGTGGCATCTCTCCTGGAAGATTTCTCAGATTCATCAGTGCAGATCAAAGTTCACTCTCTTATCAAAATGCTGGCTGCGATGCAGAGCCTGCGAAAGGTGTGTTTGCCCTTCTGTTTTCATGAGAGAAGTCCCGCCTTCATTTCTTAATGAGTGTCCCTTTGTTTTTCTTCTTCCCGCCTCCACACAATGAACTTGTTGACTTAGGAAAATACTCTGCTGCATAGGATGAAATAAAAACACCTAAATGTGTGGTTAGGCAAGCTTATTTTTAAACTCGACATTTGGTGCAACACTCTCTGTGTGTTAGGCAATAATTAAAGTTATGATAAAGCTAATTGAAATGGAACTACTTAGTTGGCTATTTCTGTAGTTCAAGGTTTTTTGAGTGGTAAAAATATATATCTTTCAGTGGTTTGAGTACAGTTGTTTGGTCAAATATAGTATTTGTGTGTGTGTGTGTGTGTGTGTGTGTGTGTGAAGAATCACTAGAAATTTATTTCCAAAGAACAAAATACAGACTTGTGTGTATGTGTGTGGGTGTTTTATGTGTTTTCTGGGAGAGTAGGTGGGTAGAATTAACGTTGCAAAGAAGAGTAAAATTCAAGAGGGGAGCAAAGATTTGTGAACATTTATGTGTCACATGTATATGCCTCTGTCCTTTCAATTAGTACAAATAAATAAATATGCTAATTAGGTTTAAAAGTTTTTTTTTTTTTTTTTTTTTTAAGTGTGGTTTATTTTCATGCCTGGTCACCGAAAGTTACAGAGAAAGAAAAACGGTGATTTCTTTACCACTGTGTGTCATCACATTAATAGAGTGTGTCCCTGTGTACGTAACATGAAGTCTTATCCTTTTTGATTTAAACTGAAGCACCTGGCAAAGGATTATGAAGGATAGATTTTTCATAAATCACCAACTTTGGGGGAGTGCCTACTGTGCGCAGGGACTTTCATTGCTACAGAGTTTTCTCTTCCTGCTGGAGAGGGTGACACACAGGGCACAAACTGACAAGTCACCAGCTGCAGGCTGGCACCAAAGCACCAGAGCCTTATTTTAGGAGGAGAAGGAGCAGGTGGAGCCTCATAGTGCAGGAAGAAGTGGGAACATCAGCATCCCACCTTAACATTGGACCTGGATCAAATGCCTGTTTCTTCCCACATTGTTATTGGTGTATTAAAATTGGGCGTCAGGGTGGGATTTGTTGTTACATGTTCTTACATGCACACAACGTAACAATATAGTTTGGCCAGTATCACTTTCAGTGTTTCTTCTTTCCTTCCTTCCTCCCCCTGGTCCCTTTCCTCTCTCTTAGTGATCCCACTTTAGTTCTCAAGAGATCTGCTCTTTTCTTTTCCTTTTTCCTCTCTAGCTTCCACATACGAGGGAAAACATACAACTCTTGGCCTTCTGAGTTTGGCTGTTTTTCCTTAGCATAATGGTCTCAAGTTCCATTCCTTTTCCTGCAAATGACATAATTTCATTCTTCTGTATGGCTGAATAAAACTCCATTGTGTATTTATACCACAGTCTCTTTATCCATTCATCTGTTGATGGACACCTATACTGGTCCCGTCATTTCATTGTTGTGCTCTTATAAACATGGGTGTGCATATGTGTTAACTTTATGATGCTATGTTGACTGATACATGATGACTTTAATTCTTTACAATAAATACTGAGGAATGTAGTGAGGCCAGGTCACATGGTGGTTCCCTGCCTAATCTTTTGAGGAACCACCATACTGACTTCCATAGTGGCTCTCCTAATTTATCATCCCATCAACAGTGTAGAAGTGTTCCTTTTTCTCCACATCCTCTCCAGCATTCATTATTGTCTATTCTCTTGATGGCTGCCATTTTAACTGGAATGAGATGAAATCTCAGCATAGTTTTGATCAAATGCCCATTTATAAATAAAACCATAATACTAGTGTAGAAGCACTCATCAGAGGGGTGCTGCACGGGTCACACCAGAAGGACATGAGGGAGACACCAAAGCTGCTGTGCTGGCACCCAACTGTGTGTGGCCTTGTCTGACTGCCTGCCTGCCTGCCTTCCCTCCCTCTTTCCTACCTTCCTTCTGTCCCTCCTTCCTGCCTTCCCTCACACCTACCCCCCCCCTTTTCTTTCATTTTTTTCTTCTTATCAAGTTCAAGTTCAGCCATTGGGATTTTGAATTGAACAAACAATGGATGTCAACCCTTTAACTGTTTTGACAGACATGGCAAAAACACAACCAACTGTTCATTCCCATGGACATTCCCAGGTTACATGTGACTCCCCTATTCTCAGTGGGACTCCACTCCTTTCTTTCCCCAGAGAAAGCTTATTAGACTGTGAGAAGGTAAGAAGAGAAACAGTACTACATGCTGGAACTCATGTGTGCATGTGAAAAATTAATCCTATTTCAAGCAGAATCCCTCTGTATTCATAACGGTAGGGACCAACCCACTCCTCCTCTGGCCTGATAAGGTCAATGTCATTTGTAGGTTCTGGCCCATCCCCAGGTGACACACCCTCTCTTCTGAACTCTGGACCTGAGCTCTGGCCTCTGCTGGATTAGGTCAGTTTGGTGACTGTTTTACCAGCCTGTTTTACCAGCCTGCAGGGCCTGTGTTTTCTGCATACTAGCCAGTTGCTACGCTTGGCCTCCTTTTCCCCAGAAAGGTTCATAGGAAGAGCATCTTCCTGTTCATCTGACTTGGCTGAGGCTTACACTGAAGCAACATAACCATTTTGAATTCGGATTTTTTTAATGCTTGGATTATTTCTGGATCTCAGACTCCAGGTCATTCCCTGGTCCTTACCCTGTCCTCATTTCTCCCTTTTCTTTCTCACCCCTCCTCCCTCCCCTCTCCCCTTCTTTCTCCCTCCTTCTATTCCCTCCACCCCAGTCCCCTGTTTTCCCTTTCTTCCCAGCTTTGTCTCTTAGGCACTCAAAATTCCTAGGGGAACAAGAGACCAAAGCTGATGTTGCCTTTCTCTGTTCTCTACTAGAGGAAAAAACAGTGTCCTTTCTACAGTCATTTTCTAGGTGAAGTTGTCAGAGAAAGAAAGACAAGTAATGAGGAAGAGGGAGGCCAGACGAAGACTGAGGATAAACAGAAAGGCTTCGGACACCTGCATTCACTCAGACACCCAGAGAGAGCCTGAGGGCCAGATGGTGGGTCTCAGGCACAGGCTGTGGAGTCAGAGATTTCCTGGTTGAATCCTGACTCCAACACTAGCAGTAGTGCCAAGAGGCAGAACACTTCATCCTCTCCACCAGTTCCCTTGGTAAGATGAAGTCAACGACATATCTGATGTTCAATTCCAAAACTTCTGAAAACAGAATTTTTAATTTAATTTTTTTTTTTTTTTTAATCTAGACTTGGCAAAGACTCTTTGGTCAGTAAAACCTGACCTGACGTGATGTGACGCCATTTAATGTGTCCCTCATTCTTTTGTGTCTGTCCACACATTTGGGGGCAGGAAGGTCAATGCATTGCTGTTCCAGTCTCCCTGGAGGGGATTCATACTACACAGTGTGTGCACCATATTGTCTTTCTAAACCCTGAAATGTGCTGAATTTCAAAAACACAACTGGTCCTTGGGGTATTAGATAAGGATATCTATCTCAGAGAGCATTTGGGATCATGAATGAATTAATGCCTGTGTGGGGATTAATGTAGGGACTGACACCTAATAAGTGCTGCCTGCTGTCACCATCCTTGGATTGCAATCCCAAACGACCATGTGAATGTGTTTCCACATGTCTGTCTCCAGAAACAGCAATAAAAGTTTGTGATAGTCTTAGGAAGTACATAATACCCACTAGTTTCCACATCAGCTTATTTTTTTATCTATTTATGTCTGTCTAAAGTATTAAAGTTGCTTCTGAGTTTTTTTAGATGCCTTCTCTGTGCCAACTTCACTTTTTTTTTCTTTGTTTTCTTTTTGCTTTTTGAAATTTTTAAATTGTTTTCCTCTTTTTAATCTTTTCTTCCCTACCTCACCCCAGTTTTTTAACTGAGGAAAATAGTATGCGGTTTTCCTCTCTCCCTCTCCCCCACCCAGGGGGCCTCCCCCTGCCCTCTCAGGGATCCCAGGGTCTCAGGGAACTGGAGAGCTGATCACTCTGGAGGCTTCGTGAGCCTGCCTCTGAGAGTGGTGATTAATGGTGAAAAGATGCTAAATGTGAAACAGTCTTTCAACAAAGCTCTCAGGACATTTTTCTCAAGGGCCAGATGCTAAGAACTTCTCACAGGGACATCTCAGTGGATGAAATGGAAAATGAACATACAGTATATAAAACTCTGGATATAAATATAAGATGATTTGGGACCAGGGCAGAATGGTATTTTGTTTGGTATTTTCTCCATATAAGCCCTCTTGCCTGAAGTAGGGAAAATTCTTTTTTCCTGCATATAAACTTTGGAAGTTGAATATGAGGAAGAATAAATTGGTGCAGGCTTAGAGAGCTTGACTGAAATAAAAAATTAAAAACTTTGTCCGGTAGTGATATAATCAACACATCTTTCTATTATAAAAAAAAAAGTTACTTAGTAAAAACAAACAAAAAAAAAATGGCAAGAAGTTGTGTATTAATTTTGCTTGTCTATGTCAGTGTCCTGAAATTCCAACACAAGGGAGACCATCTTCTGAACATGCACTCCATTAAATAATTCCAATTGTTTTGTTGTTTTGCTGCTCTAAGGCGAATTCCAATAACCTATTCTAAGATCTGAATTTCTTGGTTGTTACCTTCATTTAAAAAAAAAAAATGTAGCAATGAGTGGAATAAATCCTTATAAAAGTGAAAAAGAGTTGCAAACAGCATCATGAACCTCAAGTTTTAATGACATTTTATGCTTATACATTCAATCACAAGTCATTTCTTTTTGGCAGTTATTTTAGAGGCCAGATGAATAAATTTGCCTTGCTTACAATTGTTATGAATTATTTTTTAATAGAATCCACACTTTTTCCTCTTTCATTGACCTGGCTGTCCGGGTTCTCTATGGCATGAATCCCCTACCCAATCATATTGCCTCAAATAGAGGATTTTTAGAAAATTAAGTACTTACATTTCCCTTCTGTAAGGGAAAGAAAGAAATCTTACAAGTTCTTTCCTCACTTTGTAATGGAAGAGTACAAGTAACCACATTTTTTTCTTGGCTGTCTCTGAGGAAGCCTGTCGCCCAAAGAATACACTGGAGAATCAACCAGTAATCCCCCGTCATCCGCTCTGAATTTCTTCCGTCTCCAGCTGTGGTACCTAGCAAGCAAAGTCTTGTCTCCCTTCAAACACAATATAATTTAATCTACTTTTGCTTCTTACTTTCCTTTCTGAATTTCTGAATACTTTTGCTTCTTACATTTTTTTCTCACTTGGTAATTGTTTTTATTTTTATTTTAGTGGAAAGGTAGATAGCTTCTGATATCTATATCTATCTATATCTATCTATATATATATATGTATATATATATATATATATACATATATATATACCAAAACCCCATGCATAATAATTTTCTAAAGAGAAATTGGCTCATTATTGAGTGATGTGTTTAGTAGAAAAAGAAATCAGGATCTGGAAAAAACTTATATAGGAAAAGATCTGGGAAAATCTCAAAAGGACCTTGGTGGATTTTTTTTAATGTTCTTTTTTTTAAAAAACTTTTAAAATTGATTTTAATTAGATACATATGACAGAAAAATGCATTTTGACTCATTGAACACAACTGCAGCACAACTTTACATTTCTCTGGTTGTTCATGCTGTAGTGTCACACCATATGTGCAGTCATACATGTACCTAGGGTAATGATGTCCGTCTTATTCTATCATCTTTCCTACCCCCCCATTCCCTCTCCCATCCCCACCCTCCCTTTTGATGGGACCTTGGTGGTTTTTAAACTTGGTTCTAGGCTGTTGTCAACTCCATATTAGCCAATCCAGGCATGTTCTTTGTGACTCCGCCAATTTTCCCTTTCTTTTCTTTTAAACATGCATCAGATCTGATTTTATGACTGTCGCCCAGGTGGGCAGGATGCAGCTAAGACCTAATGAGAACTCAAAGGTGCTGAAGACAAGAGTCACAACCGGGAAAGATATTTATAAGCTGTAGCAGGACATTTTGTGACATGGTAAAGACAGAGTGGAACAAATTTACTAAGGGAGGAATAAGGGAAGGCTTCATAAGTGGCAGCTGGAACCCACGGTGGGGTGAAAGAAGCCAAGAGTGAAAGGGAAATGATGTCAAGGCTGTAAAGTGAAGGCCACATACAATGAAGAGGGGACTCCAGTTTACCTAGAGCACAAGGTATGTGGATGAACTAAGGCCTTGTCCTTATGAGAAAAACCAAAAACAAAAACAAGGGCCTTCTAGTGAGGGAGGAATGTAAATAAACAATGAGTACATTTTGCACTCTTGAGTTATGCCAAAAGTGCTTTGGAATCTGGAGGATGGAACTGTAACTGGGAGGACGTCAGGGGCTGGTTGGAAAGCTTCAGGGAGGTTTAAATCCAAAAGGAGGAGACTTCACTTTGCTCAATGGAAATAAGAAGATGGCAGGTGACGTCACTGTGGTAGAGCAAGAGCTTATGTGTGAGGCCCTGGGTTCAATCCCCAGCTCCTCAAATAAATAGAATAAATAAAAACAAGAGAAGAAAGAAACAAGAAGAAGAAAAAAATATAGACAAGTTCTTCTTGTCCTTTGTATTTGTGATAAACACACAACCTTTCTGGGGTTTTCTAAGGAAATGTCAAGATCCTGCTAGGTAGTGGTTCTCTCTTCTTTAGATTGAAGTGTAGGGAGGCTGAGTTCTACTTTTTCTTTCCTTAACAATTTTTCTTGATGTTTTTCTCATCTGTTCTTACTGGCACCAATCATTTTTTCTTCCTTTGTAAAAATTCTCTTTGCTTCTCTCCCAACCTGGATCTTATAGAAATCACCAATTCTGTTTCAAAATTCAGAGGAAGCTCCCAGTTCATCATGCTTACAGGTTGACTAAGCAATAAGGGAGCTGCTCTAAAAGCAGGGCAGGAACCCGGCTTTTTGTAGTGTGGCAGTCACCTGTCTACAGATGTGCACTGGGAGAGTTGTGGGATTACTCAGTTCTTTCACTTTCTAAATGTTTAATCTCCAAAAATTTCTCAATCCCTCTTTGCCTCAAATTCCTTCTCTAATAGAAACAGCATAGTATCTACCCTACCGGATCTTTGTGAGAATTAAATGAGATAATCCACAGAAAACACTTGTCAACTTCACTAGGCCACTGGATGCCCAGTACCAAATTAAGCATTATTTTTGGATGTGTCTGTTACATTTCCATAAGAAACTAGCATTTGAATTAGTGGAACTGAATCAAGATCTCTCTTACCAATGTGATCAGGCATCATCTCTATTGAAGGCTGGAAGAGAACTAAAATGCACAGGCAGGGTGAATTTTTGAGTTAAGACTTGTGTTTCTCTCACTGTTAATGTTCCTGGTTATCAGGACTTTAGACTTGGACTGGAATCTAAATCGACAGCTCTTCAGCTCTCAGGACTTTGAACTATATTGCTGAATTTTCTGGGATGCCAGCTTACTACATTAGTACCTTTCATGGGATTTCTCAACCTCCAAAGTTGATTGAGATTTGAACACACACACACACACACACACACACACACACACACACATTAGTCATGTATATGATATATATACATACATATATATATAGTATTATATTAGTATTAATGTGTATACATACATATGTTCACATTAGGATTCTCCAGAGGAACAGAATCAGTGGAATGTATATGTAATTTTAAGAAGGGATCCATGAGATGAGCTTACATTATCAGTGGTTGACAGTGACCATCCGAAGGCTAGAAGCTGGGGAAGCTAGTAGCTGCTCAGACCATGAACCTGGAAGCCTTAAGCCTTAGAACAAGAAGGACCAATTTGAGGCTGAAGGCCTGGAGGCCACCTAGACAGTCGCTGGTACAAGTCTGTGTTCAAAGGCTGAAGAATGTGGCCTCTGCAAGGGATGGAGGCAACAAAAAAAATGTTCCCACTAAGAAGAGTTGAGAATGCACCCAAGATTCCCTCTTCTCCTATTTTTATTCCATTCATGCTCTCAGCCCCTTGGACAGGGCTACCCACATTCAGGGAGGGTCTTTCCCACTCAGTTTACTGACCCATATCCCACTTGTCTCGGCAAACACCCTCACAGATACATTCAGAAGTGTGCTTTACCAGTGTTCTAGGCATCTCTCAATTCAGTCAAGTTGACAATCAAAATTGACCATTTTGATTGACCGCGTCTTCTGATTTTCTGGGGAACCTTGGCTACTGTGTGGTTTGCAGCCAACAACATTGACATAATCTGGGAATTTATTAGAAGTGCAGATTCATAGGTCCTCCCCCTGTCATTTTAACAAGGTTTCTGAATCAATCATATGCCAGATGCATGTTAGAGTATACAATTCCCTTCTTTCCCACAAAATCCATATTTATATGATGCTCCATCTACTATGAATAGGCAGTCTCCTACCACACACTAAGAGCGACATCTTTCAATGGAACAATGCTAATTTTAGCAAAGACAGAGGTCATGTAGAACCAGCTGCATTTCACTTGGTGAAACAATTGTGAAATAAATGATACTTTCTAAGACCTATTCAACAGCTCTTGGAGCAATGAGAGTTTGAAGGACAGATTCCTACCCTGAGCATACTTCCTGGTACAGTGTAGGCGGAAAATAGAGACTTTCAAGGGCATTTTTTATTTGCCTTGCTGTTAGGGAGCAATCTAGATGAAAATTGGGTTGAGGCAAGGAGGGAGCTGGGAGTAACTGGGAGTCAAACATTTGAAAAAGTTGACTACATAGCAACAGGTCAGAAACAACCAACAACGAAAAGCCATTAAGCCAGGTGCTCACACACTGGCCTGGCTCTCTGTATCTTTTCACTTTGAAGGGGAGAGTGAACAGAATTTAGGAGATGTGTTTTTCCTCATGAGATTGGCTGGGGTGAGGATTAAGAAATTTGTGCCCATAGGCACTTTCTACATACGAGCTTTAGCTATGCACCTACTATCCACTTTTTTTTCCTCCATTGTCTGAAGAACTGAAATTTATAATCTCTCAGTGTCCAAATTTCCAGCCTTTGTTGTAAGGAACTATTCAATGGTACCAGGTAAACACTCAATGGATATGATGGTAGTCTACTAATGCAGTTGGGCTAATAATATCAGAACCAACAGAAATGGTGCCTAATCAAATACAAATAAGAAGTAGGAAAAGTGGGACTTCCTTGTAAATCATTTTTTAAAAATAATGAAAAAGAAACACAACATGTAAAAGAAAATAAACATTAGAAAAACAATTACCTTAGGAAATAAAAACAATAAATGAATTTCCTCTGTTCGCTCATGGAACGAAAGTCACAGTTAATGGAAAGGAAGGTTGTCATGCTTAAGAAAGAAATTCTGAGGGAAAATGGAATCGATTTTGAGATGAAAACTGCATTAGAATCAGAGAAGAGCAGAATTAGCATTGAAAAAAGATCACAGATATCATCACAACTCTGTGGTCACCCCCACATCCAGCTCACAACCCCAACTAATTCAGAAGCAATAAATACTTCTTATGGACTAACCTTCTACCCTGAAGTTTCCCTACTTCCCATAATCCTATGCCTCTTCCTTATAGTCAGAGTAGGTTCACTGTAAACAATTAAGTCCTTTCTTGAACCAATTGTCATTATTAAAAAAAAAAAAAAAAAAAAAAAAAAAGTGCCCTTAGCCCTGGTCCAGCAGACAATTTCCCATTTCTCCTTCTCCCTAGTCCTGCTGCAGACAGCTTTGGGACCTGGTCCTGTTTTGGTGTAGCATCTGGAATAGCTCAGTAAACCCTTTTGTTTCAGAGATTAAAACAAAAACAAAAAAAGATCAGAGATATAGAGGGTAAGCAGGAGAAGAAACCACCGAGAAGGCCGTAGAAAAATCCAAGGCAATGTAAATTTAAGTCAGAGCTCCTAGATATGGAGACCCAAGTTAGGCATGATTTGTGTACCACAGGTGAGAAACTAGCATGGGCTGGGGCTGAACAGGACATCAACGTCTTATAAACATACTGTTCTCCAAAAGAAACTAAAGCAAGTGGCAGAAGAAAACATCCATATATTTATCACTGATTTACAGCTTAGAACATGCAAACATTTCTCTATGGATAGCACATTGTGAGAATATAAAGCAATAGATGAAAATAATAAGTTCCAAATTCAGGGGAGTGGCAACCTCAGGGGATTGGGGAATAGAATCTAAAATATGCATACAGTGAGCTTCAACTACATTGATTATGTTCTTCTTCCTTTCCATTTAAGGTATTAAGAGGATGGATGTTCATTGTATATTTATGTCTCTTTATTTTGTGCTGGTAGTGATGTGAGAGAATAGGTCTTCTCATACTTTATAGATGGCAGTGTGAATTATGTTAAATTATTTCTGAAGCTCAGAGAACATCTTTAAAATTTGTGTTCTGAATTTCTTTTATTCAGGAAAGTGTTTTTCTATTATGTCATAAAATTTATACTGTGAAATACCTAATGTATACAATAAGATTGAAAGAGAACCTTTGAAATTCTAATTATAGTTGTATTAAATGTATATTCTTATTTATAAAGATTAATATTTTAATGAGATTATGTCTTTCTAACTAGTGTAGTAAATATTATTACTTTTATTCATATTTTACATTTTTTACATAAAATATATTTTTCTGATAGGGTCTTTTCTTATTTAATATATTTTCAGACATTTTTTGCTCTATATCTTTATTAAAAATGCTATGACTCTATATATCCAGTTTAACTCTATATTAATATAATCAGAACTAACACAGGCTGAGCTTCCCTAATTCAAAAATCCAAAATCCAAAAAGGATCAAAATTCAAAACTTTTTGAGTGCAAATATGACACCACACTGGAAAATTCCATACTATAAAATATTGTTTCATGCACAAAATGATTAAGAATATCATTTAAAATTACCTTTAGGCTAAGATGTATGTGAAACATAAATGAATTTAAACATGGGTCCCATCCCCAAGATATTTCATTAAATATATGCTAATATTCCAAAATCCGAAGAAATCCCAAATTTGAAATACTTTAGATCTCATTCATTTCAGATAAGGGATATTCAATCTCTATTGTCCATATTTTTCTTGTATTTTTATGCCTTGACAAATTTTCTCACTGGCCTTAATATATTTTTTTTTTTAGCTCGGCCTTTTGAGTTTTATAAGCATATATAGTAAAAGTTGTAAACAAACCTATCTCTTTTCTTCCATTTTTTAATTTAGTTTTCTTGCATTACTCAAATTCTCTTAAATAACTTTGAAAAATATTTATGGTAAATGGAATTTCTAATGTGATTTGATTTTCATGGCAAAGACTTAAATTTTATTATATATAAAATATTTGGCTGCTGGTGGCATATAGCTATAATCTCAGCTACTTGAAGCCTGAGGTGAGAGGATTGCTTGAGTCCAGGAGTTCAAGGCCGGATAGTGAGACACCCATCTCCCGAAACATTCAATTTTTTTTCAATTTTTATTAGTGCTGGGGATTGAACACAGGGCCTTGTGCATGTAAAGCATGTGCTCTAACACTCAGCTACATCTCCAGTCCCCATTGTGGCTATGTTATTAAAAGTTCCTTACTATATTTAGATTTCTTAAAATAAATATAAGAATAAGAAATAAAAATGAGTGAAAATATACAGATGAATGACAAATGAAAATATATTTTAATATAATTCTCAGTTTTTTAAAGGAATTTTGATAATAAATTTATTTAAAATATAGGTATAGTTTAAAATATAGGTAAAATATAGGTATATCTACCGGCATAATATTTTTTCTTCGAATCTTTACTATGATAATTATGGTTTTCTGAAATGTACTTACTTGGTCGTATTGTTCTTTTAATACCTGACTACATTCATCGTATAAATATTTTATTTAGAACATTTGCACTTATATTCAAAAGTAAATTATCTTTCTTTCTTGTGATTTTTAAAAATTATTAAACTCAGGTATGTTTGTTAATAGCTACTTCTGATAGTTTTTAATTGCCTTTGAGAGTTCCGAATATTTTTAATAAGATAAATATAATAGGAATTAAAAATATTTTTTTCAACATTCAAGTCTTTGGTTCCTGAGTTCAGAAAACAAAAGTTCAGATAGATACTACAATATCTGATCACACTCAGTTTCTGAGACTTGGGTAGTAGCAAGAACTAAGAAACCAAAGGATCTGTTAAAATTTCTGATTTTATTAAGCTACTAAGTTGCATGATAAGAATTGAGCTAGTGAGAAATACTATCTGAACTTCCGACATTTTGAAGGGTTACTTCATCTCTGCATTAAAACTTTCTGGGCCTATCCTCTTTTTAAGTTAATCTAGTTCTAATGGCAGGTCTTTCACAATATTCCATCTTCTTAAGTCTCTTCATCTTTCTTTTCATTCTAGGATCAACTTTGATTATTGATATTTGGTATAAAATAATACAATGTCATTAATTTGTACTGTTTTCTTTTTTCAATTTCTTATAGCAATTTTAATGTTTTTTTTGCATCTGTATTATATTTTTAGTCCCCTAATTCAATGTTGTATATTTTTTATTTCATCGTTAGATGAACTAGTCTTCTAGACTAGCTTTTAATATCTAAACATTTAAATTTTTTAAGTCATTTTGTTAACATGCAGTATTTATAGACGATGTGTGATTAATATTTCTGTTTTTAAAAATGTATTAAGATGAACCTAAGACAAAAATTTATGCACATTAGCTCAGTAAAAGTATTTGTGGGTCTACAATGTACAAAGCACTGTTCTTCATGCAGTATACCAGACAATTGAGTTTGCCTTACTCTTTAATTGAGCTTAGATTTTCATGAAACTATATAGACTGTAAATAAATAAAAATATATTTTAGAGAATGGAATGCTACATGGTGACAAATATTGTGGATAAAAATCAAATGGGAAGGAAGCTGGTAGAGTTCCAATGTCGTGGGAGAGGTAGATAGATGCAGTTTTAAATGAAATTTTCAATGATGGCGGATTACTTGGGTGGACATCTAAAGGAATTAAGGAATTGATCCTGAGAGTGGAGAAAAGAAGTTTTAGATAGACAAAAATACAAATACAGCAAGATAGGATAGGAAATATTGGTAAGTGGTGCTATGATTTGAATCTGAAATGTCCCCCAAAGACTCATGTGTTGAAGGCTTGATTCCCAAAGTAGCAGTGTTCAGAGGTGAGACTCTTGGGAAGTGACTGGATCATGAGGCTCTGGCCTCATCAGTGGATTGATCCTTTGATGGATTAATAATTTGATGGCAATATTGGAAAGTGGTACAAACTATAGGAGTAGGGCCTAGTTGAAGTAAGCAGGTCACTGAAGGAATGTCCTGGAAGGGTTAATCTTGTCACTGGCCCCTTTCTGCCCCTTGCTTCCCAGTGGTCATAAAAAGAGCAGCTTTCCTCTGCTACGCCTTTCCACGGTGATATTTCTGCCTTGCTACAGGCCTAAAAGTAACGGAGCTAGTGGACAAGGACTAAACCCTCTGAAACCATAAGTCAGAATAACTCTTTCCTATTGTAGGTTGTTTTTCTCAGGTATTTTGTCCCAGCAATACAAAGCTAATTAATGCAAGTGGTTCAGAAATTAGACTAGATGGTCATGGAAGCCCTTTCTGAAAATAAACATTTTCATTAAGATTGAGGAGTAGGTGGGCATGTTGGCACTCAACTGTAATCCCAGTGGCTTGGGAGGCTCCGGCAGGAGGATTATGAGTTCAAAGCCAGCTTCAGCTACTAAGTGAGGCCCTAAGCAACTCAGAGAGACCCTGTCTCTAAATAAAATATAAAAAAGGGTTGGGAATGTGGCTCAGTGGTTAAGTGCCACTGGGTTCAACCTGTGGTATCCACCTCCCCTGCAAAAAAAAAAAAAAAAAAAAAAATTGAGGAATTAGCATTTCAGGTAGTGGGAAAAGCAAATATTTATCAACCATAAAAAAGAAAGACTAAATTACCTTCCTGTTTTCTCTAAAGAAACTTTATTAAAATGATTGCTATGTTGAAAAGCAATTAAAGGCATGGTCAAACTAAATAAGATAAGTCAGGCACTCATTAAAAATTGTATGTCATTTTTGCTTGTGAGTTACGGCTTTATCAAATTTTTTAAAATTTATAATTTTTGTGATTTCTTTTGTTATTCTAAGTAAATATAAACTTTACAACTAATATTTGAGTCTACTTTTAAGTGTTATTTAAGATGCACCTCCCAGTCTTAAATTGTGTGAGATTTAGGCCACTTGTATCCTGAAAGTGTGATATTCTGTAAGTGGAGAAAGTGTTTATGAGAGGAGGCATGTCAATGAATGGATTAACTTGGTACAAATAGGGCTGGAATGTAGCTCAGTGATATAGCACTTGCTTTATATGTGCAAGACCCTAGGTTCAATTCATAGCACCATAAAAATAAATTTCAAAAAATAATAATAAGTGATTCTTGTCTCAGTCAGCTTTTTCATCACTGTGACCAAAAGACCTGACAAAAACAATGTACAGGAGGAAAAAATCATTTTGGTTTGCAATTCAGTCCATGGTCTACTAACTCCATAGCTTTCAGCCCAAGGTGAGGCAGAATATCATGGCAGAAAGTGACACTGGAGGAAAACAACTGAGGACCATGCAACCAGGAAACAGGTAGAGCAAGCTCTGCTCACCGGGGGCAAAACATTAACCCAAAGCCATGCCCCCAGTGACCCACCTCCTCCAGCCACACCTTATCTGCCTACAGTTACCACCCAGTTAATCCATATCAGTGGACTAATCCATAGATTAGGTTTAAGCTCACACAATCTAATCATTATACCTCTGAACCTTCTTGCATTGTCTCAAGTATGAACTTCTGGGCAACACCTGCTATCTAAACCATAACAATATCCATAGATCTAGAACAACGAAGATGGTATTGATTAGATTTAGTAATATTTGGCCATTGATGACTTGTATAAGAACAGTTCCTGTTAGTGATAGTGGAAGAAGCATGTGTAGAGTGGGTTCATGGGACAGTAAAAGGATTCTGGGTAGGAAGTGTGGACAACAATTTTCTAAGGGGCTAGAAAGAAATGGGTGGTAGCTGTTGGTGAAAGGAAGGAGGAAGACGGGGATGAGGCCAAGAGAGGATTTGTTTAGTAAAGAGAGGAGAAATAGCATGCTTAAATGGCAAAGAATAGATAGGGATAATGTCACGGGGGATAAAAGTGATAAAATTTTTTAGTATCATATTATTTGAATGTCATTTATGTTCTCTATATCCTTACATATTTCTATTTACTTGACCTGTCACACTCTCTTACAAAATTTACCACTATCACTGTGATTTTTATGAAAGTTATACCTGACTTTGTCAGAGTTTTGCTTCATGTATTTTGCTACTGCTCATTTTGGCATACAAGAATTTACTAATTTTACTTTTAGACTTCCTAATATGTCTCCCCCCCCCCCCCGTTTAGTGGTCTTTCTCTTATATTCTTATCATATTTTTTATTCTTGCAATTTCTGCTTTCTGTTTGCATACACTTAATTGGTATAATATTCCACATTCCTTTTTTTCCCCAAACTTCTTTTTATCATTTACTTTTAGACATGTTTTCTGAATATAGCATTGAACTGGTATATCCTTTAGAATAATTTGACTTTCAAATACTGCATACTGGTTGAAGAAATGGAGTGGGATATATTTGCTCTTATAAAGATACAATATAGGGCTGATTTCAATTTTATTTTCAGTGCTATTTAATTTCTCTCTATTCTTTTAGTTTTGTGTTTCTTTGTTTGTTGGATTGCTTGTCTCATGAAGAAAATGGTCAATGAGGTTTGCTTCCAGGATTTCTATGGGTTTATACCTTACAGGCCAGAAAGAGAATTCTCGTTCTGGAAACCCTGGATGCTCTTGAATCATGTGCAGTATCCCCTAAACTTACTCTGACTGATGGTGTAGTATACCATGCCATTTTGAGGCCAGGTCTGGGAAATCTACCATTGAACTAATCACTTTAATAAGGGGATTGTTATTATGACAGATGAATAGTTTTAGTGAGTTACATCTCTAGCCTGTAACTGAGGTTTGAAATTCATTCCCATCCAAGCTGATGTGTCATTATTCAAGGAAAAAAAAAAAAAAAAAGGAAGAAGGATGGATATTGTAAAGAAGATAGCATAATTCTCACTACTGGATTGCAATATAATTCTCTGTCTTCCAACACCAAATGCACAAACTGATAAGACGTGCCAGAAATAATTAGAAATAATAAGTAATATTGTTGTTACAACATTAATAATGGAAAAATTTAAAAACTATATTACATATAAAGAATAACTAATTAGAAAATATAATTGAAGAAAATATTCCACTTACTTTAAAAGTAAAAAAAAACATAGTGGAATAAATTATTAAGAAACATGCATAATTTATATGAAAACATATAAAATTTAATTAAGATTTCTAAAATGTTTCCAGCTAGGAAAATTCAATGTTATAAAGATTTTGCTTCTTCTTAATTACTCCCTGTAATCATTGCAGTCTTAATCAAAATTAAAATGGTTTTCTTTTTTTGTGTATATATTTGGACAGGGAGGCTTGCTAGTCAAGACAAGAGATTATAAGGTCCATGTTATAAAATTAACTTTTACTTTAGCTAGGAGATTTTAAAAACACAGGTTTTAGAGACTGTGTGGAAGAAGGAAGCCTTTTTTTTTTTATCATATATATTATATATAAATTATCTATTTATCATATATATTAAATATAAAGCTATAGGAATTAAAAACAATGGAGTGAAGATAGAAAAAATAAATATAGCAAATCAGTAGATGAGAACTTAAAATTCAGGAAAATCCTTAAGTAATATAAAATTTGCTTAGCATATTAAAGGGGTTCTGAATTTCTCATATTGTCTGGAAAGAGATAAATATAATTTATCTTATAATTTACCTTAGAATTCAAGAAGTCTTCTGTTATAGTACATTTTGTCCTATTATAATAACTGAGACTAGGTAATTTGTTTGTTTGTTTGTTTTAATTAGTTACACATGTCAGTACAATGATCTCGACATATCATACATTTGAATCAAATGGGGTATAATTTCTCGTTTTTCTGAGTGTACAGGTTGCAGAATCACATTGGTCATTCAATAAATTTATTGACTCACAGTTATGGTGGATGGTTGTCCTATATGAAGTTGCCCAGCATCTGGAAAATGTCATCTTTCCATCATCCCATGGCAGAAGAACAGAAGAGAAAAGAGAGGTGGTAGAGAGAAAAAGGGCCAAATTTCTGCTTTTATAAAGAACCTACTCCTGTGATAATGGCATTAGTCCAGCCTAATTACCAGTTAAAGTTTCTACCTCCTATTACACTTACAATTTCAACAGAGTTTGAGAGAGAACAAATAATCACATTATAACACTGTCGTATGCATGTTGCAATCTGTAGAGTAAGAGTTTAATAATAATAATAGAAAATAATGTATAGCCAAGAAGGTAAGAGGGAGAGAATGGCATTACAAAAGTAATCAGTGAAAAGAAAGTATATAAAAGGAAAAATAGATAGTATAGATAAAAAGCAAACAGGAAAATGGTAGACTCAACCCTAATCATATCAATAATTACAATAAATGTAAATGGACTAAATAATGCAAATTAAAGACCAATATTGTCACACTGAATTTTAAGAAGCACAAGTAAGAACTAACTATACATTGTTTATAAAGGAAATGCCTAAAATACACAGACGAGCTTAACAATAAAAGGATAAACCTTTATATCATGTATAAACTTAACCAAAAGAAAGCTATTGTGGTACTTATGCTAACATCTTATGTGATTAAAAGCAGGCTTTTGAAACCTATAGAAGTTAAACTTGGTGGGGAGAAGACAGAGAGAGAGAGAGAGAGCGAGAGAGCAGATTTACTATGTGAGCAAGGCTTTTGAGGTAACCTGGTTCTCTACGGAGTGCTGGGGGCAGAATGTAGAAGTTTGTTAATGTGTGTGGAAAATCCATGTAGTAACATTGAACTGGAAAGATGGTACCAAATAGGTAAAACATGTCAAGATATTTTAATGGGGATTATATGTCCATAGGTTTGGTCATGACCTTAAGCAACAAGAAGTTAGTATATCTGTAGTTAGTCAAAAAGAAAAATAAGAATTCAACACTTGTCATTATCTACCCCATTAACATCTCTTAGATGATAGGAAAAAGTCTATTTCTTATCTGATATTACTCTAAAGTTTTCAATGAAATGATATATTTTCCTTAACCAACCTCAAATATTATGGTGGTAGTAAAGCACTCTTAGTTTCCTTGGATTTAAATCCTACCCTCATTTTCTGCATCCAGTTCTTTCTGGTAGTATGACAATGATCAGAGACTCTCAAGCAATTTGTGTCTTTGTTTCTTTATCTATAAAATGAGAATAATAGAAGAATTTAACTAATAGGATCGTAGTGAGGATTAAATGAGCTAATACCCATGCAATATGAGAACAGCGAGTGACTCACAGCAAGTCAAAATAATGTCCATTATTTTTGTTACTTTTATAATTTTATTACGTGGGATTTTTTTTGGTATCTACATTAAAATGTTGATTTTGTGAGTAGGAGAACATGAAATGTACAGTCTAAAATACCCTTTCTTTCTGGCCTTGCTCTGTCCTTAACTCTTAATTATAAACCAGAAGCTTAGTAATGTGGGCATGGGTTTCATATTTTCTGCTTGAAATATATTTGCTGGAATCTGGCACATAATGATGTGATGGGCACTGTGTTGGACACTGGAACTCAGTAAAACCCCTGAAAGAGCTTATAGACTGTGAATAAAGGGCTTCCCTGCGGTGGGATATGGTAAACGGAAGAAGGCTTTATTCCAATACATAGAATGAAGACTGCCCTTGGATGCAGATGAGAGAGAAGGATGTTTTTGGCTGAGGAAGGTTTCACAATGAATGGGAGAGGAGTTGGACGGTAGGAAGGAGAGTCAGGAGAGGATGCTCCAGGGATAAAAAATAGCCTGAGTGCAGAGACAGAATGATGTGAAAACACAAACCATGCTTGGGGAGAAGCAAAAGGTCCATTGTGTGGTCCATCAGTTGAACAGGATGAAAAGGGGCTTTTGGGAAGAGAAGTAGAACACACTTGAACTTTGTGATTGGTTTTCTAAGGAAGCTGAATGCTGCAAAACTATTTTAATGGCAATTATTTTGAAGTCATGCTTAAGATAATGATTTTTGGTTTGTGGAATGTTCCCTGAGGAGTCCAATGAGTTTTGATAGGAATTTAGGTTTAGACATGGAATTATTCTTTCTGAAGCCATATTAAATGTGATCTCATACTTGTTGAACTGTTTTCAGTATTTAGTTATGCAAACTGTGACTATAATAACAGTAATGAAAATAATAGCATGAGTAATAATAATGTTATCTAACAAACCTTTATTGACATATTTTTATGTGCTGGGAATTATTGTAGAATCTTTTAATGTGGCCATATTTAGTTCTCACAATACTTTTATGAGGTAGATCCTGTTACTGTATTTATCAAAAAAAACACTTTACCAATGATAATGATAGGTTGTATTATTTTCTTTACATGAACCTTAGGTCTCATTTACCTCTTATTTTCTTTGAAAGCCCATCTTTTCTCTAGTTTTATGCTATAGGCTGGAGAGACAGAGAGATAGAGACCAAAATGGAAGAAGCAGCAGAGAGAGAAAATATTCAAGAAAGTATTATCCCTAACTGGTTACAATTGGAGTTTTTCTTTTTAAAACTTATTTAGAAGGGAAAAATGTAGTTATATCATATAACAATATTATTCCATCTTGCTGCGTTTGCTTGGGTTGAAACGTGCTGATTTAAAGATTCTAGAAGATGCTCTAGATTTCAAGCAGACTGGGATTCTATCTTCGGTACTTGCCTATCAAATAAGCACTATACCATTTCTTAATCATTCCTCTCCCCACTTAACACATTTGCAAGAAACCAGGGATCATCTCCAGGAAGTCACTAACTTTCCACTTACACATACTTACATGGGGGTAGGAAACGTAGAATGAACATTTGAGGCTCTCAAATAGCTGTCAGGAAGAAGTCAGTGGACATCACTGTAAGAGTGGAATTAATTCTGTAGGAAAGTGAATGGATAATAGTCAATTTAGGTATTTAAAACTTAGATTCAAAATTAAAGGGCTGGGGATGTGGCTCAAGTGGTAGCGCGCTCGCCTGGCATTCGTTGAGCCCGGGTTCGATCCTCAGCACCACATACAAAGATGTTGTGTCCACCGAAAACTAAAAAATAAATATTAAAAATTTCTCTCTCTCTCCCCCCCCCACACACTCTCTCTTAAAAAAAAATTAAAAATAAAAACAAAAACAAAGAAAGGGTTGCTTGAAGTTCTATTTAATCCCCAGCAACTGTAGGTAGGTCTAAGATTTTTGTAAAACGAGAGGAAAGGAATTATGTGTAATTTTCTCATCTGAGCAAATCTTTTTCCCACTCCTTTGCAAATTTTGGCTACTTGGCATGTCAGCCAAATCCTACAATGAACATCACCTTTGAAAAATCAGAATGGGAAAACCACAGAGCCCCACTTCTTCAAAACTCTGCACCAACAAATCCAGAATAATCATAGGAAATACCTCAATAGATTAAGTCATATCTAAAGCATAATTTAAGACAGGCCAAAAGTAATTGATTCACTTTCTAGGATAATTTGAGGACAAAGATTTATTTGACTTAAAAACAATGGTGTGTCACTCCTTCAACTTGAAAGCAAGAGGAGCGGGGACATTTTCTGATATTACCAGCCTAGTTATTTTTTTATTTTTGCCAGCACAGTCTTGCCCCCTCTATTTTAGTACCTGTCACTGTCTGTTGCAATTCTCATTTTGTTTACTTTATTTCTTTTACTTTATGAAGAAAAAAAACATGGCTCATACTTCTGGAGGTATAACGTCCCTGATGCAGGTTCCCAGAAGGGCCCTTCTGAGCTGTGTCACATTATGGTGAGATGGAGGGAGAGAGAGTGCACAAGAGAGATAGAGAGAGAAAGAGAGGGAGATAGAGAGAGGGAGAGAGAGACTCAAATTTCTTAGTTTAAATGCTTATCTCCATTATCAGACTGTGATTTCCTTGGGAGCAGGGATCTCTTCTTATTTACCATTACAAAAGGTATTGTCAATATCTGCCTCAGAGTGAGAGTGTGGTAAGCCATCAGCCAGGGCACCAGGAGCTAATTCACTCCAGGACAATAAAAGGACAGAAATAGTCAGAAGTCCTGGATTCTGGTTCAAGCTCTGTTGTTAACTTAGTTTAAACAGTTGATTCAATGTTTCTGCAACTTCAATTCAAGATTTCTTCTAGTAAATGTTTCTTTCTACAGCAAGACATAGTATTTTATAAAACGTGTGAAGCAGATGTTATGAATATACCAGAAACCTGACTATCATGTACTATTTTTCCCCCCCTTACTTTGCCAAAGATTTCAACTACCCTCTATTCTGGCATATTTTTTTCTCTTTTTCACTGAATCTTAGGGAGAAAAGAAGTGAGGAAAAGAGTCATTGCGTGTTGAGGATATTTTGGGTCAGAGACTTTACTTCTAAATGCTGGCTGCGAGGGGCCTCATTTCTCTGAGTTCAAATTCCATGCCAACTTAAAATAGCAAACTCGTCCCTTTACTGAGCAGGGTTATAATTCTACTACAATTTGTCAGAGTGAAGAGAAAAACAGTGGGAGATGATTAAGTTGAATTTTTCTGAGAAAATTTCAAAGCTCAAGTTCATTATTGGGTAGCATCTACTAAAAATTTAAAATACATATGGCTGTCTAGATTGGTACCACCATGTACAGGTGACAATTGCCCTAGACATTTTCTGTGCTTTGAAAAGATTACATAATTGCTGAAACGGCAGTTGCAAAAATCATGCCTTCGTGTGAGTTTACACCAGAATGGGAAGTGTCTTACTCAAAATTTTAGGCTTTTGCTCCTAGAGAGAAGGAAGGCGGTGAGGTGGGTAGGATTAGGAGGAAAAGTGCAAAAGCGGGGAAGAGCTTGTGAAAAGGGTGGAAAAATCATTGATGAGTTCATAAACACCCCCAGCGCACCAAGACAACCACATTTAGACTGGAACCACAAAAACAACTACAACAACAACAACAGAATGCACAAACCCAATCATCTGCCCTCACTTCAGCAGAGAAGGCGATTGTCAATTGGTTTTCCTTCTTTTGTATTTTGAAGATTGATGTCAAAATAAAGGCAATGAGACACTCACATTATTTTCTTCCCTAATTTGTCAGTGGAAAATCAACTATCCAGAAAGCCGGATCTGGAGGGCGCTGTCGATGAGTTTCCTTGACATCTATCTCTAGGAGCCATCACTTCAGAACTTTATTTATTTATTTTTCTCCTTAATTGTCAGAGAACCGTGAAGGGCTCAGAAATTTCTAACCAGAAATCATTTTAAAGAAGTCTCTGATGGGGAGCTGGGGAGAACTGGTCACCTATAATCTAAAATCAGCCGGGAGGATTTTTCAAAATAATCAATAAAAAAAGTGTGCCTAGAAGAAGATATTAAGAAGTTATTTTATAAGGGAGTCTAGTTAGGAGATTTCAAAGCCAGCTCCTTGACATTTCCCCAGAAAGCCTTGCTGCCTGGAAAGAATAAACTTTTAAATCCTTGTCTCCTCCTGTGTGTGTGTGTGTGTGTGTGTGTGTGTGTGTGTGTGTGTATAAGAGAGAGAGAGAGAGAGAGAGAGAGAGAGAGATTTTAAACAATTAAACAAAAAGACAAATGAGGGGTCCTTTGTCCTCCTTCTCTCTTCTATATCCTCCCGCCACCCCATTCTAGCCCAGACAACCTTTGCTCTTGCTGGTCCAGGGCGGCTTGGCCTGTGTAAGACAATAGATATACAAGATAATAACAGGGCAGTTGCTCTGCGGCCTTGCCCTTTATCAGGATTAACTGTTACACCAATAAGCAAAACAGGGTGCTGGGGTTTTTCCATCACTGGCCTTTCTGCTCCTGGGTGCCAGATGGCATTATGTCCATGACAAAAAAAAAAAAAGTGCTGCAAGTTGTAGTGTTGACCAGGCACTGTTACTTCCACTTGATCACACTGTTTGGGGCTGTCTTTGATGTACAAAACACTCCTAAGATAATGAAATGCGTTGGCAGCTGGCTAATGGCTGGGAAAGTGCAAACCCTGCATTGAACCCTTCCCATCAGACTATTCAATGGCTAGGTAACGTCAGGCCCTGCTGGAGCAGGCGCAGAGAGTCCTGTTGCCAGGCAGGCCAGGGACTTCTGGGCAAATGGCTGCTGAGGGGCGGCAGTTTTTTCTCTCTTCAATAGATGTGGTCTGTGCCTGCAGCAAATGAGAAATAAATCCATCAAGGCCAAGCTCAGGCTTATTTTGAGCCGGCTGCTGGAATTTGCATAAGAACCTTGTGCATACAGGTAAACAAAGACTTCCTCCAAATACTCATGTGGAGGTGATATGAGAACTGTTGGTTTTTTTGTTTGTGTACAAAGTAGGGCCTCATCTTTATGCAAAAAAAAAAGGGGGGGGGTAGTCTTCTGAATTAAATTTGATTCTGCTGCTGCTGATCTTTTCACTGGCCTGATTCACTGGGAAAGTAGAGCATGCATAATTCAAGAGGGGCCTTGTTTTACCCCCTCTGTCTCTTGCCACTCTACGGGGCCAATTCCTTGGAGATAGACCTTGGGTATCAAACCCCTTGGGGAGCCTTCCTGTGCTCCTGCATCCTGCCCCCCTCCCCCAACTTCACTGATTTGCTGGGCTCTAACAGTGTAGCCACCATCGTTACACCCCCTTCTTCCCCAATCTAAGCAGAAATCCTCTCCATGTGAAAGGCCTCCTTTATCTCCAGTTTGCTCTTATCTGTGTTGTTTAGAATGTAAACTTGAGTCAGGAACTGTTTGAGGGGTCAGCAAACCACTGGCCAGCCTATATCCTGCCAACAAGCTAGAGAGTGTTTTTGTACGTTTGAATGATAGAAAAAAAAATCTAGAGAAGAATATTTTGCATCACGTGATAACCATGAAATTCAAAGGTCAGTGTCCATTGGTAATGCTTGATTGGAACACTATCCTTAACTTATAGATCATCTCTGGCTGCTTTTGTGCCTCCATGGAAGCCTCTGGCAGTGCTTCAGGGCCTGACTGACCCATTGAAACCTAAAGTGCTTACTACCTGGCCTGAAAAAGTTTGACCCCCACTTGAAGCTCTTTGCAGGGCTTAACTCACCTCCTTCCTCCTCGGACCATTTCTAAAAGCTGAGGATTAGTTTAGCTGGGTGAGAAACTTTCTACCATATTAGTCTTTTCTTCATCTTTACCTGAAAAACAGTCATTAGTGCTACCAGTTAAGACAATTTGTTTTCTAGCTTAAAATGGAACCAATTTTGAAGTTCTTTCTCAAGTTTCCCACTTTTGTACTCAGCCCCAGTTAATTCCCAGGTTGGTCTTTAAACTTCAGGTTTGAAATGCCCCAGTGCGTCAGTTCAGCCTGAGTGGAAATGTAAAGGGAAGCAGGGTGGATGTGAAGATAAAGCTTCTCGTGGTGGTCATTGTCACTTTCCAGGCCCCTGCCAATCCATGAGGCTGTGTTTGCAGCCCAAGGATCCAAGCTTATCTGAACCAACAGAAATGAATCTGCCTGTTTTACAACTAGGGTCTGAGTTTCTGCCCTGAGCTCTGCCTTTGTTAATTCCAACAGTGTGTTTTTCAAAAGAAGTCATTGACCACCTTTTGGCTTCCTCCTCATCCTGTTTGTCAGGGTCTATGGGGCGTGTGGTCTCTAACTTCCTACCTACTCAACTTGATTATATGATACTGGGGCTTTCTTTTTTTGAAATTTAGCTTTTGCAAAATTGTTGGCCACAGCTGTTCTGGGTCCCTGAAATACAAACTCTGTCTTCATCAAAGTGGTTGGCTCTGTCAGGTGGATTACCGGTGATTCTTTTCCTCTCTGTGCTTTTCTGTTTCCTAAGTGGAATATACTTCCTTCATATCAACAAGAAAGTTTAAAAGAATGTTTTAGAAGTATCAGTATGGTAGTAATCTTACTGACTGATGAATATTTAAATTCTTTCCTGCCTTTCATCTCTTCATAAAGAGTGCCTAGACATGTGCAGACAATATTTAAGTCAATGAAACTAGATAGATCCACTCTTTTTAATATAACACAAAAATAATTATGTGTGTAAGAAAATATCTGAGAGTGTGTTTTATTTACATTAAAGAAACAGAATTCTAGTTTCTGGTATGCTATACAAGGTAAGCAAGTGAAAAACTGAACAAATGAAGAAACAAAAATTTCTGGAATAATTAATAAAATTCTTAATAATGGCTATCTCTATAAGTAGTTTTGTAGGGAGTAATAGGTACTTTTACTTTCTATTAAAGTTGCTTTTTTAAAAATTATGATTATGTACCATGTTTATAATGATAAAAATATTTGAGAATAATTCAAAAACTCCAATCTCATAACATATTTCCATAGATCTTTGAATATCTATTGATCTCACTCACATCTGCTCTTAATCAGCCCCTTACTCCACCCTCTCCCATAGCAAGAAACCCAGTCTCCTAAACTCTATGTCTCCCACTATGGAACATTTGGAACATGCTATCGTTATAGCTCATCTGGGATGGGTAATGGCAGTTAAACCTCCTTTATGGCGTCAGAGTTTTGGGTATTCATGAAAAGCCTCAAAAAAAAAAAAAAAAAAAAAAAAAGGAAAGAAAGAAAAATTGCCATTTTTTCCCCTAATATTTTGTTATTTGTGCTTATTGCACAATTTTGAATCCCCATGGAATCTGTGTGTATGTTATAAGATAATAATCTGGTGTAGCATGTTTTGACCACACTATTTTGTAATCAACACAAGTTAATGCTGATAGTTACAAGTGTATATGGTAAAATAAGTCATTAACTAGTTGCTTCCGGAAGAATAAAATCTTCTAGACAAATTTATATCTGCTGTATTTGATTTTGGGAAAATTTGACCTGGTAAAAACAATGGTCATGCCAGGCACAGTGGCACATGCCTGTAATTCTAGCAACTCAGGAGGCTGAGGCAGGAGGATCACAAAGTTCAAAGCCAGTCTCAGCAATTTAGAAAGGCCCCAAGCAACTAAGGGAGACTCTGTCTCTAAATAAAATATATAAAAGGGCTAGGGATGTGGCTCAGTGGTTAAGCACCCCTGGGGTTCAATCCCCAATATCAACAAAACAAAACAACAACAACAACAAAAACCAACAATGGTCATAGAAGAAAACTAGGGGTGGCAGAAGTTTTAACTAATAAGATTTGACAAGGATAAAACAATTTTCTGTAAATGATTAGAAACTTTATGTGAAAAGAATTTTGGTGTCAAGGAAAAATAATTTCAAAAAGATAAAACATAAATAGTGATAATTGGAAATGTTTTTAATTGACTAATTAGATAATTGGTAAGGAAAAATAAAACTGATTTAATTCCAGAAAATTTCTCAAGGAAAATTAATCAGTGTTTTGTGAATTGCCATTTAAAAGAATTGCATGGATAAAATCAAGGAAAAATAATTCTTTGGGGCCAAATTGGTGGAGCCAAAATTTTACTATTTATGGAGATCATACTTTATTTTTCTAAACGAGTTGCTCATTTTTCTGAGACCATGGAAGGCATGTAGGCATTAATCAATCTCTTCTCAAGTCTTTGAAGTGACCCTTTTTATAAAAGTGACCCTTTGCAGAATTCTCGGTACATGGGTCTATGTCTGGATTATGCTGCATTTCAGTGACCTGCTTGCCTCATGTGCACCATTTAAAATATTACTGTAGATTTAAAATGAGGTTAAAGGGAGAAGCTTAGAGAAATTAAATTGAGCAGAATCTGGTTGAGCAAAGAACAACTCACAAATTGGGCAGCCTTCAAGAGCAGGTGCAGAGAACTGGCATCTGTAAGGTGAACGGGTAGCATGGATGGACAGGAAATGGAAGTGAGGAATAGATAGGCAGCTCTGCCGGTTACAGCTGCATGGTTTTCTTATTTGAACATGGTCTGGTTGGTTGGTAGCCTGTGACTGGGTCAAGCTGAGCTGCTGTGATTGGCCGAGACTCAACATTTGTTATAAAAATATATTCCTAAATGAGACTGTCAGTTAGTTTACCTAGTTTATATAACTGTTGCAATTTGTTATATAAAGGACTCCAGTATGGAGCCATCTTTGGGCCAGAGTTTTAGTTTAATTTAATAGTAGTGTTGACAATAAGTTGACCAAGTACCCATTATAATTCCTTTTAAACATTTCCTTAGCTGTTGTCTCTCTTTACTTTTCCACAGAACCTTAGCATCATCTAGTTATAAATAGAGCTGATTTTTATAACTCATTGACAAGCTTCACCCGGTAGACATTTTAGTTTTAATAATCTACTTGGCTGCTTTTTTTTTAATATAGAGATAAGGGTATATAGATATGTATGCATGTTACTCATGTTTGGTTTTGCGTTTTTAAATTAATCAAATTTATTTTTGGCTTCAGATCTTTTTATTTTGAGCCCTGTTATGACCTTTTGTTCCTCTCTTTTGAAGATAATTTTAGTTAGAATATTATATTTTTACATGTTCATTTCAAATAGGCTTGAGATCCTTAGCCCTCCTGCTGCTCCAATAGAATATAATTTTGGCACCTAGTTGGAAGTAAAAATGGCAAAGAAAGTTTTATGCATTTATTTATTTATTTTTGAAATTCAATCTGTACTCTGAGGGCTGGTGAAGAGCCAAGATATTTAAACAGCCTTGCTAGTGGGATTTCCCTATGTCTTCTTTCTCTTTTCCAAAGAAAAAGAATCTATTATTTATCCTGTCCTTTGCTGTGTCCTCTAAATTCTTGGATGAAATTCACAAGGAGCTTTTAAAGTCTATTTCCCCCTTTGATGATAGTTGGTGATTTGAATTTGCATTCTAATGTGTCTCCTAAGAGGAGAGCCTTGACCTTCACAATGTTTTACTTTGAGAATTTGATACAAGATACTGACCGGTTCTTTGAACTGCAGCCTTGCTCATACATCACTTGTTTATGCTTTATTTTCAGATTAACCACATGGCCTTTGGTGTCTGGTGTTTATTTATTTATTTTTATTTTTGCAAACTACTTTTCATGTATTAATCATATTCCATGAAGACAGAAATTTGATCTAAATTCTATTCGGCATACAAAATAATGCCTGGCACTGAGAAAGCACCCATTAAATCCTTGTTTCCAAACACAACTTTCGAAGAATGCCAGATCAGAATGAGCTATTTGTCTGACCAAGATACCATTGCAGCATATCTGAATAAAACCCTCTTTATCTGAAATAAACCCTCTGATTCTTCTTTTTCTAAAATTCGGCTATTCATGTCCTCCTCCTCATAATGTTCAGGCTCACAGCTTCTCTCTCCAATCCCACCTTACATCTATACCAAATTAGCCACCACATTGTTGATTCTACTTTCCAGAGCCTCTACAACCCTGGTTCACATCTTTTGGTTCCCATTGTCCTGGTTTACATCCAGCTCCCTCTCACTTGGCTCTTATCATCATTTCCCTTCATTGGAGGGCTCTCTCTACTCCCTTCTTTTTTTTTTTTTTTTTAAGAGAATTTTATTTTTTTGTTATCATCGGCGGACACAACATTTTGTTTGTATGTGGTGCTGAGGATCGAACCCGGGCCGCACGCATGCCAGGCCAGCGCACTACTGCTCGAGCCACATCCCCAGCCCCTCTACTCCCTTCTTTTCCAAAGTTTCTTTTGACATTGCTTCTTGAACAATCCATCCTTCAACAGTCTGACTGACCCTGTAATTACACACATGTAATGAGTTCTTGTTTCCCAGAGAACACAACTAAGACTCTTGAGCCTGTTTTGCATGTTCTTCCAGAATGTTCGGGGGTTTGGTGGTCATTTCTAGGTTAATCTGTATCCTGACCACACATTATTATCCAGCCAGGGTAGTGCACTATCATTCCCAGACACACCCTGCAATCCCTTTGCTGCTGACCTTTGTTCCGTCTCTCTGGGCTCCAGCCACGCAGGCCTTCTCTCATTTGATCCCCCTCCATGACATCTCCCACCACCGCCTGGGCCAGCACTGCCCTCCCAGATGCACTTGGCTGAATAATCTTCGTCACTCATTCTCCCAGGTCTCATTCTGAAATTATATAGATATATGATGAAACCCAGGGCTATACGCATGCTCAGCACTCTACCATGGATGTCCACCTCCATCTCTTTTTATTTTTATTTTGAGATAGGCTCTAACTTGTTCAAGCTGGCCTTGAACTAGCCATCCTTCTGCCTCAACATTCCAGGTAGCTGAGCTGACAGGTGTGCACCACCACGCCCAGCTCCCAGTTCACTAAAAAGTGACCTTTCCATGATCTCTTCACTCCCCATCTCCCACCTTTATACAGGTTCAGATATAAGGTCACAGACATAGCTTTGGTACCAAATAGTGCATAGTTCAACATTATATACATATTTGTGAGATCATTTGATGAAGAACTGTCTTCTCCACTTAACTCTGTGAAGGAAGAGAACTAGGCTACTTTATTTACCATGATATCCCCTGAACCCAGCACAGGAGTGCCCACTAAATATCGAATGAAGTTGTTCCTGAATGCATTAATGGCTATGAAAGTTCTATCCATGCTCCTTCCCAATCTTCTCCAGAAACTATCCATGCTCTCCATCCCACCTTTGAATTCATCTCTTTCTTCTCTTTATTCCTATCACCCCACTTCTTTAGTAGGTAATGGAACAATTAACAGAGCAGCTAGGTTGACACAGGAGAAAATGGTCAGGATTGTATTTAAGGATGGACACCAACACAAGCCTTTGTTCATAGGAGTGAGTAATTGAAGTTTATATAAGTCAGAGTCTTTGCTAAATTTGAAATGTTCAGAGTATTATATCAGGCTTCTAAGGATACCAAGTGTGAGGAAGACACTCATCTGAAAGAATGCCCTTTGATTATATCTTAATCTTAGCCTCTCAATGCAAAATGTGTGAGAGTGTTAATGAGGAAGACTGGGATGTAACTTGTGATGAATTCAGTGGGGATCCATGTCTGACTGATGTCCTAGGACTGATAGGTCAATGGTATCATCTTTTCACATTCTTACTTGGATTTCTTTTGCACATCTAACTTGATACTCTTGTTAATAGATGCTAGCAGATATGATAATCAAGAAATGGTGGGAAATAATGATTAGTAAATCTGTGTTTATCCTGTCAGGTGTACCCTACCTGGGGACACATGCCCTCTTGAAAAATTTTGAACTTTATTTATTAAATCTTCTCTAAGAAAAGGAAGAGTAATGCACAAGTTTTTTTGTTTAGTTTAGTTTTGTTTTTATCAAGGCTGCAGGTCTACTGTTCTTAATTCTACTCAGGACCAAACAAGTTATCCATCAGCCTGGTTTTACCAGGCTTCCATTTTGACTAACGGATAGTCTATTTTATTTTTTAATTTATTTTTTTGAGAAAAAGAGAAAAGAAGGTTTATTGTTTTGCTAACAAAGGAGAAACACAGGGAACTCCTGTCCCAAAGGATGTGATTCTTGGATAGTCTATTTAAAAAAAGATGTTCCAAAGGTGGTATCACACCATTAAGTTTGTACTGCCACAGAGGGTTTGGGGAATTTCCTGGGGCCTATGTGTAAATTTGGAGTCACAGGAAAGAACATGGGAAGGAACAGGAAACGCTGTGGTTATCCTCTATCCTGGAGTTGCCAAGGGGGCCAGGGGGTGGTGATGGTGTTAATGGGATCTTGCTGGACTGCATTAGGAGTACTTCCTTATCTTAACCATTAAGTGTTGGGGTAGGTTTTAAGAACAAAGAATGGATTCCTTTGTCTTTCTTTGGAGAATGTGAGAAAACTAAAAGAGATCTTTCTTCTGAGGGTCAGAAAATGATCTCTCTGGGTGCTGAGAGGCACCCATTTCTCACTTTGAGAGCACAGCACCTGGTGTGTTTCTTAATTACTTCTTTGATCTAGAATCCTTTTTGGAGGTAGGAGTATGCTACTCTTCCTAAGGGTTAAGGCCAGAAAGGGGAAAAGTCAGACTCTGGTAGTCCAGAAGGAAAATCTGGGCTTTATTTATCTATCTATCTATCTATCTATCTATCTATCTATCTATCTATCTATTTATTTATTTTTGTGCATTGCAGATCACCCTCTTAGTGGGGAGCCAGGATCTACCGATCAGAAAGAAAGACAGTGAGAGCTGGGTGTAGTGGCACACACATATAATCCCAGCAACAGAGGAAACTGAGGCAGAAGAATCACAAGTTCAAGGCCAGCCTCAGCAATTTAGTGAGGCCCAAAGTCCTCAGGAAGGTGACATTTAAAGAAGAAAGGAATAGAGTTAACTATGTGGTTATCTGAGGAAACATGTATTTCAGGCAGAGGAACAGCAAGTTCAAAGGTGACTCTGAGACTACATTAGACAAGCAATTCATTAGTTCAATGTAGCTGAAAATTGAGAGGCTCAAGACTGACTTGAGGCATAAAGGGATTGAGACACCATTATTTTCTCTGCTTTCTTCTCTGTGCTGGTTCAGTTCTTACATAGTTTGGTCTTTTGTGGCCATGAGATAGCTATAGCATTCATGGTTCTTACATCTTTGTACTACAAACTGTGAGGAGAGCTAAGGTCTTTGTTTCAGTATTATCAGCAAAAATCTCATTCTGCCTTTTTTTTGTTGTTGTTCTGTTTGGGTCATTGCTTATTTCTGTACCAATCACTGTGGTCAGAGCAAATGCAGTGTACTGATTGTTTTATGTTTGTGTCACTTGTTTTACCAGAACAGCAGAGATGGAAAGAGTATGTATGTATCTGCTGGGGTGAGGTGTCCGGGACAGTAGAAGGCAGGGAGGGAAGGAGACCCCCTGAGGGATACTGGGGCACCCAGAGAAGGTTAAATGGATTCTTGGATTGCAAAATCAGTGAGAGTCTATCATACTGTGCTTTTAACTTGAAAGAGATCCTTGGTAGAATTAAGAGCTGGCACACACTTGCTGGTAAGGGCCCTTTATCTCTGTTGAATCTGGTTTCTTTTTCTCTAAAATGAAGTGGTTGGTTTCATGACATTTAAAGTCATATCCTAATTTACACTGCTCAGTTTGACGAACTTTTAAAAGTCTTATATTTAAAAAAAAATCAGAATTATAAGTAAGTTCATTGAAGGAAAGTAAAGAATGGAGTATTTGCTTTTTATTATGGTTGCAGATAATATGATATGATATGATAATATGTTTGCATAAGGGCCTATATACATGCCATCTGATAGAGGCTTAAAACGCAAGTCTTTTAGAAGCCAGTGTGATCAAGTTCAGATTCCTCTGCATTCTCATTTACTGTCTGCTTGATAAGCTATTGGAAGACAGATACAAGGAAAGGGTGTGTATCAGGAGCTCTGCTGGATCAGAGTCCAGCTGGGGGTGGAGAGACACAAGTCTGAGGGCAGCTCCAGGAACATACGTGCCTTGTTGTGTTGGCCTCCGTGATATTATAATAACATGAACATAGGCTCTCCTGAAGTTAGTTGGTGCTTGGAATTCATCTCTTGGACTTACAGGACTGCGCAGTCCTTCTTTAGTGGTAACTCCGTCAGATTCACCTGAAGTACATGGACGTCCCCATAGGCAGAATCTGGAAACTTTTCTGACGCTGCCAACAAGAAGTGACTTTTATAAGAATGCTCCTTCTGCTTGATATCAGAGCTTAACATTTTATATTAATTTTTTTTTTAACTCATTAATGAATTTTTTCCTTCTTTTTTTTTTTTTTAGAGAGAGAGAATTTTAATATTTATTTATTTATTTTTTTAGTTTTTGGCAGACACAACACTATGTTTGTATGTGGTGCTGAGGATCGAACCCGGGCCGCACGCATGCCAGACGAGCGCGCTACCACTTGAGCCACATCCCCAGCCCCTATATTAAATTTTATGTTACGTTTCTGGACATATGTGTCTGACACTTGGCAATGCGTATGAGAAAGATGTCTCCTTCAAACTTCCTGCATGATTTAGACAATGCTTATATGACCTCCACGTGTCAGGAACAGTGCTCTTAGGGAACTCTTAGCCTGTCTCTGTGAATCTTCCCTTAGAAATTTCCATGTGCTTCAGCACACAGTACAAAAACTACATAAGACTTTGACTGTCCTTCTTATGGCTGATTCAGGGATTTATGTACTCTTGGCTTCTTAATTGAATTAAGATAAATTTTTATCCAGTCTCTCAACATCTTTGGGGTCCTATGAAGACCACTCACTTTTCTCCAGCAGTTTTTGTTTCACTTTAGAAAGGCAACTCTGCTGTCCCTCTTGGAAAGTCCCCACCCCACCCAAACATTCCCCTTACCATGGATTTGACATGGTTGATTCATCAGAGTAGTATTTTCTAAAATAAAATATACCTGATGGTTGATTATAATACACTCTGATGTCAAAGTGGTCCCATATGCCAAGTATTATCATATCCTCTCAGCCAATCAGCGTGGACCCAGCCAACGTTTAGCTAATGAGAGCTATTCTGCTTTTCCTGAGTTAGGTGTGTCTGCATTGGGTGATGTTTCTTCTATTGTAGTTTCTCTTTCTGCCACTTATTTGTGTTCTTTTCATGACTAACAAAAAAGCAACAGCAGTAAAATTGCTGCAAAGGAAGAAAATCATTCATAATAGGGGTTAGAAAGTAATTCTTACCAAGAAAATGAGAGGAGAACCAACCACTGAATAGGAGAAAATATTCACCAAAGACATAGCAGATAAAGATCTATTATCCAACATATAAAGGGACTTTTAAAACTCAACATTAAGAAAACAAACAACCCAATTAAAAATTAAGCAAAAGACCTGAAGACACCACACCAAAGAAGATATGCAGGTGGAAGACAGGCATATGTTAAATTTATATACCATCACAGAACTGCAAATTCAAATAACAATGAGATACCACCATACATCTACTAGTCTGGATAAAATCCAGAAAACTGACATCATCAAGGGGTGCTGGTAAAAATGTGAACATAAGAAACTCTCATTCATTGCTAGTGGAAATGCAAAACAGGACAGCCACTTTGGAAGCGTTTGACAAAAGTAAACATACTTTTACCATATGATCTAGCAACGGACTCTACAGTCTACCCAAGGGGACTGAAATCCACACAACCCGCAAATAGATATTTACAGCAGCTTATTCATAATTGCCAAAATGTAAAAGCACCCAAGATGTCCTGCCATAAGTGAATGGATAAATAAACTGTGATACATATAGACAATTGAATATTATTTAATGCTAGAAACAAAAGCGCTATCAAGCCATGAAAAGGAGTTCTTATGCATTTATTTATTTATTTTTATTTTTTCCCACATTCCAATATATATTATTAAGTGAAAGAAACCATTGAAAAGATAATGAACTATAGGATTCCAAGTATATGGCACCTGCAAAAGGCAAAACCAATGGAGAAAGTAAAGAACAGTGGTTGCCAGAGGTTGGGTGATAATAAATACACAAAGCAGAGAGGATTTTTATGGCAGTGAAGTTTTTCTTTGTGACACTGTAAATGTAGATAAATGTGATAATGTCCTGTCTAAACCTATAGAAGTTACAACACCAAGATTGAACTCAAATGTAAACTATGGACTTTCGATAATAATGATGTGTCAAAGCAGGACAGGTGCACTACTCTGGTGAAATAGTGGGGAGGGCTGTGTGTGTGCTGGGGGGAGGCAAGAGCTCTCCATGCCTCCTGATCAATTTTGCTATGATCCTAAAACTGCTCTAAAAATAAAGCCCATTTTAAAAATGCAAGTCTTACATTGAGGTGCTCTTATGCAGAAGCTCTTTGACATTATAAGGGACATCCTTGCCACAGCCTGGGAGGGGCCTAACATTCATCTCCATGGAAGTGAGAGACAAAACTCCAGGGTGACAAGGCATGCCTTTAGGGTCCTGATAAGCCCTGTGGTAGCCCCTGTTTAGGGCCATTTAGCTGGCAAGCCAGCTTGTCTGGCCTTTCTCCTGTTTAGAGTCATGCACTTGTGCCCCTCACCCCGTGTCTATTTTGCAAAGACTGGGGAAGGAAACTGGAGAGGGACTAGCCCTCTTGAGTTTCTAAAAGGCCTTGTTTGTAGATAGTCCTCCTCCCTTATCAGAGCTGGGCAGTATCAAGGCCAGCCTTATCAGGGAGGACAGCTGACAACAGCTGAAGTTGTGTTTACCAGTATGACTGCCCCCCCCCTTCCCCCCGGCAGCAAGGGTTTGTCCCCTGCAGTGACCATCCCTGCCCCATTGTGACTAAGCAAGGACCTGGAATACCAGACTGAGTGACTTTGGCTAACAATGACGGCAAGGCAATGGCCAGCGTAAGATGATCACATGTGTTGCTCCAGGTGGAACACTCTGTGTGTACGCGGATTCTCTCCATCCTCAAAAGAAGAATTGCTAGCAGTACTTTCTGTATGTCAGGCATTGTTCTCTGAGCTTGAGGCATGCTATACTAATTGAATCATGATGAGAACCTAATGAGATGGTACCATTGTCTTTCCTGTTTTATAGATGAGGAACCTGAGGCTTAGAGAAACAGCAACCTGCTTCATATCACACAGCTGCTAAACAGTGTAGGGAATAATTAAACTCAAGGTTAGCATGACTCCAGAATAGTCCTTTAATCATAGTTGTGCAGAATCGATCTATTGTAATTTTATTTAGCTCCAAGATAATTTGCAAAAATAAATTGCGTATCGAAATCCATCACAGCCACCGTGAATACAAATTCCCTCCCTTGTCCTTAGTGTGCCATATGTTCTTGGCTAATGAGAAATAGCCAATTAACTGTATCATTCACTCTGAATCAATTCAAGTGATTGCCTCCAATGATGATGATAATTGTTGAAGCCTAGAAAAGAAAGCACAAGGGGAGAAGTGGCAAGAGAAGTGGGGTGACCATCAGAAAGACTTTACAGGTTGCCATAAACTTGGAAAGTTTTCCCAGTGCAAGAACTGGCCTACAGTTTGCAGAAACCTGATCTGATCAGTCCATTGGGATATTCAGTTTCTCTATGATGGGCTCCTAGAAACTCCTTTAAAACCCAGAACATCAGTTTATCAATATGCAAGGAAAATTATAACTGTCAGGGGAAATAAGGGCCTCTCATCATTGGGTCAGAGTATGATCTTCCTGCTTTGCAGAAAGTCAAATTACAACTATAATTAAGTTGCTGGATGAATATGGGATTGCACCAAGGGAACTCTTTTTCTATAATGCAAATATTTAAAGGTCATAATAGTTGGATACATTCCATTTCACTGCAAGGAGAAATGCCTCACCGAAGAGCAGCTAGCATGAATCTTTGGGCTTGAGTCACATATTGGCCAGTATATTCTCAGCCCTGAGTAGAGCTTGCCCCTGTGAATTATTTAGATGTGAATGACAGAAAAATCCCAAACAAAATAAACGCTTATTTCTTTTTTTAAATGTCTTTGCATTTATATTAGATAACTACACATTTTTGATACACAAATAGCATTAAAAAATATCTGTTTCTCAGGTCATTTTCAGCATTACTGAGCTAGAAATTACAAATAAAAATTTTGTATATTTAAGGTATACAACTTGATATCTTTTGATGAATTATGCATTGATAAATAATCAACACAATCAAGTTAATTAAAATAGCCACCACCACACAGTTACTATTTTATTTTTGTGGGTGTGAGAACATTGAAGGTATACTGAAATGGATCACATTTTTTTTTTCCTTTTTTTAATGCCATTATACATGTACTTTTTTTTTGCATTACAATTCTTAATACACATATATAACACAATTTTTCATATCTCTGTTTGTATATATAAAGTATGTTGACACCCAATTCAAGTCTTCATACATGTACTTTGTATAATGATGACAATCACATTCCACCATCCTTGCTAATCCCCTTCCCCCTCCCTTTTCCTCCCATCCCTCTTCCCTATCTAGAATGAATCTAATCCTCCCATGCTCTCGCTATCCCACTATGAGTCACCCCCCCTTATATCAGAGAAAACATTCTGCATTCGTTTTTTTTGGAATTGGCTGACTTCACTTAGTATTATCTTCTCCAACTCCATCCATTTACTTGCAAATGCCATGATTTTGTTCTTTTTAATGCTAAATAATATTCCATTGCGTATAAATGCTACATTTTTTTAATCCATTCATCCACTGAAGGACATCTAGGTTGGCTCCACAGTTTAGCTATTGTGAATTGTGCTGCTATAAACATTGATGTGGCTGCATCCCTGTAGTATGCTGTTTTTAGATCCTTTGGGTATAGTCCCAGAAGAGAAATAGCTGAGTCAAATGGTGGTTCCATTCCCAGATTTCCAAGGAATCTCCATATTGCTTTCCAAATTGGTTGACCAATTTGCAGTCCCACCAGCAATAATCCTTGGTCCTTTTGACTGATTTATTTATTTTTTAAATTTTTAGACTGGGTATAGTTAAGTTGACTTAAACTTTTGCCTCAGACTCCTAGTTGCTGGGATTGCAGATGTATGCCACCAAGCCTAGCATAGTCCATAATTGAATTCCAAGGCTCCTTGCAAATAAATCTGGAAAATTAAGACTATCCTGCAGAGCCAAATGTTCTGCCAAAAATCAGGAGACAGCTGGGCATGGTAGTACATGCCTGTAATCACAGCAACTTGGGAGGCTAAGGCTAGAGGCTCACAAATTTGAGGCCGGTCTAAGCAACTTAGTGAGACCCTGTGACAAAGTAAAAAAATAACTCAATGGTAAAGTGCCCCTGGGTTAAATCCCCTACCCTGCTCCCCACAAAAAAAAAAAAAAAAAAATCAGGGACAAAGTGGGTAATGGATATTGGGTGAGAGGTAAAGATTCATCATCTAAAACTGTTCTCTCAGGGCTCTGACCCCAGCCCTCATTGTGTCAGGGAGGAGAGGTGCGATCCTAACCGTGAACATGACACAGCCAATCCTGCTGATCACTTTGGAGTGATCGCTGCAGCCTCTAAAGCTGAACTGAGAGGAAAGTCCTGGAGTCTAGGTTCTGCCATCTCATGGTGCTGTTTTTCCACACTCCTGACCTAGTAAGGAGAAGTGCATTATTAATTGTGTACTTTAAAAGTCCCCCATATGAGCATTAAGGTCTCTGTCCTGGAGACTTATACCCAACCCTTCCCATTTGCTTTGTGCCACCTCGTAATATGACGGAGTGAAAAATCTTGCCCCAACGGCTCCAGCTGCTGTACCTTGGGTTCTTCTCTCACTTGTGATGCTCCAGCAGACCTGAATGTGAACTGTGTGGCTTTCTGTACTTGTTTGGAGGACATGGGATGCCTAGCAGTCTGCACAAATAACATGGAATTCTTTTCTGTCCTCTACATCTTTTTTTCCCCTGTATCTACTCCTTTTCTATATTCATTCTGTACAGTATATTCTTTCCTGTGTATTGAAATGCTTCTGATCAGTTAAGCCCAGTCTGCTGGGCTGAGCATTCCCTATTCCAGTTCTTCAAGGGCCACTTTTTTCTCCTTTTCACTTTATTTTGAACTATATGATGATACTCTGTTTATAACAGAAAAACACATTTATTAAAGAAGAATATTAGAGAAAATACTGGCTTAGATTTGAATGCCTCAGCAGCAAGATAGTTAGGCCTTTCCATCTCTTTTCTCTACCTTCGTTTAGTATTGACATAATACTTAAGGAATATATGAGGTTGCATGAACAGAATTTATGCAATAAAGAACTATTTAAAAAATTGATTGTGTCTTTGAACATAGCAGTACCCAAGGAGCATAATATACTTTATTTTTTGACATGGAAGAAATAAAATTTGCTTTAAAAGTATTCCTCTGTCCAAATGAAAGCTTTTTATATTTCAAGAATTTCACTATGTACTACAGCAGGAAATGAAAAGCTACCAGAGGAACTGAAGGAAAAAAAAAAAAAAAAAAAAAACTATGGGTCTGGAAAGGAATTAATATTAGCAAATGAAGTGCTTTTCTCTGATCCCTCTTTCTGCAAATTGCACTGTCTGCTTTGGAAACACTGAATTTCCCTTATTGCTACACGACTTCATCTAGCAATAGTGCATTGAGAAGAGTAAATTGCAATAGTTTTAAACAAGAATGAAGAGGAAATATCATAACAATGAAAGGAAGAATCACCTCTGCTAATAATAAATTTTGTACTTGTTGACTGAAAGAATGTTCCATTCTCAGCTAGATCTCACTGAAATCTACCTTTGATGGAAACAAGTAACTACTGTTTCAAAGCTAACCACATTTCTGAGACTACATAGCTCCTCTTCTTTAAAAAAAAATGCCCAGAAATGGGGACATTTTACTATGTAACTAAAAATGCCAAATCAGAATGCCTGATAATTTATTGTCTTTAAATCTGATTTTTTAAAAAAAAAAAAAAAAACAAGAATTTCTAGTGAGATATCTGATCTCAGGAATTTAATCTTCTTTAAAAAACAAAATCAAATTTAGACACACAACTAGCACTCCTCTAAGTGGAATAAATGTCATTTAAATCCATCTCGGCCTGTTCTTTCATAGATGTACCGAGTGCTTTCTTTAGCTTTATTCTATTTGCTTTCTCCTTGAGTCAGTCCTGTTTTCATTTGCCATCTGAGCTAGATTGGACTTGTGGTCTCTAATTGGAGCATAAGCTTCTTATCTCTCCATCCCAAATCACTCCAGGCATGATTGCCAGAATGCCTCTCTTCAAGCACCAGGGTATTTTATATAATAGGCTTCAAGGTCTGACCCAGGTTTCCTTTCCAGCCACTCTTCCTACCACTCCCCACCCTGTTCCCTAGGACCAGCCCTACCAAGAAGTTACTTGCTGTCCCACCCCAGGTTACTTGCTGTCCCACCTTGGTGCCATTGCACAGCTGCTGAGAGCCCTCCTAGTCCCTACAGAATTCCTTCCACCCTTTAGTCTCAAAGTCAGCGTCCCTGCATCCTGTAGCCTCTGCCTTGGGAATCGTCCCTTGTTCTCAGTGTCATCTGCACACATTTCAGTTCACTTTTAAAATTCTCCAATTTAATTCATACTTTGAACCCTATTCAACCTCTTAGGACCTCGGCTCTGGTCAATCAGGACACTTTTCCTACCTTTTCTCTGGGATTATGTTTAAACCTATGCCACTTGGACCGTTGATCTAGACTGGTGGCTGTAACATCACTTTCATCACATCTTTGGAGGACCCTCAGATTCAGCAAACCTCCCAGCTTTGTCATCTTTTTGGGCCTCTGACAATTTATATTCTCAGTTTATGTTGGGAAACGGGGAAGTTCAGGATACTAAGACCCTGCTCTGTTGAGAATGCTCTTAGGCATATAAGATCATTCTGTTATCTCAGCAAGGCTGTCTGAGGCCCTGTCCCCTGGGATACAGCATGCTGACATTTCTTCCTTGGTGTGTGGATGTTCCTCCAGGATTCCACGGAAGGAGGGAAGTATAGGTTCCCTGTGGTTGGAGCCCTCCATCTCACTTAGGGTCTTGGCATTCTGCCTTTCCCTGCTCACAGACCCTTCTGACCTACCTGGCTGCTCTAAGTTCTTCTCTGTCCTGACTTTTCTTTCTCCCTGCATGCTGAGGAAATGTTATGCAGTGGATGGTGACGCGGGTGGAGTGTGGGAGGAGGCCTATGAGAAGACTTACTCTAACCCCATCCTGTTGTCTCTGAGTTCCCAGGGAGTAGGCTTTTGAAACTCATAAACTTTCAGTCTATCTTTTGCTATAATATCCTTCTGGCAAAGATTCCCACGATACTGAAATGATGCCAAAACATGGAGTTCTAAATAAGAAATGGTGCTAAATGTTTCAAAATGTCATTCTACTATAATAGTGCTTTCTTTTTTTTTTAAAGTAGATTTATTGAATGATATTGACCAAATTGTATTGTGATATTGTGTGCACGTATATTCCACCATTATGTACAAATATAATGCACCCATACAAATGTGGAAAAAATAGATTAAAAAAATCTTTCTCCTTCACTAGACTATGAACTAATACTTTTCTTTTGTTAACTCTAAATCATAACAGAATCCCAGAGAAAAGATGGAGGAAGGATCCTGAATTACCTGAATGTAGGTATCTCCCAACATGTACAATGAAGGGTCAGAAGGTGAATTAAATTGAGTAATAGAAAAAAATTATATGAGCAGAAATATGTACCGATGGCATCAAATAAGGGTATGTCTAGGGCCCCAGGATGTTAGTGCAGAGAGGAGAGTAGAATCTCAACCTCTGATAAGTGAACTCATCAGTTATATGATTAATGCTACCAGTTTTCATTTAGCTAGTGCCTATCATCTACCAGGTGCAAGTCAATTTGCTCAATCATTTTACAAAGGAGTCATTGCTTCCCCTACATAGACTTGAAGAAAGCAACAGAGACTTTCAACATCATTCTAACACAGGTTATAGCTGTTTGATCCCAAATTCTTAGTACTTCCCTCTGCTCAGATTGTGTAATCAATTTTGTTTAACTTACGACATGATTATGGGTTCAAGATCCAATGTGAGATATGTGTGTGTGTGTGTGTGTGTGTGTATGTGTGTGTGCATGTGTGCATACAGTCAGTCCTCCAGATCCATGAACTTGATATCTATACATTCAATGAACACTGAATCAAAACTATTCAGAAAAAAAATTGTGTCTAATAACATAGGCTTTTTTTCTTGTCATTACATTATTTCTAAACAATACAGTATAATAACTATTTGCATAGCACATTATATTAGGTATTGTAAGTGACATAGAGATGAATTAAGGTATATCAGAGGATGTGCAAGGGTTGTATGTAGACACTGTACTATTTTATATAAAGGACTTGTGCATCCTCGGATTTTGTATTTTCAACAGCCTTGGTGTGTGTGTGTATGTGTGTGTGTGTGTGTGTGTGTGTGTGTGTGTGTGTGTGTTGAGAGAGAGAGAGAGAGAGAGACCTTTGCTCTATGGGGAATTAAATGTGTTTTTCAACCATCAGAAAGGAAAGAGTTCAAATATGGTTCCTTGCCCTGGTATGCGTAGCATTTTGGTGAAGTCATTCTCTGAGAAGCTTATTGATTCATCTAATATTTACTACCTCACTTATTACTAAAAGCAGGGTGCAGTCTCACCATTTACACTTGGGATCTTGGCATGTTTTAGCTAAATGTTTAATTTATCATTTAGGCCATTTAGGCGTTGTTGGGAATGAAGAAAAAATGTGTGAATTATGTGGAGATAAATGTTTGCTTTCTGCACTGCCTGGCAAGATGGCGGCAGTATTTTTTTTTTTTTTCTCACAAATAAAATATGTAATTGTGTGGATATTTCAAGCAGCTTGTTTATATTTTCCCCCAGGGTTTAACTTTCTTAGATGTCTAAAATACTCTGAGGGGAGGGAGGGAATGCTATAAATTTTTACAATCAGACATTGTCCCTGTTTCCCAGGCAAACTCAATGCACCTTCTGTTGAGTAATTGGAATCCAAGAAGTAACATGGAGTGTTTTAACAAAACATGAGTGAATGGTATTTATAGCAGAATGTCAGAGGTTTGGAAACTCAAACTATTTATGTGAGAAAAAGTGATAAAAAGATACAATGAGAGATCAGAGTATATTGACTCCGTTGCAGAACTTGGCATTCAATACACAGGTTAACGTGAGTAAATTTTTCCAGAGGACTGGCCCCACACCCTGTCTATGAGAGTATCACTGAAATTTGCTACTTATGCACTTTCTTCTATATGGGGGGAACATGATGGTGGTAAACTGAATCATTAGAAATGCACCTTAAAAAGTATAGCTCAGGGGCTGGGGTTGTGGCTCAGTGGTAGAGTGCTCACCTTGCATGTGCAAGGCCATGGGTTCGATCCTCAGCACCACATAAAAATAAATAAAATAAAGGTATTGTGTCCAACTACAATTAAAAATAAATATTAAAAAAAGTATAGCTCAGAGTGGTATCATTTTTTTTATTTCTAATTTGGATTAATTTTTATAGGAAAAAGCCATTAATGAGTTGTGAGTGAGCCTCAGATTGGGTCATTTGTGTACTAATACCCCCTTTTATAAAAGGCAGTGTGTCTACATATGTCTGTCTGCATGGTGTGTGTGTGTGTGTGTGTGTGTGTGTGTGTGTGTGCACGCATGCACAAATGTGTCCTTAGGACATCTGAGCTCCTAGTGTTTGATAAATGTAGTAACTCCACACTCAAGGTCACCACACTGCACAGTGTCAAGAGCCCAAGGCTCTTGTAGTCTTGCTATGAGGACCAGGTGGGTGAGGCCGGACTGTGCAGAGAGGAATGAGGAAGAGGAAAGGGCAGATCATAGTTTACAAAGCTCTGTGAACTCTCCATAACCCCTCACATTTATTCTTAAAGCAGTGCTTGATGAAGATTTGCTCATATGAAAACATAAAGAGGCCTGTTTCCCTCCCCTCTTCCCAGGTATTTGTTTTAATTTTCCATTGTGTCGATTGGTTTTAATTTCTTTTAATATTTTCAGGTTGCTTTTTCTTTCATGTGAGACTTGTGGTTTTCTTTTTTTTTTCTTCTTCTTCTTCTTCTTTTTTTTTTTTTTAGAGACAGGGTTTCTCTGAGTTGCTTAGAGCCTCATCATTGCTGAGGCTGGCTCTGAACTTGCCATCCTCCTGCCTCAGCCTCCCGAGTTGCTGGGATTACAGGCATGCACCACCATGCCTGGCTGCTGCTGCTGCTGATCCTTTTCTTCTTCTTCTTCTTCTTTTTTTTTTTTTTGGAGGCAACTGAACAGCCAAAATGTCTATGTCTTTATCCCTAAAACCTGCAAAAGTGAGATTGTATATTCTTATGTGGCAAAAGGGACTTTGACGATGTGATTAATTTTAAGGACCTTGAAATAGGAATTGTTTAGGTGAATTCATCAACAATAGGCATCTGTATTTACTCATATGAAAATTCAAGCAAATACAGAGCCTTCCTATGCTATCTGAGATACAAGTGTGAGAGCAGAAGCAGGGCTGGAGAGATGCTATATATCGCTGGCTTTGAAGATAGAGGGAGGCTACAAACTAAGGATTGTGGGTAGCTTGTATAACTTGAAAAGGCAAGAATTTTTTTTTTTTTTTCCTAGAACCCTACAGAAAGGAGTCTAGCCCGGCTCATTCCTTGATTTTAGCCTAGTGAGACCTGTGTCAGTCTTCTGACCTTAATACTGTAAGATGATAAATTTGTGTTGACAAGGTGGTAAGAGGGTAAACTAAGTTTGTGCTAATTTGTTATGACAGCAATAGATAATAAATATAGACCTGCTGTTAAAACTGTTAAGGAATTTAAAGCTATATCACTTACATTAGTGTACAAATTTAAATTTGTTTTTTAGTTGTTGATGGGCCCTTATTTTATTTATTTATATGTGGTGCTGAGAATCGAACCTAGTGCCTCACATGTGTGAGGCCAGCACTCTACCACTGAACCATGACCCTAGCACATAAAATTGGTTTTAAAATATTTTTTTTAGTTGTTGATGGACTTTTATTTTATTCCTTTATTTATATGGAGTGCTGAGAATTGAACCCAGTGCCTCATACATGTGAAGCAAATGCTCTACCACTGAGCCACGACCCCAGCCCTATACAAAATATTTTTAAATTTTATATAATGCATGATTCTTGAGAAGGTGCCTATGGATCTTAAGTGTTCTTGAGTCCCCGAATGGGAAACTTTTTTTATGTTTACATTTAAAAAGAAGTAGACTGGAGGGTCCATAGATTGTTTTCAGGGGGGGTTTGTTGGGGTGAACTTGTAAGTTCCTTAATTAATTGCTTCAAAATTGTTTTGAAGCAATTAATTAAGGAAACAGGTATCTTTTTGTGAAACAGATATCATTTTGCAAAACAAGTATCTTTTCCCATGGGCCCAGCCAATTTCCTTTATAGAGATTTAAACTCATCACCCCTCAGCACTTGGGTTATCAGTAGTAGCCTCTCTATGATACATATTTTGCAATGCATTCTGTAATCACAAGAACTTATGTCTTTCTTTCATAATTTAGGATTTTCCTGTTTAGAAGTAAAAGAGCAGATTGGTTTATTTGCAGTGAGATTCTTCTATCTAATAAAAATATAGCTAGTTTTTCTTAGTAATACTTTGAACTGTAGCTGTGTTATCTCTTGAAATATTTCACTTGTATCATGTGGAAAAATATGCATCTCATTCATACAGTGTTATTTGTCTTCTGCCCATCTAAATTCATTGATAATAAAAAAAAAAACGAGAGAGAGATTGAGAGAAAGAATATATAATAGGTCAAGAAAGGATCTTGAGAGGTCATCTCTTTCATTAGAAAGGACTGTATCTACAGAATTCTGAACAGATAAATATATATCCTAGGGATGGAAATGGAATTTTTCTCCCCCTAAGGGAGCCTTAAATATATTTCAGTTATCTCATTTGCATGAGTCATTTACATTGATTTCCATGAGCCATTCCTAGGTCTCTATTCTTCATATAACCCTTGACTTAACAAAATCCTTCTCCCTCTCTTTCTCTCTCTCTTCCCCTTATTTATTATTCATTTGATTCATATCAAGGGCCTATGCTGGGAATGGTCCCATGCAAGGCATTATGAGAATCTCTGAGAAATAAAGCACACAGCCCTATTCCAAAGAAATGACAGTCTCTTGGGGAAGCCACAGTATGGACCTAAGTCCCAAATGACTACACAAGAAGTGTTTATGAGACACCGTATAATGATGGGTTAATGAAGGATGATAACAATAGATAAAGTGTGAACAATGGTGATGACGGAATAGACAAATGTCAAGGACCTACTCTATCTAAGGCTCCTGTGTATGTTATCTCTTAATTCTCAGCAAACTTTTGAAAGGGATATCTCCAGCCCTGTTTATAAAATTACAAAATGGAGCTTAGTAATCAAATGGGCTCAGATTCTTCTGAGCCTAAACCCATGCTCCTTGCATTGGGCCACACTGTCTTTGACAGGCTATCATGGAAGGAAACACTCTGTGAACTGAAATGTTCTGGAAGGACTTAGCCATGCTTAGATCCATTCATTGAGCATTTTCTCGGTTCCAGGTTCATCCTCCCATACTATAGATGAGGAAACGGAGCCACAGGGAGGCTAATTTGCCTGAGGACACATGTTAAGTTAGGGGTAGAGCCAGGATACGGATTCACAAGGTCTCATTCCAGTGCAACACTGCTTCCTTGGTACTGTGTGGCCAACAGGGTTATAATACTGAGTGGCATAAGAAGAGCTTCTCAACCATTACAGAAAATCCTGGAGAGAAAACAGTAAGTGATACCACAAAGTATGATAGCTATTCTGATTGAGGAAGTAGCAGGCTGTGGGAATACAGAAAAGGGTTTCTAACTCAGACAAGAAAGAACCTGGACTTGCTTCTCTAAGGAATGACCCAAACCTGTGGGGCCATTTTGAGATAGCCAGGTGAAGAAGAGCCTGAGCAATTAGGTGGCAAAATGGTAGCCATACCTTAATTTGGTGGTTGGTTCGGGAATTGGCTAATTTCTTTTATTACCCATTCAAGACACCCACTGGCTATTCCTTAACTTCATTGAGGTCTTGAGTCAGTTGGCACCTTCTTATTGAGGTCTTTCCTAGCCAGTTTATTTAAAATGACACCACCAATTTCTCTTCAAGACATCTTTATTCTCCACGATATCTAACTGACCACATTATTTATTTATTGTTTTTTAATCGCCTATTTGCTCCGTAGCATAGTTTTTTAAAAACTTGTTTGTTTTTGTTTCCTGTTTTGTCTTCTTCTGTATCTCAGGCACCTGGGACAGTACTGACCGTGTGGTGGCCACTCTATGAATACTTGCTGAGCGAGTAATGAATGGAGGGATTCACCTCTCCACAGACTCCTGACTTCTTGACTGCTCACCCACATGAATCAGGAGCTCTCACTGGGACTTACCAAAGTTCTGACTCCATCATGCTCCACTGCAGAGGTTCTGGGAGCCCTCAGGCCATGTGAGAGCCCTCACACCTCTTAAAAGACTGTTCTTCATCACCCTAAACTCTACCAGAGAGGTGTAGCCAACTTTTGGGGGCAGAGGATCTTAGCTTTAGTTTCCACCTATCACCTGCATGTTGGCAAACTTTTCTCCTTGACCAAATTTAATTTATTAAATTTTTTTTCCTTTTTTAAAAAAATTTTTATTATTAGTTGTTCAAAACATTACATAGCTCTTGACATATCATATTTCATACATTTGATTCAAGTAGGTTATGAACTCCCATTTTTGCTCCATATACAGATTGCAGAATCACATCGGTTACACATCCATGTTTTTACATACTGCCATACTAGTGTCTGTTGTATTCTGTTGCCCTTCCTATCCTCTACTATCCCCCCTCTCCTCTCCTCCCCTCCCATCTTCTCTCTCTACCCCATCTACTGTAATTCATTTCTCTCCCTTTTTTTTTCTTTCCCCTCACATCCTCTTATATGTAATTTTGTATAACAATGAAGGTCTCCTTCCATTTCCATGCAATTTTCCTTCTCTCTCCCTTTCCCTCCCACCTCTCGTCCCTGTTTAATGTTAATCTTCTTCTCATGCTCTTCCTCCCTGCTCTGTTCTTAGTTGCTCTTCTTATATCAAAGAAGACTTTTGGCATTTGTTTTTTAGGGATTGGCTAGCTTCACTTAGCGTAATCTGCTCTAATGCCATCCATTTCCCTGCAAATGCCATGATTTTGTCATTTTTTTAGTGAAAAGTAATACTCCATTGTGTATAAATGCCACATTTTTTTATCCATTCATCTATTGAAGGGCATCTAAGTTGGTTCCACAGTCTAGCTATTGTGAATTGTGCTGCTATGAACATTGATGTAGCAGTGTCCCTATAGTACGCTCTTTTAAAGTCTTCAGGGAATAGTCCGAGAAGGGGAATAGCTGGGTCAAATGGTGGTTCCATTCCCAGTTTTCCAAGGAATCTCCATACTGCTTTCCAAATTGGCCACACCAATTTGCAGTCCCACCAGCAATGTACAAGTGTACCCTTTTCCCCACATCCTCGCCAGCACTTGTTGTTGTTTGACTTCATAATGGCTGCCAATCTTACTGGAGTGGTTTTGATTTGCATGGTATCTTAGGGTGGTTTTGATCTGCATTTCTCTGACTGCTAGAGATGGTGAGCATTTTTTGACCAAATTTTAGTTAGGCTCCTTTGAACCCTCTGCTTGCTTGGCCTCAACCTTGGCCTGTTGTATCCAGTTTCAGGATAATGTATGTAATTTAGAATTACATACGTACATGTATGTAATTTCCAAATTATGTAATTTGGAATATTAATCCTGCCATGTCACTTTAGCAAGAATCCCCCACTCTTGGTAATTTTTTTGCCTACTGACTTCCTTACTCTTTTTCTTGGCTATAAAATTCCTAACTATCTTTGTTGTATTGGAAGTTAAATCCAATCTCTCTCCCCAATTGTAGTAGTCCTGAATTGCTACTTTTATCAAATGTCCTGTGCTATTGTTTTTTTTTTTTTTTAATAGCATTCTCTTGGATTTCTTCTTTCTTTTGAAAAAGTTTATTTCTAGATCTTTTTGTCCAGTCAGTCCTTTGGGCTCACTCCTGTGGTACATTCTTCTACCATGGTGTTTGTTATGTCAACATTGAACAATATACTTTACTTTCGCTTAAACTAGTAAGACCTTTGGCCGTTTGTTGACTAAACATATTTAAGTTCACTAGAAAGGTTTAACATATCATAGCCACAAGATATATCCTATGTTGTCTCAGTCTGTAAGCTTATATTATTTTCTCGGTCCATTTTACAAATATAAGTTGGAAGTTGGTCCTTTGCTTCTTTAATTTAAATCTAAATTAAAGGTGGTGAAACAAGGGATATTGCCTTCTCCCTAAGATTTTTATTGCAAAGGAATATAAAGACACTGGAGGTAGGAGGGGGAAGAGATGGAGTACTGAATAGAATGAGCATATTAGGAGTCTGACCAAGAATCTGCAGAACAAGATGGTTGCTCCAACCCTCCCTCATGGAGATGTCAAAGAGACTTGGAATTCTTTTGCTCGGGTGAGGTGCTACTAGTGTGAAAAGAGTTTGATCATGGTTATCAGGGAACTTTGGAAATAGTTTTTGGATTCACTGACTAATGGGTAAAGTTTGTCCATGTAGTACTGTGATGGTCCTTCTGCCAGGAGAGAAAAAGTATACCATCTTAGAACTGGAAAGAACACTTCAGGTAGATATCAATGATTTTGCCTGCCTGATGTGATTGGACCAGGTTTTTTTACAAGGTTGGAGTAGATACATGCTCCTGGCTATCACTTCCATGCTAACCTCATTCCAGTCCTTGGACGCAGGCAACTTTATTTGAAATTTCCTGGCTGCAGAAGTAATGACTTAAGGTTCTTTTTAGACGGTCTTTTTTCCCCTTCAGTATCAATTGAGAAAAAAAAAAAAAAAAAAAAAGAGTCTTTCCATCAGTTGGGTATTTCCTTGATATTTGAGCAGACAATTAACATGAAATTCCTGAATGCCAAATATGTAATTTGGAATAAGATATTAAAGAGGATTTCAACAGTGTCATAACTGTTGAATTTCAGTGTAACTATTTCCATGTGTTCTTACTGATGAATCAACCTATATTCACTTGTTTCATTAAAAGCATTTTTTTTCCTTTTCACAGTTGTTTTGTTTTTGTATTACATTTGTGTTTCTCCTCATCATACCACATAAAATCTCCTATTTCCCAAGAGAGCTCATGAATGAGAAAAAAAGAGGATGCAAAGCCAAGAAGGGTTGAATACAGTCAGTTGGACACAGCGCCAGGACGCTCCTCCCGGGAAGGGCTAGCAAGGGTGGAGTGCACAGTAGGAGCAAAAAGTTGCTGAATCACACAGGCGCTTTTGTTCCCACACTGGGATAAGAAAATCTCGGCAGAGAGAAGAAAGTTTGTTTGTGAGTCTTTCCCGGGGTCACTGGGATGTCTAAACCACTCCCTGTAGTGGTTTACACTCACAGCAACACAACATCTGGCAACTCAACTCTTAAAATTCTTTGACTCCTGCCATGACTGCTCCATCCAGAGCATTTCACGAGTGGTTTGTTGATGGTTCAGAAACAGATGTGTAAAACGTTTGGAATGAGGTAACTTCTAGAATTAGTAAGTTCCATATATTTATCGAATGCCCATTATATACTAGGCAATTTGTTTTTTAGACATAAGGATTGATTTATGAGTCCCTGCTCCATGGAGCTTACAACCTAGTAGAAACTGAGAAGTGGAGAAGACAGGCATTCATCAAAGAAGCCAATAAACAAACTTGATGATTTCTGATGGTATTTACAAAGAAATAGATCTGGAATTATGTCTGAGAAAGATGAAGGTAAGGTGAAGGGGGAATATTCTGGAAGGACCGGAATATACAAAAAAAAAAAGAAGAAGAAGAAGAAGAAGAAGAAGCAGCATTTGAGAATGCTCTTGTGAATCATGGCAAAAGTTCTGACATCACCAGGAAGGCAGGAGCCTCTAGTCAGCTGGTGTTTCAAAACTAGGGAAACACCAGGCCCCAGGCAGCTTTCCCCTAATTAAGGAAAAAGAGTGGCAATTTGCCTTGTGTCTTCTATTGTCATCTTTGTCTCTACCCACCATCTCTGTCTCTACCCACTTTTTGAACAATCTCATCTTTAGGGGCAGCTGCATGCACAGTCCCCACAAAAAAAAAAAAAAAAATGCCTAATAAAAGCATTTGAAAAACTTCTGTAAATTGCTCTAGAAATAACACCATCATTACAATAAAGAGAAAAAAAATGCTGCACCTGGATAAATTTTCGTACATTAATTCAGTGATTCTGTTCTGGGAGTGGCTTTGCTCCCCTCCTCCTTCTTCCTAGGGGGTGGTTGGCAATTTTATCTGGGGACAATTTTGGTTGCCACAACATGGGGGATGAGGAATTTAATGAGTAGAGGTCAGAACTACTGCTGAACATGCGACAGGGCACAGGACCCACCGATTCCCACAAAAATAATTATCTAGACCCACATTACATGTTGAATCAAGGCTCTTTTAAGTTTTCTTACCACCATCAGTCCCCAATATTGCAAGGTACAGAGTAGGTTTAGACTTTCTGGAGCTTGCTAATCTCCCGCATCTATTACTGCGTTTCAAATCTCAGTTCTCTGAGTGAAGGTGGGGGTGGGACGATGGGCATGTTCCTTAACAATCTGTGTCTTCATTTCCTGATCTGTAAAATGGAAGTAATCATAGCTCAACCTCATAAAGTTATATTGAGGAAAATGTAAAACATTTGATTATTAACAGAGTCTGGTAGACAATGATCACTCAATAGATGTTTAATATTAATGCTTTCTGTTGCTGTGGCCTGCTTTCTGGAGTATAATTGGCGCAGATCAAAGGAGCAGGTGGAGATGACCTACATTAGCGTACCCTGTCCCCCCAATTCAGCCAGGCATCCTGCTGGGGGATGTGGAGATGGCTGACAATTGTGGACTGGGTAAACAGTGTAGAAGTTCTCTCCATGGATGCAGCAACATAATGACCAGAAAAACAGCAGACACATATATTATTTGCTTGAAGGAAGAGCTAAAGTTTTGAGGATTCACTAAAGTATTTTGGCTATTTGAATGTGTCATTGCACCCTTAACTGCTGACTCCTGAGCATTGTTCAAACTGCATTTGAGGCATCTTTGGTACCTTCTAGAAGGCTAATTAAGCTGCTTAGAGACAAACTTCGAAGGGAGAAGGAGGTGTGAACCATTACTGGGTGAGAAGAATATTTGAACCTGGGTGTGTTCAATAGCAGAGGACCTCCAGGTGTCCTTATCAGAGGTATGCTTAGCATGACTAGCCAAGAGGTAAGTCTCTTCTTTGAACTGAACATGTTAGATGGCAGAAGTCATCCCCCCTTGGCCACAGTTTCCAGGGGATCTTTCCAGAACTGCAAAGAGGCTCTGATTTTGTTATTGACAGATCCAGATCCTCCGTTTTTATTAACATTGTGCTCATATTGTATTTTTTTTCCTGCAATTTGTCATAGTTAGAAAGGAAGAAATCCTCTGCATTCCGATGCTTTTCTTAGATTCCTGCCATCTTTGCAGAGCTTATTGATATGGATCAGTTGAAGTCCCATTGTCGTATTGAACTTCTCACTCCCTGATTGGAGTAATTTAAGAGCCTCAACGTTTGTAGGAAAAATCCCTGAGGAAACTGACCAGAGATATGAACATAAATTGTCATTTGTTTATAATCAAATTCATTCCTCTTTAATACATTTTGTATTGGAAGCTGCCAAATCTAGCCTCAGCTTTCTGTTCCGCCTGCAACCTGGACACAGAAGTGCCCCATTCATACATCCCTTCTAGTGACAGATTCCTCGCCAGGAACTCCTAGCGTGCACTGCCATCTGCTCAGCTCTCAGTGGCTCAAACCCACCCTGTTTCCTAAATTAATGCTATAAGCCATTTTCTGAAGGCCATCCTAGTCTTTTAGGCCACTGCTAACTCCAGCCTCATTTCAGGTATCAGGATCCATCCACTATTCTCTAAGAAGAAACAACAGCAACAAAGCCAGGAAATCAAACCTACCTATGTAAGTGGATGGACCAAATCAGCTGGTTTTTTTTTTTTTTTTTTTTTTTTTTCCTTAAAAAGGGGGCTGCAGTCTGAAGGCACGCATACATTGCAAAGAGAACCTCTGAATCTAATTTGATTATTTGTTATCAGATTTAAACTGGAGGACTCTTTAGAGGCAAATCCTTTTTCTGCTGTTTTCTTCATCAAGTACTGTGGCCTGTCCAGGTGGAGTCCTCAACTCAAGACCTTTGGGAAGAAAAGTTTGCAGATCAATAGCAGCTCCTAATTTTTCTTTCTATTTGGCATTTGGGTAGAATTAGGCATTTTCTTTTCTTTTCTTTTTTTTCTTTTTCAGTATTAGGGATCACACCCAGGGCCTTGTGCATGTTAGGCAAGCACTCTACCACTAAGCTACACCCCCAGCTCAGACACTTACTTTTATATTGGAAGCTTCTTCTCTTTGCTATGTTGTGCAGAAGAAGGGGAAGAGGAAGGGGGTGTGGTTGTTGGTGTTGACCTTGAGGAAACCTAAGTGTAGGAGTTTCCTGGGGCTATTTTAATGAAGCACCACAAACCAGGTGGTTTAAGCAACAAAATTTTATTATGTTGTAGTCCTGAAGGCCAGAAGTTCAAGATCAAGGAGGTGGCAGGACTGGTTCTTCCTGAAACCTATGAGAGAATATGTTTTGTGTTTCTTTCCTGGATTCTGATAATCAGCTGACAATCTTTGGCATTCCTTGGCTTATAGATGCATTGTCCCCATTTCTGTTTTCATGTTCACATGGCATTTTGTGTGTTTGTGTGTATGTGTGTGTGTGTCTGTGTGTGTCTTCCTATGTGTCCAAATTTTTCCCTTTCATTTTGCATTAGTGTCTATCCTAATTTCATATAAGACCTTATTTTCATATAAGGTTGCAATCATAGGTACTGAGGATTAGGACATCAGCATGTTTTGGAGAGAGAAATAATTCAACCCATATCACTAGGATTGATTGAAGCTGGAAAAGGCCGTGTCTTCTTTCTGCCCTCTAACTTGAATCTGGGGAGGTGTTACATTTGTTTAAGTGTGCAGATACCAACATGCATGCCCTTTTTGTTGCTTAGCCATCATCTTTGATGAACCAGCTTGTACCCTGCTATCTTCCATTGTCTCATATTGCTGCATTTCCTTATATCATTTTAAAATGACTTTGTTGCTTTCAGTGTAATTTCCTCATATAAATGACAATATATGGGATTTGGAAAAGATCAACAAAATAAAACTTGATTTCCAGCACGAGAAACGGATCAAAATCTTATCATGCTTAAGTGTGTAGAAAATAGTAGGAGTTGTTTCTGAGTCCTCACTGGTTATTTTTCCATGATCCTTGCACTCACGATTCTCTCACACTCTCCTGTGCACACATTCTTTTTTTTTTATTTTTATTTTTTTATTTAGAGAGAGAGAGAGAGAGAGAGAGAGAGAGAGAGAGAGAGAGAGAAACTTTAATATTTATTTTTTAGTTTTCAGCGGACACAACATCCTTGTTTGTATGTGGTGCTGAGGATCGAACCCGGGCCGCACGCATGCCAGGCGAGTGCGCTACCGCTTGAGCCACATCCCCAGCCCTGTGCACACATTCTTAAGAGGCTAAAGCACACACATGCACACACACATGCACACACACACATAGAGAAAGCAGAGTTCTTTCAAAAAAGTTGTATTTGTCCTCAACACAGCTCACTGGGTGTTGGCTTTAATTTCTCACATGTGGTAGTAACCTCCTTCGAGTTCCACTTGTTTTTTTCTTAATTTTTTTCTATTAACTCTCATAGGCAGATGGCTGTATTAAACGTCCAACCAGCTATATGCCAGCATCAGAGCAAGAAGAAGATAAACTGCTACTGATTTCCCCCAGAGTAAACCTCTTTTATCTGAAAGAGCTGATTTGCCAGTGGGGTTGAGTAAACTTTGGGGTTGCAACACAGTTGAGGCACAAAGTTCACCACCAACGTAAAACAGCCAACCCAGTTCTGCTTTTTAATGTCTTCTAAACTGACGGAACTGAGCAATATAAACAAGGGTGAGGCAATAGCCTCAGGGGAATAAGAGCCGTGTTATATTGACAACTAATGAGTGAACAACTATTTTATCATCCTTATGTGCAGAATCCAATTTTGTTTATAAGTCTCCAAAGTTTATTGGGAAATATGGGACAAGAAGAGAAAAGCTATGTGGAAATTATAAGAGAGACATTCATTGTTTATTTCTTGCTTGGTCAAATGATTCATGGCTTACAAAATTAGAAAAACTCTTTCGAGAGCAACAAGTTCAATTTCCTTGTTTACTTATGTCCTCAAATATGGTAAATTAAATGGTGATATGGTCTCATGCAGAGCTTAGAGACTTTGGGTTCAAGGCTCTCACTTTGTACAATAAGAGATAAAAATTCTAGTTTATAGGTTGTTATGAAGTCTGAGAGCAGAGTTCCCAAATGGCCACTTAATGAGTTACCTTCTCTCCTTTGACCAGAGTCACTTGGTCAATTAGTCACAGAGGAGGGACTAGACCTCTTTTCTCAGTTCCATGTCTCACCTCTGCCCACTGTTATCTCAGTGTATGTAGGATTAGATTCTTGAAATCCCCCAAGGAACTCCAAAAACATCTTTTCAGTTAGTTGTTTTCAGCGGCCCCACCAGCAAGTTTACCAGAGCTGCTAATAATTAACCAAAGGGAGTGACTGGATGGAAACTTTTTCAGGACTCTCCAGAGTGAGCCTTGCCAAAAATGGTGTAGGAGGAAACCAGAATAGGGCAGGGAAGGGGAGGTCCGGACCCTGCAAAAACACATGTGTGCAATTGAAGGTCTTAGCTTTTGGACAGACTGAGTTGTGTGACTCAATGGAGCTTCATTTGTGTTATTTACAGAGTGAAGATCTAGTTCAGGATTCAAATTCACAGCAGTGGACCCACGTTCTGGATTTCCTCAGTGGCTTTTACTTGATACAATAAATCAGTAACTTCTTTCTGTAGTCCTATTTTAACTTGATCTTCCTAGGGAAACTCACACAGTCAATATGGAAAGGACATGGAGTAGAGACTCATGGTATTTGAACATAAAGCACTTTGTTGTTGATGCTCTGGTTCTTGTCATGTCTTCATGAAAGCTGGTAATCAAAAAGTGCGAATCAAATAATTAGATATGAAAATAGAAAACTCACAACCCCTATCTTCTGTCTAAAACATTAGTGTGGGATATTTGCTGCCTGCTGGTGTAAGGCTGCTAATTAAAGAGTGCTTTTATGGACAAGTTCAGGTTCGGTAGAATTGCGGTGTCATTGAAACTCCCCTTTTCTCAGGAGGGGTCAGAATCTCACCCCATGGTGGTATCCAAGGAAGTCCACACAATTTTATTTTATTTACTTTTTTCACCTAGTTTCAGAATAAGAGGTCAAAATGCACTAGGACCAAACAAATTGTTAGCCAGCCCCAACTACCAATTCAGTCTGTCTTGGCCACCAGCAAATCCTCAGGAGCTAGAATTCTGCAGAAGGTGTTCACTGCCTTCTTTCTGAACAAATGAGCGTCAGCATGGCTATTAGAAGGGTCGTTGCCCTTGATTTAGATGAAATCTTGCCAACTCTGGCTAGTTGGGTAGACCAAGCTTTATATATGGTGTCCTGTTAAATTCTGTTTTCTAGACCCAGACACCACAGGGGGGAAAATCAAGATCACAAAATAAGCAAATAAAACAATTTTACTTTAATTTTTCTAACATTCCATTCTAAATTAATGAAGGAATAAGTTTGAATCTCCTCTTGTTGAGAATAAGGATATTAACATCGCCTGAGTCAGGCTATTGCGAGGATTAATGAGTCTGTACATGTTTAGAACTGCCTGCCAAGGGCAAGGGCCCAATAAACCCTAGGTATTTATATTGATGTTGTCATGGTTTGAGTTTGGTTTTAGAGTAGATTTTCAATCTTCTTGTAATTTCCCATATACATAAGCATGCATGTAGTGCTGCATAAATGCATACATGTTATCTCATACACATAGTTATTTGCTCTTTAGAGAAGTGTCTTGCCAGTTGTTGTTTAGCTTCTGCTTCCCTCTCTTTTCTGCTTGCATTCCCTTGGCACCCCTCCAGGGCATTGAATTCTTGTTAGTAGCCTAAAATGTATTTGTATATTTCTCCCCTTGTTTATATAATCATATATACACATTTTTCATTTACATGTATGGTGAAGGTTTGGTTACTATTAGTACCCAGCAATGTATATTTTCTGCATTTTTTTTTTTAAATTTAAAGTGGAACTTAACAGAAATCCTTCTTAAGAAACTATTTTGCTCTCATGAGTCTCTTTGCAGTGGCCACTATTCATCCATGCTTGGATACTGTGCCCCTCTCCTTTCCGTGCTCTAGATCCACTCCCACAAAGTGTCCTTTTACACAGGCCTTATGTTCTGTTGATTTGTGGGAGGGACTGAGGAGAGAAACTTGAGGGATAAATGGCACATACATCTTTAATTGTTAAATATATGTTATTCAGTGATTTTCCATAACTATTTTTACATTTAAATATTCTCATCAATGTATTCTCTACATAATTATGATCAAGAGAGGTTATTGATTATTTTTGCCAGATAGCTATACATCATTATTACTTTAATTTACAGCTCCCTGACTATGATATAATGCGAGCCATTTTTCCTCTGTTTGTAGCCATTTGGGTTTGCTCTTCTGTGCATTTCCTATTCTAATTCTTCATTCCTTATTTATTTATTTATTTAGTTTGTTGCTATGGATTAGATGAGTGCAAGGAAGTTCTTGTGTCAGAAACTTAATCCCCAATGCAGAAGTGTTGGGAGACAGGCCAAATGGGAGAAGTCTATACCTTCATAAATGGATTTATGTCATTATTGCAAGAATGGGTTTGTTTTAAAAGTGACTTTGTCCCCCTCTAGTCCTCTCATGCCCCTTCTGTCTTCCACCATGGGATGATGCAGTCAATCACCTGTTACCAGGACTTGATATTGAAATTCCAGCCTCCAAAAGGAGTAGATTTCTATTGTTTGTAAGTTATCCAGTCTGTGGTTTTCCATCATAGGTGCAGAAATCAAACAAAGACAGTTCATCATCTTTGTTTTTGTCAATTTGTAAAGAACAATAAATAAATAAATGAATAAAAGCTCAGTGTCATCTCTGCTACAAATATTTCCAATCTTATCATTTGTCTGTTGACTTTGTTATTGAAGCTTTGTTTTGCCCAAAAGTTTAACTATATGGTAAAGTTTTCTATATGGTAACATTTTCATCTTTTTAAATATCTTCTGTACTTGCCAAGAAAGTCTTCTTCTACCTGTAGATTGTACATATATGTACATATGATATCTAGGGAGCATTTGGAAAATGATTGATTTGGAATCTGTACTTACATATTAGCTTTCCATATATGTGTCAATTTGTTCTCAATATGTGTATGTATAGACACACCATATATATGTGTATTCACATTTTTATGAACATGCATAAATACATATATTCATATGTGCAGGTGTATATCCAATCATTGATTCCCTATTTATTTTCACTGATTTCTGCTATTGCCTACATGTTCCATAAGCAATTTGATTCAGGTGTCAAAGAAAACTTTGAGTCAACTGTGGAGGGGAAGAAAGCTAACAGCAACTATAGATTTCAAGTTAACTATAGATTCTAATTCAAGCATTTTGAGCCTGTAACACCATACTTCATTCCATTTTTAAAAAACGAATCACAATCTTTTTCAGAGAGTATCTCTTTATCCATTCATCTATGGAAGGGCACCTAAGTTGGTTTCATAGTTTAGCTATTATGAATTGAGCTGCTATAAACATCGATGTGGCTGCGTCACTGTAGCATGCTGATTTTAACTCTTTTGGGTATAAACCTAGAAGCAGGAAGACTGGGTCAAAGGATGGTTCCATTCCAAGTTTTCTGAGGAATCTCCACACTGCTTTTCAGAGTGGTTGCACCAATTTGCAGTCCCACCAGCATTGTATGAGTGTACATTTTCCCCACATTCTCACTAACACTTATTGTTGCTTGTGTTCTTGATAACTGCCATTCTGACTGGAGTGAGATAAACTCTCAGTGTAGTTTTGATTTTCATTTCTCTGGTTGCTAGAGATGTTGAACATTTAGCCCATTCATTGATTGAGTTATTTGGCTTTTTTGGTGTTAAGTTTTTTGAGTTCTTTATATATCCCGGAGAACAGTGCTCTATTTAATGTGTGTGTGGTAAAAATTTGCTCCCATTCTGCAGGCTCTCTCATCACCTCGTTGATTGTTTCTTTTGCTGAGAAGAAGCTTTTTAGTTTGAATCCATTCCATTTATTGATTCTTGATTTTTTTTTATTTTATTTATTGCACTTTAGGAGTCTTGTTAAGGAAGTTGGGGCCTAATTTGACATGATGATTTTTGGGGCCTACTTTTTCTTCTATTAGGTGCAGGGTCTCTGGTCTTATTCCTAGGTCCTTGATCCACTTTGAGTTGAGTTTCGTGCATGGCAAGAGATAAGGGCTTAGTTTCATTTTGTTGAGTATGGATTTTCAGTTGTTCTAGCACCATTTTTGAAGAGGCTATTTTCTCTAATATATATTTTTGGCACTTTTGTCTAGTATGACAGTCTGTGTTTTTGATTGATGAGTTTAAGGTATTAATGTTTAAGGTTATTATTGAGATATGATTTGTTTTCTCAGTAGTTTGAGTTTATTTCTAGTTTTTAATTTGAACTAGTTTCACCTTTGATTGAGCATTCCTTTAGTGTGGTTCCTCCCTTTATCAGTTTTCACTTTTTAAAAAAATTTCATCTTCATAGAATATTTTGTTGAGAAGGTTCTGTAGTGCAGGCTTTCTAGTTGCAGATTCTTTTAACTTTTGTTTATCGTGGAAGGTTTTTTTTTTTTTTCATTTTCAAATCTGAAGATTAATTTTCTGGATATAGGATTCTAGGTTGGCATTCATTTTCTTTCAGAGCTTGGTATAGGTTATTCTAGGACCTCCAAGCTTTGAGGGTCTGGATTGAGAAGTCAGCTGAGATCTGAATTGGTCTCCCCCTATATATAATCTGACATTTTTCTCTCACAGCCTTTAAAATTCTATCTTTATTCTGTATGCTAGGCATTTTCATTATAACGTGCCTTGTTGTTGGTCTGTTTAATTTTGTACATTTGGGGTCCTGTAAGCCTCTTGTATTTGATTTTCCATTTCATTCATTAGATTTGGGGAATTTTCTGATGTTATTTTATTAAAAAGATGGTGCATTCCTTGGGTTTGTATCTCCACACCTTTATCTATCCTGATAAATCTTAAAATTTGGTCTTTTCATGTTATCTCATAGTTCTTGGAAATTTTGTTCATGGTTTCTTAACATCTTCTCTCTGTGATCACCTCTATTTTCATGATGATATATTTTGTCTTCATTGCCTGAGGTTCTGTCTTCCAAGTGGTCTAGCCTGTTGGTGATGCTTTCTGTTGAATTTTTAATTTGGTTTATTGTTTATTTCTTTTTGAGGATTTCTATCTGTTTATTTTGTTCAGAATGCCTCTTTATTGAAGTGATTGTTCACTTTTTATATTTTCTCTTTGATTTCATTCCATATACCACTCTTTATTTTACAGATCATTTTAACTATGTACATTCTAAACTCCTTCTCTGACATTTTTTCCACTGTGGTGTGGATGGATTCTGTTATTTGAGTGTCTTGGTTTGCTTGGGGCAATTTGTTCCCTTGCTTTTTCATGTTGTTTGTGTGTCTACCCATCAACAGTGTGGATCTGAGGCAGTAGCATTTCTGGCCTGTGAACTTATAGTGTCCCTGAAAGTATCCAGTACCTCACTGTTTAGGGGCAGACAAATAATTACAACAAACAATGCAAAAATAATACATCATTAAACCAAATAGTTCCTACTATGATGTGTACAATGTTAATTATCACAATAAACCGAAACGATATGATCAGTTATTGCCTATAATAAAAAAAGCAAGTTTGCAAAAGGGTTTACAGTTTCAAACGGTGCACAGGGAGAGAAAAGGAGTGATATAGGATGTGATGCTTATGAAGGAGAAGGGGAGAAGACAAAGGGAAAGATTAAAGAAAGAGTGAAAGAGATAAACAGAGATTGGCTGTCAGTGGAAGAAAAGAGAGAATCAGGGGAAAAAAGAGAAGAAGACACATATAAAGTAAAAATTTTAAAAAGTTAAAAATAAATGTAAAAGAACATAAAACAAAACTAAAATAACAACAACAACAAAAATAACCCATGTAAAATAACTGGCTTCAAAAATGCTAGAAATGAGAAAAAAATATGAAACTGTATAAATGTTCATGTATCATCAAGGTCACAATTAAACAGAGACAAAGAAGAAAAAAAAGAAAGAAAAAATCTTGATGAAGATTTTTAAAGAATTCTTACTGTTGGAGTTCAAAATATTCTCAGCTTCTCTTCTCAGTAGTTTTGGGTGGGATCTTTTGGGGTGTGAGAGGTAATCCGGAAGGCGGAAATCCCAGAGGCAATGTTTAGGCTTAGATGGGCTTCAGGCTCTTCTCTGAATGCCAGTTGGTCTGAAGATTTTAAAACAGTGCACCCCCAGTGTCCAATACTTGCTGGTCCATTCTGGAAGACTTTATCCCAGGTCATTTTAACTATGTACATTCTAATCTCCCCTGGGTTCCACTAGTCTGTTGGGGGAGTCAATTCTTAGTCTCCTGTGTCACCTGTGGACCCCATGTTTCCTGGTTCAGTCTCCAAACAATCTGTTCTACCCCGTCCTTGTGAGTTCCTGGCCAGATGTGTCTTTCCCAGGGGTCCTGCAAGCAGTCAGATTAGAGGAGGAGGGGTAGAGCCAGCTGGGTTTCTGAGGCTACTTGTTCCCTGTGTAAACCTCTCTCCATGTTTGGTTTTTCTCCTGGCCACTTAAGCACACTCTATATTTTGCAGGGTGTGTTTACTGGGCCTGTATTTGAGACCAAACTCAGGTTTGTCAGAAATAGTCTTCCTCAGCTGCCAGTCCCCATGCAGTGACTGCCAAATGGTTCCTTTCTTTGTTTTCCACAGGCTGCCTGGAGTGATGTGGCTTCTTTCCCGCACATGGTTATGGTGCTGCATATCTTTCAGGTTTGTTGGGTATTGTCCTTGGTCTCTAAATGCTCCATACCCAAACATGCCTAGGCTTCCCCAAAATGGGTGTTCCTAATTCCCTCATCCCTCTGCTATGCTCATAGGGGGACCTTTCTGGTTGGAGCTTCTGGACCCACTGCAGCCACCAGTTGCCGCAGTCTGGCTGGGCACAAGATCATGAGCCACTCAAACAGGAACAAACTTTATTTTTGAAATAACCGCCAATACCACTTACGCGCCAGGGAAGATTCCCGATCCACCCACGCGGCGTTTTGCCGGTCTCCTCCCGGGAACCCCAGAGTAAGTTCCTCCCCCGGAATTCCCTCCTACTGCACTTTCCCAACCAATGGGAACTCTCCAGGAGTCCCGCAGCAGGCCGAGGTAAACAGCAGGAGTCCGGTATCCATATGAATGTAATTTTTAGCATAATCATATCATCTCAATGGCTAGCTGGCATCACCTTTCAGTCAAAAATGCCATGCATCATATTAATTGGCTGTGGCTCTTAGCATGCAGCTACAGATGTGCCACTGGGGATTTCTTCCTTATTTTATTATATCCAACCTCCTATGTCCCTGGTCTGCTTTGAATGTCCAGTTTTAAGTTCCATTAAGGTACCTACCCCTCCCCCCTTTCTTTTTGTTAACCCACTGAAGAGAAGCTGCTGGTCTGCTTTCTTGGCTTTACATCAAGGAGCAGCCAGGAACGTGAACTCCTCTATTCCACCATGTTGGGTGAGTCTCCCTCTTAATTTCTTTTCTTCAAATGTCCTGTGTGCTAATGTTGGTTATAGAAACCCAGTTTTACTTATTTCTGGACAAAAGTTGTGGATATTTGCCAGCGATGCCAGCACAATTATAGAGTTGCATCCAAGCATATCACAGAAGCACAATTACTTATTATGAAACATTTCCTATGAATCTGGGTTCATGGGACTTGAATTCTATTTAAAGTCACAGGGGAAAAAAGCAGGGCACAACAATTTCATTATTTAATATGAAATATGATGTACAACAATGATGCTCCCTCTTCTTAGATCTCATTCTCATTAGTGACTAAAGGCTGATGTTTCTTTATGGGCTTTCCATTTGGTGACCTTGATAAAAAAGACCAAGGCAAAAACTCTAGCTCATCCCTCTATCTTCCCTTCACTGCTCTAAGAGAAGCATCGAGGAAGTGCCTTTTTTACAAATCAAGTCCCGAATCATTGCCAAAACATTTTAAGAAACAGAATTCCATAGGTAGAATGCCCCTCCCCAAGACAGCTTTACAGTCCTCAGGACATTTTTTGGGGAGAGAGATGGGGGACATGCTATGATATTTTATTATATAAGGCCTGTCTTTTTCTTTGTTTTCTGTACTTAAGCAAAATAGATCTGTTTCTTCTCAGCACATGAACTTATAGCATCATAGGATCTTAGAATTGTAAAGGGCATTATAATTCAGGTTGGGTCACATCAAACTCCAGCTAAATGCTTCATTTCTTACTTCGTTTCCCAAATTATCAGTTGTTTTAAAGGAAGGCAGGATTCTTTAGATGCCTGGACTCATTTTCAGGCCTTACTTCTTCCTCTAAACTTTGTTTCCCTGGTTTTGCCAGGAGGACTTTCTAGGGGTGGGGCTTTGTGTGAGAACACATTGGTGCCCTTCGTTTTGGAGGGAGGTGATCACAGCAGGGGATTTTTGCTTCCTGGAAGGAGCATGTATGAGTACTTTTTTTTTTTTTTCCTACTCAGCACAGCTGGTAGTTCCCTGCTGACTGGTGTTTGTTTTGAAGTCACGTGGCAAAGGGGGTTTCTGCCAATGTTTACTCATCACACATTCAAATATGACACCCCAACGCCCATTCACAGGAGAGCTTCAGTGTTGCTACCCAGTTCTCCTGCCAGAAATGGAAAGTTTATTCCCAGAGTGAAAGTTGCTTTTTTTTTTTTCTTTGTTTTTTTTTTTTTTTTTTTTTTTTTTTCCGAAATGCAGAAGGTTTAGCATTTGACAGGGGTAATTTAGAATTGTTCCCTTTGCAATATTAAATGTATTTGGCTTTTATATTATTTAAGATGACTGCTTGGCTGATTGTACTTAAAATATCTCTCGATCAGTACTGCATTTATTAGAGAAGAACCTCACAGGACGAGGAAAGTAAGCTCACAGTCACTTTACATGAACTACAGTGACATAAACTGAAACACTCTGACTCCTCTTCAGGGCTCCTCCCTGTAGAAAATACACCCATGTGCACAAGGCCACGTGACTTGCTTTGGCCAATGAACTGACAGTGAAAGCCACTTTCTATCAGAAGCCCTAGGAGACAATGTGGGGGCTGTAATTGAGACTTTTCCACCCTGCCACTGTGACTGGAAATGTTCCAGACAGAGGCTGTGCTGTCAGCTGGGGGTTTCTGAAGCAAACACAGAGTAGGTCACAGCTCATGTGGAATATGAGCAAGAAATCAAGCTTGACTATTGTGAATTTTTGAGATCTGAGCACCCCTTATTACTGCAATGTAACCTGGCTTACTCTTTCTACTGCAGATTATATACCAGAAATAGCAAAAAGAACCTAAGTTCAAATTCTGCTTCTGCCATTTAATCATGAGGTGAACTTGGACTTTTCTGAAGTACCAATGACTTTTGCAACTTGCACCCATTTCTTCTTCTGAGAAATGAGCATAATAGCTGGCACTTTCCTGTTGGGGCTAAAATGGTATCACTTAGGTCGTAGCACAGAAAAGGACCACACCCTATGTACAGGAATGGCACTATGAAAGCTGGATTTTTTTTTCCTCTTTTGGTGAGTTGTATGCACTGATTTTCATCTCTTTTCAACTATCTAATAAATAAATGTTCTGAAGTGTATATTATTGTAAAGTTTTGTAAAGAGTCTAGCACAGCTATTCATATATACTTTCCCGAGAATGGCACTTCTGACTGTGGGGCACTTTTCCTTTTAAACTACCAGCTTTGAGATGGACACACATGGAGTAGTGCTGACACATTAGACACTTGCCTGGCCATGCCAATCAGCCCAGTAATCTTTTCTGAGACATGAGCATCTCATGTTCTGGCCACTTTGTTTTCCCATTCTGAGAGAGCATTCTAAGTAACAGAGAAAACTGTTATTTATTTTGGTGGAAGAATTAGGCAGTGGAAACAGCATTAGCTTTAGAATCAAAATTGGCACGCAGTAGTCACTCAGTGAATATTTGTTGAATAAATGAATGTATCAACTGAAATTCAATTGGTTCTAGCCATGTGATGTTACAAAAGTTGACTTAATTTCTCTGAGGTTAATTTTCTTACCTGTAACAAACTAAATAATAATCTCTACTTTGTAGGATTTTTTTTTTAAAAGCGTTAATGAAATGGATTGATGAAAGTGTTCAGTAAAGGTTGAATAAATGTGAACCTTTGGTTTATTAGCCATGTTATACCCTGGAACAGGTGGCCAGCATATAGAAATAAAAGAATGGGCCTTTGGCTTTGTTTGCAGGGCTTCGTTAATGAGGTTTCTAGATATCTTCTGGAAAAAAAAAATCAATAGCATTTTGATAAGACCATACTTCTTTGCCACAGAAGCAATTCCATATGAGTGCACCGAGGAAAGCATTTAAAATGCTTTTGATACACAAAAGCTTCAAGGGCTCTGCCTTTGGAAAGCTTTCCTACAAAAGGAACTACACTGTCTCCCATGGCTGGATTTCTAGATTGGTTTCCCATCCCTTCTCAACTGCACTGACTTTATCTCTTAGAGCAGCCTGTAACTGCCTCTTTAATATATTTGCAGGTGCTTGAAAGACCTTTCTGCAGGTTTTTCTCAATATCAAACTTAGAAATTTATATGAGCAACAATAAGGTGGATGGTCAAACTTTTAAAGGATCTGCATCAACCAAAACAGAAGAGGTTTTGTATGGCTGAATACCTATTATACACCCGGAGCTTTTCGGTGTTTAGAATTTCATTTAATCCTCACAGCAACCCTGTAATATAAGTGGTTTCATATATTTATTTTATTTTTTTGCAGTGGCAATTATAAAATGAAGACATGAAGGAACAAAGAAGTTTAGGAATTTGCCCAACATTACATAAGCAATAAGTGGCATCACTGGGAATTGAATGCCAGTCAGTTTCATTCCAAAATTGTGTTCTTCCTGTCATGTTAACCCTCCCCACGACTCCTGAGTACTCACTGATCCTCTGCATGATGCAACAAAGAAGTCTGACAGCTCCCGGGTGTTGTGGAGAGAGCAGAAGGACCTGGGTTCTCACATCAGCAATGTCATTTACTAATTATGTGGCCTTGGGCAGATTACTTATCATCTCTGAGCCTCAAGTGCCTCATTAGTAAAAAGAGGAAAATCACCCCTTTCAGTCTGCCATTGTGAAAATCAGAGACGATGTAGATAGAGAGCTTGGCAGAGAGGAGATATTCAATGCATGCATATCAGTGATGTTATTGTTATTGTTATCCTGAATAAATGCATCCCTGAACAGGATGATGAACCCCACAGAACTGCACTTAGTAAGTACCCAAGGGGTGACACAGGTATCATGTATACTTGAAAGGAAGTTCAAGGGGAAGATTGTTTCTTACTGAAACAACCGAGACCCGATTGCAACTTAGATCTGTTACAAGACTATAAAGTCCACCAGGGTAGGAATGGGGGCCTGCTGCTCTTAGCATTGTCTTTCTAGGATCTAGGATATTAGGCAGCATCAAACAGGTGTTAAATAAACGTATGTTGATGAAGTGAAGGAAAGTTGAGCCTTGATGGATTTTGAAGGAGCATAAAGAAGGCTGGAGGGAATAAAAAAGTGAGTTAAAAATGTGATCAGAAAACATGACATTTACAGGAAACAGAAAGTGAAATGATATGCCTGGAGAAAAGATATGCTTAGAGAAGTAAATCGAGAGGTCAGAGAAAATGGGAATTTAAGATACGGCATGACAATCAGTGATCTATTTTCTGCAGTGGGTTAGAAGAGAAGCTGATTCAATAATCAGGCAATGAAGAGACCAGTGGTTGTCCTTATAAGGTTATTGTAGTGCTGCTGATCTAGTTGCTGTGAGTATTAAATGAACTATTACACATGAAGAGCCTGGCACAGCGCCTGCCACATAGCAGGCACATAGTGAATTAGTTACTACTAGTATTGAATTACTTTTTGTCATTTTGTGACATTTTGGTGGGTGATGATAGCAGAAGCCACATTGTGGCAGTTGGAGCAACAAACCAGAGAGCGCACAGATACTGACACCAATGAAGGACATGTAGGTATGAAGCATGGCCCCAGCCCTCCATGGGACCCAGAATTGAAATGTCCTGTTGTCCTCCTCTGTTCCCTGGAACACTGACATGTCCCTCAAGCATCTTATTACCAGGTGCAGAGTTAAGGTCTCAATAATGAGTACATGACCAGTCAATTTTGAAAGCCCATCTTGTGAACTTCTTTCTGTGGCACTCCCTAAACCCTGCACCCAGGTGCTATCCTGAGGGTGAAAAAGGAGTAGATATACCTAGGTCCAGCCCATTAGCCAAATGCGACTGAGGTACCTAATGTAGCTTTGTTTCATCAAACTGAGACGATGAGATTGGATAAAAATTCACTTTTATTTTTTCCCTCTTGCTTCCAGCAGGTCTTAGGAATGGAAATAGAGAAGTTGTAGATTAAATAAAGAAGAATTTTAGAACAAATGCTCCTTGTATAACTGAGTATTGTGTGAGCAATTTTATGGCCTCACTATGCAAGTGCTTAACTATAACACCAGTTAGGAGGTGATAAAGAGCACATAAGTGCTGTGGGAATTTGAAGGAATTATTTCAGTGAATTGGGAACAGTTTTGTGAAGGAGAAAGAACTGGAGCTATTTTTCTCTCCAACAAAAATTTTAGAACATATCAAAAAATGGAAAGATTCATACAATGAACCCCACATAAACTTCCACGAGATTCCATATGTAGTACTCTCTTGGTGTATTTGCTTGCCCTTCATACAAAATATATATGCATACACATACATTCTTATATATGAAAGGCGTATTTTTTTTCAGGGCCATCAGAGAGCAAGTTGAGGACGTCACGTCACTTCGTTCCTAAACATTTTGGAGTGTCTCTTGTGGATGAGGTTCTCCTGCATAACCACAACACCATTATCATGATCACCAAAGGAAACTGAGGAATCGATTGGGATTTTGAAGAAGGGTAGGGTTTGGAAGTTGGTGATCAGCCAAAGGGCAGAGGACACTAGACCCAAGACAGCTCTAGTGCCCTCCATTTGATGGTCCAGCAGGCTGAAGTGATTTGCTAAAGGCCACAAAAGTAGTTGGGAAAGAACTGGGACTAGAAACCACATTTCCTGATTCCTTTTGCATTGCTCCCCACCACCCTCTTCTTCCTGGCACGATGCTATATTTAGAAGGTGACACTCTTGGCTTTACACAGGGGCACCTTGAACTCCATCTCAGTTAAAAAAAAGATTGTTGTACAGCACCTTTCCATGTGGGTTTCCTCAATGTTGCCAAGTGAATCCTGCCAGTTCTCCTGTAAGATCGAGATTTTAAACAGGTGGAGAAATAGAAATAAGGATGACTAACTGCACATGAAGTCATGGAAAAAGCCAGGAGTAATATTCCAGGTTCCTGAAGAAAAAAAAAAAACAGTGCTGTAGCCTGAGCTGGCATCCACTTTCTTGCCCTGTGGCCTTTGGGGCCTGGTGCCCCTCCTTCTCCCTTGTTCTGCTTCCCACAGTAATAGAGGAGGAACCAGCAGATGTGGGTGTGGAGCTTGCTGGGCTGTGAATCAGGACACTTGTATGCTGGTCTGGCTCTGCTCCTGACTCTTCCTGTGACTTTAGACAGTGGTTCTCAATCAGGGATGACTTGTCTCCCCTGGGGCATATTTGGCCATGCCTGAATATCCTTTTGGTTGCTACTAGTGACATCTTGGTAGAGGTTAAGAATGCACTCAACATTCTGCCTCACACTGGACAGACCCCACTACCAAAGGTTACTCAGTCCAACATGCCCATAGCGCTGAGGTTTAAAGACACTCTGCTTTCGACAACACATTTATTTTGTCCAGGTCCTAATAGTTTCACTTTGAAATGGGCGCATATGGGCTAGCTCAGTGGTCTTTGACCCTGAGCATGCTCCAGAATTCCCTGGGATGCTTGTTAAAAAATTACGGGTTCCTGTTCCCTTTAGGGACCCCATAAATGATACACAAAGTTTACACCTTGAGCAGTTCTGTGCTGGGTGGTTCCTAAGATCCTTCTTAGCTCACCTGTTTTCCAATTCCGAAAATGCTGATGCATAAACAAGGTACTTCAAGTTCCTACCTGAACACAGGATGAATATGCAAATAGGAAACGATAATCTTACTTAAATCTGCACACATCCCTACACTCCCTTGGGCCCCATATGGTCAGGTACATTGTGGTGAGACTTGAAACCCAGTTCTTTTTGCCCTTCCTTTGAAGTCTGTGCACCCACTGACACCTGGTGTGGACAATGTTCTAAGTATGTGGCAGTACCACTTATGCTGGAACACCTGGTGTTGACAGGACATGATGGCACATCCACATCCCCATAAATTCAAGTGTCAACTCTCCAAGTGTCTTTTCAGAGGTATTTTGTAGCACAAAACCATCATCGGGCATGGATTAGTATGTAGGGCACTATCAAAGAAGGCATAGACTTACTTGTTTATCATAGAATTTGGAAAGGAAAAGAAAGAATCCTTTTGAATCATGTGTTATTTGACGAGAAGGGCAAGGTTGGGTGTGCTGCTACTGTCGTTGAAAGTGTGACTCCAAGTGTCCTCATGCCTATTAATCATTGAGCATCTTCTGTGAGTCAGATGACATGCTCATGTGTCATCACTTAACTCTCAAAGAGCCCTACAAGGAAGAAGTTATTTTTTACCATTTACAAACAAAGAAACCTCAGTTCAGAGACATTTAGTGACTTGTCCAATATCACACTTGGTAAGTGGCAGAGTCAACTTATCAACCCAGACTGTTTGATTGCAAAACTCTGTCCTCTGTCATTATTGCTTAACTGCTCCTGTGAGGATTTGCTGACTACAGAAGGGCAGAGACAGAGAAAGCCAAGAACACCAGACCAAATAGCTTCATATAAGGCCTATCCCCAAACACTTATTATATATAGGCAATCAGACTTGATTTTTACTTGAAGCTTATTTGAATATTTGGGATAAGATGCAAAGTCTATTTATTTCCTTAAGTATCTAAACTTCTTCCACAATATTAGTATCTTCTAAGGAAGCAGGATTTAAATAAGCCTTTTATGTATATGCATTTATTTTCATAAAACCTAACATCAGAACTACTGAGTTAGAGTCTCTGAGTACAGTGCTTAAAGTTTTTTGCTCCATCAATCTTCAAACATCCCACCAATAGGACCCCTATTTTCTTTTCTTTTTCTGTTCTTTTTTTGGTTGAGGATATTTTCTCTATAAGGCTTCAATTCAAATGCAAACATGTTATATGCAAGTGGTGATACAGTGAATCACTGCCTCAGCCAATATACTGGTGTGGGCAGGGTTCAGATCACAACTTCAGAAACAAACAAGCAAGCAAGCAAGCAAACAAACAAACAAAACCTCTGTAGTATGTATGAATAGATGTGAAGATACATCTTTGAGAAGTCTATGCATCTTATCCAAAGTGTAGTCAACAGAGAATCTGGCTGGGTCCTTGTGGGAAATTCTAAGAAATCTCTTATTACCTTTTATTACTGAGAACATGGGAATTGGATTTTGGAAAAATTAAATAGCAAAAGGGTTGATTAGAAGAAAACAAAAAAGTTAAATCCTTTTATTTTGCTAAGATTAATTGATGGTAGGGACATCGCTATATGTTTCAAATTCTAATGATATCAACAATTTATTAGGTATTTTTTTATTTAATTGATTTTACTTTTTAAAATACACAACTGTGGAATGCATTGCAATTCTTATTACACATATAGAGCACATAGGTGTATTTTTAAAAGAAATAGAGATTAGAGTTTTTACTCTGCTTTTGCCACAAAAAGAATAATACTATGCCATGAATGCTATCTGATTGGAGTGATTATTCTGTTGGCAAATAAGTGTGCATTTACCATTGACTGTAGACTAGTTTTTATCAAAAACAGTAATGCTGCATCTTTGTTATTTTCTTTCTAGCATTTAGAATCTTTAAATGGACTGCTCATCTCTTTTCACCTTTGCCTTCCCTGTTTTACTTTGTTTGTATCTCTGTAATAGCACTGACAAAGTTCTGTTGCAATCTATTTGCTATGCATTGGCTTCAGTATATAGTGAGAAGACCTAAGGATTGGAAACTGAGTACTATTCACTTTGGTATACCCACTGAATGGCATAGAGAAAGCATTTACTAAACATATCAAGTGAATAAGCAATGTATTTAATTTTTTTTGTAGTTGTAGATGGACAAAATACCTTTTATTTTGTTTATTTATATGTGGTGCTAAGGATCGAACCCAGTGCCTCACACATGCTAGGCAAGTGCTCTGACACTGAGCTATAGCCCCAGCCCAGCAAATACATTTTCAATCTAAGGGAAGTCAGGCTTAAGTAGATTCTCATTAGCCACAAAATTATTAGAAACATAATTTTTTTTCTATTTTTATATGAAGGTAATTCTGTTGATCTTTTGACAATACGAAATGACAACATGGAGTGGGGTTATTTACTAGGAGCATTCAGGGATTAGTAGAGTTCAAGTCACACATTTAACCTGGGTTTGTTTTAGTCACATGTATTTTAATTAATTTTTTTTAAGTACTGAGGATTGAACCCAGACCTTGCACTTTCCTAGGTAAGTGGAATATCATTGAGTTTAAAAATTAGTCTTTATAAAAAGTCTTTATAAAGTATATAATCTTTATAATAATATTTTGTTTTGAGACAGGGTCTTGGTATGTGGCCCAGTTTGGCATTGAACTTGTGATCCTCTTGCCTCAGTGTCCCAAGTACCTGGGATTGCAGGTGTATATCAACAGCCTAGTCACATGTATTTACTGTTTTAAGATTGGATCTTTAATTTCTATTTTCCTATTTATCTTTGAATATAAAGGCAAAACATGATTATTACAGAAAAATATTGACATGTATCAAACAGAGTTCTGTAGGTATAAGTGATAGAAACCAACAAGAACTAATTTTTCCAAAAAATAATATTCACTGAAAATATATAAGGAGAATTTCAGAATGAACAGGAAGTCAGAGGACCAATTTAAGGAATAGACTAAGAAGAAGGGCAGCTCTAGGGATTAATGTGGTGAGAATTTGGTTGCCTAACACAGGCACCAGTATAAATTAAATAAAAGCTGACCTTGACCTCAGCTAAGATCTCATCAGTTCCTCCTTGGATGCCACAAGTTTCTGGGCTTATACTAAGCTATTGAGCAAAAAATATCTGGCCAAGGGACCAGCAGGGACTTTCTTCAGCATCACTAATGGGAAGCAAGAAACCTTGATTATTATCCCATCAAGATGTGCACATGAGGAAATGATTCTCTAAAAGAATTTGGGGGTACTAGTGGAGAGTAGAGAAAAAAAAATTAATGATTTAAACTATAATCATGCTACCACATAATGATAACATGTGGTGTTCTTTATTTACTTTCTAGACTTTATTTTAATCATAACTATGAAAACCAGATTAGGAACTTACTATTTATAATTTTATGTATAACTTAAAAAAATTAAGGTATGAGTATTTCCCCATTTAACATACTTCAAAAGCACCCTAATAATAGCACAAAGCTTTATTTTTGTTCATTCTATGGCATATGGAACTAGTCTGTAGAATGAGATTTTTGGTAATTTTTCAGATCTCTATTATTCTAACATAGTGACAAAGTGACAAAATGGGCTTGGGTGTCTGGGATAACTCTAAAATTTAGTTATAGCATCCCCTACTTAAGGGCTCTTAGGTAAATATCTGACCTCTGAATACCAGGGTCTTTATCATAAAATAAGGATACTAATATTACCTTACAGATTTGGACAGTGTATGGATTCATCTTGACATGAGTACAGCCATCTTGAGTCATAACCACCATAACTGACCCAGAGTAACCCGAGTTCTTTTTTTCCTGCTTCGTTTCCCAACAAACTATAAATACACAAAACCATTAGAGTGAAATGTGGAGCTTTCCAACCAGATCTGCTAGAAGGGATCAAGAGAGGATATTGCTTTTTAAGTGACAGAGGAGGTCTGAACAAGGTTTCAGGCTGAGGAAAAGAAGACCCACAAGAGGGAAAGATGACAGAGATAAGAAAAAAGGGAGAATTCATTCATTGTTCACTTCTTTCATTCATTTGTTTATTTAACAGAGTGGAAGTAAAGTGCCTACTATGTGCTAAGAACTGTTCTATGCACTGGATACAGCAATGATCAGGACAGGTCAGGCTGTACTTTGACTAGAGGGCATGTGCTAAAAGGAGAAAGCTGACAATAAATAACAATGACATAATGACAACACCATGCAAGTAATTTAGGGAAAGAAAGAATAGGGGACAAACAGTGTTCATAACGCCTCAAACAGAGTCTTTGTATTGTAATGAGGGATTCATTTAGATTGGACAGTTTCGCCTAAGAAGCTGATGTTTAAGCTGAGGATTACATGACAAGGAGGGTACAGTTGTGTAAAGATCAGTAGGAAGAGATTCAAGTAGAAAGAATGGAAAGTTTGAAGGCTCCAAGATGAACTTGGCACATTTAGGGAACACAAAGAAGGCTAAGGTAATGGATAAGGGAAAGATTTAGAGCTGCCATAAGAGAGGAAAGCAGAGGCCAGATCTTGAAGGATTTTGTAGGCCAAGATTTTATTCCAGGTGGGATTAGAAGGAAGTGACAGGACTATATGCATGTTTTGAAAGGGTCATTCTGGCTGCCGTGGGGAATTATTGTTAGGTGGTAGAAGCAGAAGATGGGGGCCCAGTCAAGAAGTGATTGCTGTAGTCAAAACAGGTCGTGGCATGGCTTGGACTAGGAGAGAGAAGACCTGAAGTGAGTGAAATCAGACCAAAATTCAGAGTAGAGGTGGATAAATTGGAAGCATGGGAAAAGAGTCAAAAAGGGCTCATTGCTGAAGGACTAGGCAGATTTTGTTACTGAAATAGTGATGAGTGGGAGATCTGTGTAAATCAAGAGTTTTACCCTGAACACGGTAAGGAGAAGACTGATGAAGAAATCACTTGGAAGAGCATGTTTATTTCCAGTCCTATCTCTAGCTCTAGAATTGCTGTTGGACCTGCATGTCTCTACGCTATTGAAAGTAAGGAATAACAATTTGGACTATCCACTTCTTGACCTTGGTCACTGTTTCTTGTGCTCATTTGACCATCCATCTGTTTCCTGGTTCTGCCTCTGACTTCCTCATCTAGTTCTATAAAATCATTTATCCTTTCTTTTTACTTCTTACCCAGCACCCCCCATTTGAATCTCAGCTCTGCAGACTTCCTTGATTTCAATGTTAGGCTCAGCTTCAAGACAGTTCATCAGTGATTACAGGAATTCCTTACCCTGTTTCACCATTCTCTAGACCCAGCCCTGGAGAACGTTTTCCTATCCACCACCTGCTTTCCCTTAACACAGGGGGAAGAAAATTCAGCTATTTATAATCTGTTAAAACTACTAGGTCAGTTAGGTAAATTCAGTCAATGGTTTATGCATTTCATGGTTGTTATTCTTAAGAAAATTCTCTTCTGTTCCAAGGACTATTTTAAACCAATTCATTGTTAGGTGTTTTATAAACATGGCTGGGTTTGGATGTTCACTAAGCTGGAACACTGATATGACCCTGCTTCAAGTGACCATCTTCTGATACTTGAACCTTTGGAAATCCTCCTAACTGGTCTCTCTGTCAAATCAATGCATTCTCCACAATGTAGCCAGGGTAATTTCTATCACAAAAACTTGATCCTGACCCATCCCCTATTTGTGTTTTACCATTGTCTTTTGAGTCAAGTCTGCTTATCCTTGCAAATCTTAGCAGAGACATTGGTGATTCCCAAAGGGTCCACGTACTCCCTACATTTTTATCCTCTCTTTCTGTTGTTAGGGTCTTTGTGGCTAGTGCTGATCAGTAGGGGGATAAGGGTGTCACTTGGGGTCTGAACCTTCCTCAGTGAAGGTTCCTTCCATGGCTTTCCATCATCTTGCTTGTTATACACCATTGCAACTGTATTCAAACAAATTTGTCTGTCTTGCTGGTCTATTGGTTTTGCTAGAATTCAGATACTGTCTTTCTTGTGTGTCACTAGATATCTAGCCCCAGCACAGATTTGACATTTAGTAGGGACTCAGTAAATATTTGTTGAATGATGGAATGACTGGTTGAGTGAATGAATGATTAACAGTAGAAACAGAAAGGCAAATAGGAGAGATACTACAAACAAAAGGGGGAGATGTGGAATATAGTAAGGTATACAATCCAGTATGCAAGAAGTATGGTTGGTGTGTCAGTCAGTTGTGCAGCACTGTAACAAAATATTTGAGAAAAGCAACTTAGAAGAGGAAAGATTTATTTTGGCTCACAGTTTCAGAAGTTTCTATCCATGATCAGCTAGTTCCCTTGCTTTTAGAACTGTGGTGAGGCAGAAACAGCATGGCGGAAGGGCATGGTGGAACAAAGTTGCTCACCTCATGGCAACCAGGAAAACAAAAGGAGAGAAAGGGGACAAAGACAAGATGTAATCCCAAGGAAACACTCCCTTCAGCTAGCTTCCACCTCCTACAGTTTCCATTACCTCCCAATAATCCATTCATCTATGTATCCATTAATGTATTAAAACACTGACGAGGTTAGAGCACTCAGGATAGAATCACTTCCAAAGAGCTCCACCTCTGAATTTTGTAGCATTGGGAACCAAGCTTTCAACACATGCACTTTTGGTAGGACATTCCAGGTCTAAACTATTACAGCTGGCCTAGCTTTGCAGCATCCTAGGTAGCCATATAAAATACTGACAACAACTGGACCTTCTCATCTGTCCTCGGTGATATTTAATTACTTAATGAAAATAAAATCTTTCTGCTTTAAGAATCCCTGATGGCTTCCTCCTGCATGTCGGGTGAAGTCCAAATACCTTAGCCCTAAAGCATGAGTCAACTGAAGGCTGGATTTTGTCTTTCCCCATCTCCTACCAACTCCTTCATGTGTTACGGTGCATGCTCTGCTGAAATCAGAACAAATGCTTTGAATGCTCTGAAATAGTGTGTGAAAGCCACCTCTTGGCCACTTAGCCAAGTCTTACTTATATTTTAAGATTCAGCTTAAATATCACCTCCTCTGTGAAGATAATTCAAGTCCCCCGGGGTTAGCTGCTCAGCATTTTTTGTTCTGGAGATGCAGTGTCTGTAGTGTGTGTTATGGAAGTGAGCTTCTCTGAGTAGATACTATGAATAATTTACTCATCTTTTCCTTCCTATCGTAGTGTTTAACCAAGACAGGAGCTCTGGGAATCTTAGTTTGTTGAGTGAACAGGGGTTGAGTACAGAGAGAACAAATAAATAAAGAAGCTTCACCGAAACAAAGCTGGAACATTACAAGCAATGCAATTTCCAATTTTTTTTTTTTTTTTTAAATATTCACTTTTTTGAGTGAGTACTCAGGCATTGGGAATGTGTAAAAATTTTTCTTCTAAAAATCTATTTTTCTGGGCATGGTGGTGCATTTTGGGAGGCTGAGGCAGGAGGATCTTCAGTTAGAGTCTAGCCTGGCCAACGTAGTGAGACCCTCTCTCAAAATTAATCTCCACAACAGTAACAACAAAAGAGCTGGAGATGTGTGGCTCAGTGGTAGAGTGTCATCATACTGTGGTGGTGGTGGTGGTGGTGGTGGTGGGGAACGGGGTCCTGGGTGTTATCTCCAGGACCAAAGAAAGGAAGAAATAAAAGTAAAAAAATTCGTTTTTTACTTTCATGTTTTCTCTTGGGACTGGCTAGATTTCAACATGCAGTATATTTCATATTCCATTGCTATTTATGGTTTGGTAGCAGAATTTTTATCCAGAATACACGTACTTTTGATTACTGTCAAGTAGAAAATAGATTTTCCCAATTACCTGAAAATGTATGTTCTGAATATTTTTTTAAAAAATTGAGCTTTTCTAAAAGTTTCTTTCCTTTTTGAGACACATAGAATTGCCATTTTCCCTACATTGAAGATATAGAGGTTTTAGTTTACATTGATCTTCCAATTTTAAGTGTTCTATGAATTAAAACAAAGAAAAAAACAACAAAACAACAACAACAAAAACAAAACCCCTCAAACAACCTGTTTTGTACATTTGGCCTTGAGCACTAGGGAAATTCCTTTCCTCCTTCCTCATTGAGGATAATAGGGTGACAGGTTATGAGTCTTGACAGCTTTCCAAGATTGTGTCCCTGGTGCAGGATGTTAGGCTGATAAAACCCCACACAGCTCAGAAGGAGTGGGTGGCTTCTTAATCACCTATTGAAATGCTAACCTAAACACCAGGGCTGGTTTTGGTGAGGTGCCTGTCTAGTGCCCCTGCCCCTGTTGACACTCACTGAGAACCTGACACCCCTCCCTGAGAAGTGACCTCAGGGACTTAGAAGACTTTAAGGAGTAACTGCTCAAGCCCTGAAACAGCCCAGGAATAAATAATGTTTTGAGGTACAACATGGGCAGCTTAGAATCTCTAACTAGGGGAAGGTTCTTAAAAATTTTAGGAGCTTCTCACCCCTTTTGGATCTGTCTAGGGGTTCATCAGGATCATCATGAAATAGATATATAGATGTCAGTAAGAGCAGAAGTTTGCTGGTTTTCATTATGCATGATCTAGAATTGTCATCCTGACATATTTCAGTTTAACCTGGCTGAAAGATTCCTAATCTTAAAGACATCAAGAATAATTTGCAGGTACATGTGTGTGCAAGATTGCACTTGTGTGCATGAAAGTGTGTGCATGTGTGTGTACATGTGTGTGTGCATTCGTGCATGTGTCCATGTGTGTATGAATGCATGCATGTGCATGTATATTTGTTTCCTTACATATATATTTTCATCCCAGGAGGACAATTGGCTTACAGGTGTAAAGTTCTGCTTTTTCCTCTGTTAGGGTTTCTGTTACACTCAACAGCCCTTTTGTCTAATGCATTGACACGTTAATGAAAAACAAAAGGCAGTTTCATCAAAAGAGACAAGATTACTGGAATCATAAATGGAGACCATCAGGGAGGCTAGCAACAATAATAATAATAAATTGCAGTGATTGTCCACAGAAACCTGCTTTTCTAAGGTACTTTTGATAATTACCTGTCAATGTTTCAGTGTCAACACCCACTCTTTTGAATTGATGGAGCCTATTTATAATCACATGAAATTCTTGTGTTTGCCTCTTGAAGTGCATTCATTCCCAGGCACGACTAGGGCAGGGGTTATTTTCTTTTTCTAGGTAGGGAAAGTGGCCTTGTTTGAGTTTGATACATATAAGCATTGCTTTTGGATGGAAGGGAAGCCAAACAAAATTTAACAAAGAAGCATCAGCTGCCCTGGAAAAGCAGACGAGAACATTAGCTGGCCTGGGTGCAGGTTAAGTTGTGTCTGTCTCCAACCTGACACTTGTCCTTCTCTCTGTCAAACTCAGGTAGAGCCTATCTTTTTACATCTATCAGGCACTGTGTTCAACAGGGGAGATGGGAAAAAAAAAAAAAAAAAAGAAATCTAGTGAAATCTATGTTAGGAGTGTAGGAACTTTAAGGGTTATCATTTGTCTGACCACTAGCATCCAAAGAGACTATGTATGACATACCTAGCCTAACTGTGTTAGAGATGAAGAAGCAGAGTCACAGAAAGGGTAAGTAAATTATTTAAAATCACGCAGATAGTTAGGGGGGGTAAGTGGTGGACCAAATTTTAAACCCAATTCTCAGATGGATTTTTTTGGTAACTATTAAGCTTTAGTGTGCATCCATAAGTGAGATAAGGTTATAATCATGGAATGTTAAGAACTTAAAAAAGGAGGAATTACATCCAGTTTGAGGGATGAGAATAGGACTTTGTGGAGAAGGTGAATTGTAGCTGGGGAGGATTAAGCTCAGTGAGGTGGAAACATATCATGGAGGTCTTTGTTGAAGGAATCGCAGAACAGGGTCCAGAAGATGCCGTGATAAACGTGTGGTGGCATGGTTTGTAGTAGGTTTGTCACAAGGTCATTAGTACCAAAGCCAAGGAGGAATGGGAAACAGAATGGCTTAATTTCCCTGGGGGAAAATCAGTCAGGAGGACCTCACTAGCATTTAGGCAGAGCTTCTGTTGGACCTGGCCTCTCCCTTAATCTTTTTCTCCCAAGTTTTGATTTGCTACCTCCTATTGTGTGCCTTCTAACTCTACTTTTTATATATTCTAGTTCTCTCTTCAAGGAGAAGCCCATTTTTGCATCTAATATTTCCATTCCTATGGCCATTGGACGGCACAAAATAAAATAGAAAAATGCCCAGAATTCTAAATACAGTATAAAATATGGTATAATCCCCCAGTTTCCCATCATTCCTCATGTTTTAAACAACTGGGTATTTCCCAAATGGAAACTCATGGATCCTACATATGGATTCTGCACCTAGCTTGAGCTGTTACTAGCTATATTCATGGATAACTCAACTAATGTAATTACTAGATTTTACCAAAACCAATTTTATATTTTGCTTAACGTATATGGTTATCACTAAAATTGCCACTGACATTCATGCGTTCTTTTGGTAATTCTTTCTTTATTTAATGGTGCCAGTAATGTGAACTATTCCATCCACCTTTAACCAGCGGAGACCAAGCTCACGATGTCAGCCTGCAGGATGAGAGCAGGCTGCAACTTCCCACTTTCTTGCTGCATGTGGGTTGCCTCCTAGTGGGGTTTCCAGGCTCCCACTCCACTCAACAACCTTGGATCTCAGGAGTTCCACTCCTAGGCAGAGTCTCATTTCCAGAGATGTTGCCTTTGCATAATTTTACAGCTGGGGATATCTGTAGCTCAGGTAAATCCAATAAGTTTGTGCCTCTGCACAAATAAAATCTTGTTCCCTTTCCCCAGGCCCCCATTACCCTGTTATAACCATTGCTTGGGCTCTGGTTCTTTCTCAGACCTCCTCACCATATTGCTTTTCATGCCTAGAAATAACTTAGGCATCCAGCACTACCACTGCTAGGTATTCAGATCCAAAGGAAATGAAATCAGTATGTCAAAGAGACATCTGGAACCAAGTGCAGTGTTGTGCACCTATAGTTCCAGCAAGTGAGAGGCTGAGGCAGGAAGGTCACAAGTTCAAGACAAGCCTCAGCAATTTAATGAGACCCTCCGAAACTTAGAACTCTGTATTGAAATAAAAAATGAAAACCACAGGACTGGGGGATGTAGCTCAATGGTAAAACATGCCTGGGTTCAATCCTCAGCATCAAAACAAAAACACACAAAACCCACATCTGTACTCCAGTGTTTATTGAGGCAGTATTCACAGTAGCCAAATTATGGAATCAATTTCAATGTCCATCCAACAAGACGAAGGGATAAAATGTGGCATATAATATACGCAATGGAATATTATTTAATCATAAAAAGGAAACTAATCTTGTTATTTGCAACAACATAGATGAACCGAAAGAACATTTTATTAAGTAAAATAAATACTGAATGATCCCATTTATATGTGAAATCTAAAAAAGTTGATTTTGATGATGCATCAGTTAGATTTAATCATAATGTATATATCCTTTAATACATGTTATGCATGATGAATGCATACAATTTTACATGTCAATTAAAAGAAAATTGGGTGGGGGGAGAAAAGGAAAAGAGAAAGAACTTTGGCTTTGCAGTTATTTTCTACCCCTCCTCTATATTCCTTGCTAGGAACTTGAGACCTGTAGTTATCAGCACTGGTGGTAGTGAAGGGGAGGAGTTACAGCCGTAGGTGACCTGGGCTCAACTGTTTCTGTGCCACTCAATGTCCAGCCACCCCCATCACCTGCCTGGTGAGCTGAAGGAGTCTTCTATACAAGTTCCTCTGCTTTCTTTCCTACCTCCAATTTTATCTCCATAGAGTGGGTAGAATAATCACATAGTTGGTTATTATTTTTTTTTAATCTAAAAGCAATATGTATATATAGTTTTTTAAAAAAGAAATCAAGCTCAAAAGTCCATATGATGAAAACTAAGATTCTCAGATAAGTGAGCCCTCTGGCCCCTAAGGACGTCTTCCTATGAGCAATCACATTTGCAGTTGATTTTATGGTTTTCAGAAATAGTCTGTGTATAAGTGCATGCTATGGTTTAGATATTAGGTATCCCCCAAAAGTTCAGGTGTGAGACAATGCAAGAAAGTTTAGAAGAAAAAATGATTGGGTTATGAGAGCCTTAACCCAATCAGTGAATTAATCACCTGATGGGATTACCTGAGTGGTCACTAAAGGTGGGTAAGGTGTGGCTGGAGGAGGTGGGCATTGGGGGTGTGCCTTTGGAGTATATGTTGTGTATCTGGTAAGTGAAGTCTCTCTGCTTCCTGGTGTAATATTTTGAGCCACTTGTCTCAACCACATCCTTCCATCATGATGTCCTGCCTCACCTCAAGCCCTGAGGTACAGAGCTGGCTGTCTATTGGCTCAGATCTCAAACATGGTTTTTAAAGCATCTGTGTGATCTACAGCCTCTTTCCTGACTGTGAAACCCTGTCTGTTGTCCTCCTCCTCTTCATTTTTTATTTTCCACACTAGACACATTAGATCCTCAAACATCTTATCTTACTGCCTAAGATTTTTTGCACGTGCTTTTCTCGTTGACCAGAGTAGCTTTCTCTTTGACATGAAAGTTTTGGTTGCTTCTTTCATAGACTTACCGTCCACCCTTAGCAGTCATGTGGTTTGGATGGAATAGACTTACCCTAAAATATATAGGTCCACAAATCCATCTTTCTTTCCACAGTGATTGGTTTAGGCATCTCCTGATGACAAGGATTAGTTTGGAGATGACTTAATGAGCATTAAAAGGAACTCTGTCTTTCTCTGAATGTGAATAAGCACAGTGTGGTTGTTCCTGGAAGACATTACCATGATAGAAACTAGGAGACTGACACCAACATACAATTTGGAAGGACAGCTAAAGTCTCGGAGAAACAAAGCCAGTGCTTGGATCTAATTGTTCCTGAAGCTGTTAAGAGTCCAGTGACCAATAAATATCTTTTTGTGTTTTAAGCAGATTTGCACTGGGCTTTTTCTGACAGTCCAGAAAACTTAAAGCATCATGATACATGCTCTCCTTCCTCCCACCATTCCCGTATCTGGCTAATTTTTGCCCAGTCTTACATGTTACTTTCTCAGAGAAGCTTTTCCTGACTTTCTAAGTCTCAGTTCCATCTTCCTTTCTTTGTTTTCCTTGTATTGAAGTCTTTTCCTCCCTTATACTTGTTATAATTATAATGGGTGATTATATTTAATATCCTTCTCCCACCATGGACTGTCAATCAGTGAAGGTGGGCCATGTCTGTCTGGTTCACAGCTCTTGACCCAAGCTCTGACATGTACCTCCTGAATCCCCAGAATATGTTACTAGCTAAAATCCAATTTCTGTCAGTGAATCTAATCTCCATGGAGAGGATGTGTGGGTTATGTTTAAGAGCTCCATTCCAATGCAGGTGAGAATCCTGGATCAGAAGCCTCAATCCTCTATGTTACTATTTTTGGTTTGTTTGTTGGAGAGAAGTTACTGAAAATTTTCAGTAACTTTAAGCTTTCATTTCTTTGTTTTTAAAATGAGGATTATAACAGTATCTGATCCATGGGGTAATTGTGAGAACTAAATGTCATGATGCATGTAGTATGTCTACTGCAATAATAAGTACTCAATATTTTCTATCACATAGTAAATAATAAAGATATCACATGATAATCCCACATGTAGCTATCGGTTATCATTATTACAATTGGATTTCCATTTCTTGAATCGCAAAATCCGATTTCTCTTAATTCTGCTCCAGTGCTTTTGAGGGGCCTTTCTTATGAATGATTTAGCAATTTACATAGGATTGACTTTATGCTGGATTTTAAAAAAATTATTATTATTTCTACTTGATTCAGGTTCTTGTGTTATCGGGTTCGTTGGAACAACTATTATTCTTCAAAAACGAAAATGGATTTGGAGGAGTATTTATATTGATTTATTGTTGGTTGTTTGTTGAAATGTAAATAGCCCTGAACGTGCCACTCACTGGGAAAGGACAGTGCTTTTCATAACGGACAAAATCGCCTTGTTTCACTTTAATAACCTGCTTGTGGTCAAACCAGTCATGGGATTCCTGAAACACTGAAGAATGCCTGCTATTGTCGTTTGCATGTCAATGAAAAGCCGTTCTCTGCTCCTCGCTGTCTATTACACAGCCCTGCCGGTTTCCTAACTTGGGGACTGCTCTGTTTGGATGTGAAATGCACATGTCTACCTCTTTCAAACACTCAGTGTGTCCCAAGCACAGGCAACAACTGCTGAGGCGGTTCTCCCACTTCTCTACTGTGTTTTTGTAGAAGTTGTAAGGGTGAGAAATAGGTTGCCCACCCCGATATGATATGGGCATATATGTATGTCTTTCTTTCATAGCTGTATGCTGTGAACAATCATTTTGAGTTTTCAAATTGGATTCATGTAAGAATAAAAATAGAGCATGGGATTACCCAGGAAATCCAGACTTTAAAATTCCACAGAAAACAACCTAGAACTTATTCCTCCACTTATCATCCCATTTCTGCCAATACCTTTTCCCAGAGTTGGAAATGGTCTTTCTGTTTGACTGACTTGGAAAGAAATGGCATGTTATCTCTCCCGGAAGGGCCAATGAGGGAATTGAGGTTGAATGCAGAGTTTTGTGATTTTAGACGGATGCCCAGAGCAGCACAGAAAGTGGGGACTGCAAATTGAATGATCATCTCTAGCCTTCCTTGGCCAGTCCCAGCATAATGCCTTTAATCATTGTTTTTAATTATGGTTTTAAGAGACCTTAATTGCCACTGCAGCATTTAATAGCAGTTTCACCAGAGTCACAATATGGACATGGATTTAGTATTCAGAGAGGTTTAGCGGGAATGGGAAGCTAAAGACACTGTCTCCCAACCCTCTCAGGCTAGTTATTGTGTTCCAACCTGTGAAAAAACTAATTTTGGTAAATACCTGTATGTCCCCAGATTTTTGTTGTTGTTCAATTGAAAATTGATTATCACCAGGCCTGGTGGCACATTCCTTATAACCCTAGTGGCTCCAGAGGATTCATCGTAGGAGGATGGTAAGTTCAAAGCCAACCTCAACAACTTAGCGAGGCCCTAAGCAACTTAGCAAGACCCTGTCTCAAAATAAAACATAAAAAGGGCTGGAGATGTGGCTCAGTGGTTCTATGCTCCTGGGTTCAATCCCTGGTACTAAACAACAACAACAAAAAGATAAAAAAGAAAATTGATTATCAATATTGTACTCATTCTTAGAAAAAATCAAGAACTCACATTCACACACAGGAAATAGCAATGATCATAGATGTTTTCTGCCTGGGACTGTTCTAGATTCCATCTGGGAATTAAATCGGCTAACTCTCTTCCACAACCATACAATGAGAGACATAATATTATTATCCAATTTTTTCTGTTGAGCCGCTGAGGCAAGGAGCCATCCAGTGACTTGGCCATGGCAGAAGTGTCTATGTGAAAAGCACCGTCTGTCTCTGCTATGGACGTGTGATACTAACCAGAGGCAGAAGCTGCTAAGGCAGTTAACCAGCTTCCCTACTGTGATTTGTGGAAATTATAATGGAAAGAAATAAGTGGCCTGCCCCCACTATCTTGCTATACAGATTCAAGAAAATGGTGGAGTTATTAATGAAAATATTAATAACCTCTATTAATTGAGTGCTTCCTAAGTTCCACCACCACTTTTCTATGGGCTTTCTGTGTAGAGAGGATCCCCAACTTGACAATGGCTTGACTTAATGATTTTTTTTTTGACTTTCAGATAGTATAAAAGTGATATGCACTCAATAGAAACTATAGTTCATATTTTGAATTTTAATCTTTTCCCAAGCTAATGCCATGGTGTGACATTCTCTGATAGCTGGACATGGCAGTGAGCTCACACCCAGGTGATCACAAGAGTGAACAACCGGTCATTTGCAGTGTCCTGAGTTGCCAGTGTTTTCTGGATACAAGTATTCAATAAACTTCATGAGATATTCAGCACTTTATTGTAAAACAGCCTTTGTCTTGGGCATGATGGCAAATGCTTGCAATCACAGCTACTCAGGAGTTTGGGGCCAGAGGATAGCTCAAGCCCAAGAGTTCAAGGACAGCATGGGCAATGAAGTGAGACCTGGATCAATAAAAAATATAACAAAATAAACAAACAGACACATATTTAAGTAAAATTAGGCTTTGTTGTTAAATGGTTGTACACAACTGCTAGCTAATGTCATTGTTCTGGGCATGTTTAAGTTGGGCTAGGCTGAGCCATGATGTTTGGTAGGTTAGGTGTGTGAAATGAACTTTGACTTGTGATCTTTTCAATTTATGGTGAATCTATTGGAAAGTAAGTTGAGGAGCATCTGTCTTAGTCCTTACAAAAGGCTAAAGAGAGTTATTTTTATGCTTATTTTGGGGGTGATGGTTTCTAAGGCAGACAGAGGTAATGTTGAGCCCTGACTCATTTCTAGAAAATAGGAGAGCAGGGATTTGAACTCCTGAACTTGTGTGATCACCACTAATCAGTAGCTCCTCTAGATGGGAAAACTCTTCCTCCAGGCCTCTGGGAGAATGGCGTGGGCCCCCACACTGTGCTGGCTGCCAAGGGCACGAGCTAACCTATTGGGTTTCTTCTTCTTCTGCCAAACCTCAGGATCTTTCCTGAGATCCCTTCCCTCCATCCCACACAGGCTCCCCGTGCTCCAATTTCTTTAAGAGCTGACTTGGGCTTGTTGGCAGCTGGCCAACTGAGAACCTACTTCACAACAACATGGAGTGGGAGCAAATGAGTTAATATGTTCCAGATACTTACATATTTTTGGCATAGAATCTAACCAATATAATCACAGCTTATTATCTTTCACAGGCCACAATCATTCTTTTATTCGTTCAATAAACATTGAGTGACTGTGATGGCCTGGGCACTGTGCTAGGCCGACATTAGTATTTGCGATGGAGTGTTTTGGAAATGCAATGCCCCATTCATCCGAGGGGCTTTAATGGTGGAAGCCTTTGGCACTCCGGCCAGCAGGCTTTTTGGCTCTTCTCAAGTCTCATTAATTCAATGGCCATTGACTGCTTATCTGAACGGCTGGTCTCACTGGCACCACCTTTGAAAAAAGAGTGGTAGCATTTGATTCCATTGTCAAAGAAGGGAAGAAAATGACTTGTCTGGGGTTAGATGACTGCCCCCACCACCCCCAATTCTACAGGATGGCATTTTTCTGGCCAAAAAACCAAAATTTATAAAATGAAACATAACTGATAGGAAATTCTGCTTCAAAAGAGAATTTTCCATTTGCCTCTATGATGAAATCAGGACAATGCTCTTTTTTTTCCTTTTTTTTCTAGTTGGTTTGTTTCAATGACGGATTTTTTTCTTTTGTCTACTTCTAGCCCATTAGGAAGCCTGCTTCTTTGGATAGGACCTGCCCCTGCATAGAGCATTGTTTAGTTTTAGCTTCTTAACCTTGTCTCTGAATCTCATGCAGGACGTCTGGGTTCTGCTAGTGCTTTTCTTGGTGGAGAGTCCTTTCTGACTCCAAAACAACCAATTTTGAAGCCATGAACATTTCGGGGACTCAGAGCTGCAAAATACACAACACACAGCGTTTTGAGATCTAATGAAGACTCTGTCAGGCCTGATTTGGATCTTTTTAATGAGGGTCTGATTGGATTTGCCATCTCCATAACAGTTGTGAGTCTTTGGGGCCAGTAAATGAGTTCCTTCCCTGTTCTGCACAGGAGCACCGATGGCCCTGAGTTGTCAGCGCCAACACTGGTGTGTCACAAGTTGTCAGGGATCACACATTTGGTGGATGACTTACTGGGTCATCTCAGATAAGCCCCCGTTGAATCTTTCTGTGTTTTGGTTTTTCCGTCTGAGAACACAGGATCACACACACTGGGCTTCTCAGGAAAGTGCTCTGAGGAAGGACAGAGGTGTGCTGCTTAAGGGGCTCTTGTAAAAGAGCTTTGCCTCACTTCTCATTAGAAAGAGTGTCATCTTGAGGTGGTTTAGCAACTTTTTGGCAGGATAGTCCAAGGAAAAGGACTTGCTGAAGAAACATCAGAGCCAAAGGAAGGGAGGGTCCTTCCTGGTATTTCCTATATTTCCAGGGGACTTCTCCAAGGGCTCATGGCTACTGTTATTTCTCTAGGAAAACCGGAAGTTGGGAGGACACCTTTTGTGAATCCCAAATTAAATGTACTCGCAATTGAAAAAGACATTTCTATGTGCTCAGCTTCAAATCATCAATGATCAACAACCTCTTGGTGCTTTGGTTCTTTCGCTCCGAGGGGACTTCAGTGTGGAAGGTGGCCCTGTAGCGGCTTGTCACACAGAGCACATAAACCATGGTACCCGTGTTGCCAGTCCTTGGAGTTCTGGAGGTCAGTACACTCTGGTTTTGTCCTTCTATGTTATGATCCAGATTGCCTTAGATCTCCCAGAGCAGATATGCTTTGTAAACAAAATCAACATTTACTTTGGGGTGATTAAAACTGTTCCAGTAAATTCCTTAACAAGAACCCTGCGTGGAAATACCTGAAGTCAGAGAATGGTGTTTCTTCCATTAACTTGCAGTTCCTGTGTTTCCAAACACTAGTTGAAAACTTTTCGTGGATGTAAGTGAAACTTAGTGGAACCCTTTGTTTCCCATTACTATTTGGCTTACCTGTTCTTCCCCACCCCTTTGAAACTACCAGAGTGAGGCCTGTTCCTTCATCTGTGTGAACTTCCCACTGGCAACCCCCACAATTCTGAAAATCATCCTGTTTCCTCAAAGGGAGTCATCAGATCTCAGTGTGTGATCACTGCATGGTGGTGTGCTCTTCTCCTCTGCCTGGGCATGCCCACGTTTCCTTACAGAAATGTAAACACAGGTGCTGCAGTTTTGCCCCAGAGCTGAGGGTGGGACTTTGTGTCAGTAACATCCCCAAAGGGAGACAGGAAACATTGCTCCTCCCACTGCTGGATTTGCAGGAGCAGGGGCTCTCATTGTTCTTTTGGTGAGAGAACAAGGCGGCCTCTTTGGGGGTAAAAAGCCACCTAGTAAGAGCTGTGACAAATTTTCAGTCTGTGTTACTCCACCCTTTAGAAATTGCTGGCAATGTCATTTCTGCCTGTCTCATGGGGAAATAGTTATGTGGTTTGAGCTTTAAATCAACAGTTAGGTTTATAGTGTAGTGTTTATACCAGCTCAGAACCCGAATGGATCTAAACACCCAGTAAGAAGAATCTGATAAAATGAATCATGAGGTCCATCTGTCTCTCTCTTTCTCAGATATATATCTATTTCTACCATTTAAAAATGGGGATGTGTGGGCTGGGGATGTGGCTCAAGCAGTGGTGCACTCGCCTGGCATGCGTGCGGCCCGGGTTCGATCCTCAGCACCACATACAAACAAAGATGTTGTATCCGCCGATAACTAAAAAATAAATATTAAAAATTCTCTCTCTCCTCTCTCTCTCTCTCCTCTCTCACTCTCTCTTAAAAAAAAAAATGGGGATGTAAAACAGTGGCTTTTAAAAACAAATTTGTATTAGAGATACCTTTGAAAAGCTTTAGTGAAAGCTAGAAGCCCTCCCCCCCGAAAAAAATATTCATATGGACAGCGTTTTCATATCCTATCAGGAAATTTCAACAAATACTTGTCCGTCACTAGAAGGTTAAGGATTCTTAACATATAGGACTGAGATAAATCATATTTAATAATTTGGATGTATGGAGTAGTGGCACAAAAAGGTTTCAAAAGAGTATAATCCTGTCTTTGTGAAAAAAAAAAATAAACCCCACTAAATATGTAAAGAGAAAGCTTTGAAAGGCAGACTGTGAAGAGGTTAGCAAGGGCTTCTCTGGGCTGATATTACCCTTTCTTTTCTCTTCTGCCCTCCATTGTTCTTTCAATTCTTTGTTCTCTTCTTCTTTTATTTTTTCCCCTCCCTTTATTTTTTGCTTATTTATATCTTCTAACCTTTCTACAATTAACATAAAACTGCTTTGGTAAGAAGAAATATGTCAGACAAGTTTATTTTGATTTCTTTTGAAAAGGAGCTGTCCTCCCTCTGGCCAGTGTGTTAGAAAACCTGGGGACATTTTTAGCTCCTTTTTTTATTCAGTAAGTGATGAAATTCGAGGAGAAAGGGACATTAGGATGAAGGACCCCTCTTTCGGAGTGAGATTTAATTAGGACCATATGAAAGGAAACAGTTTGATGGGCTTCTCTTTAACATGAAGTACAGGAAAAAAAAACAAAACATAAGAAAAACTCAAGATGAATCAGAACAAATTCATACATCTCACAACCACACACAGTGACCAAGAAAAGCTTTTCTATGGATGGCCCTTTGACTTGACATCAAGAAGAGATGCATTTCCCTTCCCCAAAGTCCTCTGGGGTATCTACTACAGCTTGATGCCTTGGGGGATGATGAGTCAGAGGTCTATTCCCAGAGTTCCTATTTCTTTGGCCTTAGAAGGGGTCTGGGAGAAGTCTTTCCATTTTTGAAGACCTTGTTCCCTCAATTGGAAGGTGAAATTGGCACTTTCTCTGCAAGTGTTTAAGAACAGAGAAGTTAATTTTTGGACCACGAGGACATTTGCTCAGCACTCACACCCCCTTTCTTGAGTGACAGGGCGACTTCTTCTCCCTTTGGGGACTCTCATCTCACACTCTGAATTGCTGTGGCCTGAGTGGGGCTGGCATTGTTCTCCATCCAGTCTCAGGATGACACACGACTCAAGCTCGGTCAGTTAGAGATGCCCCTCTCCCTCTGTCTCTTTCCCTCTGTCTCTGCCACAATGTTGGTCTCAGAGATGGGTCTATTGACCCATTAGTGAGATACAAAGAGAACTTTTGATAGAGTCAGGGTTTCTCAGATGGGAGAATATAAGCCTAGAATTGTTCAGGAACCTGCAGAAGAATGAAGGCCAAACAGCCCAGCAGAGCCACGTGAAGGAAGAAGGTGGGGTGAATATCAAGTTCTGGGACTTCCTTTGGGCCCAAGATCTACATCTGCCTAAATCAAACTTGGCAATCATTTCCATTTTTTTTTTAAAGCCATTTTGAGTTAAGTTTGTTTCCCTTACGACCAACTGGGTTCTGATTAATATGTTTATTTAATAATAAAAATAACAAGTGAGTTGCTTCTCAAGTGACAGACACTGTAAATCCTTGCCATGCATTTTCAGTCAGTTCTCCCATAAGTGAATTAAAGGAAACAGGTTCAGAAAGGTTAAGTCACATGCATGAGATCCCTCCAACAATAGTCGTGGATCCAGATGCAAACCCAGATATGTCTGATTCTAAAATTCCATCTCAACCAGCATGGTATCAGCTCAGCAGTGACCCGTGATCAAAGTCAGGCCCAACAGCCGGTGGACTGCACAGTGGGATCATTTGTTTTTTTAACTGCTATTTACAGAGGGGTGCACTCAGGCTCACAAATGAGCACCTACTGAGCATGTGCAATCTTAGGGGTCAAACTCTTCACCTTCAGTTTCCTTATCAGTGCCTCCTTTCGTTATCTTGTCTTGCTTTCTGAGTACCAGACAAGGTTCAACAGAAAAATCCCACCTGACTTCTGTGTCTTCATTTTGCAGCCTAAGAGTGGGTGAAATGTCTGACACACACCCTACAAGTGCTTCAACCACGAAAGAGCAGAGCTGGGGGTTCTATAAATCCAGAGTGGGTTTTCTTTCCATTAATAAAATGAAAATAAGGAGTTCTGTCATTTCGGCACTGTTCTTCTCTAGGGTAGGGTTTGCTTACATTTTATAGAACACAAGAGTTCTCTCTTGAAAATGAAAGAAAACAAGGTAAGCACTAGCCTGGGAAATATGGTTTTGAGTCTACCTCGGAGGTTTGTGCTGTACTCATAACATCCTGTTCTTCTCAACTGGTTGTGATGTGGTTGATAGCAGCCCCTGCCCAGGGTGTGAACAGCTGAGCTCAGTTTTCATAGAGATGTTGATGGTAAGAAGGAGGAAATGAGCCACTTCTCCCTGCCCCTTTGTCACTTTGACAGTTAAGGATGGGTACAGCCAGGTGCTTTGATAGTGCACTTTCTATTTTACCTAAAATTAGGTCTTTCATTCCTTTAGGATATTTGGTAAACTAAGATTTTAATGGGAACACCAAAAGTATTAGTAAATAGAAAAACTACAAAAAAAAAAAAATTAAAAAGGAAAGAAAAGAAATCATGTAGTTATCAAAGGAGGAAGCTGCTGATCTGTTGAACCTTGCTCCTGTAGAGTCAGGGAAAGAAGAGTGGCTATTGGGGAAAGATGGGGGGTGGGGGAGAGGGGAAGCCTGATACTGAGAAAAAAGTAAGTATAAGTGAAACCATTTACCTTCCTAGACAATGAGATTTCAGACTGCTGATCTACTCCCTAAATGGTTTTTTGGTACAATATGTTTGTGTAAGCTTTTAAGTGGACTTTGTTTCTAAAACTTACATCTATTGCAAGGATGTAAATGTAATAAAGAATAACATCTCACTTCTGTGGTCAGGGAGCTGACCTACAATTAGCTCACAAGTAGAATAGGATTGACTTCTGCAGGTCACATAAAAAAGACAACGTTTCCCTTCTGTCTTCTCTACCGAGTCACAAAGTCACTGCTTGGCCATCCAGGAGCTGGGCAAAACAGCAGGGTGTGTCTTTTGATGGTTTCTTTTAGAGAGCACAATGGATGTACAGTGATTGTGTTTCTCATCAGGTAGTTCCAAACCTTGCCTCATCACTGCAAGAAAGTGCTTTTTAAATGCTTTCTAAAAAAGTTCAAGGGAACTTCAAGAAAATGCTTTAAGAAGAATAGAGAGATCTTTCGTCAAACTGGTACCTACTGAATAGAAATACATCAGAACAAGGTCGGGCCATCTATAATTTTATGGAGGTGAATCTTATAATGAACTGGGGAGACACTGTTCTAGTCTTCCCTCCCTGGGATAGATAAACTCATCAGATTATCAGCTTCCACCACTCATTCATTGAAATCTGGAGACATGACTCCTGGGCAGGCCAGTTCTATCTTCTGTTAGGGGCCCAGGTAGGAAGTAGAAGTTCAAGATTAGAAGAAAATGAGGATAGTGAAATGACAGCTGATGCGAATAGTCACATGCCCACTGATTCATTCAATCATTTAATTAACTGCCATTAATTGAGCAAAAACCAATACTTGTCAAGCACGGTGCCAGGTGGTGGGAAACAAATTTACCTTAGGGACAGTCACAGTTCCATGGGCACATAAAAAAAAAAAAAATCATACAGAGAGGGAATGATCAGCTCTCTTTGGATGGGAGGAGAAAATGTGATAGGAAATCATAGAACAGGTAACACCTGAACAAGGCGTTGAAGAATGAAAGGGAGATGATTTGCCTGGGAAATGGGCACAATCTTAGACTGAGGCAATAGCTTGAACAAGGACACAGAATGGTCTGGTGGGTCTAAACAAGTCTGTGCAATTTGCTAGTACAGTGTGAGAGAGAAAAGTGGTGGGCTGTGATTTGGTGATTTGGCAGCATGCATACCATGCAGGGTCTTGAATGCCTGCTTTGGTTTTAGGGGAAAGCACTTGGCACAACTCAGAGACCTGAACTCATAAACAGGGAGCAGAAGAGAACAGAGGTTGCTGTTAAAGACACAGGTGAGTAGGAGCCAACTCTGGTTTTCATGATGCCCATACCTTGGGATTGGGGTTGTGGGAGTTTACCTCTAAACTATGCTCCATATAATAATATGGCAACTCATGACTTTTAGGGAATTGCTTTGCTTTTTTTCCTAAGCTGCAGAATATGCTTTAAAAAGAGAAAAGAGAAAAGAAAAGAAAACCACTTCTAGCTTCAATTTTAAAATGCCTTAATTTGAGAGACCATTAGTCATGAAGGTGTTTCCATAGCAAATGTGTGTGGGATGTCCTAGCTTTGTTGGCAATGGTTCAAGGGAACTTATATCATTAAATTGGGACAAGGCCTGGCATGATGGCTAGAAAATTCATGGCACTGTTCCCATAGCACGAGGCCTCCATTTAAGGGCAAGATAAAGGAAAGGCAAAGAGCAAGAGGAGAAATGCTGGAATGAAAACAAGTAACAAAGGAAAGATAAAAATGGAAATCACAGTTCAGTGTGAATAATAGGAATGCAAATGGTGCCACTAAAATAGGAAGGAACATTACTTTTCAAAAAGGCAAAGCAAAGGAAAATTGTAGTAGCAAAAGCATTTTGCATGGTAAAATTGTACACTGTGTATGCCTCTCAGAAGCAAAGCCACCTACTCTAATTTTTCCCAGCACGATGCCGTGATGCTGTGAACTTGGTGAGTCATTTTATGAAGATTTACTACAAAGCCCCAATCTGCATATTTTTTTATAATACATTTCGATTAAATCTTTCCTTTTTTTTTTTTTTTTCCAGCAATAGCCCAAACAGCCCATTTTATGGCCAAAATTTCTCATCTGGGCTGGGATGTAATGCACTTTAAAAAAAAAAAAAAAATCAGTAAGTTTATGAAATGATCCCTACGGCTTTTTATTGAGTTAAAAAATTTTGTAGGGAGAAGTGTCTATAGTATGCTAGCCTTTAAGGAAAAGTAATCTGAATATAAATTTGCTTACATTAAAAAAAAATCATAGAAAATGTTTATTCATGGGAGAGCGAAGAAATGGAATGGAAGAGATAGAAGCTAGATGTGTCTGAATATATTTTGTTTTTGTTTTTATTTCAAAAGCATATAAATGTTTAACATGATTATAAAAAATTAATCTAAAATGAAGCATTTTTTTAATTTGAAAGGAAAATGATATAAATAAAACCAAATCTCAAATGAGTGGCTTAATCTCATGCAGAAATTATTTCAAATGACGCAGTCTATAGATATACCCTAAGAAAAATGGATAATTCACTGTTGGTGGGAATGTAAATTAGTACAGCTAGTATGGAAAACAATTTGGAGGTTCCTCAAAACACTAGACGTAGAAATACTATTTGATCCAGCAATCCCATTGCTGAGGTTATAGCCAAATGAAAGAAAATCAGTCTGTCAAAGAGATATTTGTACCCCCATGTCTATTATTATTCTTAGCAGCCAGAACATGGAATCAGCCTAAATGTCAATCAGTGGATGAAGGATAAAGAATATGGCATATGTACCCAATGGTGTATTACTCAGCCATAAAAAGAATGAAATCTTGTCATTTATGACGACATGGTTAAGCTTGGGGGACGTTATGTTAGTTGAAGTAGTCCGACACAGAATGGCAAACATTCTTTGTTCTCAATCATATGTGGAAGCTTATCAGCAAATTGATTTCAAAGAAGCAAAGTGTAGAACTGAAGTTACCGCAGGTTGGGAAGGGTGGGGTGGTGGTGGGATAAGGAGAGATTGACGAATGGTACAAAATTATATCCATAGAAGACAAATAAGTTCTAGTTTTCCATAACACAGCAGGGTGACTATAGTTAGTCATAATTTATTATATATCCTAAAATAGAAGAGAGAATTTTGAATGTTAGCACCACAAGGAAGTGATAAATATCTAAGGTGATGGATATGCTAATTATCCTGATTTGAATATCACTTATTATTGAAATATCACACTGTACACCATAAAATGTACAATTAGTATGTACAATTAAAAAGAAATCAAGCTATTTTTTAAATATTATTGTTGGTAATAATATTGTTTTTGTTTACTTCCTTTCCTCCCTTTCATCATTTTTTTCTTCCTTAAAGAGAAAAATTTGGCCATCAATAAAATAGTACCTGCAATAAATTGAAACACATCAAATATATTAAACCTATAGAGATATTAAGACACACGTGTGTAGGTGCATCTCAAAAGCCAAAGACCATTGGTCATCTTTGGAGGGTGTTGGATAAATAACTCACAAATTTGAGAACTAGCAAATGAAGGGAAAACATTGAAAATGTTTTTTATTTTCTGTATATACTATATCACTGGGTAACCAAATAGAAAATAATTTGATTTGAATCAGAAAAATGAAGCAAAATTTGTAGATAATTAAAGGAATGTTAACAATGATTGAATAGTTAGCAATACTTTGTACTTACTGTTAATTATCTTTATTTTTGATAATTAATTGTGGTTATATATATAAGAAAATATTCTTATCTTTGAAATGTGTATGTGAGAGTGGTATATACTAAGCAATGTGATATCTTGAGTTTGTTTTAAAATAACTTAATGATATTGAGGGGAGGGGTATTAGGTGAGGGTATATATAAAACAGAATTGACCAGAGGTTTATAATTATTGAAGGTGATGCATGGCATTTATGATCCTATTATTTTATTTTTTGCATATATTCGAATTTTTCACTTAAACAGCTTCAAATAGATTAATTGCTTTGCTCATCTTTCTGGCTCTGTAACCTAATAATCCTGCTTTCCAGTGTATTTTTATGTTCATGTGGGAAAGATTTCAATAATGTTTGGAGACCAGCGTTCTGTTGTTGTTGACAGAGTCTCTGTAGCATTATTCAGTGTTCTCATTCTGGATGATGATTGGACCAGTAGAGAAATTGATTCTCAGCACTATTCGAGCCAGTTAGTAGGTAGGTAACTCCTTGTGGGCAGTCATGAACTTTCAGACATCTGAGGTCTGGAGTACTTTTTTGAATTACAAGAATGCATTGCTTCTCAACCCAACTGCTCCCAAATTGGCATGATATAGCCTCGTGACTGATTTAATTAACTGCAGAGAGACTCAATCATTAATTATTTTACCAGAAAGCAGTTGAGCTTATGATTACCTTTGTTTCTTTATCAGCCAAACTCATGTTTCAGTACATCGAGTTAGGTCACTCAGGGGTATTTGCTGTCATTCTGAAGGTTTTAATCTGTATAATCCTTCAATTATGATACATTTTCTTATATGAATTCATTGATAGCTCCTGCCAGGTTTATTTCTTCTGAAAGAATAATTCTCATCTCTGATCTCCTGAACTGATCCTGAATTGTCCTCCCCACTTAGGATTGCTTTCCACCTCTGTTATTCTCCTCTAATTCCTGTGCAGATTCTACACAGGAAATTGTGCTTTTAATTCTGTTTACTTAATTTCTTTTGTTTCTGCAGACAGAAAGAATTCTTCATTTTATTTCTGGTGTTTTCTTTAAAAAAGAGAGAGAGAGAATCATATTGTTCGTCACTTATTTCATGGATAAAATATCTTCCAATGTTTATCTCCCAGTGTAACTTCTTAAGAGTTTTTTTCTGCTCTCTGAATTATCTCTGTTTCTGCAGTTTTGTGTATTCATTGTTGTTGTTATTGCTACTATTTTTGTTTTTGCGTCTCATATTTGCTAATCCTTGGTTGGCTATTCACATCTAAGAACGATGCTCTAAATAGCTGTTGATTGTTGTGTGCATTGAGGCTGAGTCTTATTGACTGCTGAACTTCTTAGTAACCAGAGTAGACAGAGTTTTTTTGTTGTTGTTGTTTGTTTTTTTAAACTGGGCGTCCCCAAAGGTGACATTTAAAAATATTTAACGTCTTATATGGTCTAGATGTCATTCAGTCAGAGGAGACATCCAGCCAGTCAGGATGCATTAACCATAAAGGGCTCATATAAGAATACTGTATATATAGGCTGAATTCAACCCTATAAGTAGGGTTTTCCTTTGGGCCTAATGGTTTCCTTAGAGAGGGCGTTTTCAGATTCCTGTCTGGGTGAAATGGAAATAATAATCCTGCTGCTGAGGTTGGAGGGATCCCAGAATTTTAATGCAGTCTTTCATTTAATCTGCTCTATTCCTTGTCCCTGAAACATAGAACTATTGTGATTCAATGTTTTCAGAATCTTTTCTTTTTTTTTTTTTTTCTGGTCTTCTTTGGGTAGGTATGAAGTAGTCACCTAGTTATTGGTATGGGAAAAATTTGGGGGTTCTTATGCCTTTCCCATTTTCAAAGATGAAATTCCAATTGATTCCAATCATTCTGGGTTTCTTTTGTGTAAACTGTCTTGCTTCCTGGTTGTCAGCCCCTTTTTTAAACATTAAGTTACCCTCTCCCAAACTATTAAATCAGTTACCACTTATCCAACCACTTTCTTCTCTTTTTCTGTCCTGTGTCTTGGTCTCTATCTTTCTCTTTTTATTTTACAAACCTCATTTGCTATCATTTCTTTTCCAATTCTCTTTGCTCTTATTGGTTTCAAACATCTGTTTGTTTATGTATATGTATGTGAGCGTGCTATGTGGATGTTTAATTTCCTTTAAAGTTTTTAGCAGTATTCTAAAAGGAAAAAAATAAATCTGTAAAGCTAATCCATTATGTTTAACTAGAAGTTTTATTTTAAATTTGTAAGATCTTTCTTCAAACATAATTAGTTTGACTGCAGAGTTCATCAGCATTTGTATGTTCCCAGAAAGCAAAATGAGAGTGATAAGTATTTTCATTTTCCTCTGCCTGACCACCTTCAAATTTGGGATCATTTGAAATTCTAATTTCAAATCATAATAAAAATAATAACTTTTACTAATATGCACCAATGATTTGAAATGATTTAAACTGAACAATACACATTTAATTGTTTTTCTCTTGCCATGATTTCTTAAATCCCATATCATTCTTTTTCTGGCTTCTTAGTTGGAGGATGTATAAATGCTTGTACTCATTTGAATTGATTCAGATTATAGGAGCTTGTCTGCAACGACTGTGGGGACAGAACAGGACAGCCTAGCAGGAGGAGATGGAGCCTCTCACTGTCCTCCAGGGTATCATCACTAGGTCCCTGTGATAGTGAATGGCCCCCTCTCTTTGGTCTCAGAGCTGGCACTAATCTGCTTTAGCCTGTGGGCAATCTCTGTTCTCTGGGCTGACTGACCAGGCAGTTGCTCTAAATGCACTGCACGGATTAATCTCGGAGACAACTGTTCCTTCACATCCTTCTGCCAGAAGTTCCCATAATCCCTGTCATCTCCACACTGCTTCTCTCCTCGGAGTTTTTCTGTTGTCTTATTTTGCCAAGTACTTGATGCTCTCTGTTCTGTATCTTTTATGATGATCTCAACATCTTTGTTGTTGACATCACGATTTCTTCTTTGCCAGTGCTGTCTGAATGTGTTTAATATATTCAGTCATGTCAGAATAATTGGGACGGGAGAGAAAGTGTGTTCAGTCTGCTGTTTGTTCCTATTTGTATACACACACTCTCACACACGCACAGTATAATGTTCCTGTTAACCAACTTGTCTACTATTGTTTACTGTTTCAAAAAGAAAATTGACTTAGTTTTTCCATCTTTTGATCTTATCATTTTAAAAAAAATGTTTATCTTTCATTTTGCTTAGTATGATCCAACCTGAAATCCTTTATAACAAGCCTCAAATAAAACAACAACAGAATCTTAACTCTGATATTCACTTATTGCATATACTCTGTCAGGTGACAAAGAATGCATCTGTAAAGATATGGTCACATAAAAGAGGCAAAAACTTTTGATCAAAGAAAGTCAGGTTGTCCAAAACAGTTTTCTTCCTAGGGGGTATTTTTATTTTATTATTTTTTAGAACAGTTTTCTGTAAATGTACTAATCTTAAAAGGTCTATGTTCCTTCAGGGAGACTGATACTTGTTCTTCCCATATTTTTCATTGGTGATCACCCCATTATCTGCAACTTTATTACTAAATTCATTTTTTGGCACTTTTATCCGTATAGAGAATAATTGATATATTTTTTTAGAAAATTAGGTTTTCTATAAAATAGATTATTTTTAAAGAAGTATAGCTGTGCTGTTTAAATGTTACAGGTTGGATGTGAGGTGTCCCCCAAAAGCTCATGTGTGAGATAATGCAAGAGGTTTAGAGGAGAAATGATCCCTGGTGGGATTAACTGAGTGGTTACTGAAGGCGGGAAGGGTGTGGCTGGAGGAGGTGGGCATTGGGGGGAATCCCTTTGGAGTATATATTTTTTATCTGGAGAGTGGAGTCTCTCTCTCTCTTCTTTATGATCACCATGTAAGATGCTTCCCTCTGCCACACTCTTCTGCCACGATGTTTTTCCTCACCTGAAACCCTGAGGAATGGAGCTGGCCTTCTATGGACTGAGACCTCTGAAACCGTGAGCCCTCAAATAAACTTTTCCTTCTCTAAAATTGTTCTTGTCAGGTCACAGCAGCAAGAAAGCTGACTAAAACATTAAGGTTTGCTGTTTTCATTTATTGGTGTCAAATTATTGCTTTCGTGACAGAATCCCACCTCTGAAATTATAATGATAAACCTAGGAACATAAGTTAATTTATAGAATTTCATTTCAGACACTCTGTGGTAGGATTAGCATGATTGCATTGTTTGAAATAAATGCATGCCATGAAGCCTGGTGCACCTAAATGACTTGCTTCTTTCTTTCAAGAAACCTATTTAAAAGTCTAGTATCATTGCTTCTACAAATTCAGAAAGACTCATCAGTGCATAAACAACATTTGGTTAAGCAGAAAGATCTTCACGTGTTTAAAATGTTCATGAGTGGAGGTCTATTTATTGGGAGCATTTCACTAGCATTTCAGGACCTATCTGATTCCTGGGCTCTTGGCAAGATGTTTTTCCTTTAATGTACATGATTTATGTGATAGTTCACATATGATTCATGTATACTTCTAGACTTGGCATGGAGCCTGTTTTGCTGTGTATATTATTGTCTTACCAGATCTCTCTGTCCCTGGGACCTACACCAAGTCTTGTTTAGATTTTAGGGAAAATAAGGGCATTTTGCTGCTGTTACAAAATAATCAATGCAAGTGTTTCAGTGTTTACATGAGACAACAGTCCTACAGAAAGAAATGCCAGTTATATCTTCACAGCTGTGTGGCACCACCCAGCAGCCAGAGAAGGTGAAGTAGGTTTCACAGTTCTTTCCTCCTGCCACGCTTTAAGCCATGTGACTCAAGCTAAGATGACACCAAATTTCAGGAGATATAAATGTGTTCTTAGAACAGGGAATGTATATATTAAATTTCTGTCTTGCTTTTGAAAAAATTTACACATAAAATTTATTTTTTCAGTTGTCTTTTTTCTTAATCAACTATAGCTGAGTTTATGCTATTTGAGTATGTAAAATAAATTAAGTTGCTAAAGTAAACCCTGAATAACCACAGAACATACATGAATGTCACCTTGGAAAAAAATTTTTTCCTTGCCAAAAACTAAGTATAATAATACAATAATAGTCCTTGAAAGAGTTCTAGTCTGTTCCACTTGGGCTTTTATGTTTAAACACTAAACACTTTTTCATATAATATCAATCTCACAAGTACAAGCAAAGTATCTTGGGTAATTGTGCTTTGTCTAAAAGCTATTTGTTAAGTTGAATTAACAAAGAACAGATTTTTCTTTCTGTTTGCCATGTAGCACTAGTGGAAGATTTGATTACTGTATACGATCATGACCTGCATAATGACACTTTTATCAGCTTTGGACTGTGTGTATGATGGTGGTCCCATGGATTACATTGCCAAGTGATATCATAGTTGTCAAAGTTTGTGCACTTTATGATGTGTGCATGACAAAATTCCATAGCAACACATTTTTCAGAATGTGTCCCTCTCATGAAGCAATGAGTAGTTGAAAACTTTTGCCTTCAAGATTTTTTTAAGTCATGTTCATGTGTGTGTATGTATGTGGGAGAGAGACACAGAGAGAGAATTTTAAAAGCAAACTACTATCTCTATGCCTTTGGTAAATTAGCACTCTGAAAAAAAAAAAAAAAAAAAAAAAAAGAACAGGCACCTTGCAACTTGTTTTGGAAGGGGGAGCGCAGAATCAGGAAATCTGAGTTCTCCTTCCACCACTGATATGCCTCTGGGTGTGATGTTGAAGAAACATTTTCTGGGACTTGGCTTCCTGATCTTAAAATGAGAGAGAATAGAATTTTATTACAAAACGGCTTCCCAACTCTCAAATTTCACAATTCTCTGAAATAAAATGAGTTTTCTTAGTTCACTGATCCTTACAAAATAAAATGATAATGTTTAGTAGTCATAACCTTTGGAATGATTTGTTATATCATTTTCTTCTCCAGAAGAAAGGCATGCGGATTGTAGTTTGTCCTACAGGACTCAGTCTACATTGAGAAATAATTTTTTTTCTTCTCCATCAACTTAGTAAGCCTTATCATTTTGGAACATATTTTCAATCTTTTGGATATTGTAATCAAAATTGCAGTTAGACCTGTTTACCAAAATCGACACATCATATAATAAAGATTTAAAAATTGTTTTCTCTGAGAGGAATAATATAGTTTGTATATATATATATATATATATATATATATATATATATATATATATACTATTTTATTATCTGTCTATCAGACTATAAGTTTCAGGAAGCAGGGATCACTTCTGTTTTGTTCACATTTACATCCTTGAGTTTAACATGGAGGCTGCCTAACTCCTAGAGTGTATTTCAGAAATTTAGTTGATCAGGCTGACTAAGGTGGTTCTATATCAGAGACCATATGTCATCATGGAATCATCCCAGAATTTTCCATAAAGAAAATATATGGCTCACATGAAGTCTATCTGAATTCTTTGGTTGGTCTTGCTGATGGGGCCACATTTTCTATTTTTTTTTTTTTTTTTTTAATTTTCGAAGCTATTGATGTTCTCCTTTTGGAGGAGAATGGAGATGACATTGATCTGGCATGATCAATTTTTCACAACCCCTAGATATGAGAGAGTTTTTAGATATTTCCTGTTTGGGTTTTGATCTGTAGAGAAAGGCTATTTATAAACCAGACTTCGGCAGCAACCTTGTGAGGTCTCTTTTGTCCCTTTCATGTGAACTTCGATGACTTCATATTAGTCCCTAACCTGGATTTACTGAAGTGCTTGGCCGAGCCATCTGACTCATCACCCTGTACAAGGACAGTGTGACTCACACCAATAAGCCGGAAGCAGGCCTGAATTGAGGCAAGGCCAGAGTCAGGACACAACTAATGGATGCTGGAAGTGTTGACGGAAACCACTCTTGCAGAGGAACAATGCGGCTGAGCTTCAGTTGCCGGCTATGACATCATGACCAAGAGGTGAGCACTCCCTTACATCAGATATTTTGGTTGTCTGTTTTATAATTTTCTTTCAAAAATCCTGTTAACTGCTAATGCTTAGATGCTAGCAATACAGTGATACTTGTTTAAAGAATTCTGCCAGGATTAGGGTTGGGTAGTGTTGAAAGCAAAATAATCTCAAATCCCCTTCCTTTCATTCTTTCTTATTCGCTCTCTCCCTCCCTCCCTCTTTCTCTCTCTTCCTCCCTCCCTTTTTTCTTGCCTCCCTTCCTAGCTTCTTGTTTTCCATCAGGGTGTTACAGTGGATGAGCGTGAGTTTGAGTCAGGCAGTTAGTTATTATCTAGAATCTTGATTGACTTGGCCATTTTCTTTCGAATCACTTTAAGCTCTCTGAGGCTCGGTTTCCTACCTGTTAAAAGGCAGATAATACATCGCAGTGTTGTAGGGAGGCTTAAGTAATGTCTTATGGATAGCTGCTATTTATTAAACACCAAATAAATGCATTATCTAAAGTAGTCTTCACAATAACTTTTCAAGTAAAGTGTGTGGTACTTGGTGGGTGACATAAATAACAAGGTGAGGGTCATCATACCTTTCACCTCCACAGTTGCTGCTACCAAAGTGAAACATGTCAGTCACTCACATAGTCATTCAACATGCATTCTTTGAGAAACTTCTATGTACCAGGTATTGTAGATTACTCAGGGGAAAATGAAGGGCCAAGAATAAGGAAAAATTACTAACTTTGAAGGATTATAATTAGCAGAGATTAGAAATAAACACAATCATAACTGTGAAGAGTATTCTGAGAACAAGAAATGCAGACTGGGTGTGGTAGGATGGGCCCTGGATTCCAATTTGGGGAGTTGAAAGAGGGTTCCCTGGAGGAAAAATAAGTCACACATTCACACTGAAAAAGGAAGGATAAATAAATGGGAATTAGAGGTTAGAGTGTGTTCTAGAGAATTGCATATGCAAAAAGGTATTGGGTTGAGAGGGGCTTCGACCCAGGAGAGAAATCAAAAGTAGTTCTTTCTGGAATTTGAGGCAGTGAATAATGAGAGTAGAAGCTAGTGATAAGCAGGACTTCCGGGTCACAGGAGGGTTAGGGACCCATCTCAGGGATGCCCTGTAGCTATTACTGAGTTCTCAGTCTCTGTCCCTTATCTTAGTTTGGGGACAAGAGCCCTACTGTGCTGCTGACCACCTGGACCTCTGATATGACTGGGCAGAGGCTAACCCCACCCTTGTGTAATCTCTTGCCTGTGTTCTTGGTTCTGAGAGACAAACGCGTCTCTTGCTAGTTACGGGGCTGGATGTTGTGGGTCAGGTGGCTGCCTGTATTGTCCCTACCCTAATCTGAGAAGTACTGAGCTGTGGCTCCAGGAGGTTCTCATTCAGGCTTTTTATAGCCAGCACTGTACAGTCAGGAGCACCCTCAGAGCAAGCTTCAGAATCAGTCAGCTCTCACAGCACATGGCCTTTGGGAGTCTCCATGCTGTTGGAAAACCTGAGCAAGCCAGACTCTGTGACGTGATAGTCTAATTACCATTTCCCTTTTCTCGGGAGTGGAGAGAGAAATGACATATAGATTGCCCAGCTAGATCAATGAGTGAGGTGGAAGACTGATTCATTTATTGACTCACAGAGAGGTTTTCCTTGAGCCAGTGCAACAGAAAGGACCATCCTTGTAGCTGGGTCTGCCCTGGAGTGCTGAGAAGTCTGAACTGGTGCCCAAGGCTCAGAGACAGAAAAGCAAGGAGGTGTTTTGCAACATGTTCACCTTGCTCTTGTGCAGGCAGTCCAGAGATAATTAACTCTGAGGAAGGAGACCCTATATTCATTGTCCATATGCAGACATTTTAAGAGTGAAAGGGGCTGCTTTTAATTGGTATATTGGGATGCCAGGCATAAACGGGGAATATTGTAGGCCAACCAGACATATGGTTACCCTAACCACATGACTACCTAGTAGTCATCGGCCTGATGACTACTCCCTAGTTAGTGCTATCTGTGCTTCAGGAGAGATCCTAGGGCCAAGATGTTTCTGGATCTTTTTTTTTTTTTTTTTTTGCATCTATTTTTTTCACATTCTCAAAGGCAGTTTTTGGAACATCCATCATTTTTTGAGATCCTTATGTTTCTGAGAGGTCAGTGTTAGCCAATTTAATCCAAGACAACTGATTTCTATTCAAAGCAGAGGAAGGGAGTGGTTAAAATGGACAGTTTGAAGGGAAAATAATTTCGAAAAGGACAACTTCAGCTGTATCTTCAGGCTCCTTATAATCCTTTGGTAATTAGAATGCGCAGGCTGAGACATCATTTTTAAAATCATCTTACCCATAAATCATCTATCACACATTATTAGCTCGGATGACACAAGTCTACATGAGTGGGGATCATTATTTTTGTTATTATTGTTTGTCCAGAGGGGTGACAAGGAAGAATATACATCACACTCACCTGCCAGGCAAGAGTTAAGCGGGTGCTTTTTTGATTTATAAGGTGTTTCCTTCTAAACATATTTCTTAGTAAAACAATTTTTAAAATGTCATTTTTCCACGAAGCCAACACCATCACTGATGTAGTATTTTCCTGCACCTCAAATTAAGCAGGCCACGGGAGAATTTGGTGGCCAAGTGTCACTGTCACTTGGCATTTCTCTCTCCATTACAGTGTAATATAATATAGTGCAATATCATATCGTATCACATCATAACATATCATATAATATCATAACATTTTTAGCATTCTGTAGCAGAGGCTCTCAGTTGAGGGTGGTTTTGCTCTCAGTGGACTTTGATCATGTTCCACACCGTTTTGCTTGCTCCCACAGGGGTGGGTGCTATTGGCATCTAGTTCTTAGGGGCCAGTGATGTTGCTAAACATATTAGAAAGGCACAGGACAGCCCCCCTCCCAAACAAATTAATTACCTGGTTGCAAACGCCAATAATGCTGAACTTGAGAAACTCCTCTGTAACATCTTAATCCTTAATTTATTCATCCAACCATTATTTACTGAGAACCCACTATGTCCCAGCCGTTAGAATACTGAAGATATTGGGGTGAATGAAACTGGAGAAAAAGTTTTCACTTTTGTTTTTCTTTGGATTCTAATAGGAGGAGCAGATAAGAAAGAAGATAAATAACTAAAATATTGAGCATATCAGAAAGTTATGTTTAGAAGACAAAAAAATAAAAAAATAAAAGATACAGCTGAGCAGTGGGGAGGGAATGTCAGTAGAGAACAGTGAGATTGAAGGCTGAGGTCACTTGCCAAGGTAAGTAAATTTTTCACTGATGGCGGATGAAGGATCCAAGTGAAGGACCGAGAGATAAGGCTAGGACTCCAGGTTGGATGTTTCTGACTCTTTGGTGATCTAAAATGTTATTTCCACTAGGCTGTTTTATATATTATTGCCAAAAGCCAGGGTTGTCCTTGCTTCCTTTTGATGAATTTCCTCTTTCTTTACTCACTGATAACCACCTCCAGCCCTACCCAAAGCCTTCATTTCTAGCATCTATGCTTTTGTTGCTCAGAACATTTCTGGACTGTATCCTCGTCCTAGACTCATTACCATCATTAAATGCATTTAACTCAATGCTCTCTTCTGTTGAAACAAGAAAAACAAAATAGAGCTGGGGATGTAGCTCAATGGTAGAGCACAACCCAGCATGTGTTAGGCTCTGGATTCTATCCCCATCCCTGAAAAAAAAAAAAAAAAAGACAACAATAACAACAACAACAAAACATAAAAATGAAAAAAAAAAAAGTCCCAAAGCCCCAATATTAACCCTAAATGCTCCTCTGGCCTCATTTCTCCTTCCTTGCATAGGTAAGTATAAAAAGATGCTCCGACACGTCGCAGAAGAAGAAATCTGATCAGTTAACAAATACATGAAAAAATGCTCAACATGTCTAGCAATTAGAGAAATGCAAATTAAAACTACATTGAGATTTCATTGCACTCCAATCAGAGTGCCAATTATCAAGGATATAAGCAACAATAAATGTTGGTGAGGATGTGGGAAAAAGGCACACTCATACATTGCTGGTGGGACTGCAAATTGGTGCAACCACTATGGAGAGCAGTATGGAGATTCCTCCGAAAACTTGGAATGAAACCACCATTTGACCCAGTCATCCCACTCCATGGCCTATACCCAAAGGACGTAAAATCAGCATACTATAGTGATGCAGCCACATCAATGTTTATAGCAGCTCAATTCACAATAGCTAAACTATGGAACCAACCTAGGTGCCCTTCAACAGATGAATAGATAAAGAAAATGTGGTACATACATACAATGGAATATTACTCAGACTTAAAGAAGAATGAAGTTATGGCATTTGCTGGTAAATGGACAAAACTGGAGAATATCATGCTAAGTGAAATAAGTCAATCCCAAAGAACCAAATGCAGAATGTTTTCTCGGATATGCAGATGCTAATAGTAAGGGAGGCGGTAGGGAAGAATAGAAGTATTTTGGACTAGACAAAGGGGAATAAGGGGAAGGGAGGGGAAATGGGAAGGGAACAGGTCATGTAATAGAATGAATTGGACCTTCCTATCCTATATGCACACATGATCACACGACCAATGTAATTCTACATCATGTACAATCAGAAGAATGAGTTATACTCCACGTATGTGTATGTCAAAATACATCCTACTGTCCTGTAAAACCAATAAGAACTAATAAAAAAGATTCTCCATATGTGCTTTCTCCGTTCTTTACATTCCCCAATTGACTTGTAATTGGGTAAACCGTCCGTTGAGGTCACCAAGGACCCCATGAACTCCACCTGTGCAGGCTGTTTAATCGGTGACTCCTTCTTCCTAGGTCCCAGCCACAGCGATTGCTGCCCAGGTCCATTCTCTGTTTGTACCTCACCTGCTTCCTCTTCCCTTGACCTCCATCTCGTAGCTCTCTGGGGTTTCTGTCTTCCTCTGACTTCTCCTTCCAGGGAACCTTCATGGGCTCCTCTATCATTCCTTGACTCACAGGTGTCCCCCAGCATCCTGTCCTCAGCTTTCTTTTCTTGTCAGCCGTGGCTTGTACAGAAGTTTGGTTTACAGCAATCCAAAGCCCTGTGACATAGTTGTCATTTGCCTAGACCCGGGTGTGTTGTGGTATGGGGGGGGTGTGACGAGGTGCATGAAGGGGGTGACGTGTGGGCATGAGGACCATCTCCGAGGGGAATCTCTCTCCAATAAGGCTGCTCCATGCAGCAAAGTATTCACTGTTTTCTCCCTCTACAGCTCAGGACCCTGCTCAGGGTCTACAATGCTGCCCCCAGTTAGATGCTTGCTATGGCATGGCTCCCTCGCCCCCTTCAACAGCCCGGTGATGGTAATAGTCTCCGTCGTCCCAATGGCAGCTCCTTCCTTTGCTCTTGAACCTGGTCATGACTCGGATTCCACCCTTTCATCTCCCATGACACAGCCCCCCTCCACTCATGTTTTCATGCTACTGCACAGTTCCCTATCTGCCTGCACTTCCTCCCCTCCCCACCCCTGCTCCACACAGATGACCTTGGGAAGTCCTGCTCATCCTGCAAGGCTTACCTCAAACATCACTTTTCTGTCCCTTTCTAGATTTCTAGAAAAATTTTTTTTAATCTCATATATATACTCCCATGCCACCCAGATCCAATTAGGTTGTACATTCCTTTAGGGCATATAGAGGAAGACTCAAGAGCAAAGTTTCTGTCCCCAAGAAAGCTGTTCCATGAAGTAAGTATTCACTGTTTTCTCATTTTACAGCTTCCTTGATGCTCTGAAATCCAAATTTTAAAATGTCTGATACTAACTTGCTGTGTGACCCTGTATGTTTACTTAACGTCTCTGAGCTATCATTTTATCAAGACATATTCTGGCAAATAATATTCTCATTCTAACTCAAAGAAATGTATAAAATTCTTTGTTTTCAGCAAAAAGATGTCATAAACCAAAGACAAAATACATGATCATTCACTGAAGATTCTATGTAACATTTTTCATTATCAGACATTTTATTCAGATCCCAACAAAATGTAACTATTTACAAAGAAAAATGTGACCTCTATGTATCTTTAAAATTCGAAGCCACTCATAACATAACAAAACTTTGCCACATTTTTTTTCTTGTGCATGAGATAATCACTCATCTTTTTTTTCCTTTTGTTCCTATTTTTTTTTTTTAAACTGAAGATTTGCCTTTTGCTTCCTTTCCCTTTCTTTCCCCGCTAAAGGGAAAGCATTTCATGTCAGAGGCAGAAGTAGATAAAACTATGTGCCAAATTTCTCTTAAATCACCAGCAGCACTGTCACGGCCTGAAGAAAAGAAAGTGAAGCAATGACGACAGAGGAGTTTGGAGAAAAAAGATGTAAAGACGAATGCTGGCTAACTTCATTTACTTCATTGTTCTAAATTTTAGGGCTCAAATTAATTTCTAGAATACTTTGGTGAAATGGGAAAATGTAAATGTGTGCCAGTGAATAAGTGTAAAAGAAAATAACACGAGGGGTGGAATTTTCCATCAGAAGCTCACAAAAGTGGGCACTTTTGTTTCCTAGGGAAAACATCCATGAAACTAGCTTCATCCACGGAAAACTGAAGTCTATATAGTATGGGTGGGAGAGAGAGAGAGAGAGAGAGAGAGAGAGAGAGAGAGAGAGAGAATGAATATGGATTTACTGATTGCATACCTAAGCTATGTGTTCATCTAACTTAACTTCATTTAATAGTTTACTTCAATAGCTCTATGAAGCTTATTTGTGTGCTAAACCAGCTAGAGTTCACTGCAGTTAGTGGTAAGTAGAGTCAAATGAGGAACCTATGGTTTTCTGGCTTCAACACCAAACCACAGTGATGTCCTATCATATAGAAAATAAGTGTCATGGCCTTATGCAGTTTATAATCCAGAAAAGAAATCCAAATGTCTCTGTAAGACGCAGAGGTGGTGCCACATATTTACCCTTTGAATACTATAAAATAACTCCATGTATACAGTTATGAACAGTCAGCCACACTGTTGGGAGGGCATTGTTTTGTTTCCCCTGGGCTGTGATGTAGAAATGGAGATGCTACTTTGCTAACTTTTTTTTTTTTTTCAGTAGACAATGTAACGTGTCACACGGATTCAACCTCTTCACTCGCTGTGCAAATTTGGTAAGGTATTTTATCTATCTTAGGCTCAGTTTCCATTTGCAAAATTGAGACGATGATCTTTTCCTTGTAGGCCTGCTCTAAGAACTTAAGAGTTACTTGGATCGTGCGTAGTCCTCAAAAAATGGTGGTTGTGATGGTTTGTGGCAGTCATCATTGGCATGTATTTTGATGCATTTGGAGAACTTTGATGGGGAGATCTGACTGTGACCCTTAATGGTGCTTGTTATGGTTTGAATCCAGAAGTGTCCCTCAAAAGCTATGTGTTAGGAAATAGAGCCGTGTTCAGAGGTGAAAAGATTGGGGGATGAGGCCTGTACTTCATCAGTGGATTAATCAACTTGATGGATTCGTGATTTGAATGAACCACAGGGTGATAACTGTAAGCAGGTGGGAATGGAAGGAAGTAGGTCACTGGGGGCATGCCTTCAGGCACTATATCTTGTCCCTGGCTCTGCATACTTGCTCTCTCTCTCTCTCTCTCACTCCCTTTCTCTCTCTCCTTCCTGTGTGCCATGAACTGAGCAGTTTCTGTCCTCCACCACCCACTTCCACCATGATGTTCTGCCTCACCTCAAGCCCAGAACAATGAAGATGACGGACCAGGGGCTGAATCTCTGAAACAGTAAGCCAAAACGATATTTTTCATTTCTAAATTGTTCTTTTGTTGTTGTTGGTACTGGGAATTAAATTCAGGGTGTTCAACCACTAAGCCACATTCCTATCCCTATTTTGTATTTTACTTAGAGACAGGGTCTCAATGAGTTGTTTAGAGCCTCACTTTTGCTAAGGCTGGCTTTGAATCTGCAATCCTCCAGCCTCAGCCTTCTGAGTTGCTGAGATTACAGGTGTGCACCATGGTGCCCGGACTAAGATGTTCTTGTCAGGTATTTTGGTCACAGTAATGTAAAGCTGACTAACAGAGTGCTGGGCCACATGATGTGTGTACCAAAGTGCTAAGTAATTGAGTATGTATAGAACAGATAGCAGGGAGGGGAGATAACGGAAAGAAGGAACCAAGGGTTCTTCTGAAAGAACAGCTCACCATTGGTATTTGCTGGCTCTGTATTTGTAGATTTAACCAACAGCAGACCAAAAATATTGAAAGAAAAATTGTGTTTGACTGAACATGTACAGATTTTCCTTTTCATTATTCCCTAGACAATGAAGTGTAACAACTATTCACATAACATATACATTATGTTAGATATTATAAGTAATCTGTGCAGATTATATGCAAATGCTGTTCCATTTTACATAAAGGACTTGAATATTGGGATCCTGGAACCAATCTACCTGATGCTAAGGAGCAATGACCTTTGCAAAATCAAGCCAAGGAAATGGCAGGGATCTATGGAAAGGAAGTGGGAAGGGGCTGGCATGAGACCTGAATTGTTTTTTTTTTTTTTCTTCTCTTAATTGAATAATTCCTGGACCACTGGTCACAGAATTCTCCTTCTGGGGAATTCTCTTTCAAAGAACTTGCCTTACAAACACAAATTACAAAATAATGGCGTATGTTTTCTCTCCCTTATTTCATTCTTTAATGTAATACCTTTAAAGAAGAAGCTGTTTCACGTAAACCTGATTAACTCTGAAGAGATTGATAATCCATTCAAACCAATCCAAATGAAGGTAAAAGGAATAATCAGGCTTCCATTATGCAAAATGGTGCTCAGTTAATTTATTGCATTGCGCTGAATAATAAGCTGTTAGGCTCCACATGGCTTTTTTCACGTTAAATCAAATTGCTTATTGCTGCTAGAGCTTATTTCATATCGCATAAAATTTGGATATATTATAATGGAGTAGATATTAGTCCATTATAAGAGACAGGTTTAAGTGCTTCATTTATAGAATCCCTCCACTTGGAAAATGGTAAGGGAGAAGAAGAAATGCAAACAAGGTAATGGACAGAGGGGATTTATGTACATTGCTTGATGGGCCAGCTCTGCCATGGTGACTGTGGTTGCTGTGCACAGGACCCAGGGCGTTGGAGAAAAATCAGCATTTCTTGTGGAAAGAAAACCCAAAGCGAGTTTATGTTCTTTCTCAGGGAAGTGTTGACATTTTAATTACTTTCTGTTTTCTTTGGAGCTACATTTGAGAATTGGAAGCAAGTTAGAAAAATAAGAATTAGCTTTATTAGAAATAAGAGGAATTGACATGTAGACCCCAGTTGGAAAGGGTTGAGGCTGGGTTCTTGACAATATGAAGTCTGCAGCAGGACCCAGAAAGCCAAGAAAACTCAGCCGCTCGAAGCTAACTGGAAGAGTTCCTGCTTGGTCAGGGCTTATCATCCCGGAGAGCAGACTGTGCCTCTGTGTGCAATCTAATCTTTTCCGGATGTGCTTCACTTTTTAATGTTTTTTTTTTTTCCTTTAAACTTTGGTCTTTCTGTAAACAGGGGTTTGTGATGGTAAGTAAGATCGAGATACAAAAAAAGAAAATGGTCAGAGGGAGTTGGAATGAGCTGGGGAAATTGATAGTCTAAGAATTAATTTGGAAGATAATATAATTGTCTTTTGATATTTCATAAAAGAAAATATCTGTGGAGGCGAGGGTGGAACGGAGTAATTGGCTTTAGGAGATATGATATATTTGCACTTTTCCTCCCTGCACCTGGAGTCGCCTGGAATTGATTAAATAAATATTTAACAAACCAGGGCGCCTACATGTATGTTCCAGGATCAGCAATCTAAAAATAGTAACTCTGCACAAGATGGAAATTAAAAACCCTCTAATCAACATCTTTGTGGAGCTTGAAAGGGTGGTAACCTGAGGGTGCCAGCCCTGCCTGCCCCTGGCCTGGCCCCTCCCCAGTGTGGAAACACCATCAGGTTCAGACCAGCCAGTTCAGTAATGAATGAACAGTAAAATCTGGTCCCTTAAGTAACCCAGTGTCTACTGCATGCCAGGTACTCTAAATATACTATTTAAATTTTCAGAAAATCTTACAATATGGTGTTGTCTCTATAATAAATATTATTATTTGTTTTACTATCGAAACTGAGGCTTGGTCAGGTAGAGACCATTTTTCAGTTATGTAAACTTTTATTTTAAAACATTTCAGACATATACAAAAAATATATAAAGAATAATGAGCTATCAAAATTCCTTACTTCACCACTCAGGGATGGCCACATGCAGCTATACTGGTCCCACCCCAGATATGACTTCATTCTATCACGTGTTTTCCAGTGTGTGTCTCTAAGAGGTAAGGATTCTCAAAAATAAAATAAACACAATACCTTTATCACACCTGCAAACATTGCCAGTAAGTCATCATTTCAGCAAATGTGTAGTCAGTTTGACCGTATATTCCCAATTGTCTTACAATCTACTAATTTAGGTTTGATCACAGTCTATTAACTTTAGATTCAAGCCACACATTCGGATTGCTTGATTTGTCTCTCAAGGCTTCCTTTAATATATGTGTTCCCTTTTCATCTCCCATTTTTCCTTGGAATCACTCTTTGGTTGAAGAAATGAGATTGTTTTTCCAGCACAATTTTGAATAAGCTGGATTTTCTTGATTCCATTTCCTGAGGAGTTCTCAAACATATTCATCATCTTTTGTATTTCCTGTAAAATTACAGTTAGAATTGGAGATTTTATCTGACTCTGGTTCCACATTTTGGTAGTACTACTTCTTCAGTAGCGGTATTTCCGTAAATAGAAGTGTGTGTGTATGTGTGTGTGTGTGTGTGAGAGAGATTATCAACTCTTAAAAATGTTTATGTGAATCCATTAATTCATTAGTTATAAAAACTGTTGATATCTTAATTTTATAATTTTTTTTTAAAAAACTTTATTTTCTAGGTTCACAAGAAATTGAGTGGAATGTAGGTAACATTCCCACAGAATCCACTCCATATAATCTCATTATCCCCCATGACCAGCATCACTCCCCAGAGTAGGGGCTTATTTATGAAAACCAATAAACCTGTATTGACCCATGCTTACCACCCCGAGTTGATATTTTCATTAAAGCTCACAATAGTACATTCTATGTGTTTTGATAAATATAGAATGATACATATCCACAAATGATTTTCTTTTCATTTATTGAATTTCCTCTCTGGGGAGAAACTTCACCCCTCATTAACATTTGGTTAGCTGAAGTAAAAGAAATCCAGATGAATGTATTCTCATTATTATTATTATTTATTCTAGCACAGTTGCTAGCAGAGGAAGGGGATACAATACACACGTCTTCATAAATTGAATTGTATTTGATTCATATTAGAATTTGCCCCAAAGAACCTGTACAAGACAAAGGAGGACACGGTATTAACGAAGACTAGAACTTAAGTTCCATGAAAAAGCTTAAAAAAGAATCAAATCTCAGTAAAGGCTCTCAGTACTAAAGTGAACACGGAGGCACTAGTGAATCACACAATTCTGGTACGGCCCGTGGCCAAGTCTCATCAATATTCACCAAAGTATTCTTTCCCCAACACAGGGAAAGAAAGAAAGAAAGAAAAGAGGGACAATTTCTGAATCACTCCCTCCAACAACGGAAATGATTTTAATTACCAATTCATCTGTTGGCAGACTCTTCTGGCAGATGTACCTGCAAGTTGGAAAGATAACAAATGAACCAATTCCTTACTCCAGAGTTGACACTGATAGTGCGGACTGAATTTGCTCTCAGAAAAGAATCCTGGGCAACAATACATCTGGCACTCTGCTCGAGGAATTTGTCATGTCGTTGACATGTTCAGCCTCCATTGTCCATACCACCCCGACAGCAGGTCCTTTATGTTTCAATGAAATTGCAGTCTGAATTAATATAATTAGAATGTAACTGCTATTCACTGCACACACACTCCTTATTTCCAGGAGTACAGATCTGATAGCATATCTGTGCTCAAAATCTTTCCATGATGGCTGAAGGGGAGCAAGCAGAGAGGGGAATGATAGAACATTCACTAGTTCATCAACCTTATAAAGTATGAGCTAATGGAAATATAGGAGGAGAGAAAGGAAGTCCTGACCTTGGCGTGTCCAAAGATAAATATCCGTCAAGTTTCCTAGCCTGGATAGCACTGTTATAAAATATGTACTATAGTCCGTCTGAATTGAGAGAAAGAAGTGAACTAGGAAAGACCAGTTATCTTCCGAAAGACAACTATAGGAAGCAGAGTGGATAATTCATGGATAGGATTACAGAGTGAAGAGGTGGATGGACAACTTCCTTCTTTCTTTCATGTTTTGCTTTGAGCAGTGGATGTCACTCACCAAGCAGCTGTCATGAAGTGAATAATGATTTTTTTTACTAGAATCTTGAATTTCGGTCTTCATTAATTTTCTGTTCTTACAAATTCTTGATATGGTAGAAGAGGACATCAACAACTTTTTTCTTTTCTTTTTTTAAATAAGATAGACTCACATTCTCTTAATTGAGTTTGAGTTTTCACTTGGATGATCCATTGGAGGGGAGCACTGCCCTGACATTATCAGTATGTTGGCTGGAGTTCATGGTTTTGGCCTCTTTTCTTCTCTGGAGAACTGTGCAACTTGTGTACTGGATGCTGTTTGCCTCCAAATTCTATATGGAATCCCTAACCTCCCGTCTGATGGTATTTGGAGGTAAGGACCTTGGGGAAGCCATTGGATTTGAATGAGGCCATGAGGATAGGCCTCCATGGTGAGATTTGTGTCCTTATAAGAAGAGGAGAAAAGAGATCAGATTGCTGTCTCTGTCTCCCTCCACCAAATGAGAATATAGCTAGAATGCAACTGTCTGCAAGCCAGGAAGACAGACCTAACAAAGGACATCAACTGACTTGCACCTTGATCTAGGATTTCCCTGCCTTAAATACTGTGAGAAATAATTGTCTGTTGCTTAAGCTACCACCCGATCTGTACTATTTTGTTACGATGGCCTGAGCTAAGACAGTGCATGGTATAATTTGAGCATGTGCCCTAAAGGTTCAAGTGTTGAAGGATTGGCCTTCAAAGTGGTAGCATTGAGGTGGTAGAAATCTTTTAGATGTAAGTCTCAGTGCAAGGTGATTAGGGCTGAGGGAGGCATTGTCTTTGGAAAGGATTAATGCTGGTTTTACACAGTAGTCAGTTTTTGAGAGGGTGAGTTGTTATACAAAGAGCAAACCTGGAACCTGAATCCCTCTTGCTTTCTGTCTCACTATGTGATATCTTCTCTATACTCTCCTGCAATTGTTAGCATCTTGAAAACATCAACAATGATTCCTTGCCTTCATGCTGTCCTGTGAAGCATTAACCTTCTCTCCCTCAATTTGAAGGAACTGTCCACCATTTTACATTAACTAGCCTAGGGGTTTTCAGAATTAGGTGTGTTTCGGAATCATATGTGGTGGCTGGGGGCATTGGAAGAGGATTTATTAAAATGCCAATGCCTGAATTCCTTCTGGATCCACAGAATCAGAGTTCTCAGCTGTGGTGCCCAAATTATGTGAGTTGAAACCCACTTCAACCGCTTTGAACTTGACACCTCTAGGCTGATATTCTCTTTCACAGATACAATATTCAAATTTACTATACTAGCAGATATTTCTATAGATGATAAGCATCATTTCCAAAAACAAATATACTTAATTTATATAAGTGGAGGTATGTTTAAGAAGTTTTGAGAGGGGCCTATCAGAATACTTGTGGGGCTACTGTGACCCTCTCCAATGTATACATTCTTTTTCCTCCTTTGTTAACAGCATGCTTAGTTTCCCAGTCTGACTGTTCACTCTGGGTTAGATAGAAAATTTGACATCTCACATTTTCAGGCAATTAACTTTGCAAATTAACACAATAGAGATTTATATTTTAATGTTGAAATCCTTTAATAAAGTAAATAATTGTCTCTCTTTCCAGTATATTTGTCTTATTACTCTGGATGCTTAATAGTAGGATTATGGGTTATAAACATGTGTTTAGGCATCCAAATATATGCACAGATGGAAAATATCAAGCTTACATTCCCCAAAAGTGGACACTCATGAGGTCTTGCCTTTGTTTTCTCTAAGGACTATCCAAATCAGAGTTCAATGAAGGAAGTTTAGAGAAATCTTGTCCCTAGTCTCCAAGTTTCCACTCACAGCAGGTTCTGTCTTTATTATTTAGTGGCCTTCAGAGAATTCTCATGGGGGTGGATAGGAAGTGGATTGGGCATGGACTTGAGTTCCTATCTGCTGTTTGACCAATGGATTTTTGGATAGACTTGTTATGCAGAAAATAGCTTGATTTATTCCCGAGTGGTAGTAGAGACAGACTCCCAGGACCCGGCTGCCCCTTAACACCCCAGAGGACATTAGTCTGAATAACTCAATAAACTGATTAGTAGAGCTACTAGGCATAATAAGTATACTCCAAAAAAAGATCTTTTTCCAATTACAAAAGTAGTGCATACTCCTTGAAAAGAATACTAGAGGGGAAGGGAGAAATGTAGGAAAGATAAGAAGGGAGAAAGTCCAAGCGAAGTGCTGACTTGACAATCGAAGCCCTGTGGACTAGAATCCAGCCTTCCTTGTTGTCTGCTTTTGGGTAAGTTAGGCCACACCTCTGAGCATCCTTCTTATCTGTGAAATGGGAACCACGTCTCTCGCAGGGTCAGGGTTTGTTAAAGCACATTCTGGGGAAGGGTTTAGTGAAATGACCGGAGTGGAGGGAGCAGCACCAGAGAGAACAGTGTTATCGTGGCTGGTAGCAATGGGTGGTGGTTACTGAGTATGTCCTTTCTGGGCAAGCAGACTTGACTTTGAACCCCTTTTGCTTGTCGGTAGAGTTGTTGCTATTGGTATTCCTAGTGTTCTAGTCAACTTTTTCATTGCTGTGGCTAAAAGACCTGACCAGAACAGTTTTAGGGAAAGAAAAGTTTATGTGGGGGTTCATGGTTTCAGAGATCTCAGTCCATGGGCAGCAGGCTCCATTCCTCAGGGCTCAAGGTGAGGCTGAACATCATGGCAGAGAGTGTGGTAGAGGAAAGTGGCTCACAAGATGATCAGAAAGCAGATAGAGACTCCACTTTCCAGATACAAATTAGATACCCCATAGCTATGCCCGCAATGAAACACTTCCTGCAGCTACACCCCACTGTCTCAGTTTCCCACTCAATTAATCCCACCAGGGATTAATTAGTTTACTGCTTAGGTTAAGGCTATAACCCAATGGTTTTGTCCTCTAAACCTTCTTGCATTGTGTCATGTAAGTTTTTTGGGGGATACCACATCTAAACCATAACACATAGCATTAAAGCTGTATCTTTTTTTTTTTTTTTTTGTACCAGGGGTGCTTAACCACTGAGTGACTTCCCCAGCTCTTTTTATTTTTTGTTTTGAGACAGGGGTCTCTCTAAGTTGCGAGAGTCTCACTAAGTTCCTGAGGGTGGCTTTGAACTTGCAATCCTCCTGCCTCAGCCTACCGAGCTGCTGAGTGTATCACATTTTTTAAAGAAATTTTTGAGCTCTCTTAACTTAATATTATGATTATCAAAAATAGATTTCAATTACGTCTGTTTTCACGATGTATTAACTGAAATCCCCTAATCCTTGCCTTAACCTTACAAGCATTTTTCTTAGTTTGTAAGAATGATTAAAAAATAAAAAATAAAACCCTCAGAAACAATTAATGTTCCTAAGAAAGGAAAAAAAAATCTTTGCGGCAATGTTTCATTTTATCGTCATATTTTTCCTGAGAAACCAATGAAGAATGGCAGTTTTATGTGTAAAACAGTAGTTAGCCTTTATACGGCTGACATTTTTCTAAAAGCCTAGAAATATTTCACATTTGAAGAAAAACACCCGGTTCCCATGTTGGATCTGATTAAGATTCAAATCTATATTAACATCTCATTACTGCTTAAAAAAGCCAACTGCACACTAATGGAAAATGCCCAGCGTCTGCCAGCCCTGCTTTCCCCTGGTTCCTTAGCAAGGCTGTCCTGGGACCTGGGAGGGCGGGGCCACAGATACATCCTTGTTAAAACAGCAGCCTGAATGCTGGCCCTCAGTTTTGGTTTTTCCTTCCTTTTCCCTCTTCCATCCCTGCATTGTTTCAGCTACCAGTCTCTCAGGATTTTCTTTCATGCAAGGGAAAAGGAAGGGCAAAAATGACTTTGAAAGAATAACATTTCTTTCTCTGCACTTAAATAGAACACTCAACACAGAACATCCTGTGTTTCCTTTTAATGGATGACATGCTGACTTGGTGGTGAGCTGACTAAACACCAGGGCTTGACGTTCAGATAGGTGTTCTTGCAGTCGCACTTACCCGCTGGAGAACATTCTGCTCGGCTATTTTAAGTGACGATCTGTCTTCTTCCAGGCACTCTGGTTCTTCTTATCCCCCGATGACTTTTCTGTTATACTTATCACCTTCTGACGTGTGTTTATTATGGTTTTTGTTTATTCTCTGACTTCCCTGGTCATAGGTAAATATCACAGGAGCGTCTCTGTTTTGCTAGCTGTTGGATTCCCTCTTCTAAAAACAGGACCAGGCCCAAAGTTGGCACTTAATAAATATTTGCAGCTGCAACAAATAAACTAGTTCCTACCTCAGTGTTTTCTCCTGTACAATTTGGGGGAAATAATAGATAAAAATATGTTATGAACACATTCTATAAATATATTTAAGCCTAGTAGATACATTGGAGATCACAGGTCTATTTGGAGTGTAGTTGAATAAGAAATAAATGAGTTGGATGAAAGAGCAACATTCCCTTGTCATTCTGTTCTCCTATTCGGCTTTATTTTTCTTCCAACACCAAGTCCCCATATTTAATATAATACATAGTTCTTTGTTTTTGTCTGCCTCTCCTTAGTAGAATGTTAAGTTTTTTTTTTTTTTTTTTTGTATGGGGAGTGGGCACCAGGGATTGAACTCAGGGGCACTCAACCACTGAGCTACATCCCCAGCCCTATTTTGTATTTTGTTTAGAGACAGGGTCTCACTGAGTTGCTTAGCATCTCTGTTTTGCTGAGGTTGGCTTTGAACTCGCAATCCTCCTACCTCAGCCTCCAGAGCCAATGGGATTATAGGCATGCACCACAACACCCTGCCAAATGTTAAGTTTTATAAGGGCAGGATCTTGGGTGTTTTGTTCCCCATTGCATAGGCCAGTGTGTGACACAGAGCAAGCACCAAAGACACAAATATGCAAATGTTTCCGTGAGTGTATTCACTCCAGACTGTATGTATCTACCCCTGGCCCTGACTCTATCAGGATTTGTGGTGTGATTGGTCACTAAGATCTAGGTACTGCTGAGGCGAATGATGAATGGGGAGATGAGAAAGGAAACAAGATGATCAAGATGATACTGATATTTTAAGTATTTCAATCACAGTGACAACCTATGGTTGTGGTGGGAGAACAGACAGGATCTGGCACTTAGTAGCTGGTCAGTAACGGTTAGCTATCATCACCATCATTATCATAAACCATATTAGCATCCAGGTGTTGGCACATTAGAGCTTATGGGCCAAATCCAGCCTGTTGTCTATTCTTATAAATAAAGTTTTATTGAGCATAGCTCATTCATTTTCTTTTTGTCTATGGCTATTTTCATTCTAAAACAGCAGAATTGAGTAGTTACAGAGACTGTATGGGTTGCAAAACCCAAAACATTTAGCATCTGGCCCTTTACAAAAAAGGTACTTGAACACTCATCTAGAATACTGGTCTGTCTCCAATATAACTAAGCCTAGAGCCAATCAGGCATGGTCCACAGATAAGTTTGATCCTCATTCTGAAATGGGAGTACAGAAACTAAGTATTTACAAACTTCTATAACAATTTGTCATTGAAAACCCAGTGAATGATTTTGGTTTATACAAAAATGTTGCTTTATGACAGTTTGGAAATTGAAAAGGATCTGCCCTTTCCTAGAGGGATGGGTCTGTTTTGTAATGGGATGTTGATCATATCAGTAACTTTAGTAAGTTATGTTCCTGTTGGTTTTAGATGAAAACATCTGGAAGCACATCAGGTGGGAGTGACAAGCGTGTCTTAAGATTGCAAGTGACCTGGGAAGGTTGATGAACAAGCACATTAATAACATCGTGAAAATGGATTTTCTATGTAGATGAATGGTTCAGCCAGCCACAGTTCACTTACCAGCTAATATAGTTGTAATGTGTTGCTTGGTATGGAGAGAAGGCAGTCACTTTAGGGTGTTCGGGATGTTTTATGCACATATATAAATAAATTTTCTTTTGGTAAGAACGTTTTAAGTTGATACATCACCTCCTTTGAATAAATAAATTCTCTTTTGGTAAGTACATTTTAAGTTGATATATCATCTTCTTTGAATAGCAAGTCATCAATTTTTCTGGAAATCTGGCGAAACAACAGTTATATGACCAGCCTTATGTTTTGTTGCATGTGCATGTAAACAAAAAAAAAAAAAAAAAAAGAAAGAAAGAAAGAAAAAAAGAAAAAGCAGACTGACTTTTTCCTTTTCTGTTTTAGAATCGGTTCCAAACAGTCAAGCCTGCCAGAAAAAACAGACAAACTCTCAAGAACAACAATGCCTATTATGTGTGGTGGAGGAGCTGCCAGATTTTGATTACCGGCCAGACATTAACTCCTTTGGTGTCTCATGCAAAAAATGCCAAGTCTGAATCCAGATATTTTCCAGAATTAAATAGCATGAGATCTACAATTTACAGTGTCTTCTGCAAAAAAAAAAAAAAAAAAGGCAACTGGGAGAAGGAAGTGCAAGTTAAGGACCACATCTCCTGGTTTCTCGAATTCGGCCATGACTCCTCCTGGTAAACGGACAGACTGAGTACCTGTGCTCTTCCTTTTTCAGGCCTTTGATTGTGGGCCAGAAGCACGTTACTCTACCCACCTGTCCCACCTGTGTTGTCTTGATGTCTAAAGGACTGTCAAATTCTGCACTCACCGAGAAAACGCTTGGGTTCCTGGAGGCCACCTCTTACAGTAAAACTTCGAGAAAGAAGAATCCTTGCAAACTCTGTGATCAGCATCCCCCCATCCCCCCATAGACTCCCAGAAGGCTGTCAGACTGTATCCTGCTTTGAGATCTCAGATGAAGCAGAGAGCAATGCGATTTTCAGTGGGAGGATGATAATGTAAGTATTTAGACCATCATGTGTATGTATATCCTATGCGTGTATAAATACTGAATATTTATGTTACTATTTCATTTGTTCTTTCATTTACTCTTTAATACATATTTACCGAGAGTCCTCTGTGCAGTGGCTGTGGATAACCAAGTAAGGTAGAATCACAGTGTCTACCTTTTAGCCATATCTTATTGCATATCAGCAGTGTGTTAAACATTTTACATTCAAAAGCATGAATGCACTTAATCCTTAAAAAAAAAACCCTGAAGAAACAGCTCTATTTTACATCTTAGCAAATTGACTCCCAGAAAATTTAAGGGCACACATGTAGTCAATATCAGAGTAGGATGCACATACAGGTATGTTTGATGCAAAATGCATTTCCCTATTTACTTTGATGTTGTCTTCCCAAAGATGAGTCAAAAGATAAAACCACATTAACTTTCTTTCTTGGAATTCCCCTTCTGTTTGGTGAGGAAAGAAACGCATGTGATCTAATTCTGTTGAAGGGGGGAGAAAGTAGGAGAGGGTAGAGAGGCCTCTGTGGCTAGAAACTCACTCAGCAGAGAGAAAGGAGAGAGATTTTGGCGGAGTGTGTCTTTGTTGGGTATCAAGAGAACTGAACTCACCCAGAGGCAGAGATATTTCTGGCTCAAAGAGTAATTCTGTCACACAGAATGGAGGGACTGGTCAGTGGGAAATCCTTTAAGGCTGTTTCTCCACTTAATTGCCCTTATCTTTTCCTTCTTTTCATTCTTAGGTTATTTCCAGTCCTTACTAAAAGAGGACGCAGAGAGACTGTGAACTCAGCCAGGTGGAAGTGATAATGATTTTAGAGAAACCACAGGAGAAGGAAAAGCTCCTCCAACCGTCTTCTCACTACCACAATGGGACCCGTACGGATTAACTCTTTCAAGGATGGAGGTGTCTCCTCTCCCTAGAAATAAAAATGCAAGTTTTACATAGGTTTTAGTGTTGTGTGGAGGGAAAACAAGGTCTGATCTATTTGGGTCTCCTCACATGATTCACCCTGAAGGGCTTGCTGCCCTAGAGATAAGTGGACAGATGAAGAAAAGTAGTGTCCCCAGAAACCCCGATGAATCCAATGCTCTCTGAAAGGAAGCAGCCACACATTCAGCCCAGGGAAACCTTTTTGCATCCAGGAGAGTGATTTGGGTCAAAGGAAAGGAGAACAGTGACATTCCTGCCAGACTGCTTCTCTAACTAAGCCTTTAGCTCTTCTGTTCAGGACAAATGGGAATCAGCCAGCATAGATGTGACCTGTCCTGTCTGCTGGTAACCACAGTATCATAATTCATTGGAGTTTCACTTTAAATATCTAAGAATTACCTGTGAGATTTTGAGGGTCAATATTTTAGACTATCATCACTATTGGACTATTCATTTGAATACTTCTGGGGTTTATGCTTCTTTTCAAAAGAAATAGTGGGCTTCCCTATATTCATTATAAAGTCTTCCTAGTCTTCAAATCTTCCTGTGAAGTGTCTCTTCTCTAGTCTTTTAAGTATATCTAGTCTTTTAAGTGTGACTGAATATGATGATGGAATATTTACATGTATCCTTGTCTATTGTATCAAAGATCATTAAAAAAAAAAAAAAAAGCCTGTTGTTAAAGCCCCCAAGTGACTGAATTGGCATGAGGGACAGGAATGGGGCTGGCATGGAAGAGAGGATCTGACTCTGGGATTTCATGAAATCCAAAACAATAGGACAGCTGCTTTTCCATAAACAGATTATTATTATTATTTCTACCTAGACAGCTTGATAGCAGCCATTATCTTCTTTCTGGGTGTCTTATCAAGTTCCGGCTGTGTGCAGCATGGGCGATAAGGAATGAGGAATGTCACCCATGGGATTGCCAAGGATTATTTCTATGCTCTGCTGGTCAGCAACAGCCAGGCCCTCAGAACTGAAAAGGAGCCCTATTGTTCATGCGGGCAGTTGCTATTCTGACGACACCAAGAGAGCAGAAAGAGGATGTATTTGCCATTGTGTGTAAGATTGAAATTTCATGACTCTCAGCTAAAGTTCAAGCAGTCTTGATTTTGAAAAGCATAGTCATTGTGGAATATCTTTGAAGAGGGAGAAGACAAGGGAAGGAAAGAAGAATGAAATGAGTTCAGAGCTCTTCAGAACTATGAGAGAGTATAAAGAAAGAAGAGAGGTGTAACACTCCAAACACTGGAACTTAAAATGCTAGGCATACTGGGCCTCAGAGGAATTGAGCAGCATCCCATAACCATGACTTGTGCTCTAGTTGCTTAATGTAAAGACTCCAGGCTTCATTACTCATCAGAAAATAGCCAATTTGCTGGATTTCTGTTTCATTGTCTCTGTTTCATCCAAAATTCTTGAACACAATCAATTTGTTGATATTAAATTTTTTTTTCCTTTTCTCTTCAATGAAGAAATGAATATTTTATTAGAGATATGCTGGCTCTGAATGTTAGAGAAAAAAAAATAGGATCTCTTTGAATTTTTATTTCAGTATTAGAGCTTCCCAACCTTTTATCTTCTTAGAGAAAAGACTGCATTAGAAGAATATGAAAACTCAAATGGACAACTAACCCACACTAGGTTCATATAGAATTCCCCCAAAGGGTTCTGAGTGCTTCAGCCTTCTTCATACACAGTTTTAGGGTCATGCTGACAGTATAATGTAAGCCGCTTGGAAGTGGGCCAAATCAAATTTTTCCAACATTTTAAAATCGCTCTTCTGAAATTGGAATTTCAAATGAACAAAATACTTTGCTCTTATATCAATAGCTTCAGAAAAAAAGAACCCAGTCACGGAATCATTAAGATGAGGCATAGAAGAAAGGGCAAAGGAAAGGGCAAAGAGAGGGCACGGAGAAGTCAGGAGGACTTGGGAGGAGAGAAGGGGCTTTTACTCCCCTGCGAAGAGCCTGATTCCAGCAGGGCAGGACCTGGTTTCTGTGTTTCTGCAATAGCTCACATGGAGTAAACACTCAGGAGGTATCTGTCGGCTTCAGTGTTAAGATCTCTGAAGGAACATCACCCTAACTAAACAAGTTATTTTCGTTTTTCAGCCTTTAATCATTTAGTCAGAAGCCTAGATTATCTTTAACACAAATGTGAAATATCTTGTTAAAAATCCAGAGTCTAATTCAGAAGCCTTGGGCTAGACTCTGAGACTCTGCTGAGACTCCCAGACCATCCTTTCTGTGGAATGCACTCTGAGTAAGCAGGTATTGGGATCAGGCATGGTGGCTTGGGCCAGGAGCCATGAGCTCTGAGTTCTAGTCGCTGACATGAACCATCTGTGCTTTCAAGCCAGTTGACTGGCTTTCCCAGCTTCAGCCTCACCACTTGGATAATGAGTGGATGGATCTATGTAATTTCTAAAGTTCTTGTTAGCCTTAATATTTTAAAAGAGAGAATCCCTAGTCTCATTCTGTTCCTCAAAAATCTAGGGAGGTTGAATCACTGCCTTCTGAAGCTGCATAGAGAATTTGGCACAAATGTCCAGTGCTTCATCTGATTCCCTGGTTTCGAGTACAGTGATTTTTTTTCCACTATCATTTTTTAATCATTAATTTTTAATGAAATACCTACAATTTGTATGATGCAAGGCCAAGTGCCTGGAATACAAAGATGAGTAAGTTAAATTTATTACAAAATCCCTTGCTTGATTAACATGCCATAAGGTGACAACCAAGAATCTAATCAATGTCAATGCATAATGTTCATGTTAATATGCTAGGCTTTCCTTCTTTATGGTATTAAACATACATATATTTTATGTTTATGTATTAGTTCTGTGAATCAAACCCTGAGCCTTGCACATCGATGTGACATATTAATGGCTACAATAGACTGCTTGAATATGATCCTAATTCTCTACGTCTTTTCATGCCCATTCTCTCTTTTTGCTCGTGTCAAAAGATGGCATGTCTTTCTCCAGTCCTTGAATTTGGGCTGGACCTGTGACTTGTTCTGGCCCACTCTATGCAACAGAAAGAACAACGTGCCGGCTCTAAGCTCAGGCTGTAAGCAACTCTGTCCACTTTGTCTCCTCTCTCAGACTCCTGCTGCTGTCACAGGAACAAACCTGGGAAAACCTGGTGGACAAAGGATCAGAAGAAATGACAGTTGTCCCAGCAGAGGCCAACCTGATCAGGCTACAGGTGGTCATCCCACAAATGTGTGTGAAAGTCCAGCCAAGCGGGGAGCAGAATTGCTAACCCAATCCAAGATAACCACAGAGGTACGAGTGAACTGGGCTGAGAGCAGAACTGCCCAGCTGACCCAGAAACTTGGAAGCAATAAAAATGCTTGTTAGAGTCACTAAACTTGGTGTGATCTGTTATGCAGCATAGCAGAGTGGTATGAGGGACTTCTGAACACAGAGCGTGAACTCAAATAAATGGGTCTGGTTTGGATTTTCCCTGGAGCACAGTAGATAAGATATTGTGGGGGTAGCACAGAGTTTGCTACTTCTTCCATGACTTTGAAAGAAAGGAAGAAGTTAACTCACAATTATTGATTTTTAGTTTACAGTAACAGAGAGATGTGTTCTATGAAATGAAGGAGTTCTCAGTTTAGAGGGTAAGAAGCATAGAAACAGGACCAAGATCTGAGATCAGGAAAAAAAAAAAAAAGAATTTTTGAATTTTGGATTTGCTGTGTATATGTGTACAAACACACACACAGACACAGACACACACACATATTACCCAGAGCTTCAGTCTTATTCCTGATAGCTACCTGACTTCCTTGAAAGGTGTTCATGAGAACCAACAGATGTGGTAAATATCAAAATGCTCTATAAAATCCTAAACAATATACCAGTATTGTTACATTTGAATATTCTACTCAAGTTGCTTTATTTTTATATGATGGTTTCTAATATTCATTTGAGAAGTTATAAATCCCTTTCTAACTCTAATAATACCTACTATAAATACATTTCAATTTTCTGGTTGCTTTTGTATAAATGACTTCATTTTCGATTCTCTAATGATGTCCTGAATCGAATATTTTTAAATTTTCTCACTTTGCACATGAGAAACCTCTACTGTCTTCTAAATGGTGGAATTTACAAAAGGGAGATCATGGACAAGGTTTTCTCAAACAGAAATACCACAATCTTGGAGTTTTCTTTAAAAGAATTAAACTCGGTGAATCCATCAGATCTTTGACTTTGTCGTCTAGTATAAACTGACCTAGCATTACAATTTTTTCATTTATCCCAATTCTTTTCATAATAACCATTGTTCTGTGAAATGTCATTCTTTTTTTTTCCCAAGACATTTTTAAAAGGAGAAAAACATAATGGTTACTCTGAAACTGCATCTTGGCTCAGGATTTATATTTTTAAACCATCAAATTGTCTATATAATGAAGTTAGTGGACTGAACATATAATTAAATCAGAGACTTCAGCTAAGAATTTTTGTTTACAATTATGTAGTTGCTTTGGCTGATGATGTAGATACAGGTAGAGAAAGATTATACCTAAAATACTACAAAGGCCTAACTCTGTTATTGGCTGGACACAGACTATTGATTTAAGTTTAAGCCAACAATTTTAGAGTTAATTAAAATTCTAATTAATTTTCCTTTCTCTACTTAATTTCAAGTCCTATAGTTAATTTGAGTATTTCTTATAACAGTTCCAGTTGTAGCACATTTTGATACTGTGAAAGGTAATTTCTATTTTGACTATATTATAATAGCTCATTATAATGAGAACCCAACTTCTAAGTATTTAATTGGTTTAACTTATATAATTTTAATTGGTTTAACTCATCTAATTTTCACAAGATCCCCATCAGGATGAGGTTTATTATTATCCCCATTTTTTAGATGTAGTAACTGAGGCACAGAGAGATGAAATGATTGCTCAAAATCATACGGCTAGTCAGTGACAGAGCTGGATTTTTAACTCAGGTAATTTGAATAGGAAATTTCTATACTATATGACATACTATTTGTTTGTCAGCCTTTCTTTAAGTCAGATACCAAGAAAAATGATATGTATCCATCTAGCTATGGCAATGCTATATCATCAAAAATTATATGTGTTCACAAGCCATCTGGGGACTTGTGGTAATCCATCTCCAGTAGGACATTTTCCCATGTATTAGAAATATTAAGGGAAATAAAATAAGTTGAAGAATATTACCTCTTATTGAACTTGAAGATTTAAGGGAAAGGATAATCTCTTGGGGGGTGAGGGCAAAGGCAGAGTTGGTTCTATAAATTCTTAAGGTCATGGTAGGAAGGGAATTGATAGTAACCTTTGAATTTACTTCAAGACACAGTTGTGTCTGCTACCCCTTGAGATATGAGTTGTCTCTAAACTCAATTTCCCAACTTGAAAAGGCTAGGCCACTCAAAAATATCTTCTCAGTCTTTTCTGAATAGCCTGTGGATAAGTTATATCTCTTTCCACATCAATCCAGATGTAGAACTCAACCCTTTTATAGGGTTCCTCAAGAAATCCAATCTATACTGCTTATGGTTTTGAATTGTGTGCCACAAAAATTCAGTTGGTGAAGTCTTAACCTTCAGTCCTCAGAATGTGACCTTATTTGGAAACAGTGCTATTTCAAGTGTAAATAGTTGAAATGAGGTCATATTGGAAGAGGGTAAGGCCCTTTGTCCAGTATGACTGTTGTTCTAATAAAAAGGGGAAGTTTAGACCTACCCAGATGCAGATGCAGGGAGAACCCCACAGGAGGATGGAGACAGAGATCAGTGACACTTCTACTCACCAAGGACTGTCAAGACTGTGAGAGAGCACCATCAGCTGGAAGACAGGTGTATGGTTTGGATGTGAGGCATCCTCCAAAAGCTCACAGGTGAGCTTTTGAAGGTTCAGAGGAGAAATGATTGGGTTATATGAGTCTTAACCTAATCGATGAATTAATCTCCTGATAGGGATAAACTTTGTGGGAATTAAAGTAGTAGGGTGTGGCTGGAAGAAGTGAGAATTGGGGTATATATCAATATCTGGCAAGTGGAGACCTCTCTCTCTGTTTTCTGATTATGATGTGAGCTGCTTCCTTCCACTACACTTTTCCACCAGGACGTCATTCTGCCTTACCTCTGTCCCCGAGGAATGGAATCTGCTATCCATGGATTGAGATCTCTGAAACTGTGAGCCCACAAATAAACTTTTCCTTCTGTACAGTTGTTCTGGTTGGGTCTTTTTGGTCACAGCAGTGAAAAAGCTGAGTAAAACAACAGGCATGGAGCCCTTTGTGCCACCCCCCTCCACCAACACCTTGATCCTGAATTTCTAACCTCCAGAATGGTGGAAATGAAGCCTGTTGTTTAAATGTACTTTGAAGTTTGAAGTACTTTGTTAGGGTGACCCTGACAAATCAACACAATACCCAATGTGTACCAAGATGGGAGATTTTACTGGAGAGATCTGGAAGGAGGTACACCACGGGCAAGAATCACATCCCACAGATCTCAGCATTTCCCCAGTTAAATCTTTTCACCTCTCTCCATTCCCTCTTCTTCTCCACCCCTCCAACCTGAGTTAATCCCCGAATGTCAAGATTTGAATTTGTCTCACTGTTTTTCTCTTTCAGAGTAGCCCTTTCTCCTCTTTGAAGTTATGGCAGCAACCAACATCCAGGTCCTGGAGCTCGGCTTCTAGCCCAAGCATTAATCAAACTACATATCTAACACAAATAGTCCATTCACTTATAGGAATTCCTGTGCAGAATGTAATTGTCAAAATATTTTCTAGGTGGCCTGGTTTCAAATCTCAGTGGCACACAATTCAAAACTGCATGAACTCAATGACTTCCCTTCTTGAAAATGAGGATGATGATAACATTCCATAATGTCTGTCTTAAGTTTTATGCTCCCCCCAATAGATTCTGAGACAGACATTTGTGTTCAGATAGTTCACTGGGGAAGACTTCCAGAAATAGCACTGTAAGGGCCTGAGAGGTGCAGAATGGGGCACAGAAGGAGGCTGGGTAGTGACACGTGTGGAACAGAGGCCTCGGCCCACTCCATGGGGAGCTGTAGAGCTGGATGGTCTTTCTGAGTGGCCACAGAGCAAGGGGCTGGGTCTTTGTTCACTCTCATCCACAACTAATCATTGGAAATACGCTGCCCCTGGTGAGTGGTCGTAATCTTAGATGAAGCATTTTCCTTTGACTGAAAGCAATTTCAGAGAGCAACTCAGATCTGAGCATTCATTTGCCAATTTTGGCTAGGTGGCTGAGGAAGTGAGGGTCTTGGTCCTGTCATCAGTCGTAGGAGATATATCACAGTATTTACGACAGGACTATTGTGAGCACTGAATAAGTTAATATACAAAATATGCTTTGAATAGTACCTGGCACATGGTAAGTGCTGCATAAATGACAGTTGTCACTATATTCAAGACTCACATGTGCAATCCTTTAGTTTGTATAGTAGCATAGAGATCTGTAAAAGAATTTTAAGTAGATTTGGACCCTGATAAAGGCTCTATGGGTGAGTGAAGTAGATATGTAATCCACAATAATTTATATTAAGAAATTAGTGTTCAGGGCAGTTCAATAACTTGTCTAATGTTGCCCAGTTAGTGGGCTCACATATTTTCAATTCCTCTTCTCTCTCTACCTCACATCTAATTTTTAAAACCACACTCATGTGTAAACCCGCCTTTATCAACCCTAATTTTAGAATGGACTGTTTTAAGGACTTAAAGCTCTGCAGTGCCCTAGTTTAGAGCAGATACAGCATGAATGACCTTGATTCCTTGGTCCTGCCCTGAGCCATGCTGAAGTTGCAAAGCTGGCCTGTGGGAAGGTTGACCAGTTGACTGTAAGAGCCCTCCTGAAGCCATCTGTACTCAGCAGACTCTGTGTTTCCATGTATGTCTGGCTCTCCACTCTGAGGACCTCATTTTGTGTTGAGAGTAGAGTAGATTTTCAGGGGAAGAGCACACTAAACAGACAAGACTGAAGTTTAAGCCAGAATCCTACTCAATTAAATTGCCAAAATTCTTGAATCCCCAGAGCCTCTTTATAGTCATATAGTATATAAACATTTACTTGCTGAGAATCAAATCAGAACAATGGAATTTGGTTGATCTTAAAAAATACATCTCAACTAAAATAACTGGAACGCTTTTCCTGTACTGTAGGATTACCTACCAAATCTGCCCCAGTGGTTTTGCCAGGTGACCAAAGGCCTCCTCTCATGTGGTTAAGGTTATGCATGTGCTGAGGTCTTCGTCTCTGGGAACTTCATTTTTCTGTGTTCCATGCTTGACCATTTACCCTTCTGAGATCATTAAATTAATAACTCTAGTGAGTTTACACTGGCTAGATGGCTATTCTGCCTCCTTGGAGAAATTTTGCATATCCCTGTGCCAATTTCATAGCCTGACTCTCAGAGGGCGATACTGTGTCCCCATCCGAAGAGGCAGCAGAGTGAGCTGGACATTCAGAGCTTAGGCTGTCAATGTGGGCTGCCTGGGCTTATGTTCCAGCTTGCTTCTGTTCTGGACTTTTTGTTGAAGATTAAAGATAGATATTTTGAGATAAATGAACATATGCTGTGAGGTTCTGATATGGTAATGACTTTGATATTACCCTTGGACAGCCTTGGGTGACATGACATGTTGATTGTGTGACCTGGGACAAGTTGCTTTAACTCTGTGTGCTTCTACTTCTTTATATAAGTAATAGAGGTGTACTACTCTAGACTTTGCAGCGTTGTTTAATGATTTAAGGAAATCATTCATAGAAAGCCCTTGGAAGAGTGTCTGGCAAGAAATAATGGCTAATTCAATCTTAATTATTATTGCATACAAGGTAATTATCCGAGTAGAGATTTATTGAGTATTTATGCATTCCAGATATTATTGAACGTCTTACCTGAACATCACTGGAAACTTCCAAAGCTCAGTAGAATGAAAACTCTTTCAAGTCTATTTTATAGATAAGGCAATGGAGACAGAGAGGTAAAAATAGCAGCAAAGGGGCAGAGCAGGTGACCTGGGGAAATGAGCCTACTACTGCTATGTGTCATTTACATGTTCTAGTCTTGCAAGAAAGGAAGCATCAAAACTGCTTCCTAAATGAGAGTACATTCTTTAGGAACATGGTTTCATCAACTTGGATCCTATAATGAGTCTTCCAATCCCACAAGAAAGAAACTAGAAATTCTCAAGTCACCAGGAAGCTGGAGCTCTAGCATGTATAGATTTCCTTTTCTGTGTCTCCAGGCTGCCCATCTCAGCAACGGAGCAGTACTGTGACCTGGATTCCCTTTATCTGCAACTGCCCCAATATGCAGTTCTCTGACTCCTCACTGAAGTTCCCAGCATAAGCTGTCACCAGTTCCCTATCTTTCTTCCTGTGGGCATCATATCGTGCTTGCCCAACTGCATGTCTTCCAAGCATAGGCAGTTAGGGTATCCCATCTTGGGCCTCACTGCCTACTCTCCTCCAAGGCTAGGGCCAAAAGGAAGTGTTTCATAGGTCTTCATATCTCTCAGGTTGCCTGTTTGATAGTTCTTAATTGGAGGAAACCCATTTAAGCCTTAGATCACAAAAGACATAACTGGAATAAAGCCCATGTCTCCCGACTACCTTCTTCATTACAGTTGGGGTTGGAGCTAGTTATTTGGGCGGAAACTACACTGATGTACATAGGGCCTGGAATCTGACAGCTGAGGCTCCTGCAAAGTGCTTCTACACAAAATAATAAAGGATGCTAGGAGCCAAAGACCAAGTCTGGGTCCCCTTAAAATATAGTAAGTCCATATATCAGTGCTGATTCATAAAACTACAGGGTCAGAGGAGCAAGAGGTAGGGATTGAGGTTGAACTGCATAAAAACAGTTTGCAGTTAAAAGAGTTTGGAGGGCATTTAGACCAAGACTAATATTGAAACACTGAACACACCCAGTCAGATGCCAGACAGGGCTGTCTCAGGGTCTAACGACTGACAAGAGGGGGTCCAGAGGACTCTCCTAGATATCACAGCCCTTTTAATGCACCTCTCTCAGAAGTGCTTAGGGTGGATGGGGAGGTTCAAGCCAGTTTCAAGGGCTGTGATCAGTGAGACAGCCTCAGATGCTTTTTCTTTACCACCTTCATCACTTCATCATCTCAAGTCTTAAACACAGGTATTATGTTTAGTTGTAGAGAAGACTCTTCTAGACCTTTCAAATCTGTTAAAGATTGTTGGGACTTTTTGTTGAAGAATGAAGATAGATATTTTGAGATAAATGAACATATGCTGTGAGGTTCTGATATGGTAATGACTTTGATATTACCCTTGGACAGCCTTGGGTGACATGACTCTGTATTGACACCTCAGGTTCTGACCTTTGCATATGCTGTCCTTTCTGTAGTTTGTATCATTTTCTTTCTTTAAGACACATCTGGAGCATCCTCTGGCTTTGTGATTCTTGTGCTATGTCTGCATTGTAACAAGAATACCTGATGTTTATTGAATGTTAATTATGCATCAGGCACAACCAATTTGTGAAGTATTATTATCTCAATTTAACAGATGAGAAAATAGGGATTTTTTTGTAAGTTAATAATTATCCCAAGGTAATTTCTGGAAACAAAAATTCAAATCCAGAGAAGCCAAATATAACCACTATGTAAACTGCCTGAAGCTCATGCATCAATCTGTTCATTCATCCATACTGCAAATATTCATTGGATGCTTCCTACATAGAAGGAACCACTCTCATCCCTGGGGATACAACACAGAAGACACAGCTACAGTCTCAGCCCACATGGGTTTTACATTCTATTGGGGGAGGATGATAATAAACAATACATGTATAAATAAGTAACATTCCAGGAATTATAAGTGCAGAGAAGAAAAATATTAAATTCCTAAATGATAGAGGGGTGAAAAATTGCTCTGAGGAGATACATAAGATTATAGACCTGAATAAATGACATCTTCAGCACACCAAAAAGTGTGATTTCGTTTTTGCAAGCAGGACTTGGTTTTATTTTTGTATCCCCAACATGCTTCTGGATTTATAGTACTCAAAAGATGATCATATGATGAAAAGAGAATCAGGACCATGAACACCAAACAACAGCTAGAAATTCACATTAGGCATAGGGAGAAATGAATGAGAGCATTGGCCTGGATTTTAACTGGAGGAGACTGCAGTGAGGAGATTTCCTCTGGACTCCTTGTATTTCAAGGACCAGTGACTTCCTGGCCAAGAAATACATGCTATTCCCTCGCCACTGTGTTTTCTGTGGCTTGCATTTTTATTGGTTAAATATATTTCAGTCCACAATCCACAGCAGGGAGCTTTGGTCTGCTTTCTTTTCTTCCAGGAACTTTACAAATAGGAATGATTGCATCTGTCTACTGAATATTCCTGTAACTGCTGGCAGCACCAAAGATCTTGAAAGATAAAATGATCAAAAAAGGAAGGAGTTCTGAAACTGTATTTAAGTCAGGTACAGCTCAATAATTTCATTACCTCACAACAGCTCCTGAAAAGAGCTCAATTTTATTAGTGAATGACACCCATGGGGGAATGGAAGCTCTTGTAGTTTCTTGGTAATAGAAAGGAGGGCTTGGATATTTATTCAGATTTTATTTATCTTGTTTGTCTTGTAGGTGTTAGGATACTCCAAACAAATAACCAATTCTCTATTCAAATCAATAAGAAATCTGAAGACTGACTTTGCAAACAGTGGCAAATTTCAGAAAGTAGACCTAATAAAATAATAGGAGAAAAAAAGTAAAGGGGTATTTGCAATTTTTATTTAGTTAAGTTGTTTTGCATTTCAATATCAATGTTTGAACCTCATGTTGAGCCTCTTAGTCTTTGAACAGGATCACAAGTGAACTGGAGAGAGAAAACCCAGGGTCAGATGGCAGGGATGGAGTTGGGAATGGAGGAGAGATGTTCAACACGTGGTTTGCATAGATTTGTTGAAATTTGATGTGGAAGCACCATCTTGGATGTTGCCAAAATTTAGCGTACTTTAAAATATTCTGATCAGTCTTAAAAGTACACTCTTTCCCCTTCATTTTTTTCTCCTCCTCCACATCTCTGCTTTACTGCCTGCATATTGAAACACTGAACACACCCAGTCAGATGCCAGACAGGACTGTCTCAGGGTCTAAAATTACCCACCCAATGTGCCATTGATTAAAACCATCCCTTGGAGCCCATCCAGAAGTCCAACTCAGAGAGTTTGAAATAAGTATATGATTCTCTTTATAGTCTGACATGCAAATTATGAATTTAACTTTTAATGAAAGGCATTTGAATATTTTATTTCCTAGTCTGGCAAGAAATAATAACTTCAGGATGGGAAGTAGGTGCCACTCCCTCCTCATGAGGCCATGACAGGCGTCATTCATCAATCTGGCCACTCCCTTCCATGTGTCTGGCCTTGGTCTCAGAACACTTTACAACATTGTGCTCCAGGTGGCAACTCCCAATTGGTCATATTAGGCTCATAATTGTCATCTTTGTACTCTTTGACATTCTGTTTAACTCACTACATATATAAGAGCAGGAAACTGATACCTTGTCCTACCTGTGTGACATATCTTTAAAAAATAATATATTTAATATTAATGGAAACAGAGTTTGCATAGTTAAACAAGATTGCATAGTTGGCTTGGGAAAACAAATATCAAAATGAACTGTTGTTTGTATCGTAAACATGTGTATTAGAATAGATTTTTGTAAAAACCCTTTAGTGTTGAGAACAATCATGGTATGGATTTCAGAAAATGCAAACAAATTGGCTATGGAGTTTGGTAAAGGCAATAGGTAGCTCCAGAATACAAAAAGCATTAGAAAGTGTGGAGGGATGTGTAGAGAAGGACAAGGAAAGGGGGAATAAGTCAGTTCTTTCCTTCCCTGTGGGCCCTCTCTCTCTGTCCCTGTCCCTCTCCTTTTCTCTCTTTATTTCATACACATGAGTAAAACTTTATATGGCCATAAAGTATGTCTTATATATGGAGAGAGTCTTTATTCATCAGTTTTATGTCAAATTATGTTCTTGGTTTTTCTGGAAAAGGCAGAAAGGGTAAATAAAAAAGACTTTTAGAGTCAAAGGCCTTTTTGTGAAAGCTTGGTGCTGCCGATGGTGCTTTCCTGCAGAAATCTGGGAAAATAATTTACCATCTCGGAGCCTTGGTTTCCTCAGGAAAATGGCTGGCAGTAATAAAAAGCTAATAATATTTACCTTTAAGGTTTTTATGAGAATTAAAATAAATGAACTTTTCTGGCAACATTTGAAAACAATAAAGCACTGACAAATATGGGCAATTTTTGATAAATGATGAGGGGAAAATTCTAAATCACACAGTAACTATCATTATACATCAATATTCTTATGAATATTTTTAAATTTTCAATTAAAAGTTTTAAAATATAAAACTTTTCGAATTCTGTGTTTCTTATAGAGGCAATATCATTGAACTTGGGTAATGTTTTATATTAATTCTATTTCCTCTGAGTATCTTTATAACTATATATATAACCATATATATACCCTATACACACACACACACACACACACATAACTTTATATACTATTCAATGTAGATTCAGTAGCGGCTTCTGTTGACTTTGTATTAGGAGCAGTGTGGCAGTCTCTATTGGTTGGCCCACATACATCTTGTGAACTTCAGAAAACTAAGCAGTGCCTTATCTCTCTGTTTTTCTAAAGTTAAATTTGGATTTCAACTTGGTGCTTTTGTGGTCTTATGATAGCCAATTAAACAGCAATCTGTTTATTTAATGTTTAGTCTAGGCCTGTGGACTGAATTAATCCTCCCACAAACAATCCTCTCACAAACCTGGGTCCCTCACTGAATTCTTCCTCAATTCTCTTTTCTTTAGAATAATGTGGACACAAGTAATTTTTATTGTCTGTACCAATGAAAGTAGAGCTCATTACAGCTTATCCAAAGGCAAGATGCACTGTCAGAAGCATCTCAAAGGTACATGCGTGGAATCCAAGAGGCACTTTCTATGCCCATATTTGTTAGTGCCTTATCGTTTTCAAGGATCCCCACCAAAGTGTTATTTCCCTGAGAACTAAGAAGCACTTCCCTCTTGCATCTTCACTGTTATGGTTTGGATTTGAGGCATCCCCCAAAAGCTCACTTGTTAGACAATTCAGGAAGGTTTAGAGAAGAAATGACGAGTTTGTAAGAGCCTTAACCCAATCAGTGAATTAATCATCTGATGGGATTAATTGAGTGGTGACTGAAGGCAGGTAGGGTTTGACTGGAGGGGATGGGACATTGGGGCAAGGCTTTGAGCTACATATTTGTAACTGGCCAGTGGAGTTTCTCTCTCTGCTTCCTGATCACCGTGTGAGAGGCTTCCCTCTGCCACACTCTTCCTCTATGATGTTCAGCCTCACCTTGAGCCCCCCATGGTCCCTGCTGTCTATGAACTGAGACTTCTGAAACTGCGAGCCCTTAAATAAACTTTTATTTCTCTATAATTGTTTCGATCAAGTCATTTAGTTCCAGCAGTGAAAAAGCTGACTAAAACAACCCCTCACGTCTTCACTGTTTTGCTGGTGGATCGTGACTCTACCCAGCTCTGTGCCTGATGCCACTGTTTGTTTCTTTCATCTTCTGGGGTCCTGTCAGTTAACAGCCTGGCTGCACTTCTGAACTACGCTGTGCCATTACGTGAGTCGGTAGTGTTCCCCAGGAATGATCCTTGAGGCTTTTCAGAGTTGCATTCTACTGTGTCTCAGTATGTGACTATAGTATTCTGGCATTTAATTGGATTGTACTGGTTCCAGAACATAAGGAAGCATTTATAGTTTTCATCCCTCTCTGTAGATTTCTCCTGCAATTGAATCTTGGATGAGTAGGATTAACTGGTGTAAGGGAAGCCAATTGCTGTCATCAGGACTGCTGATGGAATTGAGTGCCCATGGCTGACCTCTGCCTTCACGCCTGCCTTCTTCTTCTCTAGTGTGGATGTTCGACTCCAGTGTTGATGCACCCAACTTTATGGACCTAGATTGACATACAATATTTAAGACAATGTAATCACTGTTTTAAGGCTTTTGGACTTTATGCTTTTCATCTTTAAGACACAAGAGAAAATCAGAATGGAGAGAAGCTATGAATGAGAACTATCATCTTCTGTGTCCATGTTCAGCTTCTTCTCTGATCCCAGTGCATCATGGGAATGAAAAACATGGCACCTTACTGCTCTGTTGCTCCTCCTCATCATGTATGGTATGCGGGTTTCCAACTCAGGTGAAGAAACAATGGATTTGGACTGGGTATTGACTTAATTTTACTTATTTTAAATATTTTTTTACCATTTGCCATTTACCAAATTTTATCATTTACATAGACAGGTAACTACTTCCTCTTAGCCCAAAAGCTCAGCATGACAATAACAATAAGAACTTGACATGAAGATTTGTGTCTATGTGAAAAAAAAAAAATCCAGTTTTAAATGAAGGAGAGGCAGAGTCCAGCATTCTGAAGAGTTGGTAAGTTGTGTATGGTAATGAATGCACCCTGCACAAGAAGCTGGCACTGTTCCGTGTCTTGAAAATGATACAAATTGTTCCACAGTGTCACTGATCTCCAAATATGCTAAGCAATTTCTGCATCAAGGCCTGCATCTTCTCTGCTCTTCCCTTTACCTGAAATACTTTCCACCCAACCATTTTTCTGAATTCACAGATAATAGCATCTTCCCATCATCTCTAATCATTCTCTTTCTCTCTTATTCTGTTATTATTTCTTTTTAGAATGCAACTCCACCTGCATATTGTACATGTATTTGGCTTATCAATTTGCAGTCTTCCCCCACTAGAAAGTATCTCATCTCTGCTGAATTCCAACAGTCTGGAACAGTGCCGGCCACATCACGGGCTCTCTAACATTATTGGCATAAACGAATACATGCAGTCTGAAGGTATCATCCCGTAACCTTGTAACATTAAGTTTATCTATGGCCCAGAAGATCTGGCATGTCCTTTCAGAAAAATTAATAGTCGCCATAGCTTACAACTTACTGAGTGCCATTTTCTAGTCACTTTTTATATCATATCATTTTATCTTTATAAGAATCCTCTAACACTGGTTTTATCTCCAATTGAGAGGGTGAGTAAAAGGTAGTCCACAGAAGTCTAGCAAAGTGGCAAAGGCCACGGTTATGAAAAGGGGGAAGCTATGTCACTATGTCACATTCTCATGGCTCCTAGATGAAGTTTATATCATTTCACCTGGCTACTTCTCAGAATAAGAGCAAAAAGAGCAGAATGTTGCACCAGTTAATGAGCAAAACTTTGCTTAATGAGTGCTAGTTAATTTCGAAGGTTAGCTAACTAGGTAACTAAGACCCGACTTGGAATTCTAGCTCCAGCCTTGGAAAGGATAAGATATTGAGCATGGTATTTTCTTTAAAATCAACTTTGTGGAGGTATAACTTATATATAATAATACATACTCAAGTGTATAGTTTTAATGAATTTGGACAAATTTATATGCTATGTAACAAACAGCACAATCAAGATACAAAACACAAGGCATTATAAAATATCAAATAGTTCCATCACCTATTAAAGTTCGCTAGTGTCCTTTTACAGTCCAGCCCTTGATGCCCCATGTCCCCAGACCCCAGGAAACTACTGATATGCTTTGGATCTCTTTGTATTAGTTTGCATTTTCTAGAACTTCCTATTAGTAAAATCAGGCAGTGAGTACTCTTTGCACTGCTTTTTCTGCCCAGCAGCAGCTTCAGAGATCTGTCCCTGTTGTGTATATCAGTAAGTCATTCTTTCTCATTGCTGAATGTGTCTCATACTCCTTTCTGTGAGTGAAACACAAGTGGAAAAATACAATGTATACTTATATTAAAGTTGTATGGAATATTTTAATACATTCTCCTGCTGATGGATCTTTGATTGTTTCCAGCTTGAGCTGTTATTGGTAAGCTGCTATGAACATTTGCATGAGTCGTTTGCAGGAGTCTTTGTGTGGATATAGGTTTTATTTCTCTTCAGTGGATACTTGAGAATGGAATTACTAGGATGCCCATGTTAACATGGCAAGTCTGTAATTAACTTTATAAAAACTGCCAAAATGTTTTCAAAAGTAGTTGTACTATTGAGATATCTCTTAGTGTTGTATTGCTTATTTGTAAACCAAAGGTGTTTGATTCGATAATCTCTAAACTCTAGGATTTATTGTGTTAAATTTCTGGCCTCTGCCTGTCCTGAGTTACTATCACTTTATTATTTCTCCTTTTTATTTTGCATATCTTAATTTCCAGCACTTTATCTTGTTCTTCTTAATGATGATGATGATGATGATGATGATAATGGAGGAAAACTATTTGTGTCAAATGAAATACAAAATGCTAAAAAGAATTTGCTCTTTTAGGCTTTATAGTAGTATCAGCAGTACTCTTTTCATAATCTGTCTTGCCAATGAAGAGTCAGAGGTTCAGAGAAGTGAAGTAACAACCCCAAGTTAACAAACCTACTAACTGGCCAATCTACTGGGCCACTTCTCAGTTTCTGAACTCCCAGCCTTTACTTTGGTATTCAATTTCCCACTTCTGCTTTTTTTAGAGGAAGATCTATTTGCCTAGATGAAGTCTGGACCTATCAGTTTCTTGGTGTTGTTCACCAGTTTTTCTCCCATATCCTGGCATGATATCCGTGTTCAATGACCCAATAACTTTCCAGAAGGCAAAAAAAAAAAAAAAAAAAAAGCAATTTAGAGAGTGAGGCAGGCTTACGATCATCTTACTTATGTCAGCTCCATTAAGTTTTCATTAACAGTCAAAATGGGGTTTCTCAAGTCAGCATAATGCCAGTAAGCTTTGCTTTGAAAAAAAAAAAAAAAGAAATGCTTAACTAATAAGATCTCTTGTCTACCTTTTATCTGAATCTAGAGAGTCCAGTCATTTCAAAGCATCTTAGAGGTCATTGCCAATTTTGCACTGAACAATTAGCATCCTCCTTCTCATCAAGTGGTGAAATTACCATGCTAGCTCTTTGCAGGATCAGAACATGTCATTGGCTCTTCAGGTTTCTCTGTGCAGTCATCATTAGGCACAACACAGACTCAGATATTGAGTATTATCATTTAGATTAGTAAAGGATTGTGTGAATATTCTGAGCATTTCCCATTCAATTATTTTTTCAGGATAATCTTAAGAGGCAAAAGTTGATACTGTATCAATTTCATTCTTCACATGCCAGCCTGATGCCTAAGCTACATTATGTGGCTTGTGAGCAAACCATTTCTCATCTCCACATTATTTATAGTGCTAATCAACCAGTAACACTTAAAAAATTATTGACTCTAAAAAGTCTTGATGAGAGTTCTGAAATTGCTTTCCTGAAGTGACCTCTGTGTCAGTCTTCACTTGTAAGAAGAAGTGAAGGAATTAACTGAAATCCCAACTCCTCCTCTTGTCTTTTGTTTTCATGAGTCTCATTCTTTGCATTTCTAGGTCATTTATAATCATGCTTAGACAATTTTAATTGTATTTTTCCACTTGTGTTTCACTCACAGAAAGGTGGAGTGAGATCACTGAATTCAAATACTGGCTGCACTACTTGAGAACAATGGGTAAGTTCCACATCCTCTGTGTGCCGCAATTTCCCCACCTTACACAGCAGAGAGTAGTGTTCGCAATTTATAGCAGTAATAGCTGTTTCCTGAGTTCCTTGCAAGCAATGAATGATAAAATGTATGAAAACTGGTATGTAGTGAATGCTAAATAAGTGGTAGTCCTTCCTTCTTTCTTCTTCCACATACATACATGCTAAATTCCCTGAGGTAGAGTCATGCCTTATACCTCTGGAAATATTGTATCCATTCTAGGATTTAGTGAACATCTAATTAGTGCCTACAGTGCACTTGTTTCTATATGTGGTCATGAACAAACCAGTTGCTTCTCTCCTTGTGGCCTTATAGTTCCAGAGGTTATGGATGCGAGGTAAATGAGAACGTGATTATATGGTTTTACCACCACTTGGAACATCAGGGAATTCTCTGTGCTATTAATAAAATCAAGGATGTAAAGCAATTTACTCTGGAACTCTGCAGGAGAATAGAAAAATTATACTTACTACGGTGCCTCTTCTCACTCTCTGGTCTTCATATTTGCACATCTTTCCCATTTCCCTCAGAAATATTTTGGAATTAAACAGATGCCTACTATAGACAGAAACTAGTTTCTTTCTATTTTTTATAATTATGTTATTGTTGTTGTTTCAGGGTTCTGTGGTAAAAAATGCAATACTTATCCAGTACATGCCTGTAATCCCAGTGGCTTGAGAGGCTAAGACAGGAGGATGGTGAGTTCAAAGGCTGCCTTAGCAACAATGATGAAGTAACTCAGTGAGACCCTGTCTCTAAATAAAATATAAAATAGAACTGGGGATGTGACTCACTAGTTCGGTGCCCCTAAGTTCAATTTCTGGTACACCTCTGCCAAAAAAAAAAAAAAAAAAAAAAAAAAGAAAGAAAGAAAGAAAGGAAGGAAGGAAGGTAGGTAATATCTACCAGTTAAAGTTTCAGTGTTAGAGTTATTTGAATTTTTTTCTTTTTTTTTTTCCTCATTCCCAAGTTTTCTGGTTATCTGACATCACCACGGCTCTTTCTGTGATTATTACCCAGTATATTTGAATATCTGTGTACCTTGACTTAAGCACTGTGCTAGGAACCTCCAATGATTCAATATGGAAGAAATATAATTTAGATAGGAAAACATTTCATTGAAAAGATAATCTGAAATGCAGAGCTAGTCTATGTTTGGTAAAAGAGGCTGAAAGAAACTAAAATTACTAGATAAACTATAAAATACTTCCATAAAAGCATAGAAGGTCTCACCTGGGATAGTCAGGATTGTTTTTGATTTAGAATGGAGAGAGGTAAGCAAATCATTGCTTTGGCCTTAAAGACATCTGCCTATCTAAATTAAATTAAGCTACTGAACACAGTTGGTTGTGTTGAAGAACTCAGTACAGAGGCAAACAGAAGTAAACGTTCAGAGCTGCCAAGGTTGCCTAATGAGTAATAAAGGTGGTAGTGTCTGTTTCCACTCCTAGGACACCCGATTTGGGTACCATTGGACACGTTGGTCAGTAGAAGCCAAGTGAAGTGAGAAACCTAAGATGTGACTAAATTGAACCAAAATACTTATTGTGGGGAGAGAAAAAATTTTTGAATGAAGCAATGGACTTGATCAAATGCTCAGACCAGAGGGGACAGTTTCAAAATGGAGAGTGGGAGGTGAAGCAGAACTTCTTTTTGGAGTTGGGGTTTTAGCAGCTGGATTTTATAAAAGATAAGCCAGACTAATCATATATATATAAATCAATAATGAAAGGGAGGACTAGTCAGTATGTAAGGTTGGAATTGTAAGCAATGTTTGCTAAAAAATGAAATTTGGCCCCTACTTTACTTCTTATCCCCATAATTCTAGCTGCATTAAAGAGTTAAAGGTAAAATGTTTAGCTATTACAGGAGAGAGAGAGAGAGAGAGAGAGAGAGAGAGAGAGAGAGAGATAAGGTGAGAGAGAATCCTCAAACAGAAATGGTATTTTGCATTTCTTGAACAGGGAAGATTTTCTATGTCTAAAAGTAATGATAAATACCAAGAAGAAAAGATTAAGAGAAGCAATACTATCAAAAGTCCCTCTCCCTCTATTTTTCTAATGAAGTACAAAATTTGAAAGGCAAAAAATTATTGGAAATGAACCTGCAATATATATAACCCAGGGATAATATTCTGATACACAAAGAACACACTAAAATTAGAATATTAAAATTAAAATATTAAATTAAATTAAAATATTAAGGTTATAATAGTAAACATTGAGACTGTATAAAAGGGATATAACTAGATAATAAATGAATATGATAATATGATAACATTAGATAATATTCACTCAATATATAGTCTATGCTGGGCACCATGCTGTGTATTTGCACATATTCTTTAACTTAATCTTAAGAACCGTGAAAGCTAGGTTCTATTTTGAGCCCTAGTTTATAGATACACAAATAGGCAGAGAGGGGCCAGGTGGCCTTAGGGATAAGTTTTACATTTCAATTTCTTTAGTGTTAACTGAATTCAGTCCGTTGTTATTCTCATTATCTTTATCAAAAGAGTATTAATAAATATTTGTTGTTCATCATAGTGTACAGAAACAACCTCAGATTCATTCCATTTGCACAAATATTATTTTTTTAGCACACTCTAGCATATTGGAGATGATGTGAACAAATAGATGTAAATTGCTGAACTAGAATATAATATTATTAAAATGCCAATCATGTATTTTATGGGATCTGGTGAAAAAAACCATAAAAGATCTTTTTTTATGGAAATTTATTTGGAACCTAGCTAAAAATGTTATTAAAAATTCAGAGAAATAAAAGAGAAAGTCTTTTATATGTTGTGCGTGTATGCATTTTCCTGGCATAGGTTTTTGAAACACATTTTTAAAGCATTTAAAACAATTGTGCACCTATTACCTTTATTTTTAGCTCTTGAAGAGAGTGTGATTTTTCAATTAACTTTACAAAAATCTATATGCATAGTGAGGATATGGCAAATATATTTGATGGAAGATAAATTAAGAAGATTTTATTTATTGAAGCTGAGGAAAAAAAAAAACTTGCAAACAAATTGGTTCCAACATCTGTCATGTTTGGACAGAGTGTTTAAACCACAGTTTGAATACAAATGGAGTTTTGGCTGGCAAACAAGTTCTTATTTCAGAAATAGTTTACCTCAAAAACATTTTGAGGATAAACCTTTTTTTTTTACCTTTTCCAAACATTCATGCTAATTCAAGCATGGGCAAGTTTATAAGCAGAAAGGAGAAAGCTCTTGGGGAAAAAAAAAAAATGAATTGAAGATACTAGAGAGAAAATTGCACTACTATTATCCCAGCATGGAGCCCTCTGGATTTGATTTCTCCTGTTCCTTCATCACTCTTATCAAATCAACCAGTCCTATACATTCTTTGTCTACAATGTCTCCCAGTTTTCCCTATTTGCATTTGCTAGCTTCCTTATTTGGATTTTGACCCCCTTACTCCTGGGTTATGATACTAAATATTTCATTTCCTCATTTCTGGTTTCTCTTACCTTCAATCTGTCTCTAACAGTCCACCAAACAGATTTTCCTCAAGGACCACTTTCCCCATCTCTTTCCTGCACAGAATTTTTATCGCTTTCTCCTTGCCTCTTAAGTTCAGCTCCTTAGATGACACTGGAGATTCACACATCTGATTGGCTGCTCCAGACATCTGGTGTAATTCGTCTCCTTTTCCAGACTCGTTTCCAGCACTCCTGGATGCCAAGACATACTGGTGTACTGCCTACTTATTATTCTCCAAGTGTGTTTTACATTTTTTTTCTGGCTGTATGGTTTTGTTCAAGAAATTATCAATTTTGTTAAATTTGATTTTCCATTTTTATAACATACCGTGGGAAGGTAAAGTCTTATAATTTTTTTCTAGATTCTTGAGCCTGGGTGTTGTATGTCCTAACCTACCCGGTGCCCTCTAAATAGACTTTATTGTTTTAGAATAGCTTTAGATTCACTGAAAAATTGAACAGAAAGTACAGAGAATTCCATGTATTCATCCTGTCCCTACACACTCACAGCTGTCCCCACTGGCAACATCCCCTTTCAGGATGGTGCCTTTGTTACAATCTGCTAAACTGTGCACAGATGCCTTAACATTACCCAAAGTTGGTAGTTGAAGGTAGAGTCCAATCTTGGTATTGTACCTTTTGTGAGTCTGGACAAATTTATAATGACATATATCCACCATTATAGTATCACACAGGACAGTTTCACTGCCTTAAAGATCTTCAGTCTATAATTCTTATTTTTCTTTCCCCCACTAACTCCTGACAACCACCGATCTTTTTACTGTCTGTACAGTTTTGCCTTTTCTGGACATCCTATAGTACAAACCTTGCCATGTATAGCCTTTTCATATTAGCTTTTTTTTTTTCACTTAGTAATATGCATTTAAGCTTCCTCACTATATTTTCATGGCTTGAAAGGTCATTTCTTTTTAGCATTGAATAGTATTCCATTATCTTGATATATCACAGTTTATCCACTTACTTGTTGAAGAACATTTTGATTGCTCCCGAGTGTTGGCAATTATAAATGCAGCTGCTATATGTATGTGTATGTTTTTGTGTGGATATAAGTTTTTAACTCATTTTGGGTAAATACTAACAAGTACTATTGCTGGATTATGTGGTTCTGTAAAAAACTGTCAAACTGCCCTCCAAATTGGTGGTGCCATTTTTCATTCCAACTTGGAATGAATGAGAATTTCTGTTGCTCTATATCCTCAGCGGGATTTGGTTCTGGGGTTTCCCCATCATTTTTAGAATTTTTATACAATTTGGTCTAAAAAGTTTCCATGTACTTGATAGCTTTGGGTGACTAGTTTGGCAAGTTCATGATTAAATAAATTAGTCATATATTGGTAACATAAATCTAAATTTGAAATTTCCAATTTTTTAAAATATATATATATTTTTAGTTTTCGGCGGACACAACATCTTCGTTTGTATGTGGTGCTGAGTATCAAACCCGGGCTGCACACATGCCAGGCGAGTACGCTACCACTTGAACCACATCCCCAGCCCACCAATTTTTTTTTTTTTTGAAGCAATCAAGAGACTACCCACCAAGAAAAGCCCAGGACCGGATGGGTATACAGCGGAGTTTTACAAAACTTTTAAAGAAGAATTAATACCAATACTTTTCAAGTTATTTCAGGAAATAGAAAAAGAGGGAGCTCTTCCAAATTCATTCTATGAGGCCAACATCACGTTGATTCCGAAACCAGACAAAGACACCTCAAAGAAAGAAAATTACAGACCAATATCCCTGATGAACCTAGATGCAAAAATCCTCAATAAAATTCTGGCAAATCGGATACAAAGGCACATCAAAAAAATTGTGCACCATGATCAAGTAGGATTCATCCCTGGGATGCAAGGATGGTTCAATATACGGAAATCAATAAATGTTATTCACCACATCAATAGACTTAAAGATAAGAACCATATGATCATCTCGATAGACGCAGAAAAAGCATTCGACAAAATACAGCATCCCTTTATGTTCAAAACATTAGAAAAACTAGGGATAACAGGAAATTACCTTGACATTGTAAAAGCTATCTATGCTAAGCCTCAGGCTAGCATCATTCTGAATGGAGAAAAATTGAAGGCATTCCCTCTAAAATCTGGAACAAGACAGGGATGCCCTCTATCACCACTTCTATTCAATATAGTTCTCGAAACACTGGCCAGAGCAATTAGACAGACAAAAGAAATTAAAGGCATAAAAATTGGAAAAGAAGAACTTAAATTATCATTATTTGCGGATGACATGATTTTATACCTAGAAGACCCAAAAGGGTCTACAAAAAAACTACTAGAACTAATAAATGAATTCAGCAAAGTAGCAGGATATAAAATCAACACGCATAAATCAAAGGCATTCCTGTATATCAGCAACAAAACTTCTGAAATGGAAATGAGGAAAACCACTCCATTCACAATATCCTCAAAAAAAAAATAAAATACTTGGGAATCAACCTAACAAAAGAGGTGAAAGATTTATACAATGAAAACTACAGAACCCTAAAGAGAGAAGTAGAAGAAGATCTTAGAAGATGGAAAAATATACCCTGTGCATGGATAGGCAGAACTAACATCATCAAAATGGCGATATTACCAAAAGTTCTATATAGGTTTAATGCAATGCCAATCAAAATCCCAAAGGCATTGCTTGTAGAAATAGATAAAGCAATCATGAAATTCATATGGAAAAATAAAAGACCCAGAATAGCAAAAGCAATTCTAAGCAGGAAGTGCGAATCAGGCGGTATAGCAATACCAGATTTCAAACTATATTACAGAGCAATAGTAACAAAGACAGCATGGTACTGGTACCAAAACAGGCGGGTGGACCAATGGTACAGAATAGAGGACACAGAGACCAATCCACAAAGTTACAACTATCTTATATTTGATAAAGGGGCTAAAAACATGCAATGGAGGAAGGATAGCATCTTCAACAAATGGTGTTGGGAAAACTGGAAATCCATATGCAACAAAATGAAACTGAACCCCCTCCTCTCACCATGCACAAAAGTTAACTCAAAATGGATCAAAGACCTTGATATCAAATCAGAGACTCTGCGTCTGATAGAAGAAAGAGTTGGCTACGATCTACATATAGTGGGGTCGGGCTCCAAATTCCTTAATAGGACACCCATAGCACAAGAGTTAATAGCAAGAATCAACAAATGGGACTTACTCAAACTAAAAAGTTTTTTCACAGCAAGAGAAACAATAAGAGAAGTAAATAGGGAGCCTACATCATGGGAACAAATATTTACTCCTCACACATCAGATAGAGCCCTAATATCCAGAATATACAAAGAACTCAAAAAATTAGACAATAAGATAACAAATAACCCAATCAACAAATGGGCCAAGGACCTGAACAGAAACTTCTCAGAGGAGGACATACAATCAATCAACAAGTACATGAAAAAATGCTCATCATCTCTAGCAGTCAGAGAAATGCAAATCAAAACCACCCTAAGATACCATCTCACTCCAGTAAGATTGGCAGCCATTATGAAATCAAACAACAACAAGTGCTGGCGAGGATGTGGGGAAAAGGGTTCTCTTGTACATTGCTGGTGGGGCTGCAAATTGGTGAGGCCAATTTGGAAAGCAGTATGGAGATTCCTGGGAAAGCTGGGAATGGAACCACCATTTGACCCAGCTATTGCCCTTCTCGGACTATTCCCTGAAGACCTTAAAAGAGCGTATTACAGGGATACTGCCACATCGATGTTCATAGCAGCACAATTTACAATAGCTAGATTGTGGAACCAACCCAGATGCCCTTCAATGGATGAATGGATTAAAAAAATGTGGCATCTATACACCATGGAGTATTACGCAGCACTAAAAAATGACAAAATCTTGGAATCTGCAGGGAAATGGATGGCACTAGAGCAGATTATGCTTAGTGAAGCTAGCCAATCCCTAAAAAACAAATACCAAATGTCATCTTTGATATAATGAGAGCAACTAAGAATAAAGCAGGGAGGAAGAGCAGGAAGAAAAGATTAACATTAAACAGAGACATGAGGTGGGAGGGAAAGGGAGAGAAAAGGGGAATTGCATGGAAACGGAGGGAGACCCTCATTGTTATACTAAATTACATATAAGAGGTTGTAAGTGGAATGGGAAAATAAACAAGGTGAGAAATGAATTACAGTAGAAGGGGTAGAGAGAGAAGATGGGAGGGGAGGGGAGGGGGGATAGTAGAGGATAGGAAAGGTAGCAGAATACAACACTTACTATTATGGTATTATGTAAAAATGTGGATGTGTAACCCATGTGATTCTGCAATCTGTACTTGGGGTAAAAAAGGGAGTTCATAACTCACTTGAAGCTAATGTATGCTAATGTATGAAATATGATATGTCAAGAGCTTTGTAGGGTTTTGAACAACCAATAAAAAAATAAAATAAAAAAAAAAACAAAAAACATGATTTACTTATGATGTAAAAATAAAATTTGTTTAAGTCAAAAAAAAAAAAAGAAATAAAAAAATCAAAATATCCATTACTAATGATTGTATAGATACAATAAACTGCTATAATGTCTATGTGAAAGTTGTCTTGAGCAAATTTTAGAAACAATAATTTATTTCAATTTTGAAAAATATATTTTCATTTACTTTAACCAGTGCATTTAGTTATGTATTTGTAATTATTGTAGGGATCAAGAAATTGGGAAATGCATCTTTTTATTTTATACCCTGAATCCTATAAAATAAATTCTCAATAGATATTTATAAAGTGAAATATTCTTACCACTTCACATGCTTAAATTTTTGATGAATACTCCTGAGGTATGTGTACACTCTAATAACACATGAACGTAATTTGTGAGGCTCCATCAACTAGCCTTACTAGAGTGCCGTGGGGTTAGTTTTTATATCAGAAAATAAATGAAATTTGGCCTCAGTCAAATGGATGATGACTGCCAACGTTGAGTAGAGCAGATCTTGTCACTTAGTCCACTGATTTTAATGTCAGTTGGCTTTGGAGATATCCCCATGGACACATCCAGAAATAATATTTTACCAGCGGAATATCCTTTGTCCAGTCAAGTGTACACCTGAAATTATTCATCACATGACCCTATTTCAAGCTCTCTCATACAATTTTAAATAACAAGCAGGCATAAACATAATAAGTATTAATAATATCACATATTTAGTTAGATCAGAAACACTTCTACCATCTAGTTTTGAGTATAGAAAGCTGGAATGTTGCTCCTGCTCTAACAACAGCAGCAACAATCTTCAGAACCATAATTTTTCTTGAATTTATCACAGACTGATAACATGGGGTATCTAATTAGCCAAAAATCTGGAGAAAGACAGTACCTTAAAGGAGAGGTAGGAGTGAGGACAATGACTTACATGGGTTCTGACTTATGTGGGCACAAGTTTATATGGACATTGGTTTGCCTGGTGCAGAACAAGGAAGAAAGTCAGTGATATCACAGAAATGAATAAAATCATTTCAGAAAAAAGATTAATTGAATTGTTGAGGACCATGGGTGGCTTTCTGAGAATATAGAAGTTATGGGAGCTGTAGATGCAGGCAGATTTTCATTTACTATGTGAGTTCTTCTCTGTAGATCACAATGTATGCTTTTGAGAAAGATTGTGGGTGGAACAGGAGACTGAAAACATTGATTTAGTGGTGTAGGGTAAGGGAGAAGGACAGCAACCTTTGTGGAAAAGACGCTAAGCCTGGTCTTGATCCTTCTCTCATATGTCTCCCGTATCTAAATAAATAAATAAATAATAAATAAATAAATCTTTCACCATTGAGGAATGAGAAAAATTGCTATTGCTCCAGATGCAGGGACTTGATAAAAGAAATTCAACACCACAAGGGAAAGAGCAAAAATCCATCCTGCACACAGATTACTAGAGATCTCCTAGTGTTAGGGAGAGAAAGAGTCACTGAAAAATTCTTGCATCCAACAACCCAGGGACATAGGACCTGCATAAGATAGAATGCAAACCCCCCAAAGAGAAAACTCCCCTTTGTCCCTTGAACACCAATTAGCAAGTGTCATGCAACATGTCAGAACACTATACCACTGTGATTGTTAAAAGAGCATAGAAAAGGACCCTTAAGGAGGCACAACATTATAGAGAAAGTTGAAACCTGAGTTTGAAACAAACATTGAGAAAAAAATTGTCTAAGCACAAAAAATACTAAAGGAATTTGAAATTGGTGGCACTCTGAGGATAATCATAGCAATATTATAATCCAACCTGAGCTCAATTCATGAATAGATTAACTCATCCACCTCCATCCCCCCAAACAACAACAAAATGCAGAAGGCCAGCCTTGTCCATTTGCAAGCATAAATTGTGTTTCATTAATTACTCTTGTCTTATGCACAATGTCCAACTCTCAACTAAAAATTATGAGATACACAAAAAGAAAAAAATCTACCCATTGTCAAGAGGTAGAGAAATTACAGAGTTAAATATGGTCAGGTATTGGAAACATCAGACAAGAAATTTAAAATTACTATGATTATTTCATGAAAGGATCCAGTGAAATAGGTGGACAAAAGTCATGAATAGTTAGGGAATTTCACCAGACAGATAGAAACGCTATGAAAGAATCAAATAAAAATTGCAGGGAAAAACATGACAACAAGAATGTCTTTGACAGGATTTTCAGTAGATTGGATACATACAAGAGAAGGATTGGGGAACTCAACACCAGTGTAACAGAAATGACTCAAAACACAAAGAGAGAGAGAAGTTAAAAAAAAAAAAAAAAGACTAGGGCTGGGGATGTGGCTCAAGCGGTAGTGCAATTGCCTGTCATGCATCAGCCCAGGGTCGATCCTCAGCACCACATACAAAGATGTTGTGTCTGCCGAAAACTAAAAAATAAATATTAAAAAATTCTCTCTAAAAAAAAAAAAAGACTAAAAACATATAAGGACTGTGGATAATATCGAATGGTCTAGCACATGTGTAATAAAAATCTTAGAAAAAGAAAAAAATAGGGAAAAAGATTATCTTGAAAAGTAAGAGACATAGCAGAATTCTTATCAGAAAGTATACAAATCAGAAGAGAATAAATAGAGAACAACAAATAAAAAAAGAACAACACCTTTAATTACAAAAATGTTAACGAAAGTCCTTCAGATAGAAGGACCATGATACCACACAGAAACTCGGATCTACAGAGATAAAGAACACTGAAAATAGTAAACACAAAATAAAATAAAAATTTTTAAAAAACATTTTTATCTAATAAATAATTATTAATTTAAAGCAAAACGGAGCTAATCTATTCATTGTATTTAACATATATAATATCTGACTATAATAGCCCAAATAATGGGAAGAAAGACTTGGTAGTATACAGTTGTAAGGTTTATACACTATAAGAAAAATGTTAAATTGCTGAAAGCTAGATTATGATTAATTGAAGAATTATATTTTAAACTTAGACCAACCACTGAAAAAATTTCAGAAAAGGGTTAAATAATAAGATCAGAAATATATTCTTTCTGGTTGCTCACTTTATTCAGTATAAAATTATTGTCATTTTGTTCTTATGATTTGATTTCCATTTGTAGAACACTTTTCTTTTTATAGCCTCTTTTTAGGTTTGTCTTCAATAACTTCATATTAGAGATAGATATTTTAAAGGATAAATATATATTACATTGATGTTCTGTGAAAATGAAATGCAGGAAAATAAAATGGGACAAAAACAAAGTGATATCATAATTATACTGAAAACTACATCAGTTATCTACATTTGAGGATCCAAGAAGCAAAGAACAGATTTAAACAAGAAACTTGAAAAATGAAAATGCTGGTGGGAAAATATCTTTGCAGTATTCCCTTTCTGTGAGCACATGAAACACATTTGATTTGCAATGTAAACAGCAGATCTTTTCAACAAGGAAAGGAGTTAATGTGTACAAACACATAATACATCAAAGGGTGGAAAAGCCATATGCTTATTCTAATAAAATATAGAATGGACATATAATAAGAGGTGCTTATTGACAATCCCAGCTCAGAAAGAAAAGAAAGCAATGCTCAAACAAGATTTTCATTTGGCCTTGCTACATTCATATTCACTGGGCCTAAATTTTATAAAACACACATAAAAAGTGGAGCCAAAATTTGGCAATTAACTATAACATTCACTTGTTTGTCCATCTGGGTAACTTTATGATGGTGTTCCTTTTTGGATTTTCTTAGAACTTTATTTTAATGGGAAGTTAGAGTTGGCAAAAGGTGGATTTTAAAAATAACATGAAATTAGTTTGACTCTCCATTTAGTCTGTTGTTTTGATAAGTGACACAAAATGTTCAAGTTTAACTAAATTTGGCAAATATGGTACAGGATTTGGAGTTAGGCTGGATTTGAGTGTACACTTGTGCAAGTTGCTTGACATTTTTGAACTTCATCTTCCAATGGGTAAGATACTTAGCAATTTTTATGAATTCATTACTAAGTCCAGGTAGAATATCTGGCATGATGCTTGTCCTTCAGCACATGATAGGTATTAATGGCATCAAGGGATGACAGCCTGGATCCAGACAAGTTTCCAATGCTCCTGATTTGAAGAACAAATTCTGAGGGGTCTTAGGTGGCTCCTTCTCCCTTTCTGTTTTTTGATTCTTTCATTTCTAAAATGAGGAATATGAAATAGATGAGAAGTTTAAACATTTTTCTATTTCATGCAAATAAAATCTTAGTCAAATGTCAATGTTTGAAAACAATACAAGCAACACTGTTTGAGTTGAATTAAGTGTGGAGCAGGATTGACCTCCTCCTGCCTTACCACTCCCTGGGGCTGCCTGAGGGCCCTCATGGGACATTGTGGACTCAACAGAAGCTAGGAGGAGACAATTCCAAGATGCCTGAGAACAAAATTTCTTGTTCTACTATTGTTTGCACAGTGCATTAGCTGGATGACTTTTTATAAAACCAACTAGGTATTTAGTTTCTCTCAGAATGGGACCAACAGTAGTCTTTAAAACAAAATTAATAGATAGATGTAGTTTATTTTCATGAGTAAGTAAATTTAGTTATTTAATCCCTTGCATAGAATTCATTATATTAATGATTGAATTAAAGCATCATAACAACTTGGTAAAGTTAGGAGCTTCTAGTCAGGTCCATACAACCAAACTACTATAACTGGGAATGTGGAGACCATATATATAGACATTTTTATCTATCACTTCATTTTCATAAGAAAGGTATCATTAAATTCATGCTGAGCAAAATAGAATTCCTTAGGTGAATAAGGTTAATTACTATTTTAGTGGAATATTCTCAATTTTAAATCAAATTCAAAATTGCCAGTATATACTAGGTTCTGTACTCATTTTACCTTCAAATAATCCTTTGTGAGATGTGTCCTTATTTCCTTTTTATAGATGCAGAAAATAAGACTCATGTTTAAGAAACTTACCTGAATTTGTATTGGCTATTAAGTCCCAAGGCACATGTTTGAGTGCATATTTTGTCATTCTACATCATTCCTCTTTTTGCTCAGCTTATAAGAACTAGTGCAAATTCAGACAGCATAATGCACAAGCTTTTCTTTACTAAGAATATGTTCTCACTGTTTTGCTCGAGAATTGTAAGTAGTTCAGAGAAGCTCTCTGAATCATTCGCTGACACACAGTTAATAAGTATTCAGGATGCCCTGGATTTTTCAAAGGCATAATGGGTAAATATTCTTCATGTTTTAAATGTAGTGAAAACATTTGCATCCTGATATTAATATTTATTGATTTTTTTGAGGTTCAATGAATAGTTCTCATGATAATTTGTAAGTCTTCAGAGAAAACCTGCATTCATAAATAACAAATTGTGTCATTATCCACATCTGTTCTCATTTTCTATAGGCTTAAAAATCTCTATTCATTATGGGAGCCAAAAGAAATGGGTACCTACCAGAGTCTGTCAGATTCTGGCCCATTTCTTCACTTAATTCTTTATTTGAGAATGCAATGCTTATCCAAAATAAATAAGGGACCTACTAAACTGCAGTGATTAGCATGCAATGAGTCCCAGATTCCATTTACTGATGGAAATCAAACAATATCTAACATTTTAGCAGTACTATTGTGATGTCAGCTGCCCGATTAGGCTGTTAAAACTGCAGGAGTTACTACTTTAATATCACATTAGCACATCATTAGCTCAAACTATGCCATAGCAGTATGAAAATTAGCAATTTTCATTTTTCAAAAGAGACAATATGAACTTTTCCTGCTGCTTAAATTTGTTTTATGTGTGTGTGTGTGTGTGTGTGTGTGTGTGTGTGTTTTGGAATGGGGGTGGTGATAGAAGACACATAGAACAGTTGTATTTTAAATAATAAGTTGCTTTCACAAAGTATGTGTATATCCAGAAATTAAAGTTAAGGTATATTTTTAAAATAAAAAATAAGATGATCCCTGTCATTCATTCATATATAAATATATATATGGATATATATAATATTTTCTAGTTGTCAATGGACCTTTATTTTATCTATCTATCTATTTATTTATTTATATGTGGTACTGAGAATCAAACCCAGTACCTCACACATGCCAGGCAAGCACTCTCACTGAGCCACAACCCCAGCCCACATTTTTAATACATTTTTGTTAACTGCTTGAAAATCTTTTTTGTTGTAGAGTGGGTGAGAAATAAGCAGGCAAATAGACAAACAAGCAAAATATAAATAAAACTCCCTTACTTTATAGTTTGAAATTACTTACTGAAGCTGTGGTAAAAATAACTTTTGAATGAATGAATAAAAATTACGATCATCATCTACTAACAATGTGGCAAAATGCCTTTTTAAAAATTTGCACAATGTATTCTGTTTTATTTTTATTATGATTTTGAGTTGTGCAAAGTTTTGTAATTCTGAAAGCCCTTTAACATATATTAAAATTATTTCAGTTTCACTTAATCATATTATATAGTCAGGGCAAATATCTGTATCTTCATTTCATGGATGAGGAAATTGGATTTTTCTTTTCCTAGATCACACTAATCCTCTTATATTATTTGCTTTTTATGTGACTTTGGAAGAAAATTCCTGTTCTATAACTCAGTTGCTACATCTATAAAATGGAAATAACAAGTAGATATGTCTTTCAAAATTGTTACAATGAATAAAAGAGACATTCCATAAAAAAACTCTTGGTACAGTGATTGGAACAGGGCATCTATCCATAAATGCTCACCTACTATTTTTTTCTTATTGATTTTTTTAAATTTTATTTTTTTAATTGATTTTTTTAAAATACATAACAGTGGAATGAATTACAATTCTTATTACACATATAGAGCACAATTTTTCATATCTTTGTACTTAAAGTATGTTCATGCCAATTCATGGACTTTTTTGCATTACAATTCTTATTACACATATACATAAAAATTACAATTTTTCATATCTCTGTTTGTATATAAAGTAGGTTGACACCCATTTCGAGTCTTCATACATGTGCTTTGGATAATGATGTCCACCACATTCCACCATCATTGCTAATCCCCTGCCTCCTCCTTTTCCCTCCCTCCCCTCTTCCTTATCTAGAATTCATCTATTCCTCCCATGTTCCCCCTCCCTACCCCACTATGAGTCAGCCTCCTTATATCAGCATTTGTTTTTTTGGAGGATTGGCTAACTTCACTTAGCATTATCTTCTCCAACGCCTGGCTAACTTCACTTAGCATTATCTTCTCCAACGCCATCCATTTACCTGCAAATGCCATGATTTTATTCTCTTTTATTGCTGAGTAAAATTCCATTATGTATATATACCACATTTTTTATCCATTCATCCACTGAAGGGCATCTAGGTTGGCTCCAGAGTTTAGCTCTTGTGAATTGTGCTGCTATAAACATCGATGTGGCTGTATTCTTATTGATTTTTGAGGAACAAATTGGCAAAGACAACCATATTATAGAAAATAATTGAAATTTCTGTCATACTATCAGTTTTTGCATCTCTCTGACCAGAAGACCTGAAAAGAACAACTTATAGGAGGTAAAGTTTAATTTGTTTCATGGTTTCAGAGGTTCAACCCATGGTTGGCTGACTCCGTATCTCTGGGCCTGAGGTAAAGCAGAACATCATGCAGAAGGATATGATGAAGAAATGTAGCTCAGGACGTGGCAATCAGTAAGTTTGAGTGCACGCGAGACAGCACTTCTCACCAGAGATAAAATATAAACTCTAAAGTCACACCCCCAGAGACTACTTCCTTCATTCTACCTACCTACCTACCTACTGTAACCAGCCACTTAATCCATCAATGGATTAACACACTTACTAGGTTTCACCTCTTATGATCTAATCATTTCATCTGTGAAAATTCTTGCATTGTCTCACATGAGAGATTTTTGGGAGATACCCTGTGTCTAAACCATAACAACTAAGTGTCAAGAACACTTCTATAATGCCTGACTAATGTTAAATGCCAATATATTTTCTTTAGATTGGTTTAGTTGCTCATAATTGCTTCTTGTTCCCTTAACTCTTGGGGTTCATGTCCTTCCTCATCTATGTATTCATCAGTACTTTTTTTGTGAGGATCTATGAGTTAGTCACACTTTGTGCATCTGAGAAATTCCCTGTTTTTTTTTTTTTTCATTCCTAAATGATGGTCTTGGTGAGGACACTCTTGTTGCCAGGGTGGACTTCGATGTCCTTTTGATTTTCTTGGTTGAAACTCTGTCTTTTCTCTCTGCTAATGTTTAGGATCCTCTCTGTATTCTTGCTACTCTGCACTTTAGCTATTGTGCCCCAGTGTGTACAGAGACTTATTTACTCTGTTTAATATCAGGCAACTACTTTGAATTGGACACTCACATATTTATTGAAGTTAATTCTACTTTAAATGTGTTTCCCTATTTCCTCTGATATCTCCTATTAAATATATACCAAAACTTCTTATGCTATGCTTCAAATCCCTTAACTGTTCAGCCATATTTTTCTATCATTTATTTCATTGAATATTTCACCTGAATCTGAATGATTATTGTAGACATATGTTTGTATGTTCTCTATTTAACTTTGCCTGTCTATTTATTATCTTTAATTTCTACTTGGTCCTTTAAAATCTGCCAATCCTCTCTTTATTAAATGATTAATTGTTTTTAGGTTATTTTCTCTTCCTTTATCTCCTTGAAAGTTTAACCATATTCAGTTTAAAATTGCATTCTCTTTGCTCTATTTTGTGTTTCCTTGAGTGTATTTTCTCCTGTTTCTTCTGATTCTTTCTCATTTGAAAAACAAATTGGCCAAAAAAATCTTTTAGTTTCTTTCCTGTGAGCACATTTTGAAGTGAAAAATGTTATGATTTGTCAAAAGTGTTATAAGTGTTTTGTAAGGGGCAACATCGTGAACCCTGGGGAATGCAAGAGTCTCAGATCAGTGTCTGCTCAAGTTCTGAGCTTAAAATTTTACAATCAGGGTTGCATAGAAATTCAGCTACAGAGGCTACAGGCTGAAGGTTGCAAGCTTAGGTGGCTGACTCAGTTTTTATCCATGGACTTGAAAGAGCTTTGGTCCTGCTTGTTAGGGGTCAGTAAAAGGAAATGGAAAACCCATGAGAATACTGTGATCTTGTATTCAGCAACATGTACCAACAATTCAGAACAGGATGCTGTCACCTCTGCTAAGAGGCAGCATCTAGTCAAAAGTCCCCAAGTTTCTACTGTTAATTCTTGCTTCAAAATGTACCAGGATGGAAGACTTTGTCCTTGTGAGATCAGTATATCTGTGGCTTTTCCCTCCCAGATCCAGAGTTTAGGTGAATATCTGGTCCATGTTTATATTTTTCTTTGCATAATTGAGATTATGCAAACTAGACTTTTAAAAATATACTTTTGTGTTTGCAATGATAGGACAACCATTATGGGGTGTGATGTTAAGGGGTCCAAAAAATCCTGTGGCCTTAAACCCTTTCTAGCCAATGTTTTCTTGCAGATTTCTGATATTCTGGCATTGGAAATTTATTTATTTTTTTTAGATCTGATGGACAGATGTCAACTGCTAACAGGTGAGCAGAGGTTAGGCATTAATGCTATGTCACTCAGCAATGCCTCACCTTCAACAGCATCATAGATGGTCTTCCTGCTTTCAACTCTGCTAATTTCCAACGTGGCAGACACCAGCTTAAGGGAGTACAAGGAGACTGAGATGAGAGTAGCTAGAAAAGAATGAGTGGGTAGTGAATAGAGAGGTGCAGATGACAGTCCCAAGGAAAATTCAACTCCATGTAATCACATGCTCTGAGTAATGGTGCAAAGGCTGAAATCATGATTTGAGGATCACAGGGATGTGTAGTTGAGTCTCTCATTCAGTAGTAGTTAGTGGGCATGGAACACATTGCTTGATGCCTTGGATTTTCAGTGTTTGATGTGTATTGTGTAGTTATTAATACATTAATTCTCCCTGATCCATGGTTTAGTTTTTTGTAGTTTCCATTACCTGAAATCAATTATGATCCTAAAATATTAATTAGAAAACTCTAGCAATAAACAATTCATTAGTTTTAAATTGTGCTTTGTTCTGAGCACTATAATGAAATCTCATGCCATCTTGCTCTGTCCTGCCTAGGACATGAATCTTCCCTTTGTCTAGTGTATCCACGTTGTATGTACTATCCACCCATTAGACACTTATTATTCCTCTTGCTTATCAGATTCACTTTCCATGGATGGCAGTGTTTATGTTCAAGTAAAGCTTATGTGGTTGCCCAATACTCTGCCACAATGCTGTGTTGTTAACCTCACTTCATCCCAATATGTAGAATTTGTTTTATCTCACTCATATCATGAGAATAAGGGTGAGGAGTACAATAACCTATTTTGAGTGGCAGAGTAAGAAAAAGACCACATTTACATAACTTTTGTTACAGTATATTGCTATTATAGTTGTTTTATTAATAGTTGTTTTGAATCTCTTACTGTGCCTAATTTATACATAAAACTTTATCATAAGTGTATGTGTATAGGAAAGAAAAATTTTGTATAAGATTAGTTTCTATTCTGTTTTGGGCATCCACTGGGGATAGTCCAAAGATAAGGTGGTGTTGTTCTTACTCCATAGATCATTGTGATGAATGAATGAAAACTATGAAAATGGTGTGTAGTAATTGATCTCTCCTTCCTCCCACCTCCGCCATTTTAATCAATACATAAGCCCTTGAAAGCAACATTTTTCATAGCCTGTTCTATAAAAATGGCTTTGGCAGTAGCAAGGCCAACAACCTGAGATGCTGTTTTGGGTACATTGTTAGAAATAAGTTCTACTAAAACATGATAGCATTCATATCAAGTTTCAGCAGGACTACTTAGACATAGTAAGCCTCTTGGTGTAGTTACTCAGTTGGTGCAAATATAATGTCTGGTGCATAATAGGTGCCAAATAAACACTTATTGAATGAATGCTTGCAGGAACAACTTCCATAAGTACAATTTTTATGGCTTGAAAATTCGTAAGAATTAGCTATATTTAGTTGTTTCTTATGGTTATTAATATTCTATGTGTCCTTAAAAAACAATATTTGTTTACATGAAGAGTTACTCAGGACACAGTTGTATCCTTTAATTATTTTTAAATTAGAAAACACTGAAGTTAAAATCTGACACCCTGTGAATTTAAGTTCAAAGACCCATCTGCAGGCATTCTACTTTCTAACTGCCACCACTTTAAAAGCAATTAGGAAGTTTTTAGCATCATGATGTCTACTATTCTTAATCTATATGGTTATAATATTCAAAATATGAAACACTGTGCTTGACAAAAATTACTAAAATTTAGAAAATAAATAATTAAATTAGAAAATAGATAGTGTGGAAAAATAGCCTGAAACTCTTGACCATTTTCAAATTGTTTTTTTCTTAAACTTTTGAAGGAACAGAAGGAAGAAGTAGGTTTTTCAAAGATAAATTACATGGAGAAACTGATTTTCATTCATGGCAAACAATGCATTCATGGCAAATTATGGCCACTAGTGCAGGGGATGGGTAAAAATTAGCTAAAAATGAAAAAAAAAATTAAAGAAAAATAGCATTAATTACAAGAAATTTGTCTACTAATCCAGTGGAACCTATGCATTCTTCAAGTTTGTAGCATTGTATTCTCATATAAAAGTACGCTAAATAAATTAGTAGAAAAGTTTTGAATTTCCCTCTTTATAGTGTAAAAATACAAAAGCCTTGTCTTTTAAGAAGTACAATATTTTCATTAGCTGTGGAATTAGTACACAAATGGTATTAGTGATGTGCCATTAATATTGTTTTCATCAGATTATGATAGCTACAGGCAATTAACATGGCACCAAATAGGAAGAGGGTAGAGGGAATGGATGAGAACCTGGCAATGTAAGATTGGAATTCCTGACTCAACTTTGTGGGTGAGAAGCTCTGTGTTCCTTTGCTTCTTCTCCTGAAAAATGAGGACACTAAGGCCTCCTTCACAGAGTTGTGAAGAGGATTGAATGAGATAAAACCTGATATTTTGTAATTGGATCTCAAAGGACATTTTCCCTGGACCAGTAGCATTCCTAGGCACCACCTAGAAATTTGCTAGAAATGCAAACTCTTGGACTTCACTAGAGACCTGTTCTATCAGAAACTCTAGGGATGAGGTCTAGCAACTTGCCCTTTAACAAACCTTCCAGGTGACTCAGCTGCCTCCACAGGTTAAGAACAATCATTCCAAAGTGCTATATAAGTGTCAGGCATTGTTGTTCCATGATGGTTGAAGACCTAAGATACCAACCAGTCTTAAAGTATATTTTCTCACTGGCCCTTCCTCTGCCTGCAATTTGCAGAGCCAATGAACAAGTGTAGATTAAAGAACAATGGCCCCAAACAAAGAACAAGAATAAAACAAAGGTGCTTCAGTATTGCTTGCCCCTGAATTACCTGCTTGATAACCAGTGCATCATCCGGGATGGAACTTTGCCCATGATTGCACATTTTCTCTGGAATGAGATGCTTGGGCTCTTGGGTAGCCACACCTTTGGTTGGACCATGAGTGGTTTAAGGAGCTGTCACCAAGAAGAAAGAAAATTGCCTCAGTTAGAATTTGTCCTCTTAGTTGCTTGGATGCTCATTTTATTAAAAGCCACATTTTTATTAAAAGCTCCTAAGCTAAAACATAAGGATGGCTTAGAGTAGGCTGTTTTGTAAGTGTAATGGGAATAAGAAGGACTAGACCTTCCTGTTGCTATCTCCAGGGCAAAAGAAGCAGAGATAGATTTTCATCTAGTTTTCATTGGCTGAAATGAAATTAGTGTCATTTCATTGGAATAGTCTTTGCTCTGCAGCCCCATCTCAGAAACACTCTGTGCCACACTCTGTGGCAAATATTTTGAGGTGTCATCTCAGGTGTGTGAACACTGGTGATTTTCACTGATGAAGAAAAATGGCACAAAGAAGGTAATTAACTTGTCTCAAGACACAAAGTCAGTACTTGTCAGAGGCAGAATTTTAAGGATACATCCATGGTGTTGTGGTGTTGGCCAATTTGACAGGTTTTGTTTTCTTCTATTATTTGGAAGAATCTAAGCATTCACGATAGTTATATCAGTATATCAGAAAAATGTTTAATCCTATCTGATGAATACCTAGTTTGTTCTTTGTTCAATTCCTGCTTATTGAACATATAAGCTGATTAGCTATAATCAGCTACCTCTCAACCTCATCTATGGGGTACCAGCAATAGAGCCAAGACAGTCGTCTAAATCAGTGAGACTCTGCCTTTGTGCCAATAATAAATTAGATCACAATAGGTTTATGACATAAATTAACTCAATAAGTGTTGATCTTGTAGGAAAGTTTGGGACTGGGGCAGCCGTTGGTTCCCATGTAGACTAAGAGAAAGAGACAACAGATATTGAGATAAAATTAGATGATCTGAGAAGATATAATCCTCAAGAATATGCCAGTCCTTTTAATATCAATGCTCCTCAAATTATTCCACAAACTAGAGGGTGGTGGAACACTTTCAAATTCATTCTATGAAGTCAGCATCACAATCATACCAAAACCAGATAAGGACACATTAAGGGAAGAAAACTACAGACCAATATCTCAGGTAAACTTAAATGCAAAAAATCCATAATAAAATATTAGCAAATTTTTCAACAAAATATTAAGAAGTACATCATGATCATGTTGGTTGTATGCCAGGATTGTTTTACATATGTAAATCAAAAATTATAATTCACTATATGAGTAGAATTAAGGACAAAAATCACTTAGGCATCTCAATAGATGCAGAGAAAGCCTTTGGAAAATTTTAGCACTCATTCATGAAGAAACTAGGGATAGAAGGAACCCACATAAACATCATAAAGGCTACATATGAGCAATCCAAAGCCAACATCATACTGAGTGGGTAGAAACTGAAAGCATTTCCATGAAAATATGGAAATGTTCAATCTTACCACTTCTACTTAATATAGTAGTAGAAATTCTATGCAGAGCAATTGGGCAAGAGAAGGAAATAAAAGGAAAAAAAATAGGAAAAGAAGTCAAGTTATCACTGTTTGCAGATGATATGATCCTATAATTAGAAGATCCAAAAGTTCCACTAAAAGACTACTCGATCTAATAAACAAATTCAGCAAAGTAGCAGGTTACAAAATGAACATACAAAAATCAATAACTATCCTATATACCACCAACAAATCTACTGAGAGAGAAATCAGGAAAACATTTCTATTCACAGTAGCCTTGGAAAACAAAAGAAAACAAACAAACAAAAACCCTAGGGACAAATCTAACCAAGGAGTGAAAGACCTCTACAATTAAAACTATAGATTATTATATTATAGAAATAAATTGAAGAAGAACTCAGAAGATGGAAAGGCCTCCCATGTTCATGGATAAGCAGAATTAATATTGTTAAAATGGCCATACTACCAAAAGCAATATATAGATTCAGTGCAATCCCCAGTACAATACCAATGACATTCTTCACAGAACTAGGAAAACCGTCTTAAAATTCATTGGAAAAATAAAAGACCCAGAATAGCCAAAGCAATTTTAAACCAAAAGAGCAATACTAGAGGCATCACAATACCTGATTTCAAGTTATACTATATAGCTATAGTAACAAAAACTTTATGGTACTGGCCTAAAAACAGATAGTACAGAATGGTACAGAATAGAAGACACATAGATGAACCCATACAGATACAGTCCTCAGATCCTTGACAAAGATGCCAAAAACATAACTGGAGAAAAGACAAACTTTTTAACAAATGGTGTTGGAAAAAACTGATTATCCATGTGTGGAAGAATGAGACTAGATCCTTATCTCTCATCCTGCACAAAATCAGCTCAAAAATGGATCAAAGACCTAGGAATTAGACCTTGAAGCTTCTTGAAGAAAACATATGGTCAACCCTCCACTATATAGGTACAGACAACAACTTTCTAAATAAAACCCCTAATGCTCAGGGAATAAAGTCAAGAGTTAATAAATGAGATGGCATCAAATTTAAAAAGCTCTGCACAGCAAAGGAAACAATCAGGAATGTGAAGAGAGAACCCATAGAATGGGAAAAAATCTTGACTGGCTACTCTTCTGATAGAGGATTAACACCCAGAATATATAAAGAACTTTAAAAAGTTAACAACAAAAGGCCCCCAAATAACCCGATAAATAAATGGGCCAATGAACTAGACTGGTGTTCCTCAAAAGAAGAGATACAAATTGGCCAACAAATATATATAAAAATGTTCAACATAATTAGAAACCAGGGAAATGCAAATCAAAACTCACTTAAGATTTCATCTCACACCCGTCAGAATGGCAATAAGCAAGAATACAAACAATAATAAGTGCTGGAGAGAGTGTGGAGAAAAAGGAAGACTTTTACACTGTTGAAGGGATTGCAAATTAGTCCAACCACTATGAAAATTAGGATGGAGTTTTCTCAAAAGACTAGAAGTGGAAACACCATATGATATGATCCAGCCATACCACTCCTTGGTATTTATGCTAAAGAATTAAAGTCATCCTACTATAGTGATACATACACACCCATGTTTATAGCAGCACAAATCACAATAGTTTAACTATGGAACCAGGCTGGGGGTTCATCACAGATTAATGGATAAAATTGTGGTATTTATACACAATGGAGTTTTATTCAGTCATAAAGAAAAATAAAATTATGTTATTTGTAGGAAAATGACTGGCAGATTAGACCATTATGTTAAGTGAAATAAACCAACTCAGAAGGTCAAGGATCATGTGTTCTCTCATATGTAGAAGCTAGAGAGGAAGAAAAGGAAAAGAAGGATGGTGGAGGGGTTTTGTGAAAATTGATGGAAAATTAGTAGAATAGAGGAAAGAGACTGAGGGAGGGAGGAGGGAAAGATAAAAGGAAATACTAGGGGATAATATTGGCCAAATTATATTGTTATATTATTTGCATGTACAAATATGTAACAACATATCTCCACGTTATGTGTGACTATAATGCACCAAACAATATGAAAAAAGAAATGAATATTCTAGTTCTTGGTCCCATGTGCCTTCTGAAGTTCTTGTTCTTGTGTCTTAGGACATTCTTGTAGCTTTGTAATGAATTATCCTATACCCACATAAGCCAGGCTCAATGGTCACCAGTTGTTTGTAATCCATTATCTCATTGTCGATGGGCGATATCTGCAGGCAATGCTCACAGAAGATTTTTGTATCCATGGACTACTTTCTTTGACTGCCCAGGACCTCTCAGTCTTGCCAACTCCATTCCTTTTTCTTTCCTGTGTAATAAACTTGGTTGCTTGAGTGTTTGGTTATATATTTAGAGGTTTCTTCACTCCTCTCTCTCTGTCTCTACATACCTGAACATTGCTCTACCCAAACCTCTCTCCTGTCCACAAATGCTCTATGAATCTTACCAATATTCATTTTTAAAATATTTTGTCAAGTTCAAGATTCTGAAAAGCTTCCAGTCATTTTCCTCAAACACCATTACTATGGTTTGGAATTTACCGTTTAGAACTTTGAATGACCTTCTTAGTGGCTTATGTAGTTAAAAGTCAGTGCCAATTCCCTCTAGTGAAAACTTGAAACATCACAGTTTCATCTGCTTTCCTCTTTGAATGTATTCAAAATCTCATTAGATACTAAGACTGATGTGTTCCATCCCACAGCCCTTCATGGGTAAACCATGTTTAGAAATAGAGCTTTGGAAACTTAGATTTAAAAGATACCCAACATTTTCTTAATGCAGGAGATTCCACACAACTTTTTGGTTATCACACTTCTTCAAAGACTGTCAGTGATGAAGAATTACACAGTTGTATAAAGGATTATTCCCTTCTCTGAATACATACCTTTTGATTATACCCCAATTCTGCTGCATGGGTTACCTTAGAGCAAATATACTCTCTGTGTGGAGAGATTTGCCTCTGAATTCTTTGTTCTTGGAGAAAACACCACTAAGCTCTCCAACTGATTTCTTCAAATGAGCTTATCGAGTTATTTTCATTTAATATTCTTCTTTTGAACATGAAATTCTTTCACAAAGACTTTCATGTAGCCCTTCAAAATTGAACATAATAAGTGAAGTATGACCTCTCTGTCTATCCCAATATGAGAGATGAGGACCACGTTTATATTCCTGACACCTTTATCATCTTATTGGATCTGTTTCATATGTTATGTTATCAAGTATTAATATGGCTGAAAACAGGAGGCTTAAGACGCTGTCTTGAGGCTGAGTCTTGTATTGCCATGGTGTAAAACAAGAAGTTCAGGACTTACATAACTCCAGTAAGATATCATTGAGGAAACTGGTTGCCTTCAATTCTTGCTATACCCTTATCCTGTCTTATCTAGACTTCTCTTCATTTTCTCTCCATTTTTTAAAAGCATAGGATGAGATGACTCTCTTTTTTATCAAAGCTAATCTCTACACCCATGGAATTCACTTGCTTTTTCCTCTCTGGGACTTAGTATCATTTATTTATTTATTTATTTCTCTTTTACTGGCTCTGCCACATCTGCCTCTAAACTGAATCAAATCTCTTTGATTACATATGAAACAGAATCTCATTTTAGTTACTACCTTATCTTTCTTTTATTACAAAGCTTCTTAAGGAAGTACAAGCTACACTTACCTCTCATTTATATTTTAAAATACACTTTAATTTGTCTTCCATCTCAACCACTCTGCTGAAATTGTGCCCATTAAGTCTAACAATCGGTTTGCCTGTGAAATTTCGAGGTCCTTTTAAAATTCTCATCTTAATGGGTTTCTGCATTGCATTCAATACTGAAAATCACTTCGTTCTTAAAATTTGCTGTTTCTATGGCTTCTATGACCCAAGACTCATGTAGATTTCCCTGTAGCTTGCTGATCATCCTTTCCTATTTCTCTCTGGATTCGTTTTTTATTTATCTATTTATTTATTTTTATTTATATATGACAGTGGGATGCATTACAATTCTTATTACACATACAGAGCACAATTTTTCATATCCCTGGTTGTATACACAGTACATTCACACCAATTCGTGTCTCCATACCTGTACTTTGGGTAATAATGATCATCACATTCAACCATCATTAATTACCCCATGCCCCCTCCCTTCCCCTCCAACCCCTCCCTCTGCCCTATCTGGAGTTCATCTATTCTTCCCATTCTCCCATTCTCTATCCCACTATGAATTAGCCTCCTAGTATCAGAGAAAACATTCGGCATTTGTTTTTTTGGGATTGGCTAAATTCACTTAGCATTAGCTTCTCTAACTCCATCCATTTACCCGCAAATGCCATGATTTTTTCCTCTTTTATTGCTGAGTAATATTCCATATGGATTTCTTTTACTCCTTCTTCCTTCTGGCTCTTAAGCCCTGGGGTGCCCTCAGTAGCACTGCATAATCGTGGGTCGGGTCTTTGACTCCTCTCACACTCCAGCAGTCTTTCCCTTTCCTTTTTCTTTTTCCCCATCACATTCTCCACACCACTGGCAGAGTGATCCCATGAAATACAATCCTGAACATGCTGCTTTTTAGTAAAATCTCTGCATTCACTCCCCAAGCCTACATGATAAAGTTACGCTCTTCCTCCGTGGGCTTACAGTCTGCATAATTCACTTTCCTTCTCTAGCAGCTTTTCTTCCATCTTTCTCCTCAGCATTTTGGAGATCAGGATTTTCTGCATGCATGCACTGTCACAGTTTTACCTATGTGTTTTTTTCTCATGCTATGTCCTCTGCCTGGAATATAGTCTGTAGCTTAAGGGCCCATCTCAATGGGATACTTTCTTTTCACCTTTCACTCCCTATTGGATGAATTAAATGCTGCCTTTCTGCACTTATTTGAATACACCTATCTTCATACTTTTTTTTCCCTATGGATCTCACTCCTTAACTAGACTGTGTATTATGAGTTATTGAAATACGCCATCCTTTTTTATTTTGTAATGTCTGCATTTCCTTGTAAAGGACCTAAATGAATAATTAATGATTGCATGAAACTTTTGCTATTCATATCTTTCTACATTTTTATAAACAACATTCTACAATTTGTTTTAGTCCAATATTCCAGGCTGCCCTGCTCTTTTTTAATTTTTCAGTTGACCCTCAGTGCTATTTATCTCTTAGCCATTCTTTGTGGTACTGACAAATCAGATTTCAAGCCACCTTAGTCTTTACTCAAATAATTAAGAAAATGAGTGAGATGGATTCTACAGTAGAATCAAAGAGCTGGTGAGTGGTATTCTTACTTAGAAGTGTCTTACTTTTCTTTTTTCACATATTGCAAAAAGAAAGCCATCTTTGCCAAATAACTGTTCAGTTACAGATTGGGCTTATATATTGACTTCAGTCTGTCTTTTATCTCCTCCTTTGCAAATACTTTATCTAATGTCTTCATTAAAAGACAACGTAAAATACATCTTTAATGGAATCTGTGCTATGGCGACAATCTCAATCTTTTGTCTCTGGATGCCAAAGAAAGAATATGAGGAAAAAGGTAATATGAGTTAAATAAACTTTGTTTTTAATGAAGAATATAAGAACATGGCCAATTTCCATTGGTTACATTAATGTCCCTGTAATAAGTAATTGCAAAATATACTTTCTATTTATAACTCCACAGAAAACAATCGTCTAATATTACAATATAAAGTCACACATTTTAGAATCACATAAAACATTTTGATGTTGTCTGAAGAAAACTAAATATTAATTATATTAGTTGAATCTGCATATGTACCAGGAACTTTTCTCAGAGTTTTACACACATTTACTTATTACTGAGAATAACTCTATAAAAGAAATGTTATTACTTGCTTTTCAGATTAGATCTGAAGCACAGAGAGGTTAAATAACTTGTCCAAGGTTATATAGTTAGTAAGTTGTATGGTTAATCAGGCTGGGTTCTAGAAGATTCTCTTGTTGACAGAAAATTCTAATCCTTATTATCTTACTTAACAGATAGTCATGCCCAGCTTAGAAAGCAATGTTGTCATGAACAATACATTATACCAGTTCTCTTTGTATGAGTTTCTGGGCTTAGAGTATAAATGATGGAAACGTTAGTGAATGGAGAATAAAAAAAAGAAAAGAAAATTCTCTGTTGTATTTTTTTTCTGATGAGTTAAGAAAGGAATTTTGAATAGTAAAGGCCAATCGTTATCTTCTTTATCATAGTCCTCATCACTGGCTTCATTGGGGTAAGAAATGATCTACTCCTTTCTCAATATGTCTCCCTTGGCCCATAAATGGAAACTTGGCCTTCTTGAGTATATTAGGAAAATAACACGGGTGTTCCCCTCCACCTCCACCCACCTTACCTTCACTCCTCCCTGCCCAGGGAGCTGTGGATCATATGCCTGGAGGATAGCTGCACCCAACGGAGAGTCCCATGGCCCCTCCTTTCTCTAATTGGAGATCTTGTCTATTCTGTATCCAAATCTTATTCTCATATGTAGGTGAATTATTTACTCATGGCTTCTCCGTTCTGTCTTGGGTAGCTAATACTACTTCAGGGTGAGAGGAATATAAAACTCCTTTGTTCAGGGATGTCAGCTAAAATTCTGTAATTTCTAAATCTAGACTTAAAGGTAGAGCAATGCGCGTTTTACTCAGTATTCATTGACCAACTACCATGTGGCATATACTATTGTAGAAACTGAAATGGCAGTGATTCGGCCTCTGGAGGACCCAAAGGAACAACAGCAACAAAAAAAGGGTTGAGCATATCAGATTTAGGAAGAAAAATTAAGCTGGTGAAAGGGAATGGGAGAGGGCAGTGTGGGTGGAATGGTGGATCTTTGTCAAGGAGGGACCAGAGAAAGCTACCCTGTTAGCTTGATTTAAGCAGAGAATAGAAAGACCACAGTGAGGTAAGCCCACCCTTGCCATCTTTCGAAGAGATACAGGAGGACTGTGTGGCTGGAGCAGAGTGAGGAAACGGGGAAAATGCAACAAGAGAAAAAGAAGAAGAAAACCAGTTCACGCAGCACCTTAAGGAGCAAAGGGAGGAATTTGAATTTTGCTTTTCTAGAGATAGGAAATAAGGATTTTGAGCCTCAGAGTAACATGATCTGACTTGTGCATTTAAAAGAGGTTCTGAATTTACTGTGGACTGTAGACACACACCTTGGGGGAGACTGTGGACCTAGCCATGAGGCTCCTGTGAGTTCAGCTGAGAGATGAAGTAGCTTAAGTCAGAAAGGTAGTGGAGGTGGTAAGAATTGATGTGCTTTAAACGTACCTTAAAGCTAATGGCAACATAATGTGCTGTGAATTTGAGTGGAGTGTTTGACACTGGCCATGTGGTATTTCATTTGAAAAATTTAAAAATATTTAAAAAATTTATTTTATTGTAAAAATTTAAATAGGCTCATAATTAGACAGACTAGTAAAATGAACTCCATATATACATTGCCCCTATTCTGCACGTTGATATTTTAACACACTTGCTTTAATTATCTGCTTTGAATACTTTTAATTTGCTGAACTATTCTAAATCAAGGTAGAAATCATGGGAGGTAGCCTGGAGCTTAGGAGAGGATATCAAAGGCAAGTAATGGATGTTGTAGCCTGATGTTATGCAGATATGCAAGGAGAATGATCTGGAACTCTCTAATGAAGAATGAGAAGTGTAGCTACCCTAATACCTTTAGCGCTACCATAATAATTGTGCATGGTGAGCTGATGTGGAAAACAGTCAACTCCCATGAGGCCTGCAGGGAAGGTGGTGTGCTTAGGGGTGATCTGGTCTCTGCTAACACAAAAAAGGTGAAAGGATCATTCAGAGAAGCGACTGAGGATATATTGGATTTGGAAGACAAGGACTGTGGGTTCTAGGAGGTGTACTAAAGGGCCTCAGGGGAAATGAGAACAGAAATCAGGTGTTTTGACTATGTGAGGCTTAAATGAGGAAGGTGAGGGTAAACCTGTGATTCTGAGATTCTTGTGGTAGAGGACATAAGAATAGCAAAAGTAGTTTCTAGGCAGAAAATGGCAGCAAGGCTGTGAGCTTTAGAATGCAGGAAGTTCTGATTATCAGAGGCCCTGTTTAGTGACTATTGATGCATACAAAGGGTTTGGGGACAATTTTAAGTGCACACCATTAACTCCTGTGGGGTCCTGAGTGGATGAGCTGGTCACGCAATTTCTTTCCCACACATATTGAAGTAAACATATAACTTTTAAAACACATTTCCATATTCTAAATTATTTTCCATATATCTCCTCATGTACCACACTTTAAGAATCATTGCTCAATATTACCTCGGAACCACCTTCATCATGGATCAATACCTAGGAATGTCATGAGTTCAAATAGCTGTAGAGGTAATTTTGGTGAATATCTCCACACTGAGCATTATAAAAATGCAAAGATGAGTGGACCATGGTTTCTCAAGGCATCTGCATACCTGAGAGGAACAGATACACAAGTAATCACCTATGATAGAAGAGAGAGAAAAAAATATTTTGTGCAGGAAAAAAGTGATGAGTTCTGAGTGTGGAAGGATCACAAGACAGGGGTGCTGCTCTGCAAGAAGTAGAATGTCATCCAAACTTTGAAGGAGAGATGGGATGTCTATATAAAGGGGATAAATGAGTGGTTCATGCAGAAGGAAGGGCTTCACAAGTTGCAATGGTGTAAATGTGTCTGATCTTTGTCCACCCAATCATAAGACAAGAAGTATTACCTTTGATTCTCTTCTCCCTGCCTTCCATGTTGTCTATAACTAAATCTTATTGGTAACACTGTTACAAATCTCTCTCTCTCTCTCTCTCTCTCTCTCTCTCTCTCTCTCTCTCTCTCTCTCTCTTATATTTTTATAGGTGCATTATATTCATCACCCACTCTCTTCTGTTCCTCTGCCACTTCTTCAGTTCAGGCTCACTTCACCTCATTTCCTTTTCCCTAGGCAGCTGCAACTCACTTCTCACTGGTTTCCTTGTTTGTGATTTATGCTCATTCTAATTACTCTTAGACACTGTCACTAGAACTGTCATTGCCAAATGCAAAACTGACAATGCTTTGAGCATCGATTATTGAATAGATCTTCTGTTCCTCTGTCAGTTACTCAAGGCCTTTCAACATTTCATCTCAACCCTCTTTCTGCCCTGATTCCTGGCCTTGTATTTTCTGAGTCACCATGTACTTTACCAGAATAAACAATTTTGCTCCCTAAATAATGCCTTAGTTTTTTCCTGAGTCTGCATCTTTGTTGAAATTACCAATCCCAGCCTTCAGGGTCTTTTCTCTGCTTAACTGATCCTCTGACGCCAAATTCAATGTTATTTCCTTTTGGGAAGCTTCTTCCAGCCCCTACTCGTGTCAAAATAAATCACTCTTTAGATATTGCTTTTGCCATGTAGACCACGCTTTGTATTATAATAATTTACATTCATTCCCATTTCTCCACTGGACCTGACCTCCTTGGAAGAAAAGGTCATATTTTGGTTATTCTAGACCTAGCAAATATTCCCCTCAGGATCTAGCAAAGTGCCTTTTCCATTGCTGGTTCTCTTTACACGAATGCATAAAATCATTTTCTTTCGCTTGTAAGGTACACTGTCTTCTAGAAGCAAACCTCAATAAATTTTAAAGCATCCTTGTCATGACATATAGTCTGACATAGTACTGAAAGTCACTGAATGTGGTTAATTATATGATGAGTTATAAAATTTAGGTCATAGCATGTCCAAGCAGGTAGTTAGTCTATCATTGGGAGATTCACAGCTTTGACTTCCTTGTAGACATGAGACATTTCTTCTTCTTTACTTTTATTTTGTTTTTGCTATGCCCATTTTTCAAAATGTTTTTCTTTATAACTTGAAGAAAGCATGTCATACTTAAAAATAAATTATCTGACTCAGTCAAAAATGTAAGATTAGGCTGAAATATTTTCAGCTTTTAGAAATAGGACACATTGAGATCCTAGGAACAGTGACGTTAAATTGGGGTGAAGATATATTAAATAGACTAAAACATAGTGTCTTTTGATTGAGTGCATTTTTAGCATCTGGTTTTATATATGAAGTGTTCACCCTGGACCAAGATTCTCATTACAGCTTAACCAAGATAATGAACTGAACGTCGAATTAGGTACGGGAGAGCAAATCATCCTGTTTCTAGTCTAAGTCTGATTCATTCAGCTCCTAGATTCCTCCCCCCTTGTCATTAAAAGAAAATAGTAATTGAGTATTACGTACATGAACGATGAGATTAATAATGAAATCATTAGCCATTTCAGTCATATGACTTCTTGCCCTGAATGCCTTTTTAAACATACTTTGCTATGACTCATTATATGAAACATATAAAATATTTAAACACTGAAACCAGCATCAGATCCAGATTTGAGCTTTAAAATTATGTGAATTTTAACAAGTGGAAGTTCTAAACTTTTTCCATAATTTAGTCAATTAAGAAATACCTAACCAATTTTTATGTATTTCCACCCTCATCTACCTAGCCCCAAAACTTGAAAAATCTGTTGTCATAGCAGACATTAAACAACAGAGAAGATATATTTTTGTCTATTGAAGGAGTGTGTATACACATACAGAGCACACCTCTTCAATCATTAAAGGTTAGGGCTGTAGCTCAGCGGTACAGCGCTTGCCCAGCATGCGTGAGGCATTGGGTTCCATCCTCAGCACCACATAAAAATAAGCAAATAAAATAAAAGCACTCTGTCCATCTACAACTTAAAAAAAATTTTTATAAAGTTACTTTGGCTTTGGGACAAATAAATAGTTAAAGGCACAGAAAGATGCCTGTTCAGACGTTCTATTCAAAAGTCATTTTTTTTTTCAATTACATAGTAACACAAAGCAGGATTGACTTTTTCTAATATGATATGGAGGTATCTCAGATAGTAAAACCAGGGTTTATTTGTATTTAAAAAATAAATTAAATTGGGATCTATGATTTTGTTATTAACTGATAGCATGATGCTCTTGCAAATGTTTCCTATCCTAACGTTCTGCATTTTCTTTTGTTTATGTAAATGCAATAGATTTTTTTTTTCATTGTTATTTACTGAGAATACACCAAACCCTAGATGAAAACCTTGTATCAAAAATATGAAGAATAAAATAAAGACTTTTAGGGGGAGAATATTTGCTTCCTGAAATAATAATCATATAATTTAAATTTAATTTTATAGTTAAAATATACTTCGTGAGTATGGGAAGTAGAATGAAAATATAAGGCAAGATAAATGTTTGCCTTAAAAGTTGTTCTATTATGTATAAAGGTGAAGCCAAGGATGTTATTTTTAGAAATCATGTCAAATGAGGTCTAGAGGAGCTGGGGATTTTGTCCTGAGAAACAGATGACCAAAGAGAGGCAAAAATTTCCGCTATTTAAAAGCTTCCCTGGAGTAGGAGGAACAGGCCTGTTTTGTATTACAGGGACTCTGTCTCCTGAGTACTGCAGTTTCTGAGCCTACCTCTTCCTGTTAACATTGGGGTGTGTGCAAATTAAGGAGAAACCAAATCTGGTGAAGGAGAGGCAGGTGGCCAGGGTGTGAAATCACATCTAGAGTTTTAATGATGGCCTTGCCCTTTATTCCAGTACTTCCACCAAATCTTATTAACAACAGTGATGGCAACAATAACGACAGGGGAGTAATAGCTTTTTCTAAGTACTTTAGAGCCTGAATGTATTTAAAAATAAATGTACCCTGACAATAAAGCAGCAACCAGTCTTGGATTATTTTATTTAGTCATTAAAAAAAAATCTTACCTACAAGCACAAATATATTTTCATATGAAAAAAATAGACAATCTTAAAATACTGATAAAGCTAGAATGATTCCGCCTTTTAGACAAAGGTAAGATTTCAGGGAATCAATAGGGCTCTTTTGAGACAGATATAAAAGGAGTCTCACAAACAAGCTGAGGTTTTAAAGGGCTTCATTATATTGTTCAACCAAAATTAAAAATCTGAGTAGTTTTTAAAATCTCTTATTATCATCATCTTTCCTAGTAGAGCTGCTCCTTTGCTCTTCTGTCCTCTCTGTTTCTGGATGATTTTATTTGAGATGGTGTTAGGAAGAACCAAAGCAATATATCTGTTTTAACATGAACCCCAAATATCCAGCAATGACATAATTTGAAGTGAAGCACAATATTCAACAGTTACAATGCTTAGTTCCAATCCTGGTCTTGTGGATGCTTGCTTCTTATACACTTCCTGTAGGAGTGTATAGGAAAATCATTTAGGAGAAAGTCATATTTAGTGCCAATCTATTTCTCCAGTGTTACTTATGAATATCTCTTAGTTTGTTTCACAAGAAAAACTTTTGATAAAGATTTTGCAGTTGCTCACACAAAGCTTCTGTCCAATCTTGCAAATGTGTTTGTACCAGAGAGTTTTTAAGAGCCTGGTAAATGTATATTGGCATATTTACTAAAATTCATTTGATCAATTTGTCTATATGCTAAGAGAAAGCAGAAAATCTTTTTTTTTCTTCTTTCTTCTTTAATATTTCTGCATGGAATTACATTTTTGAAATCAATTGCTTATCAGTGTTTTCTGTTCCATGTCTTACAACACTCTGCCTGTGGTTGTTTTGAGATGCAGAGTAGTTGGATACATAATCTAATGCATATATCAGGGAATTCAGTGAAAAACAGATATTTTATATAATTAGGCAAATATTTTTAGACTCAAGGAAGCACAAATATGAAAAGGCAAATATGATAAATTGCCTAAATTTAAATTTTCTGCTATCCATAAGAAACACTGAAAAATAAAAACGTATGATACAGGCTAAGAGAAAATATTTTCAATGTACATAGATATCAGATGAAAGATTTATACCTAGAATATATAAAGAGCCACTACAAATCAATAGTAATAGACAATAACCCAGAAAGAAATAGGAAAAAAGACTAGTAAGATTTGAAGAGCCATTTCACAAAGCAAAGCATATAAATGGATGATAAGCATATTATAGGTGATCAGCTTCAGTAGTCAACTGGGAAACGAACTTCAAGTTACAGTGAGTTACCACTGCACATCAGTTAGGATAGTAAAAATTAAAGATGTAATGTGGAAACAGTGGAGCTTCCAAGCATTGATGACAAGGGAGAAACATGATGAAACTACTTTAGGAAACTGTACACCATTTCTTATAAAGTCATACAGAAACATACTACAGGACCCAGAAGTTCTAGTTACCAAAAAAAAAAAAAAAAAAAAAAAAGAAGAAAAAAAGATCAAAATAGTGTTCATAAGAAGACTTGCACATAAATATTCACAGCAACTTCATTCATAACAGGCTTTACCTGGAAATAGTAAAAATGTTCATCAACAGGAGAATGAATAAAGTATTTGGGTATAAGTAGTACCCAAATAATCAAGTTGGGGTACTACTCAATAGAAAAGGAGCAAACCATTAACAAATTAAAAAAAAAAAATAGGCAAATTATACAAATGTTATGTTTAGCTAAAGAAACCAGATTAAAAGAGTATATTATATATGATTCTCATTGTACAGAATTGATGAAACCACGACATGAATCTATGTAGATAGAAATTAGAACAGTATGAGCCTATATTTGGAAAAAGTGTTGATTTGAAAGCAGCACAGAGATTGCTTTTCTTGCTAGAAATACTCTATATTCTGATTTTGGGTTTCAGGAGTTGATTCATTATGAAAATTCACCAAACTGTATGCTCAAGTTCTCTTCATTTTAATGTGCATATATTATACTTTAATTTAAAAAGGACATGTTAAAGAAAGCAATAAGGTGAATGAGGAGGAAGAAGGTAAACATGTAAGGGCTGGATGGAGAACAGGGAGTAGTGAGAGAGATACTATTGGAAGGCCATTGATGTTAGCTAAAGGCCTAGGTTTTTCTTTGTTTATAAATGTGTTGTGAAAGAGGTCTTACAGAAGGGGTAATATAATGACATCCATGCCCTAGAGATATCCACCTTGGTCACTTGTGGGGAACAAGGGAGTGTGCTGGGGAGAGATTAGAATCTAAGATGCAGAATCAGGAAAGAACAGAGGATAGTAAATTTGAGAGATTTCCACAAATGAACAATCCACAGATTTAGTAATAGGATTAGCACAGGGAAGGAGATTAAGAAGGAAAAGCTTTAGGGCCCAGCACAGGGCTCTGGCACATAGCAGGGGCTCTATAAATGTTAAGAAAGCTTTAAGAAATGAATAAGTGAATTACAGGAAACTACAGCCTGAGCAATTGGAGTAAGTTTGGTGCTATTGATAGAAATAGTAAATAAGGAGAAGGAATTGGCTGGGAGAAATGGATGAGTGAGATTTTATTTTAGATGTGTTTTTATGTAGTTGTCTACTGGACACCTAGGGAGAAGAAAATATAATAGGAAACTGGAAACATTGGTTTGAACATCTGGAAAGAGGTCAGGATTGGATATAGAGGTTTTAGGAGCATTAATGCACATAGAATATCAGAATTGTGGGGCCAGATGAGATCATGGAGGGGTACTTTGGGAAGGAGAGAAGAGGTTTGAGAGACAAAGTTGGAAGGGTGGGAATGAAATGCAGTCACTAGGGAGCTGGAGTAAATGAGAGGACTAGGGGCAGAATGGGGGATGCTTAAGGACATATAGGGATTTCTGGAGGGTTGTTCCCCAGGTTCCACAATCCAGGAAGAAAAGATGGATAGAAGGAATAGACAACAAATAGAAGAAACACAGGGCACCAATAGACAGAAGCACAAGTTTCTTTTTCTATTAATTAAAAAAAAACCAAAAAACAAAACAAAACAAAACAAAAACAAAAAAACCAGAACCCAATGTGATACCATTTTCATTTTTCATATTGGCAAAGATTTAGAAAAAAAGTATCATAGATGGATAGAAGTCAGAATTTCTGGGATGCTATTGCATAGTACTACAACAAGAGATGCCAATAATGTACTGTGTATTTCAAAAAGCCAGATGAAATGAGTCGGAATCTTTTTAGCATAAAGAAATGATAAATGTTTGAGGAGATATGTTTAACCAATTTAAACAGTACACATATGGTACCATCTAAAAATGTTTAAATTTTATGTCTTTATGTATCAGTTAAAAATACATTTAAAAAAAAAGACTGAAAATATGTAACATTGTCTCAGCTGGGCTGGAGAGCACTGGTATGTGGGAATGAAGGGCAAATGCATATGGGGGTTTCTATAGGGTGGACACTGGTTTACCTGCTGCAACAAAAAGTCCAATACTATGACTTTGCTCTTGACGTAGGGGTCATTATTGACCCTTCCTTTTTCCTCCCCTTCCCCACATTCTGTTCCACAGCATGTCATGCAGACTATACTTTGAAATACATTTAGAAGCCATGCACTTCTCTAGATTTTACTGTTACCCTCTTGGATTACAACATTATTGTTTAGGTTTTTTTTTTTTTTTTTTTTTTTTTTGTAACATAGCCCATTACATCTTTTTTAAAAAATTTGTTCTAATTGATTATACATGATAGTAGAATGCATTTTGACACATTGTATGCAAAATGGAGCACAATGTCTTTCTCTGGCTTTACGTGGTGCAGAGTCACACTAGTAATCATACATGTATATAGAATAATAATGTCTATCTCATTACACCGTTCTTCCCATCCCCACACCTCCTCCCTTCCCCTCACTCCTCTCTGAACAATTCAAAGTTCCTTTATTTTTCCCTACTTCCCTCCACACACCATTATGGATCAGCATCCACTTGTCAGAGAAAACATTCAGCCTTTGGGGGTTTTTTTGGATTTGGCTTATTTCACTTAGCATGGTATTCTCCAGCTCTTTCCATTTACCTGCAAAGGCCATAATTTCATTCTTCTTTATGGCTGATTAATGTTCTATTGTGTATATGTAACACATTTTATTTATCCATTCACCTGTTGAAGGGCATCTAAATTGGTTCCATAGTTCAGCTATTGTGAATTGAGGTGCTATAAACATTGAGTGGCTGCATCACTGTAGTATGCTGAATTTACCTCCTTTGCATATAAACTGAAGAATGTGATAATTGGGCCAAATGGTGTTTCCATTGCAAGTGTCCTGAGGACTTTCCAAACTGCTTCAGGTAACTTTTATTCTGGCACCTTTTCTTGCTTCTACTCACAGATTTCTACAATCTGCCCATTCTCCATAGTGCAGCGAGAGAGAGAGAGAGAGAGAGAGAGAGAGAGAGAGAGAGATCTTTTGATGTAAATTATAAGATGTCAAAATTTCTGCTTAAAATTATGTAGTATCTTTTAATTGACCCTACAGGAAAATCTAGACTTCAAGGTTTTACGTTTTCTGACCTGGCTCCTGCCTGCTTCTCAAAGCTTGCATTTTTTCTCTTAATGGCTATTGGCTTGCTTCTAACTTGAAGGCAAGTCCTACTGTCATTTTGGGGTAGAGGAAACTCCTCGCCACTCTTAGATTGGCTTTCTCAGCTTCAGGTCATGACAAACTGTTCTGATCAGTTGTCACAGATAGACCAAAGAAGGCTTTCAGTTCCAAAAGTTCTAATTCTGTGATGAATCCCTTTATATTCATGCAGATTGATTCTACCCCTTCTCCAGAGGATTCCTTACCCACCTGGCCCTGTTTCAGAGGCACCACAATTTTGTCAGCCGTGAAATTTAGAACAAGCCCTAATTCTAGGTCTCTGCCTTATGTTCATGGAACACCTCAAGTTAAATTTATATTTTCATGACTTTGCTTCCTTTTCTGGACCCTGTCTCGTCTCCAAATTGTTAGTGGTTTTTGCTGTTCTCATTTGAGTTGCCACATGATTATGGGAACCCTACAAACTTGAAGAGGAACTAGTTATTAGATGGGGCACGTAGAGTTCGGAACAACTTATTAACTGCTGGGTGGGGCTCACTCAAACCTGGCAAGCTCAGACGACAGCCCTTCTGTTTGGATCTACCCTGGGGAAGAGGCTTAGCTAGCAGTTCTTTAAAGAGTCCAGGATTTAGTGCCAGGTGTTTTCCTTGTAAAACAGCTGACCAATTTTACTCAGTGCAGTCAGAGTCTTGGGTTGCCTCCCACAAGGAAAAACTGGTCACCCATTTCAGTTAGTACTGTTGGAAACTTTCCTTGTGACCTAAAATGGTTTTGTGAAACAAGAGAAGAACCTACTAACTGAGTTTTGGACATTTAAAAAAAAATTAAAAAAAAAATATAGATATATATATTATATATATATAATATAAAATTTACTATTTGCACTATTTTAGAGTGTAGAACTCATTCATAATACTGTGTAATTATTACTACCATTTAGTTCCAGAACAGTTTCAGTACCCCAAGAGTAAACCTGGTGCCCATTAGGCAATCATTTTTACTTTCTCCATTACCCCAGCTGCTGGAAACTACAAATCTGTTTTCTGTTTTTATAGATTTGCTTATTCTGGATAGTTTAAATAAATGTAATCATTTAATATGTGGCCTATTATCTGCTTCATTCACTTTATGCATGTATTTAAGAGTCATTTTTGTTGTGGTATGTATTACTATTAATTACTTTTTATAGTTGCAAAATATTCCATTGTATGGGTATGCTACATCTTGTGTATGCATTCATCTGTTGGTATATTTGAGTTGTTTCTTCCTTTAGGCTAGAATGAATATCAGCATACATGTTTTTAAACATCTCTTTTTAAGTATTTTTCGGTGCATTCCAATGATTAGAACCACTGGCTACATTGTACTTCTATGTTTAGCTTTATTGAGGAACCACTGAACTTTTTTTTTGTTTGTTTTCATTATAGTGGTTAAAGCATTCAGTGTGCTTCTAGTAATGTATGAAGGTAAGTTTTGAAAAATTTTAAGAATGTTTTATAAATGTGCCTAACCCTTTTAGTGAACCATTAAAAGGCATTCCAATAGTAAAAAAAAAAAGAGAACTGAGTCATGCTTTTAAAATGTTGTGAATTTATCTCCTTCTCCTTGAGTGAATTCTCTCTTTCCTGGGGATAAAGATTGACCAGGATGGCTAATCATGAGTCAAGTCTCAAAAGTTCTGAGAGCTGTGTGGCAGGGGGACCATATGTAAGATTCTCTAGATAGTGTTTTGAAGCTGTCAGAGCTCAGCTGTTCAGAATACAACCTCACCTTTTCTGTTACTGAATTCCACTTAGCTCTGGCGATACCATTTTTTTTTTTTTTTTGGCTGATGTTAAAAACCTTTTAACCTTGCCACTGAAAAGTAATATGGCCTTTTCTGGTTTAAACAGCAAGGGAAAGTCATCTAAAAGTCAAATCACCTACCAGGGTTGTTCCCAGGCTGGCACTCTTTACCCTCCCTCCTCTATTCTGGGACGTCACCATCCTCAGCGCACTGGGGGAGGGGTGTTTGCTCCATGCCCAGTTCCCAGGTCCCTACTTCTTCTGCTTGGTCTTTTGGTATGAATTTTGTTCTTTCTATAAACGGTGTGAGAGACACCACTATAACCTTGCCTCTGTCCTGTGGAAACAAGATGAGGATCCCCTGAAACTTCTTTTCTCAGATCGTCAGCCTCCTTGAATCCCCCGCACCACTCACCACTTATATTCCAGAGCATTTCTCCATCACTCTACCTCCTTAACTGGAAACCAAGTTCATTGGTCTGATGCAATGTTATGTGGTAACTCTATTTTCAGGTAGTAGGGCATGATTTTAGCTTATTAAGCCTAAATAATGGTGCTGGTTGATGTCCTATAGATGGGAAGTCAAATCCACAACTAGGGTAAGTGTTGGCAAGTCAAAATTAATCTTTGTTTCTTCCAGGATAGAAGAGGTCCAATGGAGTCAATTTATAATACTAAGGGGATTGTTAGTCTCCTTGGGGGGTGTGACTATAAAAGTGGATAAGCATCAATCAATACTGATGGCAAATTGGACATTTATAGTGGCTTTGTTGAGCAGAAACCCATGACTGAGGGTCAGTGCATAGCTCTTTGCCTTCATGGTTCTACCTTTATAGACTTATTGTGCCATCTCTAGGATAGTTGATGGCAGAGGCTGACTAATGTCAACTGGTAAGTCATTCTCTCTGTTTGGACATTTAGTGCCTCTTCTTTGAGTATGGTCTATATTTGAGGTGATATAAAATAAAAATGAAAAAATCTGTTTTGAGTCCAAAGTTCAATCCATATATTTTCATCTCAGAACTTTTGGTCCCTGATCCTCAATATTTATTTTCATAAAACAATAAGCAGATTAGCTATTTGTTGATTCTGTGCATATTTTATATTAGGACACTTCTTTTTCCCACATATAAAGAGATCAGGTCCAGTGGGGAGAATTTCACCTCACACCCTTCACCTTCAAGACTGTCACTGAATGGGAAACATAGTGTGGTAAAAATCCATTTTTTAAAAAAAATTTATAACCACATACTGACCCACATTCCAGGACATAAAATAGCCCATTCATGAATGAAGCTAGACATGTTCCTTCCTTTATCCGCTTTCCCCAACAAAAGTCATTAATGGAATCATGATAGGTGATATAGATCTACCTCCTTGTGTCTTACTTGTGTACCTCTGGCTCTGCTTTGGATTTGATCCCAGATATTTTACTTCCAGCTTGTGATAGATGGCTTCTGCCAATTTGGTGTGTCTGGCAGAACCCAGCTCCTACAGAGAATTTGTGGATTCGTGGCGAAGTTGTGCTTCATAGTCAGGCGCTTAGTCTTTCCCAGGGCCGAGAACATTCTTAAGTAATCTTTGAAAGGTGTATAGTTCTCTTTCATTCATGTCATGGCCTTGTTTTAAAACTATTAAGCTGAATCTTCTATTGGGCTTTATAGACCATTCTTTTCTCACCTATACATCTATTGAACAGGATCTGCTGAAGCAAGTGATCCAAATGTGAGATTATCTATACCATTGCCCACCTATGGTATAGATGCCACCTTGTTGCTGGGAGAGCCAATTATGGCCCTTGACCCAACATAAAGCTGGTCATCTTTCTTGTCACCTCATCTATGTGTCAAAAAAAATATTCAGATGTAATTTACCTCTAGGAATGAGACATGAACTTGGTTGAAGTGGCCCTTCTCAGTGGAGAACAATTTCTAGTAAGGCTGATCAGAAGCAGCTAGCAATCTCAGCATTAAAGATGGTTGTTTAGGATTAAGTCTCTGTAGCATCCAAATGGACTCTAGTAGCATATAACTGAGTCTGCTATGGCCTCCAGTTGGTAGGATGGAGCTGGAAACCTGACATGTCAACAACAAAAATAGAAGCCACAGAGAGTAGAATAATATCAGAAATGTGCTGAAAAAAAATCACTGTCAAGGCTCTCACTCTAGTTTGAATCTTTAATGTACCCCAGAGGCCCATGTCTTGAAGGCTTGATCCCCAAGATGGTACTAATGGGAGGAGATGAAGGAGATGAGCCTACCCTTGCCTGGCCCCTTGCCCCTTGCCCCTTGTCTCTCTCTTTCTCTCTTGCTTCCCTACCATGAAGTGAACAATTTGCTATGGTCCCATGCTTTCTTTTTCTTTTGAATCCATGGATTTATTTTTTAAATTATTTTTCAACATATATATTGTATGTGTGTTACACATATTGGATACATATATGTTTTTGTTTGTTTGTGGCACTGAGGATCAAAATCTGGGCCTCATACATGCTAGGCATGTGCTCTACCACTGAATTATAGCCCCAGCCCAGGAAGCTAGACATTTTTCTTGTTCTTTTTAGGTACCCAGGACAGTAGATTTTATTTTGACATATTATACATACATGGAGTATAACTTATTCTAATTAGTATCCCATTCTTGTGGTTGTACATGATGTGGAGTTATACTGATTGAGTATTCATATAGAAATGTAGGAAAGTTATATCTGATTCATTCTACTGTATGCCCCATGCTTTCTGCCATTGAAGACTGGCATACCAACCAGAAGCCTAAAAAACAACGGATCAATCCAATCATGGACAGGAACCTGTGAAGCCATGAGCCAAAATAAACCTTGTCTCTTTATAAGTTATCCAAAGCATTTTGCTATAGTTATGCAAAGCTAACTAATGTATTACTGTTTTATATTCCTCTAGTATCCTGTATGAATGAATGAGAGATAAAATCATTTTCAGGCAAACGAAGAGGAAAAAAAAGTGTTTGCCTCCAATGACCTCTCCCCAAAGCAATTATTTCTAATGGATATACTTTAAGAAGAAGGAAAATAGCCTGAAATGGATGCAAGAAGAAATGAACAGAGAATATGGTTCACAGGTGTGAGAATTCAAGCGAATGCCGGTAAAATAAAATAGCATTAATAATGACTTGTCAGCTTTATTTAACGATCTTTTAAAAAATGTTAATATCTGAAATATATATGTAGCACTTAAACATAGAGTTTGATGCCTCAGAGAAGCCAAAGTAAAAAAGTAACATGGGTGTAAATTTGTGCAAAAATCATGCTGCAGACAAAATATAGTGGCTTCTCTAAAATGAACCAAGAAACAAAAGCAAACAAAAAAAAACAGAAAAAAAGGAAGAAGGGTACACAAACAAATATTACCAAATACCATAAAAATAAACAGCTTTAAATATAGATCATCACATGGAAATTCACATCCTTGCAGCCATTTTTTTGTGATTATTATTTAATAATAGATGATTTAAAAAGTAAATAAATAAGACACGGGGGTTAAATTACATTTTTCCTATTCTTTCCCCTTTAAGAGATCATTCCACACAACTTGTCTGGTATATATTGATTGAAAACCAATAGACAGATGGAAATTACTCCATCTGTCAGCAAAATGCAAACACCTCTGGAGTGAAACCAAGCAGCTGCTTAAATGCTCAGAGCTTTGCTAGACAAAGAGGTCCTCTTCCTGAACACAGGCTCTGTTTACACCATTCCAACGACTCACTCAGGGAAAAGCACAGTCTTCCAGGTTGTGTAAACACAGCCATTATTTATAAGGAGCTTTATAAGAAGTCCTAAGATTAACTAGTTCTCAGCTGAGGAATTACTGAATACTGGAGCAAATGAATGTGTGTGGGGGGGTGGGGTGGGTGGGGGTGGGGGTGATTGGTGAATTCAGAATTGTTTGCATTTGTAGGTCACACTTTAAAAATTTACAATAGTTCTGTCTCCCCTCTTTTGCAAAATAAACTCTGAAACTTGGAATAGTCTTAGAAATTTTGATAGAATTTGTAAAGCAACCTACTTACAGCATAAAGAAATTAGCAGATGTTTCCCAAATAAATAAAATCTAACCTTTGTCAGTATTCCTTAGTTATTTCTTTTTCAAGGGAAATTGAGTGGCATGTAGGTTCTAGCTTCTGCCTGGGTTTGTAAACCAGTTCCACCATCAGCTGCCTAGATGATATTGTGAAAGGTACTTCTCCCTGACCTTAGTTTTCAAATCTGTCAATTGGCAAAAATATACCACACAGAATAGTTGTGAGGCTTACCACAATTCTAAAAATATAAACTGTTTGGTGTAATACTTGCCATTCAGCACTCAGTACAGTTACTTATTATTTTTATACCATGAGATATTTTTCTGGGTTTAATATCAATGATCCTCCATTACTTAATATTCAGCTCTTATACCTTTTAGCAATGAAGTTGTTTTTTTTTTTTTTTTCACATAGATTTTTGAGAAATGAAAACTGCGGCCAGTCACTAAGTTCATTCTAATAACAACTGAGGTGTTCAATAGTGAATTATTTTAATTACTCATGACTGTACCTTATAGTTAATGTATAGCTTCAGGCATCCTGGGAAGCTGTGCTGTTTAAAACCAGCCACTTCATAGTTAGGATTCTGGCAGGACAACAGTGACAATTCAAACTGGGTAACAGAGGAGACTTTAATAAAGGATTATTTACAAAGTTGTAGGCAGGGATTAGGAAGAAAAAGTGATAACGAAGCACCCTGGAGTTAATAAACCTGCAAGAACAGTTACCGACTCTAAGCCTGAGTGGGCAGGAAGCGTGTGACTATGGTACATGGTGTGGAGAGCTGCACAGAGAGCCTGCTGACAGGGGCTCTGACCTTTGGTGGAGAGACAGAGCTAATGCTGCCATCTGGCCAGGAAAGAGCTGGAAAAAATACCCCAAGCTCTCGCCCTCCCTGTTCTTCCACTCCCTTTTCAGAGCTTTCAATTGACCAGACCCCATCAGCTGCCAAAGTCTATGGAGCCTGCTGAGGAGGTCCATGCAGCTCAGTCTTCTAGAGCATAGAACAGTGAAAAATGGGTTCAGAGGAACAACTAGAAAGCAACCAGATTTGAGCTTTCTGCAGTTTTCCTATAGTTAATTTAGGAACTGTTAAAATCTCCTGAAAATATGTTGTGATTTCAGAATCTCTCTCTACTGAACTAGGTGGTATAGAGTGCTGGTCCCAAGGAGCATGCTTCAGCTTCTAGAATGCCCACAAAGTGGTTCCATAAGGAAAGCACAGGCTTGACTTCAGATCATTTCCACGTGGATGCAGGATAGGTTTTCACTGGTTAAAAACCCAGTGAATTAGCCTTAGGGACCTTCAAACCATTAAGTCCCCCAAATTAGCACACCAACCTGATCATAACCTACAAATTGACAAAGATCATGTTTAGGAGGAAAGAGTCAGATTTTTAAATTCACATGAAGTAACTCAATAAGTGCTGTAACACCTATAATTTGGGGTCAGTTTACTTTGATAGGTGAAATGGGATCCATGGAAGCTATGTTTAGTGTTCTCCAGCCCCAGTAGAACTTGAGGTCACTGCAGTCCCAGTGATTGATTGACTGCAGCCTAGTCAGAGACCCTAAGTCCTCAAGGGTGAGCAAAGGACAATCAATCTCCACAAGGGATTCACCTGCCTTCCAGGAGCTAAGATTATCCCAGCTGCTTGATCCCCAGAAATTGTATGAGATAATAACTTTTGTTGTTATTCAACAATGGATACTTCTCACAACAATATTCAAGATGTTTTGTAAAAAGGCATTCATTGAAACTGACAGAGGAGTAGTCTTGAGAAGAATGAGCTTGAAGTCCAGGAAAAGTAGAATTAAATCGTCTGGGAAAAGCAAATTCAGCTACATTGTATAATTAGAGCAAAAAAAAAAAAAAAGAACTGATGCATATTTTGTCTATCTATCTATCTATCTATCTATGGCATCAGGCATTAAACTCAGGACTGCTTAATCACTAAGCCACATCCCCAGCCCTCCCTTCCCTTTTTAAATTTTGACACAGGGTCTCCTTCAATTGCTTAAGGCCTCACCAAGTTGCTGACGCTGATTTTGAACTTGTGATCCCCCTGCTTCAGTTCCCCAGGCTGCTGAGATTAGAGGTATGCCTCACTATGACCAGCTATTTAAAAAAGATATAGCTGCTAGCAGGGGGTGAAGAAACATTTACTGAGAGTAAGATCTGTTTATTATTTATTCTATGACAGAATTCTGTGGCTCTGTGAGATACATCTTTATTAGGTAGGGGAAACACTTGTGGGATGGGAAATAGAGATACCCAAGCAGCATCACACAGATAGGAGAACATAGGACCAGGGTAGAGCCCAAGCCAGTTTGACTCCACAGTTTGCTTTCTTTCTGTGCCCCTATGTTCTAAAGAAAGGGAATACTGAACAAGAGAGGTTATATTGAGAGATGAATTCAGATAAACCAGTTTGGGGGAAAACATTTTCAGCCTTTTGAAGCAGGGAGAAATGGCCTACAGCATAAACAAAAGAAACCCCCGGCAAAAATAGATGACTGATCAGAAGGAGGGAGCCAAGCTGGCCTCCCTAGAGAATGAAAGATATTTTGGTGATAACAGAGGTTAGAGGGAAAGAAGCTCCACCTGTAGCTCTCTGTTCAAGGCCAGTGGAAGCAGGTGGAGCATGAGTGGTTCTATTCATTTGCAGGTCAATTCTCCTTACTCATGACTAACAATGCACAAGGAAAAGCAGCAACATGAAAATATGGACACGGATAACTTCTTGGGCAGATGGGGAGAAGAGGGGCTCATAAATTCCTCCAGGAGGAGAGTGAGAGAGTCAAGGAACGATTTGCCAAGAGTGTCCCACTTGGTGCCATGGCTTTCTATGCTGAGTGTTCCTATGGTCCACCTAAAATGAAAGCCATACCAACTAAAATTTATGAATGGATGTATTCTTGTGTTACTTGTAGTACTGAAAGAATATGTTGTAGGAAACAGATTCAGAGAACTTAAGTTTTAGGAAAAGTTTTTTAAACAACAGGACTTAGTGGGTAGAGTGGTTAAATAATAAAGTCCTAGATATAGCTGTGCTAGAGCAGAGGAGGGAGTTTAATAGAACAACCTAGGAAGAGTTATGACTGCCACATTTTGGCCTGAGAAAATTTTACTTTTTGACCTGACTCCCCAATAGAATTAGAATATCAGCCCTTGCTCAGTAAACCAAGTGATATCAGTTTTTCTGATACCATAGGGGACAGAAACATGGGTAGAAAATAATATAGAATCCTAAGAGTGCACAGCTCTAGCAAAATCAATTCAGACTTGTATGTAAGGTCAGACCTTCAGCAGTTTTGCTAGCCTATTGGTTGGTCTTAGAAATACTATCTTAGGTTGGCCTCCCATCAGAAAAAGGAGTCTAAACACATCTTTTACATAAATAGTTTGCTTGGGATGTGCTCTCATGAGCCATGCATAAGTGGGAGACTGGGAAGGGTCAAGTAGGGAAGGATGGATGGCTAAAATAAGAATATGTTACCCAGGCCTGCCGCTGTCTGGCTGGGCACAAATAACTGAGCCGCCACAAAGCCTTGTAGATTCAAACAGCAACTCTTTATTCCCCAACTCTCACCGGCACTGCACACAACACACAGGACCACACTCCCTCCACCGGGCTCCGTCCAATCTCCTGGAACCTCCAGAGAACTGCACGGGGAACTCCAAAGTAGCGGGCGAGGCAGCAAGAACCGCCCTACTGCCCGACAGTAAAGATCAAATATACAATTCAATCAATCCAGCATCACAGCAATTATATATAGCTTAACTCAAATCATCATCTCAATGGTTCCCTGGCGTCACCTTTCGACTATTCCCTCTGGTAAATGCCAGGCATCATTCTGACTGGGCTGTGGCTCTCAACACAGGCCATTGTAGCTGTGATCCACTGAAACTTGGTGTCTTGAGGGGCCATATAGAATACACCTCTGAGTTTTCAGTGAATGAGAAGGGGAAGCTGGCATTTATTCACTGTCTCTAGCTGTTATGGTTTGAATGTGTAATGTCCTCCAAAAGCTCTCATGTGAGACAATGAAAGAAGATGTGGAGGAGAAACAATTGGATTATAGACTTAACCCAATCAGTGAATCAATCCCTGATGGGATTCACTGAGTAGTAGCTGAAGGCAGGTGAGGTATAGCTGGAGGAAGTTCTTCACTGGGGCAAGGCCATGGGGTATATATATTTTGTATCTGGAGAGTGGAGTCTCTGTCTGCCTCCTGATTACCATGTGAGCTGTTTTCCTCTGCCATATTTTTTTCCGCCATGTTGTTCTTCCTCACTTCGAGACCTGAGGAACAAAGCCAGCTGTCTATGGATTGAGACCTCTGAAATTGTGAGCCCTAAATAAACCTTTCCTCTTTTACAGTTGTTCTGGTCAAGTCCTTAGTCACAGCAGTGAGAAAAGCTGGCTAAAACACCAGCTCTGCATTGGCCAAGGTGGCCCCCCATACAGTGCCAATTTTGCAGATTTATGCAGGTAGAAGTAACAGACAGATATTTGGTGGGCATTCCATATCAGGTGAAGTCCAAGGGCAGGAAGTAAGAGAACTCAGTGCAACTGAGAGAGGGTGCTGACAGATTTTAGCTTCCTGAAGGAGATTGTGGCTGCCATGGGTGGAATAAAAGATGTAAGGTGAGGCTCAAGAAGTGCTTAATATCAACATCATCAGAAAAATTTGCCTAAGATGAAAATCTTGAAACCAAAAATAATGTAAGAACTCTGTGACAAAGAAACACGACCCCGCCACCATGACACTGGTGCATGGCGCACAAAATACTAAATGAATATTAAAGATAATATATCGACTTTATTTATTTATTTAAAGTTGTGTCTCTCTTTGCATTGCTAGGATATCCTCCAACTCAGATCTTCCTACCTCCATCTCCTAAGTTGATGGGATGACAGGAATGTGCTACCACGCCTGGCTTGAAAGATGACATATTTTAATTGAATGATTAATTATCTTTCTCATTTTACTAACTCCTGTTTAGGAATGAAAATGGAAAGGACTCAATCTCCTGTTACTTCTCATTTGTCATTTGTTTTATGAAAATATATTTAAATACTTGGGGTTCACTCGGGGGACCACATCCCCAAGTAAACTACCTTTATAAGAATACGTTTAGATTAGTTGTTTAAATATTCTTATGCAGTTACCATTTCAGTGAATGGGTTCAGTAATTTTCATCAAATTATTCTGCAGTTCTTTTTAAGTTCTAACTCCTCCCCCACCCCCGCCAGCTCTCCCTCCCCCACAAATGTATATAGATATTTTTCAATATCCAGATTTGTTGAATTGGTTGGACTACAGTAAATATTCCAGTGCTCTCAGAAAGAAAAATCAGATAAGCACATTTTCCACAAATTGGGGTTTCAGGCTGTGTGTGCTCGGTGTTATGATAACCACCTTTGTGGGTTCCTAAAATAGGATTGCTTCCCTGAGCTTACATTAAATCATACTGGGTGGTCTCCTCAATTCAGAACAAATGCCAGTCAGAAGGAAACGTAGAAAAAAAAATCTTTTTTTTTTTTTCAAATAGAAATTTTTAAAAAACAAAGCATTTATTTTATATCTTCTATTTGCTTTATCTAGACAGATTTTTCAAATTTCCAATAAGCACATGAAAAAGATTTTATTGTCTCTGCTTTTACAGGAAAGCAAATGGAGACCAAATGAGGTGAGTTGCTGAAGTTCTCGTGATCAGAAAGAAGCAGAGCCAAGATTTAAATGCAGGCAAGCCTGGCTCTGAAGCTTGATTCTCTCTCTGCACCTGGGGTCTTGTCACATGCTTTGTGCTAGTCTTCCTGGAAATTAAGCACCTCCATCCACTGCCCCTCACTTCCTTATGTAATAACCTGGAGGATAGGGAGAGCCATCTGTTTCAGAAATAACATATTTGTGTCCATAAGGCAATAGGTTGGCAGAGAGAAGGATTATGACATTGCCATTTGGCATTCCTGACTTACTCTGCATTTATATAATAGAAATATATTGTCCAACATGTTGATCTCACAAGCCTTCCATTATCATTGATTCTGAAATAAGCATGGTCAGGGACATCGTGTAAGAATAAGGAATCCTTGTTTGTGGGATGATGTCAGGTAGGAGGAGTTTTTTACTCCTACTTGAAGTATTAGCCACCAGATGATTTCATGGAAGAAAGGATACTGTGATACTAAAGACCATGAAGGAGAAAACAAGCAAGTTAGAAAATCTTAGGGGTTGATCTTAAGAACGTATAATCACAAGATGATTTAAAGATCTGGAATCAGAACAATGGTTCCAAAAGAAGGTTGATTATCCAAATTCACCAAAAGAGTATCTTTACATATTTGCTTGTACTGACTTTAAGCAGTCTTTAAAAGAGGCGCAGGCATCTATATATTAAAAATTTCCTGTAATTATTCTAATGATCAGCCTCAGTTTAGAACCATGATTAAGAATTTGTAAACCAGTATATGGGGAGCCCACTTCTGATTTTAAAATTTTGTTTGTGTAATTTTGAAGAATAAGCTCATATTTTTTTCTTTATGTTCAAGACAAATGCTCAAAACAGTGTAAATTTTCAGTAGAATTTCTTGTCAATAACCATTTAGAAATATTTTCATAGATAATAAAAAAAAGTAAGGCAGATATCAATTCTCAACATCATTACACTGTAATGGGGAAGAAAAAGAGCCCTAATGAAGTGGTTAAGTGTGGACTAAGAATTTACCTCAGCCATTTAATAAAAGAAGAATTTAAAAACAAATAAGAGGCTGGGCACGGAGGTGCACTCCTGTAATCCCAGCAGTTTGGGAGACTGAGACAGGAGGATCCTGAGTTCAAAGCCAGCCTTAGCAAAATTGAAGTGCTAAGCAACTCAGTGAGACCCTGTCTCTAAGTAAAATTCAAAATAGGGCTGGCAAATGTGGCTTAGTGGTCACATTGAAGTGCCCCTGAGTTCAATCCCTGGTACAAAAAAAAAAAAAAAAAAAAAAAAAAAAATCCAAAACAAATGAAAGAGGGATTCCAGTTGTTTCTTAGCTGCTTTTGGGAAAGATGGCCCTTGTGGACTTCAGCTGCCAGAACTGAAGTTGGGGAGCTCAGGTTTATCTGGTCTATGTCTATTCCACTATTAACAGCCTCACTTCCCACCTTAGAGAAGGAGACGTCAGTCCACTTTCAAACATACAACATATGGAGGAGATTACTCTGAAATGTAGTTTCCGGATTCTCCCCTGCTATACAGGTGTGGCAAGAAAGAAGTTGCAACAAAGAAGCCAACGTGATCCTTAAGTGCTTATACTAGGAAACATAATGGAAATAAATAAGCTGAGTATTTACATTAGTTGAGATTCACTCTGGAAAACAAACTTTAGTAGGTATCTTAACAGAGAAAATTTAATATAGGGAGTTTGTTAGTCAGGTGGTAGAACACTACAAAGGGATAAAGGACTCATTAGATGGAATCTTGACCAAATTAAAAAAAAAAAAAAGTGCTACTCCCTGTGGACTGGAGAAATAAATAGAACCTGGGATCAGGAAGCTGATCAGGACCTAGAAGCTTTAGGGAGGAGCCCAAGGAATAGGACTGGGAATCCCAAGGCAGGTGCCACCTATGTGGTCGCTGCTGGTATTTCAGGATCCTGGAGGCAGGACTTCACAGATTACGGCTTTAATCTCTGAAGAGAGGCCACAACCCAGTTGGTACTACTACCTCAGAAGCTGGGTAGAGGTTCTGTGAGTTTGAGACTACGACTCATAAACAGTTGGCACTCTAGCTGTGCCTGGGAAGGGACACAAGGATACTGTTAGTTGGAACATCCCAATAAGCTGAAATCTTATTGGTATGTATTAATGACTACTTCCAGGGTAAAAGGCCATGGTGGGGTGACTTAATAGGAAAAATTAAAAAAGCATAATGAACAAGTTTCTTCTCCTCTTTTCCTGCTCCCCAGTCTCCCCCTGGTTTTTCTGACTGATTGAAATGCACATTAGGCTTGCTGACAAGGAGACACGTCATCCAGATAGCAGTTGTCACAAAGCAGAGTATATAAGGAGTATATTTGGAACCCAAAACTCAACGTAGCATTCAGTGGAAAAGGTTTGGAAAATAGCAACAGAATAGGCCAATAGAAATTATAGGATATAAATATCATAAAGGAAAGAGCAGAAATAAATAAAATATGCCCCTTTGAGGATGGATTCTAGCAAAATAAAATTTTGAGTTTTTTTTTTTTAATGAATAAAGTAAAACCCTAACAGAATTGAGTACTAAAAAGGGGAGAAACAAGAGATAGTATTGTAAATGAAAACACTGTTAAGTAAAAATGCAGCAAAGATAAATCCAATGAAAATGTGAATAACTATATATCAGCAAGTTTGGGAACTAGATAAAATAGGCATATGGTAGAATAATGCAATTAATAAGGTTGGCTCATAACAATATAGAAACTTGATCCTCTAAAGGATTAATAAAACTGAAGCAGCAGTTAAAACTATTCATATACCCCACAAAATTTAAAAACTCTAGAATTAGACCCTTTCAAGAAACAGATAATCCCTGTTGTTTGCTTACATTGTGTTTTATATCCTTAATTGTTGTAAACATTTTATATATCCTTGTTTTATGTGTTATGTCAATTTTATGTGTCATGTCCATTTCTTCAATGAAGATATATTTCCTCCAGAGATGGTTGACCTCTGAATCTGCTTATGCTTTTACAAGTAGCCAGGAGACTCCATGGACTTCAAAGCATTTCAGGCTGCTTTAAGGCTTTAGGATCAGCAGCAGAAGGGGCTTCTCTACCTTGGCTCAGTCTCCAGCAGTAACATTGTTACTGGGATGCATGCTGAGCAGGGGAGGTTTCTATTCATCTCCCTCTTGTTCCATTCAAACTTCCCCTTCTAGATCTGCCCTGGATAACTTTTGGAAAATCATAAATGCCTTTCTTAATTGACTGTGCCAAATAGCCTTTCCTGATTAAGTTTATCTGTGAACACTGGGAGCTGAGGAAGAGGTTTAGGGATGCGAAGGAGCTGGTCTAGCAGGAGACATGCCCAGAGGGAGCTGGGCCAAGATACATCGTTTTGTGCATTTGTTTATGGGATACATGAGATTATTCTTGGAGTCGTCCAGGTAAATTTCAAACATAATGGTGTGAAGCTTTTACAGATACTGTATATCAGAGAAATACTGTATATTGTGAACCTATAAACTATATTCTGGTTCTGGGGACCTGGATTATGCAAATATATGATAGCCTTAGTTCCTCTTTTAGTTTTGCAATAATCTTTGAAAAAATTTAATTTTTTTATTTGTTCATTTTAGTTTTACATGATAATAGAACATATTTTGACATATCATACATGAAGCATAACTTCCCATTTTTGTGGTTGTACATAATGTGAAGTTGCAATAGTTTTGTATTCATATATGAATAAAGAAAAGTTGTGTCCAATTAATTTTACTGACTTTCCCATTCTCATCTCTTCTCCCATCCTCCCACTCCCCATGTCCAATCCAGTGAACCTCCATTCCTCCCTCCTTGCCCCCAGCCTATTGTGAGTCACCATCTGTACACCAGAGAGAACATTTGGCCTTTGTTTTTTTGTGATTGGCTTATTTCACTTAACATGATCGCCTCTTGTTCAACCCATTTGCCAGCAAATACCATAATTTCATTCTTCTTTATGGCTGAGTAATATTTTATTATGTATATGTACCACATTTTCTTTATCCCTTTATCTGTTGAAGGGCACCTAAGTTGTTTCCATGGATTAGCTATTGTGATTTGAGCTGCTATGAAAATTGATATGGCCTTGTCATTATAGTAAGATGAGTCCTGTGGGATTAAATCGAGGAGTGGGATAACTGAGTCATATGGTGGTTCCATTGCAAGTTTTCTAAGGAATCTCCACAATACTTTCCAGAGTGGTTGCATCAATTTGCAGTCCAACCAGCAATGTACCTTTCCCCCCACATCCTTGCTGTTATGGTTTGGATGTGAGGTGTCCCCTAAAACCTCATGTGTAAGACAATGCAAGAAGGTTCAGTGAAGAAATGATTGAGTTATGTGATCCTTAACTGAATGATTGAATTAATCACCTGATGGGGTTTATTGAGTGCTGAGGGGGGAGTTGAAGGGTGGAGTATGGCTGGAGGAAGTGGGGTGCTGGAGGCATGCTTTTGGGGTATATATTTTGTATCTGGTGAGTGGAATCTCTCTCTCTCTCTCTCTCTCTCTCTCTCTCTCTCTCTCGGCATTCTGATCATCATGTGAACTGATTGCCTCTGCCATACTCTTCTGCCACGATGTTCAGCCTCACCTTGAGCCCTGAGGAATGGAGTCTGCTCTCAATGAACTAACGCCTCTGGAACCGTGAGCCCCCAAATAAACTTTTCCTCCTCTACAGTTTTTCTGGTCGGGTTCTTTTAGTCACCATGGCAAAAAAGCTGACTAAAACACTAGCCAATATTTATTGTTATTTATATTCTTGATAATTGCCATTCTCCCTGGAGTGAGAAGAAATCTCAGTGTAGTTTTAACTTGTATTTCTCTAATTGCTAGAGATGTTGAACATATTTTCATATATTTGTTGATTGATTGTATTTCTTCTTTGAGGTGTCTGTTCAGTTCCTTAGCCTATTTATTAATCGGGTTATTTATTTAATTTTTGGTGTTAAGTTTTTCAAGTTATTTATATATCCAGGAGATTAATGCTAAATCTGAAGTGCAGGTGGCAAAGATTTTCTCCCATTCTGTAGGCTCACTCTTCATATTGTTTATTTTTTCCTGTGCTGTGAAGAAGCTTTTCAGTTTACTTTCCTCCCACTTAGTGATTTTACTTCTTGCACTTTAGGAGACTTATTGAGGAATTCGGTTCCTCAGCTGAGATGATAGAGATCTGGGCTGACTTTTTCTTCTAGTAGGCATAAGGTCTCTGGTCTAATGACAAGGTTCTTGATCCATGTTGAGCTGAGTATTGTGCAAGGTGAGAGATAGGAATCTAATTTCATTTTGTTACATATGGATTTCTAGTTTTCCTAGCATCATTGAAGAGCATATCTTTTCTCCAACGTATGTTTATGGCATCTTTGTCTAGTATGAGATAACTGTATTTATGTGGGTTTGTCTCTGTGTCTTCTATTATGCACCATTGGCTTTCATGTCTGTTTTGGTGCATTGCAATACCGTGCTGTTTTTGTAACTATAGCTCGGTAGTATAATTTAAGATCTGGTATAGTAACGCCACCTGCTTCACTTTTCTTGCTAAGGACTACTTTAGCTATACTGGGTTTCTTATTTTTCCAGATGAATTTCATGACTGCTTTTACTATTTCTATGAAGAATGTCATTGGGATATTAATTGGAATTGCATTGAATCTGTATAGTGCTTTTGGTGGTTTGGGCATTTTGACAATATTAATTCTGCCTATTCAAGAACATGGGAGATCTTTCTATCTTCTAAGGTCATCATCAATTTCTTTCTTGAAAGTTCTGTAGTTTTCAGAGTTCAGAGGTTTTCCACCTCTTTTGTTAGATTGATTCCCTATGCTTCTGGATTCAGGTGTCTTGGATCTTTGTTCTGGATACAGTTGATCTCAAATCCAGTTCGTTTTTTTTCTTGTGTTTCAATTCTATGTAATGCTTTTTGGTGGTCCCATAGCACATCACATACCCTGGAGAAGCAATTTACAAAATGGAGCCACAGTACTTAGAAATATGAATTCCACTATAATGGAAGCAATCTCTTCCCAGAGTACAGTGCTTTTGCTGTATGATCAGGCCCATCGAGAGAGCAGCATAGCAAAGATATCTGTTAAATTCTTATCTGTGGGTCAGGATATTAAAATGCCAGGTAATTGGAGCTTCTATTTAGAAATAGCAATAACTATTGCATTGAAAACTGACCTAGTGGTAAATGAGAAAACAGCAAGCCCGGTGGGTTTGTATCACTTCGCTTAATTCTATGCTCTACTCAATTTACCAAGAAAAAGTGAATTATGTTTGAGAATCAGTCATGCAATATTACTGGCCACTTTTCATAAAAATTTATTACCTGTCAGTTCTTTGAAGTTTTAACCCTGTATACCATGGTAATATTTTAGGATATCTGAGGACCCACAAAGGCCTGCCCTCCTCCATATGTTGTGTGCACCTACAGTCTTCCTGTGTTTCTGAAAGGGCTGCTTTGGTTCACCACTCAGAAGTCTTCTGAAGATGACAAATTATTTACCCTTGCCATTTGCCTATCAATAACCTGTTCTGTTATCATTGGTGAGGAATGTTCAGTTTACAAATCAGAACAGTGTTGTTTGATTAATTAATTACTTTCTGTTATCACCTGGGGACAACCTGAGTCTGGGTGACTCTGCCACATGAGTAGGTAGTAAGAGCACTAGTGGTAATGTGATCGTTGCTTGAATTGAGGTACAACTTGCATAAAGTGAACCTGTGTTCAGTGTTCAGTTCCATGAATTTTTGCATGTGTCTAAGTCACTACCACCCACAGGCGCTCTCCTGTTTTTTTCTCAGTCAGTACCCAGCTCTGTCTTCCCTCCTACACACACCAAGAGGTAAACACTGTTCTGACTTTTATCACCACAAGTTGGTTTTTCCAATTTTAGAACTTCTTATACATGCAGTCTTTCAGTAGGACTCTTTTGTGTCTCGCTTTTTAAACCACACATTATGTTGGTGAGATTTATTGATGTTCTTGCATTTATCACTAGCTTGCTTTTTTTCACTACTCTTTATTCTTCTGTGAATATACCACAATGTATCCATTCTACTATTAATGATTATTTGGGTTACTTTCGGTTTTTGACTATTTTCAATAAAGCTGTTATTAACATTCCTCTATATGGAGCTTGGAGAACATATGTGCTCTTTTCTTTTAGATATGTACCAAGAAGTGGAATTGCTGGATCATGGGATAAATTTTTGTTTAGCTTTAGTGGAAAATGCCCTACTGTTCACTACAAGAATAATTTTGATATGAGGTGTACTGGTGGTTCTCTGCTGGCCCATGTAGATGTATTTTCTTTCTTACTCTGTGTCCTGATTCACATTAGTTCACTTATACTTTGGATCATGATTGAATTCAAGAAATGAGGAGCAAAAAGATATGACAGTGTATTTATTCCCTCTGTTCTCTCCATATGTCACCTCCATTGACAATGGCTCCATTCTTTATAGCCACTGCTCCTTTTGGATGGCCCTCTTCCAAGGCTCCTACTTTGACTAGTCCATCAACACTGTCTTTCTCTGTGCCTTTTTAGATCCAGTGGGTGAATATAGATTATCATTTTTTGCTAATTCCTCAGTCATTTTTCTCCATTTTGTCTATTGCTCTTGGTCACCCCATATCCCCAGGGGAAAAAGTCAATCAATTAAAAAACTAAAATCTTTGGGACTGCTATCTTGTAGTGATTGTGACTCAGATTGAAGACAGGCTGGAGTGTGTTGTAGCATACCAGAAAATTCTGCTTCCCATGAGAATTGGCACAGGAAGGAGACTGTACTGAAAAGTAGTTACTTAGGGCAATTCACTCAACAAATACAGAGTGTGGGGGCTAAATCTCTAGGCAATGTAAATATAACACAATCTATTCTCAAGTTTTGTTGACAAGTAGATCTTCAGTTTGATTCTGACTATATGCAACTCTGTTACTCTTAATTTCCTATCTGTATAAAATGGAGATGATGAGTTTATCTGTTTCAAGTTGAACAGAGACTCAACCACAACCAAATTTCCAAAGCATCACATAGTAAAGAAAATCAAGGTAGCCACACACCAAAGGTGAGATAGAGGTTTTGTGATTTCATTAAAGGAATTCATGCATCATTCAAGAGTTACCAAGAGAGATCCTCTGTTTTTTGGTAAGGAGAGGGCTACTAGGGCTTGAACCAGGGGCCTCACTCTTGCCAGGCAAGCACTCTACTACTCTGCCAGTAAGCCATATCACCAGCAATTGGGGGAAGGGATTCTTGAATTATGGTGAACCTTAGAGCCTGCAGCTACCAACCAAGGATAGGGAGGTTTGTTTCAGGAGTGAAAGTCTAGCATAGTAGTTAAGACAAAGCAAAGCCAGGTCTGAGTAGCAATTTAGATTCTCCATTATTAGCTATATGCTCTCAAACCACTGACGAACATTTCCTAGTCCACTATAAGTGGGGATAATCATTCTTATGCCTTTTCTGGTAGCAATTATTAATGCTTTCTCATTCACACATGACAAGATATATAAACACACACACACACACACACACACACACACACACACACACACACAGATATGGTCCTTTCTACCTCAGCTAAGTATTGCTTTTAGCTCTCAGGAAACAAAAAATGGAAATAGAAGTCAGATCTAAAGGTAACTGCTGTGAGGATGAGGCTGTAAGTAGATGTGTTCGGGCAGGGAGAAAGATGCTTGGGAAGGTCTGGGGATGGTGGTGCTGAGGACTGACATTTCTGATTCCTGAGTCTCACTCCAGGATACAGAATTAGAATGTGATACGTCTGAATGGAAGATGCCTAAGAGGCAGTTCATCAGAGTATGTCACCTAGATTGTCTGCAGGGTAATTTTGTTTCGTTTTTCTTTGAACAGCAGTCTTTTGAATGTAAGTTCCCCTTTCAAAAGTTCAGATCTCTATGCCTACCATCTTCTTTTTGTTCATCTTAAAGACACAAAGTCCAGGTCAGTCCTCATCTCTGTGTGTATGTGTGTGTCTTTATTATATCCACACATGCACACACAATCATATATTGTTAGTAACTGAGTTATTTCAAAACAAGACCTGACAGTAATTAGCTAGAATAGAAGCAAGAACAAATAGATTTCTAAAAAAAAAAAAAAAAAAAAAAAAAAAAAAAAAATATATATATATATATATATATATATATACACACACACACACACACACACACACACACACATGATTTCCATCTGTAGGCATGCATACCAGAGCAAAAAGATTCTGAAGACAGCTACAGCTTTGGACAAACTCTAATAACCCTCAAGGGTACGGAAACAGGCAAGGAAGCAAACAGTGTGATTGTGGAGTCCTGCTGGTGATTGAGAAAATTCTATTTCAAAAACAAGAAGTATTTTTCAAAGGTCTTCTGCCAGAGCCGACAGCTCCTCAACCTGTCAGAGGCTCTGTAGAGACCCTAATGAGCTCTTCCTTGTCAGGTGTTTCTGTCTAAACAAGAAATTGCTAGTCTCTCTATCTGCCCCCCCCACAGCGAGTGCACCTACCTTTGCTTATGCATCGTATAAATTATTATTGAATGCAAACACTTGTTCAGGTTGATCAGTAGGTTGTTTCTGTCACCCTCCATCAATGTGGTCTTTAATGTGTAAATGATTTACCAGCAGGGATGGTGTGTAACAGGTGGTCAGAAAGTGATTTTCTACTGATAAACTGATAGGTATCCTAAGGAAAATGCTACAACAACCTTCAGGACTCAGCATTCCAGAAGCTTTTCTGAAAGGTCTAAGTACCTTATCTTATTTTCCATTATAATGACTGATTACAATTGAGGGCAATAAAGATGACATCTCAGAGAAAGAATGCTTCTTTAAATATATCTAAAAATGTCTCTGGTTCTTCACTGTAATATTCAAAATGCTTGCCTAGTTCTGTACAAAGGGATTGCCATTTCGGTTTTAGGAGTCAGAAACCCTTTTTAAAATCAGCTTCTGTTTAGATGATACAAATAGCAACATTTTCTAGAGTAAATTTTTTTTTTTGTTGTTGTTAATTTCATTGGGTTCCTTGAAAAAAATCCTGCACTGGCTTTATCTTTTCTCCACATTAAGTGTTTTTTTTTTCCCTCTTAACTGTCAATATTCTTTTTCAGTGTGGCAAGGGTAATCGATAGCATGGATCTTGGAGTAATTCAAGCCTGGTTTGAGTTCTGATTAAGCTCCTTTTGGTTTTCTTTCCCTACATCCACAACTTCTCCTGTCATCTGATGAGTCATTAATATATTTAGAGTTATCTCCTACTCTGTCATAAGATTTCCTTTGCTTTTATCATCCTGAGACACTTCAATTCTCCTGGTAAATTTGCTGCAGATGTTTGAAAAGGAAAGAAGACACCCATTTCATGAAAAAAATAAATAAAAAATGAAACAACTACACAAAAATCAAAATAATCCTTAAATAAGCCATTTTCTTCAAAGTTAACTTCCACAACCAAACCAAACCAAACCAAAACAAAACAAACAAAAAGCAAAACAAAAAAAAAAAAAGAGGGGGAAGAGAAAGAAAAACAAAAGTTGAAGGGAATACAAAAAGAAATCATTGTTTACATTTCATAATCTGAAGCTTGACTTTTGAATGGCCAAGTCATCTCTTATCTATAGTAGTCCTCCTATAGATAATAATTATAATTCTAGGCAATTTTTTTAAAATCCTTACTATACCACAGAATGAAGAAAATCAGGCAAATGTTAGAGGGGAGTTGATACGTGGATGAATGGAATGGCATCCATGACTACTACATTTCTGCGATTGGTACGGGTCTTTCTGGGCTGCAAAAATAGATCTGAAAAATCACAGCTGTTAACAAAGTCAAGGAGAGATTCAAGAAAGCACAGAGTGAGAGCAAGAAGCTCCAGTTTTTATGTAAATTATGCCCAAATTTCAAACGAACTCCCAAACCATGCATTTGTAAGGTAGACCTTCAGAAGTCCAACCAAGAATAAACAATTTCATTTGCCTCTCTGAAGACAGAATTTTCAGTTTGAAACCAACCAAATTATTTGCTCGTTAAAATGAAAATGACAAAACTCATTCTCATTTTATTCTTTATGTTTAGGACACAGTTCAAAATTAATTGATGCACAAGAATTTGAGAAAACTATGAATGAGTCTCAAAAGAAAAGATCATCAACCAAGACCAATCCCAAGAATAAACAGATGTTGGATTCACAGACTAAGGAGTTTAAGGCAACTGGTATTGGTAGGCACAAAAAAATAAAGAAAATTGTGTTCACAAGAAATGAAAAATAGAAATCTTAGTAGTAAAATTGAAAATATTCCAAAGAATCGTATGTAGGTTCTTTGATAATGTGAAATCTGTTCATGAAAATGGGAGAGTACAGGATGGGACCAGGGTGAGGGAAGAGTGGAGGAAAAGGGGATGTACTGGGAAATAAAACCGATCAAATTATATTGCTATGTTGTGTGTATGCATGAGAATGTAACAACAAGTGCCACTATTATGTACAATTATAATAAATATATATAAAAGAAAGAAAATAGTGAATATGAAAACTGAAATTGAAATAGATCAGATGAAACAATAGAAGAGTGACCACATAGAAATTAATTAGTAGACTTTAATGCAGATTAATATAAATTACTCAGTCTGAGGATCAATTGAAAAAGATTTCCAGGAACCCATGGATCGGTGTAAAAAAAGCGTGACATTTGTGTGATTGAAGTTTCAAAGGAAAGAGGTAAAAAATGAGTCAGGAAATATGTAGGAAGAAATAATGGGCAAAAAAAAAAAATGTACCAGAATATTTAGTGAAAGATGCAGGTTGTCAGATGTAAGAAGCTCGGTGTTTCCAACAATAATAAAAAAAAAAAAGAAAGAAAGAAAGAAAGAAAGACAGAAAAAAAGAAATATTCAAAGAAAGCTGTGCCTGTTTAAAACATAATTAATCTGCTGGAAACAAAACTTGAAAATCTTGAAAGTGGAGAAAAAAGACAAAGTAAAACAATGATTAAATTTTACTAATTTCTAAACAAAAACAACAAAAACCTTAAAGGTCAGAAGACAGTAGAACAACATCTTTCAAAGTGTTGAAAGAACAACTTGAACCAAGAATTCTATACCCAGCAAGGAAAAAAAAAATAAAAAATCACTGGGAGATCTGTGTTATTAAAAAAAAAATGGTAAATTCTTAAATCTCAGGGGGAATTGATACCATTCATTTCCAAAGGAATAAAGTGCATCAGAAAATGTCTGGATAAGCAAAAACTATTTTTTACATTATTTCTCAAAGTTTATATGACTATTTAAATGGAACGCTATAATATTTTTCTATGAGATTCCCACAGTTTGAAGATGTAATGCATGTGATAATCACTGTATAAAGGAAGAAGACTGAGAGAATTGTACAGATCTACATGACTGAAAATCTGCTTTGTTTTATGTAGAATGACACAATATTAACTTAAAAAGACTGAAAAGTTAACTATGTATATTTTCTTTCAAGAGCAATAATCAAAAAGTGATGCAAAGAAGCAGGGCTAAAAAAACAATAGACTCAAATTTATTTAAAATTTGGATCAGAAAATAATTGAAAATGCCTGATTCAGAACAATTTGATTGTCTTTTGCAATACTGAATGTATGAGTTGGGCTGGGGATATAGCTCAGTTGGTAGAGTGCTTGCCTCACATGCACAAGGCCCTGGGTTCAATCCCCAGCACCACAAAGAAAGAAAAAAAAGTATGAATTAATGAAGAAAATAATGCATCAGAAGACTTGTCATGAGTTTTTTGTTTTGGTTTAAGATGAAACAGAGTATTCTGGATTAAGACTTCTATGGTAGGGTTAAATGAATTTGTGGTTGAGGACTTTGGATCTAGCTGTTCATATTGAGTGAAATAAGGAAACCATTCTCTCTTTCCCATGAGAATCTCTTTAACCTTATTTCCCTTCTACCATATTTAGTGTGCTCCTGGGAAGTTTCTGTCTGTTCATTGTTCCCATCCACATTCTCAGAGCAAATCTAGAAGCTTGAGGTGGGAAAGGGTTGTGGATATCATTGGGAAAATAAACCAATGGACCTGAAATTCCTATAACATTCATGGATTAATTTATTTTCTTATAAGAATAGATTAAAATAAACAATTATATTATTATTTTAAGCAAGTATGATGATCAAGGTCACTAAAATCTCACCTGTAAGATATCTGCCTATCTCATTTAGAAATGATAAATAACATATGCAAATTCCTTTTTACCTTAGAATTTTTTGGATATGTCTGTATCTTTACACATAATATTCATATTTATATGCATACACTAAAGAGAAATGTGTGTATTTCTATCTAAAATAAAGCAAAAATTGCAGTATCATGATTTCATCATGGGCAGAGGACATAGTCAGATTTTGCCATAAGTGGTTGGCTTTCCATCTGGGTTTACAGGCTATTTTAAAGGGTTAGAACACTCTCCTTCTCTCGTGGAATAGCTTCTTGGTATTTCCTGTGGAGAATTAATTATCAAGTTCCCATAACCTCTCTATTCACATCTTCCTGCTGCTTCTTGCCCTATTCATGAATAAGAAATCTCCAATTCTGGGCTTAGAACAATATGAAATAGCTGAAAGTGTGTATGAGGAATTTCTAGATGCTATTTATACATTTTATTAACTATGGAATAAATGCATAGGAAATCTTTTCCCTTGTCTCAATTGGTCTGAAATTTGCATCTCTTGCTTTAATGAATATAGGTATCTTTCGGCCCCAAAGAGAAGAGGACTTGTTTCTATGACTTGTTGATTCTGCCTAGAATTTAATCCTAAGCATGAAGGATGCAGTAAAGTATAATAAATGAAAGTGTATATAAATTTCTGTTCCATTCTGTTTCTAGCTGCTGTGATCCTAACTTCTTCAAGTCTTGATGTTCTCATCTTTAAAATATAGTGATGATTTTTACCTATATTATAGGTTGCTAGTAAATATAAAATCAAATAGACCAGTTAAAGTACTTGATGTAATGCCTAGCACATGGTAAGTAGTCTATAAATCTTAGTTGCTATTATCATATGTCTGACTTTTTCCATCTCAAGAAATTTCCTTTTGGTCCTTTTGGGAAGAAACCAAAGTCACCGTTAACTCATCCCATCAAGCATCCATTAATAATGCAGATAGACAGGTTCATGTTTTATAGCCAGAAGCCCAAATTACCCAGAACCATCTTGTCCAAAAGAGGATAAAAGTCAGCGGGTTGAATTTTTTCCAAACTTCAGCTTGTAGCCTGGAGCATCTTGGGTCTCAGCTACTTCAGCAGAAACCTAACTTTAGTTGCCTTTCTTTCCTTTTCTTTCTTTTTTAATAAGCTACTTTCCATTCAATGATGAAAGAGTGTCAAGACAATGTATTCTGAAATGGATTTTTGGGCTGTTCAAGTTATAAATGCATAGGAAGTAACAAAAAATTGTGAAAATATTCATTGGTTGAATCTCATATTTCCTAGTCTTTATATAAGCATATCCTACAAATCTTCAAATGACTTAAATATTTTAATAGGATGAACATAAAACTTCCAAAATACAATTAATCTAAAACATGTGTATTTGGTAATATTTAATCAAAGTCCATCATAATCAGAGAGATTAAATAATGAAAAATTCTTCTCTGGCTAGTGATTCCAACTCTTTCATTTCAGTTTAAAGACATCATCTTATCTTTCCTTTGTACCTTGTCAAGATGTCCTTTCTCTTATTTATCTTTCAGTAAAATTCCACTGTCCTCACCCCTAATCATCAGAAGACACCCTTTGGGTATCTTTCCAATTTACAGCAGTTATTTTTCTCGGGGAACTGGCTTTATTAATGGGAAACACCTAGGGAGTTTACTCAGAAATCATGCTTGTCCTGTGTAATCCTGGTTTCCTAGTGAAAGCCAATTGACCAGAGGTGGACTCCTTATTAAAACTGAACCAATCAGTTCATCCCAGAGATTTGGACCTGGAAACAAGAGAACATCTCTTGAGTCATGGATGAATAATGACATATTAAAATATTACAAAGATTTAAACTCAGAAGAAATGGAAACTGTGGGAACAAAGTAGCACAGAAAGCCAGTTAGGGGACTAGAAGAAAACTGAAGCAGAAATAAAGACAGAACATGTAACTTGTGTTTCCGGTAACTTTCTAGGACATGGTTTTGGTCTTCTCTTGAGAGCCAGCTATATTTCTGCTCCTTATTTATTCATTCAATAACTCATTTGCTATACATTTTTAAATGTCCACTAGGTTCCAGACATATGCAAAGCATTTTGCATACTTTATTCCAATGAATCTTTTTTTCTAAGTCTAAACCACAATCAACCCACCAATGAACCAACCAACCAAAGATAATGGTAAATGTCTAATACATCAAGACAATATCTTAGTAAAACTTGGAGACTTTAGTCTGGCTATTGTTGCAAATTTTCAAGTAAATTTACAATTGATTTATAACTATTCTCAGCTAGGTGATCTGAAATACATGTTTCTATTTATAAAATGCAGTTCCATCTTCTAATATTGCACTGACTAGCAAATGATCATCTCTGGTTATTATTATGACCCATTTAAAGTTTTATGTAATCATTGGAGAAATCTTATGGGAGAAAGAAAATTCACAGGATAGCACAAATAGCAATTGTAATGTTTACTTGTGAAATACCAATGAGTTGAGGGTGTAAGGCTAATAGTACCTAATGCCTTATGACAAAAGCAAAAATATCTCTTGACCTACTATTTCCTAACCTACATCTATAATAGCATAACAGAATATATCCATGAATAACACTCTCTAGGGAAAATACATTTTTAGATTATCCTAAATGCAAGATGTGGAGAAATTATAATTTGTCCAATGAGTAGTTAACTTTACAAGAGGAAAGAATGCTTATATTTAGGTAAGAGATGTAAGTTACTCATCAGGGAACTGATGGTTCATTTTTCATTGAAGATGCATGAATGTTAATTTTAGATCAAGAAATTCAACATTTATTATTTATTCATATTAAATACAAGCTAAGGTTACATGGGATATTGTGATAGGGAAGGTATAATAGTCACTTACACTTTCTCAGTCCTATTTCTTAGCATTCATTTAGTTTTTAATACACTGCATGTCTTTCAAATATTACCTTATCAAAGAGTTTTGTCCTTACTGCTGAATTTCATAGACTCCTGTTTCATTTAGAGAAAGATTTTATTTCCTTTCATACCTTTAAGACCATACCAGATCTGCATTAGTCAGCTTTCTGTTACTGTGACAGAATACCTGAGATAATTAGCAAATACCAAGGAAAAACTTAATTTGGCTCATAGTTTCAGAGGCTTGAATTCATACTTGCTTGGGCATATTGCCTTCTGGCAGCACAGTAAATGGCAAGAGCTCATAGCAAAAGGTCTCCTAACTTCAAGGACATCAAGAGGCAAAGAAAGAGGAAGGAACCGCATCACAATCACATGGGTCTTTTGGGGACACTTCAGATCCCTATCATTGTAGTTTCTTAAATTAGCCTTTCTTTCCAGTCTCACTTTTTGCCTACACTTTCTACATTGTACCTACTAAGGCAAGTGCCAGACCCGTGATTTCAGATTTTTGTAGAGCCAAGTGTGTTTTTGATTCCACCTTGGAGTTACCAAACTTTCATGACTCTTTCCCTAGCCTGAGCCATGTTTAGATTAGGACATTTGATGGAAAATATCGTTAGAGTTAGAAAGGGTTCCTGTCTTCCTCTTTAATCTGCAATTCTCTCATTAGTCAACAGGGGTCTGCTTATGACACAGTAAATAGCATCATCTGGCTCCCAAACTCCTTTATTTATTTTTTATTTCTTTTAGAGAGAGAGAGAGAGAGAGAGAGAGAGAGAGAGAGAGAGAGAGAGAGAGAGAGAGAGAATTTTAATATTTATTTTTTAGTTTTCGGCAGACACAACATGTTTGTTTGTATGTGGTGCTGAGGATCGAACCGGGGCGCACGCATGCCAGGTGAGCGTGCTACCGCTGGAGCCACATCCCCAGCCCCGCAAACTCCTTTAAAGGGAAAGCTGCATAGCTATGATTTCTGTACTGTGCAATAATGATGTTTGTGGGGATTTGGAGCTGGCAGGGGTCATTTGCTTTATTTTTTATTGATTGAAAAGTTGACAGGTAAATAAAATTTCTAGAAGAAACATTCTTCTTTTTAAAGAAAATTTTATAATAATCAGACATGCCCTAGGATTTATTGGCAGAACAATTAAAAACTTAAGATTTGTATGTTAATCTCTGTGGGAATTTGGTATTTTGGAGATGATTTCCTAGATTTAAACATCAGGGGATGATTTTAAAAATTACTTCTATGTCCTAATTTGTACTGAACTCTATCTAGAGATAACATGAGTTGTTCTCCCCTTTTATTAGGACATTTAAATCTGCTATTGAGTCATTCTTCCTATTTGTTAAGACACAGACAATCAAGGCAATTCAGGTCTTTTGGACATGGTATTCTTAGAATCTATTTACCTACAATCGAGGTGGCATGACATCTGTTTTTCAAATAATGGAATAACATGAAGCTTTATCAATAATGCTACTTTTCAGGGAAGACATGTCTTGGAATAGAAAAAAAAATGCATTCTGTGAGTTTTCCAATTTTAATAACAACTTTGAATTTAATAACAAGTTTAAATTAAGTTTATGCTTAATTCTACTCTCTGAGTTATTCATTACCATGCAGCCTAGACACACAATTAAACTCCTGTGAATAACACATATTCCAACGTGCACATCAATGAATGACCTTTGGCAAGTCTTTCACCCTGCTCTGAACTCAGTGTACCTAATCTTTCTGATAAGGGATTAGACAAGATTCTCAGTTATGGCGGCACATCCAAAGTAGTCCTGGTTTCTATCCGTCTTTGTCAGCTCTAGGTCTCTATCTACAAGGTAATTCCCTTGTGCAGTGAAGGTTGACAACTACCCAACTAGATAATGTTAGCCTGCTAGCACTGCTATTTTAAGATGTGATAATTTTTCTTATATCATAGTAGGTCATCCATCTTTATTACTGGAGATGGAATTGGCATGGTTGTGCCATAATGGTGAGGTTTTTGAAGTGAGGATTGGAAGTTTGTCCTGATTTCTGTGTGAGAGCCCCTCCAAGGCTGTGTGTGGATGTGGGAGAAAGGGCCAAAGCAGGAGAAAAATAGCACAGAAGGGAAAACAGACTCGAGGATACCATCCACTATTCAGGAGACTGGGGTAACAATCACTGAAACAAAGTGTCAGGATCAGTATACTGAAGGATCAGCGTTTCAGATACAATGACATTTACTCAGCGGAATCTGAAAATCATAGGATTTCTAAAAAGGAAGAAGCTAAATTGTCCAAGTAAATACAGAGGCATTTTCTTGAATTATGAAAGAACACAGGCCTGTAGAAACGGAGGCGAAATGATGCTGTTGGAAGAAAAATTAAAAGTTCAGCATCTCTGCAACTTGACCTATAGCTTTCCAGAAATAAAGTAAGGTCTGAGCCTTTTAGTGACTTCTTCCAGATGTTTTCTCTGCATAAATAATCATATAAAATATTCAGCAACCTATCCATGGATATGTTAATTAAATTAAAGTTACCAGGATCATATTACAATGCTGTTCTGTGACTTTCTTCTTCTTCTTCTTCTTTTCTATCTAATATTTTGAAAAGATATAAGATATATTCCAAATCATGTCAGTGTCTCTCATTCCTTGAGGGGCTGTTTGGTATTTTCATTGTAAAGATGTTCCATGCCAGTTGTCTCATGATGGACTTTGCAATCATTTTAATTCTTAGTATACATGAAATATTCGGTTGTGAACATACTTGTTTCTAGGTGTTTGATCAATTGTATGGCTATCTCTGTAGAGGAGGTCCAGTTATTTAAAATACTTGGGACAAAAGGATTTACCACGTAAATAAATTTCCAAGTTTTTCTTCCAAACTGTGATATTGCTTTAGAAGGCTGTCAAAGACTACGTGACATTTCTGTTTTGTCAGAACCTAAGGGAATATCAGTGTGTTGGACTTTTTGCCATTTTGATGAAGAAATTGTTATTGTGCAGCCTTAATTTGCATTTCTTTAATTATTAATACAATTTTTCAAAATAAGAAAATTTGAAGAGAGTGTCTCACCTACCCACATCAAGAACAAAAAAAATTACATAAGGTTTGTACTTAGATGGTAATGAAAAGAAACAACTGAAAGGATATATTGGAGGAGTTTAGGCAGAATGCAGGCATTAATTTGCATTTTCTAATCAGAACTGCATTTATTTTTCTCTTTGTCCTTTGTGGTTCTCCAATTTGAATATTCAGCAGGGGAAGAAGAAGGCAGACTGAATGCTTAGATTTAACAACAATAGTTAAATGTATTCTTTTCTTGTGATTCTGCTCCATCTTTCTAAGGTGGAACATTTCAAGTAGAGCAAATCTTAATTTTGAATTCAGATGGCTCACTGCTGAAATCATTAGGAACACAGTGGAAAATGGGAAACTTCTCAGAATATTTTACCTCTGAAGACAAACCGGCACTTCCAAAGAGCATTAGCATGACGTGGATCCATGCATCACTGTCAATCACATTCTGTCCACCTCCCCCCAGCCTTGTGGACGCCAAGGTGAATGGATGCCCTACATTGAGGCTAGCACTCAACATGAACTTCCTGTGCGAGCTGGCCGGCACCATGTTTTTCCAAAATGATCTGTCCGGGCACATTTGTTCTCTCACCAGGCTCTCCTTTTTCCTTTTTCCTGTCCTCCCCTTCTCTTCCCTTCCAAGCCTCTCATCACTCTTCTGGCAGAATCTTTCCTAGCCACAGGGAGCAACCTTCTTCAGCCAGCACAGTCACACATTTGTCTCCTGGGATGCCCATCAAGGGGCGCATCCTCCATTCACTGTGGCCCCATCCCTTGGTATCCTCATTCCTTTTCTCTCTCTCCTCCTCCCTGATCCACCTCAACCAGACTCTTTTCTTTTGTCCTACATTAGTTTATCAAAAATCTGCTCCATTAGTCAACTGTGAAGGTCCAAGCACATGCACTTGGATCAAGCCAAGGCTCTTGGCGCCGCCAAGCAGAGTAGTATGCATGATGAATTATGAAACCCCCTTCTTGACGGGTTTAGAATCTCTGGTTCTGCCAGGGCACTGGACCAATGAATGAGAACACGTGTGACAAATCAGAGAATCTTTCTTGGGAAATACTTGCGAAGAGAAATCTGTAGTGGACTACTGTGACTGACTGAATATCTGATAAAGGTCCCTCTGGGGGTGATCTGAAAATAAGCCAATTCTTATTTCTCTTTTAAATTTAGGGACTTCTTAAGATTTAACTAATGTAGTCAGATTTGGTTTCTAAAGCTCCCACAACAAACTCTTTTTCTGTTTTTTATATAGTTCTCTATGGTATCTTTGTGCATGAGTTAAATATCTATTGCTGCCATAAGCACAAATATGCATTTGATGAATAGGATTAATGTTTTCATGTAGTTTAGACAGCAAACAGCATATTTCTTGCAAGCCTCTCTGTCTCTGGGGGTTGGCTGTGCAGGACTTACTGTTCTGCTTCAAAAGGGGTTTCCATTTGGACCTCGTCCTACTCATTTTTTTGTGTGTCTCGTAACATGTATAGAGAGACATGCTTATAGGTGCACAAGAAGGATCTGAACATAATTATATTCTGGCCATGCTCTGAGCCACATCTGACAACCTCACCAACAATTCTATTTTTAAAAAAACAGGTTGTAGACAGATGACTCACTGTCTTGTGTCATGCACTGAAGTGTTGATAATTAGGGAGCCCCACCGTTAGAGTTAGGTAAACTTTAGTTACTATCACAGACTGCCTAGGAATACTGTCAATATTTATTATCAAGGTCTTGCCATCCTCAAAGTTTTTTGTTTGTTTGTTTGTTTTTTTTCAACTCTAGGAGGAAAGTCATTTTTAAGTACTACTAAGTCTCTACCACCTTGTAGTTTCTGTTTGCTTCCTGTGAGGGGGAGCTTGCAGAGATTCTGTGGACTGAAATAGCTGCAAATGATAAGAATGGAGGGGAAACTTAGGAACAATTAGAATTAAAATTGTACAAAAATAGCAGAGAATCTTGGTCCAGGTTTTCTACAAGTGGTGAGTTTATCCAGGTTTTCTCCCTCTCATTCTCTTGTTATCACAAGACTGAGAACCTGGGTTGGTTGACCAGTCACATTCAGCATGCGATATACATACTCATGCACAGGAACACTGCTCTCATTTCTCAACCCTCATAAATTATTCAACTGGGTTCTTTTCTTCGTGCGCTAGGTACAGAGTCTCCTTCTTAAAATCTTAAAGGAGGAGAGACCTTTCTTTTCCTTTTACCTTCCTGTCTAGATGATAATTACTAGAAACAGTTGAATGCTGATTAACGTCACTTTTAATTAGCTTGAGACAGATATCTCACAAGAGGGATCGCCTCTTCTTTGTCCCTACCCAATGCTGTGTCCACACTGGGATAAAAATTACTACAAGTCTACAGAACCACTTGTATTTGTTACTTTCACCATTCAGGGAGAGGATAATTTTACTACATTTGTCTTTAATCACAGACTATTTCAATTCAAACTGAAATATTGATGCTGTTTTTGACCTGGTAATCTTGGATTAACACCTTATCCTGTAGTTATTAGTTTATGATAATAGTTTATCTGTGCCCTTAAACATATATGGAAGAAAAAAGTTGAACAGCAAGATTTCAGCAAAACCAGGAAACATTATAAGATTTTGAGGCTAAGTATTCTATGGGGTTTTTCCTGCTATATCCTTAGAGCTTGGTACCCTATAAGTGTTCTCCCAAGTATCTGTCAAATGAACTGGGAGATGATAAATACTGAGACAATTTGTTCCTATGTCTTATTTCTTTTTTATCTCCAATCAAGTCTAACTGTTTCTGTAATGGCCAGATAGTAAACATTTTATGTTTTGTGGGTCATACAGTTTCTGTTACAATTCTTTGACTCTGCCAGCAATATGGCAGCCGTAGACAGACAAATATGTATGTAAAAATAATATGAGTCTGTTGCAATAAAACTTTATTTATAAAAAGAGGTGACATACTGGATTTGGCCTTTAGGTGAAAGTTTGCTGACGTCTGTCATAGACCCATGTCTCCCTACAAAATGTGAATGTGATGTTTATTTGAATTAACTTTGGAATGGCATGGTGGACGGATGAGCAGAGGAATCGGTAGTAACAAATATAGACCTTCACTCTCCACACTCCTGCTCACTAACATCCCCTTGGAAAATATGCATAGCTTCTTTTTAATCCAAAAGTTTGTGAACAATCTCAGGGAGGCTTCAGTGTCATTCCAGTGTCAGCTACTGCCAATTGCAAATAACATCAGAAGAAAATTAATGATGTTCAGGTTTTTTTGTTGTTTATCAAAAATCAAATGGAAATCACAGTTTGGGGATATTCTCCAAGAAAGCATCTTTCTGGGTTCCATTTTCCAGAGAGACAATCCCTCAGGTGAATGGGCTTATGATTCACAGGGTAGCTCCCCTAGGGGTTAAAGAGGGGGTTTGAACATTGCCCTGGGGCCATTGGGGTTCTAAATAAGAAATGTCAAGACACAAAAAGTGAGAACCACATAAAACCTCTGGAATCAAAAAGAGGTGAATGATGAGAGTCTGTTGTTCTGATTAGAATTTTAATCCAGGGACAGTTTCTTTCTTAATATGGACTAAATACATTGTTCAGAGGTCACATACTGTCCACCCTTAAGTGTAAGAGCAAAGGGAGAGGAGTTTCCAGAGCTGGTAGAAAGCATCTTGCAGTCAGGCAAAGGGTTGGTCAGGCAGCACTGGTTGCTGGTAAGATCCCTGAGACTCTGGGTCTCTGAAAGGTTTGCTTACCCAATATGTTTTCAGGGACTCACTGGTGTGACCCTTTGGCCAGAAAGAAGAGGAGGTTTCCATGAACATAACTGCTAAATTGTCTGGTTCAGATGCAAATAAACAGCAAAGGCAGAAGTAGCACATAAACACAGAGAGGTTATTCTTGATGGAAAAATATGTATTTGGTATTTCTAATCATTTTTTTTTGTTTCTTTTCCCTTTCACTGAATTCCTTTCTTTTACCTCTTTTAACTTTTTACCTGTTCATTCATAGAATATTTTCCTGTTTCATAAAGTGCAAAAGGATCTTTTTAAAATATATTATGCTTGCTTTTCCTATAATTTTCATATATTTTTTTCTATTCCTTGACTCACTCTCTCTTATCTCTTAGACTATTTATCCCTTTCTCAAGTGCTAGTCATCTTTCATGATTCAGCCCAGCTATCACTGCCTCCTCCAGAGAGTCCTGCCCTACTTTGTGAGCCTCCCCAGACATAGAGATTGTACATATATGCCTATCATTGCCTTCATGAAATCATATGATGGTTATCTATTAGTAGGTTCTTTGTATTGAATCATCCTTGACACACCACCTAAGCCCTGTGCCTTTTATGTGTTTAGTCGTTAGTAGAATGAACAGGATTTGGCACTAAGGCTCATGGAGGTTAAACATGATCACAGATAGAGAGGTAAGAAGTGACAGATGGAGGATTCCAGCCTGAGTGCACCCCAGCTCCCTAAACCACTGCCTGTTCAGATCAACCTACTTTCATACTTTAGTAATGCCTGGCCATCTGCAGCAGACAGTTAGGTAAGAACAATATTCAGCCCTTTCTCCTGGGGGGTTTCAGCTTTTTCCCTATTTTCATGTTCCCAGCCAAAGTAACCATCTGGTTCCTCAAAGTCAATCCCCCAATGGAGCCCGTGGAACATTCCCTGGGTGCTTCTTAGACTCCACTAGTTTCTTGCACACGTTTCTCTCATGGGGATTATCTCTTCTCTTTGTCTCTCCCCTGACATTCTAACTCCAAATGTCAAAATCTTCTGTAGAGCTCCTTCTACAAAACTCCAGAAAATATAGCTGCTGTGTTCAGGCCTCTCTCTCTCTCTCTCTTTTTTTAAAATTTTTTTTAAATATCTTTTAGTTGTAAATGGTTCTTTTATTTTATTGATTTATATGTGGTGCTGAGGATTGAACCCAGGGCCTCACACATGCCAGGTTCTACCACTGAACTACAACTCCAGCCCCAGGCCTGTTTTTAATCACATAAAGCTGTTAATACAGGATACATAGAAATGATCTTCGGCTTGACTGATAGTCACATAGGTACTACTGTTTTTTCCAGCATTAGGAGAACCTATGTAACTACCCATACTTGTGATATTCTGGTTTTCCTAGTATTATTCAGGAAAATAGATTCATGGTTCACTTTAAACACACCACACACATACACACACACACACACACACACACACACACACACACATCCCTCTGGGGCCACTCATCCCATAAATCATCTTCTATTTCAGTGTTAGACTTGCTTGAGAAAGAAGCAGGCTGATACTGATGTCATCAGCATGCATTAAGCCAGCTCTGTCTAGTGGAATTTTCTGTAATGATGTTAATATTCTATATTCATGGTGTCCAATATAATAGTCACTATCTCCTTGTGGTTGTAGAGCCCTTGAAATGTGGTTGGTGTGGCTGAGGAACTGCCATTTTTATTCCATTCCATGGACTGAGGTTAGTTTAAACTTAAGTAGCCCCACATGGCTAGTGGCCACTGTACTGGCTTGAAACTTGAAGCTGCTCCCCTGACTTCAATATGGTGGTTTAGAACAATCTTACTATTGAGTGTTTGAATGGTAACAAATCAACACATACAATTAATTTTGTTTTATTAGAATTCCTTTCCATAATTTCCCACTTGAGGATAACCTTGATAATAATTCTTGAAAAACCTTGTGGAAGGGGAAAAGGACTTATCAATTATATGAAAAGGGATTCTCAAGTATAATCTGTATATTCCATTGTTTTTTTTCACAAATCTTCCAAAGTTGTGTTGTATGGATGAAGCCACATAATTCATACTTTATGTGGAAACTCACCAGAGGCTTAGACAAGGATGATTGGGGACAGAGTCTTGAGTTCAGGTAGAAGCACATGGGACCTTGGGTAAATCAATCTCTTCACATTTATGATTTTTCATCTAAATTAGAAATGATAATAATACCTACTCAAACTATCCCACGGGGCTTCTGTGGCTAAATGAGGTAATGTAGAGACAATCACCTTGAAAAATGCTTTGCAGATGATGCTTACTGTTGAAATTGTAATTAATATCATCATTCTGTAATCCTTCTAGGGGAATCCAGTGTGAATAGCAACAACATGGGCAAGGAACCCCTCCTTCCTCACTGTCTGTTATAAAGTAATTTTGAAAAATGAAGAAATTGTATTTTCCTGCCTGGTACAGAAAGAGAGATCGATTTCATGTTAATTCACAGAAATATTTGTGGGAGTGTTTTAGTGGACGCTACAGCTCTAAAAGCCAATCTGGATTTGAAAACCAAATCGTAACTTACATGATTTTCATTTCTGATTAAACTGTCTCAACTGTAAGTTTTCCCAAGAAAATTATACTACATAAAATTATAGTAAACGTTTCCCTTCATTTCTCATAACTCACCCAGTGTCTTTTTTTTTTTTTTTTTTTTTTTTGATCTCTTGTGCCCTGGCAGGAGCCTCCAAGGCAAGCGAATGGCCAAGAAGTTGGGGAAGTGAAGCATTGAGTCAAATGGGGAAGATTAGATTTGGTCAAGATGCCTTGATCATGGAAACCATTATCATTCACACTTACAGAAATAATAATAATTTTTGACATAAAATTCATTTGTTATTATTATTATTATTATTATTATTATTATTATTATTATTATTGCTGTTGCAGTTGTGTGTGTCAATTCATACCCAATTGACCGAAAACTGTTCCCAAGTCGGGGGACATATGCACCCTCTTCTCATTTTCTCTACATTGTGAATATCTAAGTGAATTTCCAACTTATTTCACTCCATCCAGAGTGCTTTTTAAAAGGAAGAAAATTTATTTCTTATGGTCACCTACTAAATTTTTTTAAATTTAAATTTCACACTCCTAGCTACAATGTTTTATTTATATTTTCTAATTTCTGGGCTAAAATATAAACATTCTTTTGTTTGACAAATATATGTAATGGTTTCTAAGCCAGCCTATTTCAGTTTCTTTAATGCATATGAAATAATTGAAATGTTGATTTTATTTGTAAGCATTTAGTAATGAAAGTGCTATTTATTCTAAACAACAAATGAGAGAATGCCTTGGCGATCCAGTCTAGTTTCTGCCAGTTTGAATTTCTATACTTTAATATTCTTTTCCAAGCCTGAAGTCTAGATGTTTTATGGTTTGTATATGAATATACTTTTAAAATATTATGCCATTCCAAAATATACACTATGAACATTCATAACCGAAGCCTTTCACGTGGTATGAAAGTCTCTGAAATGTAATGTGAGTGAAAGTTCCAGCATAAATTAATGTCACCTGGGTTAGATCAAATGTTATATACATTGTGGAGATGTGTTTTAATTGTTAAGATTTGTGTCAGTTGATCTAAGATAGAACATGCTTTTAAGACTGCAGGAGAATGAAACTGAACATTGCGCCTCCTTCTAACTTGACAGAAAATCTCAAAGGGCTGAAACAACTATGAGAGTATAGCTAAACTGTATTCAAAGAAAACATAGCAGCTTTACTTATGTTCAGACATTCCCACAATTATTCCTTGGAAGCAAATCGGATGTTTTAAGCCCCTACAGCGACTATTTTTGGAATCGCTACCATATTATGGTTTATTGGAAGCCTTGTGAGTGCCAGACATTGTCATTAGCACAGCATCTCATTTAATTCTCAGCCACCCTTTTGTGATGTGGGCTATGATCTTCAGTTTATGTACTGAGGAAACCGGAGCGCAAAGAGGCTTGATCAAATTAGCAGACAAAATAGTTTTAGCAACCAGAGATGTGGTGTGGTTGGATTTTCCATTTTTTTTTTTTTTTTTTGGATGGTTGAAAGAAATGGAGTTTGTGGAAAACAAAACAAAACAAATCAAAAACAAAAACAAAAACCCACACAGTACCCTGTGGTGCCCTACTCATCATTTAAAGGAAGATTGTGGATAAGGTCTACATTCCCGCTTGCACATCTTCTCTCCTAAGTTCATACTTTCCCTGCAAAATTTTACTAGTACTCCAAGGTTGAGTCCAAATTCTACCTCTATCTCATGTCCCAGCATGATGCCCACTTCTCTTATGTTCCTTTATTGTCTATATTTCTACCAGAACACCAGCAATAGTGCATTTATTAAATGAAAGGAGATTTATTGACTACCTCTTTGTACTTGGAACAACAGTGATGATGATATCTCTGCTTGAGTATAGGAACATTGCCCTTCTCTTTTTTTGTGTCTCTCAAGCATGTATCAGAGAGACTTGCTCATAGGTACACCAGGAGGAATCTAATGAACAGAATTATATTCTGAGGCACATTAACAACTTCACCAGCAATTTCATTTTTAACAAAACAGGTTTGTAGACAGATGACTCACTTAGGATACTGTCTTGTGTCATGCATTGAAGAGTTCATAATTAGGGAGCCCCACCATTAGAGTTAGGTATACTTCAGTTCCTCTCACAGACTGCCTTGGAATACTGTCAGTATTTATTATGAAGGTTTTGCCATTCTCAAAAGGTTTTTTTTTTTTTCAACTTTAGGAGGAAAATAATTTTTTAAGTACTACTAAGTCTCTACCACCTTGCAGAGATTTTGTGGACTGAAATGGCAGGAGATGATAAGAATGGAGAAAAAAGGAGCTACAACATCCAAAAGCAATTAAGCCTAATAAGAATTAAAATTATATAAAAATAATAAGGAATCTTGAGGAATTCCTGGATACTGAGAACCCATGATGTGCACAGTTAGCTATAACCTAGCATCATCCTATGTATTCAGTAATTAAAATATTAAGTAATTTAATTTGGGGGAATGTCAAGAGAGGCTACTCGTCTATTCATCTAGCCAGACCAGAAAGCGTATTAAGAACCTCACTGAAGTCATTCCCAAAGGTCAGACAACAGCCAGGTTCCATGGCAGAACATGTGGAAATTAATAATTAGACTTATATTCATGCATCCTGATGAAAATAAACATTTATTAAATATAATTTTAAAAATATAGGCACAAAATTCTAGTATTTATGTAGTCTCAGGTTGACTTCTTGCTGAGAATAGCAAGATGTGTAATTTTGACATTTTCTGAAGTGCAGACCAATGTGGAATTACTCATGCCTATTCTAATTAAGGTAGAAAATCTCACTTGGAAACAAACTGGTAACTAGATGATATATATTGAAATATTTTGCCAGCTATAAAATTTATAATACTTCTATTTTATATTTATTTTTTAGTTGTAATTGGACACATACCTTTAATTAATTAATTAATTAATTAATTTATTTATTTATTTATATGTGGTGCTAAGGATCGAACCCAGGGCCTTGCACGTGCTAGATGAGCATTCTACTATTGAGCCATAGCCCCAGCCCCTCTAATACTTCTTGACTAAGAAAGGTCTTCTGTGTTATTTATTTTTATTTATTAAGCTCAGGTCATAAATAAATAATAAGTTTCAATCTCCTACATTTGAATAGAGCTTATAAATTCTTCAAAATATTTTACCTCTCAAGGAGAAATTAGTATTTATTTAGAGTGTCAGTTGTGTAGGATTTTTATGTGTCATCTAATTTCATTCACAAAATAACTCTTTCAGATATGGTTCCTCTTATTCTTGTGGCAGAAATTAGAACACAACAAGTATGTTTTGGTGTGCTGGAGGTTAAACCCAGGGTCTAGAGCACACTAGATGAGTGGTCTACCTTAGAGCTACATTACCAGTCCTCAGAAATATTTAGATCTTGTTCAAGTTTTGTACCAGCTAATATCAGAGATGATATTCAAAGTTAAGTTTTTCTGATTTTAAAGATCTGGCAATTTCCCATTTGAAATCAATAACAAGGAATTATAGTGATTTTCCCAATGTCGTAATTCATGGTGGATTAGAATCCAGACTTTCCATCTTTTACTATTACCATATATTCTATTACTCCATGCTTAAGGCATAGATATTAGAAAGTCAAGATTAACTTCTATTGTTTAAAGATTTTCATTTTCTTTTGAAGTTTATATTTGGTTCAAATAGGAAAATTTGCCTCCAACAACCACATACCTAACCAGAAATTCTATATAAAGCCTGAAGCAAGTGTCTGAATAATTAACTTATATGATATAAACCCTTTTTCATATGGTCATGCTATATACAGTAACAGTTATCTTAAGCATCATTTTACCAATCAGGAAGTATGCCTCTGAAAAATCTCTCCCCCTGAAACTCCTTAAGATTGCATAAATGCCATCTTTGGGCTCTTGCAACCTTCTGATAAGAGCTGTCCCTTGGAGTTAAATTGTATTCAGTGAAATTGTCAACTCTTTAAGAAACAGGACTGTCTTCTTTGCACTTGATTTCCTGAATCTCCAATATTAATGCAAACATTATAATGTACATATTTGAGTAACTTGGTTGGAGAAAGCTTTGGAACACAGCATGCAAATCTACAGTACATTCTCTGGACTAATATCTGTCAAAGCTTCCAAGACAATACTCTTATATAGGTAGCTTTTAATGATTAGCTGTATTCAACCAGAGAGGAAGTAAAGCAGCAGATGTCCTTTTCAGAGACTACTTCCTTGGATATACATGCCTAGCCCCTGAAGTGTGGTCTTATATATTTACTCCTTAGAATTTAGTAAAATCAGGGAATAATCTATTGAGTCCACTGGGCTAATAGGAATCAAAGTGAAGTAGTAAACAAGTTTGGAAATTTTTGAGTTTCAACATGCAACTGAACATAAACTTTTTTTTTATGTTTTTATTTCAAAAATTTTTTATTGTAAACACCATATACTGCCCTTCCTCAGGTCAATGAAACCAGAGATAGAAACTGGAAATGTTTGTTTTCTGAGGCTCAGACCCAGATGGCATTTAGTAGGTTACTGTTGCAATGTTCTAAATGGTACTACAGTGCATGTATGAGTCAGTGTGTCTCTGAAAATACCTCATACCCAGGGACTGGATGGGTCATGCTAAGTAAGCATTAGCAATATCAGATAATTACAAACCAACAAACAAAAAATCTAATCTCTCAACAATCTCAACATCCAGGCCAAGGAATCTGGGAGGTATTGGCTTACGGGTATTTACAGCTAGGTACCTTCTTAAACAGCAATTAGCTCTTTGATGGCGTGGATCCAATTGAGGAAATGCAGAGTTCAACCTAGAAATGGTCACCTGTTTCTATCTTTTGTGTTTAGGGTCTAGAGTGCCACTTATAAAAAAATCTTTGTTTCATAAAGTATTTCAATTTACATATTTTCCTATTTGCCTGTTGCCTGTGATAGTAGCTCAAAAATCTTGATGACTCAAACTTTCCAGTGCTAGGAATGTGATTTGAAAAAGTTGTATATATAATTCAGTCCAAAAACAGTTGATGTTTATCAAGATGAGATGGCCACATGAGATAAGTGCAAAAATGCAAATATTCTCCTGATGAGGGAAAGAGTTTAATACAGGCATGATCAGTTTGACCAAAGCCCTATTCTATAGACCTTTCATAAGGGGGATCTACCAGTCAGGTGAATTCTAAAACATTTGTTCCATCGAATAATGGAGTAGTGCCTGAAGTCTGTGCTGGACCAGGTAAGTTCATTTTGACTAAAATGAAAAATAATAAAAGAATATCAGAATTTAAAGAAGCCCTCTCAGACAATTAAGACTGCCTTCCTGAGAACTATGTTAAACCCTGAGAAAACATTTGTCAGAAATGGGTATCACTTATCTGGCACTCCTAGGACTTGTTATATTTCTGAATAATTTCTCAACTGTGGCTGAGATTTAAATATTGTGTTCATTTTTCAGAAATTAAAATATTAAAGCCTACATTCAAGTGTAAGATACTAAACAGGATATTTTTAAACTAAGTTTTCAATATATTCCAGAACAGGATTGAAATGTTTCTTTGTTTTCCATTTAAACAGATTTGTGTGTTTAATTTATACTATTCCCCCCAAAAAGTATAATGGATCATTCTTAAGATTTAGAAAGGATTTTTAAATTTTTTCACAAAAAGCATTAGATAAAATTACAGAATAGTCTCTTGACAGCCAATCCAACACTTAGCATCAAACTCAGCATGGTTCTGATTAAACTCTTTTCCATTGTTTTTTTGCATGAGAATATTAATTTTTGAAAGCACATTTCCCTCCATAATGCTTTATTTAAATGATATAAAAAAAGAAGTACCCAATGACTTTGGAGAGACTAGTGCTGCATAGTGAGAGGTTTGAGATATATATATATATATATATATATATATATATATATATATATATATATATATATATATATAGGCTGTGAAAGGAAAGGAAGCAATGAATGGACCCAGGCCTGTGGTGCATGGTGCTGTGCTTATCTTCAGGGAAGTGTCACATATTTCATGTCAAACTGGTTAAAGACACTGCTTTAAAATGGCATGTGGTCATTGGGAATCATTAATTTTTATACTTATATTCCTTTGGTTTTCCCTAAGGGGAAACAAAATATCCCATCCTTTTTCAGAACTCCAGGGAATAACATGGGGCCCTGAAGCATGAGGACTCTGTAACCAGCTGAATTACGTCTTGGGCACAGATTTCATTATTCAGTGATAACCTATCTGTCTAGCTCTCTGTGACTAGTGAGTCCCCACCACTGTATATCCCCGTCAGTAGTTTAGTTCTGATTGAAATACATGTTCAATTAGGAGATTTCTCTTTTAGACCTGTAAGTAATAATGATGGTTTACCAAGAGCTTTCAATTTGAGGGCAATTCTTTATTTACATCATCGATGGAATATTTCTTTTTAAAACATAGTTTTGAGGATGCAATGTTCCCAGGAAACATATCCAAGTAAGTATTTGAAAGGTTTAATGTCAGGATTCCTACGTGGTTTATGAGATCTGCTTTTTAAACTTTCTATAAAATCACATATGGGTGTTAACATTTCAGTGAATAAGATGTTCTATTGTGTAAAACAATGAGTTTCCAGCTTTTATACTGCAATACATTTCCAGATCAAACCATTTCATTTTTTATTAAGTAACTATAGGAACAATTACTGTAATAGCTGTGGATTGACACCACACCTTTACATGTCTCAGTTTACCCATCTGTACAATGAGGAATGTTGTTATGAAGGTTGACTAAGAAATATGTGTAATTACCAGCCCACACTAGAATAGCAATCTCATTGATATTACACATTTACATTGCTTAGGACTCTTGTCACTTTGACAGAGCTACACATGGGGTCAAGTGGAACATTTTTCCCAGGTAATCAAGCCTGCAAAGAAATAAATAACACTGCTCACTGAATGACTCTCCATTAGGATGGTAAGAAATACAGCTCTGGTGTTCTTGGTGAAATAGTGCTAATGACAAATACACTCTTATTTTCCTCTATCAGAAAACCTACAATTATACTCTGAGGTCATTTTGACTTAAACCTAGTTTCTGGTCATCAGGGCGCAGTGTTGAATACTTTAAAAAGTTTAGAATTCTGCAAAAGAAGAAAACTTTGAATAAGGCAGTTAAATTCATATAAAACTGTAGCATTGACTATTGTGCTTTCTCATTAAATTATCTTTTGTCCTTGTATCTGATAATAGTACTGAGAAAGGCATTATTTTAAAAATTGATTGAATGACTCAAACACAAATGCTTTATATTTCCCTGGGTACATTTAATATTTTGGGAAAAACAATTTAAAAGTCTGATTTTTATATTGTAAGTGATTATATTATTTCTTCTATTTCATGTATATTTTTTCCTCTGCATATAACATGTTATGTTGGTCAAATACCCCATCTTCTGAATTTTTAAAATGAAATATATATATGTATATACACACACATATATATACATATATATTTATATTGTATGTGTCTTTATAGATATATATATACATAAAGATACATATATGCATATATGTATATATATACATATATATACATATATATATATATATATATATATATATATATATATATATATATATTTTTTTTTTTTTTTTAAGAATCGTATGGTATCGACCTAGCTGCATAGTACAGAAATTTCCAGAATGAATTGGCCGAGATACTAAGCTGGTTATGTGGCTGAAGGGAACGCTCATGGCCATCCTAGCTCAGTGGCCAGCAGTTGTTTCTTCTATAGCTCTTGTTCACAATATGCAACATTCAACAGGTTCAGACTCTTCCTAGTCCAACACCTCATCACAGATAAGCATCAATAGTTAGATGTTTTGTTTTGCTTTTGAAACTTGTCGGGCAAATCTCTAAAGCTTTGTCTCCATTATTTTCTTGTTATTTCTCATTGTATTTGTGTTGGCAGTGTTCAATGGGTTTTAAACAGTATATCCGAAAATAATTTTTTATAAAACCCCTTTTATTAATCTATGAATCTACTGGTCGATTATGTCTTGTCTCCTGATTCATATAAACCGGGGATTTGGGCTCAGGCCTGTCTAAAGCTCACAGTGATTTCCTCAAGTTCCTGCTATTCTTTCTAGAATAACACAGGGAAAATATAAGCCAAGAAATAAAATCCTTACCTTTGTATGGTTCTGTGTCTTTTCCTCATCCTTCCCCTTCTTTCCCCATTAGCCCTTCCATCTGTCTTTGCAACATATGTATTTTGAGGTTTTCTTTTTTGCTTTTGAGGCTTTTCATATCTGGTCTCACATCCTACTCTGGTTAACCCTTCACTGAATGTCACTCTTCTTGCCATCATTTCCCTTCAGAGAAGAAACCATCAATGTGGAGGGCAGGAGAAATGTCACATGTCTGCTATTTTACAGTGTGAACCTCATGTTCACTTGGTTTCCGTGTCATCTTCTGCAAAATGATCTAGGGTTGGTGATCCAATTTTAGAAATCTTTTAAACCCTACCCAAAAAGGTGCTAGAAACTGTATGTCAGACTGGCGTACCCGGATTGGAAGTCTTGTTTTAGTATCTACCATTGCTGTGACACATTCAATTCCTTCATCTCTTAGAGCCTCACTTTGTTCATCAGCAAAATGGACAGAACAATTTTCCCTTCAGATTCATGTTTTTAAAATTAAGTGAAAAACACACAGACATAACACCAAAAGATGACCTAATACATTCTAAGTGTTCAACAACTGCTGGCTGTTACTACTAGGCATTTCCATTGTCTTACATTAGATTTATAAAGTGCTTTCACTTATGATATTTCAATTAATCATAGCAAATATCCTGATATCAAGATGAATAATGAGGCCCAGAAAGGTTAATTGATTTAATTACAATTAACTGTTAGTGACAAATCAAGAAGTGGAACTCATGTCTCTCCAGTGTTCCTTCAACTAAATAAACAGCAATATATTTACAATACAATTAGTTTTTCATATATTTATTTTTTAGTTGTAGTTGGACTTAACACCTTTATTTTATTTATTTATTTTTATGTGGTGCTGAGGATCGAACCCAGGGCGCTCTACTGCTGAGCCACAACCCCAGCCCACAATTAATTTTTTTATGGCTTATATTGCAGATGTTTTGATCTTTATGAGATTTTGTAGGATACTCTGTTGATGTAATAGGTTATTATTTTGTGCTCCATGGTTACTAAGAATAATCATGATGTATTTACTGAACTACCTGATCTAGGAGCAATGTCCATATTCATATAAAACTGAGTAAACTTGGGTAAAGTCTAAAGTGAAAGCATATTCTACTGTGTTTGTCAGCCATACTTTGCAGGTTTTCTGAAGATATAGGTTGGGTAGTGAAATGGTCCCTTGTAAATTTCTTTTGAGGATTAGTATGCAAATAAAAGCTGTGGATTTATGTGGCACTCCCAGGAAATCCTGCAATTGTAAGATGAACTGAGAGTATGTGTGTGTGTGTGTGTGTGTGTGTGTGTGTGTGTATGTGTGTGTTTGGGTCTAACCATAAGCATACGGAAAGCGTCGGCAGTCACCTTTGGAAAGCTACACTAATACGTTACTGTTCAAACACATTAATGAAAATTCTCACCTAAACTGTTTACTTGGAGGAAGAGGTTCAATTGCAGGCCTTGCTGACTTGGCCTCTTTACTGAAAAAGAAAGAGAGCCTTTTGTGCTTACGAGGGTAAGAATGCAGATAAGCTCGGAAAGCTTCTTCTTCCCTTTGCTGTTCCTGTGACATCTCCTGATCCACACCTGGCAATTCTCTATGAGGAGAACTTGCAGAGGAAGAGAGTATAAGGCAGACAATCAGAAGGCAGAGGCAGAAGAAGAGGATCGGAGTGGGAAGTGCATTTGAAAAACTATGAAAATGGGAAGATCTGTTTATTTATTTTAAAGAATTTCCTTTTTTTTTAGTTGTAGATGGACACAATACCTTTATTATGTTTATTTATTTTTTTATGTGGCACTGAGGATCAAACTCAGTGCTGCACACATGCTAGGCGAGCATTCTACCACTGAGCCACAACCCCAGCCCCTTATTTATTTTTTTGATGATGATAAAAAGGCACTACTTGGTGGAAATATAATTAAAGATCAGCCAGGACCCAACCAGAGCAGAGTCATCAACAAATGTTCTGCCTTCATCCTTGGTTAACCAGACTGATTATTTTTGTTTCTCCCATAAAAGGTACTACTAGTTATTGAATGCATGGTTTATGTCAGGTAGAGTTCTAAATACTTCTACTGCATCATTATTTAATTTTCTTCTTACAGCAATTGGAATAGTCCTATGTGGTGAATGTCTTGATTCCTGTTTTATAGATGTCTAGAAAGTTTATGTAGTTTTCATAGAGCAGGTAGGTTGAAAGGTCAGGGTTTGAACACATTTCTGCCTTGTTTTGGAACTTGAAATCTTGACCACTGTGCTCATCAGCATCTGTTGGGGATGTGTGTGATGGTTAGGTACCCAGACATTTGATCAACCATCGTTTTAGATATTTCTTTTCTTTTTTTTTTTTGTTTACAGATGTTCCTGTTTTTTTTTTTCTTTTTTTAAAGAGAGAATTTTTTAATATTTATTTTTTAGTTCTTGGCAGACACAGCATCTTTGTTTGTATGTGGTGCTGAGGATCGAACCCGGGCCGCACGCATGCCAGGCGAGCGCGCTACCACTTGAGCCACATCCCCAGCCCATTTTAGATATTTCTGTGAAGAGATTTTTTAGATAAGGCTGATATTTAATCAGTTAATGTTGAGTAAACAGCTTAACTTTGATCTTTCTGAGATGTTCTAGGACACTCTGTTGATATAGTAGGTGTTATTATTTTGTGCTCCAGGGTTACTAAAAATAATCATGATATATTTACTGAACTACCTAATCTAGGAGCAATGTCCATATTCATTTAAAACTGAATAAACTTGGGTAAAGTCTAAAGTGAAATCATATTCTATATAATGTGCATGGGCCTCATCAGGTCAGTGAAAGGCCTTAATGGAAACTCTGACCTTGCCAGAAGAAGAGGGAATTTTAAGAGCAGACAGCATCCTCGTGTGAACACCAACATTGACTCTTCCCTAGGTCTCATCTCCAGCCTGTTGGTCCATCCCACAGATTTTGGACTGGTCAGGCTCCATAATCATGTATACCAATCCCTCGAAGGAAATCTCTGTATGTTCGCATATCCTGTTATTTCTCCTACTCTGAAGAACCCTGACTGATATGGAGCATGTTGTCATTTGCCTTTCATTTGGGTGAGTTAACTAAGGGATGAGGTAGAATGTGTTTGTCTGCTGTTGCTCTGTATGTCAGGGGATCCAGGTGGGTGTCCTTAGCCTCTGTGACCTTTCTCCAGGGTTGGCACAGTGGTTAAGAGCAGGTCGACTTTTTCTTCTCTAATGCAGGACCGGGACTCACCGGCATACAATGGAGCCTGTTATCCTGTATTTATAAATACATTTTAGTTTATCTTAGAAATAAATTCAGAAATTCTCCCACAATTAGTGCATGTATGATACATAGCTCCTTATATAAAACTAACATTTTTTAAAAAGTCCATTAGAGGCCAGGTGGATGACAGATTCTTTCCATATCCCCAAAACTGTGTTATCTTTTGCCTCTCACAAACAACTCTAGCAAAACTAACTGTTGCTCCTAATTTTCCAGGTGAGAAAACTGATACTCAAAGATAGTTGGGAGCATGGGAGGATTAGATTAATTCTAGATAGGGAAGAGGGGTGGGAGGGAAAGGGAGGGGAAAGGGTGTTAGTAAGGGTGGTGGAATGTGATGGTCATCATTATACAAAGTACATGTATGAAGACTTGAATTGGGAGTCAACATACCTTATATACAAAGAGATAAGAAAAATTGTGGTATATATATAATTGTAATGCAAAAAATGTACATGTTTAATGGCAAAAAAATAAAAGACAGTTGGTAACTTGTTTCAGGTAAGTAGAAAAGCTTGGATTTCAACCATATCTGTTTGATTTCAGAGTGCATCTTTTGGGCAACTAAGGTTAGGACCTTCTTTAATACAGTATGTCTTCCTGAAAATAAGCACAATAATCTAAAGTATGAAAATCACATAGAAAATACTCTATTATCAGAGACTAAAAAATAATATAGCATTCCTACTTAAATTCTAATATTAGAATGATCTTTGATAATGTACTTCCATTACTTCATGCTATTCTTTAATTGTTTTCTTTCAAAGTTAACAGTTGGCCTGACTTAATATAACTATCTGGTGCCATTTTGTTATTATGATTTTTCTTCTGCTTTAATAATATTGGATTTACAAAATTTACAATTCATGATAGAATTGTTTTCATTTATTCATATTCATTCATTTAGTATACAGAGGAATAGAATACAATAAAACAAACTCAGCTTTACAAACCAAAATAAGAATTTTTCTAAATCTGAGTGGTTAACAAGCAAGTTCTACCACTGGATACTTTGAACATTTCTTCATTTATCAGTTAGAGTACAGTGGACGTTAATGTGTAGTGCATGAATATATGTTAGTATTTTCAAATGACTACTTGCTTAGTGTTAGAGATTAACTTGCAAAAGTGAGAGATGATCATCTTTTTTTTAATGTTGATGGATCTTTATTTTATTCATTTATTTATATGTGGTGATGAGAATTGAACCCAGTACCTCACACATGGTAGGCAAGAGCTCTACCACTGAGCCATAACCCCAGCTTGTCTTCTTTTTATAAAATTTCTTATTTATCCTGGTTCCCATCATAAATTACCTTTCAGACTTTTGGAATTCAGTTTGGTTAGGCTGCAGTTTATTACAAAAGTGAATTAAGAAAAGTTAAAACCAAGGAATGAACGTAAGTAAAATTTAGAACATTTTGTAAAATCTCCTCAATAGTTTCCAAGTCACAAGCATATTTTTATCAACTTTGTTTTCCACCATATTTAATGAGAAAAATCAATGGTAAACACACAGCATTTACCAACTTGAACGAAGACCACCATGTTTGAAAATTCATGAGTTTCCATTATACAGCATTGCCTCTAACTAATATCTTTGGGCCATATTTTCTCTTTGTCCTGGAAATCAGTGTGACTGAGTAAACTAAGACCTAACACCATTAGGCCACGTTTAGAGCAATCAGATTGTGGTGAACAGACAATTGTGGGATAGGCCTACCCAACATAGAGTGGAGAACATGGGAGCTGTTGCCACTTCTGAACGTGGAGATGTTTTGCCAAGGCGCATGTTGTCACCATTTTAGTGAGTGCCATAGAGACTGGGAAGTGCTGTAAAGACCCATAGTGAGCTGGTGCCAAGGGACGAGTTTGTGACCTTTACCCAAGGTGAACAAGGTGCTACCAAAGACAGACCATAAAAGATTCAAATGTGAACCAAAGGGACATTACAACCTAGAACAAACAGGATAAGTTTCTCCATAGCCTTGGTTTATTTCCAATAAGCCCTTTCTTTCCTCTCCTACCTAACTAACATGTTCAATTCAAAATAAAGAGCTCAATATAAACCCCTACATTGATCCAATGATCTGATTATTATTTTTTCCTATTAGAGGAAATGGATACAGTTCCAAAACAGTGCATCCAAGTCAAACATAATCATGGCTTTATATCCACAACATTTTGTAATCTCAGGAAATCAACCAGAACAAAATGTCTAATTTGTGTAAAGTTCAAGTGGACTTTAATATTATAGACACTCTGTGGCGTTCTCTGCAAGTCAATTTGAAGGGTGCAAATGAAAGAGATGAGATTTCTTCAGAGAGAAGAGTGTTTAATTGATATAAATGGTTTGGTATGTTGAATTACCATTTGTTCTGCGGCTTAGCTTCTCAGCATGTTGGGGGAATGAGCCTGATCCTCATTTGGTGGAATTCTGCAGAACTGATATGCACATCTTTCTGCTAAAAAACAACAGACGTCTTTGGGATGATGGAAAGAGGCATATCCGCTTTGATATAGTTCTTCAAGGGAGAACTTGGGTGAGTGAAAGGCTACAGGATGTGGGTGTCTGGCTCACAGGGAGAGGCAGCCCCATCATGCACGTGTTGACATCAGTGACAACAGGGACATTTTCCTTGGGCTTCACATGAAGCGTAACTGAGCCTACTGCTGTGAGTCTCACAGCTCAGGGCATCAAGCAAGGCTTTGTGCTGTGGCATCTCTTGTGGCCCTGTGGATACAGGACCTTACAGGGAATCTGTGTTGTCAACCAGCCTTTCCCCTTTGTGACCTGCCCTGTCATCTAGCTGTTTTCACTGTCATGCCAAGAGTTGGTTCACAAGGAGCTATAGTTTGCTGGGCAAGGCGTGCTCATGGCCAGCTAACTGAAAGACAGGCACTGCCCTTACTTCCCTCACTTGTTCCAACCTCCTCGATAACAGTGGAAGGTACTGTCCCTAAAACACCGTAGGGCTGGTGGTGATGGAGGCATGCACCTTCCTAGGGCCACCATGACCCACCATATAGACTTCATGTGACACAGGTCATGTGTGTGTCTAAGTCCTATTCCTTTGACCTAAGTCAGGAAATATGGTATTTTATTGTCTACGGCAGTTATATGAGGCCCTGAAGTTAATTAAATTGAGTTATTTCCAGAAACACTTTAATGCAAAATATTAAGTGTTTGTTGAGCTCACATGATTGTTGTGAGAAACAGTTCTTTGAGGCTGTGTAGTGGAGGAAACACCCTGTCATTAGCTGTGAATTGGAAGACACTTAGCTTCTAGAGGTCACCCACTTGTCCTTGCTACCTGATCCCTCCATAGGTTATATCCCAGCCTGTTAGTTTGCTTTATATCTGAGGCCAATAGAAGCACATCCCTCTGGTATTTTATCTTCTCTTGAAGCAATTGCCTTATTAGCCAGGTCCACCAAGAAGAATCTCTCTTTTGATTAACTCAAAGTCAAGTGATCAGTAACCAGAGAGGTCCTCTCACAGGCCCTGTCCCTGCCCACATTCAAGAGGAAGGTCTTATGGCAGGCCGGTTGTTATACTTTGGATAGGAGCTTCTTTTCTGCCATACTCTTCTGCCAGGATATTCTGCCTCACTTGCACCCAGAGAAATGGGCTCGGCCCACCGTGGACTAAAAGCCTTGCACTAAATTTCTTAAACCATGAACCAAAATAAACTTTCATTCCTCTAAGTTGTTCTTATCAGGTATTTTGGTCACAGTGAAGAAGTGCTAACTAAAACACAGGTATTCAGGAAATCAGAGTCTTGGGGGCGATCTTGAGATTCTTCCTACTGTAGTAGACCTAGAAAAGTTGAAAGGCATCCCAAACTCAAATTGTCTGTAGATTCTTCCACTTACCTACCCAGTATGGGTCCCTATTGATACAATTTAAAAATAAATCTTTTAATGGGACAATAACTTTCATAGAGATGATCATCCTTCAGGGCCTGTGGTGGATAGGGACTCCGAAGAACCCAATTCTGGGGATGTACAAGTTCGTTTATGAAATGATAGAGTATTTGCATATAACCTACACATATCCTCCTGTGTGCTTTAAATTATTGGTAGCTTACTTTTAGTACCTAACACAATGTAAATGCTATGTAAGTAGTTGCTGTACTGAATTATTCAGAGAACTGTTTAAGGACCAGAAAAAGCCTGTATGTGTTTAGTGCAGATGCAATATTTTAAAATATTTTCAATCCATGGATGGCTAAGTCATGAAAGCAGAACTCACATAAGGAGGGCTTGCTGTGTGTCTAAAAATGGTCCTCATACTGCTTTAGGGGTACACCTTCAGTGTAAAGGATCTTGCCAGCCACCCTCAGGAGGTCACAATTGTTCTCTAGGACAGAGCATGGAAACGTGTCAAATCTCCCAGAAGGTAAGAAATTCAATGGGATTTGCTTTTTGTCCTGGGCCCAGGTGATGCACAATCTGGCCTCAAACCAACTACTCATTTGTATTTTAATTATCCTAAACAATGACTGACAATTTAATAACTTCATTTAAAAGTTTTTACTATGGAACAATCCAAACACATGGAAATACATAGACCTCTGCTCTGTCTCCTCATGTACTTAGCTGTCACCCAACTTCAGGAGCTAGCACCCTTCACCCAGGCTTTTCCCCCTAAACCACCTCTCTCCTGGTCTCCTCCCATTTATGACTACTTCTTTATTTAGTTCTTTTGGAGGAAAGATTTATACACACTAAAATGCTAAAATTGATCTTAACTCAAATCTTGGCTAATGCATATACCCCATAACCCATGCCTCATTAAAATATAGAATATATTTTGTCACCTCAGAACCAACAACAACAACAAAGTCTGTTCCATGTCTGTCCCTCCCATCTCTCTTCCCAATTTCTTAACCCATAGATTAATTTTGTCACTTTTAATACTTTATAATGAAATAGTACAGTATGCACTCTCTTTTTAAAAATATCTGTATATCTTTAGTTATGGATGGACACAATATCTTTATTTTTATGTGTTGTTGGATATTGAACCCAGGGCCTCACACATGCTAGGCGAGCGCTCTACCACTGAGCCACACCCTAGCCCGAGCATGTATTCTCTTGTGTCTGGCTTTTATTTTTCACAGCATAAGGTCTGGGAGATGCATTTAAGTCATGGAGTGCATGTGCAGCTTGTTTCTTTGCATTGCTAAGTAGTATTCCATTAAGAGAATGTACCAATTTACTACAGTTCTTTACCTGGGCTGTTTCCAGTTTGGGGCTATTATAAATCGAGTTGTTATGCACATTCTTACATATGTTTTTTCTGTGGATATGCATTTTCATATTAGCTGAATATACAGGAGAAAGATTGCTGAAGCCAATGGACAGGAACATATATATAAATTTATTAGGAACAGCCAAACTTTTTTTTGTGGGTGTAGCATTTTACACTTCCATCAGCGATGTATGGAGGTCACAGCTGCTCTCCACCCTCCACCAGAGCTCAGCATTGCCAGGCCTGACTGCAGTCATTTGGGTGGGTGCATACCAGTGTCTCATTGTGGTTTCAACTTGGATTTCCCTGATGACTAATGGTGTTGGATAATCACATTTAGATGTGATTACTTAAGAGTATTCATTTCAGTATCACATAATCTTATATCAAATCCCTGCTGTTTTTATTCCTGACAAGATTCTTGACATCTTTGCAAAAGGAATATACTTCTGCATATATGAATATACCACAATGAATTCCACCATTATGTATATAATTATAAGGCACCGGTAAAAAAGAAAAAAATTAAAGGGATCTCCTTTTAGTATCTCTTCCCTGGGACTGATGGAAAAGTTAAGTGAGATAATTCATTTAGAGTTCTTAGCAAAGTACATACCCAGCAAATAGAAGTTTTATTATTTAAGAAGACTATTGAATAAACTGCACTATGCACACCCTAATAGGTTGACTATTATCATTATTTTAAAGTGGAGGAAATTGAAGGAGGGAATTTTTGGAACACACAGAGATCAAAATCCCAAACACCCACCCCTTTCTCCCTGGACCGATGTTCCAGAGTCCTTGGTGACATCTGCTGCAGCACACCAGAACATCCTGCACTGCTTGGTCTCGGCTCCCCATTTCAGCCTGTTTCTCCCCAAATCAATGGATGTGACTCCCAGGCTAGAGCTTCCTCTATAGATTTTTTTTCAATGTTGCTTCACAGAATGTAGGGTGCCTGTGACTGAACTTCTCTTTTCTCTTCCCTAATCTCCAGTTTCCTCTTTTCGTTATTTTCAACATATACCATATTTAAAAAACTCCTCTTCCTCCTCCTCCTCCTTCTTCTTTTTCTAATGGCAGGTCAAAGTGACTCTTGGAAGAAGTGTCCGTTTAAGGTAGGAGAGAGGGAATATATCTTTTGGGGGGTAAGGGAAGAAAAATGAGTTCTGTTTTCTCAAATGGTTTGAGTCAATTTCACTAAGCATTAAGGTAGGTGGAATGCACTTCTTCCTGCCTCTATTCCCAGCATACATTGAGGTGCATCAGAGCAGCCAGGATCTTGGAAGAGGACAGGAATGGCTCAAAGAATATCCCAGGAGATCAATAATCTACTCCTAAATCTCTTTGAGATGCTTTAGAACCAGAAGTAGAAGTGGGTGAAATACAATTCTGGAGCTTTTCAGAAATATAAAAAATGGCTGAAGCAGCTCAGAGGTTTGAAGGCGAGTGGCCAGCAAAACAGGAGCAAAGTCAGGAGGAGACATTGCTGCCCCGGAAGGGAAGGGGATGAACAAGGATAGAAAACACTTCCAAGAAGAGAAGTGGAAAGAAGGATAAAAAAATAGGTCAGCAGAACTGGAAGCTATGAGGTCATTGGTGATTTTTCATGACAGGTGCATTGGTCTGTACTGTGGGCGGGGGTGGAGAGTGAAAGAGCAAGGAGAAGATAAATGAGTTCAGATCTCTTCTTTAAGAAATTATTTAAGAAGTAGAGCAGAGAGGAGAGAAAAAGAGTGAAAAGATGACATCTAACTTTGGGCAAATTACTTCTCTGGGCCTCGGTTTCTATAAAATAGAATAGTAATACAGATCCCATTGGATTTGGTGAGGATTGAAATATTTAACAGCTATCACATGCTTGAAACAGTTCAGAACCCTGAGAAGAACTCAAAAATGTCAACAATTATCATATTATTAAAGGAGAACAGAGCAACATCTTCTTCTTACCCAAAGGTCAAGGATCATTAAATCTGCCCCTTCCCCCTTTTTTATTGCCAATACTCATTATTCCATTTGGGTGCCTCTTTCAGATACCAGATCCACTATTCCCTTAATTCAATTCCAGTTGCTCCTCAGCTCAGCAGTGACACACAAAAAATTCTTTAATCCTTGAAGTTTTTTTTTTTCCTTCTAGTAGCTACAAGACTATGATAACATAAATAAATAAACAAGTAATAAATAAATGGATAGATAGATAGATAAATACACAAGTAAATAAAAAATTAACAAAAACCCACACGATTGGGGGAGAAGTTATTGGGAACCTGGAAAGAAATGTTATTTGTTCTCATCCACCTTTGTTTCAAAGTAAATTGGAAGCAGCCCTCCATGTTCTGAGCCTAATACTTTTCTCTCTTCTCCGTCCTTCTTCTCCTTGACTGTCATCTTCAGTGCTATTTTACAAGGTTTCTCAGGTAAGGGTCTATATTTTCCAAAGTCTTGGAGTCTTGCCTCTTATTCAGCACCCCTTGCCCTCCTTGCCATTTTAAAATGCTGCCTCCAGTGTCGACTTAATCACAAAGCCAATGTGGAATCCTGGGCAAGTGAGAGGAGAATGAATAGAAATAGGTGACATGGTGTAAGAACGCGATGTGGTACCAAGACACCAACCCAGTGCAAGACTTGGTGTGCACACATCCGCCACTCCCCCGCCTGGGCTTCCACAGGGAGCAAATGCATCTAAGTTTTCTATCAGAGAAGAACTCAGCTGCATCCACTTCAAAGTGGCTTCTGATTCATATTAGCTCCATTTTTGACAGGATTCATTGATGGAGAATAAATCTACTTCAAATAAAGGGGACTGGGAGCTTGGAGATGGCCATAACATCCTAATGCAAATGACATGTTTATTTAAGTGCAATTAGAGTTTGCTGATGCTGCACCCTACATGAGACTTAAGGGAAGCACATACTCACCTAAGAATGTAAGGTCAGAGAGGGATGTCAAATCCTAAAGAGTTAGTCCCCTGGGGTTCACAAATTTTGTGAATACTACAATATCTGAATGGAGTGGGGGTTTTTCTGTGTTTTGTACAGGACCAAAACATGGACCAGCTAATTGATTTTTTTTCTTCACCTTGAAAGGACAAGAGCCTTCATATGTACAGTAAATAGTGTTTTTGCTGTACCAATATTGTTGTTTCAACAACTCTTGCTCTGACACATGCTATTTATCCACCTGCCTCTGAGTATGAGTGTCCAGCCCCCAGTAGGAAAGCGACAGGAGGAAGAAGAGTTTCCTCCACAGAGGTACCAGCACTTCTCTCATACCTCTGTCCAGATGGTCTTCCAACCAGGAACACAATCTACACAAAGAACTGCCCTCTTACTGTGCTTACTGACAATGGAATTTCCAACATGAGGAGTGGCAGGATCTGACGCACAGGTTGATATCACTTCCCTAAAGCCTTGGTAGCCTCTTATTGTAAAAGGTCATAGTCACATTCTTTGTGGATAAACACCTGTGCCAGCCTTTGTCAGAATAGCTTTTATTCCAAAGTCATATGTCTGTTCCCAACTAGAAATGACTTCCATTTCAATATTTGGGAGCGAGAGCAACATTGCCTGTAATTAATACATGGGAAAACATGTTTTAGCCAGGCACAGTGTAATCCAACCGACTTGAGAGTGACCCTGGGTTAACACACACACACACACACACACACACACACAACCCCCCCCCCCAAAAAAAACATGTTTTTTGTTGTACTTGGCTTTGTATACACTTGCATGGAGTTTTAACATATACACACTTTTGCTTTCAGGGTCTATGGTTTGCAACACTAAACATTCAATTCACTCAGGGAAGATTTCTCTATTTCTTGCATTCCTTTTTTTTTTTCATGGAAGCAAGAATCATATAGCAAATCATTCTGTCTACAGCAAAACCAGAGTCCTTACAAGTTAGAGGTATGTTTCAGCGAGAACTTGATTAGGCTTGAGCCTAGGGGACCAAAGGCAGATAGTTCCCATGGAGATGGGTTTTTAGCAAGAAGGAATCCTGAGGTCAAGGTGGCAACTCTGAGTAATTTCATTGATTATTTGAAGTGGGTGTGTAAATGTATTAGAATCAGGGAACTTATGGCCATGTGATGATTTGCATTTAATTTTTTTTTAAGATTTCCTTTCAAACGGAAGCTTTGCTTCCACTGTAGAGAGGCATCAAGGGCCCCCTTGGGTAGAAAGCTTTGTATTTTTATGATGGTTGGAAGAACCAGAATAGTAAATGTTGGTTCAGGATTTCAATGTAGAGATTTCAATATTTTATTGAAAGGTTCAAAATTGTCCTAAATTAAATACCCCCTTTCTCCTGACCCAACAATGAAAAACTAGGATATTCTCCTACATTTATAGATGATTACTGAGAACTACAACTGGCAAATATTCTGACATGAATAATCTTAAGTAGCACACATATACATTTATTTGTTTTTAAAGGCAGATTTTTAGGAATTAGAATGTGTCAGTGTTTAGGTTTTCCCTCAACTTTTCATTTAGTGTCAACCCATAACAAATCTAGGTGAGGTAGTGAACTGATCACAACAGCATCTTTCTCTCTGTGCTTACCTCTTCCTGTCTACTCTTTAGCTGATACCTCTTCTATCCCCCTGAGCTTTTCTTCCAGAATCAACACCTGCAAAATGATCTTGCACACGAGTGATATTTAGGATGTTGTAAGTCCATTTATAAAGACAGTGGGAGGCTGAGTCTGGCACCCATTGCTCCCTCCCCAAGACAATATCTGCCCACAAAGTATTAGCTCTAGGGAGCAGTGGGTAGCAGTTTTCCCAGGGGTATGGGGAGAGCTTGGTTCCAGCTCTCCTGGAACACTTTTAGTTGTAGGGGTTCAGAGGTACTGAACTCCTTCCCATGCACGAGCAGTATTTAATTTCTGTATCATGATTAGTGTATTCCTTCACTTCAGAACATTACCATTGGTACAGTGATTCTTCCTGATTGGTGGGGGACATGTTCCAAGACCCCAGTGGATGACTGAAATTGTGAATATTTCTGATACCTGTTTTGGAAATCAGGATCGGGTCTTTGTTTCCCTAGTGTTGACAATCAAACACCCAATAATGGCCAAGGCAAGCGTAGAAAGTAAGTTTTATGTAAGAGAACAATAAAGATGGAGATAGACTTCTTAGGAGAGCAGGGGACCCAGAGCTGGGTGTCCTTGGGAGTGTGTGTTTCTTGCATTTTAATGTATCTCAGGATTCCTCTCACTCCCTACCTGATTAGTGCCTAAAGGCAGGAGAAACATGTGTGTTGGGGGGTGTTAGTGGAGGTGGTGGGAGGTGTGTGGGGGTTGATGGGTGTCCTCAAATTCTTTGTGAAGGAGCAATTCCCTAGACCCCAGGCATGTTAGCAACCCATTTTCTTTTCTTTGATAATTAACCAATTAACCCTCATCTCTCCCACCCATCATTTACTATATATGCTGACCACCTGTCCTTCATGTAGTCAAATCTTATATGTCTTATGTTTTTCCTATACATACACACTTGTGATAAAGTTTAAATTATAAATTAGGTAAAGTAAGAAATTAACAGCAACAAATAAGAATGAAACAGAACAATGAGGACAATATATTGCAATGAAAGTTATGTGAATGTGGTCTCTTTCTTGAAATATCTGATTGTACTGTACTCACTGTTCTTCTTTGATGATGTGAGATGATATAGCTCCTACATGATGAGATAAAGTAAAGTTAATAATTTAAGCATCCAGAAGTAGCATTAGGCTACTACGTAGGGTTACTTGAAGATAAGCACTGTGATACTGCAATAGTTGATCTAATAACAAAGACAGCTACTAAGTAACTAATGAGTGGGTAGTGTATATAGCATGGATACACTTCATAACCTGGATTGGACAGGGAAGGATGACATGAGATTTTGCTACACCACTCAGAGTGCCACACAACTTAAAACTATATGAATTGTTTATTTTTACAATTTTTCATCTAATAGTTTGATTTAATTGTTTTCACATACCGTTGACGATGGGTAACTGAATCACATCAAGCCAAACTGCAGCTCAGAAGGGCTTTACTTTTACTGAAGTAAAAATAAATTTAGAACCTAGTCACTAACTTGTGGGACATGGAAAGGGTGGCAGAGGGACAAGCTGGGATTCCAGTAGAGGCTCCAATATTTAGTTGTGTGGAAGACACAAAGCAATAGAGCCAGTTTGAGGCTGATCTGTGCTGCCACCTCTCCTTGTCCAAGGCTACAGTTTCCCATCACGTGCAGCCCTAGGTACCAGTGGGCTTCACTTGTCCCAAGGGTCTGTGAGTGCCACTGGTGGACCAAGTTCCATTCTACTCCTTGGACTCCAACAGTGAGCTGTGAGACTGGCTACAGGACCAGGAGAGACTCAGGAGCCTAATGGAAACAGGAAGGCTCACTTAAAGCCAGAGCCTTCCTGCCCTTGCTTTTGCCAGTGAAACTCTCACTTAAAGGAGTCTTTAGAAGCTTGTTCTTTACTTCCCATCTTTGGTCTTCTTTGTAGCTAAGATCAGACATGTGACATAATTCTAATTGCTCTGTCTAAGGGGAGAGGGAGAGAATTTCTTGTGGATATTTTCAAGTGGCCTCCCTATGTGTAGGAGACTGGGTACAGATAAATCAGTATTTCATCATAAACAACACACAGAGTATTAACAGCTTGAAAAATTGGATTCAACACCAGACTTTATTGCTTTCTTATTGTGGGACCTGAGGCAACTGTCCTTAATATGTCTGAATCCTGAAACTTCTACTTCATCCACAGGAGCTTTGCTGCACTACATTCTAACTGTGTGGCCACTTTATTTGTTTTCTGTATTAGTCTAAGAACATCTTGGGAGAAAGGGCTGCTATGTCTACAGTAAGTAGCAGAGTACCAGAACATGATACAATAAGAAAAGTCATTCAAATAAATGAATTAATTATAAGAGACCAGTTCCTATGACTTTTATATTATTTCTACTTCTCAAGTGACTGAGAATTTTGTGACATGCTGTTGAATTGCAAAATGAATGACTCTTCCTTAGTAAGAATAGAATAAAAAAATTGACACAGAGGAGCCTGACATATATTAAGTACTTTATTAAGACAGTGTAAAAAAGATGGTAGTAGCATGACCTGAATTCTATAACTAGAAGTGGGAAGGATCTAGGGAAATAATTGTAGGTCTGCAGGGATCCATCACCCTCTAGAGAACCCATTCCATTTATGTATGGAAATCTTAGGAACATTTCCTCATGAAAGGTTTGATTTTCCAAATACAATTCAAGTGGTTGTTTGAGATACTGAAGCTATATTTTAAATTTAAAACCATTTCATCTAGAGAGGTATGCATCCAGACTAGCCAACTACAGCTACAATCCATGATATTTCTACAACCTTGACATGTGTGACCAGGTGTTTCCTGCTCATCCGCTCTCATATGCAATCTCAGTCTTACAACACCAAAAGCTGAAATCATTTCATATACTAGATTACAACGTAGATTTGGATACAATACATTGCAAAATCCACTGAGATGATCACATACAATTTAACTTTGCAAACTAAAATTGAGATATAACTAGCACCTTTATGAAAGCATGCAGGAGGGAATGGTCTCCAATCACCTTTTCAGTTTATCATAATGATCTTAAAAGCACATCTCTTAGAGTGGACAAGAAGGGCTAACAGGCCAAAAGGGAAAAGTTGACATTTCTGATAGAATTATTTTTCTTATGATCCTAAACAGAAGCTGAGAGCTGACCAGAACAATTTGAGAGAAGTAAGTAGGAGACCATGTCTTCAAAATCAAAAGCCTCCGTTACCTACTTGTTACAATTTCAATTATTCTATTTTATTTATTTATTTTATTGTTCAATTTTTAGCAAGCTTTGTTTGGTGCCCTAAGATCTTATTCTTGTTCAACTCCTCATTATTCAACTCCTTATTCTTGTTCAACAAAAGACACATTTCTTCACCTGTTTCTATTCTTGAATCCCTCCTGGAGAAATAATGGAGCAAACAACACTTTTATTAAACAATATGCCAATTTTCCAAAGCACATACCATCCACCACCTCACGGAATAACAAAGACTTTTGTTGCAAAGTTTGCACTGTCATTCTTTTGCCTCTGTGCCACACAGAAAATTCTGAGGCCTTGACAACAGGATACTGATGATCACCTGAGAGTGCTGTTCAGTGTGTTCAAATTCCCTTTCCAGTATTTTTAGTAAAGTGGGGGTAGGGCATGCCATGACAAAGCACATTGAAAGAGGAGGGTCGACAATGGATATTACAGTGCCCGTGTGGTTACTCAGGGCTTGAATATGAAATGCTTCTTGCAAAAAAATAAGTCACAGCCAGTTAAAATCTGCCATTCATAGTGGATGCAGGGAAGTGCTGTTATCCAATATCTAAAATGAGTAGGGAATGATTCCAGGCAAAGTTTTTTTTTATATTTTTTATTTTTTATTTCCATGGCTATTGTTCTGTCTACAATCACCATAGAACGGACATGCAGGAGATGTAGCAGCAGACTCAGCAGTAGCAGTCAGAGGAAACTTGGTCCATTCTTCCCTGGCTGCACAGCAAACACTATTAAAGGCAGGGGAAGCCATTTGTTCATGAATATACATTCGATACTTATAAATGCTTTGTGCCATGAATATTTATCTTTTTCATGGATTGCAGCTGTTGTGTATTAAAAGCTATTAACAGGTTGGAAACCATCCTTTAGAAACCTGTGCCTGTCATTGGTGTGCAAAACCATCCCTAGAAATTTATCTTTTCCCTCCTCTCTCTTTTGTGAAAATGACAGAATACTCCTGGGGTTTATAATGAGGGTTAGTCCTTTAGTAGATAGAGAAAAAGATTTGATAAAAATGGAAGGCAGTTTTCTTAGGTTTATTTAAACTTATTTAAACTTTATTTTGTAACTTAAATTGTTTGGGTGATATTACGTCTCACGCAGCGTTTTGTCTACCAACTGGTCTGCAGGTTTTGAAGAATGTTCTATTGTTAACAGAGCTGAAAACATCAGACATTAAATATGAAGTAATTGTCGGGGTGGAGAATATCAGATGATTTCTATCACCACAGTTGGGAATCTTTAAGCCTGTGGATATTCTTGTTCTTTTGGATGGAATAAATAGTTTTTTTTTTTTTTTTCAGACTTAATTCTTGTACTACTTCATGTGTTCTATAATTGAGCAATTCTTAACTCTTCTTTTTCCCCAAACAACAATGTTCTCTCATACCTCAGGATGCTTCTTAATTCTTTTCCCCTTGTCTGGAATATTTTCTCTCCAACAATTCCTAGCACCCCCCGGGCTCTCCATTTAGTCCATTTCTCCTGAATAACTAGTTCAAACATTTGTTTCTGGGGGTATCTTGTAACATCTTCTATGACCCACCCCTGTTTCTATGAACCACTTCTGCCAATGCCCACTCTCATGGTTAACCTCTTTTCTGGATCCTTCTGCTGAGTTTCTATGGAATATCATACAGGCACTTACTGTTTTGATATTATTTGTTTTGAAGTCTCTGCCTTCAGTAGGAAGAAAGTTTCTTGAATACAAGAAAAGGTTTGTGTTACTAAATTTTCCATTACTATGACAAAATAAGTCCACTTGTACAAAGTAAAGATTTCTTTTAGCTCATAATCTTAGCGTTCTCAGTCTATGTTTAGTTGGCACCATTACTTTTGGGCCTGTGATGGGGCAGCATGGCAGCAATGTGTAGTACAGGAAGCTGCTCCTCTGATGGCAGCCAGGAAGCAAAGGAGGGACAAGATATGATTGAGGTCTCCATGGTCCCTTCAACCATCTTATGCCAGGAAGACTTCCAAATGGGCCCTGCCTCTTTTAGTTTCTACCTCTTTTAATTGGTCCATGGCGTGGGGATCAAGTCGATAATACATGGGCCTTTCAAGGACACTCATCCAAACCAGACTAAGGTCCAACACACATATGACTCTACTACAGCTAATTAAGTATTTAACACTAATTCTTTGCTCAATATATGCTTACTCAATAGGGTGGATACAGTAAATATCTGTGAAAGATATTTTACTCATCCTGTAACCCAATATACGGAGCAAATGACAGATACTCTCTCCCCTTTTACAATTTTCTCTTTTTCCTGTCCTCTCTTGGTGTTCAACTCTTCTTGTCCCACTCTGAATTCTCCATGAAAAAGGACAACAGGGGTCAGAACTGCTCCTCAGCTTCATACCCAAGCTATCCTGGGAGCTATTCTCCCCTAGGCACCAAACACACACACAAACAACAGAAAAATCTACTCATTCCCTATTGTTCTTAACCTATCCCAAATTGCAGAAAAGATGAACTGCTATGAAATTCATAAGGACTTCTGATTTCTAAGAGTTCATAATGTACGTTGCTATAATCCTTTGCTTTTATATGTTATGTAATTTTAGTAGAATGAAACCTAAGTTTTCAGGTGTTTGATATCTATCCGTGATGATACTAAATGTGTTTATTTATTGCTCCCCTTATTCAATGCTCATTCCTATAATTTAGTTTTCTCTGATATGGAAAATATGCCTTGGACTACTTTGAATATGGATCCACTTACAGGTTGTGAAAAATTTAAAAAGTGTCTTCAAATACTTTTCTTCTCTAAATCTGTGCCCTTTGCAATGTGACCTGGTACTTCTTCTAATGCAAAATTAAAAATTACTCCTTGAATTTGGACTGACAAATAAAATGTGCTAGAGCAAATACTGTCTACATTCTGAGCCTTAATCTTTTGCCCTTGTCATCTTGGGACTCTGCAACCAAATTGTGATAAAGCCCAAACTTGCCTAACAGAAGACAAAAGGGTTTTGAAAAGAAGCCCAAGTCATCTGAAATGTCCCAGAAATGATCATCATAAACCAGCCCAACCTAGCAAGTCAGCCAGCTGAACCACAGATGTATGAGAAAATGAAAAGATAAGTCATGCCTAGCACAAAGGCAATTATCAATAAATTGGTGCACTAAATGCATGGTTTAAGCTATAAAATATGAGGTTGTTTGTTACACAGCAAAAGCTAACTGATACAATGACAGGACATAAGAGGTTCTGATAATTCTAGCAAAATTTCATACTGAGTCAAAATAAAATAAATATCAGGGGCAATACAGAATTATGGATTACTGTGAAAAAATTTACACTGGTTCTGACTGTACCTATTCTCTCTGATCTGGCTTAAGGTGGCTTTCATAATGTTCATTTACTTCTGCATGATGTTTCTGCCTCTACCTCCAGTGGACTTTTTCTCTACTAATTAGTTCCTTAAGGTTCCTGTGATAGGCAGGTTAGTTCTAGTCTCTCCTACCAATCAATACCTTCCACTGAAGTTATCTGCTTCTGTGGTTCAGACAAGTTCTAGTCTAGACAACTCAATTTGAGTTTTGGGGGAGAGGCAACAATACTAGCATTAGCTATTATTTGCTGAGTAATTTGACTATGGTCTGCCCCTCCAATTTTATTTGTTGAAAACTTAATCTCCAAAGCAACAGTGTTGACAGGTGGGACCTTTGAGGTGAATAGGTCATCAGAGCTCTGCTCTCATTAATAGATTAATTTTATCACAGGAATGGATTTGTTATGCAAATAGGTTCAGTGTCATGACGGTGGGTTGCTGGAAAAGCAAGTTTGGCCCTCTCTTGTGCCCCCCACCCCACTTCTCTCTCTCTCTCTTTCTCTCTTGCTTTCTTGATGTCTTCTGCCATCAGAAGCAAGAAAGTCTTCATTATATGTGAACCTCTCCAGCTTGGACTTCTCTGTCTTCAGAACTGTAAGAAATCATCTCTGTTCTTTATTAGCCAGTCTTGGACATTTTGTTATAGAAGCATAAAATTGACTTAGACAACTTCATGTTCATAAAGTCATTTAACCCTTATTATAATTTAGGCAGTAAGAACCAGAAGACTAAGCTGAGAGGTAGGGAACATGAAAGCGGATTATGAAGTGACTGAGAGGGATATGAGAGAGTTCATAATTCAGGAAGGGCTGGTTACCAGGGGACATAGGATTCAGGGAAGGCCTTAATATGAGGAAAAGTAGACCAAAAGCAATATTCAAAGAGAAATCTACTGATACTAGGATGGTAGTTACTTGTCCTCTTTTCTATTTTCAGGTGCTTGACTCTGCCATGGTCAATATGACCACGCCCGGGATTACAGGTATGTTCTGCCAACGAGAAAGACTAAGTACTGATATGCCTATCATTTGGTGGAATGTGAAAGTCTCAGCCTTTTAGTACATTTGGATATCATGTGTGTTAATAAAATTTCCTGAGGATGTCTATCCAAAATAGAGTGACATTCATTCTCTCTTCTCAGTAAATATCTTTTCCCCTTTTGAACAGTAAGTAGAACTCACCTGGAACAAATAAGAGTGTTGCTTGATTGGTAGACAAATACCTCATACACTGGGCAGAAAGCTTTCTTTCTTGGTTATCCAGATTACCCAGCTAACACTGGGTCCCATTCTGGGAATGCAATCTTCATCAATGTTCAATTTTCTTCAAAATGTATTCAGTGTAGCATACTGCTTGGAAAAGTTTTTTTATTGACCAGTGATTCAAATCTCTACATTTACTGGGCTTATTCATTTCCCTTTATTCAGGCTAAAGATAAAGACCTTCTGGAGAACTCATTTGTTCTAAGTTCAGTAATCCCATACTACTTTGGGGTTTACAAATTAAATTGGACCTAGCGTTACATCTTTCCTTAGCTATTTCTGTTTAACCTTGAAATTTCTTCACTCAATTTCTCAGAGAGGGTTATTGCTGTCATCTGGATTTTATCCAAGATTGCTACAACTCTGTACTCATAAAGCCCGCATTTGATTCAGAAATTCAAATGGTGTTTTAGGAAAGTCCTCTAATGCCGTCGATTTGATTCCAATCAGTGAAATCAAAATTATTTTTCATTTATTAATTATACTAAAGATATTAAGAGATACTAACAAGAAATTTTTGGCACTTGTGTATGTATATGTAAGTCTGGATAAAGATCTATGAACACAGATGTACTATATATATATCCCTGTCTAGATAGATACACCATTATGTACATTTGCATGTTGTTTACGTCTGTCTATCTATCATCTATCATTATCATCTACCATCATCATCATCATCATCTCTTTTGGTGTGTATGTATAAATAGATATCTTTACATATGCAAATGACTTATGATTATTGATATTAAAAGAAATGAGAAAAGTCCAGGCGGCTTTCTACTTAGGGACCAATTATTAATTCCTTTTATTCCTGTTGCCTTTCTCTTTCATGTCGAGATTTTAGCTATTTCACTGTTCATTTAAAATGTCCTCCAGGGGAAGAAGATGAGCTCTTGGCATCTAGTGCAATGTGCAGGGCTCCAGGGATACGCGTTAAGTGTCTGTTGACAATGACAATGATAAAATTCAAATCAGTTAATTGGATCTGCATCTATTACTAATGTCTGTGGAAGTTTGCATTGAATATAGGTTAAAAAAATTGGATTTTTCTTTCCTTTAATAAAGATTCTCCTTTTATGGATGAGAATACTCATGTAGAGAGCTTTTTTCTCCCATTTCTGTCAGCTCTGGTTGGAGGCATAGAATAGTCTGGGCCTGGGTGAAGACAGCAGGCACAGGTGACTGGGGATTGTGGTCTGTGAGGAAACATGGTCTTCTCTGCCTATTTCTTTACTCGAAGGTTACCATTTGGGAAAGTATTCCTTCTAGCCATTGCTATTTAGGCTTATGCAAGAAACTGTTGAAACAGAAGAATATTTCAGAGAGGAGAAGTGTTCTAACTCAAAGGGAGCTTTTCAGCAAATTGTTGAAGGGCATATGTCAGCAAGCCAAATGAACCGGAGTGTCTGGTGAAAACCGGTAGAGATGCTTTCTTTTCTGTCTCAGCCAAGATAGGCCAAATATTAAACCCTGAAATGGAAGTGGGTGGATTATGAAATGCCTGAGAATGAGAACTTGGAGGAAGACAAACCCCGTCCACCTCATAATCTCATGGGAGCCCCTCAGAGCAGGAAGAGAAGTTCACTTCATTTTCATAGGTGAGAAGTTTTCTCTTTTGTTTCTCAAAGTTTTCTTCATTGTCTTCTGCGTTAATTGCAGTAACAATTTTTGATGCTTATTGACCTTAATGGCAAATACAAGTTAAAATAGAAGTTTGATCCTATGGCACATCTACATTCCTTATAAAGTAATTCCCATTACATTATTGAATGAATCCAAGCTAGTCTGGGAATACAGGACAACTAATTAGTTGGCAAATAATGCTACTACTAATAATGTGCATTTTATTGAAAAAGTAAGTTTTGTAAAATTCAAATCCAATTTCCCAAATCTAAGATTAATTTCATGAAATATATATGAGTTTGTGCTCAGAGACATTAAGGGGAAATTTATTCAGGAGAAACTTATTTATTTTATGTTACCCCCAAATTCCATGTTAAAATACTTCCTATTTGTTTCAAATGTCTTTTTTTTTTTTTGCATTAAATGAGCCTGTTATTGAAAGACACAATTCTCCTTGCTTCACCTACCATTACCTAGCTTCTTTTCTTTGTTTAAATCCTTTTATTTCCCTTAGAATTTTATGCCTATTAAATTTAAAGAAGCCTTATGGTTTTTAATTTCCACAAGATCTCCAAAATGCTAGATGCATCCCAAACTTCTATTTTTATTGTCTTTGCCTAAAAATGAAAAGAACACGCACGCAGGCGCGCACACACACACTTACTACAAACAAGAATTCCAGTGGTTTTGTTTTCCATGAAAGAAAATACTTAAAGAGGAAGAAGAGGAAAAACTGGAGTTTATATTGGAATCTTAGCAATCAATAACTAACACCCATCTCATTCCTGCCTGAGTTTAAAACTATCTGAGAAGTGAAAGTCAAAGTGATCATCACAATGTGAGCTTTATTTCTGATCAGGATATGTTGGAAAACATGAATTATATGTACAGAAAAATAGACTTATTATTTCATACCCCAGGATGGGACAGATGTGCCAATCTGTTCATCAGGCAGAGGAAGAATGAGCGCTCCTAACTTGGAAATTTTTAGGGAAAGGGGGGTGCCTCTGCCAATTTCATAGCTACTGTAAGCACAGACCACTTCTTTCTTCAAAGTTTACTGTCTCCCAAGAGAGTTAGAAGACCCAGCAGAGAAGAGTAGTCCCAGTTCCTTCTTTCAACTTGCCAATCACATAAAGAGGAGAGAGGGAGGCAAGGGATTGGGAAAGAGGCCTGAGTCTGTCTAGTAGCAGTGATCCCTCCTTAGGAAGAGCCCAAGACAAGGAAAAGGAGGAGTCTCTGATCTTAACATTCTCTGAGCCCCACTGTTTGAATTTAATTAGGACACTCAATTTTCTGTAGGCCTTTGGCACACGTCATGGTAACTCTGAACTATTCCTGGTTTGCTTATGTCTTTCAAAATCATTCTTTGGTTAGTTCTGGGGACCTGGCTCTCGGGTAAGAGTACATTTTGTTCTATCTTAGCTAACCCATATCCATTAGCAGGCCTTCCCCATCCCACCATCTCAGCCCTGGGCAACTATTCTATTTTCTGTCTCCATGGATTTGCCTGTTCACAATATTTCAAATAAATGGAATTATACAACATCTGGTCTTTTGTGACTGGATTTTTTTTTTTTTTTTTTGCTTAGCATAATGTATTCAAGGTTAATTCACGTTGTAGCGTTATCAGTTTCTCATTCTTTTTATTGCTCAATGATATATGTTTGTATGGATAGGATGATATATTTTCTTTATCCATTCATCAGCTGATAGACATTTAAGCTGCTTCCACTTTTTAATATTATAAATAATGATGTTGTGAACGTTCACTAATGAGTTTTTATATGGACCCATGTTTGCATGTCTCTTGGGTATATCTGGGATTGGCATTGATGTGCCTCATGATGAGTCCTGGTTACTATTTTGTGAAGCTGCCAAACTGATTTCCAAAAAGCATCTGCACTCTTTTATATCCTCAAGCAATGTATAAGACTTCTGGTTTGTCCTCATTGACCTACGTCTGCCTCTGGCCATTTTAGTGTGTGTGAGATGGTGACATCATCCTGGTTTTGATATGCATTTTCCTCATGATGACCATGTAGACAATCTTTTCATGTGAATATTAGCCATTTATATGTTATTAAGAAAAGTATCTATTCAAATCCTTGACTTACTTTTAAATTGTGTTGTCTTTGATTATTAAGTTATTAAGAGTTCTTTTGTATGTTCTACATACAAATCCTTTGTCATAAATGCTTTGGGAATACTTTGTGACCATTCTGCTGTTGTCCTTTCATATTCTAGATGGAGTTATTGTTTAACTTTGGTAAAGATTTACTCCTTGGTTTTCTTAGTTTGTTAGTTCTAGCTCTCCTATTTATGTGTGTGATCTATTTAATTTTTTAAAAATATGTTGTAAGATAAGAATTCAGCTTCTTTTTTTGGTATGTACATATCCAGTTGAGTTGTCTTAGAATAATTATTCCAGGTCAATTGACCACAAGTGAAGCATTTTTTCCCCCTGGATTCAATTATTTTGACCTGTATGTCTAAGTTTTACTGGCAACACATTGTTTTGATTACTGTATATTTATAGTAAGTGTAGAAAATAGGAAATGTGACATCTCCAAATTTGTTCTTTTATTTCCATGTTGTTTTGACTGCTCTGAATCCCTTTAATTTCTACACAAATTTTAGAAATATCTTGTTAATTCCTACAAGAAATCCAGATGAAATTCTCATAAAGAAGCCCATTAAAATTATAGATCAATTTGGGGACTATTTCATCTGAACAATGCTGTTTTCTTATCTGTAATGTAGAATGTCTTTATATATTTTTAAATTTCTTTAGAAGATGTTTAATATTTTTCAGTGTGGGGGTTTTATGCTTAAAAACTTATTCCAGAATATTTTATATGTTTTGCTGTTATAAGCACCATTATTTTCTTAATTTTATTTTTAGGTTATTTATTGCTAATGAATGTAAATAAAATAGATTTTTGTCTCTTGAGTTTGTATCTAGGAACAGTGTTGAACTTGTTCATTCTAATTGTGTGTGTGTGTGTGTGTGTGTGTGTGTGTATGTGTGAATTCCTTTGGATTTCATATGTATAAGATCATTTTGTCAGTCAGATTTCCATCACTATAAACAAAATACCTGAGAAAATCCACTTATGAAGAGGAAAGGTTTATTTTGGCTCAATGTTTTGGAGGTTCTAGTTGGACCCATGACTTTGGGCCTGTGGTAAGGGAGCACCTCATGGTGGGAGCATATACAGGAAAAAAAACTGCTCACCTCATAGCCAGGATCAGAGAAAGAAGGGCCCCAGATCTCACTATGCTCTTCAAGGGAATGTTTCCAATTACGTAGAATGTCCCACTGGGCTCCATCTATTAAAGATCCCACTACTTCCAAGAAGCCTCACTCCAGGGAGCAACCATTAATGCGTGGGTCTTCGGGGGACATTCATAATCTAAACTATAGCAATCATATTTCCTGGAAATGGAAATAATTTTACTTCCTCCTTTCCAATATTATATTCTTTATTTCTTTTTTTTAACCTAATTATTCTCACCATAAAATTTAGTATAATGTTGATTACAAATGTTAAGAGTATACATTCTTTTCTTGTTTTTGATTTTAATGAAGAATATTGGTTTCCATTAAGTATGTTTTGCTTAATGTCTTTTATCAGGTTAAAGAGGTTCCCTATATTTGTAATTTTTGAGTCTTTTCAGCAAAACAAAGATGTGAGATTGTGTCAGCAGCTTTTTCTGACTCTATTGAGCAGATTCAGGTAGTATTTGTCCTCAATTGTTTCATTGGTTGATTTTCAGCTTTGCATTCCTGAAATAAATTGCTTTTAATCATAGAATATAATACCCATGTTATGTTGCTGAATATTTTGTGTGCAGGTATTTTGTTGAGAATTTTTGCATCCTTGTTCATAAAATATGTTGGTATTTGACTCTCTTTGCTTTTATGGTGTTTGTTTTATTTTGGTATCAAGATACTACTGGACTTATATAAAGAGTTTTTTTTTGTAACATTCCCCTTCTTTTTTGTTTTGTTGGAAAAGTTTTTGAAAAATTGGTATTGATTCTTTAAATGTTTGGTCCAATTCACCTAAGAAGTCATCTAGTTATGGGTATATGTTTGTTGATTAATAATTCAGTTTCCTTACTTATTATATGTCTTTGTAGATATTCTCTGTGTTCTTAAGTCAGTTTTGGTATCTTAGGTTTCGGTATGCTGTTATCTTTTCATTTGTTCATTTCTTCTAGATAAAGTAGTTTACTTTATAATTCCTTTTATTTTTTTAAGGTTCATAAAAAATTGATGTCCCTTCTTTTATTCTTGATTTAGTAATTTATGTTTTTTTTTCTTTTTATTTGGTTACTTTAGCTAAATATTTGCAAACTTTTGACCTTTACAAAGAACCAACATTTTCTGTCAATTTTCTCTATATTATTATATTCTATTCTTACTTGTAATTCCTTATTTTATTTGGCTTAAGTTTAGTTTTTCCAACATTTTCTATTTTCTTGAGGAGAAAAAATAGGTTTCGGTATGCTGTTATCTTTTCATTTATCTCAAAGTCTTTTTCTAATTTTCCTTATCCATTCTACTTGACTATTGGTTATCTGGGAGTATGTTTTAAAATTGCTATGTATTTATGGATTTCCCAAATTTTCAACTGTTTTTGATTTCTAATGTAATTGATCATAGTCAGAGAACATATTTTTCAGTTTTAAAATTTTTAAAAAAATATGTTGAGGTTCGTTTTACACCCTACAATATCATCTGTCTTGGGGAATATTCCATATACTCCTAGGAAGAATGGGTACCTTTCTTTTGTCAGATAGGGGGCCCTTTAGAATTATGTTAGGTATAGTTGGTTTAAATTCAGCTTTGTATTTTCCTACTCATCTTCTGGTTATTTGTCATTTTGTTTCTTGAAAGTCAGGTATTGAAGTCTCTAAGTATTTTGGATTGTCTCTTTCTCCCTTTAATTCTGTCAGTTTTGCTTCATACGTTTTGGATCAATGTTGTTACATGCATTTATGGAACACATTACACATGTTCTTTATAAGTGTATTGTTGATAATTGACTCACTTGCTATTGACAAATATCTGTCATTATATTTAGTGAATTTTTTATCTTTAAGTCTAATTTTTCTTCTGTTATTATAGACATTCCAGATCTAATTTAGTTATTGCTTGCATGGTATTTACTTTTACATGCTTTTATTTTCAGTCTAGTTGTATCTTTTAAGCTAAAGTGTGTCTCTTTTAGACAGTATATAGCTGTCATATACTCTATCATATGCAACTGTCACATAGGAGAGTAAGATATCCATGCTTCTTACGAGTACATGACAACTATATATTATTTTTCTGTTTGCGCTTTTTCTAATCTTTGTTTTTTGATTGGGATGTGAAATCTATCTACAGTTAATATAATTACTGATGAGGTGGGATTTAATTCTAACATTTTTCTTTTTGATTTCTGAATGTGTTCTTGTTGTTGTTTATCAATTTTTTAATTTGCTGTTTTCTTTTTTTCTCAAATAGATATTCCTTCTTGTTATGGTTTAGATATGAGACATCCCTGAAAAGCTCATGTGTGTGACAATGCAAGAAAGTTTATAGGCAAAATGATTGGGCTCTGAGTGCCTTAACCTAATCAGTTCATTAATCCACTTGAATGGATGAGCTGGTGTAGGTAGGTAAGGTGTGGCTGGAGGAGGTGGATCCCTTAGTGTGCCTTTCGGGTTGTTATGGTCTGGATGTGAGGTGTCCTCCAAAAGCTCACATGTGAGACAATTCAAGAAGGTTTAGAGGAGAAATGATTGGGTTATAATCAGTGAATTAATCCCTTATGGTGTTAACTGAGTGGTAACTGGAGGCAGGTGGGGTGTGACTGAAGGAAGTGGTTCATTGGAGGGGTGGCAATGGGGTATATATGTTGTATCTGGAAGAGAGGAGTCTCAGTCTCTCTCCCTTCCTCCCTCCCTCTCCCTTACTCCCTCTCCTTCTCTCCCTCTCCTCCCTCTTTCTCTCTCTTTCCTCCCTCTTTCTCCCTTTCTTTCTTTCTCTCCCTCCCCCCTCCTTTCTGATCACCATGTGAGCTGCTTCCCTCAGCCACACACTCTTCTGCCATGATGTTCTGCCTGGAGGAATGGAGCTGGCCTTCTATGGACTAAGACCTCTGAAACCGTAAGCCCTCAAATAAACTCTTCCTCCTATACAATTATGCTGGTCAGGTCCTTTAGTCAAAGAGGGGAAAAAAGCAGACTAAAATAGGGGTTTACAGTTTGTCCCTGGTGAACAAGCTTAGTCTCTCTCTGCTTCCCAGTTGTCATGCCCTGAGCTGCTTTCCTCCATCAGAGGCTTCTGCCTTGATGTTTCACCTCACCTCTGGCCCAGAGCAATGGAGTCAGCCACCTGTGGACTGAAACCTCTGAAACCAAGAGCCCCAAATGAACTTTCCTCTTCCTTTAGTCATGGTCATGAAAAAATGACTAAAACACTTATGAAACTTTTTAATTCCCTTTGAGTTTCTTTTCCTATATTTAATTTGGATGATATTTTTAATGGTTGTTTAAGGATTACTAATTAGCATCTGAATTCAAAATATCTAGCTTTGATTAACATTAATTTTATTTCAAGGAAATACAAAATCATTGGATGTGTCTGCCTTTGTTCCCTTTATAGTACCTTTGCCTTATAAACACGACATCTTTGGATTATATGAGCCCATGAACACAATTTTATAATATTTCATTAGGCACTTGTTGTAAAAAGGAGAAGAATTGCAACAAATATACAATTACATTGGTTTTTGTACCAATGCATTTACCTTTATCTGTGTTCTATTTCTTTAGGTAAATTCACTTACTAGTCAGTGTCTTTATTTCAGATTTAAGGATATTCATTATATATTCTTTATATCCATATATAAGATATTATATACATATATAATATAGTCTTTATATATGCATATGTATTTTTATATTCTTTTCTTTGGTACCAGGGATTGAACTTAGGGGCACTTGGCCACTGAGCTACATCCCCAGCCCTTATTTTATTTTAGTTTTTGTACTTTATTTAGAGACAGGGTCTCACTGAGTTGCTTAGTGCTTCACTGTTGCTGAGGCTGGCTTTGAACTCGTGATCCTCCTGCCTCAGCCTCCCGAGTCACTGGGATTACAGGCCTGTGCCACTGTGCCCTGCTTCATTATATTTTTTTTATAGGTAGAACTGCAATGATTCTTCTAAAGTTTAGTTATCTTGGAAGGACTTAATTTCTCCTTCAATTCTGAAAGAATAAAGATAAATGTGGAACTCTTGGTTGATAATCTTTTTCTCTCAACACTTTGAAGATACTACTCTTCTATTCCCCCTAGTTTCTGATGCGAAGCTTTTCACTTTTCTCTTGCTGCTTTCAACACTTTCTCTTTGCTTTTGACTTTAATCTGTTTTACTATAATGTGTTGAGCTTTGAATTTATATTACATGAGTTCATTTAGCTCCTTGTATGTATAAATTCATATCTTTCATCATATTTGGGACATGTTTGGCTACTATTTCTTCAAATATTTTTCTATTATTTTCTTTCTTTCCTTTCTGGGACTTTCATTACAAACAAATTGGAATGCTTGATGGTATCCCACAGGTCACACAGGTTTTATTTTCATCAGTCTTTTTCTGCTTCTTAGGTTGCATAATCTAATACCTTCAAATTTTATATATATATATATATATATATATATATATATATATATATATATATATATATATTGCCCTTGAAGATCAAATTGATCATTGTGTCTCTGTACAGAATTTTTTTTTTTTTTAGTTTCAACTTCAGAATTTATATCAGGTTTTTTCCTATAATTTCTATTCTAGCTAACTCTGATGAGTCTGATACTTCCTCATGATAAGATACTGTTAGGTTTTCTTTAATTCTTAGACTTGGTCTCCTCTAATGCTGAAACATTCTGAAATAGCTGACGATAAAGTCTTTATACTAAGTTTGAAATCTGAGCCCTCCCAAGCATTTCATGTAGCCTGATGTTTTTCTCCTTTTTGTGTGGTATACTTTCTTACTTACTTTATTTTGTTTTTCCATGTATCCTATTTATTTGTTGAAATGTGGATATTTGATATAACCTACTATCATATTTTGTTGTTGCTTGTTTAGTAAATGTCCTAGGAAAATTCTGTTATCACATATCCCTGTAGCATATGGTTGTAGAATTCTCTGTTAGCTTTTTTGTTGATTTGTTTTTTAAAATAGTTCTCATTTTTATTTTTAGCTTTTGTTGCTAAGACAGTCTCACCTGAATCAGGATTATTTAATGGCTAATGAACTGCAGAGTAGTTAGAAGTTCTCCTTAAACATCTTACTTGTAAGTCTCTCAACATTGCAGAGTTCTGTGTAAGAAGGGAACCCTTCAAACACCACACAGATTTAGCTCTCAATTCCTGCTTATGTAGGTCATCAATGTCAATGAGAGGGGAAGGACTGGTAGCTTCTCTATTCACATGTATTTTCTGGTTATACACACAACCTTATGAATGCAATAACTTCTAATATCCTCAGGGATATATTTTGAGATTTTCAAGCTCCTCAACGATCCTCTGATTCTCTAGCATTTTCTTTTAAACTCCTGACTAGATTATTATTTGTCATAACTTCAAATTACGAACTTAACCAGATTCTGCCAGAACGTTGATATTTTGGTAATATACTGGGTGTAGGCCTTTCCTTTTTCCTGCTAAGTTAAGCTCTGAGTCATACCAAATAACCAACACATTCTGAGAATGGAACTTTTTAGGGAGCTTCAATTTCATAAAGGATAACTTTTGGGGGGGAGGAGATAATTTTTATATAACTCCAAAAAAAAAGTGATCAGATTTCTCTACTTTTCAGTGATGTTGTCAATTTTAGGTTACCACGTTACCTAAATAGGGAATGAAGGTGAATTGGGGCACCCCTCAGTTAAAATACTTAAGCCCATTGTCTCATCCAGGTTCTAGACTTCCTCTAGTTCTGTGGCTTTTTCACTTTGCTCTGTGGCTATTGTCAGGCTTGTGAAGTGGTTGATTTTATTTGTTTTGTCTGCATTTTCTTTGTTTTAGACAGGAAGCCAATTCACTGGGGGTCTTCACCATTTTAGAAGTCTATCTGCTTGAGTCAATTACTGAGCCAGATTTTGAAAAATGAGTAAAGTACCATACATAAAAATAAAACACACTGAAGATTTTTTTTTTTTTTTTGATTCACAATGCAGAAAACAGACAGGTGATATAACTGGTTCAAGGGAGAATCCATAAAGAGATAAATTTGTAGATTAAGAATATAGAGATGAATATGCAAATTGAAGCAGAACTGTTTTTTGAGGAGTATGGATGGAATTCATTTGCTTGTGCATAGTCAAAAATTATTTTGCATTGTTATCAGTTATCTACAATTCACCAAGTTACAAAATAGCTCCTATTGAATCAGAATCCAATAAAGCAGAAAAGTTTGTTATAAAAATGCATAGTTTTCCAAGGATGCATAAATTATTTCCTACAAAACTGGCAATAACACTTTCAAAAAAAATACACGTTAAACTACTGGAGGACAGATGGCATAGAAGGCTTGTAAAGTTGATTTTTATTTGGCTAAACTTGAACCAAAACACAGATCAGAGTGACAAGGCATTGGTACTCTTAACTCCCCAAGTACCACCTTGTAATCAGCAAACAGTTCAATTTGGAAGACTCTCTCTTATACCCACTAAAATTCAAGTCTGAGATGATTTTTCAAATTTCAGGCCAGAAAATTACTGCTTGCTTTTTACTTTATGAAATGGGTATAGCTATAACAGCTATGTCAAGCATGAAGAGAAGACCAATGTTGTTATGACTTCCAAAATACTTAACATGGTGTCCTGAGTAATTAATCAACATTCCAAATCTTGTTTGACACACAGTTCATGTCATTAATTACAAAACAGAAATATACTTTTTGGTTCAACTTTCTAAATCCTAATGTAGATTTTCTTATAATAAAATAATAATAATAGCAGTAATAAAATAAGTACATATATAAACATAAAAGCCACCCAGATGAAATATTGTCTTTCTAGATTTTTAATTCAGGCTGGTTGTACACATTTAAAACAGACTTGCTATTTGAGACATTATTCCATTTTGAATTTTTAGAAAGCCTGGTTCCTATTGTCAAACATGGAAAAACATGTTGAATGATGAGGAAAAAAAATCTATGTTGTTGTACTTATTCTAATAATTGCAATCAGTGTAAGATGAAAGAAGGCACTTTCTTTATAGAAATCATTGATCATTGGCTGGAGTTGGAGGAGCATATTGGGTGATATTTGTGTGTTATTGGTGCATAATTACAAACTTTGGCTGAGGGAAACACACATCCACTAACAGAAATGGCCATTGAATTTTGAATACTTGGAAAAACATTTTGACTCTTGCATTAGAAGGATGAGATTGAAAAAGAAGCACCTTAACTCACTTTAAGAAGTAATCTTCAAAACAAATAAATTTCAGCCTATAAGGGGTTCTGGTAGGTTAAAAAATGATCCCCTAAAGACACCAAGACCTAACTCCTGGAACTTGTAAATGTTATGTACCTGAGATGAAAAGAGTGTTTGTAAATATGATGAAAGACCTTGAGATGTAGAGATTATCCTGGAACATCAGGGTGGCCTCTAAATACAATCACAGGTTGCCTTGTCAGAGATCAACAGAGGAAGATTTGACACCATACAACAGAGAGAAGGTAAAGACAAGATTACCTTGAAGATTGGAGTGATGCAGTCACAAGACATGGATTGCTAGAAACCATCAGAAACTAAAAGACACTAGGAATGAACTCTCCTTTAGAAACTCTAGGGAGTGTAGCCCTGTAACATCTTGATTTCAGTCCCTTGACATTGACATCAGATTTCAGGTGTTGAAATCCCCAAAATTGGGAAACAATATATTTCTGCTGTTTATGTCACCAAGTTCATAGTCTATGGTTTAGATACAAGATGTCTCTGAAGGGCTTCTGTATTATTGCAGGAATATTCAGAGGTGAAATGATTAGATTATGAGAGCTGTAACTAATCAGCCTTTTTGGTGGGTTAATAATTTGGAAGGACTAACGTACTGGGTGGTATTGTGGGTGTATGGGGTGTAGCTAGAGGAAGTGAGTCACTGGGAGGGTGCCCTTAGGGATTATATCTTCTCCTCCTGGCTCCTCTTTTTCTCTCTCCATGAGGTAAGCAGCTTTTCTTCACCACACCCTTGCGCCATAGTGCTCTGCCTTACCTTAGGTGCAAAGTGATGGAATTGGCTGACCATGGTCTCAACCTCTGAAATTGTAATCCCAAAATACATTTTCCTCCTATAAATTGATCTGATAGGGTGTTTTGGTCACAGTGACATAAAGCCAACTAACATATCATTCTAGTCTACAAAATATCATCCCAAACTTTGTAGCATAAAGCCATCTACTATTTATTCATGCTTATAAATTTTATGGAACAGAAATTGGATCAAGGTATAATCAGATGGTTTCATCTGTCCCATAGTAGGTGGGGCCTTGCTAAGAAGTTAAAAATGGCTAAGGGGCCGGAGTCTTACATAATCATCTCTGAGAACAGAGACTTAGAATTTAACAACTCAAAGACAGGCTTATCTCAGATGGTTGTCTAAAATCCCTCCTTGATATAACCTCATAATACGGTTTCTCATGACATGGTGGCTAGGTTCCAAGGGATATATTTTTAGAGGGAGTATGGAAGCAGTGAGCATTCCAAGTCACATGGCAGTTCCATCAGAACCCATTTTACAGAATATTGAACAACTTAACCAGATTCAAGGAGAAGGTTCATAGGCTCAGCCTTTTTAGAAATGTGCAAAGACTTGCTGCAGAAGAGAATATGTGCATGGCAGATATTGCGTGGCTATCTAGTCAAAGTGCAATTGTGTATCTTCACCAGAGTATAGTCGTTTTTTTACCTGGATATCATCTGGTCTAAATACAAGTTTAAGAAATTCAGTCTATTTATATGACCAATGCCACGCACTCAATAAATGCCTGATGAGGGAATAAAGTTTGGAAAGAAAAAGAGAGAAAAGAATGTGAAAAAAGAAAGAAAGAACCTGGAGATTAACTAATCCTGCTGACTTTATAACAAGTGAGAATTTCTTCTAAAGTAGAAGTGTGGGGCTTTATCTTAACCTAATCTTCCCTTCTGCTTTCAATTTCTTTTCTATTCAGCTAAGACCCAAACATTCATCATTCCAATGGCTCTTTGCCATGACCTTCAGTTCCCATTTTTATTTCTACTTCGTCTTGGTAAAATTCTGCCCCTAGATCAACTTAACCATTTATGTTTCTGCTTGTACTCTATGAAACATTGATCATTTCAAGATAAAATCCACATGGACTTTCAGGGTGTTATTGCAAGTTCACGGCTGATATTTCTGCTAGTCAGTTTGAGCAGGTCTGTAGGTGGGCTGGCTTGGCTCCAAGCTTTGGTTCATCTGCCATTTCTCCCTGTAAGGTCCAGGCTGAAGAGGCAGAAACTGTCTGAAGCATGTTCTCATGGTGGAGATCAGAGACACCCAGAGACCTGAATAGAAATATGAACTGCCTTTAAGACTAGGATGACAGCTGGTGCACGGTCCTTCTGCCGTTGTTCAGAGCTAGGCAAATGTCATGAAGCTAAGATGTATACTTTCCACGTAGATAGAGGCTGAAAAATGATATAAAACACCTCCCTGTTTTTCTAAGCTTTCTCTGCAGTCTCTTATACTATGTGTCTCCAGTTGGTGTTTTCCCTTACTTTCCCAAAAGCCATTTATAATTTTCTTCAAGATTCCAATCTTTTCATTAACTCACCCTTATTCTGAGACAATAATGTAATATTCAGCTTCAAAGATAAATTAGAGATCTTTCAGCAGGAACTGTCTTAACTGTGAGAGCATTCTTACAACACCCCCTTATCTGCATGCATCCCTTCTTCATGATCTTTGTTCATTTTAATGCTAATCTTTCCTCCTCTTCTCTGGATCCTATCCCCTATGATCTTCTCTGAGCTTGACACGATTAATTACATCATTTTAAATTTTAAATTATTCTTTTCTTTTTAGTAGAATGACCACAAGGCAGTATAAACTGTGAAAAAATGTCCAATATTCTATCATACATTATTTTATGATAGGAAGATATTGTTTTGAAAGAGGAAAAAGCTGAAAGGGATTCAGAATATAATGAAGCAACAGGATAATTGAAAGAAGCAAGTGGTATGAACACCTGTTTGGTGTGATTCAAACTGATACAAGGACGTAAATTCTTATATTTTATTCTCTGCAAAATAGGAACTGTAGAATGCTCAGAATGGTGGTTGAAATATCAAGAAAATTTTTCTCGAATGCTTTCACTCCTAGATCTTAATAGAGTAATCTTTTGCTAAACCAACTCAGGGGAGATGATGAATTTGTTTTGTATTGCTGAGTATCAGATCATCATAAACTTAGGGACTTTATATATATATATATATATATATATATATATATATATATATATATATATATATTATTTGGGTCAGGAGTCTGAGTATGGCATAATTGGGTCCTCTGTTCAGAGTCTTAGCAGATGATGGGGTGGGGTCCATAATCTATTTAAAGCTTAGATTATCTTCTTAGTTCACTGGTTGTTGGCAGAGCCTCAGTCCTTATAGCTGTGGGAGAGAAGTCCCTGTTTTATTTCTGGATAGAGGTCGTCTTCAAGTTTTGCCACGTGGTTTTTTTGATAGGTGATTCACAATATAGTTGTTTATGTCTTTCAGGATGATAGAAGATTCTATTTTGCTTGGAAATTCCTTTTTAGGGAATGCTTGGACTCTATCATAAATGGTTTACCTGATTAAATTATACCCACTCAGGCAAATCACTCTTGATTAACTAAAAATTACTTTAGCCACACCTAAAAAATTCCTTCTCCTCTGCCTTGTAATATAAAGTAACATAAGAGTGAATCACATCATATTCTCCAGTTTCACCTACACTCAAGGTAAGAGGATTACAGAAGGTGAGTACACTGGGGGAGATCTTGGGGTCCAATGTACAATTGTCCCAACCATACATTTAGAACCACCAGATTACCTTGCAATGCAATCTATACATTTTAGAGATGCTGTATTTGTTTTCTTAATGATAATTCATTTTTAGTTTGGGTAAGTATTAAAAATGACTGTAGAAATAAAGTAAATAAAAGCTTTGTATTTGTTTTTATTTTATCTACTAAATAATTCATGACTATAAACCATCTAGATTTTTCTTTACCTTTACTCTTAGGAAATTCCTTAGTGTCTGTTATGTTGAATTTTTTTTCTTGGATTATATCTTTTTCCTTTCTGGTTTATTTCCTCATTTTAATATTGCATATCCTCCAGTAGTATCCTGAAAGCAAGTTCAAGGAAGATAAACATTTTGAACTCATGTTTACCTGAAAATACCTTTATCCTAGTTTAATATTTTACATAGTTTGGCAGGATATAAAATCCCAATTTGAATATAATTTTTCTTTGGAATTTCATGAACATTGTTCCAGTCTTTTCTAGGTTCTAATGTGGCTATGAGAAGCCCAAGGTCATTCTGATGTTATTCCTTAGTTCTGATATGTTCTAGTCTTGCTAGCTGTTTTCATATTTGTCTTCTAAGAATTTTTAATGACCTATTCTATACCATTGGTCTACATGTCTATTTTTGTATCAGTATCATGTTGTTTTTGTTACTATAGCTTTGTAGTATAGTTTAAGGTCTAGTATTGTGATGCTTCCTGATTCACTCTTCTTGCTAAGAATTGCTTTGTCTATTCTGGGTCTCTTACTTTTCCAAATAAATATCATGATTGCTTTCTCTATTTCTATGAGGAATGATGTTGGGATAATTGGAATTGCATTGGAGCACTTTGGGTAGTATGGCCATTTTGACAATATTAATTCTGCCTATCAAAGAGTATTAGAGATCTTAGATTTCTTCAATTTCTGTCTTCAGTATTCTGTAATTTTTATTGTAGAGTTCTTTCATTAAACTTATTCCCAAGTAGTTTTTTTTTCTTTTTCTTTTCTTTTTTTTTTTTTAGGCTACTGTGAATGGGGTAGTTTTCCTAATTTCTCTTTCAGAGGATTCCTCACTGATGTGTAGAAATGCATTTGATTTATGGGTATTGATTTTATATCCTGCTACTTGGCTGCATTTATTTATTAATTCTAGAAGTTTTCTGATGGAATTTTTTAGATCCTCTAAGTATAGAATTATGTCACCGACAAATACTGATAATTTGAGTTCTTCTTTTCCTATTCCTATCCCTTTAATTTCTTTTGTTTGTCTAATTGCTCTGGCTAGAGTTTCAAGAACTATATTAACTATAAGTGGTAAAAGGGCATCCCTGTCTTTTTCCAGTTTTTAGAGGGAATGCTTCCAAATTTTCTACATTTAGAATGATACTGGCCTTGCGTCTAGCATAGATAGCTTTTACAATGTTGAGGTATGTTCCTGTAATTTTATATCCTGCCAAACTATGTGCCTCTATCTTTAGTTTTTTTCTAATGTTTTGAGATTCATTAGAAAATTTGGAATGGAACCACCATTCGACCCAGCTATACCACAGTTTGGTTTACAACCAAAGGACCTAAAAATAGCATACTTCAGTGACACATTCACATCAATGTTTATAACGGCACAATTCACAATAGATAAACTGTGGAACCAAACTAGATGCCCTTCAGTAAATGAATGGATAAAGAAACTGTGGTATATATACACAAAATGAAATATTACTTAGCATTAAAATAGAATAAAATTATGGCATTTGCAGTAAATGGATGGAGTTGGAGAATATGCTGGGCAAAGTAAGCCAATCCCCTAAAACCAAAGGCCAAATGTTTTTTCTGGTAAGTGGGTGCTAATTTATAATGGGGGACAGCATGAGATGAGTGGAGGAACTTTGGGTAAAGGGAAGATAAGAGGAGGAATGGATATAGGAAAGATGGTAGAATAAGATGGGCATCATTACATGTGTGATTGAGGTACATGTATGATTGCACAAGTGGTGTGATCCTACTTCGTGTACAACCAGAGAAGTAAAAATTGTGCTCCATTTGTGTACAATGAATCAAAGAGCATTCTGCTGTCATGTATAACTGATTAGAATAAATAAAAATTTTTTAGAAATTTAAAAAGTTATAATATTATGATAATAATAATTTATCATATATATCTCCTTAACAATGAATAAATACCTTATGTAAATTGCAATGTTGGAAAAAAGAACTTATATGACCTGCAATGGTGGGAAACTTAAAAAAATATACATTTTCTGCTAGCTTGGCACTTTTACTCCTAACTTGAAAACTTTTCTAGTATTATTTCTTGCTAATTTTTCCCTCCATGTTTTTTTTCCTGTTGTTTCTTTGTAGAGCTCCTTGTAATCAATAAGATTTCTGTGTTAATCCTGTGATTGTTTTTCCTCATATTTTTACATTTTTATCTTTTCATTTGTTCCTTGACTTTATTTCCAATTCTTCTTTAATTATTTTAAGTTTAGCTATATTTTCTAATTTCTAGGAACTTTTTCTTTTTCCCTGAATTTTGTTCTACAGTACCATGTTTCGTCTCCAGGATACAATAGTTCTCTTTATCTCTTTGGGAATATTAGTGTTATTATTTTAATAATGTTTTTCTCCTTTCATTGTCTATTCAGTATTTCATATTGAATAGTCTCTTCAAATTCTTGCTTTTCCTTAGGGTCCAAAAATATTGACCATAATGGACACTGTGTACTTGGACATGGCTTCTTGAACATTGGATCTGCTTTAGGTTGTTCATGTGGGGATAATAAAATTTCAATGTGTAATTCTCAAATTTCAAATCTTTCCAGATATATATATATGTGATAATACTTGAAATTCAACTTGTTGAAGACTGATAGTAACCTCTAATTTAAAAATAGAGTTATTAATTTCCACTTGGTTCAGCTAGAATACTTACATTTGCTTTTTACCCTACTTTTTCCCCCCAACTTATATTGTTTCTGATTTGATTTTTCTACAGACTAAATCCTAATCTGTTTCTCATGCTGAGAAGAAGTATTTATCAAAAATAAGGCTATCTTATTTAGTTCTTACTGTCACTGCCAGGGTCTCACTTGTTGGGACTCAGGTCAGTTGCTTGTTCAGATGGCCAAGCCTGAGGAGGCGGCAGCCACCCTCCCTGGGAAGCACTAAAGTGCCGAAGTGTCTGTTGGAATCTCCCAGAACATTGCTTTTAATAAAGGACACACTGGTCTTTAGCTTCCAGAGCAATTCTTCTGAAACCTGCAATCACAGTCTGGATTAATAAAATGTTTCAAAGCACAGTGGCCAGCAAGCGAACTAAACAGCCAGTCTGGCCTCCTGCTGTGGCAATGGTGTGCTCTGCAGTCAGGTGTCCAGTTTCCCGCAATCACTAGGTGATTCTGACATCTAAGTAAACTTCTTTACCTAGGAGAGCTGCTAATTCTCCTCTTTTGATCATGGTTCTAAGAGATCACACCACATGTGTGTCTTAACTATCCTTTTCTTGATTTGTGCACATGAATGAATCAGCACAGCAATTAGGTGGTTTCATCCCAGACACTTTGGCCAGAGCTCAGTGCTGGGAACAAGGCTACCATATCTGCCATCCAGAAGCTGGAGCCCAGTTGGGGGTCTGACCAATGACACAGCCAGTGCTGTCACTGGTCTCCTGCAGCCTCTCTCAGCAAGAGAAGGACCCTGGCACCAGTCCTTGGTTACAGGATGTGGCCTCTGGTCTTCTGGATCAAGGGAAGTGATGCTACCTTGGTTTTCTTGCCTTTCCCCTTGTGGCACCAAAGTACCTGTGGCTACTGTGGGGACAGGCCATGCTGGGCACTTATGGTCACAGTGTCTACACCATGATTGCCCTCCATTCACCCGCAAGTTCTATGACTCCAGTTTAGCTGCCAGGAAGAATCTACCATGTAGTTGGATGGCATTGGTATTCTACTGTAGATGGGAGTCTTCTACACCTTGTGTACCCTTGGGTCTTCATAGGAACCCATTTCTGTGCCTTAATGCAGACATGCCCCCACAGTGAGTGTCTGCTGGGAGAAGCTGTGATGGCAGGCCCTGTGATCCTATCGCAGTACCAAATGTCTACCTGTGCATGTGATGGCTTTCTTGTGGCCTATTCATTCACTTAAGTGCTTCTGAGAAGAATAGCCCCAGGTAATCCATATTCTGGCTCTTATTTAATTTTTCAAAGAGGGTTTTTAACTCTTAGAAAGAAAAAATCAGCTTCTTTTGTACCTAAGAACTTTTTCTAATGAACAAATCAAGCATTACCAAGAAATCAAAACAATAAAAAATAAAATAAGGCTATGTTAAAATTTTTGCTGATCCTCTGGTTTCCAACCGTACCCATCATCTCTTGTTTTTGCATAATTTTCTTACCACTTTTGGAGGTTCCATTGATTGTATCTCCTTGACAAATTTGATTTCCATTTCTTATACCAAAATACATCTTTTCCGGATGTGTTAACATTTATTTTCTCTGTCATTTTCGTTTGTCTTATTCTTGGCCTAGCGCGTGTATTTCCTTAAAGAAATCTTTTCTGACATTTTAGTGGGGTTGTAAAAGGAAGTAGAGCTTACAGATTATAATTCATTTTTTCCATTGCTTTTCGGGCATTCAGATTCTGACAATTTCTGGTCTATTCACATGTGTATCTCAATGGCAGCTGGACATCTTGGCTGCAGATGCATCACAGGGACTTTAACACTCTCAGTCTCAAAGCTCTCCTTGTATTTTACTGACCTTACAAATAGCATTAGTATTCTCTGCTGCTGGCACCATAATCTCGGGTGTCATTTGACTCTTTCTTCTCCTTATATAATCAAATTAATTTGGTCAAAATTTCCATCCACAGTATCTCCTGACCATCCTTGAATTGTGTCACTTAGCTCCCATTTCCGTGGACATTGCTCTGGTTCAGTTTCTCTTTATGTCTTACTAGGATTGCTGTCTTGTCTCTCCAGAACGTTTCCATTACTGAAGGGTACTTCTTTCAATTCCATCCTTCTTGATTCCACTACTGGCATCATAACAATCTGCTTAAAACTCTATGCCAAATGTTGCATTTTATTTTGGGCATATGGTATTCGCAAGAGAGATATTTGGTTCTCTTTCCTCATGGAGCTTACAGATTAATGAAAGAAATGGCTTTTAACAGATAACTATAGATATCAATATTTAGGAATAATTTATTAAAAGAAGCATAAAGGAAGAGCAGTGGGTGATATGAAAGATGATAACTAGGCCCTTACCTTGCAAGGTGAGTAAAGAGAGAACTTAAATCACTTAAATTCTGCCTTCAAGGAATAGAGATTAATTGCAAACCATGAGTGGAAAGTTGGAAAGGCTAGTGAGAAGACAGAGGAGACATATAAGAAGACTTTTCCAGATGGATGATCTTGCTTCCATGTGAAGACTGTAAGGTAGACAGAACCTAATTGAAGTTTCTCAGACTCATTCTAATTGCATTTACAAATAATGAATCTGAATATTCAAGGCTGGAAGGGGGTGATTCTATGGTTTAGTGTTCTTGCCAAGAAAAAGCAATGACTTAGACTCTAAGGAAACTGATATCCAAGCTAAGTGGGTACATTTAGGATATATTTAGGTATAGAAAAGACATCAACTGATAAATATAGTAGTTCTAATGCTTTGAAAACAACTTGGTTTTTGGATCATGAAATCATGTGGGTAGAAAAGGATACTGAAAAGACAAGCAAGCTCACTCTTAGGTTTGAATTGGCAATTGTTAATGCACGTCTGGACTTAGATTAAAGGTCTAGAGAAGTCAAACATCTGACATCCACTGATATAGAGACAGTATTTAAAAGGATGAGTATAGAAGAGAGGTTAGCAAATGCTGAACACAAAGAAAGAATGCTCAGAGCAGAGCCATGAAAAATTGTAGCAATTAGAGATTAAATAGAGAAAGATGAACCACAAAAGTGTATGGAGAAGGAACTAAAGAAGGAGGAACACTGGCATCAGCTAGAATCATGGTTCCATGATGAAGTAAATGACAAGAACAGAGATCCTGCCAGAGTTAGGAGAAGCTGTTGATGTGGAATACTACTGAGAGGTCAAAACTGTCTAAGAAGTCTCCCTTCAGTCCTGCCACAGAATGGTCAGCTACACATTGACCTCAGCAAGAGTTTTAGTAGCATACTGAGAAAAGTTAGCATGAAATCAGTTGAAAAGTTCATAAGAAGCGGGAAGCAAGCAATTTTCTCAGTCCTTTAGTTATGGAGAAGAGGCAAGAGAAAGGATGGTTCCTGGAGACAGCTATCAGGTTAGGGAATTTTGTTTATTTCTAAAGTTTGCTACAGTTGCTAGCATCTTCGAATGCTGATAAAGAAAGATCTAATACACAAAAGAGGTAACCTGAAGAATCAGATATAAGGATTTTTTTTTTTAAACTAATGAAAAGAAGGTTCCTGAAAGAGTGGGAGAGTATGTTACGCACAGCACAGGTGGAGAGGTGAATCTTAGAAAGGGAAGAGATGTTGATTCTGTAGTTATAGGGCAGGGGTGAGGGGAGACGTATTCATACAAGACAGTGTGTGGATGTGGCTAAGGGAAAGAAAAGTCTGTACTGAGAGGCTGGGACTTAGAGAAAGTGAGGCTAAAAGCTTCTTGGAGATATGTGTTTAGACTGCTAAGTGGTGCTGAGAGATGTGTTGAAGTTGGTAATCCTGAATTTTTAATTATGTCAATTATTCTAGTTATATAATTTACCTCTAAAATCCAAACTCCTTCGCATAATGATTCTTAACTGGTAATTTTCATCAAAATTACATGAGAGCTTTCCCCTATCCCTCAGGCCTAATGATTCAAAATTTCAGGCTATGAGGCCTCCCACATGTTCTTTTCACAACTTCCAACATATTTTTTCCCCTCATTTTTCATGCACAGAACCACTGTTTTGTCATAACATCTATGTCCCTGGTTGGGCTTCTTTCTAACTTGTCTTTCTTTACTTACCTTTGCTGCTTGCTTTGAACCACACATGTCCCTAATAACATGATACATGTTATGAGCAATGTGCCATTTCACCATTTCACCTCTAGTGACCTTGAATGGAGAGCTAAATGAGTATCACATCTTTATTACTCATAAAATTTAATACTACGTTATTGTTGTAGAGCACAAACCCATTCCTACATGCTTTCCCATATTTCTTACTGACTAGGGCTCTGGCCTGAATTACTTGCTACTTTTATGAAAGGCAGTTCAGAACATTGAATATCTTGGCAGCACTGGTGGAAGCACAGAATGGAATGTTCTATGTAGTCTCAAATCAGGGTACCAGTCTAACGAAGGTAGGAGAAGAAAACCAAGCCAAATGAAAGTCAGGGGGGCCTGAAAGCTACGGATTTATGGAGTGCCAAGGGGCATGGTGCTTCCAAGAGACATGACAGAAGCTCTCAGCATGGGGAGAAAGCAATTGAATGGGTCAAGTGCTGCAGACAGTCATATCAGATAAGCACTAACAATTATCCATCAGCGTTGGAAATGTGAAAGTCCTTGATGACCTTTGTGAGAGCAGCTTCAGCGGAGTCTGGGAACAAAAGCTAGATCACAGCAGGGTAAGGAGTAAATTGCTTATTAGGAAGTAGAGCTAGCAAGAAGCAGGGAATTCTTCAAGAAGCCTGTCAGTAAAATGAGTGAAGGTAGAGGGGAATCTGGGGTCACAAAGAAGCAGGTAAAAGGATGGAGTTAGACAAGATAATGCTAAGTGAAGTTAGCCAATCCTTAAAAACCAAATGCTGACTGTTTTCTTTGATATAAGGAGGCTGATTCATAAGAGGATAGGGAGAGGGAGCATGGGAGGAATAGACGAACTCTATGTAGGGCAGAGGGGTTGGAGGGGAAGGCAGGGGCCATGGGGTAATTAATGATTAATTAATCATTAATCACAACTGTGACTATAATTAAAATGTTGAATGTGGGGCCTGGGGATGTGGTTCAAGCGGTAGCGCGCTCGCCTGGCATGCGTGCGGCCCGGGTTCGATCCTCAGCACCACATACAAACAAAGATGTGGTGTCCGCCGAAAACTTAAAAAAAAAAAAAAAAATTAAAATTCTTTCTCTAAAAAAAAAAAAATCTTAAAATGTTGAATGTGATGATCATTATTATCCAAAGTACAGGTCTGAAGACATGAATTGGTATGAATATACTGCATATACAACCAGAGATATGAAAAATTGTGCTCTATATATGTAATAAAAATTGTAATGCATTCTGCTGTCATATATAAATAAAAAATTAAAAAGAAATATTTCGTTATTCAATTTGGAGAGACTTAACTCTCCATATGCACTTCAACATGTACATAAATTTTAGGAAAGATTCGAGAGAGGGGAAAAAAGAGAATAATAGGGGAGAGAGAGAGAGAAAGAAATGTAGGAGGAGAAGAAAAGATGGAGAAGGGGGAAGAGGAGGAGGAAAAGAAATGAGGTCCCTGAGAAGTTGTTAATTCACAGAAGAGAGAAACAGAGGGAGCTTTAAACAGAAAGAAAAACTTCTTTTTCTCTAAGAAAGGCAAAGATTCTGGAAGAATGGAAGTAGATTATACTCTAGAAACACAAAGACTAAGGTAGAAGGCACTGTTGTTTTATGGGCTCACCCACATGATCAAGTAGAACACAGTGTCCATTTGTATGGGAAAGGAGGAGGCATCAAGTCAGGCTTTAGGGAGAAGTGAAATTTTAAATATAGCCTCTGAAGGAATAAGGGAAGGGAAATGGTAATTAACACAAGGAGAAGAAGTCTGTTAAGAGTGGAGGTTCAAGACCATGAATCTAAATGTTCCTGGTTATAGATTATAGCTAGCAGCTCCCAGTATCGAGGTTTCTGCCTCTATGTATAGACATTTATATGAGGCACTGTTGTTTAAATTTCAATGATATACAGCAGTATCTTCTCATAGGATAGGTTCATTTTCAAGTTCATAATAAATGCCAATTTTGATTCTTCCAAGGACCTTGCTAGGAGGATTCATCACAGATTCTACATATGAAATGGTCATGAAATATATCACCTAAGAAACCCTGCATATTGTACTGCCTAAACAGATGGCACAGCTCTGCAATGTAAGCAGCAATACCCTCACCAGCTGCTGATCTTGTTGGCAGAACTGTAATCACTCCACAATGGCTGGTGGTTGCTAATGAAAAGTGTATCTAAAATAATCCCATGAGTTCCAGGAATGATGAGATATACATTATTTAGGAAATGTTGGGTAAAAAAGTTACTTTATTACTGTATTTTTTTTTGAGCTGCAGAGAAAATATCATATTTATATTTGGGTATGCTTCAAAGTAGAAAAAAGACTCATTTTGTAATAGGTAGGAAGACTTCTGACTAGATGCCTCTGCTATGCCCTAAAACCTGAACTTCACTTTGGCACCAGTGATATTTTCCTATACTTGAATGTTTTAGCTTTTTCTCCTCCTCCTCCTCCTCCTCCTCCTCCTCCTCCTCCTCCTCCTTTTCCTCCTCCTCCTCCTCCTTCTTTTATTCTTGAAATTTAGGGGATCTTCATGCTTATGTCCTGGGTCTTCTCTTTCCGTATACCGCTGACGGCCTAGGCCCTCTTTGCTTCCACTTAAATTGCCTATCTGCTGTCACCCATGGGAGCTGAGAAGAGAGATCTGAAATTTAGAAGTGAGGTAGACACTACAAACATGCCTGGAAACAGGGATGTCAACTTACAGAAGAAGCCATGCCCTCTCTCTCTCCTCTGTTTGATTAAACCATTGCACATGTATGTAGACTTAACCCTAATGAAGCTAATAACAACTAAAAATAATTGTGTTAGTCAATTTTCTATCACTATGACAATATACCTGAGATAATTAACTTGTAAAAAATATAGGTTTATTTGGGGTCACAGTTTTAGAGGTTTGAGTTCATGATGGGCCCTATGGCTTTGGACCCAGTAGTGAGGCAGTACAGAGTGTGTGGAAGAGCAAAACCCCTCACCTCATGGCCAGCAAGCCAGACAGAAAAAAGCCAAGAGTCCTACTATCCCCTTCAAAGGCATGTTCTCAGTGACCTAAAGACCTTCCACTAGGTCTTACCTTTTAAAGGTTTCCCCACCTCCCAATGGTAACAAATTGGGAACTAAGCCTCTAGTGAATGTTTTTTTTTTGGGGGTGTTAACTATCCGATTGATAGCAATAATAGTTAACAAGTTATTCTATATTCTATATGTCATGCACTATTCTAAACATTTTAAATGTATCATCCATTTTATCCAAACCAAAACCCGTGTCCTCATTCTGGAAATCTGTGCACATACATTTACCTTCTTTAGTAGACATTAAAATCTTTCCAGGAGAGAAGAATTCTATCATTGATATTTTTTATACCCTATGGGACTTCTTACACTTCTAGCATTTAATATGTGATAAGCATAATTGCTGAAGGACAAAAGGAAAAAGGATCTACAATTTTTTAAAAGTTGAAACTAATTTTTTTATGCTTTTTCAAATAGAATATAGGTTGTTTTAAGGGTAGGATTTTTGTTTGTTTGCTTGTTTGTTTGTTTTCCTCCACATGACTTTCTGATGAAGACTCAGTACTTGTTTGTTGACTGATTGGCTAAGCTGAGAATCTTGGGGGCTAACGCAAAGTGGGAATTTTCTGAGTGCTGGCTGCATACCTCGACAACAGACCTGGTGTCAATCGTGTTGTTTGGTTCTTTGGATGTGATTTTAGTATTTTATATGATTTGGAGAGTGATTGCCAGGTATGTGCACTCCATTTCTGCTTGTGGCTTCAATTATTTCTCTTCAGTTCGTGCCATCTACCACTCTGGCATTATGGTGGATGTCCTTTTGTCTACCAAAGATAACATGTTATATACATTAAAGATGCTTTTAAAAAGTTGTGCATGACACTTTAAATGAATGCACAGCCTCTAATCCATTTTAAGGAATTATTCAATTTATAAAAGGGTCAATTTCTATTGATGGATGACAATGTAACTATACCAGGAATAATCACCAGTCTCCACTGGTGAAACTGGAGAAGTTAGATATTTAAGTGATATAGATTGAATGTTTTTATTTGGCTGTTATACACCATAAAATGAAAGATATAACACATCTAAGGATTATTTATTGTTTAAACTGATTTGAAGTTGATCTGTGAGGAGATGTAACTGGAACATCAATTTTCATTTTCTACAAAACAACCTAACAATTCTGTGCTGATTAGTACATAGTAAAATATAGTTGAAATGAGTTCCCAAAACAAATCTATCGCTAATTTTTGCCAAAAATAAGAGCAAATACTAATTACAAAAATGAAAGCTCTTTGTTTTGAGATGCTAGTAATTGGGTTTTGACTACATAATTTCTACATTTTTCTCCAGTGGGACTATATTATCATTCAAGATATGAATATATACTCATTTTCCTGGGCGAGGTGCCACAGGTCCCCCAAGCAATGTATAGAAGCATCCCTTGAATTTGGTCTGGAACCAACTGTTTCTTGTGATTCTGTTTTTTCAATATTTCACTTCCTGTTCTCTCATTTCTGACACCTAGCAAAAAATGGGAGAGTGTGTTGATACTTGATACCTGATGGAAGAAAACACACATCTCAGGCCATGGCCCATGACTCTTTCAGACAGGTTGAAGAATAATTTGTATTTCCATATGGAGAACATGGGATGAATTGTAGATGTCCTCTGCTACCCCTACATATGGCATTTAGTAGAAGAGTGATTTATAGCTTCCCAAGGAGCTTTTATCCAGTGGCATTCTTTAAACAGTGTGTCTTTCAGGAATTAAATGAATCCCTTCACAATAGGAAACACAAGAAATTCATAACTTTTTCAAGGTCTGTAACGTTGATTTGTGTATTTCAGTTCCAAAAGAAGCATAAAGACATTTTAAAGCACAAGAAATATTTTTTAAAAAAGTCTATGCCCACCCTAAGAACAGATTCTGATATAATTCAAGTCCAAATAAAGAGTTCTATTTTCTCAAAAAGTTAAGCCTCCAACAAATTGGAACTAATTTATATATGTAAATGAAAAGATCAGCAACATTCTGAAAATATCCCTTGTCCTTGAGATTGACCAACACCCACTTTGGAATAGCTAGAGTTATAAGATGGTAAAACTGTCAGCACCCTGCAGAGGCAAGTCAATCAGTGATTTGGGCCAAATTGTTCAAAAAAAGTTCCCTAACTGTAGTGTCTATGGAAAAACCTAACATTCTAGAAACCTAATTACAATGTCTTTGTTTAGAAACACCTTTCCATCCAGAATCAATTACTCTCTATTAGGCTGCTTAGTACAATTGTCTAATAAACCTATTGGAAAGCCATCAGACAACAAGCCTATAAAGAAATAACTAACTTATTCAGTAGTCAGGTTGCTGCCAATCTTGACCCCAAGAAAATGTCATTTTACATGCATTTGAACAAAACGATGAAAAGTTTGATAATATCAATTGTGGGAGAGATGTGGATCAATAAGTTCTCATACATTTTTGGGGAAAGGATAAATGGTATTACCACTCTGGAAAAACAATTTGGTATTATCTTGTGAAAATAAACATTCATTTATTTTATGATTTATCATTTCGTCTTTTAGATATAAACTCAAGTGACATACTTGGCCAATGTGTGCTGGAAGATATATGTATAAAAATGTCAATCACAACATTGTTCATAATTCCTCAATGAAAAGAAAAAAATCTTTAAAATGTGACTAATTACCAAGAAGAGAATGGCTTAAAAAGTCATTCACAAAGTGTTGTTATACAGTATCAAAAATGAATAAGTCACAACTACTATGCAACAAGAATATTATAGTTATTGTTGAGAGTCAAGGAAATCTCAGAAATTGTAAAGAACATACTGATGTGATGCTTTTTTTTTTTTTTTTTTCTCTTTGGAGTGCTGGACACCAAAGTCAGGTCTTTGCACATGCTGGAAAAGTGCCTTAACACTCAGCTACCTCCCTCGTACCAACACAGTGGCCCTTTAAAAAAAAAATGCAAAAATATCTCAGCATAAAAGTATTGCTTAAAAAATATTGCTTGAGCTTATATATATGATAACACTATTATTTAAAAGCAAGGCATCTTTGGTTGGGCTGATATAACAAAATACCATGGTCTGAATGGCTCATCAGGAATATAAATTTATATCTGAGAGGGCTGGAGGCTGGAAATCCAAGATTAGGGGGCCATGATCAGCTTCTGGTGAAGGGCCCTTTACAGGTCAGCTGATTCTTACTGTGTGCTCCCCTAGTAGGGAGCAGAGAGGGGAAGCCAGTTCTCATGAGTCTTCTAAGGGGACTGATCCATTCACAAGGGTTCCATCCTCATAATATCAATCGTCTCTCCAACACTCCATCTCCTGATGTCACTGTATAGGGATGGGATTTCAACATATGTATCTTGGGGGAAATGCAAACATTTAGTCTATAGCATAAGGGAATAAAAATGCAAAGGCAGGATGATGGAGAACTTGGGATAGAGAATTAGTAGAACAAGATGGAGTGGAACAGATACCTCATTAGTGTTGCTATGTGAACAAATGGCCTGAGCATTGGTTTCACAGATGTTTATCACTTATTGAAGGGAATGAATGAACATTTAAGTAGAAGAGCTGAATAAATAAGAGGCACAAGGAATCTTTATATACTCATGATATATGAAAACAGACCTTCAAATGGGTATTTGTGTTTGGGCATTGTACAATCTAAAGCCATTGATAAATATGAACAATCACAGAATATGTGGGGCACAATGAGGAACTTGACTTCTTTTTATTTTCTTAAGTTTGTTCTTTTTAGTTATACATGACAATAGAATATACTTTGACATATCATACATACATGGAGTACATCTTCCCATTCTTTTGGTTGTACATGATGTGGAATTGCACTGTTTGTATATGAATATATGAACATAGGATAGTAATGTCTAATTCATTCTGCTATTTTTCCTATTTCCATTCCTCCTCCCTTCCGTTCATTCTCCTTTGTCTAATCCAAAGTACTCCTAGTCTTCCCTACTGCCCCCCTTATTGTGAATTTGCATCTGCATATCAGAGAAAATATTTGACCTTTGGCTTATTATTGGCTTATTTCACTTCATTTATTGGCATATGCCAAAATTCCATTTCTCTTTATGGCTGAGTAATAGTTCATTGTGTATATATATACTACATTTTCTTTAATCATTCATCTATTGAAGGGCACCTGGCTGATTCCATAGTTCAATTATTGTGAAATGAGCTGCTATAAACACTGATATGGCAGTGTCACTAAAATATGCAGATTTTAAATCCTTTGGGTATATACCAAGGAGTGGGATAACTGGGTCAAGTGGTGGTTTCAGTCTAGATTTTATGAGGAATCTCCATACTTCTTTCCAGAGTGGTTGCACCAATTTGCAGTCCTACCAACAATGTATGAGTGTACCTTTATCCCCACATCCTCACCAGCATTTGTTTTTATTTGTATTCTTGGTAATTGCTATTCTGACTGGAATGAGATGAAATCTCGGTGAGATTTTAATTTGCATTTCTCTAAATACTAGAGATGTTGAACATTTTTTAATATATATTTGTTGGCCAATTGAATATCTTCTTCAGTGAAGGAGTCACTTGACTATTAAATCTATACTTCACTGGGATTTTGTTTTGGGTGAGAAGATCGGCACAAATATTTCATTCCAGGGAGGACATTTTGGTAACATAATTATGGATCAATATGTCAAGAGTGATTGGTTCTGCAATTATGTAACTGTAATTTACATAATGTTAAGTTTGTATATTTTGATGAAGGTTTTGGTTCTTCTTTATGTCAACTACACCATAATTTTATACACACACACACACACACACACATATACATATACATACATACATATACATATATATGTATATATATATTCCATCTGGTTAACAGAATTGCTGCATTCTGTGTGACATAATTATTACTAATACTGCCCATCAAGATCCATAGTGACCTGGACTAAATGACACAGAAAAACAAATCAATCATTTACATTTCATTTACATTTTATTCAGATCATCTTGGTTTGGACAATTTAAACTTAGAGCCCTATTTCAATAGGCAGTTATATCCTTCATAAATATAATTCAGTATTTTTAGGTCCCTCGACCCATGGGAAAGTCCCCAAGCAGTCAAAATTCATGGTTGGAATTTTAATTGAGGCATCAAAAGGATTAGGGTCTGATTTCTCCCCCTCGCTCTTTTTCTGCACGTGCGTACATGCATGTGTGTGTGTGTGTGTGTGTGTGTGTGTGTGTTTGTGTTTGAAAACCTATCCAATCAACAGGAACAACAGCATATTTCCTCCACCTTCAGTCCTTTATTGCAAATTGAATGGTTTAGAAAATGTCTGTTATATATATAATTTTAATTTATATAATTTTTTTTTGTTTTAGTCTCCTTTATGAAGATGTTGGAACCATGGGGCAGGGGTTATTGCTTACCATTGGATTGCAATGCCAGCTCCAGTGCCAGGCACTAAATATTTGCTGAATGAAGGACTAGGCTCTCATTAGGCAATGCAGCTACTTTAGCAATCAATCTACTTAAATGACATTATTTACCTGCTGAAAATGTGCTTTCCACATTGGCTCAGATCTTTAATTTACACGGGGCACTTTGCCACACTGCCCTTTCACAGATCACCTTCCAAACACTCCCATGGCTTCTCTGACCTCCTTCTCACACGGAGACACGTTGAAAAGCAAAACCAAGTGCAGCTATTTTCATTTAACAGCCCTGCCCTGCCCTACTCTACCCCTACTTCTAAATTGCAATTCTTTGATTTTTCACTACAAAGCTAACATGCCTCAGCCTGGTCTGTGATTCTATAAACTCTTTAGCTTTAGGTTATAAACAGCGCTGCAATTCAAGTGGAGTCTTGTCTGCCTGTTTACTAGGCTGCTTTTGAGATTGTTCAAACCCAAATAGCCAGGGGAGAGATGGAGACTTAATTTGTTTCAGGCTTCAATGCCTGGAGGCAAGGCAGACTCACAGTTTCCCAGGGACAGACTACTAAACATTTTCAGGTGAGCAGAAAAGACTTTGTGTGCAGGCCCTAGAGTTTTCCCAACAAGTAAGGATCACACACTCAATTGGCAGCTTACCTGTCAAGCACTGAGTGAGACCCACCTACTCAGGGAGTGGAGCAACTCTTTGCTTGTTTAATACTTTAATCCTCAGTCAGTTAAACAGGGGCCCAAACACACCTAACAGAAAGTACAACAAACAAGCGGCATGCCAAACTTGATGGGACTTTTGCTTGCTTTTTCTGTCATCTCCTTCCCCAGTCCCTACTGGAATAACAAGTTCTATATAGCTCTCTCTGTTACCCTGGAATCTGTTGCTCTTGGGACAAAAGGCTAAAATCGGGGTAAATTGAGTTGTTACGCAAGACTGAAACCAGTTGTTTCAAAGAATGACTTTCCTGCAAGAATTAAGTTTGAAATTTCTAATGTGATAAGTGGTATAGTATGGGAAAAAATCACTGTTTTTGTTAACTATATCTAAGGAATGTTGGTCCACTGGATGTATCCTAAACCAATTTAATTTAATTTAATTTACTTCAGTAATTATTTAGGAACACTCATGATAAAGCTTTGAATTGAGCTATATTTTAGACATGGTAGGGAAAGAAAAAAGGACTCTTATTAGGATGTACACAGTTTAAGAGTTTCCTGATTCACATAGGCTAGCTAATCCTTGTGGTTAACAGAGACCAGTACATAATGGAAATTCAGTGAAATGTGTGTTGTTGCATTACTGTTGTGTTACCGTGTTGTGTTACTTCTAATATGGTGTTGTGCTGAGAGTCAATAGAGAGTTGTCAATATAGATAGCACTCTATCACCACTTTGTGTCAAGTGTTATAGGAATGCCTAGATAATTTTATGGTGCTAGGGAAGGCACACATAAAAAAAGCAATACAGGCAGGTACTGATTCTTGAATAGTGATCCTGCTGTAGTAAGCAGGGAAGGACATTTAGACCTAAGGAGTGGCACAGTCAAAACATCCATGGCATGAAGAAGCAGCCAGTCTGGTGGTAAGCAGTGTTTAGATCTTTCTTGGCAGGCCAGACACATTTGGCCAGAGAACTGTCCACAGCAGCCTGGTCCAGACCTAATAATCCCAGCCCAGGTCCAGACCAGACTAGGGCAGCTCCAGCAGTGTAACCAGAGAGAGGATTTAAAACGCTTAAAAAATGCAGCCAAAGTAAGCAGAAAGTGAGGCCAGTGGTCCAGTTGGAAGAGCGGGCTCTAGCCACAGCTGAGGCAAGGAATGGGTAAGGTGGCCATAGAGAGTCAACAGGGTTTCAAAGCAGGGCCAAAGGAAGGTCTGGAAATAGGTCAGCTGGATCCTTTTCATACAGAGCATGCTTAACACTGGCATCACTGAAAATAAACACAAAGAGCAAAAGAATGGGTTGGGAAGCAATAGTAAGTTCTAAGTAGTAGGAGGTAAAAACTTGAAACAAAACCATGTTCCTGAGCGTGTTCCAACTTTAAGAAAAGTTGGGGAGGCAGAATACATCACTCCTGATGAACAGTGACTTTGTGGTTGAGAAGACAGACATAGGAAATGGTCCGAATGTGCCCGGGGCCAACCCTTGGCAAACTGCACAAAGTACCTGGAACTTTGGGGCTGATGCTGGGTCACCTGATAGCTAGAACCCCTGGGTCAGGGAACCTAGGGATGGTGGCAGTGTTCTCCTTGCTCATTCTCATTCTTAGTTATGAATCCATGTGGATTTGTGTTTTCCATCACCTCAACCTCAACTTCTGCTGAGTTAGAGGTCCCACTTCTCAGTGGGGGAATGTTCCCATGGGTTACAGGTAGGGGTGTGGCTTGACTTGAAAATATGACTTGCCACTACCATGTCCACTACCATGGCACTTTGAGGTCTTTATATTACTGACTCTTAATGCAAAGATTCAGGGTACAATGACCCTGACATAAGTAAAGGTGATCAGTTAGAAAAAAAAAAAAAGCTAATATAAATCCAGAGGATGAAGAAATTTGATAAAGTTAAGGAATGCAAAGATAAAAGTCCAGAAGATGAGTTTTTAATCAGGCAATACAATTATTTTCCTCTTAATAGGGACAAATAAGAATGTCAGCAAGCTGCATATTATTATACTGTGTAAAAATGTTTACAAATATCCTTTTGAAAATATCTCTGTTGGGTGAGTAATGGTGCATCTACATTCAATCTAGTTGTATTTTTATCAGACTTGGTGATGTCGTCTAATCTGAATTTTTAATAAATAATAATAAAGGAAATTAGAAAATAGCTCTTGATAGCTAGCATCCACATTCTTCTTAATGCCCTTCGAAAATGTTTTTTTCTTGAATATTTAAACCATATCACTTAGAGTCATGATACTTTTGGAATTAAAAATATTTTTAGTATAATGATTAAAACTAATAAATATACTCAGGGAGAGTTAAAGAGATTCAACTTCATTGTCTTGACCATGTGCTGATCCTGCCTCTTTTTCTAGATTCAATTCATATTTCAGGATAGACATAAATACAGTCAGATAATGAAAAGATACAAAATATCAGCTTGATTTATAAGGTCCAACTTTTTTCTAAGTAGTATTTCTGCTTCCATTCCCCAGTAGAGGGAATAATTTAGTTTAAATGGTATTGTGCTGAAAGTCAATATAGTGTTGCAACTAAGAATAGGAGTTCTGGAATAAGATTTGTTAGAGTCTGTAAACAAGTCAAGATGGCGCCTGGCATTTTGCAGAGGGAGTGGTTTGTAAAGTAACACCAGCGAGCCATTAAGTGTGGAGACTCCTTATTGGTTGACTGTTGCATCTAGTTAGGTTAATTAAGATAAGCTGTGTGAAATGTATATATACCCCTCCTGTCCTACAATAAACGGCTCCCACTCCTGCTGTATCAATGTACACAAGTTGTTCAAAATAACCGCCCCGGGGTTATTTTGCTGCAGCCTGACTGCGGCAAGATTCAACTGGATGTCAAGGTCTAGGCATGGTGCTAGCTGTGTTATTATGTTTAAGTTCATTAACCTCTCTGGGCTTCAGCTTCTTTATGTGTAAAGAGATAATAACAGGATTTATTTACCTCTTAGGGCTTTGCAAAAATGAGATGAGCTAGTGCAAGTAAAATAGTTACCCAATTTGAAGAGTATGATGAATGTTTGATAACCAAATCCCTTCTGTTAATTTTATAGTATTAGCATCTGTGGTAGTTATAAAAGTAATAGTAGTAGTAATCGTTGTTGTTAAAAATTAATTTTACAAACAGTAAACCATGACTTTCAAAGACACATAAAAATGAACTCATGTTAAAGACTTTGTGTTACTAATCAATGAAGGAGCTAAGTAGATGCTATAACTGGTTTGAAAGAGAATCCTAAGCATAGACATATTTAAGGATTCAGAGTATTCAAAAAGGATGTGAAAAGAAAGACCAGACCAGCACCCTCCATAGTTGAGGAGGGAAAAAAGACTACCCACAGGGCAGAACTTACCTGTCTATCCACCAGATTTCCTTTGCAAAATCGTTCTCAGTTATCTACAGCTTATGGAGTTGTAGAATGGCTCTTATAGAAAAACATTTAAAAAATATTTTTATTTGTTCTCCTTAGTTATACATGATAACAGAATGTTTTTTGCCATATCATACATACACGGAGCATAACTTCTCTTTCTTGCAGCTGTATATGATGTGGAATTTCATTGGTCATATAAAAATATATGAACCTAGGAAATGTATGTTAGATTCATTCTACTGTCTTTCCTATTCTCATGCCCCCTTCCTTCCCTTCATTCCCCCCTGTCCAATCCAGTGAACTTCTGTTCTTCCCTACCCCACCTTATTGTGTGTTAGCAGCTGCATATCAGAGAGAACTTTCAGCCTTTCTCTTTATGGCTGAATATTGTGTATATTCCATGGTGTGGGGGTTGGTGAGACTTTAGGAAAATGGGGCCCAGGTGGAAGAGGTAGGTTATTGAAGGGTGTATCTTGCCCCTGACTTCTCTCTCTCTCTCTCAGTCTGCTTCCTGGATACCATGAGGTGAGCAGCCTCCTCTGCCACACACTCCTACCATCATTATATCTATATCTCATCTCAAGGCCCAAAGCAATGGAGCCAGCTAGGGTAACTGTGGACTGAAACTTCTCAAACTGCAAACCAAAATAAATCTTTCTTTCCTAAGTTGATTTTTCTCAGGTATTTTATCACAGTGACAAAGGCTAACTAAACTTCCTCTCTGGATTTTGTTTTCCTTATCTGTGAAATTAGACATTGAAACAAAGGTTCTCCAAACTTTCGTCCTGGACTCAATGACTCAACATCTGTAGACAGGCAGAGATGAAGTATTGATGGGAATTTTAATGCAATGTGTTCTGTGGATAATCTACCCATGGATAATTGAGACTTGGCTACAAATGAGCAGTGTGATTTGAGTTACTGACTTAACAAATCTCAGCAAATGACAAGTCATTAGGGCCTTTGAAATGTCACCCATTTTACTGTGTATATTTAATGAAATGCTAATGTAATTTTGCTAAATATGCAGTACTTATCATTACATGTGATGGATTGGAGATATGAGTTTTCACTGGTAGTAAACTGTCATAGAAATAATGATTAAGCACCAGTATTATGGGAACACCTACCTTTTGTATTAGAAAGTGCTTTTTCCCCCGCTAGCTTGTGTCAGTGTAATTGGCAAAAGAGGTGAATGTGAAGTAAAGGATGTGTGTTGAAAGCATGATTTAAGAACATTCAACTCTAACTCTGCTTGTGTGGCACCAGCCAGGTGGGCAATAGCTGCCCCAGGGCATTGTGGGTACTGCACATGAATTTAGTATGTGATTCACTTAATGCTGCGCAACCAATTACCTGAGATATTTGCATAACTATTAGACTGTAAAAGGTTCCCTTTGGTACAATAATTATTTATAATGAAATAAATTTTAATAAAATATTTATGATAAAGTTAATAAAATATTTCCTATAAAATATACAGAAAACCAAATAAGTATGGGCTTTGATGAGTTATTATAATGTATCCATCCCTTAAATGAAGACACAGAATTTTGATAGTTATCCATGAGATAGGGTTAGGGTTAGGGTTAGTACCCTCCAGGTACTACGCTATCACAGCACTTTCTTCTTCCTAAGTGAAACCAATATCTTGTACTTGAATCATTTCCTTTCAATTTTTTTTTTCTGTTTTATTTTGTTTTGTTTTGGTACCAGGAATTGAACCCAGGGACGCTTAACTACTGAGCCACCTCCCCTCACTTTTTAAAATTTAGAGACGGGGTCTCTCTGAGTTGCTTAGGGCCTTGCTAAGTTGCTGAGGCTGGCCTCCTGAGGCACTAGGATTACAGGCATGTGCCACCACACTGGCTCTTTCATTTCCTTATAGTTTTGTCACCCAAGTGACATCTTGAAGTTCAGTTTGGGCTGCTTTTTTTTCCCCCTAAACATTCTAAACATTTCTCTCCATCTTCATTCCTTTTGAAAACATTTGATTTTGTTTTGTTTTTATAATTTATTGGTGATGGGTCATTTGATTCACAGAATGTCCAATACTCTGCATTTCCTGTAAATAGGTAGTGAGTCACCTAGGCTGAAGTTCTCTTTTGAATGTGAAGGGATGCAGACATCAGTGTCAATGAAGAGCCTGCTAATGTGTGTTTGTGATGCTGGTTGCCATGATGCTTCATGCTGAGATCCTCAAATCTACTGTGCATGTTCTGGGCTTGATTTCTTATATAGGTGACCATTTTAAATCCTTGTATAGATTGCTCATAGATTGAGACTGTATGTTCTTGTTGTGTTATTAAGCTGTTATTATTGAGGTTTGGGTGTATTTATATTATTTCTATAACTTTAACCCATGTCATCTTTACCTTTCCTGTTTCAACCCAGACTACTATTCTACAGGGACTCTGAATGACTCCGGGAAAGCTCAGTTGAAACTACTAAAATGGCATTTGCAGGTAAATAGATGGAGTTGTAGAATATAATGCTAACTGAAGTTAGTCAATGCCAAAAAACCAAATGCCTAATGTTTTCTGATATTAAGAAGGCTGATTCATAGTGGGGTTGGGAGGGGGAGCATGGGAAGATTATACAAACTCTAGATAGGGGAAAGGAGAGGGAAGGAAAAGGAGGGGGAAAGAGGTGTAAAAAAGATGGTGGAATGAGATGGACATCATTACCCTAAGTACATGTAAGAAAACACGAATGGTGTGAAGATACTTTGTATACAACCAGAGATATGAAAAAATTGTGCTGTATATGTGTAATATGATTGGAATGCATTCTGCTGTCATATATAACAAATTAGAATAAAAAAATAAAATAAAATAAATGGGTTTCTTGGGGCTGGGGATGTGGCTCAAGTGGTAGCGCGCTCGCCTGGCATGCATGCGGCCCGGGTTTGATCCTCAGCACCACATACAAACAAAGATGTTGTTTCTGCCAAAAAATAAATATTAAAAAGTTCTCGTGCTCTCTCTCTCTCTCTCTCTCTCTTAAAAAAATAAAAAATAAAATAAAATAAAGATGTTGTGTCCATCTAAAACTAAAAAATAAATATTAAAAAATTCTCTCTCTCTCTCCCTAAAAAAATGGATTTCTAAATTGATTCGCCACATTTAGAGATGTTGTTAATGTTCATAACAAATCTTTATAACAACCTCTCTTTCAATATGTCAAATTAGTATAATTAATTTTGAGCCAAGTTCTGGGGTAAAAAAGTCAAGTTGTTATTGTCATGAATATTACCTGAATTGGTATTCATTCAGATTCAGCAAATTTGCTGAGCACTTACTTTGTGTAAGGGAGAATCCCAAATGAACTGCTCTGGTATTCTGTAATTGAGAAACTTCTCAGTCAAGGACACACTACACACTACAAAATGTCAATCTCAGAAAAAAAAAAAAAATGTTTACCTTGAGCTTGATTTGGGTCTCATTCAGTGTCAGATACTATTTAATCCTATAGTTACTGAGAAAAAAATGAATTATTTCCAGCCTACTGTTCTCAAATTTGAAGATACACATTGTATAGAACTAAGCTTAGCTTCTTTCTTCAACAGGGTTTCTCAACATTGGTGCTATGAGAATGTATCCAAATTGCCTGGATAATTCTGTATCGGGGCATCTCCTGTATACCACAGGATATTTAGCAGTGTGCCTAGGCTGGATCCATAGATCCAGTAAACCCTCTTCACAAGCTGTGGCAATCAAATATATAATCAAATATTGCCAAACATCTCTTGGAGGCAGGAATCTCTTCTCATTGACAATTCTGTTCCAAGAAATTCATAAGCGTGGATATAATGTGCTTAGAAGAAAGAATCTGTCTATAGTTGCACATAAGATACCCAAATTTCAATAATGTTTTGAAATGATAGCACTCCAGAAAGAAATGTATAAATATATTTATGTATAAATACATTTATGTTTAGATAGTATTTAATATCTCTAAGTTATTGAGATTAAAAAAAACTTTGTAATTCTTGCTTATATTGTTTATACACATTTGGTATGTAAACCACAGAGAGAACTCAAGAAATAAGAAAGTTTTCTGTAATCATCTCTTACAAATCTAGCTCTTATTTAAAATTGAGGTTCATCAAGAGAGTATATCTATTCTAGCTATTCAAGTCCATTTAGCTATAGAGTTATATTACAGACACAAATTAACAGACAGTATCAAACACATGTTGTAGAGTTATATTACAGACACAAATTAACAGACAGTATCAAACACATGTTGTGGTGTTTGGTACATTGTGTAATGTACATGGCTACACTTCTTTAATGTGATTTCCCAAATATTTATTCCTCCTTCTTGAAACATTTATTTTATTTTTAAAAACTTAAATTTACTTTCAACTGTTACATAAAAATTAAACCAGGTTTGGTGGCATGTGTCTGTAGTCTCAGCTACTCAGGAGGCTAAGGCAGGAGTTTACTTGGGTCTAGAAATTTGAGGCCAGAGTGGCAACACGGAAAAAAGCTATCTTCAACAAGCAAACAAACAAATAAACAGTCCCATGTACATGTTAGAGGGGTGCCCAGAGATGTTTTAATAAATATATATATTTGGTAATGCTTAAGTCATGTTAAACCAATCTATCTCCTCAAACATTTATCATTTCTTTATGATAAAAACGTTCAAAACCATTTCTTCCACCTTTTTGCAACATACAGTACATTACTATTCTCTACATTTTGAAGCAAATCTCAGGCATCTCATTTTCATCCTTAAATAGCTACACAAACATTTCTAAAAGTTAGGAATTTAAAAGGACACTATCCACAATACCTCAATTTATCTCTTCAAGAATAAATAATAATTTCTTAAAATTGTAAAATTTCCTAAAATTAGCTGATTACTAATTAAAGGAAGTGAGCACATGTTCAATCTAAATTCCTGCGCCACACTGTATTTTACCAACAGATGACTTTAAGAAGCTAGAGAACAGAAATGTAAACAAAAGTTCCAGTTTCTTGAAGGCAGTATTTTTCACGCAAGTCTTTTACAATTGTTTCCTGGACCAAACCAGCAGGAGTTTGTTTTCTGCTTTTCTATTCTCATGGTAGCCCCCTGGTGGCCAGATGGACAGTGCAAGCTTTCCCTGGCTGTGCGTAAAACCTGTGTGTGTGTGTGTGTGTGTGTGTGTGTGTGTGTGTGTGTGTGTGTAAGCACCATGGAGAGGAGAAGAGGAGAGGAGAGACTTTGAGAAAGCGTGAGAGGGAATGCTAATGTTTTTCTTTCCCCATAGACAGAAATACTCTTAGGTCCACTTAAAGCTGTTAGAGTCTCGATGTCTGGTCTCAGCTATGGAGGAGCCAGAGATTTTGATTAGATGCAGCCTGGTACAGAAACCAGAAGACTGTGGACAGAGCCCTCCATAGGTCAATTCTCTAGGTCAATTTGGGCTTTAGTTTCTGATTTTTAAAAATAAGAAAGCATAATACATGAACTGAGGGTCCCCTTTTAATCCTTCTGAATGCTTAAATTCTATGAAATAGAAACTGTCTCCTCCAGTGGATCCCTCAGAAGGCCAATGTCACGTAACTGTTCAGTTTAAGGTATTCTGAATTGGAAATGCCTGGCTAGACATGCACAAATTTCATTATCTTTTGATGAAACCCTTGAAATGCTTTATTTTGCAGAATTTCAATTTATAAATATGTATTCATTCAAAAAATGTTTACAGAAAATCTACCCCTACTATTAGAGTGAGAATGAGGAGAGGAGATAACCATAGGGGAAACATGCGTAATCTCTCTTTAAAGTATATTTTAATTTGTGGATGACGAGATTAGCAACATATGACCCACTTTGAAAACATATTTAAAATCAACAAAATGAATCATTAAATAGTTATTTGGACCATAGCAGCAGTTGAGCTCATGCTGCTATGTAGAAACGCAAACGTGTACACACACATATGCACACACAGAGTTATTTGCAATGTGTCTTCTTTACCCATTGTGAGTATACAGTCACAATAATAGGTATATAGACTGAGCTAGATGTATTAGATGTATTATCTCATTTCTTCATTTTAATAATGCAGCAAGAGAAGCATTGTTATTATCTTCATTTTATATCTGAGTAAATGAAGGTACCCCAAATCCAAATTACTTACTCAAAGAACCAGTGAGAGATGAAATGGAGATATCACCCCCCACCCCAGCTAATGTTTTTCCTCAGCACAGTCCACTACTTTTGGCTCATTTTCTAGTTGGACTGTTGTGATACTTCGGTCAAGAACCGCTGTTTTGGAGGCAAGTGCTAATCACTTTCTTTAGTCCTGGGGTATTAAATAGCAATGCATAGAAAATATTTCATTCCTTAAGATTTTTTATAAAAGCACTCAATGGAAGAAGATTTACAAGCAATCAAGATTAGCAATAGATCATTAGTGAATATAGTCTTTATTGTGATAACATATTATTTTTATTGCAATATGTTACTCATTAAGTCTATGCTGGTAACATATTTAAAGCATACAGTGTAGTGTTAACTGTATGCACAATATTGTACTGGGTTCTCTGGGACTTTTTAATATGCAGTGACCAAAGCTCTGTACCCACTGAGCAACAACATTCCAATTCCTCTTTCTCCAGCTCCTCAGAATTATCAATTTACTTTTTATTTCTATGAGCCTAACTTACTTTAGATACTTCATGTAAGTGAAATCTTGCAATACTTCTCCTTCTGCCTTCCTCCACTTTGAAAGATATCTTCAAAGTTTACCCATGTTGCTACATATTACAGAATTTCCTTATTCTTCAAGGCTGAGTAATACTCCTTTGCATGCATATACCATATTTTCTTCACCCGTTCATCCTTAGTGGACATTTAGGTTGCTTTTAGCTGTTGGCGTTTATGAATAATGTTGCAATAAATATAAGCCTTCAAATATTTGTTCAAGATCTCATTTTTAATTCTTTTGGATAAAGTCCCAGAAGGAGGCTTGATGGATCCCATGGCAGTTCTATTTATAATTTTTGAGGCACTTTCATACTATTCTTCATAGTGGCTACACCATTTACAATTTCATCGACAGTGTACAAGATTAAAGTTTCTTTACATTCTCACCAATACTTGTCATTATCTTTTTTTTAAAGACAGGAGCTTTTTTTTTTTTTTTTTTTTTTTTGGTAACGTTTTATTCTATGCATTTATTTTTATGTGGTGCTGAGGATCAAACCCAGTGCCTCCCATGTGCTAGGCAAGCGCTCTGCCACTGAGCCACAATCTCAGCCCTTATTATTATTATTTTCTTTTTAACAGTATCTATTCTAACAGGTATGAAGTGACAAGTAATATCTCATTGTTACTCTGATTTATATTTCCCCGATTATTAGTGATATTGAGCATCTTTACATATACCTCTTGATCATTTATATGTCCTGCTTGGAGAATTGTTTACATTAGTGAGTATTTACTTTGCCTTTTGAAGCAAAGTTTACTCTTCTGCATGCAAAAAAAAAAGTTAATTTAATTTAATTTGGCATAATGAGCATATATTAAAAATGCTGTGGAACATATGTTGAACCTATTGGGATTTATATGTTCCCAGTATTGAAAAGTAGATTGAACAACAAGAAAATGCGGGAAAAAAGTCATCTATACTCAAACTCTATTATCAGGCAAATTCTGAGATGTGTTATAGTGTTGGTTATTAGTTATGGTAGGGATGCAACCAAGAGGAATCACCAAGAGCCACTGGTTAACCACATACAAATTTGATTGGATGAGAATTTTCATAGAAATCTGAGGCTCAGAGAAGTCAGGTCACATGCCCAAGGTCAGTGTAAGTTGATCAGTATTTGAACTGAATCCAAAACCTATAATCTTTTCTACCACCACATTTTGCATTCACTATTTTGGGAATTGAAAATACTTCAGAGAATTTTTACTTTAGAGCTGAATCAACAAAGGATGGATCTGTGTTGAACATTAGGGAAGAAATGGTCTTTCACTGATTTTTCTGCTATCTCTGTGATCTGCCTTAAGAATAAACCTGGGACCTGAAGAGAGCAGGGGAGGGGGACCTCTCTGAAGTACAAGTTAAAAGCTCCCTTTACCTCTAGGGCACTCTTTAGCTCACAAGAACCTCCTCGTATTTAGGAAGGGAGGTTTCTAATTAGTCAGTGGGAATACATAACTATTCCTCTGTACTGACCTGCTCTCATTTTCCATGGACCTCAGACCCCCACGTTCATCTGGAGTAATTGCCCTTCAGTGAACCTCTAATAGCTACTGATAACATTTTTTGTCTGTCTCCTGAGCTTTCAGCTATTTCCTAATTCTCAAATGCAAATGATAATTCATTGATTCTAAGGGCAACCTTTGGAGTTACACAGTTACTAAGCAAATAAGGATTATGAAGCTGGGTCCAGAGGCAAGAACTTTAGCACCACCAGAGACCCCCAAGCTAAACATATGTTGTAAACAGGATTTGAGAGTTCTGTAAAGAACATGCCCTTGCCTAAGGAGGCTGGTCATGGGTGGTGGATGGCTTCTGAGTGTTTATTTGCATCCGGAGTTGTTAGCAGAGGTGAGTTTCTCATTAGAATCAGCTATGGAAACTCAACAGATTTATAATGTCTCCATTCATTCATTTTTAGCCAACAAACATTTAGAGGCTAGAGAACATTGCAGAGGTTAGCATAAAGTTCTGTTTCACCCAGTTATATTCAGAAGGGAGAGGAGATCAAGATTGTGTGGGTAGCATGGGAACCTGCCAGCTCACCCAGCCTTCTACTGACCACACACTGAGGATACCTCATCTTCTTATCTGAAATGTAGGGGAAATAATGGATGCCTTTATGGAAATACCTAATCACTGGTCCTGTTAAAAGAACAACTTCAAGGAAATTAAATTTAGCAGAGTTTATTTGAGCAAGCAAAGAACGATTCATGATTTGGGCAATGCTCAGAACCAGAGGTTCAGAGAGCTCCACCAGGCAGCTTGAGCAGAGAGATTTTACTGGTCCAATATGGGAGCAAAGTTAAGAAATCATCTGATTGGCTACAGCATGGTGTTGAACTTTATTGAGGATGCAGTGACCTCCTGCATCTATACTCAAACTCTATTATCAGGCATTTGTCATCCTGGGGCATGGTATGATGAGTTGACTGCCTGTAACTGGCTAAAGCGTGGCTGTTTATGATTGTTTGAAACTCTGCTATTTGTAATAAAAATATACTCCTAAGTAAGGTTCAGTTTGTTACTTAAGAATTCAAACCACAGAAAGAGCCTCAGACCAGTGACTCTGTTACCACCTGGGGTTTACACAGATACCCTTTGGAAAGCAACGTTGGGTGGTGAGAGGTCCAGAAGAGAGGCAGACATTGTTCTGAATCCTAACTGCCACTGTCTGTGTGATTGGAGGCACGTAATTTTGTCTCTTAATTCTTAGTTTCTTCATTTAAAATATACATATGTTAATGCATGGGTTTTACAAGCAGGTAAGTTAGATAAAAGTTATGGCTCTTTCTATTACATTGCTTGGCACTTGATATGTTCCTAGTGAATTGCATTTCCCTTCTCCATGAAGCACAAGAACAAAGGGAATTTGAGGTAGTATGTGAATATACTGAAGCATAAACTGAATTTCCCCCTAGTGGGAATAAACAATGTACTTAGGCAATATACTTAAATCTATGATAAAATTGGGATTAATAATATTGGCAGATGATACTCTACATATTTGAAAAGAAAATCAATTTTAAAAATTTATCAGTGCATTCTTTCAGAAAACTTTCTTGGAGTTCTTACTGTGTTTATATAACTGAACTGAACTGGAAACTAGGTGGTGAAGATGATTAAAGTAATATATAAGAGATAATGTGACCTAAGAGAAGTATGCAAATAAACTAGGATTGAAGGGCTTAAGGGAAAAAATATTATTTCAAACTGGCAGAATCACTATGTGCTTTATAGAAAGAAATTTCTTCTAAAAAACCGCACTTTATAGCACAAGTTGAATTTCAAAGAAAAGAAATTCAGAGAAATATGTTTCGGTGACGGCCTGAACCAAAGTGGGAGAACCCAGAATTAAAATGAGAAATAGGATGGCTCAGTTTGATGGGCGACCCCCAGATTCCATGGATGTGTGGACCGTATGGATCCCCAGGGTCCTGCCCTTGGTTTATTACTCTGTGGTCATCATCTTGAAATTTTAACAATTTTTTGTGTCCGCTTCTTTCATTTGCATTTAGAATTGGACTTGGAAAATCATGTAGCTTATCCTAACTGAAGGAAAAAATAATAATTTTTGAAAATTTGTATTTAAAATAGAAATCCTGAAACCCTCTATAATCTTAAATGTCAGAGTAAAAACCCTTAATTTTATTGTGCTGGATAAAAAAGAGAGCTTTGAGCCAGGGAATGACATGACTAGGGTTATGTATGAACCAACAAGATTGTTTTGTATGTTGGGTGACAACAGAAGACACTAGGGGCAGGGAAACAGAGGTCACTGCTGGGATTGCCACATGTGCCTGTTTCCATAGGGTTGCCCTTATGACAGCTACCCCAGGATAATTATTAATAGTGCCCTCTTTCATCACAAACATCCAATTTTGCATGATAAATTGCTTGGTCATTCACAAAGTCTGGATCTTAAATGGCCCCCAAGAGTCTGTGCATTAGAAGATTGGTCCCCAGAGTAGTGGCATTAGAAGGAAACTTTAAAGAGGTGAAACATAATGGATGGTCTGTAGGTCGGTGAGGCCATGCCCTTGAAGGGGAGTGTGGGACCCCAGGCTCTTCCTCTTTCTTTTCCTCCGGGCTATGAGATGAGTGCATATGCAATCCCACTGTGATGTGCTGCTTCACCCCCAACCCCAAATCAATAGGGTCAATTGATCATGGACTAAAACTTCGAATATAATGAATTAAAACAAAACAAAACAAAACAAAACCTTTCCTCCTTTTAAGTTAATTATCTCAGATGTTTGTTTTAGGGAGAGAAAGCTAACACAATCACCTAATTTATTTGATAGTCAAGGTAAATTAAATCCTGAATTTGGATGACAGGACGTGGTCATCATTAGATTATAGAGAAGCAAAAATAGAGATATATCAAAAATTATCAAATTGTGAATCTGAATCTCCCTTTTAACATAATAATATTCTGCAGATGCCTCTGTGCTAGTAGTTGAACTTTTAGTATCTATTGCTTGAGAAAATTTATAATGACATAAAATTATTCTGAATTGAGTGTACACAAATAGATATCTGTTTTATTAATTGTTAGACATTTGAAGAGGAATATCGTCTGAGGGACATAGTAAATGTCTCCCCATGCTACATGTCCCTTTTAGATTGTGGCTTTCTTACAAAATTCTAGTCCTCTTTCCATAAAAATAATGCATGGCTCAGGATGGAGGAATCATTAACTTACAGTTAAAGCTCAAATTCATTAGCATGGCATTCAAGGAATTTAGTAGAATCAAAAGGAGAACCTGTATGTTACAATTTTTTAAAAAAATCACCAACAGATGGTTGACTGCCCACCATGGCAGTAACTTATAGCGTTTGTGTTTGTGGTGTGTGTATGGCGGGGGGGATGTGTGTGTCAGGGCAGAGTAAGTGGATGTGGCTTTGTGCTTCATAAAGCTTCACTTTAATAACAGAAATATCTGATTTTATTTATGTAGGGGGTAAGAACATATGTCCTTTGAAATATTTTTGAAATCCATCATGGTAGAAAGAATTTTGTAGAATTTCAGCTTTAAATCTTTGGATCTACAGTGTACCAGTGTTGTGAGTTTAAGCAGTTCTTGAACTTCACTGTGGATTATGGATGCCACTCTGCAAGCTGTCATGAGGGTTAAAGTAGGCGTAGCATATGAAATGCTTAAAAAACTCTAAATGAGTAGTTCTCCAACTTTTGCATACATCAGAGTCACTTGGCTTGTTAAAACACAGATCGTTGGGCCCCACCCCCAGAGTTTGTGATTTGGTAGAATTTGCATTTAGCAAATCATTGCCTGGGATTTTGATACTGCTTCTGGAGCGACCACATGTTGAGAACCATTGCTCTCAGCAAATGTAAGTCTTCTTGGTAAAGTTAAAAGAATAACTCCCAACTGCCTATAAGATAGATTCCCGGGGGAAGTTGCACATTATAAAATCAAAGAAACATAGAATTATGAAACAAAGCAATGCATGCAACTTAATATTTTACTAGAAAAGGAAGATCTTGGCTATGTGAAGTAAAGAATAAAGATGGCTATGAATCATCTGTTGGCTTCATGCAAACTGAAGCCAAGGATTATACTTTCAGCTTAATTTCAACTTTATAATGATATTCTTTAATTACTGTATGGGACCAAACATGAAGAAGCAGCACTGTGAAATTAATACTGACAACACTGGGCTTGTCAGGGCTCTACAGATTAGCCAGCATTTTACTGCATCAATAAAGGAATGGGGAAATAAAATTAAAAACTGATAGTGAATGGAATTACTTATTGGAAGCTAGTGATTATGTCAAGCTGTCACTCCCACAGACGGATTAAGCACAGAAAGACAACCAGATAAATTATAAACCACTCTACGAAGCCCGTATCCATCTAGTCCACAGGCTGGGTGACAATGGGAATCTGAAATCGACTTGGTCATGGCAGATTTGGGTTGCATGATTAGCATTTCATAGACTCTGAGCATCTTGAAGAGTAGAGATCAAAAAGACCTTAGAGGTCATGTGAGATTAGATTTCACTTTTTGAGGCATTATACTGAATTATTCAATCTAAAATGGAAAAAAAAATAATAAAAGATTTTTCCCCTTTTTTTAAAAAAATGACTGCAATTCAATTTAGAGAAAAAATAACACTGCTACATAATATACCTAACACACATTGAACCATAGAAATCACCTTATAATATAGCAAGGGCAGTTCTCTGCACTTTTGAATAGGCAATGTTCATTTTAGTTTTCCTTTCCTTTTCTTTAATTATCTGTTTTCTTCCTCTTCTTTTGATCTGTGTTTTTTGTAATCTAAACTTTTAGGTTACCCCAAATCCCCTTAAAGTTGGCTGGAGCAAGGATCCATTTCATTTTCTTTGTATTTGTTCTTTTTAGTTACACATGACAGTGGAATCTATTTTGATATATTTATACAAAGACAGATATCAACTGACTTCTGGGAAAACTGTGACTGATAACACAAGGTCTTGGCTGTGACAGAAACCAGCTTGCGCTTTCTTCTGTATAGGTGTAAGAAATTATAGAATCATGAGCCAGGGGCAGGGGTGCACCTCTGTAATCCCAGCAGATCTACAGGCTGAGGCAGGAGGATTGTGAGTTCAAAGTCAGCCTCAGCAAAAGTGAAGTGCTAAGCATCTTAGTGAGACCCCATCTCTAAATAAAACACAAAATAAGGCTGGGGATATAGCCCAGGGGTCCAGTGTCCCTGATTCAATCCCCAGTACCAAAAAGAAAAAGAAAGAAAAACGGAAGAAATTATAGATTCATGGAACCTTAGGTTGAGCATGACTTTGGTGAATTTCTAACTACCTTGTCAAGGCATGGCAATGCATGAGTCCCTGGCTTCATTGAAGTTTTACTATTGCAATTCTGACTTTTCTTTTCTGTTTTATAGATCACAGTCAAGCTTAGGATTTTACTGGAAGAGGTCCTTCATATTAGCTATGAGACATGCTTATATTGTGGCTGGTCCTTTTGGAAGACTGTAAAATCTGATGTATTCATTTTAAGACAGAATGCTGAGCACCAAAAGCTGAAGCGGGATGTAACTTCACCCTGAAGAAAAGGAGAAGGAGATTATGGGCTGAGGACATCTAAAATCCAATTGATGATGGAATCTCCATAGAATGAGAACGAGCCTGAATGGTTAAGTCCAGCTTGGATCAAGAGTGTTCTCTTTCAGAAATGAATTACAGTAGATGGGGTAGGGAGAGAAGATGGGAGGGGAGGGGAGGGGAGGGGAGGGGAAGGGGGATAGTAGAGGATAGGAAGGGCAGCAGAATACAACAGACACTAGTATGGCAGTATGTAAAAAAGTGGATGTGGAACCGATGTGAATCTGCAATATGTATACGGGGTAAAAATGGGAGTTCATAATCTGCTTGAATCAAATGTATGAAATGTGATATGTCAAGAGCTTTGTAATGTTTTGAACAACTAATAATAATAAAAAAATTTAAGTCACTGATTATAAGTCAAAAAAAAAAAAAGGGTGTTCTCTTTCAGATAGTGGATGCAATCAGACCCCCTTCTGCCATTTTGGAGTTTAATGGTTAGATCTTAACAAATACAGTGGAACTCAGAATCTTAACAGATATGTTTCTAACTCTGGTATGACAGCCACTCTTTTCTGTTTGGCTAGAATTCTCAGTGGAGGAAAGAATAGAACAACTGGACCTTTTTCTTTTCTTTAAGAATTTTCTGTCAAATAATTTCATTGTATTTCTCAATTTATCTTAGCCATCTTCTGACTTCCCCTTCAGTAATCTCAAGACTTGGGCTAAGACATGAAATCTTCTAGTTAGATGGGTTCCTTGTTCATCTAGAGAACAGCATCTCTGATTTGGGGTCTACGTCCTCATTACTCATCACAAGGGTCCGTTCAATCTTTCTTGTAGCCTTCTGTGGGTGGAGCTCTATATTTCATTTTAGCTCAGGCTTACTGTTGAAGCATTCTTTAAATTGAAAATAAACTCTCCCCTCCTTGTGCCAGAGAAAGTGAAGTTGATCCACCCTCTTAATGCGCCGTGTGTGACTTCTCTGAATGCTGTGCATACTTGTTGTATAAAGTAGTTATACCTCCTCACCACTCACTGTTCAAGAACTTTGCACTAAACCCTCCTGCTAATAGTTCCTATTATGCCTGTTTCACAGATGTGAAAGAAGTTTTGAGAAGATTAAGTACTTTGCTGAAGTTTTCATGGGATTTCAATGAAGAAACCGGAATTTGCAATCAGGATGTCTTTATTGACCTCTAGGAAAACTACCTTTGATCTAGTTTTGGCAAATGCTTTCCCTCTCTATACTCTGGGTGATTTATAGTCTTTGTTTTTTTTTTTTTTTTTTTTAAGATGTGCCAGTGGCATTTATTCAGAACCAGGGACCCAGGAACTTTGATTCATACAAAACACAATCCAATGTATGGAAAAAGTTTCACTCATACATTGCTGGTGGGACTGCAAATTGGTGCAACTACCCTGGAAAGTAGTATGGAGATTCCTCAGAAAACCTGGAATGGAACCACCACTTGACCCAGTTATCCCACTCCTGAGCATATACCCAAAGGACTTAAAATCAGCATGCTATTTTGATGTGGCCACATCAAAGTTTATAGCAGCTCAATTCACAATAGCCAAGCTGTGGAACAAACTAACTCAGATGCCCTTTAACAGATGAATAGATAAAGAAAACATAGTATATATACACAATGGAATATTACTCAGCCATAAAGAATAATGAAATTATGGCATTTGCTGGTAAATGGATAGAACTGGAGACTATTGTGCTAAGTGAAATAAGCCAATCCCCAAAAAACAAAACCCAAATGTTCTCTCTGATATGCAGACACTCACTCACAATAAGGGAGGAAGGTAAGGAAGAAAAGAAATACTTTGAATTAGACAAAGGGGAATGAAGGGAAGGGAGGGGAATGGGAATAGGAAAGACAATAGAATGAATTGGACATAACTTTCCTATGTTGTCATATAAATACATGACCAGTATAACTCCATATCATGTACAAGAACAAAAATGAAAAGTTTTACTCCATGTATGTATGATACGTCAAAATACACTCTACTGTCATGTATAATTAAAAAGAACAAATAAAAAACCTCACAATCCTAATATTTAAGAATGTTTCTTAAGTATCATTTAACAAGTTAATACAGCTAAACAAACCTCCTAATAGGGGAAAAGATAAATGAAAGTCAATGGAAGATATACTTGGTAGAATCTAGGGAGCTATCAAGCTTATAAGTGATGCATTAACAGGTTTTTATTCAATGTCATTATAAGAAATTGATCTCAGATGGTAGAAAATGGAAGTGCTTATGGAAATCCTAGACTCACCCATACCCAAGCATGTATTTTTCAGTTCTTTCCAGCTCACCTCCCACTTACTGTCAGAGCAATAAGAAAACATGCAAATTAGGGAAAAAAATGTTGTAAGCTCTTCAAGAAGCATTCCAATTCAAGTGAGGGAGACAGATTTTTTTTTTTAAGCTTTCAACCTGAAGTTTACAGATAAAATAAAATTTACAGAGAAAATAAAATATATTAGTATGTGTCTTTAAAAAAGAAAGCTTTCAACCTGTGCTCTCTGAGTGATCTGATGATAAACTAAAAAGGCAAAAATGAAAAACAAACAAAACAAAACTTTATCTGGGAACAACCTCTTTATGTGGATATCTTTCTTTCTCTCTCTCTCTCTCCTCCTGTGTGTGTGTGTGTGTGTGTGTGTGTGTGTGTGTGTGTGTTTGTGTGTGTGTGTATGTGTGTAGGTGTGATGTATAACTCATTATTTTCCATGCAGGCTTCTAATATTCTCAGAATTATTTAAAAGAAGTAATTAGTGCAATATATTAAAGCTACAAAGAAAACACAGGCATTGGCAGCAAATAGATGAAATAAGCTTCATGTTCAATACTTAAAAATCAAATATAAAGGAATCCTAATGGCAAAAGAAATATCTCAAAGATAATTTTAAAGCTGAGTTAGTATTAATAAGTCCATATGTGTCTTACACTGAATATTTTCTTAAGAAACTAAACAATCAACACAGGAAATAGTTATTTCCTTTCCGACTCCCAGAATTCATGGGATGAGAGATTAAAAATATGAAGTGTGGAGTATTTTTGGACTTTCCCTTATAGGAGTCATTGTAGGTAGTATGGGGATTCAATGTTTTCTGTCTTGGGGTTATTGCTGGGCCGAATGGAGATGTTTGTGGATTATGTTATAATTACTATCCAGACCAAAATCTATGACCTTCCCACCAAAAAAAAAAAAAAAAAAAAAAAGCTGTAAGTTATAATTTCTAAGACTCTAAGACAAATTAATGTCTTTATGTGTATAGCCCCTCTGGAAAAAAATAGAACATCAAAAATATTGAAAACAAAGCACAGCCTGGATTTTTTTTTTAAGAGAGAGAGAGAGAGAGAGAGAGAGATTTTAATATTTATTTTTTAGTTTTCGGGGGACACAACATCTTTGCTTGTATGTGGTGCTGAGGATCAAACCCGGGCCGCACGCATGCCAGGCGAGCGCGCTACCGCTTGAGCCACATCCCCAGCCCCACAGCCTGGATTTTAACTGCACACCATCTAGTAATCTTTGCCATAATATCTAGTGAGAATAAAATAAGCTACCATGGTGCTCGTGTGTTTGGTTCATTATGGTTAATTAACTACTCATTTGGAATTAGAGATTGATAACTAGTGTCACCACTGGAAGCAAATATTCTAGCAGATACATTAAGGTTTGATTTTTCTATAAGATATTTTCCAGAGGGAAGGGGAAAGAACTGAGAACCCACAACATGAAATTGAGAAGACATCTGTCACAGTGGCCAAACCTCCAGTAGGCTGAATAATGATTGTGAATCTATTACTGTTGATATATTACATAAAGCTGTGGGAATAGAGAGCTTTTCAAATTACACAGAGAGTAATCAACTGCCGACAGCAATAGCCCCAGGCTCTCACACCTGCTGCATGCCTCTCTCGGGAAAATGCACATCTCCAAGCCCAGCATTACTGACAAGATGGAGGAATTTTCTCTCACCTTTAGTTTTGAACTTGAAAAGGCAAATGATCAATGAAAAGTAAATCATTGATTATTCAATCTTGGTATAGGGATAGTAGGAACCATGTTCAAGTCCTGATGTTGGAACCATCTTCTACCTGCATTCCTTCGTATCTCAAGCCCAATTACTAAAACATACACTCTTGTGAGCACTCTTTCTCTCCTTAGTCTCTATTATACAAATCACATGCTTTAACAAAATTCAAAATAAAAATTCTACTGCAAGGAGAGAGAGTGAAGGAGGGGGATAGAGAGATAGAGCATATGAATGAGAGAAATGTATAGGGTGTCTTTAGAATTTTGCAAAAAAATTCCCAGAGAGAAACAATTTTTATTATGAAAATAAAAATTTAGTTGTAGGTTCAGAAACTATTTCACAAAAATGATGAGCTACCACGTGTTGTTTCTTATAGCTAGGGGAAGAATTCTTTGGAGCCCAAAGATTTAATACCTGACTTCCCACTCAGTACACAGCACCTTGTCTATCCTTGATGAGAGGTTAAGGTCATTGGGTTTTCTTTGTGGCTTTCAATCACATTTTCATGGTACCTGTACAAAAAAATAACTGGTACCTGTTTTAGTCAGTTTTTTTCTTCTGCTGTGAATAAAAGGTCTGACCAGAACAAATTTAAAGGATGAAAAGTTTATTGGGGGGCTCATGTTTTCAGAGGTCTCAATCTGCAGACAGCAGATTCCATTCCTCAGGGCTCATGGCAGATGAGTGTGGCAAAGGGAAGCAGCTCACATAGCTCACATGTTGATCAGAAAGCAGAGACAGAGGTCTCCACTTGCCAGATACAAATATACACCCAAAGGCCTGCCCCAATTCCCACCTCCTCCAGCCACACCCCACCACTTCAGTTACCACTCAGTTAATCCCTATCAGGGGATAAAATCACTGATTGGCTTAAGACTCTTACAACCCAATCATTTCTCCTCTGAATCTTCTTGCATTGTCTCACATGTAAGCTTTGGGGTCACCTCACACCCAAACCATAACAGTACCACTTTATCTTCTTTACATAAATTTGAAAGTGGCACCTTCACTTCCTTTGGATATGCTATTATAAGTCATTAATAACAACAAATGTATAAATTGGTTGTGACTAACATATGCAGTATTCTCTAGATCTGTGAAGTCTGCCACTCGAACAACTGAATGCAGTTATTTTGATAAGTTGTGTGTGCTTGGTTTTCCTAATTCCAATGGATTGGTTGTTGGCAATCCCTCACTATGCTAATTTCACAGACATACCTTTTGATCTGTGTTTTCACTGGCCTGGCACCTGTAGTCACACTAGTCTTCACAGGAGGTGACGGCTGTGATACCAGCAGTATTTGTGACAGACATTCATCACCTCCTTCCCTGTTAGTATACTTCTTGGACTTTCTGTCTGATCCCATCCCAGTTCCTGACACCTGTCTCCTCCTCTTATATACTTTTGTTTACAGAAAGTTCTTGTCAGTTATCAAGCTAGAGTTCCTGCATCATATAGACTCATGTAAGTAAGCACATGCATACCAATGAAAGGTCATTTTCTAATGATAAAACTACTGAAAATTAGAATAACAAGATGAGAAGACCATGCCAAAAAACTATACCCTGAGATATCTGCAATTTTTTTTTTAAATGGAGGAAGCCTAGCAAATACTCAAATAGGGTCACAATGGCATCCTTAAGCCTAGTCTAAAATGATTGTAATTCAGAAAAGCCAAACTGCTTGCAAGAGAGAGAACAAGAATGTTCAGGGTTTATCCTGTACTATCTGGTAGAGATGGCTCCTTGGTACTAGAGATCTCACCTCTATGTTTAGGTAGAACTCTTCTTTGCTCAGGGTGGGTAGGACAATTCATGTGGCCATGGTTATCTGCCGAAATTGACCCTGTTTTCATCAAGTAGCTAATGTATAATTTGGTCTCCTGAGTGGTCTTATCACATCCAGGATCAGTCTTGAGTCTGGATTTAGGTCTGTTTTTCACTGCGTGAAAACTGAAACTAAGGCTTGTGATTTTTTTGGTTTTGTTATTGTTCCAAGTTTTCCTCTGAAGGTTTGATAATTGAGTCTACTGAAAGAAACTGACCATAGATATTAAGGGGAGAATAGACACATATTCTTTACTGTGCATAGGCACATGAGAGCCATACAAAACATAAATCTCAATAAAAAGGAGGAGGTTGAAATGCCCTCTTCACGGGGGAATGGAAGGTGAGGGAGGGTGGCTATAAGCACATTTGGAGAGTGGGGTGGATCATTTTTAGTGAGAAAGATGAACCCCCCCTTTTTTTAGCTTAGGTAAGCTCTGTATTTAAGAATCTTGACTGTGACAAATCTATAATTCTGAATTTTTACTAATACACCTAATCTTCTCATTCATTACTTCAATCAACCAAGTTTCCATGGTAAATGCATTCCAAACTCATATGTGACCTAGGGAAAGTCACTTACAAGACTCTTAGTACAATGGGGGGAATCATTCACAGAGGGTTCATGAAAATGGAGTGAGTTAATACATAGAGTCTGAATAATAGCACTTGGCACACATAGAAAGCACTAAATACACTTGCATTTCATAATTATGTATATACAATATTACTGTTATTGCCGATGTTCTTTCTCTAAGAAAAAACATATTTGGAACCCTCTTAATGTTTTAGTTTAACTTGTATTTCTAAAATGGATTTTTAATTAGGATTTCCAACATCCCAGAGATAAATTCATTTATTAATCACTTTACTCATTCTTTCAAGCAACAAGTTATTGAGCACTCCCTATATTCATACATATTTCTATTTGTAGGAAGATTAGCAATAAGCTACTATCTAGAAACAATCTTATTTATGCTGCTCAGTTTGGGATTTTAATTAATAAGATGATTTCTGTTGATTTACATTTTATCTGCATTAATCATCCTCCAGCTTTAGAGAAGACGAAACTGATAAAAAGATGTTCTTTGAAGATAATTCTGTAGTATACACCTAGATGTCAATGTTTGCTTAATAAAGTGAAAGGGACAGAAAGGTGAGTGCATTTTAGGTTTTATAATTATGCATATGAATGAATTATTAAGAAGATGGACAAAATCCCACTAGGGATGGTAACATGCGCCTTCATCTTGATCCTTCTCTAAAAAGAGGGTTCTTTGATGCTTGTGAACATTTGTTCCAACTGGCCCACGGAGTATTTGAAGCTTATTCAAAGGTCACATTTTTGGGCAGGACTTCACTCAGACAGCCCAGATGGGCTAAAATACAAAGGAATGTAAATACTTGGAAGTTACGGCAGTTAAAGCAAGGATTTCTAGACTGATGTTAGATGTTGCTTAAACTTTAGAGAGTTTCATTTGGAAATGTCATGAATAATTCTTAGGAGGGTCCAAAGGGCATTCTAAACTACCACCACCAATATACACAACAAAAACTAGCATGAACCAATATGAGAAGAAAACTTTTCCCTGGGCAGTTCTAAACTTTTCTTTTAGAAATTACTGAAAGTATTACTGAAGTCAACATTCATCTCCCTAGTTCACCAAGAAAGCTAAGGACTTTAGACTCTTAAACTAAAGTTGGACACCGAAATATGATATCAGCGACTTTCGCATGTCATAAGTGGCCGTAATTGCACTTTTTTGGACACATTCTACTTTAGGAGTTTCCAAGGTTTCAGTCTTTTACAATTCTGTACCATGACACAGTCTCCATTTCCCACCCTGTGGGTCTCAGCTCTATCAGATAAATATATATATATATATATATATATATATATATATATATATATATATATATATATTACTATATTCTTTTTTCCTTATTTTTACAATTCTATTTATTCTGAGGTGTTATATATGACAGCAGAATGTGATTCAATTCATAGTATAATATAGAGCACAGTTTTTCATGTTTCTGGTTGTACACAAAGTAGAGTCACACCATTCTTGTCTTCATACATGTACTTAGGGTAATGATGTCCATCTCATTCCACCATCTCTCCTACCCCCATGGCTGCTCCCTTCCCCTCCCTCCCCTTTGCCCTATCCAAAGTTCCTCCATTTCTCCATGCTCCCACCCATCGCCATTATGAATCAGCATCCACACATCAGAGAAAACATTCAGCGTTTGGTTTTTTTTAGATGGGCTTACTTCACTTAACACTGTATTCTCCAACTCCATCCATTTACCTGCAAATGCCATGATTTTATTCTTCTTTAATGCCGAATAATATTCCATTGTGTATATATACCATATTTTCTGTATCCATTCATCTACTTCTTTCCTTTTCTGAATGAAATTAATAGATGAAAGAAGTAGCAACACTGTAATTTTTAAAGCTCAATGCAATATTCTAGATTTAATAACTTCAAGACCTAAATGGAAAATGATTTTATTAAAATGATTTGCAAATTGAAGAAAATATAAAATTCCATCTGATGCCTGCACTGAAATGTCTGAAAGGAGACACAAAAGTTATACAGGACCAGCTAAGCATTTTCAGGCCACTTAGCTGTCACAGTCACTAAATCCTCAGCACACTCATCATAGTGTAACCAAAAAAATGCCCTCCGTGAAATTCTAAAAGTTCCCCAAGTAGCCAGTACTACCCTCATTGCTATTTTTTTACCAGTTCTGAAAGACAATTAAACCATGATTCCAAATGACAACAGCTTAGTCAACTTATCAATGTTTAACATATGCATATTGTTTTTGTAATCATCTTTTTAAATACAAATGGTCCAATTCATGTCTTCATACATATACTTTGGATAATAATGTCCACCACATTTCACTGTCATTGCTAACCCCCTGCCCCCTCTCTTTCCCTCCCATCCCTCTGCCCTATCTAGAGTTCACACTTTATATACAAAGAGAGATATGAAGAATTGTGCTCTATATATGTGTAATAAGAATTGTAATGCATTCTGTTGTATGAATGTTAAAAAATAAAATAAATTAAAAATAAATTTCAATAAAGTTAAAAATTATTATGTATATGTTAAAAAATAAAATAAATTTAAAAAAGAAAGTAAAAATGAATGAATGAATAAAAATGGTCCCAGAATTATGCTGCCTCCACTTATAAATTGCCAACTTTACAATAGTGCAAAAGTGATATCCATTCCGGAGAAACCACACTTTGAATGTTGCTCTTTTTAAGGCTAGTGACACGTGATTAGATTCTTTCTTGCAAAGCTAGGCAATGGCAGCAAGGCACAGTTCCAGTCAATCATGAGGAATCTAAACTGTACTGTGTGGTAGGATAGCTGTATTAAATGCGTTTTCAACTTTGGTGTTTCTAATTTGTGGTGGGTATATTGGATGGAATATAATCCCATTATAAATTGAGAAAGCATTTGCTTATCAACAATTTCCACCTCTCCATAATTCAGACACAATTGTTTCTAAAGAGTTGTTTATTTGGTATTTTTTATTTGCATAACTCCAGGCATAGATATAATGTAAACTAAATAATCTTTTTTAAGAAAATTTTCTTGTTTTAGAATAATATAAGATTAACACTCTTTTATGAAGGATTAGTAAGTCTTAATATATCATTACATGTTACAGAGATTCTCAAGAGCAAGGACTGTTAAATGAAAACACCGGGAGTGTCTATGCATTGATCTATTTCTATTTCCAGATAACCCTGATGAACCAGGGCAGTCCATGCACCAAGAAAAAAATCCTAGTGTTATATAGGATCATAACATTTGAAAATATATGCTACAGAGGTCCAAATAGTTGCCATGTATTATAACAAAAACTAATGGAGTATAATGAGCAATTTTCATTGTAAGGTTGAGAGATGTCCATTTTAATTACAATTGTTTTCATACTCTTAATTAGTTGTGATTGCAAAAAACAAAAAAAGATATTTCCTATCTTCTAGTTTAGACGATTGGTCTACAATCTATGTTTATATCTTTATCAGTATCTCTATCTCTATTTAAAATATCAGTTGGTTTCTTTCCTTGTGGCAGCATATGGGAGATTTTGGTGCCTGAATCAGGATAAAAGTGACCCAACCATAAACAGATATAGAACAACATTTTGAGTTGATTGTAAATCAACAAGCATATAAGTGGAGGACCAAGTTCTCTTCAGCAACATTCAGCAGTTCTTTTTCAGCAGTGACTTATGTTCCAACTACAGCCTCCTGGGTTATTTCTGAAGGGTACTGAGAAAGGAACACAGGCTAAAACTGGTATAACGCTCTGATGCCCTGAGGTGATCAAAACTCACACATCCAAGATTTTATTACCTTTATCGGATTTCCTGATCACTAATACTATCCTCTATGCAATTACTTGAAAACGACGTGCTTACAAATGAATCGTTCTAAAACAAAACAGACATGGTATAGCTCAAGCCATGTTGCCACTTAGGGACATACAATAAATAGCTTAAGTTTCAGCTAAGTAAAAGCACACAATTTTTTTTTCTTTTTCTTTTTAAATCTCTGCCTACATGAATGTGGCAAATTTTATGGGTTTTATTTGAGTAAATTAGTTATTTATTGGTGGTCATGGAGTTACTTGAAATCCTTATATAAAAAAAAAGTAGCAAAAATATTTTACTTTCCAACTTCAACCAAATGAGTTTAATTTGCATGCAACCAAAGTACTGAAAACTGCGCATTGCATGCAGCAGCTCTCCCAACATCAAAGACTCTCTAGAGATCAAAACAAAATCAAGTTCTGAGGAAGCGATTCTCTTATTCTCCTTCTTAATAGGCGTGTTTGTGTTTTCTCTCCTGGCGTTGGTCAATTGAAGCAATATCAAAGTCTGCAGATGCCATGGATGTTTGAATGACTCCATCTCATTCTCCAAGGTGGTGGAAATGTGAAAATTCTGACCCCTGAGCATCTGCGATTGCTGGGGCCCTAAAGTTGCACTGAGAACGAAGGCCCTGCTACGAAGGCTGCTTTGCCCACTCCTGCAGAGGGGTGCGATTGCTGTCAGAAGATTGGATTTATGTTGCAACACCTCCCCTTCCCTTTTAATTTTTTGGCATGAGATCAGCATGAAAATCACGATGTCCTTGTTAAGCCTGGCTGAGCCAAAGAATAATGACCTTTTTCGTGTTCTGTCATTTGTTGGGTGGGTTTGTCCCTGTCCTCTTGCTTTGTTTTCTCAGGGATCGGAGAATTCAGAAACCCATCAAACTGTAAGATCCTGGCTGGGTTAAAACCAGGCCAGGGTGGCCTAAGCAAGGCTCGCACTTTTCAGAGATCATTATTTCGTGACAAAGATTGAAAGGAGCATAGAAAATAGCACAACGGGATTCAATGCACGTGACAAAAGGAAATTGTACAAAGTTTAATCCATTCCCATTACAGTCTCAAGATGGTAATCTCTTTGGATGCTGAGCCTAAGAATCCTTTTTTTTTCCCCCTACACGATGCATCATCAAGTTGCTTTCGAAGCAGGTCCGTAGGCTGGAGGGAGGCGGCACAAGTTATATAACATGCAATTTAAGATAATGGCCTTTGAAAAGGAGAAATTAATATAAACAGACGAGGCCAACAAAGCTTCAGTCATCTAGAAGGTAGTTTCAGTCACCACTGACATTAAACAATATCACCCCCACTGCGTCCACGCTATGTTTATTATCATTTAATTTCTTGCCCAAATCCATGCTTTCTTATCGTGATGTCGCAGGGATTGTAAGCTCTGTTATGACTACAATCAGTAGAAAAAAATGCATTCATCTAAGCGGGTAACAAGATAAAGAAATTGAGCTCTCTGTCTTAACCTTTTAAATATTCTACCAAAAACATTAGCAAAAAAAATGGAAGCTATAGCGTTTCCATAATTATCACAGCACTGTCTTTGTTCTGGTAATGATAGAATCCATACTTTCAATTTGCAGTGCTTAATAATAGCAGCTGTCTTGTCTGCTCAACTGTGGGGTGTTAGGGCTCCCATAATTATTCACTTTCACTCACTTGACAGTGGGTGTTTCCTTGAAATATTTCAGGCCACATCAGAAGAAAGAATTTTAAAATCCTTTTAAGGGTTCAGTTATACATAACAATATTGAATTATGCATTAATAAAACAAATTTAATTGACTTGGAGGTGCACGAGCCCTAATTAACAATATACCTCAATACTGAAAACGGATGGCTATAGATCATCAGGCACACACAAAAGCAGACATAATGATTGTTATCATTAATGTATGAGGGTTTGTTGTCTTTCAGTCCTTAAAACCACACACTTTGCTTTTTCTTTCCCTCTTTCATGATTTTCTCTTCCTCACATCCTTCCTTCCACTTTTCCTTTTCCTCCGTTTCTTATTTTTTTAATAATATTTTTGGGAATAATTTTAGTAGGTATGCATAGATAGTACAAAGATTCTGATTTTCACCCAGCCCTCTTTTTTTTTTTTTGTCAAACTTATTAACGGGAGGGTAGCTGAAAGGTAATTGATTGGCAGAAGCAGAAATCTATCCATAGAAAATGCAAGCAGCACTCCATTTTTCTGATATGCATCAGCTAATTACAGTAATAAATAAAATATGAATAAGGGGAATAAATAGGGTAAATCATTTTCCATTATTATTTATACTAAATGAAAGGATGGCTTCATAGTGAGAGATTATAGCCTGCGTGCATATGTATAAGACCACCAACAGCAGCAGGCCTTATCATTATGGGTGCAAATTGCATGTTTCGGAGTGTGTTTATATGTGCCAAGAGAGTGGTTCAAAAGATGAGGAAGGTAGTTTTATGGACAAGTCTGTGGAGATGCTGCACAAGATAATTGAACGAGAGGTTTTTATGACATAGTAGGGGCAGACACAGAAAGAGTGTGTGTGTGTGTGTGTGTGTGTGTGTGTGTGTGTGTGTGTGTGGAGGGGGTAGGGACAGGGTGAGGAGGAATTCACAAGCAGTTATAGGATGCTCCCAGGATATTTTTGCTCAAATGTTTATCCTCTTTACTGGCCCTTAATGTGAAAAAATGAGTTCTAGTGAGAGTGGAAAGAATGCCTCACATTATGGATGGTCCTCTATGTTGACTCTGAGCAATTCACCCTGATTGATTTAAAAAAAAAAAAGTACTATATATTTTCTATAATTATAAAGTTAGACCTATTTAAATTTTGTACATACACTTTTAACTTAAAACGTATAATTCCTTGTCATTATTACACAATTTTGAAAATTTTTAAGAGCGCTAAGAAGAAATAGTGACTCTTAACAATTCAATGCATTTTATTTCAATTTATTTAATTCATTTTTCTACAGTATACTATATATTTGTCTTAATTATGGTTCATTATTGTTTGGTTATTTGACTTTTAAGTCAATTTGATTTTCATATCCAATTGTGAGACTAGGGTTCCAAATAGTTCACAGACAATAGCATCTTTCTCTAAATCCTATAAAAATATTCTAGAAAATGCTTCTCACCATACAGAGGCAAATTTGTGGATATAACTACTGGCAAGCAATGAAGAGACCATTCCAATGGTAGAAGGTTTCTACTGACTCTCAAACACATGTACGGCTTTGCTCCTTGATAAAGGACAGTATTATTTTAAATTGCAATTTTAGAACGTTAATTGCCAAGTGTCAACTCACATTTTCCCATGCCATTCTTACATGGAGTAAAACATCATACATATTGCTATAGCTTTTCCATTTTTGCAATCTCTATAACTATCCTTTTAAAAGTTTGAGTCACAGGGGCTGGGGTTGTGGCTCAGTGGTGGAGCACTTGCCTAGCATGTGTGAGACACTGGGTTCATTTCTCAGCACCATATATAAATAAGTAAAATAAAGGTCCATTGACGATTAAAAAAATATTTTAAAAAAAAGTTAAGTCACCTGTGCTCCATGCAACCCTAGCACCATGATCAGTCTGTGCTCACAAACATTTATTGAATGAATGAATGTGTTTACCTGTGAGGTAGATCAATGTCAAACATGGTCCAGAGAAACTGAAGTGCTATCAATAGACTTTTAGAGGATGTCTCAGAGTTTCCAAACTATTCCAAGAATGAAGACTGCTGTGGACATCAGCCACCATCCCATTCCAACACCATCCCATAGCAACACCGTCAGTTTATTTAAGAAACACTAGCTTTCCTAAATATGCTACATGCAGATGATGACTCTCAGGACGGAAGCCACAATCCAGAATGTCTTTGCAGAGTCTCTTAGTGATACCTGCAAGTCTTTTATTATAAGACCCAAACATACTTTCCCTGAATATCAGAACAAGAGTAAGAATCAGGGACTGTCCTCAAGTCTGATAGTCACTTGGACGCACTACAGGTAGCATCTAAGTAATTCAAGGGCAGTGAAATTTTCAGGTGTAGTATACGAACATTTCGCAAAGTTATTTAAATGGAAATATAAAGTGAACATTGTGCAGCATGTTTGGAAAAGATGAGTATATTATGGAATTAACACCAAGTAGAACAGGGTGTTGGAATTTCTGAAGTCTGACACATCAGACTTGGTGAAATAGACTGTGACCTCAAGATTAGGCAAGGGAAATTAAAATAGAGTAAAATGAAATAAAATGAAGTGATTTGTATAGCCTAATGCACCTCACTCATGTCAAAGCACAATAATTAACTGAGAATCTGAGGCTTTCTTAAATTTTAAATTCTCCCCAAATGGTTCTTAAGACTAGTGGTTCAGGATATTCATTTTAAGTTATTAAATACCTATTTATTCTCCCCCTTTTTTTGGGGGGGGTACTAAGAATTGAACCCAGACACACTCAACCACTGAGTCATATCCCCAGCCCTTTTTATTTTTTTTTATTTTGATACAGGGTCTCACTAAGTTGCTGAGGCTGGCTTTGAGCATGTGGTCCTCCTGCCTTAGCCTCCTAGGTTGCAGGTATTACAAAACTGTGCCACCGCACCTGTTTTTTGTTTTTTTTTTGTTTTTTTTTGTTTTTTTTAGCACTTTTGATATGGTAAGAACTGTATGAGATACTGGAACCAAATATTGATGCAGACAGTTCAGCATGCAGGTCTATGGAGCTTACAATTCAACAAGAAAGTGAGATCATCAAACATACCATTATTAGGAAGGGTGATTTTAGTTATGACAGACCAGATTTAGTGAGGGCTCAGAGCACAGGTGTTTGGTATTCAGTGTTTAGAAAAGCTTCTCACGCACAGTGATGACTACACAATGACCGGACTAGAGGTAAAGTTTAGTACCTTAAAGCTGAGATGAGTGTGACAGAGGAATAAAACAAAGCAGAGGAGGAACTAAAATAAAAATCACAGCACAACCCAAAGCTGCAGGTTGAGAAATACATGAGTGACCTGACAAGGTGCAGAATGGGAAGAGATGTGTCTGCAGAACCCATCAAGCCTTATTTTCCATATATCTGGGTAAAGTTTCTAGGTTACATAATAATGGTCAATGAAATTTAGGAAACTTGTGTCATCCATGCAGGACTTCAGAGTCTTTACAACATGAATTAACACCACAAATTTATAGATTTCCTGAATAAATCACTGTCATCTTTTTTTTTTTAAGGGGTATCAGGGATTGAACTCAGGGGCACTTGACCATGAGCCACATCCCCAACCTTATTGTGTATTTTACTTAGAGACAGGGTCTCACTGAGTTTTTTAGTGCCTTGCTTTTGCTGAGGCTGACTTTGAACTCTCAAACCTCCTGCCTCAGCCTCCAGAGCCATTGGGATTAGAAGCTAGAACTGTGACCACCCCTCATTTTTCTTGACCCTAGCTGAAAACAATGGTGTGATGGAAGGTGATCAAATGGGATGTAGTGTCAGTATTTGATTTCTTGGTATAATTCCACTGGGCTGTACCTACTCTATGGCATGTCCACTGCAGAATCTTGGCTAATTTCAAAACCTTCATTGTTTTCTAAGGGAGTTATTTGGGTGTTGACCCCCATGCAGTGTAAAGAGCAGGTGGGTATCAACCCCATGGAACTCTAGAATTATTTTTATTTCTCATTCCTGGAGCTGTGTTTCACCTCATTAGGTGCATGTTTTGAAGCTTTTGAAGGATTCTACCATTTCAGGAGCTAATTCTCTTTGGTAGCCACAGTTACCACACCACAAAATTAATGAATGAGTAAATAAATATATAAATAAGTAAGAATATACCATAGTCCAAGAGCCATTTATCTCGTTGGCAGAAAATCAATATACAGTGGTTCTGGAAATCGAGACCATTGAACTAAATTTTTGTTTACCTACTAGATGATTTCCATTTCTGCTGTCATCGGGATGGCAAAGGGAGAGCTTTTCCACCTCATAAAAACCCTTCATGGGTCATGCAATCTCTTTGTAATTATGTTCATTCACATGCTAAATTCTGCCCAAATGCATTTGACAGACTGCAGACAGCAAAGTAATGGAATGGTACAAATAAATTCTGTGTATGATAATTATTTATTGATCTTCAAAGTGTATTATATTTGGATCCATACTAGAACAAAGGCATGGATGTGTGGGAAGCTCATCATGATCATATTGAGAACAATGTGTACAAGTACAACTCCATGGCATAAGCCAGGGCTTAAATACTCTTGCTAGAAGAGTAAGATTTCCTTTGGTTTCAATTTTCTTTAATATATAGCTGTTGAAATGTTAGTCATTTCTTGTTTCATGCTAAAATCCAGATTCAGGAGTCTCCCTTTTAAATATTTCTTAGCACTGCAGCCATGGCATCAAATCCTGTTACAGTTTAAAATTTATTCACTTAAAAATTAAGATTATAAATGGATGATCATTTAAATAGTAATGGTTTAAATTTTCAGTTAGCAAAAGTTTCATTACACTAAAATTCTCTTTGATTTTTCCATTTATTTTGGAAACAGATCTGATCTATTTTAAGTGAAATTGTCTTGCTGTGACCGTTGAAATGGTCCTGCTCAGGACATGTGCCGAAGGGTGTTATCATAGTTTACTCTGTTTGCCGGGAGTTTAGCAGGTGTCTCATGGTAGCTATAACCCTCCACCTCATAGATACAGGAGTAAACAAAACATGTAACTTTAACTTCCATCAGACCAGTCCCAATTTGAAGGTGCCAAGTCTTGTCTGAGATGCTTGAACTAGGTCCTCAACCCAAGACATTATCTTTTAATAAGCCTAAAATAAGTTCTAAGAATTGTTATTTTTAACACTATTCCCTTTGGTTCTGACGCAAATGCTCCTTCAGCTTATCGATTTTTATCTTTGTATTCCTGGCATTGAACACAGCAACAATTATCAGACTCTTAAACTATCGGACTCCTAAAAAACATAGTTTAAAACTAAAGAACTGAAATTTGATTGGGCAATGAGCATAGCTGAATTAGTGAGAACAGGGTGGATTACTCATTAGGGAAGAAACACCACTAAAGTCTCAATTGTTAACCTAACACAAGCCTCTTTTCTCAGACTGATGGTCCAGGCCATTCTCAGAGGCCACTACTATCCATGAAACTGCTCAGGGATCCAGGATGCTATTATGCAGCTTCACCTGATAGCTGCACATTCTAGCAGTTGTGTGGCTTTCAAACTCACTATGCAAGGCAGAAGGGAAAAAGTGTAATGGATGGGTTTTTACTTGAAATCCATTGACCAGAAGTAGTGTGTGGTCTCATCAAATTGCAAAGTAGCTTGAATGTGTGATACTTTCTGTGTCCCCAGAAGGAAAGAAAAATCAAATAGTAATGAATGTTAGGAATCTTGATTTCTAGAGTAACAGGTACAAATCATTTATTTTTCATGTGCTTTTTATATGACTTTTGTTAAAGGTAAACCTCAAAAACCACTCCTAGACTCTTCTACTCTAATGCCCAATAGACACAATATCAATCCACTTGAATCAAATGTATGAAATATGGTATGTCAAGAGCTTTGTAATGTTTTGAACAACTAATAATAAAAAATAAATAAAAATAAAAATCATATTAAAGATTAAAAAAAAAAGATCAGAGGTCAGCAAACCCATGGACCAAATCCAACATATGTGTTTTATAAATAAAGTTTTATTGGAATACTGTCAAAAAAAACATTTCCACAAAGTCTTGTGTTAGTAAAAATATGATGTAAATAATATTCACATATTAAAATCTAAGTTTTAGAGAGTGAAAAATTGAACTCAGGGATTTGAACACACAGCAGAAAAGATCTCCGAGTTTGGTTGGTGGTTAGATACTGAATCAAGCTCTTGCAGATTTTTTCTCATCAGTGTCATTGACAGTTATTTTCCTGAGATGAAGTCTGTGTTGTACATGCCAAATTACTCTGGATTGGGAATCCATATAAAATGATGACAATATACCCAAAAAGGTGGGAGGAGAAAGTTCTTGTGAAACTTCCTACACAAATATAGAAGGATCCAGTAGGCAATTAAAAAATTAGCTTAAATACAAATTAATAACTGGCTTTTAAAATTTAGTCAAAAATTCATTTAAAAAATAATCTGAAACATATATATTGGTTTTGTCAGAGAAAGCCTAGGAGTGCTTGTGGTTCATGTTGTGCAGGAAGGTGCAAGAAGAAATCCCAAAAATGTGTTAGGGAGGGAGAGAGGAGGTAATCTTCTGTCCAATCTTTAGGTAGGGATCACATCAGACTTTGGTTATATTCAAAAAACATCTGAAGAAACCCATGTGTCCTGTATGCATTTCCTAGGTTGTGGGAGCTGCCACAGGCCCTCCCAATTGTCCCAGCCTACTGCTACCAAGGAACATGGGGCTGATAAAATGTCTAAACCCTCTCTCTGGAGTCCTTCAATTTCTTTGTCTGGTGCAGGGAGCCTTCTGTGAAAAACACATGAGGATTTTTTCTCTTGGCACATAGCCAGGGTGATTTAGGTTTAAGCTTGGGAACTACCTGTGGCTCTCCCAAGCAATAGATTGCCCTAGGCACATGACCTTAATCTTTGCTTTGCTAGAAAAATCTCTCATGGTCACTTTGGAGATGGGTGCAACCCCTTGGAAACTGGCAGCCCACCTGTAAACTTTTTTGGAGAATATTCTATAGAAGGCCTTTGATGTCCCTGGATATAAATAAAGCAGGCGTGGGCTCCATTTTGCCATTAGTATAGAAGCTTGATCCATATGATTGGCATGCCCAACCTGCTCCAGTTTTTTGAAATTATTTTCTATGTTCTTTGGTTATTTCACTGTTCTATTTTTTCCTAACTTTTATTTCTCAGCCAGCCTATTTCACGGAGGGAAACTCCACTCCCGTTACTTGTGTGGGATGCGGGTGGGACTCTAAAATCAGTGAACAGTATGCTGGGGCTTTTTGAAGCCTTGGAGTTACACAATTTTGTTATTTTGTGAAGAAATGTGATAGCCAGAATGGCACTCATAGAAAGAGTAGTACATTTCCCCCAAAGTTTTAAGTAAATGGTTAAAAATATTCAATTAAATATTACAAAACTGACATATGGTTTTTTATACAATTCAAACAAAAGGAGGCACCAAATTTTCTTCCCTAGCCTCCTTTTCAAAGCTTAGATTTTAAGATCTTGTTTTTTGATGCATATCCTTCTAAACTTTTGCTGTGTCTATGTAAATACATGCCTACAAGCAGGTGCTAATGTTTACATTTTTATTCATGTGCTATATAAATGCATATTGACCTCCTATGAACCTCAAGTATCATGAAAATAAGGAATGCCATTATTCAGTCTTATCCCTCATACCAAACACAGCACCTAGCGCTTTGTAGGTGCCTAATTAATTATCTGATGAACAAATGAGTCTTCAATTAACAACATGTCTTAGCTTTCTATGGGAGGCTTGTTATTTTCGTTGGCACATGGTATGTGTGCATATTTATGGGGTACAGTTCAATAATTTGATACATATATAGAACGTGTGATAATCAAATCAACATAATTAATATTTCCACCTTCTCAAACATTTATTACTTCGGTATGTAGGGAAACTTCAGGCTCTTCTTGTTGTTTGAAATGTAGCATAAATTGCTGTGGATTATATTTTCTCTGCTTTGCTGTAGAACACTAGACATAATTCCTCCTATCTAAAGTTTTCATTCGTTACCCATTTTAGCCTCTTTCTGGCCCTTTTATCCCCATTATTCTCAGTCTCTAGTGATTACTATTCCACTCTTCTTTGGTGAATTTGATTTTTTTAAACTTTCACAAATGAGTAAAAACATGCAGTATTTGTCTTTCTGGGCAGGGATCATTTCACTTCACATGATATTTTTCAGTTCCATCCACTTTCTTATGTATGGCTGAAAAATACCTCGTTGTTTATATATACCTCATTTTCTTTATCCACTCATCTGCCAATGAGAGCTTGGTTGTTTCCATATCCTGAGCCTTGTTATTTTTAATGGCAGTATAGTCTTTCATGAGACAAATATGCTGTAATGCTATTGATGAATATTTACTTTCTTTCTGTCCTTTCACTATTACAAACGATATAAAAACGAGCATTCTTGAAAGCTTGTCTGGAGGTTCTAGCACAGTTACTCAGATACCCTTGACTGAAGAAGGGTCCTCAGCTATTGCAGGTTGTCCTCTGTGACTGGGTGTGCAGCTTTGGGAGGGATGCCCAAGGAATGGGAGAGGGACACCTATCTAGCTAGCCGGTCAGCCCAATCAACCCTGGTCATCAATGGGATGACAGATGTTAAATCCAGATTGCCCTTACCTCTGAAAACAAACATTCTTGGTCATAAATTAGGATGAAATTATGAAGGGCTGATTTTTCAAAATAGGATATTTAGTTTGAAGCCCTGGATGTTTCAAATGTTGACAGATACTACTACCATGGTTCTTCACCTTTGTGGGAGAAATTACAGAACCACTTGATGATCTGATAAAAGCTAATGTGCCCGATCTCAATAAACTGTACCAATGTCCTATATAATTTCAGAGGGACCTAGGCATAACTCTTAGGTTAAGAACCCCTGCTTTTTCTATCAACAATGGAGGTTGTTTCAATCATAAATGGTTTCCCCCTCCTAGTTGCAGCATGATCTCTCTCTCTCTCTCTCTCTCTCTCTCTCTTTCAGAAAACAGATGTTCTCTGAAAGGAGAATTATGAGATCTTGAGACATTACATCTAATCTGTCTAATGCAAATTTTCTGTGCAGCTTACCCAATTTCAAAGGCACAAGCTTGTGCCAGTGCAGCCATGTGACTTTAAGAAATCCCATAATCTGCCACATCAAAATTCCAAGGGAAGACATCTTATTTCTTGCTTTATGTTTCCCCTAACTCCTCCAGCCACGATGTATTAAAAACATCTTATAAGAAAATGGGAAGCCTTGTCTTTTTGTTTCCAATTTGAATTAAATAAGAACTTTAATTTTACCTAGCTCAAGTGTGAGGCTTGCCCTAAGTCATAAATGAGAACTTCAGGTGAAAACAGAGACCAATAGTTAGGAGAATACTTGGTCAGTCGACATGCAGAACATGATCTCCTGGTGATCAATGACAAAGTCAGACCCATCCATCCATAGGCTGTGGTCAAAGCAGTTATTGTTTTATAATTCTTGGGTCAAAACAAGAAACTAAGGTATGCCTGGGCTCAAACACCAGTCACCCTCTGTTACATACACATCCTAACTTCTTAGTTCTCTCCTGGGGACAAAGGGAACCAAGGAAAATTAATGCAATTAGTTTGATTGTCCATTTCCAGAGGAAACACAGCCCGAGCGAGAATATGAGATGCCCGTTTTATCTGCCTTCAGGAGGAAGGATGCTTTCATTATAGTGACTACAACTGATTTACAAGGGAATAAAGTGCTCTTGGTTTCCACATCCATGAATGATAGAGGCCTTTGCTTATTTCACTTCCAAAAGAGCAACATTTGGATATAGCAGAGAGCTGACTTTGACATCTTTAGAGAGTGGAGTCACTTGGCTGGGCTCATTTCCTGGTTCCTGTGTTTTCATAGCACAGTTTCAAAGACAGTGTGAAGCCAACATACACTTAAAATTCTTGGTCTCTATCAAAACAAATCTGCCATTTCCTGCTTTACTTTTTCGGTGAGGTTCGTTACAGTGCTAAATTTGAACCTCATTAAAGAATAAAGTCTACACCTGTCTTTAGATCAGTTCTCAAAACAAAAACTACTCTCCTGTTTTATAGTAAATGCTACTGTCTGCAAATTTGAAATCCGTAATTAATATTATTGAGTAAAAAATGTTACCAGACTTGAATTTGAATAGATGAAAGAAGCAGTTCTTTGCCCACCACCCTTTAAAAATTATACTGGAATTTAGCTGAGGAAAAATAGTTAATGTCAAGAAAAAATTTTAATCAAGGCCCTTGCTATTCAAAGGGTGGTTTTTGTGCCAATCCTATCACCTATACCCCAGGAGCTAATTAGAAATACAGGATCTAAGGTACCTCAGAATTACCAATCAGGACACATATTTTCATAAGATTTTCAGGTGATTTGCATGCACAGTGAAGTTTGCAAGAAACGGATCCAGGCCATGTTACGAAGTTACAGAGAGACACAGGAATGTTGCAGAGAGTGAAATACATTCTTGTGTGATGAATGCCAACTACCATATGTATTTACAATTCTCAAGATTACAAAACACCACGTTAATTCTTTGAGTAGGACAGGTGTGGAAGAGCGTGTCCTTGAAGAAATCTAATTGAAAAAGAAAAGTGAAATACACATCTAAGTTCTTCATGGCCATGTTAAGATTCACATGTAGAAGACACTTCTTCAAAATGACCAGATGAAGATAAGTATGTAAAATCAAGGGCTCAAAATAATGAGTTAAAACAGGTTCTCTATGTTTTAGCTTAATTTGCCTAAATAGCTAATTAAATATATTGCTTATCAGAATTATCCTTTAGTAACTTTTATCAATTTAGTCTGAAGAAAATATGACTAACTTTTCTCATTTCTCTCTTTTTCTTAACAGAATTTCTGCAAAGCAATACTAAAATTGTACTGATATATTTAATAGATGTTGTTCAATGCTAGGCACTGTGTTAGGTGCTTGAAATACATCAGTGAATAGAAAGATTGACCTTATGGCATTTACTTTCTTATTAAGAGACACAGGCAATAAATACTACAAAAGTGGGGGGGGGATTGCATATTAGGTTGGAAGTGATGAGTGGGATAAAGAATAGGGTTGTGAGTAGGTAAATGGTTGCAACTTTAAATAAGATGAAAATTTGCATATTTAGTATTGAGGGAAACTTAAAGGAAGTGAGAGAAGCAGGAAGAAGCATTCCTTTGAGATAAATGTCAATTCCTTCCATGTATTTACTATTTTCTACATTTAAAGAAAAGCCAAGTTGGTGTTGGGATTGTTTTTTTCCTAACTTATAATCTGTTTGTTGATTCACTGCTTTAGCAGTGAATATAATTCTATATATCCTTTCTGGTTAGCCATACATTCAGCATCATGTTAACTCAGATTCTATTTTTCAGTTGCGTCTGAATGCATAGACATAAGATCCTTATATTAAGTGTGATTGCATCTAAAAATTAGATCTGTAACAATAACTTTATTATGTGCTTTTACATATTATTAATTTTTCTAATCCTGGACAGAAGTATTATTATCCTTGTATTAGAGATTAAAAGACAGAGGGTTCAAAAAGGCAAGAGTCAAGTTCCAAGGTTAGAGAATATGTTAGTAATTCAAGCAAGAATTGAACTTAGTTCTCCCTGAAACTACAGTCACAATCTTTTAATGAAGTCACCTCCCCGGAACACCACCAATTTGCACCCAATGCATTGTGTTGGGCATCTGTGCTCTTTTATATCATTATGAGTTTACTTACAGCGTGCAATATGCTAACTTATCTCTAGCAGACTTCATACATAACAACAAGGCTACTACACAGATATCTGAATCATTTCCTGGCCACTGAATTCTTACCCCTAAATAGATCAAGATCCTAAAATAGCCTTTACAGAAGAACGTTTTATAAGTCTTTTATCTATAACCAATAACCAGCTCCTCACAATTATGTTCATTTATTGAATTCTTTCCATGAGGTAGAGATTACACTGTGTATTCCACAGATATAACTGTGTTTCATATTATCATTTCAGAGATGAGAAAACTGAGATCTATAGATGTTAGGTAGAACCTGTGACCTTAGACACCATGACCTTAGGCACTACTAGTTCAGAGCCCCAGAAGCTTCTATATAAGAAAATGTTTAAGGAACTTAATCTAGAGACATTTAGGAAAAGGCCATCCCATCTGAAGATGGCAAATTTGTGGGGTGGGCAAGAAGTAGGTATCTTTGACTCTGAGAATCAGGAGAAGAGTAAAAATTCTCAGTCCTGTCCCTCTAGAAATTTGACCCAGAGTCTTAACACATTTGGTAGCCATATCTGGCTACCAAAATTCCAATCTCTCTCTCTCTCTCTCTCTCTCTCTCTCTCTCTCTCTTTCTCTCCTTATCCCTCTATATCTATATCTGTCTATCTTTTAACTGGGAAGTGGGTGCAAAAGCTACTCTCAGAGGTCTAAGCGCCCCTGGTCATCATAAATAGTAGGCACACTGAGATGAAAATTGACATTAAAAACATAAAATTGCACTGTGTGTACATCTAAATACAATGACCTATGGATAACAGAAGCCCAAGTCATTAAGAACACATTTAAGGAAACAGAGATGTGTGCAGTACATGATAGGAAGCTTTTCATCTAAACCGTTAAACTGGAAGTCTTTATCTGGCAAGTTTTATGAACTCTACTGGAGAACGTACTTGATGTGGAATTCTTATTTCCTGACAAGCCTGGATAGATCAAGCCTAGCTGTGATAATGTTCATCTCTGCATATTATAATGAAGCTGCTATGGTAACACCAGAAGTCATTTTTAAAATGTGCAATTTTAAAAGTTCATTTCTTAGAAAAAGATTAGCACAGCTGTAACACTCATAATAATCTAATGAGACTTAAAGAGAGAGAGAGAGAGAGATTGCCCAGATTTCACAGTAACATAGCCCTCCTGAGAATGACGTAGTCCACCCATGACTTCCCTAATCAATGAAAGCAGGGGGACATTAGGTCAGAAACTTAATTAAATTTTGATGTGTGTAATTCAGCAGTAGGACTCATTCAGCTCCTTCTTAGCTCAGGATGCTTGCTAAGTAAATCATAGAATCACTTGCATAGAAAATTTTATGTACTTGTCATTTTTATAATTTAAGGAGGCAGGTACAATAAATGTTCTCAGCATTAGTTATTTTGTACGGATTGACAGTACTTTTTATCAGTGGCCACAGAATTTCAGACAAGGAAGGAAACTAATGTGACGGTTGGGGAACTGGGTTCATTTCCAAAGTTAAGACCCCCCATCGCGTCAGCTTCACCCACCCACCCACGTCCAGCTTGACAAAAAGAAAAAGGCATAAATCAGTACCCCTCGTCTCTGTACATCATTATGGAAAGTCCTCACTATTTTTTCCTAAGGGAGATTATAACTTTTATAAATTTAATTGGTTATTGGAGACTGAATCATAGGCAACTGATAAAGAGGCCTGGCATGCTGCAGGAGGCTTCTGTTGTCTCTGGGACCTCATGGGCACCAGAAGCAAGCGTCCCCAGGGGCACTTAGTGACAGATTCTTGAAGCAGCAGGTTTAATTGGAACGTCTTTTCCTGCGCTTTCCTTGAAGGCTTATAATTTAGGATTAGAGCCATGGCTACAAATTCAAATAAGTCCAATTTAATAAACTTATAGCAGAAAGCTTTTTGTGGGCATACACTAATAAAAATTTTTTAATCTATATGTAGAACTTCACTTCGTTTAGAAAATTGTGCTTTACAAAGTTTATGCAGATTTTGAACTCACAAATGGCAAGTTCCATCTTCCTTCTTTAGCTTCCTTTCCAAACCATAAAACAGTGAGTTGGTTGCTGATTTCACCTATTTAGTTAAAGAAGGGAAATAATGCAACTCTTAGGTCCACTCTACCCCCACTTTACTCTTACCACAATCAGTTGCATTGGTTATTTGATCTTGTGTGGACAAAGTCATAGATATATTTTTAAGTCATTGCTTTTGACTTCATGTCAAATCAGCCTTGCCATCAAGCATGATTTGGGGTCTCTGGATAATTTCTAGACATGCTGGTGGCTGTAGAATCAGATAGAAGTGGATGAGTTGCCTTGAAATTTATTCTGTGATATGCAGTGGGAACAAAATGTAGAAAATCAAACTAGGCCAGTCAGCCTATGGGAGAGGTTCATAGGCATATCTGCTTGTCAAAGTTCCAAGAAATGCTAGCTTTGCCCTAAGAACAGGGACAGCGCTAATTCTGCCTCTAGGCATGTTTATCCTGAATCTTTCAAAAACATCATGCCTATTTCTTGGGGTGCTTCCTGCCTCCAGTAACTTAAATACTAAGTGACTGCAGGATTCTAGTTAGCAGATGAAAGGAAGAACCAAGGGACTCAGAGTCATCACTAATGCTATGCCCCATTTTATCCATAAGCTGCTAATGACTGGACAAACTCCACCCCCACTTTCATAATTAATAGCAACAACTCCATTTGAGATTGGGTTTTGAGCATTGGGCCCCAGGGGTAAAAAAGACAGAAATTCTGTTCTGAGGGAATTTACAAGCCAGTTTGGGCACCAACATGGAAGTGAACTATTCACTGCAGGAGTGGAAAGAAAAGAATGGATCTTCTTTTCACACCGCAACAGGTTTCTCCATTTCCAGGCACCTGGCTTCCCCATTCCACCCAGCAGTTTTCCAAATTTTACCTCTCAGTGACCTTCACCATCCTTATGACTGGTACCTGCCCCCAATAGACATGAAAAATCATAGATTTCCTCCATTTCTATCCCCTCCCCCTCATTAAATTTACTGAGTTCCTTTCTTTTGATGATGTTCCTATCTCCTTGTAATCCGTGGGCACAGCTGGTCTCCTTTATACCCCTCTATCTCATGCTGCCATTCATCCTAGAACAATTTTGCAGGTTTGTCCAACATGAACACTGAAACTCAAATATCAAACTTATTTTGTATCTTTTCTTTCTCTTATTTTTAATTTATTTTCCCCCTGCTTCTATATCCCTAATTTTCAAATAGATATGCCTCCCCTTAAGCAAAAGGTGGGGGGGAGCATAACTTTTCTTTAATGTTATTTATATTATCAAATTACTTCGATCTTATCTTTTTGTCCGTGTCTTTGAAGGACGTAAACCTGTTAGCTCCATTTTCTTTAAATACATATGACTCAAATCTTTCTCATTGTAAAATGAATATGAAAAATTTGGCAAAATGCTTCAGAGTCCTGAGAAGAGAAATGAACACCATTCACAATCTTACCATCTAGAGAAAAATTCTAGAACGAGGAAGGCTTATTTGAGCAGTCTCTGGAATTGGACTCCAGTGTCTAATTCTGACTTCATGACAGACCACCTGATTAACTGGCCAAGCAACCCGATGACCCTGGGCCTTTTTTTCCCTGTCTGCAAGAAGTATGACCGTAGAGGATAGCTGAGAGATCTGCACAGGTAAATGTCAGGGGAAACTGCACTGGTAATTAACTGGTAATTAAGTCAGTGCTTTTTATGAGTAATGTGTGTAGTTCTAGTCTTTTCTCTGTGCATATATTTAAATAGGTTTTATTTGGGGTCTTGATGTATAAACTGTTTCATCGGCTTGGTTTCTCACTTGACAGCCTTGTGTGTCTCCATGTCTCATGGCTATTCTGTTCTGCAGCACGGCACCTGGAATTCTTAGTCAGAGACAAACACCAATCCCTAATGACAAGCAAGGAGATGTCCCAGTTCCTGTCTTCCCTGATTTCCCTACCTTCCCTCACTGAAATTCCTTTCTTAACTTTGCTGACAGTGTTCTCACATTGTTCCTCTCTACATGGATTAGTCTCCTTAAGATGTGTGCTCTTTACTGTCAAACTGCTAACCAGCCTCATTTCTCCAGAATACTAAAAGCGTATTTTTTACTTTATGTTCTGCTTCCTCCCTCATATATACTGCACACGCCTCAAGCTTAGATTTTCAAAACGAACCTTATTTTCTTCTAAAATGGGTCTTCCATTCACTGTTCATCCCATCAAGTTAATGGCAGTACCACCCACCCAACCATCTAAGTCATTTTAAAAATTTCCTTTTCCCTGGAAGATACCTTACTCAAAGCACCTTACCTGGTGTAAAACTGAACACAGTGCATCCTTCACACCTCTGAATCTCTCAAAGCCATTTTTGCTCTTATCGTTTCTGCCTTAATGAGGGCTTCAGTGAGAAACGAGGAAGCTGTCCTTAGTTCCTAATTTCACTTCTTTTTCCACTTCCACCAGCTATGACCTCCTTCTACTGTGACCTCCTACTTGCCCCCACCTCCTCTGCCCTCTCAGATCTTAACATCTCCTGCTTGGGTTACTGTCATAACTTCTGGAGTGGGTTGAACATTGTCTCACAGAAATGCATATCCGCCCAGAATTTGGCTTGACTTGAAATAGGCTCTTTGAAGATGTTCTTAAGGCTCTCAAAAAATTAAACAATAAGATAACAAATAACCCAATCAACAAATGGACCAAAGACCTGAACAGACACTTCTCAGAGGAGGACATACAATCAATCAACAAATACATGAAAATATGCTCACCATCTCTAGCAGTTAGAGAAATGCAAATCAAAACCACCCTAAGATACCATCTCACTCCAGTAAGATTGGCAGCCATTATGAAGTCAAACAACAACAAGTGCTGGCGAGGATGTGGGGAAAAGGGTACACTTGTACATTGCTGGTGGGACTGCAAATTGGTGCGGCCGATTTGGAAAGCAGTATGGAGATTCCTGGGAAAGCTGGGAATGGAACCACCATTTGACCCAGCTATTGCCCTTCTCGGACTATTCCCTGAAGACCTTAAAAGAGCGTACTACAGGGATACTGCCACATCGATGTTCATAGCAGCACAATTCACAATAGCTAGACTGTGGAACCAACCCAGATGCCCTTCAATAGATGAATGGATAAAAAAAAAATGTGGCATTTATACACAAAGGAGTATTACTCTGCACTAAAAAATGACAAAATCATGGAATTTGCAGGGAAATGGATGGCATTAGAGCAGATTATGCTAAGTGAAGCTAGCTAATCCCTAAAAAACAAATGCCAAATGTTTTCTTTGATATAACGAGAGCAACTAAGAACAGAGCAGGGAGGAAGAGCAGGAGGAAAAGATTAACATTAAACAGAGACATGTTGTGGGAGGGAAAGGGAGAGAAAAGGGAAATTGCATGGAAATGGAAGGAGACCCTCATTGTTATACAAAATTACATATAAGAGGAAGTGAGGGGAAAGGGAAAAAAACAAGGGGGAGAAATGAATTACAGTAGATGGGGTAGAGAGAGAAGATAGGAGAGGAGGGGAGGGGGGATAGTAGAGGATAGGAAAGGCAACAGAATACAACAGTTACTAATAGGGCATTGTGTAAAAATGTGGATGTGTAACCGATGTGATTCTGCAATCTGTATACGGGGTAAAAATGGGAGTTCATAACCCACTTGAATCTAATGTATGAAATATGATATGTCAAGAGTTCTGTAATGTTTTGAACAACCAATAAATAAAAGAAAATAGGCTCTTTGAAGATGTTCTTAAGGTAAAGATGGAGATAAGATCATCATAGATTAAGGTGATCCTAAAACTGGATGAGGGGGTCCTGTAAGAGATTGAAAAGAACACAGAGAGGCCCACAAGGAAGGCCCTCACATGAAGATGGAGGTAGAGACTGGACTCATGGAGCCACAAGCCCCGGTATGAAAGGGGCCACTGGAAACTAGAAAAAGCAAGGAAGAGTCTCCACTAAAGTGTGGTTCAGCTGACGCCTCGGTTGATCTATTGCTTTAAGTCATCAAGTGTGTGGTAATGTGTTATGGACGCTCCCAGTGAGTGTCCCCTACCAATCCACCTTCTGTGCTCTGGCAGAACCTTCAACCTCTTTAAGCCTCTGATTAATATTTTTCAATAAAAAGTGAATGGGCCTCTTCTCAGCATGGCCTTCCCTTATCCCCATCTGTGCACTTTAATACTTCAGATTATGTGTGGCCCCTGAACACAAGTTTTGTCCCACGTCTGAGTCCTTTTAGAATTGTGCCTTTCTGCTTGGAACACACCCATAGTTTTGGCCTCCTTATGCTCCTGGTCATCCATCACAACCCGGCCCATGTGTCTCCTACATGGTGTGCTCCTTCTCGACTCTTCTCTGCCATCTTTGTATCTTGTAATTTTTTTCTATGATTCTATTTTTTTTACACATTGTAATTTTTAGTTAACCAACTTTAATTCATCTTCATGGTCTTAATGATTTTGGCAGAGGGCCAGACACCTAGTAGGTACTCAATATGTTTGTTGAATGAAAGAATTCCTCTTCCCTTATAAATTGCAACAACGAAATGTGTTAATTTTAATTTTACAGAATAATCTTTGAGTCCTATCTGAATCTTACTGTCTTGGTTCAAGTTATCATCTCTCCTAAATGGGTTTTCTTGCTTGCTTTGTCCTGTCTTTCCATTTTTCCTTCTGCTATTGATAGTATATTCATAAAACCCCTCTAGGACCGTGTTATTCTATCAGTTGCAAACTTAAATAATTTCCCATTAGCTTCAGGATGAAGTTCACATTTGATACCATGAATCACAAAGTTGTCCCAGTCTTTCTTGCTCCATTGAGAATGCTGTGTTTCAATTCCATTAGATTTCCTAAACATTCTGACACCTTGATCTATGTATGAGTCTTCATATCCTTGTTCTTCAGCTTTCTATTCCTAGAACAGTCTTCTTCCTAGTTTATGGAGCTCAAATGCTACTCCTTCTCTAAGACTTTTTTTAGGCTCTAGAGTTGGCATGAAGTGCATTATTCTTTCTCTTATCTTCCCACAAAACTCTGTCTTCACCTCTTGGTTGGAATTTGACATGATGTGCACAGTTGATGATGGGTGTGCCTCTCTCTGCCTCTTTAATCTGTTCCCACTCTGATGGTGAAAGCCTTGGAACATGAGACCTTCTACGTAGACTGAAGAGCCAACACACTCTCTCAAAACCACTAAGTTTAAGTTAAGGACTTTGCTAATTTCAGCCATAACATATAAATACGTCAACATACATGTGAAAAATTGTGATGACTAATTTTAATTTCACGTGTCCGTTTGGCTGGGCCACAGTACCCTTTGCACTGATCCCAAACAAACATGAAGTTATTTGTTTTTAATGGGAACATTCAAATCAGTGGGCTTCGTATAAAGCAGATTGCCTCTCGCAATGTGAATGGACCTCATCTGATCAGTTGAAAGCCTTAATTGAAAAAAGAACTCCCTGGAGAGAGAGGGAGTTTTGCTACTAGATTGTCTTCCAACTCAAACTGAAACTCCTTCCTGAGTCTCTCGCCTGCTGGCCTACCCTGCAGATTTGGTACTTGAAGGCTTCCACTATTGCTGAGCCAATTCCTTAAAATCTCTCTCTCTCTATATATAGATGCATTCCATTTGTTCCATTTCTCTGGTGAACACTGACTAATCCAGCAGTCAACACATGTCTCCTCTTACCTGAAACATTTCATTGATCCTTTTTCCCCACAAAAATTTCTACAGCACAATAAAACAAACCAAGTTATAAATAAAAGAGGTAAGTTTGGATTTGGAAACAACTTGTGTTTGTATCTCAACAGCCATGGAGTCAACCAGAACTTGAGTTCAAATTCTGACTCTAGCAGCTACGTAACCTTGATCAAGTTATTTACGTTCTTGTTTTTTTTTTATCTGGGACTTCCTTTGAGAATGGTGTTTAGATGTGAGGTGTCTGAGCAGATTTCCTCTGCCACACCCTTTCACCATAATGTTCTGCTTCACCTTGGGCCTGAGAAATGGAGTCAGCCATCAATGGACTGAGACCTCTGAAACTGTGTGCCCCAAATAAATGTTTCCTCCTCGACATTGTTTATGTCAGGTCTTTTGGTTACAGTGATGAAAAAGCTGACTTAAACAAATGGGGTTAGGGAGCCTACCTTATATGACTGCTGTTATGAAGACTAAACCAGTGAAACATGGAAAGTATTGAGAAAGGTGGCTGGTACTACAAGTAAGCTCTGCAGCAAATGCTCACTGAACGTCAGCTGTCACATTTACAAAGCCTCCTCTGTTTGTCTAATTGTTTCAGTTCCCTGATTTTCCTTTGTTAATCTACTACTGAAAAAATATGTATTGTATTTGCTTGTCTCCAGCTCCTGCAGTCTGGAAATTGACACACATAATGCATCCTTTACTATAAAGTTCAACTATTAGAGATTTTTGGATTGCTTATGCTGCTCGATATAGTGATAGTATGAACGTATTCATTGGGTGAAGTTTTTTTTAGTTGCATATTGTTTTAATAAACTGTCTACTTTGATTAGTGTATATAAGAACTATGAAAAGTTCAAATATAATGATAAAATAAAAGATATTTTTATTGAGTTATTCTACGATCAAGACAGAAAGCCTTAATGAAGTAATTGCTTAAGGGAATAAAATTGTTGTATCCAAGTTTGCTGGCTATTCTTCTCTGCCAAAGCATTGCTAGAGCCCTGCCTTTAGCTAAAATATATGCAAATGCATACATAATAAAAGCAAACCCTGGATTTCCTTACTTCTGAAAGAAAACATTGTCTCAAAAAATAAATTTCAAAATAAATTTTGTTTATAGTTTGTCAATGCCAAATCACATGATGTGATGGTGATAGTGGAATTGCTGGGTTTGTTTTATGAGAATGTGTTTGTGTTTCACCCTAATCTAAAACAAGACTAAAATCAGTTTTCATTTTTAGGCACACTCTCTATTTATTATTTAAGAAAGTGTTCCAGAATAGTGTTTAAAGAAAAGGAATTAAGGGGAGGATTGTGTGGGGAGAGGCTGTATGTGTGCTCATGTGGATATGGTACACCATATGTGTGTGTACCCACAAATTCCATAAGGCATTGCTTTATCCTCATTACTTTGTGTTTTCCTCTGGTGGTATTAAATGTCTTTCTCCTCTTCTTGATAAAGCATCTTGTCCCCAAGCTATATATTAATGTTAAAAGAAACATTCCAATCTGTATTTCAGGTAAAAATGGGAGTTCATAACCCACTTGAATCTAATGTATGAAATATGATATGTCAAGAGCTTTGTAATGGTTTGAACAACCAATAAAAAAAAAACATTCTCCTCCTCTTTGAATTTATGGTAGGTGGATGATGGAGACACGTCCATCGTCTCTCATGTAGATTTCTCTTTAGATCATTACTAGTTATCTGGCATTCAAAGGCACTTGAAAGATGTAGATGAAACAATCTTCGTTCTTTTTATCAGTGGCAAAAGAAGTTTTGATTTACAAATATATCAAGAAGTAGGCATGCACGTCACTGAAATAAATTCATAACTATCTAAAAAAATACATAAATATATATGATAATGATAACTAGGCATAAAGCAATATCAACTAGAAGAGTCCATATTCCTGAAGTTATTTAAGTCATCTCCTGTCTTCCAATCAGGCTTCATTAAATCAATATAGATTGATGAGTGTTTAATCGCTCTTCTACATTCCAGGAAGTAAGATGCCTCATTTAAGGGTAATCATTACCTATGTATGTACATATATGCATATTTATATTACACTATTTAAGAAATTCAAATTAAGTTTGAACTTGATATGACCTCACATTAAATATTTGCCTGTTTTTTTTTTTTTTTTTTTTTTTTTTACTTCCTACAGGACATTCTCATTATAATCCGGAGAAATAAGTATTGCTATCCCCATTTTACAGAAAGAAAAACATGAGGCATAGTTTTGCTCACATTCCACAGAGAGTTAACAACAACAACAACAACAAAAAGTGCTTTTCTTTCTTTCTTTCTTTTTTGCTTCTTGCTTTATTGAATGCCAGTTTTTTTCCATCCATCCAGTTCTTTCTAAAGACTTAATTGTTTGTCACAAAGCTCTTTAGCTATTTTGAATGGAGGAAAATTCTCAGATGGCATAATTTTTCACACCTTATCTTTTCCACCATAAACAAAGTCTCTAATGTTTGAATAAAAACTGCTTCTAATCACACTCCATTGATGCAATATGGTCACCACAGATTAATTTTGCCCTCATTGACAGTATTTTTGCATATATGTGTCAGTTTGGTTTGAAACCCTTGTGCTCAGCTGTTTTTCAGGCTTGCAGACTAATGGAGATGCATCTGGTGCATTTCCACAAGTTTCAGATGACTTGGGAAACAAACCCAGAAGCTCTCTCGAAGCTGAGCCCGCTGGGTTCTGGGGTAGTTGTCTGCATCTATGATCAGCTCAGTTTGACTGCATAAGGAATGGGAGACTTTTCTGAATATTTCAGTTGGGCCCTTATTAGATATGACCCAAGTCTCACCTTTAACTGGACTCTTCATCCTACACATCTCTGTCTCTGCTTTTTACTCCTGCTCTGTCCCCATATCAACTTTTCTCTCTTCTCAATGTTAACACCTTGGTATCTGAAGAGGCTTACTTACTCTTACCAAAGCCCTTTCTCTCTGTGGCTGCTAAGCAGATGCTTATTTCTGTGTCTCCTCAAGCCTGATCTCTAATCAGGCCTTCTTTTTACTCGCTCTGATGCTCCAGTTTTTCATTTAGTGCAAAAGGAGTTTTCCCTAATATGCTCAACAGATGCTGCCTCCAAAAGCCATCTTTGCGGAGCGCCTGAAAATGCTCTATTGTGGAGCCTAGCATATATGCTAGAATATACAAACACAGCAATGCTTCTTTTCTTTATTGACTTGCACTGAAATCTGTGCCTCTGCTAAATAAAACCATTCCAATCGCAGGCTGCCCATGTGCTGAGACATTTGTGTCTCCTTTAAATTCATCAGGACTTCCCAGGTTTGCCTCCAACCATATTTTAACAGATAGTGTGCTGCCAAAACCCGATCAAACACTTTCCAAATCTTCTTGACAGCATTATTGATGACAGATGGTGAACCTCCACATTTCATCAACCGTAGGACAGTATTAGGAAGAATGCTGCCTCAATAGGATTATGCAGTGGGACAGCACATGTAACCCCTGTTCTCCTCCTGACTCCTGTGAGTACATAAATATTTAGAAGATTTCCAAAATATCAGAAGAGCTATAATTGCACATGGTTTTATGCGAACTGTTTACTTACGGATACCCTTAGCTAAGGCGGAATTATTTATTTGCTTTTCTTTTCAGAGGAATCTTGTCATTCTACTATATTTATAATGTCCATTCTTAGAGGTTACCAAAGAAAGGCAAGCTAGTTTTCCATGAGTGAAAATGCTCCGAAAATAGATGTACTCAGGGTTTGAAAATGTGATTTCTCAGAAGTTCACTGTTTTTTTTCCAGTTAGGAATTTTTTAACCAGAAATCAAATGATCTATTGTTTTTCCTAGTTACTGCGTTACTCTCTGTGAATGTTAATCCTTGGCCTGTAGGTATAAAAAGAGCATTTAATATTAGACAAAGCGTATTACTAATATAACTGCTTATGTAAAAAATTAGAAAGTATGGGGCAGTTACAAATTTGGATAATTCTCTTGGGCACCAAAATATGCTGTCGTGATAAAGAGCTTATTTTGAATGCTTGGAATGGCTGTTTCCTAATTTCCAAGTACATGCAAGTATTATTTTCCTAGATTATAAACTCCTTGAGGGTGAGGATTACATCTGTTTTGTTCACTTTTGAATTCCCAGAAATCATCACATACCACATTGCTACATCAGGCACTCAATAAATACATGATGGTTATTTGGTTGAATAGATAGATACATACATGAGTGGATTTATCTACCACTGAAAAGCACATTGTAGCATTTATGTTTTTCTAAAAAAATAATATAATGAGATTAGGGTATACTTTATGTTTAAAAGTCTGGTTTCGATTTTAGTTATTAGTTTTAGAAAGGTGGAAGATTTTTAACATCTAAAATCTGAATTTCCTCATATTTAATATGAGAATAATAATTTTTTGTACCCTAAAAATAAAAAGGCAGTAGAGTCATGGTGCTCAACACACCGGCTCTCTTATTTCTGAATTTGTGTTTTCCACATAAGAGCCAAGTGGTCTTGCCCCAGAATTTTGTGAGGATTTGGTAAATTGACCCTTTTACCACTTAGAAATTACACCTGAGACTTAGTAAACACTCATAACAAATGTAAGTTATTTTCATTGTACAATCCTTTTATTTTCATTTCCAGAGCCATATGAATTTTTTTTTACCATTTGTTTCTTATGTGATTAATTTAATAGAAAAAGGGCAGTAATTGCAATTTAAGAGCTGTAAAATATGAATTCACTAGTTAAGCAATAAATGTGAAAGAAAAGGGCTTTAGGGCTAGGAGAAGTGATAGAAAAATAACCCGTCAATGTAATAGGACTCTCTAGGAAAAGATTAATTTGTTTCTTGTACTCACTTTGCTTATATATCCATTCAACCACATACACTGAGCCCTGGCTCTGTGGCAGGCACTACTCCAGGTGCAGCAAGCAATAACCAGAAATCCCAGCCTTCCACAATGCTTAGAATGGGGGTTGTGTGTGTGTGTGTGTGTGTGTGTGTGTGTGTGTGTAGAAAACAATGATAAGCACAATGAGTAAATACATATTAAGTTAAATTCATTTCCGTAATTTGTTTTAAGGAAAAAAATAGCTCAGAGAGAAAATTTAGAGTATGTGTGTCCAAATTTCTTTAGAGGAGCCAGGAGAGTCCTTATTTGCACAGAGAATTTAGAGAGCAGGTCTAACAGAGATGAGGGAGTGAATCACGTTAGTGTCTTTGGAAAGAACAGCTGGACAGAGTGAGGAACAACTGGAAAGACTCATGTCTCATGAAAGAGTCATGCCACCTAACACTTCTCAGTGACAATAAGGAGGCCAGTCTTTCCAGAAGCAAGTTCCATGAGGAGTAGCCACAGATGAAGTCAGAAAGGTTTATGGGGGTGAGTTTGATTGCGTCGGGTTCATAGGCCAATGGAGAAATTTTAGATTTCACCTGTAATGAGGTGGGGAGTCACTTGAATGTTTTTAGCAAAAGAATGAGATTATCTGATGAACATTTTAACAGAATGATTATAGTAACTGTTTTGACATTATACAATAAGTATGACGAAGGTAGCAATAGTCGGGTGACTTTTGCCGTAATCCAGGTAACAGATTAGGTGCTCTTGGACTAAGGTGTCACAGTGGAGACTGTCAACAGTAGATAAATTCAGAAGCTATTTTAAGTTAACATTAATAATATTTATTGACACATTAAACTTTGTCTGTGTGTTGGAAGGACACACATATACCTCATTTAATCTTGAACTACCGGAAAGAGTTGCCATTAACTGTTGGGGAAGGCTGAAAGGGGTAATAAAGAGTAAGGTAGACTGTTTTAGAGAGGGGAAAATGTTTAGTAAACAGCTGTATTTACATATCCGAAATTCAGGATAGGAGCCTGGATTGGACAGTAGCAGCTAGTAGTCCCTGCCACTGTAAAGCCACAGAATCAATATTATTGCTAAGGAAGTAGGTACAAGAGAAAAGATAATATGCATTTGGAGAACACAATTCTACCTATAACAGTCTATTCTCTGGCCTCCAAAATATTCATGTTCATGCCACGTGTAAAGTACCTTAATCTAATTCCAACTGTCAGCTTTTACAGGAATGCACACTAAGTTCAAAATCTAATCTAAATATTATCAGCCCCCAAATACAAACTTCATCATGAAAATCAGGTATGGCTGAGATTCTAGGCATGACCTCTCCTAGGGAAAGTTTCCTGTCCATCTGTGGACACGTGAAACTTGAAAAGACATTAATTGCTTCCAAAACATAGGGGTGGTGCAGTCATGATGGTACCAATTTTTCAAGAGGAAGAAATTGAAAGGAATGAAAGGGTCGCTGGTTATAAGTAAGGTGGAGTCCTGCAGACTAGATTCCATTAGATCTCAAAATTCTGACAGTGCCGGGTGTGGTGGCCCATGCCTGTAATCCCAGCAGCTCAGGAGGCTGAGGCAGGAGGATGGTGAGTTCAAAGCCAGCCTCAACAAAAGCGAAGTGCCAAGTAACTCAGTGAGACACTGTCTCTAAATAATACAAAAAAATAAATAAATAAAATAGGGCTGAGGATGTGGCTCAGTGGTCGAGTACCCCTGAGTTCATTAATCTCCGGTACCCCAAAATAAAAAAGTCTGACAGTAATTGCTTGTGGCTTGCTTTCTAATCTCTGTGCCTCCTTGGCTGAACAGTCTCTTCCATTCCTCTTCTTCTCCTCCTTAGGAGCTCTGGTGGTTTCTGCCTCTGCTTCAGCACCTCTTGCCTCTGAGTCAATTTTCTTTTTGCTTTTTAATACAAATTTGCAGTGGAGTGGCTTTGTTGGCTCATTTCCTGACTGCAGAATTGGTTTTCAACATTCGTGAAGTTTGATCTATAAGGTTTACCATTACTCCTGGGCGTAGTCCTTCAGGGGCCTCTAATAAAACCCAGAGTTGGACGTCAGGGCCTTTCCTCTTCTCTTTGGTACATACTGAACTCCAATTGCCACGTCCCTAACCCCTTGACACTTCTGAAAGTTTTGCTCCGTTTTTCAGATTCTTGGCCATCACTCTCAAGACTGACAAACATTTTGTGGTGAAACACAGAGCTAAATGTTATATTTACTTCAAGCTGTTTATCTTCTCCAAAGATCTTGATCTCTCATGTCTTTGCTGACTTGATAGCTCTCCTTAGCTTTTAAGCTTTTTGCAAAAAAAAAAAAAAAAATCATTTTGTTTGGATTTTGCAATTCTCTTTGGCAAAATTTCGTCATGGTTAGAGTTGAAAATATTCTTAAAGTCATAAGTGGTATTTCACTGTGCATGCTATTCTGCTAATTGATTATTTTTTTCACTTTAAAATATATTGGAGAGTTTCATATATTAGTTATATAAACTTTTTTGTAGTTTTAATTACTCCATGATATTTTATGTGCAATGTTCTCTTTTGGTCATGATGGAACTCATATGCTGCACGTGTCTCTTTTTGTTTTCATAATCAAAATTCTTGTATATAAAACAGAAAAGTCTAACTGATGTTTTCGCTTTTTCACTATATAATTCTAGTTTACACTCCTGCTAATAGAGAAAGAATGAAGTTAATGATTTTTTTTTTAATTAAGGTAGATACAATGAACTTTCAAAAGTTTATTTCCTACTGCTATTTTCACAAAAATAAAAACCTGACAGGATGTTTCTAATTGATTAATTTGGCAAATCGTTATTGTTCCAAACATGCTTTGGGGCAATGAGGAAATATCAAGGGTGAAGCTGACAAAGTCCCTGCTGTGTTGGAGATGGTTCTGGGTGATATGAATTTGATCGCTTCAAGCAGCTTGATTTGGATGATGAGGCATTTTAAAGGCTATTTTATTTGGCTCAATTTCTCTTACATTCTGTAACGGTTATGACTCTTTCTGAGAATTGAAATTTGCAACAAAATGTTTTAAACTTTTTGTATAATTGTAAAAAGGCAATAAATAAAATGACTAATGTCAAGTTGGAAAAACATTTTAAAACTGATAACGCAATGGTAAATATAAGAGGATTTTCATTAAAATGAAAGAAGTGCCAATAATAGTTAACTCAAAAAAAAGAGCAAATGGCACTAAAACTATTAAGATGCTTAAACTTAAAGATAATGACATATTTGTACATAAAAACCACACTGAGAGAACATTCTTCACTTATCAGATTGCCAAAAGTCAAGGACTTCAACCATAAAATTTTTTGCAAGAGTCTAGGGAAATGAGCATTTTCTTTTATTGTTGCTGGGAATAAAAAATGTCTTTTGAAGGGAACTTAGAAATTCCCAGAAAAAATAGATGTCTTTATTCTTGTATGTAGCAATGCTTTCTAGGAATTTATCTGAAGATGTCTTCTCAAAAAGTACAAAATGACTTTAAAAAAATTGTTCTCTTTAGTTAACAGTATATTTTGACATATTCACACAAACACAGAGTACATCTTATTCTAATTAAGACCCTAGTCTTGTGGTTGTACAGGATGTGGAAATTCACTGTGCTTTATTCACATATGTACTTAGGAAAATTATATAGAATTATTCACTGTTCTTCCTATTCCAACTCACCCCTTTCTTCTCTTCATTCCCTTTTGTCTAATAAACCGAACTTAAGTTCTTGCCCTCCCCATCCCTTAAAAAAAGGAATTTCAGGGATCCATACTTCTTAGGACTACTATGGGGATTAAATAATCTAGTAGATATATTGTGCTTAGAACTGTGTCTGGCATAGAGTGGGTGCTGTGTTGCCGCAGTCTGGCTGCAGCAAAATAACCGGTGGTGGTGGGGGGGTGACGAGCAACTTGTGTAGATTGATACAGCAGGAGTGGGAGCCTTTTATTGTAGGACAACAGAGGTATTTATACATTCCACACAGCTTATATTAATTAACATAAACTAGATACAACAGTCAACCAATAAGGAATCTCCATACTTAATGGCTCCATGGCGTTACTTCACAAACCACTCCCCCTGGCATTTTGCCAGCGCCCTCCAGACTTGTTTACAGACCCTAACATTTCTCTGGCAAAATGCCAGGTGCCATCCTGACTTGTTTACAGACTCTAACATTGTGTGATGCAAATGAATCATCTTCATCAGTATTTGATTAAAACTGTAAGAAGAAAAAAAAATACAAACTACTTGTGGATAACAATATTGATTGTGACATTATCTAAAATAACAAAAGCCTAGAAACAACCTAAAAGTGCATCCATAGTGAGTTCATTCAATAAATTATAATATGACCACTTGATAGAGAATGAATCCTTTGTAAAATGTCATGAGGAAGAACTCCATTTACTGATATTGGGTCACTTCAGAACATTTACTTAAGAAAACAAAAATGCTTGGAGAAACAAACAAAACAAGTTAAAATACTTATACTTCTCAAAGTGATCTGTAGATATAATGAAATCTCTACCAAAATCCCAATGATATTTATTATGAAAATAGTAAAAGCAATCTGAAAATTTATGTAAAATCATAAAATACCCTGAATAACCACAGCCACTTTGAGCAGAATGTTATTCAAAATACACTATAAAGGATAAGAGAAGAAAAAAAGTGGAGTAAACAGAATAGAAATAAGATTTTTCTAGGTATACATTGCATAATGTTTTCCATTTTTTAACTTATGATTTTTTATAAAATTAAATAAAAATAAAAATACTTACTAAAAATGAAATAAAAATTAAATGATTTAAATTTTATATCATGTGTAAAATAAACACATAAATAAAAGATTATTTCATGTTGATTTTAAAAAAGGCTATTTTTACTGTACAGCTTTAACAAGACAAAATATATTTTAAAATATTTGACCAAATTAATAGATTTGTCTTTTTAAAGTTCTATCCTTGTTATTTTGACATATCATTAATATTTTGTGTAAGTGAAAATATGGTAAAATTAAAGAAATCAACTTAATTCTTTAATTTGAAAGGCCAACTGGCAATATCACAGAATTCTTGTTAGTTTATATGTGTGTGTGTGTGTGTGTGTGTGTGTGTGTGTGTGTGTGTAGTGTGTGTGTGTGTGTGTGTGTGTCTACTGAAAAGACCTAGATGCAACGGCAACTACTTTGTGCATTTATAGTCTCTAAATATTATTTTCCTTAACAGCATTTGAAAATAATAATTTCACTGAAGGCTGGCTTTTGCTAGGTTTGGAGACAGAGATGTAGAAATGTCTAAAATGAATGTTGGTCATCTTTTTCTAGAGATCAAGGAAGTTCTTAAATAATATTATCATGTCAAAAAGTACAGGAACCAATTCAAAAGAACTCCCAATGGCCAAAAATGAGACAATCTGATATTGAATAATGTTATCTGTAGTCAGTTGAGAAACATTAAATATACAAACATTCATGAGTCCATAATGATCCTCTAACAGCCCTATTGTTAGTGGATGTCTAGCGATAATTATTCTAAAAATGGAAAAAAAGTAAATACTGACATTGATTTTATAGTATGAAATTTATTCCACCGTAACAATAAAGAACAGAATATTTTTTCTTTATCACATAATTTTATTTTATGCACACAGAAGAAAATATTAGAATTACAGAATTAATATTGTTAAAATACTCATAGTTCTAAAAGTGATCTTTAGATTTAATGTAATTGCTACCAAAATCCCAATGACATTTATTATGAACATAATAAAAGCAATCTGAAAATTTATATAAAATCATAAAATATCTTGGATAACCACAGCCACTTTGAGCAAGAAAAAAACTGGAGGTATTGTACATCCTGATTTCAAAATGTGTTACAAAGATTTAGTAAATTAAACAGTATAGTACTAAAAGAAAAATGGACATACATTCCATGGAACAGAATACAGAGCTCAGAAATATATCCATATATATGAAAAAAAACACAGAAATATATCTACACAGAAAACCACACAGAAAAGTGATTATTTCATGTGATTTAAAATATGCTATTTTTACTGTATAGATCTAGCAACATATATCCTAAAGACACATCTATTTTAAAACATTTGACTCAATTTAATAGACTTGCATATGTAGTCAGCTGATCTTCAGCAAATGTAGCAAGAATACACAATGAGAAAAGGACAGTTTTTTCCATAAATGGAGCAAGAACTGGATATCCACAGACAAGAGAGGGAAATTTAACCTTTATCTTGTACCATACACAAAAAATCAACTCAAAATGGATTAAAGATATGAATGCAAGATTTGAAATCATATAACTTTTAGAAGAAAACATGAAAAAAAAAAGTCAATGACTTCTTGGATACCACACCCAAAGTACGGGTTATAGAAATAAACTAATGGATGACATCAAATGAAAAACTTTCCTCACAGCAAAGAAAACAACCAATGAAGTGAAAAGACAGCTTACTGAATGGGACAAAATATTTATAAAGTGTTAATAATCAAAATACTCAAGGAAATCAACTTAATAACAAAAAACACCCAATTACAAAATGGGCAAAGGAATTAATAGTCATTTCTCCAAAAAAAGACACATGAATGGTTAAGACGAATATGAAAAGGTACTGAATATAGCTTATCAAGGAACTACAAACAAACCCACAATGAGATATTACCACATGCTTATTATGATGGCTACCATAAAAAAACTAAAAAATGGTGATGAGGATGTGGAGAAAATGGAAATCTTCTACAGTCTCTGGTGAGAATGCAAACTGGTAGAGCTACTTTATCAAATACTATGAAAGCTCATCAAAAAATTAAAAACTGACAAGCATGCAATCCTGCTTCTGGGTCTATAGCTAAAGGAAATGAAATTAAGCTCTCAAAGAAATATCTTTACTCCCATGCTAATTGCAACATTATTCACAAAAGCTAAGGCATGGAAGCAACATGAATGTCTATTGCTGGATGAATAGATAAAGTGGTACCTGTAATACCAGTGACTTGGAGACTGAGGCAGGAGCATTGCAAGTTTGAGGACAGCCTTGGCAATTTAAAGACCCTCAGCAATTTACATGGGGATTTAGCTTAGAGGTAGGTTGCAATTCTAAAAATAAATAAAATAAAATAATAAAAAAGGAAGAAAATATTTACATTTGCAACATCATGGAGGAAACTTGAATACAACTTTTATAAATAATGCAGACACAGTAATCCAGGACAAATCCTATATAATACAACTTATATGATGAATCTGAACAGTTAAATCAACAAAAACAGAAATTATCAAGGTAATTGCTCTGAGTATAGAAAGGAAGAAACAGGATTCAAATGGAACAAAGTGTCTGTACGCAAGATGAATAACTTCTAGAGATCTATTAAACAGCAGAGCACCTATAGTTAATAATATCATATTGTATCCTTAAAAATATTTAAAGGGTAGATCTTTAGATAAATTATCCTAGTACATCATCATCATAGGTTAAAAGGTGGGAGGAAACTTTTGGAGTTGATATTTGGGTTTATGACATAGAATATTCTGATGGTTCATGAATAAATACTTATCTCCAAAGTCATCAAGTTGTATAAACTAACTAAATAAAGCTTCTTGGATATCAATCATGCCTCAACAAAATGAAGGGGAAGAAAACTTTGTTGGCATTTTTACTGGGGAAGGGGAGAGAATCCCATAATGGTCTATGGCTTTTAAAGCCTAGTGATGGAAAACATCATTAGATGGGGATGAATGGGGATGACAAAAGTGGAAGTTATGGCCAATTTTAACATTCGTTAGATTATAACAATCAGACACTATATATCTCCTTGTGTGACAGATAAAATGGTGACTATATAACACTAAGCATGTCTTAGTCTTACAAGAATATTAGGAGTCAAATCAGATTTCCAAAACAGAGAAGATGAAGAATAAATACTAAGATCTTATATGAATCAGTCCAATCCTGAATGTGGAATTTGCTATAGGACAATAACCCAGCTTTAATGAATAAATGGCATGGGATTATGGTTGGAGGGGGGCTCATGGCAAGGGGGTGGGAGAGGGAGGCTGAAGAGGCACAGTAGATATAGTGTAGTATGATGTCATAAAGTGCATCCTGACCCAAATCCATTTTAAAAGATCATTGTGTTAGGATTTTCAGAAAAGAACACTTTGAATGCAATCAGGGAGATCTGAATGTAGATTGGGTCAAAAATGGCATTAAGAAACAATTGTTAAAAAAATTTTAGTGTGAAAATTGCACTAATTATGTAAAAAAGTATATTTATATTAAAATATTTATAGATGCAAAGCTTTAATTGGGGTATTTACATTAAAATAGTCCAATTAAAACAAGAAAACAAACAAAAAGTGTTACTTAGATTAAAAATGACTGGCCAAATAATGATGATAATTGAAATTGGGCTCTTATGGTCCTACGGTCTCTTCATTTGTGGTTGTCAAAATTGCCATCATTATTTTTTAAGACAGTGTATTATTGAACTTCTGATCCCTTTGGTCAATTTGTCAGTAAAATACAGTACTGAATTAATATTGGCTACTGCATGGTGGTCACACAATAAATACAATTTTTGACTTGGTAATGTATTTTTATGGTGTAAAATTTAAAATAACATTTAAAAAGGGATACACCACATTTACCTCTGTCTCTATTCACCCAATTTCCTCTGATTTCTACATGTAATAACTCTGATATCTGTACATTACAACTACTCAGTTCTGCCACATCCTATTTTTACATTTGATTCTCTTGAGTTACCAGTTACATAATCAGATAATCATCAAGAAGAGATTTACTTCTTCCATTCCAATTTTTGACACTCTAACCTCTTACATAATTTTGTTGCAATGAGCCTCAGTATAATGTTAAATGGAAAAGTGACTATGGATACCTCACTATTTTTCTGAGTGCATCAGAAATGTCTGTGATTTTCCACAATTAAAAGGGTGCAACCAAAAAGAAGACATTTTCCATAGTCTCCCCCTTTTTAAGTTGTCCTGTGGTATTTGATACAAAAATCATTATTATAATATTTCATTGCAAATTGCAATTTTTACCATTATAAAATGTCTGTATTTTTTTTAATGTTTTTTGGTCTTAGTTCTATCTGCTCTGATATGAAGATAATCAAAGCTGATCATCTTTTGGTTTATACTTTCTTTCCTTAAACATCTTTTAGCTGTTCTCCACTATTTTTGGCACTAAAGGCTAAAAAATATCTGATACTAACTCTGTTTTTTTTTTCATTATAAGAGTATCGGTGCTCTTGTCTAATAAATGGTTATTCTGAAAATTTAAAAAATTAAAGTCAAATTCTCATCCAGACATTACTGATTTTAAAGAACAGATAAAAATATTCAAGAATGAATTTTTATCTTTACTGTCTACTAATTTTATTAGGCTTCATCTTGGTGTTGACTGGTACCCCAATATATATCTTTGGTGTACACAATTTTTCTTGGTAGACAGTCAATATATAGATTTTCTTCTTCATTTAGCTGATGTTTAAATGATATTCAAAACCTTTTAGTCTATCGCATTGTTTTTCTTTCTCAGACCCTTCCATTGCCCATGCACTAAATTTTTTATTTGTATTTGTATCTTTCTCCTATTTCTTTGTCTTCTTTCACTGGGTGACTTCCTCTGGTCTCAGTGCCATCACTTACCCTCCTGCTTGCAGGCCCTGACAATTATTCTTCATTGTTTATATAATTTTTTGTTTCTTTAGTGGTTCTGCCATTTCCATTTTACCTTTTCTGGTTTTTTGGCAGCCACTTCTTGTTGTATGACTATGTCATCTCAACTCTTGCATTTCTGCTTTGTGCTGTTCCTTCATCACTGAAAATAATTCACTGCTATTTTAAAAATTCTTATTGAAATCTAGTATTATAATTTTATCTGCTGTGTAGCAACATCTCTTGCAGGAACATTAACATCTCTATAATTTTTAATATTTTCCTTATACTATTTCTGTACATTTTTGTTTTTACCGTTTAGTCTTTTTAGTACTCATATTTAAGTGAGGACAAAATAGTGAATATGAAGTAGAGTAGGGTGAGCAAAAAGAGCCTCCTAACTCATGGCTTGAGCTAGAATGTTATGGGAACCATCCAATTTAAAACAGGCTTCTCAGACCTTTAGTAGAATTCAGAGAGCAAATAAAAGTACACAGACGTGAAGTTTTGTTTAAAGTTAACCCTTTGTTTACAATCATCTTCTTGCAATTGCAGAATTTCTCTGTTGGCAAGGTCTTCTTGCTTTTCAGAATCTAACCTAGCACTGGAGGGCTTCCTTCTCCATCTCTGTGTCCCCTGCTCTCATGGGTGGCTGCTGCTACCAAAGGACATAGGTCTTATTTTCTAGTGTGATTCAATTACTTTAATTAATTATTAACTTATTTTGGTACAAGGACTTGAACCCAGGGGTGCTTAACTATGGAGTCACATCCCCACCCCTTTTTATGTTTCATTAAAGACAGGGTCTCACTAAGTTGCTTAGGGCCTTGCTGAATTTCTGAGACTGGCTTTGAACGCTCAATCCTCCTATCTCATCCTCCCAAACCACCAGGATGAGAGGCATGTGCCACCATGCCCCTGAGTTTTCATTTACTTTTAGAGAGTGGAGTTTCTAGGCACACTTGAAAAATATCAGCTCCTTTGAGCTTCTCTGTGACATTCTTGTCTTCCTTCTGGCCCTAGTGATTATTCCCAATTGCCTGGACACTGTTTGCAACACCTTGTCCTCCTTGGGGGACCCTGGCCTGTTTGGATGGCCATTTTGCTGTTGGTTTCCAGGACTGTTCTCTGCAGCGTCAGTGCTCCCTGGTCTTTCCTACCACTGAATCATGGCTGCTCTGGAGACTTCCTGCTGGTTCTGCCGGGTTCACGTTCTTGACTGCATATACACACAATTTAAAGTTTGTAGATTATTTTCTCATCTTCTATTTTAAGTGAAGATATGGAGTTTATGATACTTTTTTTGTTCTTTTCCTTCTTGCTATCTTACTGCTCATTCCAAGATAAGTAGAAAGATTCAGAATCAAACTGACACCGTGTGCCAGCATCATAATTAATATAATTATTTTTGTTCTAGTGACATGTGAAGCGTATTCCCACTTCAGTCAGGTAAACAAAGAATGGACTTTTCATATGGAAATACAAGACTCTCTAAAAGACAGATCCCCAAGCAGAATGTATTCCCCACTGGTGAGTTTTCAAGATGTGCTTTGGACCTAATTGAGAAAGGGAAGCTCCATAAGCTTGTTAGATAAGCAAATCTATGCAGAGAGTCTGTCACTCCCCGAGAAATGAAAACTGGGTAGAGGAAAAGAGTCAGATTTTCATGTTACAAAAATGCTGTTCTTTATTTTAATCGACAGAATTGGATTAGACTCCAGCCTCAGCATGCATTTCCCATTGTTTTCTTTTTATATGAACTACAGGAGACTCATTAGAATTTCATGGATGTAATTGTTTCTGGGTTACATCCTCAATTAATGACTATAATTGAAAGATGGGATAGGACTGGGATGACGTGACTGTAATTTAAGTGTAAGATGTCTGGGCCTCTATTTACAATGCATTTGTTATTATTATTTTTTTCTACTGTGGGGGAGTATTTACGAGAGGCAGAAATAAATGCATTTCAAATAGCAATGTCTCAATCAAAACAATGAGCATATTGTGTGCTGGGTGTTGTTTTCCTGGGCTGTTTTGTGACTCTGAAGCCCTCGGCATGATATGTGTGCATAGAAAGAGCTTGTGCTCAGATCTCCTGGGAGGACTTGGGGGAGGAGAACATACTTCAACAAAGGGGTGATAGAAGAGAGGCTATCTCTGCCCCTCTTCAGTGCTGTGTTAAAACAACTGTTTAAAACCCAGCAGCTCCGATTGCTCTTGTCAAGGATTCCCTCATCAGTTTTAGATTATGTCATGGGGAAAGAAAAGAGAAACTCTACCAATCCTTTAATTATGGCTCTCCTTCTCTGCTTCCCTCTCCTTATGTTCCCCGCCCCCCAAAAGCAGATATTAACCTTATTAGCTTTTGGAGCTGGGTACTGCTGATTTTTGGCACACAAGCCTCGAGAGCAGCTGCAAGGGGCAGCTGAACAATTATCTGGGGTTAGCTGGGTTTCGTCCAGACCCTGGGATCAAAGTCCTTAGACGGGAGCTCCTGGGTTCGGGGGTGTCTATTATTGCTCTATCCATGTCAGCAGTGGACTGTGTAGTCTATTGTGTGTCTTTTTTAGTAGTAATGACCTTTCTTTCTCTGCTAAATCTATTGAATTAGAGGGAATGGCAAAGGCAGCCAAAGGATTGAGAGTGTGACAGCTGAACTGGAGAGGCCAAGACATGTGGCTGGACTAAACCACCATGCAAAGGAAAAGAACATGCGAGACAAAACAGGTATGAACAGCAGGTTGAGAGCCTGAGAGCTGGACAGGAAGGGCGGGGTCACTGATTCAGAGATGCCTTTATAACAACAGGGACATGTGGGCACCTATAAACCTTTGTATAGCTCTTAGGCTTGCACTACCAGCTCAGGAGTATCTCCTAATATGGGATATCTACTTCAAAAGCATAAGGGAGCTCGGGGGAATGCAATGGCCTCCCTGCTGATTTATGAGAATCAAAATTTCTGAGTGTAGGAAATTTTTCAAAGACCTCATGTGAACTTGGCAGTCATGGGAGTTTCAGAAAGACTAGGGCAGAGGTAGTGAAGAATAGAAGAAATGGGAGCTAGAGTGGGGAGCCAGATATGTGGCTAGGAGTAAAGGAATGGAATTCAGGTTCAATGAGCACATCTGTGTTCTACCTATACCAATAAGGGGGCTGTGAATCAGGGGAGTTAGCAACTTCCTCTAAGCTGTATATCTAAATGCCAGAGTCATGACTTGTACATAGAGTTTCTAAGGCCAAAGTTCTCTCCTTTGACCAAGTTTAAATTGATAGGAATAGGAGAGTGCTAGGACTTGGGTGGCTGATTCCCTGAGGAAGGGGCCATGATTTGGGATCCAGGTTTTGAATTGATTATTTGCCAAGATAGGGATATCTTTCAGAAGAACGTGAAAGGCAAAATATTTTTCATATTTTTAATCCAATATTCTAAACTCATCTCATTTTCTTCTCTGCTTCCTTCTCCTTATGTTTCCTTTTTTCTTATACATTATTGTATATTATCTGTAATATGCTCTTTTTTGTTAAATTGATATTTTTTTTTAAATTTAGTTTGTGCTTAACCCACAACATTTTAAAATAATTGATACCAATTGATTTTGATCTTCTGATTCAAATTGATGCTTCTTTCTACCACCTCCTTCTTCCCACTATCTAGGACCTGTCTATCTTATCTAAAACTTCATGCTTATGTGATTGGTCTGCTCAGCAGTGATTTCCTAATGATGTGTCTTAGATAACTCTCTCCCTTTTTGGAAACTTTACCTGTCCCTCTCCCTATTTCGTTGATGAGAAATGTCTTTGAAGTGTTCAAGTGAAAAAATGTAAAAATGAACAAATAAATAAGAACATAACGATAGTACTAAAGACGACACAAGACAAGGATTAGTCTGTGGGTAGGATGGACAGGGAAGAGCCTCTTGATTTGGGAAGGTAGGAATGATGAGAAGGAGGCAATGGAAAGGCAGAGATGTGTAGAGACCAGTAAATGGGGATGGACCTGAAGGCCCTGGAGGGAAGAAGGACAAAATGAAGACAAAGACAAAGAAAACAAGCAGGAGGAGAAACAGGCAAGGGAAAGAGCCTGTTGGCTCTTAGAGCCCACCATGTACTCTAAGAGCAATGGAAGCCATGGGAGGGGATTCTGGAAGGAGGAACATGGCCTAATCTTCAAGGGAATGTTCTGGAGAATCTCAACTAGCTTCAGCTTTCCTTGTTTACTCCACTCTCATTTACCTTTGAGTATGATATTATGCCTGGAAGATTACTCTCCCTAACCCAACCAGTTTTTTTGTTGGTTTGCTTTTAATTTATTTCATCTTGTTTCCTTTTGACTCTAGATTCGTCTGTAAAGAAAACATGATTAACTTTGTTTCATCCCACATTTCTTTCTTTTTTATTTATATATGACAGTGGAATGTATTACAATTCTTATTACACATATAGAGCACAATTTTCCATATCTCTGGCTGTATACAAAGTATATTCACACCAATTCGTGTCTTCATACCCTAATCTCCATCAAGTGGGATTAGGCCCCAACTTCTTTAATAAGACTCCTGTGGCACAAGAATTAAAATCAAGAATCAATAAATGGGATGGACTCAAACTAAAAAGTTTCTTCTCAGCAAAAGAAACAGTCTGTGAGGTGAATAGAGATCCTACATCTTGGGAGCAAATCTTTACCCCTCACACAGCAGATAGAGCACTGATCTCTAGGGTATATAAAGAACTCAAAAAACTAAACACCAAAAAACCAAATAACCCAATCAATAAATGGGCCAAGGACCTGCAGAGACACTTCTCAAAAGATGATGTGCAATCAATCAACAAATATATGAAAAAACGTTCATCATCAATAGCAATTAGAGAAATGCAAATCAAAACCACTCTAAGATTTCATCTCACTCCTGTCAGAATGGCAGCTATCAAGAATACAAACAACAATAAGTGTTGGTGAGGATGGGGGAAAAAGGTACACTCATACATTGCTGGTAGGACTGCAAATTGGTGCAGCCAATATGGAAAGCAGTGTGGAGATTTTTTGGAAAATTGGGAATGGAACCACCATTTGACCCAGCTATCCCTCTCCTCGGTCTGTACTTAAAGGACTTAAAAACAGCATACTACAGGGACACAGCTGCATCAATGTTTATAGCAGCACAATTCACAATAGCTAAACTGTGGAACCAACCTACATGCCCTTCAATAGATGAATGGATAAAAAAAAGTCACATTTATGCACAATGGAATATTACTCAGCAATAAAAGAGAATAAAATCATGGCATTTGCAGGCAAATGGATATAGTTAGAGGAGATAATGCTAAGTGAAGTTAGCCAATCCCAAAAAAACCAAATGCCAAATGTTTTCTTTGATATAAGGAGGCTGATTCATAGTGGGATAGGGAAAGGGAGCATGGGAGGAATAGATGAACTTTAGATAGGGCAGAGGGGTAGGAGGGGAAGGGCGGGGAAATGGGGTTATTAATGATGGTGGAATGTGATGATTATTATTATCCAAAGTACAGGTATCATTCCACATCTCTTAAACTCATTTGACCACACGATTTTTATATAAAATATCTAGAAATCAATTGCTCCTATAACAAAAATCTCATTTGACTAACTCACTGATGGCTGATTTTGTTTGTTTGTTTATTTGTTTCTATCTCTCTGTTCATGGTCAGTGTATCACTGCCAGTATAGTTTTTGTTTCACGGATCTGGAAAAGGTAACTTTTCCTAAAAATCTTACATTGATGTATACTGCGTACTATCTCACGACTCCCCTTTGTCTTTCGATGGTTGGCCTTGTCTTCTAAGCACTCTGTAGAGCGAGAGGGGCTTATAAATCTACATGAGGAGTATCATTCTTTACATTTTTAACTTTGGTTTTCACGAAATTACCAAATGGAAAGGAGCAGAATATTGCTCTGAGTTGCAGGGTCTCAGTCCTGCCTTTCTCAAAGCAATAAGACTGCTAGGGGCAATGCATTCAAATAGCAATGACCTAGAAGTGTTACTTCTTGTTCTTAAAAAAACTAAACAAATCAAACAAACAAACAAAAACAAAAATGGAGGAAAAACTCTTAGTTTTTAAATTAGTCTATCTAACTGAGGTGCCTTTTACTTTCAGATGCCTTTTGGGTATTTTCTAATCTCTTTGCCTTCTGACACTGCAGCATTTTCAGGAGGGGATCCAAGCTACCAATATGATCCAAGAATCAGCTAAAACCCCCAAATAAACTGTGACTATTTCTTGCATTAGCAACACCTGTCCAGAATATTAAGTCAATTTTTATAGCGAGTTAGGAAAGCAATCCATGCCACAAAAAAATTCACGTGCTAGAAAGAAAAAGCATAACAAGAACTGCATACATATTTTCAGGGATACTTAAAATTAAAAGATTCTAAAAGATATGAAAATGCCTTTGTTAGAAAAAAAAATCTAGTCATTGAGAGAATTGCTTGTTGTCAGTTGATTTCTTGATTATTTCTGAAAATGTTCTTGAAGATTCTGCACTTCTTGACGTTCTTGGTTTTCTAGTAGCCGAATTCACCACCACCATCTCTCTTTCTAGATTTGCTTTCACTGGGTTCACATTTATATCAACAGAAGGGCACACCTTAAAAGCAAACGATATTGCTACTTTAGGCAAATTCATTTCCTAACATCAAAGATCTGTTGCAGAGAACAGGTAGCGTATGCTCATGTGCATGACTTACAGGCTTCCTGGGTGGACTTGTGAAGAATGCTGTTCTTTTCTCCACTTTTATTCAAGTGGAGGCTGAATATTAGAAATTTTAGGCCAAGAAAAGTCAAATTCACTCAACAGAACCTTGGATCGCATCAAGTAATGAGGTAAACTCAAATATGGGTGCCAGAAATGAGCAGGGCATGCCCTCGCCCTTGTAGGCCCTGGTCATTTAATCTGCATGACGAACATATTCCTTAGGGTCATAGGGAAGGTCCTGCTGAATGATCCAGTTGACTTTAGGATTATTCAGCCCTCTGCTCTGCTGCCCTGTCTGTGCACAACACCGCTGCATTTCCCTTGCAGAACTGGAGGAATGTGGCTGGACACTTATTTTGCATTCGCTGCCCTCATCGCCCCTCATCGATGGCCAAGACAGAAAAATCTATGTAGTTCAGCAACTTGTCATGGCATTTCATAGACTTACAGAATGAAAAGAGACTATGAGTTTCTTCTTTGGTTTCTTTTCAAGAAATGTAACGAGCAGAAAGAATCTCTTTTTGGAGTGACAAATAACATAGGGTAGATTTATGGAGAGACTTTTTTGCAAATTTTCCACTGTTTCTTCAACCCTGTCTTCATTTGGGGCTGCTGACAAGAATTCACATATTCATAGAATCCTTTAAGGCTTTTTTTTTTTTTTTTTTTTTAGCTTTTTCCCCATCTCTCACTACTTGTTCATGAACATCTCCATTTTGAGTTTTGATACGCTTATAGCTGATGTCCCCTCTGTCTTTAGGTTTCACTGCTGTGATCTGAGGAATAACTTTGCCATGGCGCTACTATGGACTCCTCAGCACTCTTCTATCCACGGCAAGCACACAGTTCAGACAACTGGAAATATATCACAGGACTGCTGGGGCCCAGAGGGTGGAAATGCTTCCTGGAGCAGAAATTATTTGGGACACATGCACCATGGTACTTTTGGTGACCAGATTCTATGCAAAGCTCCTCAGGGAAGTGGAAGCTGGTGCTGCATGGGTTCACCTTGTGCCAGAGCTGGCTACATCCTTGCTTTGGGTCTGTGGTGCACTGTGCAACAGGGTGGGAACACATGGTAAAGGAGGCTGCTCACCTTAAGGCAGCCAGGAAGCAAAGAGCATGGTATAGTCATTCTTTGCTGATTACCTTTGATATTTGTATTCTCAGAAAAGAAGCAGAGCAAAAGCACCAGCCTGTTTTCTGTGGTTATATCAAAATTAATGAGTCTGGATATGTTATTTTTTTGAAAAGGTTTATTTAGCTCATGTTTTGGAGGCTGAAAGTCCAGGGTTTGTTTGTTCTTTGGTTAAGGGTCCCCTCCTGAGTCACAACATGGCGAAGTAACAGATAAAAAATAGTCACATGCAGAAACAGTTAAGTATATAAGCAGTTAAATATAACAACTGCTCTCACAAGAAATAATGAATTCTGTGAGATACTTTAATCCTATCTGAGGGTAATGCTTTCATGACCTAAATGGCTTATGTTAGGTTTTACCTCTTAAAAGTTCCAGCATATTGCTGTGGAAGCCAAGGAGCTGACAGTCGTGAAGAGGGTCAACCTGCATCTAGGATGGTGAAAAAGGACAGTCCAGGAAGGATGTGGTCAGAGAGAATGACTCATTTGAAGAAGGACCATAAATTAGCATTAAGACCATGTTGTGGCTGGGCGCAGTGGTACACACCTGTAATTACAACTACTTGGGAGATCAAGGCAGGAGGATTGGAAGCCTGAAGCCAGCCTTGGCAAAGTAGGAAAAAAAAAAAAATGAAAATGGCCAGGGATGTAGCTCGGAGGTACAGTGCTTCTATGTTCAACCCCAAGGGTCAGGAGCCATAGTTGGGTTGCATGTGGGTCACCACACATGGAAACCTATTGGATAGAGACATCTTGTGTCTGGGAATGACCAGTGTGAATCTCTATCCTGCTCTGCTGAGGCCCACACAACATCTGAGATGGATGTGACCTGCCAAGATGTCAATCATCCTGCTGACTGCAAGACATCATGAAGCAAGACTCCACCTTTGAAACCTTATCCCTGCCTTTGATGTACCCCCTTAAATAAACCACCAGAGCCATCTTTTCTTTGTCTAGTTCCAGAACCCTGTGGACTAGATCTATCAGGCTTCACCCTTTATAAATATATTTCTGAATATTTGTGTTTTGTTATTTACTGTATTTGAGATTTTAAGTTTTAGGATGGCTTACACCCTCCTGGGCAGGAAGAAGAACCCCCAATGAGACACTGCCACCAACCCAAGTACAGAAAACAAAGAAACAAATAAATAGATACTGCTCCCTGCAAAAAAAATTTTCCAGCATATTAATATCACCACACTGGAGATGAAACTGCCAGCCACATAAAGCTTTTGGAGCACACTCAAACCTTATACAACATATATAAACTAGTGTGTGTGTGTGTGGGGGGTGGGGGTGTGTATACACATACATACATAACTCCCTTTGCACATACAGGGTAAGGTGGGGGATGGGGAGTGGAAGATTATGGAGGTTTGCAAGTCCAAAATCTGAAAGATGGGCTCTTATTTTGGACTAGGCAAAGCCAATATTGCAGTTCAAGTCTAAGGCCATCAGACTTGGAGAATCTTGTAAAAAGCTCATGATGTAGTTAGTGCTTCAAGGCTGTCTGCTGCAAAATTACCTCTTACTCAGGGAAAGTCAGCCTTTTGCTCTATTTATTCCTCAGCTGATAGGATGATGCCTAGCCACATCATGGAGTGCCGTTTGCTTTACTCAAGGCCCACCAATTTAAATGTCAATCTCATCCAAAGATTAACAGAAGCTTCTAGAGTAATGTTTAGTCATATATCTTGGCATCTTGTCTCAGCTAGAATGATGCACAAAATTAACCATCATATCTTTTTTATAGGACAAGAACAAGGAAGAAAAACCATTTTTCCATTTTGAAGTGAAGTGTTTTCTACATACAATGACAGGTGGATTTGGATAGATGTAGTTTTTGATGCTTCCAGTAAGTCAGTAAACATGAGATCCACAACTTCCTCCCAACATTGGTCATGTTCATAAAACGTACTCCTGAAATAAATCCTAAAGACAGCAATCAGAGAAAAAAGTTAGGTGAGAAGAACAGACCGAGGGTAAGAGCATGAAGTAGATCAGGCTAAAAAGAACAGAAAAAAAGAGTGATAGAAATATACTGATAAGATTCATTAGTAATAGAGAACAGAGGCAACTATTAGCAACCTATACTTTGCTGATGCAGGATGGGACAGAACATGAATACTTGATGATGAATTTTTTGTTGTTGTTGTTAAGAGAGAAGCTTTAATTGATCTGCACTTCATGCAAATGAATGATGTGGGTGAACCTTATCAGCATGCTGGAAGCTTACAATTATTCAAATTACACAAAGCCATCAAATTTGTGGAAATCAAAACAACAGAAAGAGCCATTAATTCCCATTCTATCCTTGAACATTCTAGGGTTTTACCCACTTTTGTGCTGGGAAGGCACTTCATCCTTGAAATTAAACAGGGAACATGGTGTGGTGATTTAGTCACATGCTCACCATTTCATTGTTTTAAAGGTGATCTAGGCAAATGTACATCATTGATATATGCACATTTTAGTGTGCAATCCAATTCTTTTTGTGTCTTGCATGATGGATTTGAAATTTCAGATAATTCTACTAAACAGGAAATGTGTTAATTAAGATCAGTTTAATAGTGGTGTTTTTAGAAGACTAAAAGAATGTTTAATTCAAGTAACACATTTCCATTCTGAAAACTAGGATGAGTGGAAGAGGAATATGTTGGTCATGAAACATCTATGAATATCAACATTTACAAACTGGATTTCCTCTCCCAGCCTTCCTTTACCTCTTCACACACCTGAATGTCAACAGCTTAAAATAGGGATCCCAACCAGAATTCTGGAACACCATTATGGAGAGACCCCCCCCCCCCGCAGTGAAAACAGGCTCTTTACTAAATTGGAGAGGAAATTCATGGCACAAGCATTTATACCCACTTCCTATTGAGTTGAGTTCCATTTATAATTTGACCACTAGCGCTACCTCCTATATGTCTCAAATATGTCACTTAAAGATGCAGGGAAAATAACTTGATGATAAATTCTGCCCACAAAAGAGATATCAGGCTAAGGGGCTGTGATGGTCTGGGAAATCCACTATCACTATAAGCTGCATGGTCTGAGAAAAGCTGTCAGTCTTTCTGTGGTCACATTTCTTCATCTGTAGAACCAATACAACTAGTGTTTATTGAAGTTGAATTATGTGATATGCCCTTTTGCATGATTTATTTTTTCTTAATCTTCACAACTTAGGAAGTATGCATAATTATACACCCATTCTTTCCTTTGTAGAGGACATAACTGATATTTAGAAATGGCAACTATTGCCCAAGATCACACAAAACTCAGAAGCAGGATTTGAAAGAAAACTTAACTATAGTACTTGACCTTAATTACAGGACTGACTGCCAATGTGATAATTAGCACCTACATCATAATATTGTTCCTGGGATAAATTTATATCAAGCTTATAAAACATATAACATAGGAACTTGAATATGGATGCTAGCTTTACCATTTGGATATCAGCAGCACTAACAATAAAGAGTTCTTAGGTAACCTTTTCATCAATCCTCTCTCAAAAATCCCTCATCTTCTTTCAGTGCTAATGAGTTGGTAGCATCTAACAGGTATCTATCCATGTAATCGAAACCGTTTAATTGTTCCCTAATTAGCTCATGAATGAATATGTTGTCTCCATAGTTTGGATGGTATTAGGCAGCATAGGAGAGTCAAGGAGTAACAGATTCTTGGTTAGAAGGCCAACCTGGCTTCTTAGTTCTTCCAGTGGACCTTCAGGACAAAACCTCAGAAGTTAAGTCTTTTTATTTCTAAAAAGGGAATGATAATAACTTTTCTTCACTCCTATCAGCACTAGAATAAAATTTAAATGAAAGAACAATCTGAAAGGCTTTATAAACACCATTGTGCCACAGAAGTGTGAAGTTGGTATTAGCAAGAGTTATGACATCCTTGCTATTATTTATCTTTTTTATGTGTCTATCCACATAAAGTTCAGTGATTTTTGATTTGTAAATTTTAATGTTTAGGTACAATAAACATAGAATATGCTTGTGTGTGTGTGTGTGTGTGTGTGTGTGTGTGTATTGGTGAATAATTTGGAGACCACTGTTTTTCCTTTATAGTTTCTTTTTTCCTGAAATGAATAGTCTCATTCATATTTAGACCAAAATTTCAAATAGTTTTCAGACAAATACTTAGGTTCTTAAAGTTCCCATGAGCTAATTAACTTGTATAATTAATGTTTATGGAGGTAGGTTGGTTGATTTTGTTGCATTATTTGATTTTTGTTGTGCTTGGGATCAAACCTAGGGCCCAAGCATCCTACTCACACTCCCTCTCACTGAGTTACCTATCCAGCCCTGGTTGATTGATTTTAGATGTTGTCTAAGTTGAGATCCCTCAGAAGAAGGCTCAGGCAGGAATTTGAAGGTGAGAAGTGCACCCTGAAGTGTTCTCAGCTTCAACACCTGTGGTGGGAGATAAGGATGTCTTGGGCAGAGAAGAAAAGTAGCCTCGGTCAGACTCAGGAAGAATCTTAGCAGATGCCATGGGGAATTCTAAAGAGGAACTCAGAGCTGTCTTGAAGTGAAAGAGAAGGACTGGGTTTTTGCAACTCTAAATCAACCAGTCTTGGTGTGGACTGCCGCAAATAGACTGACAGTCAGAAGCAGTGTTAGCAGCTGGGAAATTATGTCCATTAGTTCTTAAAAGGACCCTGGGAAGCAATGACAGCATCCACTACAGATGGACATATTTTTCCAGGTCCATTTTTAAATCTTATCTACATGATGACAAACGGTCACGCAAATTTAGGTTAGTCATTATCTCATGAGTATCTCTGCCCATGTCTAGACAGAAATAACTTGCGTTAATATTACATTGAGGTTCATATTAGGTTAAAAATCTGAACCCAAGTTCATTGATCCTTGAATAGAGAAGATTCTAATTAAACTCTGCTAACAAGCTCAACCTGGCACCTGGAAAAAAGTTTAATACACAGGACTTGCAAAGCTTGATGAAAGGATAAATAGTCATATAAAATGCAGGGTTTATATAGCTAATGGCCACTTTATTAGTCTATATTCACAGTTAATTGAGCTATGGGTAAAAATAATAACTAATAATTATGGAATATTCACAAGATATCAAACACTCTTCCAAATGGATTATATATGTTAACTCTTTTGATATCAAAATAATCCTATAGAATGGGCATTATAAACCCTTGTTTTATGAAGGAATAAAGGCTTAGAGAAGTTAAAACACATACTACAGTCATATGACTAGATAATAGTAAAAACAAGATAATGCTCTTAAATCTTATAGTGGGAATCATAGAGAAATTGGCATCCATGCTTTAATATTTATTCATTTCTTTAGTCAACTTTCTTATCAATGTGAGCAAAATACATGATTAGAACTACTTAGAGGAGAGAAATTTTATTTGGGGTTTGTGGTTTCAGAGGTCTCAGTCAATAGATGGTAAACTTCATTGCTTTGGGTCCAAAGTGAAGCAGCACATCATGGAGAAAGGACACAGCAGAGGCCAGGTGCTCAGCTTATGGAGGGGTCAGAAAGCAGAGAAAGAGAGACAGGATGGTAATGGCTCCAGGGAAGATGCACCCATCCAAGGCACACCCACAGTGAGCCACCTCCTCCAGCCATGTCCCACCTGCCTGCACTTACCACCCTGTCATTCAAACTAGGGTGGACTGATTAGGTTACAGCTCTCATAGTCTAATCATTTTTGTTTAACAGGATTTTAGGGGGAATACATTATATCCAAACCATAGCATCTTCTTAACATTTTCTTTTTAATCTTTGCCAGATGTATTTGTTTGCTCAGACTGCCTAAAAACAAAATATCCCAGACTGGGTGGCTTACAACAATTGGTGAGAACATTAATTTAATCAATGACTATTTCTTAAGTTCCTACAGTGTGTCTAGTTTTGTGCGACCCACTGGTGGTAGAGTAGGTAACCAGGCAGACTCTCTGCCAATCACTCAGACAGTGACAGATATTTATTAAGCACCTCTTGTTTGTTAGGCATAAGAACAAGAGCTGAGAGCACAGCAATGAATAATATAAACTTTCTCTTCTCAAGGTGTTACTGCCTAAATGACATGAGGTAGATAAAAAAAATATACATTAGCAAATACGAACATTCCTACCACCAAAATGTGCTAAGAAAAAAATAAGTAGGAAAATATGAGAAAGAGGTACTGGGGCAGGTTGGGAAATTCATCTGAGGAGTCAGAGAAGACGCCTCTGGGAGGTGAGTATTTGAATTAAGAGCTGAGCAAGTAGAGGAGGCAGTCATCCAAAGATCTGTGAGCAGAGAAGGGCTACCAAGGGCAAGAACATTGACTAGGAATAATTTTAGATTGTTCCAGAAAGGGAATGAAAGTCATTTTTCCTAAAGTTTACAAACTAAGGGGAAATGAAAATAAAAATGTGGTTGGGGGTATAAGTGAATAAGAGGTTTGACCTTTATCATTAAGCTACTTGAGAAATTTATTAAGGGAAATAACTTGAATATAAGTTTTAGAAATAACCCTCTGGCTGCTATCTATAAGGCAATCTGTGGACAAAATCAGCAAGACCACTTAGATGGCTACTGTATGAATCTCAACAGAGGATGATGAGTCTTTGGGGTAGGGTTATAGTGGTGGGATTGATGCAAAGGAATTGGAGCACAGACATATTTTAGAATTAGAGAAGAAAGAATTTTCTCATAAGCTAAATGCATGGTTTGAATGACAGACAGAAAGTATAATATCCCTCCATCAAAGAGCTCACAAGATAACACAAGGCATCACAGAAAGGGAGCAGTTCCAACTCACTGTGGTAAGTTTATTCTTACAGTAAGAGTTAACTGGACGGAATTCTCAAAACCATTTGGGAAAACTTGAAGGAAGGTTATGGTTTCCTCAGGACTGATGGGGATACATTTTTCATAGTTGAGATTTTGTTCCCATTTCAAAAGCTGGTGTGCTTACGAGAAACAGCGTCCAGCTGGTTTTCTGCTCAGAGAGAACCTACATCACTATTGTTTCATGTCTGTTGAAATACAATGGCTGCATATTATAGTATTGAGGAGCCAATTGATAGAAAGAGAAAGCGTATTGGAAGCAGAATTCAGGACTGACACCTATACCTCTCTCTAATTCGAGATGAGCCAGATTTGAGGCAACTGGGTATTGCTTTTTTTTTTCCAAGTTGTTATACACTATAGTCACCATATTATACAAGAAATCTCTCTCTCTCTTTTAAAAATATACCTTTATTTTATTTATTTGTTCTTATGTGGTGCTGAGGATGGAATCCAGGGCCTCACACCTGCTAGGTGTGCGCTCTGCCTCTGAGCCACAATCCAAGCCCATGTATTGCTTTTGAAAGGAATCCCATGCAAGAACACAATGGGCAGAGACATAATTCATCCAGGGCCAGTCTCTGAGATATTTCGTGCTGTAGAACTCTGGATCTCCCCGTACCAATGAATGTTCTCTCAAAATATGTAGTGGGCTTCCTCAGAAAGAACAAGAGCCCAAGAGTTGTACTTATATGTCTTTATAACCCCGGGTGACATTTCTGGGGACTGCAGCATCTGCATCAGCATATGACAAAACTCGCAGTGGTGCAGACTTTGTCAGTGCTCCATGTTAATTGCAACAGGAGAGAAACATACCTGTTGTTGCCGAAACATCACAAAACTTCCTGTAAAACCTCAGCACATCTTACCTTTATACAATTACTTCATATGCTTGCCTTCAAATATGAGAAATTTAGTTTGACCTTGACCCAAGATGGTGCCTCATCTTGTTGTTCTTCTGGGATTCTGACCACTTATTCATTCCTGAGTTTTCTTTAGAACCTCTTCTTGTATAAAATTTCTCCTGGCATTGGCATTGGCTATTACCCATCCTCATGATGAGCTATTCCAACATGCATTTTGTTAGTCTATGATTTACGGGGTGGTTTCTGTGCTTTGTCTTATAAGGACGTGTTACATCTTTCAAATAAGCTATGACCCCTTAGAAATCTGCCTGAAATTCAAATTGTTGTCATCATTTAGAATAGTGAGTTAAATGTAATAATTCATCTGCCTAATCATAAACTGAGAAGTGAGAATAAAAATCAATATTTTCATAATCAAGTGTGCTTTTCTTTAAACAGAAACCTCCTAAATAAAATATTCAACATAAATATTGATTAAAGTCAGCAGTAAAAAAAAAAAGTACAGGAAAAGTAATGCAGCACAAGTTTAAAAATTACAATTTTGTAAGCACTGATTGGTGCATTATAATTCTCTCAACCAAACGTGTGTGTGTGTGTGTGTGTGTGTGTGTGTGTGTGTGTGTCTGTGTCCGAATTAATTTCCGTACCCTGATATCTACTCTTAAGTTCATAAGATTTTCAGTGCTGTGCTCAGAAGTTAATAGCATTTGAAAGCTTGATGTTTTGGACAGGTTTTTAGAGAAAGACCCAAACCTTAATTGAGAGAACAAGTAGCTACAGCTTCTGGAAATTCCCTCAGTTCTTTCCTTAAGCCTTTCAACTGCTTACCTAAGGCCACTATTTCATTTGACAAGAACAAATAGCAAACTTCTTTGTAATATTTCTCATAAGGCGTCTTAAGGAAAGGAAATTAATATGCATCAATTTTCCTTTCTTTCCCTAGGACTAATTTAAGAAAGTTCTAGGTATTCTGTTATTAATTTCTGCTTTCACTCTATTTTTTCAAAAATAATCAGCAACATTTTATAACATGTTAATTAATTTTAAAGATACTGCCACTCACTTGTAAAGACACTGAGCTCTACTGCCGTGAAACTTTTAATATATCCTGAGCAAATAACTTAATAGCTGGTTAAGTGAAGCCAGAGAATGGCTTCCTTCAAAACAGCAACTGGTTTTCCAAGTGAAAATAATTATTTCTTTTTGTCCAGTACTGAATGAAAATCAAGATCATCAGTTTGGAGTATAAATAAAACAAACTCTAGGTATCTTCAATCTTGATGAACGGAGCAATAAACACATTTAAGTCAAAAATAAATATTATGTGAAAAAGCTTGAAAGCTCACTGTGTCATTACAGATTTTGAAAGAGAAGGAACATCCATTAAAGCATTGTTTGAGTCAGCTTTCCCGCTACATGATCAAAGAAAATAAGACAAGGACAATTAGAGGAGGAAAAATTGACTTGGGGCCATGGATTCAGAGGTCTGAGTCCATAGCTGGGCACCTCCATTCCTTGGGGCTTGAGGTGAAGCAGGACTTTCTGGCAGAAGGGTATGGTAGCAGAAAGCAGCTATGAACATTTTTCAACATCATGATAGGGCAAAGTTGATAAGCATTCTGGAGTAACTGTACTTTGGATTTGAATTTTGACCTTTTCCCCAGCTAGTGGCATGCATTTTGATACTCTTTCATGATGCTGGAGAGTGATAGAGAACCATAGGTCTCAAGTCCATTCATACTTGTCAGTATATTGTGTTGCTAAGTTGTGATATTCAGTAGGTTCATACTGAAGGTTTAACCCAGGGGTTTTTTAACACTGAGCTGTATTCCCAGCGCTTGTTGATTTTTGCAACACAGGGTCTCACTAAATTGCTTAGATCCTTTTTGAGCTGCTGAGGCTGGCCTTAAATTTTTGATCTTCAGGTCTTAGCCTCCTGAGACACTGAAATTACAGGTGCCACCATACCCAGCTAAATGCACTTTTGACCTAGGATATTTCCAACATATTATGAGTTTATCAGGATGTAACCCTATCATAAGGCAAAGAGGATCAGATTTCAACATTAGTGTCCAACCAAAACTAAATGGCTGCATCAGTCCTCATGTCCTGCCCCTCCACTTAAAAGTGAAGGCTGTGGGTGTGAGCTGTGAGCTTTTATATACATGTGTATGAATATATATATATATATAATTAATGTACAATGAAGTTACTCAGAAAATTTGGAGGAATATAGTAATTTTATCCTAATTCACACTTTTTTTTCTGAAAGGATTCACTTTCATGTAATTTAGTATTAGTTCTGTGCAATGGGATCTTTTTAATACTAATTAAACAAAAATGTAGGCATTGTAATTGTATCATAGATTTATTTTAGGTTGCGTATAGAAGTAGTTGCCTCTGTTGTAGATTTTTATTTTTGTTTGAAATTATTCATTACCAGTAATTTTTGAGGGACATATTTAGAGTTGTTCTAACTTTTGGTATGTGGGGGCATTAAATGTCACTGCTGGATTTTGGATATTTTTGTAGTTTGCATTTGTTTTAATGTTCACCTAGCTAAGTGATTATATGCCATAGAACAATAATCAAAAAAGTGATAAGTATATTGACATTCTGATGTGGAAGGATTAGCTTGATATGAGAATACTCAGGTGTGAATGCAAAGAGAATTTTAATAGTTATTTTCTCCCTTAAATTTACCTGTGTGGCTCACCAATATCTGTTTATACTCATTGAACTATTTGCAGATTTTGTTAAGTTTTGTTTTGTTTTTGTAAATCAAAGGAAAGGAAGCAATTTTATTGGGGGTAGAAAAATAAGCATAGGAGAATATTATAGCTTTTACTTCCTCAAATACCCTCTGATTTTGTTGTTTCTGATTACTTAGTGTTAGAGAAGCTATTTTGATGACATACGTTGGAAATCAGTGTATAGTACATTTCGTTTTGGAATCTAGAGGAGAAAAACCAGCCAATAATTTGGAGAAGACGGTTCTTACCATCTATGCTCAAAACCTTGTGGTTTTGTTAGCCTTGAGAGGCAGCCCACTGGGTGTACATGCTATTATTAGAGGGAACAGCAATGAACAGGCTCTGAAGTAATTTTTTGGCACGATTCTTTAAAAGGAAGAACCAAAGAAGAAGCAAACATGATGGGTGCCATAGCTGACAGTTTGGGTAGCAAACACACCCTATGTGTACTTTGAGAGACTTTCTGGAAAACATGGGAATTATAAAAAGATTGATAATTCTGCATACATAGAATACAGTAAGAAAAGACATTGGTTCATCGATTTTTTGTGGACTCTTTCGTATTTATAAGATGATATGACCTGATATTTGGTGATTTCACATTTCAAACCCTGTGATAGTTTTAATACCATGGCTCTGATCATAGAAAAATAAAGCACAGGGTAGTTGGTTCTTGCTGTTTCAGTGACATGACACATAATTGTTTGTTTCTTAGGTGAAGTATGGGGCAGACAGGGTGTCTTCCATTCTGAAATACAGGACCTAACAATTACAGTTCTCAATTCTGTAACTGGTCAGTTGGTTAGAGCTGCAATTTATAACTTCCTTATTCCACAATACATTCTGTATCCCCTTTACCCTTATAGGTACCTCAGCAAGTCATGGTTCATTATCTGATAGGGCAACCCCAACTTTCATTCTTGAAGGGTCTCAGATAGGTTTCCAGGAAGTAGAGAGAAGGACTTAGAATGTCTGGTGAACCCTAACCACTTTAGTATGATAGCTGAACACTTAAAGTTTAAAAAGATATGCATAAGGCTATGAAAATCAATTGTACCAAAGCTAGAAAACCAAACATTCAGCTTTAATTTTGGACTTTATAAGGTAGTTTTTGAGGGTCAATCCCATATTTTCTGTCAGAGTTTAAAAAGCAAAATAAGACAACCATTTTTTTTTGTTGTTGTTGTTGTTTTGCCTCAGTTTTGGGTGACTCTCCTACTCTCCTATTGATCCTCCCTATCCCATGGCTGATCCACATTGGCCATTTTATTAGGAATTCTCAGTCATCCTCACAACAGAGTATCTATTAATCAATGAGGAAGTCACCCAGCCCAGTCAATAAGGCAGAAAATAATGAAAGACTTTAATATTATGTAGTCAGGTCTGAGGAGTAGGCAAGCCTATCACCCTCCACCGACATTCCTCTTTCAGGAAAAGTACCTATTTGGATTAAGCAACCAGAAACCAGTATTTCATGGGGTTATTCCATCTTTACCCACAGAACATGGTGCTGCCATTCAATCATCTGTGCCAAAATATCCATCAGACAGATGTAAAATTGTAGGAATAAGGCTTTTATGTGATTAAATATTCTTTCAGACTAAGCTATACACTGGGAATCCTGGAAAATTTCTTATTTATCCCTTTCCAAGCCACCCTCCCCCCCCCCAAAAAAAAAAAAACTAAATAAGAGTAATAGCCATGATAATAAATGAACTGAATAGCCACAGTTGAGTGACAATAGATCTAAACCAGAAAGAGGAATAATTAGAAATCATACTGCCAAATATATATGTATATATCCCCATGTATGTGTATATATCCCCATATATCTCTATCTATCTATCTCTATCTATCTATCTCTATCTATCTATCTATCTGGATTCTATCTCCAATTAGTGAAAGGATTTCCTGTTTTTTCTTTATTTCTCTGTTACCATCAAGTCCAGTTATTTCTACAGATAACAAAACTCTGTTAGCTTTAGTCAATTAAATAAAATAATTAGACTTATGCTTGTCATCATATGGCTGAAATGAACAAATGGATTCTCTAGCTAATTTTTTTTCTACTAAATTCTCTTGGGCTTGGGATTAAGGTTTCATGGCCTAGCCTCTATTAAATTACAGACGAAGGTTACATCCAACACAACTTACTCCAATAAGGTGTGTCTAATAGAGGTATTACGAAGTCACCTGGTTTTTATTTACTTTATATTCAGTAGTTCAGCAAACCCAGGACAATGTACTTCATTATGAATACTTTTGGTGCAGGGAATGCTTGTTTGTTGACATGTATTTTTGTATGGAGTTGGATGTGCAACAAATTTGCAGTTATTTTGAAATTAGACACAATCAAATCCCCAAATAAGTTTTCCAGTTTTCCTTAGCTTGTTCGTCTAACTTTTTAAAAAAAAAAATTTAACTGAGTTTATTTATACTTAGTTCTGAAAGAGTGTGGCTGATAGCACTGTTTTGTAACAATACAAATTTTCAGTCAATATGTCTCGGGTATGATCATTTCCTCCCCTACGCTACTTATCTGCTTTGATGTTTCTGACTCCTTCTTTAGATAGGATTTCTTGTTATTTTCTTCTCTCTGATCAAAGAAATGTCACAAAGCCTGGGGATTTCATATCTTATTGTAAAGAAAATTCAAGGGTATGAAGGTCAGGAAAATTTAAAAGAAACATCTGAGTAATGCAGCTGTGTGGAGTTTGATGATTCTTGAAACTTTGTGTTATCACCTCCAAGAGTTATGACTGAGGCCAGCTCCAAATATCACGATATATTTCTTTGGTATTATATGCGATTGACCAAAAAAAATTCCTATATATCAGTTTGTGTTATATTTGCAACAACTGTCAGGAAAGATGGTGCAGATATTTTTTATTCTACTTTTTATCCACAATAAAACCAAGGCTAAAATTTAAATATGAGTGTTTTGCTAGTAGAAATGCATTGGAAATCATCTAATTGATTGTATTTTAAACAATGACAGTTCAGGTTTACACAGGCAGGAAAAGACCGAACTGGAGTCAGATGTTCCTAGCCAAAGTGCTTGGGTAAGAATGGAGACTCAAACACAGGAGAAACCAGATATATTTGTGCAGTTCAAACATTAGAGTGAGGTTATAAGTGAGCACTAGAGCTAGGGGTCAGAGTGATCCAGTGAGACTAGAAATGGCTTCAACAAGCAGAAGAATCCTGGGTTGGTATGGAAAAGTAGAATTGGGCTATGAACTGACACTGTGCTAAGTCAATGGGTTATGTAGGGAGAAAGGTTTAGGGTTGGAATAGAAAATGCTGTCTCTTGATATAGAATTTCTGAGCTGTGAAAGGAAGAGAATTTGACCATTGGATTCACTCTGTTAAATTAATGTTTGACCCTGACAGATTCTAAGACCCTAAAGGGTAAAATTGGGAATGGAGAGCTAGTGTGGACTTAGGGATGGAATTTGTATAGCAAGACCAAGTACCAAGGTGGTGATAGGCCTCAATGGTGCTGGAGCTCTGGTCAGTCCTGTGAGAGGCAGGGAGTCGACTTACATAGGGTGAATGTAAAGGAAAAGCAAATTGATTTTCTATACTCACTCATAAAATATTTCTGATGTCAAATACGTAGGGGTGTTTTTCAGTTTTCCAATTATCAGAGGATGCTAAGTGGGTAGGCTGCCAGTTAACTCAATTCTGACACAGACTATTTGAAATGGGTGCACACCCCACAATGTGGGTCCCCAAACTACTCAGAACTTCTGTTTGTCTTGGCTCCAAATCAGAGGTTCCCACAACCTATTCCTTATTTTTAGTAATTTGCTAGAACAGTTCACAGAACTCAGGAGAAGTTTACCTATTATTACCAATTTACTATAGAGAATAATACTAAGGATAAGAATTAACAGCCAGATGAATAAATATATGGTATAAGGTTTGAAAGGGTTCTAGTCATAGGAGTTTCTGTCCCCATAGAGTTTATGATGTGTTTACTCTCCTGGCATATGGATACATTCACCAACCCAGAGGCTTTTTAATTCCTAAGTTTAGAATTTTAATGATTGATTACATGGTTGGCCATAGGTGATTGAAAATCTCCAGTCACTCCCAGCTGTGAAGAGATTGGGGGTGGGTAAGGCTAAAAGTCCCACCCTCTAGTAACATTGTTGGTTCCCCCTGACAACCAGGTCCCCATCTTTAGAGACTTTCCTAAATTACCTAATTAGCATAAACCCAGGTGTGGTTAAAAGGGACTTGTTATGAATAACAAAAGATGTTCCTTTCACCTTTTTAGCTCTAAAGTTATTTCAGGAATTGTAAAGCAAAGTAAAATATTATAACAAAAGATGCTCCTATTTCTCTGTTCTGAATACTTAGGAAATTACAAGGGTGTTAGGAGCTGTGGCCAGGAGCTGGAGACAAAGATCAAAATATATATTTCTTATTATCTCACAATATCTCAGAGACTCTCAGATGAATTGATGAAGTTGAATTAGGGAGGGCATTAGTAAAATACTTTTAGCTCTGAATTTCTTTCTTCCAAAGGTATTATCTTAGTTGATATTCTGTGGTTAACAGCAGAATAACTGAGACTGGGTAATTTACAAAGGAAAGAAATTTAGTTTATGGTTCCTGAGGCTGAAAAGCCAAGAACAGGTGGTTGCATCTGACAAGGACCTTGTACTGTCCTATAACATGGTAAACAGGTGGAAGAGCAAGGGGCAGCCTTGCTTAAACAACAATTGCGCTTTTGGTAATGTTATGCTCAAATTCGGGACCCCCCAAAGACCACCAGCGACCAAAATTGATGTAAACAGCAAAGAGGTGTTTATTGTGAGCTAGCTCGGACCTCTGTGTGCACACACAGCAACTGGTGACGCTGAGAGGCCCTGAGCCCAGGGTTTGCAGCAGTTTTATACCTTCTTTGGAGAAGGCAGGGACCCCCACACAAGTCATAGCATCTCTTAGCAAATCATCACATACCGTGGGAAAATCAAATAACAACTCTAAAACATGATTAGCACATTCACTGGTGGGAACAAGTTGGATAGGGGTGATTGGTTACTACAAGAGGGGGATTCGTTTGAACTGATTGGTTTAAGCTAAAAGGGGTGTTCCTGTTGAACTACATGGTTTCCCAACACCATAAACTACTGGGAGGTTCATCTGGCATCCCAGGTATTTCCCTGTCCCATGCTGATTGGTGGCTGCTAGGGGGTTGCTATGGGTCCCCACCTAGCCTGAGTGAGTCAGGGACACCTGGTGCAGCAGATCTCATTTGTAGATAAACAACTTAGCAGGTGGGAATGTGCCTAGGAGTGCTCTGTGGGTCTTTCCAAGGACAAAGGTCATGTCCCTTCCTTGGACAGGCTTTGCTCTGAGTTAGAGGCTGGTTTTTCAGTAACTTATCTAGTCCACAAAATGACTATGATTTCCTTTTAAAGATCTAATCACTTCTTAAAGAACTCACCTCTCAACACCACCACAACACCAGTCAAGTTTCAATATGAGTTTCAGAGGACAAACATTATTCAAACTACAGTAGATATTATGCATGTTTACCAAATTTATAAAAGAGGTAGTGTAATAGTAGCCACTCACTTGGAAATTGTCCTTTGCAGAGTTCCTTGGCTCCTCTGTCAACATTTCTAAATTTAAAAGTTGAACCTGAATGATAAAGGTGATAACTGTTAAATATTATCTTTAGATATACAGAACCCCAAACATCTGGTGATCTTCATATACATAAAAGTATTATGTTTGTGTAAAACTGGCCCCAGGAGGTCAAAGTGGATTGGAATGTTTAAGTTGAGTTGGAGGGTTGTACACCCTGAATGATAAAAACACAACCCAGCACGTTTTTCCTGCCAACTTCCTCTTGTACTTCTTTTCTCTCCTTACAAAGACCTTTCATGGGCCTGATTTCTCTTAGATGGTCTATTTTTTTTTTTTTTTTTTTGGAGTGTGGTACACTGGAGGACAATATTTTCTTAGGGTCATTAGATTTCCCTTCTGTCAATTTTCATTTTCTAAGTATTGGCTTTTGAGTGGTGAGCAGATGGACTTGGGTCTGGCAACAGTAAAGTGGAGTTGTTTTGATTAAATATTGGGGATGAGGCAGAGTAAGCCTCCTCTTTCCATGCCTTCAGTCACCCCTGAGTTACATTTAAGAATTCCTCATGTTCTACAGAGAATTGTTTGAAAACACTATATTAGATAATTTCATACTTCCATTGCTAAAAAGTATTGGGAGGCTGAAACTCTAGACACAGGCAGAGTTCCAGGGACTACACCTACTAGATACAGGCAGACTTTTACATTAATTAATCAGAGAAGAAGGGCCATGTCATTGCCCCAGTTTATGATTCTTGTCTATACTTTGGAAATTATTCTCTTATGGAGAAACAGATCCCAGTCTTATATGGTTCTTACTAAACTCTTAAATGTGGAATTCAATAGGGAATCAGGGCAAAAATATGTATTCAAGCTAAAGTTCCTGCTTCTCAGTCAGACCGTTTCATTGCTTTCGAGGGAACCTAGTCCTGTGCTCTAGACAGTTCAAGAAATTGGATGTTTCAGGATAGGCAGCATCTTCTGTCACATCCGGTTTCACTTACTGGACACAGAGCAATTGAGAAAATAGAATGGGTAATACAATGCCCCTCTCCTCCTGCCCCTCACCCCTGATTTTATCAATTTCCTGATTGTAGGATCTTAGGTTTATCAGTCAACATAGTGATTGTTATGGCATTTAGCATGCTGCTTGGAGACTTGAAGAACCTAGAATCTGCAGCGCAGAATTGCTAATTTTTAGAATTTTGATCTTAGGTACGTTATGGTTGTTGGAGGAATAAACAAGTCACAGCAGCATTGTCCATATTGTCAGGTGTGTAAATGCTATCTCTAAATTATAGGTACAAACAAACCAGCAACTATCATAGCACTAATACAATTTCTTATCTGTGGCTAGTGTTTTTGGCAGCAAAATCATACTATCATAACAACAAAATAAATAATAATAATAAAGTAATCTTAATAAGCCCCTTTCTCAGAATAAGGAATCTTATATTCTATCCAGGAAACTTTGATCTCTCTCTGGGGTCAGATTCACATATTTGTGGGGGTTAGCAGAATATTCTATTATGATCAATCCCAAAGTGTTCTATAGAAATAACTTTGTCAGCAACTTTCGTGAAGGGAAATAGAGAGAATGGAGTTAGGTTACTTGCTATATGTTAGGGACAGGCATGGGACAGCATTTTAATATTCTTGAAGACAAAATGTTCTTGCCTGAGTTAACATCATTTATTGTCAGTGAAGTGTAGGGACCCTTTCTTTGCTTCTGATATAATGAATGGGTGACATCCAGCCTCTGAGGGCACACATTTTCATGGTGCATCAATATTCTCTTGCTTTTGCTGTTACTGACAGGAGATATATAATTGGCCTTTCCTCATTCATGAAGCTTTATCATTTGCAAGATTTCAGAGTTCAATAATAAGATATTTGATTGATAGGGGAAAACTAGAGTTTGAGGGAAACATATAATAGATCATCTATGATGTGGAATCTTACAATATTTTCTAGCAAAATATGATGGATCCCTCTGAATAAATTCAAACCAGAAAGAAACAATATTAAATAATGTTAAATATCGCAATGGAGTTTGGGATACCAAGGTTGATTGGGCTATTTGTTTTGCGATGTTCCCAAGGGTTATTTTGTTGAGAGTTTTGCCATTAAGTGGTCTAATTGTGTCAGTGGATGGGGGCCTTTTCAATTTGCATAATTTCCTCAAGGGACTGCAGCTGCTAATTTGGTGATTAATTATCCATATTACACATTGTTTATTTGACCATGCCTAGATTAATTTCTTTTTCCCAGCAAATCACATTTAGATATGAATTTGCATATCTTGATTACATTTTAATGTCTAAGCTATCATTGTCTCTTCCCTGGACACCTCATGAGATTATAGAAGAGTGCTCAAGCAGAGAATGATGGAATGTCTTAAATGACATTGCACATCAGTGGACAGATAATGCACATGACTTATTTTTAATGAAGAATGTGTTGTTTTGTAATCAAGTGAGTTATGACATCTAATGTACAATGTATTTGTACTTTATTTCCATTTTACCAACCAATTTAAAAAATAGATTTTATTAACTTTTGGCATATTACTATAAATAAATACGTTTATCTCTTTGTGTGGGCAAATACTTTATTTATCTATAGTCCTGCATTGTTACCCAAAACTTGGAAGCTGGGTTAATGTTCATGGTCTCTAATCAGCCAATCTCCCACCCAATTTTTCCAAACTTGAAAGTCACTGGGATTCTGGAGGCACTATAATATAATTTCCCTTAGAAAATTGAGAGACTGTGCCTCAATTTATTTTTTATCCAATAAAGTATCTTTTCTAGTGTTGTCATATTTGAAAAAGTAGATAATAATTAATATTTCTAGCTACATTTTATTGAGTACTGTATCAGTTCCATACCACATTAAGTGTTTTATCTGCATCACCTCCTTCTAATTTTTAATCTTTTCTTTATGAGGAAAATATTATTGTACTAGTTTTACAGAGAGTTATGTAATTTAGAGACAGAGAGAGAATAATTCATTCAAGGTAAGATAACTAGGAATTTGTGGAGACAAAATTGGGAACTGTTTGATAGTGAGACTATGCTATTGTTCAACTGTATGGATACAGAATACTAAGTGATAAATTCTGTTAACAAACAAGAAATGAATGTCTCACTAAATCGAAGCAGAATGATAAGTGGATTAATGTTCTTAATCACCTATGAATGAATGCTTACAAAAACTGTACGCACATAGAATACTGAGTGAATGAATGAATGAATTATGGCACAATATTCTTCTACATAAGAGATACAATCATATAAAGAAATCCATTCTCAACCTTCCATGCAAATGTCAAGAGTAGAAATAAGAAAGAGACCTTCTTTCTTATTTCAGAAGTAAGACTTTTCAGAAGTAAGGATTGGCAGCCTTAAAGTGATGAGTAGGTTGTTTTCAGACTAATGAGCAGGGCAAATGTATCCTTGACCTTCTCCTTTGTGCTGAACTCTTCCTAATCCCTATCTACTAAGATGGAACACAGAAATTGGTATTAAGGAAATATGCATAAATATGAACTCCCATTAACATTTTGGTTTGGGTATCTCAGGTAAATAATAGCTTGTGCCAAAGAACCCTACTGCTTAAATTGGGGAGGAGCTTTATGATACACTGGCTTCTGATTTCCTGATTTTTCCTGAAGAGAAATTCATGAGGAACAAAGGCTCACTTCCACCTACTGAGAAGTCCCAGGGCCTCATATGCTGATCTAAGAACCTACCCACGTAAACACTTTACCAGGGAAGTTTTCACCATTTCCCAGCCATTTGAAGATGTTAAATAAACCACTTAAATTTTCTTTATTTCAATTTCCCCACTTATAAAATGAAATAATAAAAGTATTACTATATTTTAAATATATTAATTATGTGTAATTTTAAATATACGTAATGCCTCACTATATAATTAATTTCAATATCAATGAAGTATTAATAAATAATAGTAATAATACAAAATTATTCTAACAAATGTTACTGCTTATACACTATTTGGAATTTTGATAATCATTCAATATGCCCAATACTTTTATTTCCACAACAAGTTTAATGTTTTTGTTGTGAGCTGATGCTCTTATGAAGTTCTTTCAATTTGTTCTTAAGTAGTTAGCTTAAAAAAATCAAGTTCAGTATCTTCTTGCTGTTTCTGGAATCCCTTGTTTTTTTTTTCCACCATATAAAATAATATTGAAATTAATCTGTTTAATAAATATTTCCCATAAATGAAAAGTCTTCAATACCGATCTAAAAAAACCTCTGTCATCTAGATAAAAAATATGTGAATGAATACAGAATAGACATACTGATGATGGTCAATTTTTAACTTTATGTGTCAACTTGACAGGGCTGAGAAATGCACAGGTAAAACAGTATTTCTGTGTATGTCTGTCAGTTTGTTTCTGGAAGAGATTAGCATTTGCATTGAACAAAGAAGATTTGTCCTCCCCAATATGGGCATCATCCAATCCCTTTAAAAGACAGAGGAAATTCCTTCTCTTCTTGAGCTAAAACATCCTTCTTGTCATTCTCATAGAAATCAGATCTCTTTCTTCTTGGACCTTTGGACTCCAAAACTTGTACTTGAGCTTTCCTCAGGCCTTCTGATACAGACTGGGAGCCATCTCACTGGCTCCCAATTTGTCAGGCCTTCAGCTTGGACTGAACAACACCACTGGCTTTCCTGATTCTTCAGCTTGCAGATGGCAGACAGTGGGAGTTCTTGACCTCCATAATCACATTAGCTAATTCTCATTTTATATACATTGTTAGCATTCTGTATCCGTGACTTTACTTCTATGGATTTAATCAACTGTAGACTAAAAATATTTTAAAACTTTACAACTGCATTGAACCCAATATAGATATTTTTTATTTTCATTGTTCTCTAGAAAATATAGTATAACTGTTCACATAACATTTACATTGTCTTAAGTATTATAAGTAATCTAGAGATTATTTAAAGGATATAGAAGTATATGTGTAGGTTATATTCACATACTATATAATTTTATATAAGAAACTTGATCAACTATAGATTTTAGTATCTTCAGAGGTTCCTGGGACAAATACCTGGGAATAGCAAGGGGCAATTTTATATATATACTCTTTTGTTCTGATACTCTGAAGAAGAGTGCCTAATAAAATTTGGAGGAGAAAAAGTTTGTTTTGACTGACAGTTTCAGAGATTTAGTCTATGGTCGGTCAACTCCATCAATCTGGGCCTGAGATGAGGCAGAAAATCATGGCAAAATGGTGTAATGGAGAAAAACTGCTTAACTCAGAGTTTCTGGGGGGTCTGGGAGGGAGGGAGAGGGAGAGATTGAAGTGTCAGGGACAATGTGTAAACCTGAAGGTATCTGAAGACATGCCTCCAGTGACATACTTTCTCCATCCACACCCTATTTTCCTACAGTAACTCCCTAGTAGGGTAGTCCTATCAAATTATTAATCTGTCAAATTTATTAATCCACTGAGTAGGTTACAGCTCTCTAATCTAATCGCTCCACCCTCTGAATATTCCTGCAATAACACAGGAGCTCAATCTCTAAAATGATCTAAACCCTAAAGATTAAGTAAAATCACAATAAAGACAAATAAAACAATGTTTAAACTGCCTGTAGCACTATGAATTGAAGTTATACATGGTAGAATAGCTTTGGAACTGGTAGATGCTACTTAAATCTTCTTTCTACTTTGTTCTAAAGATAGTAGGAAGGTTGATTTAATTCCTTTAAGCCTTTTTAAAATCTAAACATGGAGTATTTTAGTGAGAACTAAATGCAAATACCTGGGGAAGCATTGCACATACAGTGTTGGGCATAGAGTAGGTGTCCTGTGTCCCCCAAACATTTATTTCCTCTTTTATTCTTCCTTCATCTCTAGTGGCTTTCCTCTCTTTATCCTTTATTTCTTCCATCGCTCTTTTTCTTCCTTTCTTTTCTTCTTGTAATGCTCCCTTTTTCTTTCTTTCATCATCTCTTAATAGTTATGACCATATATAATAACCAATCTCTTGCTATCAATATTATATTTTAAAATGTGTTCACCATTTTTTACAATGTCTCTCTGAAAAAAAAAATTGATTTATTTCTCAAACACTTTTTAATAATTTTCTTAGGATGCATCCTACGTGCCTCTCAAATCCTCTTGCTATTGACTAAGACTTTCATCCCCTCTCTGTACTCCCAATATCCTCCACTTGCCTACATCACCTCTGCCAGTGTCTACCAGTCCTCCATTACCCAGGACTCCTCAGCATAGCCGGAGTGTGTCACAGAATTATAATGTATTCTCTATCTTTTTCTCACTTTGTAACTTAAGTTTCATAACTACTTCATGATTTTGTATATTCCTTGCTAAAAAAAACTGAATATTTTAATTATCTTACAACTTCTTTGCCTTTTGTGTGTTTCTCTCTCTGTGTGTGTGTTTCTTGATGGTACTTCTTAGAGGGCAGTCTTAATTCTTTAAAAAAGTGCCCTATCTCCTAAATTTATATGTATTTAGTTAGACAATATTTATTTAATAAGTTATCTGTGAGAGATGTCATAAATAAAAGGAATTCAGCAGTACCCATTAGGTTGTAGCTTTCATAATCTAATCACTTCATCCTCTGAATATTAGTTTTTTTTTTTCTCTCATGAAACTGATATTCTATCAAGGGATTGGCAAAAAATACATAAACAGATAAATAACCAAGTAGTAGATAGAAACTAGGCTACTTATCCCCTGAAGATTATGGTTTCTGCTTTAAGAAATGGTAAAATTTAGTTCTTCTCAGCCTTTTAGGAATTGTCTGTACATATTAGGCCATGCATGTGCTCATTACAAGATTACAGCATTCATGACAATCAAAGTGGAAGGACTCTTAGATTGGATGTTGGGGACCACAATTCTACACACAACTTAGACAGATTAGGTTGCATCAATTATTCTCATTCAGTCCCCAGTGACCTCACCTATAAAATGAAGGAGTTGGTCTGAGTGATTGTAAAGGCTCATTTGAGCTTGGAACAGTACATCTTTATGATCTGTGATGTGGCTTTTCATATATACAGGCTCCAATGAATTTGTTCAAGCCTGCAGAGTAGCTTTGAAGATATTGTAACTGTCTTCTGGGAAGAGTTTTATTTTAATAACTATTAGGACAACAGGAACATTGTGTCTTTTAATAAATGTGTCTGTTCCCTGGTGCTGATAGTATCTTCTGAATATAAATTGTGCAATAGAATATAATAAAGCACCATTTAGAATTGTTTTCATAATAGTACATGCCATAGTACTAGGCCATAAAATAAGAACCAAAAGTACATCTTGTTCTGTAAGCTCATAATTTTCAGCTGTCTAAAAATTGAGACTAAAAAAGGATATTAATAAGACAAAAACATTTCACAGCATGCTTGCACAGCTTTAAAGAAGATAATGTTCTTTTTAGAAAAAAAATCAGGAACTTCATTCTTTTAGAATTCGATAACTTAAAAAATAGCACATTTAATTGTTTTGTTTTTGTGAGTGATTGTCACTCCTCATTTATTTACTTATTTGCTTATTCTTCAATTCTCTTAACAAGCAGTATTATGTGCCCATTTGTACTTTGAGATTAACAGATATGAAAATTCATTGGATTTTGAAAGAAAGGGTAGTCTCAGAAGCTTCTAGAGCATATAACTTTACAGTAAGAATAAGTAAGTGTGTAACTGATGTTGGAACCCTTTAGTTTTGCCCACCTATAGGATTGGTTTGAAAGTGGTTTATTCTAGCAGCATTGCTCAATAACCTTTAGGAGATCCTTAGTCATCACAGATGACTAATCATAGATATAAGGACTACATTAGGTGCCAAAAGCAGTGTTGGTACAGTTCTGTTGATTGACTTTCTTTGCCATTGAGACTACAGGCATGGGTTTGATTTTTGTGAATGTAGATAATAATGGCTTAAGTAGATCACCATTGAAGGTATACATAATTATGCCACGAGCTTCATATCTTTCATTATATTGCTATCACTTTACTGTATTAGAGGTACAAAAAAGAAGAAATGGCCAGACCGTTGTTGTCAAAATGCTAATGCAGGAGGTTCACAGCTGGTGGTACTGACAGGTGCCAAGTTGTGGTGATATGGAAACACAAAGGAATAGGAAGCAGCTTTGGAATTAAGTTCAAGAATACACTTTTCCTCTCCTTAAACACCGAGGCTCACTCCTTTGGGGCTTCCTTTGCACGTGCTTTTCCTCTGTGTGGAATAATTTTCTCCAGGTATTTGATTCCTCACCCAGATTCTTCACTCCATTCATATGTTTTACTAAAATGCACCTTTTATTGAGACTTTCTCAGGCTATTCTCCTTAAAATTGTGTCTTTATTTCATATTTCCCCTTCCTGTTCTGTGTTTTTCCTTGGCAATTACCACTGCCTAACATAATTGATATTTTATTCACTTGTTTTACATCTTATATATCTCCTCCATCTATGGAAAATAAGTTGTAAGAATATATAAGTACTCTAAAGATTATCTGGATAAAGATCTCAGGCATGTATTTGATTTTGTATAAGCACAATCTGAAGATAATTTTCATCATAGAAATGCTTATATCCATTTCTTAAACCAAGGGCTATTGTACTATAACAGAGAAATTTGGATAAAAGGCAAATTTACCTGGACATGCATGCAGCTATTACAGAAATAGCATAGGCCTAGTTGATTTAAGAAATTCTCCCTAGGAAAGCATCATAAAACAAAGCATCATAAAATTTGGTTGCTATCACAATGTGAAGCAAAGTTTCAATATAGATTATTCAGTTGTAGCTTCAAGTACAATTTCTTAGTAGGTAAGAAATCTGTGGTTCTGGCAAATATAGGGTAGATATATGTATATGTATGTGTATATATGTATATGTATATATACACATACACATACACACACATATATATGTATGTATATACTATATATCAACAAATGTCTGCACTTTCAAGTTGAAGTTAATATAATGAATGGAATTGTGTTTTCATCCATCAGTACAGAGAAAGTGCTGTCCTTACAAATGTAAAACAAGGAAACATGAAGTTTATATTGAAATATCTTTAAGACAGTTGAATAATAACAGGAGAGTGAGTAGGAAATCTCTGAGAATCCTTTTAACACATATTTTCAGAACTTATTATGTGTCATCTAACTCTATCGTACCATATGGTATCTACTAAATACTACTGTGTCTACTAAATGTTGCTTTGTTTGTTAGTGTACTGTAAGTGAAAGCCATATTGACAAGGATTGGGTTGCTTTCTCCATTGTTGATTGTGTTCCTGCCTATCCACCTCACATACCAGATCAAATAGGAAGCAATAATAAGCCCAGACTGGGGACAAATTCAGGAAACAATGATTCTGTGGGATCAATTGTGGGATGATCAGTGTTTCCAGCATCATGCAGCAGGGTGAGGATTTTCCCAAGGACTTCCATACAGTTGATTCAGGGCAATCTGGTAACCTTCAGATAACGAGTCTTGGGATGATTTTTAGAAATTCATGGTCGTTTCTAGATACTGGGCATACTACAGGGAAAAGTGCAGACACAAATGCCTTTCATTATGAAAATGGTGTGGTATGGGTAATGGATGGATAAGTAAATATAGCATAACATAACATCAGAGATATAGATACTCTGGCCTGAAATTCTGTATCCCCTCAAATCTATCTGTTGTAACAGTCCTCAGTGTGGCAATATGAAGAGTTGGGGATTTGGGAGGTGATTAGGTCATGAGGACAGAACGTTTGTCAGTGGGATCAGTGTCGTCATGAAAGGAGCCTGAGGAAGCTAGTTCACCCCTTCTGCCATATGAGGACCCAGAAAGCATCGTCCATAGGAAATGGGCCTCACCAGACACAGAATCTGCTGATACTTTGATCTTGCACTTCAGAGCCTCCAGAACTGTAAGCAATATAGTTTTGTGGTTTATAAATCACTCAGTATAAGGTATTTTGTGAAGCAGCTGAAAAGGATTAAGAGTAGAAAATAATGAAGCAACAAAGCAACAACAGAGTAAAGGGAGGCTGTTCTTTTTCCACTTTTTTTTTTTTTATGAGAAGGAAAGAAATGATTTCTCTAAGGAAAAGGCTGGGAGAACCAGCTTGGTGAAATCATTTGTGGAATGATCTAGGCAAGACTTCTCCAACCAGAGGGAATGCCAAGATTCTGGGGGTGACGGGGGAGGGAGAGCATTTTGCTGTAGTTGAAGGACACCAGAAAGCTGGTGGAAGTGCTACTGTGGAAGAGCATGGGGTGTAGGGTTTTAGAAGCCATGGTCAAGCCTTTGGACTGAGTTCTAAGTAACTCAGAAAGCCGCGGGGGTAGGAGGCTTTGGTTTCCAACACAGGGTGGGTATATATTTCATATTTTAAAGAATCGTTCTAGCTATCATGTGGAAAGTACACTCTAAAGAATGCCAAGTGGAATTGGAAAACTAATTAGGATGTTATTCCATTGGTGCAAAGACATGATGGTGGCTCACACCATGTGCAGTGGAGAACTGGGAGGAGCTCTGTGACTCTAAGGAGAGTGAGAGGAGGCAGTCGAGAACATAGCATAGGTTGATGACCTCCCCTGTTTGCTGAGGTAGAAAATACTTGAGGATAGTGAAGCTTGGAGAATGCTGAAAATGAAGAGTTTGTTTTAGGCTCATGAATTTCAACGTTAGGTATCTAAGGACTAATGTCAAATGGACCATAGTAGAGTTGAGAGTGAAACTCAGAGGACTGGCCTATGGACAAAATACGAACCAAGACAAACAACAAACAAAACAAAATGAGCTTGAAAATATCTGCAAGTGGAGAAAAGAGAACTGTTAGGTGCTCCTATCTGATCCATTCAAAAATACAATGCAAGCAAGAGCTGGAGAGCTATCAGGAAGAGTGAATTTTAGGTCCTACACAACTTAGTCCTCTGCAGGCTCACAGTGCTGGGTACTTACCAACACACATTCCGGCACAAGGCAGTGGGCTGCTTTCAGCTCTTACTCTTGGTACCTCATGAAGCAGAAGGCCCTTGGTGTAGGACCATGATTTACTGACAACACTACTGTAGGTCAGGCCAAGTATGCCCTTTACACAGCATCACGCATATGGGGTCCTGCAGTTCTGGCTGGCTGGGTCAATTAATGATAAGGGCTTTCCCCAAAAGAATTGAGTTTCAATTTTGACAACATCTTCTTAAGTAGATGAAAACATTGATCCAAACAAGAAGGCCTTGGAGTTAATACATGAATGATTCTTAAACAGTGGCCACAAGTCCAGCCTTGATTAGTGAGGGGACATCATCCTCTTTGGGTACTTGTAGCTTGTGCTAAACTCATATGCTATGGCAACCCGTTTTTTTTCTCTAAGAGAACAAAACATTTTGGACCTAAAAATACTTTCCTTTGATACCACACTAATCCTCTTCTTCAATTTTAAATAACTGGTTTTAACTGGTTCTTATCCCCAATGGGTTCCTTGGGTCTCATCCTGTCTGTGTGCAATTAATCATTTATGCATATTTTCTTTTTTTGCAGCAAAGCTTCCTCCCCAGATTTATTAAGGCATAATTGACAACTAAAAATCATATATATTTATGGTGCACAATATGATGTTTTGATATGTTTATATTGCGAGATGACTAAATCAAGTGAATTAACATATCCATCATTTTACACACTTGTCATCTTTTGTGGTGAGAATATTTAAGATTTATGTTCAACAATTTTCAAGTATACTATATATTTATAAGCTATAGTTACTTTAATTTACATTAGATTTCCCCAAAATTATTTCTCCTGTCTAACTGAAATCTTTGTATACTTTAATCTCATCTCAACATTATGCAACCTTCCACTCTCACAGATTCAGGCAACCATCATTACACCCTTTTTCTGTGATTTTGATATCTTTAGATTCCACATATAAGTGAATTCTACATATATCTTCCTGTGCCTGGCTTATTTTTCTTGACTTAATATTCTTTAGGTTTATACATTTTATCATAAATGACAGAATTTTCTTCTTTTTAAGAACTGAATAGCGTTCCATTATAGACACATGCATTTTCTTTCCCTAGTCATCTATTTGTAATGACTCAGATTGTTTCCATACATTGGTTATTGTGAATGATGATGCAATGAACGTGAAGGTGTTGATATCTTTTCAAGTTATTGATTGAATTTCCTTCAGATACATACTCAAAAATGAGATTGTAGGCTGGGGCGGTAGCTCAATGGCAGAGCCTTGCCTAGCATGTGTCGGCACTGGGTTTGATCCTTGGCACCATATATAACTAAAATAAAGGTATTTTGTCCATCTATAACTACAAAAAATTTTAAATTAAAAAAATCTTTTAAAAAATGAGATTACTAGACCATATTGTAGTTTTATTTATAATTTTTTTTGAAGAACCACCACATTATTTTCCTTAGTGATTGCATCAGTTTACATTCCCATTAACGGGTAAAAAGGTTTCCATATTTCTAATATTCTCCAACACCTGGTACCTTGTTTTTTTCCAAAAGAGCCCTTCTCACAGGTTTGAGGTCTTATATTATTTTAAAATATATCAGTTGTTCATTTATCTGTCTACTTTTAAGAAATGTCTATTCAGATATTTTCCCCATTTTTAAATTGGGCTACTTGTTTTTTGAACTTTTTTTTTTTTGCTATTTAGTTGTTTGTTTTGTATCTTGAATATTAATCCTATATCATATGTATGATTTGAAAACACGATTTTCCAATTTACTAGGTTGTCTCTTTACGTAGTTGGTTGTTTCCTATGCTGTGATGAGTTTCAGTTTGAATAAATTTTGTTTGTCTTTTTGACTGTGCTTTTGGGATTATACTCAGAGAATTATTGCCCAGACCCATGTCAAGAAACTTCCTATGTTTTCTTCAGGCAGTTTTACAATCTCAGATCTTATATTTAAGTATTTGAATCATTTTAAATTTATTTTTGTATAAGGTGTGAAACAAGGGAACAATATCATTATTCTTCATGTGGATATACAGTTTTCCCAGTAAAATTTGTTGAAGAGATTGTTCTTTTCTCTTGTGTTTTCTTTGCATTTTGCCAAAGATCAATTGACTGTAAATGCATGGAATTATATAGAATAGGTTTTCTACTTTGTTTATTTGGTCTTTATGCTTTTAGGTTAATACAATTATGTTTTGATTACTATAGATTTGTAATTTTTTTTTTTAAATCAGGGAGTGCAATGCCTCTAGCTTAGGTCATATTGCTCAAGATGGCTATAACTATTTAGGATTTTATGTATTTCCAAACAAATTTTAAGATTTTTTTTATTTCTGCATAAAATGTTTTTGGGACTTTGATAGGGATTCCATTCATCCTTGGATCACTTTGAATAGTTATCATATTTTTACAATAGTAATTCCTTCAACCCATGAATGTGATGTATCTTCTTATTTGTGTCTTCTTCTGTTTCTTTTATTAATGCTATATAGTTTTTTAGGATATAGATTATTTACCTCCTTGATTATTTTTTCCCTCAGTATTTTAGTATTTTGTTTTATCTTTTGATTCTATTTCATTCTTTCCTTATTTATAGTTAGATATTTTGTTGTTAGCATTTAGAAATGCTACAAATATTTGTATGTTGATTTTGTATCCTTTGACTTTACTGTAGTATTTAGTAGTTCTGACAGCATTTTGGTGGAATCTGAGATATTCTATATGCAAATATATGTTATATACAAACAGAAATAATTTTATGTCTTGCTTTCCAATTTGTCCTCCCTCCTTCCCCGGCCCCCTCGTTCTTCCTTTCTTTCTCTTGTCCAATTGCTCTGGTTAGGACTTCTAGTATCATATTGAAGAGAAGTGACAAGAGTGAGTATCATTACATTGTTCCTGAACTTAAAGAAAAAACTTCCATCTTTTCAGAATTAAGAATGTTAAGTGTTAGCTGCGGACTTGGTATACATGGCCTTTATTGTATTCAAGTACATTCTTTTTATACTGAATGTGTTGAGAGTTGTTCTTGTGAAAGCATATGGAATTTTGTCAAATTATGATGCATAAAAGTATAGAAACTTAAAAAGTTTAGAAATCAGATGATTTCACTATTCCATTATTGTGGGAGACCAACCTTGCAAGTGACTGAGTCACACTCCCCAGCTGGGTGCTGAGGCGCTTAGTCACAGAAATGTGGCAGAGTTTTCCCCACCCTTCTTGGGTTGGAGGGTCAGTGTCTGGTGCATGGGTGTGTCTTGCTACAGCCCCATGGGTGAAGCTATGCTCACTTGTTCCTTTGTAATATAACCCCTTGCCCTGTTTAGGACAGAATCTTACATGGAAGTGCCTTGTGTGTGTCCCCTTCTCTTACTGTGCCCTTGGGTGTGGCCTACCTAGATGTCAGTCAACTTGCTGACAGTGGATATCATGAAGATAGACTCAGACCCCTGAAACCTGACCCCTTGCCTCATTTGAATAGCTTCTCCTCAATAAAAGGGGTCAGTCAGCCTGTGCGCTCGCGCTCTCTCTCTCTCTCTCTCTCTCTCTCTGACCCTTAAGGTCAGAGGAGCCATCACAGCGACCCCAAACAAAAAGGTCTTTGTGTCCCTTGTGTGTTTATTTTGTGCAGCACAGTTAGCCCAGTTCCACTGGAGTGATCCCTGAGCCTTTTAGTTGCGAACCAAAACCTGGCACGTTATCTTAATATGGTACACCATATTTATTGATTTGTCTATGTTGAAAAATCCTTATATCCTAGGAATAAATTCCACAACTGTAGTGTATGACCTTTTAAATCTACTATCAAATTGTATTTGCTGCTGTTTTGTGGATTATTGTGTTTATGTTCATGAGTGATATTAACTTGTGATTTTTCTTTTTTTTTTAGTGTCCTTGTCTGGCTTTGTTACTAAGGTGATGCTATCTTCATAAAATTAATTTGGAAGGATTGATATTAATTTTAAAAAAAATTATAGAATTACCCGTGAAGCTATTAGATCTTGGACTTTTTGGGGGGTGGGCAAGTTTTGATTATGGATTCACTTTTCTCATTCATTATTCTTCTGTGCACATTTTCTTTTTCTTCATAATTCAGTCTGGGCAGCCTGTGTATTTCTAGAAACTTTTGCATTTCCTGTGGGTTATCCAACATGGTGGTGTGTAGCTGGTCATAGCAGTCTCTTTTAACCCTAGTATTTCTGTGGTATCTATTGTAGTGTCTCCACTTTCATTTGAATATTTTTTTCCCCTCAGTCTCTCTTGCTCAAGATTTGTCAATTTTGTTTTTCTTTTCAAAAATTCAACTTTTAATTTCAATGGTCTTTATTATTTACTAGATTATATTTTATTTAATTCTATTTTGATGATTAGTTCCCTCCTTCTGCTAAATTAAGGCTTTGTTTGTTCTTTTCCTACTTACTTGAGGTATGAAGTTAGGTTATTTACTTTAGATGTTTCTTTTATTTTTAATGTTGGCATTTACTACTATGATGTACCTATATTTTATTTATATATATGATGCTGAGAATTGAACCCAGTGCCTCACACATGCTAGGCAAGCACTCTACACTGAGCTACAACACCCTGGTCTTATTTTTGTCTCAACATATTTTTTCATTTTCCATATGATTTTTACTTTTATTAATTTGTTGTTCATGAACAAGTTATTCACTTTTGTGAACTGTGTCATTTTTCTCTTGTTACTGATTTCCAGTTTCACATCATTGTGGATAGAAAGGATACTGGATATTATTTCAGTCTTCTTAAATTTGTGAATTTTTTTAAATGTCCTATTTTATGATCTAACCTTGACAACTTTTTACATGCTCTTGAAAAGAATATACATTCTTCTGATATTGTTATTGGCTCTATTGTGTTGTTTAAATCTGCTCTTTACTTACTGATTTTGTGTTTGAATGATCTATCCATTGTTGAAAATGTTAAAGTTCCTATTATTACTGTGTTGCATCTATTTCTTCCTTCAGGTCTATTAATATTCACTTTACATATTTAAATGCTCCACAATTGGGCACACATATACTAATTGTTATAGCTTCATAAAAAATAAACCCTTTATTATTATACAATTAACTTTTCTTATCTCTAATGACAGTTTTTAACTTGAAATCTATTTTGTCTGATATAAACGTGGCTACCCCTGCTCTCTTTTGGTTAAAATTGTCATGAGACATCTTTTCCCATTCCTTCTGTTTCCATTTATACATGTCCTGAAAGCTAAAGTGAGTCTCTTACAGGCCAGACCTACAGTGGAGTGGGCCTGAAGCTTGGGTTAGGCCTGGAGCCTTGGTCCACAGTGCTGACTTAATAGTCAGACCCATGAGGGTTAGTCTACAGTCTGGGCTGTGGGTGCTGGCCAGGAAGTTCCATCCTGGCTGGCCTGAATTCTGTGTCCATGGGGGACAGTTTGACATGAAAACCCACATGACAGGCCTGGACACTAGGTCTGCTGGAGGCCAGAGCCATCAGAGCTGGCCTGGAGTCTTGATTTCTGCCTAGAACTGGAGAAGTCCTACTACTTGGCATCTTATGGGTTGCTATGGTACCTGGGCTCCTGGCCTCGTCCTGGATTTCACTAGGGCTGGCCTAGAACTGAGTCTACAGCAAAGTTGATGATTAGTTTATTCTCCTTCCTCCCCCACAAATGCTAACTCTTTCTACATTGTCCAGGTTTGTGGGAATGGGGAATGGTGACCTGGATAATGCTTCTATGCTACAATCAAGTGCTGTGATCTTTTACCTGACTCCCCAGTTCCTATATATATATTCTTAATGAATGGACAATTCTTCAAATCTGTTTTTCTCTGGGCTAAGAACTGGAAAGTCTTAGTCATCATTCCACCTATGTCACTCCCAGTATGAATTTCTTTCTTCAAGTGTTGGCTGTTTTAATGGAAATAAAGGGATATCTATTCTAAGATGCTCAAATATGCTGATGGTCAAATCCTGTGTAGCTAGGAGGCTTTTACCTAGAGGGAGCAACTTAATTAAATTTATACTGAGATATTTAATGGGCTGTGTTTGGCCCTTGGAAATCTCACATGGGAGCCTACACCGAATCACTACACGAATGTCTCCTGTGGGAACAAATTCTTAAAAATGCAGACACTAGGTCAAAGAGTTGGCCCACTGAAAATGTGGTTTGTCCCCTGAAGACTTTTACTTATTATTATTTTATTCATTTTTTTTTTCAGGGCTGAGGATCAAACTCAAGCCTTGTACTTGCTAAGCAAGCACCCTGCCCCTGAGCTAAATCCTCAACCCCAGACTTTTACTTATTTATGTTCTACCAATAGAATATGTACGTGGTTGTTTCCTCATTTCACAGGTGATCTTGGATACCAAAATTTCTTTTCATATTTATCAGATTTTATTATTATCATAGTGCAAAAAGTTTTCAGATACCCCTCCACTATTTTCCTAGAAAGATTTTTTTGTTATTATTGTATTTAATGTATGGTAACCCATATTTTTCTCTCATTTGCCTTTTTGTCCTAAAAGTTAAAGTGTATGTGTTCAGATCATGGCAAAATGATATGTGCCATTGATTTGACTTTATTTGAGGAAGTTGATTTGATGTACAGGAATATCTTAGTCTTACTGACACACTTCATAAAAAGATTTGATTATACAAAGTTTTTGGCTTCTTTTGGATGGTGTTTTCAAGTTTGTGAGAGCAGATATAGATATTAAAATATCTTATTATATTTGTAAAGGCTGTTCAATACATTGCTATGCTATTTCCCTCGGTATGAACAAAACTGATTTTATTGGAATATTTGCCAACCATAAGCTGTATCTATAGACAGTGTGTGTGCTTTATATTAAGCTACTTCAAAGCCTGTGTTAATAGAATCATCAAGTCCCTTCAGTACAGACATACTGTACTTGTAAATTGCTAGTGTATCCTTTTATCTTTCAAGATCTTCTGATGTGGAGAGTGGATAAAAGTTTGAAACCATTTTTAAAGACTCATTTAAAATTTCATCCATGTAGACACAGACTTTATTTGTATTTCTTTTACTCAAATGCCCTTTTTATTAGATTAGTCTACATCTTATCTTCCTTTTAATCTATTCCATGCAATCACATTTTAATTAGGTTTACCATTTTTGGATGTCGAGTAAACATGTAGCCTCTAATAAAGAATTAGATCTCCCTCTCAGCCCAATACAACAATTAAGAAGCATAGAAAAGGTGAAGGCCAGATGTTCTAACTATTTTCTACAGAGCAACTAACAGTTCCCCAAAAGAAGAGGAATGGCTGATCTTATTTTAACATGATTTAAATAAGAAATAACACTTATTAAAGGGTAATTACATGCCAAATACAACTGCAAACATTTTGCATGTATTAACCTACTTTACTTTATGCACCCTACTTTTCAGATGAGGAGACTGAGGTCTAGATTAAGGCTAAAATGTCTTGCTCAAATCAAATGAATTTTGCTTGGGTCATCTCTCTGAACCATTATGTTGTACTACAGAAAGAAGGAAGTTTGCTTTAAATGACACAGGGTTAACCTTTTACCATATTTTCAGAAGACAAATGCAATTTAGTGAAATGAATATTTACAATCCCTTCTCTCCATCACCATTATGCTACATTAAAGATATAGTTTTGCTCTGTGCTGATTTTGGTAAGTTAAAGGAGAGCCATCCCTGGGTCTGATTATGATTTAGTATTAAATATTAATTTGCAGAAATTGGCAATGATCAACTAATTTAGACCAAAAAGAGATATTTTTTCCACTTGATAAGCTAGTGAGAAGAGAAAGGAGGATGAATACCCAAGAATTCAACCAGAGTATATTAAAATCCAACACAATAATTAAAACTTAATAAGCACTTAAAACACACTAATGGAAAGCAAATTCCTTTTAGGAACGTGTGTTCTAAGTAACTTCTTTCTCATTCTTTATGGAATCTTCCCAGCTTATGAACCTTAATGGCAATGAGAGTAGTAATAGTAATAGTGGCAATACTATCTTAACAGCAGCTGTGGCCACAGTAATAGTGTCAGCATGGAATTTAGAATCAGATTGACCCGACTCTAAAAATCAAGATCTCCCACTCACGTATTTTTTGAAGGTACAGAAATGAATCTATTTAAGTGCTAGTTTCTTTAACTAAAAAAGTAAATGTTACAGTATTTATCTAATTAGATAGTTAGGGATAAGTGAGATGATTAATATAATCACCTACACTACACCTGATACAACAGGTCCTTAATATGATGTAATGCTAGTTTCTTCTCCCCTGCCCCATCTTGTTATTCTTTTTTCTTTAATTAGAATCAAAAGAGCAGGCTGTCTGATTGGTTTGCAAAAACATTATTTGCCCTTCAAAATTGGCATGCTGTTCTGGTCTCCCAAAGTGTGAGTGAAGTATCCAAGTTCTGTTGTCTGAAGCTGCCCAGTTTGTGATCATCTGTCATGGCAGCCCTAGGAAACTAGTGACACCAATATACTTGGAGTTCCTTGCTATTTTCCCACTGCTGGAGTTCACTTTCTGCAACTGATATTGCTGCTAGAGCTTCTGTAAAAGCTTGAATAGTAAATACTTTAGGTGGTTTTGTGTGCCAAATGTCTCTACCACAACTACTCAGTTCTGCTATTGTGATGCAAAAGTAGCCATAGACCACATGGAGGGGTGTGACTGTTTTCCAATAAAACTTTATTTACAAAAGCGGGTGGTAGACCAGAAAAAAAAAAAAAAAAGATTGGCATGCTGTTGTTTGTAACTCAAATATCACCTACTCTCAAGATCTGAAATAATTATTGATGGGTGCAATATTTTAATTGGACAGGAAAAATAAGATCTAGTGTTTTATTACACATTAGGATGACTATAGTTATAATAATGTATTGTGTATTTCAAAAGAGTCATAAGGGAGGAATTTGAATACTCTCACCAAAAATAAATTCCATATTTAAGTTGATGGATATGCTAATTACTTTGGCTTGATCATTACATAATATATACATGTAGCAAATCATCATATTATACCTGAAAATTATGTATAATTTTTACATAATAATAAAAAATTAAATACAATAAATCAATAAATAAAATAATTATTGAGTGCTTTTTTGGTAGGATTGGTAAGGTCTTTCTACTGTTTGCTTGTTAGTTTAGGTTCATGTAAAAATTATTTTTAAACACATATATTCAATTTTCTATTCTTTATAACAAATCATCATGGATACCAAATTTAAAAACTTCATGCACAAATACAATTTATTAGGCCTTCTATGCCTAATACTTTTATTTTATTTACATTTTTTTTCCATGACATTCAATAATAAGACAGTAGGAACTTTTCATTTATAGACTGAGATATGGTGTATATTATGATGATGCCTATCCAGTAATCATATTTTTGGTAATAATTCAAGTGTCAACCTTTATTTATTTATTTATTTTACAAGAGACTAATCAAGCTCATGCATGGAATAAACGAGTGATGTCAACTCAATGCTGATTGGAAACAGTACTTTTCCTGGTTTCATATATTCTGTCATTGTCACACTCTTCCTCAAGTATACTGATAGAAAATGTTATCAGTCACTCCCCAGTCATTGCACCCAACAGAAACTGATTTTAGATAATTCATGTAGAAAAATAAATAAATAAAAATTAAAAAGGATTTCATGGAGTTGGATGGTAAGTAGAGCAATGGGAAAGGTAATTAGAAGAATGGTGAGAAGACTGGAGAGTCGAGCTTTTGTGAAGGTGAGACTCAGGGAAAACTCCTGATTTTATGTAAAAAGAACATGCTCAGCATGGATGTTCTTCAGGTGACAATGTCTTCCTGCCCTTCATCACACACTCATTGAGAGTTCAAGTCTTGCAAAATAGAATCTGGTTGTATTAGCTGCGCTTAGGGGGAGGGGAGGGAGTGGGCAGGGCACAGTAAATAAGAGTCCCATCATGACTGTGCTCCATGGAGACAAGGTCATGCCATGAATTACCACAAGAAGAAGAAAAGCGTGAATGGATGCTAAGCCAGCACAAATCTAGCAAAAAAAAAAAAAAAATGCCCCATATGGAAAACAAGAACTTCTTTCTGGCAATGACCCAATTGTTAGAAATCACATTTTTATAAAATTGTATGCATGTTTTATAATAATTTTTTCAAAAATAATATATTATTCAATATGAATTAGAATAATAGGTAATAAAAGATACTGAAGTAGCAATGTTTTTTAGCCATTCTTAGCTACAGTAGGAACAAAGGTGGATTTTATAATTCTGAGTGTGCCACAACCCAGCTCCGACTTAGGGTTGATGATATTACCTCTCTGAATACCTAATTTTGTGAATATTTAAAATGAAGAAGTTGGGCAAGTATCTCTTTCAGGTGTCCATCACAGCACAAAAGTGATCCCTTGCCCCCCAATTCCTTTTTTAATCCTATCCAAAGTTTACATGGTCAGTTAGGCTGGGGCGATGCCTTCAAGCTTTGGCCATAGGGAGCTGAATTAGCTTTTCTTGATGAACTCATCTTGTAACAATAAAAAAAGGAAGTTCCATAATTATTCTCGGCAAGCATCCAAAAATATGCCTCACTACCCAGTTCCAATTAATAATGTGTGACTTGTTAAAAACAGATTTTGTTCATTTGAAGGTTTTAATAGCACCCAGTTTCAACTTAGTTCTCTTGGGAAAATATTTAGCGTGCATTTAACTAGCTTGACACATACAACTAATTAATTTGTCTAAAACAAAATATTATATGAATCATAAAGAACTAAAAATTGAAATAGTGCCAGAATTAAAGCTTGTACCCTATGCTTAATTAGCCTTTAGTTGTTGTTGTTATTTTGGTCCTTATTTCTACTAAATAAGGTACTTGGAATAATATTATGTAATCTCCAGATAGAAAATTGAAAATTTATATAATTATGAAAGTGAGCTCTATATGTATTTTTGGAAATTAATAGAGCTTTCAGAAATATGACTTTGAAGAGTTGTATTTAAATGACACAGATCAAATAGAGAGATTGTCAAACAAATGGGCCTCTATTGTTCTCATTTTTAGCCCAAACCTGGAGATGCATAGAAGCAAGAGAAAGGTTGATGTAACTAAGTTAAATATTTGAAAGGCAAAACTTATTTTATATTCAATACTTTCTATTTTGGGGTATAGGTAAACTAATTAAACCTTCAATTCTTTTCTTTCTTTGATGTGACTATATATGTACTATAAAATATCTTGGGAAACAGAAATTCACTATGTTCTAGTGTGAGAGGGTAACCATTCCTCAAAGTAGACAGAAGATGATTAGGCATAATGAAAGGAGAGAGGTAGATAGATTTTAGCTATGATGTTTCCCCAACCACTGTGCTACCTACTAGCATTGCCTTAGGAAGGTCATTGCCTACACACTAATCAAGGCAAGTTAGCTAAACAGCAATGCCACATCTGCTTTGGGGCTCATAGGATAATATGTAGCGTAGGTGGGGCTCAGATAAGACGTACAGGTAGACAGTCAGCCTCAGATCATTACTTCTTCTCCACACCTATTTCTCAAAATCAGAGGGTAAAAAAAATTGTATTCCAGGAACATAATGTTGGTGGAAATTCAAGGTAATTCTTCGTGAGGTAGATTTGCCTGGGTTGAGTCTATAAAGCAAGAAGTCCTGTGTCTTGAGGTACATTCATTCCCAAGTCCCAAACTTATGGGAGTCTGCTAAGAAGGTAGTGAGCTACTTCGATTGCTTCTCCCTGTAGGAATGTTGAATACTTCCAGAGAAAAGCATATCACAGGGAACCCAAACTACTTATCTGAGGAAGACAATCACTACACAGGACAGATAACACATTCAATAGCTTGCATTAGAAAAAGCAGAATTAACCAGAAGGAGAAGGCATTTATAAAATGTCATCAAAAAGACATTTACATAGCCAGGAGTAAGCAGTTACACACAAGAACTAACTTGAAGTATTGTTGGCTGAAATAATTCTAACAAACAAGTCAACTAGTGGGTTGAATAGCAGTATAAGCTCTTGAAGAGTAAATTAGGGACCTGAAAGATCAAGTTTCAAAACTCTCTTAATACATCTTAGGAAGGGATTGGTAAGGGATAGAGAAATGAAAAAAAAAATAAAAATGGAGAGTTAAGTCATATGGAGGATAGAAGAAGTCTCAGCAGCTATACTATGGATTTCCCATAAGTGAGAGAAAGAATAATGAATGGGAGGAATTAGTTGAAGAAATAACCTATTATTTTCTCAGATTACAAGAATGAAAGCTCTCATTTTGAAGGAACCGATAGAAAGTCAAACAAAAGAGAACAAACAGAACAAAGTTAAACAAACAATAAAATCTCTAAAAACATTGAACTGAATTTTTTAAATTCAAGGGGTTCTAAAAGCTCATTAAACTACTTCATGAAGAAGATTTTGATTGGTATCACTCTTCTCAAAGCATTCTAAAAGAGTGCAATGAAATATTTTCAAAGAAAAAGAAAGAAATTCTAACATAGAATTTGATATTTGTTTAAATTCGCACAAATGTAAGAGTAAGATACAAAGTTCTCAGGTTTATAAGATCTCAGAAACATTACTGCAGAAAGATGAGTTTTGAGAAGAAGAATCTTGAAAAAGTAATCAATAGAAATAATGAGGATTCTAGGGGATTGCCACAAGATATGTGGGAACCAACAATGAATAGAATTTAATACATTTTAAAGTAAATGCACATTAAAAATGTCTATCAATAGCAATTCAGAACTGAAATTTTATAGTTCAAACAGAAGCAGAGCATATACTAAATTATCTTCTTTGTGAGGAAGACATAATAATAATATTTAAGAAATTCATGTAAAATAATAAACACAAATAAGAGTCTTCAATGATTTAAGTCCAATATTTTTCTTCAAAATGTAAAGAGCTTAATTTATGATTTTAATCAACCAAAAGCAGGATATGAGAAAGCAAAAATAAAGGAGTAGTGTGATACATATGTAAACTGAAATAAAACGCAGAAAATGGTAGAAATCATCTGTAACCACAGTAAATGTAAACCAATTCAACTTGCTGATCAAACGTTTCTCAGAGTGGACTGAAATTCTGTTTTTACCTAATAATTTTAGTTCTCCAAGAAATAGACTTTGGGGCAGAGATCTGCGAGCAGAAAGTCTAGGGAGTGCTCTCAAAACCCACACTTGTTGGCCCATGCCTGTAATCCCAGTGGCTGGGGAGGCTGAGACAGGACGATTGCAAGTTCAAAGCCAGCCTCAGCAAAAGTGAGGCACTAAGCAACCCAGTGAGACCCTGTCTCTAAATAAAATGCAAAAAAATAAAGAGGGGGCGGGGGTCTGGGGATATGTCTTATTGGTCAAGTGCCCCTGAGTTTAATCCCTGGTAACCCCCCACCAAAAAAAATAAAAAAAAGAACCACACTGTGGGAAAGGAGGGAAAGAAGATTGAAGACAGGAAGAACCTGAGCCTGTCATCCAGTTTCAACAAAACCCTCAGCTCGTTCCACAAGGAATTATTCTGAAGCTGGGATGTCCTTTCAGCTGTGTCTGAAATTGAGGCAAGTTGCTGGCACTTTATACAGACACATTGACCAGATAGATGTTGGGCGTGGGCTGACACTGAGAGGCGACATGACCTTGAGTTAAGAGCTCGATTTGGCCAAGGGAAAATCCCTGGACTGGTTCTCAGCTGTGAGTCATAGACCAGTAGCTCTGGCAGAGTGGGAGAAGGGAGTTTCTCAGTCCTGAAGAGGGGAAGGGAGGAGGGCAGCACAGTTTACAGGACAGTCTGCCCTTTGAGTCACCCAGTGTCAATTGCCTCATAAAGCGAGTTTATGCATCTCAGAGCAGATTCTCCAAAATTCCAACTGGTAACCTTCTTCTGAGAAAATGGGACAGGATATAGTCCCTACCAGTGCAGCCAGTCTTGGGACCACAGCTGCTACTCATCATCTTCCTGCACCCCTTCAAGTTCATGTAGCAAGTGTATGTGACACTAATGCCTATGGGCAGTCCAAGCCTCCAGGTGAGTCTGAGTTCATTCTCTGGCTGCTACACTACTTCTTTTATTGCCAAGATGGGAGAGGGTGATAACAAGAAATGCCACAGGAGATCACTAGGTGTCAAATATATTCTCTTCTGCTTCCAGGTGTCATAGCACTCCTACGTCCCCATGATGACCAAGGTCAAATCTTCCCACCAGGATGTGTCTCCTTTCCTGTCCTGATCAGCTGGTCTTTTCATCTGAGGAACCTGAAATAATTAGGCGGCATACAGCCACAGCTTAAAATTTCATGGAAGGATTGTGGCACATTGCAGTAGAAGTGCTTCCCTCTGGGAACCAGAATCTCTAAATCCACAGAGCCTAGAACTCCAGAGATAAGAATCATGTATTTCCCTGAGTGAATTGCTGAATGAAATGGTAAGCTGCTATTTTGGTCCTTGGATTTATGCAAGCCATTATGGTTTTAGATTAGATACTATTGCCTAGAAGATAAACTTTGTCCTTTCTGTGTACCCTCCCAAAGCTGGTAGCTCAGTTTATGGTAACCACTGGTGGGATCAGTGTGTTCCATGGTATGGGAGGAACATGTCACCTCCTTTGTGTGAATAGAGTTTCTTCCACTAAAGTGATACTATGTGAGATTCCTTGTTGTTATAACAAACTTTGTAAGTCCTCATAGAGTGATGTGAACTGAAGCCACTTAGGCAGAGAGACTCACATCCGTGCCAAAAATAAGTGTCAGTATGTTTCCAGGACAGAAGAAGTACAATGTGGTTAAGTTACTTGTTACTAGGTGTCAGCTGGTTTCATTGAGTAGGAAGGGCTCTGTTGCTGGCAAGGTCGACATCCTGCAGTGAAAATACCCACAATTGATTACTTTTGATCATAGATAGCTTTTGTGCCAACACTGAGGTAGATACTGAAGCAGAATGATACCAACTGCTTAATTTTTTAGTGCCTCTTCCGTGGTAGACAGTCTTTGATAGGCATGAACATATACACAAATTCTCGTGCTTTGTGAGAATTCTTGAATGTCTCTCCATGTGCCTCTTCTCGAGGCTTCCTTGTCCTGGATCTGTCGATACTTTATTATTTAATACTCTTAATGAAGCTTCCAGGCCATTTGTCACTGCCTATAAATATAAATATATTATTACCTCAGGACAGTTTCCTTCCACACCAAGTGGAAAGCCAGGTTATTGCCCAAAGCTCTGCCCGGTGGCAGTGTTTATCCTCAACGCTGTCTCACAGGGAACCCAAATAATGTGGCTGGAGCAAAGCTGCAGTCCATTTGTGGCCTTCATCATCAGCATATTGAGTCAAGCCATTTTGAATCAAGTTTATACTTTATGTCATTATCCCCATGTGGAAGTTATTTCTTTTCTCCAGGTGGAATGAGTATACACAAAAAGGCAGCAGTCAAGGTTTGACATGAGCATCTAGACCACCTGCTCCTGAGCTTATTCATGTACTCTGTTGCAATGAAGGCTTAATTCCGCAATAGCTAGCTATCGGCCCACACAGTCTGATCCACTTTGTGATTGTCTTGCTGATGCTTGCCATAAATTCCCTAAGCATATTTTCCACCATAAGCACCTCTACTATCATAGATTCTTCTGGTGGCATGGCCCAAGAGGCAGGCATGTTTGCTCTGTAGCTTTTATACTTATTGTTATGTCTGTTCTTAGTCTGGGCCTAATTCAAACAGCAGTATCGCTTGGTAGATATTTGTGTCTGTTTTATAATAGTGGGATAGATGAGCTTTGATAGGTTCTCTGTTATTTTTGAAGGGATTTTCCAGCATTGCCCATATCAGCATGTCCTTAAAATTAGGTTCTGGCATCTTTTATAGCATGAGTAACCAATACCTTAAAAGTTCTTGTTCATCCTGTCAGTAAAAGTCTTGCTCACCCAGATGAAGGTGGTACATGGAAAGAATGTACTCTAAGGAAATTTTGCAAAAATTCCACAGGGTCCAGGTCCCTTCAATCTCTATCATGAGAAAGGATGGGAGAGTTGTTATAAAGTGGTCCATCCCCTGTGAAGAAAATGTGCTTCCTTCTGATCCTGCTTCTGGTCCTGATTCCTAAGATGGATGGAAAATGATACACTTGTCAAATAAGTGGCTGCATAACATGTACTTAGTCTAGGCTCATCTGTTCCAATAACTTTCCCTACAACTTTAACAGAAGCTACTTTTTCGTAATGTTTGGTTAATCTATGTAATCCATCAAAATTTGTTTTTTGAAAGGACTTGGACTAGTGAATTAAGTAGAGATATGACAAGAGCCATTACGTGCGGGAAGTCATCTATGAGCCATGGTGAACTGAGCAATGTTTGAGCCATTAGGCAGGGAAGCCTGGTTTTGAGAACTCCCAGTCAGAACCCACAGTTCTGAGAATGTCCGATTCACGTGGTGCCCTGTCCTACTTCACAGCTCAAGTTCAAGCACAGCCTCCCAGAGATAAGTGTAACTTGCCAAACACCCATCAGTCTGTTTACTGCAAAAGCCCCTGCCACACCAAGAAACAAGCACCAAAACAAGACTCCTCCCATTGAAACCTTATCCTTGCCTTTGATATACTCCCCCTTAAATAAAGAATTGGGGCCCTTTTATCAGTTGTTCAGTTCTAGCTCCCGTCAGGACTGGAAGACCCATCAGATGCTCCGCTTTTTAAAATCTAACCTTTGGCTTTGTCTTATTTCTTACTGATTAGTTCAGACTTTCAATTTTCTCAGGCGGCTCACACCCCCTGGGCAGGAACCTGCTCTGTCCATGTGTTGGCCACCCTGTTATAATTACCTGTGTATCATTTAGTTCCTTTGGGGTGGCACCAATCTCTCTCTATCCATGGGACACAATATTGCTTTGTGTTTATTATTTTTTCCTTGTCTTAGGGGTTAGGTATTTTTAGTCTTTCTCTTTGACTCCCCTACTCTGAGAACTTTTCCACCAGAGGAATTAATACATCTGTTCTGCCACCTAGCAAGTATGTCCATTCTAGTAGCTGGGGGAATGACTCAATGAATGTATCTAAAAGCCCAATGAACTTACTGTAAGCTGAATCTAGACCCTAACTCCATTAATTTGTCCTGTACATCCTCATTCTAACAGGGGCATGATGGTTATGTTTCACATCCCCAAACTATGAGTATCAACTCTCATTCAGTATTCAACATATTTTCTAATATCCGAATAGTCTAAAAGTTCCCCTTCCTCCACTATATAGTTATTTGCATCAATGGTTATAGTACCCTTTGAAGAAGGTCTAAGAGGATAACTACAGTGCACACTGGTGATGGTATTGTAGACCGCGTCCTCTTTTGGATCTGGCTTCTCCTTCAATCATTCAGTTCTGGATTTAAAATCTGACTCAGATCTATAAAATGGTAGGGTCATAGTTTTTATTGGAGTGAATACCCTCAACTTCCTAATCACCCATCCTTGAATTATTTTGATTGCATAGATTGAGGAATAACCCATGTGGGTCGCCCATCCATCTTGCCTCTTGGGCACCATGTGTTGTATAAATACCTTCAGAACTCTGTGCAGGTCAGCACTCCCCCACCCCACCCCACTCCGTCCCCCATTTTCTGGCTGCCATTCAGACCTTGCTCCTTATTTCTATAATTGTAGCCACCTGCCTTCTCAGAGTTAAACACCACCAGCTGGCTTCTATTATTTTGAGATCTTATCACATCCCACTCATTTCAATTCTATCATAGTTCTTCTACCGCCAGATGGCGAGCTCCTCAGTGATGTTGATATACTGCTCAACGGTGCATTCCTAATGGTTTTGGAAAACCAAAGGTCTCCCAAGACCTTCTCCCAAGACGTTCTCCCAAGAAACAGTGCAGGATGATAGGTTTTCAAGTTGTTTTACCTATCACTGGGAGAGGCTATAAGCTGAAAGGGGCATGTTATGGCTGGAGCAAGTGTCAGTCAGCAAGAGAATGCAAAGATCCAAGGTGCACAAAATGATCCAGATGGTATCTGTTGCAAAAGAATTGACTTTATTTTCCTTAATAAATTAGTTCTTTCTTTCTCTTATATAATATATGTACAACCAACTTTAACCCAGTGATGCTAACAAACAGGAAAATTAAAAACAAAAACCTTGAGCCAGATTCTTATTAGCATTAAACCCAGATATTTCTAATTTTATTTCTGAGTTTAAAATCTTTAAGTTTATTCTTTTAGAGAATAAGATTAACTCTAGTTTAAATTCCCCACTAAAAAGTAAGAAGCCTGGGTACTTGGATTCAAAGTCACAAAGATTTTCTCCTATATTTTCTTCTAGATGCTTTATAGTTTTCAGCTCCACATTTAAGCTATGGCCAATTTTAGGCTAGTTTTTGTATATGGTGTGAGGTATGGATGTGATTTTATTTTATGCCACATAGAATCCAATTATTTATGCTGTGTTGAAAAGATAATTGTTTTTTACTAAACTCTCTTCTCTCCTTTTGTTGAAAATCAAATGACTATCTGCACATAAATACATTTATATGTATATGTATTTATTTCTGTACACTATTTTGTCACATTGATTTATTTACCTAACTTCCTACCAATACCACCCTGTCTTGATTACTAAAATTTTAACATAAGTATTGAAATCATGTAGTGTAAGTCCTCCAACATTCTTTATTTTCAAAGTTTTTTTGGGTGTTGTAAGTCCTTTACATTTTCATTCTAAAGGTACAACCAAATTGACAAGTTCTATACAAACCCCTCCCCTCAAAAAAAAAAAAAAAAAAAAAACCCTTGTAGAGATTTTTATGGGGATTGGATTGAATATATACATCAAATTGGAGAGATCTGATATCTTAACAATATTGATACCTTTAGTCCAGGAATATAATATTTAGGTCTTATTTAGGTTTTCTGTAATTTTTCTTGGCAATAAGATGCAATTTTTGGTAAACAGTTTTGCATATATGTTGTAAGATATACCCTTCAGTGTTTCATGTTTTCTTGATGCTATTATAGACTGTATTTTTAAATTTCAATTCTAGTTGTTCAATCAATGAGTTTATACAAGTATAACTTAACTTTCTACATTGATATTTTATCTCATAAAATTGGTAAACTGACTAATAACTAAAAGTTATTAGTTATAATAACTTTTTGATTGTTTCAACTTGGCAATGACTTATTTACAAATAAGGAGTTTAACTTGTTTCTTTCTAGTCTAAATAATTTTTATTCCTGATTACTGCCTTAGATAGAAAATTCAGTACAATTTTGAATAAAAGTGAGTGTGGATGTTCTTGTCTTGTACTTGATCTTAAGAAATAAATCCAGTCTTCAAAATTAAGAATAATATAAGTTATGGGCTTATTATAGAGAAAGGTTTTTATTTTCAGTGTGTTGAGAATTATTATTTTTAAAATATGGAATGATGCTGGATTTTGTCTATTTTTGCATTTAATTAGATTATTATTTCCTTTTTTAGTTTCTTAGTGAAGTGATTGGCATGCATTTGTTTCCAAGTTTTTGACTAGACTTGTTCTGCTGAGGTAAACCCCTTGGCACTGATGTCATATCTTTCAATTTAATATATCGGTGGTTTCGACCTGCTGACATTTTGTTGGGCATTTTTGCATCTTTGTTCAGAAAAAAACATTCATCTGTTTCTTGTCACATTTTTCTTTGTTTGAGTTTCAGAAAAGCATTTGTTTCATGAAGAACTTGTAAAGCTTTTCCTCTGCTAACATTTTTCTGGTAGAATTTTAATTATTTATTTCTTTTCTGTTTGATAAACTTAACTCATAAATCTATGTAGGCCTGGAGCATTCTTTATAAAAGACATTAATGTAAAATTTAATTTCTTCAATAAATATAGGAGTATTCAGGTTATCTGAGAAGATTCAAAGTTCACTTCAACACTGACCAACTGATAGACTCACTTCTGAAGAGAACAGGGACAAAGGAGCATTTGCCAACACTAGAGACTTGAAAGGGACAGAGGAAAGAAAATAGAATAAAGTTAGTTTCAATGAGAATTTTTAAGATTTTACTTATGAATTATGGCAGTGAGAAAAATTATGTCAAGGGGTTTTCTTAGTCTAATTTTCTTAAATTTATAAGTTAGGTTCTTATCAGATTTCATTAACTTCCATATGTCATATAAAAGTAATAAGCTAGATAGCTCACAGTTAGTAATACTGATATAATCAGGGTAACATAAATATAAAGAAATTAAAATCTTTTACTCATGAATTTTTTTTGAAAACTCATTTATATATTTATTCAATTATTTTCTTAATGCATTCATAAAGTTAGTTATTCTCAATCACCATTTACTCAAAGAAGTTTATGTGCCAGGCACTGTTCAAGGTTTGGAAATTTAACGCTAAAAATGTTAAAACCAGAATAAGAAAGAAAATAAAAAATAAAAACATAAGTCTATGGTCATCCAAGATTGCGATAAAATGAAGCCAGAAAATGGGGAAGATAATGATCTAGGAGCTGCTGTAGATTGGGAGTTCAGACAGATATTAGTATGGACTTTAAGTTAAAACCTCAAGGATAAAAAAGAACTTGGCACAAACAAATTCTCACAAAGGAAACAATTCATGTTGGAATGAATGGGGGCCTATCTGAGGATCTCTGAAGCCAGTGAAGCTGGAGCAGACAGGGAATTACAGCCAGGGGAAGATGAAGTAAGAAAAGGATCAAACATAAGAGGCCTTTTAGGCCAAAGTATTTTAGTGTAAGAGGAGGGTCTCAAGTAGAAAAGTGACATTCTATGATTGATGTGCTTAGGGGATTACCCCAGATAGTAGACTCAAGCAAGAGTGGAAAGAGGTAATCGGGTGACAGATGATGGTGGTTTGGAATAAAGTGACAGAAATGAAAACAGGCTGATGTGTATGTGCTGTAGGTTCACCTGAATAAGCAGAGGTGCTGGTGGATTGAATATGGAATTGGGGAACATCTCCCTTCAGTTCATTCTCAAACTTTTGGCCTTGGCAATGGTGCATGGTGCTGTCATTTTCGGAGACAGGAAGTATTAATAAGAAGATTTGAGGGAAAGGGAATAAAAACATCTTGTGGATATGTTAAATTTGTAGTCTCCAATGGAAATGTCAAATATGCATCTATATGTCAATGCAGAGCTAGAGGGAAGCTATTCATTGATTTATTGATTCCACATGCACTTGTAAAGAACGATTATGTGTTAGGTAACTGTGTTAGCAGTGGGGATATTGATAAAAGGAAAAAGTAAGATCATCCCTTACTTTAAAACATTTGCTTTCTGCTGGGAGAAACAGATATATAAACACATAATTATTATATAGTACAATAAGTAGTATAATAAAGGGGCAGAGCACTTTATATATAAGATGATGGCACAGTTGTTCTGCTGAGGGAGCAGTAAAGGACTTAGTAAGAAGTGACATTTTAGGGAACTGGAGTTGTGGCTCAGCAGTAGTGTACTTGCCTGGCATGTGTGAGGCACTGGGTTTGATTCTCAGCACTGCATATAAATAAATAAAATAAAGGTCTATCAAAAACTAAAAAAAAAAAAAAAAAAAAATCTAAAAAAAAAGAAGTGACATTTTAAGAGTTGCTAACAATTTTAAAGTTGGTAGTAATTTATCTTTAGTGCATACATGATGCCAATTGGCTAGAATAGAACTTCTGAAAATAATCTTGTAAATGTGCATGAGATCATTGAAAGCCGAGCTTAGTACCTTCAGAAAAACAATATGGGAAATTATCTTCAAATATAAATAGAGACACATAGAAGAATCAATGAACTAACTGCATGGGCTAAAAGTAGCACATTTCTCATATGTTGTATTTTGTCTGATTAGTTTTATCATATTTTTATAAAATACAATGAATAATTCAATGGACATCAATTTCCTTTTCATCTCCTTTAATATTGTCTAGGCAGGTGAGACTATTTCAAGGTGTATTTTTAAAATAGCACTAAGCGTTCATATCCTTCAGGTAGTTTCTTGGCCTCAAATATATACCAGATTTTATTTTTAAAAGCTTGATGCTATTATTATTTCCTCTACTTAATTATGGACTCTGTTAACTTCTTGTCCTACCTTTGTCTCTTTCTGCTTCACATATAGCCTTGAAAGCAGCAGTGAAACTGTTTGAAACCAAAAGTTTAATCGCATCCTGTGACCTCCTGGAAATTGTGAGGGCGGGAAGGAGATGAATGATTAGGTAGATAATTTTTTCTCTGCATTCCTGGTACAGAGTAAAGAAACAAGGAATCTCTACAAGGAGGATGCTTTCTGTCCCCTGTCTCCCTCCCCAGTTCCTTGCTAGCCCTTGGGATTATCCACAAAAGCCAGTCACATCCTTCCACAGATCAGAGGCTCTTCCCCACCCTCTTGGTTCTGCAGAGCCTGCCTCCTGCAGACCCTGGTTATTCACTGTGCTCTGGAGTGTAACCCCATGGGGCTCTGAATTGTATGTGTTGTCCTCCTTCCCTGGGCTGTGAGAATATGCAACTAACAAACTGCTCTTTCCATCTCATCTATCCAGTGTTCAGCCATCCCCACAACCCTAGAAGAAGATTTTCTCCATCACCATTGGAGTGAATAGGAGACAATTAAAACAAGTTGATACTGGAATACACACAGCTCTGTGCCCTGGCCTAGCACAGAGCACGTTAAGAACAGGGAGAGTGTACCTTTACTACAAGAATAGTGATTGGATGGCAACTAATTTTTCAAGATAACCACAAGAAATATTTTTTGTTCCTGTTGTACCATCTAATCTTTCCTAAATGTCTTGGAAATTGAGGCTGCATGTCCAAGGCTCATGTTTTCTTCCTGCCTTCTTGCTTTCACCATTTGGTCTAGTCCTTTACCTGTATTATTTTTTTTCATTCTCAATTCTGCATGGATTAGTTCTTTTTTAATGATACTCTCCTTCCTGGGTGTGTGTGTAAGGGGGAGGTCTTTCAAATGTATATATCAGTTGTTCTCACACTAAGCTACCATAGGAAAGGGGTCCAGAAATAAATTTTCTGCCCCATCAAATCTTTCCCATTCTCTTGTGGCCCTTGGCTTCTTCAACTATGATGCTTCAAGTTTGGGTTGGAGCCTATTCTTTGGGCATCAGATCCTATCAAGTTCAATAGTTGAGATGCTTGTATGAGTCTCATCATTTTGATTGGAATATTATATATTTTCTATTGCACTAGGCAACTTTTCTTTAGAAATATGAAAAAATTTCCTTATAAAATTCAAGCATCAGCTACAGGTATTACTTATATTTCTGCTTCTTGGAACAGCATGGTGAATCAAAGGTTGACTAACATCTATTAACCATATAGGTGTGCCTGAGACTATTCACACAACAGGTTGTGACCCAGCTGCAGTTCAGTCTCCAAGTGCATGGGATTTTTCAGGAAAATAAGAGTTAACATATCAACTTTGTAGCTCTTGCATGAACATGCATAGCCACCATAATCACACATGGTATACACATACAGCTACTCATCTCTTTCCCATTTTTACATAATCAATTTCTGCTTTATTCCCCATCTGCCTCCCCCACTGCAAAAAGTATTCTATTTCCATTTAACTCTGATGGAAGATGTGCTCCCCTGTGTAGGGGACACCTGATTGTCCTATGAGATGGAGCTGCAGTGAAAATACTTTGCATTGTCAGTGAGGAGAAGATTGATTTCTGCAAATGGAATCAAATTGCAACTGAAAGTGATAGCCCCAGAACTGCCTTCCCCTTCTGTCGGACACTGATTGTCTCTCCATGTGCCAGCTTGTTATCTTATGGGCAGAGGGGAATTGCAGCTTGACGTAATTCATAGCAGTTTCACAAGGGGGAGAGATTGGAAAGAGAGATTGGCATGATGCTTTAATTGACAGAGGTTTGCAGCCCACAATGATGGCATGAGCCATTCGAAGAGGAAGGAAAGTATGTGTGGACTACTGTTACATTTAAATGTCACAGAGATCATTTTGAAAATGGTAAGAAACCCCATAATACCCAATTCTAGTCCAAGCAAGTATTTAAGAGAATTGACTGTAGTAACATGACATTTCCCAGCTCAGACTTCGGTCTACCCTGCAGCTTTATGATAATTTAATTCCCTTTTGAGTCTTTGTAATGCCTTGGTGAATTTCCAAGGGCAGATTAAAGACAGTTCTTGGGGTATGGAATACATCACCATTACCCAAGTTAGGACATGGTAATTGGTACCAATGAATGAATGCATTTACTCTGGGAAGGTTCTGAGATCAAACAGGTCTAATGAAACTGTCTTAAAAGGATTCTTCACATCATTCTTAAAAAGTGTCTGTAACCCCATCAATTTACATTAAAAGTTTCTTTCGGCCTTCTGGAAAGATCAGGGTGGACATTTACTTTTCACAAATCGGAGTGGATGCCGTCCTCTATTACATAAGCTATGTGCATCCACTCGTGCTCTCAGTCTCTGTTCATCTAAGACTTTTTGCATTAAATATTGTAGACAATAGAGTTTTAATGGAGAAGGAAACTAAGGGAGAAAGGAACAAAAACTTCCTCTTCTCAGGAAAGCACTTAATTGAATATTAAAATACATTGCAGAACAGGAGCTTTCTGCATCCACAGATTCAGGTTTTGAAGAGTGAATACAGTCATTGTCATGTCAATGGTGTAAATCTTAGGTAAGGCATAGCTCTCATCTTCCCTTCAGTTCCCAATTGTTCCCTGATTTGGATGCCCCACCTTTATATGACCCTCACTCACAACAGATAACATTGTCCCTGTGCCTTGAAAAGACAGCAGTGGAAAGCAGAGACCTTCACATATATCTTCTTCTCAACTCCCTTAACAGCAGCTTCTTGGAGAGGAGACCATGTGACTCTTCCTTCCCTGCATGATATCCACCTGCTACCCCCCAGCTCCTCACTACACTGTTCCACTGGAAGGTTTTCTACCATCAACAGTGACTTTCTTACCAGCAAATTAAACCAATATCCCCTGCATGGCAATATTGAATGTTAGTGGCCCCTGATTTTTAAATCCACTCTTCCTTTGTCTTGGGTTTTCTTCTAACCCCAAATACCATTTTCTCTTGTTTTAACTACTCCTCCCCCCACACTTTTTTTTCTAATATCTCAGATTTTCCCGTTTTATTTTGCACCAAGATGTTCCCTATGCTTGCTTGAGATCTGGGGAGGGAGACATATATTTGACTCAAAGTATTCTTGAAGTCAAGCAATATGTGACCCCTTAATGCTGACACCTCTTCTCTGCCTTTTTTAAATGTGTGATTACCCCTCTGTTATCATTTCCCCTCCAATTCTCTAGACAGGCATAGGGATAGAAAGTCATTCAATCAATAATTAGTACATAGTAAATGCTTAATTAAAATCAGCTAATAATAGGTAGATTTAAATAAACTATTATAAATATTTTAAAGTTTTTTTTATAATTTGCTTTTGCCATTAATTCTGAATAGTGCTTCCCCCTCTTTAAACCAATTTAATTTACATCTAAATTAAAAAATCCATAAATTATCCTGTCATTTCTTTCTTCCTTCCTCTATATTAAATCATTTCTTTTATTGGACTTTAGGTCAGTAGCTCTTTATATATTTCAACAGAGTACCAGTAAGCTTTTCCATAATTTCTTACATAATTAAAAAAACATAATTACATAGAACGGGTGTCAAATATTAATTTTATTGTAAAGGTAAAGGTATTGCTTAATGAAATGAAATTGGAAGTTACATATTTGCTTAATTTGGTCATTCAATTATTCTAAAAGCTACATTAGCAACAGAAATCACCATGTAAAGCATTTGTGGATTTAGTTTTCATCACAGACACAGAATCTCACTCCAAAGCCTCTGAAAAGGTTGCTAATGAGACCAAAAATGAGCCACACCCTCTGGCTGGCATAAGGAGAGCAAAAGTATGAAAAAGGAAAAAAGAAAATATAGAGAAATCAAGCATTTAGGTTTGTTAGAAAAATGCAGAGGACCAAAATTCAAGTTATATCTTTAGTAGTGCTAGTTTGCTGATAGTACATTTAACATCTCTAAATGGGATTTTTTTTTTTTTTTGAAAGGGGGAGAGATGTTGGACACAGGAGATTTAACCTAGGGATACCTAAATGGGATTCTATGAGTTGGGAAGGATTCCACATATTTACTGGTAAGTGCTGAGTTGTTCTTTACAAACAGTAAGTGCTGCACACATCTAAAAGGTTATTTAGACTACCTTCCATCCAATAAATATATATTATCTCTTGATTAAATTAAATTGAACCAAAGGAACCTCAATTGCCTTTTTTCCTAAAAGACAACACCCTCATGGATCATGCAGATGGCTACTATACTGCCTAAAGCAAACTGCTCTTACAGTCCTATTACATTATCTCCCTGAGTTTACTTTGTGCATCTATAAAACCTTGTTGAAGGAGTTGGAAGTTGTTACTGAGATACTACAGGTACCTGATTGACACGTGGTAGACAGTCTACATCTCTGCCAACTTTTCTTTTTTCCATTTCCACTAATTCTTTCATGTCCATCTTCAGAAACTTCTATGCTACCCCGTGTTCAAGCTCTGCAAGGTCACACTGTCTCATCCTTGCCTGCTTTCACTCCTCTGGGGAGCGTTTTTCTCTCATTTGCTTTTCTGCTCACGTTTGTCCTGCAAAAATATGTGTGCCTCCATAAAGACTGTTCACTTGTCTCCCTGATGTCTGTCACTCCCGATTGTGGAAGTGAGAACTTGATTTCTGTTTGGAATGAATAACTTCTATTCCAAAGAAGTCTATGACTGTGTTAGCCATTTTTTTTTTTTTTTTTTACTATGGTTTAAAAAAATGGTAGGCAAGGTAGGACATCTGGCAACAGTGGTCACTGTCCTTTAGGTAAGATGTTTCTTTTATAGTGCTAATGTTTGAAAAAAGTAAAAAAAAAAAAAAAAAGCACTGTCAAAAAATAAAGCAATATGTTTAAAACATGTCTAGACTTGAACTACTACAAAAATCTAAGGAGTACAAAGCTCCAGAAAGATGAGAAACTGCTGTTGTGCAAATAATTCAACTTTAAGTTGCTTTTTAAATAACCATTTTGATGATTTTAAAGTGTTCCATTCAGAAGCATTAAGTACATTTACACAGTTTTACAACCAAGCTCCATAATTCTTTTTCTTCCTGCAAAACTAAAATTCTAAAATCCTAATCCTTCATAGGTCTCTACTTGCCCTGTCTCCTCAGTCCTGTTTCTAAGTTTGACCATTCTGGGAAATTCAAATGAATGGAATCAAGCAGAATTTCTTTTCTTCCCTTGTCTCACCCTACCCCCCCATCCCCCCCATCCCCCCCCCCCCCGCCCCCGCCTCTCTTGTGGCTGCTTTGTTTCACTTAGAGTTATTCAAATTTTCTTTATCTTCATGTTTTTATTGAGGCAGGTATTGTGATTTTAGGAATTTGTCTCTTTCATCTATGTTATACTGTATCTTGGTGTACAGTGACTCAAAGTGTCCTCATCAGCCATTTAGTTCTGTAGAATCAGGATTAACATCTGATTTTAAAGATTGGAAGATTCTCTTTTTTTTCCCCCTCAGTCTATCTAGGAAAGCATTGCCAATTTTGTTGTACTTTTAAATAACTTTGGTTCCATTGATTTTCTTTATTTATTTTTCTTCTTCTCAGTTTCATTTATCTCTGTTTTAATCTGTATTATTTTCTTCCTTCTGGTTTTTCAAGACTACATTGTTTAATTTCCAAAAATTTGTGAATTTTAAAGTTTGCCATCAGCTGTTGATTTCTAACTTCTTCCCGTTGTGGTCAGAGAAGATACTTTTATAATATCTATAGCCTATTAAGACTTAATTTCTGGCTTTGATTAAATTTAGGATAATTTAATTTAAATTGAATTTAAACTCTGGAAAATTCTCATGACACTTGAGAAGAACATGCATTCTGTTTATTTATGTATTTATTTTTTCCTTCCTTTGGGGATTGAACCCAGGGGTACTCTACCACCGAGATACCTTCTCAGTCCTGTTTTTTAATTTTATTTTCAAGACAGAATCTTGCAAAGTTACTGAGGTTGGCTTCTAGCTTGTGTACTGCCTACTTGAGACCCCACATCTCTGAAACTGTTGGTTTTTTGTAAAACATTCTGTATATGTTAGATGTAGTTGTTTTATTTTATGCTGTTTATGTGTTTTCTCATTTATTTATCTTCTATTTGATTGTTCTGTTTATTATCAACTGGATTATTGAAGTCTTTTAAAGATTATTGAATAATTGTCCATTTCTCTCCTCAATTGTACAATATTTCTTTCTCATATTTTGATGGTCTACTAATAGGTTTGTAAATGTTTAGACTTGTTATATCTTTGTGTTGTTTTGAAACTTTTATTCCTATATAGTGTTCTTCTTTGTCTGTTTTAAGTTCTATAAGTTTAAAGTTTATTTTGTGTTATTAATACAGACATGCTATTCTCATTTAATCATATTCTTCTCTTTGACTCTCTATAGTCAGTTTTTCACTTCATTATAATATTTTCACCTTCAGAATTTATATTTTGTTTCTTTTTATGTTTTCTATTTTTTTATCAATATTTACATTTTATTCAGACATCATTTTCTTTACTTTTTCCATATTTTCCTTTAGTTCTATGAGCATCTTTAAGATATTTATTTTAAAGATTTTTGTCTTATAGAACCATCACTAAGTTGTTTTTGGAATTTTGTTTTTTTCTTAAAAAGGAGACATAATTTACTGTTTCTTTGTATGTCTTTTAATTTTGTTATTGTTGAAAGTGGATATATAAAAACCAAAAGTAAGTATGGTAATTATGAATATAAGATTCTTTTCCACACCAAGTTTTCTTTTCTCCCTTTCTTTCTTTTTTTTTTTTTTTTTTTTTTAATTGTTGAAGGCTCTCCCTGTGCCAAGAATACACAGGTGTAAACTCTAGGGCTTCTAGCTCTTTTCTGAGCTAAAGATTTCTCTGGAAAGGCAAAACAACATTCTAATTATTCTCATGTGTTTGATTGCTTTTGAATGTCCTAGTGTTTTTTGTTGTTGTTGTTGTTGTTGTTGTTACTGGAAATTGAACTGAGGGGTTCTCGACCACTGAGCCACATCCCAGGGCTTATTTTACATTTTATTTAGAGACAGGGTCTCACTGAGTTACTAAGTGTCTTGCCATTGTTGAAGCTGGCTTTGAACTCTCAATCCTCCTGTCTCAGCCTCCAAAGCCACTGGGATTACAGGCATGTGCCACTGCACCAGGCTGAATGTTCTAGTCTTTAATATACAAATCCCAAGAGGGGATAAGAAGTAAACTGAAGAGATAAGAAGGTAGCAGCTCTTTCAGTCCTCTGGATGGGAGCTCTACCAATAGAGGAAGGACTTGCAACAATGATGGGAAATGCCAAAACAATGGCCCCACTCTTCACCTGTCGGTCAGAAGCAGTGTGATCAGTCCTAAGAAAATAGATCCTCAGTATTTGAAGGACAGAGTTTTTTGTTTGTTTGTTTTTTGTTTTTTTTTTTCCACAGTGTGGCTCCCGCAAGTTGTGTGCAAATTTTTCTGAAATGAGCATATAGCTGCCTAACACGGGGCTGAAGCATGGGTGATGAACAGCTGCTAGTGTGCTAAAAGATGAAGCTCACAAAACTAACTAATCTATCGTTCAAGTTTTGCCCCTTGAAGTTGCATGCCTCAAGTAGGTGCAAGAATTCCAGAGTGATTGCCTCAGAGAGATCCTACAAGCTTACTCTCATCCAGGTGGAGAGACGAATTTTTGATGCTTTCTGTTCTACCTTCACACCTGGTTCCTTTATTCATTCTGTCTTTCAAAGATATTCCACATATTGCTTTAGTTCACACATTTCATCATAATTGTTTGTATATTTGCCTCTAGAGCAGACCCAAGAGACCTGTTATCCTTCCCTTTGTTCTTGCTAAAATACTAGGGTATTCTTTTGAATAGCTTTATACCCATGTAAAGGCCTGTATTCCCCAGAATTCCCTGCTACTAAGACTAACCTTATGGTACAGTTCTAATCAATGGAGTGAATGAAATATTATTGATGATTATTAAATAATTTTGATTGTTGGTGTAAGTTGGCCTTCTTCATGACTGGATTTCTGATAAGAAGCTAGACATAAAGCATCCATTTTGGAGTCATGAGGTAACCATAAAATGAAAGTCTTATAGAAAGAATTGTGAAATAAAAATGTAAAAAGGAAGCTATCGCAACATTATAGAGCTTGTATATCACTCCTGAGTGTGCACTTTGGATTGTTTTAATACAAAAATTATCAACCTATTTGGTGAAGCCAGAGTTTTCTAATTTTTTAACATTATAAAACACATAGAAAATTGAAGTATTTGATAATTATATAGAAAAGTAAATTCAAACAAAGTTGAATGTTCATAATGCTCTGTCTACTCTCGGGTAGAGAAATGGGGATCATTAACTTTCCATACCTATAACACATTGGCACAACATGACCATATTTTACAGCACATCTGTTGGAAGTCCCTGATAAACCATAATAGATTGTTCAGGCAGATGAACATGATTTCTTGTTGATTTAGTTTTTTTTTTTAACTAAATGATGAGATTATTCAGGGAAAAGCTATCCACTGTTTATCTTGTTTCTCTCTCACAACACAGTGCCAGAAACTTAGCAGTACCTCAAAAACTTAGCAGTACCTCAAAAAATGTGTTTTAAGTAAGCAAAAAAGAAAAAAAAAAATTCAATGGTCCGGACTGACTAGATTCTTCACAGTTCTATTGATTTCTGATTCAAAGCCTTTACTCATTTTTCTCTCTGCCTGGAAAAACTTGACTCCTATCCACATAGCCAAATTCTACTCATCACTTGGTATCCTTCTTCAGCCTACCTCTTCTGCGAAACTGTCTTAAATATTGACTTTAGGCAAATATCCTGAGATGGATTAGCTGCATCTTTTTTTAAAATATGAAACTAGGAGAGTTGCACATACCAAATTAGTCAGAATCTCTCTGAAGTAAGCGCTAAGCTTTTCCAGAAAAATTCCAAAATTCTTGGAACCACATACAAAGATACTATTATTTATCACAGAATTTTTACTGCATTTGATATGCAGCCCAGCTCATGAAGATGTTTTGATGGTAAAGTAGGATTCAGATGCTTTTATTTTCAGGCTTTTTGTTTTCTTGAACAGTTTACTGCTATCTGACTCATGAACCTTTAACATCGCGGAGAAGGGTCCACGTTTCTGGAAATATTTAGATGCCTCTAGATCAATGCTTACAGTATTGTCCTGAACTCTAATTTTGACCTTGAATGATGGAATTATTCTTTGTTCATTCTGAAACTTCTTCCTTTGAGTGGTCATTTTTTCCTCTTCTTCTTCAGTATTTGGGGCAAAATATTTGCCCAGGTGTATCTGGTTAGGTGTACTTTCACTCCACCTAAAGTCATTTCCACTTGTGTACATATATGCTGTCAACTGGACTCTGATTAGACAGTCTGAAGTACTACCTTTCTACGGGGTTCCTTTAGTGGTTTTTGGAAAATTATACAGAAGGTAATTTGATTCTGCCACAAGGAACATTGCCACCTAACATAGCAAGTGCTTTTGTATATTTAAGATTCCTTCAGTGGTTTCATTTTTTTTTTAATTTGTGATTTTTGTGCTGGGGATTGAAGCCAGGGCCACTTTACTACTGTACAATAATCCCAGTTCTTTTTTAAAAAAAATTTTGAGACAGTCTTACAAAGTTACTGAGGGTCTTTCTAAGGTAATTTCCAATTTAATGTATGCATTGTTTCTAGAATTTGCAGCCTATTAAGGCTTTTGTTATTTGATGGGATTGAATAACTAATTTCTACTCCTAAAAATGACAGAATTCTTAGAGATGGCAAAGAGGAGATAAGTATTGAAAAAATGAACACCGGGAAAAGGACCCAGAGTCTCTACCTTACCTTCTAAAATCTATGTGACTTTTGGCAATAAATATGTTTCTTTGAGACTTAGCTTTCTTAGTTATAAAACGAAGAGGGTTCTAAACTTATCTACAAGAACACGGTACAAGATTCACATAAAATATCCAAAGTACTTTGTAAACCTAAGAATTATTTTGAAAATCCAGCTGTATTTTTTTTTTTTTTTTTGGTTATCTAGTACCTACATATTGAACTTTATTTTCCCCACTAAGTGGGAATTAAACTGTTCATATTTTAGGGGCCCATTTTCTATTGGATTTGTTCAATTTGCATTGAACAAATATTCTGAATCATTGAAATAATTTACCCCTCAACTAGCTCTGTGTTGGTTTGCTCCCAGTTTTGCCCCCAATTGAAGTATTTCTGTGCCATTATTTCTCCTCCATGAGGAAGGAAATATTGACTTGATTTAAAGCTGAGGTGATAGCTTGGAACTTTTCCTTTACCTTCAAGGTAGACTAGATCAGTTCATAGAGGCTCTAAATCTGTGAGCATTTCAGCACTTTAGGCTTATCACTGGATCTGGTTGGATGTGTCCTATTTATTTACCCTTTTAGTTTCCAAGTCTAGTAGTCTTCAATCCTGAAGGAGAAGTAGCTCCATTAAAATGTCTTTAAAACAGACTACTCACTTACCACTGGCTAGAGATAGTCTATTGCCCTGTAAAATTTGCAACTAGTTGACTCACCGTGTGATGTATCATTGGTTTCTTCTAAAAGGAAGCTCACAGGGCCTGTTTACCTATAATGCTGCCACCTAGACTCAACTTGCAACTGTTTTTGCATTCAGAGTCCATAAGGCTTTCTGCAGGTATGCCTCTCAGTCAGTTGTAAAATACTTAAACAGATGGGACATTGTTATTAACATGGATAATATAGTTTCATTGTATTGGAGTTGCAAGTGATTTTCCAGATAATAGCTTAGACAAATGTTTGTGGAATCTGTCCAGTTAATCTACCAAAAATGCAGCTGACTTTCAGAAGCAATTCTACTGTTATTGAATGTTTTCCATTAAAATATTTAACTTCAGCGAATTTCTCACAAGATTGTTGAAGGACCTGTTCGTTTCTCATTGGAGTCATTATTATTGCATTATTTAGATTGATAGTTACCTTCAAAGACCCATTTTAAACTAAATAGCCACATGCTTTAATATATATCAGGTGATTCTTTTAAAAAATACTCTGCAAAGATCTTTTAGAGTTCTCATGGAGTAAAGGTCAAAGGGTTGTTTGATGATTATTATATGAAATGCTGTAAGGGGACCCAAAGATTCAATTGTTTACTCTGCAAGCTATAAAATAGCTACAAAATGTAACATCATCCATTTATCCCATCAACGGATTGTCTCTTACGTAGCAGTTACTGTGTTAGAGGATGATGACACAAAAAATAGAGGATTCAAGAAGATGAGAAAATGACTGGAATTTACTCAGGACTATTTGTTGGGCTATACTATTTAATAGATGTATAACCTTGACTCGATTTTCCTATTGAAATGGGAGGAATTAACAACATACACCTCTCCAGAGTTGTTGGAAGAATTAAATGAGATATGGCTGTCTAATACAAATTGTAAACTCTCTGTAGAGGGAGAAAAAGTCAAGCAAACAGAGAATCAAAACTAAAGTTTTGAAGAATTGGGCATTGTTTTTGTCAGCTATTAGCCAACGTGACCAAAAGACCTGATAAGAACAATGAAGATGAGGAAAAGTTTATTTAGGGTTTTATAGCTTCAGAGGTCTTGGTTCATAGAGGACCAACTCAATTGCTCTGGCCATAGATGAGGCACACCATCAAGGTGGAATGGTGTGGCAGAGGGAAACAGCTCAGGACATGACAATCTAGAAGAAAAGAGAGAGCATATCAGGGACAAAATATATACCTAAAAGGCACACCCCCAGTGACCCAACTCCTCCAGCCACATCCTACCTTCCTATAGTTACCATTAAGTTAATCACTATTAAGGGATTTATGCACTGATTAATTAAGCGTAGCCTCGCATAACCCAATTATTTCTTGAATTATCTTATATATGAGCTTTTAGGGACACGAGAGCAGGAGTCCAAAGTAGACATCACTTATGGCTTTCCCAAAATTTCTCAACGGATTAATACCTTAGCACCTTTCTTCAGATTTTATTAGTTCCCAGATTCTTTGAGACTCTTAACCTTCCTGGCTTATTAATACCTGTGAGAATTTGGTAAACCGCCATATCTACTCCTGATTTGGGAAACTTCCTTTTCCAGCATTATATCCACCTCAGATTTTTTGTCTAAATTATAAAATGTGTACACCAACACTAATACCCCTTCACCAACCAATAAGCAAAAGACCATGAAAATAATCCCAGTTCTTTCCTGTTGTTGTTATAACAGATTACCATAAATTTAGTGGCTTAAAGCAACACCAGTTTATTGATGTGCAGTCATGGAGGTCAAAAGTTTAATTTGGGCCAGGAAGTAAGCTCCTTCTGGAGACTCCAGGGAGACTCCTTTGCTTTGCCTTTCCAGCTTCCAGATGCTGCCCATATTCATGGACCATGGCTCCCAATCAGTCCAACCTTAGCTTTTCTTGTCATATTGCACTGTCTGACTCTTAACTCTGCTGCCTCCCACAAGAGCCTTTGTGACTATCATAGTCCCATTTGGGTCCTCTGTAACATAACATATTCATAGGTTCTAGGAATTAACACATGGCTATGTCTGGGGAAGCCGTTATTATTCTTACCACAATAGCATAGGAAGATGAAGAGAAATCTGATCAGGCAGTGAAGAAATATGGCACTTTCTTTCAATAACCATGATCAAATTCATTAGGATGAACTGAGAAAAAAAAGTTTAATGAAAAGTGTGAGTTATAGAATTTTGTTTGTAGAAATAGTATTTTTTAAAATAGTAGTTTTGAATAAAATAAAACTTGATCAGATCTAAGATAGCTTGAAAGGGCAAAAGAGACATCGCTGATAAATTTGTCTTATAAAACACACAGGAATATTTAGAAATTAACATAGATTCATAATGAAATAATTATAGTTTATTATTTGTTATAGGAATTTAGAAATCACAGAGAAGTTTCTTGGATATTATTTTCTTCTTAATACACTGAACACCCTTACATGCTAGATGGGATGTAATTTGAACTCTGAGATTCTGTGGTATTGAATGAGAAGCTCAGGGTTGTAGGTTGGAATGCCAGTTGAGGGTTAGAGTGGCAAAGCTCAAGTTTGTGGACTCCAATGCTTGAGGGTACCTGATCCCCTTAGTCACTGAAAATTCCCTTTCAAGTCTTGTTTATTCTATAGCAGCTCCTTGACATTCTGGATGACCATACTCTAAGCCTACAGAGAAATCTCTTAATTCACAAATAATCACTGTTCTTATTTTCTTAATTCTAGTAGCACCTGTATTGCAAGCACGGATGTGAGTGGCTACTACCTTCCAGGTCACTCTTATTCCACCTTCTGTTACCACCACCTGCAAAACTATTGTCTTTTATTTTCTGGACCATTTCTACTAAAGAATCAAGTATTTTTTGATCACTTTTGAAAATGACTTCCCTGAAATTGCTTTGAGGATTATTAATTGCTGTTCAATAAGGAACCATGCACCTGTGGCTATTCAGCACTGGATGTGGCTTACCAGAAACTTCTCATGTGAAGGCAGAAGCTCTGCAAACCAAATCTGCACCTGCTTTTGGAAGGCTCCATGTGGAGTTTATGGTACATGTGCCATCCGTGTTCTCCTTCTTCAGTCTCTTCCCTTGAGGGTTCCAACTCAGGGCAGGGGTTTGATGCTCTCACTCCACTGAATACATTTTGTATGTATCAGGAAGTCAATGTTTTAGGTCAGACCAAGACAAGTATAGACCTAAAATTTGGTACAAAATTTTCAGTTATATCTGGTCTCAAGGTTAATACCTTACCTATAAACTATCTCCAAAAGATCCCAGAGTGAAATTACATCACTCTCAATTTATTCTCTAGATATAACCAATTAGCACCCCGCTGTTTTCCTGGGGTAAGACAAAAATCTTCATTTTTATATAAAGGTAAAAAGTCCTGTTTATTGAGAGATGGGTGGAGAAAAACAAAATAAAACAAACAACCAATAACAAAAACCACCAAACGCTTTCCTGGGCTCTCCAGTTTTACAGACTATGATTTAAATTTGTGCCTATGCAAAACAAATCACTGTGTTTTAGGTCATAGGTTTCACGCCCACATAGTCCACCTGAATATTTTTCAATCTTCTTCCAAATTTACTTAGCTAACTTCATAAGTACCCATTAGTAAGATCACAAATAGCTTATAAGTGAACTAAATAATTCAGGGAAATTTTCAGTCTAGCCTCTGTGTAGATCACTACAGATCTGCTTATTGCAATTAGTCAAGTGCATCTAGGAAGACCCTTACTCCATCTACTACACCTTTTTCTCCACCCACTTCACAAGCAGTTTGCTTTCATCTTGCTAAAAACAGGAAAAGCTGCTGTTGCATCTTCTTGGAATAACTTATTTTTCCTTAATAAATTCCATCACGTATGTTACTATCCAGCCAGGGTTGTGACTAAGGTGGAAAGGAACCAATGAAACAAAACATTTGCAAGGCACTCTATCATTTTGAAAGGTTCCAGTTCCATAAGTCTTTATGACAGACTTGTGCTGTATTTTGTATCAACAGCTTGTGACATGGGTTCCAGTTCAGAGTATGGGTCATTATTTTCCAAATTGAATTTGCTTATCTCTCCCTTTATGGAAAACACTACCCAGGAAGCCAGCTCACGCTGCTTTTAAGAATATTCATCTGAACTCTATTTCTCTCTTTTTTAGAGCACTGTGCACTGGAATTAATAAAATAATGCATGTATATAATAAGATTTATTTTAATCAGACTCTTCTGTTCCTGTGATGCCTGCGACTTATGGAAAAAACTTAAGACTTTGATTCTTTTCTTTATTTCACTTTGAAAATGCTCATTTTACTGACTTTTGCTGAAGAGAATTTTTTTTTTAAAAAAAAGCCTTGCCATTTTGTTCCTTGATCATTTAAAAGTATTAGGTCTGAGATCCATCCCCCTTTTTTCCTCCCACATATTCTCAGAGCAAGTGACCTTGTTTCAGGCTGAATATAGTGCTTTGCTTTGATGTTTGCATCCCACCATCTTGTACGCTCCCATTACTGTTGTCTGTTCTTATTGGTGTTGACGGACTCATCCCTAGGAAACAGCCAACCAAAGCAATTGCCCTAGGCCTAAAGTGCTGGGGACCTTCAGATTTTTATTAGTAGGCTGCAAATCAGAGCTAGAGTGGGGGTGATCCAGAAGCATACGGTCATGGCAGGGGAAATTCTCTGACAGAGAATACTGTCAGAACCACACATCTTTTAATGGTTTATCAACCTCACCTTCTACTTTACATCCTCCCTTCCCCCACAAAATATAAGCAACACAATTTCATCTGTGCATTTATGTATCCTGTGTATTAGGTTTGGTTTCAGGCAATTATCATCACATCTGGCTGTCTCTAGTTAAAGTGAAACTTATTGAGCTGTTACGGGGCTTACAATATTAATAGGAGGCCAAGTGTAGAAAAAATGATATAAACTTGAGGGCTGGGTAATAGGAAGTACATCAAAGGTCACACTGCAGAATGTTTCTGCAGTAGCTGAGACATCCATAAGGGCAGTTTTAGATGCAAAGTCCAAAGAACAAGATCTGAGTGATCACAGAAATTGTGTAGTCAAAACTGAGTTTTTGTTTGAATTGCAGCATCTCTTTGGCTGACACCTCATGTTGAGAGAGGTAGGCCTATAGGTAATAGCCTTGGTAAGCAGCTGAATTGCAGTCCCCATTGGTCTCAATGACAGATCACCCTTATGAATAGGATAACATGCCCATCCTTCCTGTGACTCAGCATTTGGAAAGTGGTACTACACAAAGTGGGGAATGCCCAAACGGTAAGAAGCGGTTAGGTAATTGAAAAGGAATTTAAATATTGGAAACATATTGAGAAAAATCCACTGCATGCCTAGGAAACTAAAGATCTCCTTTGTTGTTTATTTGTGCTTTCATTTTCCCCTAGAATGAAATCACTCACAGGGTCAGAAAGAGGCCAAAAATAAAAAGGATTTCCCTACTTATGATTGGTGTGGGCTCCAACATCTCTAAGTTCAGTTCCCATAGAATTTCATAAGATTTCATACAAGTGATATTACAGGAAAAAGATAAATTAGTGGTGTTAAGAACTAGGGAAACATTTTTACTATAGTGATTATAACATCTTTAGGAAGTGAAAATTGTACAAGTTGTATAATTTATGAATTGTGACATTTAATAACATGGAAGTTTAGACTAGATTTTGGTTTTGCTTAAATCAACTGCATCCACATTACTAATAATATGTTCTTGGTATAACTGGAATAATGTAGCAAAACATCATTTTAAGTTTTTATTTTGAGTATTTGTAACCATTAAGTAGCTTCCTGATTAAAAACACAGGCTTTTAATTCCTATTCTTCCCCAAAATCGCAGTAAAGGTAAAGAGTCAGAAATGGTAAAACACACACACACACACACACACACACACACACACGTATGCACGCGCAATAGGAGACCAGATTAGACTGAAATGGCAACCTTAGCAGTAAATGGAAAGTGGAGGGAGGAGTAAGTAGAACTGGGAAAGCTATGATGAAGTTCTAGGTGGAGAGAAAAACAAAACCTGTACTTAATTCTCTCTCCAGAATCCTGGAAGCCTCTGGAAGAGGGCATCATACAAAGCAGGGAAAGGTGTGGGGCTGCCATGAGGAAGGTTTCAGTCTTTCTGGAGGCAGGTAAGTTCTCCTTCCCTGGGGTGTACAGGCAACATTCTCAGTCATTCTAAGCCTAGTAGGAGACTGGGTGGATTTATACAGAATCAGAACAAGAGGCTCTGGGCTAAGGGGCAGAAGATAGAGTAGAAAGCACAAGAGAGAAGTCAAACTGACCACAGAGTATTAGGTCAAAGTTTACACACCAAACTGCACAGCCTCAAGTTCCTGTCTACTGATTGGCATATACCACCAGTAGGGAATGGAAAGGTTCATCTCTGGGCAAATGTCAAGCTTGAGTGTAGGGTTTAGGGTTCCCAATATGACATAAAAGGGTCCCTAATAGATCGTTGTTAAAGATAGCCCTCTCCATTGGAAGGCTCCATCTTCATTTCAACCTTTAATGCTTTAACTTATAAAATAAATGGACAACCAATGTTGTATATTGAGGAAGATCTCCCCCTCCAAAAAAAAAAAACCACTAAAGACCAAAGATAAAGAAAAAAGGAACTCAGAAAACATAGAATGAAGAGAACAGATGAAACCTAAAATTAAAGTGTAATTTATATTCTCAGATAAATGAGAAGTCATTGCATCCAATAGGGTAGAAAAATGGAACTGTCAGTTTAGTCAGATAAAACTCTTGAAACCTAAAACTAGAAATATTAAAATAGAAATGGGAGTTTCATTGAAAGAGCTAGATTACAAAACTAAGGTACCCTCATAGATTCTAGAACATAGCAAAATAGGATTACAACAGGCATAGAAGGAGTTTAGTCCTGGACATACAAACATAGTGAGAGGTTAAAAAATAAGAAAGAAATTAGAAATAAATAATCAAGAAAAAGTTTAAAGACTTAAGCACCCAAATATCAAGATCAAAAAAGAAAGAAAGAAACAAGGAAGAAAAGAAAGAAAGAAAGAAAGAAAGAAAGAAAGAAAGAAAGAAAGAAAGAAAGAAAGAAAGAAAGACCTAGCAAATGTTCAATGCAAGGTTTTTTCGTAGTGATCACACTGAGGCCAAACATTAGAGTGTTTAAAATTACTTAAACATTTTTCAAATAACAAAATTAAATAGGTCACATCTAAGGAAATAATTTAGTATCATATTGAACTTTTGAAGAGAAATACTTCTCAGCCACAAATCAGGGAAGAAATGCTGATAAAATTCCAAATCTTCCAAAACCAGAAAAAGACATTACAAGAAAAAAAAGTAGAGATAAATATCTCCCATGAATATAGATTTAAACATCCTCAATATATTAGCAACTCAAAGCCAACTATATATATATAATATAATATATTATAATATTATATATTATATTATTATATTATATTATAATTATATATAATATATATATATATATATATATATATATATATATATATATATATATATATCTCAAATAGAGATCTGTCAGCAAACTAGGTAGAAAAGGATTCTTCAACTAGATGTAGAACATTAGTAACAACAACTACCACCACACCCAGAAAACATTTACCATCATGCATAATGGTGAGTATAACTAAATGCTTTCCCCCAATGAATAAATGTCCTTCTTAGTACTCTTATTCAACACCACAGTAAAAGTTCTAGCTTATGCAATAAGACAAGAAAAGGAAATAAAAAGTATACAGATTCAGAGGGAAAACATAAAACTTTATTCATAGATGACATGACTATATAAAAAACATCTCAAAGATTTAACAAAAACAATAAAATATTGACAGTATAACTGCTGGTGGGGATGTAGAGCAACAGGAACTCTTATTCTTTACTGGAAGGAACACAGAATGGTGTCCATTTGGAAGATAGTCTAGCAGTTTTTTAGAAAGCTAAACATAGTTTTATCATGCAATCCAGAAATCCAGTGTACAACCTTTGTGGATCCATTTGTTTTATTAAACAATATGCACATATTACACATAAGTTTCCTCCATATCTTTTCATGGCTATATAGCTCATTATTTTTATTGCTGAATAATATTCTGTTGTTTGAATGTATTAGAGTTTAGTTATCCATTTGACATTTGAAATTAAACTCATGGGTATATACCTGCTGAATTCTAGACAATTGTCCCACAAACAGAATGAACTTAATCTTCCACAAGACTCCCCATTTTTTAAAAAATCACTTGTAGGAGGGAGCAGGTTCAGTCTAGAGTCCAGAATATTTCACTATCTAAATATGTTTTAGTGGAGGGGGTTAGGAAGAGGCTTTTCAGAAAAAGTTTTTCATTCAAAGCATCTTGAGAATGGTTTCTCTTTCCTTGAAGGTTTATAAACTAAGAAATTATTTGACTTCTTTCTCCTTGAAACTCTTACTATGCAAGCACCCATGATCAATAATCACAATTTTGAATATAGGCAAATAGCAGGCCCAGAGAAGTTGCTGGTCAATAACAATTTTAAAATCCAAGCAAGCACTCATTCATTCCAGTCTTTGATTAAGGTTTATTTCTATTTATTTCCATTTTCCACAACTGACTTTTAGTACTTCTTGATGAGTCTTCTTCTTTTTCCTTAGAAATGCACTGTGTTTGGACTGAGTAGCTTTCTTAGTCTTCTTCCAGCTTTATAAACTTTGGGAGGCCCAACACCTCTTATCAGTGAAGTGAACTCTATCCAATTCAGTTAAAGTCAGCAGTGTTTCTAACACTATAATTATCTTACAAGTTGAGTTTCTTATATGAGTTACTTGATTCCATTGGATAAAACTCCTTGAGACAGGTTAAACTCTACTATATGTTAAGTATAAGGTTTTTCTAAGTAAGCTGTAAGATTCTTAAAGACCTTCATCTAGATAAGAGACTCAAAAATACAATCTTAAATGTTTCTGAGGTCACAAGGTGTCTTATGGTGTCCTTTGATATGATCTTTACCCTGGGGCCATACCTTCTTGGTAATGTCCTAGCTTTAGCCTCTTCCCTGAGACTATTTCTCAGTTTTACCTTCTTTTGGAGGAAAGACCATGATAAGAACTGATCTTAATTTTCAACACATCAAGACCTGATTTCTTTATATTTCTTATAAATAAATTCTGTCTGAAGATGATAGTCACTTTTATTTTTTTGCTCTTCTTACTCCTCCAACACATTATCATAAGCAGCAATATGAACCCAGATGATATTTTTGACATTCTGCCTAGGAATCTCTTCAGCCATATTCACAAGTTCCCTAGGTGCATGGGCTTCCCTTCACATTACCCCAGGTGGCAATTTCACAAATGACTCTAAAAATACACAATTCACATCCTCTCATCTCCAGTCTCAAAGGCAACATTTTCCCAGCTTTTCCAGAGTCTAGACTAGTTTCAAAAGTGAAAGAATTATGAAAGTACTACTAACTTCCCAAACAAATGAATGTCACTCATTTCAGATTTTCATTATAGCAACACTTGACCTTGAGACAATTATTTTATTTATTTATAGATGTTTCTGGATTAATTGTAGGGTCTGTTTATTTTTTGACTCTCAATGCACAACAAACTACCCCAACACCTAATGAATTCAACCAACAATCATTTTATTTGTTTTAAAGTTCTGCAAGAAAGAAGCACTGCAACTTAAGAGTTTATTTTGATAGTCTTGCTCATAGGGGCTCATCTGTCTACTGTCCCCTGAATCCAGGATGGGTTGGTTTAGATAAGGTGCTGCAAGACTTTCATCTCTCTGCCTCCATCTACTTTCTCCTGCTCCATGGCATCTCTCAATGTGAACTCTCCTTACACAACAACTCGGGCCTCAAAAGAGCAAAGAGTGGACACTGCGAGGCCATCTCAGGGCTTGGTCTTGTAATTATATGGCATCACTTCTGATAATTTCTATTGGCTTCAATGAGTCATAAAATAGACATAAACCACATTTCAAGGGAGGGCCCCACACAAGGGCATAAGCACTGGGAAATCTGATCCATTGGGGACCACCAATGTAAAAGGGTACCACATTCCATATTTAACTCAACAGTTTTCTGAAGACTCTAGCCTCCCTATATGATTGAACCTTCCAATCCATTCTCTATTCAGTAACCAGGGCATCTTTCAAAAGTACAAATAAAATAATTTATTGCTTACAATTCTGTAGTGGATTTATATCACATTTAAAACATTTTACAAGATCCCACATACTATATATTTTTCTTGTTTTTATTCTGCCATCCTGACTCTTCTCATTTTCCCTTAGGCTACAGCCACACCGACGACCTCCTTTCAGTTCCTTGAACATATTTAACTAATTCCTGCTTTGAGATCTTTGTACTAGCCATCACTTGCAATGCTCTTCTTTCAGGTATTGGTAGGTCTGAGCCCTTATCACCCAAACTTCAAGGTGATCCTTTGCCCTTCCTCAATACACAGGACTTAATATTTCTTATTTTATTTTTATTTTCCTTTGCTCATTCAAATGTAAGATCCATGGGGCAGGGACTATGTACCCAGGGTCTAATATAGTATCTGTTATATAGTCACACATGTTTGTGTAAATCAATAAATGAGCATCCCTACTTGTGGTGATATTCTTACCACTATTGTTATGGTTGCTTATTTAAAATAGCAATTACAATAGAAATAGTTCAGAAGAAAAGCTAAATGTTTCCATTATAGATGTTTCTGGATTAATTGTAGGGTCCTTGTGGCCCAATCAAGTGGGTAGGGAGGGGAGATATATTTCCAAGAGGTCTCATTACACTCTCTATACAACTGCATGAAACTTCCATGTCACTGGAATTAACTATTCTTGGTCCCAGTTTCCTTTTTTTTTCCACAGGGCTATTAGAAAATTAAAAATAGTATTGTAATGCTTGACAGAGGAATCACCTCTGAAAAATCAGCTGTCATTATGGTTAAGAAGAGAGGGAAAGAACCTCCAATCCTGGAAGGGATCCTCACCTTTCATTCATCATTTATGCGTTAGTCTCCAAATGCTGGACCATGAATGTAGTTAGTGTGTATTTTCTCATTATGGCACACATTAGTGTGTTTCTATTTATTTAAATAGAGATCTCCATCATGAAATGTATAGTAATAATAAGAATAAAAGTAATAACGTATAAGGAAATATTGTCTGTGGGAAAATTTTACTTACAATTAAAATGGTTGCTGAATATATCATTTAAAAGCATAGTTAAATTACTTATTGTTAAAACTGATTTTAAAAATTGGGGCATTTCCATTTTTCTATAAATAACCTGTGACACCACCAGGCATTCTTTCAAATGGAAGGGAAATGCTAATATACTGGGATTATTTCCCAGCTCTGTCTTTTTTTTTTTTTTTTTTTTTTTTGTCTTTGTGAGGTCTTCGCATACAGCCACACACTCATTTTCATGGGTGGCATTATCTCAGTGTTTTTTCTTCCTGAAATTTCATGTGCCAAGCACTTTATATAATTTTCAATCCTCATGACAACTGCAAGGCAGGGATTACAGCAGGGGAAGACAAACGTTCTTCTGCAAAGTGCCACAGAGTAAGTATCTTAGGCTCCTTGGCACATATGGTCCCTATGGTAAACTTTTGCTGTTGTATCATGAAAGCAACATAGAAGGCAGAGAGAGCCAGTATGCAAACAAATGGTCATGGCCATATTCCAATAAAACTTTATTTATAAACCATAAAATTTAAATCTCATGCAGTGTTCACATGTCGCAAAGAATTATTCTTTCTTTGATTTATTTCCAATACTTAGAAATATAAAAATCATTCTTAGTTTACAAGTCATACTAGATCTGACCCACAGACCATAGTTTACTCAACCCTATGGTGTATACTTTAGGAAACTGGAAGGTCATAGAGTCCCACCAGAACTTCCTCAAAGTGCCTCCTTCAACTATGGGGGAATCAGCATTCAAAACTCAGTAACTCTTTCTCAAACTTGTAGTAGACAGCTGTCTTCACTCTTATTTTAAAATTAAGTCATAAACTCTAGTTCAATAAAAGCGGGGTTCAGAACACTTTTTTTTTTTTTTTAGCCTAGAAACCCAATTGCTACTTACTGTATTACTTATATGGCTAAAAAAATTCTATTTTAAATTCACATTTTTATTTGGGGATTATTTTATGTCCTGGGAACAGCCTAGAATCACATATATGCTCACATATGAAAATATATTTCTTCCTCCTACAAGCATTTAAATGATAGTGTTACAATTTCATCTGTGATGATTAATTTGTACCAATGTGTAAATAGATGCATTTTCTACTAAAAATCAGTTTCTTCTGTGACCTATTCATAGTGCCGACAGTTGCAATCCCTTACCCTAACCTCCCAGTTTGTGGGGAAAGAGGCTTGCTCATCAGCTAGACAGGAGACCACAGATTTCCCCTGGATGATTCAGAATGATCATAATCATTGCACAATGCTCTGGTCTGCCTCCTGTTAGTGTAACTATAACTATATAGCTGAATGAGCATCTGGGACAGAACAGGGTACAAAATGATTTTCTCAAACCTGAAAAAACAAACAAATGCTTATGTTTCTGCTTGGCCCCCCCACACCCACTATGTCTTGGGCACCCCACTCCACAGATATTTTCTCTCTTGGGGAGGCATGGCCCCGTCTGTTTGCTGAGGCTCTACTCATTATCTTGAACTCTAAAAACCTAACCTTTCATATTTTAATTCAAAAGAGAGCATTGTTCCAAATCATCCATTATTTTCAACAAGGGCAAAATAATACAGGCTGTCCAGGGCCCTCGAACACGGGTAATTTATTGCTTTGAAATATTGGATTGAATGTGTTCCCCCAGGAAAGCATTCTTCAAAACCAAATATCAGGCACCACCGTGCAGGAATCAGACTGTAAATGATTAAAAACACGATGGATCACTGGTCAGTTGTTCAGTCTGTCTAGAATCATTATGCTTGGAAGAGAAGTTAAGAAGCTAGGAAAGGAAATCCTTTGAGGTCTATTCTCTATAAAGAAAGAGGATTAAAAAGAAAGCTGGGTCCTCCTCCCCCAACATCATAGACAGCGTATGTATATACACAGACAAACACACACACAGCCATATATTGCTCAAATAGCCCAGGGCTAAGGGTTAAGGATTATAATGGAAAGATTTAAAAATACAAGTTTGAGCAATGATTTAAAACAGGGAAGAAAGAAGACCAAACACACGAGCATTATTTAATCCTATAAATTTGCTATCCTATGCTCTACATAAAAATGTAGGTAAGAGGCATTTGTTTGCTCACTGTTGTGGCTAGAAGCCTAGAAAAATAAATTTATTCAAGCATGCCAGTCTGTCTGCAAAGACTTCCATTTTGCCTTTTATGGAAATTGTGAACAAAGAAGAGTATCTTTGCTTCTGTCAGGAGAAGAGTTTCAATCAGACTGATGAATAAAAAGCAGAGCTGCCAAAAATGATCCATGGCAGGGTAAAGTTTAGGTGCCCAACTGCCCATTTTTCTATTAAAATATGTCATTAGCACTGGCCTGGACTGATAGAGCAGGGCGATACAGCACTCTAAATTGCTTCTTAATTTAAAAAATATCAATTCCAGGAAGAATTCTGTAAGATAAAATGTAGAACCTCAGTATCATAAAACAGAGACTGTTCAGTATAGAAAAAGATTTGATTTTGTAGCCACTGAATATAGGTTTATGCCATTTACATGTTTGATAACTCTATGATTATGCATGTCTCCCCTGGAATGAAGTCCAATAAAAAAACTTGTGGAATATTCACATCTTTTGTCTGAATAAAGGGGCCCAGTGAGGTCAAATTATTTTATTTAAAATGGGCATCTTCTAATATCTGATACTTCTAATGTTCTCAAGTAGTTCTGAGACCTTAGAAAGTGCCATGAGACCTAGTCAACATTTGTTCTATAGGCCCTCATGTTGTCATTGAGAACATCTGGGATAGAATGAATATGACTCCCTCAAACCACAGTAGCTGCAATCTTAAATCCCACACCTAAACTCTTTCTATTCACATTCTCAGTGGAGAAACATTGAATTTGTAGGTTCTGAATAATATTTCCATAAAGTGACACCTGATGTTTTGATTATTATAGACAACAAACAAAACGACAATAAAAAGATATCTACAAGAGTGAAAAATACCTTTCAAATGCTGCTTCTGCTATGTTCTATCAAAGTTGTCTCTGGTGTATCCAAATAACGTTCAATCTCTTAGTGGGCTATTGCTTCCTTCTTTCACATAGTATCTTGCTGTACCAGAGAAACAGCAAAAACCTGTTTTCAATACATATGAATTGGATTATCATAAAAATAAACAGAGAATAGGAGAGAAAGGAAACAGAGTACACCATGCCAGAATGTCATTTTATTTTTGTCTATTTTCAAACTAATGGCTTTAAGTCCTTGTCTTCCTTGTTTATTTCTCAGATTGTTGTTTTAATTACCCATCGATATATAGCAATTACCCATCACTTACTAGTTTAAAACAATAAGCATTTATTGATTCATAGTTCTTTGGACCAAGATTCCAGATGTGGCCGAGCTGGGTCATTCTGTCTTATGGTCCCTCATAAGGTTACAGCTAAGACATCAGCCCAGGCTGCACCATCTGATGACTTTGATGAAGATCTGCTTCCAGAACAGATTACTCACGTGGTGTTGGCAGTTGGCAAAGAGCCTCATTTTCTCCCTGAAAAGTCCCTCTATGGAATTCTTACTTGTTATCTCAATATGGTGACTCACTTCCTCCAGGAAAATCAATCCAAAGCAGAAGCCACCAGACTATAATGACCTAGCCTTAGAAGTCACACAGTTTTGAGAAATTAATTTCCTCACTATTCTATTGATTATTGTATTAGACAACTTTTTGTCTCTGTCACCAAAATCCATGACAGGAAACACTTAGAAGAGAAAGAGCTCATTTGGGGCTCACAGTTTCAGAGGCTCAGAATACTATGGTGGAAGAGTATTGTGAAAGAAAGCTCTTTAGCTCATGGAAACTGGAAAGCAGAGAAAGAAAATGTTGTGCTTGAGAGAAAATATAAACCCCAAATTATGCACCAATGACCTACTTCCTTTAGCTATGTCCCGCCCACCTGCCTACAATTACTACCCTATAATCCATTTAATTTCTTAATCCACCAAATATATTAAGCCACTGATGAAGTTACAGCTCTCAGAATCTAATCATTTAACTTCTAAGCATTTCTGCATTAACATATGAGCTTTTGAGGGATGCATTTCACATCTAAACCACAATATTTCACTCCTGGCTTCCAATAAGCTCATGTGATAGTGTAAATTGCATTAAATCTATCTCTAAGATTCCCTAGAGTTGCTACAGTTCCAGCATTGCCCATGAGAAACCAGCCTCTACCTCAGAGCACAGCCTGGCCAAGGAAGGGGGCATGACCCTTGTCCTTGAAAAGACCCACAAACCCACAGAGCACTCCTAGGCACATACCTACTCTGCAAATAACAGGAGAGATCTGCGGAGCAGGAGTCCCTGACTCAGTCAGGCTAGTGAGGATCCATAGCAACCCCCTAGCAGCCACCAATCAGCATGAGACAGTGAAAATACCTGGTATGTCAGATGACCCTCCCAGTAGTTTATGGTGGTTGATAACATGTTGGGAAACCTTGTAGCTCAGCACGTACTCCCCTCTTGGCTTAAACCAATCAGTTCAAACGAATCCCCCTCTTGTACTAACCAATCACCCTTACCCAACTTGTTCCCGCCACTGAATGTTCTAATCAAGTTTTAGAGTTGTTTTACGATTTTCCCGCGGTGTGTGATGATTTGCTAAGAGATGCTATGATGTATGTGGGGTCCCTGCCTTCCCCAAGAGTGTATAAAACTGCTGCAAACCCTGGGCTTGGGGCTTCTCAGCGTCACCAGTTGCTGTATGTGCGTGGAGGAGGACCGAGCTAGCTCGTAATAAACACCTCTTTATTGCTTACATCAATCTTGGTCTCTGGTGGTCTTTTGGGGATCCCGAATTGGAGCATAACACCCAGAAGTCCAAATCTAAAGTCTCCTTTGAGACTCAAGGCAAACACTTGGATGTGTGTCCCTGTAAAGATCAAAATCAAATTACATATATCCAATATTCAGTGGCATAGAGTAAATATTTCCATTTCATTGGGAAGAAATAGGGGCATGGAAAGAAGTGATGAGGCCAAGCAAGATCACAAACCATTCCAGCAAAAAAGTCCTGTCATTTTACCTCCAGCTACTAGGGCACAGGGTGGAAAGATGTGATCTCTAAGGTGCTTGAGTAGCTTCGCTCCTGTGGCCTTTCTGTTTGCAGCTCACATGTTCTCTCCCTTGCCATTGCTCTGTCTAGTCAGCAGCTTTCCACTGCAGACATTCTACATTTCTGCATTCTCTTAATCCCAAGGGCCTTCTACTACAGTTTCAGCTTACTTCTCATAGCTTTATTCATTGCCTTCTCAGGGACTTCCTACAGGGATTCCAACCCTGATGCCCTTTGCCTGGCTTCCCAGTTCTTCATTTGAAATCTCAGTGAACCCCTGCCCCCTACCCCTGCACCACCCCCACCAATCTCCTAACCCCAGCGTCCTTCACTCCTGTAGAACCCACACTATGTGCACAATGTGGACAATGCCAAGGTCAGCTGCCAGCTTGAAGAGTAGCCAGGCCTTCTTGGACCACTGCTGCAGTGGTCTCTGAGTGCTTGGGCAACTGAGAATTGTAAAACAAATCATGGGGAAATAATTTCCTGTCTGTGGTGGGTGTGGTCTTTTGGATTCTTGAAATGCTCTTAAGATCTTTTCTATTGACTCCAAACAAAGTGCTTAGCTTCTCTTCAGTGATGGTAATCTATTCAACAACCACACCTTCCTTGGCCCAATCTTACCTGTGCTTTTTTGGTCAAACTGCAAGATTTTAAAATCTTTATTTTTTAGGCTTATTTTATTTACTATTATCAAGCCCTTGCTTAGCATCTGGATGGCCATCTTAAGAAGCACTTTTGCTTTTCTGCCCAAAGGCCTTTCTGAGAAAGGCTCACCACTCCCTCTTACCAACCCAACCCTTACCGCCCACTTTAGGACTCAGCTGGCTCTAATCCCTGAATTTGCCCATAAAGGTCTCAGATTCCAAGCCTGTGTTGCCTCTCTCTCCTATAGAGAGATGGCCTTTATTTGTCAGTTCTGACAAATAAACTCTTGTGTGTATCTCTCCCTGGTCTCTGTCTTTCATTCTCACTCGCCTGTCTCCTGGTTCCTCACTTTCTTTTCAACTATTTTTTTTTTTTTGTACTGGGGATTGAACCCAAGGGTGCTTATCCTACCCACTCAGCCACATCCCCACCCCTTTTTCTGTATTTTATTTTAGAGATAGGGTCTCACTGAGTTGCTTAGGCCCTCACTAAGTTGCTGATGCTGAACTTATGAACTTTGAACTTGTGATCCTCCTGCCTCAGCCTCTTGAGTAGCTGGGATTACAGACATGTGCCACTTTATCTGGCAAGATTTTAAAATCTTATCTGCTTTCTGCTCCCAATTCTTATGTCAAATCTGGCTAAAATCAGCCAAAGGCACTCACGCCATAGCCTGAATACCGCATTGCCTTAAAATTTCCTCTGCCAGATTAATAAGTCCATCACCTTTAAATTCAGCCTCATAGAAAGTCTCAGGACACGGACAAAACGTAAAGTTACTTGTGAAAATGTAACATAAATGGCCTCTACTCCAATTCCTAATAGAGTATTCATTTTCATTTGAAACTTTGTGAGCATTGTAAGGTCCTTGCTTAGCATCTGGACAGCCATCTTTAGTGACAGCCGCCATCTTAAGTAAAAGTTCTGCTTCCCCACCAAGGGCCTTTCTGAGAAAGGCTCACCACTCCCTCATACCATCCCAACTCTTAACAGCCCTCATTTGGACCTGCCCAGCTCTAATTTGTGATTCTTCCCCCATAAAACTCCCAGAACCCAAGTCTGTTTTTCCTCACCCCATCTATGGAGAGATGTGTCTTTACTTGTCAGCTCTGACAAATAAACTCTCCTGTGTGTCTCTGCCTGGTCTCTGTCTTTCCTTTCTCGCTTACCTTTCTCCCCGTTCCTCACTTTTCTTTCAAGCATAGTCTTTACTGTCCACATTTCTATCAGCATTCTGATCTGAACTCTCTAAAGAATTGTCCATTAAGTTCTGCCAACAATGTTTTAAGGCTTCTCCAACCTGTGTTTCCAAACTTTCCCAAATTTCTCCCACAAATTAGTTCCAAAGGTGTCTGAACAAAGTGATTAGGTGAGTCACAGCAAGTACCTTGCTTGTCAGTACCAATTGCTGTGTGTCAGCTTTCCATCTCTGTGACTAACATACCTGAAAAGAACAATTTAGGGGAAAATTTTCTCTTGGGCTCACAGTTTCAGAGGTCTCAGCCCATGATCAACTGATTCTATTGCTCTGGGCATGAGGTAAGGCAGAATATAATGCCAGAAGGGCATAGCAGTGGGAAGCATCTTAGCTCATGGAAGTTGGGAGACAGAAAAAGAAAGCAAGGCATCAGAAAAAAAATATAAACTCAAAGGACATGTTCTTTTCTCCATCAAGGCCCCACTTTCCCACAGTAAGTAAACCTTTCACATTATTCATCTGACAAATGAATAATCCAGGGATCAGGTCATGGCTCTCATAATCTGATCATCTCACCCCTGAACATTGTTACATTCACAAATGACATTTTTTGGGGACACTTCACATTTAAACCATAACATTTATACAAATGGTCCTGAGATAATATGGGAAGATTCCACAAGGGACAAAGACCAACACTGGATGATCGTAGGAATTCATTGTGGAAGCTTCCCTGACAACTGTGTTCAGTTAGTTAGAATTATGTTGTGTCTACCTTGGGATATTTGCTTGATTTGGCTAAATGGGCTGTTTCATTTAAATCACCTAGTTATTGCCTACTTTAAATATACTAGTGTTTTCTAAAGCACTGATCTTTATTGTGATTTAAATAATAATGATGATTAACTTAGCTCTGTAGTATTGATAAATATTTTCATATGCGTTATCTTATTTCATCACAACTCTCACTTTTCATAACTTTAAAAAAAATTTAATGACTTTAGCTTTATTATTTCATTGCATTTTTATAAAGAGTCTCACTATATTTTCCAGGCTGGCCTTGAACTCTGGATCTTCCTGCCTCAGCATCCTAAGTAGTTGGTATTATAGGCATGTGCCACAGAATCCAGCTGAATTGAACTGCAAAAAAGAGTTGCAAAGATAATGAAAATAATTCTTTTATCCCTTTGCATAGCTTCTCCTAATGCTGACCTCTTTCATAGTCAAAGTTCAGTTGTGAAATGAGAAATTAACATTGTCTAATCAACTTAGCAAGAACCTGTCTCAAAATTTAAAAAAATAAAATAAAATGGGGCTGGCAATATTGCCCAGTGGTTAAGCACCCCTAGATTCAATCCTTGGTATCAAAGAGAAAAATGAAATTAACATTGTTACATTATAATAAACTAAACTATAGATTTTATTCATATTTCTCCCATGCTTCTTGGTAACTGTCCTTTTTCTGTTCCAGATAATAAACTAAGGTTGCAGAGCATTTACTAATCACATTCCTTATTATTCCTTATTATTATCAGTTACTCTGATCAGTGACTATTTCTCACTCTTTCTTTTTCACTCACATTTTGACTTCTGTAAGTAATAATGGTCAGGTATTTTGTAGATTGACCTTCAATTTGAGCTTGCCTGATCATTTCTCAATAGACTGAAGTCATGGATTTTAAGGAATAATACCAGAGAGGTGATGCCACCTTCTCATGGTACAATATGCCTTATTATCACTCCTGATGTTAATCGTGGTTACTTGATGAAGTTGCTCTCTGCCACTGTAAAATTACTGTCTTTCAATGTTCACGCTGTATTCTTCAAGGTGAGTCATTAAATCAAGTCCTATTTGAATGGGAGGAGAATCAAGCTCTACTTTCTGCAGTGAGGTATGTCAAAGATTTTGCATGTTTAGTTAAAACCATCATGGAATTATTAATCATTTGGGTGAGAGACTGAGAAGCTAGGTGAATATCCTTCTTCTTAAAGGTTTTTCCACTAATTTTGACAGACATCAGTGGGTCTTGCTGTGGTATTCCAGTTCCTGCATTCCTTCTATATAATAAACTAGATTTCTAAATGCATTCATTGCCACTATTCTTTAAGAAGACCTCACTTTATACTCCTCCATTTGCTTGTACATAGAATCATTTTTATATCAGTATAAACTCATGATTATTTGTTTTGTGTATAGGCTTAAAACATAATATGATCATCACTTATTTTAGTGTTCAAATGGTAACAGGTTTGGCTACTGGAAGTGTTTTAGGTTGCTGTCTGTGTCTTTACTATGTGACATATCTCTCCTACACCTGTTTTTTTATTTTTTAAAGTAGAATTTTATTTTTTAGAGTAGTTTCAGTTTCACATAAAATTGAACAGAAGGTACAAAGAATTCCTGCATATCTCCTGCTCCTACGTAGCTTCCCCCATTATCAAAATCGCCCACCAGAATGGCATATTTGCTAGCGCTTTCTTACTTTCTGGTATGTATATATATATATATATATATATATATATATATATAGAGAGAGAGAGAGAGAGAGAGAGAGAGATAATTTAAGCTTATCTTAAATTTTTTTTTCTGCCCCAGTTCTGGAACTGTGTTTTTTTTCTTCAAGAGATTCTAGTTCTTTCTTTATTGGGGAGTGATATTTGGAAGCCAAAATCTGAACATTACTTTTGCTTATCGTTCTTGGGGCAATGAATGTGCAGTTACACTCCATGTGCTCAATTAGGGGCAAAGATCAAAAGTGGAGGGATTATTTTTCAGGTTTCTCCACTGCAACATTATTGATTTTCAGTTTCTGAATTCTGTTCTTTCAAGTGAGTCATTCAATCCAATCCTACTCAAATGGGAGAAGAATTAAGCTCTAGCTTCTGGAGGAAGGAGTTTTAAAGATTTTGTAACTTTACCTCTTTGCAGATAGAGATAAGAAGTACAGCTGTGTACTTTTTTGCTTGGTTTCTATATGCAAGGCACAGTATTTGGAATTATATATCATTTCATCTTATCATTACAGCAGCTTCATGGTAATGGTTCAGATTAACCTCACTGTATAAAGAAAGTAATAAAAACTCCAGGTTATGCCACACACCAGAGAGGGGGAAACTGAGACTTCAAACCAGCTTGGTGGACTTTGAATCATATACACGTTTCTTTGAAGCAGTTTATTTATTTATTTATTTTGCACAACTTTTTAAAATTAATTTATTCTAGTTTGTTATACATGACAGAAGAATGCATTTAAATTCATAATACACATATAGAGCACAATTTTTTATGTCTCCGGTTTTACACAAAGTAGAGTCACACCATTCATGCCTTTATACATGTACTTAGGGTAATGATGTCCATCTCCACTGCCTTTCCTGTCCCAATTCCCCCTTCCTCCTCCTCCCTCCCCTTTTCCCTATCTACATTCCTCTGTTCCTCAATGCCTACTCCCCACCCCTATTATGGGTCAGCATCCACATATCAGAGAAAACTTTTGGCCTTTGGTTTTTTGAGATTGGCTTCCTTCACTCAACATGATATTCTCCAATTGCACTCATTTACCTGCAAATGCCATGAATTTATTCTCTTTTAATGATGAATAATATTCCATTGGGTATATATACCACAGTTTCTTTATCTATCAACTTACTGAAGGGCATTTAAGTTGGTTCCACAGTTTAGCTATTGTGAATTGCGCTGCTATAAACATTGATGTGGCTGTGTCCTTGTAGTATGCTGTTTTTAAGGCTTTTGAGTATAGACCGAGGAGAGGGATAGCTGGGTCAAATGGTGGTTCCATTCCCAATTTTCTAAGACATTGGAACACTATCTTTTTAATATGGATTTTGTATTCAATTTGCCAGAATTTTATTGAGAGTTTTTGCATCTATGTTCACTAGAGATATTGGTCTGAAGTTTTTTTTCTTTGATGGGCCTTTGTGTGGTTTTGGGATCAGGGTGATATTGGCCTCTTAGAATGAGTTTGGAAGTGTTCCCTCTTTTTCTATTTTATGAAATGATTTAAGGAGTATTAGTATTAATTATTCTTTGAAGATCTTGTAGAACTCAGCTTTGTATCCATCAGGCCCTGAGCTTTTTGTTGTTGTTGTTGGTAGTCTTCTGATGGTATCTTCTATTTCACTGCTTGAAATTGATCAGTTTATCTTGTGTAATTCAATTTGGGTAAATCATATGACTCTAGAAATTTGTTGATGCTTTTATATTTTCTATTTTATTGTAGTAAAAATTTTCAAAATAATTTCTAATTTTTTTAAATTAATTTTTATTGTTGGTTGTTCAAAACATTACATAGTTCTTGATATATCATATTTCACACTTTGATTCAAGTGGGATATGAACTCCCATTTTTACCCCATATACAAATTGCAGAATCACATCAGTTGCACCTCCATTGATTTACATATTGCCATACTAGTGTCTGTTGTATTCTGCTGCCTTTCCTATCCTCTACTATCCCCCCTCCCCACTCCCCTCCCCTCTTCTCTCTCTACCCCCTCTACTGTAATTCATTTCTCCCCCTTATATTTTTCCTCCTTTCCCCTCACTTCCTCTTGTATGTAATTTTGTATACCCCTGAGGGTCTCCTTCCATTTACATGCAATTTCACTTCTCTCTCCCTTTCCCTCCCACCTCTCATCCCTGTTTAATGTTAATCTTCTTCTCATGCTCTTCGTCCCTACTCTGTTCTTAGTTACTCTCCTTATATCAAAGAAGACATTTGGCATTTGTTCTTTAGGGATTGGCTAGCTTCACTTAGCATAATCTGCTCTAATGCCATCCATTTCCCTGCAAATTCTATGATTTTGTCATTTTTTAATGCAGAGTAATACTCCATTGTGTATAAATGCCACATTTTTTTTATCCATTTGTCTATTGAAGGGTATCTAGGTTGGTTCCACAGTCTTGCTATTGTGAATTGTGCTGCTAAGAACATGGATGTAGCAGTGTCCCTATAGTGTGCTCTTTTTAGGTCTTTAGGGAATAGACCAAGTAGGGGAATAGCTGGGTCAAATGGTGGTTCCATTCCGAGCTTTCCAAGAAATCTCCATACTGCTTTTCAAATTGGCCGCACCAATTTGCAGTCCCACCAGCAATGTACAAGTGAACCCTTTTCCCCACATCCTCGCCAGCACTTGTTGTTGTTTGACTTCCTAATGGCTGCCAATCTTACTGGAGTGAGATGGTATCTTAGGGTGGTTTTGATTTGCATTTCTCTGACTGCTAGAGATGGTGAGCATTTTTTCATGTACTTGTTGATTGATTGTATGTCCTCCTCTGAGAAATGTCTGCTCAGGTCCTTGGCCCATTTGTTGAATGGGTTATTTGTTATCTTATTGTCTATTTTTTTTAGTTCTTTGTATATTCTGGATATTAGGGCTCTGTCTGAAGTGTGAGGAGTAAAGATTTGTTCTCAGGACGTAGGCTCCCTATTTACCTCTCTTATTGTTTCTTTTGCTGAGAAAAAACTTTTTAGTTTGAGTAAGTCCCATTTGTTGATTCTAGTTATTAACTCTTGTGCTATGGGTGTCCTATTGAGGAATTTGGAGCCCGACCCCACAGTGTGTAGATCATAGCCAACTTTTTCTTCTATCAGACGCCATGTCTCTGATTTGATATCAAGTTCCTTGATCCACTTTGAGTTAACTTTTGTGCATGGCGAGAGAAAGGGATTCAGTTTCATTTTGTTGCATATGAATTTCCAGTTTTCCCAACACCATTTGTTGAAGATGCTATCCTTCCTCCATTGCATGCTTTTAGCCCCTTTATCAAATATAAGATAGTTGTAATTTTGTGGATTGGTTTCTGTGTCCTCTATTCTGTACCAATTGTCCACCCACCTTTTTTGGTACCAGTACCATGCTGTTTTTGTTACTATTGCTCTGAAGTATAGTTTGAAGTCTGGTATAGCTATACCGCCTGATTCACACTTCCTGCTTAGCATTGTTTTTGCTATTCTGGGTCTTTTATTTTTCCATATGAATTTCATGATTGCTTTCTCTATTTCTACAAGAAATACCGTTGGGATTTTGATTGGCATTGCATTAAACCTATAGAGAACTTTTGGTAATATCGCCATTTTGATGATGTTAGTTCTACCTATCCATGAACAGGATATATTTTTCCATCTTCTAAGATCTTCTTCTATTTCTCTCTTTAGGCTTCTGTAGTTTTCATTGTATAAGTCTTTCACCTCTTTTGTTAGGTTGATTCCCAAGTATTTTATTTTTTTTGAGGATATTGTGAATGGAGTGGTTGTCCTCGTTTCCATTTCAGAGGATTTGTCGCTGATATACAGGAATGCCTTTGATTTATGCGTGTTGATTTTATATCCTGCAACTTTGCTGAATTCATTTATTAGCTCTAATAGTTTCTTTGTAGACCTTTTTGGGTCTGCTAGGTATAGAATCATGTCATCTGCAAATAGTGATAATTTGAGTTCTTCTTTTCCTATTTTTATGCCTTTAATTTCTTTCGTCTGTCTAATTGCTCTGGCCAGTGATTCGAGAACTATGTTGAACAGAAGTGGTGAGAGAGGGCATCCCTGTCTTGTTCCAGATTTTAGAGGGAATGCCTTCAGTTTTTCTCCATTCAGAATGATGCTAGCCTGAGGCTTAGCATAGATTGCTTTTACAATATTGAGGTATGTTCCTGTTATCCCTAGTTTTTCTAGCGTTTTGAACATAAAGGGATGCTGTACTTTGTCGAATGCTTTTTCCACATCTATCGAGATGATCATATGGTTCTTATTTTTAAGCCTATTGATGTGGTGAATAACATTTATTGATTTCCGTATATTGAACCAACCTTGCATCCCAGGGATGAATCCTACCTGATCATGGTGCACAATTTTTTTGATATGTTTTTGTATCCGGTTTGCCAGAATTTTATTGAGGATTTTTGCATCTAGGTTCATTACAGATATTGGTCTGTAGTTTTCTTTCTTTGAAGTGTCTTTCTCTGGTTTAGGAATCAGGGTGATGTTGGCCTCGTAGAATGAATTTGGAAGTTCTCCCTCTTTTTCTATTTCCTGAAATAGCTTGAAAAGTATTGGTATTAGTTCCTCTTTAAAGGTTTTGTAAAACTCTGCTGTATACCCATCCGGTCCTGGGCTTATCTTAGTTGGTAGTCTTTTGATGGTTTCTTCTATTTCCTCAATTGATATTGGTCTGTTTAGGTTGTCAATATCCTCCTGACTCAATCTGGGCAAATCATATGACTTAAGAAATTTATCGATGCCTTCACTATCTTCTATTTTATTGGAGTATAAGGATTCAAAATAATTTCTGATAATCTTCTGTATTTCTGAAGTGTCTGTTGTGATATTGCCTTTTTCATCCCGTATGCTAGTAATTTGAGTTCTCTCTCTTCTTCTCTTTGTTAGCGTGGCTAGGGGTCTGTCAATTTTATTTATTTTTTCAAAGAACCAACTTTTAGTTTTGTCAATTTTTTCAATTGTTTCTTTTGTTTCGATTTCATTAATTTCAGCTCTGATTTTAATTATTTCTTGTCTTCTACTTCTTTTGCTGTTGTTTTGCTCTTCTTTTTCTAGGATTTTGAGATGAAGTATTAGATCATTTATTTGTTGGTTTTTTCTTTTTTTAAGGAATGAACTCCAAGCAATAAATTTTCCTCTTAGAACTGCTTTCAATGTGTCCCATAGATTCCGATATGTTGTGTCTGTGTTTTCATTTATCTCTAAGAATTTTTAAATTTCCTCCTTGGTGTCTTCTATAACCAATTGATCATTCAGTAACCTATTGTTCATTCTCCAAGTGATACATGATTTTTCCTTACTTCTTTTATCGTTGATTTTCAGTTTCATTCCATTATGATCAGATAAGATGCATGGTATTATCTCTACTCCTTTATATTGTCTAAGAGTTGCCCTGTGACATAATATATGATCTATTTTTGTGAAGGATCCATGTGCTGCTGAGAAAAAAGTGTAATTGCTTGATCTTGGGTGGTATATTCTATATATGTCAATTAAGTCTAGGTTATTAATTATGTTATTGAGTTTTATAGTTTCCTTATTCAACTTTTGTTTGGAAGATCTGTCCAGTGGTGGGAGAGGTGTGTTGAAGTCTCCCATGATTATTGTATGGTGGTCTATTAGACTCTTGAAATTGAGAAGAGTTTGTTTGATGAACATAGCTGCACCATTGTTTGGGGCATATATATTTATGATTGTTATGTCTTGTTGGTGTATGGTTCCCTTGAGCAGTATGTAGTGTCCCTCTTTATCCCTTTTGATTAACTTTGGCTTGAAATCTATTTTATTTGATATGAGTATGGACAATCCTGCTTGTTTCCGAAGTCCATATGAGTGATATGATTTTTCCAAACCTTTCACCTTCAGTCTATGTATGTCTTTTCCTATCAAATGCGTCTCCTGAAGGCAGCATATTGTTGGGTCTTGTTTTGTGATCCATTCTCCTAGCCTGTGTCTCTTAATTGGTGAGTTTAAGCCATTAACATTTAGGGTTATTATTGAGATATGGGTTGTTCTTCCAGCCATATTTGTTTATTTATGTTACTAAACATAGTTTGTTTTCCTCTTTGGTTATTCCCCCCCCTTTACTGTACTACCTCCCGCTGTTGGTTTTCATTGATATTTTCCATTTCCTCTTCCTGTAATATTTTGCCGAGGATGTTTTGAAGACATGGTTTTCTAGCTGCAAATTCTTTTAACTTTTGTTTATCATGGAAGGTTTTAATTTCATCTTCCATCCTGAAGCTTAATTTCGCTGGATACACAATTCTTGATTGGAACCCATTTTCTTTCAGTGTTTGAAATATGTTATTCCAGGATCTTCTAGCTTTCAGAGTCTGTGTTGAAAGATTAGCTTTTATCCTGATTGGTTTACCCCTAAATGTAATCTGCTTCCTTTCTCTTGTAGCTTTTAAAATTCTCTCCTTATTCTGTATGTTGGGCATCTTCATTATAATGTGTCTAGGTGTGGATCTCTTATGATTTTGCACATTCGGCATCCCGTAGGCTTCTAGGATTTGGGATTCTGTCTCATTCTTCAAGTCTGGGAAGTTTTCTCGTATTATTTCATTGAATAGTTTGCTCATTCCTTTTGTTTGGACCTCTATACCTTCCTGTATCTCAATGACTCTTAAGTTTGGTCTCTTTATGTTGTCCCATATTTCTTGAATGTTCTACTCATGGTTTCTTAACAGTTTTGCTGAGCTGTCTATGTTCTTCTCCAGTTGAAATACTTTGTCTTCATTGTCTGATGTTCTATCTTCTAAGTGTTCTACTCTGCTGGTAGTATTCTCAATTGAGTTTTTAAGTTGGTTTATTGCTTCCTGCATTTCTAGGATTTCTGTTTGCTTGTTTTTTATAACCTCTATCTCCCTGTATAATTGATCTTTTGCTTCTTGGATTTGTTTATGTAATTCATTGTCGAAGTGGTCGAAGTGGTCTTTCATTGTCTGATTTTGCTGTCTAATGTCTTCCTTGAGACTCCAGATTATCTGAAGCATGTATATTCTGAATTCTTTATCTGACATTCCATCTGCTGCAGATATTACCTCTTCTAAAGTTGAGTTGACCTGCATTGCTTGTGGTCCTTTCTTTTCTTGTCTTTTCATACTGGTCGCGTTTCTTTCTGCTTGGTGAAACTGTTGTGTTATTGAATTTTCCCCCTATATATTTATATTGCTCTTGTATATTTGCAAAGTCTCCCTCGCAGGCTTTGGCGGTGGTTCTGCCCCTCCTCCAGTTGGGGCAATGTGCCTACCACGCCGGCAGGCCGCTGGGCCTGTACTTTCGGTGGGCCTGTTCTTTTGGTGGTCGCAGGTTTGCCTACCATGCAGGCGCGGGCGGCGGCTCAGACCCTCTGCAGGCCGCTGGGCCTGTTCTTCCAGTGGGTCGCAGGTCCGCCTACCTTGCAGGCGCGAGCAGCGGCTCTGCCCCTCCGCTGGCCGCTAGGCCTGTTCTGTCTGTCGGTTGCAGGTCTGTCTACCTAGCAGGTGCTGGTGTCGGCTCTGCCCCTCCCCCAATCGTGGTGATGTGTCTGGCGGGCCATTGGGCCTGTTTTGTCGGTGGTCATGGTTCCGCCTACCTTGCAGGCGCGTGGAGCAGCTGTGCCCCTCCGTGGGCTTCTGGGCCTGACCTGCCGGTGGGTTGCAGGTGCGCCTACCTTGCAGGTGCGGGGGGTGGCTCTGCCGCTCCGCGGGTTGCTGGGCCTGATCTTCTGATGAGTCGCAGGTCTGCCTACCTTGCAGGCGCGCTGCAGCTCTGCCCCTCCCCTAACAAGGGCAATGTGTCTGGCGGGCTGCTGGGCCTGTTCTGTCGATGGTTACGGTTCCGCCTAACTTGCAGGCGAGTGGAGCAGCTGTGCCCCTCCGCAGGTTGCTGGGCCTGACCTGCCGGTTGGTCGCAGGTCCACCTACCTTGCAGGTGCGGGGGGGGGTGGCTCTCCCGCTCTGCAGATTGCTGTGCCTGTTCTGCTGGTGGGTCGCGGGTCCGCCTACCTTGCAGGCGCCCGGCTGCTCTGCCCCTCCCCCAACCGGGGTGATGTGTCTGGCGGGCCATTGGGCCTGTTTTGTCGGTGGTCATGGTTCTGCCTACCTTGCAGGCGCGTGGGGCAGCTGTGCCCCTCAGCAGGTAGCTGGGCCTGACCTGCCGGTGGGTCGCAGGTCCGCCTACCTTGCAGGCGCAGGCGTGGCTCTGCCGCTCTGTGGATTGCTGTGCCTGTTCTAATAATTTCTAATTATCTTTTGTATTTCTTTAGTGTCCATGATGATACTTCCTTTTTCATCATGGATGCTATTAATTTGAATTTTCTCTCTCTTTTTATTCATTAGAATGGCTAAAGGTTTATCAATTTTATTTATTTTTTCAAAGAACCAAGTGTTTGTTTTGTCAATTTTTTCTATTGTGTCTTTTGTTTCAATTTCATTGATTTCAGCTCTCATTTTTAGTATTTCCTATTTTCCACTGCTTTTAGTGTTGATTTGTTCTTTTTCCTGGGGCTTTGAGATATAATGTTAGGTCATTTATTTGTCAACTTTTTCTTCTTTTAAAGAATCAGCTCCATGCAATGAACTTTCCTCTTTGTACTGCATTCATAGTGTCCCAGAGATTTTGATGTTATATGAGTGTTCCCATTTACCTCTAAGAATTTTTTAATCTCCTCTTTAATGTCTTCCTTATCCCATTGTTTATTCAATAGCATATCATTTAGTCTCCAGGTGTTGGAGTAGTTTCTATTTTCTTATAGCTTTCTAATTTCATTTCATTATGATCTGAAAGAATGCAGGGTAGTATATCTACTTTTTTGTATTTGCTAAGACTTGCTTTGTGGCATAATATATGGCCTATTTTAGAGAAGGATCCATGTGCTGCTGAGAAGAAAACGTATTCACTGCTAGATGGATAAAATTATATACATATATATATAATTTTATAAATATATATATTTCTGTTAAGACTAAGTTATTGATTTTATTAATGAGTTCTATAGTTTCTTTGTTCAGCTTTTGTTTGGAAGATCTATTCAGTGGTAAAAGAGGTGTGTAAAGTCACCCAGAATTCTTGTGTTGTGGGTCTATTTGGCTCTTGAACTTGAGAAGAATTTGTTTGATGAGTGTAGTTACTCCAAAGTTTGCTCCAAATTTATAATTGTTATGACTTGTTGATGTATGATTCCCTTAAGCAGTATGTAATATCCTCTTTATTCCTTTGACTTAAAGTCTATTTTATTTGATATGAGGATGGAAACCACTGCTTTTTTCTGCAGTCCACGTGAGTGGTATGTTTTTTCCCCAACCCTTCACCTTCAGTCTGTGGATGTCTTTTCCTATGAGATGAGCCTCTTGGAGGCAGCATATTTTTGGGTCTTTATTCTTTTCATTCAATCTGCCAGTCTATGTCTTTTGATTGGTGAGTTTAGGCCATTAACATTTAGGGTTATTATTGAGACATGGTTTGTACTTCCAGTCATTTTGGTTAATTTTTGGTAATTTAACTTGTTTTCTCCTTTGATTGTTTTTTTTTCCTTTAGTGAATACCTCCCTTTGGTGATTTTCATTGTTGTTTTCCATTTCCTCCTCATGGAATATTTTGCCGAGAATATTCTATAGTGCTGGCTTTCTAGTTGTAAATTCTGTTTAACTTTTGTTTATCATGAAAGGTTTTTATTTTATCATCAAAACTAAAGCTTAAGTTTGCTGGATATAAGATTCTTGGTTGGCATCAATTTTCTTTCAGAGCTTAGTGTATGTTGTTCCAGGATCTTCTAGCTTTCAGGGTCTGGGTTGAAAAATCTTCAGAGATCCTAGTTGATTTCCTCCTATATATAATCAAATTCCTTTCTCTTGGGCTTTTAAAATTCTGTCTTATTCTGTATGCTAGGCATTTTCATTATAATGTGCCTTGGAGTATATCTGCTGTCATTTGTACATTTGGTGTCCTGTAAGACTCTTTTATTTGATTTTCCAATTCATTCTTCATGTTTGGGAAAGTTTTTTATATTATTTTATTGAATAGATTGTTCATTTATTTAGTTTGTAACTCTATGCCTTCCTCTATCCCAATAATTCTTTATTTTTGTCTTTTTATGTTATCCTATAATTCTTAAATGTTCTACTCTTTTTTTTTTTACCATCTATACTATGAGATAAACTTTATTTTCAAGATTATATATATATTTTTTTCTTCAATATCTGAGGTTCTGTCCAAGTGATCTAATCTGTGATGCATTCTATTGAGTTTTTAATTTGATTTATTGTTTCCTTCATTTCAAAGATTGCTTGTTTTTTTATTTTTAAGAACCTCTATCTTCTTATGGAAGTAATCTTTTGCTTATGTAGCTTTTTATCAAAATGATCTTTTGATATCTATTTGCTTTCTTTATTTCACAGAACATTTTAATTATGTACATCATGAGCTCCTTGTCTGTTATTTCTTCTGCTGTGTTGGCCATGGGTTATAATAATTTGGTATCTTTGTTTGTCTGGGGCACTTTCTTCTCTTGTTTTTTCATGTGTACCTTCTAGCACTGTGGATCTGAGATATTACCATTTTACCCTATAGGCTTATAGTGTCCCTGAAGGGTTGGAAAAACTCTCCTTTAAGGGGGAGAACAATATTAACAGATCCCAATACAAACATATATACAGCCTTAAGCCAAATAACTGCTATTAAGATTTTTATGGTTTTGTCACAATATATAAAAATTTTGAGTTTAATTATTATCTACAATATAAACAGTAGGTTTTCAAAAGAGTCTACAGTTTCTGATAGTGGACAAAGAGAGAACCAGGGGTGGGGTGTAGGATGAGATGTTAAGGAGGTAGGAGGTGAGGATATAGACTTATTAGATCTTAGTGTGAAAGACTAATCTAAAGAACTTGACTAGTCGCAGGAAAAAAGAGAGAAAGTCATTTTGGGGAGACAAATAAGTGGGAAGACCATAGAGAGAATACAAAAACCAAACAAACATAAAACTTAAGAAAAATAAAAAATGTAAAAATAGGAAATAAAATAATATACAACACAACTGCAATGTACTCTTCAGAGATCCCAGTCCTCAGTAGCCTAAATCATAAAAAGTACTTAGTTTCACAAATGTTGGAAATGTGAAGATGGGAAAAGAGAGAGAGAGAAAAAAAAGAAGAAGAAATGAAAAAAGAGAAAAGAAAAAAATCTTGAAGAAAAATAAAAGGATTGTTTTGTTGAAGTTCAGTATCTTTGCTGCTTCCCTTCTCATCCAACAGGTGGGGGTAGTCTGTAGTTTTCTGCTATCTCCATCCTCAAATGGTGAAGTTTATTAGGGTGGAAGGATTGGTCTTGGAGGCAAGCTCCTTGAAGTGGCGAATAGCACTTGCTGATCGCTGATGGAAGACTGCACCCCAAAGATCTCCTTTGAGGCCCGCTCATGTGTTGGGGGTCCCTGGTCTTATCTTCTTGGATTGCCTGTAGACCTTACAATTCCTGGTCTCTAATGTAGTCTCTAAACTGTATCCCACTCACCCACTCCTTTAATACTTCCCAATCAGGAACCTCTCTCTCTGAGGTCTTCTGGGCTGCATTCTGGAGGCTGCACACCCCTTGCAGAGAGCTGTTTTGTATTGGGCAGTTCAGGGCCAGGCTTTGTGAGCTATGGGCTGGCCACATAGTTGCAAGCACTCTGCCGGGTTAGTGGCTTCAGGGTAGAGGGGGGAGTTGGGGACTATAAGTACTTTGATATCTCTTCTAGGGGCTGGTGTCCCAATCTCCAGTTGCACCAACTAAGGATGGTGACAAAAGTGTCCCAAGATGGAGGTGGCTGCTTTCAGAGATGAGTGTCTGGTTGGGTTGGACCAGGTGGTAGTGTTTGGTGGCATGTTCAGAGATACAGTTCTGTGGTATACAGTATTGTGGCTGACAGCTCTTCCCAGACCCTGTCCTGTGTCCCCAGGTGCAGTCTACCACATGTAGGGGACTGTGGCAGTGGTTGCAGTGTCCCAAGATGGAGGCGACCAGGGGAGCCCCACATTGGTAGGGGTGTGTCTGCCGCATAGGAGTGGCGGATAGAGCTCCTGCGTGTGGGCAGTGGTGGGGTATCCTACATGGGAGTGGTGGCTGTAATTCCTTTGTGAGTGGGCTGCGAGGGGTCCTGCACGGGTGCTAATGACAATGGTCCTGCATGGGTTCGGTAGCCAGAGGTCCTGCGTGGGTGAGTGGCATCCTGCCCTGATGCTGAGGCCTGAGGACCTATGTGGACATGGCAGCTGGAATCTATGCAGGAGCTGCTATCAATGGTTCTCTGTCTCTCACAGAGAAATGGTATTCCCACTACTAGAATCACAGGTCACGGAGCAACACAGAATGCAGGCTCCCTCTAGCCCACCATCTTGGATCCCCCTGAGGCAGTTTAAATAGTGTTTTAGTCAGCCTGTTTTTGCTGCTGTGACTAAAGAACCCGACAGCACAATTATAAAGGAGGAAGAGTTTATTTGAGGACTCATGGTTTCAGAGGTCTAAGCCCATATAAGGCTCACTCCATTCCTCAAGGCTTGAGGTGAGGCTGAACATCATGGCGGCAGAGGGTGGCAGAGGAATGCAGTTCACATCATGGTGATTAGGAAGGAGAGAGAGACTCCACTCTCCAGATACAAAATGCATACCCCTTAGCTATGCCTCCAATTAACCACTTCCTCCAGCCACATCCCACCTGACTCCAGTTACCACTCAGTCAATCCCATCAGGGATTAATTCACTGGTTGGGTTAAGACTCTTACAACCCAATAATTTTTCCTCTGAACCATCTTGCATTGTCTCACATGTGAGCTTGTGGGGGACACCTCACGTCCAAACCATACAAATAGTTGGACTTTTCCCCCTTCTATGTCCCTCTTTTTCTTTTTCTGTTCTTATATTCTTCCCCATTTTCTTACCTCCCCTTAGAGTAATTGTATCATAAAATAATAGATGAATTGCGTGTACATTTAATGCTTTGAGTCTAGTTAGTAGAACTACTGTGACTTTTGAAAAAAAAATTTAGGTTCAATTTTTACTTTCTCAGAAGTGTGATGTTTGAATTGAGACCTACCAAGAAATTTTCTTCAAGAAATATGTAATATCATAATCCTTTATTCATCATTTCAATAGATATTCATAATTGTGTTGTACATGGCCCAATTGTTGAGGCTGGAATATACTAGAAGATGAAATCAACAAAAGTGTGTGGAAGTTATCATTTACAATGGAAGAAAAACAGGGATAAAATATGATCAAATAAAATAAGTAAATCCTAGTTTATTAGGATAGTAAGAAATCCAATTTATTAGAAGGAAAATCAAGAAAGGGAGGTCTTATAGTTTTAATCCAGGATGCTCCCCCAAATTCATGTGTTCAGAGGAGGGGATTCGGGGAGGTGATTTGGCCAGGAGGGCTTTCACCACATCAGCAGAGTCATCCATTGATGACTGAATGAACAACTGGGAGTGGGGATGACTTGGAAGGAGCTGATCACTGGGGGCAAGCTCTATAAAGGTTTATCTTCTATCTGGCCCTTTCCCTCTCTCTTTTTCTCGGTTGCCATGATATCATGATGTTCTGCCTCACCTTAGGTTCAGAGCAATGGGGCTGCCTGACTATGGACTGAATCTTCTGAAAAATGGAGTCAAAATAAACCTTGTCTCCTTTAAGGTGGGGCTTTTGTCAGGGTCACAGTGATGAAAGGGGATGAGAAGAGTCAGAGGGATCGTAATCTTCAATAAGCTGATATCAGTCTCACTTCAAAGGTCACAACTGATGGAGGAGTGTGCTGGGCAATGTGGGAGTGGTCTCCAAGAATTTATGGGGGCAACACATTTTGTACAGGAAGAAAAGTCAGTGATCAAACAAATAAAAGCTCAGTGTGACATGAGCCAAATTAGCCTAAGAATAGATGATAAAGAATGGAGTGTTATGGGATGGAGTAAAGCACATAGAGAACTTCCTAGGCCACATAAAGGATGTGGCCTTACCCCTCAGCAATATGGGTGACATCAGAATGACATGAGCACAGAAGTGACATGACCTAACTTAAATTTCAAAATGACCACTCCACTTACTGTATGGAGAGTAGGGAGAATAGTTGGGATGCTCAGTGTGATTAGCGATGGCTTAGAGAAGTATGGTCAGTCTTCGGGTGGTGAAGATTTTCCAAATATTGAAGACAATTACAAATTGAGCCAAGAGGATTTTCTTAGCCATGACTTAATTGATGTAAAAGACAGGATTTCCAACAGTTTATTATGAGCAACTGGAAAGAGGAAATTGTCATCAAGGTAGGAAAAGCTTTGGAGTAGGTGACAAAGGGTTCAATTTTGAATGTGTTAGGCATAGAATGTCTGTATATGATTTCAATGATGTGACATTTAATGAGCCTGGAGAAAATCAGAAGCTCTTTTACACAGAGAATTTGTTCTAGCTATATAACCTAGGCATCAGAGCCATGTCCTATTTCATGGAGGTGAAAGGTGTACCATGGGTGGCTGTGTATTCTGGAGAAATAGCAATCTCAAGATGAGCAAAATTTCCAAAATATCCACCAGCTCTTGAAAACCCACAGTGGATCACCCAACTCTAAATATATTTATGTTTTAAAATGTAATTTTTATTTCCCTTCATTATTACAATTTAAGAGAAGACTTTCTTTATTTTTGTTAACAATGAAATTTGATGGCAATTTTATATTCATCCTAAACCTACTTTATGTGTCAATGAGCATTTGTCTTTTCTGACTATTCAGGTCTAAATTTTATATTCTCTTTTCTGATGATCAGTCCTTATTGAAAAGAATTTTCAACAGAAATTACTTTTTCTTTTTTTCAGAGGGTCAGATAAATAGATTTTACAGGAGCAATTACAAAGCCAGATAGAAGCTCATGTGCATACATGGACAATGATTTTTTTTAAAAAAGGAAAACATCCTGATGGTAAGATGGAATGATTTTTTATCAGAGACTGCTTCTTCAAGGAGAAGGTCCAACCTAGCTTTAAAGGAAATGAAGGTACTTTAAAAGGAAGATCTGTTTGTAAGATTGCTTAGCCTGGGTGTATGAGTACAATTCAAATTTGCATTTTTTTTGAAGATACCTATAGATTTTCTCATTCTCTTTTACTTTCTATTTTCAATAAGCACACTGTTTCTAACTCTCATGTAGTTTAAAACTAACCTAGACATATGTTGTTAATACTTTCATGTATCAGGAGCCTGAAGGGTAGAAACTATTTTGACTTGAACTTTTTAATTGTGGTTTCCTGTCATTGCCTCTTTCCTGACCTGAGGAATTTTACAAAGCCAAAAGTTATGAATCATCCCAGACTCAAACCAGTAACCAGAGTGACGTGAAACAGATGATTGATGACAAAGAAAACCATGAGGTTCAGGGAACTATCCTCATCCTCTGGCATAAATTTTGGGGTGTCTCTATCATGCAATTGCAAAGATTGACAACTACAAAATAATAATTAAGATACAGGAAGGGGAATAATTTAAAAAACAGTAAGCAAAGTGTAATATGCTAGGATGTCTTTTCTCCATAAAACGACTTAAGCCTTTGAGGACAGGCAGCATGTCAACCCCAGTAGAGAGGTAGATTATGGCAATAGTAGCCCTCATGAATATATTTAAATTGAATCATTATGACTCATTTTTTTTCATGTTAATTTTGCAGTCTGAAAAAAGATCAACCCTATTTCTCTCTTTGGGGGAGTATTTTCAGATGGCTGTTAAAAGGCTTTTTTTTTTTTTTTAACCCCCCTTTCTTTTTCTTTCAACTGCTGCAGAGCAACTAGAAACAAATCTGTTCCTTGGAATAAATGTTCAGTCCATATGTTATTTTTCATGGTAACTGATAGAAGTGTGAAGTCCTCCTCAGTAAATTCTGCCTGCGGTCTTGCTCTACTTCCCCAGCCCCCACCTCCTGCCATATGTAACTCATCTTGGGCATGGTGAAAGTCATTCCTTTATCATTCGACTTTTGTAGCTTGCATTTTTCCTAGAGTAACATAAAATTTTAAAGAGAATCAGGAACGGTACAAAAAGTGCACCGACCACCTTCCCTGTTCTGAAGGGCATTAGGGAGAAATGATGGGAAATGGAAAGAAAAAAAGAAAAAAAAAATGCTACAGCTGTGAACACAAACCATATTCCCCAGATCTGTGTGCAGTAGGAGGCAGAAGAACAACTGTCGTGGGCTTTGGAAGCAGAGAGTCTTAATCAGCTCTTGGTGACACCACTTAAGTATGTAAGCTAGGAAGTTCCTTAACCTGAGTCCGAATTTTATCATCTGGAGAAGGTGGTACCTAACCTCATGGTGTTAATGCAAGCATTTAACTAAGTGATTCAATTAAAATAACTAGCACATGGTAATTGTTTAATAAATGTTGGTTTCCTTCTTTTCAACCTTTACCTGTCATTCCTGTTATTGATGAAAAACTCTGGTTTGTGTTTCAATGATTTATGAGCATTCAACCAAGACCATGAATGTGGTCAAGTACTGTTTAATGACAAAAGATTTAGCAGAAGTTTTCTTCTATACTAAAAAGCCAGCCAAAGTTGACTTCTCTTGGCAAAACTTCCCATGCTGCTGGTTGAAAACTTGGGAATTTGAATACAGACCAATATTTTAGGAGAAATTAACCCCAGGCCTAATGTTTTATGCTGAGAAAATAGTCTTTGATGTTTGAAAGGGTCTGACTGTTATGCTGAGAGCCAAATGTGTGGGGTAAGACCCCTTGTGAATTGAAACATCAAAAAAGATTTGCATTAATTTCCTGCAAACCAAATATATAGAGTTTCATGCCGCTTTAATTGAAATGTAATAACTGTTTACAGATTTGACTACACCATCACCACTGAGTAATTGCTTTTCCACACCAAGAAAATGGGGATGAAGTAAATGTGCCTAGAAGGGTTTGGAATTTGGAATTTCAATGAAATGTCTCTCAAATGACTGTTAGGAATGGTGTCTTCCATGTTTGGATCTCAGCCAGGGCTAGACCCCTATAGAGTCAAGTCATTGCTGACCTAGGGTGCCCGAAAAGACCCTTCGTTATTGCAGCAGGACCTTTCAAAACAGGAGATTGCATTATTTCAAAATGTAGCATTTAGGGCAGTTTTTCATTGTTGGTTTTTCATATGTTCTGCATAGTACTGGGTTCAACAAATAAGAGGCATCTTTGCTTTTATTCATACTATGTGTGTTGGTGTCTCTGCTGACTGTAGAAGGACAGAATGCACTGAACAGTGACAAGCTTGAAAATCTCTGATGAATCCCCGTGCAATTTGTTCATTGAGAAAACGCTCAAGAATCATTTATAATGGAATAATGACCAAGTCTGCTCAAAGAAACTGAAAATGTTGTGTTTTTAATGAAAAGAAAAACAAAGCAGTACTTGGGAAACAACACAATAAGAGCTTTATTTCATCCTCAGGCCCAATGGCTTCAGGATATCTTTAAAATGGAAAATGATCAGGCCAAAAAGAAAAAAAAATATAGCTTTAGAGAATGTTATAAAAAAGAATACTTTGTAAGAGAAAGAATCAATCTTTCATGAGAATTTCTGAGAATCCTATGAAGCTTGTTTTATTTTTCTCCATGTTAAAGAAAAGGAGTCTAAAGCTCTAGAAAGTTAATTATTTTTCACAAAGAGAATAAGTTGCAAAGTATGGTCAATCCAGTTTTTACTTTCTCAAAAACCAGTGGTCTTCCTGAAAAAGTGGTCGATTTCAAAAATCAATTTTTTAAAATCAAAATATCTACCATAATTTTAAAGACAAAAAAGTATTTTATTGTTAGAAGATAACTTGAAGTTTAAGTCATTGTTTTCACATATTAAATGCTGCTGTTCAGAAGGTTTAAAAAATTGGGAGGATCATTGAAATACAGGAGGTAGTCTACAGGTTCCTCTCCTAATAGATAAAAAATACAATGAGGATTTTCCCAAAGGCACTGTAAAAACAAGTGAAAACCAGTTAAAAGGCAGTTTAAAAATACCAGTTGTTTTTATATCAGGCTCAGTGGTGCCCACCAGTGGTTGGGGAGGCTGAGAGAGGAAGATTGTGAGTTCAAAGGTAGCCTCAGCAAAAACAAGATGCTAAGCAATTCAGTGAGACCCTGTATCTAAACGAAATTCAAAATTGGGGTGGGGATGTGGCTCAGTGGTTAAGTGTCTATGAGTTCGATCCCCAGTAGCCCACCCTCCCACAAAAAAAAAAAAATATCAGAGTTTTTCATGATGACAGTTCGTGGTAACAGAGCCATATTGTTCTAGCATGTGACTGTAAGCAGATCTGAGTTGTAATGCCAGTTTCACTAGAGTAATAATAATAACCTCAGTTTCTGCATGTTTAAAGTATCTATCTCACAATGTAAGGCAGTACAGATGAGGAGTATAGTGTGGTTAGCACATAGCAAGAATCCATTATTGATTTTTATTAATGCACTAGCTCTAGCAATACTGATAACTAGTAAGCAAAAGAACAATTGCATATTTTCCAAATAAAAATAACATCCTTTAAATTATTTTAGGTCTTTGTCAACACACCTCACATGAACCATAAGAACATTTTCCAACTGCAAACATTGGAAAGGTATTTTTATAATGACTTTTAAGATTTTTTGGCTTTAATACAGCTTGTATGGGACATTTTAGAACAATGACATTTTTACATATGAAACACACACACCTTACCAGAGAATTTTTACATTGATTTTTATTCATTGCTATATTTCAGGTTTTCCTACCGCCTCCTTTGACATGAAGTACATGTGGTTAAACAGGCATCTTGAAAACCTATCAGCCAACATACTTAAAATAAATAGAAAATAGTAGGGCAGAGGTGCCATGGAAGGCAAAATTATGCTCCTCTCCCAATCGAACATATCCTACCCCCCAAAAACTATGAAATGTTACCATGCCTGGTACTTTGTAGATGTGATCAAGTCCAGATTATTGACATGGGAAGGAAGACTATTTTGTATTATCCCAGTAGGCCCAGTGAAACTGCAAGAGTTTTTAATAAAAACAAGTCAGAGGATCTGCGTCAGAAAAAAAGATGTGACCAGGGAAGCAGAAGAATTTCATGGCTGGAATAGGTCATGAGCTGGAATGTGGAGATGGTTTCTAGAAGAGGGAAAAGGTGAAGAAGTGGGATGAAGATCTTCTAGAGTCCCCAGAATGAACACAGCCCTCTTCACACCTTGCCTTTTGTCCTGTTGGAACCATTTTTGACATCCAGAAGAGTAAGGCAATACATTTGTGTTGTTATAATCCATCAAATTTCTGCCTGTTAACTCTAGCAGCAATAGAAAATTAATATGGTGCCTTTTCATTTTAAGTACTATTATAGAATATTAAAAGTTATTATAAAGATGAAAGCAACTTGTTTTTTGTTTATACACACACACACACACACACACACACACTTGTCAAAGATATGTCATAATAATATTACCTTACATGTTATTTTACTTTAAACAGTCGTGGATGAAATTGAGGATAAAATCATCTTAGAAACAAATGAAAGTGAAATAGATATGGTTGCATTACTCAGACTTTAAATGAAAAAAAAAATTCTCTTTCTTTTTTCAAAACCATTATTATAGGGTATTCAGTAACCTTAACCACAATCTAAAAATACTTGAGAAATTGAGTTCAATGCATTTTAAAGGAAAGGCTCCTCCCCCACCCCCCCCCACCCCCGCCCCGTGGCATTTTCTACAGATTTTGGATCTTACTGCCCTAGGACATACATTTTCTTTTTATTTTATTCAAACATTTTTCAACATCTGAAAGAAAAACTGAAAAAAATTAGAAGATTTATTCTGTGTTCTTCAGATATGTCTCTTAAAATGGGAGAATGAAGAAGTGATTAAAACAAGTAACTAATTTCTTGTCTTTTCTTGTGATTAAAATTATAACAAAATGGATTTACGTGGCAAATATGTTACTTCATAGGTTGATAAAATGAAACCCCCCAAATTAAAACCTTTTTCCCCCCTGTTGTTATTGGTAAAATGACTGTTGAAATAGGCCAGCTCTGTACATTGGATTCCATTGTTTTATTTTGCTCATCGACCTCAAGCTAGTCATTGAAGTTGTTGTTTCTCGTTCAAAACATAAGGGAGATATCAACTTGCTTATAAAAATAATTTTAAAGGGCTTTACTAAAATATTTCAAGCATATAAACTGCTCCACAGACTATGTACCATGCCTAAGCTGTTAAAATTAACATCGAGCTGTTAATGTTTCGAATCTTTAACTCTGAGAATGAATTTTGCAGTCTCTGTGAATTCCAAAACCAAGTCCAACCCTGACTTAGTTTTATTTTCAGATAAACGTTGTGTGATAATCCAGGTAAGTAGTGCCTTGTAGTCATATAACTCGGAGATTCATCGTAGGTTAGAACTGGAGTGGATCTTAGCTGTAAATTTGACACCCTGAATTTACATCCTGAGGCAGATGACTCGAAGTTCCCAGTTGTGCAGTTAGATTGGGGCAGGGCAGAAATTGAACCTTAGTCTACAGATTGATGAAGTGTGCATTTCACAAACCACACTATTTCTCTTTGGAAAGATTTCTAGCAGGTGTAATACCAAAAATATTATCCTTCATTTCTGAGATTGGTTCTTGTGGAGTTGTAAATGCCAGTTTTTCTAAGTTCCTTATTGCCTGGCCCATACTGCTAGCGAGAATAACAGTCTTAACAGTCCCCAGGTGGGTACCTATTGAAGCCAAGTAGTTAGGCTATGGCAGAACAGTGACCAAGAGGGTAGTAAGGTTGGGGAAGAGGTTGGAAAGTGAAGAAAAGAAACCAGATCAGCAATGATTTAACACATTCTATATCCTTCTTTTCCTCCTAACGGGTAGCTCTTCCTAACTTTTGTAATTAAACTAGGATCAATTGGAGGACAAATTTCAAACTGTATTCACTTTTTTACTTACTTTTTTTTTTCCTTTATTCTCAACATACTAAACTCATAGTAAATTCAGTAAATTTGTTAAACGAATAAATAATTATATTTCCTCTTTATAAAGTGCCCCAGATTGTCTAGCTATAAATCCCAGCTCTGCTTAACTGCATATTTGCTGTGGAGCCATGGCGGCCAATTAACTTACCTGCCACCATTTCCACAATTTGTAAAACGGGGTTAAAACAATATTTACATTGTAAGGTCATTTTGAGGATTAAGTAAATTTATATTTGTAAAGTGCTTACACTTTGTTTTTGTAGGGGCGGTAAAGTTTTACTTATACCCTCTTAGGGTTGTTGGCTGGACCTACACATTCAACTCACATAAGATGGATTCGTAGGAGAAAATTTGTTTAATAAAAGCTTTGTATGACTCAGGAGCCCACTAAAGAAATGAAGACCCAGAGAAGCTGTTAGAGTAGAACACATACATGCTGAATTGGACAAGTAATGAATTGTAAAAGTGACAGGGAAGGGGATTGGGCTCTGGTGATCAATCACAGGGATCTGGCTGGAACAGGAAAGCTTGTTTGTAAGGTGGGGTGTTCACGTTTCTCTGGGCCTTGACTCCCGTCCCATCCCTGGTGATGAGAATGATCCCTTCCTCCCCTTACCTGATTTCATCTCCTCTCAGGAAGCAAGAAGAGGCCAGGGTACTCCTCTTGCACTGTTGTTTTTCAAGTGTTTTTACCTCAAAATAATCCTTATGTCAAAATGACACATCCTTCGCTTAGGATATCATAACTTCTGAACAAAACTCTGGTTATTACCAATGGTTCCTACCTAGGAGTAAATTTTGTTCCACAAGGGACATCTGTCAATGTGTGGAGACATTTATGGTTGTCACAACTGAGGGATTGCTACTGGAATCTACTGGGTGGAGGTCAGAGATATGCTAAACCACTCCACAATGCACAACACAGACCCCATGACAAATATTAAGACAGCTGGAATTATCTGGGGCAGAAGTATCTACCCCAAAGTATCACTTGGGCTAAATCTAAGGATTATGAGCTGTTGCTATTGCTGTTACTACTATTGCTGCCACAACACCTGAGTCATGCAATATGAGTACAGTCTCTCTCTCTCTCTTTTTTTTTTTAATATTTATTTCTTAGTTTTTGGCGGACACAACATCTTTGTTTGTATGTGGTGCTGAGGATCGAACCCGGGCCGCACGCATGCCAGGCAAGCGCGCTACCGCTTGAGCCACATCCCCAGCCCTGAGTACGGTCTTTCTTTTAAAAATGTGTTGGTTGTTTATTTGCAAATAGAGATACATAATTTATTTGTATTAGGTAATTATAAGAACAGCTTTTTGGAGAAAAAGGAATTTAGTAAATGTCTGCTAACTTAATGCAAAATTTCTTCTTACAGATGATATGTTTAGTAGTTTCAGTTCAGAGCAGGACAAAATTAATGTTTTAAGAATACCATGAAAGCTGGTCAGAATCTTAGGTGTTAAAATTCAAAGTGAGTTTCAAAGGCCAGTTTAACATGCACATTCTCAAAGATCAGGAGACTGCATTTGTGACTTAATCAAAAGCATTCAAGTCTGCTAGTTGGATAATTAAGAATGTTATTTGATCACATAAAACTCATGTTCATTAGGTTACTGATATCAGTGAGGTCCTCAATGTGTGGCTATATTATATTTTTCTAATTTTTAAATTCAGCTTGCTCAGGGGATGGAAATAGAAAGATGAAAGCAAGGAGTGAGAGAAGGAAATTGTATTCTACTCCATTGTAATCTCCCACTCTCTTTGGGATTAATTAGAGCTGGGAATTTTATTTGAAAGCATGTTTTAAATTTTACATGTTACAGTTAATTAATTCTGAAGAAGATTCCTCAGACATTCTTTTCTTTGTCTGGTGTTATTTTCTACTATGGGTCTGAGAGATAGATAGATAGATAGAGAAAAATGTTCACGATTAAAAATATGCACCGGTATATACCACATCTGCATTTTTTTATTGTAGAACAATGTTGATGTTATTAAAAAGACCATGTGTGAAGATCTTTCCAATTTTTAAAGCTGAAACATTTTTTTCTGACCATAATTTAATCTTACACCAAGTGACATTCTCTATATAGTTTCAACATTTATATCTTAAAAAGTGTTAATTAACTTTGTGTAGTTTATCACTGGGAAGAAAAAAAGGGATTGATGTGCTTTGAACGTGACTTTGGATAATCTTTAAAATATTTTAATCATGGAAAAGTTTAAAGTTCCACTTACTCTAACCTACTAATTTGTTGAAAACATCAGGTCATGCTGGGTGCAGTAGCACACTCCTGTAATCCCAATGGTTTGGGAGGCTGTGACAGGAGAATCACGAGTTCAAAGCCAGCCTCAGTGTCTGCAAGGCACTAAGCAACTCAGTGATATCTGGTCTCTAAAAAAATACAAAATAGGGGTTAGGGGTGTAGCTCAGTGGTCGAGTAGAGTAACCCTGGGTTCAATCCCCGGTACCAGAAAAAAAAGAAAGAAAGAAAGAAAGAAAACATGAGGTCATTTCCTTCTTTCTTTTTCTTTTTCTTTCTTTCTTTCTTTTTTTTTTTTTTTTTTTGAAGTTCTAACTAGGTCACCAAAATTTCCACCGCCATCTTCCTTTTCCCACTTTGCCCTCTTATCTTCCTTGTTGTGATGAAGCTCTGTGTCATTGGGATTTGGAAAGAGTTTAGAGACAAATGTCTTTACTAAAGGTATGGAAGCAAAGTCTATCATATGTGACTGATGACAGCATTTTGTGGAATTCCTCTCCAGGCCTGGTGATTATCTCTCCAGCATAATTCTTTATGATCTTTCATTAGAGATGGCAAAATCTCTCTTGGGAGCAGGATCCTTCACAGATGGTCCCACTCACCTCCCACCTTCCTCTTCAGTTCCTCCTTCACTGGGACCTCATCTCGGACTATAACTAGATAAACATCTCCCTCCAGGTAATCCTCTCTTCCCTGACCGCTTTGGTGAAAGTAAACCCCAACCTCATCAGGTTAAAACCTAACTCTCTGACTCTCCTTTACTTTCTTCATAGCACTCACTGCCCTTCAAAATCCATGTCTACATTTCTGCTATTTCACACGTGTATTGTCAGTGTCACCCTTGGACAGTCTTGGGCCCATTAGGCTACTTTTTTTGGCTACATTATTGTTGTACCCTTTTGTCTAGATTGGCATTGGCACATTATAGGTATTTTTTATATTAGCATTTTTTTTGGTTTTATTTCCATATTGCAAAGTACAAAACAGAATACAGTTTTTTAATGACTCACTTGTTCTTTCATGATTTCAGGTCAAAACTCTAGGCAGGACTATCATATGTTTTCTGCTTAGGGTCTTACCAGAAAGAAATACAGGTATCACCCAGGCTGTGTTATTTTTCTGGAGCTTGGGAATACTATTTCAAGTTCACAGGGCTTTGGGTAGAATTCAATTCCATGTCATTTTGCCACAGGGTCCTGTTCTCAGAGGGCTATTTACCAAGGGCTGCTCAGAGCTCCTGGGGACCTCCTGCAAACCCTTGGCTTGTAGGCCCTTCCTGAGGCCTTCTGTTTTGAACCTTTCCAACATATTCTGTTTGAACCACTATCACCTGATTAGTTCATGCCCTCCCACCCTCAAGGAGAAAGAATTATGTAAGAAATGAACACTAGGGTAGGTATCTCTGGTGCCAGTTTAGAATTCTGCCAACCCCATGCTCAATAAATTCTGGGCTGCCATTATACTGATAAGACCAGTTTCTAAAATGAAAGTGCAAAATATGAAGATAATAAATGACCATTTATTTAGCATATACTAAGAAATACTTTCCTTGTTTCTTTGTCTTAATCTAATGCTATTATCTATCTTTTAAAAAAAATATTTTCTTAGTTGTCAATGGACTCTGTTTATTTATTTATTTATTTATTTATTTATACACGGTGCTGAGAATCAAACCCAGTGCTTCACACATGCTAGGCAAATATGTTACCACTGAGCCACAACCTTAGCCCTTATGTATCTTTTATAACTAAATTTTGAGGATTTGGTCTCTTTTAACTCTCAAATATAATTAATCTGAATTTAGTTTCCTGTTTAGGGGTATACATGTTCATAGACAACTAACCTTTAATTAGGAAAGTAATATACTTTCTCATTTTAAACTACTCTCTCAAAAATGTTTATCTTGTTCTTCCAATTTTTTAAAAATTTCCTGTTAAGAATTTAGAAGATGTCATTGACAATACTATCATTCTCTTGCATGTTTCCTTATTCACCAGTGTTTTTCTCTTGAAAGTGAAAATACAAGAACAAATAAAGCTTTATTCCCAGTTATTGCCCATAGGTGTTTTTATCCTGATAGACAATAAACAAGAATGAGCAGGACTTTTGGACTTATCAGCCTTTGTTTGCATTTTGACTCTATAAGTTATGAGAAGCATATCTTCCTTCTACATTAGTCTATCAATATAATGGGAATAACAATGCTGAGCTAAAAAGATTGGTGTAAAGAAAAATAAATCAACTATTTGCAAAAGTGTAGCAGAGTAGGCCTCTGGTGAAAGTGAAATTTCTTTTCCCAGGTGGAAAACACAGCATAGATATGGGTACTGTTTCCATGAACATGATCCAAGGGTACTTGCTATTTTATCTGCTTTTAGCAGATTTCTAAACCCTTATAGAGCAACCAGGTCAGATAGTTTAGAACAGGCCCCGAGAATCTACATCTAAAACAAATACCCTAAATTGGTATTTGTGCACTAATGTTTGAAACCAAAGACAAGTATAGAAATAATTCATTAGGGAGAAATATAATGTATTTTTAATATATTTAAAGAGTTAGCAAATACATTTAATATCTTTAAAGAAATAATCATCATGTGAAAGCCCAAGTTTTATTCCTTGTTTAGTTAAAATCCACTTTCTACAGAATTCAGATCTACAGATGCCAGACTGAATTAAAATACACATTGCATTGTTCCAAGTGCTATTTTCACTTCTTTTTTTCTAGTGTGTTGCAAATTGAAATTGCTTCATCCCTCCCACCACCCAGTGCCTTACAGTCCTGTCTCTATTTTCAACAAACAATATTGAAGAAGGCAAGTAAGAGCCACATTCTGACTCCTTGGTTTGACATGATAAAGATGTGTTTATTTCTATTCATTGATGTTTGGTCTTTTGATTAAAAGCAGAATAGTGATGATCACAAACTAACAGCAGCCTAATCTTCTACAAATGTGTGTATAGGATGTGAGCATATTTGGGGAATAAAAAAAGATCAAGATGTGATTAAAATGGAAGGCGATTAGAAAATATTTTACTGTATTTGAATATTCAAGCATATCCTGGAAAATCCACCAAATCCTGAGGTTCACTAAATGTTCATATGCATAATTACACTACTGAAGGAAGAATAAGGAAAAGCTCCTAGGTGTTTCTCTTTTAGTGTTTCATGTTTCAACTGGTATCGATTAAATTCAGAAAGATGTCTCTCTTCCATAAGCCCTCCCCCCACCCTGACCTTGAACTGTCTCTAGCTCTTATTTTTGATTGGAACCATGTGTAGCAATATACTTTACCAGGATGGAAGCTGATGGCTGCAGAGGAGCATAACTGAGGCTCGTAAAAAGCTTTATTGCCATCGTCCTTTGAAACTGGTAGAGAATGTGGCCCATCTTCCACTGTGTCACATCAGCCCAGCAAATTATATTTTTTCCCTTCATGATAGACTGCAAAACGCCCAGATGTTTTTTTTTGTTTTATTTATTTATTTTTTTTCCCCAAAGCACAATCTGAAAATAATGAGACAAATTCTGGATACAACATGCTCTTGACAGAGGCCACTGAGTGGAAAGTGGAAGTTTGTGGAGGAGAATTAATGTGGCCAGATGCAGCCATGAGATCATGGCCTACCTCACTTCTGTGATTGTGGGGCCATTTGGATTTAGGTGATATCCATGCACCGATCAAAAAATATATTCTGAAATAAATGAGGCCATTTTAGAATTCTCAGTGGTATGTGGCTTTGTTCTGAGATAGAAGAAAAAAGGTGAGGGGGTAGCTACTTATTTATGTGGGTTAAATTGCTCACAGGAGGATTTGGATTTTAAACTACCATCATCCTCCCAAATGATATTGGTTTGTTTTAATTTTAAATAAGTAAAGGGATTCCAAAATTTCTTTAGTTGATTTTATTGTGATATTCAGAAGAGCCTCTGTGACAATAAATGATAAAATTTACATAAAGATCTCATATAGTTAATAAAATTAATAAATAATGTATATAATAGTATTTAAAACTACTTTACAATTTATTGTATGCCAGGTTGCCCGCTAAGGGAAGAGACCTTAGAGGCAGAATTACTAGCAAGTTATGAGCCACAGAACTTTAGAGAATTTGCTTAAATGTTTGGGGCCTTACTTTCCTCTCCTATACTATGGGTATAGAAATAACCACTTAGAGTTGTTGTGAAGAATGAATACATGTACAATACTTAGAATATTGTCTAGCACATCCTAAGTACTAAACAATTATTATCACCGATGTTAACCTTAACTTTCATCATTAGCAATTAGTGATAGTGACAGGGAACAGACAGACATGAGTGGTGGGAACATGAGGTTAAGGAAATATAAGGAAATAATTCTATAAAATGGTCCCACTGTGCTGACCTCCAAATACTTTCTTGTTTTTGAAAAAAGCAATTTACCTGCAGCCCTGCCTGGCTTAAGTGAACAGGGTATGTTACATTCCTCAGCAAACAACCTGTTATCTGCAGGAGGAATGCAGGCCTGAAATGCTGATAAGAAAACACAAGTTACTCTGAAGGTGGGGGAGGAGCAGGGCACTTTTGTGACACTTACATAGACCAGATCCAAGAACTCAGGGAGATAAGGATAATTCCCCCAATCATAAAACCTGTAAGAACAGGTTCTAATTAGAACCAGTGAGCCTGGTCACAGTGACCTAGCGTTGTCATGGCAGTGGGGACTTGAAAATCTGATGTCATTCTGTTGTCACTCACAAGTCAAGAGGTGGGCTTGGGCAGGACTTTCTGGAAATTTGCTTGGGGCCTCCAATAAAACTGAAGGGCAGGAGAGGTACACCATCCTTCCCTCTGAGAGGACCCACTCTCTCCCTTGAGAGTGTCCCCTTTTCCCTCTCCCTGTCCCTTCTAATAAATTCATGCCTGTTACTCTGAGTAACATGTCTAAAATCTTTCTGGCATGATTGTAAGAATGAGACTGAAGGGGACTGCTCCTTGTCTCAGGTTTGCAGAAGGTCCATGTCCTGTAACCATATCATTATCAGTGTTAATGCTACTAGTTATTAATCATTACCCTGAATGCTAACGTTACCACTAATGATAGGTATCATTAGTGAACATATTATCATTATTGATAAAAATGATCACCACTATAAGCATAGTGGGATACCTGTCATTATTTTTTACACCTTCTCTCTTGTGATTGTAGAAAACCCTTTTTAACCCTGGTCCTAGCTTCCTTTTATGAAGATGCTTAATTAATTATACCATGTCTAGAAAGGTAATGTAAATTTCTTGAGATCATATGACCAATAATTGGCAGAAGTTATCTGTCCATCTCCAAACTATGAAGCATTACAGATTACTGTTAAACAAATATCTTTTAAAAATGTTACAAAGATAACTTCCATTTGCTAGTGTATGCTAAAATTTAACAATTTTTAAATTTAAGAGGCAGCTACTCATACAAACACCTGCACAAAAATGGTTCTACCACATTTCTTCATAATTGCCAACACTTGGAAGCAACCAAGATATATACTCCAGTAGATGAAGGGTTGAATAAACTATAGTTTATCTAGACAATGAAATGTTACTCAGCACAAAAAAGAACAAAGCTGTCAAGCAATGAAAATATAGGGAGAAAACTTCAGCACATATTATTAAGTGAAAGAAGCCAATAGGAAAGTCCACATTTTGTATGATTCCAACTATATAAGATTCAAAATCAGTGTTTGTCAAGAGTTGAGGAGAAGAGGTATAAGCAGTAGAGAACCGAGGATTTTAAGGGCAGTGAAACTAGTCTGAATGGTACTGTAAGGTGGATCGTGTTGCCAAGAATGAACTCTAATTTAAACTGTGACCTTTGTTGAGAATGGTGTATCAATTCAGGGTCATCAGTTGTAATAAATGTACAACTCTGGTGAAGAATATTGATGGTGGATGAAGTTGGCAAGGTGGCAGGGGGGTAATGGGAACTCTACCTTTTGCTTAATTTTGCTGTGAAACTACAATGGCATAAAAAAAAATAGTCTTTGGGGAAAAAGGCAACTACCGATTGCTGGACTCCTTCCATGCCCAGTAGGGATCTTTCTTCTGTATCGAGACTCTTGTTTGCTCATTGAGAAACCTAAAAGCAGGTCTGCAGCTGGTTTCTTTCACTATAACAAAGTACATATGTATATGGAGAAGGGAATATATGAATAGGGAGGTTCCTGTCAAATCTCTAGCACCCTCCTGCAACATTCTTAGTAAGTAGTTATGAGCATCCTGGGACACTAAAAATAAGCTAGATAGGATCCAGACAACATGCATGACAAAGATTCCATCCATTCATTTATTCATTATCAAGTTGATCTCCCAGATAGTGTTCCAGGAATGGCGGAAGATGGTGGGGGGAGGGTTGGCACTGAAAAAAGGAAACAAATATTTCTGTTCACATGGAGCTTACAACTGCACAAGGAAGACAGAAGAATAACCAAGCAAACAAATACCATATAAATATTTATAAGTGTGAAGAGCTAGACTTTGCATGACAGACAGAGAATAACTGGGTGGTTCTATTAAATCTTATGATTAAGGAGGACTGCTCTGAACATGTGAGACCGGAATGACAAGAAAGAAGAAGCTATGGAAAGGTTAGAGGAAGGTACATTCTGTGAAGAAGGAAGAGTTAAGAAAAAATGTCCCAGCATAGGATAGCTTGGAATTGCTGAGGTCTGTCTAAAAACCAGAATGGAAGGAGATGCTGCCTACTATCTTCTAAGAAGAGCAGTAGAAAGTATGTTTGGATTAGTAGATGGGGGCCAGATGAATGAGCTCCATAGGCCAACTTTTCATTGCCAGATACCACTGTGAGTGGCAAGATAAGCCATCAAAGACAGCGGAATGATCTGATTTGCTTTATGACATTTTTTAGTGATCCTGGTTGCTGTGTAAAGTATGGATTTTAATACAAGAAAAAGAATAGATCACTGAAAAACAAGCTAGAAGCTTATTACTAGGTTCCAGGTAAGTTGTGAGATGGATTGGACTGAAGGACTTATTAAAAAATAGAGGGAAGTGAACAGATCTGGGGCTGAGCCTGTTGATGCTCTTACCAAAGTGTTTTATGTAGATGCACTGGAAAAGAATGAAGGATGGCCATAACTTCTGGTGGTCAAAGGTCAAAGTTTGCAGTTGAATTTCAATGTCAGTAGGAAGGACAGCGAAGGTGGTACCTGAGCCTAGAAACAGGATCCCATTGGGGATTTGGGGTGCTCCTGCCTGTGGAGATGCTGAGGTGTACAAGACAGAAGGTGTGCTCCCCATCTCTGGATGTTCACTCCCCTTCAGTTCATGTGGCTTGACCAGATTCCTCATCTGGGGGTTCAATGACCTTTACCTTCTCAGCCTGATTCTCTACTGTCAGTGACCAAAGACATACTCCTAGTTTCAGGAGAGGTGGCCTGCTCTCTCACTCATTGCACATTCCCCCACACCTCCTGCCTGAGCACCCAGTTCTTCCATTTCTCAGGTCTAGACTTCTAAACTAGAAATGCTACTCATACTACAAATTCACTCCTTTTTGTTTTTTATCTAGTCAACCATCACTGCATCACAGATCCTGGACAGAAATTTAGGTTCATTGGCTGCCTACTATCTTCCATGAGTTTAAGAAAATATACAGTGGGAACTTGTTACTCTAATTTGTGTACCTCACTCAGGTTCAAGAATATATGATAGGGGGACAAACAAGATTGCTGGGGTCCTATTTGAGCTGGTGCACAGGATGCTTTCTAGAAAAGAAGTCATCCAAGAAGTCCAGATATAAACCTTTACTTGTTGCGAACTGGGGGGCCAATCTGAGAATAGAAGGGGCCTGGTGGGAGATAACAGCTCTTGTGGTAGCAGCTTAACTATGAGTACTTAAGGAAACAGCTGAATTATGGGGGTGAGGAGAGTGGACAAGAAGAAAGGAAGGAGAAAAGGATAGGAGACGAGAGGAGGGAAGACAAAGAAAACAGGAGAGAAAGAAAAGAGAAGATACATGCAGTGAACTTATTCATACTACATGTATATAATGAGAAACTACAGAGATAAATGTCAAGGGGGTGGGCAAAGGGTAAGAAGAGGATAATTTGATTAGAGCAATACAATAGTTGCTGGTTATACAGTTCATATTCTAATCTGTCAACCCAGAAACTAAAAAATCTAAAAATCTTAATAACATTGCCAGATTTATATAACTAGAAAAAATTTAAAAGGAATTAATTTTTCAAAAAGTATTCATGGGCCACTTACTATATATATCTAGCATCATTTTAGGCATTGAGGATACATGTGACAGATGGTGCTGCTGACATAATGTAACATATATGTGATAGCAAACAAAATGTATACGGTGTATCAGATGATGATAGATACTGCAGAAAAAAAATGGAACAAGTTTAGAGGAAGAGAATGGAGGGGGCAGGAGGGACAAACTATGTCATTTTTTTTTTTATCCAGGGAATTCTCACCATTGAAGCACTTGATAATGTTATTGCACCAAAGATTGAATAAATGTGTCTGGTCTACACACTTGATCCCAGAAAGCCTGGGTTGAACATATGTTCATTAAATATGTATGATTCCAATGACCATGTAATTTTCTGGTTATAGCAATATCTTATTCATCATATACTCAGTTCTGCATGTAAAATAATGTACAGTGTAGATGAGATCTGGAAGAAAATCTTCTTTAGGATATTAAAAATCGTAAACCACACAATTCTTCTACCTGCTTGGTTTGAGTTGTACTACCAAATATAATATCGCAAATCAGGACCATATAATGAGAAAAAAATTATGAGGACACACAAAATCAGAGGTAATCTAGAAAAACTGAGGTAGGTGATTGAAAGATAAGGAGTCGCTTACATTTGCTCTGTATTCGGAGACATTCTGGTGCCAAAACACCATTACTGATATTTTATTTTCCTTAACACCAAAGGAGACCTTTCAGATGTTTTTATTAAAATAGTTAATTCAGGCTCTAAGGTCTTATTGAATCAATTAAAGAGAATCTTGCTTGAATTTTCTTTAACCTTACAAATCAAAATACCAATTGTGTTTTCATCCCAAATAAGGAAATGAGTGGAAGCATATTGTTAGATTTGGGGAATTGCTCATTTAATTGTGTCCTTGACAATTCCTTAAGTTTAAAAACTAAGAAATTGATATTTCTATAGACAAACAAGGATGTGATGTTAAAATATTACCAGGGAAATTGGCAGTAAACAGCCTCAAAAGTTTGGGTAGAATATTTTCTGAACCCTGTCACCTCTACCCTGGTTACCCAGGGACTAAGACCTACCATATGTCATTGTGGAAATGAGGCTCTAATTTCCTGTTGCAAAGCTTCTGGTTTCTGTTTGGACCTTTTGGTACTATGAAATCTTAGAATCTCTAGATCATTGCTTCCTCCTCTTTAAAAGAAATGTTAGATATTTCTAAAATCTCTTTTAAGTTCTAGTCATCCCAAGTCTTTATAAAAATTGTAAGAACATTTGAAGGCTCTGAAATAATTGAATGCTTTTTGAGTCAGATAAACATGCATTTGAATCCTGATTCCTCAACTTTTTGTTGGCTAATAACTTTTTTTTTCCTATTTAAATTGATGATTAAAAACAGGTCATTTCTTAAAAGAATAAATGAGTTAATGGTGAATGGAAGTACTTAGTTCCATGTCCAGAATTTAACTATTCAATAAATAAATATAGTCATGTGTTGTACAGTACATTTTCTTAGATTCCTGGTAGTTCTATTCATCATATTGCCAAACAATATTATTTAAAAAAATACAGAAATTAGAATGCCTACACAGTCAGTAGTTTTAAGTTTAAAGAAAACATCCTCTTTGAATGAAGATGATGATGAGATGACAGGTCCTTGACTTCCGCCTAGCCAGGAGCTTCCTTGGGCTTCTTGTCACTAATAGTCCTTCCAAACCAGCAAGAGAAATCATCTTCAATGCCATGAAAAAATATCCAGATCTTAGCTTTTATCACATTTTCTGTTATCCTATAATCACATGGCGAGGTCCAGACTCAAGGAGGGAAGATTCTAGCCACCCAGGGCCCTGGGTAAAGGAATTGAAATATATGGCCACTATTTTCCAAAGAAACCTATCATAAATGTATGTGCTCTGTTTATTAAAGTTAGTTGCTATCTTAACATCCCTTTATAATGCCAAATATTTACTAACAGGAGTAAATAATTCCAGTCATCTTAAGGTTTGCTTTTAAGAAAATCCTTTAGGCCACGAGTGGTCATATGCACCTGTAATCCCAGCAGCTTTTTTTCTTTTTTCTTTTCTAACTTGATATATTTCAACATCACATCTTAGTTACCAAAGTTTTCAAAAATGGTATGTTCAAGCCGGGCATGATGGTGCATGCCTGTAATCCCAGGGGCTGGGGAGGCTAAGGCAGGAGGAGCGCAAATTCAAAGCCAGCCTCAGCAACAGAGAGGCAGTAGGCAATTCAGTGAGACCCTGTCTCTAAGCAAAATATAAAATAGGACTGGGGATGTGGCTCAGGGGTTGAGTGCCTCTGAGTTCAATCCCTAATACACCCCCTGAAAAAAAATCTTTCAGAATTGACTCTTTGTCAGTTACTCCTCCTTATTTTTTGTGTTGAATAACTCTGCAATATAAACATTAAACTAAGCAGGACATTGTGCATAAGAAAAATAGTATCTAAATATATTATCTTGGGAAATCTTGAAAACACTGGGATTTTTCTTCTCTTGATTTATACTTTCAACAGTTTAAGGAATATAAAAATTTCAAATTATCAGCCTCTTCTTTTTTATATTGTAAAGCAACAATGAAGAAACCTATGGAAAATATTAGCAATTTGATTATAAGTATTTGTGTTTTTCTAATCTCTTTCAACAGTTCCAATGAGAACACAGATAAGGAAAACAAAATTTTTAAGAGGCTCCCCTGTTTCTCTTACATGAGTAAAAAGGGGTGTATTAATAGTTAGAAGACAAGTCTGAAACTAGCAATAAGATGACTTCTCCAACCCTTTAGGTCTTCTGTACCTCCCCACCTTCCAAGTCCCTGGCACTATAAATCCAGCAGCAAGGAATTTACATGCATTTCATGTACACTGTGTTTCAGACATTCTGTTAATTATGTAATAATATTGTCTCATTTATTTTCACTTTGTAGTTTATTATTTGGGATTCCAAATCTGCTGAACAGACTAGAACAATAAGTGGTTTACACTTGGCATCATATGCCTTTTAGATTCTCAAACTATAAAAAGTAAATTGCATGGCTTTGTGGCTTTTCATTTATAACAGGGGACAATTATATACAGAACCAGAATCACGTTATTCTCATGCCTGATGAGAATTTTTCCAAAAGTCTATAAAACATAAAATAATAAGCTTAAGGTTACTTCTTAATTTAATAGCTCATTTATCAAAAATTTATATAGCATATATAATGTGATAGACAAAGTCTAGACAGTGGGAATAAAAGAAATGAATGGTGGGCAAAGGGCAGGATGCTAGAAATGGTTTTGCCCAGATACAGCCAATTAGAGGATGCCGTAGTCCACAAAGAATTTGAAGACAATAATAAAGGCAACCAAAAGTCAGTCTTTTGTTGTCATCATATACTGGCAATCGTAAACAAAGCCAGTGATAATGTATTCTACCCCATCCACAAATATGTTGTCAGTGAAAACAATTGCTGTAACTACTATTCAGATTTTATAACACACACACACACACACACACACACATTCAAATTAACACTTTTTTATTATTTATCCTTTAATGATTTGATTGACACTCTAATCTACAGAGAAGTTAATTTGAAAAATTTCAATTTATACTGTTAGGCTCACCTCTGTGCATCCAACCCTCATGGCACTAAAATATACCTTAATATAAACAACTGTTACTAAACACACAAGCTAGCACATTATAAAGAAAGAGAACCTGAGTCACCACAAGCTTAGTTTTCTATGTGTATCTACTTGGAATTGTTATTTGTGATTAAATTTAAGATAGTGAAATAGAATGCAAGCTCTCTGGTGTACTATATTTGGTTGGTAAGTGCAAATTTGAGTTCATCAGTAAGCATATTTGTTGCACTTTGTGATTATTATTGAAAATAATTTTGTCAAATGGGAGGATTTTTAAAAAATTATCTACCGAGGTGTCAAACATGCTAGAAGTGGCACAGAATAAAGTGCAATTAAAATGTATTTCTCAGCTTCAGGAGAGTGCAGTATACTAAAGAAAATGGACGTAAGAATGAGTAATTGCAATACTGCATCAAACTCAGAATGGAGATTCACACATAAGTCTCATCCATAGTTGAATTGTTCCAGGCCAGTGATTAGTTTGCAGACAGGCTAAAGAAAGTGTCCAATGACAGTATGGGAGAAATGGGATTTATTTGGGAGAGCTTATAAGAAATCAGTGACTGCTCCAAGGAGAGTTGAGACGAGACAGGCTGACATATAGCATCTCTGACCCTCATGGTACATGTCAAACAGTGCCTCGTAACCTTCATGGTATTTTGTCTATTGCGGCCTGGCTGCATAGGTAATGCCTATTCTTTCCATAGTGCTCTCAGTTCCACAACTAATCCCACTCAGAGAGAGGTTTTATACCTTAGACTGCAGAAGTGATCATATCACTGGCATTGGCTTGCTTAGTTTGCTTGTATGACCAGCATCCCAAAGAGCAACTGCCACAGTGAACATGTAAGAAAATAGCTTGGTTTTGCCCAGATACAGCCAATTAGAGGATGCTGTAGTCCACAAAGAATTTGAAGACAATAATAAAGGCAACCAAAAGTCAGTCTTTTGTTATCATCATATACTGGCAATTGTAAACAAAGCCAGTGGTAATGTATTTAACCTCATCCCCAACTTTTCCAGGTTCCCAGTGTGCATGAGAGAAAGCCAGTATCCTTCAAGATAATATGTCTTTGGGCTTTTTGACCCAAGCTTGCACTCATTGTTGCCTTAACTTGGCTAGGTTTTGGGGCACAGAAAGGGGGTACTCAAGAGTATAGTGTTTTTACTGTCCCCGTTTACTTTAGGATGAAACACAGCACCCTGTTGGAAAGGAGAAAACATCAGTATAAATGGTTCTTCTTTAAAATTGCTCCAAACCAATTGACAGAAACCCTAAAATTCTCAGCAATTACCTTGGAAGGAGTTCCACTCTTCTTGCTATCATTTTCCCTCATACTAGGACCAAGAAGAAAGTTTCTCAGATTAGAACAATACATGTCAACTGCATGATTGCATTTCCATTCCCGTGTTATCTTTAATATTCTTTTCATTTCAGTGTGATATAATGTATAGATGCAAGTAAAAAGCACTGGGTAATTGTTAGCTTGGAAATCTTGTGTTTTATTATAATTTTCACCCATCTCTTTGTGTATGTCTCTGTATGTACATATGTTTAATTTCAACTAAAATTTAAGACTGCATGCCAATCATTAACATGTCTCAATGCCAGAAAAGATATTCTTTTAGGGAAAATTTAAACAGGTTTGTTTAAATAAATGGATTGTAGTTAACTCTAAATTAAAGTATGCTATTTTTCTAAAAATTTCTTTATTTCTAACCTTTTTTGGAATGATATAAGTAAAATAAATCTTACACTTTTATTGTTTTTTTCTAAAATATGTTTTAGCCAATATCATAGAATTTAAAAATATATAATACACAGTAAGTAGCATGAGAAAGAAGTCTTTATGATATTGAAAAATTTAACAAACTTGATAAAATGAGATCCTCAAATATGAGGCATTTTCAAAGATTAGAACAGAAGCTGGGCACAGTGGAACATCCCTGCAATCCCAGCTACTTTGGGCAGGAGGGTTGCAAGTTCAAGGCCAGCCCCAGAAATTTAACAAGAAAGACTTTGTCTCAAATTAAAAAAAAAAAAAAAGTGAATAAAAGGACTAGGGATGTATGTAGCTTGGTGACAGAGCTGCTACTTAGCATGCATGAGGCCCTGGACTGAGAAAAAAAGTTAGAACATAGTAGATGCAGAAAACTAAAACTAGAACTAATTTCTAGCTTTTTCTAAAAGTAGGTGTGTGTGTGTATGTGTATGTGTGTGTGTGTGTGTGTGTGTGTGTGACTGTGTAGAGGACACTTATTAATTGAAGACCAAAAATATAATAAAGAATCTACCTCTGTAGTATAGTAAAGGTAAAAAAAAAGTAATGGCAATTAGGCAATACCTTAATATTTTAATATACCCCCTTTTCAAGTAATTCATATTTCTTTGAAAATCAGAGACCTCAAAAAGCAATATTTAGAATGCACAGGACATAGAAAAATATTGGATTATTCAAACTCAAAGAGGAGATTCTGTGTCTTTTAATAAGTTAATAAAAAATTTTCTGCTTATGAGGTCTGTTTTTTGTAATAAATAATAGCAAAATATATAATGATATCAGAATGATGAACAAAAGTTAAATTGGATTTCTATGCAAAAGTACAAAGATAAATAAGTTGTGTTACTTTGCACAATAATTTTAATATCTAAACTTATAATTTTTTATGTGTCAAAATTTTTTCTTTGCATCTGATCATTTTTTTGAAAAAACACAAGTTGCCAGCTCTCATGGTACTTGCCTTTAATTGGGAAGACAGGGCAGGAAGATAACAAGTTTGTGGCTCAGTAGTAGAGTGCCACTCTGTTCATTTCCATCAACACACACATACACACACACACACACACACACACACAAACACATGCGACCCTCCCCCTCCTTCCACAGGAACTAAGACTATCTGGGATCTGCTTTATAAATATACAAGGTAAGGACATAATCTCCTTAAATTTCCAGTAGCGAAATTAATTCTGTTTTCTAGGTGTTCAAGGTATTAGGCTTAAGATAGTTATTATAAAGGCCCCCAGAGAAGTAAGAAAACATGTTTTATAGTAGATAGAAATGAATTGATATTGATTTCTTATTACTTCTCTTAGGAATTTGTCTAAATTCTTTCAGAGCAAATCTACCTCAAATATTATAAGACATAAATTTTCCCCTCATTAATATTTAGTAGAAATGAGCAGTCAAAATATTTTTTCATGAAGAAGGATGGAAATATAGACCTTCATAAAAGCAGAATTTGCCAATAGCATTCTCTTCCTTGTTACTTATTCTTCAAAGATATCTCAATTTGGTTGTTGAGAGTTTATGTAAAGTAATACATGTTAAACTTAGTACAGAGGATGCATTCTAACATTACAGCATTGATTTTATTCTATTACCAGTGTACGTTCTTATCCATTTGTCACTACTTTGCTTTTGTTATATAAAATGTTAACCCTCTTCAGGCTTCCTGTGTGTGTTACAGTTAGCACTGGGTACACTATTTGTTTTTAGGCTTCAGAGACAGTGAAATCAATAGGAATCCAAGAATTCAGCGAAATGTGATCTCTTTTTATTCTATACACACACAATGAAGTCTTCAATCAAAATATAGCTTATTTTCCAATGGCTAAGACCAACTGTGGACATGGTGGTGAAGCTCCATGGACTGCAGATGTTTTCATGATTTTTTTTTTCAGTGAGGTCTTAGGGGTTCCAAACTCTCAGACAGATTCTCGTTACTTTCCTTCGGAGCTGATGAGATCAGGAATCCAATCAGAATTTCACACAATGTGAGGATTTAATAAAAAGAATTCAGAGTTGTAGGTTACTGGCTTTTGGAACTTTGAGTTCCAAATGTGAAATGTGGGTATTATAGTCTGGATATGAAATAACTACCAAAGGCACATTTATTAAAGTCTTGGTCTTCACCTATAACGTTACTGAGAGATGGTGGAACACTTAAGAGATGGATCCTAGTGAGAGAAGTTTAGGTCATTAGGTGCTTGCCATTGAAGTGAATATTGGGACCCTAGTCCCTTCCTTGTCTCATCTTTCACATACAAGCATGAGAAAAAAGACTTTGTAAGGGTAAAATTTTTAAGCTGATTCTAAGCCGCAGAGCCTGAGTTAAAGTGTACAAGACCGGACATTGTAAAGTTTCTAAACTGCAGGGCTTGGGTTAAAAAGTAAAAGACCAAGTACTGTTAAAGTTCCCCTGCTACCCCCAAAACCTGTAATCTCGGTAGCTGTTGGGACAATACCCGAACTGCCCAGTAAATATTCTCACTGACTCCTCTGGTTGTCTAATAACCTGGGGTTCTGTGAAGCTGGCACGTAGGCATCCAAGCCCCAAAACCAATCAGTTTAAATGTGTATCCCACTTAGGGGTGACCAATCACCCCTGTCCAATCTGTTCCCGCCAATGAATGTACTAATCAGGTCTCAGAGTTGTTGTTCAATTTCCCCGCGCCTCATGATGATTTGTTCTGATGTATGCAAAGCCCCCCGCCCTTTCCAAAAAGTGTACTTAAGCTCTGCCTGACCTCTGCTCTGGGCTCTGGGCTGCTCTATCTTCCTGAGTGAGCCTGGAGCCTCAGCATGCTGAATCAATAAAACCCCTTCTGCCAATTGCATGGAGCCGGTCTCTTGTGGTCACTCCCTCTGACGCTTCGCCGGACCCTTACAACTTCCTCTGTGATGTGCTCCCACTATAAGGTACTGCTTGGCTATAGGTCCAAAGCAGCAGGAATGGTAGTTCATGGACCGAAACCTCCAAAACTGAGTCAAAATAAACTTTTTCTCTGTATAAACTGACTCTGTCTGGTATTTACAACAATGGAAAATTGACTAACACAGTGGTTTAAGTGAAAGACTAAGTCTGTTTAAATTCAATAATGGATAGGATGGAGAGAAATGCCATCCTCAAACTCCCAACTATCCTGTGCAGATTCTAAATGTAGCTAAGAGATAAAGACCAGTAAGTCTTTATTAGACGGTAGAAATTGGATCTCCTCTCACAGCAATTTTGGTTTATACTTGTTGCCCTATTGTGTTCCAAGGTGGGCACCCCATGAACAATAATAGCTATCATGGTTTGTGGTTTGTGCTTTTATTGTGTGCTAAGTGCTATGTTAATGCCTTGTATATTTTGTTTTCCTGAATTCTCATAGCAACTTATTCACATTTTCAGACAAGGAGGTTAAAGTTTAAGCATCCCTATTATTTAAAGGTGGTATTTAAAAATGGATGTGTGCAGGGCTCAGTGGACCACACCTGGAATCCCAGGAGCCTGAGGCAGGAGGATCACAAGTTCAAAGCCATCCTCAGCAACGCAGTGAGGCCCTAAGCAACTTAGTGAGACTGTGTCACAAAATAAAAATAAAAAGAGCTGGAATGTGGCTCGGTAGTTCAGTGCCCCTGGGTTCACTCTGTCCCAGTGTAGTCTTCTGGGGGTTCACATTCATCCTCACTGCCATACTTACACTTTGTTTTCAGTCCTCAAACAGTGATATCTACTGTGATGTGGTCTCAGAGGAAACTGAGGAACTAAGTGTTCACTAATGGAGGAAAGGCCACCCTTAGTATAAAATCCCAAAGAACTTGGCTGTGTTGTGTCTGGGTCCTAGAACTTTGTGAAAGGAAGAACTTGGGAATTGACAAGCTGGAATATTTGGTGGAAAAAGTCTCCTAAGCTGCAAAGTGTTGAGGGTCCTATATGGTTTTCCTTCAATGGTAGTAGTAAAATGTGAGAAGATGAAGGATTTTAAGTTGGAAATTACAATTAAGAAGGAAATAGAACATAAACACTTGAAACACTCTCAGACTTGTATAAAGAAAGAATTTGAATGTAGCCAATTGACTTTGCATAAGTATACAGATGAGGATAGAAGGAAGACAGAGACTATTCATCAGGACAATGGAAAATGACTCAAAGGTGAATCAGTCAGCTTCCAAGCTGCCATGCCCATCAGTAGCCTTTGGAGAAGCAGGGTTTCCAGGGAAGGATCCAGGGGGCCTGCAAGAGCTCATAGCTCCCTGCCCAGAACTGCCTCAAGTCTCAGATCCCTGCATTTGCAATGTAGCTTAGGAGACTGCATTTGGGTATAGTGTTTCTGGGCCACCCTAGCTGTGGTTGAAGCTGGCCTAGGTGCCACTTTGTCCGCTGCTGGAGGAAGCACAAGCAGTAAGATTTTGTGACATCTGTTGTGCTTACTCTGTAGCACACTGGTTACCTCCACTTAGATTTCAAAGCATGTTTCGAAGAGGCTATCAGCCTATGCTAGCAGCATATTTGTGGGAGTGAGGTCACTGTGGGTAGTGTGAAGTCCCTACCAGGGTAGTGCTCAACAGAGTCATAGAATCAGGGCCACCTCAGAGAGCTCCCACAAGAGCAATGCCCCGTGGAGTCTGGGCACATGACAATGCCTGTCCATGCAGTGCTCACCTCGGAGAGTCATAGATCCCTGAATGTACCTCCTCAGAACTGCAGCATGGAGTGTGCCCAGTGAGGTTGTGTGAGTGGGACTCCCTAGGGAACTTTGGACACAAAGTTTTACCAGCATCTCTAAGAGGTGGAACAGGAGTCAATGATTATTCCCAAACCTCAATACATGTTGTTTGACTTGTTAGGTTTCGGGTTTATTGTGGTTCTACTACACCTTTCTTTTATCCGTTTGCTATCTGGCATGTCTCACCATTGTGACGTGGAAACACATAACTTATTAATTTCACAGCTTATAGCTAGAGGGTAAATTGTCTCAGGATGAACAGCACCTTGAGTCTCACACATATGATGATATTTACATGAAACTTTCAACCTTAAGGTTCATGTTGGAACAAGTTCTGAATTTGGGGTGCTATTGAGAGAGAATAAATGCATTTTGTTCTTGAGAAGAACATAAATTTTAAGGGGTTGGGACACAAAGCTATAGTTTGAATAATGGTGTTCTCTCCAAAATTCATGTTGAAGCTTAATTCCTAATGAAATAGTAGCAAGAGGTGTGGCATCTGGGGTAATTTAGAGGTGAGGGCAGAACCCTCATGAATGCAATGGGATGCTCTTCTAAATGGGCTTGAGGGCAGCGGTGCTTCCTTTGCACACTTTCCATCCCTTGCCCCCGGTGAAGATGCAGCATGTTGACCCTCTGGAGGTTGCTGTAGCAAGTTGCCATCTTGGGACTGGAGACCCAGGCACTCACCAGACACAGAAAATGCCAGTTCCTTGATCTTGGTTTCTCCGTCTCCAGAACCATGAGGAAATAAGTTTCTGTTTATTATAAATTACCCAGTGTCATGTATTTTGTTATAACAGCACAAATGGTCTGAATCACTTGGTTAATCCTTAAAATACAATTATTTTCTATATCATACAAGAATATGTTATCACTTATGTAGATATAATTTTCTTAACAAATTCTAGTTACTGTATCTAGAATGGTTTCATGGAATGGTTTTGTGATTTTGTTTAAATTATATTCACATTTCTGTGAGAAGCTATATATATATATATATATATATATTTGGTACTGGGGATTGAACTCAGGGGCACTTAACCACTGAACCACATCCCTAGCCACATCCCCAGGATCTCATTACATTTCGTAGGACCTCATTACATTTCTGAGGCTGGCTTTGAACTCGCTCTCTTCCTGCCCCAGCCTCCCAAGCCACTGAGATTACAGGCATGTGTCATGGCACCTGGCTAGAAGTAATATTCCTCAGTTATTATGAGTAGTGATTCCCATGAGTCTGACTCTCTCAGATGGGTTTATCATCTGCATGCTAAAGTCTATGTGACCTAGGCAAACTACTTAAACATCCTATTAAAATATACTAAAGTATTCAGGTACATATGGACAGGTTAATGTCTTTTCAGTATGATTATCTTCCTAAATAACACCCGATCTGCAGTCTACTTTTATTGACTTCTCTTTTATACTCTGTGCTGTGCTCCACCCAGAACCATAGGAATATATGCTCTTTGTTAAAAGATCACTTCTGGACCTCAGACTTTATCTGATACAAGGCAGGACCATCTATCAGCCCCATCCTTAAGACCTTTCGTCACTTTCTTTGTAAGATTGAGCCAGAACAATTCAGCCTGACACACAGCCTTGATCCATGAGGGTGCCAGATCCTTGATTCCTGGACAGTCATTTTGTCTCCACTTGTCTCTCTGTTTCCAGGCTCTGAGAAGCATATACCCCCACCGCCTTTGATTATCTTCCACCAACATTTATATGTTCACACCATAAGGCTATATCATCTATAGAATGTTTACAAGAGGTAACAGAGTTTCAAAAAATGAAAAATATCATTACAGAATAGTAACAGTCCATATGTTCCTAAGATTATCATATATACAAGTGCTTGACTTTTTTTTCCCTAAAGAATTTAAAACCTTATGTTCTTTTCTGGAACTCCAAGGACTTATTGCATATTGCTTTTCACTGAAAAAATATGCATATTGCAGAGAAATAAGTAGAACATTTGCATTTCAATTTCCAAAACAAGGGGATGAATCGACTATTATGATTTTAGGAACAAAACGTGGCCACGTGTGACAGTGATCTGAAAGACCAGTGATCCCCATTTTGATGCATAGAAGGACTCAGATAGCATTGATGTGAAAGCTCAAAGTCCTCTGAAAATGCAGTGCCTAGACTTAGCTCTTTGTTCGCTCACGCATCTGACAGGCATTGGTTAATGTCAGTGTCTTGATAACACGTTTAGTGCAATCTCCTCCTCAATGTGATTAGCTGTAATAGGGCTTCTGCTAGAAAGGTGTGCTTAATGTATTGTAAAGGGTCACAGATGGGAAGAATTAAGTCCATGATGCCCAGCTAGCTAGACTATGAAAGACATAATCCATATTTAATATCCTTTCTCATTAACGATAACAGTCACATATAAGCGATTCTAGTTAAGAACTAATCTAAAGCCGTAACAAAGTTAGATGGCATCCTTAATTACAGAAGGTAGGGCCCCATTAGTCCCTCCCACTATTGGTTGTTCACCAACTTTGGCAGAAATTAATGTGAGTCTTATGACAACAGGGTGCCTAAGGCAGATAGATGCTTAAGAAAAAAATATAGGAGGAATAAGTTTATTCCACCTCTTCAGCCCATTTTTTTAAAAGACATAATTTAAAAATCATCCAACATAAGGTCCATTTATGATTTTCCTTTAATTTCTAAAATTAGAGGCTGTTTGTTGGGAAATCTTATTCAGTAAATGAAACCTCTTTTAAAAGATGACTATTTCTGAATCACCTGATTTTGCTCGCTGGGACAAATTAAATTTACTTTATTTTCTCCTGGTAGGCTCTCTTCTTGTGGATAATACATTACAAAAATTACCTAATTCATTTGCTAATTTACAATGAGATCAATTATTATAAACCCAGAGTTTCTAGCCCTGAAAGATATTATTCTCAAAGAAAACGTAGCATGAACAAGTTATAATGAAACTATCAAGATCCACACACTTGACTGTCTGTCTTATCACTTCTGATTTAGTAGTAATTTTCCATATGAGAGTGAGACTTTGTGCTCACAGTTTTGCCAATTCTCTATCCCTCCTCCCTGTAGAATCAGCAGCTAAGTATGCACTCCTAACTGGCTTTATTCCTGTCATAAGTATTTCTTAGTCACCACACTGGTCAATATGTTAGGAGTTAGAGAAGCAGTTGTAAACATAGACTCTGGCCTTAAATTCCAACCTTAGTAGTCTAGTAGGGAAGATGGCTTTTTCAACAAATACAAACACAACAGTGTACAAAAATTGTCATGAATTTTTACAAGATAATTTATATAAATATCTAAATGTCTTTATGTTGTAGTCAGCAGTGCTCCGAGTTAAACTGGGTGAAATAGTGAAGACATTTTTACAGGTATACATTAAATGTGGGACAAAAAAAGATGAATAAGATCTAATTGGAGAGAGGGAACGAAATCTTAAACAGGGAAGAGTACATGTATGTTCGTGGATGGTCATGAGCTTGGTGACATGAGAAATCTTAAAGAAGATCTGAGTGGGTTAAAAAAAAAAGTGTGTTCACATGATTAGTCCTGATGCAGAACTTATAATCAGGTGGCAAAGAAAAAGTGCATATTTCTGTCCCACTATTGAACCTATTCTGGCCTAATATAGAAGTCTTATTTCACAGTTTTACCTGGCTTTGTGCCCAGCACCTATATACTCTGGGCCTTAGGACAAAGTGATATCCAATGCAACCACTGCAGTATGGAGCCACATGAATTAATTCCACTAGCAAGCACCTTTGGGGATAAAGAGATGAAAATTCCCCAATTTATTAGTATTTTATCTCTCATCAATCAAACATCTTACATACTTAAAACCAATTTCCAAAGATCACAGTTAAGACAAGTAAATTTATTTTTAAATAGCATCTCTCTTCAAATTATCAGTCAAGGTACTTTTAGGTGTAATGAAAATGAAGAAAATGAAAACACAAACAGAAAATATTTGCAAAAGGCACATCCGATAAACGACTGTTATCGAAAGGATACAAAGAACAGTTAAAAGTAACAACAAGAAAACAAAGAAACAACAACAAAAACTTGATTTAAAAGATAGGCAGGGAGCTTAGCAAAGAGTATGTACATAGGAACATAGGAAAAGATGTTTGAAATCATATATTATCAGGAAAATGCAAAATTTTTAAAAAGAGATACTATTACCTACCTCTTAATGGGCAAAATCCAATATGCTAAGATCAAATTCTGGTGAGAATGTGAAACAACAGAACTCTCATCCATTGATGATGGGATATACAAAATGACACAGACACTTTGGAAGACAATCTGGCTTATCTTACAAAATCTGACATACTCTTACTATGTGAACCATCCATCACGCTCCTTGATATTTACCCAAATGAATTGAAAAGTTATGCCCACACAAACACTTGCACAAGAACGTTTATAGCATGTATTCACAAGTGATAAATCTTGGAAATAATCAATGCATCCTTCAGTAAAGAAATGGATAAATCAACTGTGGTATATCTAAAACATGGACAAATAAATCACAAATAATTCAGTACTGAAAAGGAATAAGCTATCAAGCCATGGGAATACAGAGAAAATTTCAATACATATCATCTGGTTCTAATTATATGACATTCTGGAAAAGGCAAAACTGTGCAGACAGTAAAAAGTTCAGTTGTTGCCCAGAAGTAAGTGGGTCCAGGGGTAGGGAGTGGGGGGTGGGGGGCAGGTGGAGCACAGAGAAATTTTAGGTCAGTGAAATTCTCCCATTCAGTATTGCCATGGTGGACATGTGTCATTATGCATTTGTCCAAACCTGTAGATTGGACAACACCAAGAATAAATCCTAATGTAAACTGTGGACTTGGGTGGTCATGATGCGTCAATGTAGGTTCAAGGATTTTTACAAAGGTAACTCACTGGCATGGAATTGGGAGAGGCTGGGCTTGTGTGGAGACAGATGGCAGAATGGAAATCTGGACTTTCTGCTCAAGGTTGCTTGAACCTAAAAATTATATAAAAAAATAAAGCTTACATTCAAGTATATTAAATGTTTTCATATATGTGTATTTTTTGCAAATATAAATATTACAAATTATAGTAAATCTAATGAAGGAAAAGTAGAGGCAAGAGCATAACAATTTAAATTGAATATAATTTAAATCTTCAAGATGATAGCTGTTAGCTGGACAAAATATAGAAAAGACAATTATGTCCAGAAGAAAAACAAACACGTGAAGCACTGAAATAGGAAAGCATTATTTAGCCAATGAGGCCAGGAACGTGTGTTCAGGAACACACCGTGGTGATGAATGTGATAAAGGTATTGGAGTGGGAACACTAATAGATATGAATTATTTTTCAGGCTTCCAGGCTATACGTCTTTGGTTTCATCCTCCTGTATTAGTGGAATATGTTTAATAAATATCATAACACAAATGAAAACGTGGTAGCCTGGAGTGAACACTGGAAAAGGCTAGGTGCTCTGGATTTCTTCGTACAGCATCCTGTGTCTACTATATTTACTAATTTGTAATATCAAGGGATGTTTTCATTTTTTGGTGTGTCACTTTTCATACATTGTTTCTGTATTTATACTGTCTACATAGTTTGGGATTTTGTTGTTGCTTTTACTTTTAGATATCAGCTGTAGTCAGGAAACCTGCAGTGCAAAGATGCATTTTGCCTTTGGACTCCTCACTCTGACTGCACCTGCAACTTTCCGGGTGTTCTGCAAACCACCCTCAGGATGCATAATTCACTAGAAGGACTCACTAAGAGATTCAAGTCATGGTTTGCTAGAGGGAACCAGCCAAAGTTATGAGCCAGAGTCCACGTGGGTTCCACACAGATCGCTCCCTTTGGCTCAGGCTGTCTTAACCTCCTAGCAAAGACAATGATAATGTTCAGAGACTATTGCCAGCCTGGAACCTCACCAAAGCTTTGGTGTTTAGACCTTTTATTGAAGCTTCATTTCATAGGTATAATTGATTGATAGTTGTCTACATGATTGAATGCAGTCTCCAATCATTTCCTACCATTCCCTAGAGATCAGGCTGATACCACACGGTCAGAGGGGCACACCATGGGTCACCTTGCTAGCAAAATATATGAAATGTGGCCTTGGGAGCTCACCATGAATAACAAGATGCTTCTGTCACACTCAGTAAATTTCTTCTGCTTACTAACCTCCCAAGAACCTAGGTCAAAAGACAGACCTTTCTTTGGGGGAGGCTAATTTTTTTTTTTTCAGCCCTGGGGATCCAGACCAGAGCCTGTATATTGCTGAGCAAGTGCTCCACCTCTGGGTCATATTTCCATTCCCCAGTTCATTATGACATACTTTATTAATGGCATTTTCAATGCAAAAGTGTAGTTTTATACTAATTTCAAGAAAACAATGTAGTGCAGGCTTAAAGTGTTAAGCGTAGCACCAAGTCTGACAAACGGAGAATGGGGAGAGAAGAGTAAATGTACACACTCACACCCAGCTATTGCTATGGAGCAGTCAGAGTATCACCCCTATGGGCCACCTGGATCTACCATGATTATAATTGGATAGGGATTAGTCATAGCACTGAACATATCAAAAAGTTTCTAGGCATGAAAAACAAATGGCAGTGGTGTCCAGTGAATTGTAACTTATATGAAATGAAATAGGAAGCCAAGATCAACCTTTTGTTTTGGTATTGAGAATTACAGGGATTGAACCCAGGGGCATTTAACCACTGAGCCTCATCACTAGCCCCCCTCCTTTTCTTGTATTTTTTTTTTAAAGAGAGAGTGAGAGAGGGAGAGAGAGAGAGAAAGAATTTTAATATTTATTTTTTAGTTATCGGCGGACACAACATTCTTGTTTGTATGTGGTGCTGAGGATCGAACCCAGGCTGCACGCATGCCAGGCGAGCATGCTACCGCTTGAGCCACATCCCCAGCCCTTTTTGTATTTTTTTAAAGTCAGGGTCTCACTGAATTGCTTAAGGCTTCACTAAGTTGCTGAGGCTGGCGTTGAACTCTCGATCCTCCTGCTTCAGCCTGCCGAGCTGCTGGGATTACAGGTGTGTGCTCCACGCTCAAGATCAACCTTAGAACCTTTGAAATTTCTGTTAGCATGATTTCATGGTTGGATTCCATAGAAGTCAGATGGGCAAAGTCCTAGGAAAGGTAGTTCAGGTGATAATTATGGCAGATTTTCAGAGCTATAGCCAATGTGTATTATCTAATTAGACAAACTCCTTATGTATTGTATGTTTCACATTTCACTGAAAGAGAGAGAGAGAGAAGAAATCAGGGCGAGATGAAGGGAGGAAAGTGAGTGGGGTAGGAAGAAAGAGAAAAAGAAAGAGGCAGAGAGAGAATAGGAGATGTTTCATTTATATTTTTGCAAATCTAAATTTTGATAAATTGGAACATCTAAAAAGATGCTATTTTAATTTCAACACATATGAAATGTGTTGCTTTATAGTTAGTGATATTTTGATTTATGAACTACATTTGTGTAAAAGCTAAACTTTAAAGTTTTAAAATGCAGCCTTCCTTAAGCCAACAGCAAGAGGATTTCTGGATGGCTCTGTTTTAAGAATGAATAAACAGGAGGACAATACAGACAGGAAAATGAAGACAGCATTCAAAGTTCAGCATCTATGAGTAAGCCCTAAATGAACTGAGATTGTTTATTATTTTTCATGGGAAAGAAAAGATTTAAAAATTTTTGAAAAGACATTATAAATGTTGATTATTTCTCATTTTCTTTCCTAGTTTCCAAAATACAATTATCAGACTGTTGAGAATAAATTGGTATATGATAAACATTAAAATTTTTTAAAGGTTGAAAAAATAGCATGAACTTCGACTTTTATGTCCTTTTAAATGGGAACTAAGAAGGCAGCGCAGGTGCCTACTAGATGTCTTATTCAGATGTCAGAAGGGGCTCTTTGGGGAAGAGAGGTGAAGTTCATCTAAGCATCCAATAAAAATAAAACATGAAAAAACACATCTTGTGAGGCATAGAAAATAGAGATATATTGATTGATGGTCCATTCAATCTGTATCTATTCTAAATTAGTATGTGTAAGAGAAGGTGCTGCTAGACACTGGGATGGGGCAATAAATAAAGAAAAGGAGCTCCAGACCTCAGTGAGCTTATATTCTAGATGTTGAGATATGCTACATACAAATCATTGTGCAGATCATTATAATTAGGATATATCACTGAAAGACAATTACCAGCTACTGAAGAAAAGTCCAGGTGGGAAATGTCACCAGGAGTGTATGTGTGTGTGTGAGTATGCACATGTTTGTTTTGGGAGAAAGGGAACAATTAGAAGTGTTTTTTTCCAAAGAGTTGGTTTTTTAAGCCAAGACCAGAAGGATTAAAAGAAGCTAACCAAGGGGGAAAAAAAAAAGAGGGTAGTGAAGACAGCCTGGAACAGAAACTAAATATGTATGTATGACTTCATGGTTGAGACTTAGAAAGCAAGAGGCATTGGAGCATAAAGTGAAGTTACTAAGGTTGGCATGTGCCAGATGATACAGACCTGACGTGACCTGCTAATGACTCAGGCACTTTATTGTCAGTAATGTATGAAAAGACGTTAAGGATTATCCAAGTTGATGAGTGTTTTTAAAATATCACTCTGTCTATAAGATAGAGACCAGATAAAGCAGGATCAAAATGAAGTGTAAAAAGACCAATTAGAAGCGTGGGTTGGTAAACTGTAAAGCATATAATAGTATCTTGTACTGGACTGGCAGGGTCAACATGGAGAGGAGTCAGATTTGGGTAACATTTTAGGAATTAACATTGACAGGACTTTAGTAATTGAGAATATCAAGGCTCAGAAAAGATTAGTGCAAAAAATGGCTTATAGATTTTTTTGATGTCTCATTCTGGAACTTAAAATTTCAAAGGAAAACAAGAGTTGGTTATATATTTTTTTTTTTAAAAAAAAGATGCTTGAATTTCTGACATAGAAATCTGACTCTGTGTTTTGATGTTTGTGAAGACGCCCTTCAATAGAATTAGACACACTTTTGGTAGACGGAATTCTGATTTTTCTAAGTGCTACATCAGATTCATTTCTTTAAAATTGGGGTAGAGGATAAGGGCAGCTGTGAGGGATGGGAAAAACAGTGGTCGGGTGGCAGTGTTGAAGTATATCCACGGAGCCTATCTGCTTGTCTCTTGGCAGTAATCTATATTGTGAAACTCTACTACCATTTCTGACAGTTTCATTAGACAAGTCAAGTTCAGGGTTGTCTGGAAGGCTAAGCTCCTTTTCCCAAGTCTTTCAAATTGGCCCAGAAGTCTACCAAGAATACATGCACAAAAGAGGCTAGGACTGCTATCCTTAGCTCTTAGCACCTTTTCAAAAAGGGTTCATGTGTGGCTCACATTGCATTCTTCTGCCTTCGCCCGCTGATGACAGCAGGAAGATCCTCTCTCCATGTCAGTGCTTTGATCTTGGAATTACCAACCTTAGAACTATTGGTCTTCAAATTTCAGTTGAGTATAAATTACCCAGTCTCAAAGATTTTGTTATAGCAGCAGAAAGCAAACTAAGACACAACTTTCATGAATAGATAATATTTCTCATGTATTGTTACAAATCATTGGCTGAGGGAGTTAAGAACATTCTGTGTGACTCCGCTGAGACAACTCTTGATATCTTGGCCTGGTTTCCTGTGAACTTTGCCCTGGGTGCCTTCTTCTTGTGGATTTTGATTTGCATCCCTTCACTTAACTTAACCTTTGTCATGAGTGTGCCTGGAGACTGTCTTCATAGTGAATCATCACACTTGGGATGATCCTGGGGATTCTTGACAACATATTCCTAGGGAACTTTATTTTGTTATCACCTAAGTTATTGCTCTTTGAAAGCACTGGGAACAATTAACACTATAATAATTTATGGGAGCAATGATCTTGTCATGTAATTTTGGAGATTGTTTAGGACAGTTGCAAATATAAAATCATCCCTTTACTGCATCTCCCATTTGCCAGATTCATGGGAGGTAGACAGAAAGATAACTGCAAACTACAATCCTGTTTTTTTTTTTTTTTTGCATGTCATTAATGTAAGACCTTTGGATTTTATTTGTATTAAAGATTTTTTCATTGTTCTCATTCATATTTGGGGGAGTTATAGTTACACCATAAAGCTTTTTCTTGAAAAGACTCTGGTATGTGAAATGTTTTATAAACAAGGCTAAAATAACTCATCAAAAATCACAGGGAAACAAACCAGATTCAGGAAACAGCTGAAAACGGATCAAAGCTCCTGTGGCCACAGAAGATGGTACAGTATCAATAACGCTGACAACCACACGTGACCCTGGACATGAGCCGTGATTATGGAAATGGCCTTGTCCCTTCATTCAGGTAATTACTAAGCCTTGTGGAGCACCTTGTGTGTGGGGGGCCCAAGATTCTCATTACCTTCTGAAGGCTTTATTACTCTGCACAGATTTAGCACTCACTTGCTAATGCTCTGCTTTATCAAGTTCTCATAAAATATCAATAACATGCCCTGAAGAATTCCCATTCCCTCCTTATAGAGCCATCATGAGGTCCTTTAATCTTGGGTTATTATTTTTCAGTTGAAACACACTATGTTAGTCCGTACGTGTATTCTTTGTCTCACCTGGCCCTTGGCCCATGATTTGATTGCCTGTGTGTGTTTGTGTGTGTACCTACTAAAATGTCCTTGGGTAAGGATAAAATTAATGGTGAATATTAGTTCAAACTCCACCTAAGATGACTTTCGAAATTATTTTTAAGCTTTCTGACGCTTTGAAAATAAAAGTTCAATATTTACCAAGAGGTTATTACTTGCCCGATGCCATTCTAAATCTATTAAACATATTAACTCATCCAAACCTCACGGGTAGTTCCTGAGATAAAGTCCAGTCTCACCTTTTTTATATTGATGGGGAAGCAAGACACAGAGGTGTGAAGTCACTTCCCCGAGGTCACACAACTCCTGAGGGACAGAACCAGGGTGCCGGGGACAGTCTGCTTCCTAAACCCATGGGAATTACTGCCTCTGAGCACCCTTCTCTTGTGTTTTATCTTTGCTGTTGCTGAAACGCCTGGCTCCTTCCAACCACACTGCTCATCGCCGCTGTAGCTTGTCTGCTCCCGCTTTCATTGTTGATTTGCCTGATCTTGTGCGTCCTCATCCTGAGACGCTGTCCTCTTGTGCTCTTTCTTCCATGAAGCTTTTCACAGTCTGATAGGCAGCCTGAGAATCGCCCTGCAATATGCGCGGGCACAATCATTGCCCGTGGGGCTCAGGCTGTGAACAAAGTGTGAAAGATTACTTCTGATTCCATTACTTCCAATAATTTAGACTGGCTTTCCCCAGTCTGAGGAAGGGGAACTATACCCCCCCACCCCCAATCCAGATTTCTAACATCAAACAATGCAATTCCAAAAGACAAAAATTCTAACAAAGCAGGGCCCAGCCTTGCGTAGCCAGTGTTGAATCTGTGTTCAGACTTCAGGTCGTGTCAGACAGTTTTAAACACAAGTCGTCAGTTTCTAGTGGAAGGCTTTAGACCATTTTCCCTTCCAGTGAAATTATATAATCCTCATTAAAATGTTATCTTATGGTTCAGATGATGAGCAAGTACTGTATTCTCCGAATCCAAGAAGCCTGACATTTTGGAGGTGAATAAAATTCTTCTAACTACTCCATGTTTTGTTAACAAGAATCTCTCCAGCTTCTCTGCATAGAATTCCATTATTCTTTCTGTAGTTATGTAACTTTCTGGAAGCTTCTAAGTCACACTTTCTCAGTCTCCAGTTGCTTTGTCTCAGGAGTGAAATATATTTTGAGATGAATGGCAAAGTGTTTATGGTATAACAATACCAATTTCTCGGTCCCCAGATATCAGGAAGGTGGACCTGAAGGCAGATCTGTAGGTTTTCGAGGATGGTCTTCTCGTAAAGGACAGAAATTTTGAGTTTTTTTGGTTCTTTTTCCTAAGGAACTTTCCTAGTTCATGTCCCCAAATGTAACTTATATGAATAAATCAAAGAAATCCCAACAGAAAGAAAAAAAATTAGCTAATGATAAGACCTACCCGCCTAACATATTTTTCAGAAAAATCAATTTTTTAAATGAATTTCACTTTATGATTACCTCTCAATTGTTTAGGTATGAATTATCTTGGAAAAAGTAAGAAAACTTAAACATTAGCTAGAGACATTGGAATAGGGAAAAAAAGACATTATGTAATACTTAATGATGTTCTTTATCATATTAAAAATCCATAAAAGTAAAATCGTTAAGATTGTGTCTTGCAAAGTCAACTTTAGATTTCACAAAGAAGGCTTACGTAGAAGGTAGATTATGGAATTCACAGTTTGTAAAATTTACTATTCAGATCCCACTCACATTTCTATGCATCTGTAATAATAAAATCATTCAGGTAGTAAGAAGGTAAATAATCAGAAAATATTGGGTGGACTCAATGCTCACTTTACAAATAAGGTGATTTCTGATTATTCTTTCCCCAGCTCTTATTTCTTCCCCTTAGCTCTATATTCAAATATGTGTATCCACTTGGATGCTCAGTAGGTATTGCAAATGTAACATATGGGAACATTTTCATTTCTTCCCTCTCGTCTATTTTTCTCTGCTCTTACCACTCTGCAGACTTTCCAACATCCACATACCAGTTATTTACATGATCATATTTGATTTGTTCACCAGTCTTAAAACTGACACAGCATCTAGGATTTCTTTCTTCAGCACCTCTCTCCACCCACTGTACCAGGCAGCCCTGGCACAAAGCTACTATCACCTCCTATTCCATTACTTAGTTTTATTTTCTTCAAATCACCTGTTATTACTGAAGTTATAATATTACATATATATTTAATTGTTGAACAGCTTTCTTCCCCCAATAGAAGATATACACCATGAGACAGGGTCCCTGTTTGTTTTATTTATTTCTGTTTCCAGTAACAAGTATAGGTGTTGCCATACAGTTGAGTGCAAATAATATTTGTTGCACGAATGAACAAATGAGTAAATGGAAGGTGTCAGATAATTTGCACAACCACTTTGTAAGATGAGTAGCACCAGCGCGGGAATTTCAGAGCTACAAAATTAGCTTTCTCAAATCATACTGGGTTGAACCCAGGACTCTTGACACAGTTTCTACTTTTATTTCCATCAATGACGGTTCCTCTCGAAAGTTTCTCCTTGGAAGGAGACAGTTGGATTGATGTTAAATAATGGCATCACTCAGTACATCCCCAACCCACCTTAAAAGGAAGTCAACTTCCCACATGCCTTCAACAGCAAACTATGTCAGGAAAAAGACTTGAAGATTTATTACTGCCATGCAGAATGAGAACAACCCAGGAACTGCAAATTAACTGGACACAGTTTCGGTTCTGCTGTTCTCAAGAGCCCTTTGCTGAATGAGAAAATAAATGAGGAGAAAATATAAGTGAAAAGGAGCAGCTTTCATCTGGGACACATAGCCAGTAGAATTGAAAATGTAGACATATGCCCATCACTTTTAGAGAATTTCAGAGACTGAAGAGCAGGGCTATTCAGGAAATGAGCTATTACTGCCAAAATAGAGAACAGTGTCAAGACAAGAGAGTATGTGGCTGCTGCTTTTTCGCTGATTCATTTTAAATACCTTTGCCAAACTATCAAGTATGAATTGATGTCCCAGCAGGCATTAGTCGAATTCACTTTCCTAATGAATATCCGTGATAAAAATCTTGGGCTTTAAATGAAGTTCTAGGTTTATTTCTGTGATGGTAAGAAAGCAAGGACTCTTGATACTTTTCACAGAAGGAACTTTTATGTGGAAATATTACTCTGTAATATCATGTGACGTAGGGACTTCACATAAGAGAGGGTGACCCAGACATAGGCAGCAGAGATCCTGAAATAGTTGATGCTTCTGAAATCTTGATAATCATTAATACCAATAAAGGATTTAGCACCAATTTTGTGGAATGACTAACAGTGAAGATAAATTTATTATACAACCAGTCAGGGACACCATAGTCTCTTAAGTGAAATAGATCCTAACCTGTCCTCTACTCTTGCTTCTTCATCACACCCTAATTCCTTCTGGAAAATTTCCCTTTAAGAGGTGACATGTCTAGTGCTTTCTAATCCAACAAGTTGCCTTTCTTTTGTTATTTCCAAGGGCTGGTTGTTTCCTTTGTTAATTCCCTAATGTTCTTTCTCTAAGTTACCTAGAGTCCTAGAGTTGGTTTCTGCCATTTGCAAATAAAGGATCCTAATTTTTACACTGAGTCCTGAAAGACGTAGATTTTATCCTTGGAGGGCAATTTGACTACACAGAGGTAGAGAATACACAGAGGTAGAGAATAACATAAAGACCTCTTTATTATTTTCACTCTAGGAAGAATCTTAGCATTACTAAGGGCATCTATTAAATACTTATTGTATACTAGATGAGTCTTAGAGATGAAAAATACAATTCTAATCTTTGCTTTAGTTTTTTTAAAGATAGCAGATTGATTCAAGAGCTGAAAAACCCAAAGAATCCTATCAAAGAAATCATTCTTCACAAATCCACAAAAACGAGGTGATAGAGAAAACAGTTGTGAAAGTTTGAAGCATTGAATTTCTTTCTCTCCTCACTGGACACTTTTAGTCTGGCAGGAGACAGATGACTCTCCTGCAGGGATCAGGAGATCCCTGAACTCAGGAAAATTGGTGGAAGAGGTGATGAGATGCCACCTTCCCATGAGGCCAAAGGAAGGGCATCAGAACAAGGCAGAAACTTGGAATAACTTAGATCTACGTTGGCTTAGTGAGAATGGGAAATCAATGTGCTAGGTGGGATGGTGCAGGTGGAAAGCAGGCGATGACTTCTGCCCCACACCTGGTGAGAGTCATGAAGTGCTGCGTGTATCTAATAAGGTGGAATCACCAGCCCTCAGAAGCCTTGAGCAATTGCCAAAAACAACCGTTGATTATAATAGTATAAAGAATTTTGGTCTTGGCTGAAGGTAACTTGAATTCCTTGTTCTTATGACACTGGGAAGACCATTCTATCTTCACTTCTCGGGACCTTCCTTGATGCAGGTGAGGACACCTGGCCTATTTACACCTGATGAAATGACCTGGATTTTTTTCTACCTGGCATAAATGACATTTCTGGCTCACATCTGACATATGTCTGATAAGCCTTTTCCTACATGCTTTCCTAAGGATTCAAATAATTGACCCTTTAATCAACAGCTCAAGTTCATGTCCTAGCACTTTAACTGTAAAATAATGTATTTTAGTAACAAATAAGATTTGAGAGTAAACATAACTCTGATATGGTTTCTTTTCTCTTGACCTCTTTAAATGAAACAAGTAAAAATTATCTTATTGGTTTGCTGGAATATGGATATATAGCTCCATTTTAGACATAAAACATTTGGGAAAATTAAAATGAATTTAGCATATTATTCTCGAGTATATATGTATATATCATATGAAGAATATCAAGATATTGTTGAGGTAATTTTGCTATTTGTTTAGTTTGGCTCATTCATTGGGGCTTAGAATATTGAAGGACAGAGCAAAATTCAGTTGAAATTAAATTTAAAAATGATTATAAATTATCCAGATATCAAAGTACATAGTATTGAGAATCACAGAGTCTTTCATTAGCATATACACATACTCATAATGATCATAATCACACTTCTCAATTGTATACTGACTTAACATTTTCGCAAGGGCTTTTACACTCAATTTTATATTCTGTTCATAAGAGGGGTGGATATAGTTCTGGTTTTGAGAATTTTTTCCTCCCACAATATTAAGGGATTAAAAATAGAAACAGTGTAAAATATATCAACATATGGAAAATGGGTAGGTTTGTTTTGTTTTTAAATTACAGTTTACAGGAGTTTCAGATCCACCACACATAGACTCACATTTGTGAGCTGTTATTACACTAGTTATTATGCTAATGGATAAACAGATGGGAACATGACACAGGGCTTCCTAGAACCTGCTTTCCTTGGTTGTTCCTTTTGTGGTTCTAACAGTGCTGATTTCAAACCATAAGATTGCTACCCAATTATTTATTTCACTGATTTTGAGAAAAGGTAAATAAAATTTGTTGAATGCTTACTTTATAGCCAACCATTCCTTGGAGAATGTCTTTTTGCTATTTGGCTAAACATTTCCGGTACTGTCAAGAGGCAGGCATTACCTCTATGTTAGGAAACTGAGTCAGAGACATTATCTAGCTTAGCAAAAGGCTATCTAGCTTTAGTGGCACCAGGCTGCAAATCCAAATCTGTTTGACTACATGCTCTTTCCACTGCTTGCTAAATATTAATTTTTTTATCAAGTACCCCTAAAGGCAAAGGAGAGTGAATATATAGCCCTAGGGAATCTGGGGGTGTAGTTCAAAGGGAATCACAGTCAGTGTGAAATTTCTTTGAAGTTTCATCTTTTATCTTTAACATGCATACAGTCTACTCCATAATATATCTATATTTGTTTTAATATAAAGTATGTTTGTTTTCCCAACTCTTCAAGGGAAACTGAAGCCCCAGAAATATGCATTGTGTTTATCCTATGGCTTCAAGATTCTCCCGTGGGTATCTGCTATAAGAAGCACAGCCATTCACCGTACAATTTTTTTTTTTTTAAATGAGCCATACAATTTTAACCCTATTGATTTCAATGTGAAATCTCAATTTCCCACAGTGGTTCTTTAGAAGTCGCTTAAAAAAATCTTTCTATGCTTTAATAGCACACTGAAGTCTCCTTTCATGGCATCTATCATACTTATAATTACTTTTACATTATCTTTGCCTCTTAAAGCTGTAAATTCCACAAAGTTGGGATTCTATGTGTTGGTTCCTTCCATATTCATAGTACCTATTGTAGTATCCAGAAGACAGTATTACCAAATATAAACTTGCTAAGTAAGTCATTCTTTTTTTTGTACTGGGGATTGAACTCAGAGGCAGTTGACCACTGAGCCACATCCCAGCCCTATTTTGTATTTTATTTAGAGACAGGATCTCACTGAGTTGCTTGGTGCCTTGTTTTTGCTGAGACTGGCTTTGAACTCACAATCCTCTTGCTTCAGCCTCTGGAGCTGCTGGGGTTATATGCATGTGCCACCACGGCTGCCAATTGATGAATTTTATATGTAAAATCTTCTTATTTGTAAAATTAGACTCAGAGTAAGAAATGGCATAGGTGGAATATGCTTTGTTTCATCATAGGACTGATGCTGATTTAATACTAAGGTTCATGTTGGAGGCTTAAGAACGATGACTTCTAACTCTGCACACAACACTGGTTTCTTTGGTAGTTACAGAGGAAATAATAATAAGACAGTGATAAACTTCCTCTGGTTTCACAGTCTTATCTAGAATATGTAGGTGATCAGATGTCAGGGTTTGAAAAGCACAGGTGCTCACTCTTGGGTAAGTGTGCAATCCCCCATCTAGATAGGTAGGTGCTGGCTGAATATTAGCCACACTTTCAAAAGTCCCAAATTGACTTATACCAAGCTAGCATGGCAAACAACTTGGAAGCTCAGAAAGCTATCCTCACATCAGTTTGTTTGTTTGGTTGTTTTGCAAAAATAACACAGTCCTCATATAACAATTGTGGGGTAGTAGATCTGATTAATAAGAAGTTTTCTTAGGCCTTGAGACAGCATGACCTTGGTAATGTGCCACATCCTTAGGTAACTTGTTTCTGGGAATCTTCATACTCCTTCCTTGTAACATAGAAGTTCTTTTCTCTAGGCCTCATTAGGACTTGGTATAAACTTTCTGAATGCATTTATCTGTAATTATTAAAGATTTGGCTTATCTCTTAAGACTTCTGTTTATTTTATTTGAAAACTCTTATTTGAAGATCCCCTTAAAGACAGTACTTCCTCTTAGTCAATTTGTTTCTCCAGCCTGGAGACGGGTACATAAAAATGCCCCATGAATGTTCCTGCACTTACTGAATGAATAAGCTGTACCTCCATTTTCTAGGACTTTCTGGTTTTCATACAGGTTCTTTGGGATGAACATGAATGTTCATTTGTATTAAATAGTTACACGAATAAGTGAAGTGATTTAATATTACCTGCGGTTACAGCTACCACAAAGGGTGCAAGGTTGTGGTACCAGAAATACTAGAGTTCATGAACTTCATGAGATTCATATCCATTTTTGGCTTTATTGAACCTAGAAAAACTTTCTTTTCTTCCTCAAAGTGTCTTTCCCTTGTTAAAGGTCAGAGGTGAGTAAGGACAGCCCTGAGATTGCGTAGGGGAAAAGAATGATGTGAAGATGGTAAGCTGGCTTGAGATGGAGCTGTTTGGTTGGAGAATGTGCTTGCATTGCTTGGTTCCTTCAAGCCCTTGGTGTGTGGCAGCCAAATCCTTTAACAATCATGAATGGGCTGCTGCTATTGGTGTCTACAGAGCAGTATCAGAGCAATGCATCTCCTTTCTGTGCAAGGAGTTGGTCAAAGCAGTGCAGAATCAGCAAATTTCTGAGCATTTTCTTCCTACACTCCCTCCCTTTCCAAACTCCCAAGCTGATGGATTGTATCCTGGGGAGATTTCCATAGTGCTTCTCCTAAAGTGTGTAGTCAGGTCAGAAGACATCCCTGAGGGAGTAGGGTTATGGCTAGTTGCATTGAGCCTCATCTTTCCCGCTTCTAAACTTGGTGCTGCTGTTGTCATAGACTACTGACAATTAAAAGTTATCACTGCAAAAACATTACAGAATAAAGAAGATGATATTAGCACCCTTAAGCAAGTCTGAAAGACTATAAAAGGAAGCAAGCACAATATTAGGTACAAACACTATAAGAGTTGGAATAGAGAAAACAGATAAGATTTTTTCAAAGATCTGCATTCAACTGGTGAGGGAAACTAAGTTGGAAGATCAGAGGGAAGAAGGAAAGAATGGAAGAAAGCTCAGCTAAGAGATGGTGCGCAGAAGTAGAAACTCTAAAAATCTATGGATGCAAAACAGACCTTAGGAATATATACTTTGTTAAACCTCTGCAAAATATCCAAAGTGATGGGAATTCTCCACTCATCTCCTCCTCCTCCTCCTTCTCTCTCTCCCCCCCCCCTCTCTCTCTCTTCTTATCTAATGTCAGACCTCAGCATTCTTCTGGACTTATCACCAGTAGTATTTAACACCCTTGATTTCCCCTCCTCCTTGAAACTCATCTCCACTCCGAACATGTGCTGGGTCTCCTCCTATCCACCCTCTGGTCACTCCTCATCTCCTATGCTGGATTCTCTTCCTCTTCTCATCAAACTCTGCTTGTTGATGTGCCTCCCTGGGCCTTGGCCACTGGACCTTTTCTCTATGAATACTCACTGCCTTGAGGGTCTCATTCAATGTAGCATGCTGGTGACTCCTAAAGATGTGTATTTAGGCCCCAACAGTAGCCCCACTCTGATTCACATGTCCCCTGACACCAGCACTCACCATCCAAGTTCCTGTCATCATGTATGCTCACACTGGCCACACTCCATGTAGAGAGCTGTAGGCATTTCTCTAACATACAGGACTGCTCCCAGGCTGATCCTCCATGGCACCCACCTCGGCTCTCTGCCTTCCATGCCTTGTAGTGGACTGAATTGCAACTCTCATGATTTTTCTGTTGAAATCCTAACACCTGGGAATGAATATATATCTCTCTCTATATATAGATATATATAATATTATATATTTATATATATAAAATATTATATACTTATATATATAAATCTCCATATATGTATATATGGAGATTTAACCCTTTATATATATAGTCTTTAAGGAAAGAACAGTAGTTATACAGATGGAGCCTGAATCTGATGAGACTGGTATCCTAAGAAAAGAGAGAGAGATCAGGGCTTGCTCACACTTGCTGTCTGCTCCTCTCTGTGGTGTGAGGACACAACAAGAAGGTAGCTGTCTGTCATCTGGGAAGAGAGGCCTTATCAGAAACTGAACCCTTCCGTAAGCTTGATTTTGGACATTCCAGTTTCCAGAACTGTAAAAAAACAAATGTCTGTTGTTTAATCCATTTGGTCTGTTTCCTAAGCTAAGACATGCTTCTCCAGAACTCTGATGGCATTCTTTCACAACAAAGCATACTGCATACTAATTATTTGTTTACTTCTTTCTCTCCAACACAATTAAGAACTATTTGACTGCAAAGTCTCATTGTATTCTTTTTTTTCCACAACAATTTGCAAGTACCCAATGCATAGTAGAAGTAAAGAAATAACTTTGCTATTGAATTAGCCTCCAGACTTGAGAAAGGGCACATTTTGTGAAACTCTGGGTCTGACACATTTCTCAGACCGTAGATGAGTTACTTCCTACATAGGATGGGAGTTTAGGAAAACCAGCAATCAGGGCATTTTACTCAAAAGAATAACAACAGTCCTTCTTCTCTCTCTGTTTCTGGTTGAGCAGAGAGAGAGTTGAATCAAAATGGTTCAGTATGTCATAACTTTCAAGAAGTTTAGCTCAGCCGTTGGTTATAGACAAAATTTAATTCCATGGATCAGAATCAAAATGGTGCAAATTATCCACATGAAACACTGAGTGCTTTTCTTTGGTACAACACTTACAGGCCTTCAACACGAGGCAGATCCTTATTGTGGTGATTAATAGTGATAGTTGAAAACTTATTTTCCTTTGTACCATGCTTTATTTCTTTGCATTGAATTGAGTAGATGAGATGGCTTAGCAACAGTAATAAAAACCAGTACAATCGCAAAAAAAAAAAAAAAAAAAAAAAAAAAGAATAACAACAGCTTTTGTATTTATTGATCATTTCAATTAGTTGTTAAGAAAATCCTAGTGTTTTGGGCTAAAAAGGACAAGATAATCTTATTAGGAAAAAGATGAAGGACCACTCTTACCACTTATTTGGTCCTTGTGAATGATCTGAATTTTTAATACACAAGTATCCCTTTGGGCCCTTTCAGAAGTGGGGGCTTTAAATTCTAACCCACATACCTGAATTCAAGCATCCACATGTACCAGATAATGAGACAACATTTGAAAATACACTATTGAACATTAAAGAACAGAGTATCTACACTCATAGAACTGGTGACATCTGATCTAAGCAGCAACTTGTCTTTTATTTGGTTTTTGTAAATGTTGGGAATATGCAACAGATACAATGATTTTCTTTTAGCATAATTGCTATAAAAATGCCGTTCTGACAATAGTTAGCCAGCAGGTTTAGCTCTTCCCATGAACTAGTTTTAGATAATAAACCATTATAAGTGCCAAGATGAAGATGCACCTGCTGTATTCCTTAGCTGAGACATGTCATTTGACCTTTGTATTGCCACTGCATATCACCCGTGGCTGGCATCCCAGCAGTGTTGAATAAATGTTTGTTGAAATTAACTGTCATCCTATTTCTTATAGCTGGAGAATACATGTTCAATTTATGTAGCAGTGGTGACAATTTATTTATATATAAATTGGAAAGAAACAGGTTTTATTCACAACTGTAAGTTATATCTAGGGGAAAAGAACCAATCAAAACACATATTTTATATTTAAATTAAAACTTTACCAAAGAGGTCAGCAACTTAATGTGACACTTTTCCTCATCTGTTTTTCTGGACTTAATGAGAGATACTATTGCCTTGTTCATATTTACCAGTCAAGTACTGTAATAACTATATGTGGAGTGACTGGTTGCTGAATTTAGCTAGGTGGTTGTTCAGTAGCACGTTTATTTGATTTAAGGTCTTGACACATAACACACTTCATGCTAACTTCTGGTGTGTTAAGAAGAAAAATGGAATACTTCTCAAATGTATTCGTTTCTCTGTCCCCCCTGTTTCAATCACCATCTCTCTACCCTAGACTAGAAGCACCCTACACACTTCCTCTGTCTTCTTTTCTATCCATCCTCAACAGTGCAGCCAAAGTGAACTTCTAAACATGCAAATAAAATCTGGATGCTCCTCCACCTAAAACCTTCATGAACTCCAATCACATGAAAGATCAAATCCCAAATTCTTAACCTTGTCCATAGGATTTGGTTTTGCTCTGCAACATCATCTCTAACCCTATGCTCCTCACCCATTATTCTCCAGAAGGGTTTCCCCTTCCCCTTTACATTTTAAATCTTGTTATTTCTACAGAAATTTGCACATTTGGTGTGCTTCCCATGGAATGAAATCTTTCAGATACAGCCCTACTCCCTGTATTTAGACTTTAACTTCAGTGCAAATGTCATTTCTTTTGAGGGGTTTTTCCTTACTGTGCCCAATTTCCAAATCTACACTTAGTTCTGTTATGATAGCCTTTCACAGTACCCTCTATATTGCCTTTACAGAACTTAAGTTATAATTACACACTTTTAACTGTGTTTAATATCTATCTAGCTTTTGGAATAAATTGGGAGCTTAAGTGTAGTGTTTAGTATGAAGCTGTCTTTTGAGATATTCACATACTTGATGCATCAAAGAAGCAGTAAAAATTTTTGGCACAGAAAATAAAAGCTATATCCATGGAGGGGATGAGCACCTGGGGAACACAACAATTGCAAAGGGAAACGAGAATACTGACGAGCATTTGGTAAATAAAGCAAATATGGCTTGAGTATAGGAAGAAAGCCACACATTAGCCAGGAGAATCTTAATAAGTCTAATTTAATTTTTTTACTTTATTTATTGATTGATTAATTGATATCAGGATTGAACCCAGATTTGCTGAAATACTGCGCCACATCCCCAGCCCTTTTTTTATTTTTTATTTGGAGACATGGTCTCCCTAAGATGCTTAGGGCCTTGCTAAGTTGCTGAGGCTGGCTTTGAATTTTTGATTGTCCCGCCTCAGCCTCCCAAGTTGCTGGGATTACAGGCATGTGCCACCGTGCCTGGCATACTTTAAATTTTTATGTGATGAAGTCTTTAAGACAATAAAGCTTCCTGAATAAAAACGAAATGTATAATTATGGCTAGTTTTCTGAGAGCTTACCAAACGGAACACTTTATATTCATTATTTCAGGCGGTCCTTTCCCTGACCCTGGGAGGAAGCTGACAGAATAATAAAGAGCTGTGAAGGGCAAAACTAGGGTTTGAAAAGTCAACGTGAGTGGAGCCACCGTGCTATTATGCTGATTTGATTTTTAAAAACACGCATTGTAGAAAAATCCTCCATAATGATTTTGTTGAATATCCTTCATGTACCAGGCACTCCTTTAGGCCCTGAGAATTCAGCAGTGATCCCAGATTGTCATTCCTGATAGCCTTTAGGTACTGGGACAAGGACTCTCTACACACAGCAAAATCCAGATACTCAAATTCTTTCTGCATGAAACCGGCAAATGTTCTCTCATGTACTTTACATCACTTCTATCCCTATAATACCTAACAAGATGCAAATGCTATAGAGATATTTGTTATACTGTGCTCTTTAGACAAGAAAAAAAAGTCTGCAGATGATCAGAATCGATTTTTCTTGAATATTTTCAATTTGGCATTGTCTGAATCTGCAGCTGTGGAATCCGGGGCTGGGGCTGGCTGTTTTTCCTTTGCTCTCATGAAGCTTATTTTAGTAGCAACACATGATGAGCAGGTAAACAAAGAATTAATTTCAGAGAGTAATCTTTATAAGCAAAATGTAGCAAAGTTTTTCCAGCATAGATGATTGTCGTAGAAGGAATCAAGTTTACATTGGATGATCAAGATGGGGATGTCTAAAAGAGCCATTGAGGCTTGAATGACCTGAGGGCCATTCAAGTCAAAGTCTGGGAGAGAAGAGGTTTGCAGGAGGAATCCTGGCAAAGACAAAAAAAAAAAAAAAAGGAAAATTCAGAATCATGAAAGAAAGCCACTGTGCTAGAAGAGGGTACTCAAGGAGAGCGTGCATGAGAGACTTAGACAGGCAAGGAGAAATCTAGAGAGGGCCTTAAAGATTTTGGTAAGTAGTGTAAATTAAATCAGAAATTTCTTAGAAATTTAAGTTATAGGACTTTTCTGATTTCAATTTAACTTCATTATATGGTGATAACCGCCATTGGTAAAATTGTGTTATGATATGACTTCAAAAGTACTGACATAATTTTATCAATCTTCTTTTTGAAAAGAAGTAAAATTGTCTGTGAAAGGATCATTCCTAGGGTCATCAGTCATTTATTCCAAGGGGGACTTTTTCTGAAACATATCCTTGTAAACCTGAAAAGACACCAAGGATTGAGCCTCCTAATGTTAATGCCTAAACAATATGCAAAATAAGTTAGTAATGATATCTCAGTAAATAATAACTCTGTTTTGAATAAATTGGATTTTTCTTTTGATATCTGAAAATTCAGCATTGATAAAAACCCTGAAACTTTTCCATGTGCTCAGCTACGTACTTTGTTGAGTTTTTGATTTAAAGTATATTTTCTCTCCAGCCACAGAAACTGCCATAGTTAGAGACATTTTGATAGACTTCATCATAAACAATAATAATCTACCATGAAAGGAAAAGTACCCTTTAATTTAGAAATGGTTAAAAAAAAAAAAAAGAATCTTCTCTGCATCTCTTCTTTTACATTTTATTTCAGTTAATGAAAAAATGCAATTTCCCCATGAAATTATGGGACAGCTAAAAGTGTAAAGCAACATTAGCTAATGCAATAAAATATAATCTATGATTAATTATTGAGCACATATTCCTGAATTAGGCCCTACTGGAGGTTAGGGACATGAGCAACTTCACTGAGGGAGAAAATTGAATTTACCAGGCATAAGCTCTTTCCAGTGTCATGACTCAAACTTGACTATAATAATAATATAATAGCCATCATTTATTAAGTGCATACTGTGCGTCCAGCATTGTGAAGTGATTTACATATATTATCACACTTGTTCTTGTAGAGCCCTTCAAAGGAAATATCATTACCTTCAATTTGTAGATGAGACCGGGGCTTCCTTCAGGTCAGGGCATCTGTCCACATTCTCACTCCTGGTCAGTAGCAAAGTTGAACTCAGACACAGGCTATTGTGTGTACTGCTTCCCTTTATGGTTTGAGTTTCTGTTTCTTCTCAGCTTTTCCCTGGTACTATTAATTCTGCATATTCCTTAAGTTTGATAATTTTTCAAGATTTTTATCTTTTTTTTAAAGTAAGCATGGCCCTTTACAGAATTATCATATAGTTAGCTGTACGTCATTTCTTTCAAAACTGGCCTTCTTTGCTTTGAATAACAACTGTACTGAACATGAGTTCTATGCCCTTGGAAAACGGGCAGAGCTAAGCTCTCCAAGTCTCAGTTTCCTCATCTTCAAAGGTGGAAAGGATATAATGTGTATATCATGGGGCTGATATGAAATAATGCATTTTGTTAAAAAAAACTTTAATATATTTTTTCATACATATTCAAAATATTCTTCATTAAACCAGTTATTGGTATAATTTAATGCTGTAAATTCATTAATTGCCTAAAATTTAGAAATAAAAAACTTTTCAAATATTGAATTTAAAAATCAGGAGCTTTTGTAAACATGTCATTAATGAAAAAGAATATCCCAGATAATACTAGAGCATTTTAAATTTTTTTAATATTTATTTTTCCATTATTAACTTCAGTCTTTCTCCATTTTATTCCTCTGAATTTTGCCTTCTCCTTTTTTAATTGCTGACTCTAAAAGAAATGAAATGTAGCAGTTATTAAAATCTTATCTTTAAGGCAAAGAGCTTTCTCTCTCTCTCTCTCAATCTAAGTTGCGAATATGAAAAATAATTAAGGGCTCAATATGCCTGCCTGCTCAAGACAAGTTAGTAGGCCGATCCTCCTGTCAGAAAGATAATCTATTTCATCTCTGTGTTAATAGGATAATACTCAGCTACTGGAGCCAATAATTCCTGTCTAGTTTCTGCTGGTCAGTCTTCCCTTGTGAAACATTTGATGAAAAACATCGACGAACTGGAGTGGCCCCAGAGGAGAATTACCTGTTTATGCACATGGCAGACTTTAAATCCGCTATGTGAGACAGCCGCGAGTTTTGGAAGGCTTAACCTTGAAAGGAAAATACTGTTTGAAGAGCTGCCCATAGGAAGAGGAATCAATTCAACCTTTTAAAGTGTCCCCACAAGGGGAACATATTTCAAACCAATGCAGCACAAAATTTGCAGCATGAAATCCTCCCTTGTATGTGGAGTTGGCTTATTTGTGAGTTCACATTATGCAAGTTTACCATCAGTAAAGTTTTCAAGAAGAAGCATGATGTCTCCTTACAGAGGAGGTTGAGGACTGGACTCCATCCGTATTTCTTATACTTTAATTTGGGAACAAATGACACTGTATTCACAAAATTGGAAATAGAATAGAAATGCATTTAATTTAATTTTGTATAAAGACATTTATGCTTTTAAAGAACAGTCTTTGTTCTAAAATTGTAATCTTCTTTCTTTTTCAATTGTATAACTTCTTATCATGTGGGGATTAAAATTGTGACATAAAATCTCTCTGGCTCAAACTGTGGCCAAATGTCCTGGTATCTGTGCAGTCCTGGGCTGTTTAATGTCTTTCTGAGACTCATTGTTCTTAACTGTATAATAGGAAGAATGCTGCTAACCATATAGGATGTTCTGAGGATGGAAATCATGATACCAGAAGGTTCTCTGCACGCTGTTTGGTGCATAGTAAGCAATTGTTAAATGCCTACTTCCTTGGCGGGGGGAATCTTGGTGAAAAGGAGTTATGGTATTGGAAGAAAGAGCTTTACGTATTTAATTTATTCATTTTTCTATTGAATTTGCTATATATTCATATAGTCCAATATGCAAAATGTTTTAAAAGGTTTAATCCCTGCCACCAGGTACTTCCGATTTCTCTTCCTTCCTAACATTGGTTATTACCATGTTTCCTCTAATATACTTTCAAACGTATTTTATGCAATATAAGCAAGTGCATATATGCACATATATCCTGCTTCTCTTTTTTTGCACAGCTAACTGCATACAATATTCACTGTTCTATGACTTATTTAAAAAATAACACAACTTGTTTATCATTGCATGACAGCATATAAAGAAGTTCATTATGTTCTATATTCTATTGTATTGAGTTCTATTGATATTAAGCTATGCTAACTTGTTGACTAATCTCCTGGGTCTTTAGTTTTCTTTCAACATTTTACTACAAAAATCAATGCGCAATAAATAACTTTGTACATAGCTTATTTCTTATATGGAGTTATCTGGAGGAAAGATTCTGTAAAAGTTTGTGTAGGTATTTGGTTTAAATTGTGATAGATTTTGCTATGTTACTCTTTGTTGGTGTTATCACATTGAAACTTTTACTAGCAAGTTTCTGGTACCTTTCTCCTTCATTACAATATTATCATACTCTTTTATCTATGTCTAAATAGAAGATGAAAATGCTATCTCAGTTATACTTAATTTATATTTCTTTTGTGAGTAAAATTAAATGATTTTTTATGAATACATGTGGCAAGCAGAATTCTAAGATTTTCATTCTTGCCATAAAGAAAACCTAATTAAACACTAATTTAGTACTATGATGAAAGGACTTTGCAGATGTAATTAAAGTTTCTATCTGCTGACCTTAAAATGGAGAGATTATCCAGGATTATCTCAGTGGGCCCAATCTAATCACAAAGTCCTTAAAAATAGAAGAAGAAGACAGGGGAGATGAGGCAGAAGGACTAGGCAGGTTGATTCAAGGCATGAAAAGGGATCAACCAGACATTTCGGGCTTTTAGGATGGAGCAAGATGTCATGTGTCAATGAATATGAGTCTGTAAACACAGAGACGCGTAGGCTCACTACCAGCAAGGAAATGGGGATCTCCCTGTCATAAAGACTTGGAAGACAATTCTGATAACGGGCATATGATTGGAAGCTTCAGAACTTCATAATAAAATGATGAATTTTGTGAATTTGAATGTATGTAAATTTTACCTCAATAAGATGAAAAACACAGGAAAACAGTGAAATATGTATTTTAAGTTAAAAGTGATAGAACATTTCCTAAAAACTTAAGAGAGAAATATGAGACATAAATTTTTATTACATCCTTTAAATGTAAGACCACTGACAATAAAATAAATTTTGAATAGGGTGGACATCTGTGAATATTATTCATGTGAGCATGTCCTTAGAACTCTATTAGAAATAAGCCCTTGCCGCCACAAAATGATTACAGATACTTCATCATAAAGTCTATGGGAAGGGAATCAAATATCAAATGGAACTTTAGAAGATGAAAAAATAAAGGTAAAATTTAACAGAATAGTATGAAAATATAATATTCCTTAAAAATATATTCTGCAATTATTAATAGGATGTTAGGGAAGGGAAAGAAATGATAAAAAGCAAAATTAGCTCCTTGATATTTTCCTAGTTATTATTAGGGGCTATAATAGAATAAGTTGAAATTCACAAATCAGGCAGAAGTTAAATATACTTAGAAAAGTCATTTAAGCTAAAACTATGCCCATGATTAAAACTGGCAAAGCAAAAGAGTAAAGAAGAAAGAGAAATGAAGAAGGAAACAGGTGTTGCTGCATTTCAACATTGCTTGTAGTAAAACCTATGTTTCCAAAGAAAAAGGTGTCTGAAGTGTATTATATTAAGGTATTACTATAAAGGTAACAAGTAGAACAAAAACAGGCATCTCTAAATACCCAAGGAAATGCCAAAACCATAGACTAATCAAACCATAATGTGAAAGACATAAAAATAATATGAAACCATATGATAGAACTAAGAATCAATCTATTAGTCACATCAATCATGCAAACTTATTAGGCATATTACAATAATATTTTTCAGTTTGGCTAACAAAGCAAAATGCAACTCAGAGATATAGGTACAATTAATGTGAAGACATTTAGAATTAAAGTGGAAAGGATCGGCACAGAAATAATGGGCAAATCAAAGCACAAAGAAAATATGAGTCATGATGTTAATAACAGAAAAAATAGAATTCAAGCCAATAAGAGCAGATTTCTTCAGATCCTTTTGCCAATTCAATATAATAATGGAGTTTTCTCTTATTTTAAATCTATATAAGAAAGATGACTGATTAAATGGAATTCCCACATGACCAACTCTTGGCTTCAACTGTTATCCAAATTTTGCCATTTTTGTTTTAGCTCTACTTCTCCCCCACTCCCCAGTTCCCACTGGAGTATTCACTAGTCTTGGCTGTCTTTTTATGTGTTAAATGTATAGACCTTTAAATGCACAAATCGTCATGCATATTTCTGACAAATGGATACACTTCTTAACCTCACCTCCCATTCAGATATATTCCTGTCACCCAGAAAGCTCTCTCATGCCCTTTGCCAATCAGCCTCTTCTCTCCCCTGAGACAACCATCCTTTCACTTATTATTTTACTATAAATAGGTAGGTTCTAGAATGCCATTTTAATGGAAGCATACACAATATGATATTTTACATCCATTTTTTTCCACTTAGAATATTGTCTGATGCATTTATTACTGCTATTAGCTATGTTAGTAATTTGTTATTTGGGGTGGCTTATTATCATTTTATAGTTTAAATGTTATTTGTATATTCTTCTGTGAATCATGAATAAAGCTAATATAGAAATTCTTTTAGAACAACATTATTTTAATGGACACTTATCATTTCTACTCTATAAATACCTAGAAATAAAGTTTTTGTGATCAGAGCACTTTTATAAGAAAACAACCAACATTTTCCCCAAATTTGAATCACTGGTATCTTCACCATAATGTGTAGGTCTGGGTTCTCCACATCTTCGTAATATCTGGACTCACCGACACTTAAATTTTATCATTCTAGTAGAGGTATTGTGGTACCTAGTTGAGGTTTTAGCTTGTAAATTACTAATCGAAAGTAATTCTTTTTTCCTGGACCAGGTGGAAGAAACTACATATTTTTTGAGCATCTATTTTTGAAGTTAGTGTGTGGATCAGGTACCATTTATCGTAGAAGTTCATTAGAAGGAGAAGCCAGAATTGGGGTATTTACATTTTTTTTTTTTTTTTTTAGATTTGGAATTTATGGTGAAAACTTATTTACTCTATACCTTTTCAAGTCAATGGATATGGTAGCTATGACATATTTTATGAACTAATAAAAATAGGGAAAATGTATGTTTTATGTTGCTGTCAGGAGACAAACCACTTCTTTCAACAACAGGGTATCATTCAGCCTCCCTCTGCTTCTTACAACAAAACCAGAATTAAGCTCCTGTGTGTGGTAGATGTTGTCACTCATTTTAAATGCTGCAAGCAGGTGCTTAGTTCTTATTTCAGAAAGTGACTTCAGAAAAGCCCCATGGTGTTGTGACATCTACAGTTTCCATGTTCTCTGCCACACTTCCGCTCCTTTGCTGATGCTTCTGGAAACCACTTACATTTTTCCAAAATTTGGGGCTATCTCCCAATTTTGTTGAGTGTATGTTTTGTACTTTTGTTTCATGACCTCCTTTCTGCTTTGCATGATTTTAGGAAAAAAAGAGGGAGATGCTAAATCTCAGCTGCCATCTCCAAACTAATAGTGGTATTGTTCCAGAGGCTTTTCAATATATAAAAAAATTCTATGTTAATATCTTTCCTCTTTCTCTCTAGTTAATTTACTTTAAAAAGTTAATTCTATTTTCAAATATTCCTAATCCTTGCTATTCAAAAGCCTGCAAAGTACAGGATAGGACAATGGGATTCTTTCCAGTTTTCATTTTTAATGTTTTCAGTGGTGGGGACTGAACTGTTTCCCTCCCCACTAGTAGTGGAGAGAGATGAATGCAAGCTGCCATTTGTCATAACAAAGATGTTTTCTGGGGGCTGAGCCATGGCATGGTGAAGCACTCCTTCTGCTCAGCTCCTGAAGGCTCAAAGGCCTGTGTCTACCCTGGCAGATTCTTTAGTCAAGAGACAGTGCTGCTATTGTTTTTCTGACACAATGCTTGGCAGGAGTTTAGTTGTGTTTATTTGAAGTTGTAGAACAAAGCCTCTTCACCAGTGGCCACACAAACAGCCAGAGTTTTCAATTCATTTAAAAGATATATAGATATATTTGGAGAATGAGTATGTTCATGTCCATGTGTGAAAGTATATGTTGATGATCACTAGGGACCCTTCTCCCATGGACATTCAACTTCATAGTTTCACACAAAGTTTAAGTAATATACTTTAGTAAGGCAGTGTATGAGAAATACATATTTACAAGCATCATTTGACAAAGATTTGTAGATGGCTTTAAATAACAGACTTTCACAGAGCATTTCAGAAGAGTTGATTAATCCTACCCCCCTGCCAAAATTTTTATTTGGAAAAATTTAAGTACATATCAGTGGTATACTATGTGGTACCTACACAGGTATGTTTGGGTACTTCTAGAAGTTAGAAAATCCTCTGATATTGGTCACAACTAATCATTTGATAGTAGCAGCCAAGTTACTTCTGATTTCAGCTACAGAACAATCAGACTCTGTACTAGAATACTACTTTCCTTAGGTTTCAAATGAGATCATCAATGACTGCAGTGAATGAATGATCCAGGAGGAGTATACATGCCTTTGCACACTGTTTAAAGATGTTTGAACAAGAGCAATGCTGTGGTGCTTGTTTTATGAGCAAAGTATGGCTGCAATTACAAAGGATGAGAAAAGCCCTCAGTTTTGCTGTGCATTCAGATACTAGATGCTCCCAGTTCCCTCAGATACTCAGATATTCTGCAAGCGTAACCCATGTAAGCAAATGCTGGAAATATTTCTCTATAAACTCATTCTCAAATTTGCTATATGCAACGAATGCTGTACTTTTCTCAGAACCAAAATATGAATATTTTGTTCATCTATTTCACAGTATCAAGGGGAAAGTCAAGGGAAAGAAAATTATATTTGCTGAGAACCTAATGTGTCTTGGAACTTTCATTGAATTCTCGAGCAATTAATTCAGTTCAGAGTTTAATTGTTAGTGCATGTTAAAAGGCCCATGTTGTTTCCATTCTTTTATTATATCCAGAGAAATAGAATTAGTTATCTGAAGATTTGGGGTAAATATGAGAATAAAGCAAGGGAATCCAGATGATCTTGAATCATGAATCATCCAGGATCTGTAAAATCCCAGTGATTTGCTCTATTTCCTTAGCTGTGTTAATTGACATAATCACAACTGAGTCAGGAACATTTAATTATTTAAATCCTAGGTTAATTCAAAGCCTCTGGCATATCCTGCCCTTTCTTTTCCTATTTATGCTCCACTTAAGGACTAAAGTTGCTAGTTTTTCTAGTGAAGCACTTTTCTATCATTTGTAGACTTTCTCCCCTCAAGAATGCCAAAGGGGTGCTTTAAGTTCTACTCAGGTTCTTCCCATTTGCATCACTGATGACCAATACATGGGTGTTTTAATTTTCACGTGCATCATGGAACAGATGTGTTGTTCCTTTCTTATCTATTGGTTGTGCATCCTGCCGTCTACAACTTCAGTAAGGTTTATCAGGTACAGTATAAATTGATTCTATTCAAATGTGTACTTTTTTTAAAACAATTCTTCTGTCTTGGAATCTAAGCTATTTTCATCTTTTGTACAATTTTCCAACTATGCAAACCTTCCTATTCCATATAAGTGGCCCCATGGTGACTTTGTCCCTCTTCTATAACTTCATGGCCAAACAAGATTTTCTCCCAAGAATTTAGAATCTTGAATAGAAAGGCCACAGTAGTTTTCCTAAACCAACTCTCAAGAGAAAAGTTTTACCAATTTCCATTGCTGAGACCCCCCCGAACTACATTAGTTTATATTCTTCCAGAGACTTAGTTTGGTGGTTGCTTGAATTCCATGAGTTATCTAAGTACAATTCTAACATATCTATCCTCTTGTGGTTTAAGGATAGCCATTACCTATTTTGATTACTTGCAACTAAACACTTTTAAAATCACCATCCACTATTTTTTTAAATTTTTTTTTAAGTTGTTGATGGACCTTTATGTTATGTATTTGTATGTGGTGCTAAGAATCGAACCCAGTGCCTCACACATGCTAGGCAAGCGCGCTACCACTGAGCCACAACCCCAGCCCACCATCCAGTAATTCTTAATATGGTTTTCTATTCTGCTAAACAGAGCCAAAGAAGAGAAGGGGAACATCTTATTCTTTTTACTTTCCTCCCATAAATCCCAGACTCCAGAATTTACTCTAAGCTTCTAGCTCATTTGCTACCTCTACTGAGACTCAAGAAACAAATGCCCTTCCCAGGAAGTCACGGAAAACCCTCAGTGGCAGCTCTGATGGTGCTGCCTCCACTATTGCCCACAAATGGAAGGAACCAAGGGCAAGAGCAGGCTCCTATAAGTCCTCTTTGTGTCTTCACAGGAGGTTTAACTCCCTCAGGCCTCGTTACAGCTAAGAGAAAGAAACAGATGGTGAAACTTTATTATCCCTTCTCAGACTTTTCATTTCTCTAACAGCTTCATTATATGACATTAAATGGAACCCCTGTCTTTGGAAGAAAGTTTCAGGATAAAAGGGTATGAACAGTAGTATTCAACTATGCCCCAATTCCTTAGAAAAATCAGTCACCCCATCATTATCTCATGCCCAACATGCAATGGCACTGAGCCGTTAAAATACACACTGATCCCAGCTTAGTCAATAATATGGTCCTAAACTGCCTATGGCATTTAAATGACCCACATTATTCACATTGTGTTTGTTTGAAAAGCATCCATTGCAAATTGTGACTTCTCCCTGAACTTGTATGTTGGGCCCACCCTAAAGACAAGGCACTGACTCTGTTATTCTCTTTACCTCTTGGCTGGACTTTCTTCCATGTTGATACCATTTCCAGGCCCTTCTTCTCTAATAGAAATAAAACAGCTGCCTAAAGCTTCAGATTTCTATTCTCATAGTTGAAGAGTGGCAAACAGAAGCATTCACTGATAGCAACAGTTTGACCCAAATCTTACGTTTAAAGCTCATTGCCCCCGATATGGCCATGTGCCCATCTTCGAATCAGTCATGGCTGCAGGAGACGCAGAAGAGGCTGGTTGGTTTAGCTCTGGGTCACATTATTTTCCTAGAAGTTGAAATTGGGGTCAGCTCAATTCAAATCAAACTGAATGGGAAGAAGCCAAATAAAGACCAAGCAGTTAAAAAAAAAATCAATCAAAAGTAAGTTGAAGTAAGGTTAAGAAGGCAGAATTCTTTGTTCTAGAGGGAAAAATATGTTAGTGCACCAAACACCAGATTGAAATTGTGAAGTTGTTTGTGCTCAGAAGCTTTGTTTGTCCTGACACTTAAAATAGTTTTTGTTAATAATGTGTGTTTGTATGTATACAATTAAGTGCACGCACATACATGTATGTGTATACATATTAACATACACACAAACATTGTGTGCACAATATATTACATACATAAATGACTCACACATAATATCCATGTCTTAATTATTTCTCCTTCTACCTCATTCCTCTAGTGTAGGACCTATATATTTCCCAGGCAAGAGGCTAAATTTTAATGTCATTAAAATTCAGATGTCAAGTATTAAATATTTTTCACCCAGTCCAATAAATCATCACCAGACACAGCATTAGTCTTATTGTTTGTGTAATATACTTTCAAATAACTACAAATAATGCATTCACTCAAATATGTGATATGTATATATATATATAAACACAAATGTCTATGTATATGCACTCTATGTGTGTATGTCTTTTTAAGGTGTGTGTGTGTGTGTGTGTGTGTGTGTGTGTGTGTTTGTGTGTGTGTGTGTGTGTGTGTGTGGTGTGTGTTAGCCAAAGAAACCACATTATAGTGTAATTGCCAGGGAAAAATGTTTGCTGTTCCCTTCCCATATGGGAAGCATTTATAAACCACTGCTTGGTTAAATCACTCTCCCAATTCCACTCTGAACATTTTGTTTACCTGGAGCTAACAGATTGTTAAGAATCTACCAGACATACCTACATGCTCTAGTTAATTTGCTTGACAGTCATTCATTTATGAACATGTCAAGCAATCCTGAGATATTTGGGGGATCACTGCTTCCAAGAACCTCAACTCTAATTCAGATTTTGTACAACCTTTTCCCAGAAATTAAAACAAAGAGGAGAAAAGCCAATTTTAATTTATTCCCTTTCTGGGAATAAATTTCTGGGAAGAGTGATATTTACCTCTTCTCCCTCCTTATCAAATCTTACATAGCTTATTGCCATACACAGAGCATCTTGATTCACTCTAACATTCTCAAATTTCTGTTTTCTGCTAAGGAATAGAAAGTAGTGTAATTCTTGATTCTGAGCTCTGTGCAGTATTTTGAAGTTAAAAGGTACAAAGTTCATAGACTTTTTTACCCTCACACCAGAGCATGAAGCTATCTCCCTCTTTCTGCTTGTTCCAGCTCTATGAGCCGAAGAGGAAGTTAAGCAGACTTTTGTGGAGTCCTATGAGGGTTCAATACTAATCTTTACAGAAGATGGTGTACAGGAGATGACTTTACTTAGTCTGAATGTTTCTTTCAATTGCAAACCTTCCCTTTTGGCTTGTGTGTGCCTGGGCTCTGTCACTGACCAGACAAGCTGCAGTAAGCCAAGCCACATGTTGTTGCAGAATGCACCCTCCTGTGAGCACCTACCTGTGAGCTCACATCTTCCCTTGCACACACGCACTTGACCTAAGGGTTGATTTTCCCTCTTTCTAAGGTTCTACTAAGACCCTGCAATGGAGAAAGAATAGCTGGGAATGAAGTTGTGGGGAATATTTAAACCATCAACCTAAAATCTAATTTCAAGATTCAGAAAGGAAAGGAAATAATGCAATCCTCATTATTTCAGATTAATGGATAGAATGAGAAAATGAACATAAAAGCCCTGGAACTAAATATTTGGCTACCTCCAACTAAAACTACTTTGGATTCATTTTTCTCCACATCTGTTTAGTGTAGAAATTTGGGGGAAAGGACAGAGTGGAAAGGATAGATAGAATTATCTGGATAAGTTATTTTTTACATTTTATAATTATTGAGAGAAAAAACCTAGCATTTTTAAAAATCCACTAATTTAATTATAGACATTTGCTTCTCAAATTCCACTTAAAATACTTGCAGTCTTAATTTTAGAAGAAAAATGGACACATGTGCACAAAATACATATTATGTGTACACATGCATACACACATATTTAATATTTTCTTCATTAGAACAACTCTAATGTTTTAATTCAATAAATTTGCATAAGAATTTGACTTATGCATAACACTGAGCTAGAATAAACAACCTGACATGAAGTTGTTATTGAGGATGATAAGTCACAAATTACATACTGAGAAAAACAGCAACATATATGACTTCTGTCATCAAGATGGTTGATATTCAGCTTTATAGCATTCGCTGACATATTCACTTAGTGAATATGAAAACTCAGTGAATGAAATAGGCTTGGTGCTATTTTTAACCCTATTTTTCAGAAGTGAAAAATGCGTAATTCGCCCAAGGCTGTGTGGTTACGAAGTGGTGGAGCTAAAATGTCAGTAAGTCTTTGAAGGAAAATTCTATGCTTTTTCCATAATACCATAAAACTGATCAAATAACAACTCAAGGTCACCAAGTGCTTACAGAGGCACCTATTGTGTTATGGCTGTTCAGAGGTGAGAAAACCATCACTGCAGGCAGAATGGGTGCAGGTGTACCACACTTACGGAACAGGACACTGTCCAGGGCTGCCCTGAACTTGAATGGCCCTGACAGCAAGTGCAGAGTCTCTAAGAAGGGTATACTTAGAAAGAGTAAGAAAAGAAAATATTTCAGGGGAGAAGCATGCATAAAGCATGGGAAAAGGTAGAAAACAGGAGGCTTGGAATTGGAAGGCTGATATTCAAACAGTGGAGAACGAAGTTGAAAATGTGAGTCCAGGTCTCGTCATACCAGTGCCTGACTATGGGCTAAGGAGATTGATCTAGTGCCATCCACTAGAAGTTTCTGTGATAGTGGAGACACTCTATCCCTGAGATATTCAGTGTCGTAACCACTAAGTACATGTGACTATTGAATACTGGAAATGTGGCTCGTGCAATGAGACAGCTGAATTAATTTTTCTTTATTGCAATTATATTTAAGTGGATACATGTGGCTGATGACTTCTGCGTTAGGTAACCTATCACTGAGATCATCTTCAGAAAAGTCATTAAATACTATCGAATTGAGGATGGTCAATTGACTATGTTTAAGTAAATTACAATGACTGTGCTAGATTTGTCTCTTAGGAGACATAGGGAACAGTTTGGTTAAGATTATTTCTATTGACTCAGATTTGAATGCACAAAGGCCTTAGATAGGAGGGGTGGCAATAAAAATGGAAATAAGAGAAACCATGAAGAAGCAATTTATGGGTTTTGAGTTCTTATTCAATATAAGATCAGTTTTCCTTCTTTTGTGCCTGAAGGATAATGAAATAATTGAAAACAGAAATAGGTTAATAAGTAGAGGTGTTAAGATACAGATAATTTAATATTTTTAAAGACATTTGTATAGTATCTAGAAACTGATCCATTAAATATCAAATGCAAGCAGAGTGTCAATTTTAGGCTATTTTCTGAGGCAGCCAGTATTGGATTTAAAGTATCTGTTTGGAAGTATCTGGAGACAGATGATGGTAAAGTCATGTGAGAAGCAAAGCTTGTGTTCTCATCCAGATTCTTCTTACTCCAGGTGGAGGGACTGTTTAATTGCATCATTGTCATATTCTCAAAGAATATGAGAGGGATAAAAAAGAAAACAGGAAAGAAGAGAGACCTTAGAAGTGAATCACACTCAGATCCATGAGGCTTGCATCGATGGACTGATAGATGCCTGTCTCTTGAAGGTGTGGCTTTTCTATCATGATCTTCATCCATTAGCTTTGAAGCCTGTAGATGAGTGAGATTTGGCCTTTTTTTCCCCTGTGATATTTAATTCATTTAGTGTTGGTTGAACAACGTCTTTGTCCAAGAAGCCATAGACATAGGGATAGCTCTAGGACCAAGTTGTCCCCTAAAGGAATCTATCATCTTTGGGGAACTCCAGGATGAAGCACAAATATCTGTGCTGCAGTGAAGAATGTATTGAAGTCCTTTATCGTATTTGAGTCTCAAAGAGGATGGAAGAGATAAAACTTAAGAAAAATATCAGGAATGGGTTCTTGAAGAAACTGTTTATTTTTCACCTTGTCATGGAAGGAGATTTGAAGTTCTTTCATACAGAAATAAAGCATTCAGGACATAGTAAAGAACAAGAGTGATTCTCTAAAGTCAGATTTTAGTGGGAAAAGGACAGCAAGCAAAAATAATTTAAAAATTAAATAATTTTAATTGTGGAGATTTCTCTTAGGAAATTATAGATGGTACCTGAGTGAAAAAAATAGTGACTAATGGCATCATCTAAAAAGTCAATAAAGACTTTTCTGAGGAGGGAACTGTTCAACTTAGACCTGAAAGGGATGTGGACATTAATTGAATAAAAGGGATTTGGAAAGTTGGCAAGAGGTTGAAGAGGTTGAAGTTTCCATGCATGTTCAAAGGTCCTGAGGAAGAAATAAACTTGCTTATCAAAGACCTTTAAAAAAGTCAATATGGCTGGTATGCAGTAGTGAGAGGGCAGGTAGAGAGAGCTCAAGTTCCGGAAGCAGGTTGGGACAATACTGGGAAAAAATCATGCAGGGCCTTGTGGTCCACTTGAAGCAATTTGACCTTCATCTGAAGGACAATGGAAAGCCATGAATTATTTCTGAAAGCAGGTGGTGCGAGGTTGAGGATACCATATCAAGCAGGGTTTTGATTTGCCAATATTGTAAACAGCTTTAACTAGTTTAAGCAGGAAAAAAAAATTAAAAATTTGAACGAGTTTCAGTAAAAAACTTAAATAAAAAATATTAAGTAGTTTAAAGAGAAAATGAAATGATTGAAGAATATTGGGGTAAGAGAATCAGGGTATAAATCCAGGGCTGTAGAATTGTTCCTTTCATACTCTGCTGCAACTCCTTCTGCTCTGAGAAGGGAGCACAGATTCCATTGCTGATGTTGGCTACAAGATGTCACCAACACTACTCATTCCCAAGATGACACCATATTCCTTCTCCTTCGATTTTTATGTCACCACTTATAAATGAACCCCCACCCCCCAGGTTATTTCTGACACGTTATGCACCTTCTACCTTGAGGAAGTGTGGATTTCAAGATTGGAAAAGCCTCCATAAAGAAAAGCTACAAGCTGGGCTGGGTGTTGTATGCCTGTAATCCCAGAAGCCCTGGAATTTACCCAGGAGGGTGACTTCCAAGCCACTCTCAGCAACTTAGGGAAGCCCCTGTCTAAATAAAATATTTAAAAGTGCTAGAGGGCCAGGAGTTATGATGCATGCCTGTAATCCTAGTGGCTCAGGAGGCTGAGGCAGGAGGATTGGGAGTTCAAAGCCAGCCTCAGCAAAAATGAGGCACTATACAACTCACTGAGACCTTGTCTCTAAGGTCTTAAATACAAAGAAGGGCTGGAGATCTGGCTCAGTGGTTGAGTGCCGCTAGGCTCAATTCCCGGTACCAAAAGAAAAAAAGAAAGAGAAAAAGAAACAAAAAGTCATTTAAAGTTCCTGGGTAACCAGAATGATGCAAATGGCAAATGTTTATACGAGGTTACACTTAAGTTTATAGAAGTCATAAAAAATTTTGAACCAAAAACCTATGACTGGAGCTATATTTTGGAAGAATAAACACAACCATCACACACATCTAGTATCTGGATACAAAACAGAAGCAAGAACTTTTAAAGGACCCACAAGAAATTGGCAAACAGAGTTGCTTTGGAGGAGTGAGATTTTTGTAATGGTAAAACTTTTCTAAACACTAGCCTTTTATTTGTATTATGTTTGCTTATTTTGTCTCAAAAAAATAGCTAGTTAAAGCAAACAACTAGATATGGTTCTATCTACACTCTAAAAAGAGAAAAGAAGTGAAAAGAGAAAAAGAAGAAGTAATTATTCACTAAAAATAAATGAATAAAAAACTTATGCAACAAGAACTTCTAAATATTTGAAGTGATGTATGCTGTAATCAACTTATTATCCAAGGTATATATTTACCTAACCATCATATTTACCCCCAAAATATGTACAATTATTTGGTTAATTAAGAATAAGTAAAACTAAAAAAAAAATGTAAAACAACACACACACACACACACATAACCATTATATGAAGTCTATGGGTATGAAGTCTGTCAGGTGAATTTTGCAGTATTTTAAGGAGGCAATAAGTTTCTCTACTGGAGAATTGACATTAGAAAGAACTTTACCCATGTGAGAAGCATTTTGGACAAGCATTTTGAGGCAGGAGGATTTGGGAGTTCAAAGCCAGCCTCAGCAAAAATGAGGCACTATACAACTCACTAAGACCTTGTCTCTAAGGTCTTAAATACAAAGAAGGGCTGGGGATGTGGCTCAGTGGTTGAGTGCCCCTAGGCTCAATTCCTGGTACCAAAAGAAAAAAAGAAAGAGAAAAAGAAACAAAAATGGACAAAATGAGAAAGATCATGGGTGATTGTTTTCAAATCAGTGTGAGTATGAGAACAGTGAAATCAGTAAGAAAAAAATTAATAAGTTTTGAAGATGCTTTTGGCAAATACAAATGAAGATATCCAGTGGGTAGCTGGAAAAACTACTCTAAAAAGCAATTTGGTAGTTACTCATAAAGTTAATAATCTTACGCATTATACTCATTAAAAACTGAAGTGTACATTGCTGGTGGGACTGCAAATTGGTGCAACCCCTATGGGAGTAGTATCGATATTCCTCAGAAAACTTGGAATGGAATCATCATTTGAGCCAGTATTCTACTCCTCAATTTATAGCCAAAGGACTTAAAATCAGCATACTACATTGACATAGCCACATCAATGGTTATAGCAGTTCAATTCACAATTCTCTATAGAACCAAGCTAGATGCCCCTCAACAGATGAATAGCTAAAGAAAATATGGTACATATACACAATAGAATATTACTCTGCCTTAAATAAGAATGAAATTATAGCATTTGCAGGTAAATGGATGGAGCTGGAGAATATCTTGGTAAGCAAAATAAGGCAAACCCCCCAAACAAAGGCTAGAATGTTTTCTCTGATAAGTGGATGCTAATCCATAATGGGAGGTGGTGGTGAAAGAATGAAGAAAGTTTGGATTGTGCAGAGGGGAGAGAGGGAAGGGGAGGGGATGTGGAGATGGGAAAGAGGGTGGAATAAGATGGATATTGTTACCCTTTATACATATATAACTATGCTACCATTGTAACTGTACAGCATGTTCAGCCAGAGGAAGGAAAGCCCTGCTCTATTTGTATACAACGTGTCAAAATGTATTGTACTATCATGTATAACTGATTAGAACAAATTTTAAAATAAAATAAAACAAAAACTGAAACTATATCCATAATTATCCTTGCCCAATGAAGTGTGTGTGTGTGTGTGTGTGTGTGTTCATAATTTCTAAAAAACCAGAAACAGCTCAGGCATCCATCAACAACAAGACGGAAAAATATCCCTCCCTTCCAAATTGGTATATTCACACAGTAGAAAATCACTCAGAAATAAAAGGGAAGGACAATTGAGACACATAATAACAGAGATAAGTTTTAAAACCATTCTACTGAGTGGAAGGATCAAGTCACTAAATGATGTATGCTTTATGACTCTCTATATATGCACTTCTAGATCATATATGGATATATGGTAAGAGAAATCAGAGCAATGGCTGCTTCCTGGGGACAGGGAACAGGCACAGGGAACACTCTGGAGTGAAAAAAAAAAAATGGGTCTACTTCTTACTACAGGTGTGGATATAGACATTTGCCAAAACTGATTGAACAGTTTTGAACAGTTGAACAATTAGGATCTGTGCATTTCATTGTAAATCAGGCTTCAATGAAAACATAGATAATAAATGAAGAAACCTTATTTCAAAATACGATAAAATTAGAAATTTTATCAAAGATAAAATTCTAGCAAGCACTTGTCTAAGTTTGAACAGCTAATTGAGCTTCAATTTAACCTGGGCATCAAGAAATTTCTCTAACCAAAGTCTCTGAAATGTGGAGAATAAATACTTGATACTTCTTTCCATCAATTTCTAATTCATGTGAAATTTTATTTTGATTTTAACTCCATTGATTTTTTGATGAAACTAGAAATTTTATTTAATCTTTAATTTCTCTCTAATAATTTAATAATGTCAGCAAATTTATATTCACATTAGGAACATACATAGATTGTGATAGATTTCTAAATTTTTCTTTCCCCCTGGAGAGCCTTTTTTCTTTTTATCACATGGGTACCTAACATTGTCCTTTGATTTTAATTTTATTGGAGAACTTCTAACATGTTCTGTTGAACAAGAAAGCTGAATAAAATTTGGATAAAAGAACAGAAAGCACATTTTCAACCTTAGTACACAGTTTTCTGTTCAAACTTGACACTGCCTGAGGATGCCCAAGGTGGGGAGATTTGCCATCGTCCACACTAGTGGTTAATGGGTCAGGAATTATGAGGACTAGTTAGCTGGCTTATTAGGTTCCTTTGTAAAACTGTATCCTCCCCCTTAACCTTTAGTGATACAAAAGTGGTTTTGTTCTCCATCTGCAGATTCATGGTTTCTATATTAATGTAGAATTTGGGTAAGGTGGAGACATAGAGGTTTCTTTAGAGGTGATATTTCAAATCAGTAATGTTTAGGTTATCCATGAAAAGAATAAACAGAGAGTACTGAGGAAGAATTCTTAAAATGCATTATTTATAAAGACAGGAAAGAAGAAAAGGTGTTCATATTTGAAATGCAGAGTTGGTCAGTGAGAGTCTGGAGACACTCTTGGAAGGGTAAAGACAGCTGAAAAATAGTATTGGGAATGTCAAGTCAGCCAGCTTCAACGATGCAGAGGTTTAAGAGGAGGACAAATCAGAATAGCAATTCCATGTTCTGATAGCTATTCAATTACAAAATATTCAGAAATCTCCAAAGAGCTTCAAAACACATTGCCATTGTTCACTGATAGACTAGAGTCATTATTGGAAGGAATCTAAGCTCCTCAAGAGATATGGCTCTGTGCCCTTCACTTGTGAGTGCCAGGACCGGGACCCTGGGTGGCACTGAGCAAAGCATTTATGGAATAAAGGATCTTATCTTTCCTCACCATAATCTTGAGTAGATATTTTCCCTCTTTTGTTTCCTTACAAATAAAAAGACAAAGTACTTGGGTATGACCACCAAGACAAGTTCATTCTAGAGTCAGACCCATTATAATGGGGAATGATGCTCTGTTCTGTGGCAGGAAGACACCCAAATCTCCTCTCCTCCTTCCCCTCCTTGGAGTCTTTGTTCAAATGTCAATTCTATAATCAGGACCACCTGGAAATTCCATTTAAAACTACACTTCCTCTTATGATCCTCGCTCTGTTGTTTGTTCTTCACAGTGCCTATTACCTTCTAAAGTGTTATAACATCAACACATTGGCTGCATTTCTGGCTTATCATTGGTATAGAAAATGAGCTAGGAGAGAGCTATTCTTTCAGCTTTATTCACAAATATGTTCCAGATGCCGGCAGAAGTGACTGGTATTAAGCAGATATTTAAAAATATATATTTGTGTTGGAAACATAAAAAAAATAATTTTTTTTGGTCACAAAGTTTAATTTGAGTTTTAGAGAATATAACACTCAAGATTTCTTACTGTTCACTGTTATAAAACCCCAAATCTAATCAATGAATAAAAAACTAGTGGTACTCCTATTTCATTGCATGCTAACTACTTGGCAGAAAATGGCTCTGAAACATAATATATGTTAACATATGTAAAGTGGAAAGTGATTGATTTTCAAAACATTATTCATACATGTGTGACTTTAATTAGGAGGCTATAATATATACATTATGAATTTTCATGAAGAAACAAAGCCAGAATCTGGACTTGAGACTCAGCATGAAGAGGAATCTGAATTTCTTTTTCCTTTTCCAGGATCTATAAAATCTATATTTCCTTAAGATAGAATTTCCTCAGAAATAGCAAAATGAAACTGTAGTCAATAAAATTTCACCTTCAATGTTAACATAAAAAAGTCCTACAATTCCACATTCTTTAGTTTCTCCCAGAATTATGATGTGAGCATATTTCCTCTGGTATTTCATACATGTATTTTTGGAGATATGCACTATATACAAGAATATGTATCAAAAGACATTTATGTTTTTTGTTTTTCTTAAATTATCAATAGCTGTAAACTATTCTAGGTTTGATTTTTTTAATGCCAAAAAATATTTCAAGAAAATATTTTCTACAAAAATTAACAGAAAACATTTGAAATCTTAACTATACTAAATCCTTGTAAAGAATTTTCTTCCATGTATGAACAAATTTTGCCATTTTGAAAATGTACATAATAATAACTTTTTAAATTTTCTAACATTTCCACTTCTCTCCTACAGCACTTATATCTTACATAATATAATAATTACTAAATGTCTCATCATGGCTTCTTTAATTTATCACCTCTCAAAGAATTTGAATCTCCTAGAAGGCAATAAACTACCAGAATATTATCATTTCCCCTTATTATTATTAAAAATAAAATATTCAAAAACATTTTTTTGTTTGGGGGCTGGGGTTGTGGCTCAGTGGCAGAGTGCTTGCTTAGCATGTGTGAGGTGCTGGGTTCAATCCTCACCCCCACTTATAAATAAATAAATAAATAAATAAACAAACAAACAAACAAGTAAGTAAAATAAATGTATTGTGATCTAAAAAAAATTTAAAAACAAAACATTTGTTTGTTCTAATAGTTATAAATTAATTTAGTAGTACCCATTCATTAAAACAGCTCTACATATTTATGCAAAAAAGGGTAGTCATTATCATTATTTATGCCAAAAAAATAAATAATTATCTTAAAAAATAGAAAGATTTTTCTACATTTTGTGAAATATTAAATAATTTAATGTGCTTCTTTTTAAAATGTCTTGATAAATACACATGGCTTGTATTATTCAAAGTCATTAATATATGTGTACATATATACATGTATATATACACACATATTTTGTCCAATTCTTAGTTATATGCTCTTAGAAACATTAGCATATGCTTTATTTTCACAATATTTTTAAAAATATGATTGTCTTCATATTATAGATGAAAAACATAGACTTAGAGAAATATAGTTAATGGTCTATGGTCCTACTGGCAGTGTAATTAAAGTGAGGATTTAAATGCAAATCTCTAGAATACTACAAATTCAATTATCTTTCCAAAGTAACAAAGCTGACTCTTTTCTTTCTCTCTCTCTCTCTCTCTCTCTCTCTCTCTCTCTCTCTCTCTCTTTCTCTCCATATATATATCAAGTAGAGTTGAATTTCAACCTTTTGACTCCACCTACTCTGCACAGATAAATGCGATTTTTTTTAAAGTTGGGGGATCATATAATCTTCATCATCTACATCTTTTCATTCACTCTTAATTATGTTCCTTCTTGAACTACAAATTAGTAATATTCATATTTATTGTTTAAGAATAAAAAAATCCCATAGTCTAAGTTCAACTTCATAGTATTTAGGTTATTTAATATTTGCCATGTGTTAGGCATATGCATAATATTCAAATATTTACTAAGTCAAGACTATATGTTGATTTTCTCTGAAACTAAGATCATAGGTCAGTTAAAGTACTCCCTCCAAACACTGAATTATACAGCTGATTTCCAATGAGCTTCCATCAGGCTGTTTGAGCACATTTTTCTCCGAGTCTTTGGCATCTCTGATTTTTATTGCACCTTTAGCAATTACAAAAACCAAGTTGAAAGCTCATTTGTACATATTCTCTCCATAAGTAGTTTCTGTAATACATGTCAAAGCTTAAAGATTCATCAGCATCTCCATACAAAGCGAGAGTTGTAAGATAAAACTAGAATTTTTAATTATTACAAACCCCTATTGAAAATAGCCACTTCTGGATGTGCTCTTTTCACAACTGTAAAGGCCACCAGCGTGGGCTGCATCCTTTTGTAATCTGTGATTTGCCTTCTTCCATTCTGAGAAAATAAGCGCTGAGGGGGGTCTAGTTTCCATCACTGAAACAGGACAATGGCTCTAATCTGCAATCTTCTAGTTTGTTGCAACTGTTCAAATACCAATTTCAATTTAACTTGCCTGTTTTCCCTTGTCTCTCTATACAAAGCTGTTTTGATTGCAGGAGGGGTGGAGGTGGCAGTGAGATGCTGGTGGGGAAGGTAGGTGTGTAAGTGTGTGTGTGTGTGTGTGTGTGTGTGTGTATGCAGCATACATGGGCTGTATTTGTTAATCTGCTTATAAACCTAACAGATTTTTCAGCTGAAATTTGGCCAATGTTAATTGTACATGCAGAATTCATGCTGGGAAAATCTCCTTGGGGGGAAAAAAAGGCAGAAAGCACAGCCGGCCTGTTATGTAAGATGTTTATTTTCATCCAAACCAACCCACCATACACAGTGCAGAAACTAGGCCAGCGCTTCTGACCAGTGACATTACCTTGTCATCAGGAGAAAGTGGGAAAGGCTGGTCACCATATTGTTGATAAAGAGGGTAATCTCTCTTCATGATTGTTTTTCTTGTGGAAGCTTTATTTCTGGAGACAGTGGAGTGATCTCATCTCCCTTTGATGCTGATTTTTTCAAATTCTTAATAAGAGTGAAGCTACCGGGATTTCAGTTCTTGTACAATGCACATAAATACTTATTGCAGTATTTTTTTTCACAGGTCTCTAAACTTTAAAGGATTGGACCATGATAGCAGAATATTGACCATCGTAAGGAAATTTGGGGGGAGGATATGTACTCATCATAATATTTAATCTTATTTAGTACTTTATTCAGCATTAGGTAATTTGCTCTGCCAAAGGTTTTCTCTGCTTAAGCTACTTTGCATATATACATTTGAGTCGATGGTCATCATAATTATTTCATGAATACAGAGAGTTGAATGCACAGCTTTTAAAAAGTGTTTTAAGAAAATCATCATCTATACTATTATATAGACATTTTATAATTTGTAAAGAATGAAGGGGGTGAAATTGTGTGTGTGCGTTTTGTTGTTGTTGTTGTTGTTGTTGTTGTTGTTGTTGTTTGTTTGTTTTTACTATTAATTCAAAACTGAAAAGAAACTGAAACCTTCGTCCTGGTCCTGTTTACTACAAAGACTGAGTCAGTTACTTAGAAAAATACTGTTTTTTTAAAAAAAATTAGAAAAAATAACCATTCTAAGTTTTATTTTGGATAGCTTTGGAAAAATGACTTTTTTTTTTTTCTTTTTCTGTTAAGGTACAATCTTCAGGATGACTCTAATTCACCCATTTTTAAATAAACACGATTAAAATGTGTATTCTTGTTTCACTCTCCCTCTAGAGGAAGTTAGTGGGTATTACAATTCAAATTTTTAAAAAAGAGAGAAACTCATATACCAGCAGGACTAATTTAAAAACAAGCATGACACTGAGGTCTTGCCTTCATTTATTTTCAACTTAACTCAGTCCTAGAAGTCATTATCTTAAGTAGCTCTAGGTTTGCAGCATATTTTTCTTTAAACCAAATGTCAGTATCTTAAAATAGTTTCTTCTTTGAACAACAAAACCAAAATCTTAACCTTGGTAGTTTCATTAGAAAAGAAAAATGTACTGAAAAATATTAGAATATAATCTTATAATATAATGAGTGGTATATGTTTATGACTCCAACAGTCTTGATTAGACTGTTCACATTTCATTTGCTCATAATTTTATGGGGATATTAGATACAATTTAATGAGGAAAAACTGAATATCACCATAAAAAGTAGCTTAGTAACCTGAAGTTATGACAGTCAAATATTAGGATTCAGGCAAACATGCTTGTAGAAATTCAAAACCACCATCGATATAAGAAAGATCTCCCTTTAGTTGGGCTTAGTAGTTCACACCTGTAACCTCAGCATGACTTGGGAGGCTGAGGCAGGAGGATCTCAAGTTTGAGGCTAGCCATAGCAATTTAGTGAGACCCTATCTCAGAATAAAAAAAATAAAAAGAATGGGGATGTGATTCAGTGGGGAAGCAACCCTGGGTTCAATCCCCACTACAAGAAAAAAAGGAAGGAAGGAGGGAAAGAAGGAGTTACCTTTCCTGCTATCTAAAAATATAAGTGGGTTGATTTGGGGACTACACTTACTCATTCAGAGCCCGTTTTGTCTATCAGTAAAATGGGAATAATTATTTCTCATTCTAGTAGAAAAGGGACCAAATAAAATATATAAAGTGCTTGATGTGACTGGATCAGAGAAATGTTTTTTTCTCTTCCATTTTTGTAATTAAATGTCTCTGGTGTATGCCAAGAAATACAAACAAAAGAAACAAACCATTCCAGAGATTTTCCTCCTATTTAAATCTATCTTTGTCTATACTCTTTCTTTACATTTTAGAGTCATAACATGATTTTGTCTTCAAAATATTCTTGTAAGACTCTTAAAAGTTCAGTCACATGGACTCAGTCTGGAAGACAGAAATCTGTGATTCTGTGTTTAACTGTGTCTGTGGGACAGTGTTGGTAGAGGGTTGTAGGAGGAAAGGAACAGGTAGATCTGCACATTTTGATCTGCAAAGAAGTTTGGCATATAAAGTTTAAACAAGCAAAAGTAGTGTTATCTTGTATATTCTAACTGTATTTTGGAAGCCTAAAAAATTATTTATGTGACTATTTCCAGGAAGGTGAGATTAGGAAGAAATCAAGAAAAATTTTCCTTTCTTTATATTACCTACTTATACCCAAATAGGTAATTCACATGGCATATTTCGATAATCTAAAAAGTAAATATTTCTCCTATTTCCAAATCCAGTATCTCATATTCTTTCCTGAAGATACTCACTGCATAGTTTATTTTATCATCTTAAGATTTTTCTAGATATGATACATACATAAATGTATAAATACATTTGTATATGTATGTTTATATTTAAACATACATATACAATATATGCATACTCATATATTGTGTATATATATATATATATATATATATATATATACACACACTAGATTATCTTTATTTTCAGAGAGCAAATAGTGACAACTATGTCATTGCTCTTATGGGAAAGGCAGAATTAAGTTCTTACAAGCGGTCGGGTCTTGGTATTGTTATAATTGATCCATATGCAACCTTGTTTTATGTGTATTTCTGTCAAAGACATTTATGATTTGTTACCGGTGAATTAATAGCAGTAGCCCCAATGGGAGGCCATGAGAAGTACTAGGGAATAAAATCTACTCAATTTTTTCTTCATCTATGTATAAATACACCACAATGAAACCAATAGATTTATACTCATGCCTGAACAAAGTTTACCTAACACAAATATTCTCTTTAACACATATAACTGCAATCTTATGGTTGGGAACAATAGTGCTTCAGCACCTTGTTTGGGCATCATTTAAAACAGTGCAATTATCACCAAAAACCACAAAAATGAAAAAATCTGATCCTAAATAGATCATGAAAATGATATTTGTTTATAATAGGGAAGTTGAAACAAAAAGCCAGAGTATTATGTTGCTTGATTTAGAACCATCTGCAAGTATTGATTTTGGAGTTACAAATAAATTTGAGCAAGTATAAGAATATATGAATAATAAGGACTAATCATATGTGTATGTATGTATGTATGTTTGTTTTATAACACACCAGCCATTCATCATACCCAGTATCCTGAACATTGTTTACCGTATTTCTCCACTGTTAATAGCACAGACATCCTAAACTAGACTGGGCTCAAATTCTGACACACTGCCCTTTACCAGCTGTGTGACCTTACACAGGTTCCCTAGCTTTCTGTGCCTCTGCTTATTTAAGTATAATATAGAAATTTCAAGACTATGTATTTAATGGCATTATTGTGAGAACCAAACAAGTTAATATATGAATAATATTCAGAATACAACTGATACATCAAAAAAACATTATGTATTGCTTCCATATTGTATTCCATATTGTATTGTATTCCATATTGGCCCATTTTTCATTTTCTCATTGTTTTTCAAAAGAACCTGGTATTATATTATGTGAATACAACACGATTATTTAACCTGGTACTCACTGAATACAGTGAGGTAACTTCCTATCTTTTGCTTCAGTGAGAATTAGAATACATATCCACATGCATGTGTGGCAATCTGTCTCTATCTAGGCAAAGAGCTTGCTCAGTTTTAATTTTGATTTGTATTGCCACATTGTTCTTATGGATTTGTTATAATCATTATGTCTAATCAGAAAATAAAATCCATTTTATTTCAATTAAAAGAGAAAAATAACAATTTTTACCTTTCTTTCAGATGCAAATATTTGCTTTTTTTCCTAAGCTAAATCGAAAAATGATCTCACTGTTTACTATATAAGCAGTTAAAATAACATTTAATGACAGCTTTACACATTAACTATAGAAAAATTTACAACGATTTTGAAGAAGTTATATGAATTATATGAATTCTTTACAAGCCCAGGACTACTGAATATTTTGTCAGTCCAATAAAATTTTACCATCTCAGTTAAGTAGGAGTAAAGCTATTATTTCCTCTACATGATAGCCATCTTTGTGTTAAAAACTCTCTGATACATTCACTTGATTATTATATTACTTGGGAAATGAAATAGCAAGATCATAATAATTGATACTCTTTGCATTTTATAGGCACCAGTCCTGGCAGTCAAAATTTAGGAAAAAAACATTACATCTTTCTTAAAAGAATTTTTTAAATGCAAAAACACACTAATGATTTCCACAAAAGACACTGAGCCATACTCCCCATCTCAATAATTCAAACATATTCTGAATATTTCAATATTTCCACCTTGCTCATGCCTGCCTCCCAACTCTTTACAGAGCAGGCATGACTGAATTTTTACTTCCTTTCACAACTCCTTCAGAGCAAATTTTATTTCACTTTTTTTTTTTACCTTTTTCTTTAGAAACATTTATTAATCTCTTTACAAGCATACAAGCAATCACTAAGGTATCTGGAATTCTGATTAAGGGCTCTGGAGACAATAGCCTCAAAAGAACTGAGCAGAGGTGAATTCTCAGTAAGGGAAGGGCATCCTGGAAGCTCTCCATACCACTGGGAAAAGGTTCTAGAAAACACTCTGACTCACTCTTATTAGGAGAGTCAGAGGAACAGCAGCTGTGCAAAATTAGTACTGGTATCGTCCTACCCTCCATTTTAAACTTTTCAAAAGATTTTTTTTTTTTTTTCCTGGTCAATTCCTCCTGAGAAGGGCAACCTAATCAGACATAATCTTTGCTTTTAGAGGTAACCATGGTGACTGGACAGGACAGAATATCTTTTCTCAGCACCAAAAACACACATTTTTGTAGGGTGCTACATAAGCCTGCAACTATCAGTCTTTCTTAGAGTGATACAACAAATAGGGAACATTGAAATTGTTCACAGCAATCAGAAATGATATTTCCCCATATTGATTTTTTTTTTCTTTCCTTTTGCCCTTTCTGTGTCTGTGCCGTGTCTCTTTGAAGTATACATCAAGGCACAATGCTTATTACTGCAAGCAAAGCAGAGTGAATCTTTTTTGAAAAAAAAAAAAAAAAAAAAGGTGGACTAGAATAGTGAAAGATTTACCTGGTATTTATGTTCTGTGAAGTGACAGAACATTTCACTCACCAAGGTGGGCACATAACCAAAACTGTCAGAGACAATCAGGCAATTTGTGGTTAAATGAATATAAGAGCAGTCACTAATCACTGGGATAGAAAAAGCAATGCACAATATTTTTTTAAAAAGTCTTTAGTTGTAGATGGACATAATACCTGTATTTTATTTATTTATTTTGTGTGGTGCTGAGGATCCAGCCCTGTGTCTCACATGTGACCCTCTGGCCACTGAGCCAGAACCTCAGCACATAATAATGTTTTTAGCTTCTTTTTTAAAAAAAAAAAAATAGAATTTATCTTTTTGAGGAATCTTGGGTTCATAATAAATTTGAATGGAGAGCCGAGTGTCCACATAACTCTTGGATCCCCTACAGCCTTCTACAACATCAACAACCATGCCAGAGAAGAAATTTGTTATCAGATGAATTTGAACTGGCATGTCATTATCCCCCAATGTCCGTAATTTACAGTGGGATTCATTCTTGGATTATATAGTCTATGGGTTTGGACAAAAGTCTAATAACATGTATCCATCATCATAGTAAATTCAGAATAATTTCCTCTGTGTTTAATGGATTCATTCTTCCCCTCTAAGCCCTGGTAACCACTGCCTTTATAGTTTTCGTCTTTTCCAAAATGTTCACAAAGTTGGAATCAAACACTACATGTAGACTTCTCATATGATCTCATTTTTCTTTCATAATATACATTGAGATTTTAGCATTTTTCAAAGGAAATCCCATTTTCCTTTTCCACCATGTTGATTACTTCATTTTTCTAAGACTTTGGAACAAAATGTAGCTGGTCAGAAAATGCCAAGCATAAAGTAGCTCAAAATTTGAAATCAGTTTCTCAGGTGACCAAAACCAACCAACCAACCAAACAAACAAACAAAAAACCCCAAAACACACAAAAAGAGGAACAAACAGAAATCACCGCCAGCAGAGAAGACAAGAAGGCAGGAGAGGGTCTAGCCTACAACCTGGAGTACATAAGCCTTAAAAGTAGATTGTAACAGAAGGGAGAGGCAGGAGATGGGCTGGAGGACTTCTAACAGTCAGCCTGGATCTTTGTGAAGAGTCCCTTAGCAAAACCGCTTTTGAATTCTGAACCCTCCAAAGTGCACAAATGTATTGTCCAAGGTTTGACGAATTGAGGAGTCATTGCCTACATTCCCAACCAAATTGCCCAGAGAGAAGATTAAGTGACCAGAGAGCTGTTAACATTCTCTTTCCTGGTGGACTGTGACTCAGTGCTAGATTTGAGGATCTTCAATCCCCTGATTAAAATTAATTACCATCCCAGTGTCCTCAAAGCTATTTGTTTATGATGCATGGGAGCAGACAAATCATTTTAGGTGTTGAATTACTATTATTTATGTTCTAATCTTTCCTCATTACAATGCAAATTTTTCTAGACAGGAATCTTGTTTTTCTTTAACTTCATGTCATGCCAAATGCCTTAGCAACAGTGAATGTTCTATGAACACTGATAAAATTGAACTGAGTTTGAGTTTCTAGGTGTCTGATATGAGCTCCTCACAACTACAGAACAAAAGGATATTCGTGGATGGCAAAGTTTTATTTTACCAGTTTTACCACTGTCTAGCAAAATGGATGCGGATGATATGAAAACAACATACATAAACATTCAGAAAGAGTATCTCTTTCCATTTCTATAACTCTCCATAAGTCTTCCTGAGTTTTAGTTTACAAAAAAGTCTAAACACTTAGGAGAAGGAATTTAAAGGGATAGACAGATTACCTTAAAATAAACTGGCACACAAAAAAACAATCCCCATATAAAGAGTCCTCTGTGTTTGTGGGGGAGAAGAGGGAAATTAAACAGAGAGGTCCATGTGTCCAGAAGGCAGAGGAAGATTACATTGCAGTGCTCCTGGGTAGGCCATGAGACCCACAGAAAAAATGGCTATGGGAATTTATGGCAGATGGCCCCCATATGCAGTATGGTAAGAAATTTCCATGTCTGAATTGTGGCTCAGATCAACAGAGAATCCCTGGATCTGAGGGGTACCGGCAGATGGAGATGATGGATGTTCCAGGGAAAATCAGTGTGGACAACAGACTGAAAAGCAGATTGCTTTGCCTCCCACACCTGCGTTCTCCACCCTTCCAACTCCCCTGCCTTTTGTAAGATCCTGGAACTGAAGCTGTAGTATGATCACAGGGAAGAAATCCTAAAAAGTTTACAAGGTTTAGTTTCCCTTAGTGGTGGAGGAGGGGTTCTATGTAAGAAATTAGGTTGAAGTACAGCCAATAAATCAAGTTTTGCTCCTTAAGCCATTGCATTTGTAGACCTAGGTTTATACTTATTAGGGACAAAAATAAACTCTTCCTCATGGATCTCAGACCCTTTATACAATAGGAGAGAGGAAGATGTAACTGAGCCACCACGTACCTGAAACACTGAAGTCAATAGAATTTAGCCATAAATGTGTCTCTGTTTAGAATTAGGTGAAATTGTACAAAGTAAACAAAAATGAACTCTGGATGCTACTATCTGCACATTGGTATTCACTCATGAGAATTATTATTTCGAAGGACACAGTTCCCAGATCAACAAAGGAATTGAGGCCATTGTCATGAAAGCGTGATGTTCCAAGGGACAGCGGTGACACAGCTTTGCCAGGCCCGGATAAGAATGCTTGTTTTTGATTTGGATTCTACCCCTTGGTGTTTCAAGAGAATTAAGCAATGACTGTAATTGCACATTTTCTCCATTTTCTCCAAGCACCCTAGCCTAAGCTACCACACTTATCTGTTAGTACAGGAACCTCTGCCTAGCTCCTATTTCATAAGAAAAGGGTGATGACCACTAATCATGGTCCCCATATACACAGACATATACAGTCATGCACCATGTAATGCCTTTTCAGTCAAGGACAGCCCACATATATTATGGGGGTCCCAATCAGCTTGTCTTGTTTGGCTATCTCTGTTTTACTTACCTTACCCCAAAAGACATCTCTCCCTTTAGATAACTGCCATTCTTCCTTAAATATGTGTGTGTGTATAAATATATATATATATATATATATATATATTTTTTTTTTTTTTCCCTAAATAAGTCTGTGTCTCTGAAAAAAAATATTGCTTACATCAACATCATTAGCCATCTTAGTTTGTAAAGCACACTCTGTGATGTCACATAATGAAATCTCCAAACAACACATCTTTCAGGTGTGAACCATTGTGATGGACAACTGTATATACAGGTATGCCTGTTCATACACATAACACATATGTATTCATATATAATTCAAAAGATTCAGAAATACTCCTTTGGACCCCTTCTCCTATGCACTCTCTGATTTTGCTCTGACCCAAACACTTTATCCTGGCAGATGAGATCATTTCTTGCCTCTTTCCCTGTCTGTTTTCCAAGCCTAGCCCTTTCTTTTGAATGTGTGCTCCCACTGGGTTGGGTGACGTCCATTATTTAATCCTGCCCTGTTATCCCACCCTTTCATATGCAGCTCACTTCCCTACATCTATTTAATATTTCTGATGAACAGAAAGGCTGACCAAAGCATCTTCCCTGTGTGACCCAGACTTTCTCCTTCCCTGCCCCCAGGTAGAATTTCCTACTTTTTCCCTCTGCCCGATTGTATCACATACAACATTAGTTCATTCATGCATCAAACACTTAATAAATATGTGTACTCTGTGCCAGACTCTGCTAGGTGTTGCCGTACTATGGGAGGTGGCTATGTTCTTGGTGTTCATGCACAACAGTTGAACCTGTAGTTGAGTTGTGTCCTAGCTCTATTAAATTAAGGATCACTGAATATTCATTTTTGTGATTCCAGTACCTGGAGTCTGGAGCCTAGAGGACATTAAATAAATAAGTCAAATTCAATTTTTCCTCTTGCCCTTGATGACATAATGGAGTACACTAAGAGATTCTTATCTTTTATTTTTTTCAAAAAAGAAACCACCTATTCAAATTTAAAAACTAATGTATATTTGTTATAAAAATTAAGCCATATGAAATGGCAAACTCAATGACTTTCTTGCTATATCTAGTTTCACCAAGAAAATCAATGTTAATAATATGAATTTATTTCTCTACCCCTCATTGGAAGCTGCACAAACAAGCACAGAGATTTCATGTGCCTATTTTATAAAAACAAAATACATACTTTTGTTTATAGTTTTCCTTCCTTCTTTTTTCTTTTTTTTTTTTTTCCTTTCCTGTAATTCTTTTGGGGGAAGTTTTAACTACAAATGCAATCTGTAATATAAACAACTCTAAAAACACAGATGTAATCATATAGAATTATGTATTCGTATGCATGTATATGCATATATACTTAAATATGTATGTTTGTGTATGTATATACATGTGTATATATATATATATATATATATATTCATGTGTCATATATGCATGTATATATAAGCATTTATTATGGGAAAATGAGTTAATTTTAAAAAATAGTTTAAAAAACAATAGTTATTTATTAACAGCTATTGCTCAGAAAAATTCTAGACATTTAAGATTTTTCATCTCTAATAACTCTCATAAAAAATTATGAGATTATTTTCATTTTATATTCGAGGAAACAAGAGACAAGAGATTTTGTAAATGGCAAACTTAGTTAGTCTGACTCCATAGACTGAGCTCTTAACTGATTTTTTTATGCTTGTAAGAAAGTCCTTAAATGAAGGATTATAAAAGAGATAGTACAAAAACAGTTCTTTGAAAAAGAAGCTGAGGACTGGGGTTTAAACTCAGTAGTAGGACCTTTGCCTAGCCTGCATAGAGCACATGGCCCAATTACTGACAAAAAAAAAAAAAAAATGGCGCTAAAATCAGCCAACACCAATAGAAAGTAGAGAAATGTTATAGGGACAGTTTGTTCTTATAAAAGTAGAGAATTAAAATATAATTAGAAACACAAAGCAATAATGGAACCAAATTCTCAGAAATATTAAATCAGCAATATATCAGTAAAATGAAACTTAAAAACAAACAAACAAACGAAAAGCTGTTTCTGACCCTGGAAATACTAGAAAAGATGAAAACTATAAGGAAGAGTTTGCAAGCTTTGAGGGTTGGAGAGTGGGGAATGAAAATGAAACACAAAAACATAGAGCATTCCTCTCCTGACAAGCTAAATTGAATATCTACAACCAGAAAGTGCGATCTCTGACCTCAAGTACAAATTTTTGAGATTTTTCTTGACCATTTCTGAGTAAGATTGCTGGTAAGCATCCCTTTGCACTAAAGGAATGTTAATTATAGGTAGAGTCTAAAGGGGGACCTAACCACGTATACATTTCATGTTGTTATTTGCCAGAGTCTTTTTTACATATATTTCTATTTATGAAATCTTAACAGACCAAATATGTGCCAGTTACTATTCTAAAACCTTTCAATGTATTATCTCATTAAAGCAATACTTCAAAGATGGCATTATTGGGGGGAAGTACTGGGCCTACACTAGAACCAATTATATTCTATACTTCTTTAATTATGTCTAAACGAACCACAAATACTATAATTATTATAATGCACAAATAAAAATATTTAAAATATTTTATTATTAATAATAGTAGAGTAAGGAATCAAAAGAGTTCAGGTAGTCAGACTCTAAGAAAAATTATCTTCATGCTTACTTTTGGGCAAAGTGTTAATATAACCAGCCCTCTGTATCAAAGATTCTACATCTCCAAAATCAACCCACTGTGGGTCAAAAATATTTGGAAACCTGGACATTATAGTTAAACATAAGAGTGAAATTCACTGTGATATATTCATATACACACATGACATAATTTGGTCAATCTCATTCCATAGTTCCTCCCCTTACTCATTCTACTTCCTTCTCCCTCTGTCTCCTCCTTCTGTTTGTCCTATCTTACATTTCTCATGAGAAGTCCCCTGCTGCAGTCCGGCTGCAGCAAAATAACCAGGGGGTGACAAGCAACTTGTGTACATTGATACAGCAGAAGTGGGAGCCGTTTATTGTAGGACAGGAGGGGTATATATACATTCCACACAGCTTATCTTAATTAACATAAACTAGATACAGCAGTCAACCAATAAGGAATCTCCACACTTAATGGCTCGCTGGTGTTACTTCACAAACCACTCCCTCTGGCAAAATGCCAGGCGCCCTCTTGACTTGTTTACAGACCCTAACAGTCCCCCCCACACCCACTCTCTCTTTCTCTTTTGTCCTTCTCTCTGTCTTCCACACATGAGAGAAAATATTCAACCATTGACTTTCTGAGTCTGGCTTATTTCACTTAGCATGATGTTCTCACTTACATTCTAAGCGACATTATAGGTAATTGATCTAAGGAATATAGGAAGGAATGTGAAAGTACTACTGTTTAATACAAGGAACTTGAGTATCCAGGATCTTAATATCTGCTGGGAATCCTAGATGCTCTATATATGTACCAGAAAATGACATAATTTCATTCATTTTCCTGACTGAGTAAAAATCCATTGTGTACATACATAACATGTTCTTTATTTGTCTGTTGAGATATTCCAGTTTTATGTATAACTATAGTGCACCAACAAATAAATACAAGGAAGATCAGTCGCGTAGAGGAAAGGAATTAAAGGGAGAGCGGGGATAGGAAAAGGGGAGTTACTGGGAATTAAAATGAAACAATTTATTTTGTATGTATTTATGAATGTGGCAATATGAATCCCATTGCTATGCATACCTATAATGCACTAGTAAAAATAAACACTTATTTTAAACACTTCAAAATGAACAGCACAACTTGAAAAAAAAACAAAATTTGATCTATACCAACCATGTAGATATTTTCCTTCTTATTAATTTCTAAACAACCAATATATCAAATTTCACATGGCACTTACATTCTAAGCAACATTATAGGTAATCTAGGAATGATCTAAGGTATATAGGAAGAAATGTGAAAGTACTACTGTTTAATACAAGGAACTTGAGTATCCTGTATCTTAATATCTGCTGGGAATCCTAGAAAAAAAAAATCCCACGAGTAACAAAGCATGACTGAGTTTACTATAGGCAAAGAGTCCTAAAGATTTTCAGCACTTTCCCATATTTTAACACACTTAATATTCAAACTACCTAATACTCCAAATTAAATGCTCCTTCAGAGGAACCCTTGCTATCACTATTTTACAAATAAGAAAACTAAGACTCAAGAGACGTTTAAATGATTTTCCTGAGATTTGATACCCAATGATAGGTGAGAGGGAGTCAAGCCTGGATCTTCTGATAACCACAATGCCACATTATCTTCTGTGCAACCAGAATCTTTTGTAATAATTCACCAAGAGTCTCCCTAGCGGCTGACATCAGGTCCACAGACCATGCTAGAAGAATCTAAATTCATGCCAGGAGAGTGGTGGGTCAAAAGTGATCTGAGGAATAAAACTACCATGCCCCCATTTGAACTTACTACACAGCCTCATATAGTTTTGGAAATTCAACCTTGGGACTGTTAACAAGAAATTCAACTTTAGGCTCTCTGAGTATAGTTTTATTTTGTTTCCTGTAAACTCCCTTCATCTGAACCATCTGGGCAGAATTCAGTTTTCATCATGATCCAGACTGACACCCATGCATAAGTCATCTAAAAGTTATATCCATTATGTCTTATGGCACAGGGAGAGTTATTGCTTTTAATGTCATGTGTCTGGTCAAGGACGCTACTTAAAAGCCTCAAAAGTGTAAGGGAGGGAAGTTTGGAGGGAGGGAGGGAGGGGGGAAGGAAGGAAGGAAAGGGAAAAAGAAAAAGAAATAGAGAGAAGGGATAAAGTAAGGGAAAAGAAACTAACTTCCTACCCCAAGTGAGCTCTGAGGACCTGGAAGTGTTTAAACCTTTCTCCATGCCCTTATTCTGGAGGGAAATGCACATCAACAAGGTAGACTCAAAATTAAAATGGTTAATTGTTCCCTTTTAGTCAGTAGAAACTCCTCGGTTATTCCAAAAGAACTCTTTTATTTTCATTTCAACAGTTTCCCCCCTCCCATCCCAGTTCTATTTGAACATCTGGAATGTTAGGCTTGCTTTCCAGTAAACTTGCCTAATAACTCACTCTGGGGTCTGAGCCGGTCAGTGATGATTGTCCACCTTCAGTCTACTGATGTGCTCCTGTGTTCTCCATTCTTCCATTTGCTTCAAGTTTGCTTTGTGTTCATTGGCTGTGGAGCATACAGTGCTGTATGTCATTAATTCCAGGGCTTGTTCTGAAATTTGCCCCTGAGACCATCTTTTCAATTGCCCTCTAACCTGAGACACAAAGCATTCGGTCTCTTATATTTTTCTATCAAAAGGGTTTACATTTATCATTACTTTTTTCACATTTTTTTCCAGAATAATGTCGTCTATTTGAGTTTTTATTTGACTTGTATGGCCAAAGGATTCTGGGACAGAGTAATTAAATGAAGCAAATGAAACATTTATTGACAGCAATATGTTATTGACTGAAGGGGGAGCATTTTAGCAGTAAAGATTTTTTTCCACAAGTAATGCATTGCCATCTGTTCCCATTTCACACAAATCAGTACTGAGGGAAAAACATGGAAGGGAAAACTGGGTCAACATTTACATTTCAAGTCAGGTTAGATTTTGCTTTGTCAGTTTCTCTAGACTGGAAATCTAAAGGTTAAAAGATTATTTCAGGTATGGGCCAGGCAAACTAGGAAATGGATCCTTCTGGGTAGTTCTAAGACATTATGAAACCCGAACAGAGGTAAAACAATTACAGGGAAAAAATAATGTTTTCTAGGGTTTAGGTCTGCCTTTAGACTTATGAGATCAAATAAATGAGAAAAATCATTTCAACTTGATAAATCTCTGTGTTCAAACAGCCCTTATTTTTCTAACTACTTGGTCCAAACATGTGTTTCTTATGGAGTTATTCATCTGTGGCCTAGAAATATCTTGTACTTTAAAAAAGATAAATCTCAAAGCATATAAATACCAAATATATACTGTGTTTACCTTCCCTTCTTAAGGACTCATATTTTTCAAAATCATGGAGTGATCAAACTATGATCACTCAAGGGAGACAAACAAAATTAGGAAAGCAGATTTATTTTAACAGAACACCTTCAAAGATTCTGAGCCAGAAAATTCAACTCTCCCTGCTGACTCAGCACCTTCATTCTCTTTGTGTGTGTTTGTGTGTGTGAGTGTGTGTTTGAGTATGTGTGTTTGTGTGTTTGAGTATGTGTGTTTGTGTGTGTGTGTGTGTGTGTGTGTGTGTTGGGCATAGCACTAAGATATAATCTCCTTCTGTCTTCCTTACTCATTATTAGGCCTAATTTATACCTAAAAATCTCTCTTCATTCTGTAAATTTTATTCTTACATGTTAAAAATGATTTGATGGTGATAGCCTTTTTGTTTTGTTTTTAAAATTATCATGGCTCAAATCTGCTTGAATTTCTTGTCTAACACTCTCCTAATGATATTTGAGGTGGATTTTGGTAAATAGACAATACATAATTCACTGTCAGCTTTATATCATTCAGTTCCCTGTTGCATTTTTCCAAATTGCTGTTTGGATTAAATACAAATATTTTATATTGGTGTGAAAGATCAACCTGGTAAGTTTATAATATTTTCTCCATATTGGGTTTTTTCTTAATTCACTATCTACATGTATGCTTTACTCAGTTTTTCAATGTTGTGTTCTAAAAATGTCAAGTAGGTCAACTGTTTAACAGGATTATATTTTTACCAATATTTTGACCTACTGTCAGTTCATTTTATGCTGCCATAATATAAGAATACCCAACACTGGGTGATTTATAAAGATCAAGGATTTAATGGGTTATCATTCTTCATGCTCAGAAGTCTAAAAGCGTGGTACTAACATTTGACAAGGGCCTTCTTAATGCATCACTCCGTGGTGGAAAGCAAGTGAGAGAGAGGCAGAGGGGGCTGGACTCATTCTTCACCAGGACCCCACTCCTATGATAACCAAGAAACTCCATTAATTTAAAGTGAAAACATTAATCTCCTAATGAAAGAAGACAGCTTGTGACCCAATCAGCTCTTAAAGTTACCACCTTTCAACACTGTTCCTTGATCACTTGGAAAATTTCTAAAACATAAACTTTGGGAGACACATTCACTTTTTCTAAAAATTACTGAGAGTTATTAAAATCTCCAAATATGAAGCTGGTGCAATGAATACTCCTGTAATCCTACCAGCTTGTGGGGCTAAGGCAGGAGGATCAGAAGTCCAAGGCTACCTCAGCAAATTAGGGAGGTCCTAAATAACTTGGTGAGATCTTGTCTAGAAAAGCCAAGGGGGAGTGTCACTGGGATATAGCTCAGTGGTAAAGTGATTCTGGGTTCAATCCCCAGTACCAAACTAATATAAAATAAAATAACCAAATATGACTTGATTTGCCTTTTCTTCTTCTTTTTTTCCTGTTTTTCATTTTTAATCTCTGTTTTCAAGATCTTTTTTTAGTTTCATACACATTTAGGGTTTTTGTGGTTTCTTGGAAAGTTAAACATTTTATTATGAAGTATCTCTTTTGATCTATGGTAATATACCTCATCATAAAGTCAACTTGGTCTGATATTAATTAATATTAATTTATCTGCATCATCTCTCTTGCACTTGGTGTTAAAATATTTTAATTTCAACCCATTTGGACTTTATATTTAAAAAAGGATTTTAGAGAATCAACATGTAGTTAGTCCTGATTCCTTCATCCAATTTGAACAAAAAAAATGGAGTATTTAATCCAGTTACATTTTTAATATTTATTTTTATCCTTTTATTTTGAAAAATTTTTAGTTCATATTAAAGTTGTAGCACTACCCAGAGTTCACATGCATTCTGTACATTGATACTCCTATCAGTACAACTTTTAAAATTAGCAAATTATCATTGGTGGAGTACTAAATGAATTTATCAACCTACAAATGTTACTCAAATTTTCCACTGAAGTTTATTTTCCTCTTTTAAGATGCAATTCATGATCTCACAATGAATTTTCTTATCATGAGTATCCAATCTGTGATAGTTTCTATGTTAGTCCTTAGATTTCATAACCTTGACATTCTTGATGAGCACTGACCAATTACTTTGTAAAATATTTGGATTTGTCTGATGTTTTCTCATGACCAGACTGATATTGTGTAATTTTTTTGTTTTTGCAAAATACCACAATGCATGTTCTACTCAGCTCATTATTTCAAGGAGTACAAGACTTGATGTGTCTTATTGCTAGTGTGTTAGCCTTGATCACTTGGTAAAGGAGGTATCTAATGAGTTTCTCCACAATAAAGTTATTGTATTTTTCTTTATAGAAAAAGATCAACATTTTGGGGACATTACTGTGAGATGATGCTGAAATCTCCTTTCTCCTCAAACTTTTGCCCATTGATACTGGCATTGCTGTTTATTAGTAGGATATTTCAAATTTGTAAATACTGTTCTGACACATTTATTGCTGACTTCCAGTGAATCCAGAGAAGAAAGACCATTGTAGCATATATATATATATATATATATATATATATATATATATATACTGTCCTGTCATGTAAGGCATATAACCTAGCAGTACCACAGAACTACAAGCATCTGCAGTATAAAAAGGTGCCAAATGGAGCCCCTGGCAAGTGCCAATTGGAGAATCACAGCACAGACATCTAAGGTTATGAAACTAGGTCATGCCATCTGCAGCAGGGAACCTGTATACCATTTGAAAAGTGCTGCATGACATGTTACAAGGTCAAGGTAGAAACTGGGTGTCTGAAAGGAAAATCAACAAACTTTCATGTACTGATTACAATGAGACCACTAAGATGTAAAGCAGGGAAAATGATCAGTAACTTACCATAAAATGATGTACATGTACATATGAGAGTGGAATTGAGTGGGCCATAGATTACAGTAATCTGTGCAAAGAGATATAACACCACTCCCTCAGCTTACACCCATGACTTTCATTCATTAATGAAGACTAATGTACAGAAGAGGAAAATCCCAACTGAGTTCATGAATGGGCCAAGATATGAGTGCATTTCTAGGCTGTACAGTATTTTCCATAAATGAATTTTTAATGCCGTATTTTTAGTGGAAAGTTGGCTAATAAAAGACAAGTTCAAAGATGTAACATGGAATCCTCTGGTCCTAATTCTTCACTGAACAGCATGATTTTTATTGTTTCTGAAATGAGATCATCTTTCCCTTCTGCTCTCCCATTAACTAGATTTGCTGAATGATGTGACGTCATGGGCATCGGTCTGGGCTATGGCATGGTTTCCACTAACTGAGTTTTAAAATACATCCATTAGCATGCAGTGGAGGAAGATTTGATCTCATCATGCTATAAATCACTTGTTTTCCTGAGAAAATTGGAACTATGACAGGCAGCTGTGCTTTATCAATGTTTTCATTTATTCATATATCTTTCCCACTTCAAAGTTCTCAAAAGAGAAGTGAGATAATGTGATTAGGTAGCCAAGCAAATTCAATGTTCTGAAAACTAGGTCGTTGTTAAGATTAACTGATGAATTAAAAAGGGTTTAGAAAGGTGGTAAATTTTTGATTTGCATATTTCTCTGAAGAGTTTTGACTCTTGTCAAGTCCCCCTCCCACCTTTTACAGAGCATCAAGCCACAGCAGTACATCTAGCAATTTAGTAGTTGCAAATTACTCTTGCCTTCTTCTCTTTTTTTTTGACCTAGAGCAAATTATCAGTATTTCCACACTAGATTTATTTTCCATAATCCATCAACTGCATTGCTTTGGGGGCACTGAAAATGAGACAGGAGAGTGCTAATGTGACAGATGAGGACTGAAATAATTAAATAGTGCTCAGCACAAGGCTACTATACATCTCTTGGACTAGCCATCCTTTGAAAACGCCTTAAATGCCAATTAAATAAAGACCACTTAGTGTTGAACATTGTCAAATGTTCAACTCTTCCTTTGGCAATTTTGGCCTCATCAATGACGTTTTCCGAGAGATAAATTAATAGCCTTCTACTATAAGGGTGAACATAATTTATGCCATTTGGTTTCTTTAGTTCACTGGTCAGCACATTATTGTATGACATGTAAAGATTTGAGACACAGTTCTTCCTGTCAATTCGAAATATGAAGAAAAAACTGAAATAAATGTTCTTCTACTCACTTATTTACTCATTCATTCATTCAATAAACAAGCTCACATATTGTGAGGAGAGAGGCACCTAAATAAATGATGATAGTAGAACTATTCCTTGTAACAACAGAGGTGTGTTCATGGTGCATATTTAGAACACAAAGAAAGGACATTAGTACATAGGAGTAATCCTGAGAAGCTTCTTGACAGAGACGATGCCAGCGGCCATATTTTGATGAAGGAATTAGAACCCCATCCAAATAAGAGGTAAGATGAACAGTACCCTGGGTAAGGTGAGTTGTGGGGCAAAAGGGAGGGCATTTCAAAAAGGAAGAAAGCACATGGGAAATGAGTAGGGCATGGCTAGATGAAGACCCTATGGAGGAAATTCAAAAGAAGTGGATTTTGAAAATTACACAAGATATATAGGGATACCAAAATTGAAATCACTTTTTTCCCTAGATTTTCTGTTGGCAACATTGTAGATGCATCATCTAAACTAATTATTTGAGGAATTAGAGGTGGAATTGGTATGGCTTGGCTTTGCTCCTTGTACCTAAATTGGCGTTATGTTTGCCTAGGTAATAATCCGGCAATTCACCAGGGTGGAAGGAAGCTGGCATGGGAAGTACAGATGTAAAATGAGTCTGAAGTGTTTGGCAGGTTCCCGTCATGCATGCATCCTTGTCAATGGGCCAAAGTGTTTGTCCTTTACCGATGACAACAGGAGGTCAATGAAAATTTAATAACTTTTAATAGAAAAGGGACATAAGATACTGATAAAAAGTCCTAGGTCCCTACTTAGTAATTGCGCATTAATTTCTAAGTCATAGATATGCAAGTTATGGTTAGGTAAAGGCAGAATAAATTTCCAAAGTCATTATTTTCATGTTTCTATATCTTTCTGCAGGCAAAGTTTTTTATTTTTATTATTTTGATCATAGTGTTTTTTTTTTTTTCCTTCTGTAATGAAGAATGTTTTCCACTGGGACAAAGAATGTCAAAGCAGTTTCTGGTGGATGGTCAAATATATGAATAAAACAAGACACTTTTATCCTGAGCCTTCAATGTGCTCACTACTGTACTTTCTTCTGGGAAATGTCAGTGAACATATCATGAAACTCCTGCCTATAAAGGATTTAATGTAAGTAATTTTATAAGATAATTCTAAAGCCTGAACTAATCCATTTGATTAATTTACCATATAATTGCTTTATCTTCCATGAAAGACAATTCATAATGTTTTACTTTTTGAAATCCTATCTAAACAGTTGTAACTTTGATACATATCCAAAATATAATGTTTATACTCTTAATTTTACATTTTGAAATACCCTTGGAAAGCTGGATGCAGACAAGTTATTCATATTACTTATTTAATCTTATGATTTTTTAGAAACATTAATTAAAGAACAACCACTTTATGAATCTAAAAAATATACACTCTTGACCAGTCAAATTAGTTTTTTATATAAATAAATAGTGGCTGAAGGTGGAGAACAAAATATCTCAGCAAAATCGCAGATGTTGAACCATCAGTATTAATTACAAGGCTAGGTAAAACCAATCACGCAGCCTAATTAAATCTTAACATTTGCATTTACAGTTAGAATTGTGTGTAGCATCTGTATATATTGTTGTGACTATACATAGTTATAAGAAGTCAAATAGCACAGGGATATCTAAGATAAAAAGTAAAATCCATCTTTCTTTCTCTCTTTTCCTAATCCCACACCAAGGGTGATGAATGTTACTTATCTAGTGTGCTATGGGCTGTTTTTTATTCTCTGCATTCGTCAATCAATGTGGCTATGATATTTTTTAAGCAGCGATAACACCAAGCATTCTTTTCTCTATCTTGCTTTCATTCATTCAAAATGCACCTGAAGACTTTTCATGTCAGTATCAATTAGAAATTCCTTTTCCCTTGAAATGATTATGAAGTCACTCTTATTACAACAAAGCCTTTACTTACATAAATACTAGATGGCTTTTTGAATATTTCCTATTTGTATAGATTCTTATCAAAATTTTTATACAGTACAAATTGTGCTGCAATGATCCTCTTTGTATATATTTATGGTCAAATGCACAAGTGCACATGCTTTGATAGGATGAAATTGCTAGGTTAAAATTCATACATTTTTCAAATATTTCAAATGTTGTTAACCTACAAAACCATTTCTTTTTTAAAACTTTGATTTGTTATATATGACAACAGAATGTATTACAATTCATATTACACATATAGAGCCCATTTTTTATATCTCTGGAAGTACACAAAGTAGAGTCACATTCTTCGTGTCTTCTTACATGTACTTAGGGTAATGATGACCATTTCTTCCAACAATGTATGAGAATTCTCATTTCTCTACATCATTGCCAAGACTGGATTTTATAAATATTTTAAATTTTATATAATTGTGTGAACCAAGTGTATTATGGTATTGAAGGATTTGTGCATGGGCTTTTTTTGTAACCAGAATTATTATTCATTGAAATTATGGGGATAAAAGAAGGATGAGTGGCAATGGAAAAAGATTTTGCTAAAACTTCTGCTGCTTATGTTGAACATAGTTATAGATAAAAATTCATAAAGATTCAGGTCTCCTATCAAATTATCACAAAAATAATGTGCTAAAAAGTTGTTATACACCTCTATATCACATACTTCTGTTTTTGTACAATAATTTAACTATAATGTGAAATATTATAATTAAGAAAGGCTCTTATCTTTTTTATTGTGCAGAAAATGTCATTGCTGTAATCTCATGCACAGCTGTTTGACTAATCAAGTATTACAGAAAATTTTGCTGATTCAGAGAATAATAGGGGTAAAATCGTAGATTTACTCTTTTTGGAAGATTTACTCTATTATGAACCTTTATATATGCTGTTGACCAATATAAGAGTCATACTTTATTTTGTCTTTGGTTTGTTATTTAAAAAATTAATAACTTCCTCATGGATATGATATTTTATTTTATTTTTAAACAAAAAGACAATCACTTATCCATGTGGATTTCAGTCTTTTGTTGAAACTATTGTACACCGTATTGTACATCCAGGCTGATGTTCACAGGCAAATAGAAAAGCAATGTCATATGGAGAAGGATTATGTTTCTACCATACACTGATAACTACTTAACCTAAGGAGTTAGTTACCTAAATCTTCCCTTGAGTGAAAAGGTAAAATAATGATGATAATTATAATCATGATCATGATCAATACAGGAGGCCAAACAGCCACTGATAATTCAGGGAAATAAAATGGGGATTCTTAATTTAGAACCCCCCCCCCGCCAAAGCTAGAAGGCAAATCTAGACTTACATGTCATACAAATTAATTTTACCCTTTATGAGTACTTTTTTCCTGTTAAGTTTCTTAAGTGCCTTCATTATCAAGTTGTACATGAGCAGGTTAATTAAGCAAAAACTACATTTAAAATGTAGAGAAAGGAATAAAAAGTTCTTGTGTGCTATTGCACAAAAAGATGATTTTAGATAACAATAAAGTACTATGCATTTCAAAAGACTAGAAGAAAGGATCTTGAATGTTTTTGCCATAAAGAAATGATAGGAGGACTGGGTTTGTAGCTCAGTGGTAGAGCACTTACCTAGCACATATGAGGCACTGGGTTTGTTCCCCAGCACCACTAAATAAACAAAATAAAGGTATTGTGTCCATCTACAACAACAACAACAACAAAAGAAAAGATTCAGGAGATAATGATTCAAAAGAAGTGGTTCAGGAGATAAATATGTTTAATCTGAATTAAACATTACATTACATATGGCATACATGTATCTAAACATCACATGGTAACTCATCGATATTTACTAGTTATGTTGTATATCTGTTAAAATAAATTTTATTAAAAATGTAAGAGTTTGAAAGACATATTAGAAATTCATACATAAACAGAGAATGGGGGGGTATGCCTTGTAATCTGTAATCCCAGGGCCTCTGGAGGCTGAGGCAGGAGGATCACAAGTTCAAAGCTAGTCTCAGCAACATAGCAAAACTCTGTCTCAAAGCCTATATATATATATATATATGGGCTGGGGATGTGGTTCAGTGGTTAAGTGCCACTGGCTTCAATCCATACACAAGATTTATTGACATACGTAAGATTTTTAATGGAAGAAGGCTAATGCTTCTTCAGCAAAAAATAAATAAATAAAAATAAAAAGTAACTTAAGCTAATAATGGTATCATATTATGAAGTCAAGTATTTTTTTTTAATTTTATAATTTTCATTTTACTTTTGTTTTTGCAGTGCTGGATAAACCTAAGACCTCACATGCTAACCAACTACTCTGCCACTGAGCTCCATCCCCCATCCTTTTCATTTAATTTTGAAATAAGTTCTCACTAAGTTACCAAGGGTGTGTTCATATTTTTGATCCTCCTGCCTCAATCTCCCAAGTAACTTGGGATTATAGAGATGTGCCAATGGCATCTGACCATATAGTTGTTTTTAATGATTACAAACAGACAGCTATTTAGTGCTATACAAATAACCATAGTCAAAGTACTGATTTATCATAGGAATGAGAAACACACATCATTCATTCTTCTATTTATTTGTTTCGTAGATACTCATTTAATTAATGTGCTGGCACTTTGTAATGTATTGAAAGTCACTTTAAACAATTTGTTCTAGGATCAGTCTATTAGAAACTTCTTAATCTGAAGTTTCCCCTCAAATGCCTTTCGGAGCCCAACTCTGACCTTACTTTAGTAAACATTTTAACTGCCAAGAAGTATCCTCGTTATCTGTACCTTCATTATTCTCTCTCTGCATCTAGAGACACCTAGTGCAACCTGGCTTTCTTGTAGCATTTACTAATTCACCCAGATTGTCCCCTCCTCTTCTCAGATCCTCCTTTATGCTCAACATTCTCCTTGCATTGTTATCTAGCTACCAAACAAGATGTGGAATAATCTAATCCTATTTCAGGAAACCATCTCACATGTAGGTAATTATTCCAGGGAAGGTTTTGCTCTAAAAATTGGAATACATTTAGTGAAGCAGTAGCTACAAAATAAAACTCAGAATTTTTGGAAAAGCAAAAAAAGTGATGCAAATAGACAAAAAGTGATGATTGAGAAGCCTAATATGCTCACGGGAAAATATCCATGTCTGTCACATGGGCACAGATGAGCTGATCTTTACTTTTCTTGTTCTGTTTCAGGTGTTCATGCTTTCTTTCTGGTTGGTCAAAGATCTTGGGAGTCCTAATTTCAAGTACTTTTCACTTTGGCAAAAAAAAAGTAACTACTTTTTGAAAATGGCCAAAAGTTCCTGATTTCGGTTTTTCACCTCTTAACAGACAATGGTATTACATTCATGGCTTTGCGGGAGGAAGGCTTTGAACACAAGGTCAGGTGCACAGGACCAAGTACCAACAATTTCAGCTTCCTAGGCACATCCCTCTAGAGGTCCCAGGAAACTGGAAAGGACCCAAAGGAGAAAACGTTTTAAACCCAGAAAAATATTTTCAAACATTTTGTGCTACTTTCTAAATACCTAGTAATTTGCAAAGTTGATTTTTTTACCCGGGTAAAAATAATTTACCTTTCTTAGAGTATATCTGTAAAGAGTTACATCAGTAACTCCAATGAATTTGGAAATATAAAGGAGGATTCAAAATATTTACACAGAAAATGTGATTTGAAAAGACTGAAATCACTTCTCATTAAATTATCAAAATGAATATATATATATATATATATATATATATATATATACACACAATTATCTATAAACATATAAATATATATGTATATATACTCACACATATATACATACATACATATATGGCAGGGTAGTTTTATTCATTAAAATTTTAAGTTTAGATTGAGGCATTTCTAATATATCTGTAATTTTTTTGTTCTGTCAAATGTATCTTACCGCACTAGAGTCATGTTTTTGCATCTTCATTAACGTGATTGAACTTATCACATCATTCTTTTTCAAATACACTATTTTGAACTGTGATTACTCCGGCTATTTATTCTTCTCCTGCACATTTATCATTGAGTGATGATGGTGTTATTTCACATGCAAGCTCCAACACCATTTCAGGCCCTTTGACCTCCTTCAAATAGCTAATTCCCTGGGGCACCTAGGTGGTGGCAGAGTTGGCAGCACGTGACAAGGTGCTGAAAATTCTATTGAGTTCATTAGCTACTTAGCTGTCAAGGTCTCTATTTATATGCAAGACTGATTAAAGTTAATATGATTTAAATAGATTGAAGTGATTTATATGAAAAATTTAAAAGATTGTGATTCTTAAGGACAACTGTGGTTTTACATCTATGTATATTTTTATGACTGTTTTTTATTTTTATACTAAAAATTAAATTTTCATTTTAATATTACATAGTCATGGAAATATCAATATTATTAAATGAAGATTTGTAGGAATGGTCATTTTGGAATTGTCTGAAAGAAAATCCAGTTGAAAGAAGAAATTTTCAATTATCTTTGTTAAATTTGTGTGTTGCCCCTGTGGTAAGCTAATTCTAAATGACCTTGCTCTTGCATAATTTCTCACTGAGTGTGGCTGGAACCTATGATTACAGGAGATACCAGTGCCATGATTATGTTACCTTATATGACTGAAGGATATTGAAAATGTGATAAATAGAGTTAAGTTTCCAAATAAGCTGACCTTAAAATATGGGGATTCCCCAGGTAAGTTTGACCTAACCATGTTAGCCTTCAGGGTTAGGAGGACAGAGATGAAGTCAGGAAAGCACAGAGATTCAAGGTGCAATTGTTAATCTGAAGGTGGAGGGGGGTCTCATGCCAAAGAATAAATGTGGGAGAACTTTAGGATCTGACAGCAGCCCTTGACTGGCAGCTGAAAGCTAGCAAGGAAACACAGATTTCAATTCTACAAAAGGAAGGAACCAAATTATGCCAACAAGAATGAGTTTGAAGTTGGGTTTTCCCTAGTGCCTCTGGGGGAAAAAAAAAAAAAAAGAAAAAAAAAAAAGGCAGCCCTGTAACAAGATGACTCAGTTTTAAGACACCTTGAGAAGTGAAACAGCTGTGTGATACCACACTTCTGGACCTACATAATTATGAGCTAATAAACGGGTGGTGTTTTAAGTTGTTAAGTCTGTAGTACTTTGTTATCCAAAATCACCCCCTTCCCCAAATTATTTCAAATTATCCTTTTGTTTGTAAGGTTAAAAATAGTCTTCTTTTCTTCAGGTATCATCAATTTTGAGAAGTACTTTTTGCTTTAATATCATCTTCAAATGTTGTAACTTTGAGCTAATGTGGGAAACTTCTCTGAATATTCATACTCTATTCTGTTTCATATATTCAATCTGAGTTTGAAATGTTCATTGATGCCCAGATAGGAAAACAACAACAACAACAACAACAACAATATATATATATATATATATATATATATATATATATATATATATATGCCATTAAAATTTCTCTCTGTTAAAATCTAGATTGGAAAAATAATAAATCTACTTGGCTTGCTTGGATGCATGATATTAACGCTAAATTTAATGCAGAAGATGAGTCTAGAAGCAAACAGAAATGTAATTAAAAGTAATTTAGCCAAGAAGAAATCACAAGGAAAATTGTAGGAATTGGAAAAGGAATTTCACGGAGAATGATACTTTTGAAGATACTATCTATTATCTTCTAAACAGGGGAGATTCCAGAGAGAAGCTTCAGGGGGAAATATTTCCTAACTTATAATAAAGGTGCTCACATTTTTTTTTTTTTTTTTTTTTTTGATGTAAGAGAAGAATGGCATTCTCGGGAACCAGTTCCTTTATTTATTTATTTTTGGTTTGGTTTCAGATGAGTGAAATTAAACAGTTATTTCCCTTTACACTAAATAACAGACAAGCCAGGAAACTTGCCAAGTGATGGTATAGAAGATAGGCCTTGCTTTTGATTTGTCAGTTAATTTTTCTCCCAGTTCAACATGCAATAGTAAATGCAATATTCACACTCAGAACAATAGATCTAAAAATCAGAAAGACTCATTCTCAAGGAAGAGCCTTCTATTGGGACTCTCCTTCAACAAGTTTTCTGATGCTCACTTCAAGATGACAGGTGGAGTACACAGAGCAACTTTTTGTGTTGTACATTAAAAGGTTCCTTCAGGCTTTCTTGGCTGCCCTGCAAAATGCTGCAATTTTTTTTTTTTTTTTTTTGTAGAAAAAAGGGTAGTTAAAGCATTCTTCTTCACAGCTAAATTTTGATTTAATTTAGTACAAGAGCTACGAGAAAAACAGAACATTTGCAACTTCTTTCATCTAAGAACTTCTAAGTTAAAATTACAGCAATTGACTAATGAGGTCAAGATTTACTTTCTGCGGATACAGCCCTGAGGAAAATTGCAGCGTTTTGCAGGGCAGCCGAGAAAGCCCGAAGGATCCTTTTAAGGTGCAATACAAAGAAGTTGCTCGGTATGCTCCACCTGTCATCTTGAAGGGAGCATCAGAAAACTTGCTAAAGGAGAGTCCCAATAGAAGTCTCTTCCTTGAGAAAGACTCATTCTGATTTTTTAGATCTATTGTTCTGAGTGTAAATATTGCATTTACTACAAATTCATAATGCTACCATGTATTAAAAAAATCATTACATGTTTTACTTCTCACAGAAAAAGCCATTGGAATCAAAATTACTAAATATAATGACTGCATAACCTCTAGTAATAAGAGAAAACACACATATATATTATATATACACACACTTATACATATATAGTTTTTTTTTCTTGGCTTTGACTAGCATTCATCACAGAGACAACTCAGTACTTAGACTTTACAAAGTGTTAATACACAGGAATGACTCTAACCTAGAGGAGTTATACTTGTAGAAGGAGCAACTTTGTCTCTTTTCAACTACCCTCTGTATTTCTTTTTTTCCCCAATTTTTTTTCACATTTTTATTGGTACATTATAATTGTATACAACAATGGAATTTGTTGTCACATGTTCATACATGCACAATACATAACAATATAATTTGGCCAATATCACTCCCCAGCACGTACCCTCTCCCTCCCCACCTCCCACCCTTTGGTACCTTGCATCCAGTGATCTTCCTTTGATTTTCATGAGATCTGCCCACACTTTTTCTTTTCCCTCTCCAGCTTCCATTATTTCCAAACGTAATACTCATTCACTATTGCACTCATTAAATATTCATTAAATCTCCATTCTATAAAATATGGAATTAAACAGGTAAAGTCTCCCTTTATTTTTGTGTCTTGCCTATTTTTTTATTTTTATTGAAGAAAATATCAACACAGTTTGGAGGATGAATTAGAAATTTAAACCCAGAAGTGAAATGTTTATTGGTAAAGTTTCAGTAATGCATGCAGAAATGAGTTTCTAAGGCTTCTGATCAAGATGAACTTATTGATAGAAGATTTTTTTTACCCAAGATTCTGGATTCAGTGTTTTGATCCTGACAGTGAGCCTGGTGGTATCCCCTAAACAAAGTTAAAAGTACAGAGATTCCTCAAAATCCTCTTCCCAAATACCCCCGGACCAATCAGCATCTGGCTCTATGGTGCTTTATGATGCCCAGAAGATGTGCATGGTTGGATAGTTGGTGGCACATTTTAGGGTACGGGACCTAGAAGTTTAAGCTGGATGGGTGTCTTCAGTTTTATACTAAACTCAAAACTATGCTCCTCAGTGTTTATTTCTCTTAAGAGTCTTTAAATGTATTGAATTATTTATTTATTTATTTATTTATTTTTATTCTTACAGTAATTGCCTTTATTTATTTTATTTATTTTTTATTTTAATGTATTGAATTTTAACTCACTTCCATCTCACCCTTATGATTTTAAAGCAAAGTCACCTCTTTCTGGCAATGATAACTCTCCTCAAAGAAAGAAATCTTGGTTTATTAATGGTAAAGTGGTCATATGTTCTACTTTCTCCAGTATAGTTCTTTAATCATGTTATCTTGACTTTCTTAATAAGTTTATACAACCAACTAATTTAAGAAGCTCTGGTAAGTACTTGCATGTTGTCTCCCAGATGATGATGCAATCCTAGCTTCAATCATAATATGTATTGTTAATTATTTTGCTATATCATCAGGAATCCACCATGAAGTATAAATAATCTAGTTTTTAAAAAATCTAAATGAAGTATCCCTCAAGACGACTTTGATTTGAATGAGTAGTAGTTCACCTTCACTGTGGACCTATGCTAGTAAAAATTTGACTCTCCTTTAACCCTTACTTGTGGTTTTATGAAAGGTTTTTCCATTTGAACATCAGACAGAGCAGAAAAGTAGTTTGAACCCAAGATACAGATGATTCTGCATTATAGAATGAAAACATCTGTAATTGTAATTCTGTGGTGTTACAACCCAAAGGATATAATACAGGAAATAAACCTGATGAACAGAACTTAATGAATTACATCTCCTCTAAACCATTTTTTTTCCCCAAATGAGAAATGGTCAATGTGTCTAGATCACTAGCTGGAGACACAAGTTTCACCACTGAAGAATGATGACAAAGAACATGTCCTATGTCTGAGCCATTCAAAATGTTGATAGCACTTGGGCCCATGAAAATATGCAAGAAAGTTATGATCCTGTACAGAAAGCTTTGAATGACTGTGCTGATGCTTTTCTCATTTGGCAATTATCAGAATTTCTCTTCTTCAGCTACCTATAATATACTCAGTGGACTCATGATTGTGGCTTTGATGTCAGAGATAGATGCACTTTCAACTAGAACAAATCTAGCTCTGCCACAGTTAATGTCCCTCACAACACTTACAATTAATGTAAAACCACTCTTTTGTTTTCATTAAAAAGAGGATCATGGTATAAAATTTATTTGAGACACAATTAATATTGGAAAGAGCCATTTGGTTTGTAGTTTTTCATTGAACTAGATGCTTATTCTAAATTTATAATTTCCTTATTAATCTTGCTTTTACCAGGACTTCCATTCAATAAATTTGCATAAGGTAATCCTTATTTATGTTTCACACAAGTAACTCCACTAGCAGTGAGAAAAAGTAGACTAATGCCCATGAGATTCACTAGCTTACTACTCCTGGAATTTTTAATTGAGTACTGATGTGCACGTGAAAAAGCTAGGTTATATGGAAAAAATAAACATGCAAAGAAATTAGAAAACAAAACAGTGTCCAAATCACCAAGGGGTTGGGAATAGAGCCTATCACTAAAACTAAATTCATGAGGCATGTATTAAAGTACTAAAAATAGTCTCGTTTCAGTAGTGGAATAAATTGTCCCATAAACTGCCATGGTTGATTTCACAAAATCTAAAATATAAAGACCCAAAAGAATCGAACCATTTCCAATTGAGCAACAGTTTTCAGAACACTGTTCATAGTGATTTTTATGAATAAATATACATATATCCAGTACCCCAAAATTTAAAATATAGAATGACTAGGATCCAATAAAATATGATTTGGTACAAAAGGATTCAAGGAAATATAACCCATGATGAGAACACTCCACCCATTTAAATTAATAAGGAAGTGACATGTATGATAGATTTATTAGGAAAAAATAAAATAGTTATAAATATATTCCATATGTTTAATAAGCTAGAAGAAAAATAGAACAGGTGAAGTAGAGGCATAAGAGTTATAAAAATGATGAAAAATTCTATAATTTGAAAGCCACAATGTCAGAGATAAAAATATGTCTGGACATTAAGGGAAAATTTGACAGTAGAAAATAAAAGATTCATGAATTTGAATGTACAGTAATGTAAACTGTTCAAAATAAAATGGGTAAAGAACAGGGTGATGATTGGTTCATTAAAAGATCATCAATTGACTGTGTAAGAATTTAAGCTGCCAAATATTCATGTAATTGGAGTTTTGAAGTAAGAGGAAAGGTACAATGAAAAGGAAAATCTACGAAAATGGCTAAAAATTTTCCAGAGTTGATTAAAACCACAAAGTTGTGGCTACAAGAAGCACAGGAAAGAAAGTAAGTCATAATCAAACTGTATCTAAAAGTAATTTTTTTAAAAAGGAAAAGGCGGAGGAAAAAAGATGTTACATAGAGGAATAATGATAAAAATGACTGTGCTATTTCTTTTTGGAAATAATGCAAACCAGAGGACAGTGGATCAATATCCGTAAGGTACTAAAACATAAGGACTGTTTAAACTGTACTTTTAATTAAGAAAGAATAATTTATAACTAGAAGTGAAATACTGACACTTTATAAATGTAAAATCTGAAAGCATGGAGTATCAGAAGATTCAAAAATGAGGTACATTAAAAATAAGGACTCCAAACAAAAGGAAAATAATACCAGGTGGAATTTGGGCTTACACAAATGAAGAACACAGACATTATAACTACAAAGTGAAGATGTTTATTATTATATATCTCTTTTTTAAAAATTTCTATTTAACTATTTAAAGCAAACATGATAGTTATGCATTATGGGGGGTTTATAGAATGTAGGACAAAAATAGCTCAGAGCCGGGGCAAAGGAAAAAGTATACTAGGAGTACAATGTTGTACAGTTCTTTTTTTTTTTTTTGGTACCAAGGATTGAACTCGGGCACTCAACCACTGAACTCTATCCCCATCCCTATTTTGTATTTTATTTAGCGACAGGGTCTCACTGAGTTGCTCAGCACCTTGCCATTGCTGAGGCTGGCTGTGAACTGGAGATCCTCCTGTCACAGCCTCCCATACCACAGGGATTACAGGCATGCACCACCAGGCCTGGCTTATTGTACAGTTCTTATGCTAATGTGAAGTAGTGTAATGACACTTGAAGATAGACTGATGAACTAAAGCAAAAAGTAAACATGAAAATAACATTAATCAGATAACTACTAGAGAAGATAAAATAGAAATATAAAATGTACGTGATCAAAAAAGAAGCAAAGGTAGGAAAATTTAAAAAAAGAGAAAGTAAAAAGAACAAAGATCAAAAGAATATAATTATGTTAAGTATTAATGTGATAAGTACCATAATTAAAAGGCAGAGACTATCAGTTGTATAAAATTATAAGGCTCATCTGTATATGATCTATAAGAAACCAATTTCAAATATGAAGTGAGATAGATGCAAAGCAAAATGGTATAGAAAAGATATAGCATGTTCACACTAAACAAAGAAAGCTGGAGTGACAATATTAGTATTAGACAAAGTAGGTTACTGAATTATAGATATTACCAAGCATAAAGGAGATCATGTCATAATGCAATACATAAACTGTAGAGTCATATACTATTAATGATAATGAACTTGCTGATAAAAATTCTTTCACAAGAAAATCACATGTCTAGATGGTTTCACTGGTGAATCCTATCAAATATTCAAGGAAAAATGATGTTAATTCCACATAAATTATTCTACAAAGTTGAAAGAATGAATAATTACCAACTAATTCTGAGGTTATTATTACTCATACGAAAACCAAAGGAAAACAGTAGAAAAAATGAAACTATAGACAAACAATATCCAAGAACTCACCTGTGAAAGTGTTAAAATATTTAGTGAAAGGATCTAACCAAGCATAAAATGGATAATATATCATTACCAAATAAAATTTATCTCAGGAATGTTTGGCTTAGCATTCAAAATCCAATCAACTCAATTTCCCACATAATATTTTAAATTTGATTCATATAAAAGACATTGCCATTGTAATATTTGCAAAGTATTTTCAAACTTCTGCATTCAATCTGAATAGAAATTTTCAGCAAAATATCTCTCATTCTATAATGAGATTTCCTCAATTGGTTAAAAGGCATATAAGGGAAATCTGAATATAATATTATACTTAATATTGAAAATCTAAATGCTTTCTTTCTAGACCATGAATAGATAGGATTGTCTGCTTTCCCTGCTCCAATCAATTCCATAAAGCAAGAAAAATAAATAAAGGCATTCATATTTGAAGGGAAAAAATGAAACATGAAGATGCCAACTGTCTAAGCAGAAAATTCCCTGAAATGCATAAAAGACTAGTAGAACTATTATTTAATTTTTGTAAAATTTTAGGATTCCATGTGAAGACACAAACAAATCACTAGCAACAAGCACTAAGAAAATAAAATATGTTAACAATACTATTTTAGCATAATGGGATCCAAACTGTGAAATACTTAGAAGTGCACAGATAAAATAAGTGCAAATAAATATTTATTGCGAAAATTAAGAGAAATTAAAGACCTAAATAAGAGAAGCATCAAATTATGTTCACAGACCAGAAGACTCAGTAATGGTAAAGTGTCAATTCTTCAAAAAGTTAACTTTTCATTCAAATCAATCCTCATAAAATTCCTGACAATTTTTAAATAGAATTTGGCAAGCATATTATAAAAAAAAATTGTAGAAATGCAAAAGATCTATAGTGGTCAAACTACTTTGAAAAGAAATATTGATATTAGCTATATCCTATTCTAATTTCAACATTTATTATAAAGCTACAAATGATCAATAGAACATAAGAGAATGCAGTAAAAGAATCACCTGTATATGACCAATCGTTTTTAAACAATTGCCAAGTTACTTAAATGGAGGAAGAATTTTCTGTTCAACAGATTACTGCAGAACAATTAGACACTGATGAGTATATTAGTTTGCTAAAGCTGCTGTAAGAAGTACCACATATCAGATGGCTTAGAAACAACAGAAATTCATTGTCTAAGTTCTAGGGGATGGAGTCTGAATCGAGGTGTCAGCAGGATTGGTTCCTGCTTAGGACTCTGAGGAAGGCCAAGGCTCTATTCCATCTCTTGATGTTTGTGTGTTTGTTTTTGATTGTTTGCTTGTTTGAGTCAGCTTTTTTTCTTTTGCTATGGTAACCAGAAGACCTGAAAAGAATAAGGTAGAGGAGGAAAACTTTATGTGAGCCTCTATAGAAGGGAGGCTCCATTGCTGTGGGCTGGAGGTGAGGCAGAACATTATGTAGAAGGTTGTGGAAGAGGAGAGCAGCTTAGGACTTGGCAAACAGGAAGCATAAAGAACCACACTTACCAGGGTCAAAATATATTCCTCAAAGGCACAAGCCCAGTGGTCCACCTCCTCCAGTTACACCCTACCTACATTGCATTGAGTAACCTACTACCCAGGGAATTCATTCAAGTGGATTAATGCACTGATTAGGTTTAGGTTCTCATTGCCCCAATCATTTCACCTCTAAATTTTCTCACATCATCTCACACATGAACTTTTGGAGGACACTTCAGTAAACCACAACATTTGTAGCCAACCTTTGATATTCTTTGTCGTGTAGATACATCATCCCAATTCTCTGCCTCCCTGTTGCTGTGGAATTCCCTGAATGTATTTTTCTGTGGCCAACTTTCCTGTTTTATAAGGGTGCCAGTCACGTTGTATCAGTACCTCTTCATAATGATCTCATCTTTACTCAATAATTTTAAAAGTTTCTATAAATAAGTAAGATTATATTCACAGGTACTGTATGTACAGGGGTAGGGGATTTTGACTCCAACATCTTTGACAGGGAGACACATTCAACCATAATGAATTTTGATGTAGAATGTAAACCATGTACAAAATATTGACTCCAATGGATGAGAGGTCTCAGTGTGAAATTTAGAAGCATAAAATTTTTAGAGGACAAAATGAAAGAAAATATTTGTGACCTTCCGTTAAGAAGAGTTCTTATATCAAACACCAGAAACACTATCCACAGATGAAAAGAAATGGACATCATCAAAATTAAAAACTTCTACTCTTCAAAACCCTACTATAAAAACGAAAAAAATAGTCAAAGACCATCAAAAATTATTCTCTAGCTATATATCTAATAAAAGGCTTTTATTCAGAATAGATAAATCATTCCCAATTCATCAAGAAACCAAATAACCCAATTAAAACTGATCACATATTTAACAGACACTCTACTAATGAAGAAATACTTAAAGCAAATAAGTACACAAAAGATGCTTAACATCATTACTCATAAGGGAAATGTAAATTAAAACCACCATGAGATTCCAATACACACCTATTAGAATGCTTAGAATTAAAAAGTCTAATAATTTTGATGATGCATGTGCTACATGTGAAACTGTTATACATAACTGGAAGGAATACAAAATGATACATCACCTTGGAAAAAAGTTTGGCATTTTCTTAATAAATCAAGCATATACCTACTATGTGACTCCACCTACATTTCAGAGTATTTACCCAAGGGAAATGAAAGCAGATTCCCTTCAAAGACTTGTACACAAATGTTCTTTGCAGATTCTTTTGTGTGTGTGTGTGGGGGGGGAGATTAGAAACAACTCAAATGTCAGCTAGCGTGGAAATTAATAAATTTTAATCCATCTAATAAAATTAATACTACTAAACTATAAAAAGAAATTTTGGAACACACAATAAGAATGAAAGAATCCAGGTTAAAAGATGAGCCTATCATATGCCTCCATTCATATCAAATTCTAGAAAAATCCAGACAAATCTATAATGCTACAGTAGATAAGTAGGTGACGAGGGTTGGAAGGAGAAATTATAGAGAAGTATGAGGAAATCACTAGAGGTGAAGGATATGTTTATTATCTTGATTTTAATGGCAGTTTCACAACTTATATATCCATTAAACTTATCTAAGTGCAGTTTATTATATGAATTGCACTTCATTAAAACTTTTTATAAAAGGGAACAAAAAATATTCAGATTCTGGAGTGGTAAAGTTATAACAGCACTGTGACCTGAGGAAATTACTTAACTTCTTAGTCTCAGTTTTCCTATCTTCAATATGGGTAAAACTTAACGCATCCAACATGCAGTTTCCTTAAACAGTGTCTACCAAACAATAAGCACTAAGAAATGTGGTTTCCATTGTTAACAATGGCAGCTGCAGAACCTATATTCTCAGGATTCAACTTCCTTTTTCAAACTGAAACATTCATTATATTTGTTCTATCTACCATATGATTTTTTCTAGTCTCTGTGATTTGATCAAAAGTTTTAATACCATCATAACCCAATGAGAATCCTGTATCAAATTAGAAACCCAGTGCTGCAGTCTGGCTGGGCAAAATAACTGGGGGGTGACAAGCAACTTGTGAAGGTTGAAACAGCGGGAGCCGCTTTATTGTAGGACAGCCGAGGTATATATACATAACTGAATAAACAGCTTGTTTCAATTTAGCATCATCCAGTTACAGCAATCAGTCATTAAGGAATCCTCATCATCTTAATAATTATACACAGCTTAACTTAATTAACATTATTAGATACAGCAGTCAGTCATTAAGGAATCTCCATCACCTTAATGGCTCGATGGAGTTACTTCTCAAACCACTCCTTCTGGCAAAGAGCCAGGTGCCATATTGTCTTGTCTGTGGCCCTCAACAACCCAGAAAGCCACAGCTGAGTTGGTTCAGCTAACATGCCACTAGGCAAACATGAAAGAAGGGGTTGTAGTGTTGACTAAGCTGATCGTCCTTGGCAATCAAGGGAAAATAAGACAACTACTTCCAAATAAATTCAGGGATTATGAAAAGAAGTAAAGGATATACCACAAGGTGACTTTTTCTACTAACTTGCCTGATGGTAGAAGTTGATAGAAGATTTTGAGGATATAAAGTCAGCAGAATGGTCCAGGACTACATATGTACTGAAAATTTATTACATTAGTAATTCTGAGAGCAAGAAGACAAAGACAAAGAAATAGAAATACCATTTAATGGTTGCATATTCGGTTTAACAAAGAATTGAATCCTTATCTTATTCATTTTCAAAATGGTTATTTCTATCAAAGTATAATACATGACATGCATATGATGCATATGGTGAAATGTGTACATCTTAAATGTGAAGATTGGTGTGATTTTAAAAATTGAACATATGTATGTAACTTGCAGAAGGCCATGACATAGAATATTACCAGCAACCTAGATGTCACCGTTGGGCCCTGGCCCAGTCATTGAGTGCTTCCTATGATAGATAGACAGCATTGAACTGAACCACTTTCATTTTAATTCTTTCTGAACTTGAAAAGTAAAAAAGTTACAAATGATACTCATTTTGTGCCTGAATTTATTTGCTCATCTGTATCTGTAGGTAATATTTTTGCATTATTTCCAGGCGACTGTTCAGATTAAAAACTTATGTTTAGTTTCTGATAGTTTTACCATTTCATGCCTAGATGTGGTTCTCTATGAGTTTATTCTGCTTACAATAAGTAGAACTTTTTAAAATTATAACTGCTCTTTTCATCAGCTTTAGAAATTTTTTAGCCATTATATCCTCTCTCCTGCTTTTGCACCATCTCCAGCCTCCTCAAACCCCTGCCTTCTACAAGTTAAGCATCATCACTGTGTGATTTTCGTGTCATTGTGTCCAAAAAGAGACCTTAACTCTTTTGAATTGTTACTTTTTAACAAAAATCTGCATATTTCCCCCAATTTATCCTTCTGTTCTCTAATTATCTTTATTGTGTTAAGTCTATTACAATCATCCATCATGTGGTCAATGTCAGGTTTTTAGAAACCCTATTATATACTTTTGGTTTTTAAATAGATTTTAGTTCTTTGTTGAAATTCTTCATCTTTTCACATATTTCTTTAATGATGACAATGATAATGACAATGAGTTTTTCTCTAAATATGGATCTTAATATGTTAATTGTTAGATCACCTGTTGAACTGTTTTTAAAATGTTTTCTTCCTGTTTTTAACCTTTTGGTTGTACTTTCTGGCATATCTGATCATTTGTTTATTGAACTGTGGACATTATGTATAAAATCTGCAGTCTTATGGATACTGTCCCTTACTTCCTAAAGGAGCGGCTTTATATTTGGCAAGCAGATACATATTAAGTAAGTCACTTTAATCCAGATGAGGTGACACTATTTCTGGTTGGCCTTTGACTGAGTATAGCCTTTTTAAAGTTTCATTCCATGGCTAGGATTCTAATAGAGGTCTTTTTTCCTTAGTGAAAACTTTAGTTCTAATTTTGTCTCTCCAGTATTAGGGGACAGGCTTTTTGTTGTTTGTTTGTTTTTAAAGAATGTCTATTTATTCTTTTTGCCACTTTAACCCCTTGTCAACTGCTTTCTACTTTTCCTCCCGAGTCTCACTCTGTGCATTTGCAATCTAGGAGTCAGCAATTGCCTCCAGGGAAAATTGACAGGAGAATATTGCGCTCACTTTAATGTATTTAACTTCTAAGATCTTGGCTTTTTCAAGTCCTTGTCACTTTACTTTTCCACTGATGCTTTTGATCTGTTCTTTTAGGCATTTATCTAACATTCTCTGTAAGAAATGTTGTTTCAACCAGTTACTTTCCACAGACTTTGGTGGATGTAATACATGCATGTATAGATTTTAAGCCATTACCATATTTTCTACATGTCTTCTCAAATATACTTCACCAGGTATGCAGTGCATGGTGACGTTAAAGCTTAAATATACCATTCAGTCTGGAGCAGTGAAATCTAATGTAAATATTTAATTTATATAATTATGTAAATACATAATTTTAAAATTTCAAGTACTTATGTTAAAAAAGTAACAAATAAAATTATATTTAATATTTTTTACTTACTAAAAATAAAATATATATTAAAACGTTACCCTTTCAAAATGTTTTCAAAGTATAATGTATATTTTAACTTACAGCTCATCTCAATTCATATTAGCCCAATTTCAAGTGCTTGAAAGCTAGTCTCAGGTGACTTGTGGCTATCACACTGCCTTATGCACATCTAGAAGTTACAGAGCATTCAAGAGAGATGCAACACAACTGCAGACAAATGTATGTTACATAGTGATACTGACTTGAAGACTTCAATTTTTGTCTGCATTTGGGGAACAAATCTATATCTAACAAATCTATATCTAGTTTTACAAGGAATATTTCATCATGTTAGGTGGAAAAAAGTTGCACACAGCAACTTATTAATAGCTCAGCATGAATTGCCCCACCCTATTCAAAGAAACAACCCAACATTTATGATTCAATGAAAAGTAGGATTCAGTTTTCCTGGACTGAATCCCAAAGTATGAAATGCTCTCTTTGTGCATCCTTAAAGGTAGAAGTCAGACTTGAAACTCAGGCTGGACCAATCATATGTCTTCTCACAACTCAGTAAATTAAATTCTGAAATATTTTTAAAAATATTCCCAGAATGTTTCAAGATATTATTAGAAGTAGCCTTGACTGAGACAAAAGGGAGGATCAGGGTGACCTTGTGTGTGCAGTGTCATTCTAACCAGAGGATCTCTGGGTTGTAAATGCACTAAAATTGCTATTTTCTTCACTTTGTTCTTGCAAATGTTCCAGGATTTTCTGTGAATCCTTGACTTCCAGGGGTTTTGTGGATCCATGATTTCAATTTTTCGTACAACATGTGCATAAGTTTGGGAGCCAAATGAGTTTGAATACTAACTTTCCTACTCAAAAGCAGCCAGGACTGAGATTTTTTTTTTACACTGATTCCTCTTAGTTTCTTCATCTATAAGTAACAATAATAATTGTTCTTCTTGGGCTGTTAGGATGTTTCAATGAGATAATCCATATATTATAAGCATTCTTATTATATGCACTAGGTGTGTACTGAATATCAGTTCCAGATAACTCAGCTCTTCTTATTTAAAAAAAAAAATGTGTATGGAAGGTTTACTGTATCCCAGATTTTTTTCCCACATTTTTTTGCTGGTGCATTATAGTGGTACTTACTGATGGTATTTGTTGTCACATATTCATAACCAATTTTTTAACGGTTCTCATGTTCTTTTTTTCATCTAAAATTATCTTGGGATTGGGGTGTTGCTCAATGGTAGACACTTGACCTAGCAAGGAACTGGATTTGATCTCCAGCATTACACATACAACAAAAAGTGTGTAAATTATCTTAATAAATTAGAGTTTTCTGCATTCCTATAGTTTGGGAAAGGAGCTATATATAGACAGAAAAAGCCCTACAAGTCTAAAATATCCTTGTGGTCTTGGATGTATCCTGCATTTTATTTCAAATATACATGCTTGAAATGAATTTAAAATTGTTTACATTAAGTAATGCACCTTGTTTATTTGTTGACTTTCAGTGTACTTGGCACATAGCCCACTACCCCGGTCTATAAAATATAGAGAAAATGGTACAACTTAATGCCAACAATAAAGCTCCAACAGGGGTATTACTATTTCCATTTCTAAGATTAAAAATTGATTCAGAGAAGTCATATAACTTGCCTAAAATTTCACAGCTGGTGTATATATTTTGGTTTGATTGTGAGTTATATTTTTTCTATATGAGCGTTATACATATAGGCCTCCACCTCCAGAGCCGCTGGGAATACAGGCGTGTGCCACTGTACCTAGCACTTTACTCTTGTTTATGATTGAATAAAACACCATTGTGTATATACGCCATGTTTTCTTTATTTTGTCATCTGTTGATGGATACCTAGGCTAGTTCCATAATTTGACTATTGTGAATTGTGCTGCTATAAACATGGATGTGCATGTATTGCTACAGTATGGCCAGCTGAAAGTCTTCTAACATGATGGTGATGCTTATATGTGACAACCACATGCTTTGAATTAACAGAGCTCATGGAAAAGAGAAAATATTTATTTGAATATCTTGACCTTTGAGCTTTCTAATGCTCATCTTAAAATAGATTATCAACAGAAGAAAACATCTGTACAACTGAATGAATCATTTCCTCTTCTGGTGGACAAAAATCTTCCCAGAACTATGACCACTACAATGAACTTCAAGCTAGCCATCTGTAGTCAAAAGTAAATTCATCCTCTTATTCTGAACATATCTCTTCTATTGTTGTGACATTCTCTCTCCCATGAAAACATGCCACAATTTGTGCAGTCACTGAAGCCTGAATTCTACTCTTCCATCTTCATTAAGTCTCACATATAATTAAGCAACAAGCTGTGGGGCCTTAGCACTGTAAATAACTTTGCAATTCAACCACCTTTCTGTGCATCAAATGAGCGCTGTAATGCAGGTGGCTCACACACATCCTGAAGCACATCATTTGCAAGGCTCTCTACCTTCAATTTTTCTTCTGCTTCTCCTCCAAACCATTCTCTACACCATGGAGTGATCGTTTAGTTATATAAATCCCTGTTTGGAATCCAGTAGGAGGACCTTGTTGGTCTTCCAGGTAAAATGGTGGCTACATAAAAGGATTTAGAGGCTCCGGATATCTATGCGCAGAATCACCTTTATCACCTGTAGTCAAAGTACTGTATCTTTGCTTTTGGGTGCTTTCTGGTGCATTTCATTGCATGCAGCACCTTCTTTCCTGTCTTGGTCTCTTACTCATGCTTATGTTTCTCTCATGGGACTTCATTTTCCCTGATACTCATATTGTGGTCTTATGTCATTCTCTGAGCTTCAACAGCAAAACATAGTTCTCCTTTTGCAATAATTCTAACATTTATAATAGTTTTCTATTTATTCCTCTGTTTTTCTAATTAAACTGAAATTACCACAGGATAAAAAGTATGCATTTCTTGTTTATTGCTGTATTTCCACATGTAACATATGAACAGGAATATAGTAAACATTTAGTAACTATCTGGTAAATGAATAGTCCAAGAACAAACAATTATTAAGATTTTAGATAAACAATTACATTTCTAAGAAGAAACATCTCAAAGTTTGAAGGCATTAGAAAAGAAATCTAGAAACACTTTAGAACCAAAATAATTGTTGAAAATTAGAATTGGGTAATTAGCAATAAAGAAAAATGTTTCTGATTTTTTCCCCCAAGTATTTTACATCAGTCGGGACAAATAAGCATCAGATATTTTAGATCTTTAATTGAAACTCCTATAACCTCATCTAATAATTTCCTGATTTTTTCGATGTTAACAGTGTTAGAAACATCAAGGTGTCCCCAAAATCAAACACATGCTCAGAAGTGAGTGGGCAAGGTAAAGCTTTATTTCTGCCAGAAAGGCATGCTATCCCTAAGCTGGCTCACAGTGTGCCTGCTTATAGCCCTATAGCAGAGCTGCCCCTCACCCTGATTGGAGGAACTTGGGGTTACCATCTACATGATGGCTATTTTAAAATTGGGGTGGGCACCATGAACAGCCAGGGGAATGAGAAGTTGTACTCTCCATTTGTGTACAATATATTAAAATGTGTTCTACTGTAAAATTAATTAATTAATTAATTTTAAAAATCGGGACAGGCAAAGGGAAGGGCTGTAATTGTAATGGCTATAGTTGAGTTAAAAACCCACAATTAAAAGGCTATATTCTGAAAATGAGCCACTAGACTTTCCATTTTTCATAATGGTAAAATATCTGTCTTGCTAAATGCCCAGGGAGAGAGAGAATTCCTCCTTAGCGGGTCTGTCCTCTGGATTGCTTTCACAGGCTCAGCAGATTTGCAGCTATACATCCCTCCCTTTTTCTAAAGTCAAAATTAGGCTTCTCTTCTAGACCAGGTCAGATGCCTGATTGCCCTTGTCCCCTATTCCAGTGGGCAAATCATTGAGAACCAATAATAGCTGACATGTATAGGTGTATTTGCTGGTATCACTTATTTTCACAGTAACCCTGAGAACCATTTGGTGGTGTTGCTATTGCTGTTGTTGTTGTTGTTACTATTATATTGATGAAGAAATTGAAGCTAAAAGAAGTTATGTCTTCAATATCAAGTAGTTTGAATTCAAGCCATTGTTTTCAATGACATGGCAGTGTATGTTACTTCCAGAGAATTTCAGATGAAATATGCAAAATGAAAATGAAAATATGTGCTGTCTCCAAGGAGCGTATCACTAGGAAGTATTTCATAGTGTCATCTTAACAGATATTGGATTATCAATTATAATATGAGTAGTACTTTAATGGACACTAAATTAATTTATTTGAAGTCAAGGACAAAGGAGAATCATGATGCCCATGTTCAGATTTAAGTACCAAGTAAATTTATCAATTTACATGTATTATGTGAAGGAAATTAATTATAGATAACTCTTGAATTTGTAAGCCACACAACAAATTATCTGAAAACTTTTAGTAGTTCAAAAATATAATGATTTATTATTTTTCACAGCTGTGTGGTTTTACAGGGTGGTTCTCCTGTAAATTCCCTGGACTTATGTGTGAAATGTTGCCTTCACATTTCAGGGGTCTAAACAAGGGGTCATAAGGAAAAATCCTTAGTTTGATCTTTAGCCATAAGCTCCATATCACTTTGAGAATTTCTTAGTTGTCGGCAGCACTTCAGAAGAAAGATAGTTTTATTTTTCAGCTTAGTAAATCTTGACCTTATACTATTTCCTCTAAATTCTGTTTACAAATAGAATAGTTAATCCTTGCTGTCTTTTCATTCCTTACCTATGCAGCTAGAAGAAGCCAATTGGCACTTTTGACATCCTATGTAGATGTAGGGATAAATAGCCAGGTCCACAAATTTATTAGGTGCCTTTCATATTATGGCAGGAAAGTCTTTTGACATTGTTATTCTCTGCAACATAATATGGGTCATCCCTTCTCTAACCTCCAGCATTTCTTGGCCATTTCCCTAGAGTTTACTTTTTAATTTCTTGCTGCATTTCAGCCTCTGTCATTGCTACATGGTTTAGGTTTTGAGAAGAAAACACCCCATTTCTCAGAGTCTAAACCAGTCAGTGTTCAGTCAAGGAAGAAGAACGATTTTGAGTATTATGCTTTAGGGGAGATACTTTTAACCAATTTTTCAGAAGCATGGGGACAGAAGGGCAAGCTAGAGCCTTCATGGAGAATCTCAGAAGCTGAGCAGTTCCAGCCACTGAGGTGGGACTCTGAGAAGATGTTTATAGAGGGGTCTGCTGCTCCTAGTGGTCCCTAGTTAAGCACCTATTGATGGTGCTGGGCACATTGTGGATCATAATTTTCAGAAGCCAAGATGAAGAGATGAATGTCTTTGACTATATGAATAATATAGTCAAAGACCAACAGGAAAGTCACCAGGTACATTTGCAATGGACAATTTTCACTTCGTCTGACCATGAAGACCTTTTTCGAGTAAAGCTGACTGAATGTTGCCTTCCAAAGTTCTCATGCTTATTCCACTATCTCTTTCCCCCTGTCAAGTTACCACAGTATGAGTCTTAGAAAGGAATTCTGGAAATGTATTTTCAGTTTGATCAAGTTGATAAAATGACTTGGAACAGGAGGTAAATAAATATTCTGGTCATGAAAGAAAGAGAACTTTCTATATCTTTATGCAGGTCTGGGAGTGCTTAAATTCCTAAGCAAGACCAAGGCCATCGTCATGTGTCTAACTACAAACAAATGACCACAGGTGACCTTGGATGGTGACTGAGCTCATCTAAATTACCTCAGTTTCCTCATTTACAAATGTCAATGAGGATAGTATCTACTTGGTGGAATTTTTGGAAGAATCATGCTTAGTGTGGCATAGAGTACTTGTTATTTTTAAAAGGTGGATATTAATTGTTATTTTAAGAGGTGTTAAATAATATCAGTCTTTTTAAAATGGTCTTAAAATGTTATCGAGATATGATACTGTGTATATTCTCCCTTCATTGTCAAAGAAATAGAATTATACTCTCCGTGCTCTGATGGTGTAGCCCTGTGGACGAAGGACTGTGTACATAAATGGCTGGAAGAAGGCATAATGGATAACAAATTCTATATATAAGCATGCATTCCCTGACTTATACATTATACACGTGTTCCAGGTAAATGACTAATGGTAGGCATAATGGGCAATTGATTTTCTATAAGGAATATATTGCCTCACATATACTATACATACATATCCTATGCAGATTTCTTATCTCATTATCAAACTGTTTGTTTGAAATGTAACTGACTATGGCTACAATGTTTTAGTAGAATAACTTACTGTCAGTGACCAAACATATTAACAAGAGCTGGGCTGATTTTTTTTTCTTGCTTTCTTAAAATAACAATTTACAATTTACTTTCTTTTTTATTATTGGATATTTGCAAGAATTAGAGTAGTACAGTTTTAGCTTTTATGACCCTCATACCATGTATGTTCCTTATGTAGGAAGACAAATGAGGGCTATTTAACTTAGGGTGAATTTATAGAGAACCTTGAATATCTCCGAAGTAAACAGAAATAAATAGTTCCAAGAAGATTAAGAAAATAGCTAATTATAGCTTTTTCCAGTATATATTTATTTGTGGTCTATTTTACTCATATTTTACTTCATTAACTTGTATATGTGGGTACAGTTATAACACCTTTTCTGTTATGTTATTTCCACATGTGCTTTTGTATCTTTTCTTCCTCATTCTTCTTATCACTTTAAAAAAAAATAGGATTGTTCAAGAAGCTAAACCATCAGTTTAGTGCCTGATCTTGTCCTAAACCATCAGTGTAAATATAACACCAATATTAGCTGTTGGTATTCATTCAAAATTTACTGCAACAATCCAACTTTCTAGATAGTAAATCTGAGGTTTGTAACAACATTCCAATGGCTGACATTCTCATGGTTGCATCTGTTGTTGAAATCTTGCTGAACTCTTATTCCCAGGAATGTCTCATTTTCTGTATTTATTCATCACTATCATCATTGTGCTGTCCTACACTTGGATTATCCATCAGTTATTTCTCTAAAATACTATTATTATATGGTGTCTCCCCAAAAATCATGTGTGAGCCCATGCAAGAAAGTTTAGAGGTAAAATGATTGGGTTACGAGGGATTTAATTCTGATTAAACCTTAATCCACTTCTTAATTCAGAGATTAACTGAGTATTAACTGTAGGTAGGTGGAGTGTGGCTGGAGGACCTACATTTCTGGGGATGTGCCTTTAGGGTTTATATTTTGTCCCTGGTGAGCAGAATTATCTCTGCTTCCTCATGACATGTCCTGAGATGCTTTTCTCCATGACACTCTTCCTCTATGATATTCTGTCACCCCTTCATTCTAGAATGATGGAGTCATCTATGTACTGAGACCTCTGAAAATATGAGCCAAAATAAACTTTTTCTCTTCCTCATTGTTCAGGTAAGGTCTTTGCGTCACAGAGACAACAAACTGACTAACAGTCATCCACACAAATCATTTGTGGGTGAGGCAAATTTTACCAAGAAGGGTCCCAAGTGGCATCAATTCCCAAACTGTTTAATACTGCGTGTTAAATGGCCCTGCCCTGTTACTCAGAGTCTTATGGCCACCAGCGACCCGATGGGAATTTGTTAGTAAACACAGATTTTGAAGATCATTATCCTGCCATGTAGATCTATTTTCTTCCTCTCCTCCCCTACATCTCTCCTTCTTTCTCTCTCTCTCTCTCTCTCTCTCCTTTGTAAAGAGTAAGATCGGACTTTATGTCTTCTTCCTTACATGTTTTATTTCAAATCCCTGTTAAGTTTTTGAACAGAGAAAAATCTCTCTCTTTTTTTTTTGTAGAATCTTTCCAGAACCTGTCTTTAGGGCTCACATATCTAAAAATAGCATATCAAGGTATTTTCCTAAACAAAGATAGTTTTCTCCCTATGGGGAACTCTGAGCCAGCTGTTGACATTACAATTTATTTATCCTGCCACCTTTGCTTAAATAATAAATTCAATGAAGGCCTTTTGGGATTTAACTTCTCCAGGGAAAGGCATAAGTGACATGGCAGGGATATTGTAATATAATTTTTCTTAAAGTTGTTGGTCATGTTGATATATATAATCCAACTGTCGTAGAGCCCAGCACATTGTTAAAGAAGACCAGATTCATGGTAATGGTAACACATACTTGTTTTCTTCACATATATTTATGTAATTTTCACAAATACCAGTTACAAACCAGAATCATTTGTCTTCAAATCCAGTTGTCATATATTTTTACTTTTTCCCTCACAGTAACCCCTTTTCCTTATTTTCTTGAAGGTATTCATTTGGTTTTATAAATAAATCGGGTGATCTTCTAAAGATGGACAATTGAATAGGAAAAAAAGGTAAAGATGCCAGGAGCACAGCCCATTGAAGCCAAGAACAATGTTGGCTAAGTTCACCTGTATCTTATTTGTATGTTTAATGATTATGATGTTTCTTTTTCAACATGGTGAGCCAGCGCTCGTCCTCGGTATTGTGCTCACATTTGAAATCTAAAAGGTCAGGAATAGTTTGGTCATAGTACTAGCAAGTACATTTTGATAGTGAGTCCATTGTAGGCAAAACCCCCTATGAAGAATCCATGGAAGAGATGCCAAGGAGTACGTAAACCACACCACTCTTATGCATAGAATTGCTGTTCAAGGGAAAATGAGGGCAAAAGTAAAATATCTTCCTTGTATACACAACATATGTGAGTCACATACACATATGCATGTAGCTTTGCATTTTTGTAAATATATTTAACAGGTAATCAGATACCCAGCCTAACCCCTTGCCACAGCCAGGCAGTAACAGTGAGCTGCTTGTTGCTCTATATTGTGCCTCTGTGACATGCACTTTAACCCCAGAGTCCTTCATAATGAACCATTCTTCTCCAAGTAATGCTTTTCTATCCTGTAATATTCCTCCTTTGAGTCACATTTTCAAGAACTTGGTTGGAGAAACATACTGACACACAGTCACATTATTCCTTGTATTTTGATTTCTCTTCACAGTGAATTGTCACAACCAGAAGATGTCAGGTCATGTCTCCAAAATTCTATGGAGGTTACTCATCTGGCCAGTAGAGATCCATTAGTTTTCCTTCCCACAGTGACCTTTTTTTTTTTTTTATTAAGCAGTTGTGAAAATTATATAATTATATAATTCTTCCAATAATCTCCCTTGCTGATTACAATTCCCTTCAGAACTCATCTTTCAGAACTCTGCTGCAATTTCTAAACTGGCTTCAGAAATGAAATGGTGAGGCTGAGTTATATGCTTTTGTAAAAGCAGATGGATCAATCACAGAATTCAGAACTTTCTGCATTTCTCATCTTTCTCTTAACAATTTCTGGTGGGTTCAGGTTATTTTTCTCTTTCTATTTGTTTCTTGCAATGCAGAAAAAGGAGAATCACATTCTAAATTTAGACTATAGGTATGTTTACTGAATTAAGCTGTTGTTTCAAGTTTGGGGTATTAGATTATCAACAAGTCCTGTTTTTTTTTTTTCCTCAATGCATAATTCTTTTTATTTTTGCTTTTCATTAGGTCATGAAAATTCATTCTCAAAAACACTCTGATATATCTGTTGCTTTCAGTGAGGACGATAGCATAAACTAAAATAAATAAACTTTATTTGGAAGATACAATACAAGGAAACATAAGGAAAGCTTACTCTCAAGTCTGTTCCTGATGGACACTGGTTTTCGTATTTTTGCAGTTATCTGCACACACTATTTTACACACAAATGGTGGGAGGCTTCCTGAACTATCGAAGTTATTGAAACAAAGGAGAACCCAATTGCACATTTTCCCCCAAATCTTCTGTATACACACACACACACACACACACACACATACACAGCCATTCACTCAAGATTAGAGATCAAACAACAAAGTTGGCATTGTGTGTCTGCTTTGTTCAAATACTATCTGCAGACCAGTTTCTCAAATTACTCTGTTTCCAACAGAACTAATTTTAAAATGAATCTCCCACTGACTTCAGGAGCTTTCATCTCTTTAGGATGGCAATGAAGCCTAAAAATGTGTGTGTGCCTGGTACACCAGAATGCTGAAGAATGAATTCTTGTGTCATCCCAGCCCAGCAGTGTTGAAATTCCTCCCTGGGTCCTGATCATCAATCCCTGGGAAACCTTTCAAAGGGTTTTCAGTGATAAGCTAAGAGAAAACAAGCCCCAGGAAAAACACCAAAATTCTATAGCTATATCATAAATGAAATTGCTCAGTATACAATTCCTTTTTGTGCTGTGAATACAGAATATGGTAGCTTTACAATTTTTGCCTTATATTTTTGTACACGGAATGCAAACTCAATTGCAGTGTGATAAGCAATAACACAGGAAGTTGCTGTAAACTGGACATCTCGGCATCCTAGAAAAATAATAAACTCTAAACAGCTTCCAGGAAATTAAGATGCTTTAAAATTGCTGGACAAGATGAGAAATTAATCCTCAGAAGAAAGCATGCACACATACACACAAACTAATTATGGCATAATTACTGCACAGCTGCTCCAGAAATTTGGAGGTACCCTGCCTTCTCTGTTGATCAAATGTAATCTGATTATGCTCCTTGCTTGAAGTATCTCTGGCCCTTCAATCTCCAAAAATAAATTCTCATTGACGTCTGACATTTCTAAATCTACTGACTAATTACTTTAAGAGTGGGATTTGTTTTGCATGCTTTTGACATAATCCTTTCACTCATGTAGATAAGATCACAGTTGAAGTTAATCAATGGGATAAGTTTCTATAGGAGCATGATCTATAAGAATCCTGCACTGTGTGATGGTCTTTCCTCCCCCTGTTCATATTCTGACAAAGCATAGGCAACCAAGGCTTCATTCATTTTACTCAGATATCCTCCTTTAGGGATGTTCATCTTCTCTTTCTTCACTGGATCTTTCTCCAGGTTTTTCTCCACTTCACTTTTTCCAGTCCTAGTTTGAAACATTTGTGGGTTTTTTTCCTTATTTCTGCCATTAATGCAGGTTTTTCTAGTGTCCTTCCTCACACTTCCAAGAACTCAACACAGCCAGCTAGTTGCATCAAATCCTAAAGTGCTTGGGAACATGCTTCCTCTATCCCCACTTCAGATAGACAACACTAATGTATTTTGTGTCTGTGAGGTGCTGGTGATTGAACTCAGGACCTTGTGCATGCAAGACAAGCAATCTACCAACTGAGCTATATCCAACCCCTGAGACAGCTCTTACTAACATTTGCTTGGACTTTAAAATATATGAAGTATTTTTATGTCTACAATGTTAGCCTTTACAACATTTTAAAGATTTGTTATTAATTATTTGATAGGTAAAAAGATTAAGTGATATTCCCTAACAGGTACAAATAGCAGACTAAGGAGAGATTTGAAACTGTGTGTGTTTATTTCGAAAGTTTACTGGTATGTTCTGCATCACATGCCTCATTCAAAGAAAAGCTTTAGATTACAATAATATGGTCAGGTGGTCTTCACCATACTTAACAGTCATACAGCCCCTATAGAAATGAGCTGTGTAACTCTAGACAATAGGCAAATTCTATCATTATCAATCGAAAGTCATTTGTAGAGAGTAGATACATGAATCAAAAATTGGTGGTCTGAACGTCATCATCTATCAAATCATATAAGAAATTAGGACCTAAACCTGACAGATTGGAATCTTACTCATAGCCACTGTTTATTAAAATCAATTAGCTAGTTTGTCTTTCTTGCCAAAAGCTGATAATTCAGATGATACAACACTTCTTTTAGGATGACTTGTATCAGCGGGAAGTCTTATCACATTAGATTTTAAATGCAGACACTTTCCTTGAAATAACTGTGGAATGAATTGCTTTCCAAAGGGTTTTGCATAATTTTAATTTGCCTTTTTATTGTTATTAATGGACCATCTGTACCTGTGGTTTCCTATGAAATTTAAAAAGGACATACTGAGCAAGTATTATAATTTAAAATGCAGAAACACATAATTAAATAAGCCATGTCAAGTGGGATTTTAAAAAAAGTCTATTGATAAGTCCTGAAAATCAGTAAAATCAGGATTTTAATATCAATGGTAGATGTTCAAAAATTTGAACTAGCAAACTCTAATTTTGGATTGACAACCTAATTGTTAGCATCCATTTTTTAAAACAACTTGTGCTCAATTTGTGAAATCTAAAGAGACAACAATAAATAAACAAAAGTTTAATTCAAAATCAACACTATTTCTTTTAATTGGATTGAAGTTAGAAATCAGGAATAAGTGAGATCACATGAACTAATTTAAATTATCAACTGATTGTTGTTTCACTGTGGAGATTTGATGACATTTATTGAAATTTGTATGGGATAATTGAAATCTTGAGGGGGAACTGAGATCATTAACAATAGTCATGATATTATTTCATAGACCTTTCTTTTTTAGATGTAAGCATTTTTTTTCTCAGTAATTAGGAATACTTCTTAATGTTCATTCATTTATATATAACAGTCCTTTACATTTCATTGGTCCAAGTTTCATCATACGGCTACCCTAGTTGCTAGTTATTCTGGAAAATGTCTTTACTGGGTATCATTGTGCTGATGGTTCCAACCTTAAACATATGTGAATTGCTACTGAAAGAGAGAAAAACCTTAGGGATATGGGAACTGTTGACAATTATCTGCCCCTTTACACATCTTTCTCTGCACACACAGAACACATATACCAATCTTGATAGAATCACACATGCCCTGTACATTTTCTGCATCCATTTTAAAGTCCAGAATCTCTTACTACCATGAAGCCTTCTTTTTATGACCCCTTATCTATAAACTAAGAGAAATAGTATCTTTCATACCCACCTCCATCAACACACACATGATGAAAGGGTAGAAACAAAATCCATTCATAGAAATGAAGTCTAGAGCTTCCAGCAGAGGCTATCTCCTGGTAGTTAGGAACATTGAAATATGCCCGTTTGTGTATAAATCACCCCTAACTTTTCTCCCCAGGATGATTCTCATGGCCATATTCTTCCCTGATGCCTAGAGTTCTCTGAAAATTTGAGTTTGCATATTGTAGCCATATTTGAAGTGAGACTTAGAGGACAAACTCTTTTGGGGGGCTGTGTAATTTTTACATACCTTATTGAGTTGATGAAACTTTTGGACAGACAGCTGGGAACCTAAGGGCTTGCATGTAGGACAGCTTTATGACTTTTTCTCTCCCTTTCTCTATTCATCTTTTTGTTCTCCTTCTCCTTATTCTTCTCCTTCTTGTGTTTTAGTCAACTTTTTTGCTACTGTGACTAAAAGACTTGACCAGAACAGTTGTAGAGGAGGAAAACTTTATTTGGGGGCTCACAGTTTCAGAAGTATAAGTCCATGGAAACAGGCCCCATTTCTCAGGGCAGAACATAATGGCAGAAGAGTGTGGCAGAGGGCAGCAGCTCACATGATGATCAGGAAGTAGAGAGAGACTCCACTTGCCAGATGCAAAATATATACCCCAAAGGCACATCCACTGCGTCTACCCCCGGCAGCCACACCCTACCTTCCTTGAGATACCACTCAGTTAATCCCTATCAGGGAATTAATTCACTGTTGGGTTAAGGTTGTCATAATCCAATCATTTCTCCTCTGGACCTTCTTGCATCGTCTCACATGTGAGTTGGTGGGGAACACCTCATATCCAAACCCGAATATAATGCAATATGAATTCCTTCAAAAAATAGTGAGACTTCTATTTGCTCTCCAATCAGTTCCATATGAAAATGTTGTTTTTTTTTTTTTTACATGAGTTCTCCTAAATATTTTTTAGACCTGAATATTCTTCATGTCTATTTTCCGTGCTAGGATGAGGACCATCTTTCTGAGATGGGAGGCTATGGTAAGAAATTAATACAGCTTTATATGATCTTTGTAGATATGAGAAGTTCCCAATAATTGTTGGAGAAGAACAAATAGGAGGCTTTTGAGAAAATCTCTGATCACAGGCCTTATCTTCAGGTAACTGAGACACACAATAAAAGGATTTCTTTTTTATGAGGTACCAGTTTTTTTCAAGTTAGAGTTAAAACCTTTGTCAGAAATGGAAACCCTTAGCAAGGTCTACTACTTTCTAATTCTATTTTCATAATGACAATCTTACTCAAGTTTTTCTCTTTTACAATATTTGGCTGAAACCTTCCTAGAACTGCTAACATAGGCAGATATTTAGCATTTTCTTAACAACCTCCTTTAGTGCAACATAATTTAGAGATATAACCTTTTGGTAGAGTCAATAGTTTTATTAAATACTTTGCCATGCCATAACCAAGACCAAGTTCTTTATAAGTTGAATTGATAGCTGAAGAATTATCATAAAGAAACCTCAAAATATAGGTTCTTTAAATAGATAGACTAATATTTCTGTTTCATCAGATTCCTAAAAACTCAGATTGACCAGTTGGCTATATCAACTTTAACATATGGCCTGCATCTTTGAGTCTGAGATCGAATATAGCTGCTGTTTTTGGCAAAAACTAGCAGAAATAAAAGTAGAGGGCCAGCAGCTTTCTTTTTAAGGAAAAAAATATAGAAATTTATTTTTAAGGAAACAATTTAGAAAGTGCAAATATTTTTGTAATTTTTCCTTGGCCCAAAGATGTCACTTATTTTAAGAGAGAACCAGAAAACGGTCTTCCAGCTAAAAGGCCATGCTTGTAGGTCACCAAAGTAAATTTGGAATAACTTGGATAAAAAGAGAATGGCTATTAGAAGAGACAACTTCTTTCCATCATTTGTTTTTCTTTTGAGGAAAAAGCATAACAAATATTATCTTAAGACCTAAACATATAGGCCAATATGCCAATATTCTGATCAAATTTTATGACTATTAGTTTCCATTAATATAACCCATTTCTAATGTGGAGAGAACTTTCTTTTCTAAACCGTGAAAGGCTTCATATTTCCCATCAGTTATATAAAATGACTATCAATATTTTTTTCACTCACAGTTTATTTTAGTTTTGTAGTCTACTTTTTATTAGTCTACTGGCACAAAGCATTTTCAAATGTTAAAATCTTCAACTTCTTTTAATCTAATTATTTCCAAACACATTAACTACTTCATTTTTGTAAAAGATGTGCTATTTGATTATTAAAAAATTACTGAGCAACTATTAAAGTAGCTAATGATTCCTTTTGTCATTTTTATTTTTTCTAAACTTAATCTAACCTGATACATACATGCTTCATTTAAAATATTTCTTTTTTATTAAGACTGTTGTCAATTTATTTTCAGTTCCAAGTTTAGTCAAAAGCTCTTAGTCATTTGAGCTCAAATTTCTGTCTATTCATAGAATTGTGTACTTGTTTCTCTACCATAAACAATATTTATTAAGCAGGTATTGGCATTTTATGGACTAATTTCTTCACTTATTCTCCTACTCTTCTGTATCATTCACAACAGTGCTTTTAAAGCTGTGTTTTGCAGAGCCTTGGAATTCTGTATAGAAACCAATGCAGGAGAGAGATGAGGAGATGGATCTCTGGGCTCTTCTGAGATTTCTAATCCATATTACAGATTAAAGAACAACATTTGTGTTACACTGCAGTTCTGCTGAAGATTTTCTTTGAGAAAAAGTTCTACTGCTTAAATGTGTGCTTAAAATACAATTAAAAATCAAAAATCCATGAAGTTCTATACTATTATTTCTAACTTCCTGCAATTATCCCTATCTCATGAAAAAATTAGGAGAAAAATAAAAGAACCAAATGGAACTTCCTGTGCTGGAAGCTCAAATAGTCTCCTCTAAAAGGTCTTCTCCAGACAAAAATGCAGAGTTAACTTTCCGTTCTTCTTTTTCAAAACTAAGCATAAAAACAAGTGAGTAATATTGTAAGTTCATCTTTCTACAAGCTTTTTATCTGTAGGTAGAAAAGTCACAGTTTACTTGATAAAATAGGTGGACAGGTTGTGGTCATAGGTTGTGTTTGCATTGGCATGATAACCACTGACTATTGTTTAATTGTAGTAGAGAGGTGCCACTAAAAGGGGCTGGGAATATAGCGCAGTTGGTAGAGTGCTTGCCTAGAGTGCACAAGACCCTGGGTTCGATCCCTGGTGTCACACACACACACACACACAAAAAAAAAAAAAAAAAATAGCAGAGGTGACACTAATTACAATGAAATAAGTCACAACCACTAAGTCATTTCTTAGCTCCTCTGCTGAGTGGTCACCTTGACTTATATTTCACCTAGAGTTCCTTATAAACATTGTAAAAATATTATAGCTCTCCATATGGACAATTTCATAATTTACCAGTCTTGAAATATAATGCACAGCATTGAGGAGAATCATCTGGGCATGTTATCATTTGGACCTCTATTGTTTCAGAATATCCTTGTAATGATTAAATAAACAGTAAAAAGCAAGTCGGTACCTTTTAGGGTTTCTTCTTGAACTCAGTTCCTGGAAAAAAATCATGCCTTCTACTTACTTTTTTGAAAGAATGCCTCTCTAATAAATATGCATTTTGAATTTTGTTCAGTTCACTACTATTGGGCAAGGTGGAGGCTGTTCAGGAAAACAAGAAAACATTTATGTTTTTCAAGCTTTTGAGAATTTTCTTTTAAGAATGGAGTAAATTTGCCAGGTGTGGTGGCATACACCCATAATCCCAGTAGCTCAGGAGGCTAAGGCAAGTGATTGTAACTTCAAAGCCAGCCTCAGCAACTTAGTGAGTCTTGAAGCAACTTAGCAAGAGACCCTGTCTTAAAATAAAATTAAAAAAAAAAAAAGATTGGGGGTGACTGGGATGTGGCTCCTTGGTTAAGAACTCCTGGGTTCAATCCCTGATACAAAAAAAGTTTTTATTCTGTAGATGGGGACAGTATGGGAGAGAGAAGAAAGAACCAGATCTTGATCCAGTTTTCATTCTATTATTGTATTTGTCACCAATGGAACTTGAATGCACTCATCTCTAAAGCAGCAGATAATATTTTTGATCTCCCTTGTTCAAATGATTTCCATTAGTATTTTAGTTGGAAAAGATTAATTACAATTATTAAGAAATTTATGCTCCATTCTCAAATAAATGAATTTAAAATGCAGTTTTTTAAAAAAAAGTTTATTAAATTGGAAAAAATATCTGAGAACCCTAGTAACCCCATTCTTGATGTACACCCATTATATCAATTATGTTAATCTTTTAATACAAAAATCAACATTTATGCTTACTTAAATGTACATAATTCGGTCAAAGGAAAGTAACTTTTGTATAGTTTTCCTTTTCCAACCAATAGCTCTTGAAAAGAAGCTAATGAAAGTCATTGTTGGTTGAGATGGGTCATGTTTTGCTTTGATTTGTTCTATTAAAAAGGTATTAAGGGGAAACTAGAGACTTAATTTTACTTATTCATGAAGTTGCATATGCCAAATTGTATTTTAAAAGTAATGCATGATATTTTAAATTGTATCAGGCCATTTGCTCTTTTAGAATGGATACTGCTGATTAAATAAACTTAAATTTGTTTTTTAATCTTTAGAGGAGGGTTATGTGGTATTATTCAGTCAGTTTATTCCAGTTGCTCACATTAAAGAGATATTTCAAACTCAGCCAAGTGCATATCTCTGTAATGCTCTGGAGAGCAGGCACTTGGCTCTTATTTTCTGGGACAGAGTTTCGAAAAGGCTTAAGGCATTTGTTTTAATTTTAATTCCTGAGGCCTTTAAAATAACATTCTGAATAGTTGGAGAAGGTTTTTCTACTGCAACAATAAGTTTTCTTGGAATCAGCCCAATGCTGCTGGTTGTCATTGATTAAAACAGTGCACTTACACCTCATGGCTGTTTAAGATACTATGTAGTCATTTATTTTAGTATAAATAAATTCAGGACCACTTTTTAAAAACCAGCAAGGAGAGATTTTGTTGTGATTTTTCTAAAATGATGAATATGGCTTTGAATGCTACCTGGAGAGAACCCCACTGTGTATAGAAAAACAGGCAGAATTCTTCAAAGCTTATTCCTGACAGATGTAACATAATCTTTCCCTTCACTGCCAATCTTGTGTATCATTTCTCTTATTTGAATGTAATGGTTTAGAATTCATTCATTACAGATTGTGGGGCATAATAAAAGGTAAATAATGTCTTTGCAAAGTTCTCTATAAGAGCTGTCTGAATTTATAGGAGTAAAATGTAATTACTAAATTAAGAAATGTTCTTTGTAATGTTTTGAATAACCAATAAAAAAATAAAATTAAAAAAAAGAAATGTAATTATTAATGTAAGTATAAATTTACTTTTATTTTCATGTATGAAATGAAAGAAAATTCATAGAGATTGAATCTATATCCATTTGTCGAAGCATATGAATTTTTTGAAATTCTTTCCACTACGCACCTGGATACAACACATTCTGTATTCCTTGTTTTGAATATGAGTTTTGTTGGAAGAAAACATACTTCGACACAATTTTACATTGTAGAGTGCAATTGGGTTTGTCTCAGGTTATACAACAAGATGATTATAATATTTCCGACATTAAGTGTAAGAACAGCTTAAATGCTATGACAGCTTCTGACCAGGCAGTGTCCCAGGTTATGGAGTGGGAAGCATCCCAAGTTAGACACTTGGTGTGAAGACACATCCTTCATATGGATGCTCAATCTATATTCAAATTGTTGCCTTACTCTAATCAGATGATACCTGGATGATTTTTACACAATTGATTTGTGTACTCCTAGAGGAAATAATGGTTTAGATAGTGTAATAACTATGTTCTTTCTTATTTATCTCAGAACAATTTTAGGTGCAAGTATTTAATCCACCAGGCACTTAGAGCTAATAGACTGGACACAGTAGTTCTAAGAGAATCTTTCCTCAGTTTCTAGCTTGAAATAAATATCTTCATACAGTATCACTTTATAACTGTACAGGTTTTAGAGACTTTATGTAACCACAATGAGTGAAAAAATGGAAGTCTATTGTAGTTTTGGTATATTTTTTTCTATCTTCTCTATGAGCGCATGTGTTAGAGTCTGTAAACAAGTCAGGATGGCGCCTGGCATTTTGCCAGAGAAATGTTACCCTGTAAACAAGTCTGGATGGCGCCTGGCAAAATGCTAGAGGGAGTGGTTTGTGAAGTAACGCCAGGGAGCCATTAAGTGTGGAGATTCCTGATTGGTTGACTGCTGTATCTAGTTTATGTTAATTAGATAAGCTGTGTGGAATGTATATATACCACTCCTGTCCTACAATAAAGGGCTCCCATTCCTGCTGTATCAATCTACACAAATCGTCACCCCCCCAATTATTCTGCTGCAGCCAGACTATGGCACTCATGTGCACATATAATTGTTCTTGCTGTAGATAATTTTAAAGTATATTCCTCATTATACCACCAAACATTTTTTGAAAATATAATTTTAAATTGATGTAGGATTGAAATCAACTGAGCATAATTTTACACATAATAATGTAACAATAAAAGTTTTTCCAAGTTTTTGTAATATTAAAAAATTCAATGATCAATAACATTGTATGTGAGCTCTGTCTGCATCTTTTATTATTTGTATTCAAAGAGATTTCTAAAAATTGCATGGTTAAAACATTTCAGTCACTACTGGCAGATATTATTAAATGCTTTATGTGTGTAGTAAAGCATCTCAACCCTAAAGCAATGTATATTCTCCTTGATTGTTCATCTTATACCTTAGTTTCAATTTACCAGAGTTGACTACTAACATTACACACATGCGTGTGCACACACACACACACACACACACACATGCTCTCACATAAACGCACATGTATGCCTGCAAGGATAACACTTTTAGGATTTATTCTGAATTGGATATGAATTATTCATGAAAACTCATGTGTAAAACAATGCATCAGAGTTTCAAGATTAAATTATTTGGTTATGAGAGTCTTAACCTGATCAGTGTGTTAATCCATTGATGGGATTAACTGTGTGGTAACTGTAGGCAAGTAGGGTATGAGTAGATGAGGTGCATCACTGGGGAGCATGTCTTTGGGGTATATATTTTGTCCCAAGAGATATGCACTTGGCTTCCAGTTGACCATGTCCTGAGCCACTTTCCTCCACTATGCTTTTCTGCCAAGATGTTCTGTCTCATCTCCTGCACAGAGCAATGGAGTTGGCCATTTATGGACTGAGACCACTGAAGCCATGAGACCCAAATAAACTTTTCCTCATCTAAAATTTTTCCAGTCTGATCTTTTGGTCACAGCAACAAAAAAGCTGACTAAAACAGTCATTATGCTATTTTTTCTTACTAATATTTAGTTTCATTAACTTAACTGACCTTTCCTATCAATAAATGAACAAGTCTCTGATTCTCTTTCGATATGATGCATACCCTGGACTTTATATCTAGTGTATTTTTAGGCTACACATTAACATATCAGTATATCTGAAGCTATCAATATGGTAAACTGTGTTCCTATGTGCGTTGTAGGGTGAACTTTACTACTACTAGACTTTTCTTGTCAAATTAAGCAAAAATAGAAACTGGAATAAAAGGTGCTATGTAAATTTGTATAATAAGAAAGATTTATAATATTGACAATGAAAATACTCTTATTCATTGAAAAACAGAACCCCTTAATAATAAAGATTTCAAAGGACAAGACTCATTTTATTATTTTCTAATTATATTCAAATATGCTCATATATAATTATAGATGTGTATGCTTCTAGATATCTAATTTAATCCACACATGCCTGCTCCCATAAAGCAGGAATAAAATTAATTCATTGGGATCTGAATCTTGGATTTGTCACACATTATCTTTATAACCATGATCAAGTTACTTACTTTGTATGATTCTATAATTTCTCATCCTTTAAATGAATAGAAGCCTGCTTCAAAGAACTTTTACTAAAAGTTTAAAAATAGAAATGAATATATGCATATCTTAGATAAAATAATGATACAAAAATGTTATTTTGTTTGAGTCTTAATTTCTATGAGGTTTTAAAATCATCACTTTTAGGGAAGACTTCTTTAAGGAAAAGCATGTTTACTACTTCAGATGTTAAAATTTTCAGAAATATTATTTCTTTGTAAATTATAATTCCTCAACTAGTCTTGAAGATAGTAGAGATTCCATTTCTTTCTAGAAATCTGAATTTTGTCAGTGTCACAATCACAAATTTTAATTCCTGTCATTTTAAATTAATTTCTGGTTTTCCAAAGACATCAGCACTTGGTCAGTTTCCACTTATTTGGGAGGGTATCATCTGACACATACAAGAAAAACTCTAAAAGAAAGTTGAAGATTTACAAAGGTATCTCCTTTCCTGGCAAGTTATAGAGTGTTAATCATTTCTATACTCAAAGAGCCTTTAAAATGAACACTTTGTAGATTTTATTGGAGGTTTAACATTTTTCAAATTTTGCCTACAAACACCAAATTTTAAATTTGTTTCCTTTCACAGAGAAAAGGCATTTAAAAATAGAGAACATTTCATATAAAGTTCATGAAGACCCACCAGATGTTGATGACCATGTGCTCACTCTTCTTCCTTATATTCTTGTAACACAAACACAATCTTGTCATTCTCAGAGTCACTTTGGAGTTCTTTCACATTTAAGCTTGCAAGCTTTCTTGAGTGGAAACTTGGTGCCTTGGAAATTCATGGTAAGAAAATCCTTTGTGAACACCAATTAAAATACGAGAAAGAATAGAGTGAATAAAAGAAGATTAAATTGCAGCTAGAGGGAATTAAATGAGGCAAAGAAAACATTTTAAACTCATAAGTTTTGTTAGTTATTGAAATAGGTTTCCAGGGATATGTCTTTTTTTCTTTATATAAGTATTTTAGCAAATCTTAAGAAAATGGCTTAGATGGTCTTTATTTTTTTCTAAACAGGAAATAATAAATGTTAATGAACAAACACTCTAATTTTATTTTCTTTTAGTCAATGCCCAGTTTAATTTGCAAATGGTCATCGTATCACTACTGGAGGCAGTGTTGAGCTCTAATAATTTGGTCAGTATTATCCTTTCTCCTGTGAAAGTTGTACTTGAACTTGTATTCCCATAATTCTAACTTCCTGTAGAAATTGTTCAATGCTAGCTAAATTTTCTAGGACTTCATTCTTTGTTAATTATGCATCTCTAACTCCATGTAGTGCCATTTTGTATGGTGCTATTTACAAAATTTAATAGAAATTAAAATACTGTTAATTTCTAAACAGTTAAACAATACAGTATGTTAGAGACCCATGAATGAAGATACTTTCAGATATTTTTAAAAAATGAAAGAATTTCGAGTTCTATGGCTGAGAAGGTAAATCAATAACCAAAGATTACAAAGTCAGAGCCATAAAAATTAAGAAATATAGTGGGGATGCGAGGGGAGCATGGGAGAAATAAACAACCTTTAGATAGCACAAAGGGGAGGGAGGGGAAGGGAGGGGGGTTGAGGGTAGGAAACACAGTGGAATGAGATGGACATCATTATCCTAAGTATGTGTATGAAGACACGAATGGTGTGACTCTACTTTGTGTACAACCAGAGACATGAAGAATTGTGCTCCATATGTGTACTATGAATTGAAATGCATTCTACTATCATGCATAACAAATTAGAATAAATAAAATTTATAAAATTAGGAAATATATATTTTTGATCAAAGCAAGTATTTCAGAAATAAATGTATTGTATATAACAATGCAGAGTTATAGATGCATTTTTATGATGCTGGTAGGCCAGATACTTTAAAAAATGTAATAATATAATAGAGAAAGTACATGTAAATCAAAAGTTATTTAAAAATCAACATTTGATAACAACAGTATTAGGATCCCAACATCCTACTAATTTTTACTTATTAATTAATTTATTTTTTTGTTTGGTTTTTGCTCAAGACTACTTCTTGTTTCCCTGATTACTTTTTATGGAAACCAGATATAATGAAATACTGAATTGGCATGGGAACAAGAGGATGTTGTCTTTATGCAGAGAGGGAAGCATTACTGATGGAGTTTTTCTTAAAGGACTGAGAGAACATATGAAAATGTTTAGGGATGATGGCTGATTGGCTCCCACTTCATTCTTATTTAAGGTGCGGTCCTATGGCTTTCACTCTCCTCCTCATGAAAAGCTGAATAGTGGTACCCATCTCTCCAGTTCCATGTGGCTACCAAAGCTCTACAGTATCCCAATTCTTTTTTTTTTTTTTTTTTTAAGAGAGAGAGAGAGAATTTTTAATATTTATTTTTTAGTTTTCGGCGGACACAACATCTTTGTTTGTTTGTGGTGCTGAGGATCAAACCCGGGTCGCACGCATGCCAGGCTAGTACGCTACCGCTTGAGCCACATCCCCAGCCCAACTATCCCAATTCTTAAGCCACACTTTTGGCAGTCAGCCCCGTAGCTAGCTAGCTAGTTAGATACAGATAGACGTATACATATATATGGGTTTCTCTGTATCTATAGATCTTCAGTTCTGTTTTTCAAATCTGTTTCATTATTTTTGTTTGTTTATTGCTCCTTACATGTGCTTTTGATTTCCTCTTTTTAAAATCATATTAAACATATTATGATTACTTTAATATGTTAACTCTGATTCTTGAAGCTGTTTTTCTGCTTATTCTGATTCATCACTATCTTATGTAATGTTTAAAAACAATCGCAATGTCATATTTAAACTTTATTATGGGGAACTATTTAAGGTTTGTATCAAAAATGCATTATCCTAAAGGAGTTTCTATTTCTCTTTTCTGGGAATATGGAATAGGGAGCACTATCAACCTGGCATAGAAGCTAAATCTAATTCTCTCCTAGAGGCTTCTCAGATTGAGAATTCATGGGATTAAAAAGTATGAAATTCAAAGAATACTTGATTTCTCCCTATAAAAAAGTAACATTAAGGTAGACAAATATCCTTTCTGATCCCTTTTGTAGAGAATTATCCTTTTTAATGGGTCACAATTTATCCAAGGACCTGGAATCTGTCTGACTTTCTCACCTTGAAAAGACTCAAGGCTTAGTTATTTTGTATTGTAATGCTGTTTAAATCTCAAGTGGAATTAGAAGGTGCTGTTTTTCATGCTTGTTTACCTGTCTGGATACATGTTTCTATTTTTTTTTTTAACCTCTGAGGAGTTAGTTTATTGCACTGAAATTTTAACCATGCTTTTAAGTAATTTTTAAACTAATAGTTTATGGAATCTTTTCAGATGATTTGAAAGTGAGAATAAAGTAACAAGAGTAGAATGACTAAGGCTCCATTCAAACTGTTAGCATCTTCTCCCAGGAGCTTTTGTAATTATCTTCTAAGTTGGGGTTTGGCAAACTGTGGCCTGTGAGCCTGAACTGGAGCTTTATCTATTTTATAAATAACATTTCAATGAAACACAATCATTTTCATTTGTGATTTGCTTTGCAAACATGTACTTTGGACATCTGTTGTAGTGTGTAAGGGGGTGATATTTTTACTTTTTTTTTTTCTATTTCTCTTTTATCTCACTCTTTCTTCTTACCATGGCAAGGGCTTCCTGCCAAGGACTCAATCCAAAACTGTTGGTATATGAGTAAAAGTCAGTGTACAGGTTGACCCAGTTCGAGGCTGTCCATGTTCCCTGCTCCCCACAGACCTTCAGCTCATGGCCTGCACAACCACCCACACAAGGCTTTCTTGTCCTCTTTCCATAGGTGGAGGTTCTGGTTTCAGTAAGAAGGCAGGCTTCAGCTCCCACATGCCACACACAGTTACATGCAATCTCCTTTACTGTGACGGGAGTCAAGTTCTTGGTTCCCAATACCACCCCATTGCACTGCCCATACATTAATTGACAATTTCTTATTGCAGAGCCGTTAACTTCTTATGTGAATCCCATCATATCTTATTCATATTTCACTCATGATTACCATGTGTTTAGAGCTGAAAAAATTAACAAAATGTGAAGTTGGTGTATTGTCTTTCCTAGAATTTAACTTCATGTAGTACTTTCAAAGGGGATGTTTTTTTTAATCTGCTTGTGGTTAGTATATGTTTCCTGGCTTCTCAAAAGGGATTTTCTTTCTTGGGGGTGGGGGGAGTGTGTTTAAAAAGTAGAAGAGACAATGGTAATGCACAATATGCATGTTCATGTTATATACCTTAAAAACATAGTATATGAAATATGAAAAGCTTTCATTAGAATGTCATTATTGTCAGAAGCATTTGCTAATTACTAGGAGCATTCTGGAATACACAGAGAATGCTAAATTACTATGATCGTTGACTTTTGGAATACTTTTTCAAGAAATGCAAACCTTTGGGAGTGCTGAAGGAACATCTGTGGGACACTTGTTATTCAACATGTGTCTAGAGGACAAGAGGGACAAATGACAAAAGCATTTAGCTGGGCAGTGAGCTCCTGCTGGAGTAGGGGGGCAGTGAGCAATGTGTAGTTACCCTCTTGGGCCTTTGCAGTGCAGAGAAATGATAGCGCACCATCAAGGAGACTTCAGGACACAGAATATTCACCGATTACTGTGTTGGTTCACTGACAAACTCTTTATGCTTCAAACTGAAGGGACAGTCTGTATATATATATATATATATATATATATATATATATATATATATACACACACATATATATGTATACACACACACACACACACACATACACACATACTCACATTCTCTCTTGTGATGGGCATAGTGACACATACCTGTAATCCCAGCAGCTTGAGAGGAAGAGGAAGGAGGATCTCAAGTTCAAAGCCAGCCTCAGCAGTTTAGCAAGCCTTTAAGCAATTTAGCAAGATCCTTTCTCAAAATAAAAAAAAATAAAAAGGGATGGGGATGTGACTCAGTGCTTAAGTACCCCTGGATTTAATCCCTAGTATCAAAAAGGAAAAAAAAAAGGAGTTACCAATATATTCTCTCTTTCATAAGATTGTTATGTATTAAGGAGCAGCAGACTACATCGAGGAGGTAGAAGCTGTATTGTTGACTCTGTCACTGATTAGATCTGTGATCTTGGCCAATAAGATTCTTCAGGCCTGTTTTCTCTGGTAGACATTAGACTTCTTAAATATAAGGTTAATTCCAACTATAAAATGCTTTCTAGGCTGGTCCTGATGGTGCATGCCTGTAATCCCATCTACATGAGAGGCTGAGATGGAAGGGTCACAAGTTCAAGGCAAGCCTGGGCAGCATGAGGAGATCTCATCTCAAAACAAACAAACAAAAATTTTTGTGCATGGCCTATGCATGGCCTTGTATCAGATAAAGATCCATCACCCTCTTTTTCACCTGCAACAATACCTGGACCAGTGATTTACAGGCAGTGCTTGCAAGATGCCTGGCAAGTCCTCTGATGGATATCAGTGCCCTAGAGTAATTGGTAGAAGGGAAGCTCTCAAAGAACAGCTTCTCTAGTGCTCTTCTCTTGCTTCTTGCATGCAATTTCTATTTGTTCATGTGTGATATACTGTAAATTATTATTTGAAGAAAGAATTTTTCTATTTTAAAATATATTAAAACTTCTGATCAAAGCTGTTTGAAAAGAATGGATCAATCTTAGTAATGGAATAATTCTCCATTCAAAGCCTCTATTCAGTGTCTTTTGTATACGATTGAAGTAAAAACTTTTGATTTTATGACAAGATCAAAGAAAGGGAAGTTTAGCATATTTTAGCAGACATGCTGGTATTAACTCACCTTATTTTACAGGATACATACGTTTCCTTTAATAATTTAATGTAGAAGTTATCAAACTGGTTTGGATGAAGTAAAGTTATATAATTATGTGTTTACAAAAAACACAATGTGAAATCTTAGAACTCTCTATCAAGCTAGTTTGAATTGAATTACATATATATTCTTGAAAGATTAATCTTTATCTCAACATTCATCGTTCGATTTTTCATTGTACTTTAACAATGTCGTGGTTACTCATTAAAAAGAGCCCTACATTTGACCTTTTCATTTCCCTCACTTATAAAATGAGGATAAGGCATGCAATTGAAAAAATTACTAAATGGTTTAAATCATGTTTATAACCATGCAGGGAGGTTAAAGCATTCAGCTTAGTTCTTGGCACGTAGAAGACAGTACATGGTACTCATTATTGTAATCTATAGAAAAAGTTTTATCTGAAAATCTAAACTTCAATTTGAATCTATTCATTCTCTGAAGAGCTGTTTCACAAAATGCATTTTGCATAATGCCAACCCCTGAAAGTATGAAGTTCAATAAATTCAAGAAAAAATTGAGTAAAATTTTTCCTTTCTGAAGATTTACCCTAGCCCATTACAGGCTCTAAGAAATCTTGGGGTCAAGGATTAACTTTGTCTAATCAAGAAGTTTCCAAACATATTGGAGCACAAAACCTCTTATAAAAATAACTTCCATTACTTTTCTTATAACTTGTGTGTTCTGCAGAACACATTTTGGAAAATACTGCCTATAATAAAATGAGTTTATTGCATAAAATCAAAACAATAATATGGGAATCATATCCTTGCCCCATTTTCCCATGCTATTTCATTTGAACTTTACTACACTCCGGAAGGTGGGCTAGGAAGGTATTATTATAGCTGATTCACAATGAGAAAGCAGGCTGATGATTTGTGACAATGGAAAAAATTACACAGTCCATAGGTAGTAGAACCAGGATTTATGGCCAGGTGTTCCAACATCTAGGCCAAAATCTACGCCCCTCTCCAAAACTTCTACCTCCCCCCTAATAAAATTATTCAAATGTCTGATGTGTGCACTGAGAATTTATGCGTAAAAATTTGGGGGTTCAGATGTTCACAGACATTCAGCCTTTTTCTTTCCCACAGAGGGAATTTAACTCACTGTTGTCCTGCTCTGTGCTACTACCTGTCACCTGTGTTGTCTCTGCTGAGCATGACTGAGTGAATGAACAGCTGAGAAAGCATTATGGAAAAGGCAAACCTGAACCCTAAGCAGGTTTACAAATCAAGAATCTTCCTTTCAAAATCCCAAGAGTATGCATGTCTTTTTATATAAGATTAAAACAAATTAATTCAGCAATTTGAAGAAATTTTCCAAGATGACAACATATAGGTGGAAGGATAAAAATAAAAATCATGATACCCCTATTTAGGAAGAGTCATTGCCATTTTGCCTCATATTTGGAGAAAATGAACTTGGATCTGGTAGTTCAGGAATCAAAGAGGAGCTTCTCATGAAAAGCAACCACAGAGGTGCATAAATTAAAGCTATGTTATCAGTCAAGGTCAGAGACGATGGAGAATTGCATCTTGGTCCAAGGTTGTTGAGATTTGGGTCATAGATTCAGTACCTGTGCAACAGCAAAATATGATCTCATGATTTTGATAAAGGCCTCTAAAGATCTTATTAAATACTACAGTCACAGCAAGTGTTACTAGCTGTGAGCCTTCAACTTCTTTGAATCTCACTATAAGCTGGGGAGGTTAGTGCCACTTATAGGAAATTCAAATGAAATTTACAAGTAAATGTATCTTGCCCTACCTACAACTCAACAAAGGTGTTTTTAAGTACTTTTTAAAAAAAGAACCTGATGAAGTAATTTCAATATTCCCTACTTAAACCAAGAATGAAATAAAGCTCAGAGAGGTCAAAATGCATTTGAAGTCATGCAGCTATTAGAAAGTGGACAGAAGGGTTCAATTAGATTTTATGAATCTCAGTAATCCCTACTTTACTGTATTCCCTTTTCTTATTTATTCTCAAGGCATAAGGGATAGGCCTCATTTGAAATATTTAACAACTTTGCTTCATATAGGACATTTGACAAAACTCTATGGTTTCATAAAGATTCTCCTTTATGAAGCCTTAATGATTAATTACATTTATATGTGATGCTGTAACTATATTATTATCATTCCTTTCTTTGAAAATGTTGATGTACCAGTATGACTGTCACCTGTGTTGTCTCTGCTGAGCATGACTGAGTGAATGACTAGTGTGGCCTGGAAACTCAAGACTGTCCATTAGTTGATCATCTTTCTCTATTCTGACCAAAATAGCTCTAAGTATAACAAAACTCAGAAGCAGATATTGGGAGAAAACCAAGTATTGATTAGCTCTTATGTGCTGACTGTTTCACACAGAAGAAAATGCAAATTGTTTTGAGAAATCATTGCAAGAATTTCACACAGATGATGACTGATTCCATTTCATACGTGTAAACAGTAAGCTGAAACACTTATTTGGGCAACTCTGTCCTCAGCTTACATACAGGAATCCTCACTTACTACAAGTTAATGGAGATTGCGGTGAATATGAACAGGACAACATGTATTTACGTACTCTCTACATATTGAGTTAAAATATTTTCTTGAATATAAACTTCATCTCCTCTACCATTGATTTCATACAATGGTTGAACATAGTCAAGAAAAACATTATAAAATTATTTTTAATATTTAGATTTACTAGAGCTAAGGAATGAATGGATTTACATGTAAGTTGACGATTTCAAGAAGTTTCTTTAATTTAAAGAATAAATATCTTATCCTTCAGTTAATAAGTATGAATAGCATCTATTGTATGCAATCAATGTTAGGGATACAATAATGGGAAAAATGTGTATGGTCTCTAGTTTTCAAGGAATTTATTATTTTGTAGGAAAGATGGACATGAATAACCGTAAAATAAGTGCCAGGAAGAAGCATATGGAACACCATGGCAGAAGATCCAGTTAAGTCTAGAGGGTTGAAGATGACTTCAATAATGAAGTGGCCTTGAGACAGATAGTAAGTTAGTAAGGTGAAGCTTGGGAGAAGGAACATGTACTTGAAATCTCTGACAAGTAAAAAGTGTGGTCTACACAGGGGACTGAGTGAAGGCCATTAACGGCTGGAGTTCAGAGAGAAAAGATGATATTTATTTGTAATGAGAATTAGGATGGTGTGGAGGAGAGAGACCTAACAGGACCACAGAAATCATAGTGAGAATTTTATGTAAGTAGAAAGGATGACTTACAGTTGATAGATACTACATCTTATTTTGTTTGAAATATGTGATCAATATGTAAAACAATTGAACCAGCTTTAATTAAATTTCTATTATTATTATTAATTTATATACAAACTGCCAGATTGACTGTACAGTTAATTCTGTAGTTTGTGGTTGTTAAAACCACTTGTTCTACTGATTTTCATTATGGGATGTAGTAATTACTTAACATGTCATCTGTTTATTTTTAAATAAACTTCAGTAAACACATTCAATTAAAAAATGCATTGCTTTCTCCCACAGTAGAGATATAAAAAACCATTGAAACATAAATGTTCAGCTTAAGGTGTTAATATGATTCTAAAGTTTAGTGTGAAAAGCCTAAAATTAAAAGCATATTTGATTTTGTAAGAGTTTTTTATAACTTTGTCTTATGTTTTTATTTTGGGTCACAAAACAGGACATCTCATCTCACCTGTGGATGCCTGGTGTAATCATTTTCTTAACTATTACTTTCTTTCCAATCATCTCTTTAATAAGAAAGATTTCTGCAACAATTTTAGCAGGATCAATTATAGTATATTCTGTAAGTTTTTGGCTTACTGAATATGCTCTGGGATATGCAGAGGGCAGTTCTAGGATTTGGCAGTCACACTGCATATGAGAAAGGAATATGATATGAAAATGTAGCGTAGTCTCAATAAGTAATGTTTGTATAGCACATTTCCACTGAGAAAGCACATTAAAATGTGTGATTTTATGTGAGTAGTTAGCAACTTTGGGAGCTATAATAGTGACATTATTTCTATTTCATAGCCCAGGAAATTAAAGGTTAGAGGCAAAGTTCTGTGCTAAGAGATTCCTAGTAGTTGATCAATATGGTGAAATCAATGTCTCCTACTCCACCACTCTCCATATATATTTTAGAGTTGGTAGAACAGACTTTGTAGAGGCATATATTACTTATTTAATTACCTGTGTAATTATGGATCTGGCGGATTGGGAACTTTTCCTCATCCCTAGTATCAAAATCTGTCCTAGCAGAAAGTTTCTAAGGACTAGAGTGCATCATTTCACAGAGACATCTTTCCCCTTTGATGTCACTCGTCGTTTTCAATTATCTCCTTGATTTATGAATGCTGTAAGCCTCAGATATTGATGAATATTTAAAAATATGAATTTATAGTATTTCTTTCCAACTATGTTCTTCTCTTGATTTCCACGTAAGTGTTAGTAGTGCACTATTCTTCCTGTCGCTGAAGAAGATTTCATCCTCTGTGTGATTTTGAGACCCTTTCTTAATTCCCTCTGACATACAGAATGGATTAAGCCCAATATGTTTTTTTTTTAAGAGAGAGTGAGAGAGGGGGAGAGAGAGAGAGAGAATTTTAATATTTATTTTTTAGTTATCGGTGGACACAACATCTTTGTTTTGTATGTGGTGCTGAGGATCGAACCCGGGCCGCACGCATGCCAGGCGAGCGCGCTACCGCTTGAGCCACATCCCCAGCCCCAGCCCAATATGTTTTATAACAGCCCTGCTTAAAATTGTTTCTTCCTTTCTTCTTTCTGAAGTAGCAATCTGGAGACATACCCCCAGTTTTCATGAATTCATGTTTTCAGAAAAAAAGATTCATCTCTTACTCTCCAATTATTGTAATCTGCAACATGATGACTCTTAATGTTTCTTCAGTGTGGGTTACATGTTCACATATGAATGAGATGTTTAGGATCAATTAATTGGATCATTTACCCACTATATTAACATCTCATCTATACTCTGAGCATCTTCATATAATGAAGAATTTTATTTACGTAGGGGGATTTTCTGGACACCTGAAGTATATTCCTTTATGCACCAACATTTTGTTTTAACTCTTTCAACTAAAGAATATGGAATGGCTGACTATGTATCAGAGAAACAAATGGCACAACTTTTTTCCCATGGACGTCATTGTATCCTCTATTAATTCCTATATACTCTATTGATTCTGTGGCTATTACAGAATATATTTTTTATGTTATCTAGTTAATTATTTTGGGTATAGACAACTGCTTTCAGTTTTTGCAAGGTGAGGTTGCTGTATGCTTCTTTGAAATGAGGTACAGTGTGGAAGAAATGAAAGTAACGGCTATCATATTGTTCTCAGGATTCCTACTCCATTGTTAAGACAAAGGAGGTTTTTTTTTTTTTTTAATTTGGTCAATCTATTGTACCTGGTTGCATAGTTCTTTGTTTCGACCTCCCTTAAATGAAGCTCCTTCCAGTGAGTTTACATTGTGAGACCCCACAATAATTTCCCAGATGGAACCAAATATTCTTGAACCTCCATCACTAGAAATAGACTTAGATTAAGAGACTAGCCCTACTAGAGATCTACAATCTGCCCCCTTTCCCTGACTTTTTAGATAGAATTATTGAGTATTTTCTTGATGTCTAAGCCTCTTCTTTAAAACAGCAAATAACTCTAAAGTACTGGGTTGGAATGGTATGCGCAAGAATTCCTATTATGTACAGGGCAACATGACCTTAAGCTAAATGAACTCAGAAAATGATGCTACTTGGAATCTTTCATTTACTTTTTTACAATTTTCTGCTCCCTTTCATCTTGCCACTCTGCGGATACTCCTTCCTACTGCCAGACGGTTTGCTATTATTTCTCTCCAGAAAGCAGAACAACCACTGTTATTATTCCCTCTGTATTGCACTGCATGCCTTTCTCAAGATATGTCCTTAATTAATCTTTATATATTTGCTGTTTTGAATTTGAAGTGATTTGCAAAATTTCATTGGGCCTAAAACAATTGTAAGTATTTCTTGAGAGAAGGACTGAGAGATCATCTCTGGATAAAGTGAAGAAGCTTTAGTTTCAAAATTTAATAAGCTTTTCTGGGTTCACCAAAGATTTCGGTTCTTTTTTATTTGACACTTTTTTTTTAAATTACTGATTTTCAGTTTTGTTCCGGTTAGTTGATTATACACAGAAAAGTTCTTTCAAATAAATGCTATTGTTACATCAAAGCATGTTTAGAAAAATTTTGATAAATCAAAAAGGAAATACCTATGAGATATTTGGGATAAAAATTATTCAGAGAGGACATCAAATGATAATATCATCAAATGATTAGAAAGATCACCTTTTTATCCCTTCTGCTTCAAATATGTTATTGATACTATAATTTCATGTCAAAAAATTAAAGTTTTTAAATGGCCACAAATTTAAATATTAACAAGCAGATATTTTCAAATATCTAAATACCTGACATTTAGTTTCATAGGGAAAAGGAAAAAAATAAAAAAACAGATGTAGGTATCTAGAGTTGCTTTAGAAAAAATCTGTCAGCTTTATGTTAGAAAAGAAAATTATGTGGACATAGTACCAAATTGAATACTTTTTAATATACAAACAAAATCAAAATTTTGAATATAATTCTTTTTTATCCATTTTGAAAATGACTTTATACTTTGGGATTTAAGAATCATTATTTCAACAGTTGTCTTTTTGAAAGTGATCACCAATGTATTTCTGGCTGAAAGTTTTTTACCAAGTTAAAATTGGGAAACCAAAGATGAGAGGAAGCCTCAGAGGTGCTCTATAAAGACAACAGTTATTTGTGTACTTTTAAAGGTGTTACCTAACTGTGCTTGACCTCATGCAGGGTGACACTCCTTGGGGGACTAAGTCTGGAAGGAATTACTCCAGAGTAGTTTACAGAATTGAATCACTTTTCACAGTAGCGTATCCATCAACCATGCACCAAGTAAGGGGGACTTCTGGCCCATGATAATGGCCTATTCTGACCAGTAGGGGAAAGCAAGAACTTTTTCTAGCAGGGATTCAGAGACTTGACAAGGTCCAAAAAAAAAAAAAGAGGTAGAGATACACTAAAACTAGAATTCATCTCATCCCTTTTCTCCCTCTAGGATTTTCTTTCTCCATAGAACACTGACTCAGGGTCACATCTTTACATAATTTTGTTCTTCTGACTTTGGGGAGAAAAATTTCCATTGCCACTTCAGACTCTGCAAAAGGATCTTTGCTGACCTATATTATTGAGGAAGGAACAAAGGGATCACATATAAATAAAGTGAAGAAGATTTAGTGCCAAAATGTATAATGTGTCACAGTCACAGGAAAGTAGACCACATTCAGATAGAATTTTTTAGGGGCTCTACATAACACCATCTAACAGTAGATAGTAGAAATATTTATGGTTTCCTCAGTCTATTATGTGTCTATATTAAATGCCAAAGGTATTTGTCAGCTTAGGGCTTTATGGAGTCAACAAAAACATTCATTGATAAAACATAAAATATACATGTAGTTCTCAGTATGGACTGCCTTAAAATGCATGCCTTGCCTTCTGAGACCATCATCCATTCTTTTTTTCAATAGGGATGGGGAATCAGATATTTTTATTCAATATGGGAGAATCTCCCTGTGAAATCAGAGTTTCTTTTGTCCCAACTTGCATCTTTTCCTGGCATGTCTCCTTTTTTTTTTTTTGATTCAGGATATCTCTTTCTAGCTGAATTCTTATTTCTGCTGTCTCAAAGTGCCATTTCTATGTACAAAAGTTGTATGTTTTGATTTCTGCTGGAAACTTTGCTTCCTTCCAATGCATTCTGCAAACGGTTGCAGAGATTGTGATGTTTAAGCTTTCTGTTTCCCTAAGAATTTAAGTCTCCATTTCCTTTGCTGGCTGCATTGGTTTATTGTTTCTGATGAGAATGCTGTTTTAAATCTACTTTACCTTGAAAAGTTCCCACCAAATATGAATCCCCTTATTGTGCAAAATACAGTCACTTTTAGATTTTCCTTTGTATCCTTCCAGCAGCAGTAGCTCAGAAGTAGCTCCAGGGAACTGATGGTTTAATCATTCCTTGTCCAGTATCACATGTGTTACACTAACATAATTGTTTTTCTATCAGATGGCCTTGTAACATAATCCAAGTGCTTTCAGCAACTACTTTGAAGGCAATGCCTATACAACATCATACATCTGAATAAAGAGTAAGGGAATCTATTTCATTATAAAACAAAAAGTAACCAGCTTTGAGTCTTGGAATTAATTATGAATTTATGTTCCTTCCAGAGTGATTGTAAGTTAGATATGAAATACATGTGGTAATGTTTAACTCAGACAAATTGGATTTAGTGGGCATACTATGGTCAAAAAGCATAAATTCAACAATCATTTTTTAAGTGTAAATATTGGGTAAGGAATCCTGGAAGTTACAGTGATGATCAAAACTTCTTTCTTTTAAAATATGTTTAATTGGAAAAAAAAATGAAAAGTTCTGTACTTTAAAAAAAAAAATTGAAAAGAGAGTCCAATCCTTGGCCCTGTCTTTGTATGTATATGGATACAATTTAGACTTCTTTGGGCATTAGGATTTTGCTCAAAGAACCGGTTACTTTGCCAAAAAAATTGGGACTTATTTTGTACCACCTAACTTGAGGAATTGGATCTGAAAGAGCTTGAAGGAGCCAAAGCAAGATCTCACATAACAGTAGGTAAAGATGGAGGAGGATAGACCTGGGGGGAGCAGCCTGAAGTACAACTTAGAGACTCATCCTGAAGACTGACTTCATGGAATTCTTTAAAAATTCAGCAAATAACCAATTTCAATAATTTACTATATTCAAATGACTGCATACACTTTGTAATAACTCCTCTCAAAACAGAGCAGTCTGTCTGGTGTATGCTCTCCTATGACTGTTCTCAAATTATTTAAGAAAATAAAATTATTTGCCTGATGCTCAAAAATATTACATTTATACAAACAACAGATTATTCATAACTAGAAAATAATTTTAAGTAAAATGTCTCTGTTAAATATTGTTTACACAGAAACAGAAATATTTGTTCCTTGTGAAAATATCTTCCACATGTACCATCAAAGATCATCACTTGGACTGGGATTGTGGACAGTGGTGGAGCACTTCCCTAGCACATGTGAGGGCCTGAGTTCAATCCTCAGCACCACATAAAAATAAGTAAAAAAAATAAATAAATAAAGGCATTGTGTCCATCTACAACTAAAAAAAAAAAAAAAAAACTTAAAAAAAAACCCAACATTATCACTTCAATTCAGTGGAGACAGGAGCTATGACCAGGAACCGAATAAGCAGGATTTTATAAAGGATTCTATAAGGCCTGTGTTCACAAGCCACACACTTTCATGACTAGGTGGTAAAGTGTGTCAACACAGGGGAGGAAATAGGAACATTTTTTTTCCTGTTTTTATGCAGGTCACAGAAGATTTGGAATTATACGATGATATTCTGTAATATGTATGATTTGCAGCTTCGGGGAAATCAAGAAGCCGTGCTAAGAAAAAAGAATATGGCTCATGTTGTATGGTAGCAAAGATGGCGTTTCATGAGTTCAAGGGAGAAACTCCTCAAAAGAAGGAAGAAATGGCAGGGAGTTCAAAACTTGCTATTTAGCAGGGAGGCGCAATGTGATTATTATTGCTACTAGTGTTGCACTCATAATCATGTTTATTCACATTGTATTCCCATTGATAGTCACAGGCCCATTACAGTCTAGTAAAACCTGCTTATAACTGGAAATGCAAGCTTATGGGAGAAATAATAAACCAGTCTAATTTATCATTGCATACCCAGAGGATGCAGGGATGTTTGGGGAAATGTGAAATATTTAAATCTAGTCGGTGTGCTGGGTACATGGAAATTCATAATGGGGAGAATATTGGTCAGATGAAGAATGAATGTCAGATGCCCTGGTAAGGAGCTGAGCTTTGTTTCATGATAATTGGCAGCTACTGAAAATGTTTCAATAGGACTTATGAAGTAAGCAGGGTCTACTCAGCCTAACACTTCTCATGGCATACATCTTGCTCCATTCAGTGTTGAAACACAAAACAGTGAATTTAGTCTTTCAATCATAGAAAGAGAGAGAGACCAATACTCTTTACAATTCATACATATGTCCTCTTGGGAGGATTAATTTCAATGAAGTTACTTTGCTTTGGCGAAGGGGATGGAACCTTAAAAGAAGAACCAAACTGGTTCACCGAAGCCCAAAGAGATTTGGATTAACATGGTGTTCTAGGTATGCTTCTCTAAGGTTTTCTGGAATTTACTAAATGTGAGAAGTCTTAGTCAAGAAGATGGGGCTGTCTGGCTACTTTCAGGATGACTAGTGTCAATCAATGTCTTCAAAGAATAATTACAACACCACCTCAATATATATGCATAGAGCTTTTGGTCTTAATTTTTCTCAAATGTTTCTGAAAAAAAAATAAGACCATCATTCTAGTTTCTATTCTGTACCAGTTTAATTTGTTGATGACTTATATCTATATAAAATATTTTTATAGGTAAAATCAAAAGTAACATCATGTTTCAGATTTTCCTCGTAGACTGTGTTATTTATTTATTTAAAAGCCTGAATGTAAATTATTGAAATTATATTTACATGAAAGTACAAGTTTGTGTTGAAAAAAATCGGTGAAAAAGAAAAAATTGGGGTAAGTCAATCACTTAGTTGTTTTGGATATGGCATAGTGTGTCATGGGAAGAAAATGAATTTTGGAGTTAAGAGTTCTGCCTTTCAACAGCGAACTTGTGAGCTATGTGCTTCTGGAAAAATCATTTAATTTTTATGGGATCAGAACATCGTTTATAAATTGTGATAAAATACCTATTGAGGAGATTTTTTAAGTTAATTAAATAACACATGGAAAAATACATTTCATATTGCATTGCTGATAGACAAAATGATTTGTTATTTTATTCCCTTTCATTTCTATATTAGGTAGTTGTTTGAATTTTTTAAATGAATGTTATTGGAGTTTCTTTTTCATTGCCAACATGTATACCTAGTAGTGCCTATATATTGCCACCATCAAAATGAATTTGAGATAATTTACATTATTAAAAAGTTACAAAACAATTTATAAAATTTTTAAAAATTATGTACAAAATAAATCTCAACAGGAAGATGAGAAAATAACTGGTATGAATTAATAAGTGAATTTTTCAACATGTCTGTTAAAACCATGCACCCTGCCCCCAAAAAACCCTATCTTTCACATTTATTTCATATTTCTTGGTAATGCACATCTTCTACTTGGAACAACCAGGCTCTTTGATAATTCCTGTATACTTCCTTTACTTTTCTTCCTCCTAAAATACTTCCTTCCCCTGTAAAATTTGAATAAAGAACAACGAATATGGGTGCAGTGGCACAGGACTGTAATCCCAGCATCTAGGGAGGCTGAGGCACGAGGATCACAAGTTCAAAGCCAGCCTCAGCATTTTAGAAAGGCTCTATGCAACTTAATAAGATTTGTTTTCTAAATAAAAAATAAAAAGGGCTGGGGATATGACTCAATGGTTAAGTGCCCCGGGTTCAATCCCTGTAGCAACAACAACAACAAAATAGATAAAAAATGCTGATATATTTTGTACAGTCCCAGATGTAGATGTTTCCTTTTCCTCCTTTATATCCCTTTTACTGTGTCTTAGGAGTCATCAGGTATTGTCCTGCCCAGTGTAGATCTCTTGCATTGGCTCATCTCCCTCCAATCATAATGCTGGACGGCAATCTTCCTGAAGTGTGAATTCAGTCATTTATCTCTGGCTGGCCTGTTGAACCCTGCAGATTATTTTTGTTTCTTATTCCTTATCTGAGTTAAATTATACTCAATGGGAATTTAATACCAAATCATTCTCCAAGCTTCCTGACAACCCAGGGGAAAAAAGAAATTAAATTGTATAATTTAGTAGTCCACTAAATAAAGCATAATAAGTTTATTTGGAAAGACTATCTTTTTTTTTCTCCTTTGTTGTTTATAATTTGTAGAATGAATTTATCTCATAGTTCATTGTACAAAATTATTTACATGATAATTGAACAATAAATGAAAGCATAGTTCTTTCTTCAAACACACACACAAAAAAAAATTCCTTGTGAGGATGAATTCCTCTTTTATTATACATCATTAAAATAATATGCTAAGCACCAATTTTAACTTCAGGAAGATGAATGACATTATTCCGTAATGTTGTCTACTGATTATTTTTCTTAACCTTGGTCAGAGCCTGAAGAAAGCGTAGGAGTGGGTGGTTAGCTTGTCTCTTTAAATCATACTACTTTAAGTAAAGTTTGACAAGACCTGGTTATTTGCAGTCAATTTGTGGCATAACTCTTTGACAAGTGCCCAAAGCGCATATATCTGTGTTGCTGATTAAAGAGCACAACAGGCATCTTACATACCAGATGTGCAGACGACAGAATTTAGGAATCTTCTGAACTATTAGGAACCTGTTTTGCATTCTCACTCAGATAGACAGCTGTATAATTTCCAGAAAGCATAATGGTAGATGTAGAAGCGTAGGTACTGCCTGTATGGGGGAAGGGGAGATGAATTTTTCAAGAAATGGCACAGATAAAGGTTACTGGACCTTTAAGTTGGCTCAAGTATTGGTGTCAAACACGCATTAGATATCCTAGAGTTTTGTCTTAAAATTTGGAAAAGAAAATTATGTTCTGAAGTACTGATTTTTATATGAATTATCAACCTATTGCTTTGACCAGAAAAACTATCACAGATGTTCTTGGAAAACCAAAAACAAATAGATGAAAAACTCCTTTCTTAGTAATAAACAAAAGTATTTAAATGAGCCAAATGCTTTATGGAGAATAAAGACCTGTAATTCATGGATTCTCCTTTCTTTGCCTTTTTCAGCAATAATTATTAGATCAGATACTTCAAATTAGATCAAATACATCCAATTCTATGGAACTCCTGAATACAGTAACAATTTTTTCTTTCCTCCTTTTTTTCTTTTCTTCTTTGCTCTCTTTATCTCTTTCTTTTTTCCTTTCTTTGTACTTACTATCCTAGGCATGAAGTGCAGCAGAAGGGCCAGTTGTAAATAAAATCAGACAGGATCTCCTACTCTGGTTGGAGATTATAACTGACCTCTTTTCTAGCGGTTATCAATTTGCATTACAATTAACCTATCTGTCCTAGCCCAAAAGCTCAGTTAAGTATTGTACCACAAATGCAGGCATCCTATTTATGGTAGCAAAAACAATAGGTATGGCTGTGTTCTCACCATAACCCCTTCCAGCCCCAACCCAAAGTTACCTGTAAACTTTCACAGAGTACCACAGGGCTCCCTAGACTCTTCACCTCCTATGAATCTCTCCTAAACTAACCCTGACTCCTTTTGGAAGATTGTTTTGTTTATTGCTGGGTTTCAACAAAAGTTTCTTAACTAATAAAACAAGCCACCACCTAGGGCTAAAATGCAGAAGAATCATTGTGGTTACGAGGTTATATATCACAGTGGCTCTTCACCTCTGCCCATCCTCTTTATGAAACATTCCAGCACCGACAACATTTACTTCCCTCTGTCTTACCCAGGCATGGACATAAATGTTCATGATTCTCATTCTGCAACCCCTACCCTTCCTACTGATGTGTGATCTGAGACATCATTTCAGTTATTCCCAGGACCTATAAGACCCCAACACTTTGCATTCATGGAATCAAATTTTGCCCATTTTCCCTGTTTCATGAGCCTTAAATTCTTAATAGTAACTAAAATCTTATGTAGCCTTAAGTAAAAGGCTGATAGGAAGTACCAGTAGAAACTAGAGTTCCTTTAGCAGGAACTAACATAACTAATGAGGTGGAAATATTTGTTACTGCCTGAACATGTAAAGACAGAATTATTTTCAGGGAAACACTTGTTCTGTGTGTAAAAATATCTTAAGAAGAGCTTTAGAAAGAATTTTGTTTTTAGTAATTACGGACTAAGGAACTCAAAGGACTCCTCCCACTTAGAAAACATGGAAAACTTATAAAAGTAACCAAATAATTCACTTAAAGTTTTAGAAAGCTAAACAGTTATTGAAAATCCAGTTTGAGATCAAGAGGAAGATAAAAACATATAAAAGTAAGAGATAGACATTAGTTGGGGGAAGATTGTCCCCCAGAGATATTTACTTATAATGAAAGAATTGCTGTGGGCTGAAAGCTGAGTGCTACTATCACATGCCTTGTGTGGATGTAAATGAAGATTAGGGCACTGGATCTATGAGGGTGTGTATGGTACTGGTAAACAACCTACCATCTGCAAAAGGAAGACATTTAGGCAGATATGGAAGCAAAACATTACTAGTCTCTGAAATCAGATTGAAGAAATTCTAAATTTAGAATTCTAGAGTCAGACATCTGGCAGAAACACACACACATTTATACATATATACACACACATATCTACACATGCATATTTATTGGCTAAATAGATGCACAAAATTATAAATAACAGGACTATAACTATTAGGCAAAGAAATAGACAAATAAAATCTAGGAAAGAATATAAATGTTTATAGCAATATTATTCATAGTGCCTAAAAATGAAAGATAATTCAAATACCAGCTTAGACATTTGGTTAGATAAATTAAAGTATATCCATTTAACAAAATATGGTATTTCAATAAGAACAAACTATAACTACAAACAATATTATGAACAAGTCTTACAAATAAATCTTGGAGGAAAGAAGGTAGAAACAAAAGGATACAACATGCTTTATGGTCTCTTTATGTAAACTCTCAACAGATAAGACTAATGTTGTTTTTAGAATACACAATAGTATCTGGAATGGAAGTTGCTAGGGTCTGCAGGGGAGCTAACTATGTTCTGTTTCTTGATCGGTTTGCAAGTGAGTGTGATGGTTCATAATTCTTTGTAGAGCTGTGCACTTATGACTCTTTTTCCCTTTTCCATTAGCATTTTATAATTCAATAATATGTACCCAACAGTAGATTCTATTTAAAACAATATCCAAAAATATCAAATCACCAACTATAACTACAACTACAACAAAAATGTGCAACTCAACTGAACACTACAAACTATTATTAAGAGAAATTAAGAGGACATGAATAATTAGGGAGACATACCATGTTCATGGTTTTGAAATTCATTACTGATACAATGCTTAATTAGTAAAACATTACTATATTTTGAGGTGTGCCTATGAGAGTATTTCCAGAAAAGATTAGTGTGTGAGTCTAAGTGGACTAAGGGGGGAAGATGCATCTTTAGTGTGTGTACACATTAGCCAATTGACAGGGAGTCTGCAGAGAACAAAAATACAGGAAAGGTATATGTGTCAATCTTTATCCCCAGCTGGGATACATTCTTTCCCTCCTGTTCTTGGACATAGGGACTCCAGGCATCTTGGCCTTTGAAATCCATGATTTATGCTCATGGTCCTGCCTCCCAGGACCTCAGATTTGGGGCTTCAGACTAAGAGTCATACCACTGGCTTCCCTGGTGTGAAGCCTTTGAACCTGGACTGAACCAGGCTTCTAGAATTCCAGGGTCTCCAGCTTGCAGACAAACTGTTGTGGACATCTTTTCTTAGCTTCCATAATCACATGAGCCAATTTCCCTAACAAATCTTTTCTCCTATATCTATATAAATCTATATCCCTGTCTGTACCTATTTACCACTCCATTCATCCTATTGATCTTTTTCTCTGGAGAATGCTGATTAATATAAAAGATACTGCTTCATTCAAGTTGATGTTAAAATTAAATATATCCAAGGCAAAATCTCAATAAATATTTTCATAAAACATGACATTTCTTTTTTTTTTATTTTAAAAGGAAAGAAAATAGCCAGGGCACTTTTACACAATAATAATAATTGTGAAGGGCTTACTTTAATAGTTACTAAGACTTATAAGGCATTGTTAATACAATGTGATATTGATGCAAAGATAATATGAATTGACCAAAGAAAAACAACCAAATATTCCAAAGTGGAACCACATGTATATGAATGTGAGTTTTACATTATTTTATTTAATTAATGTTACCTATTATTTTAAATATATGCTGTTGGAGCATTTAAATATTTGTATTTTTAACAATTAGCACTTATCAAATAGCATTAATAGAATTTACCTTAAGTATATGTCTTTGATTTCTAAATGTGGAAAAGCAAAATAATAATGTTCCTTGATCAAAACATGATGTAAATTTAAAGACTTTGAGATGAGATTTCTTAAGTAAGACAAAAAATAAATAATACAAGAACATACTTTTATTTGTTAAAATTAAGAGCTTTAGCTTAGAAAAGATGTGATTTAGAAAGTAAAAAAAGTAAACTAGGGAGTGAAAGAATATATTGCAATGTATAAAGCTATCACGAATCTCGTATTTGGTATCTGCAAAAAATATTATCTATTCATAAAGAAGGAGAAAGAGAAGCCAATGGAAAAAAATCAAGTCTTGAATAAATGTTTCAGAAAAAAGATAGCCAAATAAACTGATAAAATGAACTAAATTCTTTAGTAATAAAGAAAATGAAAATTAAAGTCAAAATGAATTATTTCTATAGATCAAACAGAAAGACTAAATTTAAAGTTTAATGATACGAAGCATTGGAAAAAGTAGACCCACTTTGTGGATAAAAAAAAAAAGGTGGATTTCTTCTTCTGTCTTACCTGTTACAGAAGGCAAATATGATACTGTGTTCACATAGGTTTGTTTCTAAATCTAGTGACTATGTCTTGACTTTTGTTTTCTGTTAGACATCTTTTTTACTGGACAGGTTATTAATACAGAATATTTATTCCAAATCATAATTCCCCTATCATTATTTCATTTGAATTCTGAAGAAGCCTTCTCTCATTAATCTCTCCAGGTTTAATTAAATAATAATAATAATAATAATAATAATAATAATAATAATAATTCTCCTTCTCCTCCTCCTCATTCTTCTTCTCCTTCTTCTTTTTGTTTGTTTCTTTCTGTCTCCCATTATTAGATTTTGAGAAACTAGAGCCAAAGAAAGCAGTCTCTAGATTATTCCACAATGATTTTATTCTTACAATTTATTATATAAAGTAAGGGCATATCCCCAAAATACAGATCCCCTCAAGTCCTTATTTGTTCAGAGTACAAAAATTTTGTATTTGATTTATAATCATCATAATCTCACTAGTTGATGATATACACCTCCAATCAGAATATTTGAGAGAATATTTGAAGCCTATTTGCTTTTCCTCCTAAGGATGGATACAAAAAAAAAGAAAGAAAAGGATTATTAAAAAATCACTCCTATTAATTTTTGATTAGAGGTATATATGTTGTTCCCTCCAGACTTATTCTTCAGAGAACAGTTTAATATTGTTATTGCATATCACAATAAACATTTATTATCTATTTATTTGTCTATTTTAGTTGTTCTAAAAGTAATAAAGATTGCTGATAGAGATTATTTCCCTCTAGGAAGTCACATGATAGCCTCAGGAGAATGAGACAGAAAAATAAAATAGGATCTCAAAACAACTAGGGAAATATTTGATTTATTCATTAATTGAAGAAAATGTTATGAAATGTCATTAAAATATAAGAAGTATCTTATATAGTAAGGTCATACTTTTGAGATGTACGTCAGTGAACAAAAACAAAAACAATACCCCAAATCTGTGTAAAAGCTGTTAAATTTGTTGACAGTCATGAAGGGAAGTAAAAGGCTTCCCAGAGACAGTGCCCATAGTTGCCCACTTCAAAAAAACTGGACCCATTCACCAAATTAATTTGCCTAAAACTAGACTGAGTAGAGAATATGAAAACTCCCGGATGCAGCTTGGCCTGCAAACTTAAGGAGTAAGGAAGATTGAGCTAAATGCAGAATCATGTAGGAACTCTTGTAGCTGCAGGAAGCAGTCCTTCAAACAGGCAGGGCACAGGAGAGGAACACTGCATGTGAGCATCCTTGCAGCGTCAGTCTCAGGTATCTCAGAAAAGCAAATATTAAATAATTCATACACATAACTCTGAATTATATGGATAGCCATGGAAACCATGCTGGCTCTCCCATTGCATAAAATACTTGCCAATAGTTAGTTTTAGAAAGACTCACCTGTTTCAAAATGAGTCATAGTCATAAAGGCACTATTACAAAATCTAGGAATGGGTTGCCACGGTGATCAAAGCTGTTTCTAGTTTTCTAAAGCAACAGTGATGATGTTCCCAACAACAACATCCAGTATTTGATACTGGTGGTATCAAGAAGACCAGCAACTATGTCTCACTCAAATGTCAGCAATGGTGTCTTCATGAGAGAATTTATTCGTGTGATTTTTTTTTTCTTAGAGAGAGAGAATTTTTTTTAATATTTATTTTTTAGTTTTCGGTGGACACGACATTTTTATTTTATTTTTATGTGGTGCTGAGGATCAAACCCAGCACCCCACGCATCACTTGAGCCACACACATCCCCAGCCCCCTTCGTGTGATTTTTTTAAGCTGTTCTTAACAGCGAAGACTCTATTTCTATGACTCTCAACCCCATAGAGGTCTGTAAGTCATCCAGCCTTCTTGAATATAACGTTCTTTTAAGTTAGGCAAAAATAGGCATTGATAGAGGTTTTTTTTAATATGTGTTTAGTTATACATGGGCACAATATCTTTATTTTGTTTATTTTTTTTTATGTGGTGCTGAGGATCGAACCCAGGGTCTCACACGTGCGAGGTGAGTGCTCCAACGCTGAACCACAACCCCAGACCCTTGAAAGTTTTGAGGGTGATTATGGCTAATTTAAGTCCAACCCTTAACCTATAGTGTGCACCTGTGGGATAGATGTGTCTAGAGGAAACACAAGTACATAGAGCTTGGTCATATTTGAAATTCATAATCTCAGCTGATTAATGTTGGGAGAAATTCTGTTGTAGTAGATGAATTAAATTGTATTTATATCATCCCATATTATCAAGTGTGTAGGTTATTTCCAAGTTTTCACTGATTAAAAAAATTGGTGATAGACATTTTTCACTTAACTAAATTTGTGTCCTATCCATAATTATTTCCTTTGATTAATTTATTTGCTAGAATTAGAGTTCTGATTTCAATTATAATGGAGTGATGTTATTAGATAAACTTTCCTGCCATTTTCATTTATTAAATCTGAACAAAGTATAAAATGTAATCTTTGAAGGCCCTGGAATACAACCACAGCAAGTAGGGACAGGAAGGACTGCCACCATTGGAAGGAAAGAACAATACTAGGTGAGTTTCACAATTACCCAGTTTTTCTGCTGAGTGCTTAGAGTTTTTCTGCTATGTGAGGGAACAGACCCTAAGCAGAAAACAAGAGTCCTACAGGGCTAAGGATACAAAATTAGAGTTTGAGACTGAAAGAGAAGGTGCAAATCAAATGACAGCACCCCAAAAAGGTAGAAGTTTCAAGAGGGTCCCCAAATTTCCACCGATTCTCATCTAGGTATTCATGGATTCTCAGTTTTGCATGCAAGGAAATTAACAGAAATTAGCAGCTGGGAAGAAAGACCGAGCAAATTTTGGTACTTGCCTATGGCTAAGGAAAGAGATTTATTAGAGTTCAAGGTCGACTAAATCAGAAGCTCCTGCTTAGCACTCATGGTTCTTCACTGAGGTTCCAGAGTACCATTCCAAAATAATAAGGATAAAATAGAAATATCATAACTACTAACAAAACCAAAATCAACTCATGAAGGAATAAGATGATGTTCTAGTATTCTACTTGCCTTTCACAAGCAAATTGAATCTTTGGAAGAAGATGACATTATTGAGAGAGTATTCATGTTCAAAAAAATCTATTATTCTCAATATCAAATTAAAAATTTAAAAAAATGCTCAAATGCAGGGATAATTGAAAATAAACATAGACGAAAAACGAACTATTGAAGCAGATTCAAAGGTGAACCAGACACTGGAGTTATTTATTAGGAGCATTAAAATGACCACAGCTGAAATAGATCAAGAAAGTAAATAACCACAATTGAAATAGTTTAAGAAAATAGAGCACAGAATGGGAAGCTTCAGCAGACACTTAGAATCTCAAAAAAGAAAAAAAAAGAAAAAGGCAAAACAAAGGGAAACTTTACACTACAAAATATTTTTTTTAAATATTTTTAGTTGTAGATGGACACAATATACCTTTATTTATTTTTTTACATGGTGCTGAGAATCAAACCTGGTGCCTCACACATGCTAGGCAAGCGATCTACCACTGAGCCACAACCCCAGCCCCTACACTACAAAATATAATGGCAGAATCAAGAATTCACTGAGTAGTGAGTAATTTATTAGCAGGTTAAAATTAGCAAAACAAAAAAATCAAAGAATCAGTTAAACAATAAAACCGTAGGAAATATCTAGAACCATGCATAGGGGGAGAAAGCATACACACACACACACACACAAAAAAAAAAAAAAAAAAAAAAAGCATAGGAAACACGCAAAATGCAGGGGGGGAATCTATTCAAGCAAAAAGGCAATTGTTGAAGAAATGTTGGCCTGGAATTTCCCAGATGTTATAAAGACACCAACCCACAAATTTGAGAAGATAAACAGTTTCCACACAGTATAAATAGAAAGAAAACCATACTTCGTGGGTACAACAAACTACAGAAAACCAATATAGAGTGAATCTTCAATGGTAGCCAGAGGAGGCGGGGGTGGGGGATAGTTCAAGAAATATAAGACTCAAGTGTTGTGAGTTTTAAGATTGTGATGTGAATTTTCCACCTACTTTCCAGAAACGCAGGACCTTTTCCCTATGGCATCAAATCCTTGTGTGTCTTTAACATTCTGAGTTGTAGAATGCTTTTCTTTCTTTCTTTCCTTCTTTTTTCCTTTTTTCAAAGTAGGAGAATTTTTAAAGCTCTTTGACTTTCAATCTGCTTTGGTTTCTGAATAATGAAATGAATCTATTGGAACTTTTGGAGAGATTCAGCCCTTGTGAAACTTTTAATGGACTTTGACTTTTTTTGTCACTTTGACTTTACTTGGTAGGGTTCCCATGCGGTACTGTGTGCTAGATTGTGCCCATATATATTTCACATAAGGTTGATTTAATAAGTTTTTATGTTTATTGTTTTCTACCTCGAAGAACACACTTGCAGGGGGTTCTCAGAACTTTTCACCCCCCCACACACACAAATATGGGTATATATACATACATACATATACACACACACATGTATATATATATGAAGTGTGTGTATTTAAATATAAAGATTATATATATATATATATATATAAAGTGTGTGTGTATTTAAATTCAAGCCACACTCAGTCATAGAATGGTTTATGCATTACAGTGAGTTTTCCAAGTAATTTTGATTTTATTGCATCTCTGGGTTTCATAACATGCCTTCAGGTGTCCTTGAAAGAAGTCGCTTTCATCTCTGTGTATTCAGATGCCTTCCTTTGGCTTCCATGGGCAGCAATTATGGTGTCTTGTATCATCTAGTCTCTTTGTACAGCCATCCCCATGAAGCTGAGATGCAAAAATTCTACCCCCAGTGATTTAGGTCTGGCTTCATTCCAAGCCTTAATTGATGGAGACTGTGTTCTGTATTTAGTATTCAGCATAAAGCAAAGCATTTCTCATGAAATGGTTCCAGGGGATGAAAATGACCTAGCTGCTTCAAACCTCACAGCAAAATGGAATTACCTTCTGGTCCAGGACTGAGGCTCCTCGCCATGCCGAACACTTTCTCTTACCACGTAATTGCCTAAGAGATCAACCAGGTGCATTTGGAAAATGTATAACCCTATTATGTATATACCATAAAGTGAAAAGGCAGGGTACAAAGTGTGATTTACACACATTCAAATTATAAAAAATAATAATTAATAAAAGCATATGAAGAAAGCCTGGAAGGAACTTCCAAAATTATAACAGTAGTAGTTTGAATGCTAGAATAATAGGCGATTATTTTTCTTTTCACCATTTTACATGTTTCTTAGATTGTAGTTGTATTACCTTTATAATTAAACAATACATTTCCTTTAAAAATGATGTTAAAACATCTCTTTGATAAAGATTTTGGCAAGCTACTTTTATAATCTCCTATCCTTAGCATTAGACCTAGAATTATAACAATGGAATGTCATAATTAAGATCATAACATGTTAATAACCACACTGGGTTTTCTGACATTATGCCTTGCTTATTTTGCAATACCCTTCTTTTTAGCACCTGTACAATTCAACCCTTTTAATTACATTTTGCATGAATGTCAGGCTATGTAATTGCAAGCAAGTTTCTGTATATGCATTTTTCTTGAGTTTGACTTCTTATAGCAATCCCAATGTGGTGAGAACACAGCATTTACCCAAGCAGGAAGACAAAGGAATAATTGTGATTTCACTCTAAGTCACGAGGAATGCAATTTTCAAACCATCTTTTAAATCTTAGGATGCCTGAGCGGCCAAAAGTAAGATTAATTTATCAAAATATGTGTAGATCTCATATGTAGCCTCTAGCCTATCTTCTAGACAACAAGTGGAAAATTATGAAAATTAAAAACTAATATAAAATATTTTTCTTGTATATGTTTTTTTTTTGCTTGACTCCAAAACAGATTTGGAAATAGAGACAGAATCAAATATTTTTTACGTGCACTTACTTTATGTTCTTCCTGATATTGTTCTTCAACATTAAGCTTGTATGGTTTGAATACATATGGAAAATATCCATAGCATTTTTAAGTTAGCGTAGTTTTCATATTTTGCATGCATGACTGGAAAAATATTCAGTTATCCTTAAGCTAAAATAAACTTGCTTTTCTTATAGACATCAATTGCACAAAAATATCCTATTCTTAAATGTTCTAGGATCAGGAACTAAAGACACAGTTTCCATTGAGAACATGACAGTTGTACAGTTACACAGTGGCACATTTCTTCTCTGTATTTCTGTAGTAAGGCTTGAAGAATAGTTTGCCTTTTGGGCAAGTTTATGCCAGTTTTCAAGGTCACATGATAGATATCCTAAATATAATCTTTTCTTGCCTGAAATGAGTATGCTAGGACCAATTAGTAGTATAACATCCTTTTCTTACTTAGAAACATGGAGCAGGTAATATCAAGTGAGTTTTCATATGGTATGGCTTCAACTTCACACCATGCCACGGAAAGGAATGTGTCCCAACTTTTGCTGCTCTGGGCTTTGTAATCTTGGATTATTTCATAGATTCATAGATAAGTAGTGCCAAAAGGAAATTTTAAATCAGTGATTTTGGATGAAGTTAAACACTTTCTTTCCCCCAAAATAAATGTATAAAATCTTAATACATGAAATGATCTAAATGGAGATTCCCCATCTGACTACATAGAAAGACTCTGAGTACCTCTTCGAATTCACTTTGCTATTTCTTCTTTCTTCTGAGTGTTGTTCACTATCTCAACAGAATAAAAGAAATCCTCAGGATAGGTTACAAACAAAGCATCTAATTCCAATCTCTCTCATATTACCGACAAGTCAACAAAATCCTAAAGAAAGAAAATAACTTCTCCAAGTTTACAGAGCACAAAGCCTTGCATACATTAGGTCTCAAAATAAAAGTTGCCATGGTGTATGTTCTATTAGTAAGTGAAGGAGGCAGAAGTAAAAATCTGGGGCATTGCTGTTCCCATCAAAATTATTGTTGTTTAATAGAATGTTCTCTTCATTTGCCTGAAAGTAATGAGAGGAAAGTGTAAAAGAATGTTTTTTTTTTTTGTTTTTTTGTGTTTTTTTGCAAAAATAAACCCCTCAAAAACCAATAAGTGAGCCTGGGACCTTACCAAACATTTGGAAAAAATCTCAGTGTGCTGTCCTGAGGGGACTGCAAAATATTCCACTCAAGTACCCCTGTTGGGTCCCTGGCTGCCACTGGAAACATGAATGCTTCATTGTGTACATCTGGATATCTCAGAGTACCAGAGGTATTTACAAGAGAGCTAGTTTCCAAGAACAAGAGCTGTGGCCAACTCAAATTGGAATGATGTTCTCCCAGACCCTCAATGTAGAGGACCTATGATGAAGATGATGGTTGAGTTCTCTAAAGTGACAGAAATTATCAAGCATATGAAGCTCTACAAGCTCTGGGACTCTAGGTTATTCTGACTGCTTGAAAACTGCAGTGTGTTGTGGCATACATTCTCACTTCATGATATTTTCCATTTTTTTTAAAGAGAGAGAGAGAGAGAGAGAGAATTTTTTTTAATATTTATTTTTTAGTTTTTGGCGGACACAACATCTTTGTTTGTATGTGGTGCTGAGGATCGAACCTGGGCCGCACGCAGGCCAGGCGAGCGCGCTACCGCTTGAGCCACATCCCCAGCCCAATTTTCCATTTTTGATGTAAATAGAACAGTTGATTTCTTGTTATTAGAGGAAGATTGTTTTTCTACCCACACATTAGTTATCTCATAGTGGAAGTTTGTACCAGCATTTAAAGAAATACAAAAGAAGATAGTTACCACAATATGAAAATGATACAATGAGATTTTTTTGGTGTTTCTCTGAGTTTCATCACTGTCTGAAAGTTGAGATGATGAAGGAGAGGTATTGTTGATTATCTAAGAGAGGAACAGATTCATCCTCAAGTGGACAAGTTGATCCAGCTGTCCTCATTCCCAAGGGTCAATTTGAAGACAAATTTAGAGATTGCTTTGAGAGCAAATTTGATGAAGAGATTTAGTCAATACATATATGATTATCACATACCCTTTTCTCTTTTTTCACATGGGGGAAGCTTCTCAATAACCACTCAGAGACTGGAAATGTGTGTCAAAACATGAGATTGACTTTTCCCTAACAGGCATCCAATTCCTTGCTAGATGCTGGTCAGTTTCAAAAGCACATACATCTGTCCATGCTTCTGTACAACACACACCTTCAGTGTGGCATGTGTTCACCACTTTGTGAAGCCCGAGAGAATGGTGCTTGTCTCTTGCCTAAAAGATTCTGAATTCAGGAGCAGGAGGGTCTAGAGAATGGACATAAGGGCAGGACACAAATAAAGAATGGAGTGAATGGGCCTCCCTAGCAAAGCATGTCAAGGAAAGATGTATGAATTTTCACAGGAACCACCCAGAGTACCCAGACAAGGAGGTTGCCCTGAATACTTTTAAAATGACTCGGGAAAGGTGCCTGCCAAGAGGAAAAATGGACCATTTTGATTTATTGCCAGTAGGGAGGGTGAGTTTAAGAAGTCCTAAGGGTTCATGGCTTATGTCACGAAAGGTGTAGTTCAGAGCTACCCAGTAAGGGGAACTGTGTCCTAGGTAACACACCTTGCACTTTCTTAGCTCCTAGCCACCGAAGAGTTAAGATGAGGCACAGAAGAGATTTCAAGAACAGATTAAAATAGGAACAACAGCTTTCCGTACCTTGGACTCTATAAGCTCTGATTAGACCCCAAATCATATTTGAAGTCAGTAGGGACAGAAAAGAATGAATGATTACTTTATTTACCCTACTGAAGATGGTTTACTTGGTCTGCTAGTTATACTTCAGTAAACTTGTTTTATAGTGGAGGATACAGAAACTCAGAAAGATGATTGTCCCAAGGCCCAGACAGGGGAGATGACAAAGCAAAGTGTCTTGTGACTCCAAAATAAATTCCTTGAAAGAATGCTACCTTCCTTTCATTGAGAGGCAGCCAAGAATTGGAGTATCATCCTGTATCCTACATTATCTTTTCCTTGTGCATTTTCAAATGTATACCTTAGAATAATCAGATAGAAACATTGTGAATTTGAGATTTTTGTGGTACTCTCTGGGAGGTTGTGGTTAAGGGCCTTCACTTTCTTAAGTCTCTTTTTTCTCATCTATAAAATGAGAAAATCAGACCAACTGAGTTCTAAATTCCTTTTCATGTTTTATGAAAATATAATCATAACTTGGAGAGAGAGAGAGAGAGAGAGAGAGAGAGAGAGATAGAGAGAGAGAGAAGAGAGGGGGCAGAGAAGAGGACAGGAGTGGGAGAGGAGGGAATTCAGAAAATATTCAAGTTTGGATAAATCCTACATTTCTTGAATATACATCTTAAATTTGCACTTTTCAGGAAAGTCAGAGAACTGACTTAGGACTTCAAAATGTGACTTTGTTTCCATATTCTCCTCCTCCTCTTTCCCACTGCTTCTTTTAGAGGCATTACTAACCTAATTTTATAATAAAAAGAAAGCACGTAATTTTAGGAGCTGGAAGCATTTCATCCTCTCTGGAAAGCATTCAGTTGTGGACAGTAAAGAAAATTCTGTGGCCCCTGAAAGCCTCTCCATAGCTGAGTTCCCAGGGGCAATGGTGGTGTGGAGTTTAAAACACACACACACACACACACACACACACACACACACACACACAGTGGGGATGAGACTGGGAAACTGCAACCTCAGATGGGTTTGTTGCTGCAGCTTTCAATCCTGTCACAATAAGTGTCATGAAGATGAATAAAGTTGGGGCCATCCTCTGTTTTCATTATCATCCGAGGGGCTGGGATCGGAAAGGATTCATTTTGTGCCACTGTCATTTCTCATTACTATCTTTGTCATGAGAGTGAATTATAACAGCCCTCAGATGCCAGCTATGGCTTTGCTCTCATTACAGACTTTCATTCTTGGGATGAAGATGGTAATAAGAGTGGAATGTCGTGTAAAAACAGAGCTCACTTTCATGACAGTTGGAAATTGGTGATGAAAATGGAAAATGGCAGAAAAAAATTAATCCTTTTTTTTTTGTGGCAAAAATTGTCCTGCAAACAGCCTCTTGCACCCAAGGTATCCTTCACAGAGGCAATGACATAGCAGTGAAAAGGGAAACAATGAGCAGCTTTTGGAGCCAATGAAGGGATTCTGAAACATCCATCTTGCTTGGTGCTTTGGAAATGTATCCCTTAATCCTGAATAATGTAGCATCCATTTAGCTCCAAAAGTAATGTGATAGGCAATTAGGAGCATCTCTATTCTCCTTTCAGTGATGTGAATATCTCCATTACACACTGGCAAAAAGGCTGCACCAAATTTATGGAAGCCATTAGAATTTCTATTTCGGGCACCTCATGCACACACAGACACACACACAGACACAATTCTGGAAAAGTATGCTCTGCCTCAACATTATATGGTCCAAAGGAAGGAATTCCACCTTCTGTTTTATACATTCTTGCATTGGTTGATATTTTTTAAAACTAGAATCCTTACTACTCTACAGAAATACAAGCTTTACCATCCATATAAATGGTTCTGTATACCACTGAATTATTTTTTACTACTGGAGTCTGTTTATTGTCAATTGTATATACACATTCTCTAATTAAAACTGAAGGGGGAAAAGTGCCATTTACGTTCAAATTTTATAATGAATGCTCCCAGTCTCCCTATTTTTTTTTTTACAGATTCTTTTTACTACTGTATTCCAACTGTGATGTTTTTCTTTTCCCACCCAGAGGTCATATCTTTTCAGAGGGAGGGCTAGAGCTTGCTAATGGTAGAAAGAACTTGGTGTGAAATGGTCTTTTCATTAGATTTCACTTAGAGCAGTCTACTTAATGTTTTATCATTTGCCAACATACATAACAGATATTCAGTATTTATCCACTTTTCAACACATGTCATTGTTGAGAAAGGAACACAGGCATTTTAATATGCACATTGAGCACTGAAACATTTATAAGATGGTATGGAATACAGAAACATTTATTATGTGCACCTTGGTGTCTGGCATTCATTTGGGGTTGCTAAATGTTGACACAGTTGCCTGTGTTATATGGACAAGCCAGGGAAAGAGGCATGAGAGACCATTTTATTCATAAGAAAAAAAGGCAATTACGCTATAAGAAATCACCTGGATTCACTTGGTTCCTTTTACTTTGGAGTAGTTCATAGCAGGGGCACATTTCGAATCTGGAAATCCTTTAAACTTACTTTAAGGGGCTGTGGTGGGGGATATAAAATGGTAATTGTTAGGAAGAAAGGAAAATTATTCTTTTAAACTAGTAGAATTTTAAAAGAGGAAATATTCAGAATATGTTTACATAGCTCTACCAAGTCACTGATGGAATAGTCTCAATTAAAAACCTGCAATATCATATTATCTTAAAGCTTTTTTTTTCTAAAAACAGTTTTATATAACTGCTAGGAAGGGTGAAAACATAGAAACTTTCAAGCCATAGAAGGAAAGTTCATTTCAGTGTAGATATTATTAATCACGTTGGAAAAAATAGTGAGGCATTTGCTTTTAAATATCAGTGTCCAGAGTTTCTATTTCAGTAGATTTGCAGCAAGGCCCAGTTATCTGTAGTTTTTAATTTGTATTGCATTTTTTAAAATTCTGATATATACCTGCATTGGCAGCCCTTGTTTTGAAGCTTTAATTCATAAAATATGAAGTAGCATGGTATTTATCTTTTCTATGGCTTTCTTGAACAAATTTTTGTTTTGTGTTAATAATACTTGGAAGCCAGGGGAGGTAGTGCTTGTAATCTCAGCAACTCACAAGGCTGAGACACGTGGGTCATGAGTTCAAAGCCAGCCTCAGCAACAGCGAGTCACTAAGCAACTCAGTGAGACCCTGTCTCTAAATAAAAATACAAAATAGGGCTGGGATGTGGATCAGTGGTTGAGTGATACTGAGATTAATCCCCAACACCAAAACAAAACAAAACAAAATGCTCTTGATTCTGCCATATATGTAAACATGTATATGAGTATCTATTAGATGCCAAATATCAAATTCTAGGGGGTTAAAATACAGTGGTTACAGGGTATAACCAAAGACTTCAAGGAACTTACTCATCGTGAAGGGTTAGATAGAAAAACAAACACAGAAAATATTATGCTAATCATTGTTATTGCAGGAGAAAAATTCCTTCTCTATGAAGGTATAGTAAGAAGCAGATCTGGTAATGGCTTTCCCAAGCACAAAATGCTCAATCATGATGTAAGTCGGGTGAGAAAAGTTGGATAGAACAGAATGACCAAAGTAATAAGAGGTTTTTAGGATCAGATTGGAGGTCGAGCTATAAGTTTGGAACATAGTTATCACCACTAAAATATCCTTATCATGTGCCACAAACACTGATCTGAGGGTTTTATCATTTCATATTTATAACAACTGTAATGGTAGCCATTATGAGGATTACGAACCTTCTATAAAATGAATAGTTTTTGTAGGTGTGGAAAACTGGACACAGAAACATTACAAGGAGGACTTTTACATGTATAAAGTAATTTTTTATTTTATTTTTATTTTTTTACAACATCATATATACATTCTGTAAAACAACGAGGTTCTCCTTCCATCTTCCGTGCAACTCCCCTTCTCCCTCTTTTTCCCTCCCACCTCTCTTCCCTATTTAGTGGTAGTCTTCTTTTCATGCTCTTCCTATCCTATTTTGAGTCACGCCCCTAATGTTAGAGAAGACATTCGGCATTTGTTTTTTTAGGGATTGGCTAACTTCACTTAGCTTAATCTGCTCTAATGCCATCCATATGCCTGCAAATGCCATGATCTTGTTATTTTTTAGTGCTGAGTAATATTCCATTGTGTATAAATGCCACTTTTTTTAATCCATTCATCTACTGAAGGGCATCTAGGTTGGTTCCACATTCTAGCTATTGTGAATTGTGCTGCTATAAACATTGATGTGGCTGTGTCCCTGTAGTATGCTCTTTTTAGGTCTTTTGGGTATAGTCCGAGAAGGGGAATAGCTGGGTCAAATGGTGGTTCCATTTCCAGCTTTCCAAGGAATCTCCATACTGCTTGTAATTAAAAAAAAAATTTGGTACCAGGGGTTGAACTCAGGGGCACTTTACTGAGCCTCATCCTCAGCCCTATTTTATATTTTATTTAGAGACAGGGTCTCTAAGCAACTCTAAGTGAGTTGTTTAGCACCTCACTTTTGCCAATGCTGGCTTTGAACTTGTGGTCCTTTTGACTCAGCCTCAGGAGGCACTGGGATTATAGGCTTGTACCACCAAACCTGAATAAAGTAAATTTTTTTAAGATAATGAAGATTCATTGGAAGATATTAAGCAAAGAAATTAGTGTCCAATATATGCCAAAATTCCACATGAGTGTACTTCACTTTTTATCTCAAGCATTTGCTTGGAAAATTAAATATATTTCAAAAAGGAAGGCAGTAGAATGTAACTGTCTCAGTCCAATACTTGCTGAGCAAGATGCTCAATGAAAAAATATTGGTGAGTATTTCATTTCTCTTAAATTCAACAAACATTTTTCTATATATGTACTTAATGCCTTGAGGTATGCTTAGCAGTATGAAAAAAAAAAGAAAAAAAGAGGAATAAATCTCAGAGCTTATCAACCAACTAGTTGCACAAACAATAATGTTAGGAAAGTGGAAATACCTTGTTGAAATATATTTATTAAGGTAATTTTTAATTTGTCTCATCAGTGTTTTCTATTTTGAGCATAAAATATTGCAATAGCAGCTTAGAGTCATCTTTAGGTGTTTTATTTTCATTCTATTCTATCATACACTATGCAAAATTTAAAAGTTATTTCAGTTTCCAGGTGTTTGATCCTAGCATGTAAAAACATAATTGATTTTCCCATGTTGATCATGCATCCTGTGACTTTTATAAACTTACTTATAATTTTAACAAGGTGATTTGTATGTTATTTAAGATTCTATTCATAGATGCCTAATTCTCTGCAGATGCAAGTTTCTTCCTTTTTAAAACAATATGCATTTTTATTTATTTATCATACCTTATAACATTGTCTAGGATCTCCTGTACAATGTCACACAGATGTGATAAAGTTACAGGACCTTTTACTGTTCACATTAAGAGAAAAGTGCTATTGTATGAACAAAGTTCACTGTCAGTTGCAGATGTCTGGAATTCTATAAAATTAAGGAAGTTTCCTTCTACTTTTAGATTGCTGTGAATTTTGTTGTTGTTGTTGTTGTAAATAGAAATTAGCTTTTAAAAAATTATTCCATTGCATCTGTTCAGATAATATATTTTCTACTTCCCTGCTTTGATATGGTGAATGAATGTTTGATTTTCCAATGATAAACTAGCCTTATACGCCAGGGATAAATGCCATTCTTCATGCCGCATTATTCTTTTCATATATTTGAAACTTCGGTTTCCTAATCATTTCATAAATAATTTTTCATGCGAAGATGTTGGATCATGCCACATTTCCTTTTCTTGTTCTGCTTTTTTCTCTTTCTTTCTCCCCCCGCCCTCTTTCTTATTGGCCTGGTTTTCAGTTTTCTTTCCTTGTCATATCTTTGTCTGGTTTGGGTAGCTCAAACCTCATAAAATAAATTGGAAAATGTTCTCTCATCCTCCATTTTCTGAAGCAGTTTATGTAAAAGTGGTGTAATTCTTCTTTAAATGCTTCGTAAAGTTCACGCATACCTCTGTCTATGCCTGGAATTTACTGTGGGGAAGACTTTTAACTACAAATTCTGAAAACATAGTAAATATTCGGTAACTTGCTATTCAAGTTACCTCCTTATTGGGTGAGCTTCTTTAGTTTCTTATTGGAATGAATTCATTCGTTTCATTTGGAATTTCAAATTTATTGGCATAAGATTCATAATATATTATTATTATTTTAAGATATCTGTCATATATACATATATAAATTTTTATATATGTGTGTATATATATTATATATAATATATATTTATATATATTTCTTCATACATATCATTTTCTCCACCATTTTTTCTTTTTCTCTTCATCATTTTGGATAAAGTCTTTTCAATTTGAGCTTCTGAAACAACTAATTTTTAATTTGTTGATTTAACTTTCTTATTCCTGTTTTATTTTGGTGTGTGTGGGGGGGGTGCGGGGTTCAGTGATTGGATCCATGGGCACTTTACCACTGTTGTGCTTTTTTAGATTCCACATAAAAGTGAAGTTATGCAATATTTGTCTTTTTGTTTCTGGCTTGTACTTCCTCAGTCCTTTGTTTGTTTGTTTGTTTCCTTGTTTAGAGAAAGTTGCTTAGGGCCTTGCTAAATTGCTGAGGCTGGTCTTAAACTTGTGACCCTCTTGCCTAAGCCTGCTGAGCCTCTGGAATTAATTAATCAAAGTCATTAATTTCTGTTCTTTATTATTTTCTTCCTTTAATTGCTTTGGTCATAATTTTCTACTTTTTTGGATTTTTTGGACTTCTATTATTCCTTTTTTTAATTTCATACAAGTAAAATTGGCAAATTTGTGTAAATTTAAAGTATATGACATGATTTAAAGTACATATACATTATGGAATGATTACTACAATCACATTAGTTAATGCATCTGTCACATCACATAATTACAGACTTTTTACAGTAAGAACACTCAAATTCCAAATATACAATATATTATTATTCACTGCATTCACTGTAATGTACTGTAGCTTCTTAAAACTCATTCACCTTGCAATCTAAAGTCTATACCTCTTGCCCAATATCTCCCCATTTCACCCCTAGCAAGCACTATTTCATGAGTTCTGCTTTTTTAGATTTCACATAAAAGTGAAATGATGCAATATTTGTCTTTGTATCAGTTAAAATAATGTCCTCTATGTTCATTCATATTTTTGAAAACAGCAAGATCTCCATTTTTTAAGGCTAAATGATATATTATTGTACACATACAGGTATATACTGCATTTTCTTTATCTACTCATCTGCCTAAAGATATAGCTGCTATTGTGAAAACTTCAATTGAACATGAAGTACAGATTGCTGTGCAAGATACTTATTTCCTCTCCTAAATATATATCCAGAAATGCAATTGCTGCATCAGGTGGTTGTTTCATTTTTAAGTTATTGATAAATTTCTGTACTGTTTTCTGTAATTACTGAACCATTTTACGTTCCCCACCATCCATATATGGGTTTTTCTTTTGTCTACACTCTCACCAACACTCATTATCTCTTACCTTTTGGATAATTGCCATGCTAACACCTGTAAGGTGATCAATTGCTCATTGAGGTTTTCATTTGCATTTCCCTAGTGGTTACTGAGGTCGAGCATCTCTTCATGTACCTAAAACCCATCTAGATATTTTCTTTGGGAAAAAAAAAAAAGTCTATTTAAGTCTTTGCATTTTTTTAATCGGGTTGTTTTCCCCTTATTTTTTGCTATTCAGTTGTATGTGTCCCTTTTGTCTTTTGGATATTAATCCCTTATTAAATATATAATTTGTAAACATTTTCTAGGTTATATTTTCATTTTGTTGATTATTCCCTTTGCTGTGTAGAAAACTTTCAGTTTGTTGTTGTCTCACTAGTTTATTTTTACTTTTCTGCCTGTGTTTTGGGGATAATATCCAAAAAATTATTGTTTAAACCAATGTTAATAAATTTTCTTCCTTATATCTTCTTCCAGGAGTTTTACAGATTTAGATCTTATGTGCATGTCTATAATTCTTTCTGAGCTTATTTTTGTGCATAGTATATGATAAGTGTTCAATTTCATTCTTTTTCATTTGAATATCCAGTTTTACCCACATCATTTTTTGACTACCTTTTCCCATTGAAAATTCTTGGCAACCTCGACAAATTATATGTGTTAATCCTTATTAATCATGTATGTGTGGATTTGTTTCTGAATGCTCTCCTTTGTTCCGCATGTCTATTTATTTTTACATAATGCCATAGTGTTTTGATGACTATAACTTAATGAGGTAGTTTGAAGCCCAAAAGTGTGATTCCTTCAGTTATATTTTTTCCCCTCAGGATTAATTTGGCTATGCAAACATTTTTCTGCTTCATTCAAATGTTAAGAATTTCGTTTCTATTTCTGTGAAAAAAAAAATGCCTTTGGTATTTTGAGACGTTGTGCATTTGATCTGTAGGTTGTTTTATATAGTATGAGCATTTTAACATATTGATTCTTTAAATCCAATCCAATGAAAGGTTTTCCATTCATGGGTATTACTATAATTGGGACTTTAAATGGTCCCCTCAGGCCCATGTGCTAAAAACTTGATTCCCAGGGAGGTTGGGATTCTCAATTGGGATCTTTATTGGGAAGTCATGGAACCTTTAAAAAGTAGGGCCTCTTGAGCAGTCCTCAGGCCCGTGGGGTCAGGCTATTGAAGAGTGTAGTGGGACCCAGCCCACTACAGGGCCATCAGGCAATAGTTTTGCTCTGCTTTGTGCTCCCCAGCATGATTGCTGTCCCACCACATGCTTAGTGACAAGGCCAACTGCTCATGGACTGGAACCTCCAAAACTGAGTCAAAATACATTGTTTTTCTCCATATGTTGATTGTCTTGGGTACTTATCATAGCAGGAGAAAAATGACCAATATGTCCTCCTAGATTCTTTCATAAACATGTAACCATTTTTAGTGTAGAGATCTCTCATGTCCTTGGGTGAATTTATTCTTAACTATTTATTATTATTATTATTATTTTTTTTTTTTTTGGCCTGGTGAGGCTCACATATACTCCTGTCTGAACAGTAACGAGAAATCGTTCTGTCCTCTGTTCTGTTCTGTAGGGAATTCCTCTGGAAGGGTAGAGAGGTGCCAACGGCACCCACACGCTCCTACCCCGGAGCTTTGATTTTTTTATTTTTTAATAATTTTTTTTAAGGGAGAGTTAGAGAGAGAATTTTTTAATATTTATTTTTTAGTTTTCGGCGGACACAACATCTTTGTTTGTATGTGGTGCTGAGGATCGAACCCGGGCCGCATGCCTGCCAGGCAAGCGCGCTACCACTTGAGCCACATCCCCAGCCCTATTTATTATTTTCAATGCCATTATAAATGGTATTATTTTCTTTTTTTGATAATTCTTTTTTTAGTGGTTTATCAACATTACTAGCTTTAAATTTCTATAAGGAGATTTTAAAGAAATGGTACATTACCCGTGTTCTTTTGGTATAGAGGACAATATTACATAAGAAAACCTGGATATTAATGACTAACACAAAGAGTGATGAAGAAGACTCATGTTTTGAATGTACAGATATTTTAAGAATATTATAAAGTAAATACATCTTTTTATGTAGACACAAGACACATATTACCATAATTTATGTTTAAGTACATCTAAAACATCTTGTTTAGAATTTGTAGTTAAAAGGTTTAAGTGATAAGAAGACATTTTATCATTTGATTAAAATTTTTCTTTACTGTGTATAAAATAAGCTGCATCTTATAAGCAATGGTATAAAACTGAATAAAATATGGACTTTATTAAATGTTCTGTCCATTTGTAATAAGTTTTTAACAAATGCTAATAGATAGTTGTTTTAGTCACTTCTATTCCTCTTTTGTGGACTCTTTTTCTTATAGGCAAATTTTTTTATTATGATTTTAAAACAGATTAATTTTCTCAACTCTATCTAAATATTTACTTTAATCTTTAAATAGTTACTTTAACTTTGGATCATTTTATATATTTTTCTCTGTGACAAAATAAAATTTCATATTTAACTCTAACAAATACTAAGCACAATCATAGACCACCAAATCCTGAAAGAAGAAAAGGAATGGATAAAGGTTGGTTATTTTCTTCTTTAGAACAGATTACATTATTTAGACATTACAATAGAAATGACATTTACCAACAATTTAAAGTTTTATGTTATATTTCAAATTATAAAATTATAAAGTATTATTGCTTTAGCAGAAACAATGACTACATAGATAAATTACTGGCTTAAGTGTAGTTGCATTGTTCCCTAAACCTAGGATCAAAACTTTAATGGTTAAGATAGAATCTTCTGAAACAACTTATTTTCTTTTTGAATTTTGTTCAACCTCCCCCTTTTTTTGTGTAAGAGAAAGATTTCTCTCTCTATACCTGTCACTGATACTTATTTGACTCATAATTGCTACTCCTGTCAAAAGCTGCAGAGACTCTCAGATAATGGAAAGGCAATGTTGAAATGGGCTTGTTCTGTGAAGTCAGAAATGGGAGTTTTTCTCAATTTCTTCCATTTACTAGCTGAGAGACTTTTAGCAAATTACCTAGCCTCTCTGTTTATTTCTTTAGCTGCTAGATGGGGCTTCAAATAATAACCTGTATATCAATAATTAGCATTTATAGACTACTTAGTATTCAGATAATACACTGAGCCCTCTCTGCATGAATCTCTTTTGGTTCTTACATGAAGCTCATGGAGAAGGTGCTGTTCTGACTTCTTCCGTTTTATAGATGAGGGCACTGACAAGATCACTACAGAATTTGATAAAGTAATAATTATCACACTCTTATAGAGAGCCATCAATATGGTAATGATGATATGTCCAAGATGACAGAAGTGGTGGCAGTGATAACAATGACAAAGATACAATTTCCATTTGTGGACATAATGCTCTCATCTTTGATGAATATTCATTTAACCTTTAGAAATATGATATTGACAGTTTATTTAGTAAATATTTATTGACAACCTTTTAGAGCCAGACCCTGAAGACTACAATACCAGACTAAGATATAAGGGTGTTTTCAAAGAGTCCTTCAACTAATAGAAAAGGAAAACAAAACGTAGGATCCAGAGGAAAATGTTAAGAGGAGGAATGACGGGGGCGGGAAGGAATGAAAAGGAAGAAAACATAAAAGAAATAAAAGGAAGGCAGGGTACTCGTGCAGGAACCACACAGCTTCATTTAGACTGTGCAGTAGGAGAATGATCTCCGTGTCTCGTACAGGGCCTGCACCAGTGCAGGTATTCAGGAATCAGTGGCTGGCAAGACATATAGACACAGAGGAACAGAGGGAGAATTTTTCTTAAGGATGTATAGTGTTGCATAGCGCACGTCAAACTCAAATCTGGCTTCACAGAAAATAACTTGCTGGATCACTGGTCCTAATTCACTAAAAGAAAAAAAAAGTCTGTAAAAAGAACCCACGTGCTGCAGCACATGTGTAAACAATGGATACTATGACAAGATGCTAAATTATGAAATCCAGTGAGAAAGACAGGGATTATTATTTTCATTCATGCTGTTATCAGCACCCCCTTTTCCCCCCATATATGCATATCTAAGGATTTGGGGGAACAACAACAACAACAAAAACAAGAAATCATTTGGGAGGGATTTGGAAAAAACTACAGAAATATTTCAGTAGCTTCCAGCTGCTTCCAATCCCTTGGAAAGAGATTTGATATAAATTTTTTTTCAGAAAAAAAATACGTGCATTCAATAGCTTTAGATGCATTTTATGCTGATACAGTATGTCAAAATGCTCTGCCTCAAGCAAGAAGACAGAAAAGTGATGTCACACCACAAAGGGACATCTTAATCCCATCTCTCCTTTGTTGCCCTCCAAGGAAATAGCATTATGTAAGCATCTGATTTGTATGGGAGGGGGGCAGCCTTCATTCCTCAGAAAGCTGTTTGCAATTCAATAAGCTCCAAGTACAATGTTGCCTTTCATAGGATTCCTTATGGTGCTATTGATAATAATCATAGTAGTAGTTTCCCCCAATGGAGAACATTGAGAGACTGATGGAAAATCAGACTTTGTGTTTAAATTAGGGAACATACCAAGATCGAGAGAGCTTAGCCTTCCTATAGTATAATCTTTCTTGTGGGTTATGAAAGTTTCCAGAAAGGTCACTAGGTCAGGTGGAGGCAAGTTTGAATTAAAGGACTTGAAGTGAAAGCTGGAACAGTTTGAATTGTGAGGGAGGGAGGAAGGGAGGATGGGAAGAGGAAGAGGAACCCAGAGGATGAAGGACAGAGAGACAGAGCCAGAGACAGAAAAGACCCAGAGTCAGAAGACAAGGAAGAAAAGTTGCTTGGGAGAAATCATGGAAGAGAAAAGCAACTTTACCACCCATGAGGTCAGAAGTTCATATGAAATTCATTAAATACTCATTTTCCTCATCCATTCTCAGCTTTCCCTGTTTACTGATTATGCCACAGCATCTTGTAAAACCTGGGATTCTTTTCATTTCCCATTCTGAATAGTTAAATAGCAACCACCTCCTTTATAGTCCTGTAAATCTTAATCCTGTTTTCATCTGAGCTGAGTTGTTAAAAAGTTAATGATTAGAGCTGTTTCCTGCTTTGGCTTGCTTACTCTTTGACAGAAAACATGTGAGGTAAGGCTTTTCATGTGATGAGCATGGCTGTATGTTGCTTCACTTTCCAAGACATGTGGCTGTGCTTTGGGAAGCAACCTCTAGTTGAAACAGCTCTGCAAACGTGAAATAAATGGCAGGGAATACCTGTTTAATAAAAATCACACAAGTTCATGTTTTGGGCTAAGCTTCTGTGCTAGATCCCAATTGATCAGATATCAAAATGGAGTCACACCCATCTCACCAAACAAATGGAATTGTTACCCAACTTCTGACAAATCAGAAGAGAGAGAGAGAGAGAGAGAGAGAGAGAGAGAGAGAGAGAGAGAGAGAGATAATATGCCAGGTGTGGTCACCCATACCTGTAACCCCAGTTATCCCAGAAGCTGAGGCAGGAGGATTAAAAGTTTGAGATCAGCATCAGGGACTTGATGAGGCCCTAAGCAACTTTAGTGAGATCCTGTCTCAAAATACAATATAGAAAGGGTTGGGAATGTTGATCAGTTGATCAGGCCCCTGAGTTCAAACCCTGATACCAAAAAATAAATAAAAATAAAAAAAGAGACCAGAGACCTGTTTCAGTTAGCATATGATATAGTTCTTTCTGCTTTAATCCCTAACAAAAGATAACCTGAAATTAACCATCATTATTTTCCAATTGTTCTGTCTCCCTGTTTCCATCGTATAAGGAAAGTTGCTTTGAAACAATCAATCCGTTTTTTGTTCTTTGTTTCTGCTTTCTTCAGTTCCCTCTGCTCAATTCATTAGGACACTTACTCTATTTTATAGAATGAAGTGTTACCTGATTTTAGAATCACAAATAAAGTTATTCAACATATTTAAACAAAACATGTAATTTTGGTTTTTTAACACCACTGACCTGGGGGGAGGATAAAAGTGGAGAAATGATGAAGACCTTGAGAACAGGGACCCTGTGTTTTGTAGCAATCACTACAGAGTCTAGCTTGGGACAATACAAAGAAATGATGCTCCAGGCTCATTATTATTCATTCAAAAGTGCAAACAGGTGCTTATATTGAAAACACGAAAAAAAAAGAAAAAGATTTCTAACTTCAGTTTGCGTGAAGTAAAACTGCAGTAAACCAACATGAGAGTTGTAAATATCTTCACACATTATCCTCATGCAACTTTCATGTTTCAAATTCATTCTGAATGACATGCAGTATTTTAAACATATGAAAAATATATAAAGTTGACTTTCTCAACTTGACATTCTTGACATTTTGAGCTAGATAAATCTTTGTGGTGGAGGCTATTCTCCTGAGTGTTACAGGATGATAGCAGTAGCTTTGGCCTCTTGGAACAGGATGCCAGTAGCAACTTACTTCTTGCACTAATAATCAAAAATGTACCCTTTGGTTGAGAAGCATTGCCATAGAATATTCAGGGTATTTTGTTTGTTTGTCACTTGAATTTTCTAATGTATCCAGTAAAAGTGGAAAATTGCTAAACTTCTGAAAACCGTCCTCTCCTTCTATGGCAATATAAGCTCACTCACAATATAAGCTCATCTCATCTTCCTCTGTGGGTAGATGTGAGCATGTTGACATGTTGACTACACGTAGTAACTAAGCTAATGAAGTGATGAGTAGCAATTTCAGCATTTGTGTTAAAATAAAGAGCATGTTCTGTCCTCTACCTTCCCTTTTATTTCTACTGTGAGCTGGGACAAGGACAGTAGTGATGCAACTTCAAAATGCAAGAAAAGCAATACCGTAGAGTAAGGACAGTAAAACAAGGACGTAGAATTGGTTTGTCAGTGACAAATTCCAAGGATTTCTTTGCAGAACAGAACAACATCATCACCATTAACTACCCACCTTGACACTCTTATATGGAAAAGATAAAACCTTTTATTTTATTTAAGCCACTGTGTTTTGGACTTTCTTTGTTATTGAAACTTAACCTTTACTGTAACTGATAGATATTCTGTATAATTCGGTGCACGTGCATATTTTATACGAATGCTGTTCTGGTGAAGTTTCTTCAGAGAAATAGAAATAACAGATAAACAAACAATTAAAAAAGATTTATTATGAGGGCTTGAGTCACATGGTTATGGAGGCTGAGAAGATCCATGATCTGCCACAAAGGAGCTGGGTGCCCAGGAAAGCCAGTATTCATAGTTCTCAGCCAAACCTGAAGGCCTTAAAACCAGGGAACCAATAACATAAGTCTTAGTCCTAGTTCAAAGGTCTGAGAACCAGAAACACTGATGTCCACAGGGAGGAAAAGGTGAATGTTCTAGCACAAGGAGAGAACGTAAATTCACCTTCAACTGCTTCTTTGTTCTAAACAGGCTCCATGGATTAGATGGTGCCTGAATTGGTCAGGATGATTTTCTTTACTCAATTTCAAATGCTAACTTCTCAAAAACACTCTCACAGACACACCTAGAAATAATGTTTGCCCAGCTATCTAGTCAGCGCTTAGTTCTAACAACCAAATTGACACATAAAAGTAACCATCACACACAAGCTCATGCATGCATAGGATCAAACTGCAAAATTCTGGTGAGGCAAGACATTTTTAAAAAGCAAACAAAAATGCATTGTCCATATTATAATAATGGTCTTTTCTTATTCATAAAGACTATGTTCCAAGACTCCAAGTAGATGCCTAAAATTGTGTATTATAGAATCCTATGTACTAATATTTTCCTACCCTATATCCATCTGATACTGCTTAATTTCTAAATTAGGCACAGTAAGAGATTAACATCAACAACTAATAAATAAAATAGAATGATTATAACAATATATCATGATAAAAGTCAAGAAAGTGTGTTTTCACTCAAATAGCTTGTGTGCTGTCCACGTACTTCTTCTGATTATGCCTTGAGATGATGTTGCGCCTTGGTGACAAGATAGAGCAAGGTGAATAATGTAAGTATTATGAAGCAGGTGAAGCTCCTAAAAAAGTGTGACTGGAGCACAAGACCTGCAATACTGTGATAGTAAACTCACAACAGTTGGATCCTACTTTACCAAGGAGCAGCAGTCGTTATCTGAGCCACTAGGACATTCTGTTTTAGTCAGAAACAGTTTGTCTAGGCACTGTCACCAAGACCATCAGCCAATTTCTGACATGACAGACAACCCACTCACCTGAATACTGAGCATGCCCCTGAAAGGAGCGCCATGTGCATGATGTCTCCGAAAAAAACCTTAACAGAACTTGATTATACTTTTTTAAAAAAATATTTATTTGTAGTTGTACACAATAGCTTTTATTTATTTATTTATTTATTTATTTATTTATTTATTTATTTATTTATTTATCTTTCTGTGGTGCTGAGGATCAAACCCAGGACCTTGCATGTGTGAGGCGAGCGCTCTACTGCTGGGCCGTAACCCCAGCCCCATTGATTGTACTTTTAATGATTCATCTTTCTCTGTTCTTCCACCTATTTTCCAGAGGTTGTGATTTTATATCAAACAGATTGTCCTCTTTTCTGAATTAAATCCTGCCTTCTAACATTTAAAATATAACATGTCTCTCCATCTAAGGAAACTAACATTTGAAAATACACTTTTATAAAATGGGCACATGATGATTCAAATATATTTTCTTAAGTCTAACTCAACCTGCTTTATGCAAGTCAATATGCAGTACGCCAAGTTCCTTGTATTCCTGAAAAATTTAACTATGTGAAACAAACAATTGACTCGGTATGATGTTTTTCTTTTCCTTAAAATTTATAATCTGTAATACAGGAAAAAGTTATATTTTATTTTTTGTGAATTATAGCTACATCTAATTATAACAAAGTCTATAATTTCATATGCGTTTACATAATAGTGAAATTTATCTTGAAACCTCACTATACCCACTTTTTACCAGATTTTTCAAATACAATTGATGTTCCGGTGATCTGTACTCTAAACATTTCTTGTACTTGAACTTGAAAATTAATTATACTGAATCTTGGTATCAATTTATCTTATTTCTTTCCTTTACAAATACCTCATCTTTTTAAAAAATCATAAAAAAGTTTGATCCCCTCTTCAAAAAAGATTTTTTCTCTTTTTTTTTTTTCTCCTGATCTATAGTTGCAAAAGACAGTGTCTCGTCATTTAATCTTGTCTTCTTGTGGCAATTCAATAATGGTAATTCTTTCCTTTGAAGAGGCTCAGTTCTTCTGTTACAACCATATTTAACTCTTTCATGGAGGCTGTAATGAAGCAGTGATTCACAATAGAGTTTAATTGTGAAAATATGATGCTAAATTTTTAAAAATAATTTAATTTTGATACTTTGCTAAAACATACGATAAACTCCCTCAATGAATTTCTGTGGTTGACTACCTAGATTTAGCTCAGTCTTTGCAGATTAAAAGCAGATTCTCTTACACATCTGCCTTCCTGCAGACGAATTTGGTGATGCTCAGGCTGCTTGTACTACTGAGGACTTACTACTGATTAAAGAGTTGTAATTGTCTGTTTAGATTTGATAGATTACTGGAATGATACACAATAAATAAATGTATGTATGAATACACTTTTATTATATAAAAGGTTATAAACTTGAACTAGCCAAGACATAGATATACAGGATGAGGACTGTAAGGGTTTTCAAAATGAAACATCTCAGGAAGCAGTGTCCTCAGGATGCATCACTGTCCTGGCTCATTAATATATGATGAATGACCAGGAAGTTCACTGGAGCCCCAACATCCAAAAATGTTATTATATGTGATGACGTAGTCATGCTGATTGAATCATGGACCACACCACAGAACTCAATCTGCAGTCTTTATTCCTTACTCAGAGGTTAAAGGTCAGGCTGAAGTCACATGGTCCAAGCTCCAACTCTTTTTTCATGTGGTTGATCTTTCTGGAATGGCCAACTCCCTTTTTGAAATGCCTACGGGATTGCCCTCAGTCATTTTATGAGCATTAACTAAGACGTGTCCCAGGAACCTACCATAAATAACAAAAATCTCCAACTCAGGAAATGACAAAGAATTAAAACTCCCTCCTAGGAACAAAAGTCAGAGACAGACTTTTATTAAACAAAACAGTCCTTTCTAAAATATATACATTTGTTTTAATTATTTATACATGACAGTAGAAAGTATTTATGCACTTTGATATATCATATATAGATGGGGTACAATTTCTCATTTTTCTGAGTGTACATGTTGCAGAATAATATTGGTCATGCAGTCACATATATACATACAGTAATAATGTCTGTTTCATTCTACTATCTTTCCTATCCCCACATCTCCTCCCCTCCCCTCCCATCACTTCTTTCTACCTAATCTAAGGTAACACTATTCTTCCCTAGTGCCCCCAAACCTGCGTATTGTGAATTAGCCTTAAACAACAGTCCTTCTTTTAAAAGCAATTTTTATGTTATATGCCCACATCACTAAAATACTCATAAAGTGAATTCCATTTTTTTTATATACTACTATTCTTTTCAGGAGGAAGAGCATAAAAGAAGTCTTTTTGGAGGAAAATGAACTAAGAATAAAGCATATGTGTCAAGAGCAGCCTTGAGCATAACTGTAAGATAGTTAGACATTTGAGTTGTAGAACCTGAAAGAATTTCAGAGATTTTCTAATTCTACATCACTGCTCTATGGAAATGAACAGGTCATGAGGATTAAGCGGTTTGCATGTGGTGGAAAACACAACTGAAAAATAAGAATTTAAATTCACATTTCCTAGCCCTTGTCACTGGACCACTTGAGTACTCTTTAGAGCAAGCTCTTCCTTAGGGTCCATACCTCTTGGTGTCCCTAATCTGCTCTCTCAGTTTTCCCATCTTTAGGGGAACTCATTATATTAAACTCTCTTCTTATCCCTATGCCCTCCTCCCTCCCGCCTCTCTCTCCCACACACACACCACCCCGCCTTGTTCTCCTTTTGCACTTCCCCCTCTCATTCTTCATTCTTTAGCAATTCCAATGAGCCAAAGAGTGACCTACAAACTCCCTTCCCTGCAAGTCCTGATCTCTGAAACCTGGCAAGGGCAAAAATGTGATAATTAAGTCATTTGCAGCTCTCCTAGATATTCTGATACCTGAACTCAGCCCTTAAAATTAACCTTCTACTGGTGTTAATGAGGGAGATCTCAGGAATGAGGTCTTGGCACTTCTGTGTTCAGAGGGGGTCATGGATGCCATAGTAGGCAGTAGCTGAGTAATTTCCTTAAAGATACCTTTTGTGGGTAGGATCATTAACTGAATGTACTGCTTCATGTAATAGGAGATTCACAATAAGAGAGATGTGCAGATGTGCCTGGAGCATCATCTTAGAGTCTTTCTAATATTCCTCTCCTAGAGTAACCTTTCACGAATCAAGTTTTATGTGTAACACAAGGCTGGGAGTCTGTCAGAGCCTCTCAGAGTGGCACGCTAGGGCTGCTGCCTCTCTTTCAACATAATCTCTAGCTACTCACTCCAGCCACTATGCTTTGTACCTCCTCAGTCACATTATACTATTGAACATTTTCCACATGCTGTTCCTCCTGCTGGAATTCTCATCAGCTAACTCTCCTGGCCCTACACAAACATAACTCTTTGGAAAACCAGTGTAAAAAAAATGACTTCATAGAATATTTCCTTAATACTTAGATCTGACTAAGATATTGACCTTTGGGTCCCTGTAAGCAATCTTTGAGATAGCACTTTGTATTCTGTGTATGGATGGGGTCATTAAGTAAGTGTGCTCCTCTCAAATGGATTGTGAGCTCCCCAAAGCCAAGGATCATGTGCTGCTTGGTTTTGTATTACCAAATCTTGGCACTTAGCATTCATTAATGATTGATGAATGAAGGAATGCCTATCATCCTCATCCACCTTCATCTTTCCTTGAGAATAATATAAAGGTTCTTTATGATATAGACTTTTAAAAATAACATCCACTTTAGGTTTTGGAAAAGTATCTTCAGCAATATACTCGTGTGTGTGAGTGTGTGTACACATGAGTACACATCTCATTCTTTCCCTCACTTTCTCTTTAAATTCCCCCATATTCACAGGATATTATTTGGAAATTGAATTTGAAATCACAATTGTTTCCCCAAGGAACTTGCTATGATCTTTGTTTTCAAGTATATAAACAATAGCATTTCAGGGTGATGTGAAAGGTAGATGTTAGAAATCCTTATTCTTTGCAGGGGCAAATATTTCAAAGGAGCTGCAAAAACACTCTCTGCAATGACATCCACAAATGTGATCTTCTCTGTTATATTTTGACAAAATATACATGGAATTTGGGAAGTATCTTGAATAAATATATTATTATTATTATTATTATCATTATTATTATTATTATTATTATCTTAAAGGCCATTGTTTTCTCCTGGCTTCTACTGTCAGGTCTTTATATCACAAATCCATCCCATAGTTTAGTGAATTCTATACAACTCTCAGACTGTGGAAACAGAAGCCTGAGTCCATAACATTGTAAATTCTCTGGGAATCTATTGACAAAGCGTTGGCAAAGCAGGCCTCCTGCCTCCTCTATAAAAGTCACCTCTGTAACTTGACCCTCACTTCCACCAGGCTAGAGTGTATTGCTTGGATTTTTTTGTTTGTTTTAAGTTCATAAGTAATGGATGAATTAGGAGAAATGAATAAGGCATGATATAATATCCAGCTCTTCCATGAGTGACATTTCCCAGACAAGAATATATGTTCAAAACTGAGACCATGGTATGAAATGTTAGTATGTGTGAGTGGATAAAGGAATGATTTGGAATTAAAAAATAGAGAGCAAAAAAACTGAAATTGAGCAACCTACTTCAATGTAATTATTTTATCAACTATTTCAGTTTGACTTATCATATCAGAAAAGTGTAATAATAACTCAGCTGTTGGGCTTTGTATACTGCTCTTGCAGGTCAATAGGTGCTGCCTTCTAAAAGCTTGAGTACCCATTTTTGTATACACATGCAGAGCTTCTCTGATTTTGAGACTTTAGCAGACCCCAGGGCTCCCATAATAATGCTGGAAAATATTACATGGGCTGTTGTAAAACGAGCACAATGGGAAAAATAAAGCAATACCCAAGATTTTTGCATGAACTCTCCTACAAAAATTAATGAGAGCTGAGAAATAGTGCTAGTTCCTCTCAAGAAGATTTAAAACTCAAGCAATATTCTATTTTCTTCAACTAAATAAGTTGACTTATTAAAAGTAGGTACAGTTGTAAATTTTTGACATTTTTAGGTAACAAAGTAAAAATAGTTAATTTAAATGTTCTCTCCTTTTAAGACTGAAGTCTCAAATTTTAATATATTATAGATAGTAGTTTTGTTATATGTATCTCTGTGATAATTTAAGCACTAGTTATATTATTATATAGAATATCCAGAATTTGGGGAAAATTCTTAAGTCAAAATAGTGAGAGCTTTTAGATTCATATTGCCAAGACCTTAAGAGATTGTACAGTATTTAAGGTCAGGTCTAACGTGAATACCAAAGATTACAAGTTTCAATTATAATTTACATGTGGAATGTATCTTTGTAAATGGCTGATGAATCATAATTTTCTATTAAATCATTTTTTTCTCTTGAAAAATAAACCTCTAGTATTCACACAGTCTCTTAGAACTATTGGATACTATAACTACCTTAATCATTAAAAGTGTTAACATTCAGGTAATGTTGACAGGTATGGCAATGATTTGATTGGCAGTACTATTGTGTTAGAGATAGCATATTCTTTGAGGGAAAAACGTAATTTTTTTCTCAGCAGGGCTTTTAGTTTTCTAACTCTCATTCTCCAAATCTACTGTGTGATTCAATTGATTAGAGGAAGGGGGATGTATCCAAGAATACTGTGTCTTTCTGCACATGTTGAATCCCAGAAGACCTCTGTAATAGACTGTGGCTGGTTTGCAGGTCTTGGAGTAATTTAATTTGAAATCTTGGTGATCCTAATGATGAGCTCAAAGAAAGCTATAAATAGCAATAAGTGCTAAAAGAAAAATCTGTAGTTTACTTTTGATAGAGCATTTTGGTAAAAAGTCTCATCTTCCTCTGAAAGTTCTAAAGTAAAGAGGTTACAGATCACAGAATTCGTAAAGGTCAGTGAGGTTAGGAACACTTAGTTGTGCCAACGAAGTTGATGTGTGGTCTATGGGAAAAAAATATTTAAACTTCAGGATTTGTACCTTCCCATATATGGAAAAGAAATAATAGCACTTAACTATTTTTCAGTGTGTTGCAGTAATTAATTCATCTGAAAAGCTTTGAAATGAGCATCAAAGGGATTTACTTATGTGCTTTAGCTTTTGATTTTGTTTGTTGATGAAGAGAACATGCTTTGTGGGAAGAAAAAATTTATTGATTATATAATGATAAAATTCTAGGCATTTTATTAAGTTTATTTTATTCTACTTTTAGAAATGGGAAAGGCTCCTTTCATTTATCTAGATGTTGACAGAAAAAATCCTAGAAATGGTGACCACTAACCTTGTAGCCGGCACCACCCCTAACAAAATGTGTAAGGTGTTACAGGTGCAAGATTACATTGCAATGTATATTGGGGAAGTTTTCATGTTTACAGGATTTCCTGATGCCACTTATGGTTGATAATATCACTCAATTGATTAAAATGGGTTTGTCAGAGATGATTTCAAAAAAAACATAACAGAAAACTCATGCTGGCTCTTGGCAGTAAAGGACAATCTTAGGCTCACTCGATTAAAAGTTTAGAGGTGAGAGTTTCAGTCAGTTTCATTAGGCTGTGTATGTCACACAAAGAAATCTAAAATTGAGATGACATAAAATAAATGTTTCTCTGTCTTTCTTGTTACTTATCAGTAGATGCCGTGTTCTGCTCCATGGGTCTTTCACTCTGGAATCCAGGCTGAAGGAGGAGCCTCTGCCTAGAGTACCGCGATACATAACATAAAATGGATATATTGCTAGAAATTTGGATGGGAGACCATATTTATGGGTTTTAACACTTTTTCTCAAAAGTTGCATGCATTTTCTTTAAGTCACTTATAACTGGTGAAAACATATTGTAGCACAAAGACTTCTGTCAATAGGGTGGGAAGGTATAATCCATATGTGGGCAAGTAGTACATATTCTAGAATGATAATGGAACCTATCATGCAACGTTCAGGTCCAGTTTTGATCAGGGCCAGCAGCTTTTCTCTCTGACTCTCCCCTTTCTCCTGTATTGGATTTGATCTCAGGTCAGATTTCCACAAGGTGCTAAGCTGACAAGCACTCCAAACCTCAGACACGAGAAGAAGAGGACTTCTCTTTTCCCAATCATCAGAAAGAGTTTCAGTTGTCATATGAGTGGGCCCATTTGGGTGACATGTTCAACGCAGAAATCATCATGGCTACAGAAGGCCAAAGTGGATTTTTCAAGACCTAGAATTCAAATTGCCTTACGAGATGCAGGCTAAATATGGGATTGAGGCCCATTAATGCTTGCCTGGCATACATGAGGCCCTGGGTTCGATATCCAAGATTGCAATAAATTAATGAATTAACTAATGAAAATAAGAAAAGAGAATAAAAGACATTAAAGGCTCTGGACAATAACTCTTAGGAGCTAATGCACCTATGTGAAGGTCTTACCTAGAGTAGACCTAGTGTATGACTGACTAATGTGGTGTTTGATAAAGTATTGTAAGAGTTTAGAGATGGCAGGGGTCACAGCTCGAGGTGGATTAGAAAATCTTTGTGGATCCTGCAGCATTTAAGCTTGCATTTAGCATCCATATAGAATTTCCACATGGCGGATCTTTAGTAGACAACAAACAGGTAATCCTCTGAGGCTTACGGGATGCTGTCTAGCAAGGACACAGAGTTGGGAAAATCTGTGGTTTGCTCAGAAAATGGGAATAGACAAGCTTAGAGATGTGAAATCTCTCATTCACATCTCCTCTGCATACTTTTCCCCCAAGCTGAGAAAAGTCCCCTTTACTCCATTGGCCAGATTTTCCACATTTGTGACTGTGGCTTGACCCCAGCTTCCTCCTCTCTGGTATTTCCTCAGTCTGAAAGAGAATGTACTGCATTCACACTTTTCACGAATCCCTGCTTATTCAAACAAGGGATTTTGAATACCTTTTGTCTATTTTCCATGCTATTATCTATCTAACTTCTATGTTAATATTCCATCATTTTAAACACACTACGGGCATGAATAAAAAATATATAGTTTTATTAAAAGTGTGCATAATTCTACTTTGCTGACTTAAGAGAAAAAATAACTTTCCCGAGTAGAATTAATTTTATTTCCAAATGAGCAATTAATAATGTTTACTATGAACATAACGTACAGTATTCTTCATTTAGATTATGTAAAATTCATTTCTTCTAATTAAGTCATGCTTTGTCAAAAAGTATATGTTCATTATTTATCGCTGATCTTGATTTCAAGAATGAAAATAATTTCATGCCATAGAGTAGTTTGGGTCTCCTTTGATAGGTTCTGTCCTACTATGTTTAACATGAACTGGAAATATTAGTGAGCAAACTCATTCCACAGACCAAAATATTAAATGAAACATCTGAAAGTACCCAATGCAGAGTATCATTTCAGTTGACTGTATTCAGTCTCTTTTTTTCTGACCTTTATAATAAGTTTTTTAATTCTTTGGTTTGAAATCTATTTCTAGTAATTTTCTGGTGATCTGCAGGCTTTGCATAGTGAATAGAATATGTTGAGTTTCTAATATAAAACATTGGGTCAAAATTTTTGAAAATGGACAGAATAATCATGGATAAAAACAACTAAGGAAAATAAAGGGAAATTCTGTTAAGAAAATATTGTATTTTGAGTCCGTACACTGAATGTGTTGTTAGGGTTTGTGGTTTGTGTATTTGCTGGCATTTTTAACTACTATTGAGTACTCATTTGTATTGCAATTGCTGTTCCAGTTGAGGAGAACACAGACTCTTTGGTACAATTGTGGGGATAGAAAGAAGAACTTTCAAGAAGGCGCATGAGAATCCAGTGTAAGTCTCAGCTGTACAAAGGTACCCCAGGAATTCCTGCATCCCTCAAAATATCTCTGGAAGTGTTTAAGCTAGGAAATATCAACCTATCATCTTCAATGAATGATAGCTTCAAATAAATATCAAATGTTTTTAGTCAATATGACCTGTAAATTCCACTTTGACCCTATCAGTCTGATATTTTAAAAATACTCAAAAATTATTTGAATTAAAGTAAATAAAATGTTTGGGTCATATGTCCAGTAGTGGAAAATTTTGCTTTGCGTCACAATGACCTCAAGGTTAATTCTTTTCAATCTCAGTTTGGATCTCATCATTCAGAACTACCAAAAATAAAATATAAAAATAAACTTGCATAATGGAAATTTTTATTCCTGGACATTCTGAATGAACTTTGACAGTATAAAAAAGTCAAAACCCTCAGATATATGGATGTTTATCTATAAAGTTTAAAACTGGAAGGGAAGACAAAAAGTTCCCTAAATTTGAATTTTAGTCAAGAAAAAAAATTGCTGAAAAAAATAAGTTATTTATTCAATAAGATAGCAAATTGTGCATGTATTTAAGAAAAACAAAATAATTTAAATATCCAAAGAAAGCATATAATGATATGGACTTAGGAAAAATATGTATTAAAAATCATTTGAAAGAAAAAAGAATTCACAGATGCCTCTGTTTCTTTACAGAGTACTGTCATCATTGACGTTGTTCAATAATAAAAATGACTGAGCACAATATGCAGAACACTCTAGTATAATTTTTTGTCAGCCAGGCTTTCCTCTTACTTCACAGAAGTTGCCAGAAACTCTTTTGAGGACTAAATGGGATAATAGATTCACAACTGCCTTGTGAAAGTTTATGTACTAGTCAAATTTAGCTTGTTTTGCCTCATAGAAAACCAGTGTAAAGTGTCTTCTGAAGGTTAAGATGAAGCAAATCATCTTATATGACTGTTTTGTTCCCAGAAAATACTTACAATTATTCTAGGCATGTGTATACTGTTGAAAATGAAATATATATATATATATATATATATATATATATATATATATTGTCAATTATACACTCAAATAACTATTAGCTTAGACTTCAGGTTGCCAATTCCTTGGATTTGTTTATTTGTTTATTTCTCCTAATGATAAGGCGGTTTTTACAAATTATGCTCTAGGTATAAAGAAAAACTGAGTTTGGAATATAGGTGAAAGTACTGGTTTCCAGAAAAATTTTTTGCTGCCTGTGTTAGGCTTTCCATTACTGTAACAAAATACCTGAGATAAAAAACTTAAAAGGAGGCATTGTTTATTTTGACTCACAGTTTTAGAGGCTTTAGTTCAGGATTACGTGGCCCAGTTACTCTGGGTCTATGGCAGTGCAGTACACCATTAGCAGCAGGAGATCATGTCAGAGGAAGACTTCTCTTCATAGTTGGCAGGGAAGCAAAGAGAAAAAGGAGGGGCCAGGGCCCCAGTGATGCCTTCAAGAACTAACTTCCATCCACGAGGCCCCAACTCGTAAATGTTCCACTATTTCCCAGGAGCTCCACTGGCTGATAACCAAATTTTTAGCATAAGGGCCTTTGGGGAATATTTAAGATCACAAACTGTGACAATGCCTCCTATTTCATTGTCAGTACCCCTAAGAGTTCATTCCTTGGGGACCCTCCCATAATGACAGGTCTTTTTGCTGTTCCTTTGTGAAGGGTTGCTCACAGAACATCAACTCATGGACATGGTATCCTTTTTTTTTTCCATTTCAGATGATTACCTTCTACCCTGGAACTTATCCAAGTCCTTTTCCATCCACTCATAATAACATCAGGCACCCTTCTCCCTATCCTCCACCCACTCCTGGCATTTCATTACTCAGAGAAAGCTTAATGCCATCTGCAAACTGAGAAATTCAATTTAGAGAAGTTGAGAAAATGTGAAATATAATTGATCTTAGCACATTTCCAGTAGAACCCAGCTCTTAACCCTTTCATATCTATTTGAATAAAAGCTTTGGAATTCCCAAGTAATTTTATCTCTTTTTAACATATATGGTATCCAAAAGTTTTATACATTTTGATTTTTTAAAAATAACTTTAGCACATTCAATTTTTTAAAATATTTTATAATAAAAACATCATGTATCAAAGACTTATTGTGAGCTAAGAACTGTGCTTAATATTTTAATTTAATCCTACAGCTACCAGGGAAGTAGCTATTATGAATTCATTTTACTATTAAAAAAGCAGCATAGATTTGTACTTACCCAGGTATAAAAATCTATTAAAAGGTGAAGCAACAATTTGCATCCATCATCTGAATACTTATCAGTTAAATTTGCATAACTATAAATACTTTTTAAAATCTGTTATTTTCTTTTTGACAATAAGAAAACACATATGTTGTGTTTTTTTTTTTAAAGAGAGAGAGAATTTTAATATTTATTTTTTAGTTATCGGTGGGCACAACATCTTTGTTTATATGTGGTGCTGAGGATCGAACCCGGGCTGCACGCATTCCAGGCGAGCATGCTACCGCTTGAGCCACATTCCCAGCCCAGAAAACACATATGTTTTAAACACTCAAATAGCACATATGTTTTAAACACTCATGGAAATGCATGTAAAAAGAAGTGCAAATTCTGTTTGACACAAAACTTTCAAACAGTAATTTAGGAGACTAATGAAGTCAGATCAACCTTGGCATTCAAATTATCTTTCTAATTTTCTGAGTTGTTTATAAAATAAAACATCTTGACTCACAAATAGGAAGTTGCAACCTTGTGTTTTTGTGTGTGTACAGACATACATAGAGCTAAAGTACTCCCCCTCCCAAAGCAGCATAGAGCTAAAACCATCTTAATCATTAACACATGTTTTCAAGTGTAAATATAGTCCCAGAGATGGTAAGAATGATTTTATGTTATATCCGGCACAAAAATGAATTAACCTGGCAAGAATTTAACATGCTAGTGGTCTACCATGTAAAATTTATGTATCACAGATTTGTGTGTCTTAATAATTTTTAGTTAAAATATTAAATTAGAATAAAATGCAAAAAGATCTTAAAACACCTTTAAGATCTAAGGTTCCATAGAAACCAATTATAAAATCATCCATCAAAACATCATGTCCACAACTAAAATTCCTTTATAAAGGAAACGTGATCCTTTCAAATCTCTGCCTAACCTGCAGATCTTCACATCAGATAGCTGGCAAGCATCAGAAAAATTATGTGCAATCACATACACACACATTCACACACACGCATACACACACTACTCTAATAACCTGTAGCCAGCACACATCATAAGTATATTTGAAACATATTAATAAATATGTGTGTTTATTAATGAATATGTGTTAATTATTGTGTTTTATATATATATGCACATATATATAATTTTTAAATTCTGGATTTTTACAGAAATATGGGAAATTCTTAAGCCAACAATTCATGATGGACTATATAGGAGGTAAGAATTTTATATGAAAAAAATTTATATAAAAAGAAAATATGGAAAGTTTGAAAGGAAATAACTCACAAATCAAGCAGTGAATTTTGGGTTAGCAGTTAAAATTTTATTCCTTGATAGCGTTACCAATGGTTGTCAAACTTTCATTTTTTCTGTAAATACATTTTCTTTTTTTTTTTGCCATTATACATGTACTTTTTTGCATTACAATTCTTATTACACATATATACCACAACTTTTCATATCTCTGTTTGTATATAAGGTATGTTGACACCCAATTCAAGTCTTCATACATGTACTTTGTTGTTTCTTTTTTTAACACTGGTTTTTTTTTTTTTTTTTTGAGAGAGAATTTTTTTTTTTGAAATATTTATTTTTTTAGTTTTCGGTGGACACAACATCTTTGTTTGTATGTGGTGCTGAGGCTCGAACCCGGGTGGCACGCATGCCAGGCAAGCGCACTACCGCTTGAGCCACATCCCCAGCCCCTTCATACCTGTACTTTGTATAATGATCACCATCACATTCCACCATCCTTGCTAATCCCCTTCCTCCTCCCTTTCCCTCTCACCCTCTTCCTTATCTAGAATTAATCTATTCCTGCCATTCTCTCCCTCCCTACCCCACTATGAATCATCCCCCTTATATCAGAGAAAACATTCTGCATTTGTTCTTTTGGGGATTGGCTGACTTCACTTGGCATTATCTTCTCCAACTCTACCCATTTACCTGCAAATGCCATGATTTTGTTCTTTTTTAATGCTGAGTGAAATTCCATTGTGTATAAATGCCACCTTTTTTTAATCCATTCATTCACTGAAGGACATCTAGGTTGGCTCCACAGCTTAGCTATTGTGAATTGTGCTGCTATAAACATTGATGTGGCTGTGTCCCTGTAATATGCTGTTTTTAAAAGGCAGGCCATTTCTTCATATTTTTAAGATGTTGACCTCACACTTATTGAGGGATTTAATGATCTTCTTTTGAATTCCAACGTGTTACTCTGGGTAGGTTCAGCTTTTACCATTCATTCTGTGACTGGATAGAATGAACTGCAGCACTGACAAAAACACGCACATGAGGAGCTAATTTAACTTCAGTCCCCATCAAGAAGGAGGAGGGTCTTGGTTTTATGCCAAATATGAAACTGAAGGGTGGCGTTGAGTTTTTTTTTTTTTTTTTTTTTTTTTTGCTAATCCTTTCAAATAATGGTTCTCTACGTGGGTTTTCCAGCTTGCTGGTGGTCCATGAAGTTCCTCTACAGCAGTCTGTATAACAGTACAACATGAGTCATAGAGGGAAAAAAGACAATTGTATAGAAACCATGACTCGTGCTATATAGAGAAGTTAAAAACTATGGGAAGACTTATTTAAAAATACTTTGATGAGGCTTTTTACTTTTTTAAGTAGCAATGCCCAGCAAACTATGTAGGTCGTCTGAAAAGCCTTGACTCTCTATAGTCTGAAAGAAAAATATTTGGAGGATTCTGAGCTTTATTTACAGAATTGATTACACATATTACAAAGTTTAACAACATTGAAAAAGGGAAATATAGATTCACAATGTCTTCCATGAAATTATCAAATTCATCTGTTTTGGAATTCTGAAATTCTCGTCTTTGAAAAAGATAAAGTAGGACATATGCAATACATCATTAGCACCAATAGTGATGTCTACCTGGGACAATATCCAACTAAACATACAAATACAGCAAAATATCTGAATACTCCCATTAAATGGGATAAAGAATATTAAATAACTGCATTTCCATTATTTCAGAGCATTTTGCCGACAAGCCTTGTTTTTAGGGTAGTCTGAATTTCAGAATTGTAGTTAAGAGAGTATGAACCTCTTTGCCTATGGGAACTCCAAGATAGCGTGTCCATACACATTCCCATCAGCATCTACAGAAAGATATATTGGCATGTCTTAATCATCTTTGAGTTAATGTCTGGCATGGTGTCTAACTTCTAGAAAGTGTTAATATTTTAAATTGAATTGTTTAAGTAAAAACATTGCTCTCAAGAACAGAACCAAAATAACTTCTGGGGAATATTCAATGTGCAGTCACTGGAAAATAAATTTAAAAACAAAACATGAGGTTTATTCACACACTGTAATTTGGTTGGAGTAGTAGGCTAAACTAAATGAGTACTGCATTTCACAAGCATTGTGGCTCCTCAGGTATTTAAATGACCATGTTCTGTGCAATCAGTTACAGGATCACATAGCCTATCCAATTTAGGAATCAAAAGAGCTAAAATGATAAATCAATATAAATATAAAACAACAGGAATCTTTAATAATTAGTTTTTTAAAGATATTTGTCCTAAAAGTAGATCTTGTCTTGGAATATATCTCAGAAAGCAAGCCTCTTTTGGTCTAACACAAAACAACTAGGTATCAAGACTTTTCATATTTAATTATGAAAACAATTATTTTAAATTACTTTCTTTGATTGACTGGAGAGATGTCCTTCAATGCTCTGGACCACCAGCACCTTACAAATGCCATGGCTGTGAGATATGTCCCTTTAGACAGTGAACAATCTAGAAATGCAATTATCATCAGCTCTGAATCATGAAAATGCCTAATGAATTTCCTCTGAACATCAAGATCTTTATCTTTCAGGAGTTATAAATGTGTAGAGAAAATGTTAATACAAAGATTAATTTTTTATTTGCCTACCCTTGTTTATCATCCCTTCTGAACCATCTCTGTCACTCTACAATAGTAATCTTTCTCAGTGATTAATCCACTTAATCATTTTAGTTCTTTTCTTAGAAATATCTATTGGTTCTCCTTAGATTTAAAAAATAGTTCTTGTGTTTGAGATTTTTTTTTACTATTATTCTGAACCTACCTATCTCATTTCAACCCTACGTGCCCCAGGTAAACCTGTGGCTTCAATATCATTAACTCTTTGCCCTTCTAAAAACATCAAACTCTTAATTTTCTACCTTTGTACATAGTCATCTTTCTGTTTGTGATATTGTTTTGGTTTGGATGGGCGTCCCCAAAATTCCATAGGTAAATATTACTGCCATGGTGATAGGGTGGAGAGATGCTCAGGACTTTTAAGTGGTGGGGCCAACAGGGAGGTACTTGGATCATTGAGAGTGTATCCCCAAGAAGGATGGGGGAACCCTAGCCATTCTCTCTCTATGCTTCCTGGCTTAAGATGTGAGCAACTTTTTCAAAATGTTCTCCTGCTTTACAAGGTGTCCAATTCAGTAGAATCACCCAATCTTCGGCTGGACGATCCAAAACAATGAACTAAAATAAACCTCTCTCTACATGTAGTCTATCAGGTATTTCCATAAACAGTATGAAGCTCACTAACACAGGTATATTCCACTCTTTCTCAGACAAACTACTATTTATCTTCCAAGAAAAAGTTTAAATGTCACTTTCTGAGGCTGCTTTGTCTAATGACACCCCTCTGTGTTCCTATAACATTTCTTGCATTCATAGACAGTTTACATTATTTTAAATATTTTATTGCTTTTCTCTCTCTTCTTAATTATCTTTGTATCTTCTCCAGAACATCTCATTTTGCCAAACACACTTCTGGTCCTCTGTAAATATACCTGAATTCTTAAAAATGAATGTATTTCATGGATTCATAAACAAATTTTCCTTTGAGTGTAGGTTGATTCATGTCGCCGTGTTTAATGATGGTACTCTACTGCAATAATGAGGAACTCTGTGTGATCTCCGTTGAACAATGAGGCAGATTGTCCTATAAGTTTTATTTATTTTTTTCTTTTTCTTTTACCTGTAGTTCTGGGGATTGTGATGTGAAATTTCTAAGCAAACACTACCATCTGTCATAATGAGAGAATTCACAGATCTATTTGAACAATTGAATTTGGAAAAGTCCTCTGACACATGATGTAGAGTGGTCCAAATTGTAGGAAATGTCAGTAACTCAGGATATGAGAATAACAAAAACTTCTGTTAAACACAATTCTTAGGACACAAAACACCTTTTAAAAAAATAATGAGAACAAAGCCACTCAAGTCTTGTTTTCACAGTAGAGCTGAGCTCAGTATCCTTGTGGCACACACTGAGTTGGTCCATGGAGCAGAAGAGTTTTCTGTGGACTGTTTCTCCTTTCCAGGCAGCAGAATGCTGGGCATCCCTAATATCCCATCCTAATCACTGTCTCCTCTAACTGACAGGATATCTAAGCAGAAACCAAGACACCCAGAGAACCAGAGCCTTTACCTAATTCATCCCATAAAAGATAAAATAGCTTCATCAACTCACAAGGCTTGTTCAAGATTTTTCCATTTGGCATAATTGACTTGTCTCTTCTCATAATGTGGCAAACTCTTGTCTCTAAATTTCTAGTTTAGCATTCTCATTTGTAGTTAGGAGAGTGTTAAACTCTTTTACTGAAGTTGATATATAACAGCATAAACTCCTTTATCAAACCTTTCCCTTTTGAGAGTGGAAGGTGGTTGGCATACATATTTCTATTCTTCTACGCAACATTAATTCTATGTTTTTATTTCTGCAGTCTTGACAGAAAAAGAAAATTCATACTTTTGTTCTGATTTGAAATGATTTTGTTTCCCCAGAACTTATAGAATAAATCAAGAATATTTTAGAACTCCCATATGTTATATTGAAATAACAGGATCTAGTTTCTAGATGTTCCTATTAAGAATTAAGGTTAGGATGTCCTAATTTTTTTGTGGTTTTTACAGAAGTATATTATTTTGAACACTCATAAAACTTTCTTCATGTAAAAATTCAACTTTTTCTTTCTCTTAAATATGGACTTATTGAATTATTTTTATGTCATGACACAATATGATGCTGTCTTTATTACTATACTTTCATAAATCTAGAAGTCAGTGTGATTTCTCCAATTTCATTCTTTTTCTTGGAAATTCTAGGTTCTTAGCATTCCCTATGCATTTTAAAATCAACTTTTCAATTACTATACCAAATTCCTACTGGGATTTTTGATGGGGATGGAATCTATAGATCAATTTGGGGAGAACAGACACCTTCATAATAATATATTCATGGGGCAGGGGATGTGGCTCAGTGGTAGAGCACTTGTCCAGCATGTGCAAGGCCCTGGGTTCAACTCTCAGCACCACATAAAAATAAATAAATAAACTAAAGGTATTGTGTCCAAATACAACTAAAAACATTAATATATTCTTATCCAATCTTAACAATGTTGGACTTTGGAAGGAAATGAAGATAAAGCTATGGGCTTTTATTTAATCTCTTCACTGGAAGCTATGTTTATGGTTTTTAATCTTTTTCTAAATTTAGTTTTCTTCTAACAGAAAGTTTCAATTTTTGTTACGATATGCAATGTCCAACTCACATAACACAGTCTTCTATCCTAACTAGTTGTCTTTCCTCCCCAACCAGATGATTGGAGCCAACCACCACCGTCATGTTTAGGGTGTTAACATGTTTCACTCTTACATGCTTGAGATCTAGTTTTGTTTCTAGCTTCACACCACCAGTCCCTAGTGTTGCCCTTCCAATCAGAAGGTTCTTTCACTCTGTCATTCCCTTTTCCATCTTTCTCATATTTCACTACTTTAAAACTTCGTTCTTGTATTGAATTCCATGGATAATATTTTCTTTGTTTAGCTCCCAATTTCTTAATAACAATTGTAGAATCTAGCATAGTATTTTCTAAAATGTATATCAAAAAGCACTAGTTTTCATGTTACCAATTGACAAAAAAATTAAAAATAAAGTAACAAATAGTCATATACATTAGACAACTCAAGCTCAAGATCCATTAATTCAGAGATTTCAAAATGCTAATGTACATCATATATCATGATATATGTTTTTTTTTTTTAAATGCACAGTTTAAAAAACTTCTCTATGGACCATTTTTCAGAACCTTTTCGAATGTTTTCAAAATCACCAGGATGGGGAATGGGGATGTTGCTCAGTAGTAAGTGCAGGCATATCAGCTGAGCATGCACAAAGATTTGGGTTCAACTGGGTTCAATCTTTACAATAAGAAGCAAAACAAAACACCAGATGGGTGATACAAGATCCAGTTGTGAGGCACTAAAAACAGCTATGCCACTGGTCACAGTGACTCATGTTTGTAATCCCAGCTATTTGGGAGGACTGAAGAAAGAGAATAACAAGTTCAAGGCTAGCATGGGAAGCTTAGTTGAGATGACCCTCTCTTAAAAAGAAAAAAAATAAATACGGCTGGGAGTGGAAGTGCATCTCTTTGGTAGAGCACTTGCCAAGCATGCACAAAGCCCTGGATTCAATCCTTAGTCCCCTCACCAAATGATTATCTTTCCATGTGCACAAAGCAAAGCACAGGAGCATTTGTGCTTGATAAATGAAGAGGGATGACATGTTCATTTTACATATGATTTATTTAACAAACTTTCTACATTGATTTCTGACTTGGGTTTTTCCACTCACATGTTGCTTAATATTTATTTGGAAAATAAATATGCTTTTGATTTAGTTTTAATATTGAAGGCCTGCGAATTTAATCAATATTAAATGAATATTAAAAACATATTTCTCTAGAATCAAAAGTATGAGGTACAACACAGAAGGAAATATAGTTTTCCCCTATTAATCATTTAAAGATATTCAATATTTGTGCTGCCTGCAGGGTGATTTAGAACAATGAAATCTTTTCTAATATTTTCTCTATATTTAACTACAATAAATGGCCTAGAATTCAGTTTGTTTGGCTATCAAGATGTAGAATTTTATAACATTTCAGGATAACAAATTATCTAAAATCCTTATTTACTGTGTTTTGATATGGGAGATGTTCTAAAAAGCTGGGAGAAAGATTTTCATTGTAAAGCTGATTATACAACCATATCCTTAAAACAATGCATTAAGAGATTTATGGTTAAAGAATTAATATTTGAGAGCATATGATGATTAACTGTAATAGCAGTTATTCCATAAAACACCAATTTTGGTATAGATATGTAAGTATTTTGTAAATATAAATAACCCATTAAATCTCAAGTTTTGAATTTTGTGAATATCTCAATGAAATTCCCACAGGTGTATTAAAATAGGTTGAAAATTATAATGTAGAATGTATTATGTAGTTTATTATGAATCATCTTAACATTAATAATGTTAATGAATATTATAACTAATCATTTACTGATTACTTTTTCAAAAGACTAGAACTTGAAATACCTAAATATTTATTTCAAAGTTTCCATAGTGGTATATTTGTTGCCATCTTTAAGGTTTTTCTGGTTTATTATAAATTGTTCAATGGGACATAATGGGTTAACAAGTGTACTTAGTGAACTTTCAGTTAAGGAAATTGTTCTCCATAATTTGGGTGGGCCTGATCCAATCATTCAAAAACTTTTGAAGGAACTGAGTTTTCCCTGTAAAAGAAGAAATCCCACCCACAGACTGAAGCTTCAGTTCCTGTCTGAGAGTTTCTATCTTGCCCTGTTGATTTTGAGCTTGCCTCACTAGCCCCCATGCAAATCCAATTGTTTATAATGTTGCAACAAGATATACTCTATGCGAATATATGCACACGCTTTGACTATGAAATATGTGTTTGCAGCTAGTTTTTGTCTAGAATAGGGAGGTAGAGAAATGGGAAAAAGTTGATCAATGGGTACTAAGCTACAGTTAGATTAAAACAAGAAGCTCTGGTGTGCTCTTGTACAGTATAGTGCTATAGACATTTCAAAAGCCTAGAAGAAAAGATTTTGTAATTTTGCACCACAAAGAAATCATAAACTTTTGTAAGAAAAATGTGGTTAACCTGATTCTAACATTATATAATGTATACATGTATCAACCATTACATGGTATTCCATTGATATGTATAATTTCTATATTTTTATTTCAGCTGAAAACAAATTCAAAATACAAGAAAACCTTTTGTGTCTAATTATAAAATTCATAAATTTCTTTTAGTTGAGGAATAATTGCAAGATATAGTGCGTGCGTGCGTGTGTGTGTGTGTGTGTGTGTGTGCAAGTCTCTGTGCACCCACAACACCGGTTCTGTTTCTATGGAGAAACCCCGAGTGCTGCAGAGCACACAGCCTTCTCTGTCCATCTCTTCCTGAAAGACACTATTCCTGAAGTCAGTAACCTTCCCTTCCCATCATTATCCAGCACAGAATCCTGCCTCTTTTTTTTTTATAGAATTCATGACAATCTGCAAATTTATTAGATTTAATTTCTTAGAGTCACTGTAATTGACTGAAATTAAATTTTCTGAGGTTAGACTCTCTAACCTGACTGTCTCATTCATTAATTGAGGGTGTGGGGACCAGAACACACTCCCTGTGGAGGGCGTTGACCTCCCTGGGATGGCATTGACTTCACTTATTGATTCCTGGTGACTGATATGTCCCTAGGATATAACACAGAGCCTGTCTCATAAAAGATGGTTGGTTTGTTGGATGAATGGAAAATAAATGAATTATCTCATTGAAACCTCATAAACCTTCTGTAACCATGGGGTGTATTATCCCAAACCTCAGGGAAATTAAATATTTTGCATCAAACAACACAAGTAGTAAGTGATGGATCTGGTATTTGAACCAAAATTGTCTTCTTACCAAAATCTGTTCTATTTCCTTTACGTTATGTTGACTAATTATTGAATGTGGAGGCTACAATGTGTTGGATCTCACTTAAGCATTGTTTTAGTCAGCTTTGCACCACTGTGACCAAAAGAACTGACATCAACAGTTTAAAAGAAGAAAAGTTCATTTTGGCTCTTGGTTTCAGAGGTTTAGTATGTAGTCACTGATGCCATAGCTCTGGGACCTAGGTGAGGCAGAACACCGTGGCAGATGGGTGTGGTAGAGAAAAGGAGCTTGGGACTGGACAACCGGGAAGCAGAGAGAGAATGTTACTCTGAAAACTACTTGTATTGCCTCACACATGAGCTTCTGGGGGACATCTCCTATCTAATCCATGGCAAGCATGTGGAGAACATTCTATTTCACAATTAGACTTTACCAAGTTCTCTAACTGTGAAAAACTGTTGAGTGTGCATTTGATGGTTTATAACTGAAGATGCACACTTCTCTTTTAAAAGAAAGATGTGAGCTACCAAGTGGCAGTCCATGGAAGTGGGGAAAGGAGGGTTATGCTCTTCAAAATGCATTCTTTCTTCCCAATTATTATTTTTACACCCATTTTATTAAGGTATGATCTCAGCCTCAATGAAACAGAGAAGTAAAATAGATCAAATTCAGCAAGGACTGTATTCTTTGTGATCATACACCATGCTCTGGCATGGCAGCAGATATACTGTTACTCAGACATGTGCACACCAGTGGGTGAAGCAACTGTATGGGTGCCACTCTTGATTGAGAAACTGGGAGGATTACTCAGAGAGAAGGAATCCATTCAGGTGGGCCTTGAGTTGTGGAGTGAAATTGTGAAGACCAGTTCAAACATAACAGACAATAATGTCAAAGACATAGGCATTTTCTGGTTATTAATGTTAGAGGAATAGTGACAAACAAGGTCGTTTTCAAGTGACATGTATATGACACCATTGTGTGAAATAATCTCAAATTATGGATTTAATCCTATAGATAGTTGTGGAAACCCATACTAGGTCATGCTCTGGGCTTGTTCCATACTGAAAATGTAAAATTTTATTTTAAAAAAAATGGTATCAAGGTTAGTCTTTGAAGGTAGAGAAATTAATAAATATCTTTGGAACAGAGGAAAATTCTCAAGAGGCCTTTTTTTTCAGTATGTCATTCCAGTATTCTAAGAAACAGATGTGAATATAAGATTAAATATCTTATATTTTGTTGTGGAATACAACTGAGAGAAAATGGGGATTAAACTAACCAGAAGATGTTCTGCAATTTGAATGTACATAGTGCAGGTCTGATCCCTAGGGAAGTAGAGAAGATGAGGGATTGAGTGGATTTGACCTAAACTGCTCAACAACCTAAGGAATGATCAGCAAAATCATCCAGAATCCTTGGGTCAAAGGTGGCCATCAGAGGAGTTTCAAGTCTTGCAGTAGGACCTGCTTATCTCCCTCTAATGGGCTGGCTGTGGCCTATGAGGGCCAAAGCAGCACTGGGGTCATTAGGCCAATATCTCTGTGTGCAGTTGGAGGTCTGTGAGACGCAGTCTTCAGTTACATACATTGGGTAGTGTGTGTCCCTGTAGAATTAAAGCACCTTTCTTTCCTAATTAATAATTTAGATTGGAGTCTTCTTGAAAACAATTATTTTGGGGAGTGGTTGGTGATTTTGTGTACAATTATTTTTTCAACAAAAAGCTAATAAATTTATTTCACAATTAGACTTTACCAAGTTCTCTAACTGTGAAAAACTGTTGAGTGTGCATTTGATGGTTTATAACTGAAGATGCACACTTCTCTTTTAAAAGAAAGATGTGAGCTACCAAGTGGCGGTCCATGGAAGTGGGGAAAGGAGGGTTATGCTCTTCAAAATGCATTCTTTCTTCCCAATTATTATTTTTACACCCATTTTATTAAGGTATGATCTCAGCCTCAGTGAAACAGAGAAGTAAAATAGATCAAATTCAACAAGGACTGTATTCTTTGTTCTGTCCTATGCTGCTTTTAGATCCTTAAAGACTGTACATCTTTCAAGGGTTAAGGAAGAAGACATTGGTGTTCACAAGACCGAATCTCACTGTCTTCATAGCTTTTCTAGGTCAGTTCTGCTTCCTTTGAACTGTGCTGTCAATTTTGGAGCTTGGGGCCTAGGACCACTGGGGAATAAGTCAAAACCAGCTATAAAAGCAAACAGAGATCAAGAGTACTAAGAGGCTTCCCCACACAGCCATTGACCCGGCCTGAAGGAGACAGACTATCTCCTTTTCCTTCTTTGCTGATGTGAATGGATGGGAAATCCCACGCTCTTCTTCAGATTTGTTCTCTTGACTTTCATTTCTTCTGTGAACCTTCCAGATTCTGTGGTTCTTTACTGACTTGTTACGACATTGGTTCATAACACTATAACAAATTTTTCACATTTGTCGTACATTTGTTGGACACGTTATTTCTACTTACCACCTATGTGACAGATACTGTGTCAGAGCTGGGAATAACACTAAGTAGATAAGTCTTGGTCACTACCATCAGAGAACCTGCTTTCCAATGGCCAGTTTGAGAAGCTGAACTTATCAAACTATTTCACATTTTGCAGTATGCTTTTATAAACAATCTTAACAAACTTCTCTATTTTTGAGCACTCCTGCTCACCCTACTCCCAGCCCATACCCCTAAAACTGATTCTCCATTCAGCTATCAGAATTGTTGCTCTGACTGTACCATCAAAACCATTCATCAACTCTAGGCTTTCTTCAAACTCTAGCAGGTCCTACAAATTTTTCTATGTGCCATGACCTAACATTCTAGCTTTATCTCTGGCCATTCTCCTTCCATTTTATTCTTCTGCCACACAGAAATACTTTACGTTCTCTAAATTATTGTACATGCAATCTCCTTTGAGAGAAATGTTTTGCTTCCGAAGCTCTTTCATCAGGCAAACCCCTAGAATGCTTGCTTTCTCTTGGAAGAGACTGGTCATCTCTTCCCTGGAGAAACAATGATTGACTCATGCTATGGTATATTTTGCATTGTTTACTTAAGCACATGTCACCTTTAATTTGTTGAACTCCTTGAAGAGACCACATCTTTGTGTTTCTGAACTTTCAGTGCCCAGAAATGTTCTTTATACCTGGTACGGAATGAATAAATGGTGAGTTGAATATATTTAATTTGAATTAAGACTCTGGTTAAGAAAACTTAATTATTTAGAATGAACATTAATAACCATCCAGAAACATCATTTAATGGAACTAAATAAGGGTACCATATTATCATTCTCTGTTGACTAAACAATTAGATGGAAATATAATCAGAATAAGTAATTTTGTATGAATTGTATATACGTATTTTTCAACATTTTGTTAATTCTGATTTGAGATAAAGACTGAACATTTGAAAATAAAATATAATGTATTATAAATGTTTATCATATTAACATTTCAAGTGCTATATAATATGATTTACCTTAAAAATTCAGGATTTGGGCAAAACTTACCTTAGAGACAAATGGAAATCTCCACACTCTTAAAATAGCTGAATGTAGGCCACTCCTGAAGCTGTTTATTTTTACATGATATACAATGAAAACACTATAATTAAGAATGGGTAAACCCAGCTGTGCTTTGGGTCTATCAAATTTCTTAAAGTTGCTTTTTGACTATTTTGAGTCTGTGAAAACCAAAGTCTACTTTCCCAAGAATTTCCCCTCAATTTTTAAATCAGTGTTTATTTTAAAAGAAGTATAATCCATATGGTTTTGATTCCTCCACACTTAACTCATCCAAATGCAGTTTTGTAAGAACTATTTGAAGTTAAAAGCTTTTTGAAATTTTTATGAGCTTTCTTGTCTTTTTCCCTCTCAGAACAGGAAGCAATACTTTGCCAAATGTAAACAAAGTTAATCACCAAACAGTTTTATATCCTAAAATAATGAAACTGGATTGGGTGCCGAATTTGACAAAAATAGTCCTTTTATCCTCAGTAAAATTCTTGCCTAAGCTCACACAGAGGCTGCCTTCTCTGAAGGCTATTGCCCCAGGCAATACCAGCACTGTGCCATCCAGATTTCCAGATCCCACTCAGCACAGCAGCTAGCCCACTGTTATTTCCCAGCCAGTTTACTTATAATATCTTTATTTTGTCACAGAAGCTACAAAAGAAGAGTATCAAATGTCGTGAGAACATACAAATGTTTGGGCATATAAATGGAGAATCTGTGCTTATCGCTGATTGAGCACTTCTTAGGATGGTCATACTTGAGCAGAAAATCAAGGATAGTAAGAATTCTTGCTCCCATGGATGCTCTCAGACTCACAGGGAGAAGAGCCAGTAGCAAACTGTAGCCCACGGACTAAAAATCAGCCTGCTAACTATTTTGTAAATAAAGTTTTATAGATGCAGCCACATTCATTTGTCTATATATTTATTACTTGTGGGTGCTTTTGCACTAAAATGGCCAAGTTGAGTAGTTTTAACAGAAACCATATGGTCGACAAGCCTAAAATATTTACTTCCTGTCTTTTATAGAAAAAGATGGCTGACTCCTGACCTGGGTGACATGTGGCTAACTCTTAGCTTCTCTGCTTTGGCAATAATACAAAGGTCTCTGAATGTAATATTCTTACTCCTGATGAAGATTAGAAGAATATATACAGAGAGCTGTGTGTGTGTGTGTGTGTGTATGTATATATATATATATATATATATATATATATATATATACATACATACACACATACAAAAGATACAAAAGATCTTCCTCATTTGCAAAAATAAGATATTATTGAAAAATAAACAAACACATATGTTCTATGTTATTTTCATATATGATAACTGACATTTCCTCTAGATCTCTATGACCAAACATTACAGGGACTTGAACATGGTACATGGTTTTTCCATCATTAAAGCATGTATGGTGGCAACCTCTTTGGTAAGGTTTTATCCCTCAATTATTGTTATTGTTATTATTATTATTATTATTATTTTGATGCTGGGGCTTGAACTCAGGACCTTGTGCATATGAAGCAAGCACGCTACCAACTGAGCTATATCCACAGCTTTTATCCCTCAATTATTAAGAAACAGAAAAGTAATAATCAGACTTAATAATCTTTCCTTTGTGCATGCCACTAATGCTGTAATTTTTCCATGCCTTATGTTTAATTCTCACAAAAACTGTCTTAAGTTATTTTGCCACCATGGTTGTCAGTTTTCTCTTTTGTAAAATAGAGATATAATATTGCCCCCTTTGTAGAATGACTCTGAGTATATACCATACTTAGGACAAGGCCTGTGTCCTCTGTTAAACCCTAAGATGACCCCTTCCCCACAAATCCATCTGAGTCAACAGAGCTCAATATATTAAACTTATTGCAGTAAGGGAAATTTCATTCTATAATCTGAGGATAGGAGGTTCTCAGAAGGGGGCAAATCAGAAGGAGTATACACACACACACACACACACACACACACACACACACACACACACCTATATAGGTGTACATATATATTCCATGATTCCAAATTTGTACATATCTTTATAGTTACATATCTTCATAGGTATGTATGAATATGGAATCATGGAATTAAAAATTTGGAGCGATAAATCTGAAATTAGAATTTGGAATAATAGTTTTACAAGTCTTAAAAAATAGGAAATGAATTGTAACTGGATAGTTTATAACATGAGAATTAAGAACTGATAGGCATAGGGAGACGACAGACTTTCTACAAGTTTTGTAGAGCAAGCGGAAACAGGAAACAATGTGGACTTCAGTATTCATATCAAATGTAGTAAGTACCAATATGTTTTACAAATTTGTTATTATTATTATTATTATTATTATTAATGTTAATATTAGTAGTAGTAGTATCATTTTTTACAGGTAAGGTACCTGAGACTTTGGAAGCTTAGGTGATGTGGCCATGGTCACTCAATCCAGATAGCATTATTGCCTGCATTTTCTTCATATCTCAATGCAATGATGAAGGTGTACAAGTAACAGATTTTTACTATATGCATCTATCTGTTGGTTCAAATGAGCCTTATTCAGAAGAAAGAGAAAAATCGCATGTAGAATGAAAGTTCTTAATCTTAAAGTTTTTTCTCTCAGGACTCTGTTTGGAATCAGTAAGATTTGCTTGATCTGAGGTGGTGTGTGAATGGTGTGAGCAGCAGTGGTGGGTCGGGGGAGCTATGGCCATCATCTCCAACTCTTCCCCATCCCAAAACACAGAAAAGGCATTCACCAGGCAGTCAAGTTTATCAGATCTACAGGAAGCAAAAATACCAGCTGGCAGGTCAGATCTTTCTCCAAGGGAAACATCAGAGCTAAATATTTTCCAGGTTTTGAGTCTAGCCATGTTGGTTTAAGGTTATTTTTTTAAGATAGGAAATTGATTGGACTGGATAAAATTTATGGTAGAAAATTGGTAAACATGGTGAGGCAAGTGTCTTCAGTCAGTTCTGGTAAGTAAAATATTGCCTAATAAGTGAGCTATTTGACAGGGGAGCAATCTGTTGCCCCGAAAGAAGTACTGTTGTCTAGATGAACAAACTATTTGCCCAAATTGGTTTGTACATATTCTATGAAGCTAGGACGGAAATTATTTATTGGTTATATTTTTATCTTGCTGGATGAGAATTTTCCTGGAACAAACACATAAGTCATGTTGACACAGGTGGGCTCAGTTCTCAGTCCTTGTAATTAAGACATGTGGCTATAGGTGACTTCAGTTCTCCAAGTAATGAATTATACTTAGGTCGATGATTCTCATTACCAAGTCATCCCTTGTTCAAAATCCTCTTTGGCTGTATTAATCCTCTAATCAGATGAGTTGTCCATAGATTTAAAAAATTCATTAGAATAAAAATTGTTAGGCCAACAAACCGACTTCACATTGATTTACTTTACTTTCAACATACACATAGGATTGATAATTTATCAAATGCAAGCATTGATTCATCTATTCTCTAAAATTTCACTACTTTGTAATGCTGTATTAACTTGGATAAATAACTTTTTAAAGCTAAATGTCTCCTAGTCAGTTTTGGTTTGTATATATCTGTGTACTTAATGTATATACACACATATATGCATATAAGCTTATATTTTCTTCCTCTTAATAATAAAATTAATGGGATACATCTGTTTTCTGTGACTGGTTTACTGCTTTGAGTTTTACTTATAATTATTAAACAAAGAGAAATAAAAATTTAACAAAATCAATTATATGTAACTGTACCTGAGCAAACAAATTTCCCAAGCCCTGAGATTAATAGCCATAAGACTATAATGAGTTACACAGAGTTCAAAAGGGAATACAAGTATATTAGGCAATGACTAAATTGATATCACAAGGAAAAGAAGAAGGATATTAGGGAGATAAGCAAAATTTAAAAAAATTAATGAAAATCACTTTTTAAGCAGATGTGCTAAAAATATGATTAAGAGATTTTTTTTTAAATGAAAGCAAGAAATCATGTAGAAAGGGAATGTCTCAACTTTTAAATATATTGATTCAAAATTAAAAAATATGTACAATAAATAAAATTCACTAAGCTAGCATACTGAAAAAGTAAAAAAAAAAGAACTAAGAAATGATCAATGATCAAGATTGATTAGAAGTCCAATAAAGAACTATTATGCAGAGACTGTATAAATCAAGCAGACGGGGATTAAAAGTAAAATGTTAGAGTATATCTATCCAAATAATGTTATTATATTTTATTGTATTAATGTCATCTCTCTTTATTAAGCAACAAAGCTCTGTAGGTAAAATTGTCTATCAAGTAAGCATCCTCTTTCTGTTGTTGAATGTACAGAAAGAAATTTAAAGAGAAATGCAAATGAATGGCCCTTTCTTGGAAGACAAAAAAACAAACAAACTAATGAGGAGGATATATTCTGTATTCTAACCAAGAACCAAAGACATCTGACAAGCCATTACCAATTATATATTATAATTCATGTTAATAATAAATCAGCCTGTTTTTCCAGCTTTGTGTGTGTGCATTGCACTTATTATAAAGTAGAGAGGAAACAAAGCCAGCATCTAGAAGCTGAAGCCAATCCTCGCAATATGGCAGCCAGAGACAGTTGACTAACTGCACCACATGGTCAGTGTTTTTTAGAAAGGCCACATCTCCCAGGCACCTCCACAGCTGTCAGGGTCCACACATTGTGTGCCATCTCCCTATATGTTGGGGAACATCTCCTCAATGGTTTTGTGGGCTTCTCGTCCTGTAGGAAAACTTACAGAGGGAGGTGAATGGGATGAGTAAACCCTCATCACTGCAGTTCTCTTGGGTTAGAAACTAGTGCTCATTCATTCTCTCCTCAACCATCAGGAGCTTACAGGGTACCTTGACCTAAACTCTCCAATATGAGGAATCTGATCCCATACCTGTATTGCATGTGCTGTTGTTCACATCCATTCATAATTACAGCAGAATGCGAGATGTGGGACTTGAGGAGGTACTGAAGTTTCACACATTTTTCCCTAATTCGAGGTGTAAAAGCAGCCTCCTCCTACCATGGAGATTGATTACTCCTCCATGATGGGAACTTTTTTCTTGCCATAAAGAATCTAAAGAGCACAGCAGTATATAGTTCAACATGACCCTTGCTGTTTCTCTGGCTAATATGTACCTTCTTCTAGGGAAAGTTTCTTGGCTTTATCACTAAAGACATTTTGGCTTAGAAAAACACATTGTGATGGGAGAGTTGTTCTGTTCCTTGTCAGGATGTTTAGCATCATCACTGAACTCTACTTTCTAGAAGCAAATATTTCCCACCCAATCATGATGGTCATCAGGGCCACCTGATGCTATTCCCTGGATTTGGGACCCCATACATTCTTCTTGTTGGAACACAGGCAGAGTAGAGACCTCTGATTTAATTCCTATGCCACTTTATGAAGTTGGCACATCATCTTTTCTCATCCTTTCCTCTGAGCTAGGACTTCAGCTGGGTCTTGATAGCATGTTCCAGCTCTCTGAATCATTACTCTTTATTTGCACAGCATATGATGCTGTTCGTTGCTGTACATCTTTTACCCTGCTTTGGTGGCATGCTAAACTCTAGATGGACAGTCGCCTATATTGTAAATAAGCTTCTTGTGCTTGTAAAAAGATTCACACTCTAATTTTTCCTATCATTTATATTTGTGATATCATTGGGTCTTTTAAAACTTGCTACACTATTGGCACCATAGACCAGACAGGCAGCAGAGATCTTTCTTGCTCTGGGCCCTACACAAGGTGGGAAACCCTCCATGACAATAGATACATGGTTCAGAGAAGGATTGTGAGGTGTATAATATGTTGCCACCATATCCATAAGAAGTCAGTTAGGATTTTTTATGTAGGAGATTTAAGAAGCAGCAATTTTGTCTTTTATTTTTGGGAACATCTCAGTATCGCCACAGTAACTAACACCAAAAAAAAAAAAAAAAAAAAAAAAAAACTACGTTGAAGTGTCAGGACTGAAAATTTTCATTTCCAACTCTCTAAAGCATATTTTGTCTTATCAAGATTCCTACTATAATAGACACATCTTGTTCTCCCTGTCTAATCTGAATGCTGTTGTCAATATAATGATCCATACAATGTTTCATGGGATGTATCAATGGTCCAGAGCTTCTCAGACTATATTATGTTGTAGGAGGGGAGTGTAGTTAACAGAGCCCTGATACAAAACTGCAAATTAGTTTTGATGCACATGCATGCAAACTTCTTGTAAATTTCTTTCTAATGGGAATACAAAAAAAAAATGCATTTGTCAAGCCAAATATTCATGCCTTTTAATCTGTTTTAATAGTGATTTCACATTCAACACAATAACTGCAATCGGTATTAATAATTGTTTGTCTTGCAATAGTCATTAACCAAGATCTATCTTATTTCTGCTGGGGCTTCACTGGTTAATGAAACAGAAATATGAAAGTGATACTTTTTAATTGATGACACAAATGTTTTTCTGGCCTTCTACTCTGCAATGTGATACAGTTTCTAATTTCCTACCTTGGCTCTGTAGGGTCAATTTTATAGGCTTCCAATTGCCTTTCTCATTGTGATAGTTCTTAGTTCACCAACCAACAATCTATTCTGGAGGGTACTATAAATGGCTAGTGTATCAATGACAATTATATATTCAAAGCCTCTTAAAATGATTGCAATGTGCATCTGTAGACACAAAGGTTACACTGTGAACTGGACTTCAGGCAGGATGGTCATAAGGATGCTTTGATATCTGGGTATGAATGCAAGCTTCACCAGAGGTCCTTTGGGGAAGAATTCAGGGAATCATTGTGATATCTACTTGCTGCAATGTTGTAGGATCCTGAAAACTGAAGACCTAGCTATTTTTTTAATCAGTAGGTTCCAGATCTGAAAATGTTCAGTAACTATAGCAAAAATTGTGATGTTTGATTTTGGAGACTGCCTTCAACCTCCTACTATTCCATTTCTTGCCAATGTTTGACTGTAGGTATGAATCGGAAGTCTACTTAATTGACTGTCTATTCTACCCTTATGGAAGTCATGATCTAATAATCACTTCCATAATTCACTAGAGCTCATACCACTCTGTGTGTCCCCCTGATCTTCTTAATGGTGATTGTGGTCCCTGGGCTTCTGGTAATTGAATGCTGCTACCTGGCCTCTATTTGCTGTAGTCTTGTTGACTCCAAGGATGTTAACAAACCCAGCTCTGGTCTATAGAAAAAATAACTGCTGAACTCAACGGGTGATGTTGTGCCACAATCACCAGTGTACTCCTTATGGATTTGGTGCATGATGTCCTCTGAAACCCATACAATATAATCCTTAGCTGAGTCTTCTGGCCTCATGTGTCCAAATCCAGTGGGTCCACTTTGCTCAGCATCTTTATTCCTTTTCTTCTTTGCCAAGGAAAATCAAGCCATATCACTTGCTCCATGTTGGACATCAATTTTAATCCTTATGGCCACAATGGCAGCAAGTTTGCCCATCCAGGGTCCACAACAAGGTTTTAAGCCATGAATCATCAGAGAGGGCTGCCAACCCCGTGAATTCTTGTCCTCCTTGGTCAAATCCCCTCAAAATCCAAGGTTGGTAAGTAAAGGCCAGGGTGTTTTTTTTGTTTTGTTTTTTTTTTTAAGAGAGAGTGAGAGGGGGAGATAGAGAGAGAATTTTAATATTTATTTATTTATTTTTTTTAGTTATCGGCGGACACAACATCTTTGTTTGTATGTGGTGCTGAGGATCGAACCCGGGCCGCACGCATGCCAGGCGAGCGCGCTACCGCTTGAGCCACATCCCTAGCCCCCAGGGTGGCTTTTTGAGCATAAAAAATCTTCAAGATAACCGAAGAAGGGGAAATCCTAACACATTCTATGAGGCCAGCACTAATATGACAAGAAAATACCAAAATTCATAGAAATTTAAAAATAAATCACAAGTATTAAAAAAAAAAACTTTGGAAGAGTATAGTAAGATAGGAGAGTTTGCACTGATTTATCATAAATCTATAATCATGCAGATAACCCAAGTTTTGCATAAAGATAGACATATAAATCATTCTAATAAGATGGAGTCTAGAAATAAACCCAAGAATAAATGCTCAATTGATTTTAACCAACCAAAATTTAAAATCAATTTAGTAGGAAAAGGATAATTTTTTTTTCAACAATTGGTGCTGGGACATTGGATATCCATATGCAGAAGAAAACAAACAACAAAAAAAACCCATTTCTATACCTTGGAATGATTATGAAAAATAACACAAAATGGATTATAAATCTATGAATATCATAAAAAAATTTAAAGGTCTCTTAGGAAAAATATTTACCAGTTATAATTCTAAATACATGATTAATTTTAAAAAATTATAAACTGGACTTTATCAAAATTTTTAAAATAACAAAAAAAATCTGCACAATAAAAGTCACATCTTTCTCTATGAGAGAATGCCAATGTGACTAAGGTTTAGGAACATCTCAACACCTAAGAGGATGAAACAATAAGTCATATACTGAGAAAATACTTGCAAATCACATGTCTCCTATAGTCAGACTCTAAAGAACATTGAAATTCCATTATTAGGAAACAGACAATGCAAATTTTTTTAAAAAAAAATTTAAAAACCAGGAAAAATATTTAAACATGTTTTTCCAAAGAAGACATGTGGTAGGTAAATAAGCAGAAAATGATGACCCAAAATAACAAATTTAGTAAATAAGACCTATTAAGTTAATTCTTACTCAGTTGAGATCATTGGATTTAGCAAACTGTACTGAAAGTTCTCTTTAACCTTTGGGCCAGAATTAAACTAAGCCTATGTTCGATTAAATATAGCTGTATTCTTTCTGCTATCCCCGTTAGTTGTCTTAATTCATGGGTTTTATATTTGTGGTAGCAAATAGCGAAGTCAGGAATTATTTGGTTTATCTAAGCATAGAGACTGATTTAATATTTGCTCTGGGAACCCATAAATGTTATCTGCTGTTTTTGCAGTTTGTTTGTAATATTTCTTAGTTGTAAAAGTGCAAAGGTTTTTCCCAAGGTGGAGGTAGGGGGATGGGGTGGAGTGGAGTGCTTCTTGAAAATCCCTTTAAAGGGGACCAAGAAACAATGTTGAGTTGTTAACCCAAGTAGAAACAAAGTGGGTCCTGATTATTCACCAAACCATTTCTCTTGGAAGCACTATGCATCCCAGGGCTTAGAGCAGAAATGCCAGGAGAGTTTGGTCCACAGAAAGCCAGAAAGTAGGTTCTGGAATAGACTTAAGCACTGTGGCCATGTGAGTTGAAGTTTTAGTAGCTTCCTTAAGCATTAGTTCTAACAAAGGAAAGGGGAAAACAGTCTACTTGATCACTCAGAGACTTCTCAGCATTTGGTATTTGTAGATGGGGGGATGCAATAAGGAAAGAGCAGACCTCATGTCTACTTTCTTGAATTTACACTTAAAGTTAGCCTTTGAAGTCATAAGGATAAGGATTTTTATACTTAGGCAATTTCTTACTCCAAATAACGTGGAGGTCGCAAGAACTTAAAATCATGGAAGCAAACCTTAACATAACATCAGGCCACATCAAGAGTATGTTGCCCAGTGACCAAAATGTTATTGTTAATACATCCCAAGACTCTCAAAATTCCACTCCTGGCCAAAGACAGAATCCAGGACCAGAAGCAAGTGATTTGGGTGAGCAAGGCAGTCCAGATAGACTCTTTTTGTGTCTTTTACCAGTTTCCATGCCAAAACATCTTTCACAAAGAATGTAAACCATGTATTCAAATTGCTATAATTTGAAGAAATTTCAACTCACTTTATTGGGAATCTCAGAACTTTAATGGAATAGGAAATAGAGATATTCAGATGTTTCCAGAGATTCAGGAAGTTTTATTCTCATTTCATTTTACTCAAGATAATTTTTAGACATGCTTTTATTTAATTTGGTTGATATTAATGTTAATTACTTTATTTATACCCCAAATGGGCCCCAGCATTCTAACATAATTCCTTGAGCATATTTGTTATGAGAGAGTCCTACTCTAATTCATTTTTAATGACTTTTTCAGAATTTGATACATTTGAATAGGGTACTGAAATAAAGGAATCATTTTCTGCCAAATATTTTCATGTTAATAAATGTACTATTTTAGAGCTGTACAATATACTGCAAAAATTACTAGTAATCTAATGAGTACTTACTATGTGCAAAAAAGCATCAGTGATTACATACATAATTCATTTTGATCTTCAAAACAACCCTATAAAGAAGGAATTATTGATACTTTAAATAGATTAGGAAATCGAAATTTAGTAGAGTTCAGAAAACCAGACAAAGTTCCCTTCATCTTAAACTCTGCACTCTATCACTCAGCACACATAAAATTCCCTTGTTTTCAAAAAGCTAACATTTCAAAAAAACATGTTATTTTTTTTTCATTGCTATTTCCATTCACAGTTTGGCCTAAGATTTGGACTATCCTTAGCTTTGATTGCTTGCAAAATTGGCAAATGAATAACATGGATAAGGGTAAGAGGATATGATGAAATTTCAACTCACTTTATTGGGAATCTCAGAACTTTAATGGAAAAAGTTTATTTCATATTTCAAAAGGAGGGTGTGTTCACCACAAATAGTTTTTTTTTGTTGAAGAGTTCTCAGGCAGCAGTTAAACTTAGAGGACCAATATAACTGCACACAATACAAGCTAAAGCACATTAGTCATCTTCTGTATAAAAGTAGAAACAGGTTTAGAGTAGTTGAGAAAAACAAGAGGAGTGGTTTTCTCTACTATCTTGTTCTCTGTGAGATGTGCAAAGCAAAGATACAAAGTTCAACTCATAATACTAGATGGAATGGGGCCATGTCTTCTGATTTTTGCATTTTTCATGTTCAAACACACATACCTACAATCTTCTTAGTACAAAACTAAAATGATTCATTTTTATTTTGGACCATAAGCAGTCAGTTTCTCTTTCTCTCTTTCTTCATCCACCCCCCTCCATATTTCAAGGTTATGGATCCAGTTAATATATTTAGTATGTAAACTTTCATAATACTTACCTCATTTTTTGATGTATAATACTAAAGCCCAAAATAAATGCATGATTATAAAACTGAATTTATTTCATAATTTGGGGTCATTGTATATTTGGATAAGACCATTCTGTAAGGAAGTGGGTCACAACCCTAAAATAGTATCATCCACACAGGAATATGTTTTCAGTGTTCATTTGAAAAGGAAACCACATATTTACACCATTTTTTAAAAAAAATCTTTACTTCATTATGGTTAAATGTGTTTTGTTTTAATAAATCATTTTTATTAGTGCATTGTAATTATACATGGTTGTGGGATACATTGTACATAATCACACATGCACATAAAATAATATGTTTAGTTTCATGTTTTTAAATGCTACGATGTGGTTATTTTAGATTTGCACTTTGAGATAGGATAGATTGTTAGGAATTTAGAAGAGATATGCTCTTTGTTACCAACAAAGAATGGAATGCTTGCTCCTGTGACAATTGAATGAACATTTTTTTCCTTTCAGAACAAAATTATTTATCATTAAGGAGAAACAGGAAGCCTGCTAGTAATATGAATGAGAAAACTTTACCTAATTAGGCAGGAGACTAGCTTTTATGAAGATCAACATCCTCGCATCCTGGCAAATTAATTTCTCTTAGCAGGAACCAGAAGGAAACTGGAAAGGGGATGTTGCCTCTATCGTTCACCAGAGTGTTATTATTTTTGTGATGGTGGGAGATAGCAGGAGTGAAGGTAAAGAAAGACAACCAAATTCTGCCTTTCATTAACTGACTTCTTGAAGTAAAACACCAGATAGTATATTTATTATAATTCAGTACCTTACAAAAGTTGGAAGTTACATGTGTTAGCAGAAGTTAGGGGCATACACAATTGTGTATAAGCACGTGTGTGTATTAAACCTGTTTTCACACTGGCTATCAGGTTTTTCTCACCAAAAAGATGAACAAAAGGAATGTGCATTTCATTGAGACAATCACAGCTATGAGAAGAAAGGAAAGGTTATATCAAGGAAACATAAAGGTGCAAGATACTTTTTTTGTGAACACTGGGGAAAAGCTAGAAGTATATTAAAAGATTATAAAGGTAGAGGAAAAGTGAGTAAAGGAGTTTAGTACAAAAGCATTATTGGTTCTTTCTTTAACCTTAAGCTATATATATATATATATTTTTTTTTTCTTTCCTACATTTAACTCAGTCTTTACTTCTTACCAGAAAAACCAACTGATAATACTGATATTCGAAGTGATATGTAGTATTACTGAATAAGGTAAAATTTTACAAGTGGATCATTTCCCACCCACCATACAATAAGGATCCGCACATACTTTTGTGTAGGGCATGGACAGAAGTTCAGTTGTTAAAATTTCATCATTGATGACTTTGGAGAATGTTGTATTGGGGGTGAGTGTCCTAACCAGCATTCAAAAATAGAGTGAGAAATACATAGAAAGACAATGGAATTGACTAATTACTACTCACTTGGGCATTGTGGGTTATAGAGACACTAAGTGTAGTGAACAAATTGCTGAAATGTCAGCATGACAGCCAGAGGCATTCTGGGGTGTTGAGGTGGGTGGCAATAAAGAGTTTCTTATCTTCTTAAATAGAGAGTCAACACAGTTGGAAAGGAGATTCAGGACAAACAGAGGTGTAAAGATGATTGGATGCTCAGTTGAAGATTTTCTTATCTTCATGTCAAATATCTGTTTGGGGAAACTTGGAGCATGAAAATGTAGGATGGTAACATCTAAGTAAATTCTTCCATGAATCTACAACCTGAGAGTCTGAAGAGTAGGCCCACTATTCTCTACTAAGTGCTAGATAGTTTCTTATGCTAGAAGATACTTCAGAGCCTACTTCCACATAATGTAAATGGAACATTCGTCAGGAGTTGTTCCAAATTTCTTCCTGGCTTTTAAGTTAAAAATTATAGTTAAATTCTAGCATAAACAAACTGAGGATAGAAACATACTTGGACCTATAAGTAAAGAGGTGATCTATCCATGAAGCATCAATAATTGGTTAGCATGTGCTACAGGTTTCAAGGTAGTACGTGCGGGATTGGGTTTTCAGAGAACCTTCTCAATAGAGCTAAAAGAATTTGGGACACCAGAAAAGCAAGAGTTTGTTGACACAGGGGCATTCTCTTGAAACATTAAATTTAATATCCTTGCAAAGACAGTAGAGCATCAAGGAAAATTTGATGCTAAGGTGGGTAGAGAAAATCATGGCAAGTTGAAATTCCTGTATTACCATGAAGATGATGGATAAACAAAAGGAGTAAAATGCTCAGGTAAGTGGGCATGATGGAATGGAGTAATATAGTCCATAAAGAGCTCAGTTGATGCATAATTCATGAAGGCCACAAGGAATGTGCTGGTGAGGTAAAATACCTGAAATACCTCTGTTTTCAATCATGATTTTCTCTGAGGGACTGGGAGTAGAAAGACAGTCACATAGCTTGGTATGTTAACAGCAATGGAGATGAAACAGGTCTGAAGAAATTAAGACTAGATGCCAGTGCATATCCACTGGAAATCAGGAAGATGCAATCGCCATACATGATTACCACCATTGGAGAAATGGTGAAAAGCCTTCATCTCCAAAGAGATCTTTTTCAAAAACAAAAAGAATAGAAATAATTTGCATTCACATGTACCCTCAGAAATATATGTTATTGTCTCTTGGCTATGTCAGCTCTCCTGCCTTTTGTCATTATGTACTTCCAAGAGATTAGAACCATTGGAAAATCTCACAGGACATCGCCTTTCTTCACTAGAGCAAGTTGTTCAAAACACTCTCAGAAAGAACTAGAACACTCAAAGATTAGATGACATGTGGGCTCAAAGTCACATAAAACCTACCAAGAATCAGGACCCTGACACTTCAATTAAGATTTGAGGTAATACATGATCATACTCTTTGATATAGTGGACAAATTAATTGATCTTGCATTCCTATCACAAAGAAGGAAGCACAGAACTTGGTGTGACTCTTCAAGCTCTGTAGGTGACCTGCTTCATACCTAATAATAGTATCTGACCCATGTATAGCTCAAAAACATTACTAGGGTCTAGTTGAACTCAGAGCAGGAAAAGGCTTTATAGAAGATTCAGTCACTGCTTGGACCATATGATCTAGCAGACCATGTACGACTGAAGGCATTCTGTCTACGGGAAAGATGCAGTTTGGAGTATATACCAAGAGTTTATGGGAGAATCACAACATTGACTTCTGGGGGTTTGGTTCAAGCCCAGACTTCCGGAAGTCAAAAATGATATACTTTTTTTAAAAGAAAAGGCTGCTCTCATACTCCTGATCACTGGAATCAAACAAGTGATCATGCACCATGGACTTCACAATTCAGATGAACCCCAGCAGAACTGAAATAAACTAGAAATTGTACATTCAGGATCTAGTCAATTATGGCCACAGAGTATGAGTAAACTGCATGAACAGGAAATTCAGCTCCCATGTTATCCACACTGGTTGAACCACTGTCCTTTCCTTCATGTGTATTGATTCCATAAGACCAAGAGAAAGTATGAACTTGATTTATAGATGTTTCAGCTTACTGTATGGTTGCAAGTTGAAAATATGTAGTAGCAACATTATAACAACAACCAGAAATGACTTTACTTAAAATAATGAGAGGAAATTTTCCAAATATTTAGAGCTTTTAGTCATGCTCTTATCCATCTATTTTATAAGGAACAAAAAGTGACCTGGGGTAAGAGTATATATGGGATCATGGATGTATAACTACAAAAGAGGCACTGATCAATCAAGTTTTTTTTTTCCTTAAGTTTCAGCCAGTTGATATTAACCAGAGCAGAAAAAATGGACACATCACCTAGAGGCTATAATGACTGACATGAGAAAAGTCTAAGCCCAATGACGTAGATTCTTACTTACCAAAGCCGTTTCTAAATGTCCAATCCATCAGCTATGAAGACCAATACTGAGCCCTTGTATGACATAATTCCTTGAGAAGACCAGATTTCCATTTGGCTAAAAGTTGACAAGATGGAAGCTCATCTATCTAGAGGAGTCAGTGGTTTGTTACCCTAAGAACTGACACCCATTCTAGGTGGGTTTGCCTCTCTTTGTTGTACATCTTCGGTCAACCCCACCATTGGGAGACTTTAGGAGTACATGATGTACAGACTTGCAATTCTGCACAAAACAATGAAAAAGAATCTACTTCACAACAAAAGAGTTATCGGAGTGGGTCATGAAGACAGAGTATACTGTTGGTATTGCACACAATCCATTTAGAAACTGCTAATCTGATAAAGCATCAGAATGATGTACTCAAGATTGAAGCAGAAGCACAAGGAGGTGATGGTCTACAAAGGCTGTGTACAGGCTATTTAGACTTGGGAGGCCATGGAGAAGGCTCTGAGGGAGAAAAACTGAGGACATCATGGCCAGAGCTTGCATGTGATGCTGGCAGTATACACAACAATGCGGAAGTCAGAGGCAGGCTGAAGTGATGTGACATAGGCCTCCGAGGACTTGCATTAAATTCTATACATTCTTGAATTTTCTGTTTCCACCATGAACCTGGCATGTCCCAGAGAGTTGTTGCCTCTTCAGTCTAGATCCCAGAAAATGCCATGAGGATCTAGAGCCAGCAGAGTCCAGTTGAGCCCAACAGAGGGGAAGCCAGCTCAATTCCCCTGTAACATAAGCAAAAACTGAACGTTGTGTCCTGCTGTCATCTGCAGGTTTATGTCTCCCCCAAAATTAGTAAGTTGAAATTCTTACTTCCAAGATAATAATATTAGGAGGTGGAGTCTCTGGGAGGTGACAAGAACAAGGGAGAAGAGCCTTATGAAAAGGACTAGCATGTTTAAAAGAAGCCTGAAAAGACATGCCTCACCCCTTCTATCACGTGAGGCTGGAGTGAGAAGAAGGCTGTCTACAGGATGAGAGCCTTTACCAGGACCCAGACATGCTGACACCTTGATTTTGACTATAGAGCTTCCACACTGTGAGAAATAAATTTCTGTTGTCTATAAGCCACCTCATTCATGGTATTTTATTATAGGAACCTAAACAAACTTAGATATCATAAGCCATTGATACTTTAAACTTGCTATCTATGATTTCATTAATACACTAACAAAGTTTGAGTTGAGGGTTATATAGATTTGTTTCCTTATTCTTTCACTTTAGTTTTTCACTTTACTGCCAGAAAGAAGTCAACAGAAAACTTGGTTTTGCTGGGTATAATAATATAGAATTTCTGTTATAAAATCATTAATGAGTATTTAAAAAAAATTAAAGAGAAAGGTGGTAGTTTTATATATATATTTAAGGTGTAGAACATGATGCTTTCGCATACTTATACATAGTAAAATGATTACTCAACTGCTCTTTTAAAAAATAATCTAGACAGAGTGCTGTGCTAGTCTATGATATTTACAACTTCAGAAACATTTCATAAATCATGTTCTATGAACTTTATTTAAAACATAATATCTCTAAAAACTATTGAAAAATATGTAATAAGAGCTCTTGGAAAAGCAATAAAGCATTTCAAAGACTATTATTTTTGCTGCCTTGGGAATTTTTGTTCATTATAAACCTCATCAAAATGTACTTTCATGAAAGAAATTCCTCATTTAAAAATCAACAGTGGTAAACAAATATTTATTTAGTACTATTTTAAAATGATAAAAACCCAGTAATTAACTGGGTTTTTAAGTAAATAAAGATAGTAACTCATGATAACTAGTAAAACTGTACATATAGAACAAACCAGAATGTAGTAGACAGCATAGAATTTCATAGAGTATTTCAACCTGTTTCCCAATAATATATAAACTTGATAATTATCACAAAAATGTTATTACCTACAGATGAAGTTGAAGTTGATATAATCTTTTAATCATTAAACAAGAAAAACAATGTGAAATGCCACTGAGTAATTTGAATAAGATGTTTCTGTCTTGTAGAGACAAGTACACATTTGACACAGTGTTGTTTGTCCAGTTTCTTTCATCAGATAAAAGCAGTTCCTCATTATGGGCCCCCATAGTCTTTTAAAACCTCATGGACCTAGGAGGGGGTCGAATTGAATATGTCTACTACTTTCAAAGTAAAGAGAGAGAAATGATCAAGCAGAAACTTCTGCTTCGTGTTCTCAATGCATTTGGAGTTTAAAGCTCTATGCCCACCCATCTTGAAATTCAGCTCTCGTAGATTTCCCATGGTTGCTGCTCCTGGGGAGTTCTCTATGGCTTTTACTTCCCTTCCTCCTTGTCTCACAGAGGAGCTTCTACTTGTCATACAAGCACTAAGATGGCCAATCTTGTTCTACTTTGCTAAGAACTTTCCTACTTTTAGGATGGAATATCCAGCATCCTCAGAAACTCCTTAGGCACGAGTAATCCAGGGGAGTTGGCCACCCTAACCCAGATCAGCTCCAATCTCATTTGTTTTTACTATGTTATTTACCTTCAATAGTAGAGTCTGCAATGATGTTGGAAGGAAAAGAAAAGGAAGAAGGAATAATTGAGGATGTGAGAATGAGAAATGATAGAGAATATTCAAAAGCAATTAGGAATAAGAGGAAGGAATAGATGCAGAATTCCCTTCTTTTAATGACAGCATTTCTTCTTCACAGCTAGCTTTCCTCAACTCTTCGTTCTGAGTATTGTCGCCCCTCACTCCTATGGTAATTGAGAACACCAGCCCTGGAGTCAGAATACCTGGATTCAACTCCACTTATACACGTTGTGCATGGAGTAACCCTTTGTCCTCAACTATTCTGGATGAAAGCAGCACCCACGTCATAGAGTTGTTGCTAAATGAGTTGATACATGCGAGGCACACAGAGTTGAATAATTTACCATTCTTACTCTCAACCAGCTCAGAATCCATGACAAAAGGTCTTTAGGAGCCTCAGCACTCCATGTCAGGCCCTGACAGGCTGACTTAGGTTTCTCACCACAGTGTGGCGCTGTTTCAGGGAGCAACTGATTCTGGGTTTGAAACAACTTACAAATAAACCATTGGAAAAGAACTTGATCATAAGCAGGCAGCTGCCTGTAGGCCAAATAAAATTTATATTGGATTTGTCATTCTCATGCTTTGTCGCTAGAGCTGATTGTATCTCAGAGCAAAAAATCTGGCATAAACCTTTTGCTCATACATTTTTAATTTATGGATTCAAAAGTTTGGAATAACATTCAAAGTCACAGATGCTTATCTGAAACAAACCCAAAATATTTCAAGGTTTTAATATCAGTAATAACCATCATAAAAAGTGTAGTTAGAAAGGAAAAACTCTTTGTCCCCCCCAAAAAAGAATAACAGATTATTTTTAATATTTACTGTGAGAAAAACTACTTCTAGATTTATAAACTATACATCACATTTATATGTATATAGATTCAGAAATATTTTTATCTTAATGGAAATTTAGGTTAAAAATGTACACCTAAAATAATGAATGTTCCCCTTGAGGCACAGATTCAGTGATTTCTGGACATTATGATTTTCAAAACTAAAATTACTTCTAAAGAAGACACAATTTGGGGGTATAAAAGAGGAAACATCATGGCAGTTGGGATGGGGCTTGGGATATTAGAGATAAAGAGAGCTTCTCCCGGTGCTATAGAAGATAATTCTGATAGTGATCTGAGAAATAGGTTGCATACAATCCAAACCTGCTTCATATGATAGGTAAATATGCACTCTGGCAGAAAAGCTTTTATTTAGTGGAGGGCTAGTTCACCAAGATAAGTAAATTTCACCAAGAAAGGCAGGTACAACTATGGAGTGACTCTGAAGAACAGAGTTCAATTAAACTCTGAAGATGGATGGGGAGAGTTTGTGGGTTTCTGGGTAGGGCAATTTACAAACTGCATCTGCAATACTATTTGTGCATGAGAAATCATAAAGTGAGTTTGCCATGTACTAAAAAAATCACAGTAATTTCCAATGTTGTAGACAGCAAGTATGTGTTTCAGATTTTTGATGTGAGACACAGAAGCTAAAGGTGGCATGAGCCAAGGGTATTAAATATAATAACAATGTACAACCAGTGCAGGTGAGACAAATCTGTGTGCTCTCAGTCCAAGAAAGGCAGATATTGAGAAATTATGGAGTACTGACGTAAAAATCTCTCCTAGAATGTCTTAATTCCTTTTCCTGTTAGTTTTGCAGAGGGAGGAGGGAATGTCAAAGTTGCAATCCTATTTTCTATCTGAAATCAAAACTGGAAGAGAGTTTGCCTATGTACTGAATGAATTTGTGGTTAATTATACTATTGGAGTTAATAAAGGAGAAATAAGCAACAAGCTAAATAAGAAATATAGGAATGCGTATCTGTGTCTACATTAAATCCAATTGGATGGGGTGGTAGTTTCATGAATTCTTTACTCATTAATTCCTTTGGTTTTAAAAACTTCATCAAAATAATTTTATTTGTAGGAAATTTGTTTGTCAATGTTTTATTCCTAGAAGGTTGCTTTTAAAGTAGGCAAGTTCTAATCTATATTTCACATTTACCTTTTAAAATCAACATATCATGCATCAACATGCCACCTCCCTCATGTCCCACTGCATGTCCCATTTCCTTGTACTCCCACTCATCATGCTTTACAGTGGCTTGGTATATGCTGCTGCTTCTACTTTGGTCTCCTTTACCTATTCTTGGTCTGATATTTCTTAGTTATTCTACAAGTTCAAAACTAAATATCCTCTATCTGCAAAGCTTTCCATGGAATGCCCAAAGTGTCACCTATAATCCTTCTAGCATTTTGTGTATAGGTCCATCCTGACTGCACAATGCTGTATGGGCACCTGGTATACCAGCATCCCTGAGTCCTTCTATTCCTAAGATGAACAACTTGTCTGCCTTTTCTAGTAGATTGAAGCCTCTCAAAAGAAATAATAACTTCTTAAGCTTTTATGTCTTTCTACCTTCTAATACAATACCTGAAAAACAACTTGACACTAGGGGAAAAAATTGGTTTCAGCTTATGTAAGTAATGTTTAACTGTTATGGATGCCAAGGACACTTGTGGTGGAGGATTCTTACATGGTGCTTGTTCTGAGAGAGAAAGAGTTCCGTGATTAATTATTGATGCTTGTCATAGGAGGAAGTTTGGGGTGGTAGCAAGCACACATACCGCTCTTTGCTGTTTTGTCACAGGTATTTTGTAACTGTTGTTCAGAGAACAAATATATGAGGAAATCAGTAAGAGATATCACCCAAAATTTATCCAGCAATATTAGATAAAAATTCTTTTTTAAATTCTCAATAACACATATTACTTATAGAAATTAATATAATTCACAGAGATATTCCTACATATGTAGACAACATACATAGATCATACCCACCCACTCTTCTTCTACCCTAACCCTCCCCTCTTTCTCATCTCATCCTCAACTACAACCACCACACTCTTCCTCTCTAGAATCACTCTTCTACTTTTGGGCTGACTTTATTTTTTTTTTTATTTCCACACATGAGAAAAAATGCAATACTTGAATTTCTATGACTGGTTTATTTACTTAACATCCTCTAGTTCTATCCATTGCTACAAATGACAGGATTTCATTCTTCTTTATGGCTGAGAATACCTCATTGTGCATATACATCATGTTTTCTTTATCCATTCATCTGTTTTTAGGCAGCTAGACTTATTCCATACCTTAACTATTGTGAATAATGCCGCACTAAACATAAGCATGCAGGCATCTCTTTTGTATGCTGATTTCATTTCCTTTGGATATATTCCCAGGACTGGGACCATTGGATCATATGGTAGATAAATTTTTAGTTTTTTTGAGGAGCCTCTGTACTATTTTCCATAATGGTGGTACTAATTTACATTCCTACTTACAATGTATAAGGATTCTTCTTTCTCTGCATGCTTACCAGCATATGTTATTAAATTTTTTTATAATTTAAATAAAATTTTAAAAATTTTAAATTTTTTTTAATAATATCCATCCTAACTGGGATAGCATGGAATTTCAAATTGTTTGGCTTTGCATTTCCATGATCTCTAATGATATTGAGCATTTTTCACATAATTATTTTCTGTTTATATTTCTCTTTTTGATAAATATCTGTTCTAACAGTGTGCCTATTTTTCAAGAAAATTACTTGCTTTTGTGTTGTTAAGTTTTTTGAGCTTTACCTATATTCTGGATATTAACTGTAAGATGAATTCCTGTCAAAATGGCAATGGCATCCTTCACAGAACTAGAAAAAAAATCTTGAGATTCATTTGAAAGCATCAAAAAACAGTGAAAATCCAAAGTAATATTGACCTAGAAGAACAAAGCTAGAGATATCACGATGCCTAAATCGTGATACTCTAGAGCATAGTAACCAACACAGAATGATACTGAATAAAAACAGAACAGAATAGGAAAATCTAGAAATAAACCCATGCATTTACAGTCAATGAATTTTCAACAAAGCTGTCAAAATATACATTGGAAAAAGAACAGCTTCTTCAATGAATGGTACTGGGAAAGCTGGATATACATATGTTAAAAGACTAAAACTTGACCCTATCTCTTGCATTGTACAAAAATTAACTCAGAGTGTACCAAAGACTGTAATGGAAGATCTGAAATTCTGAAAATACTGTAGGAAAAGGAAAACTTCTGATGGTATAGGAAATGACTTTCTGGATAGGACTTGAAAAGCCCGGGAAATTAAAAATTAACAAAAAATATGACATCAAACTAAAAAGCCATACAGCAAAATAAACAATCTACAGAGAGAAGAGAAAATCTACAAAATGGGAGAAAATATTTGTAGGGGCTGATAGTGTAGCTCCATGTTAGAGCACATGCTTAGCAGAAATAAGGTCATGAGTTCAATTCCGGGGGGTAGGGAGGGAGGGAAGCACAAGGAAAAGCAAAAATAGATAAAACATTCTTCACTTTATTTTATAGCCGCTGGTTGTAAGGATCAACCAACACACTACTATTATGTCACTGGTCACTCCATTTTTTGCTTTCTATGTAAATATTCATTTCTCATAGAAAGGAATCTAAAATTCAAAATCAAAACAAACATCATGGTGTGCATAAAATAAATGCTATTTTCATGTTAGAAAATACTCGGGTTGCCTGTTTCTTACAGTTACTTGACTAACAGCTTTACATAGCCTTAAGATTACATATTCAGTTAAAAGTAGGCCTTGGATGCCATACTATTTGACACACAAATAGACAAAATAACTTGTAGTTCATACTGGAATAGTGAGCGAATGGGCGCTATTAGTAATTATGCTAAATAAGAGATGAAATGAGGTCCACTCTGGGGAATCTGGGATCTATAGTCATCTGCTTCATATAAATGCAATTCTAATTCTTTAGAAGGTTATATTAATTTATTGCTTTATAAACAGCCAAAATTGTAATCCCATTTGATGCTCCGTGGCTACTTGGGGGCCCTGAATTGTTGATGGTTAGATTTCCTTTGTAGGACTCGGGTAACCAAGGTTCTTGCTAATTCTGTGATCTTACATGCAATATTTTGGATTTCAGACTTACTATCTATAGTTTTCAGATCTATCTGTAGTTCTCAGGATTCTAGATTCTTTTTATACCCATTCATAATCCACAAACACTTTGGCAAAATTAGTTCCAAAGTTGATTATGAGTAACTCTGTTAATTATGAAATTTCTGAGCTTCAGGTCCTGGTGACCAGAATCCTTCATGCAGTGTAGCTGTGGAATCTTTTGTATCCCTTGGCTTCCATCTTGTAATTTCCTAGGTCTGACCAATTTCTTCCTAGAGCCAATATCTATCAAAATTCTGACTCCTCTTGAACTGTCAATCTCAAAATCTCACTTCTAAGCCAGTGTTCTTTCCAGATCTTGTAGTTCCATTTCCAAAATGAACTATAAAACATGATTGATATAGATAATACTTAGGAGGATTTCACTACAAAATTATCCAGGAGAGTACCTCAATTGTCAATTTTTTTTTTTTTTTTTTTTTTTGGCACAGGAGACAGGAGCCTGAATGATTTTTGCCAAATCTCTCAACTTAGTGTTATAAAACCTTTAAAATGTTTATTAAATGGAGGTTATAATAACGACAATCCCAGAGACTGTTATGAAGTATAACCATAAAAGAGAGAATTGCCTGCTTATCATGCTAAATGAAAAATACCTGCTAGAACTCCATTACAAAATTGTACCATGAATCAAATTCAGTAATGCTTAACATATTTGTTGGAAAATACAAAGTGTGTTTTCTGTATGATATAAACCTCAGATATGCCAGAAATGACTTTTGTACCACTTTTCCTAAACTAACCTACTTTTCATTCCAAAACCCATTTCCACCATACCATCAAGGATACGATAGCCTTCCCCTAAACAGGACCAGAGGTTGGGACTCTTACATCTCCCTGAAGGCAGGAAAGAGGCTATCATCTCCCAAATAACATAGTCACACCTAATTTTCTCACTATCCAAGAGATCCCTTAGAAGTTTAGCAGCTCTGAGGTTCTTGCTTAGGATTCTGGGGTGGGAATCTTTGGTAGGGTTAGGCACCTGGGTATGGCCACAACTCCCTCTCATGACACCTAATGTTGAACTCAGGAGTTGCCCTGACTCTCCTCCCTGGATCCAGGGACCAGCACTCTGATTCCACTGTCTGGGGTCCATAGTCAGTGAGACCATCTCCTCTAGGGGAAGTCTCTCAGCCTTAGCTTGTGTCAGACATTTCTTGTCTTCCTTTTAATTATTACTCTAGGCCTGGAAATCAAAGTCAGCAAGGCTTCTGCTCCTTACTTGACCATTTCCCCCTTTGAAGGGATGAACATGCTGCATGGAGTCTGTCTGTACCTCCCTGGAATGGAAAGCAGAGGCGAAAAGCAGAAGGGAAGCAAGGGAGAAAAGGGAAGAATAATAGTATTTTTAAAATATACAATTTATGCAGGCAATTGTGAAAGAGCTTATTTGATTGATGACCAGCCACAAAAAAACACTTTGGTTTCCTCAAAGGAAGATGAAGAGAGCAGTTTCCTATGTGCTTTGGGCCCAAGCCTCAGGACTGTAGCAGTGGATGGAAGAAGATGCCGTTATCGTTCCCACCTCTTCTCTCACTGAGCACCCCAGTGTTGGCACAGTGGCAACTGTCCCGGCTGGGGCTTGAGCAACTAAGCAGCATGACAAGTGCAGAGAGATAAGGCAAGCGTACTCTTCTTTCCAAGACCTTTTCCTCCAAACCACCCTATTATGCTACTAACCTCACCTCTAGATTCTCCCTCATGGATAGTTTTAGTGACACATTTGAAGGTGAATTCTTTTAACTGGCTCTAAGTCCAAGTGATAAAGCAAAGACTGTAAAACTCACCAAAGTACCACAAGGAAGCAGAACCCACCTTCTTTCCAGACTTGCACGTTAAAAACTATATATGCATGGTCCACTGAGGATTTAGTTGTTTGCCAATGTAAGACCTGGGTGGGCTTTATTCTTTTCATCTTCTTACTTTCAAAGGAAACTATTATAAATTGAATGTAATAGGAAAAAAAATGAAAACGCTTCCTTGTTTTTGTATTATTTGTTAGGTATGACACTCTGTCCCACAGTCTCTCTTGTTTGCATTCATGTTTATAGTAAAATATCAATTATTGGCTTATAAATGTAATTGTAACCAGTAATCAAAAAATGCAATATTTTATGAACACATCATGCATTTTATTTAACAGATGACTCTTCAAAAAGTATCGCTCCTTTGTTAAGCCTGGTGAGACAATAAAAAATATGATTTCATTTTACTAAATGATTGATTTTTATCAGGTCTCGTGTACCACACTTAGAATAAAGGTTAGTTAAGATTTAAATTCATCATTTATCGTAAAAACTGTGTTCAAGCAAAAAAAGAAAATGTGTTGAACTCATAGTTTTCTGGGAGAAGAACACGTAAACAATCTGCTATCTGCCTTTCTTTGCCAGTGGTGTTCTGGACTTGGTAACCTAGACAGATATCCTACAGAAGAGTTAAAAATGTGTGTTCTGTGTGTTTCCTAAGAAGTTGAAGACTAAAGGATCACCGCCATCTTTTATTTATCTTCTATACAATAAAACCAGTTTAAAGCCAAGGAATGGTTTATAGTCTCCTATGTGTTACATAATAGCTGCAGGTTACTGTCGCAACATTCTGTCCTTTATGGCATTTCAGTTCCATGTGAAGTAATCTGTGTTGTTAAGGGATGTTCTGTCCCATAGTGATGACCATAAACCATGTTGAAGGATTTCAAACACCGACTCCCACTCCCTTTTGTCCTACCTGAAAGGCACCTACCAAGCCCATTTTCTCCTTTCATTTCAGATTGAAGTGGGGAAGGCTGCTCTGAAGAGGGTCTTCCACTGTGCAACAGTGACCCCTAGAGGCGCGATGGCTTGAAGGCGGTCACAACCTCCCCAAGCTCAGCTCCTCGCCGCAAACCGAGTCCCGCTTTATTTTGTTTATCCCGAGAGCTATCTCAGCGTTAACCGGCAACTGCCTTTATCTGAAGAATGTGGGCTGTCTCTTTTGGCCAGAAACCAAAGCCCAACAGTTTTGGAAGCCTTACTACCTACTCTGTCTTGTTTTTGTGAGATTTAAAGGAATCGGGAACTAATTGCTTTCTATTCATTAGCAAGTCAGCAGAGCAGACTTGCACACAGTCAAAAACACAACCCCTCTGATTGCTTTTTGTTTGGTTAGAGAAAACGCTTAAAGCATAAGTTAAACCTTCAGGAAGAAAGATGAAGAAGGAGGAGGAGGAGGAGGCGGGGGAGGGAGAAAAAACGAACAAACTCCTAAAAGCTTTTTCTTTTGGGTCTTGCAAATGTTTGTAAGCTAGGCACCCAGATGATTCATCCTATGAAACCCCAACAGCTCCATTTGTTTTGTGGATTTCACTACCCCTTTGTTCTGCTTCAAACCTTTCAGAGGGCTGAAATGCATTATTACCTTGTTAAATCTCAACCAAAATCATTTCTACAGCCTGAAGCTGTTTTGACGTGGGTTGAGCATCTCACACACAAAAGAATTGCTTTTGTTCCCAGAAGCTCTCATTGGATGAATAGTCTTCGCTCTGAGCCAATCAGAAGGTAGTTGTTAGGCTGGGCCGGCTATTTTTAGCCTAACACGCAACAACACTTGGTCTTGGAGCCGGTAGTCTGGAGCATGAACGCCCGCCCGCCTAGTAAAAGCCAACAGCTGAATGCATTTTGGATGTCACGGGGTGTTTGACATTTTCTCTTTAATTCTTCGCACACTGTTACATTAACATGTGATTTTGTAAACAACAATCTCAGTAACAGAGCTGTGTCTCCTCCCAGTTCTGAAAGATCCGTTTAGGAATGAAGGAGGAAAGTCTAAGAAATCGTATTTCTTTTAAATCCAAAATCAATGCACGATAGAGACGTGTATTTCATAAACCCAAATAAATGCCAGTTACTCTAGAGAGAATACTGTATTCTTTCCGAAGGATTTTTGTAATTTTTCATCTTGAGTTAATAGAAAATTTCAAGGGCTTGCTCATCATAAATTATAAAAAGTCACAAAGTTCGTCTTTTCCCTTGCCCTTTAACTATGTGTATAATTGTACAAACGTGTGTACACATGATGTGTAGCAATTAAAATCATAAATATTCAGTGTGTTTGATGTGTTGAGATAAAGGATTCTTTGGAGCATGTTCTTTCATTTAAGCTATTACTCAGCAAGCACAAGAAGTATTTTTCCCCCAATGCACCTCAAGTGACAAGGCATTAAAATACACCATTTGTTGATTAAAATAAACAATATTTCCAGGAAATGAAAGTTGCCAAAATGGGAAAAAGTGAGGCCCTAAACTTTGCTATGCCCCACTTTGGAGATCTTTATAGTAGAAGGAAGAACCCAGTTTGAACTACAGTTTTACAACACAAAACAATTTTTTTTTTTTTTTTGACAGGAAGGCACACTTCTTCCTGAAAAGAACAGACAAAGAAAAAAGACCAATCAGTGTCCAGTTCTCAAAAGAAGCTTTTGGTTGAAGATTTTACAGATATTTATTACTCAAGTGTGGAAATATGACCTTGCTTTTTGTTGTTGGTTAATATTAAGAAAAAATCTTTTTTTTTTTTTTTTTTTTTTTTTTTTTGCTCCTCGTTGCCAGCCATGGAGGTGCCATTTAAATGTGCTAACAGAAAATCTGGGACATGGGGATACTGGAAGCTGGGAGATTTTAAGAAGGAGAGAAAAGTCAAGATCCCTTCCTGACACTGTACACATGGTTTTCTGTGGTTTCTGTAAGTAAGAATGGCCAAAGATACCATGGAATTCAAGGAAAGTTCTACCAGAATGGAGGGAGCACAGCAAAGTTTTGGGAGAATGGGGTCCTTGTTTGAAGCAATACAGTATACCATATGCAGGAAAAATGTACCTTGGATTTCTGGAGGTGAATTGAGTGACTGCAATGAGGCACTTGGGGAAGAGATATCTTATTCTTTCCAACATCAATTTGGTACCCACTGGGACAGATTTTAAGAAGCTACATAATAGCTCCCAGGAGTTCAGCTAGGTTTCAGTAGACAACCAGCTGCTAACAATTTAGCTTAATATGAAGTCTTAGTAAATTAAAGGAATCTGATAAATCGAGACCCAGCACGATTTTTATTTGTTTGCTGTGGAATAGAATGTTGAACCCCAGCAGAAATTAACCCAGTACAATTTTTCTATTCAAGACCCCCACTTTATTTTCTTATTTCCCTGTGCCAGGTGTTTCTGCTCCTGACTTAGTTATCTAAGTAATTCCTTATTTTTATGCTTGTCTGGTTAAAAAATAAATACACAGTAATAATAAAAATTTTAGAAGGCCGTTTGTTTCTAGTTTTTCCATGTGTTTGTATTTAAGCTCCTGATGGCAAAAAATAAGTTAAATAAAAGAGGTCTGTTATTCTTTGTCTCTTAACTGTTCCACCTAGTATTTGGTTAGTCTTAATTTTGCATGGTCTACATTTTGTTTTCTGCAGGATATGGTGCCCTTGGGAAGGAGAAATGTGTGACTGTGAGTTTGGCTGCATCTTCATGGGACTAGTAACCAGAAAAGGGGAGCGATGATGCCAGATTTCGGAAGGATACAGGGGACATTGAGTGACTGGAAACACCATATTGAGACTTTATTATTATTTTTTTTTAGTATATCCACAAACTCTCTTGGTATCTGTGATACTTATTGGAAAAACACATTTATTATCTGACAGATGAAGATAATTATTCTAATATTAATTGGGAAATGGTTGAAATTACTGGACTTTGGTACTCATACCTACAAATTCATAGACCTAATAAGATAAAGTTATAACAGTCCAAATTATAATTCTATTTGATGAAGCCAGTTTTTTTTCTTAGGAGTAACAATTTGCCGTGTACCTGGCAAAACTGTATTGGAAGTCAGCTCTGAGTACCTCTGGCATCTCCTGCTTTCTTCTCACCTCCAGGGGTCATGTTTCAAGTTCTGTTTCAATTTTCCCGAAGGTGCAGCCTTCTCTCCTTGGGCCAACTCCCCTCCCCCTCAACACCTTTCACCTACCTCCCAGACTTACAGTTAGGAGTGAATACTTCTGATCCTTCTCTCTTTCTGTAAATTAAGTGGAAAACATAGCTGATCCTTCTAAAATGATTCATTCTGTTTCAGGGGTACATGTGTGTATGTGTGTGTTTCTTATTATGCCATTGAACACAAGTATATAGACAGTGCCCTAACATGCCACAGAACACATTCATTGTCACACATTGTCATTTTTGCAATCAGATTAACCTAAGGCCCCATAGAAAATCCATCATATGAGTTAAATCTGCTTTGTTCATAGTGCAAAATGTCCATATGAATAAATCTTCTTCTAGGCTTATTAGTTTCTCCTTGACTGGCATTATAACTGCCTGTCACTTGTCCCTTGACCTATTTTATCTTGTGAATGGTTCAACATTGAGAAGACCATTTGGGCAATGTTAATATGGAAACCTTAAAACATTAGAGACATATGCATAATTTACTGAAGAAATTTACTGTTCTAAAAAAAAAATTCAGGACCTTGTAGGAAATCAAAACCATTACTGATATGAGGATATCACAAGGTGGAATTAGGGGAAGTTTAAGGGAAAAGATTTAAGTTACAGGGTGAATTCTTGCAAGGATGATTAATATTTGTAAATTTTAGTATGCTGGCTGCAGTGAAACTTACAAATTGGAGCAACAACAATTTTAAAATATACCATCTAGGTTAGATTTTTATCTAGAATGAGGCAGATGCTTTGCAGAAAAGAAGATTTTGTTGTGACAAGCAATTCAAGATCAAGCATAAGTCCTTGCAATTTTTACAATTATGAAATAAAGATAAAAGAGACCATGGCTAATCATGGGAACAAAGGAAACTTCTGAATATTAAAAATAAAAATAGACCATGTGAAAGGAATTTATACTTCCTTAATTCTGGCTTTTGTAAAAAGATAAAAGCACTTGTGTATTTCTAATAGCTACTCTAAAACATATTTACCAAATGAGAAAGTAATTGTATTTACATGATATTGTAAGGATAAACTCAATGATGTTTTCAAAAGTATGTACTAAAAAGTATAATGATAAAATTCAGAATAATAGAAGAAAATTAAAATGTTCCTATATTTTTAATAAAACATCAGAGCTTATTATTATGTCTTCTACACTAAGAAAAAAAATATTAGGAGAACACATGTGAAGGAGATGAGGAAAGAGTGAGTGGATCAATAACAAATTGAACACTTATTGGGAAAACATACTATCTTAGCAAATTGTTGGAATCTGTGACTACCAGCGGAACATTCTTTTTCATTGGCATCCAAAATAATTAATCATGTGATAATTCATTGTTTAGTTAGATACCTAACTCTTCAGAAGGGCTGCATGTTGGTCATATAGCTATGAAATTTTTTAAACACAAAATATTATAGAACTCTTAAGTGTTATGTTGGGAGAAGGAGGCAAAGGTGGGCGCATATAGTGACACTCTCAGGAGTCCCCATCACAGTGCGTGCCTAAAGGGTCTTATTTATGGCTGATCCTTCTAATGGTAACTCTCTTCTTTCATGCATCTTGAAAGCTTCTGTAATTCCTAAGTGAGGATGATTTATTGGTTACTTCTGACAGAACTACCAAAGAATGCTTTTAAATTGTCCATTTTAAACCCATTAGAAAAAAATGCTGTGAAAATCCCTTAACTTTTTTTGGTGGGATGGGGCTTGGTCGGCAGCCAGAACACCTCTGGTCTTTAGTGGAAACTTTAAAAGTAGAGCAACTGGTCATGTATTCATATGTAGTGGTGGAAAACACACTGTAATGGGATCCTAAATGGAACACATTACACTTATTCTATGAATGTATAATATGTCAAAATACACTCTACTATCATGTATATCTAGGAAGAACAATTTTTAAAAAAAGAATCTCTAGGAAATGTAACCATGAAAATGAAGATCAGATATTTTATGGAAGTCTTAAAAAAAAAAAAAACTACAGCCACTGCAGTTTTTCTTGACGCATGATGACTTTGACTTTTTGTGGAAAGGATTTTGGTTAATCAATGTGTTTTCCATTTAGATGTGGGAACTCCTGTCCCTGCCAAGGTCAAGCTTTGTTCTTTCTTCACTTACTGACATGTCATTTCTATGATTCTTTTGGTTCAAATAATAAAATCAGTGACAAAATATTTTGTAGGACCCATGAGCCCATGGTCAGTGCCTGTGTACCTCACTACATTTGTCAAATAAGCACATGTACTTTTCAGCAAATTACCCCCTAAAAGAGGTATTGGGAAGCCTTCTCCAAGACCTCACAGCTATAGCGCCCAAATGCTGGCTGATGGGCCGCTGGAGTCAGCATGGGGAAAGGAGTTGTGATGCTTTGTGGAGGACTCAGTATTAAAACTTCACATCAACAGCAAAATACAACACAAATTGATGCTGGATGCAGTCATTGAAAGCTAGGATATTACTTTGTCACCACTGAAAAACATTACTCTTTACACAGTGGACAACCCCATTAGCCTTTAGGACTAAATCTTCATAAATCTTATCCCTGACTTTCTGCAAACTTTGCTATAAAAGTGCAGTCATTGATATCAAAAGGCAATGAGACAATTTGGGAAACTGCACATAAAAGCATCCTGTGACAGAGAATATATACCAAGCATGGGCCTTCTACATGCTAAAGGCTAAGGAATGCTAGATAACCCTATTGATCTCCGGCCTTTTGCCCTGATAGAATTTGTAGGATGACATAGACAAAAGGTACCTGGGAGGAAAAAAAAAAAAAAATCAAATGCCATTAATCCAAAAAAAAAAAAAAAAAAAAGCAGAACTCCTCTCTCCCTTTGATCTTTCTTAATTTCCTATTATTTTACAGAAATACTAGGAATTATGGCAAGTTCACAGGCTGGATTTTAGCTCCTGAGTTACATTGTGACTACTAGGTATGTTCATTCTAATAAAATCAGTCTAATGCAACATAACCAACAGCCAGAACAAAGGAGGAGGTCAACTCAGAGACTTATCACTAGTACTTAGAAGTTTTTTTTTTTTTCCTCTCTTGTATTATTTCTAGGAGGAAGAAATTACTAGATCTACAAGAATTTGGGTAGAGCCACTGATAAAGTCAGAAAGAGCATAGGTCACAATGACTATGAAAGGAGGTAAATGACCACAGGATTTTCTCCAAGTAGAAAAGGTGTCTATTCCCATGAGGGACGTGGTTGAGGGCACACTTCTAATGAAAAGTCTTTGGGGCAGTGGTACGCATTGCTCTATCTTGATTTAGGGACTTGGACAGAAAGCGGGATTTGAAGCACACTCAGAAGTAGATTTATTTTAAACCATTGGTGACTTACCCTAGGTTATTGTAGATATTTTCTTTCTTTTTTTTTTTTGTACTGGGAATTGAACTCAGGGACACCCGATCACTGAGCCACATCTCCAGCCCTATTTTATGTTTTATTTGTTTATTTATTTTTTCCTTTTTTTATTGGTTGTTCAAAACATTACAAAGCTCTTGACATATCATATTTCATACATTTGATTCAAGTGGGTTATGAACCCCCATTTTTACCCCAAATACAGATTGCAGAATCACATCAGTTACACATCCACATTTTAACATAATGCCATATTAGTAACTGTTGTATGACAGGTCTCACTCAGTTGCTTAGCACCTCACTTTTCCTGAGGCTGGCTTTGAACTCTCAATCCTCCTGTCTCAGCCTCACGAGTCTCTGGGATTACAGGCACACAGCATCATACTCTCTGCTATTGTAGGTATTTGCTTTCTAGACATTCACTCATTTAACACTGAAGTATCATGTAGAAGTGAAGGGACCTCCTGCTATTCTTAAGAATTACTTTTTATTGAGATCTAGATGTAAGGATGCTTACCACGAGTAGTTAAATGCTCAAGTGAACATACCCTTCTGTGTAATAGGAGGACTGCAGAGGGATACTTAAGTCAGAGACAACACTGCAAAGATTTTAAGCTAAGACCTGAAGTGTAAATAAGTATCAAATGGAAGAATGACAGTGGTGGAGTGAGGACAGAGGGGATGATACAAGCAGAAGAAACAGCATGTGCAAAGGCACAGAGGAAAAACATTCAAGAAAATAATTAATTAGGGTTGTTTAGTGGCAGGGAGTGGAAATGGAATAAAATGAAACCAGACAGTAAAATGGGTCTGGATCATAAAAACCTTATATGTGATGCTATAAATAGGATGACCATATAATAGTCTAAACCAGAGCACTTTGGAGAGAGATAAGGCACTGTTAATAATTACCCTAAAGCATAAGCCAGGAATATCCCTGTTGAACTGAGACATATGGTTACCCAGCTCTCAGCAAAGGGTGACATCAAAGAACTCAGAAGAGAAAAGTGGTGACACAATATGTTAAGGCCAGGTGTCACTATCACCTTGATGTCAGTGTCAGGGCTGTTTTTAGTTTCAGACAGGAAGAACCAGAGTTTAGGGAAAAACAAAAACAAGAACTATTCACTAATGTCTAGATTTTCCTCAGGGTCTCAGGATAAACTCACTTGGGTGAGCAAACCCTCAAGGAGACTCCATCAATCCTGAATTAGTCCTTTTGCATTGCTATCACAGAATATAATGGAGGGGCTAATAAACAACAGAAACTTATTTCTCCAGGCTATGGTAGTCTGTATGTGGAGAGACCTGCTTTTTGTGAATGGCTGGCTTTTCACTGTCCTGCAGTAGAGGGGAGAAGGGTGTCTCTTTTATGATCTCATTCACGTGGACTCCACCATCACACCGCCACTTAAGTGCTTAAGAGTCCAACATACGAATTTCAGGGGACATCTAGACACTCAGCTTGCTCGTGTTCAAGAAATGACACTGCTTTGCTCTTTAGAGTCATAGAAACAAATTGTTGGTGAGCTGGTCAGTAAAAAAGATTAGCTACCCAATTGTCTGTCTGTCGCTCTCTCTCTTTTATTTTTATTTATTTATTTGTACTGAGGATTAAACCCAGGGGCACTTAACCACTGAGCAACATCCCCAGCCCTTTTTTATATTTTATTTAGAGACGAGGTCTCACTGAGTTGCTCAGTATCTTGCTAACTTGCTGAAGCTGGCTTTGAACTTGCCATCCTCCTGCCTCAGTCTCCAGAACTGATGGGATTAAAGGCATGCACCACCACTCCTGGCTTGTCTCACCATTTTATGAAAGTCCAAAAGAAATATAGGTAAGAGAAAGACTGGGGAGCTGGTGAGTCACTATTAATCTCTCTCTCAGGGATCCCTGAGCACCAATATTAGTGTAACAGCAGCTCAGACAGAGTCATGCGGCCTACTGGGTCCTTGAACACTGCTCCCTGCACTAATGTGTGGCTGAGACTGTGAGAGCGAGGTCTGGGGGGAGGTGGGGGCATTTTAGTGCACAGGACACATTAAGGCTTTAGGAAAATCACTCTTGTAAAGCGACTGAGCCCGCAGGGAGTACAGCTGTTTCTGCCCCTCTTGCAGTGTTTCAGTCATTCTTCCACAGCCTGGGCCAGCATCTTTCACTTTTATTTCTTCTGTCTCCTAAACTCTGATTTGTGATTTCAAGTTTTACCAGAGGAAAAATAATGGGTCTTGGAGGCTTCTCTGTTTTATATTTGCTTTCTGGCTCCCTTCTGTGTTCATTAGATAATGACCAGTTTTCTTAATGCCTCATTTTCACATCTTATTTTACATTTCTCTTTTTCAACCATACATTTTATGACAGTTCCCTGAGGCAAAATAACCCTAGCCAAAGTTCCTATAAAGCATTTTTGTATATATATCAAATCCGTATAAACAACATTATGGTTTTAGACATTTAGCCTTTTCTAAATGAGTACTGACTCTCCTGTTTATGTATTTTAAATTAGGCTTGGTACAACAAAATCTTTTGAAGCGTACTCGTATTTGAAAAATTATTCTCTTGATGACAAGAATTCCCATTTTCATTCATTCATATATTACATGTTTATTTGTTGAATCTCTATCATGTTTCTGGCCCTGTGGAAAATGTTGAGCACGTAGCAGTTTGAAAGACCCAAATCTTGCCTATAAAGCATTTGCATTTTTGTTTTGGTGAGATGGAGTGGGGGATTGATAGAAATAAATAGGCTGTTTATAAAGAGAGATCTTTCTCAAAGAGTGGTCCCAGTACCAACAATGTCTGTATCATAGGGGACTTGTTAGAAATGCAAATTCTTGAGCCCAGCTCAAATCTGTTGACGAGTAATTCTGGAGTGTGACCCTGTGGCCTGTATTGAAGAGTCTTCTTTGTTTAAGAGACCTTGATGCACAATCCTATTTGAGAACCACTGCATTGCAGTAAGATAGGACATAAGTGTTGGTTAGAACTAGATGTTATGTGGAAAAAAGACTGCTTAGTCCTGTGTGACTTCTCAAAGAAGTTATTTCTAAGTGGAAGATTGAAGGGTTGGTAGGGATTGGCCAGACAAAGATAAGATGGAAGTGATCATAAATTAGACCAGGTGATGGAGAAGGTAGAGGTGAAGCACAAGAGAGCTCCTTTATCCAGAAGGAGTTCAGAGAGGCTGCAACCTTGAACATGGACTGTTAACCTCCAGAAATGTGAGAAAATAGATTTCTTTCATTGGGTTTACCCAATTCGTGGCATTTAGTTATGTGGACCTTGTTATATGTTCAGGAAAGATATATAACATACATGTCTGGGGTCTATTCTATCAGATCTCTCAATTTCATTTAAAAAGACCTCAAGATTTTTCCACAATTGTTTTTTCAAAATATGTTTATTTTATTTATTTATTTTTTTTTTGTAGTATTGTAGTATTTCAGATTTGGGCCTAAACCATAATATGCAAAGAAAAGTTCTAAGTTGGTTCTTAGATCTTTTACTGGTGGGTTTGCTACTGCTGGTGAGCCAGGGACAAGGACAACTTCACAGAAGAGATGACATCTGGGCTGGGTTATGGAATTAAATAAAAAATGTTTGTATGAGTATGACAAGGAATATTTAAAGAAGCATCTGAAGTGCAGAGAATAATGGTTGAAAGTGCTGGGGCAGATGTAGCTCTGGGTGCAGATTCCCACCTCCTGTCCTTCCATATTCCTCTACATCTTACTCTGTGCCCCCAGGAGACTGACTGTATGTGTGCCCCACATTATTTTTGCTTTTTCTCTACCGTTTGGAATCCATCAATGGCAACATGAAGCACCACCAACATATTAAAAGAATGTTGGGAATTGAGGCCAGGGATTCAATCCTTTTACTTTCTCCCTGCAAGGTTACTGCAGGGTTGATCCTTCTTTCCAAAGGTTACAGCTTTCAGGGTGACTTCAAACTCTCAAGTCCTGTGAATGCTACTTGTGCATTAACACCTTTAGACTGAGAAGGTAATAACTGCCATTGATGCGAGCCTCAGCAACTACACCCACACTTTCTAGCTTCCTCTCATCTATCTGCATCCAAGTAGATGGCCCTGTTGTAAACTTCTCTCAAAAATTGTCCCACTTGATGAATAATATTCTGATGGAACCCTGATTGATATATTTACATGACAGAACAATTGAGGAAAAAGCAAAAGTGCATTGTTACAGGTGGTTGGTCAGTTGTTCAGTGTGAGATTTAATTGATTTAATGATTTTTTTCTGTCCTCCCCATCCCTTTTTTCCTATTGAGATGAATGCATATTTAACATTATTAAGGATATATAGGATGTTTTGGAAGTTGTCTTTGGAAAACTAGGCATCTTTGAGATGAGGAAATTATCTATCTATCTATTTATTTATTTATTGGAAAACTCAGGGGCACTCAACCACTGAGCCACATCCCCAGCCCTTTTTTGTTTTTTATTTCAAGACAGACTCTCACTGAGTTGCTTAGTGCCTCACTGTTGCTGAGGCTGGCTTTGAACTTGAGATCCTCCTGCCCCAGCCTCCAGAGGAAATTATTTCATATCATATTTTTCTGTTATCCCCAAATAGACCTCCTAAAAACAAATCTGCAACAGTCCTCAGAAACCATCAGACATTATTCAGTGGTGCCAAAAACTGACTCATGGTCAAAATCACTACACTGCTCTCTTAAAATAAGTGTATTTATGTTGCCTACATCTCCTCCTGGGGATTGTTCATGGCAGTCTGAAGATTTTTGATTATTATTTTTTGATTATTATTTTAGGTTCCCTAGCATATGATTCTCATTAGAGGAGTGTGAGAACTAAGGACTTCAGAGTTTCTCTCACTTTCCCAACTCAGACAAGACAGAGACAGATAACAGTCACTGCCCCCACTCCCTCTTACTGAGAATAAGGTAGATGGAGAAGTGGGAGAAATCAATAGTAACTTTGGAAAATGTTGAACACCCCCATGTGGGAAAAGATAACACTGAACAGAAATCCAGGGAAACAAAGTTGCCTTTCCCAATCTCCAGATTTTTACATTTATTCAATGTGCTCTGGAACTTGCTCAGATGTTGAGACTCCCATCCTGTTGGTATAGACCTTCTGTATCAGTTGTTTCCAAGGATGAGGTGATACTGAGGAATTAACCAGTGTTATTTACAAACCCTGATTGCAGTTCCACAGGAAGAACTCAGTGTTCTGATAAGAGATGGAAATAGTCATTTCATAAATCAGATGATAAAGTCAAGTTATTGCTTTGAAGTCTCACTGATGTTTTCTAACTCATTTCCTAAGGATAGGAAGCTTGCCAAAGCCTTCAAAAAAGATAAACAATAGAAATATTGTCCAGTAGAAATCCAGAGTCTGAAGATAATCAATTGACCAAATATTTTCTACTAAAAAAATCACATAAAAACATTTAGATTGTAAAATATTCTCTTTATCAGCATAATTCGAACAATAAGGAATTACTTAGTACACTCTCCCTTTACTGAGAAAGTAAGGATAGATTAGAAAAAGAGAAGTAGCTCAATAATTTTGAGCTTTAATGGACTTCTTTGGCTTGATAACTGAAAGCAGATATTTGTTTGGTGTTCTCCATTTTCTAAAAGTGAAACAGAAAAATTCTCTAACAGCAAAATATAATTTAGAACGCTAAATGATCTTTGGTTATAAATTACCAACTTATCTTCAGGCAGATTTCTCCCTACTGATTCAGCTTGTCTGAGCTTTCATTATACAAAATACATGTAAGAAGATTTGAAGTTGGTGTCAACATACCTTATATACAAACAGAGATATGAAAAATTGTGGTATATCTGTGTATTAAGAATTGTAATGCAAAAAAAGTACATGTATAATGGCATAATTTGGCGTGAACATATTTTATATACAGAGTTAAGAAAACTTGTGCTGTAAATGGGTAAGAATGAGTGTAATACATTCCACTATTGTTATGTATGTAAAAAATAAATAAAATTTAAGAAAAGGGAGAGACAGAGAATAAAAAGGTAGGGCTGGGATTCTCCAGAGAAAACAGGGAGGCCTGGTCAGTCTACTTTTGGCCAGTGCCTAAGATCTGAAGCACCTTCATAGTATTGATTAACATCATTGTCACCATTTAGGGAAATTTTTATTTTTCATCCCTTGGCCTCTCCAAACCTCCCAGAGCTCTCCTCTGGGTTCTTAGTTGGAGATTTCCAGTTCCCCTACTAATTTCAAATTTATTTATGCAGATCTGTTTCTGAATTCCTAAAACAAATACAATGATGCATCTTATAAAAACACAGTTATAGTTTTGCTTAAAAGAAAGTACACAAATCCAACACATTTTTTGGACACTATTTGGCAATGAGTTATTTTTTTCCAGCAAACAAGGAAACCCTGTATAAAACCAGAAATCATGCAATTTGATATATTAAGACCTTAATTTCTCTTATTTAATTCTCTTCAGTTTTGCAGGTTTAAAATCCCATGCCTCTTAGAAATGATCTCAGTCTTAAGGACTTTGTATGGAGTTCTACGAAATACTTGATTTTACTCTTTTAATAAAAAGAGGATTTTTGAGCTCTGAAATCTTTTACAGTTCATGAATTGAGGATGACACATTCAAGTCACCTGCACTTGAAAAAAATAAAAAATCTGTGTACATTGGATCTCTGTGACTTGTATTCAGGAATTTTGGCCAAAAAAAAAATTGCCTTATTGGCCACTTGATGTCACCATTGTTCTCTCTCAACTTGGGAAGCAGGAGGCTTAAAAGCTTGGGACATAGGGGGAATGAGGAAATATAAAGAAATTATTTTTCCCTAACTGTATTATTCTTAATAAACTTGAGAAAACTACAGCGTTATTTTATATGGCAAATTCCCTTTTTTATGCCATTATTAATCTGTGGCTAAAGCAATGGAACATATTAATTGAACATATTAAGATCACATTCATGCTGTTTTATTATTTGTCCAATTTCAAACAACAAATATAGATTTTTAAAAGTTGTTTTGGAATTCTAAGTTTTAAATCTTTTCCCTTTTCATTGCAGATATACACTATTTACCTTGTGAGAATTTTTTTTTTTTCAAAAATAAAGTTACTCATCTACCCCTCATCTGTACAGTATCATAGATTGAATTTGGAACTAATTTGTAGAGGAATAGTTTTTAAGAGAAGCAAGTGAGTGGAGCAGGGCAGGATAACGGGTCAGCTGAGCAAGGACATGTGTGTTCTCGGCTGCAAAAAAGCTTTGGCCTCACCCCTGGGGAGCTGTGGAGCATGAACTGCACCTCACAATAGGTCTTTGTTTTATTGGACCTTGTCACTGTAACCAAAGGACCTGACAAGAACAATTTTAGAGGAAGAAAAGTTTATTTGGCTTACAGTTTCAGACGTCTCAGTCCATAGACGGCCAACTCTATTACTCTGGGCCCAAGTGAGGCAGAACATCCTGGTGAAAGGTTGTGGAGGAGGAAAACAGCTTGGGCATGGCAGCAGTGAAGCAGAAAGACACAGAAAAAAAGTTCTAATCACTAGGGACAAAATGTATATCCCAAAGGCTTGCCCACAGTGACCTCTCTCATCCAGCCGCACCCTACCTGCCTACAATTACTACCCAGTTAATCCATTCAAATGAATTAATATGGTGATTAGGTTAAGGGTCCAAAAGCCCAATCATTTCACCTCCAACAATTCTTGCATTGTCTCCTACACGAGGTTTGGGGGTCTTCTTATATCTAAACCATAATAGTTCTGCACTGATATAAGTACACCACCATTTTTATCCTTGGTCATTAGCCATGACATGTACAAGGAAGAGGTAGAATGCCAAGCAGCACTGGCTTGCAGAGGGAAATTGCAGAGGGCCATAGCTGTGAGCTGTGACATCTAACTAAGTGGAAATATATACATAGTCTATGCAACAGAGACCTGGTGTGGCAACAACTCGCTCTTTCCAGATTAGTCATTCACTTCTGAGTTAAATAGTTGTCAGTTTAATAGAATATTAACTAGAAAAAGCTATTTTCCTTCTCTTTATTTATTTATTATTCAAATTTTAAAAAGAATCAGCTTTTACCCAATAAGAAGGATCTAGGTTTTATTTCTGGTCATATCTATAATGCCAAAAATTAAAAAAAATATTAACTTTTCTGGGCCTTATTATTTTTTAATATGTAAGTAAAATAATGAAAAAAAATCAAGTTATAACAAATAACAATCGATTTCCTCAAATATATAGTAATTTTAATATGTCAGAAATTAACTGTTAGCTCCATAAATGACATTAAGATAATTTGTAGGGCAAAATCTCAAAACCACTAGAGTAGTTACAACTGGCAAAGATGAAATGCTTTCACTCTGCCAGACAAAATCTGATCCTTTGACTTTGAAGTCACTGTTAACCCAACACACTTGGTAGGCAGACATTGTGATAACCCTCTCTTGTAAAATGGAACTGAGGTCCCCAAATTTTGAGGGACTCACCTAAAATGGTACCTTTCCTAGGAACAGCTAGGATTTTTATCATAAAACTAGAGTATTTTCACTAAAATCAGGTTCCTTGGTCTATTTAAGTTTTCTGATTAGTAAACTACCTACGTATTTTGGATTAACTATTGATACTGAGAATATTTTCCTAGCCAATTTTTCTTGGTTGAAAAAGAAAATTTGCCATGGACTTCAGCTTCTAAAAGTCCGTTTTTGTTTTTGTTTTTTTTTCCTCATGGAAAGTGCCAGATGAGTAAATGGTAATGGCTTATGTCAATGTTCAGAGCATAGTTCTTGTTTATAGTTATGTATCATAACTATGTCCAAATCCTACTACGGCTTGGAAATTCAATTCCTCCAAATATTGTGGTTTTTAAAAACTGTACAACAGGGCCCTGAAAAATGCTTTCTGGTACTTGAAAAAGAGAAAAAAAAAAGTTACTTTTATTCCTCTTCCTTTTCTCTTTCCTCAAATCCTGTTTCTTTAGTCCTTTTTACGTGGCCTTTTTCCGTTGGTTGGTGATCTCTTCACCTTATTTCTTGATTCTCAATGCCAAGGGCTAAAACTGGACCATATTTCTCTTACTGCATGTGGCCTCATGACTTTAAAGGAAGTCTCAGTTCATGGGTGCAATATAGCTTAAAAATATTTCTGTTTTAAATTTAAACATGGTATACTGCTCCTGTTTACTTTATGACTCATTAGGAATAAGAGGTCTGTTATTTTCCAGATTTTGTGGCCAGTTTTTCACCTACTGCTTTTCTGCTGTGTATGCACTTTCAGTTGCAGTATTTTATTCTTGCATTCCTCGTGCCTCTTTAATTACTCTTCCAAAGACTCTGTTGGTAGAGGCTGAGGAATAGAGACCTGATGTTAGCAGGGGTAAAAGGACTGTCTTTACAGTCAAATCCTTTTACCCCTGACCTTACAAGATATCTGGTCTCAATTGTTGGTAAATTCATAACTGAGTTCTCATTTGACTGAGGAATACAGAAAACCTCTTTCATCCTCAATTTTGAGTCTTACCAATTCCAAAGCAGCTGGAAATAGGACACACAATTTTTGTTTTTTGTTTTTTTTTGATAGTGGGGATAGAACCAAGGGTTACCACTGAGCACATCTCTAACTATTTTATTTTATTTCATTTTTTATTTTGAGAGAGGGTTCCACTAAGTTGCTTTTTTGCTTGCTATGTTGAACATATGATGCTCCTGTCTCAGCAGGCTTTGAATTTGAGACCCTTCTGTCTCAGCCTCCTGAGCCACTGAGATTTCAGGCATGCACCATTGTGCCCAACAGTATACAAACAATTTTGTCATAAACACATGATTTTATTTCAGTTCTTTCTTCCTTTCTTTCTTTCTTTCTTTCTTTCTTTCTTTCTTTCTTTCTTTCTCTCTCTCTCTCTCTCTCTCTCTCTCTCTCTATATATATATATATATATATATATATATATATATATATTCGGAGAAAATGAAACTCAAAAAATTTAAGTGACTTATCCAAAGTCACACAGAGGTTGGAGTTAGAATTGGTATTGAAGTTCAGGCTTCCCTGGCTCCATGCATTAAAAACATTCAATAAGATTTTCTGTCCTATGTCTTGGGAAACTTTTCTATAGATTTTAGCATGTATTAGATGAAACAATAGAATGTAAAATATATAAAGAAATTCGGGCTTGCCCCTATATATTAGAGGACGGGGCCAAGAGCTTAGAAGGAGGTTCCTGACCCAGGAATGTCCTTTACCTCTTTTTGCACTCCATGAGGAATCGCCTGCCATCATTTGGCTGGGTGTGACCTCAGTAGGATGGATCTGGGGCAAGGAATCTTACCCAGGAAACAGTGAGTAAAATAAGAAATTTTTAAGACCTAAAGAAGAAACGTCTTTAACTTCACATCCAGAGGGTTAAATGGAATGGGGTCCAATAGGTAGAGTTCCTGATGGAAGGTACCAGCAGAAATCCTAAAATAATAATGGCTCAGCAGCAAGCTCACGGCCATTGAGGCAGAGAACTTTAGGGTTCTGAGACCTGGGAGAGAGGTCTAGAAAATTGGGGACTGTGGCTTCCAGAGTTGTGGTCCATTGCCCCGCAGATGTGTCATCTGAAGAGGGGGCTGCAGCTAGCATAGGAGTTGAGGTCAGGTGAGAATCCCAGTGTCTGGGAATTTGGAAGTACCAGATACGGCACCTGTTTCTGGAAGCCAGCACAGGTTTTTAATGAGCTGCCCAGAGCATAGCTGTTAAACCTAAGCGCTGAGACTAACGTGATATTGTGAATCACATCTGACATGTGAAACTTTCTCCCTATGCTTAACCAATGCAAATACGTGACCAAAGGTAGCCATAACAGTGAGTTTGCAAGATAAAGAGGGTAATAGTTGTCGGCCAAAATAAATAAATAAACTGAAGAAAACAATTTCTTGGGCATTCATTTTGACTGTTTGTTATTAGGTATCTTTGATTAAGTATTTACTGAACCACTTACTGTAAGGACAAAGTTATATACGACCTAGTAATAAAGAGGAAGACATTAAGGGTAAAAGTACAAAGACAACATACTCTGTTTTAAGCACTGGGCACAACTGCAGATACTGAGGTTACTTACATCTTCAGCCAAAATATGTGGTCCCACCCTTATGCAGCCTTTAGGCACGTAATTGATCTTAAACAATGAATTCTGGATAATAGCACAATGTTAATAATTAGAGTTATGATCAGTGGTATTCATAAATTTTGGGGTGCTATCAAAGTATACATTATGGACTGACATGTGTTCTAACCTATCATACCTCAGAATGTAAAAAAAAATAAATAAAGCTAAAATGAGGTCATTAGGGTAGACCTGACCTAATATGAATGTTCTGCATATAGGAAGAGGAAATTAGGAAACAGGACCATGAAGAAATGTAGGAATAAGAGCCATGTATAAAGCAAACAGAGGCTTTGGAAGAAACAAACCTTGCCAAAAGCTTGCTCTTGAACAATTTCTCACCCTCCAGAAAGGTGAAAAAATAAATTTCTGTTGTTTAAGCCATCCAATCTGTGGTATTTTGTTATGTCAGTGCTAGCAATCTCCTACAGTATAACATAATAAATCTATATTTAGGAAGGGAAAAGAGAAATAAGACATTTTTGAGTCCTAAAAAAGAAATGTCTGTGTCTAGACATTGAGGGGAGTCGGGTGTGATAGGTAGAATTCATGACAGACAGTATGGACAGAGCTCCTGAAATAAAACAAACTGAACTGAGGACAAAGTCAAGGAAGTTGAACCATAAAGAAGAATCTGTTGAAGGCTTTTAAGATATGTGAAAATTTGATTTACTTTATATTCTGATTTTGAATAACTGAGCACACAATTTTACATTTAAACAATTGTAAAACCCTAATATTACAGGAAAATTTAACATTAGAATCAGCATCCAGGGATCCAGCTTTGTTTATGGAGTGTATTTTTATCGTCACCTAGTGGTGGGATTCTGCATTGTTCTAGCATACACTTGATAAATGCTGTGTCCACAGATACAGATTTAGAGCCATTCTCAAATGGATTATTCATTTTTTATTCCAAAGTTATTTGTTGACGTCATCTTGCATATACAGCACTGTTTCTCTCTTATCTCTACATTTTGCTGTAATACATATAATATCCAAAATTATCAGTTGCTACCATTATTTGAGAGATTATCACATTCTAGAAATTACCCTGGGCAGATTTTATATTTAATTCCATTTGACCTTGATGACCAATTTCAAAGTTGTCATTCTCTTTCTCAAGTGAAGAAAGTAAGACTCAGAGAGATAAGGTAATTTGCACGAATTACCATTCCCAGTAAAGTCTATTTCCATTCTGCTCTCCCACACAACATCATATTTTTTTCACTTTTTTATTGATGCATAATAATTACACATAATAGTGAGATTCATTGTGACATAGTCATATGTGCACGCAACAAAACAATATTAATTGGCCAATCTCATTTCCCACTCTCTATTCTCTTCCCTCTTCCTCATTGCCTGGTTCCCTTACTCTACTAGTCTTCCTTCTGTTTTCATAATATTTTCCCCACATATTCACACATATATTTTTCTTGTCTTCCACATGTAAGAGAAAAATATATGACTCCTGACTTTCTGAACTTTAGCTTATTTCAATTAACATAATTCTTTCAAGTTCCATTTATTTTTCTGCAAATGAAATAATTTCATGTTGCTTTGCGGTTGAATAAAATCCCATTGTGTGTGTGTGTGTGTGTGTGTGTGTGTGTGTGTGTGTAAGTTTCTTTGTCCCGTCATCCATGGATGAACACTCAGGCTGTTCCATAGTTTAATTTTTGTGAATAATGTAGTTGTACACAAGGGTGTGCATGTATTGCTACAGTACGCTAACTTTAATTCTTAAGGATAATTATTGAGGCATAATATAGCTGGATCATGTGGTGGTTCCATTTCTAGTCTTTTGAGGAAGCTCCATACTGATATTGATAATGGCTGTGCTAATTTGTAATCCCACTAACAGTATAAAAGTGTTTATTTCCTCCATACCCTCTCCAGAATTTATTATTATTTGTATTCTCAATGGCTGCCATTCTAACTGGAGGGAGATGTAGTCTCAGTGTAATTTTGATTTGAGTTTCCCTGATTGCTAGTGATGCTGAACATTTTTTTTCATGTATTCATTGATCATTTGTGTTTCTTTTAAGAAGTATCTCTTTAATTCATTTGCCCATTGATAAAACTAGTAATTTGGGGTTTTGGAGTGGAATGTTTTTTGAGTTATTTGTATATTCTGGATGTTAGTTCCCCATTGAAAGAATAGCTGGTAAAGATCTTCTCCAGTTTTATACCACACAACATCTTAGACAATTCATTTAAAAATTCATTTGTGTAACATATATTAACCTGTGAGTTGATACTTTATTGTATATGTCTGTGTGCATGCATGTGAATGAGTACACTTGTGCATGTGTATGTGTGTGTGTGTGTGTGTGTGTGTGTGTGTGTGAGAGAGAGAGAGAGAGAGAGAGAGAGAGAGAGAGAGAGAGAGACCCCTCTTACATGCCAGGGACAGTCTTATAAGGTTCATGTGTTGATTCATGAAATATTAATATACCATACACATGTTATGAAGAATGATTGACCAAAAGATGTGCTCCCTGCCCTTAGTGTGCTTAGAGTCAAATAGGGTAGAGGGAAACTTTTCACACATCACATTAATAGTAAATTGCCATAATTATAAGCTGACATATACTTTCATAGAAATGAGTACTCAAATATATAAGGGTTTTATTGCTTTTTTTTTTTTTTTAGAGTTTAAAAGTCCCAAAGGATTTGCTGCTTCAGCTGAGATCTAAAGAATAAATGTAACCTAAACATGTATATTGTTTAGAGAAGGTATCTGTAGGAACTTGGGAGCAGGTAAGAGGAGTGCTCCTGATAACTGGACAGCATGTGCAAATGCCCTGCGGTCATAGAGAGGAATACACGGCCAGGAAAGAGAGAGAAGAGGTAATGTGAAGTCAAAAGTGATGGAAGTAGATAGATAAGGAGAAAGTCCACCATATAGCCCTGCCCATCAGACAGTGTAAATATTTTCACCAGTGTCATGATACAAGAAACTCTCTATCCATATCTGACCACTGAGCAGATAAGTCTTAGCCAAATATTTAGAGAAGAAAAAAGTTACAATAGGCCAAGTTCAATTTCTGTAACACAATCTTAAAGCAAACCAAGCACAGAAAAAGTGTCTAACATTTCCTACTCTTTTGTCTGTCTTTGAAGCAGACATCTGCATAAATTAGGATCTTCCTGAAAGGTAAACACACACACACACACACACACACACACCAATCAAAACCAACGAGAAATCCAGCAAAGCTGTTAAGAAAAATAATAAAATACAGATGTGTTGAGGCCTTCCTATACTGAAGAACCTCTCTTACACACAGCACCCTGAATCCTGCGTCAAGTGCCCTTGGACAGTATCCACTGCTCCTTATGTCATTACAGGAACACCTCAGAGAACCAGATGCCAAGGTATCCACATGTTAGACAGAATTTGCTTTTAACAGTTGAATTATCCCACCTTTAAACATTCCCAGTTCTCTGATTCCAAGGATTAAAGATGTGCAGTATGTAGATGATAAGAGATCTGTTGTAAGGAATAGACAATAGGCCAGGTAAAGACTTTGGCATCAATGTCTGCTGAAGATGGAGACGTGAATCTTGCATTTGGAATTGATCAATATCTTCCACTAAAAATCTTGGCCCAGAATGATCTGCAAGCCCTCTTCTGGACCGCTTGCCAAAACCAGGTGTTGCAAACCAGCATGTTTCTTTCTTCTTTTCTTGTTCTAAGCCAAAAACTCTCAGATATGGCATTCCACTAATGACTTTGGTTTCTTCAGTCTACAGCTCACATTTTAGACTTTTGGTGCCTCGCCAGACTGTCCTTTGCCTGAGAGTTATTGCCCTTTGTTATTGTCTTTTAAATTCAGGCTCAGCTCCTGGTACCTCCTTTCACCCTCCCTGGATATCCAGAACGTAGTATGGCAGATTTGACTATCCATTCTCTAATTCTGCTTTCATAATAGAACTAATAAACTCCAGGCAACAATGCACCCAATGCACAAATCACACATCTCAGCGTTTATTTCAGCCACATATAGACATGTGACTAAGTTGTGACTGATGGTATTAAGTAAAGGGTTTGGTAAAGGCTATTCATTCTCCTTAGTTTATATGGTCCCTTGGAAATGGAAGGTTTTCCTGCCCTGGGAATCATTTCCCTGTCCTGGGCAGGGTATAGACAGGAAGGGGCAAAGGCTGGGGCCATGACTGCTTGTCATAGCCACTTGGAATCAGGCGTATGGATTGTTAAGCCACATGTTCCTCTTCTGTGGTGGTCAGTTTTTAGGGGAGGAGTGTTAACATGTAAAGGGGATATCCTTCTACCTCTCAGAACAGTTCCACGTGGTGACGGCTACCGGCATGCTCTCCTCTCCCTGTGCCTGAGTGTTAGGCTCTGAAGGACACTGCAGGTAGCAAAGGACAAGGCAGCAGAGAAGCTCTTCCTTCCCTGAACTAACAGTCCCAGATGAACTTGGATAACTAAGAAATCAAGGAAATCTCCAACAGGAGCCACAAGACCCAGAGAATGCCTTCAATTCCCTCTGATTAGTGGGTCCAGTCACACTGGTGATCCTCAACAGTTTTTTTCAGATGGAGTGACTTTTCCAGAGTGAGACACTATATGTTCAGTGTTTCTCACAAGGTTTTAGCAAAAATGGCAATTACCAAGGGACCATTGTAAGCCTTCAAAACAAGGAAGATGGCGCCTTGTGGTGTAGCTTCTTGTGTCCCTTCAGAGTCCTGTCAAGAATCATTATGTCACTAACTAGATTGTCACTGCAAACTCATTCGTATTTCCAATATTTTTTTTCTGTTAATTAATGAAAATTGTCAGACGTCAAATAAATAACTAAAAGCATCTTTTTATGAGTGAGAGAACCCCATGGGGAATATATTGGAGCAGTGTGTTTGCTTTAGTTTTGCCCTCATCTGCCAGGCATAGTGGATAGCATCCCCCTCTCCAGGTCAGCTGAAAAATACTGTCCAAGGGCACTTGACTCAGGATGCAGTGTAAGAGAGGTTCTTCAGCACAGGATGGCCTCCACACATCTGTATTTTACTATTTTTCTTAACAGCTTCCATGATAGCAGATGCCTAAGGACTACTGGGAGGAGAAACTGGGCCATTGATTAGTGCATCCTTTTATTAGGACCCCATAATTCCTTGATTTGGCAATGTGATCTTTCCAAGTCCTATCTGGAAACAGGCAAATTGATATTCTTCTGCATTCTACAGGTCAGAAGTCTAACCCATATTCACGGGAATGGAGAAGTAGTCTTGTGATTAGAGAAAACGTAAGTTTCACTGCAAAGCACATGAAACAGAGGGGTAGGGACAATCGGAACCCTGCCCACAATCAATCCATCTGCCACAGTATTATAGCACAATGTGCCCAGGGTGCAGCTAGAACATGCAATATTTCAGTGTGAAAGATCAGGAGATCTTTTCCAGAGGATGTAATTTGGGGGCACAATCTTTAAGGATAGTTGAAATCGAAAATTTGAGGATGATAGTGGTACTTGAAGGCAGAAAGGGTGACCTAAACAGTCTAAGAGTCAGAACACAAAAGTTGTGAATATTATAGTATTTGTGATGGTGAAATGAAGGATCACAGAGACTCAAATAAATTCTTAAAATACAATTGTATATGCATTTTGGAAATTCCCTATTCCCTTAACCAATGGAAGTTGCTTGCATTTTAGAAAGAAGCCTTGTTATCTTGCCGTTTGACTAAGAAGTATGTTTTTCTGTTCTCCTTGACCAGCAGAGACATAGGAAGATATGTCTTAGAAGAATGTAATTTGAGACTTTCACTGTGCATAGAAATGTATTTTTGACAGAGTTGTCCTTACTCCCATGTTTTGAAGGACTAATGGACACTTTTGGGATAGCCCAGAAGGGAATCATTTATATGAATGATGTGTGTATAGATGGTCATCAATCAATCTGTCTAAAAAGCAATTCTCCAAGTGCCATGGTGAAAAAAGCTAGAAGGGATTTAAAAAGAGAAAATATGACTTTTCGGCCATTAAGCGTTTTTTATATTCTTCAAGTAACAGATATGATGAGAGGGAGAGAGAAGAAAACTCCAACAGTCATTTACACATAGAACTAAAGGACAGATATGCAACATAGAAATCAATAGAGGCATTGGTCAAGATGAGTTATCATGAAGCCATTTGATGCTAATCATTTTCTACTGACTCTTTGGGTTATCTGATACTCCACAACTTACAATGGTTTTAGTTTTCATGGCAAACAAAATACCAAATTTTTTATAAGTTATGAAATACTGATTGCAAGCTAAATTATTTTGTCAGACTTGGGATAGTTTCATAACTATAGCATATTATTTCTTTAATAGTGTATTTCAGGGATTTAGCATTTCACATCTAGAATTTCCTCTTGCCAACTACCCTGGCACAAAACTTGTATTTAACTGAGACTTAACTCAAGTTTATATTTTCCTATGACACCCTTTTCTGTCTCTGCACCTCTTTCTTCCTTGGCAGAAAAGAACTGAAGACTCTCCTTTTATGTGCTAGTACTAACTCTCGTCCCCATCTCTGACTTGTACTTTGATATCCGTTATCACAACATGCTGCACATGTTAGTGTTTGTCTCTGTTATTACGCTGTCATTTGCTTGGGGAAAGGTTGTTTTCATCATCTTTGTGATGACATAGCAATTGCTCCATATGTGCCCCTGGAACTTGGCTGTGAACATATGAGTGACTCTCAATTGCAGGTGCAGCTTTGAATGACAGGGCATTTGTTTCCATACCAAAACTTTAGTACGAATTTCTATTAACTTAGATTCATCTTATTAGTTTCTTGTTTATAAAGCCTTTTCATATACTCTATCATTCAACTCATACTTACAACAACCATAGAAACCCTATTTTTAATGTAAGAATACTCGGGTTTGTAGGAAGTTATGTACTTCCACGTAAACTTGAAAATCAGGTAGTTACCAGTCTTATATTGCACACCGTTGAAGAAAATAGCAACTAAATGTGTTGTTAGATGTGCAGTCAACGCCCTTGTAACATAAAAGTAGGGTCTTTTGTTTTTTGTCTTTCATTTTTCTTGTTTATAAATAAGGGGGTACCCAAGGTGACCCCGGAGTTTCTTTAAACTTACATGAAACCCACGGGCTCACCTCCTCATTCAAATCTCAGCAATCCGCCTCTGCATCATCTGACCACTAGATGGCGGCGCAGCTTAACTCACTATCGTAGCCTGTAACACCAGCGTCTGAGGAAAGCTGTGCTCAATGCAAATTCCCAGTCAGAAATGTTTGCAAATAGACATTGTATTATGGTTGAGAATTTGCCACCTCCCTTTTCAAATATGACCTCCTGGATTTCTCTAATGGGGAAAATGTTTTGGGATGCTAACTACCCCTCGGAGCAAGCAAGAGGACCCCTCAACTCCAGGCAGAGCTAGTACAGATCAGAAAGAAATTCATTTAAATGACCAAATGTAAAGTGTAACATCCCATCCGTGCTAGGGCAAGCTCACCAACTGTAAAAGTCCATATGTAGACATATTGGGTCCTCACCGGATTCTAAAATCCATTATTACAAACACTGGGTTCATTTCACTCTTTAAAACACCCTAAAAACTTAGAGTGAATAATGTGCCAAGCAACCCCTGGGAATAAGTCAATGTGATAGAATCTAGGGAAGACATAGTCATGCCTCTGGGAGAGTTCACAATCAGACTCATATATTCAGCACATGCCTAATGAATACTTATGTTCCAGTCTCAGGTGTTAGGTCCCAGAGAAACAGCAGTAATAATGGCTATTATTATGTATTGGTTACTTAAACTCTGCAGGGCTCTCTAACTATTTAGCTCATTAAATCCTTATGAAACATCACACATTAAGGTTCTTAGCCTTCTGTGACAGATCATGGAAGGCAGGCTCAGAAAGGTTAAGACAGTTTGCTAAGATCATGACCAAGGTGAGTGACTCCTGTCTTATAATACTAGAAAGACAAGTATACCAACAAAAGAAGAGAGGCAGACACCAGCAAATATAACACATTATTCCAGAGAACAAGCACAGTGAGGGACCCTTTCAGAGCAAATACTTGTTCTTTCTTGGTCCTTGAAATTCACCTTCACAGGTTCAGAGAAAGGAATAAGTGTGATTTCTGACTTGTCTCACAAAAATCATGGTCTGCAATTCTCCCATGACTGTGTGGTCTTCAGAGGGTCACTTGATGATCTTTAATCCAGTCCATTTCTTACCTGTGGGAGGCCATCCTCGCATGTGATTTGAGTTACCTCCCTGGCTGGGTGAGAGGCGCTTAGGCACAGCTGTGTCAGAGCTTTCCCCACCCTTCTCCAGGTCCCAGGGCTTGTCTGTGGAGAGGCGTGTCTGGCCACTACCCCAAAGACCCAATCGTTGCCCCTGACCTTGGGATGCTGTCCCTCTTAATCTTCATTGGATGAGATTTTCCCCAGAATTTTTTGTTCCCCAATAAAAGTCTACTCCCTGGAGTGTTCTCTCTCTCTCTCTCCCTCGCTAGCCTCTTCAGTAAACCTCGATACCGCATTAGGTAGCTTGAGGCTGGAGCTAGGAGGAGTCATCCTGGAGTTGGTTTTAAAGGTAATTAGAGTCTTGTTTCTTTAATTCAAAACTCCCTAACGGTTTCTCACGATTTGAACCTTCTTTCATGAAGCCAGCGCGGGTCATGGGCTAAATTTACCTAATGTGTCATCATTGCTACCTTTTCCTCTAGGAAATGTTATTTCGTAGACAAGACCTCTCCACCTGTGCATAGGTTAGCAAAAAGGCAAAGAAGTCCTCCCCCAAAAATGATATAACAAGACTCCCTCATTCCAACCATGATTTTGGACCTCTGTTGAAACATAGTATTTTTAAAAGTTCTTATTTTTTCTATCAATGTGCATAGATTTTAAGCCTGTCCTTAATTAGAATGTATTAGCTAGGTGATTAACTTAAACATGAAATAATTCTATGAGATAGCAAAACACTACTACAACTTTTAGATATTCAATAACTAGTAGCTGTGTATCCCAAGTTATTCTTATCCCATGGTATCTACTGTGGGGTATCACATTCTCATTTCCGCTCTCTTTGTTTTAGTTGCTGTTTATGTATGTACTTCAAATATCATACTTTAGTTTCCCCCAGTTTGATACATAAATTTGGCTTTATAGCCAGTACCTCCAGTAGAGTGTAGGCAATATGGCAGAGTAGTTGGATCCTCCACTCAGGAGGCAGACTGCCTGGGTTCTAATCAAAGTCCCAGTACATATTTTTATGGATGAGCTTGTGCACAATACCTCAATATGCATCAATATGTCCATAAAGGACCATGATACATTGTGCAACAAGAGTTATATTTGTGATATACCTTATAGTGCTCAAGTAAAAGTCACTAAACAAAGCAGACAAAAAAAGAAGGAAAGAGAGAGAGAAAACTGCTCCGTGGAATTTTATTCTAGTAGCATATGTTGGAGGCAACCAAATAGGAACAAAAAATAAGTAAATTACATAATTAGTTAGAAGACAAAATATACAATGGGAATAAATTAATCCAGGTGAGGGGAATTTACCATGCACTTTATGTACATTTTTAAATATGTTTATATTACTACAAATAGCTCAAGAGATTTTAATTTTAAGAATTTCTGGCCCAATGACATGTAAACTATATATTTTTTGTGTTCATTTTCATAACAATCCTGTCCTATAGGACAAGTATTATAATTTCACACATGAATAATCTAAAGCACAGAGGCATGGAAGAAATTATCCAGGATCTATGTAATCTCGTTTTCTAACATCTGTTTCATTGCCTCTTTATCCCATGGTTAGCAATTGAATATACCTAGAAGATAATAAATGTGACGTATGGCTTTATTTTGTTACTAAACTATTCCATCCCAATGAACTACTGACCACAAACTGTGAGGGAAATACCAACTCATATGTTACTGAATATATTCTGAACATTGTATTTCTGTGCTTGTGGCAGCCAATGTTATGTATAGGGCTTGCAAAAGACCTACAAAGATCTATGCAGTACCATCAATCTCCAGCAGGGTGGGGCCTTTGTTGTAATTGATGAATCTACAGTTGACAATACGAGTCACTCTTGTTGGTGTACTTTCTGTAAATTTAGACAAATGCCTGTATCCATATTAAAGTGTTACACAAAATATTTTCATTGACCTCCAGATACTCTGCTCTGCCAATTCATCGTTCCTCTCACCTACCCCCTGAAAACCACTGATATTTTCACTATCTCCATGGTTTCACCTTTCCAGAATGTCATGTAGTTGGACTCATATTTAATTTCTTCTGTTTGGCTTCTTTCACTTAGTCATGTGCATTTAAGTTTCCCCCTTGTTTTCAAGGTCTGATGACACATTTATTTTTTAGCACTGAATAATGTTCCATGCTCTGAATTGTCACAGTTTATCCATTCACCTACTTAAGGACATCTTGGTTGCTTCTAAGATTTTGGCAATTATTAAGAAAGCGCTTGTAAACATCTGTGTGCAGGTTTCTGTGTGGACATAACTTCTCAACTCCTGTGGGTAAATAGCAAGGAGTGTGATTGCTGAATTGTAAGGCAAGAGCATGTTTAATTCTGTAATGGGCTGCCAGACTGCCCTTTCAAAGTGAATATAGCAACTTTCATTCCCAGCAGAAATGAATAAGAATTGCTGTATTACACATCTTTGACAGCATTTGGTGGTGTCACTTTTGTGAGTTTCAGCCATTCTGATAGGTGTGCAATGGTATTTCATTCTTTTTCTAATTTGCATTTCCCTGATGGTATATCACTATGGTATGAATGCTTGCGTTCTTCCCAAATTCTTCAGATGAGTTGCTAATCCCCAAGGTGAAGATGGTTTTGGAGGGGAACCTTTTGGGGTATGATTGCATCATGACAGTGAAGACTTTCTGAATGGAATGTGTGCCCTTTATTAAACAGACCCAAAGGAGCTCTTTTGATCTTTTCACCATTGAAGGACATGTTGAGAAGTTCTCAGTCTACAACCCAGAAAAGGCCACTCACTAGAACCCAGCAATGCTGACACCCTGAATTTGGCCTTCTTGGCCTCCAGAACTGTGAGAAACAGACTTTGCTTATTTATCAGCTATGCAGTTTATGATATTTTCTTACTGTAGCTTGAATAGATTGACACACAAAGAATGTGGTGCATATTTCATATGCTTATTTGGCATCTGTATCTTTGGTGAAGTGTCAGTTCAGATCTTTGAGCCATTATTTAATCTGTTTTTTTTTTTATTTTTGAGTTTAAGGGTTCTTTATATAATTTGGAGAATAATTCTTTCAGATATGTCTTTTGAAAATTTTTTTTACCAGTGCACAGCTTGTCTTCTCAATTTCTTGACATTTTTTCCTTTGTAGAGCATGTTCCAGCACCATTTGATAAAAAAATAAAAAATAAAAAAACAACCAACCAACCAACCAATCAACCAACAACCACAACAACAACAACAAAAAAAAAACCCACCTGTTTTTGCTCCTTTATATTTCTTAGCTCTTCCATCAAGGATCATCTGATTATGTTTATGTTGGTGTGCTTCTGGATTCTCTATTCTCATCCATTGATCTTTTTAGCTCTTCTTTTTCGGCTCTGTTTTGATCACTGTAATTTTCTTCCATAAACCATAAGTACGATATGCCTATTATTTTCCTTAGAAATGTTTGTAATTTCTAATTTTGATTTCTTTTATTTATATCCAAAGAGTTACTGATAAGGTTATTTTAAAAAACTACATACATACGTATTTTGTAGACCTTTAGCTTGTCAATTTCTTACGTGGTATCTGTTTCTGGAGTTTGTTGAGATTTTATGTGTAGTTTGCTTCATGGTCAATTTTACTGAACATTTCATGAATAAAAATGATGTATCATGTTTGTATAAAATATTCTATTAAAAGTTTACTCTTCCTAATTACTTTTGGTAGTTTCATATAAATTCATTCTGTTATTGCTTGTCAATTCTACTGCCTTACTGGCAGACTTACAATGTATATTGGATATCAATTCCGGCTGAATATTTGTCCAAAGGTCAATATTTATAAGTGACTGATCTGAATACTCCCTTGTCTTGGAAATTGATTGATTTGAGGAAATGAAAAGAGCCCAGTGCTGGGCAAGGTCATATGAGGGGTCCACTGGGTTGTAGGCTCTTGTCTATATGTGACCCCTGAAATGGGGAACCCATCTGTGGCAATGAGGGAGGAGACTGGAACACATCTTTACAGGGGCAGAACAGAAGGAAGGAACAGAGCCTTGTTCCTAGTGCTGCCCTTCAACCATTTTGCTAATCTAAGAATGGCACTGTCACAGGTGTTCATCAAGTCAGGTGTAAATTTCCCTTTTATTCAAGACATTGAATTTCCTTTACCTATAGTCAGAACATCCTATAGGACACAGTTTTTGTAACCAAAGTGAGAATCTGCAAATAACAGGTTTTATGATATAAAATTGACAAATTGTGATGGTCCAAAAGAACTTTTACTTTACTCCTGCAAAACCTTTGGTTACTATGATGCTTGTAATGAATTGGGTTACAGACCATGTGCTATTTCAGATGGAAATAAACAGCTATTTTTTACAGCATTCAATTTTGTCCTTGAAGTAGGATTGTCATATACAGCAAATAAAAACACAATTAAATTTGTAATTTGGAAGCCAAATTAAATTTGAATTTCAGATAGTGATGACTACTTTTTTGTATGAATATTTCTCAATATTGGGATATACCAATGTTTTCGTTTATTTTCTAAATTTTAAATGTAACTGGACACCTTCTCTCTATATTTTTTTCTGGCTGGAAAATATCAGCCTGTACTGAAGGAAGATTTTATGAAAGTAAAGAAAAATGAAAACAAACAGTGGTCCTTTTGCCTCTGGCTTATAATCTAAAATTGAGAAAGAACAAACAATTGAATGATTCCAGGACTGAAAACAGAAAAAGTTTTATCACAAACTAATAGTACAGGAGGAATACATCCACTTAAATGGCTTCCATCTCAGTAAAGGTGGCACCGATTACAGACGCACCAGAAGCAGAGATTTCTCATTACAATTGTGCCTCTATCTCCAAGTCTGAATTCTCAAGGGCCTCAAAGTACAGATATTAAACTGAAGGACAGAGGTTTGGGCAGAGACAGAGGACAACACCTGGGAAACAAAAATTCTCAAAGATTATAAATATTCCCTTTAGCTTTGCTTGTTGGACATGAACCTATTGTGGAAGATTTCTTTTTCCTTTATCCCTCTTTGTAATAAAAGCCCTTGTGACTGAATTCCTCCCCTTTGATGGAGTGTGCATGCAAGTTATGTGCCCAACTTCCACATCAACCTCTTTTCTTGGATATAAGCACTGAAAACTGGAGTTGTTAGCAACCATCTCCAACTCCTGACAGCTTATCACTTACAAGAAGGATGAATGTACGATTGTCTTGTAACATTTACTACATTTTAAGGTTATTTTCATTGCATTGGCTAACTCATATAGAAATTAGTGCCTGGATATTAATCATTGCATAACAAAAACATTTGAAAATCAATTAGTTAACAATCAGGCAACAGATGTCAAACAGATAGTTATTGCAGCCTTGTGACTTGGTCACTTTTGATATAAGAAAACACTTGGTAAAATTAGTACCTATGACGGCTTGTCTACAAAGTACTTAGCTATTCCAGGGCACAGTTGAAATAAAAAGAGAAGTGACTTTTCCAAATTCATATGGTTGGACTGGAACCTGAGTCTTCTTGTTCATTGTTCATTTAATTAAAATACAAAAGAATATCTTCCTCATCATCCCCCCAAACAAATATCCAATGGCTCTTCAGCTACACGTCTGTTAAACTAAAAGGTATTCATTCCTATATGCTGTACCAATATTGAATCATTGTCTAAATATTTTATCATTGTCTTCCATTAATATAATAAATATAAAAGTACATGTCTTTGGAGGATGTTGGCAAAGATTTTCTTCTTGATTAAACTCTAAACAGGTTCCTCTGCATTCTCTTCTCAATTAAGTCCTGACTTTTGAGCTTCCATGTTCATCTCTGCATTGTTCTGTCTTAGCAAGAATCTTACTAATTCAATTTAGCCAGAATTCTCCACCATTCATATCTGAGAATGGACAATCCAGGTGATGTCTGCTCACCTTGACTTGCCAGCAACAAGAATCCTATTATCTTGGTTTACACATCCCCACCTTGATGTTTCTTTTGGGAAATCTTTCATCACTGACTACTTACCTGAACCCTGAGCACTGACTATACATTCCCACTTTTTCTTGTTTGGGAAGTTGAGCCCAATCTCATCCCTATTGTAGAATCCACTGCAGTGGTTCCCTACATCTTTGTGATGGTCCTTATCATTCTTTCCCAAGTGACACGAATATGTTTTTCTTTAACCCATTAAGTTCCGATGTTTTAATTCTGTAAATATTTCAATAAAATTTCCCAGGTGATTTGAAATATGTGGGAAATCATAAGATTGTATAAATGTTATTATATTAATGTCATAATCATATCATACAATTATATGTAACATGCTATATTTTAGTTTTTATTCATGTTTCACATCTGGGATAATGGAACAAAGTGAATTAATGAGAGTAATAGATAAAATTAGTCTTAACAACCTACTCCTCATTTTTGATGCTTTTATTACATATCAACCAATAATGTAAAACAGAGCTGAAAATGAGCACTGGATGTGTCTTTTCTCCCTGCAGTCTGCACCAAGCCCTCTCCCTTTTGCAAACAGCTGACATAGCTGGCTGTTTAATCACAAGGATGATTCACACTGAGCCTCAACATCTTTCTCCTCTCGTCCTCTAAACAGCACTGCTTGTTAATAACACCAGCATAGAGTATGAACAAGGAGAGAAATGAAATTTATTAGGCTCACTGGGGGACACATTTAAGACACAAATGGCCCCAAAAGTGAAATCCATGTCCCCCTCATACACACTGACTTGAAGGCAACTTCTGTTGTCTTTGCAAAGCCAGAAAAGGGCTTCTAACTTTTCCCACTGCAAAGGATAATTCTGTTTGATTTCCCATGAGGGCCACCTATCTGAATTCCTAGGGTGTGGGGTTTCATAGCAATTTTCTAGAATTAGAGTACCATTTCACTTTAGCAACTAACAGCACTGTCCTCAGTTCAAGTTGGTAAAGAATGTGATTGGAGAGCAAACATTCTGGAGTAACTACCATTTAGGATTTGTAATTGTTCTCTGCAAACTTTAGATGTGGCAAAGTGTAGCTTTCTACCAGTGTAACTGACTGCCTACTTATTCCCAGCAGGCCTGCAAAACTCATCTTTGAAAAGTGAGGAACCATTATCATTCTCTGCATTTTACTTTGGCATTTTGGCATCACCTTGGAATTTCCTCCCACTCTCTGTTATTCCAGTTTGCACTGTGACTAGGGGCTGTTATTGCCATTATTTTGTTACTGCAAAGGAAAGAATGTTCTATTGCTTTTCAGGGAATATTTAGCAACCCAACTCCACAATTAGTGTGTTTAAGCATATGCCAAGTTTTGGTTTTTTTAAAAATTTATTTTACATTGAAGGGCCTTAAGTCCATATTTCAAAATAACTTTTTAAGATTATTTTAAGAGCAGCTTTGTCAAAATTATTTAAATAACTCATCAAGAACTTCTTTTCTTTATCTAAATAAATCAAAATATTTGTTTTCTTAAGGTCAAATTTAAATAAGGAAATGGGTGAAGCTTAGCAAAGATTAAATTATGTAGCTTGATGATATCTACTAGAAACCTATTGAATAATTTCATATTCTAGGTGAATTTAGGTATGAGATAGAGTATTTTAAACACAATTCTTGATGCCTTTTCCTGCAATACTATAGTTTTAGGAACAGAAAGAAAATGTTCAATTTGTTTCAGTTTAAATCATGATTTTTTATTAATTCAAGAATTAGAAAAAAATTTATGTCTATATTTTAAGGTATCTTCATAATAAGAGAATTTCATTTGTGCATGTGGGTTGCAACCTTCTTAAACTGATAGCCCAGGCCTTTATGACAGTCAGAAACCTAAACAAAGAATACCAGGAGCCCTTGGCCTCCAACCAAGGTTTCCAGGTTTGGGTACCATTCGAACTTCTGTGGAGGCAGCAGCATTTACCCCAACAGTGTAATATCGGAGGCAGGAATCTGCAGGAGGTGAGGCGTTTACATTTATTTTATGCAGCCCTTCCTTTTATTAAGAATTATAATTGTATATGTGACATACTTTTTATATTTACCTTAAATTATTATACCAAAGGCTGGCGTGTATATAATTTAATGAGGTCCAAAATAGGATTCAGAGCAGCAGGATCCATAACTATTTCATAATCTTCACACATTAGTCATGTCATCTCTTATTACTTGGGTGCAAAATGAAGAAGCAGGGTCATTTCATAGATTGGAGTAGTTTAAAGTAAAGAGCAGAAAGCATGGAATTCAGACATAGGTTATAATTTCAGCTCTGCCTCTTTTTCTTCATGCTCTTTTTATGTTTAGTTTTTGATAAATAAATGAGGGTAGGAATATCAACAACCTAAAAACTATGAGAATTAAATGAGCAAATGAAATTCTAATTCCATAGAAAGGTAATAGAAGCTTTTAACCATTGCAGGTGTAACACTGTGTGTTTCTACTAATGCCTTCTCTTCCCCCCTAATACCATCATATATCCAAATCCTCGACTCCAACCAAATCTGTCTTCAGACTGATTGGGCCAGGTGAGACCTATGGATCCAGGAGCCTGAGAAAAGTAGGTGTTAGAAACAAAGTAATACAACCCTATTGGGGTATAAGGTGTGAGATGGCACAGAATAAGATCTATGTTTTGGGGAAATACCTCCTGGTTTCTTTTCTCATCTGTATCTATTACAATATTTTCATCCATCCATTCTTCATTAGTGTGGATTAAGTTTTGATTGTGCCAAATATTTGTCCTTGTTCCTGAATCTATCTCCTTTCCAGGTTAGCATAGGCTGAAAATACATGTTGTGAGTCAAAGTGGTGAATATTTTCAGTGCCAGTGGTTATATAATTATCATTTTCTCTATTCTAAACACCAAGGTGGCTTTCTTTGTTTAATTCCAGACTATTATATGACATATGGTTTGTTTCAGATATTTTCTTGACACTTTCCTAATTAGACCCACATTGTGTTCCAACCTCCTCTTTAAAGTATCTTCTGTGATCATTTTCTGGTTACTTGCCTTTTTGAATGTGAACATAAGTCTATTCAAGTTTCTGTGACTTTTCTACACAGGTGAAATGTTATTCTCTTTTAACATTGCTTTGAAATATACTGACATATAATGGGAAGACAGAAGTTATCATATTGGGGGAAATCACCATTTTAAAGAAGGAAAATCTAGGAGTCCTTAGGAGTCCTTGTCATACATCCTTTATCCTGTGCTATTTATAAAGTATTATGCAAAAGGCAGTCAGAATGAGGGAACATTGAATCTGATCCCAAACTTTTCAAGGATAAGTTGTATAAGGGGATGTAACAGTTCTGGCCCTCAATTCTGTAACTTGAGTAAAGAGAGTATAATGAAAAATAAAATTTGATAGATGTGTAATGGAAACTTGGTAATTTACAACAAATACTAAAAGTTATCCTGTCTTGGATCAGACCCCCAAAGCTGGTATGGCTGTGAGCATTGGAGAGGATGATGACTTGGAGAAGACTTGGTTTACAGTTGAATCAGCAAATAGATAATGCACAGGATAAGCACATGGTCAGGGATAGCATGGCAAGAGGGCATGGGGGCATAGCTCCCTGTTCTTTCATTTAGCCTCACAACAGATGTGTCCTGAGTGAAAAGGTCAGATTCTGAAGCTTTCATAGAAGGGGCATTTACCTGGACAGAGGACACTAGGACCAAAGGACTCCTGCTTTTTTTTTTTTTAACCTTTTTTCCTAGATGGATGGGGATGGAGAGTCCATATATATCAATATGCAATTGGCTGCCCTATTTCCAAAAAAGAAAATCCTTGCTACTAATGGATGCATTCAGAAACCATTTCTCCCAGTGTTATTAGGCCTTCTTGAATTTTCAGTGATCTGAACATTGTTCCCTACAAGGTTCTTCTGTAAAAGGAAGACTCTAGCTTCAGTCTCTTAAATTACTAAACTTAATCTGTAGGGAAGGCATGTAGCAACCACCCAAATGGTGGTTATTACACAAAGAGACACAGAACCAAGCATGAGTCCTGGGTAAACTGGATTATCACTGAGTTATTGCTACTGTGGTTATTGTTTTCCTTTAGATTCCTGCAACTTTTCAGTAATGCTCCTCTCTGAGCAGCCTCTCATCACACCATATTCCCCTCTGCCCTGTATTAAACCCACCAAACCTGCTTCATCCTCCATAAAAATACCCATCTGTCCGTAGCTTGCACTGCAGGAACCCACTTATCTACCTACCACCTCATCCATTTCACAGACATCCAGATATTCAAGACCAGTCTTCCAAGGAAGAGTCCCTCACCCTTTATAAAATATATGCAGTACAACTTAGGAAAAGGACTGCTGACTTCAGAATCACACAGAGCTCAAAATGAATCTGGGTTTGTTGCTTGCTGGTGGGGGATTTTAGAAAAATGATCTAATCTCTCTAAGTCATTGATTCCTCAAGAGTCAAATAAGCATGATGAAAACCGAGAGGCTAGTGTGAACATGGCTATAATTTTTAAGTGATGTGCATATAGTAGGTTGTCAAAAATTTGCATTTTCACATTTGCTTCAGACTACAAGGTTGACAATTTCAGAAACAAAATAGTAGGGATTCCATCTTAGAAACTTACCTATGACTGCCAGGATAGTAGTTCCCCTTTAACTTAAGGGGACATGCTCTAAGACCCCCAGTGGATACCCAAGAGTGCGAATAAAATCAAACCCTATAACTAAATGCCTTTTCCATCTTAACTAAGCACTTAATGCACTTAATGAATTGCAATTTGAGGTTTAGCGGCACAACTAGAACAGATCTTTTTTCCTTTCTTCATAAATTCACAGATTAATAAAATGGTTCTTAATGTAGATCTTGGAAACCTCCACAGGTGATATTTTTTCTCTTAAAATGTGGAAACTTTCTTTTCACCTGAATTTTCACTTAAAGTCAATAGTTTCTCTTTGTCATATCTGAATTGCTAGCATCACTATTCTCACATTTTGGAGTCATTATTAGGTAATCAAGGGTTAGTTGGACACAAGCACCAAGGGGTTGCAGCAATCAATTTGCAATCCAAAGCAGCTAAGTGACTGTCAGGCAGGTAGGGTATAACAATGTGGATGTCCCAGACAAAGCTTTGATTCACAACCTGGTTGGGAAGGGGTGAGACGTGCATAATTTCACAATGCTACCTTGAATGGCGTGCTGTTTGCAATTTATGAATTGTTTATTTCCATAATTTTTCCTTTAATATGTTGGAATCATAGTTGACTGTAGGTACTAAAACCTTGGAAAACAAAATTGTAAGGGGACTATAGTACTTTCAGCTGCTCCTTGCCTCGTTGACTTCAGTTTTCTACAAATTGTGGTCCAATCCTTGAAGAATTGAGATGGAAGATAAATTATCTCATATGACATATTTGCACACATTTATTTATTTATTTCCTTCCTTCCTTCCTTCCTTCCTTTCGTATTGGAGACTTAGGTGTGCTTTACCATTGAGCCACATTCACAGGCTTTTTTTGTTTGTGTGTTTTTATTTTTACTTTATTTTTTATCTATCACTAAACTGCTGATGCCCTCTCTAAGTTGCTGAGGCTGGTCTCAAACTTGTGATCTTCCTTCCTCAGCTTTCTGAGTCACTGGGATTATTACCAGTGTGTGCTACTACAGACATTGTTTTTCAAGAACAGTTCAATTGGTATTTATTTTTTATAAAAGAATTCTCAAATATATTGACCATTTGCCACTGATTAGGCAAAAAGTAGACAATTATTTTTGTTTAATTTTGATATACTTTTATATCTAACAGCTTCAAGTTATGTTAAACTCTTGGATTAGTTTGATCTTCATCATATATATTTCTAAATGTTTACATGTGGGGGCACATTCATGGTCATGGAAAACATTTAGGCAAAATTCACTTTCTTTTTCTTTATTATTCTTTTTTTTAATTTGTTTTTTACCATTACATTGTTCTTTCTTTTGTTAGCACTGAGCATAATTTATAGTTGCAAATACTTTATTTGCAGAAATCTGTACCTAGAATATGTATGTACTCTTTAAGATAAATGGAAATGGCATGCACCATGAATGCACACTCAGATTCTCTTTTGAAATTCTGAATATTAGATCCATTATACTATTCACCAGAATTATTTCACAACTTATACTCTGTAGGGGAATCTTTCTACTTCTGGGAAATGCCTAATATTAAGGGTTCCACGCACTTAGGGCAAATGGCCCTCTAAAACCAGCTAGGATTCATGGCGACCTCCTTTTTCTAGGTTTACTATGTGCCTTGATGTCTTCTAGGTCTTCAACAATTAAAAGACTTTTTACTAAATTAAGAGAATTATTGAAAATACTTTAACAATTAAAACATCTAGTTTAGATGTGAATACAAGTTATCCTTCAATTTATGTGGTAATCTGAAGATTTGGTAAGTACCTAATAAGACAACACTTGCAAATGCCCAAAAATGGAATAAAAATGGCACATGTGAAAAGCATGGTGATATATATATATATATATATATATATATATATGAATAAATATGAATGAAGGAAACCTAATAGATCAATGAGACAATGAAAATATTGAGAAAAACTATAAACAAGAGAAAACAATAATAGCAAAGACTGAATAGAAAACTTTGGCAATATTATATCCTCCATTTTAAAATAAAAACCTCTATAGCAGCATAGAAAAAAACATATATGTTTAAGTCACTTTTAAAGCAAAAAGAAGTGCCAGCAAATGATGATTAAATTTCAGTCCAATTCTGTTAATTATCAGTACTTTTGAAAGAAGTTCAACCTTTTGTGAATTTGCCAAATAAAAATCAGCAATCTCTTAAGTATTTAATGTTTTCAGTGTTCATTGGGTTTTGAAAAATGGCTAGATACTGCAGAAATTGATATTGAGTTATATTTAGTGATAGAAATGCTCTGTAACGTTCTGTAATATAGAGAGAATGTTTTATGGTTTTGTTCCATTAATTCCCTGAGCACCTAAACTATCTTCAATAACAAAGCTGAGAAAAGTCTTGACCATGTGAAATCCACAGTAATTTTTTTTCTACAAGGAAACATAAAAGCCCTGAAACTCTGGGTATGAGGAGACAACATGGTCCAGTTCCGTTTTATTTCTTATTCATAATGCTGAATTCAAAATGAATTGTTTGTTCAGGGATCATGTTAAAAATGACTTTTTAGAAAATTGTGTAGTTTAAGCCACATGATTCATTGTCTTAAGCTATATATTCCAAGTAGAACTAATTTAAACAGCTTCTCTTTCCGATGAGAATGGTAAATGTTGCATGGCTGCGATGACCACGTATTTGAGGTATCAGTAATACGGGTACTAGGGGCCCCTCGATTCCATAAATGCCTCATAAATATTTTGGAAACTAACAGGTTAGGCTTTTCCTGAGAATTTGTGTATTGTCTACCCCCATATTAAAACTGGACAAGCAACAGCTTTACAATGAATTTGTAAAGCAAAGGAAGACCTAATAAACTTTATCCAGTTCCAGAGCAGACATAATTTCTACACTGGCTGAGTCAGAATTCAGCAGTTTCTTATTATGTTGTCCTTACAATGTAGCTTTAAAGGTGATGCTTGTTATTATGAGTGTCTTAATGGAAAGATCTTCAGAGCATTTGAGTTTTTCATGGAGAAAAACCCAACAATGTAATTAATTCTATCCACTTTGTTATTTTCTTGGCTTTTTCCTCTGAATGGAGTTGTGTCTTTCTTCCCTTAACTTCTTGTTTTTAACCTATACTCTTTCAATTCATAATCAAAAAGGAAGAAGTATCATTACTCTGTTTTGGAAGAGTAGATAGGTCTGCATACGTATCATTGAATTGAATTTCAATCATGCTTTTTACAACTGAAGTTAGGAAATCATCTTAAGCTAAAGCCTACATATGACCCATGAAGTGTCTGACAGAGGCAGAACAAAAGATACCATTCATCTTTTTTTAGAATCTAGTTAACCAAAATAGAGTTTATAAATTTTTGCATTATCTTTATGTGTGCTTACTGCTTTGCATAAGAACATATTTCTTTAATTTAGCCAAAGAAGGAATTTTCATGATGTGATTGTTTTCATCTTTTCCTGAAAAACATTGACATTGAAATATGATAATAGCTTTATAAAGAGAAAAAACCCTAAAAGCACGTTATAAATAACAGCTTTATAGGAAGAAAATTCTTGATAACGTTTCTTACTACTTAGGTTATACAGTAAGTTGAAAACGTGTGCGAAGCTCATTGTTCAAATTGTTCTTGCAATGACAAGTATTGCTCACCAATCTAAACTGGTTCCCAGGGGAACTTTTCAAATATATGTCCTTTCTCTATTTTTCTCATGTTGAAACTCAGCTGGTTCCTTTTATCCTTCTTATATTATTGAGCTGGTGATGAGAAATTGACACAAGCCCCTTTGAAATTCTATCCTTTAAATCTGAGAAGAACCAAGCTCAGTTCTATCATATGTATTTGCCATTGCTGATCCAGATGGACACATTCAAACATGCATTAAAAATTGAAAAAAAAATTCAAAAATATACAGCAATTACAATGGAATTTTCGAAGTGGTATTAAATGTACTCAAAGATTAGAGACATATTGAAATTCAAAAAGTGTGAAAAGAAGTTGATGACATGTACTTAGGGGAATCAGAAGTAAAAATAATTCATTTTGCAAGGGTTTTTAAATTTAAAGGGAGATAACATGTATTTGATTGAAGACAGGAAGCTGAGGGATCCTTATTATGTAAATTTGATTCTTAGTGTGCTCCAGTCTAGTCATGCTGGCCATCTGGCTATTTCTTGAATATATACAAGCATACAATAGCTTTTGCTCTTTGTCATTTGCTGTCCTCCTTCCTGGAACAGTCTTCTTTAAGATATTCATGTGGTTCACTCTTTCACTTTGTATAGAAATGAATGCTCAAATGTCACCTTATTAAATATACTTTCTGCCATTTTATAATAAGACTACCTCCCCAATCAACACCTAATCTATTACCTTGCTTTTGCTTTTCTTCATGACATTTATCATCACTTAACATATGTTTTGTTATTGTGCATTTACCTAGAATGGTGCCTCTTTATTTTTTTTAGGTGTTCAATTTATACATGTTGAATAGATACGTTATGTGAATAAATATGTTATATATTATACATATAAAATCCAGTGAAATGCTTTCAATCTATCTCAACTATTACACTGATTCTTACTGATTATGTCATTTTTTTAAAAAAGTAGAATGGTTTTGAAGAAAATTCCATATTTTAAAATATTATTTAAAAATAACTTTTTGGGCAAGGACATCTTAGTACTTATCATATAATTTTTTCTCATTTTATAATCCAAAACTTTTTTTTGATTTACAGAATTCTGGTATGTAAACTTTCCTTTTTTTTTTTTTTTTGTATTGAACTTTATTAGCTCCTTATGATGTGTTCCAATGTTCTCCTTCAGGTTTTCATTTCATTTTAGGATTTAATTATTGTTTGGGACTTCCTGTGTTTTCTAACTGTGTTTGTCAGCTATTCATCACTGTGGCAAAATACCTCAGAGAAACCACTTAAAAAAGAAATATTTATTTTGGCTCATGATTTCAGTGTTTTCATTCCATGGTCAGCAGAATCCGTTCCTTTGGGCCTGAAGTGGACCATCTTGGTGGAAAGGGTTTGGAAGAGCAGAGCTGTTCATTAAAATAATGGTGGCCAATAAGTAGAGGAAAGGGGGAGGAACTGGTGACAAGATATAGTCCCCAAGGTCATGCCTCCAAGGACTCATATTTTCAATTAATGTTCCACTTCCTACATTTCTCATCACCTCCCAATAGTTCAAACAGCTATGAATCCATCCATATATCAATCCATTGATGAGGTTAGAGCCCTCATGACCCAGTCATTTTCTAAAATCCCTATCTCTGAACATTGCTGCATTACAGAAATGAAACTTGAGGGACATTCCAGATATGAATCATAATGATAACAAATGAGTCGTTCTAAGCAACTAGACTGTACAGGAGCCATTCTGTCTACTTGACACACATCAAGCTTGTACTGGCAATCGAAAATCCTGACATATGTCTTTATAGATGATGCTAGTTGCCATTTGTGGGAAACCATTTATTAGTTATGACTTCTCACCTCAGAAGTCAACAAATAGCATAAGAAGGAGAAGTAGGGATCATTCTAAGGTATAAATCCTACAAGCTTCATTGAATTCTTATGTATTTACTTCAAGGAAATAGGTTTTGTATACTGAAGTATAACTTGTGGTAGAGAGTTACAAATTTTAGATTAACTTTATCTCTCCTCATAAAAGCACCTTTTAAAATTCCTCTGATGTAACCACTTTACTGTACTATAACAAATTTTCATAGACCGAATAGTTTAAATAGCAAACATTGATTTATCACACTTTTAGAGGGTGGGAAGGGTCAAGGATCTGGTGTAGGTCAGATATCCGGTAAACACCAGCTTCAGGGTTTGCAGATGACAGTCTACTTATTGCACATGGCGGAGAGCAGAGGGATCTCTCAGCTCTCTTATAAGGCCTCAAATCCCATTCACGAGTGTTCCACCTTTAGGACCTAATTACTTTCCAAAGTCTGCATCTCCTAATATCATCTGAGTAGAAGTTAGGATTTCAACATATAACTTCTGAGAGACCATAAATATCCAGTTTATTACACATTCTTAATTCAGACCTATACTGTCACCATAATAAAAGATAATCATAATAAACAAAAACAGATATTATCAAGCAGCAGGAGAGCAGTTTGCAACTTTTATTGGAAACCCTTATCCAATGATCTTACACACTATTGATACATTGGGATATACAGAATGTGTCACTCAACAATGGAAAACTCTTATTTTGATCAGGGGATTCCCAAAGCATCAGGAAGTATCTCAAAACTATAAAAGCCTACCTAAACCTTTAGAGACAAAAAGAAATAGACGTATAAACTCTATGGCATCATGAAGACTTTGAAACTTTTAAATAAAATTCATCCTGATCACTAAAAAGTAATAAAAATCAAAATGAATAAATTTCCCTGAAAATGAGGAATAACCAAGTTTTATGATAACTTTAATGCAAAACTGAAAGATGATTCAACATCAAGTTCATCCTCACACAAAAAAGTGAATTTCACTTCATGTTCTCTCTTCCTATTATTCCTGAAATTTGATTTTCCTGCATAATCCTTGCACTGTCAGGGTATTTTACAGGATTCAATTTACTAAAATTTGGTTAGAAGTTTTGTATGCATATTAATAAAGAATATCTGTGTATGATATTATTTTATGCTAATGTCTTTATTTGTTTTTTTTTTACTTTTCTAACTGTGCTAATTCATCTCAGCTAAGTGGTGTTTATACTAGAAATATGAGACTGATTCAGCTCTCAAAAATCAATCCATTTAATATACTATAAAAATACTGAAAAAGGTAAAACAAATGAATGTTTCAATCAATGCATCTCAGACAATCCAACATCCATTCTTGATATCATCCTGTCAGCAAAGTAGGAAGAGGAGGTAACTTTTCAACCTGATGTAGGACTTATATGAAAAGTATACAGTTACCATCATGTTTAATTGTGAAAGACTGAATATTCTTCCAAAACAGGCAAAAGACAAGGATGTCTAGTTTCATCAATTCTGTTCAACATTGAAATGGAAAAAAAGGCATCCCACTTAGAAAAGAAGAAGTTAATCTTTACTAAATTTGTAAAAAAGAATATAATGAAGTCCATGGAAAAGATATTGGAGTTTACAAATAAATTTAACCAGTTTGTAGAATAGATGACCAATATAATAAAAATCAGTTATATTTCTATATACTATCAACCAACAATTAAAAATGAAAAATAAAAAAAATACAATATAAAAAAATTAAAATATAAAGTTGTTAGGAATAAATCTGATAAAACTTGGAGCTATAAAAAAAACACCTAAAATGAATCTTAGATCTTAATATAACATTTTAAACTAGAGCTGTCTCTCCCGCTGGAACTGGCCTGCAATCTCTCTGGACTGTGTATTTTTTTTGCTTTACTCCAAAAGCTTTTTACTCTGGAAATGGTCTCATTCTCCCTTGAATGTGTTTCTACTTTCCTGAATAAACCTTTGTCTGTGCCTCTGGCAAAGATTTTTTTGGTACCAGAGATTGAACTTCGGGGCTCTTAAACACTGAGTCACATCCACAGCATTTTTTGTTGTTTGTTTTTGATTTTTTTTTCTTTGAGAGAGGGTCTCACTAAGTTGCTTAGGGCCTTGCTAAATTGCTGGGACTGGCTTTGAACTTGAAATTCTCCTGCCTCTGCCTCCTGTGCTGCTGAGAGTTGAGGGGTGTGGCATCATCCCCAGATTAAAAAAGAATTAAACTAGAAAAATTCAAGAGGGGAAATCCTTGTGACCTTTAGTCAGCCTGGGATTTGCTGGAGGTGATACCCATGAACGAGAAATTGATACATCAAATTACATCAAAACCAAAAACTCTGCTTTTTCATAAGATGATGCTAAAGAAATGAAAAGGCACTGTATATAACTTGGAGAAAACATTTGCAAAGCATAGATACGATAATAGCTATGTCTTCAGACTATATAAAGAGCTCTTAAAAGTGAATAAAAAAAACTAAAATTAGGCAGAAGATTTCATTAGGTTCTCTGTCAAATAACACATATGAATATCAAATAAATACATTAAAAGGTGCTCATTATCATCAATTATTTGGGGAATACAAAACCTGATGAGATAACTTTGTATTGGCAAGGTGATAGAGAAACTAGGATTGTTTTACATTCTGGTTAGGAGCATAAAATGGTATAATCACTTTGGAAAAAGTTTGGAAGTTTATTAAATCTTTAAACTAAAACTATTTGACTCCTAATCATTTGTTCAAGACAAATAAAATCAAATGTTTGTTATACAAATCTTGATCAATTAAAAGTGGATCAAATCTAAGCATTAGACCAGAGACCCTGTACCTTCTAGAAGAAAATGTAGGTCCAACTCTCTATCACATCAGCTTAGGAACCAACTTCCTCAACAAGACTCCTAAAGAGCAAGAAGTAAAATAAAGAGTCAATAAATGGGATGGTATCAAACTGAAAAGCTTCTTTACAACAAAGGAAATATCAATCATGTGAAGAGAGAGCCTACAGAGTGGGAGAAAATCTTTGCCATCGGCACCTCAGATAGAGCATTAATCTCCAGGATATACAAAGAACTCAAAAAATTTAACACCGAAAGAACAAATAACCCAATCGATAAATGGGCAAAGCAAGTGAATAGACACGTCACAGAATAATAAATACCACTGATCAACAAATACATGAAAAAATGTTCAACATTTCTAACAATTAGATAAATGCAAGTTAAAACTACACAAGATTCCATCTCACTTCAGACAGAATGGCAATTATAAAGTTTACAGTAACAATAAATACTGGTGAGGATGACAGGGAAATGTTCACTCATACATTGCTGGTGGGAATGCAAATTGGTGCAATCACTCTGGAAAGCGGTATAGAGATTCATCAGAAAACGTAGAATGGAATCACAATTTGACTCAGTTTTGCCCCTCCAAGATGTATATACCCAAAGGACTTAAAATTAGAATACTATGGTGATGCAGCCACATCAATGTTTATAGCAGCTGAATTTACAATAGCTAAACAAAGGAATCAACCTAGGTGCCCTTCAATAGATGAATGGGCAAAGAAAATGTGGTATATATACATAATGAAATATCACTCAGTCATAAAGAAAAGTGAAATTGTGGCATTTGCCAGTAAATGAATGGAACGGGAGACTACCATGCTAAGTAAAATAAGCCAAGCCCCAAATCCCAAAGGTGGAATTTTCTCTCTGATATGCTGATGCTAACCCACAATAAGGGGGATTAAAGAAGTTCACTGGATTAGACAAAGGGGAATGAAGGTAAGGGAGAAGGGATGGGAATAGAAAAGACAATAAAATGAATGGGACATAACTTTCCTACGTTCATATATGAATACATCCCTAGTGAAACTCCACATCATGTAAGGCCACAAGAATGGGAAGTTATACACTATGTATGTATAATATATCAAATATACTCTACTACCATGTGTATCTTAAAAGAAAGAAAATTAAAAATTAAAAAATATTGTGCATGAATGTTCATATCAGATCTATTTATAATGACTAAAAACTGGTAACAATCCAGTGTCCACCAGCAAAAGAATAGATAAATGAACTTATATATTTGTAGACTAGTCAGCCATGAAAAGAAATTTTTGCTACAACATGAATGTAACTGTCAGAAAAATAAGGGTGTTGAGTGAAATTAGCTATTTAAAATAGGATACAATGTATGACTCTTTTATCCACACAAAATTCTAGAAAATGAAAATTAACATACATTAGTAGAAAGAGATCAGTTGTTGCCTCGTATGGGAAGAAAGCAGAGAGCAACCAGAGAGTGATTATAAAGGCAGGAGGGGAATTATGGAATTATGACAGATTTGTTTAATGTCTTGAACATGATGATGATCTCACAGGTGTATATGTAAAGGCACACACACATACGTGTTCACGTCAAAAGTTACCAACCTGGACACATTAAATGTATGTAATTATTTTATGTCAAACATGTCTCAATAATTCTTACAAAAATTAAAAAGCCCAAAGCAAAATAAAATCTCCACTATAAGGACCATCATTCATGCCCCTGGATCTTTTGCTACAGGCGACCTCATGACTATCACTGGTTGTATTAGCTGGGTGGCACTGAGTCAAGGGCCCACTATTGGATTTATCAGCTGTGGCTAGCATGGGGCAAAACCTCCATGTGTTGCCAGCCTGAACACTTCCATTTGACAAATTGCATTAGGTGGAAGAGCAGTGCTGGTTTTAGGCTGCATTCACCATTGAATACAAGGCAAAATGTAAAGGTAACCAAGAAGAGAGAAGAAATCAGTGACAGGGATCTGAATGTCCCTTGCCCTCTTGGCTGGTTCATGCATCCAGTTCAATTGAGACCCTTAAACCTTCTCCCACACTATAATAATCCTGCAAGTTCCAAGTTTCACAATCCACATTCCAGAAAAATTAAATGGTCCTGAGACTTTGTATTTTGCTTTGAAACACGATGCGATGCTGTACTTTACCAGGCACCTCATTTTTATACAAACTTTTGGCAGCTGCTTGAGGCTCTTAATTAATGTTCCAGGAATTTACAATACTTCACGAGGGGACAAAGAATGTTAAGCTAATCACAAACCTTCTTAGCATTAGCCAGTGAAGAGATGCCCATGTTGTACTGGTAAATAATACACAGATTTCAATTCTCTTTGCTTCACATAATTTAGTTTTACTTTCTTAAAAATGTTACTCCGGTAGAATGATTACTAATTATGTGTGATACCATATTTTACAAAGGCATTAAGATGATTGCAAAGGGGGAAAAATAAGATTAAACAAATGACAAAGCAGATATTAAACATTATTATTTCCATACATTTTTTGACCAAACATTTCCTTTGTGCTAGGTATTTTACTGAGATAAGATGAATGATATTGAACTAAAATCAGCCTGTTTCTTGCCTTGACAGAGTTGATAGTACAGAAGTAGAGTGCAGTTAAATATGCAGCCCAAACTCCAGCCCCTGCTTCTTCTTTTTCTTTTTCTCATACAAATTATCTTCAATCAATAAATGCATTTTATGTTCTGAATGTCATGAAACAACTAGGGATAAGAAATTTTGGTATCAATATTATGTAAAGATAATCTCCATCCCCGGCAATTATCAATCTGCATCTTTTACTCTGTCCTCTTCCTTTCTATTTTACCATTTTCAATTTTTAATTTTGAAATAATTTCAGGCAAAATTTGCAAATCTGGTACAAATTATTCCCATATACCCTCACCAGACACCTCAAATGTTAACCTTTCACTATTCTTGCTCTCTCATTTTTAGTTGCTCCTTCCCACCCATCCATGCCCTCCCTCTCTCTTTCTATAAATAAGGATATGGATATAGATATAGATGAAAACACAACATAACAATAGATATATTTTTCCAACATTATGTCCTTTGTACCAAATGCATTCGTGTAATTTTACATAACCACTTTGAAATGAACAAAATCAGAAAACTAACATTAGCAACACTATAATCTAGAGAAAATAGTCAAATTCCGTCAGTCTTAACTCAAGTAACATTTTGCACATAGTTTAATTGTCCTTTTCTCCTTCCTTTAATCTAGAATAGATCTTAGTGTTTCTTTCTCTTCCATGGTTGGGATATTTTTGAAGAATATAGACCAGTTGTTTTGTATAACATTCCCTGGGGTTGAGTATGTCTATTTCCTTATTTTTAAATTCAAGTTATGCATTTTGGGCCAAAATAACGCAGAAATGATGTGCCTTTCTCAGTGCAACATCCTGTTGGACTGTGAAGCAATAGTTTAACATGGTCCATTTGGTAAAGGTAGTGTCTGCAAATTGTCTCTAATGTCCAGTTAATTTTTTTTTATTTATAATCTGTGACTGTTATATTGAGAGCTACTTTTAGATTATATTCACCTTGTTTCTCACTATACATTTTTACTATACTCCCTTAAGAACTCTTGCCGGAGACAACAATTAGTAGAGTTGGATTCAAATAGTATTTTTATTTCTCTGATTTCTCCTATCTTTATTAGTTGGAATTTTAGTGTAAGGGAGAGTTTGCTTTCTCCCCCAGTAAAATGCTTCTCTGAGTTCTTTTCATTCATGTGTCCACCCACCTATAAATTTTTAAAACTTTTTAATTGATCCATTGTATTATTTTCTGTAGTTCTGAAGAGTTCCGTGATGTAGGCCTATTTTCATTTTTCTCACTTAGTTAAATTTTTACAGGGGACAAGATCACAATATTATTTCTCCAAAAATGACTAAGTATGCTTGAGGGATTTAAAAAAAAAAAAGAGTTTTAAAATTACTCCTTTCTATGTGATTGAAAACTAAATTACATAAGAAAAAAAAAGGATCAGTCTATTCTTTAAAATCTGTTGTAGGCTTGTTTGTGAGGGAGGGATTCAACTTTACAGAAATGACTCATCTCTTTAAATTAATCCACACATACTTATAATAAGCAAGTGTGTGGACTCTATGTTCCTCTCCTAATTTCTTTGTCAGTATAACACCTCATTGAATTGCAGGCTGCAATTGTAAAGCTCACAAGCTAGATTTGATATTCCCATCAGGATTGATTTGGTATCTGACTCAAGTCTAATTCTTTATATGCTTTTCAAATAAAAGATTTCTCTGTCTTCTCACATCTTTCAATGGACTGATCTCATTGAATACCCCAAATTTGAAATTTTAATGACAGTACAATATTCCAGTCACTTGTTCAAAGTAGATATTGGGGCAAACTCTAAAGGGTCACAAATGAAATCAATGAAGTCAATTTAACTTAAATACATTTCAAAACAGCAGTGCTTACAAACATTCATCTTGAAATGTAGAAGAGGTCTTGGTTTTATATTTTTTCTATGTATACAAAAATTTCAAAATAAAAGACAATATAGTTAGAAATGTCCCCTTTCCAGTGCCTAATGTATGTCCCAGGTGCTTTATACATATATTCCAAAGTCTCATAAAATTGTAGAAGGTTCATGTGAATCTGTCATTCAGAGAGCTAAATTGAACTGAGATCAAAGATAACAAGGGTAAGGTCTAGAAATCAAATCTAAGTTTGAAAAGGCCATATTTTCTCTCTGTAGTCTATTGTTAATGTACTTTTTTAGTAACAATGCTACAGAGGAATAAATATTATAGTTATGAAATCAAGAAGAGTTAAAGTTATAGGGGGTTCTGGGGCAGAAAAGGAAATTCTCAGAATACTTGAGTTGAAAGTGTTTATTTCACTTGGTTTTTGTTATTCTTATCTATATTCTTCCTCATAGTATCCATATATTTAAAAATCTGCAAACATGATTAAACAATAAGCTATTTTAAAGCCTTAAGTATGGAGAGAATGATAACTAGGTGCTCTGTTCCCATAATGATTACAACTAGTACCAACTTTTAAGCTGCCTTATCTGTCACTAAAGCATGAACACACCAACTTGAATTTTCTGTTTCAAACAGCAAGTGGTGATGCTGAGTTATACTGGCAAGTTTTAGTGCTTAATTGTAGATACTTCTGTGTGTGTGTGTGTATACATATATATTTTTATTTTTCTTATAACTTGTTTGTTTATGTGGTGCTGAGGATTGAACCTAGTGCCTGCCTCATACATGCTAGGCTAATGCTTTGGCACTGAGCCGCAGCCTTACCCTTAGATACTGCTATATTGCTAAAAGCAATATATGATATATATTTTGATTTCACAATCATTTATATTATCCTGTAAATATCTACTTTATAAGATTATATAGGTGATAAAATCATATTATTTTAAAAATATTATGTATTAATAAATCTTATAGAGAAAAGAAAATGGTCATAAATATAAATAAAACACACACCATTTAAATAATTTAAAGTTCAGTTCTTCCTACAATTATTTAAATAATCTTAACATGTATTTTAGCAATAAATGTGGTTTAATATTAGAAATTAAATATTTACATCAAATATTCTCTAAATTTGTAATTATTATAAAAATAATATTGCTTAATGTCAACAACTAAAGGAATTTTTGTTGCTTACTAAGAGAATGAGCAGAAAAAGAAAGCTTTTTTTGCTTATTCAATTAATTTTAGTTGAATACAATGATTATTTTTAATCACTTTTTATTAAGATTACAATGCTCTCTATATATTCTATTGCATACCTATGTCCATTTCTGTTCTGCTGTCTTCAATGTCACTAAATAATTTATTTTGAGTCTCAGCTGTATTTTATCTCTTTATTGGTTCCTAGTAAATCTTAGAGGGGGTTTGGCTGGAAGGTGGAATGGGATAAGGAAAAGGAGGATGTTATATTCTATTAAAACTGTTGTTCTTATTGATGATACAATATTTAAATATTGCATTCCTCTAGGCCATTCTAATAATTATGGTGAAAAATATTTGCACCATTTTCTCAGTACACACAGTGCAAAGGTAATATTTATAGTCTTGAATGATTCCCAGACAACAGCAGACAGCAGAGGGCATCTCTAAATACCCTAATCACTTCCTTTGCAGTGCCTGCTTAACGCTGTGGGGAGACAAGTAGCTGAGAACCTTGTGAATGAGGTAGAGTCAGGTTGTTGGCAAGAATTAGGGGTTCTATGCAAGAAACCAAGCTTAAAACTGAGAAAGGAGTTAAAAAGAAACAGAATTAGCATTAGTATTGAAAGCACACTGTCCCAAATTCTACAGAGTGGAGATGTGGGGACCACTTACATTTCATTTAATTCCAATCTATACGACTTCAACATTTTTTAATTCGGCCTTTGTGAAATTGGACCTGAAGTTTCAAGACAAGTTCACTGCCGATGGTTCTTCATTGTTGGTTGAGTCTATGGCAAAGTCGATAAATATTATAATCAATACTTTCAAATGTCTGCTCAAAGGGCTACTTTGAAAGAGAATGCTTAACCCACCTGAGCCTTCCATCTTATACCTAGTCCCTGGCAGTTGTTATCACTTTAGAATAAAAAGCCAATCATCGTAGCAGTCAAAACTTCAGCTTATCCTGAAATGAATGTGATTAACAGATAAACTGTAAGTGTACTTTCAATTTCAAAATTCTTGCCTTTATTTAATACTGAATGTGTTATCCAAATATTAGCAGATTCAGCTGTAATACACACACACACAAACATACACATGGATTATATATAAAATATACATATTATATATATATATATATCCATATGAGATATACATACACACACACATATCTGTATCTGTATATCTTCTTTTGTCTGCAAAATAGACAACAACTGAAACAGAAGCTCTGCTGGGTAGAAATTTGGGAATCAAATTTTCTTGAAATGTCTCAAGAAAACTATTAGGCACAGTATAGTTGAGAATCACTAGTTTGAATACTTTAATGAATGTTAATAAAAGCAACACTTTTGCAATATAAGGAAGTAACACAGATCTGGTGGGGAAAACAATATTTGTGAGGCTTGCATGATGCCTACAAATCATGTGGCCCTCTTTATACAATAACATAAAAAAATTCAGTTACAAAATTAGATGCACTTCTTTTAGAGGAAGTTTACTCCTGAAGTGTGGACATTGAGGTCAACTTCAACTCTCACTAGCCTAGACATGTTTCTGAGCCTTTCTGGATTGAGAATAATGACCTTGTGAAGTTTCCAAGACCAAAAGAGCAGTTAAACACCCTGCAGGTATAGAGGTTATGGCCCTCTTCATCTCTGACTACCTAGATCTATGCAGCAGTGTGAAGTGAATAGAGAAGTAAGGGCAAGATTTTGAGATTCTCAATAGTACAATTAAACACACTTGCATCCTCTATTCTGCTCTAGATTTCTAGAGAAACCCTTCACTCCTCCACACTCAAGGATTAAGGAGCATATGTTCAGTAAGTGACTGAATAGAAGATGATTGAATGAAAGAGTTAATGAATGAATGAGTATACATGGATGAGTGAAAGGAAAGGCTCATGTCCTACTGGCTACCATCATAATACATATTTCGATTGGGGAAAGCCTGGGAAGTGATTGTTTTTTTGAGGACTCCAAAATTATTAACTCTGTTAGGGTGAATGTGATTAAATGAGCTGAGTGGAGTTTATCCCTAAGAACCTCCTGGCACAAGTGCCTTTTTGAAAATCTTTGGAAGGAAGGGGCATGTGCTCATGAGAAGCAACATGAGAGTTTCTGGCTTGGAAACTTTCTAAAAGTTTAGTAACTTTCTAAGCTCTTACACAGTCACAAGATTTGGATTCCAATATTGAATCATGTGAGAAGTAAGATTCAAACTCTAAATGCTCTGACTTTATTATACCCATTTTGTACTACTACATAATTTTAGGAATTGGATTTTTTTTCCATTTTGTAAAAGTATTAGTAGACAGAAACATTCTGCCTTCTATCTAAATGATTTTGATAAAATTTACAAGGTGGGGTAGAAAAGAGAGTGATATAAAAGTCGATACAGCACATCTATATACAGTGAGGATTGTTCCCCAAAATATTATGCCTGCCATTTATAAGGGCAGCTTTCATTTAATACTTTAAAAACTATGGAAATTTTATGTCATTTAACAATATAAGATATTTTTAATTATATGCACGGTGTTATATAACGTTTTTACCAGGGTCAAAATAGGTTATGACAGGTTATTGATTTACTGGTCATAATACTATTTAATCACATTCTTCTCTCACACAACATGGCATAGTACATGGAACCCAAGTTACACACACACACACACACACAAATCATGCACATATTTGAATATATACAAATATATGTTTGCTTACAAATATCTACTCCTTTAAAAACTAGAAAATAAATTTAATCACCATGTTTATATGCTTGCTTCTTCCAGTACATAAACAAATCCAAGGTAAAGTACATAATAGTTATCTAAAAATTTGACCAATTTGTAAACAACAACAACAACAATAAAAAAACAGTGGAAAACAATAAGAAATATTCTGGGTATGCAGGCTCATTTTAACTAAATATATATTATAATCTATAAAGATTTAGTGGAAGCTATCCATCAGAGAAAATAAATTAATCAAATAATCATAATTAGCTTTTTCTCATTTTTTTGCAGGCTGCCATTGGTCTTGCATTGGTGAAGAACCCTGTTTTAGACTTTCTTATCAGAACAAATGTGCTTTAGTGTGTGTGTGTGTGTGTGTGTGTGTGTGTGTGTTTATGTGTATAAGTATGTGACTGTGTGTGTATGTCTACACCTTGAAAGGTGTAGTGAGACTATCAAGGATCACCGCCTTTCCAGAACCAAAAAACTGGGTTTTAGGTATCCTGATCTTACTCTATAGGCATTTAAACACTTTAAAATATTTTATTTTTCTCTATTTCTGGTAATTCATCTCTTTTATACTGACATGGTAGTAGAATCTGAGGTCACGTGTTCAAGATGCATATGGTTGGTGATTGTTTCTTTTGCAACTTAAACTCACAAGAGCAACACCAGATGACTTAAGTGGCCAAATTCCAGAAGTTGTATGCATCAGAGGATTAGATATAGGGATTCTAATTAGGAAAATAATATAATATTGTCTCTGAGCTATTGGAAGCTTGTGAAAAAAGGTTACATTTCTTTGAAATATTTATATTTACTTTTGCTTGAAGCTCTAAAGTATTTTTGCAGACATGAGGTTTAAGGGATACCTTTAAAATGTCTCCCCTCACTTAATTTTTATGGTTAAAATTACTGTGGATTATTACTATTGATTTGATTCCCAAATCCTGGTAGATGTCCCTCCCCACAAAAAAAGATATTATAAAACTCCATACCCAAAAGTGCCCATTAGTCAGATCTGAGCATGCCAAGTTGTCAAACGATATTACAGTTATGATCTTTAAAGCATTCAGAAAAGCTGGATAACTTTGTGCAAAAAGCTCTATTTTATGGCTTTCTGCCTGTGCCAAAGGGTTTGTCCAACAGAAAGTACCCTGGTAAGCCTAATTATTACTGCACATATGGTACGTGGCATTATAAGCTATTCTGAGGTTTTGGGGAAAGAGAGAGCCATGAGTGACAATCTCAATGGGGCGTGCTGAGGAATGTGAACTCCAACTCTACCCTCCTCATGTTGGCAGAACATAAAACACATAGTGCTGCTTTAGTAATCATCCTCTCACATATTTACTTAATTTAAGGGCAAATGATTTTGATAAAATTTACAAGGTTGGGTAGGAAAGAGAATGATATAAAAGTCAATGCAGCACATCTATATACAGTGAGGATTGTTCCCCAAAATATTATGCCTGCTATTAATAAGGGCAGCTTTCATTTAATACTTTAAAAACCATAGAAATTTTATTACACTTTCTTTAGAGAATAATGAAAAATCTTATTTCTGATACAACTTAAGCATTAAAAAATATTTGATTCTCGTAGATGCGGGTGATTGCACAAACAAAAAAATCTTGAGGGATTGAACTCAGAGGGACATGGAAACCATCATCAGTCATCTATCAGAGTTGCAAGTTTGTTTTTAGTCTATTACATTTGAAAGATTCTTCATAGAGAGAAGAGAACTTAAGGACATTAAGCAAAGAGGGTTGTTTTATGATTGTGGTTTCAATATACCCACCCAATGAGAACTGTCTAAGCCAACTATGGCTTCCTCAATTTGCTTTGAAATCAAATTCAGACATCTCTCTTCCACCCCTTTTTAAAGGCCAGTGTTATTTATTGTTTAGTTGAAGAATTTTTGCTCAGTGGACATTTTAACAGTGAAGGGCACTCCTTAATGTCTTGAAAGTGTTTATACATTTAAACCAGTAATTTTGCTTAAATCCTCTACTGAGTTTTGTGGGAAGTTTGATTCCATTCTCCAAGTTCACAAAGCCTAGCAAATTCATGGTACAACTTTGTCCCCTGATTCTGCAGAAAACAAATAAGTATATTCTTGTCAAAAAAAATAAAAGGATTGGGCTCTTTGGTTTTACATTTTAAATACTAAAAACTACAACAAGAACAACAACAGCACTCCATTTTGTAGTTTAGGGTTATCTTATCCAGACTGAAATAAATGGAAGTAAATTCTTCGTATTTCTTGCAGATCTGTATTCATGGCCAAGTCTAAAAAAGAAAACAATAATGTCATAATGTGCAATAGTGTTTTCTCCTTTTATTATTCAGAATTTTTAAAAATTCTTGTAGTTGTAAGTAGACATCATGCTTTTATTTTATTTGTTTATTTTTATGTGGTGCTGAGGATTGAACCCAGTGCCTCACACACACGTGCAAGGCAGGCTCTCTGCCACTGAGCTACAGCCCCAGCCATCAGAATATGTTTTAAAATACAATCAGATATACTTATCTCTATTTTTAAAATGAAGAAAATGAAATACAGGTGTTAATTCAGCCTTTACTTACAGTTTTAAGTGGATTATTTATAAATCTCCTTGATATATAACTTGTAAAGATTGCAATGAGTTTTAAATGACACTTGACAGTTCATTTTTTGCTTTGAGAATAAAATAGAATTGATGGTCTTCAAATTTGGCTTTGCTCCTGCTATTTCTGTTTTCTCCAAAAGGTGGCACTTGTGCAATCTCCTGCTTTATCAGGGTGCAGAGAACCAGGGGAGCCAGGGGGACCAGAGTGAAATTTCAAAATTCTTTTTCTTCAGCAATATCCAGGTGGCCAAGTCAGAAATCTGCATTTCTGCAACTACAGCTCCTTTATGCTCAAAACACTCTTCAAATAAGAGACACTTTGATTTTGTGAAAGAAAAACATGATTCCTGTCTTAGTTTGGTTTAAACTTTGGAGTTCTTAATCTCAAGTTTATTTTACAACCTTCTTTTTTCCTTTTGATCTTGACTCACATTTGAGCTCCCCCCCCTTTTAAAAAATAACCTTGATTCATCTGTATTTGTCCTCCTAATTAAAATGCATAAGCAACACAGGAGTCTGTCTGGACTCTGTCTAAACAAACCTTCCTGGAAGCAGAAAACCAGAAGGATAAGTCTCTCAACTGGGAAAAATCTTTTAAGCTATGGTCAGATGAGAGAAGGTCACAGGCACAGAGGGAAAGCAAAACATGTTGGGGAGATCCTGATGGGAAGACAAAAATTAACTTATGAGACTTAACTCAAACATATATGTTATTCTGGCAGTTCATGTACATTTGGTCCTAATTGCTTCAGCTAGAGAAAAAAAAATATTAATGAAGTCCAACCAGTGCATTTTATAGATGAGAAAACCTAGATCCAGAAAGATAAGGAGTGTGTTCAGTGGAATTCATGCCTATTTCATTGAATTTTTAATTAAGTAAAATTAAAAATTTAGTTTTCCAATTGAATTAGGCCCATTTCAAGTATGCAGTGCTATATGTAGACAATGGCTACTGTATTGGACATGTAGAATTTTCTATCATTGCTTAAAGTTCTTTTCCAGAGCCCTGTGATAGAAAATTAACCGTGGGGAGTAAAGAGAGTACAACACAGTTGGCTACCTGGAGTGATAGACTAATTCAGTGCACAATTGCTAAAAAATATTTGGTTTAAATTTACTGAAGTTTGTAAGCAAATTTCCGAATAGCAATAAAAAATTATCAGGTTAATGTCATTTTATGCCCTTTCCCCTTCCCTTTACTGTCCACGTTTGCCTTCTATAGTATTTTTCCCCCTTTTTAGAGCTCAGTGAATCTTTGAGAACAAGGTTTCATTCCTCTTGTGTGCATTTTTTCAATTATATTTCACAATTTCTGTTGAATGTCTCCTGTGCAACAGGCATTGAATTAGGCAGCTATAAGACAGATTCTGGTGATAATGAAGCAGTCCTATAGGCACAAGCACATGTTTGCACAGCCCAGTAAAGGTAGGGATGAGATTCTTAGGAAGTAGCAAGTTAGTATGATTAGCATAGTTGGATAGATTAAGAAATGAATGCTTAGTCTGAGGGGTTAAGTGAGTTTCCCAAAACAACTCAAATGATAAAAAGCATATCCTTAGACTGAAATCCATGTTTTTAACTCTTAGCACAATGCATTTTATAATCTCTCTGTCACCAATCCCAGAGTAGAGATTGGTTTATGCCAATTTCCTAATTTCTTCCAAAACTCTCTAAAGAATCATAAAAGAAGTTGTGCCTTGCATGCATGGTACATTCTGTCTCCTTTTTCTAATTCCGACTTCTAGAATTTCCTTTCATATAGACAGAATAATATTTGCATTTTTATATAAACTTCTCTTTATCCCTCTGAATTAAGTTCTAGAAGATCTCTGTATTGAATTATTCTGTGCTTGATATTTTTATAATACCTTGAACTTTTAGAGATTTTTAAAACTTAAATGCAAATTAAATGAGTGTGCTCTCTCCTGTACACACACACACACACACACACACACACACAAAAACACACACTCCTAGTAACATTGCTATGTTTTCTTATCCTAATCCCTGAATTTACCTTTCAGTATTTAACACTCGCACACACAGAGGTGGATGAATAGAATCACACTGTTTGCAGGTAATCTGGACAACACCAGTAGCATACACCTTATCAGTTTGGACATTTCTCTTCCCTTTCCATATAAAAGCATAATTAATTTAGGCACACCTGAGTTCAGATGCTATCCTGACTCTAGGTCTTAACAGATTTTCCCTTTATAGATGCCCAAACTCGGAAATTTGGTAGCACCACCCATTACTCTTTCTGCTCCACCTATACCTAATAGTACCTAGTAGGACCTCTGTATGAATTGGTCAGGATGAGCCCAACTACTATAAATAACTATAAAGCTGTAATAAAAATTTAAAATAAAGAAAAGAAGTTCCCTTTGGTAGATAATTTCCCTCATATGCATGGGTTATCAGAAAAATGATAATTTTTATGCTTTGATTGGTTTTAGATACTATGTATAATTGTAATTCTTTGAGTCAAAAAAAGTGGTACTACAATTTTACAAAATAAACCTAGCTAGAGATTATGCTTGTTTTCATCAATAGAAACTCCCAGTATCATTTCCATGTTTTCTTATCCTATCACTGAATTCATCAATCAGTATTTAATCTACTGAAGCTTTTCTGGAAGATTTTTTCACTTTTCATGGAACACTGCCCAATCTCACCATCGTTTTCATTTTGTCATATACTCTTGCCAGAACAAACACAAGCAAAACCAACCAACCAGTGAAAATCATTTTTTCTGCTCTCAGTGGGTTGGTCATCTTCCTCTCTTATTCATCAGTTTTCTTTTGAAAAATCTTCCCATTTGTATCCACAATTCCTTTAATCCTTTCTTTCTTTCAGGATTGCCTTCTAATATTCAGAGTTTGAAGGTCCTCATAGCCCAAAGCACTATTCTATTGTTTTTCTTTTGTTTGTGTATTTCAGATACACTATTCTTGTACAACAAAAGCACATTCCTGTACTGAATTGTGTATACTCACCAGTGTAGTGGAACAAATGGACATTTTCATAGCAAAACACTTCCAGGCTGTGTGTACTTGGGCACATGACTTGATTCCATTGTTACTATTCATTTTATAATAAGAGATCTCCATTAAAGCAAAAGATCAATGGGTACTAAGTGATGGTTGGATAGGTGTACTATTGCACTATATGATGACTACGTATGACAATATAGCGTTCATTTCAAAAAGCTAGAAGATATGATTTGTAAAGCTTTTACCACAAAGAAATATTTAAACTTTTGGAAAATATATATGTTTAAATTGATTTAAACATGTCACAATATATACATGTGCTAAAACATCGCTTGATATTGCTAACATTTACAATTTTTTTTTAATATAGCTGTTAAAAATACATTAACGGACTTGGGTATAACTCAATGGCAGAGGGCTTGCCCAGCATTCACAAGGCCCTGAGATTGATACCCTGCACAGCAATCCCCTAACAAAAATAAATAAACAAATAAATAATGCAATTTCAAAGCCAAATAATGATAAAAATGTATCTTATTTGAAAATAACCACATAGAATTTATTAACTTATGGTTTTCATTGCTTCAAAAAAGTGACTTTAACTGGGACACTGGTGAATTTTTGTGCCTACACATAAATTCTGTTAATTTCAAAGATGAAATTGAATTGAAAGATGAATATATTGAGAAAGGGAGCAAACTTCTTTTCTGTTATTTTTTATTCAAATTTTTGTTGGTGCAGAATAATTATGTATTATCATGGGATTCATTGTGAAATATTCCATGTGGCACATATATAATCTAGTTAGTTTCATTACCCAATAATGCCCCTGGCTTCCCACCTCCTCCCCCAAACAGGTGTCCTTCTACCTTCTGGTCTCCTTCCATATTTTATGAGATTCCTTTTCCTTTCCATTTTTCTTTTGAGCATCTACATATGATCTAATGTTATTTAAATAGAAAAATTTCTAAACTCCCTTGCCTTAAACTTAGTTATAAATCAGTATTTTTTGATGTTCCTTCTCAACAAAAATCATTGGAAATTAAAGGGAGCCTGGGAGACTATAATTTTACTTGAGCTTGCCCAGATTAAAGGAGAGACAAAGTTCTGAACAAACTCTCCTTTGGCTAAAGACCAGAACCACTTAGTTCCAAATACCTCCATTTCCCCCTGTAAAACAAACAAAAAAACCCCCAAAACAAACAAAAAAAAAGAGTTCTTTATGAAGAAACAAATATTTTCATTGAATTCATTGATTATATTTAATGTGACAAATTTCAACAATCTCACATTATTAGGTAACATGAACTTGTAGAGTGTTTTTCTTTTTTTTTTTTTCTCTTTATTTTTTTTTAAACCTAGAATGGTGATTAAACAATTTCCTACCATAGCCATAGACCAACTGGATGCCAAAAACAGGAAAAGATAAAGAACAAAAGATGGATTAAAATGACATTGGCAAATTCTTTTATTTACAAAAATTGAAAAAAAAAAGAGAGAGAGACATTGTCTTTTATCTCTGAATATTTATATGTACAACATAAAATGAAGTCATGGAGACATGCCTATCTGTTTATTTTTCAAAATCCGTGGTGTCAACAGTTTAGAAGTTTCCAGTAAAAACCAAGAATGAAGGCATTCCTGTGGGATGTAGTCAAATCAAGGAACTCTGGCCAAGTCTTAGAAACAAACAAAAATTTTGGCTTATTTTTTAGAAGAGTTTGAATCGTGCATCCAATTTTTATAATTTACAAACACCTTCTTGATTGATTATATGTGTATTTGATATGTGTATATTTAAGCTAAAATCACAATACTAAGGAGGCACTGATGAATGTGAAAGCATTAATGACCTAAAGCACAACTCAGATGCTGGTGGCATTGACTGCAGACTAGCAATGGGAGGAGAATGTTAGAATATTGAGGCTAGGGAGAATCATTTTTATATGCATATAGTTTACTTGGACTTGGTTATGGACATGAAACCAAATCTCAAAGCCTATTTAACAGCTCTTGTCCTCTTAGTCTAAGATGAGCCTTCTCTGCCCTGGATCTGTCTGGATCTCAGAAGTTTCATTTTTTGCAAACTGCCCCATCATGGCTCCATTGCTCATTGACTTCTGCTTAGAATTATCCAGTGATCCTGGGGCTCTGAGAGAGGAAGCTAAGAAGAGAGAAAGTGTGCATTTCTTGCCCTGTTCTTCTCTTTATTGGCACATGGACCCTGGTACTCTTTTTTCCCCACTAGAAAGCCATTGCTTTGTAATTCCAATCCTCAATGGATGTCAGTAACATTTCTTTCTCTTGTCACTTTGGTTATGGTTGTGATTACTTTCCTCTGTGCTAGTTTCCGCATGCCACACAATCCCTTCTTCACTACTTTTATAATTCTGATGCCTCAAGAAATACTTTGTTGGTTGTTTATTTGAACCATCTGGAGTGAGTTCTATATCCTATCAAGACCCTAAATAATAAAAATGACTGTATTCTTTAAAACTTGATATTAACATGTAGAAGAATGAAACTGAACCCTTAAACCACACCATATACAAAATCAATGCAAAATACATTAAATACTTAAACTTAAGGCATGAAATTATAAACCTACCTGTAGAAGGCATGTGTGGAAATCTCCACAGCATTGGTCTATATAATGATTTATTGGATACAGCCGTGAAAACACAAGACAACAAAAGCAAACATAAACAAATGGAATTACATCAAACTAGAAAGATTGTGCACAGCAAACAACAGACGTAACCCATAGATTAGCAAAAATACAGTCAGCCTTCCATACCTGTGAGCAATCCACAGATTCAACCAATTACAAATAGAAAATATTTTTTAAACTTGCATCTGTACCAAACATATACAGGCATTTTTATTATTGTTTTCTAAATAATATAACATGCTTATTATTTATAAGCATTTGTATCATCTTAGGTATTATAAGTAATCTAGAGGTGATTTAAGGTATACTGGAGATTGTATGCAGGTGATATACAATAGCAATTTACATAAGAGACTTGGGCACCATGAATTTTAATCCCTGCTGGAGTTTGAAAAAAAATTCCCACAGATCTGGAGTGTCATAATATTTGTAACTCATACATCTGATAAGGGATAATATCCAAAATATATAAAAAACTCAAATTTTCACTACCAAGAACACAAAAGCATAATTAAGACATGGGCAAAGAACTTTGCTATGGTCTGAAACTTCTCCCCTCAATGGAACTTAATCACTAATGCAATAATCCTTTAAGGTGGACCCTTTAGGAGGTGATTAAGTGCTGAGGGCTTCTCCTAGCATTGAAGTCCTTGTTAAAGAGACTCCACACAGGAGTTGACCATATTGTTCTTCCTCCTTCTACTAAGGGAGTACAGAGAGGCCCAGTGCCATCCTGGAAGCAGGAAGCAGCACATTGATCTTGGACACCTCAGCATCCAGGACTGTGATAAATAGAAATTTATTATTTATAAATTACCCACAACTTGTGATATTTGATTAGAGTAACACAAATGCACAAAGAGAGACCCCAAGAGTCATTTTTGAAAGAAAATACATGTGAGAGCCCAACAGATAAATGAAAAAACACTATCTCTAATCATCAGGGGAATGGAAGTTTAAATTACAATGAGATATCACCCCACACCTAGACTGGCTTGCCTAGAAAGTTAAAGATAATGAGTATTGATGGGGAATTGGAGAAAAGGGCTCTAGTACACTGTTGGTGAAATGTAAACTATTAATGTTATATTGAAAAACATTTTAGGGATTCTTCAACAAACTAAAAATATAATTTCCATATGATCTAGCAATCTTACTGACGTATATGTACATACATATATATACACATGTATGTATACATATTTATATGTATATGAAATTATATGCTGAAGAAATATCTGCACTCTCACATTTATTTTGGCATTTTCCACAATAGCTAAAATATGAAAGCAAACTGAGTACTAACTACCAGAATAACTGATAAAGAAAATGTGGTATATATCCACAATGGAATTCTTACTGCACAGCCTTATACAGGAAGGGACTTCTTTAATTTGTGATGAATGAGCCGAGACATTATGTTAAGTGAAGTAAGCTTGGCTCAGAAAAACAAACACTATACATTTTCACTTATATGCAGTACATTAAAAAAAATAAACAACAACATCACCAACCATCAGGGAAATGAGAATCAAACCACAATGGGATATTACCAACCTCCAGTTACAGTGACTATTATCAAAAATACAAAATGTAAGAATTAATGTTAAATATGTGGGAAAAAGGGAATCCTCACACACAGTTGGTGGAAGTGTAAATTAATATAGCCACTCTGACATTATGGTATGAACATTCCTCAAAAAACCTGAAAATACCATTACCACATTATCCTTCAGTCCTACTATTGCTTATATATCCATAAAGCTTAAGTCTCTCTTTGGAAGAGACATTAACTTCAGAAGTATTTACAATAGACAAGAAATATAAACAAGCAAAGTGTCAATCAACTGATGAATTGGTAAAGACCATGTGGTAGAGATACAATGAATTTACTATTCAGCCTTCAAAAAGAAGGGAAATCCTATCACTTGTGACAACATTAATGAACTTGGGAGATATTATGTTAAGTGAAACAAGCCAGGCACAGGAGACAAGTACCATATGACTTCACTTAGAATCTAAACCAGATGATATCGTGTAAGTTGAGAGTAGATGCTGGTTACCAGAGGTTGGTGAGAGTAGGGGAAAGGGAGGCATGGGGGGAGGTTGATTAACTGCTACTCTTTATAGTTAGGAGAAAGAAGTTCTACTCTTCTGCTCAACATTATAGATAACATTGTACTATATATATTTAAAGTTATAAGAAATATTTGAGAAATTTTTGCCAAACTAACCGATAAATGTTTGAGGAGACAGATGGTCAAATTAATTCAAATATTATACAACGTGTACCTGTGTTGAAGCATTGCATGGTATCCCATAAAGAAGTATAATTGTATGCATCATTTAGAAATCAAAAAATAAAGTAAGTACTAAAAATAAAAAGGAATTTATATTTATGACTTTATATTTTTTTTAAAAAATGTATGACATGGAAAAAAGGAAATAGAAAAGGCAATAGTAATTAAATTTGCTGATTGATTGCAATGAAGTAGGGATTTTCATTGTCTAAAATTTTAAGTACAGAAATAAGATACTGAGTGTGACTGTCAAAGGCCACTCATCAATGGAGTAGTTGAGGAAGAACTTGAGCTCTAGGACAGGAGCTTTATAGGGATATAATCTTGGAGTTTGAACACTTTTGGGAAAAGAAACAGTAAGGGGAAGGATATATCGTTTGATTCCCACTCTGTGTTGAGAAGTTCAGAAGCTACTCTCACAAGCATTACTTCGTTTTTTTTTGTTTTGTTTCGTTTTGTTTTGTTTTTTTGTCCTCTGACAGCACTTGACACTGGTGTCCATTTGCTACTTACAAAACACTTTCAAGAGTGTCTGGGTTCTGGGTTCCATGACACCATCTGTGCCTCTGGTGTCCCTCTTTTCTTTCCACACTCTCATTTTCCCTTGATGTCTTTTTCTTGCCAATTGAACTCTTAGTATCTGAATGTTTTAGGTTTCCTTTTCATTTGTGTTCTTTCTAGTTGAGCTCATCCAACCAAGTGGCTTTAAAATGCCAACGGTATGCAGATGACCCCTTTCTTTGTTTATAACCTGCCCCTTCTGCGAAGTGTCTTACCTGTGTATTTGATTATCCTTCTCAACAACCAGTTTCTAAAAAGTGTCTCAAACTTAACTTGGTCAGAGAAACTTCCTTTATTTTTTTCCCCTCAATATTCTTTTCTCTTTGTCAACTCAGTTTAATTAAATAACATTATTGCCTGTTTCAAGGGATCAATCTTATAGTCAAACACTTATGATTCCCTCATCCCAATATCAAAACACCTGTACCTTTGTGAAGTGTGCATCCAGAACGTGTTTCAATCTGTCTCCCCCTGCTCACTACCTTTGTCTTTTGTACCTCAACCACTTTTGTACCTCAACCACTGTAATGTTTTCCCACCTGGTCTAGACTTTCCAGGTTCTGCTTTCCTTCAAGGATTTGTACACATGTTAGACAAAGTGATTATTTTAAAGATATTACACCACTTTACTGAGTAAAAAAAAGTCTTTATTAGTTTCCAAACAAAATGCATTCCGATTTCTCCCTTGCCTGGGGAAAAAAACATTCCATTAGTTGTTTTCTGTTGAACAAATGAATCCCATAGCAGGAGAGGAGTGTTTGGTCTTCATACCAGCTTTTTCAAAGTCATTCAATGACACCCTTTTACCAATACAGAAATAGAGGCAAGATGGATCCTGAAATCAGCTAATAAGTGACCTTGTAATGATAATACATCATAAGCAGCCAACATTTTCTGAATTATTTACAATGTATTAGGCACTGGATGATGGTAGGCATTTTTTTTTTCTTGTATTAGCTTCATAATTGTTTTAGTGATAGTTTGAGGAAGCAGCTGTGGTCTCCATTTGGAATCTAAGAAACAAGTGTTTCTCCCTCAGAGTCCCAGTGCTGGTTAGCTGAAAAGGTAGACCTGATACCAAGTCTGGAAATCTGAAACCTGCACCCTTAACCACTTGGCTCCACAGTCTCATCAAGATGGTGCTACCTTTTCTTATTTCTCAAAATTATACACACAAATTGGTTTATTTTCTCTTTCAAGGAACTTGAACTTCTTTGATGGGGTTGAATATCATGGAGATGCTATTTGTAGATGAAAGGCAAGGATAGCAATTTTTTTGTTCAAAAACCTGGCAGGAGGACATTTACTTTGAAAATGTAGAGAGGTTTATTAAATAAATAAACTTTTGACTGATATCTTGATCAAACCTTGCTATGGTTTCTAATTTAAAAAAATAGAGTTTGTAATTTTAAAAAAAAATTCATAACAAGGAAACGTAATTTACACATGAGGTTATACTTGATATTGCAGTTACAAAGGGAAATAGTTACATTTCAAATAATTTGGATTCACACTGAGAAGAAAGATCACAAAAATATTGTGTTAATACTTAACAGAGAAAGTCTATATAAGGACTCTGTCTCGTTCATGCCACAGGAGAAACATGTTATGATTATAAGTTGAGCAAAAAGTGTTTAAAATTGTCAGGGTCCTGGTTTAGTACAAATCTTACTGCTCTGACAATAGTAAGTACAATAATATACTCCAAGTTTGTTCCAAATTAATGTTTTGCAGAGCTATTTCCTTTTCATGCCCATGGAAATCACAAAGGGAATATATTATTCCATTTATTTTTTAAAAATTATGAATCAAGTTTTATTTTCTTCCTTGCCTTGTAAAACTCCTGCAAATAGATGTAAGAAGTTTTGGTCCTTAAGGCATTTTAAACTGAAAACTATGTTCAGTGTTAGATTCTTATTTTAGTACTCTAAGTTGATCCTTAAAAGACAACCAATAAACATCCAGATGGTATGAAAATATGCAAATACATAGGAAGAATAATTTTATGGGAATCATTTTCTTGTGTGAATTAAGAACTGATCCCCATGAATAGTCCCAGGAATTTTTATTTGGAAAATGTGTTGTACAACATCATTGTATGATAATTCCTTTGATGGCTATTATAAAAGATGCCAGCTATGTCCATGTTCATAGTCTTCTAAAATCATTAGTTTTTTAAATTATACCTGGTGCTTGATTATTTTTGCTTTATCCTAATCATGATAGTCATTGTACCTCTACCCCACTTCTCTGTATTTCTCCAAAATATCTTTAATGACATACACCACAACTAGTAATGAGTCAAGTAGTTATTTCTTTTGGTTAATTTCCCCTCCCTTTCTCTGATAAAGTCTGCAATATATTTGAGAACATTGAGTAATGACAGAATTGGATGTGGACCAAGCCCAATTAGAAGCTTAAAAATTTATAATGTAGCCTATCACACACGATTGGTCTTCTTTCCAGAGTATCCACTGCTGAAAATACCCTCAAAGTGAAGTTGTCCCCTTGATGACCCTCTCAACATGACTTGGTCTTTATGACTTGGAAACAAATATGACTATCACTTGTTCTTACCAACGTATCTGGAAGACATGAGATAGAAACTACTATTAAGCATGACTCCTATAACTCAATATTTTTTGTTTGATTGCTCAATCAGTCTTTTAGAAAGACTTGGAGACAGATAGAATGAGAAAGTCTTCAGTATTTTGTTGACAATGATGAGAATGTGAGGGTAAATACTGGGAAAGCCAGAAGAATCGGTCAGAGTTCAAGTACAGCTGAGTATCTGACAGAAATGGTCCTGGACTTAGAGAAGTTAGACTCTAAGTCCTTCTCCTGACTAGGCCTCCTTCTTAGGCATTGCCCTTGGGTCTTATCTCCAGGTAGGAATTGCTCAGTTTTAGGAATAATCTTCTCAGGTCAACTTAGTAAGAATCCCTGAGCTTTATGTCTCATCAAATTGTTCATCTTCTGACATCCCCCAAGCTGAAGTCTGAGAACCCTATCTTGCCTTCAACAAGAGCCCTATTAGGTGAATTTAGCCAGAATTTTCCCTTGTTTTGGTGTCTCCTTTTCCTAATTTTACATCTATCAACAACACCCTTCCACCCTGCCCCACTACTCCTTGGCTATAAAATTTTATTTGTTTTTGTCATATTCATAATTAAATCCAGTTCTAGACTCAAGTCTTTTTTCCACTAGTGTAATAGTTCCTGGATATAACCCGTTTTAAACTATTTAACTATCATCTAGCTCTGTTTTTCTTTCTTTATTTTAAGAGCTTCAAGTATATTTTGAAGAAGGTAGGAAGATGTATTGCTATAAGAGTGATTGCTAAAGGAAACAGTTTTTTTTGTTTTGTTTTGTTTTGTTTTTTAAAATGTGATCCAAAAGCACAGGCAACAAAACCAAAAATGGGTAAATGGGATTACATCAAACTAAGAACTTCTTCAGAGCAAAGGAACCAACAAACAGAGTGAGGAGACAACCCTATATAATCCAGGTATACTACCTCTGGGTAAAATACATAAAGGAAATGAAATCAGTCTATTGAAAAGACATCTGTACTAGTATGCTTATTGTGGCACAGTTCACAACATCCAAGATACAAAATCAATCTTGGTGTCCACAGGACAATGAATGGGTATAGAAAACAAGGTAATATGCACAATGGAGTATTATTTAACAATAAAAAGAATGGCATCTTGTCATTTGCAGCAACATAGATGGAACTGAAAATCATGTTAAGTGAGTTAAACCATCCACGGAAGAAAAAAAAACAAATATTGCATACAAGGAAGCTAAAATAGTTGATTTCATACAGAACAGAATAAGTGTTCTCTAGAGGGTAAGGATGGTAGGGGGAAGGGAGACAGAGAGAGGTTAAAAAATAGATACTAATATAATTAGGAGGTTTAAGGAGAAGTGTTGTATAGCACAACAGGATGACAACAGTTTACAAGAGGTTTTATGCATTCCACAAAACCTAGAGGAGTTGAAGTTTCCTAACATGAAAAAATTATAAATGTCTGAGATGGAAATGATAATTATCTTGATTTAGTAATTATTCACTGTATGCATCTATCTATCAAAGTATGTCCCATAAATTTGTATAATTACTATGTACCAATTAAAAATTTAAAATAACCTGCAAAGCTAAAAATTAATGAATGGATGAGTGAATGAATGAATGAATGAACGGGGTCAGAAGGGTAGAGAAGAACCAGTAAGGAAGGAAGGGATTTTCCTGCTCACTGAGGTGACAGGTAGGCATATTCTAGCATGTCTGTCATGGAGAAGTGGAAACTTCCCAACTTTCCCCAGATGAGTGTCCTTGTTATTTTTACTTCTGCAGACTCCTTTTTTTCTGCTCTGCTCTCTGCATCAAGCTTTCCAACTGGTTGGTCCTTGGTATTTACCATTTACTCTGTCACTTTATTTAACTATATTCTTTATTTATGTTTTTTTTTCTAGCTTCTGGAAACAATCTCTATTCTTACGATGCAATCCCTTCCCATCAGTCTTTAATATAGTTTGTTAGTATTTGCAAAAAAAAAAAAAATGAACTGATGTCATCTTCTTCCTTCTTAATAGTGAATCATAAAAATAATACTGAAGTACAGTTTGTAAATACACCCTTTGAATGCTATTTTCTTTCCTTTCGGACTCTTTCTGCCTTCCTCCTTTGACTCAGGATCTGTTCCTCCCCAATTCCTACACTGACTTCTCGGGTCATCTTTGTTTAAAGCACAGCAGACACCAACTCATCTCTCAGAGCTGCTTTTTCTCTAGTTACTTTTGTCCTTCCTCTTCCTGTTTCTTCTTTCCTTCCCAGTGGATTCTTGTGGACTTGCCTCTTTTGTCTACTCTTCTCAACAGGGTTCCTTTCTACAGTGAAATGACTTTCAGTCACCATAATGATTCTTTTCCTTTGGCTTTTTGTCTTGTCACCACCAGAAAAACAACTTACTTTCCTTTGTCTTCTGAAACCATTCATCCCGCCTCCCTTTCTCTTAATAGTTTTTGGGTCTTCTCTACGTTGTTCAGGGAGCACAGTTTGTCTCTGTGTTCTCTATCTCCTCAAAATTTTCTCTGCTACAAGTTACTGGAAAACTTTGTTGTTGTTTTGTTTTGTTTTCCCAATCTGTTCTTGGCATTTCTTTATTTTTGTTTATTGGAGTTTTTTTGTTTGTTTGTTTGTTTGTTTTGTTTTGTTTTTACTATTGGTATTATTCTGTATCATGTTGTTACTTCAAATTAATATTCTCTTATAATTGCCTGGATATTTGTGTCTTTCTAAAATTAATTCATGTGCTAAAATCCTAGCTCCCAAAGTGATGTTTTTAGGAAGTGGGGCCTTTGGAAGTAATTTGATCATGGGGTAGAGCCCTCATGAGTGAGATTAATGCCCTTAAAATGAGCCCATAGAGAAACTCTTCTCTTCTACCACCATGTTGGGGTGCAGCTGGAAGACATCACCTATGAAGCAGAGAGAGGGCTCCTCCTAGACCATGAATCTGCTTGAATCTTGGGCTTTCTTACTTCCAAGATTATGAGAAAGAAAATTGTGTTACTTGTAAGTTACCCAGTTTATTGCTTTTTTTATAGCAACCTAGAGGGACTAAGATCCTCCCTATTCAAATTCCAAACAGTGTCATATTGCAACATCTAACATGTCAGAATGACTGTTCTAGAGCCACTTTATTACCCTCCTAACCATCATGGAAACCAAATGTCTTTCTACCTTGCTATCAATGTATGATTGTTTGACTATCACTATTAACTTTACCTGGAAGCTCTTAGAAATTCACAAGCTTAAGTGAAATCACGAACATTGTGAATTGCAATATGGACTTTAGCAAGATTTGTCCATAACTTGTATTCATGGTAAAAACATTAGTAGCACTGATATTTACGTACATTCAAATTGGAGGAGATACAAGAATCACTTGAGTTTACTCAAATGTTGTTCCCAAATCACATTGCCTCAAAGCCTGTTAACTTCTCTGGGAAGTCATATATAACTACTGCTCTTGAAATGTTTATGCAAGGACTATTGCAATTTTTATGTCTATGCTCTTTCTCCTAATTTATATTTACTAAATACTCTGCTTCCTGGCATGCATTTTGGTCACATAAATGAACCACAAATGAGAAAAATCAGGCAATTTACTTTACTTCAGAATTTACTAATAGAAAACTGGGAGAAGAAAAAAAATACATAATTTTCTTAGGATCATCCTGCCGACCACAAATACAATGAAAATATATACTCAAACTTTCAACCTTGGTCTAAAATGTGTTGCATTACCAAACTACTGCTTATTGATTGAACATATAAGGCCCTAAATATATTTTCCTAATTATGGTAATATTGTCTAATATTAAGACATGAGCTCCAGATTTTTGTCAAAGATTTGTTGAAAATATAATAAGATTTGTAGCATTTTATCAATAATACATTGAGAGAAAGTAATCAAAAGAAATTGAATCTCCAGAATTATATGCGAGAAACAGTACCATATTTCTTTAAAAATACATAAATTGTAATGGAGAAATTTCACAAGAAAGAAGTACATTAAGCTCACAAGTCTTTTATGGAATATTACTAAAACTATTCCTTTAAGCTACTATTGTCTATTCATCCATTTTTCTCAATTCTTTCCCCAACCCTCCCATCAGCTCACTCTGTTTCTCTTCAAATCAATGCAAATGTTATTACTTCTGTTTCAAATCTCCCTGTATCACAAACATTTTAAAATTTGATCTCAGAGGGAAATGGTTTGGGGGAAGAAATAGAAGCACACTGAGAGACATTAAAACCTTTATGAACATTCATAAAACATTGAGAACTATTTGTTTTCACAGTGAAAGTAGAATGATAGTCTAATTTATAAGTTCTACCAACTAGTCTCTAAATAATTAAATAACTTTTATACCATAGTGTATGCAAAATAAATCTATTAGCTAGTAATTTTGGCATGTAATTAGAAGATGAACATCTATAGCTGAAAAAAAATTATGCTACTAATTTATAATTCAAAATTCCATTAAAATACCTCCCTAGAATCTCCTCATTTCTCCATTGCTATAAAAATTTTTAATTATTTGCATACCACAATGTACGATATGGATATAAATGTTATGGGTGAAATCCAAATAAAATATGTAGCATATGGATTGAATATAGGATTGGTGGTCATATGTAGGGCCCAGTTTAAACTTTATATCTGCCACATATTGTGTAAGCTTGGATAAGTGATGGAGTAACCAGTTCTTCCTGATTTGCTCCAGACTTTCATGGTTTTAAAACAGAAAATTCTGCATCTTGAGAACCCTTTGATTTCAGGTAAACTAGGACAGATGTCTACCAAAATAAATGATTTAGATTTTCTAAGCTTCATTTTCCTTACCAAGAATGTATACATGTGAGATGAGATTTAGATCTTTGTCCCCTCACATATACATGTACATTCTGCCACAGAAACCTAAAGGTCAATTCTCCAGGACATACAGTGAATGTAATAGACTAGTCGTAGTTATATGGGGAAGAAAAACATGACAAATTGAGCATCAGAAATTGCACTTTGGACACAAATAGTTTCTCTAGCTCCTGGAATAAAGTCAAAACTTCCTTGGAAAATAAAATATAACCTTGATTTAGTAATGGTGAAAGGAGTCAAGGGTTTGTAATATTTCACAGTCTGGAAGTCAAGTTTACAGTGCTTCAGAGTAGACTGTTTTGGCAGTACTACTTAGTCCACAATTGAAATGAGGGAAACTGATGTCATTTTCCAGTGAATTTAACCGAGGTTCATGGGAGGATGTTCCTTAAACAAAATAATGTAGATGGCTCTGTGATTCATTTCCCAATCTCACCCAGTTAGGTTTTAGCAAGAGACTTTGTGTCATGTTGAGACTCCTGATTCCTGTGGGAGAGTTCCATTACTTAGTTGTTCTTGCTGTCCTGAAATAAGCACATGCTGGACTTTTCCACGTCTGGAAATGAATCAGAGGTCTTGCCTATGAATTTGTCATTCCTGCTCATGAGGAATTCATGATGTAGGGGGGAAATTTAATGGTTAAAACATTATTTGATGCATACTAAGTCGAAGTCTTAATAGCACTATGGAGTAAAAAATGAAGAGTACTGTTTGCCCAAAGGAGTTAGGAGGGCTTTAATAGCTTGAAACACTGCAGTGGAGGGTCACCAGGTGAGTTAGAATCCACTTAGCAGAGCAGAGCCAGAAAGGAATTCCCCAAAGGGAGCAGTAGCACAGGCATCTTCAGGGAAGTGTAATGGTGGCAGAGAATTGGGATCATCAGAAAGATGGGCAGAAATGAGTTTGGAAAGACTTTTATAGCATTGTTTGATACCATGGCATACCTTTATCTTTTTCTCATAGATGTTGAGGAAATATCAAAAGTCTTTAAAGAGAAAATTGAGAAGCTTGAGTTACTTGCTTTTGAACAACAACAACAAAAAAACAATATTGGTAGAAATGTAATGAAAGGATTAATGGGATGAAAAAGAGTAAGAGTAGAAAACTCAGAAGACTATTGTATTTGACAGGAAAGACACGAAAACAGACAAAGCAAGCTATGGGTTGTGGCAAAAGAGAAGACAGGGATTAAGTTGGGCTTTTTTCATGGGACTCTTAAAACCATTGATGCCCAAGGAGGAGTACTACTGGAAAGATTTGTTTGGGCAACTAGTCAGTTTGAGCTTTTTAGATGAAATTTTACTAGTTTAAAACCGATCTCTGTCATATCTGGATAAACATAAAAAGGAATCTGTGTTTGACCATCAGAACCTTTGGGGGCCATTGCGACTTTGAAAGCCTGAAATTTAAAATAAGAATCGTGCTTCAGGAGAGAGAAAATGAGTGATCTTAGAGTCTGTGTTCTACTTGAATGAAGAAATGGTTCCAGGAAGAATAGAATTTAGGTCATTAAGGTGAGGCTAGGGTACAGAAATCAGATGGTGACAGTATACTGGAGCAGAATGTGCACTTGGAAGTTCAAACAGGCTGCTTTCAAGTTGGAGGTAGGGCTGCTCTTTCACAGTGTCTCATGCTTTCCAGGACCCGAAGCAATATTCAACATTTATCTTGGGTTAAATCTAGAGTCTTTGTAATTCAATAAAAGAACTGTCTCTTAGAGAATTGAGCCAGCAAATAGTACAGCACTATGGAAACTGGAATTCATGAAGAGAAAATTGTGCCTTTGGGTGCTGGCAAAGCATAAAGAACCTAGATGAAATCTTTAAGTAAATAGAAGTAGAGCAATGAACTGCGGTAAATTAATAGATAAAAATGTCGTAAGTGGAAAGGGCTTACCAAAATCCCCTTCTCAACTTTGTCTGCGCAGTCCTCTTGACATGACATAAATACTTGTAGGATGTAAATAACCATTAAAATAAAAGAAAAGCTGGCATCGCTAGATCAATTTCAAGGGAGTTAATGACAGAGGACAAGAAACAACTGGTATTAGGAGGCCTACATGGGAGAAGCTGAAAAGATGAGGTTACATGGAAAAGACAGAAAAGTGCTATGGTTAGATCCATGAAGAAAATATTTTAGATTTTAGAAATAAAAATCCATGCTCATTGTAACAAATAAAATAGTTTTTTAAAAAAAGTGCAGGGGGGTGGTGGTGGGAAGCAAGTTAAAAATTTCTCCAGCCCATTTCCAGCCTCCTCCACCGGGGTACTTTATATATTTTGAGAGTGACAGATTTTTTTTTGTGTGTGTGCAAACCAATATACAGATGAATTGTGTTTATGTGGCATTGTTCAGAATTCAAATATGACTGTATTTTTTTCTGCAACTTTAGTTTTTCACTTCAGTGTATTATAGAATTTCTCCAGAGAAGTAGACAAAATTATTATTCCATAAATTAGGGGCACTCAGATTATTCCTATTGTCTGGCAACGTAAGCAATGGTGCAAAATAATGAATAAAAGTCTTGTACCTATGTTCTTACATGGGGTTCTGTCATTTAAGTAGAGTCAAACAAAGGGCTTATGAAATTACAATATGTATTGCCAGAATTTCACATATTCCTCCATTTATTTAAGTCCTCTTTAATGTATCTTAATCATATTATGTATTTTTCTATTACAAATCATGATCATCTTTCTTGTATTTTCCCAGCTATTGGATATTTTTATTTTATGATGTTTATTTTTAGAAAAAATGATTTTCCTATATTAACCTTATAATTAATAAATTTTGTAAACTCATTTATATCTGATGTTTTATCTAATCAGATTTTCTATGCACCAACAACACTATCTGTCAAGACAGTTTTTATTCATTTTCAAGGGTTATATTTTTAAAGGATATTTATTGGAGAAATCTGCATGTGTGAATGTGCCAAACTATATGTATAGAGCTTGATTAACTATCACAAAGTGAATATATGAAAAAATTATTTCTAGGTGAGAAATAAAATATGACCTGAACATATATTAGCACTTTCCATTAAATTAGACATTTTAAAATGATTTCTAACCTATAGAAAAGATTTTATAGTACTGACCTTAACAGTATCATTCATGTATTAAATTGAGTTATTCAAATATCCAGAACTAAAATAAACATATGCATCTATATCTCTCTATCTCTGTATATCTCAGAACATAAAGGAAGCATTTATCCATATACATGTGTGTGTATATCCATATATATATATAATCTATATATTTACATATATCAATAAATTTATATCCTAATATATCTGAGAGCATCTGTGCCACCTTTGTTAAATTAAGGAAATGAATAAATCATTGATACATGCATAGACCTATTACCTATTCTTTCCCTTTGGTTTACTCACCTATTTTTGCTATAATATTGTGCTTAGTTACAGTAGCTTTATAAGAAGACTTCAAGCATAGTTCAGATTCTCTAACTTTATTATCCTCTACAAGCTTGTTTTGGGCATCTTGACCCTTTATAGTCTATTTGAAGCTTATGGAGATAACTTCTTTTCCTGAGTAAACAAAATTTGCTTGAGCACTTCATTGGGGTTGAGTTAGATCTGTAATTTAATTAGGAAAATTGACATAATGACAATATGGAGTCTTGCATTTTTTTATTATATTAGTAGGACTTCAATAGCCCTTTAAGTTCTTTGGTTTTTCTACATTTTTCTTAATAGTAACTTTTGAGTTCTTGCATAGATATTGCTGATTTTCTGTAATGTCTTGATTAAATTATAAATTTAAATCTTTTTTATATTGTTTGTGTCACTGATTTTTTTTGCATGTTGATATTTTATCCAATAACATTCACAAATTTATTTAGTGATTTCTGATGATTTTTCTGTAGATCTTTTGGCTTTTCAATAACACAATCATGACCTACATAAATAATTAAGGATTTTTTCCCTTTGTTTATAGTCATCATGCCTTTTATTTTTCTTGCTATTTGCATTGGCTAAAATATCTAATATGATGTAGAAAATTATCTTTTTTTCCAGTTTCCAAAGAAAAGCTTTTAATATTCCTCCATTAACTACATAAACCTCATCAGAGCAAGAAAATCATTCTTTTTATAATTTACTAAGAGGCTTTTCATCATAAATGCATTTTGAAGCTTTTCACATGCATTTGCTCCATCTGTTCATATAATGATGTTTTCTCATCTTCAATGAGGTAGATTATTAAAAATTTCTAAGTGTTGGGCAATCTGTACTTTCATCATTAGTCTATTTTGATTATATTATTAATGCACATTATTAACATGGGATGTAGTTTGCTTTTCATTTGTTGTTTTTCATAAATAAAATTGGTTTCTAATTTAACTTTTAATTTATCTAAATTTGGTAAGTTTTTTATTAGTAGTCTCATAAAATAAGTTGAGAATGGTTTTCTTTTCTATTCTTTGATAGAGATTGATGTTCTACACTTCTCTCCTTGGGGTTTTAGTTGTTCCAGTAACAGAAATTACCCAGTCTGTACAGGTTATTCTAATGGATTGAATTATTGAATCATGTTCCCACCAAATTCATATGGGGAAACCTCAACCCCCCATGTAGCTAAATTTGAAGACAGCGACTTTGGGGGAGATTATTAAGGTTAATGAGATCATACACTAATCTGAAAATATCTTAAATCTTATAGAAGGAAGTGATACTGGCAATGTCTCTCTGCTCATACACAGAGAAAAGGCCTTTGCAGAAACCAACCATCCTGGCACCTTGACCTTTAATTTTTTATTTGATTTTTGTGGTGCTGGGGTTTGAAGGTAGGGTTCCCTGCATGCAAGGCAAGCACTTTACCCTAAAGCCACATACCTAGCCCTTGAACTTTGATTTTTGACTTCTAGAACAATAAGAAAATTAACTGCTATTAAGCCACTCAATCAATAGCACTTTTTAGGTCAGCCTGAATAAAATAAGGTAGTCATTAGGAAGTAAAAGTAAAATTAAAAGGACCAGAGAACTCTTCTGTTGACTTCCATGACACTTGATTCTCCACTCTGTGGCTACTTTTTCCCCCGTATTTTTTGCCAGTTTGTCTCATATCTACCTACCTGGCCGTTAACCATTAAGGGTAGTCATGATTCAATCTGAGGCCTTCTCCCATTCTTGTCCTATACTGTAACATATTCCTCCACCATCTTCTCTAGTGACATGTTTTTTTAATTTGTACCTCCATTCCATATAGGTTTCTTTTTTTTTTTTAAATCCAGACTCAAATCTTACTGCATATGTTGGATTTTCATTCTAAATCTTCACAAATTCCAGAATCTCAACTTGTCTATTCCTAGATAGGAAGAGTAAAGAAAGTTAAGCTTGAAGGTAGGTGTGTAAATGTGACTGAAGGTACCGTTGGCTGAGATATAGTGAAGGAAAACGTTTTTGAACAAAAAAAATCAAGAAATTAGGAAACCACCAGTTGGATGCATTTTCTATGAGAACAGCAAAATGATCTAGACAATGGCATGAATTGCAAATTGAAGAAATTTTTGAGTTAGGGAAAATATTTTATATATATATATATACACATACATACATATACATATACATACATACACACACATACATACATATTTAAAGATGCTGAGCAACCAAGGGTGGGAAATGTCCAGTTGTTTGAATATTACTGGAGTTATTTGAGTCCATTTGACAATCCATTTTAATGGCAATAACAGAATAGAAACCACATTGATGAAGGTGAATAAGAGGATGGACAAATTTAAAATCAAGCTATATTAGCTATTCTTCTTATGTTATAATCTGATGGACAGAAGGTAGAGGAGAGAGGGCTTGTTCATTTAATTACTTTAGACCACAATTTGTGAATAATTTCCCCCTGAAATTTCTTTGTCTCTATAGAAAGAATTCTATGTCTCTATATCCTGTTCTGATCGACCTCCTTCACCACCTGTAACACCATCTGCTCCTCTTATCTTCCCTCATTGTTGTTTCAAATTACCATGTTTATTTAATGGAGAATTCTCATCCACTCTTCCCCTTTAATGGATTCTCCATGCAAATTCAATGTCATCTTTCATAAACACAAAGTAATACATATTTAAAGTACTTTGATGACTTCCCATTGTTCTTAACAGAAAGACAGAGATCTCTTATCTAATTCATTACACCTCCTGTGATGGACTCCTTCTTTGTTCTTTGATTTAATCCATCTCCTGATATTTCTATACTTTAACTTCAAGTGCACTGGATTTGTCTCAGTCCCCTGACCATGCCAGGCTTGTCCACCCAACTCTAAATTTTAAGAATGATGGAGTCAAATTCCTCTTGCTATGTACGCTTTATCAGGCTCTCATAGGTATCTCATATGTACCTAATACCTAATAAAGATTTCTTCAATGTATTAACAGCACTTCTTGTGCTTAAAAAACATAGAAGGGAAAGGAAGAAATGAGGGCAAAGAAAGAATAGGAAAAAGCAGAGAGGAAGAGAAAAGGCATGAACACAAAAGGAAAGTTGAAAAAGAATGAAACAAGAAAGGGAGCAACAATTATCATTTTTCCCCAGATTAAACCCAAATCTTCAATGTTGCTCTATTTTATACATCTTAAAGAAATATCTCTTGACAAAACTTGACATTTTCTTCTGATCATCTGTCACACACCCTCCAATACATCGTTGTATCCGTAGCCTACACTTGAACCTGAAAAGTTCACCTGCATTAATTGCATGTGGATTAATCTGTTATTTCCTATATTCCTCTGACCACTAGAACTTTGAATTGCTATTGCTTCCTTGTGGATCAATTCTTCCTAGTCAAAGTCCAAATCATTTTTGAATATTTTATAAGTTTGTTTCTCAGCTTAAAGCTTGCTTTTTTTCTGAAAGTTTTTCCTTATAGCACTCTACTGAAGATCAGCACTACAGAAATATATAAAAAATATTGTTCTCTGTACACAGTGTGAACTTATTAAATGAGAAACATTATTATTGCTGTTGTAGTTGTTCCTGTTTTAATATAATATTTGGAGAGATGGAAGAAAATATGTTTTGTTTTCTCACAAAATTCATTACTGAGCTACAAAGGGGAATTTACAGTTGAATTTTAATAACAACTATGGGCCAAGAAGATTAAATAAACTACATGAACCAAATTCCTATTAGTTTTAAGCCACATCTGACTTACAAACAAATGCTCACTAGCAGTAATAAAGAAATTTGTTGTTAAATTTTTTTATTATCTTTGCAAATTTTTCAAAATGTCAGCCAAGAGTCATCACAACACAAAATTATCTTTGTGGGGAGTTTAAAAAGATTAAGAAAACCTTTAGTGATGTACGCATCCTGAGTTCTCAGAGAGAAAGGGGAAAAAGGGATGAATTTCTTTGAGAACATACAGGGACAGAGTAGAGCATTAATCAGACAGTGCTAGTTTCATTAAGGAGTGAGAATCTTCCTCTTGTTATCCCTGCTTTTATTCACCCGAGGAGACAACTTCAATGCAAAATCTTATTTTATTGGCTTTGACAAGATAGTCTTAAGAACAATGGCACATCCTTGGTTTTCTTCTGAGGTAATTAATTAGTCATATTTTCTTTCAGATGGCCAAGACCTGAAACAAATAAAAAACTAAAATAATTTTAGGGACTTTATAAACAGGATATGTGATCAAATTCTGAAATCATTCAGAATCTATACATCTATCTATAAAATAGATGTTTCCAGATTTCAAGTACGGTAGCACTCAGGCTTTACATGGTTAATGCAAGCATTTCTCCAGAGGAATCTAAACAAACAATGTTTTAGATAATTAATCATAAATCTACGTTGGGGCTACTCTAAAAATCTAATTTGAGATTAATTTCAAAATATTGAGTTAAGTTAATCATGATATAGAATATACCACATATTTTAAGGGAGGGGAAATAATTTATTCATCGAATACATATTGCATGTCTACCATAAGAAATGTGCATACTCACGAACACACGTATATTTGGATTGCTGAGTTCATCAGTGAAAACAACCATCTCTGGTATTCTGCAGTCCAAGTCTGCAGTGGGTGGAGAAACTAATAAGTACACAAACAAATCATACATGTCAGAAAATCTTGAGTGGTATGAAAGAAATGTAAACATGGTGGGAGGGGAATAGGAAGTACCAGGAGTGCAGAAAGCTGATGATTGCGAAAGAATGTGAGGGAAAGCTCTGATGGAGTGGACCAAACCTGGAAGTGTAAGGAAGGTGGACACCTGATACCTGAAGGAAGAGCATTCCTAAGGGCAGAACCATGCAGGGCAAAGACCCAGGGCTGAGGGTGTGGGGATTGATTAGGAAACTAGTGGGAACATGACCATAACAGTGATTGGCTGTACACTGTGAAGGACAAACTCAGTGGAGAGGTGGGAAGTAAAGAAACCTCAAAAGTGAAAGGTTGTGTTTGTAGATAATAAACCATCATGAACCCCCACATGAGCAGTGTTGGGTATAGTGTCTGAACTAGCAGCTAAATTCTTTAAGGGATGAATGGATTCACCCTGAGCTTCATAGGTGCACACAACAGAAACTTGGTGCATTTTGCTAATAGGACTCCCAGAGTAAAGAGTTTTATGGAGGAGAGAGGAAGGGTGACCTGAAATAAGCAGTTTCTGGAGGAGTAGAGAAGACACCTAGTTGGTGTGACCAGGAGAGTAAAGGGCCAGGGCCAGGGATTTCAGGGATTTGAGGAGAAAACAGTCCCCACTGAGAGGACTGCAAAGCAAGAATTTCTTCAGGGATAAGAGAACTCATCTGAGCAACTGAACAAAGGCAGAGAGTCAAACTCAGAGGCACTGGATTTTGTGGATAACATACGGCAATCAGTTACAAAATACTCGGTAATTTGTCAACCTCAAAACAGATTTGTGGTTTGGCCTCCAAGATTTAATTTTTAAAATCCACACCCACAAATCACTTATCATATGTGTTCAGATTTAGAGGCAGAGATGCAAATGATGCCAAGTTTTCATGAATAGCCTAAATGTAAAATACACAGAGCCTTGGCTTTGCTTCAATTATAGAAATGATTGTAAACATTCTTTTAAATTTAATTTCGTTTTTTCAGAAGAGGGGCTGTGAGCAGGCCTAAATGTAACAATTTATCAAAGTGCCCAAGGGGAAAAATGTAAAAAATGCCATAAAAAATATCCATCTGGACAAGACAAGAAATGATACTAAGAGGACTTTGGAGAGTTTCAACAGAAATTTTTCTAAATTCCAGGAAGTTTCCTTTGGAGAAATAGTGATGTCTTAAAACAGCTTCTTTTCTGGGATAGGAGCAATTTCTGGTCTTCTTATGTGACTTAGGGAGAAATAAATAATTCATTGTGGAAAAATCCTAGTTATCTAAAGATGACTCATTAGTAATGTCATGGTCTGTCAGGAAAATGGACACATGTCTTCTTTTCCTTCTCATGACTCAGGGAATAAGTGGAGGAAAAATACAATTTTGGAAGAGCTGTTGGTTCAACTCTTACCTCTATGTGGGCTTATATTTGTGTGCGTGTTAATAGGCATTTTCCCTCTTCCTCTTAAGCATTCTGGTAAATTTGTGCAATCCCTCCTTACTCAAGTCAGAGAATGACTCATGTTGCCCTCACATCCTCCATATTCTGGAAACACGGTAAATATCTGAATCTTGAATTAACTTGAAAAACATGAGCCATTATTATGTTCCAAATTTGTTATTATTTAATAAGTGAGTGATCAATAGTACTAAGAAAAGCTTCCAAAAGTAAAAAGGAGGGGGGACTGCCAGCAAAAAATTAAGTAAAAATAAGCCCAAATATAAATGTGATGTGGTTTGCATTTGTACCTGTCTTCTCTTTTACTTTGTAGACTTACTTGATACAAAAGATCCCAGCTCTGAAGAACACGCGGTTGATATTCTTGAATGTATGAAGTTACTGCCCCAAAGAAAAATTCCAACCTTCAAGTTTGATAGATGTAAAAACTAGCTTCCCAGTGGTTGAGAGAACTCATCTGTGGTTGAGTGCCAACATCATTTTCAAATAATAGCCAACCAACCAAGTTGCTAACAACAATTTGTATCTTTACTAGAATTGCCCTTGAAATCATCAAAAAGGGTTAGATTTGAAATGCATTCTTATACTTAAGAAAACATCTAATATCTTTTCTTTTAAAACATCACCCGCAAAGAAGTACCTGCCCAAATCTCCCCCATTCTTCTTTCTAACACTACCCCAACCTCATCTTTGACTTTGTAGGTGTTGACCTATATTTTTTCCTCCCTTGTCGTTATTCTAACCCATGACCTTTTGGCAACTCCATTTACATAAAAATGTCTTATTCCCAGCCCTTATTTGGGGGCTGAGTAGAAATGAGAACGAGAAATCTTTGTTTTGTTCAAGATTTTCAAATTTAAAACAAAAGCAAAACAGACTAGTGAAATGTATTCACATTAAACTGCTTATGTTCAAGGATTTTGCTGGACATTTGTTTTAGCTTAGATTTAAACAGAAATGAAAACTTCTCTTGGCTCTCACTCATTTAATAATTAATATTCGTTTGTTCTATGGATCTTAGTAATTTTCTCACTGGCATGCCTATGAAAGAGAGAAAGTCACTCAAGGAAAAGATCCTAACACTGAACTTCATAGAAGGTTGAGGAAAAAAGGGAACTACCATCTTCCAGGAGGTTCCTAACATGAGACAGAACACATATTCTCTAATTAGCAAGAGCAGACTCAAGGCAAGCAGGCACCCTTCTGTTTACTCCAGAACTAGGAGAGAGACCAGCTGGCTCTCCCTCAAAGATAGCAAATGCTATTTATTGCTGTGTGAAAGAACCTTGCCAGATTAAATGTATTTGGAAAAAAGAAGAAAGTTCACATTAGTATTTTTTCAAACCTTGACAAAAATGGGTTTGTGAAAATAAGATGCTCTGGAAATCAACTTAATTTTGAATAACCAGCCTTTTGAATTTATTTTTGAGGATTATAGAAGATAATTTTTATGTGTAAGCATGTGAATGAATATAGAATTCCATTTACAATTTACAAGTCCAAAATATAACTCTGTACAGTCCAATGATGATGATGATTATAATGATGATGTTAATTCAAAAACTTGATTTTGTTTTAAATCAAATTAACAGGACAGCCAGGCACTGTGGTGCATGCCTGTAATCCCAGCGGCTCAGGAGGCTAAGGCAGGAAGATGACATGTTCAAAGCCAGCCTCAGCAATTTAGTTAGGCCCTAAGCAACTCAGTGAGACCCTGTCTCTAAATGAAATATAAAAAAAAGGCTGGGGATGTGGCTCAGGAGTTAAGTGCCCCTGAGTTCAATCCCTGGGTAAAAAAAAAAAAAAGAAAAGAAATTAACAGGAGAAGGGTATGGACTACTGGATTCTCTTAGAGCATGTGTTGCATTTAGAAAATAATTAAATATTGAATAGTTATTGTGTGTGTGTGTGTGTGTGTGTGTATACACATATACTATTAAAATGTTTTCTTTAGTATTCGTACATATGATGAAAGAAGCTACTTCCATGAAAAATGAAAACTTAATGAGATGTTCACACCATGAACAGAAAATAACAGGAGAAAAAGTATAATCAAATCTCATTCTACAGCAGATTATTTTAATAACATAAATTACAGTAGGCTGATAAATCACTGACATAACAAGCTAGTTATAGGCTTAAAAGTCACCTTTTCTATTGAATTAGAACACAAAAGAAAATCATCTCACAGGTTTCTAGGACCTCCTTGGCCACTGATGAATCCCAGCCCACTTTTACTGGGATCCATTGTGCTGTTTGCATCATGAATGAAGTTAATGGATTCTCCAAAAGGTCACAGAAGGGCAAACCTTGGAAGTACCTTTCCATCTTGGTGCATTTCCACTGGCTCATGCTACTTCCCTCCAAGTCCCCTTAAAGTGCAACTGGAACAGCTCTGGAAAGTTCCATAGAACCCTCTGAGATTACTTCTTTACAGTGGAAACTAGAAGACACAGCAAAGGGAGTTTCACTCATTCGTATTCTTGTGAATCCTTTGACCAATTCACTATGAGTGCACATAGGATTTGCAATTTTTTACAAAAGTTCTCTTTGGTATCTTTCTCGCTATTCACAAGACAGTTTAGAACAGAATATTTTCTAATACTCTGGGAAGTTTTCCCTTCCATTTTTATATCAATGAAACATATCACACCAGATGTTGTTCTGAGCGTTTTATTCTTCTGCATAATTGTAACTCCCACACTAGCTCTCTACTCCATTTAAATAGTAAGAACTCCAAATACCATTTTTCTTCTTATTATTTTCTCATTCTCTCGGTTCTTTATCCTCCTCCCTTCTAACTACATAATGTGATGTCGTATTTCCACATTTCAGATATCGATGCTCATATACTGGAAAAGAGCAAAGTTGTGGCAGGATTAAATAAATGAACTGGACCACTGAGAACACAAATGACAAAACACATTTTTTTTCTAGCTCTGGCATTTACAAATGTGGTTTTTTAATAAGGGCAGAAGGCAGGCTTGATGAAGTCATTTCCAGTACTAACAAATAAAATATCTATTTTGAAAACTGATGGTACCCTTTAGTGACAAAAGACTACCAGCTTCCTCTAGTAAGTTAATTGAAAACCTCCCTCTTAAGGGCTGTACACACTACTCTACTTGGGAGATTTCTTCTTTTATTTTCACATATTTTCTTCACCAAAGTCTTTCATCCCATATAAATTCAGATGGGAATTAAGTTGAAATAAAAAGAGACTCAATGTACTACCAAGTCACTTCCTTCTCCCAGGTTGGGCCAACTTCTCTTTTCCTCTTCCTCCAAATCCACATTTGTTGCCATTTAGAAACCCTTGTGAATGTACTGTTGTCATAGAAACATGTGTTCCTAGTTGACCTTTTGTTTTTCAAGGGGGAAAATAAACATGCCACCCACCATGGGGGTCCAACTACAGGCTATTCCCAGAGAAGTGCACCTGCCCAGCTGCAGATCAGTGTCTCAGGAGAGCAGTCATCTCCCTGTCCTGTTGGCAGCCACAGGCAGAGAGAATGGACGCCAGCTGTCCTAGGGCTGGAGCTTCATGAACCTTTTCCTATTAGGCCACATCCTGTCTGTCTGTTAGGAGTGAAGGAACGCTTCGGGTCACATGAAGAGCAGCCTTATGCAATATAACCCCCAGAGCTCATCTTTTGAAAATAACAGCAGGCAGGCCACCTGAGGTGAAGGATAGGGAATAAAATCTTCCCCATTGGATGGAAATAGGCTGCATCTTATAGGTTAGAATGCTTTAAGGGAGGAAAATCCTAATATTTGTAAGTCCTGCAGACTGTGAATGGAGTTTATAATCAGAAGACACTTTGGATATTTTGATTTAGACTCTAGACCCAAATCAAAGAGTCACTAAGGAAACATATCTTGGGACTTCATGGTATGTTTTTTAAAAACGCTCTCTGGGGAGAGGCTGCTGGGAACCTTTATATAACAGAGCAGCTGCCCAAGTGTATGAGGGTACCCTGCTAGAATATCTGTCTTTATATATGGTATCTTAACTTAAATGTCAGGCTGAACACAGAACCCTTTTTTTTTTCCCACAACCCTTTTTCTCCTCCATAATTTTTGTCACTTTGATAAATGGGAGCTACATACACAGTTGTGTAGGCCAAAACTCTCGGGGTTATTCTAGATCCTTCCCCTTCTCCTGGTGACACCCAATTCCATTTGCCACATATCGGCTGCTTGGAAGTTCTTGAAGCTCACCTCCAAAGTCCTTCTGGAAAGGCCTTCTTCTGTTTTCACAGTCACTCCCAATCTAAATCACCATTGCCTCTCATTGGTCCTAGAGCAGAAATCTCGCGTTCATCTCCTTGTCCCAGATATTTTGTTATTGTATTTCATTTTCCACACACAGCAACCAAATTCTTCTGCAAAGCCAAATACGCTAAGTCATTTCCCTACAAAAAGTCTTCAGTGTCTTTGAAATATATCTAGAATTTAGTTCAACATCCTTACTGTGAACTAAAATATGCTACATGGTCTGACCCCTGCCAAGCTCTCTTCATCCACCTCACACTACTACTGTCTGAGTCCTGTACTCCCATTCTCTTCTCTCACACGTACCAAACTGATCTCTGCTCAGAGCTTTGAAGGTGCCAATCCTCTGCCAGATCTCTTCTTTCCCTAGAACATTTCCTAGTTCACAGCATGTGCTGTGAATTTCAGTTAGCTCTGTGAGCTATCTAATGGCATGTCTTTGGAACGGCCTGAGAACACTTTTTATAATGGTCACAAAATTAAATTAATTAATTTAACTAAAACACTGAGAAAACTTGTTGCCAGGTACTATTATATCACCAGTTTATTTCCTCCATTACAGTTATTGTAATAAGAGCTTATCTGCTATTTCCCTACTTATTAGCTATTTCACCCCAATAGAAAGTAAGGACTTTGACCTTGATTAAAACATTACTTGGCAACATAGTAGAGGCATTAAGTAAAATATAAATAAATAAATATTCCTGTATTTCAAGAAATTTAATATGAGAAAGCCAATCTTAACCCTGTCATCGATGAAAACTTGATATAGTTAGTTTTTTACTCTTTTTTATTTTATAGTTTCCTTACTTCCACAATTGAACCAAAGAATAACTTAGACTTTATGCAAAGGGGGAAAAATGAATTCATCTGTAACTAGTTTTGTATGGGTCTACTCCTGATGATCTAGGGCTCTCTATTACCATTTCCCAAAGGATCCTTCCCAGGAAAGCACTTAAATTTGTTGCTTAAAGGGAGACTTAGAAATGATTTTCCCTCCCTGATTGGGTGCAGAAGAGAGTATAAACAAGCTTGGACTCACTACAGGCTTCAGGGCATCTATGTGTAGATTAGCGTACCACACGCTGAGAACTCTCCTGGAACTGCACCCATGTCATCCAAACAGAACACACCCTTGACTGAGTTCAATTAGCTCCTGGGTGGTCTGGCATTAGAGGACTCTCATGGATAATTCAGCGTATTTTTCATGGTGTCATGCAGTAAAAAAATAATAATAATAATTAAATTTTAGCTCCTCCCATCATTACATTGTTAATATTCAATAGAGCCATTTTAGTGATGATTTTCACAGATATTTTATCAGGAAAAAAACACCTACTTATACCTAGACTTTCAATTATTCTTCTATACTCAATGACAACAAACTTTCCACTATTGTATCTCATTTTTTCTAACAATAAATTAAGTAAAATTGCATATTTTTTCACTTTACCTCTACAGGGATATTCAATAAAATTAGTTTTGCTTCATATTTTGTGTCTACAAATAGTTTCACCCTTTAAATTATAAAATGTATTCTCTTTTCCCTTCTTACTTTTAATGAGTCTCCATTCATTACAGATGCAGGTAATTTGCTCATTTTTAGCCCTTTACATGGTAATATACATTTGTTAACTCTAAGAGTCATTGATTTAACCCATTAGGAACCAGCATATGTTGTGTGATTCCTCTATCATGTCTCTTCCTAAGGTAGTCTCTCATTCTCACTATGGAATTCCATATTTGTATGAACTATCGATTCACAAACATTGGTTCTCTAAATTGTTAAAAGAATCATCAAATTGAAGTGTCAAAGTGTATATATGATGAAGAAGAAACCCAGAGGGCAAGATTCAGATCTCTTGCCTCCTTTTCCCCCAACAAAGATCTTCTTGGTCTGTTGGAATTGTTACATTATTTATTTTGAAGAAATTGTTTCCACCCACAAAAAGTTGAAAATTGCCATTTGATTAATGTCTTGTGAAGCTCTCAACAACACAAGACAAGGACCTTTCTGAAGCAGGCTCAGCACACCTGTACTGCCCTAGGACCTTGGATCTGCAAGACTCCAGACTATGTATTTACACTTCTGAGAGGTTTTTAAATGTAACAGTGGAACTCCCGCTTGTGGGAGCTCAGCACTCCCATGTATGTGTCTGGGATCTCTCTTTCTTCCAAACAGAATTTAAACCATTGTTGTTAGGGTGGACCATGTTCCTTGGTACTTAATTGTAGCTAACCAAAATAGTAATCTATTGTTATGTCCTTTACACTTTTTATTTCCTCTCTTTTGCTTTTGATTATATTGCCCCTTAAGTCTAGTACTTCACAACTTTAATCCTTCATAACTAGGAGGATTCTAATCTGACATTGCTTATACTTCCAGACTTAACTAAAAATATCTTCTATGAAGCCCCCTATGATACCATCAGTCAGAAATAATTGTCACTGTTTGCTTAGTGCATGTCTTGTGCCTTTATGCAGGGCTAAAATCTTCTTGACTCATTTTATAACTGTTCCATGCAGTGCTCTTATATTTTAGCAATCATATCTACTCCTACCCCAGTATTCCAGAACATTAGATGTTTCTTGCATTTAGTGAGTACTTAATAGATTACAATTTGGGATTTGGTAGAAAGATGAAAAGTCAGGATTCTAAATTTTAGGCATCGTTAAGGATGTTAGGCTAACTTAAGTGAAAAAAAAAAAAGGAATTTAAAGTATATTAGAACTCATGCTTAGAAGTCACAAGAATGATCTCCAAAGTGACATCAAAGACTTGGTACCACAATGATCCTTGTGCAACCACAAGGCACAGTGATAGCTGTTGTACAATGAAACTATGAATGCTGAAACTGGGAGAGTTTGATGGAATCACATCTATGGCCTCTTCTGGAACTTGATGAATTTCAGTGGCTGCTCACCTCTTGCAGAATGGATTGCTAGCCTTTGGGTCAAAGAGTTATAATTGCTGAGGTCACATCACATCTTAAAAGAAATTGAATTCTAGCTACAGGGAGGTTGGGGGGAAAAAAGCATTTGTTTCTGTGGAAGTCAGCCTCTTCCCCAACCAAGATTTACCAGGCAGAAAAGTGACTAAAGTAAAAATAGACTTTAGAAAATGGATACATGAAATCTATATTATTAAATGTATAATTTTTAATTTTGTACTTCAAAATCTATATTTATTGTAATAGCCCACATCTTTGTTTTCTCAATTCTAAATTTTAGGCATCATTAATGATGTTAGGCTAACTAACATCAATGTTAGTCAGTTGTCTCTTTAATTTTCTATTTGCCTTAATGCACATGATTTGGTTACTTTCAGTTTCATCAGACTTCTTACAAAACTTGATTTGTATTTACTTCCAAGTGCAATCCATTTTTTTTTTTTGTATAAAACAAAGTGTCCTGCACTGAACTTATTTTATTTCACACTTATTTTTAGCCATCTCTAAAGGATTTCTTTGGTTATTCCCTGTTTGCATCAAAATGGCTTATTGTCAATTGATCAAAACAGTAACTGTTACCCATGATATAGGGATCACTTTTTCCTTACTACAAAAGTCTTTGCTATACTTACTCTAGCTCAAACTCTAAAACCATCTACTACAATTTCTGGAACTGTTGAAATATCTCCATACTTTTCTATCGGGCACAGCTGTGCCTTCATTTACTGTTTCATTACTGAAAATGAGCAACATAAATTTGTATTTTTTTTATGTTACCCTAATTCCTTTGCACTAATATATTCTATAAAATCAATCCATGATCTCCCATCATCTGAAACTTACATAAAAACTTCTTTGGAAACTTGTACAAAATATTCTTTGGACCACAGATATGCTTATTGTTATAATTCTGTAACATAATTATCAAGACCCCTATATAATGCTATGCTGGGCATTTCTTCTAATTCCTTATTAAGTGGGCTCATTATAGTAAATTTTTTCCTAAAAGAAGAATTTGAATATGTTGGAATTAAGTTCATTCCAACAAACATTTGTTTAGAGGAAATATGAATCAAATTTGCCGCAGTCTGGCTGGGCACAAAATAACCGAGCCGCCACACAGCCATGTAGGTTCAAAACAGGAACTCCTTTATTCTCTGCACTCCCGCGAACGCCACCTTCCCAGGGACACACCAACCAGAAAATCCTCCTCCGGCACTTCCCCAACCAATGCGAACTCTTCAGGAATCCCCGCAAGAGCTCAACCAGAACTCAATGGGAACTCCGCGAGAACTCAAAAAGTCATCATCTTAATGGCTCACTGGCGTCACCTCTCAACCACTACTTCTGGCAAAAATGCCATGCGTCATCCCGACTTGGCTGTGGCCATCAATACAAATTATTCTTGGTGTTAGGAATAGAAATTAGGTAAGACAATTAGATAAGACAAAATATTTACCATCACAAAAATCATAGAAAAACAAGTGAGAAAGATATGATATTAAATGTTACAACAGTATGTGAAGAGTACAAGATTAAAAGTAGGTTCAAGATATTATAATACTACAGTGGGGGTGAGGAGGTGGACAGGTATCACACATTTTTGAGTGGACAATGTTTAACTCGGTTTTGCACAATGCATAGGAGCTTTCTATAGTTGAAAAAAAAAAGTTGATAGTAAAGAAGGAACAACATGTACAAAAAAATCAAGGGTTTGCAGCAACAGTCTTAAATGTTAGGAGAATTTCCAGAAGTTCAATTAACAAGTTGGTGTGGCTGAACAAGTTATGTAGAAAATAAAGCAAGCAAGTTATTGGATGCCTGCCAAGGATGTTCAGCAGTAATTTAGCTTTAATCCTGCAGGTGATGTAAAGTTGCCGGAAAAATTTTATGGGAAAATGACATGATGAGACTTATATTTTGCATTTATTAAAGAATTACCTCTTGGCAGCAGGTGAAAGTAAAGATGGAGGAGGATAAGATTCAATGTAAGAAGACCAGTTGAATAGGAAACTATTGAAGTAGAACATTTAAAAGATATTAAAAGCTTAGTAACTAACTAAATACAGGTAATGAGGAATAGATTTGATCCTCAAGTTCCTTGCTTGATTGAATATGTGCCTACAACCAAGACAGGAAATAAGAGACAAAAGTTCAATGATCACGAGATAAAGAATAACTTCCAGTGAGATATTTTTTATGCAAATACCTAACAGAGAGTAGATTCTGTAGGTTAAGCACATTACAGTTAAGTATAAAGTAGGGCCCCAATGTTGAAACTTACTGGCATGCAAGTTTTGGGAATTCAGTTTTCTTAAGAAAAAACAAATAGGTGGAAAAGATATCTAATTTCAGAAATATAGAAGTTTGAATAGAAGACAGAAGCAGTTTTCAGCAAGCAAATCAGAAATGTAAGATGAGAACCAAAATAAAATGTCATAGAAACCAAGGGCAAAGAAGGAATAATTAATAAATCAAACATCATAATGAGGTCCAATCCTTTAGACTTAGCTATAAGATCATTTATTATTTCTGCCAATACCAGCTCAGTAATATATGAGTACAAGAGGCAAGCAAAGCATTTTTTTTCCCAAAATGCTGGCTGGAAATATAGCATGTTGGAGAAACTTGTCAAAGGTGAAGATTAAGAATCTAGTGAAGCTGAAAGGAAAATAAAAGTTTCAAAAGAAAAATGGATAAACCAACATCTAGAGATAAGAGGAACAGAACAGATGGGCATTCATTCTAGCCTTGAGAAAAATGTGTGAAATTTCTCTTTGTAGACTTGAGGGAAGAGAAGAAAGATTCATGTGGATGGAAGTTCTATTATAATTTTAGAATGTGGAGACTTCTGGTCTTCAGTGGTGTCACATTTCTGTGTCAAGTGAAACACTGAAGTGGGCAACTGATAGGGTGCAGCTACAGGGTGTAGCCTAGACTAGGAATATCTCATAGGAGAAATTAAAAGAAAGTCTTATTAAAGAGTACAGAAATTTTTTCCATATTCATTGCAAGTTCCTCTGTCTTTATTTTAATGTCATTTTCTGCAACTCTATGCATTACAGAAGTTTAATTGATTTACTTATCTCTTGTTTATCATTTTCCTTCTTAGTTTATGCTCTCCTGCTTTTCCTTATTCCTGTCTAGTCTGCCTCCAATTTTTAGGATTTCCTGTTTTCCCCCTTTTTTCAAAATTTTGTGACAGTTGACATTCAGCAAATTCCTGAGTGGGGGCAAAAGGGGACTATTCAGGCCTGGGAATAGCCAGGTTACAGCAGTACAAAACTGTTGCCTCCTTAAGCAGGTCTTTTTTTTTTTTTTTCCTACTCCTACATCTGAATGACTTGTGCTACACTGATCATACAGTGTTCTGCCTTTTCATTTACTTTTTCTAGCATTCTGAAATACTGTCTTAAACATCCTACTGGTCCAACCTGTTCTTCTGCCTCTTCCTCATGACTGGCAGTCATACTGGATTTTTACTAGTTTCATTAAAAAAAAAAAAAATACTTAGAGGAGATAGACATGCAGGGATTCTATCCTCATCTCTCATTACCACGCCACCTAGGGAAGGATGTTCCATCTCAAAAAATTGAACAACATATTCGAACTTCAATCCGATTAGTCTAATCTGAACAAATCACTCTAATTTAGAAACTGGGCTTCACCAGAATTGGCTTAGTTCTGGGTCATTGCCTACCTAACTCAGGTGATGAGGATAAACTGTACTAATTGTTTGAAACCAATTAGGTCTCACTTTGATCTGATGAGGTCAATATCATGTCAACCAAATCAGCCCTGTTTGGATACTATGGAATCAATAAGATGCCTATTGCCATAGGCTCAGGGGTACTGATGCTCAGTCTGTCTTTGGGGGAGCATCCGGTGTGCAGTGCCAGATTCATGAGTGTGTAATCCACATAGTCTCACACACAGAGTACCTAATACATAGCATATTATGTACATAATACATAAAAATGGTTTCAATTAATTACTGCATTTTTGTCCTTCCTGTCTGAACCCACATGTGAAAAGAAATATTGCATCCTTTCTCTATTGCTAGGACTTAGCATAAAGAGTATCTGTGAAACTAAGAACTGACATTCACCTTTTCAAGACAGACCATTCTTTTGCATTCTCTCTTCATCACCTGTGGAGATGTACCTTGACCTCCAACTCCATTAAGGAAGCTGCATTTGTGATCCACCATATGGTCTTCGTGCACTCTGCTTAATTTATTTAATAATCAGTGGAAGTGATAATAGTTATTGCTATTTTTCATTGGCATATTCTGAAGGACCCCTTCTGTTTTTATGTATTGATGCTTGTTCATTTTTTACTATCCTTTGTTATGAATTTAATAATAATATTTTAAAGTTTTACTATTCATTTTAAATATTTCTGTTTATCAAATTGACACTTTATAGTTCATAAGCATTATAATAACAGACTATTGAAACTTATTTAGATTTATCCAAATTTTCAATTCAAGACTTTCGAATGTGAGAATGTCATATGTTTTCACACTTCCTGCATGGTAGACTCTGGCTGCAGCGTGTTCCCAGGCAATGGCTGTGCAAGGCTGTTAAATGCAAGCAATGCCCTGCACACTGTGGGTGGTGTGTGTGTCAAGCACACCGCAGGCTCTATGAATGGTGCTTTATGTAGTTGTGCAGCCCCATAAAATGGAGAGCTGCTGGCAGACATCCACATTATTTCAGTATTTATATTTAAATGTTCATAAAGTATCTAGCATGAATACATGTTTCTTCTAAGAAAAAAAAAATAACCACAGAAGTGATAACTTAGTGCTCCTGAAAAAACCATAAACTGATATAAACATAATTTAAATGTGGATATAAACTTTTAAATTACCAAAATTTTAAAAATATAGTTGTGGCCCTGTCAACTGACAAATTTGACAAATATCAGAACACCGTGGCCTTGTCTCTGAACTCTTTTCCATCATTAGTCTATAAACTCAAGCATCTTGCACAAGGGCTATTCCAAACCCTCAGTATTTTTTTGTTTTGTTTTGTTTTGTTTTCATGAATAAACAAAACCCTGAAGTAAATAATAGGAGTAACATGAATTCCTATTTTATTTATAACAAGACAGTGATTGTGTTGTTGTTGTGCATGTTTTTCATTTCTTATTTGTCAAAAGAGAATCGTGACCTTAATCGGGAGCCTACACATGGGAGGCAGGAGACTGTTCAGATAAGACAGCCCACCAATGGTTGGATTTGTGTCTGGCTGGATATGATGACCCCTGAAAACCCCAAGCTTAATTATGGTTCCCGTTGAAGGGGAGGCATACAGAGGCCAGGTCAAAAGGGTGGGATACTGATAAGCTCCAACTTTCCATAGGAATATTGGCTTCATTCTCCTGGTCATTAAACAGGTAATGGGGTCTCCATGCTTGGCATGTGGAGTATATCTATGCTATAGATATATAGCATAAGGATAGCTACTTGAAAGTCCATGAGCCCTCTGCCGCCCAATAAAATAGGTGCCCTGACCAAAGTGACTATGCATTTATTTATTTGGAAAATGTAGTCTTTTCTGCAATTAATAAACCACAGCCCACACTCTTCACATGCCTGAAAAACAAATAACACAATTCATTTCCATTTTTGTCCTGGCAGTATATTAACTCTCTCAACCTCTGTCATGAGGTAGTCCAAAGAGATAGAGGCCATCTGAATATCAATGGAAGGATCACACTGGTCCTTTTTACTGATGACATTTTGCTATTCAGTCAGCAGGAGCAGTCATTTACTAAGATTGTAGGGACTTTGGTAAGACATAAATTTTCCCGAGTATGAGATAAACTCTATGAATATTCAAGGAAATGGCAGTTCAGTAAAATATCACAGGAGTCAGTGACCAGGACCAGGTCAGATAACTCCTACAGTGTAAAATAAGCTTTGCATCATGATCCCTTATGGCAGAGAATGAAACACAATGCTTGGAGGGGCTTTTGGGGTTCCAGGGGCAACAGATTTCGCCTCTCGGTCTACTTCCTGGGTAAGTACACCATTGTTACACAAAGTCTACCAGGTGTAAGAAAAGCCAAGAGCAGTAAAGGGCTCCACATCAAATTCAGGCTAATGCAGACATCCCTGTCATGTGGGCCATATGATGTGGCAGTCCTGTTCTGTTTGAAGAATAAGTGCCTAAAAGAGTCACAGTATGATCTTGTGAGGATTCAGGAAGGGAATCATGGCATAGGCCCCTGGAGTTTTGCAACATGATCATGACCATATCCTCAGGAGAAAATTAGACTTCTTTTGAGAAATAGATCTGGGAAGTTACTGGGCTTTGGAAGACATGCAACAATTAATCACATGGCATCAATTGACCATGACTCTGAAATTTTTTAAATAGGCTCTGAGGTCTGTCTGATCTGCTAAGAATAATGACAGAAGAGCCCAGCAGCTGTCTTTTGTTGGGAAAAAAAGTAGAATTGATTATGAGCAGGATCATATGGCTTTGTAAGCAGCTTGGTCAGGTAACTCTGATCCCTGTATTACCCACAAGAATTGCATCAGTGACCTTCCTTCAGTTTCCATAGCATCTATGGACATGTGAGTGTCATGTACAGATAGATAAATTAGGGGACAAAGCCCAAGGATTCTTCTTGTTGTTGTTATTGTTGTTTTTGGAGAATTCAGCATGGTATGTGGGTATAAACCAAAAATAAATGTAAAAGGCATTAAAGGTTCAGTGGAAGTAAAAGGACTAGAAGATCAGAGATAAGGATGTACAAAGTAAAGGCCTGTGAATGGAAGTGTGTGAATCAGCAAGCAGTGTGAAGATTTTTGTTATTACATGTTACTATCTATCAGAAAGCAGCCACCCTAGAAGAGAAACTGAACAACTGATAAGAAGAAATGGTTCATAGATAATACTCCAGAACTGGCACAATGGTTACATGAAAAAATAGTAGACATGGTAGCAGTGATGGAACCTGTATATTGACCCAGTGGATTCCCATTTGCTAAGACTAGAGAATACTCTGTCTAACCCCTCCAGTCACAGGGACCAATACCAAGCACTTGGAAACTCATATACATTTTCAGACATGAGATTTATTTTTCTACCAGTGGAGCCTCAAGTCACATTGCAATGTTACTATCCAGTGAGTTATATAGTGCCAGACCTCTAAATAGAGAATTCTACACAGAATAGCATTTGACCAAAAGGAGCACTTCATAGCCAAGTAAATGCATGAGCAACCATGGAAACCACATAGTGTAGATTGCATCAAATACCACATCTGTACTATGAGTGGAAAGGTAAAGGCACAGTTGAGAGCCGGCTTGGAGAACATGCACTGCTAGGATAGGGTGCTGCCCTCAAAGCTGCAGTATACACATTATATCAGAGGCCAGTGCATATTGCTATGTTCTCACTAGGAGAAATATGTTGATACAGGAAACAAGAGGTAAAATAGAGGAGTGATCTGTGTTAATATTCTTCCAAATGACCAGTTAGGGAATGTTTACACATCCTGTCTCCTAAGTTTTGGGCTTTTTAGAGTGTGGATTATTGGATCTACATGGTGGCATATTTTTCCAGGTTACTCAACAGTGCCCCATTAAATTGTGAGCTGTACCTCCCTAGGCACTTTGAAACCTTTGTATCCAGTGTCCAGTTGGTAAAAAGAGGAGACACCATCTTGATCAGTGCAGTTGATAGCAGGAAGAGTTAATATCCTTCTACTCAGTGAGGGCATAGTAATATGTGTGACACTCAGAGTATCTGCTTGGGTATCTCTTGGTACTCCCATGACTTATCATAACTTAGAATTGTGATGAGTACCAGTCCTAGCTTAAGACCATCCAGACCCCTCAGGAAGAGAGTTTATTTCACATCATCAAGAGGCCACTAATCTGCCCAAACAATAGTTGAGGTGTAGAGAAATTAAGAAGGGATAATGGAGGAGGAAGAAAATGACATTTATTAGTTGCATCTCTGGTATCACTGCAGTAGTAGATGCTATAGTTTGTCTCATCCACTTCTTTTACCCATAAGAAGAGACCTGGGAGCCAACATGGAGAAACTGTTCCCCAAATGCATGTGGAGAAGAGGATCTGTGTAAAGTGAGGGGTATGCTGGGGCAGCTCTGGAGCAGCTAGACCTTCTGTGAGAAGGACAGGTAGTTTATAGCTTCAGCTGCTGAAACTTTTTGATTAATTACAAAGATCACACTAAGGCCATGATCTATCAGGACTATGCCAATGAGAGAGCAAGAGAGCATGTCAATGATAGAGCAGAGCAGGTAAGAGGCCATTCCTGTTCCATTCTTCACTAAGGGAGGGTCTTTCCTTGGGGGATCTCCATTGGCATGACTGAGACTTTCCTAGATTTGTCCTTTAGTTAGATGCTCTTTCCACCTTTTCTTTTTTCTATGTATCAGGCCTACCCACGTATCTACTCTTGTTCTATCCTTCACTTTTTTCCAGGTGTTTACCTCAAAAAAATATTTTTCACTTCTAATTCTGTCTTGCATTTTCTACCAGGGAGACTTGAACTGACACAAAAGGCAAATCCAGAATCTTTCCTAATCTGTGGAGCAAGTGGAAATTGTACTAATTTTATGGAACTGTGTAAAGCAATCTTATTGCAACCTCATGATTTTCCCTGTCTCCTTGATCTCTCTGAAAATACGGGATAGAATATCCAGGCCTGATCCCACTGGCATGAATTGAGCCCAATAAGTAAACAGACTTTTAGTTACACAACAAATCATACTCTTTCTGTAGAAAATAATGCCAGATGAGTTTAATTCAGAAATCTTGAGTTGGTCTTCCGTGAGGGGAAAAACAAAAAAGAAATAATGAATAAAAGTCAGGTTTAGGAAATTAAATTCTTGAGCAAAATCCTCTTTTAATTTCCCCTCAAACAAAACTCTTTGTGTAGTTTTGGCCAAAACATAAACTTGAAGATTTATATATTCACTAGAAACTCTCTCTGAAGTTTAAAACCTTCAACATCTTGAAGTGAATATATGGAGATCTCTACATTAAGCATTAATTAAATTTTATTATTTTGCTGGATAATATATTAAAATGGCTATCATGAGCCAGAGATGTGAATATGATTTCAATCTATTTTAAGTTATTAATAGAAAGGTTTAAGACCCAGCTTATAAAATTTCATGTTTCATGATAAATTATTAAACATTCTAACTCATTTTGATGCTGGAATATTTATAATATCCTGATGCAACATTAAAGAGTTAATTGTAATATTTACACTTGGTCCAAAGAAGCATCATGTAAGCAAAGGAAACCTCCATAGGAAGTTTCACATTGGATCTCCATCTCAGTTCCACCACTAACAAATCACATTCATTTGAGCAAGTTTTCACCTCTCTCTGATCCAGTTTTCTCATCTGGAAAAAAAAAAAGTGAAAATATAAACTAGCTCAGTGGTTCTCAAAGTGATGTTGAACACAAACATTATCATTACTGGGGACTTATTATGAGAATAAATTTGAGGCCCACCCCTTTACTAAATCAAGAATTCTGCAGATATGCCTAAACAATCTGGGTATTAACAACCTTCTTGGTGACTGAGTTGTTCAAAAAAATCTCTTACTTTCTACATCACATATTTTATGGTAGATTTATTATTACTCTTTTTTTTTTCTTTTTGCATTACTGGGGATTGAAGCCAGAATCTCACACATGCTACATCCCCCAGAATTATTTTTATAAAACATCTCCTCCATCTTTGCTAAATGTGTCTTGGAAGGTAAGGATTTCATTTTACTTATTTTTATTTTTTATATCCAGGACAATGTCTAGTCCAGACCCATACACATATGCAATGTTTAGTAAACCTTTTTAAAATTGAATTTTTCATTAATTTTAATCTTCACTGGAAAACAAAGAGAGGTTTACAAACGAATTTACAAATGAATTGAGTTGATTCCAGCTTGTGAGCAGGGAAATAGAAAACTCAGATGCAGAGAGTAGCAAGGCATCATTGTAAAGGCAAATTATAGAGATTAAGCTTGCATAGTCTGACCAGGTGAGGGAAGATCTATTCAAAATCAATTACAGACAAATATTAACTTTTCAGGGTTTTGCACTGAGAAAGATCCTACTTGGAAAAGGATCTACTTACATCCTGTATATATAACACAGAGAATTGTAAGGAGTAAATGGTGCAAGGTGAGTCCTGATGAGTGAGTACACTGTAATATATGGGAAAGAGAATATGGGGAGACAATGTGGCATCAGCTAGGGATTGTGAAGAGAAGTATCACGTTACAGAATATAAAAAGCTGAATGTTTTGACTGTCAGAAAACTGTTTTATTTATTTTATTTAGGTGTATCCAAAGACAGAAATGGTAAAAAATTACTAAGGCCTGTAATTGAGGATGACCCAGGGTTGGCCCAGTGATGGACATGAGGCAGGCAGAGAAGGCTATTCTATCTGTGAAGATGAAATCAGCCCTGAATTGTGTGGCTAAATGATGGAACCCTGGGACCCAATCAATAGGATAGATGTCATTCTTACCTGAAACTTCTTCTCTTCACTCACTGAATATTGATAGGAATAACACTTCTTTTTTATTGATAAATGGTTTAGGGAGGAATAATATGATTTCTCAAAAAAGTGATATTATGAATATAACCCATTATCTTCCCATGCAATATTGTATACCCTGCCTTTCATACTGCATTTCAGTCAGGTTTTTTTTTTTTTTTTTTTTTTTTTTTTTTTTTTTAAGACTGTAAGTCTTAAAAAAGGTTTTCCCCTTCTTTTCACCTGCTTCTTTCATGTGGTTTTGGTTGTGTATCAGATGACATCCCTGAGGGGTTTTTTGCTCCCTCTTTCTTACTCCTCAATTAAGAGGAAATTAGGAAGCAACATTCAGGCCATAGCCCTTCACCTTGAGAGGAAAGAGAGTCTTCTGTTTGACTCTCTTGCTTGACAGAAGTCATGCTTGGTTCCAGTATAGAGTCAATAACAGCCTGTAAACCTGATGTCCAGCAACAGACTAAGTAATGGAGTTTGGATCATTTCAGTCACTCATTCATTCTCTCTTGTCCCAGGGCATAAAATCCTCTGGAAAACCGAAAATCTATTAGAAGAATTGATGTTGTTCCAGTCTCCCTAGTCAAGGAGACTTAATGCCTGATATAGGACTTCATTTCCTTGTCCTTTATCTCAAATAAATTTCTCTCCTGGGCAAGTAGGACTTTTAATTCAAATATTATAGAGTAGGATAATAAAAAGGATTACTTTTTTAAAAAAATGATCTAATGTAGCTTGCATAATTTTATCTCCAAATTAACCTTACTTGTTTTCTTTGATTAAAGGAAATGTGTATCAGAAGTTTTATAAGTTTTTTATTTAACTTTCATAAAAAATAAAATTATGTAAATCATACCTTTTTTTCAAATAAGAAAATAATTTGCACCTTATAAACAATAAAATTCACCAATTTTAAGTAAACAATGTAATGATCTTTGATAGATATATACATTCATGCAATAACCCCACAAGCATGATATGGAATCCTTTCATCTCCTTGTACTTTTTTGTAGTGGCTCCCTTTCCCTACCTATAGCCATAACTAGGAACCATAATCTTATTCCTCTCAACAGTTTTATCTTTTGTAGGATTTCATAATCCATGAGCATGCAGTATTTTTTCTTGAGATCCATCTACGTTATCATGTGCATCAGTAGCTCATTTAATTGTATTGCTCTGTAGCATTCAATTGCATAGATATGTAACATTTTGTTCCTTCATAGTTGATAAGCCTCTGGGTTGCTTTGGATTTTTGGTTATTATATAATGTCATATAAACTTCCAAGTACAGTTGTTGTAAGAATGCATATTTAAGAGCTCTTGATAAAACACTTAAGAGTGTACTGTTAAAAACTGATAAATTAAGCTTCATAAAAATTAACAGGGCTGGGGATATGGCTCAAGTGGTAGCGTGCTCGCCTGGCATGCGTTCGGCCCGGGTTCTATCCTCAGCACCACATACAAACAAAGATGTTGTGTCTGCCAAAAAAAAAAAAATTAAAAAAAATTCTCTCTCTCTCTCTCTCTTTCTCTCTCTCTCTCTCTTTCTCTCTTAAAAAAATTAACAATCCTTTGGTTTTCAAAAGATACTTAAGAAAATGAAAATGCATACCACAAAATGAAATATGGAGGGAAAAATGCATCTGATAAAGTAGTTATGTTGAGAATATATAAAGAACACTCATAATTAAAAAATAGGACAATCTGATTTATTTTAACACAAATAACAAAATAATTCAACATATACTTGAGAAAATACATGAGTAGCAAATAAACCATGAAAATATTCTCAACATTATAAGCTATTAGGAAATAAAATTAAAACAAAATAAATTAAAATATCACACACTGATCAGATTAGCTAATTTAAGATACTAATGACAACAAGTATTGGCAAGTATTTGGAGCAACTGGAACTCTGATGTACTGGTGGTGGGCATGCAAACTGCTATTGTCCCTTGGAAAAGAAGTGAGTTGGTACTTTCTTATACAGTTAAGCATGATTATGTTATAGTCATTTTATAAATTTAAGAATATTTTCATATTCTTCAAATATCTTGAAATAAAATATATTCATTATTCATTTCTATTAATTACTGGGTGACTATTGGTGGATTCTACCACCAATACAATGTACAACAATTATTAATACAATTTTGGAAACCATACACCCACTAGGGCTTCGTTCCTTGGTTGTTGTTTTTGTTGATATGATTTTCCACACATCAAATCAGGACAAAGGGTAATTTATGCATAAAAATATCCTAAGCTTTAGGAAACCAATTTCATTTAATTAGGCTCAAGTCTTCTATCTAGTCAGGTATAGCCATTTAAATTCTGTGAAAATGATAACTCTTAATATTGTTATTGTTGATCATAAAGAAAAATGATTTGTGTGGTATCCAGTGTCTGTTTTTCTGTCTACTTTCCATGCTTCTTTGAGTCATTTAACTCAATCAACAACATTAAAATAACAAAAGGGAAAAACACTAAAGAGTGAAATTTCCAATCTTATGTAATTTTAACAAAGTTTTTCTTAACTTCAGTCTTTATAAATGTGCCTTTAAATGAAAAAGAAAGAATCTTCAATCCTTCTGTATGCACTTTTCAAAAATAAAGGAAGTGAGTGACTCTTGATAACAAATTCATTTGATATCTGATAATTTTTAAATTTTTTGCTTTCAACAAAATTAAAGGAATGCCCACATGATCTGTTAATTCATTAAAATATTTAATAGAAGATTGTTATGTAATTTTTGGAATATGAATCTAAAGAAGCTTTAAAAATGTTAGGTTTTGTTGTAAATATTATATTTTCTCATTTATATTTATGTTAAAATGGTTTGTGAACATTTTCTTTTATGAAAATAAGTTGTTTTTTTTTAAAATATAACCTTAAAGATGTAACTTGCCCGGGATTGAACTCAGGAGCGCTTAACCACTGAGCAACATCACCAGCCATTTTTTATATTTCATTTAGAAACAGGGTCTTGCTGAGTTGCTCAGGGCTTTGCTCAGTTGCTGAAGCTAACTTTGAAATCACAATCCTCCTACCTCAGCCTCCAATCCTGTTTGGACTACAGGTAAATGCCACTGTACCAGGCAGTCACATATTTTTATTGTTCTATCAGTTGACAGTAATACACAAAATATTTTAGCAGCTAAAGCCATATGATTCTAGAAAATTGAAAAAAGTACAAATTAAATAACTATAGTTTATTCATAATATAAACTTAATTCTATTACATAACATCAAATCATATCACATACTAAATTATATGTTTAAATATATTTCAAATGTATAGAATCTAAGTAATTACTTTTTGTTGCTGACATGGGGAGACCATAAAAATGTTTTCAAGTTTTAATGTATATTACATTTGAAAAACTTCAAATAATTGAAATGAAATATTAGTTTAAGGATTAAAAGGAATGACGAACAACTCTAACAACATGCAAGTCTGTCCATGTGCAAATAAATAAATAAAAGGGGATATTAATTACTTTGAAATTTAAATTTCACTGGCAACTTTTGACAGAGAAATATACCTTTGTCTTATTTTTAAAACTCAGTATTTATGTTATACTAGAAATAAAACCCTTTGTCACTATATACATTTAAAATAAGAATTTTAGACATCAAACTTAAATATGATGGTACATGATTCTTTGAAATATTTTTAGACCTTAATGAGAAAAACAGTGCAGATCTGTGCTTTATCCCACCCAACATAGATGAGACATGCCATCTTGTATTATCTTGGGCATTCTTCTGCCATAAAATAGGCAATTTTTTTTAGTGCTTTCTCTAGTTAAAATGAAGTTTCACTGTCCATGTAAATGGTTCTGAGACTGAGGTTGTCAATGAATGTTTAATGGATGTTTTGTGTTTGGATGCATATTTCTCAGTGTTTTTATGTTTTCACACCAATATTCATTCTTATATTCTATCTATTGAAATTTAAGATCTCCATAAAGGGGAATCAACATTGTTTTATAAAGAAAGAATAGCATACTAGGATTTGGGGAAATAGTCTCTCTCTGTCAAAATAAAATAACCCTGTTACTCAGACAAGTCGTACATTCATTGGATCCAGTCAATATTTTATGTGTAAAATCCAAGACAAATTCTGAAGTCCCTTCTGTCCCTAAATCTACATGCTTTCCCTCCTGTGCTGTGTAGCTATACGTGTCCTATTTCAATTGTCACTTATTTCTCATATAGTCACAGGAGAGAATGCTGAGGGCTGCTGCCTCATTGTTCTGGCATGACTATGCCTTTGGCAGAAAGGAAAGAATAGTGATGGAAATCAGTTGATAGCTATCTAAATTACAGAGTTCATACACTTCATATTAAAATGAACTATATATATCCAGTAGCTATGCTATTATTTTCAAAATGAGAAAGAACATGCCTAAGAATCTTAACTCACTTGTCCAAGGTAATATACAGTTATTATTAGAACTTGCTGTAGAAAGTAGTCTTAGTATCAATCAAGTTCTTGTTCCATCAATAATAATTAAGAACACAAGCTTCAAAGTCAAGCGCATCTGAATTCAAATCTCCACGATGGAGTTTTGGGAAAGCTAGTTATAGCATCCATTTAAAAAATTCCTTTCAGATATAAAACACTAAACTCTTTATTCATAACATATTTTGAGGTTATTAAAGAAGGATTGGAAAGTCTTAGGTTCTTGGAAAAGAGATAATTAATCATTGCTATTATTATTATTGTATCATTCACACAGTGCTGAACATATCAAGTTGGTAATACTAAATTTACTTTAAAGTTATATCTAAAAGAAAAAAAATGACTCTCAAAAAATTATGTCTGTTTATTTTTAATTTTATGCTGGGATTGAATTCAGGAGTGCTTTCCCACTGAACTATATAACAGTCCTTTTTCTTTCTTATTTTGAGACAGGGCCTCACTAAGTTGCCCAAGATCTTATGATCCTCCTCCTATAGCCTCCCAAGTCACTAGGATTCCAGGCATTTACCATTGAGCCTGGTTATGCCTATCTACTTAACTTTTGAGCTTAAATTTTACTAAATATCTTGTCAATGGCAATGAGACCTACAATCTAAAATGTACTTATACATTAACTAATTTATCTATTTACAAATTCATCAGTTATCTAAAAATCCAAGAAACACATTTTTAAACATTGTTTGCTAGTCTCTGTGATGAGTGCTTGGAATCCACTCAGGAATAAAGCATAATTCAGGTTCTATTTTTGATGAATTCTAAGTTGAGGTTTTGATTGAAAGGTTGAAATAAGTGTATGTGCCAGTCCTTACAGGATCTATTCATGGTGATACTATACCAAATTAAAAAAAAATTGCATTTGACTTGAATAGACATTTCTCAGAGAAAGAGAGAGAGAAAGATAGATCTACATAGATATAGATAGATATAGTTATATATATAGAGAGAGAGATACAAATATCCAGCAGATATATAAAAAGAGAATCAGCATCATTAGGCACAGAGAAATGCAAATCAAACTACAAAAAAAAACAAACAAACAACAAAAAAAAACTACAATGAGATGTCACCTCACACCTACCAGAGTAGGGCTATTATCAAAGCAAACCAAAACAACAACAACAACAACAAAAATACAACAGTTATTAGCAAGCATGTGGAGAGACTGAAATCCTAATACACTGTTGGAAGAAATGCAAAAGTATGCAAACATTATGGCAAACAGAGTAGACATTCCTCAAAAATTAAAAACAGAACTATTATGTTTCAGTAATTTCTGAATTTTTATTCAAAATAGCTGAAATCAAGATCTCTAAGAGAGTTTACCTCTCCTGTGATCATTGTAGCACTATTCAAAATAGTCAAGATGTGAAGATGCCATGAATATCCATAGACAGATCCATGGATAAGAAAATGTGGTATACACATACAATGGAATATTATTCTTCCTTAAAAATAAGGAAATTCTGCAATGAGTCATGACATGGATGAACCTTGAGGACTTTATGACATAAGTCAGCTACAGAAAGACAAATACTACATGACTCAATTTATATGAGGTATCTAGAATAGTCAAAATCGTACAATGGATGGATCGGTTGGCAGTTTTCAGAGGTTAGGGGAAATAGCAAATCACAATCAACAGGCACGTAGCTTCAATTAAGCATGAAGAATAAGTTTTAGGGATCTGTAATACAACATGGTACCCATGGTCAGCTCTAATTCTGGGACATTTAAAAATTTAAGGAAATAAAATTTATGTTAAGTGTTCTTACCATAATAAATTCAAATTAATAAAATAAAAAAAGAAAAAGAAAAATTGCCTTTGTAACCCATGATACATATCATATATCCCTTGTCTTTTTTAAAAACTGTCTTACCCTATATAGTATTAACTGAAATATAATGAAAACTGTTATATCAGACTTTTCCTAAGTGATGAGAAAAGTTCTCTACATAGAAGTTAATCTTACTCCACCCATTCGAAAGAGATTATTGAACATGGTATTTAGCTGAATGGAGTGAAAAATGAGAGCACATGATTCTGCATGAAAGAAAAGCAGATTTACAGATTTCTCTGTGCTCAAAACAGTTTGAGTTTTGTAATCCAAGCTCTCCCAGATGTTCTCAGGGCAATCAAGTGAAAAATAAGGATATGAGGCAATGAGAGAACTATATTTCCTGGGGATTTGTTTCTTTATAACAAAATTCCTTTAAAGTAGTCGATCAAAATCACTCAAGAACTGAAAACGTTTAACATGGCTTCTAAAACCTCAGGCTTAGTGCTCTCCTTTTGGGAATTAACAAAGCTGCAGACCATTGTGGTTTGCCTCTTTTTTTATAATGTCAGATTGCCAGTTGGCATAGGTTGGGGTAAGAGAGGGCAATAAAGAATGTGGTTAGAATGATATAGTGGGATGGAAGGTTGGAAGCTACTAATAGAGCTCACACTTGAGGTCATTTTTAAAGACATTCTTGTAACTGTTGAGAGATAGGGGTGTAGGCTCATTCTGCATCTAGTTATCCAATTTCCCCAACACCATTTATTGAAAAGCCTGTTCTTTCTCCAATGTATATTCTTAACAGGTTTGTTTGAAAATTGGTTGGTGGCAGATACATGGATTTACTTCTAGGTTTTCTAGTTGGGAATTTTAATCAGTGGTTAAGTGCCCCTAGGTTCAATTCCCAGGACCAGTATCAAAAACAAAACAAAATAAAAAATATCCAAGAAAGAGCTGGGAATATAGCTCAGTGGTAGAATGTCCCTGGGTTCCATTCCTAGTAACACACACATACACACACAATGAAACAATGTGTACATGTAAATAAAACATTAATTAAAAGAGCAAAATTTATTTTTGTTTTTGAACAAACAGCACATTCTGTGGACTTTCCATAAACATCAGGAACTAATCTCTTACATAAGCCATTTCTATTATCTTCTCCAAAGTTGAGATCATACACCAGGGAGATAGGGATGGGCTTTTTATTCCACACACGCCCTTTGTTGGCTGACTAAAATATATAAGTAAATCTCTTACTCTGTTCGTTTTAGGAGCTGAAAAATGATTGTTTTTCATACCTATGAGAAGAATATACCTCTATAAAAAGTAAAGGTAGAGATTACTTTAAAATATTTTAGAGTATTTTAAAAAAAACACAGTTGGGACAGAGTTTGCTGCCAGCCAAAGAACTGTTTTTAATTAAATCCTTGTTCAACATGCTTACTGCAGGATTTTCTTATTTTTCCTGTTATATAAAGATGTACTGATTCAGCAATTATTGAACGCTGGACACATTGTAAAACTTTCTTCTGAGATTACTTAGCCAACAAAATCAGCTGTGATTCATTAGATAATAATATTATCAGGGGCAATGTTCCCTATGTTATCCTTTAGTAATAGGCCTTTGGTGACTCTGGAAAGTGAAAGCCCCAAATAAGAAAAGAAGCTTCTCATTTTACATATTATAAAAATCTTTGTAGTGAAATGGTAAAAAATATAGTTGTATATGAAAGGCCAATGGGTCTATTAAATGGTGTAAAAGTTAGGTAAACCAGCTTCCATTCACAACTTTGTTAATCATCGCTTAATGATATACCCAAGAAAAGCTTCTATTACTCAATCCTTAGCACAAAAATTGAAGTCAACTATGTCTACTGAGAAGTACTATTCAATTTTCATACAATGTGTGCATGTTATAGAATTACACAAAAATTTATTCTTAATGGGAATCACAAAGAACTATTTTTCAGCATCCTCTTAGACTCTTAGAGACTTTAATTTTCCCACTGCCAAAGTTTGCTACTTCTTCCAGCTCCAAATTTGTGCAAGAGACTTTGTCACAGTTATGTGGAATATATAAAATTTAATTTATGTTATCATTGTACTTTCTGAAAAAGGATACTTGCAACAGTGAAAGAATAAATTCAAGATTACATTACCAGGTTTTCTAACTATGAAGTAAGTATACCAGTATCTACATAATCCTCATTAAATAACAAAACCACTATTAAAATTAGGAAATTAAAAAAAATTTCTCAGAAATTTCTAGAACTTCTAGGCAGAAAATCTGCAGAAATATAGAAGAAGTGAACAATACAATCCATTATAATAGTAAATTTACCATTTATAGAATGCTCCATCCAAAAACAATTAAATACATATTTTTTTAAATATCCTTAAAATATTCACCAAGGTAGAGCAAGTCCTGAAACATAAAGTTCAAAAGAATTCACATGATAAAGAATATGTTCCCTGACTATAATGGAATTGAGCTAAAAATTAATAATAGGTATATAACAAGACAATCTCTGTACACTAGAAAATTAAACAATGCACTTCTTAATAATTCAGGATTGAAATAGGAAGTCTCAGAGTAAATTAAAATTCACAGATCCAAATGGGATTGAAAAGGTAACATATAAAAATATGTAGATTCTATCTAAAGCTGTTTTGAGAGGGACAGATATTATATGAAAGTTTTGTGTTTAAAAAAGTCAGAGGTCTTAAATCAATAATCCAATGTTTAACTTCATAAAATGAAAATTAAAAATCCACAGTAAATTAAGTACAAAGCCAGCAAAGAATGGAGTAATAAGGACAAGAACAGAAATCAGTGTGATCCAATTCTGTTTTCCACCTTAGAAACTGTTCCCTTATCCTCAATCAATAAATAGCATTGGATAATCCTTGATCCCAAAGAAAGGAAAGAAAATTGGAGAAAAATCAGTGAAACAAAAACTAGTTGTTTGGAAAAATACAGTTAATGAATCTTCAGCAGAAGTAACAGAAATAAATAAAAGAGAAGATATGAGGTACAAATATCAGAAATGAAAAACATGTAACTATGGTTCTTGTAACTCTTGAAAAGATAAGAAAGAAATACTATAAAAAGTCTATGTTCATGAATTTAACATACACTAAAGGAACAATTCATTTAATGCCATCACTGTAAAAATTAAAGTAGCATACATAATTTGACTAGTCCTACAATCATTAAACAAATCGAATCAATAATTAAAAGACTTCCAAATTAAAAATCTCCATACATAGATGATTTCATTGGAGAATTCTGTCAAAAGAATGAATACAAATTTCACATAATGTTTTTTAGAAAAAGAAAAGGTGAAAAAATTTCACTGATATCAAAAGACAGTGGAAAAAAAGAAAGCTATAAAACTATATCCCTTTTGAGTCTGTGTATATTTGTATATATAATTCTTGTATATATGTATACATACATACAATGTATATGTATAATATTATATATAAATAATATAAATATAAATATATATAAATATATATATATAAATATTATATATATACATATATTATATATATACATATATTATATATATTTATATAATATATACATATATTATATATATACATATATTATATATATTTATATATATAATATTTATATATAATATGTATAATATTATATATAAATATGTATAATTCCTATGTAAACTAATCCCACAATGTATAAAAAAATTTTATTATGACTAAATGAGATGTATTTGATACAGAATGCTGATTCAAAATTCAAAAATCAATCAATATAATATATCAACAATCTAAAGACAAAATGTATACAATTGATCAATTAAAACAGAAAAATTTGAAAAGAATCCAATACCCATTCAATATAAAAACTTTCAGTAAATTAGGATTACAGAATAATGACCTTATGATAGCAAATATCATATAATAAAAGCCATTTATAGTTATCAATAGCTAACAATATGAACTGGAAAAAGTTGAAAGCTTTATTTCAAGAAATAAGAAAATATTGCCTACTTTCACTACTTTAATTAAACGCAGTGCTTGAGGTGTTATCCAGAGCTATCAGGCAAGAAAAAGAAATAAAGGACATCTAAATAGGAAAAGAGAATTTGAATAATCATAATTTGCATATAACATGACCTTATGTATATAGAAGATCCCAAACAATACATCAAAATCTTATGATAAATGAAATTAGCAGAGTTAAATGATACAAAATTGACATAAAAAACAAAAGTGAATTTTCTGAAATAGAAATTGAGAAAGTAATGCTAGTCACAATAGCTACAAAAATATAAAATACCTAAGAATAAATTTAGGCAAAGTGGTAAAATTTAAATTTCTAATTTAAATTATAAAACATTAATGAAAGAGGACACACAAAAATGGAAACAAATTCCATCGCATATCAACAATTAAAATAATTGACAATATTAAAATGTTAATAGTACTTAAAGTACTACAAATTTAATATAATTCCTATCAAAATGCCAATGATATGTTTCAAAACAAAAAAGAAACTGGAAAAAATGGTACTACAACCCCAAATAGCCAAAGCCAATTTAAACAAAAAGAAGAAAGCAAAGACATTATACTACCTCTCTTCAGAATATACTAACAAACCAAAGCAATCAAAAGAACATAGTAGTGGCATAAATACAGACACAACAACCAATGGAACTAGAAATTGAAACCCAGATATAAATCCATGCATCTGCAATCAATTGATTTTTTCCTAAGCTGTCAAGATTAGGCATTTGAAAAAGAATAGTCTTTCTAATAGATGTGCTGAGAATATTGGTTAGCTGCATGCAAAATAATGAAACTGCACCTCTATCTCTCACCAATTACAAAAATCAACACAAAATGGTTTAAAGATTAAATATAAAACTTGAAACTATGAAATCCCTCAAAGATAATATCAGGGAAATTCTTAAGATCATCAGTACGAACGATGATTTTCTTTTCATATGTTACCCTAAAAGCACAGGAAACAAAAGCTAAAATATAAAAATGAGATTACAGCAAACTAAATGCCTTTGGAATAGTAAAGGAAACAACCAATAGAGTGAAGATAATCAATGGAATTAAAGAAAATATTTGCAAACTATACATCTGACAAGACACTTCTATCTATAACATATAAGGAGTATGAAAGCTCAATAGCAAAAATAGAATTACCCAACTAAAAAGTAAGCAAAAGACCTTAATAGATATTTCTTAAATGAAGACACTTCCACCTTGCACAAAAATCAACTCAAAGTGGATCAAAGACTTAGGCACTAGAACAGAGACCCTGCATCTAATACAAGAAAAATCCCCAAATTTTCATTCACCATTTTGGCTTGGAACTGACTTCCTTAACAAGACTCCTAAAGCACAATAAGTAAAATCAAGAATCAATAAATGGAATGGATCCAAACTAAAAATCTTCTTCTCAGTAAAGGAAACAATCAATAACGTAAAGAGAGAGTCTAATGAATGGGAGAATATCTTTACCATATGCACCTCAGAACATTAATCTCCAGGATGTATAAAGAACTCAAAATATTTAACACCAAGAAAAAAACCCAATCAATAAGTGGACTAAAAAAATAAACAGACACTTCACAGGAGAAGAAATATAATTTGATCAACAAATATACAAGAAAATCTTCAACAACTCTAGTAATTAGAGAAATGCAAATTAAAACTTCTCTAACATTTGCTCTCATTCCAGTCAGAATGCCAATTATTAAGAATACAAGCAACCATAAATGTTGACAAGGATGTGGGGCAGAAGGTACAATCAGTTTGCAGTCCCATTGCTGGTGGGACTGCAAACTGATACAACCATTATGTAAAGAGTATGGAACTTCCTCAGAAAACTTAGAATGGAACCACGTTTTGAAGCAACTATCCACTCCTCAGTTTATACCCAAAGTACTTAAAATTGGCATACTACAGTGACACAGCCACATTAATGTTTATATAACAGCTCAACTCACAATAGATAAACTATGGGACCAACCTACATGCCTTTAAACAGAAGAATGGATAAAGAAAAATGTGGCATATATACATAATGAGTTATGTCTTAGCCTTAGAAAAGAATGAAACTATGGCATTTGCCAGTAAATGGATGGAGCTACAGAATACCACGTTAAGCAAAATAAGCCAATCCCCAAAACCAAAGGCTGAATGTTTTCTCTGATATGCATATTCTAATTTATAATAAGGGGTAGGGGGATAGGAAACAATAGAGATACTTTGGATTGGACAAAGTGAAGGGAGTAAAGGGAGGGGAGGGGTAGGGGATAGGAAGGATAGTATAATGAATCAGACATTATTATCCTATGTTCATATATGATTATACAACTGGTTTGATTCTACATCATGTACAATCAGAAGAATGAGAAGTTATACTCCATTTATTGGTGTCAAAATGTGTTCTACTGGCATGTATCTCTAAGTAGAACAAATTTAAAAATACCTAAAATATACACACACACAAAAGATGTAGAAATGTCAACCAGATATACAGAAAAATGTATTCCAACATCATTAAACTTTAGGGAAATGCAAATTAAAACCAGGATGAGATATTACCTTATTAGCTACTATCAAAAAAGACAAAAACAACAACACCATCAAAAAAAAATACTGGAGGAGAATTGGATAAAAGGAAATTATTTTGCACTGTGGGTAGGAATGTAAATTAGTATAGCCATTATGAAAAATAGTAGGAAGTTTTCTCTATAAACTAAACATAGCACTACCATGTGATCCAGCTCTCCCACTACCTGGTATATACAAAAATGGAATGAAATCTGTATGTTGAAAAGACATCTGCACAGGTGTGTTTATTGTGGCACTATCCCAATATCCAAACTATGGAATAATCTCTGTGTTCACACATAGATAAATGAATAAAAACATACATACACACTGTATACTATTCAGCCATAAATAGGATCAAATCTTGTAATTTTCAATGACATGGATAGAACTGGAGATCAGGATGTTAAGTGAAATAAGCCAGGCATAGAAAGACTAGTTCTATATTCTCTTATTCATATTTGGAATCTAAAACAGTTGATCTCACTTAAGTTAGAACATAATGGTGGTTAGATTATGTGATGGGGAGGAAGAGTACGATGCATGAAGAAATGTGGAAAAGATAGTCAATAGGTACTAAGATACAGTTAAATAGCAGCAAGAAAAAAGTGTGCTATTGAAGAGTATGATAATTACAGATAGCACTCATGTACTGTGCATTTTGAAAAGCTAGAAGAAAGCATCTAAAGTTTTTACCATAAAGAAATGATAAATATTTGAGGAAAAAAATATGTTGAACCTGATTTAAACATTTCACAATTATACATTTATCAAAACTATTAACAGGAATAACTTCATGCACCAATTAAAATAAAATTAGTGAAAAAGGCAAACCATATAATTGGATTAACGTGAAGAGAGAGCAGAAGCAGAGCATTTGAAAGAATCCAAATACTATTCAAGATAAAAATACTGAGCAAGTTAATATTAAAGGAGAATTATGTCATGATAACAAATATCTAAAAGAAAGTTCTATGGCTAATAACATGTAATAGTCAAAGACTAAAAGTATTGACCCTAAGATCAGAAAAATCTCAAAGACATGTATTATCATTTCTTTTATTTAGCACAGTACTAGAAGATCTGGCCACTATAATGAGGAAAAAATAAGTAAATAAATAAAATAAAATAATAATATTATAGGCAGATAGATTGGAGCGTCAGAAATAAAATTTTACCTTATTACAAACATGATTTGTCCATGAAGAAAATCCTAAGATATGTATAAAGAGCTTCCTAGAACTATGAAGGTAGATAAGTACCTGGCAAAAGACAATAATTTGCATTTCTTCCAAATATAATGAAACTTATGTTTAAGCTAAAGAAAACATATAAGGATCCTCCATGCTTCAGGTTCCAAAATACTACTGCAAGAAATCAGAGAAGACCTACATTATTGAAGATAGGTATTGTGCCCATGAACTGGAAGACTCCAGATGTAAAATCACCCTCAAATTGATCTATTTTTAGTGAAAATCTCATCAAGATTTCTGCAAACATAGTTAAGTATCTTCTAAAATTTATATGGAAATATACAAACCAAAAGTTGATATATCCATGTTAACCAAGAAGGATACTAGGGAAGGAACTATTCTGATATTAAGGCTTATTTTCTTGCTATAGTAAAGAAAACAGTGAATAATGGCTTAGAGATACAAATGTAAGTCAATGGGAAAGAACAGAAAGTCCATAAATATACTCACACAAATACTAAACAGACTTTTGACAGAGGTTTAGAAGCTATTTGATAGATGGAGGATAGCCTTTGAAACAACTACTGCAACTCTATACCCATAAGCAAAAACAAGCCTTAACTTTAACCTTACATTTTATTTAAAAACAAAGTCAAAATAAATCACAGATTTAAATGTAAAAGTTTGGTAAAATTAATGTCACCAAAATTAAGAACCTTGTGAAAAACTTTGTTGTGAGGATTAAAAGATAAACCACAGATCTAGAGAAAACATCCACAAACTAATATCTTGACAAAGGACTAGTGTCTAGAACTTTTAATGAACTCTCAAAACTCAGCATCCAAAATTAAATAACTGAATTATAAAATGAGCAAAAGATAGAGCTGAAATTTCACTGATGAGGCTATAGAAATTGCAAAAACATAGGTGAAAATATGTTCAATATCATTACATATCAAAGACATCCAAATTAAAACTATCTTTAGACATTACCAAACAAATATCAGAATTGCAAAACTGACAAAAAGATTAATGACAATACCAAATGCTGGAGAAAAGTCAGAGAAACTTGATCCATTATAAATTGCTGGACTGTGAAATGATTTAGCTTTTCTGGAAAAGTCTATTGGTTTCTTTAAACTTATAAGAAAGTCATTTTATATGAGGTCACTTTACGACCCAGGAATTGAATTCTTGGGAGTATATCCTAAAGAAATGAGAAGTAATATTCACACACAAGGAAAATCTGTACAAAAAGATTTATAGTAGTTTTATTCATAATAGTCAAAACCTTTAAGACAATTCAGATGTTTTGCAATGAGTGAATGGTCACAAATTGATGCATTTATGCCATGGAACATACACTATTCAGCAATAGAGATAAACAAATCGCATTACTGATAAGCATAATGACTCAGATAAGTATCAATTTATCAAAAGCCAATGCCAAAAATGTTACATATTGTATGATTCCATTTACAAAGCATTCTTGAATGGACAAAATTATAGATAAAGAGAAGAGATTATTGGTTGCCAGATTTTGTGGATGGAAGGGCAGGTAGTAGAAGGCAGATGTTGTTAGGAAAATACAACCAGAAATATGCTAACAATGAAAATTTATAAATAAATTAGGGGCTGAGGTTGTGGCTCAGAATGTTTGCCTAGCATGTGTGAGGCACTGGGTTTAATCCTCAGCACCACATAAAAATAAGTAAATAAATAAATTAAATAAAGGTGTTGTGTCCATCTACACATAAAAATATATATAAATAAATAATATATGTCTACAGTTATTTTACAAAAGTTAAAGAAAAATTAAAAAGGATTTTATAATAAAATCATTTTCACAACTTTATTTTTTAAACTGATAAATAATAATTTTCATATTTATGGGAGCAATTCTTAAAATTATCGCTGAGGAAACAAAAGAAATAATGAAACAAGAGATCCTGTATAGCATCAGGAGGACTTCAAATTAATGTAAAACAATAAATATCAATGCATTCATTAATGGAAAAATGCATATTCAATGATAAGTAAACACTCTCCCCTTGCAAGGAAAAAAAAAACTTTAGATGTGATACTCATATTTTCAGACAGTATCAACCAGCAGTTCTTATTCTTGGAACTTTCCATGTGGTTATGTAACAACTGTCAATACATGCCAGTAGAGATTGCCATAAAACACAGCCCAATCTTGGCATCACAATTTCACAGGATTATAAAACATTACAGAGTATTTAAAGGAATTTCAGAATATGATTAAAGAGTTGGAGGAAAACTCTAACTGAAAGCTAAGTTGTAGCATAGTTTGATGTAGAACAGAGAATGACACAAGGAAAAATCAAGTTTACTAGTAGGTTATTCACTAAAGAGAGTAATTGACAATTGTCTGACTATACAGAGGATGAAGCAAGGTGTCATCCATTTACTTATCCACCTGAAAAAATTTTAGCCCAATAATAAAACTACTTTACTGAGGGCACAATAAGAACTTAACATTATTTTACCCTCACATTACTACATAGACAGTGTTGCACATTTATATAAAAGGAGAGATGGTTCAGAGGCCTATAGAACACCAAATGAACAAAATTACAAAAGATCTACACCAAGACACATTATAATAAGTTGCCTACCATACAGAATAAGAGGAGAATTTTAAAGGCCACAAGAGAGAAAAATCAGATTACATATAAGGGAAGACCAATTAGGATCTCATCAGATTTTTCAACCCAGTCTCTCAAAGCAAGGAGATCATGGAACAAAATATACCAAGCTCGAAAAGATAATGGATGACAACCAAGAATCTTATAACCACCAGAATTAAGCTTCAGATTTGATGATGAAATAAAAACCTTCCATGATAAATAATAGCTAAAATAATTTACAGCAAGAAAGCCTGCACTACAGAACATTCTTGGCAAAATATTACACAAGGAAGAAATAAAAAACAACAATAAAAATCTGCAAAGGGAAGAACTACAATAAAGGAAAAGCCAACTAAAGGAGAAACTAAGTCAAGTTAAACACCAAAAATAAACAAGATTGACTGAAAATACAAATCATGTCTCAATAATAACCCTGAATGTTAATGGCCTGAATTCACCAATCAAAAGACATAGATTCAATTAATTTAAAAAAAGCCCAACCATATGCTGCCTTCAAGAGACTCATCTCAGAAAAAGACATTCACGGGCTGAAGGTGAAAGGTTGGGATAAAATATACCATTCACATTGTATGTATATACAAGTCTGGGGTTTCCAACCTCATATCAAATAAAATAGAATTGAAGCCAAAGTTAATCAAAAGGAATAAAGATGGACTTTTCATACTGCTTAAGGGAACCATACATCAACAAGACATAAGAGTTATAAATATATATGCCCCAAACAATGGAGCATCTACCTTCACCAATCAAACTCTTCTCAAATTCAAGAATCAAATAGACCACCACACAATAATTCTGGGTGACTTTAACACACCTCTTTCACCACTGGATATATTTCATATCACTCCAGTCACAATGGCAGCTATCAATAATACAAACAACAATAAGTGTTGTTGAGGATGTGGGGAAAAAGGTACACTCATACATTGCTGGTGGGACTGCAAATTGGTGTAGCCAATATGGAAAGCAGTATGGAGATTCCTTGAAAAACTTTGAATGGAACTACCATTTGACCCAGATATCCCACTCCTCAGTTTATACCTAAAGGACTGAAAAACAGCAGACTACAGGGACACAGCCACATCAATGTTTGTAGCAGCACAATTCACAATAACTAAATTGTGAAATCAAACCAGATGCCTGTCAGTAAATGAATGGATAGGGAAACTTTTGTATATATACACAATGTAATATTACTCAGCATTAAGAGAATGAAATCATGGCATTTGCAGGTAAACAGAAGAAGCTGGAGAATATAATGCTAGGTAAAGTAAGCCAACCTCAAAAAAACAAAATTGGAATGGTTTTTTTGATATGAGGATGCTGAAACATAATGGTGATGAGGGGTGGGGAGCATGAGAGGAATGGAGGAACTTCAGATAGGGCAAAGGGGAGGGAGGAGAAGAAAGGGAGAATGGGGGTAAGAAAGATGGAATGAATTAGACATCATTCCCCTAAGTACATGAATGGGGACATGAATGGTGTGAAAATACTTTGTGTATAATCAGAGACCTCAAATATTGTGCTCTGTGTGTGTAATATGAAATGAATTGTATTCCGCCATCATATATAACAAATTAGAATACATAAATAATTTAATTAAAAAGCTCAGGTGTTTGTATTTTATACAGAGCTGCAAAATAACAAACTTTTGTTCTAATTTCAGGTTTCTAAGCAACGTACCACGTCAGAGATTGGCAAAATACAACCATGGGAAAAATCAGCCTTGGCCTGTTTTGTATCATCTAATAACTAAGAATGACTTGCATATATTTAACCATTTGAAGGCTAAAAATATCAAAAGAATGTCTCATGACAAGTAAATTTGTATGATTTGGAGTTGACAAGTTGGAACAGAGACTTTCTGGACCACAAATTTTGAAATGTTTTTTTTACAGGAAAAATTTACTAACCTAAGCAGGAAAGTTCTATATGTACTGTAAAGCTACGTAAGATATTTTCAACTTTGTTCTAATCTAGGGAGTGGGGTATTACAAACCAGGGTATACACTCCTGTGTCAGTAATGGATAAATTTAGTGATATCTTAAAGATAGTAAAGCAAACTACACAGAATTAAGACATTTTTTTGTGTACCTTTAAACACTAGAAAATATGTAATAGAACTGGGATTGGAATCTGACATTTCTCAAGCCACACTAAAATTGGAACAGTCAGCAATTCATTACATTTAAGCTGGCTAGGACATGCAATCTGGATCAATGTGTACCCAAATCATGCAGACCACCTTTTGTTTTCTAAGGTCTAAACTCACTTAAAAAATCATAAAATTAATTGCAAGGTGATTTTTCTGAAGATATTTCAAATAAATAAATACATTTACCAGAATGCTTTTCTCAGGAGGCTGAGACAGGAGGATCATGAGTTCAAAGCCATCTTCAGCAACTTAGCAAGATCCTGAGCAACTCATTGAGACAGACACTTGTCTCTAAGTAAAATATTAAAAAGTGATGGGAATATGGCTCAGTAAACAAGCATCCCTGTATTCAATCCTTGGTACAAAAAAAGATATGCTATTAGTGTATTATTTTAAAAAAATAATCTAAGGTGTCTACAGAAGAATTGAATGGAAAAAAAATAAAAGTTATAATAGTCAAGGCTCTCTTTCACAACTCACAAGGAGATCCTAGGCTGAATAGTCACAATAATAAGTCCTTGGAAACTGCTTAAGATCTCTTCAAGAAACAGGGGTTTTGGGTAGAGATGGATGGAAGAGTAATTCCACTGTACTTTGCTTATTCTTTCCTTTATTTCTGAGATATTGTAGACTCACCTTCACATATTCCACATTTCCTAGAGGATCCTTCTGTTTAGTTTATATATGAGTGAATTCTTTTGCAATTAGACATTGTGAAGATTCCCATTCTTATTAACCAAACTGGTCTTTAAGAAGCGCTGTATTAGAGAAAGCATGTAATCTTTGAAAATATCTTGTGACTCAATCAAATATAATGGAACACTTATCCAAACAAAGATTGACTTTGTCTTCTTTTCATTTTTTTTTTCTCCATTCATAACATAAAATAAACAATCTCTAACTCTTTTACATGGCCACCCTGAAATAACTCTGGAGGCTAATAAGATAAACATGATAATGGACATTGACCTTTTAGAAAATAACTCATCCTATTTACTCAATTAAGTAGTGTCTTATTTTCATGTGGTTTGGGCTTAAATTAGTTAGGAGGCAGAAAAGAGACATTTTAGGACAATCAGACATTTCATTCTGGCAACATAAATGATCCCAGGTCTTCTTTTATGCAGTCAATAGAGCTAGAACTTGAGTGAGATTACTTATGGTGTAACAAGTACAGAAAGGAGATGAATTCTGATTGGGTTGGGGCTGGGAGCAGTCTTGAAATGATTCATTAGTGGCTTTAATAGTGGATGTTAAGAAATACCCCAAAAGTTCTGTTTTCTCTGTGACTAAGAGTGGATGTCTTGAGAGGTTCAGAAAAAGTTCACATTGCCCTTGAACAAATATGTTTTCCATATTCATTGCCAGAAAGGAGGGAAACAGAAGGCCAAAAATTAGTGAAAAATTCTGATCTCACTTTGTGTTTCTGGACTTCTCTAGTGTAGAAAGTACCAAAAATCATACTGGAGAGCCTCATGGTTTTTTCCTGTTGTTTTTGCCAGAAGAGAAAAGTATTTCAGAAACTCTATGCTGGAGGTAACATCAGACTCCAAAATTTTCAATTTCTCCAAGCTCTCCACCACTGACACATTTTCATTTATCCATTTTAAAGAGTGAAATATTCCAAAAGAAATAAGTGGAAATCATAGGCTAACTGTAAAACAAATATTATTTATTTAGCAGTTAACATAATTTCTTTCCCTCCCATAGAAATGATGACTTAAAGATATACTTCTATTTAAACTTTTAAGTATAACTCTTCCCTCTGTCATGTAAATGGCACTAATTTAAAAATTTTACTACAATATAAACTTAAAGCATGTAAATGGCACTAATTTAAAAATTTTACTACAATATAAACTTATGAGAAACAATCCATAGAAATTTAAGCTGGGAGATGTTGAAACAATTTTAATTTCTTCAATTTCTGGATTTATATTCATTCATTTGTTCACACATTTATTCAGTCATTTATAGCAGATCCATGGACAGTTTTTACCAATGTAAAACACAGGGTGCTTTGTTTGCTCCATTACACTATCATTTTTAAAATTCTCATGACACAAAGAAAATGATGTCATTGTTATGGCTTTAGGCATAGGTGAAAAAAATTATACCGATTGAGCTTCAAATTCTAGCTTTAACACAAATTAGCTGAGAATCTGTAGCAAGTTACTTATTTATAGTTTCCTTATCATGAACATAGGATAATTATCCACACTTCTCTTTGCAGTTACAGGTATTAAATATTCTAGAGAGTGATCCTGGTGTTAGGCTCATGTGATCCATAAATAGTGGCTTCCTTTCCTCTGGCTATCTCTTTCATTCTTTTCACAGATTATTTTTATTCTTTGCCTTCAAGACTGATAGTAATGATAATGATAATGTCATGAGATTATACTGTTTATATTGGAGGGACTCTTTTTCTGTGCTCACAACAACTCATAATATTGTCAGGGTCTAAAAAATACTTACAGAATGAATGTCAGAGTATTTTTTATTCAGTAGGACTTACGTTGAACCTACAGCTCAAATGTTCAATGTCAAAATAACGACATGTGTTTTAGAGAGCTTACCATTTGTAGTTGGACTCAGCACTTGAATGTTCTTTTTGTTTTGTTTTCTTTTTTATTTAATTTAGTTTGTTTTTGTTTGTTCTAATTAGTTATACATAACAGCAGAATGCATTTCAATTCATTATGCACAAATGGAGCACAACTTTTCATTTCTCTAATTGTACAAGATATAGAGTCACAGCATTAGTGCAATCATATATGTACTTATGGTAATTGTGTCCATCTCATTGCATTATCTTTCCCACCCACATGCCTATTCCCCTCTTCTCACTCCCCTCTGCCCAATCCAAAGCTCCTTCATTCTTCCCTTCCTTGACCACTTCTCCATTATGGATCAGCATCCACATATCAGAGTAAACATTTGGCCTTTGGTTTTTTGGGATTGGCTTATTTTGCTTAGCATGATACTCTCCACCTCCATCCATTTACATGCAAATGCCATAATTTTATTCTCTTTTAAAGCTAAGTAATATTTTATTGTGTATACATATCACAGTTTCTTATCCATTATCTATTGAAAGGCATCTAGATTACTTCCACAGTTTACTTATTGTTAGTTGAGCTGCTGAAAACATTAGTGTGGCTGCATCACTATAGTATGTTGATTTTAAATCTTTTGGGTATAGACCAAGGAGTAGTGTAGGTTATTCAAATGATGGTTTCATTCCATTTTTTTATGAGGAAGCTCCATACTGCTTTCCAGAGTGGTTACACCAATTTGCAGTCCCACCAACAATGTATGAGTGTACCTTTTGCTCCACATCCTCACCAACACTTATTGTTGCATGTATTCTTGATTATTGCCATTCTGACTGAAGTGAGATAAAATACTTTTGATTTGCGTTTTTTTAATTGCTAGAGATGTTGAACATTTTTTGATATATTTCTTGATTGATCATATATCTTCTCTGAGAAGTGTCTGTTCAGTTCCTTAGCCATTTATTGGTTAGGTTATTTGGGTTTTTTTTTTTTTTTGGTGTTAAGGTTTTTGAATTCTTTGTATATCATGGAGATTAGTGCTCTATCTGATGTGCTTGTGGTAAAGATTCTCTCCCACTCTGTATGCTCTCTCTTCACACTATTGACTGTTTCCTTTTCTGAGGAGAAGTTTTTCATTTGGATCCATCCCATTTTTTGATTCCTGATTTCATTTCTTGTGCTTTATGAGTCTTGTTAAGGAAATCAGGTCCTAATTCAACATAATGATGATATGGGCCTATTTTTTCTTTCACTAGGCACAGGATCTATGGTCTAATTTCTAAATCCTTTATCCACTTTGAGTTGAGTTTTGTGCATGGTGAGAGATAGTGGCTTAATTTCATTTTGCTGCATATGGATTTCCATTTTTCCCAGCACCATTTGAAGAGGCTACCTTTTCTCTAATGTATGTTTTTGGTGCCTTGTCTAGTATGAGATAACTGTATTTATGTGGGTTAGTCTCTGTGTCTTTTATTCTGTACCTTTGGTCTACATATCTATTTTTGTGCCAATACAATACCAATTTTATTACTGTAGCTCTGTAGTATAGTTTAAGTTCTGGTATTGTGATGCCCCCACTTCATTATTCTTGATAAAGATTGCTTTAGCTATTAGGGGTCTCTTATTTTTCTAAATGATTTTCATGATTGCTTTTTTGAGTTCTATGAGGAATGCCACAGGGATTTTATTTGGAATTGCATTAAATCTGTATAATGTTTTTGGTAGTATGGCCACTTTGACAATTAGATAGATGAAATAAATTAAAGGTTATGAATAGGAAAAGAAGAACTCAAACTCTTACTATTTCCTGATGAAATGTTCTACATTTAAAGGATCCAAAAAAATTCTACTAGAAAACTTCTAGAATTAATAGATGAATTCAGCAAAGTGGCAGGCAGGATATAAAATCAATACCCATAAATCAAGTGCATTTTCATATAGCAGTGACGAATCCTCTGAAAGAGAAATTAGGAAAACTACCCCTTTTGCAATAGCTTAAACAAATAAAATAAAATACTTGGGAATCAATCCATAAAATTATTGGGAAAAAGGTAAAAGATCTCTACAATAAAAACTACAGAACACTAAAAAAAGAAATTGTAGATGATCTCTGAAAATGGAAAGTTCTTCCAGGTTCTTGGATAGGAAGAATTAAAATTCTCAAAATGGTCATATTATCATTTAAATGCTGTTATTTTACAGATTTAAATGTTGTTATGGTGCTCAAAAAAATCACATTATCAATAATTCATGTCTAAATTGTAAACTCCACAGGTCAAGACAAGCATCTAAACTGTTCAGCATTATATACCAAATGTTCCTCACTTTTTAGAGAGACTCAGTAAATACTCATTTCATGGTTGATAAAATAAACAAATGAAGAAATGAAGAATTAAGATATACCATGGCTATTTGTCTTTCACAGTCCATATCTGTGAAGTCTCCTATGATATTTTGTTAGAAGTTTTGCTTAATTTTTTTGTCTGCACTTTACCTTATGTTTTGGAAGTTACCTTGAAAATCCACTAGTCACTATTCTTAAGAAGATACAAAATCTGATCAATTTGTGTTAAAATATCTTTGATTGGCAAAATCTCAAGATTGATTTATGTGGCTTGATATTTATCTGCTAATGGAACTTAAGGCATGTATCAATGGAATGTAAAATATACCAAGGATATTGTCCTGCAAAGTAAAGGTCCTAGTCCTTTAAGAAAGCAGACAACCGATCCACCCACAGGGGCCTCTTGGGGCCCAGGTGCACAGCAGGCCTGGTCCACCCCTTTCCCCGTGGGGCAGACACTTTCCAGTGTCTGGTGCAGTGGTGCAGGCCGCCCCCTCTAATCAGTAGACTACAGTGAGAGGTCAAGCCCAGTGGCCCAGATCCACCCACATCTGCCTGTGCTGGACCAGGTGCACAGCAGGGTCAGTCCACCCCTCCCCAGGCAGGGAAGACACCTAACAGAATCTACCATCAAGCTCAGGACTGCTCCTTCCAACCAGGAGACTACCATAGGAGGTTAAGCCCAGTGGCCCACATCCACCCACTTCAACTTATACAGGTCCCAGATCCAGGATGCAGTAGCATTCATTGAGGGACACCAGCAGAGTCTGGAATCCCAACATCAAGGTGAGGTATAGACAATCTGCATGGGTACTACAAGAATATAGGGAAGAAACTGTAATATCTCAGATCCACACTGCAAGAAAGGAAGACACATAGACAGCATGAAAAAACAAGGAAGGAAAGTGCCTCAAACAAACCATACACTATAATAACAGAACCCAGAGACAGTGAAGTTGATGAAATGTCAGAGAAGGAGTTGAGAAGTTTCATAATTAAAATGATCTGTGAATTAAAGAATGACCTAAATGAGCAAATACAAGCAAAAATTGATCACTCCAACAATGAGATAAGAGAACAAATACAGGTAGCAAAAGATTACTTCAGGAGAGAGATAGAGACTCTGAAAAAAAAAAAGTCAGAAATCCTTGAAATTGAGGATACAATAAATCAAATAACAAACTTAATAGAAACCATAACCAACAGACTAGACCACTTGGATGAAAGAATGTCAGATAATGAAGACAAAGTATACAATCTGGAAAATAAAGTTTGATCATACAGTGAAGAAAGTTAGAAACCATGAACAGAACATCCAAGAATTATGGGACAGCATCAAAAGACCAAATATAAGAGTTATTGGGATAGAGGAAGGCACAGAGTTTCAAACCAAAAGAATGCACAATCTCTTCAATGAAATAATATCGGAAAATTTACCAAGCATGAAGAACAAATTGGAAAAACAAATACAAGAGGCTTACAGCACACCAAATGTACAAACTTACTATGAATCTATGCTAAGACACAAAATAATTAAAATGCCTAGCATACAAAATAAGGATAGAATCTTAAAAGCCACAAGAGAGAAGAATCAGATCATATATAGGGGGAGACCAATTTGTATCTCAGCAGACTTTTCAATCCAGTCCCTCAAAGCCAGGAGATTGTAGAACAACATATACCAAGCTCTGAAAGAAAATGGATGCCAAACAAGAATCTTATATCCAGCAAAACTAAGCTTTAGATTTGATGATGAAATAAAAACCTTCCATGATAAACAAAAGTTAAAAGAATTTACAGTGAGAAAGCCTGCACTACAGAACATCTTCAGCAAAATATTCCAAGAAGAGGAAATGAAAAACAATGATGAAAATCAGCAGAGGAAAGGATTACATCAAAGGAAAATCTAATCAGAGAAGAAACCAAGTCACATTAAATACCAAAAATAAACAGAAATGGCTGGGAATACAAATAATATCTCAATAATAATACTGAATGTTAATGGCCTAAACTCACCAATCAAAAGAAATAGACAAGCAGATTGGATTTTAAAAAAACACCCAACAATATGCTGTCTTCAAGAGACTCCTCTCATAGAAAAAGACATTCACAGACAGAAGATGAAGTTTTGGGAAAAATCATATCACTCACATGGGCTGCAGAAGCAAGCAGGGGATTCCATCCTCATTTCAAATAAAGTAGACTTCAAAGTAAAGTCAATCAAAAAGGATAAAGAAGGACACTACATACTGCTCAAGAATACCATACACCAAGAAGACATAACAATTATAAATATATATGCCCCAAACAATGGAGTAGCTATGTTTATCAAACAAGCTCTTCTCAAGTTCAAGAGTCGAATAGACCACAACACAATAATTCTGAGTGACTTTAACATACCTCTTCAACACTAGATAGATCTTCCAAACAAAATCTGAACAAAGAAACTGTAAAACTCAATAATACAATCAATAACTTAGACTTAACTGACATATCTCCCACTTGACCAGCACTGGCTTCATTAAAGAAGGTTTGATTCATGAGTAAATGCTAGGGAGTTTTAAATTAAAGAGACAAGACTCTAATTACCTTTAATACCAGCTCTGGGATGGCTTCTCCTAGCTCCTGCCTCCAGCCACCTAATGCAGTGGCAGGGTTTACAGAAGAGATATGAGAGAGAGAGAGAGAGAGAGAGAGAGAGAGAGAGAGAGAGAGAGAGAGAACATGCCAGGGAGTGGGCTTTTATTGGGGAACAAAAAATTCCGGGGAAAATTCCATGCAATGAAGGTTAAGGGGGGGCAGCATCCCAAGTTCAGGGGCGATGATTGGGTCTTAGGGGCAGTGGCCAGACATGCCTCTGCATGGACAAGCCCTGGAAAAAGGTGGGGAAAGCTCTGACACAGCTGTATCTAAGTGCCTCTCAGCCAGTGAGGTAACTCAAATCACATGCGAGGATGGCCTCCCCCAGACATATGTAGATATTCCATCCTTCAATGAGAGAATATACTTTCTTCTCAGCAGCACATAGATCCTTCTCTAAAATAGACTGTATACTATGCCACAAAACAACTCTCAGCAAATATAAAAAAGTAGAGATTCTACCCTGCATTCCATCAGATCAGAATGGAATGAAAATAGAAATAAATGATAAAATTAGAAATAAAATACACTCCAACACCTAGAGACTAAATAATATGCTATTGAAAGAATAATGAATTATAGAAGACATCAAGGAGGAGATTAAAAAAAATTTAGAGGTGAATGAGAACACAGATACAACATATCAAAATCTCTGGGATACTATAAAGGCAGTTCTAAGAAGAAAGTTCACTGCATGGAGTTCATTCCTTAAAAGAAGAAAAGGTCAACAAATAAATGATTTAACTCTATATCTCAGAGCTCTAGAAAAAGAAGAACAAACCAACACCAAAAGCAGCAGAAGACAGGAAATAATTAGAATCAGAACTGAAATCATTGAAATTGAAACAAAAAAAAACAATTAAAAAAATTGAGAGAACAAAAAGTAGGTTCTTTGAAAAAATAAATAAAATTGGCAGACCCTTAGTCATAATAATGAAGAGAAGGAGAGAGAAAACTCAAATCATTGACATATATGATGAAAAAAGAAATATCACAACAGACACTACAGAAATACAGAAGATAATTAGAAATTATTTTGAAAACTTGTACTCCAATAAAATAGAAAATATCAAAGGCATCAACAAATTTCTAGAGTCATATAATTTGCCCAAATTGAATTAGGGTGATATGCAAAATTTAAACAGATCGATTTCAAATAATGAAATAAAGAAATCATCATAAGTCTACCAACCAAGAAAAGCCTAGGACTGGATAGATACACAGCTGAGTTCTACAAGACCTTTAAAGAAGAAAGGTCTTTAAAGAAGAACTAATACCAATACTGTCCAATTTATTTCAGGAAATAGAAAAAGAGGCAGCACTTGCAAACTCATTCTATGAGGCCAACATCACTCTGATTCCAAAACCAGGCAAAGACACATCAAAAAAATAAATCTTCAGACCAATATCTCTAATAAACATAGATGCAAAAATTCTCAATAGATTCTGGCAAATCAAATACAAAACATATCAAAAAGATCGTGCATCATGATCAAGTGGGATTCATCCCAAGGATGCAAGGTTGGTTCAATATACGGAAACCAATAAATGTAATTTATCACATCAATAGACTTAAAGATAAGAATCATATGATCATCTCAAAATATGCAGGAAGGGCATTAGACAAAATACAGCACCCCTTTATGTTCAAAACACTAGAAAAACTAGGAATAACGGGAACATATCTCAACATCATAAAGGCTATGTATGCTAAGCCCCGGGACAACATCATTCTAAATGGAGAAAACTTGAAGGCATTCCCTCTAAAAACTGGAACAAGACAAGGATACCCTCTTTGACCACTTCTATTCAACATAGTTCTTGAAATACCGGCCAGAAAAATTAGACAGATGAAAGAAATTAAAGGGATACACATAGGAAAAGAAGAACTCAAATTGGCACTATTTGATGATGATATGATTCTACACCTGGAAGACCCTAAAAATTCCACCAGCAAACTTCTAGAACTAGTAAATGAATTCAGCAAAGTAGGAGGATATAAAATCAACACCCATAAATCAAAGGCATTTCTGTATATCAGTAGCAATTCCTCAAAAAGAGAACGAGGAAAACTACCCCATTTTCAATAGCCTAAACAAAAAAAAAAATACTTGGGAATCAACTTAATGAAAGAAGTGAAAGATATATTGAAAATTACAGAACCCTAAAGAAAGAAATCAAAGACAACCTTAGAATATGGAAAAATCTACCTTGTTTTTGGATAGGCAGTATTAATATTGTCAAAATGACCATACTTACAAAAGCACTATACAGATTTAAGGGAATTTCTATCAAAATACCAATGACATTCCTGATAGAAATAGAAAATGCAATCATGAAATTCATCTGGAAAAATAAGAGACCCAGAATAGCTAAAGCAATCCTTAGCAGGAAGAGTGAAGCAGATGACATCACTATACCAGACCTTAAACTATACTACAGAGCAATAGTAACAAAAACAGCATGGTATTGGCACCAAAACAGCTGGTAGACCAATTGTACAGAATAGAGGACATAGAGACTCACCCACAAAATTACAATTTCTTATATTAGACAAAGGTGCCAAAAACACACACTGGAGAAAAGATAGCCTCTTCAACAAATGGTGCTGGAAAAACTGGAAATCCATATGCAACAAAATGAAATTAAACCCCTATCTCTCACCATGCACAAAACTCAACTCAAAATGGATCAAGGACTTAGGAATAAAACCAGAGACCCTAACAGGAGAAAAAGTAGGTCCTAATCTCCATCATGTGGTATTAGGCCCTAACTTCCTTAATAAGTTTCCTTTGGCATAAGAATTAAAATTAAAAAATCAATAAATGAGATGGACTCAAACTAAAAAGTTTCTTCTCTGTAAAAGAAACACTCTGTATGGTGAATAAAGAGAGCCTACATCTTAGGAGCAAATCTTTACCCCCCACACATCAGATAGAGCGTTAATCTCTAGGGTATATAAAGAACTTAAAAAGCTAAACACCAAAAAATCAAATAACCCACTTAATAAATGGGCCAAGGACCTGAAGAGACACTGCTCAGAAGAGGATGTACAATCAATCAACAAATATGTGAAAAAATGTTCATCATTACTAGCAATTAGAGAAATGCAAATCAAAAGCTCTCTAAGATTTCATCTCACTCCAGTCAGAATGGTAGTTTTTATGTTGGTGAGAATTTGGAGAAAAAGGTACACTCATATACTGCTGGTAGGACTGCAAATTTGTACAGACAATATGGAAAGCAGTATGGAGATTTTTTGAAAAATTGGGAATGGAACCACCATTTGACCCACTTATCCCTCTATACCCAAAGGACCTTTAAAAAAGCATATTACAGGGACACAGCCACATCGATGTTTATAGCAGCACAATTCACAATAAAACTGTGGAACCAACTTAAATGCCTTAAAATAGATGAATTGATTTAAAAATGTGGCATATATACACAATGGAATATTACTCATCAATAAAAGAGAATAAAATCATGGTATTTGCAGGTAAATAGATGGAGTTGGAGAAGATAATGCAAAGTGAAGTTAGCCAATCCCAAAAAACCAAATGCTGAATGTTTTGTTTGATATAAGGAGGCTGATTCATAGTGGGATAGGGAGAGGGAGCATGGGGGGAATAGAAGAACTCTAGATAGGGCATACAGGTTGGAGGGGAAGGGAGGGGGCATGGGGTTATTAATGATGTGGAATGTGATAATCATTATTATACAAAATACAGGTATAAAGACAGGAATTGATGTGAATATAGTATATATACTACCAGAGATATGAAAAATTGTGCTCCATATGTGTAATATGAATCATAGTGCATTCTGCTGTCATATATAAATTTTAAAAAATAAAAAAAGAAAGCAGACAACCTAATGAAATTAAATCTAAATCTTGGAAAAAAACAATTATTATCTAACATTTAGTTATTATCTACCATAGGCCAATACATACTGGCTATGGGGGCCTCTCATATTATTCTACATAATTTTTAATAAATTTATTAAATCTGTTTGTTATAAAATATACATAGTGTGATTATAACTAGCAGTAACTATTTAATCACCTATAAAGATAATACATATTGACTGTTGGGATAGTGTCAAGCTCCCAGAATCTATGCAACATTTTGAATTACATCAAACATCTTTTATTCATTTGTATTAAGATAATGATTGATGATAGTATTTGCTGGTAGGTTTTAACTTTATTAATAATTATAACCTTATCCTGTTCACTGTATTCTACTCAGACATCCCTCCATAATATCATATTTTTCAGTACTTTCAATAAAGGTGTGAAAGAGTCCTTTACCAAAATTGTACAATTCTGATTAGGAAGTATACATATCCACTGAAGAAAAGTTAGACACAAAAGGAGAAAAAAAACAGAAAAGTACAATTATATAGTTCCTGACAACTACCAGGTGCAGTGAATCATTTTAACATTTAAATCTTTTTCTAAAATTTTATACATGTAAATAGTCATCCCTTGCTATTCGTAGAGAATTGATTCTAGGCTCCCCTTAGATTTTATAGTCGGCAGGTACTCAAGACCTTTATATAAAATTCTGTAGGGTTTGCATGTCCTTCCATATAATTGAAATCATCTCTAGGTTACCTACAATATCTAACATAAAGCAAATACTTTGTGAATAATGATTATACTGAATTACTTAGAAAAATGACAAGAAAATAGTCTGTACACATTCAGAACAGATACAATTGGTTGAACATTTTTGATCTGTGTTTGGTTGGATATTCAGAGTGGAGCCCAAATATATGAACAGCTGACTATGTGTGCGTGTCACAATTGATATCATGTTATATATCTAGTGATGAGCCATGTGGTGGGTGATAATGTTATATCATTTCCTAGGTGTGTGGTAGGCTGCACCACTAGGTTTGTGCAAGGCACTATAATGTTTACACAACAGCAAAACTATCTAATGACATTTCTCAAATGTATCCTTGTTAGTAAGGAACACACAGCTTTATAGGTTTACATTTTATTTATTTTTATTGATTTAATATTATAAAATAACAGGATAAACAACATTTATTAAAATTTTATAAACTTTTTATCAGCTATATAATATCCTGTGGTAGGACACTATCAACATTAATTTAACCCAAGCTCTGTCATTGAAAATTGGTGCTCTTTCCAATTATTTTCTATTTAATATTATGAATTATACCATAATTATCTTTGAATTGAAGGCCTTCCTATTTGTTCTCAAAGGGAAGGTCACCTATATGAAGGATATATTTTCTGAAGGACATCCTCTAATATATTTGATGATGTTCATCTCCCATTGAATTGCAGTGATAACAACAAACTTATTCTGTAAGTTCCTTGGTGAAGCATAAAAATATAGAACAGAGAAAGAAACATAATTTATATCATAAGCGACATTGAAATAAACAAGATGTTATGAATTCAGTATTAGCCAAAGATCTAAATAATGAGTACCAAATAAATGACAATCTATAGGGCTAAGGGGGGGTAAAAGATCATTAAGGGTTAGATGTCAATTTACTTTCAATTTCCACTCTTGTATTTTCACATGCAATATTTAATTTTATGTGCTATTTTATATATGATAGTAAATGCATATGTATATTTCAAAATATAATTAAAGTGATTTATTTTATATCTTTAATCCCAAGATAAGTGATTACAGAGTGATTTTTAGTCAGTGCCAACTTCAACATCAAAAGCTTTTTTTTAAAAAAAAAACAAATTTGACTAAGCTCCAAACTTTTCCAGCATATTAATGATTTCTCTCTACTAATTCCAATTAAGATTTCATATAATTGTCTCTCCAATAACGTGTTTTTCTACCAATGAGTACAGTTTGACGTATTATTCCAGATACTGATCCTTCTTGCTCACAGTACAACAAGACCATCAAAACATTTTAAAATCATAATTTTAAAACTTTAAATAAGTTATTAAAGCACCACATGCAGAAGTTGAGGTTTTGCTGATGAAACATTCACCACATTTCTTCATCTTAATAGTTGCTTAAAAACATATTTCTCATTCCACAGATCAGTGCTCATGTGGAACCATGAAATAAACTCTGGTGACATACTTATGTTGATATTAATTCTTCTTAACTTTAAAATTGATGTGGAAAACATTCTGATGATACCAAGTTTTTATTTGCTTGTCCAAAACTCCCCGTAAACATTTTGGTAGTTTGCATTAAGTGATTTATTTTGCAACATTGATTCAAGATTTTAAGAAGTCATCATTGTTGATTGCAATTTTTGTTTATTTTGCCCAAGAGCTTTCATGAAGTCTGATTTTCTCTCTCTGGTCAAATTGTTGTTTTACATTTTCACCCTTAGCAATATTAATCCAGGGTATTACTGCATCTAATATTCTGGGAACTGGAATAAAGAAAAAAATCACCCTTTTATTTGTGTTGTTCTTTGTTAAGTAGTTGAATTTTCTGTATTATCAGAGAAGTACAAATGACCTGGACAACACCTCATGTTAATTCATGCAGAACACCCACTGATACTTTAGGCTTTGCTCATTTTTTCAGAGAATTAAGAAATGCTGTCAGCTGAAGTTTTGTCCTATTGTTCTGTGTTCTTCCGTAGACTTAGAAAATTGATTTTTACTAAAATTAAAAAAATAAATTAAGATATCTTTGTCTCTATTCTGATTGGGCATCTCTTGTACCTATTTAGTTTTATTAATAACAGATTAGTACACATTTCCTACTAGATAGAAATCTAGTAAATGCTAACTATAAAATCTCTAGGAGCAGGAACAAATGCATATGTCCAGGACAGTGATAATAAACTGAGTATTATCAACGTCATAATGTGTTATATGTAGACCACCCAAATTATCAATCATTAAATCTAGGACAGTATTGTGTGTGGAAGTGAATACTATTAAGAATTATACTGGACAACTTGTATTTTCCATGACTGCCTCTGACAAAGTAGGGCTTGTGTTGAACCTACTGTAAGGAACGCCCCCTATAGTTTCACTGTCTAATGTGAAGCAAATTGGTAGATCATGTTTTTTGTTCCCTGCTAATATGAAACAATTAGCCCAAACTGGCGAATTTAAAACTTACAAGAATAATTGGTCTACTCTTTGGCAGCCAGAAAAAAAGTGTTTTTAATTTATTGGTGAGTTCAGCATGTCGGCATATACTGAGTATGGTATCTGTTGGGATTCCTATTCCATAAATGGACCTGTAAGAAATAACATAACGTGATGTCTTTCTTTAAATCAAAGTAAATTTGAAAATGAATCTCTTTCTCTCAGATCTGGAAAAAAAGTTAAATTTCAGTCATTAATTCTATCCTTTCTTCCCACTCAGCTTACCCAAGGTGCAAGGGCTATTTGAGTACACTGGATCACCACTTAGATACCCTCTTGGAAGTCTCAGAGCAACTTGTTATTGGAACTTCCATCTTTCAATGTTCACTACAGAGCAAAGGGATGTTTGATAGGGTTGCAACCACCCGTGACAATGTATAGCCTCTGCAATGCGTTTCCTGTCCATTTCCCTGGGGGAATCAGGCCCTACACCACTCACAATGTCAGTGAACCTTAACCTCTACTTTGGATGAAGGCAAAATTATATCCCTTCTCTGGCTCCTTTCTCTCTCTTCTCAGATATCCAAAATGCCATTTTTAAGTTGCTTAGATTTTCCAAAAAGAAAGAAAGAAAAATTTGGGCAGGATACAACATATAGCCTTATCCTGAGATAAAACAGTATGAAGAATCTTCCAACCTTCTTCAAGTGCAGGGGTATTGGAACAAGAACAAATGGAAGATTAGTCTCTCAGTAGCTTAATATATGATTCTACCAATATCCTCATGAAAAAATCAGGTCTAACAGAGCATCTTCTCAGATGTCACATAGTATCCTATGTTCTTCAATCTCTAATGGTCTAATTTTTGTGATCTTTTGACTCTTCTTGTTCACAAGAAGGGAATGTGGGAAGGAGAGAGGGAGTGGGGGGGGGAGAAGACAGGGGAGGGGAAGAGAGAGAGAGAGGACATTTTGAGGTACAAAAATAAAAAAGGAAACACAGCCGTAATCTCTCTGACCCAATCCCCTTGATGTGGAAGTACTATCCTTGGGAATGCAGAGCCTCTTTTTGCTTCACATGTCTATATCCAAAGTAGCATTTCAACATCATTTTCAAGTTTAAACCTCTACTTAGCATAGTTTAGCATAGGCTGTTTTGGTTAAACCAAACCCCAATAATTTATACTTATCCCAGGGTCAATAACAACCTCATCTTCCAAAAAACAAAAGGATAAACAAATAAAATAGATGGAATCTGTAGTTAAAGGTAGATGTTAACATACAAAGAGATCCACTGACCCACTCTTAGTGGGAAATGTCTATTTTTGGTACAAAATCTAAATGTCTTCTTCATCTTGGATATGTACACTTATCAACCCCTTGGACATCAATAAGGAACAATAAAACAAAATGGTGTTTCTTCAAATGAATGCCATAGAAAAATGCATAGATATCTCTTTAGTACAAAAACATCTACACTGAAACGCCATGTTGGATTTTTTTTTAATCTCATTCATTGTATATTCATTTGTTATTCTCTTAAAACAGTATTTTCATCAGAAAAATTTATAGGAACTGTGTAAGAAAGATGTTTTGTATATTGATATTGGCTATTTTTTCTTTCTTTTTTTTTCTTGGTACTGTGAATTGAACTCTGGGGTACTTGACCACTGAGCCACATCCCCAGTCCTATTTTGTAATTTTTTTTGTTTTGTTTTTAAGAGACAGGGTCTCACTGAATTGCTTTTGCTGAGCTGGTTTTTAACTTGCAATCCTCCTGCTTCAGCCTCCTGAGCCTCTGGGATTATAGGAGTACACTACCACACCTGGCAATATTGGCTTCCTTAGATGATTTTCCCTCCATAAATGTAATTCCATCTATTAATTTTTATGAAAAAATTTTGAAAAAAATTGGGTAATTTAATAGCTCTGATAATAATAGGACACAAATCTTATAGCAAGATATATTGATCTATGTTAGTTATTATTTTAATAAAATTGGGTTTAATGCAGTCTCTTTCATTCAATAGCTAACATTGATAGAGATAAACAAGACCAATAAGAACACATAGGTTGGAAAAATATATGTATATGTATATGTATATGAATATGTATGCATGTATACGTGCATGTGTGTGTGTGTGTGTGCAGATCTTAGATTACATGATATATTTATCTGATCTAATTGGCTCAAGTTGGATTAATTTAGATAGAATAAATAAGATGTTATATTAGATAGTTGTGCATAAGCATACAAAATTTAGGCAACTTTTACTTAAGAAGATATAGTTTTACTAGAATTTAAAGGATAAGAAATGAATGATTTGGGCTCAAAGCAAGATATACTAAAAATGATTAATAAGAGTTTATCAGTGATGATGAGAGAAAAAATATTTTAAAAAGAACAAAGCAAAGGAAGCAATAGTAGAGCAATTTGTGAAAGACTAGTGCTAGGAGTCTAAAAATAAAGACTGGTTAATTCAAATGACATTAAGGAAGTAACACAGAACTCAAAAGAGATGTTTAAAGCATTTGGGATTACTCAATTTATCAAATTAAAGAGAAATCATATACTATTGTAAGACAGTCATAAAGTATCAAAGGCTTAAAAGGATATGGAAATTTTCAGATGAGGAAAAGGATTACTGAGATGCCAGTGTTTTCACATCAATTCAGAGGAAGTGGGAAATGCAGAGGGCATATTTCACAACTTGCAATTACCTCTGAACATTTTCTACAACTAAAGTACTGGAAAAGTTAAGTAATTCTTTCTGGAATGTTCAACAGAATATCTCACCATGAAGCTATGATCTAGTAAGTATACAGATAACTACTTTTTAATCAAAAGAACAAGTATATTTTCCAAAAATTAATAGTTACTTAATTCTTAAATGATGCCAAGGGCCCATTTAGAGTCATCTCACGCCAACAAATTTCTCCTTTGACCCAGATGGGACACAGTTCTGCTGATAGCAGGTGCCCATGTGGTTTGGCCCAGAACCTTTCCTATCTCCTGTATCACTGGTCCTTCTCAGAGGAATTTGGACAAAGATAGAAGAATATAGTCCTCCAAGTTTCATGCTTATACCTTCTAAGACAAAAAAAAAAACACGAATGAATTATCAAAATTATTTATTCATTCATTCAGCAAGCTTTTATTGGCTCCATGATTATTCTAAAGTTTGTGATGGCCTCCATTATATTTTTACTTCATTTTTAACCTAATATTTTGAATAATGTTTTTTATTTTGAGACAGAGTATGGCTAAGTTGCTTAGGGCCTAGCTTAAAGGCTGAGACTGGCCTTGAACTTAATCATCCTCCTGTCTCAGCCTACTAAGTCACTGGGAATATAGGGATGCAGCACTGTTCTGGGCCAAATCATGGACTTCTAAATATCCCATCTTTCATCTTCATTAATTGAAGGGTAAAACTAAGCACTGAAACTGGACATTTTGGTAAAATCTCTGAACAATTTTAAAATTCCTCAGATTCCTGTTGGATATAGCCTGAAATTCAGATTCCCTAGTATACCATACAAAGCCCCCCTGACCTGTATCCATATTCTTCTGTAATCAAATCTCTAGGCACACCCTCTCCTCAGTTTTTTACAACAGTTTGATAATCTCCCAAAGCAACAAAGCATCCTGTGTCTACTCTTTGTCTCAGAATTTATCATAGTAATTGTTCAACTTGTCCGTGTCTTCTTAGGGGCAGAAACTATGCATTATTTTTCTGAATATCTTAGTTCTAAGAATATGCTTTATCTGCCTCTACTATACCAATTATCATTTTCTATTTCTCAAAATTGTTTACTTGGGTGACTTACTACATTTTTATTTCTTAGAAGAGAATAGTGGTATTCTGTGTCATTTTTACATTCCTAGAACTTAAGCAATATCAACTACATAGAAATGGCATAATATTTTGCTGAATATATTGATGGATCAAAGAACATCCTTATAACTAAAAGTGTCCTTGTAACTACTCATCTGCTCATAGATGTTCATCTATTTTCTCTTTATTGTAAACCTTTATTCAGTCCAGTGTTTATCACATCACCTGGTAAATGCTAATTACTTAAAATATATATGTTGAAGAAATTAATGAGAACTTCCCTCAAGTCAAGTCAAATTCTATTTACTTCATATATTTTGATCTCCATTCAGAAATAATTTGTTCCTATGTTGAGTTACTCAAATAATTAATTTGGAATTCTTGACAATATATCTCTCTTCTATATTGATTAGAAATTATTTAAATATCTTCATTATTTTAAAATTAATGCTGTACCCTCTTTCAATAAATGTTCAACAGTTGTGATACAATATCACAATATGGGAAAAAATAGTCAAGGTATCTAACTGAGGTTGATGCTGAAGGCATGCAGATGCCATAGAACATGTCTTTGCAAAGCTACAGAGCAAGTGTTGAGGACAAGGTAAAGACATATCAGCTAAATATGGTGAAACCTGTACACAGAAAGTGCCAAGGGGTATATAAAACACAGAATTTATTAGGCAACTACAAACGAGGGGTGCTTCCTATGAGGTAGAGCTTAGAACATTCTTTTAAATAATAATCACTTAAAAAAATATGAAGCGGTAATCCCATGCAGGTTTATGGCACAACAGTATTACCAAAAAAGTTATAAGGAAGTACCAGCAGAGGGGTTTGGCCTGGTAAGAAAAGCCACATAGCAAGTTAAAAAAAAATGAGGTTATATAAGGAAAAAGGAGCAACAATAAAGAATAAACAACAAATGTTTTCAGGAATTCAGAGACTGTTGCTTATATTTGCAATAATTAATTCTTCTCTTTTGATGTCTAAAGTATTACTGGGGCCTTAGAAAACTTTAGAAACTTGTCAGGGCTGCTGTAAGCAAAACTTCCATATTAGGAGTCAGAGGATTGCAAAACCATTGTCTTGAGTGGGGCATGGCAATCTAATGTGGTGAACCAAAATGCAAAACTATGCCAGAAAATAAAACTAATTTTTTTTTAAGCATTGTCCTTAAGTCCCATAGAATCACGAGGATGAAGCCATCACCTGGTCATTGGAATATAACAGAGAAGATAAGAGGTTTTCATCTGTCTTGGATAGATTTTTAAAAACTTGCTTCACTGAGTGGATCTACTTCAGTGAAAACCCAAATAGGAAATCAAATTCTTGTGAGATACAGGAAAAAGTATCATAAGAATGTGTCCCTGAAGAAAACAGAAAAATGTGTTCCATTGGGTTCTGATAAGAATTCAACAAGGAAAAGATATTGCAGTAAAACTGATTGCTTTGCTTTACTTCATTTTACTTTTGAACAACTACCAGGAATTAATGGCCACAATAACAAAACCCTGTTTTAAGCATATTCTGGTTTTTATGCAGTGAATACATTTCATGAAGACGTTAGCCTTGCTCCCAATTGCGGAAGGAAAAACAGATCTTTGCCAAATGGCTTTGGTTTGGGGGACACCCATCCCAGTCCACATCTGCTTGAGTAACTATTTATGTGAGTTGGAAAGTGGAAACAACCACCTCATTCAGTGACAATGTGCATGGATTGTGGGTATTTGGTGAAAGTTAAAAACCATCAGAGTTGGAAAGAATTAAGTCTGACAATGTTAGACAAATGTGTGATCTTAGAAATACAAGTTCACACACACACACACACACACAAAAAAAAAAAAAAAAAAAAACACTTGGAGTCTGTAAAAGTCAATCAAATCTCCTGATACGTAAGGAAGGTAGAAGTCATGCCAACTGTTCTGTGACAATGCTTGGAACCACACTGACTTTTTGAATCAAGTTCAAGAATAACAGTCAGGAATTCTGTTCTGTATCCCAGATGTGATGAAGTCTCTGGCTGAAAACAATGTACAAACAACACATGACGTCAAAAACCTAAAATGAAATATTGAGAAAATCTGTTTGATTATGAAAATGTGTTTTACCTCAAAAACAGGAGCTAAAGGAAACTAATAGCACATTCATTCCACAAAGCCTTGCTAAGACAGGGAAAATGAACTGTCAAAGTATCTGTCATGTAGAAAGATGGCCTCAAATACAAGGGACTTTTCTTTTACAACTCTTATTCATGTACAATCTCAATTATCCATACCTTGTATATTATTCTCCATCTCATTTCCACCTCCTATTTTTAATTTGGTCATATGTGTGCTTTATTTTTTACATAAATAATATATTATTGGTAAAGTTACAGTACTCTGAATCCTCCTATCCTTCCTCTTGTTTGAAGGTACATCATGATCATGAATTTTGTTCTTTTAAAATATTTTTGTGTACATACATAGACACAAAAATATATGCTTGTGACCATTGTATTATTAATAACATCATACTATAATTTTTCAGCCTCATCACTTTACTAAATAATAGTTTTAGATCTAGTATATGCCTTTTAATGAAAAGCAGTCCTACATCATAAAAATATATACAATTTATCCTTTTCCTCTGAAAGAATTTAGATTATTTTCATTTTTTCCACATTACTAACATCCTAGCATAGATAATATGTAAATGTGCAAGTGGAGTATTGATTAATTTTCAAACAGTTTGCTGTTTGAAATTCAATTCAATCCTCACATAAAACCTAAGTGTCATGTTGCTTTATTGGTATCTTAAAAGTAATTATTCAAAACAGTTAAGGAACATTATCCATAAGAAGGGAGCTAGGATATTTTTTTTATCTATTGCTGTTTGAAATCTTGCTTATTTGTCTACATGCTGGTTTCCTTCCCAAATATTGGAATGCAAATACCATCAAGAGAAGGAACCTTGATTTTCTTCCATATTTTCTTTTTTAGGTTTCCTGCACCTGACACAGAAAGGTACTCAGTAAATACTTGTTAAATGAATAAAGAAAGGATGAATAAAGACAATTGTTCTGTATGTTACAGAATATAAAAGAGTGAAAAATTGTAACTTGATCTGGGTTTCCTTTCATGAATGAATTTTGATTACAGACGGTTCTGGGTTTGACTCCTCATCAAGTGTCTGTGTTTGCTCATGAGTAGAAGAGTTTGGGGACATGTGTATTGAATGGGCAGCCTTTGGATCATTTTAGGTATCACACATTCATGGTTCTGAGAAAAAATGTGGAAGGTTCAAGTCAGTAAAATTCATTGGCTTCTTCTTATTTGGTTTATTTTTAAAACTCTCAGTAAAAAGAATATGTCTTCATAGTTGCAGCCAATAGTTTTTTGACACATCATGCACTTGAAAATATGAGTAATTAAAATAATATGAATAGCAGATGCCTGAAGCCATGAGAATTGGCCTAATTCTGAGAAGTTAGTTTAGCAATCCACTGTCTTTAGGATTCCTGGAGAAGTTGTTTTTCCTTTTATTATATGTCATGGACGTTGGATAAGACACATAGAGTACTCTGCAGTTGGTATCAGCCTTTAATTTGTTTGTCATACATTTTATCTAAAGTATTGTCTTGAAAACAATTGACTCATCCTATCACATGGAGAAACATGTGCTGCTTATTAAATGCTGTAGTTAATTCAAATATATAAAAATTTTCTTTTTTTTAATCCTTATTCTAGCAGCTTTTGTAAAACACTAGCCAATTCTGTGACCTTGTAAATTTAGTGTGACTAACAAGCTCATTCTTTTACTAGAGATGTAGAATCTTTATGTCTTAGAAAGATCTATCTTGCAGTAAGTTCTGGTGAGGTTTTGTAAGTGGTTGTACTGAATCTGGAGAAATCAAAAGGCAATGTCCTAGAATTCACTTTTCAATGAATATACATTTTCTATCAATCATTTTCATTCTACTTCTGCCTATCACAGTCAAGACACTGAAATAAGGTTTCAGTCAGCTAATTCTGTTGGTCACTGTTTTACTAAGTCAAGCACAAAATAAACCAATATAAGACATAAAAAATTACACATATTCGCATCTTAGACTTTATGGAAATAATACTTTATCAATGTCACTGAACTACTATAAACATAAAAAAAGAACAACAATGGCATAAAAAAATACGATGGAATGATATGGCAACTCTATAATATTTTGATTTTCTTAGAATCGCTTCCAGTTACTTATTACTAGAATTATTGATGGGTGTTTTAAAGTGGCAAGACTATTGTATTCTGTACTTACAAATATATCAAAATATATACTTTGTTATCAAAATATATACTTTATTAGACCATAATATAAATTATAATAGTATAGTATATGCTAAATGAGTTCTTTCTACATTTATTTTAATTTTTATATGGAAATTTTCAAATGAAGAAACTGGAGAATAGCATAATGAACTTCATAAATCTATCATCAGCACAGAGCCAACCTTATTTCTTCTCTATCTGTTCACACAGTTGATTCTACTCATTCCTTGTGTAGACATTAAATGGCAGAAACATCACTGAGTGGATGGCAAGAAATCTGGGTCTGAGCTTTGCTCTACTCTGAAGAAGCCCTTTTGTCTCTGTAACTGATTTCACCTACAACTTGAGATTTAGTGACCAACTACATTCAAGTTCTTTTTATTTTTTTCATTCTTGCTTATCACACCAGATTGTTTAGGTATATGTTGTATCAGTGTCCTTCAATGAACACACTGCAACTTTGGCAACCTTTTTTGTTTTTTTTTTTTTTTCCCTAAATGGACGCTTGGTAGAAGGCCTTCATGTTATGTCAGTGTTGACCTGAAGTTTGAAGAGGATGGGAGATTGCACTATTGTACTCTGGGGAAAGCTAGCCACCACGTAAGGTTTTGGAGCACTGTGAAATTACCTTACTGTGAGAAAGATAACCTAGTTTTGCTTAAGGAGACCATGTGGGTGAGGCCATTTAAGTGGATGTTCAACTGTAGTCCCTGTTCCCAAAGGAGCCACCCAGTTAGAGTTACTTCCAGCAGAGGCAAAAAGCATGACTTAGTAGCATAAATTATAAACATGTATTCTCCTTCAAACTTTCTGTGGTGTCTTACTTACTAATGTATTTCACATGCCTCATGCCTGACAGAACAGGCACTCACTTATCATTAAAATAAATTTTGGATGAATTAAAGATTAAACTCATATGTTATTCAAAGCATAGTGTTTGAAGATGAATAGCATTTTTGCTCATGCTTGTTGCCTATGTCATTATTTCCATTAAATACTTTGTTTCCCAAAAATGTGTTAAAATATTTAGGTAAAGAAAATAAAAAATTACATGAGGAATAAGAATTATTTGGGTTGAGAAAAGAGGAAATGAATGAAATGGAGGTTTGACATAAGACAGTTGAAGGTTTTCAGTGTTGAAAAGCAAAGCTTGGGTGAATTCAGGTGAGGTATTTCTGAAGAGATGGGGGATCACACTGAAGCAGTCAGGGTGTCTGATCCAGGAAAAAATATGTGGCCTTCTCCAGAAAATCAAGCTAAGCAGGTTAAAGTTATAACATCTAGGACTCCAGTCATTCTTACTTCTTTCAACATATGGTCAACAGATTCAAACTAAACCAGAACTTTGAAAAACAAAACAAAATATCCAACATCATCAAGGAATGAAGCTCTGTAGAACAAACCAGTGTCAAATGATCACCAAACATGGAAACAGTTGTGTATTTCCCAAGTAAGAGGACTTACTTATTAATAAGCTCAGAAGAAAGAGCTCTAATCAGAGGGGAAAAATATTAAGGAGAACTATTTCTCTTGTATGGCATTAGTTTCTGTATAATTACAGTTCTATTAAAATTAGGCTGATTTATTAATTAGTGTTTTTTTAAAAATGTTACATATAAGATCATAAGTTTTTAGAGATTTCTATTCTTTAAGTAAGACATGTGTCCTTCTGTGGTCAAACAGATGATCCTTTCTACCTACCATAGTCTTTCTGGAAGAAACTATTTTGAACTTTTTCAATATTAAGTAACACACACAAAAAAAATAATGAAGCATATATTTGAGTTTCTACTCAGAAGTGTTTGTATACCTACAGTATGAACAAATGTTCAGTCACCCAAAGTTGACTTTGAATTAGATTACTATATCATGATTTAATCCTATTTGATGATTGTATTTCATTCAAATGCAATGGAAAAATCAGAGTGTTAAATGAACTCAAACTACTTTTGTATGGCAGCAAAGCTTTCTAACAAGATACCGAGGTAAAGAAGAGTCACCTTATAGGAAAATAAAGAAGACAAAATTTAACTTTGGGGGGTTATTGTTCTATATAGGACATGTCTGAATTGCAGATTTGAATAAATGGCCAATACTCTGTAAGCTAATTTACTCATTCATTTAATAAACATATATTAAATCTATTATATGTGCTAAGTCCCATTCTATGCACTCAAAACGAGTCACTGAACAAAATAATAATTACTGAACATTATTAGTAATTGAAACTCACATTCTGGTGGAGGAGAGAGAATTAATAAAAATGGCAAAAATGCATATTCTTATAATAACGCTGTGGAAATAATGTTGAGCATAATAAGGGTGTTATGTTTCAGGGTGAGATGGAAGAATAGGATCCTAAGCGTATGACCATATTAAGCCTCATAAAACGGTGACTGAACAAAGAATAGTATAACATAAGGGAAGACTAGTTCAGTCAAAGGGAATTACTAATTCCACAAGGAAAGGTAAAAATACTTATCTTGTCTGAGCCTCAGCCAGGAAGCAAATTAGTGGAACAAATAAGGAAATAAGAGAAAAATCAGAAAGTCAGAGAAGTTACATGTTTGGTGGTGACGGGGAGTGCTTCTGAAGCCCTTGTAAGTTTTTAAGAATTGTGATGATTTCTTTATTCCCTTTTTTTAAAAAATGAAAATAAAGAGCCATTGCAAGATTCTGTGCTGAGAATTGCTATGTTGTCAATTAGATTTTAGCACTCACATTGCTGTACTAAGAACAGCCTTACCCGGGCTGACCTTGCTCCCCTCCAGCATACAAGCTAAAAGCCTTGCCTCACGGCTTGTAATTTCTCCACTAGTCATTAGTCTTCTCATGATGCAGCTGCTCACATGATTCCAGACAGTTCTTTGGAACACATGGTCCTTATTTGTTTCATAGTTTCTAATGCCATATAAATTAGTCATTAAAATTTTTTTAAAAAAAGCTTTTGGATAACCTAATAATCCAGATGGACCAAATGTAAAATTTTTACCACAACATCTACCTTTACAGTCTCCATTGGTATGTCCGAAACATTGGAAATATTAACCAATTAATTAATGTCAATGTTCACTGCATCCCTGTGTGTCAGGCACTCTTCTATAATTTGGAGAGTCAACTGAAAACAACAACAACAAAAAAGTAGGATCCTGCTCTCACTGAGTTCTTGTTAAAATCCAAACAGTATCTGCAATATGAAATGTACATTTGATGTCTGGTTCTCATACACATAATTTAAACGTTACTTCTAAGTTAAAAAGTGGAGGAAATCATTAAGTATACTATATTCTTTCATAGCTGCACCCAAGGTCACAGCTATTTTCAGATGCAGCTCTGTGTCCTTGAAAAGGAAGGATATTATTCTTATATTTGACACTTTTTTTAAGTAATAGTAATTCTAGTTTTCTTTTTCTTTTTCTTTCCTCTCTGTGGAGCTCATGTGAATGAAGGAAAGATAATCCTGGCTTTCTAAAATATGTCTCAGTTGAGCTAATTCATAGGCATGACCAATGCTCCTGATCTTCAGAGATGAGTATGTGACTCAATTCAGGGCAATATGATAGGAGTAGATGTTTTCTGAGGGCTTTGGAGAAAGTTTTCTTAATCTACAAAGGCAGCTCCTCAGACATATGTTCTGTCTCCCCGGCCTGTGTAAATAAGAATCCCTGTAGCCACTAGTGGAGGATGAGTTCCATCTTATAAGCTCAAGCGAAAGGTGCCTTGTGTTGAAACAATTGAGAAAACTACCAAAGTGACTTGGAAAGGAACTGGGTCTGTTGTGATATCATGAAACGTTGTATCACATCTTGCCTAAAGTCTGACTGAGGTACATTTGCTCTTCAATTACTCCAGTAGTCCTTCTCGGTTGTTTAAGTCTGAGGTTGTTGGGTGTGTGGGAGACTCCCTGCTGAAGTTAAGTTTCCATTCAGAATCCCTTACCTCTTCCCCTCCTCCCTCCTCACAGAACAGCGCCAAGCCCAAGGCACCAAATTCAAAAGTTTTCTAGACCAATCCATGCAGGACACAGTATCTGCTCCCTGTTCCTGAGTCAACCTGCCAATTAGCACCCATCACATCACCTACAGAACCCTTCTTAAGCCCAAACTTGCAAGCTCAAGCTCTCTGCCCTCTTCCTCTCTGCTCTCTTTCTCTCTGCCCTCCTCCTCCCCTCTCTCTTCTCTTTGTCTCTCCTTTTCTTCCCCTTTGGGCAGCCTCCCAATAAAATCTCTTGGTTGAATCTCCTTCTGGGGTGAGTCACTCGCCTTTCAGAGGTCAAGTTGGGTTTTCTGTTATATCAACTCTATATTCCTGTGTGATACTATATACACAAGAATCCTTCCTTGCAATAACAAAGGCACAGCAGAATCTATAATAGCATCAAGAAATTTGCACCACACTGGCAGAAAGAAACAAAGTCTATAGTGTGGTGATAAAAAAAAAAAAAAAAAAAAAGAGAGAGAGAGAGAGAGAGAGAGTCTGAGAAGAGTCCTTCTAAAGAAAACTCATTTTTTCTCAGTGGGAATAGTGAAAAGTTGCTAAGGGAGCTTTCTCACAGGAAATAACACCTGGATGCTTTTATTTAAAAGGGTGATATAAAGAGAATCGCAGTTAGTCCAAATAAACAGATCCTGCCATGCATGGCGGAGCACACCTGTAATCCCAGTGGCTCAGGAAGCTGAGGCAGGAGGATCAAGAGTTCAAAGCCACCTTCAGTAAAAGCAAGGGGCTAAGCAACTCGGTGAGACCCTATCTCTGAATAAAATACAAAATAGAGCTGGGAATGTGACTCATTGATCAAGTTCCCCTTAACTGAATCCTCAATACCCTAAAACAAGACAAAACAAAACAAAAAACAAGCAGATCCTTCTTTTTGCTGTGCTAAAGTATTTTCAGATACTGTCTCATTTAATCTCCACAATTAATTTATAAAATGTTCTTTTATAAGTGGGGAAATTGAGGCTAATAAAAGTTGAACAACCGACCCAATTTCAAATATCAAAGAAGTTACAGATCTGGGAACTCAGACAAGTTCTTTGACTTTAGGATTCACATTCAATCCAATACATACTGGCTTTCAAAATTTAGGGACTGAAGCAAAAATCTAATTGGAGTATTGCAAGTCTTCATATCTGCAGATGTAGATATGGAAGGGTGGGAATAAATGAAACTAGAGATGAAATTAGGGATTATATTATAAAATAATATCATGCTCAAAAGTTTATATTTCCATTCTGAAAATCAGATTTCTTACAAAATGGAATTCAGTTTTTTATAATTCTTTTGTCTAAGACATATCTAATTACCAGAAAACATTCATGTCAAGTATAAGCCAAGTACTGATATTAAATAATGTCAACATAATTTGTGCCTACCTCAAAAGAGAAGTAAAAATTTCTGGGGTTCATCTATTGAACATGTAGCTTGCAGTAATATAAAATGCATGACATGTATGAAACTTTACTACATAGAGTTAACCATGTCCTTAGAGAGTTTTACATAAGAACACACCTTTTCCCATGCATATGAAATATCTTAGATACATATTTTAATGAATGATGAAGTCTGTAAAACAACACAATTGGATATAAATGATTTTTATTTTGTATAAATATATAACACAAAAATTTCCTTAATACAAAATACAAAATTGACTTCATTTATTAAATTTTTTAGTACTCAAAAGTTATTTTAACTGATTTGATTTATTTTGTATTTTTAAAATAACATTTTTCACAAGAATTCTCATTCATTGCTGGTGAGAATAAAAAATGGCACAATAAATTTGTAAGACAGTTTGACAGTCTTTCATAAAGCTAAACACGGGCTTAATACATAACCTAGCAATTTCTGAGCAATTGTGCTCATGGGTATTTACTCAAATGAGTTGAAATTTTCTGCTTGCATAGAAATGTTCCCCAAAATATGTATAGTAGTTTTTTTTTATAATTGCCAAATATTGGAAGCAGCCAAATGTCCTTAAAGAGATAATTGATAACCAAAATGTGGCATACATATACTATGGAATATTATTTAATAAAAAAGAGAATGAACTATCAGATTTCAAAGATATGAAGAAACCTTAAACCCAGGTTTCTAAGAGAAAGAAACCATACAGAAAAGAATATATGCCATATGATTCAAACCATATGGCAATCTGGGAAAAAAAAAATCTACAGGGCCCAGTAAGTAGGAGGGAAATGGGGTGAACAAGTGAAACAATTCACCTATCCACAGGCCATTTTCAGATTGTTATTCTATATGCTATTGTGCTGGTGGATCCCATTGCCTTACCATGTTAATAGGAAAAGTCAGGACAGAAAATAATGAATATACTTTCTATAACTAAACTTCTCTAGGAAATTAAATCTATTATTAAACTTTATTTTTTGTAAAACAACAACGTGTTAATTTAGGATACTTTATTTTCTTTGCAATATAAACCAAGGATAACCAAATTCTAAAATTAGAGGAAGTTCTAATACATTTCAGAATTCACAAGGTCTATGCATATTTGTTCATTTTAGAGACTCAGCTCTTGCAAGTTTAATAACTTTCCTTACGGGCAGGACCATACAAATGGAAATTTCTGTACTTGAGCTTGGTTTGCTTGACACATAGTTATAATGTTCTTCATTACACAAATGGACTGACCTAGTGGTTGAGAATGAGCCAATCATGTAAGACCAAGAGTTATGGGACTTTTTGCATAGCAAGAAAAATATGAATATTCATTTTCTATAATCCCATTTTCCAAAATAGTTCATATTTTGAAAATACACACATATACACAAACAACCATGCATACATCACTGCATGTGTGCTGCATACAAAAACATACTTAGGTACAGAAACACCTAACAGAAACTTTTGGTGTTATATATATATATATATATATATATATATATATATATATATATATATAAACATGAATTCTCAAAGTAAGATAGAAGCTGCTTATTTTATAGATTCATTAAATAGCATTTCTTTCAGTTGTGGGATGAAGCAGAGAATGATAGTTACTAAACAATTCCTAACTTCTGTTACTCGCTTCTGTTTAAAAACCTAGCATTTATGTATAATTTTGAAACTTGGCAGATCTTGAATCTGGACATGACAAATTTCAGCTGGAAAAACATGTTGTGAAAAATCTCTGAGATGTCACATCACAACTGGGGCCTCTGCTAAACCCTACAGCACAGCTGGACCATATTATTACGTAGCTATTTTATTTGCATTCCTGAACCCTAAGGAGTAAGTGGAATTCCACCTGGTATATTATATCATTCTTCTTCTATGATGAGAATAAAATATTAAAAAACAAGTTAGACTGATCACTTAATGTTATCAGTCCAATTATGAAATAATATTTTCCTTTACTAACATAGCAAGGAACTATAAAATGGACAACATCTCAAAAGAAGTATTAATCATGCATATCATTAGTTTAAAAAAATTACAGAGTTAAAGAAGACCTTTTATTTAATATACATTTAAAATAACTTATCTTCAAAATAGCTATTATCATTATCTCTTTAATGTTATGTGAATTCTTTAAAGACTCAAAGATAGTCAAAATGGAACTCATGACCAAAATCTTGGTATTCTCTAGATTCAAGCACAGCAGTATTTATGTTGTCAGAAAATGGGGAAAAGGAAAGAGAGAGAAATGTGGGGGAGGGAGATAGAAGGAGGAGAAAAGAGGAAACAGCAGGGGAGAGGGAGGAGAAAGAGAAGAAGATAGTTGAGAAAAGGAATGAGTTTTCTCAAATTAATTTTGATTTATATAAACTTCTTTCCTTTATGGGTGACAGAAGCACAGTGACACACACCTGTAATCCCAGCTATTCAGGAGGGTGAGGCAGGATGATGGCAAGTTTGAGGCCAGCTTGGGCAACTTAGCAAGACCCTGTCTCAAAAAGTAAATAAATAAAAAAGGACTGGGGATATAGCTCAATGGTAAAGCACCTGGGCTTAATCCCCAGTTCTTTCCTCCCACATTTCATGTCTGTTACGTGATTTCTACGTTTACAGCAGGGCAAGTATTAATAGCACAGTGCCACAAGAGAGCACATATCGCTCACTAAGTTTTAAGTTTGTTCTCTGAACTGATGAACAGAAGGGACAAAGATCCACATCAAATTTTTGCTATAAATTATATATAACTGCTTCTAAAGCAATTGATAAGAGATGTTAAGAAAATACGCTTTTTGCTCTTTAATTACACATACCATGTCAATATTGTATTCTTTCTGAAGTACTTTGGCGGATGAGGCAATTTAAAAATACCAACCATTTCACATGAAAGAGAGCTCCTAAATTGAATTTGTTGATACAGAGGGCAGGTATTGACTGGTGACTTTTATTTAATAAATTCACCTTCTTCTACTCAGAGTTTTCTATTAAGGACTCAGAAATGTGGTTAAATACTCTTGGTCTGCAAAAGTCCATTGTTGGGAGAGATTGTGAAGAAAAATGAAATGTGGGGAAGACAGATAGTCTGGCTGCTGGTCTCAGAGTTGCTGTACTGAAAATGACCCAATAGAGGCAAACAAGTAGATCTACATCTTTCCACATCTACAAGGTGATGATTTTCTACTCCCAAGTTGGACTGAAAAACGTTCTACCACAAGAACCTTTGTGTACTTGTAATTTTAACACCCTAGAATACAAAGAAGCATCCCATATTGCTGAGAGGCTCTTGCTGTCCACAGCCATGGGTCTTAATTGAAACCACCGCCATATGCTCCATGGGACATGGTAAGTATTTACTTAACAAGCAGATCCAACAGTCATAATTCATCCAAGAAAGAGCAGAGACCTCAGTAGGAGAATGTTCAGTTTAATACCATGCTGCCTGTTCCTTTCTTTGCCCTTCTTGGTTGCTGAATTCATTCACTTCTCTGTCCTGTCGAATGTCTTGGCCTATACTTCAACAACCTGTGTTATGGTGTTTTCTTTCTCTCTAGTCCCATTGGGTCTAGCAAGTGGGATATACTATCAGCAGTTCAGAAGGCAGAGGGAAATTTTGCAGCCATCCATCAGCATGCACAGTTTATTGGTTCTAGTATCACCATGATACCAAAACCAAAATCCACAAATGGTCAAGTCGCTTATACCTATATAGGTTATACAAATATTCACATAACCTATTGTTTTAGTCAGCTTTTTATGCTGTTGTGACTAAAACCTGACCAGAACTGGAGAGGAGGAAAAGTTTATTTGACAGCTCATGGTATCAGAGGTCTCAGTTTATGGAGACCAAGCTCCATTGCTCAGGGCTTAAGGTGAGGCTGAACATTGTGGCAGAAGAGTGTGACAGAGAGAAGAGGCTCACATGATGATCAGAAAACAGAGAGAGAGAGACTTCATTTGCCAGATACAAAATATATATCCCAAATGCATGCCACCAATGACCCTCTTCTTCCAGCCACACCTTACCAGTCTTCAGTTACCACTCAATTAATCCCATCAGGGGATTGATTCACAGTTGGGTTAAGGCTTATATAACCCAATTATTTCTCTTCTAAATTTTGCATTGTCTCATGCATGAGCTATTGGAGGACACCTCACATCTAAACCACAACACCTATCTACATGCTCCTGAACACTGGAAATCATCTCTAGATTGCTTATAGAATCTATTAAATTTAAGTGCTACATTAAAGTTGTTATAAAATATCCTTAGGGAAAATGACCAAAAAGTGTACACATGTTCAATACAGAAACATTTTTAAAAATATTTTCAATCTGTGGTTGGTTGAATCTAAGGATATGTAGCCTGTGGATAGGGAAGAAAGACCATATTGACCCTATCACCTCCACTTCTTCACCAACTGTGATTTTGTCACTGGCTATGTTCCTCTCAATCTGCCACAGCCTTGGTTTAGTGACACCCCCCTCCCCAGATTATAGCTCTTCCTTGATTCTGGTGACAAGAGTCCTGCTTGCTACTGGTTCTTACATAACCAATCATTCCCTCTTGACTTCTTTATTACCTGATCACAGCTTTGTAGAGCCTCTTCATTAACGTCTTTTCAATCAATACTTTGAAGATGCTATTTCTGTTCAAACCCCATCAAATAGAAATTAATAATAATATCCAATGAGTATTACTATATGGATATTACCATACTCCAAGGATTATATTAAGAAATTAAGTGGAATTTTCAATCTTAGTGAAGTTGAAAGACTTCTCTAAGGCCATGGATTTCATATAAATGAACTAGGACTCAAACTCAAGATATCTGACTGTAGGTCTAGTCTCTTACATCACCCTACATCAAAAACTCATAATACTCCTGAGCAAATATCAAAGGAATCTGCATTTTAAAATGTTTAGAAAAAATTGTCATTAAAAAATAACACCAGCACTGCCTTTTCAAGTTATTCTTACAGAAGGGTAAAATTTCCACATTATCCTTGGCTATTACAGCATAAGACGATACAGTAGGTATTCATGCTTCTTAAACTTACCATGTATATTTTTACATGTGGAAATTCTGGTTTTAACATTAGCTATGTGGTACTGTAATGCCTATGTAAATCTGCCCAACAACAAAGGAGTGAATGATACAACATCTGTCACTGTTTTTTCTCAAAAACTAATCCTACTGGGGCAGGCTGATCTCATCCTGTATTTGATGTCCTGAGAAACATTTACGGATTTGTAAAGCTTATCACCAGCTGGTAACAGAAAATATCAGTTCTTACTTAGTGAAGTGGTTAGCTTTACCAGGAAAACCTTAAAATACCAGAAGTGTCTTGTCCATAAGTCATCTTTTTATTTTTAATGAAGTAAAATTTTATCTTAATGTTTTCTACTTATAATTGTTGGAGATGTAATTATTAAACATTTTCTGCTAAAATTATGCCAAAATATATTACTATTTTATGGTAGGAACAATTGATTAAAAATTATGGCCAGAAATTTCAATTGTTATTATTTATTATATGATTCAGGCAGTTTTATTCCTTTTTTTAAGTCATTCCATATTAGTGGGAAAAAAATATACATTATTCTGAGAGATAAGAGCATGTTGTTAAATTCAGTTCTGTTGTGTTAATGTTAAAGCACAAGTGCTGTGCTTATAACAAAATTCAGTCTTACCCATTTCAACTTGTATTTTCTCTAAGAAGTAGAAAAACCTGCACACGTAAATGAAGGTACAAATAAATCAATGAACAAACAAATCACCTATTAGACTAAACATTATTTTGTCCCACTCATTGAGACCTAATTAATCCAATAATTGCCTTATATCATTGGTTGAAATTTCTAATTTACTTGATAATCCCCCTATTCACAGGAAAATGGGAGGAACTTCAGTTATTGAGTAGCTATGATGTCTGAAATATTGACTCTTAATTATTTAAACCTTAAGGTGATTGTAGCATGTAGTCGAAGATGATTGACAGATAAGAATGAGGCCTTTGGTATGCATGTTTGATCCCACTAGAGTGTGAATAGAAGAAAGGGTATTGAATTTTTAGGGACTCAGGAATGGAAATCATCTTGTATATAGAAGACACAATCACAATATAAATATACTAGCTTTATTGCCAATGAAACCTAGATTGAAGCATGTTAGTGGCTTAGATGAATGGCCAAATGGATTTAAAGCTTTCTATTCTTTATATACATTTCCATTCCCACATTATCATAATTCAACAAGAAAAATTTGAGGTCTGTAGAAGGCAAATCCACTTGCCAGTGATTTCTATCCCCTCCTTAAGGGGTACTTCTTCCTGCTCAGGGGTGTGTAAGCCACCTAAGAAATTAAAGTCTAGAGTAATTAGTGAAGAAAAAAGACAAAGTCAGAAAGATAGTTTCAAAAAGCTGGAGCCCTGATAAGTCCAGTCCACACAGGAGCTAGAGCTAGACAATTAGAAGAAAAAAAAATGGTTCCCATGGTTTATTTACTGGGGTATATCAAAGGCAGGGATAAGGTTTGAGGGGTGGAATCTTGCTTCATTATGCCTTGCAGTCAGCAAGTTGATTGGCATCTTGGCAGGTCACACCTATCTTAGAGGGACTGTGCGGCTACAGCAGGTCACCCCGTCTCTGGTGCTGCATGGGACCTCTGACAGAGCAAAGGGGGAAGTTCACCTGCATAGGGCTGTCTATCCCTCTATCCCTGTGGCGGTGCCATGAGAAGTTCCCAGTGCCAGACCTATCTCCTCACTAGCTACCATGCTTATATAGTCCACAGACAGCCTACGGATGGCTCTCACAAGAGTGAATATAGAAAAATTCCCCAGTGCTTACAAACTTAATGCAATTTAATTTATCTGGTTGAGCACAATGCTAGGCACATTGAATACATAATAGTTATCAGTACTACAAGGCAGATAAATCTGATTTTTCTATTCAAGAAACTGAATTTTCAATAGATGATGATGATATGTGTCCAAGTATCAGAAAATCAAGAAACTAAATTTGGGTCAGACTGTATAGTAGGTAGAATAGTCCCCTACTCTGACCTGCTACAAAGATACACATATCTTAGTACCTTCATCCCTGAACCTATGAGTATGTTATATTACATGAAAAACAGGAATTAAAGTAGGTGAAGGTAAGATTGCTAATTAGCTGATCACAAAATAGGGTGTGTAGTGTGGGTTATACAGGGGATGCTCAATGTAGTCACTTTTTTTTTTTTTTTTTGTCACTGTCAACAAAGGATCTGAAAAGAAAAATGTAGAGGATAAAAAGATTTATTTGAGGGCTTACAGTTTCAGAGTTCTCATTTCATAGATGGCAGACTCCAATGTTCTGGGCCCCAGAGAAGCAGAACATCATGGTAGAAAAGTGTGAGGGAGAAAATCAGCACAGAACATGACAATTGGGAGGCAGAGACAACTCCACTCACCAGTGACAAAATATATACCTCAAAGACATGTTCCAGGTGACTTACTTCCTCTAACCACACCCTAACTGTGAGGTAGTGTTACCACCCAACCCAGTTAATCCCTGTCAAGGTATTAATCCACTAGTTGGGTGACAACTGTCGTTATCTAATCATTTCACCTCCGAACCTTCTTGCATTGTCTCACACATGAACTTTTTGGGGAACACCATGTTTCTAAACCATAATAGGGCCTTAAACATGGAAGAGGGAGGTATAAGAGTCAATGCCACAATGATATGTTATATGAAACACTAGATTAGCTCTCTCTGGCTTGGAAGATGGACATAGGCTAAGAGCCATAGAACGTGGACAGCCTGGAGAGAGAAGTAAATAGACACCTTCATCTGAGACGACTGAGGTCATGTCAGATTTCTGACTTCTAGGACTGTTGTTTTAACCCACTGCATTTAAAAAAAAAATTAAATTTATTCTCATTAGTTATACATGACAGTAGAATTCATTTCGACATATTGTCAACCCACTAAATTTAAGGGAATATAAAAAAATTTCAGCAGCAATAGAGAACTAATACATACTATACAAAAAATAACAAGGATTGAATTAAAGACAGGTTTAAGGACTGGGTTTGAAAGCAAGTTGGCAGGAACTTCTGATGTCGTACTTGAGTGGAAGGCAAACAAAAGGTTTATTTGCTTCTGAGATACTTTGAGAAATGCCATAAAAAAGTTTTTAGAGAAAAGAGTATGAAAGAATAAACCCTCTTACCTCGGGGAACTGCCTACTTTGGGAGAAACTGGATAAAACAACCAAGAAAAGAGCATTTCTGTAACAGCTTTTCATGAGCACATTGTGCTTCGTAGGCAATTTTAAACCACACTGTCATTCTGTGGCTCCGTCAGTAAAAATGGGTTGCAAAAATACAGATTACTCCAAAGCAAAATAACTCCAAAACAATGTATCATGTCCATTTAACTCTACCTTTTAATCTAACACTAAACCAAAACATTTTGTGAAAAAAAAAAATCCAACATTAAGGCTCACTTGTTCTATTTTAGAAACTAGTGAAAATGGCTATTAGTAGTTTTGGCTAATTATGGCCTTTGGGACATAAGCTGCCCTTTTGAGATAGAACTGCCTCATGCCTATTCCATTTCGCATCAACCAGACATTCTAACCATGACCTACCTTGGAAGAGAACTAGCATCAACCAAAGGATGATAAAAATTGCTGTGTAATTCAGCTCAGAAAGCATCAGGAAATTATAAATAATATTTTAATCACATTTTGTTTTTTCATGATAATTTATAGCAATGTATAAGAGTTTATCCATGCTACATGTCTCCCATTGCTTCTTGAAAGTAACTCTGTGGGAGATGTGCTATACTTTGACCCAGAATTTTAGATCCTTAGAAAATATTTTAGTTTTGGACTCACCCTTGACCATCATTGTCTTTCCTTAATGTCTGCAGGCTATGATTCAGAAAGAAGTCAAAAGAACTTCTGCCCCGTAAGACCACCACCCACCCCTATTACTGGTCATTATCTGGACTTCTGAGATGGAACATAAAGGATCTGAATTTCTTTCCCTATCAAAGATGGCAGGAGAAGCAGCTTATAAAATACATCTGAAACATACTCTTCAATGGGCTGAAAAGTCCCTGAAGTGAGCTCACATGACCAGTGCTAAATATTTTAGTATGTATTCATTTACCAACTTGCTTACAAAATTTTGAGTAATCACCAAGGAGAAAAAATGTGCATTGTAAATAAATGTGGTATTAATAAATAGAAGGTGTTGGTTTTGCAAAATTACAGGTATTTCTGAAAAACTAAAATTTAATATGGTCTCCTGACTCCAGGAAAGCCTCACTGAGATCAGGCACATGTGGATTTCAAAGTCTTTTAAGATGAATTTCGTATTTTAAAACTCTAAATGTACAGATTACATCTTATATCATTAATATAAGTAAAGTGGTTTTTTCTCTTAATTGACATCTATTGGCAACAATCCTCTCGTACACTACATTCTCTAATATCAGAGAAAACAATTCTCTGGAGCCATTCTGAAGCCTTTTGCAGATTAGAAAAAATGAATTTAAATAAATGAATACTGAGAGCCATTTGTCTCAGAATAATACTTCATTGTGTTTTAATAAGTAGTACCCCAATTTTATCTGAACAAACCTGAACATCCCAGGTCTTTTCTTCTCAGGGAAGCTAGAAATTACCTTAATGAACAACAGAAAATTTCACTTTCATTAATGGCACATGGCTTTGTAAAGGGAGCTTTGTGGGAAAATAAAAAAATGTTCATTTGAGGCAGGTGAATTAGAGAAAGGACCACTCATTGGTTGAAAAGAACACATTAAAAACAGTGACCCAAAACATTCAGGAACCTTGTGAAAAGTATACACCCAGTACCCCCCAAAAGTAGTTAATGTACTGCTCAATATGTAGGCCATTGAAAGGCGTGGAATAAATGTAAATTGTTATGCAAATAAGAAAAAATTAAAACACCAATGTAATTATTTAGAGGTAAGTGTTTGTAGCCTTGATGCACTTAGAGTACCATAACAGCTGTAAAATAATACCAATATCAATTACTTTAGAGCATTTTACCTTTGCAAAAAACCTCTCCCTCTTATTTCACTGCATTGTCATAACATTTGTGGGAAGGACTTGTTTCCTCATTTGCTTAATGTAGATTGTAAAATGCAGAGTATGTTCAATTACATACTGTTGAGGATTAATCCTGTTGAGGATTAATATGATTATTGCATAAAGCACTATTCAAAGGTAACATTCAGACATTGCAAACAAATGAATTGTGGGGTAAATATTCCTATTGTTGGGTTTGTTTAAACTTTTGAGTCCTACAGAATATTTAGGCAAATATTTAAAATAAATAAATTTTATATATGTCTGGACTTCCAAGATTATCATTCTAACATGGTACCAGACTATTGAAGCTAATATCCAACCTATTAGAAAAGATGTATCCTGTTTAGGTGGACATAGTCTCTAATTTATTATAGATAAATAAATTCATATTAGCAGGTTTCAAGCAAGGAGAGAGTCCCACCAGTCCCTGTCTCATACCTACTTCTTAAGTTAACATTTTCTTTGATTCACTGATACGTTGTGCATATGTATATTATTTACTATGTTTATTATTTTCAGCTTAGTGTAGAATAATGGATGAGGATTTCTGCCCTCATGGAGATCTCTGTTGTATGGAGATTTGGATGGGATCCGTGTATTCCTCCATCTTATTTCATCATAAATATTATACGCAATAATTTTGAAACATACACATTCATTTGACATGTTATGGTGTTTGGGATTCTGTTAATTAATTACTCTGCTTCAGGTGCAACAGTTCTTATCTAAAAGTGAAAGTCCCACAAAAGCTCTCTGAAATAAGGTGGTTATTTTTCTTATTTTAAATGTAATTTTACAAATGTAATCTCAGGGAAGAAAATATACACACGGTCTGTAAGCTGTGAAGCAATAAAGACATGATTCATATATAGGTCTGATTAACCCAAAAGACCATCTTTCTTATGATAATTTGTCATATGAAGGTGAAAGCAACTAGTTCTTTCTTAAACATTTCAACCAGAAGCCATACTCAAATTTACATGTTCATTGAGTGTATTTACTATCTCCTAAGTTATAAGCAAAACTTGGCAACATGAGTTGCCATTTCTCCAGCCTTTTACTACTTTCATTTCAATTTTGAACCTTTTAAAAAAACAGTTTTCTTCTCTTCTGCTATTCACTCCCAAATCCACTATTTTAGGTTTTTGTTATAGCAGCAGCATACTTACTACCTATATCAATGAAAATTTTAACTAGAAAATTTCCGCTTCATCATAGAAATTTTCCTTCCAAAGCTATGTGATGTCAAGATACATATATTTTTGAAGGTGGAGAGAGTAAGGAAATAGATGTGAGGTCAAATTAAATAATTATGAATTTTTAAGGACCATATCCTCACTTATAATATTAATCATATTTTATAGAAGATATAGCTGTCAACAGATTCTGCTTTAGACCCATGAATGAAACAATAAGTAGGCCTTCAAGAAATTAATTTCTAAAACAGTAAATTTAATTAAGTGTCTGACAGAGTTGTTTTATGACTACTGAAATACTTTTTGTTCATATATAGAAATTCTCATAAAATGAATTACTTTCTGCAAGCTAATGTTCTTTTTTTTAAGAATTAAAATTAACTTTTGAATTCTAATCTTTATTCACACCATAAATCAAGAAATTCTGTGTTTGTATGTCAATCAAAAAGAAAGAAGCAACAGCTTGTGTAATATTTAGTTATCTTCAGGGTATAATTTAATACAAGTGAAAACATGCAGTGATGTATCACTCCAAGGGCATAAATTATGCATCTTCAGAATTTATAGCTTTATTATCCATACAAACACAATATAAAATTTAATTATTTTAGAGAATAACTAGATTTGGTCAATAATTACTTATAAAAAGCTAAAAAAAAAAACGTCAATTAAGCCATAAGGAATTTGGCAATCTTGGTTTAGCAATTGGGTTATTCAAAATATAAAGAATCTCTTGAACCATCAATTATTATGTACTTTCACTGAAAACTTGCTAAGTTTGCAAAAATTGAAATTGCCTGTGTACAAGAAGAAGTGCATTCCATACCACCTTCTGTATTTTCATATTTAACAATTAAGGCCTATCATGGAGAAACATGTAGCAGAACCACTTGGCACTAGATTTGACATTCACAGTTTCTCAAATTTCAACTTGTAGCATTATTTCCAAATGATGTTGTACTTAAATCACAGAGATACACTGATGGAGTTTAAAGAAAATCATGAACACAACTCTATAAAGACACAACTAGTTTCAACTCCTATTTTTATATATGTTATTTTCAAAAAAAATATTAGCCCATAAAATGAAATCAACATTCGTTTCTGTAAAACTTTTATACACCCTGAAAATGTGGCTTTTATTTAGTGCAGTTTTTTAAAGAACAGATACTTATAAGAACATTTAGCCAGTTTTTATATATTGGTTATTATCATAATTAGTGTCATAGACCCAAATATCAATTTATGTATTCTTTTATTCAGCATATATTTATTTAGCACTTATGGAATATCCATTGTGGTAGGCAATAAAGATATTAGTACAGTATCTTCATTCTTGAGAAAACTTTCTAAATGAACTGTCTTGTAAGGGTAGAAAAAAAACACATAAACTAATAAACACATTTTAATGTTACAGCTGATTTGAGTACATGTCAGTATGAATGAAAAAAAAAAATATATATATATATATATACTATTTCTAGGGATCAAGATAATGGAAAATATGAAGTAAGACTTCTATGAGAAGTTATATTTTAGGTGAATATTGACACAAGTGAATTTCACTAGTCAATGGAAAAAAAAGATAAAACCATGAACCATGATGTCCGCAGCTGTGTGATGCATTTGGGACCCTTCAGGTTGTTCACTGTACCTGATCCTTACCTAGAGCATTGAGAGAGAGAGAGAGAGAGAGAGAGAGAGAGAGAGAGAGAGAGAGAGAGAAGAAGAAGAAGGAGGAGGAGGAGGAGGAGGAGGAGGAGGAGGAGGAGGAGGAGGAGACCTAAGCAAGGATGTAACATTAATCTCATATCCCAGGTGTTGCAATTTGTGTTAATGTTATCTAATAAGATAGGCACCAGCCTTATGCAGTTACTCAAGTTAAAATTTTCATTATTTAAAATAATATCAAACAGTAAATCCCACAGTTACCTTAGCTACATTTTAGATGCTTAATAGCCATATATGCTAGTGTCCACCATTCAGAACAGTATGGATATCAACCATGTGTATCACTGCAGAAAGTTAAATTAGCGTTGGAATGTATAGAATAGAAATTACAAACTTGAGTGCAAAGACCGTTGAAAATAACAATTCAGCGTGTTTCAGACATACTGTGGTAAAAGGGGAAAGAACTTAATAGTAAAGACTATTTTTCTTCTCAAGGAATCACAAGTGTTATGTTTAGATACCGTGTTCCCCAAGGGGCCATGTGATTAAGTCCTGCTTCCCAGGCTGTGGTATACTGAGAGGTGGTGAAACCTGTAGGAAATGGGGCCTAGTGGGAGGAGTTAGCTCTTGGGGGCAGGGCGGACCTTGAGGTGCTTTGTTTCCCTGTCACAATGGGGTGAGTTGTTTCCTCTGCCATGTGTTCCTGCCATCTTACACTGAGCTGGCACAATCCCAAAGCAGCAGACTTCAGTGACTATGGACGGAAACCATGAAACCATGAGCCAAAATAAACCATTTCTCCTTTTAAGTTGATTATCTCAGTCATTTTGTCACCATATTGCAAACTGACTAACCAAAGGAAGAAAATATCAGCAAGGTAGTTTTGGGAATTCTGCCAGTTTAGACAATTCACAGACAATTTTATTTAAATTAATTCAAATTTCTACTGAAACTTTAGTTTAAAATGGCTTTCTGATATTTCTCCCAAAATAATTCAACATTTATACAAAGCCATAGAAATGTGAAGAGGTTTCAAAACATAAATCTATGAAACTTTAAAAATATTTTCATTTGGAGCAGACCTTTAGAGAGGTACTTTAAGAGAAGACACTTCTTGGTGGACCTACAATGAAGTAGGTAACCATTCATGCAATCGGTGATTCACTCATCCATCTATTGACTTAGCAAATTTTTCTAGGTACTTACTATTTACCAAGCAAGCACTATTTTGACCTTGAAGTTACAAAAATGAGCAAATTAATGAATTTAGGAACCAATTTAGATATTAATATTATTGGGAAATTATGTTCCATGGGGTCATAAGAGAATATATTAGTAAAGCTTAAATATTTGGGTAAGAAATTAAACAAATTCATTAACTGCTACTTTATCACCAAATTCCATAAGAATGTTAACATAGAAAATTTAAAAAATGCATCAAACAAAAACATTAAGTACACATTAAGTAAAGCTGGAAGACAAAAAAATCAACAAAAACAAAAATACAGTTATGTTTCTATATACTAATAAAGGGAAAACTGAAAAGAAAATCAAGAAAATAATCCCTTCTACAATAACAAAAAATAAATAAAATAAAATAAAATACTTGAGACTAAATGAGGAAAATAAAAATATTTATGTTCTGAAAACTACAAAATATTAATGAAGGAATTTAAAGACACATGCAAAAAGTAGAAAGATTCTACATTAATGCTTTGTAAAATAATATTATTAAAATGTCCACACTATCCATGGTGTTAAATTCAATATACTCCCTATCAAAATTCCAATGGTATATTTTACAGAAATAGAAAAATATGCTAAAATCTATGTGGATCCACAAGGGACCCCCCTAATAGCTAAAGTATGAGAAAGAAGAGCAATATGGTATCACACTTCCAATTTCAAAATACATTAGGAAATTATTTCCTGATTTCAAAATACATTAAGAGGGTACTTTATTCCAGTACTGCAGAATATAACAAATTCAAAAGAACAGTGAGAATGAAAATAAGCCTAAAAATATATGATGACATTATCTTTGATAAAAATGCCAAGAAAACACAATCAGGAAAAATAATCTTTAACAAATGGCATTAGGAAAATTGGATATTTATATGGAAAAAAATCAAATCCTTTCATAAACAGGAAAATCAACTTGTCAAAATTAGATAAGTTAACTGGTCGACCTGAAACTAAACCTTCTAGAATAAAATATATGGGGAAAGCTGCTACACTTGGTATTGACAATGATTTCTTGGAGTTGACATCAAAAGCACAGGAACAAAGCAAATATAGATTAATGGAAATACATAAAACCAAAAGCGCCCTTATAGCAAAGAAAATAAGAGTGAAAGGGCAATAGTGTGGGAGAAAATATTTGCTATTAATATGTATATATATGAATGGTAAAAAGTTAATACCAAAATTAAGTAAATACAAATTGTATAAATATTTTTCGGCTCAATTGTTAAGAACAAATAACCCTGTAAAAACATAGACAAAGTACTTGAGTAGATATTTCTCCAAAGAAGAGAGACAAATGAAAGATACTCAGAACCACTTATCAAGGAAAAGTTTAAGAAACTGAATATCAGTGACTTTTGTTTGACTCATAAGAAAATTCAGGTTTCAGGGAAAAACACCACAAAATTTTAAAAATTTGGTTAGAAAGGTGATTTCAGAGTCTTAGTCGAAATCCCCTTAACTGGATCAGATGTCACTGTAGCCATAAAAGAGAAGAAACCCTTAGTAATTTTTATTAATTGCTGGGAGCTGAATGAACATGAGAAACTCATGGGTTTTAACCACACCAAATTATTCCATTGACACTACTAGAAATTTGCCCTCATGGCTCTGGAATGGAGAGGAAAAGGGATAACTGTATAATATATCCAGTGTCTTCTCTGTAATAAAAATTACTCTCTGGGGAAAGATTTTACTAGTGTTCTGTTGAGGGAAATGATTTCCTGCTACTTCAGATCTTCTGAGCTTCCTGTTTTACAAAAGCAGAGGGAAGTCATACCCAGGGAGACACAGCTGAGAAAATCACAGCTCAAATATATGGGCCCACTCCAGGAGTAAGATTTAATCATAAGTTTATAGATTGCTTTCCCCTCCCCATTCCTTATCGCATAATAGGGCTCCAGTATAATAACAGGGAATTATAGCGGGTAAGAGCTTCTTTAGAGAGAAGGGTACTTAGCATGCCCTGAGCCAAACAGGGAGACAAAACAAGCACTATAGGGAAATTTGAAGAATTTTTTTCACCTAAAGCCAAATCAAATATGGATATAGTTCAATTCCTAAGCAAAACTAGCATAAATCCTCACACTGAATTTCTATTTGCTTCATTTCCATCTCTTAATAAATATGCCTAGTTTTTTTTAAACAATAAGAGATGAGGTATGCCAAAGAGCAAAAGATAAATAGCTTAAAATGAGAAGGTAAGCATCAGAAAGCAGAGTCATGTAAAACGTAGGTGTTAGAGTTTTAAAAAAATGCTATAATACTATGCTGTGTGCTATAATGGAAAATAAAGAATACACGTAAGCACATTTAGGTAATGAAAGCAAAGATGGAAACTCTGAGATAAAGTCCAACAGATATGCTAGAAATCATAAGTGCCATAAAAAAATGTAGAATGCCTATGGCAAGTTAATGAGAAGATGAGACACATTTTAGGAAAGAATCGTGAATTTGAAGATACATCCATAGAAATTCTGCAAACTGAAATTCAAAGAGAAAAAAGAATGGAAGGGGGAAACGCAACAGAAGATTCAAAAACTTTGGAACAATGTTAAAAGGTATCAAAATAGGCATGACTTTCAGAATACCAGAAGGAGAAATATTTGAAGTAGCAGGGGTTGAAAACCTTCTGAAAATAATGGTAGACACAAAACCATAGATGCAGGAAGCTCAGAGAACGTAAGGCAGGAGGAATACCAAAACAAAAACAATTTCTAGACATATCATATTCAACTTTAGAATTCTTCTCTCCCCCTATAAACATAAAGACAGGAAAAAAAATTAAAAGAAACCAGAGGCGAAATTGCACTCTACTTAGAGAGTAACAATGAACTTCTTGCCACAGATCATGCAAGGAAGAAGGAAGTGGAATTAATAACATTTTTAGGAAAGTGTTTTTCCTAAAAGAGAAAAAAGATTAAACAAAGTCAAGAATTCTATATCCACCAAAATTATCCTTCAAAGTCAATAAAAAATACTTTAACAAACAAACAAAAACATAAAGAATTCATTGCCACTACAACTGCATGCAAACAATATTGAAAAAAACTTTTGGTCAAGAAGAAAACAACAAAAACATGGATTTACATCAAGAAAAAAGTATGTGAAGTTATAATAAAAATATATTATTTTACTGAATCTCATTTTGTCTAAAATAAAATTTTTTAATAATAACAAGTTTTTGTGTGATTATAGCATATAAATAATTTAAAGGAATGACAACAATGTCATGTAAAATATACATTAGATAATCTAGGGAAACCACTGCATTTAAAAGTATGCATATTCTAAAGACATAAGATGAAAGGAAATCACATAAGCTCACTTAAAACCAAAGAAAGTAGAAAAGATAAAGTTTCCTCTAGTGAAATTCCGGCAAGAAGGCTTTGTCTCAAGGTCTGCTTTCTGTTGAACTTGACATCTCTGATTGTAAATACACTGAAGAGTCCAAAGTGTCAAGAAAAAATTAAAGTGAGCAATCTATCAATGGGACCATAGAAAATAGAGACTAGGTTCAACACACAAGACATAAGATTAGTGTATCTAACACACATTTGAATGACCTCAAAATGTAGAGAACTGGAGATATGTTTCTGATCCCAATAAACTAAAGGGGCTTCAGATGGAAAAATCTCATTTATCTGAATGCCTGAAACCTATTTTTATTTAATTATCACCCACATTAAGTTAAATACCATTGCTAATATGTGGTGTCACTGTAGGTGTTATGTGGATGTTTAGTCTTGTTTATTTATCTAATGTATAATAGAAAATATAACCATTCTATGGTAATATGATTTAGCAGACTTTTTACTTAGAACAATAATCATGGTAATAAAAAATTATGAATTTGGTAATCAGCTGATTAAATTTTAATAATCAACGAGGTATGGGGAAAAGAGGCTGATTGGAAAAGCCATGAAGTGTGGAAAAAGAAGTGGCGGGGGCAATAAAGAAGTGTAGATGGATGAAGTTTTGCAACTCAATGTATGGCCTTCTGGGGGTCAGCTGTGGAACTTTGAGGAGAACAATACTGGAAGAGGGCATGGTAAGCTGGAAGAACAGAGCTGTCCAAAATAAATATGAAGAGTTATTGAGCTAAGATGGGACTTGAACTTGATTCTGTGGCAATCCAAAGGGACTTTTGCCAGTGAATACAGAATCTTCTAATGTTTAAGGGACTGAAACATGGCAAAAATCAAATGTGTGTGCCTTGGGGTTTGCTGAATTGTAGGTCCTCCAGAGCTAACATTTAAACAATGCTTAAGTTCATCATGGGCAATGCCTGTCCTAGACATGAGAGATACAACAGTGAACAAAAGGTACAATATCCCTACTTTTATGGCCTATGCATTCCATCAGCCACATCTAAATAGACTCAGCCTGCGTTAAGTTTTGGGTGAACTGAATTATGATTTTTGATTTTTTTTCTAAAAATTTTTGTGTTAAAATTATTTCTGTTGTTTAGCATTAAACATTTAAGAGTTTTGATTTTTAGAATTAAACATTCAAGATTTTTTAGTTTCAATGTATTCAAATTTTAAATGTTAGAAAAACTTTAGTAATACTATTTTTTGAAGAAGATATTAATAAATTTTTAGTATTTATAAAATAGCTAGTTTGTTTAGGAAATATTTCTATTAAGACCAAAATTGTAATTTTTATTTGCCAAGTAAGTTTAACAATATTTTAGAATCATAAACTATGTCCTTCTCCTGTGTCATAGATCTGCTGTGAAAAGACAGGTATGTTACCAACGCTCTATTTTCAGTACTGAATAGAGAGCTTAAATTATGTACCTACTATTAAAGACAGTAATTCCAAACACATCAGCTGGTTTTCAGATTTATCCATAGTGGATAAGTTATAAACAAACATTTGGTGACATTCAAGTGTTCTTAATGAATTGCTTTCCACAGAAAATCTGTACATTGTGATTGTTGCATTTCTTTTTTGTACTTATTTTAATAAAGAATGTTAAGCATTTCAAGATTACTCCTTTAACATATTCATGGCAACTCTCAGCCCTACCCATCAAAATTTATTGATTGAACTCAGAAATGTATTCATATAAGTCCTTCCTCTAGAAGTCTTATAGTTCTGCCTCCTTCTTTGCCTTGATACTTTCTTCCCATTCTCCTCTCCTCCTATGTAATTTTAAAATGAAAATCTAGGAAACAAACAAAAAAAGAAAGAAAGAAAGAAAAAAGGAAAAGAAAAGCTTAGCGTTTCCCTAAATTAAAAACTTGCTTTGATTCCTGAAATGGTCAAATTTATGGAGACAGATAGAAGAGAGGTTACAAGTTCCTGAGGAGAGAAAGAAATATGGAATTGTTTAATTGGCACAGAGTTTCTGTATGGAAAGATGAAAAAGTCCTGGAAATGGATCCTGGTGATGGGGGTATGACACTGTACATGTCCTTAATCCCAATAATACAAGCACTTAAATTGTGAAATGGTAAAATTAATGCTATGTGTACTAGTACCACAATTAGAACTACACAAAATTTAAAACAAAGAAAAACTTTGAAACTACCAGATTTGTAATGGATTTATTAAATACTTGTTAACATATTGCTATGTATTACTTGTCAATGTTGGTGCGATCCCATTTTAACTGCCAGCTGGCAACAGTTAAGATTTGCAATTTAACTACATCAAATCAAAAACAACAAAAAAATCTCCACAGTATTTCCTCTAATCCCTGAGCAGCTTTCACTATGTGGTTTTACTCTCTTGGATAAGCACATAATGTTCTTATCATTCAGAGGGTAAACAAATCACCTTTTTAGAGAATGTTTTGATAGCAGGAACTTCTATGGTTCTTGGCTGATGGGAGGAATTAAGCACTTTGCTTATAGTTGGATTTTTGTATTGTCTTGGACCATGAGTAATGCTGGGGGAAGTTCCTGAAACTGGCCTCCAGGAATGAAGACGTTTCATGAGAAGCCAATCTTTTGATGAAGAAAGCTCTAAAGAGATTTAAAACTGAAACACCAAATGTGATCATGCCCCAATTTTCTTTTGTTTTCCCCATAGGCTCATAATTATAAAGCAAGCTTGTCTGCTGGTGATTTAATGCCTTTTTAAATGATAAGCTTAGACATCATTCTGTGCAAAATGGGCACATAAATTATTTTCAGGAGGTACTATTTCCTCAAGTATTTGAAGTGGATTCATTCAAGATACAGGATGGTTTCCAAAAAATAAAAACACTCATGATTTCAATGGAAAGCATGTTTCACTTTGTTGTCATGTTAATATATACCTGCATCGAAAAGCTCATCTCATGAATTGATAAAGAAATAACCTCAACAAGGCAAACTACAAGGGATAAACTACGACCAGGGAAGGGGCAGCTTGAATCAGATAAGATGGATCTCAAGGGGCCACAAATATCTCAGAAAAGTTTTCTAAACTAAGTCATTATTTTACAGTACTGACCTTAGAATAAAACTTTTCATTTGTTTGGTTTACTTGAATTCTTGAAGGTTGTACTCTGTGGTGAAGAATTTACTTTTCCTTGGATACAGGGCAAATTGAAAGAGAATATTTACAGACCAAATAGGTACCCTGCAGTAAACACACAGCACAGACATGACCTGCATCTGAATGCTCGAAACCAAACAGAACATAGCTTTCAGGCCAGAGTATGTATAAAAGGCAAGAAGAAGAAGAACAAAAATCTCTTAAAATCCTCAATCCTTTCTGAAATTTGAATTACTTAACACAAACTTACAGAATTCTTTTATGACAGGTACTGTTCCAGACCCTTTACCACACAGACTCATTTTATCCTCATGTGAGATAGCTGCTATCATTATGGAGGAACTCTTTTAAGATTACACAGATTATCAGTGGCAGAGCTGTGAGTCAGCCCTAAGCAATCTGGCTCTAGGGTCTGTGTACTCAACTATCACACTGCTGCCTCCCTTAAAACTGATAATAAGAAAACATCTTCATTAAAGGAAATGAAAAACACTGTGTGTTCTTTGCTTTCCCTAATTCACTAATTCATAAATTACACCTTATTCTGCTCCTTCTTGTCTTGTACTAAGCCTTGAGCTTTGTACTCACACATTTTTTTCTTTGCATGCAAAAGACATATAACATGGCCATAGAAGCCTACTTTGTCAGGTTTATAGTAGCAGCCCTTCCTTCCCGCTGCATAAGTCAACTAAGATAGATGTAAAGAGGCAGGAGCAGGACCCAAGAGGTGGCCTCCAGGTAGTGTCTGGGTTTTGTCTTTCTTTTCTGTAGTTTCCACTCACCTGCATTACACTGCTCCAAAGTTGGTCTCATCTGTGAAAGTCACCTTTCTTCCCATTTAGTGAGATAAATTTTTGTTGAAGACACTGTCATTTCCCATGTGAGAATTCTGTCAATCAGGGAAGGAGTCTACATTAATTGTTCCTTTCTTCTTTCATTCTTCAATTCAGACTGCATGATTCCCCAATTACTCATAGTAGGGTCACTATCAGCACTACACATTATTTTTGTATCTCAAGAGTTGAACTCATAGAATATATTTATATTCCAATAAATTCCAATCATTGCATGCATTAAGAGATTTAGTCAACTCAGTTATTTTGTGGTTCTTTTCCTCGTAATGTTCTCCTTGGAGGAGATAAAGATGAAGACAAAGCAGTCAACTCTTTCCTGGCTAACACTTAAATGATAGAAGTTGGAATGGTATAGAGAACAGCTTTAACTCTGTGCTTTTAAAATTGATTATGAAAATTGTTTATGATGCCATCAAACTAGAAGGTTTATCATGAGCCTTAGTTGAGATAATGCATTTAAAGAATATACCTCAGTGTCTGGCACAGAATAGGTACTCCAAACACATCTTTAATATATCACATCAGCTGTCTGAGTGGTATCCCTATTTCTTCCTTGCTCATCTTATTATTAAAATATTAAACCAGGAACAGTGATGCTCGCCTACAATCCCAGAGATTCTGGAGGCTGTAGCAGGGGGATTGCAATTTCAAAGCCAGCCTCAGCAAAAGTGAAGCATTAAGCAACTCAGTGAGACCCTGTCTCTAAATAAAATACAAAATAGGGCTGGGGATGTGGCTCAGTGGTTGAGTGCCCCCGAGTTCAATCCCCAGTACCAAAACCAAAAAAAAAAAAAAAAAAGATATTAATACACTAAAGCAATAACCTCTCAACTAGTTTCCTTGACTCACGTTTCACTACTATGAACATAGGTATAGAAATTGATTAGCTAAAATAAATAATTTTAACATGTTATTACCTCATTCAAGGACCTTTGATAAAATCCAGCTTCCAGCACAGTAACTGGTATATTTTAATCACCAAATAAATATTTGCTGAGCAAACGAATGAATAGATGGATAAGTGCCCCACTGGAGACTTTCAAGTCCTTCCCCAATGAGACTCTCTACTCATTTATTTTCTCATTTCTATAAACACTGAACATTCATTTAGTGTGTGACTTGAATATGTCATACAGCCTGGGAGTGGAGTGTTTGAATATTCAAGAATGATAAAGGAGCTCATGGTTCCTTTCAAAGAAAAACATGTACTTTAACCACATTGATTTATTCATCTTTTGCTTTTTCATTTGCAAGATTATGTTAGTACAGTTTTGCCATTCTAAAAAGCCATTTCTCTCCTTTCATTCCATGCACATTCTTGTTATCCCTCAGGATCCAGCTGAAGTTAAACTCCGCTCTACATAACAGTCCTGTGTAAAGTGATCTCTCCCTCATTCCTCCTCTCACTTGCTAAGACAATTACTTTTAATTACATCATACTTTACTTTGGATGGGAATCATACGTTATAACTTCTCTGGTATGCTAATACTAACATGTTATTATATAAATACACAGTTTATGCTCTATCTTCTCCTGCAGTGTAAATCCTTTGAAGTCATGTCCTTCATGCTTAACTTTGTGTTTCTTAGTATCTTGCATAGGCCTTTATATTAATACTATTTTCCCATAGTGGTTCCTCAGTCAGTATTTTCTGATTGGTTGATGGATAGGTTACTGAAAATTTGCCTTGTCTTTAACAAAGGAATATGTGCCTTCATCTAGAGAGTCAGTAAGTGTCGGCCTGTTGACCAAGTACAAATTGATTGTTCAATATTACAGGAAGAATAATTCGTCTCTTGATTGTAACTGAAAAAGATGCTCCTAAGCATTCCAGAAAAGAGTGAGAGAATAACAGAATTGATTATTTCCTTTTTTGCAGAGAAAGACAGGTTTATATCTCTGTACCTTTTCCCTACCTCAATTCATTATTTATCCTGACCGACTCCCTATTCCTATTTCTCTATTAATGTTTACCATAGTTATGCTTAAACTGGAGTCTCTGGGTCCTTACAAAGTCTATCAGTGAATTTCAGCAGCACCTACTTCTATAAAACATTGTCAGAAAGAAAGCCTGGCCATTATTTAATGACAAAAAGTGGGAGCTGAAACCCAGACTCATCAAACTGCACAGTGGTCATTCTTCTCACTGTAATACAGTTTGGGTGTTTTCTTAGGTTGTTGATAGAACAACCACTAGGGGTACAGTATTGAGTTCTGTACTGGAATGTCCAAGGGAAGGTTTGTAACAATATCATCCATAAGAGCAAGAACAGCAGAAACAACAACAAATGTGTATATGTTGTTGGAGATGCATCAGGCACAGTTCTAAATGCTCTATATATTAGCCTTTAAACCTCATCCAAACCCATGAAGAAAACAACACTAGGGCTATCCACAATTTATGGGCCAAAAGCCTGTGGAGCCAGACACAGTGGCACATGCTTTTAATTCCAGAAGCTCCGGAGGCTGAGGCAGGAGAATTTCAGGTTCAAAGCCAGCCTCTGCAACTTAGTGAGGCCCTAAGCAACTCAGTGAGAGTTGTCTTTAAATAAAATGTAAATCAGAGCTGGGGAGGTGGCTCTGTGGTAAAGTGTCTCAGAGTTCAAACTCTGGTACAAAAAAAAAAAAAAAAAAACAAACCTGTGGAACAGAGTAATTTGTCTAAGGACACCATGGTAATGGGTTGGGGACACAGATGCAGGGGAAGGAAATCAAGGCAAAAGCGTCCTACAATAGGTTTTGTTTCAAGCCATGCTGCATTCAAGACTTCCCTAAATTCCACCTTAGTCATCTTCCTTGGCAGAGTGAGAAATCCATCTGGGGTAGCAAAACATAGAGCCACATAATTCACTCCAACCCCTGACTTAACTTTGAAGTATCAGTCTAAGAATAGACCAGTCACATCAGGTTTGTGAAGACAATCACTTGCTTCCAGACCTCTTAGGAAATAAAAGGGTGTTAGAGGAGGCCTTTCTAGGCTCTGGCATTCTTCACTACCTTAATGTGTTGTAAAATTGAAGTCGCTTGCTTGAGATGTCAGTGAGAAAAAGTGAGTAGCCTTGAAATGAACTTTGACAGCATGAATAATACAGTTGCCCTGTTAGCTAGTGGGCTGTCAATAGAAATCACAGTTATAATAGTTTAACAGAAGTATGGTATCTGCTCCGAATTAAAATACTTCATATGAAGTATTTTAATTCAGAGCACTTTATTGCATATATATATATATATATATATATATATATATATACCAAAGTTTCAGAGAACCCAGTGTTCAAACATTCCAAGCCAGGATGAAACTAAGCAATCTCTGCATAGACACTGATTCTAGCCTCAAAATGGTTCTTATTATGTTAGATTGCAAGAGACCTGGTTTTTAATTCATTTAATTTTATTCGTTTGATCATTTATTTATTTATTTGCTGCCAGGGATTGAACCCAGTGGTGTTTAAAACTGAGCTACATCCCCAGCCTTTTTTTTTTTTTTTTTTTTTGGTAAGTTGCTTACAGCCTCACTAAGTTGCTGAGGCTGGCTTTGAACTTGAAAATCCTCTTACCTCAGCCTCTTGAGCCTCTAGAACTACAGGAATGAGCCTCCCTGCCCAGCCACATATTACTTTTAAAGCAGGCAAAGAAATTAAAAGTCATCTATGTATATTTTTGCTTCACATACAAAACTCCATCAGTCATATGTGGCTTAATGAGGGCCACATAATTCACTCAATTCACTTAATGAGGGCCACATAAGTTCCCGAGTTCACACCATCGCAGGATAAAAACAAAATGTGAATCTTTACCATAATAGTCCTGCTTTTATAAAAGCAAAATGATCTGTATATCAAGGTTTATGTCTTTTTCTTCTTCTACTCCTGCTCTCCTTCTTCCACTTTTATTTACTACTTTTTTACCTCTACTTTCTTTTTTTCTCTCTTTTTTATTAGATACAAATATTGTTATAATTCATCATTATACATGTTAGTAGGGCTGGGTTTAGATAAGGAGCAAATCAGGGGTTGAACCAGACAATAATCATGGTATAGTCCACAGTCAACATTTGACTATCCTTGCTAATTCATCAAGTATTTCTTCATAATTCACTATGTTATATGATTGTTGAATGCAAGTACTTTAGAAATATGGACATGGCCTGTTTCCTTCCTAAGAGTAGAACATGTCCATAAATAATGAGACTAGGAGGAAGAAGTAACTGTATATCATCAAAAAGACATAAATTCTAGGCAAGGAGAGCTCAGAAGAGGAAAATTAATTAAGTCCAGGTACAGGGAGTAGGGTGATTAGATGAAAGCCAAAGAAAAACTTTTACATGCCTTTTTCTAAACTACCAGAATAACTGGGCATGGGATTATGAGATATTAAGGATACAGGGAGTGGGGGTAAAAATGTGGGAGGCTAGGCTTGGGAAAAAGCCAAAATATAATGGAGTCACACCCACCCCCTTCCTTTGAATACCCATTAAAGAATTTAATTCCTTCAAGTAAATCAGGGCAAAAGAATATTTACTGTAGAAGTATATACTTAGATGACTACATGAGGGAGGGAAGGAGGGGGAGGTTGCCAGGGGGTTCTTCTCCTGTTTCACAGATGTTGACTTTAAGTTTCCACCTGGTAACAGCCTAGGGGCCAGAGCATAAAGATACAAGTCAAAACAAAACATAGAGACTTACACAGAAACAACTCACAGCATCCAGCAAGGGAATTATTAAAAAAAAAAAAAAAAAAGTTCTTTCCAGTGGCTAAATAAATATCTTTCCTCGTATTTGTACTTTCTTTTTTTCCACTTACTGAAATTTGGAAAGAGCCAAAGAATCTATTTGCCTCTTCAAAGTTCTGAATTACATAAAAATATAGCCTAAGAAAAGCAAATTTTTCAAAATGAGGATTAAACTATATTGTAACCACTTTCTAGTATCTAGGTGTTTTATTTTATAACAGCACAACAACAACAACAGGCAGAAAACAAAGCAATTTTTAAATTGTGAGTAATGAAAATAATAAATGACATACTTTTTTAATAAATCCCTGGCTTTCTTCCAGGGTACATTCAAAATGCACAGAAAGGTCCATAGCATAGTTAGTTAGTACTTGAATTTACACAAACCTTGTAAGGTAAGTAAAAACCTGAATGAGGAATTTTGAATAAGGCTACTCAGTCATTTTTGCAGACCACATTTAAAACAACTCCAGGATTAATTTCATTCCACTTTCTGGACTTATGCATCTTAAAAGCAAGAAAACTTGTCATTTTGGGAGTATAAAGAATGTTCTTGATAAACAAAGCTAGAAAGTTTGCAGAGGGGGGATGGTGTTGGGGGTGGGGAGACAAACCCTTTAGTTATAATATTTTAGGGAAAGAATCGACAATAAGATAAATTTCAAGTCAAGTTACTCCACTATACTACAAAAACAGTTTAGAATCTTAAGCAGATGCAAAAAGAATAAAGCAAATGCGGAGAAAAAAAGACCGATAAAGTTTCTGGCTACAATACAAGAGACATATCATTACCATATGATCTAATGTGGGTGTCAGCCGGATTGTGTTCATTGAGGGAAACCTTATTTTTTAACTGTGCTATGGAGTAGAAGCAGGAGGTTTTCAACCTAGTGACAGTCACTGAGCAGCACCTACCCCCTCCTCCTTTCCACACCTGCAAACTCTTTTGCTTGGGCTGAATATTTAGTGTAATTGCATCTCAGCTTTGAGGGCTCCTGTGGCAAGTACCCGGATTAAAAGGTACGGTTTTCAATAATTGTCCTGAACTCTGCTACAGACTAATAAAACTTCGGTCAAGTCGAGAGCAAAAGGAAATATTTGGTGAGAAAAAGGGAAAAAAATCATGCTAAACTTTTAGTAATCTTATGCAACCTTTTAAACAAGTATTGCTTGAAAGCAGAAGTTAAATATTTGGTAAAATGATTGAATGCATTGTTTTACTTTTTTCTCTTCTGTTCTTGCAAAGATGCTTATGAAAAAACTGTAACCGAACACCACGACTATCTATATTGATGTTTTTGTATTTGTACTGATGAAATGTTTAGCTCTTTATGAAGTGTTAACAGAAAAGTATTCTAAACTAGCATAGTATTTGTGGTTAGATTATACATTTAAGGATTTATTCCCATCCTGAATTCTTGTATATTTTACAAACTTTTAAAACCTCAGAGAAGTGAACTCTAGTGATTAGCGGTAGAGAGCTAATGTATATTTCTATAACCCCCAGAAATGAATAGAAATTATTACCAGAGGTTAAAAATAAACATTGCAAATACTTATTATGTTAAAGACCTAAGATATTTTTGCAATTGCACAATTCCTTTACTGTAAAGGAGTGTCCTTTTCAGTATTTTAAAGCAAATGGAATTTTATTATAAGGTACATGCACTGTAAAATGAAGGTGTGGGTAATTTTCTTTCTAACTTTAAAACAGGGTAACCTGATGACCACTGGTTAAGTGGGCTCTCAGTGATGTAAATGCCTGTGGCTTTTTCTTCCTCCTGCTGTTTTTAACAGAAAAAAAAAAAAAAAAAAAAGCCAAATACTTTTTATAGTAGTCCTATTTATGTATAAATGCTGCTATTATTTATTTTAAATTACTTGTATTATTAATGAAGTTTTGAAGTCACCCAGCACTGGGGATTTTAATTTTGATTTGCACTTAATATCTCCCCTTATCATTTGAGGGATATATTTTAACTTTAAAAGTCATAGGAAAGGTATAAATGACATTTCATAAATGTTGGTCTGAACGATACAGTGAATTCAATCTGCTGAGGTCATTTTATTATTTTTGATAAAGCATTTATAAGCCATGACAACTAACATTAGTGGAATAATGACACTACATACATTTTGAGAATACTTAATATAGTTGCAATGAAATGTAAAAAGTATGTCATCTCAGTAACAGCCTCCTTGCTTTCTATGGGCAAGTTCTATTTGCTGTCCATTTTTTTGCATGTGATTTATTAAGAAAGGAAGGAAAAAAATTGAAGAAATCAAGACTGTCAGGAGCCTACATTAATCATTTTAAGATGCTGTGTTTTAGGTACCTATGACACTAATGTAGAAGAAGTTATTTCATGAAAGGATTTACATAAAGTTGCTGGACATGTTAGTCTTTCTTAGGATATTTATAGTTAAAATGCATTCATATACACAAAGCCAATGAAAGTGATGTCAAAATAAGTCATTGAATCTATGAACTATCTTACTCAGTTTCTATCAAAAAGAAATTGCACAGAGAATTTGCACCATTTTTAAAAAGAGTAAACAATTCCAAATGATGATACTATTGCTCTGAGCTAATGCTCAACATTTCCTTTTTTGGGTCGTTAGTAAAACAGCCAGGCAGTTTCTACTCTGAGGAAAGGATTACAAAATGACATCTGCAACTCTCTTTGCTATTTATTAAATCTGCAATTACTTTGCTTCATTTTTTTTCTAAAATTATAAGACATTAAATATGCAAGGCTAGCAAACTTGTGGTAAACCGTAAACATTGCATTTTAATGTGAAACAGATAGAGGACCTCTCCTTCAGATCAATGCAAGAAAATGTCCTGCCAAAACAACAGTCTCCCCTTAAAGAGAAACTCAACAACTGAGTGGGAATGGGCTCAGGAGAACCCCTGACATTGAATTTTAATTGACTGTGTGAATAATAATATTTATTTTTAAAACGAAAAACCATAAGCCAATATTGTGTGTATTTCTTTAGACATATTCCAATACTGAATATAAACTAAGAGCAAAGGTGTAAGAAATTGAAAAACATTTTGTTTCTTCTCTAGTGAATCTGGAAAAACTTCCAGAAGACACATACAAAGATTTTTTCCCTTTATTTTCATATGTTTCCATTGGCTAAGGTGGCTCAAAACAAGTCTTTAATTCTAATTATGGATGTCCAGCCTTAATATTAGTTCTTATACATGTACAATTCAAAGCAATGATGTTGAGACTCAACATAATATCTGCAATATGTTCTGGGACTTTAGAAGAGTTTCAATGGCATTTTAAAACACATCTTCTTAAAAATGGATTATTTGTTCTCGATGCAATCAACCGCTTTTTCCTATTCTGACTTATTCAGATTTATCATTGAGTTATTTAGGTCACATCAGCCCATTTAACAATATGGATGTATATATTTATAAGAGTTTGTTTAATGAATAGGTAAATATTATATGCATTTGTCAAAACTGAGCTTTTTTCTTTATTTGACTTTACAAAAGGTTAGTAAAATGTAAAAATAGATAATATATAAATTATCTACTAGTAAAAGTTACCACTAGTAAAAAGTAGATAATATATAAATTATATAACAATCAATTAGGTTTTCCACATGTATTTATTGACTTTTTAAAAATAATCAATTTGGGATTTTAACCAACAGATTTATTTTTTAAATGTGAATTTTTCTTATACCATTTGATATATGTATACATTTTTTTATTCTAGAAATTTGGATTTGAAGAAAACACTAGATTGTGTCTTAAAACATCAAAATGATTGGTGACTTGGAAAAATATTGAATAAATTATGTTGTTAATAAACTGATGGTCAACTGAGTCATTTGTGTGCAAAACATTGTGCAAGGCTGGGTACAGAACAAGGGATAATAAGACACGCCCTGAAGGACTACATGGTCTAGAGGGGGGGACAGACCAAGCATGCAAAACAAATTACAATATAATGTGATAAGTTCTTTAAAAGAGGTAAGAGTGATGTGCTTTGGGAGCACAGAAGAGGCAGAGAGGAGCATCCTGCCTGTATAAGTCAGGGGACACAGAAGGAAAGCCATTATTTAACTTAACCTTTCCACCTCTCCGCAAGGTAAGTACTGTAAATGGCAAGTGACTTTGAGTGTAAGAGTAGAGAGAGGATCTAGTAGGAGAGAGAAAACAGAGAAATATGCCTGGAAATATCAGATGGCACCAAATTATGAGTAGTCTCACATAGGGCACAGGGAATGAGGACATAATTGGCAAGCCATCGGAAGCCAACAAAGGAGTTGCAATAGAAATTAATAAGGTTGATTTTCAGAGGATGACTTGGGTAGAAGAGTGGAAGATGGCCTGGGTTAGAGAAAATGTTCAGGGTAGAAATGAGCAAGCTCTTGCAATAGTTCAGGGGATGATGAGAAGGCCTAGACCAAGATAAATACAGTAGTATGGAGAGATGAGGATGGTTTCCAGAGCTTCATCTGAGATAGGAATTGGTGATCTTTCTTCTGTATTGAAAGAATTTTAACTATGTCATGGTTTGTGTTGAGAGTATCAAAAACCAGAATGACTTATAATCATTAAAACTTTGCAAATTATATGAAAGTATAGTATATCATTTTAATTCAGACAGCAGATTCAAATAGATTCACAACCTATTCAAAGTCTTCATAAGAAATTCGCTGTGCAAGTGAAGCTATAATTACTTTATTACCTCTTGAATACATCTTTCATGTTCTCCTTCCTCATAATGAATATTATTTTTTATACTTTCTCCATCTTTACTTTAGTATGGGACATTATATTAAAAACAACTCATGGACTTTGGTCTTCCTATACCTTTCGTTTGTTTCCTAGGTCCCTAGGTTGTGAAAATATCTGAGATAAATCATGAAGGCGACCCTCATCTTCCTCCTGCTTGCACAAATTTCCTGGGCTGGACCTTTTCAACAGAGGGGCTTATTTGACTTTATGCTAGAAGATGAGGCTTCTGGGATAGGCCCAGAAGATCGTGTTCCTGAATTTGGAGAAATGGAGCCCCTGGGACCTGTGTGTCCTTTCCGTTGTCAGTGCCACCTTCGAGTTGTGCAGTGTTCTGATTTGGGTGAGTGGGGTGCAGGCTCTCCTTGCCTACCTAATTTGTTCTCTTTCATGGGTCTGGCTTCTCTCAGAGTTGAGGATTTTCGGTTGGTATCTGCAATTCCAAAGACGAGAGACACTGCCACCTAATGAGGAGTAAAGGAAGCAGCATAGGGTAGAAAAGTAGTTTTCAGGTTAGGGACACTTTGTCTTTCCTCCCTTCTTAAAAATCAGGATTCCATCACTTTGCAATCTTGACTAAATCACTTTCTTAAGAAGTCTTTCTGAGCTTCATGGCCCCCTTTTTTGTAAAATGAAGTTTTGAACAAAACTTATATTCCATGATTCCAGAGGATGGATCATTTTAATTCTATGATTTGGTGTCATAAAAATTTAGACAGTAAGAAAACCTGGACAATCTCTCTACACTGGATTCAGCCCACATAGCGGAGTTGGACCATGACTTGATCATAAACTATGGAGTTATCAGAAGCAAGACAAAGTACATTTTACAACAAAAACTTATCTTCCAAGTACTAAAATGCTCCCTTAATCTCTGGGTCTTAGTGTTGCTTCTACCTATGGTATTTCGTAATCTGGCTGTTTATATTCTTTAGAAAGTTTCAAAGGAAATATTTATGATTAAAGTATGGTATAAATATCCAATGTAATCATGGAGTATATATCTTTAGCCTAACACCAGACAGTTTGATTTATCTTGTTTTCAGAAACACTTGGTCTGGAAATTCCAAGAGTAATATACTTAAGAGATAAACCTCCAGAAAGCTTGGAGGCCCAATGGATGGGCCAAAGAAGAATAAACTTAGTTTACATGGCAGCCAATTCACATTCTTCCTTTCTTTTGATGTATTTTCTTATTGGAAAAAAAGAGAAAAAGAATCCTCACATTATTATTTTGCCATGTATATTTCCTTATGGAAGAAATCCCATAGTGTATAAGGCACTTCTTTCAGAAGCTCTTTATTTATTCAAGACATGCTTGCCAAGAATATTTTGCAGGAAAAAAATTGCCATTAATTTCTACAGTGGAAATAAACTACACAGTGGAACTCAGACAAACATAAGATATGTTCAACAGAAAGAGCTGAAAAAAAATACTTGCAGAAGTTTCTTCAATGTCAGTATATATATATATATATATATATATATATATATATATATATATATATATAGCTGTCCACAACCCAAATGCTTGTGCACATAATGGTTTTCCAAAGGGTAAAGGATAAATTCCCTGGCTTCATTCATTCACTCCTGCAATTAAGATGCTAAGAGCCCACCATGCTTCAATTCTATTCTAGATTATGGGGAAGAAAAGATGAGGAAGCCATATATGGTCCTTGTTCTTTGAATCTTACCTTTTAGCAGTGGCAACTTCCTTTTTGAATTGCATAGTCACTACAGGGGATATTAGATTACTATGAAATTCTCCAGAAAGTTTTATAAGTGTCTAGAGATAACTTGCATTACTGTCTTGGGCAAGAAATTAATGAGTTGAAAAAATATGAACAAAGTAACACCATTTGATAGATAGACTAGTGGTAAACTCTTTTTTGAAGTTACTAAAATAGCAAAGTTCCCAAGAAGTGTGATGCAGTCAAAATTCACTTTACCTCTGAGAATAAGGTTAAAGGGACTCATTATTACTCCCACTAAATATATTATCAAAAATGAATGGTTGGTATTTTTGAGAGTGAGCCAGTCACTTTCCATAGCATTATTTTTGAATATAGGTTCACTTTGCTTCCATGAGAAATAATTTTTAAAGCTGAAATCTGATAAAAGCATTGCACCAGTTTTCCAATTCTCTACTTTTAAAAGGCACAAACCTACTAATAGGTCAAAACTAAATAGAAAATTTTTGTCTTAGGAAACATCAAGTACACTGACTTGGAAGACACATAATGCAATTTGTTGTTTTGTTGTTGCTGTTACCGTTTTGTTTATCTTGTTTTGTATTTAGACACTAAAGTTATCTTTTTGTTTTGTTTTGTTTTGTTTTCCTCTAAGTGCCCAAAGCATACAACATTCCTTCCTTACACATAGATTTTCTGAGTCTTACAGGTTAAGGAAGTAGCCGAGATTCTGACAATGATTTATTTTAAGAAACTACATTTAATTAATAAAACTGAGTTTCAGCGAGCAGTGGGTACATCCAAGGTACTTTTATTATTCAGAGATGAATATTGAAATATATCGTAAAAAGTTTAATGATGTATTTCTACAGTAGAAAATGGACTTGAAGAGAAGAGAAATCCCCTTGCCTTTAAAGAGAACAGTTAGCGCTATTCAGATTTTCAACTACTATCTAACTGTTGCTTACTTTATGATCCTGGAAAGCTGTTGAGAACCTTTACATTTTCATGTGTAAAAGTCAGTCTAGGAGATCCCATTATGTAAGTGAAATACTCACCTCACAGAAGCAATGCAGTACATGTCTTGATTATATAATGATCATGTCAAGTAAAAGATAATAGATGAGTTTTTTTTTTTTAAAGTAAGAAAAAATGCAACCTTATTCATAGTAAAGACAGTGTGGTATATTTTGTTTCATGTTCCCTATTGATCTGAGCATGAAGCTTGAATTATTGCAATAAAGAAAAGAATCCAATGCAGCTTATGATGGAAAATGTTGGTTATTTTCTTCATCAATAGCTAATATTATCTTAAGGATTATTCTTGCTCTAGCATTGAATGAAAAGAGAAAAGCTATGATGTTGAAAGATAATAATCCTTGGTTATTATCTAAATAAAATACAAGCAAATGTTTCTGTTATAATATTCAACTATTTTTTCCACTAAGAAGTATTTCTGGTAAAGTTAAAGAGTGAACAATTTTAGATAATTTTTTCAAAGTTAAGAAGTGAAAACTGTGAAATTAAGTTGAGTAATTAGTCCATGGGCTATTTCAAGTCCCTGGTTGTAACTCATCATAATATTATTATAATATACTTTTGTAGAGCATGAGGGACGGAGAAAGTACACATGAATTTCTACAGATGGGTGCCAAGTTGTTTTGCATAGTTTGTTGTAATTTAGTGTGTAACTTGAATGGGAATTTTATGAGACCCTTATTTTCTCTCTTTATCTGTCCTCTTCAGGCATAAAATAATTCACTCTTAATCATAGCATTTATAAAAAAAAACAATAAAGGTATATATAGGACTAGTGACTTCAGAAACCTATGGACATACTCATTCATTTTCATAAAAATACATAAAAATTTACTATGAATGGGGTACTATGTGATACTTTGATACATGTGTATATTGTATCATGTTTAAATTAGTTTACACATATCTGTTGCCTCAGTGTTTATCATTTCTTTTTAGTGAAAACTATCCTAATCCTTTCTTCTAGGTTTTTGAAATGTGTGGAATATTATTGTTATCTCTAGGGCAGCAGCACACCAAAACTTTCTGCTGCTAACTGTAACTTAGTACCCATAGATAACATTTTTCCCATTCCCACTCTTTCTAGTCCCTAGTAACCACCATTCTACTCTCAGATTCTAAGAAGTTTCCACACAGGAGTGAGATCATGCTGTGCTTGTCTTTCTGTGCCTGGCTTATTTCCCTTAGCACAATGATCTCAAGTTTTATTAATGTTGTTGCAAAGGACAGGATTCCAATATTTATGGCTGAATAATATTCCATTGTGCGCATGCATACCATATTTTCTTTACCAACTCATCCATCAATGGGTACTATTCTAATAGGATTACATCAAATTAAAAAGTTTTTGAGCCAAGACACAATCAATAGAGTAAAGAGACATCCTGCAGAATAGTAGAAAATATTTGCAAACTGTAACAAATAGGAAGGGTAGATATCCAAAATATAATAGGAACTTCAAACCTCAAAATAAAAAAAACATTAAAAATTGAGGTTTGAAGAAAAGTCTAAATACATATTTCTTAAAAGAAGATAGACAGATGACCAAAGATACATGGAAACATGTTGAACATCACTATCATCAGGGAAATGCAAATCAAAACTACAAAATATTACCTCATCTGGCTGGGTGGGGTGGCACATGCCTGTTATCTCAGTGTCTCCAGAGGCTGAGACAGAAGGATAGAGAGTTCAAAGCCAGCCGTAGCAAAAGTGAGGCACTAAGCAACTCTGTCCTTAAATAAAATATAAAATAGGGCTGGGCATGTGGCTAAGTGGTTGAGTGCCCCTGAGTTCAATCCCCAGTACCAAACAAGCAAACAAACAAAAACAATAACAAAAGATATTACCTCACCCCAGGATGAATTGCTATTATTGAAAAGAATAAAGATAACAAGTGCTGGCAAGAATGTAAAGAAATAAGGATGCTTGCACACTCTTGGTGGTAATGTAAACTATTACAGTCATTATGGAAAACATTATGGAGGCTCCTCAACAAATTAAAAGAACTAACATATGATCCAACAATTCCAAGCTGGGTTTATATTCTAAGGAAATGAAATCAGCAAATCTAAGACATCTGTGCATCCATGATCATTGCAGCACTCTTTATACAACCAAGAAATGGAGGCAACCCCACAGTCCAACAATTGATAAATGTAACTCCTTCTTGTCAAATCTTTTTAAAATGTCTTAATATCAGTCTTGTCCTTGTTATCATGAAGGAAGATAGTATTTCTTGTGTGTTCTTTGGTTCCGCCATTCATCTTTTGTCAAGTATTATTAGTTAGCAAAATTTGGTAATGACTTTCATCTCATTGATGAAAGGCAGATTAGGCCTGAAAAGTCAAATATAAGTTTATATCTCATCTTTTGTATATTTTTAAAACTTAAAATAACATTGATTAACATTTTTTTATAATTAAGTTTCAAAAGATTTGGAATAGGTTTTAAAATCATTTGATATTGGAAATAGCTTGGGTCATACAATTAAACACCTCTGAGCTCCTATCCTACTTTGCCATGGTAAGACTAGAAAATGTGTGTGAAAATGCTTATTATAGTAACTTTTATATTTAGTTCATCATTTCTAAGTCAACCAACAACCTGAGGTTACTTATGGTATACCCTTTATGTTTTATTTGAAATTGACAGTCTCTCATATATGGTTTGTCAAACTAGACATAAAGAGCACTGTCTTTCTCCTGTCTCCTAAGGAAGGATGTGTCATCTCCAAATATAAATAGATGAGAATTTTTTAAAAATGTACAATTATCAAGAGGTTTGGTGCTCTTTAATCCAATATTCCTTTGAACAAAAACTGCTTGGCTGGATTTGAGGATGAAGCATGTATTTATTTTATGATAGTAAGTGATTCAAACTTCACATTCTTAACCTTCTGGAAATGGCACCAGAAGATAGAACACATTAAATTTGGTCACGTGAAAGCAACACAATTACCTACTGGTACCTAAAATGTTCCTCTTAATGTAAAGGATATTTTCATTAAAAAAAAAAAAAAAACTCAGGGAAACCATAGAATTGTTAAAATTGCATAGTTTCTTTTTAAAACTGACTCTGCTCATGCTGGTGAAAACTTTGTCCGTGGTTACCACTTGGGATATATTATGTCACAGTTGCTGGCCTGGGGAGACTAGTTTGCCCAAAGCAGATCTTATAAAGGAAACAATAAACCATTAGACTTCTCCCCTGAAGTCAATCCATAAGAATAAATCAGGGCTATTTTGCAGGGTACAGACAGGATGCTAGAAGCTCCTGTTGCCTTCCTAGTTTCTAGCTTTATAGCAGCAGGGATGTGGGTGGCGGGGGTTAGGGGGGAGTCCCTTATTCAGATTGTCAGATGCATCAAAAGGGCTTCTTCAAAACACACTATAGGAAGAAGGATGTGCAGAGTATGCCCACTGGGTTGCTAAATTAGCACTGGGCAGAGGGTGAGTCTTGACAATCCTCAGGAGAAGCAAGATTTACACTCAGGTCTTACCCAGAGAGCTGAGACTCCTGACTCAGGAGTTAAAGATGGTGAGGAGGAAGAGAGGAATCTAAAAAAACTGGATAAGTGTTTGCCTTCTTGACCTGCCTGAGAACTGATGCAGCCCTGGTTTCCCTCTTGGCCCCAGGAGGGAGAGCAAGGCAGCTGTGTGGGATCAAGGCATTTCATTAGACTGCAGCTGGGATGCATTCTCTTTTGGAAGAACATCCTGGCTCCAGGGGACAGGATGGAAATAGGTTAGCTGGAACAGCAATTCCCTGGATGAAAGAGGAAAACCATGAGACCCTGTCATCTTAACTTTTTCCCTTCAAAATAATTACAAGAGGATTATATATTTCCTCAAAAATGAGGATAAAGAATTTAAACCAGTTTGCAATCCAGTCTCAGTAAAAGGAGAAAGCCCCATAGCAACTGCATTGTAATACTCCCGATTTATTTACCCTGGATTTATTCTGTAGACTGCTTTGAGACAACTTCTCCTGCATGTCGACTTCTGTGCTTTCATTCTATCTATATTCTCCTTGATTATCCTGTAACAATTGATTATATATATACATGCATAGAATTATGCAATATTTTAATTTACCTCTGTATTGATCTGCTTTCTCCAGCAGAAGGGAAGTGTAGTGATAATTTATATTTGTAACATTCTAAACACAATAAAATGTCTTATACTTGATGGGCTCTTAAAAATCAATAAGTAATTAATCAATTAATTGATAAACATATGCTACCAAACTGGACACCAGAGGGAACATGGCTGATTGGTATTAGAGAGCATATAAGTACAGTGCACCCTGGCTTCTTCCTTTTGAGGATGACTGTAACGCCAGGAAGCTTAACCCTTCCTTAAGTTTGTTTGGAAAGGCAATAGAAATAAAAGAGAAAATTTTCTGTTTCAGAAGCCTGGGCTAACTGTTATCACAGTCCGATTACCATTTGTTTTTTAATATGGGAAAAAGGGAAACATGTTTGCCTGAAGTAAAAAACATTTTTTTTTGTTGGGATTGGAGAACCTGAATGTTATTTTGGTGATTTGACAAAAACTGAGGCAAGTGTATCACCACTATCCTAATTATTAAATTGAAGACAGAATTATAAAAAATAAACTGTTGGAAATCAACAAGTATAAATCCTAGAGTTTGGACTCCTGCCACGTGGCAGGAAATAAAGCATGATGTTTTAGGGTAACCTGGCCTTTGTCCAACGTGATGTTTACCAGATTGCTGACATTTACCAGCAGAGCAATGCTCTTCATCACTGGGACTACCAGAAGGAAAAAAAGAAAAGGTAGTGCATTTCTTACTAGTCTTTATTCAGAAATGATTTTCTGGTAACTTAGTATACTTGTATTTACTTTAATAATCATATTTTAAAGAAGACAAAACTCCTTTTACACAATTTGTGAGAGCAAATGAAATAATTCAGGTTAGCTTAGGGAAAAAAAACTGTGTTGTAATAGAAAAATGAAAATTATATTAAAGTTTGTTGAAAACTAAATTTAGGAAATCACTTTATTCCTGTTTCTATTGCTGCAGAAGTATTTTATTCCCAAACATGGTAACTTCAAAAAATCATCTTATTTTGCTTACAATTTGAGGAACAAGATATTTGGGAAGTGCTAATAAGGGTGTTCTCACTTGAGGTTTCTCACTGTTTGCAGTCAAGCATTAGATAGGACCAGAATCATGGGAATGCTTGCCTTAGGCTGGCCATCCGGATGGTGTCCTTTAGACTTATGATGAGCATTGGCGCTAGTCACAAGTGGCTGTTCAATCTGTTGTCTTCCGAGTGACTCATCTGTCCAGATGGTGGTCTAGCAGTAAACATATTTCTTCAGGCTTCTGGCTGCCCCCAGAGCAAGCATCTCAGAGGAACTATATAGCAGCTGTGAACTAGGTAGCAGCTATGAACTGGTTACCATCTTTTCTGACCTAGTCTCAAATATCATAATACCATTCTACAGCATCCCACAGGTTCACAGAGGCATCATAAGTCCATCCTAGTCTTAGCGGAAAGGAAAGAGGTTTGGACTTCACTTCTTAAGGGGTTTGGATGAGTTTTTATATTAGAAGGACATGAAGGATAAGAAATATAATTAATGAAATCTTTGAAAAGTACTACTATTATTTTGCACATTTGCTTAGATCTTCATGTTTCTATAGAGAGGCATAAGCATAAGTTACTCTACAGAGTACTAAATAGAGAAGATCCATAGATATTACTTGTCTCTATGAAGGTCATTACTTATAATTGCAAACTGCTTAAGAATTTAAATAAATTATATTTAAATTAATTTTAAGCTAACTTCATAGATACTTAAATCATCTACTTAAGATTGTATGAGAAGCAATCAGTCATATTATCTGGACTTTGTTAAAACTATAGAACATCTTATTTGAAGCTTATTCTACCTGGCTAACTGATATATCATTTTTAAAATGCTTAATATCTTATTTTCTCTGTTGTTTTGTGAATTACTGTAAAATCCATCAATATCTGTAGGAATTATTTTATGAAAATCATATGAAGTTAATATAATTACATGTAATTAAAGACAGTATTTGTTAACTTTGCTTATTTAAGTGGTAAAAAAAATTAAGATTAAATAACGGGTTCCATAGAATACCACATAGTTTTTTTGCATGGTGAAGATTAGTTTTAGTTCAAATGAGCAACTTTTAATCATCAAAAACAATACTTAACTCAAATGCATTTCTATCCAATTGACCCCAGGCTCAGTTGGTTTCAGATGAAGATGTACAGGTTCAGAGATGCAAACTAGAGTTCTGGTCATCACTAGTTAGTGGCTGAGGTTATTTTAATCCAGATAATTTGAATACAGATGGATAAATAAAGACTGATTTTTTTAGATTTGAAAAGTACAGCATTTACACCATCATATGGAATTAAATTAACCAGAAACAGCTAGTGAGGGCCTAATTACTTATTGGGATTTTTTGGTGCATATAATGTGAATGATATATTTGATGGTATCATTTACTTGAGAATTAGAAACAAAATTATGATAATTATAACCAGTTATATCCCAATACTTCTGAAAAAAAAAAGAACTACAATAAAAGTAGGATGTGGAGAGACTTAGTAACAAAATATGTTGGAAAGGATCTCAAAGACATGTTCACAAACTTCCTACCTACGACTGTATTTCAAAATTAATCAGAAAGACACCTGTGTACAAACAGCCAGAGGACATCAGGAAACTTTTGAGGTAATTCATCCTCTTTGTTCCCCACAGGTAGAGACATCTGATGAAAAATGATCATTTGTCTTAGTTAACCCCAAACATGCAGAAACAATCAACAAGCAAAAGATCCTAAAATACAGGACAGTACATCATAAGCTTTAGAAGCAGGGAATCAGTGTTATTTGAAGTGGTAGAGATGAGCATTTATAGAGTGGGGAAATAAGAGGAAGATTTAAAGCATTGTGAGACGACGGAAGTAGGAAGAAATGCCTGGATGGAGTTTTCCATGAGTGAGAACTCAAACCATCTTGGTTCTTGGGCTACTTTAGCCATGAGGCACCTTGACTAACCCACCTGGCATTTCTGGGTTTCTTTTTCTCTACCTGTGGGGGGAAAAAAAAGAGGATGTGTTAGCTCAAAAATTTCTGATTTCTGGGACAACTAAATATTTGTGAATGTTGAAAAATCCATTGATTAATAGGGTCAAAACCAAACCTAACTAAATAACAACAACCTGATGTCTACTCTCATATTGGTTTTTTTTTTTTTTTTAAAGAAGGTGTGTATTTTAAAAAAAAAGGAAATAGTAGCAAGAAATGCTCTCATAAATTGCAGGAGGTACTTTATATTAAAACTAACCAGATTCCCCTTGTTGTTTTTCTTATTTTGATATAGGCCAATAGAAACCTTGTTGTGCATGCTGGAACATTTGGGATCCATAGACTACCTGACATTTTCCTTTTGTGACATTCTAGAAACTCAGCTGTAGTATTTTGCCCGTGGTATTCTGCCCTTAGTTCTTGAACATGCCAGGCAATAGCCCAACACTTGTCAGAGTCTTCAAAACTATAACATGATATTGGGTGTGATATCTTTTGGAGGATGTAGATTTGACAGGAGAAAGTATATGTCATGTTGGAATCCAAGAGAACAATCTTCTAAACACACTTTGTCACTCACTCTTAGCTAAATGAGTTTTCTCTTGTCATTAAACCTTGTCTGAAAATCATCTGGACAAAGGAAAGTATCATATTGCCTTACCTGACACATTGGGCTGTTTTGAAGAACATGAAATAACATTGTATTTTTTTTTGAATAATTACTAAAGCCTCAGAAATATAAAGTATTAATAATAAAACATTCATATATGAATTATCTCAAAAGGATATGAATTTATTAGTGATTCATACATTAAAATAGCTCTATAGGAACTAAGCAATAAGAATCACAAGGCTGAAGAAGGCATTTTTAATGCTAAATCTTCAGAAATAAAGTATTATAATTCATCTCAAGCAATTTCTTTTATTAAAACATTCTGAGATAACAACATAATAAAAATTGCCAGTCACTCGGATAGATCAATCTCTCCCTCTACAGCTAACACTATCTTTGCAGTTTGAATCTGAACAAATGTTAAGTATAACCAGAATTCAAGTGCAATGATGTGGATAAAGTAAAAATAATGGAAATTAAGACTTACTTTTTACTCCCCCAAAATGCCCAAGAAATAATATGTGGGCAGTAACTTTATATCTTTATTTGAAATTAAAGGAAATTATATCTTTTCTTGGTTGGATAACAACTAATTATCAAAGATTTGGCAGAAGTCTCCCACCTCTAATTGCATGTAATTAGTAAATTGACATTCTGAAAATGGCAGGGATTATGACTGCATAATGCCATTAAATATCTTCCTACGAGATAGCTGTTCTGGTGGTTCACTGTTTATGATGGAAAACACTTCACTCTTGCTATTTCTATGGGAACTGTTTCTGTAGTGAGTTCTATATTTACATGGCATATTGATGTAAGTTCAGAATCACATGAATTTTGATATTGCAATTTATGAAGAGAGTGGTCACTGGATTAGGGACAAGATTATTTTTTTCCACTAACAGAACAATGATATTGTGAACAAAAAATTATTTGGAAAAAAAACTCATAAATACGTGACTTTAGATATATTGTAAGTCATTTCCATGAAAAGCAATGAGGATAGTTGAAGTATGTCTACCATAATGGTTTATGAATGTATTCTAATTAAAACTCAAAATCAGAAAGGAATTTTCCAAACATAGGAGTTATTGTGCCTCATTGCAATTAGATTTTTAATTGAAAAGTTTGGATTAAATTATGTTCTCCATGCAACATGGATAATTTCTGATTTATTCCTACTTTATATTCAGCTGCTAGCAAGTTGATGGTTCCTAGGAGGTACTCAACCACATGCTGTTGAATGAATGAAGACATGTTCTTCAGCACTTCAAGTTACAGATATGATGGAAGATTGCTTCTGTCAAAGACTAAAAAGTATTCCAGATTTATGTTATGCAAACTTAAAATATAGAAATAACCACATTGAGTTATTAGAATGTCAAATTTATATTAGCATCCCGCATCAATAAGAAAAAAGCCAAAGGAAGACCAAAGGCCTCATTTAATAATATTCTCCATTAGCATTCATTCCTTTTATTCAAGGTGGCATACATTTTGAATAAAATTGTTTTAGTGACTAGTGAAATTTTTTAATACCATGAACAAATTGCTTACTCAATATATTTATATTTGTAAACTAACAAAAATAACTCATTTAGACCTAAATGTAATGTTCAAAAGTAAAATTTTATAGCATTACCTTTAGAGAAGTTATACTATCAAATTTATTTTATTTTATTCTAATTAGCCTAATATTGATTGATCATAAAATCTCAACTAAAATTGATATTTTTCTGGTATTATAGTTAAAACTGAAAGAATTGATCTCCCAAAAGCGTGGAAAAGTTTTCAAGTTGTTGGATTAACATTTTTCATGTAGTCAACACACATTGATTACATATTTATATAATTTAAGTTAAAGCATAGCTCTATGACAGTGTTAAATTATCAATAAAAGCTTTTCAGTTGATGATATGACTAAAGTATGTTCTTTTTGACAGGGTGTTTATTTAGAAATATATAGATTTACACTTCACTTCTACCAAACAAATGTTGTAAAAAACAGTGTACACTGAAAGATTTGAGCCGCACCCTAAGGAAACACAAAATTTCCCCTTTGCATAAAAGTAAATACGCAGGGAGAGTATCATGTTCTGCTTATGACTAGGAAATAAAATTGTTTGACTTGGTTAGAGGATAAAACAAACCTTTTAACCTACAAATGATGTAATTCTTAGAAGAAAAATAGTTTGCTGGTAAAACTATCATGGCAACATTGGTTTCTGTATAAATTTATTTATTTTTTGTGATTCTGTAGTTATGTATCCCCTTTTACTGACCACACACTCCTTTTATTCCTATGCTAGGTCTAGACAAAGTGCCCAGTGATCTTCCACCTGACACGACACTGCTAGATCTGCAAAACAACAAAATAACGGAAATCAAAAATGACGACTTTAAGAACCTGAAGGACCTTCATGTAAGAGCAATTTGATTTTTTAGTGATAAAGTGGTATGCCTCAAAGTATTTTTTCCAAACAAAAACTATGTAAGGGCAAAACCATTTATGATAATAAATCAGCACCCAACCACATGTTTATTAAATTCTCTTCTTGGCAGTGGTGGGGAAGCAGATCAACATGTTAATTAATCAACAAAAAATCATCAAATGTTCCTCTGTATATTTATACATTTTTAGTATTTAATTTATATCTATCACTTTATATATGTATTTTCTCAATTAGACTGTACTCAAATAGTAGAACTAAATACAATATAAATTGATTTTTGTATTTTATTTCTTTGTTTCCTTTCATTCATTCATTTTTCTAAGAGAAGTGGGAATAACCTTGTAAATTCTCAAAGACTGGACCAACAGAAAAAAGAATAATCATTAATATTTTATCTAGTAAATATAATCATATGTGTATATACACATACATTCACCTATAGACAGGACTGTATTCAGAATCATGTGTGCTGCATCCTGAGCTGTGTTTTGATTAAGATTTTCACTTATCTATACTCCATTATGATGTCTAGTCTAATGCTCAGGATCCCCTCAGAAAACAAAAAACAAAACAAAACAAAACAAAAACAGCATTCTCAAAAGGGCTTCCTGCAGGAGACTTTACAGAAAGAATGGTTTGCAAAGGGGTATGGGAAACAACCAGGCATTGTGAAGCACCCAGCTCCACAAGACTTCAAGGAACTTGTGTTAGTTCCCCATGAGAGAGCTGAGTAACTATGGTCCTGTTCTTTTGTTTCCTGCCAATGTCTCCACTGGCTGAACTTATTTGGAGGCCATATGTGGAGAGCACTAGGTTGGTATTGTTCCTATGGTGAGATCAGTGTCCTAAGACACAGAGAAGAGCCGGAAAGAACAAAGAATATAGTTGTAGATGGGAGACAATATGCTGTAAATGGACAATAGGGATACACCTCTAAGACAGCCTTGTATAAGAGTAAATCCATGGTCTCTTTATAGAGAGTACTATGAAATTTGTTATCTAGTCCAGCTCCCTACCTATACAATGAGTATGCTCAACATCTCAGTGTACATGTAGTATAAATAACCCAAACATCAATGTTCAAGAGATATACTGTGGAAACCTCACTGTTCCACTGTGTTCCAAACAGTGTTCCATTGTTTGGCCATTCCTGGAGCAGTGTTTTTTTTCTTGGCAAAGAATGGCAATTAAGAGCATCCAGGGAAGGCAGGTCTTATGGGAATGAGGAGACTGGACATCACATGGGCACGATTGATGGATATGGATCTCTAAACTGAATTTAAAAGGGCCATCAGTGAATTTTGAAAGGCTCTGTTGGAGAAGAGGAATTATATTTACTTGCTGCTATACTACAAAATGACAGAATTGTCCTAGTGATTGGAAATTCCAGGGAAGCAGATTTTTGTTCAGTGTTAGAAATGCAATGAAGCTATGTGTGGCAGCACATGCCTGTAATACTAGTGACTGTGGAGGAGGAGGCAGGAGGATCACAAGTTCAAAGCCAGGCTTAGTACCTTCGCAAGTTCATAAGTAACTCAGTATGATCCTGTCTCATATTAAAAAATAAAAAAAGGGCTGAAGACATGAGTCTGTGGTTAAGCACCCCTAGGTTCAATATCTGGTACCAAAATTTGTTTTAAAAATTATAAAAAAAAAGAAATGCAATGAAAATAGTTAGAATTTTTTGAAAATTGTTATATGATACCTGTATATGGAGACAAAGAGTTCATATTTTTCTATAATTAATGCTATAGAAATACATTCTTAAGCTTGATGAACTCTAATTTCACATCTATTTCTTCTAGTCATTATAGAAAGGCTATGTAGTAAAAATAGTCAACTTATAATAAAATATAAATATACAATATGTCATTTGATTGCTATGTGTTAGAAATAAGAAATATAGATACAGGGGATAATGAAATATAAAATAGTAAAAATGTCAACTATATACTTAATGAAATTAACATAAGATTTAGCTATGGATGTACTAAAAGCCCTGGAGGGAAAAGAGTACCATTTACCCATCAGGAGAACATACACCAGATTTTTAAAGGAAGCACTTTTTTTTTCCATAAAACTTTTAAGATTGTACATGTAATTTTTTTTGAAAATAGCACATAATAAAATATCCATGGTCAATTTATTGATGTTCAATACTATACACCGTTAAAAGTATTGAGTATTAATAGCACAAAGTAACAGAAAAATCAGTCATCATCATTTTATCAGAATATCAGGTAGAGTATTAGGAAAATATAGGATAATGGGGATTTAGAAGATGAGCAGAAATTGGAAAGGTAGAGAAAAGAGGACATTTTTTCTATAAGAGAAAAGCAAAGGCAGAAGACAAAAAGCAGTAGATGATAAAATAGAGGCAGACTAGAGTATGGATGTGGGCTCTGAGATAGTGCAGGACTAGGCCTGAGCAAGAGATTCCATAGCTGGGCTGCTGGGTTCTGTTTCCAGAGGTAGTAGGTGGGTCCCGAGCTGCTCACCTGCTCTCTGCCTTCATCTTAAGATTTCACTGGGAGTGAGGGCACGCCGAAACCAGCAAGGTTGTCAGTGGCTATTTGGAATATGTTTAAAGAGATGATAATAAAGAATGAATATCATTAATTTCAGTGAACTAAAGTATGTAAAAAGCTTTATTTGCTAATGTTAACCTAAAGCTACTTTTTTTAAGGAAGAAAAATTCTCTTACTCTAATCTTAACTTCATATTTAAATATATGCCAAATAGTTTTTTAAAGCTGTTCAATAAGAGACATCTAAATTTCTGTGACTTTTCTTTAAATCCAGTATTGGTAACAATGTGTTCTTTCTTTCCCTGAGTCTCCTTCTAAATGTGCTTTCAGGCAACCATTACCTTGGCAATCCCCTTCTTTCTACTTCAAAGTGCACATTGGAAGAGACAGAGAGCTTATTAGAGCTTCTAACCTTTCAGAGGATGTCAAACAGCTATTTTTCTCTTACTCTTTCATTCCTGATCTTTACCATCCTTGTTATTATCCAAACAAACATCATAATTTCAGCTAGGAAAGGTACACTTGAATGGGAGGGAAGGAGAGCAATGAAAAATAAGCAAGGTTTAAAATAGAAAGGATTCAACTGGAAAAAAATTCTTTATTCTCCAATAATTATATCCATTTGCAATGCTGTGGCTTAATATGAGTGATACTTGTTGCATATTAGTAGTTTTATACTTAGAGTAGAAAATTATATCATCTTTCTTTAAAATAATGGAGATAAAGTGTGGCAATACTAACAAAGTAATTATTTTGAATTAAAATTTAATAATCTGGTAAAAAAGGTGTTTTTTAAATTAAAAATCAACAAAAATTGCCAACAAACAAAAATTTGTCAGCAGTTTCTATATACTAGCTGCTCTTCTTAGTAACGTAGATATATGAAAATATTTAATCCTTATAACTATTCTTAGCGATTAAGAAACAGAACTTGAGTTTAGAATACCAGGATTATTCTTCTCTTGAGCATGTTCATTAAAAACTGCCAATAAATATGATAGTAACCTTACAATATCTAGTACAGTGTAAGCCCTGCACAAGGATGATATTAAAAGTCAGACTTTAACATTTAACATAATAGAAACCAGATTTTAAGACCATATTGCATGCATTTGATTGTATCAACTTCAGAATTTTTCTCTATGGATGATAATCAAAGATGTGCTTTGTATTTCTCATGCTTTGTATTTCTCATTGAGCTTCTGCCATTCTGTGTGTCTGATAAATATAAGTTTTGCTCACTCGGCTCCTCTGCTTTGACTTGTACTGATTTCCATAGCATTTGCCTGTTAATTTCAATTTTATATTACTTAACCCCCATGAATGCTTTTAACTTTCTGTAACATACATTGGAAACTTTTAGAATTTTGTATTAATCAACCAATGTATCTTTGGATTAATTAAAAGACTATGTTATTCATAGTAAGTTTTAATTCATAAAATAATGTGAATAACATGAGGGTATACTTCTGAAAGCCACTGCTTTCAGAATAGATTCTTGCGTTTCTGGGACTGAAATTTTTTATGTATATACTTTTTAGTTTTAGATGGACACAATAGCTTCATTTCATTTATTTATTTATTTTTATGTGATGCTGAGAATCGAACCCAGTGCTTCACATGTGTTATGCAAGTGATGTACCTCTGAGCTACAATCCATCCCTGTGATTGAAATTTTACCATTCTATTACCTCAATTATTTTCCCCCACCCCTGAATTCTCATTAATGCAAAAACATGAGTACTGCATTTGAAAATTCATGTTTCCTAGACCTTCATAAAATTACCTCAAGTTCCTTAATAAGAGCAGATAATGTGACTTAAAGCAATAAACACAGTGTGGCTCTGTTAGAGCAAATATTGGGACAGAATAAAGTGTCCACAACCATGTTTAGAAATTACTGTAAATATAGCACTAATTAATTAAAAATAATTTTTTGCATTAGGAGAACTCAGATACAAAAATCACCAAATACATTGTTTTATAAGGCCTTTTAATTGTAAAAGAGAGAGAGAGAGAGAGAGAGAAAAGGAAAAAAATTGCTTCTTCATGTTATATTGGCTACTTATTTATGTTCTTAACCAATTATTAAAATACATTACAATTTGTAAAAATTAAGAAGCATTTATGATCAGAAAATGTCTTCCCTAAGGAAAAAAAATAATATCTGGCAAGTAAACAAAATAAAGTTTAATTTTTCAAGAAAAGACAAAACAAAGCAGTGATCTACAATATAATTAATGTTAATTTGGCAAAAGTTTTTTAAAAAGAGATCAAATTTTGTGAGGCTACAATAAAATTTCAGTGTCTTCAATTGTTGATGATAGTGTAAAATGGCACCACCCTCTGTAGCAGATTCTGTGATACAGTCAATGACAATGGACCTTTAGGATGAAGACGTGACTGGGACATGAATGTCTGTTACTAGGAAGTACAATCTTGGGGAGTATTTATTGTTTAAAGATTGTATATATACCTACATATCTATGTATATAGACATACGGAGACACAGAAAAAGTGATCATATTTGCTGATTTTTCAGATTTCTTGCAATTTTCCAGATTTTCTCCTCAAGTACCATTAATGGAATGAAGAGACTACATACTTGTTAAATATGTGTGTGTGTGTGTGTGTGTGTGTGTGTGTGTGTGTATACCTTATATATAAACTAGTTTGGAACTTAAGAAAATGTTTCTGTTTTCTGTCTATAGGCATTGATCCTTGTCAACAATAAAATTAGCAAAATAAGCCCTGGAGCATTTACACCTTTGGTGAAGTTGGAAAGACTTTATCTGTCCAAGAATCACCTGAAGGAATTGCCAGAAAAAATGCCCAAATCTCTTCAGGAGCTTCGTGTCCATGAAAATGAGATCACCAAAGTGAGAAAAGCAGTGTTCAATGGATTGAACGAGATGATTGTCATAGGTACAGATATTCTTGAAATTTGAAGACCAAGGCACCAGGTGGACCTTGGAGATATCAAGTATTCTTTAGCTGCAGGAAGGTGAACCAGCTGGAGCCTGTGTGTCTGAAACCCACATAGTGTAGAGTAGCAGGGCCAGGGGAAATTGGACTGAATTTGTATTTTACAACATTTTTCTTTCTTGATTTTGAGGATCTGAGGATGTAGAGGAGATCTAAGACTGAAGTTACCTTGCTGTGTGCCCAATGTGCAGGATGGACTTAAGTAGTGCTTAATTAGAAACATTTTTATGTAGGGATTTGCCATGTCCTGAACATTCATAAATCATTTGCTTTAAATATCATGCTATAACATTTTGCTGGATGGATGGTCAAAATATTTATAATTATATAACCAGTTTGCAAAAAAATAGATTCAGATATTTTTAGTAACACTTTAAAGTGTCTTAGAAAAGTAATAGCATAATGTATGATTTATAAACACTTTTTTAATGTCAGCATTTTCTGAAAAAAAAAAGAAAAAAAATTAGATATTTGGTTGCAATTCTTTTTTTTTGTTTCATATGTCTTTGGTTTTTATTGTTTGATTTTTGCTTGTTTTCGTAATGGAATGTATTATTCTACTTTGCTATTCTTCTGAAGAACATGTTCTTTTATTTCCCTTTTGTTTTCCCGTTGTTATTAACCCAAATTTCTTTCTAGAAGCCTGACAGAAAGAGATACTATTCTGACTTATCCTAAAATTCCCTCTAAAATCCTGCACTTTTCACACTTGTAGAACTGGGCACCAACCCGCTGAAGAGCTCAGGAATTGAAAATGGAGCCTTCCAGGGAATGAAGAAGCTCTCCTACATCCGCATCGCAGACACCAACATAACCTCCATCCCACAAGGTGACAGAAACCCTCCCACGGGTCCCGAAACACCTAAGTCCAAGGGATTTGACATTTTAAAAAAAGTGGATATGAACACTTAAATTGTGACTCGAGTGACCAACCTTATTTATGGTAAATCCTCTATCCCTAGAACGGGTCCTGTGGAGCCTGGGGGACTCTGAGACTATCCAGGCTCATTGTAAGGATGGAGAGATTTCTTAAAATTGTCCCTTCTGCAATGTAACAAAACACAATGAATTTATATTTGTAATTGTGATATAACAAGGAGATAGTGGAGTTATTTTAAAAATAAACTGAATCCTTTGGTACTTTGTTTTTTTAAAAAAAAATGATACATAGAAGTACCTCTGGAACTGAGACCATGTTTAATTTGTGTCTCCAATTCCTTAGGGAATTCTTTCCCTTGTAGGATTTTCCAGTCCTTAATATCTGAAGGGAATCACCACTCTTATTTTAATACCATTGGTTGTAAAAAGTGTGGATTTCAGAATCTGTTTGCTTGAATTCAAGTTGCCATTGACTCAAGGACCCTTAATTACTTCATCCATAAAGTGAGAACAATATTAATATATACCAGAATGGGTTGTTTTAAAATTAAATAATCAGAAAAAAATCTGGCATTTAGATAAGTAGGGACTAATGTTATCTCCTATTATTCAAAACATGTTTTTAGTCCTCATTTGGCTTAGACAATGTACAGAATATTGGTGACAGGCTGGTGAATAGGAGATGCTATCTACATTTAGCAACCAAAAAATAAACAGCAATCACCCCACAGTCAGAGTAAGCTCATCCTGCTCCTGGATGCTTAGGAGAAGCACATAAGCCAGGCTTTGTGACAGGAAAGGAACAGAACTTCCAAAATAAGTGCCTGTAATTTGCACATTTTTTTCTGCTTTCTAGATGTTTCAGTCTCACAAACGCCCCTCCATAAGTTTTCCCTTCGGTCTGGGCCTTTCTCAATTAGATGCCTTTTTCTTGATCTAGGTACAAGATATAGGTACTTATCTGCAGAAAACACCAATTTTACTTTATTGCATTTTCAGAGAAACTTTCTGAGAGTACATACACCATTTCCGAGAGTACATACACCATAGAAGCTTTATTACTACCACTTGTCCTATCTACAGTCATCTCATACAGAGCATGTTTGGGGTGCCCTTAAAAGTAACTGCTGGGATGGATAGATGGATGAACAGATAGCTATTTCAATTTAAAGTTTACAAACCATGTTCTTGCTGAGTAACTTGCTGCATCTAACAAATGACTTTAAAAAAAAAATCACCAGTGGCTCCATATCCATAGGTTCAACCATCTATGGATCAAAGCAATTTTTTAAAAAAATTTTCATCTAAAATATGTGCATTTTAAAATCCCTAAACAACACAATATAGCCACTATTTATGCATCATTTACATTGGTTTTATAAATAATCTAGAAATTATTTAAAAACAAGAGGATTCATGTAGTATATATAAAAATTCTATATCATTTTATATGAAGGCCTTGAATTCCAGCAAATTTTGGTTCATAGTAGGGTCCAGAAAAAAATCCCCTAAATCCCTACAGATACTCAAGGACACTGTGTACACACACCAGACAGAAACAAATACACACATACACACACACACACACACACACACACACACACACATAAAAATAGATAGATCCAGATTAATATATCTGACCTAAAGGCATACTCATAGGAGGTGAAGCAGCTGGAATTTCCCCATCACTTCATGTTGCCATAAAAATTTTATTAAGCATTTTCTTTGACTTTGCAATCCCTCCTGATACTTCCTATAAAATATCCCTAAGTGACACCTTTCATCAATGATATGTTTTTTTTTACTGTCTTAAATTTTCTTTCTCTCCTGCTTTACTCTTTTTCTTATCATTTCTGGCTTGCTCTTATTTACTATTTTATAATAATATAGAAGTTATAGTATCTACATTGTATTAAGCACTTGCTGCTAGTATCATGCCAAACATTTTTCATGGAATCAAAAAACATTCCTATATGGTGGTATCATTCTTGTTCTGTAAATGAGGACAAAATGAGTCTTAAAGAAGTGAAAGAAATTGTGAACAATTTCATAGTTAGGAGGAAGTATCACAGTGAGATTCTCTGGGCTGTATTAGAATCCGTGTGATTAACTACTTTACTCTCTTGCCATTCACCATATTTATGTTCTGCATATTTATGTCTATCTAAAATAAGAATCTACTGTTAGACTGGGCCTCTTATGCCTGCCTGCGTATTATCCATGTCCTGATTATAGTTTCTCCCACTACTTATTGAAATGTAAAGGTGGGATAGTATAGTAATTATAAAATCTAAATTGAAAGAAAACAACACAGTGAGAGAGATCTCAGCCACTTAGCAATTCTTCAATTTTGCATTAATTATTCATTTCTCTAAAAACATCAGTTTTTCAAACTACAAAATGAAGGTATTAATAAAACCTACCTTCTAGGATTACTAAAGTAATATTTACATTCATATAGTACCCAACCCTGAGTAATCTTCATTTATTTTATCTCATAAAACATGGAAAAGGAAAAGAATTAATAAAAGTAACTGGAGAATATGTTTTCTCAGTCACATGCCATAGTGGCTAAGGGTAAGAAGAGTGTGTATAAATTTGCCTTTCTCTGTCCTGTTGCAAAGATTTTTCCATAGACAAACTTCTTCCTGGTTCTAACTTTATTTTGGGGAAACCAATACTAAAAAGGGAAGACACTAAGAAACCAAGAGGCAGTAATAGCTGTGGGATAAATGGTGCACTAGAGGCAGTGCATTTTAAAGAAATCTTTCCCTGGTGATAAAAAAGAAAAAATGGTGTATTCAGTTGCTTTGATATATATATATGTATATATATATATTTGCTATATAATTATATATATACAATTATATATAATTGCTTTTCTCAGAGAATAATGTAAAAATATAAGTGCATTATTCTAAGGAGAATTAAGTGATTTAAATCCTTTATTGTCAAAATGGCTACAATTCCCTATATTCTATTCATAAGAAAAATGCAGTGGTGTTTTCATTTCCTCTAGTTAACAACAGGCTATTTTAACTTCCTTTGGCTATCTGGGATCATATTCTACTCTTTACCTAAGATACAGATGGCCTACAAAATCTGTAATTTTGAATCTCTGTTTCCTCACTTATGACAAGGGATTAATTATCAATAATTTATACGGTGAGGGAATAATGAAATTGAGTTAGGACAAGTGCCATAGCAGACACACTTATTTCCTTAGCATCTTCCAAAAACAATTTTCCTTAGAGAAGCATATTCATATATTCATTTTTTTGGTCAAATACAGAAAACAAATTATTGCATTAAATAGAAAATATTGACATAATTCAGTGGGATGTAATGAAAGTTTCACATCAAATGTAACCTGTGATTTTCCAAACTGATATCTTTATAGGTAAATATGCAAGACATTTTGCAAGTCAGATTTTATTTGTTCATGTAACAGATTTGCTATTTTTTTTTAAGTTCTTGCTATTCTTTTAAGTGGAACAATGTGCTATTTAAAAAGCTGTATAAAAACATAATATATCCTCAGATGGCATGAGGAAATGAAAATAAAATATTTAAACTTTTATATATATACTGCTCAGTCTTTGGACATTATAGCCATTCCAGAAGTACTATTCCAAGACTTAGTGGGCATATTGGATCTTAAATTATTTCTCCAGGTGCTCTACATATGGCAGATGACTTGGTTATAGGCCTGTGCTTTCTTCTCATATAAAGAAACGGTCTTGATTTAATACATTCAAGTAAGCTTTAGCTCCTTCTACACAATCAGATTTTAGGGACATTTGGTGATTTGGAAAAGTTGGTAAGTGTAAGATCACCATAGCTTATCATTGTGGGTTATTAATGATTCTCATTAATGAAATACTTAGTTAAATTTACATATATACTTAACCAATACATCATCCCTTGGTTATATTCAAATGCTCATCTTTTTATTTTATAATGCATTTTTTTTTATCAGTGGCAGTGTTAGTTAGCCCATTAACAAAGATAGAAAAGAATAGTGAGTTTCAACCTTTGATTGCACTTTTGCATTGCTAGTACAGTTATCACGTGACTAGAACATTTTATGATTTTGTTGAGTCCATCTAGGAGAAAATTAGGAAGATTTTCTACTACTTTCAAAAGCATGCATCATTATAAACAAGATGAAGGAAAAATATGAAAAGCAGAACTAATTCTTCAAGACTCATTGTCTGTTTAATGGCATAAACTCTCATTGAGTCTTTCTACATTCTGTACCTAGGTTTATTTGCTAAGTTAACATTTCACGTTTCTATATTCCAGGCCTTCCTCCTTCCCTCACCGAATTACATCTTGATAACAACAAAATCACCAAAGTGGATGCAGCTAGCCTGAAGGGACTGAATAACTTGGCTAAGTAATAATCTTCTTTCGTTACTCGCTATCAGAACAATGACTAGGCATAATCAGTGCCTGCATTCTAGAAGATAGAAACACGATGATTGGTTTTTATTTAATATTTGCTACACTTTATTGTTGTTTCCAACAAATTCAAACTTTGGTCTGTATGATTATTTCTTTAGAAAAAAAATCAATGAAATAGAATGCCTACTATAAACACCAACCTTGGCCTTACATTTTGTGAATACTGTATAGTTTTAGGTATTACATACCGGGTATTTTATTAACAGATTTTATTTAAATATGTTTATTCAATATATTCTAACTTGGTATCAAGCAGAAAGTTAACAAAATTGTAAGTGTCCCAAATACAAAAATGCTGTAAAATGAACATTACCAAAATCTAGAAATGTTGAACATCCCACATATCACTGCTAGAGTGCTTATACTGAAATTCTCTAACCTCCTATTCTCCAAAGTTTATAATAAAATGCATCTGCACATTGAATGTAGGCCAACTAGAAATTATTTTTTATTATTTTGGGGTTGTATTGTTTAGCTTTCCTTAACTTTGTTTCTTTCTTTGTAAACAATCACTAATGTCTGCTTCCTAACTTCAGTGTCTCTACATTTGCAATCTAGCTAATTATAAAAAGAGGAGAGTGCTGGCAAACTCTGGGAATACTCTGTTCTTGATATGCATACATTGCTGAATGTCCTTCAAAAGTATATTCCCACCATGGTTTTATGCCAAATCAACTCTTTACATATAAATTTCATGGAGATAAAAATACATAACATGCATCATTTTATCTTTGATAAATATCTAAGTCCAAATAGATGTTTACGGTGGCTTTTCCCATTTGTGTGGATAATACCCAGTGGAGTGGGCTGAAGATAAGCACATGCATGTGAATTGAGCTGACATATATTAACCCCAATGTCTCAAATAATAAGAAAAGCTTCATTTAGACCTGTTTGAATGCTATTCACTAATGTAGAAAACATTCTTCACATAATATTACACATCACCTACCTGTATTTGTAGATCAGGTCCCCCTAACTACAGAAATGTATATTCAGATAAACTGCATTATTTATCAAGATCATTATTATTGGATTATTATAATTATTATTGTTGGTAGTGGTAGTAGTAGCAGTAATAGTGGTAGGGAAAACAATATTTTAAAGTTCAATATATAGTAAATGAATCATTATAAGTGTGCTTTTTTAGAAAAAAAAAGAATAAATTTATTTTTTACTAAAAGTGGTAAGGAGATTTTAAGATTCTCCACTTGAACACTGATTTCATGTGCTTTGTATCAAATTCAAAATACAAAAGAGCTAATAAATATTGAAAATGTCAACAGAAATTTATATTTCTCTTCAAATGAATTTTGAATTCCATTCAAAATTGCCTTATTGGCCAAGCAAACATTGTAATTTCTTAAATTCATTGAACATATTTTTTTCAGAATCAAATCCAAAATCTTTTGATTAAACCATGAAATAATTATGTTGTTTATTGCTTACTTATGTTAGAACAAGAAAAGTATTTTGATGTAGAAAATAAAAATGGTGAAATGAAAAAAAAAAAAAAACACAAAACAACCACTGACCACAGAACATTGTTTTAGGATAAAGGTTACCATTTGTAGTAAAGAATAAATTTGGAGAAATCAGTGGATGCCCTTCATCAGAAGCATGAAATTATTTATTTATTTATTTATTTATTTATATAGATAGATAGATAGGTAGGAAGTTATATGCATGCATGCATACACCATCATCACCTTTACTAAATGAATTATTCCTTGTTGATAAAAATCATTTTTGAATTATTTCACCTCATCATTTCTACAGTAAAATCATGCATATACTGTGTTCTCAAAACTACTTTTTTGAAGATTGGGGATGTGGCTCAATGGTAGAGCATTCATCCAGCATGTGTGAGGTTTCCCAGTACTATAAAAAATGTTGATTGAATAGATAAATAAATGGTTAAGTAATGATTTGTGTTATGAAAATCTTCCTTGAATAACTTCATGAGGAATGCTCTAGTCTCAAATTTAATATTGGGACTTGAAGTATTGTAAGATACAATAGGCACAATTCTGGAATAGAAAAGGAAAGGTCAAAAAGAAGACAGGAATGTTTCAAGACTGAGTGTAAAACAAACATTTCTGAGCCAAGATGCCAGCTTAATAATCAATAGCTAAGACAATACGGTACTGCTATTAATAACAGCCTAAAAGCAGTTAACCTTAACCCTTATTTCAAATATCAATCCATGATTAAAACTGGGAAATTTTGTTACCTAGACCAGCATCTGAATTCTGAAGGAGCTCAAATCAGAACCAGCTGGAGCCTAGGAGAAACCATCTGTGGACAATGCCCAGATCTCTTTCTTTGCACTTAGGGAATCTGATATACTGTCCCTCACCCTCCTTGGAGCGTCTGTCTGTCTGTCTCTCTCTCACTCTGTGTCTCTCATGTGTGTGTGTGTGTGTGTGTGTGTGTGTGTGTGTGTTTCTTTATTTTGCTGTCTCATACCTGGTATCTTCTGTCTGCCCTTTGATTAACATCACTTTGCTTTTCATTCCCAGAGTGTTATACAAAATATTCATGTCTCTGAGTCAACCTCTCCTGGCCTTGAAATCCGTGAAGGGACAGTGCAGAACCCCCACATATTATGCATTTAATTTTTTTTAAAACTAGGAACCAAGACTTTGAGTGAATTAAATTTGAAGGAACTTGTATTAGGAATGTCAAAAGGGGCAAGAGAGGGAGATCTGAGTCAGAGACTTGGGTCAGAAGCAAGAATGCTGGCAGCAAAGCAGAGTTTGAAACTATTAGATGGTCAATGAGGAATATTTTTGATCTAGAAAACTAAAATTTTCTAGAAGGTAGGTTGTCAACTTTTTAGAATTTTGCACCTTTTATCATCTGTGAATAAATTTATATGATAAATGCACTGTAGCTCCATTTTCAAAAAAACAAATTGGTTGTGCCATTTCTGTTGGTTCTCTCTCAAATGAATTTAATGTGTTCATTACACATGGAAATCCATTTTGTAGCTATTTTTGAGCATGACAAGCACTACGTTAACTACCATACTATTCCAAAGGAGAGGTATACACATCCACAGGCCTTTAGAACACAGAACACAGTCTGTTATGTAATACAAGCAGTTGACCACAGGATGCTACAGAGCATTTAAGAGAGGTGCCTGTCTAATCTTGTTCTGTTAGAGGAGTCTCAAAGAAGGTAACACTGAGCCATTAAGAATAAAGGGCTTTGTGTAAGTTCAGAGAGATCAGATAAAGCATTGTAAACAGTGGGAATAATACAACAACAAAACCAAAAAATTCCCTTTTCTATTTACTTGCCTAATCCTACAATGCCTGTACAAAAGACACCTGTGTTGGGCATGTGTTCATTTCTGCTTTGCTTTGCAGGTTGGGACTGAGTTTCAACAGCATCTCTTCTGTGGAAAATGGCTCTCTGGCCAACACTCCTCACCTCAGGGAGCTTCACCTGAACAACAACAAGCTTCTCAGGGTGCCTGGTGGGCTTGCGGAGCACAAGTACATCCAGGTGATGCCTAAGCAAATACTCACTGTGAGGGATGCAGAGAGCAAACCCTCCCTCCTGGATGCTGGGAGGCAGGAGGATCTGGTTAGACATGGTTTCTACAGTGTTACAGTCAGCTAAGCTGCTGTACCAAGTCACCATAAACTGGGTGGCTTAAACAGCAAACACTCATTTCTCACTGTTCTAGAGGCTGGAAGTCTGAGATCAGGGTGCTTTGCATATTAGGTTCTAGTGAGGGCCCTGTTCCAGGTTGGAGAATGCCAACATAACATTCTGTCCTCAAGTGACAGAAAGACAACTAGCCAGCTCTATGGCCTCTTCTTATAAGGGCACTAATACTATTCATGAAGGCTCCTCCCCCATGTCCCAATGACCTTCCTAAGGCCTTACCTCCTAATACCACCATGTAGGATTAGATTTCCAACATATGAATTTGGGAAGAGATACAAAATCCAACCTGTTTCTAAGAAAGACATATTTAATATTTCCACATAAATATTCATTTTCATTTTGTCAAAGAAAAAAAACATCGAAATTACTATTTTTATATTAGTGCTATTCCTTTGAACACACTACAATGCTTGCTGTGAAAATACAGCTTATTATGAAGCAGTGTCATTTCCAGGCACTGATCAGTGTAACAAATACACATTGTTGCACAGGATGATATAATCACTGATACATTGACATGAACTAAAAATAGTAGTTTTAGCTTTTATCTTCAGCAGATATGATATAGCTCAACAAAGAATGTTTAGCTAGTAGTATAGCTGAATTAACTATATAGAAATTACCAAATTATAGTGCTTAATAAGAATAAGAAGATAAGGGTCAGTGGTCCACTTTAATGATAGTATTTTCCATTCTGCAAATCTACAAATTAAAGTAAAGCTTATCAGTTTAAGTAGTGATAATAATTTTATACATATATAAATTTCTTCATTACTTTGAAAAAATAAGTTATTCAAACATTCAATTAAAAATTCAATATTGCTTGTAAAATTTATATATATCCTTGTTTTATCTAATTTTTCAGCTTTTTAAATTGAGTTTCTTTCAGAAGTTTACATAGGTACTTAGGTCTGTCATGGTGAATCAGAAACACTATCTTGACACTTCTTTTTATTGTCAAGTCATTTTATACAGTTGCCCTTTTCAAAATCTAATATCTAAATTTTGCTTGGGGTTCAAGATACATTAATCTTTTATTCTAATATAAACAATGTAAATAAATTACAAGTCACTTATTATTGATTTGTGACAAAACTACAACTTAAATTGACATAGACCAATTTATACTGACTCAATTTCTATAGCATGTCTTATAAGTAGGAAGATGAGACTTAAAATAAATATTTCTCTCTCTCTTTTTTTTTTTTTTTTTGGTACTGGGGATCAAACCCAGGGCCTTGTGCATGCTAGGCAAGCACTCTACCAACTGAGCTATAGCACCAGCACCTAAAATATTTCTTGATGGTTGATTTTTTTTTTTTAAACAGGGTCTTTGGTGATGCTGGAACAAGAAATAGGCAGTATTAAGTTAAAAAAAATGCTTCAAAGACTTAATAAGACTAGATATTGTTTCTATTAGTTCTTTCTTGCTGTTGAGTTTTTGCTTGCTTATATTTTTATATCCTTGCATGATCATTTTCACATTCTTGATTCCTATTTTTCAAGTGTCAGGCAGGACACATCATGAACTTCATAAGTTTTAAGTTCAGTAGGAACATTTAAAGAATGCAATAGACTAGAAAACAGCTGATCACTGTATCATATTTTTTCATATGCACAGATGCATACATGCTAAACTTCCAAACATAATGCATTTATTATTTATTGTGAATCATAGAGAAAAATCATGAATGGAATAGAATGAAACTCTCTCTGATAAGAAAAGACTGATCACATGAGCTAAGTGCCTACAGATGTCTTGTAGCTTATTCCAAGTGGAGAAAGCCTGTGTGTGATAACCTGCAGAGGAACCATAGTTCCTGGTAGTAGAACAACAAGTTGACAATTATGATTGGCCGATCAGTGAAGGAAGATGAAGTCAGATCATGTAGTATTTGTAGGCTATTGTGAGAACTTTGGATTTTTTAACATGGGAAGGGAAACCACTTCCACACTGGAGTGTGGAGGCAAAGAAGATAATAATGTGTAATAAAGTTTTTAAAATAATTTATCTGGGAGGTAAATTAAACCATAAAATTTAGAAGGCAAAGGATAAAGCAGAAAGAATGACTAGGACAACTTTAATAGTCCAGAAATAGACAATGGCAGTTCAGAGAATGTTGTGGGAGTAGACATGGGAGATCTGGCTGGTGTGTACATTTTGGAGGCTGAGCTAGCAGGATTGTCATGAGGGTAGAAAGGATAAGAGAAAGGGAGGCTCACGCATAATGACCAGGATTACAAACTGAGCATCTGGAAGGTTGGCATGTTATTTACTGAGAAGCAAAATATGAAGAAGGCAAAGGCAGTTTGAAAATGAAGGGAGAAAGGAGAAGTTTGATTTGTGCACTGCTAAGTTATTCAAACTGAAGGATGAGAATATTAAAAATGAATATTCTTCTTTAAGGCTGAGTAATATTCCATATATATGTATACCACATTTTCTTTATCCAATCACTTGTTGAAGGGCACCTAGTCTGGTTTCACAGTTTAGTATTGTGAGTTGAGCTGCTATAAACATTGATGTGGCTGCATTACTGTAATAAACTGATTTTAAGTCCTTTGGGTATAAACCAAGGAGTGGGATAACTGGGTCAAATGGTGGTTCCATTCCATGTTTTTTGAGGAATCTCTGTAATGTTTTCCATAATGATTGCACTGATTTGCAGTCCCACCAGCAATGTATGAGTGTAACTTTTTCCCCACATTCTTGCCAGCATGTGTTGTTCTTTGTATTCTTGATAATTGTCATTTCGACTGGAATGAAATTGTAAAGAGAAGTTTTCATTACATTTCTTTGATTGCTAAAGATGTTGAACATTTTTTCATATACTTCTTCTGTGAAGTGTCTGTTCAGTTCATTAATCCATTCATTTATTGGGTTATTTGCTTTTGGTGTTAAGGTTTTTGAGTTCTTCACATATCCTGGAGTTTAATGCTCTAAGTAAGGTGCATTTGGTAAAGATTTCTCCCTTCCTCTAGACTTTCTCTTGAAGTTATGGTAACTGCCAGTAAATGGATGGAGCTGCAGAATATCATGCTAAGTGAAATAAGCCAATCCCCAAAAACCAAAGGCCAAATGTTTTTTCTGATATGTGAATACTAATTCACAATAAATCAGGGTAGGGCTTAGGGAAAAATAGAGTTACATTAGGTAGAGGGAAGTTGAAGGGAGGGGAGGAGGTTTGGGGGTAGGAATGATAGTAGAATGAATCAGACATTATTACCCTATGTACATGTATAATTATACAACAGGTGGGACTCCAGATCATGTACAATCAGAAGAATGAGAAATTATACTCCATCTATGTATGATGGATCAAAGTGCCTTGTATTGTCATGTATAACTAATCAGAACAAATTAAAAAATGAATATTTACATGAAGGGCCTCGAAATATTTAGAAGAAAACAATCATTTTCTCCTGTTTCATGTTGCAGGTTGTCTACCTTCATAATAACAACATCTCTGCAGTTGGAGCAAATGACTTCTGTCCACCAGGATACAATACCAAGAAGGCTTCTTATTCGGGAGTGAGTCTTTTCAGCAACCCAGTCCAGTACTGGGAGATACAGCCATCCACCTTCCGGTGTGTCTATGTGCGCTCTGCCATTCAGCTGGGAAATTTCAAGTAACTCCCAAGAAAACCCTAATTTTCATAACCTGGCAAGATTCTGTTCATGCCATTGCTAAAAAGAAAAAAGAAAGAAAGCTAGATATTGGAAACTTAACTGTATCGTGGATGTTTTCCCACATGACTTATTATGCATAAAGCCAAATATGCAGTTTAAATAATTGCCTACAATAAAAATAATTTGCCTGACATTTTCAGAATCATTTTTTGAAGTTTTCTGTTGATGTTAACTAAGCTACTATAGGTATTTTTATTTCACCAAGTATAAAATTTGGAGTAACTATATATGTCAAGAATTTAATAAAATATGTTCTTTTAATTTTTAGAAGGAATCAGAGTACCAGTCTTCTGTAATTCATAGGGCAATTGGCTCTTTTGACCTAAAGTCAAAAGCCAAATGCTAATTCTGTATTAATCTGAGTTATTAATGCTAAAGCCTAATTTTAATATGGAAATTCAATACAGGCTGTGTCAAAATTTTGCTAATGTCATTATTTTAAAGAAAATAAATTAAAAATGCATTCAAAAATTGATATTGTATAAAAGCTTAATTGCAAACCTCTCCTAGACTCAATTTTCTGAATAGAGTTATCAACAACAGCACAGATTTTTAAGTTCTTGGTCACTTCTTCTATCCATTTTTGATATTTGGGTATGGCACCTGTATACAAGTCAGCTTTTTCACTGTTGTGACTAACGGACCCAACCAGAATTATATAGAGGAGGAAGAGTTTATTTGAGGGAATCATAATTTCAGACATCTTAGTCCATAGAAGGCTGACTCCATTTCTTGGGGCTCAAGTTTAAGGCTGAAAATCATGGCGGAGTGTGTGGGAGTGGGAAGCAGTTCACATCATGGTGATCAAGATGCAGATGCAGAGAGAGAGAGAGAGAGAGAGAGAGAGAGAGAGAGAGAGACTCTATTTACCAGATAGAAATAAATACACCAAAGCCATGCCTCAATTTCCACCTCCTCCAGCCACACCCTACCACCTTATTTAATCTCATCAGGGATTAACTCACCAATTAGACTAACCAATAACCCAATCATTTCTCCTCCAAACCTTCTTGCATTGTCTCACACAAGAGTTTTTGGGAGCCACCTCACATCTAAACCATAACAGTACCTTACATTATCTATATTCAGTATTGAGCCTATAAAATATAGAGCAGAATTTTTCTGACTAGCCTATAGAAGTAATATTTCCAGTTATTAATTTACTAAATCAACTTTAAAACTCTCAAGTGTATAATCATGCTGCTTGCCTGAACATTTCTACAGTTATGTTCATTGCCTTCAGTTATGGTAGAAATATTCATTGCCTTCAGTTAACCCCTGAATTTAGAAACTTTTTTCAGTAGGATCTGGAAACATCTATCAAAGCAGCCCATTAAACAAGCCCAGAGGGTGGGTTGATTTACTAGGAGTAATTATCAAATAATGCATCTATATTACCAACATCTAACAAGCAAATTTGTGAACACAGATTCTAATACAAAGCTGGATTTTTTTGTCATTGCAGATCCCATAAAGAAACCCAAACTGATTTAAAATATAAATGGGAATGCAAAATAGTCGTGCCTTCAGATGAGCCTTCAAGTATAGTATAGATCAGAACTCTAGCCAAATTTTTCTGCCATTCCTTCAAACTTTCTCCTTCTTTTCGTTGTCTGACTGGTTTTCCTCATGGTTCTATAACATGAATCCCCATCTCTTATTTCCCCACTCTGAACAGAAAATCCTACTATCTTAAGATTTATAGGAGTATCCCTGAGTTTTTTTCAAAATTATTATATACCATCACCACAACTTCATAGAGCAAATATTACAAATGCTATTTTGCAAAAAGGTAAACTGAGGTGAGAAACTGAATAACTTTTCCACAGTCAAATACTTAGAGCTGGCACTAGTGCTATAATCTTGCACAAGTTGGAATGTGTTGGAAAACATAATTAAATTTGGAGGGTTACAAATTAAGAAAATTTAATGAAGGAATTGTTCTAGAGTGTAGACAGAGTTTACTATACAAACAAGGGATGGTGAGGTATCCAGAGATTGGCTATGATGGGAAGCTGTTCCCATCCATATGGCAGAATGGACATCAAAGGAGACCACCTGGAACCAAGTGAAAATGGAAGATCTCTAAGCCCAGACAGCCTTGATTCTGCACAGCATGCAACATCTGCCACTTGTGTAATACTAAGGCAGGGTACCTTAGTACTTTGTTTCACTTCAGATCACCTGCTGGTGCTTCCACTAATCAAATCCAATAAAGAGATGAACATCAAGAAATCAGGGGGTTAGGGCTGAGGATGTGGCTCAAGCGGTAACGCGCTCTCCTGGCATGCGCGGGGCGCTGGGTTCTATCTTCAGCACCACATAAAATAAAATAAAGATGTGTGTCCACCGAAAACTGACAAATAAATATTAAAAAATTCTCTCTCTCTCTCTCTCTCTTAAAAAAAAAGGAAATCAGGGGGGTAAGGTGAGAGAGAGAAAGGAGAAAAATGGATCTGGGCAGACATATGGAGAAGAACCAGTAACTAAGATGGCCCAATGAGTTCTTCAAGCCACAGATAAGACTACACTTACATCATTACTTGGAGGGTTGGAGAGGAAGGGAGGGGACATTGGGTTATTAATGAACTCCCATTATAGGCTCTTACAGACTTTTCTGCAGTGATCTGAGGTACAAATCAGTTTTTTTTTTAATTTGATAAAAAGTTGTCAAATGTTTAGCTGAATCTTGGTTTTCTTTATGAAACATCGGGCTGTTTTTAAAATGACTATGACTAAAGAAGAGTTTTGAAATGCAGGTGCCATATAAATAATAACATTTATACTGTTGATACTATGTATTAACTGTTGACATACAAAATTTTATTAGTATTTACAGTAACCCTATGGACTATATGTGGATGTTTAATATGCTTTTTTTCAGATGAGAAAATTGGGTCTCAGAGAGCTCAAATAATTTGCCTATGGCCCATAATACAAGCAAGAAAGGCAAACTTTTCATCATTTCATTGTGTTGGTACTTGATAAAAAAATGCATTCCTGTCTGACAGTTATATATTACAGAATATCTATAGCATTTTCCATCTTCTTTGTAATAATGAGTAGCCCACCAGCCTGAATGAGCACCGTTACATTTGAAAAATGATGAATTTGCTCACAAAAAATTTAAAATATTTTACAATATTATTCGATGTTGCAAAAGTTCCTTATCAACAGTATCCAGTATGGTATAAACTAAAGCACTCATGACTGTTGAGCACTAGAAATGAATTAATGAAGTGGAGAAACTTATTTTAAATTAGTTTAATTTTAATGAATTTGAATTTTAATAACCACATGAAACTAATTGATGTCATATTGAAAGGGCAATTCTATTCACTATCAATTGAATTTAAATATTACTTTCACGGCATAGAATGGACTTTCGTCCAAGCAAAAATATTTATTAGGACTGTGGTAGACCCTGGGGATATAAAATGAATAAGATTCCATCTTGATTTAAGATGATAATTATTTAACAGAAAAAAAAATGATAATTAAAATAGAGGAGGGTAATTATATCTTAGAAATATGTTCAAGTTAGAGGGTTCAGAAGAGGGTGATGGGTTTTGCGAAGGGTGGTAGAATGAGTGAAAGGGACAGGGAATACTTCAGAGAGGAGCCTACAGTTTAGGTGTGTTTATGTAGGTGCCATGAGAATTCAACAGGGAGATATGGTGGAAAGGGGGAGAATTGAGAGACGCAGGGGAATGCCTGGACATCTTCACAGGATTTTCTCAGTTTCTTTACCTTCTTCTCAAGTACAGACTGTAGTTTACATTTCCATTTGATAAATACACAGCTAAAGAGAACATCAGAGGGAGTCACCATTTTCTTTCTTTCTCTGAATTTGAAGAGGGGGAAGGAAATATCTCTTATGTTCTCTCTTCTCTCTCCTGAAATATTCTATATTCATGTCTGCAGTTAAAAAAGTGTCCTCCATAAGAAGGCATTCGAGAGCCACGATCATTACTGGAATGAATGTGTGTGTGTGTGTGTGTGTGTGTGTGTAATATATAGAAGAAGGGTGGAAACATAAGAAGGGAAAGATCATGTTGGATTGTCATCTGTCTGTAGAGCAGATCATTCAGTACATCTTTTCCATGAGTAAAGCTATTTCTCTTTTTATACCACACCAAGAAGACATAGAGGCCTGATTCTCCAGTGACCCTCTTTTACATAGCAACACAATTTCCTTTGAAATAAAGATAAACACACCTCATTCTATATTTAGCCTTTCTCTGCCTTATTTTCCTGTCTATAAAATAGTAATAATAATAACAGTGCACCTCTTATAGGTTGAAACATGAATTAAGTGAGTTAACATAATGTACAACTCTTAGATCAGACTCCTGCACATGGAAATGGCTAAAATACATTTGCTTCTATTGCTGTTGGTATTGCCCAGGCAAGTAGTTTGGGGGTCAGTCATCTCAAGGGCAATTCTATGCCTCAGGTGCAGACTCAGGTCTGAGATTCTGCATTTCAAATAAGCTCAGAAATGTTGTTCCTCCTTGGTGCATGTCTTGAGGAACAAGGCCACAGCCTTCTCTTTTCTTGTTGAACTATGTCCTTCTCATCTCCTGTTCATTGGCCATTGTGAGAAACCCCTGCTACATGAGATACCTAGGGCTGCTGTAACACAATACTGTTCTTTACATTCTGGAGGCCTCTTTTAGGTCTGGGTGGTTTCCTGGGCTTATGGCAGAAGAACTCCAACCTCTGGCTCTATCTTCCTGTGACTTTCTTTTCTTATGTTTTTGTGTCTCTTCTCCTCTTCTAAGCAACTACATGGACTCTAATTTAGTATGAGATCATCCTACCTTGATTATATCTGCAAAGACACAATTTCTAATAAATTCACATTCGCTGGGGGTTAGACTTTGAACATCTTTTAGGGAGAGACACAAAGTAACAATAACACCCACTTTCTTTATTCTTTATAAATTTTTTATTTACTTCTTTTTTTATTTGAATTAAATCTTTAATGTGACTATGTGTGATTTACATCAAAGGTTAGAAACTGAATTTACCTTTGACTCTTTTTGGTCCTTGATGCATGTTTGCTACATCCAGACTTCACCACTTTCTTAGGTCCTGTCATCTTAGAATATTCAAGTGAACCAAATATTCCAGAACACCATATTTATGTTCTTTTAATGCATTCTTCATCAGTGACCTTGATCTGGCAATGAATGTTACTCTGTCATTCTTTATCACATAAATCAGGCATTTCCTGGGTCTCTGCTTTCTTTCTAGTCCCTTTGTTTTACTGACTCATCACAATTATCCTTTTTTTTCAAAATTTTTCCTTCTCCCTTCTTCATAATATTGTGCCAAAGAACTCCTTTATTCCATGGTTTTATTGCTGAGGCAGATGTAAGATGTCATCATCTTATCTTAAAGCAAAGAAGAAACACCTAATCCCTCAAGTAAGTGTGATTGTCTTATGCAGCCATTTCCCATTCTACCCAGGTCTGGTGCAAGACTGCTGCTTCCACACACACAGAGCTCTTTACAAGACCTCCTTGTCCTTCAGATGCTGCTCTGCACCACAGGGATTAAGTTCACTGAGTTAATGTCACAGTGATTTCTCTCTTTGCTGCCCACATTTTAATTCCCACCCTTTTAAAATTTAATTATCTGTATAGAATTTATTTTATTGGCTCTGTGTATGTCTTAAATCACACCATCTGTCACAAATACTTCAAGTCACAGGTCCATGGCAGTCCACAAATGGAAAACAAAGTGAAATCATGAGAGGGAAAACACTCATTAAAATCACATACAGCTATAAATATCCTGTAAAGTAAAACAAGCTCTGATGAGGTTAAATTATACATACACACACACACACACACACACACACACACACACACACACACACACACATTAAGTACAGGCTACAGGTGATTTAACTCAGAGATACTTAAACCCTGAGCTACATTACCAGACTGTTTTAATATTTTGAGACAGGGTCTCGCTAAATTGCTGACACTGGCTTTGAATTTGTGATCTTCCTGCTTCAGCCTCCTGAGCTCCTGTGATTACAAGTGTGCATCACATCACTGGGTTAAGTAATCTAGAGAAAGAGGAAAGACCATGTGTTCCCCAGGGTAAGACAAACAGAAAAAAAACAAGTTGAGATGCCTCCTAAGTAAATGACACTCAAATCAGGTGTTAGACTTCGGTGGTCAGAGGACTTTCTCTCTAGGTCAGTTATTCCACTAGGAATAGCAAAGGCCTAGTTAATGTTTCCAGATCATCAGGTGCAAGCATAATAACAGAAATCAATTGAAAATACTATAAGAATATTAAAATAATACATCTCATTTGTCCTGGTTTGATATGTCTGACAGCACTTATTACTTTATGTATTCAATGATATTTATTCAAGATCTACTGTGTATCTGACACTGCACTAGCCTGAGTCGCAGCAATGGATGACGTCTTACCTTCTTGCAGTGCACATCACAGCTGGAGGAGGCCTTGTAAGGCATAGCAACGAAAGTGTAGATACGTAAAGGAGGACTGAGGAATCATAAAAGCAAGAGGGTGAAACATGCCACTTTTATATAATATACGGAAAAGAGCCTTGTAATCACAATAACATTTCAGCAGAGATATGATGGTCAGATGGAAGCAAGTCAAGAAAAGGGAGTCTAAGTTAAGACAATGCATGTCGTGTTCTAATAAAAACACAGAGAGGAAAATGTGAGCAAAGTACAGTGAATAAAGAAAGATATGACCCCAGGTGAGAGAAGTTAAGGGAATTGAATCCTGTAGGACTTCTCAGCCAGTTGTAAAGATGGGCTTTCACACTGAGCAAGCTTTGGAAGAAGATTCAGTAGAGGAAATGACTTGGATTGATTGTCTTTGAAAGGAAGCTCTGCCTGCTAAACTGCAGCGGGACAGGAATAGGCCAAAAAACAATGTTCATGTTGTTACTGAAATACACAAGCAGGGAGATGATGGTAGCTTTGACCTGGAGAAGCAGTAGAGAGTGTTGAGAAGGGATCAGAACACAGATCCGTTTTAAAGATAGGAGAGGGATGGCTGAGTTATCATAATGGGTATGACAGAGAAAGAATAGAGGCAGAGGTGACTCCGAGAGTTTTGGCCTGAGCCTCTGGAAGGATGAAGTCACCGTAATAAGATGGAAGACTGAGGAGTTTGCGTTGAAAAGACGGAAAATTGAAAATTTGGTTCCAAATGTGTTTTCTTTTGAGATACACATGCGATTTCTCTGTGGAGCTCTCAGGGTCAACTTAGATTTGGGACGTGGCTACAGACACAAATTCTGAAGATGCCAGAATAGAGATTGTGGTCCGTCTTTATCAGCAAAGAACTGACTCAACTTTATCCAAACTAAGCAGTCATACTGTACATGTTAGTAACACATTTTACAGGGCCAATTCTGGTCTTTTGCAATGTTCTCGTGGTTTCTAAGATAAATAAACGCAGTGTATATTTTCCTCTGGATGCTTTGCTGTGATTCTGTCAGCATTTCCAAAACAGATCTCGCTTGGACGACACCAAGAAAGAAAAACCTCTCGAGAGAGGATTTTATTGCTTTTTCAAACATTCCTTTGTTTTCTCTTACAAGTTTAAACTTGTATAAAAATACTGTAATTTCTACTTCACTCAAAAGTTCACATTAATAAAAGTTTGCTTGGTGCCTGCCTTGACTGTGGGTTGATAACGTGGTAGTGGTTTGACAGTTATAAATAAACAGTCCTGAACAATAAAGAAAGCATAGTCCTGAAACTGCATGAGGTCCAGTAGACCTCAGGCACTGTACCAACATGTTGAACTAAAGAACCTTGGAAACACATATTAATTCTACAGCTAAGGCCCTTCTCCATGAATTCCTAACACAGAAAAACTCCAAAGAATTCTTTAATAACCTCCATTAATCATTAGTTCCTGAAGAGCCCACATGACCACTGAAGCTGACACTGATTTGAGAAAAATATAAAAAAAAAAAAAGGGAGTAAAATTATTTACTTTTCCTCCTCTTTTCACAAACCAGGCATGTATGCATTGTGGAAGATGGGGTTAAGCTGTTACACTTTCCTGAAAGAAAATAAAATCTTCATTGATTGACCACTTATTTATTTTATTCATTCATATATTCGTTGAGAACTTAGAATATGACAAGAATTATGTTAGGTCTGGAGAAACTAAAAGTGAAATATGTATATTTTGTTCCTCCTAGTAGATAACTTTGGAATGTGAAAGTGAGATTTTACTTCATAAGTTTTACAACAAATAAACGACAATATCTAAGAAGGCTCTGAGAGGAAATGAAAGACGAAAGTATGAAGTACAGGTTCATGATTAAAAATTATAATGCCAAACAAATTTCCTGCTGCTGTCCTGACTTAGGAAAAACATCTGGAGCACTTTAACAAACACCAGGCTACCTACAAATCACAGGACAAAGCTTTTACTGAGGTCCAGGAAATGATAAACAAAGCTTAGGGGGCCAGATGTTTCTGGATGCTGTTATTTTGCCCAAGACTCTTCTCACACTATCCAGATTGCTAGGTGGATTTTTTAAAGACATTCCTTTCTAGCTTCATCGACTCCCATTAATAAATACACAAGAGTTATATTTTCAAAAGAATGTTAAAAGAGTTAATCACTTTCTGGAAGGAAAGTTAATGCAGAAAACTCTGCTTGAGTAGGCTGTCTGATTTAATCCAAGCTTAAAATCTATTGTCACCCTCACAGAATCTACAGTTTCTCCATTTCTCCAGATGCTAGTTTCTTCTTCTCAATCCCTTTGCATAAAGTGTGCCTTAGACCTTATTTGGAAAAAAGGCTGGAAATCTGGTACAAATGCAGAAAACAGTATTTTTGTAGACTGCAAATATACCTTAACATTTGGTCCATTTTAATATATATTTTTAGCTAATACACAGAAACATGAAAACTGTACATATTAATGGATTAATGTGCAGTTTGGTACATAAATCCATTTTGCAAAGTTTATCAGGTAAAGCATGTCTGTTTGTTTCCTCAAATAGTGCTTCCTTATGGTTAAAAACATTCAAAATTATTTCTTTCAGCTTTTTCAAATATTTAGTACATCATTGTTATCTATAGACACTTGTTGTGCGATAGCACACCAGAACTTTTTCTCCGGTCTACCTATAACTTAATGCGCATCCATCAGCCTCTCGCCATCATTCTTCCATCTGCTAGCCCCAGCCTCTGATAACTACCATTCTTCCAATTTCTGTGTCAGTAACCATTTTGTAACCCACATTTGAGTGAAATCATATGGCACTTGCCTCTCTATGCCTGGCTTATACTATTTATGATCTCAAATTCTATTTGTTTACATATATGCAATGGAATACTATTCAGCCATAAAAAGAATGAAATTCTGTCCTTTGAGACAATATTGATGGAGATGGTCTGGTTTTGGTTTTTGAAAATATCTGTTCTTTTGGTTTTTCAGCATCAATAATAACAATACTACTACCATTGCTACCCTGCATTCTACATGGTTTATTAATGTATTCACGTGTGGAATCTCATTGCTACTTCATGACTACCATTGTAATTAGGCTAAGAAAAAGACAATAAATAAGTATTTTAAAGGGATTTTTCTAGAAATGTCAATAGTGCCATGAGATAGTATGGCTTATGCTGGTCATGTTTAATACCTGAGGGAGAATGTGATGGTGGTCTAAGTGTATCGGGGGAACCATGCATGAAGGCCTGCACTGTAGCAGGAAGGTTTTCCAGTCATTGCATGCATGACCTTGAAGGAGATCATGGTACCCTGCTTCTTCCTTTTATTCCCTTTATACACCCAGCCATGTGTTGAATTAGTTTCCTCTGCTACTGTGTAATCAAACCAGAATTTACTGTGCTAATCCAGATCCAAAGCAATGGGCTTCCAAACCTATTAGCCAAAATCTCCAAATCTGTGAGCCAAAGTAAACCTTTCCTCTTCTTATGTTGACTTATCTAAGATATTTCTTATGATAATGGACTCTAACACACATGTTATGATATCGTTAGTACCAAATCTAAGCATTCTCTGTACTTTGCAGACTTAAGAAAAGAATCCATCTCGTGTATAAGGTAGACTTAATTCTTCAACTAGTATTGAATAATTTTTACCAAAAGACCAAAGAGAGCTTGTGAAGAATTTCAGGTTGAAAGAAACAACACAAATGGAAGTAGTCCTTAAAATTCCCTTTCATATGGATTCTTAGATACACACAGTGAGGGGATTTCATAAAATTCTAGCAGTCATGTAGGATGAGGTATTCAATCCATTGTGTGTGTGTGTGTGTGTGTGTGTGTGTGTGTGTGTTCATTAAAGAAATGGCAACTCACAATGGTTGGACAATTGAAGGGCAGTGAACTTCTCATTGCATCCTGTTCTGAAGTATTTTTGAGAGCCACTGTAAAGTTGGTAACATTAGATCTGACCTTCTCCACCTTCTAAATGAGACACCAAACATATGCTAGTTTTAGTTAAGATGATAATGGCTGCTTTAGAGGGGGTGGGGAAGGAAGTTTTCTTCCTTTAATTGAACATAATAAAAGCAAATTCCTTGGTCATGCAACATTTCAATATAGATATTCCTGGTTGATACACAGGTTCCTTCTTGTAATAAGACAGGGACCCAGAAGTTTTTAACTTTTGGCTCTACTCTCTTGAGAGTCTTGACTTTCTTTGAATTCAGCTGGCAGATGAGAGTTATAAAATAATAAGACCCCATCTCATATACTCCTAAGCCTCCGAAAGACATTCCTCACTTTGCCTCACATTATATTGATGAGTTTTAATCAGGACATCTACTTTTGCCAGAGGAAGGCTACAAAAAGAAATAATGAGAAGGCAAACTCCTAGATGAAGTGCAGCTATATATATATATATAATATGAAAGAGGTAGTATTAATTTGTGGGAGGATCCTTCCCAGAGCGACATGTTTTCAGCAGAATAGTAAGTTAATTATTGATGAATGCCCTGCCATTTTCCCCAGCATATTCCCCTAAACATCTCAGACACAGAAAAGGACTGGAGAGGCCATGGAACAGAATTTTCTTGCAATTGGGAAGAGACATGGAAAGAATTTAACAGTCTCCCATCCATACTTTCCACTAAATTATCTTACTACTAAAATATTGTTCTTTTGTTAGAGTGAGGAAACCAAAACTAAGTTAATTAAATTAAATTAATGTGGCTAAAAATAATAATTTAGCTAAAATCAACTTGTGGGATAGCAAAATTTTAAAATTTCCTCCTGTGTTTCCAGTTAACATTTTTGGTACTAACTTTAGGATCAGAGTTTCCAAAAGTACATATAAAATTGGATAGAAGATAGTATTCCATATACAATGATGTCAAATTGGATATAGGAAGGTAATTTGTCCTAGAACAACTTCTATAAACTTCTTGTTTTTATATTTCCTAGAAGACACAAAAATTGTGTATTATGGAGCTATTTCTTAAACATCCCTTTTACTGTGTTGGCCAAAATAAAAACTTCCTCATTAGTCAGCACATACATATTCAAGAAAATATTACAAAAACCCCCCAAACATTGCACACTACTTTGTTCTCCTCCTTAATATCTAAAACAATTATTCTTTAAAAGCTGAAAGAAAGCCAAAAAGAATGTCAAAATTGTGTTAATGGGCAAAATTCCAACCTGGACAGAACTCACATAGAGATAACATTTCAAAAACAGCAATAACCTTTGTATAGAAAAAAAAAATTCTGTAACAGAAAATAAAGGCTGAAATTGTGAAAAGAAAGCTTTGCGTTAAAAAGCATTTTTCAGGGTGCATAAATTTTGAAAGTCTTACCTTCTACTTTAAATTAGTACTGAATATGTAGTGTATGAAATAGTGAGAAAGAGGGAAACAAGGTTGTTTAAATGAAAATGAATATGAGAAGAGAAATTCAAATCAGCGATGTTTTTTTGTTTTTTGATGGGTTTTTTTGTTTGTTTGTTTGTTTGTTTTTGGTTAACCACTAAGGCAACCAAAAGTAAAAAAGAAAGAGATGATTAATTCAATGAGATGACAAATAAAAGTGAAGAGGAATCCATGCTATGGCTAATTGGTGTTCTTTAGAAAGGAAGTATTCCAAAAAGTACAGAACACATCAATCAAAGGCAAAATGGTGGAAACATTCTTTGAGTTGAAATTTTGAATCTGCAACCTGAACACAAGCCAAAGAAAAAGCAAAAAAAATAATAATAAAACCTGGTAAAGTACTTGAAGGTCAAACATGAAAGTAATTTTTTAAAAAAACATTATTTTAATGATAATAATTATTAAAATAATAAATTGTGCTTATTAAACTATTTAATATTGTTTAATAATTTTTATTATTAAATTAATAATAAGTAACATTTATTATTTAAAAATAATACTTTTTCCACACAAGTATAATGTGGAAAAAATAACACTAGGGGACTTTATACGAAAGAAAAATGATTACAACTGTTTCATCTTCTTCACAGCACTAAAGCTCAAAAGAACAATGAAAAAATACATGATATTTAATAGAAAAAAACTTTTGACAATATCTATGTGCTTCTTTATGCTATTTTTCCCAGGACCTGGATTGCAGTAGACAATCATTAAATACCTGTGAATTAACTGAAAGAAGGAATAAATATCAATATGAGGGGAACACATCTTTTGACATCGCCAAGGAATAGAATAATAATGCTGCTAATAAGCCTCCTGAATGTTAAACAGAAGGAATGAATTTATATTTTCTTATGCATTTTTAAAAACTAATGAATATACCTGGTTTTAAACTCTATTTACTTCTAATCACTGTTAACATTCTTAGCTTTGTTTGCATAAGAGATTATTGTAAGATTTTAATTGTTTTGGAGTTGTAGAAATGAGCATAAGTTCCCACTTACCTATGTAATGCACACCATTTATTCATTCATCCAAAATCTAGGAAGCATTTTTTATAATCCCTCAGCTAATGGTATTGACATAATACCCAGAACATATCCTCATCGTGTGTCTTTATAATACATCTCTGCCTCTACCACCGGATCCAACACCATGATCTCTCACCTGGGCTCTGAAATAAGTAGTGACTTTTCCACACCCCTCATACAACCCCACTTATCCACACAGCAGCCTCAGGTCTTTTATAAAAATGGATCATATCACTCCATGCTATGAACCAACACTCAAGGGCTTCCCATGATATTTAGACAATGTAAATGCTGTGGCTGTAGGGGATCATTTCTGTGTCCAAAAGTTTGCACTTAAGTCATCCTATTACCATGCCAAGTTTGACATACCTCAGGACATTTGTACTTACTGCTTTCTCTCTCAGGGACACCTGTCATTTCCCTGGCAGCCATTTACAAAACAACATAGATACTTGTCACTTTCCAATGTTTTATCCTATTATATTTTATTTCTCATAGCAATTATTAGTTTCAGAGATCATACTGCCTACTTACTGATTTATTAACTTTCTTCTCCCAAATGCATAAGCTCCTTAAAAGCAGAGACACTTTCTGTCTTGTTAGTTGCATTCCCACAACATAGAGTGATTCTAGACACACCACTGGGCATTCCAAATTTATTACTTTATTAAATGAATGAATGATAAAGTAAATGAATGATTGAACAAAGGAAACTATTTGATAAATCACCATACTCACTGTCATAATTATTCAGAAGATTTGGAATTATTAAAAACCGTGCAAACCATTTGCTTTTATTTAGTTCCTTTCCCTTATTTTGGAGTCATGGGGGCTAAAGTGGGGTTAAAGGAACATTTTATCACTTGGGTTCCAAAAGAGGAAATGGAGGGAGGGACCCGGATACTTGAGGAGGAGCAAGGTCAAGGTTACAGTAGCAGCACATTTAGCATGGTCTGGACTTCCTGTAAATATCCACACATACTTGCACCATGGAGTCCGTGTGCGGTTAGCACTTAGCACTTTTGGTAATGAAAATTCGTCCTTTCATCAAGATTACTTCCATGTTGCTACCAGAGTCCAAAGAGAGATTAAAGAAAAGAGGGAAATAGAGGGGAGGGAGGGAGGAGGAAGGGAGGAAGGAAGGAAAGGTAAGGAAAGACTGGGAAAAGGAAGGAAGGGGGAGAGGAAGAGAATCCGTCTATCCATCCATCCATGACCCCTCCATTTCAACAGATGGACCAAATTAGAAAATGAAATGAAATTCTCGGGTTTGGTTCCATAGAAAACTGCACTTGTGGTCAAGTACCACATTGTTTTCAGCCAGCAACATGAAGGGAAGCCACTCTGGCAACTCCCAAGTTGTGTGAGGGTTGGTGACTTACGCAGATACCACAGGGAATAGCCCTCAGGAACGGTGGCGTTTCTGGTCAGATGGAAAATGAGAGTTAATGAAGTTTAAAAACAGCCACCTCAAGGATTCCATTTTGCAAACTAGACCAGGTCTTGTCTGAGGTTTGCTTGTGTTTACCCTAGACTTCACGTCTGAAAAGCTTTCTTGGTCATTGGACTATAAGTATATTTAAAAATAGTATTTTTTCGAGATGAGGTAATGAATTCTGAGTAACTTGATTATTTCCTTTAAAACATAGACATAGGTATAAAAACAAGGGGAAAAGTGATTGATGGCTTACATCATAATATTTATCACACAATAGAAAATGTGGTGGCATTTATAGAATATACAATTTATACTTTTTACTTTATATTTTCCCAAATTGGTATCAGAACATGTTATTTTATTTCATAAAATTATCATAGCTGTCAAAGGATGAAAACTAAATAAGGCTTCTGAAAATTCATCCAGATTGTCCCAATTAATTTCATGGGTGAATTTTTCACTTTATTTCTTATTGGCATAGGAATGTAGAAATAAGATGAGATAATGAAATCATTATCACAAAAAGGGGTCATGAAGTTTAAACTGCATCTGCCTTTAAAAATATCTTGTCGATATACCTATTAGACTGGCATCAAGTTTGTATAAAATTATGATGCTAAACCTAAAGTTCAAGAAAATATTTACTTCAAAAATGTTACTTTCATTTTGCTCTATTGTTAGGTGAGTAGTCCTATCTATTCATGTTGTTATAAAATGCAAATATAAATTATTAAAATTTTATATTGCATATTTAATGATTTATATTCCTTGAATAGAAATGTTTCTACTTCATTACATAATACAGGAACAATTTTTAACAACTCATATTTCATTATGTAAATAATATATTTAGTCACTTATCTGGGCTCTTATTACTCATTTAGAATTGTTTAATGTTGCTACTATGCAGTATTAAATATGGCCCTAATGATAAGCTGTTTAATATTTTGATATCTAGATATTGAAATTATCAGATGAAATAAATTAATATTTTGTTACATAATGGTAGTAAAAATGTTTCTTAAATGTACATCATTATAAAATAAAATACATATATTCAATTTTGTTATTTCCATAGGTCCAAAACACTATCATATTTCAACAGGCATTTTCTACCCGTGCAACTATTTTTGCTATTGTGCTTTACCTGGTTAAATTTTTTTTTACTTCATTAAAATGATAAAGATCACAAAAATCAAAGAAGTTAAATGACCACCCTGGAAAAATCAAAACCAAACAGAAAATTAGTGAAAAACTAAAATTGCCACCTGTATTCTAGTCCTGTCTTCTTACCATTCACACGTAACTTTCCTGTTAATGATATATGTTATACTGACAAAGAGAAACTCTTAAATCTTTGAGAATTAGAACATGACTGTTTTTTAAATACAAATTGGTGAAGAAGTATAAGTTTTAAGGATACTGTGATGCAAAAGACTACAATATAAACACTTATATGATACAGCTTGAAAAATGTGGGGGAATTCTTACTCCCAAATTCTTCAAAGACCCTGCATCATTACTGAATGCCTCCATTATGGTTTAATTCTTAAAATGATTTTAAGGGATTCCTAATAAATTTCAGAGCCTTTTGGTGCATAGAATATTTTGATCCATGACTACATTCATCCATGGTCTTCATGTATGTGTTTGTTCACTCAAGGAGTATTTGAACTTCTACCCTGGGAAAGAATAATATGACTGATGTTGGAAGTCTCACCCTGCACACAATTACATTGAAGCAGGTAGGTATGGTGCATTCTGATAACAGACACAAGTGCACACATACATGTACAATAAAAATAGGCAGAAAGCTAAATAATAGGAGAATCAGTGATTGGATACTATGTCAGAAACAGCAGAGTAACTGAGATAGGTAGCCAGCAGGCTGAGACACCCAAGGGCTTGTATGGTAGAAGAATCTGAATGGAGTTTGGTGTGGTGCAGAAAGTACCCAAGATGACCAGTACTCAAAGGCAAGGAGACACATAAGAGGAAAAACTATCAACTTAAGCATGATAGAACCAAAAAATCATGGAATTTGGAGACAGAAGTCCTGTTTCTGAGGTTTGATTTGCTATATCTTTCCATTTTATTTTGTGTGGTTTTCATAAGAATCTGGTGAAATAATGCACGTGAAAGGGCTCTCTATATTGTAAATCACTGAGAAAATGTTAATGATTATTATTATCTTTGGTGAAAATGATAAGTGGGTGAATTTCTCTGGCTCTCTTTCACTAACATGAAACACGCTTTTAAGGAATAAAGGATTAAAATAAACTACTTATGGAGCTCTGCTTAAATGAGGAAGTCTGTTAGAGAAACCAGATTAAATCTGGAGCTTTTAGTGTCACAGTCTACAAATACTAAGTAATGTCCTTGGTATTGTCTATTCAACTAGTTCAGAAAGATACATGTGTTGGTAGGAAAATGAGACCTTGGGATTTCATTAATGTGTGACCCCTCTCCTTTCCTGTGTACTCTTTCCTTTCCACTTTTTAAAAAATATTCACTGGAAGAAAATGACAAATATAATTAAGGAAGGGAGGAATGGAGTTTTAAATAAACCATATATGAACTGTATGTGAGGAATATTTAAATTGCCTTAAAAAAATGTTTCCTAAGGACTTCCAAAATTGTATGTTCTAGCAGCATTCTTCAGACCATAGTGGATGTAACCAGGAATCATAAGTAAAGGCCAATAATGTTGAGATAGTGAATTAAATAGGACATGCCCTGCTTTTGTACTTTCTTGTCCTCTTCATCCCCCACTGGTGCAGGGGACCACTGTACTCAAGAGAAATATGTTTGAGAAAAAGACAAGAAAGGGAAGAAGGATTGAGATTAACATGGATCCCTTTTATGTTCATGGCCAAACTAACATTGGGAATTGGAGGAAGTGTTTTCAATGGCTATGATCCATCTCTAGTGCAACTACAGTGTGTTTTTATGTTTAGATACTTGTCTTTTTTCTTTTTTTCCAAGGTGACAACATGAGATGATGATTCATTTCAAGATTTCACCCTGAGTCATGATCAAGGCGATCACAAATAAATCCAGACTAATGGGCACTTTTGCCTCCCTCTTTGGATGCTGTGTCTACTGTGCAGCATCACTTCTGGGAAGAGCAATCCACAGACCCACAAGAAATTTCCCAGTGTACTTCTTAGGTTATTCCAAAGTCTTTTCCCGGAAAGGACATGAACCAGACCCAGAATAAATCCATTACAATTTTATTTTCCCTGGCTTACAAAGGAATGCATATTAAATTAACAATGTAGAGATGTTAACAGCTGAATTATTCTACTAAAGATGACATCTTAATTCACCTTTTTTTAAACAGGATTTTAACATAAAATATCAGCATAAAAACAAAAATCCACATTTTTTAATATTGGAGCGTGAGGTAGAAGATACTATATGATATGGCTACAAATGATTTTTTTTAAAGTTATCAAACATATGAGAAGTCAAGGTCCTAGAAGCAGAGTTTCTTCTAATTAAACATCTTTGTAGAGTTTGTTTTGGTGGATCTATGATTGCACAAAAATGTTTTGGAAACTAGCATAGGCAGAATAATGGATTTTCAGAGACATCCACATTTTTTTTTTAAGAGAGAGTGAGAGAGAAAGAGAGAGAACACAACATCTTTGTTTGTATGTGGTGCTGAGACAGAATCCAGGCCGCACGCATGCCAGGTGAGCGCGCTACCACTTGAGCCACATCCCCAGCCCTGAGGCGTCCACATTTTAATTCCCAAAACTTGTGAGGACGTTATATGGCAATGAAGAATTGAGGCAGCTGATGGAATTGAACTTGGCAGTCACTTCCTTAAGAGAAGGAGTTTATCCTGTGTTATCTGGGTGGGTCCGATGGAATCACAGGGTCTTGAAAAAATGGAAGAAGTCAAGTCAGTGCCAGAGTGACAGGATGGAAGGGAAACCCATTGCCCTGGTGACAGCTTTTTCACTGCTGTGAACAAAACATCTGACAAGAACAAACTTAGAGGAGGAAAAGTTTATTTTTGGACTCAGAGTTTTAGAGGTCTCAATCCATGAACAACTGGCTCCATTCCTTGGGGCTGGAGGTGAGGCTGAACATCACGGTGGAAGAGTGCGGCTGAGGAAAGCAGCTGGAAACATGGCACCAGGAAACAGAGAAAGATACCTTTGCTCAGAAGGAAAAAATATATACCCCAAAGCCATGCCCCCAGCTACCTCCAGCCACACCCTACCTGCCTATAGTTACCACTAAGTTAATCTCTCTGCAGGGGATCATTCACTGATTGTAACGTTCTCATAACCCATTCATTTCACCTCTAAATGTTCTTGCATTGTCTTACATAAGAGCTATTGGGGGACACATATCTAAACCATATTACCATGGCTGTCTTTGAAGATGGTGGTTGTAAGTGTTAAGGAAGGTGGACTGTCTCCAGACCTGAACAGACAAATGGGTTCTATCTCAGGACATAGGAAGGAGTGCAATCCTGCTGACAACTTGATTTTAACTCCCTGAAACTAACTTTAAAATTCAGGGTTCCAGGGCTAAAACATAATATATTTTTAAATATGTTGTTTTGTAAGTCAATAAATTTGTGGTAATTTTTATTATAGGAGTAATAAGAAAATAAACTAGGAATTCGCCTGGGTTTCTTGCCCCCTTCCCTTACTATACTCCAGGCACTCTATCTTTGGTTCTGTAATTGCAGAATCAGTGACCTAGCAAAAATTTAATCAGGAGTCATTGACAGGTACATCAATGACCTAAGACCCATGACTGACTACAAGTGCATGAGCCACAAGTTTTGGTTGCATAAATCACTCAGTGAAGACATCCAGAGGAACAAAAGAAAACTATAATGCAGCTCCCCAAAGCCACTCCTTCGCCCATTTCACTGCCCATGAGAGGATTCACTAGCTTCCTCACATCTAAATTCCATCTAAAGAAGACAATGGTGGGATTATTAAACTTGAGAAGGTTAAAGTCATTTTACAAATTGAAAGTATCCGTATCCATTTAAATAGAAATAAACAAAATGCCAGTTACTAATTTCAAACTTCCTACCATCCAGTGTTGATGAAAGGAAGAAAATATAAAAAGTGAAAAAATGCCAATTTTTCATACATCTGAATATGGTATGCTAATTTTTCAGTCAACATCAAACAAATAACTCAACCACCTTCAAATAATATTAAAGACCCGCTAGGTCTTTTAATATCATTCTTTAAATTTGCATTTTTTTTTGTGAGCAATTAGGTAAAATGACACAGGCTGTGCTGAACTTATCTCTGTAACCCCTGTGCATAGCTTCAGTTTTATTAAATTTGAATTTCCTCAGTGTATTTAAAATATTTTATACAAATATATTAGGTAGAGACAATATTTCTAGAAAAGTCACAGAATTTATAAAAGAACACCTTGATTAGTGTAGGAAACTAAAAGAAATCACGGATTTAAAATCCAAGGTTCCTAAGAGATTATTTCAATAGTGGAAACTAGGGAGCTATTAATGACTTGCTAACTTAACACCTTCAGACTTAGGATGGTGAGTTCTTCTACTACTTCGCAGAGATGAAAAAATAGAGGCATGAGTAAAGTATAACTCACCCTACTCCCCTGATTGTCCTATTTACTTTGAAAGCTTGTTAAAAATGTAGATTCCTCAGCCATGCATATTCAATCAGGATCTTCAGGGGAAATCTCTCCTGGGAATCTATATTTTCTAAAGTTACTTGAAGGATTTCAATCAACGGCCAACTTTTAAAAAGACTCCCTATTTCAAAATTTGACATACTGCCAACCCTAACTAGAGAAACCAAAACAACATTACTCTTTTTTAAAAATAAGGAAATATTTAAATAAACAAATCATTGCCAAGATTAGCATAATGTATTCACCCAATTTTCTCCTTGGAAACTGGAAAAACTTTTATTGACATCAAGGTAATTCCATTGTTGTGCAAAGAAAGAAATTTTGCCTGGGTTGGATGAGTATACAAAAATATATATTTTGCAGAAGGGAAATTTAGAAACATTCTATGGTTTCCCATATTGAAATAATTGTCATTTAAACATCTTTGTGGTTTCAGAATAAGTTAACTATAACTTGTATTTCAAAACCCCAGAGCTATTTTCTGAAACTCCCTTCTGAAACTTAGAGTAAACCATATAACCCTAAAAATGTGTTTCATCAAAAAGTGTATTAACTAATTAATCTTAAAGCTCAATAATTTCCTTGCAAATATAATAGAGGAAGGATATTTGGAATGGCAGGTATGTTTTAAATTTCAGGACCAAAACTTTTAACACTAAAATAATGAGTACTTTTGCCATTTGCTCTTACAAGTTGAATTGTTTTTAATGGAAAGTATTTTATAATGAGTCAATATTATGTCATTTTCCAAACATACTACATGACTTTGGTACTAAAAAAAAAAATGCTTGAATTATTTAAATCTTCAAAACTTTACATTTTATCAGGATATCCTATTAAACTCCTAAGAAGGTGTTCATTTATAAATAGAGTGTTAAAAATATTTTTAAATGTATACTTTATTTATCCACAGATTTAAACTAATTTAGCTCCTCGGAAAGTGATGTATTCTGAGTCATCATCGTTAATCTGGTGAAAAAAGGATTTATTTCTAACTTTGAGTATTGCTACAGAACTTCTATTCATGAATCCAGTTATGGTAATCAGTCAAGACCCCAAAGTATTGGCTCTCTCATGCATGTGGGTGTTAAGCTTTTCCTCTTCCTGGAATTGGCTGGACTTCTCTCTTGGCTAACTCCCCCTCATCCTTCACTTTGAAGCTTTTCTTGATCTTCCCTTCTTGGGTACCTTTTTCCAAAACTCTGGGTGGGGTTGATACTGCTTCTCTCCAATCTCAGAATATCATATTCTTCTTCCTGTGGAAGAAGTGGCCACATAGGACCATGGCTGAAGATTTATTTGTGTCTTTTTCACCTAGACTTTGTAATTCTTGAGGTCAAGGGTTGTATTCTAGTACAAAATGTTGGCCAAGTGTTTTTATATTCATATATGGACTGATGAATACACGATGGAGTTAATCCAAGAGGCAACTGAGAATTTTAAAGAGTATCTTAAACTTATTTCATTGTTTGAATTGATTATAATCCAAATTGCAATTGGGGGAATAGCACTGTTAATTTTTTATTATATATATATATATTTTTTTTTTCTGAGCAAAGGATCTTTTAAGTTCTTTACTTGACCCTAAATACAGAGGTGAAAGGGATAATTTTATGCTGTTAATTCATTTTCCTTGATTATACTGCCATTGCATATGGTCCATCTCCAATGTCACTTCTCTGATTCAAGCCACCATTGTCAATTCTTACCTGTACTGATGCTGTTGTGCACCAACTGGACTTCCTGCCTCTTTTTGTCATGATATAAGAAGTCACTGTCATTTTCAAAACAATTAAATGTTCAAAGTGCATAGTGTTACAATGTGACCTACATGAGCTGGTCATCATTCCATGTACTGCCATATGCTCATGCCATTCAACCAAAGAGGTTTTACCATCAGAGCCTTCTTAAAAAATCCTGAAGCCTCTTCCTCAATCCCTCTTTCCCCTACTACCTCCCTTTTTCCTATTTAGTTTAAATACAAGTTTGCCAAGAAATAGGCCTTTTCAGCTTTGCCAAACTTGTACAGATGCTAAGCAACATACGATGGGATATATCCCAATAAATCCACCATAAATTGAAAATATCATAAATTTTGAGAATATCAAAATATCATAAATATCTCAAATGCACGTAGGGAGTTGGAGTGCTATTCAGTGGTATAGCACTTGGCTAGGATATGTGAGGCCCTAGTTTCAATCCCCAGCTCTACTGTGGGGGGAAAGTATCTGATACACTTAACATATAAAGCATTCATGCACAAAGCTTGGCCCCTGTTGTGACAATGTTGGGAGAGATGAAACCCTAGAGAAGGTTATTAGATCCTTTCTCTGTCCTGAGAAAGGAAACATGAATACATATGACCCTGTTTTCAAGAAAGTACTTTAGTGTGAAGGAACGCCTCCCCATGTTCTTGGCCTCTTACTCACATGTCTACTTTTCCACATGGTGTGACCTAGCCAAGAGGGCCTTAACCAGACCCTAAATATAGGGCTGACAAATCTTGGATTTTCAACCTCCAACACTGTGAGCTCAATAAACTTCTTTTCTTTATAAAGTAATAAGCATCAGATATTTCATTATGGCAACAGAAAACAAATGAAGACACTGAAACATGATAGTTTAGCAACACAAAACACAGAATTAATTATGTACCCTCACTGTGTGACTTACTGAGAATTATGGTTCCCTGGATGCATATCACATTCACATCATCGGAATATGAAAAAAAAATTGTGAGTCAAAATACTGGAGGTTAGAAACTGTCAGTAGTCTCTTTTCATTGTTTCTTTCTTATTTTATTTTTTAACACTTATAATAAATCTATCATCTTATTTGGTTTTGCACCTTTTAAGATATCTTAATATAATTAATAAGTGTGCATTTAGGAATATTAGCCTATTTTATGTTTTGTCTTACAAAAATAAATTACTAAACACCATCAATTTCTTAAGTACTTTGAAGTATCACCTCATTTGCTGTTAAACATTTTCATGAGAGAGGTAATTAACCCACTTTGCAAATATGGAAAATGAGAAGTATTTTATATATATAGAAAGAGAGAGATGCATAGCAGACAACAGAAGAGAAAGAAACAAAGATCACATCTCAGAGAGCTTGCTGTTTGTGTGTTATGCACTGCCTTCCCTTTACCTCCTCCATCATGCTGAAAGTGGAGCACCACTGTGACAATAATAGCAGCTGAGGCTGAATGCTCCTGTTGTGCAAGAATTCTTCTAATAATTTACCTGCATTAAGCTTACAAAGTTAATTTTTTATTACTGTGATCATGATTTCATTACTGTGACACTATGATCATACCCATTTTATAGATGAACACACTGAAGCTAAATAAATTGCCCAAGATCAAAGAGTACATAAATCATGGCATGCTTTCAATTTCTACAATGTATTCACTAAAGACACTTATGCACACTGATTATTGGGGCACAGAAGAAGGGAATACACAGCAGAAGGGATGTTATTACTTTCTATTTTTAGTAAATGTAGTATCCACTTTATGTGTTTTGTTTTTTAATTTTCATATTTGAAATGATACAGTGCATGTCTTCCTATTTCACTTAAATTATATCATGGGCTCTGTGCAATCATTATATATATATATATATATATATATATATATATATATATATATATATATATATATATATATATATATAATAATAGGCTCATATAAACCATGCCATCTGGAAGATGTGCTTCAGAGTGGAGTTTATCTGTTACGAGAGCTGTAGATCCATCTTAGAGAAATTTCTAGGCTTGAACTTTTTACTCGAGGAAAAAAAAATGATAAATGTCATGAGTGTATGTCTTGTGATTTACCTGCTTTCTTTTAGAATAAAGGGAAGTTTGATTCTTTCCTGCCTATCTTATACAAGGAAATTGAAAACTCTATTGGCATTGCTCATAGAATTATGTTTTCTAGATTTTCTCCATTCATTGATTGAAACCAAGGTAATCTGGAATAAACTGCATCTGAAGAAAAGACTGAAGAGATTTTAAATTTTCTGATACTCGAAGGATCTATACTCTCCCATGATTCTCTCATAAGGTGGAATTTTCAAATGTAAATTTATTATTCAGATTCAGATTTATTATTCAGATTCAGACAAACACACACACACACACACACACACACACACATATTCAAACACACAAGCAGAAATACTAAGACAATCTCTCTTTGGGTATTGAAACCTAATATTATAAAGATGTCAGCTTCTCCAAAATCAGTGTGATCACATTCAAATCCAATTACACTTTTTCATTATGAAACAAATATCTATAAACATTTATCTGAAAATTAGAGATGTTGAGAGTAAGAAGCAATGTTCTGGAAAAAATATTTTTCAAACTAGAAATGAAAAAGCCTTGAGAAGTATTTACGAAAACGGAAGAGACTAGGGTTGCGCTGCTGGATGCAAAGTCCATACAAGAAATCATCCACTTACCAATGATATTCATCAAAGTGAATTCATCAAAGTAAAGGTATATCCAAAATGCGTAGACAGCTAATGACACATCTGCAAAAAATTCTCATTACTTGAAAATATCTATGGGTAACTCTGCAAAAACAAGCAATATTTTTTATGAGACATCATTTTAAAATTAAAAATGTGACTGGCATTACAACCTACAATTTATCAGATTAAGATATTTGATAAATATATTCTCAGAAATCAAAGGAAGAAAATGGTAACAGGGAGCTCACACACTATACACTCTCAGATCCTGCAAGGTCTTATAAACCTAAAGCTCTGCAGTGACGAAGGGAGGTTGGCTTTCGTGTCTGAGAGAGAACATGCAGAACTTGTCATTGTACCTGAACTATTTCACAGAAAACATGTCTTCCAGTTCCATCCATTTTTCTGTAAATGATAGGATTTCATTCTTCATAGTTAATAATATTCCACTATGATATGAAGGGATGTTGGAAAATGGGTACCAAAACACAGTCAGATAAAAAGAATAAGTTCCAGCATTCTACAGCACACTGGGGTGACCACGCTTTATAATAAACTATTACTTATTATATAAACTCCAGAGAAGAGTGACTGAAAGCCTCTAAACACAGCCATGTTCAATTTTCTTGAATGAATGTTCTATAGTATCAAATGGTACACTGTGTCTCATGTACCACTGATCAGTAATAATCAGAACATTCTGTAAATGAATAAGGAATCACTACAAAATATTAAAATAAGTATATATCATTCTCCAGAAAGTCTTCTCACTTTTGGAATTCCCCTAAAGCTATATTGCATTGCTGTACGTAATGTGTTCATTATAGTACTATATGTCATAATAATGAAATAATTTTGAAAACTCAAAGTCCTTGAAACCCCTGTAACAGTTACCATTGAATGAGAACATAGATTAGTTATGAGATACCTACATGGTCACATACTCTGTAAATATGTAAAATATGATGTAGAGTTGTATGTATTGAAATAGCAAAATATGTAATATATGAATTGTATGTGAAAAATTCAGGATGCAGAAGTGAGGAAGAGAGTGCAAGGAGAGATTATTTCTCCCCAAAACAGACTAGTGATTATGCATCTACCTCTGTGAAGGTATCTGAAGGCTGAGTTGTCCGTGCTACCTTACATGCTAAAAAGTCAAGGAAATCAAATTGTATGGTGTATATGTCATATGTCTAAAATTTCTTAAGTAATGAAGTCTGAACAGGGATACCTTCTAGAAAATGGAATTAAATATCCAGGTGGGTGAGGGATCATTGCATATTTAACTTATATCAGGGGGTGTTGTTTAATGTTGCAGTATATTGTATTTATATTACCTTACCATTATAATGCAAAAGTATTAGTAAAAACAAAAGACACTTTATTAATAAAAATTCTAAAACTATCCTTGTCCAATATCAAGACAAATGGAGGTAATCATAGAATGAGTTTAAATCCACGTAGGTATATGAGGATAAACACTATGCAAATGAAAGACACTATCATGGTTCATAAAATGCTCAAGCTAAGAACAGTCATATTAATTTGAGGAAAGAACAAATCAAAATTAATTCCTTTATTATCTCATTTGAAAATAAACCACTTAGGATATTTTCATTTAAAATAAATCTACTGAAATAAGTGGTGTAGATAGAACATACACAACTAATTTAAAGAATAAAATTACATGATCTTGTTAATGCTTTACAAATTATAAAACAGTGTTCAATATTGAAAACTAACAACTACATTATGGTACTACCTATGTAGCATAATTTCATGTAGCATATAACAATAACATTAAAGACGAATATTTAATGAAATAGAAAAGCATCCACAACTTCCTGTTATATAAAAAATGGGTGTGAAACCATAAACATTGTATATAAGTAAATGTAAAAACAAAAATATATCTCACAAACACACGCAAAAGTATCTCTCACACACAGTTACCTCTGTGCTAGAATTTCTTCTTTCACCCCAAAAGAAATTTCCAAATATACTCAAAATTTTCATATTTTTTACCCTATGTTTACCAAACACACTAAAACAAAGTGCTTTTATGAAATCTGTAATAAGAAAAAATTTGAGTTTGAAATCCCAATGTATAAAATAATAAAATAGCACTTTTTTCTCTAACAAGGACTTATTATGGTATTTCATAATACTCCGTGCTCTCAGATAAGTGATGTCTGTACATACACTCACGCATCTCTATATACACACTGTAGGGAAGCAAAAAGAGAAAGAACATCTCAGTTTGTTCAGATGGAGCACTGCAGGCATATTAACTCTTCACATATGGAAAACACATAATGGCAACAGATCTTTGGGGAATTTGTTTAATAGTACTCACCAATGGATGATCTCTGAGGTTCATTTCATACAGAATATATATAGAAGTATCAGTCACTTATATCTTGCTAAACACTATAGCAAAGGCCCAATAAATAAGGGGTACTTTGATATCAGAAGCATTTATGTACATGTCATCATAAATACTGTAAAGATGTAGACTCCAAGTGTCAAGATTATACATTTTTTTTTTAACCATTCATTAGTTGCTTGAGAACATTTAGAACTTGGTATATTGTTCCACACAGCCTGGTTCTTTACTACTCTCCTATGTTAGTACCACCTTTTCCATTTACCAACCGGCCTGGGACAAGCCCATCTCCAGCAGAATGGCAGTGGCAAAGGGAAAACCTGAGCAGAAGTGGTATGAGGGCTCTGAAAATGCAGGGTTGGGTTAGAATGAGGTGTGTTAAATAGTTATGATGTCCCGCAGTGTCCTTGCTGGTCTGAAGTAACAAGGAATCTGGTAGCCAGACTGAGGCAGGCAGCCTAATCACTTTATTCTGTGTTCCCATGAAACAGATTCACCTCTAACACCTGCTCTTGCAAAAAAAAAAAAAAAAAAGTGAATTTCTATTTGCCAGGATGGAAAGTTCACACATCACCCAAAAGTTGGGAAGTGTGGATGTGGTTGTTCCCTGGCCTGTGACTGTGGGATGCACAGGGAAGTTACCACTTAGCTACCATTTGGCTTTTCTTAAAATTTATTGCCCACTTAATATTTATGCATTTTTCAACATAAAGAATACCTTTAAAATATTTTAAATTATAGAATTAACTACCTTGGCTCTGCTTCATTCTGGTCACCCTTTTCCCAATAGGTGGAAATATTTATGGTTTTGGTCTTCCAAATTCCTCCATTCACTTGTTAGGTGACTTTCAGCAAATTACTTAGGCTCTCTGAATGTTTCTACTTCTGAAAATATAAAATAAAATATATTGTAAGAAATTTTAAAGTATAAAATTTAAATATGACATATGTGAAAAAAAATTAGGAAAAAGGATAGAACATAATAAACATGCCATGAAATTAATTTTATTTCTTTCTGATAAACCTAGGAAATATGCTTTAAAATGTGCTAAATTAATCAATTTATCAGCTTCATAGTACTGAGTTATTTACAAAGCACATAATTAAAGTATCAGTTTCACAGTGGTCCAAATTGAGTTTGATGCATTAAAAATCTATTACAAATACATCACAAAATATTTACTGCTTTATAAAGAAAACTCCTAAGGCATAAATAGCTGGAATTTCTCAAAAAAAGATCTAAGATTATAGAATTCAATACATTCAAAGTTAATGTTTGCAGTTGTTCTATCAAGCCTCTTATAACAAGACCACTTAGTTGTAAGATTAGAGTATCTTTCCCCACCTAATTCCTTCTAAATTTATTTCCTTTATTATAAAACTTATACCTTCAATAACTTCCTTAAAATAAGTCAAATTTTGTGCTTGTAAATCATGTTACAATTCCATGAGTTACTAAAAAGATTATTTTGTTTTTCAAGTGCTCTCTTACAAATATAAGGCATTTATTCGGATTTTCTTTCTTTTTTTCTTTTTTTGGATAAATGCAATAGTGGTCACGGAGTTTAACTTTTCATAGGTCTTATAGCTTAAAAAATGTTCTTGTTATTTTAAAATGAAAAAAAGAAACTTACAATGTGGAAACCAATATTAACATACCTTGATGTAAGTTCTGTTATGAACATGAGAAAGTGAATATTTTGAAGGGAAAATCCTATAAACACAGTTGATATAATAAAAAATGAACTAGGTAAGAACTTGAGAAGACCTCTTCTTTACTAAAAGCATGCATCAGGAACTGACAATGAAAGACCTATCAAACCAGGACTTGGGAAATTACATCTTTAAATAACTTTTTGGTTTCAGGAAACCATCACTTGCATAGAGTGACAGAATGAAAGATTATTGCCTTTTGATATTTTATTATACTTTTTTCCCTGTTCTTTAAAATTTTTTTTGGCATTAAGCAGCAGAATATTCTCTGCAAGTAAGGTTTTGGGTGAATTCCTAAAGGAAATCCACAAAATAAGAAACAGGCAAGACATTGTTGATTAGTTCCAGATCTGAATAACATAAAAAGAATTCCCTTTGCATAAGAAGTTAAATGGAAATGTTGTTATTTGTCGTTTGTATTAGAGTAGTTATGAAGCATTTTTTGCAAACATTAGAAACCAATGCGTTATCATCTTAACAAAAGTTTAATTTAGTCCAAGTAAATCAATAGAGATTCCCAGAGTGATGAACAAGAAGGTATTAGTTTATCTGATGCTGATTTGCATTTTCTCAAAATTATTTGCTCTGTTTATGGTATATGAGAAGTTTAGATGAACATAATAGTTGGCCAAACAAATCACACTTAATTGTTGCCACAGCCACAGAAGTAAAGATTCTAAGAGACACTTTCTCACTGAGTTGCCTCATCTGGAGCAGGACTCAAGTCCTGGTTAAAAGCAATGGTATTTGAGCTAGTTAAGCAAGTATCTCTCCCTCATTCCATAGGGAATGAGCTGGGCTGTGGTTGCTCAGCAAGTCCACCTGCACTTCGTTAGAGAGCTGAGTGTTAACATGCCACACCACAAGAGCCCCACAATGACATAACTCCATTCAGAGACTGCAGTGACTGTGCTGGTCCCCCCCACCCTCCTCAGCTCTGGTATCACTAAGAATCTGGCAGCCAGTTCCTTCCCGACAGAGTTTACAGCATATATTGGTGGATTCTTGTCCCAGTGCATCTGCTTTAAGAATTAAAGGAAGCAGTGTCAAGAAATCGAGGTAAGTGCTGTTTTAACTGTAGCCCAGGGGATGCTTACTGTTTGGGACAGTGTTTATTGTAACAGAAACAGGAAAAAAAATTTCAGAACAGATTTGCCAGTGGCTATTCAAATGCAAACCCACCGTTCTGACCATTTACTTTCTCGTTTTGTTTATTGTGTTTTCTAAATTTTTAGGTTGTATTGATTGGCAAGGGGAATGACAAAAGGTTTCAAGGTTAGGATGAGAGAAGAGCTAAACTAGATACTGTGAAAGAATGGAAATTAAGTGTTTGCTCTTCAGGCTAGTGAGTTATATATGTTAGTATTGTGGAAACCTAATATTGGAACATAGAAAGGTCACTTCAATCAGCTTTCACAATGTTTTGTGATACAGACATAGTTATACTTTGTTACAAATCACCATCAATAGTTTGTGTTATAAAATGTGAGCTAAAGGATTTACAGATTGCTTTTTTCCTATTTTGTGAATTTTAAAGATTTGGATAATGTTGAATATATACTTTAAGGAACATGTTTTAAAGAATTTCTGGGAAATGATTTATTTTTTGAAAAAAAAAATTCCTCTATAACCACAGGTATTTTGGAAAAAAAAATGGAGCAAAAAAGTACAGTGTGATTTTTTTTCATAGTGGAAGCATTATATAAGTTACAAACTCTCTTTGAATTCAGAGCCCTGGTTTTTACTCTGACAAAAAATTTGGAAGCATTTTTAGTTACTACTCCAAACTCACATTATAGTTAACATGACTGTGCTGGTGGATACTCAAAAAATGAGGTAGAAGCTTATTAATGAAACTAGACTTATCTTTGTAGCATTAACTTACTGCAACTTACAAAGAAGCCCAGGAACATGTCAGCATGTTCTTTTTAGTTATGTGATCATCATGGCCAAGTCCTGTCCACTGAATTAAATGACTCCATCATAATCTTAGGGAATAATTTACCAAGAATCTGATTACATCTGATATTAGTGACCTAAGTGCTTCTAATAGCTTTTTTTTTTAAAATGTTTTTATCAGCTAACATAAGTTCCTTATGATTCCAAGTTAAAGAAAACATGTTTGGAATTCTTCAGTCCTCCAAATCCTACTTGTTCCAAACTACCTTGATCCAAAATCTTGTCTCATACGTCTCATGGGAAAATATGATATTTAGTATATTGAAATGTGGATTCTATTCACATTAGTGATTTCTTTCCAGAGCTACCAGTTTTCCTTAGTCTATAGAAGTCCAACTCTTATATTCTAGTTTTCCTTTTCCTAAAGTGCTAAACCTGCACTTTTCTGCACAGTTGACCTCCTTGTTACTGAGCCTCATCCTAGAAATATGTTCATATGAGAAGATAACAGTTGTAAATTATTTAAATTTTTTTTATTTTTAATTTAATCCTTTCCTGCATGGTTCCTGATGCCAGCATTAAAAAAACAAACTTTCCTTCATCCTCACCTCTTTCTCATTTCTACTCTGTGAGGCCACTACAATCCAGATAATCAAATCATGCCACCTTAAATCTTGTCATGAATAAGATAGACAACTTATGAGTTATTGGGAAAAAGAACTATATTTCGAAAGTTGGAAAATATTTTTTTCTACCAGTTGGAAGTCTTTTTAGATTTAAGAATTCTTAGAGTATTTAACATTTCTCTAATAAACATTTGTTTTATAAATATTAGTTTTAGAATAGTTTTGAAATGTGTTTGAAAATATGGAATGTTAAACAAAACTTGAAATAATGTAAATAAACACCCAGACCAAGAATTCTATTTCCCTCTTTCAGAACCAACAATAACCAGACACTTGTAAAGGATTGTATCCCCTTCCCCTTCTACCTCAAATATAATAAGAATTGCTGTCTCCAGGGGAAACCACAGATTGTCCATGTTCCCAGTAAAGATCTTCTTAATGAGACATTTTAATGACGTTGAATGATAGGGTACAGTATGAAGTTTACAATTATCTTCTAATTTTCATTTCTTCTTGTTTTGAGAGATGTTCTGAAGCAGTGTTCTGACATTGTGGTCAGTGAGCATCACCCAGCAACCTCTTGAAGAAAGTCATTTAATTAAGGGAGGACCAAAAGAGAAAAACTAGGAAAGTTATGTGTGGGTTGCCCAGAAGGGGGCGCCTGTGTATGCCATCTAATCTGAAACCTGTTCTTTGCCCCAAAGTTGTAACCATACACCTCTAATCATATACTTAAATAAAAAAATGTAAAGACACTATGTTTAGATGCACTGGACAACTAATACAACAAAATGCACACTGCAAATTGAATTTTCTTTTCTTGAAAGCATAGCATTATATAACGATTTATGTTTCCACTCTTATTTAGGATTCAAGGCATTTGCTGAAAATGAAGCTAGGTGCATTTACTCTCGTCTTGGCATTAATTAGTGGTGCCAGTGGCCAGTACTATGATTATGATTTCCCTCTATCCATTTATGGGCAATCATCACCAAATTGTGCACCAGAGTGTATCTGCCCTGAAAGCTACCCAACCGCCATGTACTGCGATGAGTTGAAACTGAAAAGTGTGCCCATGGTGCCCCCTGGAATCAAGTATCTTTACCTTAGGAATAACCAGATTGACCATATCGATGAAAAGGCCTTTGAAAACGTAACTGATCTGCAGTGGCTCATTCTAGATCACAACCTTCTGGAAAACTCCAAGATAAAAGGAAAAGTGTTCTCTAAACTGAAACAGTTGAAGAAGCTGCATATCAACTACAACAATCTGACAGAGTCTGTGGGCCCACTCCCCAAATCACTCGAGGATCTGCAGCTTACTCATAACAAGATCTCTAAACTTGGCTCCTTTGAGGGACTGGTAAACTTGACCTTCATCCACCTCCAACACAATCAGCTCAAAGAGGATGCCATCTCAGCCGCCTTAAAAGGTCTCAAGTCACTTGAGTACCTAGACTTGAGCTTCAATCAGATGACCAAACTGCCTTCTGGTCTCCCAGTATCTCTTCTAACCCTCTACCTAGACAACAACAAGATCAACAACATCCCTGATGAGTATTTCAAGCGTTTTAATGGGCTGCAGTATCTACGTTTATCTCACAATGAGCTGGCTGATAGTGGGGTACCTGGAAATTCTTTTAATATATCATCTCTGGTGGAGCTGGATCTCTCTTATAATAAACTTAAGAGCATACCCACAGTTAATGAAAATCTTGAAAACTATTACCTGGAGGTCAATGAACTTGAAAGTAAGTAGAAAGTTGTGCCAATGTTTGATTTTTGTATAATCTGAAGTTTTGCAAAGCCTAAACTGGGCAAAAAAAAAAATATTGCTTCTGACTATACTTAATAGAAATGAATTAAAATATCAACAAAAGATCCCTCTAATTAAAAAATATAAGATCTCTAGCTCAGTTGAATATCCAATTCTTTCTAGACTTTCTTTGGAATGTGAAAATGAAGAATAGTTAAGACAAAAGAATTTAATATGAAATTTTATCAAATTTAATATTCTGTGTTAATTATCTTGCTATATTATCTCTCAATATTTATCTGTTATTATTTAATTCCTTTATGACTTAAATTTGTTTCCTATACTTATTTTCTGGCAAGATCCAGCTCAGGGAGGAACAAATAAGTTCAGAAGAGATACAGTTAGCGGAGACTTTTAACCCTCTCTCACATGACCTGCACCACAAGTCATGTGCTCTCATGGTCTTCCTTGGCACCTTTACTTGGGACTGAGTATGTTACTCTGTTAACCTTGACCATCATCTACTTCTCTTATCTCTGTTATGGTGTGTATGGACTTCAAGGTGTTCCAATGGACTCTGAGGGAAGATTACGGAAGAAAAATTATATAAAGCATATAAAGTTTAGAATTTCCTTGTCTTTGAAAATAGTACAGTAAGAGAAACTTTTCTTTTACAAAAGTCTTCCCTTCTTTGGATTTCTTCTCCTCTCTTGCTGCCATATTTTATTTTTCATTTATCTTCTGGATGGAGATTGACCCAATCCTCTTATGTCTTTTGGGGCATTTTCAATTGAAGTCATATAGATTTTGGTGGGAAATAAAAATCCATCATTATTTCTCTATTCATTAACAAGATATTTTCAGACAACAAAATCACAATTCACCTGTCAGGTTTTATAAATGAAAACTCAGGTAGAGAACACTAATTTGCATATACAGCAATTGTCTTTGCAAATACTGTATTGAAGTTAAGCCCTTTTATTTCATGAAAATTGGCTCCTTGTGATACTGGATAAAGATATTGCTATCAGAAAATTACAGTATATCTTATGACTACATGGTAATTCTTAAACAGTTTTCTGTAGCTTCTAGTAGGGCTGGGGTGCTTTCATGAAGGAGACCATTGGTACCAACTCAAACACCATTTTCCTTATTGTATCTGGAAAATAAGGATTGGTACCATTTGACCACCACATGTTACACAATCAAGCTAGCATAGTTTAGCTTCTATAGTTGTTTCAAGTGTGGAATTCATTATGTAGCAATCCAGGATTCCACAGTTTAAACATTTTGGGTTAGGAGGAAGGATATTTTCACAGATCAAAATAATCAAGAAATTTGAATGAATGAAGAGATCTGTTAGATTTAGTGGGTGGAGATTAGTCAACTGAACAAGGCTACTTCTTTCTCTGAAATGAGACAGAAGGATGAAAATGCAGGCACATTTGCTGGTTATCCATTGTATGAATGAAGGTTGGAAGGGCCGGTGAGAGAGAGAAGAAAAATGACCTACAGGAGAAAGGACAAAGGTTACTCAGTGCCACACTGAGGTAGAAACCAAAGTGCCAGCACATGGTGGTCATTTGAAAAGGTTACATGAGCATTACTTTACTTCCTTCTTTATCCTTGGCATTGGTCAGGTATTCTTGAAGTTTGTCCTCGCATCCTTCTCTTCAACTTAGGTTATTTTGCCAGGTAGTAATCATGAATATTAGTTGTCCACATACTGATAATATAAATAGGTTCTCTAAGGTTTAATGTCTACTGTTATATGTAATGTCTAATATAAGCAAATATACAGGCGTCTCCCCACATCTATGGTGATTGGTTCTAGAAATTTCAGTGGATACCCAAATCCACATATGCTCAAGTCTCCTATGTAAAACAACAGAGAGGTTGCTTCTAATCCACGCAAACATTCCAAGATACTTTAATCTCTAGATTACTTATAATACTTAAAATAATGTAATTTATATCAAGTAGTTGTTATGCTATATTTTTAGGAAATAATGACAACTTAAAAGTCTGAACGTTTGAATGCAATTTTTTTTCCTAATATTTTTTGATCAGTGGTTGTTTAAATCTGAATATGTGGAACCAATAGATACAGAAGGCCAGCTCTTTAGCCCAAAATATTTTTTTTTATATTTTAATCTTGCAACTCTAAGCATTAGCCTAATCATCAACCTTCTTAATATGAAGTAAATTGGAAAAGAAAAAAAAATTGAGTTTTCCCTATACAAGAACTATATGAAGTGCTTTACCTACCATATTTACATCTTCATGCAACACAATGAGATACATATGCTATATCAAACAAGAAGATCAACTAAATATTCCAGGTCACCCAGCTGATAAGTGGCAGAGGTAGAAGCCCATCATAGCCTGTGCCCATCTTTTTTCTTTTGCTTCATAGTTTCTCAGAGGTAGGTATCATAGAAAGATCCTAGAATCACTGAAGTTATTTAGAGACCATCTTGGGGGAAAAGACTATGGTGGGTTTGGGTTTCCACTGAAGCCATTGTTTAAACTAGCATTTGCAAGTGAAAGAAAATTATAAGATAGAAGACTAGATACAGATACGGTTAAGTTTAAATGGAGAGGAGCACACAGATAGTTTCTATGTTCACACATAATCATGCAACCCAACAATAGCCTTGGTTTCTATTTAAAACTAAACCAGTTTTCATTTGCAGCAGTTTTCAACCACACAAGAACTTTGGCTCAGATGGTGGACATTCCATGATTCGTTTTTTGCCTTGCAGTTTTGATTCATTGTTGTGGTGTGTGGTTGCTAGAACATTTTTTAGAGAACATCTAGTTAAATCTGTTATTTTCAGATGCATAAAACCCATGATGCATGTATTGGTGAGGCTGTTTATACAACCACATCAATTTACATTTCTTCATGTCAGACTAAATATTTCAAGATTTCTTTGATAATAAGACACATTTGTAAATGCCTTTCTAGACCTTATTCATCAGAATCAATGAATCCTGTTCTTTGCAAAGTTGTATTGAGTATCCTGAGCTTCCTTATTTATGATTTACTAAATATTGTTGTGCTATTATAGTAGCCTGAAATATACTTTTAATGGTACCTAATTCAAAGGTACGTAATATAAATGAGAAGAACACCTGTTTGATAATATACACTTGAGGAATTGTTAAATGATTGTTTCAAGACTGTACACTAACAGGAAACATTGAAAATTTTTTATGCTTTAATTTGCAGAGTTTGAAGTAAAAAGCTTCTGTAAGATTCTGGGGCCATTGTCCTACTCCAAGATCAAGCATCTGCGTTTGGATGGCAATCATCTTACCCACACCAATCTGCCACCTGATATGTATGAATGTCTACGTGTAGCAAATGAAATCACTGTCAATTAATACCTTCTAATTGCAGTTACATGAGGTGTATCCTGGGGCAGTACTTTATGGTTAGGGTTTTTTTTTTTCCTTTGTGTGTAAAGTTTTTAGAGTATCCATTTTTTGTTTTTGTTCATTACTTTCATGAGTTTTAAGTTCAAAGGGAAAATGTTTTGTAAACATTTACCACTTTAAAAAAAAAGATGAAAAGCAGGCCTATTTCATCATGAGGAGACACACACACACACACACACACACACACACAAATAGACATCAAACACAATGCTTTATTTGTAAATTTATTATTTTCTATACCTCTACTGTCAAATAATATGCAAAACATTTTACTGTTTGCATAGAATTTAGCCAAGTTTTATAGCCCCTAAATCTTAATTTAATGCACCAAAAAGCATGGTGGTCTCAATATATAAGGATGTGTACTGTCTTAGCTCAAACCATCTTGCTATGTTCAAATTTGTTCTGTTGAAAAATAAGTGGTATATTTTGAGACCAATATTTTTGCAAAATAGTAAACAGAATTTATGAAGCCACCTGCACCAAAAGAATTATTTTCAGTGTTAAGAATTTTCATATTTACCCAATGAAGCTTTTCTTTTCTAGGATTGTTTTTCATTCTAAGTCATGTATGTTTCTTTTTTATTATTTGCATGTTGTGTTTAACAAGCTAATAGCAAAATAAAACATACCAAATGGCATCATTGTTTGGCTTCTTGTGAAACTCATGTCTCTCATGTATGAAATGTATAAAGGAATACATTAAAATTCAAAAGGCATCTCTACCCTACAACGTTTTACTTGTGTGCACATAGGATTTCCTACCAAATAAATAGTCTTCAAATAGCATCCACTTACAAGGAGTTACTAAACACATCTGATAATGAGTATTTACATAGCACAACATGCTTGGCTATTTACCATTTTTCCCATGCATGTTATTTTTGCCAATTCATATGTAATGGTGTGTTAATAATAAAATCTCAATGATTAATAATTTCTTGGTTTTTAAAAGAAAATGGTGGGTTGTTCAATGGTGAGTAGTTCGCAGAATTAGAATGAATATAAAATTTTCTGAAACTGAAATTTTAAAAATTATTGTATGCTGATGCCAGTGTATTTGGAATGTAAGTTCTAAGCTCAAACTCCAGTAATAATAACTTTCATTTAGCATATTGTGGATATCCATGTTTCTACACAATGGAAAACAATAGAGCATATAATGTATTAAAATACTATGTATCTAGCTAATAAAGCCTACTTGTGGCCAAACTTCATGCAGTCAAAATATTCATCCCAAACTAATGCCTGTAGAGTCAGATATGTGTCCAAACAAAGGAAAACATTAAAGTTTAATGTTTTTAATGGAACATTTTTAGTGAATTCTGTCTCACTATAAAATGTTCTATCACCAAATGACCATCATCAATTAAGACTGAGTTGACAGTCAGATGTGCAATGTTTATTACATTAGGAAAATGGTGTATTTTTGATCCTCATGTCTTTTCTACCTAATGTTAAATTCCTTGGGTTGTTATATTGCTCAAGCCATTTCTTGGTATGAACTTAAATTTTGTTTTGTTTCCACAAAAAAGTATTATAGAATAAATTAAAAATAAAATTCCCTTCCCTTATCTATAAAATTCATCAATAATCCATGGAAACCTATTCTCAAGTAGATAGTAGAGGATATGGCATAAATTCCATTTAGCAAACATGTGATGACCTTTCATGAGCTTTGTCTCTGCATTGCTTTGCAGTCTATCTACATCTTTGAAAGTGTTTCATTTCCTTCCTCCCAAAATTCTATATTATTATTAAGTCTAAAACGTAATTAACTTAAAACATGAATTCCCTTTGGAACAAAGTTTGATTGATGTGGATCAAGTTAAGTCATGATAGTATTCCCTTGTAGAAGCATCTGGGATACACTATTTAGATCCTGTTTGGGAATACCTCCTTTTTGCATTCTTGGATTCTTCTTCTTAAGATAGTGCTGGAAAGGATTCTTCTTCTTAGGGTACTTCTAGAAAACACAAAATACCTGCTTGCTTCTTCTCTCCCTTTCCCAGCCCTAGGGAGTTATGGAAGAAGAAAATACGGAGACCAGCTTGTCTGTGTTTCCCCTCATCTCCTTATCTCCACCCCAGTTAGACTGGTATTTTTCAAAACTGTTAAGTGCTTAATCAGCATGTCATGGTATTTTCTAAAGATGGATTACCAGACACAGTGCCCCAGATATACAGGCTCTGTAAATTACACAATATAAGATTTCACATTTTTTAAGAGAATCCATAGGGCATGCTTATACTGGTGTTTTGTGTCACACATTTTTCAAAATATTTAATATATACTACGATCAAACAAGTGAAATCTAACAGTTAAAAAGCAGAAATCCCCTTTTTTTCTAGATAAGCATGGTAGTTCCCAAAGCACATAAATGAGAATTAATATTAATTTTACATATTCAAACGTATTTATTGATCTCTTAACCTTGATCTCTTTATTTCTAAGAAAGTAATAATAATCTTAGTTTTAGCTGGTATAGTGGCATAGACTTATAATCCCAGAAACTCAGGAGGTTGAGGTGAGAGAATCTAAATTTAGAGGCTGGCCTGGATAAATTAGTGAGAACTTCTCTCAAAATAATAATAATAATAATAATAATAATAATAATAATAATAATAACAACAACAACAACAACAATAATAATAATAATAATAATGGTGGGGTTATAGCTCAGTAGTCAAGCAATAAAGGTTGGGGTTATAGCTCAGTAGTCAAGCATCTCTGGTTTCAATCTCCCCAGTATTGCAAGAACAAAACCAAAAAGAAAGGGGAAAAAGTAGGTTCATAAAAATAGCATGAGTCACCTCTGCCACCAAAGTTGCTTGAGAATGTCTTGATGGCACTTCTTTTACCCTGTGTTCTTTCCCCCTTCAGAGTTGCCTGATATGTACTATATAAGAGCAGGTTACTGAGAATTTACTTTGAATAAATTTTCAAGAAGTTACTAGGGAAAAATATCAACAACATGGAGAATTTAAAACAGGAGGTTCTCTCAACTGTCCCACTGACAAAGATTTTGGTTTTGTCTCTTTCTGAATAAACTCTGCCATGAATGAATTAAATCTATGAAATACAGAAGCTCTTTTCTTTCTTTTTTTTTTTTTTTAAGAAGACTGATTCATTAAAGATTCATCTGCAGGCTCTGAGTTGAAGGGGAAATGGAAAAATGAGAAAAGTTTCCCTTTGTTCTCAACATCTCCATTTGAAAATTAGAGGGAGGAGGAGCCTTCATAGTGAAGGAGAACTATAATATACTCAGCTTTGGGGTTTGTGAGGAATTACCATGCTCTAATAAGAATAAAGAAGACAGATGAATAATAGACCACTAAATAACCCATAGGAATGTTGATTTCTTAGTTGAAAGTTTCCCTCCTGGTAATAGCTATGTTTTCAGAAAGACTAGAGGTTTAAAGATTGGGTTTACAAAGAACTAGAATTTTTTTCCCTTGTGATCTTTTACGTTTTGAGTTTCAGTTTTGCTATAGCTATAATTTTATCATAATGACAGTCTTAGATTTTTCTTTGGTAGGATTTTTGCAACCCATGCTTGCTTAACATTTCCTCTCATGTAAAAGAAAATGCTCAGGGTATTTAAAGGGGATTCTAAAGCAACTTTAAAACCAGAACTAAAAATGTGTATCAAATAACAGTGGCCTAATTTATAAAATAGATACATTGTAAATATATGAGATCAATAGAAATACATTCGAAAGTTTTCTAGCCAATTATATGTATTTACTTGTTCATTCAATAGATTTTGTTTCCAGATAAAAGAAATTGAACTACAATGTGATCTATATGAAATGCACCAGTGCTTTCTTATGTGACCCAGACTCCTCAGAAGAGCACACAATGCTCCTCAGGACATCAAAAGCTCTTTGGGTTATGGTCCTCAGTTATGGCTGTTGTCTCATGTCTGACCATAATGTACCAAACATGCTTCAACTGTTTCCCACTGTACTTACTAGTTTGCTGCTGAATTTGCTCTGATATCTATGAAAACCTTTGCATTTCTATAATCCCTTTAGTTGCTTCTACTTAGAAACACATACCTGTTTTTTAAGTTTCATCTCAAACTACTCTGTCTTTTCATCATAGTAACTCCTTTGAAAACTCTCAGATGAAATGAGTACCTTTTATTGTGAATATGAAACTCCTCATTACAAAAAATTCTCTATGAAGCTGTTAAATCCATTAAAAGCTTTTTCCGTTATACCTCCCTCTGTATAATAGTGAATGAGCTGAATTTTTTAAAAAAAAGCACAATATAAAATTGGTGAAATTAAAATAAAAATAGAGATTTAGCAATGAATAGCATCACAATAAAAAATCCATGAATAGGAAAAGTGTAGATTAAAATATAGAGAATTAATGATCTGAGAGATGCATATGTGGAAAATTGTGTATTATTATAGATTCTTACAGAAAGGAGAAAAAACAAAGTGAGATTGTCATTAAAAAACTAGAATAAATGTCTTAAATATAGATCTACTTAAACACCTATAAAGAAAGAATTGAGAAAATACAAAAAAGAAAATATCTAAAGACGTAATAATTGAAGAATTTTTCAAAGTTGTTAAAAAATACATTAATTAATCCAAGAAGTTAATTATAAAGAAATATCAGTTAGAATGACAGTAGATTTTTCTTTCAAATACAATGAAAATCAGAAGGTGATAGTATAATATCTCTGAGGCATTTCAACAAGATAGCATTTATGTATGAAAACTACCTTCAAAAAACTATTTCAAATAAAGATCATTCTAAATAATGAGGTTAAGGGAGGAAAAAATATCTCAGAAGAACTATTTAAAGAATAAATGAAGAATTACACAAATTAAAAGACAAATACTTTTAAAATTAAAATGAACATTGTTAGTATCAAAATTTTATTGTGTTCCATTTGCACATATATTTTAAAAGGTAGAATAGAGACATTGTTTGTAATAGGTAAAAAATTGTACATAAATTAGGAAAAGTCATATAAGTGAATGTCATATACCCTTTTAATATTGAAAAGAGGGATCAATACATTTTAATTTAATGTTTTAAAATAAATTTGTGTGGTAAAAGTATAAGAAAAGAAACATCAATAGTCTGAATATAGTAAACAGCAATCAATATTTGAAAAGTTGATTAAGGAAAAATAAATATACATTCAATAAATAAAGAATAAAGTTAAAAAAGGAGAAAGGAGAGAGTCCTGGCTTTAAGGATTCATGATGGTGGATAAGAGGCACCCAGCATTCTCCTGCTTCTTCACCAGACAGAATCAAAATAAATAAATAAATAAGCAGGTGTGTAAGGTGTGTAGCTGTATGTTGAGGTGGGGTTTATAGGGAATCTCTGGAGTTTAACAGCAAAGAGTTAGCACCAGTAGAAACCAAGAACTATTAGTTATTAGAATAGTAAGAGATACTGTGTCCTGGGACCAAGCACTCAAAAGCTTGGCAGAGAAAGTGGAAGAATTCCCCCGGTGAGTGTGAAAAAGAGTCCAGGCTGTCTCCAAAAACACAGAAACCAGCACTTGCAAACACATACAAAACAGATGGGAAACCCAGGTTTGCTTAGCAATGCTGGCACTGGACAAGAAGTTTATCCAAGCATATTTAGATGGTGCATAATAGAATCATCCTGAGAGAGGTCCTATAGTCTGATCTTGCTGATCAGGAATGAGAACCTCTGTCTTTTTCTCTCTACAAGATTCGACAACCTCCTCTCTGCAGTACTATAGCAGGTGGCCACCCCAAAAGAAAGGGCCCAAAGAAGTGATTCGACACAAATCCACTGTGAATACTCCGAGCTGTAAATGAGGATTAATACAGAGGCAGGCAGAAGGCCTCCTATTCCCTTCACGACTGGTAATTAGTAGATCTCCTAAGGGATCCCAGGTTAGAAAACAGTTATATGTGATTTTGCTCCATCAAATTTGGGGCTCCAGGATCATGAGTGGTGGATCACATGAAATCGGCCACTCCTAGCCCCAGCACAGATCTTGGAAGCTCCCCACCTCTGGGGTACCCAGAACATACTCCACCATTCGCCCTCCCCTTTCAATATTCAGTTCAGGATACTTCATAAAAAACTGCCCAGTGAGCTCAGCAACCCTCAACAGTGCAGGGCAATTAGCTACCTCAGAGTGCAGAGCCCCAGGGACTGCACAGAGAACAGTTGTCTGTTGAGTTCAGAGTTACACTTTCTTCTCAAGCTCAATCCAACAAGAAAAGCAGCTGAGGGACACTCCAAAGAGCTTTAGGCACAATTAATTCCTGCCAGTCCCCCGAGGAGCACCATTATGAAGGTAATTAGGAGAAATAACATCCAGATAGCCCTCTGTTTTGTTTTCTTTTTATTTGTCCATTTCTCTTTTTTTAAAGTTTCTTTTCATTTTCTCTTTTTTCCTTTTTTTATCTTTAAACTTTTCTCCTATGTTTTTACTTCTTTTTAATTTAATTTTATTTTATTCTATATTTCCTACCTTTTCTGTTGTTGTTTTGTCATACTTATTTTTTTTAAATGTTTGTTTTCTTTCACTTCATTTTGTTGATGGTTTTAATTTATTCTTTTCTTTTTACCCTTTATTTTCTATTGCTGCTGCTTATGATCTGTTGCTTTTAATCTACTCTTTGTTTGTTTTTGTTTTTGCAGTGCAGGGGATCAAACTTAAAAGTTAGCACACATTGAGCAGGTGATCTGCCACTGAGCAACATTCTCAGCCCAGAAGACAGGCATTGCATCTAGCTCTAGCCATGACCTATTTCTGCCCAAACCTTTACTGATAGCTTCAATTTAAAGAATACAGGGGTCGGGGGGAGTCCCCCATCTGATGCTATGTCCACAGGCGGGCACAGTGAGGAAGGCCTGCCCATTCCTGAACAGTCACCCCCACAGACACAGCAAAGAGAAATAACACAACTTTGGTGGACACAACACTCAACTGGGTCCTCAGCACCAGTGGCTCTTACATCCTATCAGATCATCCATCGCTGACAAGACTGGAAATAAATACTAGAAAAGGAGCTCTGATTCTTCTTCTCTCCTCTCCCTGTGAAACACTAGGAGTCACATTAGTGGCTAAACAGAGTATAAAAGCTTCAATCCCTTCATCAGGATCAAAACAGTCAATATTGGAATTGCTTTCAAGTTAAATAGTTAATATCAACTGTGCCTATAGAATGTCGCACAACTTCTCCCCCATCCTAACAGGGAATTTCTTTACTATTATAGGAGTAAACACTGAGGGTGTACCCCACCTTCTCTGAGGTCTATGACATGCAAGCCTAAATTACCAGAGTACCCATTTTGCATCACCTGCAGTATAAGTGCCTCTTCAGTTACCAATATAGTATGCATTCTCTCAAAGTTCATTAGTCAGAGTCAAAGAAAACATATGGAGATTATATTACAAAGCCCAGTTGGAATTGAACTCAATATTATACACCAAATTGAGACACATTTTCAAGAGAAGGTTTGCTTATTAAGAAGATCCTCACATTAAAGTGGGAGATAGAATCATCCCAATAGATTCACAATCTTAGCGTAGAACCTCAAGGAATATGAAAAACAAGGTAATGTCATCTCCTATAGTTCATAACTCTATAGTCACAGATTCCGAAGATAGCAAAGCAAATGAAATACCAAATAAAGAATAAAAAGAAAAAAAAATATTTAAAAGCTCAGTAGACTCCAAGAGAATACAGATCAACAATTGAATGAATTAAGAAAGAAAATTCAGGATATGAATGAGAACTTCAATAAAAAGATATTGTAAAAAAGAACCATATATAAATCTCAGAAATGAAAAGCTTAACGTGTCAGATTATAAAACAATCAAACAAAACCCTCAATTTAAATCATCACAAAGAGAATAGATCTAAGAGGAACAAAAAAAAAAAATTAGAGATTAAAGACAAGTTTGATTAAATATCACATTCCCACAATAAAAAAAAAAAGAAAGAAAGAAAGAATGACCTGAACATACAAAAATCTCTGGGACACCATTAAGAGACTAAATATAAACATAATCAGTATGGACAAAGGATAAAAGATATAGGTAAACACATTAAAAATATTTAATTAAATAATAGCAGAGCATTTCCCAAATCTTGGGAAAGACAGGTACATCCAAGTGCAGGAAACAGACTTGGTTAGAAAAAAGCCTCTTCATGACATATTGCAGCTAAATTGCCAAAAGTACAGAACAAGAAAGAATATTAAAATCTGTGAGAGAAGCACTAAGTCAAAGCAAACTTTTCAAACTAATTAAAGATTTTTCAAGAAAAATTATACAGGCCAGGAGGACATTGAATGATGCATTTCAAGTTCTGGGAGAAACAAATGAGGATTGGTAAACCCATAAGTCCAGCAAAGTTATCTTTAAGAATTCAGCAAAGTTAATCTTCAGAATAAATAGAAAAAGAAACACCTCCCATGGTAAATACAAACTAAGGGAATTCATGAATACTATACCTGCATTATAGAAGATATTTAAGGAAATGCTACACCCAAAAGAAGATGAAAGAGAAAAATAATTGTGTAAAAATAAACCCCACTAGAAGAGTAGACACAAGTTAGGAAAAGAAAATAATAAAACATTATCACACTTATAAGATTAATATTAGAATAGAAAATGAACATAGAATATTAAAACAATGAGAAGAAAAAAACAATAAAAGAAAGAAGTACACAGCTTTCAATAATAATTCTAAATGTAAAAGGACTTAGCTGAATGGATTAAAAATAAGATCCAACATTATGCTACCTACAAGAAACTCACTTTACCTGCAAAGATGAATGCACACTGAAAGAGAAAAAGTAGAAAATGATATTCAAGGCAAATGTAATTTTAAAAAAAGCAGGAGAAGGAGTATACTTGTGTCTAACAAAATGGACTTTGAAGCTATATCAGTTAAAAGGAACAAAGAAGTTATATATATGTAACTTTTTGTTCCTTTTAACTGATTTATTTATATATAACTGATATATAACTTTTTTGTTCCTTTTAACTGATTTATATATATCTCAAGGGACCAATTCATCACAAAGATAAAACAACTATATATACCTGAATGTTGGTCTCAACTTTATAAATACTAGACTTTAAACCTTAGACTGTGATGCAATTATAGTAGATAACTTCTATACCTCATTCTCATCAGGATATAGATGACTCAAACAAAAAAAATCAATAAAGAAACATCAGAGTTAAATTCACTACAGATCAAATGAACTTAACAGACATCTACAGAACCTTTCATCCAACGGCTACAGAACACATGTTCGCTTCATTAAACATTACACTTTTTTTCCAAAATGGGCCATATATGAAGTCAAAACACAAGTGTTAAAAATTTTAAACTTATTAAAATAGTTTCCTGCATCTTATCTGATCACATTGAGTGAAACTCAAAATCAACTACAAAACAAACTGCAGAAATTGTATAAACAATAGAGATTGAACCACACACTATTGAATGTTCATGAGTCATTAAATAAGAAGAGAAATTTTAAAAGACCTTGAAGTAAACAAAAATAGAAACACAAGAACACAGAATCTGTGAAATGTAGTAAAAACACAAAAGTAAATTTATGGCAAGAAGTGCCTACCTCAAGAAAATTGTATGTCAATAAATTGGAACATTTAGGAGCAATAGACAACTTTTTAGACACATATGATCTACCAATATTAAACCAAATGTATGTAGAATCATTTAAATAGATTAATTATAAGCAATGATGTTGAAGCAGAAAAAAAATATCTACTACAAAATAAAAGGCCAAGAGTGAACAAAGTCACTGTGGAATTTTCTAAGACTTTTAAAGAAGAACAAACAACAATGCTCTTCGTTCTATTCCATGAAATAGAAAGGAAAGGAACACTTCCAGATACATTCTAGAGATTAATGCATTTAATTATGTTATTATTAAGGCCTTCTGTCTCTCAAAATATTATAAAAAGAAGTGAAGAAATAAAATACAAAATAAAGATGATATTCACAACACACATGACCTAAATAAGCTTAATAACAATATAATCCTACGAAATCAATTAAATAAAGGTAACCACTTCAGTTTTAAAACAGGCAAAGATCAACAAAAATAAAGAGATGTTCAAGTTACACTAACAGGAATGAAGATATATTCAAATGACAAAATTGGAAAAGTGCAAATTAAAACCACAAACATGACATCCCTTTTGCCAATTAAACTGCCAACAATTAAGGAGTCTGGCAATTAAAAGAATTAGAGGCCTTATAAACATTCTTATAGGGTATGAGTTAGTACAACTTTACTTTTGCCATTACCTCTAAAGTTGAAAGTTCATTTATTATAGCCCAGAAATTCTCTTTCTACAGGGCTTCTCAAACTTTGATGGGTCATTCACACCAACCAAGGATTTTCTTAAATCATATGTTATAAGGCGTATGTCAACATTTCAGATTTCCAGCCCATACTTGAGTAGCAAGCTATATTCAACAAAAACTTCCCATATGTACAAAAGGAAATGTATATAAAACACCCAAACATCTCCTTAAAAATAGCAAAAATGACCTGCTAATCTAAATGTGCTTGGATAGAAAACTCATTAAATCGTGATATCAAATGGAATATTATGCTATAGCAAAAATGAATAAACTACAGCCAAACCCAAGAATGTGGATGAAACTTGGTAGCACAATATTAAGCTAAAAGCGATTTTATCTATACTATATGTTTTTATAAAATTCTATCTCTTGATTGAAGGTATTTAGGAGGATGCATTGTTTATGTGTAAGTATGAATGTGATGGGATTCAGAACATTCAATATCAAACTATGACACATTGGTACTTAAAGAAACAGCCAAAACAGGAAGGTCACGTTCTTTGATCCCCTCTTCCTTAAAACACATTATAGAATCTAGAAAAAAATTTCTGACTGTTATGGTTAGGATGTGAGGTATTCCCCAAGCTTGCTTGTGAGACAATGCAAAAAAGTTCAGAGAAGAAATGATTGGGTTGTGATAGTCTTAACCCAATCAATGAATTAATCCCCTGATAGGGATTAACTGAATAGTAACTGAAGTAGTAGGGTGTGGCTGGAGGAGGTGGGAATTGGCGGCATGGCTTTGGGGTATATATTTTTATTTGGCAAATGAAGACCCCTCCCTCTGCTTCCTGATCATCTTGTGAGCTGCTTCCCTCTGCCATACTCTTCCACCATGATGTTTAGCCTCACCTCAAGCCCCAAGGAGGAGAGCCAGCCTTTTAAGGACTAAGAACTCTGAAACTATGAGCCTTCAAATAAACTTTTCCTCCCCCAAATTGTTTTGGTGCTATCTTTTTAGTCACAGCAGTGAAATAGCTGACTAAAACAGAAATTGGTACCAAGAAGTGGTCATGGCTGTGACTAACCCGACAATGTGGTTCAGAAGTTTTTGAACGTTTTGGAATTGGTGGGAGGGATTTGGAGATATGTAGCAGTGCAAGCTGGAAATGCTTTAGATTCTTGTAATGGGAGCTTAATGGCCAATTCCTGGGGGCGTTCAGAAGACCAGTATGCAAATAGGACCATGGATAACGAAGTCATGGTTCCAGAGGATTTAGGGGAAAAGGAGGGCACTATTGATAATTCGACTAGAAGCCATTCATTTTATGCTGTGGCTGAGACGATTTTTGCATTTTGCTGGTTCCGGAGACTTTCTGTGAGACTGATTTCAAAGGGATGGACTCCTTAATCTGACAGAAGAAATAAATGTCTAGGCAGCATAGCATTCAGGAAGTGGCATGGGTATTTCTGGCAGATTTTAGCCAAGTTCCCTGTGATATTCGGGAGCAGAAAGTGGAACAGCAAGATTTGCAAAACTTGGACTTGAAAGGTGGGAGTAAAACTGGAGCTAAGAAAGTTGAAGTTGTTAAAGCTGTTACTGCCACTAAAGAAATCCTAAGGACTTTGCCCAGAGACAATAAAAAAGATGGTTTGAGGGCATCTTAGGAGCTGATAAGACTACACTAGTCTCAGGCTCAAGGAATAAAAGTAAAAATTCTCTTGAGAAGAGGCCAGTGAGTGAGTCTTCTCGGATAAGGGGGACTAGGAAGATTGTTTTGAAGAGATAAGTCACCCAGGCAATCAGAAGTTGATGCAGGCAGAGTCCCTGGAGGCTTGGCTCCTGCTCCATATAGTGACAAACCTTGGCATCAACCATATGGTGCTGGTTCTGCAGGAAAGCAGGATGCTGAAACTGAAACTTCCACCAAGATTTTAAAGAAAGACCTAGGAGGCCAGGCAAAGTGCAGCAGGGTCAGAGTCCCTGCAGGCATCCTCTAAGAAGTCAAAGTGTGGAGAAAGCTGAAGCTGTAGTGGAGACCCCTGAGATTAAGGAATGCCATTAACATGGGACCCTGCCCTAGGAAGGCTGCAGGAATTGAGCAGAGACAACAGAGAAGCTACTTTGGCTGCAATGAGCAAGGCCACAGGTGTAGGGCTACACAGCCTTTTGGAGAGAATATCCTGCTATGTGCTCCAGATGCCAGACACAGAACTATGGGACTAGTTTGCCCATCTGGATTTCAGTCTTGCTTTAGTCACATCCCTTCTTTCTATGCCCCTATTTTTTGTGAAGGAAAAAGTTTACTCTTACCATTATATATCGGATACTTGTAAATTGCTTTTAACTTTATAGGAGCTCACAGTCCAAGATTGCCTTGAGCCTCAGAGAAGACTTTGGAGTTAAACTTTCAGCAATTTGGAACTGTTGAGACTGTGGGGACTCTTGAAAATGGACGGACTAAATGTGTTTTGCTTTGTCAGATGAATGTGAGCTTTTGGCAGAGTGTTATGGTTAGGATGTGAGACGCCCTCCCCTCCAAAAGCTCATGTGTGTGACAATGCAAGAAAGTTCAGAGAAGAAATGATTGGGTTGTGATAGTCTTAACCTGATCAGTGAATTAATCCTGTGACAGGGATTAACTGAGTAGTAACTGAACTAGTAGGGTGTAGCTGGAGGAGGTAGGAATTGGGGGCATGGATTTGGGGTATATATTTGTATCTGGTAAATGAAGACCCCTCTCTCTGCTTGCTCATCACCATGTGAGCTGCTCCCCTCCGCCATACTCTTCCACCATGATGTTTAGCCTCACCTCAAGCCCCAAGGAATGGAGCCAGCTTTTGATGGACTAAGACCTCCAAAACTATGAGCCCTCAAATAAATATTTCCTTCCCCAAATTGTTCTGGTGAGATCTTTTTCATCACAGCAGTGAAATAACTGACGAAAACACTGACCTTCCCTGAAGCAGACCATAAGCTTTCACTCATGAGTTGCCCTCTCTATACATGGACAAAGGAGCCAAAGACAAATAGATATCAAGAAGAGTTTTTTAATAAATATGCCTTGGTAAGGTTCCCTGTTTTTTCCCTTCATCAAACTCAACATGCACCCCCACACGTGCACACACACAAACATATTTTATTTATTTATTTCCTTATGAACATTCCTGTGTCATATAGAATTTATATTAAACAAAAGAGCATGATTCCCTGTTGTATTTTGCTTTTAGTTATAGGGGACTCAGTCATGTACCTAAAATGAAAAGAAAAGATAATTATTTCTCCATATATGTGACCCAATTGTGAAAATAGCACTATAACTTCATAAACATAGAACTTAGATAAGGGTTTTCATAATTGGGGTGGCCAGAAGAAGGACAACGATAGGATGAGGAAACAGGTGGAATTTTTTGGTAATATTATACTTCTTAGATTGCATGTTAACATCATGAGTGCCATTTCACTGGGGGTGGACTGAAAACTTCATTATTTACTAAAAAAAATAATATCTAATACAAATATACATTTCACTATTTCACAAATATAATAAGATTCGATTTTTGCAGCATTTCTCTACATTAGATATGTTTTTATAATCAAGCTACAAATGAGAAAAATGAGAAACAAAGTAGTGGGGTACCTTATCTAGAAATTGTATAACTAAAATAACACTCAGTGGTTGCTCAAGACAAAAATAGAGGGCATCTTTGATTCTTCTCTTTTTCTCAGATCTAAAGTACATTTCATTAGCAATTCTTAGTGAATTGCTTCCAAAATATATCCCAGGTTCCTCCACTTGTCATCTTCATTGCCTGCTCCCAAGTACAAGCTTCAGTTAATCTGACCTGAACTACCCCAAGGTTTCCTACTGGTTTGTCTGTTCTCTCCCTTACTCACTATTATGAGTTGAATGGTACTCTCCAAATATTCATTTCTTGAAATCCTAACCTTCAGCACCTTAGAGGGACCATAGTTGGGCTTTTCTGTAAAGATAGAGTCCAAACCCTGTGCTCTCAAACAACTGCAATACAGCCCTTATTCAATTTTGTCCCTTAGCAGAACCCTGTGTACTTTGTTTTGCTTCGTGGGACAATACTTAACATGACTGAAAGATTTGTTCAGGATAACAGAGCCCTGGCCGGTCATTTTAGACCCAGCTAAGAAATGTCTCAGTATTCCATTCTCCTTTTGGTGTCTTGTAGAATCCTAGCCTGGATCAGTTGCTCTTAAATGTTACTGTGAAAAGATGATGGGGACAACTGAAAACATCCTTTGTTCTGCTAATTATGCTTGGCCAGTGTTGATTCTTTTGAGTAATTCTATTCCCCCAGACAAATGTAGACTGCAAATCTGACCTGTTCCTATGAGACCTTAGCATTTTGTTTATAGGAAAATGAATTCTTTTCTCTCTCATTAGTTAGACTGAAGCTTTCCAAGATTTTGCTGATTTTTTTTTTTTTTTTTAGATTTGTCAACTTGCTGGCCAAAAAACCCACTATCTTTCTATTTCTCTTTCTTGGCATTTTCCAGGGGCAGGAAGGGCATGGGGACTGTTTCATTTCAACTTTTTTAATGGCCTGAAGTCTTGAGTACAATCTTTTTAATTCTAGATATATTTTCAGCTTTTATTGTTCTGAGAAAACAATGACCTTTATTTGCCTATGTTGGCAGCCACAAGAGGTATGACTTCATGTCCATTAGGATGTATAAAGAGGTATTCAGATGCGTCAGTCTTGAAAATGTCAAGGCCTTGTCCCAATTCCTTGCCAAGACTTGCTTACTTGTCTAAAGAAAGATATTTTAAAAGTGAAAATAACAGAAAATCAAATACACTTTGCTATACTTTTTGGTCAAAGCTTGAATGTCACAATTTAGAACATTTGAGTAAAGATATGGCACAGTAAATACACATCTGAGATTTCAGCAAGAAAGACGATGTGGATGCAAATAAATCACCACTCTCAGAGCAACTGATATACACATCTACATTATTTTTCCAAATATAAATTTTAAAAGGTCCCTGTGGAAGGGTTAATTGGAGATTACAGTCTTTAAAACCACCTCTGACTCAAGACCATTTTTATTAATATCCTAGCTTTTTCTGTGACTGGATTTTTCTTAACTATTGAAAATGCCCTCTTCAGTATTTCTAGCATTATACTTTCCCTCCCCAAAATAAAACAAAACAAAAATCAAAAGCACTCTTGCTGTGTTCAATTTCTTTCATTCCATTATTTGATTGTTAAGATAGAAAAGTAATAATCACATGAAAAAGATTACCTGAAAATACGCTTAATCAATGTTAGATAGTATGTCCAGAGCAAGTTGAGCTTACTTTTATGTAACAGATATATTACTAAATATTCTCAATTTCAAACAAATTCTGAGTTTGCCTAATCTCCACCCTCTCTTTATCTTTCCCCAGACATAAGAACTAAGTGGAATTAGATTTCATTTAGGCCTTAAAAAAGCTATTGGAGATATACTTCAGTGGTGTCGGAAACCATGATAGATGACTCTACACTTAATACTAGTCTTTCATTTTTGTGCCTACCCACCCACCCACCCACCCAAACTGTATCTAATTCTTTCTTCTGAGATCAAATATCAGGCAGCAGTCTACCAGCTTCCAAATAATCCTTTGACTGTAGAAGTTAAATGCTCTCTTTGTTTCCTGAGTAAACTTATCCAGCCCTTGCTGGGTTGATAGGCAAATTCCAATACCAGGAGGCCAGGTTCGCCTGCTGAGATGATGAGAATATTAACTTAAGACAGAAGAATCCATTCTGACATTTCCCATCACAAATTTAGCAGGACAGACTTTAAAAGATTTGCTTATTCATCCTAAGTGTGAGCTTGATCTGGGACACATTCTTTTTCTTACTTTTTCTTCTTTTCAACTTTCTTCTTTTCCCTTCTTTTCTCCTCTTTCTTCTTCTCTTCGAAGAAGCGTATAACATATGCTGTGATGATAAAAATAAATAACATTGAGGAAATTAAAAAATAAACTTATATCAAACAATGTAAACAAGTTAATTTTAAACCATTAACTGGGGATACTCAAAACCCTCAAATAATTCTATTTCTTAATCACACAAGTTCTAGGAGTCAGATCCCATCCTCATTTGAGAAATTGGGATTTTGAACCTCCAAAGAATTCAATAAACCAGTCAAATATCATGAGGATTGTACATCTTGTACCTGAGATTTAAACACAGGTCAGTCTCATCCAAGAGACTGTGAGCAATTTTGTCAACAGTAAAACCCACATTTTGAGAAGGAAGGAAGGAAGAAAGAAAAGAAGGAAGGAAGGAAGGAAGGAAGGAAAGAAGGAAGGAAGGAAGGAAGGAAGGAAATGAAGAAGGGTCAAATATGTGGTTTCATACAGTGGGAAGAAATAAAGAGGACTGGAGTAACGTAATAATTTTTCCACTAAGTGTATAGCTGGATGATTATCTCTCTGAACCTTGATTTTCTCATTCATAAGAAAAAAAGGACTAGACAAGATGATTCCATTGTCCTTTGGGTTCTAAGATTTTGTGTTCTTTAATTTATGCAATGCCTCAGAGATGGGCATTGGGATCCCCTGGTGTCTCTGTTTTGTGTCTCCGGGTTCTTTCCACTGAACTCCATAGATGAGTCAGAAACAGTGACCCAGGTAACCCAGGCAATGAGGGAGAGTCGTGCTGGAATTGGGCCAACCTGCACCTGGACCACAGTTGACTTGTCTTGTCCTGGCTATTCTATTCTTTACCATCACCTTGTAGTCTACATCTTCCAGTCTGTGCACCCAATCTCCAGGAAGCTTATTCCATTCAAAGGCAGCTCAGAGACCCCAGAAAGGACAGCCGAGGCCGAAAATACCTCCCTTGGCTCTTCAGTTCTTTGAACAAGAAATGGTAACAGCATTGCAGACTCTCCTTGGTTCCTCTCCCTCCTTATCTCAGTGTCCAAGGCCTTACTATGTACTCTTTTCTCCTCCCATGATGGAGAATCTTCCTCCCACGATACCCTTTCTCTGTCTGCTAAGGAGTACCATGCCGCAGTCTCTCGGCTGGGCACAAATCACGAGTCTCCACACAGCTTGTAGATTCAAACAGCAATTCTTTATTCCCGAACTCACACCGGCCGTCTACAAACACGTTCTGGGGGAATCCAGGTTCTCTGCCCAAATCCAATCCGCCCAAATCCACTCCTGCCTAAATCCACACCGCATGGGCTTCTGTCTCCCAAAATATACTGTCTGACCCTAAGCACTCAAGAGGAACTCAGCAGCAGGATACGCCCTATTCCAAAAGAGGAACACCCTAATCTCCTATTACTAAACCGCCCTATTCTAAAGGGGAAACACCCTACTCTCCTATTATGCTAAACTGCCCTATTCTAAAGGGGGAACACCCTAAACACGGATCCTGCCCTGGTCCTTGAGCAAGGTCACCTTTCAGAAGTCCTTCCACTAGACAGCATGGGAGTAAGCTGGCAAGGAATTTGTCATACCTACTTGGCTGATGGCTCCCAGCATCTCCCCCCTTCTGATTAATTAAACAACAAGTAATGTGGCTTAAGGACCGTGCCTGGTAGGTTGTCCAGTTCAACATATGGCTCTTACCCGTCATCGGAAAACTGACCTTTAGGTAACTGACCTTTAGGCGTCAGCCTCCTGTCTTAGGTTGATACCATTGCAACTGGATCATACCCGTCACTGACTACCGGTCCAGCATACAGCCATACTTGTGGATAGGTCTATGCACCAGTGGGGGGGTGAGGTTCTTTGCCTCACCTCTGTTGGCCCCCAAATTTGGCCTTGGTGCCAGTGGGGGAGTGAGGTTAATGTGGCTTAAGGACCGCGCCTGGTAGGTTGTCCAATTCAACATATGGCTCTTACCCGTCATCGGAAAACTGACCTTTAGGTAACTGACCTTTAGGCGTCAGCCTCCTGTCTTAGGTTGATACCATTGCAATTGGATCATACCCGTCACTGACTGCCAGTCCAGCATATAGCCATTGGCCCCCAAATTTAGACCATCACTAGCAGAAGGGAGGAGGATACAGAAATGCCACGACACCAAGCCAATTGACAGTTCCTTTGGAAAAATTGCATCATTGGTGACACCATCAGCAAAGATCACTGGTGACACCATCAGCAAAGATATGCCAGCATTATCACAATTTGCTGCACTAAACGTAGTTACATAGTCCAGGCAAGTTCTGTAAGCAGTTCAAAGGGGAGGAATCTATCAATCTGTCCGTCTCCTCCCAAAGTCCGTTTCCTCCCAAAGTAAGTTGACTCCTTGATTGAGCATACTTGTTGAGTTATATTCATTGGGATGAAGATAGGAATTCTGGCAATGATGCTAAAAAGACATTAACCTGAAAAGAATTATTAAATATAATGAAAAGGAAAGGTGAAAGTAAACAAACAGATCTGTTAACCTACTTAAAAAACAATCCTTAACAGCTGTTTACCTGATTTAAATTAGTAAACAAGCAGATATGTTAAGCACCTTTAAAAACAATCTTTAACAGCTGTTTACCTAATTTAAATTAAGCCATTTAAATCACGTGAATAAAAAAAAAATAATAATAATTTGGATCCATTTTCTCATGAGCGCTCCTCATATATGAAATACGCACACACAGACATACAACACAAAACACAAATGTGCAAACAAACGTACAACACATAAGATAATAATAAAGGCCTTGTAGCTTTACCTAGGTGAAATCTCCATTGCAATGTTTAAAAACTCCACAGTCAAAAAATAAAACTGATCAGAAAAACATTAACCTAGGTTTGTATGAGCTCAAAAAATAAAAATAGAACCTTATGATGTGGGAAAAATGCAATAATAAAATAGATATTGAAAAAAGCATCCTTGTTAATCACTGTTGCAGATGTAAGAATGGCCAAGCTGGAGTTCTGGATATCAGCTGTTATGGATTTGAGTCAAATCATCTTCTTTTCGATCTGTAGAAATCGTTTTAGTTAGTCTTTCTGGAATCCAAATCGGCTGCTGTTCTCCCTGTGGAAACACACAAACAGAGCCCCGACTCCAGACAATCACTGGGTCTGGACCTTTCCATTGTCCTGTTAGAATATCTTTCCAAAGAACTTTAGGCTTATGCACATTTTTTGGATACATATGCCTTTCCGCAGCACTAAGTCCTGATGAATCCAAATTTTAAAAGTTTAGAGTAAAAAGTGTTATTTTAAGTTTATCTTTGGGGGATATATACCCCTTTCCAATTCCCTCTTTTTGTTTTAGTAAGTACATTTTAATAGTTTGATGAGCTCTTTCAACTATGCCTTGTCCCTGTGGATTGTATGGAATTCCTGTTATATGAGTAATACCAAATGATGAGCAAAATTGTTTAAAAGAGGTAGAGGTATAGCCAGGACCGTTATCAGTTTTTAACTGTTTAGGAACGCCCACAGTGGCAAAATTTTGTAAGCAATGAGCTATAACATCTTTAGTTTTTTCTCCGGCATGAAGGGAGCCCATCAAAAATCCGGAAGAAGTATCAACTGTAACATGTAAATATTTTAATTTTCCAAATTCTGGCAAGTGTGTGACGTCCATCTGCCAAATATGGTTAGGTATCAGTCCTCTAGGATTGACTCCAAGATTAACTTGTGGTAAAAAGGTCACACAATTTTGACATTGTTTTATTATATGTCTGGCTTGTTCCTTAGTTATTTTAAAACGCTTTTGTAAAGTATTAGCATTAACATGGAATTTTTTATGAAAATTCGTAGCTTCTTCTAGTGTAGAGAAAATATGTATGTCATGTGTAGTTTTATCTGCTAAATCATTGCCCAAACTAAGGGCTCCAGGCAATCCTGTATGTGCTCTAATATGTCCTATAAAGAATGGATCTTTTCTGTCCCAGATTAGACTTTGTATAGTGGAAAACAAAGAGAAAACAGTAGAAGAAGGGGAAATCCTACCAGCATCTTCAAGAGATACTATAGCATTAACTACATACTGACTATCAGAAAATAAATTAAATACAGAATCTTTAAACATTAAAAAGGCTTGTAATACTGCATTAAGCTCTACCTTTTGAGCTGATTGTTTGGGTACTAAAAATGTAAAAGTTTGATCAGGGGTAACTACTGCTGCTGTACCATTATTTGACCCATCAGTGAATATATTTGGAGCATTCATGATAGGGGTTTTTCTTGTCATTTTTGGAAAAACTACAGGATGCTTAGACCAAAAAGACAACAAAGGATTAGATGGTAAGTGATTATCAAATGAAACATTAGATTTACACATGATTATTGCCCAAGTATTTAACTCATTAGCTAACTCATCAATTTGATCCATAGTATATGGAGTAATAATTTTATTGGGAGAAATTCCAAACACTCCCTTCGCTGCTTTTATTCCTTTGAGTATTAATTGTCCTACAGCCTCAGGATACCTAGTAAGAATAGTGTTAGGAGAATAAGATAAATGAATCCACAATAATGGACCTTCTTGCCAAAATACTCCTGTAGGAATATTTTTTGTTGGTAGTACAATAAATAATAAAGGCAAACTTATATCAATTCTATCCAAATGTATATTTTCCATATATGTTTCAATAATTTTCAATGCCTTTCTTGCTTCAGGAGTTAACATGCGAGGTGAGTTTGGATCTGATGGACCTTTTAGAATATCAAATAAAGGTCCCAACTCTCCTGTTGGTATGCCTAGATAAGGCCTTATCCAATTTATGTCTCCCAATAACTTTTGAAAGTCGTTAAGTGACTTGAGTTGATCTACTCGTATTTGAATTTTTGGTGGACGGACCATGGTTGAGGATAATAGAACTCCTAAATAATTAATTGGAAAATTTAATTGTACTTTATCTATTGCTATCTCTAGATTATAATTTTTTAATAAGTTTGTAAGTGTGGCATAACATTCCAGCAATATGTTTTTATCTTTATGTGCCAATAATACATCATCCATATAGTGAAATATTTGTAGTTCATGATTTTGATTTCTAAGTGGCTGGATTGCTTTATTAACATATATTTGACACATAGTTGGACTGTTAGCCATCCCTTGAGGGAGTACTTTCCATTCATATCTCTGATCAGGACCTTCATGATTTAATGCAGGGATAGTAAATGCAAAACGTGGACTATCCTCGGGATGAATTGGAATTGAAAAAAAACAATCTTTAATATCTATGGCTAAAACATGCCAGGTTTTTGGCAAAGCAGACAATTGAGGAATCCCTGATTGAGCAGGTCCCATAATAACCATCTCATTATTAATGGCTCTTAAATCTTGCAATAATCTCCATTTACCAGATTTCTTTTTAATGACAAAAATGGGAGTATTATGGGGAGATATGGAAGGTTGTATATGTCCTTCCGCTAATTGTTGTTTGACCAGATCATGGGCTACTTGTATCTTTTCTTTAGTCAGGGGCCACTGAGGAACCCACACTGGTCTTTCTGATTTCCAAGTAATTTTGATTGTCTCAGTGGCCCTTTCTGAAAATCCAACCCATGTCTGTCTGTTCCTTGATCTATTTGAATTGGTGCTGCTATACCTTGTCCTTGTTTTCCTAATCTTTTTTCTTTCCTAAAACCTTGTCTAGCCCTAGTAGTGGGCGCATTAGGATTGATGTTATTTGTTAATGTCAAACCTAATTGATCTAGGACATCTCGTCCCCATAAATTTATAGGAAGATGATCCAATACATAGGGCTGTATAGTTCCCTCACAACCTTCAGGATCCTTCCAATCTAATATCATTGCACTTCTATGGGGATTAGTAGCCACTCCTAGGCCTCGAAGCGTTTGAGTGGCTTGTTGTAATGGCCAATGTTTTGGCCATTCCTTACTAGATATGATGCTAAGGTCTGCACCTGTGTCCAGTAGCCCATTAAAGTCGTGTCCTTGAATATTTAGTTTTAACATTGGGCGAGAATCTAAATTTAAAGACAACATAGCCCAATCTACACCTGTGGAGCCTAATCCCCTGGAACCTCTTTTTACACTATGACTAGGAAATTTATTATGTAGGCTGGGTATTATTAACAACTGTGCTATTCTGTCTCCAGGTGAAATTACTGATATACCTCTTGGAGAACTAGCTATAATTTTTATTTCACCTACATAATCGGGATCAATTACCCCGGGACTTATCATAAGTCCTTTTAATGTAGATGAACTACGTCCCAATAATAAGCCTACTGTCCCTTGGGGAAGAGGTCCTTTTATTCCTGTGGGAATGATTTGAACTCCCATCTCTGGAGTTAGTACTGCTCTGGCAGAGGCGCAGATGTCCAACCCTGCGCTCCCTCGGGTTTGTCTGATGAGGGATTTAATGGACAATGTGTCCTGGGCACTACTCTGATGGTGTTGCTGGGTTCCTCCACTGCCCCGTATATTTGTGGTTGTGGGCCCCGGAGCATTGGGCCCGGCTGTCCGTTTTTTGGCAACGGAGCCTGATGCCTTTCTCCACGGTATCGTGGGTAAATACCTGGTCCTTTTCCGTTTTTTGGTAAGGGAGTACCCTCTATGGTAGTTTGAGAACGGCATTCATTAGCCCAATGTCTCCCTCTACGGCATCGTGGGCAAATACCCGGTATTCTATTTCTTTGATACCTAGTTTTGTTAAATCCTCCTCCTATGGGGCAACTCCTTTTAAAATGTCCTGTTTGTTCACAATCATAGCATGTTTTTGGCCTGGTATCTAAAGCCTGTTGTACTGCAGCTGCCAAGACTTGCCCTTGTTCATTAATATCTCTACATAATTTAATATATGTGTTTAAATCTTCATGTCTCCATGGTCTAATAACCTCTCTGCAGCAACGATTTGCTTGGTCATAAGCCAGTTGTTTTATTAATGGCATTGCTTGTTCCGTATCCCCAAAAATTTTGGCAGCCGTTTGAATTAGCCTATCTACAAAGTCAGCGTAAGGTTCATTAGCTCTCTGTATTACCTTAGATACCTGACCTTGTAAATCTCCATGTCCTTGTAAAGTCTTCCATGCCCTAACTGCGTCTGCAGCAATTTGTGCATATATAGCAGGATCATATTCAATTTGTTGCCGCTGACCCTCATAAGGTCCTTTTCCTAGCAACATTTCTAAATTTCTTTGAGGGTAACCGGCTGCTGCATTTCTCCTAGCTGTCTCTGCACAAAATTCCTCATTGGCAACCTTCCATAACAAATATTGTCCTCCATTTAGCACAGATTTACACATGCTAGCCCAATCTGCTGGCGTCATGTCCAAGTTAGTAATGGACTCGACCATGCTCACCGTGAAGGGAGCTTGGGGACCATAGGTTGTTACAGCCTCTTTTAACTGCTTCACTGTTTTAAAATCTAAAGCACGGTGAATTCGCTGCCCTCCTACCTGTTCAAGTACAGGGCATGCTAATCTTTGAGGTCCTGTCTCAGGATTCCATTTATCAACTACGGGGTTTGAGGGCCACTCAGCTGTCTCTATCGGTGGGGCTGTTGGTTGAATTAAACCCTCTTGTGATAAAACGGAGTTAGTAACAGCCTCCTGTTGTGGCCTTTTTCCTAACAACCCCTTTTCCTTTAAATTTTCTTCCTCTGTCTGACTAGCTGGAGAGACCTTCTCTTTTGCTTGATCTAAAATGTCTTTCACCATGTTCTGAACCTCTAACAATTTACTTAACATCTTTTCAGTTTGTTTTAATCTACTATAAAGATAACGCAACCCAATAAGATAACACAAAACAAAACCGAAACTGAATGAAGCAAAAACAGAATAAAAAATCGTTGTATCAATTTTCTCTTCCTCAGGGCCGACAAACTTCAAACCTTTAGTCAACCATTTTTTCCAGTTTGCCTGAGAAATTTCTAGGGATAGGCAGCTTGAAAGAAAAACAAAATAAATCAAAAGAAGAACACATTGTTTTCTGAAATGGTCACCCATTCTCTCGCCTTCCCTCAGGGGCGAGCAATTTCACTTACCTCCAAGTTTCAGACGTTCCGCGCACGGGCCACCAGATGCCGCAGTCTCTCGGCTGGGCACAAATCACGAGTCTCCACACAGCTTGTAGATTCAAACAGCAATTCTTTATTCCCAAACTCACACCGGCCGTCTACAAACACGTTCTGGGGGAATCCACGTTCTCTTTCCAAATCCACTCTCTCCCAAATCCCCTCCTGCCTAAATCCACACCGCATGGGCTTCTGTCTCCCAAAATATACTGTCTGACCCTAAGCACTCAAGAGGAACTCAGCAGCAGGATACGCCCTATTCCAAAAGAGGAACACCCTAATCTCCTATTACTAAACCGCCCTATTCTAAAGGGGAAACACCCTACTCTCCTATTATGCTAAACTGCCCTATTCTAAAGGGGGAACACCCTAAACACGGATCCTGCCCTGGTCCTTGAGCAAGGTCACCTTTCAGAAGTCCTTCCACTAGACAGCATGGGAGTAAGCTGGCAAGGAATTTGTCATACCTACTTGGCTGATGGCTCCCAGCAGTACCAGGTTTTATTATGACCTAAGATGAGTCCGTGACAGTCTCTTTTCTGAGAATACAAAAACTCCATAGGAGACCCACAGATGAGTGTGGTCATTCTGAGGCAGTGAACTAAGTCCAAAAATTCAAGGGACAGAAGCCCATAGATGTCTCTTGGGCAGTTTTTTTCCTAAAAAACTGTGAAATTCTGTTTGGTTTTAGATGTTTCCTTGTTTTATTTTTTTCTTGTTTAGTTATGCAAAGAACCTTGAGACCACTCTAATAAACTTCTTTTTATGATTAAATTAGATTTGCCAGGCACAATGGCGCACACCTGTAATCCTAATGGCTCAGGAGGCTGAGACAGGGGATCTTGAGTTCAAATCCAGCCTTAGCAAAGGCCATGCACTAAGCAACTCAGTGAGACCCAGTCTCTTAAAAAAAAAAAGAAAAGAAAAAAAAAGATACAAAATAGGCCTTGGGATGTGGCTCAGTGTTTGGGTGCCCCTGAGTTCAATCCCTGGCATCATAAATAAATACGCCAGATTTGAGTCCAAACTGATTCTAGCTGGTTTGCTTTTTTCACACCATATAATCTTATGCTGACTCTTCTAACCTTTGAAACACTTTCACACACCTATGCCATCTTTCTGCACTTATTACCATTTAACGTGTAATTTTTACTTATGTATATTCATTTACTTCTTTTTAAAATGTATTTGAATTAATACATAAGTATGCATATATATATATATATGGTACAGTGTAGTAATTTGATACTTATGTTATGATTAAATCAGAGGAATTAGCATTTCTAGCTCCTTAAACATTTATTATTTCTTGCTGTTTAGAAATTTTGAGCACTTCTTCTATTTTTTGTTAAGTAGAGAGAAAACTTTTGTAAATGGCAGTCTCTCTACTGTGTTATAGAACGCTGGAACTTATTCTTGAGATTTAAGTATGTTTTGGTAACAGTTATCCAGCTTTCCTCGGTCCCCTCTTTCTTCACCTTTCTTAGCTTCTAGTAATCACTATTCTATTTTCTCCCCCATAAGATCAAATAAAATATAAGTTTCTTGAAGATGGACAGTTTAATCTTTGAATCTCAATGTCTTATCTTCAGGGCCTAGAATAGCTCTTGGTACATAGAAGGGCAGGCTATAAATATTATTTGGACACCATGTTCAGGTCCATGGACATTTAAGGGTTCAAGGAGCTAAGTACAGTAAGTCTGTCACTCAGGATTTTTAATCTTCTGGTGAATTCTCCTCCTGTCTCTCACCTCCACGCACTCCCCACTCTTTTCCTCTCCTTCTTTTCCTCTTCTGTTTCTCCATTTTCCTCTCCTGTCCTCTTCTTTCCCTTCTGTCTTCCGCCATGTCTTCTCTCTGTTCTTCCTTTTCTCTCTATTTGTTCTTCTCTTGTCCTCTGAGGTGCTTTCATTTATTACTTTGCCTTCTTACAAGTTGACAGGTAAGCAGAGTGAAAGGGTCCTCTGCTTAGGACTCACCACTTTCATTTTTCTAATGATACAGAATAGAGAATTGAGATTTTGAGTGTGAGCTCATGGGGAACTAAGCCCGTCTTTGGCACTCTTGGCTGCCTATGTTTGCCTCTAACCTAAGAACAGGCTTCTTTTGTGTCTCCAGCTCTGTTACTGAAGAGCACTGGGGGAAATGGTCAGAGTGATGACTATTAGTGTACTTTCTTCACATTCCAGGAGTGACAGAGGAGAGGAATCAAGACTGGATAGATTTTCATTGTAGAGGTTTTTCACCTCTTTTGTTAAGCTGATTCCCAATATTTTATTTATTTATTTATTTATTTATTTACTTACTTATTTATTTACTTACTTTTGAGGCTACTGTGAATGGTGTAGTTTTCCTAATTTCTCTTTCAAAGAATTCATCACTGATATATAGAAATGCATTTGATTTATGGGTATTGACCTTATATCCTGCTACTTTGTTGAATTCATTTATTAATTCTAGAAGTTTTCTGGTGAGTTTTTTGGATCCTCTAAGTGTAGAATCCTGTTGTCAGCAAATAATGATAGTTTGAGTTCTTTATTCCTATTTGTATTCCTTTAATTGCTTTTGTCTGGCTAATTGCTCTTCAGAACACTAAAGAAATTGAAGAAGACCTTAGGAGATGGAAAGATCTCCCATGCTCTTGGATAGCCAAAATTGATACTGTCAAAATGGCCATAGATTCAATGTGATTCCAATTAAAAATAGATTCCTTATAGAAATAGAAAAAGCAGTCATAAAATTTATTTTGAAAAATATGAGACCCAGAATAGCCAAAGCAATCCTTAGCAAGAAAAGTGAAACAGGAAGCATCACAATATCAGAACTTAATCTATACTACAAAACTATAGTAACAAAATGGCATGGTTTTGACACCCAAAATAGACATGTAGATCAATGGTACACAATAGAAGACACAGACACAAAGCCATATGAATAGTTATCTCATACTTTGGCACAAAGGTGCCAAAAACATACTTTGGAGAAAAGATAACATCTTCAACAAATGGTGCTGGGAGAACTGAAAATCCATATGCAGCAAAATGAAACTAAACTGCTATCTCTCACTATGCACAAAACTCAACACAAAGTGGATCAAAGACTTAGGAATTAGACCAGAGACCCTGCACCTAATAGAAGAAAAAGTAGGCCCAAATCTTCATCATGTTGGATTAGGCCACAACTTCCTTAAGAGACTCCTAAAACACAAGAAATGAAATCAAGAATTAATAAATGAAATCAAGAATTAATAAATTAATAAACACAAACTAAAAAGCTTATTACCAGCAAAAGAAACAATCAATGAGATGAAGAGAAGGCCTACATTTTAGGAATAAATTTTTCCCACACATATGTCAGATAGAGCACTAGTCTCCAGGATATACAAAGAACTCAAAAAAATTAACACAAGCACACACACACACACACACACCAAAAAAAAAAAAAAATCAATAAATGGGCTAAGGAGCTGAACAGACACTTCTCAAAAGAAGATATATAATTGATCAACAAATATATGAAGAAATGTTCAACATCTCTAGCAATCAGAGAAATGCAAACCCAATCTACTCTAAAATTTCACTTCATTCCAGTCAGAATGGCAGTTATCAAGAATACAAACAACAATAAGTGTTGGCAAGGATGAGGGGGAGAAGGCACACTCACATTGTTGGTGGGACTGCAAATTGGTGCAAACAATATGGAAAGTAGTATGAGGTTCCTTAACATATTTGGAATACAACCACCTTTTGACCCAGCTAGCCTACTCTTTGGTCTAAACCCCAAAGACTTAAGAACAGTATACTACAGTGACACAGCCACATCAATGTTTATAGCAGCTCAATTCACAATAGCTAAACTGTGGAATCAACCTAATGTCCTTCAATAGATAAATGGATAAAGAAACTGTGGTACATATACACAATGGAATATTACTCATCATTAAAAGAAAATAAAATTATAGCATTTACAGGTAAATGGATGGTGTTGGAGAATATCACGCTAATCAAAATAAGCCAATCCCCAAAAAACAAAGGCCGAATGTTCTCTCTGATAAGTGGATGCTGATCCATAATGGGGAGAGGGGCATGTGGTAAAAATGGAGGAACTTTGATTGGGCTAAGAGGAGGGAATAGTGGCAGGGGGCATGGGCCAGGAAAGCTGGTGGAATGAGATGGACATCATTACCCTAGGTACATGTACGACTGCACATATGGTGCGATGCTACATTGTGTACAACAAGAGAACTGAAAAGTTGTGCTGCAACTGTGTAAAATGAATCAAAATGCATTCTGCTATCATATATACCTAATTAAAATTAATTAATTATTATTATTTTTAAAGACAGTATAGAGATAAGATCATTCCTTCATCTTGAACAACACTTAACATCTTTTTCTCCATGGGCATGGTAAATTGAGAGGTAAAAAAAGAAAGAGAAATATTACAAAATTAACATAAACAGAAATAGCTTGGTAGAGTCCAGATTCCTTATTCCACATACAATTCAGCAGTTTCCTCTCATACTATTATGAAAACATACTGGGGATTTTTATCTAATGTAATAAAATACATTCACTCATTATTGGTAGTGGTATAAACATGCACAAGTTCTAGAAAATGACACAAACAATTTGTGGAAATCCAAAGTAATATGTTCTTACTCCTTTTTTATAGGAAGCATGGTACGATTAATAAATTTTGATATTTAAGCCAATTTTACCAAGATAGATGTCCTTTTTCCCAAACCTGGACTACAACCAAAGAGGGGAAAATATGAAATACTATGACATCTTTTAAAAGCCAATTTCTTTTTCTGTTGATTAACCTAGCGTGTGTGTGTGTGTGTGTGTGTGTGTGTGTGTGTGTGTATTTTACTAGATGGTAAAGAAAACTTTGTCACTTGGTCCCAGAAATGATTAAGCAGGTGAAATAAGAGAAGTTTGCATTCATGACAAACTCTGACAGTGCTCAGTGCCAGCTATTTTTGTCTCCTTTTGTCACACCTCTTATCCACTCATTTGGAATAAGAGTTCTAAGGAAGAGTTATTGGTCTCCATTGTTTTGAATGATTACAGAGGATAGCATTATTGCCAAGAAATGGGGATATAAAGAGGAGTCCTACCTGCTATTGAAGTCTGCAAACTGTGTTTTGCATCTGTCATGCAAAACCAGTTGGGAAAAGCATCAAGTTTCCCTTCTTTATGTCCAGGAAATAATCTGACAAAGAAATGAGCAAAACGGTTAATAGTACACTAATTAGTACCTTTTGCAATGATGTCTACAAATTTCCTTTGAGACAGATGCAATGCCTAGAAATGGAGATTGTGTCAACACTGCAGCTGACAGTTTGTCTACACTCCACCACACCCATCCCAAGGGCTTTTATAAAAATGAATTGTTAGGATAGATTCCATCTGGTAAAAATGGCAAGAAAATGATACAGGCTTTTGTTACAGTCCCCACACTGGCAAAGCAGCCAATTGGCAGCAGTGTAAATTCAAGATTTCTCTATTTTTTTTCCTCTCCCTTCTCCTAGGCCAGGGAAAGTTCTAAATGTTAAAAGACAACAAAACTATATTTCAGAGGTGACAGAGTGAAATTTTATGCCCTTCTCTCCACTTGAACTCAAAAGGCTCCCTGCTGAGAGATTATTAATATAGCTAGTGTAACTTTGAATATCTCTGCCCCAGGCTCTGCTCTCCCAAGAAGCACAGATGGAAAGAAAATGGTTGCGGTCAGGAATTACAATTTAATTTAAAAAATAGAGTGGATTTGCTCAGTGTTATGGTTGGCCAATCTAAATCAGCATTACCTTGGAATCCTGAAAAATGTACAGATTCCTGAGCTGTCTCATAAATTAACCAAATTAAAATCTTTGAAACCAGGGTGTGACAACATGAAATAAACTCCCTAAATGATTCTAAATTTAAATAATCCTTGGATAAGGGTATCAAAAGGATATTGGAAAATTCTGAAAAGAATCTTCATTTAAAAATGTGCTGCTTCCTGTCTGTGAAAAAGACAATTTTTTTTTTTTTTGCTTCTTTTTGATTTTCTATAGAAGACAGTGCTAAGCTGTATGCTTAAAATTACTTTTGGACACTCTCTCCAATACTTATAGAGTGCATATGTTAAAAGTAATGCAATTAATTGAGAATTAAAGGGCTTTAAAAAAACAAACAAAGAATTCTCGTATTTTCACATAAAGTTTGTGGATTTGAGCTGAAATCCTAGAAATGAGTATAGGGATCAAGTTTTCTACCCATGAAGCCAATAAACTAAAGGCTTTTTCAGCAGCTGAAAATGAATTTAACAGTGAAAATATTTGTAGTCCTTTGGCTGAAAAATTTTATTTAGAATTAAGTTGTTGGCTTGGGAGAAATTCGTGAGATGTGTAGTGAATCATATTGCCAATTATTTCTAAATTTCTAATACTATAATTCCTACAAGAGAAAAAGGAAGAAAATAAAATAAATAAATAAATAAGAACTTGGTTGCATATACCCCTGGTCAAGTCACTCCAAATTCCAACAGATTTGCTTTCCTTCACAAGAATTCATTTTTATATGAATTTTACCCATCTTTTTTTTTTATTTCTTTCGATTTACTTAATTCTCTTTAGTCAACTTCTATGCAGATGTTAAGAATAACTTTGAATATAATGGAAAATCTATGAAGGTAAAAATAACAATCCTGTCATTTTGGATACAGATTTCTCTATAAACAAAATGCCTGGGCTCACTATAAAATTTCAGCCAAATCTGAAGAAATTATTTCGTAGTTTGTAGAAGCAAAAAAAAAAAAAAAAAACTTTCAACAACCTACTACTGCCTTAGCAGTCCTTTTGTCAGGCTGTTAAGGTCGACTTCTGTCTACAATGGCTATTTGAAGGATTTCAAAGGGCTTGAGTTAGTCATTTGATAGTATGCTATCTCATAGGGTCCATGCTGGTCAGGTTTCTCTCAAGGCAGAAATGGACTAAGCTTCTATAATTCTTTTATTTGGCATTAGTCTTCCCTTGCTAGTTCAGTAAGTTTAAACCATGTTCAGAAACAACATTTTTTTCTTTCTCTCATGCACAAACACTAAAAAATTAAGGATTCTAGAAATAAGATCTTCAAGATGAATGACCCAGTTAGAATGATGTAAAATACATCATTCCCTGGAATCTCCATAGTAGAAAAATCAAATATGAGAAATGCCAACTGTTTGAATTGAATTGAAGGAAAAGTTTTGATTGAGTGACATTTTAAAGTTAGGAAGGTAAGAACATTCTCAGAGAGGATTCATTGCATGCTCATCTAATACCCTAACACATGTTTTACACCAATACAGTTAATTATTTCATAATTACAAATGAGGGCACATAGACTTCTAGTGGGTTTATTAAAACAACTTTTGAAGAGACCAAATTAGCTATCAGATGGGTAGGTAAGTAGTTGGACACCTAACTGTTCTTATGATCTTCTCTTTGGTATGTCTTGTATCTTTTACAGCACTTGTAAGGTATATTGTAGCTCTTCATAAGTGATTTTTAGTTGATATTAATTTAGAGCTGAAATATTTTTAAAATCCATGCAACACTGCTCACATAATTAACTTCCCCTAAAATTTCTTTTTATTCAAGCTACCCCCTTTTTTCCCCCCATTGATTTTCCTTGTCAAATAACAACTTATTTTAAGTACTTCAGTGCTTACCATCAATTTCCAAGTGACTTAGAAGCAAAATAAGTGACCAGAGAGATAATGGCCATTTCAAATTTGTTCTTCTCCTTAACCTTCTGAAGCATTGAACAGTGATAGGTACCTATTTGTATTAAATTCATTCCTTATTTCTTTCCTTCCTCCCTCCATCCCACCCTTCCTTTCATTTTCTCTTCTTGAAGCTGAGTCACACAGGTCCTTTTTCCTGTATATACTAATTCAATACTTGTTTCCTTCATCAGGAAGAATAACTAACTATATACAAAATTATAGAAATCAGAGGTTCACCTAAAAAGATAAGATTTAGTGGTATCTTTTTAAAGAAAAAAAATCAGCCGATCATTTTTCCTTCATATTACCAGCAAAAGTCTTTTTAAAAGAAATTTTGAATAAAGAAGTAAAGTCATCAGGTTGATATTTTTCACAGCCCAATTGTAATCATTTTATTTCTGTTTCTCCAATTTAGCAGAGAGAGGGTGGAGAAAGGTTGACTGTACTGGCATCGGTGAGGTTTATTTCTTCAGATTCAATAAATGAAATTCACAGTGGTTTCTGGTATATCCATTACTGCATTGGCATCAAACACAGAATTAGAAGCACATATTTTGTTTGGTTTTATTCAAGAACTACACACAAGAAAAGTAGGTTTGTGTTACACTTGTTCAGTATCTTTAACTATTGTGTCCACACAATAGCACCAAGCATGTTTTTCTTCATATTTTCTTAAATAACTTTATTCATAATGCTTCAATTAGGAATTGTATCTTCTCCATAGAAAAAAATAGTATCTTATCCAAAATTATGAATATGGAAAATATGGATGTGATCTCTAGCCAGGAGATGAATTACTATTTCAACAAAAAATGACTAGGAGAAAATTGTTATAAAACATACCATTTGTTTTTCAAAGAACATACTCCAAAGAAAAAGTTAGGTTTACAAATAGAAGCCAAACATATGTATACATTTCAAGAATGAAAAAACAATTAAATGACTTATTGAAAAATATATTATCAACATTTGCATAAATTAAAATTAAATAAAAATACACATATTACAAGAATGTATACAAATAAAAGGATGTGTGTTAATCATATTAAAAGTACCATACATAAGCCAAGGTATTATGATGTATTAGATGATCATTCAAGGTATTAGATGATCATTCAATGATCATCTTGACTATGGACCTCTAGAACTGTGAGAAATGTTTGTATAATTTTTTAAATTACCAATATAAGTTATTTTTAGCAGTCTGAACAAACTACATAAACTTATGTTCTCAATATTTTGTTTTATTTATTATTTATTTATTTATTATTATGTATTTATTTATTTTGGTACCAGGGATTGAACCCAAGAGTGCTTAACCACTGAGCCACATCCCTGGCCCTATTTCTTTTTTAATATTTTTATTTTTATTTAATTTTTTTTGAGTTATAGGTGGGCACAATATCTTTATTTTATTTTGTATAATGCTGAGGATCAAACCCAATGCCTCATACATGCTAGGCGAGCACACTACCTCTGAACCACAACCCCAACATCCCCCAGCCCTTTTTTTTAGATATTTTATTTAGAGACAGGGTCTGGATGAGATGCTTACGGCCTTGCTAAGTTGCCAAGGCTGGCATTGACCCTCCTGCCTCAATTTCTTGAGCCGCTGGGATTATAGGTGTCTGCCACCACTCCCAACTATAAAATATTTTAAATACTCAATTAGTCATAATCTTTAAAATTACCCATTGAAGTGTTAACGTTGATTTGCTTTGCTGGAGTATATGAGATGAATTACCCAAGATCACATGTTGTTGGATATCTGACTCTGGAGCCTCCTCACCTTTATCATCTAGCTCCTACATGAATATCTACGTGTAGTTGAAATAATATATAGGTGTTTAATTACATACTATCTTCACCTGTCATTTAAAAAAATTATTCTTACCATCCAGAAAGGAAACAAATACAAAAAGTATCTAATCAAAGGGGAATTTTATCCTAAAAATTTAGTGAAGTAGAAGTAGATGGCAAAAACAAACAAAAAATATAGAAAGGGGAAAAGAATGTATGCACAGAGAATATGTGAATTGTAATGGATAGCTGTACAGTCATTATAATCTGTAGAAATTTGAAAGGCAAATGATAATTATTAATATTAAATAATTTTTCCATAGTCAATTTTCACAATGAAATAAAGAGGAATTGGATGCTTCAAATTCAAAAAAAGTCTGGAGATGTAGTTCAGTAATAGGGCATTTGTCTAGTATGAGCAAGGGTCTAGGTTTAATCCCCAGTACCACAAAATAAACAAATAAGTTAAATTCAAGAAAACAGCTGACTGAAAGTTGTTACGTGAGATAACCATGTCAGATACAAGAGCTACCGGCCAAATTTATTTCCTCTCTTCACCATGTAAGCACCTATGATATGCACCACCCTGCTATTCATTGAGGAAAAGAAAGGAAGAAAAAATATTGCCTGGCAGAGCTTACAGCCTGGGAAAGAGATACGAAGACAACAAATATGGCAATTATTTTAGTTAAAAATATTTGCATCTATACAAGGTACAGCAATGTGCGAGAAACATAGGCTTCTCTTGTGTGAAAATCAAATATTGGAAACCTTTGTGGCATGAGTAGATTGCTCCATTTGAATGTGTGGTGTGTACACAGATGGCTGATAAGAGGATTTATAATAAAATAAGTATTACAAGTAAGGTGTGAAACAGTAAGGTGGACAGTCACTTCTTGTGCTCAACTCCAAACTCTTTGCTATACATAGAGAACTTCCTTGATTATGATCTTATTTCTCTTCTCTTTACTCTCCGAAAGCCAGGGTGGAGCAGGTGGAGTCGAGTGGGTGCTGGTTCTTGTTTTAGAAAACATCTGCAGTGGTCCCTGTGAAGGCTGTTGGAGGGACTCTTTGACTCCATCCATGTTCAGCATGGATGACTCTGCATTGCTGGCCAGATTATTGCAATTTTTCAAGAGCCTTTTGTTTCCTGCTTGCTTTCCAAGTCCAGTCTTGCAATCTCCTCTCCTTTATGTGACTCCAAATATCTTCTTCAAAGAAATCTATTTTACAGGATATTGATAACAGAATTCAGTTATTGGCATCAGATTATTGGGCAATGTATGGAACTCAAGATATGTTAGCTATATAATATGGGCAAAAAGCAGTAGAAACCTTGAAATTGTAAGAATCCAGAAGTCTTTGGCCCACATAAATTTGAAGTATCACCTGTACTTATCTGAAATGACACATTTTTTGAAGGCAGAGCATTAAGAAACAGAAAAGAGGATTGAAAGGCAGGTAGCCACTTCTAACAGTCCGTGTGACTACTAGAAAAGAGAATGGGAAGCTCAAATCAAAATTCTCAGCCCAAGTTGAGGACTTCAAATCTATGGAATTTATAATATATTTTCTAAAATGTAAAGCTCTTATTTCTTTCCATTGCAGGGTGACTGAATAAAAAATTTTAAAAGTACTTTCTGAATAGGAATGAATACACAAACTGTTATAGCATTAAGCTGGAAGTAGAGGGTCCCAAGAGAACTGGAACAGAGAGTTGGCATTCCTGGGATCTCTAACCTTAATGCACCTCCTTGGGTTGCAGAAAAGAACCTCATTATCCTTGACTTTTAAAAAAATCCTACTTGTTGAATATACTGCTTCTTCCTCAACTCAGAGCACATGTACCATTTCCCTTAATCTTCACTGTTGCTAACCCACAATGAGAGGTAGCAACACGATCTCAATTAAAAAGTGAAGGAATGAAAGCATTCTTCTAAGTGAACTACAGGAATTCCCTCACTTATACTGGTTAAATATTAGGAAAGATATGTCAGTTCTGAGGATATTCAACCAAGAAGGGAGAATGGGAACACTAGAGTAGATTGAAATGAATTACAAGAACATACTTCAGAGATTTGGGGTTTCATTATATTAGCTTAGGAGACTGGAAGTCTGAGATTTTGCTAGATCGTGTTTTAAAATTGAACTCAATGGAAGCATATATTAAATGAAGTTGATTCATTGGTATATTAACAGTACAAAATCAAAACTTTCAAAAAATTAAATTTTATAGATATAATCCACCTATCCACTTTCAACAAGCAATGAGATACTTGTTAGGGATGGGAGTAATAGTGTCTTAAGAAAGACATTAGTGATGCTTATGTGTTGCTTGTTGTCTTAGTTCACTCCTGATGCCATAACAAAACACCATAAAATGAGTAGTTTATGAACCACAGAAATTTATTTCTCACAGTTCTACAGTTTTCAAAGTCCAAGATTAAGGTGACACATCATGGTACCTTCTTTTTTTTTTTTTTTTTGTATAGGGATTGAATTATGGGACACTTAGCTAGTGAGCCACATCACCAGCCCTTTTTCTCTTTTTTTTATTTTTTATTTTGAGACAGGGTCTCAAGAAGTTGTTTAAGGCCTCTCTGAGGCTTGGCCTCAAACCTCCTGGCTTATTCTCTCGAGTTGCTGGGACTACAGATGTACCACCACTCCTGGCACACATGGATGGTACCTTCTTGCCATCTTCTCACAAGAAAAAGCATGAATACTATCATGATCTAATCATCTTCAAAAGGCCCTACCTCCTAATTAATATCACTTTTGTAGTCAATACTTCAATGCATGAATTTTGGGGAGACTCGGACATTTAAAATATAATGTGGCTGGAAGGCAAAACGATGAAAATAAATTTCCTGATTTTAATAAGGAAAGATAAACACAAAATTAAAGAGATCATATAATGTCATTTAACCGCTAATGAAATATGTCTATATCTATCTTTTTATTGCTGTGAACAAAATACCCAGCAAGAACTACTTAGAAGACTGAAAGTACATTTGGGGCTCATGGTTTCAGAGATTTAGTCCATGGGTTACATTGCTGTAGGTCCAAGGTGAGATAGAACATCATGGGGGAAGGGCATGATGGAGAGAAGCTGTTCCCTTTCTGGTAACAAGGATGGAGAGAGAGAAGGGTGGGGACAGACAGAGAGAGAGAAAGGGAAGATAGTGGTCACAGAGAAGATGCATTCTTCCAGGTCATGCCCTGAGTGACCCACCCCCTCTAGCCATACCCCACCTTCAAATGAGGGTGGAGTGATGAAGTCACAGCTTTTATAATCTGATCGTCTATCTCTGAATATTGTTGAATTACCAGAAGTTTTTTTTGGGGGTGGGGCATCTCATATTGAATATCCCACCATAATATCCTGCCTCTAACCCCCAAAAGCTTATGTCCATTTCACAATGCAAAATGCATTTAGTTCACTTACTCTGAGAATCCCTTAGTGTTAGCAATTTCATCATTGCCCCCAAATTTCCTCTGAAACTGAAGGCAAACTCTTAGCTGTCTCTGTAAAACTGAAAAGCTAGTTATAAATATCCAATATACAGTATCACAGAATAAATGTTCCCATTCAAAAAGAGAGTAAAGAAAGAGGGGACGGGACCCAAACAAGTCTGAAACCAAGCCCAGCAAACAGGTCTCATAACTCCTCCTTTAACTCCTCTTTCAGCCTGTAGGACACATGGCCAGGAGATGTTGTGTCCAAAGGGCTTGGGGAGTGTCTTTGGCCTTGCTACTTGCAATGCACATGGATTCTCTTGTAGCCTGACTGTCTCCGCAGCTTGCAGCTTTTTTCAACAGATAGTCCTATTACTGTCATCTCTTAGTTCCTGGGGTCTCCACTCTAGCTTTAGCTTCACGTTCACAGCTTCATACATTACCCTTTCGTGGGCATCCGGTAGGAACTCAGACCCTTCTACACTTTGCCTCGTCTCCCAGGACTTCTTTTAAAATCTGGATGGAAGGGGCTGGGATTGTGGATCTGCGGTAGAGCATTCCCTTAGCATGTGCCAGGCCCTGGGTGTGATCCTCAGCACCACATAAAAATAAATAAAATAAAGTTATCATGTCCAACTACAACTAAAAAATAAATATTAAAAAATAATCTTGATGGAAGCTGCAATAATTATAGCATTCTGTATTCCTACAGAACTGAAATTCTGACTATTTTGGTTTGTGAGTCCTATCACAGCTCAGACTACTAAAACAATTTTTTTTTATCTCCCCCCACCCTAAGCAAGCTGGTGTCCCCTTGGTCTGTTCTCAAAGGAATTTACCCTTCTACATTATGGAGCCTATAATATGTGTGGTCTGGCAAATTCTTGAGATACTCTTGAGGCATCTTCCTTATTGTCGTTTTGCAAAGCACTTAGCATCTCCTTATTAGGGGCCACAGACAAGTCAAGATGGCACCTGGCACTTTGCCAGGAGAAGTGTTTTGTGAAGTAACGCCAGTGAGTCATTAAGATGATGAGGATTCCTTAATGACTGACTGCTGTATCTAGATGTTAATTAAGTTAAGCTGTGTGTAATTATTAAAATGATGAGGATTCCTTAATGGCTAATTGATGTATCTAGATGATGTTAATTGAAACAAGCTGTGTATAATGAGTTAGGTATAAATACCTCTGCTGTCCTACACTAAAGAGGCTCCCGCTGTTTCAACCTTCACAAGTTGCTTGTCACCCCCCCACCCCACCCCCCACCCCCACCCCTGTTTATTTTGCCCAGCCAGACTGCGGCACCTTATGGGCTGTAATTTTTTTCAACAAGCACAACTTTCTGAGCCCAGGTTTACCTGAACTTTTCTAGGCAAACTGCAATTGTTTTTAAAATAATTTACCTGTGTTTGATGGTCCCAAGTTTTACAGTAAACCTAGCTAAAAACTGCTAGCAATATCTAGGCCACTGATGATTGCTGTGCTGACTTAAAATTTTCTTCACCAGATTAATTAGTCCAAGACTTTTTAATTTAGACTCAAAGCCTCAGAATATAGCTAAAATGTAGCCATTTTCTTTATCACAATATATTGTGAGTGGCCTCTATTTCAATCTTCAATAGAAAACTCATTTCTTTCTGAAACCTCAGGAATACAGGTTGCATTGCTATTGGCATTCTAGTCTTCTGATTTCCCAAAATAATTTCCCATAAAAGCTCTGCTTATAACATTGTGAGACTTTTCCAGCCTACATTTCCAAACTTTTCCAAAAATTTCCTGTAAACTATTTCTAAAGGCTTTTGAACCACAGGATCAGGCTAATCACAGCACTGGCTTCACTCTTGGTGCCAATTTTGTTTTATTCAGATTTTCATTGATTTTGACAAAAATATCCGATAAGAACAATTTAGAGAAGGGAAAGCTTATTTTGAATTTATGGTTTCAAAGGTCTTAGTCCATAAGACAGCTGACTTCATTGCCCTGGGTCCAAACTGAGAGAGCACATCATGGGGGAAAGGTATGTTAAAGAAGGGGATCTATTCCCTTTATGTTAGCAAGAGGCGGGGAGAGGGAGGGAGGGAGAAGTAGGGAAGAGGGGAAGGACCCATCCCTTCTAGACACACCCTACCTGCCAACAATTACCTCCCAATTGGCCCATTGAAATCAAGAGGACTGATTCATTCATAGCTCTTAATCTAATCATTTCACTTTTTTTAAGTGAAAAAAAGTGAAACCTCAGGAATACAGGTTGCATTTAATCTAATCTAATCATTTAATCTAATCTAATCTCTTAATCTAATTTAATCTCTTAATCTAATCATTTCACTTTTTTAAAAAGAGAGTGAGAGAGGGAGAGAGAGAATTTAAATATTTAATCTCTTAATCTAATCATTTCACTTTTTTTAAAAAGAGAGAGTGAGAGAGGGAGAGAGAGAGAATTTAAATATTTATTTTTTTTTAGTTATCGGCAGACACAATATCTTTGTTTTGTATGTGGTGCTGAGGATCGAACCCGGGCCGCACGCATGCCAGGCAAGCGTGCTACCGCTTGAGCCACATCCCTAGCCCCATTTCACGTCGAATATTGTTGCAGTAACAGGAGTTTTTGAGGACAGTTGATATTCAAACCATACAAACACACACATGCTAAATATATACACAAGTGTGTGTGTGTTCATATATGGTATCAGGATTAGCATAAAGTCAGAATGATTTGACCCAAAGATAACTTAATAGCAGACAATTAAAAATTACATTTTTGGCTGGGTGTGGTTGCACATGCCTGTAATCCCAGTACCTAGGGAGGCTGAGACAGGAGGATTGGGAGTTCAAAGCCAGCCTCAGCAAAAGTAAGGCACTAAGCAATTCAGTGAGACCCTGTCTCTAAATAAAATACAAAATAGGGTTAGGAATGTGGCTCAGTGATGGAGTTCCTCTAAATTCAATCCCTAGAACACCCCCCACCATCGACAAAAAAAAAAAAAAGGAGCAAAATGGATGTGAAATCCTTCATAATATAATATGATTTGTAAAATCAAAAAATATCCATAACTGTTCATCAGGAGATTTGATGGAACTGTTGTGATACATGATGCAGGATTTTAGCCCCTGACTGAAGTTTTAAGTCTCAGACAAGCCATGCACTGAAAAGCTAGCAGAATGAAGAAGAGGGCAACTTGTCTTAAATAATTTGTTATGCTATCACATAATGTGCTTCTATTTATTTTTTAACCCAGTGTTTTCCCCCTAAAATCAATGATCACTTCTAAAGTAACTGTCTCCAGAGGAAGAAAACATGATTTTAAAATGAAATAAATCGGGCTGGGGATGTGGCTCAAGCGGTAGCTCGCTCGCCTGGCATGCGTGCGGCCCGGGTTCGATCCTCAGCACCACATACAAACAAAGATGTTGTGTCCACCGAAAACTAAGAAAAATAAATACTAAAATTCTCTTTCTCCCTCTCTCTCTGTCTCTCTCTCTCTCTTTAAAAAAAAATAAAGAAAAATTTAAAAAAATAAATAAAATAAAATGAAATAAATCCTAGTCCCTTCTGCAGTCCAGTAATAGTGGTTTTCTGATGGTAAGTGAATTTACCTTGTTCTAGCTCATATATTTCTTATATTAATTTCCCAAATTCTTTTACGTGGAGTTGGAAGAAATGACCAAGGAGAATTATAGATTTTTCACAGGCTCTCTAAACTATGAAGGAAGGACTATTCTCACTGAAGAAGCCAAATTGAAGACTGCAGAGCTACCCACCACTAGAAAAATATAGCAAAACTACTTCAATAAAGGATCAGAGATATATTAATGCCCACATTCAAAGACTTAAACATTTAGGGTTAATGATTCCCTTCTAAATCTAGTGTTTGGCCAAGTGGTGGATGAATAGTCTTAGAGGATAAAAATGGATTTTCCAAAGTTTAATTAGATGACAGCTCCTTTTGCAACTGCTATACCATATGTGGTCCAATTCATTACAGCTCTTGGTGCCTTGTATGAAGTAAATGATCTGACTAATGTGTTTTTGCTCACTTCCAATAAACAAAATTACCAGAGGCAGTCTGCTTTCTTTCACTAGACAAGAACAGCGATGTAACTTTGCCATACTATTTCTGGATTGTGTTAACTCTTTGACTTTGTACCATATTTTAGTCATCAAACCACCATTTCAAAGAACATCATGTGATACAAGAGGAAACACTTTATTGGCCAGAGACATTAGTAAGACAGTTGAATACCAGAACACTGGACTTACATGTAATGGAAGTCCATAGAACTGCCCTGCAATTGATCTGTTATAGAAGTTTAGAACTTTAAGAAGAGTTACATCTCCAAATTAAAAACAGATTGCATCCACTGCCACTAAGAGCACAGATAGTCTCCATGAATTTTAGCAACATATGACCAAATGTGACTCCTATGCTTAGAAGTTAGCTGTAAACTTGCAGCTTTTGTTGAATGGCAAAAGAAAGCTCTTCAGATAGTCTAGGTCAAAGTGACCCCACTAACCATACATCAGATCAAATGAAATTCAAAGAATGTTTGGGAGATCAGGCCATTATATGCAACCAGTGTAAGCTTAACAGAAATAAACCTCTAGCTTTCCAAAATAAAGACATGTTATTTTACCAAAATGATCATTATCCTTTAGAGACTTTAGACCTTAGGAGAGGATGAACAATAATTTTGTTAGCTTTTCATAAACACAGTCTTATCTGAATTTCCTAGCAGGGCTGATTCAGCAAGTATATGATATGCTTGGAACTGGGAACAAAAAGTTTCAAGTCCTGTGGCCCTGTTGTCTTTCTCTTAAATAACACTGATGGCCTCTGTGGACTTCATCTAGATCAGAGGACCGAGAAGAGTACAAATACAATCAGACTATTGTTGCTATTACCGGATATACAGAAACCAATCATGAGTGGACTGCTGTGATAATATTGTTTCAAATTAGGACACTTTAAGAGACAGTTGAATAAAAGGTTGAGGGTGTGATGAGACTATTTCTAAGATCCAACTGTCTCTTATGAGCATTACTGAAGATATTAAAGTCTAGTAGTATTGTTTCCAGATTGTAATAAAATTGTATCTTCTAAGAAATCTTTTCTAAGTTGTGTTAGAGATGATCTTTAATTTGAATAGAGCTGGAGTTAAAGCTCACTTTGTGGAAATGAGAGAACTTGAGAAGCTGGACAAAAATTATCCCAGAGTAGAATAATTCTGGGAAGTTCGTAACAGAGCTCACTCAAGAATTACAAGGCTATTTTATTTGTAATTTTAATCCAGTGATGAATTCTTCCCTATAGAATCCTGTAACAATGGGCACCCAATGGAGTCAGAAATGTTAAAAGTGAATCAAAATAAAATAGCTTGGAAGTGACAGAATTTATAGTAGTTTTAGAATCAGGAGAGCCTCGGGTTGCTTTAGACAGAAAGGATAAGTAAGCTATGCAAAGAAGATTTGTTATTCATAATGAAAGAAGAAATTCATATTAGCATTAATAAAAATTCATAACTATGAAAAGTGTACTAAGAAGACATATGTGTTGAATCCTGTTATAAAATTCCACAAACAGAAGGAAAAGACAATACTAAAAGTTTATAGAGAGGGAAAAAGAACATATTCTGAAGATTTAAAAAAATATATAATTTTATTGAACATTTTAATTGCAACTATAGAAATTACAAGAAAATAACTTCTCTGAATGTCTTCAACATTTTGAGGAAAGTAATTCACGATAGAATTTTATATAGTTAAATATCAATTGTGTGCTGTGAAAACACAACTTTAGTTCTCAAATAAAAGAAATACTAATAGAAAGTATTCCAAACCTGGCCATATGTGGTAGGCCTAAGGCTAAGGCTGGAGGATCATGAGTTCAAGGTTAGCATGGGTAATTTAGTGAGACCCTGTCTCAAAATAAAATAAAAAAGCCTGAGGATGTAGTTCAGCAATGGGGTACTTGGTTAGCACGTGCAAGGCCCTGGATTCAATCCCCAGTACCACAAAATAAATAAATTAAACATCCAGGGTAACAGGAAGTGGTCAGTGTATGTGCTCTCCAACACTATGGGGCTTACTAAGAAAGGGTAAGGATAAAAATGGAGGAAGTAACAGAATTGTAGACCAGCAGATGGGTAAAGGGAACCCAGGACTATAATATACTCAGAGGCTCAGGAAGTAAGGTTGTATTTGCTACACACACACTGAAAAAACTGTTTCAACAGACAGTGTGATTTTTAACTAAGCATCATAGGTATGCTTAGTTAGCATTTGAAGAATCATTGTATTGAAGACACACTACATGATGGTTTTAATTCCTGCTTCAAACAAATATTTGCTATGTGAGATACAGTGGAATTGCCCTTTCTTTCATCCTACATAACACCTTATAGTTTAAAAGGGAAGATTCATATAGCCCTCTTTAACCCCAAGCCAACTAATATGTCTCATAACCTAAGCATTGCAATCTGTCAAATGAGCAAAGATTGATTTCTAAAAAGAAGTAAACTGTATTAAAGTAGGACATGGCATGCCAGAGGGAAAAATCCACCAGGAGAAAAAAGTGAACCTAATACATCCAATTTTATTTATCAACACTTTAAATGTTTTAATATACAAATGTATTCATTCTTCACAATAACACTATGTGATGGGTATTTCTATTAATATCACGATCATCACCATCATAATTATTTCCCTTAGTTTACTCATGAGGAGGCAAAGAGTATTGTCCAAAGTATCACTGCTAATAAATAGCAGAGATTTCTTCAAGCTCTACCCAAGAAAATCTGGCTTTTAGACACCACACAACGTTGTCTCTACTCACTGAATGGAAACAATTTTTTCAAAATAGATTGAATCCAGGGGCTTGCACGTGCTCAACAAGTATCCCACTGCTGAACTACATCCTCAGCCCTCTTATACAATAGGTAACTCCCGTTTTCACAATCAGATTTGTGATGATTTTGATTTTTTGACTATATTCCTACAGTACTTTAAATGTATTATTTTGACAGAATTTTAAATTATGTATGTGTGTAAGCTTTGGATTTTAGTGGATCCTTTTTATATATTTTTTTAATAATTTGACACAGCTTAGTCAAATTGAAAATTAATTAGGAAAGAGAAAATTATTTACCTTGACAACAGTTCAATTAATGTTTGATAAACAAAGATCCTGGAAGCACCTAAGTACTCCAACCTATCATGGGCTAACATCTGTGTGAGATACATATGCCAAGAAATTTGACATCCAACTAGAATTTCATGGCCATCCTCCCTTGCCTTCCCTTTTAAAAGGTCAATGATCTTCAGGAATGTAACAAGCTAAATTCCTCAGTCTAAGATAGTTTAGCAAAGCATCTTCCCTTTTAATAGCATTAGGTGCAGCAAACACAAAATATTAAAGATGTTAAAAGGAGGAAAAAAGGTTGAACAATGACAACAAACCTTTTACTGTCTCTTGAGTTTCTTCCAAGGCTTCTTGCAGGGAGACAGAAATGTTAACCTCACCCTTTCTGCTGAGATTCGCAAATTCTCCTTGCATTTTAACATCTTTTACTGTGAAAATATTTTATACTTCTGAAACATGTTTACCCTCATTATCTCATTTGATCTAATGACCCAGCCGAGCACGTAGGGCAGGTGTATTATGGGTAGATGTAGGTTCTTAACTGGTTAAATGACATACACAAGGCCAAATAACAAACTAGATGCAGACAGAAAACTCTAATTTTTTAAAGCAAAAACCTAAGGCTCTCTACCATGTTCTTACATACACAGTTACTTTCATAAAAAACATAAATACCAAATCGAAATGTGTGCCTCATGTATTGATTTGCTTATTTACCCATCCAGCAAGCATTTATTAAATAACTACTATCTATAAAGCCCCACAGACTTCTAAAAAAAAAAAAAAATCTGCCACCAGAAACACTACCAAAGCCACATGATTATACTGTAGGCCTCTTTTTTTCCCCTTTGAAGAATCAGATAAAGCTGGGCAGAGTTTTTTATTAATTCTTATTAAAATTATCATGGCTCAGACATTCCTACCATTTTCTCAGTTTAATTAATTTGACTTCCACTTCCACTAATTCGGAGAAGTACTGAAGTCCCCATACTCCAGGAAGCAATAATCAAAGGAAGAAAATAGGATCGTTATATGGAAAATCAAGATACAACTAGAAATTACTCTAACAGTGGAAAAAATTCTATGTTTCTAGTCTGGAAATAATGATATCCAAACCTGGTTAGCATTGCAGATAGTCATTTTTATTTATGTCATGTCTCCTTGGGTCTTTAAAATGTAATTGTTATCATATGTGCACAAAATGAGAGGAAATAGTCAAGAATGATTTCCAGATTTCAAATATGGGAGACTAAATGTGATGATAGTGTCACTCAAAAGTATAAGATGACAAAAGCAGTTAGAAGTAATAGGAGACAGTGAATTTCATTTCATATATACACCCTTGAGACATGCAACAGGAGATATTCAGAAGGCGGACACAAACAAACGTTGGTGTACATGTCTTGTTCTGAGACTGAGTTGGAAAAGTGAATTCAGGATACATCGTAATGAAGGGGATGGTTAAAATCAGAGTCATTCACAAAGTGTGAAGGGGGCAGGAAGAACCCAGGATAGAGGACAACATCTCAAAGAGATCTGAATTCAAGAAAACAGCTCTTTTTAAAACTGCTAGAAAAAGAGAACAGAACTTTTGAAATATAAACAGAGAGAAATCTTGGGGGGGGAAGGGAGAAGAAGTTAGAGAGAATGATGTCAGAAAAGCTTACAGGAACATCAATAAGAGGTGGGTCATAGGTCAAGTAAGCGAAACACTAAAAGACTTCTGCAGACTAGTGTATACGATGATCATTGATGGTCAGAGCAATTTTAAAGAAGCAATAGAATTAGAAGCCATATTTGATGAGTGTATCGTGAGTGAATTGGTGAATGGGAAATAGGTTGGAGTAGCAAGTATACTACTCTGATTTTCTACAGTGAACACATAACAACATTTATGTAATAAAATTAAGAAGTGACTGATATATGTTTGACTGAAAAAGAAAATTAAGAGATAATAGAGTAGCTGGAAGGAGTTGTGCAGATTTGAAGATCCTCTGTAATTTGTATCTTGAGGGGTTAGAAAAAAAGGAGAGGGAGAAAATGAAGAAGAAATTCATGGAAAAATAAGGAAACTGTTATGAGAAAGTAAGTAATGGTTGTTTTCTTAAAATACAATGTGAGATGTCTGGATCAGATCTTAGTCTATAAAAGTCCTTTAACATAAACACATTTTCACTTGGGAGTATAGGGCTGGTACCAAGAGAGATTAACATTTCCCTCATCATTTATTACAAACTAGGGTTAACCCTGTGAAGTAGCCCATTATTATTGTATAGAGGGCAAAACTGTGCTCTACTCTATACTTAGCAATAAAAAAAGAGGTGGCCCAGAAAGGTTCCTTTCAACCCAGTCTCTCTCTTCTTTCCTGTGCTCTGTCTTTGATAATACGAATGTGAACAGTGTTGAATGAGTAATGTAAATGAAACATGCTGATCTCAGAATAAGATATATTTTGGAAAACAAGATGATTACAATCAATCCTCAGAATGCTGTATGAAAAAGAGACATTGTTTGCATCTTTCCTTGAGACATACAATATTTATCTCAAATATAAGAAAATGGAAGAAACTTTAGCTTAGACTTGTGCTAAAGAAAAAAAGGCAGTATAACAGAATGTCTTATAAGGCATTAAATAAAAACATGTGTTCTATTATAATAAGTAAGAATCATCCTATTTTAATAATTACTTTAAATAAATTATTCAAAGTATGGGAAACAGAGACACAAAAAGTATTTCTATAAAGCAAAGAATATGATGGTGGTTAGTGCCAAAATTAGCTATAGCTTTCTGGATAGCATTTTTAAATTCTTCAAATATATTTTTCTATTTCTTTTTTCCTTAATCAAATACATTGTAGCATCTGTTTTATATCAAAAACAAATAAAATATGTCCACATCAACAGAGGGCATTGGCCTTTATTTCTTGGTTGTTTTTTAAAAAGATCATTTAGAGAAAAACAATGATTTTAAAATCTCTATTTGTTACAGTTGAAATTAAAACTGCCTTCAGTTTCTTGCTGGTAGATTAGGTCTAGATACCAGTGCATTACAAAATCTTTGGAACTGTGAATTAGGAGTGAAAATCTTCCTGAGTTTTTGTTATAAGTTCTTGAAATTATAAGAATTTCATTTGCTGGGTTGGCTAGGTATAGAGGTGGAGTGGCTGTTGGAGGGGTTAAGTTGGAGCCACTGGTGCATATATATTTCAGAGGACTCAGAAAAACACAGCAGTGGAGCCTGGGTCAATCCATTTCTGTGAACAAGCAGTGACCAATAGAAAAGGAAGAAGAAGATCCAAGGAGGCTGAGGTAAGCCATCTCTGACGCCCTGTCAAAGTGAAAACAATACATCAAAAGGTGTTCATGGTGACTGCTCAGTGTAGGTTTTACTTTTTCTCAAAGGAGGCTTGACAGCATAAAGAAAAAACAATTTTTTAGTCAATTTTTTTTCTTCAACTGACTTTTAGCAAACTGCAGACTCAGACACAGGACTCAACGGTATATTCCTGGAAGGCAAGGTAAACTCTTTTGCACTTTTTAAAACTCATAAAGCTAAGACTTCAGTGTTCTGATTCAACGGATGTAGGGTTACAACTTCAATAACTGAAGCAAATCCCTATTCTGAAAAAATTTTAACGTGTCTCTGTTGGAAGATGGCCAGAGCAGCCTTCTGCAATTGTAGATTTGACAGCTTGTAGAAGCAGCTCTGCACTTGTGATTTTATGCAATTTAATGGCAAAATTGAAAGATCAGCATTTCATTAATGACTGATTTTATCGTTTTTCCAGGAAACAGTAAAATTTCTTCTTATTATCACTTGACTTAACTAAATGTACACTGATGAGTATATCCTTTTCTATGTAATATGTATATGTTATAAATAAATGTTTAAAATACACATTATGCCTATATGTTTTTTGCTGTTAAGATAGAATTTGGAACAATGATCTCTGATGATATTTGGTAGGAAGAGTTTATATCTTTTAAATATTTCACATATCAGTAAGTATTTATCTATTTATTGTTATTATCCATTGTGAATATATGGATATAAAAGAATTATCACAAATATATTCACATCTTGAATATATTTGTTTTGTTGTCTTTCTAATCAAGCCATAATCATATGAGTAATATATCTGACTCTGTAATAAATGCTCTTTGTCACATATATGTATGTTTGTATGTATATCTGCACAACAAAAGAGATTATCTGAGAGATTGTGTGAGGCATATATATGACAGAGTGATTATATAAGAGATAGATTATAACTCAATTTCTGAGCTGGACAACCTGGTTGTTTACTTACAATTTTTGAAGTCTTCTTCCCACCAAATAAAACTTACCTGAGTAGTTCAGCAGCAGAACAAGAGAAAAAACACACACTTTTCTTCAGGTCGTAGAACTTCCCTTCACAATAAACTACTAAAATATTCTTTGATCTCTTCATTTCTTTGAATCAAGTGCCAAAGAACCTGGGAAATCTCCTCCAGATGTTCTGCTCATTTAGGAGTCAAAGTAGAAGCAAAAATCATATGACTCCATCTTAGGAATGACACAGAATTTAACTTGAACTATTAAAAGATCACTTTTTTGTACTCTTATATTCAACTACTGGTTTCAGTTAAGTTCCTTGAATTTTACATAGCTAGAAATGGAAAAGCACTTAGAGCTGCTAAAATTTGCTTTCCATTTCTCCGCTTTCATTAGTTGGGTTAAAACCAGAAGTTTATGAGTTGGCAAATTAATTTTGAAATTTGCAAAATGCTCTTTATGGTGCCTACTAAATAAATGTGTGTCTTTTAATCACTATCTATGGAAATGATATCTTCAACTCATCTCTGAAGAAGCAATGTTTACTGATCATTTTGATGCCAATACCTAAAGGTCAAGGTCCTGGTTGATCTAATAGCTGTGTGTCTGATTGCTCTAGGTACGATTATGGCAAGCACAATCAGTTTCATCATCTGGGTGTTGTTTGTAACAGACACGGTGTGGACTCAGAATGTGAGACAGGTCTATGAGGTACATGAGCCAGGGGATTGGACGATGGATGACTTCGATTGTCCCAGGGAATGCTTCTGTCCCCCAAGTTTCCCTACTGCTTTATATTGTGAAAATCGAGGTCTCAAAGAAATCCCTGCTATTCCTTCACGGATCTGGTATCTGTACCTTGAGAACAATCAGATAGAAACCATTCCTGAGAAGCCGTTTGAGAATGCCACCCAGTTGAGATGGATAAATTTAAATAAGAACAAAATAACCAACTATGGAATTGAAAAAGGAGCCCTAAGTCAGCTGAAGAAGCTGCTTTTCTTATTTCTTGAAGACAATGAGCTAGAAGAAGTACCTTCTCCATTGCCAAGAAGTTTAGAACAGTTACAGTTAGCTAGAAACAAGGTGTCCAGAATTCCTCAAGGGACCTTTAGCAATCTAGAAAATCTAACCCTTCTGGATCTGCAGCACAATAAACTATTAGATAACGCCTTTCAAAGAGACACCTTCAAGGGACTCAAGAACCTCATGCAGCTAAATATGGCCAAGAATGCTCTGAGGAACATGCCACCAAGATTACCAGCCAACACAATGCAACTGTTCCTGGACAACAATTCCATTGAAGGAATACCAGAAAATTATTTTAATGTGATTCCTAAAGTGGCCTTCCTGAGGCTCAACCATAACAAATTATCAGACTCAGGGCTCCCATCCAGTGGTTTTGATGTGTCATCCATTCTAGATCTTCAACTGTCTCATAATCAACTCACAAAGTTTCCCCGCATCAATGCCCACCTGCAACACCTTCACCTGGATCATAACAAAATTAAACGTGAGTAACCACCACCAGGGTGTGTCTGATGAAAACGTTCTTCATCTCCACCTTTATCTGTATCTTCTTTAGGAACAGTAACTGTGTTGTCCCCCAGGTAAAATACCCTTCGAGTTTTAAATGTGATTTCTGCTTTCATTATTAACTTTTTGCTTACTTACAGTCTTAGTGAACCAAGAAGTCCCAATCTTCAAATTTAAGATTGAAAATTGGACCTGAGTAATTTATAGAGGACTGTTGTTTATGGGAGAAACCATCCCTGTCTTCTTTTACTTCTTTTACTCATGAAGAGTCTGGTATTTCTGTCTTTATTTTATAAAGTATGCCAGACACACACACACACACACACACACACACACACACACACACACACACACACAATTATAAGTAGTAATAGAGGGCATTTGATTTAGGAGGTATTAGGAAGGTAACTTTATCCTAAAGTCTTTAGGCCAGCTGATGCCTGAAACTCCATAGTTAGATCTCTGGATAAACTACTCTTATCAGAAGGGATTTCTTAAACTTCAGTGTGTATAATTTGTGGTTCCTCTCCCCAGGTTTATGATTCAGTAGGTCTGCAATAGGAATGAGAATTTTCATTTCTAACAAGTTCCTAAGTGAAGTTGACCTTGCTGCTCTAGGAACCACTGAGAACTACTACAGTAGTTCAAGACTTTAATTGAAATGGAAATATTCATAGAAGCTGGCAATCTTTTGTAACTTAGTGGTAAACCTACAAGGTAAAATGCTCTCTCCTTTCCTGAATACAGTTTTGACAAAGGGCCAAGGAATGAATATAAAGTTCTTGGATGCAAAATTGCCAGCAAAGGAATTGTTTATAGAAGGTAGAGGCTGTGAGCAGTAGAAATAAACCTGACCTCTTCACAAGCGCGCCCAAGGCAGGCTGCACCTGATGTAGAGGTAGACCCTATCTTGTCAAGTCACAGAGGTGTTGATACCCAGCCAAGCATCAGTCTATGCATCTTTGACCCTGTGTAAGCCCTTTAGGAAGATAACCTTGGAGAGATTTGCATTGAATAACCTTAGTAAATGCATTCCTAAAGTGAGATTCAATTGAAATGATTGAAAGAAAGTTACCTAGGTAACTGTCAAAAGGTGTGTTTTTGGTTATTATGCAATAAACTTTGCTTTAAGCAAATAATCATATAGCATACCATTTGCAAGAATATTTCCCCACTTGGTACTGCTTGAGTATTCAAGATTTTTTTTTTTTTTTTTTTGGAAATGGTGTACTTGAGCATAAAATCCAGGAATTAGATGGCAGGTTTCCACCACAGCAGTTATATTTCCATGGTGAGGAAACATACTATTTATTCCAGTAATCAAAAAAAAAAAAAAAAAAGGTGTAATAGAAAAATCGCTAGAGGATCTATTTAGCTTAACCAAATAGTACAACAGCCAACACTGACCTAAGTATGCTTTTTTTTTTTTTTCCTGCTGAGAGTTCTGTGCTTCTACAGGTACATTCTTCATCTCACAATTAAAAAAAAAAAAAGCCTCAGAGACAGCTAGTATAGGAAGTTCATTTTATATGAGTCTTGTTCATTTTACACTTAGAGTCTTGTTTATGAATTAAGAGATTCTACCCTGAGAAGAAGGGTATATAGGAGAGAGGTAGCAAAATTCAAAACACAGCAAAGAAATAGAGCATTGTGTCCTTCCCTCACCCTTATTTTAAAGAGGGTTTCCAGAATATTTGTTCAGGCATTTTTCTTTTTCAGTGTGTTTCATACCTTAGTGTGCATCAGAATCTCCTGGAGTGTTTGCACAACACATGTTACTGGGTCTCACCTCAAGGGTTTCAATCTAACTCAGTAGGTCTGGGGTGGAACCTAATAATTTAATCCCTGGTGGTACTTAGGGTGGTATTACTGCTACAGATCCATGTGTTGAGAACCACTAATCCTCCCAAGAACTTTGTGTGACATTATCAGGAATTTCTACAAGGAAAAAACTGAAGTTCAGATAGGTGGCTCAAAGACAAAGAATGACTCTAGGGTTTCTCATTATAAAATAAATAAAATTTTATTTTGACTCACATAATATAAAAACCATACTTTTCTTCAGTTCTTCAATGTAAAAATTTGGGAAAAAAAATCTATAAGTAGAATAACAACATTACCAATAAAGAGAAACTGAACCATTTGTTCTTCATATAGATATCAACTGGGGTCATTACTAAATTGTGAGAAAATTAATATCAAATATTAATTTTCCATACTATAATAGTTGGCTCATAATTATATTACACTGTGCTATCATAACTGGTGAAGTATTTAGTTCTTCTTTCCATATAATCTATCTGATAATAAAATGGTTTGCAAAAAGCTTAACTTTTCTATGAAGAGCCCTCAGAATTTGCCAGACAGTGAACTTATCTCGTGCAATGTGACAGAAATATTTATTTCTTCCAAACGTCTTAAAGAAGTTAAATTTTGGTTAAAAAAATGTATCCACTTAAATAGTTGCTTCCTGAACATCTCTGAGAAACATCAAAATTGATTTCTCCCAATGTAATTAGACTAGCACACTTATTTCTTATTCTGTTTACATTGGTTATGGGCATGGGGGTGATAAGGATATGAGGTAGCACACTAAAAGGGACATATCCTCTCCAGTCAGCAATGGACTAGTGGATGTAGTAGAAAAAACACCAGACTGGGGCCACTGTTCCCACAATGCCCAGGTAGCGAGAATAATAAACACTGCCTGATAAAAGTCCTTGTGGTAATATGTTAGAAAAAATAACTTTGTAATCACAGAACTGCTACACATATATGTCATTATTCTTATTAAGCCAAATTCTCAAAATGGCTCAAGGTTGGAGCAAAGCATCCTTTCTGTAAGCATAAAATTATTCAAAAAATATGAATCTGCATGCACTAATAGAATGCAGATGAGAGGCATGGCCCAAGTTTGGTGGGTTTCCTCAGGAAAGTTTTCTTGCTCAAACTAGTTTCAGGAAGGTATGTAAAGGTGGTATAGTGTAAGTATTTATGGTTGAAATTCGTGGTTACATGCTTCTCTGAATTTTGTTAGTTTAACAGACCTCTCTCAAGGATGCTCCTAAATCTCAGTAGTCATTGGTGTCAATGGCTCTGATCCAAGGCAGGTGCACAATTTCTGCCATCTTAACCACGTGAAAAGGTTGACGGGATTTTTCTGGCTTCAAATCTTTGTAAAGCCATTCTTGACAAGTGTTTCCTTACCAATTAAATATACTTACATGTGGAGATTCTAATTGTTTTCTGTAAGTAGTACATATGTAGTTATGTTAATTGCACTTTTAAAATTTGATTTCATATGTCTTTTTTTTTTAATCTTTTGAGGTGATTTTCAAGTACTTTCTCTTATATTAGATTGGTTTTCCATCCACTCATCCATGCATCTACCCACTTACCCATATCACCAACCACTCTTTGAATACCACGCTTAAAACGGTATCTCCACCTCCAAGTCCCTGAATACTATATTATACTAATTTATACATGCTATAAATACTATAATAATTTAAACTTGCATCATCTCTTCTGTAAACTTAGAAAATGCCATACATTTTTGTTTCCATCATAGCTCTTAGCAATGTTTCCATTCTAGTGTTCTTCCCTAATTACTGCAGAACATGAAATGAGTATACCTACACTGCACACTTTTTTCAGGTTACTTTTATAAAACAAATATTCACAATCCCTGCCACACCAATGGTTTGTATGGTCTCTACCACTTTCACGCATCAGACTACTAGGCCCTCCATTAGGACCACTGGTCTTTATCCTTTGTTTTTTTCTGGTTGGAAATCACTTGTGCTATCTTTGACTTCATAGGTGTGAACGTCTCTGTAATCTGTCCTACATCTACGGCACTGCATGCAGAACAAGATGTGTTTATCCATGGACCTCAGCTGAGCTATCTCCGTCTGGATGGAAATGAAATCAGGCCACCGATCCCAATGGATTTAATGACGTGCTTCAGGCTTCTTCAGGCTGTCATTATTTAAATACATCTTCACAAATCTAGATTGGTTTAGTGAGCTCATGTTTCTGACATGAAATTTGGTCATTATTCATAGGTTTAGGGGAAAAAAATCATATTTCCAGTTGCTCTTGGCCACCATTTTCATTTGTGCGGCTTAGGCTTTTTTTGTATTTGAAGAGGCTTTCACCAATGACTCACAGTGTGGCTCGTATTAATTTTCTTTTCTTTACTAAATACAGACACAGAGGGGCTGGGTTGTGGCTCAGTGGCAGAACACTTGCCTAGCATGTGTGAAGCACTGGGTTCAATTCTCAGCACCTCACATAATATAAAATAAGGTTCCAAAGTCTAAAAAATAATAATAATAATTAAAAAAAACAGACACAGAGTTAAGATAGTTTATCAACTCAAAGATAGTTACTTTTTATGTCTTTAATGACTTATTAACTATCATCAAATAATGCATTTACATTGTTACACAAAAAAACACTTGTTGTTTATGTTCAAATAATGGATTTACACAATGCAAAGCATGTATTTGCTTATGTTCAACATTACTTATGCAGTTACTATATTTACAGTATAAATACAATAATCAAACAGGAAGTTGGAAGATCTAAAGAAAACAAACAATGTAATATTTCTTTATTATGATGATGATGAAATAAATGCAGATTGCTAAATGGCTTTTAAACATGATTTTTTAAATTTAGTTGAAGTGTGTGTATTAAAGGAGTCAACTACTTCATATAAAGAGAGTTCTAGTCATTTAATACCAAATAACAAAGCAGAAGACATTTGTAATTCACTATCATTTTTGTAACAATTTTTTTTATGTACAGCACTGTTCTCTAGCAATTGAAAGTTCTAAATTTGAAATTCATTATAACACTTTTCTTACAGAATCATTGTGTTTTGACACCTGTAATCATGTTCAATTGCAAATTATTCTGCTCTTGTTCTGCTCATGAGTTTTGAATTTAATAAATAAAAAGAGTAAATGATTTCTAGCAAAACAGAAGTAAAATATTTGTTTCAAGGGCATTTTTCACAAGTTTCATTTAGGGAGATATTTTTAATAAGTGTCATAATAACAATTATTTTTATTTTTCTAGCATGAATATATGCCAATGTGTTTTCCTCTACTTACTTTTTCGTTTCTTCCAGTAAACATAAGAAAAAAATATAATCATTTGGTGTGATATACCTGTTTCCCATGAGTTAAAAAGAAATAGCCCAGGATATTATTATACTTTGCTTTAGCCTTCTAATTTTGTAAGACATTATACTAAAACAATAAATATTCCATAAAGATTAATACATGCCTTTATATATATATAAACATATATAATATGAATATGTATATATACACATATACATAATCTCTTAACTTGTGCCTTGGTTATAAATTAAATGTCATCCTAGGTATGTGTGTATAGGAAAAACACAATATATGTATGGTTTGATACTATCTGCAGTTTTAGGTATCCACTGGGGATCTTGGAATGCATCCTTCACAGATAAGTCAGCCAGTTATGGAAGCAGTTTCTCATGAGGTCCAATTCATTACTGGAACGGTTCAAATTGAGAATTGGTGAGCAGTCAAGTGAAAGAATATAAAAAGATTCCTAACCTGGAAGAAAGGTTGTTGTGAAATGCTCCTCACAGAACTTTTCAAAACAAAGAATTTCCCTCCTCCTTCCCCTTCTCTTTCTTCCTTCCTTTCTTTCTTCCCACTTTTTTTTTTGTGTGTGTGTGTGTTTATTTAAAGTATTTCTTAACTATTACACAGATTCCAGACTATAGTACACTTAGGAGATATAATTCTGTTCAGTTCCTGTTGTAGAGAATGAGACACAAATTAACTAAATAATCACAAAATACGTCAAATTTCATCTGTGACAATTATTATTAACAAAGTGATAGCATACTACAAAGGAATTACTAATAATTTGATAGCTTCCCTAAAGAAATAATGGAAACATATAAAGAATGAAAAACATGTAACACAGAGTGGGAGGGAAGAATATTCCAGGCACAGTATGATGACTCTATAGTCCCTAGGAGCAATTTGAAAATTACAGAAGAGTTCTAAATCAGAAGAGATTATGTTCATGGAGGGACAATATCATGTAGTTGTAATGAGCATCAACTCTAAAGCTAAGATTTCTAGATTTAAATCCCAGCTTCAACACTTAGTAGCTTTGTGGTCCTGGGACAAACCTTCAAATTCTTGGTACCTATTTCCCCTCATTTGTAAATGGGAGACAAGTACTGGCACCTACCTGATGGTAAGAATCAAATGAGCTAGAATGTGGGAGGTGCCTTGAAGAGCCTCCAGCACATGGTAACTCTAAGTAACCAGTATTCATCATTATTTTTGTGCATTTGTGTTTGTTTCTTTTAGGAACCATTGTGAGTAAGACCCTTTGAGACAAACCGAGAATGCATGCAAGAAAATCAGGATTTCAGTCCTACAGGACTAGTTAGAAAAATAAACGTAGTTCTGATTAAAGGGGAGCTGACAGTGTGGTCCTGGAAATGGAGTTGGATAAATGGTAGAGGTAGGAGATAAAATTGTCAAGATTTAGTGATGGATTATGTAGCCTGAGTGCAAAAAGAACATTTATGTCTCCAGCTTGCCTGACAGAATAAATGACACGACTTTTTCTAACAAAAGACAAGTTTAGAGAAGATCATCAGCTAAGTTTCAGGCATAATTCGAAAGTGATTTAATTCATATTTCGATGCAAAACTAGACCTGGGTATGAAATGAAATTATTTAAAAAAATTACAGAAAGAAATCAATGCCTGAGGAAACTTTCAGTTCCCTTCTCCACTCTCTGCGTTTCTTCAGGAAGCCTAATCAGCCCTAGATCCTTGCCTTTTGAATTGTAAATAACTGCCCTAGGAGTCTGACTACTCCCTCTTGATATGTAAACAACCCCGTGTGAGGTTTCTAAGGCTAGAGATTTAACAGATGCTCAGGGAAAAATTCTTCATCTATTTCTGTAAGCATGTTTTATATTAGAGACCCTGCACAAGGCCTTCGGCCACATAGATTAGGAATTTTTTTTAAAGAAGAAGAAAAAAAAACCCTATTGATAGGATGGATCTAAGATAATAACCTATAATGTTGTGAGAAACTGTGGACTGGGGCTCAGAATTTGAAGTTTGTTCTCTTCTGGGCCCTACAGTGTAAAATGAAGTTTGACGTTCTCCTCCACTCCATGTACTAACTGCTGCTTCTCCACCAGTCTGTTTCCCATATGTAAGGGGTTGAATGAGGTCTAGAGTTAGAAAGAGAAGTCTACGTAGGTATGTAATTATGGACATTTTCTAGATATTGTTAATGTATCCAATAACCCAAGAAGAATTCTACATTAAAATATTCATACACCCATAAGACTGGTCAGGGACAAGGGACATTAGGAGAATGTAGTCATTATCTCATACATAGACTAATGAAGCTATGAAAGATGTAATAATCTTTCTTTCTGTAATTAGTTTTTGGACATATGGACAAAATTACTAAAACTTCTCTAAAGTTTTGAGTAAGATACTATCTTTTTTCCTGATTTCATATACATGTGATTAGAATAAAAATTTTTAAGATTAATAACTAGAAAATAAGCTCAAAACATTGTCTTAAAACTATGAATGTTATGCTCGAATTTGGGACCCCCAAAAGACCACCAGAGACCAAGATCAATGTAAACAGCAAAGAGATGCTTATTGCGAGCTAGCTCGGTCCTCTGAGCGCACACAGCAACTGGTGACGCTGAGAGGCCCCAAGCCCAGGGTTTGAAGCAGTTTTATACATTCTTTGGAGAAGGCAGGGACCCCCACATACATCATAGCATCTCTTAGCAAATCATCACATACCTCGGGAAAATCAAATAACAACTCTAAAACATGATTAGCACATTCACTGGAGGGAACAAGTTGGGGAAGGGTGATTGGTTACTACAAGAGGGGGATTCATTTGAACTGATTGGTTTAAGCCAAGAGGGGTGTTCCTGCTGAACTACATGGTTTCCCAACACCATAAACTACTGGGAGGGTCATCTGGCATTCCAGGTATTTCCCTGTCTCATGATGATTGGTGGCTGCTAGGGGGTTACTATGGGTCTCCACCTAACCTGACTGAGTCAGGGACACCTGGCACAGCAGATCTCTCCTGTTATTTGTAGATAAACCATTTAGCAGGGTGGGAATGTGCCTAGGAGTGCTCTGTGGGTCTTTCCAAGGACAAAGGTCATGTCTCTTCTTTGGACAGGCTTTGCTCTGAGAGAGAGGCTGGTTTTTCTTGAGCTCTTAACACATGTTCAATCCTTCATTTTATGAACCTAATTAAAACACAAAACACAACAAAATAATAGAACTATGATGTTGCCAATGAATAGTATGAACTTAATCCAGAGGCAAGAAAATAAAAAGGTACATATCAAAGTAAAGAGAGTGTGCAGTAATAGAATGACAAATTTATGTGTAAATTATGATTTCTTAGAAATGAAATAGATTTTTTGTGTGTGTTCTAAGAATTCTGGGACAGAATTTTTAATTAACAAAAATCCTCTTTTTAAAAAAATTTCTTAAAAAAAATTAGATTGAAAAACTGGTATGGTGAAGGAAATTGCCACATGACATCTTGTATAAAATTGGTGTCAAAGAATCCAATGGATCCTCAAAAATAATTCAATATAAATATTTGTGACTATGTGTAGTGCAACCTGCAGGGCAATTGATTCAGAAAACAGTGAAGGGAAATGGGGGATTAGAAAAGACAAACAAATACACACAGAGAGAAAGCTGGGACCAGATGGGACACCATTCTTTGATGGAGGAACACTGATCCAGAGCTAGCTCAGAATTTTTATTATATAAGTTTTATCATCAAAAGGGTTTTCTGTGAGAAAGTGTCTTCAAAGCATGCAGGATTGAAGGTCAAAGACTGGCAGCCAATTATAACTATCTTTTTGCACTCATAATTCTCTACCTTGGCAGCTGGTGTCTGAACTCAGAGTCAAGACTCACAGTCCCATGCCTTGCACAGAACCTCATTAAGCAGAGCATCAGCATAGCAACTGGTCAATCTTGATCTGTACTTTATACAGGAAGTTCCCAGCTCAGGCACATGCTCCTGTTCTAAGACAGAGATCCTGATCCAAGCCATGGCTCCCTGTGTTTGTGTGTGTGTGTGTGTGTGTGTGTGTGTGTGTGTGTGTGTGTACATGTATAAGGGAAAGAAAAAATTGAAGAAAATAATTTTTCTAATATTGAACACTAAACGCACTTGACTGCTGGTAACAAATACAGATATTTTTCTCCAGTAGACACCAGCTAGTGCCCAATAATTCGATTCAATTATGTCATTTGGTAGTTTTCAAATCCCATAGATTAAGGGTTGAGTCCCATAAAACTGAGTGTACATATTCACCTGAAATTTTGATTGACCAGCTAAAAATTTGAGTTCCTACAACTCCATCCTCAGGTTTCAGGTTTGATAATTTATTATGGTGGCTCATAAGCTCAAGGAAACATTTTACTTTCATTTACTGGTTTATTATAAACAGTGTTTCAAAGGATACAGAGGAGGAGCCAGTAGGAAGAGATGTAAAGGGTAAGGCATTGGGAACAGGAACAGAGCTTCCATGCTCTTTCAGGGGCATTATCCTCCTAGATTTCCAAGTGTTCAGCAGTCTGGAAGTTCTCTGAACACCATCCTTTAGGACTTTCATGGAGGCATCATTACGCAGGCACAGTCTAGTTTGCCACTTGCCACTGGCAGACAACTCAACTTCAGTTCCCCTTCCTACACTGGAAGTAAGAGAGAGGAACTGAAAATTCCAATGCTTTAATCACAATGCTGATTTCCTTGACAACAACAGCTTCCATCCTATTCTGAATCTACCAGGATTGCCTCTTCAGAACAAAAGATGTTCCAATCATTCAGACAATTCCAAGGGATTCAAGGGATTTAGGAACTATATGTCAGGAACCAAGATCATGATGAAATATTAGAATAAAAGATTCTCCTAGTGCCCGCATCTATAAATGTTTTAGGAGATCTATGTCAGGACCTAGGGGCATATATACATATGGGGGAAAGTGCCCTCAAATTTTAAATACATGTCTATTTATATAATAAGATATATATGAGATAAATATTTATTTAAAACCATAATATGGATATTGAATTGATGGATAAATAGATAGATATGAAAAATTTAAGGATTATCAGAGCCCTGCATTGGCTGGGAGGAGGGTAGTAAAGTTTATTTTTTAAAGGATCCAATTTTTTTCAGGTAACTGCATCATAGAGAATGTGTAACTGTCAAACTAATGCAAGGAAAAAAAAAGAGTGACAGAGTGTTTATGGAATTCCAAAGAAGGAAAGAACAGAAAGCATAGTGACAATAATAATAATAATAATAATAATAATAATAATAAAGCAAGTTGAAAGTGTACAAAAAATAGTTCATTTGGAGCCATGTACAAAGGTAATTATCTACCTTGAAAAAACACACCAAGTTCCACATCCAGTCTTTGCCATTTATTAACTATTTGCTCTTTAATAAATGTCTTAACACTTCTAAGCATTATATTTTCATCTGTAAAGCAGGATATAATATGATCTATCCCACAGAGTGGCTGTGAGGATTAAGAGAGATAACAGATGCACAGTTTTTATCATCTGACACACAGAAAGTATTCAATGGCAGGTCAGAATTTTATGTTTAGCAGGTACTCCAAAACATAGGGTTTTTTCCCCCTACCAGACCATTTTACAAATAATGAGAAATAAATAAAGAACATACCAAAATTGAAGGTCTTAAATTTTGGTGTAATGGAAGGGTAAACAGTCAAGTGAACAGAGTGAAGGAATGGGGCTGGTGAAACAAAGTTGAAGTTGTACAGGAAAAGAAATGGAATCAACAGGGATAAGTAATTGGGAGGAAAAGACAGAAGAAGACTTGATGGAAAGAAGAACAGGTGGCAGGACAATTAGGGTATACATGAGCTGGAAGGAAAAATGATCTGAGCTTGGGAAATTATAGTTTAAGATGTCTTAAGTGGTTCAATGCTGAGAAATGAGGAGCTTCTGTGTGGGATCATAGAAAGGAACTGAAAAAAGGGAATAAAAGTCACCAAGGCCAAGGGGCCAAAGAATCCCAATTTTTGCAAGAATCTTATATTCAAATGCTCACAATTTTAGCAAGCTGGAGAGATAGTGCAAAATGAAGAAATTTGAACAATATAACTTGTTCAAATATTTTAACAATACCAATTGTTCAGATATCTTGTACAGTGTCACATAGCTGCTGAAGGGCAGATACAGTATTCAAAATCAAATAGCCTGGTTTTAGATTCCTTACTTTTTTTTTAACACTGTGTTATTACTCTTTTGGTTAAAATATACCATTATTATTTGTTAAAAGCTATAAAATGATTCAAAAATTACATACACACACAGCAATTACTTATTAATATACCAGTTTTAAGTGAATGCATTTTATTGGATAGTATTTTGTATAATATTTGAAGCATTGCACATATTCAATGTAATTTATGACTTAGCCAATCAGTAAAATGTCATCTTTACCCAAAACTCTAAGAAACATTTTTAAATTTTTACATCAGAAACAAAGATATCTTGCTGAAAATATTTTTATATCAGGAAAAGAAAAAAAATACATTCATATTATAGTATTCAATACTTTCAAGCAAATCTGAAACGTAATTTGCAAAATCATAAGATTATTTTCTATAAATTCGTATTTATTGTTCTACCTTTGGAAAAAATATCAGTTTCCTGTGAAATTTAGCTTGGTGAACAATTCTAGTGAAGAAAGACTCATTGAGTTCTTAAAAGTTTCTGAGGACAAGTTAAAAATGTCCTGGAAAAAGATCAGAACAGTAATATGACTTGCAGGACTGTTCTTTTGCAAAATCCATCAGAAAAGTTATCCATCGTGTATGTTACAGTGCCAGGTTTGTATTCAAGGGGACAAAAGCCCTGCCATGTTTTTCATTCTCTGGCCTATTGCTTGCATTATAAATGATATAACAAAGCTGTTGCTTAGTGAGAGTATAAACCGAGGACATTACTCAGATTCAGAGGGAGAGATACTGCCTTTAGAGAAATAGAAAGAGAAATGGAAGAAACATTGTTTCTACATTAATACAAGCTCCTTCTGCAAATTTATTTTATATACAAAGTCTTCATGTAGTTAGGGAGAAAGGAAAATGATTTGAGTGACTTTAGTACCACCAATGCATTAAAGTCAAGAATGGTGTAGTATAATTAGGAAGAGAGCAGAGAATACAGACATACCTATACAAGATACAGATATACCTATCAAAAATATTTAAATGAAAATTTTTGGGGCTGGGGATGTGGCTCAAGCGGTAGCGCGCTCGTTTGGCATGCGTGTGGCCCGGGTTCGATTCTCAGCACCACATACAAACAAAGATGTTGTGTCTGCTGAAAACTAAAAAATAAATATAAAAAAAAAAAGAAAATTTTTGATAGAAATTTCTGGTGTTTACCTATGCCATTTTTCTCTTTCACAGGCAATTAGAGGAAGAGACCACCATCCTCTAGAAGGAAAGCAAAGAAACCATAATATAAGCTCTGGCCATTTTGCAATGAGCATTGCATGGGTGTGGCTCTCTTTTCCCTTTCACTGCTGTGGGACAGAGAGACCTGCGTTTTCCAAGTTCAGGATGGTAGTCAGTCTGCTATTCTATCAATCCAGCTCTCTGGAAGATTATATGGGGGAGGGAATTTTGGTTTTCCTATTAAGCCAATGAAATTGTCTTATTGTTATTATAGCATCATAGACTATCCTGCATGGTTTATTCATAGCTTTTATCAGCAACATAAATTAATAAACATTTATGCAATCAGCATAACATTTGTAATTTAATTTTAAATTTCTATCTAAATCGTACATGGACTTGGTAAAAATCAAATAGCTAGGATAAGCTCCTAGTGAGAATAATGATTTAGCACATTAGTTTTTCTATCTGAATCTAACTGTCTGGAAAGAACCACTTTCAATATTTACTGCTTTAAATTTTCTTGTAGTTTTCTCTTATATGGCAAACACTATGTTTTTTAAAAGTATTTTTTAGCTGTCGATGGACCTTTATTTTTGTTTATTTGTATGCAGTGCTAAGAATCAACTCCAGTGTGCCTCACATATGCTAGGCAAGCCCTCTACCATTGAGCTCTAACCCCAGCAAACAATGTTTTTATCTCTCTTGGCTTCCAATTTTAAGTAGCTTATATTGAACTCTATTACAGAAGATATATATATATATATATCTTGTGTTTTGGTAGCAAATACCTTATTACTTCTATTTTTTAACTTAGTTAATAAACCTTGAGAACTGAAAACTTTTTATTTCTGGTGAAATTTTATGAGGTTGCCTCAGCTTTTTTCTATGCGTTGATGATGATGTCATTAACATTCTACACAGTCTTCATGTAGTTAGGGAGAAAGGAACAAAAAATGATAAAGAGGACCTCTCAGCTTTTCTCTATGTGTGATGAGGTCATTAATATTCTACCTCTTCCTTCTACCTTGTCATTTTCTTTTATCAGATACGACTTTAGTTTCATGGTCAAATTTGCTCCAATGTATACTATCTTAAATCATGTTGAAATGTGTACCAGTTCATACTATCTTATATAATGAATTACGTTTTCCATGCATTTTATGTAAACCAATCTTAAATACAAAAGTCAACAAAAGGACAGTTTATGGTATGATGAGTCTATCAATATTATCCCCACCCCAGGTTCAAATAAGAGACAGTCTTCACCTTTTCTATATCCAATCTATAGCAAATATTGAAGTGAAACCTTGTCCTGACTCACCGCTGAAATCTTGTTTCTGTCATCCTGAAGAAAGGGCATGAAATCTGTCACCCACAGTTGATGTCATTCTCAATTCTTTTTGCTGTTCCTATTTATTCCTTTTCAAAATTTTTCAAATGACCTCAGCAGGATACTAGGAGAAATCATACATGGACTTGGTAAAAATCAAATAGCTAGGATAAGCTAAAAATTTAATGTCACATAGGTGTTAGAAATCTTCCACTGGAGTACCTACTTGGGGCCTGGATGAGGAGGGAGAATGTGTGGGGAAGTGTTAAGCCGTGGAGAGTTGAGAATGGAGGTATGTGGGTTATCTAACAGAACTGCTGCATGAAGGGAAAAGGGTCATTTAGGGTCCCCTGGGCCACTTGACTGAGAAGACTAAAACTAAATGATTTTTAACTACATTTAGATTTGCATATGTAGAGGTAGGTATTCATTTTATGTTTCAAAGATCAATATCCTTTAGTGAATATTGCTTTTATGCTTTTAGTAACATCTCATTACTTCATCTGGTCTATATGAGCAACACTGCTGGAATGTCCCATTGATGATACTCTATGAACATTCCTGTACCTCCTCTCCCTATACTTTTATTCTCTATATGCCTAATCACTCTTCTTCCCTTTAATTACAAGATTGTGTTCTTCAAGTAAATATTAAATTTACCTTGTTGTTCCCTCTTCTTTTTCCTTCAAATCATCAATGACAAACAATATATACTCAATTATCACCACTTTCCAAATTTGTGGTTCAATGTGTTTTTCTATTTTCAGAATACAAATTTCTTTGTTCTGGTGGATGAGTTAGTTTAATCTGGTTGCCATGAAACAATACCACAAGTTGGGTGTCTTAAAAACTCAAGTTTATTTTTTTTACACTGCTGGAGATTGGGAAACCTAAGATCAAGTTCAGTTTCTCCTGAGGCCACTCTCCACAGCTTGTGTGTAGCTGCCTTCTCACTGTGTCTTCCCAAGGCCTTTCCTCTGTGTGCACCATGGAGTCTCTCAGCAGTAACATTTCATCTTCTTATAAGGAAGCCTGTCAGGTTGGATTAGGCCCTACCCTAAAGAACTACTTTCAACTTAACATAGAAGATTGAGCTTCGACATATGAATTTTAGGTATGCAGTTCATCCCATAACAGTAGTCATGTTTGAATATGTCCCACCCCAAATTTAAGTTCTGAAACTTAATGGTCAACTGATAGCATTAAGAGAGGAGATTAGGCCACAAGGACTCTTCCCTAGTGATGAGGATTATGATCCTCATAAAAGAAGCTGCACACAGCTAAACAGTCAGCCAAGTTTCAGCTTTTGGCATGTTGAGGACACAATGTTCCTCCCCTCAAGGGATGCAGCCAGAGGACTCCAGTTAGCAACAGAAAGAATGGGACCTCACCAGCTGGCATCTTGTTCTTGGACATCTGGCCTCCAGAACTGTGAGAATGAAGTCCTGTTCTTTGTAAATTATCCGATCTTAGGTTATAGCAGCACAAATGGACTAAAATAGTATTTGAAATATGAGATTCCCCTTTCTTACTTGATTAAGTATATTATTGAGAAATTAGTAAAAATATATGATAATAGATTATACATGTGGCTTCCTCACATTTTGCAGGACAATCTGCAGCATTAATTGCTATATCTTTAGGAGTGAGCCAATTGGTTCTTTAAAAATGCTTAAATGTAAGACATCTCAAATAAAGGAAACCACCATAACTACTAGGTTCAAGCCCCAGTTATTAGCCTTACAAAATATATCAAACTGTAAGTATAAACATGCATACTTTCTGCTAGAAATGAGACTGAGTGAAGTGTTGTATAAAACTGGTTCATTCCCCATGAAAATAGAAGTTTATTTTTTGCTGTGGACCTCAGAAATAAGCCTTACAAAGAATGAGTGATCAGATAAATTCTCAGCAATACAAAATGACCAAGATAGCTCAACAACTTCTAAATTATTTGACAGAATCATTTGGTTCCAAAGAATAATTCCAAATGTTCAGTAAAAGATCTCAACAGAATAAAATGAGAATTGCCACATCAAAGCTTCTGTGTTTGTAAAAGAAACAGCTGTGACTAAGAGGCCTGAGGGCAATGTATTAATATTCAAAGTCATTATTCTGAAATGGAGTTAAGAATTTGAAAGTGTTTGCAAAAATATAATAAGCTCACTCCTATTTGAAATGATCTTTACAGATGCCATGTAAATATGTACCAATCAGCTTTGCAATTAAACACCACATAATTAATTCAGCAACTTCATGACAAAAGTATGTTGTAATTCAACTTGGTTTAAATTGTGCACTGTGGTAAAAGAGAATGAATATTTCAGAATATTAACCCATTTAGCATGTTCCCTTATTTGAGTGTGTTTGCACATGTGTATGCACGTGTACACACACACACACACGCACACACACACAGACACACACAGAATAAAACAATGTGAATCTGGAAAAAATTATACCATCTCTTTATTGGCAAGCCCAAAGAAAAAGATCAGGAGAAAAATAGTTTTACATTTAGTTTCTCTTATGCACACAAGAAAAAAAATGTTGGCAAAAATTGTTTCTTTGTATCATTTGTTACAAGCATAAAATTGCTTACTACAATAATGTGGCAGAGATGTCCAAATGTTATTCCTCTCTCTATTTTACTAAATACAAGCATTTTGATTCCAGATGGTACATATTATGTAATATCATTTATCAAATGTCACATGACTCCAGGCACCTAAAACTCTTTTGCAGAGAAACATCAAGGCTCTGGGGTTTCTTTTTCTCTTTTCTCCCCCTATCTTTTTTGGGGGTGTTGGAAATGATATTCATTTCTGGCAGTGAACAAATTCCATTAAAAGTGTCCTTGAAAATAATAAATATTCAAAGACAATTAATCTTTTCTTCCTAGGTGGAAAGTCAGCCTCTTTACTCACAATTCTTTCACCAAGCATTTATTGATCTATATACTTTCTCTAGATCAATGTGAAAGGCTTTGAAACATAGTAGCTAAAATAATCACCAATATGCCAAGGATAGTAAAGAAAGAAGTTGATCTAATTTGAGTAGAAATTAGTATATCAAAAATTTGATGTCATATCTATATGAAATTTTAAAAAATAAAAAATTAGAACTTGAAGTGCTACTAGAGTTCTAGATCCTAATAGATCAATTTCATGTAATTAATCAGCTTGTTGTCTGAGAGGATGATTTAGTCACTGAGGTTATAAATAAGATCAAGAAGAAAAATACTTTTAAAGAAAAAGTGTGGGGTTTTTAATCACCTAATGTAAATTGTAGAGTATGTAGATAATATTGTATGTACATATATATAATACAAATTGACCAGAAAATAGTAGTAGCAGTTTTAACTTCATAAATAGCTCAATAAAATTATTATAAGTAGGACATTAAATATTGTTTCTAGTGTGAAAACAGACATAGAGATTGAAGAATAAGCTAAGGCAAAGAGGTTTCAGATACTTGAACATCTAGCTTATTTCACCTCCAGGGGACATGCTATAGTTGGTACCAATACAGCCACACCACTGATCTCTTACTCAATTCCAGGCTATTGGATTTTAATTTTCTCATTTTAAAAATGTGATTAATAATCAGTTCTTTAGAGGAAATGGTCATTTGACTATATCCAAAATTATTCTCCAGTTGCATTTAAAATTTCTCACTTCTCTATAGAGACTGCAAAGGCTAACTCCTTATTTTCAAATTCTGCCTTTGTCCTAATTCTGTTATCCATAAATCAGATTTTGAGACAATTATTTGGGTGTGAGTAATTCATGGAAGTTATCCCAGAAAAAAAAAACAAAAACTGAAAAGTAAGTGAGGCAGGAAAGCCAATACATGATGTGGTAGTGAACAAATTCCATTGTGGGCAACTGGGAATGAATTGCCATGGGGAGTGTAAAAGAGTACAAGGTACATCTCATGGTAATTCTCAGGGAGGGGTGAGGAAGCTGAGGTTTCTATATAACTCCTCCCACTTCTAGGATTTAATGTTTCTTCTCTATAAAATGGGCAACTGAACATTACTGCATCACAACCATTGGAGATACAGGCATTGCTTGAAAATGTTGTGTTAAAATATGACCTTATACAGTACTGTAATCTTTTTTTTTTTTTTTTTTGTATTTGGAATGGAACTCAGGAGCACTCAATCACTGAGCCACATCCCCAGCTCAATTTTGTATATTAGAGACAGGGTCTCACTGAGTTGCTTAGCACCTCACTGTTGTTGAGGCTGGCTTTGAACTCTCAATCCTCCCATCTCAGCCTCCCAAATTTGACCTTGTATTAAAAAAAAAAAAACCCACAAAATTAGATTGGAAGATTTTTATCTCATCCTAGCCTTACTAAGAGCTAATAGCAAAATGGAATAGTCTTTCTATCTTGGACTTAGAGTTTTGTCATTTGAGAAAGCTTGAATCATTGAAGAATCTAAATATTCTTCCAGTTCTAAGTTCCATGGGTCTTTAATTAAATATAATTTATGAGGTTTATAATAATTCTATTCTTATTTTCATTAGATCCTAAAAACTTAATGTCACATTGACTTTTTTATCATTAAGTAGAAAAGAGAGTGTCTTTCCAAGGTCAGAAAACCATCTGTAAAGTGAAAAAATTAACATGGCTAAAATAAAATCTCTCAACCTCAACGGGAGAAATCAAATGATCTGTTAAAGTGATTGGACAAAGCTCACACATTTTCATGATAGTGTATATAGTACCAGAATATTGCCTCCAGACTGACAAAGAGGTTTGTCAATGCTTCTTTTTAAAAGAGAGACAGAGTTAAAGGAAGGAATGACACCATATGTAAGTAATAAAAATGCAATCCCAAACAAACCAGATCCTCAAAAACCTTATGATCAAAATTGCTTCCCGAACTACCCTCTTATTGATGCCAGATGTTAATCATGAAAACAGAAGATAAAGAACTTATGCTGAGAGAAAGCCCCCTTTTAAACAGTAAGAAGTTAACTTAGGGAAAGAAAGAGACTGTGTACTTTGGGTTAGGCAATAAACCTTCCTTCTGAACCACGTTAAAACATTTTTCCATTGACGACCATAGTTTATATAGTCAAAATCCATTCTGCAAAATGAAATTCATAATTTTTGGATAAAGTCTTAGGCTGATAGAGGTTAGCAGCCATATGATTAAAGAAAAAAGCATCACATTTTAAAAGATCATTTTAAATCATTTTAAAAGATTTCTGAGAGCTTTTCCCTTTTGCATGTTTTATTTTTCTACTCTGAAATTAGTTCAATCTATGACCTCTAGCTACATTTCTAAATCCTGCCTCTCTCTCATAATCCAAAAGCACATTTTATAGATATTATAATATTTTGACCTAACTGCTACTTTAATACCCAAAGCTAAGTACACCCAAACCTAACTTCCTTTTCCTGAAAATTCTTTCCTCTGTTTTCTTTCAATCATTCCTTCATTAATTTAATCATCTGTTTACTTAATGGACATTTAAGAGTCTAATAGAAGATTGATGGATTGGATTGGAGCTAAAGTAGATACAAAGAAGAATATAACATAGAGCCTGGTCTTGAGGTATCTAGCAAAGAAATGTCCTTTAGAGTGGGTGAAACACAGTGAAGACATGCTATCATTGGTGTTCATCAAACCCAGAGCTTTTCTCCCACTCCAAAAATTCCCAAGAAGGTGGTTCAAGTACAGTCACATGATTCAAATCCTGAAAATGTGTGAATGGTCCCAGGCCACAAAGTAAAGTCAGAGATGGAAAAATGGGCGGTGCACCATATCAAACTCTAGATCCATATTTCAGAGTCCACATTCATCTATCCCCATTCTTTGTAAATTGAATCTATTTTGAATATATTTGAATTTTAATTAAAATTGAATTAATTTGAATATTAAAATATTGTATTTTAATATATTAGACTACTCAGAAAAATATCATAATTTTACTTTAATGTCAGATATAATTTTAAATAAAGACAACTAAATATTGCTTTCTTCTTATCTCCACATTTATCATTTCTGGGGTTCAACATTTTTTCCTTCACCTTCAAATATTTCTTCATTCTGAAAACTTCTTTCACCACTTATTACAGTAACATTCTACTGATCCAAATACCCCTTTTTGTATTTATTGACATATTTTTATTTTATCTTTATTTAAAAAAATTTTTTTCTGGACATAAATTTCATAGTAAATATCCTTTCAGCACTTTAAAGACGTCACTTCAACACCAGCTAATCTCTATTGGTTTTATGTCAGCTGTTATTTGGATTGCTTACTCCTTATAAGTAATGTATAATTTTTTTCCATCTATATTTTGGATACTTTTTAGTTTTGATTACCAACAGTTTTACTGTGCCCAAACTGTGCTTCTTCTTTGTATTTATCTTGTTTGAAGTTTGCTGAGAATGTCAAATATGTTTGTAGATATCTGTTACCACATTTGGGAAAATTTGGCCATTTATGTTAACTAGCTTTGGTTTCTTCAAACTTCATATGAAGAAGTCAACTTAGCTCCCAGTATAACTCACTTTGTAGAAAAGCTCTATGGATAATAAAGCTTAAGTGAGGAAATAGCCTTGGATCCTTAATTCAGTAGAAGCCATCTCCTAATGAAAGAGAAACACCAGAGAGCTCTCTTTCCCTATATGCATAGAGAAGAGGCCATGTGAGGACAAAGCATGAAGATGGCTTTCCATAGCCCAGAAGAGATGCCTCACCAGAAACCACCCCTGACAGTATCTTGATCTTGGACATCTAGTCTCTAAAATTGTGAGAAAAAGAATTTCTGTTGTTTAAACCACCAATCTGGTATTCTGTTAAGGTAGCCCAACAAGTGTAACATACCCTCCAATTGTATAATATATGCCTGTTATTTCTATTATTTCTCTTTACCTTTATGGATTCTATTACATATGTCTTGGGTTTTTTGATATATTCTCTATGGTCACTGAGAATCTTTCTATTCTAGTTGAATATTTTCTTTTCATCTGTTCTCAAACTTACTTTATCATATGCAGAGACATTTTAATAGCAAATATTGTTTTGCTCAGTTGTAAAATTTCCATTGAGTCATTTTATTTTTTATGTCAATCCATAACATTACAGAATTTTCATTTCTCTGCTGAAATTCCTTATCTGCCTATTCACTATGTATATATTTTACTTTAGGTTCCCAAATTTACTTACAATTATTTATCTAAATCCTTGTATTCTAATTTCAATATTTTGAGTATTTTATCATAGGTTTCATTAATTTTTCTCTTGACTGTGGGTCACAATTTCTTTTTTTCCTCATTGCTTACTTTTTTATTACCTGGTGATTATTGTGAATGACATTGTAGAGCCAACTTTCAATTTTTTTTTCCTAAAGAGTATTGATTTGTTATTCTCATAGGATTAAATTGAATTGATTCAGATTCAAACTTATGGCTCCACTGAAGAGGAAATCAACTGAAACTATGCATCCCTCACAGTCTTCCAGATGTCACTTCTCACTGAGTTCTTTGAAGTTTCTCCTACATAGAAAAAATAATTTTAATGGTGTTTATGTAGATATTTGGGGCTCTTCTCTCCACAATTTCCTCTTATAGAATCTCCTTACTATCCCCAACCTAGTAAAATTTTAGCTGTGTACTGACTTGAGAGCAGCACAAAATAAAAAGTAGATGCAGTTTCCTTCCTTGTGGGTTTACTCCATCTAGCTCCTGCCTGCTGTGGTCACTTTGTTTTATCTGAATATTTTATCCAGGGTTTACAAAGTTGTTATCTGCATGAGGGTCAGTAATACACAAGTTACTCTGCCATTACTGGCATTAGGGTTTGTAGGAAGGTTTTTAATAATAGATTACATTGTGCTTTTTAATAGATATTGGACATATTAGATGCTCTGTTCCTTTCTCTCTCTGCCATCTTTTTTAAGTTGTGTTTTGTAAAAATGTGTTTCATTTCATAGCTTTTTTTTTTGATACTTATTGGTGCAGATCGATCATTTAGTTATATTATTAAGCAACAGATTATAGATAATGGTACCTGCCTTATCTCTGGGCTCTTAGTTGTGAATTCTATATTATTATCTTAACAACTATTTCTTTGTGTCTGAATTTTTTGTATTCCAAAGCCATTTTGATTAAATATTATAAATTTAATGGCTGGTATGAGTTAAATCACTAAGATCCAGTATTTGACATAATTCTTTTTTTTAACACATTGCCTTCAAATCAATTCTTTCACATAAAAATAGCAATTTCCTTATTTCAAATGTTTCTATAACTAGCATTAATCTATACAGAATTATTTAAGTTATTTCCAAGTAACAAGGGAAATAATATGAGGGTATGAATGGATGTGAGCCTAAGACATGAAACCAGGTCTGAGGAATAATGGAGTCCACTATAGTATCCAGCCTCACAGAGGTGGGAATTCCATTCTAAGCAGCTGTGGGTGGTTCAGTAATGAGCATTTTTAATGTGTTGTTTACTATCTTCCAAACATCTGCTCTTCAGCCTTTTCACAATCTATGTTCATAATAGCTTCTGCTTCCTCATAAATTTGCTTTCCTTATGATTCCTCACACCTTTCTTGTGCTATGCATAGCCTCTATCTTTGTTTATTTTAGGCTTCAGATACCTTTGCCTATTAATACATATACTCTGTTTAACTGAGATTCTGTTAATTACCATTAATATCAAAACAAATTAGTGTAAAGAGAAAACATAATTAGCTGATTTACAAAACTGATAATTAAGTTTACTATTGAATTTGGAAATGCTTTTTGCAGGCTTATAATATTTCCCTTCTCTCTCTCTCTCTCTCTCTCTCTCTCTCTCTCTCTCTATCTCTCTCTCTCTCTCTCTCCCCCTCTCTCCCTGTCTCTCAGACCAGACTTTTCCAATTATGTGCCATAATGACATTACCAGTTCTCAAGTTACATCTCATCTTAACGATCTAAATGGAAGATAACCTATATTCCAATAGGCCCAACATAATGTCTCCAAAGAGGACAGTGATGGCCTTTAATTGGAATGGTTTCATTAAAAGCCCATCTCTACATTAATCTTTGTGTTTTACCTATGGCAGGGACAGTGCCAAGCTTTCTGAACTATGTCTAACAGGTTTTTCATAAATCAGATCATTCTGTTACTAGGTGAAGTGTGGAAAGAAGTACTGGTTATTAATACAAAGAAAAGTAGATAACTATATTCTGTAGCTCCTGGTTTAGATAATGACAAAGAGTATACTGTAGTGCTGAGCATCTTCCACTGAGCATTCTCATCCACTGGCATATATATACTTTTCTGGGATTTAGCATTGAGTCATGGTCTAGCAGTCAGTGTTTATGTGTGCTATCACATTGTAAAACCTAACTGTAGAGGGTAGTCCTGTCATAAAAGTGCTCAGTGAAACACTTCCTTAAAAATATCTCTGGGCTTGGAAGGAATCATAATTGTCACATCTAGCTACATAGTTATAATTTCAGAATAAAGTTAGTTGGTTACATTTCCTATATAAACTGTATATTTGTCATTCTATTTAACATGACAATAAATCTGAGCCTTAACACTTATTACAATGGAAGATAAAAAAGGTTGGTATTTTTGTAATTTGGCAATATTATATATACCTCTGTTTGATAAGGCTTAATTATTTAGATGGATTGAAGAAGCAAGATGAGAGTTGTAACCAACAAATGTCTCTATAAAGGAACTATTTAAAGCCTTGACTTAACTGTAGTTCATTCTTTAAAATTAAATAATTCCAAAAGTTATAAATCATTATGAAACCAAAGATAATATTTATGTAAGAATCAGCACTTAGACATGAAATGTGACAGAATAAATCCCAACTAGAAGGGTGTCTCTTTTACTAAAGCCCAATGTGCCCTGAAATTCTGAATGATCTCATAACTACATATTTTACTGTTTATAAAAAAGTCAATATTTAAATAAAATTAGCTAATATTTACTGGATACATAAATATCTTGAGCCTAGTCCTGGTTACCATCACACAGTAGAAGAAAGGCACACAAAGAGTAAAAAGAAAAGGCAATATTTTATTATCTGCTTTTAATATAAGATACCAAGTGGGTATAATTGTGCTTCATACTTTCAAATACTTTCAGTCCAACAACGGGATAACAGATGACTTGAGTGTGAAGCCATATAAAAAGTAATATTATATTCAGAAAACAAAACACAAAACAGAGTGAATATTTCTTTCTGTCTCTAAGCCCAGGAAAGGCTTAACTTTGAACTCTAAATTCTAAATCATATATTTAATAATTCTAAATGTTTCCTAGTAAAATTAAAAGGAAATTCTTTATCCTCAACTAAAAATCCTTTTGCATTCCTCATGGTAAGAGATATGACTGGACTGATCTACTTACTTATCACAAACACCTGTGTAAACACAGTATATTTCATAAAGTTCATAAAATGTGAACTGTACTTCCCAATCCTATTCCACATGTTAGAAGTATTCCATGGTTCTTACCTTCCTTGAGAAATAACCGCAGAGGAATGAAAGTGTTGCTACAAATATTCTCCATAGTGCTTTTAATTTGGCCGTGTTTAGTACAAGTCTTTGAAAACAGCAGTAGCACCAATTCTTAAGTATAATATTTGCAAAGTATTCATCTAAAATTTTATGTATCATTCCCTTCCACAAATGAGAAATGAAAAGTGATTATTGAATGGACCCTGAGGCTCCCAACAGGTGGCCTCTGCTATATTGGCATACCCAAAGGTAACATCTGTGATATAAATGGTTTTCACTTTAGCCATGATCTTCAACTTCATTTTATTTTGTAAGCCTTTCTCCCTAGACTTAGAAATTAAGAAATAAGAGATATTCCAAACCTAGACAGGAATATCTGTGCATACATTAGTTTATATTCACTCATTTTATATTTTATATTTGTGAATGTATAAATGCATTTTTGAGAATTTAGAAAAAAATTAATTCAATACTTTATAAACAAAGAAAATTAATAAAATATTGCTGGTTCATAAAATTGTGTAGTGTTTAAAGCACACCCCGTACTTCTGACCCTTTAGCTATTTTTTCCCTTATAGTGAGATTTCTTGAATATTTGTTCTTAACTACCATGTCACTGCAACTGTCTTTTTGCCAGTTATCACCAGGGACATCTTTGTTGCTAGTTTCAGTCATTTACTTAACCCCCACATCCATGATAATATTATTCCCAATATCCACAGTCTAACTCTGTACTAACAGAATTGCAATTTTCTTTGATGTAGCAATGCCTTAGCCTAAACACACACACACACACACACACACACACACACACACACACACACAGACACACATACATACACACACACACAAAGTGCACACACACATACACACCAAATTACCTAGCATTCAAAGAAGCAAAGTTTGTTCTTGTGACATGACTGTCCAGTGAGACATAAATTAAAGATTACAGGAGATTTCAAAGCATGTTTAGATTTATCCATATAATCATCGTATCCATCTTATTTTGTTGCCTCTTCTTTCTGTTTGTAAAATCAACAGTTAGAGGTGGATAACTTTTTTATTTTCTATATTGACAAGAAGGGATTTTTAAGCATGTCATATGATATAACCAGTCCTTCACTGGTAGGACCTCTTTGCTTTATTTATCTTTGATCATGTTATTTTTATGGAATCTTCATTTCTTTAGTTTTGCGACATGTTAATACTCCTCTATTGTTTTCATTCCCCTCTGTTCCTGCTTGCTATTGGAGTATTTTCTTTTGTAGTGTCTTCATTCATGTACTGATATTATTTTATTTTATTTTATTTCTGTTTTCCTGAGCTCTGATGAATCATGTGACAGATTTTCTGTTGTCTATTTCTTCCTTCAGCACCCATAATTCTGCTTAGCTTTGTGAATTAAGTGGAATTAGGACAAAATACTACATTTTTATTTACTTAATCTCTCTATGCCTTAGGGTTTTTTTAAATTTTTAAAATAGTAATAATGAAATACATTATAAGAGATTTAGAGAGAACTAAATATGTGGATACACTTATACAATTGTAGAAGTCAGGTTTTCTAGAGGAACAGAACCAATAGCCTATACAGGTAATTATAAGATGGGATGTACAAGACTGGTTTACAGGATCAGAAAGTGAAGAGACCCACATTGGTCATCTGCTGGCTGAGAACTGGGGGAACCAGTAGCTGCTTAGTCCAAGAGGATGGAGCCTCAGATAAAAGGGCTGCTGGTTCTTTGAGTCCCTGTGTTCAAAAGTTGAAGAATCTGATGTCCAATGTTCTGGGCAATGCAATAGCAAAAAATCCCATTCACTTAAGAAGAGATCTTGTGTGGGGGTGAGCTTCAGTCTTCTTCTTCTGTCTGTTCTATGCAGGTCTCCAGAATGGTGGACTGTGGGGCCAAAATTCCTGGTCATTCTCCCCCACCTGAGTTCCCTGATGTATATGCAGTTGTCTCTGGAAACACCTTCATGGACACAACTAAAGTGTGCTTTACCAATCATCCAGGTGTCTCAGTCCAGTCATGTTGACAACCAAGGTTAACCACCATCTCAATCCAAATGTTAGAAGGACTGGCACAAAATAGGCATTCAGGAAATGATATCTATTAGCACTTTATTAAGCTGATTGCTTCTTTCATATTTTAGATATTTTTATAGAAATATAATCATTGAGAGAAAATAATGTAGTGAAGACAAATTAAGATCTAAGGTGTCCCCATAAAGCTCAATTGTGAGACAATGCAAGGAAGTTGATGTAAAAGTGTCAGAGTTGTAACCCAATCAGTGGATTAATTTCCTGATACATATTAACTGAGTGATAACTGAAGACAAGTTGTGTGTGGCTGGAAGGGATAGGTCATTGGGGGCATGACTTTGGGGTTCATATTTTGCCCTGGATGAGTATAGTGTGTTCTCTCTCTCTCTCTCTCTCTCTCTCCTGTTTGCCATGGCCTGAACTTTTTTCTCTCCTCCACGCTCTTCTGCCATGATTTTCTGCCTCACCTTAGGCCCACAGAAATGGAGTCAGCTTTCTATGGACTGAGACCTTTGAAACCTTGAGTGCCAAATAAACTCTAAAATTGTTCTTGTCAGGTCTTTTTGTCTCACACAACAATGAAAAATCTGACTAAAACAAATCATTTATATGTTTTCTTCGGGTTAAATTGTTTAGTAGGCTAATTTCCCTCTGAATGACTTTATATCCCATGGTTTTAGGTATGAAGTATTTTTCTATAACTGAGTTAAATTCTTTTCCCATTTTCATTTTATTCTTTTTTGATCTATGAGTTATTTAGAAATTTATTTACTAGTATCTAATTACCTTATAATATTTTTTATTGACTTGCAGCTTACTTCTTCTGGTCAAAGAATATACTCCACACAATTTTATCCCTTTAAAATGTGTGGTGACGTATTTTACAGCTCAAAAATAATCAATTTTTGTAAACATTACATATGAAATTAAAAATGACATGTATGCTGCTGTTTGGGGGATACTGCATTTGTTCTGCATTTGTGGAAGACTTTGCAACTAGCCCCAATTCTCTGCATCTTCCTTGTTTCCATCTTTGCCATGACCTCATAATGATAGAGTGTATCTTCTCTCCCAGGTGATTTTCTTTGGTATATAGTACATGTGCATAACTAAGGTTAGGTTTTTAGAAGTTTCCACTGGTTCTGTACACTTTTTGCATTGGCATAAGATGAACACAGAGCAACTAAATTATTAATACCTGGTGAAACAAAGTCACTCTGGAGTTACTCCAGGTAACCACTGTTCCATGAGAATAAATAACTGATTCTAAAATATCCCAGATTCTTGGTGGACAGCAATTTTGTCCACATCTTCTATATCCCTATTAATATTTGTCTTTTTTTCTTCATTAATTTACAAAAATGCATTTTGTCATTACAAAAATCAGCAATTTTTAGTCAATCATTATAGATTTTGTGTTGACCCCCCCATATTACTTTTTATTACAAAGAATTCCAGATATACTGAAAAGTTCAAAGAATTTCACACTAAATATTCTTATACTCACCAGAATTATTTTAAAATTAACACTCTAATCTATTTGTAGTCGTGAAATATTTATCAAATATACTTTCTAGCCATCCTTCAACCATTTTATTATTTAATACTTCTGAAAATAAATTGCAGATATAGTGTACTGCTATTAATATTTTATTAGTATATACATAATAATTCGTTACATACATAATAATACATGTGTGTTATATATATTATAATAGTGTTGCCTAGAGTTCAATTTTTAGTTTTGTCTTTTGGCTAAAATTTGTTTATAGTGAAACACACATACCTGTGCATCAAATTCTTACCAAGATACACAGAATATTAATATTAGTCTAGAAAACTTGTTTGTGTATCTTCTGAGTTCTTTCTTCTCAATCCCTTTTGACTCTCTACTCTTCTAAACCTTTTCAGGATTAATTTGTATTCCAGTCTGAATGTGTCCTCCAAATTTAATGTGTGGAAACTTAGTCACCAGTGTGGAAGTGCTGAGGTGGGGCCCTCACTGATGGCCCTCATGGATGGGATAAGTGACCTTGTAAAAAGGGACTTGGGTAGCAGATGCTACTCTCTACCTCCTCCCATCTTTTTTGCCGTGGGACAAAGTGGCATTTGTCCCCACCCTGGAGGCTAGAGGCCAGAATATACAATACCAAGACCTCAACCTGGAGGAAGTAACCAGAACCTCAGGGAAACCTGGATTTTGAACTTCCAGGTTCCAGACAGTGAGAAATAAATTTTTGTTGTTTATAGATTACCCAGTCCCAAGTATTTTGCTATAGCAGCACAAATATTAGTTTTCCTCTTCTAAAATCTGATATGCATAAATTCATAGAGTATATATCCTTTCTATAAGGCTTCTTTCATTCAGAATAATGACTTTTAGGTTCATCTACATTTCATGTCAATAATTTATTTTAATTATTATGCAGTGTTGTCTTTTAAAAATATATCTATTTTGATCACGTCCACATTTGCTTATTATATGTTTAATCCACTAGCAATTTATGGAATGGTTAATATGCTTAGTTTTAGATCTGATCATTTTATTATTTATTTTTTGCTTCTCTGCTCTTTTTTTATTTTTGTTACTTTAGTATGTTTAAGATTTTTGTTTTAAGTTGAGTGCAGTGGCACATGCACTCAGGAGGCTGAGGTAGGAAGATTGTGAGTTTAAATCCAGCCTCAGCAACTTAGCAAGGCCCTAAGTAACTCAGTGAGACTCTGTCTCTAATAAAATTTAATAAATAAATATATTTTTTAAAATTTCTGTTTTATCTATTTATTCAGTTATATATCTCCTCCTTGCAATGTTTAGGGGTTGCTCCAATGAATTAGAATATGCAACCTACAATTTTCTTCAATAATTCTGAGTTTATATTATATTTTCTCTATTTCAATAACTCATGTTTGAATTAAATATTTTCAGTTAGCCTAATTATTTGAAAGAGTTTTTTCCAAAGGATGGGCCAATGTTATATTCCAAGTTGGTAGAGAATGTTTTTATACTCTAGATTTCTGTGTGTGAGAAGTTTATTAGCTCTTACTTATCCAAAAATATTGAGGTCAGGAACTGGCATGCAACTCACAGTGATGTGAATAGTCTCTCATCTCCCCTTCGACTGATGTGTAATGTGGGTTTTATGTATGATTTTCCATCTTCTTCTTCTCAAAACCAATCCAAACCCAAGGAAGTTCTCTCCTTCTCTATGAAGATTTTTTTTTCAAACAACAGCCAGTTGTTTTCAAATCTTAGGATTATGCCACCTACTTAAAAATAAGCAGTGTTTATGGCTTTTTCATTGAACACTCAAATCACAGGTATATTATATATACCACTGTTGGTCTCCACTCTTTGGGCAAGCTTTTTTCCCTAGTCAATGTCAGTGCTGTTTTTTGAAACATTTGCACTTTTTCTTGTTTATAATTATTAAATGTACTTTTTATTTGTATTTCTTTTCCTCCTTGTTGCATCTAGATGATTATCAAGAAAAAGAAGGGAATGATAATTTTCCTCACCCATATTAAAATAAATAATTCACCCTTCCAGTAACTCATTTCTTTTTTCTTCACCTATTTCATTTTCTTTATAGGACCAACTTGGAAGTGCACTCAATGACTGCCTCAACTGTGTCTGTACCACAGTGCATAAAACCATTTTTGACACTTTAATTGACAAGCTTGTTGTGTTAATGGGAATTCATAAAATACCTGTATAAAACTAACCTTTTCACCTACATAAAACTAGTTTTTCCTTAAAGTATGTTATGCTTCCAATTGGTTGAATGAAGTATAGGTTTAGACAGCTTACACAGATTTAAATTTTATTTTTAATATGTACACATGTGCACACACAATAACAGCACCCATGATTTCACAGAAATCATTATATGTATATGTATGTATATATGTGTATATATGTATATATGTATATATATAGTTAAATTTTTAGAATAATCAATTTGCATTTGATTCAATAAAATATTAAGAAGTAGTATGGTTTTATACAGATATGATATAAATCACTAAAATGGTTTGGGTATAATAAAAGATTGTCAAATTCTTCTTTGATTCATATATTTAAGCAAGACATCACTGGGTCACATCAGTCTGGGTCTATAAAATAAAATGTTATTATACAAATTGCGAGTCTCTGATCTCCTGCCTGCCCAGACATTCCTTTCCCAGCACTTATCTCCCCAGATATTCCTAATTGAGATCTCTTCCTGCTGTCTTCGTCACTGAATAGGAGCTCATGTATCTCAACCAGGCAGACCACAACTGTTGAACTAGCAGGGAACATGCAGGGGGAAGGAGGCAGATGTTCTCAGTACTCTCTTGTTTTAATTGAATTTAGTTTCTTTTTAGTAGGGGTGGCAGGCTTAAGAAAGGTAGGCAGAGATGAGTTAGATTTTGAATAAATTCTAATTTTCTCTTTTTCCCCTGCTTTTCCTCATCCATAGGTTCTCTTTCCCCTGCTGGAACTGCTTCCAGACAGCTCTGTTAAAGGTATGTAATTAAAGCTCCCCCACACCTTACTCCATATTTCCTCCTCTCCCACTCCAAAAGATAAATTAAATGTATGAATGGTCACATTTCAGAATAACTGGTATGCTCCAATAACTTATTAATATGCCAGGAGATAGAGTAGTTAATAATGAAGTTGTACTTAAATTCTTACTTCTTAATGTTCCTTGTATGTGAAGCTCCCTTAGAAAACCTACCAGGAAGAGGAACAGTGGTCAAGACAGAGTGTTAGCATTCCTAGGACATCTACCTAAATAACTCAGAGAGCAACATAAATTTAAACACAAGTCTTTGTGAATTACAGAATAATAACAGTAGCTATCAATGTTAACAAAACTATTATTTGACAAATACTCCCTGTGCATTGGAATCTGTGCTACATACTTTTTTATCCAATAGATCACTCAAATATTCAATCCTCATGTTCATCACAACAAGGGGTATTATTTTGTCTATTTTACAGAAAAAAAAGGTCTGAGATAAAAAGAAATTAAGTGAACTTTTCAAGATTCCATAATCAGAAACACTGAACTCAGAGGTCACCTAACTTCCTAGGAGAGGTTCTTCACCCATTTTTTAAGAATGATATGCTTTGAAACTTTCAAATGAATAGGAGTTAAAAAGGTTAACTTTATGTGTCAACTTGGTTGGATTGTGGTGCACAGTAGTTTTGACAAATAATAGTTCTGATATTGTGGTGAAAGAGTTTTGTAGATGGAATGGACATCTATAGTCAATTGACTTTACATAAAGGAGATTACCTTCAATAATGTAGATAGGGTTTATCCAATCAGCTAATGAAAAACTCTGGTGTGCCAGGGAAAAGAGAATTCTGTCTCAAGACAGTAATATAGAAATTCTGCTTGAGTTTCCAGCCTACCAGCTTGCCTGAAACTTAAAGATGCATCAACTTCTGCCTGAATTTCCAGTTTACTAATCAGATCTAAAATTTTAAACTTGAAGCCCTCACAATTGCATGAGAAAATTCCTTAAAGTGAATTTCTAAAGACTATATACATACACACATATATTTCATCCACTTTGCTTCTCTGGAGAACAATTACTGGCATAAGGGGGCATTCATAACTACCCTCAGTTACATCATGTACTTAGCTACTTCTAAGGTATCATGTCGGTCATAAAGCTGCTTAAAATAGACTTAGCTGTAACAGAACCTACAAATGTCTTCCTGTGTTACACAGTGACCATGTGGACCATTATAAACTAAATTATTCACATGCACTTTTCAGAAGTTCTAATTTCTTCTATGATTTAAAACTATACTTATCTTTAAATTTTAGGCAACATCAAGGATATCACCTTACATTACAAAAGATTAGAACATCTCCCCCAGCCCACTGCTGGTCTCCAAAAGCTCCATGCTCCTGCTCTCAAATTCTCCTTGATAAAGTTAGATTTATTAGCTCTAATGAAAAAACTGCATACACCTTAAGAGGTATTTAGTACTACAAATTTTACATTCTTCGCTGAAATGTAAATTCCCTATGACTATAGAGTTTCCAAGATGCTACGTGCAATCTTGGTAAAATTTGTTGATGTGCAAAATGATCCACTCTTCTTCTTTCCTGTTCAAATTCTGAATCAATTAGTGTTGGCAGTAAATTCCAAGATGCTCAGTTAACTTAAATGAATAATTCATTAGTGCAAATGTGTCCCCAATATTGCACAGAACATACAATCAAATAAATTGTCATTTATTTGTAGTATGAATTTTACTAGTTATGCTATATTCTATACGCTAAGTCTGGAAATACTTAATAGTAATTATTGATAAATACAATTACATTGTATATAAAACAGGAGAGCAGAATATCACATTTGCTATTGATATGGTAGCCAGTAATATGGATGAAATAATTAATTCTTACCAGAGAGTTTTGGTTTTAACACTGATATGAACAGCATAATAAATTCTCATAAAGATGATTTACGAGCTCTGTTTTCCAGGTGGTAAAATTGAATAGATAATTTATTCAGATATAGTGGGGGTTGACAGTCAATAACATTTTTAACTTAAGAACTAAATTTTTTTTAAAAAAATAAAAACTGTATAAAATAAATAAAAATGGTATTATGTGTAATTAAAACACTTATAGATGAACATTATTGATATCTGGGTATATTTACTTCCAGTCTTCTATGTATTATGTGTGTGTATATATTTACACAGAATAAGATACATGTATACTTGTGCAGATTGAAGAATTGATATCATATTCTCTCTGCTGCCTTCTGTCAATCTCTCCAGTTCTGAAGCTTATCATGTTCCTCTATTTTTGATCCCCTAATAATGATCATAACCTTCCCAGTATATCAACATTCAGTAAAATCTTCTTAAGTGAGTGAATGATGGGTTATTATGAAATGATGAGTAGAGAAAAAGTTAAACTTAATTACTCACTGAGTGGCTAGAATAGTACTTTAGACAACCAAGTGTTCAGCAAATGGTACCAGCTTGAACACTGACATAAGATGTACTGAATTAAAAAAATAAAAACTAAAGCGGGATACTATGAAGGAAAATAATAGGAAACCTATTTCAGTTTGGAGGAGTCATGAAATCTTCACTGGGACAAATGATTAATGGCAATATTTTTTTTAAGAAGGAGAAGCAACACATAAAAACAAAGGGAAGGACACAAATGAAGAACTTGAAGTGGAAAAGAATTTGTTCATTGGACTGGTGTGACTTGATATGTGTGGGAAATGAAGCATGTGACTGGTCAAGATGGGATGGGCAGGGCAGTGAAAAACCAGCCTCTACCTCAGAGCAAAGCCTGTCCAAGGAAGGGACATGACCTTTGTCCTTGGAAAGACCCACAGAGCACTCCTAGGCACATTCCCACCCTGCTAAGTTGTTTATCTACAAATAACAGGAGAGAACTGCTGCACCAGGTGTCCCTGACTCAGTCAGGCTAGGTGGGAATCCATAGCAACCTCCTAGCAGCCACCAATCAGCATGAGACAGGGAAATACCTGGGATGCCAGAGGACCCTCCCAGTAGTTTATGGTGGTTGATAATGTGTTGGGAAACCATGTTGTTCAGCAGGAACACCCCTCTTGGCTTAAACCAATCAGTTCAAATGAATCCCCTCTTGTAGTAACTAATCAGCCCTCCCCAACTTGTTCCCTCCAGTGAATGTGTTAATCATGTTTCAGAGTTGTTATTTGATTTTCCCACGGTGTGTGATGATTTCCTAAGAGATGCTATGATGTATGTGGGTGTCCCTGCCTTCTCCAAAGAATGTATAAAACTGCTGCAAACCCTGGGCTTGGGTCCTCTCAGTGTCACCAGTCCCTGTGTGTGCACGCGGAGGACCAAGCTAGCTCACAATAAACACCTCTTTGCTGTTTACATGGATCTTGGTCTCTGGAGGTCTTTTGGGGGTCCCGAATTGGAGCATAACAGCAGGAGGCCATCACAGAAACATAACTATGGCTGCATTAAGGAGTTCATGTTTAAGTACAAGAAAGAATCAGTGCTTATTGTAAATGGCCAATGAACACCAACAGAAAACTTAAAAAATAACTATAGTATAAAATTATGCACTTCAGACAATTTAAGAAAGTTAAAAACATATGCAACACATTAAGTAAAAATAAAAAATTCTATAATTCTTTTCAGGGAAAAGTTTCCTGGTTGTTATAAACTGAATGTCTAAATTTTTTTCACATAAAGCAGAAGCACTTTTGATTCCTGAGATGTTTATTTGGTGACATAAATTATAAGAAAGATGAAGTTGGTCTTTATATGTGGTGTCTACATTAACCAAATTCCACATCCTCACTTTTTCAAATATTTTGTTAATTACTAGTAAACCTAGTACATGAAATCACTTTCAAACTCCTTTTTTATGGTATATTTGTTTTTAATATGTAACTATAACTTTCATTAACAATTATGAGATGATATGATATTTTTAAAAAGTGAAAATTGAAAGATTATTATAAGATTATTTATAAGATAAAATAAGGAGAGACCAAACTTATTAGCAACTTGTAAAAAATATACTAAATACCATCTCAATCTGCAAATGATTAAACTTAATAGATGAGGCATACAAAGTGTAAAGTTTGGATGTTTAGAATCTGAATCAAGCTTAGAATTAAAAGTTTATTCACCTCCACCAGCTGTGAACACCATGCTGAAGATGTGTCATTTTGTAAGCAAATCAATGAATTAACTTTAAAATTTAGAACAAGTGTTTTAACCAAGTTAGACAGCATAAAGAACCTTCAGTTGAAAGAAGACCAGATATTAATCATAACAGAGCCAACAGACATTGGAGTTAGAAAGCGTGGGAGCAAAGCTTTAGGACTGTTGACATTTACATGTATGTATAGACCTTGAAAGTCAGAAGTCAAAGAATATTCTGTAGTAAGAACATCATGAATGTACTCTGTGATACAGTTTTCCTGCTTTGGCACAAACCTCTTTTGATTTAAAATGTTTTCCTTAACAAGAAAAAAAATATTTGCTAAAGGATACAAAATTTATTTGGTTTATGCATAAGGCACACAGTGTGTGGTTATACTTGTGGACTAATGCAGAAACCCTACATTAACCAGAAGTAGTGACAGTGGGAGTCATAGTAACCTTAACAATCACTTCATAGTCTACCTTTAGCCCAGTATAATCCTTTATATGTAATCTATGTTCTAACTGTACCCTGAGAGCTTCATGAGGGCTCATGTCTCTAGTACAGTTCCTGTGATAACAGTAGGAACTTAAAAATGAAAGCAAATTAGTGAACAAATGAATACACTAATTTGTGCTTTTGATATAAAGTAATGATACTGAAAAAAAAATAGAAGTTTTAGACCTAGAAAAAAAAAAAAATCAGGTAATATAGAGACCCTCCTGAACACACTTCCCCTATTACTGCCTTGGAACATTTGTTTTAATGAAGGAACCACTGTTACAAAGTCCACTGTTTACGTTTCAATTCACTACTTTTGTCCTATATTCACCACTACAGCATTATATGTCCATATCAATGTCTTAAAATCCCCTGTGCTTCACCTATTCATGCACAACCACCCTTTCCAAACTGTTGTTCTGGCAACTGTTGATATTTTCCTGTGTCATAATTTTGCTTTTTCATAATATGATATGGTTGGAATCATATAATATGTAGACTTTTCAAAGTGGCTTTTCTTTATCAATGTGCATTTAATTTTTCTCTAAGTCTTTGTGACTTGATTGCTAAATTTGGCTTTAATTTCTGAATAATTCTCCAACTACATAAAAATACTACTGTTTATTCATTAACCTATTAAAGGATGTCTTGATTGCTTCTAGACTTGGACAATATTGACTAAAACTGATAAAAAGAGTATTCCAAATTTCTTTCCCCATCCCTTATAGCATTGATGTCATTCATTTCATTTATTTTTTTAATCTTTTAGTTGTTAATGGGCCTTTATTTTATTTATTTTTATGTGGTGCTGAGAATCAAACCCAATGCCTCACACATGCTAGGCAGGTGCTCTGCCACTAAGCCACAGCTTTCATTTCATGTATTTATACAGTATAATCACCCGATATATTTTTGTTATCATTATTTTGAATTAACTATTTGTTAGATAAATTATGAATAAGACAAATAATATTATTTTATCATCATTTATTCCTCCTTTAATGATCCTTCTTCCTTTGTATAACTCTTAAGTTTCTGACCTATGTCATTCTCTCTCTTTAAAGAACTTTTAAAATTTCTTGCAAGGCAGATCTACTAAGGGCACATTCCATCAATTTACAATTGTCTGAAAAAGTCTTTATTTTTTCATCACTTTTGAATGATAACATCAGTGAATACGTAAGTACATCTTGCCTAGTTTTTCAAACACAAAAAAAATGTTATGCTTAAAGGCAAGAAAAGCTACTTTGAGGAGACAAATTAGGCATCAGAATAAGATTCAGGTATGACACATATTTTGAATTATTAAAGAGAGGATGTAAAACAATTATATTTAATCTGTTAAGAATGTTCATGGAAAAGTTGACATCATGCAAGCAGATTGATAATGGAAGGAAATTCTAAAAAAAAAAAAAAAAAAAAAGATATTTCCAGGAATCTAGGATTTGTGCTTCCACACCCCCCAACAGTTTATATATTTTACTCTCTCCTTGCTTTTGTGGTTTCTATTTAAAAGTTTTATGCAATTCCTATTCTTAATCCTTTAAATATAGGCTTCTTCATTGTTGAATTTTTTCAAAATCTTTCAAAGATTTTTTTATCTTTGATTTTGTGCATATAAGATATACCTAGGTATAGACATTTTTGGTATTTATCCTACTTGATTGTCTGAGTTTCCTGGATATGCAGATTGGCATCTGTCATTATTTAAAAAAAAACTGTAATTATTACTTCAAATATTTCTTCTTTTTCTTTCTATATTTCTTATATTTCTGGTATTTTATTATTTATGTTACATCTTTTATAATTGTTCTACTGTTCTTGGATAATCTATTCCTTTTTAATTGTTTCCCTCTATATATTTCACCTTTTTAAAGTTTCTATTGATGGATCTTCAAGCTTGCTGATTATTTCCTTGGCCATATTCAGTCTACTGATGGGCCCATCAAACATATTTATTTCTACTACAGTGTCTTTGATTTCTAGAATGTCCTTCTATTACAAATCTGTTCTTGCATGTTAGCTACTTTTTTCATTAGTGTTTCCAACATATTAACCATAATTGTTTTAAATTCTCTGATATTTGAAAATATGTGTTTCTGAGTTTTATTGGGATTCTAGTTTGTTTCTTCAAACTGTTCTTGATTTCTACAATGCCTTGTAATTTTTTGTTGAATACCAAAAGTTTGGTATGATGTATATAGTTATAGTCACTGAAATAGTCAAGCTTTCAGTATAAGTCTTTATGTAAATCTGGTGTGGAGTTGGACTATGTTTAGAGTTGGGTTTCCCTAAGAATCCCTCATTAAATAGAGTCTGTCTGGAAGCTCTATCAATTGTGATCTCTCATTTTCATACCAAAGTCTTGTTGATGTTGGTGTTAGATGGTAAGGAGAGCAAGTACTCTATGTACATGATTAAATCTCAGATTTTAGTACACCTAAATTCCTATAATCTCAGAGTATCCCCTAGACCTTTCTTTTTTCCCCTCCCCTTATGTGAGACAGGAAGGCTAGAGTGGACTGGTGTTGGCTGATTCTATTTCTTCCATGTCGGATAGGGCTCTGTTAGGGGTAGATTTTCATGGCGTGAAGCTTGTTGTTACTTTTTCTTGGATATATTTCAAAATGTTTACTAAATATAATAGAAGAATGAAAGGATCAAGAAAACCCAGAAAATAACTAAATTTCCTGGTGTGAAAAAGCATGGCAATGAAAAAAAGGAAAACGAGTTTCAAGGATACTATTATTTCAGAAAAAAAGATCATTTAAACACAAATAATAATTTAAAAGTATAATAGGAATTCACTGAAATTAAAAATAATAATATGCAAATAAAATGGACCTTTATTCTTTAGAAGAAACTGATAAGAAACATAAAGGCTAAGTAATCAATTGGTGATGTTATCAAAGAGTTCTCAAAAACACCATATGAGCCCCCAGAGAGGAAAAACAAATATCCTAAACAGTGGAAAACAATTAACAGGGCTTTAGAAATTTTCAGTCCAGAACTGCCAGTAGACAATGAAGCAATGTCTCCCAATGTTCTAAGGAAAATGTGAGTCAAGAATATCCTATCAAACAATTTGTCCTTAGAATAAAAAGGTCACAGATATTTTGAACATGCAGGGACTCAGAAAATAGCACATAAGTGTTTGGTAAAATCTGGAAATGAAAAGAGCTAAAAAAAAAAAAAAAGAAGAAAAGTCTCAAAATTATACTGAGCTTATGTGGAAAAAAATCAATATTAAATATCACTGGGCCCATATCTAAAGTCAAAAATCAATGACACAGTATTGTATAATAGGACAAAGATAATGGTATAGATCCAGAGCCAGAGTTTTATACTATAATTTAAATTATGAAACATTTTAGTTATGTAATCTTGAAGAAACTAACAACATTTACACATTATATACAGTTATTGTGAAGATTAAAGGTGTCAAAACAGCCACACACTAGACATTAAAAAGCCTCAAAATATTTCAAAGCACATAAACAGCGTGCATCCAGATATAGGAAAAAACTGTCATCAATCCCTGAAAACTAAAAATATAACAAAAATTGAAAGTAGGATGAATACAAATGTAAACAAGTACATCTAAATATGAAATACTTAAAAATAGTTTCATTTTTCCTTAAAAAATTTAAAGGGATATTTTTGAACTAACATTTTTGTGATGAAGTATCTATATGATTTTCATCACTTTCTTCAGTTAATTAAAATTCAACTTTTTAAGTAAAATAACATATCATATTTTAAAATGTTTTGTAAAATTAATCTGGCTGTCAGCATTATGTCTCTTTTACCTATAAATATGCAGACATAATATTCTGGGTACATTTACATAGTGATTACTTCCTTTTACCAAAACAATTAAAATACCTGAATTTTTATAATGAAAATTATATAAAAACAAGAGTTTTTTTTTTTTTTTTTTTTTTTTTTTTTAACTGCAACATAACAAAATTAAAAAGGAACATTTTGAAACAAAATCATACTGGTAAAGTGAGCATTGATGGGAGATGACAATAATTGTCATTTTATTTATTAATCAAGCATGAATAATATAAAATGTTATGTGGAAAATATAATGTGCCATAAGCTAACCATGAAGCAGAACTTTCAGCAAAAGAGACAATAGCTCAGCCAAAATAGCTTCCAGACAGCATCTGTGATCAGGTGCAAAGAGCTATTTCACTCCAGATTCTTTGGCTCTTTTTTTCTATTCCCTGCTGTGAGTTGCTCTCCATTCTTTATTCAGTCCACTGAAGATTATGGAATAAAAGCATTTGGCCTAAGCCCTGAATCAGTTTATTTATTTATTTATTTATTTATTCGAAAATATTTATTTATTGAATGCCTTCATTGTATTGTGGGCTGGCACTACAGCATTTATCAAAATCAAGTAAAATAAATTTTCATGGAGATAACATTTGGATGAAGGAGATAACTGATAATTTGTGCAATGATGTCAGATAGTTTTAGATGTTACAAAGAAGTCAGTCCTATTTTAAATAGAATTGCAGGGATTAAGTAAGAAGAGGTCACACCTAAGTAGAGCTTGAAATGAGGTGAGAAGTCAGCCAATTAGGACATTAAGTTCTCCCTGTGCCTTTTTTTTTTTTTTTTTTTTTTAAGAAAATTTCATTGATGTGTATGTGGTTTGTTTAGAACCAGTAACACAAAGGGAAATATTTGGGGGGTGTCTAGAATGAAGACTGTCCCTTTTTTTCTGGTGGATTTTAACTTGAAAATATGTCAGACATAGAACAGCTGTAGCCATCTATTCCACTTGGAAGCTAAGCTCTGGGTAGTACCAAGTAAGATCTATGGAAAGAGAAACCTGTGCTTTACTGTTATTTAGGAGAATGAATTCCCCTTTTCCTTACCCAATTTTATGTTTGTTTTTCTCTACTTTTAACCAGAAGGAGAAGTAAATGGTAAAGAAACATCACAAGTCCATGTCATTTATCTTTGTATATAACACACACACACACACACACACACACACACACATACACACACACAAAGACTTAGCAGCAAACAAAAGTAAAGCCTTTCTTCAGGAAATCCATAAGCAATAGCTTGCAAAGTATCTCTGGACAGCTTGACAGTTATTTAGAACAGAAAAAGATTCATTAAATACAAACAGAAAAAGTAATTTAGTACTTTAGTCAAGAACCAGCTATTGCTACCTAAGTATAGGTAACCCTATATATATTAGAATAGCCCAAGAAATTTATAGCTGTGGTTAAGTAATCATTTACTAACTCATTAATGGAGCCAAGCATTTATTGATAGATCAATTCAAAGAACCCTTTATGTGGATTGTGACTCAAAGACTATTTTGGACACTAAGGACACAACTGTGAATTTGACCAATAAGATTTATATATTATGGAGTTTGTATCCACTTTGGATAGACCTGTGCTATATACAAACAGAGAAAGATAGGCACAGACTGTGGCAAGTACTATGAGGAAACAAATGTGATGTGAAGGGAGAGGGTCTCCTTGCATGTACACGCTCTGGTTAAGCCTCTTTATGGCGATATTTATGCAAAAATTTACGCAGATTTAGAAGTGAGGCAGTCATTACAAAATAAGGAAGAAATACTTAAATTTACCCTGCTAAGAAAGCAATGATCTGTCATTATCCCTAAACAGAAAGATCATCTATAAGTCTGCGGCCCAGCAATGGAGACAGAGGTACCTGATCTCAGCTTGAAATAGAAGGCAGGTCAAAGCAGCAAGGGATCTCTTCAGACCATGGCTCAGGAGTCTTAATTTTACAAAAAAGTATGAAATGATTGAACATTTTTTTTTAAAAAATTAGTTTTTGTGTATTTACATTTTCATAACTTCTCTGGATGGTATTTGGAAAATGCATGATAGAAACACAGAATGAGGAGCAGACAATTGCAGTAATATGTTTTCATTGTTGTTGTTTGGATATTCCAGATGGGAGATGGTGGTGGAAAGAGATGCATTTGCAGTAGAACTGATTTATTTTGACGGATTGGATGAGGGAGGAAATTAATAATAACTTTTTGCTTTGGGATAGAGCCAACTAGGCAGATGTGATATCACTTAAAATGCAAAAGGCAGGAGAAGAAGGACTCAGGATGAGTCCAAGAGCCATCATTTCAGGCACATTGTGATTTTCCAATCAGATGTTGCTATGGTTTGAATGTCCATGTTGAAATTTAACCTTCATTGGGAACCATGAAGAGGGTGGAAATTTAATCTGAGTATAGCCTTTGGAGGTGAGACCTTTGGGAGGTAATCAAGGTTAAATGAGAACAAAAGACTGGTTCCCTATATAATGGGACCCTGGCTTTATAAGGAACAGATAAACCTGAATTAAGACTTTTTGTCTTGCCATGTGATTCTCTAGACCACAGTGGTCCAGGGAATAGGGTTCCAACCAGCACAAAGGACCTCACTAAACTGGGGACATTAGTGCCTGTCTGTAATTCCAGCTATCTGAAAGGCTGAGAGGGTCACAGTGAGCCTGGGCATCTTAGTGAGATTGTCTCACAATAAAATAAAAGGGATTGGGAGTAAATAACATGTCAGTGGTAGAGTGTACCTGGATATCCCTAGTACTGAGAAATTAAAAACAAAAGTTTTCAAAAGCACACTCCATTTTCTCAAACATGCCTGTTTTCAGAATATGAACTTTATAACCTTTTCTTCTTTATAAATAAATTAGTTGGTGGTATTCTACTATAGCAGCAGAAAACAGATTAAGACAATGAATATCCCAGTGAAGATACCAAATTCCAAGTAGTCAATGTTATAGAGGAGTCTGTGGTTGAGACTGCAATATGGGGACAGGGATGTAAATATGGAAGATTTAAACAGAAAATGACAGTTTGGTGCTGTGGTTAAGAACCTCGGCTCTGCTGCCAGACGGTCTCAGCTTTGATTTTGGCTCCATCTCTAACTTGTTGAAATTACTTATTTTCCCTAGACCTTAGTTTCCTCTTGCATAAATGAGGCTAATAAACAATGACAGGCTCATAGTAAGTATTCAAAATGTTAGTTTTCATTAACACGGGGATTGTTTTTGTTATAATTATACCATGGAATCAAATGAGATCACCCAAGAAGAAAGGATAAACAGAAAAGATAAAGACTAAAACCTGAGGCACTCCAAAATTCAGAGGCCAGATAATGGAGATGGCAAATGAAGAAAGTGAGAAGGCATAGCCAATGAGGTAAGGAAAAAAAATTAAAGCCAACATAGGCATCAGAGACACTAAGACAAACCAAGAAACTACAGAGGGATGGAGGGGAAATGGAATCACAGGAGGGGAAACAGCCTATCAACAGCACTTATTTGGGAATTTGTTTTTTTCTGTAAAAGGAGACACAGACATAGTATAGTTATAGAATAAAAATCTGGAGTCAAAGACTAATATTGGGCTGGGGATGTGGCTCAAGCGGTAGCGTGCTCGCCTGGCATGCGGGTTTGATCCTCAGCACCACATACAAACAAAGATGTTGTGTCCGCCGAAAACTAAAAAAAAAATAAATATTAAAAAACTCTCTCTCTCTCTCTCTCTCTCTCTCTCAAAACAAAAGAACAAAAAAACCAAAAAAACAAAAACAGGGCATAATTCCAGAAGCCAGAATCATTTAATGATTTGGAGGCTAAACCAAGTCAATAGAGAACATTTTAAAAATATTACTGTGTTTTAAAATAATTTGATTTTAAATTCCTTTAGTTTTAGTATGTGCTTCTGCTTCCACCATGTTCTATTGACCCGGGGTCAGTTCACTTGTTTTATATAGTGACAGGAGTACACCAGACCCTGAGCCCAGAGAATATATCTGATTTCACAGAACTGATCTAGTGGAGGGGGGAATACTGAGGAGGAGGAAACCCTGAGAAAATGAAAAAGAATAAGGTCCCAAGCATCATTGGAGAGTAAATATTTTTAAATTTTTGCACAAGTACAGAAGGGAAGTCAAAGAAGAGGCATATTTAGTGAAGGTGGTTTGAATAGTAGAAAGTCAACTGTTTCTTTGATGGCTTCTCCATTTTTAGTGTTGAGGGCAAAACTCAAGTCATAAAATAGTCATCTTTGTGTTGGGGAATCAACATCAGAAACAAAGCAGATCTACCACAATAAGAAGCTTATCTTCAAGAATTTAAAATGAAACCATCCACTACTACGTGTGAATTTCACCATTAATATAAATAGCTTCTCAGAAGTAGGAGGGAAGAAAATTGAGAGTTGCATTCAGCCAAGACTGAGGTTTTCCCAAGTGAGTAGGACTGAAGGAAAAAGAAGAAAGGGCAGCAAGTGTTTGGCAGCGTCTATGGAGTGAAGATCTCCTGAGATAGAAAAAGGAAATGTTTCAGCACCACCTTAGCAAAGGTTGTGGAATGCCTGGTAAGGATACTCTAGAGGGTGTGGCAATGATGGCAGGTAGCAAAATAGAAATGTGCTAACTTTACCATACATGAAAAGATAGAAGAGCTGGCCACCATAATGGATACATCATGCACTTGGAGGGTCACATCACTGGGGAGAATAGAAGCTGTGTGTGTAGAGGGGATGAATGAGCAGGGTCCAAGTATCATCAACAAGAAGAAGGCTTGTCAAACAGAGGCCAAACAGCCAACGACAGGGACGACACTGGGGTTAACAAAGCCACATTTCATGTCTTCTAAGATAGATACAATTTTTGAAAGAATAAAGAGAAGATATCTCTTGGAAGAGAAAATATTGAGAAGAAAAATTTCCACATGCTTGAGCTAGGTGAATGAGAAGGAGCAAACAGACACAGCTTTAAAAGAACTGCAGAGGAAAGCTTTTGTCAGGAGGCAGCCAGATTCTTTCAAAGTCAAGGAAGTGCAGGAATAATTTCCTAAAGAAACTGAGGACAAGGTGACTTTTTTGATTGCATACCAGGTTTGAAAGATTCCAGGAGGAGATGACTGGGTTAAATGAAGTGGCACAGGCCACCCAGCGCACATGGGTTTGCAGTGATGATGGAGGCCTGGAGGTTTGGGCCACCTGGTGAGTGGGCCTCCAGGGCAATATGGAGTCACCCTAAAAGTCTCTTTAAGAAGGAAACTGAACATTGCAAGCAGCTATTTTATTACTTATCATCATTTTGGGATTCGTCTACACCTCCTGCAGTTTTGGGGGCAGGGCCAAGGGCAGGAAGAAGTTGGCTCTCTCAGCATGACTGTTGCTCTTTGCTCATCCCTGCTCCAGAAGAGAAAGAAGAATCATTAGCACAAAACTGTTTTGTTTACAATTAATTTTGTTACAGCAAATGGGACAGTTTTACATGAATTTTGTAAAGAGGTGCAACCAAAAGGTTTTGTAAAACATTTGGGGACTTAAAAGGAAAAAATTAAATAAAAAGAGACAAGAAAACCGTAGATAATACCACTAGTCATAATAACTGATCCCCTGAGGGTTTTGATAACCATGCTTGGACTCTAGTAAGAAAATTATCATACAAAGAGAAGATATTTACCAGAGACAAAATAGGCTGGAACTTGTCATTAATCCTTCTTTACCACTCAGTAGAGATTAGATCCTCATGAGACTGTTAGAACATTGAGCTCTCCCAGTTCAAGATAGATTTTGAAATGTTGGAGAGAGTCCAAATAAGACCAAGAGAAATGATGTAAGAAGTTATCATTTTGCATAAAGCAAGGTGTAAGTCTTATTTAGTTGGAAGAACAAAAGTTTGAAGGATTATAATTTGTTTTCAATCTTTTAATAAGACAAGTAGTTGAACTTAATTTGACGTGAAAATGGGACTTCAACTTCATTAGTAGACAGTGTTTCAAAGCCTAAGGAAGACATCATTTCAACACCAAAAGTTCAACAAAGGATAGTAGGAAATATTTCTGGAAATAATTTTATAGGATAAACCAGAGCCTTGCAAAAAGCAAATGGGACATATCATATATCCCACTTCTCTGTCACCTGAAAGTATGCATAAAGAATTAGATTAGTGAAAGAGGAAAGAAAAACAAGTGTCAGGTATTTCAGGGATATTCTATTAGATGTTTTTATTATAAACTATCAAAAACTCCTAAAAGCTAGTGACAGGTAAACAAGCCTTGAAATAGAATTCAAGAAGCCAAGAGCTACCAGAAACTTTATTAGTCACCATATCCCTCATATGGGGATTCAACCCACAGAAAACCCAACTTGGCTTTTACTTTGTGTCACGTGTACTTCTGGATCATTTAAAATCAGAGTCTCAGTTTTACAATCTGTGAATAGTGATATTCATTCTGCTTAAGAATGTGTTGAGAAAGATAACAATAATATATGAAGTCACTTAACTCAATGTGAGAGCTTGTTGCTAATTAGAACTGGCTAATTTAGGAACACAGATTTAGGCCTCTTTCCAGCAATGCTTCCAACAGTGGCTTGTGTATGACGCGGTGAGAACTTAAAGATGTCAGGATGAAGTCCCTGCCTCCAGGACCTCCTCGTTACTTTTTTGAGATGTTTGGTAAGCCTCAAACCCTATTCACTATCACTGGTTCCATTCTAAATAAAATTGGTCCCCAAACACTAATGCACACTGAGAACTGATCAATTGGAAGCAGGATTCATTGATGAGTATCAATGAATCAGAGTGTTAGAATAGACCAGATGGATAAAGATGGTTTAGGGACAGGAAAAGTTGAAAGATAAGTAGAAAAGGGAGTGAGAGAATCCAGAAGACCAACTTTTTCTCACCCAACACTTTGTGCAGAACCAAACTTGCTTTCAAAATTCAATGTACTTACTCATTGTGATCTTGGGGGAATGATTCTCGATGCACAGTTAAGTACCTGAATCCTAGATTTATATAAAATACACCAGAATGTGTATTTTGATACAGATTTCATTTTTCTCTAGAACAGTGTAAAAGTGAACAATAGAAATGCAATACACATTTTTCCTTCTCCATAACAGTAATAAAACTCAGTTTCACAAACCACAGTAGGTATCAAGAACATATAACAAGTCTTGAATTCAGAGAGGAAATTTTTAAATGTAATTTGATTTGTTTGGCTCTGGTAGATAAAAGAGGGGAGAAAAAAGAGCCTTTCTTTCCCCTCAGAACACTGGGATCATATTTAGCCTTTATTTCTACATATTTTGAGAATTTTATGCAAAAGGTTCATTGTTCATTGCTATCAAAGCATTCCAGGCAATCAAACTAATTTAGATATCTTTTTTTACATACCCAAAATTAAATAGGTAAAGCTTTTGTAACATTTACTGAATTTCAGCTAACATTAATGAGAAGTGAAGAAGGTAACTGAAAACATGCAAGGTTTAAGAAAATTATTTCTCATTAGAACATTTATGAAATGCTTATCTATAGTACCCCTACATATATTAACTTCCTTTCATAATTGTTGAATTCGTTATAGATGAGACATATTAAAACCAACGTTTTCCACTTAAATTTTAAAAGGTAAAACATGAGCATTATAACTTAATTAGCATAATTTTGGGAGCTTTATATATTATGTAATTTGGATTCTGCTGCTTAGTTTGGGTGACTATAAACTAATTTGGGGTTTTTTAAAGACTGAGAAGGATTTCTCAAGGTTAGCTTTTCCAAACAGAAAGTTGAGTGTTATATTCCACCTCCCACAGACCAGAATTCACATCCATTGGTCAGGGGCAAATACCACTGGCTCTACATCTTCAGTCACTCTGCCATTTCACCAAGTCGGAGCCAAAGGTAAGTTTTCACACTTCTTTCTTCTTGGGTTAGAGACTTTTCCCCCTGCTATAACAACCTTTAAAAAATAATTAACCTTGTTTTAATATCTCCTTGTAAACTCTGATCCAATGAATATGATTTTGTTTTGCTGTTGATTTTATATTTATATTATTCTTGGAAAATCCAAAATTCTGAATTAGGTTAGGAATTAATAACATGGGGAAAATTGTTTACCTTAATACTCATAACAGATGCCAATAAAATTGTAGTAGTTTCCAATGTATGCCTTAAATCAAGAGCTCTGACATAGAACACAACCTTTGGCAGTAAATACAGGCACTATTGATTAATATTGATTGAAATATTATGCAAAGGGAGAAAGCAATGAAAATTCAGGTGTTGAAGATATTCTTGTGATTATATAGCATTATGTATTTAGAATGACTTTTTAAACTAAAATATCCTAAATCTTTAAATAAGCATAGATTTTCAAATTAGTCTGGAATGGTTCAAATTGAACAACAAATTCAAATTTCCAAATAAGAAACTACATTAAGTATTAATGTAGTTTTTTAAATAAACAAATAGATGCCCTTCACATATTTAAGGTTCATCTAGATAGCCTTATTGCTGATAGTTTTATGAGACAGATGAAATGCAAGTAAACTCTGATATTCAACCTTTTATAATTACACATAGAGTATGAAATGATATCAGCAAGTGGATGATTTCTTTGAACAATGGAAGTGGTCAGAAATATACAAGGAAAATATTGTTTCAGGTTAGTGGCTAATATTAGTGCTTCCTACTTGAATACTAGAGAAGAGTTCATGGAAGATTTGTAAATCATACTGTTTTATTAAGTAGGACTTTGTTGGTAATCACTGAACAGTGCCAAATCTGCAATCCTGCAAAAGCCAGTGAAATAGAGGCTGAGTTTATCCAGTGTGAGTAAAAAAAAATTATTTGAAGAAAGTATAGGAGGAATAAAAAGGAGCTCCTTGTACTGCTTCTTATTCTCAGAGGAATTTCATATCCTTCTGCCTAAACCTGCTTCATAAAGACTTTCTTTCAAGTCACTGAAGGTCAATTTGTCTGCCAATGCATTCAAGTTTAAAAGTAATATTTATCATGAATTCCTTTTTATATGCATGCATGGTACTAACACCACATGCACTGTTCTTAGAGTGAACTCAAGAAGTGTATCCAAAATACAAACTCTTTAAAACTGACATGATTGAAAAAAGTTTTACAATACTTTGCCTGCTGAATAATTGATCATAGGTAACATTTTTGATAGACCCAACTGAAATGTTTAAAATGAAGCCTGAACTAAATGCATTCAAAGGACTACATACAGAACTAAAATAATTAAAATTATTAAATCTTGATTGAACCTCCCTGAAAAAAAATTTTAACATTCATGTTATCATGGAAGATAAAAATGGTGCTTACCAAAGAATTTTAAAAAGGATTTTTCTAATCCTATGTGTGTGCAGATCCTTCTCTAAGGGAATGTTGCCAAATAATGTATTTAGACATGTATTCCAATTGATTCCACATTTAAACCTTTGATAGCTACTAAGAATTTAAATAAAATACTAAGGGCGGCAGGAAAAATAATTTTCTGCTCCATTTAGTTAAAAACATTTTGAAAGCTATTGCATTACATATTAATTTATGTATTTAGATACTCAGAATCAACAGAGAATAAGTGAAAGTTTTCTTACTATTTTGTCTTGGAACAAGATTTAGACTCAAATGTACAAGAAAGAGTTCTGCATTATAAATCTGTAGACTACTATGCCTCATTTTCCTCAACTGTCAAGGATGTGACCGTTGTAGTCATCATCATTATCTTCATCATCAACTCTATATCCCAGAGTTGAGGAGTCTTAATGCTTATGAAATGATAAAACTCTTGAAATACTGTAAAGTATTTAATGAATAAGTGTCTCACAATCTTTCTCCATCCTATTTTCTCCATATCTTAAAATCAGTCTTTCTACAATTGAAAAATCCACTGTGAAAATGTAATTTTTTGAATTAATTTGAACAGCTGGTACCAGTGGTCCTCCAAAGCCATCCAATTTCATGTATTATGTTTATAAATTGTTTATAAATTATCCATATAAAGAAAGCAACCAGCTTGAGCTCCTTGATGCTGACATTGATTTATCATTTCTATTTGGTACAAACCCTTTCAAAGCTATTATCAATTAAATATTTATGCATTTTAATATTTTATGACTAGGAGAATTTAAAAGATGAAAATGTTAGCAAGATTTGTTCTGGGACTTGTCATCTTTGATGTTGCTGTGCCTGCCCCAACTCCAGAGCCCATCAACTATGACTCAGAAACCTATGATGCCACCTTGGAAGACCTGGAAACCTTATACAATTATGAACACCTTCCTATTGATCAAGTAGAGGTAATTGGTTGTTCCCACCCTTGAGACTTGTAAAGGCATCAAATGAGGGATGATTGAGGTTGTTCTCTTCAAATAGATTTGTGCTAATTTTTAAGTGGAGAAGTTTTATCTTAATAATTTCATAGGAATATTTTCCATAGAATATATTCACTCTTTTAGGATTAGCACTGGGACAGTCTTGGTTTCTTGCAATTTACTCTCTTTTCTTCAAATCTTCTCACTAAATATTTTTTAAAAGGAGTTTCTGTCACATTATAATAGAACAAACTGGAAGAAAAGATAGTAAGCCAGGGTAAGAAGAGTTACAATAACATACATGCAGTTTAGAGGAGAGTTTGGAGCAAAGAAGTTGTGAGACTAAAACAAATGAGAAAATAAAAAAGAAACAGAGAAAGGCCCATGGTTTGGAACTACATTGCCTCCCAGGAGTATGTGCTTCTCTGAATGATTGACCATCTCCCCCCAAATCGTGTAGGTGCTAGCTAGGTTGCAACCCACTGCGTAAATCTGATGTGACATGTTATAATTAATTTCTGGACTTTTTGCATAACTGAAGGATACAGGATAATTATTGTGAATCAGAAAGCAAACAGACCTTGAAATCCTGGAGTATGATTAATGTTCAGCATTGACAAAAACTATCATTAAACAACAAGGGGAATTACATCACCTTTAAAGAATCATAACACAATGTGGGCAGTTTTTCAAGTGTACATCTTAGAAAAATTACTTTTAATAACACGGGATAAAATATTTTAAAAAATCATCATGTTTAACTTACACAGAACTTAGATTTATCTTTATAAAAGAGATAATACAGATTTTCAACATTGTTTATGTTGCCTTGTAAAGTGAGTCAGATTTTCACAATATGATGATCTTATGAGTCATCTTATTTTTCTTTTCTCTCCCTCTCTCTCTCTCTTTCTCTTCCTCCTTCTCTGTTCCTTTCATTCTGATTATTATTGCTCCTACCCGATCTTTATCTCTTAGGTCTCTTTCCTTTTCTTAATAAAACTTTACGTTCAAAAACAGATCAATTTTCATCTGTATATTTGATTGTGATTCTTTTTTTACCCTAAATATTTATTAATACTCTTCCCTGTTGAATTCACTTCACCATTTGGTTTCTCTTATGTCAAAGTGCTTTATGAGATTTATGGTCATTACCACCAATCTTTCTCTATGTGGCTTCTATATCTCTAACCTAAGGCATCAATGTGGAGTCAATGTAGTCAACTCATCTGTCTTGCTCCTTTATAATTATTCATTTAAAAAATCCTTCAGTGCATGTATACATTTATTGACCAAATTAAATATTTTACTTCTAATTTATTCACCTTTCTACAGAAAAAGTAAGCCATAAGTTCAAAGAGGTTTGTTTGATGGTTACTATTAATAGATCCTTTATTTTGAGTAGAGATGAGAAGTGGATTCAAGGTTTCTATTTGTTTGTTTCAGTAGACCAAATGCACAATAGAAGAAATACTGCTTGGGACCAAAGTTTTCTAGACAAAATTGGGGAACAGTTGAGCTTTGCCTTCAGAACTTTTTAACCCGTTCCTTGCCTTGCTATCAAGATCAATTTTATTGCCCATGAAGCCTCAGATATTCTCAGGAGGTACTGTTGTTTTTGCTGCTATCAAAAAATTGAAGCTAATAAACATATCTATACAAAGAAAATTATTATAGGCCTTTTCCTTGGTATTTACATATTCTGAAATAACAAATTCCTGCAGGATACTAAATATGTGGCAGTGTATCATTACATGCCCCAGTCCATACCCTGTACAAACATCCCTAAATTGGCACAGAATTCTTCCTAGAAAATCCTAGCTCTAGTAAAATTTAGTAACCTTAATAGTTGAGGGCTCTAGACTGTCATAATAATTCCTTATGGCCAAACAAAATATATTATTTATTCTTGACTTAATCCCTTATGGTGAATTCATCAACAGAAAACTGGTTTATAGAAAAATAATGACCTAGATCTAGATATGAATATACAAATACTATAATAAAAATAATGTATTTTTTTTAAAAAAAAACTATACATGTTTTTAAATGGAAACTCGAATTTTAAAAATCTTACAAAAAGCAACCAAACCTCTCACCCACTACCTATGGAAAACAATAGAAAAGCAATATGTCAAAGTACATAAATGACTTGCAGAACAAAATTTAGAACTTCAGTTTATATATTGACAAAGTATTAATATATATTGTTTTGTAGGCAAAAAGCTAGTATAAAATTCCATATGGAAGACTGTGAAATAAAGCCAATGTATGTAATCATATGGATAGATTCTAGAACCTAGAATTCCTATCATGAATTTCTTGAATCTAGTCTTAGAAATCCATTTTTCTGTCTCCTGGGAAGCTAATTTATCTCATCTTTAGGAATTAAGGCTATTTGTTTCAGATATTCTTGATCCTATATGAAACTTCTGCCTCAATATGACAATATGCCCATATTCAGTACAGTTGGTGAAGAAAGTCATGGTAAATAAAGCACATGGGAAATGATGGGATTATCATAGTGTTTCGTTTTTATCCTCAATGTCAAAGGTATATTTCTGCCTATTTGAGCCTTGAATTTATCTTATCGATAGAAAATGAACCTTATATGCTAAAATTGTTAATTAATGGGATAACTGAAAAATGCTTCTAAAATATATTCCAGTTTTTTTCTTATACATTATAAGACTTGGTATCTCAGGCCAAAGTAGTAGGTAGGCCCTTTGGTTTAGGCATTGGCTGATTAATCCTTAAGACCTTTGAAATATATCATAGGCAGAATTCTAAGATGTCCCTTAAGAAAGCATATCCTATGGTGTGTCTATTTCTTATGTAGTACTTAGTATCATGGAAACATTGAGATTTACAACTTGTAATTAGGATATGTTCATGTTGGAGTTGAATTTAAGAAACAGAGATTACCTAGGTGGGCCTGACATACTCATGAGCCCTTTAAGTAAGCACCTGATATCAGGGACAAAATCCAAAGCACAAGAAAGAAAGACATTATTTCTGGCTTTGGAGTTGGATAGATTGAGGAAAAAAAAGTAAAGAGTGCAGAAGGCTTTTAGATGATGGAATAAAATTGATAGGCAGCCATCCTATCTGGACCATAGTTCTAGAGATAGAGGAAAGATAGAGAATTCTACATATCATCTTAGCCATGGATATCAACTTAATTTGGGCCTTTTGAGATCCTGAACAGGCCATCCCAAGACTTCTGACCCACAGAAATTGTGAGCTAAAAAAATAGAAATAGTTGTATGCTGCTGAATTTATAGCAATTTGTTATGCAGTAGTAGTAAATTAATATACCATGCAATAACTTAAATTTTTCTCAAAATCAAATTTTAATTATACTACTCCAAGTTTGTTGCTTGAGAGCCCAGTAATTTAAACTAGTCAAAAGGACAAAAACCTATTAGCACCCCAAAACCACTGTTAGAATCTCAATTGAGGTTTTCTGATTTCTGTTGGTAGTGGTATATTCATTACCATATCAGTTGGCAGGAAAAGCCAGTGAAGTATTACATTCTTTAAAAATTGTATGCAGCCATAGTATGCAGACTACTTAATGATTTCTAATAAAACATGGATTCATTGAATTATTAGTTAAATTCCAGCTTTAGAATCAACAATTCCATTATAGTGCTGTATACTACTCAGTGGATAAATTTACTGGTATGCAGGAATTGGTTACAGATGATATGATCAAAATATAAACTCTCTTTCTGACAAACAATCCTGAGTGAACACTTATTATGTGTTAGGTACTATTTGGCATTACACGTTATCTCATTTATCACATAAAATTATTAAGTGCTGCCATTATTCCCTTAGATGAGGATATTTAAAATAAGAGGAATTAAGTAACTTAATTAAGATTAAGCATAAATGATATACAGTCATGGTGATACAGCCTTCTTATATCAGAGCATAATTTCCTAGCAGGGTAATGAAAGTTGCATTATCCTCCCTCCAATTTCTACCATTTAAAATTGCTCTTTTAACTTGAAATTTATTTTAATTGAACTGAATGCCGTGTAGTTTAACATTCCTAAAAGAGAAAGAAGAGCATTCTGCTCTGTGTGCATAACATGAACTAGAAGTAATCTTTTCAGATAACTGACACTATTATCTAATTATTGTAAGAAGGAATGACTTAAGACTACTTCATTATGAATAATTATGAATAGGCATTCTCCAAGATACATTTAAGTTCTGGAAAATGACCTAAGTGATCTAAGGAAACACTATTTTTTTCTATTTGTCTTAAGGGGTTTGTCAAAAGTCATATTTTTCAAAAGTCAATAATCTTTGAGTGGTTTAAGTTGAGATTGTGCTTTTGATGGAGGAGATTCTCTGCTGATTCCATTTTCTTTGTTTAGCTTATGGGATGTTGATAGTCCATTTCTCTTAGGTTGGAGAGGGCTTCAAATTGTTTACTAAGAAAACGACTGGATGTGCCCATGAGTAGTGTCTTTTCCCAGCAGTGTGCTCAATGCCAATATTAAAATTTACGGAGCTCTTCTGAGAGATGTGCACTAACATTTCTCCAGAACAATTTCCTTGACTCCATACAATGAAACTTCTCCTCAACCATACTACATTCACCTAGCCTTATATAGTTACTTTTATTTAATTTCACCTATAGTATTCCTATGTCTTCAGTAAACATCAAGAAATGTTTTACTATGGAGCCCTATGGAGCACTCAATTATATGCATGGTAACGGAGGTAGAGGGTGTTTGTTTTGGGGGCTCTGTATCATGTAACCAATTGTGCTTGTCATTTTACCTTGCCTTTTCAGGAATCTGGAGCCCAATTTTTACTTCATTCTTCCTTAGTTTCATACAAAGTCCTCCACTTTTGTTTTCTTACCACCCTCAGTTCTCATGAATAGTTTTTGAAGCATTATCTTAAGTTATTTTATAACTGACCCATGTACTTCCTAGAATATGCTATGGTATGCATTCACAAGTAAATAACAATAATGATATATAAAGGAACTTTAATAAAAAATTGCTATAGGAAATTTATCGCATGAGGGATGTTTTTCTGGCTGATACCCCTCCACTGATCTTCAAATTGAGGCCAAATTTTCTTCTTCATGAAGAGAACAAGTGAATAGATGGTGTAAAAGCATCCTTATAAAAAATTACATTTGAAAAAATACCACTGGGATATGATGAAGCTATGTAAGTTTCTTCAAAGGGATGCAAATGAATTTGACACAGTTTTAAGAATGGGAGAGAACTCAATGAAATCCATTGTACCAACCAATAACTGAGGAATGGTCCCTTTTTTTCCTGTGATCATTGTAATGTGGTATCACTAAAATGATCTTATTGGTTCACTGTAATACCAGAAATTGCTTAAGAAGAATCAAGCTAATTCTGGAATATTTATAATTCCAAAGTTCATTTTACATGATTACATATAAAAAGGATGTTCACTTGAGAGTTTATGAATGTAATAAATTCATATAGAGCTTTATTAAAATTAAATCACAATATCAACACTTACCTCTATGCTTTAAGAACAGAAGTACTTAAATTACTAATATTTCTACTATTTTTTCCTGGGTGACAAAGGTTATATAGTACTTTTATTTAGAATTTTATCTCACTTTGGCCAATATGTATAGTGTATTTTAACATATCAAACATATGGTTTGCATGTCAGGCACCTCGTAATGGAGGGAGAAATTTTAACTCTTATCAATCTGTATTAAATATTGTTTTCTGAATACAGTGAAAAATAAAAGCTAATCTCTCATCATTAAAGATACTGTGGAGGAAGTGAGAAAAGAATTTTGTTAATGCACTTTTTTTTTTTTTTTTTTTTTTTAGAGAGAGGGAGAGAGAGAGAATTTTTTAATTTTTTTTTTTTTTAGTTTTCGGTGGACACAACATCTTTGTTTGTATGTGGTGCTGAGGATCGAACCCTGGCCACACGCATGCCAGGCGAGCGCACTACTTCTTGAGCCACATCCCCAGCCCCTGTTGATGCACTTTTAATATTGCTCTCTGATAGACCTTCCATGTGACTGTTTTAAAAACATTTGATTCTTATTTTAAACTATTTGAAAACTTTAAAAATGAAGCAACAAAGAACATACAATAATGAAGGCCCATTGAGGGGGGGACACTGAAAACTTTTTCAGTGACCGCTTTGTATTTGTATTATATGCTATTTATGAGAAAATAATCATAAGTGAATTCACACTAACCCTGGAAAGAAGACATTGTTTACCTAGTTATTAAGAATGAATGAGGACCATAACTTTATTCAAGGTTATTCAGCTAGTCAGTTTCACAGTAAAATTTAGGCCAGATTTTTTTTTTTTTCACTCCAAAGCAGACTTTGACATTTAAAGCCTCCATTATTTTTCTGCCTTTTTTTCCCTGTAATGTTGACATCTCTTAACTGTCTCCAATATTAAGATTTATTTTCTCTGAAATTATGCAATATAATTTCTAGCAATCAGAAAACAGCAATTTTCAAGTGATTTTAATTGATACAATATGGAAAGATCCTTTAGCTGTCAGATTATTTGAGAGGTAAGATGGTCATTCAAAACTTTATGTGGTCTTGTCAGAAATAGGGCACAATCTTTGCCAAACACATTCTTTTTCTCCATTTTCAAGATAAAATAGAAAATAAAATACAACTTTTATGGCCAGGTGTTCATGGCCACATACTTTTAAATCACTAATATAGATCACTCAAATAAATTTGAGCACCACTTTCATGTTTAAAGCAGAATTCCATGTGCTTAACATAATTACATGCCACATGCAAAACTCATAAGAGTACACCTTTAGTAACCTTGGCTGAATAGTATAGAGCCTTTTAACAGCTTCAAAGCCAATTGTTGGTACAATGGTAACAATGAGGAATAGTTTCAAGACTTATTCAACTGAGTAAAACAATTTGGAAAAACAGTTAAATTCAAAATTTCATTACTTTAAGAAAAACCTTGGTCTGAACTTAAGTTAACCTGCAAATGATACAAAGGGTTTCAAATACTTTCCCCCCAATAATAAATAAATACAATGGAAAACAGACTTCTAATTTATTTATTTAAGTACTTATTTATTCATTTATTTAATGTTATCTGCTAAAGACTTGAGCATACTGGTCAGGAATTTTACTAGCATGATGGTTGTCCTCAACTAAATAAGTAGGTGAAGATATTTGTTTCTAAATCTGACTTTGCCTGGGCAAGCAGACTGTTAACATGTACAATGTACAGAATGGCAGGAAAAACGATTGCATTGGGTGTAATCCATTTCTTTGTTGGAAACCTTCTGTCACAGTGCTGAGTAACACAGGCTCTGGAATCAGAGTCCATAAATGTGGGTCCAAGCGGATCACACCAACTATGTGACCTCAGACAAGTCATACAACCACTTTGAGCCTTGGCTTCCTATTTATAACACACTTTTTAAGGATTAAATAAGATAAGCATGCTAGCTGTTTAATACAGGGCTTGCTTTAATATGTAAGTAACTTTCCAGTGGAATCATTCAATTAACAGCCACTGAAGCTTACACACTGGTGATGACAAATGCCTTAATGGATGGGGTGGGATTTTAGCCACCAGGAAAGAGAACCTCCCTTTGTGTTTAAGTTCAGTTTAGAATTTAGCAATCTCCTGCTGAGAGCCAGGTTTTGGGGTGGATTCATTAGATCAAGTCCCTCTTATTATTCTCTACTCTCAGTCTATTAGCCTTTGTTTTAATACAATGGAGGAAATGGGAAAATGATACATGTAAAATGCACATACTCAAGCAAGATATAATTATGTATTGGAATATTTATAAGGGTTCACTCAAAATATGCATGCTGGGGAATTATGTCCCTGAATCTCTCACTAGTCAAAGACATGATATCTAATCTGAGACATGAAGAATTTTGCTTGTGTGTTTATCTCCCACCTTCTCTAAATATAGCATTTAAGGGCACTTTGCAGAAACACATGTTGTAATATATACACAAATACATAAAGATAAAAATATAAATATGAATTCAATGGATTTATTATAAAAACAACAGAGAAAGTATAATACTATAGACCATATTGTATTATATCTCAGCAATATAATAATTTACATTATATATTACATGTTATATCACATCATGAGATGACAAAAGGAAATTAATTATGAAAGAAAAGCAAGGGAAAATAAAATTTGGGACCATAACATGAAGCCAATAGTCAGGCACATATTAAAATGCATACTTTTTTATATTGTGACCCATATAGTATATATATATATACTATTGAAGTTTTTATAGGAAATAAGTGTTATACTTTAAGGGACACACTTCAGCTATGCCTTGCCTCATTTCAGGATTGTTTGAGATGAATGAAACTTAGACAAATAGATCTCAAAATATACCCCTTAATATTGATAAAGGCTAGCTTGAAATATATGACATAAGTGCAAAGCAAGTATGGACTTCTCAATAGAAATCAAACTCCCATCAGTGGGAGAAAGTGCTGATCAACCATGGGTCTCAGGACAAAACCTGTCCCAGTAAATCTACTACATGGGATGTGTTCTTGGCAGGCAGGCAATTTGCCCAAAAAGGAAGATGAACCGCATAGTCATTCTTTTTCCTTGATGCCCTATTCTCCAGGACGATGTTCTATCAAGGCGTTAGGCTCAGCCACTAAGTCCAGAGGGGCTTTCCCTTCCAAAAGAGGAAATCAGACCATTTTTAGGATAGTCATGTTCCCACATTCATGACCTAGGCCCATACCTATCACAATTCTTAAGTATGAACATTTTGATTCCAGAAGATTTTGAAATAGATCACAGAACATATCAATGAATCTATCTCAAAGTCCTCTCTGTCCACAAGGTTAAGAGTTCACTCTTTCAGTGTAAGTTCTACATACAATTATAATGAGACAAAAAGAGCCCATGAGAAGTTCTGCAATGAAATAAAATGCTAAAAAATATTTCATTATAATTTCAGAAATGGAAAGATAACACAAATTTATAAATTAACCTCTACCTCTATAAAGTTTTTGAGGAGAGACTAAAGACTACAGATTAATGCTTGTCATGGTTTGAGTGTATCCTCAAAAGAATTCCTATGTTGATAGTTGCATGAGAGACTTTAAAGAGGTGAGGCCCAGTGGAGGACAGTTAGATCACTGAAGGTGCTGCCCTCAGAAGGAACTAATCTAGTCCTTGTGAGATCTTGGTTAGTTGTCACAAGAAAATTTTTATAAAAATGCACAACATGTTCCTTCATGGTCTCCCTGGCTTCCTGACTCACCATGTGATCTCTTTCTTTTGCACATGCTCCAAGTGTAATACCATTCAACCTCCAGGACCCTCACCAGAGATCAAGGATATAGGGTCTCTTATTCTTGAACTTTCAACGTCCAAAACTGTGAACTAAATAAACCTAGCTTCTTTTTTTTTTTTTTTTTTTTTTTGTTTTTTTTTGTTTTTTTTTGTTTTTTTTTTTTTTATTGTTGGTTGTTCAAAACATTACATAGTTCTTGATATATCATATTTCACACTTTGATTCAAGTGGGTTATGAACTCCCATTTTTACTCCGTTTACAAATTGCAGAATCACATCAGTTACACTTCCATTGATTTATATATTGCCATACTAGGGTCTGTTGTATTCTGCTGCCTTTCCTATCCGCTACTACCCCCCTCCCCTCCCCTCCCCTCCCCTCTTCTCTCTCTACCCACTCTACTGCAGTTCATATCTCCCCCTTGTATTATTTTTCCCTTTCCCCTCGTTACCTCTTGTATGTAATTTTGTATAACCCTGAGGGTCTCCTTCCATTTCCATGCAATTTCCCTTCTCCCTCCCTTTCCCTCCCACCTCTCGTCCCTGTTTAATGTTAATCTTCTTCTCATGCTCTTCGTCCCTACTCTGTTCTTAGTTACTCTTCTTATATCAAAGAAGACATTTGGCATTTGTTTTTTAGGGATTGGCTGGCTTCACTCAGCATAATCTGCTCTAATGCCATCCATTTCCCTCCAAATTCTATGATTTTGTCATTTCTTAATGCAGAGTAATATTCCATTGTGTATAAATGCCACATTTTTTTTATCCATTCGTCTATTGAAGGGCATCTAGGTTGGTTCCACAGTCTTGCTATTGTGAATTGTGCTGCTATGAACATCGATGTAGCAGTGTCCCTGTAGCATGCTCTATTTAGGTCTTTAGGGAATAGACCGAGAAGGGGAATAGTTGGGTCAAATGGTGGTTCCATTCCCAACTTTCCAAGAAATCTCCATACTGCTTTCCAGATTGGCTGCACCAATTTGCAGTCCCACCAACAATGAACAAGTGTACCCTTTTCCCCACATCCTCGCCAGCACTTGTTGTTGTTTGACTTCCTAATGGCTGCCAATCTTACTGGAGTGAGATGGTATCTTAGGGTGGTTTTGATTTGCATTTCTCTGACTGCTAGAGATGGTGAGCATTTTTTCATGTACTTGTTGATTGATTGTATGTCCTCCTCTGAGAAGTGTCTGTTCATGTCTTTGGCCCATTTGTTGATTGGGTTATTTGTTATCTTGTTGTCTAATTTTTTGAGTTCTTTGTATACTCTGGATATTAGGGCTCTATCTGAAGTGTGAGGAGTAAAGATTTGTTCCCAGGATGTAGGCTCCCTATTTACCTCTCTTGTTGTTTCTTTTGCTGAGAAAAAACTTTTTAGTTTGAGTAAGTCCCATTTGTTGATTCTAGTTATTAACTGTTGTGCTATGGGTGTCCTATTGAGGAATTTGGAGCCCGACCCCACAGTATGTAGATCGTAGCCGACTTTTTCTTCTATCAGACGCCGTGTCTCTGATTTGATATCAAGCTCCTTGATCCATTTTGAGTTAACTTTAGTGCATGGCGAGAGAAAGGGATTCAGTTTCATTTTGTTGCATATGGATTTCCAGTTTTCCCAGCACCATTTGTTGAAGATGCTATCCTTCCTCCATTGCATGCTTTTAGCCCCTTTATCAAATATAAGATAGTTGTAGTTTTGTGGGTTGGTTTCTGTGTCCTCTATTCTGTACCATTGGTCCACCCGCCTGTTTTGGTACCAGTACCATGCTGTTTTTGTTACTATTGCTCTGTAGTATAGTTTGAAGTCTGGTATCGCTATACCGCCTGATTCACCCTTCCTGCTTAGCATTGTTTTTGCTATTCTGGGTCTTTTATTTTTCCATATGAATTTCATGATTACTTTCTCTATTTCTATAAGAAATGCCATTGGGATTTTGATTGGTATTGCATTAAACCTATAGAGAACTTTTGGTAATATTGTCATTTTGATGATGTTAGTTCTGCCTATCCATGAACAGGGTATATTTTTCCATCTTCTAAGATCCTCTTCTATTTCTCTCTTTAGGGTTCTGTAGTTTTCATTGTATAAGTCTTTCACCTCTTTTGTTAGGTTGATTCCTAAGTATTTTATTTTTTGGGGGGATATTGTGAATGGAGTGGTTGTCCTCATTTCCATTTCAGAGGATTTGTCGCTGATATACAGGAATGCCTTTGATTTATGTGTGTTGATTTTATATCCTGCCACTTTACTGAATTCATTTATTAGCTCTAATAGTTTCTTTGTAGACCCTTTTGGGTCTGCTAGGTATAGAATCATGTCATCTGCAAATAGTGATAATTTAAGTTCTTCTTTTCCTATTTTTATGCCTTTAATTTCTTTCGTCTGTCTAATTGCTCTGGCCAGTGATTCGATAACTATGTTGAACAGAAGTGGTGAGAGAGGGCATCCCTGTCTTGTTCCAGATTTTAGAGGGAATGCCTTCAATTTTTCTCCATTCAGAATGATGCTAGCCTGAGGTTTAGCATAGATTGCTTTTACAATGTTGAGGTAAGTTCCTGTTATCCCTAGTTTTTCTAGCGTTTTGAACATAAAGGGATGCTGTACTTTGTCGAATGCTTTTTCTGCATCTATTGAGATGATCATATGGTTCTTATTTTTAAGTCTATTGATGTGGTGAATAACATTAATTGATTTCCGTATATTGAACCAGCCTTGCATCCCAGGGATGAATCCTACTTGATCATGGTGCACAATTTTTTTGATATGTTTTTGAATCCGATTTGCCAAAATTTTATTGAGGATTTTTGCATCTAGGTTCATTAGAGATATTGGTCTGTAGTTTTCTTTCTTTGAAGTGTCTTTGTCTGGTTTAGGAATCAGGGTGATGTTGGCCTCGTAGAAAGAATTTGGAAGTTCTCCCTCTTTTTCTATTTCCTGAAATAGCTTGAAAAGTATTGGTGTTAGTTCCTCTTTAAAGGTTTTGTAAAACTCTGCTGTATACCCATCCGGTCCTGGGCTTTTCTTAGTTGGTAGTCTTTTGATGGTTTCTTCTATTTCCTCAATTGATATTGGTCTGTTTAGGTTGTCTATATCCTCCTGCCTTAATCTGGGCAGATCATATGACTTAAGAAATTTATCGATGCCTTCACTATCTTCTATTTTATTGGAGTATAAGGATTCAAAATAGTTTCTGATTATCTTCTGTATTTCTGAAGTGTCTGTTGTGATATTGCCTTTTTCATCCCGTATGCTAGTCATTTGATTTCTCTCTCTTCTTCTCTTCGTTAGCATGGCTAAGGGTCTGTCGATTTTATTTATTTTTTCAAAGAACCAACTTTTAGTTTTGTCAATCTTTTCAATTGTTTCTTTTGTTTCGATTTCATTAATTTCAGCTCTGATTTTAATAATTTCTTGCCTTCTACTTCTTTTGCTGTTGTTTTGCTCTTCTTTTTCTAGGATTTTGAGATGGAGTATGAGATCATTTATTTGTTGGTTTTTTCTTTTTTTAAGGAATGAACTCCAAGCAATGAATTTTCCTCTTAGAACTGCTTTTAATGTGTCCCATAGATTCCGATATGTTGTGTCTGTGCTTTCATTTATCTCTAAGAATTTTTTAATTTCCTCCTTGATGTCTTCTATAACCCATTGATCATTTAGTAACCAATTGTTCATTCTCCAAGTGATGCATGTTTTTTCCTTCCTTCTTTTATCGTTGATTTTCAGTTTCATTCCATTATGATCAGATAAGATGCATGGTATTATCTCCACTCCTTTATATTGTCTAAGAGTTGCCCTGTGACATAATATATGATCTATTTTTGAGAAGGATCCATGTGCTGCTGAGAAAAAAGTGTAACTGCTTGATGTTGGGTGGTATATTCTATATATATCAATTAAGTCTAGGTTATTAATTGTGTTATTGAGTTCTATAGTTTCCTTATTCAACTTTTGTTTGGAAGATCTGTCTAGTGGTGAGAGAGGTGTGTTGAAGTCTCCCATGATTATTGTATGTTGGTCTATTAGACTCTTAAACTTAAGAAGAGTTTGTTTGATGAACATAGCTGCACCATTGTTTGGGGCATATATATTTATGATAGTTATGTCTTGTTGGTGTATGGTTCCCTTGAGCAGTATGTAGTGTCCCTCTTTATCCCTTTTGATTAACTTTGGCTTGAAATCTATTTTATTTGATATGAGTATGGACACTCCTGCTTGTTTTCTAAGTCCATATGAGTGATATGATTTTTCCCAACCTTTCACCTTCAGTCTATGTATGTCTTTTCCTATCAAATGCGTCTCCTGTAGGCAGCATATTGTTGGGTCTTGTTTTGTGATCCATTCTACTAGTCTGTGTCTCTTGATTGGTGAGTTTAAGCCATTAACATTTAGGGTTATTATTGAGATATGGGTTGTTCTTCCAGCCATAATTGTTTATTTATGTTACTAAACATGGTTTGTTTTCCTTTTTTGATTATTTCCCCCCCTTTACTGTCCTACCTCCCACTGTTGGTATTCATTGTTATTTTCCATTTCCTCTTCCTGTAATGTTTTGCCGAGGATGTTTTGAAGACATGGTTTTCTAGCTGCAAATTCTTTTAACTTTTGTTTATCGTGGAAGGTTTTAATTTCATCTTCCATCCTGAAGCTTAATTTCGCTGGATACATGATTCTTGGTTGGAACCCATTTTCTTTCAGTTTTTGAAATATGTGATTCCAGGATCTTCTAGCTTTCAGAGTCTGTGTTGAAAGATCAGCTGTTATCCTGATTGGTTTACCCCTAAATGTAATCTGCTTCCTTTCTCTTGTAGCTTTTAAAATTCTCTCCTTATTCTGTATGTTGGGCATCTTCATTATAATGTGTCTAGGTGTGGATCTCTTATGATTTTGCACATTCGGCGTCCTGTATGCTTCTAGGATTTGGGATTCTGTCTCATTCTTCAAGTCTGGGAAGTTTTCTCGTATTATTTCATTGAATAGGTGGTTCATTCCTTTGGTTTGGACCTCTATACCTTCCTGTATCCCAATGACTCTTAAGTTTGGTCTCTTTATATTATCCCATATTTCTTGGATGTTCTGCTCATGGTTTCTTAACAGTTTTGCTGAGCTATCTATGTTCTTTTCAAGTTGAAATACTTTGTCTTCATTGTCTGATGTTCTATCTTCTAAGTGTTCTACTCTGCTGGTAGTATTCTCAATTGAGTTTTTAAGTTGGTTTATTGCTTCCTGCATTTCTAGGATTTCTGTTTGTTTGTTTTTTATTACCTCTATCTCCCTGTATAGTTGATCTTTTGCTTCCTGGATTTGTTTATGTAATACATTGTCAAAGTGGTCGAAATGATCTTTCATTGTCTGATTTTGCTGTCTAATGTCTTCCTTGAGACTCCAGATCATTTGCAGCATGTATATCCTGAATTCTTTATCTGACATTCCATCTGCTGCAGCTATAACCTCTTCTAAAGTTGAGTTGACCTGCATTGCTTGTGGTCCTTTCTTTCCTTGTCTTTTCATATTGCTCGTGTTTCTTTCTGCTTAGTGAAACTATTGTGTTTTTGAAATTTTTCCCCCTATATATTTATATTGCTCTTGTATAGTTGAAAAGTCTCCCTTGCAGGGGCGGGCGGCAGCTCTGCTCCTCCTCCAATTGGGGTGATCTATCTACCACGCTGGTGGGCCGCTGGGACTGTTCTGCCGGTCGGTCGCAGGTCTGCCTACCTTGGAGGCACGGGCAGCGGCTCTGCTCTGCCCTTCCTCCTATTGGTGTGACGTGTCTACCACGTCACCACGTCCGTGAACCCCTGGGCCTGTTCCACCAGTTAGTCGCGGATCTGACTACCTTGCAGGTGTGGGAGGCGGCTCTGCTCTGCCCCTTCTCCAATTGGGTTGTCGTGACTACCACCCCGGCAGGTCGCTGTGCCTGTTCTGGGCGCGGGCTGCGGCTCTGCTCTGCCCCTACTCCAAATGGAGTGATGTGACTGCCACGCTGGCGGGCCGCTGGGCCTGATCCAGGCTCGGGGAGCGGCTCTGCTCTGCCCCTCCCCCAAGTGGTGTGATGTGTCTACCACGCCGGCAGGCCGCTGGGGCTGTTCTGCCAGACTGTCACAGGCCTGCCTACCTTGCGGACGCGGGTGGAGGATCTGCTTTCCCCCTACTCCAATTGGGGATTCTTGACAACCACGCCGGCGGGTCGCTGGGCCTATTCCGGGCTCTGGCAGCGGCTCTGTTCGGCCCCTGCTAGAGCCGGAGCGATGCGACACCACGCCGGCGGGTCTCTGGACCTGCTCCGGGCGCAGGCGGGGGCTCTGTTCGGCCCCCGCTCCAGCCGGAGCAACGCGACACCACGCCGGCGGGTCGCTGGGCCTGTTCCGGGCACAGGCGGCGGCTCTGATCGGCCCCTGCTCCAGCCGGAGCGACGTGACACCACGCCGGCGGGTCGCTGGGCCTGCTCCGGGCCCCAGCGGCGGCTCTGTTTGGCCCCTGCTCTAGCCAGAGCGACGCGACACCACGCCGGCGGGTCGCTGTGCCTGTTCCGGGCTCTGGCGGCGGCTCTGTTCGGCCCCTGCTCTAGCCGGAGCGACGCGACACCACGCCGGCGGGTCGCTGTGCCTGTTCCGGGCTCTGGCGGCGGCTCTGTTCGGCCCCTGCTCTAGCCGGAGCGACGCGACACCACGCCGGCGGGTCGCTGTGCCTGTTCCGGGCTCTGGCGGCGGCTCTGTTCGGCCCCTGCTCTAGCCGGGGCGACGCGACACCACGCCGGCAGGTCGCTGGGCCTGTTCCGGGCTCTGGCGGCGGCTCTGCTCCGCCCCTCTGGCCTTCACAGTATTCAGCAGGACCCGGACCGAGAGACAGTTTCCGCGGGATCTTTATCCCTGGGCCAGAGCAGTTCCGGGAGCCAGAATCCGGCCTCTCCGGACTTGGTGCATGCTCCGACAGGAGCAGGCTCCAAGAAGCAGTTTCCGCGGGTTCTATAGCCCTGGGCCAGAGCAGCTCCGGTAGCCGGAGCTCCGCCGCTCCGGGCTCAGTGCGTGTTCTGATAGGAGCAGGCTCCAAGAAGCAGTTTCCGCGTGTTATTTAGCACTAAGTCTGAGCAATTTGTCTGCGAGACGCAGACAATTGTCAGCCTGAAATTACCTCTTCTATAGCTGAAAGAGCTGCAATCAGTCAAAAACAAGGATGGTGACGTCAGCTCTCCAAGATGGTGGCCGCTGGCTTCCTCCGTGGTCTGACCGGTGTGGAGAACCGAACTGGACCGTTTCCTTCCCCGTCTCCAACCCAGAATTCAGCTCCGAGCTCAGCAAATGCCTAGCTGGCAGGAGCCCGCAGAATCAGCATCGCTGTATCTCTGCGCCACCAGCCCGTCGTTTCCCAGTGCGCTCCGCAGACTCCAGCTGCAGGGCGATCTGCCGAACAATAAGCGCTCCGTACGGACAAATCGCTCGCTTTTGAGCCCCTGAAGCTGATCCTCGTGCGATGAAAATCCTTCCACTAGGTTTTGGAGCACCCCAATTTTGCTGGAAATTCCTAACCAGATAGCTTTTAGCCGTTCTAACTCATCATTTTCCCTCACAGTGACGCAGTACTCGGAGTTACTGCACTCCCTTCGCGGCCATCTTCCTTCTCCCCTAGCTTCTTTAATATCACTCAACCTCAAGTATTTTGTTATAGCAATGAAAAACAGACTAATACATCTTGCAAATATACTAATTTTGTACAGATCTTAAAGGGTTTGGGTAAAAAAAATTAGATTTCTTGCCTTATATACTTCTTGCCTATATAATTCCTCTTCCTCAATTCCTTTGCTTCATCTCAGTTGGATGGATCCTTAGTGCTTCGGTCAAGCTGAATTCTTTTAGTAACTACTATCTGAGTAGATTCCTACAGTTATAGTTCATTCAATGGTACACAAATTGTATTACTTCATTACCAAGTTGTCTATAACCTTCATATTTGAAGCCTTAACCATACACACAATATTATCATAACATGAACCCTACCCTTATCATTATAAAGGACAAATTATTCTTTATTCCCTAAAATAGTTATATTTAGGCAAAATTATATTCCCAGAAACCAGTAGATAGTATAGCCAGAGAACCAAGAAGAGACTTTATGAAACCTGAAGAAAGTCAGAAGACACACACAAAAAATCTCGGTTTAGCTTCATTCAGATGTTGATCAGTTCATATCCATTGCCTCTGTCCACAACCCATACACTCAACAAACTTTGGTTAAACACTGTGTTATCATTTATTTTGACTTCCCCAAAGTTTGTTGAGTGTATGGGTTTTGGACAGAGGCAATGCTCTTTAAGTGTCATTCCTGACCAGGAAGACCTGCATTACCTGAGAGCTAGTTAGAAATGCCAAAACTCAGGTCCCACTGCAGACCAAGGAATGAAGCTTGATATGGTACCCAGTGACCAGCGATTTACCAAGGGCTCCAGGTCCTTTTGATCAACCCTAATTGAAAAACACTGAACTTCCTAGGAACCCCCACCCTGATTTGACAACATTATCTCTCTTCTTTTAGAGTAGCACTCGAGTTCTTCCTGATTTCTAACAATGTATAAATATATAATGGTGACAATCCAGTCACCAGATCTTACCTGAAGATTCTTTTTCTTTCTGCATATCCCAAGTCTTTGAATTCCCAATTTCCTGGCAAGTCCTGTGTTTCTGGCACCTGAGGCTGCATTGAGTGTGTATTCTATCAGGTGACAGACTCATGGTCAAGAACTTTCAGCCAAGAGCATTCTCTAGATGGACATGATGGCTTTCACACTTGCCTACCTACCAAACATGTACCCCATTTTTCATGCTTTCTTTTTCTTTTTCTTTTTTTTTCAGCTAGGGATTCAACCTCAGCAGATTCCTGAATAAAGATGCTGTTGGTATTTCTAAAGCCAATGCCTTGGGGAGAACTAATGAAAAACAACCCTCTACTACATTCTCATCAAGTCTTTTCTAAGAATTTCTATGTCCCAACATTTAATTAGCGTTTCTATCTGCCACCCCCCATCCTATTCTGTAGAATAAGTCACTTCTCTGTTGTAATTATTCTCTTCCTTGGCTACATATTTGAGTCACTTTTAGAGCATTTAGGAATCTGAAGACCTAATCCACATCCCAGAACATTGAAACCAGAATATTTCTAGATGAGACCCAGGTTTGTGTTTGATTTCCTACAGTTGTTCTTTTAGTGTCACTTAACTGAACTTTTACAAATTCCTAAGATGCATCTTAATTCAGACATTTACTTTTCTAGTTCTGTTTGCTAGGTAGGAGCCTTCCTTTCTTTCATTTTCTCTTGTGTTCTTGGTCAACACCTTTTTTCTTCTAATAAAGTCCTTTAGATGTTGTCTTGTGGCACCTTCTCTAGAGAAAGTATAGTTGAGAATATGCCAAAAGTTTTGTTATTAAAAAATAGGAAATTCTGATATACCTAAGTAAGATAATTCTTCTTCTATGTATTTTCTCATTGGTCTAATTTCTAGTCCAGGATTGGACTACCATTGTCCTGCCTAGTCCTCCATTAATCTGAGCAATTTCCATTGAATCTGCCTTATTCACCAAATTCTTCTTCTTACATCCCTAGGGCAAGTTCTAGTAAATCTTGCCTTGAGTTTCCTAAAGACAGTGAGACTTATCCTGTGTTGTTTAAGATTCACATCTTTACAAAGGTATTGAAATAACTCAACAAATTATTGCTTGGTGATGGTTTTTATCTATCAAGTTGTATAATTTTTGGCTTGTAATATCAAGATGGCCAATGAGAGATGCAGAAGGGTGAACCAAAAAAGAAAATCACAGTGCTATCATACCAATCTCCCTTTTAATGTTCAAGGTGGGTTATAAAGAGTTAAAAGGTATTAATGCAAATATATAGTATATACTCCATTCCTTGACACATTTCACACACAAACACAAAACAAAACAACAACAACAAAAACCCAACAAAATATAAACAAGGAACATGCATCTAAAAGGTAGTAAGAAGGGTAGATGAATCCTTTCAAATGTATTCTCCTTGGAGTTATGATATAAAACTCTGATTAAAGACATAAAACTGAAAACAAATCAAGGCTAATGCATTAAGGATATTTAAAAAAATATCTTCCAGTATAACTACATTGAATCTGAAACAAAATAAAGAGAAAATAGAGAATAAAGGGATTAGTACATTTAGGTACCAGAAAGAAAAATGGAAGGTCCCAAAGGCTAATGTTGTCAAGGCCAATAAATCACTATTCAGCAATCTTCATTCGTTGGCAGAGTGATTTCTTTCACGCTAACGACTGCAAAAATTTCTAATAGTCAATAAATGCAGAGATTCTGATCCCTTTGTAAAATAACCCTTCTTTTGCCTCATGGTATCATAGGACTGATTATTATCTAGAGTCCTTTCTTTGTTCTGTTATATTTTGTGCCTCAGTGAAGGCTATGTCAGGAGGAACAATTTGCTTTGTGTTAGAATTGGAAAGATTGAAACTTAAAATGTTTTTAAATTACACCATCAGAAATAAGAGTTGAAGTTTGGAAGTTTCCAAATACATTGGTTTTTCAGTCCAACTTTTTGTTTTCAATTACTGTGACTGACTCCTTCCTTTACCCCTATCTTAATGAGGTTACTGATTTTAGCCTACAATAAATTGTCTAAATTGTCCTCTTGGCATCCTCACTTGAGGAACAAGGGCAATAAGCGGACAAGGGAACATGATCTGCCTCTACTATTAGATAATTTTTCTAAAGCATTTGCCAAAGTGCCCTACTGATATTCTTTGGAGACATTCAATTAGAAATAGATAATATATTTTGAGAGAACTAAGATATTAGTAACATTTTAAATTTCTAGAGCCTAAGAAGATGATGGTGAATGGAGTGCTGAAAAAATCTGGGATTAAAGTGAAGTTGAAAATGTTTTGGGCAATTAAAAATGGAATATTACCATTTTCTGACAGCAATGAAAAAGAATAAGAAAATAAACATGTGTGCATGCATACACACACACACACACACACACACACACACAATACTGAGGTCCCAAAGAGATCAAAATTAGAGGATATGAGTAAATGAAACCTTTAAGTGAGCTATTATTTCTGAATTGAATTTTTCACTCAAACACCACATTTAATACAAAGAAGTATTACATTTTATATTTACAAATTTATGAAGAATATCCATAAATTGAGATAGATTGAAGAAAAAACTAAAAAGAAATCATTTGTGTGTCCTAAATACATGATAATGCTAGGAAGTCAGCATCAAATATTATAATGATTTTATTCTATTTGATGTAAACAAAATCTATTAACTAATTTTTATATTCAACTTGCAGACATTTATTTTATAACTTCACTAATTTTAACTTAAAAATAATATTAATCATAAGTGATAAGATTTAAGAACTGAATTAAAATAATGGTGACTTCAACTTTATGGTATAGTATTTCAGTAAATACTACTCCAAATAGCTAGTACCATAGAACAGTACTTATAGATGAGAAATCAGAGAAGATATATAAAAAAGAGGTGCATTTGTTTTTTTCTACTGTGAATGATATATACTACATAATTCAACCCATAAAATATTAAAAATTATTCTTTCAATGCAAATAGGAGTTGGATAAGAAAAGAAAAATTAGAAGTGTCTATATTCAGACAAGTTACATTAGTACCTTTAATAACTACAAGATATCAGTGACTTAGTATAATAAAATTTTATATCTTTCTAAATCATGACTATCCAGGGAAAGAAAACAGCTTTACTTTGCTTCATGTAGGCATTCAGAGATCTAAACTCCTTTTAGGGTATAACTTGACCATCTTCAACTTCAGATTTCATGGTCCACTTGAAGTCCAATGGTGTAAGGGTATCTTTCACCAACAGATTTAGGGAAGGGAAGTAATGTAGAAAAAGTAAATTTGCTCTTCACTGACTTGTACCAGATATGCCATATCATTTCCTCTTTCATTCAGTTGGTTAGAACTAGCCAAATGACCTAACCTAGATTTAAAGAAAGCAGAACCTGTAATTTAGCTGAATTCTAAGATGGAATGGAATTCTCTAACCCATCACATTGAACCAAATTGCAGTTCCATTCTGAGACAATATTCATTTCTCATAAAAATAAGATAAAGTCATTACAGATTCTGATTGTATTTTTTAATCATCCTAGGTCAACATTAAAACATATTTTTTATCATACTTTCCAATTTCAGGGAACAACCAAGTGCCTAGTGTACCATACCCCAGGGCTACATGGCCTTGGTAGGGTTTTTAACCTTCAGGTTTAGCAACTGAATTCTATGCACACAATCAATTGTGATTGGATAAGATTCTAGGTTTATGAATGGTAACAACCAAGAATAATATTAATCATAAAATACAAACAGTAAAGTCCACTTGTGAATTTATCATGTGAATAGGCATTTCCCAAATAGGACAATGTTCACTTGTTCTCAGAATGAAGAGATATGAAAAGCTGGATTATTCAGTAAAATTTTACTTGGCTGAGTACAGAATGAATTTCAGTGAAGCCTTTCTTCTCTGTGTCAGAGATGATATCCTTAGTATATTGTTCATGTTCAATAGATTTCATATTTTTTTCCTCCAGACAGTGCTGGCCACAATAACAAACTACTTTTCCATAAGCCAATTTTTCTAGGCTTCATTCTCTTCAGTTTACTTTTTCTTTCTTCAGCTGTGTTATCATCACTAATGCCCTGGAGACAAGCATTAAGAAATAGCTTCCATGGGCCTGGCAAGGGTCATTTCCTTTCATGGTGTAACTCATGAGATCAATTTTCCATCATAAGAACAACTTAAATTAACTTCAGATTCTTCGGTTAGGGATGTCGGGGTGACTCTATTCTTGATCTTAATTGTATCTACATTAAAACATACTGTATATTTCCTACTGTGATAGGAACAATTATATCCTCATTAATCAACAAATATCAAAGAATTCACAAGATTTTGGTGTATACATGATTTAACGTTCTCTGTCTTTAGGAGCTATCTGGATTGTCTAATTTTCCAATTGTACATACAAGCAAAGGAAAGAGTAAAAGAATGTTTACCATTTCTGACTAAAAAAGTCAAAATTATGGGAATATGGTTGAGACAAAAAGAATATGAAGAAAACAAAGAGAAACGTAGGGAAGGACTGTTAATCGGGTATGGAGTTAGTAGGTCCTAAGGTGTCCTAAGTTGGGGTCATTACCTTAGGACACATTGTACAAGTCCATTGTACCAGTCCAGGGGAACACCCTTTATGTAGAAAACCTCATGAATGATGCCTCTTACAGTTGCACAATGGAGTGATTCTAATCCTAGATGTATAGTTCCATCTTTCCCTCAAATATGCAACATACCTAATCAATATTGTTGGATCCACAGTGGATTGCAAACTAGTTTTATCAAAGGAAGTCACAGCACACCTCTAATTTGCATATGCAATGTTTGTACCTGCAATTAAGGTTCACTGGCAAATGTGGAGACATCTGAGCCATAACTAATCTATTTTCACACTTGCTCTTTCATGTTCCTTTAGTTATAATATTTTCTTACTCTGATTACAAGCAACCTTTTAACGTATTAAAAATTACATTATTTTCTGTACTGATAAGGCAATACTTATCAGGAAGTCTATAATTGCTAGGCACATTGGGGTAAGAGCTGAGAATTTAATGATGAAATAGGAAAAAAAATATCATATTTACCTTCTTGGAGAGATAAATGTTAATTAAATAATCACATATATATATTATATACATATACATATATATGTATATATAAATTCTTTAACAATTAAATTTTACTATATAACAAATAATTCCAAATTTTATTGTCTTAAAATAGTTACTTAGTTCCCATTTCTATAGTTCAGCTATTCAGGCTCTTCTGTGCTTCTGGTTTTGTGGTTGCACTAAGCTCACTCATGTTTCTGCAGTCAGCTGCTGGGTGGATTCAGGACCTGATGGACTGAGTTATCCCCCTCTGGGATATCTTTTCTCTCTACCACACCTTTTCTCACCTTTCAATATTCAGCTTTACCTTATTTCTGTGATAAATGGGAAGAAAGCAAATGGAAATTTGCAATGTTTCAAGAAGTCTCCCCTCAAAACTATCATGACCTCAATATATATTCTGTTGATGAAAACAAGGATGTAAAGTAATTTGCCCAACATCTCAGAGATTAGGCTAGATTCGAATTTACTTAGTCTGTATCCTTCCTCTGAACCAAGATGTGATAGTGGTTATGCAAGGTCATTGTCACTTGTGACTACTAAGAAAAATAAAAAGGCACTGAACAATTTGCCGTGGGGTTGACATGGTCAGTTTTGTCTTTATACAGCTACATTCTCAATGTACATGGGAGAATATCCTACCTTGGTGGAAGTCACTGTTGCTGCATTCCAGGCAAGAAAGGTGGTAATTTAGATTATGGTGATACTGGCAAATGAGGTAAAGAAAAATAATGCTATTAGCATTTAGAAAATAGTAACAACAAGTAACATGGATAACTGGCAGTTACTTAAGCATAGAGCTTTCCATAGACATTGTCTGGTTGATTAGATAATTATAAAGACAGGCAAACTATCCATAATGTACAAATTCACTTATATATTCATAATTGTAGGAATCAAATTGGCTAACTTGAATTCCTTCTTAGTATTTTTTATCATACATACACATTGCATTTCACTGAGATCCTCATTGGGCACTGAGCTAGCTGCACATTAGCAGCTGAGATGAAAAAATCAATAAAATAAACCACACTGAGTTTTATTAATTCAAACACAATACTGAATGGCACAAGCTGTGATTGTCAAAAAAGGGCTTTGGTCCAACAGTAAGTCTATGTTGCAGGGACTTTCGTGAACAAAGCAGTCAGGACGAGGTGCTATTACTGCATGTGTTAGCTTTGCATAGTTTCATTCTAAAATTAAGACAAATAAATTAAGTAGGCTTATTGGTAGTGATAAATGGAGCCAATCAAGTTATTTTTAAACTAAAGTAATTCTAAATATTATTGTCACAATGGTGCTGAGTACTTTTATAGGGATTCTTCTACAGACAACATTGATTATTTAAAAAATAAAATTCTTAAATACTTTTCAGTAATATTGGTAAGAACATAAATATTGCTGATACAAATTGTGGTAGAATATGACACAAGAAATGTAACTGGATTATTTTCTATGGAAAAGTTTGTTTCTTTAGAGGACAAAAATACAGTCTAAGACACTTCAGGGTCTTTTCAGCTTCCTTTACTGAAGATTGGTCTGAGGTATTGGACTATCTATGTGGAGTCCCAGCTGTGCATGGTATAAAAGCTGGAGGTGGGTGGTGTGGGGGACGTGGGGAGACTGAGGACTTCTTTTCTTGGCAATTAGTTCACTAGGCTTATATTTGCTGAGATCTCACTTTGCCCAGGTCACTCTCTCTGGGCTATAATTTTCTTATTTCATGAACACATAATGTGCTCCTAAACATTCTACCCCATAACATGAATTACATTTCTAAAGCCTGGTAAACAAGAAACTAGGAATACAACAATTTGCTGCAAACCACAAACAAATCAAACATACCTTGAGGATACCAAGTCTAACCTACAAGTGCATATTAAAGTCATATGTAGTAAGAACCTTTTTGTATGATGTTTCTAAAGTTCAGAGAAATATAATGGACAGATTAAAAAGTCAATCGCATTGAAGCAATTCAGAATAAAATAAAGAGGTAAAGAAAAGAAGATAGGGAAAAGCTCAACCAATCATGATAATTTATATAAGAGGGTTAATTCTACTTATATTTGAGAATTCACAATTGTAGCTTCAGAAAAAAAGGGTGGAGATGTTTTCTGGTCATTTGTTTTATGTTCAGATTTAGGTGTCTGCATAAAACAGTGTAAGCATAAAAATATGCCACATGGACAGACAGGTGGCCATGATTCCTTGGCTTGATTTGCTTGCATTGCTTCACAACTCATGTCACAGTATGAAGATTGTTAAAAGGGGAAAAGGCAGAAGCCCAAATAACTTCTATTTCATAGTAAGAATAAATGTGTCTGCAATGCAAAAGACTCTCTGGGCATAGTACAATGGGGTTACAGTTCTGCAATTTTGCCGAACTGAAAACACATTCTTTTTCCTTGGTTTTAAAGGTTCACTTTATTTTTAAGCAAGCATGAACAGAACAGTTTCTGATAAACACAAAAGCTGTGTAGCCTCATTATGTTGGATGATAAATGAGATCTTACAGCTTCCCATCAAATCAGTGGAAAAACAATTATCTGTAGAAAGTATGTGCAAACGTTTTTCCCTACAAAGTTAAAGATTCAAGGCAACGTGTCTGGAATGTGCTTCTCCCTTTAGGCTGCCTCCACTCCATCAAACATCTGTCTCAATTTCCGCCCTTGCTGGAGCCTCCTTTTGGTCTCTCTGCAAATCCATTCCTTCTGAATATGCCTCATCCTGACCCTGCTGATGGAAACCATGTGTCTCTGTTTAAGGAGAAGCGCCCAGTCTTCTCAGCTGGAAATTTCTGGCCAAGTTTTAGACTATCTTCATGAATGGTGTCCAAAGTATCAAATACAGCATAGTCTGCTTTTGGTTTGATTTTGTGCTTTAAATGTTTAAAAGTAAGCATTCACACATTTATTGCTTCTTCTCAGCAAAATATCTAAAATTAGGCATAGAGCTTTGAATTAAATATATCTTGGACAAGAAAATTCTTTTGAAAAATATACCTCAGTAAGTACTTGTTGATTGCCTATCATGCTACAGCCTAGAGGTACAAAGAATAAAGACACCTCAAGAGTTTGCCAGTTAGAGACTCAGATATGCATAAAACTGGTGGAACCATTACAATACAGGGTAGGGAAAGCTGAAATATATTCTATGAGAGCACAAAAAGATGTTTAGTGTTTCTTTAAAAGTATTACTTTTATTTGTGATATCATATTCAAATCTATCAATAATGGTATTAAATAATAATTTTTCTAAAAGTCTTATGGTTATCTAAAATCATCAGAAAATATCTGATCTAATTACATAAGTACTTTACAGATGAAAGTCATAGTTTTCATATTATTTTGGCACTACATTTTATAGAAAGTAATTTATACATATGCATATGTATATATATATATATATATATATATATATATATATATATATATATACATATGCATTGCCTTTTTAATGAAAGCAAATAAAATTCAAAGAAGCAAAAGTTTATATGTTGGCATGGTCAAAGGACAATCTGAGATTTCTGGGGATAGGATGAGGACAATGGACTGAACAAAGTGAATGAGTGCTAGATATTGTCACCCCAAATGTCTTCAGCAAATTCCCAGCCCATGTTTACAACCTCCTCATAGTGGAAGACTTGTATTAAGAAGGCAAAGGAATAGATATCAAGATAAGTGTGTGTTGCTGGAAGTGAAGATTTATTCTCAATACAAACACTATTCTTGTTTTTAATTATCCTTGAGAGTAGAATATATTTGGCAGCATATACATAAATAAAGCATAACTTACTCTATTAGGTTCCCACACTTGTAGTCATACATAATGTATATATACACACTTGTCGTGTACACAAATACAAGGTTAGGAAAGTTATGACCAGTTAATTCTACTGTCCTTCCTATTCCCCTCCTCTCTCCTCTCCCTCTATTACCCACTGTCCAGTTCAATCTATTTCTATTATTCCTCTCCCCAACTTCCCCTGTTTGGGGTTAGCATTGAGAAATCAGAGAAAAAATTCTGCCTTTGGTTTTATGGGCTTGACTTATTTCACTTAGCATGATATTCCCCAGTTCCATCCATTTACCAGCAAATGCCATAATTTCGTTTTTCTTTATGGCTGAGTAATATTCAATCAGGTATATGTACCACATTTTCTTTGTTCATTGATCCATTGAAGGACATCCAAGTTGTTTCCTTAGCTTGGCTATTGTGAGTTGAGCTGCTAAAAACTTAACACCAGAAAAATAAACAACCCAATCAATAAATGGGCAAAGGACTGAACAAACACTTCACAGAAGAAGAAATATGAATGGTCAAAAATAAATAAAAATATAACGTCTACAATATATAAAAAATATATATAAAAATATAACATCTACAATAATTAGAGAAGTGCAAATTAGAACTACACTGCAATTCTCTCTCATTCCAGTTAGAATGGCAGTTATAAAGAATAACAACTAACAATAAATAATAAATAAATGGTGAGGATGTGGGGAGAAAGGTTCACTCGTGGATTGCTAGAGGAACTGCAAATTGGTGCAACCACTGTGGAAAGCAGTATAGAGATTCCTCAGGTAACAGAATGGAATCACCATTTGAGCCAGTTATCCTACTCCTAGGTTTATACCCAAAGGACTTAAAATCAGCATACTATAATGAATCAGCCACATCAATGTTTATAGCAGTTCAACCTAGGCATCCTTCAACAGAGGAATGGATAAAACAAACACTATTCTTACCAGCAAGAATTCATTGCATAAAATATTCCAGTAAAGAAGGAAGTAAATAAAGCAAGTGTAATATGAACAAAATCTAAATATTTTTGCAATTTTATACATGATGACGATTGTCAAAGATCTGAGAAAGGTCAAGTTTAATATGATAATATGTTGTTTGTAGTATCTGTTATTAAAATAACATAAGGAATGTGAGAAACAGCATATCACAATCAAATCATATAGCTTTCTTGTCACTATACATTTTATTTTAGTAGAAAGGACGTTTTTAGTAAAATGTCATCAGAGGAAATATAAATTGTTGGTAAGAAAGAAAATATTTGAATCTAGGAATCGAAGAACTAAAAGGAGAAAAATATATTTCAATTTCTTATTAGGTATTATCTTCTAGAGAGTAGAATTAGGGCTGGAGAATGAAGTGGGACTTTTGAATTTTACTTTTCACACTTCTGTATTAATCTGAATCATTCACAAGAATAATTCATTCTCATAATGCTATGTATCATTAGAAAACAATGAAATGAGTTTTTTAAACCTACCCAATGAACAAACATATGATATTAAAAGAAAAGAAAGAGTATGAAGAACAACAACAAAGAAAGGTATTGGAGATAATTTCTAGAATTTAAGGAACAAAATTAATTAAAAACAACAGCTAGCAGAACCAAATGTGCTCTCCCAAGGAGATGGCTAGGCACAAGGCACTGAACCCCAGGACACCAGTGACATCTGGTGGCAAGGATGGACAAATCTGAAATTTGGGTCTGCATCAGGGGTGACTGGTTGCCTGATGAAATTCTGCTTTTTCACAGATTGAAAGAGTCACAGTGATGCCATCTGGGAGCAAAGAGCTCCTTACTCCAGCCCCACAGCCAGGAGAGTTCCAGGAGGAGGAAGGAGAGGAGGAATCCACCCCCAGGCTGATTGATGGCTCTTCCCCACAGGAGCCGGAGTTCACAGGGGTTCTGGGCCCCCACACCAATGAAGGTTGGGTATATCAATGCTGAATTATAATTGAGAACACTTTATCATCTCTCAAAACTGCTGAGATCCAACTTCACAGGGAGTCTGGAAGACCCAAGGATAAAGCTTTGAGATAGACCAAGTTTGAAGCAAGAGTTATACATGTATTTCCTATTCAAATATAAAGTAGATTTTTTTAAATCATTCATCTCTAGCCTGAAGGAAAGGATCAAATAACCAAACACTTGGGATGGAAATATTTGTCTGGCATAATAAGTGAAAACCTTTGTTGTGGAATGCATTACTTAGAGTACTGGGTTAGCAAGATGAAACCTTTGATTCTGAGATTAAAGTCAATGCAGTTCAGAGTGGTGATAAGGTCACTATGATGGTGGTGATAAAAACTATAATAATAACATTTTGCATTAATTGAACACATGTTTTCTGTAGGCCATGATGCTCAGCACTTCATATTGTCCCATTTGACTATTACTGCCTCTGTGGACATGCTGGCATTGCTTATTTCATTAGTGTTGAAGAAACTGGTAACTCAGGATAGTAACTTGCCACATGCCCCCTAGCTCTTGGTATGCTGTGTTTAAAGCCAGACTGTTGGAATTCTTTACTATTGGAAAAGAGGCTTTTTATCCTCACTCAGTTCTAGGAAGCAAGAGAGAGGAAAAGACAGTGAAACATTCCATAACATGAGACACCACTTACAATGACACAAAGGTGGAACCAGACACTTTTAGTTAATGAGAAGGTTTTCCTCAAGAGAATTCAACATCAGAAAGATTTTACACAGAATTGAGGGACTGTGGGAAAAAATGAGAAAGGGTTGAGGGTTTCTGTACATTAATTTTAAATGGTCACTGTTCTCACACATATGTCTGTCTAGTACAGGGAGACAGACATAAATGCTATCAAGTCTCACAAGTGTCTGGAGAAAAGCCTGTACCAAGTACACTGGGAGATGAAACGAGGGGAGGACAAAATGACATAAGGCAAGATTCAAAGCAGTGCACTGAGAGTGTCTTGGAGAAATAGAATGGGCAGGTTACATGCATTCAAACCCCAGTCCTGCAACTTGTTCTATATCCAGTCTTGAGCAAGGCATTCAGTGTTTTTATGCCTTAGTTTTCTCAGTTAAAAATGGTTTAATAAGTAATAGAATTGACCTTATAGAGTTGTAGCCTCTGATATATCCACTAAATAGTAGTTATTAACAATATTCTTTTATTGATAGAGGGGTAGATTCATTTTTTAACTGTTAATGAATTTCTCAGTGTACAATATGGTGCTGTTAAGTACAGGTACTAGACACACAGCATATCTCTATACTTACTAATCCTATGTAAGTAAACCTTACAGCTGTTGAGAAGCTCCTCATTCCCTTCCCCTCTCCCATCAATCCCTGGTAACTACTGTACTACTCTCTGCCTCTACAAGTTTTTAACTCCTAAACACTACTTCACCAAGAAGTAATATAAAAAGTGACCATTTATCAAATGCTTCCTATATGTCAGCCACTTAAGGTGTTTTATGTACATGATCTCTTTGAAGATTTTCAGAAACACTACATACTAGTGAATATTTAGAACATAAAAAATTATAAATATATTTTACTATTAATAATTTCTGTGGGAAATTAAAAGTATCAGATATTTTACAGCTCCCCCTTGAAGGAATTTGTTTTGACTTTCCATTGTTAAATTTTTTTTTAATTCCTGAGGTTATTATAAGATGTTGTTCTACCTTAAGATTACAATTCCTTCTCTTCTTGCAGGTTTCAAGCTCCATGGGGTTTCTGTCTGATGATTTATAATCTCCAGGACAACATCTGTGTAGCCTACCTCCCTCTACTCCTAGTAGAACTGAGGACCTGTCTATCCTCCCACATGTGGGAGACCTTCCCACTGTACTTTCAATACCATTCCCACTTCTCCCTCACTGACATCTCAGCAGCCTTAGACTCTTGATGATTTCATTTACTTCAAACATCTGTCCAGGTGGCCCCATATGTGCCCTTCCCCTAGTTTCATCCATCCTGCTTGTCATACCTTCTCTATTTCCTTAAGAAGTGTGGCCTTCTCTACACAGCTACTAAACAAACAGTGGAGGAGGGGAGGCAGTGAGAGAGACAGATAGAAATAGAGATAGAGATAGATAGATAGATATATAGGTAGGTAGATAGATAGATAGATAGATAGGCAGAGAGAGAGAGAGACAGACAGACAGACAGACAGACAGACAAACAGACATATATTGGCCAGTGTGTTGAGATATAACACAACCTAGCCATCTTCGGGTCTGTTTCCTTCCTTATAGTCACTCTTCTAAGCTACCATCATGTTTTGTGTAGAATACAACTCTGCTCACTCTCCCATCTGCTGTGCTTCAGTCTTCCACCACACTTTCATGTAGAATGATCTCTAAACATGCAAATCAGTTTGCATAATGCCCTTGATCACCCTTAATATAAGGAATAAAACCTGCAACACAATTTACCAGGCCCCTGTATAGTATGGCCTACCTATTCCCTTCTTCTCTGAGCTGTGCCTACGTGGACCATTTTTCAGTCTCTCCGAAGTGGAAGGACTTGGCACATGATGTTTCCTCTGCCTGGCATACTCTTCCCTCCCTTCCTGCACAGCCAATTCCTTCTCTTCCTGCAGGTTTCAAGTCAATTATCATTCCTCCAAGACCTCCTTCCATTACTTCTCACTAGGGCAAATCATCCTAGGTTTTGCTCAGACATTTCATCCCATTCATTGCCATTATAATCTTGCTTGTTTGTATGATTAACATTCATCTCACATAGCAGATATAAAATAGAACTGTGTCTGTGCTTATCATTATTTCACCAGCTAGAACAGTGCCACTTAAACAAAAAGGATTCAATAATATGTATCGAATGAATAAATATTAATTATTATATCTTTTTTTGCAGCATGTTTGTTTCAACGGGATACTTAAATACGGAATTCAAACTCTAATACAAATATTATATGTGATTTTGACTTTGTAAAATATAATCTTTATATTTTGAAAATAGAATTTCTAATAAAATATAAAATTCACTATAATTTAAAGAAATTAAAAAAATTAGAACATAATCACTTCCTACTCACAGCTAGAAAAGTGGACAATAAGACTTTTGGTATTCTATAAGAGAGGTCTTTAAATTTAATTTCATAAATAATAAATATTTGGCAAATGCCCACTACCTAAAAAAATACTCTTCAAATACTCTATAATTTAAAATATACTTTAAATATGTTGGGCACAGCTTTAATTGATATACTTGACTTTAATATTCCCTTTATAGAAAATTATGAGAGAAAATATAAAATGGAACATAATGGTCTGTGTGAGATTCTAATCTTGTTTTCTAAATATAATTAACCACATTATTGGGGAAAAAATAGTTACTTTCATATAATTATTTACCTTTACCTTTTAGATTTTCCAACCTGCCTTCTGTGTACCTGTATAAGCACCACAGTGTACTGTGATGACCATGAACTTGATGCTATTCCTCCACTGCCCAGGAAGACTGCCTATTTCTACTCTCGCTTTAACAGAATTAAAAAGATCAACAAAAATGACTTTGCAAGCCTAAGTATGGATGACAGCATTAATGTCCTTTTCTTTTCAGTTTTTCCCTGATGATTTTGATAATATAAAATGTAGGCATGGAGAATGAAAGTTGAATGCCAAAATATGACTCATAAGTCAATTATTTTTCCCATTTAAATATTTGAGAGATTACTTTAATAATGATAATAAAAATGAATAACTAATGGCTATTATAAAACTATATACTTGTTAATATTTTCAAGTGAGCCATTTTCAACTAAATATAAATCATGAGTAATCATATTTATGTGCTAGAATGTATTTCATTGTGACATTAAGAATAAAATGTCATGGCTATGTATTTACAAAGATTTGGTGGTTTTGGCAAAGCTTCCATTAAAGCATAGTAGTTTTGTGATTGATGAATGCAAGCCAAAATTCTGACTTTACGGTTGTTGCCAACTTAGAAGAATTTCTGTACTTGTCGTTGTAAAACATTTTAATCACTTGAAGACTTTTTTCAATGCCTGTATTTTTGGCTATTAGAATATCTGACACTCTTCACTGAGAAAAACATCATTAGTAGTAAAATCCAAAGTTTTTGAAGGGTAAAGAGATAGAAAAGTTATTTTAAATATAACATGTAAATCTCCTTGCTAAAGTTAAAATTTCTTATAAGCACATGAATACACATTGTGTTTGGAGGAAACAAACAAGTTTTATAAAATAGGTAGAGAGGTAATTATGTTTTTAACTCTCTATTACTAATTAAATTCACATTTACATTTTGGGGGGCGGGTGCTGGGGGTTGAACTCAGGGACACTTAATCACTGAGTTACATCCCCAGCCCTATTTTGTATTTTATTTAGTGATGGGGTCTCACTGAGTTGCTTAGAGCCTCACTTACGCTAAGGCTGGTTTTAAATTTGAAAACCTTCTCCTGCCTCAGGCTCTGGAGCCACTGGGATTTGATGCCTGCACCACCATGCTCAGCTCATATTTACATTTTTAATATGTGGGAAATTTTACATTCATATTTTACTTGAGGAAAATCATATTCAAGATAATTTGATTACTTCCTTCTTTATTTTCATCTAGATGATTTAAAAAGGATTGATCTAACATCAAATTTAATATCTGAGATTGATGAAGATGCATTCCGAAAGCTGCCTCAACTGAGAGAACTTGTCCTGCGTGACAACAAAATAAGGCAGCTCCCGGAACTGCCAACCACTTTGACATTTATTGATATTAGCAACAATAGACTTGGAAGGAAAGGGATCAAGCAAGAAGCATTTAAAGTAAGTTTTAGGTTTCATATGAAGAACTTTTATCTTCCCATCTCATTTGCTGTCAATTAATATCTTTTTTATTCCTATAAGAGTTGAAATCAGTTGGCCTATGTGGTGGTGCCTCAGCTCTTCAAGGGTGTTTGGCTGGAGGAGATGAAATATTGTCTAAGTTCTGGGCTTGTGTTGGAGAGAAATGCTATTTCTCCATGCCTATAAAATCAAGACAAGTCTTGCTGTGTCTCAAAGTCTCACTGTAGAATGTCTTCCATGGGAATCACTACCTTGCTTAAATTGAGAAAAGCAGACAACAGAGAGAGGTTCTTCCTAGAGATGGAGAAACACTCTCAATTTTCATAAAGAAATCTTTGCTCACAGCCAATTTTTCGAAAATTTGACTGGATCTCCTACCACCTCAGCTAACAAGGCCTGAATAGGCACATGCTATTTTAGCAACAGTTGCCTGGAGAGGGGTACAGCTGTGACACCATTAATTTCTACTAAGTTCCTTTGTTTGGACTGTTTTCAGGATATGTATGAACTCCACCATCTCTACCTCACTGATAACAACTTAGACCACATTCCTCTACCACTCCCAGAAAACCTGCGAGCCCTTCATCTCCAGGTAGGCTTCTGACAGTAAGGTGAGCCTCAAAGCTCCATGGAGAAAACCAAATAGAAGGAAGTCAGGACACAAAAATCTGTCCTGAATGGCCTGTTGACACTCTCTGATGATTTTTTTTTTTTTAATTTTTTTTTTTCTAGAGAGCACAATTAGAAAAAAAAAGTGTGTCCTACATCTGAACACAAAATATTTACACATCCATGGCCCTATCTATCCCATTTGATTTCTATGTGGTCCTACTGCTGCTCCTCCTTCTCCTCCTCCTCTTATTTTTTTTTCCCAGTACTAAAGCTTGAACCCAAGGATATTTTATCACTGAGCTAAATCTCAGCCTTTTGTTGTTGTTATTATTATTATTTTAAATTTTGAGACAAGGTCTCATTACATTGCTGAGGTTGACCTTGAACAAAGGAATGTGTAAGGATTAGAAATGGAAGAGAAAAGAGAGAAACAAAAATTGAACCTGACTTCTATTTTTCAGGAAAATGTGAACTTTAGCTTTTAAGTTTAATATCTTAAATTAAATTCAATCCTTAGGCATTCCCATACACTCAGAAATCACAAACATCCATTTCTCTGCATAAAGAAAGAATAGTTGGTTCTTCTCTTTCATTTTTAACTAACATAATTAAAAGTTTGGATTATTTTTACTCCCATTAAGTTATATTTGATCTTTGAAGGGATGAGTGAAAACACATTTTCAAAACATTATGATCTAACAGTTTCTAAATATATTTCACTTTCATCTAAGTGATTAAAATTTGGTGTAATGAAACATTTTTGGTTAAAAATAAATTATTTCTTATTCACACATGACTTTTACTCTACAGTATAATCAACACTCTTTCATAATTTCATCTGTTCCATAGGATAAATGTGCAGAGAAGACATCCATTAAATGCTCAAATAAATGTCACAGTCCAATATTATAAATTTTTAGCACAAAAAGCATAAACCACTCCAAGAAGAGATTTTGCTATGCAAGAATAAGTGTCTAGTTCTTGTGTTTTTCTCTACGGATTCTGTAAATATTTACTTCCACTTCTTTCTTTTTTTCTATTAATATATATTATCTATTATATATGTGTGTTATATATCATATATATATATATATACTTACATAATCTTTCCACATTTTAGGGTATTTGTGAATATCTGTCTTGGTCTTCTATATTTTTCTCTTTTGTCAGTTTGTATAATCATTTTCTTCTCTAATCAATATTATTCAATGTATATTCTTTCTTGCCCTCATTCTGTTTCTGGATGGCTGTACTTTCTTTCTTTCCCTCTTGAAAAGTATATTTCTGTATATATTAAGAGTTCTTGCCTTGTGATAAAATGTATGATTTTTCAAGGGAACCATCAAAATAAATTTTGAATTTTATTTTCCAATTATTAATTAAATATTATTGTTATTGTCTTAGATGATAATGTCCCTATAAAGTAATCAAAATCTCTGATGTTATATTTGAATTTAGTGTGCTTATACATATAAGATGATATGAAGTTTTAAACTATTAGGTTTGGTTTACTTTTACATTCTTACGTTTTGAAAGGTAAAAGTACACATTTTAAAATATTTCACTATAAAGACTACTTCAGTAACATCAAGAATATAGCTGTTTTTAATTTAGATTACTCTTGTGTCCAATCTACATGCACTTTTAATACTCATATAAAAATTATCTTTTGATGCATTTGGAAATGTTTGGTGAGCTGAAAGCATAGTAATTAAAAGTGAAGTTTCTGGCAAAAACATATTTTCTGGGTTGAATTTCAAGTACCAGTACTATCTAATATCTGAACTTCTCTGCCTCTGAGTCTTCTTATCTGAAATAGAGATAATATATTGTAAAGGAAGGATGGGTGGATTAAATAAGATACAGTTTATAAAGTAAGTTTTGCAGTTACTGGTACATGATTAAAACTTAAATGTGAGACATAAGTTTTACTTACAACATGTCCCTAACCTATCAAAGGAAACAGTAGAACTAACAGACACTAAATCTGTATTATTACTCATAAATACAATTATAACACAAAGTGGTTAATACACTAAGAAGATATGATGAATCACACATTCACCTAGCAAAAGAACCCTAAAATTCATCAAATGATATCTATCAGAAATGAAGACACAAATAGATACTTCAATATTCTACTTTCAACAATGAAAGACCAACTACCTAGAAGATCAGTAATAAATGGAAGACAAAGCAACACTAAAAACCAATTTGATTGACCAACTATCTAGAAGATCAGTAATAAATGGAAGACTTAAGCAACACTAAAAACCAATTTGACTAACAGTCATTTACAGAACATTCCACCCCATAATATGCATTCTTTTAGTGTGCACAAGGAATATATCCTGGGATAAAATACTAACATACCACAAAATGAGTCTCAATGAATTGAAAAGAATTAAAAATAACACAAAGTATATTTTCTGATTCCAAAGAGTTACATTAAAAACCAATCTCATAGATAACTTGAGAATTTCAGACATCTGGATATGAAATAATATTTTCCTTAAACAATGTTTCAGAAAAGAAGTCCTCAGGAAGTTAGGAAAATATCTGAGAAAATAAAAACATAAAAACAACATATTAGAACTTACGGAATGAAGTTAAAGCAGTGCATAAAGGAAAATATTTAGACTTGAATGATTATTAAGAAAAAACGATCTCTTCCATCTGGAATAAGTAGAGGGAACTGGTCAAAAAAGATAAAAATATCAAGAATTAGAGCAGAAATAAATAAAGAACAGAAAAACAATAGAGAAAATAAACAAAACTAAAAGTTGGAAATGTTTGGTCAGCTGAAAGCATAGTAATTAAAAGTGAAGTTTCTGGCAAAAACATATTTTCTGGGTTGAATTTCAAGTACCAGTACTATCTAATATCTGAACTACAATTATCAAGAAAAATATCTCAAATTAATAAAGTCAGGAATGTAAAAGGAGACACTACTACCAATCTTACAGAAATAGAATAATAGGGAATACTATGAACAACTATAAGTGTCAACAGATTGGATCAATAAAATGGAAAAACTCAAAAAAGACACAGAGTTGACTAAAGAATAAACATCAATTCTGAATCAATATATAAAAAGCAAAATATATGAACACAGCTATTTGTGAAGATTTTCTGAGAAAAGTTCAATCACATATGATTCTGCTGATTAATTGTATCAAGTGCTTAAATAATTAATACCAATATTTTACAAACTATTCCAAATTATAAAAAATGAAGAAACATTTCCTGACCCATTCTATGAGGCCAGAGCTACCTCAACAACAAAACCAGTCAAAGATATAATTGGAAAAGAAAAATATAGGCCAATATACCTTATAAATATAATACAAATATCCTCAGTAAAATATAACAAACAGAATCTACCAAGTGATAAAAATGAATACACCACAAAACTAAGTGGAATGCAAAGTAGTTTTTTAAAATGAAACTATGTAATATACCATATTGATAGAATAAAGGATAAAAGGCACATAATTATTTCAATATATGCATAAAAACCACTTGATAAACTACAGCACCCTTTTATTACAAAATCATTAAAAAACTTCTAGGAATAGAATTTCCTCAATTAAATAAAGAACATCTGTAAAAAAAAAATCCACAGCTAACATTATATTTGATGGAGAAATACTAATATATCCCCCCCTAAGATTAGAAACAAGAGAAGTTTAAAATACTGTTTAATCTCTCTACTTCTATTCAAGATGTACCGCGAACATGGGCTAGACCAATGAAGAAAAACAAATACAAGAAATGAATAAAATGCCATTCATATTAGAGTTTTGCTATTTTCAAATAACATGATCTTTTACACAGAAAATCCTAAGGAATCCAATAAAAATTGAACTAGAAAATGAGTTCAGTAGAGTGGCAAGTTATAAGATCAACATAAAATATCAATTGTTTTTCTGTAGAGAAGCAATAAATAATCTGAAAGTGAAATTAAGAAACATCTGTTTATAATAATCACAATTTTAACTACCTAAAAATAAATATGAAAAAGAAGTACAAGCCATGTCATGTTAAAATTGTAACACATTGTCGAAAGTAAAAAGATTCAAGTATTAATGGGCCTATATCGGTGGATCAGAGGATTTAATAAAGATGAAAATGCTCCCCAAATTGGGCAACAGATTTTGAATTCAACAAATCCTTATAAATCTACTAAACATTTGACAAATAAAGTATTTCTGCAACACGTTTTAAAATCCACACGTACACACACACACACACACACACACACATGACATTTATTTCTAAATCTTGAAAATGTTTTTAAATTTGTTTGAAGTGGTGGTTGTGAAACTTTGTGAATATATTAAAAAATCATACAAGTGAACATTTTAAGTGTAGATAATATGAAATACATTCAATAAAACTATTTTAAAAACTCAGTCCTGGGCCCTGAGCATCCTCCTGTTATTTTCTTTCCCATTCCTTTACTTACCTTCAGCCCAGCTGACTTAAAGGTAAAATGCTAAGAATAACATTCCATGCTGCCTCCTCAGGATTTTGAACTTCATATTCTCTTGAATTTCTTTTGCTTGGTTCCTCCTATGTCTTCTATTCATTCTATTCTCAGTTCAATTGATACTTCTGAGAATATATTTTTCTCCTTTCTTCATAGTACTCATCATTTTGGGAAAAAACTTTTATTTAAAAATTTGCTCTTACCTACTTATAGCATCCTTTTTAAAGTATAAGTTCCTTGAGGACAAGAGAATATCTCCTTTGTTATTTGATGCATCCTCATTCCTTAGAAAGTGCTTGTATATAGTAACTGCATAATATGTACATTTTACTGAGGGAAGGAACTAGAATAAAAACAAAGGTGAGGTAAAATATATTATGATATCAATCAATACTAATGATATGCAATATGTTATTTATTTTCATCTTTTTAGAATAATAACATTCTGGAGATGCATGAAGATACCTTCTGCAATGTTAAAAATCTGACTTACATTCGTAAGGCACTAGAGGACATTCGGTTGGATGGAAACCCTATCAACCTGAGCAGAACTCCTCAGGCATACATGTGTCTACCTCGTTTGCCCATCGGGAGCCTTGTGTGATTTCAGATAATGGCTAGCATTATGATGTTCACCACAACAAAATATTTTTTTCTGCTTTCTTCAGAAACAAAGCTCAGCATGAAACTTTCAAATTGCATTCCAAAAGCTGATATGATTACACAAAATGCAACTCAAAGTGTTAATATATGATGAGAATTTAGTAATTTAAGAAAGCATCAGATAAGGAATAAACCTACAAACTATTCAGAAAGAGCAAAACTAAATGACAGAACCAATTTTATAGATATTCTTAAAAATCAATTATAACTTGCAAGTGTTAGGAATGCATATGTTAATTCAAAATTAAGTATATAATAAAGAAAATTTTTAAATTGAACATTAGCTATTTAGCTAGAATTTAGATGTTTTTTCATTAAACTCTTCTATTCCGTTTTTAGTTTTCACTAACACATGCTTTCTCCTATTTTGTTAAAAAGCATAAAGAAAAATAATAAATATGTTTGAAAATTACAGTGGCCTTGTGGGAAAATAGCTGTTATACTCCAATTATATACATAAATAATACATATAACTCCAGTTTTTGAATGATGATATTTTCATTTAAATTTCTGTTAAGTCGTTTTAGACTTTTGCCCACCTGACTGGTTATTTGGTCTATTTCTGTGTCTGCAGAAAAGTAAAATATAGAAAATGGAAAAGAGATGATAATCACACCATGAAATAAGGAATACTTTGTAAGATGAGTTGAACTTCTATAAAATGTAGAACAATAATACAGGAACCTGTATCTGAAACACAACAAAAGGATATCTATAAAGTGTGAGCTTCCTTTCAACTGCAAAATACTAAGTTCCACTCACTGAAAATAATGTCTTCTTGTATCCCTTATAAAGTTTTCCCTGAGAAACAAAAACTTATATAGAAGTAATATCTTCATTTGTACACAAATAGATATGTGTATGTGCCACTTGAATATATATATATCCACGGCACGTGTGTGTGTGTGTGTGTGTGTGTGTGTATGAATGCATGCATTTAAAGTACAAGTGATACTAACTACTAACTATTCTGAACCTTGTTATTTTCATTTTAAAATAGTGCTTGATGATATTTCCATATCAGCACAACTCTACTGATTCTGAAAACTATACATAATTCCATTACAGAAATATATGTATTTGCACTTAAAACCATCAAAACTGTCAAAATTCTCTTTGCTTAAAAATAAATAATTTTGTATGCATGTAAGAATACATAAAGTAGAATTTGGAGTCAAATATTATTATTTTACATTTTAACAAATGTTACTAAATTTCCTTTAAAATATTACACCCACATTTTCATCTACAGTGTGGGAATGATACCTGATTCTGTACTACCTTACTATAATAGTTTAATATCAAACTATTCTTCACTGCATAATCAATTTCTGAATTAATACATTATAGTTAAAATGAGATAATTATCAGTACCTTTAAACATTTAAAAATACCCTATTTTTTCAATTATCTCTTTTTCAATCAATTACTTTACAATATCTAAATTATCTGAATTTTTTCTTATTGCTCAACATCATTTGTTGTATGTCATTATTTATAGTTACTGGAGCTAAATCCAAAATTTCTATAATGTAACAATTAGAGAATACTCCTCTAACATATATCCACTTTAGGTATATAAATATTTTCTTGATTCAATCTAAAAGTATTTGCCACAGTCTGGCTGGGCACAAAATCACGAGCCACTCAAGCAGGAATAAACTTTATTTCCAAAACTCCCGCAAATGCCACACACGAGGCCTTCTCCCAGGACACACCACACCAACCCAACCAGAAATCCCTCCTCCAGAAATCCCTCCTACCGCACTTCCCCAACCAATGGGAATCCCCTCCCCACCCTGAGAGCTCCAAAGTAGCAAGCCAAGGCGGACAGCAGGGGTCTAATATCCAATTAAATACACATCTTAACATAACCGTTATCATCTCAATGGCTTGCTGGCATCACCTTTCAACCAAAAATGCCATGCATCATTCCTATTTGGCTATGGCTCTCAGCAAGTATGGTGCCAATATGTGTCTAATAATGAAAAAGTATGTGATAAATATTCTTGAGCCCTAGGGACGAAAAGTAATCATGACTTTATTTTTAGAGAGAGAGAGAGAGAGAGAGAGGGGAGAGAGAGAAGTTTTTAATATTTATTTTTCAGTTTTCGGTGGACACAAAATCTTTCTTTTATTTATTTTTATGTGGTGCTGAGGATCGAACCCAGCACCCTGCGTATGCCAGGCGAGTGCGTTACCGCTTGAGACACATCCCCAGCCCAATCATGACTTTAATCAGACTTTGAATACCCTCAAAACTGAACCTCTTAACCATACAAACATCAAGTACCACAAACCAGTGACATTTAAAAACTGATTTTTTGCTTTGACATTTTAGATACACACCCTCATAGCTACATTACTGTGAACCAGACTAAATATTAATAATAAATAAAAATATTAATTCCGTCAAGAATTAAAAATAGCAAAATTATATATATGTTATATGTTATATAACAAAAAGTACAACAAAACTCTTGGCTTAAACTACATCCATTTATTATCTGACTTCTCTTGATTCAAGTTCCATATGACTTGCATAAGTTCTCTACTTGGGAATTCATCACACTGAAATGCAAGTGTCCTTCGCTGAGCTCTTACTTGGAGATATGGAATCAACCCACATCCAAAATCATTTAAAAGGCTGGAAGAATTTGTTCCTGTGGTTGCAGGACTGAGGTTCCTAATTCCTGGCCATCAGCCAAAGGCACTTCCCATCTTCTAGAGGACACACCCATCCCTCATTGCAAGGTACCTTCCATCTTCAAAATCTAATAATAGCACTTTGAATCTTACTTAGCTTTCTAATCTCTCTGATTTGATCTTCTATTCAAAGACAAAATCTTTCTTTAAAGTTCTCATTTGTTAGGGTCACACCCACCTGGTTAACCTTCATACTTAAGGTCAACTGCTTTGGGACTTTATATCTGCAAAAAAAATTTTAAGAATACTTTGATGAATGTTTGAAGATCAAAGGTCAGGAATCCTAAATAGCCATCTTTAAAATTTTGCTTATCATATCTCTAAGTCCTAGTAGTAGTAGTAAGCAAATGGTAACTCCCCATGGGTGATGACTTCTTTTTCTATCCTTAAATCTTCCTAGGAATGCACAGAAAATATCAGTGGTAGCAATGTCAATAATAAGGAACATTGGTAACATTTAATGAATCAAGTTTATGTCTCTGAAGAGGGAATAGTTATTCTTGGTCATGTCTCCATGTGGACAACAAAATAGACAATATCACAGACTTCTAGCTGGGTTGTGCCAGTGAGGGAGCCACATGGGTGATTAGATTTTGACTAATTTGCTAATGTTTAAGAAAAAGCATTACAATGATCCTTAGAAAAACAGTTACTTTAAACATATACATACACATAATTCTAACCAGAACTGTCTTACATGTTATTTTTGCTTGCATATGTGGGAAATGCTGAGGAAAGTAATACAGAAGAAAGAAAAATCATCTGCTAGATTTAATTCATGCATTTTCATGAGTTAAATGATTAACACTGCTAGTGGTTAATAGTTCACAAGATGTCCACAGAGCTGTTATGACAACTTTGTATGATGTTGTATAAAATACTAAGAGCTACAGCACATCATTACTATAAAATAGAAGATGGTAAAATACAAGAGACCATAAAAGTGATACATATTTCAGTGAATAGTGACAGAAAATCACTTTTAGATCTAGAGTTTAACTCTGAAGGATACTAAATGTTGTTTTAAAGTTAGTGCCTCTTGACCCACATTGTTATAATAGCAATCAATTATCAGATTAAACTACATGCCAGGCATTCTGCTTAAGTGTTCATCCTAAGGGTTGGGGAAAATCAAACCACAGATCAAATAAGAGTTTAAATAATGTGTCCTGGGTCATGGTGTTGATACCGCTGTTGACCAGTGATGAGTCCTTGCTTCCCCCATGTTGAAGAATAACACCAAAGAAGCACGCCGAGGCAAGGTCAGAGTAGAAATTAGAAGTTTATTAAAGGACAGCAGAAAAGACTTCTCCTGGAGGAAGAAGGGGACCCAAGAGGTGGAATCCGTGGAAGGGCTGTTGTCTCCCCTTTTTATAGTTCTTTCAGTGATGGAATGTAGGTGGGAAGGCCCGAGGGGTGGGACACAGGTGGGCCAAATAAGTAGTCTGAGCAGGAAGGACTTCATTAACACTTCTTTGGGATGGGCTATCTTCAAATCTGCTGGGGCTGTCCATTAATATTTCTTTGGGATGGACTTTGGGCCTAGGGCTTTTCTTGGGACTTCATTAACATTCCATGAGTTGTCCTGCATTTCCCGGAATTCATTCAACATGGCCTCCATTTTAGATTTCACTCGGCATTAGACCCGATTTATCTAACTATACTGACTACCTAACTTTAAATCTGGCTTCAGTGTTACCCTTGTTTACCTGTGTCGAGTCCTTGCTTCCCCAATGTTGAAGTATAACACCAGAGAAGCACGCTGAGGCAAGTTTAGAGTGGAAAGTAGAAGCTTTATTAAGGACAGCAGAAAAGACTTCTCCCAGAGGAAGAAGGGGACCCAAGAAGTGGAATCCATGGAAAGGCGATGTTGCTCCTCTTTTATAGCTAAGAATTCTTTCAGCTTTCCCGCATTCCTGTCCTCTGTTCTGTTATCTTTCAGTGAAGGAATGTAGGTGGGAAGGCCCAAAGGGTGGAGCACAGGTGGGCCAAAGGAGTAATCTGGGCAGGAAGGACTTTTGGATTACCATCTGCGAGTTTTCTGGGAGCTGTTTCATTAACATTTCTTTGGGATGGGCTCTGGGCCTTGGGGATATTAACATTCCAAGAGTTGTTCTTCTTTTCCTGGACTCCATTCTCAACATGGCCTTCATTTTACTTTGATATTAGACCTGATTTACCTAACTACACTGACTACCTATATTTAAATCTGGCTTTTTCAATGGGAAGCTCCCTAAATTCTGTCCGACTCCATCCCATTGTTGTGCTTAAAAACTATAGTCTCACCTTTGTCCTGTTTTACAATATTAGAAAATGGTGTACAGATTGGATGGAGCTACAAATATCAGCATGGTCTTTCTTTATGAATGGTGACTTCCAAATTACCAAAAGCTTCCTTTGAAGTCACAATGGAAAAACCATTTCTGGGAGCCACAGTAGTTGTGTATACTGCTGACTTCCAGAAATTCAGCAGGAAGATGGATTAACATCTTCCAGGCTCAGAGGAAGCACCTAGAAGCGTGAGTTAGCTTATTCTTGAGGCACAGTAGTACAATAGCTCACAGTAATTTCAGGGGAACAATGGAAATGTTCAATATTTTTAAAGCAAAAAGAGAACATGGAAATAATTATATTATTGTTATATATAATAATTTAATTTGGATTTTACACTTTATAATAACAAACAATAAAATATATAATTATTTTATTATTTTTATAAAGGAAGAAGCCCATGGAAATCATAATGAGGCTTGGCCTGCAAAAACATTGCTGATGATATTAGATCTTCCCACAAATGCTACAGAATATGTTTCCATCCTCATAGCCTCATCAGTATGATATTATTACAAGATCAAGGGGATTTGTAGCAAAAAATAAAATACTGGTATAAAGAACATTCTTATGCAAACATGACAATGCTAGTTGACATTTACACAGGCATTGTGATTACACACTCACAAGGCTACTTTGCAGTTGCTGTTTACCAAGAACTGTAGAAGGGAGAAGTGCTTATTTAAAGCCTTGAAATGAAATGACTATATTTTAGCAATCTTTCTAACTAATCATATTTAAGTGGCGATTTCACATTGTTCCTTGACAGCTCTAACTTCACAACTGACTTCTAAGCAAACACAATGTATGTGTCTTAATAATACTATTTATTGCCCTAAATGGCTACATGTCAGTTTTCCTTTATACATTGCAGACGTTTTTTCCAAGGGGAGGAGGTGCATTCTACTGTTCCGGAATATTTTATACTTTAAAATTAAGCAAACTTGTCCAGGTTACAATTCCTATCTAATCATTACTGAGTACACGTGGTTTTGAGGTGTTATAACTAGTATAATTTTTGTCAGTTCTCTGAAAATCGTGAATTGCTGTAGGATTACTAATATCAGAAGGTGCCAGCAAATAATACCTACACACAGTAATATGGCGAGTTTAAAATTGACCTCTTCATTTTACTTTAAAGGTGTCAAAACACACTCTTCGTAATTATCACAAAACTTTCTCTTTAAAATTTTCTTAAAATGATTTGATGTTTCATTAGTGGGAAATATCATAACTGTGTTCCCTGATAGACAAAACACTTCATAGTACTGCAAACTAGCTCCTCTACTTCCCAAATTAACAAGAGAAAGAAATGGAAAATTTTGAAATTCCTTAGCTCACCTTTGAAAAGCTAGAAAAGCTTACTATCTTGCACTTAGTCTCTGTGACCACAAGATGGGGCCAACCTTTTTAAAAACTCCTGTATTAGGTTGCAGTGGAAAAAGGTAAGCCTCTGACCATGCATAATATGCTCTAATCACTTATTTATATTTGTATCACATAGAGCAGCATTAGTTGCATAGATTAATCTAAAAATTATTTATCGAATTTCATTATCTAACAAAATATATCACTTATACCAAATTTCTTTCTGGAGAATTTCATTTATAGATTTAATCAGCTGAGGTTAGTTTCTTTGAAAGTCAAATTTAAAAGAACCCCCATCTTAAATCTAATAAGAATGCCAAATTTCACTTTGCCATAAGAATGATAATTACTATTGTCCATATAGAATATTTTAAAAATGGAATTTGTGATAAAATTTTTCAATGAGGAGTTCACTTGTCATAGTTTGCTTTGGGTATGGATGCTTACAGACTGAATTTTGACTGAGCTAATACTGCCACCAAGTGTTTGAATTCATTCAAGTCACATAAATGAAAAAAAAAAGAAGAAAGAAAGAAAGAAAGAAAGAAAGGAAGAAAGAAAGAAGCCATACCAAGATTATAATGTTTTTAACTTACATGAGCTTAATGCTCTCTTTGCACATCATAAAGCATAGTATAACCTATATCAACATACAGCATTTACTGGAATTTCACAATGCCAACATCATTAAAAGTTTCCAAATAAATTGGTGATTGGGGACTACAAAGGATATATTTTAGACATTTTACTGGATTTACTTTACATATACGGCAAACTGACTAGAAGGTCAATGATTTTCTGCTTTCCAGTGTTCATAGCTTTGTGTTTCCCAGCAATCACCCATCCCACCTCTTGTGCTGGCATCTCTGAGCCTTCCTTTGAACCAAAAGAATGGCAAAGATGATGAATGACATAAATGTCACATCCATGACTATGATAAACACGTACACAGTATCTATTTGTGCATCTCCATCTGACGAAGAAGAACTAGGGAGATACTCTTTCTGGGCTTGATGTAGTGTACATCTGTGTTAAAGAAGACTATGGAAAGGAACTATGGACAATATCAAGAAACTAACTTTGATCTCTTGTGGGTGGCCTCTGCATCCTAAAGGTGGCTTTCAGCCAACAGACAGCAAAAAGGAAGGACCCTCATCATAGATCCACAAGTAAATGAATTCTCCTTTAACATGAATGATCTTGGGAGTAGATTTTCCCAAACTGTGCCTCTGGAAGAGGACCCGAGATAACCAACACCTTGATTACAGCTTGTTTGAGATCCTGAGTAGAGGGCTTGGCTAAACTATTCTTGGTCCTCTGTGAAGGAAGAGACAAACAATGTATGTTGTTTTAAGCAACTAAGTTTATGGTAATTTTTAATACAGCAACAGAAAACTAACACAGAATATAATAACATAGTATATATGTTTCATTTTGATATTGAATTAGAATATTTCATTATATTATGTTATATTTAGTATGTTATATTTAACAGTATGTTATATTTAACATACTCTGGTGGTAAACTGTGGTATAGCAGAGCATTAAAAAAATCTGTATTATAATCCCAATCTTATAAAAATGTAAAAATTATAAATCACATCTAGCTGATTCACATAAGAAGAGTTGAGTATGACAATATTGATTTTAATAGGTAAAATGAATAAGAAAGATAAGCCAATATTGTATGTAGAAAAGTCAGCTGAGCAAAACATGATGCACTTAATCATCTGTAAAATCAATCAATCATGATTGTTTCAATATTTTGTAGTTGTCAATGGATCTTTTATTTATTTATTTATCTATTTATTTATCTATCTTTCTATTTATTTATTTATCTTTTTATTTATTTATTTATTTATATGCAGAGCTGAGGATTGAACCCAGGGCCTCACACATGCCAGGCAAGCTCTCTACCACTAAGCCACAACTCCAGGCCCCTAATCATCATTTTTAAAAAACGAAAAGAGAATAATGAGAATTTCATTACAGTAATATGGTCAATTTCTTAAAGGTCTCAATTAAAACCCCTATAGTATGACATATGTCCTTAGAAAAATAAGCCCAGACAACCACAATCCATTTTGAGGTAAGTAGAGTAGGTTAAACTGTCAAAGGTATGAGTCTGCATTTAGAAGGGGTCGCTGGAGGCTACCAATGTCAGCACTCTGTATTTTGAGTCAAGAAGTTTTATTTTCAGCAAACCAAAGAGCAAATGCAATTGAGTGAAGCCTGTGGAGTCCAGAGGTCCCAAGGTAACTCTGGACTCCTGATCCAAGAACCCCCATACTGTTCTCAGTTTCCAGCCAGCAGTGCATAAATAACCTTTGCAAGCTTTAGGACTTTCACAAATTTTGCTTCCCTGGGATTTAATGGATGGAAGTTCCAGTAATCAGTTTTCTATTCTTCACAATTTTATACACTACAGAAAAGTAATAAAGTGAAATAAATACCCTGGGTTGGTTTTCTCTAGGATCACACTTAGTGAGCCTTGATATTTCTACAAAGTGGGACAAGAAAAGAACACAGGGTGGTAGGGATGCCTATTGTTACATCATCCACAAAGATAAGTGTTCTTACATATACTGAAGTAGCCCTGAAGTAGTTAAGTATGGAATGATGATAACTAAATAATGAAGTATTTATGGGTATTATACGAAGTGCTTTAACGAAATACCTTATTTAATCCTTCACACAATCCTGTTAATATAACAGAACCAGACTAATGGTATGGGTAAAGAACCTGAGCCTTAGGAAGGTGAGCTGAAGTTGAATTACATCTAGCTAAATCAAAACTCATATGCTTAACGATAATACTTCTAAAGCTCCCATAGTATGCTATAAGATCAGTGAAGAGACAAACGGAAAGACATAATCAGAATATTCCTATTCTCAAGAACAAATCCATGACGTAACAATGTTTCTTTAGTCAACGTGTGCATATGGTATGTTACAATTCGCAAAATACTTCCCAATACGTTTTACATTTACTTTCACAAGAATCCTATTTAAGTTGGGTTGGTAGTATAACTATGTCATTAAGAACTACGAGTTAAAAAAAGGTTTAGTCTTAAATACTATCCCTGAAGTTCATTAGTCCCACAACCTGGGGTAAAATAACCCCTCAGTTCCCTAATCTTTGAAATGTGGTATCAATGTATCAGAAGACAAGAAGATTAAGTGCCATAAGCACACCTGCACTCAGTACACACACTCAATACATGTTTGTAATCTGTTCAAATATGATGAATCCCGACCCCAAAAAAGATGTAAAAATATTTGTCTACACCCGAGTTCTCCCACCCTTGCCCAGGTTCAGTTGAAAGTCCATCTTGCACATCCCTGATCCGCAAGATGATACAAAAGGATCAAACAAACTCCCTAAAGTGTTGCTTGGGTTGGGCAGCATAAAACCAGTCCTAGCCTCCCTCCCCACACCCCTCAAAAACTGCGTCACAAGCCCCTTGCGAATGTTCAAGGCACACCTAGTTCAGGCCGGAACCCCGCCTCCACACGCAGGGATGGCCCTCTCGATCCCGATTGGCTGTCGTCCTGGGCAACGGAGGACGCGGTGGGCACGTGAGGGCCCCCCAGCCGGTATTTAAAGGCTGGGGCTGGCTGTGGCCTCTCAGTCCGGCCAGGACCGCGACGGTGAAGCACCTGGGTTGAGAGGGAGTGGCAAGGTAACGCGCAACCACTAGCTCCCCCGTCCCCAGCCCAGGCCTCTGCTGAGGCGGGTGTGTGTTGGGACCCGGGAGCAGCTCTCAAGCGTGTCGCCAACCAACACCTTCCTCCCCCACCATCCTTACCCAGCCCCAGTCCCACTCAACCCACCTGGGCAAGACAACCCAGGTGCGAAGGACAAGAGATAACTACGAGCAAGCGGTGAAAAGGGGGGGCCTCCTGGAAAGAGACGAAGGCAGAATCCCAGCCACAGGCATGTGGTCATCCTCAGACACAAGCTGAGGAGGTTCTTCAAACCATCGGATCTGGCCAAACTTGACAGCTTCTAGGACGCTACTATTTAGACCTTTGGGGGCTCCCTGAACCATGACCCAGACCCTCTACAACAAGGAGGACCCTCTTAACCTGGGCGGCGGCTGGTCATCCTCTGCCCCCTTACACACCTGGTCATCCTGCCATGGAAGGCGCCGAGGCGCTCCGATTTACAAGCGGCGGTACCGCTATGGCCCCAAGGCCGAGTATGAGCCTCCCAGGAAAAAGCCCAAGCAGCACTACGGTCCAGGTCCGTGGTTCCAACCTCCCCGACGGCCCTGTTGGTCCGTGTACTCCAACTGGGGGCGTTACGGAGGGCCCTGGTGCCCACCTCCCGCAGGATTCCGGAAGCCCCCCTACCAGATGCACATGATCCGGGTGTATGGTCTGCACCCACTCTGCCCTTGCTGCTGCTCTTGCTGGCGTGGGCCCTGGAATCCAGGCTGGGCAAGGCCTCCAGGCAGGAAGAAGCGCTGGGGCCGCAGAGGCCGCGGCCTACGCCGCCACCCTCGCCGCTCCTCCCCAAAGAGCCCGCCGGCCGATGCGAGCACTTTGCTGCGGCCAGTCAACCTGTATGGGTGGCGCGCGCCAGGCATGAGAGCGCCACGGAACACCACCCAGTTCATTATGAACCAGATCTACGAGGACATGCGGCAGCAAGAGAAGATGACGCGCCAGCAGGAGGCGCTACGAGTGCAGCAAGCCCAGGCTGAAGGCTTGGCGTCCCCGGCCGGCTCCACCGGAAATGACACGCCCCCTAGCGGCGGTGAGGAGGACGCGGAGCTGCAGGAAACTTTGTATAGCTTCATGCAGAATCCTTCTCTAGTCTTCAGTCCTGCCCCAGAGGAGGAAAAGCAGTCTCCCAACGCGCAGCTGGTGGAGGAAGAGGAAGAGGAGAAAATTGAGGATGAGGAGAAAGTTGAGAAAATTGAGGATGAGGAGGAGTGTGACGAGGAGCTGTGTGATGGAAAGGAGGAGGGTAGTGAAGAGGAGGAGGAAGAGGAAGAGGAGGCAGAGAATGGCGAGACAGAAGAAGAGGTGGATGAGGAGGAGGTGGATGAGGCTGAACAAGGAGAGGAGGATGAAGAGGAGGGAATGGAGGAGGAGGGCCTGGAGGAAGAAGAGCAGAGAGAGGATGAAAATCACTTGCCTCTGGAAATGCCTTTGTCAATCCTAGTAGGGGAAGAAGAGAGAAAGAATTTTATAGACTATACTTATTTAAGCACAGAACAGATTATTCCCAAAGTGCCACAGGAAGCTCTCTTCACGGTACAAGACATTAACCACTAGACATCTGGAAGGGAATTGAGGAATGGGATGGAACTGAATTTTGAGGCTAAGATCGATTAGCAACTTATTAAAAACTAATTTAAAAGTGAGTTCCATTAATAAACATATCTATGTAAAACCCCTTCTTTGGCCACTATAAAATGCTTAAACATTGGTGTGTTGGTGTATGACTATGGGTGGGGGTGGGGAGCTTTCAAATATTTTATTGCAAGTGATTAAAGGCCAAATATTTTATTGCTACAGTTTGAATAGTTTCATTTGCTCTTTTCTCCTCTAGACAATTGAGTGTTTTTATTATGGCAATGCTGATATGATTCATGCAATTTAATGACCTTGGTATCAACAAATATTTCGACTGTTATATGGTTAAGCACATAAGATGGTTATTGAATGTCTACTTGTGCTCTTAAAGACATTTTAAAACCCATTTTTTCTACATTATTTTTCCTTGTAGATTTTCTACCTTCAGAGTTCACTTTTGAGGGTTGTATTTTGGTAACCCCATTTTTAGTCATTTGTGGCATTGCTCATTTATATTCCTTATTCCACAGTGCTATGGATCTTCCTCAGAAGAACATGAAGTTGCTTCTGTGGAACTGGTTATCTGCCATGGCCTCAACAATCCATAATCCATGCATGGAGAGGATTCCCCATGGTCAGAAGTCAACTTGCACATCTAGTTAAAATCCAAGGTAACTGCAAACAATGGAACATAGCTTTGGTTTTGAAACCTTGTTCCTGGATATATTCCTTGCCTAAGTCCAGAGGAATCATAAAACTAGGTTTTTTTTTTGCAGAATGGATTTATAAGAAAAGATTATCGACCTTTTGGGGGTGGAATACCTTATTTTGTTTACCAGTTAAAAAAAATGATGTGTAAAATGAGACGTGTACGAGCTAGATTCTGATATCTAACAATTACTTGTGAAGAATATATCATAAAGATATCTTTTGCCCAAACACTTGTAGGAAGTAACACATTTCTTCCTAGACACTTAATAAAATGTTCTATCCATAGCATACTTCCAGAATATCCCTTGATGAAGAATTTGAACCTGCCTTCTCAAATACCATGAGGAACTATGCTGCTTAGTTGGAACCACATTTAATAATTGCTGGTTGAAGAGAAGACTACATTGATATTTACCAGATGTTGATTTTCACTTTTTCAAGATAACAAATTAAGCTGTTGAATAAAAATAAAGTACAAATTCTCATTTATTTTATCAAAAATCTATGTAGCAGTGCTTCGGTATCCAACAGGACGAACAAAAGAAATGAAATTAAAATACTTTAGGAATTTTACAATTGCACTAAATATTCCAAATTAAAGCAGTCGATGACCAATTATATTTTTCCAGTGTTCAGTTTTTCAATGACCATCAAAGTGCCTTCCTATTACTGTTCTAATATATACAAGTAGAGGCAATCCAAGAATGATGCTACTGATAATACTGGTCAATAAATCCTAACAAATATTCAAAATACCAAAATAATCACTAGGTTAAATGTAAGTATGTTCTTATGAAGCCCTTTCATTTATGATTTTCTTAACAGTCACATATAGACAATTCAGTTTTTTCTGGCAAAAGATTCCACTTTAAAAAATGTAAAAATATAACAGCATTATTCATTATTCATTATAAGGGATATAAACATTAACAATGCTCAGGAGTTTACACTTTTTACCATTGACCATGATTGAACATACATGGAACTGCTAGGGACCAAGTACTATGAATAGTGATAAGGAGAAAACAAAATTCAACAAAATTCCTCCTTAGGTTTTAATAGACATTAAAATAAGACAGATTGGCCGTTGCAATAATTCTGAAGCAAACCACTATGAAAGCATAAATCACAGGGAATCCAACAGTGCATCTGGGATGTCTATTTTGTGGGAAGAGGGAGCACTGAATCTAAAGGCCAAGAGCTGGGGGAAGAGTGGGGGGCATTGACGAATTGAGGACAGAAAGACTAGAGTCTCTGGAAGGAGCAGCCAATGAAAAGTAAGAGGTAGGCAGAAGCCATATCTTCTCATTCCTGTGCTACTCATGCCTTCTGAAATAGACTCGCAAAAATTAAAGAAGTCATTGATGATTCATCACCTTTTTTTTAGTAGATAAATATTGTTATCGTCCATGAAATGATTAAATCATGTTGAAGGGTTAAGAGTGTTTTAATCAATTTTGCATCTTTGTGACCAAAATACCTGACAAGAACAACTTGGAGGAGGAAAAGTTTATTTTGGTTCACGAGTTCCGAAGTCTCATTTCATGGTTTTTAGTTGTAAGGCAGAAGCATCATGGCAGAAGGACACCACAGAAGAAAGCTGCTTGGCTCCTGATAGCTGGGAAGCAGAGAATCTCCAAGGCCACACCTTCAGTGACCTACCTCCTCAGCCAAGACTCGCTTGCCTGTAGCTTTTAAAATCTCCCAGTTAATCCATTTAATTTACTAATCCATCAAATGGACTGACCTAGTTATGAGGTCAGAGCACTCACAACTGAGTTAATTTCACCTCTGAATATTGCTGTATTGCATAGTACACGAGCTTTGGGAGCACCTTCCATATCCAAATCAGAACATAGGAACTGGCATTTCAGTATCCCCATCATTACCCTTCTCAGTTACTTTCTCTCCTACTATCTTTAATGAAGGGATCCTAGGGTTTGATGCTTAGCATGATTGGAGCACCTAGTTCTTAGCTCCTAGTGAGAACTCTGCAAAGCTTATTTGGTACAAGTTGATAATTCAGTAGACACTGAAATACTAGTATGGGTTCAGAATAAACCCAGTCTTTAGTTTTAGAGGTAAGTATCCTCTTGAAGAAGAAACAGTTTTCCAAAAGAATCATTATTCTTATTCTTAAAGTCATTCAAAAGTCGATGGGAGTGGATACAGTGAAACAGAGGTACCACTTAGGTATTTCAAAAAATAAGGTTTAGAAGGCCTAAAATAGATAAGCATTTTTTTGCTACTTATCTGAGGGTTTTTGTTTCCTTGTGACTGACAGCATTTTTTTTTTTAATTTACCTTCTTTACTTTGTCTCCACAGTAACTTGGATTTTTTTCTGTGAAAATATTAACCCTCTAAAGATGGTAAATATAGTTGACATTTAGAGATCAATTTTGAGCTCTGAATATGATTTCATAAAATTTTATAACATCTGTAAATAAAGAAGACAGTATTTCTATCTTATTTAGTGCCATTAAAATAAACACAAGAGGTAAAATAACCAATCTCTTGCCAGCTATACTAACTCTACAAATCTGGGAAATAGGTGATATAAACTTCACCTCAAAGGTAATTTTGATTCAGACTAAGTAAGATGAAGGAAACAGTTTCCTTAAATGTTTTATGCTGTTTTAGTGGTATAAAAAATGGTGCATTCCGCGATGTTGTTGGGTATCACACAGATTTGTATTAATGTAAAACAATTTTAATGCTTCTGAATCCCTTAGGCCTTGATTTTCAGTGTATTATCAAAATCAAAGTGTGGCTGTGTGTTAGCTACTTTGGTAATAGCATTTTTTTTTTCCTGTATTTCCTTAGTTTTAGATAGTTGACAGAACAAAGTTCAATATCAAGGTCGGTTGATGGAAGAGGAGGATTTGATCATGTGATAGGAAGACCAGGATGTGTACTGCACTGCTGACCAAGGGTCCTGTGGCAGTAGCCAATTGCCTTAAGTCTGTTTCCTCTCACGTAACAAATAACACTTCACTATCACTTGGGTCTATGTCAAGACCAGATATCCAATATTAATGAAGAACTGTACTACTGTCTATAAATCAGTGTTAATCATTATATTCTGAATTGCATTTTATAATAAATTATCCCAATTAAATTTTGAGAACAAGATCAATTTAGATTCAATAGCACTGCCTAGGAAATCTCATCTCATTGCAATTCTATTGGACTGAGATATTCAGATATTTTTGTGAAAACCCCGAACTAAGCATGAACCCTGAACCCTGAAATTTAGTTTTATTTCTGGTAAAATTGTACAAATGCAGTCAGGGTCCTACTCCTTTGATGCTTAAAGGTGAGGTCCACAAACCAGCAGAATTTGTACCACCTGAGAAATTGTTAGAAATACTGAAGTTTAGGTTCACCAGACCTATTGCATTAGGATATGCTTTGTAACTGTCTCTAAGAGATAGGCATGCCACTGAAGATCTAAAAAACATGGTTTACAGTTAAACCTCATGAGAATTTAATGATTAAGATGGTAATTTGTGCATTCAAGATTCTGATATTTACAACCTGTGTGACCTCAAGGATATGTTACCTCAAGGGTATTACCCCAATTCTTTTCTTTGCATCTATATATAGTATCTACAACATGAGAATAAATGAGATTATAAAAACTAAATGAGCAGATATTTAACTGTTGAATGTCATTCTTCTGAGTCCTTGGTAAGAGTGACATTCAACAGTTATTAGTTAAAAGTATTCAGTAAATGCACAAATGTACATTGATATGTGGTGCCTAAATGTTATTTGTTAGTGACTATAAATGACTACATAGCAACTATAAATGAGAAATCTCTCAAAATAATTAACACCATTACTTATGAACTCTACTGTTTTCCCTGGGATAACTGGAATCAAATACATCACTTTCAGCTACATCAGACTATGAGAAACAATTAAATTTCTAGAGCTGGAAATTCTTTTCCCACATAATATTTTATGTCTTTTATCACACCCCATCATTCTTGCCTTGAGGTCAATTAAGTGTCCTTTATTCTTATAGCTGACAGCTTAACATTAATGTCCTAATGGCTAGTGCTAAGAGTTACAAGAGTTATAATTTTCCCCCAATAAGCAGTGAATAATAGAATTTAGTTTTTCAAAATTGAAATGCATGAATATATCTGTAATACTTAAAGAAATCATGTATTAGAGGTTAATATATGCAAGTCCTAAGAAGACAATCATTGATTAATATTATGTGTATCAATATACATAGTTCCTAAGTGGAATAAATTGGTTTAATTGTGGTACTTGTCATATATTAAAAAAAGTAAAATCAGAATTTTATGTTAGGGAAGTAATCATAAGAATTTATAGGCAATTTATAAATGTATAATTGGATATTATTAATTTTACAAATTAATTAAAATTTATACTTCATGCTACAATTAAAGTAAGATAATTATAAACATATACATATAAAGGAAAAATGATGTTAAATACCTACCATAAGTCATCTATAGAACACTTTAAACTTTCAGAATACAGACCTTGGATTTCAAAAAAATCTCTGAGCATATACAACAAGCTTTTTGCCATACATTAACATTTTTGAAATGTATAACCACTCTTAGAACTAACTCCTTATATACCTTTTACAAATGAAGCGTGTGGAATTTGAAGAAAACTGTTTCATGACCCAAGTTCTCTATTTTTATGTCAAGGTTATAGGTTCACCATGTCATTTTAACATATCTTCCTGTGGTCTTACATAAAACAGCTTATCCAGAAAAAAACTTCATTTATATTTGACCGGAATTCCAAGTAGGATAGAACAAGACTGTGATCCCTTCAATGTGAAATTTATAAAAGGCACTGAAAAAAGAGATACTGAAGTCCCTGAGTCATAATTCATATGCTCATATGTAAGGTTACCTCACTCTTGCCAGGCTGCTTATTTGGGATCAAATGTCTTAAAACGGGAATAGTTTTTAATGGGTAAAGAGGAGCTAAAAGTAATTTATTTGCAGCAAGCAAGACCCAGAAGTACAGCTTAGGATGTATTACTCTCTTTTTTCATGGTTCCATTGTAATATGTAATTGTTCTATTACTGGGGACAGGGAAGGAGTATTGGAGACCATTGCGTTCCTGAAACAAACTACATTCAAATATTTTTTTAGAAATGCTGCACATGAAGAATACTTGCACTGACAAATACCTTCCATATAATAATTACAGAATTTAACTTTCAGTGGCCAACCATTTTAGAAAATCTACTTAATAATTACAGAATTTAACTTTCAGTGGCCAACCATTTTTAGAAAATCTACTTAATAATTACAGAATTTAACTTTCAGTGGCCAACCATTTTAGAAAATCTTACTACTTACATCTATGTATAAATACAGGTACACAGTAGAGTTCCTCCAAAAAAAAAAAAACCCTATGGTCACAAGGATGCCCCACAGGAGGAAATGAGAGTTGCCCTCCTTGAGTAATGGGCTGATAACAGCCCATTATTCTTACCTAGAACCTATGTTCTAGGTAAAAATAGTTAGAATTTGGACCCCTAGAGCTTTTAAAGAATTTTCTAGGGCCATCTCTCCACTTGTATAGTGAATCTACATTAGTATGAGAACTGAAGTCCAACTTGAAGATCATGAAAGTATTTCTAACTCTGAATTCCAATTACTGTAGAATATTAAAATACAAATAACTTTAAATCAAAGACTTGAAAACTTTGTATTGAAGCATTATCAGTTGAATCTTTCCTTCATTTTATGGAAACAATATGTTAACATTTCATATGTGAAGATCCCATGTAGAAATATTTTTTACATGCTGAAAATACATGGTCCTATTTCCAGCCATGAGAATTCCAATTTTAAAATTTATCAAAAATGGGCCCTTGACTACCAATTAATTCTAGTTTTTCTTTATGGGAAAATAAAGGTATTATATTTCAAACACAGGTCAGAGAAGCTATGGAACTCCCTTTTGCTAAAGCACTTTTATTTATACCATTACTTCTCTTACTTGGTTTTGTACATACAATCATGCTAGGCTACTTCATTCTAAATCCTTTTTTCTTATAATTGCTTTTTAGATTATTCTAAATTTATGTCTCCAGTCGCAGACTATAAACTCACACTTCTCCTATTTTTGATTCTTTATTTCTATTCAGCTGTGTTAAACTATAAATTCTGTGCTATAGAAATTCAGTACTGTTATTTTAAAAACTGCAATACAATACCTAAGAGAGTTAGTACCAGATTGTACAAAACCATGTTCTTTTATTTTTGTATTTCTTTGAAATTATTTTTATGTTATTTAGAGGTGTATATTTTTCTTTAAAATTTTTGGTTGACATTAACTGGAATTTTTATCTATTATTTCTTATTAATATTGGCATCTTACGATGTTTTCCAGTGACATTTGGATTTTTATTATTTACAATTCTGTTATTACACATTCATTAATGAAAATGTTTAGATTTTTAGCATGACACTTTTGGTTCTAGTAATTTAAGACTTTAAGCTGGTATTAACTTATTATTTCTTACAAAAACCCATTATAGATTATCTTTTCAAGTAACATTTGCCACTATAAATGGTACTAATTAAACCAGAATTTTATTCCTGCCATGCATAATTTGAGGTTTTTATTTTTTTCTGATTTTTTAATTCATTGTAGAAATTCCTTGATCTGGGACATTATAATATAGAATGAAAAGCTAAGCTAAAGATTGATTTTATATGTCCTCTCCTCCACCTCTGTGTTTTACAAAGTCAGTGTTCATCTTTTAAAAAATTAAAATAGAATATGCAATGTTTTTATTTTCTCTTTAAAGTTCTGCACTATATCCTGCACAAATATCTAAATATAAAACAAAGTAGCAAAACTACTACTAATTTCTCTTTTATCTTTGCCACTAGATGCCACCTAATGGCAAAGATAAAAATTTAAATGTGAAATCATGATGGCTGTGTCTGTGTTATATTTACAGTTATATTTACAGTTACATTTTGGGGGGAATAAGTATACATGTGAAAGTATTACATGTGAAAGTCTATTATGATGGTAGTGGCACAAAGAACTACAGTAAGATAATTACTTATTTATGTGAATGTGTTGGTATACAGCTCTCTGTTTAAAATACAGATTTCAATGACCCACAGGCCTGAGTCATAAATATAAACTATCAAAGCATATAAAGAGGGAAAAGATAGCCCCCTCCTCCCAAATCCTTGGATGTCTTTGGATTATACTATTAATTATATTTTATCTTAATGCACACCTACAATATTTTGAGTTCCTCTTGCCATGAATACCTCTATCCACATGGACAATATATTTATTTTGCTTTTACTAGTGACAGTACAGAAGAAAATTTGCAAATTTGTGACTTATGTTCTTAAATTTTAAATTCAAATTGCTAAACTAAATAATACTTAATACTTTAATCCTAAGAAACAAAAATGAGAGTGTGTATTCATTGGCCTCCATTTAAGAACAGGATATGTGATAGCTCTGGGACTTAAATATCATTTAATTTATTAATGCCTAAAGTCACTAATTAGAGCAACAATTTATTAGGGAAAGAAGCAAACCTGCTTTTTCGTGGGTCTGGGATCTACAGAATAATTAATATTTTGATTACTGCCCTATTTTCAGATCTTTCCAGCTGCTCACCCACTAAAAATGCAAAAAACACTGATAAAGATGGCTCCTCCTTAACCTGAGAGGCAATTTCTGCATTTACAATTTTCTTAGTAATGCTTTCATCATAACACCTCTAGAAAGAACAGTTACTCCTACTTTGTACTTACTTAACATTTCAATTTATTGATACTGTCATTATCCTTTTAAAATTATAGTTGTCTGTGATTCTTTTCTGCCTAGAAAAGTCTACAAAGAACAGTTCATCTATTTCCTGTATTGAGTCATGTACATAAGAAACTCTCCATAATTTCAATATTACAAAAAATGAGTAAAACAAAATCTATGATATAAATGGTGGTTGTTAGGTAGTTCTAACAGGATAGACAGCTCATCATAGAACTGAACACAGATGTCTTTAATATAACAAGCAGCTCTTGCCTCCACAGTCTTGGTCATTTCGGGGCCACAGACTCACCTTGAGTACAAACAATCTCACATAAATCTTCCTCCTTTCAAAGTACATCTTTAGCATTATTATCTTCTACAATTTAAAGAAACTCGTTTAGAAATTTGAAACAAGCACACTTTTGTTGAACTATTACCCCATTCCAGGTTCTATACTAAGCACATGTTCTTAGGTAAGCCGTGAAAAAATGGAGACCTAGAGCTCTCCAGTAACTTGCTCAAGGTCCAGAACAAACAGATGTTGGGTTGGAAACCACACAGTATGTTTCTTTGTAATATGAACGGAGAGAGTAGGATGAAATCTTTAATTTGTTCAGATTATTCAAGGACATAATTCTGAGTCTATAATCAAAGCCAAGCTTTCATAGTCATCCTGCAAATTGAAATAGTGTCCTGAGAAAAGTGCTGAGCCTCAGTAATTGATGTCCAAAAGTTTTGTGATAAATTATTTATAGATGAGATACTTTAAACAGAGAAAAGAGGCAGAGTGCAAAACTTCTAGAATATTCATATCATTAGAACAATTTTCTGGCCCCTTTCCCTTTCCTTCTAAGGTAAAAGTATAAAGGTGAGTCTGATTATAGAAATCTTCATTCTCTAAATTAGGAATCAGCTGTCACTAATGGAAGTGGACAGAGACAGAAAATTGCTGTATACTGATAGGAGAGGATCCTAAGGGCTGCCACATGGCAATCACAGAAAAAAATATGTAGTACAAAGAATAGAAGTCATAGCTACTATTCAGAGATTGGTAGGAAAATGATGATATAATGAAGAGTCAAAATGTAAAAGCTGAGAACGTTCTGACATAAAGCATCAAGAATTACAGAGTAGGAAAATATAGATGACTTAAGAATTAACTAGTAATAACTTTAAGTAAAATATATCTCCAATATCCCCAAGGTTACCTTCATTCCCAGCAATAAGTACTGGTAAAAGACAGTTTAAATTTGGTCAGGTCTTTTTTTTTTTTTTTTTTTTTTAATAGTTTAGTTATTTATTTTGGTGCCAGGGATTGAACCTGGGGACTCTAAACCACTGAGCCACATCCCCAGTCCTTTTTGTTTGTTTGCTTGTTTCTGATACCGGGTCTTGCTGAGTTGCTCTGGGCCTCGTTAAACTGGGCCTCATTAAATTGCTGAGGCTGAATCTGAACTCTTGATCCTCCCACCTCTAGATCCACTGGGGATTGCAGTTGTATACCACTGGGCCCAGCTACAAATTTTGCAGATCTTATAAAGTCCTTCTTTCTTCTTCTCATGGCCAATGGCATGCCATTCTTTTAGTTCAAGATTTTGTTTATTTTGTCACTATTAGATTTAATACTTATCAAGAGAAATTAATGCCCAATGAATATATTAGCATGAATTTATTTATCTAGTTTAACAAAGTTGTTGACCTAGAGGTAAAGAGGGACTTTAAGAAACAGAATAAGATAAAATTTGATAGAGATCTGAGTGTGAGGTCACACTGCTGACAGGAGTTGGAGAAAGGAAGATGGCTGGTCCAGGCAATGGACAAGAGGGACATCCTCTCGGATTCTGGTAAAATCTTTGAGCCAATGTATTTCAGAATGCAGAGTTTTTCAGCATTTAGGGTGTTCATTATTAGCCATTTTTATCAAAAACTATAGAGCACTAAAGTTAAGACTTGTAGTACATCTTTATCCATCTTGAACACTAAAGATAATCAGTGCTTACTAAATTTGGCATGTTAAAGATGGACTGCAATGTAATTCAAATCGCTTTCCCAGACAGTGATGAAATGTCAAATTTACTTATTCAAGTACATAGATTCATTTCAATTCATCTAATCTTCTCTAGTCCATGGCCTAAAATTTTGCACACACACACACACACACACACACACACACAGAGAGAGAGAGAGAGAGAGAGAGAGAGAGAGAGATTAAACACAGGGGCTAGGGTATAGCTCAGAGGTGCAGCACTTGCCTAGCATGTGTGAGGTCCAGCCTGAGCACCCCCCCACGCACGCACACACACTGAGTAAACACAACCTATAGAATTCTTTTACAAATAATTCATGAAGTTTTTCCTCCTCATGTAGATTTAGATTTTTCCCTATTCCATAATTCTTGAAGCATAAAAATTTCACAATTCTGAGACATCTAATTAACCCCAAATTGTTATATTTGGAACAAATTATTTCATTTTTTTACTGACAAAATGTTAATTTAAACCCATGTAGAGATTTGTTGCTTTCTATAAAGTTCCTATATCTGTAACACAGCACGTAAAGATTACATAGATCATATTTCATGTGAAATATGCTTTCTGACAATGCAATGGTTCTCTAAGATATTTATCGAAACATCAGAAATGGAAGAAAGAAAAATAGCTTATTTTTAACTGAGTCAGCCAACTAAATTATCTTTCACTGTACCTCATTTTATTTGGAAACATAGTCAAGAAGTCTTAGAAACAAATAATAGAGTTTAAGAGGAAATAATTTTGTTAATTTCTAAGACTTCATTCAGATAGAAATTCTTCTACCTGTTATATTTTGGGAGATGTTAAATAAAAGCAGTGATTGTTTTTTAAGTCAAAAAGTTGATAAAATATAAGTTTTAGTCTCATGCCAAAATATATGTCTATTTTCTAAAAATATCTATTTCTAAAACATTTTCTAGCTGTGTAGGAAGAAAAGTAGAAGTCAATCCCTAATGCATAAACAAAGCTATATGAAGGTTTAATGTTAGGAATAAAATTGAACTATGTACAAATACACTTTCTAATTCCAGTAGGTAGTTTATCTTCCTCAGTAGCCCAACTCATTTGCTGAAAGTTGAACACGGTTTGTGTGTTTTTCTTCTTAAACAGGTCATTAGGTTTAATGCAGAAAGTGTGGAACATTGCAGATGCTGCATGGACACCTCTCAATTTCCCCTAGGTGGCGATCTTTTCAAAGAAGCCAGGCAGGGCACCTCTGCCTAAGAGAATTGAGCTCATAAGTAAACCCTATTCTAGCTACATTTTTTTAATCTCCCCAGCAGAGAAAACTTCAATTTTGAGACACAATATGATTTTAAGGTCTGTTCCCAAAGTTTTCAAAAACTGGAGAGATAGATGTTATCTACTTTAAATACTTAAATATATATTTGAGAAAAGGTATTTCAAAATCATTAGTTTGGGAATTTTGTTAATTATGGAAGTAGCTGTGAAACATTATACTCAAAAGTTAGTTTCTGGGTTAATTTTCCATAGCTCCTTTTGTAAAATCGTGAAAATGTTATTTAATGAAAATCTTCATTAGTCTATTTAGACCGACAATCACTTTTTTTCATGCTGAATCTAGCTGCTCTTTTGTAATATCTGTTACATGGGGACGTTTCATTAGAAAATGAGGAGAGGTGACTGGGGAGGGCTGAGCCCACATACTTCTCACACTTAACTATAATATATTGAAAGAAGGAGACAATAACAAAGAATATCAGACTACTTAGATGTAGATGAATGATACGGATTGAAAACTACCATAACAATTCAGAAAAATTAGACCTTTCTTCCTTTTCCATAGTCTCTTATTCCAACATGTAAGTCTCCTAAGATATTCACCCATACAAACCTGATATATATATATATATATAAACTTAGCCTTTCTCTGCTTTGGGACTTCACCTTTTGCTTTTTCTTTGTTTTTAAACTTTCCATTGCTCCACCCTAAGGTTTTAACCTGGCAAAGAGAAAGCATGATGGCAGCTTCTTTCCTAAGTGCACGTAGAGAGTATTTCGAGGCATCCTATAAATACTTGAAAAGGAAAAAAAAAATCAAATTAAAGTAAAAATATTAATGTAGCTATTTGCAAAGAAACTTCACATTAATTATGTACTTGGTATGCACCTTGAAGCTTTCGAAGACCCTAAGCACTCAGAAAGCAGGAATTACAATTATCCCCATTTTACATATAGACCTCAAAGACACTAAGGTCTTTCATCAGGGTTAAAAAATTCATCAATGGAAAGGAAGATTTAAAGACTTTTCTTTTTTTTTTCTTTGTGAATGATTTTTTTTTTTTTTTTATAACTTCAAAATGAGACCCACGGCGTGGTGGTGCCTGCCTACAATCTCAGGGGTTAGGGAGGTTTAGGGCAGGAGGATCAGGAGCTCAAAGTCAGCTTCAGCAAAAGCAATTTAGTGAGACTCTGTCTCTAAATAAAATACAAAATAGGGCTGTGGATGTGGCCCTGTGATAGAATATCCCTGAGTTTAATCCCTGTCACAAAAAAAAAAAAAAATGAGACCCAATACTTAGTGTCTCCAATGCCTTGCCTGGTCTCTACCTGCATACTCATACCAGGAGGTTTCTACTCAATTCAACATTAGGAGCCATTTCAAATTTGAAGTAAAGTTTCTCTAAATAGCTCCTTGGAAATGATTTATTGAGCCAACTTCTGACAACTGATCAATTTTCTATTTGGTACCCTGAGCAGAGGCCCTCAGCAATAAAGTTAATCACTGGAGTTCAGGGCATTCACTAAAACTTTGGCCAGATTTCCATTTGGATCTTTGACAGGCTAACCTCTTTGTCTCTCACAAATGTATCCTTGGCCACTTCTCAAAACGTGAAATTCCTCATCTCATTATCTCCCCTCCACACACATTTTCCCCTAACTTTTCACTGATGTCCTGGCTAATGGCTCACCCTCAGCCTCCTTCAATATTCCTCTGCTCAAACCTTTGGACATCTCCAGTCAGGACTAGCAATATAATCTATGGGTCCCAGGGCAAAAATGACAATGAAGATTTCTTTGTTCAAACAACAGAGCAGAAAGCTTTGTCCTTCCTTCTGTGATTTCTCTCTAAACAATTTATGATGTTTAATTTTTTAATTCCATGTTCCCTTGGGTATGGAGATATGCCTCAGGTAAATACAGGCCCTCGTGTCTACTTGCGTTTCACCCACAAATTCAACTGAGAGGCTTACATCCTGAGCCCATCCTTCCCCATGCACAAGACAGATCTTGTACAGGAGCTGAGAAGCAGGTAGCTGAGATTTTGTCCTGGGAAGGAGGCGAGGCAAGAGCACATGTGGGCCAAGGCTTGAGTGTTGGCACATCTCCAGCATGGCTTCAGATGTCATCACTTACAAAACAATTTATAAACAAAATTGTTTAGAATTTCAAGACAATGTTCATGGAGCATTAAGCCCCAAGTTGAGGGTCCCTTATGAAACTGAGGTCCTAGTGGAATACATTGAGAACTCAGTCCTGACTCTGGGCCAGCCCTCTTCTACGTGCTTCACCAGCCCTCACCAACATGCTGCACCTAAGATCAGAACTGTGTCCTCGTAAAATGTGGAGCTCCTAGAGGGACTTGGCTGCCTTTGAAGCTGGCTGAGCATACCTTGTTTACTCTTCATGCTCATAAGAACGAGGGTGGGGGTTGGAGGTACAATTCCTAGCTCCACAATCCTGCCTTACTTAGAAGGCATTACCCTATCTCCTATAAATGATGTGTCTATCATGCTTGGGGCTTCCCTACTCTTCCCATCTGTCAGTCCCTGTAGAATACCCACCTTCTATTGATGATTTTACCATCTCTGGAGTAAAACCCTCATCTTTATCCTCAAACAATACCATCCTCTAGGAGTGTTAACTACCCATATAGCAATCTCTCTCACAGGCCCATAACTCAACCCCACTGGTTCTCAATTCCATGTAGATCCCTCCATGTTGTGGGCATGTCCAGGGCCTTTCCATAACCAGAAGCCACTAGAACAATGAAAGTTTTGACTAGGCATTCTTTAGCATTTTCCCATTATTCTATTCTCTAACCCCTTATAAAGTTTAACATTATCTTTTAGGGTAGAAAAATGGATTCTTTGGATGCAGTAGACATCATTTTTATTTTCTCTTGGGGATTTTAAATTGTCAAATACAAATTGTCCAATGTTGTATGCTTCACAACTTTCACAGTTAATTTCATACACTTTTGATCGAATTATCACATTTCCAACAATTTTATACACACAAAGCACATGCACACACATATGTACTCTTCCATTCTGGGAATCTGATGCCTGGGAGAACCATCTTTCTTTTCCACTCTTTATCCTGCCAAACTTCATGTAAGCTCACTACATATTTTTATTTAACTTCACTTAAATTATCATCCTCGAACACTCATTTTTCTTTTTATCTGCTAAATCTTTTCTGGCTTCACTGTAATCAGTAATCTGTCTAAATTTCATGATCTATTACTAGAACTGCTTTCTTGAAAATATCTTACTATCCCTCCTCTTTCATTTGAAACAGCCCAGAAAACTATAACCCCTAGAGGTCAAAAATAATGATAAAAAAGAATACCAAACATAGTTTATTTCATATATTTCATTGTAGTTATATCTAATTTAATCTTCACAATGACTTGACTATGTAAATATAATTTATACAGGTTTACATATAAAGAAAGTTAAGGTCAACATGATTCAATAATTTGTTTGCATTATTTCTTAAGTTAGAATCTGTGGTTCTCACAATTTAGTGTGTAAAGATAATCATCCAGAGATCTTTAATAAGATTTCTGGGTCAACCCCAAACATTCTGATTTGGGAAGGATTACATTTGGCACAGTTAAACAAATTCTCCAGATGACTATGAAAGCAAGAGACACTTGAGATTTCTATAGCCATCCTTTTATTTGTTCTTTATTCAAACTTCCCCTGCTAGAGGAGGGACTCTCTAAAAGGAGAAGGCAACTTGGAGAATCCATTTTATTTTAGGGGGGGTCTGTTGCTCACACATAATTAACAAGACAGAAATATCACAGGCTATTTAAAAAAATATATGAGTTGTTCCTACTAGTGATGTGCTTAACATATATGTTTATTTATAAGGTTTTTATATAAGACTTTGTTGTAACAAGATTCATGTTAATCTGTTACTATTGTCATTTGACAAGCAAAGTAAGATTAGACTTACTTGTTCCAAAACCAAAGTGAATTTGAAAAATAAATCACAAAATGAATAATGTAAAATATCGGATTATACAGTTATATGAAGTAGTTTTATTTAAGTTAGTGACTCAGTTTGAAAGCACAGTATCAGTTATTAGCAAGTCTAATGCTTTTTCTTATTTCATTAGATTTGACCACTGAAATCTTCAATAAAATATTTTAAGTGAGCAACAGTACTGACAATACTTTTTAGTACTACACATGAACAAGAGGCACACATGGAGACAGGCACTGATTACTCTCTATAATTATTCACATTATGAGTATGAATTAGAGCACCAAGATGTCAACTCTTGTTACAAATAAAATCCTACATAAAAAATCTTACAAACAAAACAAGATTAAATATGTCACTAAATATGTTTTGTAATCCATGATTTTTCTGGATGGTTAATTGTGATGTAGACAGTATTGCCTTTGAAAATCTGGGATCCTATGTGCCTTACAGGGACTTTCATTCTTCCATGATTTTCACATTTGCATGTTAACCAGATTTAACTGCATTCATATTATTCAGAAGTCCTCAGTGTGTCTGACGAACCTCTGAAATGTTATATTCCATTCCTTTTCATTCCCTTATGTCAGTGGCTGCTTTATTAGACAGAGACAGCTGGGATAGCATATGTTTCTTTAAAAGAAACCTTTAAATTTAAAAATTGGAGAGCATATTTTAAAAATCCACCAAGAAAATTTTTCTTATGAGACTTTGAGCTATCTGGAAGGATTCGGATGTCATCAAATAAGGGACTTCACGCTACACTTGAGAATACACTGCATTAGGAGCTAAGTCCAGAGATGTTTTCACTATCTTCTGATGCAATTTGATATAAATTATTCTAATTAAAGATATATTTTCTCATTTAGAATTAATATTAATACTGCTTTCCCTGTTACATTAGAGTAAGGTTTTAAAGACAACATGAAGTGGCAAAAATAAAAGTACATTCAAATACAAGCAAGAGACAAGAGGATGTAGTGTTTACTGGGTCTTATGTTCTAGATAGGTCAAACATATCACATTTCCTATTCAATTCTCACAATCTGCTCAGTAGAAAAGAGATACTGTCCTTATTAGAAAAAAAAAAGATACAAAGGATCTACGAAATTAAGGAGTTTTCTTGAGGCCAAATAGAAAGTTGTGAAGCCTTGGTTATCAAATTCTGTTGATTCCATCTTCCTTGTGTATCCAGGATCTAACCACTTCTAGTTGCCATCCTGAAATAAACTACCACCAGTTTTTGTCTGGACTATTGCAGTGATTTCGTTCTTACCCTATTTTTGCCTTTGTCTCACTACAGTCTGTTCTTAACACATAAGGGGGAGCTTTTAACATGTGGCAGATCATTCACACCTCTCTTCAAAACCCTCAAATGAATTCCTAACTCATTCAGAATAAATGTCAAAGTCCTTAATGTGTTTTAGAGCCTCTGCTCTATCTGGACTTCTGCCATTGACTTTATTATTATCCTGTCCTTTGCAGGCTGTGATCCAGCCACACTGGCCAGCTGCCCCTCTGCAATGCGTCATTGGTGCTTTTGCATGCTGCTGCTTTGTCCACCCAAAGTTGTCTTGCTCTAGATGTTCTCATGTATCTCCTCCTCATCTCTTTCAAATCTTTGCTCAAAATCCACATACTTATTGAAGATATCTTTAAATTGTCCCATATCTTACCCTTACTCTTGAAACTTCCTCTCCTCTGCTTTAATTTTCTCTTTATGTCACCATCTGCCACGGAAATAATAGTAAAGTATTGATAGTTCTTCCTATTTCCTTACTGCTATGTGAGCTTCATGAGGATAGGTACTCATGTATTTGTGTGTAACTGTACCCAATGATGACCCATAGTTGAGTCCCTTTTCTGTAATTACCCTTGTCCAAAGGGGATTTGTCTCACCAAGGTGAGTTCCCTAGGAGAGACTCCATTCAGAAGTTGGTGAATGGAAGTATGAAAGTCCTGACCCCTTGCCACAATTTGGGGCAACTCTGAAGAGCCACTGAGCTCAAGAATTTCCCCAGAGATGCACTGAAGACTCTTTTGCTACTGAATTATTCTTCAGCTTCTCTTGCGGCCCAGTTCTGCTTCTTTCATTTACTCCCAAATATTGTTCCTGTGAGCACAACTCTATGAACTTCTTACGGGCAAATCTTCACCTCATACTTTGTTACCTGGGGAACCCAGATGAAGCTTCAATACCAGAAGAAAACATGGCACTCAGTGGTTGTTTTAATAAATGCCTTTGGGGGTTGGGGCTGGGGCTCAGTGGCAGAGCACTTGCCTGGCATGTATGAGGCACTGAGTTTGATCCTCAGCACTGCGTATAAATAAATAAAAAATAAAGGTACATCAACTAAACTAAAAGTTAAAAATAAATAAATAAATGCCTTTTGAAAAATGGGAGAGTGAAATGATTGAATGCAATAGAATAATTGTTCAAAAGAAGATAGTCCAAATGATCTGTTTTGGAGTCCCCCCATTCTCCCTCTTACTTTTTGTGACTTAGAACAATAAACAATCAATTTTTCTAATCCATGAAAGATGTTATGTTACCTTTCTCAGGCAGATTCTTTTGGGGGAATGAAGTGAGATAAATCATGAAAAGCCTTTTCATAAGGTTTGAAATTTAAGTTCTTAATAATTGTAATGAAATAATTATTGTTACTTTTGATGCAAGATATGTGATAAAGTTTTCTATATCAAGAGTTCTTTCTTTCTTGTAGCTTAATTCAAATCTATCATCAGGTGAGAATAAGGAAGAGGAAATAAATGGATATACTTCATCATTCCTAGGAAAATATATATGAAAAAAGTGAGGAATATGAAAATAGTCATGGTAGACACAGTTTAAATAGATCAAACACAACTATTCTTACAGACTTCTGCATCAGAAGATACTAATAATGAAATTTGCTAACAAGCATTATCATTCTGGTAAAGTGGTTAACAAGCAACAAACCCAGGCCCCAGCGTCTAGGCTGAATTTAAGCAGCTCAAAGCAATTTACCATCCAAATGACTCTAATAGATATGAATACAGGAATGCTTCAAGATCTCCCACTGAAATTTATTCTAGTGTTTTGTCACTTGTTAAAATCAGGAGATTCTCCTTTAAGTATATTTTAATCTATTTCTAGAATTCTAATTTATTTTATCCAGTTTTGGCCAGTACACTAACGGAGGACTACTGATCTCTGTCCTTTGAGACTTAATTTAAGTACTTTAATTAATCAAAAAGTGTTTTATTGAGCCTTATGCCAAGTGTTGGTTGGGCTTGATGACAAGTTTTAATTCACGAGGTCCTCCTTGGTGTTCTCTGACCTCCCTGGAGTCCCCGAGTCCCTTTCATCTTTTCTAATAGTCTTATTTTCATTTTTGTTGCTCTTCTTTGAATGAATTCCAATTTCTCCACAACTTTCATAAATACTTCAGAAAAGGCTTAATTATTGCCAAATATGGAAGAAAGATTATTGCTTATGATAAGGTAGTCAAACTCCTATTAATACATTCCAAAATAATGTTAGCTTTTAAAATAATTACTGTATGCTGCTGAATCATCTGATTTCTTTTATATTATTAGTTTAAAGCATTTTCCCTTTCAATATTTGAGCATACAAATTCTTTACTTTCTTAAAACAATTGAACTGGACTTTGTACCCCATTGGATTCTTTCATCTAAAATATATTCATCTTTCATCTAAAATATATTAAGCCAGTTTTGTGAAAGTCTGTTTTATTTGTTTTTGTTTTAGAAATTGGAGTCAAATTTTCATTCTTTTTTAAGTGAGTGATTTTTCCTATATTCCCTTCTTAGTTCAGTCAGTTTAGTTCAGTTCAATTCACTACAATATTTTGCACCTACTATGAAACAGAAATTGTGCTAGATTTTTAGGCTATTAAATGGTAAATTCAGCCTTATTAATATAGAAGTGACAGAAAATGTGTTGAATCATATGTGCTCAGATAGAGGAACATATTAATTCAAAGGACTTTCCTGGGTCAGGCGAAGATAAAGGCTTCTGGTGGAGATGATGCTAAATTGAACTATGTGGATTAAATGGAAATTCCTTAGAGGAAGATAGGAGGTACTGCTCCTAGGCAGAAGGAACTATTCGATTAAAGTTTTAGAGACATTTAAGAGTAAATTTATGTTGGGAAACTAAAGAATTATATTAATACATCTGCAAAATGCAAGCTGAAAAATAGTGAGAAATTTAATAAACACCATTTTCACTTCACTAAAGAACTAATATTACATAATATTTGGTTGTCTGGTTGAAGTGTTCTTAGTACAGTCAATTCTCATTATTCATAGATTTCATATTTGCAGATTTTTCTAAATGCTAAAATTTATTTTTAATCCCCAAACAATACTCTCTGCAATTTTGTGTCATTCACAGAAATGCAGAGAGCAGTGAAAAATTTGATCACCCAACCTGCGCATTCTGCCTCTTTGCTTCAGTTTTCTTATGGTAAACAAATATCTTTTTAGACACTTATTTATTGCCATCTTTTATTTTTCTTTTTTGTATTTTTTTTTATTTTTTCATCAATGATTTTTGGGCTTAAAAGGGCACCTAATAGTTCTAACATGCTTTATTATGTTGATAAGCACAAGAAGGTAATGATTTTCTTTATGGAGAAAATGTTAATGCAAGATAGGCTTGTCTTATGCAAATGTTAAAGTGCATAAAATTTAAAGTACATTAAATAAGGTATCTTTGAACAGTGACACACACAGCATAAGGTTATGTACTGATTGGCTGCCAAAAATGCTCTAACCAGATTTGCAGAAAATTAACTAGGAGCAATGGCTAAGCTTTTACTAATTCAGTATTTTGGGTAAATTTATTGAACATAACTCCCATGAATAATGAAAATCAACCACATATTGTACAATATGCCAGCTGGTAAACAAGAAAGCAATTCAAAATCCTAGACTAACAAGAAGTGAGCTGCATCTCCAAACAAAAGCATGATAAAACCTAACCTTCCAAATTATCAATATGAAGGGTAACAGAAGATGTGATTAAAATGCATTGTCAGTATTTCCAAGCCATACTTTATTTTAACCATTTTAGCTAATGAAGTTTTACAAAAATGTTATTGTCTGCACACTGAACCTGTGCCTACTACATACATGTCTACCATGTATGCTTACCATGCTTATCTTGCATTTGTTAGTAGTTGTTGAATCTTTACAGTGGTGGTTGTACAGGCAGAAATTTGCTTGTGCATTCTCATCTGTAATGGAGCAGCTGCAACTTAAGCTGAAAGAATATATAGGGCACATCCAGTTCAACTTAATCCAATCTTTGTTCAAAGACTTCTGCATGCATGGTTTTGGTTTGGTATGGATAGTATAGCCCTGATCACAAAAAATTTACAGTCCAGTAATTTTTTTTGAGGTTAAGATAATTATTTAACATGATATAAATTAAATAATGAGGTGTAAAAAAGAAGAGATTAAAGTTTTTAGGGGTTTAGTGGTGATTGAAATCATACTTGGTGATAGAGAGAAGAGAATCAGCAAAACTTCATAGAAATATACTGTACTAGCAGATTTGGAAAGGCCATGCCCAAAGTTAAGAAAGTAAGATACTTATTAAAAAAAAAGGATCATTCATTTTGATTTCATTATAAACTTTGGGAAGACTAGAGGCCGAAAAAGTGTATAGAAAAACTATGTTGTACCCTTCAATGCAATTGGAAGTTTTTGAGCAAGGGAATAATATAAACAACACTCTAGGAAGTTTCGTTTCATGGCAATATGCAGGAGGAGAAACATAGAACACTTAATGGTTTTGGATATAATTACTGAGAGAGTCTTCAGGCCTGTGAAAAGTTGCTGAAGGGAAAATGGAAAGGAGGACAGATGTGAAACTATGCAGAGGTTGCATACATAGGAATCTAAGTCTTCCAGTCTGTGTTATCAGAAGAATAAGTGTGCCTCTCCTGGTCAGGAAATTCAGCAGCAACTGACTGAGTTCCATTTTATCCAAGTTGAATTTAATGTTGCAACAGACATTTAAGAAGAAATATAAAAATAAGTCATTGATAAGTTAGGAATGTATTATATGACTAGAATAGGGTCATTGGAAAAACATCCTCTTACAAATTATTCTTAAATTCCACAGAGTGAATGCAATTGAACTATACATTATTTCTTTGATTTGGATCTCAAATGTCCCCCAAAGATCCATGTGTTAAAGGCTTGGGAACCAGCCCATGGCATCACTGGGAGATGGAGGAACCTTTAGGAAATGTGCTCTAGTGAAAGGAAGCAATGTCATTGGAAGTAGTCTTGGAATCTGGTAATGGGACTCCAACCCTTTCTTCTCTCTTTGCTTCCTGGTCACCAGGAGGCAAGTAGCTGTGCTCCACCATATGCTCCCCAACTATTATGTTTTTCCTTGCCACAGGCTCAAAACAATGGAGCCAACTGATCATGAACTGAAACCATGAGCTAAAATGAACTCCTTCCTCCCTTTAAGGTGATTTATCTCTGATATTGTTACAACCATAGGCTGACCAAAAATAGGGATACAATAAAGAATAAAGGAAATACATGTTACTATAAATGCGTTTCAATGTGTGCTTTATTGAATGCTCAGTGTAATCTGGTACACATATCAGCAGCACAGAACTTAGAAGAGGGAAAGCAATTAATAAAATATAAACATTTAAAAATTTCAACACAACCTCTCTCCCAAAACACATGAATGGAAAGGATGGAAATGGGCATGGAGGGTGACAGAAATAATTTAAATTTCAAAGTATCTTTTCCTACTTTTTCCTTAAATCAAGTGTCTATTAATTCTTACTACAATTGTACAGGATTCTGATTTACTGCCTTCCAGTTCATCAGTGCTCCATTCATCTGCAAGTCTGATCTTTTAAAACTTCAATTGTAACCTTTTACATCTCCATTTAAACACTTCCAGTGGTCCTAACTTTCTCGCAACATTAAAGTTCACTCTGATTGCTTTCTCACCATGCTGGGCTCCAAGTTCACTCTAGAGCACATGGCATTTCCCACTTTAGCAACTTAAGTTCAGGTCTGTGGAACTTTTCTGGTACTACTATTGCTGCCCACAAACCTACCTCATCTGCAATACTCCAAACAAAATCTTAGTGTTCTATTCTCAATCAAAGTTTATCCCCTGAGATCCTTTTCTGATTCCTATTCCTTACTGTGATGTTCAGTCCTGTTTTTCCCAAATAACACCCCCCACCCCAGAACGCAGGATCATGGTGGATTAATAAATTCACATGAATCTTTGTTTTCAGTACTGATTCCTTTGAGGGTGATTCATAAAAGCAAACATATGTGCTAACTCTGTTTTTGCTTGTTTGATTTTGTTTTTGAGAAAGTATTGGTATATTTACAAATTTGAAGCCATATCTTCATCAGTGCCATAAAGAAGAGTTGATTAAAACTTACACTAAGTTTATGTGAAATTTAAAGAAGTGCAACCACTGTTTGTACATTCACTTCTACACTGAATTAGTCAGACATGAAGAGAGCCATTGAAGAATGGAAGCTTAAAGAAATGCTTGCTACAAACTAGGGTCTTCTTTAAAGTGTATTGAAGAAAAGATAATATAATCTTTTAATCTGACCCTCTTCTAAAGGTGATACAGAGATTTCTTTACATACAATGGAGTTACTTTCTGATAAACCCTGAAATAAATTCAAAATATCCTAGGTTGATATGCACTCAACACACATAACCTACTAAATATAATAGTTTAGCAGCATCATAGTATATGGAGAGTGATAGTTGTTCACCCTGGTGATAACATGGCTCACACAGAATTGCTACCCTCCACTACTGTTGGGCTTCATAAGAGTATTTTACCAAATATTGCTAGCTTGAGGAAAATATCAAAATCCCATATTCAAAGTACAGCTTCTACTGAATGTGCATATTTTTGCACCACCATAAAATAAAAATTCCTAAGTTGAACCATTGTAAGTCAGGCACTATCTATATTTGAATTTAAAACAAGCATGTGAATGATTTTATGGGGTAATAATAGCATATGTTTTTTAATCTTTTGGGGTTTGAATCAAATATACAGTGTCAGAACATAAATTGAACTTCTCATTATCACTCATTCAATGGGTGTATTGTAAAGCCAGTTGGCTAGCTGCTTACCAATTGAATTCCCTAAACTGATAAAAAAAACTTATATTAATGAAGACACATCAGAGACAAGAAAACAATTTCAATAGTTCAAGCCATTAAAATTACCTCTTACTTTCTACCTCTTTAATGCTTGTATGAACTCCATCCAGCATGCACCCTTTCATGTCAGTCAAATGACACTCCAGGCTCTATACTTTACTTTTATGCTCTAGCAAAGTATAATACAAATACATATAAAAATAGTTACATTACTGAACACAATTTTGACACTTTATAGGAATTTTTCCAATTTTATCATTTTTGTCATTGCTGCTGTTGTTATTGTTATTGAACTTGGAACAATTAAATAAATTTGATCATTTGGAAAACCTGTGCAGAAAACAAGATAGTTAAAATATTGATGAATACTGAAGAAATTTTTATAACCATTATTTCTGCATTGGTAAAAGATTACAATGATAGACACAAATAGAAATCCTATTTCATCTTTTGGTCTTGATAATATTCCAACACTGCCTCCATATCTACCCCTAAACACCCATCCTCCCCATTCTACCTGCCTTTCCTATTCCCTGCACTGTGCATGGGAACATTTCAGTCATCCCTGAGATAACTATTGCTTTTGTGTCCACCTCGATGCTTTATCAATTCTATTATGAAGATAAATGGCTCCAATTATAATCCTACTACATAACCCATTCTGCATGCTTTGCTTTACCTCTTTCCTATTCTCTATGCTCCATTATGGGTGGACAAAGTCTCAGTTCTTCCAAAGATTCTTTCTTTTCACATCTTCCCTGTATTATTTTTATCTATTTTGAAGGTAGATTAATTTGTCCTATTTCTTCTCCAATTTCAAATTAAAGTACCTAGTGGTCAACTTTCTTTACCATTTTCCAGTACATCAAATATACCGTTTTATATATAATATAATATATATATGTATATACGTATATATATACACACAGATACATATAAAATACATATATACACATACATATAAGCACTGTATGTGCATATATATATATTTAAATATATATTTATTCATTTATCAGATAAAATCTATTTTTTTTTTATTCTTTAGAATCGGTATTGACAGCATCCCTCACTTAGATGTTTACTCCTCAGCCTGTTTGTGGCATATACATTTTAACACTCAATTCCAATAAGACTGCTTAACTCCCACAGAAGTGGGAGTTCACAGCACATCATGCTGGAAGAAACTGTCAAAAAGTGTTGTTTTCTCCTTGAGATCATGAACTCAGCACCCTTGTCTCTTCAACCACAGGTGACTTTCAATTTAATGCTCCCACTCAGCTGCTCTTTTACTTCATAAACAAAAATATAATTAAAATATTTAGAGTCACACGATATAACAGTTAGAGGTCTGTGCATCAGTAACTCTTTAACTTTCTTAAACACTGGGGTCAATTACTTCAATATAAGCACTATCAATCGTTCTCACTTCCTGATTCATTCCAAATGGCATCAATCCCAAACCAGGATTCCGTCCACTTAACTTCTTCTGCCTTCATAACAAATTGTCTTAGTTAGGGATACTACAACAAATTAACACAGAATGAGTGGCTTAAATATTAAATATTTCTCCCAGTTGTGAAGGCTGGGAAGTCTAAGATCAAGGAGCTGGCAGACCTGGTGTCCAGTGTGGGCCCTCCTCCGGGTTTCCAGATTGTGTCTTCTCCCTACGTCCTTACATGGTAGAGAGTAGGAGCAGAAGCCTATCCTCTCCTGTCTCCTATAAGACCATAAATCTTATCATAAAGACTCCACCCTCCTGTCTTAATTACCTCCCAAAAGCCTCACCTCCTAATACCATCCCACTGGCAGTTAGGATTTTACCATATGTATTTGAGAGAGACTTAAGCCCATAGCATGATCCTTATGAAAGATACAACATATAGAGGAACTAAACAATATAGATTCTAGATTTTCATTTTCAACTGGAGTTGTCACCGACTGATATTGTTTTTCTTCCTGTTTTATTAATTCCCTGGTGAATTTTCCATACTTGCCTTTCTGTCTGTTGAAGGGCCACGGGAAGTTCTCCTTTTCATGACTCCTTCAATCCTTGTAGTTGACATTTAGATCTATATTATAGAAATGCAATTATTTGTCATGTGCAATCAATACTACAGCTGGAGACACTACCATATAACACCACAGAAGTTCCCACCAGAAGATTCTAATGCATGAGCCAATTGTGGACAACAAAGTTCATGACCAGAGTACAATCCATGAAAGGGAAAGAGCTTCAGAATGTTCAGCTCAAGGAATAAGATAGTCAAAGTCATCCTGGTCATCAGTTTAGGGAAAGAGGTTGGAAGGGTGATAGTTCTACACTGAAGGACCTGGTAGGAATAGTGAAGCCATCTAAGAGGTCCTGAGTAAAGTATTTTGGGGGAAGAAGTCTAGAGCTAATCAGTTGCAGGATTCAGGGGGTAAACTAGATCCACAACAGCAGTAGAAATAATCCTGTGATGGGAGCAAACAGGAGAGATGATAAAGGGTGAAGGAGTACAGAATGTGAGTCAAACTGCATCTTGACTCACTTTACTTTATTTCCCTTCTCTGATATCTACTTCAAACTTGTCTTCAGATTCATAAGAGGAATGTTCTACACAGGTAAGCACTTAATGTATTTTTTTAACATGTATGAGCTTTGGTCTTTGAAAAGTCTGTGAAGATTTCTTGAAATAATTTCTTAACAGCTGTGTCTTACACTGGCATGAACTCATAATGATTGCATCTACTCACACATAGAATTTTAAGGGTCATGTTATAAAGATGAAAATCAAGTATTACAGAACACAGTATTTTAAAATTATCATATCCATCTAGGAAAAGTGAATGATGATCTAAATTTAGATTCATTAATAGCTCTTATCTTGAGAATATTTATGATTTTATATAAGTGCATCTTCTATTTATTTGCTTTTCAATACTGGAAACTGTTTACTTAGGTGAGAATATCAGAATTATTTAGAAAAAATAAAGATGCTTATTGCAAAGTAATTACTAATTTAAAAGGATATAAATTATAAGATGTTGTTCACCACCAGCGACTGAGGCTTAACACCCAGCACATAATTAATCTTTATTTGCATAAATCAATATTGTATTAAGAAAAAAGAGTTGGCTATTCCACCTGGATTGCAAACAATATCTCTTTCTAATTCCTTCTAGAAACTTATTCTCACAGTAATCTTTAGGACAGTCACATGGGTCACTGTCTAACCTTCAATTTTTATCTCTGTCCATCTAAACAATCAATTGAAAATCCTTGATGCTGCTTCCAATGCAACTTTCTTCTTGCTTTCCCCTGGTAACTATTAAGTCATTTACCTGATATAAACAGAAAAACCTTGACCAATACACAAGTCCTTTGGATCTCAATCTTTGATATAATTACCTGGCTATTGATTTATAAATCCCTTGTGACAAAGTTCTATAATTCTAAAATACAATTTTTTAAAGAGCTATAATTCTAGACAATTTATAGAGCCAAAGATTACATAGGATATACCCTTTATTGTACAAGGAAGGAATTAATTATCACTTAGGATACACTACATGCTTGAATAACGCAGTGTTTCCTCATTTATTAGTGATTTTTCAATTCTTAACATCTGCATACCATACAAATTACCACATAGGGATCAGTATCTAAAATTTTCGAGGAAATCAGGTCTAATTATATAAGTATATGTACTCCAATCTTACTCTATCAATACTATATGTTTGCCCACTGTATTTGACATTTAATATACTCATTGTTACATAGATGTTTCAGTTTGAGTTATGGCAACATATATAGTGACTATTTTGATAGTAATGGGTGTAAACCATTTTGACTTATATATCTAGATTTCTGGATAGAACAGAGGACCAAAGACTGTTGTAAAAATATCCAACATGTGTACTATATATTATGTGTCAGGCACTGCTATAGCCACTTTATATAAATCAACTCATTCACTCCTTACAACCTTCCAAGGTACCTACGTTAGAGAAGAATAACTGGAGGCTCAAAGAAATCTAACACCTTGCCCAAAGTAGGTAAAAAAAATTAGAATTTAATTCCAGGCCATAATTTTGCTTTAAATGATGCTTCTTTCACTTCTTACCAAGATCTTCTTTATCTATTCATCTCTCAGGTTTGGTCATCTTTTATTTGATTCATGCACTGTCTCTCTCCTTGCAAAACCAAGAAATTTGTTTGAGATCCCAGGGAGAGATAGCCTTTATCATCATCTCCAGGAACAGATTTCAGGAGAGAATGTGGTCAGTTAAGCTCAATCCCAGTTGCCCAGAAAAATGTGGTACTGTGGTTGGCTAGAATTCAACTACAGTGTCTCTAACAAGTGTTGGCTGATCTGTTCACTAAAACCACTTCAAGATAGGTATTAAGGTGTGTCAACGTTTTAGGTAAAAGCTGGATTGGGCTAAATGGAAATTGAGAAATAATTTAAAACAATTCATTGGTTATTTTGTAGACTTTTTTTGATGAATCTAATTAAAATAAAAATTTAAAGAACTGAAGATAAACCCAATCAGGTATCTTAGTTTCTTTGCTGGAAGCTCTTTAGGCCTATATTAATGATTAATATAGCCTTATGGTCAATAATCTTTTGTAGTCTCAAGAGAAAATATCAGTTCATGCCCCTGAAAATTATTGAGAAATGAAAAGATTTATGGTATGTCTGGTGAACTCTGGTCACATTTTTAGTCTGTTAAGGAAAAAAAAATCTAGTAAAGAGTTATATTGCCAGGCACGATGTCACATGCCTGTAATCCCAGAGGCTCAGGAGCCTGAGGCAGGAGGATTGGAAGCTCAAAGCCAGCCTCAGCAAGGGCATGGCACTAAGCAACTCAGTGAGATATTATCTTTGGATAAAATACAAAACAGAGCTGGAGATATGGCTTAGTTCAATCCCTGGTACCCTCCCCCCTGCAAAAAAAAAAAAAAGAGTTTTGTTTGCTCTAGTTATTCTAAAAATCAAACTAATGTTTCTCTGAATGGAATATGATAGAAAGATAAACATGATTGCATGATTTGGGGGGCTGTATACATTTTATTTATATAATCCATAGGCTACTGAAATATGTGTGCTAAAATTAATGTATCTATTATTCTAAATAACGAACCTGGAATATTGTAAGTATAAAATATTTTGAAGGAATATATATATATATATATATATATATATATATATATATATATATATCTCCATGTTACTTATTTAATTTACTATGTTGTACTTTATTCTTATAATGTATATTTCTTGCACTTAAATATATATGTGTATATATATATATATATATATATATATATATATATTTTTTTTTTTTTTTTTTTTAGTTCCTTTTTATCTTCTATAAGATTAGAGATGGATGGGCAATGGCTGAATCAGGCATCAGAATTGTCTCTCTTTTTTTTTTCATTTTCTAACTTTATATATGTCAACATCTTTTTTACCAAAGTTTTCAAAATTGGTATGTCCAACATGATGTGCAGGCCCATGGTTTACAAAGTGTGAATTCTCAGACAAGTAACATTAGCATTACCTAGAAGTTTAAAAATATGTGTTCTGGATCTCCAGTTCATACATTCTGAATGAGAAACCCTGGTGACAGTGCCCAGCATTTGTGTCTTGACAAACCCTCTGCTGTCTTGACAGCAGCAGTGGTGCATGCTGACATTAAGAACTATAGGTATAGAGAATAACTTTTTATTTTTTTGCAGGGCCACCTGATCTGGACAAGGGAATAAGGGACTGCAATCTTTACTAATTAGTATCTAGGCAGAGATTTATATCAATTATTTAACATAATCAATCCCATATGATTCTCATCCCATAGCATGTATCTCTGACTCTAACTCTTTAACACAGAGTCAGAAAAGTATATCTTGACTTAGTTGTTCCCCCATGTTTTGCTCATGGTACATGTCCAATCCTTTGGAAAATGCTGTTTTCTGGTTTGGTAATTTATCTGTAAATTCACTGCTATGCTTTTTTACAATTTGATTTTTTTATTAGGAGAAGCTCCTAGAGTATCTTCTGCTACTCACACAAAATACAGACACTAAAATATTCAAACAAATTAGTGAGCATCATTTTTAGTGAACACTCTGGAATACCCTATGAAGACACTATCAATTTTCTCTGAAAATTTGTTCTAGCACATTATTAATAACTATTTAATTGACTTACACAGACTAAAAATCTCCTCATAGATAATAAAAAGGTGCTTTGTTGTTTTTTTGGTACCAATCAGCTAAAACATCATTAATAAATACTCTTAGATTTCTCCATTGAAGCCATATACCCCAAAGTTCCATGGCAGACAGGCTTCATTGACGTAGGTAAGGTAAGCTTGGTTCTAAGAGCAGAAGTGGTGTATCACCATGAATTTGATCTGTAGTTTTAAGCTCAAAACAAACTTACCTTTGGAACTTAACAGGTTGATAATTTACTTGTAAGTTTTTCAACATTATATGTAGTTCTTCTGTAAATGACAAACATAAGCCTCCTATTTGCACTAGATCTATACAACTAGGTCTACCTAAATTCAGTTACTATGGTTGTTAATCATTCTTAGTGGAGTCAGAGCAAAAACAAAAACAAAAACAAAAAAACACAGTTTAAGTTCAGCATGGTATACATTTTATATTGTTTGAGCTAAGATACCTTAGTATTATTTTATCCTTCAAAAGATGTTGCAAAATTTTCTTTTAGCCATTTCCTTTGTGTCTTAGGTCCCTGTTGATCTTACATTTTATAAAAACTCACTTTTGGTCACTTAATTATGTTCCAGGCATGCATTTTAGACCTGAGAGGATACTGTGGAGAACCATCCCATAGCAAAATCAAAGGTGGCATGGATTCAACTTGAAGTGCAGGTAGTTTAAAGTCTAAAAACATTGATATCATTCTCTTTCATACAGAGACTAGGCAGTCCTCTAATGTTCTACAGAGCTCCTGGATATAAAAATTACTCCTCATAACCTGTGCCTTCTATGCCTCACATTCATTAATATTTTTTCTCCAAGTTTTGGGCTCTTGGAATTAGGCTTTTATTCTTGGTTTTCTTTTCTTCTCAGAGTGCCTTAGGCTTCCTATATGCATTCCATTTTTTACCTCTCCATACAAAACCTCTCTTCTTTATTTTACTGTGATTTTTTTTTCTGGCAATAAGGTGGAACCTGTTTACCTATCCAAACTTGAATGCTAATGACAGTCATGTGCTATATAACAATAAAGGACCACATATGCAATGGTGGTCCTGTAAGATTAAAATGGAGTTGAAAATTCCTATTGCTTAGTGCATTGATAGCTATTGTAAACTTGTAGGGCAGTATATTACTCACATGTTTGTGGAGATGATAATATGAACAAACCCACAGCAAACCAATTTTCTAAAATACAGCAATGTGGTTATACGTAATGCATAATACTTGACAATGATGATAAACAGCATGTTACATATTGAATTTACTATGTTGTACTTTGTTCTTATAGTGTGTATTTCTTGCACTTAAAAAAAAGTTTACTATATATACAGTGTGCTGTATATTGCCAGCAGCAGCCTCATAATGGTGTGTTTACCATGTTTTGGTTACATAAATAAACCACATCAAGTGATCAACCTATACTGTCTATATTTGTGTAATAAATACACTCTACCAAGCTTGCACAATAACAAAATCGCCTAAGGCCATACTTGTCAGAACTTATCCCGCTGGTTAAGTGACACATGGTTATATTAGCGGCACCTCCTCCTCTATTCCCACTAGAGGGCAGTGAGAGCTTAGAATTCCTGAAGACAATTGGTTGGTGTTCATGGGATAGACATGGGCCTATGCAGTGACTTCAAATCATAGTTACTCTAGAAAGGGATTCAGAAAAGGTGAGGGTGTTTGGTTAGGGAATAGGAAACAGATGTAATAAACCTCCTGCCAGTTTGAAGAAATAATTTATTCCTAAGACGCAGCTAATGCTCTTCTCTACTTACAGTGTCCAGTGCATGCACAAAGGAAGCCATGGATGGCCTGAGCGTACTATCAAAGGGTTCTGAGTGGATGGAAACTCCAGTGGATGCTGCCTAACTGCTGACTGCAGCACCTTCCTGACCACACCCATTTTAAAAAACAATCTATGACAGCCTTGGTTGCCCAAGCTGTTATGTAACAAATGGCCCCTTCACTATAGGTTGGCCTGGCAACAGCCACCTCTGTGGAATGACTAGAATAGAGGAATCAAAGTTCTCAAATTCTTGCTTCTATATACAGAAATTTAGAATAAGAAACAAATTAGATGTCTTCTACTTAGAATCATGAGTTTAAAGTCAAAAGTTCTGACATAGATAAAGGCCCAAAGAGGACATGTAGAAACTGAAGTTTTGAGAGAGCAGAAAATAAAGAAGCAAAGAAGACACACCCTAGGAAGGAGTGGATGGTTGATCCCTTGCTGAGCTGTACTTCTTACAGTTTTTCTATGGATGGTGTAGTCACACATTACTACCAGGATAATTATTCTCAATCAGTTTTAATGAAATTAATTCAATTTTAAAACGTATTTTAAAGTCATTTAGTCCTTCTTGAGTCATCCTCTACCAGGATTCTCTTAATCTTTTTCCCCACAGTATTTTTATACTTATGAATATTCTCATCCTGCCAAATGCCTTCTTCTCATGATAATCAGAATTAAAGTCTTCTGAAGACTTTTTTTTTTTTCAATTCTGGTGACAGCACACCTTCCCAGCACTCTGTTGATGAATTTGTCAAATGCCTCCTCAACAGAAGTTGGAGAGACTCCTTATACCACAGAGATCAGAGGATTTGGTGGGACTCACTAAAGACGATCCCCTTAACTGACAATTCTTCAACTGGGAAGCTTTTATTTCCTGTTCATGTTTGCTCCAGGATCATGGTCTTCTCTTTAAGACTGGCTCTCTCTGAGAAGTAATTTAGCAAACCAACAGTCTTCTTAGACCCTTCATGAGCTCATCACAGGCTATAGACATTTCACTTCATTTTCATAAAATGCTGACTACAGCAGATTCAAGATTAACATCATGTCCCTACTTCCTTAAATTTAACTATACTAGCCAGGATTAATAGTCCATGAGGAATTTCTGTCACTTGTGTGCTTCAAACTACTTTGTGCTTCACTACAGAGAAACTACCTACAGACAGCACCCAGGCATAGATCAACTTCTCTATATCCTCTCTCCTGAAGGTCCGGTATAAGCAGTTCAATCTTCCTCATTAATGCAGAAACTTTAAAACAGTAGTGTGTATACCTTGCAATTCTATGCTTTTCACTTAATTACAACATGTTTGTGTATTTGCAGTTTACATTGAATACTGGGAGTTATATGTTGTTAATTTGTCTCATGCATTTCTTCCAGATTTACTGTGTATTATCAGAGATGAAGGATAACACTGTAACTGCTAGAGGGCGCCATGGTAAACACACACAGAACTCTGTTGAAATAAGGAATAGTTCACATGATTAGTGAAACCTCAAGTCAGGGGTAAATTGAAAGGAGACAAGGTAATTTGAAATAAAGAAATTTGAATTTAGAGAAGGAAATATCTTGGACCATCTGTAAATCTGCATTATGGTTTTCCTTCTTTAGCAACAAGTCATTTTATAAGAAAGCTCCCTACACCACTTTAATAGTTTTCTACCTGATTTATTTGCATTCCATGATTCATATACCTCCATAATATTCCATTTTCTACTAAAACATAGATCATATAAAACAGTTTTCCCTTCCCAAACCTGAAGTGGTTTTCCTTTGTCAATAAGTTCATCACAAACATACAAAATCAATTTGTACATTTCAATTAATCTCTTCTGTAGACTGTTTTTTACCAGATCTCTTTAAAATGCAAACCACATTGCATATTCCTGGTTTCAGCTAACCCCTTAGCAACTGCCAGCACCTACTGGTTGAAGTAGCGGTCCATGAAAAATTATCTGCAACCTAAACTGCCTCAGGGCTCTCTTCACGAATAGATTTTTAAAATTTATTTCAATTTTCAAAATAGTAAATTGGAAAAATTATAATTGTATACATTTAGGGGGTATAAAGCAGTGTTAAGATTATTGAATATAATCTAGAATAATTAAATGCAGCTAATGAACACATCTATAACTTCACATATTTGTCATTTTTTGTGGTTCAGACATTTGAAAACATTATGATAAAAGAAATAAGCCAGGAACCAAAATATAAATGCCACATGTTGTCACTTACATGTGGAATTTAAAACAATGGAACTCAAAAACACAGCGAGTAGCTACCAGAGGAGGGGTTGGGGAATGAGGAGATGATGATCACAGGGTATAAAGCCTCAATTACATCGAAGGATAAGTTTTTTTTTTTCTCTTGAAACAAATTGCACAGAAAGGTAAATGTCATCAATAATAATATATGGCACATTCCAAAATAATGAAGAGAGTATATTTCACAGTATAGAAATTTTGCGCTCTCTCTCTTTTTTATGGTGATCTTTTGTCTGGAATATTTTTCCTTTTCTTCTTGGATCATTTCTTCTCATTTCTCAATATTCAGCTCAAGAGGACCCTTCCCTGGGTGTTTTCTTTACGCATGATTATGAGGTGGCAAAACGATGTATGTCTTCTTCTTAAAGCCCCTGAAGATTTTACCCATCTTTGTGTGCCCAGTGGAATGCCCTGCATATTATTCTGAACACAGTGGTTCATGGAAGGACTTGTACTGAAAAAGGAGAGGAAGGTAGTGTTCAGCTCTCAGCACTTTCAGGTATTGACTCAACTATAGAAAGCCACCTCTACAAAGACCATGCCTGTTGCAGGGGTTCCCTATGAAGTGATACCCAACAAAAGGATACAAAAACCTGGCCATCTTGCTCCAAGTTGGGACAACTGTAAAGAATGGTGTAGCTCTAGAGCTTCCTGAGGGATTGTTTGAGGTTATCTTTGGGCATGCAATGGTTCTTGACTTCTCTTTCTGCCTAATCCTTCATTTTGGCCCTTTTTCTTATAGGCATTGATAACAAGGTGTAATGCCTAATGATCTTCATAAAACACTTTTGTAGAGTCTTCCTATTTGGAAATTTGCCCTGTAATAGCTGATACTGGGGGCAATCCAGGGAAGCAGATGATACATAGGGATTTGGAAACTGAATCATTCATCACTCAGGTAGCATTAGATCCCCAGTACTGGTTTTTGAAGAGCACAAATAGCTTCTGCAACAAAGTTGTAGTCTATTGCTAAAACTTCCACTACTGTGCTGGAACTGTATGTACACAATACATAGAATTGTATATTGTTATGGTACCGCACTGACTGGTGCATTGTGTCAATAGTTTGAGAAATATGGGACAAATTGTTAATTAAAAGTCAATGGAATTGAGTGGTTCTTGCTAAGTGTAATTGACTTTCTAGAAAATGATAGTAAGTGGAGAGTGAATAATTACCAATTGAAAGCTAATATAAATGTCTCTTTAGTAGCATACAAGAAGCTCTCACCCTCTAAAGAAGAAAGAAATTGAATCCTGAGGACTAGCCTAGGGACTTCATCATTAGAATAACTGAGCTAGAAAAAAAAATTAAACTCCTCAAAAATTCAGGTCTATAATGAAGGTTATAGTCTTTATGGGAAAAGAATGGTCTCAGAATACATGAGTTAGGGTCATCTGGGTTGATGGCCTGCCTAAATGTTGAATTCCTAGATTCCAATCATTTATGAGCCTGAGAAAATAGTTCATCTCTCTTGACAAAGTCTAGATCTCCCTACCTCCTTGAAGACAACACGGAGTTTCATCTATACAAGACCTTAGCACATCTTACCCCATGGTAGGTTTTCCTCCACCTCCTTTATTCACTGTTCAGTCCACTTAGTGTGAAATCAGAATAATTAAGCAAGGAACCTGTTGTTTGGGGCCTGTTAGAGGAGGAAAGAAACGATGTACCAAAGACTTTCAAAATCTCCAAGGAGATGGATTCGATATTTTGGGTGTTTGATCAAGGGAGCTGGAACCTAGTTTGATAAAGGAGAGTTTATGATTTGGGAATGTTTGCCTCAGGAGCATGAATTACGACCTTAGAACCCCAAGAGGTTGTGCAAACATATTGGTAGGATGGCTACTAGAAACATGGAAAAAGTGATGGGCTACCCAAAGAAATGTTGAATGCCAAAATTGCCCTAGAAGACCATAGAAGAAGGAACAAAAATTCTCAGGGAAGTGGGCATTTAATAATGGACATAATATTCAGGTATTAAAAAAAAGTCCACCAGATGATTATGAATGCCTGGGGAATATACAATTTGACATGACCAAGAGGAATTCTATGACAAGTGAGGCACAGGCACACTCAAAAGTTCAGAAACAGTTCTCTGTAGAGCAGGGCTGGGGCAGAAAAGCCTGCTACAGACCTAGATTTTTTTTAGAAATGGGAAGGACAGAACCCCAATCACAGAAGCCAGGTGATAGCATATAAGTATCAAAAATCAAAATGGATGCAATTATTGTAATGAGTGGTAAGGTTAGAAGGTTAAGCTACATACCCGAACCACAAAAGGTTATGGAGATTGTCAGTAGCATATGCAGTCCCACAGGAAGGAAAACTAGATAGCCAACAGATGTATTAGTCATTTTGTAACCTCAAGAGAAATTACAGTCAAAAGTCTAAAAAGTGTTGTTCCAGTTAAACTGATGATCCTATTCTATATTATGTTCCTATTACTGTTGTAATAAATTGATACAAATTTAGCAGCTTAAAACAACACATATTTACTATCTCACAGTTCTGAAGGTCAGAAATCTGGGTACAACATGGTTTAGCTGGGTCCTTTGCTGAGAGTCTCAGAAGACTAAAGCTTAAGTGTTGACAGGGTCACATTATTTCCAGGGCCTGTGCTAGTCAATCTGTTTCCAAACTCATTCAGGCTGTTGGCCAAATCTAGTTCTTTGGAATTAGAGAGCTAAAGCTGTCATTTATGTTCTGGTTCTCAGCTGGGGTCACCCTTCTCTACTAAAGGTCACTCTCTGGTCCTTACAATGTGGGCTATTACAGTTCAGAGCCAGCAGCAGTGCACTGAGTCATTCTTTCAGTTGGAATCTCTTGGACTTCTATTTTACATTTTTTCCTTTTTCTTCATATGCATCTTTCTGACTCTGGGAAAATTCTTTCTGTATAATGTCTCATGTGAGAAGTTTGGGCCCACTCAGATAATCCAAGATCATGTCCCAATTTAAGGATAATTAACTGTAATTACATGGGTAATGTTCTTTATTCCGTATACCATAATAAATTAGAGGTTCCAGAAATTAGGGGGTGGTCATTTTTGGTAGATTAGTCTGTGTAGCACACTAACCCAGTTTTTGTACCTAAGCCAGTTTTCAGACTTGATCTTACTGAATGAAGAAGCAGCAGCATTCCCAAGAGAAATCATTTTGCAGTACCCTGATAAATAAACATAGTAAGAGTATTTTCCATCCATTCTAAAAAGAAATTGTGGCCATTTACTCAGGTAATCGCATTGCGAAAGAGCAATATTTGTACATTCAGAGACCTATTGGACATATCAATCATAGCTCTCCTGTTTGCGTGTGGGCATAGCAGGCCAGGTAATAAATGGAATTCTGACCAAGATCCAGGCCAAAGACCACAATAGAGACCTCTAGGATTCTGGAACAAGATCATTCCACCTGCACTGGAGAAGTGTAAACCATTTGAAAATCAATACCTGGAGTGCTACTGAGCTCTGGTAAGGATGAAATATCTGGTTGCAAAATAACAGATGACTATGAGTTACATTGTTTCAGATCAACCAAGTCCTAGTTTAGGAAGATCCAGTAATAATCATTCATTTGAAGAATGGAAGTGATACATCTGAGGTCAATTATAAGCAAGAAGAATTGAAAGCACACTACCTGGACAGCCATTTTATTCAGCACCATTACATCAATACCCTTCCCTTAGCTTAAACATGCATCCTTATGGGGACTGTTATATTAGCAGATGATGGTGGGAGAAAAATGCTCATGTTAGTTCATTGATGAGTAGGCTAAGTGATTAGGTACATGATAAAAATGAATGGCTCAGTAGGGGTAGCTAATGATAGCACAGTAAAATATTTCCAATTGATAGTGTTTTAGATGATGGCCCAATCCTCTACTGTGTATGGGAAGGGAACTGACCTTGGACTCATGAGAACTGGTTTATGATTTGGCAGGCTGGCCATCATCTGGAAGACTAAAGATTGCAAGGTAAGGGTCAGGAAGGGCCAGAAGCAAAGGCAAGTGGAAGAATATGTGATTGTGGCCACATAGTTGTTTTGTTATTTAATGCTGCATTATAATTCCTCTGAAGAGAACCCACCACTGAGATAGTGTGACAATATAGTAGATAAAATATATGACCAAATAATATCAAATTAATTATCAGCAACATAGATCTGACATGATTCATTTCCATTTCTGGCCATAGTGGTAATGATGGAAGTTGTGTTGTGACCCAAAAGAATGGGCTCCTACTCATGCATGAGTATCTAGCAAATGATGTCACCCAATGTCAACCTTCTAGCAATTACAGAGATTAATGCTGAACCCAGGGTGTAACACTATCCCTCAAGGAAATCAACCAACCACATTGCAGTAATTGATAAAATTTTCCTTTCTTACTATGAAAGCCCACCGATTCATTCTAACACACATAGTCTTAAAATTGGATGTATGGATTATAGAAACATTTATAGAATGTTATTCATACAAATAACATTATTTATTTATTTATTTATAGAAACTCAGCCAAATATACTCACAGAATGTTTGATTAATAAACCATCAAATGTTCCTATATATCATTATATCAGATCAGGGCAATCAAGGAACAATCTTGAATGAGCCTATGACTGTTGGAAATACTGTACTCATATTATATACCAGACAATGTAGAAACTTCAGCCAAACAGATCATTGGAGAAGACTGTCAAGTTACAGCTGAAGTTTAGCTTCCACAGGAATAAATTCCAGGAGATTCACCAGTAACCATCTTATGCTCTCAACTTCCTTTTAGCATCTGTCTTTTGGAAAAATCAAGTCACAACATGTTTTATTTGAGCAACTTTTGCATACACATAGCTGAAGTTTCCTCATAATTCGATGCTGATATACTCTGCAGTGGACACTATGTTTGACTTGGGAGTATGCAATTCTTCCAGAAGAGTGAATAATCATTGTCCATTCCTTTGGCTAGGAGCCAGACCTGGCACTATTTTTATTAATTTCAAAATACATTCTCTGTCCAAAAGCTTCTTGGGAAGCAGGCTCACTGTACACTGGTAATTTCAAGAGAGGGTAGTAAACACCTCTCCCACCACATCTTGAGCTGTGTCATGTTATATAACTTGCATTAGTTAAGACAGGTCATTCACAATATAAGCTACTTATAGATAGAGAACAAGAAACAAAAGAAGCCTAGGATTTATGGGGAGTCCATCCCCCAACACTCAGGAAAGGAAGGTAGGATCTCATTTGCATGAACCTCACTTGCACTGCTAATCAGACACCCTGGAAAGCAGCCTGCCTTGGGACTTGAATTTTAGGGAAACATGACACATAGAACTGAAGTGTGGTAGAAATCCTGCTTGAAGAGGGACTCAACAGCATCTGGGCTGTCTGGTCTGTTCCCCAGTATTTCAGGGTACCCCATTCTCAGCATGTTCTGCAGTTATTTTTGAGAACTTCAAGTGAGAGCTAAGAACTAGCTTGTTACTAAGCCAACCACAGAACTATCTAGCACTTCTGATCTTCACCACTGTCACCCTACTCCAAGCCATGCTGTTCTTTTTCCTATACTCCTGCTCTAATCTATTATCTCTACTTCTGAAACTGACTTTTGCTGTCTATTTTTTATTGGAAGAATGCTTCTTTTTAGTATGTAAATCAGGTCATAGCACAATTCTCTTTAAAACCATTCAATACCTTCCTATCTCTAGGAAAAACTCAATGATCTTACCAATGCCTCGAAGACCCTCCATGATATGCCACTATTGCTGTTGGACTTCATCTCCTTATTTAGTCTATTTTTGCCTTCTGTTCTAGCCTCTTGACTTTCCGCAATGTTTCTTGAACTTGCCAAACTCTTTATTAGTGCAACACTTCAGACTTACTCTTCTCTCTGCATAGACACAACTTCCTTCATACATTCACATAGCTTCCTCCCTTGTATTTACCCAAGTCTCTCCTTAAAAGTCAGAGACTCCTATAGCCATGCACCCCGTTCACCCACCCCACAGTGTTACACCTATTATTTATCTCTTATTATACTTTGTTTTGTTCATTGAACTTGTCATATTATGACATTGTATGAGTTTGATAATGTTTGCAGTTTCCCCACTAAAATATAAGCTCCATCAAAGCAAGGGATTTATTTGTTCTAATGCTTTGATTTTAAAAATGACTAGAACAGTGTTTGATACACCACATGATCACTCAATATTTGTATAATGATTAAGCCACTCAGGAATTCTGATTTCCCTTCTCAGTGAGGAAGTGTTTTAAGTGTGTTCTGAGAAAGCTTCATCATCATCCTTAGTTAGGCCCACAAGAAGAAGCAAGAACCTCTCTCTGCTTATGGATGTGGTGTTGTAGGAAATGTGAGGTCTGGAATTGCAGCAGTCACCTTTGAACCCTGAGGAGGAAACATGCCAAGTTTGAAGGAAGTGGACTGGAAAAGAACCGAGGTGCATAATGACATCAATGAGCTGTGACTCACCTGAGCCATCCCCTCTAAGGAAACATAACTAGGAGATGGAGTAAATGTCTAATTTCTCAGGCCAGTGTTCTGTGGAATATTATTCCATTCGTGTTTTCATTTCTCACAACCACAGTAATCTGACAAATGTACCATGTCTAGCCATTCCTGCTGCACTTCATTCTGCAGATGCATTACAAGTCCAGATGCCCAGCTAACTGTTCGTGCATGTGTGGCTCAACCTTTTGCTTCAGCACATATAAAATTCTAGCAGATCATAGTGCTTCCTCTTTCATGGTCTGACTCACAAATTTCTTTCCCTGCCAGCTTTCCTGACAAACTCTCCTGCTACATTATAATCCCTCTGTCTGCTATATTCCTACAACTCATAGCTTATCTTCTTCTGGGTTTAAATTATTTAAGTAAGTATACAAGGTGAAATTCACCCTTCTGTCTTTCAAGGAAATCATAATCTCAGAATATAATTTTATAAATTCTCAGAAAAAACTTTTGCCTTCTATTTTCCATTGTGATTTATTTTCCCGAGAGAGAGAGAGAGAGAGAGAGAGAGAGAGAGAGAGAGAATTTTTAAAAATATTTATTTATTTATTAGTTTTTTGGTGGACACCACATCTTTATTTTATTTTATTTTTTATGTGGTGCTAAGGATTGAACCCAGCGCCCTGCGCATGCCAGGCGAGCGCACTACTGCATGAGCCACATCCCCAGCCCCACCACTGTGATTTTATATCAAACATTACTTTGGATATTTCAATGATCCAACTTCTACATTGTTAGGGTTCCTCCCTGGAGCTGTCCATGTGATACAGCTGTGGCCAATAAAAGGCCACAGGAAGCAAACTGGATGTGTTATTCTACTTTTCTGGGTAAGTGGCTCTTGCTCCTTTGCTCCGAGCTCTTTTAGGCAGATACTTATTCTGGGTATTGCTGAATTGGAGAAGCATTACCCATAGTTGATGACTTCCAAATTTCACAGGATATGTAGAAACACAGACCTTTATTTAAGGTTTTATTAGTCGCATATTCTATAATTGAGACTGAAACATTCCTGATACAAATGTGCTAGACTCTAACCTTGATCATTTTATTCTGATTTATTATCATTCTTCCTTGGATATATCCTCACTTCCATCAGACAATTTTTTCTTTCATGACAAGGAATTAAATAGTAAGGGGAAATATTTAAACTTTATGTTTATTAAGCATAATTGTCCTGTTTCTTGAGGTATGATTTCTAAATTTGCATTTATTAAAATATTTTCTTTGTTTTCTTTATTTCTACAAAGAAATAAGTACCAGGTTTGCTTTATTTTTTATAGTAGCATTGTAGATTTACTCCTAGAATAATATGTATGATTTCATTCTCTTTCAAAGTTTTATAGATTGAAAAATTGGAGTTGGGAAAAACTGATCTCTAGAACTAACAAAATCTTGCTTCAAGTGTGTTTATCTTTCTTGAATAATGCTACTTTCATACAAACTATTGTTCAGTGAGAATTATTGAGTCAAGAAAGGAACAAGGGATATGAGTCATTTTTCCTATCCCTACTCAAAATATAAATCTCCATGTTTAGCATCATGGTTTGGTTTCCCCAACACACTGATCTTTTAGGGTCTTTTTAAAATATATATTTATACTTGAAAACAAATCTCCTGTTATAACATTTAGAATTAATGAAAAATATGCCCAGGTGTGTCAGATTTAATTATTTTATCTCTCTATATATGGAAATTGTTGTTAATAAAGATTACTAAAATAAAACAACTTGAATACATTTTTGAATTCTATATTTGTTAACTAAAGAGAAAATATAAAGATGAGAGACTAATGTAGCAATCAGAAATTTGAAGGTCAAACTTTTTCTTTTTTTTAAAGTAACCTTAGACAAATGAGTTCACCCTCACATATGTGTGTTACACATAGCCCTTTATTTGTCTCCTACCAGATGTACTCTTTCAAAGATTAAATTATTTCTAACCAAGAAAAACATTATGCCAGACTCTGTAGAAAACTATATATATAAAATTATACGACACATTCATGCTTATTTTAGATTATTTTTTGCAATATAGCTGAATAAACAACGTATGTATAAGACAGCCTATGCTATATTTCATGAGTATAACATACCAAAATATCTATAGGAAATCATAAAGAGCCTTCTAGTGAGATGATCAGAAACGATTTCATGGAGGGGTTGTGATTTGAGCACTGACTTTAATGGCTTTGAGGTCATTAAGAGAGTAAATTCTAAAGCAAGATTGTTTCTGTCCAAACTTCAGCTCAACTGTTATATGCCTTTATATTTGTAGACATAAAAAAAAAATCCCTACTTTATAGGTCTGATGAAAAATGCAAAATAGTACATAGAAAGACCTAGAGCAATGTCTCATGTATTTTATGCACTTAAAAATGTTAACTCTCATTTTAGTAAGTGGTTTGTTTGGTGAGCTTCCCATCCGGGAAACTCATCTCAAGCCAGGAATATCTGTAAGAGCAGATATCTTCAGAAAGATTTATTTGACCTAACATATTAGTTTCCTAAAGCTGCAATAACATATTTCTACAAACTGCATGACTTAAAAGGTGTTTATTCTCTCACGGTTTCTACAAGCTGTAAATCTTTAATCAAGTGTCAGGAGGGGCTCACTCCCTCCAAAGACTTTAGGGAAGAGTCTTTCCTTGCCACTTCCAGGGCTCCTGGTATTACATGGCTTGGAAAAAACCAATCTCTGCCTCCATCTTGATCTGGCTTTCTCCTCTGTCTTTTCCCCTTCTCTTCTCCTATAAGGACACCTGTCATTAAATTTAGTGTTCAACATAATCCATAATGATTTCATACAAGATCCTTAATTTAATTATATTTACAAATATCTACAAAAATTTCTTTTTCAAAGAAAGTCATCTTCACAGGTTCCAGGTAAACCTAACTTTTCAGATGCTACCATTCAACCTAATAAACTTAGTTTTGGAATTAAAAAATGTGCATAAAGGGGAGCTTTGAAATAGAGGTAGAAAAAAAGAAATGGCTTCAAATAACTTGGCACACAGTTAATAATTTATTTATAGATGTTGGTAAGCCATTAAAAATTATTTTAAATATTTTTATTAGTTTTTAATGGACCTTTATTTTATTTATTTATATGTGATGCTGAGAATCAAACCCAGTACGACACATATGCTGGGCAAGCACTCTACCACTGAGCCCACAACCCCAGCCCAGCCATTAAAATTTGAGTGGCAAAATAAAGACTATGATTTAGAAAGGTGAATCTGTTGGTGAAGTGGAGGTTTTGCTGAATAGGGAAGAAAATGGAGATAGAAGATCAGCTACAAAATATGTGTGGAAGCCCACACAGAAGATAAGACTTGATCTGATGCCATGATTCTGAATATCAGAAAAATATTATAAATAAAAGATTTAAAGTACGTAAGGAAGTCAAGTGCAGTGGCACACACCTATAATCCCAGTGGCTTGGAAGACAGAGGCATGAGGGCCAGCCTCAGGAACTTAGAGAGACCTAAAGCACTTAGTGAGACCCTGTCTCAAAATAAAAAATAAAACAGGCTGGGGGAGTGTAGCTCAGTGGGTAAGCACCCTGGGTTCAATTCCTGGCACACATAAAAAAAAAAAGAACATAGTGATCAAAAACTAGATAGATATGTGAGAGTGTTTAAGAATATGGAACAGGTTAAGGGCACCTCTCGGGTTCTGTGCATTAATTGTTCAAAGAATGCTAATAATATTTTCAAAAGCATACAGAGTCCAGAGTGGAGTTGTTTGTGGTGGAGAATGTGTTGATATTTTTTGAGACATACTGAATTTGTGTTGGAGATTCAAGACAATATCTCAGGAAACCATAGGACTTAAAGATTTGAGAGGCCTTTTTATATAATTATGATACTTGAAACAACAAGAGTAAATAATGTTGCTAAAAGAGTTTATAGCCAAAGACTTTGAGATGTTGTATCCAGAGATGGCCCTAAAGATGCCACATATGGTAATGTTGCTATTTGGGAATAAAACTAACAAGTAGGGAAACTGGCAGTTAATTCATTTGACCATTTAGCCAAGAGTCATCCATATAAGATTTAGAGATAAAATAACTTGCCTCCCTTTCCTTATATAGGTCTCAGATGGCCTCACTTCAACTGGCTTTTGTTTCTTAGCTAAAATTACTTCAGTGACTGGTATCTGCTTATCTGGGCATAGAATTCTGTCAACATTTTGGGTCATTTCAATTCATCATCTTGGTATGGGTCAAACTGGACCAAAAAGAAAAAAAAAAGTTTTTCTGTTCTTTTCATCAATATACTTGCTCTTTGTTTCTGGAAGTGAGAAAATATTGATGTGCCATATTAATTACAGATAAAACCAACTTTAGAACCCATTTCAGAATTAATATCATGGAAACATGCTTTGCTTATAGTATATACTTCTTTTTTTAAATAATTTTTAGTTGTTGATGGACCTTTATTTTATTTGTGTGTGGTGTTGAGAATCAAACCCAATGCCTCACACATGCTAGGAAAGTGCTCCACCACTGCGCCACAACTCCGGTCCCAGAATACTTCTTTTAATAAGAAAAATCTACTCTTCCATCTGTAACATTGTTGTCAAAAGCTGTGATCAGAAACAAAAAATAAAACATAGTATACAGGAAAGAATGACAAATAATAACAAATAATATATTGCTAACTAAAATAATTTCAGCAGGTTTGCAAAAGAGGGAAAAAGGAAACTTGGGTTGAAAGTTAGCAAAAAGAGATATAGATCCAAGAAGTTTAGCATGAAGGACATTTTACTAGCAGGTATAGAGTCAGAAAGGACTGCTTCAAGTTAATGTTTCTCAAAGTGTGATTCTTGGGCACCCATTAAAAAATCAATTGAAGAGCTCTGTTTAAAGTAGACACCCCAACTTGGAGGCTAGAGGTCATTTTTTTTTTCCTCCAAGACTCCTTTCTTTTTTCTTTGTCACTTTAGAAACTCTTCTGAGTAGTTGCTGGGGTTATGGCTCAGTGGTGGAGTACCTGTCTAGCATGTGTGAGGCATTGGGTTTAAATCTCAGCACCACATATTAATAAATAAAATTAAAGGTCCATTGATAACTAAATATATATATATATAAAAGACTACAAGAGTAGACTGGGGGTGAGAAGTGATTTGAAACATCATCAAACAGTAAAGAATGCCCTAATCTTTTCAGGAGGCAGATCTTAGGCAGAATAATGGAGACACTATAGATGAAGAGCAATCTCTTCTCTGAACTCTGGACCCTTAACTGGAACAAGGCTCAGAGCTGTTAAAAATATTGGGGTTAGGGCTGTAGCTTAGTGGCAGAGCTACTTGCCTAGCATGCATAAGGCACTGGGTTTGAACCTTAAACACCACATAAAAATAAATAAATAAAGGCATTCTGTCCAACTACCAAAAATTAAAATATATTGATCAACTGGTTGAGACACATGAATGGAAATTAAGAAGCAAGAATAGAATTTGATAGAACTAATGTGCTCAATGAAATCTGCATAAGCTGTATAAAATAAATCTAGTTGACAATGAGATCCATTTTATTTTTTAGAACTGAGTTATGTAATAAAAAGTTTGAAGAAAAAAATGATTTTTCCTTTTTTTTAACTGAGTAATGCTGATGATTGTAATATACATGGAGAAAAAATAGAAGACTCTCACTTCCTATATATATATATATATATATATATATATATATATATATATATATATATATATTTTATAATACATTTCAATTTATGTCATTATTTTATATAACTATTTGATTCCTTAAAATTTATTAAAAATGTGTGTGTGTGTGTATATATATATATATATATATATATATATATATATATATATATGACAGCAGAATGCATTTTGATTCAGTGTACACAATTTCAGCACAACTTTTCATTTATCTGTACATGATGTAGCATTGCACCGTATGTGCAGTCATACATGTACTTAGGGTAATAATGTCCATCTCATTCCACCATCTTTCCTGCCTACATAACCCCTCTTTCCCCCTCCTTTCCTTTGCCCAATCAAAGTTCCTCTATTTTTGGCATGACCCCTCCATTATGAATCAGTATCCATTTATCAGAGCAAACATTTGGCCTTTGATATTTTTGGGATTGGCTTACTTTGCCTCGAAAATATTCTACAACTTCATCAATTAACCTACAAATGCCATAATTGTATTCTCTTCTAATGCTGAGTAATATTCCATGTGTATATATACCACAGTTTCTTTATTAATTCATCTTTTGAAGGGCATATAGGTTGCTTCCACAGTTTAGCTATTGTGAGGCGAGCTGCTATAAATATTGATGTAGCTGTGTTACTACAGCATGCTTATTTTAAGTCCTTTAAGTATAGACTGAGATGTGGGATAGCTGGGTCAAATGGTGGTTCTATCCCAAATTTTCTAAGGAATCTCCATACTGCTTTCCAGATTGGTTGCATCAATTTGCAGTCCCACCAGCAATGTATGAGTGTGATTTTCCCCCCACATCTTTGCCAACAATTATTGTTTGTATTCTTGATAATTGCCATTCCAAATGGCATGAGATGGAATTTTAATGTAGCTTTTATTTGCATTTCTCCAATTACTAGAGATGTTGAACATTTTTTATATATTTGTTTATCAATTGTGTATCTTCTGAGAAGTGTCTGTTAAGCTCCTTAGCTCATTTATTGATTGGGTTGTTTGTTTTTTTTTAATGTTAAGTTTTTTGTGTTCTTTATATATCCTGAAGATTAGTGCTCTGAGATGCATGTGGCAAAAATTTCTCCCAAAATGTAAGCTTTCTCTCTACCTCATTGATTGTTTCTTTTGCTGAGAAGAAGCTTTTTAGTTTGAATCATCTCATTTATTAATTCTTAATTTTATTTTCTACATGTCTATTTTGGTGCCAATACCATACTGTTTTTGTTATTCTGACTTTGTAGTATAGTTTAAGGTCTGGTATTGTGATTCTTTTGGGGGAAATAGCAATAAACATCAAGATATCTGTTCTAGGGATGCTTGTTGGAACTAAGGTATCATTTTTAGGTATTTTTTAGCTGAGAGAGCTAAGAAATATATATATATATATTTATACTAATTTGTATACAGGCACATATCTATAAATATTTTCATATGTGATGATCAGTATCTATATTGAGCTAAATCTGGGTTCTTGCTGATGTCTCCAACTCATCATATGGGTCATTCTCTCCATTCTTACATGTAAATTTCTATGTCAACTGTGAGAAACTGGGCTCCCACCAGCCACCAGCCTGCTAGTTTTTCACTCCCAACATACAAGTATAATATTAAAATTCTTAACTCTTTTCCTATCTGACATTTTTTTAGCAAACTTTTTAAGTGTTGCTTGTTTACATCAAGATGATACAATGGATCAAGTACCATGAATAAGAAATATCTGAATTTTATCTTTTTTTTTCTATTTTTATAAGATTCAGGTGTCTGTCTTTTAAATTTGAATCACAACATTCTACTTTTTAAAATATTTAATATTAAGTAATGAAATTAAATATAGTTTATATTAAAAACTTTAATTATAAGACTCATCAGTAGTAAAAAAGAAAATAAATAACCCCAATAAAAGTTACAATAATTTTTTTTTACTGAATTTTGTCTCTTTTTATTAATAATGATTGATAGATTTCTTACTTTGGAAATAATTAGGTAATTACTTTTGCAGGCTCTGTTTATTAATAAGAATAAATTTAATTTGTTAGGAAATGTAAAATGTGACTAAATCACTGCTTAACAGAGGAAATACTTAGTTGGGTTGAACCTTAGGATTCAGCTAGCTGTGACCTACATATACTAGCCTAAGGAGAAAGGAAGGGTAGAGGTGGTTTAGATTAGAGCTGTCTAGTGAGTTCACAAGGGAGGAAGAGAAGTGGCAGAAGCATGCTGAAATGAGGAACTGCTAAGCCATCTTGACTTTTGTTTTTATATTTCTGCTTCATTCTGGGCACATTTTTGCTTTTCTCTCTTAGCCCCTCTGGTTCACATAGAGAAGATGGTCATTCTAAGCTTCCTGTTCACCACCCCCAAACAAAGATCTTTTCTTTGTATGTATTCTCAGAGATTCTGATTGGCCTCTGATTTATTCTGTCAAGGCTATGGGAAAAGTATGCATTGACATAAGTTGCCAAGGTAGTTGTGACTGGGCAGTGTCTGCAAAAGTGTCTGTTACAAAGTTTAACAAGACATTAAATATAGAGTATTGTTCATCAATAAAGTATATGTCCACCAAGGTCAGGGTGACTGGATGATTTCCACCTTCTGAAGGTTAGAAAGTCTATAACCTGAAGTATTTCTTTGGCATATTATTTTATTCAATGCATTTTATTTAATCCTGTAGTACCACATTTATTCATCTCTCTCTCTCTCTCTCTCTCTCTCTCTCTCTCTCTCTCTCTCTCTCTCTCTCTCTCTCCATTTAAGTAATCTTTACTTTTAAAAGAAGTTTAGGTTCACAGGAGTATTGACCAGAAGGTATAGGAGTTTTCCATTCATACATAGCCTTCCCCACTATCAACATCCCACTGTAGAGGGAAGATGTTGATGACCTGTTTTGACACATCATTATCACTCAAAGTCTATAATATTAATGTTCATTTACGATGCTGTACATTTTATTGACTTGGAAAATGCAAAATGACATGTACCTTTATGGAAATACATACAAAATAGTTTCACTTCCTTAAAAATCTTGTTGCACCTATTCATCCCTTCTTTGCCTTAACTACCAGCAACCAGTTATCTTAAATATACTTAATATTCATCCATATCATTTCATGGCTGTTTAGCCCATTTATATTTATTACTGAATAAAATCCTCATTCATTTATTCTTGATCAGTCAGAAACAGAATCAACCTTTCCATATTAACTAAACATTGCTTCTCAGATATATATCTGGGAGTGAGAACTGTTACTCTCAGTATTGCTGTAGATTCCCATTTAAGTATGATTCATCATGGATATCTCAGATAAACATCTCAGCTCTCCTCTGATTCTCAAAACTCACATGTCTACCCTAAACATTTACAGATGATGAAATTGTCATTATTGTAATATCTGATCCAGAAAGCCCAACTGAACTTTGCATACCTATAAAGAATAGAATAAAGGTTAACACAAACTGTACAGCACCTATGCAAATACACCTTTAAAATTGCTTTTCACACTTGAGGCAATGTTTCATAATTGAATCCCTAAAGTGAGAGAAGAATTAGCTGGAGAGGTTTACAAGTTAAAGTATACATTGCAGGAGTTAATGAAATCTGAAGAGCACCTATAATATTCCAAAAAATTACTGAAAAACAACCTTGTACTGTTCCATCACATGATAATGGAAACTTATCTTTTTATCTCTCCCTTGATTTAAAAAAAAATTTGAATGCTGTAGAAGTTATATAATGTGCCCGTATATGCTTAAAAATGAAATCACACTTTGCCACCTTTTCTTTCTTTAATTTCTGAAGTTTATCTGATTTCCAGGAGTGAAAGAGATGGCACATGTACTAGCAAACAACCTAAGTGTATTATTAAACTGCAGATGCTTGGGTTCCTGATGTCAGATATGCAACACACAGTGATACACTCATGAAGAACACTTTAAACAGTGTTTTAAAGGAAGCACCTCAAGTTTTCTAACTCTTATTGATCTCTGGATTTCATCAACACTTGTTCATTTAATATGAAGTTAATTATTAATTCCACAATTCATTTTTTAAAGTTAGGTAACTTTTTTCATAAATTTATTTTATTCATTTATTTTTATGTGGTGTTGAGAATTGAACCCAGGGCCTCACATGTGCTAGGAAAGCACTCTACCACTGAGCCACAACCCCAGGCCATAAATTCATTCTTAAAGGCAAGGATACCCAAGGATAATATTCCCCCAAAACAAGTATATATATATATACTTGTTTTGGGGGAATATATATATACACACACACACACACACATATGTGTGTGTGTGTGTGTGTGTGTGTGTGTGTAGATAGATAGAGAGACAGAAAGAGAAAGAGTTATTCCTGAAAACATATCATATATAATCACAAAAATTGAACAAATTAATACCAACTGGAAACTTACCATAAAGAGAGAGACAGAGAAAAAATAGATGGGAAGAAACAGAGAGAGACAAAGAAGAGATAACAACAATTTCTTTACTGAAAAAAGTTCAAAATCTGTAGAGCTGCATGCACGTGGAATATATTACTTTTATCCATTGTTACATCTGAAGATTGTGAATCATATGGATGGATGGTTTTGCTGGCGGCATATACAGAGATAACCTAAAGGCAGCAAATATATGTTAAATATTAGGTCCTAGAGGAATATTGTAATAATCACCTATAAGCACTAGCTCTGAGAATGTTACAATGATGGCAAAAGCAATGTTAATTTCTTTAATTAATATTATTAATTAAACATATTTATGAAAATTTTTATGTGGAAGCCAAAATAAACATACAAATAAAAAGAAATAAAGACACCATATTTCTAACTGTATTTATAGGGTTGCTGAGCATTACAGAAATGGAAGGTGGTGAAAAGTGGGGAAATCTCTATTTTAGACTATATGAATATATTATGTAACTCCTACAGCACTCAAAATTTCAATTTGCATACGGTGTCACTTGCCAGAAGCAGATATTTTATGCATAACCACAGATGGAAGTTGTTAGCTGAGATTCAGTCTTCAGTTGATCATCATTAGACATTAATTGCAATGGATTGTTACCTTCCTGCAGGCTTTCAGAAGAAGAGAAAAGGCAAAACTAATCAGCTTGAAGATCACAGTTCAGCAGGAAATAAGGACAGCATCACAAATTACTAGAATTATTTGAAATATACTTTTCACAATTAAATTTTTTATACTTGACTAACTGAGGAGTGTTTAAAAGAAAATCTGATACATTAAGACCAAGTTGGGAATTTAGAAGAGTTAAGAGTTCACCATACTCTTCTATCAATTCTGGGACAGTATTGCTGAAAATGCATTAAAATAGTCAAGATATAAAATTGGTTACAACATTTCAAAAACAGTTTCTTTGAATTTTAGCAAACTTAGAAAGGTTTGTATTAATGGAATTCACAAGTGTTATTTACCAAGTTATTATTCACATTTCAGCAGGTAGAATGCTGAATACTCATTTTATTTGTACAATGAAGGGCCTGATGCTATTTTTCCCTTAATGCCTGCTGATGTCTCAGTTTTTATTTTCAGAAAGTTTAGTGTTTTATTATTTATTACCTTAGCAAATGATCCCAATAAAATGAGAGGCAGATTTAAGGACAATTAAAAAAAAAACCCGACAATTTGGAAGCAAAAAGAGGACATATTACTATTATTTGACTTCAGGTTTTACAGTTATTTTGAGGAATTTGCTTCAGGGGTCTGTATTCTGGTCTCAGGGAGTCACTCAGTTACTCCATACTCCATTTCTTCACTCTGTGCAAATGAGAGGCTAAATTTTATATTTACTTCACAAGGTTCTTAGGGGGATGCAATAAGACTCTGAAGCACCAGATTATAAGCTTAAAAGTCATTCCTGGAGCTTTGTGCAGGTGGAGGGAAAGAGAGAGTGAAAAGATCTCCTGAGAATGAAAACTGCTCCAGATTAATCGAAGGGAAAGAAGAGGTGAAATTAAGAATGAACACAGATGCCCATCAAACTGCCATTTTCCCTATCAGCTCCCCCATCCTTTCTTCTGCTGGGAGGGATAGGCAAGCCGAGGATTTGCAAGCCAAGCTTCATTTATTCATTTTTTGATGTAAATATAACTAAAGGTAATTTTTAGATAAGGAATAAAGGGATGGCGGAGGCCTAAGAGCCTAGGTTCTTCACAGCTATTTCTTGTAATCTTTGCATGTCTCCTTCACTATTGCCTTGCTGTGGGCTTATTTTACCTAACTTAATAAACTTCAGGACACCAAAATGGAATGCACAACCTCCAGTCCAGTTGAAACCAGAACAGAGCATGTGCAATACAGCAAAAAGCAGCACTCCTCCTGAGCAATGACATCAGTTACAATGCTAAAGTCTCCACTCTGCAGAACACGAGTAACAGTTCCAGAAAACTTGAAAGCATACTGTAAGTTACAATGCATCTCCTGTCCCGTCCCCTTTCCCTCAGGAGTAGCCCAAGACCCCCCACCTCCGGCCAACTCAAAATACCCATGGAGAACTTGTCCATGGAGAATTTGGAAACTTTTGACCAGGAGATAGCCTGCGCTCAGGAACCTAGAAAACTCCTAAGTTTCTTTCTCTTTGACTGGAATTCCTGATTGGAGTTTCCCTTGGTATACAGCTGAGACAGAGACCCAGAAGCCTATGGGCCAACAGGCAGAAAAGTGTGACCCACATATTAGAAAGCTCCTCTATCACATCTCCCTACTGGCAGGAAGCAATGGAAAGTATAGATAGTTCTATACACTTCTGGAAAATTAGTTCTTTGGTAAAGCAGTGGGTTGCTTGAAACAATTGCTTCTCAAGCCTAAGCTTTTAAACATTGGCTTTATTAAGAGATCCCACAAGCATCAAAAGTTTTTTTTTTTTTTTTTTTTTTTGAGGGGGGGCAGGATAATGGGATTGAATCCAGGAGTGCTTAATGACTGAGCCACATCCCCAGCCCTTTTTAAAAATACTCATCTAGAGACAGGATCTTAGAGTTGCTTAGTGCCTCACTAATTTGCAGAGGCTAACTTTGAACTTGCAATCTTCCTGTCTCAGCCTCCAGAGCCACTGGGATTATAGATATGCACCACTACACCTAGCTCAAATGTTCTTAATATTTTTAGTCAATAAATGAGAGACTTATGGAGATTAAATACAAATATTTTATTGAAGTATTTGCAATTTGGTATAGAAAGCAATATATTAATATAAACAATAACCAAAAAAGTCTCTCTCTCTCTCTCTCTCTCTCTCTCTCTCTCTCTCACACACACACACACACACACATACATACACATTCTTTAGATAGTTATTCCTTTTCAAGCATCAAGTTATATGATAGTGGGTATGAAATACTGTATGAAATCTAAAAGGAAAAAGTAAAGCAAAACACAATGCAGTCACATATTACATTGTGTAAAACAGGTAAGAAAATTAAAAACCATCTATGTATAAAACCATCAAACTTATAATGTGCCTTAAGTTAGAAGTAATAACAGACTGGAATCTTAATTTTCAAATCCTAATCATTTTATATTAAGCAAAATTTTACCTTGGCAATAGAGGATGGACAGGCTTTGGATGTTATTGGGAATGAATATAAACAGTTTTAGGATCTGATAATCCCTTTTACAGTAATAGATCTATTATGCAAGTTGGTTTACTTCTTTATATGGTCATCACAGGAAAAAAGATCTTTGTATAACACATTATAGAACCACCAAATAAATACTTACTGAATTTAAAAATATGGAATGATGTATGAAAAAGAAACTATTTTATGATTTAGTCCTTCACAACCCTTGAAGAGTACTACTAGTCCTGTCTTCTTGTCTTTTTCTCCCTCCCTCCCTCCCCTCCCTTTCTCTCATGGAGGATTTAATCCAGGGGTGCTTTACCACTGAGCTATGTCCCAGTTCTTTTTATTCTTTTTATTTTGAGACAGTATTTATTTAAGTTGTTGAGGGACTCACTAAATTTCTGAGGCTGACCCTGAGTTTGCGATCCCCCTGCTTCAACCTCCTGAGTTAATGGGATAACAAGCATGTGTCACAAGAGCAGGCATAACCCTCCAAGAGTAGATGATAGAAACATTAGGCTAACAATGTTTTTGACTAGGAAAGAGTGATCAGGAATTTAATGTGTAGAGACTGAATTTCCAGTTCACTTCCAACCTAAAATTAGGTTTAAATACATACCTTTTGTTATGGTTTGGATGTGAGGTGTTCCCCAAAAGCTCATGTGTGAGACAATGCAATAAGGTTCAGAGGAGAAATGATCAGGTTGTAAGAGTCTTAACCCAACCAGTGATTTAATCCCCTGATGGGATTAAGTACAGGGTAACTCAAGTGGTAGGGTATGGCTAGAGGAGGTGGGAATGGAGGTGTAGCTTTGGGTATATATTAGTATCTGGTGAATGTAATCTCTCTCTGCTTTCTGATCATGTTGTGAGCTGCTTCCCTTTGCCATCCTCTCCTGCCATGATGTTCACCCTTACCTAGATCCATGAGGAATGGAGCTGGCCTGCTTTGGACTAAGACCTTTGAAACTGTGAGCCCTCAAATAAACTTTTCCTCCTCTACAGGTGTGCTGGTTGGGTCGTTTAGTCACAGCAGTGAAAAATCTGAGTACAACACCTTTATATTCTCATCTGAAAAGGAGAAGTAGGTAATTGCAGATACCTTTTCTGAGTCATCAGATTTTATGAATGAAAATTTGTTTGGATGCTTGAGAAACGTCATTTGTGAGTTAATATTTGAAGAAAGAGCATTGCAATATAAGTCTTAAAAGTTTATTTTAAGTTCATAAGACTAGATTTTTTCCTTAATTTTTAATTGGGCAAAATTCATACCATAATTTTGATCCTTTTTTATTGATTTTTTTTATTTACTGAGAAAAGATTTATTTAGGATATCCTCTAGACCAAACACTAAGATGGGTACTGAATATATGGAAATGAAAGGCATCTCCTTTGCTAAATAGATAATGAAGATACAAAGCAATAGGACATCTTCTAGGGTCTAGTATACTCAAGGTACTGCAAATATATTATTCAATTTATTTTCCCTAAAAATCTATAAGCTATAATTCTATGAATGGTAAAGAAATTTTAAAAATTCCCATTATAGAATAAAACACTCAAAAAGTTAAGTAGAAAAGAATGTATAGCATCTTCTTTAAAATAATCAAGTATAAAATCATTTTACATTTTTATAAAAAATAATTTGGAAAAGTGGTCTTAATTTTCCCATCTTTGAATTTTGCATATAGAATTTACAGATGCCATTTAAATACAAATTTTAAGTTTTAAAAAAATTCATTGAAAATGTTTCACAAACTAAAGCACTTATAGTTAAATGAATTATCCAAAAATAAAAAAAGTGCATTGTACATATTCTCCAAATTATTTTTAGAGAGACTTCTCCTTGGGTAAGTGATTTAGCTTTTACATTTCAATGAATATATGTAAATTGCTCATTTATATATTTTAAAAACACAAAAGGGAACAGAATAATGACTGAGAGTTTAATTAGCACAAAAGCTATTTAGCTTTTATTCCTGTGCTCTGACTGGCAAATTCAGTCATTCTTTTAGCCCTCTTCCAAATTTCCCTCTTATTCAATTATCAAAACCTTTTATTATGAGTCATAAGTACTCTTAGATGCTGATGAAAAGATAAGAAGCTACTGATCTATTAAAGAGACAGACATCAAGGAAATAATGAAAATATAACAAAGTTGCTTAAGGTCTATATATGGTCAGAGGGAAAAAAGGAACTATTATTTTCCTGAGCCTTAAGGTTTAGTTTAAGGACATAGTAACTTAAACAGCTGTTTGGAGGTATGGTTGACATGGAGAGGCATCACCCAAGCCCCTCAGAGAACTTCTGCAGATAGTTTGGTCAGCAGATGGCTTCCAGCTTTGAGCTCTTTCAAGGCTGGTACCAATGGCCATAGCCCAATTCACCCACAGCACAGACCCAGGTGCAGATCACATTTGGTGACAGGGTTAAGCCTGCTTATAAAGCTAAGCCACTTTAACCCAATGTAGAACAACTTTTGTAGTCAACAGTCACTCCAGATCTCCCCAGCAGATTTGCTGAAACCTTTTTGGGTCTGCATCATAGTTTGACTTTTCATTTTTCCATCTCTTGCTTCTTTCACCCTCCTTCCTGAATACATCCCTAACACATATCTTGCATTGTGAAGAAGTTCACAGTGTCTGATTCTGGAAATCCCAACTGGAGAGACGGAGTAGGGAATTCAAAGTCAGGGAAGTTGCCACAAAAAAATCTAGGAGCCACTCCAATCCTGGATTTGTGTCTTTCTCTTCCAATGGAGACTGTCCTAACTAAAACTACTATCTTCCCAGTTGCTAAAATCAGTGACCTCCTTTAACACCTTTATTGTATCCACAGGAATTGATTATGTTAAGCATTCCACTTCTCAGATCTGTTTCTTGACTTATCCAGATGGTAATTAAGTGCCTAGATTGTGAACTCAGAATCAAATTTCAGCTCTACTAGAAATTGGTTGTGCTACTTTGGGCAAGCCTCTTTGTGCCTCAGTTTCCAGTCTGTAAAATAATGGTAATCATTGTATCTAATTTGTGAGATTGGTACCATGATTTAGTGTGTATATAAAAACAGATGCATGATGTGCTTAGAATGAATAGCTCCTTTTTCCTATGAGTCTATTTTAGCTTGTTTTTCTTTCTACATCTCTACAAGTTCTTTTTTTTTTTTTTTTTTGTACTAGGGATTTATTGAGAGACAGGGTCTCTCTAGGTTTCTTAAGTCCTCACTAAGTTTTTGGGGCTGGCTTTGAATTTGTGATCATCCTGCCTCAGCCTCCCAAGCTGCTAGAATACAGGTGTGTGCCATCTTGCCCAGCTATCTAAAAGTTCTTAGACTATTTACATTATCTTTCTTTGGACCCAAACTGATGCCCATCTTGATTTATCTTTCCTTGACCATTTTCTTGTCTGTCTTTATAACATCTGACAAATATCTAGCTTTTCCCTAAGTAGCATGTTCATATTTTCAATTTTCTACTGAATCTCTACATCTTAATATTTGATAGGCACCCAAACTGAAGCTATCTTAATATTGATTATTTTCTCTCCCCATCCCTAAAACAACAACAGAGATGCAGTGAATAGCACTAGTGAAGTCATTTACATTTAATTACCCCAATCAAAAGTATGGAGTGTATTCCTGACATCTTCCTCACCCATATTTGTCATGTCTATAGAACATAGAGAGTTACCTATTTCCTGAGAACCCTTTGGATTTCTCAGCCGCTCTCTAACCACTTTGAAGTGGCTCCCACAGAAGAGGTAGAATATAATTCTCTTGAATCTGATTATCTACATGTCATCTGGCTTGGCTAGTTATTAGGTAGAAATGATAGAAGTTCAGCTGTGTGGCTGTGACTTCAGTGGTCTCATGTTTCCACATTGCCTCTTGCACTGTTGCTATCACCAAGAATAGATGGTCCCAGGAGGAGGAGGATTAATGTCTTCATCTAGGCATTTCTTTTTTTAGCATTATCAGTGCCATCCCCTAACTGGTCATCTTTTTTATTGTTGTTTTTTCAATCACTCAATATTCCCCATTATTCAGTCAGTTTGAATTGTCTGAAATAAACATCAGTCTCATGTTTCATGCTCCTTATTCATGTAATTTCAGCCTACAGAAGGAATTCTTGGGTATCTTATGAGATCCACAATGTCCTACATAATCTATATCAAATTACTTCTTTCTTATCATTTCTACTTAATCCCCCAACTTTATGTTCCCATCAATATGAAGAATTTACCTTTTTCCAAGTGCCATTCAATACTCTATACACACTCTTCCCTGTGCCTGAAATGCAACCTCCACCAAACTTCCTGTGTCAGTTGACAATTGTTTGTTATCAAACAATCACAGTAAGTGACATGAATGCCCAAAGCTGGGAGTTGATTGGGAGTTAGCTTATGTAGGCTGAACTTGGCTCCATGGGACTCTCATCCTCTTCCTTGGGCCACCTATCCTTGGTGATGGCAAAGGTGAAAGAGGAAATGTGAAAAGGTGTTAGGTCTTTTAAGTTCCAATCACAAAACTGAAATACTGTTACTTCCTCCCAATGAGTGGCCAAGCCAAATGATATGTGGATATTCAGAGTCTAGAGAAGAATAAATATGCCTCATTTATTTTATGGGAGTCACTTCAAAGTTATATGGCAAATAAAAAACAAATGTGGATATAGGGAGAAAAGTGTTGAGACGGGTAATGCAATCTAAAATACCTCTTCCTGTGCCTTGTCTGCTGGCTGTACAGATACCCTTTAAACTATGGATTCTTTTGGATATTACTGCCTATCATTCTGCTTTTTGTGTTCTTATGTGTTGCACTATCTGCCAGTGCATACCACCTTTATCATCATGTGCAACTCTATTATTGCAACTGCTAAGGCTTATTTTTTCATTCTGTTTTACTGAAGGTTCCTTGAAGGTAACAGATGCATTTTAATTTTATTTACACTCAGTAGCCTGGATAATATGAACTCGATAATGTTTGTTTGTTATTTTACTGAATAAACAGCTACATAAAAATATGAGTTTCTAATTACATGAGTCATACAAGGAGAAGGTGATAAAATATAAATAGGGACAGTGATAATAGATAGGAGGACATCAGTGTAGATCATGTACAGAGGTACAATTGTTAGGCTTTGGAGATTGATAGGTTGTAGGGGAAGAGTAGTAGAGATTAAAAAGATATTTAGGATGTGTCTTAGGCTTATGGTTATAAGTGCTACTCACTCAAATAAGGAAAATCAAAGATAAGTAAATAAAGGGAAAAATATTCAAATAACAATATGCATATACATCTCTTTACCTCAAAATACATGAACCTGAAAATTAAACTGTGAGGTACTAGGAACGTATATTTGAAAAGCTTACCATATTTGTATGGTGTTATCCACTGGTATTTACATTTCGGAAGAGACTTCCATATTGAGAAACAACAACAGGAAATCAGTTTAGATCACTGTGCTTAAGATCCAAGATTTCCAGATTAGTATGTGTTCTTGATAGTTATGGAATGTTTGCCAACTTTGGAAACCATCTCAACAAAATCAGTAAAATGAGAGCAGAATCTATATCCTTGAGCTGTTGCTGTTTAAAATAAGGTATCATATCAGAAAAAAAATACCTTTGGAAATAAAAAATCAAAATAAAACATAACACTCTGTTTTGGTATTTTACATATTCAATTTACATTTTGAGGCAGATGATTCCTTATTAAAGAAGTGAAGAACACTTTCACATATATTTTAGTGTTTAGTGTTAGGTGTATTCCTGAACTCTGTTCAGTAAATGCCAGTAACTTGAGTGTATATCCAAAAATATCTCCAGGCAATACTCAATGTCCCTGGCAGGGTTGGGGTAGAGATGCCCATCTGTCCCAAGATGAGAATTACCATGGTATCTGAATCTGAATCTAAGAGATGGACTGAAGTTGTAGGCTCTTTTATGTGAAAATATTTCCCATAAACTGGTAGACTGGCATAAGAAATATTTGAAGAAAGCAATTTAAATTTCCAAATTATAGCACTGATGGTTTATTTTTCCTTGTCTTCCTTCTCCCAATTCCAGACATGTATTCAGTAGCTGCATCCATAGATTCCAGATCTCACTCTTTAAAGCTGAAGTAAGGATATATGAGCTTCCATAGGACATTCCCTTGCTCTGGGTCTGAAAAAGTCAGCCCTCTTGTTGTCTAAACCTGAATCTATCTTTCACTGCCACTTTCCAGAAAAATTCATCTCACACATAGCTCCTGCTCTATGTGAGGTACGTTTGCACGGTTGTTGTAGATTAACTAGAGCTCTGATTTGCTTGCACAATTTGATGACATTTTTAATGTTCTCAGTCATATTCTTTCATGGTCTTAAAGTTTACAGAAAATAAGGGTTCTCTTTAAAATGGAAGGTGGAGGGAGGCTTATAAGTGATAAGAAATTAAAAAGATCTAAAATGAATGAATTATTCAACATGAGAATGAATTCTTTTGGAAATCCATAGAGTTAAAAAGAAGAAAACTATGCTTAAAGCACAGACAGGTAGGTCATGAGAATAGTTGGTATTCAGATAGAATTTTGTGATAAAATATTTTGTGACTTGGAGATAAACAGCATGATCTGGTCAGACAAAAATATTTTTATCCTAAATTACTTTGTTACTCTAAGTCAGATAAAATAGTTGAATCAATAGTATATTGATTTTTCTCTCCCTAGGTTAGGTCCTAGGCAGAAATAAGTCAATGAAAAATAAACTTCTACTTAGGAGATATTTTCTTGGGACAGAAGGATCCAGGAAATAGACAGATGTGCTGTTTGGGCTGGAGCTGGAGTTCTGGAGTACATCAGGACACAAAAGCACACTGAGCCCCAGCCAAAGGACAGGGAGGATACCTAAGATGGATTGCTCCTTCAGATTATGCTATTAAATCTAATCTATTACTTGAGGTCTCTTTTTTTCTTGAAGAACAGACCCAAAGCAAAATTGGATACCCAAACACCCAGGTCCTAGCATAAGAAGATCTTCACTTTCTGCCCTCTGCCAAATGTCCATCTTAACTACAAATGTCCAAATAGGGGACACCTGCTGCTTGAAACCTGAATGGAGATCATGGATACCCAAGTGTTTTATAGAAAAATACCTGAAAATGGATTGTAATATGGTTTGCAAATTATACAGGCATTCAGGTATGATCTTGACTTTATATAACAGTTACAAAATTTTCATTTCTTTCTCCTGTTCCTGTGAAAACAATTTTAATGCATTTACTTCTATTTTGAAAAAATCCAGGCTAATTTTTATTCTAGACCCAGACTCATCCTAGCAATAAATAATATTCGTCCACAGATACATGAGCAAGAACAAATATGTCTGGAAAAAAATAAGCAGCTCTCTCCATCACATCTAGAGACTTGTTTAAAATAAAACACACTTTTTATTGTATGATAATTATTGTTAAAATTGTATTTTAACAATATCCAAATGATTATAATCCAAATGATTATAATCATAACTCAGGGAAAATTTTAACTCTTAGAACCTCATAAACGTAAGATAATTATCTAAATTAGAATCTCAGGACTTTTAAAAATAATTAGCTATAAAAATGTAAATATTTTTATTTCATAGAAATATAAAATGTTTATTAATTACAAAGGATTTTAAGTATTTTACATTAGGATAGGAGTCTGTGAGAGAAGTGAAACAAATATAATTTCATGGAGAAAAAACTGAGGGAAAAATATCCAAATAGGGGGAAAAATTAAAATTTCAATAATTTGAATTTTGACTTAGGAGGGAAATAGAGAAGTGTTTGGATGTTGGACTCAGGAGTGTCTGGAATTAAGTAATACTTGGAAGCAATAAATGAATAGGGAGGAGTTGGAACCAGGACTAGATAGATATATGCGTGGATGATCTATGTGTATCTGATAAGTGAGTTTGCTCAGGCTTTTTAGTTCTTTCCTCTTGTGAGTCACAAATGTACCTTGTCTATACTTCTATTAAAACACTTCCTGTGCTGTGTCTATTTATTTCCTACTTAGGACTAGATGGTTCTTGTGGATAGAGATTATATTTTAGATGACGTTATGTTCCAGGAGTTGTGCCAATGGCCTGTGTGTGGTAGGAACTCTATCCTTCTTACATAGATAAATTATTATGTCCACATTATATTGATGGTGTAAATTACTAATAACTAATTGAAAAGAGTTATGAGAAGAACTTGAAAGTACCCCGTGACATTTAATATGATGGTCTATATTTGAAGGTTCACTAATAGAACCTGTGATAGAGTTATGGAGAACTTGTGTCAACTCACTGTATTCTCTCAGATTCTTTTTCCCTCCTATTTATTTGAAAGAAAGGTTGGGATGGAGTTCTAGCTCAGTGGTAGATCACTTACCTTGCATGCATGAGGACCTAGGTTTGATCCACTACACCAAAAAAGTATTTACATGTATGTACACATATAGATTTACAAAGTATTACTTTAGAAGAGATCACTTGGGAGGCAGTTGTCAAACAGGTGTTTAGGTTATATGTACTTGGTTTTCACTAAACAAGTTTATTGAATAGATCAAATAAGTGAAATGCTCCTTTTGACCAAGAGTTTTGAAAATTTTGAATCTGTAAAATTTGGATGCTTTCAAAATGTTAAAACCTTTAAACAGAAACAACATTAAACATTTTACCAAAAGAAGAATTATTTTAAAAGTACAATTTTATGGCCAAGAATTTTTGAGAAGAGGACTTTGAAACAATTGTATTTTTAAAATTTAGAAGATATTTTAATGCAACTTTCAATATTTTTCTACTCATCATTTTCATTTTTTGAGAGAGAGAGAGAGAGAATTTTTAATTTTTTTTTTGTTTTTTTTTTTTTTTAGTTTTCAGCAGACACAACATCTTTGTTTGTATGTGGTGCTGAGGATCGAACCCGGGCTGCACGCATGCCAGGCGAGCACACTACCGCTTGAGCCACATCCCCAGCTCTCATTTATTTTTATACATGTAATAAATCAATGGTACCAAGATTTCTGTGTATAGATGTTTTATGCTTGTCCTTTTTTCTGATGTAGTCTTTCATTAGGATTTTGAAAAACATGAATTATTATTATTAAGGGATTAGAAGAATAAAAATCAATAGACACAGAACATAATATTTTCATAGGAACTCAACAAATGAAATCATTCACTCTTTAAAACAACATTTACTTAGAAAATTCCATCAGTCAACTCAGCTCATTTCTTTAGAACCTTAGAGTGAGCCCTCAGTTAACACTGGAATCTAAAATAATGCATTTGAATATATTTTTTTAAAAAAACAATTTTCTGGTTAATCTCTGAATAATTATTTCAATGAAAAACTATGTTGCAAACATCCACTTCATGTGTCTTTTGACCTATAGATTGTGGACATAAGCCATGAAATTTATTTATTTCCCCAAATCTGATAATCCTCTTAAAGTCAAGGTTTTGTTTTCAAATGTGTATATAACATTTTGATTGTAAACCATTATCACCTTGGAAATCATTATAAGCTTTTAATTGCATTCACCTTTGCTCATTTTAGACTGGAATGTTCTATCTTTAATTTCTGAATCTCAGATGATGGTCAAGATAATGAAGAAGCAATGAGGGAAGTTTATGAATTCAGGTGTGCAGCTTCTGACTAGTTGGCTTCCTGTGAGTAATGAAATCATCATAAAATATTACTCCTATTTGGATGCTTCTGATCTATGAAGTAGAGGAATTTTGAGACATTTAAAAATCAATTGTATTTTTTGCACCAAACAGCAGATTGATAAAGAGATGTTGAAGTAGGGAGATAACTAAAAGTCTTTATAATACTTTGGCAAAACCGTTCTAGAATCAATTTGTTTCATTCAAAAAGCTGATGATTATAATTCGTTTTGGGGGCATACACTTTTACACTCATGTTTGAGTACATGAAAATGAAAACAATTTTTCAGTCTCTTATCAATTATTTTACCTACAGTTGTGCTTTCCTCATGATAAAATGTCTTTTGAAAATAAAATTTAGATCATGAACCAAACACAAAATGGAGAGTTAAGAAATTATTCAAAGAATTAAATCACTCCAAGTATAGTATTTCTTCGCAAGGCACATAACCAACCTGCACTCTTTTTTTTCTGACCTATCATATTCCTACTCCCACTATTATACTAAAATTTTCTTATTGCCACTCACTTTTGTGCATGCACAATAATAAGGTATCCCCATCTACCAAGATTTTATAAGGCCAAATCTCATGAGCAAAAAGATGTGACAAATTCTTTTCTCAACCCTGGATTTAAGTCATATTTTATGTTTAGTTAAATAGATTTAGGTGTTTCAATTTTATGGTTTAGGGGTACATAGTAGAACCAGGATTCTCTTTATATAATGTAAGTTTGTTCTGTCTTTCATGGTATTAAACCAGTGTATTAGGTATCCTTTAAGTTGAAAGGGTCAACGGACCTAAAAAGTTGGATAAAAATTTCCAACTTAAAATTTCAAAGCCTAAAATAACACATAGCTATGCCTGGAACAGAGCAGTTATGTGCATCAACATGGATGTGTATAATTGTAGCACCAATTGATGATTTTAGCAAGTAATTTTAAGTGCTAAAGTACCTTCTTTGTGCAATTATATTAAATTATACAGCAAGAGAAATCTTTGAAAAAGTTATTACTTAGGTTTGGAATCTAGTGCATTTTTTCCCTTTCATTTTTCTCTTTTTGAACTTCATGACATTTCTAGAATATATAATTATGTCAGACTGAGAAAATAAACTCAGATATCTAAAGGATGGTTCAATATTTGAATATGTACATGTGTGTAAGTATGAATGTGTATATATACTTAAGTGATGTAACATGTATATAAAATATATGTGTATATCATATTTTCTTTCAGAAAATTTTCTGAAGTCAGAAGAGGATTAAATATTATATAATTATGGGAAAATTAGAAAAACCATTTCTCTTTGACATGATCCTAAGCATTAAAATAGTCACAGGCAAAGGATTACTAAGAAGCAGAATGTTTAATGAAGTTAAAAGAAAAATTCTGTGCTTTTATCATGAATTTCCAGTGAACATCTTTAAGTGCAGATAATAAGTGATGTTTTCTTGCTTTCACAGTGATGCAGCATAAATATCACAAACTCTTTTAAGCCTACACAATAGAGAATTATCTGATTGTGTATTTGACTTTTATAATCTTATACTACCTTAACCCTGATTACTTATCTAGATCTTCTTTTTTAACAAGAAAAAGAACAAAAGAAAATTACCTCAGAGCAAATTACTTTGGAATCTTTTTTTTTCTGTTTGCCTTGAAGTAGTATTGTGCTCTAAAAGGTTTTCACATAAACAAGGCAAATCAAGAAGTTTCTCCCAACCTCTCTTACTTCTTTCCTTCCATCTATCATATCACTTGTTTCTTTTAAGTCAGGGCTGCCCACAGTAGCTGCTATGGTTTTTGCAGCAACATCCAGTGGCGTGAATAAGCCCATACATTATCCACTTTTCCAGTATTCTCCACTGACACAACTGATCCCAGAGCTACAGGATAATTTGTTTTTGGAGGTTGAATTGATTAAATGCTGCTATTAATAGGTATTTGGCTGTATTTTGTCTTGATTTGAATTTAAGACAATATGAGGGACATCTTTTGAATGTTGATGGTTCATTTGAGAATGTTCGAGTATTAACTTATAAAAAATGCATTCATCAAGATCCACATTGTGCCAAGAGATCAGTGGCATCCTTCCCCTGAAGGATCACTGTTTGCTATGGCCAGGAATTGAATGATGTCCAGTAGATAGTCTTTGTAATACACTAAATGTTGATAGGTTTTCTCAGCAGCCATTCTCTTCAGGAAAATCAGGCAGCCTTGCTAAAATAATGACAATGAAGAAGATCACCACACTTGCCTTTCCGTCTGAAATCTCAGAGTCATTCCTGAACATCACAGCAACATTTAAACCTTTGGGCAGCCCCTTGAAGAGAAGATCAAAGCTTCAGTACAAAGGGGTTTCATTGAAAATTAAGGTGCAATGTAGAGATATGTGGCAAGATTTGCAGAACTTTGTGGTATGACTCATCTGCAACCTTTTGCAAAATTTAATGTGGCAAAAGTAGTGCGTTATTATGATGTACCATGTGGTGTCCCGATTTGTCATCTTCGCTTGACATATCTTTTATTGAGGGGTACAAGAAGAAACCCCACATTGGCACAGGAAAAAATTTTCTACTTACATCCCACACGGAGATTTAAAAATATATTTCTAGAATTTGGCATTTACAGGAACATGTTTCACTTTAGTGGTTCTGAAAGAAGATAGCTTTTTTTTTTTTTTTTTTAACCCAAGTGGAAGAATCTATAATACTAACACATCACCACTAGAGGGCCAATCGTGCTCAGCTAATTTGGTAAATGGTAGGGGTAGGAAGAGGGAGTGAAAAACATTTGAGTTTACTTTGCATGTGTATTCTTTTACATTATTGGCTGGTTTATTATTTAAAAATTATATTCTAAATTTTCCCCTGTCATTTTCTTTACTTTTTGCAATTTCAGAAAATATTATGTTCATTTTTTTCAAGTACCACATCAGAACCAAATTAGAATCTTTTATTCCACGGAGATAAAATGACTGCATTAGAAGAATAATCCATTCCAAGCCCCATTATTTTTCCTATAGTTATTTAAATTATTTTATAACATAGTCATTATAATGACACTTGATGTGTGAAGTTGAACAGAAAAAATATAAAAACCTGCACAATGTAGAAGTGATTGGGGAAAGAAATAACATTATTTTCATTGCAAGGAATGGAATAATTTCCATGGGATAGACTCATGGATGGGAACACCTTATAATGCAGTTCTTTTGACATATAAAGAAGTTAAAGCTTCCAAATATAAATATAAATATATCTCAAGCAAATTGTTTTCTTAAAACAATCACTGGCAAATGACCTCAGATACTTATTAAAATACTATTTCTAATCTTCATCATGTGGGATTTAGCCCCAACTTCCTTAATAAGACTCCTATAGCACAAGAATTAAAACCAAGAATCAATAAATGGGATGGAATCAAACTAAAAAGTTTCTTCTCAGCAAAAGAAACAATCTGTGTGGTGAACAGAGAGCCTACATCCTGGGAGCAAATTTTTACCCCTCACACATCAGATAGAGCACTAATCTCTAGGGAATATAAAGAACTCAAAAAGCGAAACACCAAAAAAAACAAATAACCCAATCAACAAATGGGCCAAGGACCTGAACAGACACTTCTCATAAGAGGATATACAATCAATCAACTATTATATGAAAAAAATGTTCATCATCTCTAGCAATCAGAGAAATGAAATTAAAACTACTCTAAGATATCATCTCACCCCAGTCAGAGTGGCAGCTATTATGAAGACAAACAACAATAAGTGTTGGCAATGATGTGGAGAAAAAGGTACACTCATTCATTGCTGGTGGGACTGCAAATTGGTGCAGCCAATTTGGAAAGCAGTATGGAGATTCCTTGGAAATCTGGGAATGGAACTACCATCTTACCCAGCTATTCCTCTCTTTGGAGTATACCCAAAGGACTTAAAAACAGCATACTACAGGGACACAGACACATCAATGTTTATAGCAGCACAATTCACAATAGCTAAACTGTGGAACCAACCTAGATGTCCTTCAGTGGATGAATGGATAAAAAAAATGTGGCATATATACACAGTGGAATTTTACTCATCATTAAAAAAGAACAAAAATCATGACATTTTCAGGTAAATGGATGGCGTTGGAGAAGATAATGCTAAGTAAATTTAGCCAATTCCCAAAAAACAAATGCTGAATGTTTTCTCTGATATAAGGTGGCTGACTCATAGTGGGGTAGGGAGGGAGAGCATGGGAGGAATAGATGAATTGTAGATAGGGAAGAAGGGTGGGAGCAAAAGGGAAGGGGAAGGAGATTAGCAAGGATGGTGGAATGTGATGGACATCATTGTACAAAGTACATGTATGAGACTGGAATTGGATGTCAACATACTTTATATACAGAGATATGAAAAATTGTGGTATATATGAATATTAAGAATTGTAATGCAAAAAAAATCCCAAAGTACATGTATAAAAATACTATTTCTAATTCTAGATATTAATATCTATTTTGAAAAACATAAGAAAATGACATTTATGCTTTCATGGACTAATTTTATTAATAATGGTATGTAAAGATGAGATAAATGATGGATAATGATTTGTCCAGTATAAATTTGCAATTAAAATCACTGTTTTTAATAATAGGGAGATCATTTGTCTTTCTTGAATTCATAAATATGACAAAGATAACCTCAATATGAAAGATTCACATTACTTTCTGGATTTTATCAAACCTCATTTGGTTTGAGTTTTTTGCTGAACTCTTGGGGCAAGTAAAGTAAGTAATTATGATAACCTGAGCCTCAAGTTACTCAGAATGAATGAATGAACAAATAAATGCTTTTTTTGACATATTTCCTTCTTATAGTTTATCTTTTTTGACTTTTGAAAAAATTATCAATCTGTATCATCCCATCATACTTTATACCTGTGATTATGATAATAATTGCCACATTCAATATAATGGTTTCTCCTACTCTTCCATGAGTTCCAAAGATACTAGAGTATGTTATTTCATCTCTGAATCTTCACAGTCATTTATAAAAGTAGCCCTTAATAGAAACTCAGTAAAATTCATTAGACTTCTTTTAGTGATGGTAAATTTGTATACTCAAGATATAGAGTTGAATTTTCTCCTCTGTTTTTTTTTTTCAGAAGAATGTGTTTTAAGTCACTTAGATGGAAAATGGGCCATGTATCCATCACATGTTGGCAATTCTAGCCCAATAAAGTCATGTCAGGGCTGCTTTCAGGTGAACAGCATGTCTTTCCTTCTGAATTTCTTCACCACATGACAAAAGAACTTGCAATTTACTCCTGACCTTCCACTTGTGTGTGGCTATTTTAAGATAGTTTATAACCTAAGGGCAAACATATCAATAATTTATAATAACCTTATGATGTGTAATGTGGTCTGGCATCAGCTGAAGTGTGTTCTAATCCTGCTTTACTAGTTGGTAGTAATAATGACAGCCATAAGAGCCAACTCGTGATCAACACTTGCTGTGTGTCAGGTGCTCTTTGGAACACTTGATGGATACTTTAACTAGTTTAGTGACTCGCTAAAATTGGGCAAAATTCTCATTCTTTAACTTTGAGGTGTGTGTTTGTTCTTAAGTAGCATTTATAGCAAACTGAATAAAAGCCACCTGTCACAATTTTTTTCCTACTAATAGCAGTTTCCCTTCCCTATTTTCTTTCATAAGATTCTTTTTTCTTGAGGATGGTATGGTTCCAACATTCTCTGCCATTTCTTTACATTTACATTGAGCCAGGCCCTGCTGGGTATTCTATGAAATTATCTCATTTCATTTTTACACTAGCCGCACGTAGTTGCAAGCGTTTTCTTCCTTTCATACTCTAGGAAATTGAGGCAGAGAATGGGAAATGCATAACTTGTCTATTGAAAATAATCATTTTGAGATTAAAGCACAGCCATCACTTAATATGGAAAACTAAATTCCATACAATCCACAAATATATTTTGTCATTGAACTGGTGTGCTGTAAAAATTACTTCCGGACCATATTTGTAAATGGATAGTTTTTTATTTAGATTACATTTGAATCACTATTTTTTTCACACTGTTCTTTGGCAACCCATACAAATTACATTCTTTTTTCAATATCAATTTCCTTTGCTTTATAATTTTTATTTTTATGGTTGTTCATATTTATGGAGTACACTGTCTTATTTCAATACATGTATACACATGTAATGATCAGATCAGAGTAATTGACTCATCTGTCATTTCAGACATTTATTATTTGTTCTGGAAACATTAAAAATTCTCTCTACTATTTTGAAATATTCATTAACTGCTGTCAACCATCGTGTCATGGAATATTAGAAGTTATTTCTCCTGCACCCCTACATCCATTAACCATTCTTTTCTCATCTCTTTTGTTTTTGTTATTTTGACAAATAATAATTGTATATATTTATGGTGTACAATATAATGTTTTGATAAATGTTTACAACCTAAAATGATAAAATCAGGCTAATTGACAATGTCTTTCTTGCAAGTGAAATTATTAGATTTATCATTCAATTAAGGTTACTAGAAGAGTGTGGACAAATTAAATTTTCTCCTCTGCCTCCTTTTCTTCATTTCACACTTATAGTTGAGCATACACATTCTACCTCATGGGGCAGGGGCGGGGATCAAGTGAATTAAAAAGAAATCAGTTGAGAAGTTCACTAAATAACCTGAAATAATTGTAACTATTTATATTGGATTAGAGATTTAGACTATCTTAAATCTTTGTTCATAGAAAAGTAGCAGAGCTTCATACTATGTCAAGTTATATTATTTTTTAATGTAGGGCTGCTACCTCAATGTTGATGCTACTTAATTAAGAAAACTTCTTTGAGTAATCAGGAATTGTATGAACTTTGGTGATTTCCAAAAAATTCTTTGAAAAGCTTCTTGCTTTTACTTAAGTTACCCAGATAAAGAAAGACTTTGTTAATTAGCCTGATTTGACCATTTTATGTTGTAATATTTATCAAAACATTCTATTGTACCCCATAAATACATACAACTTTTATTTGTCAATTAAAAACCAGAGGGATGGAGAAAGAATGGTTAATGGGTATAAGTGTGCAAATGAAGAGGAGAAATAACTTAAAGCAAGTAGCCCTCCTATATCCCTATTGCACACAACACAATTAAATTAGAATGTTCACCTAAACATATTTTATTTGATGATTTAATTTTGCACCTACATAGTAGGTTATATATATTTGTTATCTTCATAATTATTACTTAAGTAGGTTTGAATTTTGTTTTTTAATGTGTGACATAAAATAACTTGTTGTGAAGTATGGAAAAGAATGTTTGCTGCTTCTGTTTCATTTTGATTATCTGGGACTATTACAAAGTTATTCTGTGAAATATAACTTAGGCAACTGTAGGCAAAACCCCTCTTAGCTGTGGGCAACTTATAACCGGGAAAAGGAAAAATAATAAAGATTCATGATTAAAAGTAAGAAATCTCATTTCAAAATTCTAGTGGTTCCACAAATTACTCTACCACTTAGTAATCTTGCAACATGAGAAAATTAATGTAAACTCATTCTGCCTGAATTTTCTCACTGGTAAAATGGAAATAATAATTATAACTACTGTATAGTTTTCTTTTTGAAATTAAGCCTTTTTATTTTGAAATAACTGTATATGTGAGTTTTGCATAACTATAACAAATACCTGACATAAATGAATTTATAAAGACAAAAGGCTATTTGGGGTCACAGTGTTGGAGGTTTCAGTCCATAATGGGCTGACCTCATTGTTTTAGGTCTATGATGCAGCAGCACATCATGGTAAAACTCAGGATAAAAGTCCTTTGCTTCATGGCTGAAACACTAAAAGAAAGGAAGAGAAAGGAGCTAACATAGTGTTGTCTTCTTTGAGGACATACTCCCCAAAACAATAAGACCACCATATAGGCCCCGTCATAAAATTCCTACCATCTCCTCATAGCATCATCAGCTGAGGACCAAGCTTTAACACCTAGGTCTTTGGGTGACATTCAAGATCCAAAATTATGGAGCATTCTTCTCTTGTTCCTTGAAGACTCATGATCCTCTCACAATGAAAAAGGCATTTGGTCCATTTCTACTAGTCCCACATCTAAGCTGTTCCAGCATTGCTCAAAATCTTACTTTGAAGTCTTCTCTGAGACTCAAGGGATACCCATCTGTGAGCCTCTGTAAAACCCCAAAAAGAGACCAGTGGGGTGGCACCTACCCATAATCCTAACTGCTCTGGTGGCTGAGGCAGGAGGATTGCTTCAGCAATATAGCAAAGCCCTAAGCAACTAAGCAAGACTCCGTCTCTAAAACTTATATTTAAAAAGCACTGGAGATGTGGCTCAGGGGTTAAGCAACACTGGGTTTAATCCTTGGTTCAAAAAAAAAAAATTCCAAGATACAATGTGGGGGAACAGGCACAGAATAATCATTTCTATTCCAAAAGTGAGAAATAGGAAAACTGCAAGGCAGTATCAGACTAAGCAAAACTGAAACCTAATAGGGAGTCATTTAATCCTATTTGTACATTTCTCTATTTAGCATTTGAGCCATAATTTGGTGGAATGTGGGCTTCCAAGGGCTTCAGAAGCCCTGAACATAGCGATGGTTTTGCTGGTTGTAATTCATGTGGCTACTGTAGCATTGGCTTTGCATGCTACCTTCAGCTTCCCTTAGAAGGCATTGCACACCTGGGACCTAAATTTTCCTGGGGAATCCATTGCAGCTTTAGCTTCATCATTTTTTTCTAATTAATTAATTTATTTTAATTACATATATGTAAAAGCGGAATGCATTTTGATTCATTGTACACAATTGCAGCATAACTTTATATTTCCATAGTTGTACCCAATGTAGCATCACACCATATGTGCAGTCAAACATGTATCTAGGGTAATTATGTTCATCTAATTTTCCCCATCTTTCCTGCACCCTCCCTACCTTCTCTCCCATTTGCCCAATCAAAGTTCCTCCATTTTCCCTATGCCTTCCTCCTCCCCATTATGGATCAGCATCCACTTATCAGAGAGAACATTTGGCTTTTGGGTTTGGGGATTGGCTCATTTTGCTTAGCATGGTATTCTCCAACTCCACCCATTTACCTGAAAATGTCATAATTTTATTCTCTTTTAATGTTGAGTAATATTTCATTGTGTATTTATATACCACAGTTTCTTTATTAATTCTTCTATTGAAGGGCATCTAGTTTGCTTCCACAGTTTAGCTATTGTGAACTGAGCTGCTATAAACATTGATGTGGTTGCATAAATATAGGATGCTGATTTTAAGTCCTTTGGGTATAGACTAGGAGTGGGATAGCTGGGTCAAATGGTGGTTCCATTCCAAGTTTTCTAAGGACTCTCCATACTGCTTTCCAGATTGACTGCACCAATTTTCAGTCCCACCAGCAATGTATCACTGTGCCTTTTCCCTCATATCCTCACGAACATTTGTTGTTGTCTGTATTTTTGAAAAAATAGTGCACCATGCATGATCAAGTGGGATTCATTCCAAGGATGCAAGTTTGGTGGAAATCAATAAATATAATTCATCACATCAATAGACTTAAAGAATCATTTGATTATGTCAATTGATGCAGAGAAAGCATTTGACAAAATGCAGCACCTCATGTTCAAAATACTAGAAATACTAGGGATAGTAGGAACATACCTCAACAATGTAAAAGCCATCTATGCTAATCCCAAGGCCAACATCATTCTCAATGGAGAGAAATTGGAATCATTCCCTCTAAAAACTGGAACAAGACAGGGATGACCTCTTTCACCATTTTAATTCAACATAGTCCTTAAAATTCTAGCCAGAGCAATTAGATGAAAGAAATTAAAAGGGGATGGATAAGAACAGAAGAACTCAAACTATCATTATTTGCTGATGACATGATTCTATATTTAGAGGTTCCAAAAAACTCTACCAGAAAACTTCTAGAATTAATCAATTAATTCAGCAAAGTAGCATAGCAGGATATAAAATCAATACCCATAGATCAAATGGGTTTCTATACATCAGTGATGAATCCTCTGATAGAGAAATTAGGGAAACTACCCCATTCACAATAACCTCTAAAAATACAAAATAAAATAAAATACTTGGGAACTTAACAAAAGAGGTGAAATACCTCTATAATGAATCCTACAGACATTAAAGAAAGAAATTGAAAAAGACCTTAGAAGATGAAAAAATCTCTCATGCTTTTGGATAGGCAAAACTAATATTGTCAAAATGGCTATATTACCCAACGTTCTATACAGATTCAATGCAATTCCAATTAATTTCCCAATATCATCCCTTATGGAAATGGAAAAAGCAATCATGGAATTCGTTTGGGAAAATAAGAGACCCAGTATAGCCAAAGCAATCCTTAGCCAGAAGAGTGAAGCAGGAGGCATCGTGATACTGGACCTTAATCTATATTACAAAGCTATAGTAAAATAAAACAGCATGGTATTGGCACCAAATAGTCATGTAGACCAATGGTACAGAATAGAAGACACAGAGACAAACCAATATAAAAACAGTTATCTCAAACTAGAGAAACATGCCAAAAATACACAGTGGAGAAAAGATAGCCTCTTCAACAAACAGTGTAGGAGAACTGGAAATCCATATGCAACAAAATGAAACTAAACTGTTATCTCTCACCATGCACAAAACTCAACTCAAAGTGGATCAAGGACCTAGGAATTAGTACAAAGACTCTGTATCTAATAGAGGAAAAAGTAGGCCCAAATCTTCATCATGTTGGATTAGGCCCCGACTTCCTTAACAAGACTTCTAAAGAGCAAGAAATAAAATCAAGAAGTAATAAATGGAATGGGCTCAATCTAAAAAGCTGCTTCTCAGCAAAAGAAACAATCAACGAGGGAAGAGAGAGCCTACATTTGGGGAGAAAATTTTTGCCACATGCAGATCAGATAGAGCACTAATCACCAGGACATATAAAGAACTCAAAAAAACTTAACACCACACAAACAAACAAACAAACCAATTAATAAATGGGCTAAGGAGCTGAACAGACACTACTCAGAAGATATATAATCAATCAACAAATATATAAAATTTTTTTCAACATCTCTAGTAATTAGTCAAATGCAAATCAAAACGACTTTATCTTCACTCTTACCGTTCCACCCATCACCCTATCCCAGGCTGCTTGCAGGGACTTCTATACTGCAACACATAGGGCCTAGCCTCTCAGGTGTGCCTTTGAAAACTCAATGAAGGTCTCCATGACCCCGTGACACTTGCATTGTATGACAGCAAACGCCAACAATTAAAGGAACAGGGTCTGTCATCAGCTCAAGATTTACCTGGGCTGACTGCTACATTGAGTACCTAGTCAGCTTAGGCAGTCTTAGCTGAGCAAGGACCCAGGGCTCTCTTCTCTAAAACTCTGGTCTGGAAAATAGAATTGACATTTCTATGCTTTGATCCTATGATGATCTCTCTCTCTCTCTTTTTTTTTTTTTTTTTTTTTTTTTTTGTACTGGGGATTTAAACCAGCAGTTCTTAATCACTGAGCCATATCTCCAGTCCTGTTTTGTATATTATTGAGAGACAGGGTCTCACTAAGTTGCTTAGGGCCTCACTAAGTTGCTGAGGCTGGCTTTGAACTTGTGATCCTCCTGTCCCAGCCTCCTGAGCTTCTGGGATTACAGGTGTGCAATGCCACAGCCATATTTGGGAATCTTTCCACTTGGTCCCAGGGCAAATCACTTGACTTCTAATGGTGCTAATCTCTTTAGCAACTGTATCCTACTTGACTTCACCTTTAGACACACTCCTTTTCTGGCCAAACCATAATGTTTTCAAATCTTTTTGTTTTGTTTCTTTGTGTTCCTGGTTATCCCTTGTTTAAAGCAACCAGTAATACCCATAATGCTGTATGAGTGCTATGCTTCCATGAAATTTTCTCCACCAGATAAACTAGTCTGTCACTTTAAGGTCAGTCTCTCATAATATCTCAGGTTAAGGACAAAATGCATTTGAATTATTTGTTATGGTGAAAAAGAGCAAAGTTCTTTTTTTTTTTTCTTTCCAACAGAATCCTCATTTTCATCTGATTCCTCATCAGCGGGACCTTTATTGTCTGCATTTTTATCTTCATTCTGGTCTTGTGGATCCCCATCAGAATCAACCATGAAGCTCTGCTTATAGCACTGAAGGTTTTTCCTAGCTTATTTCTGCACGAATTTCCAAATTCTTCTATAAATCAATGACAAGGCTTCTCCACGTTGTCACAGGTTTAGCAACAACTGCTCCATTTCTCAGTACCAATTTTCTATATAAGTCAGCTTTCCATCACTATAACTAATACATTTATGAACAGCAAATGTTTATTTTGTCTCACAGTTTTAGAGGTTTCAGTCCATGATCAATTTACGCCACTGCTTTGGATCCATGGCAAGGCAGCACATCAGAGCAAAGCATGTGGCTAAGCCAGGATGCTCACCTCATGCCCAGGATGCCCAAAGACAGGAAAGGAAGAGGCTGGATTTCCCTAAGCCCTTCCAGGACACATCTCCAAAGCTCAGAAGACTTCTCACCAGTCCCCACCTCCCACTTACCCTACAATAGCATATGCTGGGAGCCAAACCTTTAAACCTTTGGAGAATTTTAAGATCCAAACTATAGCATTCACACACAATTGAAAGAAGTCATTTTGAGGGACCCTAGGTACTCTTTATTTACTTTCTCTCAATTGCTATGTCTTACAAATCTTGGATACCATATTACCACCAGGATAGTGGAGAGGGAATACTAAGATACAGAAGATTTCCATCAGGATCTTTCATGTACATTTTGATAGCTTCATTCATTGCCCTCCTACTTCCACACCTGCCAATCACTAATCTTTCTTGATTTCTGTATTTATGTAGTTCTAAGAATGTATATAAATAAAATTATTCACTGTGTCATGGCAGAATTCCACTTATATGCTGAGATTTTACCACTCCCCTGTTGCAGGAACTCTAAGTGTTTTATAATCAAGAGAGATTTTAAAAAAGCTTTATGAACATATATAGAAGTTTTTGTATGAAAATACATTTCCATTCCTCTGGGATAAAAGACTACAATATAATATAAATTCTAGGTTATATAGTTCTTGAGGTTGTTTTTTTCTTTTTTAAAAAGAACTCCTCAATTTTTTTCCAGGATTTCTGTTCTGTTGCAATGCACAAGCAACTGAGTTTCTCAGCATCGTCACCAGCATTTAGTGTTGTTAATATTTTATTGTTTTTGTTGCTTAGTCATTCTGATATATAGCAGAATCTCATTATGTTTTTAATTTGCATTTGCCTGATGGACAGTGATATTGAAAATCTTTTTTAATGTTTATTTAACATCTGTATATACTACTGTTTAAAATGTCTCTTTTATCTTTGCTCATTTTCTAATTGGATTGTTTTTACTAATCTTGAGTGTGTGTGTATATATATATATATATATATATATATATATATATATATGTAATTATAATTCAGAATATATATTTGTATAATATATATACATATATATGTATAAATAAAAAACACCACAAGATCAATCCAATTATAAAATAAGCAAAGCCACAAAGATACATACTATTTATACATGTATATGTAAAATTTATATACATATACATATATACACACATATACATGCATAACATATATACAAATTTTTATGTACTAGCTTTTGATACATATGATCTGAAGATATTTTTTCTAAGTTTGTAGCTTGTCATTTTCATACTTTTAACAGGGTATTTCAAAGAGCAAACAGTTATAATTTTGATGAAGTCTAATTTATGAGTTTTCTCTTTTAGGAATCATGCTTTTTGTGACAAGTCTAATAATTCTTTTCTTAATCCAAATGACAAAGATTTTTCTCTTATTTATAAAAGTTTTATAGTTTTACATTTTATACTTAAGTCTATAATCCATTTTGAGTTCAAAGTATTTTTTGATACTCCAGAGATTTCCCCTTTGATCCATGGATTATTTAGAAATGTGTTATTTAGTTTCCAAGAATTTGGAGGTTTTCCCATTTTCTTTCTGTTATTGATTTTTAGATTGATTCCATTGGGTTCAGAGAACACATGTTGTAAAATTTGAATTTTTTTAAGTTTGTTGAGGATTATTTTATGGCCCAGTATTTCATCTAGGTTTGCACATTATTTGGGCACTTGGAAAAACAAACTCCCCACTCTGTGTATATATAAATCCACCTCTGGATAATGAAAACAAACACAAATGTATTTTGTCATGGTTTCTTAACTTATTAGAGAAATTATCTTTTTAGTATTTGTGCAGTAGAAGAAGAATTAACTAAAAAATTCTGGGGGAACTTGTATATATGTAACAGCTCTTATCAGCTAAGAAATTCAACTCATAGATACGTCATTGATTAATTCAACAAATAGCTATGAAATGCCCATCAGTACATCAAAACTACAGTTTTATGAAGGAGATAGGAATTTACATATTGTCATGCTCATGAATTTAAAAACAGGTCTATCCTCAAATGAACAACAATTGAGCTCTAGGATAGCATATGCCAGTGACATTCTCCCTGGTCAGCAAAGCTTTGTTAAACAATATCTAAAGAGTAAGTAGGAGATCCATTTTGATATAATTAACTTTATAAGAACTGAACATGGAGCACTGATGCTCAACGTGGGCTTGAGATGTCAAGTGTTCCTAGGGGCTTTGATGGGAGATGAAGAAACCATATGATAGCACACCATTAAATGTCTCTGTGGGGTTAGTTTCAACTGCTGCTGCCAACTTTCCTCACATGGATATCCATTAGGTACTTCCTTCCTGCTTCTCTCATTTGGCCAAGAGTTACCTCACATCCTTATGGAGTGTTTATTCTGTAGAACACTCTTCAGAGAGCTCAGTGTCTCATGGATATTCTCTCTGTATTCCTTTCTTTCATTACCTCCCCATTCGTCTGACATTGGGGAAAAAGAAAAACATCAGGTGCTTGTAAAGTGATATTTATTATAGAGGATAGAACAACTCAATAGTAGATGTTATGCATAGTGGGAAAGGGGATAAGGAATGTGAGAAGATGTTAAAATCAGTAAAGAAAAAAAATGTGCACAAATATAGATCATTAGATGCAACCTCTGCTGTTCTCCTATTTCTCTTCCTACAATATGTTCTCACAATTTTTTTCTCGCCAAGGATGTATTAGAGATATTCATAAGTCTTCCTCAGGCAATGTTTTCCTGAAATGTTCTTCCTTTGAAAACCCAAAAAGATTTATCTCAGTTTAAGACCTTTGATGTCAAACTGCAGAAGCTTTCCTTCAGAGGTGAAAGGAATTTTCATTTCAACCCCCATCCTTTCTTGTTTATCACATTCTAAGAAATTTGCCTAGAATTGAAATGTTCCAGCCTTGGTCTTATGAAAGATGTTATATTTTATTTGTTCCACATCCCATTTCTACCCTTTCTTCCCCAACTCTCTACTTTAAAAAGAGTAAATTAAATTGGCTCTGTTATTTTTGAGTTATGAGACAGTGAAAAATATATTTTTCCTCCTCTTAAAAATTGCTTGAAGCTTTATTTGTACTGGTTTAACTCAAAACTAGATATAAACTTCACACTTGGCAGTATTACAACAGAAAAGAAAAACCAAGCCAAATTAAAAAAAAAACACTCCTATAAAATTTATAGCTTAAAACATAACAAATATTTTGTTACGAATTTTTGCTATCCAAATATATTATGTATGTTTTCAGGTAAAGCATAACAAATATTTTGTTTTGAATTTTTGCTGTTCAATTATGTTCTGTATGTTTTCAGGTAAAAAAAAAAGAAGTATCCCAGGAGAATGTTCTGACTTTCTTTACTTTGAATAAATAATCATGGACTACCTGCTATATAGAAAGTACTTAGAAATGGGGAGACAAGCAGAGATGAGCAAGATTTATTCTTGGGTACTAAAAAGTCTAAAGTGGGAGTGTGGGATTATTAGAATACAAAGAAAGAGTGCAAACAACATGTTCAAAGGAGTTCAGAGGAAGAAGAGATCCCGTAGGACTGTTCTAAGCAGCCATTATCTACTCTTTGGACCACAGCATCAGTCTCTGGACTTGTCCCTCTGATTTTACTACTGTTTCCTTTAATCCAGTCTCTCCAAGTACCCAGTTTCATTTCCTAAAGTAAATCTAATCTAATCAAGTCTGTGCTTAGAAACTTCTAGTTGTTTCCCACTGTACTTAGAATGCACTCCAAATTGTTCATGGCACCCTGGAAAGTGCCACATGAGACAGTCCCTGCCACCCTCTCTCAGTTCCTTATATATGCCAAGCTCCCTCCTTCCTGTGAGTATTTATCTTTGCTGCCTTTCTGTTTTGTTTGTTTGTTTTAATTTAATTATATTTTTTACACAAATGGAGCACAACTTTTTGTTTCTCTGATTGTATAAGATGTAGAGTCACACCATTCATGCAATCATACCCATACACAGGGTAATAATGCTTGTCTCATTCTACTATCTCCTCCCCACTTCCTACCCTCTCTCATTTCTTGCTGCCTTTTGAGCTGAAAATCTTTACTCCAAAATTTTGTCTTGACGTACTCCCTTACATGATCCATGTCATGAGTCAAATATTCTTGTGTACTGCTAAGAGCAACATGGGGCACTTAATAAGCCACATGGAAGTGTTTGCTGTAAAGGGTTGCTTAGTCTCATATACCTAATCCACCATTTTTTAAAAGGCATTATTTGTTGGTCTCTTCTAACACTGTAATATGTAATATGCATTTTTATTTATTCATCAGTTGGCTTATTGTCTATCTCCCTTTACTATTATGTAAGCTCAATGGGGGAAAAGATTTGTTTTCAGTTGAATTTCCAGAGTATAGAAAAGTGCCTACTAGACTCTGTTCACCTAACAAAAATACATTACATCAACTTTTGGGTTAAAATTACATTAATAAAAGCTTAATTGTTTCAGATTGTTTTAAAGCAAGGAGTCCCTTTTAGAAAAAGAGCATGCACATATTGTTTTGTATTTGTTCTTAAAACTGTTAGGAATGGAGATAAATGATAGAGGTTTTGTTTTTATTGTTGTTTGTATTTAGTATATAATGGATGCAATGATATTGCTGTGAAGACTACCCCTGACTCAAACTTTTCAATTATAGTGTCTCCATACACTTCAATCTACCATTAAGGTTATATGTCTCTGAGACCTGAATGCTTTGAGATAGTTTAGATTTCAATTCTTAACATAAGTTCCATAAGGCAAGGGATGATGATTTTCATATTAATCATAAACCTGATGTTCAGTACTTAGAGCAACATCAGGAACATAACAGTAGCTCAATAAATATTTGTAGAATGATTAAAATAACTAACATCCTGGAAGGATTATAGCAGCTGATAAATTTTTCTGAGAATAGTCAGACAATAGACTGTTTGGTCCCAGCAATAGATACATTTTTGTGAACATACTGATTCAACCACAAACTTGAGTGATGAAACTGAGTTTGGATCATTTTCAGCCACATTTGGCATTGGGGAAGTTATTCCATATGTATGTTACTGTAATTTCTGACTTTTGTGACAAACTGGTCCTGATTTGTTTGGTGGCATATCTTCAAGATGGCTTCAGTACCATTTAGCCATATATCTGCATAGAGTTGTTCTCTATTGATTATAATACACATCCGTAACTTTTCAGAGTCTACATAGTTAGCATTAATTTGCATAAAATATAAGAACCTTGCAAACACATAGCTCCATTTATATCCCCATCCATCTTTTATGTGATACTTATCTTATGCATTTCATCTACCCACATTATAAATCCCACAAGACAGTTATTTTTGCTTTCAACATTTCTATTTTAAAGACTTTAAGAGTAAAAAAGAGTAAATTATTATATTTAGTCAGATATTTATTATATCTCATGTTCTTTAGTCTTCCATGAGGGTCCAAATTTCACCCATATTATTTACTTCCTACCTAAGCAACTCCTTATAGGCATTTCTTTTAGTGTAAATCTGCCGATAAGAAGTTCTTCAAGCTTGCTTTTATTTAAAAATGCCTTCATGCTCCCTTCATTCTTGTTATAAACTAGATATTTATGTCTTCTCCAAATTCAAATGTTGCTACCCTAATATGGCTATATTTGAGCAAGGAAATAAATAATGTTAAATGGGGTCATAGAGTAGGTCTCCGCTCCAATAGAGATTGGTGTCCTTATAAGAAGAAAAATCAGAATGTGTTCTCTTTCTATTCTCTCTTTCTTTCTCTCCTTTGTCTCTCAATTCAAAGATGAGATATGCCAACACACAGTGATAAGGAAAACATTTAGAATCCAGGTGGAGAGTCCTTACCAACAATGCTGGCACCTTGGTCTTGTACTTCATAGTTCTGTTCTCCAGAACTGTGAGAAAATAAATGTCACACAACCTTTAGTATCTGGCAGCATGAGCAAATGAAGGCAATTCTCAAGAATATTTTGCTTGATGTAGATTTTTTTGTATTTATTTTTTTCTGGCACTTTAAACATGTTCTTTCTTTTGTCCTCTGATGTTTTAATTTTTCAAATTAAAAATCAGCAGTTATTCAAATTGTTGTTCTCATAGATATAATGTAATCATTTTCTACAGCTATTTTCTAAAATTTCTTTGCTTTTCAGTTTGACTGTGATATATATGGGTAGGTGTAGTATTTTCTCTTTTTTTGTATTCATTCTATTTGAAATACACTACCTTTTTGAATTTGTAATTGTACATTTTACATTAACTTGGGGAGTTTTAGGTTATTATTTCCTAACTTATTCTTTCTCATTATCTCTCTTCACCTTCCAGTACTCCAAATAAGTGAATGTTGGACCTTTGGATACTATTCCTCATTTTTCTGTGTCTTCATTCACTTTTATTCAAAAGTTTCCTGTTTTCATGTTATTTTCGATACATAAATGTTCATGTTCATGGACCTTTCCCCTCTGACAACTCCACAAGGTCATCCAATAGTTTTTTCTTGGTTTTAGTGTGTAGCTATACATTTCTAGAGTTTTCAGTTTTTTTCAGTTTCTATTTTTCTGCTTAGATTTCCTACCTTCTTTTGAAGAATACTAACTTTATCTGATTGAATATTGTTATAACATACTTTATTTGTTATAACGTATTTAAAAAATCATTGTATACTTAGTAAAACATCTGGGTTACTTCAGACTTGATATCTGGTCATTATCTTGTCTCTTGAGAAATGAGTCAGTTTTCCTGGGTTTTTGTATTTTGGGTAATTTAAGATTGTAGTCCACATATTATGTTGTGAATTCTGTTATTTCCCAAGGAAGATTACTTTTTTGTTTAATTACTTTAATAGATAACTTGTTTGCATACAAATTATAGGTTCTATTTAGGGAAAGGCATCTCTAGTTATAGTCATTTCTTTTATCTTAAGCTACAGTGTGTCCTTATATTTATTAAAAATCAGAGATTTGGACATATTTTGCACACAAATTTTTACAGATAGTTTAATAAAATATTGTTAAGATAAGTGTTAGTCAGGAACTATAAAATAATGGTGAAGACCTATAGTTATCAGACTATAGCAGGGATAGCACATATAGAATCAAACAGTATCTTGCTACCAAATGAAAGACCAAAATATGTCATTTGCTCTGTTAGACATGTTTGGTCTTGTCTCTGGGTGTGAATCTTCTACTGAAAGCTACTTAGGGAGTGCTGTGCAGAGGATCCATCCTGTCCTGAGACTTGCCAACCCTCTTCTACTTGCCCCACAAGAACTATATTCTACATATTCAATGGCTGAAGTTACTCAAGAGCTTAAGAAATGAATGATTTGTGTACATGGTGCATAGGGCTTTAAGGGACAGAGAAAATGAATCTTTTAGGGGCTTCCCTTGAGTAGGATTATACAATGTAAAATCCCGCCTCTAATATACTCCCATGACTTCATAATCAGGTAGAAGTCTAGGATGCAATGTTTTGAATAGCTCTGAGATTTTGGAGAAGTAACTTTAACCTTGTGAGTTCCAGTTTACACCTCTGTAAGTGAAGACAAGAGTTACATTTAGGAGTAAATGAGACGAATTGTAAAAACCTAGCATATAACAAACAGGTTCTTGAAAATGACTTCTATCAACTAAAATGTAATAAGTGATTCATATTACCTAAAAATGACCACATTCTAAGGGAAAGCAAGACCTAGTGATTTAGTAGTCATTAATTACTACTACTAATTACTATTCTACTAATGCAGTAGTCCCACTTTAGTCAAGGTATTTTATTCCAAGACATTCAGTGGATGTATGAACTATATGCATATAACTATGATAAAATTAGATTTTCTTATTATGTGAACACGAATTAAAAAGTGAAAATTATTTTTTTCCATTTAAGATGTTTCAAGAGGATAACTCCCAATATACATCACTATCCATGTAAATCACCATAATTAATAATGAAGATATGTCAAAATTAGAAATGCCCCAAACACATTTTGTTCTCATAGTCAAACTTCAACAAAACTATAAAATTCATAACAGTGAATTTTATTCCAGGTAAGTTTAATTCTCTATAGGCTAAAAATTTAAACGAATACACTGTCACAGTGGTTATCAATGACTGCCAAACATCAATCTTTGAAAACAACAAATTTCTGATGTTTTCCCAAATGATAAATTCTGGGTCGAAAGTTATTGTTTCACAGTTTGTTATGAAACAAACTTCCCTGAATTTTATTCTAGTTCTATTTAAAAATTTCAAGCCACATTTCAAAACAAGGAATCAAAATCACAAAGTGAAGTTGTGGATAAGGAGACAGTACTGTGTTGTTAATATTTTTATGTTGATTTCATTCATTCATACATTGAATATTTATGACTATTGTGAACCAGGTGATGTAATAAATATTTGACACAGGAGAATCAAATGAAACTTGATCCTGGTTCTTATGGACGGTACAATATAGAGAACGGAAATTAAATGACAAATCAATCATCATTTGATTACAATTTTGAGCAATGTTGCAAGGTGATAGATAAGGTTTACATTATCTGTCCGAGGCTGCAGTAATAGTCTCTTTTGGAGACTTCAACTTTCCTGTAAGAAGTTTGACCCCTGGCTAGAGACCTTAGATGGAGAGAGATTCTGAGACCACATGGAAAGAAAGAAAAGGACCCAGCTGAGGCCAACATTCCACCTGTTTCCAGCAAGGTGACAGGCATTTGAATACAGCCATTAAGCTCTGTAAGGACCAGAACAAACATTAACTGAAAACAAATCTCTAGTTGATATCGTGTGGCACCAAATTAACCAGTCAGGGCTAACCAAATTCCTGCCCAATGTGATGAGATGTGATAAAATGGTGGTAGTGACAAATGTCTGGGGTGGTAAGTCATGCAGCAGTATACAATAAGACAGATGTTGAATTTTACTGAGAGCAAGGATTGTATCCAATTCATATTTTTTAACAACATGAAACATTTATAGAAACTGTGAGAGAACTGAATAAATATATAAACAATTAAGAACATTTGCACAAGTGAGATGTTTGTTTTACCAGGAAGACCTGAGAAGGTACAGTCTCTGTGGTTCAGGGCTGCTGTTGTAATTTTCCTTGAGGTGAATGTAACAACTGTGTTCAATGTTGAGTTTCCTATCATGGAGCAAGGCCTGTTCCATCTCTAACTGAGGTCACTTTCCAGTAAATACTGTCAAACAGAAAGTCTAGGAAGCGGGCGTTTTGATAGAGGGCAGATACTCTCTCTACTGGCTCTGTGCTTTAGTCAGCTTTAGTTGCTGACTTCAAATAACATTCAGGTCGACAGGCCTGAAGAAGAACCATATTGTACCCCATAAAACGTGCCAGTAGCCTTTCATGTCCAACACTTATGTAACAAAATTCTAATCTAATACCTGTGGGCTCCATGGTTTCTCTCTTCAGCACAGTGCTCCAGGTTCTGATAGTGTGACTACATTTGTAGGATGCATAGAGAGAGGCTCAGTTCAATGACAAACACACAGGTTTCAGGAGTCTGGACTTCACCTGAGATCTTAGCTCTGCCACTTACCACTACATGGCTGGCCTTGGAAAGTTACTACTACTTTTTCATCTAGTTTTCTCAGCTGTAAGATGGAAACAGCAAAACCTTTGTCATCAAGATGGGGGTCAAGTGGGGTTTTCTACATGTAAGCACTTTACAGAAAGAGACTAAACCAACAAGCCTGTTTATTTTCTATCTCCCGAAGATCTTTTCCCTTTAGTTTTCAACATAATGTGTTGGCAGTGCTTTCAAAAAAAATTGTGTATTTTAATAAATGGCAATTTTGTAATAATTACTAAGTAATTCCCTTTGCTGCTACATGCTCATTTACTTCGATTTGCTTGCTGTTTAATTATGTGGATGGCTGTTAAAGTGAGGGAAGAGGATTTTGCTTTTGAAATGAAAGAACCCCCATTCTTTTCAAAGCTATTGAGCAGTTTTTAAAAAATCCATTTAAATATTCACCAAGTAAACCAAGGACAATCAAATGTCATGTCACTTCATTAAGGTACCGTCAAATCAAACTCACAAGATCACAACTTGTTTATAGTTGTTTTTGCACTAAGCTTTTAATACAGACTGTGAGTTCTGAGGGGCAACAAAATTGAGAGCCTGAGGAAATATCTATTATCACCTCCAGGAGAAGACTAAGGTTATATAATCTATAAGCTATATAATATGAACTACTTGTTTTTCAGTTACCTTAAAATGAAGTCTTCATATATGAAAATTTTATAGGGCTGAAAAGTGTTGAATTTACACAGTTTTTTTTTTTGTTATTGTTGTTATTTTTCACTGTTATACTCATGATGACAGATTTGTAGTGAAAATTTTACCATGGTTTTCCTTAAAGTGCAAATCACTTTGCTGAGTCTGGGCTAAGATAAATTTTTTTTTAAAGCAGAAATTTGATAATTTGTAGATTATTTTTATTAATTTTAAAGTAGAAGATATTCAATGGTAGATATTCTTTCCTTGTTGCAGTCCACTCATGGAAGTATAACTATTCTATCAAAGATGAGACTATTCCATCATAGAAATATAGCTATTCCATTATAGTGTGTATGATACATTTTATACATACTAAGGATATATATGTAACATTCAATTAAATTTTGCACCTAAATTTTAAGTGTTTTCTTAAAAATGAACCAATAATTATGCTAGTTATATTTTATCCAAGTGCCTCTAAAAGGGAAAATGAAATGTTAGTTAAATACTTTGATATATACTGTTTTGATATTAAGGAAATAGAACGAAAATAGAAAGATTAAAATACTCCAAATTTCAGATAAGGTTTACACAATGATCAAATCTGTTTGTTAAAGGCCCTTATTAATATTTATCTTGTTTGATGAGATATATGAAAGAACAGCATACTCTGATATATAATAGCTAAATCATCTGAGGACTATTTGTGTGAAGAATTGTACTCATTTTGTCTATTTATTGTGCTATGCTCATTGAATGCTTCTTCATTATTTTTGTGCAAAAGAGGAGAGAGCTCTAAAGATTTGAATCAGAATAATGCAAGAGCTAATGTTTGGATAATATGTTACTCAGGACAGTAGGGAAAGTCATTACTATGCATGAGTTGTCTCAGAATCTGGTATCCAGGTTCAATTCCTGAAATAAAACAGAGGCACCCCCTGCCATCTTTATACACTGTATTTCCTCCTTAGTTCTTTTCAACTTCAAGACTGGGTTTGATTTGTAGAGGATCTCCTGACAAAGACATTTGTATAAAATTGTTTACAGTACCTTTGTTACTAAAAGAACTGGTAGGAACTATTAGGTATTGAGGAAAACACTATTCAAGGAACAGTATTCTTGTTAAAACTGTTCAAATTTGGACTGCTTGAAAATTTCAAAGGAGAAAAAAATGTCGTGTAGGTAGGGAAGATTCTACAATATGCTTCATATTTTACTCAACTGAAGTCTATAGATAGGTTTAGGATTTTCTTATGCCCTATATTCCTTTCTGAGCATGAAATATTATTATACTAAGATTAAAAACAGAGAATAATAGGTTACTAACATACCATTATTATTTATACATACAGAGCTAAGCATACATTTAGAATTGATAAGCTAGTTTCTTCTACTACTCAAGTAATAAATAAACCAATTTAAGAAAAAATATTGAGTGTCTGTTCTTTACAAGGTACTCTAATTTAGTTACTGAAGTATAAAATCCTAAAAAGAAAAGCATTTTTCTCAGGAAATATGTAATCTATTCTAGGAAAAGACTAGGCATAAATACATACAGAGTTAAAAATAAAATAACAGGCAGAATGCATATAGCACAAAATAGTACATGATTAAGTCAATAATGACCTTTACCCAGTAGTGGCTCCTAGGTTCCTGAATGCTTGACCTAAGAGGTCAGAACTAAGTGCCTTTGTCACATTGCCATTCATAGAAATCAAAGAAGAGATGCTATTGGTCTTACTCCACCTTCTGGTATACCTCTGTTAATCTGATATAGCCTCTCATAAAGACAAGGAAGAGTGCATATCTTAATACCCTACCACTTTGATGGATGGAACTCTAAATTTAAAATCAGTGAACATCTTTAAATTCTTACTGTCTTCTCAGATTGTTTCTTTCATATCTGTTTTAATTACGATTGAGTTTGTCTCCTGAGGAATGTGCTTCTCTTCAAATGAAATCAAAGTTATGATTTCCTTTCTCTCTTATACAGGAATCCTCAGTCAGGAAGACAAGTGAACTTCCTCCTTGCTCAACATCTATGGTTTCCACACACAACCACTTCTTCCTTCTGCAGACTCCTTGCTCAACGGAAATGTCCCATGTCTCATACTTTACCCATCAATCTCTGGTCGAGCCTTCCATTCATGAAAGTTTTATCTCTGGCTTATTTGCTCAAGAGTTCTCAGCATAATAATTTTTTGTTCTCACAGAAACTTCTCACTGTGGACCCCCCACTTCTGACTCTTCATCATATTTCACCAGTCTTCACTTTCTTTCTATCATAGATTTTTATAAACTGTGGTAGTTTGATAGGAACAACATTTATGATCATTGAATACTTTTGCAGTATTCAATGTATTCAATACATATAGATTTTCAACTTGCTTCAACCACATAAAATAATGTCTAATATTATTCCCATTTCACAAATGCAGAAACCGGACATGTTCAATTATCTAAATCATTCTTTTTCTTTTATTTGCAAATGATTCTTCATCCCTTCACTTGTCTTTTTCTCACTATTGTTCTAAATTTGCATAGCCCTGATTTTGGAGTAAACCAACTGTGGGTCTTTTCATTTTCACCCAAACAGATGAACATTGCTGGAACAAAAAACACAAGAGTTCAGACTGATTGCACTTTAAATTCATGTTCTCAAGTGGACATTCAGAATTTCGTACAAGCCTGCTGAGTGTAGGTCTCACTTTCCATACTTTAATATAATTAACAATAAAGTGTTGTATGTGTCAAAAATGCTAGAAAAGAGAAATTTAAATATTATCACCACAAAGAAATAATTAAGGTGGTGAATAACTAATCACCCTGATTCAATTATTGCATAATGTATATTTACATGCATGATATAGCTCATTGTGTCCTATAAATATGCACAATTACTTTGTGTTAATCAAAAATAAGAAGTAAACTGACCACAGTGGTGCATGCCTATAATCCCAACAGCTGGGGAGAGAGAGACAGGAGGATTGCAAGTTTAAAGCCAGAATCAGCAATGGGGAGGTGCTAAGCTCAGTGAGACCCTGTCTCTAAATAAAATACAAAATAGGGCTGGGGACGTGGCTCAGTGGTTGGGTGCCCCTGAGTTCAATCCCTGGTACCCGTCCCTCCCCTCACCAGCCCCCTCCAGAATAAGATATAAGATGTGATCCAGCAGAAACTCCTTGGAGCAGAATCGCAGCTCCTTTCAACCTCTTGCTCTGTTTTATGTATGTAATGGTTAATAGTTCCTCTAATTTAAAATGTCACAAATTGTGGCTGCACTATTTGTTACTTTATCTACACTAATTTTATTTTATTGTGGTAAAACATGTGAAATACAGACTTTACAATCTTAACAATTGTTAAGTGCTCAGTTCATTGACAGTAATAATAATTGAGCAGCCATCACTACCATTCACTTGTAGAATATTTTTCTTCTTCCAAAACTGAAACATCATATTCATTAAACAATATATCCTAATTCTTTCCTCCTTCTCCTTACCTAACCCAGCAACCACCTCTCTGCTTTCTGTCTCTGAATGTGCCTGTTCTAGGTACCTCATGCAAGTAGATATGTATGTAGGTACAGTATATTTCCTTTTGTTACTGATTAATTTTCCTGAACAAAATGTTTTCAAGGATCATCCATGTTGTAGTATCAGAATTTTTTATTTCTCTTTTTCAAGAATGAATGATATTTGATTTTATTTATGTATCATTTTTTAATTTATATATGACAATGGAATGCACTACAATTCTTATTACACATATAGAGCACTGGTTGTATACAAAGTATATTTACACCAATTTGTGTCTTCATACATGTACTTTGATAATAATGATCATCACATTCCACCATCATTTATAACCCCATGTTCCCTCCCTCCCCTCCAACCCCTCTGCTCTATCTAGAGTTTGTCTATTCCTCCCATGCTCCCTCTCCATATTCCACTATGAATCAACCTCTTTATATCAAAGAAAACATTTGGCATTGTTTTTTTGGGATTGACTAACTTTACTTAGCATTATCTTCTCTAATTCCATCCATTTACCTGCAAATGCCATGATTTTATTCTCTTTTATTGCTGAGTAATATTCCATTGTGTATATATGCCACATATTTTTATCCATTCATCTATTGAAGGGCATCTAGGTTGATTCCAGAGTTTATTTTGTTTTTTCAAACCACCTCTTGATGGATAATTGGGTTGATTCCACCTTTTGGCTATTGTGAATACTGCTACTATGAAAGTGAGTATCCTTTTAAATCTATTGGTATATACAAAGAAGGAAAATTGCTGATATATAACAATTCTATGTTTAATTTTTTGAGGAATTACCATACTATTTTATACAGCAACTGTACCATTTTGTTAATCTACCAACAATGCATAAGGGTTCCTTTTTTCCCTCATCCCCACTAACACTTATTATTTTCTGTCTTCGTTGCCTTTATGTACATTGCATATATATATTTTCATTACAAGACTGAAATATAACAAGGAAATCCCAAATACTGCAATATCAAAGGGATATCTTTGTCCTTAATATAAGGTTCTATAAGGACAAAAGCTCATTAGGCAGAAAAGGACAGCAACGAACTCTACCAATTTTAACCTTGACACAGAATGGAAAGAGGAGAGGGGATAAAACACACACACACACACACACACACACACACACACACACACACACACACAAATAGCCCCAGGTTGAATACAACCTAGCTTTAAAGACTTGTACATGATAATGCAATCCTCCAAACTTCTTTTAAGATATTAGAAAACACATTCCAATCTCAGAATCATTAAAATATGGGTAAAACCTATATCTAAGAATTAAATAAGTATAGTAATTCTATTTGGACATAATTCTCAATTAATGTATACAGTGTACTTCACTTTGAGAAAAATAAATCTAAACCTCCACTCCCCTCAGTTGTAACCTAATGTCTTTGCTTGCCTTTGTTGATAGATTTTTTTTCAAAAGTAACATCTACAAAGCTATATCTGCTTTCTCTCCTATGTTTTCACTTTTCATTTTTTTAAAACATAAGCAATATATAGACACATTACTATTGTGTAAGTCACAAACAATATAGACAAATACAAATGTTAATTCTCACGTTGAGCATCTTTCTGCTCTTGGAGTTTTGTCTATTTCCAGTTCTATCCTATGTATTTACACCATATGTAAATATTTGGAAATTAAAAATATAAAACTGAAATATACTCCATGTATTATTTCAAATACCAATGTTTCTACAATTGTTCATACAAGCCTATGTCTTGGACAATCTTTCATGTTAGTACATTTAAGCCTATGCCAGTGCTTTTATTTCATGTCTATTCTACAGCATTGGTGCATATATCCATTATTAAGAGGAATTTTATGTGACTTTTAATTTTCAGTATTTCAGTGTTTCTAACAAAATTCCTAGAAATATAATTTTTGTCTCTAAAAGGTATGTGTATTTTGCATTTTGACATATCACAAAAGGATGCTACAAAATAATTCATAATCGGCATTCTGAATAGACCATCCCATCATACCTCATCATGAAAGAAACTCTCTACTGTACTAACTTTTGTTAAGGTCTCAAACAAAGTCATCGAAAAAAAAGTACATCAAAGTGTTTGCATAAGTCCCTTTAATGTCACTTACCAGAACTGGATTTCCTGAGCACCAGAATTTCAGTGGAATTAGCATAATTGGGTGACAGCATTTCCATGTAGTTTTAGATCAATTATTACTTGTATTTTTTTTATATCTTAAATGAGTGTTAAACACTTTAAGATAATTGAAATCATTTTACCACCCAGGGGCTAACGATGAGAAGTTGATAATATTAACAGAGAAAAATTACAAAAAATTGCCATATGGCATGATGCTAGGTATGGAGTTATAAAAGTTATGCTAATTTGGTATCAAAATTTGTAGAAGTTACAATTAATTTGGGATTGGTCTCTGTTACAACACTGGCTATGTAATCCTGAATATGTCAGTAAGTTTCTGATTTTCTCACCTCCTAAGTAAAGCTAGCAATACTCAGCTTGGATACTTTTCAGAGGTGCTGCAAGAAACCAAAATGAGACAGGTGATATGGAAGTCACTTGCAAACATTGACATAGCATATGCTACATATGCTACCTACATATGAAATATATTCAATTTCATAGATGAAAATATAAGAATTAAGGGCTGGGGATGATGCTCAAGCGATAACGCTCTTGCCTGGCATGTGCGGGGCACTGGGTTCGATCCTTAGCACCACATAAAAATCAAGATGTGTCCACTGAAAACTGAAAAATGAATATTAAAAAATTCTCTCTCTCTCTTTAAAAAAGAAGAAAAGAAAATATAAGAAAAAAAGTAAACCTAATAAGAAATATAAAATAATATACATATTGCTATTTATGTTTGAAAATAATTATATAGTTATATACAAATTTTATAAAATTTCTAAAGGAGATTTTTAAGTTGTTAACATTTCTACTTGGAGGAATTAAAATAATTATAACTATTTAGAAGGCAATTCCCTCATATACACATACATATACACCAAGAAAACCAAAAAAACCCACTCATATAGTGCTTATTATAAGCCAGGGCAGTTCCAAGTCTTATACAAATATTGAATTAGCATCTCATTAAATAACTTTGACATAGTATCTACTTACTATTAAATTTTACATATGAGGATATCCAGGTAAAGAGGGAGATAGCCTGCCCAATATCATGAAGTTAGTCAGTGGCAGGAAAATCAGGAATTCTGCTCCAGATTTCATGCTTTTCATTACTCTCTAGACTGTTTTGCTATTATGCCAGTTAGGATCAGATTTCACTAAACAAACTGTTATGAATAATGACACTATTAGGAGGCCATTTTAACACATAACCGAAACCTGGAGATGGGCCGTGTTGACTTACTGACATAGAAGAATGACATGGGGATCCTGGCTGTTACTATTTTGTTTATTATTTTATCATTTTAAGATAGTTTCCCAGGACTCACGAGCACATTCAAACAAGAAAAGCATAGAAGGTACGACCTCAATGCTTAGAACGGGTCCTCTTGCTGCACAGAGATGGCCTATGTCATTTCTTTGCTTTGTAGTTAGTAAGCATCATACAGTAATAAAAATAAGATGGGTTTGTAGACCCAAGTAACCAGAGTTCAAGTTGTTCTATTTTTTCATTCAGTGACTTTGAACAAGTGATTTTTAAACTTTTGTAACCTCAATTCTCTTTTTCTTTTTTTGCAATATGAAAGAGACAATAATTCCTTTATTTTAGGATTGTTATGGAGAATAGTCAGTATGAGTTTCAAGGACCTGGTTTGTTAAGGTCTGTAAACAAGTCAGATTGGCACCTGTTATTTTGCCAGAGAAATGTTAGAGTCTGTAAACAAGTCTGGATGGCGCCTGGCAAAATGCCAGAGGGAGTGGTTTGTGAAGTAACAAAAGGGAGCCATTAAGTGTGGAGATTCCTTATTGGTTGACTGCTGTATCTATTTTATGCTAATTAGATAAGCTATGTAAAATGTATAAATATCGCTCAGATCCTACAATAAACAGCTCCTATTCCTGCTGCATCAACGTACACAAGTTATTCGTCACCCCCCCGGCAGACTGGTTCTTAAAGATCATTAATACTAAGTGACCTTGAAGTAAATCACTACCTCTATGAGGTCCATCCTTTCATATCTGATTTGAAAGGTTTCCTCTAGGATGTATGATCATGAAAGTGTCTTGTCAGGAAATGATCTGTCCTCTTTCTTTCTGGAGTATGATTAGGAATGAGTCTTATGTTACTTGGGGCCAGTCCTGTGAGTGATGACAAGGTGCATTTCGCCTTTCTTGCTTTTTAGCTCAACTATGAGCTTAACCACCTCATAGTTGCTATGCTTCACCAGCTTCCTTCTATTCTTTCTCTACATCCTCTCTTGCAAAACCTGAATAAGGGGATTAGAAACATCTTTCCAAAACCCTGCCCTGTTGTTCTCTATGATCACACTTATTCTGAAATAAACATTCATTTTTGAGGCAGAGAACCATGTAGAGTGGGGAGGGGGTGCAGGTGGCATTCTAACACACTGATTCCCCTGAGCCCCTCACGTCTTGATTTGCTCTGAACTGAAAAGTCTATGCTTTGATTCATTCTTTCAAAACCTTGAGTCCCATTGTTTTCTCCTATGTGTGTATTTCCCCTCCTTTGCTGAGTTGAAGAGGGAAAAGATGAGGAAAGGGGCCCAGACACAGAAAAAGGGGTGATAGCACACACCTGTCATCCCAGCAGTTAAGGACAGCCCCCAACAACTTAGCAAGGTCGTAAGCAATTTAGCAAGATCCTTTATCAGAATAAAAAATAAAAAGGGTTGGGAATATGGCTCAGTGTCCCTGGGTTTGATACTAAAAATTCTTTAAAAATTAAAAAATAAAATAAAAAAACCTGACAGGAATTTTTGGCCTCCTATTTATTTCGCTTCTTGTACTGCAGAAAATTCCTTGTATTTTTCCAAAATCCAATTCTGGGATTAGCATAAGAGGAAAGCTCTAAGACCATTTTTAGCACCAGCAGGAAGCCAGGGAAAGACAGACAGTGGATGAAAAGAGAAATAGTGCTCACAGCTTCCTGAGCCTACATGAAGAATGAGCAGTGGCAGTAGGGAGTCAAGATACACCTGGAGGGAGGGAGTCACCAGGGAGGTTACATTAAGGAAGAAGTCCTGACTTTGCCAACAGCCACAGTCCTACATTTTTTAGGACCCTTTGAGTCAAACACCATCTGCACTTGTATTGTTCTGTACATGCAGTACACTCTTCTATTTTGAAAGAGTTACTGGAGAATTTTGAAAGTTCACTTTTATGATGGTAGGTTGGGGAGGTAGTGAGAGCTAAAGATGTAAGGGGGCCTCAACAATGATGGAAACCTGGAGAAGAATGCAGGAAAGTGGACCGAGCTCAGATGGCTCCATTATTTAATGGGTTTAGAGCCTGTCAACAGAAACTGAGAGGGAGGTTTAAGAGGACACTTTGAAACACAAGAGCAAGGAGTCTGCTGCAGGAGCTTGGAAACTGCCAATGAGAAAGCAAATAGGTTCCAGCGGTGGAGGTTCCTGCCAAGTGATCATGAGTGAGACTGGACCCCGAGGATGAAGAGGACGGGTGGAGAAATCAAGTTGCTTAAATAAAAAGATAAATAAATAAACAAATAAATAGCTTTGCCCCTTGCTACTGGTGCTGTTTCAGACAAATTTAACAGATCCAAAACACACAGACAAATTCCAGGTCCTCAGCCCTTTAACCCTCCAAGGCATTAGAAGATAGTGATAGGTCCTGTCCTTTCCTTTCCCTTTCCTTCCCATCACGGTTCCCTTTCCCTGTCCCTGTCCTCTTCTTTCTTGGTATTAGGATTTAACCAGGGATGTTTTACTGCTGAGCTACATCTCCAGTTTTTTTTTTAATTAATTAATTAATTTATTCATTTATTTTTTATTGTTTTATTGTTTTATTTTGAGACAGGGAGTCTCGCTAAGATGATGAGGCTGTTCTTCAACTGGCAATCTTCTTGCCTTAGACCTTTGGGTCACTTGAATTACAAGTGTGTGCCACAATGTCTGGCTGGAATATTCAATTTCTAACTTAGAGATAGATGACCAGTCAGTAGTACCGGAAATTCCTTTCCCATTGTTTTAGTCAACTAAAAGACCTGATCAGAACAATTGCAGAGGAGGAAGTTTTACTATGAGGCTCATGGTTTCAGAAGTCTCCATTCATGGAAGGCCGGCTCCAGTTCCTTTCTGCACAAGGTGAGGCAGAACATTTTGGCAGAAGAGTTTAGTGAAGGAAAGGGGTTCACATGATGATCAGAAAGCAGAGAAAGGAAGGTCTCTACTTTCCAGATACAAATATATACCCCAAAGCCACACCCCCAGTTCCTACCTCCTCCAGCCACACCCTACCACTTCAGTCACCACTCAGTTAATTGCTGTCAGGGAATTAATCCACTGATTGGGTTAAAACTCTCACAATTCAATCATTTCTCCTTTGAACCTTCTTGCATTGTCTCATGTGTGAGCTTTTGGAGGACACCTCACATCCAAACCATAAACCAACTTACAATACTTTTAATCTATCTATCTCTTGATAATTTTAGCCAAAGACACAATCAATTGTGTTACTGTTTGAATCTTGATTATTCCCCCAAAAGCCCATGCATCTAAGGCTCAGGCCCCAGTCCTTAAAGCCAATGGGAAGGGATGGAACCTTCAGGAGGTGGGGCCTGGTAGAAGGGAGTTCAGTCATTGGGGTCATGTTCCTGAAGGGCAGATTGAAGCCCTGGTCCCTTCCTCTCTCTCTCCTTGCTTCCCTGCCACCTAGTATGAGCAGCCCCTCCACTTCATTACCCACAATGATGTGCTCTGCTGCCATAATAGGCCCAAAGGCAACCAAAGGCAATAAGGTTAAATGACCAGGGACTGAAACCTCTGATGCCATGACCCAAAATACACCTTTCCTTCTTATTTATTTTCTCAAGTATTCTGTCACAGTGACAAAAGGCTAACTGACACTGCTATAGTTTGACTTTTAGATGTTCCCCCAAATTGCCTGTGTTAATGAAGGAATATAAGGACGTCCAAAGATCAGGTTATAGGAGATGTGATCTAATCAGTTCATTCTAATTTAAACAGGCTAACTGGACAGTCTATAATCAAGTCAGGCTGGAGAGATTGCATCACTAGGGGGGCCTTTCCTGGAACAGTTCTTCTTCCCAACAGTCCATTTTCTCCTTTCTCTGTTTCCTGGCTTCCACGAGTAAACAGTGTTTTTCCACCAGGCCCTTCCACCATGTTGTTCTCTTCCTCACATTAGGCCCAGAGTAATGGAATCTGCTGACCACAGACTGAACCTCTGAAACTGTGAGTCCAAAGTAGGTGGTTGTTCTCAGGTATTTTGGTTACAACAATGAAAAGCTGATCAACACAAACACAAATTGGGATCTTGACCACTGACCCGTGTTGCTCACACCATGTGGGATATATTGTCAGTCACTGAATTGGTGTGTTCCTCTTTTCTGCCTTGTATATACCACATACATGAAGAGATCCCTGGATGGAGTCATCTCTATGCATACTGTGCATGGAGTATCCAGTTGCCTTCTTTGCAGTCAGATTTGACTGAACATTCTGGTAAGTAGCTAAGCATGACAATTGTGATTTGAATAAGTTCAGTAAAGGCAGGGATGAAGTCTGCTTTCTTGGCCCATGTTATCCCCACCCACAGCTTAATAAGGTGCACAATGGATGGATTAATTGTCGATTCAGGCTTAAAGCAGACATGATGCATTTCTGGCTCTCTTTTTAATGCACACATTATTACAAGTGATGGAGTCAATATCATTTCTATATTACACACATCAGACACATTCTTGGTGAGATAGGATTTTATGGTCTACCCTAGGAACACAACGGACAAGGAAAACATTGTTTCTATGGAACAGTATGTTCTGATTTCCAAATAACTGGTCTGCAAATGAACTTTTAGAACATGAACCATCTGCACGTTGGGGACTCCATGTCTTCACATTTATTTATTGAGTCATTTCTTTCCCCATCTCAGAATTTTTGCCTCTCAGGATGTGTCTTAACATGTTGCGTTGAGCTTTTTCTTTCTTTTTGTTCCTTTTTTTTTCCACTTTAAAAATGAATCCTCTGAAAATCTTGGCCATGTGTCAATGCTGTATTCATAAGGATTAAGGATCAGCAGGGCCGCTGTGCAGCAATTCAGAAATTGAGTACATCCTGGGGACTGGCAGCTCACAGCCTGCTATTGTGTAGGAGGACGGGTGTTCCAGTGCAGTCATGTTAAATTTAGCAGCTGTCTTGAATTGTCATTGGGCATGGGGTGGAGGCAGTGAGCTGTAATCTAGATCCATTGGGGATTTTTACTTGAAAGTTTACTTTAAAGGATTCCTTTCAAGGAGAACCTGTTTCACCTCTTCTCATGTGTTGTAGATTGTAATGACTTTGTAATGAAAATATACATGCACATGTCCTTGAACACAACCAGTACACTTGTGCATGTACTGCCAATTTGTGTTCTTTATGGTTAATCTTCTCTGTTTTAGGGATTTGATTTTATTCCATTTATAGGGCAGAGTCACTCAGTGACAAGGACCATACATCTGGATATTTTAATTTATGATTTAGGTGTGTTGATAACATATAAAAATCATTTTGGAAAGAAGTGGGAGAAGGTAAGAAAGGAGTTAACAGTGAGTCAGGTTTTTTTTTTTTTTTTTTTTTTTTTGGTAGACACTCAAGCAGGTGGGTAACAGCAAATGAACTAATTTATTCTGCATTCTGTTTTTATCTCTCTTTTTCCAATCTAGAGTCAGACCTTTTACTTATGATAGAACCAAGGAAATTTGATGATTAACCTTGCAGAATTCCCTGGATAAATTCTCTATTTTGCCCCAAAGGAAATTGAGAAACAGATAAAGAATGAAAGAATTGGAATAAGTCAGTGATCGTATAAATGAGAACAGAACTATTAATTTCCCGTCTAGAGATAGTTATACTGCTTTACAATAATATCTCACCACATAGAAATAATACAAAAACTTTATACCCAGCTGTAATACCTGGGCCTCTATATTCTTAAAACCTTCAGAAGCCTGAATAGTATTTCTGGAATTCAATCTCACTGTTTCTTGTCAGATATTCCAAAAGCATAAAGAATATTGACCCCTAGAATTACTTTCTAAGTGTTCAACCCCTTGGCATTTAACACAGTATACAGAATGAGGAAGGACAGATGACAAGTAAGAATTCAAGTGAAAATCATAACACTCACAAACAACCTAAGAATTAAACATACATTTTACTCTGTGTTTTGATCCGCTTTTTTTTCTTTTTCTTTGCTGCTGTGACTGAAATACCTGACAAGAACAATTTGGGGAGGAAAAGTTTATTTGGAGTCTCATGGTTTCAGAGGTATCAGTCTCTAGACAGCTGGGTCCATTTCTCAAGGCTCAAGATGAGACTGAATATGGTGGAAGAATGTGGTAGAGGGAATGGCCTAAGATATCGCACCAGGAAACAGAGAGCAAGAGCGCTCCACTCAATGACAAAATATATATACCCCAAAAGCATGCCCCCAGGGACCCACCTCCTCTAGCTACACACCACCTGCCTACAGTTATCATCCATGTAACCTCTATTAAGGGAATAACACACTGATTAGGTTAAAAATCTCAGAACCCAAACATTTCACCTCTAAGTTTTCCAATACATGGTGTATTTTTTCTGTCACAGATTAAAATATGCACACAACCATTATCAATATAGAACATGTATTGATCCTTATCTAGGATCATTCATATACCACTAATTATATACAAATTATTCTTCGTCCGACATGCTCTTGAAAGCACAAATTCATAACAAGTGTCATCTTTCTTCTATTCCAAAACATTGTTGAAAGAAATATAATTGATATAGAAGCACGTTTAAGGGAATAAAACAAAATATTTCCATATCATTTACATTTGAAAAATATAAGGCCTAAATGCAGAAAGTACTAAAAGAAAAACTGCATTTTAAAATCAATGAAATAGAGTGATGCATAAAAGTATGGACAAGATATAGCAATATACCACAGCTGGAATGAATTATTTGGGAATATGTTATTTTAATTTTAAGGAGAACTAGAGAGAGAGAGAGAGAGAGAGAGAGAGAGAGAGAGAGAGAGAGAGAGAGAGAGAGAATAATTTTGAAGTGGGACAGAGACCTAAGTAATGACTTTCCCTAGAGGCATTGAAGAGACCAGAAGGTACTGGGTACAGATCAGGAGAAAAAAAATGTGAAAGAAGAATAAGAAGGTAAAGAAGGAGGAAGAGAAGAAACATAATAATATTCCAGGACATTGGTAAGGTAAAAGGAAGTTTGATACAGGACTTTGGAGAGTTGTATTCAAATATCAATGACAAATGTCATTTAGTATGTCACTAATGATACCAGTCCTGCAGGACAGCTAATTTTTTTCTATATACTTGTTCTTCTGTATCTGTAAGTAATAGGTTCTAAGACTTCTACCAGATATTTTTCATACATATCCTGCAGTGTTATCACATAGTATGAGTTTTCATCTGTCTTTCCATGCTATACCCTGATTACTCCCTTGCATCAGAACATTTGTGCTTTGTGAACATTATTAATTAAAGTAAAGGTTACTTGAGCACCAGCACTGCAGTACTGCAATACCAACACAATTGTTCTGGTAACTGATATGCCTACCAAGTGGCTAACAGGCCACTGGTTTATAAAGCATGAATATCCTTGACAAAACGTATGATTCATGTCCTAGGGTAGGGAGAGAGAATTTGTCATACTGATCAGAACAATGTTCAATTTAAAACTGGTGAATTGTTTACTTCTGGAATTTTCCACTTAATATATTTGGACTATGGTTAACTGCAGGCATTAAAACAGCAGACAGCAAAATCATGGCTAAAGGGGGACTGCTGAAATTTGTTCAACTAGGTATATGGAGGCTTCACCTAAAACATTTTTATCAAAGGAAGAAAAAAAGTTCTTTCTGCTATCATGAGGTTTGGGCTTTTTGAATTGATTTCATGTCTTTTTTAAAAGAAAAATGTTTGGGTCAGTGGTGCAAAGGTTGAATAAGACAGATAGGTCTAAATGTGGTCCCAAATTATAAAAATATTTAGGAAAACGAATCCAGTAATCATATATCAATCTTAGAATCAAACCTTTACCTAAATCACCATGATACACATCTAATAGTAAATCTCCGTTGCTATTTTTCTTTTGATTTTGAGACTTTCCATTTAAAAACTAATTGGATTAGTGAGAACAGAAAACAAGAATTTTTCTCCTAGTTGAAGATACAAGAGGTCTCTAAACTGGCAGAAACTAGAAAAGTTAAACTTTTTTTTTTAATTTAATTTTTAAGTAAAAATCGAACACATCTAAGTAAAATAGAGTTTAAAGAATATAGCTGAAAATAATAGATTTTTAGTTTAGTCTTCCAATTTGAGCAATCGTTATTATAAGCTCCAAATTTCAGTGAATATTTGGAAAGTTCTAATTTTTTATAGAATTTCAGTTAGGAATCATCTTTAAACCTATTTAGGAAAGTACATAGCATTCCTTTGAAAGGAAAATGTGTTATGATGAAATTCAGTTAAGCATGTGGATTTCATGCTTATTGAATTTACATTCAGTAAGCTGTAAGGTTGAAAAATGGAACATCACAGCAATTTTTCAATGGCTATGTGGTCTTCCTTTCATTCATGTTCTTCTATCTAGTACAGTGCTAATTTCATGATTTTTAGGGGTTTACAACTGGTTCTTATTTGCCATAGGTGGCAGTAGTAGATAGCTCTTCATTAATTTGGCCTATGTTTCTATAGCTCAAATGCATATTCATCCAGAAGTTGCAGGAATGGATTTCATAGCCAGAAGGTCATCAGAGGTGTACAATAATTAGAAGCTCAAGGTGTAAGTAGAAATTACCAGATGGACTTTGCAAATTTTGAAAAACTTATAAAATTAATTTAAAATAATCTTAAAGTCAATATGAAAAGTTATAGGAAGGAAAACATTTGAGAAATTTACTGAATGATGATGCTTTTTAATCAGTTTTTCTTTAACCTATAAATTTAGGATAAATAGACCTTGAATTACAAAATATGTCATTAAATACACAATGGGTTATGTATTGGGTTTCAACATTTTGGTACCAAATATAAATATAAAGGCATACATACCTTTTAATTAGTTTCACTCTAATTGCAGCAAAGGAGATCTTTTGGTTAATTTTTGGCTAATGTGGCTTTTCATCTTTATTGTGCATCCAAATATAGTTACTTTGGTACTTTAATTTTGGAAATATGACATTGATTTTGTATATTTTTAATTAACGAAATACCCCCAACTCATTCATGCCCATTGATTTAATTTTTTAGTGTCATTTGATTTTTCTTTTCCTTATTTGTGGTATGGAACAATGGATTATATTTCTCACATGTACTTACATCATTTTGACTAATTTCCACTTATGTGCAAAAGGCAACATAAACAGACCTAAATAGGGCTGAAAAGTAATAAGATTCTGACAACATGTAGTCAGAAGAATTTGTATGCAAGGCAGTTTCACTTATCTACATCAATTTTCAGTGCAAACAAGAATATGAAATGCAGTTAACTCTTCTATGAATATTCATGTTGGTTTGTCTATATTTAGAATACAAAGAACCATGAATATATTTTCACATAATGTTGTATTAACATGTGTTTGTTTTGATAATTTTGTTTTTCTTTGAATAAAAATAAAGAAGTGAATGCATTATAAGATTGGCAAAATTGTGAAAAAAAAATGGGTCATCAACAGAGTGTCTATACTTCTCAAATCTGTTTGATGATCAGAGTCATTCATCTTCAAAATCTCTAACAATTAAAGACTCCCCTTTGTACCCAGTGGGTAGGATTTACAAGACAGTAATGATTTTTTCCCCCCTGTTACAGCCATATCCAACTATGTATAAAATAGACTCCAGATTCTGCTAAAGATATACAAGTCTTCTGTTTTCATCAGTAAGACTAGTTCTACGCTGTCAGAATTTCATCATTTTCATGGAACTAAACTACAGTGTCAATGTACCATACATGTTAGAAGTTTGATTAGCTGTAATCAAAAATCTTCTTCGTGGTGTACTGGACTGAACATGATCTTCAGGTGCTTTTCTCAATTCTGAGAGAAACCTCAGTAGTACTCAGATTGAATTTCATGTTGGGCAGAGGCATCCAGACTCTGAGCATTTAAGAGACTCAGATTTATAATATCACTTGAAAATTAATTATTAATGATACAATCATAAACTATTTATTATAAGTGTGAACTTAAAAAACTGTAAAGTATCGATATGATAAAATAAACAACTAAATAAATTGAGGTACAAAATATGTTTGTAGATTGCAGAAGCCATAGTTTTAGGGGACCAATTTTAACCAAATCGATTGCCAAATCCCCTTCAAATCCACATTTTTTCCTAGAAATTGATTTGCTAGATCTAAAATGTATGTGGAGAAACAAACTAGACTGGTCCGATACCACCATATACAATTAAAAAAAATTCATTGCAAGTGCTGGAAAAAATCAGAGTAATTAGAACCCTCACATATTGCATGGAAATAAATTAAAAGGTACAGATACCTTGGAAAACAATTTGGAAGTTTTGTTTTTACAAAATTAAACATGAACTTGCAAGAAGAAGAACTTGCAATTTAACTTCTAACTATTTTGAAAGCAGAATGATAAAGTATGTCTATGCAAGTACTGGTATGTGAATCTTTATTTATAACATCTTACAACTGGAAATAACTCAAGCATTAATCAACTGAGGGCCAGTTAAACAAATTATGATATATACATATCATATTGAAATACCACTGAACAATAAAAAGAACCAAGTTATTGTTATAAACAACAACACAGAAGAATCTCCAAATTATTATGCAAACCAAAGAAATTAGAATAAAAGAGCTTCATCTTTTATGTTATATCTGGAAGATGTAAAACTATACTAAAATCAAATGACTTATTTCGCAGGATTAGGATCAGAGTAGAAAATTAATGACACATAATGACAAAAGAAAGTGATAGGAATTTTGAGTGATCATGAAATTCTTTCTCTCTATATATGTATATACACACACAAATATATATACATATGTACTGGATATCGAACCTAGCACTTATATTCCCTTCCCTTTTATTATTTATTTATTTGGGGGAACATTAAGGATTAAATCCAGGTGCACTCTATTACTGAGTCACATCACTCTTTTTATCTTCTACTTTGAGATATGGTCTCTCTAAGTTGACCAGACTGGCCTAGGACTGTGATCATCTTGCCTCACCTTTCTCTGTAGCTGGGATTACAGATATATGCCACCTTGACCAGTGGAAATATTCTATATATTGATAATTGTGGCATTAAGATGTTCATTTACCCTTAACAAAGGAATTGGAGAAAACACCGAAAAGTTGTCAATTAACCTGTCTTCAGAAACAAAAACTGGTGAATTAGAGAAGGATGAATATGTGCATCAACATCAAATGATACTTAGACAAAATTTTAAATTTTTCTACTCTTACCCAGAGCATTTAAAGATGCTATTAGCAAGAATATAGTTTCAGAAAGTTTGGAAACTTTAGGTGATTATATTATGTAATATAATATAATGTGATATACAAAATCTGGACAATGGTTAGACTAGAGCTGTTGGATTGCATTCTAGATGGAATCATTCAACAGTTCCTATTCCTGGAATCATTCAGTTGTTTCTGCTACTCTGCTGGATCTTTTGGGCATCCTATATTGAATTGAAACACAGGGAAAATAACAGCAACAAGAACAAAGAAATTTGAGAAAACATTTTTATTGTTTAAATTGAAGTTGAGAGCTGAGGTTGTGGCTCAGTGGTAGAGTGCTTGCCTTGTATGTGTGAGGCACTGGGTTCAATTCTCAGCACCACATAAAAATAAATAAAATAAAGGTTGATCAACAACTAAAAAATATTTAAAAAGTAAATTGAAGTTGAATTTCTTACCATTTCTAAGCTTAGATTTTTTTGTCTATAAAACCAAGGTGTTGTAAATACACCTGCTCAATAAATAGAGAATAATCCATGGATAAGTATTTTTTCAGTCACACAACTCTATTCAAATGGCATCATTAGTAGTAGTATAAAAGCTACTCTTATGTAGTTAGTCCTAGACTTGATCCACTGTGTTCCATATTAGTCATAAACAGATCACTGTGCCCATTTCCAGTACATTAAATATGTTGAAAAGAACCTCATGCATAACACAAATGAGTCAAGGGATGGAGAAGAAACACTGTGAAGAAAGGTTAAAGTAGTGGGAGGGAATTAATCTGAAGAAAAATCAGAATAGATGGAATAGGTTTCATCACCATTTTCTTTATGTAGAGTGAATATCAGCTGTTAGTCATCATAGAGTCACAAACAAAATGAAATTGACAAATTATAGCAAATGAAATAGAGCAGGAAAGATTCTTGAATATAATGCCAGTTACATCCGGGAGCAACCTTCAGAAGGTAAATTAGAAAACCATTAATCAAATGATTTAAAATGCATATACTATACACAGTGAGTGGGTGGTTCAAGTCACTTGCTAAGGTGGCATCTACCTGTCTTCTTTGACAGTGAATGCAATTATTCATATTTCTATGTCAAAAGTAACTGCACAGTGTTTTCTGAGAGCTTTACTTCTGTTGTTCTGATCTGTAGACTTCTTCTATCAGAATTGTTATGTGTTTTTGTTAAAACATAATATGTATCTGGGTATTGCCACACTAATACTAATCAGATTCTTGGAGAGTCAGACAAAAAATAGTCTAAATTTAATAGAAACCCAAAGTAATTTTGATACACAATAAAGATTGAAAAGTATAATTTGAAACAAATGGCCTAATAATTCTGTGTCAGCTCTATTCTTATAAAATCTTATGTACTAAACTTTTGTTGTGTTTCCTAGGTAAGTATCACCTGAGTTTCCCGTATCTCCTGTCTGGTTTAGTTAGCTTCCATAATATATTAATTGGTAATTAGTATCTCATCATTTTATTGAGCAATTAATGTATTGCTTACTGTCATTTGGTCTCTCCCTTGTCCAGTGTGAAAAGGACAACCTTTTCCCCAAAACATACACATGCTTTCCATACATTCATGTCTGCTCAGCTTTCTAAATTCAGTAAGGAAAAGAATGTTAATAAAATGAATATTTAATAAATAGGAATATTAATTAGACTTGCAATTACTTTAGTTGTTTTCAAAGTAAGACTTGAAGTAGAACATAGAACTGTCGGGGCAGTGAAAGTATTCCATATGTTAATATAAATGATACATATTCATGTAATTTTATACTTGTCCATACCCATAGACATTACTATGTCAGGTGAATGCTAATGAAAAATATGGGCTATAGTTAGTTATATATAAATATTTGTTATCAAATTAAATAAAATATTTTATTAATCAAATGATACTAGTAAGAGAAAGTATATGTTGAGAGAGAGGCAATAATTAGAACTCACTGTGCTGTCTGCCAATTTTTCGTAAACATAAATTGCTCTAAAAATTATTCAGTCAAATAAGGAATATTATAAATTAAATATATTTGGAAATAAAGACGAGCCAGGTGCAGTGCTACAGGCCTGTAATCCCAGTGGCTGGGAAGGCTGAGGTAAGAGAATCATAAGTTCAAAGCCAGCTTCAGCAACTTAGTGAGGCCCTAAGCCATTTAATGAGACCCTAACTCAAAAGAAAAAAAAAAATAAAAATAGCTGTGGATATAACTCAGTGGTTAAGCTTCCCTGGTTCAATCCATGTTACCATAATCATAATAAAATAAAATCAAAATCATATTGATATTTTAGACTGCAAGTGATTAAATAACTTTACATTAATGCATACAATTTCTTTAAAATGTGCTTGATTTTCAGAATGAAACATGACTGTCACTCCTCTAATGCTATGTAAAACATACAAAACTGGCAAACACAGGTTTTATATAGCATGCCTATAGTTCATATTTTGATTATATCTCCTTCAAAAGTCAAACATTTGTGATTCAAAAATATCGTGAGGTAAGAAAAAGATAAAAATGTTTATATATGTTTACTAATGTAATTTTGAGGATTTACACTGTAAATAAATTGAAATACAAAGTTTGCAGTCTCATTAGTTTATGATATGGAAGTATGATTCTTTTAAAAGGTTAAATACACTATCTTGCATAAGCTTTTTCTGCATTAATATATATAATTATAATTTCATTTAAAAAGCTCAGAATTAATGTAAAATCTAGTCGAAATAAGCATGTCAAGTTTAAATAAGTGTATACTTTTAGAAGAGGGAAAACTGTTAAGCTAAAGAGAATGAGACTATTCTCTTTTCAATCTGAAACTTATGAGAAAATGAGGTTTTATAAGTTTTTACTTATGATTTAATGTCTTTGGGAAAAGGAGAACTATGAAAATGGTGGTTCATGGAAGGCACAATATAATAATGGAGCCCTGGTGACAGACCAGTGCTGTTGTCATTATGTTCTGTCTAACTGGTGCTTTTATATCTCTTCTTTTACACTCAGCTCAGATTTTTGCAGGAAGTTTTCACCAAGTCTTTAGATGATTTTTTAAAATTTTTATAATTTGTTTTAACAAGTTATACATGATAATAGAATGCATTTATGCACTTTGATATAATCTTACATAAATGGAGTATAATTTCTCATTTTTCTGATTGTACAGTTACATTGGTCAGGCAGTTACTCATAAGGTAATAATGTCTGTTTTTTCTACTGTCTTTCCTAAACCCATATACCCTCCCATCCCTTCACTCTCCTCTACCAAATATAAAATAACTCTATTGTTCCCTAGCCCGACTCCTTAATTGTGAATTATAATCTGCACATCAGAGGAAACATTTGGCCTTCATTTTTTGTGAGATTGGCTTATTTGGCTTGGTATGATATTCTCCAACTTAGTCCATTTACTGGCAAATGCCACAATTTCATTCTTCTTTAAGACTGAATAATATTTCCTTGCTTCCATGATTTAGCTATTAGTGAGTTGAGATGCTATAAACATTAATGTGACTATGTCACTATAATATTTTGATTTTAAGATCTTTGGGTATAGACTGAGAAATAGAATAGCTGGGTCAAATGGTAATTCCATTCCAAGTTTTCTGAGGCTCTGCATTCTGCTTTCCATATGGTTGCACCAATTTGCATTCCCACTAGCAATGTATATTTTTACCCAACATCCTTGCCAATATTTATTGTTGTTTGTATTCTTGATAACTGCCACCAAAACAGACATGTAAACCAATGGTACAAGACTAACCCATATAAACACAGTTTTATCATACTAGAAGAAGGAGCCAAAAACATTCACTGGAGAAAAGATAGCCTATTCAACAAATGGTGCTGGAATAATTGAAAAGCCACATGTAAAAAAAATGAAATTAAACTTCTATCTTTCACTCTGCATGAAACTCAACTCAACGTGGATTAAAAACTTAGGCACTAGAACAGAGACCCTGAGCCTAATAGAAGAAAAAGTAGGCCAAATCTCCAGCATGTTAGCTAGGATCTGACTTCCTTAACAAGACCCCTAAAGCACAAGAAATAAAAATGAAGAATAAATAAATAGGATGAATTCAATCTGAAAAACTTCTCAGCAGAAGAAACAATCAACAATGTGAAGAAAGTGCCAACATAATTGGGAGAAAATCTTTACCACATGCATTTCAGGTAGGCATTAATTTCTAATATATATATATAAAGAACTCAAAAAAAAACACTTAACACCAAAAACCAAATAACTGAATTAATAAATGGACTAAGGAAATGAACAGATACTTCACAGAAGATGAAATGCAATCAATCAACAAATATATGAAAAAAATGTTCAACATCTCTAGCAAATATTGAAATGCAAATCAAAACTACTTTGGATGATCTTAAGTGCTACTATATCATATTATTTTGTTGCTTTTATACATAATGCATGTTTCTGTGGTATTTTCTTTTAAATGACTACTTCCTAGAGCTTATTTTCTGGTGGGAAATCCTGAAATAAAATAATATAATAGTGAGAAAATACATAAACTACTTAATATAAATTGTGGCAAATGCAATAGAATTAAGGCCAGGAGAAAGGGATAGGTGATATGAGTATATGTTCATTAAAATGTGACATTTGAAGGATACCATGGAGCACACACTGTGGATCAATGGAAGAAGTACATTCTTTGCTAATTAAAGATAAGATGCACAGAACTTGAGGCTATAGTATGACAGAAATATTCCCAGAAGAGCTGAAGCACTGTGAGTCAGAGGCAGAGCAGTAGAACAAAAATTAAGAGAAATAGTGAAACAGATAGATATTTATTGTGGGGTCAGGTAGTTTGCAACAGCATTTGGCAAAAAGTCAAAATTATAGCCCAAACTTCAAACATTAGCAATAAGGAAAAAAGGACATATGTTAGTCATTAGATACTTCCTCATCAGAAATAAGTGCAGGCATGCCTTCTTCCTCTACTAGAACTTAAGTTGGTTGAGTATGGGGACTTTGTCCATCTTTAACTCCTGTGGCAGGTGAGATTCTTGCTGGAACACAATAAGTTCTAGTCTGAGGAAGTGGATGCCTGATTGGTGATTAACTGAGTGAGAAAGAAAGAGAGAGAGAGAGAGAGAGAGAGAGAGAGAGAGAAAGAAAAAGAAGAAGAAAAAGAAGAAGGAGGAGGAGGAGGAGGAGGAGGAGGAGGAGGAGGAGGAAGAGGGAGGGAGGGAGGGAGGGATAAAGGATGGGACAGATGGACTATTTTAAACAGAGAAAAATCTGTTGGCTTTTTTGGGTAATAAGTCCAAGTCTGAAATGGCTTTCTCACACTAACAGTAACAGGTCCTAATTATACCACTTCACCCTAGAACCCTCTCTCTTCCCTGTGTTGACTTCATTCTCAGCCTTCATATCACGAAAAGACAGTGAATAGTTCCACCCTGCATCATTTTGAATTCAAGAGTATAGAAGAAAATCAAAGTAAAATAGAGAAAAAGAAGAAAATTGGAATTTTTAACAAATTGAAATTTGTATGATTCACATTGATCCAAATTTAGTGAACTAATCACTGTTTCCAGGAGGAAAGATGTTATGGTTTTGATATTAAGTGTCTCCTAAAAGTTCAAGTGTGAAGCAATGCAGCAATATTCATGAGAGCTATAATCAAATAAATAATCTGAATGAATTAATGGGTGGTAATTTTATGGCGGTGGGGCATGGCTGGAATTAGTGTCTCACTGGGAAAGTGTCCTTGGGGTTTACTTTGTCCCTGGCTATCAGAGTGCTCTGATATATATATAACATATTTCCTTTCTCTCTCTCTCTCTCTCTCTCTCTCTCTCTCTCTATATATATATATATATATATATATATATATATATATATATCAACCCCATCTTTCCTGGTTGTTATGTCCTGAATTACTTTCCCCGTCACATCTTTCCAGCATGAGTCTCTGCTTCATGGGACACAGAGCTATGGAGCTAGCCTACCATGGACTGAGCTCTGAAACAATGAGCCCAAATAATTTTTTTCCTCTCAGAAGTTCTTGTCAGGTCTTTTGGTCACAGCAACACAAAACTAATACAAAAATTGTACTGAGAAGTGGGGACATTGCTGTGACTAACCTGACCAGGTGGTTCAAAGGCATTTAAGACTGATTTACAGAAGGAGTTTAGAAACTTTTGAGATGCTGGCAGGAGAAGCCTTAGAAAGTTGTAAGCAGAACATATTGGGTCATTTTGGTGGGGTGTCAGAAGACCAGAATGCTAATAGGACTGTGATCTGTGAAGACTGGGATTATGGGGTTTCAGAGCAGAAGGAAGACTCCTTAAAATTGGAGTCATTCATATTGCATTCTGGCAAAGAAGTTGTCTAAATTTTGCCCGTGTCCTCAGAATTTCTGGGTGGCTGAATTTAAGTATGTTGGGCTGATTAATCTGGTAGAAAAAAAATTTCAAGGAAGAACACCATTCAGGCAGTGACATGGATATTGATGATATCTTTCAACCAAAGTTTCTGTGATACTCAGAGAAGGAAGAAGAAAGGAAAAATTATAATTTGTCCAAAAAAATGTGTGTAAAACTGGGTCTAAGGAGGTTATGATTGTTTAAGAGAGGCTATAGCCACTAAAGAGATGCTAAGTACTTTACACAGAGACAATGGGAAAGATGGCTTGAGGGCTTTTAAGGATTTGGCAAGACCACACCCATAATAGACTCAACCTCCTTTGAGAAGAGATCATGGGCTATCCTGCTTCCACATGGGCAGGACAGTGATAAAAATTGTTTTATAATGCTTATCCACACAGGCATTTAGAGGCCACTGCAGTCATAGTTCCAGGAATAATCACTGCTTGAGCTGACAGCAGACTTTGCAGTGGTTCTCATGGTAATGGTCCTACAGGATTGCAAGATGCTGAAGTTAAGGGGTCATGGAAACTACCACCAAGATTTTAAAGGAAGACTTGGAAGGCCAGACAAAGTGTGCAAGGGTCAGAATCCCTGCAGGGAGCCCCTGAGAGGACAAACTATAAGAAGCTGGGAGAAGGAGAGAGAAGCATCATTGGAGATCCCCAAGGATTAAGAGATGGCAACAACATGGAATATCTGCCATGGGATGCTAAAAAGGTCAAGCAAATACATGTCAACAGAGTGATCATGTGGACAGGACCCATTTCTAGAACTATTTCAACCAATGGCATTACCATATTTTGGCATGTCTTTAGGGCGTTAACATACTATGGATGTAAGATATGCAAAATTATGTCATTTTTTAAAAAAAGTTTATGTGTACTTAACAGGATTTTGTTCTTCCTAAATGAATACTCTGATGTGAAATACTTTAGTATATTTGTTATTCTCTTAGGTTTATTTTATCTTTGAATTTTCTAACACTTGTAAAGCTTACACAAATATCATTGACATTTACTTTGAGATTTTCTGGAATTCCTGGAAAATAGATTTTCTGAAATACAATCTGTAACAAAAATTTTGGCCCCATGTTTACAAAATTAGAATTAATCCATTGCTATATGTTCAAATCATAAATTTCTGATTTTTCATAATGAAAAATGTCACATGACAGGTGACGTTGTATTTTTATGACTTTCTTTTCTACTTTAATATTCACTTTCTAATCTGCTTTACTGAGAAGAAAGAACATGAGCTATAGAGTAAGAAGTTGATAAATCCTGCTTTGTGTGATATTGGGCAACAAATCTGTGTACTTTTATATGAATCTGAGGTAGATACAGCTTGCATAGATCTGAAGACCTAAGGAGAAAAAGCATATTGACTGTCTTGTAAATTGTCAAGTGATGTAGAAATATTATAATTCAGCAACTAAAAAGACACAAAAACACAACTGGACAATGCTCTCCAGTGCAATAATACTTTCTTTAAGCTAGGAATTCTGGGTAGTGACAATACCCCTTTCTATAATTTATTCAATGCTTTCTCTGAATCAGTTTTTGTGATAAGCCTAGGGAATATGAAAATTAAAAAAAAAACATGTTTTACCTTCACAAGTACTGAAAGTTCATGGATGAAAATTGTAGTACAATTAGACATTTAATAATATCCAAAAATATTTCAACAGTCTGATATGAGATTTTCCAATAAGCTCTTTAATTAATAATAGCAACCAAATCTTACCATAAACTAATAAAAGCTTTTTCAATTCCAAGGATAATAACTTGCAAAGATTATCTTTATTTATTTATTTTTATTTATTTATTTATTTATTTTTTATTTTTTATTTTATTTTATTTTTTTTATTGGTTATTCAAAACATTACAAAGATTTCAGAATCACATCGGTTACACATCCACATTTTTACATAATACCATAATAGTAACTGTTGTATTCTGCTACCTTTCCTATCCTCTACTATCCCCCCTCCCCTCCCCTCCCATCTTCTCTCTCTACCCCATCTACTGTAATTCATTTCTCTCAAAGATTATCTTTAAACTACATCATTTTGTAAGTTTCACATCAGGATGTAATAGATCCTTTCAAATGCAGCAATACTTTTATTTGAAAACCTCTGAGAATTCTCTGTACACATATACCATTCATGAAAAAATACATGCATACTGAAGATCTGACTCAATAGTGACTTCGAAAAATTTTTTTCTCCCAGCTATACTAACAAAAGACAATGTTTCCTCACTCATTAAACACCTAACTTTTCTAACTGTATAGATACTTTCTCAAGGGGAGATTGATTCAAGCATTTACTTATACAACAATGTCTATTATAACATTAGATCCTTAATATCAATTTGTATTAGTTTTTGCGGAGCTAACAAGCAATCCATTAAATGAAAGTGGTTTAAAAGCAAGGATCTACTCTTCCTTATGTTGTATGAAGGTCTGCAGCTTGTCTGTGGTTGCTGTAGGTTCCTGGGTTGAATGAAGTTCAGCTCCACTTGACATTTCATTCTGTTATTCAGGTCACAGAAACAACTTCTTTCTGGAATGTTCTATTATTGCAGCAGAGGAGAGAAGCACAAGGCAAGCCAAGCTGATCAAATCAATTTGTATTAAAGCTTTTGTTCATACATGGCATTCTGTCACATATGTTAATAAGACATTGAAGTAGGTACCATGACCAGGTAAGTACCATTGGGGGTGGGGTGGGAGCAAAAATAATACATTTTTACCCATCCAGAAATAACTATGACAAAACTCTGTGATTACGTAGAGTAAAAATCAGGTCTTCATTTTAAAAATGAGAAAACTTACATATAAAACTTAGGGGTCATAACAAAGTCGTGTTTGAGAACATGGGATGCAAGTTTTAAAGATCTGAGTCTAAATCTTGACTCTATCACTTACCAGCTGTGTGATTTTTCATGAATGACATTTATCTATAAAATTATAGCAGTAAAAAGTATGTGTTAATATTTAATCACATAGAATACATGCAGAACCTAGCAGTGTCTTGAATAGAGCAGTCACCTAATAAATGTTTTGAGGTAAAGTTCCTATGTCACCTGGCAAGAAAGGATCAAGAGTTGTAATGCAACTGAGAACTGATGGTTTGGTACTCAGATCATGCAGAATGCTTACTTATCTCCATCTTAAATGTCTTTCTCATACTTAAAGTTTACTCTTTAAGTTTGGCTCTCAGCAAGATGTTATGGGGATTTCTAAACCATTATGCAGAATGGTTCTAAGAAAGTGTAAGAAATTTGTACTGTGTTCCGTCTGCATCTGTATTTTATAAAATATGGAAAGCAGCTGAGGACATAGCTAAAATATACAGGGCAGGCTTAGCATGCATGGTACCTTCAGTTTCATCCCCAGCACTACAAAAATGCATACATGTAAACATATATATACATATATATATTATAGACAGATAGATAACACTTGTTACTTTTTTAAAGTAATCATATATCTTGCAGCATCATGAATCAGTTGATAAATTGCTACATTTTTAAGTAAACTGGTTTTAAAATAAATCAGATGATGACTTTTTTTATTACTAAGTGGTAGGGCTTTTGTTACTATTCTAATCTACAGTCTTGAGACTTGTACTTTCACATTAAATATTTTAGTTGTTGAATTTAAACAATGAATATAAATGTTCTTTACCTTGACTTTCACTGAATGAATGTGATTTTGTTGAAAAAGGGTTTAAAATAACCTCATTGTGGTTCCATCAACAATAATTTTATAATATGAATCATACAAATCAATTACCTGGTATTAAATTATCATTTTTTATATCATAGTAGATAAAATACTGGCTTGTCTTTAAATTCAATAGCATGAAGACTAGCCAGGGTATAATTAAAATAAAACCCAACTAGTTGCTAGAGAAAATTGTATGAATAATGCTTATTAAGATTAAGTACCTCTATAGTGTTATAAAGATATTCTGCAAATAGATATTCTTTCTGGTTTATAATGAATATCTGAAATGCCAAAAGAATCAAATAAAGAATGACATGATATAGAATCCTTTATTTCTCAGTCAATTGACTAACTCACTAATGTGATAATGGCTCATCATTTTCTTTCCCTGCATTCTCACCATCAAAATGTCAGTATTTCTATAAATAAATAAAATGTAACAGACTTTGGACACACTGCTAAAGAGAAGTAAAAGAAAATCAAAGGAATCAAGGGCATTGCTTGGTTTCATTCAAGGCAACTAATGAACAAACAAATCATTTCAAAGCAAATGAACACAGAAGAGAGTTTGTAAAGTAATGGCCAAAGCTTTCAGTTCTGACAAAAAAAAAAATTGTAAAAGTTTATGCTTTAGTTAAGTTGATTAAAAAAGCACCTCCCCACACCAATTTACTTACTTAGATCACTTCCTCATTCTATACTGAATAACAGGAATATCTTTGAAACTCCTCATAAAATTCATAGAATTCAACCACAGACAGAACAATCAGCTGCTGAAATAAGACATTCCAAGGCAATTATAGAAGGGAGAATCTTTGACATGGTTACAGTGGTATCACAACTGCAGTAATTTGCTAAACATCATTTAAGGACAAAATGGGGCATAGATTACCTATTCTTTAAGAGACTTACAACCAATATGATTGGGTTCTACAATTCTCCCTTAAGTATCTTCAAGTTTAAAATATAGTCTATAAATAATGATAGCTGCAATTGATTTGGTAACAGATAAACAGTATTGCAATGTATTTTGCATAACAGAAAATAATACCAGAAAAGCTGAGAACAGAAAAAAACTGCAGTGCCAGAATTGTGGAGCATGTGTAAACTGGTCACTCTTGGATGATGTAATTAAGTTTCATGCTAGCAGTATGTTATAGAAAATGTTATGAAGAAGGTAAGTAAAGAGTAGAGGTCCTAACTGATCTTTCATTTGGTGTCTAAAATTTAGGTCTTCTTCATCATAACTTAGAGTGGTTCAGAAAAATGCAAAGTCACACATTGATGTAGGTATCAAAAACATCCAACCAAGTAGAACTCTAATGGTCTTTTAATTATCAAACCCAATGTTTTTGTCTATTTTTGCCTATAATTTATTGCACTTCCTTGATATTCTCTATTTCTTTAGAATTTCACTACAGATCTCTCCAGGTTTTCTTCTGGTTGGTCCTTTTACTTATCTCTTCTAAGATTTTGCTTTTGTTGTCTGTTTCTGAAAATTGGAGTTTCCTTGGGTTCTACCTTCAGCCTATTGTAAATTTCACCTATGTGTTACTCTGGGCATAACTACAGTTTCATTTTTGCTTTATTTTGGGTACTCCATAACAGTGGTTAATTGTTAAAAATTTTGGAGTTAGACTAGAAACTAAGTTGTACCTCTTCACATACAGTCTTCTGAACTACCCCATTATCCCAGGTTTAGATGGATATTTATATTCTGTCACTGCATCTATTTTCTGAGTTCCAATTAATATGCTTGTATTTCCCTGCAAAACCCCTAGACTGTGAGATTGTATATGGAGGAGCCAAGGCAACTTCATTCTGATTATCCATGTATCCTTAAAGAATAACACAGTGACTAGAATCTGATTGTGTAAAGCTTATAATTAATTAATTAATTAATTTGATTTAATGTCTTTTTGAATTAATCTTTAAATAAGTACTCTCTAAAATAATGTATTAAGGGAAATCTTTGAGACACTGGAGGAAAATTTGAGTTCCTATTTATATTCAGATATATTATTTAAAATAAAAATATAAGAAATAAATATTAATAATTTCACATTCATATTATCAGTAGTGTGAATAGTTATTTTGTGGCTAACTATACATACTTTAGATTGTGGGTTCAGAAGGCTGTTGCTAGCCAACATGGCACCATTGTGTAAATTTTAAATAAGCTTCTCTTCCTGTAGGTAGTCACAACTGCACACCAAGGCACATAACTTGGCATACAGCAAAGAGCTTAATGTAGGGCTGAGGATATAGCTCAGTTGGTAGAGTCTTGCCTCACATGCACAAGGCCTTGGGTTCAATCCCCACCAGCACCAAACCAATCAAACAAACAAACAAACAACAACAACAAAAAACTCAATGTATATCTTCCAGTTTCCCCTTGGGTGTGTGCTGTGATAAGAGATACAACCAGTAAACATTTATTGAAAAATCCAAAAACATTTTTTATGTGTGAACATTTTCTAGCCTTGGGCAAAGTCATCATCAGTGTTGATTATTATTTCCAGATAAGCATAATTTACTACTTTACTAGTAAATAAATAAAAATATATAATAAATTTATTATATGTTCATGGCTATAAGATCCCTGTTTAGAATTCACTTATAAATTACTTAATTTTGATTGAGTTTTAACTCATGTACATGATGATTAATGATGTTTTATATTTATAAGTAACATATTAGCCAAGCACTTTTCAAAATGTTTTATATGAATTAAGGTTTTTACTCAGAATTAAGTAGGCACTCCTATTGACTTAGTTTTCCAGATATATAGAAGAAGATGAGGCACCTAAGGTACCCAAAGGCACAAATCTAAAAAAACACAGAAGAGGTCCACGGATATTTAAATGATAATTTAAGAAGTTTGACTCATCTTCACATGATCAGAAAGCTGATTTAAGAAATATATATCCATTAGAATCATGTTCAGGCTATCACAGGAGCCAATTGCTTCAATATCTAGTATATTATTTATTCACTCATTTGTTAAAAACATGCTTATTAAAAATCTACTACATGCCAGTCATTTTCTAAGCCCTGAGGGTGGAATCATGAAGAAGTCAATTCAAATCCCCAGACTTTGCATAGCATGGTAGGGGGCAGATCCTAAGGAAATTATTCTCTCCATAAATAATAAAATAAATATATTATTTCCCTTTCATCCTATGGTATAAAATCTTAAAATAGGAAGTTATTTTTTAGTTTTAGTTCAGTTCTGTTTTATGGATTTTAAAAGTTCCCTATGTAGTTATTTATATTCCTAGAAGAGTTCTTTATTTTTAAGTATATTTTAGAACACTTAACTTTCTATAAAAGACTGCAGGGTTAGAAAATGTGAAACTAATGTGGTTTTTATTCTGATACACTTTGCTTTTATCATTTTATCCACTCACCTTGTGTTATGTCTGATCCTGTGGAGGCTTTCAAGTCTTGACTTGGAAGTTTTCTTTGAATGCCACTGTGTTTGGTTAAAATCAACACACTGTGGCACTAAACAAAGTGAATACTGAACACAAAAGAGAAACATCTAAAAATAGCAATTTAAATTTCTGTAATGGAATTCAGTTTTCCATGGTTTCACCCTCTGAACAAATGTCTGCATTGATAAAACTAAATAGTGAGTTATTATTTGGTTACCAGGGTCTTGATAACTTTGAACATCTAGAATGTTAACGCAAAGAAGGAAGTGAATAAAAATGGTAACATGTGTTTACCTCAAATTTAAATTTGTACAAAAGTTTATGTATTTTATTTGTGAGTAAAGAATATAACCATTGACAATTAAATTGATTGTTATTTTAGGTTCACTAAATGTTTGTTTCTGTTTTCTTCAGTATCCTTAAATTCTTAGTAGAAAAGTAAAAGATCATTTGCAGCCAGGAGAGAAAGGTTTAAGACTCATCAATATGGTTTTGCTGAGAAGTGAAAGAAACAATAGTCAAAGTTATGACTAGCTGGAAAACAGCCTGGAATCACAAGGTACTGGAGAAAATAACCCTTCACAGCTCAGTAACTCCTGAGGGCATTATTGCTCTAGATTAAAAGATGATGCATTTCAAACAATCCAGTATTGAGCAGTTGTCTAAAAATCAAAATTAGAATAATGTAGAATTCTAATGTAACAGAGAGATGGTCCATATTCTGGGACATTAATTTAACATTATAAAATAAAGGACAGATCTGTAAGTTTTATATTAATATCTCATGTTCTAATAGTAATTTAACATTTGAATCTAAAAACATTACTCTCTGCCAACAGTACCCTCAGCAGCAGTGGCATCCATGTTGATGTAAGTTCATTATACTTGGATGAGTCAGTAATGTAATTACTGATAGCAAAAGAAAAAATAATGCACTTGAGGTAACAATCTATGGTACAGGCAAACATTACTCAATCACCTATAAGTCTGTGTGATTTTCACTATTGAATAGCCAAAGGTCTCATATAGCATGCCGTTACACCAATCCAAGTCCAATATTGGATATTTAACACGTTAGTCAGTTTTTTCACCACTTATGAAAAGATCTGACAAAAACAATTTTAGAGGAAAAAAAATTTACTTGGTATTCATGGTTTCAGAGGTGTCAGTCCATAGATGGCTGATTCCATTACTCTCTACACAAAGCAAGAAAGAACATTATAGTGGGAGGTGTAGTAGACAAAAGCAGTTCAGGAAATGGCACCGGGGGCTCAGAGGGAGCTCTACTCACCAGGGACAAAATATAAACCCCAAAAGCTTGCTTCTGGTGACCTGCCTCTTCCAGCCACATCCTACCTGACTTCAGTTACCACTCAGTTAATTCCTATCAGAGGAGTAACCCACTGATTAGGTTAAGGCCCCCATAACCCAATCATTCCACCTCTAAACTTTTTTGCATTCTCTTACACGTTAGCTTTTGAGAAATACCTCATTTAAACCATAACATTGGCTTTCATAAATAGAACTGCCTTATTAGATAAAGACAAGAGGCTCCCTGATTAAGATATATTTATTCATATCAGAGTCCAGTTAATATCTACTAACTTCAAATGCAATTTAATGATGTCTAGAATACAGGCAAATGCCATACCATTCTCTAATTTTATGTCACAGTATATTTTCTAAGGAGAGAAAACTTACATGTAAACCTTAAAATTTTTATTCTGAGAATTTCTTTCCTCAACAAACAATTGGTGGCTATTTTAAACATTAAAATTTCTAATATATCACTTTTGATCACTTATTTTATAATGATTTATTATTCTAATATACCTGGTTTGGATTTTTTATGAAGCTATAGTGTATTCATTTTTTATGTTGTATTCTCTTGGAGAAAAAGTACAGCATATTTATCCTTATATTCTTGATAAACATTTGGGTTATTATCATTTGTGATCAAATAATGCTGATACTGAATATTCATGTATGTATCTTTTAGTGCAAATTTATTCTTTTTCTTTTTTAATTGGCACACTTGTGTAGTAAAGTGTGTTTATTCAATACATGCATACCACGTAAAATGAATGACCAAGTCAGGGTAATTAGCATTTCCATCTCCTTACCATTTCTTCATGGTTGAAGATTTGGTCAACTCTATTCTAATATTTCATAAATTATATTAAAGGTGTTGTAAACTGTAGTCACCCTATCATGCTATAGAACACTAGAACTCATTCCTCTTATCTAATTATATTTTTAATACATGTCACAGCTAATTATAACCACTACTCCCCTTTCCCACTATCTCAATACACTTCTGACTCTGTTATTTTATTATATTATTAAAATGTCATAATATTACTCTCATATTATTGGAACAAGTACTTGGACATTTGATTAAAGGCAAAAAATATAATTATCTGATCCTATTGGAATTATCACCAAGGTACATAACTAAGAATTAATGTAATTGTGATTACCCAAAACAGTCTAATGATTATAAAATAAACTCTAAAATTTTCATAATTCTCCTATTACTTAAAAATTGAGCCATAATTGCAAAAAGTTTATCTGTTTTCACATTTGCTCTGTTTCATGCACTGTTGCTACAAAAAGACGAGGGCAAAAATTCAAGAATGTTTTAATCAATATTTATGCTAAAAAAATGTTCAAGATACTTTTCCTTAGTGGTAGACTTGGCTTATAGTATCACCAAAGCTTTCATTCATTTTAATGTAGTTTTCAATTTGCCAATCCCATTACCAATGTTATTGTGGGTCCGTATTATTTTAATAGCAGCAGTTCTATGATAAGGATCTTCTTTAACAATCCTGCTACAGTAAGCTTGCAAAGTGCTACCTTGATGAAAGCATCTTCCAAGTAAAACATTGATTGATTATAAATAAATCAGATCTATACTCAATCTTAACCTTACACAAAAACTGGCTATATTTATTGTTTCAGTCAATTGAAAGCCCATGTGATTTCAGTCAATTGAAAGCCCATGCTCTCCTTGGTGTTATATAACTGGGTAGTTCTTTCACAGATAGCACTGAAGGCATTTCTTTGGTTTGAAGGGATTAAATCAAGTCTCTGTTGAAAGATCATAAGCCTAATCAAATTTCAAGCAGTTTTTGGAAATTTAGAAGCTCTTTCGAAAACTTGAATGGAAATCAAAGGAGATAAAAGATCTAAAAAGACTTTTAAAAACATAAATGGTGGGAGGTGTATTTGCTTTCAAGGCTTATTATGAGGCTACAGTCATCAAGATGATGTGGCTTTGGTAGACTGAAAGATAAATAGGAGAGGTAGCGGAAAGAGAGAATAGAATTTATATGGTTATAATACAAAGTCGTTCACAATTCATATGGTCAATTGACCCTCTTGCAAATACGTATTCAAAATGGTAAACCTTAACCTTCAGAATACACTCCAAAAGTTAATTAGATTTGTGTTACCTACAACCTTAGAAATTGACCCAACCCAGAATTCGAGTGCAGAAAAGAAAACAATGGTCATTATAGTAGAATTGACATGAATAGTTTGACCAAAAACCTTAAAGATGTTATCCCTAAGACATGATTAGAAGTTATGAACCACCAATAATAAAATGAAATGGGAAATGACCAATACCTGGTGGAAGATATAAAGAAAGAAAACTAGGGTTCTGGGATGTCTCTACTGGGTTTTTGTTGTATGAAAAGTCTACAGATGAGATCAGAAATATTAAATTGGCATTTACTAAAAGAGTGTTAAGTAAGCTGTCTTCTAACTATAAATGTAATCATTGTATTTTTGCTTATTTTTCATTTGTTAGAATCACTGATCAGGGAGCAAGGGCTGTGAGAGAGTGGATCATACAATAGGTATCATTTGGTGTGAAGAGGGAGTCACCAAACAACAGAAACTGGGAGATGGACATGGAGGTAAATTTGGCTCAGAAGAGGCTCCTGAGGGACAAGAAACAATCTAAAGATGCTTCTTCAAACACAAGGCAAATCTGGTAAAAAGGATTTATTGACCCCACTTTATGGTTTCATGCATTCATAGATTTTGTTTATTAAAGGCAACGTTAATTTTTTAAAAAAGAAACTAATTATAGAATACCTACTATTTTCAATGCAGCATCCTTATCTCTTTATCTCTTTATATCTGTCTCTATCTTTATCATCATCTACCTGAAGACAGGTCTGTAATGCCAGAATTTTATATAAAACTATGCATTTAAGAAAGTATTTTCATTCTTTAATGTAAGAAGTTTTGTTTTTTGAAGACAACAAAAAAGAAAAGGTATGATAATGACTGTTAGGTTATAAAAGACTATCTAATGTTCATAATCTATTTTATCCTTGCATTTTCTCAAGTATTATGTTAAAATAATATTCACATTCTTTTACAATAATAGAACATGTTTTGGGTGAGATTGAGACCCTTAATGTTGTAAAATTAGATAATAATGTAGTAAAATTTCATAATCAATATTAAACTATGAGAATTCTATAATAAATTTGTTTTTCCCTTCTAACAAATCACCCTTTTGTTTTCTTTTGGGTACTGGGGGATTGAACTTAGGTGTTTTGACCACTGAGAAACATCCCCAGCCCTATTTTGTATTTTATTTAGAGACAGGACCTCAATGAGTTGCTTAGCACCTCCCCGTTGCTGATTCTGGCTTTGAACTTCTGATCCTCCTGTCTCAGCCTCACTAACTGCTGGGATTACAGGTGTGCTTCAACAGCACCCAGTCCAATGAATCAACTTTTTGAGTCAATTTACTAGTTCAGCCAACAAGTATTTTCAACTGGCATGGCTTGTGTCAAAATAATTGTTTTAAACCATCCCTTTTGCAGCTCAGACCTTAAAATAAAACCATTAGTAGTTTCTATTACTGTCTCTTCTTGCAAAATTGCTCATTTAAAAAAAATCAATTAAGATAGTTAGACATTTTAAACTAAAGAAATTATCATTTTTATTGTTAAAACAACTAATAAAGTATTGGATTACAGGTAAAGAAAAGTTCCATGATCACAGTTTTTTTAAGTACTAAAAAAATTTAAAAAGCCAGAATCAGGTTAATATGCCAAGGTCAGAAGTACTTAAAGTAGGAGTAGGACAGAAAAAAGCAAGTAGAAATAGAGTCCAAAGTTCTGATAAATAGAACAGATAAAGAACAGCACAGGAAAAAGAAATCTCCAGGTTCCAGCTGACCTTGGATTTCAATCTAACTCTGACTGTAGAGTTAATTCCTATATTTTCAGCCTGACTGCTTCTTAGCTAAACTTCAATGTATTTGGCTTTTTTATTCTTGCTTTTTTCTGCCTGTGTGTACTCTTTCTCTCCCTCCCTCTCTCCCTCCCTCCCTTCTCTCTCTCATTTCTAATTCACAAATTATTTAAAGAGCACTCACTGTGTACTAGGAACTTTCCTAGACACATGTTTAATTTTAGCTGTTTTGTTTCTAATAATACATAATTTAACTAACATTTAATGATGTTAATTAACAGGGACATTGTATTATTCCAAAATAGCATGATTTTTTTCATATATTTGAGTATAACGTGTTAATTATTACCTGATAGTCAATGGCTTCCCTTATTTGACTTTTTCAGTTGATTATTTGAAAAGTTCTACTTCATGATTTGCAGAATGTTCAGTATTTCCATGTTGAGGCTTTCCTCTTTCCTAAATCATCCAAGGATCTGGATGCTTGTTCTGTCAATGGGAAATACATCCTGGAGCAGAGGTGAAATGTGAAATGTGCAGCCACAGCTTCTCCCAACACATTGTGGCCATCTAATGGTGGTTTGAGCAGTACCGAGATTACTCTATCTCCACTGAAGGATCATTAAAATGTCATCTTTACATTAAAATCTAAGTCTCTCTCATGTTTTTGAGTATAAATCATACAGATCACCTGGAACAAACATTTCATCCATACTCCTTCACATCCCTGGGCAGGTTTTCAATGGAGGCACTTCGATGTCTTGAAACATGATTTTGCTGAAAAGGGGAGAGTATGATCCTTTTCTCTGTGTTGCAGGAAGTTCAGCAGCATCCTCAACCTATACCCACCAGAAGCTGCAAACAGTCCTCCAGGGTGGGACAGGGATACTCAGAAAAGACTCTAGGAGTGTTCTCTGTGGAGAACATTCCTCCCACACAAAGAACAACTTTGCTAGATTTAGGAATGTGGTATTTAGCTTTCCCTCTTTGGTGCCTCAATTTAATCTCTCCTTTGTGATCATTTCCTTTCAATAGGGTTTGAGAAGTTTATAGACAGAAAACACCAAAGTTAATTCTATGCCTAATCAGCTACCTAGTGATTAATCTTGGTTAACTTCTTCCTGATTTCCTTCCTATTCTTTCTATGAATATTTAAACATAATATAGATGTCTATGTATACGTTGTTGATTTCTTTTTTTTTCAATGAATAGTATTCTTTGGAAAATAAAAGAATTAGTGGATAAAAATATGTGTGTTTACATACTTATTTCATTAGTTGTTAAATAAGTTTTCTCTAACTCAGAAGTACATCTATTTTCAAATTTTGACTACTATAATATAATACCAAGGTAAATAATGTTAATCTAAATCTCTAATTGTTTCCTTAAAAAGAGCTTCCAAAAAAGGACAAATGATAAAAATATCTTAAAAATTTTTTAATATATATATTTGTCAGAATACTCTCCTGAAAGATTTACATCACTACAATTGTAAAAATCCTTGTTTATTTGTATTTTAACACTGAAAGTTAAAAATGAAAAAAAAAAAAAACTAGATTCAAGGAAAGAAAGAACTCAACATGCAAGATAAAACACAAAAGAGTTTCTAGAGAACGATCTTTTGAAAAAATAAATCTACCTCAAGTTCTAGCTGATAGATTTGTTGAGAAGGTCAATTAAATTTTAGAGAATTCAGTAGACTCAATGCAAAGGGCCCCAAAGAATACCAACCTTCTGGTACCCACAACTATGTAATCCCCACTTCCCTTGAGAGTGGGCCAGACTTGTGACTTACATTCAATCAAGGGTACTCAATCAGTAGTGAAGGGCTGTTACTTCTGTGATAACATTACATGAAGCTGAAACATCCTGCTGGAGACTTTCTTTTAACATGTGACTATGTGGCAAGAAACAAACAGTAGCCAACAAGAGCCTGTAAGGAGCAGAGTCTCTCAGTTTAATAGTCTACAAGGAATTCACCACTGCCGAGAACACCTGTGCTTGGAAGTGGATCCTTCTCCAGGCCAGCCTAGGATGGGACAAGAATCCTGGATACTTGTAGCTTTGTGAGAAGCTTAAGCAGATGATCCAGCCAAGCTATGTCAAGACTCTTGGCTCACACATACTGAAAATTAATAGATGCGTATTTTATTTAAGCTGCTAAATTTGTAGTGATATAGTTATGCAGCAACAAAAATTAATAGCATTGGTTTACTAAAGGCCGTTGGAATGTGCAGAAAAATTTAAAAAATGGAAACTAAACAAATGAAAAAAGAGCTCATTATTAGAGAAGGTTTAAAAGAAAGTTGAATGAGGCTTTTAAACATATATAATTTATTCAGTTTTGCTGTAGGTTCAACTTTAGGAAATTATTTTCAGGAAGTTTACTTGCAAATATTTTATAGGCTTTTATGTATGTGAACTGCAACTTGTTCTGGAAAAAATACCTTCTGAAACATGATGTTGAAATTAACAGATTTTTTTTCAATTGTTAATGATTTCTTGTAAGATCTTTTTTTTCCAGAATGCTTATATTTTTCTTTCCTATTCTGCCTAACTTTTTAAAATTACTTTTACCTCATTATGATCTTTGGGTTGGCTCACAAAAAAAAAAAAGTTTTTATTTTCTCTCTTAGCACTTGGCTGTACAGGTAGAAATTATATTTACCTTTATATAAACATGCAATTTAATTCCAGTAAAAGATATTGGAGGAAATTTCTACTTCTGTGTGATTTCTAAAATATTATTTTATTGTACCTGCCCTACTTCCTGCATCCCTCAGTATGAACATGACAGTGGGATCCAACCATGAGAGTCAAAGGAAATGACAGCAGAGCAAGACGATGGCTGGAACCAGATTCTTAAATAACCCATGGGGCAGCACTGACTGTCCCACAAATGGCTAGACTGTTGCATGGGGGGGGGAACCTCTACCCTGTTTAAATTATTTCATAATAATTTCTAGATACATCAGCTGAAGGTGCATTCTAATACCATTGCCAGTTTATTTTTAAAATAATATCTGCTGCTTATATATTAAATAATTTGTGAAGATAGGCCTGTTATCATCAAGATAATTTCATTTTTTATATATTTTTTCTTTTAGAAGAAAAAATATTTTGTAAGCCCTGGCTTCATTGACTTCTGATTTATGCTTAATAAAAAAAAAAAATCTCAATTCATGGATGCCCAGAATCAAGATTACACTTAAACCTGACTATTTGAATTGTTCTCCCAGTGTCAGAGGAAAGGCTTAGCAGAAAACAGGAAGGGAACAATCCTAAAGATTAAGCACAAACTGCTGAATATAAGAAACTTTACTGCACAACTTTAATTTCTATATAAACAGCTCAGATAGAGGAACATTTCATTTAAAAACAAATTATCAGATACACTGCAATTGGGAGGTAATAAGACCTGCCTCTTCAGCTGTTCCTTGTGGAACTGAATGAAAGTCCCACCCATCTCCATGTTTAGTGTCCTGCAGAGACTCCTCCAGGATGCATTGTCATCCGCACTCACCCCACATGGCAGCAAGAGAAAATGTATCTCTCTGGGATCCCTTCCATAAAAGCACGAATCTCACTTATGAAGAATTCACCCTCATGAACTAATTACCTCTCAAAGGCCTAAATACCTCATGTCATCATATTGGACATTAGAATCTCAGCATTTTGAAGGGACTCAATCATTCCATCCATTGGACTTGTGCAACATCTTTTGAGATGCAATGTGAGAATTATTCCTCCAATTCCTGAGGATTTTATTCTTTGTATTGAGGTTTTGGAATATAAGAATGTAGAAATACAAAACAATTGACAGTATATATGGAGGCTGTTGGAGTAGAAGATTGGGAATGCATTCCTACTTTCTATTGAATTGAAATCAATACAATAAACAGAAATCTGCACTTTATATATATTTCTTTTATATATATATATATATATATATATATATATATATATATATATATATATATATACGCATACATGTATCTAGGCTTTATATAAAGCCTAATTTACAAATCAGAAAGAAGGGAATGGGTAGGAAAGTGTCTTCTGGCTATCTTTCAGACTAATTCTCCTTTATTTCCAAGTGGAAATTTTTTTCAACTTTCACTTTTAAAATGATTCTGATTTTTTTTACTTTGCAGGTCTTGTAATTGTGTAATTTCTTCTTAAGTCTTCGTATGTATCCTAAATGGAATTTTGGAGGGAATTTACCCACCTTAACAAGGAAGGATGGCTATTAGAAAATATATTATCAAATGATTCTTGGTTATTGGTGTAGAAAGAATTAACAATAAAAATAAAACAAAATTAAGTTTGGGGATTAGATCATTAGCAGATATTCTTTTAATAGTTTATTAGAATAAGTTAGCTAACTGCATCAGCTATACATTTTCATTGCTACTGTTATAAACCATGATCCATTTATGCCACACAAACTTTGGATTTTGGAAATAGTAGACATGGTGAATGAAATTCTGCAGAATTGCTCAAGCAATTTTAATTCACAGCCTGGGCATATTTGAATGTATTTTGATGATTGTCTATGGTAATTTTTTTCCAGGAACAGGTAATAATGACAAAATATATGCACACATTCTTTAGAACTTATATACACAAACTACAGGTATATTATTTGTTTTTCACTTTGTAGAAACAAAAGAAAATTTAAAAATCTTTACTCTGGCTGATAATATCTAGTTTATTGTGCTCTTTTTAAAAACAGCTCCAATATCTCATCAACTTCAGGTTAATGGCAACATAAAACATATTATGAAACAGAATAATCTATTTAAATGTTAATGTCCATTTTAAATTAGTGCTATAAAAGACCAAAAATAACAGGCAATTTCTGCATATAAAATACCTTCCAGACTTTACACCAAGGATAATGTAGGTTTTGAAATTCCAGAGTATTAAGGGCTTGGTTCAGGTTTTAGGGACCCTGCAAGTTAATTTCAAGAGCCCTCTTTAAGTAAAAGAGGACTGTTATGGTTTGGAACTGAGATGTCCTTGTAAAGCTCATGCATAAAACAATGAAAGAATGATTAAAGGTGAAATCCAGTGAATTAATTCCTTGATAGGGATTAACTAGGTGGTAACTGCTGGCTGGTAGGATGTGACTGGAGGAGTTAGGTATTTGAGGGAAAGCTTTTGGGGTTTATATTTTGTTGTGATGAGAAGAGCTTTCTCTGACCTCCCGCCAACCCCTGCGCTTCTTGGTGGCTATTTCTTGACCTGCTTCACAACCTTCCACCACGAACTCCAAGGAATCAAGCCAACTGTCTATGGACTGAGATCTCTGAAACTGTAAGCCTCAAAATGAAACTTTTCCTCCTCTTCTTGTTAGGTCTTTGGTCGCAGCAGGGGAAAGAAACTGACTAAAACCAGTAAAAAAAATTATAAATTTGAAATGAAGTTGAAAATGGAACATTTACTTATAAGAAATCACAACAAATTACAAACTAAAAAAGCAAAACTGAAAAAAAATCTCAAAATTCAAGAATGAAGTATGTTTTTCACCAACTCTCCCATGTCCATAATATTTTCTGTTTATTTTTATGTACTCTTTTTAAATTGAATTTATTTTTTAAATACATGACAGTGGAATGCATTACAATTATTAATACACATATAGAGCACATTTTTATATCTGTATGTAAAATATGTTCACACCAATTCATGTCTTCATACATGTACTTTGGATAATGATGTCCATCACATTTCACCATCATTGCTAAACCCCTGCCTCCTCCCTTCCCCTCCCACCCCTCTGCCTATCTAGAGTTCGTCTTTGATCATATGTTTCATAGAATAGTGATTCTATAATATGATTGATGGGGAGAATAAACACAATTCATTCATTTACCTAGCAAGTTTGATCAAAATTAATTTTTCATTATTAAAAATTTGACAAGCTTTAGCTTTGCAATTCTGGTACTTAATTGCATGTGACACTATGAAAGCAATAACTGCAAAAGTACTAAAAACAAAAATACATACCTTATTCTGTCAGCCTTTTCACTTTTTATTTATTGGCTGTGCTGAGGGTGAAACTAAGGGTCACATGCATGATAGGTAAACTCTTTAGCACTGAGCTGCACTCCTAGCCTACTCTGTGAAACTTAAACTTCCAGGGGCTGGGGATGTGGCTCAAGCGGTAGTGCGCTCACCTGGCATGCGTATGTCCCGGGTTTGATCCTAAACACCACATACAAACAAAGATGTTGTGTCCGCTAATAACTAAAAAATAAAAATATTAAAATTCTTTCTTTCTCTCTCTCTCTCTTAAAAAAAAAAAAAAAAAAAAAAAACTTAAACTTCCCTTAACCAAATATCTAAAATATTTTTTCCTACTCTAATGTCTCTCTACCCACAGCTCCAACCCCCACAATACCCCACCTTGAGAATTTGCTTAGGGCTTTAGAGGAAAAAAGAAATAGAAGTTTAACTAATTATAGTTGCAGTCCTTGACTTTTGTGAATTTTGCAGAGATGTAGGACTTCCAGGGGAACAAATTGTTTGACTCTTTGCAGGGATTTGGAGAGATCCTTGGAAAAATGAAGTTTTGAAGCTTAAATTTCTTTCACTTTGTAGTATACATGCTACTGATACTGTTACCAATCCTTCTTACACGCCCCTGTTATACACATAAGCACACATACACCCTGGGACGGACCAAATGAATGAAGAAAACAACCTCAAAAGGTTTTTGTTTAGAACTGGTTTGGTTCGATTTTCATTTTAGTTTTGTTCTAACGAGTAATGGAGCTATAATCACCACAGATACACAAGAGAGAAATGAGTCAGAGTTAATAGTCCCTATAGGGAAGATGTTCTACAAAGGCACCCGTCATTTGCACCAATCTTAGGAATCGAAGGCCTGGTCAATTATGATTACCTTTTCTGCAGTGATGACTAAATGGAAAACTAGATGTTAGATGGTAGACACTAGAAATCTTGGCAAAATGCCTATATAGGGGCATGGCGCAGCAAGACTGAAGAGTTTTAAATGAACTTTGTGGTCATGCAATAGGAGATAAGTAACAGTAAAAAAAAAAAAAATAGCAATTAAATCCCACATTCCAGCTGGTGGACAGAAGCTACTCCAGAATTAATCTGACTGAGGAAAATCAAGGAAAGGGACAATTTTCTACCTAATAAACAATGCAGCAATTCCAAAACCTGTTATAAATACAACACATATTTATAACTACCAGTTTCATTTAAAATAAATCTGTAATTACAATGAACCTCTCAGTTTTTAACTTGCAAATATAATATTTTTGAGAAAATATATCTATAAATTGGAAATAGGCCCAAGGGACTACTGTTTCTCCTTTCAAGGTCATGCAGTGGCACTCCATGCCTCTAGGTGCAAGCAATCTTGTTGGATTTTTCACTTACCGTTCATTAATATATTTCACAGCTCTGAAGAAAGTGTCCTTTTCTAAATAATGAGTAACAATGCAAATAATTTTGTCCTATAGCAATGAAATGATTCTTCTCTCATGGCTTTCAAAATGAATTTTTACTTGGCAGGGATTTGAATGATATCGGCAAGATTACAGTTCTAATTTCTTATGGGACATTAGCCAGTTTTGTTTTTAAATTAGCAGTCTGATTGAAGCATGTTGTCTTTCTTCCATAACTACTTATGCTCTTTCCAATTCACTTTGGACTTTTCTTACCAAGTTGTTAGTTTCTTCATTAAAGAACTAAGTAAACTTTTGATACATGTTCACTTTATTATATTTGTAGGATAATATATAATAAACTATCTATAGTATATATACATATATAAGTAAACATATACATAAATATATATACACATATTTATAAGGGTGCTGTTCTAAGCCCCTATATGTATATATGTGTGCATATATATATATATATATATATATGTGTGTGTGTGTGTGTGTGTGTGTGTGTTTGTGTGTGTGTGCCCATATATATGTGTGTTTGTGTATGTATATATCTATTTTTCTGTATTTCTTATTTATTTCCACAATAGACAAAAGTTTTGTGCAGACTTAAGAAAAATGCTGTTACAATTTTATATCATTTTCTTCTTTTAATATTTATAAAATTTGATATTTAGAACAGCTTTGGGTTCACATAAACATTGAAAGGAAGATATAGAGGTTTCCCATATATCATATATACACACACACATATATATATACACAAAAAATGCATGCATACATATATATTTGGTACTGGGAAGCAGACCTAGGTTTTTTTTTTCCTCTGAGCCACATCACCAGTCCTCTTTATTTTTTATTTTAAGAGAGGGTCTCACTCGGTTGCTAATCCTCCTGCCTCAGTTTTCTCAGTTGCTGTGACTACAAACCTGTGCCACAGTACCTAGCTAATAATTATACATATTCTAGAGAGAAATTCTTAGTACTCTGGATAATGATATGGGGAGGCTATTTTGATTCCTGCTAAACTCAGCGCCAAAACATATTACATTTAAGGGAATACTGTAACAATTCTCATTGCCCATGGCCCCTGTTATTTTTTGATAAAATTTCTATGAATAAAATTGAGAAACTGAGACATCATATAATAACTGAAGACGGTGAGGATAATGATGATCAATAACAATAATGTTGATGTAAGGTGTTTAGAAAATTAAATGAGAAGAGAAAGCATAAAGAGAGCACTCATTTATTCAATTATTACTGAATTAGGCACATAACCATAAAGGCATCATCATGTTTTCTATTTTTTTCCTCTATTTCTTATTTTTTTTCACAATAGACAAAAGTTTTGTGCAAATTTAAGAAAAACACTTTGCTACATTTTTATATAATTTTCTTCTTTAACTATTTATAAAATTTGATTTTTGAGCAGTTTTAGGCTCACAGAAACATTGGAAGGAAGATATTGCGGTTTCCCATATAACTTCTACTGGTATTTATGGGTAGCCTCCTCCATTATGAACATCCCCTCTTACAAATGATGAGTTAATATTCACACACTATCATCACCAACCTCATTAATTCATCTGAGGGTTTACTCTTGTTGTTGTACATTCAAATGTACAATATTTGTCTTCACCATTGTAATGAAATACCAAGTATTTTCAGTGCCCTAGAAATCCTCTATGCTCAGTTAATTAGTTTCTCCTTATTCATCCTTCCTTCATCCCAGCCCAAGGCAACAACTAACCTTTTCACCATGTTCATAGTTTTGCTTTTTGGAGAATGTAATATAGTTGAAATCACATATAAACATTCTTTTCATTTTGACTTCTCTCAATGTTCATTTACGTTTCCTTTTTATGATTGGATAGCTCATTTTGCCTGATAATATTCCATTGTCTGTATTTGTTATCATTCATTTTTTAATTCATTTAGTAAAAGACATCTTACTTGCTTCCAAGTTTTATTTTATTCTATTTTTATTGACATAATAAATTATACATATCTACGGGGTATCGTGTGTGTTTTGATATATGCATACATTGATGTTCAAATCAGGATGAGCGTTTCTATCTCCTCAAATATTTAATATTTCTTTGTGGTAAAAACATTCAAAATCTTTTCACATTCAAGAAATATTCAGTACATGACCAGTATCTATGGTCACTCTACTATGGAATGGATTCTCAGAACTTATTTCTCCTATTCAATTATAATTTACTGTCTATTGGTCAACCTTTTTCTCTCTCCACTCCCTAGCATCTGGTAACCACTATTTAAATTCGAACATCTATGGGATCAGCTTTATATATTCCACATATGAATAAAATTATGTGGTATTTTTCTTTCTGTAGCTGACTTATTTAATTTAGCATATCTTTTCTGGATTCATCCATACTGTCACAAATGTTGAGATTTCACTCTTTTATGTTGTATAGCCTTCCATTGTGTATGTAGAACATATTTTCTTTATTTATTAGCTGGAATACTTAGTTTGTTCCCATTTCTATCATAGATAGTTTTGCAATAAACATGAAAATGTAGATGTCTCTTTAACATACTTATTGCCTTTGACTATATATTTTGGTGGGGTTGCTGGATCACATAGTAGTCCTAGTATTTTTGTTGTTGTTGTTGTTGTTGTTTGTTTTTGTTTTTTAAGAACCACCATGCTGTTTTCCATAATGTCTGTACTAACTTGCATTCCTATCAACAAGGACTAAGCATTCCCTTTTCTCCACATTCTCAGCTGCACTTGTATTTTTGTTTGTTTGTTTTTGATATTAGACATTCTGCATGGGGTACAGTGATACCTCATTATGGGTTTTTTTATTAACATTTTCCTGACGATTGTGATGTTGAGCATTTTTTTTTCATATAACTGATGGCCATTCATATGTCTTCTTTTGAGAATTATCTATTCAGGTCTTTTGTCCATTTTTCAGTCTGATTATTTTTTATGGGTTTTTGTATTTTTCCTTGAGGTGAGTTTCTTGACTCATCTGTGTAAACTCCTTGTCAGATTTATATATTGATACTATTCTTTAGGTTTTCTCTTTCACTCTGTTGATTTCTTCAGAGGCTTTGTTAGTTTGATGTAATCTTCTTTATCTATTTTTTGCTGTTGTTACCTGTGCTTTTTCAGTCTGGCCCAAAGAAATCCTTGCCTGATACAGTGTCATGGAGCATTTCACCTATATATCTTTCAAGTGGTTTCATGTTTTCATGCCTTATATTTAAGTTGATTTTTGTGTGTGATGAGAGATCAGGGTGAGCTTCATTCTACATATGAGCTTCATTCTACATACTTCATTCTACAGTTTTTCCAGAAATGTTTATTGAACAGTCTTACCCAAGTGTGTATTCTCTGCATCTTTGTTGAACATCAATTGGCTATTTATGTGTGAGTTATTTCTGCATTCTTTGTTCTCCTTCATATATATATATATTTATACCAAGACCATAGTGTTTTGTAGTATATTTACCAGTCAGGTTGTAAAATGCTTTTTGCTTTTGGTTGCTGTTCAAGATTGTTAGAGTCTGTAAATAAGTCAATATGGCGCCTGGCATTTTGCAGAGGGAGTGGTTTGTGAAGTAACGCCAGTGAGCCATTAAGTGTGGAGATTCCTTATTGGTTGACTGCTGTATCTAGTTTATGTTAATTAGATAAGCTGTGTGGAATGTATATAGACCCCTCCGTCCTACAATAAATGGCTCCCACCCCTGCTGTATCAATCTACACAAGTTCCTCGTCATCCCCGGGTTATTTTGCCCAGCCAGCTGGACTGTGGCAGATGGTGGCCCGTACCGGGAGCCCCGGGACACTCGGGGGTAAGTTGATGAGAGAAAGCTGCCTGTCCCTAGAAAGATAGGACGGGAACAAATCTGCTCATCCCTAGGCAGATAGGGCGAGAGGAAAAATGGCCATTTTGAGAAAATGGAGAAGATTGATACAGTATGTTTGTGTCTTGTTTTGTCTTAGTGTATTGTATTGTCTTTGTGATGAAAATATGGGAGGGGTGAGAAGTAAATTACTAAGGGAAGAAGGCAGCCTGTGGAACCAAGAGCAATTAGGGCATGTGTTGATAAAAGCCCAGGAACTCTAGCCAGGAAGAAAAAGAAAGCTCAAAAGAGGAAGGATTATCAGGAAAAAAGTTGCAGCAAAAGGCTATTACTGAATAATTTTCGTTACCGGAGGGTGCGTGAATGGGCGGTGGCTGCCACGTGTGCAAGCCAGTCATGGCGCAGCAAGGACTTTCCAAGCAGTGGCAGCCAGCTCTTCCCCACTCCCTGCCCGGGGAGCGGGACGCCATTGCGAGAGCCCAAATCTAGACCTGACCCAGAGGCACGGTCTCGCAGTTTCTTGCTCCCTGTGCCCAGTGGCAGTTTGAGTCCAAAACACTCCTGGTCTCTCCCCGGGGCCATCTGGGGCTGCCCCAGACACTGCAGGTGGAAGATGGCCTGTGTCCCTGAAGTTTGATCATTTCCAAGACCAGTAACTACAATGGTTCTCCCACACCTGGAAGCTAATGAGTAATGAGCACTATTAAGGCCTATTTCAAATGTAAAAAACCTTGAGATAATGTACTAAATTGTTCAGAAGGTTGTTTTCCTAGTGGAATGCTACAGGATTTTCTTTAGCCAGCATTGCCGGAGTTCCTGCCTTCATTCCAGTGCCGGTGAAAACGAGGGTGGAAGAATTTCCAGTGTTACTGAAAACCGGACGAGACTTTGGATCAAGCTAGCTGCCTGCAGAACTTACCTGGACTGTGATTTACCTGGACTCTGAGTTAATCTATTGAGACACTGCTTTACCTGGACTGAGACAACAAACTGTAATCTACAACAAATTGTAACTCGATATCTTTGCTAACGGTGTCATTGCTGGTATAATTTTTCCAAGGGCTTCTTGCATGGAGCCATCAATTGGCTTGGTATTGTGACATTTTGTATCCTCCCCTTCTGCTTGTAGCAGATTATTTATGGTGTTTGTGCAAAAACCACTATGGTCGTTATTTAAATTAAACAAAAGGGGGAAATGTTAGGGTCTGTAAACAAGTCAGGATGGCGCCTGGCATTTTGCCAGAGGGAGTGGTACATATCTTATATCCTATTTACAATTTTTTCAAGAAATTCTTAACTTTCCTTCTAGATTTCTTTTTTGATTGATCGGTTGAAGTAAAATGTATAATTTCAATGCATTTGTATAGTTTCTACAATTTTTCTTTTATTGTTTTCTAGTTTTACATCATTTTGATAAGAAAAGATACTTCACATAATGTTAATTTGTAGAAATATGTTAAGACAAATTTGTAGTCTATCATATCATCTATCCTGGTGAATGTTCTATGTGTTCTTGAGACTAAAGTGTAGGCTGCTCCTTTTGGAAGGATTACCAATTTGATTTAGGGTGCTGTTGAACTGTGATGTTTCTGTGGAATGAGTTTCTTGTAAGCAGAGAATACTGGGTCTCTTTTTCTTTTTTTTTTTTGTATCTATTTAGTCACTCCATATATTTTAATTGAAAAATATAATCAATTTACATTCAAGGTAATTATCAATAGCTAAACTCTTACTACTATTATTTTGTTACTTGTTTTCTAGTTTTCTTTTTGTAATTATTCTTCTTCTTCTTCTTCTTCTTCTTCTTCTTCTTCTTTTCTTCTTCTTTTTTTCTCTTCCTTCTCCTTCTCCTCCTTCTCATTCTCTAGCAGTAAGTTCCTTTGTGATTAAGTGATTTTTCTCTAGTAGTGTGCCTTGATCCATTATTTATTTTTTTGTGTGTCCAATATGAGTTTTACTTGGGATTATAATGTGGCTTTCAGAATTCCTTTTTGTGATCACAAGTTATTTTAAAAGGATAATATTGATAATGAAGCTAGAAAGAAAAACAAAAATAGAAGAAAATTCAGAGTGTGGGGGCACATACCTGTAACTCAAAGGCTCCAGACGCTGACACAGGAGGATTTTGAGTTCAAAGCCAGCCTTGGCAACTGAGAGGTACTAAGCAACTCAGTGAGACCCTGGCTGTACATAAAATACAAAAAAGATGCTTTGGATGTGGCTCAGTGGTCCAGCAATCCTGAGTTCAATCCCCAGTATCTGCCCCTCTAAATAGAGGAAAATGTTAAAGAAAAACCTACACTTGCAAGCACTCAATTTCTCCCCATATTTTGGGGTTCTGACATCTCATTTTACATCTTTCTTATTGTCTATTTCTACAATATAATTATTTTTGAGTATTTTAGTTTTCATACTTTACACATTATGTTTATTATATTAAGTGTTCTAAATTTCTGCCTTTACTTTTCACCCTGAGTTTTACAATTTCAGATATTTTCTTCATTCATTAGCATCTATTTTTCACTTAGGAGAACTTCCTTTAGCATTTCTTGTATGACCCATTTGGTGATAAAGGATTTTAGCTTTCATTTGTCTGGTAATGTCTATATCTCTTGATTCCTTGCTTGTACAATGTTCTTTGCTGGCAGGTTTTGATTTTTGTTATATAATTTGTACCGTGAATATCTTATCCCATTTCCTCCTGTCGTACAAGGTTTCATGTGAGGATTCTGTTTTCAGGTGGATTGGAACATTCTTCTGTCTTGTTTGTTTTCTCATTCAGTTTTGAAAATCCTCTGGGAGCTTGATTATAATATGTCTTTGGGTACTTGACAAAGTTGATTCTGACAGATGACTTAATTTTTCTGTACCGATTTTTATATCCTCCTGCTCCTTTGGCATTATTAAATCCCTCTTAAATTGTAATTATCCAAATATTTTTCTTTAATGCTTTCCCAAACTTTTCTTATGCTTTATTCATCTATCTTTAATCTTTTTATTTTTTACCTCCACCTAGGTATTGTTAAATAGCATGTTTTTGAGCTCACTGATTCTTTTTCTTTTCTTTTCTGATCTATTCCATGATGAATGCTTTCTATCATGCTTTTTATTTTTATAGTGTATTTTTTCAAGGATTTCTGATTATTTAAAAAAATTATTTCAATATCTTTGTTAAGTTTCTCTGATAAAATAGTGTATTTTCTCTTTGGATTTCACTAGTTTTCCTTAGGAGCCATTTTAAAACAATTCTGACAATTCATACATATTGATTATTTTAGAGTCAGTTCTGGTGCTTTGTCTATTAGGTGATGTCATGGTTCCCTTTAAAATATGGATTCTTGATGTCATATGGCAACATTTTTGCCATGAAAGATTAGGTATTTATTGCAGTCTTCATAATGTGTTTTCATTTGTACCTATCAGAAATTCTAAGGAATCTGCTAGGTTTTTTTTTTTTTTTTTCCTTTTTAATGAGCCTGTGATCATTGCTGCTATTTCAGCTCTAGAGGGGGGCTATGTGTTCTTCAAGATTATGAGACTTCCTAAGACAGATAGTCTGTTCCCACTATCCTTGGCCTATGATTGGGTGGGCCCAGATGCCTGTTCACTATCGCCAACCTATGTTCAGGTGCAGCAGGATTCTGCCCAACACTGGGCCTCAACATAGAGGACTAACTAGCCTTAAGATTCTAAGCAATGACTTGAATTCACATTCTTTTTAATTCCCCAGTTAGAAAATTACTCTCTTGTGGTGTTGCCTAGGGTAATGGGAAGTGATGTGAGCAGTACCACAGCCATCCTTGCTACAACATTCAGTGATACTTAATGCTCACAGCTTACCAAGAACATTGCAGCACAGGAGTAGGACCTTAGTCTATGCTACTATGTTCTGCCTTAGGCTGCGGAATAGTGATGAACAAAGAACCCCACAGTCAACCATAATATAAGTCCATTTTATGAGTATTCATATTTGGGGACTTTCAAGGAACTTATTTATTTCATTTAATTTATAATCTGGGTCTAACACTTCATATCATCCTGTTATTTTTCTTTAAATATATGTAAGCTGTTTAGTGATATCTCTATTTCAGTCATAATTTTGATATCAATATCACTTATTCATATTTACTTTTTTCTTTTTCAGTTTACTTAAAAATTGATAAATGTTTGCAAATATAAATATATTACATATTGCAAATAATATGATATTTCTTAATCTTTTTAGGGTGAATTTATATTCATATTATATATGGTTATATAAATATATATTTAGATATAGATTGATAGAATGATCTAGGCAAAACACAAAAATTGTTGAGTATTTTTCTTGTAATAATTTTATAATTTCTGTTTAAACTTAAAATTATTAACAAAAGAAAAAAAACCCAATGAAATAAAATACTAGAGACTGGAAAGTAAAAACAAGAGAATTAGAATACTATTCAATAACCATGGCATTTTATATTTTATGACTACCTGATAGAAAATAGGATTCATCCATTTGTGATACACACACACACACACACACACACACACAAAATGTTAAATAATATTAATTGAAGCCTACATAGAACAATTTAATTAATAAATTTAAGATCACTGAGTATATTTTTTAAAAAAGAAAAAGTAACATATGTGATTTGTTTGTGCCAGGTCCTATAGATATGTTCCTGATTTGTGTGGTTCCTCAATCTACGATTGCTTAGAAAACTTAGGATCATGTTAGTCCAATAAGTAGTTTCAAGGATGAAAGTTGGAGGTCTTGCCATATTCTTCATTGCAAATATAGCATTAAGTTTAAAATAGTAAGAAAACCATTTTGCCCTTTCAGTTTGTTTATCATAGAGGTCAAAGTGTGAGAATGGCCTACTGAATTCTGTTCACCCAAACTTAACTGAAACTGGCATTCTTAATTCAGTAGGATGAATCACTCTTCTCTCTCTGTCTTCATTCTTCTTTTTTTGCTACAAACTATGCATGTAAAATATAGAAAGATGATAGATACTAATATGGATACACATACAATGTACATACACATATATATTCCTTTTTCATAAAAAGATTAGTGACTTTGTAGTATAAATACTATCTTAATTGCTAAATTCTTTCTGACCAATTTTTTTCAATCAGAACATAGAATTTTAATACTCAAAGAGGGATGGAACACTGTTTTAACTGTATTTTCAGCACCATTAAACTTCTACTGATTTCCAAAGATCCTTTAAGTGCTTTCGAGTAACTGATTTAAGCAACAACACAAAAAATACTAAATTCCACTAGAACATTCTTTATACTCATGAACATTATTCTTACATACACAGTCCAGTGTACTTAATGATTTTTCAAAATTAATAAATGAGCTAAAATTCTTTCCAAAATAGCTTATTAGTGTACATATTTAGGTGTGGGTGAAAGCAGAAACAAATAATGCTTGATTTTAATTATCAAATATTAAAATTTAATTTAGACAATAAGATACATGATCATACACTGAGAATATAAAAGCAGAATTAACATTAAAAGCATAAAAAATAACATGAGCATTTTGTTTTAACTATGATAAGAAATTCAGTCTTGTATGTGATCAAAGTTGCCATGATATAGAAAGTACAAGAAAAATTTAAAATAATTCATTAACAAAATTAATTTGATGCTTTAATGCAGAACAAATGTATATGTGTCTTGTCAAAAAAAAGACTAATTAGTTTGAAATAGTGCATTGAAAATAGCAGTCTTTCTTTCAGGGGCAGATTGAGCATGATGGTGAAATTTTATATTACATTTCACTAAGCAAATAAATTATGACAGCTAGGATTAATGATTTCTCATAATTCAACCTTAGAAAATTAACCATTTTTATCTAAAAAGAAATGCATCAGAGTATTTTGGTAAGTTATTCCTTATCTTGCACATAAGTGTCCGTTATTTTTAAAACAAGTAATGTTTTCCAAAATTCATTTCTATATTTAAGAATCATTAAAATGTGCCTGTTAAAAAATTCTACTTACTTCACTTCTGTTGGATTTATTTCCAGTGACACTTTGCATATTGAAGGATAAACAAATTATCACAGCATATTTTTCTTTTCATGCTGTATAAGCAATTTTTCTAGCTGTTAAAAATTAATTTGCTGTCCTGAATTCATTTGTCAGAAATGATAAAAAAAATTAAAAATGGCAAGACCACATCTATCTCAAATTCAAATTTGTAGAGGGGAAAACTCCTTTGAGAAGAGACTATGGGTCGGTCATCCTGCTTTCACATGGAGGCCTATTAAAGTCGTTTCACTATATTCAGCTTCCTGGGTACCCAGATGATGCCAGATGATGCTGCAGCCATAGTCTTAGGAGGTTTGGCTACTGCTTGAGTTGGCAGCACACTTTGGGGTCATAAATGTAGTGCTGGTTCTGCAGTAATTCAGAATACTGGAGGAAGGCGGTCATGGAGTCTTACACCAAGATTTTAAAGAAAGACCTAGAAGCCCAATCAAAATGTAACAGAGTTGGAATATCTGCAGGCAGCCCCTGAGAGAGTAATGTGTGAAAATGTTAGCAAGAAACTGCAGTTGTAGTGAAAACCCCCAAGATTAAGAGATGCTAGTAATGTGCAACACCTGCCAAGGAGAACTAGAAAGAATAGAAATCAAGCAGAAACAAACCAAGGTAGAGGCAATGGGAGCTGAAATCAGCAAGTTCTTAGGAGTGGAGCTTCACAAGCTCCTTGTAGAGAGCATCATGGTGCCATGCACTCTAGATACAGGACATGGAGCTACAGGGCTTGTTTGCCCAGTGGATTTCTGTCTTGCTTCGGTCTCATCCCTTCTTTCTTTGCCTGTTTTTCTCTTTTAGAGTGAAAATGTTTACTCTATGTCATTGTACATTGTATTTATGTTACTAGCTTTTCATCTTTATAGGGGCTGACATCCATCATTGTTTCAATCTCAGACCAGATTTTAGACTTCAACTTTTGGGTAATACTAGAAGTGATAAGACTATGGGGACTCCTGAAAATGGACTAAATGTATTTTGAACTGAGAGGTAGTCATGCCCTTTAGAGAGGCCAGGGATAGAATAGTATTGTTTAGATGTGAGGTACTCTCAAAATTTCATGTATGCTGGTGGTGCATACCTGTAATTCCTGTGGCTCAGGAGGCTGAGACAGGAAAATCAGGAGTTCAAAGCCAGCCTTAGCAACGGCAAGGCACTAAGCAACTCAGTGAGACCCTGTCTCTATATCAAATACAAAATAGGGATGGGGAGGTGGCTCAGTGGTTGAGTGCCCCTGAGTTCAATCATCGGTATCCCCCGCCAAAAAAAGTTCATGTGTCAGAGACAATGCAAAAAATGTTAGAGGTGGACTGATCACGTGATGAGTGTTTTAACATAATCAGTGAATGAATCTACTGCTATGAATCAACTTGGTAGTATCTATAGGCATGTAGGGTGTGGATCAAAGAAGTAGGTCACTGGGGGTCTGTCTTTTTACTTTGTGTTTTGTATTTAGTGACTGGAGCTCTCGGCCTGCTTCCTGGTTGCCATGTTTTGAGTTCTTTTTCTCCAACACACCCTTCTGCCATGATGTTCTGGTTCATCTTGGGCCAAGGTCTATGGGGTTGACTGTCCGTGAACTGAACCTCCAAGACTGTGAGTCAAAAATCAATTTTTCATCATTTAAAGTTGCTCTTTTCAAGTACTTCGGTAACAACAATGTAAAAACTGACTTAAAAAGTGACATAGTAAGGAAAGTGGTGACTGAGATTGGGGGTCCCTTATTGTTTCATGGCTGTGGTGCCTCGGTGCCTGGAAATATTTCTCTGCAAGGGTATAGGATACCCACTTGCTATAGTGACACTCCACCCAAGGAGGCTTTGTGCAAGTCTTATCATTTTCAACCTTGATCTCAGGCACAAAGCTCTGGAGGTTAGGGGAATTCTGAGCCTGACAAGACAACCACAATATTTCACCAGCACTTCTCTTTAGGAGCCTGCCCACTTCAGGGTAACTTTAGACAATAGGGTTCCTGAGGCTGCATTAATAAATGTTAAATGTTAAAACTGCCACGACCTGCATGGTTGAACCTGAGAAACTGGAGAAGAGTGATGGAAAATTAAGAAAAACACACACAAAGATATTGAGAAAAAAGCTGGAATCAGGTGGAACACTGCACTCTGATGGAGAACCAGTGACTGAAGAGCTGGTCCAGCAAGTTTATTTATACAGTCTCATAATCAAGAAGTTAAGGACTTTAGAGGCATAGTTCTTTGTGCACTAGAAAGTTACAGAATTAGAAACATTCTTGTAGCTCATTCACTGTTGCAATGCTTGGAGCTTTCTGCAGCACTCAGGAAGCCCATTGTAAAAAGGTACTGTTAAGTGGACAGGCTTAGAAGTAGTAGTGCTGGTGAAACATTGTGGTTGTCCCCTCATGCTCAGAATTCCTCTATCCCTGGGAGTTATATGCCTGAGATAAAGGTCAAAACTGGTAAGACTTGCACAGAGCCTCTTTGGGCTGGGCATCACCATAGCAACTGGGCATCCTGTACCCTTGCACAGAAATGTTCCCAGGAAGCAGATGCATCACAGTAATGAAACAATCAGGGATCCCCAATCTCAGTCAGCACTCTCTACAACCTAGTATGCATATAACAGTGAACTAGACACTTCAGAAAATAGAAACTCACAGGTTTTACATAGAGCTATCAATACTCTCTGTAGTCATGTTTTAATCAATATACCTTGCAGTCCAATGTTACTTCTGGAACATGGCCATAGTGCCCTGCCAGGGTGGTGTTATTGTCAACCTCCCATCCAATAGAATAAATCTCTTTGGTCTCTCACCACCACAGAGCTACCTCTGAGTGACTGAATCTTGCTCAGTTGTTTTGGGGCGGAGAACTCTCCTTATTGTAGTCATGGATCATCATAGTTAATAGGCAATCTGGATAGATGGTAATGAAGTTTTCAAATGGGAGAATTATTTTGGTGGTTGAGATTCTGTTATCCCAAAGCAAATACATGTCAAACTCTCTACCCTTTCACACAACTCTATGCGTGTGTGTGTGTGTGTGTGTGTGTGTGTACTGAATTTATTGAAGAAAGTAAGCTAAATTATTTAGTAAGAATTATGTGTTTTGTTCTACATTAACTACTTCAAGATATTGGAGAATATCTTCAAGAATTGTCTCATTTGTTGGGCCAAATGGAATATTGGGGTCCCAAGGACTATTCAAAGTAATGTGTGATGTTTCAAAGGTAATCTTTATTGTCACTCTTATACCTTATTGGTTAGTTCATCTTAATAAGGATGAATTATCTACAAAAGCACATATGGGTATTTTCAAAAAGAGGCACTTACATCTTAGTATGGTAACAGCCTTTCCCATTGTTTGGGAAATTTTGTCTTAATGATTCACATTTAAGAATCAAGGATTGATGGAACTGGAGAATATCATGCTAAGTGAAATAAACAAATACCAAAGAACCAAAATCTGAACATTTTCTTTGATATGTAGATACTAATTCACAATAAGGGGAGGGGGCACCAGGGAAGAATAGAGATACTTTGGATTAGAAAGAGGGGATTGAAGGGAAGTGAGGGTATATGGGGGTAGGCAGGATAGTAGAATGAATCAGACATTATTACCCAATGTGCATATATGATTACATGACCAGTGTAATTCTACACTTCTTATAACCAGAAGAATGAGTTGTAATACTTGTTTATGCATGATGGGTCAAGATGAATTATACTGTCCTGTATAACTTATTGAGTATGCAATCAATACATTTTATTAACTAAGTAGAACAATAACCACCACACCAAAAGAAAAAAGAAAAAGAATCCATGGAAAACAATTTGAACAGTTTGTGGTGAAAAATTAGAGTTTGTGGATATAGGGACTTAGAAGTAACAAAAGACTAGAAATCCTTTTATTTTTATTTTTTGTCATAGTTTCTTACGATTTGAAGATGAAGAAGTAGAGGATAAGAGGGATCTATAGAACCATGAAATTCCAAGACCTAATGTATATACTTGAAAGTCCAGGCCTTTTCAATAGGACCACAAAAATTATGTTGATTCCCCTTAGTTAAATAGAAATTCTCCTACTGATTTTCTGTGCTCATTAATTTTGATTAATTAACTTGTATGGATAGACTGGAGGTGGTATTTTCATGAGACACATATCTAGTTTAGAGATTTGTGAGAGATCTATCAAGTATATTAGAATGGGACTTCCATTCAGAAACTCATACAAGGTTCCAATTTTTCCTAATTTTAATAATTTCTATTCCTAAATTTAGGCTATGTAAAAAGTTTTTTTGGAAATAAATATTCAAACTTTCTCAAAAGATGTTTTAGTTCAGAATACTTATACAATTTGAGTTTTATTGAGAAATAAGGTGGCTGAAAATATTGTTTTTTTAAAAAAATTTTTGAGGACACATTATTGAAACTAAAGAACATGAAGAAATCAACTTATATCAGCACTGGGGATGTGGCTCAAGCAGTAACGCGCTCACCTGGCATGTGCGGGGTATTGGGTTCAATCCTCAGCACCACATAAAAATAAAATAAATATGATGTGTCCACCGAAAACTGAAAAATAAATATTTAAAAATATTCTCTCTCTAAAAAAAAGAAATCAACTTATATCTCCTTTTTAATCTTTTAATTTATCTCTTTTAATTGGATTGAAATGTAACCCTCTAGCATTCAGTTTTGGTAGTTGAAGAAAGGATGTGTCTGGTATTTTGAGAAGTTGGGTTGTAAACATAATGTTTTAGTGTTTATGAGATAATAGTATATTTAAATATCTTCCATTGGAGCATCACCATCGTTGCACTCTCATTATCTTTCATTTCATACACTAAAATAATCATCAACAAATATAAAGCATCTCACAGGTAAGACATATATCTGAATATTGTATTCATTTTATGGGCTAACATCAGCCTGGGTCTAACCTATTCAACTTATTGAATATGCAATAAATACATTTTATTAAATGTATCAGAGAATGATTCTCTAATCTTCTGGTATTATATCTGGCAGAATGCCACATGGTCTTAGTTTACTCAAAGTTTAGGTAAAATACTAAATAATCAACAGATTCTTCATTCTTAAATTTGAAAGGGCACACCTTTATGATAAAGCTTAATATTTTATGCAGTTATGTCCTTAAGTATTTTAATAAATGACACAGATGGAAAGGAATCAGTAGCAGTAGCTACATATTACAAGGAAAAGAAGGTACCAAGGTGTCAAAGTAAAGAGGGTCTAGAGTTTCATGAGATGTACATAATTTGAAGGGGATATGGTTAGATGTATAAATGAAATGTACCAAAAGGGAGGCAATTGGACAGCTCTATGTAAGAGATGCTTTTGAAAATTAGATTTTAATAAATAAGAGCTGCCATCAGGTCTAAATGAGCTTCTTCTGATCTTTGTCATCTTATGTAACCACTAAGAGAAGCTCTTTCCACCCACGTAGTTCTCAAATGTTCCTTGCTTTGCCTGCAGCAAATCACTTTATGATCTTGCTTTTGTAATAGCACCTCACAGTAGGGTAAGGTGACTTGGTCAAGAGGTGGCTGGTGCAGAGTTCAGCCAAACTGATGCAAATTAATTAAAACTGTTCTTCAACTGAAATCATTTTGCAGGGATATTTTTAAGTTTGAATAACAACTGGATCTAAATGTCATGGCCCATGATGAAAAACAAATTAAAAAAAAAAAAACAGTTTTTTTTTTCTTTGAATCAAATTAAGAATGAGAATTTTTGTTTTAGAAAACATTTTCTAAAGACCCCATTAGCAAAATTAACAGCAAAGAGACAGAAATTAGGTCAATAGAGTTGTTAGATCTGATGTATCAGTTTTAAAACTGTTTATAACTGTTTTTAAAGTTTGAAAATAAAGCCACAGACAGGATGACTCCTAGTTTTTCTTAGGTAGTTTAAATAAATTAAGATAATTTATTTTTATATGTGTGATATATATGTTCATTACTAGAAAAATGACAAAAAAATCAACCTACAGTTTACAAAAAAGAAATAATATTCAATTTTAACAATAAAAGAAAATCACTGTTAAAATATGGCACATGTCTTTATATTGAAGTGTTTATTTCCTGGATACTTGTAATGTAAATGTCATTGTACTTATTTATTAGAATTCTAGAGGCGGACTCTGTTGTCAGAATTAACTCAAACCTTTAGCTGGTTTTCTGAGTTTGGGTCACTGCATGGTGTGGGTGGCTGTCATTTGCTTGTTTGCTTATTTTCTAAGAAGGGAACCAAAATGGATTTGTAAAAGCAAAAACTTGATTTTATGTTATAATATTTTGTTCTAAAGTTTTCAGTTGATACTCATTTGTGCTTTTCTCTTTCTTGACTCAGATTTTCCTTCTTTTCATTTATCATGGGTGATATATGCATATGTGTATATCACCCATGATGAATAAAAATCCTTATCGGATAATTTCAACATCTGTCCCAACTTGAGGTTTTCTTTACTAGTTGTCTTATATCTTGAGATTTTATTTCCCTGGTTGTTCATTTAGTAAGTAATTTTGTATTATATTTTAGACATTTTGACTGCCATATTACAGAACTCACAGATACTTTCGTATTCTGTAGATTCCATTTTGTGTTCAGTTTTATTTCTTGAGCAGGCAATTAATTTTATTGGATCCAAACCATAAATCGACTCCTAGAGGCAGTTCATATTTCAGTTCAGTTCTGCTTTATGCATGTGTTATATGGTTCAAGGTTCAGCCAAACAGTTGCAAAGAATTTAAATGTAGAATGTAGGGTTATTTTTTTTTTTCTATATGTTCTCTCATTTCTTCTATTTCCCTCATTTTCAAAAATGTGGTTGTCTTGAACTGTCTTTTCTCCTTCAAACCAGAAAGACATATAGGTTGAGAAAGTTTTAGCTAAAACCTATAGATTGAGAAAGTTTTAGCTTCTTAAGGCACCATGACTTGCTAAAATTAGGAGACAAAAAATATATAAAATTTATGTTTTGTCTTCCTTGAGAATGGATTCTTTCAAGTTCCAACTTTTCTTTAGAATCTGATTTTTTGCATTTTGGAGAACCTTCCACTATTTTGTATTTTGTTTTTGTGTTTGGTATTTCTATTTCAGATTTTATAGCTGTTATCTGAAGAAGAATCAGTTATTTAGGAGTGCAAATGAGGAAAAACTTAAATAAATTCTCTACCTTCAGTTTCTTAAGGTTTGACCTTCAAGAACCAGTAATTTTGGAGTTCACAGCTGAGCCAGATAATGTTAGTCTCCCACTAACTTTGATACTGTTCTGACTTGTGGTTTTTTGATGCTAACGGTTGCCTAGGTTACTATTCAGAAACTTGAAGGCCACTTTTGTCAGAAGCACTAACCCTTCACGTGGGTCTGTAGGTGTCTGAAGGATGATTAAAACAGGATGAAAAACTGGCAGTTCTAGCTTTATATTGTTTGTCTCCTTTACTATCTTACTACTTGGATCAGATTGTTTCTGTTCAAGTCTGCACAAAATATTAGTCATTTGGGGGAACTTTTATTCAAAACTGATAGAATAAGATCTTTCTACCCAATCCTTCCCGAATATCTCTTCTTCCCACTTCAAAACTGATGATGATGCCAAGAAAAGAATGACTAAGATATTTTCAAAATTTACAGGGGCATCATAATAAACAGATTACCCAGATTTACATCAATCCATTCTAGACCATCAGAGAACACCAAGAAGGCTCCAGTCATCTATTCTTTCTTAAACTTGCCTAAGGATATAAGAGCTTGAAATATAAGCTGGGTGAAGATGGTAATTTCTGGACTTCAGTCCACCTCTTCTTCTTTTGCTGACATTCCAAGTAAATCTTTTGCATTGCTTCAATAATTTATGCACAATTCATTGGGTGTTTTTCCAATGGTAAGTAATTGGACTTGAGCTCTGGAACAAGAGCATGCTTGACCATACACAAAGTAGAATATATACATACACGTGTGTATCCATGCAAGGGCGTGTGACACTGGTGTGTGTATTTGTAAATTACAGGGTGTTATGATGTAGCTAATGAACGTTGGTATATGAGTCTGTTTCTTTCGGTACTGGACCATGAACTATTTTAGTAATCCCACTGGTACTTTGCCCCAAATGGTATAAGTAATACACCTCAACTAGCTGCCAGCATAGAGGCCTGGATGGTGACGCATCTCCTCAACTGCATTCAGGCTTTGTGGTGGATCAACTTGTTAATATCATCATGCCTTCCAGGACTTCAGGCTGTGGGACCCAAGTTTATTCCAATTGGACAAGTGTTTAATGGAGTTTCTTTTCTCTCAGAAGCAACTGACCTAAGGAATCCAGCTGACCCAAGACCTGGGAGGATCTTTTCCAACAAATTAGTGAAGCATCACTCTGGTTACTCTAAATATTTAAGTGACTTAGGGAAGAGTCCTCTCTCTTTTACCTTTTCTTTCTCAATTATCTCATGCATCCCCAGAACTCTAATTACCATCTATATGCTAATGACTACCAAATTTATATCAGCAACCCACTTCTCTCCTCTGAGTTCCAAATTGGAACTTCCAACAGCCTAATTTACATCTACTTTGAATGTCTCACTGATATCTCAAGTTTAAATTGTCAAAAATTAAACTATTAATTTGTACTTTCCTGCTTCCCAAACTTTTAAGTTTCCCAAACTTTCTCTATCAATTTCTCAAGACAGCGTTATAAACCTCTTGGGAATCTGTAGGAAAAAAGGACAAATAATCCATTGGAAAACAGACATAAAAGAAAAAATAGAAAATTCCCTGGAAAATGGATGAAAAGCCATCAAATTTTACTAATTTTACGATAAAGAAATTGATTGTAATATATGTCTAACACTTAAAGGACTAACTATCCAAAAATTTAAAAATAATTGTGTGCCTGAGAATAATACAAATACAATCGAACAGCTCCTTGGAGGGAGGATATTCTACAACATCCACAAAATTTATAGGTGCATTATTCTTTGATCCAGAGACCTCACCTCCTGTCATGTAAATAATTGTGTATTTTAATATAAATACATATACAAAGCTGTTTATTGTGGCATTAACAAATGATTAGAAGCAATTTGAGTATCCAGCAATAAGAGTCTGGCTACAGAAGCTATCTTCCATCTAGCAAAGAATCACATGATTAATAAAACAAGAAAATTTCTAAATATACACTTGGAGAGATTTTAAGAATGTGTTTAGGAAAAAAAGTGAATAATCACGATGATATTATGTCAACTTTTATAAGAGAGTAAAGTGATAAGTATTAATATATTTACTTCTATCTATGTAGAAAAATAAAATATTAAATTTAAAAAAAACTACTAAAAGTGGTGGAATGATGTGGAAGGACAGAAATGGAGTGAAGTTTCCCAGTACCTACTCAAAAAATAATTTTGTCTTTGAATCATATAAATATGTTAGCTAATCACAAACTTTGCATTTATTAAGTAAATACAACTACATAGAATGTTAGGAAAAATATTAATTCATTGTAGTCAAGAAGATGTCATCTAGGACTGATTTAAACTTATAAAATGCATTTATACAATAAATGATATTAACATGTTAAAGAAGAAAATATTTTATCATGTTCAAAGTTTCAGAAATAATAAAATATGTGTTGGAATTTAATATTCTCAAAACATATCTCAGTATTTTCTCTTTCCCCACTCTGTTATATTAAGAACTCATGTTTTGATATGGCTTTCAAACTCCAGTACACCACAAGTCAAGTACACACTACTTGAGTGAAGAGCATACCTATTAATTTAATGTAGTACTGATGAGTAGCAAATAATTAATAATCACCTATAGGGGTTTAAAATGTTTCTGATCTTCATATATTTCTGAATTTTAAACATTCTCTAAATTGATACTTTCAGTATTTTAAGAAATAGTCAACATAACTGACCATGGACAAGAAATCATAGAAACCATAGAAGACATGTTAAAGAATCATTAAGGCCAAGTGCACACCCATAATTCCAGCTACTAGGGATGCTGAGATAAGAGAATTGTAAACTGGAGACCAGGCTGTGCAATTTAGACCCCATCTCAAAATTTAAGAAAAGAAAAAAAATATATATTGTGTGAGGTGCTTCTATGGTAAAGTGTTTCTTGGTTCGATCCCCCCACATTAACAGAAAACAAAAAAAGCAAACAAAAGCTCATAACATGGATTATATAAAACAATGATAATTTATGTGAGAAAACAAGAAAGCTATTGAAAGGAAGTGTCCTCGGCTTTACCCTCAGAGCTTTCCATGCAGTGGGGTGGACTTCAGTCTGTGATTTTGTATTTTGAACTACTAGGTGATGCTAATGATGCCTGTCAGAGAATGATACTTTGAATTTCACTGAATTAAACCATGAAACTAAGATGAATAGACACAGAGAAAAGAGAAAATGAATTACACAAGATGAAGATAGAGAAATTTACTGATTGGATGTGTATGAATCAAGCCTATGTAACAGCAATATAAAAATACCTCAAAATCTCAGAAGCTGCCATACACTTGTGTACCTTCTATTTCTTTGCTCATTGTATATACTCCTCTTTTATAGACTTCTCTATCTGCTAAAATTCTGGAAAGAATTGTAGAAAATGTGAAATTTTCTTGGACTGATTCTCTAAAAAATGGGAGATCACTGAGAGATTATATGTAGGAGAATGGTATTATAAGATCTATATTTTATTTGGGTCAGCAGGGAAGCTATATGAAGGATGAATTTCCCAGATTAAATCAAAAAGGTATCTAAAAATTACCAATGAAATGAGAACTATTTAGACTCAGGTTTAGGAGTCACTGAATTTTGATAAATGTGCCAAGATGTCACTATGGGGAAAGATAGCAAATAGGAATAGAACAATTGGAAAACTGTAGGGAAAATATAGACCTAGACCATTAATTTACATTACACATAGAAAGTCATTTAAAATAAACCACAGAATTAATATAAGAATAACATTTCTTAAAAAAAAAAATATGGCAAAAAAACCTATGTGCTTTGTTGAGGGCCACAACCAAGTCAAGATGGCGCCTGGCAGTTTGCCAGGAGGAGTGGTTTGTGAAGTACCACCAGTGAGCCATTAAGATGATGAGGACTCCTTAATGACTGACTGCTGTATCTAGATGATGTTAATTAAGTTAAGCTGTGTGTAATTAGTTGGGTATATATACCTCTGCTGTCCCATAATAAAGCAGATCCTACTGTTTCAACCTTCACAAGTTGCTTGTCACCTCCCGGTAATTTGCCCAGCCAGACTGCGGCAGTGCTTTGTGTTAAATACAAGTTTCTTAAATAAGCACCAGCTATTATAATATTGCCTATATTTCATATGAGTCAGTAGGGCAGAGAAAACATTTGATAAGACAGACTTCAAATGATTTTCAAAAGGTATAGTTAATAAAATGCAAAGATAGGAGATGGAGATGTAGCTCAGTGGTAGAGTGTTAGTCTACATTCTCAAGGACCTGGGTTTGATCCATACATAGTATTTCACAGAAAAAAAGAGGGGGGGGGGAGGGGAAGAAGGAAAGAAAGAAAAAGAAAGGACATGCCAGAGATTGAGAGAAAGAAAATAATATAAAACGAATATCTAACAAATGGTTTGCATTCAGAATTTAAAAAAATAAATTCATACAACTCAATAATAAACCCAGTTTTTGAAATGCAAGTCATTTGAGGGAATATTTTACAAAAATAGATATGGCCAGTGGCTCACAAATGATCTATAACACCATTAGCCATTTGGGAAATGCAAATTGAAACCCACCATGAGATTTCACTGCCCACTGGCCAGAATTGCTGAAGTTAAAACACAGACAAAAAAAAATGACATGTGCAAGAGATAGTGGAGAATAGTTAAAACACATTCATTTCTGATTAAATATTTGCAAGAGGTACAACCACTTTGGAGAACAATTTTGTCGTTTCTTTCAAAACCAAACATATTTTCCAAATGACTCAGGTACACTTAGTATTTTCTCAAAGGGTACAGAAATTCATGTCCACATAAACTTTATATAAATGTTAATAACAACATTAAGAATAATAGACAAAACTGGAAATAAATCAAATATCCATTAACAACAGGTTAATGAATAAAATGTGTTCATATCTACAATATAGAATGCTGCTTTGTAATTAAGGGACTTTGGGGGTTTGAGCACAGAAAAAGATATGACCATACGAACAGGAACATACAACAGACTTCACTGGATGGTGCTTGGACAAGATGGCATGGAAAGGCAGATCTGTCTTGGAGTGAGACTCATCTGAAACTCAGGTGAATGAACTACCATGTAGAAGGGAAACTTCCAGAGGAAAAGTTCTCAGAGAAGAACATCACATATCTAGGAGATGTTGTTTAGCATCAAAGAAGGGACTCAAGTCAGTGAACACTGGCCTCCATTGTCAAGGGCCACAGTGGCTTGGGGTCTTGTTGTCATGAGCCTCTACCTAATCAACGGCCTCTAGATCCTATGTGTAAATTCACTTAGTATGCAAAGTTGGGAGATCCTAAATGGCTATTTCTAAAACAATTACAGTTGTAATATTTTGTGTATTGTTCCAGCAGAGTTTTGAAATAAAGGATCTTAATGTACTCTTAAGAAACAAACTAAGGGTCAGTATACAACATTCATCCTGGCTCATATAGACAGTAATAATGAAAAGGGAAAATTGTTATTACATTCAACAGTGTGCTTAAATCTCAAAAGCATTACAAAAAGTAAAATAAATTAAATTCAGAAAGGTATTTATTGTGTGATTACATTTATGTGAAATACTAACAAAGTCAGAAATATAATGGCAAAAAGCAGAAAAGTAAAGTACCCAAGACCAAGATTTGAGGAGATCAAAGAGGGGGAAAAAATGAGGGATGAGGAATAAAACTCTTCTATATTTTGATTTTAGTAGTAGTTATGTACCTGAACACAACTTCTAAAAAGTGTAAAAATCTACACATAAATGGAAGAATTTTATTGTTTATAAGTAAATAAAGCTGAAAAATAATGAAAAAAACTCATTTAAATTAAGAATTATCTCTAGGAGAAGTATGAATTAAAATGCATTTTGATTACCTTACTATTTTGATCTTTTCCAATGGTAAGAATTGTTTGCCATTAAGATAATGTTTGTTGATCAGAGAAGTATCACAACAGACTGTATGTTGTTTGAAATGGGATATGGGACACATGCTTTTCAGATATGGTCAGCAGTAACAGTATGGTTATACAGCTACCCTTTCTTCTTGTCCTGTAACCTTACTCAATTTCATTGGAACCCATTCTGTGCACTCTTAGCTTTGTATTAGCACAGGTCTATTCTGGCTTAAGTCTTCCAAACTTTCCCTGGGTCAGGAGCTTGTTAATCATTGTGTGCTTTCAAGGGGGATGGGGTAATCAGAGACAAATGAAACAAGACTTAATGTCTTTTGAGATGGAAACATAACCATAAATAATATTATGTAGAGTTAATGTACTTTCATCCCATTTTGGAAGGACTCTTCCTAAAACAAAACAAAAGCAGCTAATTATGTAAGATAAAGTAAATACAGAAAGATTTTCTGAAGGTGTATTGCCCACATTTAATACAGTGCTAAAAAATATTTTAAATGAATAATTTTGGAAAGTGTCTCACATTTACCAATTGAGTCTAATCAGCAGTGATATAGTACATGTATTTCTTTTTTACCGAGAATTCAAAGTGGATAGTTCAACTTATTTCACAATAATCATCTTTATTTCCTCTAACTGTATGTGATAGATAATGTAAACTACAGTGTTTATATTTTATATTTTGCTGTCCATAAAGTCAGATCTGAATTCTGGTCTTGTTTTTTTATCATCTTAGTTTAATCTCCTCTCCTCTAAACACCAATACCCTCATCTCTAAAATGAGACAAATGATATCAGCTCTGTCTGCCACATAGTGACGTTATGAATATCAAGTGCTTCATAAGAGCTTTAAATGTTGCAGATCAATCTATAAGCAGAGATATGCTTAGATCCAAAGTGTAATAATAATAAACAAACCATACAAGGTACGAGGTCATTTTTATTTATCCATTTAAACAACAATTCAATTGCCCCTTTGTTTCACTAAATAAGCACTAAGTGCATCCTATGTGGCAGAGACTATCCCATTTGCTGACAATAAAGAGATGTAAAAGACACAATGTTATACTTCTGACAATCAGAGTCTGGTCTGGGAGAATGACATGAAAGAAGTTAATTAAAGTACAAGGTCATCATTGCCATAATAGAAATGCTGAGCATGCCATCACAGAAGGAACAAATCATTCCATTAACTGGTGCAGAGAAATGGTTCATTTCTGTTGGTAGAAGGGTGATTGTCCAAGGATGAGCACTGAGGTTTTTCACAAAGAATATAAACCTTAGCAATATTACTACAAGGGCTTTAAGCTGGATACATTAATAATAGTCATCAATAATAGTCCTCTCAGTGTTTCAGAGTAACGAATTCCAACACATAATGTGATGCTTTTAGAAAATGATTGACAACCAGCATCACTCTATAACCCAGAAGATATAGGACTTGGGGACTACTGGAATGATAAACATACATGCTGTCCATTGAGAGAGATTTGTCTGCTTAATTTTGGAGTCTTTCAAAATTGCGGCTCAGTCTGAGAGGAATTCATAATGATGAGTACAGGCAAACCTTGACTAAAAAACTTCCTGAATGATAGAGGTAAGTAGTTTGGAGATATCCTTAAATTGTCACAATCTTGTATGGCTGTGAAAATGTTTTTCTCAGACAAAAATGGAAAATAAAGTCTTTCTTGAGATATTATTATTTCTCAAAGCTAATATTTCCACCAAGTTATGAGAAATCTTAACCAGGTAAAGTGATCTGAACATTAATATTTGATAAAAAACTTAGATTTCATCTTTCAGGCAGTGAAGGCACTGTCAGAAAAAAAATGACAGCTAAATTAATTTTTGGAAATGATTATTCTGGCAGATTAAGGTCACAGGTAGAAATGGGGGTGAAACTACAGTTGACAGGAAAAAGGCAGAGTAGTTAAGAATAATTTACTGACTTAGAAGCAAGTTCATCCATGTGAGTGTGCTGGTGGAAGAAATAGTAAAATAGAATGTGGAAGAACTGTCCTTAGAAATACTTCTAAAAAAGCATTAATAGAATGTGATGAGATTGGTGTGAAGAAATTGAAGGAGGAGAAGTGAAGGATTCTGGTTTTGGAGTCTTGGTAGGTGGCAGTACCATTAATAAGATATGGCATATAAGTGGCATGGTAAGGCATAGAAGATAATGAATGCAACTTAGATCTGTTTATTTTCAAGAAGCTGTGGGTTATATCCAGGTATAGATGCCAACTTGATGGTTATAAATATGATGCTTGCACTCAAAAGGAAGATCTAAACTGGAAATAATCTTATGGCATTATCAACTCATTTGAAGTTGTGGAATGAGATGGAATAATTCAAAAGGACTATTTTAATTGAACACAGAAGGACAAAATTAACAGCTAACCTGAAGATGAAACCTCAACAAAGAATTCTGAGGGATAATGTTGCACAGTAAAGGAAAGCAGTCTAGAATTGACTAGAAGAGAGCTTAAGATGAGGAGAGGAAAGCTGAGTATAAATAAGCAAGCCCCATGCCGCAGTGATATCAGTAAGTGAAAAAGTGAGAAAGACTCCAAAGTAGAAAATCAAGAGCACTGTTAAAATTAACACAATATCTTGGCTTAGTAGTTGAAGCCAAGTTCAAGTTTTAATGGGTTCAGATATTAATGAATGTTGATAAAGAATACAGAAAATGACCATCAGTGTTTCAGAAAGATAACTTCAAAAAAGAAAAAAAAATTGTAGCTTGGAAGGAAATAGACATAAAGGGAAATGGTATTTTTAATTGGTTAATCACTTATGAGTTGGTCTTATTTTATGGAAGAGATCTATTATCAACAATAGAAGAATGTCAGAACTGAATTCTGGATCTAATTATTTCTACTGAAGAGGACCAAGTATGTTGATAGTTCAAAGTATGAATTTTGGGACTAGGCACCTTAAATAAATTTTACGTAACAAGTGGGTACATCAATTCATTTTTATATAATGTGAATGAAATGATAGTTCTTATCAGTTTAAAATTTACTGTGTTTTGCACAAAGCAAGTACTAAATATGTATTAATTATTTTATTAGATTACCATTGCAGATTTATATCTGTATAAATCTAAAACATTTTAAAGCAAATATATAGATATTTCTTAGCTAATAATTTGACTCTGAATCAATTCCTGGTTGTTAGGTGGCAATAAATGTGCCTTTTCTGCATGGGAAGATACTTTATTCAGGATTAGTAGAACCCTATTTGAGTGTGGAGTTGACAATTAGAAATTCTTGAATTCCACAACAATTCTTATGCATGTTACACAGAGTAAATTCCTAGTGATCCAGATCTCTCCTAAACAGTAAAAATATGCCTTTGGGGGCTGGTTTGGCCTCCATGTTTGCATTTTTTATTTTTTATTTTTTTTGCTTTGCCAAATGCTGTTTCTTGGACATAGTCTCATTTTAAATGTAAATAAAAACTATATTATCAACATAAAAATGAGAGTAAAGATCACCAGCATGCTGACATCCTTAATAGGTGGTTGAATGTAGGGGTTACTTAATCAGCACAGTGGTTGAATGTAGGGGTTGTATCATCAAGATTATTAGTTTGCATTTGGTCCAAACATAGATGGGAATTGGTTGTGAGAACAGGAGTTGAGCTTTTTATTTCTACAGTTGTAAGTTCCTTGACCAGAAACCCTCTCTGCTTCTACTTTACAGTTTTATTTTTTAAAAATAATGCATGCAGACAAATATTAGCTGCACATCTTTAGAGGGTAAAAAGTTATACCATCATTTTTAACGCAGTGTTGAAGGATCAATTCAAGCCAGCCAACCTTAAACATTTGCCATCTTCTGTGATGAGAACATTATCATTTCAATTAGGAAAAGATATTAGATTTTTTTTTTCACCATGCCAATTGAATGCAAAGTAAAATAGAGATGATTAGGCGATTTAAGAGAGACCATTTTCAAACAAAATAAGGGATAAAGAAAAAGGAAGGGAGAAGAAAAATAAGAAGAAAGAAAGAGAAAAAGAAGAGGAGGAGAAAAGTAAACATCAGGAGAGTGCAGAGTATTAGAGGGTGGGGGAAAGACGGTGAAAGAAGAGGAAAGAAATGAGAGGGAAGAGGAGTGGGAAGCAGAAGATCCATAATGTCGTCATCACCACTTAAAGGAATAAAGGACTGTTTAAATCCAACATTCCCAGAACTATGGACCAATGGAGAGAACCTAATAACATCAGTCCTTTCCAACAGAATCCCTACTACTTTCTGACTGAATGAAGGCAGGAGAAACATGAAGTCATGGATGGGAAGTGAAGCAACTGTAATCCAAAGAGAATACTGAACAAAATAAACTGAAGGCAAAAACCTAGAAAATAGAGAGATGACAAATAAAATTAATTAATGTTCATGAAGTGAAATTCTAAAGAAAGAAAGAGAATCCCTCTAAAAAGTTTTTTTAAAAAAGTGTCTTTAAGAAAATAAGAGCCCGTGTTGATGGAACATGTCCACTGAAGATAGGTGGCATGTGGGGCTGATTTCCCCAGGCCTCTGATTTTCTGAAAAGTGTAAGTAACCGTTATGTTCTCTGAGAGGTTTGAGGAGATCTTTAGTTGTTTGCAACACTCTGCGGAGCATCCCAGGGTTAAGACCATGTAAAAGGATTGCTGTATATCCTGTGAAGTTTCAGAGATTTGGGGACTCCCAGTTTGATTATGATAATAACACAGTTATAGACATATCTGGTGCATCTCTCTCACTAGATTTTGACTTCCTCAGAAGTAGTGAAGAGATCTTAGCATCTTTGGATATGCAACATCTAGCAGAGTATAGAATGTTGCCGGGATAAAACTAAGATGCAGGTGAAATTAGTTTGTAATTATCATATATTAAACACACATGGGCACGGTTTCTATTACTTTTATTTTTAAACTACATCCTTCTAGATGTAAACTTTGTGCAGTTTTAAAAATTCTTCTGAGGGAGCAATGGGAATGTTTTAAAGACAGATTGTTGGAGGAAATAAACTTTTTTATTATTAGACATAAAGTAATAGAAATATAAATTCCTATCATTATTTGCAAAGTGCAAAGCATGATCTAAATAACTCCAGGTACTCATAAAATTATATGATGTGCTCTATTAAATGCTATAATTTGTATATAATGAAAGTTATATTTTAAATGATTTAACACTCAAACAGAAAAAAAACACCAGTGTTTTAGAAAACTGATACGTTTTATTAAACCATCCTTCAAGGTGGCAAGCAGATATGAAAAACACGGACACTTAGGAAAAGAAAAATCAAAAGTGTGCGAAATTTCTAAGTCTTCATGAAGCTTTTCGTCATTTGCATTTGGAAGTGCATATATAGTTTCACATATTTTGCTCATAACTTTACACAACCCTCCAGATAACAGAGGGGGAAATGCTTCCAATGGCTACAACTAAGTGTCTCCATTTCTCTGAGCAGTAGTTGGACTGGGGGTCAGAAATGAGATGAAGGTAGCAGTAACAAGAGGCTGAAATGAAAGGATATATATATCCTTAAAGTAGACTACTGTTAAGATTAAATAAATTTTCATTTTGTTTGGTCTCGACACAATGTTACATTGAGGGATGATTATGTCAGAGGTTATCCAACTAAGATTTAAGTTTTGTTATTCTTCTCATCATTTAAAAGATGTGTAATTGATGCTAACGTTACTTTAACAGTGACAGTCCTAATCATTGATAACTCTTTTCCTCTTTGATGAAAAGTTTGTTTTATAACTGCTCTGAAAATATCGAAGTCAAAAGCTAGATGGCGGCAGATTGCAACTGCTTTCCAATTTAGAAATTCTTAGGGCTGGGCATGGTAGCATATGCCACCAGTGGCTAGGGAGGCTGAGGCAGAAGGATCACAAGTTCAAAACCAGCCTCAGCAATGTAGCAAGGCCCTAAGCAACTTATTAAAGATTCTGTTTCTAATTAAAAAAAAATTTTTTTTTTTTTTAAAGGAGGAGGTTGGGGATGTAGCTCAGTGGTAAAGTGGCCTGGATTTCAATCCCTGGTACCAAAACAAAAACAAAAACAACAAAAAACTCTTATGTCCTTTTTCTATATGCTATACTCTATATATTTTTGTTTAATTATAGTTTTTGAGAAGTGATATATGCTTTGTTTAATTATAGTTTTTGAGAAGTGATCAGTTGAACACTAAGAAGTCTATTTTATTCATGACAGGATTAACTTGGATGCTACTGACAGCTGTCTCTATCCTCTTCCCTCTACTCTTAAATAGTTGGAAGATAGTTGGAATGAGTTATTTGTTATGGGAAAACATTATCTCCTTTTTTAAAGTGAAATTAAATTTATTCTTGAGGTACTGAAAATGGTTTAATGTAAAGTTTGACCTATGATATATTGTTTATAAAATTATTTTTGTGGTGGCAATATTTAACACTTCCTCTTAAATATTTTATTCATAAAATAATTCAGTATTTTATGATAGTATTTTTAGTATTCTTTATAATAATACAAAGAATACATCTAGAATTCTTAGGCACAGAGGAAAGATTCATTGGATGAACTTAAAGTAGACTGGGTGACATAGGAAATTCTAATAAGTGGGAAACAAGTGTCAAAGGATGTGAAACCAGAGTGCAACAGGTAACAGGACACAAGTGGAAGTACCTTGAGTTGTCTCCTATTTGGTGAATTTACTCAAGATCTGTGTGAGGCAGCTTTCTGTTGCTATAACAAAATACGTGAAGTAATCAGCTTAAAAACAGGTTTACAGTTTGGGAGATTTCAGCATATGGTTAGTTGCTCCTGTTGCTTTTGAGCACATCATGGCAGAAGTGCATGGCCGAAAAAGCTGCTTACCTCTGCTGGGAATCAAAAAGAAATGGAGGAAGTGATTGAATTCTCACAATTCCTTTTGAGAGTACGACCCCAATGACTACAGAAATCTCACTACATCTACCTCTTAAAATTTCAACCACTTCCAAATAGCTTTCAACACATAGGTCTCTGGGGACATTCTAAACCCAGACTATAGAATTCTACCTCTGGCTCAGAGCCTATGGTGCTAACAGGAGGTGGCCGAATCTTTAGGAGGTGGGGCCTAGTGGAAAGAAATTTTGCTGCTAAAGGCACACCTTTGAAGGGAATGATGGGAGGTGGATCTCTTCCTTTCTCCTGTGCTTTCTGATCTTTATGAGATGAGCAGCTTCCTGTACCACATGTTTCTGCCATGATGCATTGCCGAGCTACACGACCAAAAGCAACTCTGTGCCAAAATAAATTGTTCCTATTTTTAAGTTGATTATCTAAGGTATATTGTTACAGTCATAAAAAACTAACTAATACAACCTTTGTTATTCTGGTTAATATTTTAAATGAAAATAGCCCCACAAGAGACATATTAAAAAGAAAAAGAGAAAAGAAAAACTGAGGAAAAAAAGAAAAGAAAAGAAAAAGAAAAAGAAAAAAGAAACAGGCCTGGGAGCCACCACACATGTATGTTCATGAGGCATAAAGACACTAGCCAGTATGACATTGAAGCATTCATGGAGCTACCATACATGTATGGATAACTAACTTGTCCATTTCCAAAAATGATGAATATAATATTTTTATAACCATCCTCCAACCAAATTAAAACATTTTCTGTAGCAATCCAAATACCCATAAGATAATACCATATTTTATGTAGTCTCTTGAGGATTCTGCTTTAGCTTTTACAAGGAGTAGACTGGGTTTAGAATGTCCCCCAAAAATAGCCAAAATAAAATGTTTCTCTAGTTTAAAATTGAGTTTTAGTTGAAACCTATATCTGGGAAGGGGAAACAAAAGACACAATATTGCTAGATCATACATCATATAAATAATGGATGGAAGAAAGCAAACATTTCTAATTTAGTCCCAGTACAGAGAACTGTCAAACAGGATTTATCAGGCAAATAAGAAATGAAGCAGAATAACCACCTGTGTACAGCAATTTTTTGACAGAAATGTTCTGTTTTGCAAAAACATTCTTCATTTTGATTTTGGTACACAGGAGACAAAATAAAGGCTTCGCTGACACTTATGATTATTCAATATTGGTGCTCATAATAAAAGCTAAATAAAAGTAAGAAAATTCTATTTTGTTTTCCACAGTTATATAATACCACTTGCTATTGGAACTCCATTGTGAAGACAGAAAATTATATCGGTTTGCTTTTCCTGAGGAAATTCACAAGCTCGGAGAATATTATACTTGTGAAATTTATATTTTAAAGTGAGCTTATATTAATTGAGCTCTATTTAATTTATTACATAAACAGACCAACCTTATATTGAGAGTCTTTTTTTTCTGTGATTAATGCAATTAAGGAGAATTGTAATAATGAAGTATACAGAACACATTTTTTGTTTTAGGGTACCTGGGTTCCAGATTCAAATTTGTTTTGAACAATTTACTCGGGTGATTTCTTTGTCCTTTTTTTTTTTTTTTTTTTTTTAGCTTCCTAAAGTGATTCCTAAGTGTTCTGTAAGAAGTTCAACAGAAAAAAAAGAAATCACATCACTAAGTATGTCTCAAAAAGCCAAATAATAATAATAATAATAAAAGAAGTTTAACAGCCACCCTAAGTCCCCCAAGCGATGATTATCTACTTGATAGTTGTGTCAAGCCTTCTGTGTCAAGCCCACTGGATTATTAAAAATAATAGGAACCACTTTAAAGAATGGGCACAGATTTTATCTGCAAGCACAAGCTACTAGGTCACTTTGCAAATCTCTGTCGTTAAGCCCTCTCTTGATCATGAGGAGTAAAAACACTAGTCAGTATTACATTGAAGCATCCATGTATGATTGTGGTTGCTCTCCTCATGTAAAGTATTTCTGCTCTGAGAAGTATTATTTTAGGAATGAATCTTTATTTTAGGAATGTCCACGCATGTGTCTGCACAACACATGTGCATAGTAAAATGACTTAGAAATAAGGAAATGAACCAAAATCTTAGTAAGGGCTGAAATTTATGTGCTTTCATTTTATTCTATATTCCTTTCTGTATTTTCCAGATTTCTCATACCTATCACTTTTATAAGCAGTGAAGACATTCACTAGAGTGAAACATGACATACTGCACGAAAACTGATTGGCTCTGGTAGAAAGTCTTGATTAGATAATCGGCATAAAAAAAACGCTGCTGAGTGTCTTTCTTCCCCATCTCTCATTTTAGGAAGATGAACTTTCTAAAATGCAGGGATATTAGAGAAATCATCGCTAATATAAGTGAACATATTTTTGTACAAACTTTTATTAAAAATTGAAAATTGGTAAATAGGAAATAAAGTTTTGTTTCTCTTATTGATTTTAAAAACATATATATATATATATTTTTACCTTAGGGAATATAAGATTCGTTTCTTTACTTGGTGATTTAGTTTCATGTTCCTTCTCCAATTCAGCTTTTTTTCTGTGGAACATCTTCTAAAAATAGAACACCATATTAATATTTTTGAGTTAATGTTAGTTTAAAAACATGATTGGACAGATTTTCTGCCAAGTGATTAACTCTTCCACTGTCTGAGGTTCAAAATAGTCCTAAGATGAGGCAGTATGGCTTCATTTATCATCCAAGGATTCATAATAAATTGATTCCTTAAAAATTATTTTTGGATGTCAAGCTTTGACTCTTGGAAGAGTACAAACATCAAAGATATACAAAATAAGATGAATTAGACATTGGAACAAAGAATGCCAGCTAATTTAAACTTCTAATGATATCAGTGTATTCTAGAAAATTGCTTCTTACCATGGAGCTCATTCCCTCTCTCCCTCCCACCCCTCTCACTTCAAAAACAGGCAGCAGAAATTCAAAGCAGCTGCAACTCAATGTATAAAAGATGGGAGTTTTTTGGTTGAATGAAATGGGGCTGCCACTCTTGGCTCACTTTCCATCTCTTCAAGTTGGAACTGAGAGATTCTTCAACATCCTTAGAATTTCTCAAAACAAAATTATGAACCCACTTTACAATTCAAGATTTGTCATTTAATTTTCTACAAATAGTTTTGGTTATGTTTTACAGGATGTTTGAGAAGAAAAAACTGAAAAACTGGTCAGGCTTGGACATCCACATTTTCCCTATTTCTTTGCTGTTCAAATGATCTGTGACAATCTAATAAACTTCATAAGTGCTGCTTTATAAATTATCTGTCTCTGATAGAAAAGGAATCACCACAAAAATTTCATCCTGCTATTCTTAAATATTTTAAACAGACTTGCAAGTAAGTTAGTTGATTTACTGAAAAGTCCCATTTCAGTGATAGGCAATTCTGGGGAATTTTCATTTAACCCAGTAATTAAGAGGTTGGACAGTCTGACATTTGGCTAGAGTTCATTGGTCATTTAAGCATTGTTTTTAATAATGCAAAAGGAACTGGGACTAGTGTATACCTTGTGGAGGAGACCCAAATGTAGGGGTGGGGTTCTCAGGTATATAAAAAGCTATGAAACTACCAAGGTTTGTACTACTCTTTAAAAATTCTTCAGAAAGAGGAAGGATATGATACCTATTAGAAGTTAACCACAAAGTTCTTTTGCTGAAACAAAGCATCTAACCAAATGTCTGCTCAGATTATTTCCTTCCCTGCTTTATTTACACCCATCTTTCCTATCTATACAGTTTCAAAACTTGTATTTCCTCTTACTTATTAAATTGCAGAAAGCAAATCCAGATAACTGGCAAAGTGCACATCTTAAGAGTGAATTTATAGCTTTATAATTACAATTTACATGAGTGTATCACCATAAGTTTAGACATCGTTAAACTCTACCTAAGATCCACATCTTTCTTAAAATTAGAGTGAGGCTATTATTGAATCAAATGTTTTTATAATTTGGAACTTGGTTCCAGAGTTGAGTGTTTTAGAGCTGCCACCTAAGTGGGTGCTCAACAAAAATAACAGCAAGCACAATCAGAAACACCAGCATAACAGAAACCTTTTTGGTTAAAACTTATGAAAAGATGACTTTATATGCTACATTTGTTCTCAGTCTCCATTGAAGACAGAGCCAGTGAGATTGGGCTCACAATCCAGAATGACCCTGGAATTTTACTTAGAAATGAGCTTTTTATCATACTGTGAGATTTTAAGTATTTAAATGATATATGAGGACTGTAAAAATTCCCCCTCTGGGGAATATCTGAATTGCAGCACCTGTGTAAGGAGTAATATTTATTAATTTATAGGACCCTCACTATTTTGTCCCACCAACCCAGCACAAACAACATGGTATCATTTGTTGGGCCACAAGTGTATACTTCTCTGTGTTTGGTTCCAAGGTTGGAGAGGTTGAAACTTTTTTCCCCTTGTTTAAAAGGATGGCACTGACAAGAAGCTATATTTAAAGTAACATTGATATGAATAATAAATATTAATTTATAGAAAAAATATAATGTTCTTATTTAAATACAAATTTTAAAACTGAGGGGGGAAATCACATTTAATAGTATTTTCATATAAACATTATTCTTCAAAGCCCCCCCCACTAGAAATACCAGACCAAAATTACAATAAGTAGTTGATCCATGATTTCTGTTAATCACAATGCTAAAGTATATTTTAAAGAGGAAAGTAGATACACTTAACTTTATCCAGTTTTACTTAAGAATTCTCTTCTCATATCTACCTCCAGTGATCACAGAGCATGTACTCAGAATATATTTAAAGAAATAAAAAATATCCATAAGGTTTTTAAAGTCAGAGTTGTTGATCCTATTTGTAGCTTTGACTAGTTACATGGATATTTGTGTTATTGTTTTATTGATAATTTACTGTTAGTGTCACAAAGCCCAAATCAGATGTTACTCATATATAGTTTTATTTGCTTTGTTAAGTAACATCCACATGCTTATCATTTAGAGAAATAACTTCAGCAATTTCTCTTGAGAATTTATTCATTGGAAAAAGAACTTTTTAAAAGGCTCTGGACTTTGAGGCAAAACAATTGGCATTGTCTCTTGTGTGTGGATGGATGTTTGTACTTTAGAGCAGTTTCCTAGCATTCTCTTTTCAAACAATGCCTAGTCTCAAAATCAACACTGCACTCAATGAGGCTTCTATTTTTGTGTTCCTTGATCAGTACCAGGGGAAGAGAATAGAATGGGTCCTTCAGAAAGACTTTTTAGGGAGACATGAAACTCAAAGGATTGAAATCTAATGATTTCAAGGCAGTTCAAATTCTGGCTACCCAGTTCACTTCTGTGAACAATCGGTGCCTGATGAGTACCCAAAGGGCTAAAACATTGACTGCACATTTCTGTTACATTTACAAAAATAAAGCAGTACATATGCACAAAGCATGTGAGAGAAAAAAAAAAAAAAAAAAAACTTCCCCATCCTTTTGCTGGAATTCAGTTCAAAAAACAACAAAATGAAGCAGAATGTAAAGCAGGTTGTGTTTCACACTAGTATGATTTTTTAAATATAAGAAAATAATCAAAGAAAAATAGATGCAATTGTGTTAAATAAGAATATATTTTTGAACTATATTATTGAAATATTACACAACGAGTAGAGGTTTATAAATATTTGGTATTTCATTTGTAAGAAATACAGATCAAAATTACCTACATTTTATGCAACTAAGTTTGTATAAGGAAAATCCCAAAGATCAAATGGAGATTGTCAACGAGAAAACAAAATTGGAAAATAGTTAGAGCTGTAAAAGCAGAATTTACTCAGGATGCATTTTGGTAGGGTATAAAGAGAACTCAGTATAGAATTGGCCTCAATTCCAAATATCACAAGGAAAAGTATGGGATTGGTGAATGTAAGGATAAAAGGAAATACCACAGCTAAGGGGAGTTTCTCTTTTAAACTAACATGATTCTTATGAGGAGAAGGCCAGATTGATGCAATATAGAAGGTAGGGATTCCTCCCAAATCCACCACTGAGAGTTTTGGTAAAACTGGGTGATATATGAATAAGAACAGATATGCAATGTCAAGGCCCAGAGGGGTAGAAAAGCCTCACTACAGTTAGATCAAGGAGGGAGTCTTGAGGCAAAACACTGGAACTAAAATTCATTTTTACCTACAGGCATTGCAACTTGGAAGCTAAAAGCTCTTCAAGTAAAGATGGTGAGGCATTTTTTTAACCTAATTTTTTAATGTTTAAAAAGCCTGTGTTTGTTCCTTTTTCAATGATACAGCATTACAAAAGAGAAATCCCAGTTTCATCCTTTCTTTTTCCTTGATCCATAATGCAATCTTTTTAACAACAACAAAAAAAAGCCTTTTGGTAATGAATTGCTTAGCAATGGATAGCTCAAGGCCTTGTTTCAAGAACCTCAATACTGAAAGGCAGAAAAGGATACGAAAAGAAAGAAAATCTGGACTAAGTATGGTCTGAAAAATTAATTTAAGATATTCTTTTCTCCTTTGCTTCTTCCAGCAAAGTAATAACAGTTGGGAGTCTTTCGCTTGGAATTGGCCTTAAGCAGTTCATGAAACAGAGTGTAGACTCAGAGAATTCAAGCTTACATTATTTCAAAGACCTCTAACTGGACTGTTCTTAAATATGCAAATAGCATAATTTAAAGATGGAATTATCAAAGGCTGGCTACTGGGACTAAAAATATACTTTAGAATAGGAGATCCAAATACTATACTTTCCTTTCTAAAGCAAATATCAAACATCATTGTGGTAAATATCAGAAATTATCTCTATTGAAGTACTTATTTTTAAAATGAAATTGTTTACCATTTATCTGCACAAAAGAATTCTATGAAAGAATTTCAATTTATATAGTACTTAAAGATAAGTACTTTATGCATAAATACATAAATATGGTTCTAAATAAATATAAACAGAATATTTTCATGTTTTAAATTATGCCTGCTATACTCACACACGTATATATATGTATTATATAATATGCATTTATATTATATATGTATATATTCTATATATATGCTGTATTATTTTTTCTATACCTACATTTATTTATAATCCATCTATATATTATATAATATGTAATATATAATACATATACACATAATTTATAATTTATATACCTAGATATTGTATTTTATGTATAATATCTACATATATCTGGATGTGTCTTGTTATATATATAGGTAATATAAATTTATAAAATATATATAACAAACATGCAAATTTGTTTTCATTTCATTACATATAAATTTTTTTATAATATCACAAAATCTGAGACAGAATTACGACAGCCATAGAAATTTGCGAGGTGATTATTAACATTAATAGTCAAAATTAAGATAAAAAGAAAGATGTTAAAACTCTAAGTGTAGACTATATACATACCATCTTTGTAAAGTAATTTCAGAATCGGTTAATCTTTGCAACTTGGTTTCAGCATCTTACCATTTTGCTCTGCCTATATCTGAAGATGGTGTAAAAATCATGAGAGGTGGAAGTGGTGTATAGGGCCAGGATTATATTATTGAATAATAAATTATAAAATATTTTTTAATCTTTCTAGTACACAAAATCCCCTAAATTCCCAGCAGTACCAATGGCAAAGCCTTACTTTTCATTAATTATATGTCAGACAGTTTTGATAAATGTACATTAACTTATTATTTACATCCAGAAGGATAAATTTCACCTCTGCCTTCTTAGCCTTTTTCAACAAGGCCTGAGAACAGAACTAATATCAAACATTAAAAGGAAAAAAGCTTACAGACTTTTTTTTCATAAAAATCCTGCGATATACAGGAACAAGATATAGGAACCCTCCTACAGAAATGAAGACTCAAAGAAGAGGAAGATCCTAAATGTTTTTTTCCCTCTTTTGAACTAAGGGGCAATTATTAAGATGTTAACTAGACTATGTGGAGAGTCTAAAGGAAGATAAAACTTCCTTTAACCAGGTTTGTTTGTTCAGAATTCTTCCAGTCTCAATGTCCTGATCCTGGTGGTGAAGATATTACTTTCCTCCTGATAGAGAGAGGACATTTTACATGTAGGGGTTTCATCTCCTACTTTCAGGAATGAAAAAAAGAGGGTCAGAATGCTTGCCTTGCACTTGTGTGTTTTTGTTTGTTTTGTTATTTTTCTCATGTTCCCTTAGCTCAGGAGAATCCTATGACAAAGCAGCATATTATGGGGTGGTGTGTTCTGCCACTCACTCGCAGCCACCTGTGACACTTACAGTCATGTCAATAATAGTGCTTCCCTTTCATTCAATTTTAATTCTTACCAGCTGAGTGAGGGGGTCCTGTGGGAAATTTTATCATTACTGAGCAACATTCAGCACTCTTCCCAGGAAAAACAATTCTCAGATATTCCTCCTCCATGTGGACTTAATTTTCTTTTAGTAGTAACATTTTAAATAAATATGACTAGACATAATAGGTACATACACTTTATGATCTAATAGTTTTATTAAGTCTAATACAACAATAAAACCAAATGGAGTTGCACATTAAAAATGGATGAATCTATAAAATTAAAATGACAAATACATTATTGTTCCTTTTGTATGGTGAAATCATTTTTAAATTTAAAAATTGCTATTTTGATGGGTCCATCAATTTAAGAATGTGCTTCATAATGTAACTCTGGAAAATATTAAAGTTGCTATTTAATTAAAAGTTTTTCCTTGAAACAAATAAAAATATACTACAAGAATACTTTTAAGATAACAAAACATGTTCTCATTTTATTAAATACATTAAGAAAATAATTGTTATTGCATATAAAAATTTTTCTGTTAGGATTGGAAACTACTGCTTAACTGAGACTGTTTGCCATGGAATCTAGTGACCCTCCCCCCCACCAGTTGCTAATCCAATGGTGAGTTGTGGTTCTTCCTCACATGTAATACTTGGTAATATCTGACAAACTGGACTATTGCCTCTTTTCTTGAGTCATAATAGTTCCTTGGCTTTCAGTCCACCAGACTTAAGGCTTTTCTCCATCTCTGTTGTTCCTCCTTCTCACTTTCCTTTGCTGATACCTCCTAATTTCCCTTACTTCTAAAATCAGAAATATAGGGCTCAGTCTTTCTAAATATGTTCATCCCTGTTATTCAGTTTCATTCACTTTCTTCTACCTCCATGCCTATATATCCATCTTTCTGCTATTAGCTTCCAAATGTACACTGTCTTCCAGACTCACATACTGACTGCCTTCGTGATAACTGCCCCAGTATGACTACAAGGTAGTGCAAACCTAAGATAAATATACATAAAAATCAAACAATAAAAATCTTCCAAACTTGTGAACTTCTTTCTTCCCTTCTCAAACCCTTTTTCTATAGTTTCTCACATCTCATAAATGGCAACTGTTCCTTAAGTTGTTAGGTCTCAAAATGTGGTGACATCTTCAGCTGCTGATGCAATCCACATTCTACTTCCAGAAATGTTCTCTGCTCTCTCTACCCTTAAAATGAATCCAGACCTCAACTTTTCCTCCCTCCATCATTATACTCTCTTCTGGCTCACCAGCACCTCTCATGTGACCAGAGGAAAACACTAAACTCTCCTACTTGGATTATTGCTATATTCTTCTAACTGACTCACTGCCTCTTTATTTGCCTCTTTATGCAGTTTTTGACAATATAGAGTAGCTTCTTTCAAATTTAATTCTCTGCCCAAAGCCCTCCAATTTCTATCACTCAATATAGTTCAACCCGACCCAGTCTGATCCCATTGCTTCTCTGTCCTGCCACTGTCACCTTGCTCCTTCTTCCCAAGCACAGTGACATCCTTACTGTTTCTCTAGCTCAGCCAGAATATTGCAGCCTCAGGCTCTTTACTTGGTGTGCTCCTTTTCTGTGTTTCCAGGTTATCACAAGGCTTGTCCACTTGATTACCCCACCCAGTCATTGGATTAAATATCTCCTTCTTTAGGAGGTCTTGGCTGATCTTTCTATTTTAAAATGTCACCCCTGACCTGTTGATCTCTTTGTCTCTTCCTATGCCTCTTTACTCTTTAAACTACTTACCACTGGGCATGGTGGCACAGGCCAGTAATCCCAGTGGCTTGGAAGGCAGAGACAGGAGGATAGTTAGTTCAAAGCCAGGCTCAGCAACAGCGAGAGGTTAGGCAACTCAGTGAGACACTGTCTCTAAATAAAATACAAAAAAGGGTTGGGAATATGGCTTTGTGGTTGAACTCCTGGAGGAGTTCAGTCCCTGGAACCCCGACCCACAATTACTTATCACTATCTCACAATCAATGCATTATTTATATATTTATTGTTTAGTGTCTTTCTTCCTTCTCTAGAATACACATTCCACAAAACAGGTACTTTTATGTGCTTACTTTCTGCTACATGCCCCCTTAATAAATATTGGGGGGGGGAATAAATGCAAAATAATTAATCTTTAATATAGTGTTAAATGTAGGGTGAACTGTTCTTTCAGGATATGTTTAACTAATGGCAACCATACATGTCTAATCAGATAGAATTCTCAAAACCATATTAGATCTGCAAACTTTCAAACAGGAGAAATACTGGCATAAAGCTTAATTGCATGGGCTTAGAATTTTGGCCTACTTGGTTCAATTTCTAGTTCTGCCACTAGCTCTGTAACATTTGGCAATTCTCATAATCTCTCAGTCTTGACTTCAGCTGCAAAACATTTAATTTTTTATGATTACTTAAACCACTTTCAAAAATTTATCTCTTTCTTGACTGTAATTCAATGAAAATTTTACGCATATATGTATATATATAATATATATATATTATATATATATATTAATATATAAAATCATGACAAATGGAAATGTTCTACCATCCTGATTTTCAATGGAAACCTAAGTGTTGCCATACACACACACACACACACACACATACACATTCTCTGTCTCTCTCCAGTATAAAATTGGCTTGAAGTTAAAAATGTCAAATAGATGTTCACTTGAAAAGAGGCTCAAGATCATTAAAGGTAAACATTTCTTAGTGTTTTAGTTCTTTAAAGTACTTTAGAATAAAATAAATATATCCAAGGTCCTTGTTGGATGCCACTTTCTCTAAGGTTTTCATTTTTCTCACTCTCCTCCCCTATTGATATTGTTCCTGGATCACACCCAAGACATCTGCTCGGCTGTATTCTAGCTTTTAAAGATGATGATGCTGTGATTAGTGGGAAAGAATGCTTAGTTCAGGGACTGGATTTTATAATAAAGTCCACCATTTCTTACCCTGTCCCTTTTGCTCATTTGTTTAACAGATGGCCAGGGTTAGGGGCACATCTGTGACCATGAAATAAATATGACTTTGGTGTAACATCAACAGGCCTAAATAGGGAATGAACTACTGTTTTTCATCTTGTTTAGCCCTTAGTCTAACAAAACAAAATAATTGGTTCAGGTGCTAAGTCAATAAATTAAGGAAACACTGATTCATGCCTAAGAAGAAAATAATCAGGTTCAGAATGGTATTTCGTATTGTAGCAGTATGTATTCAGATCAGCATCCCAAAATGAAGTGCTAAAGACTTCAAAAGTAAAGGACAAAAGATAAATCAGGTTATTATAAAAATCCTTAATGAAGAATAGCTGAAGTGCTGTAGGCAATACATGAATGGCAAAAGGACAAGGAGGGCCATAATTTGGGAGTCTAGAAGAACTACACAGTGAAATATGAAAAGCAAATAATTACCCTGAACATAATCAGCAGTATGCTATGTGCCTTGCACACATTACTTAAGTTAATTCTTATAATAGTTTTCCAAAGCAAATATCCTTATTTCATGATACAGTTGAGGAATTTGGAATTCAGAGAGGTCAATAGACTTTCTTAAGATCACAAATATCTCTAAAGGCCAGCACTCATAAGAATTTAAAAAAGGACCAATAAAGATAGAAAAAAAAATAAAGTCAAGAAGTGAGAAAAAAGAATACCTGTGAAGGGATGGGACAGGCTCATTGATTCGGCCTCTGCTGAGGGGCTAACTTCAGATGACATCATGGTGGTGGCACACGCAGGAGGAATCACATGGTGGTAGGAAGCCAAGAGAGGGATTTCAGGGTCAAGTGCACCCTTTTGTAACCTCTCTCTCTCTCTCTCTCTCTCTCTCTCTCTCTCTCTCTCTCTCTCTCTCCCTCTCATACTAACTGGCAGCCCATAAGAACTACATTAATCCCTTCTGGGGGAAGACCCCCATGACCTAAGAACCTCTCCCTAAGTCCCACCTCTTGAAGGTTCCACCACCTCTCATGGTACACTGAGAATCGAGCTTTCAGCACATGTAATTTTGGGGACCATACTCAGACTATGTTCAAACCATAACAGTATTAAAGTTTATTAGAAAAAAAGGGGACAGGAAAGTTATAAGGTATGTGTATGTGTGTGTGTAAAGGTGAACTTGTGCCAAATACTTATGTTTATTCACGTCAACAATCCAAATGGGTGATGTCTTGGTGTTGAGGTAGAAAGGGTAAGAGACCTTCTTAATGTAGGTGACATGTAATTAAATATCTGGGTCTAAAATAAATGACAGTAAGAGTAGTGATTTAGCTGGATAATAAGACAAATGGGAGACAATGCCTTTAAATCCTGGATAGAATAACCTGATTAAGATTTAGTGGGGCTGGGGGTCTAGCTCAGTTGGTAGAGTGCTTGCCTTGCATGCACAAGGCCCTGGGTTCAATCCTCAGCTCCACAAAAACAAAACAAAACCAAAAAAAATAACAAAAAAAAAAAAAAGAGAAAGATTTAGCTATTGTTGAGGTTTGGGTATTACATATTTCAATTTGTGAAAAATGTAGAAGTGAGTATTTACACTGGAAGTATTTAAACAGATATACTAATCATTCTAATAAATATCATCAGTCTAAATTAATGTTATATGGGGCTAAATATAAATGCAAATTGTACATATATTTAAAATATAACATACATTTTAAATATAACATTTAAAATAAACATAATATTTATTATATCACATATGTAGTACATATGCAACTATATGCAAAACTGACCTAACTTAGCCTATCATATTCATATATAATTATTTGAGCTTTGTCATAGTTTATATGTATGTGTATATATATATATATATATATATATATTGTTTTAGATAGTATATGTAACATATAACATATAGAAGATTACCCCTTTTATTAAACAGTTTACATTTTCTCCTTATTATCTTTTTAGGAAATTTGCATATTTTCTTTCATGAATTGTCTATTGAAGGAATTTGGGATAAGTTTTATTGTTGGTAATTTTTATTGAGTATTAGTAATTCTTTACTCCGGATGCAACTTCTTTTTCTGATTAATATGGAACAACCTGCTCATTTCAGACCCTCACCTCATCTTGATCGATATCTTCATTTTGTTTTTTCTTGAAAGTGCCTTTTGAACAGCAGAAGTCTTACATTTTGTAAGTTTAGTTTATTTCTTTTACAGTTAATCTGTGTGCTTTGCCTAAGAAATTGCTGCATATGCAAAGGTCACAAAGGTGTTCTATCAAGCTTTCTACTTGAATTTTAATTTAAATTTATGTATCAAATTATTATTATTTTGGTGAATAATTTGAGGCAAGAATTAAGGTTCATTTTTCCCTTATCCAGATATCCAGCTGTTGCTGCCTTTATCAGCAATCACTTTGCTGTGTAAATGGGTGGCTGTTTTCAGGAAGCTTTTCTGTCTTATTTTTAACTCTGTGGTCTTTTATTCTAGATTTTGGTAAATTGTGTTTTCTGATTTCTTGATGAGTGTTGTTGGCAGTTTACCAATTTCACAGATACTTTTATTGGAGAGCAACGTTTTAGTTTTGTTGATATCTCCTCCCCTCTCCCGTCTCTCTTTTTCCTGTTCTGATTTTCATTCAGTTCTCTATTAATTCCTTTCTTCTACTTAGTTTGAAGCTAATTGGCTCCTCCTTTCCTAACTTCTTAGGGTAGAAGCTTAGATAATTGACTTTATTTTTTACTCCTTTTGTTTTACAATCACTTAAAGTAGTATATTTCCCTGATTTTGCTGTATACCTCAATGTTGAAATAAGATATTTTCATTAACTGTTCATTTCAAAAATTTCTGAATTACTTTTGAACTCTTCATGAACCATGAACCATGAGTTATTTCCAAATATTTGATAATTTACTGATCTCTTTAAAAATTGATTTCTAATTGAATTATGTTGTAGAATAAAAGCATATTCTATATATTGTGATTCTTTGAACTGCAGTGGAAATTTCTGTACATCCAGCAAATGGTATCTTGGGTGTTTATTTCCTTTGAATTTGAAAACAATTCATATTCTGAACTATGATTGAAATTATATAAAGCTCAATCTTCTATATCCTTACTATTTTTCCCTACTTATATTATGAATTGAGGAGAAAGAGATATTTAAATTTCCAAGGTGATTGCAGATTCATTGAATTTTTCCCTGTAGTTTTAGTCATTTTTGATCTATGTGTTTTAAAGCTCTGTTATTACATATATACCTCACATAGAACTACTATTTCCAAAAGTATTGATCCATATTATTTTATTAAAGCCTCTAACTTCATTATTAATGTTCATTTCTTGAAATCAACCTTGTCTGGTAATAATGTAGTCACAATATATCCTCATATTTGTGATTTGTAAAGTATAAGACTTTTCCATTTTTTTTCCAGTTTGTTATCTCTACATTTAAAGTGCACTTGTTATAATCATGTACCTAAATCTTGGTTTTCATGAGTCTAACATCTGCTTTCTTAACATTAGATTATTTTATCCAGTTACAACTAATTTAGTTATTAGTATAGTTATTTGTAGTCTATTGTATCACAGTAGTCTTTATGTTTATTATCAATTTCCTATTTCTTTGATCTTTGTTTCCTGTCTCCTTTACATCTCCATCCCTTTTTAAATTTTTGAGTCAGGGTCTCACTAAGTCTCACACACTGGCCCCTATCTTACAATCCTCCTGACTCAGCTTCCTGAGTAGCTGAAATGACAGGTGTGGGCTACTACACATGGTTAATTGAAGTCATTTTCGCATTCTATTCCACTTCAAAAAGAAAAGTCCTACAAGGCTATAATTACATTAACTTACTCATCCCCTGTTATATTTATATTGTTGCCACATACTTTGCATATTATAAGCCCCCAAATGCACAGTTATTCTTTTTTATTCAAGCTATGAGTTGACATTTAAATATTTTATTAATAGAGAGAGAAACATTTGTTCATATTTATTCCCATAGATACTTTCAAGTCATTGCCAGTGCTCTCAATTTCTGCCTGTATATTTGAATTTCAATCTGGCATATTTTCCCTCAGCTTGAAGATTTTATTTCATTTCCTTTGCAGATATTAGAGGAAAGAATTTTGAAGAAATTTGATCAGGTTTCATATATTTAATTTTTTCTTTAATAATTCTAAACTTAATGTTCCATTTCTCTTCTGGTGTCTAATTTTTTAAATGAGAATTGACTTCTCATTTGTATTGGTACTCCTTTCCAAATAATAAGACTTTTTTTTTCCCTTGATGACTCAAGACTTTCTTTTTATTATCGATTTTTAATAATTTGAAGATATGTGTTGGGTATCCTTTGTTGTTTTTATCTTGTTTTGGGCTGTTGAACCTTCTGGACTGGTGTTGTATTTTTTTGTTTGTTTGTTTAGGCACTTTATTTTTAGACTACCTACATGACATATTTTCTTAAACAAGAAAACAATGCTTCCACCCCAAATAAATTACCATCAAAATAGAGTTGCTCAAGATGACATCAGTTCCATTTGTTCTAAGTCCTGGTGTTATGTGGATGACAAGCAGCAGTCAGTTATGATGACAGACAATAGATATAAAGTAACTGCTAAAGTTGTTAACATTTTTCCCTTTTTCAAACATCCATAAAGAAAATCGTGTATAGAATCACACCATCCTCACAGTGGTCCAGGAGAGTGAACACGCCATCTGGATTCATGTTTTTTTCCAATAAAGATCTGGTGGTTTTGAAATTAGTAAGGATATCCCTATCATAAAAGCTTTTACCCTCTCTGGTCTCTGTTCTTCAAGTTTGCTTTTGATTGATTTCACGTAATCTTTGATATACATCTCATGCTTCTTTTGTGAAGCTGGTTTCCTGCAAGTGATGGTTCATGACAGTATCAACTCCAGTGATTACTCTGTTTTCGGTGCCTTTGCCTTCAGGTCCTTCATTGGAGGCATTTCCACCAATGAGCGAGTCATCAATGTTAACCTCTGTCCTACTGACCATCTTGCCCTCCACCTCCAGGCAGAGCCCGTCCAGGATCTCTCAGAATCTCCTAAATGTTAGAGAACATCTCATCATGGCTGATGAGGTCTGGGTAAATAACCACGATGGCGACTGGACGGAGATGGCGGGCAGCGCTAGCTTAACAGGAACCCCAGTTCAGAATGATTGAGGTGCAGCCAGAGTAGTACTTTGGCCATGGAGGAGCCAGCAGAAAAGCTAGTGGTCTTTTAATCACCTTTTTTTTTTTTTTTTTTTGATTATTGTTTGTTGCTGTAAACAAACAACCTAATGAGAACAAACTTAGAGAAGGAAACGTTTATTTGTCACTCAAGGTTTCAGAGCATCATTGCTTTGTGTCCAAGGTAGAACATCATGGAGAAGGGTGTGGCAGGGGACTGTAGCTCACTGTATGAAACCATGAAGCAGAGAGAAAATAAGTTCAGCTCACAAAATATGCACTCCAAAGGCACACCCTAAGTAACCCACCTCCTCCAGCCAGACCCTACGTGCCTAAAGTTAAAAACCAGTTAACCCCTATTAGTGGAATAATGCACTTATTAGGTTAAAACTCTCATAAATTGATCATTTCACCTCTAAATTTTTCTGCATTGTCTCACACAGGCTTTTGGGCAGTACCTCATATGGAGGTACCACCACAATAGTGATCCCTCTGAGGACCCCTAGAAAGCTCACAAATCTTGGACTGATTTGTGATATCAGTGTATAGGGCTGATTTGTTGCTTTTAAAGCCTTGAATTCAACTTCATCAAGAACTTAATGATACTTAGGGATCAATGGCATATGCTCTTAGTTCTATAGGATTAAACTTATATTTCTTTCCATTAAAAGTCAACAAATTATTAAAATTACATTGGGGAAAGCAAAGCAACCAATATAAAATGAATGATTAAATTGAAATTAGTACCAAGTATTTTGATAGTGGAAAAGCAAAGGAAAAATAAGCAATTTGCTTTCAAATATAGTATGTAGAAAAACTATTAATTTTGAAGTACAACTATACATAAATAAACTTTGGAAGTTTTTAAACACTGGGTAATTTCTGTGATAAAGCTCACATGAGCTACAGTGTAATCAGCTATTCTAGTAAAAACAAGATCCTTATGAAGTTAAAAAATATATATTGCATACTTAGTTCTAGTTTTGTAAATAGCACCTTTGTGAAACAGAGGGCCCACTGGTCCAGATAACTCAGTAGATCAATATCCTGAAGCCCTTTAAATTTAACTATTAAAAATCCCCAAACATGCTATAAATGTCTACACTCATTCTAAACTATAGCTACATCTTTTTTGCCATAGTTACGACTATATAAATTTTATAATGTGTTTATTGACATGTTTGATAACAATAGTGTCTTTCAAAGAAAATACCACTCTTAGATCATTTTTATTGTCTGCTTTGTCCATTTGTCCTAAACCTGGAAAATGCCATATAAACTAGGACCAGAAGCTGGATAGTCCACAATGGCTGTCTACAGGTTAGAGAGCTGGAGGAACCAGTCACTGCACAGTCTAAGATGCTGATGCCTCAAAACAAGAGGGATCAACCATGTTATCCCAGTCCAAGACTTAAGCCTTCTGGAAACTCCCTGGATAATCACTGTCAGAGTCTGCTTTGTGAAAAAGCCAGAGTTTGATGTCCTTAGGAGACTGCAGCAGCAATCAAGAATCCATTCAAGAAGAATGGAGCTTGCATCTGCTTCTGCTTCCTTGTTCTTCCAACTTTTAGTCCATGCAAGCCACCATCCTATTGGATGGTGCTGCCCTTGCTTAGGGAGAGTCTCCACTTCAGTTTGCTATCCTACATGCCAATCATTCCTAGACACACCATCATTGGAACACTCAGAAGCCTCTTAACCACTGAGCACATCTCAAGCCTTTTTTTTTTTCCTTTTTTTTAATTGGTTGTTCAAAACATTACAAAGCTCTTGACATATCATATTTCATTCATTAGATTCAAGTGGTTTATGAACTCCCATTTTTACCCCAAATACAGATTGCAGAATCACATCGGTTACACATTCACATTTTTATATAATGCCATATTAGTAACTGTTGTATATTTTATTTAGAGGTAAGGTCTTGCCAAGTTGCTGAGGCTGGGTTTGAACCCCCAGTCCTCCTGCCTCAGCCTCCCTAGCTGTTGGGATTATAGGCTTTCTCCACTGGGCCTGGTGATTCTAGGCAATTTTTAATACAATCAAGTTAACAATTCAAATTAACCATTATAGCTCCCAGCCTGGTTTTTAATATTGGGGAAACTTTTCATTTTTTTGCTTTTTTTACTTGCTGTTTAATTAATGAATTCAAAATTAAACTGTCTCTTTAGGGAGAAAATGATAAGCCCTATCTAGCTTAGAGATATTCCTATTATTCTATTCACTCATATCTGTAATCTTGAAATGATTTTCTACTTTCTTTTCTTCTGTTTCCGCATTTTAAAAGTTTCCCAGACTTTGAGATTGAGTCTCAGCAATAAAAGCAAGAATAAATACTATCTCATAATGAAATATGGCCTGGAAGTTTCCAATTCTTTCACCCATCTATTATCTCATTAATTGGAGAGGAGGTGGGTATGTAAATAAATCACAGTATTATTTTATCAAAATTCTATGTGCTTGATGTGATTGTCCCAGTTAACATACGGTACATTAAGGCTGAGTTAAGTGATTCAAAATTCAGAATTCATGCTAACCCTGATGTGCCCTATGCCATTGCTTCATGATATACAGTAACTCTCAAACCTGTTTTCTACTTCCTGTAATTTAATTTCTACTGCTTACATAATTTAAGTCATCATTATCAAAAATTTAAATTATTGATGTCTAATCATGGCGGTGGTTTTATATTTTCAATTACTTGTTGAATCTGTTCATGTAACATTTCTCTTTTCTACATCTAAAATTCATGTTCCAAGTATATCTCAACTTTTTGATTTATTTTCAATTTGCTTTTTTTAAAATTTTCATAATTTTTCCTGGTAAATATAAAGAAAGTCATCAAGCCTCTTTTTCACATAAAATTGTTCTTTTTGTTTTTCTTACTGCAAGTTTTAAATCAAACAACTGGCTTTCCAATTCAGTGCCATCTTTTCAAGTTCTACGTCACTATTGCTTCAGCTGCCTGCATTAGTGTTTCATATTCACCATGCTCCTAAATCTTTTTGCCACTAGAAGGCAACATTTGAGAAATGAAATGGTCTCATAAAGTTGTGAATGAGTAATATGGAGAAAAGGCTGAATGAAGTGAAGGAAAAGCAGGAATAGGAGAGTTAAGAGGCCACCACATCTTTGAACAGGTGATGACCTACTAGAACTTTAGAACTTTGCATTTTAGAAATTGATGACAGATAACTTCTACACAATACATATATACATATGTTTAAGACTAATGATCCTTGTGAGATATGATGAAAGCTTGACCCCAGAAGGGAATAAGGACTTTGGAAAATTCTAAAGATAGAACCAATACGATTTGCACACAAAGTTTATGTGGGATATGAAGGAATGCATTCAGGATTTCAAAGAAATATATCTTCTGTAAAAGAATGTGTTCACAATATTATAAGGCTCACATAAAAAAAAGATGATAATAAGAAGGAGAAACTTGAGAAAATGAAAAAAATACACTCATGTAGAAAGCAACAAAATAATGCTATAGAATTATACTGTTAAGGCTTGGGTTAAAAGTATCAAGGATATAAAATAAGTATGATAGTAATGTTTAATTAATTCAATAAAAGCAGTAGAAAAAAAATGAGAAACCATGTTCATAAAAAGAAATATTTATAAAGTAGTAAAATTAAAATCAGTCACAAAAAAGTGTAAATAGTATACTAGATACAGCTAATGTGAAAATTAATGAATGAGATGATAGAGTTGAAGGAACTACCTAGAATGCAGTATAAAAATACTAACATTAACATGAAAGACATGTTGAGGAGACTATATGTTATGAAGAAAAAGCAGTTATAGAGGCAAAATTTAAAGAGGTAGCTCAGAATATTCCAGAATTAAAAAAATATATATACTTAGGTTAAAGAAGCCCAATGAATACTGAGAATGATAAATGCAAAATAAATTTTCATCTAAACACATTTTAATCATAAACTGTGTAGAACATTAATCATGTAGAAAATAGCTTTAAATAAACAAAGAGAAACTATCTGAATAACAATTAGATTAGCAGCAATCATTTAAATAATGACAACAGAAGCAATTATATGTTAAATCATGCCAATAGCCTAAAGAAAAACAAAAGTAAACCTGGAACTGCAAGACCACTAAAAATTTCATAGAACATCCAGGGTAAAATAATGATATTTTAAAACAAAGAAATAAACAGACAAAAATGGAAATTTATTGTTAACAAAATGCCTGAAAATGAACTTCTCAATTATATACTTCGGGAGTAAGAAAATCTTTATATAGTATAAGTCAGGAACACAGGAAGTAAGAGTGGAAAAAAAAGTCGTAATTCCTTGGATAAATCTGAACATTGATGACAGAATATCATCAGCAATACTGATGCATAAATTATTGAGATGGAATAGGAAAAATTATTGAGACAAGAACAATATGTTGTCTATAATCAAGATGTAAATTAGGAGATGTTTGATAATAACACATGTGATTAAAGTCTTTTTTTTTCCCTTCAAGGGTGAAAGTTAAAACTGAAGAATGTCCTTTTTGTTAGGTACACTTGCTAAAACATTCAGTGCTGCTATGATAATCATATTATTTACTACTCTGAAAATGGCAAAGAAGGAAAATAGAGGAAAAATCTTGAAGAAAACTCTTTTCCAGCATCCCCTGCTCAAACTTCCGGAAATAGATGAAACTGTCAAATTTTTAGGCAAAGCACAATACATATAAAAAGGATGTGACAAAAAAATTTTAAGAACTACGTCTCAAAAGACAATACAGATGAAGACGTTCTCTCTGTGTGTGTGTGTGTGTGTGTGTGTGTGTGTGTGAGCACAAGCATTCATGAATTCAAAATATGAGGGTGAAACTTATGCCATGCTGAACACATGCATTGGCACATCATGAAGGATGCTATTATTGTGAATTCTCAATTCTTTGGTTTAAAAAAAGTACAAAATTTACATGTATGTACATATAAATAGATACTTACATGCATTTAGATATGAACATATATATATACATACATTTATATATTATATATAGATATATATCTACACATATGAATCTATCTATAATATATACTATATAAATGTAACATACCAAACTAGTGGTTATTTTTTTATTTTATCCATAGTATATATTACTATTTTTCCCCTTTTTCTGTGATATTATTGGCAATTTTCCAATGGAATTTTTTAAATTAAATTTGGAATTTCAAAGGGAAAACTTTCTAATAGTCATCTTAATTCCACTTTTGAGAGTGGAGAATGTAGTCATTTGCATGCTTACCATTCTTCACAGTGCATGAAATTCAGCATTTGCGTGCACCATTAAAGAAGGAAGGTGAAAAATGTCTCACATTTTATGAGCACTGAAGTCACAATTTTCAGTTGTCCTTGGACTGATGAAATTTGTGGCTTTTGAGCAACACAACTTTCTATTCTAAGGGGGAAATATTCTCATTTTCTGAAGACTTCTGCCCTTCAGAACATTTCATATTTATTTTGGTGAGGTTTTGTGCATTTTTTTTTTCTTAGCATGGAAAGGTGGATAACATTTCAGACATTTTGTAGATAGAGTGACTTTTATTTAAAGCGCTATCCACCTCATGTGTGCGTAAGAAAAAGGGGAAAAAAAGAGAGAGATTGAAAAAGAAACGGCTGTAAAATGTGATCCCATTCATTAGCATTCCATAGCCAGGGATAAATCAAAGTAGTATTTCAAGTGCCAATGAAAAATTATTTTTTTACTAATTAAAATATTAAATATCCTATAATAGAATATTAATATAAAATTAATATTAAATATTAATTAATATCAAATGTTAAAACATTTTATTGCCAAAATATTTTGTTTTTCTATTTAAAAATAAAAGTAACACTTTTACCATGTTGAGTCAAAAATAGACAGATTCCATAAGGATAAGGATAAAAAAAAATGAAAATTTGGGAATAGTACGGTCCATGAATCCTAAAAACACGAAGACCACCACCCCTCATTGTTCTTTGTTGCCTAAACCACAATGTTCTTCCTTGCCATGTAGAGGAAATATAAGGACAGTGCCTGGTGACAAGAAGACTTGTACTGCTCTGATGTTTTTGAGCTTTTGTTTCTTTGTGGATATTATTGTTGTTAATCTTGTGTCAAAAGCTGCAATTTGAAATATTAAAAGAAGCGATAGAGCCAGAAATTTATAAGCATGTTTTGTGGCAATAGCAGCAATAGAGTTTCAAAATAAAAGTGTTTATTTTACATTTCATATCCAATTTACTCAGCATAAATGAATTTTAGAGCCTGTGTATATATTAAGCAGAGTTCAATTAAATAAGCCACCAAAAGGAAATATTTATTTCTTAAATCAAGATATTTCTCATTTAAAAAAAATGAAATGGAGGTGGAAACTACCTTTCTTCACTTAAATCAAAGTGAAATACAAACAGGAATTTGGAAACATAGAGTGTATTTGATACTGAAATTTGGCATGGAATTTTCTCACTTGTTTAATGAGTATTTTATTTCAATCAGTCCGCACACTAGGTACCATGGTGTAGCCATGACCCAGAAATGGAAAGTTGATATTTAATTGCCTCCAGCTGTTGTTAATTAATATATATCCCTCACCTTCAAGTCCATAAATAATCTTAACATCAAGAGGTGTCATGGGTGTTAAATCTTTAAACATAGCATTGTTAAATGGTATCTGAGGGAAATCAAGTTTGACCAATATTTACCTTAAAAAGTTAGGAAAGTCAAATACTTGTATACATTTTTATGTCATCAAAAAATATTAAAGGCCACATATAAGGGAAATCATTAATGGTGACTATTGCCAAATCTGCCAAATCAAAACCCAGAAATTTTAATATTCGTTTTTTCTATAAATGTTTTTTCCTATGGCTAATCTGAAGTCCAGTTTAAGATAACATAAATTCAAATCTGTCTTAAATATCACATTAAAACTATTTTTTCCCACAAACTTTGAAAATAATATTTTGATTTATATTTATTTAATATCAGTCACCGATTAGTAAATAAAATGGATTTCTGCCTAGCAGTATAGAGAATATCCATTACTTCTAATAGAGCTTTGCTAATTCAGTAGACACTAACCATACATGGATATTTGTATTTTAATTAATTAAAGTTAAACACAATTTAAAAATGTAGCTCCTCAGTTTCTCATATTTCAACTGCTCATTAGTCACATGTGGCTGATGATTGGTCTGTTAGACTACCCAATATAGAGAACATTTATGTTATGGAAGAAAGTTCTATTGGATTAGACAAAGCTGCAAAGAGAGAGTTCTAGAAATTATTTCATGGGTAGGCAAACAGAAGTTCAGGAAGTGTTAAAAATGGCAGAATTATTTAATCTGTAATAAAGTGAGAAATCTGTCCTCATGATGGTCTTTGAATGACAGAGAAGGCACAGAAAGGCAGTCATCTGTTTTTCATATACTGGTTAGAGGAAGGAGGAACTGATTTAAAATACAGTGGATGGATTTAGGTTAAGCAGAAAAAGTGAGGGTTAGTACATAAGTGAAAAAGAATGATTGTAATTTTCCCTTTCAAGACTATGCATTTGAAAACCACATGCCTAAAGACAGGTAGTGAATATTTATCTTAAATATCTAATTTGAATGCATTAGCATCCTTTTGAGAGTCACAGATAATAAATTCAATTGATAAATAAATTATAAATTCTTATTGATTGATTACTGTGTAACAGATGCTATACTAGAGAGAAAGTATGCAGCACAAACACTAAACATGACTTACCCAATTCCTTACAATATTACATTCCAGGAGTGAGGGAAGATAAGAATATATACAATAAATAAGTAAAATATTTTCAGTTAATACAATGGGTCCTAAAACTAAATAAAATTAAATTTTAAAAAGCCTAAAAATGAAAATGTGACTGAAGACTGTGCTGAGTGGTACATGAATTTGAGGAGTCAAGGAAGATCCCTATAAGGAACTGATATTTTAGTTGAGATTTTGATAAAGGGAGGAGCCCCAAGGGAAGAAGAAACAGTAAGCACCCAAAACTCAGCCACATATATTAAGGGGGAAATGAAAAATACTCATCTGAAGAATAATGAAGGAGAAAAAAAATCAACTTTATATGCAGGTGCCAGTTAGTTCAGGATCTGGTGAACCTTGGTGGAGAATTATATGTTATTCTGGTTGCAATAGAAAGTCATAGGCAGATCACTTTGGCTCTTCCCTGGGATGTGAATAGTTAAGGAGAGGTGGAGCAGGGTGGCAGTCAGTGAAAGATATCATGTATCAACTGCAGTTTCATCAGTGCAGATATTGGTAAATGGTCTTATTTATGTTTGGATATAGAAGAGAAGCCACATATAGGTTGAATATAGTGTAGAAAATAAACTGAAATAAGTAATTACTCAGTGTGTGTGTATATATATATATATTGTTATTATATTTTTATATAGAGTTATATCTCACATATTTCAAACTTTGGCTATCAAAACGACACAAGCCAGACACAAAAGAATATATATTATATGAGTCCATTTACGTGAGTTCAACTGTTCTGCTGTTATAATAAGAGAGGAAATGGTTGCCTGTGCAGCTTTGAGATTGAAACTAAAGTGGCACAGGGAACTTTCTGGAATAATGTGCATTCTCTATATCTTGAGTTACAGTATTGAATAACTGAGTGAATACATTAGCCAATACTCATTCAATTATTCACTTAAATTCCTTGATTTAAAAAGCAAGAAAATGAAGAAAGAAGAACTGCAAAAATATCTACATGTACAATTGCTGCATTTTGATTCCAAAATAACCCATATAATTAAGTTACTTGACATTGCACTGGATATAAAAATCTATTTTGAAACTATTTATATGACTTTCCTCCTTCATAAAGTTCTTCCCTCTTATTGGTGTGAATATACTATGTATACAATCAGAGATATGAAAAATTGTGCTCTATATATGTAATAAGAATTGTAATGCATTCCGCTGTTATAGATAAATAAAAAAAAAATTAAAAATTCTTCCCTCTTCACAGTGTGAGTCTTGTCTATGTAAAACAATAATGTGGAAGAGCTAAAGGGAATCTTTTTTTTTTTTTAAAGAGAGAGAGAGAGAGAGAGAGAATTTTAATATTTATTTTTTAGTTATCGGCGGGCACAACATCTTTGTTTGTATGTGGTGCTGAGGATCGAACCCAGGCCTCACGCATGCCAGGCGAGCGCGCTACCCCTTGAGCCACATCCCCAGTCCGCCAAAGGGAATCTTTCCTCCTGTAATCACCAGGCTCCTCTTGTCCATGAACACTCAGGTTATTATTACAAAATATCCAGTAAGATAGATCATTCTTTTCCCTCTGGAAATAGCAATTCAGGATGCATAAGAAAGGTAGGAATCTAAACCTATTAGCATGGTCTACCACATGGAAGGAGACACCAGAAATTTTAATGCTAAAATAGGATATCTAGCATGTCGAGTGCTCCTTTAAAGTTTTTGTGATACATTTGACACGAGTACATAGCTATATGATTTTTCTCCATCAGGGTTCCTCTGCTCAAATGCAGGCCTAGAAGAGGTAAGTGTTAGGATGCATCCCTGATTGAAATTTTTTATCCCAGATTGAGATGTCAGAGGGAAAGGGAGAGAAGCAAGACAAAGGTATTTTATTACAGTTCTGGATTGTGAAATCCAATTTAACCAAGAAGCAACACAACTACATGCTGGGTTATGGATGCCACTAGTCAATGAGGTAATACTTATTTGCTGAGCTTGGCAGCCTCAGAAAGAAGCTAGTCCTGTTTCATCCTACTCCTTGTCCTCTTCTTTTATCATCTACGTGAATACAGATTATGTTCTTCACACTTAAGTATCATGAATTAAGAATTGTGAGGCAGCTTCACTTCTGTGGTGGTAAAGGCCTATAGATGTCACTCAGTGATATAATTTGATATTAGCAAGGCCCTTGCCTACCAGATGTAAGTTTCTCCATGTGCCTACCCACTTCATCTATCTCTCAGGTATCTCAAAATTTAGGTAGACATATACTACCGTGTGTCTTCTAAACCTGAACAGTCGGACATGGGAGTTAAAAAAGAAAGCAAAGGACAATAAATTACAACTATTCTCTAGCCAAAAGAAAGGGAAGGAGAAAAGTGGTCAAAGTAGAAATTAAGAAAATTGCTATTAGCATTGGGAAGATGGAAAGCCTCAGGGACCCAGGGAAGTGATCGAAGATGAATTTAGAACAAGAAGGGTACAACACAAGGTTTGTGATGGCTGATGTGAAGGGTGGATTTTTGTCGGTGACTAAGGATAAAAGAGCTATGAGCATAATAGGACAGATTGTGCAAGTCTTCATCACTAAGTGATGGTACTTCTGGAGTCAGCTACTCTGCCCTGTGATGGACAGGCTAATATCTGAGCAAGCAGAAGTTGAAGGCATTGGAGGGCCAATGAAGATTTAGGAGTTGGTCTCACACAGGGGTTGGAGCAATTGTGGCAGCAGGAATACGAAGAGAGAGACAAAGAATTTAAAATCTTGAAAAAGAATAAATGAATCTTAACCTTCCATTATTTGTTCATATGAAAAATACAATTCTCAGCATTTGCTATTGTATCCTAAGTTCTTACAGAAGGAAATCTGCTTGTTGATTTAAAACAAGTTTCCTTGAGAACTTTGAGCTCTTTACTTTTTAATATTATTAGTGTACACTTCTTTTATTAGCTTTCTCTATTTGTAAAATCATCACTGAAAATCATAAAATTTTTGTTGACTAAAAATTTAAATAGATGTGATTTAGATTCAAATGATGGCTTGGTCAACTCTGTTCCCTTGAAAGTCTTCTATATATCGGTTCAATGCATTCTCATAATTCTTTTTCTTACAGGTGCATTGAAAGAAGTGCATTGAGCAAATAGATTTTCAAAAGTTGCATCAGAAAAATGTTTCATATATTTGTTCATTTATCCCACAAACTTTTGTAAAGTCTTATGTGTCAGTCACTATGTTGTGTAATGAGGTAATCAGAAGCTAGGATAGTATAGCAGAGGTGTATTACACAATAAAGCCATATTACGTTAAAAACAATTCAGGATAGTTCAGAGGATATAATATATTACTGTATCATTTAGTAAAGGGCCTATTTGCTGGGCTACCCATAGGCAGTTTTGTTTATTGCGTTTTCAGGGCTCTTGTTAATAATCTTGATGTAGTCAATGCAAAAAGCATCAAGACATCTCCAAACAACAAAAAACTGGGGCTTGATAATGGGCACATTCTCTCAAGCAATATTAAAGTCGTTTGCTGAGGGAGAATTTGATTTCTGTGTTTCACAAGGAGGGTGGGGCATGAAACACATTGTAATTAAATGTCTAATGCGTGCTAACAATTATTCTGGAGAATTTTAAATAGTTGTGTAATTTAATCCTCACAAGAATTTCAGATTCTTTGTCCTCATTTCTATAGGAAACAGTGATGGAGGCCTGTTGATTATTGCCCAATTTAATTTAGTTTCTGTGAGCCTTGTCTACGTAAGAGACCATGTACTTTTCATTCAGCTACACTCAAAATCGATTCTGGAGAGGATGTTGATGCTAGGATGATTCAAACAAAAATCATTGCTTAGAGCTTATAAATTGTTCTCAAATATATTATCTCGTTATTCTCACAACAATTCTTGTTCATGAAATTCATATTAACAAAAGTGAAATAATGAAAAACTGAAATCATTTTAATGACTTCTCAAAGAAAATTAGATTAATGTAACTAGGTTTACTTCAGATGCAGAAAACTTAAATAGTAATTTAAAAGCATAGTTACAGGAAAACTATTGTTCCATACTCGTAAAAATATTTCAGTGACATATTCTGGATCACCTGATTATTGTTTAGAAATAAGAACAAGAGGACATTACTAAAATAATTTTCCAGTTTGATCATTTCTCTCATACTTCTGGTTCAGATGCTAGTAATAGGGAAGTTTTGCTGTAACAGAAACATGTACATTGAAAATCTTGAATATTATGGAGATTTATGATCTGATTTCTTAATATGTAGACAGAATCATCCTAAGAGTGAACATTCCAACTTCTACTATGCTGTCAACCTATTATATTAATGTTAAAAAAAACTTTTATTGTGAAATAATTTTAAACTCTGCACTTTAGTCTAAAATAGTATAGGATTCATGTACCCTTCTTGCAGAACTCCCAAAGATAATATTTTGCATAATCATAATACAATTATCAAAAACAGGAAAGAGGTTCAAAACTACTAAGTTACATACTATACTTGATGTTCACCTATTTAAATTTTAGTTTTATTAATATTTATTCTTCTACTCATTTGTTAACTGATACTTTCTTAGGAGTATTTTTAACTTATACTTCTATATTGCCAACAGGTGTCAATCTTTATATTTACAGTCACAAATTGAGAGTGGAATAGGAGACTGCTCTGGGAATATATTAAAATTGTATAAATTATTCTGAAAGAAAAGAATAACATCTGGCCTTTCCCTTGAGAACAGAAATTTCCTTCTTTATATTGGCTTGCACTATTCAAAAAGAAAACAAAGATAAAATAGAGGAATAAAATTTCAATTCATGCAGATATAAAACTGACTACAATATATTGAAATGCAAATATATACCTTATGCTATCACAAAAAACTTTTTTAAAAAATGAGCAAGACTTGTCTGTGTGTGTGTGTGTGTTCTAAATTGAAATATCTGATATCTTCCGAAGTAGGCATTGATCAAGTTAGGCAATAAAGCTCCATTATTTATTTCAAGAGAACTTCCTGAAACAATGTGGGAAGTTGAGGTTTTGGGTTAGAAAACATGGGGAAATAAACTCTTTACTGGTTCCAGGAGCTCATGCCTTGGGAAGAAGATATGACCAATAGGTACCATCTGCTTTCCTGATTCATGGTGTCAACTGATGTATGCCTGTCCAAATCAGCTAAAGAACACTTGGAGGGAAACAATAGATGTCAAAAGTCCTTCTCTAATTGCTACATGTTCATTTTAAATGTTAAGGGAAATAATTTCTTAAAATGGGCAGTTCCAGTCACTCTTATAAATAGCACGTGTTAAGACTGTGATTTACTGCATCTCAATTCTCTAATCCTTTTCTATTATTTGTGGAGGTTATAATACTTTATTTTCTTTTTGCATATTTTCAGAGACCAGAAAAAATAAAATAAGAGGACCTGTTTTGTTGGAGGTTTATAATTTATAGTTATAAATTATAAATTATAAAGGAACGAACACCAGTACAACTTCAATGTATAGAACTGACTTTAAAATCACCTGTTGATTACAATTTATTTTCAGAATCACCTTTTTATATCTTAAACTTGTATTCGATTTGATTTTATATCATTTCTCTTTCACACTTTTCAATATTCCAAACTTTTTACCATGAAAAATTTAAAGTGCATTATTGTAAAACAATAATTTTTATTGAAGCCATATGAATATTACCAATAAAATATAAAACTTTATGTAAACTAAAGAGTTTCTTTATTTCTGATAAATAACTGAACAATGGTTTAGCTCTGGAAAGATAAGGCTTATAAAAATCCGTATTTGGGCATTATAAACCTTGGACCAAATAATAATTAAAAGTGGAAAATTTTTTTTATATATTTTCATATACTAAAGTGCTCAGGTTAAGTACTCTATAACGAATTTTTTTAAATCAGAAACTGAATTACTTTTTAATATTCCCTGCACTGTAAAACTTTACATATGATCTCAACTTTTAAGAAGCTATTTAAAATTAACATGTATAGGCGCAGTAGTGCACATCTGTAATCGCAATGGCTAGGGGAGGCTGAAGTAAGAGGATCACAAGTTCAAAGCCAGCCTCAGCAATTCGGGAAGGCCCTACACAACTTAGAAAGACCCTGTCTCTAAATAAAATATAAAAAAGTGGCTAGGCATGTGTTTAAGTCATTAAGTTACCCTGGTATCTATCCCCAGTGTCACAAAAACAATAAAAATAATAAAAAAGTAAAAATAACATCTATAATGTACATACTAAATAGTAGAAATTATCCTACCCATATTATATATGCTAATCACTTCTAAAATCCTCCTTGTAGGTATTATTGTACTCTTAAGGGAAAAGATTCTCATATTGCTTTGTTTGAAACTGTGATGTCGTTTGTATCCAAGATGTGGAAATTTTACTACAAATAATAACAATTAACAACTATGAAGAAGGAAGCATGAGAAAAATTTTGAACAGCCCCACACATTTATCCCATCATAAACCAAGAAGCAATGACACAAGACTCACAATGACTCACAAGAATTTAGAATTAGCTCTATCTTCTCTTTTGGGAAATGTGATATCTAGTAAAATGGTCTTCATAAGAAAACCTTGAGCAAGGAATAATATAGAGACTTGCCTTCAAAATACTTCTCATAAGTAATAATTCAGTAGAACTATTACAGTGTAGAGTAGAGTGAACACAGAATCCAAATACAGACCTAAGTTTCTATGCCCACTCTATTTTCTGCAAGTAACTCATTATTACTCAACTTCAATTTCCTCCTTCATAAAATAGAAAATATGAATAATATCAACCTTATTGGGATGTTTTGATGATTGAAATTTAGAAAAATGACAATTTTAAAAAAGAGATTGAGTAGAGCATATATTTCATAATCATTAATATTTTTAAAAAGAATTTTATTATAATGGCAGCATATTCATGTGTAACGTAAAAAAGATTTTTTTTCCCAAATTTATATAATTATAGAGGAAGCAGCTGTCTAAAGTAATGTGAAAAATGAGCAAAACTTGTGAACCTGAGTTTCAATGTATAGTTAAAATTGTTAAACCTCAAAACTTTGGTATTTCCTCTGACTCTTGCAGAAGCTTTATTGTGTTTATTCATACTTTCTCAACATGACTGAGAACTCTCATCTGGAATAGAACACACATTTTTCTAATCATCCCAGTGGACTAAAATATGTATTTAATTATGATTAAAATATTTTTTTGAGTACAGCTTTAAATCCATTCAGAGGTCATTTTGTTTGGTGGTACATTCCTTAAAGCATTCTTCACTTTTATGATTGACTCTGCCTCCTTTTCCAATCCTAAATATGTTGGCTCAATTGATGACTTATAATTTTCCACAAATAATGTGGAGGACCTGTGTTTCAAAAAAAAATGATGTCTTACTTATGGAAAGAATTCCATCTATAAAAGACTAAACAGTCTTATGCAAAAGAACACCCCATGGGATTGTTTTGGTAATTATTAGAATTATTCTATATTATGTACAACCAGAAGAATGAGAATTTATACTCCAAAAACATTATTAGAATAATTGTTCTAATTTTTAGAAAGCTGAGGTAAATTTTAATATAGCACATACTATACAACTCAGCCTGAAAAATACTTGATTTATATCTAAGACAGAGGAAAAATTAAAAGACTGCCTTCTTCATCATCTCACATACTAATCAATATTCATATAAGTGGTTCCAAAGTAGCACTTAAAATCCAGATTTCAGGCAGTGAGATCTTATATCAGACTCTGTCAATGTCGTTAAGATTTAAAACAAAAACACAAATTATAGGTTGTGTGCATAATATCTCCTGCTTTAATATTTGCTCTCTCATCTAAAAAAACTTCCTTAATATGTCCTTTTTCAGCTCATTGGCATTTTGTAATTTCAGCCCAATATCATTTAGTCTCCTTTTATTTTTATTTTTTAGTCATTATTATGTTGTGGATGCATGCAAATGCACAGCTCTGGAATCAAATCTTCATGACTACTTATTGCAGCCAGTAATTTTGTTTCTGTTAGAGAAGAATAGATTGTCAGAAATAAATACTTGGTAATTAATTTCTCAGTAAACCACTAAGAGAAGAAGATTTTAAAAAAATCATATAGCATTTCTAAACCTATGTTTGTATAAACTAATTGCTTAAGGAGGAAGCTGCATGCAAGAATTTTTGTAAAGACAATGGAATTTCTGATAAAGATGAGACTTGGAAAAGCCTTGTACTGAAAGTTTAAGGAAACAAGGGGCCCGGGGATGTAGTTTAATGGTAGATAGCTTGATTAGCATGGGTGAGGCCCTGGGTGCAATCTCAAGTACAACCACAAAATAACAAAAAATAGTTTAAGGCAACAAGTTTTATTTCTTGTTTCATTATTTGTGACTTTACTATGTTAATTGCTCTGGGTCTGTGTTATACTATATGAGAACTTTAAAAATCTTTAAAATGCTAAAATGTATAATATGTTTTGGTTTAATATCTCATTAGTATAGATTTAAATCACAAAGTACTTTTTTTAAAAATGAAAGGGAAATGAAAACAGAAATTAAATGTTGATTTTTGTTGTATATTGATTGTTTTATATCTTGTTTTCAAATAGTGAACGTTTAGAGAATAGTAGCTTATAATCTAGTCAAGGGCATATAACTAGTAAATTGAAGGAATACCACCCAACACCAGGACATGGATCCCGTTACAGTTTGGATCTATAATGTCCCCCAAAGGTTAATGTTGTTGAAGACTTGTTCCCCAAAATGGCAGGTGGGAAGTGGTGGAAATTTTAGTTGTTGGAAGAAATGGATCACTTGGGATATGATTGCAAAAAGTATATATTTTGTTCCTGAACTCTTTCTCTGTGTTTGTCTCTCTTTCTCTGTTGCTCTGTATCTGTCTGCCTGTCTGTCTGTCTCTGTTTTTCTCTTTGCTTCCTAGCTGCCATGAGCTGAGCAGCTTTATTCCTCCACACCCTCCTCATCATAATGTCATTGTATTCTAATTTATCGTAGATCTGAAGCCTGTGGCCAAATGACCATAGACTGAAATCCCTGAAACCATAAGCCAAAATAAACATTTTTCTCTTTATTTTGATTTTCTCAGGCATATTTTCACAGCAACAGAAAGCTGACTGCTCCCAAATCCCTTCTCTATCCACTATCCAGCAATTCCTCTCAAATATAAGTGATTTTTCCAATAGAAATTCAAATAAAATCAATGTATTCATCCCTGTTAAATGGATACATTTGAGTAGTTAGTAGTTAAAAAATTTTAAGGTTCATCCATACTTCATTTCTTAAAGCTTCATTAATACTTACTAGTTAATAAACTTAATTTGTCTGATGAAGTTTAAACCAGGCTGGTGATAACACTTTTACTACACATTGCTTTGGATTAATAAGTTCACATCTTAAGACAGTTTAACAATAGGACTTTCATATGATCTTCCTATACTATAGTTGTACAGCAAAATTACCTGATCCGACTTTATATCAGGCTTCTCCATATTCAGATAATGGGACAACGGAATAACTAGACCCCTCCTATGATACTCCTAAGATTTTTCAAATTTTGATAAATTATATAGTTGTTTAAAGCTCAAGAAAATTGGTATATATTAAGAAGAGGTTCTAGGAAAAATATTTTATTTTATTTATTTTGAGGAAAAAAAAGAAAATCATGATGACTCTAGGAGAGTAGTACATCAAGAAAGAGAAAATTCCTTCAGAAATGTTTCTGATTCAAGTCTCTTTATTTGCATTGTGCTATGTCTTCTCTGTACTCCTAAGTCTTCTTAGGAAATTCCTTTTGGGCATGTTAAGTTCCTGCAGCACTTAACATTCCTAACCTGCTTTTTAAGAATTTGTTTTTCATTTCTGGTGCTGTGTAAGCCAGTGAATTTGACTTTTATTCTATGAAGAACGCACTTCAAGATAGAGCAAGAATTATGGGGCTGCATCACCTTTAAGCATTAAAAACAGAACTTTAAAAAAAAAAATTTGTGAGCAAGCATACAATTGAATGAAATATAGATTTAGGTTCATAGCATTACTCCCACATGCTTCCTAGGAGACCTGCGGTGTTCCTGTGATTCACTCAAAGTGATCTAGAAAGCTGATTGTGGAATAATCAGAACTTTGACCCAAGCAATCGGTCAAAACAATGTCTAAAGAAAATTAGTCATTTATATGATGAATAAGACTTGGTAAAACTTGGTTTAAAATATATGAGATTCAGAATTGTAATTTAAAGTAATATTGGCTCTAGTCCGTTTTCTCAATTACTGGAAAAAATAGTAATTAACTTAGTTTGTGAATGATTTTACCCATCTTAATAGCTAGATTAGATTGAACAGGGCAAATGATTATGTGGTGATCAGGCAATAATATTGCCATTATTACAATACAAGATGCTCAATTATTCACAGTTTAATTTGGTCATGTTACAATGACAGCCATGAAATGAAAATTAGAAAAATAAAAGAAGATGCAAAATGCAATTCAGCTTAATTGCTTAAATTAAATTTCAATAGGGACATATATGGAAGGGACCAGGCTGAGGAAATGAGAGTAATAAGCAGTGATTGTCTGAAAATGTAAAAATTATCCTGCTGTATTTCAAGGAGCTCTCCATTTTAGGAATGAGGTTTGTTTTTCTTACAGAAGACAAAATAGCAAAATCATAATTGGTATAAATTTGACTATCTCACAATAAAATGGGAATAATATTTTGATCCCCAACATAATTTATTTTTACCTATAGAGAAAAAAAATTTTCTAAGATAAAGAAAAATAGACTAACTAATACCTGTCTTTCAAGGACAATGTGCAGGGTGTATATATGATAAATAAGATTCATTCAGAATTAAACACAATCAACTTTTTTCAGTATAGGTAGGATTAGGAGTTCTCAATCCTGTTGACCCTCCCACTTTTTCTGTGACCTTCACTGCATTCTAGGAGATGTGCTTAGTCAGTGAGTATTTTTCTACTACTATAATGAAATATCTGAGAATGGACTACTTATTTTTTTAAATTTTTATTATTAGTTGTTCAAAACATTACGTAGTTCTTGACATATCATATTTCATACATTTGATTCAAGTGGGTTATGAATTCCCATTTTTACCCTGTATACAGATTGCAGAATCACAATCCACTTTTTTACATATTGCCACATACTAGTGTCTGTTGTGTTCTGTTGCCTTTCCTATCCTCTACTATCCCCCCCTCCCCTCCACTCCCATCTTCTCTCTCTACGCCATCTACTATAATTCATTGCTCCCCCTTGTTTTTTTTCCTTTCCCCTCACTTCCTCTTATATGTAATTTTGTATAACAATGAGGGTCTCCTTCCATTTCCATGCAATTTCCCTTCTCTCTCCCTTTCCCTTCCACCTCTCATCCCTATTTAATGTTAATCTTCTTCTCATGCTCTTCCTCCCTGCTCTGTTCTTAGTTGCTCTCCTTATATCAAAGAAGACATTTGGCATTTGTTTTTTAGGGATTGGCCAGCTTCACTTAGCATAATCTGCTCTAATGCCATCCATTTCCCTGCAAATCCCATGATTTTGTCATTTTTTAGTGCAGAGTAATACTCCATTGTGTATAAATGCCACATTTTTTTTTATCCATTCATCTATTGAAGGGTATCTGGGGTGGTTCCACATTCTAGCTATTGTGAATCATCATGGTGCTATGAACATCGATGTAGCAGTATCCCTATAGTACGCTCTTTTAAGGTCTTTAGGGAATAGTCTGAGAAGGAGAATAGCTGGGTCAAATGGTGGTTCCATTCCCAGCTTTCCAAGGAATCTCCATACTGCTTTCCAAATTGGCCACACCAATTTGCAGTCCCACCAGCAATGTACAAGTGTACCCTTTTCCCCACATCTTCGCCAGCACTTATTGTTGTTTGACTTCAGAATGGCTGCCAATCTTACTGGAGTGAGATGGTATCTTAGGGTGGTTTTGATTTGCATTTCTCTGACTGCTAGAGATGGTGAGCATTTTTTCATGTACTTGTTGATTGATTGTATGTCCTCCTCTGAGAAGTGTCTGTTCAGGTCCTTGGCCCATTTGTTGATTGGGTTATTTGTTCTCTTATTGTTTAATTTTTTGAGTTCTTTGTATACTCTGGATATTAGGGCTCTATCTGAAGTGTGAAGAGTAAAAATTTGTTCCCACGATGTAGGCTCCCTATTTACCTCTCTTATTGTTTCTCTTGCTGAGAAAAAACTTTTTAGTTTGAGTAAGTCCCATTTATTGATTCTTGTTTTTAACTCTTGTGCTATGGGTGTCCTATTAAGGAATTTGGAGCCCAACCCCACAATATGTAGATTGGAGCCAACTTTTTCTTCTATCAGACGCAGAGTCTCTGTTTTGATATCAAGCTCCTTGATCCATTTTGAGTTAACTTTTGTGGATGGCGAGAGAAAGGGATTCAGATTCATTTTGTTGCATTTGGATTTCCAGTTTTCCCAGCACCATTTGTTGAAGATGTTATCCTTTCTCCATTGCATGCTTTTAGCCCCTTTGTAAAATATAAAATAATTGTAATTTTGTGGATTGGTCTCTGTGTCCTCTATTCTGTACCATTGGTCCACTCACTTGTTTTGGTACCAGTACCATGCTGTTTTGTTACTATTGCTCTGTAGTATAGTTCGAAGTCTAGTATCGCTATACCGCCTGAATCACTCTTCCTGCTTAGAATTGCTTTTGCTATTCTGGGTCTTTTATTTTTACATATGAATTTTATGATTGCTTTATGTATTTCTACGAGAAATGCCATTGGAATTTTGATTGGCATTGCATTAAACCTATAGAGAACTTTTGGTAATGTCACCATTTTGATGATGTTAGTTCTGCCTATCCATGAACAGGGTATATTTTTCCATCTTCTAAGATCTTCTATTTCTCTCTTTAGGGTTCTGTAGTTTTTATTGTATAAATCTTTCACCTCTTTTGTTAGGTTGATTTAGCTCAATGTTTTAGAATCTTAAGCTTCAAATACCATTTCACCAGATCTTGTGAGGATTCCCTTGGCTACATTGCTTCATGGCATATGGTACCACAATGGCAAAGACTTGTGAAAATCGAAGAGATTATAATGCAAAACAGGAAACCAGAGCACTACCGGGAGTTCCCTAAGAGGTATGCTAATCCCTTCTATATGTACTGTTGAGAGCTACAACCCAGTCGGGATGGCGAATGGCATTTTGCCAGAAGGAGTGATTGAGAGGTGACGAGCCATTAAGATGATGATAATTAAGTTAAGCTGTGTATAATTGCTGTGACTGGATGATGCTGTATTGAAACAGGCTGTGTATTGAGTTGTATGTAGACCCCTGCTGTCCGGCAGTAGGGCGGCTCCTGCTGCCTTGGGCACTGCTACTTTTGAGTTCTTGTGGAGTTCCCGTGGAGTTCCCAAGTTCCCGTAGAGCCCCATGGGGGGCGGAGAGAGTTCCCGGGGAGTGCACGTAGAGTTGCGGGCAATAAAAGAGTTCCTATTTGAACCTACAAGTGCCTCTCTTTGTTAATTGATATTAAACATATGTGAAATTTTAAAGGCTACTTTACAAATAAACCTACATGGAAAATTATTTTTAACTCCGATATTTTTGTGCCCAGAGAGACTGCGGCATGTATTCCAGTATCTAAGGATCTAAACCAAGGATCTACCTCTTAGGAGTTCCACCACCTCTAAACTTTGCCACATCAGGGACCAAGGTGCCAACACATAAAAAAAAAAAAAATGAGAACAAACCATGTGAAAATCAGAGAAGTGGCTGAAAGATAACATAGCAATGGGACATAAGGAAAAATATATATTTAAATTGTTGATGAAATATACATGGAGATTAGAGTCTCAAGAGTTCTGCCCTAGGATATAAGTAAAAAAACATCCTGATGGCCTTGCTAAGTGATTTTCTCAGTGTTCAACAAATATTCTTGGCTTTTTTGTTGTTGTTTGGTAACATTTAATGTTCATTTTACAGTAAACTCTTTGGCAGCAATGAATGAAAAGTAAACAAAAGTCAAAGTCTAGTGAATGTTTACTGTATTTTAATTTCTCTAAAATGTTAATAATAAACATGTAACTTACACAAAGTATCTGTTGAGACTTATCATTTACTATGACAATCTAGTGGTAGTGCCAAACTCACATGAAGACCAGAAATCTCTGCAAAACTCAGCATCTACTTTCAAGTTGGGAGTTAATAACACGCAAATTTTGCATTTACACTTGCAATTTACTTGGGGAAGACTGATTTTGCATTTATATCAAACTACTTGCTTTCAATCCTAAGTTTTCTCCTTAACATATAAAAAGTAAAGCAAAGTTGTAAGGATGGTTCTTTGAACAGAGAAAGAATTTCATAAGTATGTAAATAATACTGATTTCATGTTAGTCATTACTTGATAACTTCACTTGTCCAGGAATTTCATTTTAATAAATGTGTTATTGTTTCTTCAAATTTATGTAATCAGTATAAAGGTTTATGAAGTCCATTCGTGTTGTAGTCAGCTTTGTCACTGCTATGACTAAGGGATCTGACCAGAACAATTGTAGAGGAGGAAAAGTTTACTTGCAGGCTCATGGTTTCAGAGGTCTTAATCCATAGAAGGCCAGCTCCATTCCTCAGGGCTCAGGTTGAGGCTGAACATCAGGATTGGAAAGGGTGGTGGCGGGAAGCACCTCACATTACAGCAATTAGGAAACAGAGAGAATCTGCTCTCCAGAAACAAATACATGCAAGAAAACCATGCCCTAATTCCCACCTCCGCTAGCAACACCCTACCACTTCAGTTACCATTCAGTTAATCCCTTTCATGGGATTAAATCAGTGATTGGGTTATGACTTTTACAATCCAATCATTTCTTCTCTGAAACTTCTTGCATTGTCTCACACGTGAGCTTTAGAGGGACCTCTCCCATTCAAACCACAACAATTAGTTTAAAGGTGAAATAACTGACATTATTCTATATATTAATATAAACTCAAAATTGAAGATGATATTTTGAGGTGATAGTATGATTGCAATTTTTGGTAAAACAGTGTGCAGATAAAAGTACAAACTCACTAATTAAGAAAATATTAAAAAATACAAATGTATTTGGAATTGGTTGTGATGAATACAATTTCTAATTGCATAGGAACTCGCTATACTATTCAACAAATTGAAGGTCAAAATATATAACTATTTTTTATACCTTCATAATGAATGTAACTTTTTTGGAATAAAGCTGTTGTTGAATATAAAAGAAAACTTCTCAGCGTAAGATATAAAAGAAAGCTTCTCAGTGTAAGCTTTCTGGCTTAGGTTCTCTTTGTTAATTGATATTAAACATATGTGAAATTTTAAAGGCTACTTTAAACCTACATGGAAAATTATTTTTAACTCTTTTTGATACAAGTATTCTAAATTTTGTTTATATTTTCTAACACTTCAAAATCTTTAATCAAAGTGTTAAACAAATAGATCATCAAATGACTTTAGTCTTTTAAAGCTTTTGTTTAATCAAAGCTTTTATTGAAATGAAACATGCAACAGGAAAACATTAAATTTTATCCCCACAAAAGCAAGGAAATAACTGAACAAATCAGATGATGAGAACTTACACAGTGTGTAAGATTTAATTTTGTAAATTCAGTTTAGGATATTTCCATTTGAAGAAGTCTCTTTGATTGCATTCCTGCCTTTAATTTGATAAATTTATATTCTGTTAAGGAAAGACAGAAATTAAGAGACCTACAATTTCACAGCTCCTAAGTTTGGCAAACCACTCAAATTATACATAAATCCAGGCATTATTCAAATAATTTTATTTTGCAAAAAAAACCTCATTTGTCTAAGAAAGTTGCTTAAGAATGCAAAAAATACAAAACATAAGAAAACTCATGGGCTAAAATGTCTATATACTCAATTTTAAAAACTGCAAAACTAGAAAATGAGAAGAACTATTCATTTGGCAGAAATTGCTCTGATCTTGTTAGGTAGTTGAACATCTATAAAGAACTTTTTTTTTCAATTAAAAGATAATTTTCAGAGAGGAGTCAACTAAAGATGTTAGTTTTGTTCGCAAATGTCAACTAGTCCTAGGCTACATGACAAAAATGTACGCTCACAGTTTTTTCAACAAACTATACATTTAGAAATCTGGGACACCCCAATTTGCTAGAGGTATTGATGTATATTACACTGGTGGATGTTTCAGTGACAAGCAGTAAATTCTTTTCTAATTACATACGTTTAAAAAAAAAGTTACATAAAAGACTGCACAACTTGTGAGTATGTAATCAATGAATTTTCCCAAAATCAGGATGTCTGTGTGACCAACATCCAGATCATACACACAGCACAACTGACATCCTGGAAATACCTTGATCCCTGTCATCTGACTGACACCAGGACAACCTAAAGGGAGAGTTTTGATATATTTTGTCCTCTGCAGGTTTTTAAACTTCATAGAGACTGGATCACTCAATATGTTTTTATGCCTGAATTATTTCATTTGATTTTTTTCATGCAATTCATTCACATCATGATGAATATTGGGAGTTTTTTAATATTCTTACTCTTGTGTGATATCCCATTATAAAAAGCTATACTATAATTCATATATTCAGAATACTCTTGATGAACATTTGAGCTGTCTTTAGTGTGGTCCTATTGTACATAATATAGATATTAACATTCTTGTACTAGTATTTTATGAAATTATTTGTATTCTCAATTTAAATTTTCTAAACCTTCTCTTACTTTTAAAATATATTTTAAATAAATTAAGTGCATTATTTCTTCTTTTCTTTTTCCTAATGAATACCTTGGCACGTTAACATTTTGAATAATTTGGTAAAAGTTATGCTTTTTTCCATATAGCTTTTTCCTACCATATATTTCCTTCTATTCTTATTCATGTATTTTTTTCCTTATCCCACATCATATCCTGTGGCAATCACCCCAAAGTTGTGAGGTCATTTGGGACCACAATACTACTACCTTTGTTCTTCAGTTGACTGCTTTCATAGTCCTGCAGAAAAATATCCCATCCACTGAGTAAATCTTAATAAAGTATTTTGGTTTTCACCTGATCTCAGACTTTGCTCTTTTGGAACAAGGTGAGAATAAATAAATAAATTAGTCTTACACATAATCTGTCTCCCAATTATTGTCTATACTTTTACCTCAAGAGCAAAGTTTTGGTGGAACAATTATATTGTGATTTCAAACCCTTTAGAGAGACTCCGAGAAAAATCAGTTACTCCTACATAAACCATATACCAATATAGACTGGATATTGGATGCCTGGTATGGGATTAATGCGAAATTTAGAGATACTTTTCCTTAACCACGGCTGAGCAGCAGGGCATTTTGTTGAAATGAAATCAGTTGTTAAGAGTATTAAATTTTAGTTTTATCTATTTTAGAAAATTTGTATCTTTAAAACATGAAATTACCTGTTTGAATCATATGAACTCCATATAAATATGAAGTCCTGGGAAATAAGTCTGTTTTCTATAGATATGTGCTGAAGAATCATGTTAGAAATGTGATAAGAGATTGTCAGGAAACTACCAGTACCTGGTTGACTACAGAAAGAATTCAGCCACTCTAATATTTCTTAACTGCCATTTTATATGCATGAGCCACTACAAACTTTGTGATGTTCCTTCTGATTATACATTTTGAATAATTTAATTTCAACCTCTATTATTATTGAATAAACATGAAGATACTCAGACTTATTTAAGCATTCTAAATGAGAATGTATTGCATAGTGTAAATATGAGTGGTGACATAAAAGAGCATTACATAAATATTAGTTTCCTATATATGAATAAAATTTGATGAAGTGATAAACTTGTAGCAAATCAAATAAAATAGGTTCAGGTCTGATACGTACTGAAAGCAATGTCAACAGCAGCAACAAAGACCACAATAATATGCAATGTTATTGGGGACATATAATAATCTATGTGCTGGGCCTGGTGTTATGCGCCATTTATACAGTAGCTTATTTTATCCCACCCCAAACTGAGATTTCCACCCACCTGCATGAAGAATTGAAGGTTAAGTACTTATATAATGTTGCACAGTAGGTAAGGGAAGAATCCAGAATGGTATCCAAGACTATCTAATATAAGTATTTATCCTTTAACTATTCTGCTGGTTCTTATTTGAATCAAGACAGATCTTTTAAAAACATAAGGGACAAGCTAGAATTTATTCAATACCATGGTTTTCCCTTCTTCTCAAATGATCTTACGTTTCATAAAGTGCCTGTCATACAAGGAGAGGTGATAGACTAATTACGATGACCGGCAGATTCCTCATGGCACCTGTGCTATGACCAGGTGTGTGGTCACCCTCCCTGAGCTGTAGACAAAGCCTAGGGCTGCTTCACAGTGTGTACAAGGCTGTCCTGGCCTCATAGGAAAGGATCTTTTAAAACTCAGTTCTCTTCCCAGTAGCTCTTGTTTTTGTTCCTACAACACATTTCTCGGGGCCTTGTCCTCACCACCCACATCAAGGTCAAAGCTCGCTCTCACCCACGGCTGCGCTTTTACTCCTGCCTACATCATTTCACTCCTTCCTCCTACCTGCTCTTCTAACGTCTCTGTTCATTTTAAACATTGCATTTTCCACCCACCTGCATGAAGCTTTGAAGATTCCCTTAGAGAATTCCAGCTACTTGTACATAAATAGATACATTTTCCCCAGGCAAACCTTCCTTAGAAAAAGGGAGTTTTGCATTTCCAATCAAGCACAGGCCCAGTGTTCTATATATATACTCTTCCCACTGCCTCTATCAAATGAGTATTTCCTGATTAAGTCTTACCAATAAATTATGAAATATCTCTTCATAGGATTTGGTATAATAATTGTTCCCCAGGCTTTGTAAATAATTATAATTTTATTCTCATACATTTGTGTTAGAAGGTATCATGCTAGTTAGAGAGTTTTGCATTTCCTTCTTATTAGCTACAAATTAAGAAATCTTGTTCATTGATATGTAATTTTATATTAATTATAATATTTTTCAAAATTTAAAACTCTTTTAGTGCAAATCAAAGGAATACTCTGTAAAATGTGGTTTACAACTCGGCACATTCACTCATTCATTCATTAAACATATTGATTGGCATCTGCTATGTGCCAGACAATGTGGTTTGTGTGAGGAATGTAAGATGTGGAAAGTCCAGGCTTTTATGAAGGCTGCGGTTTAACAGGGAAGTCAGTAAAAATGGTAATCATAAATAAATATATCTCAGAGGTATGTAATTTTTTTTTCCATTTGTTTGTTGTTTAGTTAATGATCACTGATCTGAGATGATAAATAAAAGGAAGCAGTGAAGTACAACAGTGGTGTGGTCAGGCACAAATATTGTGGTCCTTAGTCTAACATGTAGCACTTAGAATTTTAGATATTTGAAAGCACTACCAAATCCATGGTACATCAAAACATCCTCCTGATGTTGTCTACCAGTACTTAAATACATGCAATTTTTGGGATTGTGCGTTGGTTTCTCAGCACAGAAGTAGAAGAGTTGGCATTCAGTCTCGACTTTTCCATCCACATCTAACTTGTGCCAACAATTCATTAGACTATAAAAGAATTTAGTGCCTGTAAATGAATGAATTTGGTACTAAATTCTCAGTGTTCAAATATGGGGTACACAGACCCATAAGAAGTTTCTGGGCAAAATTCATGAAGGTAGCAAACAAAATGAGAAAAATTCTCTGTTTATTTTTATAAAAGTCTCTAACTGAAATCAATGATTTTTTCTTAATATTTTAAATTAAACTTAAATAATATCAACACTATTTTTACCAATAGAAATCACAAAATAATTTTGTATCATATTATAGCTATTATCCATCTTTGTTATCATTTAGTCCCACCAGTATATTGAGGAATTATAGTGATTGTTACATCCACATCAAGTTCTTGCTAACAAATTCATTAATAAATAAGCACATACATTACTAAACCAAGTTCCTTTAAATATCATACTAAAATTACTTTAATTTCTTTCTTGTAGAATTCTTAGTGTTTATTTTGTGAAATAAAAGAAAAAAATGTTAAAAGAGAATGAGTATATAGAATAAAAATATATGAACGTGAACGGGAATATACATATTCTATTTTTAAAATTCAATTACAGAAGTACACTGCATAAAGTGATATTGGAACAGACTGCTAGAGTGTGGAACAGTGAATAATAGGAAAGTAAGGGAGGGGACTCTTTGAGCAAAGGGACAGACCAGAGGAAAGTCCCAAAACAGGAAAAGACTTGGTGAACATTTATGGGAAGCTGGAAAAAAAAGATTAATGTGGCAACGGATAAAGATATATATATATATATCTGTTTCCAATTATGTTCAGCTGTACAGGTGCAGAGGCCAAATTAGTGAATAATTGCTTTGTATCATAGTCTGTCTTTAGCCAAGAGATTATGACAATCCAGGAGAACAAAGGTGAACCAATATGTCAGGCATTGATAATAATGATCATCATGGAAATTAAGCAAAGTAAGAAAAAAATATGGAGACATGGAGGGCGATTAGTGAAAGAATGGTAGAAATTGTGGGTTCACAGGTTCTAGTGAGATCTGAGCATTGCTTTATATGGATATTATAAGAGTGTTTGGGAAACTTATTATAGTGGTACCAGTAAGAGAGAACATTGGCTATGGAGATGCAGAGAGGTATATGATTCAAGATGTTTTTGTGCTAATATTGAAAGAATACTGGCAAGTAAGTACCCTGAGAGAAATTAGTTCAGTAAGTTAATTAACTCACTGGTAAGTTCTTTCGTTTACTAAAAGCGTTCACTGCTTTATTCCAAGTACTCCTGTCACACAGAAGGTGCTTAGTGAGTATTAAAAACATAAATGAATGATTGTATTTGTTTTCAAGATTTAGGATGACTACCAGTTTTCCCAATGGATGCAATTTTTAAAATTGGGAAAAGAGAGTAAGAATGTTTTGTGGTTATTTCTTAAATATTAAAATGAAATCATAAATATCATCTTCATTATCAATAACTATACTTTTTGTTCACCTATTCCAATAGAAATACTATGATAGATACCATAGTAAAAACAACAACAACAACAAAAATGATAGAGATATGTTTCCTAAACCAAAGAACATTGATGATTTTTAAAATGTAGGTTGGTAGAAAAGAGCAACAGATTTCTCTCCAGCAAAACTGTACACTTAAATAAAATACAAAAAAAAAAAACACCTTTAATATCTGTTGTGAAAATTGAGTTCCATTGCCAACTGAACTATCAATTAAGTTTGAAATGAATAATAACATTTTTAAATTAAACAGGGAAACATCTGTATTCTTTCTGAAAAGTATTATTGTCAAGTAAATTAAACAAAGTCTCAAATAATCAATAAACTATGGAAAACCCCCAAATGCAACTAAAAAATATCTCGGGATTATTACCTTTCTAAAACTTAAGAAGTCTGCCTAACTTTGTCCTCCTAACATACAGTGTTATTTAGCAGTAGATTAATTTGATGAGACATTGAAGATAATTGTTTCTTGTGATATCGACCATCAAGAAACAAGATAAAACCAAGGGCAATTAGAAACTCCAGGTAATACAAATATCCATACTAAAAAGTCATAACATAAATAAGAGGTTAACAAAATGCTGCATTACTTGGACAAAAGTAATTAGATATAGGAAAAAAATAATTCAATTTGTTTTTCTTTAAATCCCACTGATAATATAGTTATGCATAATTTTAATGTTGAATATACTTGATATTGCAAAAGCCTTTTTTGTTTCCAGATATAATAATGAATATGTCCCCAAGAACAACATATCTTTTCCACTAAATTGGAGGTTCCTAGAAGATAGATTCTGTTTAGTTCAGTTCTATGCAAATATCACCAAGAGCAGTGCCTACCCTCACAGTTGGCACACACAAAAAAAATATTTCTTGATATAATCACAGGATGGAATATGTATAGTATTTATTTGCATAGTTCAGGGAGGAAGAAGTAGAGGGAAATTTAAGGAAACAATTTGTTGCATATATTCCTTGGTAAGAACAATAATGATTATAATAAATATATTTATTTAAAAAAAGAATGATCAAGGTATAACTCCTATCATCTTGGAACTCAAAACCCAACTAGGGGTCATACATATAATTGAAAAATAAAATGTGACAGGGTTTTTGATGCTGATATAATTAGCATAGTGGGAACAAACGCACACGCACACGCACGCGCACACATACACACACACACACACACGTTTTAGTTCACCTGAGAGAGACTAGGGAGGATAAGGAGGAAGAGGAGGGGAGACACATGTGATGAATATTGAATATGAAGTAATGATAGGGATGTAAAAGGACAAACAAGTATCAAAAGGAAATTCAGAGTAAAACAGTACTGTCTACAAACCTTTGGATGTGGGAAGGAGCTAGGAACAAGATGCATGAGGCAGATGAAGACTAAACACCATTTGGAAAAAGTTTGGCTCTGAACCTTATAACCTTTTGCACAAATCGTTTTCTGAAAACCTGTGAACTTAAATAAATGTTTCTTGCACATACATATATATCTGAAGAAAGGCAATTTTGCAAATAAAGTTAAAGCTGCTTGTAATAAAGGGAAGAGTAGAACCACAATGTTAGGAAATCATGAAAAGAGAGCTCATCGTCCTTAAAACAGTGGCTCTAAATGATCCTTCACAAATTAAGAGACTTATGCATGAAGAACAGTTGTTTTCCTTCCAGCAAATCACAGAGAAAATAAAACACATTTGCATAACAAAAACAAATCATTTAAGAGAGCTGCTCATAAGCTCCAATGATTTTCAAAGCTTCATTTTATTACAGGTGTTTTCTTTTTCCTTTCTATTTATTTATTTATTTGGTAATGGGGATTGAACTCAGGAGCACTCCACCACTGAGCCACATCCCAGCCATATTTTGTATTTTATTTAGATATAGGGTCCCACTGAATTGCTTAGTGCCTTGCTGTTTCTGAGGCTGGCTTTGAACTCAAATCCTCCTGCTTCAGCCTCCCAAGCTGCTGGGATTTCAGGTATATACCACCACACCAGGTTTATGTGTTTTTATATAATGTCTCTGTAAATGAGAGGTTGTAGGGAATCCATATCTAATTGCTGCTCCTTCTAACTAAGCTTGGTCTTACTAAGGTAGAATCTATCCCTAAAGCAAAATAAGAAGGAGAGAAAAAGGAAGAAAAGAAAGAAGAGAGGGAGGGTAAAGGGGGGAGGAAGGTAGGAAATAGTAAAAAAGAAAACAGAAAAAATCAAATTGATTAATGTGCTAAGAATTCCTACACGTTATTGGCAAAACAGAAAATATGCATCTTGTTTGCTTTCTTTTTCCCAAAGCACAACTTAATTAATGCTGTCATATAGCTCCTGGTAAAAGACTCACATGGTAAGAGTCCTCCCACGCCACAAGATCAATGGAACCCTGGAAGCTACAATAGAAAGAAATTAGAATGTGCATCAAATTTGTGAAGCTCATAAAGAAAACACATTTGCCCTTCATGTATTTTTAAAGAGATTCTTGTTTCATTATATCTTGTAAATGGTTTCTCTGTTCAGTACAACAAGATAGAACTGAACTTTGGTGGTATCTCATTTTTCTCAGTAACAGAATGCCATTCAGTTTTAATAAAGATTTTATGGTGATGTTATTATGTCTAGGTGTCCATTTACTCTATAGGGACTTTGTAATGTCTGAGAAAGAACTTGGCATATAAATTTATTTATTTTCTTTATTCTATTTTTTTTCTTAATCTTTAAGAGTCAATGAGTTTTTTTTCTAATAAAGATTTTTTTGATTAGCTATATTTCATGCTTTGTTTTCAATAGCATATTAAATTCTGTAATAGGTAAAAGGAAAATGGTAATTTAGAACAACATTTTGCATACACACACACACACACACACACACACACACACACACACACATTCATTTAGATCTATATATGCCTTTAGACCATATAATTTCTAGCTGAATAAACTGGATTTGGAGTCATAATATTTAAGTAATTAGTTTTAACTCTAGGAGTAAACTCTCAGAACTGATGGAACTGAGATTTATTTTAAAATACTACTCATGCAAATATAAATGCATCTCTGTCATATGGTGATTTATTGCCTCTGCATATTCTTTTTGATTTTTCAGTTTAGGTACTTGCAGTTTGCTTTTCTAACACTGAGTCATTCCAAAAAAGAATAATTACTTAAAAACTGAATAATTCATGGCAAAGTTCTAATTTTTCCCTAAATGGTTTTAATATTTTATGGTTTTGACAACAATATTACAACAGAAAGAAAACAGCTTTAACTTATAAAGAAGTTTATATTTTTATATCTTTGAAAAATAACACTGGCCTATACAATAATCTTATTTATTAAAAATCACTTTTATTTTTAAAACATTTAAAACACGACATAATTTGTGATATTTAAAATTTTCATACTTTTGATAATTATTCTAAAATGATGTGTCATGCCTGTTATATTTATTCATCTGAAATTTCTTGAGTTTATTAGGTTACTTCTGATATAGAGTCAAGGTCTTCAAACATATCTTAAGATTTTGGAGTAGTAATAGCAATTGCTTTACATGCTCATTTTTAAATTCACTTTCCAAATTAGTAAACCCTAGTTTCCTTATTTGATGACTAATTTATGTGAGCTATATAATTTTAATAATAGATTTTGTCTGCATCTTTATTCTGCACAGATTGTTAAAATAGTTTTAATTTATGTTATTAGTATAATTTAGAATGGAAAAGTCATTTATTAACTTTTTTACTACCAAATGAAGACTAAGGTTCCTTGTTTTTCTTTTATTCTAATTAACAATGCATAATTCAAGATAGTTTGTTGAAGCTATATTTATTATTCTGGGGGACCATCTTAAGCATTTGCAATTTACATATTTCTAACATCTCTACAATATAGATAAAATATTGACCTTTTTATACAATGGAGTTAAAATAATAATTATTATTAACAATGGAGTTAATATAAGTATTAATAAAAGTGATTAGAAATATATGATATCTTGATTTAATACTTGCTGTTGTTTATTAATATGTGAAATCAATACTTTGTCGGATCAATAAAATTTAAGTTTCTCTAGTTTAGTGTGAATAAGAAAATAATATCAATAATGTAATAAAAATTACCTTGTCATGAGGCATTGCACAGATGGGTTTTTTCATTTCTTTATTACTGCATGCAATGAAAATTAGTGCTCCCATATCCCAATGACTAAATTGACTAAATTGCTTTCATTCAGAGATTGTGTGAATACAATGGATATAATTCTGATTTCTCTGAGCATAATAAAGTACATAAAAAGGATTCATGTATGTATTTTCCTCCACAATCTTTATTATGTATATAAAGATTACTTAATGGATGTATTATAAAATTTAATAGTGTCAAATATTAATAAATATTTGTTTATATTCCATAGTTTTTAATGCTAACCAGATTTATCCATATTGTATCACATTCAATTTAGCTAAAAAATAGACCTGTTTCAGGAGTAATCCACAGGAGGTAGATGAATAGTACATAGAAAAAGCTGGGGGATAGGGAGCAAATTATTTGGGGGCTACCTAAAATCCTAAACAGTTTAGCACTAGTCATAAATTTTAGCAAACTCTGGGGAAAAGAGGGCATTGTAATGTTAGTAGCACAAACCTTTTTCACCTCATAGGAGCCCTCTACACATTTTATTATATGACATTTTCTGTCAGTTTAATTTTTTTTCATTAAAAGTATTTACAGGTAAGTGTGTATGTGTGGGGGGGGAGGTGTACACATGCAAAATATTTAGGTTTAAAGATTAGGTAGATATTCTTAAATTTCTCATACACATGTGTGGCTAATATGGAAGTCCCATGAAATACAGCAGGTTGGTTTGTAATAAGCACACAAAATGACATTTATAATTGATGTTTGCATCCCTATTCATGTTTGATCTAAATCAGAGCCAGAAATTTTGCTGTGAAGTTATGGACCAAATACAAATGAAGAAAAAGTTGTAAATGATATGAAGACAAACTGGGAAATATTAAACCTGATGGCTTATTTACATTTTACTTATGAAGGAATGACCAATTGCTGAGAATAATAATATTTACAAACAACATTTAATAACTAAGCACATACTATATTCTAAGGACTTTAATAAACTCGTCTCACACATTATCTCATTTGACCCACACAGAAGCCCCACATTATGATCATATCCGTTTTACAGGTAAGAATACTGACATATAGAGCCATCAAAAATCAGTTATTTACAATGCCTGGAAATGAAATCCCATTTGAAAGAATATAAGATTCAATAGATTGTGAGATTTTTTTCCTCTGGTGTTGTATTAAAAGCTGCTATACCAAGATGATAGCTGATAAGAGTAAGGGGTTGGAGTTCAATTTGTGCAATCAAACTTCTAAGTGCTTTGAAAGTTTTATTTTTCATTTTAAAATATAAAATTTCATTGTCATGTGCAATGTATCAATGTGTGTGTAAATCTAGTAGCGTTGGTAAAAATTACTTGTTTTCTTCTTTCCTATCGCAATGACTGTGATTATGAAATTGAAGTATATCATGATTTTTCCATTTCAGTATGAGCTCATTCTAATAAATTAAAGTCCATCTTCTTTTATAACTTCTGAGCATGTCTTTCATAAGAATTTTAAATACTGAGAAAGATTATTGATCTATTCATAATACATTTATATCTAAGCTTATCTAGGTTATGAGAGATAAACAAATTAAGTTTTCTTTCCTTAGAAACAGATTGGTGTGATTGTTAAGCAAAGAGTATGGGAAAATATGATTAGGAAGTCCATTAGAAACATAAAATTGCTGGGTGCAGTAGTGCACATCTGGAATCCCAGTGGCTCAGGAGGCTGAGTTAGGAGGATCACAAGTTCAAAGTCAGCCTCAGCAATAGCAAGGAGCTAAGCAAGGCAGTGAAACCCTTTCTCTAAATAAAATACAAAATAGGGCTGAGATATGTGTCAGTGTTTGAATGCCCCTGAGTTTAATCCCTGGTAGCCACCCCACCAAACCAAACCAAACAAAACAAAACATAAAATTGAGGGAAAATTGATGATCTTATTTATACTGAAATTTGGACAAAGATGGATTAATAAGTCCACAAACTACCCAATGTGACAGAGAATGAACTCACCACAATTAATGTACATCACAAGTGCCAATAATAATTAAATAGGTATCACCAGAACACACTCCTTCTGCCTAACTGAAAACTCTGTACCCTGTGACTATATATCTTCTTTTTCACTATCTATCTCCCATCTCCAACCTCTGGTTATCAACATTCTAATCTCTACCTCTATGAGTTTGCTTTATATTTATATTTTATATGTATATTATATACATATAAAATATTATATCTTATATCTGTAAAATATTTTAATATATATTTTTAAGATATACACATTTAAAATATATTAATTTTATATTAATATATGTAATTAAAATATATTTATGTCTGTTTTTATAACATTTTATTGATATATATATATAATACAATATATATTGCTATAGATATGCAGAATAAAATATATATTGCTACAGTTATACATATATATGAATAAGTAAGACCATGAGATATTTGTTTCTCTATCCATGGCTTATTTTATGCACACACTGTTCTTAAGTCCATGGTGACTGTAGTTAGTAATAATGTATTGTATGTTTCAAGCTCAAAGAGGATATTTAACATTTGTTTTAACATAAATAAATAGCATTCAAGATGACTAATATGTCAATTAGCTCTATGTGATCATTCCACAATGTATGTGTGAAATGAAGCATTTCTGTAGAAACCAAATTACAATAGATCCCTTCAAGCCAGTAACAGATGGAAAATTTTTCCAAAGGAGATCAAATAAGTCAAGCACTGGGGGACCTATGAGATAAGGATACTTCAGGCCTCTAGGGGAAAAACCCTACTCCTGACTGTGTATTTCGCGTAACATTTTCATGACGATTGGGTAAACTTTCCAAGATGTACGTTAGACTTCGTTAACCATCCACAGCTTGACAAAGAACAGACCCCTGATGTGATCAATCTTCTCACAAAGAGTGCAACAAGATACCATCTCAGTTCAGCAGTCAAAACTTCTGAGCTTTACCTTCACCCACTTATAATGTCACCACCAACCTATCCGTGGAATGCATTGATTTACAATTACCTTTGCTCTCTGTAAATGTAGTTACAACTTTTTTCCCTTCAAAATACTGGTTAAGGACAATTTGAATCCATGTTACTGGACTTAGGTCACTGATACCTTGGATCACAATAAACTATTTTCTTATTTTACTTTAAAGCAGAGTATATTCATTAGCATTGACATAATCATCAATCAAACATCACATTTTATACCATAAATATATACAATTGTTTTTTTGTCAATTAAAATTAAAACAAAACTTAAAAACAATTTGAATAGATATCTTATTTGAGTAAGGCAGATTCAAAATAACTTATGTTTGTAGGTAGCATTTGGAAAAATGAATGACTAAACATATAATTAGGTAAATGACATAGTCCTTGGTAACATTTTATGTGTCAGAAAAGAAAAATCTTCCTAGAATCCATACAATACTGTGACTAAAAGGGCAGAATCTATGACTCTCTTGGTCAGTAGAGGAGAAAAAGCAGTTCTAGGAAATAGTAGTAAAAGAAAACAGGTAGAGGAATGTGGGAATTATGACAGGTGATCAGTAAAAGCCCAGGAAGTAAGAGAAGTCCTCCCCCAGGGTTACAATGTAAGGATTTAACTGTTTTCCAATAAGACTACTGGGGGAAGTGCCAGAAGTACTGGGTTATTTTGTGGGGAGAGAATATCTCAAATAGATAAAATAAATGGATTATATGAGTTACATTATATCTTGCCTTCCAGTTTTAGAAAGATTTTTCAAGTTACTATGTAGATTCATAATTCATATATCATTACATATGGCCAATTTTATAATATTATACATCATACCTTGAACAGGAACAGTTATCTCTTTTAGATATAATTTTAGCATAATTTAAGTCATATTATTTTTTCTTATGCCCTCTATTCTGGAACACTATCTCTTAAATTTTTAGAAATAATTAGGTATATGATAATGATGAAATAAATGGAAGTCTTTTTGCAAAAAGAATATTCCAGGAAGCTATCTTTGAGGTCATTGATGATAATTTTTGTGCTCTTTTATATATTAAAAACATTTTGAGGCAAATTCTTGGGAATAATTTAACCCCCCTTGTTCAGTCACAAGTTCTCATTAAGCATTTTAAATTTCACAGTAAAATGTTAGCCATAATCTCAAATACAGTTGTTCCTTAAGGCATGAATGTGTACTTATTTTGAAAGAGAATCATTGTAATCTATATACTTTCCACAGAATATTCCACCATTTTAATACTCAATATCTGTCAATCATATGAGAAAAACAATATTATAGGATAGGTTAAAAAGAAAATTCTTTTTAAAACTAAAATATACCTGAATGTCTAAATAATTTCTTGTTGAAAATATATGTATTTGAAAAATAACATTTCTGACTTGCAAAATAGAGTGCACTTGGAGCTGTACACATGTATGATTTTAATGAAGAAATTTTAGATGAGTTACATTATATCTTGCCTTCCAGTTTTAGAAAGATTTTTCAAGATACTATGTAGATTCATAATTCATATATCATTACATATGGCCAACTCAAATGGGTCACAACTAGACAAGAATGTCTAATTTAAAAAATGATTACATCATTATAGAATACCATTTATCAATTTTAAATATCTGAAAAGAAACCAAAATAGATTACCAGTAGAAATTTGAGTTTAAAATGAAAACGTAATAAGTGCTAAAAGGATTATAAAGTAGGTGCTGTGATTTAAATGCTCATCCCTTCAAGGTTCATGTTGAAATTGAGTTTGAATTGTAGTTGATGTGGTTGGGTCAAGAGGTCTACACACTCACAAGCAGGTTTTATGGCACTACCCCTTTCTCTCCCATCATCTGTCATAGCAAGAAGGCTCTTACCAGATAAGGTGCCCTGACCTTGGAATTCCCAAAGTCCAGAATTGTAATAAAATTAAATTCTTCTCATTATGAATCACTGTGTTCTGTTACAGAAACACAAAATGGATTAAGACACTGTGAAAATAAAAATATGAAAAAAGTTTTATAACTTGAAGTTGACATAGTAATGTATCTGGTTAATGGAGCTGCACTTGACAATTGGTGCAACTATCCATTTATACCACCGCCATGGGTATGGCTATGGGCCAGATCCTGCTAGTTGTTCACAATCTACTTCATGGTAGGTATTCAGAAATGCATTGGATTTTCTTTGAGGTTGAAATGTTTCTTGATAAACAAATATTCTTCTTAACTCCTTTTCAGTAAGGGGTAGTTGAGGGGTAGTTGAATGATATATTTCTAGGTTAATAGGTATAAAATGTTTTATTACACTTCACCTTCTTGCTGCATGCTTAAGTCTCAATACTTAAGAGTTGAAAAAAACTCTTTGAAATATTGGAGATAAAAGTTAGAAGATAAAGAGAGAGCATCTAACAGCAATCTCAACTGATACAGTATACAAAAGAAAACCCAAATAGTGTAGAATCTTAATTGGACAATATAAATCTAGGAAGTAATGCCAACAGACACTCTTTTGATGAACTGCAAAACTGGACAGCCTATGTGGCCTTGAACTCTCCACTCGTAAGTAGTGAAGCATTTGACAAGATAGCACACCTCATCATGACTTTGATCTGTCTAAAATCAAGGGGTTAATCTAAATAATTTAACTAAAAATGTATTGGTACCTTATAGTTATACATAATAATGAGATTCATTATGTCATATTCACACATGAATGTAAAATAATTTGTTCAATTTCATTCCCTTTCAGGGACGTCAAAATGTCTAGGATATAGTTCAGTATTACATATTTAATATTCTCTTCTTATAGTTGCTGATTTAAATTATGTATACCAGAATTTGATGACTTCTTTGCTAGATTTAATTTCAAAAAATGTTCCAGTGATTATTAATAAAAGGTTTGAAATACCCCATGGAGCAATTACCATTTTCAGTGTGGTGGAGGGGTGCACTGCGTTTTCAAATTTAACAAAAGAAGATGTAGTTTGAGCCATTGTTCTAATTGGTTTTTAAAGGCTCTTAAGACCCATCATTTTGTGATTAATGATTAACATTTACATAGTTGGTGATGGACCTAAGAGACTTCTTTATTTTGAACTCAAAATTCTGTTCTCTGATTAGTATATTTAGCCAATTATTTATAATTGGATTCAGAACACTCTATGAAAATGTCAAAATTTGGAAATCACTTGAAAGTTTAAATAGGGATTTTCCCTGATTCCCATTGCCTTTTAAATTTTTTAGAGCTGGAACAGTATAGTTTTGTTTAAGAACTCAGAGTAGACTATTATAAAAGTTAAGACTCTGGGTTCTTTACAGCTATGACCTTGCCTTTCTCTATGAGAGTGCTTTTTTTATGTGTTTTCAATATACTCTCAAATTTTTACAGCCCAATCTAATGACCGTTACAGTGTTTTAGAGGAAATATGGGCATATAGTGTCAGCAACCAGTGGTAGTGACTTTGATTTCAGATAAGCCTCAAGACCACTTCATAGGCAGGCATTCTGCAGGATACTGTGCCTTCTCTCAACTTCACATTAAATGATAATTAAAATTTACATAAAAAATCTAAAATGCCAAACACTGAAAACGGAGTACCAGTCAATAATCTGAAACAATACACAAAGTACAAACTGTCCATTACAGCTTCCAGTATGCAGTCAGCATTCAGGAAATGTGTCTCTGTATTACATACAGGAAATGTCTTGTGGTATAAATAATTTAATGTTTAAGATGTGCCCTCATATGAGAAAAATCTGAGGGGCTTTGAGATCAGTCTTTGGAGGATGGTCTATTCCTCACTTCTAACAGAACACCATCAATTCTTTCATTGTTTATACAGCTGGAGTGAAATAATACACCATATTGTTGTTGTCTTACATGTGCTAATAGTAGCACATGGGTAACTACTGTTAAATTGTTTATTTTTCATCTCTCCAAACTCATTGAGCTCTTACATAGGTGATTTGAAAGAAATGCCATAGAATTTGTCTTTGTCAACTGAACAGATGTTAGAGTACTAGGGGAGAGAAAAAAAACAACAGAACTTTTTATCTGTAAAAGGAATGAGCAGAAACTGTCAGCTGTCTTCACAATATTATTTCATAAAAAGTTTTGCTCTATTCAAAGATTACTTCTTCATCCTAATGAAAGAGAATTGCACCTGCTGATATTTACATAGAGATGGCAAAGTGGTGAGAGCAATATGAAATTTTTTCCTATTTGGTTCCTACTTCCTTATTTTATTTTTATTTGTTAATCTTATGAAGAGAATTTTTGCTGACTACTTTACTCCTTTAAATACACAATCAGAGCTGGTGATGGAGCTCAGTAGCAGAGCACTTACCTACCCTGTACAGAGGTCCTAGCACTGCAAACAAACAAAAGCAATTAAAAAAAAGAATTAAACATACACCTGCCCCCCACACAAAGCCAACATTTTCATTGTGCTGCATACTTTTTAAAAGTTTACCCATGATATTTTACTTTTATTATAAAAGTTGAAAATAGAAAAGGTATTGCAAATATTTTTCAAACAGTTAAACCTGAAATATCTTCAATCTTACAAATATACAAAGATCTCTTCCAGAGTGCTTAATTTTTAAAAACTGCTTTTAGATATTTAGGTGTAGTATGTTCCAGTTTTATAAAGTAGAAGTATCTCACATATATATATATATATATATATATATATATATATATATATATATATATGCATATATAAATATTGTATATTTTTATTACCCTGAGCCTCAGGCAACACATTCACCTAGTTTTCTTCTTACTTCTCAAGCTTCTTATTCCTCTTTTCTTTTGCTGGTGTCTCTGTTCTCTAGCCCTTTAAACTTCAGGTCAGTCATGGCTTGGTTCTTGGATCTGTTCTCATCTCATCTACAGTCAATTCTTGGGTGACTTCATTCATTCTATTTTTAAAAACCATCTATATGTTGATGACCCTCAAATTTACATTTGCATTCTGCATCTTTTTCCTGACTCCAAATTTATATTCCACAACCTACTTACATCTCCATATGAGTGACCTATAATCATCTCAAATTAACAGGTCTCAAGTTGAACTCCTGATTCTAACATCAATTCAAACTTTTCCAACAGTCTTCCTGTATCTTACTTTATGACATCTGTATCTTTCCTATTCCTTGGTTTTTAATCTTTGGAGACATTCTGGAATTCCTTCTTTGTTCCAGACTACAAATCTAAGTTATTAGCAAATCCTGTTGGCTTCACCTTCAAATTTTACCCCAAAATGAATCACTCTGCTAGCACTCATGGCTGGCCTGAATTACTGCAAAGTTTTGAGGTCTCACTGATTCACTTTTTCCCCATTCTTTCTACAAACATGCCCCAAATAACCCTCTAAAACTAAGGGAAGATATGTATTTTTTTGGTCTATAAAAAACACTTTACTTTGTATAATTGATATTATACCATTGGTGGGCCACACTTATCTGGAAATATGATCATTTCCCTCTACACACAAGTCTTCTTGCTGTCCTTACACATGCTAATCACATTTCCAACTCAAAGTTATGGATCCTGATCTTGCATCTTCCTTCCTTTTTAAAGATGTGCATAGATTGATTTACTAATTCCTCTATAAATTTTCCCTGCTCACTCAACCTAATACACCAGTATGTACTTCCCCAACATTTGCAATTCCTGCTCCACAGGATTTTTCTGCCTATGACTTCCCATTATTTTTTCACTCAATTTTCTTTTGCTTTTATGTTTTCCGTTGAAATATAAGCTCCATAAAGGCATATCATTTATTTTTTCACTTTTGTATTCTGAGAGTATGGAAAAATTTCTGGCACATGGTAAGCACTCAGTAAATACAAACAATTATTTTCACTGGGAAGTAGAGTTGGAAAAGTGAAGACAAATTCTTTTTATGATATTATTTTAAAGAATAAGATTATGGGTGAATCTAATTTTTCTTTTTTGATATGTTTCAAAAACAGTACAATGCAAAACTTCTTTGTGGTAAAATTCGAAGTTCTATAATTGCACTTAGAAAATTGGCTAATTTTAAAATTTAGACACTAAATACTTATTATTCTTGTCAGACCATGTTCTCATGTATCCAAGATGGAAACACTGCTGAGTGCTTCCATAGGTGAAATCAATGTCTTATTGTTATAACTCAGAACAACTTGGCAGAGATGAGGATTTATTTATACCAAGCCAAGGAAGTTTCAGGCAGGTGTGCATGTCAGGGCCATTCATAAGTGCAGTTTCCATCAGAGGAGCAAGGCAGCAAGGGGAATGTAGAAAGGAGCTTCAAAACTAAGGAATAGGGTGGGAAATCTAGTGTGCACTATTTAGAATTTTACATAGAGAAGATGGATATTGTATGAAGGAAAATGCTGATAATGGACATTGCCTTTGAATTGGAATTTAAGTAAAGGAATTCTTTGTAATTATGAGAATCGGAAAAATACACTTAGATCCACTATGGGGACCTGGTGGAAGCCAGAGGCTGTTTTAAATTAGAACACAAGGCAATATTTAGGCAGATACCTATTCTTACTGTACTTATAACAGTAAAGTGGCAGAAAACACTGAAATGAGGATTTACAAGCTAATTGTCAGCAAAACAGTATCAGCTTTAGTTAATGCCTACTGTACAGCACTGAGATTAGATGCTCCTATGCAGTCTGGTATCAAAAATGAGTGGGGCTGGGCATGGTGGTATACATCTTTAATCCCAGAGACTCAGGAAGCTGAGGCAGGAGGATCACAAGATTAAGGCCAGCCTCAGCAATTTAATGAGATTCTTCTCCAAATAAAAAGGTCTTGGTGTGTGACTGTGTGATAGAGGGTTTCTGGGTTTAAACTCCAGTAAGGAGAACAAAATAAACTAAAGAAGATTTAGACTTAAATATATGAATTTATTGGTCAATCCTGGAGGAGGGTGCCTTGTGTCTTGCTGTCTAAACTCTGGGTCAGAGACTTCTCTGGTACTTTTTGCCTGGTGTCTCTATTAGCCTGGACCCTTGTAGGGTGGAAATGGCATAGGATCATAGAAAGCTGAAAGGTGTTTTTTAATTTTTTAACAGACTTTTTTTTTACTTTAAAAAAGAATATTTTCTTTCATCCTTTCAGCCAATAATCATCTGATAATTTTTTGTCTCTATGAACTGCACACTGCCAATAGAGTAATATAAAGAATAAGTTCTTGCCAACATGGAATTTTGTTTTAGTCATAGCTTTGTAATGTACTGTCCTATAAAACTTTAAAATATTATATTTAGTTTTAGGTCTCACTCTATTTTGATACAACTTTGCATTTCATTGTGAAATACAATGCACTTTAAAGGAACATTACAATGAACTGAAGAATTATCTGCTGGTCAATGGGGTACTTCTTTCAATCAATAATAGTGTTAGATTCTCATATTTGGAAAGTATTCTAGAAGTTTTTTAAACCAACCTCTTTATTTTATTTAACTGAGAATATAGACTATATGCTAAAAAATAAGTAAAATGTAAATGAAATTGAAATGTGAATTTCCTGACACCACAACTGAGTATATTTTCCTCCATTATGAAGGCTCTGTATACAAGCCTTATCTCAGGGTCCTTTCTCTGTTTGCCAGTCACGTCAGTAAACATACTGTCATTCACCCGAAATTGGAGCATTCAGGATAGTTCTGAGAAGGAAAGAAACCTCGCTTTCATTTATCTGTCTGTACTTCTATATAACACTTTAAAGGGATTACTAAAAAAAAATAAACACTGAAAGCCATTAAAAATAAAGATAAAAGTTATCTTATCTTATAAATACCAGCTTGAGAAATCAAAGTTTGCAGTTGATATATATATATATATATATATATATATATAGAGAGAGAGAGAGAGAGAGAGAGAGAGAGAGAGAGAGAGAGATATGAAATTAGCACTGCAAAAAAAATTTTTTTTCATCTAAAGATTTTGGAAAAATAGGTAGAAGGAGATAGGGAGGAATTGTGGAGAGAAATCAATCAAATTATGTTTCATGAATGTAACAATATCCCACAATGAAACTCATCATTCTGTAAAATTAATACACATCAATAAAAAAATTGGGTTGAAAAACTGAGTAAAATATTAATTACCTCCACAGGTTCTTCCCTCATATTTTTTCACTAGTCAGAACCATTTTTATGCAAGAATCAGTTATGAGGAAATTCAAAATGCTGAGGAAAAGGAGAGGGAGGCAAGTACCTTTTGCTTAAATGGCCTTGGGTGTCACCTCTCTTGGTTGGATATTCTGGAGTTGGTGTCCAGTGACTGGCTATAGATGGCTCTGCAGAATGAGTAAAGATTCCCTGGTTCCTATCAGAACTGCTGAGTGTTCTTCCCTTGATGTCACACTCTCTTAAGGTGCCACCAGTCTCTACCACTACCTTGTCCATGTGCCCTTTTTACATTTTCCCTCACATTTCTACCATCAGGTGAAGTCTTTTCATTAAGCAAATATTGAACCACCTGGAAGGTGCATAGATAGATAGATAGATAGATAGATGGATAGATAGATACAGATATAATTGTCTGGCATCTTTGGTGACATTTATGTAAGACAGAAACTTGATTTTGTCCTTCCTCAGAATGCTCCACTGATCACCATTGTAAGGAAGAATATACTCACTTTAAGCTCATTCAAATTGTTGGAAACAAGTATCTTGATATGATAGAACCTCCTTTTAACTACCTTAGCACAGTTGTCTTCAAGATTTATTTACTCTTCATTTCAGTCCAGTTTCAACATCGAAGACTGAAGTCTCCAAACCAACAGAGACTACCAGGAGAACTCTGTAAACTTCATTTGGGACTTTGAATAGACAGTTGACCACAGGGGTAGATGAAGCCCATCATGTTCATGAATACTGGGGTTTTAACCTGAATATTCTTAGAGTATGAAAGCTGAATTCTCCCTCTATTTTTCCAGTATTCACAACTGTCACCTAAAATGCAAAATGCTTTGGTCACCCTTCTCTATTAGGTGAAGACACTGTTCTTAAAGAATGTGGATACATGGATAACAACGGAGTCCTATGGAATGAACATAATAAACTAATAAACTGTAGTAGTATGTTAAGTAGTCTTGTATCTATGGTATAAAAATGCTGTTTTTCTCTGATCTGTTTTCTGTTTAATTCAGTTTTGACTTCTTAAAAATGTATTGGAAAGCATTCTTAATTTTTTTAATTTTCCCTCTTAACGTTACAGTTTAAAGCTCCTATCTTATATTTGATTCATAGCCCTCCTTTTTTTCCTATACTCACTACAAGCTCATTCAAATTGTTGGAAACAAGAGGCAAAGAAATAGGTTTCATCTTTCCCAACTTGGATTTGTTGTCACTTTTCTGGCAAATATGGCTTGGCAGCTGGTATTTTCTGGGTGGTGGGCATCCAAACTCTGATATAATATAAGGCTTTGGTATGAGGCTTTCATGTGGCAATTATGAGCCCTCTAACCATAGAACCTCATATTTGGGGGATGTAACTCTAATGCTGCCTCTTTTGTTGCTTCACCTTCTACCACCAGCAACACACACCTCAGCCTCTTAGAGCTGGTATCAAAAGTACTGAATTCAAGCAAACATGCTAAAGTCCAGCTGCTTTATGGGATGCCAACCCATGGGAAACAGCCACAGCCCTGCTTCGCCAATTGCTAAGAGAGCAGACAGGTTCAACATTATCTCTCCTCTTTCCAGTTCATCCATTCCCTGTGCATAGACACGTTGGCTTTGTAGCCTGATTGACCACAGGGAGAATGAAATGCCCCTTTGGATAGATACACTTAATTTCTCTTCTTTGTCATATCTGACTTTACAGAAGAAATGAGAAAGATGAACTCTCTCTCTTCTGCAGCCAACTTTATGGGATAGTTGTGTGTTATGATCTTGAGAGTAAGGCTAATTTTACTTCTGAATAAATCTTAAAGAAGTCTACGAAATCTAAGATCAAGATGCCAATGGAGTTGACAGCTTCTGAGACCTATCTCAGACATAAAGTAAACATAACTATCTATTCCCCGTGTCTTCTCTTAGTTTTCATCCTCTGATTTTTTGTCAAATTTCCTCTTTTTCTATGGACATCAGTCATATTAGATTGGTGATACACTAATGACCTCATATTAATGTTTCTAACTGGGGGATAAGACTTCAACATGAACTCCAGGGGTGTATGATCAGCCCATTGTACTGTTATTATTATTTCACATATATTTTTTTGTGAAAGAAATGGAAGAAATCTAGAGTTCTATTTTAAAAATTGTTTTAATACATTTGAGAAAAGAAAAAAAAAGTAGGTAATCATCTGAAATAGATACTTCACACATCATACTGTATGAAAAATGTTGGCTTCCCTTTGTTTCCATAATTATTACCAAACAACATAACTTCCTCTTCACAAAAAAATCCTTCCTGGGAGGGGTATCCCTTCTCATATGGGACCCATGAGAGCCATCTAACCAATCTCCATTCCCACGTCATAGTTTGGTTCATATGTTTTCTGTTCTAAGAACTTTATGACTTGATTCAGAATTTCTCTTTCCACTTCAACGACAGCCATTGCCATGGGTGTGACTTCAACATTAATGGGTCAGGGTACATATCTACCAAAATAATAGTTCCCTCATTACTTTTTGGACTTCTACAATTTTTAAATCTTTCCTTCCTTACCCTCTACTGATCCACGTAGCAGTCACTATGCACATTCAGTGCTTCATCCTCTTGTAAAGTTCAGGGTATGTATAAATATGAGTAATAACAACCATATGCCTTTCATGAATTTTCTGTTTCAGTGAGAAAGGATTTGAGTAAAAAGAACTATTACACAAAAAGTTATCAGTTTATTTACTCACTCATCAAGCATCAATTAAACAACAGTAACTATATTGTTGAATACCTGTTTTGTTTTACATTCTAGACATATATTAACTCAATTTAATTTCCACTGAAAAACTTATAAAGAAGATCTACTACTATCCTCTTTTTATAACTGAGAACTGAGATATCAAGAAGTTAAATAAGTGATCCAAGGTCAGATATTTTGTGGGTGCCACAGATGAGACTTGAACTTACAGTCTGACTCCATAGCCCATTCAATTACTATCCTATGCTATCTTTTCTACAAATATAATTATGCAATCAAACTAAGCTGGCATCCTTAAAGTGATAGTTACATGCCCATTATTGGCTGACACAAAGAAATGGCACTGAGCTATCCAGCCAACCAGCGTATGGACCAGAGCAGACCTCCTTATCCCCAGCTCAGTCATGCATGCCTTTTCAGTAATAGCCAGAGAACCAAAACAGGAGTTGGTGTTATGAGTTTAGGATTTGGGCAAAGATATTGAAATAGTGTGCAGTAAACTTGACAGGAACTGTAATGAATCCACAACCTTCTCAAGGTAGTATCATAGCCAAGCCAAGACTACACTCAGGGATGGGGATAGACCGAAGCCTGAGGGGAACCCAGTGGAATGTTAAAGAGGAGAAATAAGAAGAGAGCTGGATTTGGCTGTTCCTGATAAAGCAGCAACCTCAGGATAGCCCCCCTTTGTGGCTTCCTGATTAAAATGGGTTCCATTTCCAGACAAGGTGAATTTCTGCTCTTGCTTTATCCTGCTGGTATTCAGCAGGAGCACTTGAAGTTAGAATTAAATTTGGAAGCTCTTAAGAAAGAATTTGGACATAGACCAAGGACACTCTGAAAGTGAATGAAAATCTTTTTGAAAATTGTGTTGCTGGTGGAAAATCTGGCATAGGAAATATGTCTGGCAGCATACTAACCCTTTGTAACAAGAAATCAAGTGTTCCTGACAGCATTCTTTGTTTTACAATGAATTATTTGTGTCTTTACTATTAATGCTTTCAGGAAATACATTTATTGGGAGATAATTATCTTTATATCTCTGTGCTAGGCACCATGGGAATACAAATGAATTCAGTCTGAGGTATGAATGTGGGGTGGAATAGCAGGGGACTGAGATGGCAGGCATGTAACTCACGCTTTGAAAGAGAAAATATATTTAACTACATGACAAGGTATGCACCTTGAGAGAGGAAACAGAAGGAAGTAGGACACAAAGACAAACGTAACTAAATCTATATTAAATATGTAGATACATTTGTTCTGATTAGTTTAGAGGGAGAAGAGACAAGTAAGCTTTTGAGATTTTTCACAACTTTGGAATATTGTGATGTTTGAAAGATGATGGAGTGCTAAGAACTCAGGTTCATAACACATAACCTTGGATTTGGTTAACTTTGCTCCTAAGAAACCTAACACTTGATCATGTTTGATTACCTCTGACTGACCCGATTTTCTCAATTATTTTTTAACCCAGGTGAATTAGATGGGATGATGTGAGATGTTAAATGCAATATCTAGGAAAATTATTAGCATTATTATTTGTGTCACCATCATCACTATCTTTTGGTTTTGTTTTTGGTTTTCATAGAAGCAAGGGCTAGCATGTGAAGGCCTTGACAAATATATGAAAGTTGGGTCTGATAATGTAGACAGTGCTAAATTCTTGAGTAGAATGAAATGATAAAATTCTGAATAAAGTGGTAAGATTTCTTCTTATAGCACATTGAAGCTAAATAGAAAAAAAGACTATGAAGTGTATATTACTCTGATCTCTTGCCAGGTACATGAATCTCTATTAAGACAGATTCTTAGATTCTCTAAATAAAAGTTGGAAAAAGCTACCTCTTGACTTTTTAGACATACTCTACTACCAACTTTTTCAATAATCTAGGCATATAAACTTCTTCTATTTTTTTTTTTTTTTTGCAACTTAGGACCATTTTGTTAATTATGCACATTATCAAAGGCATAGACCAGAGATTTGGAAAGCAGGTAGGATACAAATTAGGTTTTTCAACTTGCCTGGAGATGTGGGACTCTATTGACCAACTCAGGGCTTCTTTGTAGCTTTCATTGTTTCTTATCATTCCCTTTTTTCTAAGTGTTCTTTATGGGATTACTTCCTCATACTTTGGGAGAAAGGAGTAAAAGGTAAATGACCACACATGGACAGTTATACAACTTCAGAGCACAACTTTCTGGTGTAGATTAAGTATTTTGCATTTAATTTGTAGATCAAATTGCATATTACTCTAATTATGCAAATCTGCATTGAAAATAAATGATGCATGCATCTCATTCCTTTCAGAGAAACACTGCTAATTACTAAATAATGGTTTAATGGTTTGCAACTAGGTTAACCACATACATGGTATATTGCAATATAGCAGTTTTATATCAATCCCAGGCAATAAAGAAGCAAGCATAATCTTCAAGTGCATATATTTAAAATAGAACCACAATCTACATTAGTTGGAAAAAAAGGATTATTCAGATTTAGTTTTAAAAAAAAACTTGCTATTAACAGTGATTAATTTTGCTGTAGCTAATTAAAAAAATAATATATTTTTGTCTAAAATATTAATTCCTATGTACAATGTGTGAAAATAACTTCTTATCAGGAAATGACTTCAGAAGAGAAACTTAACACATACTTTCTGGTGACAGTTGTGAAGAAATTAAATCTCTAGCCTCACTTAAATGTATCTATTTGTCTTTGCATTGCTATCCTGGCATATCAGTCAGGCAAGATAGCAGCTAAATTTTTTCCTTAGAGTTTTTTTTTTCTTTTTGTGCAAGATTAATGTTTAGATCCATGTAGTGGGGTTCACAGTCCTTGCAGGCGTATGGAGGATTCCCCTCAATATTCTTTACAGTCTTATTGGTGTCACATTTGGAGAACACATTCCAGAGTTATCGTTCAAAAAATATATTGCACTTTGATTTGCAAAGATGGAGCCAAAAAATAAGTGACAAAGACATTTCTAAAAATAAAACATTTCTGTCTCTTTAAAATATTTTAAAACATTAAAAAAGATAAAGACCTGTAACATTTTTTTCTTACCTTTCTCCACTTAGCAGTGTGACATTGAGAATTTACATTCCTAGATGGCATCAGTACAGAATGTAAGCATCTCTTTGAAATCAGATTTTTCTCTGGCCTGTCAGATTCTAGGGAGGGTGGGAAAAAAAGCTGGCTGGGTGGAACAAAAGTCACAAAGCCTTGTGGGAAATGTAGTAGGCTGCAGTCACTCAGTAGAAGGGATCCAAGTAACAGGGAAATGACAGGAACATTTGAACTATTGAGATCTTGACACCTGAACGGACTCTTTCTGTGCCATCAGAGTACTCCTAGGAGAAGAAACTTGAGAAGATATAATGGAAGACTTTCAATAATTATATATAAGCCATTGTTAGCATGCTTCTGAATTCAATATCTTGGGAAATGGATTGAATATTCTTATACTTTGGCTTGCAATATTCAAACAGCATCCTACCTGGGGTGAAACTAAAATTCCTGAAGTAATGACTCATGCTGTCAGTCCTTCTCAGAGCATTTCAGAGATGATTAAAATGCTGGTTGCTTCTGTTCCACATTTTTGGAGGGTTTGGGGGGGGCTAACACTATATGTTAAAAAAAAAGGAAAACATTTTTGTACTGTTGTACAATTTGCTTGTAGTTTAAGCTAAATGATATTACTAGAGTCAAAATATTTGGTGTATATGTGTAATAAAAATTGTAATGCATTCTGCTGTCATTTATTTATTTTTAATCAATAAAATATTTTAAAAGTTTACAAAGCTAAATGTTACAACAAACAAAGGTTAATTAATTGTTGAAGGACTTTTAAAATAATTTTAATGTAGTCTGAATGCACAGTGTTATCTTCACATCCCCCGCAATCCCCTCAGAGCAACTTCTAGGCCTGCAAGATCTATGTGTGGTAAATATCTTATGCAGATGAAACTCTTTTTTATCCTTTATATAATATTTTGACTGAATCTTTTCTATGTTTGGAAACACAAATGATTACCACTGTTTCACAATTGTCTACAGTATTTAAAGAGTAACACACTGTACAGATTTGTAGCCTGAACAATACACTATACCATTGAGCCCACACATGGAGTAGACTATACTATCTCAGCGGTGTTTATACCCTCTATGATTGGCACTGATAAAATTACCCAAGGTCACATGACTCAGAACTGTATCTCAGGTATTGAGCGATGCCTGACTAACAAGATCTTTGACTCTTCTTTGAAGTTGACACATATAGTAACAGAATCCCAAATCTTCCCTTGTTACCATAGAATGGGAATGGAAAATGCCCACCCTTGAGCCAGGGAATTTATTCTCCATTGTCTCTCATCTCTCTGACACTGTTACCAATTATTGCATTGACTTTTGTTTATCATCATTCCAGTAGCTCATCTTATAGTTCTTTTTTTTAAAATATAATATTTTTTTAATTGCTACAATTTTGTTGTCTTGGGAACCTACGAAGAATTTGAATTAACAACACCTACTTCTTTTGGCTCCCCACTATCTCCTCAGTCTGACACATATATTCATTTGTGTCTTCACCATGCAAACACCATGTGTGTATTGAATGTCCCCATGGTGCTATGTACCGGGACAGTGGTGGTAATGTTAGAGAAAGGGATGTAAGGGTGAGAAGAACACAGTCCCTGCCCTCAAGGATTTTAGATTCTATATGACAGAAATTTAATATAATTTGAGTTCAATCTAGTGATAAGTAAGAAAGATGCTCATAAAATAGGACAGTTATAGAAGAACACAGGAAATCAATATCTCTGCGACTATGTTGAGAGACCTGAGAAGCTTTAACAGAGCAGATGCTACCTCGACCATATGCTGAAAAATTTTATGAAGGTGTGTTAATACACTTTTAACCTCAATGAGAATAGTGATAATATTCACAATTCTTTGCTAATTTCTTTATTTGAAGCTATCACTTGAATTTCTCATGGAAGCTCCCAGAACTACTTCCTACACTCTTTCTCCTCTCTAACTTCATCTTCTTCAGGATCAAACCTTTGGAGATAGAGCACTCTTTCTACCTTTCTTCTCTTTCCTTGGAAACTTTAGGGCTCAAAGAAACTTCAAGAACCTCAACTAGTTCTAGCTTACCTGTTATATTTTTATATAGGTGAAATGTAAAAGTTCTTATATTAGCCAGTCATAAACAATTTATTTAAGTTTATGTTCTCTGAGTTCTGAGCAATTACCTTCAAATAACCTTTACTTCAGGGTATGTGTGTATGTTTAGAGGGTTCAGAAATAGACAATGATGGAATATGGCCTGAACTCAGGATCATTTGAGATGCAAAAACAGTGGCATTGATTAATCATTTCCTCACACCAGGGTTATTTTTAATGCAGTAAGATGTTCGAATATAGAATCTATCAGCAAACTTTCTCTTATATTCTGTTTTCCCAATTAATTCAAGAAGGGCTATTTATCTTTAGTGATGTATGTTGTATGAGGCAAAATTAATGCACCTAGCTTCATTTGGATTTTAATTGTTCTACTCATAAATCCTGGAAAAGATAGTATTTATAAAGATAATTGACAGAGATGAATAGCCAATATTAGGGTCTGTAGCAAGACTGACCAAACTATAATGCTTAGCCTAGGAAATTGATTTGTTGTCTTTTGAGTTAATGGAGATTCTATTTTGTCAACATGTACATATTACATTTAACCAAATATTAATTTTTTTATGAATGTGCATATATGTAATCATATATTCATATGATTTTAATTAACTTTTTCTCTATTAGACAAAGAAAAAAATTTCTCCAATGACGCAACAAGTATCCCCTTCAATAAAACACAAAGTAAATAAGAGTTTTCCAAAGTATCTCAAAATTTATATATTTTAGTGCTTTCTTTTCTCCATTTTCATATTAAGAAAGTGTTGTTATACTTCAAATTAAGCAGTTCAATGTTTTTAACATAAAAAAGGAATTTATTGAAACATCCTGGCATTTTAAGCTATACACTTGTGTTCTTTTTCTCAATAATTTGACATAATTCATTGGCACTAGTTAATGAAAATTGATGTACTCTTTGTGAGTACAATTACAGTACAACTAATATACTTAGTGTTGAATGCAAATTTGAAAGCTATCAATCAAGATATTGGAAGACACTTTGGCTTTATCAATTTGAAATGAGACCAAAATTCAATGAAGGAAGAATAAGTAGACTGTGCTTTCCTCCTCAATAGTTTTTTTCGGGCTGCTTTAAAGTACAGATCATAATCGCCATTGATGGTTTTACAATACACTGAAGAACAGGAAATTCCACTCAGTTCACTGCCCATATTCTTTCCTTGCTCCAATTGAATTTATTTGTATTGTTTAGTATGATTATCATGGTTATACACTTGATCCCACTGCATGGTACAGATGCACATCTTTTAAGTATCTATTGTTGGAATATAAAACAGGCTTAGTTGCAAGACAGTTATTGCTTATTTGAATGAGTGCAAAGAAGTATCTGAGGTTGGATGAACAAGAAAGAAGCCAGCAGAAATATATTCTACAAGGTAGGCATGATTTACAAGAAACTGATTTGGTAAGAAGAAACTTCTAGAAAGCTTGGAGGGGCTTCGTGCCTAGGTGTCATGTAAAGTTCATGTAGGATTAGAATATCCCATCATATGGACAGGGTGTAAAAGTGGGAAATTTAAGAGAACAGTAATTATTATTTTGTTACCAGACCATGTAAAACAAAACTCCAACCAGTGAACCAAGCCAAGTCTGGAAGTAGTCCCATGGAAAGGAAAGGTAAGACATAGGTGGGGGATGAGGGACAAAGCCTGGAACTGAGATTTAACAGGGGTCTCTATTTAGGACAAATGTAATAATTTGGCATATATTTGTAGGTGATTAATATATATGATATATGAGAGCTGGGAAGGAAGGGTAAGACACAGGCTTTGTTTGTAAGTTCTCATAATTTAATGAATTATTTAGTCATTTACACAGATTGATGTAAAAGTGAATCAGCAATCAGCACAGGTACCAGAGGTTATGCAAGTTTTAATGAGAGGAAATTTATTTATTCCGGAGGGTTATGGAATTAAGAGGAAGAAATAGAATGAACAAGTACACTGGATGGAATGTTTTACTCTTACTCTCCTTTGAGAACAAAGTGAAAAACAACGTGTGATCAGAGGTAAGGCTGGTGAAATAGGCGGGGTTCATGTCCAGAAAATATCATATTTGCACTCTATGGCATTTATACCCTGTGAATGATGGTTACTGGATGGATTGAATCAGGGGTGCTTGATATATACAATTTGCATTTTACTTTGATTATTCCTGAAGTTGTGTAGATAATAGAGAAGAGGGATTACACCAGAAGACAAGGGCTGCCTTTTGAAGTGCATTACAATGGTTCTTCCAAGAAACGATGGTGTCTGACTGATGAGAATGGGATAAGGAGAGAGGTGGTAATAGATTTGAGATTTATTTAGAAGAGCAAATAGGAAAATAATTTGCTGCATAGCAATTATAATGAGATGAAGCTGTGTGCTCAACAGAGTCCTTTACTTTTCTTCCAGAGCTTATGGAAAGACTCTCATTTTTCAGCCTTCCTTGCAGTTAGCTTGGCCTTATGATCATGTACTGGCCAGTACAATATGGTTTTTAAAATGTTGCTTAATACTTCTGGTTTGGGCCCACTAAAAACATTTTTAGGCATGCTCTAAAGTCACTCTTTTTTCTTCATCTGGATGCATAGGGTTTTAAGGAGCACTCCAAGATTTTAGCATGGAAGAAGCAGGCATCACTGAATGACTAAGACACAAAGCTTAGAAGGTCCAGTATTGATCTGATTAAATTTAATTGACTTCAAGGGAATTTGTTTGTTATAAAAGTAATCAACCTTGATGAAAATTTGAGTGAAAAAAAGTGAGTAAATTAAAAGAAACGTAATTACATGGCAGGGGACTATTTCACTTTCTGACATGGTGAATTTGAATTGACTATGAAGTAATTAGAAGAGAGGTGAAACCATAAAGCTGATAAGATTGATCAGGAAAATAATTAACTGAGGAAAATAATAAGTCAAAGATGAAAATCTGGGGCACCAAAATTTAGTAGTGAGAAATATGAAAATGTACTAAGAGCTGAGACTGGAAAGAGTTTAGGTCAAATTGAGGGAGACTTGACCGTCCATTTTAAGGTGTTAGGATTTAGCTCTTTAGATGATAGCACGTCTCTACACAATTAGCATTTAAAGTCACTCTGTCAGAGGATTCATATGGTAAGAGTTACATTTTGTTTAGATTATTCTTATAGCTCAGCAGATACAGATGATATGTATGAATTCAAAAGCTCAAAGAAGAGTTGGGACTCTATTAGAATGGTTAATGTAAGCTGTTTTGAAACCCAGGTAATTAATGTTTTAAGGAGAGAAAAAATAATAATGGAAAGAATTATCAATAATGCCAAACTCAAGAGCTTCATTTTTATTTGGAGTTTGGCAACATGGCAGTAAATAAGGACTTAAGCCATATTGTGGTGGGCGAAAAATGACTGGATGAGGGGAAGTAGAGATTACAAAAATAGATAAGCTTTCTGAGAATGTAAGGGAAGATAGTGAACTGTAGACAGAGGCATATTTTTAAGGTTAAGTGGTTTTTGTTGTTGATTTTTGTCAGGATGAAAAAGATGTAAAATGCAAATAATTAAAAGATAAAAAGAAAGCGTGGAGATTCTGCAAAAAGAAGAAATAAGTCAGATGCAGAGTTCCAGGAGTAGAAACGGAGTAGAAAGTCCAAACTGATGGAGTTGGTCTGAATAGGACATGAGGTACTAGAGGAAAGAGAGTTAAGAACTACGCTATTAATGTCTATAGGTGAAGACATCAGAGGACAGTTGGTTCATACTTGATTTACTCTGTTTTCTTGAGCACAGAAGTTGAAAACGTGTTGGGAAATACAAATACAGAATGGTCATTGAGAATATCATTAACATTGTAACCAAGGAAAAGTGAAAGGTTTTGTATGTAGGACTAAAGGCAATTGCTTTTTACTCAGCTAACTTTGATATCATGGGTAATAATTGGTACAAAATTTCTCAATTTTCCCTTTAATGATTAATCCATATGTTAGACTTTATTTTTTAAAACAAATATTTTCCAGTGATTTTGAGATTTAGATATGATGGTATTTTTTGATGAATAATGTCATTGTTGAGCTGCCTTTTCTATTGCATGTATAAAAATGTCACAATAGAATTAAACAAAAGTAAAATGGCTTAAAATGTGTAATCATTTATACAGGGGCCTTTTCCTGTCTTCTTTTATCAAGTGCATGTGGAAACCTAGGTAGACAAGAATTCATTCCATTAGCAATTCTACCTCTCCATTCTCATTTTTCAAATATCATCCTGAAATATGCACATCACACAAGAAGTAATTCCTTCTGAAATAGAAAAACAAGTGGTATCAGCTATTTGTTCATACAATAATTTTATAAAATGAGATGGCTTACAAAATAAATCTCAAGTGATGCTGATAACAAAATCAATATCACTATGAAAATGTAAGACATCATTTGCTCTAAGATACTTTTTCTGAAATATCTAGGTTACATTGGAAGTGTCTCTTCCATGCTTTATGAAGCAAAATATACCCTTGACAGTATTCTTGGTTGAAAATCAGACTTCATATTTGCATCCCAATAATAGACTCGTTTCCTTGAGAATAAGGAATGAATATACCTTACCCATCTATATGTTTAGAATGTTGAAGACTGCTTGTTACATTATTAACAATCAGTAGATGGTAATTGAAAAAAATATCAAAAAATAAGTGAATTGTTGAATAAATAAATGAATGAATTTTTTCATATTTAGAGAAAAAATGAATTTTTTAGTTTAGTACCAGACCACAAATGTGAATCCATGATTTATTACCACAAAATAGAAATAAAAATATTAAATAATAAACTATTCTGCTATCAGAAAAAAATATGTCTAAGGACATGTATTTCCTTTATGCCTATGATAGCTGCTGTAATTTTCTTTTTTGTTTATAAATATTAAGGAAGTAAGAGAAATGCCCAAAACTAAAATGCACTTTTGCATTAAAAAATAATGCTGCACTACACAACATAATTGGCAAAAAAAAAAAAAAAAATGTCTGGCCTAATGCTCATAGATCAGAATGAGAAACTGCAAATAACATTTAAAGTCACTGAATCACAAATATGGATGTAAATCTTTCAGTACATGCAGCTTTTGCACTTGGACTTGGTAAGCAAACAAACACAGGAAATCTTTTTGAAGATTCTTAAGAGTTACAGGTTCTTTACTGTTTATTCAGGGGTTTATTCTGTTTTAGTATTAATTTTGAATTCAGTTCAGTTATATAAGAGAAGATGCAAATGTTAATAGCATATTTATTTTTTCATTAATCCTAGAAATAAGATTATTATTCCATAAAATATATTGTTTTATAGTATTAATAAAGAAAACACTACTTCTACTAATTGTTATTAGCATGAATACTTGAATTGATATTAAAATTAAATAATTTCTTACATAATCAAATACCCAAGAGTCTACATTCAAACTCAGAAATTGCAAAAATTTGCCAAAATGGTAGTGTTAACCTAATTTAAAAATGAAAGATAAGTTTAATGCATAATGCATTGGTAACTAACTTTGAATTGTTTTACCATTATGTTCTCTCCTATGAATTCATAGTGTTATTACTGCTAAATATAACTTGTAACCAAAGGCATTATATTATAAAGTGCAAAGATTATTAGAAATGCAGGTGCTAACAGAGGCATACTACTCCATGATCTTATGTGTGTTTTTTTTTTATCAAGCCAAATATAGATCTAATCTTCCCTTTTTCCATTTATGAAATGATTATATTATGAATTGTTCTATATCCATTGGAGAGGGATATAGAACAACTGTAATAATCACAGTATATATTCAAAACAGTACATAAATAAAAATTATTATTAAATATTAGATGATCCTATTTCTCAGACATTTGAAGTGCTTTGTAATTACTCTTCTATTACTTGCATGTTATCTACATCTTGTTTTCTGTCATTGTTTGGGGAATTTTCTTTATAAACAAAAGCATCAATAAGTAGAAAACATACATAGGTAATAAAGAAGCATGATGTATACACACAAGACTGACTTTGCTTTAAATTTGTTTATTTTTATATACAAACATTTTTATATTTTTCTTAAAAAATAATTAAATTATAAGTAATTTATTAGAAAAAAGAGAGAGAAACAGTAGAATAACTTTTCTTCTGATGGTACCAGGCTGCTCTGGAACTAGACTGTACCATCACGGATTTCTTATTGTTCATGAGCTATAAAACTGGAGTTTTTCTTTGAGATGCTCTTTACTTGATTTAGTGGAGGCACATTTATCAAACCTAAAATTATTCCACCTCATTATTCAGTTACTTAAAGAAGACCTGAGTTATTAAAATGGTCTGAGAATAGTTGCTTCATAGTCATCATTGTTCATAATGATACTGATAACTCACTTCACTAGCTGAAGGGTGCCTCTCTGTAGGGATTACTGTGATGCGACTTTCTAGTTTGGTTTGTCTAGGATGACTTTCATGTGATCAGTGGGACAGTGTTGGCATGAAGGAATAGGAATTAGAATGTGTTCACCAGAAGACAACATGTTCATTCTTCATCCTTCTTCAAACAGAAATTGGCCTTATATTTGTTGGTAAGACAGGATTTCTTGAATACCATGTCAACATGTGGGTGAAGGAGGAAAATAATCAATAAGAAGCAAACTAAGAATGGACATATTGAGTGATCATTAAGTAGAGGGTTGCCTGATGTCAAGTTTTAAGTTTTTTTTTTAATTTCTTTTTGTTCATCTTTTATTATCTTCAGAATTTAGTGAAGTTAAATAAGAAAGTCTTTACATTACTTTCCTGTGACTACTTTGTCCAATTGCCCCATCCAGGTGGCTTAAAACAACAGACATTTATTCTCTGACAGTTCTGGAAGCCAAATATCCTACCTCTATAATAACTGGGCTGAGATCAAAGTGTCAACAGGACTTTGCTCCCTTGCAAGCTCTAGGAGAGAATCTACTCCTTGACTCTTTTAGCTCACAGCAGCCACTGGCATTCACTAGATTGTTAACACTTCACTCCAATCTTCAAGGTTAGCATCTTCAAATTTCTGCCTTGGTTTTGCATCATTTTTCCTCTGTGAATGTATAACATGCCTTCCTTTCTTGCCTCTGTTTTATGAAAACATTTGTGACCCTACCAGATATTCCACAATAATCATCCAACACAAGATTCTTAATTACATTCGGGGAAAAAAAAAAAAAAACCTCTTTTTACTTTATAAATAATATTTTTTATAGGTTCAGGAATTAGAACTAATGTTTTTGAAGGAGACTGTTTGTACCTATCACACACTTTCCCTTTGCACCTTTAAACAAGTACTGATATACTGCTGACCATTTAATTAAAATCCTCCTGCATACTCTAAAGAATGAGAAGGAACAAGAGCAAATGAGCCAGATTTCATGCCCACAGCATAACTGAAAGAAAGGGAGCACAGTCTCTCCACTACCTACAGGTATGAAAAAGCATTTTCTTGCTTCCGGAGGTTAAAACCCAGACAAAACACAAGAGATAAGAGGGCCTAAGGTTAGTCTAGAATAGTAACCAAAGTAAAAATCTATCTTAAATGTAAAAATGTTTAAAAAGGACATTAGAGAACTTATTTTAAAATGGACTATAAGTCCTATATCCTATGTCTGCATAAAAGCTTTTGTAGGAATGTTATAGCAATTTTATACTAACATTTGAAAATATCACAAATATCTATCAACATATGACTGGATAATCAAATATGGTATGTCCACTCAATAGAACATTCAGAAATTAAAATAAATGTTCCTACTTACAATGTGGACTTGCTTCTCCTAACATTAAACTCATATCTAACAAAGTACACTATGCCATCCCTCCACACCAGACAGAAGGTGGAGAAAGAAAAACAAAATCTATCATGGGATCAGAATTTACCTTCATATCTGCTGCTCATTAATACTACTCTTTGAGCCCTGCTACCAGAGAATATTCAAATCTGTTCACATTTACTTGAATTCACTGTCTTTTGAGGCATCATCTATTGTTACTTGTACCGTTTTTTGTCCTTCTCTGGTATGGCTTTGTTGTTTACCTACCAATGGTACTTGTAAATTTTTTTTTCTACTGGGCTGCAGTTTGAATCTTGCTATTAGTGATAATTACTCTGTCATACATCCAAGAATCAATCACTTCCTAACTGATACAATTTAGATCCAAATCTCCATAAGCATAGTTGTAATATTCTTTCTCTGTTTCATTTTTTTTTGTATTTATTGCTCTATAGTCTAGTTTTCATTTTAAAATTTAAGTCGTATCATGTTGCTTCTCATTCACAATTTTCCAACATCTTCACAGCTCATTTCAGAGAGGAGCTGAATTCCTTATAATAACTGCCTTAAGGCCCTTAGAAAACAGAAACGATCAGATTGTCAAAATCAGACTTAGGTGAATCAAATATCTGATTCTGTATTAAACTTCCCTAATAATTTCAAGAACAAAAATAATCATGGGACAAAGGCAAAACAGGGAAAAGTGTCCTTTCTTACTATATCAGTATTTACTCTGGTTTTGATTAACATAGAAAGTCTCTGAGTAAAATATGCATCTACATTATTTTCTCAGAAATTTTCATTTTGGTAATGAAATGTCTCTACTTATTCTCAATTTCATAACTTTTTCCCTAGAAATCTACCTTCTAAATTATTAATTCCAAGTTTTCCTAACCTGCAAAATCCTAAATAGGCTCTATATGTCCTACTGAAAACATTCTATAAAAAAGTACTCTTTCTTTCACTGAAAGTACCAACTATTTGTTACTGACATCTTTATAGCTACATTTGACTGATTCCGCTTCATTCTTTTCTACAGAGATTTCCCTGTAAAAAAAGAGAATTGGTTGCAAACTTGCTCTTTATCCATTTGTTTCTCAGGCCCTGATTGGATTTGGTGTCAATACGTTTGACATAACCTCGGACTAAATTGACCTATTAAGAATCACATCCAATTTATACACTTCCAGCTTTGGTAATAAGTCATGAAAACCTAATGTAACCAACAGAAACATCATAGAAACGGTCACTTTCTTTTTTTCTACTTTTGTTTCTCAAAGATAGATAAATCCCATTAGTTGTCATCCATTACTTTAATCACTTAGTCATACAACTAACAGGACTATAGAAGATCTTATGAATGCAAGCCATTTTATAATATTCTGGAGTTCAGGGTTGTAAAAAATATGATTCTTCTCACTATTTTACATGGATACTAGAAGTAGAAATTAAGCTGTGCCCTACTCTGAGTTAGCTCACAATCTCTGGATTGTCGCTGGGGCTTCAGCTCCGAGAAATCTCCCCTGCTTGACAAAGTCCACCCAAAACTGCCTGCCATCAGGACCTGGCCTACCACACTCTATACCGGGAATGAAGAGCTCAAGCCTTGACAGCTCTGCCACCTTAGCAACCCCTTAAACTTATCTGGCCCCCTGCAGTGACTCTTTAGCCATCCTTATTAGCTCTCTGCCTTTGCCTTAGGTTCAGCTTTTTAAAACCCTACAGCCCCTGAAGACCCTTCCTCAGCTTTTTTTTTTGTAATTTGTATATTGTTGCGTAAAGTATGCTGTGAGACTTGAGATTACGGACATTAATAATTAAGATTGAAATGGGATAAAATTATGTGTGATTGCCGTGCTAGTGGTTACCAAGAGAAATCGAGAGGACTCAGTGAATTAAAGTTTATGTACCTTATGAATCTTCTGTGACTCAATATATTTTGACATTGTGGAAAAACACAAACCTGTCTATGTTAATGGCATAATTCACTCATGACACAAGACTTATAAATAAATTTCTGCAATTCAGTTTAAGAGTTTCATTTATAATATATACAGAATTGCTATGGGAACCCAAAGTGGGGGAAGCTGTTTTGCTTGAGCTGGTAACTTATCTATTTAGTTATTTAGTCAAAATTAGAAAGAGTAGGAGAAGTTCTTCTTACAGCTTCCTTTTCTTCTTCTCTCCATGCATACGGAATTTTAGTTTTATCTTCAATGATTGTTCCATGAGATGAGGAGGGTTTGTGACCTGTCTATTGTGTTTTATGACAAGAAAGAGAGGGACTGTATTTAATTTCATCTTCCATAAAATAATCAAAGCAATTGGCAGAAGTGTGAGTGCTTAGTAAGAGGACTGACTGAAATATGAAGCACTAGCTAGCTAGGAGTTGGTGCATGTGACATCTCTAAAGCATGGTGAATAACTGCCCAGATTCTGAAGTCAGAAATCTTCAGGTCCCAACCAGCCTCTACCACTTCTTATCTCTGAGATTATGAGTAAGGGCTGGATCGTGTTAGTGTCTAAGTTTCTTTATATACAAAATAAGAATAATGACAGTATTCAGTCCATAGCCATGTTTGAGGATTAAATGTAGTAATCGCATGTAAACACCAAGAAAAGTGTTTTACACATGTAAGAATAGCATTATCTTATTACTCTTCTCTTTCCCTTCTACATTTGTTTAAAGGACTAGGCAAAAATGATCAAAGACAAAACTGGCTAACAATACAATGAGGATAGGCTGTTACTATATACAGATACTTTGTTTTTGTTCAGCTGTTGGTTTATAAACACCTTTACTCTGACTAATGCTTCATCTTCACACCTCATCCATATGTGTTTGTCTTTTTATTTTTATTTCCTCTCCTGACATGTAATTTAAACTGCACATTAAACTCACTCTTCTGTAATCTTTTTATGCTTTCCTGTCTGCTTATTGTGTTGTCTGTTAATAAACACCAATTAGCACTTCCAAGTATATCTTCATAAATGCAAACATTGAAATTATTTGAATAGCAGAAAAAATATCCAAAATAAAGAGCATAATACAGTAGCATATTTAATTAAAATGAGTCCATTTTATTCGGAAATTCATTTATAGTATTAAATCATTCTTGCTTTGTACTTGTCTTAATTTTGCTATATTTTAAAGAACTGGTTGAGCATAACCATGGTGTATTTCTAAGATTACTTAATCCTATCCTCTTCTAGGTTAGATGAGATAATTTTAAAGAAATCTAACAACAACAACAACAACAAAGCATCCTAAGAATTATTATTTAGATAAATAGAGTAGCCTTTGGGGATGTTTAAATAACCCCCAAAGCTTCAGCGAGGCACAGAATAAAGACAAAATAGTTTTATTGGACACTGCTAAATATTCAATCCTGCTGTAAAAAAGTTCACTTCCAACTTACAATTATTTTGCAGGAAACTCCTTATCTCTCTGAAGTATATGCTAAGTTCTTTTCTAAAAAAATAGAGCTATTAATGTCATTGCATTTTCTAATTTGCTCTGATTAGCAAGAATCTCAGAAGCAGACCTGCAGTTTAGTTTCAAGAGGCATATTAACTCTAATGAATTTGTATTCACATCTATTCATTACCTCTTGTGTTTTTTTTTTTTCCAACAGGATTTCTTTTTAAATTAACCTTATTGTTACACTTTGCTATAAGCTGACTCAACTCTGGAAAAAGGGAAAAGATTAATGCATGTAGTAGATTAATACTGTCTTCAAACTCTGAAAAACTTAGGAAAGATATTTCAGTCTCTTTTCTCTACATCAATCAGCTAATAACTCCTGTTGACATCAGTGGAAATTACAGGTAACACAATGGAAGGAGAGATACACTACAAATAATATAAAAATTTCTTCCCACTTCCCTATTAAGTTGTCAATTGTTAATTGCATTTTGAAAGGAGAATAAGACTGAAGTCTGATTTATAGACCAAATTACTCTGGAATTCATTTTCTTAGGATGAAAAATGGTATACTAATAATACTTTCCTCTTAACATATGTGAAAAGATCATTGAGTTTCTTTTTCACTTTGAGTTTTCAGGTCTAGAAAAGTTCAAAATTATTTTTGAGCCATGTAGTTATACCAATAAAAAAATCTTTGAATTGGTATTATTCATTACCATCACAAATTTTTATTGTTCTCAATACTGAAGGCTAGAGAGATGTCATACAAATTAGAGATAGCTATAGCTAAAATCCAATTAATAGCAAAATCACCTAAAACACCCATATTAGATATCCTTTTGGAGTAATCCTCTTCTTTATATTCATCACTATAGCTAAAGCAACACAATAAACTAGAAAATAATATATGCAACTCTTTACAGCAATTGGCAGTGTTAAAGTAAATAAATTTTCTTCATTCTTAAATTATGAGAAAAGAAAATCAACTAAAAAATGAAAATAGTACATGGGAAGCCTATTTACAGAAGAAATGGGAATAGCCGAACTCTGATCAATTATAACCACACATTTAAAAATGATAAGAAAAATTGAATATACCACAGATATTTTTATACATTGCTGATGGGAGCACATGAACTGCTATATTAGGAGGAAGATACTTGCCATTCTCTTTAAAAAGAAGAAGAATATATTTTAACCCCGAATCCAAAATATAATGACCAATCATATAATATGAAAGTACCAGTATGCTGTGTAGATGAACCAGGGTGTTCACTGTAATGTTGTTTGTATCATGAAGAATAAAAATTAGAAGCCGGGTAGCTATTATGCAATTTGATCACTAGGGCCATTCTCTGCTCTTTTCATTTATTCTGTACTACAGCAGCCCACTCTGTATGAATTTCATCAGAGATTACCAGGCATTCTGGGAAGCTCTTCCAGTGAAGGCAAAGGAAAAGTGGAGCATGAGCCCCGTGTATTCATTTCCCAGATTCCTTCTCTGCTAGGTGTCTGTAGATTGCCTGTGCTCTCTTCCCAAGGCCTCACCTTCTGTTTTTCAGTTATTCCTCCTGCTGCTTGGCTCTGTTTGCTGATGTCTGCTCCTTTCTTTGACCCATTGAGACTGCTTGGTATAGTGGCTTCCAAAACTTTCTAGCCCCTGTTATTGTTGCTGTTCCTAATTCCTTCATAGGGCATCCCTTTTTAAAATTATCTTTGACTTGAGTGTACCATTGCTGCAGTTTGGCTGGGCACAAAATCACGAGCCACTCACAGCTTTGTAGATTCAAACAGCAATTCTTTATTCCCGAACTCACACCGGCCCTCTCCAAACACGTTCTGGGGAAATCCACGTTGTGTGCCCAAATCCACCTCCTCTGCCTCCCAAAAACTCTCTGAATCCCAGGAGACACTCAAGGGGAACTCAGGCAGCAGGATACGCCCTATTCCCAGCAGGAATAATCTTAAACCTGGAACCGCCCTAAACCCAGATCCACCCTGGTCCTTGAGCAAGGTCACCTTACATGCAATGTTACTGCAAAATGTCCTATTTCCACGAGTCCTTCCACTAAGCAACATGGGGTACGCTGGCAAGGAAATTGTCATACCTACTTGGCTAATGGCTCCCAGCATACCATCTATTCCAGCTGGGATTTTGACTGACATGTCAATCAATTAGACATGCCTCAATAAATTCTCAAATAGCTATATCCATCCATTACATTAGATCTGTATGTGTTGGCTGAGAGGAGTGTTTGTAATCTAATGTAGATTAAGAAATAACTGGACATGAAAATATACCATTAACAAAGTGAAAAGACAGGCAGCACACCAAAAACAGAAAGATGTAAGAAAAATAATTGAAAACATAGTAGCTTCCAATTATGTAAGAAATCTCACAAATCAGTTATAAAAAAACAAAAGTCTCAATTTAAAAAATATGTGGCAAATAATACAAACTAATAATATATTAAAAATACAAATGGCTATTACACCTCCATGAAAAATATCCCATTTTACTTATGATCCCATTTTACTTATGATTAAAATAAATGTCATTCCACACTTGTCAGATGAATTTTTAAATATGAAAATATTAGGTATTAGATATGATATAAAGCAAAGATGATTCTCCTATAAAGATGATTATAATATAAATAGGCAGTATTAATAAATAAGAACCTGTATAATGTATACCTGAAAAATATGAATATGAGTGTTGGTTTGGATGAGGAAATTTCATACTTACATACATATTTTAGAGATTGGCACACTTTAGTCTGTATCAAAATCAGCTGGATATTTTGCTAACATAGAGATTACAGTCCCTACAGTCAGAATCTCTAATTCAGTAAGGTCAAGGTCAGGCCCAATAATTTGCATTTCTATAAAGTTTCCAAGTGACAATGTTGCTGTTGGTCAGGTTCTAAGTCCACACTCTGAAAACATTGCTTTAGGGAAACTCTTACCCTTAATCACAATGATACGGAAAAGGCTGGTTAGGGAGCTCAGTTTTCAATGCTAGAAAATTAGAAACAAACAACGCTCATCTACAGAACCAATATACATTGTGTAGTATATTCCCGAAATTAAATTCTATAGACTGATTCAAACAAATGAACAAAACTACCTGTATCAATATCAATAAAATTCATCAACTTAATCGTGAGTAAAGATAAATCTAGCTGGAAAATGATTGATTTGGTTTGTTATTATTTGTAGGTATTTTATAACAATAAAAGGTAAAACAACACTATTGTCCATGAATACAAATTTATGTAGCATAATTTAAAAAAAAATGTGAAAATAGTAAACTCTAAATTTAACATAATGGTAAATTCTAAGAGAGGATACAATGAGATTGGGAGGAATATACCATGGGAATCAACAGATTCTGTAATATATTGTATCTTAAGATGAACTAAGGTGTTGTCTGCATATTCACTATATTTGTCATCTGAACAGAAACATATTTGTTTTTCATATCCAATCTATATGCCTTTTTAAAAAATTTTATTGATTCTTTTTAGTTATATGTGACAGTAGAATTCATTTTGATACAATTGTACAAGCCTGGAAATATCTTATTCTATTTTTACTGATTGATTGATTGCAGTACTGTGGACTGAGTCCAGGAGTACTCTACCATGAGCTACATTTCCAGCCCTTTTAATTTTTTATTTTGAAAAAGCGTCTTGCTAAGTTGCAAGGCTGGCCTCAAACTTGTGATTTTGCTGACTCAACCTCTTAAATAGGTGGGATTATAGGCCTATTTATAGGCCTATATTATAGGCCACCACACCTGGTCTCAATATGCCTTTTATTTCTGTTTCTTCCTTTCCAGTATAAACCCTTCCAGGATGATGTTGAATACAACTTGTGTAGGAGAGAAGACAACCTTGTATTGCTTTTATATTTAGGTGCAGGGTTAGGGCTAAATGCTGAAAGTCTGATGTTACTTGAAGGTTTTTTAAGACCCTCTCCCATCAGAATGAGAAAATCTCCTTTCCTTAGTTTGCTGAGATTGTTAGTTACACATTTTTCAAATGCTTTTTCTGCACATATTGAGATGATTATGTGGTTTTTATTATTTAGTTGTTAATACGGTGAATTACATTGATTGATTTTGAAATGTTGGACTATCCTCGTGTGTTCGTTTCCTTAGGCTGCCTTAACAAATTACCACAAACTGGGTTGCCAAACAACACAAGTTCTTGCATAATTCTGGGGGATATAACTCTAAAATTATAGTGTCAAAGAGGCCATTCTCCCTCTGAAGGCACTAGGGAAAGATCCTTGATTGCCTTTTCCTAGCTTCTGACGGCTGCCCAGCAATATTTGGTGTTTCTCTATTTTCTAGCAAGTTGCATCATGCTGATATATGCCTCTATCTTCACATGGCCACATTCCTCCTGTGTCTCTGTATCTTTGTTTAACCTTCTTACAAGGACTCCACCCTTTAGATTGAGGATTCATCCTAATCCATTAAGGTCTGAGCTTAATTTAAATAATTAACTCTGAAAAACCCCTATTTTTCCTAATTGCATTCTGAGATTAGATATGCACAGAAATTCTGGGCACTCATTACACTTGTCATTTGTCATAGAAACCCCACTTGGACAGGTATATGCACCTATGTTATATTTGCTAGTATTTTTGATAAGTAATTTCCACCTGTGATTATGAGGGATGTTTGTCTATAGATTTCATATAATATCTATGTCTTATTTTAATATTAAGATAATACTAAGTTCATTGAATTAAAATTTGAAAAGTTACATTCTTTTAAAAATGCCATTAACAGGATTGGGACATGCCATTGCCCAGAAGAATATACTTGCCAACCATGTTGTATACGGGAGAGGAATTTTGTTTAGAATATGTTGTCTTAAAACTCCAAAGATTTTGAATACACGTTTCAGCAAAGTAGAGAAAACATATGAAATGATGCTACACATAATCATTCTTTTAGAAAGTGAAAATTAAAACATAATGAAAGAACACTATAAACAGATTAGGATAGGAGGAGCAGCTGAGACTCTCATACATTGTAAATGTAACTGAAAGCTCTGTTCCTGTCCCCTATGCCAATTCAAAAACAAGGACATGTTTTTGAGGGAAAAAAAAAAAAAAAAAACAGAAGTTTTATTGTTTTGCTAGCAAAGGAGAAACATAAAGAACTCCTGTCCCAAAGGCTGTGATTCTGCCTGTAAGTCTGAAAAATGACAAACCCCAAAATAGTGTGACTATGGAAGAGCGAGTGAGGAAAAAGGTAACACATTGATAACATTGATCCTTTCCCAATACATTCTTTCCCAGTGAAGGACAACCCCTGGAAAGGAAGCAAACAACATCCAGTGGCAAGACAATCCCTGTGGAGGAGATATCCGTCAAGCCTAAAATGGGAGTCTCTGGGAAGAAGGAAAATCATTGATTATTTCCCAAATAAATCCTTTCCCAGTGACTGTACAATGGAACCCTGGAGGGAAAGAGATAAATGCTGACCCCAGACCCTATACTCTTCTCCAAGTAAAAATATTGCTTAGTAAAAACAAATCTTAATTCTCACACCTGTTTCCTGAGTGCCCGAACTGACATGCTCTGTCAATAACTAAGTAACCTCTTAGTGTAACCTATATAAACACAGACTGCCGCTTTGGCCAGTGGCTCATTTTCCCCCAGGAAAGTGGGTCCACCAGATGCCTGATTTCATCACTGAATAAAGGCTGTGCTGATCCCTGAAGTTCGCACTCAGCTGGTTATTCTAGGCTAACACTGCCCATCAGGGAAAACAGAGAACTTTTAAGGGAGCTATTCAAAGATCACATTCCAGCTGTCCTCTGGTAGGGGGTCCCCGGGTGCCCTTATGGTGAGTTAGGATTCACTTGTTAATTTGAGGAATATTCACTTCTTAGATGCTCTGGTAGACATCTCCTCCCTGTGGAGCATAGGTAATCTTGTTATCCGCCTACAGGTTAGGGAGCAGGGAGAGGAAGAAGAGGAAAGGAACATGTCTTTGAAAATTAAGCCTCTGAGCATATATTCAGAACTTACACTCAAAAGGTGAAGTGGACCACTGTTACATAAATGGGAATTTGAAATTATACAACTTCTCTGGAAGATGGGCTGATATTTTCATTAAAAGTTAAGTCTAATGGGCTGGGGATATATCTCAGTTGGTAGAGTGCTTGCCTCCCATGCCCAAGGCCATAGGTTCAATCTCCAGTACCACACACATACATACAAAATTAAGTCTACACTAACATTATGACCCAGTCACTTGAATGGTCCATGTTTAAAATAGAGAAGTGAAAACATGTTCGTTCAAAGACTTACACATGTTCATAGGAGCTTGGTTTGCCATAGCCCAAAACGGGGGGAAAATGTCTACAAATGAGAGAACAAATTTGTTTATAGTCATTCAATAGAAAAAAATACTTAGGAATAAAATGAAATAAAAAATCAAGGCATCTTAAAATACTTTAAACACCAAAAATTGTATTAAGGCATTTTTAAATATAAAAAAATATATATTTTTCTAACTGAATGAAGTCACACATAAAATAACACATAACTTATGATTCCATTTTTATAGAATCTTAAAATTTTTAATTCATTTAAAGATAAAGGAGGAGTTGGGGAGAAAAAGAAAGGAGAGATTGCAAAGTATATATGTGCTATGGTTTGGATATAGAGATGTCTCCCCAAAGCTCCTATGCTAATGAGAAATATCCAGAGATGAAATATATTGAGTTTATTAAAACTGTAACCGAATCACTCCATTCTAGTTTGAATGGATTAACTGGGTGGCAATAGTAGGCAGGTAGGGTAAAGCTGAAGAAGGGAGGTGGTTGGGCGCATGACTTGTTTCATTTTTTTCAACTTCTTTGTGGCTCCTTTCTCTTTTTTCACTATCCTCCCCTCTCCCCTCTCTCTCTCTCTCCTCTCTCTCTCTCTCTCTCTCTCTCTCTCTCTCTCTCTCTCTCTCTCTCTCTCTCTTTTCTTTTTGGCTGGCTTGAATAGAGCAGCTTCTCTCCACCATACTTTTTTGCCATGATATTTTGCCTCACTTGAGGCCCAGAACTATGGAGTCAGCCCAACAAGGACTGAACCTCTGAAATTATAAAACAAAATAAACTTTTCATTTTTAAAATTGTCATTGGCATGACATATCAACAAAAAGCCTAACACAAAAAATTGTTTCCTAGAAGTGGGTCACTGCTGTGACTAACCTGTCCATGGGGTTCAGAAGTCTTTGAAACTTGTTTGTGGGACAAATTTAGAAAAGTTTGGAGATGTTGAAATGAGAAACCATAGAATATTATAAGCAGAGTTTAATGGCCGATTCTGGCAGAAGTACCAAAGACCAAAATGCATATAGGAATGGAGACCATGAAGTCTGCTCATAAGATTTCAGAGGGCAATGAAAATTCTATTGGAAATTGCATTGGAGTCCATATGTGTTATATTCTGGCAAAGAACTTATCTAGGTTTTTTCCATTTGCTGAAAATTTGTGTGAGACCAAATTTTAAAATGGTGTACTGATCAATCTGGTGGAAGGTGTTTCAAGGCAGAACAACATTCAGGCAGTGGCATGAACGTCGTTAACAGCTTTTTGTCAGGTTTACTGTAAGACTCAGGAGCAGAAATTAAAGAAGAATGATTTTTAAAACTTTCAGTTTGGCCAGAAAAGTGGATATAAAACTGGGACCAAGGAAAATGTGGTCGTTGAAGATATTAGTTGCTAAAGAGATGTCAAGTAGTTTACAACAAGACAATAGGAAAGATGGCTTTAGAGTATCTCAGAAATCAGCAAGACTACACTCATGGCATGTTCAAGGGTGTACAGGTGAAGACACCATGATGGGAGCACCTTGTTTTCACAGGAGACTTAGGAAGTTGTTTTCCATGCTCAGCTGCCCAAGAACTTGGTGTTTCTGCAGCTACTGTTACAGGGGCTCCAGCTACTGCTCAAACTGGTGAAAGATCTTGGAGTTCATCCATATGGTGCTGTTCCTGCAAGAATGCAAAATACTGATCGTGGAGGCTTTCACCAAGATTTCAAAGAAGGCCAGAGAGGATAGGTCAAGTGTAGCAAGGTCATAGTCTCAGTGGGATGTCCTAAAAGAGCAATGCACAAAGCTATGAAGCTGAAGCCAAAAGTGGAATGGAGACCTTAGGAATTGAGAGAAGCCAATAATGTGAACTCTCTGCCAAGAAAAGCTACTATCTGTGGACAGAGCCAGGTTAAGAGAGAAATGGAAAGTACTACAACCTGCAAGGCCAAAGGGACAGGACTGCTCAAGCCCTTTGGACAGATCATATTCTACCATGTGTCCAAGATTTAAGAGGGAAAGCTAGAAAAATATTTATTTGGCTTGGTTTGGGACTTTTTTTGGAGCCATTCCTTCTTTCTATGCACCTGTTCCCATCTTTTAGAATGGGAATGTTTATTGGGTACCATTATATATTTAACTATATAATTTGCTTTTGCTTTTTATAGAGGCTCACATCTATGAGTTTACCTTGTGCCTCAAAAGAAACTTTGTGCATAAACTTTAAGGAAATACTAGAACTCTTAAGACTATGGGGACTTTCATAAATAAACTAAATGCATCTTGTTTTGTGAGATAGACATGAGCTTTTGAGGCTCAGAATGTTATGGTTTGGATGTAAGGTGTCCCCCAAATCTTTCTGGCTATTTTAAAGATATTCAGAGGTGAAATGGTTAGTTCTATGATAGCTATAACCTAATTACTCCATTCTAGTCTGAATGGACTAACTGGGTGGTAACTATACGCAGGTGGGGTATAGTTAGTGAAAGTAGGTCACTGGTAGCATGACCTGGAAGTGTTTTCATCTTCCCTGTGTTCCTGTGCACCCACCCCCCACCTCTTCCCTCTACTTTCTGGTTGTGGTGAATGGGTCAGCTTCCCTTGTTCTTGCCTTCTGGCATGATATTCTACTTCAACTTGGGCCCAGAACAATGGAACTGGCCCACCATGTACTGAACATTCAGAACTATGAGCCAAATTGTCATCTAAATTGTCTTTGTCATGTTGTTTAGGCAAAGTGATAAACTGTCTACACAATGTGGAAACTTCTGGGAATAATGGATATATATATATATATATATACTTTTTATTGTGGTGATAGGGGTACAAAGATACTAAAACTCATCAAAATTGTACAATTCACCATGTATAGTTTACTATATGGCAACTAATGAACCTATAAGTAAACATAGTTATGATTGTAGAATATGAGTTTAATATATAAAGATCTACTTTATTCCTCTGTATTCATACAGATATATTCCTATATGACAGTTGAAGGCAGTGGACAAATATGGTAAAATCCATGTAAGTCTGTTGCTTATTACAAATTATTTTATTGTCAAAATAAATCTAGTGCTTGATGTCACATAGTATTGTCTTCTAAGTGTAAAGATTCTTAAGGTGGATATATTACATATTTTTTGCTATTATATACTAAAATTCTAGAATTTGTGAGTTAATTCATGTATAATAGTTTGACAACTGCAAGAGATTCAGTCTAGCATTTTGTGTTGCTGTTTTGAAAAATATTTACAAAATAAAAATCATAAATCTAGGAATTAAAGTTGAAGGAAAATCATGCTTTATATGTACCAGTTTTTTTGTTATTTTGTTTGTTTTCTTTTTTTTAGTGAAAACTTGAGCAAGGTAATAGAAGGCAATAAAACTCAAGTCTGTAAAGAATAAAACTCAACTCTGTAAAGGAGAAAAGTTTTTAAGCAATATATAAAGGAGATAAAACTTCATGCATTCTTGTATTTACAAATCTAAAATGTTTCAAGTCAGCAATAACAGGAAACTGGATTACTTATCACAATCTTACTATAACCTTGGTTCAGTCATCCACATTAATCCAAGTTTGACTCAAAGAGTTCAGTGATATAAACATGAAATGTAAAAAGCATGTGATAAAGAACAAAATACAAAAAAATGTAAAAAGTATTCTCATGTGATTCATACCTGATAAAGGTATTAAGTAATTTACTAGTGTTTTAAAGAAATCCAGAAAAAAATATTCTAAAATTTTCTAATTGATGAAGAGATAACATCTAGAAAATAATAGCAAAGTACCTAGTTATAATACTTTAATAAGAAAATTGTGTTTGATGATATATTTATTTAGTGTACAATACGTATAATTTTGGGTTTTTGTAAAAATATACAGAAATTTCAAGAATTTCAATACAGATGTTGGCTTTTCTAAACATAATTTGACGTAGAAGAGTTTAATTCATTCAATATCAACATTCCCCACCCCCCCCCAAAGGATTCTTAGAATCATTTCATTTGGGGAGGAAATTTCATAACCTTTTATATGCTTGGGAGTACCTGAGTATTAAGAATTACACATGAAACTAAACTATTATAAAATGAATGAAAGAACAATGGATACATAAGTGGATTATTCACTGTATGACCTTAGGTTTTTTTATTATTCTAATAATAGGTATAAAAAAGAATGTAAGCTCTCTGCTTCAAATCAAATAGACTTTTAATTTTGGCTAATGATCAATTATTATTAATGTGTCTCTCTAAAAAGTGCCCCCAAGTATTTTATTTTATGATTTAATGATTCTTATGCACATTCCAGAGAACCAAACAAAGACCTAATCCAAATACAGGAAATAGAACAAATTTTTCAGTGTGAGAGCACTGAAAGACTGGAGTTATTTTAAAGTTAGTATAATAGCTAAGCATATTAAAATATTTTGTAAGATGCACAAGACATCTAACGTAACATGTTAAAAAAAAGCAGGGAATTTCTTTCAATAAATACACTTGCTTCCAAATTTAATGTTATGAGGAAAATTGGCTTAGAATATTAATCAAGTGTTGTGAACTTCAAAAGTAAAAGTCTCCATATTGGATTTTATCTCAGAATCCAGGAAAGTTGCCTTGTTCACCAGACTTTAATGTCTGAAAGGAACACTTGAAATTTCTTTGCAATCTCTTCCCTGGAGTACTATTCTTTAAGTTCTTTTTTCTTATGCAAAGACATAGGGAAAAAAAACAGTTAACATTTTCTCTTTTAAAGCAGGTGATATTTAGAATAAAAGCTAAATAATTTTTCTTCCCTTAGTAGTTTTATTCTAATTTTGTATTCAATAAGTATCAAAAACATCACCATCTCATTCCATTATTAAAATATTTGTCCCAATTCTGAAAAACGTGATATTTTAGGAAAATTTTTTATAATTGCATTGGAAATTTAATGCAGTTAGTTCTAAATTAATGTGACTTCAATTAATGCAACTGTATTAATCAGAACAGAGCATATTAGAGCTCCTTAGATTAACAAGCTATTTGTAATTTGTTACTTCTTAAGTATTATTTCCTGGCAACCAAGCCAAAAAAACAAAACAAAACAAAACAAAACAAAACATACCTTGCAATGAACAGTCAACAGTCCTTTTTTCAATGTAGTTTAATTGTTCATTTTTATTTCACATGTTCTCAACATTGTGGCAATGGCCTTTCCCCCTTTGCTTTGAATAAAGAGATTAACTATAATTACTTTTAAGTGAAAGGTGGTATGTTTCACTACATTTAGCTCATAATAAGACAGCATATTTCTGAGTCACTGATTAAAAGTTATTAGTATATCATCATGCACAACAAGAATAAATTCACCAGGTTGTGTGAAATGGCCATTAACAATATGAATGACATATTCTACCAAAAGTCCCTGGAGCAGGGTAATTACTAAACCAAATGTAATTTGCATTCAATACTTAATTATCCATGATAATCAGTCTTTTACAGAACTTTCTGACTCAATGACATATGAAAACCTTTTATAAAAAAGGAAAAGGTACTTATTATATAGTGTTTTGTGAAATAATCAAGTAGAAAATCACTAACTATGTTCAGAAGGAAAAATGAAATGTACATGCACTGAACAAGCTTGGTATCTGTCTTTGTAATTGCTTTAAATAGCATTAAACAAAGGTCTGTCTCACTTTTTATAATATAAACTGGTCTTTATAACATACCTGAGCTTTAATCTATGGTATTTTTTAAAAGACGATAAACAACAGCATTGTGTAGTTCCCTAGTTCACTAATTCTTGTTTTTCATAAAATGTTTTGTTTTTATATCAAACATCCTTGTAATATCAATCAGTGTTTAAATGGCAATAACCTTCTACTCAAGGTCCTATGAAAGGCAGATATTATTACATCTCTGGCAATAGCAGAAGCATTGGATCTCCTGCTTGGATTGACCAATGTCCAATGGCCAAGAGCAGCTTTCCATTTCTACAAACACCATTTTAAATGAAAAAAGTAAGATTATAAAACAAAGAAATGATTGGAGTCACTAGCATCCTGGGATGTTAAATGTTAAGTCTGTTGATCATCAGAGATGTAGCCTCTTCATTATAGTTTAGGCAGTAAATGCTCATCCATCTTCACCTCTAACTATATATACTGTGATGTCATGAAGAAGCATATTCACTGACTGAGAAACTGTGTCACTAATATTTTACTTCTGTGACAAATATCTTTTTATGAGAATTGGACAGTCTTGTTGTCAATGTTAAAGATCAATAAAGATGTTCCTGATTAGCATGAGAACTTCTACATAGTATCTAGGTACTTTCCATATGGTGGGTTGCCTTCCGCTGGGCTCCCAGAGTTCTCTATATTAGACAAATGAGTTAAGCAAAACAATGTGTATCAGAATCACTTAGAGAGTGTGACAAAACAAAACTTACTTGGTCCACACTGAAAGTTTCAGAATCAACAAATGGAGTAGAATTTACAATTCTATTACAATTCCCAATTCTAATGACATCGCAAGAGATACTGCTGCTCATCTCAGGGACCACACTTTGAGGACTGCTGAAGTGAAGAAGAAACACAGAATCACAGGTGAGAAGATTTTATGGACAAGGTATGCAAATACTACATGACACTTTGGTTAATTCCATTAGGTACCACTCCCACAAATGGGGAGTTAAGAAATGTAGTTTAATATTATGTGTAGTAAGAGGAGAAAGTGGATTTGGAAAAATAGTTTTCAAGTATTTGCCATGACCAGCATATCCATCCATCCATCCATCCATACATACATACATACATATATACATAAACAAAGGTCTGTATCACTTTTCATAATATAAACTGGTATTTTCATAATATAAACTTTTAATATATATATTATATATATATATTTTATATATATATATATGTATTCCTTCCACAGGTTCCTAAATGAAACAACAATTCTATCTACATTTATTTCTTTCTCTTTCTCTATCTGTCCTCCAAAGTTTGGATTTACCTCTTTATTATCCAGGCCATAAAGAAAAGGAAAAAGAGCCTAATGTGATGGCATATACCTGTAATCCCAATGGCTTGGGAGGCAGAGGAGGCAGGAGAATGGCAAGTTCAAAGCCAGCTTAGCAATTTAGCAAGGCCCTAAGAAATAAGTGAGACCCTGCCTCCAAATTAAAAAATAAAAATAAAAAATAAAAAGGGCTAGGGATGTGGTTCAGTAGTAAAATCTCTGGGTTCAATATCTGGTACAAAAAAAAAAAAAGACAGAGATAGAGAAAGAGAGAGAGAGAGACAGAGAGAGACACACACAGAGAGAATCACACACATACACACACAGAGAAAATGACTCTTAAGGGAAATTTTTTATAAAACAAAAAATAAATTGATTCATTTAGTTTTGTTTGAAATTGCATCCTTGAACCCTAGCAAAAAACCACCTAATTTCAGAAAATGTAGAGTCATATTAAAGAGATCATGGCTAAAATACAAAGTAATATGTGTTCAAAATTATTTATTACATCATTATTTGTGGATGCTAAAGTCTGAAAACAAACAAAATGTCCACTGGTAAGGAGATGGGTTGAATAAACTACGGTCAATAAGAGAATGTTGATTAAAACTTTCAGCTGAAATTGAAAAGGAGCTCCGGAGTAGGGTGGGAAGGGACTGGCTACTCACACCTTAACATAATGTGAGACAGGGACCTTAGATATTGGGACTGATTTGAGCAGATTTCTAAATGGAGTTTACCTATTTTCCATGGTAGGTTTGAGTTGGAGAGGCTGATTCACAGAGTTATTAAGACTGAGGTGTGTAACCAGCATGTTAGCTAAGCATCTCACAGATACGAAATTTGTTAAGGAAATCAAGTGTTTGGATCAGCTAAACTATTATATTCTCCTCTTGGAAGCCCCAGAACACTAGGAGATTTCTGAAATAAAATTTATAATTTTTATTTCATCACTTATTTTTGACTCTTTTGAGGATGAAGTATGAATCGGCATTACTGCTTTTTTGGTTTGTAACTCTATTTCTATTAATTATGGTTCATATGATTCAAAAAATTGTTTTACACTGGAAAATCTCTGGCAGTTCTTTCTCTTTTGTGATTTTTACCCTTTATTATTATAAAAATATTAATCAAAATTTATTTTTTGCCTTGAATACTTTTTCTTAATGTGTCTTTTAGGATTATTGCCTGATTCCATCTTTGTTTACATTTGTCTTATAAAATGTTGCCTGAGTTTTCACATTGATCACTTATGTGTCCTTTATAGGTAGCATTTATTTGGTTTCATTTTATAATTGGAATTCAGAGGCTTTAGTTTTTTATTGGAAAAGCTTATTACATTGACAGTTTTATTATATTCAGTGTAGAAGGTTTTAATCTTGTATCAGTAATGATCTTCTTTATTGAAGAAGTGGTATTGGAAAATGAGTTATCTAGATCAAATCCATTCTACAGTATTCACAGTGTATGATCTTGGGCAAATAAGGAGAATTATATCTTTCTTAGCATCATATGTAAAATCAGAACAACAATAAAACCTCTATAATATGGATATTGTGGGGTTTAAATGAATTAGCATGTCACAAGCATTTGAACACAACTGTAAATCAACAATATAGAGTACTTTAACTGCTCCTATAATTTTTGCTTTTATACTTTATTCTAATTTAAAACTTTTGCACTTTTAATATGGTTTGCTTTCTCTGATTTTATTTTATTGCATATTTTAATATGGACACATCTTATTTTTTATTCAACCACTGAATACTCTTAAGATTTTCAACATTCTATTTACCTTCCAAAATCCTATTCTAAAAATTATGAGGGAGGGTTTCCTAATGAGTCCCCTTTAATGAGATCAGGAATTCAGAACACTCTATGCTCTCGATACCACAATACCAAGCAGAATTAATGCTCTTTTAATAAATTAAATTCATAGAATTATTATTACCATTTATTCATATTATTGCCCTACTTTCATAAAAGATTTATGCTTCACTAAGGCTCATTACATTGAATTTGTATTTACATTTTGTTTGTCCCCCAGAGTTTTGTGTATGGGAGGCACAGTTTGCCAATGTGGTGGTATTAAGGAATAGTAAGACCTTGAAGACTAGGGCCTGGTATGAGTTAATAAGGTCACTGGGATTCTGCCCTAAGAAAGAATTAATATTGGTCATATAGAATAGTGAATATTGTTTAGCATGTCATCAAAATAGCAAGACTGGCCCCACCCTGCTCTCTGTCTCACTATGTCATTTCTCCTCACACAAGGTCCCATCGTGATTCCACTCTCTATGCTGCAAAAAAACCAAGGGGGCTCTTATCAGAGGCCAAACTGAGGGGAACCTCCTCATCTTAGATCTTGAGGCTCCAAAACTCTAAGCTAAATAAGTCTTTTTATTAAAAAAAAGTGCTCAGCCTTAGGTATTTTGTTATAACAATAGAGAATAAACTAATGCAGTCTTGAACTCAGGTAAACTGATTCTTTGTGCTTTATGCTTCATTCAAATTATTTTTAACATTTTTGTTTCTTTGCTTTACTAAATATAAAATTTAACATGTCTACCAAAATGTTCCTGAGACTATCATGAAAACCATGTAAAATTTATATATTAATTAAGGGAGAATTGATATACTTAGGTTAAATCTACCAAGGACAGAATAGGATTTGTTACTTCTTTAGGTCTTTGATTTCTTTCCTTAGTTATGCAGTTTGGTCATAGAAATTCTATAAATATTTTATAGAATTTTATAGAATTATTAGAATTACACCCAAGTTTTTCTTTCTTTTTATTTTTATTGGTAGTAAATGGTATTATATTTTTACTTTTGATGATCACATGTTTATTCCTAGTAAATAAAAATGCAACTGATTTTGTAGGTTGCCTTTTCCAGTCACATTGATGAATTCACTTAATATTTCTCAGACAATTTTTGTAAACTCCTTGAGATTTCTCTATGAATAATGATGTCTCTGAAAATAGGGAGAAGTTTATTTCTTTTTTCTAATCTTCATGGCTTGCATTTCATTTTCTTGTCTGGTTTCAGTAGCTAGATTTCCAGAATTATTTTGGTGGTGAGATTGATGTCCTTGCCTTCTTTCCATGATAAAAGGAAAGATTTTGTGTCTTTCACCACCAAATCTAATGTCACTTGTTAATCTTTTGAAGATGCTCTTTATGGAGTTGTGGAAGTTCCTCTCTATTCCTATTTTGCTCAGAATTTTTATTTTTATCATGAATGAGTAAGTTTTGTCAAATTCTTTTTCCACAGTCACTGACTTGATTAGACAATTCATCTTCAACCGTCTGTTAATAGGGAAGATCACATTTATTAATTTTTGGATATTGAGCTAGCTTTGTTTGCATCACAGGAATAAACCCTAGTTTGTCATGCCATGTAAATTAACTGTCATGCTGTTGAGCTCAATTTGCTCTCCTTTTCTTGAGGAAGTTATTTTTTTCCCTGTATTGATGAGAGATAGTGGTTTGCAGTTTTTGTGTGTTTTGTTTTCTCTTTTGGTACAGGATTTGGTTTTAGGGTAATGCAAAACAGGTTTCTTGTACAATATTTTCCATTAGAATTTATATGGAATGGTTGTTAATTCTGCCCTAAACCCACTGGTGGAGTTCTCCACAGAAACTATCTGGGCCTGGATATTTCTTTTATATTTTTATTTATTCTACATTAACAATTCAGTGTCTTTACATTGCCATAGGATTATTCAAATTATGTATGTCAGGTGGGGGATTATAGGCATTTGTTCCATTCGTCTACATAATTACATGGTTAACTTTGTGTGTGAAGAGTTGTGATAATAATCCTTTATTATCTTGTGATGTTTGGATGGTCTTTAGTGATAGCCTCTGTTTCGTTACTGATATTAGTGATTTGTGTCTTCTCTTTTTTTTATATATCTTAATGAAAATTTGTCAATGTTATCAATATTTTCAATAATGTAGCTACTTGTTTCATTGATTTTTATACTGTTTATCTGCATCAATTTCATTGTCATCTACTTTACTTTTTATTATTTTCTCACTTCTACTGTACTGGATTTCTTTTAAAGTTGTTTTCTAGGTCTTTGAGGTCGGAATTGAGTTTATAGTTTGAGACATTTCTTTACTCTTTTTCAATAAATGAATTTAGTTTTTATATATTTCCCTCTCAGTTCAACTTTGACTAATAGATTATCTAGAAATGAATTACTTAGTGTCCAACGTATTTTTAAAATAATGGCGGTTGGCATTTTTTACTTTGATTAAGATGACCATATATGTTTTCTGCTTTATTAAAAAGTATAATTTTTAAATCTATCAATTCAACTTGGTTTTTTTGAAATTAATTTCAGATTTTAACTTTTTACTTGCCATCTTCATACTTTTATTACATTTTCCAGCTACTTACCTGAAAATTGCTTCCTTCTGTCTTTTTCTGTCTCTGTCTCTCTATTTCTGCCTCTATTCCCCTCTCTCTCTTTTTTCCCCCAGTGCTGGAGTTTGCACCCAGTACCCAACACATGCGAGGTGAGTGCTGTTACCACTGCCCCAATCTTTCTTATATTTAGTGGATGTCTTTAGACATCCTTCTGATTAGTTCTTTGGCTATAGTCTACCAACTTTTGACAATATAATTTTAATTGCAATTCAGTCTAAAATATTTTTTCAGTAATCAGAGGACTATCACTTTATTAAAAAACAGCAATTCTATAAATTAATTCATATAACTATTTTCTAATTTTATTGTAGTTGGTGAAGGGTTTTTTGTGAATGAGCTTATTTACTTCTGATAATTATCTATATATTCTTGATCCTTACACATTGTCAATTTCTTGTATAAAAATTCTCATATTTAATAATAATCAGTTTTAATATGTTTAGACAGTAAATGTCAATCTACAAAGTAGAAGTATATATTAGCAAATATTATAACTTATGATGTCAGAATAATCAGCATACCTGTCACAATGCCTCACCAGTATGTGAACAATTGCAGATGATAATGGAGTATAACTACAGTCTCGCTGGAAGCAGAATTCTCTTCCTTCAATTCAGGTAAGGCAAAAGTATCACTGCCTGTAGTTTAATTATTTGCTTAATTAAATATCCACCAAAGACCAACAACATTGCCCAAGAACACTTGACAATGCCTCTTTTTGTTTTCCTCTTTTGCAATACTGCAGAGGATTGATCCTGGGTTTTTGCACAGGTCAGGAAATCATTCTAATGCTAAGCTACATTGTCAGCCCAGGATGTAACTTTATGTACACTGTCAATGTCATAACACACAATGAAATCCCAAATGAATTAAACTAGTACATTTCAGTGTGAATACACTTCTGAATTTCCTGAATATCTCCAGAATTCCTGCTAACAAGAACATTGACTAGATAAGTGTCTACCCTAAACATGGTACCTATGAGTAATGTACAGTAAAGCCATAGTCAAAGAAGTCTTTCTCATTAGTTAATGTTTCCATTCTTACAGAAAAAAAAATATTCACTTGTTATAATTTCAAATTTATAGCATAAATTTATAGGAAAGTAAGATAATATCTTGACTATTTAGTAACTCTCTTGAAATTTAATAATTATCATTTAACAAATATTACCACTCTAAAAGTTTTCATATAATTCTATGTCTTTGAAAGACTTGTCAACATAATAAAGTAATTGAGAGTTTGAATTCTGGAAATTGACTACTTCTACTTAAGTCAATCATTCTCCATATAATAGCTGTATAATTTTAGGCTAAATTAATCTCTAAAATGGCAATCATAATGGCATCTACATTGCTAGGTAATTTTGAGTATCAAATGAAATATTCTATATTAAGTCTTTTGCATATGCCCTGACACAGAAAAAGTAAACACTTGATAAAAATTAGGGATTATTAGCTAAAAAGGATGAGAAGAGTAGTCAGGCAAAAGTTTTGAAAAAAAAAATGTAATCATTCAATGATGATTTATTTTCATGTTCAATCCTGTTTGATTCATTGGGAAACTTTCATTCATATGTCAGACTACATTTGTTAGTTTCTTTGTGACTTCTGTAAAGATTTCAGTGACTAAGACTCCATTTCATCTGGTAGCTTCCATAAAAGCTAATGGTCTCTTAGCAACCAGGACAAGGATATCTCTGAGAAGAGGCATTTTATCTGTTCTATGCTCAGATCTCCTTTGTCATTACTGAAACAATATAGATATAATTAAAGTCTTTGCCGGAGATTCAAAATGGTAGGAGAAAATAGAATGGCTGCAAATTGTCCTTGGATAGGGTGAATTGTGTTTAGCACATTGTTTATTACTTTTGAGAAGACACATAATGATCTGATTTTTTTTTCCCACCTTCTTATATATGATGGGCTGAAATTTTGCAGAACTTGTTTCTTTGTTGGGCTACATACTTAAGAAATACAAAAGAAATAAATAAAGGAATAAGGTTTTCTTGGAGAAGGCTTAGATAAATATATCAAGCAAAACTTCTTTCTCAGAATACTTAATCCTGTAAAAAATAAGATAGAGGGAGTCATAATGTAAGAATGCAATTTTCTGGAACTACAAAATCACATGTTAAATAAATCAATAAAATTGAATGAAGCGCTTCTATTTAATTCAGTGTGAAAACTCATTATGAGAAAGGAAAGCTAATATTCCAAAAACAATAATGGTTCAATTTTGCAATAAAGCAAAGTCATGTTCAACCATCTCATTCTCTGAATTTTTTTTGGAAACAGTTAACGAGGAAATGGAGATTAGGATGTCTTTTGTTCTTTACACTTGAAAATTCCAAGCAGGGACTCATAAAATAAACCTATATTTATTTTACTTCCAGTGTCCATTAAAATATGTGAGGAGCTTGAGATTACAATGGAACCAAAGGAAGCAGCTACTATAGTCGGCTTTTGACTAAGTGCCAGCTGAGCACTCTGACTTTTCTAAGTGCAACTACTCTTTGAATTAAATTATTTCCCCAGTAATTTAGCAGCATGAGCATTTAGGGAAAAAATGTTCTCTAAAATAACTGTTATTATGTATGTCTATAGAAATGGTGAGTCAATATGACACAGGATTTTACTGAAGTTTGAAGTATTGATTAAGGTTCAGAAGAATCATAGAGGAAATAACAATTAAATTCAAAGAATACAGACAGGCTTATTTTCTTCCCTGGTTTTCTTGTAGTTAATGCCAAATAATTTTGAGTCTGTGGAATTCCATTAATTTCTAAAAATGTCTTTTATAATAGCCTCCAACTTGGGAAAAATATCAGTGGAATTCTTATTGTCTTCTTCCCTTCGATTCTGTCCATAAGGGAAAATGCAACTGATTTTTCTATTTGTATTCTTTTGCTTTATCCTTTAAATATTTTTAAGAGTATACTTCCATTCCTTGATTCTTGGTAAAATATTGTCATAGGAAATATTTTCACTTCCATGTTATACTATATGTTAGTTTAGGTATTAATCATGGCCACATTTCTCGTCTTTTCAACTTCAAAAAATTCAGATTCAGGAAGTCTTGATTTCAAAACTGTGTTAGTCAGCTTTTCATTGCTGAGACCAAAATACCTGACAAGAACAACAATTTCAGAGGTCTAAGTCCATGGTCTGCTGATTCCATTGCAGAAACATCATGGAGGAATGTTACAGTGAAGGAAAACTGCTCACCTCAGGGCAGCCAGGAAGGAGAGAGAGGCCAGGGACATAAAGCCTTCCAGGCACCTTCACAGTTATCTACTTTTTCCAACTAGGTCCTACCTCCCAGAGGTCCATTCTGATGTCAATGGATTAATTCATTAAATGGATTGATGTACTGATGAACTCAGAGTCCCTACAGTCCCATTGTTCTCCAAAAGCCCCATCTTTGAACCTTGCTACATTGGGGATTATAATTTCAATACATGACCTTGGGGAGACATTCCAGATCCAAATTATGACAAAACTTTTATGAAGTTCATGTAGCTGTGAAAAAAGGTGATTAAGGAACTGCAGATACTTTCAAATATCACTAAATTTTAGGAATCTTTCATCATTTGTCATCTTGGATTTTAATAAATACATCAGAAACAATGAATTTAATTATAAAAACTATATATAGCACCAAATACGTTTTTGAAAAATAAGTCCAAATGTCCATGGACTTATACATTCTTACAGATACATAAATGGATAAGTGACAAAAGGGTTGTGGATGACAGATTAATAGCAATATGATTTTAAATATTATATATTTTCCTCTTCAGATTAGTTTTCTGAATTTCTCCATCATTAATGGAACATCCATTTACCCTATGCTTAGGCTTCCTAGTTTTTAAGTAATTTTCAACAATATGTTTCGTTTCATCTACTCCACATCCACCTGTCTACATTAGTGCTGTGTGTGTGTGTGTGTGTGTGTGTGTGTGTGTTTGTGTGTGTGTGTGTGACAGAGAGAGAGAAAGAGAGAGACAGAGACAGAGAAAGACAGAGAAACAGAGAGACAGAGAGGAGCAGGGGAAAGGTTTTCTAACTTCAGTGCCATTAGAATCCCTGAAAATCCTGTTAACAGATTGTTAGACACCATTTCCAGAGGTTCTGATTAAGTAGGCATGAGGTGAAGCTTGAGGATGTGCTCTCTAAACAAATTCCCATTTGATGATGCTAATGCAGAACCAGGGCTCAACTCTGGGAACCATTGTTTTTATAAGCATGACCATGACTGCAGGTTTGGCCATTGTGAGCTTGTAATTGTTACCTGCCTACTTTTCTTGCCTCTCTCCACCACTCTCACTCCAAATGCATACAATTGTTTTCAGCCATTGTTTAAAAATGCTGTTTATAATGTTTCCACTCTCTTCAAATGCTTCTGTCCTTAATTTCAATTCATTCAGAAATTATGTTTTGAATGCCCATTATATACTAGACACTAATCTCAACAGTGAGACTATAATAAATTTTATTGAGTTTATATTTTAATGGGGTGATAAAAACACTTGTTCATTTTATGGAATTCTAATTATGGAACTAATGTAGGAGAATATAAACTATTGGAATTAGTTTGAATCCTTGGGTAGGATAATTAGGGAAAGGGGTACTGAGAAAGTGACACTTGATTAAAAACTATAAGGGAGAGAATTAGTGGCACTGGAGGCTGAGCAAATAAAGTGGTCCTGAAGTGGACCATAATGTTCCTGGAAAATCAAGAAAGGAAATTGTGAAAAATAACTCCTAAGTCTAATATTTAAAATTACCCATGGTCTTATCCTCCTTAATTAATACTTTATGGCAAGCAAAAGAGTCTACTTATGCCCAAAGATTCTGGAATTTCTTCTATACTCAAGATTTTTTGTCATTCTCCTTGACTGTTATATTCTCCTTCCTTTATCTGGGTGAAAAGTCTCTACACCATCAAGTAAAATGCTATCATTGATGATGTGAAACTTACTCCATTCTCTCAATACATAATGAATCTTCTTTAAATTTCAACACCATTTCTTTCATATCACACAAACATGCACAACTTTATATGAACATATTGTATTCATATTTTTCTATCTCTTGTTCTAAAATTATAAGCTGAAAAGTGAAGAGCTATCTTAATAGCTTTCTGTATCCTATAGCAACCAGAGTGCCTTGCAGTAAATTTTTAAAAAGGATTAGTCATGTTCGTAAGATTGAAAGCTTAGTAAAATTAGTGATTTAGTCTTTCATTTGATAAACATGCATTGAATGCTTCCTAAACATTGCACTAAGGATAGAGAAAAAGAGCACTGGATCTCCAGCAAGTGACAAAAAGACCTTAATCCAGTGTAGAAAACCATCAGCAAATGCAAAAGTACATGCAAAATAATTGGGTACCTAGTTAGTAATATGCATCCCGTCTTTTATGTATTACACAGAGTTCTCTGAGAAGCAAACTTAATCCTGCCTTAATGTGCAAAGATGTTCTTAGAAGAAATGGCTGTGAGAGGACATGGGGAGGTGAGAAGCAATCAGATCAGGAAGCAAGTGTGATTCTTAGTGAGGATAGAAGGCAGACTGAATGTTTGTTTCCTAGACTGCTGGGCAGTCTACAGAAGATCCAGCAAAGCAGAAAGGTCACTGAGACAAAGTCAGACTTACAAAAGTTCCACGTCTCTGAGGATGGGTTTGCCTTAGTCTCACCACACACAGTCATTGACAAAAGTTAGCTTAAGAAGGGCTTAACCTTGGCATATGCAGCCATGCAGTTCAGAGCACAGCAGCTGAGTTCCTGATCAATTATACTGCCTGTAGTGAGAGGCTTCTCAAGCACAGTTTCATGGCTGTCACCCTGTGGGAGCATCCTAGTTCAGCATGTGACTCAAACTGAGTCAAAGGAGAACTTTCCAGAGTAAGCTACACTTGAGATGAATCAGAGACCTCAGGAATCAGTTCCAAGAAAAAGTGAGGCAGATCATAAAGCATCCCAATAAATACTGGGATTTTATCTTTAAGGAATGTCAGAGAAGGGTTTTCACTAGTGCAATTAACTTCATGACTGTATGTCCTAATGTTATTTAAAAAAAAAAAAAACAGAAAATAATCCTGCTGCCATTTCAGTGCCATTTCATGTCTAGCAGGTTTTCAGTTTACAATGAAAAAACAGATTTTGAAGAAAGCACATTAATTCTTTGTATAAAATGTTTCCTTAGTTTGATGAGTTTCACATTACTTTGAAAGAATCAGTATCCAGTCCCTGTAAGAATCTAGAAATCTAGGTTTCACAATAAAGCTTCTAAAAGAAGCCTTGGAATTGAAGAGTTCAGATTCTCCTGTATTACAGATTATATTGTTAAAATCAGTTACAAACATCTCCAAAGTGTTTATTGAGAGATATAGAAGAACTAATGTACAAGGGCTTCATCTAGGAGAGATACTGAGCAGGAGTAATTGAAAACCTACTGTGCATCCTTTGTCATTCCCTAAAGGACTTTGACAATATTTGATATCTACCATCAGTAAATACAGTTAGGCATGGTTGGTCCTCTCATTGTCTGGGTTTCTCCCCAAAAAACTTTCTATAGTGCCAGCTGCTTCCATTAGATAGTAGTAGAAGTGGCTCTGAAATGCTGTTCAAAGATTATTTTTTGAATACTATTAACTTCAGATAAAAAAATTTACATAATCCAAAAATTGGTTTTTTTTCTTTATGAAACAATGTTTTATTTAAATAAAGATGGCCACTGGATTCTTATCACAAGCTACCAGATCATCTTAGTAATTAAACTGGTGGATGAGAAAGACATGGCCACATTTTGAATAAAGCAAAGGCAAACTGGTTTCCATTAATTACATACATTCCAACACATGAGCATCCATAAAATTGGCCCCCACACAGAATAATTGCTATGGGCTTTCTTTGAGAATTTGTAGTGATTTTGTACTGGGAGATGGGAAATATTTTACATTTTCTAACACCCAAGGACATTTGTCAACATCTGGAGACCATTTTGATAGTCACATTTAGGGATCTGCTTCTCCATATAATACAATGGGATTTTTCACCTGATCCACATCTCTAATGAATAAAACAGTGGACTAGTTGCTTTAGTTTCAGTGATTAAAGGCTGGGGCCATATTGGGGGAAAATCCTATGTATTTCTGGAAAAGAAAGTTGCTATCTTATCATCCCATATGACTCAAAGACTAGTCCAGGCCCTACTATTCTATTGTGTTGCAAGAAGTTATTATACCCTACTTTATTAAATATTTACTACAACTGTATAGACACACACATGCACACAAACACACAAACACATAGCATCCTCATTTTGCAGATGAGGAAACTAAGGAAAAGTTTAAGTTTTTGCAGCTCATAAGCAGCATGGCTTAAAGATTTATATATATTCCAAACATTCTGATTTGGGTGGTTTTCCCCCTTGAGACTGTTATTGGGTTTTTTTAAAAAAAATTTCCATCTTCATTTCAGTGAACCCCTATGCCTTTCCTAATGAGAGCCCAATTATCTTCTAGGCACTAAATCTCATTGACTTTATTTTCACTGAGGTTTTCAATCCATTTGTGAGTGCTGAGACCATCCTCAGCAATGTGATAATCAGCTAGTCAGTCTCAATACCTGACTCAGCCTTGATTTTGTTTTCTCATCCAAAGTGACTATTTTTACTCTCCATTTCTCCAAATCTAGCTTCTCTTTCTGTTATGAGCTTTGACCAGACAAACTCCATTTTACCCTGAGACTCAATTTTATATAAGAAATGTTTCTCCTTTGTGAAAATTCTGCCTCTGTAACCCACCTCCTGCTAAGCACACCCTGTTTGGCAACTCATATCTGCTGAAAAATATTTTTTTATTCTTACATAATGTATTATTAAGGAATATTTTTGTGAGATGTTCCATTCGTAGTTTCTTTTCTCTTGTGCATTGCACCCAGACTTGGGTCGTTTTTACCAACTTTGCTTTCAAAAAGTATAACATTTGCTTGTGATTTTTGGCTACAAAAAGTGTGCTCTAACTCCTCATTGGGGTTGAAGGTGCAGAGTTAATTTGTCACTGCCCTTCAGCCCACTGGCAAATAAAGTTCCATGTCCTCCTTCAAGTGTGACCTGGTGATTTGTTTCAAATGCACCACAACATCTTCAATACTTTTCTTGGATATCCTCACCTCTCTATACTCATATCATTCACTTCTTCAACTCTCCATTCAATGCCTATAACAAAGAAAAAAAAACTTCAATTTTAAAGTACTAGATTTGAGAAAGTTTTAGTCAGCATTTTTGCTGCTGTGACCAAAAGACCTGACAAGAACAATTAGAGGAGGAAAATTTTATTTTGGAGCTCATGGTTTCAGAGGTCTCAATCCATAGACAGCTGGCTCTGTTCCTTGGGACATGAGGTGAGGCAGAACACTTTGACAGAAGTATGTGGTGGAGGACAGCAGCTTGGGACATGGGACCAGAAAACAGAAAAGGCTGTGCTCAACAAAGATAAAATATATACCCCCTAATAACCCACCTCCTCCAGCTATACCTTATCTACTTTCAGTTACCACTCAGTTAATTCCTATCAGGGAATTAATGAACTGATTAGGTTAAGACTCTTCTACCCAATCATTCTTCTTAAAATCTTCTTGCATTATCTCACACATGAGCCTTTGGGGGATACCTCACATCTAAACCATAACAGTGAATCTTCCATATGTGGTGGCCAAATAAAAAGTAATATTTAGGTCACAAAGATAACCAGGGAAAAAGAAAATGCTGAGAAAAACAATTTTGAATGGTGGGTAAAAACATATATTGAAGTAGTCTGTGATGGTTAAGTTTATAACAAATTGCCTAGGCGACAGTACCCAGATATTCTGTAAAACCACTATACATGTCTCTGTGAAGGTATATTTAGATTACATTAACATCTACGTACACAGAATTTAGGTAAAGAAGATTATTTTTCTTAGTGTAAGTGGATTGTATCCAATCAGTCTAATGCCTTAAGAGAAAACAGACATGTTACCTAGGGAAGAGGGAACTCAACTTCTACACTGTCTTTCAACTCAATCTTTGACATCAGCTCTTTCCTGGGTCTTAAGCTGCATATACATATCCCCTGCAGATTACAATCTTTCCAGGCCTTACAACAGTATAAACCAATTCCTTAAAAAAACGTCTCTTTCTCTACACGCACATAACTTATTGGTTTTTTTTTGTGTTGTTTTTTTTTGGGGGGGGGAGTGTTGTTGTTGTTGTTGTTTCTGCTGCTGCTGTTTTTTTGAGAACTGAGTGATACAGGATCAGAAGAAAAATGGCTAAAATTCCTAGGAGAGATTACCTTCCAGGCCTCTGATGAAGTTGATAGTAGTTTAAGGAGTTTAGCAATGTCAAATGCTGCAGAAGGACCTATAGTTTGATACAGAGAAAAGACCCATTAATAATTATCTTTCATCAATGGTAACTACAATAGAAGGAGTTGCAGTATCATGCTGGAACAAAATTGTAATGATTTAAACAATGGGTGGATATGATGATTTGGAGACATTAGAATGGAAAGCCTTTCCAAGATACTTGGTAATTTCAGAAGTTATGTGTCTCTACTTTCCATCATCATGGTTAATCTCAAAGTAAAAGCCTTAGTCCCTTGGCATAGTCTATCTATCAGCCCCTATGTGTTTATCACAGTTCTGCTGAGTCTTGCTTTCCCTACCCACCTACTTATTCTCTCAATCCTTATCTTCTTAAAGTACAGAACAATTATATCTCTCTGGTCCAAAAGCCTGTGACAGTCTCTATTTATTCAATTACCTATTATTTTCATTCTGGCTTCAAGGTCCTCTAGACTTTGGCCTGTTTCCTATATGCTCACTCCCACAAACCAAGATGATTTTTATTTTCTAGAATTTCTAAACATCCATTTTGCTTTCTAACACATGTTTCTCCCTTAATCTCGAAACTCTGTACCCTCTAGTTTGGAATCATATTTAATTGGTACTCATCCTTATAAAGTTATCTCATGTGTCATCAACCTCTGAAAAGCTTTCCTTTGTTTCTTAACTGATTTTCTAAAGGCCGGTTTGTACATAGAAAAGATAATAGAAATAATACTTTTAAAACATAGACATTTGAAATTCCCAATATGAGCAATGTCTAGGTTTGGAATGATGACTTTCACTCATGGGGAACCCAAGTTTCCTGGTTTACCAAAACTAGGGTGTGACTCATGTCCCTGAAGACCAAAATAGGCCTCTACTTATAGAATACACATCCTACACCATCAGGGTAAAGAAAAGAGGGAATACAAAGACACATTCTCTCTTAAACTACCTAGGAAAGCTTCCACATAATACTTTGACTTTCAATCCATTTGCCAGAATGTGTCCAATCAAAAGATGCCACCAATTTAATATAAACTGGGAAATGTAAACTTCATTTCTGACAGTGTTTTAACGGGGGGAGATTGGAAATGGAACCAAGCAACTTACAGACTCTGTCATTGCCCATATTCTGTGTTCTTAGACCTCCTTAACCTGATATTGTAACTCTTGGGTAAACCTTGGGTAATAATCATATCCCTGTTAATATCAAAAACTCTGAGAAGGTGGAGTGTGTATTAACTATTGTATCCACTGTTCTGTTCAATACAGTTGTTTGCAAATAAAAGTGTATTGGTATTTGAGATGATAAATAGTAATTTCATTCTTTCTGAATTCAGAAACAACTATGAGAAATATAGGAGGAACTGAGAACATGCAATTGGACTAAGAGGCACACTTCAGACTTAAGACCAGATGAGACTTACTGTAACTTGACACACAAATTTACCTCAGACAAAGAAATAACAGAACTTCCACTTTTTAAAGTGGCATCTTGCTCTTTCCCTTCTTGTATGGAGGATAAGAAAAGAGAGGGCTTATACTCCTTAAGGAAAACAAGTCAAGAGGGGAAGGCAGAGAAAAAGAGCCTCAGAATGAAAGTCCAGAGTTATGCATACTTTCCAGTCCTTTCTACCAACATAAGTTATTTCTTATGCTGAGGTTTGTACAATGAATGAGTAGAGGGAAGACCCAGAAGTGATCTTTCAATATCTTAACTCTGGGAAAATGAAATGAAAGGCAGGAAGGGTAGGACAGTAAGTCTTTTTATTCACATCGTACATGCATGGTACACATTTATTAAAGTCATTGACCTGAGTGCTTCAATACTTTAAGTCTAATGACTCATCACATGTTTTATGATAATTTTAATAGGAGCTTAGAATCGTATGTGTTTATCAACTCATCTATATAAGATCTAATCATAATTTATAGTTATTTCATAAGTAAAGTTGAGTTAATTGTTTTCACTTAAAACATATAATTTACCTAGAATGTTCCAAAGCAAATCAAACAATTATTGTCACATACAAACCTACTGTTTCTTCTTTATTTGGTTGTTAGTAGGGACTCTTTAATTACAAATTACAAATAGCAGAATAGAAATTTGTGGAATAGAGATTGTGTTTAGTAATACCAGTGAGCCTGCTCACACAGAAGAGTCAACCATAAGGTGTTTAAATTAATCAGTTATTTCCAAACATTTGTTTAAATTCTCTGTTGTAGTTTTTATCAAATTTTATCATTGTCTGTTCTTTACATTTCTGTCTCACCTACTGGATTACAAGTTGCTTTAATGAGAATCTGGGTCCTAATTAATTTCAGCATTTCTGTAACAAGTCACTGTTCCCAGCACATGACTTATTATCACCCAATACAGGATCAATGAATGTTCCTTTTTTTTTTTTTAGATAGAAAAAATAATATATATCTCCTACAGTTTTCATGTAGGAAACTGGTAGTTCCTATTTACATACTTGTTTATTTACTTATTTATTTGTAGACAAGAATGGAAAATATAAGAAGGAAAAACTAATTGTTTCCAAATATGGTGTTTTGAATTTATTTAGGTTTTACTGTGTTAGGGAAGTTTGAGAGAAAAACATAAATTGCTAGTGTACTGAAAAACACTCTATAATTAAAAATAAAGAAATTATAAGTACTAAACCAAGAGTGTGGGTGCTGAAAATGATAGATCCCTACGTACATATTGGAGAGTACTGTAATCACAATTTTAATATAGATGCTTATATTTGGCCATTATCAAGGAATCTCATTACTTTAAGTCACTCCAAATATATAATGAAATTTTGTTGATTCAACACATCTTGATTGAGGACTTCCTCTGAACCAGTTCTTGGTGTTAAGGATACAGTGCTAAAACAGAAAAAAAAAATCAGGCTTCCCATAGAGATTGTGTTTAGTGATACCAGTGAGCCTGCACACATACAGATAGTTACTTACGCTTGGGAAATATAAAACAAAACATGCTGATTCTTTATTGCAAATCTTTCTTCCTGTATCTTTTTTTTAATAGCCGGATTTCATGTAAACTTTTTAAAGATGAATGATCCCACAGTATATTAAATTCTACCAAGCCCTCATTCACATTGTCTACAAAATAGATGGTAGCTGTTTTATAAATTATAAATCATCATGTACACAGTCCTAATGAGATAACAAAAGAAAAGATGGGGTATTTTTGTTCATTAACTCCTAACCTGCCTTCTTGGGCTCATCACAGTTGAAATCAGCCTTTACCTGATTATTCCTTCTCAGTTCTTGAGTCAATTCTGAGGAGATAAAAGGAAATCTGCAGCCTCTTTCAACCAGAGAATATGGCCTGGACTTAAGTCCTTCTTTAATAAAACCAACAGCCTGGAGTAAGTTCTGGCTACCTAGGGAACTGAACATAGAGCATCCCATAAGTCCTTGTACTTTCTTTTCTTTGTCCTCTTTCTTTCCTTCACCAACAGATTGAACACATTCAATATGACAGCTATTTTTCCTTCATATCTTCTAGATAATACTTCAATGATATGCTAACAATAGAAATCTTTTCTAAAACTATTTAACTGGACTAAACTACTACCCCAATAAACTGAATCTACTTCCCCATAATTCAATGCCTGCATGTACCCTTCTTGTCAAATTTACCACTGACTGAATTTTGTCTGTATTATGAAAACCTATTAATACTGGCTAATAAACCCTTTTTTCATGTATTTAAACTGGCCAAATCCAGGCCTATAATTTTATCCTTTGGGACTTTTCTTCCCATAAAATAACCAGCCCTTCAGCAAGCTGGATATAGGAAGACATTTATTTTAAGATATTGTACAACCATGACATCCTCCACACTGATCAATTATTGAAAACTCAGCATGTCTGAGCATGTTCAAAGTATCATGATATCTAAAGAAATATTTAATTTTACACCGTGTATCCTAAAAGAATATGGAAATAATGTACGCAAGGATGGATAAAAACAGTCTCGATGGTACAAAATATGTTTTCTGACATTGACTAACAACTATGAAAAATCAGAGTTGTTATTTATGCTTTTAGACATACTGCTTGAGTTAAGCAAATTTCAACTAGTTCTGCATTAGTCAGACCTCTAAGCTTAACATTCTGCATTGTTTAATATTTTCCATTACTTTGAAGATAAACACAGTCATTAATCCAAAAGCTTGGCAAGAGCAATGTTTTGTTGTGAAAAAAGTTGATCACCAAGACTGTGGTAAATATACAAGTGCATAGGAAACTTTGACATATAATGTTTGGGAAAATGGATAAATAATGTTCTTGAAACATATTTGACTGAATGTTTATTCTGTAAATCACCATAACCACTTAAATAAGAAGCTTACAATGATGTTAAGTTATTCTTGAAATAGTCCAAAATAACTTCACATATAATTCAAATTTACTTTCCAGCAATCATAAGACTCAAATCATCCTCTCCAGTAAAACAGTATTTTCTCCAGTGAAGATATAATGTTATAGAGTCATTTTTTAAAAAAGATATATTTGAGAGTAAAAAAAAATCTATTTGTGTGTTTTCTCATAAATTCATTTTTTGTGTTTGGTAAAAAAAAATATAATCTTTAATAGAAATGAGATTTAAAACTTTGTATTTCTACTTTATGCTAAACCCTCATAATGAGCTAAAACTACCTTGGGAAGCAATGCAGTGAAATTCTTGAATGTACCCTTGACCAGCTCCAGATTTGTTGATCATAATTTTAGTGTTTCATCTTTTGTGGTGAAAATGATTTATGTTGTATTTAAAGATTTTTGTAGAACTATTTTACTTAAAGATTTTATGGAAAATTTCTACTAATTTGACAGGTAATATTAATTATCAATGAATTTTCAGATGATTTTACATAAAAAACTGAATTCATAACATCATTATTTGATCTTTTAAACATTCCTAGAGTTTACATGAGAACAAAATGTAAAATGATTATATATAATACCATTATATTTGAGACATACAAAGAATGTATATAAACATTTTAAAAGAGTTTCCATATCTATAGCTTATTTCTTTTCTTGCTATTGTGAAAATTTTTTTCCAGGTTGATCATTAAAGTGAGCCTTTGAATGATTACTTGATGAACACAATAAGAATATACTTTAAAGATAACTAATGTGTCATACTCTCTGGGTCCATAAACAGGATTAGAAAAGAGTTCCCAGCTCTACTTCTAATGAAAATGTCTAGAAACATAGGATTTATATACCCATCTCATGAACTCTTATAAGGAGAATTTCTCTGATGAAACTGATTTGACAAATAAAGGACTCAAGTTCATCAATATAAAATAGTGGACTTTCTCAAATCATGTTTCTCTATTTTTCTTGTTAGATGTCAGAGACAGAATAGAAACCAGTTGTTTAGTATATAAAGGATAAATTGTGGATTCAACTTGAGTCAACAAAGTTTTCTAGCTTTTTATATAATTTAGATTATATTTTCCACCTTTGAGGAATATGAATTTGGAAAACTTTGAAAATGTTAGCTCAGCCTAAGTTGTATGATGAGGAGAAGTTTGAGGAAAAAGAACTGAATATACCTTTTACAATAGATTCACTAGGTTCTTTCATGCAATATATATATATATATATTGCATGAATATATATATGCATATAAAAATATATATATATCTTTATATATATATCTTTATATTATATATATATGAAGAATATATATAAGAAGAAGCCATGATGATTCCATGTAGGTTCATTTTATGTTTTCTAATCTACTAATAATGTGTTAGTCAGCTTTTTGACTAGAGTACCTGATGAGTGTCAACGTACAGGAGGAAATGATTACTTTGGGATCATGGTTTTAGACGTTCAGTCCATGGTCAGTGAAGTCCATTGCTCTGGGTCTGAGGTCAGGCAGAGAATAATGGCACAGGAAGGAGAGAGACAGAGAGATCAAGAGAGAGATGGTGGGGGTGGTGAGAGAATGGCAAGAATCTAGAGAGAGAGAGAGAGATGCTCAAGAATCTAGAGACAAAATAAAATACCCAAGGACACACTGGCCAGTGACCTACTTTCTCTAGCCATATTCCACCTATTTTATAGTTACCACCCAGTAATACATTTAAAGTATCAATCCATCAAATGAATGAATCCACTGATGTGGGTACAGCTCTCATAATTTAATCATTTCAACTCTAAACATTCCTGCATTTGCTGGACAACAGGTTTTGGGGGTAATAACTCATGTAAACCACAACAAATAATGTGCTAAATATTGAAGATTGAACAGAAGGAATACAGAGAAGACAATTGTAAAAAAACATTTTACTCTTTTATTCATTGATTGATTTCTGGATTTTTCACTTAATAGCTAGAACTCAGGCAAAAACTGATAGACTGTGGGATCACAGAAAAATAACTTGTTCACTCCAAACTCTTCTTTATCTTAATAATAAAAAAGTACCATGTCTATATGGCTTCTTTGATCTTTTCCTGAATCACACATACTTACACAGTATATTTCCTATGAGGTTATCCATTGCAAATAACACTCTTTTTTTCAAACAAGGAAAATAAACACTCTAAAAGGGAGGATTATCTGGGTACAATGGCACATACCTGTAATACAAATGACTCAGGAGCTGAAGCAGCAAGATTGCAAGTTTGAGGCCAGTCTTGGCAACATAGTGAGACTCTCTAAAATAAATAAATAAATAAATAAATTTAAAAATTTTTAAATTTTCGAGGTATAGTTCAGTGATAAATTTTCCTTGGATTCAATCCCTTGTACAAGAGGAAAAAAGAAAGAAAAATGAAATAAATATAGAACACCTGAGAATGATACATAAACTGGTATATGAACCAAATAAACATAAAAGTTATCAATTATCATGTTGCACCCAGATAACTTCAGCACAATATTAAAGTACTAAAATTATGAACCAATATTGCAAAACTGTTTAAGAAAGCATTAAAATATATTCTAAACAATGCCTACAATCAAATATGAAAAAAGAAAGATATTTTGAAAAATAAAAATATTTTAAAGTATCTCCTGAAATATATACTTGAAGGTGTAATCCACTCAAATACATAATAAATCAGAATTAAAGACACATGAACCAATACCTCAAGGAATGAAGAGACTAGCGGAAAATCCTGAATCCAGGTAAAATATCATTAAACCCTAATAATTATAACAACTGGCTGAAAAACAGAATGCATTTTATAAAAATTTTTATAAATAAAAATCAATAGATTTAAAAATTTTAAAAGAGGGCAAAAAAATCTCAGTAAACAAACACTGGGTGGGTTGACCTGACAGAGAAAGTTTTAATAGTCCTTCATCATTCACAGCAAGGAAGTACAGAATATTGTTTCATTTCTGTAGCTGATAACTAGAAATAAAAATTGAACCAATGCTATTGAAAGTTGTAGGAATAACCATTCTTAGAAAAGAACAAATAGACCATATCCTTCTGAATTAGCAAACACAGAAAGGAAAGAGCAAGAAAAATAAGTAAAATAAAGGACACCTTTGATTTATAGCAAAATTGTTTAGATTTAGATACTTGAACAAAAACCAAACATCTAATAAAAGAGTACATGGAAACTTCACCTAGCCAAGATATAATAATAATGCATCCTGATATCTTTCAAAGGGAATAAAATAAATTGTAAAAAAAATGTGATCAGACAGCTTCATATTTTTATTAGTATAACTTAATACCCCCCCCACACCAAATGGAAGAGCTTCAAAATTCAGAAAAAAATAATTTTTAATTAAGCTTTCTATAGTCTTAGGGAAGATTATGAAGTTACTGAGAAATATTTGCTCCTTCTTTATAATAGAATTATACATTCCTGTCAACGGATCTGTGATTTATGAGTGCCTATGTTGCTATGGTACTGACCACAGGTTTTGAGTAAGTGATACACTGTAGCAATGAGGACATGACATGATGAATATGATATTTGCCAGATCTGAATTGGAAGCTTGAAAGGTTATTTATGACTTGATTTGACATCACCCTTGCATTCCTGTTCTCTGCCACGAGAATGCACCTTTTTACAGGAGCTACTCCTTCCTTCAGTCTGAATCTTAGAATGAGATATGGCAGCAATGGAGAGCCAAGCTGAGCCTTGCTGAGTCAGACACAAAGCTGATCCATAGTTCTTATGGAGTGTGGGCCAGAAACAAATATATGTTCTTATAAATCACTGTGATTTGGAGACCTTTTTTTTTTTAACCATACCAAAACTGAAACTACACACATAAAAAGGATTCTTACTCCTCTGAGTAGGTAGTTTGCTGCATTTTTCTGCTCAGCATACATTACCCCTTTGTTCTGGTGTAGCATGAAGATTTTTATTTTGTAATTCCTCTTTACTTGAGGTCCATTCAAGTAATTAGGATAATGCTATGCACATTTCCCAACTCCATGAATGGGTATAAAGGTCATGAGGAATTCAACACTTCTTTTACCTGATTGAGTCAGAAACCTGAACACAAGTCCTTTCAGCCATGAAAGACATGCTCATTAGTTTTATGTCATGAGCTGGTTACCAATATGGAGCAACGGTTTATCTAGATTTTCTCTAGACAGCTGATCAGATCCTTCAGGATCTATCAGGCAAAAACAAACTGTTTTAAAGAGACCAAACATGAAATTAAAATTGAGACATGGAAAGCGACAGAGTTGTGATGATATTATTAAAACCTTAAATACATCCATTGTATTCTTGGAATTTTCTGGAGTAATAAATTTCCTTTTATATTTTAGCCATTCTGTCTGATATTGTTTTATTCTTAATCAAAATAATGTACATTGCTATAGATCCTGTTTATCTTTTATGATTTGAAATATTAGTGAATGAAGAATAACAAAGACCTTGGATCCAAGAAACAGCATAAAACTCAATGAAAGGGGGCTGAGGTTGTGGCTCAGTGGTAGAGCACTCGCCTGACACGTGTGAGGCACTGGGTTGGATCCTCAGCCCCACATAAAAATAAATAAAGGGGGAAAAGGGGAATGGGGTGGTGGCTCAGTGGAAGAGTGCTTGCCAAGCACCAGTGAGTTGCTGGGTTTGATCCTCAGCACCATGTAAAAAAATAAATGAGTAAAATAAATAAATAAATAAATATATAAACTCAATGAAAGAGGAAAATTCCAAAAACAGCTGTATGCTTGGCAAAGTAATTGATTGCATAGAGGGAAAAGCCATCAAGAAAGCTACAAGGAGGGTTTTTTTTTTTAAAGAAATTTGTAAAAACAACAATTACAACAAATTATTAAGAAACTGGATGATGTCAACACTTGAAAATTGATGTGTTTGCATTATTTTTTTTAATTCTCCCAGTATCAGAAAACAAAGTCACAAATTCTTCCATCATTACCTACACAAGAAAACCATCATCTGTAGACTCAAAGGCAATTTTGAGAAGGGAGAGATTATAGGATAGAGGATCCATTTGTTCTTTTTGCTAGAAGTTAAATGTGTTGCCAACACTAACAAAATCTTAAAATAAAATTAACAAAAATCTAGAAATGCAAAACTTTTCATTTACAAATAAGAAGTTAGTAAATCAAGAAATATAAGTTTATGCATTTTATATTGTAAATATAACTATGCCAAAAGTAATTTAATTTTTTGTCCATTTTAATTGTGAATGCATTTTGTAAATTAGCTAAATTCTCATCTATCATGGAAGAAAGTGAATACATAAGATAAAAAGGAAAGATAAAGTCAATAACAATGAGGCTACATCAAAACCTATCATTTCCAGGTTGCCAGCCTCTTTCAGAACAAATGAAGTCATACATAGTTAAAGTGAATAATTACCTCTTACAAAATGCCTGAGAATGCAGAAGATTAGAAAGAAAGGGAAATTTTACTTTATATTATAAATCATTCCAGATAAACATTTGCACTTGAATTTCTTATTCACTTTAGTGTATTATTTTTGTTTTTATAAGAAAATAGTCTAAACTCAGCTAGTGAGAGTTTTAATTTAAAATAATAATTTAACTATATGCTACAAGCAAGAATTCATACTGCAAAGCAATTTATTGAACATTAAAAAACCTCAATAATTTTAAAAGCAAGACACAAGACTGGAAAGTTCCAATGCTCTCTTCACAGGAATTTAAAGTAGAGTGTGAACTCCAAAAGTCATTAGTAAGAAAAGATTTTTTTTAAAATGGGCAAAAAAAGCATACAGAATAGACAGCAAGTAAGCCCATGAAAATAAATAGCTTAATATCATTATTCATTAGGGAAATTCAAATTAAAACTACAATGATATATTACCATATACCTACCTTAGAAGTTATAAAAGTGAAAGGCTTTTATATCAAGAGTTGTAGATGCAATGAAGTAACTGGACCTCATATACCCTCCTGATTGGAATGTAAAATATTGTAAATATCTTAGAAAATAGTTTGATACTTTCTTAAATAGTTAGACACACAACTGCAATATGACCTAGCCTTCCAACTTTGATGTGTTTACCCAAGGATAAGAAAAACTTATGCCCATATTAAAGACATACAACAATGTCCTTATCAGCTTTATATACAATAGTTAAAAACAGAAAATAGGACCTCCAGAAACACAGTATGAGCTGCTCCTCCATGATACAAATTATAAAGAACAACACAAATAAAAATTACTTAAGGTTACTGGAAATTGTCCTAAGGACATAAAAAAAATTAAGAAACATTTCTTCAATATAGTCTTCTAAATGTCCATAGTAACAATGGACTTTTGAAAAATGTGAGCCACACATGCTCTGTCTTCTCTCATCTCCAGTTCAGTTTGACAGAAGCTCCAATTGGGCGAATGTGTCCAAATAATGAGGTTTGACCTCTTACCAGGTACGTGTCAAGGACTACAATATCTCCTCAAGAGGCGAAACCTAAGGCACTTTTCACACTCATAGGTTCTGTCCCCAAAAGGATAAATTCTGATTTAGTGCAACCCAAGGGCTGAGGAATCCCTTCATCCACTCAGACCTTACTCATAGATGGAGGCTCTAAATAGGCAAGGAAGATTGACAATAATGGGATTATTAATAAGCATACTCCTTGCCCCAGCTTGTTCATGGAGTTAGAGATTTCATACAAGTAATGAAAATAAACAACAACAACAACAATAACAAAACTGGGACTATCATCCTCACTCAGCACCATACTTGTAAAGTAGGGTGGTCACTCCAAACTTGTGAAAGTTAATACAGCAGGAGCGGGAGCCATTTATTGAAGGACAGGAGGGGTATATATACATAACTGAATACACAGCTTAACTTAATTGACATCATTAGATACAGCAGTCAGTCATTAAGGAATCTCCACACTTAATGGCTCGCTGGCATTACTTCACAAACCACTTCTTCTGGCAAAGTGCCAGGAGTCATCTTGACTTGTCTGTGGCTCTCAACACAATGTCATCTTCCCATCTCCAAGGCAATGACTTAGAATGTAACCAAGGGAGAAGCAAGACACAAGACCGAAAAGTTGCAACGCTCTCTTCACATGAATGGACTTTATTTAGAGTACAGTGTGGGAAAGTTCAAGTCTAAAGACGATCTCCAAAACTTTGGGGATTAGGAACAGGGAATTTGGAGTAAACACTTAAAAGGAGGCCTGTAGTACTGAGAGAGCAAAGAAGTAAAAAGTAGGCCAATTAGTGTACCATAGAACCAGAGAAAGAAAGGGCCCAAAAGAAAAATGCAAAGGGACCTGCATTTTATTCGATCAGACAGTGAAATAATTTAGACCTCAAGGCATTGCCCCAAACAATACAGCAATCAGCTGGCAATTAGTGAAGCCTAACAGCTGGGTGTGCTACTAAGAGAGAATTTATCACAGAGAATAGCAGAAGAGCCAATGAGAGTACTGCTAAAACTGTTAGCCCTGGTCATTCCTGGGCAACTGTGCACATGCACAAGCTCATACAGAGATGAGCAACAGGAGGGGCTTCAGACTGCAGGGGAAACAGATGCCTTTAAAATAGTCCAGCCAAAATTATTACTCTAATAAGCAAGGATCAGCACATCTTAAACAGGAAACTTCAGCAACCAGAGTTACTCCAGAATGTTTAAAATGGCCAGTTTTCCACAAAATAATATGAGACAAAGCAAAGAAACTGGAAAACGTGATCCATATATAGAAAAACAACAAGAACAAAAACATGTAACAGAAATAGGTTGTGAGAGGGACCAGATGTCTGATCCAGGAGACAAAGTCTTCAAAGAAACCCTTACATGTTAAAATAACCACAGGAAACCATGCTATTAGACATGAAGGAAGGAGGGTTTTGTTGTTGTTGGTATTTTGGGGTTTTGTTTTTTTGTTTTTTTTTCTGATTGACAATGTGAGAAAATCCAAAGACCTGTTCCTCAGTGAAGCTCTTTAGAACTAGAATAGGATAATCATGTGATGGGTTTATGCTTAATGAAAAAATACCAGGCAGAATTAAACATATTGTATTAGTTTATATAACACTTTACAGAGTTCAAAATAATCTACAGAGGACAGATTACTGGTAGCCTAACTGTAAGGAAAGAGGAGGTGTGATGGAGGAGGGAGTCACTGAAATTTTGGGGAGTGATTATTAAAAAGCAAATTAATATTATGATTTCCCTTACTTTGTAGATATATTTCAAAATTCATCATGTTTTGTAAGTATGTAGTTTATTTATGTAAGTCAAGAAATTTTCTTTAAAAAGATGAACAAAAGGGTAAAAAAAAAAAGCTACCAAAAGAATGTAGGAATAACAATTTGCTGGGATTGTTTCATAAAAGCATTTAACTCAAGAGGTGTCTTTAGAGGCTCTATTCCCATATGAGGCACTTTAATAGCTCATTATAAAAACTGTTGATATTTTTAAAACATATCATATTAACATAAAAACAGCATAGAATTAGTGCTACAGGCAGACAGAAACATTTTGAAATTCTCCACCCATCCTGTAATCCTTCATGATTTGAGGGTTATTCTAAATGCAGAAGGGATTGATTACTTGAACATCTGCAAAAGAGATACTTAGTTTGCTCCTTTCTCAGATTGGTGTTTATCAAACTTCAGAATGCATAAAAATTACTGTTTGTTTTACATACAAAATAAAACGATGTACAATCAAGTGCTGCCTAAGGATGTTTCAGTCAACAAGGGCCTGTGTATGTGATAGTGATCCCGAAGATTATGTCGCCCAGTGATGTCACGGGCATCTTAGTTTGCATTAAATACACCCTGTGATGTTTGCACAATAACAGAATAACCTAAAGACATACTTCTCAGAACATATGCCTGTCCTTAAGCACTATGTGACCATATATGAAATATGTAGACAAGTTGGGACAGAGTCAAGTGTAATTTAGTACAGATGTGATTTATGTCATACAAATGTGAATGCAATAAAAATCAAAGCCAGAAAGATTAACTCAGTTAAAAAAATTATGTTATCACAATGGATATAAAATTAGAATCATGAGTTTGGTAAGGAACATTTATAACCCCAGTATCATTGAATAACTGAGGAAGACCAGCAGGAAATACAACAATGTAGAAGGAAAATGTAGTAGCAGTGGGAGATTTTATCTCAGTCTTTCTTCCTGATTACTTAAATCTCAAGGAGTGGTCATGGAAATCCAAACGTAAGGGAAAGTAAATAAGCAATTATGTTAGTTGGCTCTGGTAGCAAAGGCTACTGTAATAAAATACCACAGAGGTTTTGGCTAAAACAACAGAAACTTATTTTCCCAAAGTTCTGGAGACTAGAAGTCTAAGATCAACATGCTCTCAGGGTTGGTTTCTGGTGAGGTCTCCCTTGCTGACTTAGAGTTATCTTTTTGCTGTGTCTTACAGGCCCTCTCTGTGCACACAGGAAGATAGAGGTTGCTGGTATCTCTCTCTCTTTTTTTTTTATAAGGACACCAAACAATCAGGTTCAGGTTGGGGCTCCACCCTTTTTATAACCTAAATTATGTCCCCATGGGCCCCATCACCAAACAAAATCTCACTGAGGATTATGAACATATGAATTTTGGGGGATCACAATTTAGCCCACAGCTGTGACATAATCCATAGATTCAAAAGTTGATGTTTGTTTTTAGGACATTTAATAATAAAAAAGACTATTCTTATTAGTCCTTTATGATGAATAATTTGACATTCAGGAGCCTAGGTTTTGGAGGTACATTGACTACTCAGAGGACCATCATTTGTATTAATTTATTAGTTTTTATACTTTTAATGTTTGGCATTATCTGGGGAATGAAAATCATATTGAATTATCAACTATTGAAAAGGACAAAAAAACCTCCCTGGATCTCACTTGCACAGCAAAATAAGGCAATTCATTACTTTTGAGTTGTCCATAGGTTAAATAGTGGTTTCTCTGGTATTCATTTAAGTAATCGTGTTCATTCATGTAAAGGGTTGTCTGGGGTTGGAATGCCCAAGATGGTCTCATTTGCTATTGAGATAATCAGTGCTGACTTTGTATTGAGGCAATTTAATTCCCTTCTATGTAGCCTTCTGTCCTCTGTTACTCTTGCTTGGCTTCTAAAATGGTATTCTCAAGGCATCTGAAAGTGCTACCTTCAAGTCCTAGCCTCATAAGGGCCAGACCTGGGAATCATTTCTTTTTGTCAATGCAAGTTACAAGGTGAGGACAGGTTCAAGAGGTAAGGAATATAGACCAGAACTCTTAATGGGAACAGTTGTAAAGAACATGTGGCCACTTTTAATGTACTTCATTCTGGTCCCAATTGTTTAGTTTTCTTCCACCAGGAAAGTCTCCAAAATGGTCACCCAATGAAAGGATCAGGCCCAAAGTTCACTATGGACTGATACAAAACTGGCTGAGGTAGGAATGCAGTTTTCTGAATGTAACCCCTGTTGATTGATAAACAGAAAAGACTAGTTATACTCCCTCCCTATACACACAGAAAATATGAAGGAGATTTTAGGCATAATAGACATTTACAGTCAAAATGAGAAAGAATACTAAGGATATAGCAGCCACTTGACATATAATTCTGAAAATATCTGGGTACCTGCCATCATCTCTGCCTATTTGTAAGAGTACTCTTTGATAAGGGCTCATTTCTGCTCCAAAAAAATCCCTTTGTTCTCTGTAACTCTTGGCTCCTCCTTCTGGATCTTTGGTTCTGTGGTCTGAGATATCTTTTCTCTTAATAAGAAATGTGTTATTTTTTGAAGTTGAGAAGGGCTCTAAGCCTGTTTTCTGCCTGTTGAAAGTTCAGGTCCCAGAAGTTTCTTTCCTATTTCAACTTAAAGCTTCTGATCTTTGCTTTCATTGATATCATCCTTAAACCTTTGTTGATTTCATAAGAATTCAAATTAATTCCATATTTCAAAAGCCACATCAATAATTAATTTTAAAACCCACCCAAAGTGCACAGCCATTCTTGGGAGTCCTCACTTCATTACTCCATATGTTGATTTTAATTTAAAAGTGAACGAATGTCTCATTGTGGTTTTATTGTCGTTTCACTTATTACCACTACACTTGGGTGACTTACCTTTCTTTGCTGATTTATGATTCAAGTTAGAGAGAACTCTATCAACTTGAACTGCATATGAGATAGCTGAGAAGAATGTCCTGAAGATTTTTAGACACCCATCTAGCAAACACTTTTGGGATATGAGACTCCAATTCAAATCTTTCATCAGAGTTCTTAATAAAAACCTTATTGCCACAGCTTTGATTAAGTCTCTGTCTCCAGAGCTTATTTGATGTTGAGGAGTTTTTATTTCCAACCTAGTATATTCTGGCCTTCTACATATGTTCTCAATCCCTGATTCCAAACCATTTCCTTCTTCAGCTGATCTTTTCTTCCAACACCTTACAACAGGCAGCTAGATCAAACCAATTGGCACTCTCAACATTCTGTCCACAGATGCCTTCAACCAGTTCCAGTTCATTACATGCATTCTCAACCTTTAGGTTCCTTCAGTCAGTATTTTTCTTAATTTTTCTATCCCTATATCACATGGGTTATTTTTTTCTTTATCCTCCAACCGTCCCTTTGCAATTTTTCTAGTCTTATAATAATAGATTTCTCACTCCTTTTTCATGTTCTAGCACCCATCTGGTCCTAAAGTCAGTGAAACAATTATGTTAATGTTTTGTTTTAGTAGCTCCCAACCTCTAGGTACTGTTTCTTTGTTATGACTTGGATACAAGGTGTCCCCCCAAAGCTGGAATATTCAGAGATGAAATGACTAGATTTTGAAAGCTGTAACCCAATTGGTCCACCTTAGTTTGAATGGACTGACTGAGTGGTAAGTATAAACGGGTGGGATGTGGCTGAAGGAGATTAGTCATGGGGTGCACTCCCCAGAGGGCTTCCTCTTCCTTGTGGCTCCTTCCCCTCTCTTTCTGGCCTCCATGAGGTGAACAGCACCCTCCCTTGGACACCCTTCGGCTATGATGCTGTACTTCACCTTGAGCCCAGAGAGACAGTCAGCTAACCATAGACTGAACTTCTGAAACCATTAGTCAAAATAAACTTTTCCTCCTGTAATTTGTTCTCTTGGATATTTTGGTCACAGTATCAAGAAGTTGACTAACACATTCCTGCATCCATTAAACTTTGGTTTAAATAAACCACACTAAAGTACAAGTATTTATTATTTCTCACCATTTTATGGGTTGGCAGATGATTCTCATACTGATTTACCCATGTCCCTTTTATTGGCTGATAGAGGGTAAACGGGGCAGTAAGGCCCAAGCTGGCCTGTCACCTGTCTGGAAGTTAATGTTCTCTCTAATGTGGAACTTACTTCTACAGTGGTCTGTTATTTTCTAGAAGCTGGCCTCTAGGCTTCCTTATATGAAGATCTGAGAGGGAAAGGCAAATTCTCAGAGTCTCTACAAGACCTCTCAGTTCCTGAACTTCTCCATTAACTTCTGGTACATTATATTCATTAACAGGTATCATAAGTTCAGCCAGGATTCAAGGCATGTGGAATTGGAGTTCATCTCTTGATACCAGTTATTACAAAGAATCTGTGGCCATATTTACTCGATCCTAAAGAGTAATGTGAACATATTAATTAATTTTAGTTTCAAAATTACAACTCCTGAGACAGGTGCAGTGGAGTATACCTGTAATCCCAATGGTAGTTCAGGAGGCTGAGGCAGAAGGAACACAAGTTCAAAGCCAGCCTTGGCAACAGTGAGGCGCTAAGCAACTCAGTGAGACCCTGCCAATAAATAAAATACAAAATAGGGCTTGGGATATGTTTCAGTGATAGAGTGCCCCCAAATTAAATCCCCAGTACCCCCCAAAAAACATTACAATTACTAGAAAAGAAAAAATAATTGTATTTTTTATTTCTAACTTTAACAAAAAGTAATTAAGTAATTAACTTCTGCAAAGGAGTAAAAGAGCTGATTTCTCGCTACACAAAAATGCTTTATATTTATTCTAGAAAAGACTTGACTTGATATTTTGGTTTTAATTTTCTTGAAAAACTTAGGTCTTCTAAAGACAGAAATTGTTTTAATAAAATAGGAAGAATCCTGTTTCTTACAGCAAAGCTAAGAGAGAGCAGAAAACACATCATTTTGATGGGATTCTTCATAAAAAGAGCTTTATTGTGTATGCTACTGAGAATAAGATTGATGACTTGGAGATATCATTAAAAATATTTGGTCTGTATGCATGTAATTAAAAATTTATACAGAGATTTAGAATCAATGTACCTTACACACTAAAAAATTCTTTCATTTACTTCTCTGCAGTTATTATCTTTACATATAGTTTGAATTTTTGTGCAATTTGGTTTTGTTAATATAAGATTAGTTTTGTGAGTTTTTGCACACTTATGAGTGACATTAGCTAATCCTGTAACTGTATCCTATTTTGCATAATATATTTTGTATTGTTTATTCATTCTTTGATTCTTGACATTTCCAAATTTGCTCTTATAAACAACACTAGTTAAAAGATTTTGTTTACATCTCCTTGAATGCATGTGCAAAGTTTGTCAAGCACTGGAAATGCTGACTTATGGAACAGGAACAGATTCAAGTGTGCTATAGTGCCAAATTATTCCCCCAAAGGACTGACAATTTACAGCCCCACCCAGAGTGTAAACCTGTTTCTGGGAGCCTACATCATCCCTAACGCTTGAGATTGCTGGAGATTTTGATTTTTAATTTAAATGATTGAACTGATGTCTCATTGTGGTTTTTAATGTGAATTTCCTTTATTAACCTTGGGCTTGGATTGTTTGTCTTGTTCCTGTTGATTTACATTTCTTTTTGTATTCCCAGTTTCTAATTCATTGTCTGTTATGTATGTCCTTTAGTCCTTGACCTGAATTTTTAACAAGGACCTTAAGTAATTTTAAGCAGGTAGACTGTAGATCACACTTGGAGAAAAAAAAAATAGAAAAAAAAAGAAAAGCTTTAAGTCATCATACCCAGCTGACAGTAGAAGACCATATCCTTAAAGCATTAAGATCCCTTTGGAAATTATGCAATAAAGAGATGATATGAAATTTTCTCTTTGTAACCTCATCTTAATCTCATACAATGTATTTATAATGCAATAAAAAAGTTACTAATTGCCTTGGCACAACATGCTATGTCTTAGTAGGCATTGTACTTCTAAGCTGAAAATGTCAGTAATGTTTGTCTAGTCTCTGAAAAGTCTTCACTATTTCCAGGTATCCTCAGTGGTGTGTGTGTGTGTGTGTGTGTGTGTGTGTGTGTGTGTGATTAGATGAAAATTGATTCAGTCATTTCATGCTTTGAATTGTTTATTGCTGAGGATAAAAAATGAACAGGATGCTAAAGCTTCTCAAGAGCAGATGGAAAACAAAAGTACAAACTACAATATAAATACTTGAGTAGAGTTGGAGAGTACAAGGGCTGTCACTGAATGTAGAAGAGGTCACTTAAGTAAACTGATGAGGTCAATCAGAGTTGTTAATGGAAAAATTGTACCTAATGTGAGCCTTAAAGAATAAAGATGTATTGATTAGCAAAGTGCTTCAAAATCCCTCTTATCTCAACCCCCTGTGAATCTTTTATAAATAATGAAATTTAAAAGACCAGCATCTTAGCTACTGAGTCAAAATCCTTGAGGCTGAATATGTGGCATGCATATTTTAGAAATTCACCATCTGAATTTCAAGCTAGGCAGAAACTAAATGTGTGATATGTTAGGTAAGTGCATGACATAGTAGATTCTCAATGACATTATCAAATGATGGAAAAATGAATGAATGGACAAGTCATTAGACTTCACATCTCATGGCTTAAATTTTATGTTTATCCTGAAGTTTATGAGGAACCAATAACAGATTTCAAGCAGAGAGTGAAAGTTGAAATTAATTTAAACAAAACAATATTCTAAAATGACAAAAGAATCTCATACATTTTTTTAGTTTCTTTTTATTTATCTGGAGCTGTGACCAGCACTTATAAATGATGGTTTTCCTTATAATTAATCTATTACTTAAGGTGCTTAAACTCAATACAATGGTGTATACAATTTACCTGAACCTATTGACAGAAGAAATGATGTAAACCTAACATAAAAGGACCAACTGTCCTATTTTCTACCTGCTCTGAGAAACATGGCATACACCACAGAGAAAAAAAAAATAAACATTAAGTTTCTGGCATTGTAAGGAATAATTTAAATATATAAACGATATTCTGCATATTTTATTTTATAATGGAGCGTATAATCTCTTTTGGTTTTGACAGCATGCTTTTTTGACAGCATGATTTTTGCAATGCTATATCTTGGAAAAGCACTTAGCTGATTAAAAACGCCCTTGCAGTCCTCCATGAATGGTAGGTAGAAAAAAAAAAGTGGAAAGTAAGACAGAGGAAGGTATGGAAGAGGTGACAAGAGAGGACCTCAGTCACTCAAATCTTAATTAATCTACCATTCACCCTGACTCCTGAGTTCTGGTAAGAAGGATCAACTTAGAGGACCATCTGGACCTGAGTTATCATGACTTTCCTTGATTGGCTTAATTATTTTCAGGACACTTGAGGAGAGAAACCCAGGAAAGCAAATGGCCAAATGTGAAACTAAGTCAGTATCCACCAATGAATGAAGAGCTAGGGGAATTTAGATTCTTGCAAACCAAATTGGATTGGACTCTGTTATGGTTTAGATGGGAGAAGTCCCTGAAAAGTTTATATGTTAGTTAAAGCAGAAATGTTCAAAAGCAAGATGATTAGATTATGAGAGCTACAACCTAATTGGTGGGTTAACCTACTTTATGGATTTGAATGGATTATTGGGTGGTGAATATAAGCAAGTAGGAGTATATGTAGGAAGTAGATAATTGAGGTCATGTCCTTGGGGATTATAGCCCCACCCCAATCCTAAATGTTCTCTCTCTCTCTCTCTCTCTCTCTCTCTCTCTCTCTCTCCCTCTCTCTCTCTCTCTCTCTCTCTCTTTGACTCTCCCTCCTTTCCTGCAGCAAGAGCTGAACAGTTTTGCTCTGCCATGCCTTTCCACCATGGTGTCTTGCCTCACCTTAGGCCTAGAGCAATGCAGTTGGCCAACTATGAACTGAGACCTTTGGAACCATGAATCAGAATAAAGTTTCCTCCTTTAAATTGTTCCTTCCTTCCTAGTATTTTAACCAGTAATGAAACATAACACAGACCCAGAGCAATAGCTATATTGTCACGACCACACTCTTGGTTATCTTCAACAAGGTGTTACCTGAGATTCTATGAGCATATTAGCATGTGAGTACAAAGAGAATACAGTAAATAGGTATCTTAGTTCTTTGGGACTATCACAAAATACAATAAACTGGGTGGCTCATGAAAAACAAAAATCTTCTCACATTTTGGAGGCTGGGCAGCCCCAGATCAAGTCATTGGCCAACTCAGTGTCTGGTGAGAGCCTGTTTCTTGGATCATAGATGGCACTGTCTAGCTGTATTTTTACCTGGTAGAAGGAGCAGGGAAGCTCTCTGGGGATGCTCACCCCATTCATGAGGGATCTACCTCCAGGACCTAAACATCTCTCACATGGCCCACTTCCTAAAACCACCATCCTGATGATAAGGTGTCATCATATGATCGTTAAGGGACACAAATGTTCATACAAAATGCCCTCTCTCTCTCTCTTTAGAACTGAGCTTCAAAGACTGCTTGACAGATGTAGGGTCTCATTGCCTGCAAGACACAGTAGTTTTCCATTGCTGACAATAAAACCATCTCAGCAGTACACAGCCGAAACTCCTCATCTCTAGGTTTTGATGGATGCATAGTGTTTAAGTTGAGTTCAAGCATGTGGTGTGATCCATGTTCAAATATCTACCATGAACTCATTGCCATGAGTTCAAGTCAGATTATAAACTAACTTTTTTACCAAGCTCTAAACAGAGTGGAATTGAAATGAAAGTGTATTTGCTAATGGAAATTTTCAGGCAAATGTCATGCATTTGTCTTGTGAACTGTGTCCATCAACTCTGTCCTCTATTTTCCCTTTTCTTCTCATAAAACAAAAATGTAAGGATTCCCATGTAGGTCACAGTAGACTTCACTCAATTACCACAGTTGACTGTACCTTTTTCAAAGAGCTCTTCTGATGTTTCTCTCAAAATTATTCCAATGACAAAAATGATTACATATTCTTGTAGCACCTAAAGAGTCTTCAAGAATTTTCAATGCCTAAAAACTTGAGTTAAAGTTAGGGGAGAAGTTTCAAATTTGACTTATAAAATATAAACTCAACATACAAAGTTGAAGAGGAAATAGTATGCATAATAGATTTTATAAAAATTATATCCTAAATATAAACCACATCAGTCTTTTTTTAAAAGATACTTTATTTTTAAAATTATATATTTCCTTTTATTTATTTATTTTTTGCTTCATGCAGAAAAGCCAAGTCTAAAGCTACATTTTAGATAGAATCATTTTTTATGTATGGAGATAAATAATTTTTAAGTTGTCCAAAATAAATCATACCAAAGATGCAACTCACTCAAACAGGGGACTGATACAACACTTACCTGATACAAATGCCTTTGGAAATCTTTACCTTTAAATGAGACTTAAAGTTCATGGCACATAAGTTCAAGAGATCTAAATTCCAACGTGGAAACTGAAATGTTAAAGCTATGGCTCACAGATCTATAATTTAAAAAAACATTAAAGAAGCTCAAAACACTGTATTTTCATATAATAACTATTTCAAAGCACTCACATATCTCTCAAAGGTTACTAGTCATTCTTTTTAGTATAACGTGTTATGTCTAGATGGTAGAACCAGCCAATTTTAGATGAAGCACACTTTCAAAAAATATAACTTTATTCTCCCTCCACAGGCAAAAACTTAGGCCAATGCTGACTTGAGTTGAAGTGAGAAGTGTGTGTGTGTGTGTGTGTGTGTGTGTACACACACATCTTTCTGTGAATTCCAATTTCACTAATCTTTCATTCATTTTCTCAGCTCTTAGAAAATGAAGTCTGTTGATACTATTTTTAGGTATACAGAAAATATTAGCAAGGCTTAATGATTTTAGGAATAACTGGTTACTAGACACAATAAAATTCAAAAGTATGAAAGTTAATGTTATTTTGGATATTGAAAGTATTTTCAGAACTTTTTCATGTTTTTACTCCATGCTGAATATTTAATAGATACATGCTAAAAAAAATTCAAGAAGTTTTACCACTTAATTTACCAATGGCAACTATATAACATACTTTGGATGAACCTCTTTTCCATAAATTACAGGCAATAGATTGTTTCCTTTGTGTTATATCACTAATAACATACGCATATACACACTTAGAGTACCTTCAAAATATAACTTATAAAAAAACATACCTCTCCATTGTCTATAGCTTTTATATTCCACAGTGGATTTCAGCAGTAGAGAAATTGATTTACACACATATGTAAATTACCAGTTTACGGTCAGATATACGTATGTTGTTAATAGCTTAAGTACCATCTTTGACATGTTATATATTATATACAGTGTATTTTATTTGGTTAAAAATAAGAAACAATCAGGAAATATCTACTAAAAAAATAAAAGAAAAAACAGCCTGAAAAATGTATAGTTTAATATGAGTAAAATGCCACATATGTTTACAATTTAATATTAGTGAGGAAATTAATAATGGAGAATTTGTACTCAATATTTTGAATCAAATAATTATTTCTTCTATTTAAACCCATTGTCAATTCAAATGGACTTACTCTTCCTTTATTAAGTATATTTTCATTTTCTTGAATGGAATGATATGATGGCCAAGGTTCAATTCAAAATAAGCCCAATATGGGTTATGTGAGTTGGAGGGTAGGCATTGCAGAGGAAACGACATTCAAATTTTTACATGATAACAAGTAAAAAATGTTTATTTCCCCCATATATTTTAATGTTATTTGAGCTATTTATTAACCAAACACTAGAAAGTGATAGATAGTCATTTAAAAATGCTTGTGGTTCAGCAGTAGCATATTTGGCTAACTGTTTTCTTTCCATAATGGACTCTTCTTTTTTTTTATTCTTTTCTTAAAATGTCATCTAATATACAGACAACATAAATGTCTTCTTATTTTTGACCTTTGTTTTCACTATTTTTCAGCTCCTCCGACACCAGGTAGAATAAATAATACATGTTCTACCTATTCTCAAGCTGAGTATGAGGTTAGAGATGTGCTGGAAAGGAAAGAATTTTGCAATCTATGAAGGGTTAAAAAGATGACATTGTTATGATAATGATGATGGTGAAGATGAAGATGATAATTGTTCTAATTGATTCTTCTTGTGTTTTATCTTACACAGTCTTATGTATAAAGTTCTTAGTAAATCAGTGATGGTGTAGATCAATTGCTTATAGTAAAGTAGTAAATCAGTGGAACTCTGACAATCAGATACAAATAGTTCTCTGAACTTGAGTAAACAGAAGGTCTGTATTGAAATATACTTTATTAAGCTTAGCCAACAATGAAAACAACAAGAAAAGAATATATTTAATTTAGGCTTTAAGATAGAGTGTGACTCCTATTTTAATCTGAATCTATTATTTCCTAAATGCTGGAATGCTTTTGACTATTTAGGAGGCTAGATGCCCTCATTGAAAGACCATCATTTATATGAATGAAAAATCCAATGTTAATTTTCATTTATTTTTTAGTTTATGTTGTCAGAAGCTCAGGTACCAATTTTGTATGTTTTTCTACATTTTATGGGAATTTCCTAACCTACTTAAAGTCTATATTCAAATAAAGTAAAAAACTCTCTCTATATACATTTCATGTATTTCCAGGTTTTTCTTTCCAAATAACCATAATTCCTTCATAAACTCTAAATGTGAGCAAATCTACAAGGATGTAGTGGTACCATTGGGAAAAGTTCACTTTAATCACCCTTAATGCTACATTATTTAATACAAAGGAACAAAAAGAGCTATAATGTGTAAATGTACATTAAACAAGAACATTAATTCTAAATGTAAAATCAATTAGAAGAGTATTATTTAAATTTGTATTTTAAATAAAACAATTTTATATTAAGTAAACACTGAAATTACACTAAGAGGAATGAAGTGAGCTCACAATAGTTAAACCACCCTAAAGTTGATTTAGTCAACTCACTACTCCAAAAAGTGAGCAGGATTTTTTTAATATTTTATTTTTTTATTCTAATGTGTTATGTAGGACAGCAAAATGCATTACAATTCATATTACACATATAGAGCACAATTTTTCATATCTCTGGTTGTACACATAGTAGAGTCAGACCTTTCATGTCTCCATACATGTACTTAGGGTAATGATGTCCATCTCATCCCACAATCTTTTCTAGCAACGTATGAGTGTGCCTTTTTCTCCCACACACTCGCCAACCTTATTATTGTTTGTATTCTTAATAGCTGCCATTCTGACTAGCGTGAGATGAAATTTTAGAGTAGTCTTAATTGCATTTCTCTAATTCCTAGAAATACTGAACATAATTTCATATATTTGCCGATTGATTTTACATCATCTTCTGAGAAGTGTCTGTTCAGTTCTTTGGCCCATTTATTGAATGGGTTATTTATTTATTTATTTATTTACTTATTTTTGGTGTTAAAATGTTTGTGTTCTTTATATATCCTAGAGATTAGTGTTCTATCTGATATGCATGTGGTAAAAATTTGCTCCCAAAATGTAGGCTCTCTATTTGCCTCACTGATTGTTTTTGTTTGTTTTTTTGTTTTTCCTGAGAAAAAGCCTTTTAGTTTGAATCAATCTCATTTACTGTTTCATGATTTTTAATTCTTGTGCTCTTGGAGTCTTATTAAGGAAGTCAGGGCCTAATCCAACATGATGGAGATTTGGGCCTACTTTGTCTTCTATTAGGTGCAGTGTTTCTGGTTTAATTCCTAGACCTTGATCCACTTTGATTTGAGTTTTGTGCATAGTAAGAGATAGGGATTTAATTTCATTTTGTTGTATATGAATTTCCAATTTTCCAAGCACCATTTGATAAAGATGCTATCTTATTTCCAATGTATGTTTTTGGCAACTTTAATATAAGATAACTGTAGTTTTGTGGGTTTATCTCTATGTCCTTTGTTCTGTACCATAGGTATTCAAGTCTATTTTAGTGCCAATACCATGCTGTTTTTGTTACTATTGCTCTATAGTAGTTTCAGGTCTGGTATAGTAATGCCTTAGCTATTCTGGGTCTCTTATTTTTCCTGATGAATTTCATGACTGCCTTTTCTATTTCTATGAGGAATGTCATTGGGATTTTGATTGAAACTGCATTAAATTTATATAGTGCTTTTGGTAGTATGGCCATTCTGACAATATTAATTCTGCCTATCCAAGAACAAGATAGATCTTTCCATCTTGTAAGGTCTTCTTGAATTTCTTTCTTTAGTGTTCTGTAGTTTTCATTGTAGAGGTCTCTCATCTCTTTCATTAAGTTGATTCCCAAGTATTTTATTTTATTTTTTATTTTTTGAGGCTGTTGTAAATAGGGTAGTTTCCCTAATTTCCCTTTCTGAGGATTTGTCACTGATATACAAAAATACCTTTGATTTATGGGTGTTGATTTTATATACTGCTGCTTTGCTGAATTCATTTACTAGTTCTATAAGTTTTCTGGTGGAATTTTTTGGGTCTTCTAGGTATAGAATTATATTATTGGCAAATAGTGCTAATTTGAATTTGTCTTGTTTTATCCATATTCCTTTAATTTATTTCACCTGTCTAATTGCTCTGGCCAGTGTTTCAAGAACTATGTCAAATAAAAGTAGTGAAAGAAGGCATTCCTCCAGTTTTTAGAGGGAATGCCTTCAATTTTTCTCCATTTAGAATGATGTTGGCCTGGGGTTTAGCATAGATAGCTTTTATGATGTTGAGATATGTTCCTATTATCCCTAGTTTTTCTAGTGTTTTGAACATGAAGGGGTGCTATATTTTGTTGAATGTTTTTTCTGCATCTATTGAGATGATCATGTGATTCTTATCTTTCAGTCTATTGATGCAATGAATTACATTTATTGATTTACATATGTTGAATCAACCTTGCATCCCTGGAATGAACTACACTTGATCATGGTTCACTATCTTTTTGATATGTTTTATATTCAATTTGCCAGAATTATAGAGAATTTTTGCATCAATTTTTACTAGAGATATTAGAAGTTTTCTTTCTTTGATGTGTCTTTACCTGGTTTTGGAATCAAGAAGATACTAGCCTTATAGAATGAGTTTGGAAGTGCTGCCTCTTTTTCTATTTCATGAAATAATTTGAGGAGTATTGGTATAAGTTCTTCATTAAAAGTCTTATAGAACTCAGCTGTGTATACAACCAGTCCTCGGCTTTTCTTGGTTGGTAGACTTTTGATGGCATCGTCTATCTTGTTGTTTGAAATTGATGTGTTTAAATTGTGTATATCATCCTGATTCAATTTGGGCAAATTTTATGACTCAGAAATTTGTCTATGTCTTCGATATTTTCTATTATATTGGAGTACAAGTTTTCAAAATAATTTCTAATTATCTTCTGTATTTCTGTAGTGTCTATAGGGATATTTCCATTTTCATCAAGTATGTTAGTAATTTGAGTTTTCTCTCTGCTTCTCTTCATTAGCATGGCTAAGGATTTGCCAACTTTATTTATTTTTTCAAAGAACCAACTTTTTGTTTTGTCAATTTTTTCAATTGTTTCTTTTGTTTCAATTTCATTGATTTCAGCTCTGATTTTAATTATTTTCTGTCTTCTTCTAATTTTGGTGTTGGTTTATTCTTTATGTAGGGCTTTGAGATGTAATGTTATGTCATTTATTTGTTGACTTTTTCTTCTTTTAAGGAAGAAACTTCATGAAGTGAACTTACCTCTTAGTACTGACTTCACAGTGTCCCAGAGATTTCAATATGTTGTATCTGTGTTCTAATTTAAGAGAATATTTTAATCTCCTTCTTGATGTCTTTTGCAACCCATTCTTCATTCAGTAGCATATTATTTAGTCTCTATGTGTTAGAGTAGCTTTTTTAAAATTTTATTATTGTTTATCAGTTTCATTCCATTATGATCTAATAGAATTCAGGGTAGTATCTCTTTTTTATTTGCTAAGAGTTTCTTTGTGGCATAATATATGATGTATTTTGGAGAAGGATCCATGTGCTGCTGAGAAGAAAGTGAATTCGCTCATTGAAGGATGAAATATTCTACATATGTCAGTTAAGTCTAAGTTATTAATTGTATTATTGAGCTCTATAGTTTCTTTGTCCAGCCTTTGTTTGGAAGATCTATCCAGTGGTGGAAAAGCTATGTTAACATCACCCAAAATTATTGTGTTGAGGTCTATTTGACTCTTAAACTTGAGAAGAGTTTGATGAACATAGATGCTCCATTGTTTGGGGCATATATGTTTATTATTGTTAAATCTTGTTGATGTATGGTTCCCTTGAGCAGTATGTAGTGTCCTTCTTTATCCCTTTTAATTAATTTTAGCTTGAATTCTACTTTATTTGATATGAGGATGGAAACTCCTGCTTACTTCTGCAGTCCATGTGAGTGGTATGATTTTTGGATGTCTTCAGTCTTTGGATGTCTTTTTCAATGAGATGAGCTTCTTGAAGGCAGCATATTGTTGTTTTATTATTATTATTATTCAATCTTCTAGTCTATGTCTTTTGATTGGTGAGTTTAGGCTATTGATATCCAGGATTATTATTGAGACATGATTTGTATTCTCAGACATTTTTGTTATTTAACGTGACTTGGTTTCTCCTGTGATTAGATTTTCCTTTAATTTAGTACCTCCCTCTGCTGATTTTCATCATTGTTTTTTATTTCCTCTTCTTGGAATATTTTGTTGAGATTGTTCTTTAGTGCAGGCTTTCTAGTTATAAGTTCTTTTAACTTTTGTTTATCATGGGATGTTTTTATTTCATCATCAAATCTAAAGCTTAGTTTTGCTGGATATAAGATTCTTGGTTGCCATCCATTTTCTTTCAGAGCTTGGTATATGTTGTTCCATGATATTCTGGCTTTGAGATTCTGGGTTGAAAAATCTGCAAATTGGTCTCACCCTATATGTGCTCTGATTCCTCTCTCGTGGCCTTTAAGATTCTATATTTATTCTCTATGATAGGCATTTTCATTATAATATGCTTTGGTGTAGATCTATTATAATTTTCTACATTTGTTGTCCTGTAAGCCTCTTGTATTTGGTTTTCCAATTCATTTTTCATGCTTGGAAAATTTTCTGATATTATCTCATTAAAGAGATTGTGCACACAAATAGCCCAGTTGGTGACTGGGCATCATTAAATTCAACAAACTCTGTGCCTTCCTCTATCCCAGTAACTTTTAGATTTAGTCTTTTGATGCTGTCTCACAATTCTTAGATGTTCTGTTCATGGTTTCTTCCTATCTTCACTGTGTGGTCAGCTTTATTTTCCAGATTGTATACTTTGTCTTCATTATCTGACATTCTTTCTTCCAGGTGATCTAGTCTATTGGTTATGCTTTTTATTAAGTTTTTTATTTGGTTTATTATTTCCTTCAGTTTGAGGGTTTCTGATTTTTTTCAGAGTCTCTATCTCTTTCTTAAAGTAATCTTTTGCTACCTGTATTTGCTCTCCTATCTCTTTGTTGAATGTTCAATTTTTGCCTATATTTGATCATTTAGTTAATTCTTTAATTTACAGATTATTTTAATTATGAACATTCTGAACTCTTTCTCTGACATTTTATCAATTGCATTTCATCATGGGTTCTGTTATTGTAGTATCCTGGTTTGTTTGGGGCACTTTCCTCCCTTATTTTTTCATATTGTGTATATGTCTTCCTTTCTTACATTGTGTATCTGTATATTACAGTTTCTACCCTATAATCTTATAATATCCATGCAGACTATCTGAACCTCATCTCGATGTTGAGCTTCCAGATCCTGCAGGTGTCCCTCAATGTATGCTAATTCAACTAAAGTTGTTGGCAGCAATAGTGGAGGTATCTGAAGATAGCAGTTGAGCTGCCCTAACATGGATGCCACATCTTTCAGAGATGGCATTGAAAGGGTGGGCCTTACATTGTCCTTTGGAATGCCTACTCTGAGAATCAGCTGCTTGTAGGCCATGTCTGTTGTCAAAAAAGTAGAGACTACTGCATTTGAAAGGCTATGGTGATATCTGCAGTGTCCCAAGATAGAAGTGGGTTAGGCCTGGGCTTCCAGGTGGGGAGCATGTACTTGGACCTACCCTGTGCCTGGGTCTGCCCAGTCAGGGTTGGTAGATCTGGGCTGGGCCTGAGCTCTAGTGGGGGTCTGCTGGTTGGAGGAGGTGGTCCAGTGCTGGAGCTCCAGCGGGTGTATGCTGGTAGCGCGATGAACTTCGGCCTATCCTGGGCCTGGGTTCTGTGCAGGTCAGTGTAGGCAGGTCTCAATATTTCTTATTTTGAATCATAATATCAGATAGAGGGGTAGTTCTGCACCTCAGCTTCACTGTCCGTGGTGACTTGGAGAGGCTGGGCTAGTGCATCCACTGCTCAGATCCAGAACGTGAGCAGGATTTTAAAATCTAAATTAACTGAATGATTCAGCTCACATAGAAGAGTTATAGCTTAACACTACAGAAGAATTAATCCATTTTTTTTACTTTGAAGTCCTATAGTTCACTTTCTTTTAAAATGTATGTTTTAAATACTAATTCAAATATTTCAATATACAAAAATAAGAGATAAAATTGATTTTCTAATATTTTACCATCTAACAACAAAAGCCTTACCTACCATCTCATTCTTTTGCCTCTCCTGAAGCAAGCATAAATTGATTTTAGCATACATCTTTCCCATGAATGTATTTATAATCTTAGCACATATGTCTGCACCACTGACAATTAATGTTTTACGTGTTTTAAATTTTACATAAGCAATTTCATGTTGTACATAGCACTTCATTTTCTATGTTCCCTCAAATCATAATTAAAATCACAATAAAGTCAGATGACATGTTTAGCTATCTCTAATTAGAATATGGGTCAAAAATAACTCCATTGACTGTCACCTTTTCATCAAAGAAATATTAACATGAAACATAAGAACATTGATCTAAACATTCACTACTCTGTTACTTTCCAGTGGCCCAATGGTTCTAGCTTTCAATCTGGTAAGCTATTACTTACTCTTTGCATCTTTTTCCTTTTAAGTAACATGAAGATGATAGAGGAATGCATTACTGTGAGAAATTATTAGGATCTAGAAAAACACAAGTAGCCCAGTTGGTGACTGGGCATCATTAAATTTATTTCTTTATTCTCTCAACTGCTAAAATGAGTGTGCAGGGAGATGTGGATCTGACACCTGCTTCATTCAATTTCGTTACATAACTGAAAAAAAAAAGAAAGAAAACAAGGGACTGAGCTTACCAATTACAAATTGGTACAATGCAAATGGTTTTTGGAAGCCAATTATTTGGAAATTGACAGATATTTTCCCATGGAAACAATGTTATACACAATTATTACTATCCACTCCACCCAAGAAAACCTATTAAACTCTTCATGAGTCCAAAATTTAAAATTATGCACGAAGTATGAAAGGACTTCTAAGAAAGCATGCCATCTGATATCCAATTTGATTTCCCCAGCACATTACAGCCCTGCTACAATGAGTCAGGGATTTCTGCCCCACAGCCTGCCTCTACAAGTACCAGGGGTAGAATACCTCCATGTTCTCAGTAGGTTAGCTGGGATTTATTTGCCAAGGTGGCTAAATCTTTCATAAAAGAGGACCCAAGGAAGATTAAAGTAAATATCAGGAAGGGACACTTTATGTCTAAGCAATCATGTGTGTCAGGAGTCCTGATACCATATGACTCGGTCTTAATGTGACTTGTCAGTCACTTGCTTGCAAAATTGACCCGATGTTCATGCTTTCACTCTTTTACTCCTCCCTCTGACAAGAATTTCTGATTGTTTATTCCTTTGGGGAAAAGAAGTCAGTCGGACCACATGCTAATCGTCAGTGTTGTATTCAGGATGCCATTTGGACCAACGGTCCTTGAATAAAGGACCTCAAATTTTGACTTCTATTCAATCACCAAACATGTTCATGAATTTAGTAATGGAACTATTACACTGAAAGAATTAAAAGATGTTATTCACTGGCTTTAATTGTTCAAATTAAGCATTTAAAATATAGTGCAATATTTATAATATTGCCTAGTGCTTTCTTGGATTTTTGTTATGCTTAAATCTCAAAAGGATGACTGAAACTTAATTACACCCCCCTTAGGAAAGTCACGCCTACACTCTTAAATTCCAAATGACAGAAACAATTGGCCATTTTTATTTGCTTCTTTTAATAATAATTCTTTTTCTCCTTTTATCTAATGTTTCTGAGCTAGCTGGGAGGCACACTTTGGAAGACAAACTACTCTGTTGAATGCTATTTCTTCTCCTCCCATCACTGTTGGATGAGCATGCTCTTTCTTGCTGAGACCACATATTGGTCACAATCTTTTTTAAACATATCACTCTTAGGAGAAACTAACAATCTACCAGTTAGTAAGTGACATAAATGTATATGTAAGGTCCAAATTAGATTCTATAGGAAAAAAAAATCAATTCCCAGCTTTGATAACATGGGTCTTTGTGTGTACAGAGAACTGAAGATTTCATTTCCTCTGAGAACAGAGACTGCTTTGCTAGGACATTGTACCAAATGAACTGATTGCATGATGGTATACAGGTTGTAGAACAACACTGGGGCAATATGAATGAACTGAGAAAAATAGTATATATACAAATGGCATTACAGGTGTTACCTTGAGATTTTTAGAAAGAAAAAGGCAAGGCCTTGAAATCATCTTTTTGCAAGTTTGTTTTTATTCTTCCCTCTGTCTTCCTTCCCCAATATTCATGATCATCCCAAAACAATATCTGCTTTGATCAGCCCGCTATATAATGAGAATAACCCCCTGGAGATCCTTATTCAGTAGCTTTGGGTTAAATCTTAGTAATATATATTTTTAGAGTTGATATGAAGGTAGGGGCTGCTTAGAAATAGTAGGCAAAGAAGAAAAAGTAAACCTCAAACAACAATGGTGAAGAAAGAAATGAAAAACTGTCATTTTAGGATTAATTTCCCCTAAATAACTCTCCATACACACACACACACACACACACACACACACACACACAGAATGGGATAAGGAATAACTATAGTGACTTGGGGTTCATAAAAGTGCAATATCCTTTATTAATTCCAGTAAAGGGTATAAATATAATCCAGCATATTTATCTATCTTTCTTTCCTTGGAATTATGTGCAGTGTCTCTGGATCTCCTTTTGGGAACATATGGTCCCCTGATACATTGGATTATTATCATCCCCTAAAGAAATCTGCAAGATTCTCTTTGTATCCTATGAGCAATGGAATTCCTGGCAATTTCCATAATCCAACGGACAAATAAGTAAAAAGAAAAAAAAAACTATCTTTCAAATGTTAGTTATTTTTTTTAAAGTTAAAAAATTAATAGTAATAATAAGGTACTAACTTGTATAATAATTAAATCCCATATTATAGGTGTTTAACATGAATGAAGTGCCTTGGCCAGTGACATTCCACATGGTCCTTCAGGAACTCTCCTTTGATTCATCTTGTGGAATTGCTGTGTGAATACTAAGGTCATTCTATAGATTATCCTGCCACAGGATATCCTATCCTAGTTAGTCTGCTACAATAGAAAACAATCATCATGGTTCACTGTGGAGGTTTTTCATGGCCCAAGACTGGAGGGGGTTCCCTTTCATCTTGCTGTGTTCCATTGGCTTAAACTTAATCACAACTAACCATAAAGTGGGCGGGGAAAAATCTATTCTGTGCTCAGGAACAAGAGGAAATAGATTTGGGTGAACACTTACCTACCTCTTTCACAATCTACTGAAGGGGTCTGCTGTATGCTATGAGCTCTTATAGACAGGCTCCTCCTGTTTTTCATGTAATCCTCACAGCAACTTAAATAGGATATTATCTCCAGTTTACAGATGAAATGTTCAAAAATATTTTAACTTAATTAGGACTGTCTGGATAAAAATAATCAGAGCTGGTGTTTGAGGCTGATTTCAAAAATCTATCCTTCAAGTCAATATGTCCTAAAGGCTATTCCTTGACAGCTGCAAAAAAATTATTTAGAGAACATATTTAAATATAACTTAATGAGAATAACCCCCTGGAGATCCTTATTCAGTAGCTTTGGGTTAAATCTTAGTAATATATATTTTTAAGAACTCCCTCGGTGGTTTCTTGTATAACCAAAATTGGGACCAGCTGCTCTAAGTTTTATTGAAATGACCACCAAATGGACACTACAGGGGCATCGTGAAAATTAGCAGTAATCAGTTGCTTTTATGGGACAAACAACATTCTCTCTTTTCTTCAATCTTTCATTAAACATGAAGAGGCCATTGAAGTATTCAATAGCTTCTCAGGACAAACCGGTAACACAGTGATGATGTTTCAATGGTGGCATTTGTCCATCTAAGAGTGAACTGAAGGATATAATAATTTCAAGTGACATTATTCCCTGAGTAACCATGAAATAATAGGTTTGGTAACGACAACCAGATCATTACTCAGCTGGGTGGCATTTGAATTGCTATCCTAATAGGTTCCCACTGTTTTGTTTCCAAAACTGAGTCTTCTTTTTAAAACAGTGGGAAAATTAATGTGACTGGAAATGATAATGGTTAGACAAAAATTTTCCAATTTCTTCAAACTGAAAGTGTACGCCATGTTTTGCCATCTTCTTCCAGGTTTGGTTACTTTCCCTAAAAGTGTTGAAGAAATGCAGAAACTTTATAAAGGACATTTCCTATTTCAAGATCTTTGATGTTAGTATAATTTCCCACTGCTCACTTTCAGAGTAGACTTGTACTTAATTTAACATTGTTCTATGAAAATTCAAATCAAGTATTTTTAGGACACACTCTTCTACTGTTTGTAAGACTACTTTGCAGCTATAGCAGTAAACATAAAGGATGCATTCTACAGCTTGGATTTAGAGATTTTACTGTTATGATATATATGTGTGTATCTACATGTTTTAAATCCCAAAACATATATACACCTATTCAAAAGCAAATACTTTGTGATTTCCAACTATTAGAACTATAAATAAAATACCAGGATCAGGATAATTTGCATAGTTCTCTCTATTTAATTTCAAAAAGAGTTCAAGAAACTTTGAGCTAACTAAAATACTCAGTCACATGTATGTGTGAATTTGGACAATACTTAATATAATCCATTATTTGAAATTCTGCCTAGCTCACTTAATAAAAATGCAAAATCTGGTGTTCTCTTTGTCTTTTAAGAATTATTTCCATGTGTTGTAATTTAGCATGGAATAATTTGTTTGGAAAATTAAAGTAATAAAACCTTAGTTTGTTGTATGTCTGAATGGTGGCAATGATTGTCTCAGTGGGTGGCTGGGAGAAGTCATTGTCAAGATATGCAGACAAAATAAGTACTATTTACTAAGGGCTAATGTAAAGAACTAATAATAGATATATTGTTTCATGAAAAAATTGCCTCCCTGGGGGAACTTGAACAGCTAGCTTCAGTGAGTTAGCATGCATATGTTTTCCTTCTGAACCACTAAAATAACTTTCTGTAGAAAAGAAGACATCCAGAGTAGTCTTCTCTCTGTCATTTTGTCAGCTTTCTGAGTTGTATGATCCAGGGTTCTCTGGTAGTCTGTGAAGTTAATACTAATGAAGGATTTTTATAATTGCTGGATTATTAATATTTTAGTGGCAGGATAAAATGATTATTATAATCATGTGAAGCACTATAAACACATGTAATTGTGCTAATACTGCCTATTATTTTAGTAATTTGGGAAATTAGTGCATAATAAGGGATCAGTGGAGTACCATTTCAGAATGAGTGTGTGAGCACGTGTGTAAGAATAAAATGACTAGGTGGCAAAGCTAATCAGCTGAACAGGAAATTTTCTAGAGCTATTGGTTCTCATAATCTTCTGCAGGGAGTTTTGAATTTTCTCAATAAAGATCCCCTAAAAAAGAACAAATCTGGGGAGGAATTCTTGAATCTGTACAGTTCCAAATGCCAAAATACAGAAATCTTCCCTTCATGTCTGAGATTTAAAAATACTCACATGGCACGTAGATGAGGGTGGGCTGCTCTGAGCTGATTTCTTACTATTTTTTTTTTCTGGTTGAATTCTTTCAAAAATGCAAATGGATTTTTCTTTGTTTTGTTTAAGTTTGATCAATACTGGTAACCTTAGTCCTCTTGAATGATGAATATATGAATATATAAAAGTACCTAACTGCTCTCTTTTTTAAAAAATATTTATTTATTTATTTATGTATCTTTAGTTTTTGGTGGACACATAATTTTGTTTTTATGTGGTGCTTAGGATTGAACCCAGTGCCTCTTGTATGCTAGGCGAGCACTCTACCACTGAGCTATAACCCCAGCTGCCAACCGCCACTGCCCCCCCACCACTTCTCTAATAAGCATTTCTAATTGAATTTTTAAATTAGTCCCATGATGATCTTATGAGGCCTATAATATTATTTAATCCATTTCTCTGAAAAGAGAGAAAAAGAGAAGACAATTAGCTTTTCCAAGGATGTACAATTAACAAGCAGAAAAGTTGCCATCAAACCCAGGCAGACAGACTTCAGAATTAAAGGCCAAGTTCACTTCTCTAAGATCCTTCACCCATACTTGACTGCATGACCAGTGGGATTCTACAACATGTACAATCAGAAGAAGTTATACTCCTTTTATGCAAGATGTGTCAAAAAATGCATTCTACTGTCATGTATAACTACTTAGGACAAATAAGAAAAAGAACTACATGGACAGGAAAGAATTGTGTAAAGTTTAGATTTCCAACTTATCCTTCTGTATAATCAATGGATAGTATGACTCTGAAAATAATGAATCATGAATAAGCAAGATGAAGTTATTTTTTTTTTTTGCTTTAGTCTTATTTTTCTTTTTCTACAGTGTTGTTCTTTTTCTTTTTTAAATTTTTTTTGTATAAAAATTCTTTTTTTTCCTGATTTGTGCTTTTAATTTCTTGCTTATAAGCTTCCCTTTATACAAATGTTGTTTGTCTTCTGGGTTACCTATGTCCATTTCATTTCTACTTTTATTTTGGGAAAGAAATTCTCCTTGGCTCAGTGCCAAATGACATCCCTTTTATCTGAATTTAAATAGTAATATCAACCTGCCAATTGCAAAATGCAGATTTTGTGTTTTCTAGCTCTCCAATTAAATAAACTTTGAAGAATAGAAATTAACAATTACTATTTCATTGAGTCAGCAAAACAATTATTTTCTAAGCACTCACTGTATGCCAGATTTTAGAAGCTTAGTTGTAAAGTCCTTCTCTAAAATATCTCTAATTTGGTGCAGGGCAGATATCAGTCAGAATAATTGGTTTTACTGCCATAACAAATCAATACAAAATCCTAGTACCTTAAGACAAAATTGTTTTCTGTATTTCTCACAGTACACATCCACTCACAATCAACAAGGCTATTCTGTACACCAAAATCCAGGTTGACAAAACAGGCTATTTGTTCTCACAGCAGAGGTAAAAGAAACAGTTGGTCCCAAAGCCTCTCTCTCAGGCTACATACAACACTCTTAAAACTTTCAGGAAAACAAGCTACATTTATGCTCCTTAGCAACATAAGGCTGGCATATATTATTCTGCAGAGGTATTATTCAGAGAAGGAACGTTTAATGCATTGTAATGCCATATACCTTGAAAAGAAAAATAAGTAGTAAGTTAATGGGAGTTCCTATCAGAGAGGTGGACAAGGTATCCTCTGGGAAGCCATCAACAGTGCAGAGTGTCAAGCCACCTACTATCAGTTGGACAGGATGGTCAAGGCCACCTCTGTGAACAATCTATCAATGCCATAAATAAATGTCTTTTATTACGTTTGTTGGTGGAGATTAAATGAAGCACAAAAGGCAAAAAAATTATGTAGCGAAGCCATGGGATAATTTTCTTCAGATCAAAAAAGTTTTTATAGACAGGAGAAATGATACATTAAAGAATAATTTATTCTAGAAAATTATTTTGGAATTCTACACACATAATGTGTAGACTGTGCCCTGAAACTTTTTAACCCAAAACATCTTGCTGGATCAACATTAACATCTGAAATTACCTGCACAAAAGCACTCACGAGTTTTTTCATTCTACTAACATACAAAAGCTCATGCAATTGATTTCTAGGAAATAATTAGTACTTTTCTTATGCTAAATCTCATCTGTCCACTCTTAAAGCACATACAAAATTTGTGGATCTATTTTCACCATTATTTTCTGTCATACAAATATTGCCATCATTCTCTTCATGACACTCGTGTACTCTTTATATAATGTTAGTCATATTTAATCTGTCCTTATGGATTTAGTTTTGGATATTTTCTATTCATTTGTTAATATTTGGCCCACGTGATACAATATTATAAGTTTATTTGTGGAGTGAAAATATTACTCTTTTTTATAGTATTTGCTTATGTAGAAAAGCTCATTTAAGTAGAGCAAAGCTCGATATGGTAATATAAACACTAATGAGGCATATCTCAATTAGATTTTCCTATGGAATTATTGCAATTCATCTAAAAGTTATGACCTTCCAGTATGGAAAATGATGGAATATATACAAAAAAGTGCAATATAATGTATAATAGTCTTTGATGGAATTTTCCTCATATTCCTTTCTGGGAAACAAATCATATTCTGTCTCACAGTAATGTGATACAAAATATCTACCATTTTGGCATTTATCCTTGTTTCCTGTCATAATACAGTGCTTGTTAATGTGCTTTTATTTAGTTTGTCCTTGAGATCTCAAGAAAAAATGAATTAATCATTTTGTATGTTCCTGAAGTTGGAATAATTCTGTTCCCAATAGTTCAGTTCATTAAAAAATAATTTAATTTGTGAGATATATAGGATATACTTTCTCATTTTGTATGAAGATTGACAAATTTTCAAGCTGATTAATGAATTTGGTGAAGGAAAAACATGCAATTTGTTAATTACGTAAATTGTGCTACAATGTTTTTTCATCTATTAGTACATTGCACCATTAAAATATATTATGTTAATATCTTCCTTTCTTTGCATGTTGAAAATTGTATCTTAGAAGATTTTAGTGAACTGTTTAAGGCCCTATGATTATAATGCAAATAAAACTAGAATTAAAACCCATGCTAAATTTCATCTGTCCATTCTTAAATTTCAAATTCTTTAGGTGTCTACCATATTATAATAACCTTGTATTCCAGGCAGAGTCAGAGCTCCATATATAAGTGGTTATCATATAAGGTAAAAACAGATTCTAGTGACTTTTTTTTTTCCTTTGGTACTAGAGATTGAACCCAGGGTTGCTTAATCACTGAGCCACAAGTTTAGCCCTTTTTCGTAATTTTTTTAAAGACAGAGTCTTGCTGAGTTGCTTAGATCCTCACTGAGTTGCTGAGACTGGCTTGGAACTGACAATCCTGTCTCAGCTTCCTGACCCATTAGGGATTACAGGTTTGCTCAACTATACCCAGCTCTACAGACTTTTTAAATGAGGTGTTTACATATTTTCTTAAGACTTGTAAGGAAAAAAGAGAATCATTATACTCATGATAGTAATATAAATTATTAGCATTAAAGAATAAATATTCATTGTCTTTCTTGTTTCTTCTAAAACATGTATACTTTTTGAGGCTAAAATGTTACGTATGTTTGGTCTAAAACAGTTAACATTTTAAACTTAGTGAATGTGTCATTTCATTAGAAAGCTAAAAGAGGAGAACAATATAACTTGGTATTTCTCATAAAGAGAATATATTTAAATCTAAACTAGCCACCTGCTTTTTCTCACCCTTGTTTTACTTCTATTTGCTGTCTTTTACATAGAACTTATTTACTGCACATTTGAGCCAAAACTAAGCCATGCATGGAATCACTCCTTTCTTACCCCATCTTACTTCACACCATCATTTATCAACTGCATTCTATGGACTGCAGGACATATCCAGGTGTAGCAGCTAAAGTTTTTCATTATACTCTTTTTGATTACTGACTAAGCAGACTTTTGTCCTTTCCCATTACACTTTATATTTTACTATTAATAAAATATTAAGATTTTTCTAAGCATTTTGTTTATATTCCAAGTTTAATGTAAATCAGATTTCTAGTATAATCCTGGAGTAGACTTTTTATTTCTTTCTCTTTCTCTCAAGCTCATAGTCATTAAATGAGTCTCAACTCAGCTACAACTTCCTTTTGAAGTTTCCTTTACTTCTTCAGCAGAATTAGACTCTCCTTATTCTTGGCTCACTGGTAAGCATGACTCTTACTCCTCAATATTCCCAGGGCTTCTCTTTTTGGGTACATGCTAAGATTGCACTTTGAAACCCCATTAAATTAGACAGCCATATAATTATTGCCAGACACTATGATCACAAAAGTTTCTAAGCAGAAGCTTTTAAGATTCAATGACATTCCACCTTCTCTTCTTTAGTAAGCCATCCACCTACCATAGAATTGATATATCCTTGTATTTGTGATTAGCCAAGTCATTTCTCATTTCTCTTTCCCCAAATGTTTAAAGATGCCATTTCCTTCCAGTTTTTATTGCTTCTTAATGTCTAAATGCACCAAGGAAAAGACAAAATTTCAGAGTGTATTTAAAAATGAACAACCAAATAAATAATTTTGTTTTATGCAGGACACACATATACAAAACATAAATACACAAATATATTAGTAAAAGAAGACAGAACTGTTCGAGTTTAATCTTAAAGAAGATGTGGTTATAGTATTATTAGAAATAGTAAAGTTTTGATCCAAAAACATTTTAAGAATAAATAAAAACTTGAAAGCTATGAAAATCTCAATTCACAAAAATAAAATCACAAAGTTTTATTTTCCCTTAAATATATACTTATATATTATAAATTTATAGATCAAATGTATATGTAGCAAAAATTGACAAAACCACAAGAAAAAATAGATTTATAATTAAAATTGGACATATTAACATAAAGCTTCATACCTGGCATATGAAATATATATATATATGGATATATAAGATTTAAATAATAGCACTAACTAATTTTACCTAATTAACATTTATATAACAATTAACCCAATATTTGCATAACAAATATTCATTATAAACATAACTGTAACATTTACAAATATTTATTATATGGTGGTCATAAACAAAGTATCAACAAATAGCAAAAGATTGAAAGTCTATAAAATATATTTTTAATCACAATGAAAGTATGTGGGTCTATGAAAATATAAACAATGAAAATATTCATAAGTTTGGAAATTAGAAAGTGTATTTTAAATAATCCATGAATGAAGAAAGATAAAATGAAAATAGAACTATTTTAATTCAATAAAAATAAATAGCAAAAGAAAAAAAACTAATTCATAATGCAATGGAACTACAAAGCAAAATCTAATTATTTTACAAGAATATTTGGACTAATAGTCCTTAACAGTCTGTTCAAAAGTGAAAAGACAATCATTATAAGAAATATAAAAGAAGATAGCACTATCTCATATCTAATAGATATATAAAACTGTAAAATTTATAATGAATAAATTTGTGTTAAAATTTTTCAAATTTTCAACAAAATAGATAACTCTCTGAGAAAAAAAAATTACCAAAACTGACACACACAAACACACACACATACAATTAAAATAGGAATAATTATATAATTAAATGTTGAATAAGAGATTGGTTACATGTAGTCTTAAACTTTCCCACAGTGGAATTTCCAAGCACAGGTGGCTTCATAGAAAATTCTGGCAAACACTGAGTGAATAAATCCATTCTTCTACAAATATTTTCATAAGATCAAAAGAGAGAGATTTCCCGAACAGTTATATAATGCTAGCAAAACCTCAAAGACCAAACTGATATGGACACCATAATAAAGAAAATTTACAGGTCTATTAATTTAACTGTATTTATGATGTACAGTATGATGCTTTAAATTACATTTATTTTTAGGATTTACTGCTCTAAGATTGATTACCTATAGACTCATATCTCAGAAGAATCAAAGAAAATGTTATTGCCAAACAGCTCAGATAAAAATTCTGGTAAGTTATAGAATTGGTGATTCAGGGCACAAAAGTTGTGCAACATTACACAGCTGCAACCACAGGACTTCGCTTCCAGCACTCAGACAACTTCATAAGGTGGTGTAAGATGGATAGGTACTTTCATAATCATGAAAGATGAGATGGCAGAATTGGATCACAGGTCAAGTTTTTAACATACTACATATGTGCATATTTAAGGTTCAAGCTCAGCTACCACAGTACCTCTGGTTAAGGGCTGGTGTCCTGCTGGATAATGAGAACTAAGATAAAATAGTGTTAGATTCCAAGATTCTCAGCTGCATCCTTTCATTACCAAAGATGGGGTCCCCATTCATCACCATGCAACCTATTGGCTCATGACACCATTTACTTAAGAAGAACCTGTAACGAAGCCTTGCTGTTGCTAATACACTGCCACAGATATTATAGACAGGAGGGATTATATAACTTCTTCTGATTCCATTTTTGCATGTCTCTTAATAATAATTTCTTTGTATTCACTACAGGTGAGGCAATAGCTCTATGACACAAGGAGAAGAAGTTAGCATCAAATTTTGTAATATTTTAATAAGAATTACATTAATGTATGATTTATAAAGTTTTACAATTTTAATATTTCATGTAACATTTGCAAGAGTTTTATATGTGATTTTAAATTAAAAATACTTGTAATTTTTACAAGAATTTTATTTGGAGATGGGATCAAATAAGTATGAATGTGGAAAATGTAGGTATTAGAAATTTGATATATTTAATCATGTGATCAGGTTGAAAATTTCTTTTCACAATATAATAGAGTCTTCTTGATTAAAAAAAATCCACTATAACTTCCTAAGTTTTGATTAGAAAATTCAAGTTCTTCTCCATAAAACCAATATGAAAAATATTGACACATTTTAGACATTTTGTTAATTGAATAATCCACCTATAATTTCAGATACAAATTAAGAGTCATAAATGCAAGATGAATTTAAAATTTATTCCAGGACATTAAATCTAGTGAATGTGGTCATAAACTAGTGGTGGCAATAGACAGAGTCTAGACACAGAGATAAGAATATTCAGTGGGAGTCAAATTATCACACATGATCTAAGTAGCACTCCCATTATCCTGAAAAGTCTGTGTTTTGGCATGTTCAGTGTTATATTTATTTCCTGAAGTCCACTTTCTGAACTCTGTTAAGAAGCTATATTTGTTGGATCTGTGTGATGCCCAATTATGAATCATTTTATACTGTAAATATTCAGCTCTAATTTCTCTATTCATAATCAGGAACACTGGCTGGTGAAGAACTGTAATGCACTAAAGTTTTGACAGAATCATTGTCAGGACCAATCTAAGACTGATAAAATAAAGGAACTAACTTCAATTTGAAATGGCTATTCAGAATCAACTAAATGTCTTAATTCCCCATTTAAAAATGAGAAGGTGAATGTCAAGAACTATGTAATGTTTTGAACAACCAACAATAAAAATTTTAAAAAAAGTTTAACAAGGAAATGAAAAACTATCAAGACATGAAAATACATAAACATGAAACAAAATGTGATAATGAAAAAATTAACAAATGAGATATACAAATATAGAATGACTGAGTTGATAGAACATTTAAAAATCAACCACTGTTATTCATCATATTAACAGAATAAATGATAAATATGTATAATCCTCAAACTGATGCTCCCATAAAACTTGAAAAACTTCAATTACCCATTCTAAATTTAAAAATAAAATGGCCAGATGCTTCCACAAAGTTTTGAAAAGGTGAAGACTCAGGAAAGACTCTCCACTGTTACCAATCCTATTTCTATTTTAGAGTAAGCCAAAACAAAACATAAATGGTACATACATTGGAAAAGAAGAAACAGGACAATCTTTTGGCAGACATGACATGATTATATAATAGTAAATTCAAAATAATATACCAACATTTGTTAAAATTAGTAAGTGAAATCAGGGAGATTTTGAATTCAAGATCAATATATTAAAACCAGTTGTAACAATAAACAAAAAATATACAAGAGATATAAACCAACCATTACAAAACATTACTAAGTAAAAGTAAAGAAAACTTAAAAGAAATCCATTATGGATTAAAATTCTCAACATAATTTTAGACACTGAATCTCCTCTCTCATTCATCCTCTATATATGTAGTACAATTCTCCTAAAACTTCTAGAAGGCTAGTTTTTTTGAAAATGAAGAAAGGAATTGTATAAGTATATATAAAAATGCTAATGATTTTAAATAGCAAATCCTCAAGGAGGAGAAGGAAGGAATGGAGAAGGTATGCAGGAAACAGGAAGATTTATACTACCAGATTTCAGTACTTTTTAAAGAATCCATATTACTTAAGACATAATGGTTTTGGTAAAGAATAGGCAAATAAGAACATTAAAATAGTTACAATTTATAAATTGATTCACATAATTCAACTATTTCACTTATAACAAAATGTTACTGTGATTCAGTGGAAGGAAAAAAGATATTTTAAACAAATAATGTTGAAGCTGTTGGATGTTTATTGGACATCCTAGGGACAACATTGAGGCAAAATGGAACACATGCATAATTGTGGGAAATAAAGCAATAGCATATTATAATATAATGAACATAATAAATAATAGTCATATCTTGACTTCTTAACCATGACAAAAATATCACTGTAAAAATAAGAAAAACTAGATGTCTATCTGTTACAAAAAAAATTATGCTGTGAATGGATAATTATGAATGTAATGCACTCCACTATTGTCATGCATGTAAGAAAAAAAATGAGAAGGTGATCATTCATATGTGGAAACTAGAAAAGTTGATCTAATAGAAGTTACGAGTAGAAAATTGATGACTGGCAACTAGGGAAAGTAAAGGAACAGGGGATAATTAAGGTTGTTGATATGCTAATTACTCAGATTTCATCATTACCCAACACATATATCAATCAAGGCCTCATATAGTATCACATACATATGCACAACTATTATGTGCCAGTCAAAAAATAAAATTTGGAGAAAAAGATCATTTCTAAAATAAATTCAACCTGTCTTTAAATATTTAAGTGGCATGATGGGGATAGAAAAAAATATTGGATTTGAAATAATACAAAATGTGCTTAATTCCTCTCTTATATCTCATAAGTTAGTTACTAAGAACTACAATTATATTTGAAATTTTCAGAACAACCATTTTAACTATATTAATGATCATACTTTTGGTCATTATTGCTTATTACTGTCATGGTAACTTTATTCAATTGACCAGAAACTTTTACCTACATCTAACCATATTTTTTCCAGTCTCAAATTTTTTTTCTGTTGTTGTTGCAATCAAGTGAATATTATGTTTGTTGTTCTTTATTTGTGACCCTCTAAATGATCTATGACCATTGCAGGTGGCCTATTGATCAGATTTTAACATTGGAAAAAGTATTCAGTTTTTCTATGCTTATTTATTCTGGTAAAATCATGATGATACTTTTAACTTTATTAATTAAAATCTGTCTACAAGATCTATGGAGAAAGGAGAGATAAATTATGTCTGACTAGTTGAAGAGTTGGTCAAAACTAAGAAGCAAGAGATAAAGATGTTTTTCCAGTGCTCCAAATACATCAAGCTTCCTAGAGAGAGTGTAATTTCAGCTGGGCCTCCTCAAGGGAGATGTTTGAATAGGTAGAAACAGAGGGTGCTTTCAGAATTGGGAATGGCATTTAAAAGGTGGAGGAAAGAAGAGAAAGATACAGTTTTTCATAAGCAGTATTGTGTTTGTAAAGTGACATATGTAATCAGGTTTAGATAATAAAAGATAAAAGTATTTCCAGATATCCCATGAAATAAATAAATTTTCATTGTTAACACTGCTTAATATTCTCTTGTACATCTCTCAAAGCACCGATGTACATGTAATATACATATGATTTTTTTACACTGTTGGAATTATACATTATTTTTTATTTATTAATCTGTTATTACTTTTTGCTCAGTGATGTATCATGGATTTGTATAGTATTGATAATATAGATCTGTCATGAAAACTTTAAAGGCTTCACATTTTCAACTGAAAAGTACATAGCAATATTTTCACCAATCCTGTCTTTGTTTGGTTTCCAAATCATCAATGATGAAAACTTTAATAATGAAATTATGGCATTTATTTTACCTTTCTACATATTGTTTCCTATGTTTACTTACAAGTTGGAATGCTACTATACATGGCATTAATTTGGACTTGTATTACCAAATTTTTTCCAGTAAAAACTAAAAATTGACAATTTTACCAGAATCAATGAAAGCATATATTCATAAGAGCTTATACATGGAAGGATGGAGGTCATTTTCTGGTCACTTACTTATTTGGTTATCTATTGTCAGAGGACAGGTTATGGTTGCTATGTGATAAGCAGTATGAAGTTCTACAGAAATGCTACCATCTTTTTGGCCTGAGAAACTGGAGGGGAGAGGAAAGGAGAGGTACTTGTTCTAGAAAGTGAAAGGTCAAGCCTGGATATGAGAAAACCAGAACAGGAGCAATCGGTGCATTAAGTGCCAAGTCTCCAGCTAAACCTGAAATAGATGGGCCCAGAATAAAATCAAAGGCATGCAGCTAAAGATAGAAGAATTGAGCCAAGCTTCAAGCTGATGCACTAATGACTAGTCTTGCAATTTGTCTCTATCCAAGTTAATTGCCTGTTAAAGCAAAAATAAAAGCAAACTTCAGAGAACTATAGTAGAATACAAAGTTTCCACGATGTAATGTTCAGAATCTGAAGTTGCTTCCCATATGGAGAAGGAAAATGTGACTCATTCTAAAAAAATATGAAAAAGAAACAACAGAAAAACTGAGATGACCCAGATGTTGGCTTTATCAGACAAGGACTTTAAAAAAGCTCTCATAACTAAGGAAAGAAAAAATAAGCATGCAAAAAGAAAAAAAAAAGAGCAAAGATAGTAAATTTGGGCATGAACAATTCACCAGATGGGCTTAAAAGCAGAATGCAGATGACAGAAGACTCAGTGAAACTAAAGCTACATCAATAGAGATCATCTGGTTTGAACAAGAGAGAATAAAGTATAACATAGTTTCAGGAACTTGAAAGAGAATATCAAAAGATCTACTATATTTGCTATTGAGGTCCAAGGAGAAACAAATTGGAAAAGAACAAATACTATAAAAATAACAGTTAAAATATTCTCAACTTTGAAAGAAATAAATTCATGAAGTTAAACAACTGAGCATACTGAAGCAGAATAAATAAAAGCAGGCTAATTTTATGGCTCAAGCTAACTACTGAAATTTAAATAAAAAAATAAAATATTTACATTATGACAACTATAAAGTGGTTCAAAACTAACGTTATATAGATTGTGAAAATTAACATTTTTTAATCTCTAGGAAAAGCCCTAAAATAATGCAAGAGATAGGCAAAAGTCAGCAGATTAATTAAAATGACATCCTAAAAATATGTTAGATCTGTGTTAATATCTATGTAAATATCCTTTTAAAATTAAAAGAATAAATGCAGGACAAAACACCAAAAATGATAAATACACAAGTATTATACATTATTGAAAAAATATATTAGCAATAAACTGAAAGATAAGCAACATTGGAAAAGATACTTCTCAAAAGAAGCTATTTGAATAAATATTAAATGCATAAAAGTGTTTACAAGACCTTTGTCTTTAATGAAATTCAATGAAAATTATACCATAATATCATTCCACACCTTCAATATAGTTAAAATGAAAAATATTAATAAAGAGGAGGAATTCCTCTAATTGTTGCTTTAAAAGCTGGTAGTTTTCACTACATTTGACATACGTAATGTACACATCAGAAATGCATACATACATTTACTAATTATCATACACTATGTGTGCACTGTCTACAGAGGTCAAAATTGGAAACAAATGAACTTCAACAATGAAATGAGTAAGTAAAATATTCATGGAAAGACTCCTTACAAATAATGACAGAAAATTCTTTTAAGTTTCATTAAAATAAGGAAACATAAGAGTGAGAATAAGTATACACACACACACACACACACACTTTTGAAGATTAACAAAATTATTTGAAGAATACTAAATCAAATTAAGTAAAAAAAGACAGAAAATAAATAGTCATTAGCTTAAGTCTTAGACTTGGTATGCTTTAAATGTTAAAAATGATGGAAAATTTGAGCTATGTTTTATTTTAAATTAAACAATTTGATTGAAGAAAAACCAGAGGGAGATTCAAGATGGTAGATTAGAGGATGTCCACATTTCCAATTTCTCCAAGGTTCAGGATTTAAGTAGTGGAAGTACTATTTCTCCACAAGGTGGGTATAAAGGAAGAATTCATTAAAATTCTATATTAGATAGTTGGAGTCTCTTAGATACTCAGAAATTCAGGAGCATTGAACAAAGAACAAGAAAAGAGTACAAAGGACCCAAGTTAGTTGTGGCAGCAGTAGTGACACTGGTTTACCACAGAGGGGAGGGACATCACAACAGAGAAAGAAAAGCAATGGGCAAATTTAGCCTGGAAAAACACAAAGGCAGAAAAGCAGCCTGAACTTAGCTGATACATAAGCTGCACAGTGAACTAGTGTTTGAAAAGCGCTCTGTGTTTCTCAACTGGCAAGCAGAGAACTGAGACAGGAGTCATCTTTTGGAGACCACACTGCAACTTGATGCTGTTGGAACCTGGGAGATATAGTATTGCCATGCGGTCCTGGTAAGCAGCCACTGTGTGTTCTAGGGTATACCTAGCAAAACCTGAGTGAAACAGGCAAAGAGAAGTTTCAAATCCACAAAGATTTGAAAAAGCAATATGGAGGAGAGTTTAATTTCCTTTCCCTTTGAATTTGGTGATTCATGTAACTAGATAAGAGGGTTTGAAATACTTACTCCCAAGAACTAAGCCTGGACAGTACTTACTTGAAGACAGTGGAGTGTGTGAGACCTGTGGAGTAGAATCCCTGGGAGGCTCCTGGGATCTAGACTCTCAGAAGAAAGCAACAGCTTCCAAGATCTAGGGGTTGTGTTGAGCTAGTCCACCTTGCCATCAGGAAGATACCATTGAACAAAGTCTCTAAAGCCTGATTAGAGCTATCCCTAGCCACTGGAACTTCCCTCTTAGAACTCTGCAGAAGCCTCATCTTGGAAGCATAGATCTGGTGTGTGCAGACAACAACCCAATCCACAGTACTTTCCATTCTATCCTACATTACACGAGTGAGAAGGGAAGTTGAAAGCTATTTCAACCACCTTCAGTTTGAGGCCACTCCAACTGACAGCTTGTTGAGCAACACAAAAAGGAAAGGTTTAATAACTCCAGGTGTCCCCCCACCCCCTATAGCCCAAGAACCAATGGAAAGGACACTCAGGCATAGCCATCAATAATTTTGACCATATTTGAGGCAGTGTTTTCCTCTTTTATTAAAAATATTTGACCATAATTGGGGCAGTGTTTTCATTTTTTATTAAAAATATTTTGTCTGTGTGTCTGTGTATGTGTGCATGCGTGCGTATACACACACATGTTGTGTTGATTGATTCTTGGATATCCATACATATGTATATCTTTTTTTCTCATTTTCAGCATTGTTGTTTACAATTGCTATTTTCCCTTGTCTTTTAAGGGTTAAGGTTTTTCTTTGTTTTTGTTTGCTTATGTCTCTTACTCCTCATTCTCTCCTTTCTTTTCCATCAGCCAAATGCATTTGTTCTTTCCCCCTTCACTTACTTTGTTTTATTTATTTATTTTCTCTCTTCCTTCTTGATAGCCACTATTCACTATATCTCTTCTGCTTTCTGTTTATATTTTGAGCATTCTAAACTCTTACCTTGCTAGCCCATTTTTTCCTCTTCATAAACTGTACTTTTACCATCTTTTAGAACTATTTCATCTATATAACTTAAGCCCCAACCTTTCATGTTGTTGTAGTTATTGGTTCTATGAATTGCATAGTTGACAAATTCCGTTTATTTTAATACTAGATCCACTTCATGGTTATTTGTTGTTTTTGCGATTGGCAAATGCTGATCTCCCATTCCTGTTTTTGTGGCAGTTAGTATTTTAGATGTCATAGTAAGTACTGGGTATTCATTTTAATTTGTTTGCCTCTGTTTTTTGCTATTGTTTGCTTCTCCGCACTCTGTGAGGTCCTGTGAATCTATTGGGGCATTACAAATTCACAGGGTACAGATTCTGCTGCTGAGTTAATCTCAGCCAAGAGACAGAGCACCTTGCTCCACACACAAATTAGCCATGTTTAAAATTCAGTGACACTTTAATGCAAAGAATAGAGGACAAAAAAACCCAATCCACTATCCCCAAGTAGAAATTATGAGGTAGCACCTCAGGTCCCACTAATGAACATCCACTCCTACAACAAAAATGGAGAGAATTAACATAAAGTCTATGGATACAACAACTACAAGTGGTCTGAAACATAGCTCACTCTATCAGAGAAATCCATCCCAACAGGTGCATAAAACTCAACACAAGTATACAAGAAATATGAAAAAAAGGTAACACAAAACCTCTTAAAAGTTCATAATTTATCAGCAATTGATAGTGAAATGGATAAAATTTCAGATAAAAATTTTCAAAAAATTATTGTAAAAATGATCAATGACTTTGGAGAGAATATAGAAAAACAGGATGAATTAAGGATGTCAGTACATGATATGAATGAAAAATTAAATAAGCAGGTAGAGATATTGAAATAGAACAAAACAGAAACCTTGGGAATGAATGACACAATAGATCAAACACAATTTTTAGTTGAAAGTCTCTCCAATAATGTAGACTATGCTGAAGAAAGAATTTCAGAGCTAGGAGAAAAAATAACCAGCATTTAGAGAGAATTGAAGAAAAGGAAATAAATAACAATAAACAGAGTATTCAAAAACTCTGTGTCAACACTGTTAGATCAGAATTAAAGAACATTTTGAGAAGCAGGCTGATGTAATGGATAACATCTTCAAGGAAATAATAACAAAAAAATTCCTAAAGCTTGAGAGTGAGATGTACATCCAGAAACAGGAAGCACTAAGAACCCCAAATAGACAAGATCAAAAAAGAACCTCTTCATGACACACTATAATTAAAATGCCTGACATATAGAACAAGAGTAGAATTTTGAAAGCTTCAAGAGGCAAATATCAGTAACATTTAGAGGGAAGTCAATGAGAAATACTTTTGATTTTTCAACATAAACTCTAAAAGCCAAGAGGGCTGGAATGATGTGTTCCAAGCCATAAAAGAAAGCAAGTCTACCAAGATCACTGTTCTTTAGAAGAAAAGCTATTCTTCAGAATCGAAGAGGAAGAAATAAAAACCTTCCAAGATAAGCAAAAAATTAAAGAATTCCTGAATACTAAGCTGGCACCACAGAAAATATTTGAAGAAATAATACACACAGAAGAAATCAAAAGCAAACACCAGAGCACAAAAAGTACAAACCTTTATTGAAGAGTAGCTATGCAAATGAGAAAGAGAACCAAATTAACAATTAGAAATAAATCAATTAGTGAACCTCCCTCTATAATAACAATGAATGTGAAGGAACTCAACTGTCCAATTAAAAGGCATTAGATGGCAGAATAGTTTACAAAACAAGGTCCAACTACATACTGTTTGCAAGAGCCACACTTTATAGGCAAAGAGCCACAGATTGAAAGTGAAAGAATGGAAGCTGATATAGTATGCAAATGAAGCCTGATAGAAACTGGAGAAGCTACTCTCATGTATAGCAAAGCAGACTTAAAGGAAAAATTTTCAGAAAAATTAACAAAGAAAAAATAACAATGAACAGTTAACACTGGTAAAAAATAACAAGAGGTAATAAAACAGTAAATATTTGAGCCCCCAAACATTAGTGCATGTAATTACATAAAGCAGACACTAGTCAATTTAAAAACTCAAATCTCAGTACTATAATACCAGGTCACTTCAACACATGAATAGATAGATGATCCAGACATAAGTTCAGTAAAGATGTTTCAAACATAAAAACTATTGTAAATCAAATAGACTTAGCCGACATTTATAGAATGTTTTATCCAACAACAGCTGAATATGCTTTCTTCTTGGCTGCTGATGGAACCTTCTCCAAAACAGACCACATTTTTGGCTACAAATTAATGCTTAGCAAGTATGAAAAAAATCATTAAAATTCCTTGCATTTATATGATCATAATGATACACATTTGAATAAAGAATGAGTGATAGAAGAAAGGGGAAGAAATTAAAAAATAGTTTAACCAAGTGAGAATAGTGATACAATAAACTAGAATCCCTAGGCATCATAAAAATAGTTCTAAGAAGAAAGTTTATAACTATTTTTATGATGTCTAGAGATTCTATAAGAAAATAAGAAATATTCCAAATAAACAACATAATGATGCATCTCAAGACCTTTGAAAAATATGATCAGATCTATTCCATAATCAGTATTAAAAAAGAAAGAAAGAAAGAAAAGAAAGAAGTAATTAAGATCAGAGCCAAAATCAATGAAATAAGATAAAGTTTGGCTCTTTAAAAAATAAACAAATTTGACAAACATTGTCAAATCTTTGGCTAAGAAGCCAAACTAACTAAAAGAAAAAAAGATTCAAATTAACAAAATTAGAGATGAATAAGTAGAAATAACCAAAGATGACACACAAATCCAAAGAATCATTAGGGCCTATTTTGAAAAGTTTTACTCCAATAAATTGAAAAACATAAAAATAACATACTTTTTTAGACAACTTCACCTACCAAAATATAATCAAGAAGACATGAAAAATCTAAACAGACCAATAACTACAAATGACATAAAATTAGTAATAAAAAGCATTCTCATAAAGAAAATCTCAGGACCAGATGAATTCTCAGCTGAACTCTACCAGATCTTTAAAGAACTAATGCCAATGATCTTCAAATTATTCCATGAAATAGAAAAGGATGGAATTATTTCAAATTTATTCATGAAGCCTGTATCATTCTTGTACTAAAACCAGAAAAGGACAAATCAAGGAAAGAAAACTATAGACAAGTGTCACTGATGAATATACATAAAAGATCCTTAACAATACATTAGAAAATCATATTTAACAATATTAAGAAGATTATACATCATTACCAAGCTGATTTTATTCCAGAGTGTCAAAGATGGTTTAACATATGCAAATCAATAAATATAATTCACCGCCCAAATAAAATTAAGGTGAAAAAAGTCACAGAGTCACTTCAATGGATGCAGAGAAACCCTTCCACAAAATTTAACACTCATTCATGATTAAAACACTGGAGAAACAAGGGCTATAAGGAACCTATCTCAACATCATAAAGGCTATATACAAAAACCCAAAGCTGATATCAAAGTAAATGAGGAAAAATGAAAGCATATCTATTAACATCTGGAATGAGACAAAATTTTCATTCTCACTACTTCTACTGAATATAGAACTAGAAATTCTTCCCAGAGTAATTGATAAGAAAAAGAAATGAAAGAGATAAAAATAGGAAAAAATCAAATTATCATTGCACATGATATGATCCTATATTTAGAAGATCCAAAATGCCCCATAAGAAGACTGCTATAGCTAATAAATAAACCTGGAAAAATAGCAGTTTACAAAGTCAACATACAAAAAATAACAGCTTTCCTATACACCAAAAATCTGCTGAGAAAGAAATCAGGACAACAATCTCATTCACAACAATCTCAAAAAATACCTAGGAATAAATCCGACTGAGGTGAAAGATCTCTATAATGAAAAAACATAGAATTAACACCAAAAAAAAACCCCAGCAATCCAGTTAATAATTGGGCAAATAAATTAAAGAGACACTTATCAACAGAAAAAAAAATACAAATGACCAACAAATATATGAAAAACTGTTCAACATCATTACATTTAGGGAAAAGCAAATCAAAACTACTCTGAGATTTAATCTCACTTCTGTTAGAATGGCAGCCATTAAGAATATAAACAGTATTCTGGATGTGGAGAAATAGGAACATTTTTACACTATTGGTGGAACTCTAAATTAGAACAACCACTAAGGAAATCAGTATGGATTTTCCTCAAGAGACTAGGAGTGAGACCACCATATATACCACTTTTGGCATTTATTATCATGAGTTAAAGTCATCATCCTATTGTAGTAGATGCATAACCCATGTTTGTAGCAGCACAATTCACAGTAGTCAAAATTTGGACCCAAGCTATGTGTCCATCAATGGAAGAATGAATAAAGAAAATGTGATGTGTTTATAAAATAGAGTTTTATTTCACCATAAAGAAAAATTAAATTGTCATTTGCAGAAAAATGGATGGAACTTAAGAACTTTATTTTCAGTGAAATAAGTCAAATCAAAATGTCAAGGGTTGAATATTTCCTCTCATATATGGAAGCTGAAAAGAAAGAAAAGAAATGAAAGGTTGGAGGGAATCTCATGAAAATTAAAGGATATCATTAGAGTAAACGAAAAGGACCAATGGAAGGGAGGAAGAGAGGGAAAGGGGAAATACTGAGAAGTGATGTTGGCCAAATCATACTTTATATTGTGTGCATGTATAAGTATTTAACAATGAATTCCACCATTATGTACGACTATAATGCACCAATAAAAGTATTGAAAAAATAAAGAGAAAGAAGGTATCAGAAACAGACTATTCAGAATAATTTAGCAATGACAGTGCTACATATAGAAATTAAAGGATTGTAATTAAGCCTTATATTTATAGGTTAAATCATAACTTTAAGTTTTTAAAACTATGTAGCAAGTATAAGAAAATTTCTTGCATGTGAGAATTATCTGTAGAGCTTAGTCAAGTAAAGTGTTAAGTGCATAAAAATACTATTTCCTTATAATTAGTTTGGGGCACAGAGATCTCTCTTGAAACTCTCCTGAATTTCTAATGAAGTTGACCTTTGTATCACTCCTAGAGAAATAGAAAGTAATATTCAACTCAAAATTCTGTTTACCAAATGTCAAGGGGAAAGTCTGACTTCAAGCAAAACTTTCTAAAGACTGAATTGGCACAAGCTTTCAACACAGCACAATTAAAACTCACTTACTTACTAGAAGTGAAACAAACTGTAGAAGGAGAAAAATAAATCTCCCACTTTCTTCTCTATAAATTCTTTGATCTTACACTCTGCTTTGGAATTCAATTCACAGATATGAAGCCATTAAAGAAAATCACTAATGCAAATATTTCTACTGTTGTTGTTTTTTTTTTTTTTTTGAACTAGATTTTTGAAGGTGCGTGTGTCACCAGTATCATAGCCAGAACTTTAGAAAAGAGGAGACAAACATATGATTTTTTGATAACCAGGGATTGCCAGCAGGTATTCAAGAAAATTGGCATGTTGTATTTGACTTAAAGTTATTCTATAATTTCCATAAATGTCTCTTAAATTTCCTTAGAGAAACAGAAGCTTTCTCTGAAGAACTGAAAAATCAGGACAAATGGACTAAAATTAGAATTACCTATGAATAATTTTTATAAGAATTATGTGACCATGAAGCTATTGAAGAAAAATGAAGCAATGTACAGATCCTAGCAGGAGATAGCCTAAATTAATTAAGGACGAAGGAGCAAGAAACAATGGATAACCAGCAAAAGAAAGCCAGTATTTCCTTGTTATCCGCAGAAATTTTGGGAAAGATATTGAGCTTCTCATAATTTGAAGTGGAAGATTTATAAATAATGAAAGGAAAGATGGTTCTAGAATATCAAAATACTTAAAGATATAGCAGTTATGCTTTAGCATAGACACAAAGTTAATATTTTTTGTACTTCAATTTTCTAATAACATTTGATTGATTGCCATACTTTTTTTTTTTTGTGGTCCTGGGGATTGAACCCAGGCCTTATGCATGCAAGGCAAGCACTCTACCAACTGAGCTATATCCCCATTCCCTGACTGATTGACATATTTTATAATGAAACACATATTTTGGCTTATGTGTTTCTAGATGAGAAGCAACCATAGGAAAAGAGATAACAACTGTGCTAAATTGATATCAACAAAATGAATAAGTCAAAGTGAATTAAGTTCTGATTTTTACTTTACATGTATTCACCTAGATATATTAATAGAATTTGATCTCTCCAAGATTGTCAAGTGATTTGGTGCTAAAATGATTTTTACTTTGAAATCTGTCTTTTGAGTTTGAAGAATGCTGTCACAGCAAAAGAACATGAGCAAATAAAAATGAAACAATGGAGAAAAGCCAACAGTTTTAAAACCTCAGCAGGACTATATGAAGAATGAACGAATGAATGAATAAACAATAAATATATGTATTAATATGCTTTAAATATATGTATGTATTTTTCCTCTTTTGAAATTTCTGCTGTATCCATTGCAGTCAGAGGCCTTAGTCTGGAGGCCTTCACAGATTAGGCGTGGCCACCTGCTGCTTAGAGTCCAATTAACAGAGAGAGACAGAGACAGGATGTAACAATGTAGAAGCAAGAAAGGAATTTATTTTGGTTTGGGCAAACCAGGAATACAGCTGGCCTAGAAAATTGTCTTCCCTTTCCTGACAACAGCTTCATGATTATATAGGGGAAGAACAAAATCACGGAGCCAGAATGTATGCATAAGTACAGCAATTTTGACAAGGCCTTCTAGCCCAGAGGTATACATGTGCATAGCAATTTCAGTTAGTCTGTTTCTGAGAAGAACTGCTGGCTTCCTCTTGGCACCAGGGCTTGGGGGATGGTTTTCATTCCAAACATTAGATGATTACCTGCAGGAAGCTAGGATGGAGAAATAACTTAAAATAGAGCCAACCAAGACAATGACTGGGTCTTTCTTTAAATATGCCAGTTTTAAAGGAACCCCAGTTACAATGCCCCCCTTGTCTTTGTTCATTCCAGTCTTGAGGGGCATAGATATGTATTTGCAGAATAAACTCCTCAAAGGAATTCTTTGCTTCTGTTACAATGTTATTGAAAATTGGGGTCTTTAAATAATGACTAAACATATAAGATAAAAGGATTCAGATATTTGAGTCTAAAAAGTAGAAGTGCTATTAAAAACTTAAAAGTAGAATACAAAAAGAAACTAAAAATCAACCTCACAAATCATGTAGAACATCCTCTCTCCTCAGGTGACTGCATGAATGCATTAACTGCTATATTTTCTTATTTCTGTTTGAACAGATTGCCCTTATCCAAGCTAAGGTCTCTACCTGGTGGGAGGGCTTTTACTTTTAGTGTCAGATAATCCTTGTAAGAACACTTTTTCTAACCTCTCCATCTTATTTCTTGATAGGACTGATACAGGTGAGTCCATTTTGATTCTGACAACTTTCTCCTTGTGACTCTGAATATTCTTTTTCTTTTTTCTAAAAGCAACACGGATAAACTACGCTGTGATTCTTATGTATGAATCATATGTCACCAATCCTACAATAACAGTGTAAAGGTGAAATTTTTAAGCTGATTCTAAGCCTGGCACGTAGGCACCTCGGGCCCCAGAACTAATCAGTTTAAATGTTCACCCCGCTTAGAAGTAACCAATCACCCCGTCCAATCTGTTCCCGCCAATGAATGTACTAATCATGACTCAGAGTTGTTGGTCAGTTTTCCCGCGCCTCATGATGATTTGTTCTGATGTATGCAAAGCCCCCTGCCCTCTCCAAAAGGTGTACTTAAGCTCTGCTTAACCTCTGCTCTGGGCTCTGGGCTGCTCTCCCTTTTTGTGCGAGCCAGCCTGGGGCCTCAGCGTGCTGAACCGGATCCTAATAAACTCCCTCTTGCCTATTGCATAAAGTCAGTCTCTTGGTGGTCTCTTCCTCCGACACTTCGCCGGACCCTTACAACAGTAATTCATTTAACCAGAAATATCAATGCTATTTAATCGGAGCTTTAAAGTGATCATTTAAAAGACTTTAAAACAGGTACTTAAATAAAATCCCTTTTTTTTTTTTTTTTTTTTTAATTGTCTCTCATAGCCTGATGTCCCTGTCCTGGTTGTTTGCCTGATCTGGTCCATGTAAGAGGGGAAGTGAAAGATGACTAGGAGGCAGCATTAAAACTCTTTTAGAAAGAGTGGTTCTTTGGGCTAACCTCACCTGGATTTCAATCTTAGTTTCATGCTTTCTGTTCTGTAGTCTATGTCTAGCTTCTCAAAATATTGGACTAGATTAGATTGTTAGGAATTTTTTCAGACAACAGTTACAAAGTTTTTAAGGAAAAGACAAAGCAAAATCAACAAGAGCAAAAATCAATTCCGTTGGTCTTGTTTTTTCTTTTAACCAAGAAGCATAATTTTTTGTCATAGCACGTTGTACTGAAGATAAAAGATGAAAACTAAATGGTCTGTAAAATAAGTTTAGTTTTGTCAGAAAACTGCATATAAGTGTGTTTGCTAGAAGATTTTCCATGATTGTGACTGCAAAGGTTTAGAGAAGAATTAAAACTGTAGATGAAAAAAGATTTAGAACAGCCATGGTTGGAATTTTTATTAGTGTCTGGCACCTGACAGGATAATTAGCTATTTTTAAACATGTTAAGATAACAATAATGACTTGATAGCATTGCACAAGGACAATCAGAATTTTATATAATTTAGAATTTTAAGAATATGTCCATCAATAACATTTGTCCCCACAAATCGCATAGTAACAGTATTTCATTTAACCAGAAATATCAATGCTCTTTAAGCAGAGCTATAAAGTAATAGCTTAAAAGACTTTAAAACAGGTACTTAAATAAAATCACTTTTTAAAGACATTTTGTTTTTAAGTAATCAAGAACCTAGATGCAATGGTCATTATTACTCTAGGTAAGTAAGAAAACTTGTAAGAAAACACGAAGGATGTGACTCTACTTTGTGTACTTCCAGAGATATGAAAAATTGTGCTCTATTTGTGTAATATAAATTGTAATGCATTCTGTTGTCATATATAACAAATCAAAATTTTTAAACAAAGTTAAAAAAACAAAAAAGAACCTAACTAGACACACGCATATAATTTCTGCAACTCTGGAAACTTAGGAGGATTGCAAGTTCTAGGCCAGCCTCAGCAACTTAGGAGGACTCTAACTTACAGTGAAAAAGTTTAAAAAGGACTAGGTATGTAACTCAGAACAGTCCTGTATTCCACCCCCAGTACTGTCAAAAGTGAATTTATAAGATGATAGAAAATAAGAAAAGACAGCAAAAAACGAAAGAAGTTATCTTTGTACAACACAATATCCTTTTTTAAGCCAGTTCTTGGAAATTTTACTAAGAGAAAATCAATATTTTAAGAAAACCTAATTGCTTCAAATATAAAGATTAGATTCTGGTTTTATATTACTACATTGATGTTTCATTTATAGGAAATCTTTTAACTAATCTTTTTAATTATAGCAATTAATTTAAGATTTACACTTTGAAACATCCTTATGAGATTTCTGAATTTAGAAAAAATCTTCTTTTTTAATAAAATAAAATATTTTTAAGTTAACCTTATTTTTTTGTGAACACTCAGAAAGGAAGCAAACATAAACTATTTTTCCATTTACAGACAATTTATGAGAACACATTTAATAGGCCCAAATTTCCTTTTTATATATGTTAAGAAGCCAGAAGAACTTGACTATTATTAAATTAATGTTTTAGTATTTAAGCTTACAAATGACTCAGAAGTAATATCTCTATCATGTACATTTATAAACATTTATCTTACATATATATGTGTATATATATATACACATATATATAATTTATTTTGAACAGTTTTCCTAGACTACTTATGAAAACCAAAATATCAATGAACCTGGTCAACAGGTTCCCCTGTAATTTTAAGTTCTTTCTTGGTCAAAGAAAAATCCTAAAATTTGCTGTATTTGAAATTTATAAATCAATATACATTATATTTTAAACATCTGATAAATAAACATAATTCTGATTAGTTAGAAATCCAGGCAAAAACATATGTTAGCAATTATGAGACACAACATATAATATATCCTCAAAGGTAGTACACAGAATCATCTACACACATGAATCAAGATCATGTAGCCTTTATGTTAAGATTTTAGTCATGAAAAAGAACAATGTGGTAATATATATTTTCTAGTTTTATATACAGTTGAATCCAAATTATATTTATGATAAAACAAAATGGCTTAACTTTAAGATTTTTATTGGCAAATTCTATTTAAGTCTTGAATCAATTTCTTTTCTTTTTATCCTAACTAGAGTTAACTTATAGATCTTTTATATTACAGTTAAAACTGACTGAGATAACAACTAAGAAAGCTTAAATAAGAAAATTAATACAGCAGAAAGACCACATGAGATAAAATAGATTTTCAAACCTTTATATGTTAACTCTCAGTTACAGTTTAAGAATTACCTTAAAGATATTTAAAAGAAATCTTTTAAATTAGATATACCCATGAAACAAATACATCAATTTAAGCAAGAAGAACTCAAAAGAGAATTTATTAGGAAAGGCTGTAAAATGTTATCATGAGTTCAATGAAAAAAATTACAGGAAAAACTCCTGCCAAAAACAGAGGGCAGCAGGTATTCTGTTAAACCTATTTTTAGGCAGTTTGTCTTGATGGGTTTTAATTAAATTTTGTCCAATGTGGTCTCTAGTACTCATTTTGTGAGAGGCTCATCTGGTGAATGGAGCAAGAGTCAGTGAAATAAATTTCTAATAGGATTGTTGTTACAGTCATCAAAACCCTTATCCTCTATTGAGTCACTTATAACAAACACAGACTAATAACCAAATAGACAAAAGTACACATGAATCAGTTGTATCAAAGCAGAGTACACTTTTAGACACATAGGTCATGCTGTCCTGTAGCAAAATATTTTTTGGTTATATTTATAAGTAGACCAGTCAATTAAAATTCTCCCTAGGGGACCTACCGGTATAATTAATGATTCCTGTACTTATGTAAATCACAAAATAGATCTTACAAGCACCCTGGCTTCTCTCTTCACCTTATACCCCTTCCCTGCAAATTGGCACTACAGAATTACAAAAACCCAAACTCCTCTGTCAACCAAACAGCTGAAGGCCAAAGAGACTCAAAAGAACCCAGGAAAGAGCTCAGAAGAACCCCAAATTAATAAGAAAGAAAGTGTGAGGTCCAACATTTACAACTGAGAAGAACTTTCTAGGGAGCAAACTTTTCAGCCTATGGCTTCCAAAAAATTTGCTTGTCTGCTCCAACCAAAAAATAGTACGAACATTCAATACTGACTCAAAATGGAAAAAAAGCAATGTCCAAAAACCAAAATCAAATTCAGCAGCTGCACTGTACCTTTTTTTCTGTCCTCAACCAGGTCTGACTAGCTGCATCTCACTGCTGTTATGCACCACATCCAACCTTTAGGGTAAAACTAGAGAGAAGCAAAACTTATGTCACCAGCAGGCACTGTCATGGCTGACTCACCAATACTCTTCTGTAGTCCTGGGCCAGAGGCCAGACTCAGGGGTCTTCAATGATTAGGTCTGGCCACTTGTTCTTAGGGAGCACATTTGAGGGGAGAGATGGGGGAGGGAGAGAGAGGGAGGGAGGAAGAGAGAATGAGAGAGAGATGATAATGAAGCAGGAAAGGAATTTATTTTGTTTTGGCCAGACTATGAAGACAGCTGGTCTAGAAAATTGTCTTTCTTGTACTAACAACAGCTTCAGGATTATAGAGGCAAAGAACAAATTGGGGAGCCCAGAGTTATGCATATGCATAACAATTTCAGTTGATCTGGTTCTGCTGGGTCCTGCTGGCCTCCTCATAGCACCACAGGTTGGGGGACAGTTTGCATTCAGTTTCCATTCCCAGCATGAGTTAACTGCCTGCAGGAAGTTGTGATAGAGAAATAAGAAACTGAAGTCACTCCAAACAATGACTAGATCTTCCTTTAAATCCTCCAATTTTGAAGATGTCCCTGTATACCTCTACTTTCATGAAAGTTTTCATAGAGGAAACTATGTCCAGCATATTTATTTTCTCCTGTACATCAGTTCTACATTTATAAATTCCATTTTTAAATAGAGACTTAACAAGTCTAACAATTGACTAATTGCAAATAGAAATTTATATGTGACATTGAACAAATTGTATATCATAGTTGTCCATCATACCTAATACTCTGAGTTGTATTAGTTAAGGCTCTATTGTTCAATCTATCTTTTTAAATATAAAAACAGAGTATTTATGGGCCAATGAACATTATTTCACTTGAAATTCTACTAATATTTAAAAACCATAGTGGCAAGATTTTAATTAGTACCATTATCAGTTATTGTCAAGATACCCAAAATACATATCTGATTTTTGAAATTCTTTTATCTTAAAGCAAGTACAGCTTGTTCTCCTTGCCTTAAGATTTTAATAAGATGCTGACAAATGCTTAACTATTTTTAACATAATTAATAGTAGGTTATTTTGGATTTGTCAATCTATTTTGCAGTTTGCCTTTTGTTTTCTATCCTTCTTATAATTGGGCATAATAGAATAGGTTAAAATATATGAATAAGGCTGGGTGTGGTGGCACACACCTGTAATCCCAGTGACTTGAGATGCTGAGACAGAAAGATCACGAGTTCAAAGCCAGCCTTAGTAATGGCGAGGTGCTAAGTAAATCAGTGAGATCAGTGAGACCCTGCCTCTAAATAAAATACAAAAAATAGGGCTGGGAATGTGGCTCAGTGGTTGAGTGTCCCTGAGTTCAATCCCTGGTACCAAACACACACACACACACACACACACACATGAATAAGGATTAAATTGTACTAAGTTCGGGGACTTTTCTGTTGGCCAATGCCCTATATGGAAAAAACAAAAGACATAGAGATGAATGTTGTAAAATAGAAGGGAAAGTTTAGATGATAGTGAATAGTAAGTCACTGTTTACATTATAAACCAACTTCTACTTTTCCTAATCTAAGTTTCACTTTCAATGGAATGTGCTTTTCTCTTATTTTTCCTTATAATAATCATCACCCATCCAGCTCCATTTTCCTTAATCCTTGTAATAACCAACAATATGTCTTTCACAGAGGAAAAAAATGAGGAAGTATTTATATAAAAATTAATTGCACATAAAGGATTCCACTTTTCATCAACTTCCCCCTGGGACATTCTAGCATAACTACTTGGATTTGTTTAAGAGGTCTCAACTGTTTTTCACCTTTGGGTGGTTTTTTTTTTTTTTTTCATTTGTTTATTCATTCAATGAACATTCAAATAGTATCTACTACATATTGTTTTGAGCATTCAAGATACAATTATGATGAAAAGACAGGTCTCATTTAATATTCCTTTTGAGTAAATGTCAAGTAGTTTTAGAATAATAAACGATAATTTTAGGTAAGTATAAGTGCTCTGAAATAAATAAAATAGGGTCACAAGATGGGGAAAAAAAGAAAAGATTTGTTTAAGGGAAGGGGAATTTGGATACAGTGACAGCTAAACTCTCCCTGACTTTCCTGTGATGAGAAGGAATCCTGGGGGATCCTTGAAGTGAGGACTCTCTAGACCTGACACGTGTTCAGCAGCATCTCTCTTCACCAGGCCAACTGCTCCATAACTCAAGACTGAGTGCACAGATCAGTTCTCTGGGAACACTTTCCTGACTAAAAAAAAGACTGCAGGAATTCTCTAATTTCTGGTTAGTCTTAATTTAGCACCCAATACCAGTGAATTTCAATTCCGTGTCTTTGTCTGTCATTCCATTAGATATTTGGAAAATAACACTAAGCTTAAAGTCTATCTCAAATTTTATGGCAAACCTTGATGATGACCTTTTTCTTTTATATAAACATAATTTTTCCTTTTTTATAAAATTCCAAATAAAGGATTTCCTAATCTGTTGCCGAGGTTTTAGGGAGAGAAGATATTAAAAAGGAGGAAGACATAGGGAAGGAAAAAAGAAGAGGAAAAGGGTGGGGAGGGGAGAGAGAAGAAGAATTTGCATAGCCAAGAATAATTAGTTTCTAGGCACTTTCCAAAGATTTAGAGACAAATAAAGCTTTGATTCAAAAAACTGACACAAATACTTATGGAATTTTATGTTATCATTTTATGCATATCTATACTTAGATTAAACCCAAGCAATCTTAGAAGTTATCACACTACTATTACCTTGCAATAGAGCACCTAATATAGAATAGAATTCATTCCTAGGTTTATCTTGAAGTATAACCTTATTATGTATTAATTACATCATCAGCATTCAGTTTTTAGAGCACTTTTGTTTTATAGAAGAAATAAATATCTTTTGAGGCAAGCTTGTGTGGCAGAATGATGCCTGTACTTTTTATGTCTAAAAATGTATGTAAATACTAGTGTGTGTTTTTTGTTATTCTTACTTGCATTGTTCCTACTCTACATAAATATTTTCATTTGTCCTTGCTGAATCAGATCTTTAACAAAAATAATTCAAAATCCTAATGCCTTTTTTACTTAACCCTCCATGGTATAGGTTCCATGGAACACCCTAGAACTCATGGTAAGAATCTGCTGTTAATGTATAGATATCCCAACCCTCAGAATGAAACCTTGAAATTTAGTATACATAAAGTATGTACTTATTTAAAAGAACTATCTTATAAATTTTCTGGAAATAAGAAATTCAAACCTAGGATTTCACTTTGAATGCATTCTAATTTTTGTTTTAAGACAACCATATTGCTGAATTTTAAATTACAATTTTTATTCATTCTCACCTACCTGTTCAGAAAGGGTAGGAGCTTTAGCTGCTTACCAGTTCCTTAGCAAAGCCTCTTCTTGGGTAACAAAAATTAGTTCAAACTCGACGTGTCCAGAAAGTAAAACTTTGATTTCTTCTTTGAAAACTCTTTCTCCCCAGACTCCCCCATCCTTTCTTCTAGTTGCTATATCCCCAAAACTTGGTATTATCTTGACTTGTTAGCTTTGACTATTGCAGTCTACCTAAACTGATCCGCCTTTTCCCACTCTTGTCCTCATACCACTCAGCACAAAGAGGTAGGAGGAGGTATTTAAAATCATGAATTAGATCATGTCACTCAAAACTTTCCAAGATTTTCCTGTCTCACTCAAATTAAAAGCAAAGGAATTTTCCATGGCACATAAAACTCTACATAAGCTGACCCCAATACATCTCTGTTGAGAGCCACAGCCAAGTCGGAATGGCCCCTGGCATTTTGCCAGAAGTAATGGTAGAGCGGTGATGCCAGCAAGCCATTAAGATGATGATAATTAAGTTAAGCTGTGTATAATTGCTGTGACTTGATGATGCTGGATTGAAACAGGCTGTGTATTCAGTTGTATATTAGACTCCTGCTGTCTGGCAATAGGGCGGCTCCTGCTGCCTTGGGCGGGCGCCTGGTACTTTTGAGTTCTCGCAGAGTTCCCGTTGAGTTCTGGTGGGATTCCTGGAGAGTTCGTGTTGGTTGGTGAAGTTTCGGTGGAGGGAGTTCCGGTTGGTGTGTGGTGTGCCTGGAAGGGCCATCTGGGTGGCGTTCGCGTGAGTTCGAAAGTAAAGTTTGTTCCTGCTTGAGTGGCTGGTGATTTGTGCCCAGCCAGACTGCGACACATCTCTCTTAACCCGTTTCTTCTTCCTCTCCCTGTTACCGCATTCGTCTCATCCAATTTGGGGCCACAGGTATTGGTTAAGCATGACAAGTGACCCTTTCCTTCAGCTTTAGTGTACATTATTTATTTTTCACTTTGTGGTTTTCTTTCAGATATCAAATAGTTTTCTCTGTAACGAATTTGGTCTCTTTTCAGAGCTGTCCTTTTCAGAATGAATTTTCATACCTACCCTTTCTAGCATACCTGTTTATTCTTTGTATTCAGAATATTGCCCATTCTCTGTTTCCTTACCCTATATTGTTTTTCTGTCTGATTTTTCTGTCGTGTTATTATTATTTTTAGTGATAAGCTCCACCACTGGAATATAAGCTCTGTGAAATTAAACATTTTGTTCACTGTTGTAAATACTATGGGTTGACCCAGGCAAGTGAGACTTCTTTGTTCCCTGCCTGTTTGAGGCCCTGGAATTTATAGGCATACATGATATAGTTTATTGAAAATCAGATGGTCACCTGCTGGAGAGAATTCCCCCATGATCTCTTGCATTGCTGTATGGTTTTTGAGGAAACATTGACAACTTGTGCCCTGAACTATCAAAGATCAGTTTCATAGTGAATAACTGTGAGAGACAGAGATAACATATTACTCTAGAGATTTGGTTTATAGTCAGGATAATAATAATAATTTCCTCTCCAGGGCAAATATTGGACAGCTTTTACAACATCTCCTCTCTAAGAACGGGAGTTTTGAAAATTTGTGACTGAATCTGTGACCAAACAAATCATCTCCTCCCCATTTTTATGGAATGAATGGCTCTCAAATCTGCTGTTGTGTTAGTCAGATTTTTGCACTGTAATCCAAATATCTAACAAGAATAAAACAGAGGAGGAAGAGTTTATTTTGGGCCTACAGTTTCTGAGGTTTCAGTCTATGGTAGGTCAGTTCTACTACTCTGGGCTTGAGGTGAGGCAGAGCATCATGCCAGAAGAGCATGGCGCAGAAAAGCAAATCAGGAAGTGGTGTCCAGGAAGGAGAGAGAGAGAGAGAGAGAGAGAGAGAGAGAGAGAGAATAGGAAGGAGCCACAGGGAAGAAGAATGCTTCTGGGACATGCCTACAATGACACAACTCCTCCAGCAAGCCCAACCTGCCTACAGTTATTCAGCCTATTAGCCCACTCAAAGTAGGATGGACCAATTACGGTTATAGTTATCACGATCTAATCATTTCACCTCTGAATATTCCTGCATTAACAGGAGTTTTGGGGGGAGAGACTGTGAATATCTAAACTATAACATCTATGTTCTGAAAATTTATGCATCTTTCAAATTCATTTGATAAAATTTTCATCTCTAAGGTTATGAGATTAGAAGGCTGGAACCTTGGTACATGGTTGAGTCATGAGTGTAGGTCCTTGGGAAGTCATTACATCATGAGGGTCTGGGGTTGGTACTCTATCAAAGATGCTCAAGAAAAACTCCTTCCTCCTTCCACTATGGGAAACACTCCTGAGCTATTTAGCGCCTTTACTTGGCCTTGAGCCCAGGAGATTATGGTTTGGCTTTGCAAGTTATTTTGTGGTGCCTCCCACAAATGGGTTACACAATGCATATGACCTCAGTCTTTGCTCAACTAGGGAGACTGCTCTAGTAGCTCTGGAATTGGGTGTAACCCATTGGGCCTGGACAGCCACCTCCTACCTTATTTGGCAAAAGAACAGTCTATAAAAAACCTTTGATGTTTCCCCCATATAGATAAACCAGTCGTGGGCTCTCGCTCTCTCTCTTTCTAGTGTGGAAGCTTGACCCCTAAGGTCGAAGAGTAATCCCATCTCCACTTTCTAAAATTACTTTCTGTGTAGTGTGGTTTTCTCACCGCATTCTTTTCTTAGCTTTATTTTGCAGCCAACTCACTCCACGCAGAGTAAACCCAAATTCCACTGCCTGCTGGGGATGTGGGCGACATTCCGCCTTGTGAGGACATGCAGAGAAGGTCCTATCTATGAACCAAGAATTAACGCCTCACAAGACAGCAAATTGGAAAGCACCTTCATCTTGAACTTCCCAGCCTCTAGAATTTTAAGATGTATTTATGTCATTCTGTTATAGGAGAATTCTGTTATAGGAGCCTGAACTAAGACAAAAACTCATGCTGTTTGCTATGCCATAACTAATAAAATCCTGTGTCTCTGATCCAGGCATCTTCTGTCTTCTCTAAGCAGCTACATAACTGTGAAAGACTAATTTACTTATTTAAGGAGGATAAAATCTCATGTCCTCAGTATTCTGTTATGACATTGCATAATTCCTAGTCCTCAATTTATACTCTCATAATGACACATATTAGGACACAGAAAAATGCTTCTCCATATTGCCGCAGTCTCTCGGCTGGGCACAAATCACGAGTCTCCACACAGCTTGTAGATTCAAACAGCAATTCTTTATTCCCGAACTCACACCGGCCGTCTACAAACACGTTCTGGGGGAATCCACGTTCTCTGCCCAAATTCACTTCTCCCAAATCCACTCCTGCCTAAATCCACTCCGCATGGGCTTCTGTCTCCCAAAATATACTGTCTGACCCTAAGCACTCAAGAGGAACTCAGCAGCAGGATACGCCCTATTCTAAAGGGGGAACACCCTACTCTCCTATTATGCTAAACTTCCCTATTCTAAAGGGGGAACACCCTAATCTCCTATTATGCTAAACCGCCCTATTCTAAAGGGGGAACACCCTAAACACGGATCCTGCCCTGGTCCTTGAGCAAGGTCACCTTTCAGAAGTCCTTCCACTAGACAGCATGGGAGTAAGCTGGCAAGGAATTTGTCATACCTACTTGGCTGATGGCTCCCAGCACCATATATCTTGCCCCCCGTCCTTGATGGAAAGGCAACTGCATTAAAATGCTGTGACTGTGTGTGGGCTGTATTACTCCTTTATCAGAATAGATGCTGCTTTGAAATATAGGGGAAATTTAAGTGATGAAAACCAGTTGGTAGATAAAGATCCAATTAGTTATGTCATAAAAATCTACCTGTTAGATAACATGATTATATTTTATACAAAAATGAAATGTCATTTTGCAGTTGTTCTATTTATTCTTTTTTGTCTTCTAATTTACAGTTGTAGAAGTTTTCAAGAATTAATGTGATACAATCAGTAGCTGTGCATTGTGTCTGTAGAAATATTTTGTAATATTAAATAGTTAATAGTACTCTTTAAATGGAACATATAGAGTTTCAGATGTAACATCCAGGAAAAATTGATATATTATACACTACATTGGTTTTTAGATCTACATGTTGCTACAAGGCAATTAAAATTTGATGAACAACTTATACTAGTTTATATGATAAAATTTACATTTTTGTAACATATGCTGTGGTAAAAATATCTATTTTATTCAACCCCATTTCAATGTTTAAATGAATTCTACTGTCATGTAAAACTGAAAAAGAATAAATAAAAAACAAGCATGTAAAATTTATGAATCATTCCAGGTTTTAAGAATTTTATCCATAAATTTAGTTAACTCTGCTTGAAAGTGCAAACTTTGTATAAATTAACATTAATAAAGAATTGTCAAATAACTATATATATTCAAAAAAGTCATTTAATTTGGCATTATTATCAACAGGACATAAATTTCGTTGAAATCTTGATAATAATACAATTATTGATCTGTTGTAATGGAGAAAAGAAAATGAATGTTGTGCAGAAAGTGTATAATAATTTATGAATCAGTGCTCCATAAATCAAATTATAATGGCTCAACCCCAAGCACCAAACATCTGTGGTAATAATTAAGTTCAATCATCTTTTACACTTAGCTTATGTTTAGATATATAAAACCACAATTCATTATGCATTTTTGACTTTTATTATAAAAATATAAATTAAAGAATTTATAACTTTGAACACTTGGAAATTTAGAATCTGGGTGTCCATTTTTACTCCTAGGCCCTAGATATGATGTTTATTAAGAATGAACCTAATCATTGTAATGTTTTGAGCAACTAATAAAAAAAAAAATTAAAAAAAGAATGAAACTAAATGATTTTCCCAAGCATCCAGCATATTGTAGGTATTCACTGTATAATTGTAAAAATTATTCATTAGCTCTAATAAATTTAATAAAGCAAATACATATTATTTATTACACACTATATTTCTATTTCTAAAAATTATATGTTAATAATTCCAAAAATGTAGTACCTTGTGAATTACTATTTTTCACCTGTGTAGTAATTGTCTTTAGACATTCTTGTAAAATTTGTTTTTCAAAAAATGTCTTACATTATTTGGAAGCTACCCCAAATCATTTGTCCTAATAAGAATATACTTTATCAATATGTAATATATCCTCAGTTTTTTCTTTTTTTCTTGAAATACTTATATGACCTATAGAATGATTCTTTTTATATGTTGTCTTTCATGTTATTTTTAATTGTCACATAATATTTGTACATATTTATGGGGTTCAGTATAATGTAGTATATATGCATCAAATTAGGGCTACTAACATTTTCAATTCCTCAAATAATTATTATTTCCATATTGGGAACAACATAACAAAAATAAAAAATCTGATTAAAAATGTGCAAATCATCTGAATAGATGACATAAAGAAGACTGGTGAGCCCAGACAAGATTTTGAAAGTCTTTGATCATCAGGAAAATGCAAATCAAAACCACTATTAGATATCATCTCACTAATGCTAGAATGTCTATTATGAAAAAAATAAAACATAACAAACTTTGGCAAAGATGTGGAGTAAGGAGAAGGTTTCCAACACTGTTGGTGGGAGTATAAATTAGTTTAGCCATTATGGAGAACAGCATGGAGGTTCCTTAAAAATAAAAATGAAAACAGAATTTTCATATGAGCCAACCATCTCATTATGAAGTATAAATCTAAAGGAAAAGAAATCATTGCATCCAAGAGATACCTGTTCTCCCATATTCATTATAACATGATTCACAATATTTAAGATGTGGAATCAGTACATTTCTACTGAAAGAATAAATGAACGTTCATGTTTGATCTTTTAATGGTTAATACATTTCTTCATTTACCTCCAGTTCTTCTTTCACAATTTGCCTAATATGAACCTTTTAAATTTTATAAAAGATGATTTGTGTAGCTATAAAATTATAGGGTTACAATATTTCTTACCCTTAAAGATCTATAAACATTGTTTGTTGATCTTATGAAATTTTATTGTTTTCCTGAAGTCTCTTATTAACATGATTCTGTTTCTCTAGGGAGTATTTATTTATAATACTTGCTTGAATAGTTTCAGAATTCTGTCCTTATTTTTGACATTCAAAATTTTAGACATGCTTCCAGGTAGATGTTTCTTTTATTCTTTTATTCGTTTGTCCTAGAAACTTATTAAGGCTTTTTGATTTCCAGACTCAAAATCTTTTACTCATTTTTACCCTAATGTACTTGAAAGATTTAATTTAAAGGTATTTGATTACTGCCCCTATTCACTTTGTTTTCATAAAAAGAAATATTTTTAAGCATAATTCTTTATGACTTAAGGAACAATATAAATTATTTGAAGATAAAAATATCCATTTTATATTCTTATCTAATTCAATACTCAAGACATATTCTAATAGTAGTTTAAATATGGGTTAAAATAATATTATGAGCCTGGCATTGTGGCGTATGCCTATAATTCCAGCAGCTCGGGAGGCTGAGGGAGGAGGATCGTGAGTTCTAAGCCAGTCTCAGCAAAGGTGAGGAGCTAAGCAACTCAGTGAGAACCTGGCTCTAAATAAAATACAAAGTAGGGCTGGGGATGTGGTTCACTGGTTGAGTGCCTCTGAGTTCAATCTCCAGTACTCACCCCAAAAATAATAATAATAGTGCAACAAAAGAAATAAAATTTTTATCAGAAAGCTCAGGAGAGAATGAAAACACACCTACTTGTACTGGCTTTTGTCATACACCTTTATCACAAGCCTCAACAACTTGTTTCTGTGTCTGGATACATTGCTGTTGCAGAATCTCATTTCCACCTCACGTGGCTCCTTCCTGACCATTATCACACACCTTTCTGACCTTATTTCTGATTGTTCTTCTCAGCTGGCTTTTAGCCACATAGGATCATACTCTTCTACACCAATGCCATTTTCCCTAAATCTTTTTATGTGACAAAGTTTGTCCTAAGTATTTCTTGCTGTTCGAAAACATCTCTCATTGCTGAACATTTAAAGATCATTCCCTCGGAATTCTATCCACAACAGGGTGTTTGAATAGGCCCCAATAAATACATGCTTCTATATAAGTAATGATTATATGGACGTACATGTGTTGCTTCCTTACAACCAGAGTAGATGTGAAGTAGGTGTCTCGCCCACATTGTGCGTAGGCAATGGAATTGGGGTCTTTCTTTGTAGAGTGTGTTGGCTGCAGAATAAAAGCTAAGAAAGAGAAAATGGTGAAAAAAAAAAAAAAACTCCAATACATGGGAAATAATTTTAGAAAGCGGGCCAGGACAGCTCTCTGATCTTAGGGATGGAGCTTCCATATTGGAAAGAGAGCTATGGAGCCCACGATTGCTTTATTTATATGGGGAGACATCAAAGGTTATCCATAGAATATTCTTTGCCAAATGAGATAGGAGGTAGGCTTTCCAGTTCCCAGGGAGTTACACCCAACTCTGGAGCTACGAGAGCTGTCCCACTAGTAGAGGGAAGACAGATATCTCATGCCTTGGGTGATCTTATACACATGGGAAATACAGGATAGTTCCCAAGGAAAAAAACCTAGGTCTCCAAGGTTTGGTATTGAGTAAAGACCCCTCAAGTAGCTCACAAGTGGCTCTGGACACAGGTGTATGTAACAACTTTGAAGGGCATCACCTTCATGATGAGCCCTTATTTGCATTAGGGTTCCAACCTGGCTTGACTTTCACTCTTTCCAATCCCATCTCTCTGTTGCATCTCATAAGTGCTACTAATAGCAGCCTCAAACTTCATACAGCACTTTTTTAGTCACTCATTGGTGTTCTGCATATTGCCATGTTCTCAGAGTATTGGGGCTTATCATAGATCCTCCCATATCCCTGTGTTTTGGGGTGACTAGTCCTCAATTTTGCATACAATCTTAGGAGACTATGTTTTTCATTTCCCTAAAAGGTAGGAAATTATACCCTTTAGAAACAACTCCAAGTCCTACCTCTGTATCCACCTCTCCCCTTTTATTTCCTTTCTTGTCTTTAAACTCATACTCTCTCTTTCTGTTTCTTTTATCTAAGGACATACTCCAACATATGACTTTCCTTTCCAGCTGTTCCTCAGTAGAAAGTAGATGTAAAAATTCCACTCAAAGTCTGTATTATTAGATTCATCTTGTCACGATGTGCTTCTTAATGTCTGAAATTGTTCTCAACCTGGGAAAAGTAAGCTTGTATCACATAGTGGTTTGGGAAGCTTGAATCAAAAAAGTCTACTACAGAACCTCAATTTTTTGAACTTTTCTGTTTTATCCTTAAACTGCAACTAAATTTGAAGTTATTTCATAACACGACTTGGTTTTCTCCTTGGAATTTAGCATCAATCTTCAAAACCTTTACAGATAGCAACAGAACAACCAGAATGCAAGCATGCTACACTCGCATTAAAATTTTTGATGCCAAGAGAAGAAATGACATAAACTCAACTATGGAGAAGATTGTTTTCTATGCTGTTAAAATGTAACTTTTAGTTATAAAGCTGCGAACATTCTCTTGAAATGGCAGTGATTGTGAAATTATGGCCCTAAGGAATGAATCCATTCTTTGCTCCATTAAAAGACAAACAATTCTCTTTGTAGTTAGAGATTGCCTCTGCAGACTATGTTCCTCTTGTAAAAAAAAAAATGTGTTCTTAAAAATTATGCATTTGAATTTTACTTTGAAAATTATGCTTTTATTTCTAGAGTGTTGTGTGTAGGTGTGTGAGATCTTGTTTACGTAGTTTCTTGGGTCATGGAATGAGACTGTGAAGATGATAGACAGGATGTGAGGCCTGGTCCTCACCTGACCTTGGCAGGGAAGTGAATAAGACTGGACCACTATGCTCTCCATCCAGCAGAGCACAACCTAGAATGACCTGGGCTGCTGACATCGTGTGTATGTTACTGCTTGTTGTTTACTCTGTTGTCTGACTCAAAACTTACTCCAAGTACTCTTCTCGTGATCAATCTTTCCCATTCTCATCAACTTGGAGAGGTCATATTTTACTGTGTTGGACAATAGGACATAAATAGAAATGGGCTTGGTGAGTTTTATGAAAATTTGTTTACTCTTCTAATAGAAGGGATGGAGTTCCACATACCAACAACTTCCTGTCTTAAAAGTATGATACTGGATCTCAGGCAGACATTAGCCAGTATTGCTGTATGTATATACATGGCTGTATAATCAATGTGATCCTGCAATCTGTACACCTGGAAAAATGAGAATTCATATCCTATTTGAATCAAATGTATGGTATGTCAAGATCATTGTATTGTCTTGAGCAACTAATAAAAAAAAAGAATCATAGAAATGATGCACTTGACATTTTTGAGCCATTGATACTTTAAAAGCATCCTCTATTCCCTGAAATTGCATTATACAAGAAATACAAAACTTCCTCCCATTCATGGGCAATGTGAATTCCCTAGATGGCAATGAGTATACCTGCCGCAGTCTTTCGGCTGGGCACAAATCACGAGTCTCCACACAGCTTGTAGATTCAAACAGCAATTCTTTATTCCCGAACTCACACCGGCCGTCTACAAACACGTTCTGGGGGAATCCACGTTCTCTTTCCAAATCCACACTCTGCCCTAATCCACTCTCTCCCGAAAGACTGCGGCATATACCTCTGCCAAATATTCTAGAAATTGTTTTACCTTGGACACAAGTTAAAACAGGAATGTTGAACAATTTTTTTTTTCTGGAAAAAACTATCAATTTCATCTCTCTTGGTCTTGTGGCCCTTGAGTCTGAACCAAAAACATATTTGGAGCACCGTTAGTGATGAAGGAGGTGGTCCTCCATACACTGGAAGACTGTGCAGAGCATTACCCTATAGTGAGAATAGGGCTGTAGTTCCGACCACAGCTTCTAGCAATGGGGAATTTTTCTATGTTCTATCTTTCTCTTCCCCTAACCATTATCCCTGAGCCTTTAGTAAAATATTGATGAATGTCGAGGCTGGAGTTAATTAGACAATGGAGAGATTTAAAAAAAAAATCATTCCCTCTCTTGATTTGCCTGTCATGATATCGTATGGACTGGCTGCCTCCTCTTTGTCTCATGTGATGATTGTGATATCCACATTGGGACACTCTCACTGCTATTAGAGGCAATGGGACATGGACCTAAAGGACAGTTCAGAGGAGAATATAAGATGTGTTCTTTAACATCTGTGACATAACACTCTCAGGAACTCTCAAAACCAACTGAAGATATTCAAAGGTGTCTTCAGCATGAGAAAGGGACTTTACATCATCACACGTGGGTAGTTCATGAAAACACAACCATTATGCTAATGGCTAGTGAGTTCAAGAAACAATTGGGCTATGTACATCTATACTTATATAAAGCATTTTACCTACTTATAAAAACTAAATATAGTTTACCTTTTTTATTATGAGATGTGATACTGCAGTTTTCAGTGTACCCATTCTGAAGACAAAAAATAATAAATGGCTCAATGGAAGTGTACTGCTCTACCACTTTCAACATTTTTACTAGTTTGTCCAAGCACTTATCAAGAGCAAATGTCCAGAATGATGCTAATGGGTAGTTTGACACAATATTCCTTATGTTGTATAATAAACTAAATGTCTGTGGTCCATTGGTCACTTGTTTTTTCCTTTTAGAAACATTATTATTGATGAAAGTGTTTCAGTGAGTTTTACTATAGCAGTGGAACTTTATGTTTTTATTATACATAAAGAATTTTCGGTAATTCATACTGTTGAAGATAGCATCCATGTTGTCCAAAAATTCACCTTTATTTAATTGCCCCATTTTTTCAAATACAACAAAAATGTTCATATTTTATGAACATTGATGCCTTGCAGTTGTTGATAGAGAACAGACTCGTATAAAAGAAACTACGATAAATTAATCATATTATTATCAAAAGCAATAATATCTTCATACATCTAGTTACTTATGTTCTGAAGAAATTATTTTCTTCATTAAGAAATAAATTAATAGTGTAACGCTGAATTTGACAACTATTACCAGAACCGTTGTTAACATGACAAGCTTATATCTGTATGTTGTGAAGTACATCAAGCTTTGAAATTCCTGATGCATTTTCTGACAAATTGACATAGATACATACTCAAACCACTGTCTTTGTGATATTGATCATTTTGTCATCTCCTTGATATTATGAGAATTTCAATAGACAACCCTTTGTAGGAGAGATTTTCCAAGGAATGTTATAGTAACTTCAGACAGGTAAGGAGTTTAGGCAGATTAGCATTACCTACCTATTACCTGCATATATTTAGCCCCATGTGACCATTTATTCATTATTTTTCTAATGGATATCAGGAACATTAATAAATTTGTAGACTTCTGAAATTTTTTCAGTGCTAATAATCATGTTCAAATTTTAACATTTTTAAATTTACTAAGCACTAGACTTAAAACCTAATCTTCTTTACCTTATTTAATTCCCCATATATATACACAAAACTAAACCTAAACAAAATAGTAATAATGAAAAATGACTTATGATCCAATATGAAAGCTCAGTAATTTTTCCATTTTCACAAAATGGTTAAATAACTTTCCCAATTTTATTAGCAAATGGCAGAGCTGGCATTGGAAGCCCACAATCTTGCTCAAGACACCTTCTGAATCAATAACTATATGGCTGTCAAGGAGTTAGTTTTATTTATTGGTGACATGTTTATAAATACTTTAATCAGTGATCAATAAGGTTACCAAATCCCTGTTTTCTTCTAAATTGTAACATTTTCTTGCAACTCTTAACATACTGCAAAATGCTATCCCCTATATCTGAAATAAAGCACATTCTTTCAAAGTCAATTGATACACAATATTTTTTAATTAGGTACATCTTTTGATTAGAAATTTAATTGACATTTCATCATTTCTACATAAATTATGAGTTTCATTTTCCAAAGTAATTATTAAATTTGAAAGAAGGTTCTAGAAACACTTATTACTTATTTATGTTTTCTTATATTTGTTCTTTGCTCAGAGTGTTTTGTAGTTTTAAGGTAAAAACAGGTTGGTAATTTTTCTTAAGTTTTTCCATGATTGAGGCCAGGCACAGTGGCACACATCTGTTATCCCAGTAGCTCAGGAAGCTGAGGCAGGAGGATCAAGAGTTCAAAGCCAGCCTCAGCAAAAGGTGAGGTGCTAAGCCACTCAGTGAGAAACTGTCTCTAAATAAAATACAAAAAAATAGGATGTGCCTCAATGATCAAGTGCCCCTGAGTTAAATCCCTGGAACTCCCCCCCCAAAAAAAAATTCCATTATTGATTTTTGATGGCATCATTGAATTATCAACAAAAGAGAAATCTGAGCACTTGGGGCCCTTTTCTTTTTCATAGGAATGCAGACTTTATTTGAAGGAAGCCTCTGAGAACTGCCTGCATTTTCACGGGCTGACTGATGCTGCTCACCCTGAATTGAGCGGCTCTGGAGACAAGGTGTTATTTTCATTGTGAATAATATTGTGTTTTTAATAACCATGAATGCTCTGGAGTTATTATGAACACTTTTCACTATTTTGAACATTTTCATTATGTTTCAGGTTGTTAGTTCAAATTTCTATTTTCTGATAATTAATTCATGTTATCAATTTAAAATACAATGTTTCAGAACTAACACATCATGCTGCCTGTAAATCTCAACAGTTTGGAAAGATGAGGCAGGAGGATCACAAGTTCCAAGGCAGCAACTTAGTAAGACCCTATCTTAATAAAAACAGTTGGGGAGGTAGCTTAGTGGTAAGGGATCCCTGGGTTCAGTGTTCAGTTCCTCAAAAAAGAAACAAAGAAACTAACACTTTAAAAGCCTAAAGGCAGAATGTCACATTAACGGACAGTTGTTAATTATTAGCTGTTTACCATAAATCTCCTACTCTCCTGTGAAGCTGATTTTCCTCTAGGGACAATGCAGGTTCCTGTCTCCTCACTAGGAAATCCAACTATACTGATCAGACTTTTCTTTCCTCTGTCCTAAGGAGCAGATCCCTAAGCTGCAGTTTGCAGTGGGGCTGAGAAAGGACAGTTATCTACAGGATTTAACCCAAAACCATTATTAGCAGCTTTGGAGGCTCACTTCCACCTTTCCTCAAGGTTCTGCCAATGTGTCTCCAACTAAGCCTCTGACATAATCTTCCAGTACAGGAAGTTCAATATTGTTATTTTCTTATGTAAATATCCTTCTCATTTCTCTTCCCAGTTTCTTCTGTGCCACTCATTGTTCATGAACTGTGCAAGAAAAATCCTTTTTCCCCATTAATATGTACTCTAACACAATTCTTTCTTCCTTTAACTTCCAAAATTCCTCTCTAGTTTACCTATCTCATGATAATTGCTAACATCTTTGATCTTCTACATAATATTTATGTTTGTAGGTATCCCTTTGGGCATTAGGTTTCTATCTAGGTTTTGTAGGAAGGTAAGGCTATTTCTTAGTTCTAGTCTCCACAAAAATAAAAGGTTCTGCCCATATAAAATAACTGTTGATTATTTAAATTATTCAATATATATTTTGCTGACTTCTGGAAATAGATAGAGAGGAGTTCTAGTTACTTAATTTTTAAAGCTTAATTCATTTTGGAAGTTTAAGACACCAACTTTTTCTGGCATAAAACAAAGACTGAGGTGCTCAAAATATGTGAACTTTGCATGTATTTCATTTAAAGAACAGTTGATTACACTTAATTTCTTAACTTGAAAATCTGCAAGTATATAACTCAAGTTGTGAACATGATACATTTTGTGTGGTAAGAAGGTAATGCCATTAGACATAAAAGGAAAGTCACAGCTATTCATAAGTCACTTGATTCAATTAAGTAGAACATGGATTTGGGGCTACATTATGTCATGGCTGTCACAGATCAAGGGCCTGATGTAGAGCCACAGGGGTCTTCTCTCACTGGTTCTTGCAATCACTTTTGAAAGACTTCAGACATGCTGCTCAGAGTAGCAGACGTTAATTTATTAGAAATTATAGAAAAGGGGGGAAAGGAGACACTGTCAAGGGAGAGAGTGGGTTCTCCCAGAGACCCGCTCCTGTATTCTCATTTTGTTGGGGTCCCAGGGAAGTTTCTAGAGTGGCCTGTCCAAGTCCACCTCTTGACCTTTGACTGACAGCAGGATTACCTCTCACTTTCAAATTCCCATTGATCACAGTAAAAAGGTGGCTCTGGGCCACTTCGGCCCGTGCTGACTGGTTCTAATTGAAATTTGTTCTTACAGTTTTTATGGTTAGAGGGAATTTTCATTATATCCCTGAGCTCTGGATTCTGGTCTGTGCAAAGTTCATAGAAGTCCCCTGTTCAGGGTAACTTATGTTCTTTTTATCAGCATTTTGGACCTGCTTTTTTTTCCCCCCTGAAGATAACAGGATATTTGCTAAGGAATGTAGCATATTCTATTGACCTATGCCAGGCAGGGCTTCAGGTAAATTGCTTTTTAAAAGAAAGCATGTTGGGGTCAGCCTATGGGCCCAGTTTCTAGAATTATCCGCTTAACCTCATATTTCCATCATTCATATCTGTCTGTTATCTATCAGTGATGATTACTAGCTACAGGGTCCACCATACATTTATTGGGCATCTGCTGTATGCAAGTCATTTTGCAAAGTACTGAAATGAGACACAACCACTGCTAGATTACCTTATAGTATATGCAAAAAATGTTAAAATATAATTTAAACATATTTAAGGAATGCAATAAAAGTAATATACCTAGAGTGCCCAGATAGCATGAATAAGGGTACATTACAAAAATGTTAAATGTTATACATAAATAAATGATTGTGTTAGAAAGTCAGTAGCATAGGCATAGTAAAAGTGCACGAATTTACAATTACAATATCCAGATTTTCAGTCCATTTCTTATTATGTAATTTCAGAAAAGCTACATAGTCACTTATATCTACCCAAATTACCATCTCAAGATGTTGAGAATATTTTGTAGAGAATATTTTGCAGAGTTCCACTTTTGGTTATTTAATTCCCAGAGGGATGAGGAAAAATGAAAGAAATAGTATGAATGTGTTGGGAAATTCTTCACTCTACATACCATTATGGTATTCACTTTTTTCTCCCTCTTTATACTCCCATGCAAACCTTGAAAAATGGAAATATTAATAATAATGATGTACTAGGTTCAGAGAATATGTTTTAACTTTAAGAGAAAAATGAAGAGCAGACTATTCTTTATTAACTTCCACGACTAGTCAGAAAAATACTTGGTCTTTAGCAATGCCAAATCTGAACCTCAGGAGTGAGAGTGCATAGATAATTATTTCTCATTCTCATTCCTCTAAGATTAGTCTTCCTATGATGGGGATAAAGTAGGAAGTAGAAGTAGGATGTTTGGCAGGGACATACATAGAGGAGGTTGATGTTCCTAACTCTAAGGGATGCTAAGCCATCTTATTGAAACTTGTGAAAAATTGGCAATGGGGGTCCATATTGTGGATGTTGATAGTGAGTTTGTGGGTGAGATCAAGGAGTATAGAGGAACTCTCTGTACTTTCTGCTCAATTTTGCTAAAATTACTTTAAAGTTAAGTCATTTTAAAATCTAGTTGGTCTCACATCTCTTCCTTAGGACTGTCTTATTAAAAAGGTATTTTTAATTATATTTGTGAAACCATGCTAACGTGTTAATATAGCAGATAAACTTTAGGTGTCTCCACAATCTGATTTAGTCTTCTTGATATATTTAATATGCTTTTCAGTAAAATATCATATGCATATATACATAAATATGTGTGCATGTAAATATTATACCAAATACATTTATTGTACTTTTAAAGTTACCTAAAGGAGCCAGGAATGTTGATGTGCATATACAATCCCAGTGACTTAAGAGGCTGAGGGAAGAGGATTGTAAGTTCAAAGCCAGACTCAACAATTTAGCGAGGCCCTCCACAACATACCAAGACTCTGTCTCAAAATAAAATACAAAAAGAGCTGAGATGTTCCTCAATGGTAAAGTGCCCTCAGGTTCAATCCACAGTACCAAAAATTAAAAAATAAAGTTACCTGGGGGTTTAAAACTATTGTGATGTTCTTTTTCTAGAGTACTTACTTTGTTAATAATTGAAGATTGTTTGGAAACAGGTGGCTTCTGCAACATACCTTCAGGAAAACAGAAGGACACACATGAGATATTTCATCTGTATGTTTGTGGTGTATGCTTTTAAGAGCTCTGGAATTGAAAAGGCATAGATTCACTTCTTGGTTGTGACCTTCACTATTTATGTAACCTTGGAAAGGCCCTTAACTTCCTTGAGATTTGAGTTCTTCATCTATATAATATGAATAAGGAGGAGTTTCATCTTGCTTCTATACTGTGATATCCTAAGGTAATTAAATTTGCCTTCTTTCTGAGAGAGAGGGAGAGAGGAAGGAGGAGAGTGAAAGGAAGAGCAAAGCCTGGTGACTGACATATGGCAAATATTCAAAATGATTACTCTTAGCAAGCGCCTGTGTGAGGCACAACTAAATATTTTCTGAATTTTAATCACAACATCAATCTGATAAGAAACTTTCATTCTTATCATATTAATAATAAAATGGTGGTTCAGAAAACTTAAGCAATTAAGTGTTCAAGGTTCAGGTCACTCTGGCCCAAACAGCCTGCAGACTTCTGGGGGATGCCCTCACACTGGTTGAAGATGGGAACCCAATGACATCATCAAGCAGCAAAATAAAATAATGTTACCCACCCTGTCTCTATGAGAGTCTAATAAATTGACAGAAACAGGTGAAAATCAATATGGATTGGCCTGTGGGATAGAAGGTGACTCTCAAGTGATTGACCAGGAATGAACTTCTCTGGGAAAAACAGAGGCAATGGATCCCATGGAGGTCCTGCTCATAGCAGAAAGAAGGTAAAAATAATGAACATTCCCAAGCAAAAATCATGGCACAAAGTGGTTGCCTAGCAGCAAAAATATACTGTTTGGAAATTATAGTGGAGATTTGATGAAGCATTAAAATAGTTCTTAAGAATCTCAGAGTTGCTTTGGAAATAAAAGGACATCTGACCATTTTTTAGATGATTTTGTGAAGAGGTTTTAAATTGGTGGTTGCTGTTGCTTTCTTTGGTCCTAGACATTGAAAAACCCAGGGGCACTTTATTACTGAGCTACATCCCCAGTTCTTTTTATTTTGAGACAGGGTCTCACTAAATCGCTGAAGTTTTGAGTTGCTAAAGTTGGCCATGAGCTTGTGATTCTCACTCTTCAACCTTCCAAGACACTAGGATTAGAGGCGTGCCACCATGCCTGACTTGCATTAGTTTTATATGCCAGATAAGAAATTATTACAAAAATTGCAGCTTAAAAATACACTCATGTTATGAGTTCATGTTGTGGGTCACACATCTGGGCACAGAGTAGCTGGGTCCTCTCCTAGGACTCTCTTGGTGTCAGCTGAGCTATGTTATTTTCAGAAAGCTGGGCTAGAAAGGGAGGAGCCTCTGAGATCCCTTGGGGTTTTGCAGAATTCATTCCTCCAGACTGTGAAATTGATGGCATCTTGCCTTTTCAAAACCAAATACTGAGAATTTCTGACTTTTGGAGTCTTTGCCTTCAAAAAAGTTTTCTTCTGTAGAACTCAGCATTAGCAAGGTTCATCCAAGATAACCTCTCTTTACCTCAACGTCAACTGGTTAAGGACTATAGCTATATCTAAAAACTTCTCTTTCCTTTGCAATATAGCTGAACTTAATCATAGGAGTGATATCCAATGACCCTTACCATATTTTATTGATTGGGAGGAAGTCACAGGTTTAACCAATAGAGAAATGGTAGAAGCAGGTTCATAAAAATCCCAGGGCTACCCTGGGTTGTAAGCACCAGGAGCATTAACTGACAGATTCATTCTTACCCTTCTTAATGCAACAAAGAGACAAATGAACAACGTTAAGAATATTTCACATTGATCTGCACTCTTTTAGGGTACATGTCACCTTCATAGTATTTTTGATAATGATTATTCACAAATTATACAGAAATAATTTCTTCATTCTTAAATTATACCTTATAGGGAATTATCTCAAGGTATGCAAACAGGAAGTGATTACTGATTCTTAAAAAACAGATATAAAGAGGTCACAAATCAGCAAATAGGGTGAAGCTAATTTACTTATTTTAAAACATGTTTTACTTCTAATCAATCCATATTACTAGAAAAAGTTTTGTTTTATTATATTTTCCAGTGATTTCATGGGGGAAAAAATCCTTTTGTATGAGAAGAAATTAGGAACACATTTCTATAATAGCAATGAATCAAGTTTTATGCTTATCTCAAATTACTTTATTAAGTTACAGAGTGCTGATCTTCACAGAATGATCCTATAGTAGCATGCCATACTAATGCTTTTCATATCTCAATGATTTCTGAATGCAATTTTTAAAAACAATTTTGGAATTTTTTATTCCTCCTTTGAACAGAATTAATTTGTCATTCTTGTATAATTTTTTCCTATACATGGATCATGGGTAGTTTGGTAAAAGGTTTATCTGAATAGATATTAGAGGCAAAAGTAATTGTCTCTAGTTTTAAGTGGAGTAAAAAGCACTTCAGAAATAAAACGTCACAGAATGTGGTTGAATCAGTCTAATTGCTTTACTTCAATTTGTTGTTTATTCACCAGTTATCTCCTGCTTTTCACAGTTCTGCTTTCCAGATATATTAGCTTTTAATTATTTAAAAGTTTAGCAATGAAAAGTAGAATTATATTTTAAATTATTCACTAATTATTTCAACTGATCTTTTCAATGACCTAACTTAGATGACTTATAGTCATTAAAATGCTGATACATGTTGATTAGGTAAACACACTACTATGAGCAAATTCAACAAGATCTTACAACCTTCTTGGATTACTCTTATTGTTGAATGGAATGAATTAACATCTTAGTTCTAGTGGGTAAGCAACATCACCATCAATATTTACAAGAAAACCGAAGACAGTATTTACTTTTCTTAGTGTTTGCTTGTCAATTCTTGCTTTGATTTTCGGCTTCACGGTTCAATACTTATTTTTTTCAAGTTATTGATATTTTTATCAAAGTTTATTTAAGCATATAGTTTAACTAGAGAAATATTTTTAGAAGGTGTTAAGCATCATTTTATTTCATCAAACAGAAATCCTACACATTATACCATATTCATACAATTTAAAAGCAGTAAAAAGGGAAAGTATAGCTTTTTTTTTTTTTGGTACTGTGGACTGAACCCAGGGGTGCTTTCCCACTGAGCTATGTCCCCAGAACCATTTCTTTCTTTCTTTCTTTATTTTATTTTAGAGACAATTTCTCATTAAATTGCTCAGAGCCTTGCCAGATTGCTGAGTCTGGCCTTGACCTTGCAATCCTCCTGCTTCAGTCTTCTAAGTTGCTGGGGGTTGCAACCATGCACCACCATGCCAAAAGGGAAGTATAACTTTTCATTTAAAAATCAAATTTATTATTGACTGCCACACATGGAATGATTTTTATTTGTATTCTAAATACTCATTATTACAACTTTAAGAACTGTGATGCTGTGTTCTAGTTATTTTTATCATCTGTCTTCCCACATGGACTTTTAAAGTTATTTAGTGTCCTTAATATTAATATTTAAAGCTATTGTTTTCTAGAAGAATATCAGTCATATAGTAGATACCTGGCAAACACTTAACTGTATACATTTTAATAATTTTTGAATCTTCCTTGGCATATGTGGTATTCTCCTTTGCTATTGTACTCTGTTCCTCAGGGACCTATAATGCTTTTCACTTTCAGAAGTGAATCATCTTGGCAAATTACCACACTCATGTAATCTTCACCATCTGAAACTCTGGGCTCCTAAAGATAACGTCTTCTTGTTTGGGCACTGCAAAGAGAAATATACATTATAAAACGATGTTCATCCCTGCCTTACCAAATCACTTAGCAGCAACATAAAACTGAGAGAAAAAAGACTCATGCAAGAGGAGAAGGGTTATTGAGGAAAACTAGGTAGAGGTATTGTCATTTGCTTCTCTACACATTTTTCAATGCCAGTATTAAGGTATCATTGCATCTCCAGCAAACAAGTCTGTTCACCTGTGGCAATCTCAAGGTAGACAACCAGATAGAACTTTTGTCTAGTTTTAGTGTTTGTCACATAATAATTTTATAGTAATCTATCACACATTGTACAATATGGACATGTAGGAATACCTATGTGCAAATTATTGCTGAGACTATGTTAAATAGATTATCTCTTCCTTTAAAAGTGGACACAGAGAATGTAATAGTTATGAGTCACTATGACTAACACGAACCAACTTGATCTAGATTAAATAAAATAAGGGAGATTTTTTTAAATTAATTTTTATTGTTGATTGTTCAAAACATTACATAGTTCTTGATATATCATATTTCACACTTTGATTCAAGTGGGATATGAACTCCCGTTTTTACCCCGTATACAGATTGCAGAATCACATCAGTTGCACATCAAGGACAGGGGTTGCCTAATAGAATCCAAAGAGTTATAGAATCAGAACTAGGGAGAAACTGAAGCCCAAAATTTGATTTTTGTCATAAATTCTGTTTCTTCTTGTATTTTACATTCCCTTTGCACTGTCTGGTTTCCCTATTCATATTAAATAACTATGGTGTTCTGGTTCTGGTTAGTTTAGGAGTTCCCCATATTAGCTGGCAAAGTATATATTAGAAAAATATACATTGAAACTGACCATAAAATTTCATTGATGTTGATATCCAAACATAATTCAGTAAAAATAATTTATTTATATTGGGCAAGTATACACAGAGGAGATTGCTGGTATTGTAATTTAGAGTACTGTTCAATAATGAGCACACTTCAGTTCAGAGCAAAGCACTTACTGTTATTGTTATATCCAATATGGCTGTGCAAGTTCAGCCAAATCAAATCATCTTCCCCATCATCAGCACTTAAAATAATAAATTATGTCCATTGTAAAATTAGTTTGTGAGTTTGATTTGTATCCTAACATCTAGATGGAACAGCCGTTTTTACTGCCCTTCTTGAGGTTTGTGATATTTTTGATCTTTCTCATTTGAGTAGCAATCCTAGTTACTGCAGTGCTCATAATTAAACTTACACTGAAGCAGAGACTCCTCAGGGCACTGCACTTAATCATTTGAAAGAATATTGCATTTTGTTAAAGATAACTTTAAACTATATTAATTATAAAGTCAAGCTTTACAACATTCTGTAAAGTCAAATAAAAGTACCATGGAATATCATTTTGGGGATTTTTTTCCAAAAAACAATATATGGATTTATTTAAGAATATTGCTTCCAATAGCCTGGGAGTAATTTAAGATTGATATTTGAAGAAAAGATAAACTTAACATTTAGTATTCTAAGTCTTTGCAACTCATAAAAATTGTAATTCACAATCACATACATCACAGAGTAATTCAACCATATGTGAATTAGAATTTACCAATAAAAAGTTTTGTCTTGTTTTCATTGTAGCATGTATCAGTATTTACTGACACTTTGATTAAGCAAACTTTTTAATAGTATTAATTTTTAATTGCATAAGATTTCATTCAGTACCTGCTATGTGTCTCATAGATTGAAGTTAAACAAATGTGAAATATAAATTTTCTTCACAATCTATCCAGTAAAATCAGAAAAAAATCAATAATTGACTACAAAATATTAACAAACAACAAAAACAAAAAAAGACATGTCAATTAAAAAGCCTTGGAGAAAAGAGTGAAAAATTTATTCCCAATAGAGTGCTCTAATCTCACATCAGAGAATGAAAGTAACCTTTAGATTTATATTGTGTAGCAATGTTTTTGCTTTTGAAGGCCATTTTATGTATGAGGAAACTAACTTTCAAAGAGTAGAAAGAATTTTTCAAGATTCTATCACTTACCTGCAGAGCTTGAAATCCAAAATCAAAACCTATGTCATCTGATTTGTGGCTCTCCTCCCTCCCTCCCTCTTTATTTATTTATTTCTCCCCCCCCCCGCCCCGCCACCTTGTTGTTTCTATAATTTGCTGCTCTGAAGAACCCCCTGATGAGGAAATAATATCAAATTGAGCATTAAGGAATGAGAACGGGGCAAGGGAACAGTTATAGCATGATAAAGAACATGTGGGAATAAATGAAAAACTGGATATGACTAAAATATAAAACATAAAGTTTACTGGGGAGTAGAGGGTGAAAAGATGTATAAATTATGATTGATTTTTAAACCATTGTAAGTATGGGCTTTATGCAGAATTTTCTCCAGCAAGGCCAGAGAAAGTATTGAATAGATGTCTGCATTAGGAAAATAAGTCTAGCAGCATCAAGGGGAAATAAATGGACCAGGGAGAGAGAAGAGATAGAGCCCAGAGAGTCTATTCCTGTTTCACATAGAAATGAAGCAGGTCAGAGTAGGGATGCCAAGAGACTGATTGACAGCATGCAAGAGCCAATGTGTAAGTGCAGAAGAGAAGAAGAATGAAATATATAAAAGAAGATGTGAAGTCAATATTTACTTTTGTTGATTTATGAAATATTAAGTTTATAGGTTGATTTTATATTACATCTATATAACATTTATCTGTGTTTGGCATTAATGGAATTAGAAAAATAAAATTTAAAGTGTTTTTTAATTTCTATTATAGCTTTAGAAGCTAAAGGATGTATCAACCACTTCAGATTATTTGTATGAAGAACAGTGTAAAGATACTTACTACTAATTAAAACAAACTTAATAATATTCTCTTTTTACTATTTTATTATTTTATCCAAAAATGCATGTATCTCTCACTTGCTATTAAGCTACATGTCAGGCAACGTGTGTTCAGTAGTAAGTCCAGTAGACAAAGTAGCTTAGTGTTTGTAGTTTAGTGGAAGAAACATTAAACTCAATTAATAAGCAAAGTAACAAATACAAGGAAGAAGGGGTAAATATCTGTAAGATATTTTGTTAGGGACAGTTCAGCGTGTCAAGTATGTTAATCTCCTTTCCTCCACTGTGAAAAAATATGTGAGATAATGGAAAAGGAGCTATAATTTGGGATCCAGTTTTCAGAAGATGCAGTCTGTGGTGAAGTAAGTCCATTGTTTCCAGGACTGTAGTGATGTAGAACGTCATGGCAGGGAGCACATGAGAGAGCAAAAGATGCTTACTTCATGATGGCCAGGAAGCAGAAAAGGAAGAGGAGAATGGGGACCTAATACCCTCTTTACGGGCAAGACCCCAATGACCTAACTTCCTCCACCTAGACCCTACCTCCTCATAGCAACACAGGCTGGGACTAACCCTTAGGCATGTGAATCTTCAAGGGATATTTTATGATCCAAACCATAACATCCAGAGTAATCCTTCAGGAAGAGACTGATGGTAAAAATCTGAGGATGATAAGACTTTACTTTCAATGCTTGTATAATTTACTTCAACAGTGAACTGAAAATCCTGTGGGTAGCCAGCAGCCCTGTATGTTTAGATATTTTGGCCAGTCCCCAAAATGCCTTCATCATTTTCTCTGGAACTACCATTAGCTAGCAGCAAAAATTAAAAGGAAGAAAAAAAATGCAAATAAAACCAAAGACTTTGAAATCCAAAATCAAAACCTATGTCATCTGATTTGTGGCTCTCCTTCCTTCCTCCCTCCCTCCCTCCCTCTTTATTTATTTATTTCTCTTGATTCTAAAAATTACTTTTTAAAGTCCTGTTTGAAGCACACACAAGTATGTGAATAAACACGTGTACACACACACACACACACACACACACACACACACACACATATATACAAAAACCATACTGGGACACAAGGCTACATATATAGATAGAGATTTTTCATTTACTAAAACTTTAATTTTTTTATTTCAAATTACAGATGAGGTTAATTATATGTTAAAACTACTTTTTTCTCTATTTCACTGTAAGTACAATTATTAGATATTACTGTATTTATACGTGCTTCTTTTAAAAACTGGGGAAATATTATGAATTTGAAAATAACAGCTATTTTTTCCCATTTCTTATGGTAAAATTTTAATTCACTGAAACCAACTTGGCTAAAATCCATTTCTTTTAATTGTAAAGCATGAATCATCTAGTAAAAAATTCTAAAATTGACCTGAAATCTTTTCTAGATAGAATAAAAGAGCTAAAAACACAGAATATTCTTTCTTGTTTTTAAATAGTATACTTGAATGGAATCATCGAAATTTATAACTGAAAAATAACAGGATCATTTGATCAAGTATTTATATTTTACAGATAAGTAACCATTTTACCTTTAAGATAGGTGTGCTTTTTATCATTTTTTTATGCACTATATTCTCTATGAAAGAACTATTGAATGGTGTGGAAGAAACTCATATTTTCTTTCATTTTAAATAAATATGTTGTTATTCCTATAACATTCAAAATATACTAACACTCTAAAGGGGCAGGAAAAACATACATTCTAGCACAACTACAAACCACAATTTTATTTTATACTCAGTTTTCCTTTCAAGCAAGCATGTGAGAGAGGGAAAATAAAATCTGATGATCACTGTCCACTTTTTTCTTATCAGGAGATAAAAATCAGAAATTAAAGCTGAATATAGAATCAGTCAGGCGGAATTAAATAAATAAGTGTTGCTTTGTTGAAGAAGAGTGGCAAGAATCCTCTTACTCCCATGTCTAGTTCATGTGTATCCACATCCCACAACTCAATGTTGACTCCAAATCAGAGTAAATAACAATTCTTCAATAAAGCCTAAGCTTCTGACCATGGAATTTTAGGTCTTCACCAATCCTTTTCTCAATTTATCTAATTAATTTCATTTCTCACTGTAAATGATTTCTCACAGCCCAGAAACACTGGTTCAAGCTAGCCAAAAGAAACTCACATGGAGATAATAATTTCCTTAATTTAATAAAACTTATGGCTTTTTTTAGTCTGAATTAATATGGATTACTTGAAACATTTATGACTTTCAATCACTTCAAGATCAGCCATGAGCCACAGAAGAATCCTACCACATCTCTAACCAAAGTATGAGTCCTTTGATCTAAAGACAATTTCTTTCCTTTGCCAGTTTAGTTCTGAAAAGAACAGGCTACTCTGTTTCTTCTACACTGAAATTTGATGGAAATTTACTGGGACTTAGGTAAAATTTAGAAGAAAAAAAATTCCTGATTGCTAAAATTAATACATATCTCTTCTTTTTATCAACTTTGCTTCAGGAGGAATCAGTGTAGTCATTTTGTTTACCCGCCTGAGAAAGAAAGATAGCAGATACGAGAGCTGGAAAGAATTCATGTATTTTACACCAACACTGAATTTATTAATCATCCACTATAATCCAACCATCTCTGGATTTCTGTTATATGACATACTCATAAAATATACTCTGTGTTTAAGAAAGTTTTAGTAGAGTTTTCATTTTTTCAAGAAAATATTATCCTGGATATATTATTGAACTGAGAGTAAAGAATATTGTTTACTGAGCACACATTTTTCCATACGAATTCATGATCTTGAACAAATTATTCCTTTAAATAAAGAAAAGTTTGGATCAATATCACCAAAGCACTGCATGGTGATTTCAAGAAACATGATAGTGTATGACTGCACCCACTTCAATGTACTGAGTATCTGCCACATACTCGGTATTTGGCAAAAATCTTAATACAAGAAAAAAAAAGGCTATTCAAAGCCTTTCTATATTACAAGGAAAAGAAACAGCTGTTTGTAAATTTTCTTTGCAACAATATTTTTATGATACAATATTTTGGAGATATATGAAATGGAAACATATGGATTGAATTTCCCATAAGTCAATGTTTAAAGTAATGAAATAAAAAATATTGTTTTTACCAAAAAAGATATTTTTAAAAAAATCACTAAAGACATATCTAACTTTTTTTGTCATCCCAATCAATTCACTATTAAAATAATAACAACTAAGAAATAGCTAAAATTAAGGTTACCCATGTGTGTGGAAAACCTTGGTAAGTCACAACAAAATATAGAAGGAACACCATAACCTGAGTGGATAGTTCTATTTCTTTTCATGCTCAGAATTAAACCAACTTAAGTCTCCCTTCTGACTCATCAATTTGGAATGTTACAAAAAAAAAAAAAAAAAAAAAGACTAATTGTTTTAACTTTTAAATGTTAAAGTCCATAGCTTATTTCTCTTGGGACACATTTCTCTGGAACAATAGCTAGAGATAATCTCCTGCTCTGGGGATATCCTCCTGATGTAGGTTGGCATTTTGCAACAATTATGTTGCTGTACGCAACAGCATAAACAAGATGAGTTATAGCCACCATGCAGAGCGTTATCAAAAAGATGTTTTCTCTTTTCTTCATAACTGCCATTTAAATTTTTTTCATTAAAATTATCTTGTGCTTCTTTCTTTCCTTGAAAACTTGATTTTAAATTACACACTCTTAGGTTCTTACTTAGTGTCACTATTTATTTATTTGTACCCAGGGTTTGAACCCATAGACACTTAACCACTGAGCCACAAACCCAACCCTTTTTATTTTTTGAGACAGGGTCTTGGTAAACTGCTGGGACTAGTTTTGAATTTGCAATCTTCCTGCCTTAGTCTCTGGACCCACTGGGATTATAGGCAAGTACCACCATGCATAGCATTTTAAATACTAGCATTTTAAATTCATTATTTTCAAATAACACTTCTTTTTTCTAAAGAAAAGCTTAGAGTTGATTATCAATATCCTAAAAAACAAAATATATCCAATTCATTGATACATGCTATAACGAAAGCTTATTTTTTTTGTATTTGAATATATGAAGTATTTGTTTAAGCTTACTTATGTGGTTTAAAAGAGAAACTGAATCATCTGGAGATACATGAATATTCTCACTTTGAAAACAAATGGAGATATATTTAGACTTGTGAAAAGTTTCGTGAATATGAACATTGTTTTTAATCCACCACTTCATTGTAAAAAAACAGGATTTCATCCTGGCAATTATAATTTTCTGCTTGTTGAGCACTGACAATGTAATAGAATTATAGCACACAAATGGAAATGCTGCCCTTGTGCCTAGCAATTCAGAGGGAAATTTTCATGGAAGTTTATATATATGTATCTGCAGTTTTGAAATGTGAATTTGGAGAACTGTCTTGATGCTGGTTACTCATGTCAAAGAATACTATTAAACTTAATAGTATGTACTGATCAATTATTAGACAATTACCATAAAAAGGTGTTTCAGACCAAACATTTTCTACCCTTTAAGTGCTTATATCATCCTTGGCATGATGAAGAAAATAGTATAGACCCAAGGAAAATGTCCTCTCAAGCCTTCTACTCTAATATGAACCAGTACTAAAATTTAAAAAGGGTTTAAAAACCTTCAGGATGTGAAGGAAATGGTTTCAAAAGGGCATTGCATATGAGTGTGAGTGTGTGTGTGTGTGTGTGTGTGTTGTGTGTATGAGTCATGACAGGTATCTCAGGCTCTACTTGCATAGCTTGTACACGATATATGACAAGTACACACTGTGATTCTAGTCTTTGAAATTTTGTTTTGGATTCTTTTCTTCTTGGAGAGAGCATAAGTCCTGAAATTGTTTTGTTCTTTCTGTGTTAGAGTAGCTGCTATCATTTTGTTGTTGTTGTTATTTTGAAATTTCAAAGCATCACTCTATTTTTCAGCCATGGAGGTTTCTCAGTATGTGTGGTAGAAAACCTTGGGACTCATCTGGAAAACTGCCATCCACATCTTCCTGTCAGATGATCAAGGCCACAGGGACGCCACAGGGACACCCCCAGTGCTTGTGGCAAATAAAATATAAATCAATTGTCATTGTTTATCAAGGACCTAAACAATGCAAAGCTGTCCTGCCCAGTAACTTTGTTTTTCAAAATGTGTCTGAGAAACTTTCATAAAGAAGTTTATTTTAGCATGTTTTATAATTTTAAAGCATTCTTTCAAAATTAAATGTCAAAAAGAATAATTTATTAGAGATTCTCTTGATAGAAATTATAGTGCAATTATTAGTTTTTGTAAGTTTCCAAAAGAAAGCTTCACATTAAAAAAAGTTATATAGACATGTGAATATTTATATCATAAATTAAGTGTGCAAGATGTATCACTGAAAATAGTTTATTCTGATGATATAATACCAAGAAAACCAATATATCAAAAACATAAAGAAATTTCACAATATTTTCTTACTTCTAAAAGGTAGTATCATAAATTATTTTACTCTGTTTAGTAGTTTAAATATATTTGAAAGTGAATATGAATTACTTAATTCATATTCTGAAATGAAATACATAAACTGCTGGAAATCATTTTCTTCTGAAAACACAATCCATATTACTATTCAAAGTCAACCAAAAACAGAAATATAAGGAAATAATCAGTCTAGATTCTGATATAAAGTGATACTATTTCCTCATGGCTTGGGTTTTGCCAACTACAAAAATTTTTGGTTGAGTCCATTCATTTGCCAGAATTCTGTTTTTAACAACATCAAGATGCCTGTCTTTATGGTTGCAATTATTAGCTTGTGACTTATGCTACCATTTGGGACAGGGAAACTGTCTTTGCAATAATGAAATGTATTATAGTAATAAAATGACCATCTCTTTTCTTTCTCTACAAATTCAGTTATATCATACTAGGTATTTAATAGGTAAACCTCAAAGATATTTGTCCAAAAATGTACATCAATCCCTATTTTCACATCTGGTTGCAAAGGAGGACATTTGACTTAATATACTCAAACAGTAGTTGAGATTTAAAACAAATAAAAAAGACCAAGAAATGCTGCAGACAATTTATCTGTACATTTTTACATCCTAGAGGTTACCATTCTCCCCCACTGAAGTCTGTCATCTCACTCTCTCTTTTTCTTCTTTTTCATTAGTATAAAACCTTTGTGATGTCCCAAAGTTACAGTCCAATCAGATGCATAGAGTAATTCCCTGTTTCAGTGTTTCTTCCTATAGTCTAGTTCAGAATACAAATGCTGACAATATTGCTTTCCCAGAGGCAAGCTAAGATTTTTTTTTCTTTCTATAATAGAGTCAGAGAATAAACATTTCAAGATTGAAACCCACTCGTCTGTAAACAGCAATGACATAGCTGACATTTACTGGGGAAAAAATAAGCAGGGGTTATCATTTTATAGCCTGCAGTAGATTGAAACTAGTAGAAAAGCAAATACTTCCTTTAGCACACCATTTCCTTTGACTGATAATGGGTGTTGATCTTTGTGTCTCTGTCCTTATAATTGCTTTGCTTTTATTTTTAATGAACCCGCATTTCACTTACTCATCGGTCACATATGGGTGAAAATGGATGGTGATGCACAATCATTTACAGGTGCACTTTCATTAAAGATAAAAAGCTTCTGGGATTGTGTTCGTCAGAGGCAGTTAAATGGTTTCATTCTTCCTTCCAACTTCATCCAGCTGTATCGTTCAAGCTCTATAAACCTTCACAGAAAGAGAAAGGAGTCTACCATGTGCATAAAATAAGCCCCTGGATCATAATTGTTTGATTTGTATGTATATTATATCTGAGAGTTAAGCAAACTGATTTGTGCCTCTGTACCCATGTTCTTAAAACTGGAGAGTGAAATCTAGAGAGAAATGTGAATTTTTTTGACACATGGTCAAGTGATGCAATTATGTGAGATCAAGAGATATCTGAGATTAATTATTTTTAGTAGGGAAATAGAACCAATCTGTATCTGTTCAAAAATGGCACTGAGTCAGGAGATGAGAGAAACAAAACTCAGCATGATGTTATGGTGAAGAAAAGAACTCAGGATTTTGAAGGCAAGAGCCTGGGGTTCAAATGTCTGCTAAATTTCTTGAAAGCTTCTAAATCCTAGGTAAAAATTTTGAGTCTAATGCCTCATACAGAAAAGGAAGATACTAATACTATCAACTGAGATTATTTTACAGAACCACAGTTAGGATCAACCATAGAACATAACTGTGGTTGGGTCTATCAGAATGTTGCAAAATAACATGGACATTTCACACCAATGAAGAAAGGATAGACTTTACAACTGGTTTCATAGAGCCAATTGCCTATATATTTGAATGTCAAAAAAATTAAAATTCTCTTACCTTTCACAGAAGTAAAGTATAGGCTATTCAAAATTGAAATATATAAAACTAAACTCAAAATTTACTAGAAGAAAACATCTTAAAATGTTACTATGAAATATAATTAAATTAATTTATTATCTCAGAAACAAAAAGTTTGCAGTACTTAGCAATTTTCATATATATGTATTTAGAGATATAGAAATAGGTAAGATATATTTTATAATTATTTTGTATGTATATGTATAAATATATGTAATCTTGTGCTATACAATAACATTCCAGTCAACAAGAGTCTATATGCTTATCACATCATTCCAATAAGAGTATAATGGAGCTGAAAAATATCTGTCACCTTGTGATGGTATAGCTATGATATTGTCATAGAACAATGCATTGTTCATGTGTTTGTGGAGATGCTGGTGTAATAATCCTACTGAACTACCAGTCATATAGAAGTAAATATAATTATGTAAAGTACAAATACTTGATAATAATAACAAATAACTCTCTCACTGGTTTTATTTTTACCATATCATACTATTTATTATTATTTTAGCAGGTACTCCTACTTATAATAAAAAATTTACTGTAAGAAAGTATGTATTTTATGCCTTTAGCAGCCTCATACATCTTATGTTTACTTCATATCTTGATTTCTTCAAGAGGTCATGTTCAATTTTAATAGATGAACCTCTACCATACAGGTTTGTGTTGGGACACTCTATGATGTTTACACAAAAGTGAAATTTCCTCATATTTCTCAGAACATATTCCTGTTATTTAGTAGTTCGTGACTATATGCACATATACTTTCAGAAACCCAAGAGAACAAAATTCTCAATTGAAAATGGACAAACGTATGAATAGATGTTTTAGTGAAAGGGAAATACAAATGATATTTTATGTGTACATCTAACTGAAGTTTTAATCTAATATTATTTGGAGATGTAGCTCTGAGTATTTCCATATTTTTCTGGGAAAGTACAATTAGTACAAACACCATGAAGATTAATACAACTCAACAAAATTTCAATGTCATTCATTATCATCTACCCTACAGAAATTCCTACATAATTGCATAGAAAACGTATAGCATGTGGACATTCACCACATTTTGTTCATAATAACAAAATATTTGGAAGAAATCAAAATATTCCTCAGAAAGAATGGGACTATTAATCATATTCAAATATGGAATATAACTCAATCACTTTAAATATGAGTTAATCCCACATGTGTCAACATCAAAAGAACTGAAAGTTTTACTATTGATTTTTTTTAAAAAAAGCAAATTACCGGAAGATACATATTAGATGACACCATTATATCAGGACATCATAATCCATGATCATTGAATTGAGTCCTACAGTTGCCCTGGACTACTTCCCTGAGAGTTTCCAGGCAATAGCTCAGGGAGAGGGAATTCAGACTGTACCTGACAAATTTTCCAAGTCAAAGAGACAGAGCTAGTAAGCCAGAGACTCTTCCCAGGGCAGAGAACTGTGAACTCAACAAAGAGTATTTCTGGAGATCTACAGAATGTCTTCTCAAGTAGACAGCAAAATACCGGCCATTCCATGCATTTGAGGATTCTAACCTAAGCAGGAAAAAGCACCACTGAAAAGAACTAAAGGCAACAATGCTCAGTGTGCACACAGGGCAAACACTGGAAGTTCCAAAAAGCCATAATGGAAAACATCGGAATTCATGGCCATTGGTTAGAATCTTCAGAAGTGGTTAGCCTCAAGAATGGGGAACAATTATGGCTCAATTAAATGCTGCTCTGAACCCACTAAAAGGAATTAAAAGACCCGAAGGAGCAAACTGCTGACATGTTACTCAACTGTGTCCCAAGACAAAGCTGAAGGATACTTATGAAATACACAGCTATTCAACACTCAACAAGATAAAGTTCACAATGCCTGGCATCTAATCAAAGTTCAGCAGATGATACAAAGAAGCAGGAAATATGACCCATAATAATGAGAAAAATCAAACAAAAGTGACCCAGAACTAACTTAGATAAAAGAATTAACAAATAAGGCTATTCTTTATACTTCATTGGATAAGTTCAGAAATGCATCTACCCAATCCTTTGAATACTCCAAGAGGAAAAGCACAAAAAAATGTTAATACAAAATAAAAATACTATTTATTATTTTATTTACCAAATATTTATTAGACTTTTTTATATAAATCTGTTTTCAAAGGGTTTATAGCTTAAACAAATTAATAACAATGTATTATGGGGCTTATAATGCATACAGAAGCAAAACCTATATTATAGCGTATATAATAGCTACTTGAAGATAGATTGTGATAAGTTAGAGATATAAAATCCTCAAACAACCACTAGAAAACCAAACCATTGGTATAAATAATAAGCCAACAAAGGAGAGAAAATATATTACAAAACATACTTAATAAAAAAAGATGGAAAAAATAAGAAAAAAATCACCAACAAAGAACAGGTGAGATATACAGAAAAAAATAGAAAGATTATAGACTTATGGTGGAAGTTCATGGAGAGCAAACTACTCACTTATGAGCCTCAAGCAGGGGACAAATGAGAGACTAAAGTCTCAAAGTCCTCTTCAAGGGCATGCCTCCAGTGACCTAAGGACCACCTGCTAGGCCCCACCTCTCCAAGGTTCCTATCACCTGCCAAAGTACTGTCCTGGGGACCAAGCCTGTTAACACAAGATCTTTAAGAACTCATCAAAATCACAGCAAGAATATTAAATTTTTCAAATACTACAGAACATATCATAAGGTGAAATGATACGTTTGACAAACTTAGCAACAATGTAAAAAGCATATCAATTATAATTTCAGATAAATATCAAATATTTTTGTTATATGTTGGGACATATATTAAAAATTATTTCTTTACCTGAAGTTCAAGTTGATCTCAAAATTATTTATTTTACTTGAAAACCTTTATTCTAGTTCATAAAATGAAACAAAAATAAATTAAAAAATCAATAAAATATTTCTAAAAATTTCTAAATACTTTTAGTCTAAATAACATAATCCTAAATAATCAATGGCCAAATTAAAAAAAAAATAAAACTGCAAAGGACTTGAATTGAATGAAAATGAAAACACAAGATGCCAATATCCAGTACTCCTCTTGAACTTAGATAAACACTGTTAAGCAAAAATTTTGCTAATCAAATCCAACAAAGTACAAGGTTGATGTTCCTTTATAATAAAAAAATGCAGAGTTCACTTAACATTCTAAATGAATTGGGACAACTTATCACATTGTCAAAGATATAAAGCATATTATTACATGAATAAGTGCAGAAAAATATTTAACAAAATCCAACATGTATTTCTAATCTGAAAACTCTCAGCAAACTAGGAATAGAAGAAAACCTTCTCTATCTCAATCTGATAACAAGAATCTCAGAATAACTACAGCTAATATCACATATGGCTTTTCCACTAAGATTTATTAAGAATAAAGCAAGGAAAAGAAATAGATGTCATTTAAGTTAGAAACGATTCAGTAAAATGGTCTTTATTCATGAACAGTGGTAATCCATGTATAAAATCTATTAAAATCTGTAAGTTTCAGGAATTCTGAATTCAACAAACTTGAAGAACACAGGATTAATATGCAAAACTCACTATATTTTTACTAAAAATAAAAAGTCAGAAATTTAAATAATATTATTGACAATAATATCATATGATTTGAATTCTAGGGGATAAATACAACAAAATGTATCTACAAAGACCACCACATAGCATTGCTGAGAGAAACTAAAGAAAGTCTAAGTAAATAAATGGAGAGAGTGTTTGTCTGCTTTTCATCACTATAACAAAGTACTTGACATGGGCTACGCATGAGGAAGAGATTTATTTTGCTTGTACTTTTGTAGGTTCAATGTCAAGATCAGGTGGTTGCCATTTGTTTAGCCTGTGGAAAGGGTAGAGTGGGGAAGCACATCATGAGAGTACATGCAGGAGCAAGGTCTAACATCTCTAACAAGAGCGGAGAGAAAGAAAGGACAGATAGGGTCAGCCTTGCTCCTTTTGTGAAAAATACCAAAAGGAAATCACCTTATACTTTCAGATGTCTAAAGACCTCCCACTAGTCCCACCTCCACAAAGTCTCACTGGGAGCACCAAGCCTTGAATTACACTGAAACCCTGAGGAAAGAAAGGAAAGGAGATTGGAACAGCACAGGCAGGCGGGGGACCAAGAAACTTTTCTAGGAAATTATTATGCTGAGCTGCTAAAAATTAAAGAGAGAAAGAGAAACAGAAAGAGAACTATGGTCTTATTTTTAAGGTATAAATTCATCTCAAACTGATGTAGAGATTCAACACAATTCCTCTCGAAATCCTAGTAGGGTTTTTTTTTTGGTAGAAACTGACATCATTATCCAAAGTACATGTATAAAGACATGAATTGGTGTCAACTTACTTTATATACAACCAGAGATATAAAAAATTGTTCTGTATACATGTAATAAGAATTGTAATGCATCTGCTGTCATTTAATTTTTTAAAATCAATAAAAAATACATTGAAAAGCTGATTTATCATGAAATTTATCACAAAAAGTCAAGGACTGAGAATAGAGAAAACAATTTTGGAAACTGATAAGACTTCAACATTTTCTCTTCATTGCAATTTTAAATAATGTTTTAAATATTTAAATCCTTAATGATATAAATTACTAACATAAGGTTTTGTTTTGCTTTGTTAAATTTAAAGAGTCAACACCACTCTCAGGAAACAAGAAATCAATGAGATTTTTTTTTTATTTACATGTGAAATATACATATGTGTATGTGTGATTTCAATTTGCTTGTTTTCTTTTTTAGCCTGATTGAGCTATACTTAATATACTAATAACTCCATATACACAATGTGTAAAATTTTGTGAGGTTGGACACATGCTGATACCCACAATATCACAATCAAGCTAGTAGACACATCCAACACCTCCCAACATTATCTTCGGTCCCTCTGTTTTTCTTTGTTTTGTTTTATTTATATTAGAAATATTTAACATGAGATCTTATGGGTTACATTTACAAGAATACCTGACTTTTACAGAGGGGTCAAATGGATCAAAGTCAAATAAAATTCAATGGAGCAATGACAGAAATTATTAAAGAAGGTACATCTGCTCAGTAGCCATTAAGTGAATTCAGTAGCCATTAAGTGAATACCTTATATGAAAAGAAGTCAAAGCCATCTCAGGTGGAGCACAATATTAAAAACGTTGGCCTTAGTAGGCCATCTGGTATTAAAGAGGCCCAAAGACCTTTCTTCTGTCTTGCATGCAGTCTGTCCTTTCTGTATTTTGTGCTCACCACTGAATACAGCATGAGGAGAAAGAAGGTGAGGCAGATTTCTATCATGCTCATGCTTCTTTTTTGCAGTTCCTTCTATATAGATTTTTTCCAATTTTTGAAAATCATGAATTGAATGCCTAACTCACATACATATTTATTTTGGGGTGACAAAAACATTAATCATAACAAAACTGTTTTGTTAGTTTATGACATCAATAGTCTTCATTAGATCATCGGCCCCATGCTCTATTTCTGTCTTGGTCTCTCTCTTTTTGTTTCACCTTCCATATTTAGCTTTCCATGGCTCAGCAGTAATAACTTCCCAGAAGACTCTTCTGATCCCCAACCTGCCTATGCTGTGCCAATAACCTCTATTCCTTCCCTCTCTGTGTCTACTGCCCCCCTATATTTATCTCATTCACTGAAAAACCAGTCTTTGCATGTCTTTTTTTCGCCTGGTAGTCCTTGGGCTTCTCAGTGGCCACACTCCTGGCATGCCTGGAAGGACACTTGGCTTTTAATAGGTATTCACTTAATGGTTACTGAGCAGATGTATCTTCTTTAATAATTTCTGTCATGTCTACATTGAATTCTTGGCATGGAACACATGTGTAAGAAATGTCATGGAATTAGAGACAGATAAAAGAAGTTTGTGAATTTTTTTCTTTAAATTAAGGGGGAAAAAAAAAACCCTTCAACATTATTCTTCAATAGAAGGACCCTTGTTAGAGAGATAGTTTTGCCAAAATAACTTAATTGATGAAAGTAAAGTGCTTGATAATTCCAGAAGGTGAAGGTGGTTCATCAGAGAAGGATTTTTGTTAATCCTGCTGAGATAAAGTAACAAATATACATATATTTTTTCAATTTCCCTTTGCTTTTTTAAAAACTGCTCATGAATTGAAAGATTTATCAACCTGTTAAAAATATTATTAATGTAAATTAAAAGCTATTTTATATAAAATAAAAATTCACTAGCACACAGTCACATGACCATTCAACTTCTTTAGATTAGAAACTCTAACTTATGGCCAGTGAATGTTAAATACTAACTCTGTTACCAGGACCCTAGGTTAGAGCCCTGGCTCTGGAGTCCAAATAGACTGGATTCAGTCACCTGCCTATATCAAGAGTAAGAGAAAAACTATATGAAATGAAAAATAAATTTATTCACAATTTAGGTAGAGCAGGAAGATAGTTATTCTGCCTTCCTCACACCTATGGAAGCATTACAATTTACAAGAGAGGTCATTCATGTAGGACAACAACTAAGAAATATGCATATGTACAGGGTCAGGTTTGTGGACAAGAATATTATCCTTTACATTCTTCAGGTCCTGTTGGCATCATCCTGGCCACAGGGGCTTTTAGAAGGCAATGTCCATTCAGCTTGCATTTTAATCATGAGATGGTTGCCTGCAGAGAGCCAAGATGGATAAATAACCTAAAGAACATGTTAGAAGACACAGGCTGGGTCTCCTTTAGATTTTCCATTGTTCAAGGAGCAACTATTCCATTGTTCCAGTTTAGGCCCAGTACTTCATGGGTGAAAAGCACATGTAGAACAGATCCCATTTTAACCACTCTATGATGTGATGTCGGGAGGAGGAGAGGGAGGAGGAAGGGACACATAGAGCAGGATGAAGGTAAAGCTTCCTGGGACATGGTGACCAAGTATACCCTAAAATGTTTTTAGGAGAAATATAAATACAATATAAAGCCTCAGCCCTGGAAGGAAATCTTTGACTATATAATTGTTAATCAATTATTTCATTGTTCAAATGAGGTGAATTAAGGCCTAAGGAGATGTGGCATATAAGAGATATGGCTTTCCCATAAATGACAACGTACACTGCTATTGACTTTCTCTGCCAGGCTAACGAGATTGGGCAAAGGACAGGTAGCTAATTATCAAAGAAAAAGGATATAGGTAGATAACATTCCTGATCACCCCATGACTAACAGCCTGAGGTGAAGGAGGATCGCACTTTCTAACACAAGCAATCAGGATCCTGGAACTTCTCTTTCTTCCTTTTGGTCACTTTTGATCATGTAGGCATGAGAAGAAAGGAAATCTGGAATCTATGAAGAGACAGGACACCCCCACTCCCTTGTGCACCAGCTCTGGACCCCTCCCTCTGTGGAGGTCTCTCTCTCTCTCTCTCTCTCTCTCTCTCTCTCTCTCTCTCTCTTCTACCTTTCAATAAAACTTGTTTTCTTGCCTCCGTGTTTCTTGAGTGTTGAATCTTCCACACAGGAGGAACGTGGACCTGACCCTGATTTTCAAGATTGGTTTCCCTGAGAATCAGAATATTGACTGTTTGGTCAACAAATAGATAAACATTTTAAGATCCTACTTTTTGGACATGCCATAGCCTGAGATGATTTGAGAGGAAAAGATCCCCAACTGGAAATGCAGGGAAAAAACTTGAGTGTAGGTCACTGATGATAATTCACAGCATTATTCATAGAGAACCCACTGGGGACACATGGGGTGGCAAAGAAGAAAGAAATGTGGCTTCCCAACCATCTGCATGCTACACAACAACGGGAAAATTCCTTTTCCCATTAGGAGAAACTGGGATAGCCTGCAAAATAATTTTTCTATGAGAATTAAATAAATTGAAACATGGAAAAAATCTAAGGTGTGGCATTAGAAAGAACACAAATCTCTAAATAATTAAGTTAGGAAGAACTTATTAAAGGTATAAGAAAATCTGTGTAGAAAGCCTCATCATAAAATAGTAGAACTTAATATTTTCCAGTCACTTTATTAGACTCAATCTTACAAAAACATTTTTGGTACCTGTTTTCTGTTGAAGCAACTGAAGACCAGAAATTTAAGACATTCATCTGCCCTTGGTTCATGCAAATATCATGTCAGAGCCATGATTTAAATTCTTTTTTCTTCTTTGTTGTGTTAATACACAGGCATTTTCCAGTGCCAACTTTTGCTCTTAGTCATTGCATGCTAAAAAAACAAATATTCACTGTCTTAAATTTTGTAGCATGTGACAAGAAACAGATTAAGAAAAAGAGGTTTATCAGCAATTGAACTGAATTTTATGTTATATAACTATATGCCCACAAATATAAGGATAGTGTGCACAACACCTCTTGTTGTTCTTATCTGCGTCTTGGGATGGTGGAACTTGGCCTTTCTTTTCTTCTTCCCTCTCTCCTCTTCATGCTTTAAGACAATATTTAATCTTTCCCAAGTAGCATTATTTACACATTCAGGGGGTGGGAAAGAAGCAAAAGAAGAAAGTACATTGAATTAGAATGATTCTTCCACTTTCATTATATATATTTAGCTCATGCAATAAAATGGAAATTATAAATTAGCATCATATAGGACTGTTAACAGATGAGCCAGAGTTGGCATAAAACAGTTCTATCTTGGGAACTTTCTTAGGGGTCTCGCCAGAGAAAAGTTGCTTCTGGGACTGGCTTTTCATATCTGTACCTTCTGTTTACCAATTGCCATATATACATGATGATTTCATAACCAATGTCATCCACATAAGTGAGGAAGGAGGTGCAAATTCCTCTCAAAGATCATGGTATTATTCTCCATATGGATGTTTGGTACAGTAATGAGGAACTTCACTCTGCATCATTGCTGCCAAGTTAGCCCATCATTGCAGAACAAAAAAAAATAGGAGAATTGCTTTTTGTGTTGGAAAGTTCATTCATATTCTATCACTTCATTTGTCTCCTAAGTGACGTTGTTCTGCTTTGCTGAAGAGACAGAATTCTAAAATATTCTAAAATATGCTAAAATATTATAATCTATGTGTTTCAATGTTTTTAAAACGTGGTCTTTATTCTTGCTAATGTTGCTTAGTTCTTCTCTTGTTTTTCCTGAACAGCGTTAATCTTAGTTTCTTGTGCATTGTTAAAATAAGACAAAGTTTGGAAACTGTATTTTTGATCAGAATGGCTTTGTTACCAAAAGATTTGGCAGTTAATTAGTTTACCATTTGAAAAATTTAAATTAAGCTAGAATAAAAGCCAATATTTGCTGTTTATAGCAAATAAATCAATTCTCCATCCATGTCTTTTTCTTCTCCTTTTGCTTTCCTGGTCTTTTTACTCTGTTTTAATGTATGAAGTGAAATTTCTAAGTGTCCTACTGGCATACTAAAATCCTTCACCTATAGTTACTAAGTCCTAATCCTTAGGTTGAGTGATTTCTGTGTTGTCCACATCATTTCATGAGTACTCCTTAGTTTAAAAAAGAAACATACAGAATCATGACTTGCAGGCACTAGAGGATATATGACCAGTTTATACTCTTCAATCACAGGTACCAACTTGTGCCATTAATGTTATTTAGAGTAATCACAGCATGATCATTCATGGAAGAAAGATCATACACTTTCATGGAAGTGTGGGGTGCTAGTGTGTAATTACATTAGTTCACTTGGACCTTTGGGTTCACAAGAAGGGAATGCTATCAAGAAGATAGATGTGGTAGATCTTGTTAAATGTTGCTATAATATCAAGTGTAAAAGAGAAGGAAGCTTTAGATTTGGCAACCTATCAAGACTGACATTAAAATGAATAGTAATGGTAGATTGGCAGAGATGAAGATCTGAGTAATTCGTTACATATTTTATTTTTCAGACATCTATATGGCCAATATTTTTTAGACTCTTTCACAACTACTTCTCTTCTCTTCAGACTTGAAATCTTTGACTGCTCCATCCTGGACTCCTCTCTCTGTCTGCTAAGTCTTCCTAGTGAGCTTCACTAATCCTGTGACATAAAATGTCATCTGCAAGGGGCTGAATGCTTGTGTCTCTCCAATTTCAAATACTAAAATCCTACCCACAACATGATGATACTAGGAGAAGGGACTTTGATAATGAATTCATTAGGGTGGGCCCCTCATGAATAGAACTAGTGCCTATTTATTTGTTTATCAGAAAAAAAAACCTTTTAAAACACTAAAATATCATGATGCATTATCTACGAAGGTTAATGTTAAGTAGATTGACAATAACAAGTGATAATATAAAGTGGAGCAAATGTCTTATAAAGTGGAAGGGGAGGTAATTTGGTAAACTATTCTGGAACGTTTTGCATAATTCATTAGAACTGAAGATACATAAATCTTACTACTCAGATACTCTAATCCAAAGATAGTGGAATAAGATGGATATCATTACCCTAGGTACATGTATGACTGTGTATAAGGTGTAACGCCACATTGTGTACAACCGTAGAAATGAAAAGTTGTGCTGCAATTGTGTACAATGAATCAAAATGCATTCTGCTGTCATATATACCTAATTAAAATTAATTAATTAATTAATTTAGAAAAAGAAAAGACATTCTAATCAGAAATATAGACCCAACAAAATATTCATTATTCTTTTAAATTGCCTCAAACTGGAAGGAACCCGAATGTTCAAGAGAACTAATGTAATTATATATCAGCACCCCACATTTCCATGAAAGTGTACGATTTTTCTTCCATGAATGATCATGCTGTGATTACTCCAAACAACATTGATGGCATTTATACAATAATATTGAGCCAAAATACTCAATCTTATCCTAATTACCAAAAGAAAAGGGAATTCAATTAAACTTTAGGTTTTCTTTCCTTTTTTTTTTTTTTTTTTTTTGGTACTGGAGATTGAATCCAGGGGTATTTTACCACTGAGCTACATCCCCAGTTCTTTTTTTTTTTCTTTTTTGTTTTCACTTTTTTTCCTTTGTTCTTTTTAGTTATACTTGACAATAGAATGTATTTTGACATATCATACATACCTGGAGTATAATTTTCCATTCTTGTAGGTGTAAATGATATGGAGTTACACTGGTCGTGTATTCATTTATGAACACAGGAAAGTTATGTTCTATTTATTCTACTGTCTTTCCCATTCCTATTCCCCAATTTCTTTTCCCCACAATCCCCATTCAGTCAGTGAACATACACTCCCCACCCCCACCCTGCCCCTGCCTATTGTAAGTCAGCATCCACATTTCAGAGAGAACATTTGGCCCTTTGCCCTTTCATTTTGAGGGGACTGGCTTATTTTACTTAGCATTATTGCCTCCAGTTCCACCCATTTACCGGCAAATGCCATAATTTCTTTCTTCTGTATGGCTGAGTAATATGTCATTGTGTATGTGTACCACATTTTTTAATCCATTCATCTATTGAAGGGCACCTAGGTTACTTCCATAGCTTAGCTATTGTGAATTGTGCTGTTATAAACATTGAAGTGGCTGTGTCACTATAGTATGCTGATTTTAAGTTCTTTTGAGCTCATTTAGCCACCTTTATGCATGTCAGGACACAAAGAAAAATAATGGGTGGCAGTCTACCACCTATAAGAAAGCTCTCACCAGAACCTGGTTATGTCAGCTTCTGATCTTACATGTCTAAACCCCAGAAGTGTAAAAAATAGATTTATTTTGCTAATGTCACCAAGTCTACAGTTCTTTATTATAGCAGCCCAAACTGTCTAATTTAACACATATGTGTCAATAATCCCCAAGGTTGTATTTCTATCCCTGACTTATCCCCAGCGATTCTAATTCATATTTTCTAATTCTTACTTAGCATCTCTGCTTAGGTATCTTGGAGAATCTCAAAATTAATATGAATAAAGTTTTCAATATTCTTCCCTATTCCCTGAAATCACTTTATTAACATCTTCCCATATACATATGTACCACAGTCTTCCCAGTTGCTCAAGCTAAAAATAAGCACCACAACCACAAACTATGTATTATTTTTAATTTCTCTATTATTCTCATTTCTTTCCTCAATTCAAGCTATGATCTTCCTTTTAATTCTTCACGGGGAAGTGGGTTAGATACTTTCATTTTGAGGCAGAATGTGCTTTGTTTTTTGTTTGTTTGTTTGTTTGTTTGTTTTCACTCAAACTAGGTCCCCTTTTACATGGAGCTGGGTGATTTTCTTATAATAATTTTGATTGTTGTATAATCTATCTTTCCATTTTATGGTAGTTGCTTTTACAAGTTTATGTGACATGTGTGAAACTTCATTTCTTGCTGTTTTTTTAGAAAGATAATATGAATCTCTGTCATCATGATGGGTAGATTTTTCACTCAGTATTTTTGTTGTGGGTGTTGTTGATAATTTCAAATAGTATACATAGACTATATTCTTGAAGCATACATTTCAGATAACATCTATAGTCTATTAATTCCTACAAAAATATTATACTCACTCTTCCATTTTCTCAGTTCTTCATATTCTGAGTTTAGGGTTTATTTCAAATTGTCCTCGACTGTACACCACTCCAACGCCTCATGCCTCATGACTGAATGGCTACCTGATGAGAACACCTGAACTCTCTCATAGATAGCTTCTTCTTTGTGTGTTGTTTTTATTTTTTATTTTTTGCATAAGAAGCATATAGATTGAATTCATTCAGAGAAAATTAAACATAAAATAGAATAACTTTCTAGGTAGCAAATCTCAATAAATGACAGTGAAAGAGTGTGAAATATGTGTTCTTCACTCATTGATTGGAATAACTCAGTAATATTCTACACTCTCTCATATTGCACTCTGGGACTGGAATTCCATTTTATAGGTTGATAACTTTCCTAATATCCCACTTATTTTGGCTCATTTCTTTCCCTTTCCTGTCTCACTTCCTCACTTAACTCAAAATTTTTCGTATCACTTCTCAAACTATAGTCATTCAAATCCTGGATGTAAGGTCTGTTTCTTAGAGAGCAGGGGTGTTAGGTTTTTGTTACTGTGACCAAAAGACCCGACAAGAACAATTTAGAGTAAAAGTTCATTTTGGCTTATGATTTCAGAGGATTAGTACGTGACTACCTGGGCCCAAGGGCAGGCTGAACATCAATATGGAAAGGCTTGGTAAAGAAGCACTGCTGTGCTCATGGAGATCAGGAAGTAGAGAGAGGGAGGAATCAGGGAGTCCAGATATAATCCCCAATGCACACCTCCAGTGACCCCCATCTCCTGTCATGCTCCACCTTCATACATTTACACCCAGTACTACAGTCCTTTCAAATTCTTATCCACTACAGGATTGATCCATTGATTAAATTATAGTTCTCATCATCTAATCCTTTCCAACTCCTGCATTAACATGGGCATTTTGGAGGGAAACTTTATTTTCAAACCATAACAAGCTAAATCAAATGAAATCAAATTATCTGCCCATGACTGTTGAAAGAGTGGAAAAAGCAAATTTCCTTTACACTTCAGAAAAATTGTTTTCAGCTTGGAAATAGGCAAAAAGATTAATGAGTGTCCTTTCTGTGCAGTTGTAGGCTTGACTTGCCATAAACCAGGCTATTTTACAACTCTACTGGGGCAGAGGTTGATTTGTAAACTTTTGTCCAACCACATATAAAAATAACTTCTGTCCAAATGGACTAGATAATGACACAGGTTACATTTGGTATCCTTGTACTATATTAATCAATTCTGTATACAATCCAACAATCATATCCTAATATTTATTTATTAAACTGTATGCTTTACCTAGATATTTTTCAACAGGTTTTAACATTATGGTGGTGGCCTTTTTAATTAAGAAATAAAAGTTCATTTTGACGTGTGTCCTTTGTACATTTGTCTGAGAGTTATGTTTTATAACATTTATACTTTAACATATGGGAGATAAATCATGAGCAGTTCCACACACACACACAGAGACACACATCAGGATTAGTGTTAGAAGAGGAATAAAGCAAGGTAGAGATTGGACATCCTGTGATCTTAGGAGAGATGTTATTTTACGTAGGATGATTGAGGAAGCCCCTGAGTGGACACAGGAAGGGAGATTAACTTAGTTGAAAGGAAATCTCAATAAATGACTGTCAAAGAGTATAAATATATGGATATCTAAAACACAGCATTCTAGAGAAAAAGCAAAAAAAGAAAAGAAAAATAGCAATAAGACCAAGCAGCAGGAAGAAATGTATTGGGGTAGAAACTGACTAATTTCTGTTGCTGAAGGTGGCAGCTGGTTGAGGAGTGGACAAAATGCTAAAGGATGAGAACAAACAAGTGATATAGACAGATGGCATATGGCCTTCTAGATGGCTTCCCTGATGCTGGCTTACAGTGTAGGGGACAGAGAAAAAAACCCGTGGAGGATTTGGAGCAAGAGTGATTTGGCCCACTCAATCCAAAGGATCACACAGGCTTTTCAGTTGAGGAAAGACTATAGTAGTGTCATGGCATATGTAGAATCAGCTAGAATCCTGTTTATTACATCTTGGTAAGAAGTTTAGTTGGCTTTAATTAAGGTGGTAGTTGTACTGAGAAGAGATTGAGTCCTAGATAAATTTTGAGATGGATCAACATAATTCTTCCTTACAATTAGATCTATTCAGGACAATGTAGATCATTCCTTCATTTACTCATTTTTTAAAAATTTTCAACTATTTAGGGCAAGTTATATACTAAATACATGGCATACAGCTCCTAAAGTTCACAGAAACTTTTGTTACAGGTCTAACTGACTTGAGATTAATATGGTCTTGTCACTTCAGGGACACTTTTTCTACTGAAAACCGTGACTTGAAAATGATGATAAATGTATCAGCAAAAGAATCTCATGAAAAGTAATTGAAACGCAGGTGACTCTGACATTGACAACACTGGGCCTCCGGTTCCCACAGAAGACATTCATATGAAACAAATTCAGGTTTGTTTCCCATCAATAAAACAAAACTACACAAAAAAGGAAAACCAGAGGATGTATCCAATCACACTGACTTTAGAGCTATAAAACTAACTAGAACAATTTTTAAAAGATGAATTTGCTTTCAGAAAATGAAATTACATTACTCAAGGTAAACTGAATCACTAGCTTCCATAGTACTTTGGCTTGGCATTGATTATAATAACACTGTTCCTAAACTGAAAAAGTATCATGCATTTTATGTTGAGAATACATATATATATATATATATATATATATATATATATATATATATACACACACACAAACGTTCCCAAGGTTAGGAAGCCTGACTGACTTGGTCTCTGATGAGGGTGGCATATGCTAGCACATGGGTGTGTGAAGCAGCATTCACATTCCAAACTGTAAGAAAGTGGGGGGACCTCATAGTCCCATTCAAAGGCACACTCCCAAAGGCCAATAGGCCCTACAATCCCCTAGAACTTCCAGGACCTTCCAATAGTCTATCCTAGAAACCAGACCTTCAGTTCATGCACATTTGGGGAATATAGAATGTCCAAAACACAGCCACAAAAATAAGAAAGGTATCAGATTCTGATCCTCCAAGGCTTTATATCAATATTACTAAGAAAGACTAAGAGAGGGTAGGGCCCCAAGATGAATGATACAATAAAATAAAACAAAATAGTATAAGGGATCTGAAGACAAGCTTAATAACAATAAAACTTTTTTGAATAAATTTTGGTCTCACCAATGAATAAAATAATAAGAATAATAACAATAAGAAGTATTTGTTTTTGTATGTGTGTTCATGTGTGTGCTTATCCTCAGGGACTAAAAGAATAATTTGATGTTTTATATATGCTCAACATCTATAACATTTTTTATTTATAAGCAGTCAATCTTCTCTTTAATTATAAAGAAAGAAATATTTTTATAACTATTTTCAGATACATTTGAAATTCAAAAAGTTGAGACAAGTTCCCTGAACCACACAGAAAGTAAATAATAAACTCCAGTTATATCAAAATCTGAGTTGAAGAAACATTGTTCTTAAACAATACATCTGTCTCCCTTTTTCAATTTCTCTATTTTTAATGGAAAAGAAAGCATGCAGAGATGTGTAATGTTCAGTCAGCTTTTTCGTTGCTGTGAATAAAGGACCCAACTACAGCAATTTTAAGGAAAAAAGTTTATGTGAGGGCTCATGGTTTCAGAAGTCTTAGTCCACAGAAGACTGGCTCCATTTCTTGGGGCTCCAGTGAGGGAGAACATCATGGCGTGAGAGAGTTGTGAATGGAAGCAGCTCACATGATGATCAAAAAGCAGAGAGACTCCAATCTCCAAACACAAAATATATACCTGTAGCCATGCCCCCAATGAACCACCTCCTCCAGCCACACCTCACTTGCCTCCAGCTACCACTCAGTTAGTCTCAACAGGGATTAATTCACTGATTAGGTTAAGGCTATAACCCAATCATTTCGCCTCCAAATCTTCTTGCCTTGTCTCCACATGAGTTTTTGCTGGACACCAATCTAAACCCTAACATGTAATACCTGTGCAGTGTTCCTCAGGATCAATGCATAGGGTAAGGAAGCTTCGGGAATCATTTATACAGAATCTTCCACAGAATTCTTATTTTACCAGTTCAGAGATGTTGTGTGCAGTGTTTGGTGAGGTGTAGTGAGGAAGTAAAAGTAAAATGATCCAGAATTGTGATCAGTTCCATTGAATGTGTGTGGCAAATGATAGGAGATGGAGATGTTGGGGAAGTAAAAGTAAGTCCTCACTGAGGAACCTTCATTTGCCCCCCGCAACAGGAAGGTGACACACCCAGGAGAGGTATAACTGAGCCCATCATTCAAGCGAGAAGGGAAGGCAGGAGGGGAGTGGATCACACAGAAGAAAGACTATGTGAAGGCTAAAGATGGAAGAGAACATCCCTCTTGTCCTTGGATATGGGCAGAAGCTGAGTACCCAACATCATGGCAGTTCCCATGTTAAGTGGATAGGACCCCAGTGCTAAGTTTATCTGTAATAAAGTAAAAAAATATATATATATATTCTTCAGAGAACCATCAAAGGTGCCTCAGCTGGGTCCTTCAGAAAGCAGGGCTGGAGATTAAGTTGATAATGGATATTTGGAAGATACCAGCCCAAAGAAGTGAAGTTATGGCAAAAGAAATCAAAACGAAACAAGGGAATATGTAAAGCAATACCACATGATATGTCTCTGGCCAACCAAGGCTTTAGGGACATCTAGAAAAAAAAAACAAAAACAGGAAGGATCTCTCAGCAGGAGTGTGTGTCAGCATGTGGGTCTTCTCTAGAGGGTTAACAAAGACCTTGCATTCAGACTAGCCTGCCAAATAATGTAAGCAAAAAATGTATCAGTCAAACTTCTTATCTTCTATTGTGCATTGGTTAAGATCTGTGCCTTCAATATCTGAGTTATACATAGAAGTTGGAAAGCCTCAGGAAATGCAATCTCATAAAGGGTAAGGTAAAAAAACAAAAATAAAACCAACAAATGGACATGTAGAAGAATTGTAAGCAATACTTTCTTTTCACCTATCATCCTTTGAACTGGGACATAGTCATCATGTGCCTCTTTACATTCTCTCAGCTTTGTAATTTCTTTCTCTTTTGAACGTACTACTTACACTGGGTTGTCAGTCTTCCCTCTCTTTTTCCTAGGATTATCTGAGGATTAGCTTTCTCACTTTCACAGTCTTATTAGAAAGCTGCCTGCAATTTAAACTTCATAAAGGGTTAATGCGAATGTTTTAACTTGAAAACATTAAATTAAAAGGATTACCTAGGTCAAAGTCAAACTGGATAAAGTATATTCATGGATACGACCAGAGGAGAACCAAGTGTATAGTATGATTTTTCTATGAAGTATTGCATTTTAAAAATAATTATGATACTAACTGACATTGATTCCATGCTTATATGTCAAACTTTATGGAATCTCTATCTCTTTATTAACTCATTTTATTCTCACATCATTTTCTATTAGGCAAGTATAATTTTTATCCCATTTTACAAATGAGAAAACTGAGACACAGAGAAGATAAAATTTGTTCGACGTATACAATTGAAGTAAGAAAGAGGGCCAGGATTTTAACCCAGGAGGGCAGTCTCTAGATTATGCAAGAGGAGCCTTGCTGCCTGTTATTGCATCCTAAAAGAACCTGACAATTCCAACCTCATGTTTCTTCCAGGCCTACAGGTTATGTTGTTCTCCAGGAAGACCCTAGAAAGTTCCAGAGAATCTAAGAAAGCATTAGATACTATGTGTAGAACTGAAGATTTAGAAATATACATTTCCAGCTCTTTTTTTTTACCTCCATTCAATTCACAGACTCACAAACTGACCAAATTAAGGAATCAAATTTATTTTAATGATCATAGAGTCTCAGGGGAATTTTTCATAATGAACCACATCATATATTAATTGATGTCACCTATGGACAAAACATTGAGTACTCTTTTAAAAATTACAAAATGCTAAACATAAAAAGAGAGGGAAATTAGTAATATTATGATAGAAAAACTCCCCTATGGCTTTGAAATTTTTATCGTTTAGAGAAATTAAAGCAGCAATTGAAAAGTAAGGGAGAAAGCAAAAACTACTCAGACAGCTACACTAAAGATGTAGCATCATAGATAAAGGAATATTTTCATTTCTTCTTTCTGAAGGTTTCACCCTTTCTAGGATTTTGCCATTGGAAAGCACCCTTTTACAATGTGAACATCAATGGAAATTGTTCTACCATTTCTACTGTGAATCATTGTAACCTTGATGGAAAACCTCTGTCCAGAAAGTCCAAGTATTTTGATAAGTCACAGAATGTGCCATGTAAAAGTAGACACATCTGTGATATATTTGGAATTTTTAATCTCTTCAGAACACTACTCTGAGATCTGCTATTTTTAATATTTCTTGAATAAATTTAAAATAAAATAGGATCATGCTTTACAGGGACCTTGATTTCGATAGCAATTAAATATAAATTAGCTTTCTCACTTTCACAGTATTATTAGGAAGCTGCCTGCAATTTAAGCTTCATCAAAGGTTGATGTGAATATTTTAACTTCAAAGCATTAATAATCACTTGTAAAAATCTTTATATGACATCTTTTTTTTTTATTTTACACTTTGAACAGAAAAATCGTTTTCTCTTTTGAAGAAAATGATTTAAGAGAAAGTACGTATGTCTGTTTCATGTTGAAAATAAAAGCCATCAAGGATCCATGGCTGTCAGGAAAATAAAGGTTGAGTTAAAGAAACACAGAAAGTGATTGGGAGAAATTCAATGTGTAGCCACATGTGTTTCTGACCTCTCTTTTCATTTGACCCATGACAACTAACAAAAGATAACTTTTGACCCAAATCTTTGAGATGCCTGCAGAGCTTTCATCAGCTATTAATGTTTATTTAAATGTCTTTTAGAATGATTTTCCCATCTGGATTTGCAAAGGAGCAAAATATTTGAAATATGGTGCCTTTTCCATAAAACAAATACCCTGTTAAATGACTAATAATAGAAAGTTCCAATTACACTGGGAAAAAAAAATCTGACACTTTGTATAGTTGCCACAAAGCATGCCCATTTGGTAGCATATTTCATTCTCTGCCAACACACTTATGAACTTTTCTCTTGCTTCTTTTACTCATCTTCCTTTTTCTCTTTTATCTTCCCACCTTCTACTTTCCCCCAATTATTTATTTCTGTAATTTCTCTTCCTTCTTGGATCAATGATATTTATAGTATCTAACCTCTCTAGTAACTTTCATAACTAAACCATATGACAAATATTAGCTATTTCCCAGTAACTTATCCCAGTAAATCAAGGAAATGAACAGAAGTTCCATGAGTGAATCAAGTCAGTCACACATATAAGGAGGGGAGGAGTTTACAATCTGCCATTGCATTTCCTAGTTGCTTCTTTCATCCAAAAAAGCCTCTGTAAGCTAAATAAGCCTCTCACAATACAAATTGTTCACTTCAAAATCATTGACAGTTTGTTTTAATCTTGAGGAAAATAGCCAATAGAGAAATCTACTTTATTAACACTGGAATTCACCTATTCATCCTGCATTTAGTATGAGCCAAAATAAAATGCTTTAAGCATGCATGTACGTAAACATAGGTAATCTCCATTACAACCTCCTAAGATAAGTCCTGTTATCCCTATTTTACAGATCAGGATGACAAACCAAAGAAAGTTAAGTAAAAGGTTAAAGTTTACATAGCTTGTAAGCAGTGAAGGATTTGGACTTAGATTGGTTCCAAACCTCAGCTGTTGACTGACACACTATTCTGCCTCTTAGCCTTGTGTTCTTACCCAGAAGCCCTACAGCAAAACTAATATTGAGAATAAATGCTTCAAATTTAGCTGCCTAACAGTTCTGCAGACTTGACAGAAAGTAGCCATTATTGTGTCATTTACAGGCATGAAGCTCTTTATATTGAGATGGATGTGAATAAATACTTTTGTCACTTAATATTTCCATGTGAATATGAAGGAGGATCATCTCTGCTTGTATTTAAAATAAATCCAGTTCCTTCTCTTACGAGTCCCTGTTTTTTTAAAAAAATGATGATTTGTGTCTGGAAGAGCTGTTTACTACCCAGGTGCTTTTTATGGTTTGACTTCACATTAAGAAAACATTTGCCATGGAAACATCTGGAAAACAGATCAAGCAGACAGCATTTCACACAAGGGAATCTACTTAATTCAGTTGCTCTTTTTTAAAATGGGCCACCCTGCTCATGCCAACTGTATGCATTTAAAAGCATATGAGCTATAAAAATGGCTCATGCTTAAATAATCAGCTTTTTATTATCCTCAAATATATTTTATCTGCTAGCTGCATTGCATTCCACAACCAAGGCCTTCCCTTTTTCTACTGTCAGCCCTTCCCTGAGGTAAAACACTGCTAGGAGTCCGCATCCCATTTGCTCTGAAGATGATAAACAGCAGGGAGAACTTTACCTGGTAAAGAATGGACTCAAGAAATAAAAAATCTCTGGGAATACTTCAGCATGTAACTGAATAATAACTTATGAATAATAACATAAGACGAGTAAGAAAATTAAGTCTAATAAAATGACCATACCTCCCTCCAATTCTTACATAGGGGAGGAACCCAGTAAACATGTACTTTTAAAAGTTTCTCTGGTGTAAACTCCTAGTGCAAAAACACTTCTATAAATAAGTATTTTCCAAAAATTGTGGGCCAAGCTGTTTGTTAAGAATACAGGTTGTCTTGACCTTCCCCTGCAGGATCTGCATTAAGTACTTCAAGGTGGGGGTTATATTCTCTTTAGTCAAGTTTCAGAAACACAGCACTAAATCAATGTTTTCAAACAATACCCTGTAAAAATACATTGCAGAGAAATGTGTGCTTTCTCAACCATTGCAAATAAGATCTCTTTCCTTGCAGATTTCAAAACACATATCAGGTCAATAAAGGCCCTTAAGTATTCTTGCAGATAGCAAAGGAACAGATTAACATTGCTGGACTTGTTTTTACTATGAAATATGTTTTCTGATCTGACCATCTATTAATATTTCTGAGAAATTAATGTCCTTAAATCCTTATTTTGGAAAATCATTGTAGCTTATACTACCTATTGGTATTATCCAGCCTGACTAAAGATATAACTAGCACATTGAGTCTGACTGTACAAAATAAGAAAAGACATTCCCTTTGGGGAAAGAATTAAAATAAGAGTTATAATAAGATGGGATTTTTGAGAATTTAAGTTTCAAAAGGACACTCCTGGGGCTGGGGTTGTGGCTCAGTGGCAGAGCGCTTGCCTCACACATGTGAGGAACTGGGTTCAATCCTCACTACCACATAAAAATAAATAAATAAAGATATTGTATCCATCTTAAAAAAAAGGACACTCCTTCCAAAGAGATTTTAGTTCCTCACTGTCCACAACTTGAACAACTTAAACAGCTATATTTTGACTCTGCTTATAAAAGCAGAATAAACCTGGCTTTCACTGAAATGGGAATGTTGCTAAAAGTACATTAGTTTTTCAGTCCATCTTTGCAGGAATCTGACATGATATCATTGACACAGAGTCAAAATACATTATGAGAACATGTAAGAGTCAAGATGTCACCAAAGATACATTAGATGTGAGTCTATTATGGAGTCAGGACAAAGAGAAGTTGAAATATGGATCCACTGGAAGTAAGCTCGTTATAAAGACTGGCAGAAGTCATCTCTGTCAACTGGGGTACACTGGGTGTGCAGGGATTGCCAGCTGCCTCAAAATACTACTCCTCCCCCTCTTTTGTGGTGATGGTCCTTGATTTTTGGCTGAGTGAATGAACATCTGGAAGAGATTCCACATTTCTTAGACTCATTCTCCTTGACGTGCAGGTCATAATGCTTAGTAATCACCAGTGACTTATGAATGAAAACTGCATGAGCAAGTTCCAAGCAGTGGCTTTAAAAGAAAGAGACTATACTTACCTTCTCCCTTTCTTCCCCCCTTTCCTACCAAGTGAAATACTGATGAACATTGTGACCAAGAGTGGCCCCCTTAGGTAGAGGAAATGAATTCAGGAAGGGGGGTTCTACTTAGCCACTGAAAGGAGAAGAGCCTTCTTGGCTGACACTGTGGAGGGTCATAACACATGAGTCTCAATCACCTACCTCCAAACTCTTGTGAGAGAGAAGCAAACTTTAATATTTCTTAAGCCAAGTTTATTTGTTATTCTGTCACTTCTGACCAAATTTAATCTTAAAAATCTCAAAGCATGTGGCTGAAGTGAAAATTCCAAAATCAATAGTAAGTTTTTAAAATTATTTTTGCTGCTTCCTGCTTTCAATTGGAAACACTAATTAAAACTCGACTTTGCTTCTATAATTCTGTCCACATTTAAAAGAGCTTTTATATATTTTTGCATGTACTATAAGCTAAGTTTCAGGAAAAGATGAAGTGTCCACCTGAATAGCCATCTAAGTGTCACTAAAAGTCCTCAATTCAGAAAAAAACTTAAACTCCACTTTGAACACAACTTCAACTTTGAATTTAAAAATATTTACTAATTGGCAAGAAAGTTTAAGATATTCTTATAGCATGCTTTTTTTTCGAAGTTTGTGTTTGCTTTTAAATACTAAGTATTAAAGACAGAACACAAGGGTATCATTTAACAATCATACAGTCTCAAGGAAAACAGCAAGTGGAAAAAATCATTTATAAATTTATAAAAATATATTAGTAAATAGTCAACTATAAGAGATTGAGTTAAATATGTATAAATAAATACATTAGCAAGAAGCATAAAAATTAATGTTTCATGCATCTTACAAATTATATACAAATTTTCAACCTTGCTTACAAATACATACCTTGAATACAATTCATTTATCTTTGATTATTTTGTTCATTCATTATCTGATATATCCCATTTTAAATTAAAATTATAATATTTGTATATAGTCTAATGGAAGTATAAATTCTTGGAAATCACTTTTTCTGATTAATGCTTGAACACATTTATTTTAGACATCAAAAATATAATATTTCTATTCTATATATACATATATATTTCAAACTTTACTCAAGACCATACAGATAGATAGGTGTCACATTCTCACGACTAAAACACTCAGGGTCACTCCAGGGTAACTGGGCCACACAAAATAACCACACAAGAGACACAGATACCTTTTTCTTTGGGGGTCCTCTGATCTTAAGGGTCCACAGAAAGAAAGAGAGCAAGTACATGCTGACCTCTTTTATTGAGGAGAAGCCATTCAAATGAGGCAAGGGGTCAGGTTTCAGGGGTCTGAGTCTAGCTTCATGATGTCTGCTGGCAGCAGGTTGACTGACATCTGGGAAGGCCACACCCAAAGGCAGAGAAAGAGCAGGAGACACACAAAGGGCGTTTCAATGGAACATTCTATCCCAAACGGGGCAAAGGGGTAATATCACAAAGGAACAAGTGAATGTAACTCGATCCACGGGGCTGCAGGAAGGCACACTTACACATGAAGACACATACTGCTACTTCAAGGATCAGGGCCACTTTGAATGTGGCCAGATCACTGGAAGTGACTGACAGAGCCACAACAGATCAGGGAAGGAAAATGCTGGTCACTCAGCATGACGACCTCCCACAGATAGATAGGTTAGGTAAGTAGGTAGGTAGGTAGGTAGGTAGGTAGATAGATAGATGCATAATGTATACATTCTGTACTCTAAGAGCTAGCAATCTGATACCACTCTCTTCTCTTGAAAATGTTCTCTCCTTTGCTCATCCCCAGTTCTCTGCTACGTTCTTCTGTGGCCACACTTTTCTAAAAGTAGTCAGTTCAAGGGAACTCAGGAGAGGACAATCATATTCATTTCTTAGTATGCTTAAATTGTGACCAGAGAAACCATCAGTTCTTTTTCCCTGCTCATAGACTCTCAGTGATCCTGTTTCTCTCCATGTGAAGAAAACACATTTGTTAATGAAAGGAAGTAATGCCAAATAGATCAAGAAATGTATATTCAGGAGGGAAAGAGAAAAAGGAAGAGAGTGCTGCAGCTTCCAGTTCTTAGTTCCAAATTTTTCTGAGACCCCAGAGGTTTCACTGCCCTTTCTGTATTTTGACCCTTAAAAGCTTCCTTGGATTCAAGGGCTGATTAGTTTGTCCTTGTGCTGAAGCTTTATTAATGATTCCAATTAGGTTACATTAGGGTACAATAATAAAAATCTCCAAAGTGTAATAGTTTTTAAAAATTTTTTTTTCTCATATGGCGATCAGGGATGCACAGGAAGAGCCCTGTTTATAACAGTTATTTGGGAGCTTAGGTATCCAGAACTGATAATATGACCCCAACCAACTACAGGAGGATTGTGACCATGTATACAGGGAGGGGACAAATGGTAAATGATTTAACCAGAGTACAAATTAATGCAGAAATAAAAGAAAAGTAAAGAAAGGGCAAACACAGAATGAGATTTATTGTACTGTTCACGTGTGGTTGAGCGTTTAGTTTTAATTCTAAAATTCATTAGTGTGTGCATGGAACTTTGGATTCCTTGCAAGTATTGATAATTGCCTAGAATAATGAACAAGTGTAACAGAGTTGAGATTTTCTTGTTTTGGGCAGCACTGAACTAGCAACATAAAAATGTAGAAGAAAAGTCCCTCAGGTTGGAGCTTCTGAAGGAGCCCAGACTCTTAAGTTAGGCATGCCCATTACAGCTTGGCAGGTAGAGTACAAAATTAAATCTTGAGAAAGCAGTGAGTGACTGTTGAAATGGCTTTCCAGTGTCATCAAGAACAAAGCCCTGTAGAAGAGGTCAACAGACAATGGGAGACGGGTCCTTCCTGCTGTCTTCTGACTGGGCTGCCACTGGTATTCCCTGTGTCTTTGTTGCCCTCCCAGAAGCTGCCAACCTTTCTACCTGTCTGTGGTTTCCAGTGACGATGACGGCCCCTCCCATAGGGATGGACGGACCTCACCTCACCATGCCTGGTAGCCATCATGGATTCATTCCCCTGGAGCACATTTTGGATCCACAAGGAGAGGTGCAGAAAACACTACTGGTGAAGAGAAAGGAAGCCCATAAGTTATGTCACATTTGTGAGAAGAGGTCTTTAGGATCTTGTGACTTGTGACAAATGGGAGATATTGGAAAATTGAGGTTAATCCTGCATGGAAAGTCTAACCAACGGATTGAGTGTGTCTTCTCATGGGCACCCACAGTGCACTCAGTAGCAGTGAGGTGTGGATCAACGATTCTGATTATCTATAATTCTTGTTCTGGGAGGGAATCGAATCTTGGAGATCCCCTACATGTACTTCTTTTGGTCTCTATGACTTAGTTGGTGGAGTAAAACTGATTCTCATCCCTAAAGTGTTTGAGCCTCCCCACCATAACTTTCTCAAGACACAACCACTACACTGGTCCCTTTACCATTCAGGTAGAGCAAGTGAGTAATGAAAAGTACAGAATTAGATCATCTGGTTTCAAACACATTCTTTTTTTATCTCTATTACAACAGTGTCTCAACTACCTTCAGCTTACCAGAGTTAATTATCCCAGCCAGGATTTTGATTTCTTTTTTTGCTTTCTGTTTTCTTAGTACAATGAGTTCAAAGCCCCCAGGTACAGTTTAAATTTCAGTGGGAAACTTGTTAGGCATCCTGGTGGAAGAGTTTTCTTTTCAGAAAACTGGATCTCTATAACTGGAGGATGCAGAGTCATGGCAAAGGGAAATATAATCCCCAAGTTGGTTACTGGGAGTAATGGTGGGTGAAGACTTTTGTATATACACCCTCTGGTTGTTGGACCTATGTAGTCTATCTGTTGGGAGCACAACCCCATATAATGATTGTATATTTAGGAAGTACACTTTTGAGTTGAGCTTCGTGCATGGTGAGAGATAGTGTTTAATTTCATTTTGCTGCATATGGATTTCCATTTTATCCAGAACCATTTGTTGAAGATTCTATCTTTTCACCAGTGTATGTTTTCAGCACTTTTGTCTAGTATGAGATACAATTGAACAACAAATATATGAAGAAATGTTCAATTTATCTAATAATGAGAAGAAGGCAAATCAAAACTACTCTAAGATTTCATCTAACTCCAGTCAACATGACAATTATCAAGAATATCAGCAATAAGTGTTGGTGACACTCATACGTTGCTGGTGGTACTGCAAATTAATGAAATGAATATGGAAAGCAGTATTGAGATTCCTTAGAAAGCCTTGGAATGGAACCACCATTTGACTCAGCTATCCCACTCCTCAGTCTATACCCAAAGGACTCAAAATCCGCTTATTATAGTGACACAGCCACATCAAGGTTCATAGCAGCTCAATTCACAATAGCTAAACTGTGGGACTAACCTAGATGCCCTTCAATAGACGAATGGATAAAGAAACTGTGGTACATATACACAATGGAATATGACTCAGCATTAAAAGAGAATAAAATTATGGCATTTGTAGGTAAATGGATGGAATTGGAGAATATCATGCTAAGCAGAGTAAGCCAATCCCCATAAACCAAAGGCCAAATATTCTCTCTGATAAGCAGATGCTGATCCATAATGCTGGGGGTGGAGGAAATGGGGGAACTTTGATTAGGCAAAGGGGAAGGAGGGAAGGGGGGGCAGGATGGGGGCAGAAAAGTTGGCAGAATGAGATGAGCATCATTGCACTAGGTACATATATGACTGCATGTTTGGCATGACTTTACATCGTGTACAACCAGAGAAATGAAAAGTTGTGCTCCATTTGTGTGCAATGAAAATAAATGCATTCTTCTTGCATGTATAGCTAATTAGAACAAATTTAAAAACAAAAAAGAAAAGGAAAAATACACTTTTTCCTGGAAGCCATCCTATAGCAACACCATTACCTATTTCATTATTCCATTATTCTAGCAGGCCAGCAGCTTTGGGTTTGTGTTGTACATGATAGAATTGGTAGATACCATGGTCATAGACCAATCGTTATGTCTTTATTTTTGTTAAGTGTGTTCCTTGGTCTGATTCAATGTTATGCATGATCAGTTGGCCCTCTATCAGTGGTGTTTGCTGAGTGTTTATTGGCATTAAAAGCAAAATGTACAAAAATGTTTAAATTTTTCTGCTTAAAATTAATTCTGTGTTAAAAGAGTCCATTTGTTAATTCACTATGAAAGGTTGATTCAAAGAAGGATAAGGAAACCACAGCAGATAAGAGCTTGATTTTAAGTGGTGGCTCAGTGGTAGAGCACTTGTCTTGCATGTGTGAAGACTGAGTTCATACTCAGAACTGCATAAAAACAAATAAATAAATAAATGTAAAAAAAGTAAAAAAGAACAAAACTCCAAGAAATACAATTGATCAATAAACATGAAACCTACTCTAAGAGTTCATCTCACTCCTGTCAGAATGGCAATTATCAAGAATACAAGCAATAGTAAGTGTTGTTGAGGATATAGGGGAAAAGGTGCACTCATATGTTGCTGATAGAACTTCAAATTGATGCAACAAATATGGAAAGAAGTATGGAGATCCTCAGAAAACTTGGATGGAACCACCATTTGACTCAGTTATCTCACTCCTCAGCTTATATGATGCAGCAATATCAATGTTTACAGAAGATCAATTTACAATAGCAAAACTATGAAACCAACCCAGATACCCTTCAACAGATGAATGGATAAAGAAAATGTGATACATATACACAATGTAATATGACTCAGCCTCAAAGATGAGTGGAATTATGGCATTTTTCAGGTAAATGGATGGAGTTAGAGAATATCATGCTAAGCAAAAGAAACCAAACCCTTCCCCAAACAAAGGCTGAATGTTTTCTCTGGTAAGCAGATGCTAATCCATAATAGGGAATGGGTAGGGAAGAAGGAAGGAACTTTGGATTTTGCAGAAGGAAGTGTGGGGTGAGGAGGGAGTGGGGATGGGAAGGATAGCAGAATGAGATGGACATTTTTCCCCTATATACATGTGTGAGTACAGTACTGGTGTAACACCATACCATGTACAACCAGAGAAAGAAGTTTTACTCCATTTGTTTACAATGTGTCAAAATGCATTCTCCTGTCATGTATAACTAATTAGAACAAATTTAAAAATTTAAAAACATTTTTTAAAAAGTTTAAAAAAAAAAGAACAAAGCTCTTTTGGCCTTCCTGTTTGATTCTCCTTTAGTGTATATCTCACTTTGCTCACTAGAGCTCTAGGCATGGCACCACCATAAGACAAACAGGAAGATGAGCCAAAAAGGCCATGTCAGCTGAGTTTTATATTAGAAATATATTTCTTTTGCTGAGAAGAAACTTTTTAGTTTGAGTCCATCCAATTTATTGATTCTTGGTTTTAATTCTTGCACTATAGGAGTCTTTTTAAAGAAGTTGGGCCTAATCTCACATGATGAAAATTAGGGCCTACTTTTTCTTCTATCAGGCAGAGAGTCTCTGGTTTAATTTCTAGGTCCTTGATTTACTTTGAGTTGAGTTTTGTGCATAGTGAGAGAGGTTTAATTTCATTTTGTTGCATATGGATTTCCAGTTTTCCCAGCACCATTTGTTGAAGAGGCTATCTTTTTTCCAATCCATATTTTTGGCACCTTTGTCTAATATAAGATAATTGAAATTTTGTGGGTTAGTCTCTGTGTCCTCTATTCTGTAGCATTGGTCTACTAGTCTGTTTTTATGCCAATACCATGCCACCTGCTTTACTCTTCCTGCTAAGGATTGCTTTAGCTATTATGGGTCTCTTATTTTTCCAGATGAATTTCATGATTGATTTTTTTCTATTTCTATGAGGAATGCCTTTGGGATTTTGATTGGAATTGCATTAAATCTGTATAGTGCTTTTGGTAGTATGGTCATTTTGATAATATTAATTTTGCCTATCAAAGAGCAAGGTAGATCTTTCAATCTTCTAAGGTATTCTTTGATTTCTTTCTTTAGGGTTCTGTAGTTTTAATTGTATAGGTCTTCCATCTCTTTTGTTAAGTTGATTTCCAAGTATTTTATTTATTTTAAGGCTATTGTAAATGGGGTAGTTTTCCTCTCAGAGGATTTGTCACTGATATACAGAAATGTCTTTGATTTATGGGTGTTGATTTTATAATCTGCTACTTTACTGAATTGAATTACTAGTTCTATAAGTTTTCTGGTAGAGCTTTTTGGGTCTTCTAAGTATAGAATCATATCATCAGCAAATAGTGCTAATTTATGTTCTTCTTTTCCTATATGTATCCTTTTAATTTATTTCATCTGTCTAATTGCTCTGGCTAGTGTTTCAAGAACTATGTTAAATAGAAGTGATGAAAGATGGTATCCCTGTCTTGTTCCAATTTTTAGAGGGAATGCCTTCAATTTTTCTCCATTTAGAATGATGTTGGCCAAGGTGAATACAGAGTGTACATCTTGAGAGCAAATTTTTACCCCTCACACATAAGATAGAGCACTAATCTCTAGGGTATATAAAGAACACAAGAAGCTAAACACACACACACACACACACACACAAAATAACCCAATCAATAAATGGGCCAAGGACAGGAACAGACACTTCTCAGAAGAGCATATTCAATCAATCAACAAATATATGAAAAAATGTTCATCATCTCTAGCAATTAGAGAAATGCAAATCAAAACTACTCTAATATATCATCTCACTCCAGTCAGAATGTCAGCTATTACAAAGACAAACAATAATAAGTGTTGGCGAGGGTGTGGGGGAAAAGGCACACTGATACATTACTGATGGGACTGCAAATTGGTGCAGCCAGTATGGAGATTTCTTGGAAAACTTTGAATGGAACCACCATTTGACCCAGCTTCTCTCTCCTCAGTCTGTCCCCAAAGGACTTAAAAACAGCATACTACAGGGACACAGCCCCATCAATGTTTATAGCAGCACAATTCACCATAGCTAAACTGTGGAACCAACCTAGATGCCCTTCAGTAGATGAATGGAATAAAAAAATGTAGCATATATACACAATGGAATATTACTCAGCAATAAGAGAGAATAAAATCATGGCATTTGCAGGTAAATGGATGGCATTGGAGAAAATAATGCTAAGTGAAGTTAGCCAATCCCCAAAAAACAAATGGTGAATGTTTTCTCTGATATAAGGTTACTGACTCATAGTGGGGTAGGGAGAGGGAGTGTGGGAGGAATAGACAAACTTTAGACAGGGCAGAGGAGTGGAAGAGTAAGAGGGGGGCAGGAGGTTAGCAATGATGGTGGAATGTGATGGACATCATTATCCAAAATACATGTATGAAGACATGATTTGGTGTGGACATAATTGATATGAACATACTTTATATACAAACATATGAAAAAGCATGTTCCATATGTGTAATAAGAATTGTGATGCATTCCACTGCCATGTATTTAAAATATAAAAGCAATTAAAAAAAGAAATATATTTCATGAAAATTTCTTCTGTCACATTTATTTGGTTCAAACTTTGCCACAAGGAAACAAGGGTAACATCAGTTTAGCTTTCTATCCTCTGTAAAAATCCAAACCACCTTGCTGAATTTTATAAACTCTGCATGTAAAGGATAAAAATTTGCATTTTAATTGGGACCAAAAGAAATTTTATTTAAAAGCACAATGAATCAGTGGAGTGGGGAGCATGAAAAAATCACAAAAATAAAAAATAGATTTGTGGTATTGACCTTTTAGGTGCTCCAAGGAGGTATTTTATATATGTGGGGATTTGGGGATTTTATAAAATTAATTTAATTATTGGGGCACAAGGGCATTAAAAACAAGCAAAATTTTAATAGGATGATTTTTTTTGGCTGAGTAAATTGTATAATTTTGGAGAAAATTGAGTTGATATATTTTATTGGCATCTGAACAATATCAAGAAGATAATAATGAAAGACTTTTGGAGACTAAATTGTCAGTGGCAGACTGTATTATTTCTTTATTAATATTCCATTGTTTCCTGGCCTTATTCTGGCTCTCTGTAGGTGATATAGTCATGCCGTCCCATTATGTTTGGGCTTAATCATATGAGAAGTGGCCATGAGCTGTTCTACTCAGAGCCAAGAACAAGGATCACATAATTGTGTTAGTCACTCTTTTTTTTTAATTGGCTCTTTTTAGTTATACAAGGCAATAGGATTCATTTTGGCATAATTATAAAAATATGGAAGATAATTTGTTCTAATTCGGTCCCCAGTGCTTCTCTTTCCCATCCTCTCCTCTCCTCCATTTTTTCCTTCCCTCTACTCTACTGAGATTTCTGCTATTTACTTATAGCTTTTTTTAAAATTAGTGTCTTGTGGATATACATGATGGTGAGACTCACTGTGGTATATTCATATGTGTATATAGAAAAGTCAGATCAGATTCATTCCACTTCTTCCCCTATCACACCTCTTATCCCTTCCCTTCATTCCTCTTTGTCTCCTCCACTGATCCTAATTCTATACTTTTTTTAAAATGGCCCCTTTATTTTGGATTAAGTTTCACATATCTGAGAAAACATTCTACCTTTGACTTTAGGGGACAGTCTCATTTCACTTAGCTTATTTCATTTAGTCTTCAGTTTCATCAGTTTACTGCCAACTGTCATAAAGACATTCTCATTTATGATTGAGTAATATTCCATTGTGTATACATACCACATTTTCTTTATCCATTCATCTTTTGAAGGACACCTAGGTTGGCTCCACAGCTTGGCTATTGTGAATTGTGCTATTATAAATATTGATGTGGCTGTGCCACTCTAGTATGCTCATTTTAAATCCTTCGGATATACATGGAGGAGTAGGATATCTAGGTCATATGGTGGTTCTATTCCTAGTTTTTGAGCAACCTTTGTACTGCTTCCCAGAGTCACTCTTGTGCTTCCACTTCCAAACAAGTCATTATTTGACTTCTCTTTTAGCCTCAGCCCCAGAGTATAAGACATTTTCACTAGAACTAAACTAAGCACAATCATGTGTAGTTACATTTGAGGCAAAGTTCCATATTTGTCTTTGCAAGTCTTGAAGATTTAGAGGTTGTCTCATGGCACTTATATAATTAATAAATTTTCCATTTCCCATGTCCAGGTTGGTTCACAGTGGCAATCGACAGGATTAGAAAGTGATCCCAAGATGTTTAGGTAGTGCTATTCTGGTATGGAGCTGATCTCTTGAAAGTAGTTATATTATCCCTAAATGAGTCTATTAACCAAACTGGATTAACAGAAGACAAGAACAGACTATGTGGACATAATCTAAGTTAGTGATATCACTGCTTCTGTAGCTTAACATATAAAACCCCATTCCCTTTGGTCACTAGTAAAGAATTGAGGTCTTTTTGGAGAAAAGAAGTATCACTCATCTAGCCAGCTGCTACAGGATATCATGAGGAATGGAGATGATATTTTCTGCAATAGCATCATGAGGGAAAAGAGGTGCTAACTGTCTAGCTTTTTGCCATTGGACCTCTGAATAAGCATTTTTCAATAAATTTTACATATTGCATGACATCCTTTACCTTCTATCATCTCTTAGCCACCTTTCCCACTGTCCCAGAATAACTGGGCAATGAACTATATATTAATCCAGTAAAAGAAGGAAAACAAAGAGGTAATCAGACAAAAATGTAGACCAAAGTGTTAGGTAGTTATAGTGAATAAATATTTGCCTTTAGTAAATGAGAAACATTTCTTTGCTTCTGTTGGCTAAAATACATCAGAAATTGAATTAATATTTTTTAATGATTTTGGTCAAAGTTTTTTTTTAATGTACAATTAAAATAACTTTTTAAGCTGGTGTTAATGTTTCCTTACTACCAAAGGTGTTATGAGAATCATCTTAGTATTCAGACTTCAAGCAAAGATAATGCTGTGAGACACACTTGGCTACATTCCTACCTATAAGACACATGCTGTGTATGCTCCAGGAGAAGAGGAATTACATTCAATTGTTTCACCACTGGATATGAAGTGCTCACTGCAGTGCTGGCTCCTCAGAGGCCCTCAATAAATCACCACTGAGTGGATGAGAGTTGAAGGAATCATTACAAGTCATAAAATCTCTAAGTTTCCATTGTCTCTTTGTGCAACGGAGATGATAATGAGGCCCCAGCATTGTGGGAAGAATTACACCTCACTAGGTGTAAAATTTTAGTATAGTGCTAAGTGCATGGAAAGTACTCAATATATTACAACAATTCTAAATTTTTCTTTCTTTATTAACATACAGTTAATGGTGTTTAACTGAATCTTTATTCACTTACTGACTTAAAGGGAAAACTAAGTCTTTGAAACTTCTTTCATGTAATACATTTCCTAGAAATGTAATGGAACCTGTAGAATTAGGCAGTGCAGATGGGTCAATTGACATGTAAGAATTAAGCGCAACCAATATTCATATTAAATTTAGGTTCAGACTCTTTAGGCAAGCAAAAATAATTCATTAAAGTATAATTTTAAATACTCATAACTGTTCTGAAATCCCATAGGCAAAGCTTGAAAGAGTTCTTTAATATTTTTGACTCCCCTAAAACCTAAATTTGAGGAGAGTTCTTTTAATATAAAGGTTAAACTTGAATAATTTGACCCAGTATTCCTTTTTCTCATTTGAACAAGTATCCCATTTATGCAAGAACTTAGCTCTTGGTGGTAAATATCAAACAGCGGAGAAGAGGTGATATAGATTCTGTTCTCCTTACTTTATTTGTTACTTATTATCTCTTATTTGTTAACAAATAAGCAAGTAACTTAAGATTTTATAACTTGTCAATTTTAAGATATTAATGTTGTTTATTGAATTTGAGCTCAATTCTAAGGAAATAGAGGTCATGATACTTTAGCAAATCAAAAGTATCATTTTTAAATGTCTCATATACTGCTAAGAAATTTAAAAATTATTCCTAATTAAATTGTAACTAGTATCAATTAAATCAAAACATGATTTATATTAGAATGTGGAAAGAAATGAAAATGTAAAATGAATATTACATTTCACTAATTTGGAAAATGCAATTTAACCAGAACACAGTGACACTCTCTTTATTGTTATGAAACTAATTGAATGGGAGGTGGGGAAGCAAATAAAGATTGGACAAAGTTGGATTAAAATGGATTTTACAATAGCCTAGCAGAATCCAGTACTTGTAAAAGTAATTTAATATACCCTAGGAAAAAAAATATTACAAAGGAGTCCCTAAAATTGGGTGCTTAAAAGGAGCTGAGACCTATTGGAATAAAGTAATTTGTTACTCCAAATTAATTACAAAGTATTTGTCCAAATGTAGCCAGTCCATGTTATTAGGACTATATATGATGGTGCATTTTATATAATCTTCGAATGTAATTTTTTTCTGAACTTTGCTTGATTTTTTTACATCATAGCATTCTTGAAATGACAGAGCATAGATTTTAGGGGCTGTTGTTACAGAACACTGCCATTTTAAGTTTGTAACTCATGCTGTGCCAAGAGGTAAAGAAAACGATTCAATCCATCAAAGATTTTTTTGTTTATTTGGGGAGGAATCATTTATCCCAGTGTTTTCAATATATAAACTCAGCACATTTTACCTAAGCAGTGCACAAAACAGCATTGAAACATTTTTCATTAGATGAAAATGCAGGTTATCCAACATTTCTTCAGTAAGATGACTGGAGTTAGGTCGGATCATGAGATGGATAATTATATGTTAACTTAAGTAGACTAAGTGGTGCCCAGATAGCTGGTAAAACATTATTTCTGAGTATGTCTGTGAAAGTATTTGTAGAAGAAATTAAGTTTTGAATCAGTGGATTGAGTAAAGAAGACTCACCTCGCTGATGTGGGCTGGCATCATCTGATCCACAGAGGACATATATCAAATAGTCAGAGAAAGGGAAAATTCTTCTTGAACTGGGACATCCATCTTCATCTACCCATGGATATCAGGAGCTCCAAAGCCTTGAATTATATCATTGGCTCTGTAGGTTCTTAGGCCTTTAGACTTTCAATGAACCATATCATCAGCTTTTCTGGTTCTCCAACTTGAACATAGTGGAGAACGTTGCTCTCAATAATTTTGTGAGATCATTTCCATGATAAATCTTCTCTTATATACACATATTTATATAGATAGGTTCTGTTTCACTGGAAGAAACTTGACTAAAACGAACACTTTGGATCCAACTAAATAGAGTATTTAGATATCATACAGCTCAAATGAAAAGACCTTACCATAAAGACATTTGACAACATTATGGGGGAAGAAGCAAAATGTGACTTACATGCATAGCGAATTCTCAGGCTCTTTCCAGGGACTTTACATTCTGGTGGCAGTGGTAATTGTGGTGATAGTAATAAGCATAGACTCACTTTGAATTGATTGGATAATTATTGCTTACATCATTTGGGGAATATACCTGGGTGGTGGCTGATTCTGGAATGACCCATGTCCTTCAGTGCTTTTGATATTTTCTAGCATCCAAGTGAGTTCAAGCTCTATGAGTGATTTTGAGTGATGAGAATGCAAGGATGTGAGTAACTATCCTGGAGGTTTGAGATTTGTACAGGAGTGCTGGTACACCAGAGAAGGGAAAACAAGTGTAAATTAGTTCTGATTTGAATAATCATAAAAAGGACCTCATTTTCTATGGCTAAAGAACAAGGTTATAAATATTACATTAAAAAGTAAAGACAAAAGTACTTATTTATGTATGGAAAGATATGTGGAAAATAAAACTAAATAAGGAAGTAGTTTCCGTTAATTGAGGAGAGCTTCTGTGAAGATCTGGGAATCTCTTATTCTTCTAATGATGATTGACTGTCAAAGGATAAGCCCTAATTCACGAGGATTACTGTTCTCCAATAAGTTCCAATTTTCTTGGGGGGAATCTGATATTAAAAAAAACTTTATAAATATAATCACAGATCCAGAGAGGTAAACTTCCATCACTAGATAGATATTAAATATTCAAGGCTTTGTCAGCCATACAATCTCTGTAGCAATTCTAAAGAATGACCATTTTAGTTTACAATTTGCTAAAAGCAATCAATAAGTGAATGAGATGTAGCTTTATTTCAATAAAAATTTATTGAAATTTGGCCCATGGAGGGATCTTGATAATTCTCATTATGATAGCTTTGTCCTTGACTTTGGAAGACTGGCTTAACAACCTTTAATTTCAATAAATATTTATTGGGCTTCTACTATTTTCAACTTTCTAACAACTTCCCTGGAAGAAAAATAAAAATAAGACATTGTTGCTTTTAACTATCCAACAATTTAAAATGGAAATAAATGTAAACCACAAAGTTTTAGTATGATTTTGGAAGTGCAATCACAGGAACATGTACACAATAGAAATTTAGAAGAAAAAGTGAGAAACTCTTTCAAAGAACTTTAGGGAGATCTTTGAGGTCAAGTGACTATTTACTAAGAAGTTTAGGCAGTCACTTGAAAAAGACCCAAAAAATGATGAAAGATATTGTTAGAAGAAAGCTTATTGAAGATTGGAGAAATTAACATTGTAGGTATTAATTTTATACCAATGCACTTTTATTTTTACCAATGCATTCTGTAGCTGATAATAATAATTATTATTAACAAAAGTTATAATGGTGGCAAACATTTATTCAACACTGAATAGGTCAGTTGACAAAAATCAATTTCCTGAAACTTATTTTGTTGCATAATCAGTTTTCTGAAACTGTGATTACTGATTTACTGAAAAGAGTCTTAAGTGCTTTAACAGGAATGCTCTGTTTAAGATAGCAATGCTGAATATATTCAGTACTCGTCAGTGCATAAAGGATATTGGAAACCATACAAAATCATTCCAATTTTTTCAAAATTGTTTTAGACTTCTTTATCAATCTCTTTGTGATTATTTCTTGGCAATTTTAGATTTTTTATCTAATATTTTGTATCTCTGGTATTCCTTGTCTTCTAATATTTTGTATCTTCAATTTCAAAATTATTATTAAAGACTCTCATATATCAGATGTGTTATTGATGCTCTGTACAATTATTAACCTATTGGACCTCAACCTTAAACCAGTTGTATATTCTGCTTCGTGATGCAAACATCTGAGATTTGCAAAATGCTTCCTTTCCCCCATTAAGGTGTACAGGAAAGAAAGAAGAGGGACACTCCTTCTTGCTTTCTTGTTTTCATTTCCCGTCATGCTCGCTTCTTTACCCTGATAGGATCAATTATTTCCAGTAGCAGTAGTTGACTCCAATTCGGTGGATTTCCAACTCCAACCAGAAATAGGTAGTTCATCATTATTACCCCACTTATCGTAACAATTACTATTTTAACAGTGATTTATAAACTTGGTTATGAAATTCTTTGGGGGAACATTTCATTCAGAACAAATTCCATGAAACAAATTTTCTGTCTTCAACATGATCGATGTATGTTTAATACTATTGATGCAAATACTAAGCACTTACTGTGTGCCAGAATTGTTCTAATTCAGAAAATTCCTCTAACTTCTCTATGAGATAGATATCAATTTTACACATGGAAAAAACTCCAGGCAAGTGGGGTTATGTGGCTTGTTGCAAATCATAGATCTACTAAGTAGCAGAATTCAGATTAAAATCCCCAATTTAAACATTTAATCACTGTATTATTATACTGCCTATGTGATTAATGTAGAGGATTTAGTGGAGTCAAAAATACCACGAGTAAATGTATCAGTAATTACTATCTAGCAATAGCTTAGGAGGAATTATATGTCTGTTTGTGATACTCTAAATTAAGGTAGTAATGATAAGAATAGAGCAAAGAATAAAGGTTCAAATAACCAGCAGATGTGGTAACCTATTACACATGGAGATTAGAGAAGAGAAGAAGGTAAAAATGCTTGTATCTGTCATCTACTGCAGCATTGCAGACAGTCAAATCTTAGTGGTTTTCAACCACAAGCACCTATTTAATTCTCAGATGTGCATGATCCTAGGGATATGTCTGGTCTTGACTGGCTTTGCTTGTGAATCTCCGCATTTACCCTGCAAGGTGACTGTGTGTCAATTTTTTTGATACTGCCTGAGCTGTCTCAGACATCCCACACTTAGCAAGGATTCAGCAACAGTGCACCAAAGATAACTGAAGTTTCTACTTTGAATAGCTAACAGGATAGTAACTATTAGCTATGATTTCAGAAATAAGATAAAGGAGCAAATTTGAAAGGTAAAATGAGTGAAAAAAAATTTTGTTAATAATTTAATTTTGCCTAATATTTAATTTAATTGAAGCCTTAAAATAAGCAGGACACGTTGGCACATACTTGTATTCCCAAATACTTAGGAGGCTGGGAAAGGAGGATCATTTGAGGTCAAACATTTGAGGACAGCCTGGGCAACATAGCAAGTGGCTGTCTAGGTAAATAAAACAAAGCAAAAATAAGCATTATTATTGCTACATGTTTAAAGGATATAGAAGCATTTTAAATGATAGTTCTCTTTCCTGCCTTTCAAATTTACATGCTCTTTACTATCTTTTAGAATATTTGCCCCGTGTGTATATCAAAAAAATATGTACATTTTTTGAGTTAGGAGAAAAATAGTAGTTTCTTATTTTCTTGTATTTGGCCATTTCCATGAATAACACAGAAGTGTCTATTTGTTTCCTAAGGATCAGAACAGTGCAACATAAATGCAAAGTAGTACTAGGGAGTCAAACTCTCACTTTGGCATCTGGAGTGAAAATTCTTTAGCCCATACCAAAACAACTGTGAAAAATCAGGCTGTGATGAGAAAGAATATCATGGACTATCTTTCACATATCAACATTCAAGCTTGCTCACCACATCACAGATTGTACTAGCCATGCACTAGAGGAGGGAATCTAACATTTGGTGAAAAGAAAGCTTGGTGAATAAAGCACATTTCTTGAACCTCAGAGCATTGTGAGAATGACAAATAAAATAGGGACAGGGAAAGCGGACAAAGGTCTGTGCCCTGACTTTCTTAAGCACTGATGTTAGAAAGATGGATGGGAAAAAGACAGTTGACTGACCTTTCTACTGAAACCTTAGGAGGAAGTAAAGTGATACAGCCCATTCCTGGAGGATGGTGACCTGCCACAAGAGAGGGGAGATAGAGAAGTATGAAGCAAAACTGCCAGATCTCATAAATCTGCCTGTCTTCAGGTATGTTGTGCATTAAGCAAGGCAAAACACAGGTCATGATAGAGCCAGTGGATCAAGGCACAGAAGGACTTTCTGCTACAGACATGCAGCAGAGACACAGGCAACTGTGACAAGCTTTATCATGCTGTATGGAGAAATCAGAGCAAACCATTGTACCCACTGGTCACTACAAGGAGAAGTAAAGGTCAAGAAGGAATGACATGGACCTTGGATCAGCTTCCCATTCCTGCTCTAACAAATTACCATAAAATTTAATAACTTGAAACAAGATAAATATATGATCTCATATTTCTGGAGGTCAGATGTCCAAAGTGGGTTTTGTTGAGCAAAAACACAAGTTTTCATCAGTGCTGCATTCCTATGGAGGCTTCAGATGAAAATCCATTTTCTTGTCTATTTCATCCAATAAAGACTATTTGTATTAGGCGTGCTGTCTCCTTCCATCTTTAAAGTCAGCAAGAGTGGGTGAAACTCCCTCACCTTATACCACTGGCACTGACTCTCTTGTTTTCTTTTTTAATCTATAAGGACTCTTGTGATTACACTGGGCAATCCCAATAATCACGGATAACTCTCCATTATCAAGCTTGACGACATCTGTAGCCTGAACTCCTCACTTGCCTGGTGACCCAACACACCCACAGTCTGGGGTTTGTGGAAGTTGGGATATGGCTATTCTTTGGGAGTCCATTATTTTGTCTACCCCACACCAATGAATTTTTGTTGTTGTTTTCCTCTTTCTCTCTCTCTTTCAATCAACTTAAATGTCTGGACACCATCTTCAAACAAAACAGGGGAAAGACAGGCATTTTCAGAAGGAAAATGAGACACATTTCTCTTTGGAAAATGAGCCAAAGAGATCATTTAAAGCTTAAGAAAGAGAAATGCCATTGATTGCCTTGTTTAGAATTCATCTCCTTTCTTCTTCACCACAGCCACCTCCACATTCCAATTACTTTGCATCAGACCAGAGGCTCTCAAGGAAGCTCAGATCAATTACTAAAACAAAGAGTCTTTATTTTCTTTGCACATCCAAGAAAATGTGTGAGTTACATTTTTTAATCTGACGGACGTGCTATTTCTGATCATAATAATGAATGTTAAAAACATAACAGATTTACCTGACATCACACAGAGCCTTTAAGGAGAAAAATTCAAGCATGGTTATTTGACTAATGAAACTCACAGGCTTTAATAATAAACTTGGTCCTAAACTAAATAACAGAGTAATCTGGGGGAGTCTGGATTAACGACAAGAATTCTGAATTCCTGGGCTCTTGTTCAGTGTTACTGTCCTGAGCAAAGGATTTAAAAATTTTCTGAGAATGTATCACATTTTACAATAAGTATTTTTTTTTCTGAGATTTTCAGAACATTTGTCACTTTGTTTACCAGAACTGCAAAGTACAGATGGAAAATTGAATGTTAATTCAATGCATAACACACTGCCTAGGCCCTCCACAGACACTTGCTGAAACATGTGCATGAAACTATAAAGCAGAGTAAAGCAATTTAAGAGCTAAGTACATCATGAGACAATGACAGAGGAAAAGAGATGCATTTAAGGGGGAAAAAAAAGATAGGTTTTAAAGGTGCTGGCAGTTTTATGAAGATACTGTGGGTGGAAAGTAAAAATATATATATATTTCAGAAAATTAGCTGGAGAGAAAATTTTAAAGTACTAAATCCAAAGAGTGGTACTGGACTGTGAAATTAAGGGAAAAAAATTCCAGCAGTACATAAAAATATCAAAGTGGTAGTAACAGAGGCTGATCATTACCCAGGTGAGTACTTGAGTCCATTAAGTTGATGGAAAGGTGTATCTGCAATGCTGCTTCAGCAGAAATGATAGATTGCCTTTTTCTTTAATTGGAAAATCAATGGCAAGAAAGAAAATACTGTCAACCATTTTTAATCACTTTCCTTTGCTGTATGTGGACTTTTACTGGAGAGTTATAGCACATCAAGGGATATACAACAGAACGTAAGGTTCTGCAAGACCACTAAGGCAAATAACAGCGAAGCAGAAAGATATGGAAAAAACCATGTTAGAATTAATCATTCCTAAGTCAATATAGAAGATTCTGAGCTATGTAACGAGATCAGAGAAGCTTATTCTATTGCCTAGGAAGCAAAAAGAAACAAAATCAACCAATAAATATGTTATTCTAAGTGAGTCACACCAGTTTGCAATCCTCTGAATGATTTAGGTTGTTTTTTCTTCAGAAGTTTTTCTTTTTCATTCTATTTAATTAATTTGGACACCCTCTGAAAATAGGCTGATTTGCCCAAGACCTCATGTGGAAGTTATTGCAGAAGGCACCATCCAGTTTTAATTTAATTTCTTTCTAAGCATGTATAGTTTGTGAGTGCTCCAGAGTTTTCATGTAATGGATCCTTATCTAGGACTTCTCTTTCTTTAAAAACAGTGCAGACTTAAGTGGTTTCATTCCCATATTGCTATACTTATTTTGTTCTAACTTTTGTTTTCTCTGTTTACCAACAATTCTATCTGAAAAGGTATCACATCTGTGAGTAGAGCTTCCGTTTATACATTTTATTAATGTAATTTGGCCTTGGAAAGAAAATAAAATATTCCAGATTATTATTACATAAAAATATTTTGCAAATTGAAAATCATTAAAATGAATATAAACAGATACCTTTTGGCAAGTTCCTCAACCTCTAAGTTTGTTTGCTACATATAAAAGCAATTTCCTTTATTTTATGAAGTGCTCTGAGCATCAACTCTGTGATATATTATATATCATAAATACTATGAGAAATCATAAAAAACATCATGCACTCCTCACACCCCTGTATATATATATATATATATATATATCATAAATACTATGAGAAATCAGAAAAAACATCATGCACTCCTCACACCCCTGTTAGAAGGATTCTTTAAATCCAATGCATTAATCAAGATGAATGTCTTTGACTTCAGTTGGAGAGTAGTCTTAATATAATTAATATAGATTCTAATTCCAGGGGCAATTACATGAATGTATGAAGTGAAATCCTCCTGCTACATTCACCTAGAAAGTTTACATTAATTATAGCAGTCATAATAACACTAAAGTTGCCATTTATGTACATTTAATTGATAATGATAGAAATAATAAAGTATATAAATACTAAATGTTGCCAATTATATAAAGAAATAGAACTCTAATATGTTTCTGTTTTGAGTATAAATGATACACAAGTATCTGCCTTAACCTGGCATATTATTTGCATATTCACTTTTATATGTATTGTGTGTATGTGTGTGTGTGTGTGTGTAAGATCTACAAAATATATAGACATAGAACTTTCACATACATACATACAATCATCTATATGCATGTACACATATATTACATATGTATGAAAAGAGTGAGAAAGAGGCATAAGGGAATGCTCATTCCAACATTTTTGTAATAACTTAGAAAAACAAAATTCCATGAACTAAAAAGAAATAAACTATATGACCTCATGAAGTATGAAAATTAAAAAATTATTTATAATCTATATTTCATTAGTTATTTATAATGTATACTTATTTTTCCTGGTAGAGATAAATGTCAAAAACATAGTATACTATGAAGAACAAAGTTGAAAATATATGTTTAGATATAATGCCATCTTTATATAAGTGTAAACAAAGGCAAACAACAACCTCAGGCTTATGTCTATGCACATGTATACTATAAGTTATGCATACTGAAGAACAGTTCCCTTTGGGAAAATATGGCCAAATGCTAAGATTTGACAAAATTGCATAGTATGTGCTTTCATGGGCTTTATAATATCAGTCTCTGCAATAATCTTTAAGCTTGAAATTTCCCCAAAATAAGACCAGTATTTTTATTTATGAAGAGAGAAGTCCTCATTGTGGAATTGTTAAAAATCCATGAATATGGGAAAACACTGATTTCAAAGAGCAAAACCAAGTGTCCTGCTATTTGAGAATGGAATTCTGCTTTGGTATTGGTTCTCCTGATATTGTGTCAGTCTTATTGTATAAGATCTTTACATCTATTATCTCATTTAATCCTGGTAACAATTATCTGTAAAATACTCTTCCTTATTCAGCAAAAATGAACAAAAATGTCAGAAGGTACCTAACATGAGCTGTGTCACTTAGCTAAAAAGTTGATGAATTTAAAGTATTAAATTCAAAATGTGGTCTAGCATCAACATCATCTGGAAGTTTGTTAAAGATGAAAGTTATTGAGCCGTAGCCTAGACCTACTCTACATTCCAACCTTAAAAAAACAGTAGTTTTAACAAGCCCTCCTGATCATTCCCATCAATGGTAATGTTTAAGGATCCTTAAGTTAAAGAGACTTACAAAGCTATATTTGTCACAAAGGGAAAACTAAAACGGGAATTAGTGTTTATCTTTCCCCATTGTTTTCACTTAGCTGAAACCTGATGGCACTTGAGTCAAACTATTAGAGTGAGTGAGTAACAAGAAGGTCCCAGGAGTCAATATATCTACTTGGGAAGAGAGTTAAGTTTCTGTGGGGGTAAGCTGGAATATTCCGAGACAAATACTTGAAGAAGGGGATGCTTGGAGTGTCTATGTTGAGCTCATAGTAGGAGGCTGATTAATATAAAGGGAAGATTTTTGTGGAATCCCTCCTACAAATTTCAACCTTTAGACTCCTTCTTTAGGTGACAAGAAAAGCTAAATTAGCTCAAAGATTGATACTTTTGTCATTTGAGCCACACAAATCCTGAAATTAAATTTGTATTTTTGATAAATAAATTTGCATTTACTAGTGGACTCTGATCTGGTAATATGGTAATTTTGACAGGAGCAATCAGGCAAAGGAAATAGGGATTGGAGCTCTTGCAATGTAACTGCCCAATGACTGTTGCAAGTCCCAAAAGCTTCAGGCCCACTGAGTGCACTGGGCATGAAGCTCTACATTGGTGATATGTGGTAATAAAAGCAAAGTAAGGAGAGAGAAGAGACCCATGAACCTGGCAAAACATTCTGAAAGAAAAGTAAGCCAGGGAGTAAACTCAACTATTGTTTTACCCCATGGATCAGAGAATGGTGAGACGAATTGCATACTTGTGCTGCATTATATGGAACAGTTACACCATCAGAATTTGCTTCTGATGATTTACCAAAAGTATGTTTTGTACAAAAGAAAGGAAAAAGGAAGAGGATTTTCTTCATGGGAGACTCAATATTCGACAAAAATTCTAAAATATTTTTAGGGCCTCAAAACCTAAATCATTCCTCTGCTTCTAGCCTTATTACTTGGTTTTATTTGGTTTTGTGTTCATTGTTGATATTACTGACCAAAATATGAAAGATATGGAGAAAGACTTTCCATTTCCCTTGACCCCATTGTGTTCCTGCTTAGAGAATTAATCTTAAATAGATTTAGAGTGGACTTAGTCAGCATTTGTTTCTCTCCAATCCAAACATCTTTTCCTCCCTTTGACCTTTGCAAACACTTATATTTATTAACAGGGATTGGATAAGACTCTAAGTTCCATCTCTTGGGTTAATCTAACTTTGTCTGGAAAACTCATTTGTTCTAATGGGCATTCCCCCAAATTCCTTGCTTAGCACAGGTTCACCTGGTTTTTGTGATTGTTTAAATTTGAGTGAAAGTCACTGCATTTTTTTAAGTGACATGATTTTGTATAAAATTTGTACAAATACCTAGAGTTAGGGTTGGTTTGGAAACCCCACCTGGCCTTTCATTTTCTTCTAACCAACCATATTAATGCAGACTAAAAGAAGTCTTTTTTATATTACTCTATTCCTCTATCTCTCTAAAAATGTTTTATCTTTTGTAAATGTTCCTTGACATGCTCATAAAAGTAGTAGACATTATGGTTTCTACATTATGAATGAAGAAATAGACTCTCCAGAAAACTGGAGGGTTTGCTGAAGTTCACACAGCTAGCTCCAAGGTGGACTTCAGAGTGAAGATCAGAAAGCCACATTCTGCAGCCCCTTTTACAATTGCACCACTTCTCAGATGAAAGAACCAAATGTTACTATCCAAACACATTTGCAGATTCTCAAGGACCAAGAATGCTGTTCTTTGCACCATGAAGGTAAGGTGCAACTCTCACAGATCTGGCACTTTATTCATTTATTTTTGAAAAACCATTTATCAGCATGCATTCTAAGCAGGACTATACATTGGTTTTCACACAAAAGACTCCTGTGACCCTCATATAACAGAGTAGGGAAAGAGGATAAGTTGGTTTAAAGAGCGCTATGTTTCTCTCTTTGAAAAGGTGTTTGTTGAATGAATGCAGTAAGGAAGTATTTGATTTAGGAATGTGTATAATCAGTTGGAAGACAAATATTTGTAAGGAAGAAAAAGTACAAGTTATGTGGAAATGTAGACTTGGATTAAAATCCTACCTCTACTTACTAGCTTAGTAAATCTAGACAGTCTTTAGACTTTTCATTTATAAAAGGGCTCCTAAATGACATTGTTAAATGGGGATTATATGAAATGGGTATTAAAGAGCCCTGCAGGCTTGGAAATGTACTATAAATTTAAAGAATTAACATTGTTAGTTTAATACTATTGCATTGCTTAAATGTGTTATGTTTTTTTCTGACTTTTTAGAAGATACACATGTATTGTATATATGTGTATGTACATATATGTATATGAAATAAAATTGAGATGTATAAAAATGGTGATAAGAAAATCATTTAAGAAACCCTTGCATTTACCACCCAACTTGTAATACACACTCATAACTACACATATGTTACAAGCACACACACACACAAACACATACATTCATACATATATTCACAAACAATTATAGCTCCCTAAATATGTATTCTTCATCTGATTTCTTTATTTTCAGTCTCCAGAGATGACCACTACCCTAAAGTTGCGAGATATTATAGCCATAAATGTTCTTAACACACCATAAAATATGTTCACGTGTAATTTGAATTTATTTTTTATAATTAATATTTCAGTGAATGTTTTTGCCCCTGGTGGACACAGAAAGAGTGATGGCAACTCTGATGAGTCACTGCATGGTCCCTGAACTGGCAGCATAGCTGACCAGAAGTGAAACCTATATTGGAACAAGACACTCAAATGACTCAAAATACAATATAATATATATATCTTGCTTTGGTTTTTGGTGCTGGGGATTGAACTCAGGGGCACTCAACCACTGAGCCACATCCTCAGCCCTATTTTGTATTTTATTTAGAGTCAGGGTCTCACTGAGTTGCTTAGTTCCTCACCATTGCTGAGGCTGGCTTTGAACTCATGATCCTCCTGCCTCAGCCTGCTCAGCTGCTGGGATTATACCTATGTGGCACTGTTCCTGGCTTATATCTTGTTTTAAGATAACTAAGAAGACAGATTTTCTGAAATAAATCCATATTTCTTTAACTTTATTATATATTACCAGATTGCTCTCCAAATCAGTTACATCCATATTCAATCCCATCAGTCTTTTCATTTTTCTAAGCAGTTGGATTTGAAATGTCTTGTCATCATTGCCTTGATTTGCAGTTTGTTCATTCTTAATAAGATTAAACATCTCTTCATATATTCCCTGTTCATTGGTGTCCTCTGAAGTCCCTACTCATGTCCTATGGAAATTTTCTCATTGATTTCTACAATTTTCATTCTTCTATATCACCTCAAGGTATACTTCAGAGGTCTGCCTGTCTTCCTTCATAATTTTCCACTTTTAACTCTTCCTTTTGTCTCCCTCCTTACTTTTCTATTTGTTAGGAAGGGCTGCAGAGTGTCGGGGTTAGTCACATATTCCAGCTACCAGAAAATTTGACATGTGTAGTCATTTCCAAAGCGGATTTTTTTGTGATATCTTCAGACCAAAACAAAATAATTACGTAGTAGATAGTGCTAAGTAAACAGAATTTGAAACCAGAACTGCTGGATTTCAAGGCCTAAACGCAAAAGCTCTTTAAATTTCAAATTGTTTCTTGATGACAAAATATTAATTTATATTAAAGTTGAATATTGCTACTTTGATCAATCTTTGTCTAATATATAATGTGTAGAAGTATATATATATATATATGCAATGTATTCAATATGAAATGATTTGTTTTTATATATGACATAGAGAGTACATGTATTTTTTTCAGTACTAGGGATTTACCCCAGAGGTGCTATACTCATGACCTTCACCTCTAGACCTTTATATATATATATATATATATATATATATATATATATATATATATATATATATTTTTTTTTTTTTTTTTTTTTTTTTTTTTTTTTTTTGAGAAAGGGTCTCATTAAGTTACTGACATTGGCTCCACACTTGCAATCCTCCTGCCTCAGCCTCCCAAGTGGCTGGGATAATAGGTAGGCACCACCACTACCAGCAATAGTTTAATCTGTATATAGTATCAATGGGATGGAATTCAAGACTTACATCTGAGGTACTTTTCAACACTGAGTAGGTTAGAGTAGAAATAAAAAATTTTTAAGGTTATTCATTAAGGGTGTAACAGTTTTACTTTCATTAATATATTTTAAAATTGTTATAATATTTATGATGCCACTAAATAAATAAATGAGATTGTTTACTTACTTAAAATTGTACTAAGCTTCCTCTCTCCTAGAAATTCTGAATCTGTAGGTCTGAGTTGGAACCCGGATACATAGGTGCAGATATATGTATTTTTTTATGGGCACAGAAGTATATTAACAAGTAATAAGTAATTAACAAGTATAATTAATAAGTAATAATTAATATTTCTGCTTCATCTCACCTGATTGTTGACCCAGCATAATTCAATACATTTGGTAGAATCAGCACAATGATACATTCATTTTGGAAAGAACATTTTGGTCAGTCTTGCTCAGGCAGGAAATATCTTCCCACATCTCAAGAAAGTATCTACTCAGCAAATATCAAAGCAATTACAATGAAGTCTATTTAAAGACTGCACAGCTTAGTGCCCTGTCTCAAAACAGAGTGAGGAGTCAAAGTTCTGAGGTGGTTGAGGAGTCACCCCCTTGCCCGGCTTAGCTTCAGGGTCTGTGAGACTTCTCAACAGGCTACAGAAAAGTGGGTCTTCAAGGTACCACAGCTCTGGACTGCTCCAGGTCTCCTGACCACTAGGCAGAGCTGGGTTCTCCCCTTCTGCTTCCACTTCACCCTCAGTCTCTGCATCTCTTTCAATTCTAACATCTTGGCTACATTGTCTGCATATCTGTAAATGTGTGCCTTATTCTTCATTTCAAAGTTATGAGACGCCTATTTTGGAAAATACAAATAATTTAAGAAGCAGTATATCTTATTTGATGTGACAGACAAAAGCCATTGGAAAGGATATTATAACTACTCAAGTTTGCAGGAACTTTTTTATTGCCAATAAAAAAACTTTCTCAATTTGGACAAAAAGCACAAAGCATGAGGTATTCTTGATAAGTGATTTTCTTTCCAAAAACCTTAAAATCATTTACAAATAGCTCATCACACATTTGTAAAGGTGGTACTAAATGCTACCATTCCTATTGAAAGGGGGCAAGGGTGCAGAGAGTTTTAAAGAAAACCACCCAGACACACAGATACACACGCACACATGCACACACAAACATACACAAATACATGCAAAGATAAAGAACAGTGGATTTCAAGGTATAAATATTTTCTTTCCTCATCATTCAATCAGTAAATATTTATTGGGTAAAAAACACAACTCCTCACTACTGAAAGAATAAAAAGGAAATGTAAGATCTTAATGGTTTAGCCCCACAGATTCATATAAGAAATAAATGAGTTAGTACCTAAAAAAGCACTTATAGATGAGGTAGGTACAGAGAAAATCCTTGAGAAATGTGTGCTATCTTCATTATTTTCTTTTAAGAAGCTAAAGATATGTACATGCAAAGACACTAGAAAATCTCAAATATCCTTGATGCTCCCTCCACCCCCAGCCCTCAGGGGACATTCAAAATGTTTGGGGACTTGCTAGATTGTCACAATGTGGTGAGAGGGTCTTTAATCTGGTGTCTTGTGATTAGAGGCCAAAGATACTGCTAAGCAAGCGTTCTCTAGTGCACAGGGTAGCACCCTAACCAGGAAGAATTAATTATCAGGGTCAAATGACTTTAGTGATCAGGAGGAGGTGGAAACATGACCTTTCAAGGAGACATATATTTCAGACACAAGAGAGAATATGAGAAAAAATAGGAAGGGAGCAGATATGACCAGCAACAGTTAAGGTCTGAAAACCTGGGGAGAAGGACACAGGGAACAGTGAGGTCACTGTTTTGTCTCCTGTCTTTTCAACCACCCAGTGTGAATTTTTTCCACTGTCCTTGATAATTTCTCTGCTGTCCTTGATAATTTACTAGGGCATCAGCCATGTGACTTTTATCTTGAATTCACCCCCTTCCAGCTCTCTTGAACTCTGAGGAAATCACAGCTTCTCTCTCTGGTTTGCATAATTACTTAGGTTCCAGAGTTCTCAGAGACAGCTCCATTCTCCCAGCCTGATGCTTTCCTTAGTGTAGATAAGAGTCTCTTATCCATTAAATCCTGTCCCAATAGACAAGGAAAAACATCTTTACCTTTCTCTGAGATGTCCAAAACTTTCTATTAAGCCCATTTCAATAAATCATCTGCAACTAAATGTGGTTAATGGGGATGATTACCTAATCTTAAAATAGGCTTCATCTTTAGCCATATATACTAACATGAAACAGACTGAAGTATTAGGCACACATCATCCGAAGCCATTAGTAACTCCACATTTCTTCTTCTATCAAGCGTTTCTTCCATTATGTGTGTTTTCCCCATGGCAGTGGTAAAAATGTTGAGGCCTCATTTGCATATTTTGAGTTTCTAACATAAGAATTTTCATCCAATGAAAACTATATGGTTTAGCACATTCTTCCTTTAGAATTTTTTTTTTTCCATTTATGCCCTCATACTCAAAAGAATATTTACCTTAAAGACACTCAACAAGGACAGTGCTTAAGGGGAAAGTCCTTTATGAATTCATAAAATTGGAGGGTAAGTTCATCATTCATATGCTTTAACATTTGGTTTGTTTTGCCTCGTTTTATTTCTACCAAGAGGTAAACAATGACATTTTATCTATGTCTTGTTATTTTAAACATTCTAGGAATTTTGAGCACATTTAATAGAGAAACTGGGATCAAAAAACTAAAAGAATGTGAAAGAATATCTAACAGCTGCCCAATTATAATAACCTCAAGGCAAAGAGTTGGTCAGGATGCAATTCTTTTGTGTATTTTTCATTTCCTTCTGACTTTTAAAAATATAACTTGTGTTTCTATAAATGCTACATCAAAGCAATCATAATAAATAATTAGAATATTATCAAAGTCTGTTTTGTCCTTCCAGCTGCTAGGACAGTTTTATTTACATAGTATTGTGAAGTGAGTCAAAAACAGCTGCTATTTTATATGAGCTATTCCATGACTTGATTTGAAAAGCTTTCTCCACCATATCCAATGGCACTTTAACAGCAACGACAGACTCATGACAGAACAGTTTTTGGACTTTCATGCATCTCAAAAGGAAAATAGCTTTAATCGGTGGATGAGTGTCGTGAATAGGAATATGCTGTTTTATAAGGGAAATGGTTGTCTGAGTTTGCCTGCTTTCAGACTGAGGAAAGTGTACAACCACAGAAGTGCATCTGTCCAACGCCTGGAGGACTCTTGCAGAAATACATCCTGTGGAAGGTTCCCTTGCAAATTTAACTTCCCTCACCTGTGGAGAGTCATTCTCAGACACTCTGGAATAGAAAACAGAAGTAGGGAGAGGTAGATAGTTGTGAGAGCTCCTGAAGCTAAATCCCATGGGCAAAGCAAAAAGGGGGTGGGGGTTAGTGGGGCTGCAGCATGGGAAGAGAATGGGCAAGGCAAGAAGAAGAAAAAAAAACCTAAAAAGACATTAAAAGGAGAAGAAAGAAAAGAGTGTTACCCCCAACGTTTCATTTTATTTTTTTCTCCTACGCACTGCAACAGTTTCCTTTTGCCATCATTTCTTGGTGCTGGGGATTGAACCCAGAGCTTAGTAATGTGCTAAACTCATGGTCTATCCATGAACTACCCCTCTAATGCAAAAATCCCTTGATTAATTAGTTCATGACTTGGTTGTTGTACAAATATCTCTCCTCTCACAAGAAGAAATTCTTCCTTGATTTTTCAAGGGAAAGGCACATACATGGAGGAGCAGTTTCAGTAGTATTTAACCACAGGAAAAACATGCTGAGTTAGTATGTTACCCATGCCCACAGCACCTCAGGATCACTTTCTAATCAGGTTGCTTATTTATTTATTGACACACCAATTCAAACTCATTATGCAGTTAGTGATGGGAAATGCAAGCTTTTAGTCTAAAGGTCTAATCAAGACTGTCAATCAATCTGTCCCAAATTTGTTATTGATAACATTTGGGAAATTACAGTTTTTATTATGTCAGCAGCTTCTGGCCAACTATTTTTTTTCTTCAAACTGTTTTCAGATATTTTGTCTTGGCAGGCATAGTACACAGGACATATGAACTGTCAATTTTGTTCATGTCATAAATTTGTATTGAATACTTTATTCAATATGACCTTAAAGGTATGAGTCTACAAGAAATAAACAAGCCTTTATTTTTTTGGTTTATATCTATGACTAAATTCCTGTTTGACTCTCACAGTTCCTTATTAAGCTTTTTTGAAATGTGATATGTTTCTTTAAATTGTCCATGAATGGACATATGATTAACTAAATAATGAAATGTCTAAGAAATAAAATATTATGTAGGAAATAATAAGAATGATTTAAATCTTTATCTTTACCTCCAGTGAAAACAAATTAGAGAATAACTAAAATCACAATTAAACTTTACCTTATACCGTTGAAATGTTAAAAAAAAAAAGGACATAAAGTATCAGCAAGAAAGGGAAAAAAAATGAAGGTTTGTACATTGTTGGAGAGTACTTAGTACAGCTATCACAGAAAATGGCATGGAAGTTCTCCCCAGAATAAAAACTAAAACTACTGCAGAATTTAGTGATCCTACTTTTGGGTATCTATATGAAAAAGCTGAAATGAATATGTCAAAGGGAAATCTGTACTCCCAATTTCATTGTAGCATTGTTCACAATAGCCAAAATATGGAAGCACCATAGAAGCATTCATTAATGCATAAATAGGTAGAGAAAATGTATAACGAATACACAATGAAATACTATTCAGTCATTTGAAAAATCCTGTCATTTTCAACAACGTGGATGAATCAGGAAGGAAATGGTCTAAGTGAAGTAAGTCAGGAGTGGAAGACAAACACTATCTCTATTGTATGTCAAATTAAAAATTTTTAAATGTATACAAGTAGAAAATAAAATGATGGTTATCAGACTCTGAAGAGGTCTGTAAGGGGAGTTGTTGATTAAAGGGTACAGAGTTTCAGACAGACAAGAGGAATATACTTTGTTCTTCATTGTCACTATATTCAATAATAACATACCATTACCTTAAAATAACTAAGAGAATAAATTTCAAATGTCTGAGCATAAAAAAAATAGGTAATCAAGGTGATGGATAGGTTAACTAGCATAATTTAATCATTCCACCTTGCATTTATGCATCAACATATTACTTAATACTATTAATGTATACAATTTGATTTCTCAGTTGAAATTAATAATTTAAAAATTCCAAAAAGCAAATATAAGTTAACATCAGTTATTAAAGGAGGGAAAAGGAGAAATTTATGCTTTTTTTATACATCTTTGTATTTTTAGTTGTCATGATCACATATTATGACATTGCTTTTAGAATTCCTAAGAAATGTTAAGTAAATAGAATGTATACTAATATAAATTTGAACTTCTTCATTAGCATAATTTACATAGTAAATTACAACCTATATTTGGACTATAAATACTTATTCTTCACACATTCAACTAATTTAGCTAATAATAATGTTATGATTTCATATTTATAATTAGTACTATTAATCCCCATCTGGTACACAGAAAATACAAAATTTTTAATTCTATCTCACATACTCTTGATCACAAACATAAAATGAAAGATGACTCAGAGAAAAACTAACTCATCAAAGCTGCTGTCATCACTGATACTAACCTAAAGTCTGTCATTCCACTAAATATTACTTCCCAGATGATATTTTTCATGTGTAAGTTTGCATAGATATAGGTCTTCCCATATAAAAGTGCCCAAATAGGAACTGTGGAAACAAATATATGTGCAAAAACAATAATACAGTATTGATTTAATTTTTTTTCTGCTACTTAAGACCCTGGCCAACAAATGCCCAGATGAATAAAACATGCTAAAATGAGAAAGAATATGAAAATGCCACAGGTATATGCTTGTGAATGACTGAGTCATTTGTAAATGTGTGTTAATGTCATACACTAAGCCTAGAAATTGGTCAGGGTAGGTCTGCCTGAGTTTAAATGTATCACTTGACATTTTGAACCACTAAAAATTTTCTTGCCATTCTGCATCCTTTTACTGTCGATTTTCTGCATTCTAGGGAACTTGAGAAAACACATCAAAAGAATCTTAATTTAATTACATTTTTGTAATATTTTCCCAATTCCCAATAGAAGTTCTGTTGTTTCTACCAAGAGCTATATTTTTATCTGTTATATTTTTTCCATTCAGATATATTTATAAACAAATGTATTATTAAAATATAAATAATTTCCTGCTTAAGTTGGTGAGTTAGGCAATTTCTGAGTTCAAAAAAAATCTTCAATAAATATTGTTTGTTAACCTAGAGAACAATTGGATATTATCTCAAATCCCAAATATAAATCTTATCAATTTCAACAAACTCTTTCCAAAATTCTAAGACTTGTATGATTGCATAGTATACTGATGAGGGCCACAGACAAATCAAGATGGTGCCTGGCACTTTGCCAGGAGGGTTGGTTTGAGAAGTAATGCCAGAGAGCCATTAAGATGATGGCAATTCCTTAATGACTGACTGCTGTATCTAGATCATGTTAATTAAGTTAAGCTGTGTGTAATCATTAAGATGATGAGGATTCCTTATTGGTTGACTGCTGTATCTAGTTTATGTTAATTAAGTTAAGCTGTGTGTAATTAGTTGGGTATATATACTTCTCTGTCCCGTAATAAAGCGGCTCCCGCTGTATCAACCTTCACAAGTTGCTTGTCACCCCCCGGTTAGTTTGCCCAGCCAGACTGCGGCAGTATACTTTCACAAATATCCAACCAATATATTAAAGTCAAAAACTCTATTAATATAAACTAATATTTTCAATATCTGAAAAATATATTTTAATAAAAGCTACAACGGACATAATATTATGGTACTCTATTGGCAAATTCACTGGTATCTGTAGCATAAGCATGATATCAGGGCACATATGAATACATACTGAATGTTCATTTAGTAAAACACTTTCAAGGACTATTAATACTACTTAATATATGATTAACAAAGGAAGTCGGAAAAGGGGAAACAGGAATGTGAAAGGCTACTCAGCATTATTAATCATGACAAACAAAACTCTATTGAGATATTACATTACACCTGTTAAGATGGCCATTACTCAATAAACAACAATAGCAAAAAAAGAAAATGACCAGTGGTGTTAAAGATGTGGAGAAAGTGGAACCACTGGTCACACTTGTGGGTATGTAAAATGGCACAATCACAATTGAAAACAGTATGGAAGTTACTCATTAAAAATTAAAAATGCAGTACCAAAAGATCCAGCAATGCCACTTCTGGATATTTATCCAAAAGACTAAAAACAAGATCCTGAAGAGATACTTGCACTCTCATGTTGATTATCACATTATTCACAGTAGCCAAGATGTAAAAATTTCTTAAATATTCACCAACAGACAAATAAAGATAGCATGAGATATATATACACATATGCATAAGCCTACATATGTGTATACACATATATAATGGAATATTATTTATCCATAGATAGAAAACCCAATTGTATGTTACAACATGAATAAACTTGAAGACTTTATGCTGGGTGCAAAAAAAAGCCAGTCACAGAAAGACAAATAACACATGATAGTGCATATAAGAGGTATATAAAGTAGTTACACTCTTGGAAGCGGAGAGTTGAATGGTTCTGTTCAGCACCTATAACATGCAAGATAGAGTTTTAGAGTTTGACTGTACCACCTGGTGCTTATTATTGATGATACTATAGTGCACTTAAAAATTAAGAGAGTAGATAACATGCATTAAACTCTTTATCAAAAATTTTTAAAACATGTGATTCATAACAAAACAGGGTGTTGTTATGCAAACTCAGTTGTTCTTCTGAAATGACTAATTACATTTTGTATCAAATACATTTTATGGGTAATCTATTATTGAAGCTTGCTTATATAAATTGATCAGCCATAATTAATGTGAACTTCTTTGAAACTTTTCTTCCATGGAAATCATCATGAGAAACAACAGGGTATAGTGATCATCACGCTGGATTTACAATCTTGTGAACTTCATGTCTGTATTTTCTAACATTTTATCTTCTATGAGCATGATGTGTTGCCATTCCCTCTGAGCTTTAATTTTCTCATCTTTAAAAATGGGCATAAGAATAGGTACATCTTTGCTATGTTTAATAATACATTTCCTACAAAATACAGTGCTATGCAGTCAGTATTATATTAAGGACTCACTGGGTACCAGTAGTAGTAGGAACAGCAATGGCAGCACTAGGGCTATTAACAGCAGCAACAGCAGCATAGTAGTAATAGTTATAAAGGTAATAATAAAGGCAGCAATAGCAATAATCGAGGTAGAAATTGTAGTAGTTGAAGCAGTAATAGTAATATAAGGAGTAGGTGTGCCAATAATAATAACAATAATAAAAGTAGTAATAGTAGCATTCAAAGTCCCTACTTGTCTGGATTTATTTATTTTCAATAGGACTTATTCTAATTTGAACAAGATATATACCATGCTTGCATAATTACATCAAAATGGATTCTGCTGTCACATATAACTAAAAAGAACCAATAAAAATAAAAAATACAAAGAAACATTATACTAAAAAATAAAAACAACATAAAAATATATGCTGATTATATTGATTTTTCATGTTATGCCTTTTTCTAATAGAATATAGCTGGATATGGTCAGGAATTGTTATCTATTTTGCTTCTCGATGAATTCCATAGGCTCAGCACAGTGGAGATGGGCAACAGTATTTGTTAAATAAACATACATCTTGCACTTTGAAAGTTCTGTTGTTTTGAGAGCTTCTATTACAAATATAGAATAGAATACCCTGTTCTATTCTGCGTGTTGAATAAAAACTCACTCTGATCACTGTAAGAATATGTCATATTTCCAGAAAAGATTTACTTATTTTGGATAATGGTTCTTCTTGGCAGATCCAGGAGCACATAAAAACCTGAGAATCATTTTCTATTTAATTCCTTTAATAGATATTTATTACCTACCATGATAGATGCTAGAGAAAAAATATGATGGACAATTATTACCTTCAAGAAGCTCACACCAATGTAGGATAAATAAATATATAAGCACACACTTATATTGAAATTGTTTCAGGACACACAGTGAACAAAAGTTTATTCTCTGTTGGAAGTCTTCCAACAGGGAGCAGACTTTTAAAAACTGTAAGTAAATATGCATTGTGTGAAATAGTGATAAGTGCTATGGAGAGAACAATAGAGCTCATTAAGAGGAACTGGAAGTACAAGAAGTACTATTTTAGGGATAAGAGATATTTTTATCCAGTACAGTTAGGGGAAACTTCTCTGATAAGATGAAATTTAAACAGTAATCTGAAGTATTGTAGGAATGGACCATGTAAAATCTATGGAGAAAGAGGATTTAAAGTCAAGAGAACAGTGAGTTAAAAGTTCCAGATGTAGGAAGATTATGTGTTGAAATATCAGCAAGGAAACCATCATGGCTGGAGCAATGAGGATAAGAGAGAATAAATAAGTTGGAGGGTGCTATATTGAACATTCCACAAAATCCCATGGGTTAAAGTTTTGGTACCCAGAATGGTGTTATTGGAAGGTGATAGAGCCATCAGGAGTGCTCCTGAAAGGAAGTATTGAACTCGGGCCTTTTCCCCTCTCTTTTTTTTCCTGGTTAATGAGGGGGGTGATTTCACTCTGCCACAATGTGCTGCCTCCACTTTGCCACAATGTGCTGCCTCATCACACACCCAAAGCCATCAATTGTGGGCTGGAACCTCCAAAATTGGAGCCAAAATAAATCTTTTCTTTTCCTGACATTATCATCTCAGGCATTTGTTCTAGTGACAAAAAGAAAGTTGACTCACACAGTAAGGGAGTAGACCCACAATGTACAAGGCTTTAGAAGCTGCTGAGAAGACTTTAAGATTTACTTGGAATGATATGTGAAAATATTGGAATATTTCAAGCAACATTATGGCCACAGAGAAACTTTAAGGGGCAAGAACAAAAACAAGGAAATTAGTTAGCAGAAAAATGAACCCACATTAACAGACTCTGATAGAAACACAATATAAGCCATGAAAATTGTGGGACACAAAGTCTTATTCTTGACACACACATTGCAGGTAAAGATGATAGGATTTACTGATGAATTAGGTATGGACATAAGAAGAAAAGTGGTCTAATCATCTGGATGATCAAAGAGGCCTTTTACTAAAATGAGTGAAACACTGAGAAGAGAGACTGAAATACATAAGGAGGTCCAGAAAAAAAGTGGATTATGGATTTTTTTATAAGTTGAATGTGATGGGAAATAAAAATAATAACAAGAGAATTCTTGCAATCTAATTGTGGATGTCTTAGATATGAAGCAACGTTAGTAAATCAAAACATATATGCACTTGATAGTATAAGTCTCCAATGGAAAATGCCCATGACATTAAGGAAAAGAGCATCAAGAAAGACTTTTCAGAGGAGGTTTTGTCTGAATAAATTGTCCACAGGAAGTAGGAATTGTTCACAAATTTAGGGGAAATATAGGGAGAGGACTCAGGATAATAAAACTTTAAGAGCAATAATGTGAGTAAAACAAATATAATTAACTTTAAAATTTTAAATGAGGGTAAAATCTTGGATTGAAATTTCTCATTGATGAAGAACTGTGAAAAAATTTTGAAGAGGAAAGTGATATGTTTACATGTACAATTTATGTAAGCTATTCTACCAATGGTGATATTATATATGAAGAAGAATTTAATAAGGCAGTTCAAACAATAAATAATGAAAGCCTGTACCAAAATAGAAGAAAGACAAAGAGGAAAATGTGAGGTTCAATGTATAATCAAGATGAAATGAGAATTGGGCTTGGTGGTGGTGCCCACCTATGATCCCAGTGACTTGGAAGGACATAGCAAGAGGACTGCAAATTCAATGACAGTCTCAGAAACTTAAGGAGACCCTGTCTCAAAAAATTAAATGGGTTGTGAATGTGACCCAGAGATAGAGCACTAGCATGTGCAAGGCCCTGGGTTCAATCCTTAATAATGAAAAATAAATAAAAAATGCAATGAGAGGACTTTACATTTGACATATAAAAGGGAGAGGTCAGTGGTGATTCTAAATCTCTGGCGCAGCTAATAGAGAAGATGGTGTGCTATCAAGCAAGACTGAAAATATATAAGGAGGTCCAGAAAAAAATTGGATTATGGATTTTTTATAAGTTGAATGTGATGGGAAATAAAAATAATAACAATAATATCAATATGTTAAGTTTTTACTATGTGCCAGCCATTTCTGATGCATTCTTTCATGAAAGCTTTATTACTCAGTAAATGGAGTAAATTCTCTTTATTTAAAAGTGGAGGGATGATATTTACATGACATAGGTAAATTAACTAATGCAGAAAAGCAGAGATTCAAACTCAAATATTTTCTTTAACCCAGGGACAAATTTCATAGCCACTAGAGCCTAGATAACTAAGTCTGAACTCATGGAAAACATCAAGCCAACAACAGAAATTTGAGAATCATCTGCATTCAGTTGCATATATGATTTTAAAATTAAAACCATAATAGTTGATAAGATATCAAGGAAAAGCGTGAAAAATGAAAAGCAATTTACTGCAGTAGAAACTCCAACAAAAAGTACCTAAAATATATAGAAAGAAAGAAGAAAGAACCCATAAAAGGCACAGAAATTCAATTTACAAGGGGATGGCAGAGAACAATCAGAAGAATAAAAGGTCTTAAAGGTCAACAGAGAAGAAGACTTCAAGCAGAAAGGGGATATTCAATGCTGCTAAAAGCAGTACAATATATATCAATTGATTTTAACAATTAGGAGACCATCACTGAGGACAATGTCTGTAATATGGTGAAATAAATTGTAAATAGTGGCTCAAGAAGCAATTGGGAGTTTGGGAACTGAACACTTTTACATTACATACTAGTTGGATAAGGAAAATAAGGGAGATGTTTTAAGATAGCTTCAGGATGATCCAGGATTAGCAGATTTAAAAAAACCTCAATTGTTTTGGGAAGAAAACAAAGAGTTGAAGGGAAAGAACCTGCAGAATAGAAGATATTAGAGATTCAGGACAAACAGTATAAAGGATGAATTAGATTTTGGAATATGTGAAAGAGGTTATCAAGACATAGTATAAGATTGTGAACAGAATTTTAAACAGAATTTGCTCAATGAGCTTGAACAATAAAATATATGTAAAAGAATGATGTTAAGTTACTCTCTGGAGAAATATTCAAGATTTAAAGGAATGGAATGATTTTCTGATGAAATAGAAAGAAGATCCTTTATTTCATGTGAGTAACTTGTGCACTAACCAAGGAACTTGAAAATAGCCTTGTGATGGGAGAGGTAGATGCTAAAATCAGACAAAAGAACTGAAGTGTACACTGAGTTTATTACGATCATATAGTGCTGCTATTGAAGACATATAGGAAAGCCATCATAAAAATAGGAACCACTAACATAAAGGAATTAAAGTCAATGTGTGTGGTGGGGGAATAGGGATATAGTATTCCACGTATTTACATAACAATTCATACAATACAGCCCATCTCTGCAACTGGCCTAATACTTCAATCTATTTCTTTCCTAAAATTTGTTCAGATTAAATCATCTTTTCAATACCCAACCATAAGATGGTTGCTTCATACTTTTTCTCATCATCAAGAACAACAACAACTTTAGAACATGATAAATGTGACAGTCACAATAAGAAATTAGAAAAAGATGTGGAGCTATCATAAAAATATGTTCTCCAAGGTCTATTATAACTTTTGTAGTGGATATCTATTCAAAATGAGGATTGTTTTTCTCTGAAAACTCCCTTATTTCAATTTGAGTTCTACTGTAAATATTGTTTTATACTTTCTCCAAATAACTTTCTATGATTATTTATGCAGTAAATTAGTAAGACCAATGGAAATTATTTCATTTTTGTCTTCTAATTTAATGGGTCTTTTTCCTTTCTTGATTTTTCTCTGAGAGAAGTCTTTTGCCAGGTGGTAGATAGACTCAATTTGTGAGACTCTAATGATTTTGTCATTTTAAAGATATTATAGGAAAATGCCTGAAGTTCCTCTTAATCTTTCTCTCATCCCCTTGGTAAGCATTCTTGGTGTCATCAATCTGTGGTTTATCTCTTGGATAGTGCTCCTCAGTTTTTAAATTATTTTTCCCTATTTTAGATTTCCAATTTCTGTCCTGACTTTTAGTCTGTATGATTCAGAATTTGGCAACCTCTAAGTGAAAAAACACACCAGGAAAATCATCTGTTTAAAGCAATATGATTTTTACAAATTTTAATACATAAATTGCAATTCCCATCCCAATTAAAAATATTGAGTAATGACCATATTAGTTAACTTAACACCAACAATGATTAATTAAGTTATACATTGTGCTTACAAGGATAATTTTCGATTACCTAGTGGTTGTCATTTTGTGTATAATCATTATCTTTAAATGTCCTTGCAATAACAACATGTTTACTAAAAATAATTAGACCTGAGGATTGCATTCTAATGAGAAAAACTTATGTATCAATTAAATAGAATACTAGGTTCAAATAAAAATGGTGATGTTAAAAGAGCTTATTTATTTTCCAATTGCCACATGTTATCAAAAATTACAATAAATTGCCTATTTATAGTCTTATCAAGATATTGTTACATATTGAACATTTCCCTAAATCTGATATTAACTATGAACTATTAACTTTAGCACTAATACTAAGGACAACATCCAGTTGGCATGTATTAGTGAAGATACTTTATTATTTTATGACTATAAGATCTTCTGAATTCTCAAATTCTGTAGTATTCAATGTTCTACTCTAGCTTACAACTACGAGAGGCCTAGACCTATTTTCAAAAATCTATTTTAGAAAAATGTTACAAAGATTTTTAAAACTCTTAGGGAAAAAAAAAGTCATCAAATTTTAATGAGTATTGAGCTATCTCAATATCTCAAGTTGGAAGAATCTAGGACACAACCAGACCTTAATTGTGTTAATAACTTATACTCTATAAAAACACAATGTTTTTATACAGTACTTTCATATGCATCCTTTCATTGTATGTCCATGACAACTGAAAACGAGGCTGTCAGTGCTTTCTTGCAGATGAAAAAAATGGCCTCAATAAATAAAGCAACTTGTGAAAGGAAGCACAATAAATGAATACCTGAGGCCCAAGTCTCCTGAAGAGATTATGCATTAAATAACAAAAGATATCAAATGAGAACACAGGTCTCATGACTCTAAGTATAATGTGTGATACAAAACAATAGGTTATAATTCAACATTTATTCAACGCTCTGATTTGAATATGGGTGGTAATTCCCAGAGGTTCATATGGAAAATCTTTGACCCCAGGGTCATGTATTGGGAAACTTTGTAGACTTTAGGAGGCACAACCCAGTGGGAAGCATTTGTATCATTGGGGGTATGCCCTCAAAGGTGTCTATTGGACCCCACTCCTTCCTTGCTCTTCTTTCTCTGCTTCATGACTAAAAATGTGGCCAATTTTCTCCTGTTTTCTTTCCCACCATCATGTGTCACAATCTACCACCCCAATCAGAACTGAGCCACTGCAGGTGACATGCCTTTGAACTTCCCAAACTTTAAACTGAATAAAACTTTTTCTTTTTACAAGTTAGTTGTCACTGTTATTTTTCATAGTAACACAAAAGTGACAAATAAACTGAAACTGTCACTATAGTTTACAATGTGTTCTAATATCCAGGAGTAAAATAGTGAGGAAAAACATATATGAACTTTATTTTCATAAGATCTATACTGAAAGATGAAGACATTAATTAAATAATTTCATCAACAAATACCAACTTACTTAATCTGAGCATTAAGAAGGAAAGGCATAGGATTTCCAAAGGAAATATAATAAAAGAATCCTGACTTGGACTGGGGCAGAGAGGCTGTGGAGGACAGCTTGTCATGAAGTCTATGCAGCAGATCATCTAAATGAACCTGAGATGGACAGTAAACTGAATCAATTTATTTTAGAGGGTAAACAACAGATGCAAATGACATGGGGAGGAAGAGAACACAGACGATTGGACTTGTTGGAATTCCAGGGTAGTGGAAGAACTAAGAACTAGAGGAAGAGAAGACTCAGATGGATCTGAAGAAACAGGACCAATCATTAAGATCCTCTCAAGCAGTGTCAAGTATTTAGATCTTGAATAATAATCTAACCAAGATGGTGGAGTATGAGATACCTGTCCTAATGTTCCTATGATGACCATCATCATCACCGCCACTACAGCAAAAACATAAAAAAATACAGATGGTTAAATAGATAGGTAAATAGACATGATAGAGATGCTGTTCACAAACCAAAATATCCAAAGAGGGCTTAAAGAACAATTAAAGAATCTGCAGCAACACAATAGAGCAAAAAATAAAAAAATATGAAGTAAAAAACTAAAGAATATCTCAATCAATGTCCATATAGGAAGGATCACTGATGACACCATCATACCTGAAATACCAGGAAACAGGTAACAGCAATGAGGAAAGTTAGAGGCTATTAATATCTACCACATAGCAGGAACCATCCTGGTTATCAGTAGCCTATTTTGCAGAAGACAGATATTTTTGCCATCCAGGTAACCAAAATCACTCTTGCTGAGGAACCTAAGATGGGGAGATCTAGCTGCATACCTCTCTCCAATCTAAGGATCAGCCACTACTGGGCTGCTTCAGAATAGGAGCCATGACCTCTCTCAGTGCCCTGACCCTGGAGTGGTGACCACTTTACAAATATTCATATTCTAGACCCAGGATCTGTAGATGAAGTAGATTTCCCACATCTCAGATACTGAAGCCATTGCCATAGTGAGCTAATTTGTCGTCTGACTCCTACAGTTAAGCTCTCCTCCGTGTGCCAGGATTCCAGGAAGATTTCTTAGATAAGTAAAACCTGCCCTGATTCTGTAGACATGGTAACTCTATTCATGTTACATGTCCATCTATCTACTCTTGGTTCCCTGCCTTCTTCACAACATCTTAGCTCCCTGCCTACTTCACAAGCATCTGTACTTCACACACTGTTACTAGTGCATCAACAAGGACACCTGCCCTCTGGGCACAAGTATCACTATCACCCTGCATCCCAGAGTCAAAGTCTTTCTACATATGCTCATGCTTCAGGTCTCATTTTCATGGTCTCTCCACAGGGACCACTTATCAATAACTAGTACAACTGTCACAACAAGAAAGACCCCCTTTGCCCAGGGGAGTCCTTTCAGCCACAACTTGTCTAGAAGAAGTTGTATTGGGCGGGGGGCGGGGGATTTAGTAGCCTCTCTACAGAATGTTCCTGACAACTTTAACTGCCAGTAAAGTATTGGCCACTGAGGATCTCTACAATCTCCATTCACACTGACCTCATCAGACACAACTACTCTGAAACTGTATAACTGAGCCCTCCCTGGTTCCACAATCATCGCACCTCCCACAGCAATCATATTTGTTCTCTCCAATCTCACCCTTGTAGGGGAAGATCTTTCCATGATAAAATTAGTCCATAAAGCCTTTAATAAGTGACTGTTCAAAAAATGAGCAGAAATCAACATAAGTCTACAAGAAACTCAAAATCCCAGGAGACATAACACCTACCAAAAAAACACAAAACATAATAATTTTCTAGTAGATGACTCAAAAGAAAAAGAAAGAAAGGAAAAACTGAGATCTGTAAATGGCCTAACAAATAATTCAAGATAATTGTTTTAAGGAAGCTCAATGTGTTAGTCAGGTTTTGATTGATATGATCAAAACACCTGACAAATAAACCTTAGAGGGAGAAAGATCTATTTTGGTTCATGACTTAAGAGGATTCAGTATATAATCGGCTAGCTCCAAGGCAGAAGCATCATGGTGGAAGAGCATAGCAGAAGAAAATTACACAGTTCATGGCAGTCAGGAGCATTTGGATCATTCCAGATTCAAACCATAACATTCAGCAAGTTTTATGAAATTACAGAGAAAAAAAATCAATGAAATCAGAAAAACATTAAATGACATAATAAAAAATTTAATAGAGAATTTGAAATAATTTTCTTAAACAACAATAGAAATTAAGGAGATTAAAAATTACAATGAATGAAATGAAAAATGCAGCGGAGAGCATTAAAAGCAGAATTAATCAAGCAAAAGAATCTGTGAACCCTAAGACAGGTTATTTGAAAATAAGGAAGATTTAAAAGAAAAAAGAATTAAAAGGAATAAGGGAAAACTTGTGGAACTTATGAGACAGCATCAATATAAGATTTTATTAAGGAAAAGAGAAACAAAAATGAAGAAGCTTATTTAAGTAATTTATAGGAGAAAAGTATGAAAATCAGGGGAAAGTTATAAATATATAATAAAAAGAAGGTCAAAACTTTCCTATAAGACACAATCCAAAAAGACTGCACTAAGACATTTTCAAAAAATCTAAGAAAAAGAGATTATCCTTTCAGTAACAAGAGAAATTTACATATAAATGAGTTCTAACAAGTATAGCAGCAGATTTCCCAGCAGAAAATTATAGGCTAGAGAGTGAGGCATGATATATTCAAAATACTGAAGGATGATCTGCCAACTAAAAATATTGCATCCAGCAAGTACTGCCCTTCTAAAATGAAGAAAATAAAAAGACTTCCCTCCACAAACAAAATCTGAGGTATTCACCAACACTAGACCCATCTTATAAGAAGTGCTAAAGAAAGTCCTTCAAGCTGAAAAAAAAAATTAGCTAGTAACATAAAAAATATGAAAGTATAAAACTCATTTTTTAAAGTCAGTATACTGTACAATTCATAATATTCTAATTCTTTAATGGTGATGTTCATAGTCAATCACATATTTAGTCTGAAATTTAAAAGGAAAAACCATTAAAAAATAACTATAGTCACAATAATTTGTTATAGGTTATACAATATAAAAATGTGGATTGTGACATAAAAATATAAAATGTCTGTGGGAAGTGGAATAAAAGTGCAGAACTATTTTTCATGCAATCACATTTATCATCTTAAAATAACCTATTATAAAAATTTTTATAAAAGCCATAATCATAAGGCTAGAAAACATTAGATCCATGAAAACCAAAAAGTAAAGACTCAAAAGCATGCCATGAGGGAAAATTACCTATAGAAAGAAAAAATTCCAAGTAGGGAAGAAATCAAAAGAGAATCCATAAAACAACCCCAAAGCAATTAAGGAAATGGGAGTAAGTCCTTCCTCTTAATAATTACTTTTAATATAAATAGATTAAACTCACCATAAAAAGACAGAAGTGGTTGAATATACTGAAGGAAAAAAAAAAAAAGGCCAGAACCCAAGTATGTGTCATCTATAGAATACTCATTTCAGCTTTAAGGACATTCATGGATTGAAAAATGATAAGATAGAAAAAGAATCTTAACTGGGTATGGTGGCACAGACCTGTAATCCCAGGAACTGGGGAGGCTAAGGGAGGAAGATCACAAGTTCAAGGCCAGTCTGGGAAACTTAGCAAGACCCTGTCTCAAAATAAAATAGTAATAAATAAATAAATAAATAAAAGGGACTGGAGTACATCTCAGCTCAGTGGTATAGTGGTAGAGTGCCCTGGGTTTAATCACCAGTATAAAAAAATTTAAAACGATATTCCATGCCAGTAGAAACTAAAAGAGGCATGAGTATCTATACTTACATCATAAAAAATAGAGCTTAAATCAAAAATTTGCAAAGAAGTCATTATATAATGATAAAGAACTGAATTCATCAAGAAAATACAACCATTGTAAACATATATGCACCAACATCAGATCACCTAAATACACATCGCAAATGGTAATAGATCTGAGACAGGAAGACTAAAATATAATTTTAATAGAGAACTTAAGTATGCCACTTTCAATAATGGACAGATTCCTCAGATAGAAAACCAATAAGGAAACATTACATTTGATCTACACTTTAGAAGAAATGGACCTAATATACTTATACAGAACATTACACCAACATTACAAACAGTAGCAAAAAACATATTCTTGTTAAAAGCATTTGGAACATTTTCCAGGATAGATCAAATGATAGGTTACAAAACAAATCTTTAAAATTTTTAGAAAATTGACATCATACCAAGTAGTATTTCTGGCCATAGTGGTATGCAATTAGAAATTGATAATAATAGGAATTTTGGAAATTTCACAAGTATGTGAACATTAAATAACATTCTCCAAACAACCACTATTTCAAAAGAAATTAAAATACAAATTCTAAAATGTCATAAGAAAAATAAAAACGGAAACATACTACATCAAAATGTATGGGATACAGCAAAAACAGTTGAAAGAGGGAAATTTATAGCAATAAATCCTGCATCAAAAAAGAATGTTCGCCAATTAATGATCTACAACTATACCTCAAGGAACTAGAAAACGAGTAACAAACTAAGTCAAAGTTAGTAAAAGTAATAAAGATCAGAGCAAAAATAAAATATATTAAAAAACAATAGAAAACAACAAAATGAATAAGAGTTGTTTTTTTCTAAAGGTAAACAAAATTAACTTGTTTAGTTAAACTAACTGTGGAAAAAAAAGAGGGAAGGCTCAAATGCAATCAGAAATTAAAAAAGAGACAATTTAATGAATGTTATAGAAATCCAAAAGACCACTCATAAGAGACTACCATGAGTAATTACATGCCAAAAAAAAAAAAAGAAGTACACTAGAAGTGGATAAATTATAGACACATTTAACCTACCAAGACTAAAGCCTCATGAAGAAATTGGAAATATGCACAGAGCAATTGTGAGTAAGGGATTGGACCAATAATAAATCACCTTCCATTAAACATGGGACCTGATAGCTTCACTGTTGGATTCTACCAAATATTCCAAAAACTAATACCAATCTTTCTCAAACTTTTTCAAAAATATCCAAAAGAAGGGAATATTTCTAAAAGAATGTTTCAAGGTTAGCATTAGTACAAAGACACTGCAAAAAGAGAAAATGCAGGCCAATATCCTGATAAACATAAACACAAAATAACAAAAGAAAAAAAACCTAACTAAATCCAACAGCATATTAAAAATCATTCATTATAATCCCATGAACTTAACCTTGAATCTGAGGATGATTCTATATATATGACTCTATAAATGTGATATACCACATTAAATGAAGAGCAAAACAAATATGGTCATCTCCATATATGGAGCAAGAACATTTACTAAATTTCATGATGAAATTATGATGAAAAATTAAAATATTAGATTTATAAAAAATGTACCTTTACACAAAAAAGGCCATACATGACAATACCATGGCTATTGTCTTACTCAATGGTGAAGCACTAAAAGCTTTTCTTCAAGATCAGGAACAAAACAAGGATGAACACTATTACATTTCTATTCAAAATAGAACCAAAAGTCCTAACTAGAGTAATTAGGCAAGAAAAATAAATAAAAAACATCAAAATAGAAAGAACAATTTAAAATTCTTTCTGTTTGCAGATGACATGATCTTATATATAGAAAATCTTAAATCCACCAAAATACCTGTTAAAACGAATAAACAAATTCAGTAGAATTACAGAAGAGAAAATCAATAAACAATAATCAGTAGTGGTTCTACTACTTTACTAACAATGAGCTACCGAATTAAGAAATGAATAAAACAATATCATTTTATAAGATCTACAAAAAGGAATTAAATAAATAGAAGTAAATTTAATCAAGGAAGTAAAAGACCTTTATAGTGAAAACTATAAAATATGAAAACTGAGAATGGAACCGCTATTTGACCCAGCTATCCCTCTCCTTGGTCTATACCCAAAGGACTTAAAAACAGTATAATATAGAGACACGGCCACATCAATGTTTATAGCAGTACAATTCACCATAGCTAAACTGTGGAACCAACCTAGATGCCCTTCAGTAGATGAATGGATAAAAAAAAAAATGTGGCATATATACATAATGGAATATTACTCAGCAATAAAAGAGAATAAAATCATGGCATTTGCAGGTAAATGGATGGAGTTGGAGAAACTAATGCTAAGTGAAGTTAGCTAATCCCCAAAACACAAATGCCAAATGTTTTCTGTGATATAAGGTGATTGACTCACAGTGAGGCAGGGAGGGGGAGCATGGGAGGAATAGACGAACTCTAGATAGGGCAGAGGTGTGGGAGGGGAAGAGAGGGGGCAGGGGGTTAGCAAGGATGGTGGAATGTGATGGACATCATTATCTAAATTACATGTAGGAAGACATGAATTGGTGTGAACCTACTTTATATACAACCAGAGATATGAAAAATTGTGTAACAAATTTTCTATATGTGTAACAAGAATTGTAATACATTCCACTGTCATGTATTTAAAAAATAAAATCAATTTTAAAAATAAATAATTTGAAAAAGGCACCACTCACAAATAAATGGAAAAATGCACCATGTTCATGAATTGGAAGAACCTAATATTCTTAGAAAAAATATATATATAAATTCAATGCACTCCCTATCAAAATTCTAATCTGTTTTTCAAAGACACTGAAAAAACAAACCTAAATTTCATATGAGCCACAAATACCCTGAATAGTCAAAGCAATCTGGAGCAAAAGAGAAAAGGTAAGCGGAGACACCATACTACTCAGTTTCAAAATATACACAAACTCAGAGTAATCAAAACAGCATGGTGCTGGCATAAAAATAGACTCAGAGTCCAATGGAACAGAATAGAAGGCACAGAAATAAATCCATGCATTCATGGTCAATTAATTTTTGACCAAGAAGCCAAGAACACATACTGAGAAAAGGTAAGACTTTAATATACAGTGGTAGGAAAATGGAAATCCACCTGCAGATAAAAATAGATCCTCATCTCATACCATATACAAAAAACAACTCAAAATGTATTAAAGATTTAAATTAAAGATCTAAAACTGTGAAACCACTCTTAAAGAAGTGTTAGGAAAATAGTCTGGGGCAAGGCGTTTTTGGATATGACCCCAAAAGCACAAGCAATAATATTCAAAAGAGACAAATGAGATTGCATCAAACTAAAAAATTCTGTTCTTCCAAGAGATGACCTATGGAATAGGACAATACATCTGCAAATTGTACTTCTGATAAGGGTTAATATGCAAAAAATATAAGGAAATAATAATAAGAAAAATAAACTGATTTTAAAAATGGACAAGGATCTACCTAGACATTTCTGAAAATAAAATATCCAAGTGACCAAGAGATTAGGGATAAAAATGTTCAACTTCACTACTTATTAAGGAAATGCAAATTGGAGTCCCATGAGATATATCTTACAACTATTAGAATGGCTGTTATCAAAAAGACAAGAGTTGTGAGAATACAGAGAAAAAAGAACTTCTGTACATGCTTGGTAGGAAAGTAAATTAGTACAGCCATTATGGAAAGTGAGATTTTAAGCAACTAGATCCTTATAAATAAATAAGCTAGAACTCCACCATAATTTTCAGCAATTCTGCCATTGGATATCTAAAAATCATCAAAGGAAATAAAATCATTATCTCATAAATATATTAGTTCCTATGTTCAAAGTGTCAATAATTCACAATAGCCAACATATGAAATCTAAGTTCTACAAAATGGATGAATGGATAAAGAAAATGTAGTATATATACACAATAAAACACTATCCAGTCTTAAAAAAATGAAGAAATAAATCCTGTTATTTTTGATAACCTGAATAAACTTGGAGGACTTCACATTAAGTCAAATAAGCCAGGCCCAGAAAGAAAAATACTACATATTTTCACTTATATGTGAAATATAAAATTTGAACTCAGAGAAACAGGAAATAGAACAGTGATTACTAAGGGTTGGGGTTGAAAGCCAAGGGGAATATATTAGTTCAAGAATATAAAATTTCATTTGGACAGCGGGAATGAGTTCAAGACATCCACTACATACTGTAGTAACACCAGTGAATAACAATGTATTGTATACTCAAAATTTGCTAAGATTATAGATTTTTAATGTTCTCATTAAAAATTATTATTAAGTAATTATTAAGTACATGAGCTTGACTTAGTCAATCCACTATGATACATAGATGACATCTTGAATTGTCAATTAACTTTTAAAAGACTTGACTATTTGTTATTAAGACATTAGAAAGCCATTGTGAAATGATCAAGGCAGATTGTAGAGGAGGCATGATATGATGAGATTTTTGTAAAGGTAACCTGGCTGCAGTGTAAGGAATAAATTAAACAATTCTCTGGATTCTCAGAGAATAAGTGAGAAGCTGTTCTTTAGAAATCTAGTGAGATACTGTAGAGCTGGGTCAGGAAAAGCTTTCATGGAGGTAAAGAGAAGAACAGAAGAGGATATGTTTAAGAATTTACTATTTAAAAAAAAATTACTATCGACAGGACTGGGTGATGTTCTGTATATGTAGATGAGAAAGAGAGGGGGGGGAGGGGCTAACAGTGACACCAACATTTTTCTGATCAGTGGATTGTTTCAAAGAAGTGAATCACTGAACAGCTCTCTTCAGCTGGCTGTGTATTTGTGAAAGGAAACAACTCAGCTGGGCAAACTATAATAGCTGCTTACATTCAGAGAGTGCTTACCATGTGCAAGCACTAATCTAAATACTTTATATTTATTAGTCTTCCCAACTACTCACTGAGCTGGTACTATTATCCTCACCTTACAAATGAGGAAACTAAGGTACATAATGATGAATAACATACTCAAACACATACAACTCAGAAGAGATGAAGCTGAAATATAAAATCAGGCATGCAGCTCCAGACTTTGTTATTTTAAGCACCTCATATACTGCCTTCCAACAGTAACCTCATTTTCAGAAGAATTTATTTCCATTGTCAATTCCTAATGTCAAATACAGAAGTTGATGAGCACGGTTCTTGCAATAAAGCAGGGTGTCTTGTTTTAAAAGACTGTATTGATGTTGAAGGAAAACGGAGATGTACCCTGGCTCTATTTTAGGTCTAATGAACCTGCCAGAATAAACAGTCACATACTTAATGGTATTAGATAAACATCTTGCATATTGAATTTATTGTTGTCATTTAGTCTACATCAAGCAATTCAAGTCACTTTGGTTCTTCTAGTTCCTTTGACATGCTTTAAAAACAAAATCTAAATTAGGGTGGACTGAAAACTTAAATTGCAGCCTCACATTGTGGTTATAGCTTCAAATTATGTTTGTTGAGCTTCAGACAAATCCTAAGTTCTTCTTTGTATCTTAAGTCTTGTTGGTACACATTTGGTGGATGGTAGCATATCCATAATCAACAAACAAGGTACTCCTTTTTTTATTTGCTCTTTGATAAATTCTTTATAAAGACTTACAAGTGAACTAGGGTATAAATCTAGGATAGAAAATGAAGCAATACTTTTAAGTATTCAAATTTTGCTCTATATTGGTGGTTGCTTTTCCTCATCTTCCTCCTCCTTTAATAGTCTTAAACTTTAGTGTTTTTTGTTTCTTTAGAAAGCTTTCAGCAAAATCACATAATTATTCTTTAGGATGTGGCAATGATATATTGTTGATATTGCTTAAAATCAGTGTTGTAATTCTAGAAGAATATGTTTGAGACATACAAGTGAAAGGTATTTATTTCAGAGAGCTATAAATTTGTCTTTGGGAATGAAAAATTAGTCTATTATTTGATTTTTTTCCCCAACTCAAATTCTAAGTTTCCAAAAGGAAATTTTCTAACATTTTAATCATTTAATTGAATTTTAAAAGCTTTATTAAAATTTATTTTTACTGTATAATAAAAATGGCTCTATTTTTAGTTCATAAATTGCTAGGGGAAGAACACTCTTAAACATATAAGCAATATCAATATATTGTTTCAACTAATTTTGGGAACATATTGCTTCTCTCCCATTTTCAAAATGAAACAATTAAATGTCAAGAAAAGCTATATACCTTGTTCACGATTGTGGAGAGATGGAGCCAGAAAAAAAGAAAGAAGACAGGAAGGAAGGAAGGAAGGAAGGAAGGAAGGAAGGAAGGAAGGAAGGAAGGAAGGAAGGAGGGAGGGAGGGAGGGAGGGAGGGAGGGAGGGAGGGAGGAGGGAAGGGGGAAGAGATATGTATAGAGAGATAGAGAGAAAAACAGAGAGAGAGAGAGAGAGAGAAGGAAAGAAAAAAATAGTGCTCCAGCTGTTTCCAAATTTGCTCCTATAACAAATATACTATAAGATAAGAAAGTAAAAACATTCCCACCTATCCTCTATACTACAATAGATGTGTTTTATGCTTCAACAGTTTTGAAATTGTTGAACAGTTTTAAAATTAAAACACATTTTATAATTGACTTCAAAAGAAATTTAACAAGCACCAAATATAGAGGTAAATTACTACTTTCAGGTCATTGCCTGTGCATGAACTTGGGTCAGGTGTCACCTATCAGTTCCATAGAATTATTTGCACTATGGAATCTTGGAACATTCTAATTAAGGTAAAATTGTAATTTAACTACCAATTAAAATGTCTTCTAAAAAATTAGATGAAGATGCAGCTCTGTAATGAGACATTACTGGGTTCACTGAAATTCATGCCACACTACAGGCAAAGAAATTAAAGGCAGTAGAATTGAAAGTTCACATTTGAGAAGTGACTGACTCATGCATCATGAAAAGCTACTACTTATGCATTGAATATCTATCTGCCAAAAGCTGACTTCAAAGAGAAATGAGCATCTCCCAGGGAGCCTGATCCAATTAAAGAAAATAAAAGTATACATTTATAGAATAAGACAAAGAAAGGTGCTTGGGTTTTCTTTAACATGACTTGAAAGTATATCTACTCCTGTGAGCTAGGCAGAGAAAAATATAAGCATGCAATTAAAAAATAAAATGTATGGTATTTAACTTTCAGTACAGAAAATTGAATAAATAAAAAGGTAAACAAAGAACTTAAAAGCCAGGAAATTCTTCTCAAGGCTTACCTCCAGTGATCTCCATATAGTTTGCTTCTGGTTTTCTACAAGATAACATGACTTTAAAAGAAATTGTAAATGAAAACTTGATTTTAAGCATTTTATATGCAGAGAAGATTATTTTTGTGGGTTTGACTTCAAGAATTCAATAACATTCACATAGACTCATAACTCATACCCTGCACTGAATCAGAAATGCCTATAGCTTAGTATTTCTTCCTTTAGCTTAAATATGTGATATGTGACAAACATATAAAGATCAGTTTGAATGTGTGTTTTTCCTAATCTCTCACTCTTGCTCCTCCATAAGAATACATATTTGGAGAAGTGGTGTGGGTATATGGTAAGAGTTAAAAAATGAAGTGACTTTAGATACACAATAGGTGTACAATGAGCACCAAGTATTATACAAGAATGATCAACAAGAGTATGTCTGACTCATGTAAAGGAAGTCAGCGCTGCTTAGCATTGTGCACTTATTGCTAAGTCTAAGAATGATGACATTTTCTAGTTGATCCCTTACTTGTTTTTTCCCTAATACTCCTGCAAATGCAGAAGAGTTTTATATTTTAAATATTCTAGTATTTAAAAGTTGGCTCAACTGGAAAAAAGGCAAAGAAATAAGGGAATAACCTCTATTTCAATAAAATATACCTGCCACCATGCATGGGTAGGTCTCCTATGAAAAATCAGTGAGATATGGTGCACATTTGGCATATGCATTCTATAGTTGAGGAGGAGAGGGAGAGGAGAAACTTCTAAGATACACAGATGGGGACTTCCTGTCCACTCCCCTCTTCTCCGGACAATATTTAAATGATCTTCTTCCATGACTACTCCAAACTCTAATATAAAGGGTGAGATATCAGAATAGAGAAGTGGATGGAAGGATAAGAAGAGCAAGCTAAACCCTATAGAAATGAAGACTCAAGTCTTTGGGGAAGACATCCTGTTTTAGCTATAGTAATATAAATGTGAAGAATGAAAGATTATTGACATGGTATCTAGGAACCAAGGTGATCAACATTAATCATTTTCACATAAAATATCTATAATTTTCCACAAACCCAGAGATTAGAAAAGTCTTATGGAATGTAAGTAAAATTGTGTGAAACAGAATCGCTAAATAAAAAAAGCACTGACCAACTACACTAATTGGGATTCCCCCCATCCAAATCCAGTACACATTTACAAAAATGTATTGTTGTGCTGGGTAGTGTGCCAATTAAATTAAGTAGGCCAGGCAGTCTGCCTTTGAGTAGAGTAAATCCCAAAGCTTATTTAATCCTATCTCTTTTCCACAATTCCCTCAGAGAAAACCATACTTGATTCTATTCTGTTGTGAGCAATTACCCTCTTCCTGAAAAGTTCCCTGCCTCCACTGTCTCAGGGATCCCCTGACACATCTTTGAAAACAGGCAGTAAATATCAATTCCATGTGGCTCTGGTTCCTTTGACTACCTCTTATTGCATTCAGCGTAACTTACAGTTTAATATTATTTATAGCAATAAAAAAGAGCATCGTGATGGTTTCCAGATGTTAGTAACATCTAGGAAGAAAGATGATTCAGAAGCAAGTATTATAGACTTCCATTAGAAGGGAAGATAAAACTCGGAAGCTATAACCCATGTCCTCTATTCCATTTTTTTCCCCAAAGGAGAAAACTTCTGATAATGAAAGTAATTCCTGCTAATTTAAAAGTATTCAAGTAGACATTTATCCAAAGAAGATGCATAAATAGTCAATAGGATTATAAAATGAATATACTCAATATCATTAATTATCAGGGAAATGCAAATCAAACCTACAATGAGACATTACCTCACAACTGTTAAGATGGCAGTTGTTAAAAAAAAAAAAAAAAAAGTTTTGGCAAGGATGTGGAAAAATTGGAACCCTTGAACATTTTTAGTGAGAATGCAGAATGGTGCAGCCACCAAGGAAAATAAGAAAGAGTTTCCTAAAAATAAAAATAGAATTACCACATGACCTAGAAATCCCACTTCTGGGTATCTACTCAAAAAATTTGAGTTGCAATATCAAAGAGATGTCTGCAACTCTCTGGTCCTTTAACATATTTGAAATATTCAAAATATGGAAACAACCCCAAAAGCCATAGCATATGAATGGATAAACAAAGTGTGGCAAATACAAACAATACAATATTATTCAACTTTATAAAAGAAAGAAATCCAGCTATTTATGACAACATACATGAATACAGAGGACCTTAATTAAAATAAGGTAGTCACAGAAATACAAATACTTCATGATTCCATTTATAGGAAATATTTACAATATCAAAATTGTAGAAGCCGAGAATAGCATGGTGGTTTTCAGGGGCTGAGGAATGGGGAGTAGTTCATAGGATATAAAATCTTAGTTATATGCCAAGCATAGTGACACTTACCTGTGATCCCAGAAACCTGTGTAGTAAAGAGAGAAGGATCACAAGTTTAAGTGAATTTAGCCAGACACTATCTAAAAATAAAAATACAAAAACATGAAGGGCTAGGATATAGCTGTGTGGTAGAGAATCCCTGGGTTCAGTCCCTAGTAGTACAAAAAAAAAAAAACCAAAAAACCAATTTCAGTTATGAAAGATGAAAAATTTCTAGTGATCTGCTACACACCAAAGTATCTATAGGTAGCAACAAAGGATTGTGTACCCTGTGTTAAAAGAGAGACTTTATGTTATGCATTTTTAACCACAAAACAAAGTCCCTAAACTGAAGGAAATTTTGAGAGATGATGAAGAGATTTAACATATTGACCATAGTAGTGGTATCATGGTGTATATATATGTCCAAGTTCATCAAAATATATACATTAAAGATGGTTATATCTCTGTATATCAATTATATCTCAATAAATCTAAAAATTCAAGTTTCACTTAATTATACAAAATAAAAATTGAAAGTCCCCCTGAGAATCTTTCTCTGCACAAACTCTTCAGCCATGCCCTAAATGACCATTGTTAACACCCAGGTATGCATAGGTCTCTCTCCTGGAAGTGCAGATATTACTCTCTCTTGCCCACATTACAGATAGGTGGATCATAAATATGTCAGTGGATTGGTGGAATGATATATATTTATAAATGAAATTTGCATCATAAATGTTGTTTTGCTACTTTCATTCCAATAACATCAAAACAGGTGATTTCTGTACAATTGTTGTCTCGATTATATTCTATAATAAATATTCTTTAAGTGCTTTAACCAATCCACTATTGAGAGGCAAATGTTTGATTTTTTTTCCCAAGCAAATTGAAAAATGAAGGGAATGAGCTTTAAAGTCCAAATGAACTTGAAGCTTCAATCTTAAAAGTCTACATTATAATTTTAGAGTTACTTTCGAATGTTTTGTCAACTTTTTTATTTATTTTTTTACCATTTCTATATTCTCAATTGAATAGGTTCTATACAATAGGTGCCTTGAAATATTTAAGTGTTCAGCAGCCACATTTATTTGTTTAAAGGCTTATTTTCTTGGTATAAATTAATGAGTTTATTTTCATTTATTCAATTTGATTCAAATATTTATTTTCAAACTAAACAAGGTTCTATGTAAAAATTAATAAAACATGAATAATTTGACTCTATTGTCCAGTGACTGAATTATGAGTTTTGAACTGTCCTGTGACAGAGGCAATGCCCCTCTGGGAAAACTCTCAGTGTGAGGGTTTTGATCAAGATAGCTCAGTTGCTATGGTGACACCCTGTTTAATTGAGAGTTCTGTGCTAGCCACAGAGCCATTCAGTTCTTGACCTAGACCTCAGAGGCTAGCTCTGGGGGATAGAGGATTCTGAACATAGCAAGATAACTACAACATTTCACCAGAGGTATAACCTTTAAGCCTGTCCCCTTAATAGAAACTTTGGACAATGGGCTTCCTGGCTGCCACAGGAAGCTCCTAGCATTGCAATAGTGAAATAGCTACAAGAATGTTTGTAGCCCTGTAACATTCTAGTGCTCAAAGAACAAGGCCTCTAGAGTCTTTAACTTCCTGATTATGAGACACTATATAATAAACTTGCTGAGCCAGCTCTGTGCCACTGTTTCTTCATCAGAGTGCAGTATTCCACCTGATACCAGCTTTCTCTTTATATCTGTGTGTGTTTGTGTTTTTCTTAATCCCCCATTCACCCTCACTAGTTTTCTGAATTAATGGCCATGCAGGTCACAGCACTCCATATAATAAAGTAATTGACAGTAAGACAATCTCCTGGCTGAAAAAAAAAATGAATGAAATTATAATGACTAATCTCCAACTGTGTTAGTGGAAAACCAGAAAACAAACAGATAACTATAATCCTAATATAAATTCTATTTTATTAATTTTCTATTGGAATTTGAGATTTGGAGAAGGAAAGCATGGCGCTGCTTTTAAAAAATTAATTATTTTCAGAGCTTACTATTCTCTTATTGAATTTCAAAAACATGAGAAAATTCAGGCCTTGTTTGTTACTAATTATTATTGTTGAGGTTTAAATTACTTAGTTTTGTACTTTGTCTTTGAATGTCTTCCATTAATCTTGTTTATCTGTGATATCTGTAATTGGCCACCATATGGGAAAAGTGTATAAAAAATCTTTAAAAAAGAATATTTTTATCATCTAATGTCTATTGTACCATGTTTTGATATCTTAAAATTTAATGGACTGTAGCTAATTGAACCACACTCAGAGTGTATTTTTTTAAAAATATTCTATTAGTCATGAGTTCAAAAGCATTTGTTATGGTTATGTATAAGGTGACACCCAAAACCTCTTGTGTGAGATAGTAAAAGATTTTTCAGAGGTGAAAAGACAAGATTATGAGAGGTATATCCAACCAGTGGATTAAATCCACCGATACAGATTAACTGGGTGGTAACTGAAGGCAGGTAGGATGTGGCTGGAGGAGGTAGGTCACAGGAGGCAGAACTTTTGGTTTTACATATATTTCCCTCGTGAGGGGAGCTCTCTCTGGTTCCTGTTTACCATGTCCTGAGCTGTTTTTCTCCACCATATAGCTCTCCATGATGTTCTGCCTCACCTTGAGCCCAGAGCTCAACCATGGACGAGACCTCTGAAATTATGAACCCAAATAAACTTCTCCTTATCTATCTTCTTCTTGTCAGGTCCTTTGGTCATAGCAATAAAAAAGCTGACTAAAACACCATTTAACTATAGAAGCTCTATTACTTAACTAGATATTTAAATCACAGTGAAAAAGTTATATTACAAAAGGTCTATGGTCTTTTATGAGTAGATGTTCCCACAAATTAAAAAAAAAAAGTCCCTGAGAAACCATTATATTTATATAAGGCTCTTCAATTATATGTTTAATGATTACATACCCACAAGATATTATTATTAACCTTAAAATTTTAGTAACTCAAGAATAAAATACAAATCAGTAAAAATACCTATAAAGCTCACCTGCAGAATGTGATAATATGGATGGCATAAGGAAAAGAAATCCCACCTTCCCTAGCTGATTGTGGTGGGTTTCCCTAGCATCCCTGAAGTCTGTTTCTAGTACAGGGGCTGCTGTGGCACAGTGGAAAAAGATCTGAACTTAGAAACAAAAGTCAACTTACACAGTGGTTGAAAAGTTGGTTCAATAAACCAACCACATCTGGGTCTCAGTTTCTTCTTTAATAAAATAAAATTGTCTTGAAAGCATATCTAGGTCTAATAGCCATTTATTGAAAAATAATTTGAAAGTTTATTTTGTGAACATTATGCTAGGCAATTTGTAGAAAATACACAAATATTAAAACGTCTTATGATCTCAGTCTCACGTATTTTCTGTCCCCAAATATGTTTCCAGTCTTAATTATCTGCCACATTTGTCATCATATAAAACAATTCTGCGATAATATTGGATGATGTCTTTTTCTTCCATAATCTATTCATCATCCAGCAGGTTTGGATTCATTTATCTACTAACAAGGGAACTATCTTCCTTAAGTTTTCTGCTATAACTTTAGATATTTATTTATTTATGATACTGGGGATTGAACTCAGGGCCACTCTGTTACTGAGCCACATTCCCAGACCCATTTTGTATTTTATTTAGAGACACTGAGTTGCTTAGCACCTTGACATTGCTGAGGCTGGCTTTGAACTCATGATACTCCTGTCTCAGCCTCCTGAGCCACTGGGATTACAGGCATGAGTCACCCATGTTTAGCTTGTTATAACTTTTTATTAATGCTTATTTTCAGTAGCTTTAAAAGATCTTAAATTGTCTTGGCAGTTTTTCCAGAGCGCATAGTTATTCGAGACCAAATTTATATATTAAAATATCATATGTGTTTTAGTAAGCTTTGTGTCACTGTGACCAAAGTACCTGACAAGAAAGACTTAGAGGAAGAAAAGTTTATTTTGGCTCACAGGTTCAGAGGTGTAGTTCATCTTAGCCAGTTTGATAGCTTTGGATCAAGGTGAAGTGAGACATTGCAGCTGAAGGGCCCAGAACAAGAAAGCTGCTCATCTCATGGCGGGGTCAGGAAGCAGAGAGGGAGGGGAAAAGGGTTTCAGGGAAGACACACCCCAAGTGACTCACCTCACTCTAGACAGGCCCCACCTGACTACAGTAACCACTTAGTGAGTCCATTCAATAATATGGACCAATTAGGTTACAGCTCTCATAATTTAACCATTCACTTATAAATATTTGGGGGGACACCTCCTATCCAGACCATAACAGTTCATTATCTAATGTTCTCACTTGAGAAACATTTTTAGATGGAATCACTGTATTTTTAACATTCTCTATTTTGAAATGACACATACCTTACTTGTTACATATAAAAAACAGTCTTTTCTGGAGAGAGTGAATGCCCACAAAATTTTCTACTACGTTTAGCCAAAAGAATAGGTATACAATTTTTTTTTTTAAAGAGAGAGAGAGAGAGAGAGAGAATTTTTTAATATTTATTCTTTAGTTATCGGTGGACACAACATCTTTGTTTGTACGTGGTGCTGAGGATCGAACCCGGGCCGCACGCATGCCAGGCGAGCGCGCCACCGCTTGAGCCACATCCCCAGCCGGTATACAATTTTTATTTCATGTATTCAACTAATGTCACCATGGTTATAAGCTGAACAAACTAACACATTCTCTCAATGACTATTTTACCTAATTCTCTTGTTATTGATAAAGCTAATTAAAGTTAGCCTTTATTTGTTTGTATGTAAGTAAAAAACATATTAATAAAATGTTTCATTATCTTCCATATTATTGATGTAAGTTTTTTTTAAAGATTTAAAATAATGCTTCTACACGCTCAATTTTAGTTGAGTACTTCAACAACACTCTTTGAACACTGATAGAACAAGACAGAAAACTAGCAAGAATATAGAATAAATCTACAACACTAATACCCAATGGAATTTAAGAGACATTTATATAATATTCCACAAAACAACAGCAATCGATGTATAAGCTTATTTAAAAATTTGTATAAAATTAAGCAAAGAATTTGGAATAACTAAAAGTAGTTTGATTATATAAAGCAAGAGGTATCAGCCTATGTGATTTGAGGACTGATTGCATAATTCCAGTAATCAAGATGGTTTTACTTTTGATAGACACATGGATCAATGGAATGGAACAGATATACCCAACTAATTTATGACAAAAATTAAACATAAATTCAATGGAGAAATTACAGCTCTGTCAAGAAATCAAGCTGGAGTAAATAGGTATCAATAGATAGTTCCGTATTTATGTATATATCAACTTAAATGAATAAAAATTTAAATGTAAAGTATAAAACTATCAAACTCAGAAAAACAAGAGAAAATCCTTGGAACCAAGTGTGTGAAAAAGAATTGACACAAAAAATAACATATATATATATATATATATATATATATATATATATGTTGGCAAGCTTCACCATGCACTAATTCATCATTAAAAAATAAATATATATATATATATATATATATGTATATATATATATATATATATATTGTTTTTTAAGAAACTGAGAAACTTTCCACAATGAATTTATCATTTTACACTCCCACCAGCACTGTAAAAGAGATTCCATTTCTCTGCATTCTGGTCAGCATTTGGTGTTTATATATATGTATGTATATACATACATATATATATTCTAATCTCTGGAAAATTATGTTGAGTGAAAAATACCAATCCATATAATTTATTTATTTATTTTTAATGATGAATTAGTGCATGGTGAAGCCTGCCTATAATCCCAGTGTCTTAGGAGGCTGAGACAGAAGGATCATACAGTCAAAGCCAGCCTCAGCAATTTAGCAAGACTCTGTCTCAAAAAATTAGGAAAAAAAAATAGTGGGGGTTGGGAGTTACTCAGTGGGCTCAATCCCTGGTACAAAAAATACATTGATAAATCAGACCTCAGTCAAACTTTCAATGTATGAAATTTTCTCCATCAGGGTACAAAAAGACAAACCACATAGGGAACTAAAATATAGAGTATATAAGAACTCTGAAACCTCAGAAGAAAAAAATAGGAAAAATAAAAGATTAAAAGAGATTTCACACACGAAAAAGGAAGTACAGAGAGCAAAGAAGCTCATGAAAAGGTTTTTGGCATTATTAGTCATTGGGGAAATACAAATTAAAATTGTAGTGAGTAATCACTACTCATATATCACACTTTAAAACAAAAAATAGTGAAAACACCAAATGCTGAACAGAATGCAGATAAATGGAATCGCTTTTACAATGCTGGTGGGAGTGTAAAATGATAAATCCACTGTAGAAATTTTCTCAGTTTCTTCAAAAACAAAACATTAACTACCATATGACCCTACAATTATACTCTTGGGCAATTCTCCCACAGAAATACAAATTTATGTTCACAGAAAACCTGCACATGAATATTTACAGCAGCTTTACTATAATACTCAACCTGAAAACAAGTCAGATACCCCACAGTGGGAGGATGGTTAAAGCCAATAGCGGTACCTTCCTACCAGGGAGTACTTCTTACCATTAGGAAAAACAAACAAACAAAAAAATTAACAACTGTTTATGTGTGCAAAAATATGGATGAATCAATCTCTGGAAAACTATGTTGAGTAAAAAATGCCAGTCCTTAAAATGTGTATACTGTATGCTTCCATTTATATAAAATTCTTGAAATAAACAAATAGAAATGAAGAATACATTACTGTTTGCCAGAAGTTCAGAAGAGGGTACAGGTAGGAGGGAAGGGAGTCTTGTTCTAAAAGACCAACTTGATGGATCCTTATGCTGACGAAAATGTCCTGTATCTTGACTGTATCACTGCTGATACACTGGAAGTTTTTCAAGATGTTAGCTTTGCGGGATGCCATGTGAAGGAACTATGAGATGTTTCCATATTGTTACTTTCCACTGCAGGTGAACCTCGAATTATGTCCAAATAAAAAATCCTAGATTCTTCTAAAATTGCTATGCTCAACAGATGTTCTGGTTTATCATACATTAGCTTGAGAAGAATACTCAAAACAAATTCAAACAATAAATTAAATAGACTGTTATAAATATAGACTATTTAGAAAACTAATATAGGGTTGCTAATATAGGGTTTCCAAGAATGATGAGGTTTGGGAGCTGCCAACTTTCTACAAGATTTATAACTTTCCCCAACCCCTGCATATACAGGTTATCATTATGTAACCTTCCTGGGGTGAGCAACTCCATCATCTCTTCTGAAACAAGCACAGATAAGCCCAATATAACATGGGCAGATCACCATGTCAAATATAAACCTTAGTAACAGAACAAAAGACAGAGCATATGCAGGAATCCCAGGCCATGTGCAACAACCACTAAAGGCACCTGTGCAAAGCAGTGGCAGAGTTATAAATACCTTCACCTAAGCCTCCTCAGAGAGCCAGTCTGAGAACCCTATCCTGCTTTTGGGCTATCTCCACTGTGCTGGAGCATAACCCACCAAAAGTCTCATTCAGTTAGTACTGTTTTCCTCTTTGTGATTTCTGTCTCAAATTGATCAGCAGAACCCTGAGCTGATTGATAACAATAACCATGATCCAGTTGGTGGACCTCAAAACTGTGATTACTTCTGTCTTTAGAAATAATAGCAGTTCATCATTTTTGTAGAATAATCCACCACTAAATAAGACTCATACTGGGTAAATTTCTACCTGTTTTAATGTAAGAATCACTGTCAGTTGAAACAGTCTATTTTTCCTTCACATTTTATTCCAGTGTTAGAAGACACATAACTTTAATGTAATCGTTATGCTTTTTAGCCTAGTGTAGATTCATGCAGTGGTGTAACAAAGACTTCAGATGCATTGAAACTACAGAATAACTGCAGCCAGCCTACCTCTGTGATCCTTAAATAAGATTGCTATTTTTTACTAGTTTTCTCACCAGGCTGGAAAAATCAATGCATTGAAATAAAGTTGATTTTTATATTGCATCTTTGAGAAAAGAGGAAATGATATGTTTCTAGGGAAAATGTTATACACACATTTATACAGAAACACATTAAAGAACTTTTCATGAGGACATTTTTGGGGAAAAAGAAAACACCTTAATCCTGACAAATTAAATATAGAATTGACTGTTGAGTATTTTAAAAAATTAAAACACATATAACATAATGTGAGTCTAATTGTGTTTATTAGTTCATACACATCATCTCTTTTATATGAGTTGTTTAAGGTGGGAACACTTCTATTTTAGAAATTAAATAAAAAAACAATTTGAAGAGGTTAAATAACTTGCTTGCCTAAGATAGCATCATAAAATTTACTGGTAAGTTGACGTGCATCACTGTTTGAAATGTTTTCAATGAGGGTTTTTTTCATTTAAACAGTCAAAACATTTTAAAATGATAAGAATTATTATTATCATCCCAGTTTCATAGACAAGAGGTTTAACGTAACCTATGCATGATCTTGCAATTGGTGTGTGCGCCAAGATTTGAACCAGGCCGCTAAACTGCAGAGCACATTCACTTAATCCAAATTTTCTGGATCTGAGATTTGCATCACAAAATTTTGATCATTAACACATAAATAAAAATAAAGGACCATTGAAAGGGCAAACACTTCAAAGAAATTAAATAATAATTTTACTAACAAATATAAAAGTTGAAAAAGAGAAAATTAGAAAATATTTTAAACTGAACCAAATGAAAATGAAACGTAAAGATATGTGTAAGGTAACTAAAACAGTATATATAGGAGAAATATTATTAAAAATAATATCAATTACATTTTAAACTCAAAATTTAATTCATTTTTGTTGGTATTAAAATTATAAAGGGAAAAAAAGAATTATCTCAAATAAATGACCTAGACATCTATCAGAAAATACCTAGAAAAAGAAAGATAAGTTTAACTGAAAGTACTCAGAAGGAAAAAGTTAATAAAAATAACTACAGAAAGACAACAAAATACAAAGTAGAAATATGATCAAGTATACAAGTATATTCATTGGTATATTCACTTACACTTCCTTTCTGGATTATGAAATTTCTACCTTAATTCATATTTTTTTACTTTAAATCAATAGTCATTAAATTATGTCTGATATTCATAGTAATTTGAAACTAATTCACGTGTGGTTCACAGCACACCCCTTATCTATCCATATGTGTCAAAGAAGTTCATGGACTTTGAACATAAAATGGAATTCTATGTCTTGACTTCTACTCGCAGAAAAATCTAAGAGACATTTAATTCTCTTGTTGAATAACTGGTACTTTTTTCCATCTATGATTTGAGGCAAAAAAATAAAAATAAAACATCAGCAGATAATAAGATTCGCATAACATTTATTGATACTGAGAAGTTCTAAATTAAAGTTTAAGACTCAACTAATATTGACTACCACTGTAATGACTTTAAAATAAATCTGCTCCCATTCACTGTTTTTATCTTCTAGAAAACCCCTATTCATCTTCAAGATCCACACAAATGTAACTTGTTATATAATGCTTTCTGAAGCAGGCTTTTGTTCTCAGCCCAAAAGGGGCTCTCACTAACCACATCCCAGTTACTTCTTTGCCTTGAGGAAATCATCCCCTCCCTGTGTCTGCAAATACAGGGTCACAGTGTAAGGTTCACAGCCCATCACTGCCCTGACTGAAATGGTTAGTCCAGAGGTGGCATATTGTTCAATCAGGGTGCTTTTCAAAGAAAAATTTAAATGGCAGCCAGTAGCTTTGATGTGTTCTGGCAAAAACTAAAATGTTATAATTAATTCCAGCATAAACTAATAAAATTCCAGCATAAAGTAATATAATCCTTAATGAAAATGTGCTTTAAAATATGTGCTATTACCGGGTGTGGTGGTACACACCTATAATTCCAGGAACTCAGGAAGCTGAGGCAGGAGGATCACAAGTTCAAGGTCAGCCTCAGCTGACCTATTATAAAATGCCTTAAAATAAAATAAAAAGGTCTGGAAATGTAGTTCAGTGGTAAGAGCATCCCTGGATTCAATACCCAGTACAAAAAAAAAAAAATGCTATTGGTTGGGCTGGGGATGTGGCTCAAGCGGTAGCGCGCTCACCTGGCATGCGTGCGGCCCGGGTTCAATCCTCAGCACCACATACAAACAAAGATGTTGTGTCCATCGAAAACTAAAAAATAAATATTAAAATTCTCTCTCTCTCTCTCTCTCTCTCTCTCTCTCTCTCTCTTTAAAAAAATGCTATTGAAACACAAAGTAGTCTCTAAAGTGAGGTGTTTTTTTTTTTTTTGTATGTCGTTCTTGTGACAATAAACACTACAATTCACAGATGTAAATGGGATAGTGGAATAGCACAAATTAGTGTTCTTTTCTTCCTTTATTCTTAAAATTCAAGAAGCCTCCAAAAAAAAAAAGTGTCTAAATAAACTTATTATATCTTGAGGTTTAAATTCTGATGTTATTACTACTTCTAATGTGACATTGGACAAGTCATTTCAGCTCTCAAACTTGCTTTCTCATCTTTAAAAGAGACAAATAACTATAGAGTGATTGTGAATGTCAAACTAGATGTGTATGTCAAACATGCATGCTCTTAACATCTTTGACAAAGGGCAGCTTTGCAAGATTCTGCTTATGTTTAAAAGTATACTCAAGCCATCTTTTAGTCATTCATAGATTTTAATTTATACTATAAAATATTTTTTAATATGGAAAGTAAGACTTAATTACAAATTACAGCAGGACTGACTGTGTTGCATAGTCCCATTAGGGGTGCATTTCTTGCCCTAACAGTTGTAATGATACAATTAGCTGTGACAGTCACCTGGACTGTGTTGGATCTATACTTGTCTCAACGTCAATGTAACATGCCTTTCTGGAGTGAAATTACCTCCTCAAAGGACAATGAAAATCTGTTTCATGTAACTCATCTTCTGCTTCTTTTCCATTGCTGTTACTCCTCCCTGTCAGGTACATATACCAAACTTGAACACTAAATATACTGACCTTTCAGAGCAGTGCTCTTCTAACAGTATCACCTATGTCCTCTGCACTGACATCTCCTGTTAGTCTTTCTCTTCCTTTGATACTCTATATTTGGTAATATCATAATCCAATCCATCACACAAGTCACAGAAGAAGATATAGCTCTTCCAAAATCATAATACATAATAGGGATAAGAAATATAACTGTACTTAATACTAACATGATCATGCACTGTTTATTACTTACAGTTAAGTGTGGCAAAGAACTAGATGTTAGTAACTGAGAGTGCTTGAATAAAACATTATTCAAGAGAACTCACTTTACTTCTCTAAATAATAGACATGATATCCATCTATGTACTGAAGTTTAAAATTAGCCACTTTCTTCTGCTACAAAGTAACATAATATATGCAAAATATGCAACTGGAGAAGGTAAACCTGATGTCATATAATGACAAATTCCAATACTCAGTTCACAAAATTGTCAGGAAATCTTTGATAACACTATCTTTGACTGTCAAAGTTATGTTTGCAAAATCATATTTTATGCCCCAGTGCTTCAAATTATGCTGTTATGATTTTGTTATGTAATGTGCTTGACTTTTCTAGCCTACAAAAGTATAAAAAATTGTTCTATTTATCTAAGAAGGATAAAATGGAATGTGGTTTTAATTGTGAAAAAGAACATTTAGAAATATGTAGGATAAGAAATAAAATGTATTGGCTAGTTTGTATTGCATGAACATATTTTATTTTTCAGGGGTCCTAAGCAAATTACAAATTTTCAATTTAGTTTCATACAGACAACATTAAAGTAGCTCAAATGTATATGGAAATACAGGTAAATTTTCAGAAAATTAAAACTGGGCATAAAGAATGATAATTTTAAATAATTTTTGAAAAGCTTATAAAATATGCTAATAGCATTGTCTATTGTTCCATATTATTTGGGTATAGGTTTTCTAATTGTGTGAACTATAGAATTACTCTTTTTAGAATATACATATGTATTGTCTTCAGTTTCTGATAACATAGGATGCTTAATTATTCATGAATTCATGTTGAACTCCATTAATTTTGAATTGCTTTTTTCTTCAGTTTGCATATTTAAAAGTGCATATCGCTACAAATTTCCAGCATAAATCCCCCCCCCCCCCGTTTTTGGTTTTTTTTTGCTATTTTTAGTCATGCTAGATAAAACAAAAGGCAGCTTTGAAAGATTCTGCTTATATTTAAAAATATATCCAAATCACCTTTTGGTTGCTCATAGATTTTACTTTCACATACTATAAAAATATCTTAGTATGAAAAATAAAACTTAATTACAACATAAAATTCAGAAAGTATAGAAAGACCTAAAGAAAAAAAAGAAGATAATTTATAATTTCAAAATTTAGAGAAAATACTATTAAAATTTTTCTGCATTTTCAAAACTTTTCAAAACACATATATACACACAAATGACAACTGTCAATTGACCAAGAATGGTGGCACATACCTATAATCCCAGCAGCTGGGGAGGCTGAGTCAAGAGGATTTCTGAGTTCAAAGCCAGCCTCAGCAAAAATGAGGCAATAAGCAACTCAGCGAGACCCTGTCTCTAAACAAAATACAAAAAACAGGGCTGGGGATGTAGCACAGTAGTTAAGTGCTCTTGAATTTAATCCCTGTTACCCCACACTCCCAAAAAAATAACCATCAATAAACTAATTCTTTGTGTCCTATGTTGGGAGAAAATGGCTCATACCCTGTCTAGGGGTTAAAGCACCTGTGTAAGACAATGAAGGTGAAATGAAAGGGTTACAAGAGCCTTAATGAAATCAGTGCATTAATCCCTCCATGGGATTAACTGGACAGTAACTGTAGGCGGATAAGGTGTAGCTGGTAAGTGGGTCATTGGGGCATGCCTTTGGGATACATATTTTGTCATTGATGAAAGGAGAAGTCTCTCTTTCCTTCCTGGTGCCATGACCTGAGCTGCTTTCCTGCACCACACTGTTCTGCCATGATATGCTGCCGCACATGCGGGACAGAGGAAAAGGTTTGGCCATCTATAGAATGAGACCTCTGAAACCATGAGAACCAAATAAACTTCTACTCCTCTTACTGTTCATTTCAGGTCCTCTGGTCACAGCCACAATGATGTTGACTAAAACATCAGAATATTCTTTTGTTGCCGCACCCCCTTTTTTATTACTATGGTTTGGCTTATTTTTTAAAATTTTCCCCAAAAAACCCATAAAATTGGTTTCTTAATTGTTTTAAAAGAATTTTTGGCCTTTTTATTAGGGTTATGTCAAATAAACAGCATATGCAATTCATTGGGTTTAGATTTTGAGTTACAAACCTGTTTTTCTTTTTTTAACATATTTGCTCTGGTACCTATATCAGTGCCTGGTAGAGAGTGGTACTCAAATACTGATTACTCTCAAGAATTCTCAAACGTATTTATTGAAATATAAACTGAATTTGAAATCTTTTTTTTTCTCTAATTTTAGTTATGGTCTGATGATAAGGCACAGCACTGAGAATTTAAATGTCTGCCAAGGGCTGGACAGTTTCTAGATCAGTATTTCAGAAGGAAAGGGTACCATGTGAAAACCTATGTTTTCAAGAGAGTGTTGGTCACTACTGAAGGTGGATCTGAGTGGATTTATATGCACATCTGCAAGAGGCGAGAGGAGGCCACTGTAACAAGAGTCTGTTAGAGTAGAAGTCTCTTGGAAGGAAGAACCTCCCAGTAGAAGGGTTTCAGTCAGACAGGAACAGAGAGAATGGGGTACCGGGTGGAGTCGTGCAGGGTAATGTTAAGTATTTGAATAAAAAAAAAATGAAAGAATGAAAAAAAAAGATCAAGGTTGAGTTGGAGAGAAATGGTGTGAGAGAGATAATATCTTTCTATATAGGAAATAATAATTATAAGTTCAATAGATAATCATGAAAAAGAAGGGGATAAAGCTGATGAGAAGGGTGAATCATAGATAATCAAAGTTTCCACATGTATAGGATGGAAAAATGAATTTGAGACCAGGCTGAATTGGACTGCAAGTTAAAAAGAAACCATAAGAAAAGACCAGGGTCTATTTTGTTGAAGAAACAAGAAGACTTTCAAAATGAGACTTAAGATAATTGAGAGCTTATTGACTGAAATGAGGTTTTGATTCTATTTTTCCCCTTTTTGGTATAATTGAACATTTTTTTCACTAGATAAGAAAGAAGAGTGATGACATAGAAAGAGATGAAATATTTCTTACTCTATTGTCATGGCATTATTTCTTTATAATGTTTATATACAGAAGTCCATAAATAAATAAGCTAGCACTGGTATGAAAAAGAACCTAAAGCTTTTCAATGACAACAATGAATTAAAATGGTAGGATATTGTTTACAGAAAAAAGTCACAACATTTTCTATTCTTCTTGGCCAGAATAATGACTTAGCTAAGTATAAAGTGGGGTCAGAATAACTGGTAAAAACACCTATTTGCCGTAATGCCACCATGGTTCTTCATTGTGACAATTGTGTCTTTCATCTTGGTCTTCTTCCTGCCTCCTTCATGTCTTTAGAGAAAGCAAAAACCATGGTGCAAACTTCCATTCTTAGCCTTTTAATTAGAAAACATCATCACTTTTACCTCTTATGTTCAGCAATATACTGAAGACACCCCCCCTCAAAATAAGACAATAAAGAAAAATAGAAAGTTTAACTATGTGATCAAATTAAAGATATTAACAATGAATTAGTAGAGAGCAACAAAATTTTAATTGTTGTAAGATAAAATGTCTATTCAGAAAACTCAAATGAATCTACACCCAAAATATTAAAATCAATAGAGGTACAGAGAAGTTAACAAAATTTTAAAATTATGTTTTAGTCAGCTTTTTCACCACTGTGACTACAAGACCCAACCAGAACAATTTCAGAAGACGGAATATTTATTTGAGGGATCATGATTTCAGAGGTCTCAGTCCATAGAAGGTAGGCTCCATTCCTTGGGGCTCAAGGTGAGGCAGAAGAATATCATAGCAAAAGAGTGTGGCAGAGGGAAGAAGCTCACATGATGATCAGTTGAGAGAGGTCTCCACTTGCCAGATACAAATACAAAGCCATGCCCCCAATGACTCACTTCCTCCAGCTACACCCTAGTGCTTCAGTTGCCATTCAGTTAATCCCTATCAGGGGATTAATTATCTGATTGGGTTGAGACTCTCATAACCCGATCATTTCCCCCCAGAACCTTCTTGCATTGTCTCACACATGAGCTTTTGGGGGACACCTCATATCCAAACCATAACAATATATTTATGTTCTAGCAACTAGAAATTTTAAAATGTAATTCTAAAAAGATTATCCTCCTGAAAGCAACAACATAAAGAGAAAAATAGACTTTTGTTTAGGTTGATTAAATGTCACAAATGTGAAATTTCTGTGCTCATTGATAGACAAATGTCTGAAATCCTAAGAAAATTTCAAAAATTCTTTATAAAGAAAACCACAGGAAATTTTTAGAGAAATTCAGAAAGCCATATGGACATCAACATGTCCAAGAATTAAAGACATTCCTGAAGAAGAAAAGAAAAAAGAAGAATTATAGGAAGGGACATAATAAATTGTAATCGATTGATAAAGACAATGTTCTATTTCACAGAGACAGAAGAACAGATGAATAGTGAGCTAAGAAACAACTCCACCTATACATGAAAACATAACTTAGAATACAGTGGTCACTGTAGATCAGTAGGAGAGATGATAGATGCTTCAATACTAATTTTCCATATAGGAAAATCAAGACCTAAACCTAAAATATAACAAACAAGCTTTCATTTTCATACCATGCCGCAGTCTCTGGCTGGGCACAAATCACGAGTCTCCACACAGCTTGTAGATTCAAACAGCAATTCTTTATTCCCGATCTCACACCGGCAGTCTACAAACACGTTCTGGGGGAATCCACGTTCTCTGCCCAAATCCACTCTCTGCCCAAATCCACTACTCCTGGGCTTCTGTCTCCCAAATATACTGTCTGACCCTAAGAACTCAAGAGGAACTCAGCAGCAGGATATGCCCTATTCTAAAGGGGGAACACCCTAATCTCCTATTATGCTAAACCGCCCTATTCTAAAGGGGGAACACCCTAAACACGGATCCTGCCCTGGTCCTTGAGCAAGGTCACCTTAGAAGTCCTTCCACTAGACAGCATGGAAGTAAGCTGGCAAGGAGATTGTCATACCTACTTGGCTGATGGCTCCCAGCATCTCCCCCCTTCTGATTAATTAAACAACAAGTAATGTGGCTTAAGGACCATGCCTGGTAGGTTGTCCAGTTCAACATATGGCTCTTACCCGTCATTGGAAAACTGACCTTTAGGCGTCAGCCTCCTGTCTTAGGTTGATACCACTGCAACTGGATCATACCCGTCACTGACTACCGGTCCAGCATACAGCCATACTTGTGGATAGGTCTATGCACCAGTGGGGGGGGGGTGAGGTTCTTTGCCTCACCTCTGTTGGCCCCCAAATTTGGCCTTGGTGCCAGTGGGGGAGTGAGGTTAATGTGGCTTAAGGACCGTGCCTGGTAGGTTGTCCAATTCAACATATGGTCCTTACCCGTCATCGGAAAACTGACCTTTAGGCAACTGACCTTTAGGCGTCAGCCTCCTGTCTTAGGTTGATACCACTGCAATTGGATCATACCCGTCACTGACTACCAGTCCAGCATATAGCCATTGGCCCCCAAATTTAGACCATCACTAGCAGAAGGGAGGAGGATACAGAAATGCCACAACACCAAGCCAATTGACAGTTCCTTTGGAAAAATTGCATCATTGGTGACACCTTCAGCAAAGATATGTCAGCATTACCACAATTTGCTGCACTAAACGTAGTTACATAGTCCAGGCAAGTTCTGCAAGCGGTTCAAAGTGGAGGAATCTATCAATATGTCCGTCTCCTCCCAAAGTCCGTTGCCTCCCAAAGTAAGTTGACTCCTTGATTGAGCATACTTGTTGTTTAAAAAAATGTTCAATTATACCAGAAAGGGGAAAAAATAGAATCAAATCCTCATTTCAGTCAATAAGCTCTCAATTATCTTAAGTCTCATTTTGAAAGTCTTCCTGTTTCTTCAACAAAATAGACCCTGGTCTTTTCTTATGGTTTCTTTTTTAACTTGCAGTCCAATTCAACCTGGTCTCAAATTCATTTTTCCATCCTATACGTGTACAGCATGCTCTGTTTATCCACCATCCTTTCCCCATTTAAAGCTCAAGTAATCACTACCTAATCACTTTGTTATGTTAGCATTTCTTTTTTCCTTTGAGAATGACTGAACTGGTACAGGTGAAATACAGCTAACAGCCTGCTCTGCTGTGTAGGCCTGGGAGTGACAAGATAGAGCTCTTTAGCTGAGTACTTAGGAGTCAAATCATAGTCACTCAGTGATTGACATGGTAAGCAAAGAGATGGACTAAGAGTCCTGAGCTTGTAGCAATTACACTAATCAATAAAAGAAAGGTCTTAGGGTGGGGTATTAGATCAAGAATTATGTAGTCCAGTACTCCTGTCTCAGTGCGTAAATAAACTAGCTGGCTATTACTACTGATGTTGTAATTTACGACTTTGTTACTCCAAAATAGAACAACTTTGCATGTGAGCAAACAACAGAAGCAAGATATTCTCTCTGAACTTTCTGCTGCCTGTATCCCTTGAAGTAGGTCACAAAACCTACAAAGATATCCTGACCTGTCCCTGAAACATATCATAAAGTTCCTTAAGGAACAGGTGCCCTCCTTAAACCCTGGAAAAGAGCCAGAATACAAAGACACTAAGAAGAATCTAAACAGATTTTGCTAAACTCACGCTGCACATTTTACCATTATATCACATCCCTTTGTCCATACTTCCTTATGAGTGTCCTCTTTTCATCAAACTAAGATGAAAAAATAAACAAAATAAACAGGAGTCCTATGAAAGTTCCTGCACCATAGAAAATTTATAGTAAAAACAGTAGAATTAATCTTAACTTTCCTATGTTCATATATGAATACACCACTAGTGAAACTCCACATTATGTAAACCACAAGGATGGGATCCTAATTAGAATAAGTTATGCTCCATGTAAATATAATATGTCAAAACGTGCTCTACTCTCATGTATATCTAAAAAGAATTAAAAAAAGAAAAAGAGAAAAGCAAACAGAGTAAATAAATCTGCATGCTTTTTTCTTGTTAATCTTTTTGTTGTTGTTGAAGGGACCTCAGCCATTAACCTAGCAATGAGAATGAAAGATATTTTTCCCCTTACACTGAGACATATTTCATTTTCATGTTCTTGAGAAGGAGCAACCTCAGTGTCCGGGAAGTTTCTACACAAGTCCTAATTTCCACATGTGTTTATATTACTCACTAGTAAAAATCCTTCCATCATTCTCACTGGAGTGCAAAACAGCAAATGTATAAAAGGTGGTATTGGGTTATTGCAAGGTTGAAGAAGTGACCATGGTGTGCCTGCTGAAGGGACAGTTGCCAATTACAAATCAAGTAATAATGGGAATCTTGTTATTGCAGAGTTTCACTCAATCTCATGATCCAATATGGATTTAGAGAATCATTGCCCATCTGAGCTGCAAGAGACCTCATGAAAGTGTTTGGCCCAGAACCACTCAGCCAGCATGTGGATAGCTAAGCAATTCCAGACAGATGCTTTTTTAATAGCTGACCTCTGAATCTTTTCCAAGTTCTCCATGTTTCACTTAGTGTTATATTCTTTTGCAGTTGGAGAGGCATTCTTTGACCTGCAGTATCAATTAAGCTTTCATTTTTTAAATATGTTTCTATTTTATATGCCATCTAGTCTTCATATAGGAAATTGTGATTGAGTTGATATATACAAGTTGGAAAATAATGCAATTTGTTCTTTCTCAATAATTAAGAATCCTTTAGAAGTTGAATAATTTGAAATTAGGTTGAACAAAGCATTTGATTGTGGTGGGTAATCATGCAGCAGTAGGGGGCTATTCAGTATAATAAGAAAGAAAGAAGAAATAACGTTTTCTATGTTTAGAACAAACCCAAATTTTGTGGCTTTTTAGTTGTAGAACAAATTCAAATTGTTTTTGGAGTTCGTTACTCTTCGGCAGACATGACTTCCTATTTCTCCAGTGGGAAAAACAAGCATTGTGTAGTCCAAAAATAATCTCATAAAGTTTAGGGGGGCTTTATTTTGCTCTCATGAAACATTTTGATGAGGTGAACGAATCAGAATCATAAAAATAAATATTAAGTTTTATGTCCTATGATGTGAACATTATGAGAGCATTTACACCATCACAAAACGAGTAGGATTCTGAAATGAATGTTCAACATGCACATAGTACATCTATAATATATCTTATTTCTAATGTTCAGTATGGACTTTTAATAATTGTCAATAATAACATAAAATTCCCTTTTCCAGAACTGGACTACAAATTCTTTGAAGAAAATGGCATAAATATTTTATACATCTGTCAACCCCAGGGATTAGCATGGCACTTGTCCAATGGTAGAACTAACATTTTTGTCATTATTAGGAAGACCATAGATTATTTTTACCTTTAAAAATATAGGATTTTTTCTTTTTAAAAAAATTTAAATACCTTTATTTTATTTATATATTTTTTATGTTATGCTGAGGATCAAACCAAGTGCCTCACATGTGCTAGGTGAGCACTCTACCACTGCGCCCTAGGATTTTTTTTTAATATTTGTAATTCTCTTTAAAAAAAAAAAAAAAAAACTTTCACTGAGACAAATGGACATCCACACACAAAAGAATAAAGTTGGACCCTGACTTCAATCAAGATTTATAAGTTAACTCAAAATTAATCAAAACACCATATTAAGGCTTAAGGCAACATAGCTCCTAGAAAAAAAAATAGGTGTGCATCTATATGATCTTGGATCAAGCAATGGTTTTTTCCATTATAACACTTTATTAAAATTAAAGACTTATCCTTCCAACAACATCATCAAGAAAGTTGAAAGTCAACCCGCAGAATTGTGTACATTAAGTGAATTATTTTTATGGCCTGTGAATCCTAATGAAAAATATGGAAGAGGGATCAATTTGGAAAACAGAATATGGAGATCTATATAGTGAATACTATGAAGTAGGACTGAGAAAAAAAAAGCAGTTCTGAACATATGGACAAATTTACTACATCTGTGGATTGAAAGACTGAATATTGTTAAAGATGTCAATATGGGGGGGAAATGATCTACAGACTTAATAAGACATCAAGAAAAACCTGAGCAAGGATTTGTTGTGGTTTTCTTTTTTTTTATTAGTTGCTCATGACAATACAATGATCTTGACATATCATACATTTGAATCCAATGGTGTATAATTTCTCATTTTTCCAAGTGTACAGGTTGCAGGATCACATTGATTATACTGCCACATATATACATACAGCAACACTAGTGCTTATTTTATTCTGCTGCCTTGTGGTTTTCTTCATGTTTGTTTGCTTTTAGAAATCAGCAAGTCAATTCTAATATTCATGGGGCAAGGCAAAGAAGCCAGATTAGTCAAAACAAAGAGAAAGAAGAAAACTGAGTTACTAAAATGAGTTGACTTTAAAACCTACCATAAAACTTTAGACATATTCATGTAAACATAGAAAAAATTTTTGACATAATAGGTCAAAAATAGACTCAAACATATATGGTCACTTTACTTTTGAAAAAGCTATAAAGAGTACTCATTGGAGAAGGTACTGTCTTTATAAGAGTGTTGGTGCAATTAGAGATCAATATGAAAAAGTAAACAAATTTTTATCCTTACCTTGCATGCTACATGAAAATTAAAGTAAAATGGGTAATCTAAGTGTAGAATTTAATGTAACTTATCATAGTACATGATACCAGAAGTAAAAGAAAAAAAACTTGATAAACTGGATTTCATCAAAATTAAGAGCTGCTCTTTGAAAGAGAAGGGAAAACTCTTTAGAAATCACAAAATTAATAAGACTGATATTCAGAAGATAGAATGATAATACACAATAATAAAAATTAAGTGGACAATATATTCCACACTGAAAAAAAGTTATTAGATGGCAAATAATCATGAAAAGATGTTCAATAGAAGTATTCATAAAGGGCATGCAATTTAAAGCATTGATTTGGTATCAGCAGATATCTACTAAGATATCTAAAATTAAAAGGACTAGCAGTTATTGACCAAAATGTGCAGCAACTGAAATCTTCATTCATTGATGGTGGTAATATTACATAGTACATCCAACTTGCCAAACATTTGTAAGTTTCCTAATGTAGATAAATCTATGCCTATTCCACCATACAGCATTTATATTCATAGGAACACATGGAAGAAAAACAGTAGGATGCATTTGGGAAAGGATTTACTTCAATAATAAATATAGAATATTTATTCATAATTGTCCCCTAAAATTTTCAAATTCTTAAATTTACCAATATAAGAATGCAAAAACAAAATAGTGGTACATTTATTCAGTGGAATTCTACAGAGCAAAATAAATATATAAATATTCTACTGTGTACATATGACCTGAATGAATCTTGTAGATATCTAAGTACAAAAAATAACACATAAAACTAATTTCATTTATGTAAAGTTCAAATACCAGGAAAACTGTATTAATGTTATAAAAAAAGAGAATAATAATAACCTTTGTAGTTGGTTATTAAAAACAAATGGGTACAAATAAACTTATTCAGTCTGTGAAAAGATTTTATATCATGATTGAGTTTCTTGCTACACAGTTATATATACACGTATATAAATATACACACACAATATACACATATTTCTATATATACATACATAAAATATATAAATTTGTATGCTTAAAATTAGAAATAATTAATGTGTGTATGTTGTTCTTGAATTTAATCTAAGCTTTGATAAGAAAACGAGGCCAGTAGTTATATAAAAGCACTGCAGTGAATACTGAAATATCTTGAATTGATAAAAGATAAATAAAATAGCTATTGTGACCTCCATTAAATGTCACTTGGCTAAAAGCCTCAAAGAATTTTTTCAGTACTTTTCTAAAGATTCAGAAGCATAAGATAAAAAATGAAAATTGCAATGCCAACTGTTAAGGTTATTGGACAATAAGTTATGAGAGCTGGAAGGAATTTTCATCTGCTCTAAGCCACTGATAACTAGCTGGATTAAAACTAATGTGTGGTTTATCAAAGTTTCCTATTCTGAAAGAGTAGAGTCAAGATCATTTTAAACATTGCTATTTTTCTGCCCTAATCTATTCATTTGGTTTAAAAATTCAAGAACTGTCACTAAAAGAATATTATATACTTGTATAGGAACAATGAACTCATTGGTTAATAAGATTCCCTTCACTATTAACAGAAAATTTTAATAGTGAATTCTCTATAACTTGTATTTTAACCCTAGCCAAATGTACTTTATACAGATGCCAATAAAAAATGAAACTATACTATGTTAACACTTCTAAGGGTTACATTATATAAGACCCACAAACACAGACAAGTGTGTCACAATTAAGAACTCAAAAAGAGGAAAGTTTTAAGAAAGCAGATGGTACACTCCTTTACTAAACCAGGCAAACAGAGAGTTATAATCTATCAAAATATTCAAGAATATTGGTAAAAAATAAAGGCTATCCCAAATAATATTCAAGTAAAAGAACTTTAAAGTAAAGATACAATTTTAAAATAAGCATTTGGTTTGTAAAGACTATGACACAATAGCAACAAAGTGTGTGCAGGTGTGTCTCAAGAAATGAGAAAGCTAAGAAATATCAATTTCATCAACTTAAGCAGGTATAGTTTAACATACATGATTGTAAAAATTTAAAATTATATTCAGAAAGGTGAAATGAAAACAAATTAAAAATAGGTGAAAATTTTTCCTTTTAAGATGAAAGCTTTTGATTAAAGGCAAATTATAAAGCAATTCATGGACCTTTTTTATTTTCAGTATAATTACAGGGACTTACTCAGGAGATTAAGGTAGAGATCAAGGACTCAATTCAGAATACATTGTGTTATTCTCTTTGAATTGTTCTTCACAGAACATATTTTATTTGTATTTCCTGAAACACACAGAGAAGAAAATAAAAGTTTGTCATCATTTACTAAAGATCCTGACTTTATCAATTTGAAATATAAAATACTTGGATAGGCTTTATACTAATGTCAAGACTTGTGAAATATGTATTTGTTAATATATGAGGTCATAAAATTGGGTAATGAAAGGTCATAAATTCTTCCTATGTATTCATTAATTTATAATATATTCATAGTAAATTATAGGGTTTTTTCCTCTTTTTGATTTCTCCTGAGTATGTATTCCCTCACCATATATTAGCCAAATGTAATTTCTGAAATTGATGGAGCAGTTTTTTTTTCCTGTTCATTCTCCCCTTCTAAGCTGAATAAATTAAAATGTGCTCCATTATTGGCCACAACATGATAACTACAGATGGATTACTGTTTTTTGCCATTCCAACTATGAACTTCATGCAACAAATTTATTAGTCTTTAAACAGGCAAGAAAAGACTGAATTCTCTGAAAGAAAGCAACTCAAGGTGATTAGCTTGGTGATCATCCTGTATCTTTCTTTGCATAGGGACAGTGTTGTACTGATTACACAGAAAGCTAAAGACCAAGCAAAGGATGAAGAGTGAGTGAGATGGAAGGTATGCGTTAGAATTTGGTACTACTCAAGTAGCTGAAATGTTGAAGCATGGTGCCAGATAAGAGAAAATATATCAAGATAAAATGGAGTTTACTTAGAAAATCAAGGTAACTTTAGCATAATTATTATATTAAGAAAATAAAAGATAAAAATAAATTTATCATATCAGCAGATATATAAAAACAACTGTCTGTAAAACTCAGCATTTATCATAAAAAATCTCTTGGGAAACTAGAAGGAAAGGGAATTTTGCAAACTTAAACAGGTATGTAAGAAAAACCTACATTAGACATTGCGCTTCATGATCAACTCTTGAAAACTTTTCCCCTAAGACAGGACACAAGTCAGTTCTACTCCTCAGTATTTATCAAGAAAAATAAAAAAGTCATATACATAAAAGTTTTGAAGTGTTAATATTTATGGGAAGCTTGTTTACAATAGTTAAAAAGAGAAAGTATCTTGAATGTCCATCAATAGGTGAATTGATAAAGATAGAATTGAAAGTATACACTTAACATAGCCTGTTAGCTAACAATTAGAAACAATTAACTGCTGATAACAACACAAGATGAAGCTCAAAATCATACTCAGTGAAAAAAGCCAGGCACAAATAAGTATATTTTTCCATTATTTCCTTCAAATAACATTCTGAACAGTTAAAGCTAATTCACAGTGACAGAAAATAGTTCAATGATTGCTTAGTGACTAGGATGGAGGGGAGATTGATTGCAAAGAGGCCAGTGGAAATTTTCTTATTTGATGGAAATGTTGTATATTTGGTTCAGGTAGTGATTACATGCAGTAATACATTTGTCAAAACTAATCCAGTTCTACAATAAAAACATACGCCTCGTTCTGAAAGTAATTCATACTTCAACAAAGTTAAGTAACAAATAGAAATATAAAAAGTGTGCTTCTTGCAATTTTCTGAACTCAAATATAATAAGTAGGTTTGTTTTAGCTTGGTAAAATTAGCGTCATAAGAAACAGAAGCTGCAATACTTCATTACCCAGTAGTTCACAAAAGATCAAGTCAGACAGAAGCAGACATTTTTCACTTCTAGAAGTAATTATTGGGTGTCTATAATCTCACTGGAACCGTGCAGGGAATACAAGACATAAGGAAACACGGTACACTATGTCCTCAGAAGCTCACCATTTGTGAAGAACTAGGACAGTAGGACATTCAGCAAATGATTTAACCTCACTAAGTTATAATTTTCTCAAATGAAAACTAGGGATACTAATACCTATTTCACAATGCTTCTCTAAGAATAAAAGCAAGCAAAGTATATAAATGATAAAAGACCTAGAAAAATAATATATGCTGAAAAAGTTGTAGCTTGAAAAATTATTGAAAAATGAAAAGCAAATAAAGTGAATAAAAGTAAACAAAACCCATATGACTAAAGAAAATATTGTATTTTTAAATGATGAAATAGTATGAAAATCATGACATAAAATAAATGACAAAAAAACAGTGGTTTAGAGAGATGGGCATACTCTGAGAATCTCTTGGGCAATCTCTCTGAGCCAGTATCTTCTCATATATTTTATGTCATGATTTTCATATTATTTATCATTTAAGAGTGAAATAATGGTTTTCTTCTGCCATACAAGCTTTATGTACTTTTAACATTAAATTTATTGTTAAAAAAGAAGTTGACGTGACTGTGATACTAAAAGCCAATTAAGATAGCTAACAAAAGAGCAAACTACTTTTTGTAGTTTTGCTTTTTCTAAATAAATTATTAGCAAGTCAATCCTAACAATGTATTGAAACAGTTCATCATGACTAGTAAAGTCTATTTCAGGAATGCAAGGACAGTTCAACATTAAGAAAACCATTAATGTTATTACTTGACATGAATAATTTAAAAAGAAAGAAAGCTTATGGTCATCTCTGAGGATTCCAAAAATGGCAAATGATAAAATTCAACATCCATTTTGATTTTTTGAAAGCTTTCAGTGAGTTCCATGTTGCAGATTACTTTATAACCACTGCTTATAAAATATGATTTTATGCCTGAATGCCTGAGATAATGAACTGAAAACTTGCCAAACAAAGAATATTTCATTAAAATACCTAAGTATATGATAAATATATGTATTTCAAAATCATCAGTTATCCTTCTTGCCAATTATTATTTATCAAAAAAAATTTAAAGGCCCAAACTATGTGTGACCTAAGAATCCATTTAACAAAAATTACCTGGAGCCTATATGAAGAAAATGGAACAACTTTGGTCAGTTAAACATTAAAAACTTGAAGAGAAAAATAAAATTTTAGTGCTGAACTTTTCTAAATTAATTATTCTTCCAAAGATTCTTGTTGATACCATGTACAACATAGTAATTTCTATCATTGTCTCTGATTCAATGTTTTCTAGTTCTTTCCCTAGAAAATATCAATGGGACTTTCAAAACTAAGCACATATTTCTCCCTTTCCTAGACTTTTCATTAAAATTTCAGTCATTCTGCCCCATTCTTCTATAGCTCTCTCACCAGATGCTTCAGTTTGCTGTTGTTGTTTGTTGATAAACATTTTACACGCCTGTCACTTTTTTCTGACAAAGAATGTTTAATCACCACAGCACATAGTAGAGAAACTAATCAAGTAAGAACTTTATTTAATGAATCATATATTTATATAAATTTAAGTGAATTTTGCACCTTATCCTATATGAAAACTTTCTGAAGGACATTTAGCCATTTAAATTTTTTTCTGGGAATAGGTAAAGTTCAAAACAAGCTGCATTCCATAGAGTTTTAACTGCATATACTCAATATTAAATGTCCAGATTTCTTAGAAAGAGAATCCTTGAATGATCACCACGTTCAAAATGAATTCCTCTCACCTGCAGAGAGAGCCTGCACACACCATGCCGATTCATGACTCAAGGTCTTCATAATGGGATTCCACAGATCCTCTGATTTTCTCTTTACAAAGCATGTTTCTTTCAATGCTTGTTTTATTACTCTAGAGTTGCTGACTTCTGAGAATGCTATCTGAACAATACTCTCTCCAAACTGAATATACCCACTAAATCTTAGAATTAAATGTGTCTCCATACTTACCCTTCATGCATGTCTGAGCTCACTAGAAGCCATGGTACAGCCTTCTGGTGTCAAATCCTCTCACCTCTGTGCCATGCTGCTTCTCCACTTGAGGATTTCTCTGATACCTGGGGGATTGTTAACAATCCACCTAAAAGGTCCATGATTTCTGAGCCTGAGATCAATCTTCACCAATGTGCCAGGTTCCCCAGCCCCACAGGGGACAAATCTAAGGTTTGCCCTTATGGTCTGTAGCACTCACCTGTGCATTACACTTTGTACTGGCTCTCCCTTTCCCTACTCTCTCACATGTGCTTCCTGGAATTACTCCACATAGAGATCCTGCTCCAAAGTCCTTGACTTGGTTCTGCTTTGGAGTAATCCAAGATTAAGGAACTCCTCCTTCTCCTCCTCCTCCTCCTCCTCCTCCTCCTCCTTCTGCAGCACCTCGTCCAGCAAGAGCAATGTTTTAATTTAAAAAAAAAAATTAAGAAAGAATTTTTTTGAAATTTGCTTTTTCATCAAAAAAAGAACCATCAACTTTTTTTGGTCCTGGTTCTTTGTTAATATATTTCTCCTACACTTACAGGATTACATAATATTGTAAAGCTCAGAAATAGATCATTAACCTCAGATGCAGTACTGTAAACTATTCCTCTAAAAATTTTTGGTCACAAAAAGAAAAGAAAATTTAAAGTTGTCTCATTTGTAGAAGTTGTGCATAAAGAGTATATATCAAGACTGAGGTTGTGGTTAAGCAGTAGAGCGCTCACCTAGCATATGCAAGGCCCTGGGTTCAATCCTTAGCACCACATAAAAATAAATAAGTAAAATAAAGGTATTTTTAAAAAGAGTAAGTTTTTCAATGGAGTCCACCTCGACATTGGCAATTCCTCTGAAAATGAGAATATATATTCTTGGATATTTTAAACACCATGCCAAGACTTCAACCACATTTTCAAGATAACTTTCTAGGACCCAAAGTTTAGTCTATACTTTATTGATCTCCATATCTTCACAAAATAAATAATTAATAATAGTAGTAGTAGTATATTATCAAGATATTGTGTATCCAAATATTTCTGAAAACCTCTAGACAAAATCTCTCAGTGTTGGAAAAATGTTTAAGAACTGAAGTGTAGGAGAAAAGCAAGATAGAAGTAAGATTTTTTAATTTTTTTAAGGGAGTGGTGGACAGCTAAAGTACAAGAGACAGAGTTAGAAGTAAGAGAGAGAGAAAAGTTAACATATACTTGACTTGTAAGAGAACACCTTAGAAAAACAGCAGAGCATATTCAGGAACAATTTTAACAAGTCATGCAATGAAGAAGTCTAGAAACCTCAACAAGCTTTACTCTGACAATACATATCTTCTTTGGCCTGGGAGTTTTCTCAATTATTTCAGGATATATTCCTACATATAGGTATATATACATATATATATACCTATATCATATATAGGTATATATATATACATGTATACATAGGTATATATATATGTATATAAATATATGCATATATTTAATAGAAATGAATATGATAAATAAATATGCATATATATAATAGAAATAAATCTTAATTTACTTAGCTGATCTTTTGTTTGGGGAATATTTCTAACTGTTTAATATTATAAAACAGTGAAACAAAAGAATGCTAACTCTGTTTTTAAGCCATCTTAAATAAGCAAAGTATAATCTTAAAAGATAGGTTACATGTAGCAAGGAATCTTCCCTCTGTTGTGATGACTGCATTTAAATTCTTTGTATGAATTAAGATTTTTTCATTTTGAGAAAATATGAACTCTACAGGTCTATAAAAACCTAATCTGACATATTATTCTTGTGTGAAGGGAATGTACAGGACCCGTGTGCAAATTCTCAGGAATACCCTCAGAGTGAGGAGATTTCCCACACTTGTAGAAGGAGTGGTGGTTATGATACACCAGCCAGAATATAGAAGCCTCAGTAGAAAGAGGAGAAAATCCAGATGGGGTTAGGAGGTGTTAGGAGGGCAACTAGCAGTATGTCACACATTGTGTGAACACTTGAACACAGTGGCAAGAATGTGTGGTACAGGGGAGAGGGATCTTCAAATAGGAGACTTGGCATGTAGAAGGGAATTAATCATTTAAGTGACCATATTCAATAAACCAGAAGCTAGGGGTGTCATCTTCAGAAAAATAAGTCACAAATATGAAAAACAAGAAAATGATTATGAAACTGCAATGTTGAATTAGAATCAGACATATGACTACAAACATGTAGATGAATGGATTGATGATAGATTATAACTATCTCTGACCACTAAGAGGACCTAGAAGCAACAAAAAGTCCCTCTGCTATGAGTACTTCCATTGTCGAGAACTTAGTTGCTAAATTCCATTCTTTACCAGGAGGAATCAAAGACACTAAGAAAATACTGATGATTATGAGTGCTGGACAGAGAAGAGACAACAGATGCTTAGAATATCTTATCGTGCCAGAAAATAAGGAAATTTCCAGAGAATTGTGAGAACATACACAATAAGGACCAAATTGCTCCTATTAGCCTAACCTCTCCACAGAAGTTGTATTATAGGAAAAAAATAATAAAACCATGAAAGCATTAGTGTGGTCATAAGCATAAAGATAATTTAAAGGGGTTTTATGATATTTTTGCATTTTAACCTGAGAACTAGCCCTTGTCTGCATTGCTTGAGGTGATAAAATGTATGTAGAAAATTTTTCGGTTAAATGGGCTTAAATACCAAATTTTAGAGCAAACGTGGCAGCTAGAAGTAGCAATTTTTCATAAAAAAAGCCAGAGAGACATAGCCCCCCTATTCTGAATAAAACTACCAAATCCCCAACACACCTAAGGGATAAGCTCCAAATAACCAGCAAAGGGTGAAAATACTGAACTGAGATTTTAGCTTAAGTCCAATATATAGAAGACAGAGGAATGCCTACCTAAAAAGATTACCATTGGTTTTTATTTTTATTTTTTAGAAATTTAAGTTCTCTACAATTGTTCATTCATAAAGCTCAGATTACAATACCAAATTAATCAATATATTTTTTAAAATTCCTCAGGAAAGATGATACATAATTTTTAAAAAGTCAAACAATGCAAAAAATTTCAAGTTTATACAGATATTATAGTTGATAGAGGAGGATTTTAAAGCACGTTATTTTAACCAGGCTCACAGATACAAAGCAATCAATTTTTACAATAAATGAAAAGATAGAAGATAAGAAGTTTGCATAGAAACTGTGGAAAAAGAATCAAATGGAAGTTCTAGAAAAATATAATGTCTAAATTTTAAGGAATTAAAAGACTAAAATTTATAGTACATCAGAGATAACAGAAAATTCAGTGATGTAGAAAATAGATCAGATTAGATTATCCAATCCAATAAACAGGGACTCAAGAATCTGTCACAACATGGAGGAAAAAAAGCCTATATAAAATTGAAATAACGGAAAGGAGATAATTATCTATATATAATTTATATAATATTATATAATATATGATTTCAAAAATTGTATGTATAATATGCATACTTTCCAAAATTATGTATACAATGCTATGGTTTTAATGTGAGGTTCCCCCCAAAAGCTCTTGTGTGAGACAGCAAAGAATGCTCAGAGGTGAAAAGATTAGATTATGATAATTTCAACTTAATTAGTGGATTAATCCACTGATATGGATTAACTGGGTGGATATGGATTAACATAGGCAGGTAAGGTGTGATTAGTGGAGAATACAGGTCAACTGGAGTGTGATTTGGGGGTATATATTTTGTTCCCAGTGAATAAAATAGTTTCTGCTTCCTAGCTATCATGTTCTAAGCTGCATTCATGCACCATACCCTCCACCATAAAGTCCTGCCTCACCTCAGGCTCAGAATTACAGAGTGGCTGACCATGGACTGAACCCCTGAAATAATGAGCCAAAATAAACTTTCCCTTCTCTAGTTGTTCTTGTCAAGTCTTTTGGTCATAGAAATAAATAAGCTGACTAAAACATACAATATATAAAATCTCCAAAATATGGCTGAAAATTTTAGAACAAAAAAAGTTTGAGTATTTGCCAACCCTTGATAATATACATCCACTTACATATTCAAGAGGCTCAGTTAAGTCCACAAAGAATAAAAAAGCATATTTTGAGGTCACCCAGATGTCATACCTAATATTAATCAAACCACTAAAAATTGAGGTTAAAACTTGAATATAGCCAGAGAAACATGACACATTTCATAAAAGGAACAATATTTCAAATAACTTCTGACATCTCTTTAGAAACAGTGATAATTAGAAGTGAAACAGCCTATTTAAGTGTTAAAGAAAAAATAATTATCAACCCAAAACTCCATGCCTATTGAAATATTTTTCAAAAATTGAGGAGAAAAAAGATTTTCATACTAAAATGAAAATCAAAATCAATATAAGTTGTCACCAGCAAAATGCCAGTGAAAATGTAGGGGGAAATTCCAAAAGATTTTACCAGGGTATAGAGGACAAGTAATATTTCATGGCAAATGAAGACTTCAAGAAGCTAGATTCCCACTGCCTCCTTCCTTCCTCTTTCCCTCCCTCCCTCCCTTTTTCCTTCCTTCCTTCCTTCCTTCCTTCCTTCCTTCCTTCCTTCCTTCCTTCCTTCCTTCCTTCCTTCCTTCCTTTATTCTTCCAGCACTAGAAATAAAAACAGTAACACTATACTGGCCAATCACATCCCAAACTCTTATTTTATTTTATTTTGAGAAAGAGTCTCACTCAATTTCCCAGGCTGGCCTTGAACTTGCAATTGTTCTATTTCTGCCTCCTGAGTCACTAGGATTATAGGCATGTGCCATACACTTGGCTCCTCTTATTTTCATCAATATATGTATGACTGTTTTCAGATGAGTTTTCCATTGTCTTTTGGGATTCATAAATTATTAGTACATATGAAAACTAAGTCATAAAGACCAAATGTAGGAATAAATGAGCCTATAAATTTAGCAGTTCCATACATTTTCTGTAAAATAGTACATTATAAATCTTAAGAAATCAAGGATGCATATTATAATCACTAAATCAGTAATTCTCAAACTTTAGCATATGGTGGAACAAACTGGAAAGCCCTGAACACAAGTTTCTCATCTTCCCTTCCAGAGTTTGTGATTTAGTATCTCTGAAGTAGACCTTAAAAATTTGCATTTCTTAAAAACAAAAGGTGTTTATTCTGCTGGTTTAGGGACCATATTTATAAACTATCACCTTAGAATTCCTTGTAAATAATAATGCAAAATAGACTATTTAAAAAGCCAATGAATAAATTAAAATGTAATTTTAAAAATTTTTAATGAATTCAACAGAAAAAATTGCAAGAACAATGAGAAAACAAATACTAAAATATATTCTGAAATCCAATTCTATCAATTATACTCCAGGGTAATAAATACAATTAAAGCCAGAAGTTGTCAGAATATTTTTTCCAAAGTGTGACTAATGGTATGTGTAATATAAAAATCCTAAATATAAAAAGACACAGATAGGTTGAAAGTAAATGAAAGAGAAATATATAGAGATAGATAGATAGATAGATATGTTAATATCAGAAAAAATAGACTTTGCGACACATTTCTATTTCTTATAGGATATCAGAACATTTCTTAATAGCTAAGAGCAAATTATTAGAAAGACATAAAAATCAATAATCTACATAAAACAAAAACATATCTTAAAGACACATAGAACAAAGCATGATAAAATAAGTAGGAGAAAAAAATTATGCATGATCATAACTGGAGATTTTAACACCTCTCTCAGCAGTCAATATAAAAACTTGAAATCAGCAAAATTGTAAATGATCCCACATAACTACTGACTGCATTGAGCTAAGTGAGATATATGTGTAATTGAGATATATACATATATGTTTTATATATATGTGTGTATATATATACACATACATACATGTTTTATATATGTGTGTGTGTGTGTGTGTGTATAAAAAAACTAAAGTAACGTTTACTGAGTAGAAACATTTTTTCTTTAAAAAGATAATAATTAGTACATTAATATGTTAACTAACTAAGGTAATAAAATCAATCATGCGAAAGTGTTGATTCTTTCCTTGATAAATTTTTAGTAATATTTATTATCAATGAAATAACCACTCCAGGTAGTAGTCACTTACACAGGATGCCAAGTACTCAGGATGTCTCTAATTTATATCCTTTACAAAATAAGTACAAAGAAAATATATTTTATAATAAAGTTATGCCAGTTGTATTAGTGTTGCATCACTATAACAAAATTTCAGTGATAATCAGTTTATAAGGATGAAAGGTTTATTTTGACTCAGACTTTGGAGGTTTCAGTTCAAGGTTGTTTGTCCCTGTCACGTTGAACCTGTAAAACACAGTGCATCATGGCAGGAACACATGCCACAGAGGACCTGGGCACCTTATTGCATCTGAGAAACAAACAAACAAACAAACAAATGCAGGAAAAGGCAGAGATTTCAGCATCTCCTCCAAAGTCATGTCTCCAAATGACCTAATTTTCTCCTCCCATAAATCTTATCTCTTAAAAGTCCCCTACTTCCTGATAGTGTCACACACCCAGAAACAAGTATCCCTACATTCCAGATTCAAATTCTAGCCCCATTAGAACTATATTTCTTAAACTTTTGTCTCTGAATCTTTTAAATATAATGTCTATAATTTCAAATTTGTGGATACAATAAACTATAAACTCTCATTGATGTAGATACTTTGAACATTTGAAATATGGGAGTGAACACATTTGAAAGAAGATGGGAATTCTCACCATCTTAAGTACAACTTTACTTTTAAGTGAAAAAAAAAACAGTTGATCTTAGAGGAAAAAAACAATTAAATTTTCTGCTTAAAATAGAAAATGCTCTTTAATCCCTTTTAATTTCATGATTTGAATATGCAAAATTATAAAAACAATTTCCTTTATCATGGTACTAACAGTTGGGCATTGATTTGGATGAGGCTTACCCAAAATAAGCCTAATATTTTAATCTTCAAAAGATTCCAGGTATCAGAAGAGTCTTATGTAATAAGCAGTTTTTTATCCTGTAAGATAGGAGGATAAAAACCTTTATCCAAAATAAATAAAATAAAATAAAATCTTAGCATCTAAGGAGAGACAAGAGAAGATGAGTGAGAAAGTAGATTATCTTACTCCCAAGGCATCCCTTCCTCCACATACCTGACCCCAGCCCTACCTATAAGGCTGTGTCCTTAAAATCGCACTCTGGCAGCATCCATGTCTCTCTGATGCCAAGGGTTTTGATCCAAGGCCAGGGATAAATTTGTCTATGATTTTATGGAAAAGGGAAGAAAACTTATTTACAGAGAATAAAATGGAATTTCTTTTTTCTTTGAACTGAAAATTTTAAAGATTTGGACCCTTGGGCTGGGGATGTGGCTCAAGCGGTAGCACACTCGCCTGGCATGCGTGCGGCCCTGGTTCGATCCTCAGCACCACATACAAACAAAGATGTTGTGTCCGCCCATAACTAAAAAATAAATATTAAAATTCTCTCTTTCTCTCTCTCTCTCTCTCTCTCTTAAAAAAAAAAAAAAAAAGATTTGGACCCTTGTTGTGTTAGGACAAATTTGCTTTTGCTGAAATGAGAGTCAAGACTCTGTATAAAATTGTCCATTATGTTGGCCAATTTTATGCTGAGAAACAAGCTATTTTCATTTTGTAACTTATTAATGACTTCTGAAAAGTATTTGAACTCATATACATAATTTTAAAGCCACATAATTTGTATTGCTGAAGTTTAAAAGAATCAAAGAAAGAAAATTATCTCAAGCTGAAAGCTTAACTACCATGTTTCAACCTGGAGGTACTTTTTAATCAGAAACTCTAATGGATCTTTGACAATAATGTTAGGAACAAAGTTGCTTTAACTCAGGAGGGTACCCATAAAATGAAAGAGAACACAGCTAATTGCATGGTAATTGCTTTATATACACTACCTGAAACATGGTATTAGTCATTACAACTGATGGCAGATGGGTCATGATGCCTTTACTCTCTTTAGCTCCAGCAATTGGTAAGCAAGATTCAATTAATTTTCAAATTTCCATATGAATGGTCTCATTGATACCATTTAATAAGCTTTTCATTTTTATCCTATTCATATGCTGTTTACCTCCAGCAAGTGATATGTTGGGTGGGGTAACTACTTGAAAATAAATGCTAAAAAATATTCTGGAAAATATTTTCCACCACAGTAAACAGGTAAAAAAATTAACCCTGATCTACTCAAATTCAAGCATCCCATGCTGATACAGCCAATTAAAGTATGTGGATTATGTTGTTCCATTATAATTGTTTCTCTTTGGGTGAACTTCACAATCCTAATTAATCAATAGCAACTTTCTAATGAGTTATTTATTCAAAAGGCATAGATTAATGTCCCATGGTGGGCTTTAAATGACTCATTCTGTGATGTGGCTGTCCTGCAAAGACAAAGTATAAGAGTTACAACTGTTGTAAATAAATACTCTAACAAATGCTCAAAGCTAATTGTCATTTGAAAGGCAATTGTATAGATCACAGATGCTCTGACAAATGTCATATTATATCTCACAACAAAACTATGAGGCAAAGAAGAATAAGACTACTATCTCTAGATTTTTTATTTCCTCCTGATTCAGTCTTGTGGTAGGCTGCATATTTTTCAGAAACATCCATTTCCTCCAGGTTAGCCAATTTGTTAGCTTATGTTGGTTATTATACTCTTTTTTAAAATTTCTTTAATATTGTTGTAAAGTTCCCTCTTTCATTTCTGATTTTGAGTCTCTTCTTAATTAATCTAACTAAGCATTTGTCAGTTTTTGTTGATATACTTAAGAAAAAAAAAAAAACCCTTAGTTCCACTGATTTTTCTATTCTCTACTTCATTTATCACAGCTCTAATCTTTATTATTTACTTTCTCCTGCAGCTTTAGGCTTAGTCTGCTCTAAATTAGTTTCTTGAATTTAAGTCACTGATTTGAGATATTTCTTCTGTTTTAATTTATAATTCTACCATTATAAAGTTCCCTCTTTGGACTACTTTCATTGCATCCTTCGAGTATGGGTGAGTTTCATTTTTATTTGCTTCAAGGTATTTTTAAAAAATTCTCTTGTGATTTTTTATATGACTCATTAGTTCTTTAAGGGCATTGTGTTTAATTCACACGTATTTGTGGATTTTACAGTTTTTTTTAATGCTATTATTCTCTAATTTTGTTCCATGTTGATTAGAAAAGATGCTTTGCATGATTTCAGTCTTCTGAACTCAGTAGGATTTATTTTAGAAATTATTTGGTAAGTTGTTTTACACTAAAATGTGTTTTATTCTGCAAAATCATACACAAATGCTTGAGAAAAAATATATATTCTGTTGTTGTTGGATGGAGTGCTCCGAACTTTTGGGTCCAATTCATCTATAGTGTTGCTCACGTCAGCTATATCCTCTTTGATCTTCTATCTGGTTGTTCTATTCATTATTGAAAACAGGTTATTAAAGTCTCCTATTTTTGTGGTGTTGCTTTAAATTCTGTCTAAGGTTTCTTTATAAATTTAGGATCTCTAAGATTTTGTGCATAAGGATTTATAATTGTTATAGCTTTTGAATGATTTGGTATTTGTATTATTATATGTCTTTCTTTTGTTTCTTATATCTATTTTTGAGTTAAAGTCTGATATAATAACCACTCATTCTATTTATCGCCATTTATATGAAACATATTTTCCCATTCTTTCTCTTTTAATGGAGAACAGAACATTACTTTGTTAATTCAGTACGTGCTACAGATAGAGGTGTTACAAATCACCCCACCACAAATATAATTATGCGGTTTTCTGGCCAAAAAGTCCTTCAGGGCATGGACACAGTAATGGATGACCAAAGACTGAATGCCAAGGCACTTGGGCAGAAAGCCAAAGACATATCCCAGATATAGCCAAGCAAATGTTACTAGCCTTGGTGACATCCATTAATAAAAGGGAGGCCAAATATCTGATAGGAGTCTTTGGATACTGCAGGCAGTATATATGCCACCCAGGTATCTTCTTAGCTCCCTTATTCAAGGTGACTAGCAATGTCACCAATTTTGGAATGAGTCGTTTGCAGAAGCATGTCTTCCAAGACATTCAATAGTTCACTTAGGCTAGTCAAATGGTTTGGCTATTGCTTAATTAAGAGGTCATTGCCCAGGATCTGCCTTTAGCAATTTTAGAGTCTCCCAGCCAAGAGATTGCAAGTCTTTGCAGCCTTCATACATGCTGATTGCAGTCTCTGCAATGGAAAACTACTAACTGGGTGCATCTGCCAATCAGATTTTGAAGGAACTATCAGATATACACTCTTGAATAGCAACTCCTTGCTTACCATTGGGCACTGGTGAAGATTTGAGTGTCTTGTGGCCAGAGTGTCAGATATAGCACTTCACATGAACTGCACATTCTCATTTAGATGCTTACAAGTTGCATCAGTGAAATAGGCTCAGCAGAGCTCAATTGTCCAATGGAAATGGTACATTTAAAGTTATTCTCACTTGGGACTTTAAGGGAACAGCAGGTTCAAAAAGAAAAAGCTAGCTTACCAGAAGTATTAAAGCAACCTATAGGGGCTTCTTTGCTTCCTCCACTGGAAACCTGAGGTGAAGAGATATGTCTACTACTGATACATTTGCAAAACTAAAAGCAGACAAATTCCACTGGCTGCAGCTGTCATCTCTCATCCATCATTTTTTGACTTACACTTAAAATGGATATTCTGCTTAGTGAACCAAACTATAAGCAAAGTATCACTATGCGGGGCACTCATACCATCTTGCTACATTTCTGTCAGTTCATGGGCCGCTAACAACAGCTTAGCTATTTGGTCAGCAGATGACAACTGAATGACTAGATTATTAAAAGAATATGACAAAAGCTTACTGCCTGAAGTGAAAAAAGCATATATATATATATATGTAATTTATAAACACTGGGACTATCATAAGTGCTGTTATGCGAAGCTTATCTCATGTTTTTGGATACCCTTATCAATTACTTCACCTCCTCAGCAACATAACAAAGAATACACACTCATGGAATACAATGGACTTTCCATGCACCTTGTTATCCTCCATAAGTAAAAGAAGACATTGAATGAAGGAAAGCTGACTTACAAAACAACTGAAGAAAACACTTCCAGATGGTCCACTGATGGCAGGCTAGAGTGCCCAGCTGTGTAGGGAAGCAGACAAGGAAATTATAGAACTACAGCACTTGTAAATCTTGGTAGATGTGGAAGTAGACCAGGCAGCTATCTACTTAGGCTAGACCTAAAGAATTCCACTCACAGTATTCCCAAACATTCTTTTGTCCTTTCTCCCTTTATCGTGTACATCCTTAGGGTAGTGTGCACCTCAGGACTACAAAGTATGACAAGGAAGCCTGACTGTAACCTGGAGCAAATTCTTACCTTGGGACCTCCCCTCTATGAATTCCACAGTAGTGGCAGGCAGGACCAAGAAATAACAGGATGCTGGGGTCCCTCTAGTGGACATCGGATCCTTTCAGTCCAGTTTCAGGTATCAGACATGTTATTTTGTACAGAACATGACCTCTCTTTCTGGATTGGACAATTGAGCTCCAAATTTATAAGTCAAACAACAAGAGCAATAGGTGTACACAGAGGTAGTACCCTGAGGAAAGGGCCCAAAAGACTGAGCTGCTGCACCAACTTAGTCCAACACTTACCTGATAGGTCAGGAACATCTGGGACCCCAGGAGGAATGAGGAATAGGGCATTAACTTATCAATCTCCATTTCCTTAGGAATGTGGTTACAGAGTCCTGAAACACTATGCCTTTCTTAGGTTCTCCCAGGTTGTGGCCACTGCAGGTTAACTTGACAGTGTTGGATCTGCTATCTTGGATCTCATTATGTAAGATACTCCGGTGTCTCTCTTGTCCTCTTAAGGGTAGGTTGAGCCATCATTCCAATGCCACAGGATACATCATCAGAACCTGAAATCTGATGATGTGACTCCAGTACCCACTGTATGGAATGGGACAGAGATGTTCTATTTATGTTTTTTTGTTGTTGTTTAATTGATTTTATTTTTTAAATACACAACAGTGGAATGCATTACAATTCTTATTACACATATAGAGCACAATTTTTCGTACCTCTGTTTGTATATAAAGTAGGTTGACACCCAATTTGAGTCTTCATACATGTACTTTGGATAATGATGTCTATCGCATCATTAACCTTGCTAATCCTCTGCCCCCTCCCTTTCCCTCCCACCCCTCTGACCTAATTAGAATTCATCTATTCTTCCCATGCTCCCCCTCCCTACCCCACTATGAGTCAGCCTCCTTATATCAGAGAAAACATTTGGCATTTTTTGGGGGGGATTGACAAACTTCACTTAGCATTATCTTCTCCAACACCATCCATTTATCTGCAAATGCCATGATTTTATTCCTTTTTATTGCTGAGTAAAATTCCATTGTGTATATATGCCACATTCATCCACTGAAGGGCATCTAGGTTGGCTCCACAGTCTAGCTATTGTGAATTGTGTTGCTATAAACATTGATGTGACTGTGTCCCTGTAATATGGTGTTTTTAAGCTCTTTGGATATAGTCCAAGGAGAGGGATACCTGGATCAAATGGTGGTTCCATTCCCAGATTTCCAAGGAATCTCCATATTGCTTTCCATATTTGCTGCACCAATTTGCAGTCCCACCAGCAATATATAAGTGTACCTTTTCCCCCACATCCTTGCCAACACTTACTGTTGTTTGTCTTCATAATAGCTGCCATTCTGACTGAAGTGAGATGATATCTTAGAGTAGTTTTGATTTGCATTTCTCTGATTGCTAGAGATGATGAGGAGATGCTCTGTTTAAACCTTATAGGCCTTCAGTGCCAAAATATCAGAACTAACTAATGAAACTTTGGTGATTTGATTCTTTGACATACTGTGCTCTTTTGATTACTGGAACAAGATATGTCCCAGTGGTAACAACAAAATGATGGCATGGCTAGTGCTGGCCCTCTGTGTAGGGGTTTTATTAGCAATATTGTTTGGGGGAAACTGAGTTCATTCCCTTACATCGATAATGAGATTTGTCTGGCAAATGACTCCATACCCATGAATTGGTCGCTTAACAAGTTGTAGCTTCTGAGAGCTATAACTTCTTTGGTGCATGGACTAAAGGTGACCTGAATAGGGAAAATAACTTATCATGCCTGGAAAGCTGGTGGATGGTGGGATCCTGTATGTTGGGCTTGCTGGGATGCCCCCAAATATTACTTCTGGGAATGAGACACACTGTTATCTCACAGTCTAAAGCTGTGTGCCAGGCTTACTAGGAACCCATGAGGCTATGTACCTGACTCAGGGTTTGTATCTGTCATGGGGTCTTTGGTACTATACACAGGAGAAAGTAATCAAGAGTAAATATATGTATCTCCTGACCCTGACCATTCATGTTTTGCTTCCTTTACTGTCAGCTCATCAGACTTCTCCCAATTCCTGTGTGAGGATTGTTTTTGGCATTTGAATTTCTCTAGACTTACTTTAAGCCCAATTTGGGATTAGTGTGTGCAATTGCTAATGCCTTCTTCTATACCTGGAGAACATCTCTGGCATTGCAAAAACATAAATAGAGGAGATCTAGAAGAAGGACCACTGGTTTCAAACAGTGGGGCTGCTTGAAGCATCCTTGTTTGACTTTTTAAGTAATTTCTTACCTGGATGGCTGGTATTCTGGACTAGGTCACTACTCTAGGCAGGCCTGATCATCCTTCATCGATGGTAATCCTCCTGAGTGTAGTGAAATGTTTTCTGGCTATGGTTTGACAATGTGGCACTGAGATGGTGTCAGTCAAGGTGTTACATTGATCTAAGGAGACAAACCTCTGCTTCTAGACCTGGAGAGGTTAGTTGGCATTTGAAATGGTTTAGCTCTACTTAGAGGGATATCTTGGTAGGGGAGGAGACTTCAGAGCATTTAGGCAGGTGGCCTGGGATCATGCTAGTTATCCCTGCCAAACACATACTTCCAGTTCTCAACACTACATGTAGAATGTTCTGGAAATGTAATATCCTGAGAAAAAAAGAGGGATTCTCTGGAATAGTCCAGGCTCTGTTTCAGGCCCTCCTAGAAACAGGATGTGTTTTAGTGTTTTATTCCATGTGCAGGGTACAAAACTCAGGGAAGACTTCTTTCTGGGGTCCCTTAGCTGCAGTAAAAGTAGGACACATGCTAACAAGACTCCATGCACCTTGGGTAGGTTTCCTAAGCTTTGAAAGACTGACTTGTCATCCTATGTTGTACTGTTTCTGCTTATCTATAAGTAATGAATCTTTTAAAACAAATGTTTTCAGAGAAACATACAGATTTATGTAGGAAAACAAATGCACATTCAAGATTAAATTGTGGACCTTTTTCAGAAACTGTGGTATATATTCACAATGGAATATTACTCAGAATTAAAAGAGAATAAAATTATGGCAGTTGTAGATAAATAGGTGACATTGGAGAATATCATGCCAAGCAAAATAAGCCAATCCCAAGAAACCAAAGGCCAAACGTTCTCTCTGATAGATGGATGCTGATCCACAATGGGAGGGGAGTCATGGGAAGAATGGAGGAACTTTTACTGAGCAAAGGGGAGGGAGCGGTGGCGGGGCACAGGGGTAGGAAAGATGGTGATATGGAATGGACATCATCACCCTAGGTACATATATGACTGCAAATATGGTGTGATAGTGTACAACCAGAGAAATGAAAAGTTGTGCTCCATTTATGTACAATGAATCAAAATATATTCTGCTGTAATAGATACCTAATTAGAATAAATAAACATATTTCATGTAACTTGTGTGAGTGTTATGTCTCACTGGACTTGTACAAATAATAAAAATCCACCCCAAGATGCAGTGGACCAAAGTATTAACCACTGCAGTGAACTTGCTTATAATTACCACTGCAATCACACAAAACCATTTAAAGTTATAGCATTCTGTTTAAACTAATGACTTGTTTGCATAAAAAAATCTATCCTTTATAGCTCTATTCACTAACTTTATGTTACTGATATCACAAAGTATGTCTTAATATATTCCTTATGCATTAGCATAGATTTATAGAGTTTTAAAATATATATATATATATAATTTATTTTGCCATCTCAATTTTATGTGTCAAACTATAATAATATAGGTTACTATATTTGTCCATATATTTACCTTTAATGGGAAACTTTATATTATTATATAAATACTATTGTATAGTATTTTATATTGTCTAGTATTTTAACTTGAAGGCCTCTCTTTAGTATGTTTAGACAGCAGAACTAGTGGTAATGAACTCCTTCAGCTTTTGTTACTATAGGGAAGTATTTCTCTCTCTCTCTCTCTCTCTCTCTCTCTCTGGTTCTGGGATTGAACCCAGGGCCTCATGCATGCCAGGCATGTGTGCTCTATCACTGAGCTACATCTCTAGCTGATTTTTTGAAAGTTAATTTTTTTCCAGTTATACTATCCTTGGATGTTAGATTTATTTCAACACTTTGAATATAATATCCTTACTCCTTTATTCCTGTAAGATTTTTTTCTGTGAAATTTATTGATAATCCCATAGAAGCTCCCTTGTATGTAACAAATTGTGTTTTGGCTTGTTGCTTTCAGAATTCTCTGCCTTGGACCCTATAGACAGTTTTATTATAACCTGTCTTGGGGTGGCTCCATTTGGCTGTAGTATATGTGGAGTTTTTCAAGTTGCTTGCATCTGAATATCCATTTCTGCCCTATGATTTGGGAATTTTTTCTATAATTATTTATTTAAATGGGCCTGTTCTCTTTTCTCTTTCTCTTCTCCTTTTTTAATTCCTTTAATACACACACTATTGATAGAGTCTCACAAATTACTTAGACTCTTCATTTTTCATCATTTTTCTTACTTTTGTTCCTCTACTCAATGATTTCAAATGACCTGGTTCATGTTTGTTGATTTTTAATTTTTCCTGACCAAGTCTTCTGTCAAATCCTATAGTGAACTTTTCACTTTGGTTATTATATTTTTTAGATCTAGAATTTATTTGCTACTTTTTTTATAGTTTGGGTTTCTTTATTAATATTTCATTCATGCATTATTTTTATATGATTTTTTTTAGTTATTTATCACTGTTCTCTCTAGCTCATTAAGTATCTTTATTTTAAATTTTTTGCCTGCTAATTGTAGATCTGTGTTTCTTTAGGGTCAGTTTTTGGAGTTTTATTTTTGATTCAGCTTCACTTAATTTACTTGCTTTAGTATATAATACATAATTATTTCTTAGGTTGGGGTCGATTAAATAAATGACCTCCTTACCACTCATTTTATATTGGTATCACATAGGCTAAGATCTTCTTCAGTCTTAGAGATCCCAGGACCTTGGAAAATATTTTCTGATCTCTTGAACTCTCTGGCATCTGCCTATGGAACTGTAACTCTAATCTACTGTGGTGTTCTCTCTGCTTTCCGCTGGTTCTAAACACTGCTGATGGCCTATAATATTCTGAGTTGAGCAAGACAGAAAAAGTTCCTTAGCACTCATAAAAGGCAGAAGGTTCTGCACAAGTCTGCTTTTGCTTTCATCTTGATCAGGGAGTCTAGCATGAGAGATTTCCTCCTGATAGTGCATGCTATGCCACCTGGGGGAGGGGAAGAAATGGGCATATGAAATTTCCCTACCCTTTTCACTGGAGTGTCTTCTTGGCTTTGCCTTGTGTGTGTGTACTGTAATTTTTCAAATGATCCCACAGAATTCTCATAGAGGTAGCCTGGTCCATACATCATTGTTAACTCAATATCTTTTGGGGGAAACAGAGCCTAGAGCTTCCTAATATACTGTTTTGAGGAAATCCTTGTCCTTATTTTTTTAAACACTGTATGTTAGGTATACTAGGTCTTCATTTATGATATAGATTAATATACACTATGTTGGTTTATCTTTGCAATTTGTCATTTATCTTTGGTTTATGGTGCTTTTCCCACGCCAAAAAAATGTTCATTCATATGTAATAAAATTTTCTCTCTTTCCTCTGTTAGGAAAAACTGGAAGTTTTAATGTGAAAAATTCTAAAACATAATTTAATTTTTTAACACAAATATTTCTTATCTGTTTGTATTTTTTCTAATTTATGGGTTGAAGGATAAATTCAGTTTTACCTTTTTCTCATTTATTTTTTAAATTATCACAACACTATGAAAAAAATACTACTATATCTTCCACAATTTGAAATGTTATATTTATTTGTGTCTACTTCTAAAATGTTAGTTTATTACTTTGGTAAGTCTGTCTATTCATTCACCAACACCACACCACATTAGTTGCTTTAGTAACAGAAGGTTAAAAACTCAAATATTTGAAGCGAACTAAAATTAGAATAAAAGTTTCTTAGGAATTAAAATATAAAATCTGTCAGGTAAACGTGTGGTAATTAAGGCTCTGTTAGAGTTTCCCTCCTACTTACAGGAGAAAAGCACAACTCAAAGCTTCCAAAAGATGTAGTCTCAAAAACTTAAAAAAGAAATCTTGATGATATAAAAATCAACATTTTAGGTGGAAATACAGTTTTTTACACTTGATTAGTGAAGCTTCTCTATTTAATAAATTCCCAGTTAACTAAGAGTTTTGCATGTTTGAAAATTGTAAACATGATTTTCAAATAAATATTTTCCAATTTATAAAAAATTATAATGAGATATAACTTTGTATTTAGTAAAATGAGAGGTTTGAAGACCATTTAAAATGTTCTTGTTGATTTGATGTTACCATGGAGATTGGAAACTAAAGAGATAGTAAGTTGCATATTACTAGCAATGTTCAAATGTAAGTTTAAAGCCTATTTTTATGTACATTTTCATTCATACATTAGAATGCTAATTATATACAATGATTGTTAAAATAGTTTACTACACATATTCATCCACTCAAATCTTACAACTACTGTGCTAAAAAAGCAGTTATTCCTGTTCTACAGAGGAAGAAACTGAGGCACAGAGAATTAAAATACGCCGTGTACCAAGTAAGTGCTGAAACTAAGCATATACCATATACCAAGTAAGCTGAAGCTAAGTAGGACACTCTGGTGTCCTACTTCTGTATTTTTCACTACTGTGTTATAATAACAGTCTGTCTAATAAAAATGTATTGAGTGTCTCCCTCAAATTGGTCTAGGAAAGGACTCTTAAAAAAACAATATTATTCCCTGCGCTCACTGTGCTTATATTTAGTTGGAATTTTGATAACAAACAAAAAGAAAAACAAACAGGAAGGAAATATGCTAATGATGCAACAGTATGCAACTAACGGAGTTAGGGTGGGAAAACCATCCTCCTATGTCATGGTCAGAGAGATTGAGCTGAAGCTTGAAGGACAAGAATAAGAGAAGATCCTGAAGAGCTAGGAAATAGTCTTCCATACAAAGTCCAGTAAGTGCTAGAGAGCTCGGCATGCTCAAGGGGCAAAGTGGGAACAGATTAGGGTAGAAAATAGGCTGATGAGCAGGTAGATGAAATCTTGAAGGGTCTTGTAGACCACATTAAGTGGAATGCATATTTAGTTAATGAGAAGCGTACATGGGAATGTTTTTAAGCAAAAGAGATACACGGTACAAGTTCCATTTATAAAAGAGCTCTCTGATTACTCTATGGAGAATGACTTTTTGTGGGATGAGAGTGAAAGCAAAATGACCAGATCAGAGGTAATTTTGGCAGTCCCAACAAGACAGGAGAGTCTGAACCTAGCAGTGTATTAGAAATGGACAAAACAAATGGAATCAGTACTGGTAATAGCAGCCATAGAGCTTTTGTTAGATTGGATACATAAAGATGGAGACACAAAAGGAAAAGGCCAAGGTTGATTCCTTTGTGTTTGATTTCAATTGATGGGAAGATGGTGATATCAGCTGAACAATCCTTAAAAATAAGTTACAGTAGCAATCAGCCATTCTGTTTTGGGGCATGAAAGATTTGAGATTTTTATTATTTACTCATCTCAGTCTACAGTGCTATGGATTGTGTAATGAATGCCAAGAGGGAGAGATATAAATTTCAAATTCAGTAGACTACATATGGTTTATAGCTGGATAAAAGTGCTCATTCTAAAGGATATTCATGAACTAATTTCTGAATACTTACAAATGTTATATGGGAAAAGAAAGTGTATTCCCACACTTGATTAAATTATGGCGCTTCTGATGGGAAGAATATTCCAGATTATCCAAGTGGATCCTAAGTGAAATCACAGGTATTTTTCTACAAGGAAGCCAGAGAAAAATTTTATACACAGAGAGGAAAAGGCACCACAAAGGCATAAATAGGAATTTGGTGATATAGATATCGGCCACCAGAGCTGGAAGAGAACAGCAATGATCTCCTGTGGATCCTCCAAGGGCAGCACTGTTTTTATGGTATCTTGACTGCAACCCAATAAAATGGATTTCAAATGGCCTCCAGAATTAGGAGAAAATAAATTGCTCTTCTTTTAAGCCAGCAATTTTGGGACAATTTGTTATAACAGCAATAGGAAACTAAAACAATGATTTCTTCAACTGGACTAGACAGAATTATCAGGAAGGAATGTGAAGAGAGAAAAGAGAAGCAGGTCTAGGACCAATTTATAGTGCCTTCCAATAGTTAGTGGTCAAGGAAAGCAGAAGGGAACAACAGAAAATACCAAAGTGAAATTCTGAATGAGGCTTGGAAAATGAAGAGATATAATATCAGTGAGAAAAGTATTTCAAGAAGGGAGTGGGGATAAAATACACAGCATCTTCTAAGGTAGAGCATCATAAGATTAAATAAAGTGTTTGTTGAGTTTAATAAAGTATAATTTTGTGAGAATATTTAACTAGCATGATAGTGCAAATGAAAACCATGGAATGAGTTAAAATGAATGAGAGATAAGAAGGTGGATTTAGCAGTAGAAGACTATTTTGCACAAAAAGGTTTACAGTGAGAGTGATAAGATGTGGGCAGTGAAAAGGGAATAAAGGAGAAATGTATGAAGGAGAAAATTGCTGCTTTTGTCTCAGTGGCCAGAATTATGCCCCTTGGTCACTCATGGATGGAAGTTGGTTCTGAAGTAGTGCTTGGGATAAAAAAAATATGGGGTTAGTATCAACATACCTTATATACAATCAGTTGGTGTCAACATACCTTATATACAATTTACTTTTGCATTACAATTCAAATTGTGGTATAAAGGTGTATTAAGAATTATAATGCAAAAATAAATAGATAGATAGATAGATAGATAGATAGATAGATAGGGGTTGGGCTAATCCTCCTCTGATGTCTCCAAAAGGAAGTTCAAGGATGCAGGACCTGAGTATTTCCATGGACATTAAGTTCTCTAAGAATAAAGATGGAAGTAAGGGTAGCGAGGAAGACAACAATCCAGGAGCTCTTGTCTTTAAATGAGAAAAAGTGCTAAGGGCAAAGAGGAGAGACAAGTATGCCATGACAGATGCCTCAAAGACCCTCAGAAGACCCTCAAAGTCATGAGCACGACTCCTTTAAAGGAAATTGGTGCAATAGAAAAGTGGTCAAACTGGATAACGTCAAGATGTCTTTTGACCCTGAAATTCTGCCCTGCTAGGAATGTCTACACTTATAGGAAGAGTGATGTTCTTAAGGATAAGCAGTTCAGTGTTCTTGACTTCTAACCTGAATATTTTAAAACTGTTGAACTACTCTAACATTTCTACTTCCCTTTTGTTTTCCTTTAACTTTTGTCTGCATTTTTCTGATATGAATGAATTTGTTTCTGGGAACTTTACACATCATGTCTAATCTTAACCTGCCTGTCATCTTTATAACAGTACTATTATCCCCCCTCTTCTCCCTCCCTTCCTCTGCTCCTTCTCCTCATCCTTCTTCCTCCCTTATCTCTCTCTCTCTCTCTCTCTCTCTCTCTCTCTCTCTCTCTCTCTCTCTCTCTCTCTCTTGCCCCAACTCCATTTTCACAGACACAAACTTCTTCCTAAGGTCTTAAATTGTAAAACACAAGTTCTCTTGGTTTGGGAGTCTAATGGCCTGTTTCCCACCTTCCAGCTCTGTGACACTGGACAATTTATCTTAACTTTGGAAGCTTCTCTCTTCTGTTACTGCAAATAGCAGTTCTGATAGAAGTGACCTCATAGAGTTGTCAATGAGAAATTGTACAGAGTTGATAAATCTCATATCATGACAGTTAATACAAAGAAGCAGAACTCTAGTAGTTATTAGTTAATCTGACAGCTAGCAGCCAACAGATTTTCTATCATGTTCAGAACTTCAATTCGCACAGCTGTTCCATATGGTGAAGTTCTAACTTTTTTTGGGCTCAGCATTTCTGAGGAGTTGAGAATGCTCAATATCTGTGAATATTATAGATTGACAGTTACAGAAAATATAAAATTAAAAAATTAAAAAAATATATATTTTTCTATCAGATCCTCAGTTCCATTTAAAACATGTTTGGAGAATGTGATACTAAGTTCCAGATTTGCAAAAAGATTATAAGCACAAAGTTTAGGGATTTAACACAGACTATTCAGGCCTTCAGCAGCTAGACTTACTTCACCTGTGTATTTATTTGCATCAGTTCATCTTTAGATTAACTCATGATCTCTGCTTCTTGCATTTTTTCTATTTGATGTTCCCCTTTTCTGTTCCTCTGGTAACTGACCATCAAATATTCCTGAATTTATTTTGCTTTAAAACTTTTTGTTCACCATTGATACCTCATATTTTCCGCTTCCTTCCTCCTTCCCTTTATGCCAATAACTAGCCTCTAAGTCTGACATGGAGTAATTATATTCAAAGTGGTAACTGAAAGCACATGACCAAAAGTAATTTAAATTAAAACAGTCCATGTAAATATTTCACTTATTTCTCTTTGCCCCAGAGAAATGTCATTCATTTCAAATTATGGTGAATAGGTGAGTAGGGGAGCCTTGATGATATAAACATTTCTCTCTAAGAGGTAACTTTGTAGGCATCTTCCATTAAACCATTAAAAATAAAACAAATAAATAAAAATTGCAATATTCACTTCACCTAAAATAGTGTTTACCTATTTTTATGCATTTATATAGGTAAAAGTGATTTTTTTTCCAATAGATAAAAATAATTCCAATTTCTGTATATTAAGGAAAAAACCCAAAGACAAATACTGCATTTTGATAGACATAAAAGAGCTTCACCTTTTGTTTTGAAATTTTTGACTCTCTAATTAGACTGTTATTGACAGTTATGATGGAAGTTATTATACTACTCTTACTATTAATATCATTTTCAAAATATGGGTAAAATACTTCCTTAATAAAAGTCCTGTCTAGGATTAATATGTACCATAATGTTTAATATTTACCACATATTACTGCAGTGATCGTAAAAGTGCTAACTTTTATTTACCTTCAACATAAAATTTGATGGTCTAAGCAATTTAGTTCTATCAACTGCAATGTAAATGATTTTTTTCTCCAATTTTTAGATAAGGAAATTGATTCCTTAGAGTTTATTAAAATCACAAACTTTAAACCTCTCTACTTGCCTCAAATTACAAGATTTTGACTTTTGATTTTACAAGTTTGTTTGTTTGTTTGGTAGTGCTTGGAATATAACCAAGGGCCTTGTTCATGCTAGGCAAGTTCTCTACCACAGATCTGTACCCCCAGCCCCTAACACACCTTGAGTGATATTTATGTATATGTTGTTGATAATGGGTTCATAAAATAAAGTTATTCAATGATTTGGAATAAAGTTACAAAGACTTAAATATTCATTACTCCATATTAGTAAGGCCAGAAAAGAGGGAACATAAACTTGATTAAATCATGAAAGAAATGGTTGAGTAACACAAGGAATGAATACCCAAATGTGGCTTGATGCATTAGAGAACTTCAGGAGAACGAGAATAATAAAAATCTATTTTGGCATAGTGGTTAGAAAGTTTAAAAAAAAAGTTCGAATCTTAACTCTGTTAATGGAAAATTAGGAAAACTAAGAAAGAGAGCAGAGCATTTTCATTTGATAACACAACTTTTAAAAAGTAATGTAAGTAAATATTAAGTATTTTCAAACATAAAAAAGATTCACTGAATGATCAAGATGGAGACAAAACAAAAATGAATAATTGGTAGGTGCTACATTTAGCAAAATACTGGACATTTAAACCTGAAAATGGTCTTGTGCATTACCTAATACCTAATCCAGATCCCCTTTGTTGTTATTTTTGTTGTTCACTAACAAAATTACTGAGGCCCAGATATATTAAATGAGTTCCTCGAGTCTATTAGACTTTTTAAGAGCTATAAAACAGTACCAAGTTTCCCCACATTCTAGCCTAGCTGGGTTCTAGAGGGAGAACATGCAAAGCTTCTCAAAAGCAACCTAGCAGATTTTTCTATCTGTGCTAGTGTTGTACCATAGATATGGTCATTGTGTTTGTTTGGATACAAACACAAATCCCAAAACATGGTGGCTTCAAGTAGATAGAAAGAGAACAAGGACAGGACTGTGATTTCCTTTTAAGTAGTCAAGGCGGCCATTACTTGCCTCTCCTGTCCAGACCCTACCACCACTTTGCCATATCTCACTGCAGGGGAGTCTGGGAAGTGTAGTTTTTATCAGGGCAATCATATGTCCATTTAAGATATGAGGGAAGCAAATGCAGATTTGGCAGATTTGTAAATGTTTTCACAATAACCTCTCAAATATGAGGGACAAAAGACAAGGATGATAGAGGGTTAAAAAAGAAAAGATGCTTCTGTTGTAAAAGTCTCCATATACTTGACTCCATGACTCTAGTATCTCATTATTGACACTGTGTGAATTATTATCTTAGTTTGATATTCTTTCCAAATTACATACCTGGAAGAAATCAGGCGATATTTTTGTTTGTTTGTTTTTCTTCGGTTTTGTTTATGGGTCATATGCAAATTTCACCTTGACTTCTAGCAACAGAGTTGTGTAGACACAACATTTTTCATAAACAACATGGTCAATCATGTATTATTCGTAGTCTGTCATCTCTTATGTCTTTTGTACATTTTGTTATTGTTTTTTGAACAGTTATTCAAGTTTGATCTCATGATCACTGATTCAGTTCTTGAAAGTATAAACTTGATCTTTGATATTTGTTAATCTTCCATTTTAACCTTCTCTATTCTTATTCTATTTAGATAACGCCCTTTGAATCTTTTGTGAACAAAAATATTTAACCACATTCAGCCTCAATATCTGCAGTAGAAGAGAAAGAACTATGTCATGAGTTCGCTATCTATATCATAGTGAGAAGCTAGTGCAGTGCTAGGCATAGTTGGATTTCAATATAGATTTAGCTTCATTTTGAATACTTAACTCAGTTATGGAGCGGAAATGAGTACATGCATTTTTTTGAGAAAAGTAAATTCTAAGAAAATTTTAAAAATTCAGTGGAACAAGACATTCAATCCTGGTATTAAGGTTTTCTTTTTGCTTTTTAACTTTTGAAATCAGAAAGGACAAGGAGACTGGCTTATTCATAATTTTATTAATTCTACTAATAACAAAGCTGAGAATCATTTAATATCCGAAAAGATACATTACTAAGTGTTTTAGTCTCATTTGTCTTATTTATTATGATTGATAATAAAAACTAAATGTGCAAGACATTTTACAAATTACTTTCATTTAACTCATTTTATTCTGAAAATAGCCTATGGGCATATTATACAAACTACTTAGCATAAAATCCCCACCTTATTAAAATGCAAAACCAAGTCTCAGATCTTTAATCTGGCTTTTACATATACAGCTAGTACAGGCAGATCTCGGATTCTAATCTGAGCCGTTTGACTCAAAATCCTACTGTTTTTCTTTCTACAGCATCTTGTAAATTTTAATTCTGCTGGATCCTTTCAAATATTTTGCATCTTCAGTGATAACTTGTTTTCCCATACATATCTATATTGACACTTGCAGGACTCAACTGGAGGGAATCACTGGGCCATGTTCAAGAAAGCCAGTTCCATTTTGCCACCTCCCCAGTGACATTTCCCTTATTTCACCTGCTTACAAACCCTATAAGGCTCTTGCCTCAAGGTCATGTAAGAACTTTTTCATTTGTATTTTCTGTAGTTTAACAAGTTGTCTCCCTAACTTCCCTTGGCTTTGGCATTTCTGCTTCATCTCCAGAGACTTGCCCTGACAGTTTTGACTTGTTCCATCTTCACTGTGGCTTTTCCTCAGGCATAAAGCATTATATAATGTATTCCTGTGGATGCAAATGACTGAAGTTGGCATTTACTCTGGCAAGAAGTTGGACAAGAGTGGATTGAACAATTCATAAGGCCCAGGAGGAAAGCAAGCAGAAAAAAAAAAAATAGAACTCAACAAAATGGGACTGATGTTCATAAAAGATAAAAATCTCATACTTCCACATGGGCACGCGGAACTTCACTCAGCTTCTGCCATTAAGGAAGTGAGAGAACATGTAATATGGGTTGCATTTTCTAAGGGGTCAGTGGTAGCAAGTTTTAACATTCAGAAATGTAAATTCAACGTTCAGATCTTCCAATGGTAATAACAATCAAGTTTGAAATAATCACATCTGGAATGTTCCTTTACCCACACTTTCTGTCCTTTATAGTTAAATCTTTCCTACTGTGGTCCTCTAAAACCAGACCTTACAAATACATTCTGAATCTCAATATTTTTTTTTTGATTGTAGTTGCTTTCTACTTTGACACTCAATGTTCCCAATACTTCTCAAAATCTTTTATTGATTCCCTCACTAATTAATGAGTTAAATGTAATCTTTGATATATTTTTATTTGTAGGAGTTTTATGATCTTTTCTTATAAAAATATATCTTTTAAATTTTAACACTTTTTATTCAAATAGATTACAAACTCCTTAAGAACAGAATTGATCTGCTCCCTGGAGTATCAGAAACTCACTGAACCAGTAGTCAGAAAATCTAGATTTCATGCTGTTCTGCTATATGCTGGCTATTGGGGCAATGGCCAGGTCTCTGAACACCTCAGACTATAAAGAGATGCAATTCTATCATCATTACACTCCTGTCATCATTAGATATACTAATGGTCCATGAGATACTTAGCTGATGCTAAAATCTTTGACCATGATGGTCATTCAATCTATCTTTTTTTTTTTTAAAGTAAATACCCCTTTGAATAGGAAGAGACATAGAGATAGCCAGTGGATGTCCCTGGATTTAGAAACTTGTCCAAACTGAAAGAATCCAGGTCTGCAGATCACATGTCCCATACCAAACCCTTATTTTCAGTTTTGTGATATAAATGTGTTCAACAGGGCAGGATTACAGTGGCTTCAGGATTAGGTTGGATTAAATCTATATTAGATCTGAGGCTTATTTCTGCTATTGGCACTGAAGAAAATGGAGCTGAGACAGGTCCCAAGAACAGCAGATACTTCAAATGCCACAACCCAGGAAAGTAAATAATACCAAATAATACTTACTGTGCACTTAGAATGTTGCTGGGCGCCCTGCTAAGTATTTTACATATGTTAACTCACTTAAGTTTCTCATGAAATGCTGAAGTACAGAGTTACATTATCCTCATTTTCCTTATTCAAAAGTTATAAAACTGAAGAGATGATTTTTCCACGGACACTATCCACTCAGTGAATAGGTGGAAGAGCCAGAGTTCTAGCACACAGAGTTCAGCTCAGGGATTGACCTTCATCCCACCAATACACTTTCATGTTCCAGGAGGGCCAGACCAACAAAGATTTCTCTTACTATTTTAAACAAGTCTACATCTTAATCAGATCCTACTATTAGGCTACTCAGCTTTGAATCACTATGACAATATACCTGAGATAAGCAACTTAAACGAAAAGATGTTTATCATGGCTCACAGGCTTACCCTGTTGCTTTGGACCTGTGATGGCATAATATATCATGGTAAACCATATGGCAAAACAGGCCTATTCACCTCATGGCAGCCAGTAAACAGAGAGAAAGAGAGAAAGGGGCTGGAGCCCAGTATCCCCGACTTCTTAAAGGTTCCACTTTCTCTCTGCAGTGTCACAGGCTGGTGACCAATTCTTTAACATATGAGTCTTTGGGGAATATTCAAGACCCAACTACAGAAACTGTGCTTTTTAAATAAATAAATATATAGTGTATGTATGTGTATGTATCTATGTGTGTGTGTGTGTATATACACACACACACACATATGTATGTACGTACATATATTTATGGTTATATATATTTTAATTTTTCTTGTTCTTGTGAAACAAGATCTATGCTAAAATTAAAAATTCAAATGTTTTATAAATGTGGATCTTGATCCATAGTTGCATTTTTAGATTACACTGTGCTGTCTACCAAATCTTCCTAGTACACACTACTCTATGAACTTAGCAATAGTTTGGCATACAGAATATTTCATCATATTATCATGTTCATTGTTATGTGTAACATATTATGTGTGTTTATATATCTCATTATTAAATAAAAGGTCCAATTTCTAACACACACACGCACATACACACACACACACACACACACACACACACAATCTTCACATCTTTTCTGTGCCTCATTTAAAGACAGTCGAAATGGCAGAGCACTTAATGCTGTCCTGATGACTGCTTTAAATTGCTTGTCTTGCCTTACCAAACACCAGGAGGAAGCCTGCCTCTTCTGGGACTCCCACATCATACTAAAAAGAATGTTATGAACAAATTTAGTCAAAAGAATTTTACACACTTGCTTGAAATCATTGAAAGCTGATTTTAGGACAATGGATTTGGTTTATGATGTAAATAATCTTTCCATATGTGAAATTAAAAATAGAGCAAGGGAAAGCTTAAGCAGTGTTTATAAACCAAAATAGAAATACTAAAAAAAATGATTGGAAAAGATTCTTTTTTATTGCAAAGTGTGCAGTTTTCAAGGGTGACGTTTCTGTCCCCTCCCCTTTGCCTTTCATCTTCCCTACCCTCTCCTTACCACCTTTTATGGGGGAATTTTATCACTGGCTGGAGTGTTGTTGCCCTTTGGATTAAATCCAATTAATAATTGAGGATCAAAATCGTTATCTTGAATTGACCTTAAGTAGAACTTTTACTCTCACCCACTCCAATAAATAAGGGGAAAATAAACAGAGATTTCCACTTCTTGTGGAGAATGCAAAACAATTTTGAGCAATGCATATTGTATTCATGATTTTAGTGATAAGAGAGAGAGGGGCACATGTGCATGTTGTACTTAGCAAAAATTACTCAACCCACAGTCCTTCCTTCCAAGCCTCTTTCCTCAGCCACACGGGCGGGCCCCTACCAGCCCCTTCCATCCTCAGTGCTGCTCTGCCCCTCCAAAACTTTCTTTTTCCATTTTGAAATAATTTTAGTTCCTTTCAGCCTTGATTCTTAATTTATATGCCCTGAACCAAATATAATAGGCTGTCTTGAAGACTGTCATTGACCTTAATAAACAGGGAGGGTTTTTTATTATTATTCTAAGGAGATAAAAGATGGTCCATTATTACTACCCAAAACTCCTAGAAGGATGTGACTGGTCATAAGTGGTCTAAATAATTTAGTCCATGTACCAAATACATGAGAAGGATGAATGTTATGAGCAGTAGAATGCCAATTAGGCATTGAAAATTTAAATGTTTAGGGAAATAAAGACTCACTTTCTATAACATTACCAGCATATTTTGAATGATGTACATTCAAAAATTAGCATCCCATCTTCTAGGCAATTTTCTTCCCCGACTTCATTCCACCGTCTATGTATAAACTCATTAATTCCAGAGTTTTCATCTCCACTACCTGAAAGAGCCAAAAAAAAAGTGGAATAATAGAATCTATTATTATTTTGAACATTAAATAAGATAATATCTCACATAAAATTAACACTCAAAAAAATGTTAGTGATTGTTATTACTCCTGCAGTAATATTACTTTCCTACATGCATGGGAGTCTAGGGGAATGGAAAATATTATCATATTTCTCTGTGAGTTCACCTCCTGAAATAAATATATTATGGATTTTGCTTTCTAATTTCAGGGAAAAAGCAGAACTAATAACTCATTTCTAATTGAGGGTGGACTCCGGATAGCAAAGCATCACTCCTGACCAAATCCCAAAGACAAAAAAACGATAGCAAAATGAAGCAAGCAACGTGACCAAGATCAAGACTAGAAGCCAAGGCTCTGGCTTGAAGAACATTAGGGGAAAGCAAAGCTAAATACAAATGGGAAACTGGACACAAAACAAGGTTATGCTGGGTGTCATCACTGAAGAAATGACAGAGTGGAAAGAGAATAGAATTAATTAAGGAAACAAGTGACTCACTTATGTTAGTTTATACTGAATCCATGTGACTACTCCTGGGGGTTCCTGTATGGCAAAGGTAACTAGATGGAATAAACAATATTTAATAACTTTCAGATTCCATTTCACATATTAGACTTAAGAATAAAAATTTTTAAACTGATGAATTTTCAGAAACTGTGATCCTTCTTATTAAAATGTATCTCCTTCCCATTTTCCTGCTGCCATGTAGTCATATTTGCCTGCTGCTCTCTGATCTGTAGTTAAATTCTGCAAATATCACTATTCTAGAAGGATGTCCTTCTAGAATGGGTCCAGCAGCTGGTGCATAACTGGGTATGTTCATCATCATAGAGAAAGATCACTGACACTGATATTTATATAAATCTATTAAAGATGGAGGAAGCTTTATTTTTCTTCCACATTGCTGTATTTTCCTGAAGCAACATGAAACACTGAAGCCTGTCTGTAGTAAGTTCAACTAAAGTGGTATCCAATAGAGTACTGACCTGTCTACCATGCTACTCAGGAACCGTAGCAAGATATGATTCCTGGCTAATGATCTGACTCAGCAGGTAGATATATTTGTAGGTTAATTATTTCTACTGCTGTTTTGTCCAGGAGCTGAGTTTTCTCTTCAGACAGCTCCCTCATAAAGATCTGAGTCTGAAATGCTGGACCTTGAGGAGGTTCTGGAAACTGGAATGAGCTACCAGTCTTGTTTGAATTCCCCTAACTATAGAGGATAAATTTTTAAAAAAATGTAATAGACTACCCACAGATGAAACTTGGAATACAAGACAAGTACTTAATTCAACTGAACTGTACAATGTTGTAGCTGGAAAGAGATGAAAAGTTCCAGAGAGCAACTAGGTTTAGAATGTAGGTGTGATGATTATTTGGGAGTGTCAACTTGAATGGATTGACAGATGACTAGAGAACAAGTAAAGCATTACTTCTGATGTGTCTGTGAGAGTGTTTTTAGAAAAGATTGGTATGTGGGCCAGCAAACTCCTGCCATCAGGGATTTCCTGCCCTGAATGTGGGTGGGTACCATCCAATTAGATAGGGATTCAAATGGAACAGGAAACTAAAAGGGGTAAAAACCCTCTTCCTGGCTCTTCTTTTTGGGTGAGTATGTTTCTGGTTGCTATTACCTTTGGACATCACACTTAGGTCCTTTAGCTTTTGGATTCTGGGATTTATACTGGTGGCCATGTGTAGGCTGTTAGGCCTTCACAATGGAATTGGAGGCTACCCCACCTTGCTCATTCTGGGATTTCTGGCTTCCTGGATTGAGCCACATTCTCTTCATTGAAACTATGTGGAATTTTGCAGCTCCATGATCATATGAGCCAATATAACATATATATATGATATGTGTGTGTGTGTGTGTGTGTGTTATACTTCTCTCTCTACACACACACAGATATATATGTTATATTGTTATATTGGCTCATATGATCATGGAGCTGCAAATTATATCTATATATATATATATATCTATAGATATATATATATATATCTGTGTGTGTGCATGTGTGTGTAGAGAGAAAAAAGTTAGGTAGATAAATGATAGGTAGATAGATAGACAGGTAGATAAATGATAGGTAGATAGATAGATAGATAGATAGATAGAAAAATAGATTCTATTAGTTTTGTTTCCCTGGTGAACTCTGATTAATATAGTAGTTTTGGAACCTAGAAGCCTAATTCATATTTTGAAAGGTTGCTATGAAAGTCATCAAGGAAACTTGAGATATGCCTAATATGATGATTTGGGCATCTAGATAACTAAGATCACCAAAAGATAAACTTCTCTAATTTTCTAGCTTGGCAAAAGCCAACCTTATCTTCTTCCCTAGGAATAAACCTCCAACCAACTTTTTGTACATGCTCTTTTATGTCCTTTGTAGTGTCTACAGCACCAATAAATCAAATATAACAATTAAAAGGTCTATTTTCTCTGGTGCTTCTTGGTGAAATCATCACATATCCCCATATCAATTTATGAAACTGGCAAGATGGAGAAAATGTTCCTGTCGTGATCCACTAGAAGCTATGCTCTGGCCAAGATTCTGTCATTCAATACCTCTCTCCAGATGTAGTTGAGGTACACATTTAACAGATGATTTCTAAGTTTCTTACATAGCCTATGAGGAAAATAACAAACAGTGCTCATATTTTTTACATGAGGTTTTGAGTTACTCAAAGAAATAAAGACAGTAAAAGAGAAGTGATATTTTAGAATTCTTTTCAAAACAGTCTTTCCCCATCACTGAATTTATTCCATATATTAAAAAACTATATATTTTTTATTCTATATATTAAAAAACAACATGCAGAAATCAGCTCATTTACAACACATACATTTGTATGCAAATGAATATCCACAAATACACACACATTTTTTGAGAAAGTTTTGGGATACCTTAAAGATAGCTCTTCTTTTATGTAGTTGAAAAGATCAAATGAGTGACAAATTCATTTATGGAGATGAATTTCAAAATGAAGCAAATATCATATCCCTAGAGGATGCTATGGTTTTGTTATAGTTTGAGAACTTCTCCCTGGGTGCATGTCCTAGAACCATGGTCCCTAGTGTGTTCTTGTTGAGGTGGTGACAACTTTCAGAGATGAAGCCTAGTGGAAGATGATGAGGTCTTTGGCAACTTCATCCTCATGAATGGATCAATGCTGATCTTATGGAGTGAGTTGCTTTTTACAAGACTGAGTTTATTTCCATGGAAATAGGTTGTTACAGACAGTGAGTCAGGACTTTATCTGGCCTGTAGCTTCCTGTATCACTGTGTGATCTTTCTCTCTTGCATGCACTGCCACCATGAAGCTCTCCAGCATGTTGTGATAGAATCAGAAAGTCTTCAACAAAAGTGGAACAGATGGGATGCTTGATCTTGGATTCTCAGCCTCCATAACTTTGAGTTAAATAAGCCTTTATTCCTATAAAACACAGAGTTCCAAATATTTTATGACAGCAACAGAAAATGAGCTTAGACAGAGAACTAATACCTACCATTGAAAAAGTTTCAGGTCTGTGATTGAAAAAATTCCACTATTGCTTAACTACCTTTTAGGACTTTCTACTTGACCTGTGCAGTCTGTATTTAAGCACAGTGACAAAGATCTGATTCCCTAATGGATGCTACCATTGTCATCTTTGTTTTAATCCTTTTAAATATAACTCTGAAGCCTTCTGTTTTTTTAAGAAACTACAATTTTACCCATGATTTTAACTTCAACAATTGATACTACTGTGACTTTGCCATCTGTAGAATGCAAGAAAAAGTCTACTTTCTCTTTATTCATAGTAGTCAATATCATTACAAAGTATAGAAGCAGACTTCATTAACTCAGATACATTTCACCTACTCATAAAAAAACAAGTCTTTTTTAAATCTAACTCTGTCTTAAAAATCCAGATCAAATTGTCTTCAAATTTGAACAGATCATGGCTAACAATTTGCAAATAAACAGTTTCTTTTAAAAATTGGTCAGACACTACTGTGAGCACCAATGTATGAAGAAGGCTGTCCAGATTAATATTCTTGGAGCAATTAAAGAATTTTGCCTGCAATAATAACTCTTGCATGTAGATAGCAGCCTTATGAAAGTATTGTTATTTATTAACAATAAACAAAAAATACACATCACAAGTATGGAAATTGTATGGATATTCAAAATTCTTAGTCGTGAAATCTAACTGAAATGGTCCTTTGCTATTTGCCAAGAGGTACTGAAATAGTTATTGACAAAGTAGAGAAGGGTCCTTGCAGATCTGTGTTTTGTCTTTGCTGTAAACACCACAAAATATGAAACCTGCGTTTTTGGGTTTTAGACTTTTTGACAACAAATGCTGATATTAACTTGCATACATTTAAACACACATTCAAGACAATTCCTGCCCTAATAAATGCTGTTCATCTTGTCTGGACATCCTAGAAACCAGCATTTTATCAGCAATTTTTATTTGGGATCTACTGGATCAGATACTCATTTTTAGGACTCCTTTATGATATGTACTACTCCTTGTTTCTATCATTTTTAAAGCAGTTCTTTTTACTACCATATCATTTGCTCATTTGAAATGTGTGTCATTCAATCATTTGTAGTAAATTTACAGAGTGATGCCAACCATCACCACCATCTAATTGTAGAAGACTTCCGTGTCTCCAAAAAGGAAATTTGTGCCATTTCCAGTCACTCCATATTCCCACCCTCAGACCCAGACAACCACTAATCTGCTTCTGTCTCTAGGAATCTGCTTTTTCCTGCACAATTCATATAAAAGTAATCATGCAATATGTGACATCTTGCATTTGGCTCTTGTTGAGTTCTTTAACGGGCGACTTTAAAATGACAGTAGAAGTATTAATTGAGAATGACTCACCACGTCCTCCCAGCTCTGAGTTCCACCCATTTGATTAATATACAAAAAGAGCCAAATGAAGATAAAAAGCACATTAGTAGCCAAAGGATTTTGGTTCGAGTTCCAGAATAGAATCTGTGCTCTCTTTTGTCAATGTTGCAATGTGTGCTTTCTCCCCACCTTCATCCCCAGAAATGGGAGTAGTTCCTTTAGAGCTTTGAAGTTGAACTAATAGAACCTTGACTCTTTCACACATTCCACTTTCCCTAAACACTCCAAAGTTTCAAAGAACTTGATCATATCAGTATCACTTACTTGAAATTTTAGAATGCTCAAACAATAGTCTAGATGATGGGGAAAGCCCATAGTAAAGTCATGTTTCTATAATCTAATCTATATAGTCCAGTGGGAACACATATTTTTAATGCAGAACAAAACCAGGATGTAGGCATATAAAGAAAGCATTCAAGGAAAAAAAAGAAAAGAAAAAAAACCTTTATTTTAGCCGCACGTTTATAATACATGATTAACTACATTTGGAAACATTTTTGTGACACTCACCCTCCTATATTCCAGGAGGAAAGCTTTTCTGTACCTCAGACTATATTTCAGACAGTACCACTAAAGACATTTATAGTGGTGACACCTCCAATATCCAGGATATACATGAGGCTCATTTCTTGCCTTCTATCTCCTTACACATGCAGAACATTAATAGTTTCATATTCACCTTTAGGTATTGCATTCACTGTACTCCATGATTTCTCCATGATTGTGACAAGCAATTAAAAAAGAAACAAAAAGCAGAATAATTTTTAACTTATATGGTTACTGTATTTTCTACTTCAATCCTCATTAAGATCACAAGTTATTTTTAGATTTTTTTTCCCCGGGAATTTCTCCCAAATGCCAGGCGGCTCCTCCAGGAACCAGCAACCGGAAATATCCCTCCTCCGGCACTTCCCCAACCAATGGGAACTCTCTGGGAATCCCCACGAGAGCTCAACTGGAACTCAACGGGAACTCCGTGAGAACTCGCTGGTGTCACATCTCAACCACTACTTCTGGCAAAAATGCCATGCATCATCCCGACTCGGCTGTGGCCCTCAACATTTTCATACCATAAACATGGTTTTACCATTGAACTTCCCTTATTAGGACACTGAGGAATCATTGCCTAAGCAGTTACTCTCACCTAGAGAATTTCTTAGTTGTAAGAGCAGAGCCTACATGTATGGTAGTCGGTATCCGTCATATAGAAAACTGGATCCTAGTTTTATGTTGGCATTCATCTTAGGCTGATTTTGTTGTTATAACGGAATGCCAGAGATTATGAAATTTATACACACACAAAAAAAGTTTGACTTGGCTCAAAATTCAGGAGGATGGGAAGTGCAAGGGAATGGTGCTGGCATCTGCCATGGGCCTACCTGCTGCTTCATAGAATTGCAGAGGGCAGGAGAACAGGGATGAGAGAGAGCATGACAGGGCTGGTTCACTGATCTAATCCCCCACGTATCTCCCAACCAACCCACTCCCATGAGAGATACCTACTGTAATCCAGTCATGAGAATGCCATTCTCAGACTCTGTTCTCAGGCCCCACTTCACAACACTCTTCCACTGGGGATTAAGTTTTCACCACCCGAATTTGTGATTTCATGTTTAAACCGTTAGCCCTCATTGAACCTGGACCTCACAGACCCATGACACATTTGCAACATGTTTTCTTCTCAAAACTTTTTTCTTTATCAACAGTTATTTCTTTTAATCTTGAATAATCTTCACCATGCAATTGTCATCATAAATACTAATCTCTGAATTACACTACTTAGCTTCATCCTGGCTTATCAATGAGTAGATTCAGGAAGAATAATAGAAAAACACACTAGAAAACTGAATACTAAAGCTGCCCATTATTTCTCCCTAGTTTCAATAGGCAGGACTATTCTATATCCAACTTCCAAGAGAGACTCCTATTCTAAGAAAGAAATTCCTATTCCTCTCTTCTTCAGATCAGATCTCTTCTACTTTAAGGTCCTGCACAAAATTTTCTTAACGCCCTTACTAACCTTCACTTGTGTCAAGGTCGTGCCAAGAGCTGTACCCTTTCAGTCCAGTCATCCAGTTTTGAAAATCAACACATGCCTTTTAAGCTCAGTATTGCTCTGCAGCACCCATCTCTATAGCTAAACAAAGTCTATCCATCTTCCATTGAGATACTGTGTTCCTTATTCTAAAGGGTTCCCACCATGTTAACCATATATTGTAATACAAGGCACTAATCATTACTGTATCATCCCCCACAAATTCTAGTCAATTGAAAAATCAAAGAAGTGTTCCAATGTGTTAACTTTATATTATCAGGTTCAGTATTGGAAACATTGAGTTAAGAATATTGTGAATTGAGGACAACATTTGACTTCCTTAGACACTTATTTGCATGTGCACACAAGCTGGCATGCATGTTTATACACACACATATTATGTTCATCCATATAGGCCTAGGTAAAAAAGATGGAAGGAAGAGAACTGAAATCTGCTTGCCATTGCTAGCTGGAAGTCTGGTTTTCTCAGTTATTTCATGGACAGTGGAGACAACATACACCTTCCACTTAGTCTGGGAGAGGTAAAGAGTATCAAGAAATAAAAAAGAAATAGCTTTACCAGTATGTTACACAGAAGCCATCATCTTTACCACAAAAAAAGCATCTGGAGAAGCTATGCTACTTCTAGGGCTAGAAGTAGATATGAAGACTGAGAAATAGATTCACATGGACTCCCCAAAATTTTCTCAAATTGCCTGAAAAGATTGGTGGAAATTTTCTTCTTTAAAAGCAAAATTAAAAAAGAGAAAGAAGAAATATTGGATATTCCCAAGCCAAACCCACTCTATGCAATGGTAGCATCATGTCATTCTTTTGCTTCAAGAATAATGAACTCTGAGGTTTAAGAAGGGCAGGCAGAGTTTATTTGAATAAGCTCTTGAGCTATATTGTTTAAAATCCACCTCTTCCAACTGCCATCTGTGAACCCTCAGTTAACCCCTTTAAACCTCAATCTTTCTCTAGAAAAAGGTAATGATAGAGTTTGTCTAATCCTGTCTTTTTCCCCCTCCCTACCTCACAACCTTCTTACATTAGAGAGAACATTCAGCGTTTGGTTTTTTTGGGATTGGCAAACTTCACTTAGCATTATCTTCTCCAACTCCATCCATTTACCTGCAAAGGTGGCATGGGGTTAGAAATGATAGTGTAATGAGATGGACATCATTATCCAAAGTACATGTATGAAGACACGAATTGGTGTGAATATACTTTGCATAAAACCAGAGATATGAAAAATTATGCTTTATATGTGTAATATGAATTACAATGCATTCTGTTGTCATATGTAAATTTTAAAAAAAGAAAAAAAGAAATGCTCTGCTTTATGGGAACAAAAAGAAAAAGGGAATGATAGTGGCTACTCTGTAGGTATTGAGTCAATTTATATAAGGTACTTAGCAATATGCTTAAAATGTTACCATTACTATTTTTATTACTGTATGTGACATCTATTAGTATAATAATATCAATAAATATTTATTTGTTATAAGAATTGACAGGATTTGTGACTGTACTTCTCATTAAGGGTAAATATGCCCCTCTTATTGTCTTCTATTGCTGATGATACCTTATAATTAATAATTCTCAGTCTCTGCATCTCCACTTGGCCCATACCATTACAGAGAATACTAGATTCTTCCAAATGCTTTGCAAAATATCTCTTTTGAAGTTTTCTAGAAATAGTTTTGCAGTTCTCTCCATTTCTTGGAAATTTTCTATATTTTTACCATGTTATGATGCCAAGAGGAGTTTTTATAGCATGATCCTTTTGTCAGGAAAAATAACTTCCAGATTAGCACCCTTGAGGAAAGGATTCCCAGTTGGGTAAGTCATGGTTTCCATGATTCTTTCTGCATGCTACTATCAAAAATATCTTCTCTAGTAACACAGTTTTTTTTGTATTTAACTCTTTCATGCATGCTACAAAAGGCAATAATTTTCAAACTCTATGCATGGACCAGCTCTCACCTAAATAAGTGTTTCAAAATTTTAGAATCCCAGTTGTTATTTCTGAAGATTCAATACAGCAACATTATAGGAAAGAGGGGAGATTCCTGTGTTCTGTATGTTTAAAATATTTTTCAAAGTTGCTAATGGGAGACAATATTTGCAAAGCGTGTAAAGGGGTTAATTTTCTTATTATACTGAAACTGTTAAAAGTACAGAAAACACTAACAATGTCAAAGAAAAATCGAAAAAGAATATGAGCAGATGGCACACACATGTTTGCAAACACAAATGGCCAATAAATATAGGAAGAGATGCCTAGACTTACTTGTAATTAAAGAAACTCAAGTAGAATAGGAATGAGATGCCAACCTTCACAATTAGGATGGATCAAGATTAAAGTTGAACATTACTTCTTTGGGCAAATATGTGTTGAATCAGTAACTCTCAGTTCCTCTTGGTGAGAGCTCATATTGATATAAAATTTTGGAAACCAATACCCATATCTATTAAATTTTAAATGCATATGTTGTCTTTGGGATCAGCAATCTACCTATGATAACATTACCTCTAAATATCTCAGAAGTACACAATATATGTATAAGTGTATATAAACATGTGTATAAAGATATGCATCTGTCTCTCTTTATATCTATATAAAGATATATACCAGAATGACCATTAAAGCTTTCTTTGTAAGATCAAAATAAGCAAACAATGGAACACACACCTTTAGAAAACAAATCCAAATATTGACCTGATTATATAAATTATTTACCCATATGCTGGGTATGTATGCATAACAGCCACTGCTAAGAATAAGTAGATCTATGATGACAGAAAGCTATCTGCAAACTATTATTAGATGGAAAGAAGGAAATTACAAAATAAAATATATAACCTGATCTTATTTGTAGTGGTATATATCCAAGATACCTCTCTGTAAATCTTGTATTTTTTTTTACCATGGAGATATTTAATTTAGTTAATTTAGCTTTCAATTTGTAAGAAATCTCTCCTGGTGAGCTTGATAAGTTGCCAGGTTTGGAAATTACTATTAAGTTGTCCAATTTGATTAAATACTGCATTGTTCTAGTTAATAACATATCTGGTTAACACACAGCTATCTCATTGGATTGTCTAAAAGATTAAGTGAGATAATACCCAGAAAACACTTTAAGGAATTCTAAACACTGTGTAAATTATTGATCTTTTATTCAAGAATCACTAAATATTTTGATCACTACTATAAAAACAAAATCATAAAAATACAAGATATAAAGGTAAATAAGGCAGAATACATGAATATAAGATGTTTACATTCTAATAAGAATGATAAATGTTAATAAACAGATAGATCACTGAGGACTTTTAGGGCATTGAAGTCACACTTTATGATATTATAATAGTGGACACAAGTTATTATAAATTTTTTCTGACATCTAGAATGTAGAATACAAAGAGTAATTTCTTTTCTTTTTCTTTCTTTTCTTTTCTTTTTTTCTTTTTTCTTTCTTTTTTTTTTTTTTTTTTTTTTTTGGTACTGGGGATTAAACTCAGGACCATTCAACTAATGAGCCATATCCCCAGGCCTATTTTGTATTTTATTTAGAGACAGGGTCTCACTGAGTTGCTTAGTGCCTCACCATTGCTGAGGCTGCCTTTGGACCCTCAATCCTCCTGTCTCAACCTCATAAACTGCTGGGATTATAGGTGAAGAGTGAATCTTAATTTGAACTATAAAATTAGTGATAATGGTGTGCTAATGTAAGCTTAGTAATTTTAATAAATGAATCACTCTAGTATAAGATATTGAGAATCTATGCATATGTAGGAACAGAGGAATACATGAGAAATCTGTACCTTCTACTCAATTTGTGAATATTAACTATTCTAAGCATAAGATATATTTCAAAAGAAACAAAACAAAAACAAAAAGAATGTGATTCTGATGCAAACTTAAAACTAAAGCTGTTCTAAAGTCTTTCAAAATGCATTTTTAAAAAAAACTGTGAACAAATAAGAAATTCTAAATAATGATATATAGGCTTAAGCAATTAGTAAATTGTGATATCCACAATTGACTCTGAACTATACCAAAACATACGTTGGATTGGTGGTAGACACAAGAAAATGTGCTGTACAATTGTTTCAAGTTTGATATATGCTTGAAAATAGTAAAAGAGAAAAACTAAAAAGTTAAGTAAATAAGAATGTTGATTAGAGGATAACTGACATTGCAAGAGACCTAATAAAAGTTCTATGTAAATATGGTTTATTGCAAATAGAGAATATTTGAAAATATGAAGGGAAAGGTAAGATGTATGATAAAGGAAAGCTCCTGTTCAGTGAATATAGGATGCATTAAAGAACATGGTTTACTCAGAAAATGTCCATAGTTCTATATAATTGACACAAAGAATTATTGTTAAGTATTATGATTTTTCTTGAATACATTAACACTACTTGCCATATTCTAATTTTTGATAATGCTGAAAATACTTTTATATCTAATGCTATAATATCACCTGATTCATGTTGATATAATGGTATCAAAGAAGCAGAAAGAGCTGATGCAGCTATTAATTAGGATGGTAGACAAATCAACACCTCATGAAACCATTGAAACATCACTGCTCAAAGACATTTTATATGATTTTTATACAAATCTATTAGGTGAAATCCATAACTGTATCTGTTACATGCTGATGCTTACATTATGCATGTATTCATCTGGATACAATGAGCACTAGAAAACAGAAATAAACAGACAGCATTGTGAGGAAAGACAATGCTAATAGGGGAAACATTTGTGAGTACAATTATGTTTTAAGTAAAAAATATTTTCCATCTTTTTTCAGCTCATTAGAAAACATTTTGACATTGAAAAAATAGTTTTAAATGAAACTCTTTTTGCTTGGAACATTTTGTATTTCCAATTCGCATAAATCATTATTTCCTCCCTCTTCCTGTGCCCTCCCCCATTTTATGTTGGCATTATTAAGATAGCTTTTAAATGTTTGTTCATGAATATGTGCTTTGTGGTTGAAGTCAATGAGGGACTATGGTTTTTTTGTTATTAACACTTTTATGTATTTTCCATACAGATTCACTAGGAGATTTTTAGTTTCATATTACTTTGTCAAACCACTTACAATTTGGGTGACTCCCAGGTCTGTACTTCAGTGCATAGGATCCAAGTCTACAGGTTGAACTTTATAACTAGTCCCTATTCTTCTTTTTCCTCCCCCTCTTACTCCTCCTCCTCCACATCCTCCTCCTCTTCTTCTTCCTCTTCCTCTTCTTTGTCTTCTTTTTCTTTTTGTAGAAGAGTCCTTAGATGGTTCTTGGTCTCATCAAAATACATTTTCAAATTGACATCACAAAAAAATGTTTAAAAACGTATTATCCTTCTACCATTTCCCAATATTGCTTGTCTTTCTATATGAAAAGATATAAGGACTATAGACTCTTTGTATAATAGCAATAGTAATCGCAATTTTACAATCATGTTAACTTACACTTACCCATCAGCCGATATCACATTGAAAATGAGGCTGTTGCCAAAAGCACTAAAGCTCTTTGCTTGACTTTTAACATAGACATGGAAATATTCTAAAAATGTTTTTTTAATATGCATTTGAGTGGATTCCTATTTCAGAAATCAAATATTTGTATTATATCAAAAGATATAATTGGCAGTTGTTTCATGATTTTTCTGGTTTTTTAGTAATGCCATCATTTCTTTTGAATTACACAAATCTGTACTGGTAAAATGGGACATGTGTCTGTCTTATGTTAGTCAGCTTTTCATTTTTGTGACCAAAATACCTGACAAAAACAACTTAGAGGAGGGAAAGTTTATTTTTCTCATGGTTTCAGACCATGGTTGGCTGATTCCATCGCTCTGGGCCTGAGGTAAGGCAGAAAGACTACCATGGCTGAAGGGAGTGGTAAAGGAAATCCACTCTCTTCATTGCAGCTGAGAAAGAGAGGTGGAGAAGGAGAGAGGAAGAATTCAGGGACAGATTATAATCCCCAGCCACTTCCTACAGCCAAAGCCCACTTGCCACCCAGTTAGCCCATTCAAATCATAATGCATCAGATGGATTTATCCAAACATTAGTTTACAACTCTCATAATCTAATCATTTCATCTCTGAATTTTTATGCATTAACACATGAACTTTTGGGTGGACACCTCATATGCAAATCATTACATGTCTTATTTTAAAATATCAACTAGAAGGGTTAGAAGTGAGGATGTAGAAAAATAGAACTAATATGAAGATCTGACTAAGCATATATTCTTGTATAATATAAAAGTCATGTGCTTTCTAGGTTGGAGCTAAATTCTGCTTCTCCACCAACACCACAAGTCCTGCACTCACCTTAAATCTGATTCTATGCATAATACATAGAAGGAAGGCTCCAACTCATCTTTTATTGTGAAATAATTAGGAATCGGCACAATAAGAAAAGGAGTCTTCGGTTCCTTTGAGTATATCTTAGAACAGAAATACAGAAAAGCAATGGCTCAGAACAGATGTCAAGCAGTGGTTTATATAAACAGCCCTGAATAATTTACTAGTACTGTAAGAAAACTTATGGAGACTTTAAGAAAACTTGAGAGAAAAAAAGATGAGTCCTAAAAATGTACTCAATTCTGAATTTACCTAAGTAGAGATTAAAAGTTAGTGAATGTATAACCTTGTTTAAAGATTGATGAGAACAGTAAGCATTTAATTAACACAGGTATTAGGGCAGTATAGATGGGACAGTGAATTAGTTTGATTGCTAGTTAGACTGATGCATTCATGAAGATTTGGTCTAGACTCCTATATTAAGATAGTCAACAATATACTTGAGTGAATCACTGGGAGTGATTTATTTATTGTTTCCCAAACAGTCCAGATAGGTAGTCTGTTGCTAGTGTGACAAATTGATGATATCAATGATGCAAATTCCTTTCCATTTTTGTTTTTCTGACACCCTATGGGGCTTGCTCTAAATTAACTGTATTATTATCTAAATTGTATTTCAGCTATGAGAGGGAGAGAGAGGAGAAGGAGACAAAGCTCCCATTTAGAATTTGCAAAAATAAATTCTGCTTATATTTAATTTTCTAGAATCTACTCCTAAGACTACATTTGACTGAGGGAAGTTGGTAAATGTATTATTTAGCTGAGTAGCCAGATAACCAGCTAAAATTTCAATTATTGTGGAAGAAGACACGAAGACTCATTCCATATCTCCAAATATTATCTTCATTACCTATCAAATGCCAGTGTGCTAGATGCTTAGAAAATCTAATTTGATTTTCACAATAACTTTTCAAAGCATACCTTTAGTAGATAAGGTATCTGATACTCAGAGGAATTAAATGGCTTTCCCAAGTTCCCATAGAACCTATATGACCAGTGATCAAATGATATTCTTTCTAAATCTAAATAAAGCCTGCTGTTTTTCCAGATTGATGCTATCAAATAAATGTGGAAGTGATAATCTGCTTGGTAAATATCATTTTGCATTAACCACTTCTAAACTATTTTAATATTTAGAGATTTATTACACTGGGAAAAAAACACAAGTCTTCAAATTTTTATACAATTTTAAACCCCTTTGATAAGATGCTAAAGATGCAAGAACAATTTATTTATCTTTTTTTTTAACTCTTAAGAAACTAGCACTATGCTAAACGTTGATCAGGAAATGAACATACACTCTTCACGGACCAAACACCTATGATGATGGTAATTTTTCACTGCTAATGATGCAACCCTGGAAGGAGGCATGAACTTGACTGTCAGCTCTTTGAGGATGAGAAATTTTTTTAATTATCCCTGCAACTCAAATGACTAAGACACCTGGTCTTACTAAGAACTTAATATTCTCTTTTTTTGATTTGGATTATTGGAGATTTAAGACAACAGGGAAAGGATGTGTTTGCTTATCCAAATTATTGAGAAAGTAGTAACCTTTAATTGGTATTTTTATATCAGCCATGCAGAAACATATTACATTTAAAAAAAATAAACAGTGCTTTTAATTTTAAAGTTTTCTGAAACTTCAGTAGATTTCATTTTGATTTATTCAATATGTATTTTACAACAGACTTTAATTTTCAGCATCCCAAGTATTTGTTTGATTGCTTTTTATTTTGAATCAAAATTAATTTTCTGTTTAATATGTATTTTGATTATAGAAAGATATCCTTTCATTATTCCTTGACAACTATATAGTGAGGATACATGTTTTTCTGACTCTTCATTTTGCTGTTGATTTTTCAAAATTGTAACATCTTCTTACCAAATAGTGAATAAGCTTGAAAATTAATCTAAGCTTGAGGCAATCTTTATTTTATTTTTATAACACATCTAAACCAAAATGAAAACATCTACAGAAGACATAATTTATGGTGGAAATCTATAATACTTTTCTCTATTGTTATTCATTATTTATTATAAGTAAAGCAGTATCCACTTGCCCATAGGGGGTATATCCAAAAGTTCCAGAGGAGATCTGGAGCCTCATATAGTACTATAAAACCCTTTATATATTATGATTTTTCCCATGTATACAGGATAAATTTTATAATATTTATGATAAATTTTAACTTGTAAAATAGGAACAGTAAGATATTAACAATAATAAAATTGAACAAATAATATAAGAAAAACTAGACAAGAATGCTTTCCCTTTCACTCTCTCAAAATATCTTATTGTACTTTCATCTTTTCACTTAAAGAAAGTGATTTATGACTCCTCCTTGGCTTATCTAAATTACTAGCAAAAATGATCATGTGCTTCAGGACCATTATTAAGAAAATAAGGATTGCTTTCTCACAAGTACTATGATATAGTGACAGTGGATCTGAAAATGGAGATGGCTACTAAGCAAATAACAGGTGAGCAATATGTACAATGTGGATACATTGATAAGGGACAATTCATGTTACAGGCAGCACAAAGCTGACTGTGCAAGATTTCATCACACTACACAAAACAGCACACAATTTAAAACTTATGAATTGTTTATTTCTGAAATTTTCCTTTTAATGTTTTCTGACCATGTTTGACCATGAGTAATTGAAACCATAGAAAGCAAAACCATGGATAAAGGGGATAACTGCATTTTATTTGAATTCTATTTAACTGTTTTCCACATTTAGAATATATTTATGAATCATTGTACTAAAATAAAACCAATTCAGTCAGGCAGTTCTTGAGTTCTATATTCAGTTCTGCTGATAATTTATAGGTTATTATTCAGGAGTGATATGAATATTGTATCAGTTTCTATTAATGTCTAAACATGACTACATACAATACACATTTCTAATCTCATAATTTTAGTAGGTGATACACATTGTCACTGATTAGCTGGGTTCTCTATTCAGGATGTTACTAGGTTATAATAATATAAGAGCTGGACAACATTCTGATCTGCAAACTTGACTACAGAAGAATCTGCTTACCAGTTCATTCTGATTGTTCACAGGGGGTATATCCAAAAGTGCCTGTGAGCCTGAGGAACATAGCTTCTTCCTGGCTGTTGACTGGTCTCAGAGGCTGCCCACAGTTCCTTTCCACACTCATCTCTCCATAGGCAGTTCACAGTGTGGCTATTGACTTCCTGAAGAAAAGCAAGACCATTCTCTGGTCTACAGTTGAGTCTTATATAACTAAATGTAATAATGGGCATGACAGCTCATCACATTTTCAATAATCTGTTGGCTGAGACCAAGCCACAGTTTGAATGGACTACTTTCATGGGAAGGGAATTAACTATACAGGGTGTTTCTTGCTGGAGATCACCTGTGGGTGTCTCTGACATAAGACTATTGAACACATAACCTTTTCATTGTCTCCCATTGTATCATTTTATGATTATTGAGGAGATAATGAGAATCATCTAATTATTATTTTTAAGTTTCAACCTCTGAAATTTCGAGATTCAGAAAGGTCTCTGACCTTACAGATTTCAAACTGGTGAAGCCACAGTACTTACCATCTTCCATGGAGTCAAAATATAAGCAAGGAATTCCTTACTCTAGAGCTAGGGACCCTCAGTGGAAATAAGCAAGTCAAGCCGACTATCCTGAAAAATGCCCAGATTTGGCTGCAAATGAAGAAAATGGGGAACTATGGGGAAAAACGAAGACAAACATCACAAAGACCCGAGTGGAGGTGAAGAAATTGAGCCAAATCAAAATAAATGATGGCTGTGAGAGCAACAGAGGTGTTTTGAGGTAAGCTCCATAAGTCAATTAAATTTTATAATTATCCTGAATAAAGCTGATGAAGCAGAAATTGTATTGGCTTAAAGCAGTGAATCTCAACTTTGGCTGAAGATTACATTTGCCAGAGGAATTCGGACCTAGTGAACACTCAGGTCATATCTCAGTCCTGTGAAGCTAGAATCTCTGAGAGAGAACCCTAACCTCGATATTTTTAATGCTCTTTGGGTGATTTCACTGTGTAGCTGAGACTGAGAACACATCTTCTACTCTTAGAATTCAAATTGTAGTCTGAGGATTAACCATCAAGACTGATATCACTTTGTTAGCAATGCAGACGCTTAGTCCCTTCTCTAGGCCTAAATATGAAGCTATGCTGTAATAGGATTCCATGTGATTGACCTAATGAAGAACCTAGAGCAAAGGCAACAGTCACAAGCATGACACTCCTCACACAATTGTTTCTCCATGAGCATAAACTGTAGTAGAACTTCCCAGCATATCATCTGACAATTGAAGTAAATAAATGAGTAGTTCAAAACGTGTCGCACAAAAGAGGGAGAAAGGGGAGGTTTTGTTTATTTACTTATTCATTTTGCTGATAGAATTAGGGTTGTACAAATTTATTTGGCCCTTGAGAGACCAACATTTGGCTTTCTCATGCCATCTGATTGATTGATCATGGTTTCTGGAGAAATGTGTTGAGAAACTGTATTTTAAGATTGCTTTGGCTAGGAGACTCCCCAAATAGACTTACCATATCTCAGGGAAATGACAGTTGTGCTGCTTATTTGCTGAATCCGCTCTGGATTTTCTTATCCAATGGGAGCTCTCATGACAGTGTACCCATTCTGAAGACAGCTGACTGTGATTAAGGATGCCTCCCTACAATACAACCATCTTATTAACTCATTCATTCTTTCATAGATTCATTCATTTATTGTTTCAATAAAAGTTATCATATACCAGTTTTATGTTCCAGACACTCACTGTGCTGGGTGTCAGGTTCCTATAGAATTAGAGGGGCCTTACCTTTCAACATAAACATGCCCCAGCTCTCTGGGACTCCAAGAACAAAGCAGACTTACATCACCATCCATCATGCTCAAGGCTGCCCAGGGAACTGGTTTCACCAAAAGGTTCTGATTACTCTGCATGTCAGAGAGATACTTAGCAGGAGCCCAAGATATGATATTTCAATTCAAACAACTTCTTTCTGAATTTTTTTACAGAACCATGGACTTAGAAAAGTTTTATTGTGACCTTCAGAGAAACTTGTCCATGAAAATTCAGTGTAAGCACAGGTTAGAAATAGTTAATCCATAAAGAAAATATCACAAATATTATAGTTAAAAAAAAAAACCTTAAAGGACTATGATTTCATCTTTTTTAACACTAAGAAAATAAAACGGCTGTAGGTGGCTATCTTTGAAGCCCCAAGAGAGGGAGATTTTCCACTTAAATTCCTTTCAGAAATAAAGAGCTGCTGGAAGCACTATAGAAATGTTGTTTTTTAGTGACTTTGCCAATATACCTGGGCTTTCTTTCAAGCTGTGAGTGATTCCTTTGAATTATGTTTTCAGCCAAAAATAGTGTTACTCATAAATTGCATGAATACTTTCCAACTCATAATTGCAAGGTTCCGGTCTTGGGTTTTAGTCATCAAGCCTAAACTCTTTTTATTTTCTTTAAATCTTAAATTGATATAACCTTCTTTTTTCTTTTTCTTCATCTTCAGCACCAACCAACCTCTGTTTCCTTTATCCCTAGTGGAAACACACACACACACACACACACACACACACACACACACAGTGCAAGGAATTTGCCTTCCATCACAGTGAGCTACACATAAAGATTGTCTCACAATGATAAGCCATGGCTGAACATAAGGCCTTAATTTGAATGAATGCTTTATCACCATATTGAAAAAAAATATCTACTAACAGTTGCTGATAAGTTCAGGACTATTTCTGTAGAAAAATATACTTAGGTTCATGGTAAATACATAGAAACTGACAAGGAATTAAGCAGTTTAAAAATTTCTCTCTTTTTTTTAGTACTTCTTGTCAGATATCTGTGAAATGTATTTTGGAAAAACTGGTTTGGTAAACAGAAAAAAATATACTAGCATTTCCTTCTGTCTTTCCATTTCTTAGCTCTTGTAACTTTTCTGAAACAGAGAAAACGCAGTCATTAAGTAATGGAAATTTTTTTAAAAATAAGAGATTACATATAGTCAGTGAATAATTTGTACAAAATAAATCAGAATAGATGAACAAAATAACATTAATTTATGAAAATAAGAAATTAAACTTTCCTGGAATGGTAAAATTCCATCATTGATAGCTGTTTTCCACAGGGGGGAAAATATTCTTTTCAAGCAAAATAAAGAACTACGACCACAGTACATCTCTCTTTTCATAAACAGAATTAATGATATTCATACATGAAGAAAATGGGCACTTGCCATTTTTTATTTATGTAATGTATAGTTTTCAACATCAAAGATGTATGTGTGTTTCAGTTTTAAAATTCCATAGGAATTATCAATCTGGAAGAAACTTCATGGGAGATGTTGGACCACACACAATACTATGAGGATTCCAGTCAACAAGTGGAGGAGAAAATTAGTATAAATGTCATCATTCTTGCACTTTTTTCCAAAGCTGATTCTGGTTTTCAAATAACATTTGTTGTATTTAGAATAAGGAAGAAAATAAACTTAGGGAAAAATTACTAAAATTCAGATTAAATTGACAGTTCTTTTGTCAGTCTATAAGCAATGTATTACTTCCTTTGAAAACTCTAGTGTTTCAAACAAATTGAAATTGTAAGCACCAAGATATATGTTCTCTAGACATTTGATCTTCTATAACATTCAGCTGTGTTTAAATGCCAAGATGTTTGTAATGCTTATAATATTTAGGATAAAAATTTTACTTTTCCTTTTCTTAGTTATTACAAGAAGATAGAATGTCTTCATCTGCATTCTACTGCTCAAAGTATAGGAAATATTTAATATGACATGGGTGCTATTTCGTGCTGTAATATGAAACCTCTAGTTGCAGGGAAACTGCAAATAAAGTACTTTTTGTGTCCTGCCTTAAAATCCTAGATTAAGGGAATTCCTTTTAATCTGCCCTTTATCTTGTCTCTCTAGATCTTCACAGATGTTAAAATAAGCATGTTAAAATAAGAAAGAAAAAGAAACAATCCCAGTTAGGACGTAAAGAACAGAAAGAAAAAGGGAAAGGTATTTCCTAAAACCCAAATTATTCACATTTGGGATTTCCCAGGAAAGGGAAAAATAACACAGTAAACTATCTCTTATATTTAGCTATAGAGTATTAAAATGGGGGTATGAGGTGTTTCTCTCTCTCTCTCTCTCTCTCTCTCTCTCTCTCTCTCTCTCTCTCTCTTTCTAAATTTAAAAGAGGAATGTATAAAGAGAATAATGCAAAAGCAGTAGGTTCTGTTGCTTGATCTTGACCCTCACTGAACCTTTTTTCCCAAGAGACATGATTTCCTAAAGACACTAACATCTCCAAACTATGGTGCACCTATTCCCCAGACAAATAATCAGGACATGTATTTTAAGAAGGATACATTTTTTAAAAACAAACTGAAGCTATGCTAGAAGAGTTAGCACATGTGGTCACCATATCTAATAATGAAATGACTAATTTGGAACCACCAAATTACATGACTTATCTTCTTTTTATTTCTGCTTAGTACACTGGAAAGTCTTATTCACCCCCATTGGATGGATGGATGGATGGATGGGTGGATGGATAGAGGGGAGGAGGGCAGGGAGGAAGGCAAATGATATGGATTAGAATGCATCCATCTACACAAACTTGTAATTGAGCTGAACTCAATTGGCCTGATTCAATACTTGGATAACTTATAAAGCTAAGCCAGATAACTTAGAGTCCCGAAGATCCTGGAAAATTCAGAATTCAGAAAGATTGAAGCCTATAAGGCTTATAAGCCTATAAGGATTAGATTTGATCCAAATAGCTAGGCTACCCCCAACTTGTATCAAATAATTCCCCAAAGGACTTTTTCAAAGTAATTTGGCAGAAATTCTGATTAAGTCAAACTTTTAATAGCATTCCGGAACAATTATTTCAAATGAGGGTTTTATTGAACATTAGAAAAGACAGAATAATTTTTATCATAATACAATGTTTGATTCCAATTCTTTTCAGTGACTTTGATTTGATTTCATCTGGCTCTGGTATATTGAAATAGCCAAACACTAATTTAAGCAACATCATTTTATTCTCATGATATAAAATGGTAGAGTAAAAAGTATGTGCCAAAACAATTACCACACTAATCAGGCTTTTAAATTCTTGCTTGGAAATAATGAATTTGGCATGTTCTACTAGCTATTGCAGGTAACCATAGTTTCAAACCCCTCTACTTAATAATCTTGACAGATTTTAAAAAATGTTTTCCCTCATGGCTACTCAGCAAAACTGAGTAAACACACTAATGTTGAATAAAGAAGTAGAACCCTGAACTTATGTAACACATCATTTATGCTCCTAACGTTTAAGAAAAAGGAATGTGTCTCAAAAATGATAGCTAATATAGAAAAATAGATGTCAGATTGTGGAACAGCGGAATTTTGGAGGTATTTCATTGTTTCCAAGAACTGACAAGACAAAATTTATTTATTTATTTATTAATTTAAGATTTAGAAGTTTATTTATTATAGATGCTATGTCTGCCTTCATCAATAAGACAAAATTTAAAAGATGTGAAGTTTACAAATTTCAAATGCTTTGCTGACATGGCCAAATTACTTTCATTCAACAGAACACATGAAAGATACAGAGTATGATTGGTGCTCTAAGGAAAGAAATAATAATCAAATATTATGAGACGTACTATGTAACTTCATTAGAAGTATTCCTTTCACGAACGTTCATTAAACTCCTATTACATACTGTTTTAGATGAAATAAACCAAAACACACCCCAAGATTTTATTGTGATAAAACTTTTACTTAAAAAATTTAATTTTATATATAAATCACAAATTATATTCTAATTCTCTCAGTATTTAAGTTGTGCTATTTTCTGCTGCTGTGTAACAAATTACCATGAATTTTAGTGACTTGAAACTATACAAATTTGTTATCCTGTGGCTCTGTAGGTCAGAAATCCAATGCAGGCCTTGCTGAACTAAATAAAGCTGTGTCTGAAGGACTGCCTTTCTCTTTAGAGAGAAAAGTCTATTACCCTGATGTTATAGGACTGAGGATCTTGTCTTCTTCTTAGCTATCAGCTGAGAGCAGTTTCCTGCTTCTGGAGACCACCCACATTCTTTGTCTTATGGCCACCTTCCTTCATCTTCATAGCCATCTACCAAGGCTGAGTCAAGGCTTCATTTTACATCTCTCTAGTCTTCTACCTTTCTCTCCTCTTTGAAGGATTTGTTGATTAGATTTGATTACCTGGAAAATTATAGGATAATCTCTGAATTCCAGGTTCTTTAATATAATTAATATTATATGCTCACATATAATATGCTCACAGGTCTCAATGATTAAGTGCTAAATTCTTTTTAACATGAATACACCTAAACAATGCAGTCTTCCAAAATATCCAAAAGTGTTTTAACTGGAGAACATGCATTAGTACCCAAATATATTTTATTATAGACAAAACTTAAATCAATTAAGATTTTGTTTTTTGTATTTTTAAAATGTGTTGAGTTTCTGATAAAAAAGAGATTTTTTTTTTTTTTTACAAATTTAAAGCACTATTATTTATTCTAGCTATGATCATTGGGCAATTACTAATCATTATTGATCCTAACTATCATTCAATACTAAGCAGAAATAGTTTTTACATGAAGTTTTCTTTGATAGTCCCAGTCAGAAGTGAACCTTTGCTACTCTGAATGGCTATAACTTGTCAAACAAACATTTCATCCATTCAAACATGCATGCATATTTAGTCATTTATTTCTCAATTACTATCTCAACATATTTCAGACCTTGTAAGTCTCAAAGATTAAAAATGTGGCTCTGTGATAGAGCGCTTGTTTAGCATAGAATGTGCAAGATCCTGGATTTGATTCTCAGCATGGAAAAAAAAGTTATGATCTCAAGAAGTTAAAAATTCTCATAGAATTTTCATGTAAATTTTATGAATTTTTATAAAGGAACTAATAATTTTATTAGCTTTTGTATTAGCTATTTTTATTTGTAGTGCTTGGGAAAACCCAGGACCTTGCACGTGCTCAGCAAGCAGAAACTCTGCCACTGATCTGTACCCCAAATACCTGTCTATTTCCTTCCTAGCCTTAATTACCTTGCATATAGAGATCTTTAACTTACATGTATTTTTATACTCCAATGGTAATTCAGCAAATTTTTGTTGGAAATGAAATGGGCATATCCAAACATAGACTCTGATATAGAACTCTTGAAAATATTCACTTACTTGATTTTGTTTGAATTAAACTAAATATTAATTGGTATATGTATTCTTACTAAAAGACTATCATCTATAATTTAATTTCTTAAAATAGAATCTCCAAAGAGTAACTTTAGATATTTAACATTACAAAAAATAATTCCCTTGCTCTCTCTGCAACCTCATGCATGCTTCAATCAACTTAGATTTGACAGTTTTGATTTATAGTTTTTTTCTTCTTTCAAATAATTATATAGGTGGGTCACAATTAACAGAACAGAAAAGTATGGGATTAAAAAAATAATAAACCATTTATGTACTGAATTTACCAACTGCATGCCTATATAGAAAGTGAGAAAAAATGAAAATTTCCACAAATTTTTAACATATATAAGTAAAATAAAAATTTTATAAGAAAATATATTTTATCTTTTAGTTCTAAAATAGTTTAAAGGGGAGAGGGGTTTTTTGTTGTTTTGTTTTGCTTTTACATCTCAAAAGTTTATTTTAGAAGTCTAAATTGTAAATATTGTGGGAGAAATAATGCATGTGCAAGTTATCATTGTATGTCTTGGAGAACTGTTTACTGATATTGATTGGCAGAGAAAGCTTTAGATGTTTCCTTTATTGTATCAAGCAGCAACACACTAAATACATGATTGAAAATACATAATAGAAAAGTCCCTATGTATCTAAGAAAACACTAGCTAGAGAATATAATATACAAGAATAAGAGTTTTAATCTGGTAATTATTTATTCAGCGATCCAATGAAAAATATTTTGCATGCTTGGCATCTTCCTCTGAAAATGCACAGGTAAAGAGTTATTTTCTCAAAAATATCATAAACTACATTTTAATTAAACCTGATGTAGATTATAAAATAGTAATTCATTAGAATTGGTATCTACTACCACTGAAAAACTAATTTCTCCAGTTTTAATGCAATTCATAGCATGATTTAGAAATTGTTCACAATGAGTAGAGAAAACAGGTGTACTATAGGACTTGAGACACTTGAGATTTTCAAAATATTCTGCTTAATTATCCTTAGTGTATTTTCATATTATATTATAGGCCCTAATTTGGGGCTTGCAAAAATAGGTTTTCCACCTTGTAAGAAATGACTTAAGTTCTACTGTCTTACAGCTGCCCAATATGGATTATGTAACTTTTGTGACTAGAACGTATAGACAAAGGAGAAATTATCCTGATGATTTCAGCTGTTAACACTAAAAATATTAAAAGTAATTATTTCCTCAAAGCAACAGCTCATGTACAAACATGAGAGAGAATTTTTTATATTTGACTAAAGATGTATGCCACTATCATTATTTAGTGTAGACTATATAGACTATATAAAGTAAAGACTACATAAAGGCAACTTTGTATAAGTAAAGAAACAAAATAAAATACATATAAATTCAAGTGAGATCAAGATTAATGACAATAATTATATATTTCATATGTATTCTTAGATATGAGTTTTTAAAGTTAAACAAACATTAACCATATCAATTATTTTTTAAAAGATTTCTGAAGCAATATAATTATGAATATGGAAAATTTGAACTGGGAAAATATTATATAAATCTTTATTTTTTTAACTGACTACAATAGACAGTTTTTCCAGGAAAAAAGTAATAAACCCAAATATATTAAAAAAACAGGTGTTGAGGATCTACATGATTTTGAAACTTGTTTTTTCAATACTGAAAATTGAAAATAGTGGAACGCTACTCAATTGATCTGATGATATCCACATATGCACAGATTTAAAATATGACAAGAACAGCTCATAAAATTACTACACATGATAAAATATTGGCAAATATTTTATCAACTCTAAATCACAAGAATCACAAAACTATTATATTGAGTAATATGTACAAATAAAAATGAAAAGATATTTTAGTATTAGAATAATTTATTAGTTGTTTCATCTAAAAGGAAAAGTATGTGATTTTTTTCAACATATTAAATATTGATAATTAAATGTACTATCCATCCTTTTAATTAACTAGTACATCTTTCTCAAGCCTACCAGTTTTATGCTTAATGTTGTAATGAAAAAGTATAATGACTAAATACATCTCACTCATGGTCCCATGCACATGCCACATGAATTGAACATGCTTTCTATATATTAAGGCATTTCCATAAATGCAAGCAGCAAGATAAAGATGTATACCACTATCATTATTATTCAACATTGTTCTAGTTGTTCTAGTCAAAATAACAAAAGAGAAATATAGAGAATTTCTCAACTGTTTCATATATTTGGAGTGTACAGTGTCTCTATTCATTATAATATTTTTCCATTATGTTGTTTTTTCTGCTATTAAAATTGCTCATATTTTTCTTGTGTAATATTTTTCCACAAATTTCTATTCAATACATTGAAGTACTTTTGTAATAAATGTGTTTTTTTAAAAAGATATTGTTTAAAAATATTTTAGTTCAATATATTTTTTCATGTATTTGATGATTCTAATTCATTTATATTTAATGTAATTATGGTTATAACAGAGTAGGAAAGCATTTTTGCCAGGCTTTACTTCAAATACACATATATTTAACTTGCCATGTTTCATTTCATTTATCTTTGCTTATTGCCGCAGTCTGGCTGCAGCAAAATAACCAGGGGGGTGACGAGCAACTTGTGTACATTGATACAGCAGGAGTGGGAGCCGTTTATTGTAGGACAGGAGGGGTATATATACATTACACACAGCTTATCTTTATTAACATAAACTAGATACAGCAGTCAACCAATAAGGAATCTCCACACTTAATGGCTCGCTGGCATTACTTCACAAACCACTCCCTCTGACAAAATGCCAGGCGCCATCTTGACTTGTTTATAGACCCTAACAGCTTATATCCACTATACCCATCAATTTTCCTTTGATGGTTACAGATTTTATATATATTCATTCATTTTTCAACAAATGTCTACCAAGCACTTAACCATAGCTAATCACTGTTCTAGGCACCAGAGATAACTTAGTAAATCTGCTGAAAAATCCTACTGAATGAGAAGACAGACATCAATAACAAATTTGAAGATTATAGTATGTCACAATTAATAACTGCTATAGGGAGAAAGAAAACTAGTGAAGAGTTTTAGTGCATGTTGAAGGGGGAGATACTGTTTTATAATATATGTCAATAGAGCTCTCTAAAAGTATGATAAACATGATATCTGAGCAGAGATACTAAGAAAGAAGGAGAAGGACTTATTCTGACAGTTGGGGCAAAAATAAGTATGAGACAACAAAAAGTGCAGGTGATTGGAGTGATGTACAAGAAGGAATGGAACGAAAAAATTAGAAGAGGGTGTAAAAGGCTACATCATGAATCCTCCTGGAATTAATCCCTCATATTGTGGAGTATATCCTCCGAGTTCTAACACTATCCACATTGGTAAATTTTAGAATTAAATACAGGATATCCTCTTGGCCTATTTCCTATCTCAGTCATTGCAGAAGAATCATCAAGTTATTTTCAGATAAACTAAAAAATTGTTCACCTCAGCTGAACAGTGTATCTCTCACTTTCCACCTTAGAGTCTCTTTGATATGACAGTGTATGGTACATTCAGATACCAACCTGGCACTCCTCCATGTGCAGTCTTGGTTATGAAGGTGTTGGGACTTCACAGGCAATTAGAAGTTCTGTTTGAGTAAAGGAGATTTTTCAGTATTCAAAAATTCTTCTCATGCAGTCCTTTGGTGAGCAATTACAAAAATGCATTCTACACTACTTTTCTGAGGGTGCCGTGAGATCCAGCCCAGTACCCCAGAACTGACTGACTCCAGAATACACCTTTGAATTGGCTTGTTGATATCCTCATTTTTCTCTCTGCCATCTCTTCTTTTTTTCCCTGGGTCACTTCTCTGTTTTAATTACCTGTATATAAGCTCTATTTCTCTGGAGAGCACAGAGTGAGAGATAGCTGGACACTCCATATGCCCAACAATATCTTAATTTTCCTTCACGTTTAAATAATTGTTCACTTTGTATAAAATTTTATTTTTTCTTTAAATTCTTGAAGAATATTTTTTATTGATTTCTTATATTGGATGTTACTAGTGAGAAGGGTTATTTCAAACTGATTCTTGATTCGTGTATAGGTCATCTTTTTATCCCTGAATATTTAAAATTTTTTTCCTTGCCTTTGATGTTCTTAAATTTAACATTAACAGACCTAGAAGTGAGGATTTTTTTAATGATGCTATCTGACACTTTGATTTCTTTCCGTCTAAACTTTCACATCTCTTTGTACTTCTGGGAAATACTTGGCAACCACTCATTTAAATTTTTCACACGCATTTTTTTCTTCTCTTATAAATTATGTTTATTTATTTGAAAACTAATATTCTGAAAATTAGTATTATTTTTGAATTTATATGCTTGCAAGCTGTTCTTTAACTTAAGTGCTGATTCGTGCTTCATGCTTCCATCTATTTACATTCTGTTTATTAGATTTGCTTTAGTGTCTGTTTAGCCAATTAATTTTGCTTCCCTCGCTTAGGTTTTTAAGTTTATCCTCTTAGCTGTAATTCTTTAATGTAACCAATAACTTATAATATTTTCTTGTGAGCACATTTCAATTTCCTTTATATTATTTGTACAAACAATATCTATAATTCCCACAGTGTAAAGGTGAGAAGAACATTCATTGTTGGTACTTCAAAGTGTACAATATCTATTCATGCAGATTATGTGTGAGCACTTGGGTGTGTGTATAAGGCAGACAGCTATCTTGTCAATTTTCAAGAGCCCAAGCTGGTTCAGATTAAAACTCTGGGCTGGACTTGCTTAGGACAACATGGGAGCAAAATAAGTTCAATAGAATCCTCAACCGTAGATCTGATACCCCATTCATCCCCCTGATTAGTCCACCTTTCCTCCCCATATCACACCTGTCAAAATTTTCTCACATTTTGTTTTGAGTACAGAGTTCCACCAATCCCCATTTCTTTACTCTAGAATCTTTAAGATTGGGTGAGAGATATATAGCATTACATACATATAGCATTACATAATGGCTATAACTAATGACAAGGTTATTCATATCAGTCTCAGCCAAAGAGACAGAGTCATCCAGGAATTAATGAGCAAAAAACTAAGAACTAAATTATGTGAATAGCAAGGAGACCCTAGAGCAAGAGCTCAATGTTCTAATAAACTGGGACATATGAGCAAAAAGAGGATGCATGCAAAAGAGTTTTCACATCATATTGGCTCCAGGGTAGAATCTTGAGTTTATTAGGGAGCTAAGCCTAGAAAATCAACAAATCCTTTTTTCACTCAATAAAGCCCAGTGTTCACAAGCTCTTTAGGTTTAATTTATAGGCACATATCTAGAAGAGAAGATGACAAACAAAGAACTATGTTCAAGAAGTCTCTAATGCCTACAGTGGGCAAACTCATGTGAACAATGTCTTTTAACAAGCTGGGCCTGTGTTGATTGCATTCTTGGCAGAAAGCTTTTTTTGGTTACAAGAAACTGAAGATCTTCCAAAGTGCCTGAAGAATAGGATAAATTTTGTCTGTTTTCCCATGGTCCTACTTACCTAGCATCTCTGCCTTTCCTCACCAAATCCTTACTGAATCCTCACTCACTGTGTGCTAGGGCACTCTTCACATCACCAGTTTGGTGTGTGTGATGCATGACACAGCATTCTTGACTCTTCCTTCTGCCTGTTTATGGAATCTGGTCCCTCATAATTTACCTTGTGTTTAACTGATTAGCCACTGTCTCTAAATTTTTATTTCCAATTTTCATTGGGAAATACAATCCACGGGTTCACTCAGGGTCACAGTATGTCAATCAATGATTCTAGGATCAAGTGCAATGCCATATCAAGTAAGTTATTGACAGGAACATGTCAGCATAGCTGTTTTTCCCACAGTAAATGTTGAAGGTGAAACAGGTCCTCATTCGAGGGATTAAATGTGAAGAGGTAGACTAAACAGAAACAGTATATCCCCACATTAAAATTTATTCTACTTTTTTCAAAGTACCAAAAAAAAAAAAAAAAAAAGAACGTGACACAAATACACTATTTCCTCTAACAATTGACTGGGGATTCACAATCCATGAATTCATTAACATTGTTGAATTCACACAGTTTACATTAAGTTACAGGAAATAGCATCACACAATACAAATGCGTTATTTTGATTGTCCAGGATAGAATGATCTGGACTGAGGAACAAAGAAATTTGGAATAGTGTGCTCAGATACGTTTCTCCAAATTATAGCTTTAGAGTACTACATTAAAGAAAGATAATTAGAAGCAGCTTATGCTTTGGATTTTGATCCACAGAGATACAGAGAATCGGTATATCAAGAACACTTTATGTCTATTTGATCAGCACAGCCAAAAGACCAAAGAATATTAAATGAATTTCAAAAGAGAAAGTTTTATATAAAAAAGAAGTGACTCCCTTTCCTAACTTTACATCATAAGATCCCCCCAGCATACGAAAACCATCACTAGTTTCAAAATCCATGTCACAAGGAACATCATGATTAAAAATGCAGCTAAATTAACACTTTATTTGAATGTGTTGCTTGATTTGTTACATGCTTTTACCAGATCTCATTAAAAATAGTTTATTCTGGATTTGTCTTCATCATTGCCCTTTTTTTTTCATTGTTAGATCAAGAGAAAAAGAAGAAACAGTCAAAAGCCAGAAAAACTGACATCAATTCAATTCAATAATAAACTTTGTGTGTTTTAGAACTCAAAAATTAGGGTATAAAAGCCACAATTTAAAAAAAAAATATTTATTTAGTTGTAGAGGAACACACAGTATCTTTATTTATTTTTATGTCATGCTGAGGATTGAACCCAGTGCCTCACACATGGGAGGCAAGCACTTTACCACTGAGCTCTTTAAAGCACAAATGAAGTTATATTTTTTTCCTCAGGTTTTTCCCTGAATTTCTGCATTTGTCAACTTAGGTAATGAGTTCCCTATCAAAAGATCTAACCGATTTACTTTTCTTAAGCAAATATTAAGTTAATTTCTTAAGGAACTAGAACTAGTCAGTTTTAGGAATTTTCTTTACCCATTGTTACAGTTTCTCGCAGAGGCCAATGAGGGAAACTTAGACCATTCCATTCTCTTGAGAATGACTTAAAGGGAGTGAACTCTGCATTTAGGATACAAAAGAGCCTTGAGATATTTGCAGTTTGCTCTGGCTCTTTCAAGGCAGGAAAACACCAACATCTACACCCACAAATAAAGCATTTCCACTGTAATTTTTATAAATGTTCCTATAGTGCCAACATTGCAACTCTAGTAATCAGGTGCAAGTATTCACCTCAGAGGCAAGAGAGATAGAAAAAAAGAAAGGAAAGAAAACAGAAAAGCAAGAACAATGAAGAGCCCAGCTAGGGGAGAGTCGAATAGAGCATCTGAATTTAAGCAAAATGACCAAGGGAAAAAAGACGTAATCAAGACCAGTACCCAACAGGCCTGGGACAAGGCAGTCCCTAGTAATTAGAATTGGACCATTGCCACAGAATTACAAGAGCAACACATGTGATTCTGTGCTGAGCCCAATGATGTTGATGTAAAAAATGTGTACGCACCATTTGCTTGAGGCTGGCATTGTTTTTTAAAAACCTAGGAACAAATTTAAATAGGCCACACTGTGAGGAAAAGAGGCCCAGAACCTAGGAAATTAGTAGAGTCAACCTCTCTATCCATGGATTCAACCAACCTCCAATCAAATATATTCAGAAAAACATTCACATCTGTACTAAACATGTACTTGTTTTCTTCTCGCCATTATTCCCTAAGCAATACAGTGTAACAATTACTTACATAGCATTTAAATTGCATTAAGTGTCATAAGTAATTGCAGATGATTTAAAGAATACAGGAGGATGTGCGTAGGTTCTATGGAAACACCACACTGTTTTATATGAGGAACTTGAGCCTGCATGGATATTGGTATCTGAGGGGCATGGTCTGGGGAGCAGTCACTAGAAGATGCTGAGGGATGAATCTGTGCCTGAACATTTGTAAAGTTAAAAGTACATGTCCTCAGGCCAATGTTTATGGCTACAAATGAGAATACTTGTTTTATTTTTTACATCAAGAGACTTAAATTCTTGTAAGAAAATCAAAAGGAGACAGAAGCAATGTGCAGAGGCAAAGTGGCAGAATAGCAGGATGGCAGAATGGTAGAGAGGCAGAAAAACCCCTTGTCCATGCTGCCAGCTTTATTTATATCAATAGGTTACATTAGGTCACTGGCATCAGTAGTACATTATTGTTCATTGTGTCATTAGGCAAGTTACAGAGTTAACAACATTATGCAGCTTATTTCTCACACACTATAGTTGCAGTTTGGAATGTTTAGAGATTTGCGTAGCTCTCAAAAAAAGTCTATTGTTTAAAGTTACTGTTATGTGGACCGTTTCAGGCTCAGCTTAGCTTGATGAAACATTGTGGTTGTCTAATAAGAGAGTTCCTTTATTAACAGGAGCTGAGTGCCTGAGATCAAGGGCAAGGCTCATAAGACTCAGGAATAGAGCCTCCTCATGCAGGGCATTGCTACAACAGCTAGGCATTGCACATGTATTAGTTTCCTACTAGTTCCTGGGGGAAACCGCAGAATATTCCAAGTGTGAAAAACAGGGAGCCTGTTACCCCCTGGGAGTTTGTTTACTGAGAATGCTGTCTTATACATTTCCACAACCAGAATTCTTACAAATTCTTTTAAAGGAAGGTTTACAAGGTAAACAAGCATCCCAGGGAATTAGATAGTTCTTTCAAAGTAATTCACCCACTCAGAAGTTTCAAATCCAACAAAACATGTTTGAAGTATGCATTCTTCATGTGGGTAATATGCTCCTCAAGGGGCAAAACTTGGTTCTTTGGGAGTGGAAAATAATCTTATTCTTTTTATGTAAAAAACATGGATATGCATACAGTACATAAAAAGCAAATTAAGAGCCAATGAATTATTTGAAATACTTTTCAATTAATTTATAGATTAGAACTATAATTAGCTAACAAAACCACTGCTACTTATGAAGACTGATTTGTATTTTTATGCCAGAAGGGTACCTTAAATAAGCATTACTTTCTTCATTCAGAAACAAAGTGTTACTATATTAATATGCTCCTCAAAATAACTTACTATTTACTCCCTTAAGAAGACAAATGCCCTACTATATATTAATAATGACTCCTATTCAAGGATCATATAAAGCTAGCAGTCTCTATTGGAATAAGAGCAATGTTTGTGTTTGAATTAAGGCAGCTTGATTGTACTTCAGAGTTCTTCATGCCCAGCCATCATTTTATATCCCTTTTATTAACTCCTTAGGTATAACTCCTAACCTATGCCTGTTTTTTTTTTTTCCTTGAAGTTACCCTGACTTCAGCTTCCAAAGGGAAAAATATCCTTTTAAAAACGCATACTAAGGGTTGGGGCGGTAGCTCAGTGGTAGAACACTTGCCTAGCACGCATGAGGCATTAGGTTTGATCCTCAGCACCATATAAAGTAAATAAATAAAAAAATAAAGGTATTCTATCCATCTACAAGTAAAAACAAAACAAACAAACACACACACACACACACACACACACACACACACACAACATACTAGACCAAGGGAGAGAAACCCAAGTGGTCTTCCTCTTGTCATGCTGCCTCTGCAGGCTGGTCATTCTACAAAGAATCAGCAAGGGAAGAAAATTTCTGGCTTGCATGCTGATGGCAGCTTCCCAAAAAAGATTAAAGATCAATTGTCTTTCTAATTAAAAGAGCAAGAAAATCAATAAAATGATGACATTTAAATTATCCTTATTTATTAGCAGTCTCTACTCCAAATGAAACCACTGCCTTGCAGAATAAAATCATGGTTTTGATAAATTGCCTGTTCCTTTCTCCTATATGGAAGGTGAAATGGAAGGGAAGAAAGGGAGGGGAGAGAGATGAAAGAAGACAGTATGTTCTCTGAAAGATGGTTATAATTCCAGATTGAGAATAGCTGAAAACTGTTCATTGAGTTCCTTAAATTAATTAAAGACCACTTAATTAATTCCATACTTGGAAACCAAATTTGATTCAAACCACCAAGTTAAAGAAAGAACATCCAGCCATTTCCCATTTAAAATGTATTCCCAACTTGCAAATTTTGGCCCCCATTATTACAAAATTATTTGATGAACATGGAGAAACATAAGAAGAATGTAGTTAAAAGCGGGCTTCAATTAATTAAAAGCATTGCATTATTATTAACTGTGTTGCTTTAGTGTAGAAAAGTGTAGAATTAGTATGAAGAAATTTTTTTTTTACTCCTGTTTTTCTCCTAACTGCATAAAATGGGCTTCCTTAAATAATAGTTCCCTAGGAGTCATCACCACAGATGAGTTTGTTGTTTTTAAACAAGGAGAAAATAACCAATCAGGGGACTTAAGGGAAGGAGTTGTTTTGACACAAGTCTGAGATCTATTGAGGTTCTCTTTTCCAATTCATTAAGCTTGTTCACCACAAAATAACACAGTAGCCACTTCAAAATTACCTAACCAAGAATTCTAGGTCAAAACTAGCTATTTTACAGATTGCTTTTCTATGAAACTTATTTTAGAAATGTGTTTTGCCAAGTACTCTGACATCCCTATGTTCATATGCATAGCATTGATGCTTAATGGGTTTGGAAGCAAAAGCCAATCTAAGTTTCACTTTATTTGCAAGATTTCTGTCATTTGTTGGGGATGGGGAAAGGTATGGAAGAGAAACCAAGAGAAAGAAAGAAAGAATTTATCCATGATTTTTTCCCACAAAGTTCTGTGGATTGCAGGGAAGATCAGACCAATTTGAGTCACAAGAGGAAAATGGATTACTGTTTTTATAGACTATGGATACAACTTACGGGATGCATGTACTTGTTAAAGCTCTGTCTTCCACCTCACCTAATGATCACTCACACTGTGATTATCTTCAAACATTTCTCCAACACTTGTCAATCCTACGGTTGTGTTCACTTTTATTCTCACTTCTACCTTTATTCACTTTCCCCATTATTAGAATATGGAATATCTACTTAAGCATCCTTGTAAAAAATCTTACTTTTGCTAATATCCTTAAGCTAAATTAGGGTCACAGTGGACCAAAGATTCTCACTGTCTTGTAAAACCCAGGTTTGTCTTAGAATGAGCAGTAGACTCAAGCTTCAGGAATAGTAAACAAAATGGAGCCCTTAACATAAATGTCCAATAAGTATGTGTAAAATACCTTTATCAATAAAAGAGAATAGCTGAAAACTGTTGACAATATTCCATTTAATGACAAGAATAAAATAGATAAAATGAGATTACAAAATCTCTATCTTGGAAGTTTACTTCTTTAACTAATTTTCTAATTTTCCAAGATGACTTAAGGTATAATGTAATAACCACAAAGTGCAAACTTTATTAAATAAATATAATAAACATCTACTGTACAAAATAAGAATAAATAAAATAAAATACCCAACAGTTCCAATTACCATTCAAAGACACCCACAGATTAATGTTTGTAAATTTTCACAATGATTTTTTTATTCATAGTCATAATTTAAAAAACACTTTAGGTTCACACTATAGGTTCAATACTGTATCTTTTTCCTCATTTAATATTAATATCTTACTGATACACTTTTTCCCCAGAGGAAGTCATGCAGTTAGATTGAACTATGTGTAATTTGTCATTTTATAGGTAAAAATGTCTAAATATCACTAATTTCATGTGATTCATAGAAATAGTTTCATCCTAAATTATAGTGGTGATGAAAGTGAAGTATAAAATCAATAGTTTTTCCTCTATGCCTAAGCATATTTTCTTTTTATGTTTACCTATAAGAGTATCACAAAAGATGTTTAAAATATGAAAGCATATTTAAAATAGATACTAAAGTGATATGAATGGATAAAATATCAAGTGGTCTAATCCATTCACTTCTGGAGTGAATTGCTCTGAAGAGAACCTTGCCAGGTCAGATATACCATGGTTCATAATGCCTTGCGCTATGACCATCAGAGCCTGGTTCCAGGCCAAAATGAAGTTCATGCACTGGTCAGGAACATGGCAAAAATCCAAGCTGCAATGAGGATGTGACTTTTGGTCACTGCTGACTCAATCCTTGGGTTCAACCACAAACCATCTGTCCTCTCTAAATAAACTGAATTTAGCTAATAGGCAGAGCTAACAAGAAACAGTAGAGTACTCAGTAGTTTATCTCTTTCTCATAATTCAGGATATAACAGAAAGAATCAGTATTTAAAAATAGCTTTCCCACAGTTGTCTGAATTTACCATTATTGTCACTGACTCTTTTTTGTCAAGGTTTGCCTTGCCTAGTTTAGGGCATTTTCAACATATCATTAAGATGAACACATTAAGACACAAATCAAGCGCTCGCTCTTTTCTTTAAGATCGGAAAATGATAATATTTGTTTTCAGAAAAAAAAAATAGGAATTAAAGTTCAGGAAGGGAAGATATGAGAAATGAGATGGACATTATTACCATATGTACATGTATGATTGCACAAATGGTGTGACTCTACATCATGTATAAACAGAAATAAAATGTTGTGCTCCGTTTGTGTACAATGAGTCGAAAGACATTCTGTTGTCATGTATAATTGGTACAAATAAAAAAATTGATTTAAAAAAATAGAACATGAAAACAGAACTTAATAGGATCAATTGGTTTCATACTGGTAAAAGAATTTACGTAAGTTTATGAGGAGTGTCCTGACCATGATCCAGCATGCTTTGGGGAAAGTAAAAACAGTCCAAAATGAGAGAGAGACAGAGAGAGAGAGAGAGAGAGAGAGAGAGAGAGAGAGAGAGAGAGGAATGAAATGGGCATAAAGGAAGAAAAAGAGTGCTTTGTGTTTTCCACTAAAGGCAGAGGCCGGCTCCTTCTGGTAGATTTCCAGCCCCTGATCCTCCTACATCATCAATGGCACTTGCAATATTTTGAGATGATAGGTCCCATGAGTGCCACTAATCCCATATAATATGTTCCCCCCTTATTTCTTAAGTGATTTTGAGGTTGTGTTTAATACAGAAGCCACAGCAACAACACAACCCATCAAACTAACTACCAAGTAACTCATGTGGTCCACCATCAAATCTCAAAGAATGTTTTAAGTCATTGTCAGAGTATCTGCTTTATCTTCATGATGACTTACGTGATCACTCTCAAGCTGGCATGTGGAAGGCAAGGAGATTTGCCCAAGAGGCCGTTAACAATGACCTAATGTTCGAGTAGAGTACATGCAGAGTTCAAAAAGTATGGAATTAGCACATTTACCTCAGATTCATCAAGAGTCATTTGGGGGGAATAAAAGGGAAGGGGGAGCTCATAGGCCCCAATATGACCATATCTAGAGAATAGAGATTTTTCCAGTTAATCCCAGGTAATTCTAAAATTTGCATTTTGAGAGCCACTGCTCAATTATCAAAGCAGAGGACATGGATAAGGACAGTTGCTGGGCTTAAGTTAGCAGTATCAATATATGTATATGAGTGTGTGAGTGTGTGTGCATGTGTATGTGTATGTTTGTGTAAATACAAACAATGCCAAGGGTATGAGTGGATTTCACAGGTCTAGATCCATTTGTCTTACCACCATAGATCTTAATTTGGGGGGATTCAAGATCTGAGTGAGAAGTAGTGGCTACATCAATGGGAGAAATTTACACTGCACTGGTAGCCCAAATTAGCTATTTCAATTTTCAATCCCAATTAGAAACATAAATATTCAAAGTTGAGATACTATTCTGGAAAAGCCAAGGGTTTTGGAATAATGATTTCCTAAACCACAACATTCCCTTCTTTGCATGGGTGTCATACACATTTTCTTTCTTGAGTAGAAATATATAATTGTGGTTTTTTTTTTTTTTTTTTGCAACATGCTATCATTTGTGTAGATGGAAACATTCCATTTCTAAAGAGTGGGAAGTCTCTTCTGTCATATCTTTTTGGTTCTCTGGTCATTAATGTTGACAGACTATATAAGTTCTCTGTTTACCATGAAGCAGATTATGAATGACAAGATAGCATTAAGTATTTTAAGCACACAAATTGCAACTGAACAGTCAATAGCACCATCATTTTAGGTAAATTACTGCTATAATCTAAAGGAATATGATCATCAAGGAGAACTGAATGTTCTCTTTATATGTAGACTTGGTCAAAAAGAAAAACAGAGAGAGAGAGAGAGCTAAAAATAAAAAAAGTAGGACAGTTCACAGCTACCATCATTCTAATCAATAAGAATACTGAAGGAAGGCAGGAAATGAATGGTTGGGATTGAGGCAAGAAGATGAGGACTTCCTTTTGGATGTCATATTCCCAGCAGCGTAAGGCATGTCAAATAGGAAAGACCATCACCCCAATGCAGTTGTCCCACCCAATCTCAAGGCAAAGTGCACCAACCACTCATTAATTCTTTTAAAATACCGTATGTTATAGTGTTTCTCTATTAATGAGTGAGTATATTTTTAGAGACCATGGAAAATGTGTAGACGCTGATGTCACTGTATTTTGGCTTTGCTAAGGATGGCTATTGTGCACAAAGTTGTTTCCTTCCTTGGCTGCCGGCCACTAGATTGCTTCTGTCTCCTTCCCCACCCACCTCTCCACTCCCTCCTCCACATACAAGCACTTGGAATCATAGGGAAAACATGTTTCTAAAGGTCTAAATCTGTTGTCTCCATTCATGACTAATTTAGGTTCCCCACTTTGTAATTTTAAAGTCCTCTGTATTTTCGCTTTGTGGCTTGTCTTATGAATGTAATGAAAAAAAATTGTAATTATTAATTTTATATTTGTGTCCTCTGTTTGACATAAACTTCATGAGATTGAGAATCTTGTTTCATTTTGTCATTTTCCACCTAAGCACCTATAAACCCTAGCACCCTGAACAATGGATTCCAGTTGTATGGGAAATGTTAACACATGTATGGAGGGTTCACATGTATGTGTGTATGTGTATGTTTTTTTTTCAGTTTATGAGAATTTATTCGCTCTATATGCTTACTGATACTATTTAATTTTGTCTCTTATTTTATTTTCCATATTTCTCTAATTTCTAACACTATTGAGCTATTTTATGATTATTGAGCATCATTATACAAAATACATGTATGAAGATGTGAAAAAAAACTTTCTGTGCTACAAAAAAAAAAAAAACATGTGTATGTATGCTTTTTAATCTCCTGATTAACTTGGTGCCCATTGTCATTGAATGCTTTTCACTTAAGGAATGTGTGATAACCTCTGTATTATTAGATCAATTAATTCAGCTTAAGTTAAAAGATCTGAAGAGGCAAAGGCTTCCACATTCTCTCCAGTACACAAACACGGAGATTCAGTCCCAACTCTGGAAGAGTCTGAAGTACTTAGTACAACATAGGGATCTATCTCCTTTGGTCTTTGTCAGAACTGATGCAGTTCTCAGCATCTCAAAGGATTTCAAGACTTTTGTGTTTGTGTTAGCTTTTTGCTTGTTTTATATAACCCTTTTCTTTGAACAAAGTTATAATTCCCTCTTGAATACCAGAGTCCTAATTTTTGCAACTCAGGCTCTAGGCCTGTGTTGCCCTAGGCCTATGTCCCTATACAGAATCATCTCAAGAGTGGAGGTTTTAACCTATACCCCAGGAAACAAGCATACACACTCCTGGGACAGTTGCTGAGGGTCAAAGACAGCATCTGGAATGGAAGCAATGCTTCTAACTCTACTTGGAATTTCCAATACTCTTATTCGACTCTGCTGTCCTCCTTGCTCACTCATTACTTAGTGGCTACACATACTGGATGGTAGGAACATGTTTCATGAGATTTTATCAAAGCTGTGTTCTTCATCTCTTCATTTTCAAAAGCTTTGGTTTCTGTTTAGCATGTGCAGCTCCTGTAAACATCTTTGCCTAGCACATGAAGAGAACATTCTGGGATGTTTTTCAGTTGAAGATAAACTTGTCAACTGAAGAGCTGAACGTTTGGTTTGAATGAAATGGTATATCCAGACACTTCGGTGGGATTTTACTACGGAAAAGGAGAGAAGCCATAAACATGTCTTACTTTGGTAACAAAAATTTCTTAGCACTCCACCAGGCATGTATAAATATTTTACCTAGTATCGATATGTCAAAGAATACCTTGATGTTAATAAATGAATGGACAGGCTTGTTTAACATGATAGTTTTAACAAAAAAAAAATTTTTAAAAATCATTTTGCCACTCCTTGACTAGCCCTCCTGCAAAATGACTTACAAATTTTTATCCTCAAGTAATTTAAAAAAGTGAAAATGAGGGAGAAAAATAAAAATGCAAAGCATTTTGTCACAGGTAAGACAAAAGTAATAAAGAGAAGGGATAAAATTGGAAACTATACTTAAAAAAATACTACCATTGTATGACTGACAGAAAACATAAATAGAAAAGGTAATCCCAATTTTATGAGAAAACCAAATCTTCCAAAATTTTGGCATGAGATTAAAGTCATGGGGCGTTTTAATTAAAAACTTTGAAACACAGACTAGAAATGTATTTTACATTGAAGATCCCAGGACAAGTAGAACTTATTTCCCTGCTTTTTAGGGTTTTCAAGTCAAAAAGCAATAATTTCAAGATTTCCAGGCTTGAAATAATCATAGCAGACAGCAGAAAAGATAAAATCTCACCTTTCTGAAAAAGTTTACAGGTTTCATTGTCCAAAGATAGAAGGATAAACTCTTTTCACACCACCACAGAATAAACTACAGAGTTCCATGCACATACATGCACAAAATTCCCAGTAATGAACTTTGTGATCTAATCAATTCTAGTGGTAGAAAGATTCTTAGTTATTTGAGGAAAAGAAAAATGCTGGGTTTTTTTTTTAACTGTGTTCCACTCTCTATATTTGACCTATAGAGTAACATGCACTTACTAGATAGAATTATGTAATGAAATTGAACTAAATGAGCTCCTCATTTCTCTTCACATATTTCATTTCTTCGTAATTTCAGAAAGCAGAGGTACAATCATTTTTCAGTAACCAACCTCCAACTTATTGCTACTTGAGACATGTCTGTCTGTATTCCTCCCATCAGAATACAAAATGAGTAAATATGTAAGTTAAAACATTCAGATTCCATTTTGTCAGTTAAGATTGCTCTAATTTTGGATAATTTGTGCCAGCAGATTTGAGTTGTAAGCAAACTCATAAACATCTGGGAGCTGATATGACTTTCTTTGGAAATTACCTTGTATTTAGCATCATTTGGATAATGAGGTTATTATTTTGCCTCTAACATATGCAAAAAACCTATGATGTAGCCTAATATGCTTTTTCTTGTTTAATGGTCACAAAAACCTTAAAATTCCTGTATTTTTAGACTTTGTTTTCAGATTTTTGAAAAAATGAAACTTAGTATTTTTTAGGTTAAGCAGAGATTGACAGTAACATCTCCAGTAACTAAGTTTTCTTTCTTACTGAACAGAAGGCTGACTTTGTGGATTTGGGCAAAGTTCCCACCTAAAAAGCAACTCTCACTCCTTTAGTGATGGTAGTGATATTCCTGGACTTTGGGCTGGGATTGTGGCTCAGCGGTAGAGGGCTCGCTTAGCAGGGGCAGGATTGGATTCTCAGCACCACATAAAAATAAAGGCATTTTATTGTGTCCATCTACAAAAAAAGATTCTCTCTCTCTCTCTCTCTCAAAAAAAAATGTGACTTTATTGGAAGGGGTTTCTGGGAAAACATCTTCCATAGTAAATGGGCTCCTACAATACCTGCATACTCTCTTTGCCCTTGCCTTGCTTTATTTCTTCCTGACAGAAATACAGATCCATAGGCCAAAGCTCTCCAGCAGCCATCGTGAGCAGACAATGAGGGAAAAGTCAAGAAGATCAACCCCAATGTCCTTGAGACACTGGGCAGCCTACTTCTGAATATTTTCCTTGGGGGAGTTACATAATACTTATCTGGCTTAAGCTATTGTTCCTAGGACTGTCTGTTAAAGGCAGCTGAACCCTGTCCTTGATTTTTATATCCAGTGAGAAGCCTGAGGTCCTGGAGTTGTAGAATAATGTAACTTTTTCTGATTCTCTATTCAACAAAGGGTGCTGAGAAAATGTATCCTCGACATTGAATCTGCTGGCTAAAGTAATGTTCAAGGGCTAAATTCCAGGGCCAGAATTATTCCATAAGCTATCTGTAACCTGAGATGCAAGGATAACGTCTTCATTATTATTTGGGTTTTTTCTTTGTTCTAATTAGTTATACATGATAGTAGAATGCATTTTGACACATCATACATAAATGGTCATTATTTGTTTCTGTGTGTTCCTCAAGTATTATCTAAAGCTTACCATCAACAGACACTAGAGATCAAGGACAGAACTTGCGACTGCTACTGAAAAGTTTACAGTCTAATCTGATAGATATTTCAAGTAAATATTTAAGCAAAGTAATATTGTAACAAATTCTACAAATGTGTGACTATGAAAACACACAATGGGGAAGCCAATTTGTAGGATCAGAGAAAGAAAGCTGTAAAGAAAATTTAGAATATAAATTGACTTCAGAAAGATGAGTGTGGATCACCAGGACACCTGAAGTGGGGAAAACTGAGTTTCGTGCATATGAAATAACATGCAAATATTCTGAGGTTTAATGAAGGTTCTAAGAAATGGTTCAGCTTTAGGCTGGAAAAGTCAGCCTAAATTGTAAGTTCTTTTATGCTGTGCTGAGTTCAGACAATTTCACAAAGTGGAAATTATGGAAAAACTTGTAACTAGAAAATGGATAAAACCAAATGTCTATTTGGATTAAAAAGAAAAATGTAATCATCTCTGGTATGCATCAAGGATTGCTTTCAGAATCCTGACAGATGCTAAGTTCCTTATATAAAGAAGATATAAGGATATTATTTGCATATAACTCATTCAAATCCTCCCATAGGTTTTAAACCATTTCTAGATTACTTATGCTTCCTAATACAATGTAAATGTGATATAAATAATTGCTATACTATGTTGTTCAGGGAATAATGACAACAACAATCTGTAAATCTTCAGTTCAGATACAATGTTTTTTTAAAATATTTTCCATCTATACTGAGAATGACTCTGCAGTTGGAGAACCTGAATATACAAAGGACCCACTATCCTCAAGTATTATAAAAAAAATAATTTGGAATAAAACAATAGAAGGCAGAACTATTATCTAAGATACAATTGTTGCAGTTGTAAAAGATTCAGATGACTTAGAACACAGTAGTAATAAAGGAACTGAAAGAAGGTGGACAGATTCTACATATGGCAGTAGTTGCCTCTGGAGAGGGGTAAGAATGACAATGTTAAGAATGCCTTCCTGGCTTATTATGTGAACAACTAAGTGGATACTGGCATAAATTACCAAGAAGAATGCAGGGCAATCAAAGATTTTGAAAGAGCATCAATTGAGTTTAGGGAGTATATAACACCATGTGAAGACGTGGAGTGGCAGGTGAATAGAGGGGACCAAGTTAAAGAGAAGTTGGATGGTGCTGTATTGCTGGGTGTGTGGCCAACATCCAAATGGCAACTTCATGTATGTTTATTGTCACCCTATATTTTGCTGTTTCTAGATTAGAAGCTCTTTTTACTACCAACAAGTCATGTTTACTTCTTCTTCCTCTTCTTTTTTTAACTAGTAAGAATTAGGTACATCACTGTGCCTGCCTAAAAGATGGAATTACCTTAGTTCTCTCTTAACAATTCCAGATGAAGTATTCAAAAAAGCTAACATTCTGAGAAAGTTCCTTGATCACTAAGCACTGTATCTGTCTCACATAATCCATTAAAATTATAGAACATCAAAAATATGCCAAGCACATTATGCCCCCAATACTGTTGCATTCTTGTTCTATATATAACTTCTGGTTGTACCAATGGTGCTATAAAGGCACATTCTCCACATGATTTTATAAGGAAAAGAACTGATTCACAGAGGCTGCATTGATCAAGTTCGCTCTATTCTAAATGGGATGTAGAAACTTCAACAGGAACTCTCTAGGACTGGACCCCCAGGTAGTCCTAAGTGTTACCATTAAGGACCTGATTTTAAATAATACTTTATAGGAGAGAGCAAAACAAAACAAACAAACAAAAAATATTTTTTCCACCCTACTAAGTTCTTCACTTGAGTCCCTGAGAAATGAGACTGACACAAGACAGCTTACCAGGAGAAAAAACAACGTTCATATATTCAGTGCAGGTTGAGAAACTCAGGAAGGAGGAACTGAAAGTGATGGTTACAACTAGTGCTTCTACAGAATACTAACAAGACTTAGTGTCTGCACTGAGGTGATTGATAACATATAACTCATGCAAATCCTCCCATAGATTTTAAACCATGCTTCCTAATACAATGTAAATGTGATATAAATAGTTTCCATACTATGTTGTTCAGAGAATAATGACAACAAAGATCTGTACTCCTTCAGTTAAGACCCAATGTTTTTTAAAAATATTTTCCATCTTTCTGAGGTTTTTAGAAACTGCAAATTAAGGGAAGGTAAATATATGGGGGAACCTAATTGAAGGTGGGACTATCTAAGCTGTGTTTGCTTGTGAAGGTCTATCTCATAGAATTTGTCTTTCTTGGGATCATGAAACTTTCCTGGGAGATGGTTTTCATGAAAATCCTCAGCTTAGGAGCTTCTTCTTTTAGTCACCCAAAGGAAGGTCTATTTCTGCCTGCATCAGTGGACTTTCATTTGTCTCCAGGTCCAAATAATCCTCATGCCAAAGTGCCAACTTCTGGGGGCCTATAGTCTGACTGCTGGTCTTTATAGTATAAAAGCAAACAAGTACCCACTCTTCCTAAATTAGCCCCAAATACAACATGCAAATCTTCCAGGAGTGTTTCAGAGGAAAGCTATAGTTAAAAATAAGGGTGATGTTCAGAATTCAACTGCAGGACTAGAGTTTATATCTATTCTTTTTATTTACTTTTATAAAGGGAAATAAACATTTGATAAGACTTCCCATCCCTTTATAAATTAATATGTTGAAATAAGCCTAAAAAGTCCATTTGTTTTAATAAAGCTCTCAGTAGGATGTTAATTTAGAATAATTATGATGAATGATAACTTAATTTCACAGGAACAGAAAAACACTCTGTCCATAGTCAGTCCTGTGCTCACTACTGCCAAGAAATTCACACATAAATGAGATGGGTGGAGAGAGGTGGGGGAGAACAATGTGTAGACCTCATTTCAACTTTCCTGTCTGTAACCAAACCAACCATTTCACCTTCTTCTTCATCTTACTCTTTTAAGTTTTGCTCATTTTGTGGAAGTAATTGGGTTTAAGGTCAACTTAATTTTTTTCTTAGTAGACCATTTCTTCTAGCACAAGATGCCAGGTAATGGTGAGAGCTATGTATTTTTAAAAATATCCAAAATAACATAGTAGAAATGGAAATATCTTAATATACCTTGAACATATTCACTTCCATATTCAAAGGTTTCTTGAAAATTATTTTATCTAGTAAAGTAGGTCTTCAAAGTGATTTTTTTAAAAATAGTTTTCTTTGAAAAAAATTATTTTAAAATTAAATCTCTTTAAGGATAAAATCTTCTGGTTTCCCTAATATAAAAGTGCTAAATTGGGGAAATTTAGGAAGATTCTTAAAATACATTTTTTCTATATTTTCTCAAAGGTTCATCTTAGGACTAGATTACAATACATATATGCCTTGTGTTTATGATAACCTAGTTTTACTGATTTATTTTTGCTTATGAAAAGCACTAAATAATATTATGAATTAGCTTTGGTGCTTTTATCAGATTAACCTATGTCAAATTCACAATATATAAATGTGAAATTAGACAAACAACCTCAAAACATCCTACATCCTCCTACATCAGAGTCTTTGAACCACCTCTTTCCTCTATTTCAGATCTTTATTTCACCCAGGATTTTGATGACATGTCACCTTCTAAACAAGGACTTCTAAGACCTCTCAGTATACAATAATATCTTATCCAAGTGCTTTATCCTGCATTTTTAATTGCATAAATTACTCCTTGGCAAATGTCAAAATATACATGTGCATTTGTTTTTATGTCTTCCTCCCACTATATTTTAAGCCAGGAGGGAACTTTATTTTATGCACTATTACATACACAGAACAAATAGCATGTTCTGGCATTTTGTAAACAGCAAATAAATAATTAGTGAAGAAGTAAATGAACGGACGCCTAGTAGTATAGAGTAATGGGAATAGATAGGTGTGATTGTCAAGCACATATTTGAGTTTAACCATGGTGGATAAGTGGGTTTCAATATCCATGGAAGGAGACACCTATTGCAAAGTGAGGCTCATTTTTCTAAATTGAGTATCAAAAATCTTATTTTATTTGGTATGTAGTCATTTGTTTTTATTTCATTTGACTCTGTATTAATGTAATCAGCTGACAGGCCATGTGGACTCACCCTTCTTCAAGAAATAACACAACTCAACATTCTATAAAAACGTCAGAACATTATGCCATTTTTTTTTTTACTTTCAAAATAAATATTATCAAAAAAGTTTGTCCTTCTTTGTGAGTCTTGCTTCCACCGAGTATTTACCATACTGACTTTCTGGTCACATCCCCCAACATTTTCCATTGACAATTTCTATTTAGGTTTCCTCTGTCTTCTTTCTCAAATTCACACATGGTCTTTTCCCTGCTTGAATGTTCCTCCAGCATTTGTATGTTTATAAAGTATCTTCTCTGCATCTGAGAATCATTTCAAGTGCCAATTCCCAAGCTTACTCTCCTCTGACCAACATAAGACCAAGGTGTCCCTGCTAACGTTCCTGCTATACGTACCATGAACACAGTTCTTAAAGGAAAAAACTTCATAATTATATGCACATCCCTACTGTCCTTTACATTCAGTTAATATTGTGGGTACTCATTAAATACTTTCTAAATGAATGAATGAATGAATGAATATAGGGAAAACAAAGTGACATCTAAAGCTGAATAGCAGGTCCTAAATTCTCAAAAGTAGCACTGAAATCAACTTGTTTTATATTACAGAGAAAGAAAATTCTGCACTGAGAAAAAGCACATAAATTTTTACAATGTCACATACCTTGAACTCTGGGGGACAAAACACATTTAATTTCCTAATGTGAAAACATGGTTAGGAGAAATTAAACTAGCAATTTCCTCACTTGGGTAATGTGCTTTATTTTTACCCAATGAATATTCTTATAATGTATTTTAATGTCTATAAATTTCTCTCCTGTAAAATATGAGGGATCTAGTAATGTTTAGTTACTAATTTATGTGCATGCAGGGATTTTTTAAAATTAGATTTTTATTCCTATAGCTAGAAAAATTATGAAACAACTCTGATTCTTAACTCCATCCTCCTCCTGGTACCCTACTCCCTCCCAATTCTCATTGGCAGGTGAATTTGTCTTCCCTGCCAAGTGAGTCACTTGAGATGGGAACATTGCTTTATTAGAACTTACTTGGGTCAAGATAATATTAAGAAAGTATAAGAAGGAAAGAAAAAAAGTTTCCATTTCTTATAAATATACATAAAAGTGGAGGTCATAAGTGAATATCTTGGAGGATAACGTCTCCAAAAAATGAAACATTTTTGCTGGATCTGAATCTTACTAATTTTAGAGATTAAACTACAAAGTACTGCTCAAGTGTCAACTTCTCCAAAACCTATATGAAATCCAAAGAATCAGAAAACTAAATATGAGTTTGGTGTTTCAAAAATACATCTACAAACTCCTTGATACTTCCGCTCTTGTAAAATGTTCCCACCTCTCTTTTAGTGTAGAAGTTAGCAACTCACTCCCAGTAAATATAATTGTAGAAGAATGGAATATCACTTACAAAGTTAATTTATAAAAGCTTTGCAGCTTCCATTTTTCTGTTATCCTAACTCTTTCTCTTTCCTCCTCCTCTCATTCACTCTGGGAAACAGAGAACCACATCATGACATTGGTGAAACAGCTCTGGGAAGGGAGAAGTTACCTTTCCTGTTCTGAAGAATTTAAATAGCCAGGGAGGAAGTTCATGTACTGAGTAACTGAGGACTTGACAGCCATGCACTGGGCTTTTGGAAGAGAGTCCATCAACCTACTCGAGACCTCAGGTGTGCTCTGTCTTTGCTAGTATCTTAACCCTGCAGTAGTCTTCTAGTACTGTGCAACATATTTGCACACACTAAGAGATTAAAACAATACTTATTGATTATCTCATGGTTTCCCATGGATCAGGAGCCTAGGCACAGCTTAAGACCATCCCTTACTAAGAGCTTTTCAAGTCTCAATCAAAACTCAGTTGCATCTCTTTCTGAACTTTAGGGCACTATTTTAAGCTGATTTTTGGCAGATTAATTTTCTTGCAGTTAGAGAATTTATGGTGACTAGTTTCCACAAGGTCATTCACCCAAATAATATGTCAGGCCCACAGATTCTACTCTCCATTTGATTAATTTAAAGTCAACAGATTAGAGACTTTTATTACGTTTGAAAATTCCCTTTGTTTTTGCAATATTGTATTTATTAGAAGGGAGTTAAACAAAGGTATAGATATTGAGGGTAGGAGTTGTGAGGCATCTCAGAATTCTGCCTACCACAGACCCACCTTCCTAAGCTATTTCTAAATACTCAAGAAATAATAAATGCTTGTTGTATTGAGTTGCTCCATTCATGTCAGGATATATTGTTATACAGTAATATAGATAGCTAATCAGTGAGTTCATGTTGGCATGAATTAAACTCAGGGAAGGAGTGTATGATATCATTCCTTTTCTTTTCTTGGTTCAGAAAGTCCAATTCTACTGAAGTGAATGTTGAAACAGTGCTATATTAAGGAAGGGTATGACCTTCAGTTTCATATGGAGAACTTAAAGAAAAAAATAGTACAAAGGAGGCTGGAGATTGCGAAACATAATCCTAATATTGAAAACTGAGTTTAAGAAATTGACCCAGAACTAGCAGTAATTCTTGCACAAGAGACACTCATTTAAAATGAACTGGAACTTTACCTTAAAATCATCCTTGCGGTCAAAGTTAAAATTTAAAGCAATGATCATCTTACAGCAAATCAAATTAACAAGCATTCTTCTAGATAATAAAAAATCTTTTTATATTTAAGAATATGAAAAATGTTTCTTTTCATTGAAAATGTATGTACATGAATAATATTCTGCTCTGTAACAAAATATAATAATTTCTACGTGGGTACATGATATAACCTGTCTTTATTAATACTAGTGATAGTAGTTAAGAATAGTGGAATTGAATGATATGATAAAAGATCATTTTATTATACATCATACTGAAAGTTAATGAAAATAATTCTAGTCTTTAATTTTCAACTTTTTCTGTAGGGTCTTTCTTTCCCAATATATAACTAGTCTTCCTGGGGATAAACATTTTATTTCATATAAGTTAAGTATGAATAACTAAAAAATTATGAATTATCAGTACATAATCTTGGTTGAAAATACTTCTTACTTAGTTTGCTGTTTATGTAATTTCTCACCACAGAAAAAAATATTTATTTTAATGCCATTATTAATTCAAAAAGAAAATATTTTAATCAAAATAGTTATTGCTTCTGTGCTGGAGGAAAAAAAAAAAAACGTTAAAAGCTTGAGAAGACAGCTCTGCTCTTGTGAGATCATTTACATCAACCAAATAGATGATTGCTGTAGTGGAGATGTGGTTTGTACCCAGGAGAGCTAACACTGAGATCTGACTCTCAATGTAGCAGTATTAGAAAATGGGCCTTTGGAAGATGTTAGGATATGGAGGTACTGCCTCAGAAATAGGTTAATATCTTTCTTGATAGCCTGGATTAATTTTCTCAAGACTGAAATAGATCTTACATGAGTGGGTTGTTTTAAAGTAAGCCCAGCCCGTTTCCCTCTCACTTATACACGCACCCGCTTTCCATTCTACTTCTCTGCCATGATATCATGCATCATGAGATCCTAGCGGAAACTGAACAAATATGCTGCCATATCTTAGACTTTAGAGCCTCTAAAACATGAGTCAAAGTAAGCTTCTTTCCTTCATAAGTTACCCAACCTTTAGTATTTTGTTTTAGCAACACAAATACAGACTAAGATGATGATGTAATTTATCTGTGATTTCAAAAGGGAGAACTAAACAAAATCCAAGCATAGCTTTAGGAATATGAGTAGTGAGGTCATTGGCTTTGTCTTTATTGTTTTGGAGAATTCTGAGCATTGAAGTAATAAACTTTATTAGATGCAAATGTGAACACGATTTTTTTAATTAATTTTTATTGTTGGTTGTTCAAAACATTACATAGTTCTTGATATATCATATTTCGCACTTTGATTCAAGTGGGATATGAACTCCCATTTTTACCCCATATACAGATTGCAGAATCACATCAGTTGCACAACCATTGATTTACATATTGCCATTCTGGTGTCTGTTGTATTCTGCTGCCTTTCCTATCCTCTACTATCCCCCCTCCCCCCTCCCCTCCCCTCTTCTCTCTCTACCCCCTCTACTGTAATTCATTTCTCCCCCTTATATTTTTCCCCCTTTCCCCTCACTTCCTCTTATATGTAATTTTGTATACCCCTGAGGGTCTCCTTCCATTTACATGCAATTTCCCTTCTCTCTCCCTTTCCCTCCCACCTCTCATCCCTGTTTAATGTTCATCTTCTTCTCATGCTCTTCGTCCCTACTCTTGAACACGATTTTAAAACTAAATAGAATTTGATTTTACTCTTTACCTTTTTTTTTGGCTTATTATATATTGCCATTTTTTACAACATTGAGAATAATGAAGAATTAGTCCTATGCTCAACACAAACTCTTACCTTTATCGGCAGCAGCACAACTTAGAAGTAGAAACTATGAAAATAAGAAAGCAGGAAAAAGTAGTAAGCTAGCAAAATTTTTTTCTTCAGGAGCAAGAGGCCTCTGATAGAATCTAACTGGTGATAAGACAGTTTATGAATAGAAAGATTTAGAAAGCAATTTTGAACTATTGCATTATAATAATAAAATTATAGAAAGAGATGATGGAGGGCAATGTTGCATAATAGGGGGAGTATGGGAAGAGCGCTTCTACACCCAACATTTCATTTAAGCTTCCACATTTCCTGTGAGTGACTAATGGAAGGAGATACTGAGTCTCAGAAACATTGCTATTGTTCAAAGTCTCATAGATATCACATAGCAGGCTTAGGAAGAAAACTCAAAATTATGACTACTTTTCTGAATTTTTTTTCCATTAAGAAAAGGTTTTTTTTTTTTCTTTTTTTTTTTTTTACTCTTGCACAAAAGATACCTTTAAAAAATGGGTTTCTATAGCTTTTAAAAAATAAATAAATAACCTAAAAGTAGCAGAGGAACTATTAGGGAAGGGGAAGATGCAGGGGTTGGGGGAGAGCAAGAGAAAATAGAAGGGAGAGTGAGCATGATCAAAACATAGTACATGCATGAATCAATTGTCACTGTGAAGCCTATTAATTTATACAATTAATATGCATTGATGACTATAATTTTAAAAATGTCTACATATGTAACCACTTAGTAAGACAAGAGGAGACAAAATAATTTGGAACACACAAGAAAAATATTTTCCAGAAAAAAATATTTGGATCTCTGTGAATTAATGAGTCGAAAGGTCATACTTTTCAAATAAGAATAATGGAATTTTATAACTCCCTGAAAAAATTCCCCACGCAAAGACACTTCGCCGGGAGAATTCCAATTTTATTGCAAAAGGCTGTGTGCTTATATAGATCTAAGGGGAGATGGCAGGGCTTAGATAAATGGCAGATCACCCGTTTATTGGCAAGTTCTTCCAGATATCAGCTCCGGAGCCCAGGAATTAGTTCTTATTGGGGCTAAGGTTCCCCGCCAGCGAGATTTGAAATTGGCGCTGGCGGGAGAGTTCACATGGGTGGGAACTTTTCGTGCCACTGCAGAAAAGGGGAAGGTAGGAAGAGGAGGTCCTTAGGAGCCATGTTGGGGTTTTTCTCTGGGGTGCGGCTGCTGTTTATACTTTTCCCAACACTCCCAGACACATAGCCATAGAGTTAACCTGCAGAGTTAAAGTGACTTGTATCCTATCGCTAATCTGTAAAATAGCTCTGTGGTGGGTGGGTTTTCCCACTTGAATGATAAGAAACAGTCTTAACTGCATAAGATTAGTTAATGGGCACTGGAACCAAGAGATTTTATCTCATGCCAATTCAAGGGTGAGTGCAATTTGGGGATTTCTAAGTACAATTTTCTCAGATTGGAGTGCTCAGATCCCAAAAGTGCTGTTTAAGGAAGTAAATGAAACTGTAGGGTAAACTGCTTGGGTCTTCCAGCATGCTCATCTTATTTAGGACTGAGGACTGCACTTCAGTTTCCTCACATTAAAACAATCACAACTACATCACAGCCTGCCAGCATCAAGTGAATTATCAAAATAAATTACTTCAAAGGTATTTCTTACACAGGTGGTTTCTTGAATTCTGCCCTCAAGCTCCATGAGGTGTTTATTTCCTTCCCTCTGAATTTGGGGATCTGTTTGGAAAAAGTTAGGCAAACGTCGCTGTAGGACACCAAGCCCTTCCTTCCTGTTTCATTTCTTTCCATGACACAATCCTCTAGAGTAAACTTAGACTTCAATTAACATGCTTTTATTAAAGTTTCAGGTTATAAGAATATCATATTTAATCTACAACTTAGGGCTTCCTTTTACATCTTAAAATATATAGTCTACGCACTCTTATTGGACTAAATAACATCTCCTACAAAAGTATACTATAAAGTAACACTATGTACTTTCCAAATTCACCAGTTTTATTCTAGATAACTATAGCCCGACTCAAAGGGCCTGTGCCATGGGCAGTCCTCAGGGGTTGGTGTTGGGCCTCTCCTAAGACTGCACTTTCCAATGTTCCACCTAACCAGTAGTGCCTCTGCTTTCTCTGCCTCTCTAACCCCCACCACTGTAACCATTCTTTTCCCTAGGAAGATCCATAATACTGTCTATTAAAAACAAGGATGGTGTTTTAACTAAAAGTTGAGATAAAAATTGAATGAAAGAATAAGTTGAAGTTATAGAATTTCTAAACCCACTTCAAGAATCAGAAGTAAAACCCTTTTGTCATCATCATTGGAATCTCATTGGGATTCTACTTTGTTCCTCTTTGCCCCACCTTCAGGTTTCTAAGATAATGATGTGTAAATATAAGCTACATGTTGGTCTTGAAATATTCGATCATTCATATTAACAGTTGCAAATGCTTTTAAGATGATAAGGCAATGTTTTTTTTCTTTTATTATTTTACTAATAGGTTTCATTTTTAGAGCAGATTTAGGTGTACAGAAATTGAGGAGAGAGTACAGAGAAGTCCGTATACACATTCTTTATTCTCTCACAGTTTTTTTCATTATTAACTTGTTTCATTAGTGTGGTACATTTGTGGCAATTAACAAACTGGTATTGATGTATGACTATTAGCTGAACCCTATGGTTTATATTTGCTTCTCTCCTTCTATGATAGTTTTATGAGTTTTAACAAATGCATAATTTTATGAATCTACCATTACAGTATCATACAGGGTATTTTCTCTGTCCTGAAGTTTCCCTGAACTTCACCTGTTCATTCTTCCACCTTCTTCCTGAATTCTGGGACACATAATAGACTGTCATACCTATAATCATATAGTGTGGAATTTCTCAGACTGGTTTTTTCACTAAGCAATATCCATGGAAGCTTTATGCATTTCTTTTGTAGTATTGCAGCACACATGTTTTCTTTCCTTTGGTACCAGGGATTGAACCCAAGGATACTTAACCATTGAGGCACAGATACAGCCCTTTTTATCTTTTTATTTTGAGACAGAGTCTCTCTAAGTTGCTTAGGGCCTTGGTAAATTGGTAAGGCTGGTTTTGGATTCATGATCGTCCTGCCTCAGCCTCCTGAACCACTGGGATTACAGGTGCTTGCCACTGTGCCTGGCAGCACATTTCATTTCATTATTAAAAAATAGCTTATATATGACAATTTAGAGAAATAAAAGTATATATATGCCAGTTTATTTATTCTTTTATGGCATCTTCTAGAATATCAGTATTTGGTGTCATCATTTTTTTCATTTTTTGATACATTTTGTGGGTGAATGTTCTCTAACATGTAATTCTACAGGATTCACCATTTCTTGCTTTATTTTATTATTATTTATTTTGTGTGTGTGTGTGTGTGTATTTCTATCAGATTTCTTGTATTTTTCCTTCCAGGTTCCTATGTAGGAATATATTCATATATTCATGCTCCAGAATGGCCAAGCTAAAAGATGAATAACTTAGGTAAGGATGAGAAATAGCTTTGCACAAACAGCATCATAACCCATTTACAATCTAGAGAAATAAAAGCAGAGGCACCATCAGAGATGTGCACAGGAATACTTCAGAATTATTTATGACATCTCCAAGCTGGAAAGTTCCCCACTGCACACCAGCCACAGAGGGAGCAATGGGACAGTGATACATTCAATCACTGGAATGCTGTCCAACACAAAAATGAAGGAATAATAAAAAACAACCTTCACGGACACTATATGAAGAAGAAGATAAATATGAAAGTATCTGTCAAGTTCAAAACCAGACCTAAAGACAACACTGCGGTATGGTTGGAAGTCAGGTTGCAGTTACCTGAAGAAGGGACTGGGCAGGAAGAAAGGCTCTCTCCTTATTGCTTCTTGAACTTGGCCATAGTTTCAAGGTCATTTCCTTGTGAGAATTTATTGAGCAAACATTCACATTTATGCAGTTAAGTATAATGGGTGCCATACATTAATTTCAAAAACTTTTTTAAAAAAGTTAGCGATGCTATGAGTTTCCCAATAGCTAAACAATAACTAAATTAATAGCAACTCTAATCTAAATAGTGTGTTTAATTGAAAGAAGTTATTTAGGGTGGTAGAGGATCAAGAAAGGGTGAAAAATAACTTTTTGGTAGATAACTCAGCATCTGATACATATTCTGTCCCTTTTATCTTTTTTAAAAAGTTAAGTTGAAATTCCCATTTGTTTACTTTTATTTTTTATCGGTACATGTTCATTATACAGAATGGTGGATTTCATTGTGGTATATTTGTATGTACATAAAATCTCCATCGGATCAATTTCATTGACTTTTTCTTCCAGACCTGGGGGAATTCTGATAGGAGGACACTTTGACAAGAAGCAGGCCACTTCTTAGGATTTGCTGCTGGCCAGCTCTGTAGTGTGAGCCTCTCCCTAGCTGCCTGGTTTTATTGAGACCTTCCTAAAATCTTTCTGTCCTCCATTGCCCCTTGCTCTTTTCCCTGCAATAAGGTCGATGTAGCTCTCTGATGATTGGTAAATTTGGAAAGTAAGCAAGTCATGAATAACAGCCCCCTCCTTTTCCTCTGCCTTCTTCCTCTCCGAGTTTCCCACTGACAGAATGTGGCTCTTGCCTTTGCATAGCTGCTCTGTTCACACACAGGACAGTGACTGAGGAGGAGGCCTCTCTTCTTCCAGGGTTTAAGTAGCAAGCTACTGGCCTAGTCTTTCCAGCAAGCCTTCCTCAGGGAAATGGCACTGGCAAAAGCCTTTGCCTGTCTTTTTTTTGTTGTTGTTGTTGTTTAATTTCTCACTTAGTTCAGAGCCAGACTAGAAGGAGGAGAGGAGGCAGTTCTAATTATTAAGTATTATCATAACCCAAATAATACACACAGACTCTAATGTGAAATATGCTTGTAGAATTTGATTGAAAGAGCCACGTTCTTCATTGTTTTGTTATATTCTAAATTTGATAACAGAAATACATTTGTTTGCCATCTCTCCTGTGGCAGAAACTCCTTGCCTCTGACTTTCCACTTTTCTGTTTCTTAGACATTTGAGGTACCAGAAGGTTTTGGCGTTATTCAGAATCTGAGACCTCAAGACAGATGAGGGAGAAGAGGCAAGGAAGAGGGGAAGGAGAGAGAGGAGACAGTGTGGACGTCAGTATCTGTTTATGAAATGGGCAGGCACTCAGTGCTTAATGCATCATGTGATTTAATCATCACAATAATCCCCTTCACAGATGAGAAAACTCAGGCTAACAAAAAAATTAGGAGAGTTTCCCAAGACTTAGTAAAGTCTAATTGAAGGTTTCATTTCTCTGAACTTTTATATCATCTTCTGACTGTACTTTTTATCCAGAGTTTGCCATTTCTTGTCTTAGGGTGCTGTCAATTTTGTTGTTTCATGTTTTGTGAAATCATGAAGTTGCTTTCAAAGTTGTATTATTTTTCATTTAATTTGGTATACATATCTTGTAACACAACATGCTGGATTCGGAAGGAGCTCGGGAAATACTAGTTGATGATGACATTAAGAGCTCAAAACAGGTGAGAGCATTAGAAAAACAGTAGAATATTAAAATGTGACTGATCATGAGATATAGAATTTGAAATTGCTATGAAAGTTCAGCAGATATAAAAATGAAATAAATGTGTTCTGTATAAGATACAAAAGTACAGTATTTACATGCAAAATATGCAATGCAAATTTTAAGGACTTTGAAATCAGGGACCCAACTGTTCACTTACCAGCCTTAGAAACTCAAAGAAGTCTTCAGCTGCTTAGAGAAATTGCAACCTCCTCTCCGAAAGTTAAGCATCTCTCTCTGAAAAACCTATTAAGAGTTAATGAATTAGGCAAATTTGAAATGTAATAATATGATGCTATGAATTAACATTAGCTAGTTTATAATAACACATAATATCAATTACAGAGTATAATGTGCAGTATCATTTAATATGCAATATGAATAATATGCTATGTGTGCTGTAGTGTTGTTTTATATATTATTCTATCATTTTACAATAGCTATTAATTTTTGGGCCAAATCCCAAGGTAAACTTTCAATAAGGATTAATTCTTAGACAAAACTCTGTTAATATCCCTTGTAAGAAGTTTTGTGTCTTTCCTTGTCTTCTTTATTGTCTTCTTGGTTTCTACCTCCTGCCTATCACTTCTGTCCTCAGGCATCTGTCCTGTCAGAACCATGAAACATTAATAACGCCTGGAGGGGGAGCTGTTTCTAGGGTTTTCCATCCTCCTCATTTTTCAAGCTGCTGGGAGCTCCTTCTTCCTCCAACTTGTCCTATTCCTGCTGCAGACCTGGGCTACGTATAGTTGTACTTACACTGTTGGGTCATGATTGGAATTTAACTTTATCATAAGACAAACCCATAAGTATTATCTTTTTATATGCTTCAAGAAACTTTTTGTGTCTAGTGCAATTATGATTATTGAAGAAAATTCCCGAGAAAATAATCTTAAATTGGTATTTTCTGAGTAACAGAAAAATCATTGTAAAAATAAGAGTCATAGAGGTTAATGATTTTTAAAAATTCAAACAAGATGGAAAATGGTGAAACGAAAAACAAAAGGTGCCTGAGTCTAGATTCATCACTGCTAAACTAATAATGTCAATAATTGGTTCTTGTGTATACTTACAGAAAATAGATATACGAACCCACATAGATTTTTTTGTTGTTCTTTGGGTGGAAGGGCAAAGAGAGGGTGAGAGAGAATCAGAGATTGAACTCTATTCCTCAAGCCTTTTCACAGCTAGAACTTTAATCCATGTGTAAAGGTAGGGCACCGTGGCCTAATGGTCTCACAGAGATCCCATTTTTAACACATTTGCCCTGGGATTAAGTTTCCAACATACACTTTTGTGAGAGTGGGACTTTCAAACCTCAGCAGTGGAGAAGTCAGTGAAATTCAGATGAACCTCTTTCCCTGTTCTTACCTCCATGCCATTTTAAATAGCAGACAATATTCACTTCTGCATTTATAAATGTAGTACATTCTTATTGGAGAAAGTGAGATTTTGGGGGGGAAAAATCACACACTGAAGTTTCATTAATATTTTAGAATCTTTGCTCATAGTTGTTCTCTTGCATCTTTCAGTTCTTATTAGTGACATTAGGGTTTTAGTATACACACTCTTTAAAGCTACTTTTCCTTCTATGTATTGTAATTTCCTTGGTCATTCTTGTAAAAATGTTTATCAAGTTGATTATTATGATTTTTAAGCAAGTGTTTGAGGATAGTAAAATTTTTATAATTTATCAAATTAAATCAAATGTTTCAATTAATATATATATATATATATATAATTTGTATTAATATATATAATTATATATATAATTTTTATTTTTTTGGTACCACGGGTTGAACTCAGGGGCACTTAAGCAGTAAGCCACATCTCCAGCCCTGTTTTGTGTTTTATTGAGAGAGAGAGTCTCACTGAGTTGCTTAGCACCTCACTTTTGCTGAGGCTGACTCCCAATCTCCTGCCTCAGCCTCCCAAGCCACTGTGATTACAGATGTTGGCCGCCTTGCCCAGCCTATTTAATAGATGGATTGTACAAATTAATGGGTTTCATTAGGACATTTCCATACATTGTATGGTGCATTGTTGATCATGTCCACCATTACTTCTACCCCTTCTTGACCTCCCTGCTTTCCCCTTATGCACTAATAGTCCTTTTGCTACTTTCAGTTCATCTTTTTTTTTTTTTTTAATTGGTTTGCTTGTTTCCACACAGGAAAGAAAACTTTTGATACTTACTTTTCTGTGTGTGTGTGTGTGTGTGTGTTTTTTCGTCTAGCTTATTTCTCTTTACATAATGTCCTGCAGTTCCATCCATTTTCCTGCAAATGACACAATTCTATTCTTTTTTATGGCTGAATACTGCTAAAACTAGACATAGAGCTGTGATGGGATCCAATTATACAACTCCTGAGTAAACACTCAATGGTAATGATGTCAGCATACAAAAGTGATATCAGTGATATTTGCATACGCGTGTTTATTTTGGCAAAATTTACAATACCCAAGATATGGAATTGGCATAGGTACCCATGAACACATGAATGCATAAGGAAAATGTGGTGTACACAATGGAGTATTATCGGGTATTGGTGTTCTCCTGCCCTCAGACTAGAACTTATTTTGCCAACCGCAGATATAAGAATTGTCAGAATCCGTAATTTTTAAACCAATTTCTTATAATAAATCTCTTTATGTATATGATATATATCATAAAAATTAAAATGATAACAATATTTATTTATTATTTATCAATTGATTGAATTAATTAATTATGTTATTTATTATTTATTAAATATAAATAATAAAATATCATTGCTTTGTGTTAATAAAATTAATATTTTTTAAAAACCCAGGAGAGATCTTAAATGAAATTTGATATACAATTTCTAAAATATATATGTAATAGCAAAGGACCAAGAATAGCCAGTATAATTCAGAAGGAGAATTAAAAAAAGACAAGTTTTCTGAGATAAAGTTTATTATAAAATAATACTAATTAAAGATGTGTGATATGAGAGTAAGGATAGACATAGAAACAAATGCAAGAAACTGGAGTGTAAAAAGACCCATGCATCTGAAATCCTGACATGCCAAGACGGCATGGCAGAGCTCAGGGAAAAGGAAGGTCTATAAAGAAGTTGGAAAAATTAGCTACATATGGGTATAGAAAATAACATCAGATTCTAAATCATAATGTGCCAAACCAGCTATAAAAGGATGAATAATCTAATTTTTGTGGTACTTAAATTCTATAGGTATACCAGGAAAAATCTGTAGGTATACACACAGCTCCCTGGCAGTCCTGTTCTTAACATCAAAGAAAAAAATTGGTACTGATCCAGCAGCCATCAACTAGAGAATGTATAAATAAACCATGTTCTTTTTCACACAGTAAAAATTGAATGAGAGTGAAAGCAAATGTACTGTAGCTACATGTAGTATTGACAATATAAAGTGCAAAGACATGTCCAGAGACTACACAAGGCATACCTGTATTATAAAGTTTAAAAGCAAAATAAAAATACATAAAGCAATGTTAAGGTATGCACTGTATGTACTCATTAAAAATAACAATTCAGAAGAATGATCCAAAATACATTGTTGTGGTTATGATTTAGATTTAAGAGTTTATATCGTCCTTTCTTATTTTTCTCTTTGGCAATTTCATATATTTTTATTTGTTCTGTTTTGTTTTTCTTTCTTTTGTTTTGGAACTGGGGAGTGAATCCAGGGATGCTTAACCTCTGATCCACATCCCCACCCCTTTTTTGCGTTTTATTTAGAGATGGGTCTCACAGAGTTACTGAGGGCCTTGCGAAGTTGCTGAGACTGGCTTTGAACTTGGGATCCTTTTGCCTCACACTCCAGAGTGGCTAGAATTATAGGAGTGTGACACCACGCCAGGCTTCATATGTTTTTGTAAGTTTGATAAGTAAACAAATAAGTATTTGTTGGTTAAGCAAGTATTTAAAATAGAGGGCCATGTACAGAATTAGCGATAATAATATTTATATTTCAGATACAAAAGATAATGAAAAATTCTACATTTATCATAAACTAAATTTGAATCTGTACTGAATTGCTTCTCTATTATTTTCCCTCTATGGTATCTAGTCCTATTTAAGAATCATTATATTTTATTAGTAATGCTTTATCATGTGTTTTAATATGCAGTAGACAACCCACCTTCATTGTTTTTATTTAGCACAGGAAGGTATCTGTATTTTTCATAGTATAAATTAACTGTAAAACACACATATCAAAAATGTGTTCTTAATTTGCAGTTCATCAGTTACCATGAAACTATAAAACTTGAGGGTACAATATAGACAAGTTACAATTAACACCACACCCACAAAATGAGTTATACTACTTGTATTCTTAAATCTTTAATTCACAAATATTAGTAGATAAATCTTGAAAAGTGTCAAGGAGGGAATAAATGAAAATTTAATTAAAACTACATGTAACTTATAGGTCAATTGGGGGATAATAGCTGTATTTGTAATGGCATATCAAAACCATCATAACAAATACAAATTTGTTAGTTATAAAATATAAACACATCCCAATATATTGGAGGCTATGTCAGATAAAAACTCTATTAAATGCAATTGGAGGTGAAACCTCATTAATCCATGGAGGCACTTTCTGTGCTCCTGGGCAGAGCTGTCTTCTAGACCTAATAATTTGATCAAAAAGCATTTTAACTGCTTTGGAATGTTCTAAGACACAGAAGCATATTTCCAGTAATAGATCTAGATTATACGACACAATGGACTTGATGAGAAAATATTCAAATGAAAAATAAGTCTGATAAAATGTAAGAGAAGCAGAACCTGAGTTTGGAAGAGTGATATTTTCAGAGATATTATGACATTGTTTCCTCCTCATTCCCTCACTTTAGCCCTCAGGATGCCTTTTTATTCAAAGAAAGAAAATGATATAGAATGAAGGGTGAAAAACTACTAAGGCTCAACACACATACTGTAAATAAACATGTAAAAAGGCTAATCACATAAAGAAAAAAAAAAAACTCTTTTTCTGATGGTCAGTGGAAGAAAGCATTAAAAATAGAGGATGTCTATGACAACATTGGCAATTGCAGGAGTGCCAAGTGTCGGGCAGCAGAGGTCATCTGTGACAGGAGGAATGGATGCTGGAACAGTGCTTCACAACTTCAAGAAATAGCTCTGTTGGTGTCAGAATTTTACCACTCCAAGGGTTGCCAGGAGAAATAACTCATAAAGGTTGCAAAAATGAAACAAAAATCTGGATTTCCTATAAGGCAAGGAAGAATTAATTCAAAGATTTGAGGTATGGCACAGTGCTATAATGTAGGAGTGACCAGGAACCAAATGAATGACATATAAAAATCCATGCCATTATTAGGTGAGATATGATAATATTGTGTTACATCAGCAAAAATCTTTTATTATTTATTTTTTAAAAATTTCCATGTCTTCTTGACGCCCATGACCCATTTGGCAGTGACTCTTTCTAATTGCCTTGCTTCAAGGCAACTGAATAAAAGGATAAAAGAAAGAAAAAAAAATTAAGAATGTTGCACTTTCCTAAATTTGGAATTTAAGTCCACTCTCCCAGTAGAAATATAAAGGTCCCTCTCAAGGACACATGCTAGACAATAAATGGGAAATTGCAGACTATAAAATAATTAGACTCCTGCTCACCTTTATTCTCCAATTGTCCAATCAATAAGGAATTCTCTGACAAGGAGGAAGGTAGATTGAAAAGGCAGCAAGTGGTGAATCCCTGTGAAAAGTCTTTTTTCCCTTCAGGTACATAAAGTAGTGGAGGCACTCAGAACTTCCCTCAGCACTGAGGAAGCAGCAGGAGCAGGAGTAGGAGTTGTACCAAAAGGTACAGCTCTAAAGAAGTACACAGCACCCTAAAATGCAGAAGCTATGATTGCACTGGGACAGGAAATGGCAGCAAAGTAGCAGTGGAATGGAAATTAAGGGACAAAGAAAGAGGCAGAGGAGATCTGTGTAGACTGAGACAGCATCCCGAACCTATCCCCACATGTCTATGTAGAGAACTGTTAGCTGTTCATCTCAAAAGCATGAAAGACATAGAGATCTTTTAACCCAGGAATTTCATCTCTAGAACTCTTACTAAGAAATTCCTAAGGGAGAGTTCTGGTCCCCGAAATACAATAAACAAAGCAAAAACAACCATATCTTCTCCTCCTACAAACATCAAAATGCTTGATTTATTTTAATAGTTTTTAATGCTCAATAGCTTGGAAGAAAGGGAACATGCTACATGTAAATGAAGGAGAAATTGAAAGCAGAGTGAGATAAGGTTTCATGGATAGGATTCCTAGGTGGAGAGAATAACAACATTTTATCAGTAGGATGTACCATCTCCGGGGAAAGATATGGAGAAGGAACTTGAACTCGCATGAACCTGGAATACTCTTAAGTAGTGCACCATTACTGAAAGAAAAAAACACAGAAAAATATTCATCCCAGTGGCACAGGGTAGTGGAAGTAAGTCCATCTATAGTTTTGTAGGCTCTAAAAGGAAAAAAAAATCCCTAGAGGATGTACAATTTTCTGCCTCACATTTATTTAGGGTTCATATTTTTTTAAATTTTTTAACTTGTTTTAATTACTTCTACATGACAGTACAAGGACCTTGACATATCATACATTTTAACTCACTATGTGATTGGGAAAAATTGAATCAATAAATTAATAAAATGTTATGTAATAATAGTTCTGAGGCTCCTAAGAAAACACAATGTAATCTGCAAGGTTTATGAGAGTGGGAAGAAATCAAGTTTCCTTGATATATGAACTAATAATAAAGGGAAAAAATCTTTCCATAAGTGAGTTAAAAGAAACAAAAAATATCTGACTTTTAGTCCCAGGAGCCTGTTATAATAACAAGATCATCTAAGTAAATTTAAAATTCATTGATATTTTAAAGAAAAAAAAATAAAACTTTAAGAAAAGAACAAGACATGAAAAAGAACAGAATATATTTTAAAATACAGTGTCTTTAAAATGTATATTTGCATGCGTACATATAGACATTAGGGAGAAAAAGTTAAACTGCATTCTAAATTCAATCAAAGAAAGAATAATTAAAATGGAGGAAAGAGCTGGGGATATCATATAGGACCTAGCAAAGAAATTAAAAATATGAGACAGATTTACATGGCATGAAAATATGCAACATATATCTAAATAATAGATCCAGACAGAGAAAACAGAGAGAATGGTTGAAAATAAATAATTAAAGTGGAGAATTGAAAATTGTACAGAATTTGTATTTAGATATATATGATGAAGCAGAATAAGAGAAAGAAAGATTGCAAACAAATGTAAAAGCAGGATAGAGAGAATGCTTGAAGCTATGAGAGAGTACAAATGCATTGCTTACAAAGAAATGGCAATTACTCTTACAGAAAAGCTCTTGCTAATGTTCTGATAAACACATGCTACCTATATTCTTTTATATAGTCAGAGACTTTGCAAGTCAAAAAATGGAAATTATATACAAGACAACTGAAAGATAACACAGTTATCTTTTTTCATTTTTTTAAAGAATTTAACCTTTATTTTTATTTATTTATTTTTTTTTTATTTATTTTAATATGGTACTAAGGCTCGAACCCAGTGCCTCACTGGTGCTAGGCAAGCACTCTAAACTGAGCTACAACCACAGCCCTAGCAGTTATCTTAATATCAAAGAAAATAAACATTATGGCTAAATAAAAGAAATTCAGCAAACATTTCACATCATAATGTTAAGTGGAATAATTTGCTCCTAAAGTTCTGAACACATGAATAACTAATAACATTGTCACAATATACAAGAAATATACTTTGTTAAATACAGTAAATGTACTCAGAATAATGTAGCAAAAAATATGGGAATATTAAGAAGTAAATGAAGCCCCTTTTAAGTTGTTAATAGATCATGTAGATGAAAACTAGTAATGCTATAAGACAACTACAGAACAAAATAAGTTCTTTTTCGAACATTAGAAAATATAGGTCCAAGCACACACTGAATTTATATAAATCTTGATAATACATGACTACAGAAGAAATATAAATAAATGTCAATCAATATCCCATAAACATGTTCTGGATTTGATAAATGGAATTAGAACTATACCTAAAAATTGAATACTAAGAATAAATTCTCAAATAATTCACAGTATTAATAGATAAAAATGTTTTTATTATTATTATTATCCAAGAAACCAGTAGAACTAATAAGCAAACTTAGCAATTTTGCAGATATAAAGTGAAAATTCTCATATATACATATCAAATTTCCTACATACATATACTGGAATATTAGTTATTAGTAAAATAATAAAATACTTATCCTTGTGGTTGCATGCATAAATCACAATTATACTAAATTAATAAACTAGACTAAAAAGGAGTGCATACTACATGGTTCTATTATACAAGCTCTAGAAAATGCCAACTATTCTGTGATAACACAAAGGAAATTAGTGGTTCCCAGAGTATAGGGACTGTGGAGTAGAGAAAAAGGAGGAATTAAATATACAGAGGACCAAGCACAGCTGGAGATGTCACTCAGTGGTAGAGCACTTTCCCAGCATGCATGAGGCTCAGGTTCAATCCCCAGTACTACTAAAGAAAAAGAGAGAGCCAGAAAGGAGAGCGGGGGGGGGGGGCACCAAGGAAAATTTTGGGGAGTGATATATGTTCATTCTCTTGATTGTGTTAATGATTTCAGTGTTGTGTATATACATACCAATGCTTAAATTTATACACTTTAAAGTTGTATCATTTATTCTACTTCAGTTTTATCTCAAGAGGTTATTAAAGAATTAAAATTAATTAATAATGGCAGGTCTATAAATCTTCATGTGTCAAATTTAACTAAAACATTATTCAGAAATTATTACTTTTAAGAACATAATAAAATGAGAAAAATGACTAAAAGTCAATGGGCTGACAATCTGCTGAAGAATTTAGAGAAATAAAGAACATAAACTCAAAAGAACAAAAGACAGGATATAAGTTCAAAGGAAATAGAAAGAAAAATTAAGGTCAGTTAATACCAAATTTCGATAAAGCTTTATTGAAGTGTTAATGATTTCAACCATTCAGGAAAGACATAGTTGAAGAGAAGTTGAAGATATGTATTTTTCATCACGTCTTCTTCTGTGGAACCCTAGAGGATTTCTTCCTCCCTCTTATCTTAGAGAGCTTTAGACCGTACATAAAGATGCATAGCCACAGATGTATACTTGTACAAATAATGCAACATGGACTATCAAAAAAATGGCCAAATATAATTGTCTTTGAATATAAGTGTAAAAATTAAAGCTAGCAATGTAGATAGATCCACACTGATGAATCTTAAAAAATAAATTAATTAATTAAAAAAATAATAAGTAGCTAGGTGTGGTGTCCTGTAGTCTGAACACCTTAGGAGGCTGAGGTAGAATGATCTCAAGTTCAAAGCCAGCCTCAAAAATTTGGCCAGGTCCTTAGCAACTTAGTGAGACTGTTTCAATATAAAAAATAATTTTAAAAAAGGGCTGGGGATGTGGCTCAGCTGTCAAGCACCCCTAGGTTCAATCCCTAGTACCAAAAATAATAATAACAACATTAAGTAAAAGAAAAATCAAGGTGCAAAAGGATATGCACAACGAATCTCATGAATCCTATTTGTATTTTGTGGGTGATTAAATCTGTAGCAAATATTCAGAGGTATGGATGGGAATGACCCTCCCTACGTTAGAGATGATGATTCACAGTGGACAGTAAGAAGGGGAAACTAGCTGAAGTTGTTCTTTTGTTTCTACTTGTTTTTTATAAATGTATAATATGAATTAAGCCTGACAAAGTGAATACCTAGGGATTACAATATTTTTGTTTTAAATGATTCAAAATTAAAATATTAAATTTTAGAATATTTAAAGGTGTGTATGAATGCATAACTATTAGAATATTCATATATTCATTGGAACCTTGATTTCTATGTTAAAAGAAATTAGAAGTCATATAAATGCTTAACCATACTGATATTATTCAATAAAAAATTGAACAATTTAATCAATAATGGTATGTCAATAGAGTGGAATGATATGCTTACATTAAAATCTGTGTTTTAATAATACTTAACATTAAAATGTTAAAATAAAGTAACAAAATAGATTTAAAGGAATAAGTACTATACTTTTCTCTCTTCACAATATACATTTCTATATTTATATTCCCACACACACAATCACACAGAAATAGGCTTGGAAGGAGGGGACCCATGTGACTCACGACAAAGAGCTTGCTCAGGACACAGGACTTTCAGTGCTAAAGCCAGGGACATCCCAGATAACAGAAGGTAGATCACTTTATCTGGAAGATGCTATTCAGATAAAGAAGAGGAGCAAAATAGTTAACTTAAAAATATGGCATTAAATGCAGTTGGATTTTTCCTTCTATGTGTGAGGAGACAAGTTGAAAACTGTGTATGCAAAAAACTAGATTCTGGTGTTATCAATTTAGTATGTATAACTGAACTGATCAGAGAACACTGGAACAGGAATGAACCTATCTAATCTCAACTATAGCTAAAACTTCAAGGGTTTAAAGCAGTAGTTCTCAATTAATAGCAAGTTTGCTATAAAGAAACATGTGCAAACCAGGCGTCATGATGCACACCTGTAATCCCAGTGGCTCAGGAGGCTGAGGCAGGAGGATAACAAGTTCAAAGCCAGCCTCATCAAAAGTGAGGCACTAAGCAACTCAGTGAGACCCTGTCTCTAAATAGGGCTGGGCAATCCCCAGTATCTCCCTCCCCACAAAAAGAAAGAAATGCATACAAATAGCTTTAGATATTTTTGACTGTCACAATTGAGGGAGGATGCTAGTGGCATCTATGGGTAGAGGCTAGTGACGTTCCCAAATACCCCAGAAAAATGAGGTCAGGGTCTCACAATAAAGAATTACCCAACCCAAAATGTTAACAGCACTAACATTGACAGATCCTAGTTTAAGGTTGACACTCCCAAGTTTAAGACATTTCCCCACTGATGACATAACTAGGTATTGACAGTCATTTGTATTGTCTCGACCTCCACCAGACTGTCAGTGCAGCATTCCTGTCACTGTGTGACATGGTAGGGCTGTTCTGTATAAATGCCAAACATGAAATGGACCTTTCATTATTTCATATACACATACATCTTCCCATATACATTTATACTTACCAGCTCCCAGTTCTACTTCCTCACACTTTTGTGTCACTCTCCTGGGTAAATCCATTCTAGACATATATTATCTTTAAAAACATAATCATACATCAAGTGTGAAAAACTGAAATCGTCATCTAAAACACAAATTGACTGCAATTACAGCTTCATCTGGTCCCTTGGTATATATCTGTAATGCTAATTTAGTACTTCCGATAAGTGTTTGCCCAAATTCATCTCTTTAGCAGCATTAGAAATAATGGTCACAAGAAATGAGTCTTCTAGTTGCAGTAACTATAGTCGGAGAGCATTTTAAATCAAATTAATTGCTAGGATATTTGTAATGTCCAAACATTTGATTGATGTGTTTCTCTGCTGTGTGCCACAGAGTCATGCCATTAAACACGGTTGTTTTCTGTTTTCTGAAGCTGCAATTAATATGGAAAAGTAATTAAGCAGCTGTTCGAAGCTGTCCAATGCTAGCTGCTCCATTGCTATAAACTGTTGTCCCTCTGCAGATCTTTATCTATACATAGGTGTATTTAGGCTTTGTGAAAACAATTTGTCTTAATATCTCAATTACCTTTCTTGTAAGAGAGGAAGCATTGTTGTTTCTTCTTATGAGAATAAGCTGGAGGGAGTTCAAGAATATGACCTTGAAGTGCTCTTCTTCATGCATCAAGACTCAGTGCATGCATAGATAGGTATGCTGAGATAATAATCAAGGTAGCTGCTTCTGTCTTCCCTGACTGGTAGGTGCTGTTACACAAATCAAGCACATCAAAGATACCATAGGGGAAAAAGAAAGGAAATGAGGCTTTAAGGAGGTATTTTAAAAAGTATTTTTAATTTAGCAGTCTGCTGACTATGGAGTCATTTTGCTTCTGAAGAGCAAAGAATGGTCATTATCAACCAACTATCTTCCAAAAAATAAGTTGAAAAAAGTCTATTCCATGACAGACACTTGATTTTGAAAACAATTTTGTTTTTGAAAAATAAAGAAATATTTTACAATGAAAACTTCTTCATATTATCAATAAGCTTGCTCTATTCAGATACTACTTGATGGGAAAACATTCCAAGGCCTGCTGGAATGTAGGACAGACATGCAACTTTGTGAGTGGATAATAAAAAACACTTGGCTTAAGTAATAGAGAAAGTAATGAGAAAACAGAAACTTATGGGTTTAGCAAAACAAAAACCTTTAATCTTATCTAGATACTCAGAAATTATTTGGCACAAAGTCAAGTTAATCATTCTGTTTGCAGGAAGATTATGTTTTAAGCATAAAAGAATTTTTCCATGTTAATAAAATGCAAGATAAGGGAACAATCTTTCCTTTGTGCTGCAGTGGAATGATTGGAATAAGGAAATGTGTATACCTACTAAAAAAGAATGTGGCTTTTATTTTCTAAGAGTAACAAAAGTATGCCCCTAGCTTTCCTAAAGTTTGTTTTCCTTGATGACTTCAGATAAAAATAACTTGAATGTGACCTGAGGTTCTGGTAGGCTTTCCTCCTGTCCTCCTGTTGTGAAATCTCATGAGAAAGTGCAAACTACAATGAGTATTAAGTTTGTTCTCACTTTATGATTGTAGAATTCTAAGTTAATAGCTGACTTCATAACCATTCACTACCTTCATAAGGCAGGTACTTTTTCTGTCAACAAGCATTCAAAAATAGACACAGCATACATGTAGATGCAAACTAACTTATTTGCAGTAGTGCAAACTTTCTACCCCAAAAAAATCCTTGTTTTATTTTTAAGCAATTTATAAAAACATTGATGTACCTATGTGGAATGAGTGGCTCATTGATACAAATTTTATATTTTCAAATTACCTGGATGATTTCAAGTTTTTGAAAATTGGTTATTCATGTCCAGTCTTTGCTTTAGTCAGATTGAACATTAGGACCATTCACGGATGAAGAAACTGAGGTCCAAAGCTATTGCATGTTTTCCATGAAACTGAAAATGCCACTGTCATTGGAGGAGGACAATGTCATTCAGAGCTACTATAATTTTTCATCCCACAATGGAGGGATCTAAAAAAAATTATAATATAATAAGCATCAATATATATGACATCAATAATAAAAGTGGCAAAGAATGTGACCAACAGATAGTTTTGTCTTTAAAATAACTATAAAATATTCAATGAAACAGAGAAAACATCAGAAATTTGGGAAAGAATTAAAATCCATTCTACAATGGCAGCTACAGAACTTTGCTGTCCAATACAGCAGCTATTAGCCACTTTATAGCTTTTCAAATTTAGATTAATTCAAGTTAAGAAAAATTTAAGTTAGTTCCTGAATCTCATTAGACACATTTCAAGGGTTCCATCACATTGGATGTTTGGTAGCTACCACACTTAAAAAGTACAGATCACAGTACATTTCCATCACCCCAGAATTTCTATTGGACAGGAGTATTCCTCAAACAGAAATTACAACTGAAAGCAACAAAGGGATTTAATGACACACTAAATATAGCAGAAGAGCATATAAGTAAGCTGGAAAAGAAGTAAACAAATACAAATCTCAAATATCAGAGTGAAAAGATCAATAGAATCTCTCCCCCCAAAATTGACCCCTATAGTAGAGAACATTATTTTAAAAACAAACAAGCCACAATAGTTTAAAGTCTCTAGAATTTTACTAAAGACACACAGAAAGTAGAGAAACATTAACTTAAGAAAATCTATTAAGTCTCAGTAGGGAGAATAAGGGTCAGAGGTTACATGCTTGCAGACAAACCAAGAAGATAGGAATAAACTTGCTGCCAGTATTTGCTAGAAGAACTGAGGGGTGATATTGGCAGAGGGGAGCCCCCAGTTTTCCAGTTTCAGTCCCTGCACAGTGGCACAGCACTTCAGCCCAGTGGAAGGGAAAATGTGTAAGAGGGTGGAATTTATCTAGAACAGAGCACTAGAATTTCATGCTAAAGATTTTGTTCAAGGATGTGGCTTTTGAGATTGATCAGAGGGCAATCATCCAAGCTCCTTCATGAACATGTAGGAAAAAAGTGCAAACTTCTAGAACTGTGAGAATAGTCTTCACACTGAGCATACAAATTCAGTGGTAAAGAAGAAAGCTGTAACTGACTAAGATTAACTAAAGCACAACCTTTGACCACAGATGTTTATGCTGATGCAGGAATGGTAGATACTAAAGGAAAAACAAGGGGAAAAAATCTACCAAGGACATTAGAGACTGTACACTTCAGAGGAAAATACAATTCACAAAATTAGTTCAAAAAACTCATTAAATAAATGAGCCAATGTCCAAGCAAAAAGCAATAACATCACTCCTGGCATGATCAGTAATCAGTGAAACAGTGAGTATAATCAGTAAAAATAGTAAGACTACTAATAATTATAATAACAATAATAATAGCAACAACAAAAATAAAAGGCAATAAAGTTGCATTTAAGCAGGATCAATTGTTAGATTTAATAAAGATTTATAATGAGCAATGGCCATTATGTTCAAAGAACTAAAGGAAACTATCTCTAAACAATTAACAGAAGGTTTCAGGATTTAGCACAGTGGCATGATGCTTGACTATCATGCATAAAGCCCTAAGTTCAGTCCTTGGCCCTGGGGGAAAAAAAAGGAAGGAAGGAAGGAAGGAAGGACATTTTTAAAAAGCAGATCTACACCCACATATACCATGTTCAAAACTTTGAAAGAGAGAAAATTTGGAAAGCAATAAGCCAAAAGTGACACATCTCCTACATAAACCCACAATGTAATTTACAGATGACTTCTTATTTTACACAATAGAAGCTAGAAGGCAATGGGGTGTCACATTCAAAGATGTGAAAGTAAAAATGTGTCAACCAAAATTTTAGATTGAATACAACTATTCAAAAATGAAAGGTGAACTAAAGACCTTGCAAAACAAGTGAATTACCCTAAGTTATATTGCTAAGTGAACTTCCTTGCAAGAAAAATGAAAGAAAATTTTCAGGTTGAAATCAAGTAATAATAACAAGGAGTTTTTTTGAATCAAGAAGAAGAACAACAACAAAAATCAACCAATAATGGTAATTAGGTTGGTAATCATAAAATAAAATATAGTTACATATCTCTTAACTCATATAAATAGGAACTTCTGGTGTTAACTCCAATATGAAAAGAGCTTGGAATTTATGACACCATTTTATAAGAAAAACTGAACAGATGAAAAAAGACTTATTTTGGCTAACAGAGAAATTAGTTTACAAGGCAAGCCACCACCTTAAAATTTTCAGAGTCTCAGCGGAGATCTGTTCCTTAAAACAGAAGCTACTAGAGCCGTAACCTGACCTGTCCTGCAATAAATGTTAAAAAATACACCAGGGGAAAGAAAATTATGTAGGTTGCAAACTCAGATTGATATTTAAAAAAGGAAGAGCACTGAAAAAAAGTATATAAATGTTGGTTAATTTTATTTTTCATAATCTCAATTGATTTGTAAGATAACTATTTAAGAAATAACAGTAAAAAGGATTAATAACATATAGGAAATTGAATTAATTATAGCTAGGCATAAACAATGACAGGGAAAACTTGGTAATACTGTATATGGTAGTAGTATACTGAGGAGAATTATATCTTGACTATTATTATACAGAGGTGAATTATTCAATTATTCAAGAAGACATAATAATTCTGGACATAGAAAAAATGTTGAAAGAAAGAATAAATTTGGAGGGTCACACTTTCCTTTTCCAAAACTTAATATAAAGCTGGAGTAATGCAGAAAGTATGGAAGAAGAATAGATAAATTGATAAAAGGAAAATTTTGATAGTAATAGCCCATGGTCATGGTCAAAAAATATAAGGAATCCATGTCAATTCAATGGGAGAAAAAGATGAGACTTTACATCAAATGGTGCAGGACAGGTGGATCTCCATAGGCAAGTGATGAAAGCTAAACCTCTACCTCTTAATAGTATTAAAAAAAAATCACTGAAAAGTGTTCATAGACATACATTAAAGGAGCCTGAGAAAAGACAAAAACTAAGTAAATCTTTGTAATTTTAGAGGAGGCTTGATTTCTTAAATGACATCAAAGGCAAAAACTATAAAATAAAATGTAGGTTAACTGGACTTAATTAAAATGTGAAACTTTGTACTTCATAAGACGCCAATTAGAAAGACTTATTTTCAGAATATATATATACAATGACAACAACCAAAAAATCCAAATAACCCAATTTTAATATGGTCAAAGAATTTGAATAATCACTTTTAATACATGCTGTATTGTTCTATTTATGAAATGTTCCATGTATAAAATGTCCATTAAAACTAAACGTGTAGAAATAAAAAGTTGATTAATAGTTGTCAAGGGCCAGGAGCAGGAGGGAATGGAGAATCACTGATAATGGGTATGAGGTTTCATTTTTTTAAGTAATTAAATGCTCTAAACTTAAATTCTGGTGATGCTTGCACAAGTTTGTAAATAAACCAATGTTCACTAATTCCTTTGCTTAATCTTTGTTTTGGGATATTTCTTTTTACCTGGGTCACTTTCATTCTTATTGAAAAAAAAAACACTTTTATATTTCCTTTAATGCAGGTCTATTGATGATAATGTTTATCCCTTTATTAATTTAAATATATATTTTCTCATTCTTGGGGAGTCTAGAGAAAAAAAATTAAATTTATGGTTAATTTATCAAAACTTTGAATCCTATATATCCCACTGTTACTGTTAAGAATTCTGTTGCCAGCTGGGTATGGTATCACATGCCTGTAATCCTAGCAATTTGGGAGACTTAGGCAGGAGCATTACATGTTTGAGACCAGCTTCATCAATTTAGCAAGGCTCTATACACAGAGTGAGATCCTGTCTCAAAATTTAAAAAATAAAAAAAAAAGTTTGAAAATGTGGCTCAACGGTTATGCACCCCTGGATTCAATCCACAGTACCCCCCCCCAGAAAAAAAAAAAAAAAAACATTATGTTGTCAACAACTTTTTTTTTTCCTTGTAGGTTATCTGTCTTTCTCTCTTGTTGCTACAAAAAGATTGTCCTAAGGTTTTATTTTGAGGAACTTAGATATATGTGCCATTTATTTAAGTGGCTTACTATACATGATGTTTCCCAAATATTTATCAATTTTGGTTTAATTTATCTACTATGATCATTTACCAAAAAAAGGAATTTGTAGATAATACAAGGAACACTGACCCCAAGACAGAAGTGGACATTGATATCCATCCAGGAACCTGAAATATCATCAGGACCCCACCCATAGATCCCAATAAATTGGGAACATAGGAGGGAAATCTTAAGTGAGTCTTAAATATGGTAAAGAGAAGCTAAAAGCGCTTTCTTAAAGAGAAAGGTAGGAGATAAATGTCAGTTGCAATTATGAATGCAGTTACATTGCTGAAGTAGGAGTTTATCATCCGTTTTCTAGGTTTCTTCCAAGGAAGATCAGTCCTCTGGAACCTTTGAGGAACGGCTCCTCAAATGAGTAGGGAGTGCTTTGGTACAGCAGAAGCAGTGGACTGCTGTAGCCACTCTGTAGTACAACACTCTGGCCTTTCAAAATTTATCATCTTGTTACAAGAAATACATTTAGAAAGTCAACTTCCAGTTTCAGCATCTTCAGAATCTGCCTCAGCTTGCAGGTTGGGGCCTTGAACTTCCTGAGTCACTCAGCCACACAATTGAGCATGGAAGAGTTATTAGTACTGGTCATTTCTGCCCAACACAGGATTCCTCAGAGAAAGGACCTTTGCTACAAAGCTTCCTGGCAGTACAGCTGGGGCTTATCCCTGTTTGTTTCATGGTCCAAGGCTCTTCCTGTTTACTTCACCCTTGTTTCTTTCCTACCAGTTTTCCTTGTTCATCACTTTATCTTTCACAGAAAGTTGACACAACTAAAGCAGATTCACCCTTAATTCTATTTCAGTGCCTGTTTTCCAAGGGTTCTACTAGAGGGCCAAACTCCATAATATGTTGCAACAATTTTTGTTAAAGATTGTTCAACTGAAGACTTTTTCATTGTATCTAGTCTGCCTTATGCAAATAAAAATCAATTACCTTTGCAATTCCCTTGCTTTTTGTCATCCCTATTACCAATATGGACTTCATTTCTTCAAAGATTTATTTTCTCCTCTTTCTTGACATGCTCCTGTTTTAACTCCTTTGATTGCCTTTCACCACTTTTTCCCTGAGATCTTGTTCTTTGTTTTTAGATTTCGTCCACAAGCTTATTGCTTCAATAACTTTCATTCATAGCAATACACCTGGTAACCAGTTTTGTATCTGCTCAATTTCTACATTTTTCTGGTAATTCTTCTCCAAGGAAGAAATTCCTTTTCCTTTACTTCCCTTTTATTATATCATCATATAGGAATGTTTTATTTTTCATCTTTGAATGAGGAGACACAGAAAACTTGAGCCATGCTCCAAGTTAGAAAGAATTTTTCCTAGTTTATGTGATGTTCCTTAGCACAGGGTTGTATGAGTGTCTTAATTTCTTCCTGGACAAGTGATTGACAGCAGCAGTATTGCTCACGTCTCTGTTTCGCTTGCCTCCCTTTTCTTCCTGAACATAGGCATATCTTGTACTTGTGTACTTGGCAGCTCCTCTTTTCCTTCTAGAACTACAACTAAGTCCAGGAGAGCTCCTGCCAGTGAACACTCACTGTTTCCATTGTTCAAAATGAGTCCTAGTTTTTCCTTGTAAGAGGTGCTGCCTACACTCTTCAGTGAAGTATTCTACAAACCCTTCCTGAACCTGCGCCTCTGTTTAATTTCTGTGGTGTTGGAAACCCATCGTTGCATGCTAATATAGCTTCTAATTTTATCAAAGGTGGATAATGCATTTCTTCTCTTTTATCTTTATTATTCACCTAGAAGAGAAAGATAAAGAACTGTTTATCTGTTCCAATATTTTAAACTAAATATTTTTCTATTCAGATTTTACACAGAATGCATTGGGGATAAAAGTTTTAAAACATTTTTTTTTTTTTTTTGCTTTTTGTTAATCATATATATCTAATTGTCCCTATTTATTGACTCGATTTAGGAAGAACATGGTAAGAAAGACTGACAGCTGAAGGGAAAGGAAAGGCCTGATGAGGAATGAGAGCTCTCAGAGAGTTCAAGAAGCTCAGTTAAAGCTTAACAAACTAAATTACATTCAATTGACAAGTTTGTAATTTTTCTACCAAAAATTAGAAAAATGGAGTCCCAGAAACAATATTGATTTTAGAAACATTAATGATTGATTTATTTTTACATATAGTGTTATACAAAACTGAAGTTACATTTAATAAGAAACGTTTACCATTTCTTTAACTTAATAGTATTAAAAAACTTCCATGTATTAAATTATTATAATAGTTTATTTTAACAACTTTAGAATATTTTATCCTTTGTAAACTATAGTTTAAAAAATAATTTCACTAATGCTATTTGTATTTTCCTTTTTTTTTTCTTTTTGCTATAAAAATAACCTCATAATAGTTGGAAAATCTCTTGCTGTTCTGAAACTGAGGTTAATGCCAAGAGCTAAGGATAAGCTAAGTTACTAAGTACTTTATATTTGAAAAAGAACTATTAATGAGCAGTGAACAAATGGAAGCAGATGTCTTTCCTCAAAGTTTACAGAGGTGTGTGGTGATTAATTTAGTGTCAACGTGATTGAGCCATATGGTACCCAGATATTTGGTCAAATGTTAATCTAGGTGTGAGGACGTTTTGAAAGAGATTAACGAATTGATAGACTGAGTCAATTAGATTGCCCTCCCTCATGTGAATGAGCCTCATACAATCAATCAAAAGCCTGAAGGAAACAAAGACTTGGACCATTTCAAAACTGGGAAATTCTTCCTGACTGGCTGCTTTTGAGCTAGAACATCAGTTTTTTCCATCCTGTGGACTCAAATTCAAACATCAATTTATCATGGGTCTTGAGCCACTGACTTTTGGAGTAGAGTTATACCTTTGTCTCCACAGCTTGCTCACTGCAGACTTTGGTACTTAATAGCCTCTATGGTCATCTAAGCTAATTCCATATCAATTCTTATTTTTTACACTATATAATACACAGACAGAGAGAGACAGAGAGATGCACAATTTCTTCAGGGAACCCTGATTAATGTGATAGAGCCTTTGATACTTAACCATCACAGTAACATAAATGATTCCTCAAATATAAAGCTCAGTGAGGGAAAAGAGCAACAGACAAGAGAAACAGGCTTTGCCTACAATGCAGTGTTTGAGGAAAGAGGCTAGTAATTGTTTTCTGTATAGAGGACTTGAGAGGGGAGCTTCCTTTGCATGATAAGTCAAGTAAGGCAGCAGCTCCAAACCAGTAACAGAGACAAGAGAAAGGGAGAGCTCATTCCAGGTTTGTGTTTGTTTGTTTTGGGTTCTGGTGGTTGAATCCAGGGCTTCAAAGATGCTAGGCAAAGTTATTTACCATTTAGCCAAATCTCAAGCCCATTTATTTATTTATTTATTTGGAGACATGGACTCATAACCAAGCAAGCCTCAAACTCGTAATCCTCCTGCCTCATCTTCCCAGGTAGAGCAACTGGGATTGCAGGCAGGCACCATGGCACTTGGCAAGAGAACTAGCTCTTTATCTGGCTCCTTGATCACTACAGTATTCCCCCAAGGGTGGAATAGGTCATGTTGCAGTTCCTGGAAGGATAACAGATAGGCATTTTTATTGTTTCGGGGTATAGAGCAACAAGGAAAGTCTAGAAATTTCTGGAGCAAGAAGACTACTGGAGAAGCTGAACCAAGTGGAATTTGGGGATCTGGGTTAAGAAAGTCCCATGCCAGTTTTCCTTAACCCTGGAAGAACGTAGGAGCCCCAGTGCTGCCTGGTATTCCCAGAGAAGGAGCAGAGAGGGGACAACAGGAGAAAGGGAGAGACACCTGGGTAATCTCTGGCCAAGGAAGACACAAGGGAGGGCTGAAGGGAAATGAGTTTGCCATTCTCTGAGGAGAACTATGGTAGGATAAAACTGAGCACTGCTTCCTGGAAAATTATGCTTGCCACCAATTTAAGAGACCAACACAATGGCAGAGGGCCTGGGAGCAAATAGAATCAGATCAAATCCAGGCAAGAAAAAGGAGACCTTCTCCCACCTGGCCATTTACAAATGCAATCTGTCCTCTCCTAGTTCCCTCCCTGTCCTGCTCCCAATGCCACAGAGGCTAGATTTTGAAGGAGTGGGCCCAGAGCCACAACTGTTGACCCTGCCCACCTCTCTGTCACCTCCAAACTCCTTGATTCACAAACCTATTCAGGCTGAATTTGGTTTGTGCTGGAGGTGGAGGTGGTTTGAATCAAATTTCATAAAATGTGATAGTGCTTATTACATTTCAGTAAAGTATTTGGAAGTTCATAAAGTCAGCTCAAAATCTTGTTAGTGTTAGCAAAAGGGAGATTTGACACTGCACAGTTTAAATAAGTGACTAGAAGGGAAAAAAAGTTATTTCAGAATAAAATATCTAAAAAAGTTGAAATTCTTTAGTGAACCAAATATACCAAGGGATAGAAACTAAGAGTTTGCTGTATTATAACTATTAATTCCCCTGCATTTCCAATTGTTTCCTTAATATAGATTCCTTGAAGATAAGTTAGTATATTATTAAGACATTTTTGGTTATTGGAAATACATTTGAACTAGCTTTTATTAAAGAGCAGAGGTCATTATGATATAATCAAAGAAGTTTGTCATAAAATTCTAGGACATGCACACATCTGGCCTTCAGATATACATGCTAGTTACCAACTAGACTTTGAAACATTTTATAATTTTTTTCTGTATCAACAACATGCCTATACTTCTATTTTTGGCAGAGTAGGTTTTGGGGTTTTTGTTTGTTTGTTTCTTGCCTCTCTCTAGTCTAAATTTTTACATTAGAATTTTTAAATAATCTTTAGTGGCTAATAATTTTATTTAAGAACTATCTCAATTGAGAAAAAACAATTTTTCTAAACCCCTGATTTTCTAGCTCTTTCTACTGGATAATTCATCCTTGTTTCACTGACTAATATTCCACTTTACTATGTAACTGCTTTTCTTAGTCAGACTAATTGTGCACAGTTCTCTACTGATTCAATAATTACAGTTTCAGAATATGTTTTAGGATCTGGGAGAGTTAGCCTCTCTCAGCATTATACTTTTTCATTGTTCTTAGTTATTTTCCATTTCCCCCCATAAAGATGAATTATCTTGTCAAGATTTAAATGGAAACTTTAATGATAATTTGTACACTGGGATTTGCACTTCATCTGGAATATGGTAGGTAATTATGTGGTTTTTCATGTTATGCATATTATTTGTGTTGGTTGACTGCTTTGTTTTGTTTTTAGGCCATACATGCTTTTTAGAAAGGGCACTAGATATATTATTCCTCACTTACTTCTAAAATACTTTTTGCTACTATATAGGAACCAAGTTAAGTCATTGCATATTTTTATATGCATGGTCAATTACATAACTCTTAATAGTGCTAACAATTTTTTATGAATGAATTGTTTCTGACTCTTCAATCGGTTCTGGATTTTATATAAGATTACTCTCTGGTTTACATTGACTTTTCTGTTTTCTTTTCTGTCCCTGGGCACAGGAACTAATGCTTTTGCTTCTGCCTGCTTTAATGATATGGTGTATTTATACCTTGGAGTCTTAGTACTTTCTTCTATATGGGCTCTAAGAATGACAATGTGCATTGGGAAAAAACAAAGAATCCCATTAATATGAATTATTTATAGTGTATTGACTAACAATATCTGTGCTCACAAAAGTCAATTAAACAAGATTAGATATTGTGGCAGATTTCAAACAGTGCTCTGAAATGATAAACTACAATAAAAGCATCAAAATGCATAAAAAGCCTGTGGCCCTGGTAAATGATTCTTTTGCTTCCAACAGATCAGCCACTGCTTACAGGTCCAAAACTGAATGTGCTGTGTCTCCCTTCAAGAACCAGCCTAGGTCCAGATGCCCTGGGAAGCCTCTGCCATCTGGAAAGATCCAGCCAATGCCATTTTAATTGTATCTTCATGAGGGTAGGGTAGGTGTTCTGGAATGGCTTAACCCTCTTATGGGAAACAGACTTCTCATGAATTCAAATGCCTATCATATATTCCTAGCTAGATAAAGCTTCCTTCTGTTGGAACCTCTTAATGTAGAGGAAAGACCACATTCAGAAATAAGACAAATGTGGTGTCATTTTTCCCATGTAGGTGCCCTGGTATCAGACACAGGGGTTCTGTCCTATTTAGGTTAGTCCTCTTGGAGAAACCAGCAGCCTGGGCCTTCAGTAGCTGATATCCCCAGGATTCTCATTGTCAGCCAGGTTGTTGTTGTCAGTGCCACTTCCTTTGTTCCTCCCTTTTATCTCAGAGCCACTGACCTGATACCAATTGAGCTGAGATGAAATAATGCTATCTGTAGATATTCACAGTGGTCTGAGTGGGAGGCTTGACATCACTGTAACTAGGAAAAAAGGTTTTTAAAAAGTGGAGCTAGCAAACAGCAAAGCACACAAGCTGCAACTTTAATTGGAGTTGCTATGTTGAACAACAAAGGAAACAGGTTGACTCATTTGGTTTCTATTGTACTGGAGTGATAGGGTTATTTTAGTATGCGTCCTAGCTATTCCTTGTAGAGCATCGAATAGAAATAGATTGGTCCAAGCCCCACTGAATACATTGGCTTATAATATAGTTTGCATTTAAATCAAATTTATAGTTGCCAAAAATAGATTCTCCTACTGAGCAGAAGTCATATAAGTAGCAGGCAGAATGATAAGGGTGTTTTTTGCCATTCATTCAAAAAGCACATGAGTTACTAAAGATACACTTTTCAATTGTTATCCATCCTACTGAGACTATTGCAAGAGTTCAGTTTCTTCTCAATTACCCTGAAATGATGCACTTTTGTGTGATGTTGTTTTAAATCTCTATTATCTCTAAATGTGTTTTCCTGCAATACTCAAAGGTGTTGTGTAAAACACCAGGAAGCTCAAAAGATTGTTGTTTCTTTTATTTTCATTTCTCTTCCCCCCTTTTTTTCCTTATTTTTATGAGGGTTCATAGGTATAGTTTAGCTTTATTATTCTCTCTCTCTTGGGGACATTTGGCAGTGTTTGGAGATATTTTTGGTTGTTACAACTGTGCAGAGATAGAGGATTTGCCACTAGCTAGAGGGGAAAAGGTCAGAGATGCTATTAAACATCCTACATTGCAAAAGAACAGTGCCTTCTAGAAGGAGGTATCCAGCCCAAATATCAGTAGGGTTGAGATTAAGAGACCTGGATCCAGAAGAAACAAGATCGATCAGATTTAGCTTTTATATGATTTGTATAAGGTGAATTGACATATCTTCACTCTTAGATTTTGAATTTAGATAGAGGAAATTAGTGCCTTGTGGGACTTCTGTAGATGGAGTCTTCTCTAAGAAGTTGCCAATGAGTCTTTAAAATTTTAATTTTTAAAAAATCATTTCCTAGATTTGCCATTCATCCCAAGTTCTGATGTCACTTTTCTATCTCATATTCTTCCCCCATATTGATGATCTACATAATTGAAGGGGTTTTCTTATAGTAGAAAAAAAGCACACTAAAGTTCTTTGTAGTTACATTTACTTAGCAAGTGTGATACTTACAATAAGTTTTGTAAGTTGCTTGTTTGAAGGTTGCAGTTGATGGGAGTCAGGATGCACCATCTCAAAATATAACACTTTGGCTTTTTGAGAAAACAGAGGAGCAGGAAGTTCACTCTTAGCTTCCTGTAGCCCTTCTCCCCTACTGCAGGCAGCTAAATCCCCATTCAAGAGGTGCCCACCCTATGTAGCCAAAGGAAAGGAGCATTCTGATCATTCAAAGACAACAGACATGCCAAGGAGAATCTGAAAGCTGGGCATGCTAAGTTGTCCCTTGTTTATGACCATTAGATCATGCTCTTGTGTCCTCCAGCCACAGTTTCCCATTACCCTTCACTTTTCAATAAATCTGAGCATAAAACTATACATGTTTATTTTTCTTTTAATCTCCATAAGGCTCTCCTGTCACATAAAATCTATTTCAAATAAGTTTGTATGCTTTTCACGTCCCAATATGTCTCCCATTATAGTGGGCTGAAGCCATGAACTTAGCAATAAATGAGAAAGTGACATTTTCCCCTCCTCTGGACTGAGAAAGCTAAATTTTTATATATAATTTGATTCTATTGAGATAAAGTGAGGAGACTTTGGTGAAACCCAATTAAATGTGTGTATAGTTTCCCAGCTCTACTTGAGACTCAGTCTTCCACTTAATATGTTGACCCTTTAATCCCACTTTCATTCTTTCATTTTTACTGCTTCTTCTTTTTTTCAGGGTTCTGACAGACCATGTCAGCCTCTGAAGTTTTTCATATAATAAAACGTCCTTATAAAACCTGAAAAAGTAGTATACACATTGGAGAAGCACTTGATTCAAACATGATCCACATCAAACAATAAAATCCATATGTGTGGAATGACTAGGCCAGTCATTATACAAATAAGGGAGGGAACACCAAGATCTTCCTGGTGCTACCTACATTCATACCTGGTATGGAGCCTTGGTAAATATATACTTCTACTAGACCCTTTCTTCAGGCTTCCAGGTTTAGAGTTGAACAGATACACTAAAATTGTTCCAGGTTTAAACAGATACACTAAAATTGTTAAAAAAAATTCTGAAACAGCCCTAAGACAGGAAAAATGTGCTTTTTTTCAGAAATACTTATTAAATATCAAATGTTCAATCTTTATTATCTCCTAAAAATGCCAAAATAAAGAATATCAGTATTTAAGGCAATGCTTTTCAACTGGGAAAGTTTCTGCCCCCAGGAAACATTTGACAATATTAGGAGACATTTTGGTTTTCTCCAGTGGGAAAGTGTAGGTGGTGTTGGCATCTTGTTGATAGAGGCCAGAGTGCTATTGAGTTTTCTACAATGTCCAGGAAAAAAAACAATAACAAAGACTTATTCAGCTCCAAATGTCAATAGCATCAATGTTGAATAGCCCTGATGCAAAGGATGAACCCAAAATGAGTTCTTAGATGAACCTCATCACCCTTAATGCAGAGTAAGAACCAGACTAGAAAACATGTTTTAAAACTTATCATTTCTTTTTATCTTTTTCTTTACTTTAAAAGGAAGTACTTTGTGAGTTAGTACTCCATGGTACTAAAAAAAATGTTTATTAACCTTATAAATCAAATTAAAATCTACATTGCAGTTTTTATTCCCATTTTTTTCTTACATTAATAGTTATCATTCCACAGTGTACAGCTTAGAAGGCAAACTAGTCTTTCAGTTACTTGTTAGAAAACCCTAGACAAATCTGATTTACAGTAGTCTAAAAATATTCTCCTGAGAATAACTCTTTCTTGAATTGTACCCACAGGGTACTCTAGATCCCTTCAACTAATATGCCACTTTATAAACACAGCAACAAAATCCCCAAGGTCCTATTGGGTTCTGAAACCATAAATTTTAAGTAAGGCATAGTTGGAATAAATAAAAAGAGTTATTTTCTAATTTAGCATGTAAGAAATTTACAGAATTTCTTTTCTTCTAAGATGTAGTGCAAGGTAAAATGTTAGGTTTGCTAAAATTAAATAGCAAATAAAGAAAGTAACATAAAAGGAGGGGAGGGAAGCGGATTGTGATTGTAAATAATGCATTATTAATGGAAAATAGATATTCAGATTGTGTTCTCGACCTTCAGTGTCAGTAAGAACCATGGACAGCACTTTTTCCCTGTTGTTGCCTGAGCTTCTGTGACGCTAATTCAGAGAAATTGATAGATAGAAAGGGTTGTGAGTCTGAATGGTATGGTAGGTTTTCGTTCAACTTTAACATGTATGAATTGAAAGGGGTTTTGTAAATATTTTAAACAACATGAATGAGCTGAGTTTATTTTTCTTAGCTGATAATATGTGAACACTAAATACAGATTATGAAGATTACTAATATAGATAGCCTACTGCAATTAAAATATTTTAAATTATATTTTATATTTGAGGAAACTAAAGTGCAGAGTTCATTTAATTTTCTCAAAGACCCACAGACAGTGAGTGGAAGAGTCAACATTATTATGCTAATAAAAAAGGAAAACTAGAAATGATTCATGAATAAATTCATTAGCCAGTATTTTTGACATATTAGTATATATCTCAGCCCAGACCTTTATGGGCACATATAAAAAAATTTATGAAATTTAAATCATACTATTTATATTGTCTTTTGATTTTTTTTTCTCACTTAATAATGCATCATATAATTTGAAGGATGTGATTCCAAATCTGCAAGAAGCATTCTCCATTTTGGCAACTAATTAGTAATCTGTTGACCTCTATGCTCTAAGATGTTAAGAATGTTTACCACCAAAACCTAAATAACAGAGAAACGAGATGAATTTTAAAAATTCTATGTAAACCCAATTTAAAAAAAAAAAAGAGTTATCTAGTGCAAGACATTTTATGTCGCTTAGAAGTCTAATGCAGACAGTAACTATACAATGGGAAAAACAGATCACTGCTTTCCCCAAAATAAACTGAGAAGAAAATACTGTTGTTTTTAAAATTTTCTTTAACTAAAGAAAAAAGGTTTAGTATAATGGTAAAGTAATATAAATCTATGAATTATAAACTTTTAAAATTGCATACTCTGAGTGTAAGTAAAGTACACATCAACCATATATGTACAATTATTTACTTATACATTATATGCATATTCTACTCTACCAGTGTACATTATATAGTAAAAATTTTTTAAAAAGTTATATTTTTAACTTTTCAAGAAACCTTCTTGCTATTTGCATAGCAGTTGCCCCATTTTATATTTCCACCAAAAGCATACAAGGGTTTTCAGTTTTTTCACATCTGTGACATTATTTGTTATCTTTTGTCTTTTTGTGAATAGCCCTCCTAACAGGTAAAACATCATTAGGGTTTTGATTTGCATTTCTCTAATTACTACTGACGCTGAGCATATTTTCATATACCAGTTGGTTATTTGTATATTTTCTTCATAGAAATATCTATTCAAGTCCTTTGTCCATTTTTAAAATATTTAGGGCAATTTTTTACCTAGATGTTAGCCCCTTATCAAATATGTCTTAGAAATACTTTCTCACATTGCATGGATTACCTTTTTACTCTATAAGTTGTTTCCTTTGCTGTGCAGAACTTTTTAATTTTATGTAGTCTCACTTGTCTGTTTTGGCTTTTGTGACCTGTGCTTCCAAATCATATCTGAGAAATATTTGTCAGAGTAATGTCAAGAAGCTTTTCCCTTGTATTTTCATTTAGAAGATTTATAGTTTTAGATCTTATATTTAAGTCTTTGATCCATTTTCAGATGATTTTCTGATTGGTGTAAAGCAAAGATCCATGTAAATGGGACCCCACATGTAAAAAGAGAAAGACAGATGAGGAAAGTAAGATGACCCAAAATTAACAATATATATTAAATACTCCCCCAATTTTAAAATATGTTGTTATATTTTGCCAACATTACCAGCAAGTTTCAAAAAACAATACACACTTAGGGTAAAGTTCATCTTGATGTAGTTGATGTAAATACATACCTTAAATAGATCTTGATGAGTCAAATTTCTTTTTCCGATTTTTTTTATGTCATATCCTGTTGGACTTTTGTCATTTTAACTCTTCATGTATCTAATTCATCTCATACAAAAAAATTCATAACCAAAAAACTGCAACACACAGCCATAAGCTGAATAGAAACACAGAAATATCACAATATTGCAGATTTTTCTTTTCCCAGAAGATCCATCTTTTGACTTAATGTGAGTCTTCTGGCATATGGATTGAGTGAGGTTCCAAGATCATTAAGAACATGGATATTAGTAAAAATGTAATAATAAATTATAGCATTTTCTTCCATATTGTTCTGGTTCATCTTGATTCTTATGATATTAAGAAAAATACTTCTGTGAAGTATTAAAGGTAAAATGTATCTTATCATGTGTTAAAGAAAGAGTGAGAGGAAAGGAAATATAATGTTTCAGATAGACTTGCAGTTCTAGTGACCTGGTCAAGAACAGGAGGAAGGAGTTCTATCCCAAAAGGTGCAAATATCAAGAAAGTCTATCTATTTTTGTTGGTTCATTCTTTCAGCAAGTATGTCTTGAGTAGGCCTAACTATCAAATATGTGCTGATGGGAAATTAGTCAGTAGAGAGCAAAAGTAATAATATATGAGAAGACGATGATTGACAGAGGAAAATTGACTGCAGGGCCAAAGGCTGAGCTATTGCAACAGACAAATGGAGAGCTTTCTTCAATTAACAGAGCAGGAGTGATCCAGGAGACTCCATCTAGAAAGATTCCACCTGATCATACTGTTCAGTGCCCAGAAATAAATGCAGGAGAGGAGTGAAAAACAAAGAACCATTATGATAATGCAGAACCAGCAGAACAAGAGATGGTGACCTGGAGGTGAAGCACAGTTATTTTCCTCACCATTTCAGGACTAGTTCAAACAAAGAAAGACAGTAAGGACGATTTGATAATGAAACCAAAGCTATCTCCTGTATAAGCTATCTCCTGTATCAATACCTTATAATGTTGAGCATGTTCTTTTAAGTATTTGGGATACACAAAAGAACAAATAGATATGTATCTTGCTCCCATAGTTTACATTTTTTTCTTTTACTTGAATTTTTTAAATGTATGAATAATTGAATGTGAGTTCACCTAATAATTTGAGATGTCATTCTCAAATAAATTTATTTCTACATCTTGAATAGAAAAAAATCAATATTGGATAGGAAGCAAAGGGAATACGGTAGATGCTCTAATTGGGAAAAATTGTATCATCTCACTGGAATATGCTAATGGCTTTTAGGACACAATCTTAACTTCTTGTCTTTTGTTAATTTTGTTCCCAAAGTATCTCAATCATCCCAAAAAGATAGCATCTGAGTAAGAAACAGAAATATAGGTCCATGCTCTATAGCACTGAGTATGCATAAAAGAAAAAAAAAAGCATGAAGAAAGCGGAGGTATTGACAGTACTATTAAAAGCTGGTTTTAAGTTTTTTCTCTTTGTTCTTAGTTCAGTTTTAAGGGATAGTACCTTTGGTCCGGGTACCAAGCGGTTTCATGGATGTCGTAGTGCCAACATCACTTGTTATATTAAAAATATATATCTATTAAGGTTGAAAACAAATACCAAAGAGATAGCACTGCCTTCCCAAAGTGAATAAATCACTGCAATCAAGTAGAACACATGGAAAAACAATGGAAGGAGCTGGAAAAGATAAAGATGGGAATAGAAGAGAGAAAAGCTAGACAGAGATCAAAAAGGAAGACTCCCCGTCTTTCCAATCTTCCTGCAAGTAGAAAAGTCTGATTGTAGTGTTTAATTTTTTAACTTAATCACATTAAATCTTTTGTACTTCGCATAATTATTATTCCCTAGCTGTAGAAGTTGCTTAATGTAAGAGAAATGTGAACTAGTTCTGAACTGAAAGACTTTTGAAATTATCAGGAGACCTTCTTAGAAGTCATCATTGGTATTATATGACCAATAGGAAAGAAAATCATAAAGGTCAAGGATTTATAATAAATTTTTTTAAAAAATACATAATAACAGTTTCTGATATTTCTTTCCAAGGGGGACTTGAAATATGATAATTTACTTATTATTTATTTTTATATATATTATTCTTTTCCTATGATAATACTGGCAGCCATAATTGTGTGAGCCCTGAAAGAGAAATAATTCAGTTCAGTCAAATTGTACCAATTGAAATGGATCCCTAACAAACATTGGACTACAATTTTTAGAAAATCCCTTTTAGTTTGTAGGAATGATAGCGATATCTAAGTAAGCTAGACACTGTTGAAAGGTGTGTATAACACATTTGCAGCTCTACTATTGAGGTGCTATCTTTCAGGGAAGTGCAGCCCGGAGACAATATTGAGAATTATCCTCTTAACAATGGACAATCTTCAGTGTGCAGTTGCCAAGATAAATGAAATCATAGACTTTGGATTAGAACTGAAATTCTCTTTCCAGCTGTGCCTCCCTGACCTATCTGGGTAAAAAGAAAACTGTTCTTTTTAAAAAAGTACTTTGCAGCCTTTTCTTTCTATGTCTGTTTATATCTCATCACGGAGATATCAACATAGGTTGCACCTTGATGATTTACAATGCCCCTAACTAGTAAACTACTAACCTAATGAAGAGTATAGGATGTTATGAAGTAATGTGATTGATTTCCTAAGATTATATGCAAAACTAATTTCTATTACTGCCCACATCAGTGGCATGCTTTTTTGTCCAACCTCCTATTGCTGATCTCTTTTTCAAGGAATGTAGTGTCTTGGGCTTAGCCATGGCTACAGTTCAGGAGCTGAGATTGAGTGGAAGAATGGAAAAGTAAAAATAAGCTTTGGCTCTTAAACAGCAAAAATGATGCCCAGTTCCCATATGAGTGTGTGGGGGTCACAAGAGAGTCAAAACATTAGACCTAAATGGAGGATTGATCCCAGGTATGAAGAAAAGCTTCAGGAATGAATAATAGGAAAGATTCTCCGGGCAGATTTGAGAGGTGAAGCACAGGCAAATTTTTGAACATGAAGGTATCCACAGCCCTTTGTACTATGCTAATGTGGAGTCTGTGTGGGGTGGGAGTTGCAAAGCTAAGCTGTTCTTACATCTATAATTCCCTTCTTAGATGTGAAAGTTTTAGAAAATAAAGTAGGAATAAAAAAAAAAATGGGTTTTGTAGAAAGCATTACTATGAAAAAGAAACTAATTTGCAAACAGAAAAGCAATTTGCATCTTTGAATGCTAAAAATAAATTAAGTCTCTGAATTAGTCTAAGTTTAATAAATCAAAATGTTTTGTTTGAAAAACTCATTCATTCCAAAATCCATAAGCATCAAGATGGATTTATTATTGTGTTATATTCTGAGGTTCTATTCTTCATTTGTCACTGAAAATAATGCCTGTTATTGTTCGACATAGATCCAGTTGTAGTGATTTTTTAAATCAGGATAGACTAGGCTTTACATTGGTAACAAATGAATCATGAAATATCATTTACTTAAAACAGCAAAGGTGTATTGCTTGCTTATACTACACATTCCATGGGAATCAACAACATGACAATTTTGCTTTATTTAATCAGAAAAGGTGGGGTTAAAAGGATACTGTACCTGGAGCATTGCCAGTACTCATAAGTGACAAGACATCTTAGAGGGACACAGAGGCTTTTTATTGCCTTACCATGAAGGTTGCATGGCATGCCTACACACCTTTCATTGGCCAGAGCTGATCTAATGGTCGTGCCAGTGCAGTGGGGGTTGGGAAATGTAAACTTTTATGACAGGGATGGAATGGAGAATCAAGTGTTTGTGAATACTAGCGATGTTTATTTATGTTTGATACTTTCCAATGATACTAAGATTCTAGAGAACACTCCTATAGAGTATAGAAAGGGACATGAGAAAAAAAGAAATAAAAATTCAAGAAAATGGATCTAAGAAAGAATAAGCAAAGGATCTTTGGAGTAATTTGAAATTAAGTTATTTCAATTGTTCCATAATTTGCAGTTACTGCATGTGTTAGTCATCTTTCTGTTGCTGTTACCAAAATGCCTGACAAGTACAACTGAGAGGAGGAAAAGTTTACTTTGGCTCATGGTTTCAGAGGTTCAGTCTATGGTGAGCTGACTCCAGTGCTATAGACCCAAGGTGAGGCAGAACTTCATGGTGGAATAGTATGCTGGAGGAATACTGCTCCATCCGTCATAGCCAGGAAACAGAAGGAGCAATGGGGAGGGTCGGTAGGGAAGATAAACTTTTTCATACCCCCAGTGACCCACCTCCTCCAGCCACATCCCACCTTCCTACAATTATCAGCAAATAGACTGAATAGGTTAAAGCTCTTATAAACTAATCTTTTCACCTCTGAAAATTTTCTCCTTTGACACAGGAAGGCAGCTCATACTCAAATCATAACACTGCACATTTCAGATTTCCCTCAAATACAAGATAAGTAATAATTCAATGGAGTTTTATTCAGCCATTTCTTTATGTGAAATCATGTCATTTGCAATAAAATAGATGGAACTAGAGACTATTGTGCTAAGCAAAATAAGCCAAACTCAGAAGGTCAAGGGCTGTATACTTTTTCTAATATGTGGAAGCTAGAGAGGAAAAAGAAAGGAAGTTAAAAAAATCTCATGAAAATCAAGAGGAGATTAGTAGAGGAATGGGAACAGCGGGAGGGAGCAAGAAAGGAGGGGGTAAGTACTAGAGTGATATTGGCCAAATTATAGTGTTATATTGGGTACATGAAGATATAACAACAAATCCCATCATTGTATACAAGTGTAATGTACCAATAATAATGTGGAAAGAAATAAAAGGTGAATAATAATTAGTGAATGGGCTGATCAAAGATAGGGTGCTTTAAACAAAGCAAAATGGAAGTCTGCTCTCTTGAAACTGAAGAGACCAGAGATAACAGATAAATTAACAGATGTAGCAAATCATTGAGGTCATGTTCCCATAGAGAAGAATTAAGTCTCAGTGTGAGTTCAAAACAAAAGAATGTCCCCACAAAACAAAAATGCCCCCACCCCTGTTCCCATTCCTCTACTAATCTCCTCTTGATTTTCATGAGATTTTCCACCGTCTTTCTTTTTCCTCTCTAGCTTCCACATATTAGAAAAAGTATACAGCCCTTGACCTTCTGAGTTTGGCTTATTTTGCTTAGCATAATAGTCTCTAATTCCATCCATTTTTTTTTTTTTTTTTTTTTTTTTTTTTTGCAAATGACAGAGGCCGACATGACTGGTTAATGAAGACAAACCAAATAAATGAGAGAGTGGGATTCAAGAGTTCCAAAAGAGAAAATGGATAAGTTTTAGTTTTTTAAAAAAAAAAAAACTTCCTGATGCTTAGAAAAGGGATCTTTGATGGTCCTTCTCTTTTAAGTTGTCAGGAGGAAGCAAAGTCCTCAGGAAAGCTTAGAGCAGTTCTAGTAATAATAGCAACAAGCTCAAGATTCAGGAGAAGAGAGAAGATACACAGAGAAGACCAGGAAGCCATTTATGAAAAGGAGTATCAATCCCATTGGACCAGTGGGACTCTACCAGCTTAAAATCTGAAGAGCTTAGTTTAAGAATTTGTAAAGATTTGACAATTCTTACTTTCAGACTGAAAAAAAAAAAAAAAAAAAAAAGGGAATAAGTCAGGAAGGGATTCCTAGGCAGGCTTAGTTCTATTTGCATTCCAGTGTAGAAAACCTTCATTAGTATTGCTTCTTAAAGTTTTTATAGATTTTAGTCATCATTATTTGGAATATATGTGTATATATTCCAGTGTTGATCAAGAAGAAGAGTAAATGACCAAGATGTTTTAGTCCCATGCAAGATGAAGGGGTTGACCTGGGATGGTAGAAATGCCCAGTAGGAAGACTTTGCCTGAGTTAAAATGATATGCCCAAAATCATTGGTAAAGGCCATCGTTTCTGCGATTTCCATTTGGTCATATAACATCATTCGTAGTTTCTCCAACCATGATGAGATTGAAGGTGAAGAAAGAGTTTAAGGTCCTTTTAGGTCCATGACAGGCATTCTAAGTATATTTTCTATTTCAGTATTCAGGTTATTGATAAAAATGTTAACTACACAAGAAATAACCTCTGCAGAATACCATTTGTTGTAGCACCCCAGGTTAATACTGAACCATTGATGACGTTTTTCAAAATGTGACACTTCAACCAGCTGTCTTTTTTCACAGCACAAACATGCACAGTTGTTAGTGGGGAATTAAGACTGTAACAGCCGGGGCATTAAGGATTAGTCTTGACAGTTTGCTAGGAGAAATGCACAGTTTGGCTTTATCTGAGTCAGGATGTCTTGCTATTTTAGAAAGAGGACAGTTTCAGTTAATGAACTTTAATTTCTAAGAGCTGAGGATAAAGAAAAATAGAAAATATCCTGAATGACAAGAAAATGGGAAAATGTTCAGGATTGTAGGTCTCCCCCCTTCAATCAAAATGCACAGGACTGCAATGAAGTTCTCAATGATTAACACAAAATTCAATGGTAGGAAAACATAGCTAGTAAAATAAAAACTTAGATCAGCTGGGGTCCAAAAGAATATCTAACTGAAAAGAAAAAAAAAAAAAAAACTTTATAGCTGTGTTCCTAGAAACAGGAATGTTAAGAAAGAAGGAAGCAGATACAATCTTTTACAATCATGGTGAAATTGCACTTAGAGTGACTATTGGGGTTTTCTACAATAGAATGTTTTGTTTTTCCAGCTTCATAGAAATGCAGTTCTGTGATTGGAACAGATGTACTGTTTAGCTCTTTCTCCTTGACCTTTTTCATAAATCCTGTTATTCTGAGCAGGTAGTGAACAGCCTTTAAAAGAAATCTACCCTTGCAGTGGGAGGAAGAGGAGACCTTGAACACTGCAGCTTCTGATTACATTCCTGACATCATGGTTTAGGTCAGAGAATAGAATCTCAGTAAGCCAAAGATTATACAATATCGTATTTATTTATACAATAAATACCCCTGATCGTGTGGAAGAAGAAAACAAAAACAAAACAAACAAACAAAATGAGCCAAACAAATCTCTTTCTAAAGGAGTGGAGGATCTGGGCGTAGGGTGTTCTGGTTAGATGACACATTGAGCACATTAAGTCTTCAGATTCTCTGGGGCAAGCAGATTTGGTGTGTTGAATCACTACTTGATTTTTCAGTGCCACGTGATATTTGTATACAGTTTCTATTGTTTTATTGTGATTGCATAACCCTGTTTTTGATGATCTGCATAAATCTCTCTAACACAATGAAGGAAAAAAAACCTAGAATGAAGAGCAACAGAAGCCCATTATTTTCGGGAAAAGACTCAATGAGCAGCTCTTTGACCCCAGGGATCTGCTGAGATTCTCAGGATCATTCTGTAGGATGGAGCCCCAGGACTGCTTCCTTGCTGGGGCCCTACAATCCTGGATAGCACTTCAATGCAAAACTGACCAAAAAGCACACCGAAATAACGACTCAGTCACCGTGTCAAGTACATCATCCTCTCTAGAAACTGATATGTCTCTAGATCTGGAGTATGTCCATCCATAAAGTGTACTTAATATCACCCACCCGCCCCCCGCCAAGGGATTGAAAAAGATAATGGATTTTATGTTCATATTTTATCTCATTGTTTTAAAATCATATTTTGTATCTTTTTAAAGGCACATTATTCACTAGAACATTGGATTGCAAATAAAATACTAAGTAAATACTCACATAGAAAGGCTTATTTATTTATTTATTTATTTATATTGATAGAAGCACATATAATTTAAAAAAAATGTTATAGGCCAAAAGGAGAAAAAGATTTGGAACTCACTTCAGATTCTCCCCTGCCAAATGTTTCTTGGAAAACAAGGCAACTTGAAGACATTACTGCCATGATAACCTCTGAAAGTCACTTAGCACAAACCACTTGTGTAGTAATCAGACTAAAGTTATCTTTTAGGCACAGGAAAGCAAAAAGGAGGGGAAAGATAGGAAATGGAAGTTGCTCTCCTTTGACAATATCTTTCTTTAATAAACTTTTAAGCAAAAAATCCAGACTGCCCATCTTCCTCATCCTCACCTTCCCAGAGACCCCACCTACTTTGGCATGAACCATGATAGCTCTCTCACCTAACAATGTATTAATCCCAGGGACCAAGATCCAGAGCAAGGGTACCGTTTGCGGGAGGGTGTATGTAATGAGTTCAAAATAGCAAATAGCCTCAGAAAAGTGAAACAGCATGATTCAGGAGAAGGCAGCTGCAGAGTGTGGTCATCAGATAGTTTGCCTGACGGGTATCTGACAGTGAGCAGAGAACACAGAACTCTCAGTTGAAAACCAAGAGGTCAAGTTCAAGATCAGCATTGCAAACAGTGGGCCACTTTGCCAAGTCCAGCCTGCAGAAATTGTGTTTGACCATACATCTTTCACATTTTTTTTTAAATGTGTTGTGAACATTTAAAACATAGGCAAGCTAATGCCAAATTTTAAAAGTTCACATTTAAGGCTCCTCTTAATAAATGGTAAATCTAAAAACATTGGGTCCACATTCCTATATAGCTACTGTGGAATGGAGATAAAATGTATTTCTTGCAGAGAAAGGGCAGACCCCACATGGATGCTACACATCTGTGCTTGTTTTCACTGCTCAGGATTCACAGCTTCAGGAGTGACACAGAAAACAGAAAAGTCAGGAAGGCAAGTAAGAAACCCTGAATATTCAGCTATTGTCGCCCCTTTTCCTGTCTCCTTTACCTACCAGGTTCCAGGCATTGTTCTCAGAATCAGTAGCAAGAATCATTTAAAGCCAGCAGAAAAGATGAGGTATGATAATGTAAAAATGATAATGTGTGTCTCTGCTCCCAATGCATTCATATTCTAGTGAAGAAAATTGGGCAGTATATCAATAAATATCTGTTTTCAGTAAAAATAATACCTAATATATTTTGAATGCTATTATGAGTCAGTCATTATTCTTTTACTTAGGTGGTTTGTGTTCTTTTATACATATGAATTCCCACAGAAACCACATTGGGAGGAAATAATTACAACCTATCTAGAAATAGGAAATTGAGTCATGGAGATAAGCAATGTGGATAGAGTCACACAGCTAATAAGAGGTGGAATAATAATGGGCCCCCCACTGTCTGGCTTCATAGGGAAGGCATTTAACCCCGGTGCCATTCCATTAAGTTCTAAGCAGTGTGTTAAAAGGGGGTTGATGTGAAATCTTAAAGACATGAGTATACAAAAGCTGGTGGGGGGGGAGAGAACAATTGGCAAAGGGAACAGCATATGCAAAGGATTAGTTTTGGAATGAGCTTGGCTCCTTAAGGTCCTAAAATGAGGTGACCAGCATGGCTGTAGCTTGATGGGAAAGGGAGAGTATTAGAAATTTCATGTTGAAGGGGAAAACACAGGCCACATTCTATCTGGGATTTTTATGGCAAGGTATACTTTCAATTTTATTTTATTTGGGAAGAGTGCCGTCATCTGATTTGCAGTTTATAAAAAGGATAATCTCCTATTTACCTGGGCTTTTTATAAATGGACCTTAATATGTGTGTCTAGCTTCTTCTTCTGCTATTTCTCCATCACACCATGTGTGTTCTAACTCCAGTATTCTAGCACCAAGTGTTGTGCTGGAAAATCAATTTTGAAGAAACAAAGCCCAGATTTGTAGCAGTTGCCAATTTCTGTGGTGTAAGTACTTCCACCATAGTCAATTTTAAGATATCAACAGTTTAACAACCATTTCACAAAATTCCTCAATATTTAACAGAGACCTCCTGAGAGCAGTTGTGAGCAGGCTTTCAACTTAATGCCTTGGCTTTCTGAAACTCTGCATGCCCTTAAGTGGAATGCCCTTCCCCCTCCAGTTCTATCTAAAATGCTTAAATTAATCCCAGACTGTGATTAAGAGGAGAATTTTGAGCTCTGGATGGACTTGGATTCAAATCTCAGCTTTGTAAATTGGCTACATGATCTTAGATAAAGGCCTTAACTTCTCTAAATAACTGTATCCCATTTATAATATGGAAATGTCACTATTTCCTACCTTAGGATATTGTTATAAAAATCAAATTAAATAATATACTAAAATGCCTTTGGCAGAATATTTGGAATGTTAAATTATATACTTTGTAAGACTTTTATTTGACTCATCTTCTCACCCTCCACAACCCCTGGTTAGGAGTAGGGGAGAGAGATGAAATTTTGAAAATTCACCTTTTGATAATCTATCTTTTGAGAGCTATTTCTGTCTAATTTCTAAGGTGCATTCCAGGATCCATACAAGAATCTCTTTTCTTTCATGTGGTAAAATAATTACTAAATTTTATAAGACATATCCTATATATGATATAGGAACACATCGTGGCTTAAATATTAGCACTTATTTTATGATAGAGCTTCCTGATAAAATTGAAGACTACAAATCTCTGGTAATAGAAATTGCTTGCCATTGTATTTTAGTTTGACATTGGAAACTTTGTAAATGTTTTCTTTACAGGCAGCTGCTTGACATAGTTAATTAAATCTTAGCCTCCTCCTGTCCATTTTATTTGCTGGAGTCCTACAGATACCTCATTTTAATGTTTAGTTATGTCAACACCAAAACAGCTTTATTCATTGACTATTAAAGATGTAAGCTTTAGTGACTCTGTTGTATCTTGCGACCTTGTTTAAGTCCCAACCTCTCTGAGATTTATCACATTAGAAAGAATTCAGACTCTTAATTGCTCTAAAACTCCATCACTCTGTATTTTAATATGTATATGAGCTCCAAAAGCACCTTCAAAGCCAGTAGAAAAATTAATTTAGCACTATACCATTCTTACCAGATTAACATTAGTAAATTTAGGTAGACTGCTATAGCAAATCAGATTACTGAGACAATTATATAATTCAGAATGAAAGTAAAAGAAATAAACGAAAACAAGAATTATGGTTCTAAAGGTATTAGAACACAATTTGTAGGTCTATTAACAAATCATTAGAACTTCAAAGTGTTCTGTATTTATGGTTATGAAATCATTAAAGTTTGTGTTTTTCTTTGTATTCATTTTTTTTTTTTTTAGAAATCCCACATTGAAATCTTGCCTAAAGATATATTCTAGCCAATAGCATGTCAAATATGTATAAAACCAATCCAGGAACACTTGTTAGTGTCCTTGTTAAATTTTAAAATTTATTTGAGAAAACTAGAAATGAGGAAATCGTCCATCAAATCAGATGTCTCAATTCCATCATTCCTGTATACATATTCTGCTTTTATCCTTGTATTCATGGTTTAAAACCTTAGAATGGTGCCTGCTCAAACATATGTACCTAATGCACACCATTTTTTTAACTCAAAGAGTGACAATACTATGTTCTTAATCATCTCAATACACTGCCAACATATTTAAAGCAGTTATTTACTAGTTCCTAAAAATGCATATGCAGACTGCAATATCTTAATAGTACAACAAATGAGGCTTGTATCTTTTGAACTACTAAAGCAGTTGCATATCACTCTTCAGTAATGCAGGGCCTAAGTCCAGGAACAGATTGCAGCTTACTGTTAAGCATTTTATATCAGCTGGTGAGTAGTTGCTATGACCAGGATCAAAAGAATTTTATCCTTACACATATTTCAGAAGGCAATAAGTAATAAGCTCCCTGTATTGCTTGTTATCTCCAATTCCTAAAGCAGGGACAAATGACACAAAATCTTTCCTGGCATGTTTCATAGCTTGAGTGACAGCAAATTTTTGTTATTGAGCATGTGCAATTATCAATTGCATTTTTCTTGATTGGGCTTTGTGCATCTCTGGTCTGTTTAGGAAGGTGATCTATGAAAATTGAAAGGGAATGCTTAAAAAGGCATGAATTTGAAATTTTACATGCTGAAAAATGTGTGTCCCTAAAACAAGGACAAATGATTTAATAAATCTCTGACTTATACTCTTTCACCTGTATTATTTCTATTATCCTGTAAATGCTAAAAATATGAAGATTATATCACAGACTCTCTGAAACCTCAAACATCTCTGCTGTGGTGCTTTAGAGTTAGTTCATGAATAAAACACTACTGTCGTTCCACCCTCAGTGTACAGCAATTAGGATGTCACTGATGACTTCATTGAATCCAAGTGTAAGGTCTATAACATATTCCCACCTCAATTCTGGAAAATGGAAATCTTCCTTTAAAAAAAAAAAAAAACTCACACTGTTGCTCTCATTGATCAACCAAGAGAGTTTAATGATTCATGCTGCTGGAAAACACTCTGTTTCTATCCAGAAAAGTCCACAGAGGCCAAGAAAGGCTGTCCTTATATACCCAGGCACTTTTCCACAAGAGGGTGAGAAAACTCCACCCATCCAAAGACTTGCCCAATTTGGCTCTGGGGTAGCACTGGACCCCAGGCAGATTAAACACTGAAGTCACAATATACACAAGCCTTTGAAGAGGCCCAGCGGTACCTGTTGCCACCAGGGAACCGGAAAGCCCACATGACTGAGATCTTCCGGTGGTTTGACATTCTCTCCTCAGGCTTTGCTGGAGAGGTTACCACCGCAGTGTGACTCAGCTGTGAGCCACAGCCAGGCCTTCCTCAGTCCTGAGGGAAGAATGGAGGAGAGAGAACCGAATGTTTGCTAATGCAACTGCCATCTGCCACCGCTAAATCTTATGGTGACAGAGTGCACGTTAATGCCAGATAGACTAAGAACACTCACCATCTGTTCATTGCCCTGAAATAAAATTAACTAGGTCATCTGGATTTGGAAACCTAGCTGGAATTGTTGACATCTATTCCCAACGTTAACGATGGAAATTTTCCCCCAACTTAACATCAATCATATTACCCCGAGAAACATGTTTCACTCTAATTCTCAAGTAAAGAAGGTAGTTAACAGATAGTACAATTTATGTGGTAACAATCAATAAAAGATTTTCTACCTCCTACATTATTGAATTTGTAAGCAGTGACATTACAAATTTCGATCCAACTGAATCTTTCTACAAGAAAACAAAACAAAACAAAAAATGTTAATAAATTTAACTAAAAAGAATAAGCAAAATCTTTAGGATCTTAGTTGACCAGCTAAAGAGATTCAAAATTCTTAATTTCCAAGCACTCACACCAGAAAGAAGCAACCAAAGACTTAAGACATTTTATTTCTGTTTAACTGCTTAAAATGTGTTAGCCTGTGGCAACTGAATTTAGGATATGACTAAATGAGTGGTGAAAATAGTTTCTTTCCCCCATGAGAGTAGCAGGAAACAGCATATTCAATTTCTGCACTCGCTCTCATCTTCCAATCAACACCTATTATTGTGTTTTTTATGTGTCTTCGTCTAGAATTGGTCCTGGTCAGTATTGGTCTGGAAGTGAATTTCAGCTAGATGGGAGAAAAGGAAAGAAAAGAAATGATTATTTTTAGTTCTTTAAATTAGCCCCAACCTGAAATTTAGTTCTTCCAAAGAATGATCCTTAAAAGATTCTGTTTCAAAGTGTCAATTTAAATTAACTTATGCAGGGGAAGGGTTACTGCTTTTAGGAGTTTAGGACATCAATAACAGGAAATGACATAGTTCATTTAAACAATATATAATATCCGACTTAAAATACATCTCGTGGAGTTATAGTTAGGTCCCAAGAGATTTAAGTTTTGAAAGAAATGTTTTGAGCTGGATTAGTGACTAACTTCTCTTAATAGCCTTCTCATATTAACAATATCTGGTCATAGGAATTTTTCTAACATTTTCTTATACTGATGTTTTAAAGAATCTAAACAGAATTTATTTTCAACTTATTACTGAGAACCTAAGGAGTTACCTCTGTACTATCATTATTAAATTTATTGTTCTGAAAAAGAAAAAGAGACTTAATCTTTCTTATTCCTCTCTAGATAAATGAGATATAAAGACTAAGCATAAAATATGACAAAACTATATAAAAATTCCCAAAAGGAAAAAGTCCCAAAAAGTCCCAAAGGAAAGACACCCTGACTCTACAAGCAAAAATAGGTCCACATAATTCTCTCACATAGTACCTTATTTATTTATTTATTTATTGGTATAGCTTCAATCACAGTATACATAGTATTTATTTCTAGGTTCCCTTAATACTTGTGTCTCTATCCCACGGTGTCCCTAAGAGTTTCATGAAGTCAGGCACTACTGTGATTGCATTCATTACTTTATCTTAGTGTCAAAACAGTGTCAAAAATATAGTGGGCACTCACTGAATATTTGTTGAATTAATTTTTAAAACATATTTAGGGTCTAGTAGAATAAACACGTCATAGTTAGATTCTTTATTTCACTATTTATTTATTTATTTAACAAATGTTAATTAAGCATATGCTATATCAACAATGTCCTTAGAGATATGAGTATATAAATGAGTAAAATGTATATAACTACTGACGACATGGATCTCACTGTGAAGGAGACCAGTTCTAGGCAATAAAAATATATCATTGTAGGTAAACACATAATTGTAAAGGTTCATATTATTACAGGGTAAAAGTAATAATAGAGCCTTGACTTACCTTTCGAGATCAGGAAATGAAGAATGAATACATGAATGTAAATAAAGAGAGAAATAAAAATATTAGAAAGAAGAAAGACCATTGAGGCCAGTTGCCAGAAAATTAAACATGTTTTCTGGAAAAGTAAAACCAGTGTTGAGTGTTAATTCTTCTTTTTCTTCAAGGGCCACATACAGCTCAGAGGCATCTAACAGTACCTGAGGTTAATACGTAAGCTCTGCTTGAATACAGTACTGCTCAAGAAAGTTTGCTTTCAAATACTTTGAGCTTTCGATTTTTACTCGTTTTTATTTGTTGCTTTTTAAATTAAATATATTTACATTGTGCCATCTTCTTTTTCACAAAGTATTCAAAATATCACAAGGTGTTCTTCTTTGGTTGGCTATTTAGAAGCATCAAGAATGAAAGTTTCTTCTCAAATTGGTTTCACACCCCTTAAGAAAATTCTGAATGTCAAAACAACAACAAATAGACTGGGGGAAGATAAGTGTAATCAAATCGTTTCCAAGTGAATTACTTTTAAACATTTTCCAGGAGGCAAGATCGTTCTTTAAAAAAATTATTATATAGATATGACTAATAGCAGAACTGTTATTCCAAGAATGATATATTTCTTTAATACAGATTCATTAAATATTTGAGAAAGAGGGTTAAACTGCAAAATACTTCCATTGAAGAGCTACTAATTTGTAGAATTTTAAAAGATTGTGTGTCAAAATTATAGGAAAAAAAAAAAAAAACAGCATTTGTTTTGGAAGCTAGGCCCACAACCTATCAGAGCCAATAAAATTGGACAGTGACCATGAACTCATTTTCAAAGCTGGGATTTTGAGTGCTTAGGTTGTGGCAGTTATTATTTCCTGAATAAGACTTTATGCTGAATCCAGAATTCACTCTCTGCTCTTCAGCCAAGAGAGGAAGTAGCAAGAGTAACCAAGTTTAACACTCGCTCTGGGGATTTCTCTAGCTGAAGCTAAAAAGAGACTATCACTGTGTAGCCAGGCCTGGACTTAGCACGTTCTGTATTTAGATGGCTTGTCTAAGCTCACCAGACCACAATATAACTCTGCCCTCTGCTCCTATAGACCCAAAAGAAAAGACTGGGTGCAGGGTGGGGACACAGGAGCCAGCAGGAAGCAGGTGATGTGAGAACGGAAGAAGGAAGGAAGAAAGGAAGGGAGGAAGAGAGGGGGTCAAGAAGAGAGTCCCTATCTATGTCTGTCACCTCAGAAGGTCAACAGACCCGAGGTGAAACTCTAGCCCCCCTGTTTCTTTTGAGGTAAATTACATATCTAATCATTTGGTGCTCTTTAGTTGCAGAATGTGTATGCAGTAGTAACTAGTTCAGAGAGTACTTTTCAGTGCCTGCAGTCAGGAAACAGTAAATGTTAGCTTTTATGTCTGCTGTTATTACTACATTTTATGTTACAGTCTATGTAAGAGAGAAAAGGAATAAAATAATGAGTTTTGTGGTGCCCTTAATGATGCCATTTCTTTCTACCATCTCTGAAGCACCCATCTGTACCTCAATTAACCTTCCCCAACTTGAATTCTTTAGGTAAGAAGCAAAGGAACTGTTCAGAACAAAAAGGTTGAGCAACCTGCCCTAGAACTGATCTTCCCACAGGCATTCTCTTAGAAGTGTTTCCAATCAGATAGTTGCTTGGCATGCCCAGACCTTTTTAAATTTGTTTTTTATTTATATTTTTAAGCAATTTAAGAAAGTTACTTTTAGGAGGCAAAATTAAAATAATGTATTTAACTAAGTCAAATCTTGCTCTCCAGCTAGTTTTAATATATCTTTCTAAAATAATCTCAAAAGCCCTAACCAGGTAATCAAAGCAAAGCATCTAGTTTATCTCAGGAAAAAAAAATCATAAATAAAAAAAAAGTAAATGGAAAGTAAGAAAACAAGTTTTTAACACACAGCTTGAAAGTTGATTATAATACTACACAGGAAATAAAAATAATGTGGACATACAATGTCCTTCAAAATAAAATTTGGTTTTTAGACATCAAGTCATATGCTTCTGAGAAATGGGAGAGTTTTATTATTTCCTGTGAAAGTGTCAAGACACATAAAGATATTTTCTTTTTTGATGATATACTGTGATTCCAGGGAAATTTCTGAAAATGTATTTTAAAGATTAAAAAAAAAAGAAAAAGAAAACTTTTTTGAAACAAAAATTCATTTTCTCTGGCAAGTAAATAATAATAGTGTTCTTTCAAAACACCCAAGAAGAAAGGAAAATAATTTTACCTTAACAGAAAAAAAAAATTCACAATGAGTAGAGATGGAGCAAGGGTTTAAATCTTCATGTCATTTCAAGTTTGTCAGACAAAGTAATGGGGAGAAATAACCTGAGCAGTGAACATCAAATTTCCTGATTTTCCTATAACTTTTTTTTTAATCTTTATTTTTTATTTTTATGTGGTGCTGAGGATCCAACCCAGTGCCTCACACATGTGAGGCAGGAACTCTACTACTGAGTTACAGCCCCAGCCCCGCATGTAACTTTTGGAAAACATCTATTTTGCAACAGAATGTCTTCTTACTTCTATTCCAATCTGAAGATTTGTATCTAGAGAGTTTCCTTTTGGGATTTGGATAGCTCCCCAAGCCCAATGTTTATTACAAGATTTTCAGGTGGTGACAAAAGGAGGTGAGATGCCTTCCAACCTCTTGTTTTACCTACAACTTTCATTTTCATGGACTTTGCTACTCCTCAGTACTACGTTGCTATCATGATAGGAACAGTCACTGCTCTTCCATGAGTCTACTACTTCACTACTTCACTTGTGTATTCATTTACTCAACAAGTTACAGTATCTTCTCTGACCCCAAAGCAGCAGGGAGTAAGAACACGTTGGTGGATGGTGTAGCCATTGCAATAGTAAGAAAACAGTGTACTGATGGTTATTTATTTTGATTGAGCTATCAGCAGTATATGCTAATAGAATTCAAATGGTGATTAAAAGCAAAGTGTGTTACTGTGTTAGTTCTCAATACTATTTCAAAATATCTGAGATAATCAACTTTAAAAAGGCAAGGTTTATTTTGACTCACAGTTTCAGAGATTTCAGTTCATGGTCACTTGACCCTTTGCTTTAGGCCTGTGGAGGCACAGTATATCATGGTGGAGCATGTCACAATGAAGGTTTGTGTACCTCACAGTGGTCAGGAAGCAGCTAAGGACAGAAAGGGGCTGGGGGCCAGAATCCTCTTCAAGGATGTGCTCAAAATGACCTAATTTCATCCAACTAGGTCCCATCTCCTGGGGTTTCCCATTAGTGCCATAGGTTCCTACCCAAGCCTTTGACACATGGGCCTTCCAAACCAGAGCAATTATCAAGAAGGACTCCCAGCTTGCTCATTAGAGTAGATGATGGTCTCGTTAATTCAGTTGTAAAACCAGGAAGGAATAGATTCAAGAGTTTGGGGAAATCAAAAGTTTCATTTTTAGTATAAAATTTTGAACTATTAGAGCAGGTAGACCTTTATGTCCAAGAGTTAGATAAATAACAAAGGAGATTTAGAAAAATTAATTTGTTGTTTGTTTTTAAGTGGTATTAAAATCCATGGGATCAAATGAGATCATCCAAACAGAAAGTATACAAAGGGAAGAGAAAAGTGTCTAGAACTAAGCTCTGGAATACTTCAACATTAAGAGAAAAAGAGTCAGAAAAGTTGAATATGAAATAGAAATTGTGAGATAAAAAGATAACCAAGAATGTGATGTCCCCAAAACCAGAGGAACACAGTGTATCCAAAAGGGTAACTGTCAAACACTGATTGTGTGAGATGGACTAGGAAAAGGGTAGAGATTTTACCACTGTGTTTCATTCACTTTACAAGTGGTCACTGCTGAAGAAGTTGAGAGAAGTGTTTCAGTGGAGTAGTGTACATCAATTAATTAAATCGTTTCCTTATGGTCATAATAGAAGTTAGATCATTAATGCATAGAATACAGAATATGAGTCTTGTTCCTGTATTCCTCTGCTTAGCCTTGTGTCTGACAAATAACAGATCCTTATTAAATAATTGTTGAATATTGAATTTCAGCCTCAATCAATGCTTTATTTTGTGTTGTCCACCACAAATGGATACTTCTAAAATGCAGAAATGGCAACCATGTATTTGTCTTACATAGTCCCAAAACATTTGTGTATTCTTTTAGATCCTTCAGCAATGAAACTGAAAAAATATGTCGGTCATAGAGAAAGGATTAGCATTTCAATGAAGAATGCCAACAAAACATTAGTTATTTGCTTCTAACAATAAATTGAAGAGGAAGTTTCATCATCAGATTTCTCAGATGTGTCCTAAAAGGTAATATGCCTTCTACCTGGCTCTTTCTGAAGACTCTCACCTTTGAGCATGACACGAATGGCCACTCTATAGCTGTCATGATAGACCACATGGAGAGCACCTAAATAGAGAAATATCCAAAAACAAAACAAAACAAAACAAACAAACAAAAAAAACAGCTCTTCCTAGTGCAGGTGCCAGATTATAAGAAAGGGAGCCTTAAATGAGAGTCCAGCCCCAACTTCCATATGACTACAGCCATTTGGGAGACTTAAGGGAGAACCACCTGGCTGAGTTTATTCCAGTCCTAGAATTATCAGTCACTACACCATTGCCATTTAATTTCATAAAGGTGAAATGGATTTTGTTACCCAGCAGTGAATAATTGAACAGACAGCAGTGCATATATTCTGGCAGGATAGAAATAGGTTCAATCAGCATAAGTTATTTTGTGACTCTCCTAAAAACATATTTATGGAAGAGAGAAGATTAGAAGAGTTGCTAAAAAGGCCCATTTTTCTGAGAAAACAGATTTCTGGGCTCACTGAAAGGTCTTGTAATATTTTGACATAAGCCAGAATTCCATTGGCCAATTCCATGTCAGAAGGATGGCAGAGACAGGACTTTAGATCACAGCAATAGTTCTTTCATCTTGTTTTGGTACCACAATTAAATAACAAGTAACACAGAGCATATTTGCAATCAAAACACAATGCTGCAGAAGTCGTACTTTCTCTTGCTTCTTTTCCTCCTCTTGATGGCACAGTTTAATTTACTGGTCCAATCAGACTTTAGAAGGTAATGAATACACCAAGTCACAGGAGCACAGAACTGGGAACTTGCTCTTTTTCATCCCCCTTTAATCTGGGAAACAGTCAGTGAAGAAAATGTTAACATTAGCATCCTGGTAGAGTCACCTAAACTATATTACCTGGATTCCAGATCTGTGAGTTTTGTTACAATTACATAATTCAATTATATAAGACTTATACATCATCTTATGTTTTAAAAAAAAGCTATTTCTGTATTTCCCTCCTCATTGCACCATTGGGTTAGCAGGAGAGAGGATTCAACAAAGCCATTCTGTACACAACCTGTCTCATCTTCTGTCTGATAGTCAGCAGGCTCATCCTGGATCAGGCTCCAGCACTTTTACCAACTGGAAAGTAATTCTACCCATTCTTACAGTACTTTTACAACCTGTGTCCTTCCCAGCCAGGAAGATTCCACCCCTCTCATATTTTCACATAAGCCTTTTCCTGCCACATAGAATTCAAATGGTTATCTCCTCCAATGACTTCTTTCACCTCAGCATCTAACTTTTATGCTCCCATGTTTTCTAAATGCCTTGAATATTCTAAACAATGACCAAATGCACCTTTTTACTTTGCATATTTTCTGTAATTTGATATCTTTTAGATTGTAAATTTGTTGATGACTGTGTCAAGGTCTGTTGAATTTGTTTTAGAACTAGAGTAGTACATCATTGTATTAAAATGATAATTTAATGAAAATTATTTTGAAGTAATAATGATTATATGTCCTTTCTAATTAAAAAACTCAATCCCTAAATGGAGGCCTTCTCAGAGTATTTGTCTTCTTCGTCGTCATCAATATTTACAATAATCAAATAATTTGAATGCCATAATTCTTAGTTTGTTTCTGAAAAAAAATGTCTCTTGTACATGATAAGAATGTGGTGCTATTAAACTGATTCACCTTTGTCTCTTTCTAAAAAAATGAGCAAGTAAAATAGGAAAAAGTAAAATTCCATAGAGAATAAAGAAAGAAACTATTCAGCATTATTTAATGATTTAAAGAAAGAGACAAACTATCCCGATAAAGCTTCCCTATGGGCACATTAAAATTCTATGTCATACTTGCTTTTGGGAAATGTTACCTGTTAGGTTAAAAAATATTAGCAGGGGGAATCCATTCTATACTTTGCACTGTTACTCAGTCCATGGCTCTTTTCGCCCCTGGGACTCAGCCAGCAAGCCCACTGGTCTTTATTAGGGGAACATGGTGGCTCTGGACAGAACTCCTGGCACACTTGCTTGCATCTTAATGACTGGCCCATTCAACTGCTTGGTGAACTGTGGAGAGCAAACAGAATTGTTTTCCACCAGTTCTGTTTGCAGCAAAGAATTCTTTCTAATTCCCCTGTCCTGTGTGTTGCCAAAATTCTTAAAATACTGTTCATGGAGATTTTTTTTTTTTTTTTGTAACCCCCCTTGGAGCCCAGATGTAGGAACCAAGCCAGTGCAGCTGGTGTAACTTGGCTGAGTCTCAGAGATAATTCAGTGTTTGAACAGTCTTCCTTTTCTTATGTTGATATTATTTTGGAAATTTTTGGAATAAATGCCCATGGATGTGCAGGTTGACGGACTAAGCAGCAAAACAGACTAATGTTCTATCCATGTAAGGGCTTTATCAAACTAGATAGATACAAAAAAAGAAAAAAATCTTATTTCTCCTTTCCTCAAACCCTTTGCCCTGAATGGAAGAGACACACTGTCAGGGGAAGGGAGAAATTAGGACAATACTCCTTTAGCTTTATCTTTTCTTCAAAAGACTACGTCGTGAGTATAAACATATTATACCCAGAAGCAAAATTTAACAAGCAAGAGAATTTTAGGAGTGAAAAATACTCATTCAGAAATTCCAACACAAAACCCAGTGCTGCTTAGGGCAATAAAAGTGATTTTACACTAGACTTTCCTTCTGCTAAATGCTGGCACCACATTTACCACTTATAAAGCAATTGCATTTTATAGCTGACACCATATTATACGGATATGGCATGAATATAATATTAATCTCTCTGACCTACATTCCAATTTGCATTCTTCCATGGAATTTGATGATAATAATAGTAGTAACTATTGGTGGAGGACTTACTGAATTGTGTTATGTGTGTTACATGGATTAACTCATTTCATTCTCCCAACAAATGTACAAGGAAAGTGTAATTACTGTGCCTATTTTACCAATAAGGAATCTGCAACCTAAAGAGTTTAAGTGATGGACCCAAGGACTCAAAGCTAGTAAATGGCAGAGCTGGGATTTGAGCCTAAGCCAACTAATCCCAGAGCCTGAATCAGAATGCTACATTGTGCCACCTTTTCAAGGAAGGGGAAGGATGCCTGCTAAAATACAAGGAGCTGTACACAGCCACCGCTGTGCACAGAGAAGTGTGTTCTGCTTTATTATCCATCAAGTATGCCGCAATGCAAAGAGCTTAAGAACTGACTAGTCAGCTATGCTGAAATTTCTCTCCTCAAGGAAAATTACCTGTTTTTTTTTTTTTTTTTTTTTGCTTTTTCTCTGCAGACTACTAGTTAATCAGATAAATAAATAAAAGAAGGTGGTATTAATTATGGGTAATTATTTGATATGCATCCCTTCCCTGACTCATATATGTTTTATCGGAAATCATTAGTGCCTTAATAAAGACTGAGTAATGTGAGAAACTCCAGCATTGGATGAATGGCAGAAAAATTCTCCATCACTAGATGTTTCACCACTCTTCAAACATATAGCCTTTTATGTTACAATCTACGGCACCTGTGCTGATCATTAGGCAACCGTAAAACAAAACACTGGAACTTCCTTACAATTGCTGATCTTAGAATTCTCAACTTTTTCCTTCTCCCTATATATTTATTAACTCAACAACAGTATTAAATGTAAAATAGAAGACCCTACCTTGTTTTTTTTTTTGTTGTTTGTTTGTTTGTTTGTTTTTTGGAGAGTGATTTAACACTTTCTCCTAATGCTGTCTGAATTCTAATGGTGTGCTATTTGTACAAAGGAAGTTCTTTTCAAACTTCAGATCCCACGAGCTTTTAAGACATCAGCATTCGGGCAGCAATGCATGTTCATACTAGCTACAGATCTTGTGTTGTGCCAAACTTTCCAGACCATACAGAATTGTAAGGATAGACATATGAAGATAATGTTTCCAATATGAAATAGCTTTCAGAATTGGGAAAAAAATTAATAATCAACTCTAACTTGAGGATATTAAAGGTAATTAAAAATAGCAACAGTAAGTCTCTCCCTTTGACCCTTATAAATCTAACCTGGGCAAACAAACACAACATAAAAACAAAGAAAGAAGAAGGGGAACATCAGAAATTTTAGAAAGGAAAAAAAACGTAAAGCCGTCTTCCAAATATGTAAATCCTTTCAGTGTGGACTATTTTGTACATGTTGTTATTGCAAAAGCCATTAATGTTATGGTTTGTCCTGGAATTTAAGTGTCAGATAATAAACACTTACAGTGGAACTGGAAATAATGATATAACATCATGAAATCATCATCATATGACTCTAAAACATTAGAGAACACATCATGAAAATAATCATGATTTACAACTGGAGTAAAGCTTGGTGGCTCTATTTTTCAGGGGGAACTTGGGAAAACGACTGGAGTCAGCAAGAGAGAAAGGGTCACAGGATTCACTTTCATGCATGTAGAGTGTCTTTGGATCATAATTAGAATTTCACATTTTTATGGCTTTTAGTCAATAACTTTCTATTCATCTGACATAAAACGTAAGAGGAAAAACTTCATCTGTGTTCATCAAAAGCAAATATCTTAAAGTACTTAAAGAACTGAAGCACTGTATGTTAGTGCAAGCATGTTTCAAAAATAGCCACTGAACCAATCCCATTACTGGGAGGACTGCTGCACTCTATAATTACATTTGACAGGTTTTCAGAACTCTCCTCCTTCAAATTACCTGAATTTGAGTGAAAGCCAGAGGGCCATCTTGAAAATTAATGGAAAAAAAAATGAATGTACTTTTCTGAAGTATCAAACCTGATATGACATAGCACAGAATTCTGATAGCCTTAAAAGTTAATGTTGAAAAAATAAAAGGACTTCTCAAGCACCTGTCTTCAAGTGTATATGCTATCATATATGAATAATAATGTCTAATGGAAAAAGAGCTACTAATAAATCAGAGAATCTGGTCACAGTGGCACATACCTATAGTCCCAGCAATTCAGGAGGCTGAGACAGGAGACAGGAAGATTGGGATTTCAAAGCCAGCCTCAGCAAAAAGAGAGGTGCTAAGCAACTTAAGGAGACCCTGTCTCTAAATAAAATACAAAAAAAGGGCTGGGGATGTGGCTCAGTGGCTAAGTGCCCTGTGTTCAATCCTCAGTACCAAAAAAAAATTACAGAAAGTATTCTTGTTGGCATTGATGTTTTTAATCTGAGGTTATTTATGTAACCAATGACCAGTAACTCCAGTGAATTTATTCAACACCCGTCTGAGAAATTGCCAAAACTATACAAGAAAAGAACAAAAGATAGTCTCCTGTCCTTGAGATGGAGAGACTCATATGCTTAACTTAATAGAACACACTGCCATCCCTAAATGTAAGCCCTGATGCTGTGAAACTACTAAACAAAAACAGGAAAAATACTTCAAGACTTTGGGGTAGGCAATGATTATGGGAGTACAAGCCCCAAAATATAGGAAGTAGTAGCAAAAATACACAAATAGAATTACATCAAACAAAAATGTTTCTGCAAAGCAAAGAAAACAATCAACACGTGAAGATGCTTTCTACAGAAAGAGGAAATATTTGCCAACCATTCTTCAGATAAAGAATTGCTCTCCTGAATATGTTAGGAACTCAAAAAAATTTAACAACAAAAAACTCCAACTAATCTGATTAAAAATGGTAAATGATCTGAATAGACACTTATCAAAAGAACACAAATTACCAACAAATATAAGAAAAATGATTTAAAGTCATTAGGCATCAGAGAACTATAAATCAAAATTACAATGAAATATCTCACACAAATTAGACAGGCTATCATCACACGCATGAAAATATGTGTTTTTACCAAAACACACATGAAAATGTGCTGGTGAGGATGAGGATAAAAAGGACTCATTTATACTATTGGTAGGAATATATACTTGTAAACATTATGGAAAACAGTACAGCTGTTCATAAACTCATAATTGCTCTACCATATAATCCCTCCAGCCCATTTCTGGATAGATGCTCATAGGAAATGAAATCAATATACTAAAGAAGTACTTGTGTATCCATATTTATCTTGGCAACTATTCACAATAGCTAAGACATGGAATCAACTTAGGTGCCCATAAACATTGAATGGATAAAGAAAATGTGCCAGGCACTGGTTCACCCCTCTAATCCCAGTGATATGGGAGGCTGAGACAGAAGGATCTCTAGTTCAAGGCAAGCCTCAGCAATATAGCCAGGCCCTAAGCAACTTAGTGATACCTTGTCTCAAAATAAAAAGAGCTGGGGGTGTAACTCAGTGTTTGGGCACCCCTTGGTTTAATCCTCAATACAAATAAAATAAAATAAAGTTGATATACATGTGCAATGGAATAGTACTCAACCATAAAGAAGAATGAAATCCTGTTGTCTGCCGTTAAATGGATCGAACTTGAGGACATTATGTTACATGAAATAAGCCTGATGTAGAAAGCAAATACAGCACATTCTTTCATATGTGGAAGTTAAAATAAAAAGTTGATTTGAATGTAGAATAGTGTTTACTAGAGGTCAGGAATGGGGAACAGAGTGGATTAAGGGAGGTTGAGTTTGATCTGTGCACAATGCATGTGTGTATTGAAATATCACACTAAACCATTAATATGTAAAATTAATATGCATTAATCACAAATAAAATAATATAACGTGGCATAAAAGATTGTTCATCAGTATATTTTAAAAATTGATAAAAATGATAAATCATAGCTGGTTTTGTATATTTCTCACAATTAATATCCACACATACTCTTCTTGCATCCACTGAGTCCCTACTGAGTTAAATTTTAATAATCCAGAGTTCACAAAAGTCATTATCTATTAATCAACTGATGTTTGATAAACATGTTCTGTTTTACCCATGCCCTTGGCTCTTAGAGACTTATCTCAGTTATAGAAAAAATATTTTAGAACACTTTAAAACACCATTTCCATTATTATGTATTCCTTATTTGTAGGCAGAGACATTGAGGAATAGAGAGGCATTAACATGATCTATGGGAAATATATAGGAGAGAGAAGGGATATCCATGAATGTCACAATCGAATAAACTTGCAGTTCATCTCCCCAGCTGTATGTTGAGAATCAAATAGAGATATTTATAACATCAAGCAATATCACATTTCTGAATGAAATTTATATTTTGCAAATGAATATATAGTACATTTCCCAGTCTATATTTCAAATCAGATTGTGATATTTCTGTCTAGATGCATCATTGGAGATTAAAAATACATTCTTCTCAAATGTACTGTCTTACTTTTGTGTGTCTACAGTTTATCATTCCAGCCATAACATTGCCAATGCTCCTTAATATTATATTGCACATACTTTGCATATGTTTAGGGTAGGTTTATTCTTTTTTACAAGTTAATTTTTCTCAATTATTTCCCCCTACATAATATTTTTTTAAATTTAGTTTTGATTTTTAAAAAATCACCATGTTCACTTTAGAAAAAAACAGATGGAAGAACAAATAATTGTCACATATTTTCATATTTAGACCATATAAAGTAAAATAAATTATTGTCAGTTCTTAATGATTATAGATATTTATTGACCTCACTCCACAACCCCAACCCTTCTTCTAAAGTTTGATGCTTCCTTCCCATGAAGGCAAATGAATGAATATAATTTTGTGTCTGTCTTTGTCTTCTTTCACTCTCTCTCTGGGAAGAAGTCACTTTTGAGATTGTAAACTTGAGCGGAATAACTGAAGATATCCAGTCCCATCCTCCTTCCTTGGGGTGTAAGCTTCAAGGAGAGAATAGGTGACCACCATGATGAGTCTCTGTAACTACAGCAGTGTGGCCTCAGCCTGTTTAGATAAAGCTACCTCGTTCAGCTGAGAAGGTTTATTTGGTTTCCACATATGCCTTCCAGTCTGGCCTCTATAATTAGCGCAGATGCTCTTTTGACTTCTATCTATCTTGATTCCGTTTTTATGTATGTGATTTTCTCAGCCAAGAAAGGTAATGTGAGGTTATTGTAAAATAGTACCCCCCTTCTCCAGGTGATTTCAAAGATTAAGAATCCCATGGCAGACAATGAGTCAAGCATGTTCTACACATGATCCCCATGTATCTCTTAAAAAAAAAATCAACAAATTAATTAGAAAGAATTTAATTATCTAATAGGAAATAAGTAATTTCCCAAATTACTTATTTCCTATTAGAAAGAAAAAAATAAAGACTTCTTCCTCCTTTCAGCATCTTTTCATGGTCATTTGTTAATAATGTTGTGGTCATCTTATATAAGAATAGAGATATATAAGGAAAAAAGTCCTTTTGATGGTAATGAAGTCTCAGTGTATTTAAAATATCTCTCTAAAATATTTAGGCTTTGTTTTTTCTTACTTTTTTTTTTTGTGTGTGTTTTGATTTTGGCAAATTTGTTACACTGGGATCACACTAATAGTACCAACTTTGGAAAGAAAGAGGCACTGAGATGGAACAAATGAACAAGTATCCATAGTGTGTGTGGTTTCCTTTAGGAAATGATGTATAGTTAAAGGTGATTAAAATACTTCCAAGGAATCTGGCAGTGCATTAGATAATACTGTAAAAATAACTACATAGTAATATAGGACTTTTGTTAAAAGCTGAAAATATCTCTTGGATTTTTTTTTTTCCATTCAGCATCCTTAGATCATAAACCATTTGGGAACACTGTAGTGTATTTGGGTGTTTAAAATGTGTAAAATGCATTGTCAATTATTTTCAATATTATATCTAGATTAATGCTTCAGGCTTTATGCTGAAATTACAACAATGCTCTTTAAAGTCTTTAACTGTGAAAAATAACTAGAATAAGATAGTTTTCTCTCTTGAGAAGGCATCACTAACTATTCTAAAAATAACTTTTTATAAAATACCAACAAAAAGGAAATAAAACATTAATTTTCTTATAATTCCAAGAATATCTACTATGTATTGATACAATTAACAAAATCTAATCTCCTATTAAAGTGTGAAACCAATCAATATATTGGGTCCAGTAATTTTTCAATTTTAATTTTATATTTGAAACTAATCATGCATCTGTTAATTTCATAAATGACTGTCTTAATTTGATTTCCCTGAGAAACATATATTGAGACTCTGAGACAGATATGTGGATGCATGAGTTTGTTGAGGAAGATTCAGGAATAATATCTTTAAGAAAGTAGGGAAGCAGGATTAGGTAAAACTATGAGGAATTCCTACAGAGACTTCAGTGGATCTCATTGACAGTGCATCCTTGGAGTAAGGATGGCAGCTCAGAGATGTTTCACTAGGAGACAAGACACCTGGAACCACTTGACCTGTTTCTGCACAGAATTGGATGCATACTATCCCTGGGAATGGACATCACCTTAGGTGAGCCAGTTCTTTTTGGCTAAGATCAGTTTCCAGGGAGGAACTCAGCTATAATCTGTCAATAGCTAAAAGAATGAAATCTTCCCCACTGACAGGCAACTAGGTGAAGCTTTGCACCATCCACACTGCACTGCCGTGAAGGGAAGGATGAGACAAAAGAGGTTGGATGAATTGCTTCCTTTTATAAAAAGCACATTGGTAAACAAATCATGATTATTATGAGGACAGTTGTACAATACTATAGTAGAAGTGGATTACATACTTTAAAAGGAACATAATTAGGGTTTTGTTATATTTTTTTGTCTAAAGCAATGCTCAATGTCTTCAGTAGGGGAATTATTTATCACACAAGGACCACTCTTTTATACCTAATGTATTGTTCCTTCACTTCAGCGATGTTGTATTTTGGAGGCCCCTATTGCTTTAATTGAGCACTTTCCATAAGCCAGAAATTGTACTAGAACTAAAAGATAGGGAGAAGGAGATGTCTGTTTCCTAGAGCTCACTGACTGGTGGAACAAAGCACAACTGAACAGGAAATAGCAAGCCAGCGACAAGTGCTTTCATAGTGCTGTCCTAAGGTTTACCCAGACTAGATTAGGCTTGTGTTTTCACCAGGTAGCCTTGAGTGAGGCATGATAAGAAACTGCAAAAAGAGTTTTAGTTTTTATACCCACAGTTCCCAAAAGAGAGCATAGCCTCCTAGGGAAGGGGCCAAGAATGGTCACGAGGCAGTGGAAGGGAGAAGAACCACTGAGGAGTGCCTTCTCTATGGTTTCTAAAGGAAGAAGAGAGGATGCAGGGTGAACAGGTTTAGGATGGGACATCCTAAACATGTGCAGAAAGCTCTAGGCCACAGAGGGGAAATCACCCTTCCTTTGCTTTTTCATTTCATTCAGAACCTCAACAGAGGGGATAATGCCCACCCACAGAGGTGAGGGCAGATCTTCACTCAGTATACTTATTCAAACACTAGTCTCTTCTGGAAAAATACTCAGGAACACACATGGAAATAGTGTTTGCCAACTACCCATCTAGCCCTTAATCCAATCAAGTTGATTCCCCAATTAACCACCACACCTGGGTTATATGGTACCTGGTTCTGGGACAAATAGGGTGGGTGAACTGTGGCCCAGAGTATGAAATCCCAAAAAGAGGGAATATCAGGTATGTAGACTTAGTCGGCTGCTCAGGAAGGGGAACTGGTTAGCCTCAAAACTAGATGAAGATAGAAATTTTTAAAAATTATATTACAGCCTGATTGGGGGGTAGGAAACTTCAGAGATGATAATTTCCCAGAAAGTATCACTGAAACAGCTGTGAAGTAATGGGTGGTGTTTATTCTTTTTGTGTGGGCCAGATTTATAACACTCATCATCTAGTAAGAGACACAATGATGGTGGAAATTAGAGTTAGTATTTATCCTTTTAATTATAAAGAAGGATACAGATGTAAGAAATCAGTATTATTATTAGGGTGAAATACTTGCTTCTTTGGATAAAAGACTCTTGAAATTTTTCCACCCGATTAATTGATATCAGCTATAATGTTACACAATAGTGACTAATAGAAAGCAGCTAGAATTTATTGGTAAACATTCTGTTTCTGTGCTATTAATTTTCTTAGGAAAGAATATTACAACAATACTGATTTGAATCCAAATGAAAAAATGAAAAGTTCTTTGCCATTGTATGAATAAAGACCACTGCTGACAAAAGTCAAGAATGGGCAAGGTCACTCTTTTTTTTTTCACAAAATATAGCAACATCCTCATCCTTTTCTTCTATTTCCATGTTATTTTCTTCTGAGATATTCTCTTTTCTCTTTCTTTTTCTTTCTGGCTCTACTCACACATTTGACTTATATTGATATGTAATAATTGATTCAATATCCTTATGGCCTTTCAAATTAAAACCCCTATCTATATTGGTTTTGGTCCTTGATTTCTCTAGACTGTGCTGTCTTATACTTCTTATAACCTTAATCTGTCTTCCCTAAAATCCATTCAGTAAGTGGCAATGGAGAACAGACCACCAGCTGTGTTAACTCCTATAAAACACTAATCATACAGGTGGCTTTCAGTTTTCTATTGCAGAGTAAATACACTATTTATTGGGGTTCAGAAAGAAACCATTCAAATGCCTATTTATGTTTAAAATTAATAAAAATAATTAATGAAATATTAAACATTTCTAATGAGAGTATATGCCAACACTATCCACAGTCAGAAACTCAGCTGGTTTCTTAAGAGAACATGCGATGGGGTCCATCCATATGGCACCCTCTCTCCTTCATTTATTTTGGCATTACAGAGTGCAAGAATTTGTGTAGCATGTAGCCATTTTTTAGGAGGAAAAAAAACACTTTCAAATCCTTAAATATCCTTTGTAATGAAATTAAAGGTACTTATAAATTTATGTACAATACACAGTTTTGTTGGCTATTTCATGGCAGAGCATTTAAAAGGGATATAACAATATTTAATAAAGAAATAAGCAGTTTTCCTTGTCAAGTAGACCAGTTTCCAAATATGCTATTTCCTTCTGTAATGAGGAGTGGTTTTCAGGATTATGTTGCCCAACATATGTTGAAAAAAAGAAATATGCTAAATCTATCTATACCCCTAAAGTAAAGATTATAAATGAGCAATGAGCTAGAAAGTAACTCCTGCTCAAAAGAACTCATGCTATTTAGAAGGCATTTTTACAAGAGATATTTAGAAAAGTAGCTGTCCAAATAAGATATTATTACTGTAAAAAAAACCCTGTCTTATTTGCAAATATTTAAAAGTGGAAAAAGATTTTCTAATGTGTTAAAATACCTTCCAACTGCAAAATTTTATTAGGTTTAGAAGCTACTTGCTAATAGGATAAAAATATAACAGCTTTTCTTAAACTGGGAAGAATAAATGATTGACATTAATAAAGATGAAAATTTTCTTCTCAAATTTCATCAGAAACAAATTAATGGATAAGTTTTAAAAATGAATATCATGATTTAATAATGACAGAGACTGGTACATTTATTCCACTTGTACCTACATTCCTTTTTAAGGTACCCTTCAGCAGTGAGTAAAACCAAATAGAAGTAGGTAGGATAAGATTTGGGGTTGCTATTATCATATAAAGTTAAAATGAGACCACAAAAACAATGAAGCATTCACTCCTATTTTTCACACTCTAATATAGTTAATATTTAATGGTGTAATAAAATATTAACAATATTTTGGGGAGAGAAAAGTGAGTCATATATGACTAATAAATAAGATTAAATAATATATAAATATATTAAAGATTTAATTTATCTTCATTTAATTATATATATATATATATATATATATATATATATATATACATGCTAAACTTTTTGTTTGTAGACAATGTGCAAAATTTAATAAGTTTGGGACTCATTTTCATTTCACAGTCTTGGCAGTATGAGATTTGGGGAACTTATATACTTTGTTATAGAAAGCTAGCTTTCCCATGCCTAATATGACTTGTAGCAGCATCCCTTGTACCAGTAGATACTGGGTAGCACACAAGCACACCATAAAATTGCAAAATGTTTTCAGACATTGCCTTCTATCTTCTGGGGAACTAAGTTTTCTTCTATTGAAAAGCACTACTATATAACTTAAAACAAAAATTGCCAAACCCAAATTTGAGTCTTTTTTTTTGGGGGGGGGTGTACCTGGAATTTAACTCAAGAGCATTCAAACACTCAGCCATATCCCTAGCCCTATGTTTGTATTTTATTTAGAGACATGGTCTCATTGAGTTGCTTAGTGCCTTGCTTTTGCTAAGGCTGACTTTGAAACTGTGATCCTCTGGCCTCAGGTTCCAGAGCCGCTGGGATAACAGATATGCGCCACCACTACCGGCCCAAAGTTTTAGTCTTATATTATCTAAGCCTGAACTAATGTTTCTAAGTGTATCCTCTAAAATCTGTATTTCTTTTTTCTGTTTTTGGTATTGGGGACTGAACTCAGGAACACTTAACCATTGAGTCACATTCCAGCCCTTTTTATTTACTTATTTGTTTTAAGAAATGGTCTTACTAAGATACTCAGAGCTTCCCTATACTCAAACTTGAAATCCTCCTGCCTCAGCCTACCAAGTCATTGGGATTACAGGTATGAGCCACTTCGTCCAGTTTATATTTCCAACTTTTGCTTTACAACTTTGTTCACTGATCACCCTTCTTTCCCATCATTCTGTGATCACCCACTGTAGAGCAGTTACATCAAATCTGTCCTTCATTATTTACTCCTAGGTTTTTGCTCATGACCAGAATGATTTTTACCCCATTTATTTACAAGCAACATTTTACTTATTGTTATGTCTTGGATCTGAAATGTTCCCCAAAAGCTCACATGCTGAAGATTTGGTTCCCAATTTGGCAATGTTCAGAAATGGGGATCCTGGGAAATAATTGAATCATGAGGGTTTTGATTTTATTAATTATGAATTAATAATTTGATGGCATTATTGGGAGGTGATGGAAACTGCAATAGGTGGAGCCTGGCTGGAAGAAGTAGGTCACTGGGGCATGCCCTGGAGAGGTATACCTCATCCCCAGCCACTCCCCCCATGTCTCTGCTTCTTGATTGCCATGAGGAGAGCTGCTGTGCCTCATCATAGGCCCATAGCAATACAATCAGCTAACCATGAACTGAAACCTCTGAAACTGTAGGCCAAAATAAATTTTTCCTCCTTTAAGTTATTTTTTGCAGGTATTTGCCACAGCAACAAAAATAATACACTCGTTGTTTGAAATCTGTCTCAACCCCATCATTTTCAAGATTTATTTCAAATTCGATTAATATCAAATTTGCCCACCAAGAATAAATCTGCCCACCAAGTACAAAACATATCAATATGCCTTAATTTTAGTTTTATCACAAATTATCTTGTTTTTATTCTCTGATGAGTTTTGTGGTTTTATTTTGTTTTGCCCTTCTCAAATCTACACTAGATCCCTTATAATAATTTTGCACAAATTAAAATTATTACTGATGCTAATGTTGGATGATTACTAATCAATGAGCAATGATGAACTATGAAGCAGATATGAGGGGAAAACAGGTGAACAATATAGGTTTACAAAGAAAAATGTTCAAAATATATTGTTGAATATAAAGTGTCACTAATGAAATACTACATAATTATGATAGCCTTGAGGAAAAAAAATATAAGTATTATGTTATATATGGAGAGATATTACTTTAACCATTAACAATGATTAACTCAAAGAAGTGAAAAAGGACTAAGGAATTAGAAATTTTTTTTTTCTGACTCTATACCTCTATGTGCCCTTTGGATTTTTTTCTCTCATATACATGAATTAGTTTTAAAATTAAAAAGTTATAGTATTGAGTGTACTTTTTGTGGTTTATCTGCATTTTTTATTGAAAATATGCTTCCTGGGAATGCAAATTGGTGCAGCCAATCTGGAAAGCAGTATGGAGATTACTTAGAAAACTTGGAAAAGAACCACCATTTGACCCAGCTACCCCACTCCTTGATTTCTACCCAAAGGACTTAAAAACAGCACACTACAGTGACATAGCAACATCAATCAATGCTCGTAGCAGCATAATTCACAATAGCCAAACTGTGAAACCAACCTAAATGCCCTTCAATAGATGAATGGATAAAGAAACTATGCTATATATACACAATGGAATATTACTCAGCAATAAAAGAGAATGAAATTATGGCATTTGCAAGTAAATGGATGGAGTTGGAGAATATCATGCTAAATGAAGTTAGCCAATCCCCAAAAAACAAAGGCAGAATGTTTTCTCTTGATAAGTGGATGCTAATCCATAATGGGCAGTGGTGGGAGATGGTATAGGGGTGCATGAGATGAGTGGAGGAATTTTGGATGGGGCAAAGTGGAGGGGAAGGGGGCATGGGGGTAGGAAAGATAGTGGAATGAGACAGTCATCATTACCCTAGGTACATGTATGATTGCACAAATGATATGACCCTACTTTGGGTACAACCAGAGAAGTGAAAAATTATGTTCCGTTTGCATACAATGAATCAAAGAGCATACTGCTGTCATGTATAACTGATTAGAGTAAATAAGTAAATAAAATAAAAATCTACTTCCATTTGGACTACAAGTTTCTATAGGAATGGAGTCCTAGCTCAGCCTGTGCATGGCAATGACAACCATTTTTATGTCTATAACATCTATAACACTGTTCTCCCAGGTCCATTATCCTAACTCAGTCTTGTTGGCTTGACAGAAGTTGTTTCTGGAACATCATCAGTGAGTAATCAATGGATAATTCTACTTTTATTTTCTCTGTAGCTATTCAGAAAGGTAAACCAAAATTTCTAGCAGTAAGAATTTATCTTAAAAGAAAAGTTTAAGTTGGGATTAAGAGGATCAGTTTGTCTTCTGGTTTTACTTTAAAAGGGGAAAAAAAAAAGTTTGCTCAAGATGGTTTGGTTTTTCCAAGGTCTTTCTTGTTACCTAAATTAGGTGCCTGACCAGAGTTGATGCTTTTAAATTAAACTAAAAGAGAATTTAGGTTTTTATACTACAATTTTACAAATAAGAGAAAGGAACTCATGAATATACACTGTGATACCCAACTTTTTTTTTTTTCATTGAAGGTTAATTAAGTTGGTCATAATTCATAGTTTTGGTCAAAAGTTGTGGGTGCCCAGCTTTCCATCTCCTGTGCTGGGGATAGCAGAAGATTCCCATGCTTCCTTCTACCACAGTGACGGAAATGCTGACTCCTGGCTTAGAAGAGTCTCAAATGAAAATTACAAGGATTGTGGGATTTAGGGGCACTTTCTTTGTAAGACACACAGTATAAAAAGCCACTCAAAGATACAATTTTAGGACCAAGAATATTTTTTGCTGATTTTTACTGCAAATTGCCACAGATAACATGGTAATTATGTATGTTGAAAATAGTCTAATTCTGAGTCACTTGGTAAGGATTAAAGGAAAAAAAATGATGGAGAAAAAAAATCTATTTGAAAATCTCAGATAAAATCCTTTCAAAATACAGTCCTGCTTTTCTAGGAGAGTCCTCCTTTGTTCAAGGGTCATTTAACAGAGAAACTGATTTCTCTAAGCAGCTATTTTATTTCTTAGAGAAATCATGAATTTTTAACTCATGAGAAGATGACCAACCAATACAAATAAAGGAGGTTACGAGATAACATTATTAAAGGAAAACAGTCATTGAGAAAACATTGTACCACTTGTGCTTTATAAAATGAAATTGTGAACAGGAACATGCACAAGGAATAAGTGGGAGAATATGGAAGACAGTGGCCAGGAAACAGACAGTGTGAGCCACTGGGAAGCATGTAAGTACAGAATTATTTTCATCCCTGTTAGGGATGAAAGTTCCAGAGTCAAAACACCTTTTTAGTAAGAACGAAGGCAAAAAGGCAATCTGAGATATGAGTGCTGGAGCTCAAGGTCCCAACAGGATTTATGACCATTGTTTGTCATTTCGTACTTGTGGCACAATCAGTGCTTATTGCATTTCAGCTATGCAGGATGATACAAGCAATGACCTGCTGTTATCAGAAACAGCTTGGCATTCCAGGAATTTCCTGACCTAGCATGCAGAGGTTTTCCATCTTTTGTTGACCTCTTCTTCTTGAGGTTAAAGCAGGATGTTTCTTTTTCTGGAGGTAGAAAGGAGGAAAGAGGTTTCTCTTATCAGGTTTTGACTCCCTACCATCGGGAAGGAACCATAAATTTTAAAAATGAAGGCCCTTTCATTGTTCAACTATGAAATCTAACAGAGTACAATGTTGTACTCAACAAGAAATCTTGGCTCCCTGACAGGTCCAGAGGTGCACACCTATAATCCCAGCAACTTGGGAGTCTGAGGCAGGAGGATTGCACATCTGAAGCCAGCCTCAGAAACTTTGCAAGATCCTGTCTCAAAAGAAAACTTAAACCAGGCACAGTGGCACATGCCTGTAATCCCAGTGGTTTGGGAGGCTGAGGATCGTGAGTTCAAGCCAGCCTCACCAACAGTGAGGTGCTAAGCAACTCGGTGACATGCTGTCTCTAAATAAAACATAAGATAGGGCTGGGAATGTGGCACAGTGGTTGAGTGACCCTGAGTTCAATCTCCAGTACCAAAAATAATAATAAAGCAAAAATAAAAAGGACTAGAGAAGTAGCTTAGTGGTAAAGTGCCCCTGGGTTCAATCTCCAATACCAAAAAAGGAAAAAAAAGAAATTTTGGCTCCCTTTGGCTATCCTAGAAACAATTAGAAAGATACCCACCTATTTATTTCTATATTCCCTTCTCTGCAAACACAGAAGAGGCAGAGTCTTTTCCTGTTTGTTCACTGGTGCAGTTTCATAGTTTTAGGATATAAATAATAAATACCTATTTGTGGAATGAATGGATGAGTACTTAGATACTACAGTGGTGACCGCAACTCCGGAACGCCAGCAGCTAAATGGAAGGTAAAATTGTTGTCTTTGGAGATAAAACACTGATTTGTGTTCAAAATAACTACAGTCCTAATGCATACTTTGATCATATGAATAAGTTTAAGGTCTTTAAGACCACATCAAAAAGCATAACCTTTTTGAAATAGTAAATTGTTCCATACTCATTCAAAGTTACAGAGGTTTATTCAATTTACTTTCAGCAAATGGTATCAAGTAGAACCAAAATCCATTAAGTTTTTTTTTAATCAATTAACATTATTAAAGGACCTAGAGTATACAGGTAACCTGGGGTGCCATTCAAAGCTCAAACAGAGAAATGGATCCAGTAGGAGAAATATATTAAGGGATTTGTTGCAAGGAAGTAGCTCCTATGACTGTGTGAGCTGGCAAAGCAAGTCTGAAATCTGAAGATAAGTCAGGAATTGCTCAGCACATGCTGAAGGTGCTCTCCACAGGCAGAATGTCTTCTTTAGGAAATCCTCAAGTCTGTACTTAAGACCTTTTGATTGATTGAATCAGAATGACTCATGTTATCTAGGAAAATTTCCCTCACTTAAAGTCAATTGATTATGAGCTCTACTCACATCTACAAAATACCTTCACGGAAACGTGTGTTTGACAACTTAGTGTTTGACAAACTGGACAATGGTTTGGCTGAGTTGACACATGAAAGTGTCAATCACACTGCAGTAGTTTATTTATAGGAAAGTAAAGGTGATAGGATAACCTTTTTATTTTATAATTATTTGGAGGAGTACTGGGGATTGAACTCCAGGGCACTCAACCACTGAGCCACATTCCCAGCCCTTTTTTTGTATTTTATTTAGAGACAGGGTCTCACTGAGTTGCTTGGCGCCTCCCTATAGCTGAAGCTGGCTTTGATCTTGAGATCCTCCTGCCTCAGCCTCCAGAACCTCTGGGGTTACAGGCATGCACCACTATGCCAGGCAAACTTTTTATTTTCTCAAAAAGCTGATTTAAAAAATAAGAACTTATTCCACAAGGCAGAATGTGATGGCTTCTTGTAGGAAACTTTAACTGAAGTGCTTCAGGGGAAATTTAGGAAAGAAAGATAGCTTTCAACTCGAGATGAGAAATCTCAAGATTAATATGGCATTTGGGCAATAGGATCGATTAGAAGGGCACTGGACCTAAGTGCAGCCTTCACTAATGACTGTGTGACTTTGAAAAAGACTTTTAAGCACTGAACTTCAGTATGAATTTTAAATTGAGATCGTGTTGCATATGCAGCCTAACAGAACAATTTTCAAAAATAAAATGTGAAAATACTAAGCTATAAAGTAATTTATAATGACATTTGATATTTTCTCCATATTTAAATCTCTAAATTTTTATTTAATGATGGGTTGAATAATGCCTCCCAAAGATGCCTGCATCTTAATCCCCAGAATCTGTGAATATGTTACTCAAAATAGGCAAAGAGACTGGGCAGATGTGATTAAAATTAAGAACTTTGACAAAAGGAGAATATTCTCTTACCCATGTGAGCCCACTATATACCCAAGGATGTTGGAGAAAAAGGAGACAGGAGAGTCAGAGATGGAGAGAGTGATATAGTGAAGGCAGCAGAGGAAAAAGAGGAGGTGTGCTGAGAGAACTAGAGGTCAGGTGACATGTTGCTCCTGGAAGTGGGTTATGAGCTAAGGATTGTGGGTGGCTTCTTGATGCAAGTAAACACCAGGAAGCAGATTCTCTCTCCAAAAACCCTCTGGAGAAAGCATAGCCCTACTTACACATTGATTTAGATCCAGCAAAACTCATGTTGGACTTCTGGCCTTCAGAACTATAATAAGTTTATATTATTTTAAGTCATCAAGTTGTGGCAATATGTCGCAACAGCAAATAGGAAAATAATATAAGTGTATTGTCCTGAAAGATATTTGCTTTGTCACAGAAAGCTACTCATCCCAAATATCCATTCTCTCATTCTCTCATTTTTCACCATCTTCAGGTGAAAATAGTCGGAATAAAGACAAAATTTTCCAGCTTTCTTTCCAACTAGGATGGAAAAAAATTAAGAATAGGAGGTAAAGGAACAAGGTGTTTGCAACCTCTGCCAAATATGCTCACAGAAAGTAGGCCTTTATCTTGTTCTCTTCTTTCTGTTTGGCACTGTGTGCATTAAAGGCATGACAAGTAAAAAAAGAGCCACCAGTGTTGATCATGAGATGGAAGCTCATGTTCAGGAGAGCAGAGAAAAATGAAAAGAGCAAGGGTCCCCAGGGTTATGGAGTATGTATTGACCCCTGGCCAAGTACCCAGACTTTCGTTTGAGAAATTAACTTTTGTCTTCTTTAAAACATTTTGCTTTTGAGTTTTCAGCCCCTCACAGCTAAACTTAACTTTAGTAAAGATATTTCTATTCCTTAATGAAGTGGACATTTCTTTTGTGTACTGTTGCTATTATGGTTTAGATATAATGTGTCCCTCCAAAACTCATGTGTTAATGCAAGAATAATCAGAGGTGAGATGATTAGATTATGAGAACTGTGACCTAATCAGTTCATCCTAGTTTGACATTAGGCAGGAGAGCTGTGGCTGGAGGAGGTGGGTCACTGAGGGGGTGTGTGCCTTGGAAGGGTTCGTCTTCCCTGTGGCTCCTCCCCATCCGTGACATGAGCTGGCAGCTGTCCTCCACCATGCTCAGAGTGATGGAATCAGCCAACCATGGACTGGACCTCTAAAACTTGTTAGTCAAAATAAACCTTTCCTCCTCTAAGTTGTTCTCATCAGGTACTTTCATCATAGCAACAACAAGCTGACTTACTTAGAAATTAGTTTCAAGAAGTGGAGGTTGTTACTGTTGACCCAACCTGACCATGAGATTCAGAAGCCTTTGGAACTGGTTTTCAGGGTGAATTTGGAAAAGATGGAAGAGGCTTCATGCTTACATGCTTCCACGATACAACAGTGGAACAGTTACAGGGTAGATATGCCCCATTCTGAAAGGAAGGAATAGAAAATGGAAGGGTCCCCTGCAAAACTGAAAAGGAGCAGGAAAGACACCCTTAAAGCTCCCTTCAGAGGAGCAGCATGAGCCATGCCTGATGAACCTGGCTGGATGGGCAGTGTGTGCTTTATTAGAAAGCAGCCAGCTGAATACCCTCAGGAGCACCAGGAAGCAAACTTGCAGAGAGTGTTGAGCCCGTTTCTGGAAAACACTCAGCCATCCAAGGCCTCTGGCTCTGCTATAGGAGAGGTGGACTCCCAGGTGCTCTTGGCCCTCATTCCCACTGTCCTCATGCCCAGCACCTGAATTTGTTTTATCTGTGCTAATCCATTTAGCAAGTGGTTGCTGGGCTGCACCCTTGTGTGCTTTTCCTTCATTCTTTCCCTGGTTAGGCTCCATGCAAATTTTCCAAATCTTTTCTCTCTGCTTTTCTTTGAATTATAAATTTTGTCTTCAAGCCATTCCTTTTCCTGGAATCTCAGCATAAGTGGTTACACGTAAACACACACAGGCCTGAAGGCTTTGTTGTTTATAAATTTTCTCCACCAGATAAACTAGTCTCTCTCTCTTAAGTCTCAAAAAGCCTAGGGCATGGATTCAATGCAGTCAAGTTCTTTGTTCCTTCATAACAAGGATTGGCTCTATCTAAATTCCAATAATATTCCTCTTTCCATCTGAGACCAAATCTCCATGACCTTTATAGACTGTATTTTTATCAGCATTCTGGTCAATACCAGTTAGCCAATCACTAAGGAGTTCTAGCTCCTACCTAGTTTCCTTCTTTTCAAAGACTTCACCAGAATCATCCATGATCCTTCATTTACATTATTCTGAGCTATTTTCTAACCTCTTCTTCCAAACTCTCCCAACTTCTGCCCATTACCTAGTTTCAAATCTGCTTCCGTGTTTTCAGGTATTTTTCTAGCAACAACTTCAGTCCACAGTACCAATGCCTTGTCTTAATCCCAATTGTATTCATATAACAAGATATCCATGGCTGGAAAAAAAAAGAGAAGATTTTCATTTTGATCACTGTTCTAGAATTCAAGAAGATCATCCTAGCATCTTTTCAGGTGTATTGAGGGTCTCATGGCGATGCCATCACAGGTGGGAATACGATTAAATGCCAAAGGGAGATTCAAGAATGGCACCAGGCTTCCTTATAATAATGGATTCTGCAGGATCTAATCCATTCCCACAAGCCTGCATTAGTCCCTTTTTAACATGGTGCCCTAGGACCTAATTACCTTCTACCTAATTGAGCTCTTAAAAGATTCCACCACTGCAATACCACCACCCTGGTGGCCAGGGTTCCAGTGCAAGTCCCTCTGGGGACACATTCAAGCTATATCCAATCCATAGAAGCTAAGTAGGGTTTTATAAGATGAAGATACTAGAGAAGAGAATGCCATGAAGAAAACTGTGAAATCCAAATTCATATACTTTCTTAGCAAAATGTAAGTAGGATGATACATTCTCAATAAAACAGAAATTTACTGATCTTAACTTTGCCATGTACACAAACACATCCTGTTATTATGTTTCTAAATAATCACCATCTATTACCATAACTGAGTTTGATACTGCAAATCCACTTAGCCTACTGAATGTCTTAAGAGATACTCTGTCCTGAATTTTACTTTGAAAGTCAAGAGGTTTCCATTTATATATTCTCCATCATGCTACAGAGATATACTATGCATTTACAGGTAAGGGAAGTCAAAAAATAATAATAAATAAATAAATAAAAGAACAAAACAAAAAAATGGACTTTTCATTCAGATACCAGAATATACAAAAATAATTAAATTCTACAGAAAGAGATAAATAAAATCTATGTAAAGCTATATGCCTTCACATATTGGTCTTGGCTTAATATTGCATGATATGATGGATAATTTTAGATATTAACTTGACCTGATTAAGGGATCATCAGATCACTAGTAAATTCTGAGTATGTCTGTGAAGGTGTTTCCTGAAGAGCCTGGCATTTGAATCAGTGGACTGAATAAGGAGCAGCTGTCCCCAGCATGGGCAGGTCAACTCAGTTGGCTGAAGTCCAAAAATGGAAAACAAATGGCTAAAGAACAAAAATGGAAAAAAAAATAGTGAATTTGCATTCTTTCCAAGACCCGGGACACTCTTCTCCTCCCATGGGTACCAGTATTTCAGGTTCTTTGGCTTTTGTACTCTGATGTGTACCCTAGCAGCCCCAAGGTTCTCAGGCCTTTGGATTCCAATTGAGAGGTATGCCATTGTCTTTTCTCATTCTGAGATCTTAGAACTTGGAATGAGCCACACTACCAGCCTTCCTTGTTCCCTCACTTACAGATGGCCTACTGTGGGACTTCTCAGTCTCTATTATCAGGGGAGATCATCCCACATAGCCAAACCCCCTCATTTATCTACCTTTCCAGATATCTTATTGGTTCTGATTATCTGGAGAACTCAGATACACATGCCATTTGCCAACATCAGTATGCAGAAGCTTTTCCTCTATGTTCTTTTTCTTCTAGGAATTTTGTAGTATCAGGTTTGCATTTCAATCTTTTGTCCATTTTGACTTTTTTTTTTTTTTTGAACTGGCATTTGAATTAGTGGCACTCTACCAACTGAGCTATATCCCCAGCCCTTGACTTATTTTTATGTATTTGTAAAATCACTATTACACTTCTTTAGTTTTTCTTTTTTTTTTTTACATGTGGAAATCCAGTTTTCCTAGAATCACTTATTGAAGAGACTATCTTTTCCCTTTTGTGTCCTTTTAGTGTCCTTATCAAAGATTAATTTACAGTGTATGTTTGGTCTCTCTGCTTGGTGAACACAAGGCCATCCTTAATATCATCCCTTATTTCATGGCATACTTTGGTAACACTACACCACATAATAGCCACAGACTTGGAGAGTGAGTGGTACCCCTACAGCATGAAATCCACGCTTCACTGAGTATTTTCTCTTAGAAGGCACCTCTGCTATGCCTCCAACAGTCATTTGATCATTCATTCTATCAGTCATTCTATCAATCTGGCCACTTCTGGAAGATGCACACAAGTGGCATAATTCAACACAGTAAGACATACAAGTAAATAAAGGGAAAATAATTATTCCCTGCCTTTACGTATCTTGTATTCAATGGTGGAAGATAAAATCTTTTAACCAAAAAGCTATAAACAATCCAAAGTTGAATCTTTCCAACAGCATAGCATAAGTCAAAATAAAACAAATCTAAGCACGGACAGAACTAAAAGAGGAATGGACAAATATACCACCATCATGGGAAATCTCCATATATGTCTGTGAGAGTAATGGTGGAACTAAAAGCAACAACAAGATGGTAAAAATATAAAACATTTTAACAACATAAAAATAGCCTGATAACAATTATTACGAAGAACATTGCTGCAAACAACAAGCCTGGACTATTTCTAAATATTTTCCACATACTCACCCATAAAGCTTATCTTCACAAGCATTGAAAGATTGAAATCAAACTGCAGGGCAGTTATGTTAGCAATCAACATTCAAGGACTGACCAGAAGCATCCCATATGTTTGAAAATTAGAAACTCCTAAATAACTATTGAGTCAAAAAAGAACTCAAAGAAAATGACAAAATAGATAGAACTGATTCATAATGAAAATACTATATGCCATACTTGTAGCTGGCAACTAAATTAGTTCTTAAAAGAAACTCAGCAGCTCCAAGGTGTTGTTTTAAAAGAGAAGAATAATTCAAAATTAATGAGCTAAGCATCAAATTTAAGAATTTAGAGAAAGATATAAAATATACCCAAAGAGAATTCAAAGAAAGCAAATAATATATATAATAGCCAAAATAATGACATAGAAAGCAAAAATAAAAGAAGCAACAAAGCCAAAAAAATGCTAATAAAATTAACAACATTCTGTATGAAAGTCATCAAGAGAGAAATCAAGAAGACTCAAATAAATAGAGTGAATGAAAATGAGCATATTGGAAGAAATACTTATAATAGACAATTACTGATAAAACTAGATAATACTAATCATATACTAGGTCTAAGTCAAGAAAAATATTAACGTTTGATTTATCTTACCTGTTGAACTAATATTCCCTAAAATAAAATAATAGGTCTATTGGCAACTTCTTTTCAATATTCAAGAAGTGAATATTTCTATTGTAAAGCAAAAAGAAAGAGAGACCGAGTGGAAAAGAACTATGTTCAATATAATTAATGAGGCTATTAAATCTTAATGTTAAAATATGACAAAGAAAATATTAGAAAAGGCTTAAATACAATATTACAGAATTGACTCCAGCAATACATTTTAAAAGGATAATACAAAATAACTGGTTTAACACAGAAATACAAAGATTTTTAACATTAGAAAATAAATTAAAATAATTCATCATATTAATGAATTTAACAACGATAATGATCTCAATGGCTGATAAAATTCAACATCTCCATAGTCCAAAGGAAACCAAAAAGAAGTCTTGGTAAATTGGAAATAAAATGGAACTGTTTACCCCGATTAATAGCATTTTACTCCCCCATCCCCACTCCTGGAAAAAGCCAACTGAAGCATTCCTTTCACAAGTATTCCAAGAGAAAGTCACCCCCTATTACCGTATCTATTGAACATTGCACTAGAGGTTCTAATCAGCACAAAATGCAATGAAAGAAAATTAAAGTAAAATAATTGAAAATAAGGGAATAAAACGATTACTCATCAGAGTTGATATTATGTTCTACCAAAAAAAAGTAAATGAATATATAGTTAATTATAAGAATAGAGAATTTAGCAGATGTTCTAAACACAAAATTAATTAACAAAATCAATACATTTTATAACCTCTCAGCAAGTATTTGTAAATTATAATTTTAAAAAGATGGTTTCAATAGCATATTAAGTAACTAAGAATATATCTTATCAAATATGCACAATTTTTATAAGGAAAAAAATATTTTTGGACAACACAAAACAGCCTTCATATATATTGAAATAAATCATGTTTATGGTCTGAAAGACTTAATATCATAGAAATGTCTGAAGAATGATAGAATATTTAAATATTTGGTAGAAAAAGTGGCTATGTATGTCACATCATCTGTAAAAATCAACTTGTGGTGAATGAAGTTTTCACTGTGTAATGCAAAAGTATAAAATTTAAGGACATAAGTTAAAAAAACTTATTTATGACATTAGAAAAAAGATGTCTTTAACAATATACCTCCCCAAAAGGCAGAAAATAATAAGGAAAATTACAAATAATGATATATCAAAACACAATATAAAGAAAGTCTTAAAAAGGAAAAATTTGGAAAAGTTATTTTAAAAATAAAAGAAAAATATAACAGGATTGAAATGAATGAATTAAAAATACATGAATCAACATGAATATTTTAAAGAAAATGTAGAAAAAGAAAATGACATAGAATTATTCAGTATGATTCTATTTATGTAGAGTTGAAGAACATAGAAAACCGTGAATTTAATTTCAGGAGTGGGTCTTTGAAAAGATCCCTTTTGTTGAAGATGAAACATTTGGCATACAGCTGATTGCAAGAACTTTGAAGAAAGCATCAGAATAAAACAATGACCATCTGTGCATAACAGAGACTTGTAGTGGCTGTGGTTACAGGTGTGGAGAGTTACTGAAAACCATGCAATTCACAAGAAAATGTTGTTATTCTCACGATACACATTTTGAGAAAATAACCAGAATTATGATTGATAATATTAAACAGGCCATGTGATGGACAGCAATAGCACTGACAAATTTCTAGCACCTTTCTATAACTTTGAAACACTTATGCTAGTAACATGTATCCATGCAAATTGCAATCCTAAGGTTATGTATGTCAAGTTTGAATACTTGATTAAAAAGGATTGCATGTAGCTATAAAACAATACTTAGTTATCTAACCAAGCAACAATAAAAGATGTTAGGTATAGGAGATAACATGATTTTTAAAAAAATTAGAAGAAAACTTATCTCTTTTAACCTTGAAAAGACTCATTCTCTGAAAGATGTAATAAGGACAACACAGATTATTTATTTGTTAATGCTATTGTATGTCTTATGCCTATTTTAAAACTTATTTTTATGTGGTACATGATGAACCCAGTGTCTCATACATTCTAGGAAAAGGCTCTACCACTGAGCCACAACCACAGCTCCCAGATTATTTAAATAGTAGACATAATCTTTGTTTTCTAGGAAAATTAAAATATATAAAATCCCTCTTTACAATTTCATGTTGAGAAAAGATCTATTTTAACAGAATAAACAAACCTGTAGTTTTATACCAATACACTGTTTATATTAGGGTTCATTAAAAATTGTAAACAAATCAATTTATGTCGGAGCCAAGTTGGCTACATGAGATAGTATTTCTTTTCCATAAACCTTTACCAAGTTTCTATATCCGTTGAGGTTTAGTTCCATACCTCTCTTCTCTCTTCTCTTCTTCTTTCCCTCTCCTTTCTCCCCCATCCTCCTCTTAGGGGGAACACCTATCTTTTCCTTAACACAGCACATCCTAAGTTTCTTGCATACCTGTTATATAAAATGTTTACATTCATCATTATAGTTTTATTAGCTGTTTTACATATATTAAGTATAATTATTAACCTTAAGTAGCATTTATTTTGTGGAAAAAATACGAAGTAGACAATTATGAAATCATATACCATCATTCTGTGGCAGCTTATCAAATTTTATAAGTATATCATCTTAAAATTTCTAGAGGTATATTTTCTTCACAGTAAATGTTTTTAATGCAGGAAAAGTATATGCTTATTAACTGATCCAAGAGTATTCAGTCTCCCCATAAGAATGAAAAGCTGGGGCCAGGGTTGTGGCTCAGTGGTAAAGCACTTGCCTAGCATAAGTGAGGACCTGGGTTTGATACCTGACACCACATAAAAATAAAAAAAAAATAAAACAAATAAAATAAAGGTATTGTGTCCATCTACAACAACAAAAAAAGAAAGAAAGAAAAAGAATAAAAAGCCAACAGTATATAAAGTCAAACTTTCCATCACTTCAGTATATTATTTACTTAGAAATTATTTAGATAGTTAATGCATACCTATTATTTGCTAAGCATAACTTTAAGATTGTAAGTTACCCAAAAGATTCTGGAGGCTATTTTGGGGCAAAAATATTTATTTTACCTTACCTTGTACTTCATTATGCAACATGAGATGTACAACATTTTATCATAATGTTTAGGTATTATTAATCTGCATCATAGTTTTAAATTAAGGGGTATCAAGGAGAAGAATGTGAATTCTTCATCAACAACTTCACCTTCTTTTCTGAACAAAGAGTTAGCTAAACTAGGTATGGTGGCCCATGTGCATATAATCCCAATGATTTAGGAGCTTGAGGAAGGAGAATCATAAATTGAGGCCAGTCTCAGCAACTTAGTGAGATCCTGTCTCAAAATGAAAGATAAAAAGGGCTGGGGGTATAGCTCAGTGATAGAGGGCCCCTGGGTTCAATCCCCCAATATATATATATATATATATATATATATATATGTGTGTGTGTGTGTGTGTGTGTGTATTTTGTTATTGTTGTTGTTGTTGTAAGCAGGACAATTGTGTCATGTTAGGAGAAATACAACCTTATAACTATCTTTATTTGGAGCACAAGTTTGATTTAAGAAAATACATATGGGCACCACTTCAACAAAGAATGAACTTGTTATGATTAAGTTTATGTATCAATTTGGACAACTGAGTGCTCAGCTATCTTGTCAAATATTTTACTGGATGTTTTTCTATGAATGTTTTTGAATGAGTTTAACATTTAAATCAATAATGAGTAAAGCAGAATTGCCGTGGGTCGGCTTTAGCCGATCAGATGAAAGCCTGACTAGAACAAGAGGCTGATTTGTTCACAGACAAGAGGGAATTGCTCCTCCCAGGCTGGCTTCCAGCTGGGACACTCCTTTTTCTCTGTGCCCTACAACTGAAAAATTGACTCTTCCTGGGGATTGAGCCTTCTGATCTTCAAGCTATAGCTACACCATTGGCTCTCCTGGTTATCAGGACTTGGGACTTGGGCTGGAATCCACCATCAACACTCCTGGTCTATAGCCTGCCTACCCACCCTGCAGATCTGGGCACTTACCAGCCTTTGTAACCACACAAGCCAGTTCCTCATAAAATCTCTCTCTCCAATATGTGTTTGTGTATATTTGTATGTGTAAGCAAATACACATCCTATTGATTTTGTTTCTCTAGACAACCATGACTAATAATAAATTTATTATGAAATGATTATTCTTGAAAGTTACATTCATAAAACTTATTTTACATAGATCAACTTAATGTTTGTGCTCTTTACAATTAGACTTGGACTGTGAAAATCTCATAAGATATTAGACAAGCTAAACAGTATCACAAGTTCTTTCCTTTTTAACTGCTTTTTAAAACATGTTCACATTAGGCAAGTATCAAAAACATCACAAAAGCAGATAGTCAAAAAGTTAAATATATGGGTTTTTATCTGTTTGATTTACTACTGCAGACATCTGTGAAATAATGGACATAATGCAATTCATTTTTATTGTATCTTATATATGAGGATGAACTTATAATTAGCTTAACTTATAATTTATATAGTCATAAACATCTAGTAGATATAAATTTATTTGACTTATAAATCAAGGCACAATAAAAATATATGCTCATATCATACTTAATTCTGATAGCTCAGAAGACATAGATGCTTTTATTAGACTAACAGTATTAAATAAGTCTTATTTACCAAAGATGTATCCAAATCATGTGGGCTTGAAAAACATTGGACACTTTTAGGGATAGTTAATTTACATAAGCATTTATTTCTCTCTAAGTCAACTAGAGTAGAGATTCTTTATTCATTTGGTAACATTATCTAGATGTCATATTATAGATTCTTTATTCATTTGGTAACATTATCTAGATGTCATAATATATCGCATACTTATACACAGACAGACAGATTCAAATAGAGGCATTATGGGCTTTGTTCTCATATATCAAGCATAAACACAGTAATATAAAATTAACTAGTATATAGATAAATTAGCTCTTGTCTTTATTTCTCTGTATATTTTTATTTAAATGATGTTTCTGGACATGAAGGAAGTTGTTACCTCTCAATGTTTTTTTATCCAATATGTGTGAACGAAACATTTTATAGAGGCTCTGAACTAAAATTTGGGTGAATCTGTGCAGCAAATGCCCATTTGGATGCCTCCAAAGCCTGTCTGAGTAAATTAAATATACAATCTATTTCAATGAGACTTTTAGTTCCAGGCGGTTTATTTTGCTGTTTCTAAATCCTTTAAGAAAACCCTGGTGTGGTTTAGGGGTGGGTAAAGTTCCAGTGACCATAGAGAATTGAGTGGCTGTAAGGGGAAGAGAAAAAGGAGCCAGATTAGGAGATCTCACATGGAAGTTCTAAGTTATCTTTAGTAAAGTCATGCCCTCAGAAAGTAAGCAGACAGCATGAGTACTGTAGTGACAAAACACATCAGCTGTAGGGACACAAAAAACAGACACAAGGAGAACCTCATCCACTTTGGTGTCCCACAAACTCAACAGTCTATGAAGCCTTCTCAATAGGTTTATATACCTATTTTCTAACTGTGTTGCATCCTACAATTCCCTCCTTATAACAAACAACACAAAAGACAGGGATAATGGGAAAAGACACAAGGTGTGTCCCTGGCAGGAAAAGATCCATAACAACAATTTTCAATTCAAGAGTCATAGTCCTCAGAAACGAATTCCTACCAGTGTGTTCTCCTGATGATCTAAATTTTGGAAAGACAAGAAAAGGCTCTTACAATCTTGCTCAACTGGACCCCAGATGGAGATCCAACAGTTGGATTAGTAAGAAAGTTTACCCTTCCTGTCTTATTCAGAGGTTCTGAGGTCTCAGCTGCAGTCCCCAGAATGATCAGGGAGTACCAACACTCCCATCCCCATCTTTGAAACTGTTGAGATCAATCTGCTATCCTCTACCCCTTAGATGGTTGAGGGCCTGAAAATTAATTAATATCAAGTGGATTAACAGGAAAGAAAGATAAAGTTTATTTATAAATGCACACAAAAATCTTTGGGGACTATTCATTCATTGAATACCCAAGAGTAAAGGTTTATATACCACCTTAAAACAAAGAGGGTGAGGGGTGACTCAGGGCTCCAAGAGGAAAGCATCTTTTCTTATTTTATGCTAATGAGATAAGCAATTTATTTTTTATTTTTATTTTTTGAGTTTGAAGGAAACTCCCTTGGAGAAGGGCTAATGGCATCTGTATTTGTGGAGGCTGTTTCAGCCAGATAAAGGAAATCAGGTAAGATTTTAAATGTTTTCACTTCATAAGAATGAAATGGGAATAACTGGAAACTATCTTATTATGATAAGAAATATGATAGTTATAGTTGAACCTTTGCAAGCTCTGAAATATCTATGAACTTGGAAACAAGACACACTCCAAATCCAAATGGGATTTTCTGGTTGTCTTGAATTATACTGACAGGGATATTATGCTTTTGACATAAGACGATCTCATTACTAAAGAAAAGGAAGAGAGAGTACTCATGAGCAATCTTTATTACTATTCTGGCTGGCTATTTACCTCAAGTCAGTAACTAGTCCTCTATATTTCACAACATTATCATAAGCACCAAGTATATCATTCCCTTACATTGTTCCTGCATTGGTAATTCAATTGGAAACCCTTTTTACAAATTTGCATAATAATTGCCAGTTTCAATATGCTAGTAAATTATTTTCGATTGCATGAAATGTGAGAGCTTAGTGATGTGGGAAGTTTTTCTTCCTGCTTAATGTATTGAATGACCTCTCTCCTGTGCTTTCCATCTTTATATGGCCTTCAGGCCAGTGGTGGCCCTGAGATTCCTGCCAGTCTGAGGCAGGAATGATAAATATATAATATTCAAGACAATTTCATTGTTTTACTTATTCATTTAGTCAAACGCTTATTAAGGACCAGTTAGTATGGTGAAATATGGGATAAATAACCGAGTTTATGTCCCCATTGAGGTTATAGTAGGAATGATAGACTTGTAAATTAGAATTTACTGGATTAGATTCTGTCATGTAAATGTATCATGGTGTACAACTATCACAGAAGAGGTAAGAGTGGGGAGGAAGCAAGGGAGAATTTTCAGAGTTGATATGTGAGTTGGATATGGGAGGAAGACAGGACTTGACAGGGACAGTTCTAGGAAGTCTCCATTTGTGGACACCAAAAGCAATTATTCAGTAACTTTAAAGTTCTAAATACTGCTAGGCACCTATAATATAAAATAAACAAAAACAAAAACAATTATTGACTTCAGAAACTTGTATTCAGAGTTGAGAAACTGATCCATGTATTTGAAATATCAAAATACAGTGCAATAATTTTTAAGCATGTGATTGAACAAAAGTACAAAACAACAATTTTGTCTGCCCAGAAAAATTGGGAAGTGCTTTCCAAAGGTGTCGTATTGAATAGCAAAATTTCTTCTAAAAGACATTTGCACATATTATTTAATGCTTGTAATTTGGGGACAATACAGATATACAGTGTTTACACATTCACTCCCTCAATATCACCAAAATACAATTACAATCCCAGGTGCATTTTTGGAAATAAAAATGTCTTCAATTTTCTGCTAGACCTGTCACTTTTTTCTCTTTTTCAGAATTTTTAAAAGTAGCTTGTATGAAACTATGAAACCTCTTAAAATTTCTAGTTTAGCTATAATTTGTTGTCCTTCATAAACAAATATTTACTTTCTTAACAAAGGTAAGCATGGAAACTTTGAAAACAATTTTATAAATGATCTTTATGATTAGAACTCCTTATTCGCCTATACATATATTGGCAAGAGGTATATGGAATGGCTCATTATACCAGCATTTTAATAAATATACATATAGATTATGAAATCTAAATTACAGATACTTTGTTTTAAATAATGATGACAAAGGTACTTGATTTAAGGATCTAGATATTAATATTTTTCTTTTCATTTTTAGACAAAAAAATTAAGTATTTTAATCTTTATTTATTTGTTGGTACTGGGGAATGAACTCATGGACACCCTCCTCTTGAACTACATTGTTTTTATTTTATTTTCAGACAGCATCTTACTAAGTTGGCCAGAGTGGCCTCAAACCCGTGATCTTCCTGCCTCAGCCTCCTGAGTAGCTGGATTACAGGTGTGTACCAAGGCACCCAACCAAAAACTAAATATATTTTAATTTTATAAATGTTGACTGATTATCCGGTAAGCAAGGTGCTTAAAAGAATTAATAACTTTCTATGAATACTTCTTGAAATGTCTACAAAAATATATAAAACAAAATAAAATGTGACTATATTAGAATTTCTGTTAAAAATACCTACAAAACCAGAATAGAGGAAGAACTTATGTCCAATGTAAAGACTGGAAAAGCCTTACAGAGAGGCAGATTTTAGCATCTTTCTATTAGAGATAGTGGGAATAGTGTCTTTCAGGTGGGAGGAACTGCATGAGAAGTTCTTAGAGTTAAGAAAGAATAATATATGCTCAGAAAACACTAAAGAGTTCAATTTGAGCAGATTATACATCTGAACTAGCCAAATTCTTATGATCCATAATTAACTGTAGTTATATCTCTGAAGTTATAAAAAATTATATCGCTATATCCAGGCTCAATAGGCAGAACTACCATAAGCAATTAGCTAGGGCTACTAAGGTGAAGAGGGGAGGAGTGGCAGCCCATGACCTCTGGGAGAACAAGTTGTCTGAGCTATAGTGAGAAGTGGCATAGATAACTGAAACCAGGTTCAGGAATCACAGGGCTTTAAATTGCAAGACGCCATGGGCTTGCGTTTTATTCTCCTGTAGGCAGGAAATAAGATCTTTTCCATTCTGCCCTTTTGGGTTCTCAGTAACAAATGGTAAATGAGTGCCAGGCACCTCACACCTGTAATCCCAGAGGCTCAGGAGGCTGAGGCAGGATGGTCAAAGCCAGCCTCAGTAAAAGCAAGGCACTAAGCAACTCAGTGAGACCCTGTCTCTAAATAAAATAAAATACAAAATAGGGCTGGGGATGTGGCTCAGTGGTTAAGTGCCCCTGAGTTCAATCCCCAGTGACCACCCCCCCGCAAAAAAAGATAAATTAGCAAAAGAAAAGCATTCTAATTTATTTAATATAAGTCTTATGTGATAAAATAACCACCCAAACAAATGGTAAAAACTCTGAGTATTTTTATACTAGGTTCAATGAAAAATGGAGAGTTGCAAAAAAAAAAAAATGTAATAGGACAAAGAGGATATGAACTGAGTACTGAACAAAGAGAAGCTCAATAAGAATGTTCACCCAGATTCTTCTTAGGGTCCCTCCATCTTCAGAGATAAGGATGCTCCTTTCCTATGGGTATAGAGAGGGCCCCTCTCACATTAGGATCTATGACCTGCTTTGCAGGAATATCAGAGAGCCTTCCTGTATCTGTTTCTCAAATTCCTTCAAATTGATATATTCAATATTCAGGGTGCCAAATTTTAAGGTACTGTGTCCCAAAATGTTATAAGTCCTTTTAAATTTTAATTACAAGTTACAACTAGTTATAAAAGACTTTTTAAAACTTAAAGTGTGTATAAAAATATTTTTAAAAGCTCTTCTCCAATATTAATCTAAAGAAGGAATAAATCAGTGTACATTCTAACTTTTATATGTATGTATATAAAAAATATAAATCATGTACTCTGCATAGACTTTTTATATGAAAATAAGTTCCTATCGTAAGCAAGGTTCCACAACTCACATTTTTATATAGAAGCCTTTTATGAACATCCATAGAGATTGATCTATCTTTTGTAATTGCCGTATAATATTTCTGGTATTTTCTATTACTGACCTGCTCTTTGGCAAACTGGGAGTCATTGAAACTTTTCAGTGGAAGAGGAAATGACTATATATTTTTTTTTAATCTGAGAAAAATCGGAAGATTATATTTCTCAAGGAGAAAGAGGAGATAAAGAGGATCATTGCAATAGTCTAAGTAAACTAATAAGAGTTTGAATGGAACTCAACTAATAAGTGAACTAATGAGAGTTTGAATGGGACCTAACTATAAGAGATGTTTCAGGTGATGTGATAAAAACATTTTACAATTATCTTACTCGACCATGTAGTAACAAGAATCATGATAAATAAGATAGGTCAAGTGTGGATGAAGAGGGAGAGCATGAAGCTTTCTCTACGTAAAAGGAACAGAGGGCAACAACACAGTTAATTTAAGGGTGCTCCTTTCCTTGACCCTTCTGTTTTATTAGTTGCCCCAACATCTTATCACTTGCCTAGTTATATCAATCTGGTCACAATACTTTCCAATTTTACAGGACTTGATCTATTTCTATCATTACCATCCTCATTAATACTCTCTAATCCCTATTCTTCCACTTGTGATTTATCTAACACTATCAGATTAATCTTACTACCTGCCAAAAATCAAGATAATTCACTTTGCTAGTGCTCATTATAGTGTTTAGAGTTCTTCAGAGAAACAGGATAGATAGAATACATGGATATAAAGATAGAAATGATGAAAATATAGTGATAGAGATACTGATAGAGAAGAAGAAATGTAGACAGAGATAGAGCTATATTATAGGAATTGTTTTATATAGATAGTAGTGGTGGCTGGGATGTCCCATAATCTGCAAGTTGGAAATCTAGGAAAACTTTTTGTATAGTTTAGTCCAAGTCTGGAAGACTGAGAACGGAGGTTCAATGGTATAAGTGCCTGTCTGAGTCTGGTGACCTGAGAACCAGGAATATTGATGTCTAAGGGCAATGAAAGACGGATGTTCCTGCTCAACTAGAGAGAGCAAATTCTCTCTTTCTTCTTTTTGTTATATTCAACCTCTCAATGGATTGGAAGATGTAAGCATCATGTGGATGAGGGTGATTTTTACTCAGTCTCCTGACTCAAATGCTAATCTCTTAATGAAACACTCATATACAACCAGAAATAATATTCTACAAGCTATCTGGGAATCCCTTGGCCCAGTCAAGTTGGCACATAAAATTAGCCATCATACTCAATGATATCGACTGTATATCTGCTCCATATTGGGCATCCCGTTTGCCTTGAACAGATGTTGTGTTAGGTCATCAAGTATTCACAGAAAACCACCTTTTGCTTTTGTGACTTTGGTGAAATTATTTAGTATTTCTCCAAGAGTCAGTTTCCTCATTGTCAAATGAGGATGACAGTATCTGCATCATTGATCTCTTTCATGGAAAGAATTAGTAAATGTTGATCATTTAGTATGACCCTATTACATAGTGTAAATAGGAATGTTACTATGAGTTCTCAGCCACACCAAAAACTGTGTTTGCTGCCTAACTCCCCTGAATTCCATGCCTATTATGTATTTTTATATATATTCCATATGTTCCCATCTCACTTCCTTAGTCAGTGCTGCTCTGACTAGAATGCTTTCCTGTCATCTTGATCTCTATACTTGTAAATTCTCCTCACTATTATAGGTCACAATCACATGAAAATTTTGTGATTTTCCTATCCAGTAGTAATTTATTGCCTCTCTGAATTGCCGAAGTATATTATATATAGTTACCTTTTAGCACTTTCCCTTAACTGGAATTCTATTTTTGTACTTGGTTCTTTACGTGCTTTATACATGTGACTTAAATACTTACAGATATATGCGTCTTTACTTCTAGGCTCTGAACTTCTCTAGAAGTTTGGAGAAGGATAACTCTTTATCCTCTGTGAAATCTAAAATGATATATTTTAATATAAGAGACACAAGAAAAACACTTGTTGAAGTCTTTGGTAGATGTCTTTTATTTATCCCTCCTATCCTACTCCGTCCTGTTGTCTGAGCTCGCAAGCTGACCTATGAACCTTACCAACAAGCAATGAAGAAGTATAGGTAAAAGAGCAGCAGGGTTGAAAGTGAAGCCAAATTCTATTCCACTTCTCCCAAAGTCACCTTGGACTGACTTTATCCCTCAAAGGAAGGTTATTGCTTTGGTTAAACCTATAGTACCCTCTCTTTCCAAAACCCAGTAATACACTTGTGAATTTGGGCACAAAGGTCCCTAAACCTACTTACTACAATCCCTACCTTTGTAAATAATCCCTTTAATATGCCAGGGGCAGAGGCACATGCCTGTATTCTCAGTGGCTTGGAAGGCTGAGGTAGGAGAATCTAAATTCAAAGCCAGCCTTGGCAACTTAGTGAGACTCGGCCTCAAAATAAAAAATAATAAAAATAAAAAAACAGGTTGGGGATGTGACTCAGTGGTTGAATGACCCTGGGTTCAATTCCTGGTACCAATAAATAAATACAACAAAACAAGAAGCCTTTTCGTAACCTCCCCCTCTTCTTGAATACTCTTAATTTAAATATGTGATTTTTTTTTCTTGGAATTATCTCTTTATAGAGGATAATTATTAGATAAGGAGGACAGAATGCAGGCAAGTAACTCCTTATGAATTAAGTAAAAAGAAAGAGTCTTTCCTTCAATTGAAGTAGACAATTGTACGGTTGGAGGCTGGAGGAAATTGAAAAAGAATTAGCACAATCGCTGAAGAAAATGCTTTAGGAAGTCAGTTAATGATGAATAAAAGGACGGCAGAACTGCAGGGAGGACCTAATTGCACAGAACTCGATTGGCAAGCTCCCTGAACTTCTCCAGCCCTGCTTAGCAGAACAGGATCAAGAGGGTTGTTAAAAGCAAACAAAGCAAAGCAAATGGAAACGGGAGCGATAGGGTTTAACTAAATTGGGAAAGATAGGAGATTAAGAAGTCCTGGCACGCAAAGGTGCTATGAAGGGTCACAAACAGGGCTGGAATAGAAGTCTGAAGGGAGACAAGGGAGGCTAAGAAGAAGTTGATGGATCATCTTTCCCTTTTAGCCCATTTAGAGGAAACATTCATCAGACTACTCCTACAACATGACCAATAACCAAAGGTACAATGATGACTTTCTTTTTGTTTTTGGAAAAATGTACAACTGGACCTGGCTTTGCTGCTTGTACTACAGCTATATGGGCTAAGAGTTAGACTTTCCATAATTTAAACTTCCTCTTAAGGTAATAGGATTTGGATAATGTCCTCATTATTATTCAGAAAGTCCTCCGTGTGCTTCCCCTGAAAATTTAATTTCACAAACACACACTTCACTTTTTAGAATCTAAATCTTTAAATTCATCTAAATTTTGCCTCAGTTCTTCTTACTTTGCTTCCAAGAATTTGCATTCCTGACAAATTAAGAAGCACCACCAGATTTTTAGGGCTTGATGTGAAGTAAGCACAAGGGAAAGGAAAAGAAAGAGAAGAAATGCAAAATAATCGTATTAATGAAACAATCAAGTTCTTGATTGCACTATAAGAACAGCAGAAACTGCTGTGCTAACTCACTTGCTCTGCACAAAGGTTACCAGGGGAACCATACTTGCACATTTCCTGTTCTCAGAAACATACCGATGTGATGTTTGCGTCTGTCTCTTCTCCTTTCCTTTTGGAAATCTCAACCGAAATTCTCCTCTATGCTTGTAATTTCCTTGTTATTCACCTCTTAAATTCATTTTTTAATGTTCACATCACAGCATCCATTAAGCTGGCAATATATGAAAAGACATTGATTTTTCTTTTCTCCAAAAGTTATGAGTGCAGTATGCAATGAAATTTCTGTCCTCCCTGGAGCCTTTAAAAAGAGAAAAGTGTAAATTGGTTTTGCCTTTCAGTATCTTTCATTTTTGTTTACTCTCTTTCTCTTTTTAGATTATAAGTTCCTTCAGGGCAGGCACTAGATCTAACAATTTTTCATATAATTCCCCACAGAAATTAGACAAATCTAAAATCACCAGGCAAGGTAAATAACTGCTTTCAGTTGTTATTATATTTAAGATTAAAAAGCCATTCTGAAAATTGTGAATTGATTTTCTATTTGTTTTTTGTTAAGATAAACTCAGGTCTTAGATTTTTCCACAGGTAAATATTCATATCTAAGAAACATGAGTACAAAGAGAAAAAGGTGGTCTTCCTATCCTAGTTGGACGTTTGGAGGTAGAATGAATAAAAAGGGCTTGACATTTTACTCCCAGTGTCTACTCTAGCATGGGCAGCCTTTCATTTATGTAACAGAACATACCAAACTGATTAGGCATGAAAAACTTTAAGACTATTATATTTAGGGGTTTGGTAAGATTAATACTACATCATTAGCTAAGACTTTTGGATTAAGACCTATATTGGTTATGTAAACAAAATGAATTCATAGTAATAAAATGAAATATAATGACAAACATAAGTTAATTCACCTGTTAAACATAAATTCGTGGGTTTATGGTATATGCATTAAATATTTGTATAAATGCACCATGTTAAATGTAGCAGGTATACAAAGTTACAGAAGATAACACTTTCCCTTCCAAAAAGTATAGCATCCACTAATATGTTTTCATAGGAGGATAATAATTTCTCTTTCTACATTTTCTTAGTCTCGCCTGGTTTTTAAGTACAATTTCAATTTTACATACAAGTCTTAAGGAAAAAAATAATTCTGACATTTCTTAAAACTATAAGGAAGAACTGGGCATGGTAGTTCACACCTATAATAGCAGTGACTCCAAGGCTGAGACAGAAGGGGTGCTAGTTTAAGGTCAGTCTCAACAATTTAATGAGACTCTGTCTTAATACAAAAAAATGAAGAGGACTAGGGATACAACTGGGTTATAAAGTGCACCTGAGTTCAATCTCCAGTACCAAAAGAAAAAAAAAAGACTGTAAGGAAGACGGTATTTGGGACTGTTTCAATAGGCATCAAGAAGATAGAAAAGGATGGACAGATAGAGAGGTAGGGAAGGTACAGTGAAGGTCAACAAGAGGGCAAGCATTGGAGCACCATTTCAACATGCTCTGACATGTTATAAAACACTTCCTGTTTCACATAGGGCAAAATTCCCAACTTGTGTAATCCAGCCCATAACTGAACTGAGACGATTAAGATATCAAGAACCAGTCCAGAGGAGCTTATCAACTTCTCCTTTTGTGCTTTTAAAAGAAGGACCTGTAAGACTTAAACAGCACTCCTGTCCCTCCCAAGAATGTTGTGCCAGGAGTTGTCTCTCTTTCACCTTCCTTTTTTAGTAAAATTCCTGCTCACTTGCTTACCTACTAAGCATTCAAGGTGTTTATTCTTCCAACTGCATGGAACATGAACTGGATCCCAACTCTGGCTGGTAACGTTGAGGATGTGGCAATAGGGAAGAGAGCTCTAGCCGCCTCTGAATACAGCAAAGACAGCTCGTGAGCAGAGTGAGTTGCACAAATGAATGGAATGTTATTAAGGGAAATATCAAGGATGCAGCATTCTTATTAAATCAGTTTAATAAGATTCTTGCTGAAGGCAGGCCAGGGTGATCAGACGTCAAGGGTAGGGAAGAATTTGATCAGATATTGAGGGGCAGGAATCCCACCTAAACTGAGTTAGTATGACTTTAGCTATAATTGACTAGGCAGACCAAAGAAAAGGTCCAGGGACATGGATTGAGGAGTTGGAGGAAGCTATATCTAAAGTTATGTTTTAGTCAGTTTTTTTTGCTGCTGTGACTAAAAGACCTGACAAGAATAACTAGAGGAGAAAAACTTTATTTGGGTGCTCACAGTTTCAGAGGTCTCAGCCCATTGATAGCTGGCTCCATTCCTCAGGGCTCAAGGTGAGGCAAAACAACATGGCAGAAGAGTATGGTGGAGGGAAACAGCTCACATGATGATCAGAAAACAGAGAGAGAGACTCTACTTGCCAGATACCAAATATATGTACCCCAAAGTCATGCCCCCAATGAGCCATCTGCAGCCACACCTTACCTGCCTTCAGTTTCCACTCATCATGGGATTAATTCATTGATTGGGTTAAGGGTCTCATAACCCAAACATTTCTCCTCTAAACCATCTCACATTTTCTCACCCATGAGATTTTAGGGGAATACCTCAAAGCCAAATCAAAGCAACTTGGTTCAAGAAGTATTTGTCATGCTATTATTGATGCTGCTTTGCTAAATTACTAAATAAAATTGGAGTCTCTTGAACTGAAACCACAGAGTTATGACAGCAGCAATCAGGAATCTCTCTAAGGTTGTTAGGAGATTCAGCCCTTCTATTCATCTTCTTCTGTGGTGTGGTGTGTCACTTTTCAGCCATGGCCAAATTTCTCATTGCTGCTCTGAATCCCATCACCATGAACATGGCCTGTGTTCATAGACTCTGTGTAGCACATAAGATACTCCAATGAAAATATGTTGATAATTCTTTCTATGAAAAAAAAAGCCAAAAACCCTTATGCCTTCCTTATTCACCTAGTGAAATTAAATAAACCACTAACCTGATGCCTCCTAGACCACAGACAGAGGCAGCCACTATCTCCTGAGACTTCGTCTGTCTCTTGTTAATCTCCAAGGTAGCCTTTGTGATTTTGAACTGAATTTATCCAGGGATTCAGCATTCCATTCCACTGCCCTTTCCTTAAGGTGGAAAGATTATGCCATTCTTCTGGGTGTTCACCATGCCTGTATTTCAATAGGTATTTGCCAAAAAAAAAAAAAGAAAAAGAATAAATACTTATTCTTTTGTTCCAGGAATATCTACTAAGAATTATTTATCTCTATAGTTTTCCTGAAGAAGTATCTTCGAGCACCCAAAGAAGTTCTCTGTCTTCCTGACGCTCCAAACGCTTTTTTATGGTAACAGACTAACTTGAACTTAAGTTCAAGAAGAGCATGTAAAAAGAAAAAGAGTCAAATTTGCCTTTGAAATATTTCCCATGCTGCCTTTTATTTCTCTTTTGTAGCATTCTTTTTCTAGGATACTGAAAGAAAAAAAATGCAAATGAAAGAGGATTTTCCACATCTTTTAGCTGTTCATAAGCAATTTTTCTAAGATAAATGTTTCTATGATGAGTTCTATTGTATTGTTGGGTCCTAATTCCCACTTTCTAATGTCCTTCTTTCCCCAGAACTGAGACCTTGCAACTTTCCACTTAGGTTTAAATCTGCATTGGTTTCTACCAAACTAAGACAAGGTAAAAAGACCCAATAGGTTAAAATTCACCAGAGGGTCAAGTTGTTGCCTGGCTAGTTTGTTCTGATCCTGATACTGAGTCCCAATTGCCGCTAGGAAATTTCCAACTTTTTTTTTTTTTCCCAAGTTCACCTTCATTGTCTCTTGTCCCATAGAGATAATTGTATCTCTGCCCTTGTCCTGATGCATTGGTCCCTGACAGAGGAAGCTCCCTGACACCTTTTTCATCTAGCCTTTGGAAGTGGACTTAGAATTGTTAATTAACTTTTAACTCATACACATGGGAGTCTTTTTTTTTCTTTCTTCAGTTCTTACCCTCTACCTACATTCTTGTTCTATTTTCAAATAGTTTTTCTAATCAGTTCATCTTCACCTATTATTAACAGATCAACTATTATTTACTACTTCAAAGAGGAGTCTACCTCTACATCTAACAGCTACTTCTAGGTCCTGAGAGTCTTTCCTTGCTGCTCTGAATCCCATCACCATGTGATCATTCTCTAACTCAGTTGGGGAAATTCAGGTACATAACTGGCTTTTTAAAGAAAGCAGACTATTATTATTAACCATAGCTGATACACATTGAAGAGATTTAAATCATTTAACATAAAAATCGCTTAGGAAATAGCAACAGATTTCTTCACATATTGACTATCTTGGGATTTTCTATATTATAAGAAAAATAATATTCAAAACTTAGTGTCTAATTCATTAACTTTTTTAGTCATGAAGAAGTAATTATTTAGAAAACTGGCTCCAACACTGGATTGAATTCATATCTTTGATTATGTTCAATGGGTGATAAAGGATGACCTCTCCATCAGGAGAAAGTGAGAGGACATGAGATCCAGGTTATGGTCATTATGAGATCTTCTGGAAAAAAAAAAGGCATTTTTTTCAAAAGTCTCTTTCAAAGATGTGGAGTCACTTAATAGAATGTCCTTCAGGTTGATCCATGCTTTCACATTGACCAGATTTTCATCTTTTTTAAAACCAAATAATATTCTATTATGTATATAAACCACATTTTTGTAATCCCTTGATCCATTGATGGATAGTTTTTATTTTAAATATATTGGCTATTATGAATAATGTTGTGATGAAAATGAATTCAGATGTTTTCAAGATCCTGATTTCATTTCTTTGGGATATATATCCAGAAATACAATTGCTGGATCATATTGTAGGTTTGGGGTTTTTTTTGCAAAACTTCTACATTATTTTTCATAGTGGCTACACCAATTTACTTTACCACCAACAGTGCACAAGGATTCCAATTTCTCTACATTCTTGACAACAGTTATTATCCTCCTTCTCCTCCTCCTCCTCCTCCTCCTCCTCCTCCTCCTCCTCCTCCTCCTCCTCCTCCTTCTTCTTCTTCTTCTTCTTCTTTAATAATAAGCATCCTAACAGGTATGAGGTGGTTATCTCATGTTAAGTGAAACAAACCAGTCACAGAAGGACAATTATAGTACTGCATGCTTCTACTTAATAGGAGGCATCTAAATTAGTCACATTCATAAAAACAGCATAGAATGGTGGTTGCTGGGACCTGGGCACAGGGTAAAAGGGATGGTTGCTATTCAGTTGTATGAAGTTTATTATGAAAGTTGAATGTGTTCTAGAAAACTGCTCTACTTCATTGTGCCTATAGTTGGTAATAATATGCTGTGCACTTAAAATTTGTTAAAAGGACAGATCTCTAGTTAAATGTTCTTATCATAATAAGAGATACAAAACAAAATAAAATAAAACAAAAACAGGACCAGGTGCTTTTCAGTTGGGAAATAGTGTATTTTTGGTTACAGAAGACTCCGATGTGTGAAAACAAGATTCATCAAACAGTTTTTTGTTTGTTTGTTTTCTTGGAGAATGTCCATCAATGTGTGACTTCAAATTATATTTTATACAAAATTATATTTTGTATGAACACACATATACGTTAGATAATTTAAAAATTTATATAATTTGTATACACACACATATACACATACACACACATACACACACATACATGTATCCTGCTCTACATCTTGAATTAGACTTAGAATGTCAGATGTGAGGTAAAAAATCAGAAGAACAAGGTGATGGTGAATATTAAACTTTATAGACAAATCAAGGAACTCTGAGAACTGACTTATCTGGACCCCCTAATCCACCTTCAAATACCTTTAGCTCAGATATGATAGGAAATGGGCCTTATTTCTCACACTAACATGATTTGAATTAATTCCTTCCTACTGTTCTTTCTTCTTCAGGCAACTGAGACATGTTTGACCCAGCTGCACAGACATAGGAGACTCATGGGCTCCTTGCAGAATGCTGACTGTATCAAGGAACAATAATAATATTCAAAGTGAATTTTAGAAGCATCTTGTGAAAAGCTAGCCTCGTGTTGAAAAGCACTTGGTTTTGTGATTCAAAACTCTCTAAAGAAAGAAAAAAGAAGACATTCAAGACTCAGAAAATACAATTGGATTTCCTCCTTTGTCTCTTTAATACAAGGAGTCCTGAATGACCCTCTATGTGTAGTGCTTTGTAAGATACTTAGAGCAATGTAAACACTTTGAACCTTCACTCAGTCTCTCCTTAGCCATATTTCAAATCCATTTTTTTCAGTAAAAATTGATAAAAGACAGGATTCAACAACCGTATTTAAATAATCTACCAATCACATTTAAAGCGCATATGGTTAGAGGTAGCAGGTAGACCTTTTTTTTTTTCTTTTCCCATTGCATTTTACAAAAACAAAATTATTTCTACTCCACAGATAATAAAAAGATGGAAAAGCATATTTGTTCTGGTCAATGGCTAAAATGGGGCTGGCTCAGAGGAAGGAAATAAATAAAAATTATTTACTGCCTGATTTTTCCTTGAAGCCCTTTCCAGTTTCATACAAAGCATGACAATTGTTTATTAATCTGCTTTCCTGACTGTAATCACAGCTTTTAAGTCATACTTTAAATTTTTTTCTACTGTTCTTGTGCTTGGGAACAACTCTTTTGCAGGTTTACTGAAGGGATTTGGCATTTTGATGTTGATTAGGATAAGACAAATATTCCTGAAGAAAGAACAGTGTATGAACACAGCATTACAAGCCCCTATTAAGAAACAATTATCAGCAATCTGAAGAAAACTGGGCTTGCACAAGCTCAAAACAGGAAGACAATTGTATAAAAATAATTTAACAGCCAATCAGGTTCACCAAAGAAAATGCCTTCCATTGTTAGCATTATCAGCCTGCTAGAAATTAACAAAAAGTATGTTTTTTCTGTGAATGCTGTTGACAAGGGGGAAAAAAAAGCTTTTTCAGTTTTCTAAGATTAGGTTTTTCCTCTTATTTTAATTGCCTGGGAATCAACTATCATTTTATTTCTGAGCTCATTCTGCTAATTTATAGCTTAGAAGCACACATGGGAGTTTAACTGATGGAGAACTGAACTAGCCTCATCTGAACTCTCAACCTTATCATTCAAATTTCCCCTATGATGGGTAACTACAAGGACAGTTGTTTTCTCTTCATTTCCATAATTTCATGCCTATAAATCTTCTTCATGTTTCTTACATGATTTCATAAATTATATATAGCTTCTAAATTGGTTTAAAATTTACCTTGCTTTTGCAAATAAAGCCATTTGCCAGAGTTTCTGAAAATATATACATTGGATTAGTCGTAAAAGAATTTGAGGAGCTCAGGCCATGGCTGTGGCGGGTCTGGAGTTGTTTTAAACCACCTGTGTTTTGCCTGGAGTGATGGAAAAGCAAACCATAAAATGAAATACTACAAAAAGATAAACAAAGGGAGAATAAAACAAGCGGAATATCTTAAGAATGACAGTGTTTTACAATGAATTTTTCTTATTATTTTCCACATGCACACCAAACATACAATAGATTCACTCAGATGACTCATTGCTTTTCCAGAACACATGCTCCCAGCCCAGCTTTGTAACCTCTGTACTGTCCAGGCCCATCTTACCTCTGAGGTTCATCCTGGATTTGGAAATCATGAGTGATCAATATTCCCCTTATAATGCTCAAGACAGTTTCAAATCCATGCTGTTTCCTCTAAGGGCCTATCAGCAACTCCATGATGGGAGTGTGCAACAAAAGACACCAAATTGTTTCTTTCTCTATACTAAGAATATTTCTAGATAACATCATTTCCTGGCCCCCTCTTTTGGGATCTTTCCCAGACCTACTGGATTTTCTGATGTTCTGCTTTAAAGAAGTAAAATTATTATCACACATATGAACAAAATATAAAATGACAGTTTTGTGGCATAAATTTAACCCAAATCTCTAAACTGAATACATTATTAACAACAATTTATATTGCAAAATTCCAACAGTTCAGCTGACATATGGCTCCCATTGATTACAGCTTGTGTTATGCCAATAAATAATAAATTTCATTTAGCATAAAATCATTGACAATTCATATGCCAATAGTAAATGAATCTTGATTTTACATAGTTTGTTTAATCCTGGATAAATTAAGGAAAAGTAATTTAAATTTCTTTTTAAAACTTGTTTTAACCTTTTATGCACACGGAGATGGATTCGGTAGTTAAAATATTTTAAAATTGGTGTGTTTGTTCCAAGTTCCTTGTCTAGTCATTGTATTAGAGTTTCTCAGTGAAACAGAACCAATTGGATATATATACACCCAATTGAACTAACAGAAAATATTTCTATCTCCTCTCTAGTTGTATTTAATATATGAAATATTATATATTTCTAGGGCATATAAATATGTAAAATTTATATACATAAATACATTTCCTAATATAGCTTATATAAAATAACATATAGAAAGAGATTTATTTTGTGAAATTGACTTTTGTAAACATCAAGGTTGAAGTCCCGAGATGTGCAGTCTGTAAGCTGAAGACCTGAGGCAGAAAGACTAGCTCTAGTCTGAGACACTGAAGGTCTGAGAACCAGGAAAGTTAATGGTATCAGTCTGGATCTAATTTTGGAGACAAAAGGAAACCAATGTCCTAGCTCAAGGCAGGGAGAGAATGACTGTTCCCTTACTCTTATTATTCTATTCAGGCCTAACCATATTGAGGACAGCAATCTGTTTTACTCAGTCTACTGATTCAGATATCAATCTGGTTCTGAAAGTCCCTCTCAGACATATCCGAAATGATGTATGACAAATATCTGGACACCAGTGGCCCAGGCAAGTTGACACATTAAAATTACTATCATACTCTTTAATCTTTACAAGAATACACAGCCTACCAAATTACATCGAAGGTATACAGAAAAATTCTTTGAAAACAAGCCTACTTACTAACCAAAATAAATACCAAATTGCCACCTGATTGAGAATAGTTTATAAGTTATTTTTTTTAAAAAAATTAAGTATTTTGATATGATATAATCTGTACAATAAATACTTTGGATTATAAGAATTGGGTCTTTTAAATCCAACTTTTTATCCTAAACTTTTTGTATTTTTCATCTGTCAAAGTCCTTTGAATATCTATAAGGTCAGCATAAATAGGTAGTAGTGTTTTTTCAGTTTTTATGAAAACTTTGACTAACATTATGCAAATTTGAATTCAGGTGCTTTACAATCAATCACAGAATTATTAAGTAGAAGTTAGTTCACAGGAACATTAATAGCTGCCAGATCTAGTAGGGGAATCTTCTAGAACTCAAAAATTGCAGTGGTGCTTTGGAGTTGATGGTCATAGTGAGGTGGTTTCTTAATTTCACAAGCAGGACCTCCTCATGGTGGAGTTCTAACCTAACCCATGGAGTTTATAGTTTCTCCTAGAGAGTCTCCTTCCCAGAGAACACAGGTTTAGAGTGTTTGTTTGAGAAGCATCTAGATGGTCTGACTAGAATTGCAAAGTGACGTATGAACTACAGTCCAGCCACAAAGCCTATTACAACAGATTTAAAAACTAAGCTCAGAGAGGTAAGGGAGCTGCCCCCATCGGTCACCCCATAAGGAATTGCCATGAGAGTAGTTCAAATTCAGTATGACTCAGGCTGAGATTCAACCAAAAGACACTAGTACGTCACGTCAGTGATGGTTGTTAAAATATTGAAATATTTCTGTATGAGTTGGTAAATTACTGCTGTCATGAGTCTCCTGTACATCTTTGACCCTTCCCTTAGGGCCCCATGGACTTTCTTTCCATTTAGAAACTAATAGGTAATACTGGTTACAGCAGGGGTGTCAGTGTTCCAGCCACTGTCCTTTCTGATTGTACAGTACATGCCATCTAATTGTTCAAAATCTTTATTCCCACCCTTGGGTATGATGCTGCAGACAAGTGCTTTCTATCACGCCAAGTTATATCTTCACTTAGTAAACACTTTATTGAATCCCACAGAATTCTTGGATTTAAAACTGAAGTAACACAATTTTCATTTCTCTTTAGAACAATAACAACATTACTGTCTATGGAGGAGAGAAGCCATGCTAGAAACACAGCAAATTTCTGTTATGAGGGCGAGATCATCCAGTGAGATCAATTTATACAATTTAATTTTTGACAGTTGGGTAGCAATCTTGTAACTCTGGTGCCATGCTTAACAAACCAAAAAACTAATTCAAGATAAAAGACATATATCTTCACTCATAACAGATAAAAAGCATAGTATTAAATGTATAAGATTTCATAAATTTTTAAATATTTTTACATCCATACTTTTTAACCAAAGTTATTCTTTGGTAAGAATCCAAGTGAAAATAAACCCAAAGACCCTTTGTCTACATGACACTGTGCAAATGAGTTATTTTTTACTTCAGGAAACACTGGGTGTTGTGACAATATTCTTCATATTCATACCTCTTGGTATCAGGGCTTGATAGCTGCATTTAGCAACAAAACAGGCAGAATAACTATCTTCCCATTATTGCTTGTTACCATAAATTACTCCTAAATTCTCAAAATGCAAAATCCCCAGACTTTCTAGACCCTTGATCAATAACGAGTGAGTCATTATACACAGACTTCTGGGATGATCAGCCTCTATCCGAGAAATGGAAGATAGATTTTCTGATCTTTCCTGGCACCTAATTCTGCTGCAAAATAAATGTGTCATAATTTATTTAAAGTTCAGGGAAAGGAGAAAGCCCAAGAGTTCCTGAAGTCTAGTGTACTTATTTCATGGAAAAATTGTAAGTGGTCAGATGATAGTGCTACTGGAATTTAAAAATAGTAGCAAACATAATAGTATAATAAATGAGAGTAAGTTGGAGAGGCTTCAAGAGTCTCGAAACAACATGCAAAAACGGTAGACCTCATAATTTTACTGAGAGATTCACAAAAGAATCTAAAGAAAAACACTTTTCAAGAATATTAAAAATTATAAGCTAATGCTTGATATCCAGGTAAGCATGGTTAATTAAAAAAAACACATTTAATCCACTTTACCCTAAAACCCACTAATATAAGAGCATAGGCTGATATAAATAAAATATATTTTAAGGTGCTTACTGCTCACATAATTAAAAATACCATGAATGAAGAAAACAGCAGAAATGGAGATAAAATATAGAAGATGGAAATAGTAATTTATGTACCAGACGAACAAAAGCTGAAACAGAGCACTTTCTTGCATATATTACTTGCCAATAATGAAAGAAGCACCTACTATGTGTCAGGCACTGTTTTAGAGAGGAACAATAGAGTAGCAAACAGAAGCAGCAAAATCTGTGTAGTAATGAAGCTTAAATAGAAGCCATTGAGAAGAATCACAAACTGGAAACAAATTAGAGACACAAAGTAGCTCTAAGTGGGTGAGTGAGGAAAGGTCCTAAAATTAGGAGAGGGTAAAATTCTAAGGGAAAGTCAGATGGCGGCATCCCTTCTCCTACCCAGCACACGTGTGCCTGCTCACCCTTGCAGAAATTGAACAAAACAAGCAAAACAAAAGTGCGAGATGAGACACTGTACTGAAGCCAGAGGACTTGAATGATCCTGTATTAAACTGGAACACCCAGAGCTATAAGCTGATTTATGTTTTCCTTGCAACCCAAATTCCTTTCTCAAGGCCCTAGGGCCCTCCCATTGTGATGGTATTTGGAGATGGGGCCTTTGGGATGTTATCAGGTTTTGGGGGGTTTTTTTGAGGGGGTACCAGGGATTGAACTCAGGGACATTCAACCACTGAGCCACATCCCCAGCCCTATTGTGTATTTTATTTAAAGACAGGGTCTCACTGACTTGCTTAGGGCCTTACAGTGGCTGAGGCAGGCTTTGAACTTGTGATCCTCCTGTCTCAGCCTCCTGAACCACTGGTGATCACCTGCCACTCCCAGCTGGTGATCAGGTTTTGATGACACCTCCATCATACCATGGGTGCCATTTTGAGAAGAGTCAGCAGCAAGTTCACTCACTTCACACACACACACACACACACACACACACACACAAGAGAGAGAGAGATGTGAGCACACAATGAGATGACAGCCATCAACAAGCCAGGAGAAGGATTTGTACCAGAATCTGCCATGCTGATACCTTGATGGAAATCCTTCCATCTCCAGAACTGTGAAGAAAAAATGAGAGGGTTTGTAAACTACTCAGTGTATGATATTTTATAATGGCAGTGCTAGCCTAGCTGACTATAACACCACCCACCTCTGGCTGTCTTCCTGATTGACACACAGACCATAGTAGATTTATTCCTGTGAGTGCTATTGGTAAAGTAGGGGAGAGCTCCTTATGCAAGTGATGTAGGCACCAACATGCGTTACCGATGTGATCAGATCCCAGCTGATGTTAAAGCCTTCTCCTCAAATGTGCATGCAGTCAATGACCACTGTGTTTTCAAGGAAAGGCTCTATCATACAGGCATAAGCAAAACAGGGGGAGAGGGAGGGAGGGAGGGGAGAGAGAGAGAGAGAGAGAGAGAGAGAGAGAGAGAGAGAGAGAGAGAGTGCTTTCAGCAAACAGAAATTAAAATATCTACGTATAATCAAAGTATTACCAAAAAGAGAAGATAAAGCATCTTCTAAATAAAAACTAAAGCCTAAAACATATTCAAAGAATAAGGAAAAACACTCAGAAATTATAGATATAACTGCATAAATACTAAACTCAGAGGAAACAGTGAAGAGAAAGAAAAAGAAACCTCTTAGGAGACAGAGCAAAACAGTGAATAGAATTACAGAATCAATCCAGGAGTTGTAACTTCCCATTAGGAGGTGCAGAAAATACCAGAGAAAAATCAATAAAATAAGTGAAGAAACTTTGCAGAGTTGAAGAAAATGAGTTTGCAGAATGCACACATCACTAGATACCTATTACAGTGAATGCAAAAGAAGCACATGTAATTACACCATTTTAAGGACAAATGATAAAACGGTACATCCTAAAAACTTGCAGAAATGAAAAATGTCACATGCAAAGAATTAGAAGTCAGAACAGCATCCAGTAATCGCTAGCCACATTTGAAAGTAGCAGTAGTGCAGTAATATCTTTAAATCTGTGGCAAAAGTATCTCTAACCTAATATTTTATGCCTAACTAAGTATCTTTCAATATGAAGATAATGGCATGCATATAATTTTGGACATGCAAAATCTCTTAAGAGTTTGCTCACTATGCACCATCTCTCTATGAATCACTTAAAGAGTACTCCACCAAAATGAGTATAACATTTAGGATATCATCAGAAAATCAGAAATGCTCTGTGTAATGTAGACTAGGAGATTCTTTATAAACATTAGAACACAGCACTTCAGGAACTGTTGAGGCATCTAGTGTCAAGTGTGAAGTCACTATAGGTTTACCAGATAAGAAGATGGAAAAGAAAGCAGGATATAGACAAGAGGAAGGGCAAATGGGAGCCAGGAAGGATACATGGGAAGTCATGAGGACAGCTGGATCCTGTGAGGACAAACCTGCAAAGAAACCCCATCTATAACTCTATTGCTTGGCGCCTGCCACCCTGGAGCATCAGGAACCTGCAAAAACTGGCATACATACATAGCTCTGGAGCTACACAGGCCCTGAGCCAGAACTTGGAGAAGTTGAAGGAAAATCTTGGGCAGCGGGTAGGCGGGGTGCTAGAAGACCTCTGGCACCAGGGGCTAGCCCATGTCATATAAGTGAACCAGCATCTGCAACAGCATGAAGAGGTTCCACAGCACACGGTGCCCTGAACCAACTCTCCAGAATAAGCAATAATGCTCCTGCTTTACTTCCATCCCACAAATCCTTGGCAAAAATGTTGCAGCCACTGATAATCCAGAATCCTCTAAGCAGGGACATTCTGGGAAATGAAACTCCATTTCTCTAAGTGAACAAAGTATAAAACCATCTCAAAGAAAAAGACCTGGGATTCAGGAAATAGAGGATGAAGTAAAATTGAAGGCTATGGTACTCTGGGGCTGACAATGAAGGAAAGAGCAAGGAACGAAAACAACTGAGCAAATGTCTGAAAAGAAATCAATCCAAATTGAAGCAAGAGGACAGAGGTCTCCAAAAAACAAAACAAAAAATCATGGTTCAAATCATGTAAACTAATAGTAACAGACTGAGGTGTTTGATTATAATTAGAGTGTTTTTTTTCAGTTCTTGTTGAAAAGTAATTAAAGCTACAGCAAAGAAAAAGAAGAGCTAGGTAAGAAACAAAGTGTAATCATAATATAAATTGTTGCTTGGTTATTAATGATATTTACATCATCATAGTTATCTCTGCATTGAATGGTATTCAAAAGAATGAAGAAGAGATATATGGTGAAAGAAGGAAAGAAGGTGTAAGAAGTAAAATGAGCTTATTCATAATAGTAGGAAGTCAAATAGAATGAGTTTATTTTGACTAATAGAATTTACTTTTTAAAACAGTTAAAATACACAAATAGGAAACAGAAAAGTGGCTGCCAGAGGCTTGGAATGAGAGGGATGAATACATAAAACAGGGAAGTTTTAAAGCCACAAAACTATTTTGTACAGTAGCATAATGGTGAGTAAGAACAGAGTACCTTTCAGCCCCTTCTCTCACCTGTAGAATTATACAGCATAAAGTGCAAGCTTAATGTAAACTATGTCCTTTAGTTAATAAATATTTATCAATATTTAACCATTAATTGCAACAGTTATGCTATACCAATGCAAGATATTAATAATGAAAAACTGTGTATATGGTGAGGGTTCCTTGAGAACTGTGTAATATATATGCAATAGTTCTGCAAATCTAAAACTGATAATTAAAGGAGATTTAGTGCCTATTTTGAGGACATACAAATATAATACAGTTATTATACAAGACAGCTTTTATAGCAATAATGCTGCCTAACAAACAATCACAGATGACTTACCATAACAAAGTCTTTTTATCTTATATCAATATCTGGGAGAAGTCAGTCTGAGAGGAGTCCAGTGTTTTGTCTGATCTTGGTTGTTGGATTTTTTATTTGTTCATTTGCTCAGCTTTGTACCCAGTATTAAACTCAGAGGTGCTTAACCACTGAGCCACAACCTTAGCCCTTTGTTATTTTTTACTTTGAGACAGAGTCTTCTTAAGTTGCTTACGGCCTCACTAAGTTGCTGAGGCTGGCTTTGAACTTGCAATCCTCCTGTCTCAGCCTCCAGAGTTGCACACGCATGTGCCAATGCACTCTGCTTGAACTTGCTTATTTTATTGGATTCTGCTAGGTTAACGGGCAGGTCACACTGAGGTTTACTCCACATATCTTTCTCAGAATGTCTCAGAGTTAAGAATCAAACAGTAAAGTAGCCTTTTCAGATTCACTTCTTTGATTTAGCTATATACATTTAAGGTTTCTCCATCTTTTCATGGCTTGATAATTCTTTTCCTCACTGAATAACATCTCATTTTCTGTATATACCCTATGTTGTTCATCCGTTCACTTACTGACTGACATCCCAGTCACTTCTGGATTTTACTAATCATGAATAAAGCTATTATAAACATTCATGTCCAGGTTCTGATGTGGGCTTAAATTTTAAACACATTTGGATAAAGATCCAAGAGAAAGTTTGCTTTATTGTATGGTAAGATGATGCATGAGACTTCCATGGAAACTACCATTCTGCATTTCTGCCAGCAATAAATGAAAACTCCTACTGCTCTGCAACCTTATGAGCATCCAATATTGTAATATTTTGGATTTTAACCATTTCAATATCTGTGTACTGGTATATAATTGTTGTTTTAATTTGTAATACATATATATGTGAGTGTGTGTGTGTGTGTATGTATATATATACTTATGAATGTATAATGTCTATGAGTATATCTCTGATGGGGTCTCCCTTTGGATATTTTCTCTATTTTAAGAGTTATTTATATACTGGGGGATGAAATTGATAAAATTATGCTATATGTATATGACTATGACATACTGAAACCCACTAATTGTATAATTATAATGTATCAATAAAAATTATTTGTATATTTTAGATGCAAGTCCTTTATCAGATGTTTGCATTTTGCAAACATTTTCTACTTCTGTGGCTTGTATTTTAATTTTCTTAACAGTGTATTTGGAAAGCAGAATCTTTTAGTTTTAAAAAATAAAACTTGTCAATTTTTCACTAATGGAATTTTTTCCAGTATAACTTATCAGATAGCAGAATATATTTGTTATGGTTTAGACGTAAGGAGTCCCTCAAAAGCTCACGTGTGAGGCAATGAAGGAAATTCAGAGATGAAATGATGGAATTATGAGAGTTTTAGAATAATCAGTGCATTAATTCCCTGATAGGGTGGTAACTATATGCAGCTAGGGTGGGGCTGGAGGAGGTGGGTCACTGGGGCCTCCCTTTGAGGTATAATAGTTTGTCCTTGTTGAATAGAATCTTTCTATTTCCTGATCACATGTTCTAAGCTGCTTTTCTCCACCACACTCTTCTGCCATGATGTTCTGTTTCACCTCTGGCCCAGAGCAGTTGAGTCAACCATCTGCAGACTAAGATCTCTGAAACTGTAAAACCCAAATAAATTTTATCTCTGCCAAAATTGTTCTTTTCAGGACTTTTGTTCCCAGCAACAACAACAACAACAAAAAGACAACTAAAACAGCATTATAAAGTCAAAATGATCAGAATAATGTAACACTTGTACCAAAATAGACCAAAATAGAATATGAATAGAAATCAGTGGGTAGATGGCTAACTAGGTAAGAGTTTAGACTATGGGGAATATGGTCTTTCAAATCAATGAGAAAAAAAAGAGGAAAATACTTGGCTAACAATAGTGAGAAATACCAGCTGAGGAGCTTACTTTATACCTTCAGCCAAACTGAAGATATAAACATAAAACATAGAAAAGTAAAAATTCTAGAATGAAATAGAAACAAATATTACATAGTTGTAAGTTGAAAATACCTGAAAGTAAAACAAAAAATAGTTAATAGAACTGGTAATTTAAACATTAAAAAAAATTGTCAAGGACACTCTTAAACAAAGATAAAAATAAATAAGAAGTTGAGGAAAATACACCAATTATATATACTGTATCAAGGAATAATTATCGCTAATGCATTACATCTTCTTACAAATGGATCAGAATGATAATAACAGAAATTGAAAACTCAGAAAGGTCTATGAATATCCAATTAAAAAAAAAGAAAAAGAAAGACCTATAAACATGAACAAAGAAATAAATATGTTCATACTGAAACAATGATTTATCTTTTATTATATAACAGATTATATAATAAATAAGAATATAATGTGAAAATTAGCACAAAGTTTTGAAAGAAAATCTGCTACCATATACAAAAAGACTTAAAAATATATAGACCCTATGACCCAACAATTCTATTGTTTAGAATTCACCTAAAGACAATATCAACCAAAAAGTTAAAGCTTCAACCCCTTTTGTTCTAGGAAAAATCTGTGTCCAAATGTCTAAATATGCAACGTAAGCCAGTGTCTTTATTAATAATGACTACGGGCATACTCAAAGATTGAGAAATGTTAAAGAAAGCAATAGAGGTGGAAAAAGAGAGTTAAGAGTAAAAATTTTGTCGCTACATATACAGAAAAAGCACAGAACAGTGTATACCAAAATATCAGTAGACATTGCAAGTAATGATATCATAGATGATCCACTTTCATTTGAATTTTTCAATATTTCTACAATTGCTTGAGAATCATTCTTTAGGAGGATGCAGTTTGAGAGATAGGAAAGTGAAGATAAAATGAACTTCCAATTAATGGAGACAGGAAAAGTGAATATGCAAGAAATGAACTTTGTCTAACTCACAATTTGTTTAAGAGTGAGTCCTGATCCTGGAGACGTCATGAGGTGATTGGGAACACCCAGAATATGCCTCAGTGACTCAAGAGCATTCTCCTCTGGCTTATTTCTCAGACAATAATGCTAGCAGAGAAAAGAGCTTTGATTATTAAATGGTGATCCCACAGAGGCTATTTGACAACAAACATTTAGCTTTCCATTTCTTTGTTGTTTAAGATTCTGAGGATGCCTGACATTTCTTGTCAAAAACTCACTCATCTATCACGCACCACTAAATCCGTGTGGTGTCCTACATTTGAACTCATCTTCTACAACACACAGAATCTGTTGACAAATGTCACTTTTTTTTTTCTACAGCCTTCATGATACGATGACTCATTCCCTGGTGGGTGGTAGGTAACTCTGCCCTTGGTCACTAAGTGAATGATTTGGAAAGCCTTTGTGGCCGAACATATTGGAGCTAAATGATTCAGTGGGAAAGATGGGGTCGTACAAAGAGCATGGTGCTGCAGATTGTCAAATGGTGCATGGAAGGCGTCAGAACTGTGGTGCAGATGGAGAGGCTGTGAATACATTTCAGGTACCGCAGCAATTAGGGCAAGCAGAAATCCACACAGGTTCCCTTTGGATACTGGAATATGGTGTCAGTGTTCTCAAAAATACAGATGGTGTTTCAATACACATAATAGCCTTACCTCTCACCATCTGGACCCAGAAGACTCTTTTCTGCTTGGATTCCTTAATCGGTGACCATGTTTTACTGCATTAGTAGCAATTAGAAGCCACATTTTTGTTTTGCTTTCTTAAAAATTTTTCTTAGCTGATAAACTTAACATTCCTATTTTCTTTCTCTGATTGCTGTCTCCAATCCTGTCACTTACAACCCTCTCTGCTCTGAGTTGATTAGGACTCCTGATTCCAAAAATTCTCCTCTACCCTTTATTTATCATATGTGAGAATAATTATAGAAAGAGACTTAGGATAATACCCACTCTCCAAGAAAAGGTGATGTGCTCATGAATAATGTGGTTCTGTCAACAGAGGAAGAGACATCTGACATGAGTTTTACATTGCCTGTGTTGCATGGTCTGGGAAGGAGGTGCCATTTCCTGAGCTGCGCTCAAGGCAGTGCTGAGCCATCACTCAAAACACCACCAGAGAGGCAGAACAATCTTGCAGATATTGACTTGTGTTTTCTGCTGCTTTCCGTTTTAAGAAAGAAGCCAGACTTCTTATGCACACCCTTGCTCTAAGGTACCTTCTTATTACCAGGATGATAGCAGAAGTTTCCAACAGATATTCATTTTCTGTAACTGAATTTCTGGAAAAAATTACGAGTGAGTAATTTAAAGACCACAGGAAATACAAGTGTTGTAATGTAGTTGGTCCCTCAAAAAAAAAAAAAAATATGTTGCAGTCCTAAACTCTGGTACCTATGAATGCAACCTAATTTGGAAATGGGGTCTTTTCAATAATTGAGATAAAGTCATACTGAAGTAGAATTAGGTGGGCCTTTAGTCAATGATTTATGTCTGTGTGTAGACGCAAAATCTCAGAGTCACTCAGGAAGAATACTCTGTGGCAGTGGAGACAGAGGACAGAGGGATGTAGCAGGAAGTGAAGGGAAGCTAATGATGGCCAGCCACCAAGAGAAGCTCAGAGAGAGAGGAGGATCAGATTCGCTCTTAAAGACTTTAGAAGAAGGAACCAGTGTATCTGCGATTATGAGAGAATTATATTTTTGTTATTTTAAGCCACCCAGGTTTTTGGTAATTTATTATGGCAGCTCGAGAAAACTAACTCAAAAAGGAAGTCCCTTTGGGTAAAAAGAGAGATTCTTCTGAGGCTGGAATGAGGTCATGATTGAAACAGGAAAGAAAATCAAGAGCAGAAACTCTGGATAGTTTGCCACTTTTAACACTGTGATAAAGGACAACTTACATAATGTTTCTAAGGTTTATTTTCCTCCTCAACAACAAAAAAAGTAAGTAAATAAAAATAAACAGTTTATTTGAACTAGAAGAGTGATACATACTTCTAGTTCAAATAAACTGTTTATTTGTATTCTTACCCTCAGGATCACTGTTAGTAGTAGTAGTAATGCCCCTTTCTAGAGTCTTGAGATGGGAAGATGGCATCAGGACCCAGGTCTAGGCAGCTATGGTCCTGACCAAGCTGTAATCCATGGGAAACAGTGGACAGAGCCTTAACCCAGCAGAGCCACAGAACTACCTTAGAAAACACAATGATCCCAACTGTTTTAATGAGCTTTTTCACTGTGACTAAAAGACAAGAACAATTTTAGAGAAGGAAAAGTTTATTTGGCACCCACAGTTTTGAGAGGTCTCAGTCCATAGATGGCCAACGCTATTCCTCAGGGCCAGAGGAGAAGCAGACCTTATGATGGAAGGGTGTAGCAGAAGAAGGCAGCTGGGGACATGGTTCCAGGAAGGTGGGGGGGGAGAGAGAGCTCTGTTCAATAAGAACAAAAATCAAACTCAAAAGGCATGCCCCTAGGCCCCCACCTCCAGCCACACTCTACCTTCCTACAGTAACCACTCAGTTAATCCCTATGGGAGATTAATGCATTGATTAGGTTTAGGCTCTCATAACCCAATCATTTTACCTCTAAACATCTTTGCATTGTCCCCTACATGAGCTTTTGGAAGACATCTAAACCATAACACCAATCCAGTTAATGCCTGTGTCTCTATTTGAGAAGAGTAGGGATGCTAGGCAGAACTACCTAGTGCCTACCAAATAACACTGTCAAAGTAAGGATTGAAGCTGACTTTGAGAATGGAGACTGGAAATTTTTTTTACAGTATATTCCTATGATTGGATCTATTTTGGCCCACTGTAAGCAGCAATAATGTATAAAAATAAGAAAAAAAATCATATTTCTAGAGTGTTTGGATTCTCAATTCGCACAATTATCCTATTGTGAGTCTCTAAGGGGTCTCACTTAACTAGGGCATGGTTTTAAGTTTAATTCTGAGTGATTTCTTGAACAACAACCAAAAAGAGAGAGAGAGAGAGAGACCCAAAATTAAAGACTGGTCAATTCATGACTGGTCAGCAACTTTCTAGACATGAATCACTCAAGGGTTCTGGGGCTATACCACCAGTTTTGTAAAACTATCCCATAAATCAGTATATATGTTTATAGCCTTTGTAACATATACTGTTTTAATGCTTATCCCAAACTTTTTATTTGTTGTATGGGGGATTGAACCCAAGGATACATTGACACTAAGCTGTTACAGCCCTTTATATATAAAAGTTTTTTAAAAATTTTTGAGACAGTATTTCACTAAGTTACCGTGGCTGGCCTCAAACTTGTGATCCAATTGCTTCTGCCTCCAGAGTAGCTGCTCCAGAGTAGCTGGGATCGCAGATGTTAGATTCCCTCTACATGCAGTAATGGGCCTTTTTAAAAGCTCAGTGAAATTATATATTCATCTTGCTACTGTATCTATGAATTCTTTCTACAATATCTACTTTCTTCTTACGTTGGCTCATTGAAAGACATATGTCAGAGTAGGGGTTCTTGACTTTTCATACAATCTATAAAACCTTCTTTTGTGGCTCATAGCCAAAGGAATTTAGTGCATGGTATTGAAAATCAAAATCACCTGCAATATTTAAGTACTATTTAACATTTTCTTGTGCCTGGTTTCTGAATATTAACTCAGGCTATGAAGAAATGCCTTAAATATCTATGACAGAATATGATACATTCCTGCACGGAGATCTCCTTCAGGACTCTTACTATGGAAAACAATGTATAAAAATACATTTAATAATTGTGGTACAAAAAGTTAACCTTGAATTGTTCAAATCTTATTTTTAATTGTCTTTTGTAGACCACATTTAAAGAAGTAAAGAGGGTGTGGTTCTTTGGTCTTGGCTTTTGGGACTAGAAACACAATCTTCCTAAGCATCTACCTATGAATTTAATTTGTTCTTGCAGAATGACCTGCAATTAGGTTTTCTCGGATGATATGTATATATATATTTTTTTCAGATTAATTCCATGGACCAAGACCAAATGCAGTCATTCAAATAAAGGGAGGTGCAGGTATAAGAAGACTGGAAGAACCATGGTTATCTAATCCCCAGCTAGTTGGGTTAGCAGGCCATGGCATAGAATGGTCATACGCCAATCAACAAATGGGCCAAGGACTTGAACAGAAACTTCTCAGAAGAGGATATACAATCAATCAACAAATACATGAAAAAATTCTCACCATCTCTAGCAATCAGAGAAATGCAAATTAAAACTACTCTAAGATACCATCTCACTCCAATAAGAATGGCAGCCATTATGAAGTCAAAAAACAATAAGTGCTGGCGAGGAGTTGGGGAAAAAGGTACACTCATACATTGCTGGTGGGACTGCAAATTGGTGCAGCCAATTTGGAAAGCAGTATGGAGATTCCTTGGAAAGCTGGGAATCGAACCACCATTTGACCCAGCTATTCCCCTTCTCAGACTATACCCAAAAGACCTAAAAAGAGCATACTACAGGGACACAGCCACATCAATGTTTATAGCAGCACAATTCACAATAGCTAGAATGTGGAAACAACCTAGATGCCCTTCAATAGATGAATGGATTTTAAAAATGTGGCATTTATACACAATGGAATATTACTCAGCACTAAAAAATAACAAGATCATGGCATTTGCAGGCAAATGGATGGCATTAGAGCAGATTATGCTGAGTGAAGTTAACCAATCCCTAAAAAACAAATGCCGAATGTCTTCTCTGATATAAGGGGGGTGATTCAAAATGGGATAGGGAGGAAGAGCATGAGAAGAAGACTACCACTAAATATGGAAGAGAGGTGGGAGGGAAAAAGAGGGAGAAGGGGAGTTGCATGGAAGATGGAAGGAGAACCTCATTGTTATACAGAATACATATATGATGTTGTGATGAGAAAAAGAAAAAAAAAGTGTGTCACATTAGATTGGATAGAGAGAAAGGATAGGAGAGGAGGGGAGGAGTAGGAGGGATAGGAAGGGCAGCAGAATAGAATAGACATTATGATTGATGTATGTACATTCCATGTATGTATTATATGTCAAAATACATTCTGCTGTCATGTATGACTTAAAAAAAATAAAAATAAATCATATGGTTAAAAAAAAAAAGAATGGTCATACGCATGTGGTCAGGGAAAATGGGAATTAGGAAAGGCATTAAGTGTTCCCAGTTACTACACAAATGTAAAGTATCATGGGTGGCTATGGTCAAGAGGGTCCTATAGAGAACAGGTAGATTGTGAGGGAGGTATACCTGTTATTACTTTCATATACTCTACTTGCTACCACTTCTACATCCTGCGGTTATGCCTAATATGTAAAGAATCTGTGATTTGGAGCACAGAAACTCATTAGGAACTAAACTAGCTTAATAAATAGGATTTTAGAAGATATGCCATTCGATTATATAAAAGGGTTTTGAATATCACCTAAAGTTACCTTCTTGAACCTTTGCAGGTGCAAATGATATTAGATTGTACAGTGAGCACTCATTATTGACATAGATGCCTTATTTTTAGTAAAATAGCTCCCAGAATACTTTACAGCTCCTACACAGAGAAAGAAATCTACATCTTAAAAAATACAGAAAAGCTGTCAATTTGAACATGTGATTGCATAACAAACTCTATCAAAAACTTATTTTGGGAAGCAGGGCTATATGCTAAGAACTTTCCCTTGGTATTTTTCTATTAAACCATTGGAACAATCAATTTCTTCAAGGATGTCTTTGTGAATATTTAGAATGTTAAATATTTCTGGTCATTTACTTAATAGTGTTGTCCAATGATCAGGGTGAATTTGATGTCTACAGCATTGTGTGTGTGTTTGTGTGTGTGTGTGTGTGTGTGTGTGTGTGTGTGTGTGTATGAGTGTGGAAGGAGAAGACTGCAGCTCTTAGAAATATTTAGGATGCGATATATAATACTCTGATCACAGGAAATATAATCCAATCAGAAACAAAATGTAAACCAAGATGGTACATAACAGCACAAAGGAAAATCACCTGAGTTTGTGTAAAGTCATTTGGCTTTTTCTCTCTCAATAATATTTCTTAAATTATTGACCATTTCAAACTGAGTTCAAATAAATGAGAAATCACAGCCCAAGAGGCAATGACTTTATGTATTTCTTGGCATTCTTATTAGTAATCTACACCTTGCACCAAACTCATCTTCATAAACAGTGATGCTAACAAACTACTAGATCCTCTGAATTTTGGTTGAACAGCTTATACAAAAACCCCTTTCAGAAATGCATTTGGAACTGATCTCTTTTTTTCTACTGCTTTGGAATATTCTAAAAGACTAAATTTTAAAGCTATGTTTCCTATTCTTCTCTGAAATGAAAATAAGTTCATAAAAGAGGGCCCAACTTACTGTGCATTTCCTATATTTTCATAAGACATATGTGGTGTTTTATCATAAATGCTTTTTATATCCCCTCTTGACTTTCAGACACTGGTTCTTACACATTCAGAAGGAGGTCATATTTGGTGCCTTAAGACTTCATTTCCATCTCTTTCAAGATTTCTAATTGAAATTAAGTTGAGAGAGTCACAGCCAGGAAAAATGATTTCCACTTAATTTTCATTCAATGTATTATTAGGATAAAGTCTAAGTTGCTGTAGTAAAAAAAAAAAAATCCCAAATGTAGTAGTTTTAAAAAATGCATACTTGGTTGTCTGTGTTGCAACAATTTGAGGGGTAGGCAGACTCTGTCCCTTAGAATTGTTCAGGTACCATGCTTGGTGCACCAGTTCTGCCATCTCCAAGAAGTGGCTTCCGAGGTTGTGTTGCTCTATTTATGGGGTTTCCAACCATGAAGATCAGTATGATCTTTGTCCAGTGCAAATTTGAAAGGAGAGGGTGCTCCAGGTTTGCTAAAATATTTTCAAGAACAGAGTAAAATTTGTGTACCACATTTACATTTTTTTCCTAATCAAAATTTATTCATTTGATGGCACCTAACTGCTTAGAAGGCTGTTAAGCAGTCTTCCAGGATAGCCATGTGCCCAGAAAGAGAGAGAGAGAACAAGTCTTTGGAAATGACTCACATTTACACACTCTGAGACAGCCAGAGAGCACCTCCATCACATTCTGACAGAGTGCATTAAAAAAAAAAAAAAGAAAGAAAGAAAGAAAAAACAGCTCATAAGAAAGCAAACCATAAATCTTGGTACTGTTTTTGTTCCTTTTCCATTCTGCATATTCTAAGCCAAACAGAAATATTTCTAATAGCAGACAAGGCATCAAGTGCTATAAAGTCATTTGGCTGGAAAAAGTGACAGAAATTTCTTGTTCAACAACCATATTTTCATCTTGTAAAGCTCAGTGGGCTTGCTCTTATCTGTTGAGTACTGGGAGTCCTCCTAGCCCAATTGAAGGAATTCGAGGAGCTTCAGTTCCTCTCTGAAAAGCCTACAATTACAAGTTAGAAGTGAAAGACTTCAAATACGTCCAGCTTCTAAGTATGCAATTCAAGCAAAATGTTGCGTGAGGTTCATACAAGATAAAATACTGAATATTTAGAAGAATAAGAAATTCTGTTCTAGAAAAAAAAAGAGGGAACTATTTGGGTAGATGGCTAAATATTTGTTAAGACAGAGAATAACTATCAGAGTAAATTCAGTCCTGCCTATCTTGGCTTGTTCCACCAAGAACAGTGCAATTGCTTGACAGGAATATTCTCAGGTTATCCGGCTAAAGAACCTCACTTAATCAACCTTCAAGTTTTAATCTGTAACAATATTCTTTATTTTATATTTGCCCCTGTCAACTATGGCTCTGTACCTTTATAGGTAGGCAATATTAATATTTACAATAGTAGTGAGCACCTGAAATCCAACAGTTGCATATATTGCAGGCATTTAACAAAAATCAAACTTTCACTGAATTTCTGAACCTACTAATTAATAATTACCTCTGTCTAAGTGCTACTCCATAGAGTACATTACGTGCCACAGCCCTCGCTCCCAGTTGGGTAACTATAGACTTTTATCTTTGGCCTACTTCTGTGTCTTTACAAGGTCCAAACCTGAAGATATCTCATATGCCTGACTGTTTTCTGACTATCTTCTTTCTTCAGCACCTCCCTTCAGCAGAATCAGATCCTCATCATGCTTTAGCAGAGTTGGGTGGGGAAGTGGATTTAGGTGGAGTCTGGGTTGTAAGAGCAATTAACAATCAACAAACAGCCATTGTGCACTTTCTATAGGCAAGGTACTAGGGCAGATATTATGAGCACAATGTAGAAGTGCCATTCCTAGATTCTTAAGAGGTATATTCTCTAATGGAGAGACAAAAGGACTATGCCAAACATCTACAGAGCAAAATAAATGTGTACCTGGTACTTATAAAAGCAATAGAAATATATTGTCTCTATAATTTAAACTGACTCCTTCCCACAGTTGTGATTAAGTCAGAAGTTTATTTTGGAACCTGAATGATTCATACAATGCTCTAAATGTCTTAGTTTTGTAATAGAATTACATTTTCTATGAGAGATGATTTTCCATGGCCATCCTGTTATTGTAAGACAAAATAGTATTTGCTTTACCTCTGTATTGGCACTAAGGGCTATACAAAAATATAGCTTGAAATAAAATGCTAAAAGTACACAGCAGGGTGCTAAAGGCATTGACTTCAGTCTTTCCTAGTTAGTTTGGGTAACTGGGGCAACACGTTGAAGTATGTGCTTGATTCCCATGAACTTCAGTATTCTAAGAATTGATTTTGTACATAATCAAGGAAATAAATACTATTGACTACAATGGGCAGTTGAAAAACCAAGAACATTACCTCCACTTGTGAGTCAGCATTTTCACTTAAAATACTAGGCTGAATATCATGTGGGAAGAATGGGTTATCTCTGATTCTTGCTTATACTCCAGCACCCAGCATAGCACCTGGTTCATAAGTGCTCAAAAAGTACTCTTTAAGCTTATAGATTCAAGGAGCTATAAAAAATTAGTAGAACTTAGAAAACTACTAGGACTTAAATAGGTAGAGAATGGAAAAGAAGGACATTTATAGTTAAGAAACAGGTATGACCAGTAGACCCTTACTGCAGAGTCTATTAACTGAGGACTTTGTCCTTGACATACAACCAACAAGTTTACCCTTTTCTAAACAAAACCACATCCCTGCTCCAACCCACCTCTCAAATATCTTCCCAAATATATGTTTGATCATTTAGGTGTAGTCTGCTCAGGATGCCATAACAAAATGCCACAGACTAATGCCTTAAACAAAAGGAATTTAAATTTTTTTTTACAGTCCTGGAGATTGGAAATCTGAGATCAGGTTCAAAAGAAATGTTTCCTTCTGGCAAGTAGTTGGCAATGGGCCTATGAGACCTTTCCTCTATATGTATATGGAAAGAGAAAAACTTCTTCCTCCTCATATTAGACCACCAATCCTATGAGACCAGGACCTCAGTCCTATGACCTCATTAAACCTTTAATAATTTCTAAAATTTCTATCTCAAAATATTGTCATCATCGGGGTTAAGGCTTCAAAATGAGACACTTCAGTGATACCCTGCAGTTCATAGCCCAGAGAAATTCTCATGTAAGTTCCCTTTCATTTTTTCCAACTGAATGTAAACATTTCCTAAGCTACAAGGCTTCCTGTTGAAGCCTGCTTCTTCTTTGGCATGCATGCTTTGAAACACATAATGTCTGCTCGCTTAGAAAAATCAATCAACTTTGCTATATTCCTGGGCTCAGAGAAGTGGACTCCTTGAAACCTTAAAGTAAGTCTCAACAACAGACCTTTCAACCATAATTCACCTAAGGGAAGTGGTGACATCTTCCCAGACTTAACGGTTATAATAAAACTTACCCCTCTCCAAATTACTAAGGATCTTCTCCTAGAATATTGGGTCAGCTTTTCATTGTGAGACAGATACCTGAGAAAACTAACTTAGAGGAAGAATGATTTATTTGGACTCATGGTATTTTCAGAGGTTTTAGCCATTGGTCGGTTAACTCCAAGGCAGAAACATCAGGGTAGAAGGGCAGAGCAGAGAAAAGCTTCCTGCTTACAGCAGCCCTGAAGCAGAGGGCAGAGAAGGAACAAGAAATCTCTTCCAGGGCACATCCCCAGTGACCTCCTTCCAAAAACCAGGCCCTACCTTCTACCAACTTCCATTAATGTCATCAAATGATGAATTCATCAGTGGATTAATCCACTGGTGAGGTGGAATCCTCTGATCCAATCATTTCCCCAAATCCCCACCTCTGGACATTGCTGTATTGGGAGACAAACCTTCAACTCGTGAACCTTGGGGGAATATTCCAGATCCAAAACATGATAAATAGGAAAGATTCTGAAATGCAGAAATCTTGATCCTGTAACCTCTTCCAAGTTAACTATAACAAACTTTGCAAAACACCTTGATTATGAAATATGAATTATCTAATTTTCAAGGCATTAGGTCTTGTTGGTGATATATAGCCTCGTTCTCAGGTAATCTCCGAGTGAGCATGTCAAAGTCCCATTACATATATAATGGTGTTTAAACATGAGTGGCGCTTAAATTCAGCCCCTAAATGAGCTAGAAATGGTAGGTATTAATGTGTGTTTTACTCTTGCCAAAGAGATAGGAAAATTGATACACACAAAGTGGCAAACAATTTCAGATGGGCTTGCCTGGAACAACATGATCAATTGATGAATTAAACAAATATCCCTTAAATATTTGATTCAACGGATATGGAATTATAAAAGTCAGGAACATAGAAAAACATGCACATTTACTGAAATAATATTCAAGCATATCCTGAGCTCTGAGTTTATTAGGGAGATAGAATGGCTATTGTTACAGCAGACAGGGACAACATCAGAGATGAGGCAAACTGTGACAAGTAGGGACTTGGGTGAGCAGGTATCTTTGTGACCACTAGAGAAGCAAATTTTTAAAAAGGTACTCATTTAGTATTTTATTTTAAGAGGAATGTCAGCACCTTCTTACTGTCCCCTTTACCCATAGATGAAGAGAAATATTTAAGTACAAGTTTATGTATTTCTCTATCCAGGTCTTAACAACTTTCTAAACTTCTTGGTGAAATACTAAAATAGTCACTGGAATTTGTTTTCTAGTGGAGCATCTTCTCAGTTGTAATGGCTATGCTCATAGCCTACTCTTCGATTACTTTCCTTCTCATCTTGCTTCCAAAAGAGAAGCCTGGGAATGGAGCCACTCTTGTCCATGCATCTACTCTGCCACTTGAGATATTCTAGGCTCCATAAGTAGAATAAAAAGCCCCTCTTGTTCCAGTCCTAACCCATATGCTATATGATAGCTCACCAGAGCTGAAAGACAATGGAGCAAAAGAAGGTGCATCCCACATTTGGCTACCATTCCTTGTTTATAAAGCTCCCTCACTTTCTAATAGGGAACATCTAGAGGGAGAATGGTGGGTGTCTGAATTCAGAGACCAAAACCTCATTCCCAAAACTTTATCATCAAAAACAGCTTGAGCTGAGTCTTCAAGAATAAGTAGGATTTTCTAAGTGAAAGGTAGGAGGTGGGGGTGGGTGGTAGCTGGAACAGGCAACACAGCGGGAGCATTTGAGAGCAGAGCAAACTGCATCAGTGAGACTGTGACACAGCGATAGCACACCACAAAGAGGTGAATAGGAGATGGTTAGACTGGATGGGGCCAGGGCAGGTGAAGAAATGCCAGCTGTCATGCTGAAATGATTGGCATTTATTCTGGAAGATAGGAGAAGCAATTGAAGTAATTTTAGCAAAAGAACTACTTAATAAAGCAGTATCTTCAAAAGTAGTATGGATAATCAATAAAAAAAAAGGATGAAAGCGGCTAGGAGATAATTATAATTATCCAGGTAAAAGAGAAGAGTGACAAAAGAAGAAAATTAATATTTGAGTGTCTGATGTGCAATCAATACCACTGTTGTAGAAGTTCCAGGCACTTCATACACATTTACTTTTATTTCCTCAAAATAACTTTGTGAGAATGGAACTCTTTTATTTTATTTTGCAATAGGAAACTGGGACTCAGAGACCGCATGTTACTTAGCCTGGAGTCTCAAAAGCCATAAAATGAGAGAGCCAAGATTGGAACCATGACTGTCTCATTTCAACCCTTATTCTCTTTTCACAATAAACTGTCTTTCGTGCCAAAGGGAATGAGGAAATCAATATAGGTACAAGAGAAGCTAGCAGGTCAAAATAATGAAAAAACTAATTAGATGTGGTAGAGGGTGGAAAAATGGAGGAACCACTTGATTTGTGGTTGACACAATAAGCTGAAAGCAGGCTATCACAAAACAGGGTAGATGCCCAATGTGGTTGCATGTTCACACAGAGGACATCAGAATAGCCTGTCTAGAGTGTAGACTTCAGTGTGTCTGTAGTGCAGAAAAGCAGCCCAAGGAAAAAACAGATGGAATGAGAGGAGAAGAAGAAGAAAATAAGGATTCTGGTGTGTCCATGGGAAACCACACCATTTTTGTTGTTGTTGTTTTGTTTTGTTTTTTGTTTTCTTGATTTTTTTTGAACAGAGACAATATAAAGATTCTTCAATTAGTATGGAAAAACTGGGGCTGGGGATGTGGCTCAAGCGGTAGCGCGCTCACCTGGCATGCGTGCGGCCCGGGTTCGATCCTCAGCACCACATACAAACAAAGATGTTGTGTCCACCAAATACTAAAAAAAAATAAATATTAAAAAAATTCTCTCTCTCTCTCCCTCTCTCTTAAAAAAAAATTAGTATGGAAAAACTGAAATGTCAGAATGGACCACTATAGCAACAGCACAAAGCATTTTCTAATCCTGGGACTGGGAGAACAGAGGAAGTGGAGACAATAAAAATTTAGAAGTTTAAAGAAGGGTCCTGCGGTACTGCCATTCAGACCTCTGTGGAAGAGTGTGTCATGTGTCCCTAAGACAACTGTCATACTCAGTGATTTGATAGAAGGACTCCCAAGACCAAGAAGAGGTGCTATACTCTGTTATATTTATGGTTATGAAACATTGAAATGAAGCAGTACAGATTAAAACCTGCCAATGGAAGAGATGCAGAGGGAAAGATCCAGCAAAACCAGGCATAGGTTTCCAGTGGTCCTATCTCAGTGGGAACACATGGATTCCAGAAACAATGTGTCACAACAGGTAAAAGTTGTGGACAGCCAGAGACACTTATCGCAGCATGGTGGATAGGGTTTTAATGGTTATTATTTTTTTTTTTTGTAAATTTATTTTTTCCCTGAAATGTTACATCCAAGTCCTAACCCTGGTTGACTGTGAATGTGTTAGAAAATAAGGTCTTTGCATATGTACTTAGGAATCTCAAGATCAGATCATACTAGATTTGGGATAGACTCTAATTCCAATGATCATAAAAAGAGAATACAGAGACATAGGGAAGAAGTCCACGTGAAGATGGAGACAGAGACTAGAATTAGGCTGTCACAGGCCAAGGAATGAATGCCAGGAGCAACCAGAAGACTTAAGAGCATGGAAAGGGCTCTGCCCTTGAGCCTTTGTGGGAAGCCAGATTCTGCCAACCACATAATTTCAAATTTATGATTTCAAGAACTTTAAGAGAAGCCACCCAGTTTGTGAAAACTTGTTTCAACAGCCTCGGGAAATGAATACAGATGTTGGTAACAGGAAGTAGGAAGCTGCTATACCAAGTACCTGGAAGGGCGAGGGTGGCTTTGAAGTGTGGTACCCGGTAGAAGCTAGGAGGGCTTGCGGGTATGTACTTAGAAAGCCATACATTGCCTTAAAAGGAAGCTTGACTGAAACATGGACATTAAAGTTGATTCTGGGGAGGATTCAGAAAGAATTGAAGCATATAGAAAAGACTTTGATCTTGTTAAAGAACGTGTTACAGTCCAGAAATATGAACAGTCAAGGTGTTTCTGGTGAGATTTCAGAAGGACATGAGGGCCATGTTTGTGGAAACTTGAAGAAAGGTGATCCGTTTCACAAAGTTCAGAAAACTTGGCTGAATTGTGTTGTGCTGTTGGGTGGAAAGCAGAGCTGGTTTCCCCTTTAGGAAACTCAGCAGAAGAAATTTCCAAGCAAAGTGTTAAAGGGGCAGCATTGCTTTTCTTCACTGCTTGTCCCCACATGTCAGAGCAGAAAGATAAATTGAGAAAGAAATTGCCAAGCGAAAAAAGGACGTGCATTTTATGATTTGGGATATTCTCAGCCTGTCCAGATCACAAGAGATGCATTAAGTATGCTCTAGAGATAGGTCCAAGGATATACAGGGCATACTAGTAAAGATAGTAAATGTGTTGCCATTAGGTGGATTGTATCCAAATAAGCAACTGAGCAGCATCCTGGATTAGAGTTAGGATTATTCAAGAAAGATCTCTGAAGGAAACTCTTGTCTAAAGGTAAGGATCCTGTAGAGATGCAAGAGGGTTTTTAGAATACTGTGTCACCAAAAGGCTTTTAGATTGAAATAAAATAAAGGAAGGCTGTTGGATTTCTGGAACTCTATAGACAGAAAACAAGCCGACAATCCTCTTCCACTCAAATGTGGGTTCTTCTTCTAGAAAACACAAGGATGTCTGAGGTGACAAAGATGCCATTTGGGGCTCACCGGGGAGAGTTCATTGAGCCCTTTCTGGCACAAGGGTGCACTGTTTGGTTACCCCTGGTATTATAAAATCAGAGAGTTCAAGATGTCTGCAAAGAAGGACAATAATCAATCAGTGCCAGAATCCATAAGGAGAGTGTGTAGGCTATTATATTCATTTTCTATCTCTGTGTAACAAATCATCACAAACTTCACAGCTTAAAACAACACTCATTTATTAGTTTAAAGCTCTATAGGTCAGAAGTGCCTGCCCAGAAGACTCAAACTGAGGTGTTGGCCAGAGCTACTGCTCAAGGTTGCTTTCAGTTCACTGTTTGTTTACAGGATTGAGTTACTTGTAGCCATAGGACTGAGGTCCTTATCACTTTGCTGGTGGTCAGTTGAGGACCATTCTCCGCTTCTGTAGCTTCCTTTATTCTTTGCCATGTGGTCTTTTCAACTCATAGCCATCAACAAGGGATATTCCTTTTACTAAAAAAAAAACTTAAATTTCTAATCTCCCTTGCCAGGATGGACATCTTTTGAAAAAATTCACCTGATTAGAATAGGCCCTCCAAGGATAATCCCCCTATCATAAGGTCAACCAATATGAGACCTTTATTATATTTCCGAAATCTCTTCACAATGATAGCTACAGTTACTTAACTGGGAAAAGTGTGCGTAAATCAGGGTCCAGGAATTTAAATATCAAACAACAACAAAAAAAATGGCCAGTGCCTTCCCCTTCTTCCATTCTTCCAGCCTCTCCCACTGCCAGATTCCTCTATGGCTCCTTTGGCAGAGCAGAAATACGGTTTACTGAGTTCTGCCCCTAACTTCACAGACAAGCTATAGCAGAGTTGGTTTGAAGCTTAGAGGCAGTAGTTTATCACTGTCCCAGAGAACACAAGTTAGGCTAGATAGAAAATGTGAGACAGAAAGGATAGGATGAAGGGTGTTTGGCAGAATCACGGTTCCCCCAGCACAATCAGGGAATGCTGCTCTCTTGGAGATATTATATTTTAATAATTTATCTGAGGATATGATGATCCAAAGTAATCCTAATTATCATATAAAAATGGAAATAATTTGGAATGCTTTTCTGAGATTTCCCATACTACTTCAAAGTCAACCCATAATGTGTTTATGTTCCTGTGTGGGAGACTCATATAACAGTTCTCTGAATGATTAGTGGAGAACTAAAGGAGAATACAAAAGGTTGATACAAAGACTAAAGGCCACTAGAAGCAGACAGAAATTGTCATTCCCAAAGTCACTGGGAGGAATTGGAGCACACTTTTGGGGGGATGACAAATTGCCTTCAATTTTGTTATTCTATGTAACAGTTTAAAGCAGGAGTGTTTGAAGTTCAGACAAATTGTGATTTACAGAGGTTAATGTGTTTCCAAAAAACAATCAAAACAGGCAGAGCAGGTGTGAGAAGGAAATTGATAGCCACAGGATAATATCCAGGGAAGAGAGCACCACCTTTTAACATTTCTACTTATTCAATTCTTTAATTATATGCTTAAGAAACCTATAATAAAAGCACAGAACTAAGAAAAATCTTTACAGAGCCTACTTTTAATTCCAGGCATTAAACCTAAAAATAAAAAAAAAAAGTGTATATCATGATGGTGTCACATTTACCTAGAGATTAATGAATTCCTGTTCTCAAGAACTTTTAGACACCACCAGTAGAAACTCACGAATTTCTATTCATTTAATCCTTTGCTAATGTAAAGAAGAATGACTTTTTAGTGTAGCAATGTGACCTCTGATTATTTAATCGGCCCTGACAGGGACAAGTGCTGGAGGGAGTCAAACCCACCATTAGATGTCCAGTTTGAAAGAAAACTCTCAGAAGCAAAGACAACAGCAAAATTAGCCACAGATTATGTCAATGATATCACTAATATCCTAGCTTCCAGGGTAAATAATGAGAAATTAAATAGTATTTTATTGTTTTTCTTATCTGCATCATTGTCTATTTCCCTTCTCATTAGGAATCAATCAACCCCAGGCACAGTAGCATCCCTGCTCCTCCCAGATACACCCAGAAGTCTCCTGCCTTAGGACCTTTGCATCTGGTGGTAAGGTGCCTGGAACACACCAAGGTTCAGATCTCTTTTACACAGAGCACTTACCTGTGAAGCAGGTATTAATATTCCTGTTGCAGAGAGAAAGAAACACAGCCAGAGAGACAGTTGAATTGCCCAATGTCATGTCAGCTGGCATGAGACCAAGCCAAGGATCTCAGTTTACTTCTGGCTGACTGAAATCACTTGCTTTGGGCAGTCTTACACCTGCATTGAATTCTACAATAAACAAGCACAAAGGCAATCCTTTCCATGCTTCTCTGAAGCTAGGCCCATCCTACAGATCTAAATAATATGTTCACTACAGGCTCCCCCTTTCCTCAAAGCTTCCATTTGTCCACGTGGCACTTTTGTGATGAGCGGAGGATCACCCTCAGGGTAGACCAGTTTTTAGAAAGCACTTGTACATCCTACAAGAAGAAAATGCCTTAGTGCAAAAGAAAATGTGCTTTTTAAGTTGCCCTCAGTTCTTTACTCATGAGCCTAGAGAGTTGAAATAAGGTAAAGAGGGTTGAAATGTATCTGATAGCTATCTATGTAATGTACAATAGTTTATGTTATTATTTAATATTAACATGGAAATACAAATTTTAAAATGTTCATCTATGACTTGTGAATCCCCTCCTTAACTTGTCAACAAGAATTTACCAGATCCCAGTTTGAAAAATACCCATTTTTCAAGGTTTTCATGAAGAACAAATGGATGGGAGATAGTAAATGAATAATATATGTGAGTCCCAAATAATATATGTTTGCCCCAACCCTAGAATCCCACATACAAATACACACACACAACACACACACACACACACACACCACACACACACAACACACACACACACACACACACACACGAGATATATATAACGTATATCATTATATACATTTGCACTTCAATTGATCACAGACCATATTTCAAGAAATATGGCTATTTTGCTTCAATGATTGCAAGTCTGTGATTAAAATAAATGAATAAAAGCAGAAATGTTGTCAGTGAGCTTGGCTATTTTTATTTCTTAGCATTTACCCTAAAGTTATCATCTCTATAATTCTTAGTCAACTAGCCAATTGCTTCCATCTTCAATTCATTGCTTCTAAGTTTGTCCAATGAGGACACAAAAATAGACCATTTGGCATAGGATAAAATCCATCCTGTGTTGCTCGCATAATGGTGGAAGGAATTTAAACTTAGTTCAAAATAATTTGTCTAGCAGAAGCTAGACAAATATCAGACAAATAATTGGCTGTATAGCATATTATATCCAGTGTACTTAAAAAAACAAAACTGTACATTTTCACAATTTCAGGACTATAACAAAAATGACCAGAATTTTTCATTTTATTTTCAGATAAAAGTAAACCTTCCCATGGCATAAAATTACAGGAAAAAAATATTCAGAATAAAGAGCATTTAAGAAAATTTCTAGAAAAATAGTAAGGATTCTTCCAAGAGTTCAACCATGTTTTTCAGGTGGTGATCAACATTTAATTTTTTTACATTATTTCTGTAATTAAAATCTCTTTAATTGGCTGATTCTAAAATAAATCTCAATTACTCAAAAGTCCTTTTAATTATTTGAACTAAAATGGGTTTGTGACCTCTGCTGTCTACAGCATTGACTTTGTAATTTTCTGTAGTTTTATTGTAATTCTAATGCACTACAAATATGAATTGTAAAGAGGTGACTTGGGGGAAAAGAAGAGATAAATGGAAAGAAGTATGATTCACAGTAGAATATAATTATCAAATCTTCATTTACTCCCTAAAATAACATTTATTCTAGGAATAAAGCTTATTCCTAGCTTCAGTGATTACAACAAATCTCTATGAGAATTTTCCTTTGCACTTAAAGTGGATTTGCATATTATAATATACTTCATTATCATAAAGTCAAACTTACATATTTTGTCTTGGTAGACCAGTGTTGAAATCTATTATAACAACTATTGTACAGGAGCTGTGACAAACAACTAGGGATAAAAAAAAGAGTTTTGGTCCCTGTACTGCAGAAATAAGTCAAACCAGATATTTCTCTTTCTTAGCAAGAATAATACAACCTTTTCATTTCTGGGAGAAAATGCAAAGATTTACATTTCATTCTGAACAGCCCAGCCAACAAGTAAAACTCTTATATTAGTTATTGAAAATTATATGTGCATTACATTGAATACTTATTAAATTATATTGCATTCCCATTCTGCAGTGTAAAATAGAAAAGAAAACTTCCAAGAGAAGAGCACCTTGTTCTTTAAGCAGATTAATTGGGAATTGTAGGTATTACTTATCTTAAAGTATTTTTATTTTTATAGTATAGTGGAAAAGGAACAATACTGATGTTAGTGATAATACAATTGAGTCACATATTAAAATGACCAAGCTATGAATACACTAAACTTTTCATTTTATCAGACACCCATTGTATTGTACAGTGTTAACTGTAAAAGAAAATTGAAGACTTAAATATAAATGTTAAATGCAAGATGTACAGTATCAAAAATAGTAGCTGAGCATAGTCTCAAAAATGGAGGAAAAACATGTTATTTAGAAATTGAAGGGATCCACTGGAAAAAAATCAGAAATAATTTGTAGGTAGAGATCAACATTAAAATATTATAAAAGATTAAAAAGTCAACTCCATAGAAACTAAATAGAAATCTAGCATATCCCCCAATTCTCTATATCAAGAAAAGGTGGCTTAAATTCAATGATCTCTGCGCAAGTTTCCAGAAGAGTTAAAGAGTCTTGAGTCATCAAAATCATCTGCTCTATCTCCTGAAAAAGTTTTTTTTTCAAAATTTCTTGTAAAATCACCATCAGTAATTTTTCTGACTAACCTTAAAATCAATTTCTTCTCTCTACAAAGAAAGCTAGGATAGCAAAACTACAAGATAAAATGTTACTTTGAATTATCATTTCAATGTGTATTCTCAACATTTAAATTAAATCTTTCTCACTGTATTGGAGTAATATAAAAGTTAACAATCATGATAAAAAATAACTAGGTGTCCTAAAATACATTTTAGCTGTGTGAAGTAAACATGCCCTTCTTGCCCAAATTTTGTAGGTTTTATTTTCATAGACTTTTTTTTTTTTTTTGCATGAAGAAAAGTAAATGCAGTCATTCAGTATCCAAGAGGGTTTGTTTCTAGCACAAATACCATTATCTATGGAGAGTCAATCTTATTTTATAAAATGCTTACATAAAACATACACACATTTACCTTGAAGTCATCTCTAGATTATTTACAATACCTAATAACATGCAAACATGACATAAATAATTGTAAACTCTTTGGGGGAATAATGACAAGGAGAAAAGTCTACATGTTCAACAAAGAAGCAATATTTCAAATATTTTTGATCCATGGTTGATTCCATCGGTAGATGTAGAACCTGTGTGTTTTTCAATGAATATTGATTGTATGCTTGAGTGCCCCTGACACTAAACCAGGACCTGGGGTTGGGGGTTGTAAGAGACATAGCACCAGCTTTCATGGAATTAATACCAAAGAGTGCCATGACATAGTCAAAGAACAATGATACCTACAAAGTTGAAGAGTCTAGCTCCAGGCCAAAATCCTATGTGTCATCTTCAGACTCGACCCTAGGTAATTACAAATACTTTACCTGATTGGCCTCAAGGAAAAGATCTGCCTTCTTCCCTCCACACTTGGTGCATGGACTGTGCCTGGCAGTCTTCTGTTGGGAGCTGCAGTGTAGAACTCAGGCTTCCTCAGCAGGAAATGCTTTTATACCTATCCACAGGACTCCTAGCCGTGGACTTTCTCAGGTGCTTCTGCTAAGATCACCTTATCTGGGGGCCTTGAAGACTCATGTCTCCACTCCAACTCAGTATCCAGTACTTTTCCTTTCCAAGCCCTTCCATCTCTCCTTCATCCACCTCCAGCTTTCAGGTCCCCTGCATGGCTGGAGCCTTTATTCAGAGATCTCTCCATCATGAGAAGATCCTCTGCCCACCCCATGCCTGTCCTGATACATCTGACTCTCCCTTGGCACTGTTCTGTGAAGAAAAATTGGAAAATAGGAATAACTAGCATTTGGGGTCTCTTGCTTACACTATCACATTAGATGTTTAAAATTTTGACAGTTAATTTCATTTTAGCTTGTTGTCATAATCAGCTACCTCAATACCTAGCAGTTCAGCTCTTCCTAGCTCAGCTCTGCATACTGTAATGCTTTGATGAGTGTACTCTTTGCATAATTGAATAGAGAAAATTGGTAGTCGAGACATCAGTGAAAATACTCAGGAAAGGAGAAAGGAGAATACATTATTTAGGCAGAATAGATGTGATATTGATTGGGAAAAAAGCATGAGGAACTGAAGGACTTACAAGTCCTATGGAATGGCTAAATTACTGGTCCATCTTGGTTGACTACTATTGGGGCAAGTAGGAAATTGATTAACACTCTTCCAAATTTCCCGTAGGCCTTGATAAGGAGTCTGAGATAATAACAATTCCCATTAATCTTTACAAGTAGATAAGTAAAATTCCTTATTTAACAAACAAAACTTACTTTTTATAAAAGGTAGATTTTATATCCCAGATACCCAGAATTGTCCAACAGGCCACACCTTGTAATCTGGACATTGTCGTATCTTGCCAAGAATATATGAAGGCACCTAAGATATTGAGGAAGGATTCTGACCCTTGACTTTCCTCTCTGAGGATTGAAATCTACAAATGAAGATCCTCATTTTCTCTGACCCCTGTTTCAAAAATCAAGGTAAAACCACAATGGTATCTGGTTGCAAGTTCACCTGCATCTCAGTCCATTTGGAGTGCTGCAATTAAATACCATCATCTGGGGCCTTAAACACAATTGAAATTTATTTCTGACAGCCTTGGAGGCTGGGAAGTCTAAGATCAAGGCACTGGCAGATTTGATGTTTGATGCTTCCTGGTTCCTAGATGGCGCCTATTCCCTCTACCCTCCCATCGTGAAACGTGCTAGCTAACTTCAAGGGCTTCTCGTGCAAGGGCACTAATCTCGAGCAAGATGACTCCAATGGCTTCACCTTCATGATCCATTCACCCTCCAAAGGCCTTCCCTCCAAACGCCATTATCTTGGGGATTTGGATTCAATGTAGGAATTCCGGAGGGACACAAACATTCAGACCAAAGTCCTCTGGTTGCTATCTACTCTCCAACCCCAAATCAACTTCTTTATATAGCATCCTCACCATTCGATCTGGGTCTGTGAGCTACCTGTGAGTCCCAACATTTTAAATAGCAATGCCCCTCAGTTCACAGCATGAAGCTGATAGTTTTGGGGAATAATGTTCTAAAGAAGGTCAAGTCCCTTTCCTTTATCAAAAGAACCCATTTCCTGGATGTTTTGTGAATAGTTTATGTTAACATGCTTAAAAATAGTCAACGAAACCTAAGGAAAAAGTATTAGACAAATCTAATTAAACGAACTAAAATATATATAATTTTTTATAAACTACCTGACCAGTACTTTACAAAACTGTCAAGATCATCAAAACTAAGGGAAATCTCAGAGACCACTCACAACCACCAGGAGGTGAAGGAAACACGACAACTAGATACGATGTGAGATCCAACATGGGATCCTGAAACATAAATAGGACACTTGAGGCAAACTGAGGAAATGTGAATTAAGTAAAGACTTTAGTTAAGAATAATTATCATGATTTGTTCATTAGTTTCATTAAGCATATTATGCAAACATAAAATGTCAGTAACAGGGAAACACAGTGTGGCTTATGGAAACTCTGTTCTAGCCCGGCAATAATTCTGCAAATCTAAAGCTGTTTTGAAATGAAGCTCTTGAAAATTAAAAGCAACATAACATGACAACTATGATATATTTTGCTTTATTTCAGAAATTATGCTCCTTACCGTGAGTTTTCAAACCTCTTTTTTATTATAATTAAATTCAATTCACTCAATTCTTTTTAAGAGATTTACAGATTTTTTTCCCTTTGTTCTGAACACACTTATGAGGTTATTTAAGGTCAGGTTATCTATAAATATTATAACTGGCTTCATTTGGGAATGGAAAGGAGAACACTTAAAATCATTTTTAGTTAATAATTTATTCCTGAACTGATTCTTCCTTTTGTGTATTGATTTACGTGAGCACAAGCAAACATTTTGACGGCTTTATAAAGGATTCATTTTGCTTCTTTTCACTATCTTCGAAATGCATCTTCTCAATTGACCCACTTTTTATCATCTAAACACCTGAAGAAAGAAGATAATGTCCTCACTCTCAGCAGTGATGATAATGGAGACTGTGGCTGATTTAGGAAAATGAGAAGCTTCCCTATGTAGTAGGATTTTGACCTTGGATAAGCTCTGCAACTTTGTCCTTCCATCTCCATAGCAGAAATAATACTAGTAACTCCTATGTTGTATGGATTAAGTGAAATACTGCATTTAATATGCTCAGCATAGCACCTACCAAATAATAAAGTCTCAATAAATACTACTCTAGAGGAGAACAAGTAATCATTTTCTGACCAATTGCAAGGTTCCTGGCTGAGGCCTCTGTAAGAAAAGACAGATTAATAAGAGAAAAGCACAATGAATGCATTTAATATAAGTTTTACATAATTTAAAACTTGTATTAAACAAAGGAAGTTTTAGAAATGAAGACTTAAAGAAACAGGACAAAATATGTGTTTGTGGCCTGATTGATGATAGGACAGTTAGGGAAGTATGATTGGACAGAGGGGTGTAATACATTAGTAAGAAACCTGGGGCACATGGCAAGACCTGCCTGCATGCTCAGATTCTTCTTGGCATCTCTAGGTCTTTGAGCATAAGGATGCCCCTTTCCTCTAGGTCCAGGGAAGTTTCATTTGAAATGAAAATTGTAAGATCTGTCTCAGAAGTGAAGGGACAGGGGAAGGTGAGGGTGACTTTTCTGCTTCTGCAATTTTCTAAAAATCCAAGGTGCCATAATTTGGAGTAGTGTGTCCTGAATCCCATGAGGAGCTGTGTTTTGTGGGGGAGTATGGCCAGCTATGGACCCATGTGCAACAGAGAAGGCAAATCATCTGCAGTGAAGCAGGTAAAATATAAATCTCTGCCAAGATCCAGGTAATACCAATCCTGGAAGTCGGAACAAGTGAAACTTGAGAAAAGGTCTCCAAGATAAAGCAGTGATGGTGAAGGCCTGGGAAAGCCCGGGGTAACATACAGCTTCTCTTGTGGCCTCATGGGATCTATGCAATGCACAATAGCCACTGCCAGACTGTTGCCTCTTCATATGTGTAAAGAGATCAATGGCTTTGAATTTAGGAGAATTTTATTGTTGAGATCCACTCCAACATCTGGGGGTGGGGAGGCAGGGAGAAGAAGAAAGAAACAAAATGTCATCACCCTGTGCTCTCTCTCTGGGGTTTATTATAAGAAATAAACACCGTGTGATTTTCTTCAGTACTAGTTGAATACATTAATCCCAAACTTGTAACCAATAGCTCTATTTTATTGTATCTTGTATAACTTGTATTGTGTCTTATATAACTTCAAATAGACTCTGGGATATTCACTGGTCAGATTCTAGGGATACAATTGTATGCACAATATGACTCCTGCTATCAAGCAGTTAATAGTCCAGTGGGAAATGCAGGTAGGGTAAAAGAAGTATGGATATTATGGGATTACTCCTCAGCAGAATCTCACCCAGAGACAAATAGCCACTTGGTGGCTCACACCACTGAGAAGGTATATTTTCCACTTGGCTTGGGTGTGAGGGGTCCTGCATAGCAAATCAATCTCTTATTCTTGAGTAATGCCACATGATAGGTAGTGGTTCAGCATAACTTCCTTAAGGACAGTACGTATGGGCCCAAATAGCACTTAACATCATATGGTCTTAGATATTCTGTGCTTATTTTTTTCTTCTGATAAAGAGGATGTTAATTATCATGCTGCATCATAGGGAGGTAAGTTCAGGAGGCACTTGGATAGCACCTGCCACTCAAATGTACCTCTGACTCCTTTCTGTTGGCAGTTAGCACTATACCTGGCAACAGGTGACACTCAAGTCAACATTCTGAATCAAGACAGAGGTCATGGCAACTTTGAATATATTTTAGCCAACCCTGCAAATATACTCAAGATTTAGGTTTTCATGAATATTCATCTGTGACTAATGGTCTCTTAACTTCTTGGCACAGTATATTCCTGCTGTTCATTAGAGTGGAAGAGATCAAAAGAAGTAGAATCAAATATGGGAAACAGAACTGAGATGAGATCAATCTGAACTTTGTAGTTTCATTAGAATAGCAACTGACAGAACCCTCCAAATTATTAGCTAAAAGATTAATTCTCAAACCTCCTTATTCTAATACCTTCTCTGAGAAAGAACCAGAAAACAAGTAAATAAGCAGCAGTGTGATGACAACCTAGAATTTTCCAAGTAAAAAGAAGTAATAATAAGAGCAAAAATGAATAAATATTATTTTTAAAAGTATATTTCCTTTTCTATATGGGACCAAACTTTAATTTCACATCTGAGTCTCATAAAATTAATCATAATGAATTCATTAACATGATTGCAGGGTACAGTACAGATGTTCAGATGGAATTTTGTTCTATTGTATTTTTATTCCAGAGCACCATATCACTGAAGTGAAATAATAATGATATTTTTATTACAATTGTCAAAAAATTGTAGACAGAATTCCAAAAATATAAAAGCTTGGAATGCTTTTAGAAACCTACATTTTTAAAACGTACTGTTCAAAAATATTTGATTTCTTAAGAAAATAATGTATAACGACTCTCATTTATCACAGGTATTTATTATTCCAAAATTTTATAAATGCTTGGCTGAACCAAAGAGCAGCACTAAAAGAACTTACATGAAAGATTAATTAGAATAAAATATTTCCCTTTAGAATAATTCTAAAGGAGCTCAATGTGTTGGTGTTCATTTTAATTAGAATGTTCGCTTTTGAAAAAGTAATACTTTCAAGACTATCTACCCTGAGAAAAAGAATACTTTCAAATCACAGTTCTTTGGGGGATATTAAAGTAGTGTGTTTGGCTCTCAAAATGATTATGTGTAACCTAAACCTCTAAAATATGTCTTGTTTTAAATTCCCATGGACAAAATTAGTATGAATCCTGAACAACTATTTCCTGTGGAAAATACTAGTCCAGTACTGGGAATAAATTTTCCCCCAAAATCTTACTGGTACTATAGAAATTTTGACTATAGCACTGCTAGTAAGAAAGAGCTTTTTAGTTTTATTGTTTTATTTAGTTGTATTGTTTTTTGACATTATGAAGTTGAATAAACTCTTAGCACCTTAAATTTTATTCAGGAATTTATTTCAATAAGAAGAGGTTAGAGGGCTGGGGATGTGGTTCAAGTGGTAGCGTGCTCGCCTGGCATGCGTGCGGCCGGGGTTCGATCCTCAGCACCACAAACAAAGATGTTGTGTCCGCCGAGAACTAAAAAATAAATATTAAAAAATTCTCTCTCTCTCTCTCCCTCTCTCTCTCTCTCATTCTCTCTTTAAAAAAAAAGAAGAAGAAGAAGAGCTTAGAGAAAATTGTAGCAATTTCTCTTTTATGATCATTTTTCCGTTTCTTTTGTCTTTCTTACTCTATAAAACCATAGCTAACAAATTGAAACAGTATGTAGATTTGGTAGGCAGATCTAAATAAGTGAAAAATTTTCTCTCTGGGAGAAAAAGTATGACTAGAACCTGAAAAGAAAGCATATATAATTGTCAAAAAAGTCAAACTGTTTTTCATTTAAATATCCAGAGTTCATATATATATATATATATAAAAGACCAAGATATGGTTTGATTTTATAAGAAGAAGAAATAAAGTGTTTGAGGTATCACTTTTTTTTTCAAAATTTAATTTTACATTTTCAAAGGATACATCTGGGGACTTTGTTTATGATTTTATTTTTTACTCTGTTTTTAAATGTGTCTCCAGTCAACTTGGTTATCACATTATCAAGGTTATAGAGAATCTAAGTAGTTATTATTTTCTTTTGTCCAGGGGAGTAGAAAATAGGAAAAAAAACTATAAAAAAATAAATCCCAAGTAAGCAAACAATAAAAGAGCAAAAGAAATCTGGGCTAATGGATGACCAAAGTATTTCAATCTTCCTTCATTCATGGAAACAAGAATCCTCCACTGAATAGTATAATGTGTTATAAAAGTAATGTCCAAAAGAAAAAAAAACCTCACTTATCTCTGATAAAGAATGCATGAAATGATATACTGATATAGCTCCTCTCTTGCTTGATCTTAATGAAATACTTCTTAAAATGTAATCTGAATTCATTGGAGAGAGTTGGAAAACAGATTTTGGAAGAAATTTGAAATGTTTAAGGATGGACTATAAGAAGTGAGCTGCCTGTTTTATGGTATTTAGCATGAAAATGACAATAGAAAATCTGCGATTTTTCTATCCTGAATGTCCAGAGGATACGATACAGAGAAGAGTTTTTTAAAATCTTGGAAAATGAGGAAATTCTACAAAGCAGAGATCTGGAGAGGTTGAATTTCACATTTTGTATGTAAATTTGTCCAATTATTGGAACAATGAATGATGCATGCATAGGACCGATTCAAAACATTCCAGGTAAAGATTTTTTAAAAGCAAAGTAAGATCTGAACTGCCACCTACCAAAAAAGAATTTGTAGTTTGAGTCCCTAAAAATTAATCATCCGTGATCACAAGATCCTGAATACTCTATGGAGGAATATATGACAAAATCCTGAATCTTAGCTACTGAGAGAGCTCTGGAGTCCCAGTTCATGCCAGGCTTCATCAGCCTCAATATCTCCTGTACTATCACCAGCACCCTGGTCAGGCATCTGACTGAGGCTGCTGAATGTGGAGTTCTGCCCCCAAGACTCATTGTGGCCCCTGTGTACTGATAAGAATGACCTCAGATACATTGGCATCAGGTGTGTTTGCTGTTCTGCAAAGAAGCAAAACACAAAATTGGGAAACCAGAAAATAGAACCTTGTATGATGACATAAATTCTAATAATTGAGATATAGATATGGTTGAAATCTTTCCTAAACCTTTGTTGGTGGAGGGCAAAAAAAAAATAATAATAAAGGTAGGTATCTCTGAGAGTCTTCCAATTTGTTGATCATTTATCAGGAGCTGAAGATCAAAGTGGAAAAAAAATGATAAATGAAGAAGTAGCAACCTGCCATTAAAACGAAGAATTCTGTTATGAATAAAACAATTGTAATGAAGAATATACAAATGTTTACATCAGTAGGACTAAACTTGGAAGTGACATCAGAGGAAGGGCAAAATACTTGACGGCAGTGAAAATGACTACATTAGGTTGATGAAAAAAAAAAAAACAAAAATAATGAAATATAAGTAACAGAAAAATTATATGATGATTCTGCTGCTGGCAACAATAATAATGATGAATTTATTTTTAATAAATGAGTGGACAAACTGGTAATCAGCAATTTCCCATTAAGGAGAATGAATCACATGATGGCTCACCCATGTGCCCTTTGATCCCACACCAAATGATAGAGACAAGTTTCCATCACACTATAGGGGACCAGAAAGCATAGTTCTGAATCATGGAAGGATCCCATTGGTACTTCATTGTGGCTGGACTTGCATGGCACTCTTCATATCTGATAGGATGAAAGGAGGAGTGTTCCTACAGGACCTGAAAATAAAGATGGTAGAGAAATATATCTTCATGGTCTTCATAGGAAAGTGCCATGTCACTAAGAAAAAGTATGAATCAAGTGGTATCTCTCTCAGTTCCATCCTACAAGTGTACATTTCCTATTTGGGGATGTGGGAAGCCTCATTGTGGATGTTACAGGAGAATCAGGAAAGGTGTGCTTATTCCAGAAAAAGTGAGATAATGTTATGTATGACGTGGACCACATGCTGTACTCTTTCCATGGAAGTCTCTCATTTTCACAAAACTAGGGGAAAATCTCTGTCTTGAAGCACAGCCTGAAGATAGCATTTCCTAATACCCTGAAGACTTTTACTTAAGTAATTTATGGTTCCATATTTTTATTGCTCACTTGCTGTTTCACTATGTGGCAAAATTGAAGTCTGCCTACTGAATTCTTCCTCAGAGTTTATGCCAGAAGATATCAACATGATGGCCATGTCTGCCTCCAGTTATTTTATCTATAAATGTGATGGATATAGTAGTCCATGTCCTCCTAAAATTTCTTTTGAATCAATCAGGAAAAAAAAATCTCCAGGAGATACAGGCTAGCCTATGCTTTTTCCCTGGCAGTGCAGCAATCTCCAGAAGTAGAACATGGATTGAGCACATGGTAGCATCTGCAGATACTTTCTAGGAATAACATTGTGGTTATGTCTCCATCCCAAGATCTGCAGGATCAGGAAAAATGAAAGGTGGGGTATTTTGCACTGTGTATAGGTATAGTTAATTGTTATCTACATCTGGAAAAACTTAGTATTGGGAGTTTATTGCAAATCATTTAATTAGAGATTATATGTAAATATATTTTCTGGTGCAGGATAAGATGCTGTAAAACATCTAACAAAACTCATTATAAAACGCAAGGACATAAAATGTAATAAGCTTATACTTTACTTAAAATATTTCCAATGTAAGAAAATATGGACATAATGGCAGCAGTAATTTCATCTATACTGCATACATTGTGACCCAAGCCCTTCCTGAAACACTTTTGATCAAAACAGATATGGATTCTACATCATATTCTAATATGACTCTGAGAAATGAATTGTTTTATGCATGACTTACAAAACCTACCCGATCAAGGAGTAAGAACTGTGGTACTATGTATTAAAACACTGGTGATTTGGATAAGTTCAGCACATTCTCCATGGGTTATATATGTCTGGATTTTTATTCTGGTTTATCTCAATTCATACCCCAAGTACAACGTATATTTAGTAATTCATCATGCAAAAGGGACAAATTTAAAAAAAAATCCTGAGTCTTCATAATATAACATATGAAATGTTTCTAATATAATCCAAAATTATTTGGCATATAAAGCTCTGGGGAAATGCAATTCATTCTCAAGAGAAAAGATATTCAAGAGGACCCTAATGTAATGCAAATTTTGAACATTACAAAGCAAAAAAAAAAATTTAAGTTTTTGTAAAAATAAGCTAAATTCAAGGAGATAAAGAAATACATTGGTAATGATGAAACACCTGTAGAGAAATATAACATCTCTTAAAGTGGAAATTTTAGAATTTAAAAACACTATATAGGGGCTGGGGTTGTGGCTCAGTGGTAGAGTGCTTGTCTAGCATGTGTGAGGCACTGGCTTCTATTCTCAGCATTGCATATAAATAAATGAATAACATAAAGGTCCACCAACATTTAAAAAAAAATAAAAATAAAAACACAATATAGCTAAAAGAAATGTTAATCTAATGAGAACATACCAGAAAAAAAATGACAAAGGAAAGAAAATGAATATAAAAGTAAAGTAATAGAAACTATTGAACTTGAAGAATACAAGAGAGAAACATTTAAATTAAAAAAGAGAAATTTGCTGCCTTCTGGAACAATAACATGAAGTCTAATAGTTACAGAATTAGTATTTCAGAAAAAGAAAAAGAATGTGCATAACAAATACTTTCAAAATCTCAGGCAAACATAAACTTACAGATTAAGAAATTCAGCAAATAACTTGCAGGAAAACATAACAGAAAAAAACATGCTCATTCATAGAATTATCAAGTTGCTAAAAAATAAAGAGAACATTTGAATGAAACTACAGGAAATTAACACTGTACCTGCAGAGAACCAACTATTTGAAAAACTGCTGATTTCTCATCAAAAATTATGGAGGCCAGTAGAAAGTAGAACCCATAGTTTTCAAGTACTAAAATAAAATAAATGGCAACCTAAAACTCTATACCAAGTGAAAATATTATTGAAGAATGATAGTAGATAAAGACATTTTTTTATGAAACAAAGCAAGAAAATTTGTCGCCAGAGAAAGTGAGAAAATTTGTCACTATAGAAAATGCTAAAGGAAGATCTTTTAGCTGAAAAGAAATAGAAATGGGAATTTGAATTATCAGAAAGTAATGCAGTACATCAGAAGTGTTGAATGTCTAAAAAATATTAAAGAATATTTTCCTAAACTTCTTTAAAATGCAGGAGGCCATTTAAACAAAGTAATGACATTATTTTATGACTTTATAATTTATGCAGAATAATTCTATCCTAAACAGTAGAAGAAAATGAACTTACAAGGCTGCAAGTTGTCTTCATTATACCTGGAGTGTTATAATATTAACTCTAAGAATATGAAAATTTACAACATAAATTGCAAACTTCAGAGCAGGCACCAAAACAAAATAAAAATGCAAATAGTTGTAGCTAAAGAAGACATTAAAAAGAAGACATTAAATAGGAATTCTGAAAAGAAAAAAAAAATTCAAATACTCCCAAAGAGAACAGCAAGGAAAGGACAGATGGACTTAAAACAGAAGAGATATAGAAACATGAAACAAACCTTTAAACATAAATCAAACCATATAAATAACTGCATTCAATGATTATGAAACAAACACCCCCAATAAGAAGGTGGAATTTATTGGAATAGATTTAAAAAACAAACAAATGTTGCCAATAAGAAATGTACTTTAAATATAAAAGCAGATGGATTGAAAGTAAGTGATTGTCAAAGAATATACTATGAAAATAAGCTTAAAATGTCTGCTTTAACCAAAATAGAATCAGTTCATAGTTTCAAGATAAATAACATTATCATAGAAAAAGTGGACTATAGTGTAATGATAAAATGTTCAGTTCATCAAGAAGATAATAATCATTGATGTATAAGTACCTAACAACAGAGCTTTAAACTTTGCAAAGATAAAACTTAAAGAATGAAAGGAAAAATAAACAATTCAACCATCACAGTAGATTTTAAGAGACTTCTCTTCACAACTGATAAAATAACAACAACAAAAAAAATCAAGTAAATAGATACAGGACCTGAAGGAAGCTGTGAACCACCTTGACCATGTTGCTATGTATAGAACACTACACCCTGGAATCCCAGGATACACCTGTTCTAAGCTGCACACAGTACATTCATTTACTAAAATAGGAACACATGCTGTACCATGAAGCAAATCTCAATGAAAATGAAAGGGTTGAATTTTTAGAAAATTTTTTTGGCCATGATGAAATTAAATATTAAACTACCCATTGGTCAAAGAGGTGATCAAAAGGAAACTATAAAATATTTTGAACTTAAGCATAAAAACATAATTTATAAAAAATTGAGGGATTCGGTTAAAATAGTGATGAGAGGAAAATTCATAGCTAGAAGTTCTATTATTAATAAGAAAGATTGGTTCAAAAACAATAACCTAAGTTTCCACTTTGCCCTAGAACAAATAGCCAATCCAAAATTTGATCATTTGAAAAGGTAAACAGATTTATATAATCTTTGCTATACTAAGCAAGGTGAAAAGATAGGAAATAGTTACAAATATTAAAACTAAAATAAATACTAAGGATATCATTCAGTGGGAGAACACTTGTCTAGCATGCATGAGGCCCTGCATTCAACACCCAAGATCAAAAAATTAATAACACAAAGGCAAAGAAATAGGGGAAAAAAGGAAAGGAATATGTACTATCATTAAAGATCCTACAAAATTTTAAAAGAAAACTAAAAGCAACATAAACATTTTATACCAACAAACTTGACAAATGAAAATGGCAAATTCTCCAGAAAACACAACTTGTCAAAATGTACAAAACCTGAAATAGAAAGATGTGCATGTTGCTACCACCATAAAATAAATTAAATCGTTTATAAGAAAATTCTACAAAGAAGGCTCCAGCCTTACTTTCTTTCAATGTTGAATCCTATCAAACATTTAAGAAATAAATATAACCAATTTTATGCAATCACTACCATAAAATACAAAAGAAAACCAAAACATTATTAAAAAGTTTTAAACCAATATGCTTCATGAATAGATGCAAAATTATTTAGCAAAATAGTATCGAATTGATTTGAGCAACATATAAAAGGATAAAACACCATAACCAAATAGAATTTATTCCAAAAATATAAATTTGATTTAGCACTCATCAATTTAATTTAGCATATTAACGTACTAAAATAAGGGGGAAATATGATTATCTCAAAAATACAGAAGAGACATTTAACAAAATTTAACCTACATTCATGATAAAAACTCTCAGCAAACAAGGCATGAAAAGGGACTTCTTCAAACTGAGTTTAAAAAAAACATGTAATCTCATACTTTCTAAGTTTGGTAGTAAAGCATTGGACAAGAGATTCTAGCTATTGCAATAAAATTAATCAAAAGTAATAACATTAGATACTTATTAAATGCCATCAAGTAAAATTTTGCATATAGTATGCCTCTTTTCACTTAAAGATCCTATAATATAACATAATGTTTTTAAGATTGGTTGATACTGATCTGTGTATCAGTAATTTGTTCCTTTATATTGCTAAGCTATATTCCATTAAGTAAATACCTACAATTTTTTTTAAATATATTTGTTTTGGTTGTAGATGGATGCCAACTTTTATTTTATTTATTTTTATGTGGCGCTGAGGGTCAAACTCAGTGCCTCACACCTGCAAGGCAAAAGCTCTACCACTGAGCTACAAAGCCAGCCCAAATATCTACAATTTGGCATCTTATTGAGAGACATCTTTTTTGATTAAAATTTTTGCATGTTGAATTTTACCTCAGAAGAAAACTACACTATTTTATAAGTAATGATGCATATGCTGAAGTGCTTGAAGGAAGTATACTGATGTCAAAATTTACTTTGACATGAACCAAACATAAGAAGGTGTAATAATTGGATGGACAGATGAATAGATTGATGAGTATATGTTGAAGCTCATACCATAAAATATTCATGATAGAATCTACATGAAGTACATAGGGGTGGCTATTGAATTCTTATAGAATTCTTTCAACACTGCTGTAGAATTCGATTTTTTAGTAACATTTTCTTAGAAAACAAAGAAGACATGAAATAGAATAAAAATTATTTATTTAAATATTTCACATAGAATAGAAAAAAAAAATTAATTTTGACACTTAAATCATCCATTTTTATCTGCAAAAACTCGACAATGACCAGGCATAGTGATGCAGGTCTATAATCCCAATGGTTCTGGAGGCTGAGGCAGGAGGATCGTGAGTTCAAAGACGGCCTCAGCAAAAGTGAGACTCTAAGCAACTTTATTTAAGACTCTGTCTGTAAATAAAATACAAAATAGGCTAGGGATGTGGCTCAGTGGTGCCCCTGATTTCATTCCCCAGAACTGACCCTTGTCCCCACAAAAAACTCAATAAAAATTTATTTTCCTTTACTAGAAGGTAAATAGGGTTTTTTGGGGGCAACATTTTATTTTATTTTATTTTAGAGAACAAGTTTTATTTAAAGGATAGAACAGAAACAGACTTCTAAAGACAGAATCTTTTCAAGAAAATTTTTATTTTCTTTCCTTCCCCTCAATGAAACATCTTCTGAAATAAATTTTGTTCCAAAAGTGCTTTGGGAGTGGCATATATACTGTGATTTGCTATCTTACAATGTACATGTTAAAAACATTATTGCCCTGTTTTTATAATGCCTTAGAAACTGTATTTTCCTTTTTCTTAATAATTGATATTTGTTATTTCTGACTACTCTTTCATTTTTCTTTGTTTTGCTTGAGTTTTGACAATTTTTAAACATTTTCAATATCCAAATATTTGCTTTTCATATTCTTTATTGCACATAGTTTTTTATTTCATCAATTAGTAGTTAAACTTTGTTTTTCTTCTGTTTCTAAGGGTAGGGGAGTTATTATTGTGTTCTTTCCCTGACTTTCTGACTTGATTTATTTATTTATTTATTTTTATGTCTGCATTACAATCTATAACTTTTCCTCCAAAATATTTCCCTTGTGTTTTAATGTCACGTTTGCAGTTCACTCAGTTCAAAATATTTCACTGTGTTTTTTTTTTTTTTTTTTTTTTTTTTTTTTTGCCCAGTGGGTTATTTTAAAGGGTAGTGCTTGATTTCCAAATCTTCGACTGTGGTTAAAACACATATTTGGTTTTATTTTAGAATTTCAAAAGTTGTTGAGACTTACATTTTATTACCAGCATTTCTTTGTAACCATGAGTATTTAGTTTAACAAAATCTAAACTTAAATACTGCTTAATTCCCCACACAATATTTTATCACTGATCAACTGCCTGTATATTTACATGATTTTTTTTTCGTTTTAGTTTTCTTTTATACTTCACAAACTAGAGATTATTCATATTTATACAGCAATGATTTTAAAGTTCTGTGCATATTGACCATTCGTCTTTGTTCAGCCTTTATTCTTGCATTTCTGATTTCAATTCTGAATGTTGGGATTTTGTTTTCTTATTCCTAAAACTTTATTCTTTAAAATTCCTTTGATGCAAGTGACATATTTCATTTTGTTAAAATTACAGACTTTATCAAAAGTTTATCAAAAGACATCCACAAACAACAGTGAGGTTGAGAAAACAAATTTGTAATACATGTAACCAAGAGTAAAATAATACCCAGAACATTTTTTTAAAAAACAGGAGAACTCTAAAAGTCTTTAAGTCAGGGATTTTACCAAAAGACACAATGACACTTCCCAAAGGAAGATATCCAAATGAGCAGTACCCAGAAAAAGCTGCCTAAGCTCATTTGGCATTAGGGAAATAAAAGTGAAAATCATAAAGGCAAGCTGTTATACTCCACAAAATTAGGGAAATGTTTAAAGTAACAATTCCAATGTTTGAAAGGGATTTAGATAATATAGAACAGTCCCACAATCATGATTTCTGCTATTTTTGGATATGTGGATTTAATTACAACTGGGTATTTTAAAAATGCATGATAAAATTGCAACATAACTATTAAAACATATACATATATATGTAACTAAACACACATGTGTATGTGCACATGTTATACATGTGTGAGATATGTGTGTGTGTGTGTGTCCTGACCTAGAGGGAGAAAAATGTAATGTATAAAGAGAATGAAAACACCTAATAGTACTTAGGTAGGAAGAAATAAATTTAGATCCATATTTCATTCCAAATACCAAGATAAGTTCCAAATGGATTAGAGATCCAACAATTTTCCAAAAGAGAAAATTTACAAGATCATGAAGAAAAAAATGGGCAATTTCTGCTGTAATCTATGATTAGAGAAAAATCCTCCTAGCTAGAACCCAACTCAAAAGAGGATTAATAAAAATATCTACGTTGCTTTTATTGCCATTGGGGAAAAATATCACAAAAAAGCAAAAACAAAATAGTTAATTGGTTAAACTTCTGTCATAAACAAAATATTAATGAGATATATGAAAAAGGTCCTAAAAATAAAAAAGAAATAATTAACTCAATATAAATAAAAGAAAATTATATGGGAAGGAAATTCAAAGAGGAAAAAAATTAAAAGAATTCTCAAACATCTGAAAAGGTGGTCAATTTGTAACAGGAAAATATAAATTAAATTATTTCTAAGTTTTCTTTTGTCACAATCAGACTGGCAAAAATCCAGCTTTTACAGCATGTCAGTTGGTTGTGAGAAAAACAGTCACAGTCTTAAATTTCTGCTAAGAATATAAAACAAAACAAGCCCTGTGCAGGAGAATTTGATAACATTTAGTTTACATAGTTGGTAATATTTGATTATGCAATTTGATCTAATAATTCCGGTTTTTAAATAATAACTCAAATTGTCCTTATAAAAGAATAACTGTTTACACATAATCACTATTTATGGCATTATATATAATAAGAAATATTGATAATAATCCAAATACCCACCAACAGAGAACAATACAATAGTATTCTATACTGCTATAAAAAGTGTTGAGGACAACTTTTATTCCCTGATAGGACATTATTATTGCGGTGTATTATTAAGTGAAAAAAATACATACATAACTCTATAAACAAGGGATTACATTTCAGAAAGAGATTGGATAGAAATGTGTGTGTGTGTGCGTGTGTGTGTGTGTGTGTGTGTGTATATGCTCTCATATTTGCAAAGGTATATCCTACTAGTGAAAACCAAATCTAAGACAGCTAGCTGTAAGGTCTTGGGGAACAGGAGTCAAGATGAAAGATATTTCTCTTAATAGACCTAAAGTATACTTTTATTCTAGACCACAAAAGTGTTAATATATTCCAAAAATTATATATAAGAAAAAGAGAAAGGTGAAAACTACAATAGAAACCAAGCAGAAACAAATGAACTTTTAACTGTATATCAAATTGATTTCAAAATCACACAGAAAATAATTATTTTGTGTGATTTGGGAATACAGTATTTTATTAAAAATGCTATGGAAATAGAGCTATAAAGACACCTTAAATTTCATTAATACAGTTGATGCAGTTGTATATGTATTAGGATAAAGTTATAAGGAATTTTACTAATGTTAAGAAAATTGTTAGGGCAGGGGATGTGGCTCAAGTGGTAACAACGCACTCCCCTGGCATGCGCAAGGCACTGGATTCGATCCTCAGCACCACATAAAAATAAAATAAAGATGTTGTGTCCACCGAAAACTGAAAAATAAATATTTAAAAAATTCTCTCTCTCTCTCTTCTCTCTCTCTCTCTCTTCTCTCTCTCTCTCTCTCTTAAAGAAAAAAGAATATTATTAGGAAAAAAGATATTTTCATTTAAGATTTTTAGTATAATTTTCACATTCATGAAAATCAATAATCATATATAAAATACAGATGACTCATAGGCATATAATGGCAAATGAATTAAAACCCAAGTCCCAAAGACACATGCAAATAATTCCTTTTTTTATAACTTAAAACAATAAAAGCCAAGCAATATGAGGAAGGCGGTTGGAAATGACCTCCCATGATCTTCACCTCCTGATATTCTGACCCTATAAGCCTTTGTGCTTAGTGCAGGATAGACCTACTGACCTGCTTCTAGTGAATACAATGTCACAAACTAATGGGATTTCACTCCTGTGGTTAGGTTGTATTAAGAATGGCTTCTGTCATGGTGCTATTTGTATTTGAAATGTCCCCCCAAAATGTTCATAGTCTTGGTCCCCAGCTGGGGGCCTAGGGTGCTATTGGGAGTTGGTAGAAATTTTAGGAGGTCGGGTCTATTTGGAGTAAGTAGGTCACTGAGGCTATTCTCTTAATGTATATACTGGAACCCTGGCCTCTTGCTCTCTGCTTACCAGCCACCATGAGGTATGCAGTTATACTCTCAGAATGGTAGAAAAGGCTCCCTGCCATGATATTCTGTCTCACCAAAGGCCCAAAGCCATAGGGACAAATGACCATGCACAAAATCCTCTAAAACTTAAGTCAAAATAAACCTTTCCTCCTGTAGGTTGATTTTCTTGGATATTTTTTCACAGCAATAAAAAGCTGACCTTGTTTCACTTGCTTTCAGAGTCTGAATTTCAAATACTTTAAATATAATATCTAGGAAAAAAAACACCAACAGTTATTGTTATGGACTGAATATTTGGGTTCCCCCCAAATTCATCTGTTGAAGACTTAACCCCCCGCCCATATGATTATATTTAGATATTGAACTTTGGAAAGTAACCAGGATTAGATGAGGTCACAAAGGTGTAGCCCTATGATGGGATCGGTGCTCTTATAAGAAGAGACACCAGAAAGTTACCTTTCTCTCTCTACCAGGTGAGAATATCACATAGAGAGATGAAGCCAAGAGAAGAGATCTTCCTCAGGATGAAACCTACCTCCCCAGTACCTTGATCTTGGGCTTGCAGGCTCCACAACTATGAGAAATAAATTTCTGTTGTTCAAGCCAGTCTTCTGGGGATTTTGCTGTGATGGCCCAAACTGATTAGGACAGCAATCCCTAACTCATACATTATAGATGAAGACACTGATTATCAGAGCTGAATTTTGGTCAAAACCATATCTTTCCTGTCATCACTAGGATTCTAGCTCAGCTTGCTTGTCATCAAAGCTGAAAGTCTGCACAGGCCCCACACCAGAACTAACAGTCAGATTCAATAGTCAAGAAGCATGACATTTCCACCCTACCCTTCACTGTAGATATTTCCTTGGGTATGGAATCCTGAGACATCACTTTATGAAACCGCAGAACAAACTGTGAGGGGGGCTCCTGATTTGAGGTAGATATTAAAGGTACTTGACTTAGACTCTTTCAACCAAGGCCATCTTTATGGGCATGCAACCAATGCAGTCCCATAGGCCCAAGGACTCAAAGAGGTCACTGTAATTGATATTTAATACTTTGTAGTTACCATTTTGAAATTCTCAATCATAATTTTCCTTTGAATTTGTGCTTTGTAATAAAGTCCGATAGGATAATAGAACATGCATGAGGGGTTTAGAACCCTGACTCACAATCCCTATGTCGATAATGGGTATTCTTCTAGATCCACCCAATATTCTAGCAACACTGCCATTTTTTGCTCTTATGACAGAATTAAGATCAGATTTTCATTCCTCAGACAGCAAATTATAGTTTAGGATGTATGTGACATGCAAGACTCTCTGTGCTCTAGGGAGTGTGACATTATATCAGATCAAAAACAATTATAATCAACCAAGAAAGAGACCATAAAAGAAGGAAAAAGCTCTTCTTTTTAAACAGGGGACCTTGCATTTTTGTTTTACATGTAAGATTCTATGAGTCTGATAAAATGTTCTAGTACTAAAGGAGACTCGATACTGTCACAGAGAGGATACGAGATTCTAATACAACAGGCTGCATTCCAACTTCTGATTTGAGAACTTTTTGCCTGTACTCATGAATTTCAGCTCTATCACTTGAACATCCAAATGGGCAACAGAAGGGCGGCTTGCCAAATCAAGAACATTCTATTTAATTAGTGCTAGTTGCCAAATGCTTCACATTCTCTGCCACTTCCAGGCCGGAATAGTGTACCTTCTGGCCTCCTGATACTTGGGTCAGAGCATTGGACTTCCAGCCAGTAAGTACAAAGTGGAAATAAAGTGCCACTTCAGGATAAGTATTTATTTGTCATTGCAAAAGCTCTCTTTTCTCTGTCATGGCAACCAGCATCAAAAAGACTGTAGTAAACTGTGCTACTAAAAAACAAAACAAAACACACACACACACACATTGTTCCTCTTTTACATAGTCCCTCCTTAAATATTTGTTCTAATTAAAAGGATTATAAGTCATCTCCAATGTCATCGAGTTTGAACTGTATCATTGGCTTTTGCCAGGGAAACATGAGTAGACATGACATGTGTCTTTGAAAAGTGGCTTTAAGAATAATCTCTTTGTTTAGCCATTCTTTCTTCCTCTTCTGTGATACCAGGATGTCCCAGTCCTCTCACATACATTCAAAATGCTAAAACAAATTTCTCACGGAGGTTACGTTTTCCTTTTTTGGGGGGCATACAATGTGGAAACTCATGGGGATCGAAATTCATGACTGCAATCCACAGGAAATTCTTTTCTGCTTTTCTCACATCTGCTCAATTCACAAATCAGCACTCTATTTAGCCAACCTCTCCTCTCCACCTACACCAAATGTCCAGTCTTGGCTTTTTCATGCAGGCTTTCAACTAAGTGGTGTGGAGAAAAGATACGTGCAGGCTGTATTATTTAACTATGAACATTTTGATGGCAAATGACTGAGTCAACTCACTCTGGATAAGGTAGGGTGGGTAGAAGGCACTTACTGAATCTTATACCTGGACAGTTCAAGATTTGACTGACTAGACTGAGTCACTAATAGACCAATAACTTCAAATAAGGGACCCCTTCTTTGATAGCTCCAATTTCCTTATAGCAGGCTCTCCATTTGAAGATAACTTGGCCCCTGATATCTGACCAAAAGTTTAGCAGTACTCTCAGAAGTAACTTTTTATGACAATTTCTACAACTACAACTACAGGTCTATGAGATGCCAAAATAATTGCTGTGACCAAAAGTATGTGATAGATACTCTTGTTGACCAGGCCTGCCATCCCCTGAGCACAGAATGGCTTCAGTCCTTCTTAAAGAAGAATGTACCAAGATTGGGGGTTGGTGGTTTGACAAAGGAAATCCTGCTGTTTTTACCAGAATTAGGGCACCAGTGACACTAGATATTCTCCACAAGTTCTTCCCATGTTTGAAGTACTGTCTTTATCTCTGATTTCCTTATTTTGCAGTCTTGTTGAGACTGGCATTCCTTTTCCAGATAGCAGTCAATATAAAGTTGGTCTGCAGCCCATACTCTTAGAATTGAGGCATTGGAATGGAACTTATTTGAGTCCAATCTCTTCTATTACAGATAATAGGACAGAAACCTACAGAGGTTAAATGATTTGCCCAAAGTTATATAGGCAATTTCTCAGACCTGGGCATAATCTCCATCTTTTGACCTCTAGGCCTCAGTTGTCACCATCACATTCTGTGTAGTTAGCACAGAAGGATAAAACATGTAACCAAGGGCTACTCAGTTGCAAAGCCACTGGTCAATTTGAAGAAAGGTACTGATGGACGTTTCATAGAATTAGTGAGTGAGGAGAAGACTATACATGAAAATGCATAAGACATACATAGTTTTTGGGAACACAGGCAGCAGGGAACACATATGCCATTGCACATAAAGAATAGTCTGGCCGATGCATGGCCACTGAGATAAGTATATGTAAAGCCACAAAAACTGTTTGTGGCTTTACATTAATCACTCTGCACACACAATTCTAGAAGAAATTTTTTACTTGCAAGTTGGGTCATTCTCACATGCTTAATTGTGTCAGGGAGTCAGAAAAATAATCTTAGCTTTCAGACTTCCAAAAAGTTTGAGTGGATTACATGTAGACCTAACCTTCTATAAAACCAGGGTCAGTTCCCTGATGGTGACTGAGGTATATTGAGATGGGACAAAGATGCTGGGGGCCATAAGTTTAACATGCAAATGCCTGTTAAAAGAAAGCATTTGAAAAAATAATAAAGATAGCTTTCCTATTAATATGGGACAAGAAATCAACACTATCAAAATAAAATATGAAAGTATCTCCCCATGAAGTAAGAGCATACATAAGATAGCCTGCTTTGAATTCTTCCTCAAATTCCTTTCATTGGAATTATAGGTGTGGCGTTCAACAATTCAAGTCTAAACGAAGAGGAACAGGCAAAAGCAAAGCTTCAATCAAACCACCCTCAGCTTTGTTTTTTTCTTAACAATATTAAAATGTTTTGCTTTGGCTACTAGAAAATTTTATTGAGCTCTACTTTCAATCACACAGAGCCCCACATACACACAAGAGAATTTACTGCACATACAGCACTGAGCAAAAATGTAATCAGACTGATACCACATCACTTCCATCTTAATAAAGTAAACAGTGAACTCAAGCACATTATAAATCATTTGTTTTCATTCTATTTTGCAGAGAGACGATAGCCTACATCAGATTTATGCTCACCTCATTACAGAGGAGTGAATCTCTTCCTGTCTTTGATAATTACTATTTCAAGTTTTTCCAGGTATTTTTTTTTCAATTCAGGGTGTGTGTGTGTGTGTGTGTGTGTGTGTGTGTGTGTGTGTGTAAAATGCTAAGTAAATACTAAGCAATTAAGCTGCTAAATAAATAATAGAAAGAAAAAGAGGAATGCATTGTTATCTCCTAAGATGTATTACTGGTTGGCTTCTCTGAAGTTAAATCATTAATGTACCACAAGTCACATGCTTATAAATTCCTGCTGCATCACAGAAAATGGCATTCTGATGAGGCTCCACACAATGCACACTGGCACGTTCCAGAGGCAGCTGCCTACTTGCAATTTCTTATCTGCCTGATGTTACTGTCCTAAGCCAGCCTTTGAAGGTTTCTTTCTTGCCCATCAGTTGCCCATCTCAGGGAGCAGGCAGCATCCAGCAGCACCTGGCAGCACAGGTGGATTTCTCCGTCCAGCAGGTGCTGTGTTTGCTGTTCTCTGCTGCAGTCTGCACACGCACGTTGTTCTCTCTGAGAGCTTTGCTCTGGGTCTTGGATCACTTGAAGGCTACCAGAGTTCTGATCATTACCAGACAAAATACTCAGGGAATGAACACAGCCTTCTGGAAATGCAGCTAGCTAGCAGAATTAGTATACCCCCAGAGAAATGCTTTTTGAAGTGTTGAGATACAACAGCCAAAGTCTGAATATTTAGCCTAAAGGGAATATTATTTCAGGTCCTTTCCTTACTGAGACTCTAATTTTTATTCTGCAGTACTAAAATACAAGTATTTTTAAAAAGCAAAATATTCCCTGTCTTCTATATTTTAGGGATTTATCAGCTGGAAGATGTTACAAGAAGAAATTCCAAAAGGCCTATAAAGTTATCTGGAGAATACTTTGGGGAAGTAAGTCCAAGGGATATGTTTACCTTAAGAACAAAAGCCTCACTTCAGTTTTTAAGCTTTTGGAGATTACCTGAATAAGTGTTTAGCTTACCTGAACAGAGAATCTATTGTACAGCATAGTTAAAGCAGAGCTATTCCCACCATTTTTGTTCTGGTCTTTTCAAAATCAACATATTCAAAACACATGAGTATTTCTTTGATGTTCCCCCAAACCTATTTGTGCTATTAACTTTTTATCTCAGTTATAAACTCACCATCTCTCATTATTCAAACTTTAAATCTATAAAGTGATAAAGAAAAAAAAATTCATCCTCCATCTCTGTATCAAAAAGTTCACCAAAGTTTGTCAATTCGACCCCCTTTGAATTCTTGCCTCTTTCTCCATTGGTCACTTTAGTACTTTTATTCAAGTCCCTTGCACATATTTCCTGGATTATGATAATATGCTCCTGTTCCCAAAAGTATCACCTTCCCTTCAGTCTCTCCCATCCACACCAACTCATCCTCCACATTGCTTTCAGAGTGACTTTTTTTGAAACACAGAAGCAACCTGTCATTTCCAACTTGAAAGCCACACCATGGCACTCAGACCCCTTCACTATTCAGCCCCAGCTACCTGTTCTGTATCACATCCCCCCCCTTTACCCACCAACTGCACCACTAGGCTGCACTCCCCACCCTTTCCTGACACACTACATGTTCTGAAGCCTCTCTATTTTTGCCTTATAACTGTTAAGAGTCTCTTGCAAAAAAAAAAAAATTGTTTTGAACAATGAAAGTCTAATGTAAACGATTATTAACTACGTGGAAGATTTAAATGACTTAGGGACTGCCTAAAAGGAAGTAAAGCGAACTCAAAATATAGGAATAGCAGCTCAAAGGTAAAGACTCCACCTCTAGAGCTGAGAGGAAACATGCAAGGAAGACCCACCTGCTGCCAAGGAGTAGAACTGGGCTTTGTTGGAAAGGGCATGGCCATGGCTTGGTGATGGCTGAGAAGTCTCTGTTGCACCATACTGGAGAATCTGCCAGAAATTCACACTCTGGAACTTGTTCTTGGGAAGGCCTCTTGCTAGAGGCACTCTGCTGTGACCCAAGGGGTTCCTGGGGCAGCTTCTGGTTTTTGGTGCTGGGCTGGTTGATGTGCACTGCAGGAGCCAAGACGGGAGAAGCCACAAGAGCATGTGTGTGCCAATCGCACCAGAAGCAAGAAGCAAAAAACCTTTCCCTCTGGTAATGCTGCTCCAGCACCCACTGCTGACAAAGCTGAATACCATTCTAACTGGCCAAGGGAAAGTATTAAAGGGTCTGATTCCAATGCTGCAGGCAACAAAGAGCATACAGACAATGAAGGGGGAACATGGACCTGAAAGGCAATAATCAATCATTATCACATGCCCATACATTTTTCTTAGCATAGAATGCCCTTCTCTTGTGATTCACTTCAAATGTTGCCTCCTCTATAAAACTTTGCCAACATCTCACCCTAACTCCAAGAAAGACAACAATTTTTTAGGATGTTGTCCGTATCATTATTGCAAGCAATTTTATCATGACTTATCTCTGTGACACTCTTACACTATTTTTGTCTTTCTGTGATATATTCAAGGAGAGTTAATGTGTGTCTCATGGTAGACTTATGCATCTAGGTGTCAGAGCCCTCCGCAAGACCTGATATCAGGAAAAGGAAGCAATAAATAATTTCAGAATACAGAGAAAAAGAGAAAAACAGAGAAACTAGGAATTGCCAGAGAATTATACTGATTTTTGTTGCTATCTGTTATTATTGTTATTATGACTACTACTCTTATTATTATTGTCTTGGAGTTAAATGAACCCACTGATCTTATATACTATTGTCCTTTAGCAGCCACATCCTAGAGAGGTCAGGTCAGTTATAAAGTACCATATGTTACAATGTCAATGGCAAAGCAAAGGCTGCAACCTGATTGACAGGTATGACTTCAATTTCAGCCCTGTTTCCATGCTTTCATACTACTTCCTCTAAATGTAATTTGCACGCTATTTTTTCTTAAAATTTCCTTTTCCATAATTGGTAGTTTAAGTCATCAGATTTCTATGAAATTTTTCATCTTTTTTAGCATTCAAGAGTAGAATTGTGAAATTGGAAAACATGAAGATTACATCATTACATACCCTGTGCTCCCTTCTAGTTTGACTCATGATTTTTCCCTCTTTGTAATTTCCTTCTCCACCTTTTCATCTGTCTTCATTAAGTCTCTCTACATTTGAAATAATAGACACACATTAACTCTCACTTAATTAAAGAGATAACGTGGGTCTCCCAAGGTACTGAATATGAAATCTGGAAAATCATAAAGAACCACAGCAGTCTCTCTCTCCCTTTCTCTTGCCTCTCTGTTATCTATTTTCCTTCCTTTGTCTTTTCTTTCCATCTATGTTTCTTTCATATTCTTCATTATTGTCTTGAACCCCACCCAGTCTTCCTTGCCCCTCTAGGCATATTACAAAATGGTAATACAGTCATCCTAAACTTTAAGTTAACTTTTCCATGTCCCAGCAGGTCCACCCCCTGCCATTAACTACATGGAAATCTAATGTCACAACTATAAATCTTTGGGAGATAAAAGTTGATTAGGCCATCTTGGATCAAGATGTCAATTGCAATCTAATCAACTAAGGCTAGTGGGCTAAAACAGAGCTTCTTTGTTTTATCTTGCCTCCTCCCCAAAATGTGTCTGGTCAGACAGAACAGAGAAGAAATCAATTTCACAGAAGGAGATGGTATTCCAAGTCAGAAATGTTAATTTTTGCTGTGCTCTGCTACTGAAATCCCCGTTTGCTCCATAGACCCATTTTCCTGGATCTTGGAACCAAAAGTAATCACTCCTGAGATCCTTTTGTTATTAGGTGTCTCACAACTCAACTCATTCTGCCAGTTGTACATATTTGCTTATATAGATAACCACATGATTCATCTTTGGGTCTCTCAAAGTACTTAGGACAATACCATCGTATAGTACGTGTTTCATATTATTCATGGCACACTGGAAAACCTAGTAAGTAAATATCATCTTATCATCCTTTTTTTAAAATTTCTTGAGTCTCTGAACACCTATGATGAACTCATTTACTACTTCAGCAAGGCCCTGTGGCAGATATCCTATGTGTAGTACTGGACAAAAGAGGCGACCATATGAAGTTTTTTCCCTACTGTAGAATTCAAATAATCAATCAAGTTAAATGTAAAGTTATGAATAATGGTCTCAAGAAAATGTTGGATACTGTGTCAGTAAAATAAGGAGACTTAACTCAGATTTAATGGTCTGAGAAGTCCTCTCCAAGAAGTGGCAAATCATCTGTAATGTAAGAAAAGGACAGAAGCCTGTGGGGTGGGCAGTAGAAGAAGCCTTCAGGGAGATTTTAGGAACCTGTGAAGATGCCAAGTGGAAAGAAATCTGGTGTGTCCCAAGAATGACCAAAGATCAGTCTGCCTACAAAATAATGAGTGACCAGATGAGTGGAACAAAGTTTTGCTGGACAGGTATGACAAATTCAGCTTATACAGGACAACACTTGGTGATTTGATCCAGCAAGTTATAGATGTACCACTAGGTGCTTCAAACAGAGCAGACTCAAGATTGGAATTTGAATTTTCAAGGTATACTCTGAATTCAGATTAGAAAATGGATTGGAAATTGAAGACAGTGTAACAATGGAAGCAAAATCTGGGAAATGATTTAAGGGAAGTGGTACACACATGCTAACTCTGCAGAGACCTCTGTCCCCTCAAAATGTGTTCCCTCTCTACCATCTCCTTCAGGACTGCTGCTACGTTCAATGACTTCCTTTCTGCTTCCTCTTGTGGCTGAATCATGGATGCCTCTTTACCCCTTCTTCTAAGCTAATTTCCTGTCTTCTTAAATGACAGCGCCTGCATTTTTCTCTTGGGTTTTGAAATTTCAGACAAACCCAATTTGACCAAAAGCTTTATTATTGATTCATAGAGTCTTAGAAACTGTGATGGAGCTCAAGTACCAGTGATAATGGGAATCATTTAGGAAACTTTACAAAATACAGATCTTTTTTAGCTCTACTTCCAGAGATTCCCTATCAGAAGGTCTGTGGTAGGCTTTAGACATTTACATTTTTAAATAGATTCCTTAGATAAAACCAATGTTTGAGATCCTTTCGTATTAGATGATTATCAAATTCATGTCACAACTATTCAGTTTTCTAACATCTCTTAGATTTCCAGAGGTCAATTGCGGGGAATGTTGCCAGTGCAGATTTAGAAATCACAATCCAATACTTTTTCAATGAGTTTTCCAAGGCTAGCAACTACCTTTTCCAGTTGTCACTATAACCCACTGTTTATATACCTGTCCTAAGTGAAAGGGAACTGCTTTTTAGATTTAAAATTACATTGTGGAAGTTTCTAGATCCTGCAGCCACATTTTATTACCATATCGTACATAATCCCCACGAGTAACAAAAAGCCTTTTGATCCTGTTTTACTGTGAAGGAAAGAAATTTGCCTGGTTTTCTTATTATTTACACATTTCTAAGGTTGCTGAGTCTACAGAGAATCTTTACAACTGATCCTCTATTAAACTGGCAAAAAAAAAAAAAAAAAAGATATCTCGTCATGTAAGAGGAATGGAGAATATGCGCTTATGTGATCTGCCTACAAGCAAAAAAAATAAGAGCAAATTCAAAAACTTTGAGCTCCCAAATTTCCAGTCTTCTGTTTCTCGCCCAGAGTCATGCTACCTCCCACACTGCACATGTTGTAAACTTTATGTGGTCCATCTGTTAAGGAGTTGGTTTTCCAAGTTTGCAGGGGCTTGGCACTTCTGGACCGAGTACCAGAACTAAATGTGACACAGATCTTTACCTTTTTAATAATTTTCAATGGTGAGGCCACGGGTGCTGGAAAGGGTCAGGGGAAGGGACAAATACAGAAACAGTGCAGCAATTGTCCAGCCTCATGACCGGGGCAAACATGCACTTGACATCGCCATGATGACAGCAGTGGCAATGCTGGGGGGTAGATTGAGTTTTCAGGTTCAGTTGTGGGCTGAATGTGGACACAGCTTGGCATTTAAAATGCGGCAGATTCAGACCATGATGTTTTCTCACAGTTAATGCAGAGACCATAGATAATAATTATGTTGCTGAGCCTACAGAGGAGCTTTACAACTGATCCTCTATTAAACTGGCAAAACAAGGGGATGCTGTCTCCAGCACTAACGAGCTGGCAGGGAAGGAGCTGGCAGCTCCTCCCACTAATGTTCCATCTGTGCGAACCTTCAGTGTGATCCAGGATATTGTTTCCCCACACAGGTTGTGCCTGCAGTATGATCAAGGAAGAGACACGAAGCATAGATATCTCTATTGTTTTTGCCGGTGAGCACTGCCTGGGATTGAGCGCTAATACCTTTAAGCCATTCTAAGGAGCTGAAACCATGTGGTGATGTCAACAGGAGAATAACCATTTCTAAGCACCAACTTGTCATCCAAATGACATCAAAGTCACAGAACAAGAAGAACCCTTTTTAACCAGGATTTGTTTAGAAAAGCCTTTTGTTTCATGGATGCTTAGAAAATTGTTTTTGTTTAAAAACATCTTTTATGTTGGTGGCTATTAGTGTATCATACCTTTCTGGGCTTGATTCTGCTCCAGTGGCCTGTGTTGCTGCCTCATATTTTCCTTTCAAAGCACAAAGTGGAAGGAAAGAAAGCTTGTGAATTGCAAAAGGGTTGCATGAACCAGCTGAAGCAAATCCTGACTCTAATTCCTGAAGTGATGTCTGTCATTACACACTTCCAATGCCACCCAGGAACATCCTCTTCATGTTCCAGGCAGCAGTTACAGCTGCCTCCTCTGAATTCCTAATCCTTCATGTGATATTTACAATGCATGGCCTTGTGTTGGAATTACTGCAGTATATGGCTTATTTCTCTTAATATGCTTCATAGTACCTGGAATGGAGCTTTACCTGAATGTACCTTTGTATCATAATTAAATAAATGGATTCTAAACCAACCCATTGAAAGTCATAGACAGGGAAGAAACCTCAGGTTACTCACCAATGCACAGAGGCACATCACCCTTACTCACCTCACCAGGGTGGTGGACACTATGAATAACCAGTACCAATAACTAATACTCCAATGCCTATATGTGCCAAGCTGACTCTAAGCACTTTGTGTATTTAACACATTTAAAGCTCAGAAGAGGAAGTAGTTATTGTTATCATTTCCATTTTATGGATGAGGGGACAAAGACAAAAAGAGCTTAACAACTTTTTAAGATCTAGTAAGGGGGTGTTGGCAAGTGATCTGACTTCAAAGCCCAAGTTCTTAAGCCTCTGGATGGGAGTAATAAAAAGTCTACAAGGGACATGAATCCGATTATACCATTTCTGCAGCCTCTCTAAGACCTTGTGCAAGACAGAAATATAGAGGAGGCAAAGGAGGCTTTAATTATCTACTTTTTCATGTGTTCTCCTTCATGAAATTGACTTTTTGAATACATTTAAGGAGTTTAAAGAAGCCCAGAAAGTTACTTTCTTCTATCTTCTCTTTATCAATTCATACCCACACTCCTACCCTACATTTGTTCACTGTTTCCTCCTCCAAACAAAGCAGAAGCAAAGAAAAATATTAATGCTACAGAAGACATTTGTAAAGATCTATGCAGTTTCTCCCTCTCTGGAAATTTCCATCATTGCCTGATTCACTTAGCAACTCCTATCATCCAAACACAGTCCCAGTGATGATTTTCCTCACCTATAGGCAGCTCAGTGACATCCCATAGTCTGTTCACACTGGGCCATAGCGAATACCTTTTTTTAGAAGACTGATGCTTAATTCTATTGAGATCTCTCCTCCCAGGCCATAAATTCCTGGGGAACAAAGATCGAATCTTTCATTTACTTAATATTCCTAGTTCTGTACATTATAGTGGGCATTTAAAATGTATATTCAAAATCTAATACAGAATCTAATTCAGAATCTAATACAAAGCAATCATTTTATAGAGGAAGAAATGGCAGTGGAGGTGGTAGTGACAACTCACTTCACACAATCACAGAACTACTGAACAGAAAGCTGAACTCAAGTAGGCTACTCTTTCCAGCATGAGTGCTGTTACACTGCATAGCCTAAATCAAAGCCAACCTTCTCAGACTCCGAAAATGATAGCCCAGCACTAACAGCTGTCTTTTCTGAATTTCATGCTCATAATCCACAATGCTCATTTAGCTCTAGGTGCATATGTATATATTTTACTTCTCTCTGCTTTGATTATAATTATTTTAAAGTTAGAAATGCAGTTTATTTTTTTTTCTGTTCTGTTCACAATGCTCTGATTACTTAAGTGTTTGAGCTTGGGAAAATCAAGAATTGATTGTCTTACCCACTTTTACCACTTCCATCATCACTTCCAACTACAGTCCCAAGCATGACCTCAAGTGACAGGCTTTTTTAATTCCTGTTTGTTTTTGCAGTCTCATGTCTCTGTCACCTGGGGATCTTCAGGACATGCCTTTGGATGACTAGGAACTATCACAAAACTAAAATTAGGCAATTCTGAGATTGGGCTGAGAGGACTTATTCTTTTACCTTAGAAGGTCTCTGTGGAAATGTAGGGATAAACATCCTAGATAAAGGTCTATGTTTTTTGTTGTTGCTGTTTTGTGAATTACAAAGACCCCTCATGATATTGTGTGTGTGGGGGGGGGGGTCTGTATGTGTAGGCAGGCAGCAGAAACTTGCAACCCGACCAGGAAGGCAGTCACAGTACAGCAAGATAGTCACTCTTCCTGTGACTCTCTCTTTGTCATCCTCTCTCTCAACACATGATTTTTCTCCTACATGGATGCTTTCTCATTCTGTCTTCAGATCTGTTGTCTTTAGTCTATGTTTTTACAGGATAGTCATTGCCTCATAGTTCCCAAGTATTCTCATTCATGTAACAGATATCTTCAAATCCTAATTTCAAGAATCTGAAAAAGCCAATATAATTGCATCATCTTGGGCTAGGTGTCTTCCCATGGTCCAGTCATTTGTGGTCTAGGAGTTACTGTCACATAGAACAGAGATGAATTTGTACCATTTGATATCATTTCTACCAGACACCATGGGAAAATGCAAAGAAAAGTGAAAGCATTGCCTTCAAAAACTTAATAACAGGTTGAAGAGACAGAACAAAACTGTATAGATGCTCCCCGACTCATGATGGTGTTACATCCCCATAAACTCACGGTAAGTTGAAAATATCATAGGTTGAGAATGTATCTAATACACCCAGCCTGGCAAACATCAGAGCTTAGCAACACAGGACACTGTAGAGCATCAGTTGTTTGCCCTCTGATCTCATAGTTAACCCAGCACAGCATGAGAGTATTATTCACACATTACTAGTCCACAAAATTTCAAAATTCAAAATGTGAAGTGCAATTTCTACTGAATGCATATTGCTTTCACACCATTCCAAAAAATCATGAGTCAAATCATTGTCAGTTTGAGTTCATTTATGTTTTTTAACAATCTGCATTAACTTTCCTACAATCCAGGAAGACAGGAAGTATCACCATTATTCAAAATAATGAAAAAACTATAATAGTTCCTCGATATTCTACCATTACACACATCTCAAAAAAATTTATTGATGCTCTCTTTTTCTATCCAATGATAATCCCTTTACTTAGAATGGAGAAAATAGAAAAAAAAATGTCAGACTTTTATAACCTCCTTATAAGGCTAGGATTCTACTCCCAGCTTCTAGGATTCGACATGGTTGCTGGGCCCCCAAGCATTACACCAACATGGCAATCAACCTGTGAATGAAGGGAGTGAGAAAGAAATTCTCTCTCCTTCTAAAGGGTACCTGCTGGAGATTCCAATCAAAAATAAGTCTTTATTTAATTGCTCAGAACTACTCTTATGGCCATATAAAGACATATAACTGGATGACATTGTGTTCAGATAAGAATCAAAAACATACTTGCCTATAAAAAGAAGAGCAGAATAGATATTTTAGAGGTCATTACTACTTCTCTGCCATCATCTTCAGTTCTTGTCCTTAGTGTATTTCACTTGACCATAGTTTTGATCCTATTGATAATCTTTCTCGCCTCTTTTAAATATTATTCTCCCTTGAATATTGTACTGAACTAGGCTAACTCTTCTTTTCTGATTACTGTCTTTACTTTCCTCCATTTCTTGTTCCCTCCTGCCCTCTGAGGACACATGCCTGAAAGGCTTTGTCATTTTCTCCTTGTATCTGTTTTCAGCCACTACCATCATTTAAGCTATTAGTACTATTTCCTAGCTCCCTCTCTCTCAATTCCAAGTTCCCAGGACTTATTCAAGACCATTTCATTTTCAATGAACCATTGCACCAATTAAAACCCCAACATCTCTCCCCAAAATTTCTGTTTGCGCTTAAGGGCAAGAATTCATCTTCAAAGCATAATGCAGAAAAATGTTCCCAGGGAAACACTCTCCGATTCTCCATCTCAGGTCATTCCACTCACTCCATGCCAGGTTCATCCACTGCAGTTCTTCGTAGGCCTTCAGTGGTAAAAGATAACTGCATGAATAAGGATTTATTCAATACTAGGTCTCAAGGACAAGAAAAAATATGTCTCTTGCTGTTCCTGCGTCTCCGATGATTAACACAGAGCTGGGCACGTAGCAGTCATGAAGGATGACAATGGGCAAGTGCATGTGTAAATAATGATATCATGTGGTTGTCTTCCCAAAGTTCTCATGGGGTGAAAATGCTTTATTTCTCCATGTATTACCTGGTTTCTTAAAACAGATTAAGAATGGAATTGTGCTCACTGGTGTTATTGACTCCTGTTTTTGTGAGATCATTGTTCCTATAGCAAATAATTTTCAAAGAGATACAAGCACAATAACATATAGAAGAATTAATTGTGTCTATCTAATGGTGGGAGACACAGATGAGAAGCCAGACTGTATTCAGAAAGTCGCTTGATGATCACAGAATCACAGCAAAGATGCATCACCTGATGAATCAATATTGAGTTTATATAGATACCAGACTGGCTAACAGGATAAGAAATATCTGGAATAATTGTGATCATGAGGTCACAAGACTTAGTATGCTGATTGGTACTTCCTTTCCCTTACACAGTCCTTAAGAGTGTAACAGAGGTAAGTTTGAGTTTCAGCTTTGGGTGGGTGACCTTGAGCAAGTTTCTTTCCTTCTTTGCCTTCTGTTTCCTCATATGAGAAATTAGAAAAGGAACATTAATAACTACCTTTGGGGACTGTTGTGAGGATGGATAAGATAATTATATAAGGTTTCCAAGGATGATTAACCTCTTTTTAAATTAACATGTTTTTTTTAGGTATGTCTAGTTATACCCCAGTCCTATTGGGCAGGGAATCCATTTTTAATATCTCTATATTCTGCTACAATTGTGTTGATTTAATAGTGTAACCCTCAGAGGGTCTTGTCATCTATAGCTCAGAAGTCTCCAGGTCTCATCAGTCTCTTGTACAAAAAAAGATAAAAGTCACAGTAATAATTTACATTTTCTGAATTCCTATTCCCATTCTCAAGGGGAAGAAGTCCAGCTACCAAGAGAGCCCCCCAAACCACCTGCATATTACTGAGAGTGCACAGGGTCAGTCTCACAGGGGCTGGCTCAGTATTACAGCTGCAGTGAAGGTTCTTCCTCTCTCTCTATGTTGTTTCTGTTCTGCTTCCCCTTTATTGATGGACTTCTCTTGCCTTCTCTCTGCCAAAAAGATCAACTTAGTCCCAGAAGCAAGACTAAATGAAAAAAAAAAAAAATTGTCCCCCATTTCTCTTTTCCATATGCATTTTCATCAGCTTCTCTTCTCTCTTCAGCCAAACCCCCCAAATCCCATATGTATATCAACACATACCCATGGGCTTCAGGTGGGCAGAGAGTAGGGTTCTGGGCCCCACAGTCCCAATCCCTGTTCAGATTCAGCCAGGACATCCTGCTGACTTACATTATTTTTAAGTAGTTGGATCATAGAGCATTGTAGTTCTTATTTACTTAAAATTTCTTACCAAATTCCTCTTTTCTGTGTACTATATTTGGGGTAATAGTACCAGGATCAAAAATCTCATGTCACGTGTTCTTTGTGTCTTCTCTGTTTCTCGGGATCAATTCCAGCTACTACACATTTTACCTCTGTAATCTCTCCTGTACCTTTCTCTTTTCTCAATTTTCTTAGCTGTCAATTGAGGTGAGTCATTAACCACTTTCTCCTAGATTGCTGAAAAGTTCTCCTAATTTTTCTCTGTCTTGTGTCCCTTCCACCCATCTATACAACAGTTTTCTGATTTATGCTATTTGGACGCTTGACTAGATCTTTGAACTCTTAAAGCCACCCAATTTATGAAGATCAAGTTGAACAGACCAGGTATTTTCCTACCAATTACATCACTGTTTCTGTACATTTTGGGTAAATCTGATCAACTAGGTTATTAATTTTCTGGTTCAGGTCGAAAACTAGTTGTTAAAATCCAAACCGTACTCTTTTGAAAACCAAATGTAAATATCCTAGACTTCAAATGTAGAAGTTGCAGAGATGTACATCCATTAAAGGCAGTGACGTGAGGCTTCTTTTATCTTAACTAAGTAGTTTTAAGAAACTGTTGGAATTCCTCAGAGGCTATTTTGAGTAGCTGCTATAAGGTAGGAGCAAAAGTAATATTCATGGTGTCCTCCTTGACACTATGAGGCCCCATGACAACAGGATAGTGTCCACCTTGTGTCCTCAGCACTTCACACAAAAGATCTGGTCCATAGTTGATATTAAATCACTATTTATCAAATGGATGAATGAATGACTTTCTAAAATATAGTTCCAATGCTTTTTTTATTTTTAGGGGCTGGGGGATACCAGGGATTGAACTCAGGGGCACTCGGCCTTTGAGTCACATCCTCAGCCCAATTTTGTATTTTATTTAGAGAAAGGGTCTCACTGAATTGCTTAGCCCCACATTTTTGCTGAGGATGGCTTTGAATTCACAATCCTCCTGCCTCAGCCTCCCAAGCTGCTGGGATTACAGGCATGTGCCACCGCACCCAGTTTCCAATACTCTTGATAAGTTATAATTGGAAGCTCCATGAAGTCAGGGACAGTATCCTTTGTATACCCCATAGGGCTCTGTACAATGAATCATTCAAATTGATTTAAATGATTGAACTCTTAGAATTTACAGCACATTCATGTGTAACACCAGAGGAAGCAATACTCTCAGCAGGGTAATTCACAACAGATCTGGCCAGGGAAGAAGTTGCTTCTCCATAAATTCTTTCACAATCTGACCAGAAAATCTTACAATGTCTGAGGTTACTAAGGGGAAAAGCGATGATTCCTCTCCAAAGGAATCCCTATAATTCTCCAAAGCCTTCCTCCCAACATTGTGCATACCATCTTCAGACTCCATTACTATTCTTTGGAACAAAGTAACTTTGCCTTCTCTCAAAAAGAATGGGAGCGGCTGGGGTTGTGGCTCAGTGGTAGAGCGCTTGCCTAGCAAGCATGAAGTACTGGGTTGGATCCTCAGCACCACATAAAAATAAATAACTAAATAAATAAAGGTATAAAAAATGGGAAAATTATTAATAAAAGGATCTTAGCCAGACTTGCAGATAGATTACAAGTATTTACTAGCTGCATACTTTGGGGAAGTTCCTGTACATTTCAGAGCTCAAATACAATGTCTATTGAAGAGGCTGAAAATAACATTCCTGTCTTCCAAATAGCATTGGTCAAGGAAAAAAGAAGATCATTTACATTAATGTGCTTTTAAAAACATGAAATGAGATGTACATTAAGTATCTTATTTCATTATTATTCATTTCATTGTTTTCATTATTGCTGCTGCTATTATTTTATATATTGGTGATCCTGGTTTGAATTATAAAGACCTGAATGCATATTCCTAAGATGTGACTGTTTAATTTAATTACAAAGAATGATGTCATAATAAGATTCCCTACATAAATCTTCAGTTTGGGTTTCACTATATTCACATGATTCCTGGTACAAGCTCAGAAACAAAGGAGTAAAAGATAATTAAAACTACTTTAATCAAGGGAAAAAAAGTTTTAAAGATCATTGGTATTGCATAGAAGGGAAAATATGGTAAAGGAATATGAGTTGCACATCTAGGATATTGCATATTTCCGATTATATTAAATAGAAAAATCAGAAGGCATTCTGGTTTTATTATTTTTTAAAAATCCTATCCTCCAAGACTAATCTCTTAGTTCATCCACTTTCTTTCATCTGTCATTCATTCTTTATTTCTCCTGGTGTTTTCTCTCTGTCTTTTAATGTTCAGTGTGTTCACAATTCCACATAGTTCAAAGTTTTATCATTTTTCTATTTCTGGCTTAATAACAAAACAAAACCAAAAAAATCCACATATTTTTCTTCATTCTGTCGTCTTTTTGCTTCAATTTTTTCATTTTCTCCTGTTACCAATCATTTTTAATTTCCACTGCTTTTGATCTTCTCCTTAGTTCTTCATCTCATCCACATAGCTGTTGGGATGCCTCTTCGGCTGTTCACCTCCCTCTTTTCCAGTCTTATCCGTCTGTCCTCCTTCTTTATTATTTTTCAAAGAACGAGTGGGTGGCCCTAAAATGTTTCAGGAACAATTTGTTACTAGGATATTTGAGAGAAGAGGTGAAGCCATAGCAAAAAAAAAAAAAAAAAAAAAAAAATCCTTTATCAGGATGAGTGCACGTCTGTGAGTGTGCCGGCTGGGGCGGACAGCTGACTCAGATCGCTAGGTGGCGGTGTTCCAGATCTGGTTCCAACAGATAGCTGTGCCCCTCCCCCTTCTTCCTTAATGCTTGTGTCCTATATAGGGAATTTTCTTCAGAAATTCATTTGATTGTCTGCAGCGTCTACATTTGAAATCTAGGACATGTCATATCAGTTCTCGAAAATAACATAACTTAACACTTCAGAATTTATGACTGTTGTTTTTAGGCTGAACTAGGGAGAAAACAGTTTGGTAGGTTTGATTTTTATTTTATTTTTTTAATAAAAAATATATTTATATTTAAAGGACTTTATATATAAATGTGCTGATGAATTAAATTGAAACAATTGTACAAACATCCTATTAAGTAGAATTTATTAATGAGTATTTCCTAAAAACAAGCCTTTTGAGACTTCCAAATGTTAATTGTTAGATTGTGCATGTAGGCAATCCCTAGTGTGTCTTGTAGAATATGGAGTGCATTCTTGCCCCTCTTTGCCTACCCTGAACCTTAGTTTTTTGGGGAACTGTCTCTGTATTACCATTTACTAACGTAGTATAACCATTATCAGTGTGCCTTTTCCCCCAATACATCATGCAACCTTGTTGTGCCTAAGTTTCCCCGCTTGTAAAATTGGACTATTAATGGCACACACCTCAAGAGATTACTGTAAAGTTTAAATGAGTTGATATGATAAAATATTGAGAATAAAATCTGGTATATAATATCTCAATGTTAGCTCTTATTTGCCCAAAATATCATAAGAGTACCCATTATTTTAAGCACTAGATTGGGGAAAGAAGATGAAAAGAGAACTTTCCCTGTGTAAATTATAAAGTAAGGATACAGAGAAGTAGCCAGGTAAGTACAAAGCAGCATGTTAAGTTTTAAGAGATGGAAAAGCACAGAATTCTGTAGGATGAAACAGGATCAACTAAAAGTATTTGAGTGTGTGAAAAAGAGGAGAAACCCTTCCAGATGGTTATCTCTCAGTGGAAACAAGAGGCTGAGAAAGTTTGAATGGATGAATTGAAGAGCAGAGGTTGGAAAAGTGTCTCTGGCAGAGAAATGAGCATAGACTCTTCCTGCAGGAATGACTAAGAAGATGATATTGGCATTATTCAAGCACTGGGCCATTTTTTCCTTAATGTTCAGGGGTCTCTTTAAATAATTCATTTTGATTCCCTATAAAGCAGAAGCAAAGGAGTCATTCCAAGGGCCAAGAAGAAGCTATTATAGCCCAGCCTGCTGAAGTATGACTGTGAAATAATGAAACAGATTTTTAAGCAAAATGTGGCATGAATCTTTTCTCAAATAGTATGTGGATCTCCTTACTATAAAAATGCTACTAAATATTTTTGAATAAAGAATGCATTCATGAATTATATTTTCCGGGACTCGTGACGGGTTTACACTGAATCATCAATTGTTCTCTCCTTGGGGCCAGTTGTGTGGATGTACAAATCAGCTTTATGCATAATGGAAGAAGGGCACAGTCTGGAGCCAGTCACAAAATGAAGCCACCAACACAAGAACAATAAAAGTCTGGACTAAAGTTTTTTTTTTTTTTTTTTTTAATCTATTTACAATCAACTGACCTTAGGTTTTACTCACTGGAATGAGATCATCAGGGATTGGGTTTGGAGGGAATGAGTTCTGCACAACCTCTAGTCTCATAAAGATGTAATCTCAATTCCCCAAATGGATAAAACAAACTTCTTAGAGTATACAAAAACTGAGCTGGCCTCAACCTTTTAAAAAGTGGACAGAAGAAATAAAGAACAATGCGGTTAGCAGTCCTGAAATGAAGCAGGAAAGCTATATACAAATTCTTACAGGAAACATATGTTTCTGGAAGGCTGAATTGTGGACACTGTGTGATGAAAAATATATAGCAGAAGCCCCACGGGTCTGTGTATGGATGCAAAGTGATTGAGTTCAGCACTTACTGTAATTGCTTTCTACCATTTAGTCAAGTAGTGATTAAAAATGGCAGCTATAGGGTTTGGTGGCAGAAGGGTCAAGTGTATTCCTAGCTATGGGTATGTCCTTTTTCAATGTTCTTCCTTATATGCATCTCCCTTTCAGTATTAATATTGTCCAACTCCAGAATTAACACTCTCAGGTACCAGAGAGTACCTCTCTCTCACTCCATGACCCTTAGGACCCAGATTTATGGATTCAAGATAGTCAGTAACTCCTCACTGATTTAGAGCAAAGAAGAACTTCAAATAATATGGGGAGTTTGAGATGAACCTGACAGTAATGTTTCTCCAGATCCTGCCTGTCTGCAAGTTTGTGGTTGCACTTCACTTCCTGAAGGTTAGCTATTGGCAACCACTTAAGAATTTTCCCTACAAGTAGTTTTCCAACCAAGGGTCCCACCCTGAAAACAGCCGCATCTTTCAGTAATCTTAATTCAGTAATTACTCCCACACTTCCTCATCTTCCTTCTATTTGGATTATGGAAAACCCTTTCATCCCTTCTGAGCAACTTGTACCATCTGGTTTTTCAGGGATTTCCTGGAATGGAGAATGAAGAGCTAATGTTTCTGGGTTTTGTTGTTGTTTGTTACTTTCCAGTTAAACCATGTGGAGTCACAAGATGCTGGAAAGGCCAGGACAAATTTCTTCTCTCTTTTCATAAACCTGATCATAGTATTTCGACTTGAAATAGAAACCTATCTACACTAATCATTACTTTTCTTCTTATGTCTGATAAGGTGCAATAACCACCTGGCTTTACCATAATATCCCATAAAGTTCACATAATTTAAATCTTCAATAATGCTCTCCCACAGCACACTAATATGTATGACATATTCTCTCATTCATTTTTCTGCCCTGACCCATTCTATCATTACTATGTAGTTATATCCTTATTGTCTAAAATAAGCTTATTTAACTATTCTTGGTTTCCTCCCAACTTGGATTACCACCTTGAGACACACAGGTGCAGCCTCCCTTTCCTACAAGATGCTGTTCAGTATGAATTTTTATTATTTTTTCCAATTTCCCTGGTCTTGTTTTTACCTCCCACCCCCACACACAAACACACACACTCCTACCTTCCTTGATTAACTGTTGGCTCCAATAGTTGCTTCTCTTTCTCTCCTGCCATCCTCAGGCCAATATCTGAGCATCTGAGAGCACTTCAGCAGTTTCCCATACCATTGCAGGGCCACACAAAGTCTTTTGAAAACTTGCCCAGTTTGGAAAAGACTCAAGGGAAATTCCAAACCCATAGAGTGCATTTTAAAAATCTTACAACATATATTGAGAGAAGAGTGAGGACATAGGATGTCATCCAAGCAACTCTTAAAACATTTGCTTTTAGAGTTGGGGAATGGATGTCGGAGACAAATGACTCGGGCTAATGTGCATTCGTGGGGTGTGTGCAAATACTATGCTACATATTGGATATGAAAGGATAACCCATTAACCCATCTGTACCTAATGTGTGGGGGACGTTTTTCAATAGCAGACAAATACACTATGTACAACTTACTCTTCTGGCTGGGAAAATCAATGTCCATTCTCAAGCAATCTGCTGCCCTGGTAATAGCAGTTCCAGTTCAAAGAAGGCTTGAACTTAGATGCTCCATCTTTTTATCCCACTTTAGGCTTTTGGAAATGGCACAGTTTGTGATCATGATTTTTGCCTTGATCCTCCTTTTTGCACACCATTTAAGAACCTGAGGCTTTGGGCATGACTCATTGAATAGCAAATATAGCATCTTAGTGAGCTGCAGTTTTTCCTAATCAGAACATGAGCTTGCTGTATCCCATCAGTCTAAGGACAAAAACAAGGAGAAATGGTCATGCAATCAACCTGTGCTCTCAAGGAAAGGTGTCAAGCTAATTATGAGAACTACACTATATTTCTTTAATAGTCACAGAATAATCAGGAAGTTATAACACTTCAATTTTATGCCCAGATCCTAAGGATACCAGGATTTTTTTAAAAATCCCATATCATCAGAGTTTATTACAAGTACAGATTTTGAGGTAGATATTATCCTTCAATGGTCTCCATATTTCCTTGTAGAAGAAAAGCACACAGGATGACCTGGTATCAAATATAAGAAGTCTTCCAGGAAGCCAGCCGTGTCCCAGAGAAAACATAAACAGGGTGGGCTATTCTGGGATTCAATGCCGAGTCATGCCAGTCTTCTTCCCTTTTTCCCAGCTGCCTCCTCCTCCTCCTCCTCTCTCTCTCAATCTGCAGGAAAAATTCTAAAACCTAACTAAGCACTTCCAGTCAGAATTACCCCTGACTTTAGCTAAAGAGGAGAAGCTAAGCTTTTCTGGGCCCTTGCCCTATGGCATTTGCCTGGTAGCAGGATTTCCAAGAATAGTTATTTTCTGTGGTTTTCTCAATCCCTACTCCCTAGGGAAACCAGGGAGTGTAAACGGGTTTTTTCCTTTCTTTCTTTTTGGTACTAAGGTTGTTTCAAGCATCAGCAAAATGTTTGCCTTGGTTTTAGCCAGCATCTTATTTCATCCAAATGAATTCCCAAACTCCATCTGCACAAACTGAAATGCCCCCCAGATAGATCTGGAAGTTTCTCTTCTGCTATGTGCATAGAAATTGAAAGAATAAATGGAGGTTAAGTGACCTCTAGAAAGAATATTTGGTTTTGAGTGGCAAGTAAGGCCATTGAGAACTGAAAGTGACTGGATTTAAGTACTACTTTGAATCACAATTGACATTAGTTGCTACTTGCTAGGGAGGGGAGCTCTTTCAAGACAAGTTGACTAATTTGCAGAGACATTTAAGAAGGAAAACAGAATTATCTCTGAAAATTCATTTGTGGAATGGAAAATGGAAAGCAAAGTAAGGCGCTAAACAAAACGTTCATAGCTTCATCCAGCCCCAAACGCAAACAACGTAAAAGATCTTTCTGAAGAAATTGTTTGTGCCATTTGTTTCAAAATTAGAATTATAAATAGAATACTTGTGAATATCTTTACAAACTTGAGGGTATACAGAGGTCAGTCATATAAATTTGGTTTCTTATTCACCCATCTAAGCCCTCACCTGTCTCATTAACAGGAAGTTCACTAAAATGTCAGCAGAGTATAGCAGGAAAGTACACAGACAATAGGACCAAAGGGTTCCACGTCTTCCTCACTTACAAGTTAATTATGGGATCTGGAAAATGAAGTAACTTTCCTGAGGTCATTCTATGTCAGGGAAGATGGGATAGTCCAAGCATCCAGAGCTCAGGGTCTAAATAACTCATTTCTGATCCCCTTTCCTTGCCAACCAATATGGCTATGCACATGTATCCCTATGAACTGGACAGATAATGCTCTTCACAAATAGTTCTCCTTTCAGTCTGACAGGTAAAGCAAGTCTCCACAGATACAAATGCTCAAACAGCCCACCCTGAATACTCCAAGAAAATGACTCCCTTACCACCAAGTTTGCCCCTTTGATAGTATTAGTTTCCTGTGGCTGCTATAACAAATTTCTATAAACATGATTCCTTAAAACGATAGGAATTTATTCTCATATAATTCCGGAGGCTGAAAGTCTGAAATCAGTTTCATTGGACTGAAATCAAGGTGTTGGTAACTCAGTGCTCCCCCCAGGGGCTATAGAGGAAAGTCCTATTTCTTGCTTTTTCCAGTTCCTACTATGTGGAAGCACTTGGGTTTGTGTTTGCTTTATGCCAGGATCTGTGTATGTTGTCATGTTAACTCCTCCTCATCAGTGTGTATGTCAAATCTCATGACTACTTCCTAGAAGGGTACCTACAGTGGGGCATTTAAGGCCTAACTTGATGACACAGAATAATCCCTCATCTCAAGATCCTCAGTCACATATATAAAGACCCTTCCCCCTCCCTCATATAAATTAACATCCCCAGGTTCCAGAGAGATTCAGATGTAGATATCTCTTGGAGCAGCGGGGGAGTTTCTTTTCAGCTTTACCCTTGAAAATTGGGCACTTTCCACTTGAAGACCAAAAACATCATCCCATTCCCTCTCCTAACAATCAACACATGATCAGAGGCAAACAAATAACAGTGTGTTTTTAAAATGTTTGTTATAATATGCTTTACCATATCAAAAACATCATATCATTTTCTCTCTGGAAATAAAAAAGCTACCATGTAGCATGCTTAATACAGTTATTGCCTTTAGAAAGTCTCAGATAACCGAGAGCTTAAAATCCTTACTTTCCCAACAACAAACCTACCTTCCTGTTATACTAATTGCAGACACAGTATTTAAATCCCAGGGAAAATCTACATCCTCCTACACCTCTGTCTTGGGAAAATGGGAAGATATTCCAGTGCTTCAAAAATCCAAGGACATCCAAGGTGACACTCTAGCTTCTCTCTCACCAAAGCAAAGCAAGTCAAAGGAAATGCTAGGCAAACCCAAACAAATGAACAAATAAGTCCCAATCTGTGTTGTGAGGGGTTGTGAAAACCAGGTAAGGAGATTGCCCTTCCTTTCACTGAGATATTTCAAAGTAGTTTTCTTCTGGTTTCCCACCACAATTTACAGAAGCTTATTCCTCTAACTTCATGGTCAATATTCTCCTCCTTCACAGCTTGTCCATTCAGTCTACACCATTGTTGGCATGTCTGGCTGTTAATGATGTGGCCGCAGGCCCCAAAAGGCTCGGGTTTAAAGCCATACAAAGGCTTTTTCTAGTTGTTTAGCCATAAGCGAGAAACTATACCTCCTCTCTGTACTTGTTTCTGGTTTGTAAAATAAATCTCTCTCTTTTTTGTCACTATGGAGATTAAATGAATCAATATAATACTTGGGCTAGTGCCTCACACACACTGTATGTGCAATTGACAGTGGCCATTCATATCTTTTTTGCCTCCTTTGTTCTTTGCATATGGAGAACTATCATTGGTTCATTCTTTCTCATTTGCTGAAGGTATCGGAATACAGTTGACAGGCTTCCCTTCCACTTCAAGGGCTGGAACATTGATAGATGATTTTGGCACACTCAGTGATGGTTCATTTCCAAGTTCTAGATCTCCAGAGTTAAATTTACTTTGAAACTAATAAAGCTTAAGTGTCCTAACACTGCCTGCCCCCACACACTGTCCAAGGCTTTAAATGCTAGCGCTCATTTGCATTCAAAATTTGAATTCTGGTGGGGTTTTTTTGTTGGTTTTTTTTGGTACCGGGGATTGAACTCAGGGGCACTCAACCACTGAGCCACATCCCCAGCCATATTTTGTGTTTTATTTAGAGACAGGGTCTCACAGAGTGGCTTAGCACCTCACTGTTGCTGAGGCTGGCTTTGAACTTATGATCCTCCTGCCTCAGCCTCCCAAGAAGCTGGGATTACAGGTGTGCACCACTGTACTCAGCTGAATTCTGTTTTTTTCCCCCAATAGTGTAAACTTCAGACCCCAAAAATATAAATCTATATTTGTTTCTTCCCAGTGATTTTCTATACCTTAGCCACATTCTCCTCGGGCTATTCTGGAAATTGGTAGCAGTCTAAACTACTTCAGCTCTGATATCACCTTCTACTTTGTCCAGTTTTCTCTAGAATTCCTAAAGGATCAGTACTTTGATCTTATCATCACTTCGATCTTCATAAATTAATAATTCCCTTATATTCCAAGTTAAAGAAATTATGTGAGTTTTATATTTTTATTGTTGCCATTGTTGTTGCTTTTGTTTTTGTTTTTTATTCTGAGGATTGGGTGATTGAACCCAGGGGCACTTAACCACTGAGCCACATCCCAAGCCCTTTCTATTTTTTATTTTGAGACAGCGTCTGACTAAGTTGCTTAGGGCCTTGCTAAATTGCTGAGGCTGGCTTTGAACTTGGTGATCCTCCTACCTCAGCTTCCCAAGCCTTTGGGATTACAGGTGTGTACCATTGCATCCGGCATGAGTATATAATCTACTAATTACCAAAAAATTCAGTTATTCTCATGTGAGAATTTGATTACGAAAAAAAAAAAAAAAAAGAGAGAGTCCAAGTACTCAACAGTTCAGCAAACTTTGCATTGGAGTTACCAGCTAAATCAAACCACAAACCAAGAAGTTATTTTGAAATGCAGACCATCAATTTCCAACTTCCCTGTTTTATGTCAGAACTTGTCCTTCCCATTATGATGGTCAGTGAAGCTGTATCCAGTGAAATTATTTTAAGAGCCTATCTAATCACAAAGACACACCCAGTGTCTCCTGTCACTAAGAGCTTTGCCTCAGAAAATTTGAAATCTCCCACCAGTGTTATTGCTTTTTTGTTTTCCCCCTAGGTTTCTGTCTTAAGCCAAAACCTAATATTTCAGTATCCTAACCCTGGAAATTCTAATTTCAAATGTTAATGAGTGAAACTAAGGGCAGTTTATTTTTAATTAGCTTCAAAGAAATGCCTTAGTTGTTTCTTGGTTTTGTTTTGTTGTTCTAGAAAAAAAAAAATGTGATAATGAGGAGTAGGCTGAACTTTAATCCCAGATCTATGAATCACCAGAGATGAGACCACAGTTCAATTAACCAGTTTCTCCTTGCTTCAGCTTCCTCATCTGTACAGTGGAGATTAAACAGTATCTACATATTGGGGTGGTTTTGAGGCTTAGTTAAAATTTGGAAAAGTAAAATGTGGGAAAACTCACAAGCAATACTCAATCAATAATAGTATTTTTATTACTAAATATTTCTTCAAATAAACAGGCCAGTTGTGGGAGAATAGAAATAATTCTAATCATACTAAAAATTTGTGTGGGTTTTGGTGTGATTATATTTCATTTAAAATTTTACCTTCACCATAAACTTTGCTAAAATTTGCTCCAGATACAAAAAAGTTATATGGAGGAATCTTAAGATCTTGGTTTCCAAATGGTAATAATATCATTAAAGGAAGAAAATTCCTGATAAACTGTTTTTTAAAACATTCATTGTCTTCTTTGATATAATGAGAGCAACCAAGAACAGAGCAGGGAGGAAGAGCAGGAGGAAAAGATTAACATTAAGCAGAGTCATGAAGTGGGAGGGAAAGGGAGAGAAAAGGGAAATTGCTTGGAAATGGAAGGAGACCCTCATTGTTATACAAAATTACATATAAGAGTTTGTGAGGGGAATGGGAAAAAAATAAGGAGAGAAATGAATTACAATAGATGGGGTAGAGAGAGAAGATGGGAGGGGAGGGGAGGGGGGATAGTAGAGGATAGGAAAGGTAGCAGAATACAACAGTTACTATTATGGTATTATGTAAAAATGTGGATGTGTAACCGATGTGATTCTGCAATCTTTGTAATGTTTTGAATAACCAATAAAAAATAAAAAACTAAAAAATAAATAAATAAATAAAACATTCATTTGCAGGTAGAATATAAGACAGAAACTTCCAAGACTAAAGAGTAGTTTCAGGACTCTGTGCCTTGCTAAAGAAAAGTATTTTAGGAGTAATTCATTCATCAAGTATTTATTAAGGATACCACAGTGATATGATTACAATAAAAATATTAATGGAAATTTAAACCCCCATTAGCTTACACTCTAGTAAGAAACACAACTAAATGCACCTTTGTAACACTGTGAAAAGTGTACCATAGATGAATATACAGAATTTAATTTTAAATAAACCACACTGTAAAGATCATATTAGCTATATTGCAGTTTTACCATTTGTTTTATTATCTCTATTTTAGACTTTTTTTATCAATGAGTTTATCTTTTTACCATCACTACCTGAGGCTATGAAAATGTGTTTTGTTCTATTCCCTTGAGGACATTTTGGTGTAAAAAAAAAAAAAATGTTAATTCTAATGTTTCATTTGTTCCTCAAGGAAATGTAATACTGAACCATTCACCATTATGCAACAAAGCAAATAGCCCAGTCTCTTAGAAAGGAAATAACTAAGCCACTTCTCCTGCTTACCAAATCAGGAAAAAAAAAAGAAAGCCCAGAAGAAGATTAGTGTAAATTCAGATTTAGAGCTAATCTAGTACCCAAGATAGGGCTTACATTTCAAATCAAAACACGGGGTTTTGCATTTTGACATGAATTCAGAAAGTTAGAGAGTCACCCATTGAAGGCTGCAGATAAAATGGAAATATCCCACGTGAGTCATTTCTCTGTGTGGGGGCAAAGCAATTGAGGACTTTCCCCAAGGTGTGGAAGGATGTGCAAGTTATGCTCCCACCCACTAGGTGGGGTGCCATGGCTGAGGCATAACTGGGTGTGGCTGGGCTATGACACAGCACAAATAAAGTCCCAGCAACGCAGTGGCTTGGAGTGAACCAAATTCAACCTCGCTGCAGGATCACAAAGTGCAGTGTGCTTCTGTCAACCTCACAGGGGCAGAAATTAGAATGGTAGAGTGCTATAGTCCGGGCTGGGTGAAGTGGGGAGGGACTAACTTTCTGCCCCATATGACATAGGAGAGGTCTAGGGGGCAGATGTAAGAGTAATGAATTATACATCTCAGCTCCTCCACTCTTATCTGAAATGAATGGCCTGCTCTGTCCCTCAGCTGCCTGAGGCTAATCCTCCACACTCCTACAATCTTCTCAGTCTACCGCCTGAATACCTTTGAAGCCAGGATTTAAAACCCTAAAAATGGAAGCAGGATTACTGGTTGCAGACTGCTGAAAAACTTTAAATGCTTCCTGGAAAGAGCAGGAAAGGCTGTATGCTGGCATGTGAAGGGAAGAATGAGGAGGGGGAAAAGTCAATTTTTGAGAGAAATAGGGAAGTCAAACTTGGCCCCTTATTTGGATAAACCTGACTTCTCTCTTCCTGACATGCAAGGATTTTGGCAATGTTCACAATTAGAAATAACATCCAGTCAATTTGAGTCTCTATAAGATATCCTGTTCTCTTCCACCAACTGAAATTCATTTTTGCTATAATCTCTGCATTGCTGCCAAAGCTGCTTAAAAATGTCCATCCACCAATTCTGCTGGCTCATTTCAAGCCTGGGTTTTCTGGTTGACATCCCTGTTCTGTCCTCACTTCTGTGATTGCACCACAGATAAGGGTAATCATTGCCTTAGAGACAGGATCCAGCAAAATGCCATTTCCTGGACAAGTTTTAGGCAGACCTGTTGATTCAATAGCCAAGTCTCATGCAGATGCCCACTGACTTATAATGAGGGTACCTCCTGACAAACTTACTGCAAGTTGAGAGTACTATAAACTGAAAGATCACTTAATACACTTAAACTAAAATACATTCTAGCTCAGCAATACAGTGATTTTCCATTGAATCACAGAGCTACATCTCCATACCACTGCCTAGCATTGCAATAGAGTATAGTACTGCATATTACTAGCTCGGAAAAAGCTCAAACTCAAAACTTCTAAGTATGGTTTCTACTGAAAGCGAATTTCTTTCATACCACAATAGATTTGAAAAATCATAAATTGAACTGTTTTACATGTTTAAACTTTTATAAATCAAAGTCTTCTAGGTTATTACAGAATAAAGGCTAATAATTGTAATAATTAGATTTAGAATTCATTATGAATAAGACCCTGTAAGTGCCTGGGGTCATAGGAATAAAAATGAATATTTATTTCCATACTCAGCTACATTAGGATGTCATTGCCTCATCCTGAGGAACCCAGGTGTATCCATGTAATTTTCTTTGACTAATGAGTGGTTATTGAAAGTATTATTTCCAAGAAGAAGCTTTGAGAAACACTGAAAATTTCCAAGTGGTCTCTTGCTTTTCCTATAGTAAATGACAGTGTCTTCAATAGTGACTAAATCACCAAGTCAGGACAATGACAGCATGGGAACATGGGTGATAGTCAACTCTCAGTGGATAGCAATGTCTTTGTTGTTTGAAATGAGTGGTAAAATTGAGGGCTGCTTGTTACTGCAGCACAGCCTTGTCTTTGCCAACTAATACATATCATAAAATACTTCTTGAGTACACTTAAGTTGATGAATATCATGATCTTACACATCTAAATTCATCTGAGAGTTACTTTCACTGGTTCTTCAAAGCAATTTTACATATCTTAAAAGCACTAAGAGAAATAGTTAAGTTAAAGCTAATGAAATCCTGGAAGAATAGAAATAGGAAAAGCCCTGCTGTCTTCTTGCTTCTATTGTATAAAATCTCCATACAAAAAATGTTTTATAGACTAACTAAGCAAATTCATTACCTACCAACTATTAGAAAAGAATGTTTATTCTTAGTCACCAACTCTATCCTAAAGAATATTGTAAAACAGACAAACACAAATGTATTTGAAAACAGGAAAGGTAAACAGAGAGTTCCAGCTCCATCTTACTGAAACAAATAATTCAGCACTCCAAGGCATTTAGTGAGAGTATTTTATTAACAGCCAACATCTCTTCTCATAATCCCAGTGGGATTAGTACTCTAATCATTTCCCCTGTCATTAATGGAAACATTTTCACCCTTTGCAGTTTTTCTCCTGGCTCTATTTTATTTTAAAATCCATGGGATTACAGTCTCCTTCTCAAGGTTTTAATAGAGTAAAACAAAATTTTATCTGTTCATTTTTCACATATGAATTAGAATGTGGGAGTGATAAATGTACTTGTTTCTCCAGAAACCAAAGGTTAGCTCCAAAATCCTCCTGAGAAGTTGCATGACTTAACTTTACAACATGTGAACCTCATTCACTTTAGTAAGTTAAGAGTAACTACTCTTTGCTTCATCAGGGTCTCCTTAGCAATAGAGCATGTGTGATACATAGTACGTTCAGAATACCAGAACTTTCTACCTATTGCTTAGGCTACAGATTCTTTCAAAAACTGACAAAGATAAAGACCAGAAAGCCATGAGTGACTCATACTCCAGCCAGCTATTTTGTAATAGTAAAGACAAAATTGGAGTCAACATGTCTTCCACACACCACTTATAATGGGGACTTTTCTCTTGGTGGGCCTGAAGGAAACTAGCAAGACTTTCACTCACGTTTTTCCAGTAGTGATTGCCATAAAAAAAATGATGTAATTACTGTTATTCACATTCTAAAATTTCCTTTTACATTTATAAATATTTCATATATGTTACCTATGTTGTAGGCACTGTAGCAATCTTCATTGGAGAGGTCTTCAAGAATGCAGGTGAGCAGCATCTACATTAGTCCTGTTTTGGGAAAGCAGATCATCAAACCAGCAACAACAGAGAGTATGGTAATGGAGATGTTCCTGGGTGACAAGAACATGGAGTATAAGCACTGCCTCCTCACGGGTCCAGGAATGAGAGCAGAGGGGGAGGCAAGACATCTAACCTATCACCACTAGAAATGAAATCCACCATGCAAAATGTGTAAATATACGTCAGGCTGTCAAAATCTAGAGAAAGTACCTCTGAGCATAAAATTCTTACCAGAATCTTTAAAAAACTAAAGGGGGCTTCCATTGTGCACCACTGCAAGATCCTGTCACAATTATTATCTATAGTTCTAAAAGTACCAGAAATGAAGCCAAGGAATGAAAAGAAGCAAGCAAAAGACCATCAGGTCAGGAACAAAAAGGATACAAAAAATTTGTGGAGGCAACACAAAAGGATGCCAGCCAGAGTCAGGTGACTTGGCCAAGGTGCCAGTCCCTGGGACCAGTCCTCTAGCTAACTTTTCTCTTTTAACTGTCACTACAAAGCTGTATAGCAGACATCATATTACTTCATCCTAGTGAATAATGTAAAGGCTAAGGAAGGTTAAATAAGCTAGTTTTTACTGCCTTCCAATTCTGAGCTGCAAACCACTAACCTGTCACCTATTAGAATCATCTACTAGAATCGTATAACAAGATTTTTTTAAAATATCCAGTGCCAGCCAAACCAATTAAATCCTCTGGAGTAGGGCTTATATGTAACCATTTTAAAAAGCTTTCCAGGTAAATATAATTTGCAACATCAATAGTTACTCTGGCTTCTGTGACAAAATCACTAGATAACTTTAAATATATACAGAGAGAGAATTTTTCCACTCAGGTCCTTATCAATAAACCAAAGAACTGAAACTACACGATTTTCAAGGTCCCTTCCAGTTCAAAACTTTTTTATTCTATATAAAAAAAATTATATTAAAATAGTTCTTCCAAAATATGTGACATTCAGTAACAGAATGTGTGGCCTCAATAAGTTATTAAATACATAGTGTTCATCTTGTCAATAGTTAGAATATTCCTGTATATTTATGAATCATCAAAACTCATGTCTTCCAATATCATTATAAGTCCACCATTGGAATCCAGTAACTGAGTGAGATAATCACTTCAGTGCTATCTAATGTGATGTATTAGAGAAGACAGGGAAAGCTAAAAGTCAATTCCAGTTAGGGATGTCAGATGATATATAAGCCACTGCTGTCAAAATTATGGAAAATTATGAAGCTTGTTATTTTTAGAATTACTATGTAACCCATATGCTTTTTCTTCCCAGAAGATCCTGATAACATAGAATTTCAGAAAACTGCTAAATTGATGCAGCTATGAAATGGAGTTGGATGTTTGAATCTCGAGATGGAAATAGATGCTGGGATCTTGTAATGAGAAGGAGTCTGCTAAGACCTACAGAACATTTTCCATATGTACTAGATCAGTCCAAATAAAAAGAGAACGGAAAAGGAACAGATAAATTAATGATTATAAGAGTCAGAAATCCATGTAGATTTAACAATTTGAAAAATAATCAAATAATATATTAATGCTGCTAACAAAATTGATTGAACCCATAGAAAACAGAAAGGGAAAAAAAATCATTGCTAGTTCTAGAAACTGAAGAAGAGACAAGACGAGAGTAATTTTGCTTTTTCAATTTTTAAGCTTTCAAATTTACTGCCACCTTGAGAGCCATTTTCAATTGCCATATGATGGAGGAAGAACCATTCATAAAGAAATTCAGACTTTTGGTCCTGACAAACCAATAATCGGATTTTAGGCATAATCAGATGCAATCTTTGCAATTAAAAAGTGACAACAATTATCCGTGAGGATTATTCATACAGAATGGGTCAGAAGGTGACCTGGGATTTGGAATGCCCTGTCCCTTAGTTATGAGCATTAGTGCAGGATCCCTAATAAACAACATTTAATGCTTTGAATATTTCCCGTGAATATTGCATCTTAGACAGGAATTAAACATTGAAAGGCATGAAGGCGTGGACTCTTCCTCAGCACCTCAGCCCAAGTTTGTAGGTCATGACAGTCTTTCTTCCAAACAATATTATACAAGTACAAAATGGGTGAGTTCTAGCATAATGCTTAGCTTGTCTCATTTTGTGTCAACTTTACAACTTCTCACAAGGAGATCTGTCTACAGACATTTCACCAGTCCTGCAAGATACTCAGCAAATAGAAGAGGCATTGGAAAGAAATGATAGAAGAATCATTAAAGGAAAAGGACAGAAAAGGGAATTGTAAGATAAGGAAAGGAGAACAGGAAAGAAAAAGAAAACTAGAAAGAACTGGAAGTAAAAAGAAGGATGGGACTGAAGTGATTCTGGTGAGACGAAACAGCCTTGAACTACAGTAAGAGTCTAATTTAATTCAACAAGTACTTGTTGAGTACCAACCAAGGGTGAAGCTCTGTCAGAAGAGCTGGGCACATAACAACATATAAGGCATGGTTTATTATTTAAGGAGATCATAGCCCCTTGGGATAAGTAGACACATGTGTATTTAAATATTCAATTGACAAACCATTATTTCTGTAAAGGCTATTACCAGATATCATCCTTAAGGCTTAGCATACAAAAAGCAACATAGCACCCTCAGTACCAGGCAAGCAAGAGCAATAAAATACCACCACAGAAGCACAAGGAAGAGAGTGAGAGGTCATGGGAGACTCCAACAAGTATTAGTATCAGAGGTCTGGGTACCAGTGCTGAATTTCACACTTATCAGCTGTGTGAGTTTCAAAATCACCATCACCCACTGCAATATTGTTAGAAAACACAGGGCTTATTTTTCTTTTTATCCCATGACAATATAAATTCACAGATTAAAGTCATTGAAGGAACAATCCTTCTCACTCTACTACCCACAAGGATGACTTAATCAGATTTTCCAAATTTAAGACAGACGCAATGAAGCAACTCTTCTATGCTGATCACATTTCTAGACAAATTTGGCTTGAGAACAAAGAAACAAGTAAAAGAAATCAAATACCTGCTTTCTACCCATCAGGTACAGTACAGGTGAGCCAACAAATGTGATCAAATCAGACTCTGTACCTAGACAGCTGTGCCCATGGTCATCCTACTACCACAACTGTTTATGGTACATTGAAAGTGAGAGAATTCACAACTCGACATTTTGTACAGGCATAGAGAACTAAAACTGTTTAAATATTATCTGCTCTAACTCTTTCCTTCATACTGAGCAGAAAGGAAGTTGAATCAATATGATATGTCAGAGAAGGGGTTAATAAAGTAGCTAATATAGATGGTTTCTCAACTCAGGAAATGAGTTGACAGGGTAAAAAAAAACATGATGATGCTCTATGCATCTGCCTATGCTCCTGTGCCAGGAAGATGGTGAGTGGGAAGGGGAAGGGGTCTCTGAGAACAAAATTGGAAGGTGATGGAAGAACAAAGTACACACACACACACACACACACACACACACACACACATACACACAATCGGTTTTCAACATCCTTAGCCCACCTGCTCCTTGAATATTTAAAGGAAATATTGAATCCAAGAGAAATAACTCCCATACTTATGCCTTTGCATTTAACAGAGTCGGCACTTCTGCCTTAACAGGAAAGCAACCCAATTTCTTCTTTATGCCTGAAATATTACCAGTTTATGCCTAAAAAACTAATAGCTTCAGACAAGTAAATCTCAAGAGGCCCTCAAGGTACAGCTTGGATGTTTGTGTTAATAAGTCTAGTCTCAAAGTAGAACTGGCAAGCTCGAAAGGAAATTGTTCTGAGCAATTCGTATCTCCTCCTACTGCAGCAGACACCTCTCCATGAGTGTTTTGCTTATGGGAACCACCGCCATCGTGTCAGCCAGCTTTCCATCACGGCAACAAATACCTGAGACAATCAGCCTGTAAAGAGAACATGTTCATTTCGGCTCACAGTTGTGTAGGTTCCAGTCCATGATCAACTGGTCCCCATTACCTTTGGGTCTATGGTTAGGCAGCACATCATGGCAGGAGTACATGGCAGACCAAAGTCATTCACCTCATGTCCAGGAGTCAAAAGAGAGAAAGAGACAGTAGCTTGGGCCCCATTTTACCCCCAAGGGCATACCCACAATAACCTAAAGACCTTTCCAGAGGCTCCATCCTCATGAAGGCTTCATCACCCTCCAATATTAGTTCCCTGGGGACCAAGCCACATAGGCCTTTGGAGAGCACTTAAGATCCAAACTCTAGCAACCATATAATGTGATATGAGTATGTCAAGATATACTTGTTAAAAATATCAAAGAATTGCTGATTACAGTTTAGATGCTATCGTTTATCTGTAAGAGTTTAGTCTAATTGTTCCTCTATCCTACCAGCTCTCCAGCAAAACTAATTCTGGAAAATTCCATCAGTGCCCCTCCTTCCTGTTTTGCCACATATTAGCAACTTCTCACCAGAAAGAGAGGGGGACAGTTGGACTCCACGCCCCCCTTCCTTTCCTCTCTCTCTTGCATGCTCTGTGTAGTGGCAGAAGGGAAAATTACGGGTAGTAGAGGAACCTGTAATTCCCACTGGGATTTAACTTATTGCTTATGCAAAGGTCACAATAATTTACCTGCTGGTTAACATAGTTGTTCATTTCTCCTATCATGGGATATTCAAATATGAGGTGCCTGAATGTGAGTGTGTGTGTGTGTGTGTGTGTGTGTGTGTGTGTGTGTGTGTGTGTGTATGGGGGGGAGAGGGAGAGAGGGGAACTAAAGATGAAGGGAAGAAAATAGTCAATAAATAAGTGGTAATGATAAAACTTCGAAGCAGTACCTTGAAGGTTAGGTCTCATACTATTAAAATGATTTATAAAAAAGTGACAGAGTCTGTCCATGTGTCTTTATAAATGGGTTGAATGAAGTCTAGACATTTCAGTGGATTTTTCTGGTACAAAATGGACTGAAGATAGTGAGTGTTCATTGCCTCCAAGATGATCATCAATGCCTTTATACCTAATGCTTTATCAAATTCTATTTAACTGATTGATGCCTTTAGACATCTCTTGATTTATATTGGCAAATATTCTATTATCTCAACATGACAATAAGCTCCTTCAAGTCAGAGACTATCTGCCCTGTTTTGCTGTACTTCCATACATATTGCCACTTTGTCCCTTTTGCCCCTCCACATACCTCTCATAGAACTATGGACAAACTCAGGAAATATGCAGGACCTTAACCCAAGTCATAGCACCTTTCTAAAGCAGCATGCATGTATGTATGTATATGTGTGTGTATATATACATACACACATATATATATGATGTGTGTGTGTATGTATGTATATATATATATATATATATATATATATATATATACTTCCTAAATTTTTGTGATCACAACTTGCTCTTATTTTTATTTTCATATTTTCTTAACTTTGTCTGATGTCTTCAAGCTTTTAATGCAAATTATGCTTTCTCAACAAATAACTGTTCGGATTTACTCTTGTTTATCACAATGTGAGATAAGAAAACACTTTACCTCTCATTCCTAATGAAATTCTGAAATATTCTACATTTCTCAAATTTTTTCCTTCTCCCTTTTCCCTCAATCTTAGAAAATTTTTATTATTACAAATGCCATGAAAGAGCATTGGACCAGGAGTGAAAAGATGCCAGGGAAGTTTTGCTTCAATTTATCCTGGACATTGTAGCAATCTCAATAAGCATGTGCCATATTCATGGTCTGGTAGGTGAATAGTAATCAAATGAATCAGTGTCACAATTTACTATACTTTGAATATATTAGTTTATTTTGGAAACTTGGTTGTCATTTGTATAACAATTTTTTTGTGTTGTCTTCTGTCATCTTAAAATTAAGAGAAATATCAGGTACTTACACCATGCCAGGTATTTAAATATATATTATATCAACCTGTAAATGTGCAGAGAATGATATGGATATAATTTGGTCATACAATAATCACCATTAACCCCTTATTACACTAGAGGAAAACTGAAATTATCCAGTGTAAATGGCCCAAAGTCATACAGTAAGAAAGTGTCAGGACGGATTTTCAAGCCTATGTCTGTCTGTGCAAAATCAATACTGTGACCTCCCTCTCACACTGTTTCTCATCATCGTTCTAGTTTTATCTCTGTATGAATTCAACAATGTCAGTCTGTGCTTGATTTAGGTAAAAGCATGTGTTAAATCTTAGTAGTTTCAAATGTTTTTTAGTGTCTTTTTTAAAGAAAAGCATGTAGACTCAGAAGAGGTAGAGACTGTTTTCTATAATTAACAGACTAAAGCAATGTTCAGGTTATGAGGAACACAGATAAGTATCTGAATTTAAATATATATAAATTTAAATATATATTCAAATATATATATATATATATATATATATATATATACTTGAATATATATATACATATATACTTGAATTTTTTATATATATATATATTTCATGTTTATTCACGGTAGACACTTTGGGGTCACTTGCTGAATGGCATTTAAAACTCTGCATGAAATTATATACCATGTGTCAAGAGCCTTTTCTTTTCTCTCCCTGATTCACTGAAAGATAATTTTCCTAATAGTCTGACATATATCTATATTCTAAGAGTGCTCTCCATCCATTTTGCCATACCCTGCATCTTCCCAGTAACTAGCTATGTTCATTTTAATACTTCTTTCAACCTACAAACCAAAGGTTGGTGACAAGAATGCATATTCCTTAATCTTTTCTGCTTGTGCCCAACAAAATATGGTTTCAAAAAATGGTGGTATATTCTACTTTTAGGCAAGTGTCCTAAATGCCCCTGATATAACGTGGAGAAAATTTTGTAATCGTTTTCCATACTCTTTCACCTAGTTTGCATGTGTCTGGGTTTTCTTTTCCCTATCAAAATGAACTGAGAAACAGAGGAAGAAATTTATTCTGCTGTTTTTAAGTTGTGATATCATTAATATATAAAAATATATAGATTCCTTATGATTTTCTGTTAAAATCCAGCTTATATAAAACAGGGTGCATTATCAAATTCAAATCAGTGATGAGGAACTTTCCTTGCAGTATAGTCTTAGTTAACTAAACTGTCTCTTGCCCATGTCAGTGCATCCCCTTTGCCTTAATCTTGGTCCTTAGTAACTAACTTTGTCTTCCTTCTACATTTATACTATTATCTTTTTGACTACTGGTGTTGAAAATGATGATCTGAGGATGTCATAATACCAGAAATGTCAAGAAAAATCAACTACTTCCAATGTCAAAAAAAAAAAAAAATCAACTGTTTTAAAAAATGTATCCAAAAACAAAAAAATAAAACAAAAATAAGCATAGAATGCATTCTTAAGTAGCCAGAAATTCAGCTAAATAGAACAACCTACTTAGCAAAAAAATCTGGTTGATCATATATTCTAGTGTATTTTATACTTGAATTCACAAAGTCAGGAATGTTCTGCTGTCAGTGAAGTTAATTTGGGATTGATTCATGTATTACAGGTTTTACAGGGGAAACCAGGCCAAGTGCTCCTGCAGAAAGCTGGTAGATTTTTACGGTTGCTCTGCTCACATGGTGGGAGGCAGGAGACAAAAGAGGATAAAAAGAGGCATAAAGGCCTCTGGGGTCAAATGCCAAGTTCTATCGAGGTATGGTTCACACTGCTCCACTTATTCAACCCGACTACATCATGGCAGAGATCGCGATGCCACAAGCCAGATGTAAATATTCCCTTTTGGAGCTGTCAGACATTTTTTGGTGGTTCACCAGCCTGACCTTCAAAATCATGTTCATGACATTTATCTCAAGCCTAAAAGTTTCATGCCAGAGAATTTAAACTGTGTAAGCATAGAAATGGCAAGCTCTTACATCAAAGTTCAAGTCTCTATTTAAATTTTTTTTTTTTTTGTCCCATCACTTAATTTTTAAAATCCTGCCATTTTTATAGTTGAGGGAATGGAGAAGAAAAAAAAAATCAAGAGTAAAGCTTGCTTTGTTGTATTATGAAATTATAGCAACTGAAATTTTAAATTAAAGCTGGGGCACTACATATCCTTTGTTACTATAAATAGACTTTCAAGAAAAGTCATATAAAGGTTTAGTTTTTCAATGTTGACCATTCAAAGAGGCAGATTTGGGTTTTGTTTGTTTGTTTTATTTTCCTTCTCTGTATGTGTTTTTTCTTTTTTTTATTATTATTTTTTTACTCTTAAAAGCACCTAAAAAACTCTCAGTCATAAAAGTAAAGTATATAGTGAATTTTTTTTTTCCTAAATACCTCAAGTGTTTTTAGAGCCAAAGCTGTCTGCTGTCTTTCCTTTGTAGAACCATGAACCATGAGTTCACCTCCTAAATAAGAAACTCTTTCTTGTCAGTGGTGGCATGCTGAAATTAAAATAGGCTACATTTCGTAAAACTATATAAGAAATTTGCAGGAAAAAAAAAAACATGGCAAATGCACCTATACCTTTAGTAGTCGAGGGTAAATTCTCCTGTGGATCTCTCCAACTATTTCATCTTTCTCCAACTCTGGTTTGTCCTGCTCGAACCCCGATTACACTTCCAAACAGGTAATAGACACATAGGTACTTTCTAATGTGCCTATTGACCAGTCTCCCTGTGCACGCTCATCTTGAGGAAGAAATGTTGTCCTTTCTTCTTTTTGAATCCTCCCCAACACTCATCTAGTAAGTACTTAAGAAGCACTTGCTGAAGTATTGCTTTTTTGAAACCACAAAACTACACACATGTGATAGAAAATTGCCCTACAAAGATCGACTTTCTTGTCATATGACAAAGATGATCCATCAAACAGAAAGAGGTTCAAAGGCTGAAAGCAAATCTAAGTTGTGCTGCTTCAGGCATCTGGAAACTAAAGTAGGGCTCTCATGGAGTGGCAGCAATGAAGTCCTCTCTGACATTTGCACTTCACACCTGGGGCTCACCCCGCTAAGTGGGCCAGCAGACTAAAGCAATTATCCAAGTGACTCATGGAAATAAGCCATTTTTAGCTGAAATATCTAAGCAGCTCAAGCTAAAGTAGGTTGTTACCTGGGTCATTCAGGCAAAAGCAGGTTCTGTTTAAGTTTTGGGGTAGGAGGAGGAAAGGAAGAAGCCAAGTGAACAAAAGGTCAGCAAGAAGCTCTCTCAAAACCCTAAAATTGCTGTTTATGGCATGACCGATGAGTTCCAGGAGCAGCTGAAAGGGAAAGGAATTCACATTTTAGTTGTTTCTTATTCTACTGCATGCACACACAGACATAGTCTTAATTTGAAACCAGGAGCTTTTGGTCTTAAGAAATTATCTTTTGGCATCAGAAATCAGCGTGGAGAAGAACCATTGATAGAAAGTGCACTGAAATGTGCCTCACAGGCATCTGTTCATTTAACAGAAGAGCCTGACACAGAGACTTCGTGTGTTAGTTGGATTTGCATTGCTATGACCAAAATACCTGACAAGAACAACACAGAGGAGGAAAAGTTTATCTTGGCTCACCGTTTCAGAGGTTTAGTCCATGGTGGGCTAACTCCATTGCTCTGAGCCAAAGATGGGGCAGAACATTGTGGTAGAAGAATGTGGCGGAGCAAAGCAGCCAGGAAGCAGGGAGAGAGAAGGGAATGAGCCACAGGGAAGGTGAGTCCTTTCAGAACACACCTTCTGCGACCCACTCTTCCATCCAGGCCCCCTCTGCCTGTAATTACCACCCAATTAGTCCATTCAAATTAGGATATACTGATTAGGTGATAGCTTTCCTAATCTAACCATTTCACCTTCTGCATTAGCACAGGAACCTTTGTGAGACACCCTGTATCCAAACCATATCACTTGGTAAAGTTTGTAGTCTTCATGAAAATGAAAATTTAAAATCAGTTCTGTTCATGTTGAATACGTATTGTTCCCTGGATGTTACTTCTATTGCACATGAGCCCCTTACACTCTTTACCTAAAGGATGACTAATAGTGTTAAGAGAACTCAATGCTGGCACGTAGTTCCCCCTTCTCATAGTCTTGTAAATCCATTGGAAACCTGCTTATCTATATGTGCCTGCTATTTCCTACATGGGCCAGGACCATATTGTTTTGTTGGCTCTTTGCAGCAGCATTGCTTGGACTTGTGTCTCAGTAGGATGTTCCCTGATTTATTTGCATACACAGTTCACTATAGCTCTAAAACCTAGACCCTGCTTCACTGAAAGGGGACAGAAAGTGATGCCATAGGAGACAGAGGAGGGAATAAGACACTCCAAGTAGGAAGGAGTAAGGATACTCTAAGTGCAGTGACATCTCTTGACCACAAAGCAGTTCAGTTGCTGCGTCCTTGATACTGATTGTCAGTATAGACTCTGAAGTCAGATTAGGCAGACTAGGAATTCTGGTTCTTCCATTAATTAGTGCAATGACTTTAAAATTTTTAAACATCTCTAAGCCTCAATTTTCTTATTAGTAATATCAGAATAAATGAGTCTTTCATACACAGTTGTTGAGAAGATTAAATGTGATAATGTCTAGAAAGCACTTTGCATATGGTTGGTGCATAATCAGCTTTCTAGAGCAGGAGCTATTAGATCAATCTCATCATCACTTTCTTCCTACTTCCTAGTGCCTTAAGGATTGTCCAGTTGATTGCTCCCCATGAGTGACATTTCTTCCCTGGAACATTACAAAACAAACAAAACAAAAATAGCTTACTAGTTTTCATCTTTCTTTTGTAACTCCAAATTATGTTCACAGCAGAATTGACATTTGGCCAATAATAATATGAAGAACACTAAGAATGAAATTCCTTCATCTTATGAGCTGGTCTTCATCTTTTTGATGTTTCTGGTCCTTTAAACATATAGTCACTTATGAATTTGTAAAGCCAAGCTTAGAAGGACTGAGAAATTCAGAAAGAATACTCTTCAAAGACAGGAAGGGCAAAGCAATCTATAAGGGACCTTTCATTCATAGATTGAGGACCTAAGGCTCGAAGTATAGAATACCCAAGGTCAAGGATTCAAGTTTGGGTTTTTAGAATGAGACAGAAAAAGAAAGAGGAAGAAGAGAAATAGGACAGAGAGGGGATGGGAAAGGATATCCTAGATGAGAAAAGCAGAGGAAGAGAATCTAGATACTGCTAGATATAATGTCTATTCCTAAAACCGAGGGAGTCACATTGTTGTCCAAAAAGCTAACACAATGTAAGAGAATATTTTATAACAATACTGTCCTAGAAAATTTGGAATTTGGGGTTACTACCATCGAGAACAATAAATCCTGGAGAGCGCTTCATAAATATTAGAGTTGGGAAATTATGTGTTTTAATCTAGCATGAAGCCTCATCTTATGGGACCTCCCTATCCTGCCGCCCTAGGTCCTCACCAGTATTGGATGGAGCCAGGTGTTTCGGTAACACTATTAGCCTTTGAAAATTTGACTTCTCCTTGAGAACTGTAAAGAATCTCTCTACATGTTTTTTCTAGTTTTCATATTTGCCACCAAGTTTTGAAATTCACCTTGGTTATATATGGGACATTTAATTCATAGATAGAGGTCCTAGGGCTTGAGGTTTTTTCTTTAATTAAAAATGTATCTGGGGTTGGGGATATGGCTCACGTGGTAGCGCGCTTGCCTGGCATGCGTGAGGTACTGGGTTCAATCCTCAGCACCACATAAAAATAAAGCTATTGTGTCCACCTAAAAAAAAAACTAAAAAATAAATATTAAAAATGTATCTGGATATATTTCTGGTTTTTAGTATTTGATTGCTGATAAGTGATTCACCCATTCCAAGTCCCAATACAACAGATAACTCAATTCAGCAGATTTGCTATTTATAAGTGTTTATGTATCAAAATGACTTCAAAATAAAAAGAATGATATTCAAACTATCTTCTTTACCATGTGTGCAAGAAGTTAGAATAACAATTAAATTGAAGAAGTGTGTCTTCACTTTAAAAAATCTGAAGAAATGTTACTTCTGTAAGCAATAATAGAATGCATTATTTCACTTTCATTGAACTATTATGTTTAACATGTTACTCAGCAACTCCCCTTTCTCTTCTGTCAAGTCCACTACACCTAGCATGGCTTAGCTGCCTCCATCTCTCCAGACTTATCTTCTGCTACTCTCCACCTGTTTTCTTTTCTCCAGTCACACAAGCCTGCATTTGATTTTACTGAAGTACTAATTCCCTTCCTACCCAGGCCCTTTGAATACACAGACAACTTTGCTTTGATGTTCTTGCTTCTCATCCCGCCCCATCCCCCCAACTTTTCCTTTGTCCTAATGCACAGTCTCCTAGAACCCTGTTCTTATCCATTACAATACATGTTCTAACCATAACTGATTCATTATTTCAGTGATCTTCCTTCCTGCTGGACTCAGATTTTAATGAGACTAGATACTTTACCATTCTCATTCTTTGTCCATTTTCCTAATAGGAAAGTTCACAGTAGGTGCTCACTAAAAATTTATGGGCTGATAAAATAAGTACTGGGGATTTTAGTGAAATCTATAAAATTATCATCCTACTGATTTTTCTTTTAGTTTTAACTAAAAGTATTATAGTTCTTCCATAAAGCTGGAACTCATTTACAGGTACCCAGAGAGAGAAGTTAATGTCAATAGTCATTTTTCAAGACCCAAAGGAAATGATTACTGTAACAGTGTCTAGTGGGCAGAACTGCCTTAACTCAGATCTGCCTAACATGAAAGTATCTCATCTTTTTATTAAAATTCCCCACCTCTCAGCCTGTCAATTTCAACTAGAATCCTACCCACCCCATCTAACTAAGACTATAGAAGATAAAATATTTTCTCTCCAAGGTTCAAAGTTGGATCCTTATATACCTTTTAAAAGGAAAAAATTAACAACTGAAAAACTGGTTCCCTATCAAATTCTAATCCTTTTTCCCCCTCTTTCATTCTTTTTAGGTAGTTATGATATCACAGATTCAACTCTAGTGTCCCACCAAATGCTCGAGACCTAGAGCTGAAACTACTCTGCAATTGTCCAAATTATAGTGAACATCAGATAAAAGGTTTGCTATCTCCTGTTCTCTATTTTCAGAAGCCATAAATAACTGAGCACAAGCAGAGCTCCCCACTGCAAGCAACACAATGTATCCTGGAAGTCTGAATAGGGAGAACAGTCTTGCAGCTTCAGTAATAGAAGAGGAAGTCACGTAAATTATGTTCTTAACGGTCCATGTTGACCAGAACATCACGACCAGCCAAGCCTCCTCTTGTGCACTGCATTTTCCCACCAAAATGTCTACTCTTCAATATGGCTATTATTTGTTATCCATGGGTGGTTAGCACTAAAATAGAAAAGTGAACGGGTCCTTTCTTGTGCAGTTCTTTTAAAATAACTTTCACATTAAGGTAACTCTCAAACTGGGCTGCCCGGAGTTTAAGACACCAGACCCTTTTGAATAAATAGAATGGAAACACTATTCCTAACAGCTTGAAGACCAGTGTGTTGACACTGGTTTCCTTCAAGATACCAGGTAATCAAGTGGAGTCAATAGGACAAGTGTCCTTCTGGCCTCAGACAGGGCTAGTTAGGGACCAGCATGGTTCACACAGGATCAGTTACCAAAGTGTGAGTATAGGCTTGACTTCCTCTCCCTTGAGAAAGGAAAGAATGTGGAACATGCTGACACATTGGATGTTGAGTCAAACTTGATTCAACAATTGAGGCTCTGTCTGCCTAGGATGAAATAGAGTTGAAATACAGTGATTTGACTAATGTCCACCCTCTTACTCCTGGACTTCAATCCCCTTCTTTCCTAACACCCCCCCACACACACACACACACGCACTTTGACATTATTAACTCATTAAAAACTCAGCTCAGTCATCTCCCTCTCATTGTAGTCTTTTCTGATCTCATTTCATGCACCTCCTCTGGCCCCTTATCTGTGTTCCATGGAGCCTATATTTATCTCTAGGACTTATACTTTATTTTAAATTATCTGTTTATTTGCTGTTGCCTTAAAAAGACCATAAACTGCTTAAAGAGAGGAGTCATTTTATTTATCCTTAGATCACCCCAGTACCTGGTTTTGTTTGTTTTATTTTGTTTTGTTTTGTTTTCTAACCAATAACTACTTGATAAAAGAATGAATTAAGGAATTTTACTAAAAGATTGGCCTTGGATTCTCAAAAGAGCTGAGAAAGTAACTTTCTTCACACTGTGGATAATGCATCCTCTTACTGTTATCCTGGAATCTGCAGCCTGAAAGCATCCACTGAGATTTCCAGGACTGCCCTGGAAGCATCACTTTTCCCAGAAGCTCATAGTTGTCTATCAGGACTGGTAACTCAAACATTAAAGGGGAAATCTTTTATCTAGATTGGTGCCCCGCTTCAACATAACTTTGCAGATTCTTCTCTCTGCAATCTTCCCATATGGGGTGCTGTTCCCCACTATTCACTCAGCTTCTCATAGCAAAGAGGCAGAGCAGGCCTCCAACTTCCCCCAAGCTGATTCCTGATCCACCATATTGCTGCACCCTAGGAACCTTCCACCCACTGAGACTGTTGTCCCCCTCTCCATTCACCATTGACCAATGTGATCCCTACATTCTTTGAGGACATTGACACTTCGTTTACAGTTGTTCTCTTCCTGTGTCCATCATCAAACAGAACCACAATACCCACAAGGCATCCCCAAGTCTTTGACCTCCTCTGCTTCAGTATCTTTTATCCAAATACAAGAGTCCTGATTCTCTGGCTTACTTACCCGCTCCTTGCTGATTTCCCCTGGGTGGGGATGCAGATGGACAAAGGTAGGGGTTTGTCTGAGGCTAGGAACTGGAGGCAAAAGGGAACTTGGCTGTGAGCCATGTGACATAGGAAAAGTGGTAACTCACCTTGGGCAAAGAAGACCAAGGAAGTAAAGATGGGTCCAAAGCATCGAGAAAGTTGAAGGAAGGTAAAATTAGTCTGACAGGTAAAAAAGCAAATAAATAAATAAGAAAAAGAAAAATCTAGAAAATACTAAGATAGAAATAGTCACCATCTTTAGCATCCTCTGATCTACCTAAAAGTCCTTGTAGTGAAAATGCCACTCAACTTCCCCTCACATTCCTTTTTTACCCTCATCCTTGTCTTTGAAGACAAGCCTGAATCCTTCAGATCCTCCCTTCTCTTTTGTGATACAGATGGAAAGGAAGTTCTAATGGGCCAGGAGGAAAAAAAAAAAAAAGGGAATTTATTGACTCAGGTCAGAGGCAAGGGAAATTAATAGAAGAAATAATCATAGGACAGCTTTGAAGACTAGAGTGACAGGGAAGAGTAATGAGGCTGAAATAGGAGACTTAAGTCGTATATAAAACAACTGCAAAGGAAAGAAAAAGAAATTCAAAAATTTCAGTCCTCTTGATGCCTTCCAAAAAATCCAAATGGATTTCTCCACCCTCCCCCCCCTCCGCCCTCTCTCTCTCTGGGGGGAGGTGGGTGGTATGTGTGCGTGTGTGCATCCATCCCTTACATTGGGCCTGGATCATGAAGGTTAGAGCCTCAATTGAATTACTTTGGAATTCAACATGGAATTTTCATATCAGACATTGGACCAAACTAAGTAAGAGCATTGAGGATGCAGCACATTCCACAAAGAGCTAGTGGTCAGCTCCTGGGCAAGCAGTGAGCTAAGGAGGCACAGAACCAAGTTGGGCAGCCCTGACCTCCCACTACTGCTAGTTTAGAGAGTCCAATTCGTAACCTGGATCAACCCAACCATCTGTTTCTGTGGGCTTGCTCCCAAGCTATCAAATGCAGTTGGAGAAAATTGGCTCTAAAACAAAGTTATGATTTTCAAGCTCAGCTGGACTGTCAGTGCCGTTCAGCAATTCTTTTACTTACCCACGATTGGTTCCCTTTCTCCTTCCCAAAAGCAGCTGTGCCAATATTGTATCCTTATTTTTCAGGACTCCAACCCATTCTCTCCATTTGTGCATGTATTCAACAACCATTTACTAAGCACTTAGTGTGTTCCAAGCACTTTCATGGGGCTTGAGCAAAATGAAATTACCTCTTATCAAAAAAGGTGAAAGCTCTTCTCCTAGCCCCTGAATCTGGTCTGGCTCTCTGATTTCCTCTGACCAATAGAATGCAGGAAAAATAGTGTAAAATGCACTACTTTGAAAAAAGATCTCAAAAACTCCATGGCCCCCTCTCACACTCTCGGAACCCTGTTCTGAAACCCCTGATATGATCTCCTTAAGGATCAACTTGGCCATCACAGCTGAGTTCAACCACCAGCCAACTCGCCACCTGAACATAGCCACCTGAGGAAGCCCAGGTGAAACCTTAAGCCAATCACAGAACAAACTATTGGTGCTTTGTTATGTAGCACTTGGCACTTGCCAGTAAACTGCTCTCCTAATTCATTGAACAAGAATTCCTGAATTTATACACTAGTGAATGTAGCTTCTGCTATAGCAGAAAAACTGAAATCTTAGTAGCTTTACACAGCACTTTATTTTTTTCTCTTTTGAATCTAATCTGCTGATGATTGGCTTCTTACAATTGTTGAAGTCCCATCATTGAGGGATGTAGATTTCTTGCATTTTGTGACTATCGTCTCTGAGTCTTCCAGTTCCTTTCAGTCGGCCAGCAAATGAGAGATGGGCTGGAGGAGAAGAGGAGGAGGAAGAAGATGCCCTGAAAAGTTGTTAAGAATCAGATGTGGAATTCAATACTGTTACCCACGTCTGTTATCTTGAATTCAGTCAAATGGCCATATCTAAATGCAAGGGTGTGTGCAAAATAGTTGATAGATCCAGGAAGAAAAGAAAATGGGTTTTAGTGAACACAGAGCAGTCACCAATTGTCACCAAGTGGATGTTTTACTTTTCTTTTTTTTTAAACATTAACTCTCTCCCCAGAGAAGACAACCCAGCAAGTCACCCATTCTTCCCTGATGTTTCATATAATATTTAGGGTTGTTCATAGTGACAAACACACTCTTCAACAGGTTCCTTAAGCAATAAAGTCAAGGTCCTCCAAGTCAGATTTCAATACTCACACTATACCATTATCTATCATGTCCATCAATCTCATTTGTGGTTCAAACCTGTGGCCCACACCCCAGTTTCAAGATGTACCATGTACTATCACACCATGTTTTCACTTTTCTCACCCCTGATGATTAAAAATCATGATGTAACTTCAACATTCTAAATGTATCTTCTGTGAAATTGTCCATAATGTGATCCCTCCAGAAATATCAGTCAAAATGAGTTTCTTTTTCCTCTGTTGTCTTAAAGCAATTTGTTTTTAATTCTAGTAGACTATAACTTTATGTTAAAAAGTTACACATTGTATATTTCTCTTCATTCCTCAATTCACTTTTTCATGAATAGCTACCCCAAAATAAGCATTTGGTAGTACAGATCTTTGTGTCATTGTTATGTGATTGGAATGTACTGGGAGTTCAGTTAATACTTGCTAAAATGATATAGATAGAGACATGGATATAGATAAATATAGATAAATGCATACAAGACTAAAAGTATTCACCAATATCTCACAAAATTTCCTGTCCAAATCAAATATGCAACAGTCTACCTCTGTTAGTTAATTCAGGCAAAATAACCGAGCCAGCATGGAACAATCTGGTCATTTTGCACTGAGAGAACTATTATAATTTTTTCCAGAGCATTAAAAGAGAGAAGTTCCTAAGAATACACATATGGACTAAAAGAGTTAATGCACTCAATCTCCAGAGCAGGCACTTTATTTTCCGCTTGCCACCAAGACAAGACTCATTATCTAATTTTGTGTCTTAAAGTTATTTATAAATATAGACTGTTACTTTAAAAGGAATATTTTGGTAACTGTTTAGAACTACTTCATTTAAATGCATTAAAACCTGAAAATGTAATGCATTTTCAATGCTCAAAATCATTGAAGAATGCAAAGAGGCATAAAATGGATATCTTTAGAAGGCTAGTTCACATTGATTTGGTTTCTTCTCATAGCACAAAGTTCTTGAAGAACATATAATCTCATTTTGTGAAGGTCACAGATATGTTTGTACCATATTTTGTGATGCATCTTTTATGTTCTACTCCTATTTATTTTGATGATAACTTAAATTTTAATAATTCCACATGTGCTTTTTCGTTTGTGGTTTATAATATTTTTGTAGATGTATAGTATTTGAGAGCCAGAAGAAATCTAAAAGTTACACAACCCATCCCTTTAATTTTTATGAAATTCTGAAATATAAAGTGACTTATCCAAGATTAAGTAAGAAGAATGAAGTCTAGAACCAGGATTACAGAAGCCACTAAAAATGGAAGTGGCATGGTAAAATTAACATTTACTAAAGCAGTGTTGTTAGGATCTGTGTTCTACCTCTCAGTTCAGTTCAATTGAACAATTTTTCCAATTGTAAGAAATTGGAGAGAAAATATAATACTTCTTTTCTAAACTGGCAGAGCATTGTATAAACTTCATGCCTTCTATAATTCTATAAAAGTATCTATGATTTTTTAAAAATTTCCATTTTTATTTAGACTAGCATTTTATTTCATTTCAGCAGTATTTGTGTGCATGCACAAACACACACACACACATACATACACACATATTCAGTACCCTACGTTAGCTAGAAGATGTTTCCATAAATAATGTTCAAGTCTAACTAATCAACAATAATAAAAATCTTACTACGGAGGGCTGGGGAGAGTATTCCGTGGTAAAGCACTTGCCTAGCATGCATGAGGACCCCATCACCACATAAAAAATAAACGTGAAAATATTTAAAAAATTCTTACTATGCCCGAAATCTTCAGATGCAGCAGTCACTTTTTTCTTGGTTATTTAATCATTTCCTTCCATTTAATTACTTTGAGGATTAATGTGGGCAAATGTATTCCAATAATAGACCAATCTACAAAGAACAGGAAGCTTTCCCCTTGGTCTCAAGGGAAATTTAGCACTTTCAACTGTAACTCTGCATTACAGCTCTCATGTTTCTTTTAGCTCTTAAGCCATGTGTGTCACCTTGCCTGTTTGGGTGTTTGAAAAAAAAAAAATGTCATGGGTTACACTGTTTACATGCCAGCATTTGTACACAATTTCTGGCAGTAGTAAAGATGACTCTTCTTAATCCAGGCCATACAGGAAGCTATTTCTTTCCAAATCAAGTCATTAATGCTTAAACAAGCAAACACTGCAGCCAAGACAAAAATCAATTTGCAAAAAAGGGAGGCTTTTTTCCAAACACTCCAACAGTCACTGGGGAAAGATGTTTTTACAAATCTAATGCTTGAGAGTATTACAGTATTAGGTTAGGTTGATCCTATTTTTCTAGTTGGATTTATTTTATTTGAGAGTCAAGGTGATTAATAGTATTGAATACTATTAGCAACACTTTCATCACCAGAAGAAATACATTCTACCATATAGCAAGCAGAGAAATCTGTCCAGTGACCTTCATTTGACCTCTTGGCCACATGTGCCTGCGTGTCTTCCAGTGACTGAATGTTCTATGACGGCAGTTTCCAAACTTTGCTGCACATTAGAACCACCTGGGGACCTTTGTAAAATCCCCATGTTCAGTTTGCACCCATCCCAATTAAATCAGAACACATGAGGAGTGGAAGCCAAGCATCAGTATTTTTTAGTAATCCCCAGATGATTGCAATGTGCGGCAAAGCCTGGAAACCACTATTCTGTGACATTTTTGATTCAAGTTGTTTCTGGGCAATAAACTCTTGGAATAGAGAATAAAAGTGAATTGATTTCTCAACTCAGACTCCCAGATTTATAAAATCAAAAAATATTAAAGAGTAAATGTGATAAATAATAAATATTATTTATTTAGGAAATGCATTTATTAAAATAGATGGAAATATTTACATTAATGGTTTATACACTTTGATCTTTCTATTTTAATTTACAAATATGTTTTAAAGAGATAATCAAAAGTGTGAAGAGGCATGTACAAAGATGTTCATAGTTATGTTCATTAAATTTTAAAATAGCTAAACAAATTGCACTGTCCATATGTCATGATTTAGTGATTTATCAAATAACTATATGATGAAATATGTGTTTTTTTGAGTGTTTCTTCATTTCAAGGAATATTTTCTCAATATAAAATTAAGTAAAAAACATATGTATGTATATACCATATTATGGACACATGTAAAATATATATCCTATGAATATAAAATATTTGAAATATATACATACACAGACAAATTATCTTAATACCTAAATGCAAAAAGACAGATCTGAAAGTCTACACTTAAAATTGGGAACAGTGTTTGATCTGGCAGTGTTCCATAGCTGTGCAAAGTCAGGTAGACTTTCTGTTTTGCATGTTTTTTTTTATTATTTGCATTTTACAGTGTCACTCTATAGGTCACTAGTTTAAAATAAAATTAAAACAAACCACAAAAGTATTCACTCATACATAATAGAGGAAAAAGTCTCACTGAAATATAAATGGATCTTTGGTCTATTGGACCATACAGGTGTTTTTCTGTATATTCTTTATTGTTCTTTTCCTGTTTTTCCATTTTTTACATAGGATCTGTTATTTTATAATCTGAGAAATAAAACATGTCAACCCTAAAAATTGATCATTGGGTAAACAGATCCCCGGTTTTAAACAAATTAATTCACAATGCAAATGGGATCCTGCCCCACTAGCCAGTCCAGGAACAATATTTGGTTCTCAGTCATTTTTTTTTTCCACTAAGGAGTTTAAAAGCACTTTACAAAACACAATTCGGATCTTTCTGATTCCATTATCATTTTATCTTTTGCCTATTTTAACGGTGTCTTTGCTAAAACTGTTAACCTATATAGTTGGCAGATTAAAAAAGGAGAAAAAGTTCAAGGTAAAAAGGCCTTGGAACATTTTAAATGTCTAAATATTCCCACAGTTGAAGCTTCAAGAATCTTTACATGAAGAAAATCATCACACAGATAAGCACCTGCCCCAAAAGAGAAGTGAGAATCTTAGTGCAACCAAGTAACATGGAAAAAAAAAAAATGGGAAGCAATCCTTATGAGTTAAGAGAGAGAAATGAGGAGGGTACAGCAATAGATTCAAATGGGGGAATTGGAGATGATGGGCCAAGACAAACTGGAGAGAAGCTTGTTGGCATAACATATCAAAGATCCTTGATTTCGAGAATTTTCATCTGTTTGTGAATTTACTTAAAACCTGAAAATTAAGAGTTGATAAAATTAGACAAGAAGTCAAACCCAAACCCACCAGTCAGTAGCAGAGGTTTGGAAAGCTTTGTAAGTTACTAAGGCTAAATATGAGGCTTAGTGAGAAAAACATAAGCAGACAAACAATGTTGTTGGAGAAAGGAATATTATATAAAAAGTTAAGTGGACTCTTCTGGGGATCAAACAGGTCCATTCTGACATATGTCCTGCCATGTTTACTCAAGAAAGTTAATCACCTTAATCTATTCTCCCAGGTAAGCTTAACCTTCTGGTTATTTGATTTCAAAGAAAAATGAATAAATCCAAGGGGAATATTCTATAGATAACAACGTTTTGTACACAGAATTTTTATAGGTGCTTTTAGGCCCCACTTTGATTGTCATAGCAGGACCAATTTCTCAGATTTTTATGAAATTCCTCCCCTAGCCAGAGTTATAATACAACAAAGAAGGTGTTCAATTAATGTTGAACTGGACAAAATGTCTTGATTTCCACTCAGAACCTCATCTGAGAAACATAGCACGACTTCTGTTTTATCTCTTCTTTTGCTGTAAACTCTGAATGAACTGTCAGAGTGCTTTTCACTTGGAAAATAAACAAATGACTTCTAAGTAATTAGTTGACCTAGTTTTATGTTAGGTAAATATCAAGTTTAAATTAGATTCTCTCCATTGCCAATTTACATCTTATCCTCTTCCTCTCATCTTTATATTTTAATCACAAAACATTTGTTCCTTTTATGTATTGCTCCTCCTCCTCACCACTGTTCGCATGGAAGACTCGGCTATTTTCTGTCTCTTTCATGGCAGATTCACGTGTTCCCTAGGTTAGTTACTATACTTAACTAATTTTTTGGATAGCCTATAATATGTGGCTAACAGACAAGCCATTGGCTTGGTTTCCATAATTCTGCAATGGCATAATGATTTACAGAATGGTTACCCTACTGATGTCCACTCACATCCCCTCTGTTTTAATAAACATAACATGTGCATTTCAGATTTTCCTCCATCATCGTAATCTATTCAGTCACCTGTAAAAATTAGCCATGTCCTTCTTGCCTCCCTAAGTACAGCCAGTAAATCAGTCATTCACTGCCTGTGGCAAATCCCCAATGAACATGAAGGCTATCAGAGAATACTGCTGGGCATGAGAGTAGAAATGGATCCCGTCCGACCCATTACTGGTACTGGAAAAGCACATGCCCTCCTGAGGGTGAGTCATATATTACGACCAGTCTATTTTTACATCTTTACTTTCATAGCCCAGATGAATCTGGTATAACTCTATTATAATAATTTGAATCCCATTGTCTATTACCACACACTGTTGTTGAGAATAGAAGTCCTTGAGTGGTATGGAAAATATCTAAAAATATTGTGTTTAAATGATGGACAAATATATATATTTGATAACTTCATAGATATAATATAAATATTATCAAATATGCATATTTTATAATATATATATATGATAATTTTCTCTAAGACGGACAATTGCTCTCTGTTATGAGCACCTACTTCATATCAGTGTCTAAGAAAATACAATACCTAGATGTTTCTTCAGTCTACATTTGGCTTATGTCTATTTGCCACAGCTGTAAGCATTTCTTAGTTGTGTCTGAGAGAGAGAAAAAGACAGAGAGACAGAATCTGTGATCTGTAAACATTATTGAGTGGTACGATCAAAGTTGTGATATTGCTTTATTTATCTCAGAACTTACTTAACACAGCCTTGTTGCCTCCATTAATATGCCCCTATCTGAGGTCATTTTATGGTTGTCACTTCCTAATATGTTCTCCAAATTTTATTCTCATTAACACATGTGTAAATAATCATCTATGGCATATAACACACTGTTGGGAAGAGTAGCAATGAGGTACCGAGAATCCTCAGGAAAAATAAAGCAAAACCCCCATTTGCAACCCAGATTTTAGGGTTAACTGCTTCTGTGTAATGTAAATGCCAGCCCACCTTTCACATAATTAGAAACTTCTCCAGTCCATTTTCCCCTCCATATCACCAGCCACCAATCTTGATATCCTAGATTGCATATTGCATTAGTTGGGACTGGGACTGAATTTGAGCCACCTAAATTCTTGAGGACCTCTCAGCCTGAACAAAATTACTTCTTTTCTTTTTTCTGATACCAGGATTTAACTCAGGGGGAATTGACCACTGAGCCATGTCCCTCCCCAGTCCTATTCTGGACTTCATTTAGAGACATGATCTCATTGAGTTTCTTAGGGCCTCACTTTTGCTGAGGCTGGCTTTGAATTCGTGATCCTCCTGCCTCAGCCTTCTGAGCCCCTGAGATTATAGGCATGCACCATGCCTGGCACAACCTTCTTTATTTTAGCTTTAAATCATATGTAACAATATCTATATAGTCTTATTCAAGCTGTTAGAGGCACTCCTTCTTCTGTGATATTCTCACTTCAGAATATACCATGTGGAGTTGTTGTCTGGTTAAATCATTTTAGTGTAAAATACCATCATCTTTTCTGACCTATTTATATAGACTGCAATGGTACTGCTGTAGAAGCCCCTATTCTTGTCAGCAGAAGATTAACTCATAATAATACTAATAAATAATTTTTAACTATAAATCAGTTCTATTCTTATGCATTTCAGGCCATTGCTTTATAGATTAATTTGCTGCATAGAGCATTTCCAGGGACTGCTGTTTATTGCTGATAAATATAGCATGCTTATTTAAGCTCTTTACCTTGCTCTAACCCTGCTGAGAGATCTTCTGAAGCAAGAAGCTTTAGAATGACATAGGCGGGTAATGTGCTGAAAGCATTGGACAATCTCTTACCGGAGGCACCGGGATCTGATAATAAAGCAACCACTGTAACTCAAGGTCAAATGATCCTTAATCTAAAACAATCTCTAAATGACATAAGAAGGGCTTTAACCTTAACATCCTCTGCATTTGAGGCCCTATTTCATCTCTTTGCAGAATAAAGTCAATAATATGAGAATCATAAACCGAGCAGGATTGCAAATCCTCTTATGCTACCTGCTGGGTATCGAGTGAGTATAGAAAGCATTGTTCCAAAATTTCACCAATGTGAAGAGACGAGAAAATAGTTCATAAGGTGATTGTTCTGTGTAAGTAGTGGTCAAATAATGTCATTTGATGGGAACTGTGTTCTCTGCTTGCATTCCAAGAAACCATTCTAATGGAAGGGCCAAACATATGCAAAAAAAAAATAATAATAAGACTAGGCTTATTTCACATTTGGCAACTGGTTAATTTGATCATTTATATTTTCATGTGTATGTTTACACTTTTATACAATGTCTCTGGACTAATAACTGAAACCCTAACTGCATGCTTCTGACAAGGAGACTAGATGAGTAAGGGGCAGGTGGGAAAGGACAGTTTGGCTTCATATTTCATCATTTTGTTCCTTTTATAGTTCAAACAATGTGAATGTATTATCTGTTGAAATAAATTTAATTAAATGATGAAGAAAAACAAATATCTTTCAACCCTCCCCCTCCCCCAAAATGAAGCTTCCTAGCTCCACCCTATTCCTTCAAATAACTTGTCATGTAAAGCAGAAATTAAATTCAGCAACTCATTTCTGTGTTGAGTTTTATATCTAAGAATATTTTATACTTTTTATTCCTAAAACTGAAGGTAGAAATCAGTCATTTGGAAACTTTGAGAAAGAAAATGGGATTTTTAACTTTATTGGAGGCCAATAGATTTGTTCAATAATGTCTCTCAAACTTTAATATGCAAACCAATCACATGGGGATCTTGCTAAAATGCAGATTTCTACTCAACAGATTTGAGGTTTCACCTGGCCTGAAACCTGGTATTTCTAATAAGCAAGCAGGCATGCCAATCCTGGTTTAAGAGTCACACTTTCAGAGGTAAAATGATAGAATTTTATCTTATACCTGCAGGATTTCTAAAGAGGTGATAAAAGTCAGGGAAGTATAAAAATAGATTTTCTGAATTTATGTCTTCATTCTCCATTTTTATTTGTATGTATGGATATGTGTAGAATTTTTCATAAAGCAACCAGGAGGTATGTGCTCTACCTTTTTGAAAATGTAAAACATAATACAAATGCAAAATGATCACTATTACAATTCATACTAACCTTTGCATCAACATCTACGGCATCATTTATTAATTCGTGTACCAATAATTTAATCTTACTCTGATCAGGCAACAAGTAGACTCCTCTGAGACTGTAGAGGAAATGCAAATTTAAATACAGCCAATCAAAATGTTCATTTCGGTTCCATCAAAGGGTTTCTAAGTAACAGAGTAAAAAAATCGTTTTAAATCAAAAAAGCGCTCAAAGTAGTATTTTTCTTTATTGAGCTCAGAAATTAACATATTTACTTAAAATGCTGACTCAGATCTTGGACAAGCCATTTACTTCACTGAAGAGTTCAAACTATGCTATAGCTTTTAATAAAACTCTGGGGGAAATTCCACTGCCATACAATAAAATTCCATTACGTATGACTTGCTTTTGGCTCCCCAGCTGATAATAAAACATATCAAATGGCATTTCCCTTTATTTTTTTCCTCATACTATTTATATATTTTTTAAGAGAGGGATTTTGCTTAAATATTTTTAATTTCATTCTTCAACAAGTACTAAAATTATGTACATTCTATTATTATACTTATGTCATAGTATATTAAAAATGATATATTAGCAATTACCTTGCTTAACTATGTCCAGAAGTACTCTGCACTTATGGTATTAAAAATGCCAAGGAATAACCTTATGGCATAAAAGATTCAAAGTCCTTGATTTAGTCAGCTTTTTCACTGCTGCAACCAAAAGAGCTGACAAGAACAATTAAAGGAGGAAAAGTTTATTTTAGAGCTCAGAGTTTCAGTCTTAATCCATTGATGGGTGATTCCATTCCTCAGGGCCTGAGGGTGGCAGAACATGATGGCAGAAGTGTGTGGCAGAGGAAAGTACCTAGGCACATGGCACAGGGAAGCAGAGACACCAAGCTCAGCTCACAAAATATATATCCCAAAGGCATGTCCCCATTGACCCACCTCCTCCAGCCACACCCTACCTGCTTACAGTTACCACTCAATTAATCCCTATCATTTTACCTCTATACTTTCTTGCAGTGCTTTACACATGAGCTTTTGGGGGACACCTCACATCAAAACCGTAACAGTCCTGCACAATAGTTAACATCCGGAATATACCCCTGTGTGAACTATAACTTGAATGGTTGGTGGAAGACAGCTGACATGGGTCAAGAAGGAGAGCAGCTTCGAAAGAAGAAATAACTTATTCAGCAGAAGATAATTCAGGTTCAATGTTTTTATCCATATCAAGGAACTATCTTAGAGTAGACCTTTAATAAATGTTGAATGATCATACTATTGATTATAAAATTAATTAATATTTATAGTAAGTTTTGTAGTTGAAAAATAATTTCTCTAATGGAACACTGTCTAGTAGGTAAGAAACATATATTACCAGGTGTCCCTAAAGAAATGACATTTTTGTCTCCATTGCTAAGAGAGCTATCCACAGACATCCTTCAGCTGGCAACCCCTTAAGAATCCCCAGCCAATACTTCTCAAAATGCCCACATCCAGTGACTGATGTAAGCTGAGATATATTAAAGTCCTGGGCATTTCAAATGAATGCAGGACAAACCTTTACCCAGTTTGGACTTTGTACCCCTAATTTGCATAGGCACTGATCCCAAGAGCCTTCTGTAATAATCCTGCACATTAACTTCCTCTAAAGGTCTACTTGCCAGAGACTCCAGGTGGCACAATAACCATTCTCATCTCATTTAACAGGTAAGGAAACAAAGACTCAAAAAGATAAAGATCAGACCCAAGGTTAGGTAACTTGCTCAAGTCTTGGGCTAAATCCTAATCATTGCAAATCCTAGTTCCTCTCCTATGGAACTTTCATCTTGATGGCTTGTCAGATCCTTGAAATTGATTTTATCTGTCCTTCAGGAGATAAGGTCAAATAAAAGAGCTTGAGGTCCCCTAATCATTTTAACAATCCATGGTGGCATTGCTATCCCTTTGTCCTTTCTTATCTCCACCTCAGGAATTGAGAATAAAGACTGACTGTCCTGGAGCAAAACTCCTACATGCTTCAAGTCAATGTCCCCAGGACTTCAGGGAGAAGGAAGACACTCAGATAGGAAGAGGCTGGGGCAGAGCCAACACAGGCCTAAACCAAAGTGGGACCAAGATTCAGAGTTGAATAGGGTAGAAATAGTAGGGTAGAAATAGGACAAGGGTAACAAAGTGTTGATGCAGAAGTAGAGGTGAGGCAGATTAGAGGAAGGAGCAAATAAGGGACAGAAGCAAGAGAAGGCAGAATTAGAGGCCCTCCCTCCAGGGTTCCTATACTTCCCTATCTATGAGCCTGAGGGTATTGCAGGTACTGCCTGTGCTGTGCTGTTCTTAGTACTCTGTGCCATTTTTCACATCTCAAGTTGTACTGTTTCAGCCCTAGCAGATAGGAGGGTCTCCAAAAGCGCCACATGGGCTACATTCTGTAGATGGGCAGCTCTGCACATACTGTTTTGAATCAAGTCAAAAACTACCACTCACAACTCAAATTGGTTCTCCATTATGAGGATCACTATTTTTAGAAAAGGAAATTTGAAAACCCAATCTATGAGCCTACTAAGTTTAAGTATTATTTGATAGCATGCATACAACATGAGAAAAATGAGAATATTTTCTTTAGTATTTATTGTCACGAGAATGAGCTTATTTTGCTAAAGAGAAGAATTTTTTCATTAGGGTATTTATCAGTTTGTTCCAGAAGATTGTAAGTTGAACAAATTGAAGGAAAAAATAGATGGGAGAATGCCCAGGTAAAACTGTAAGTCCAAAACCAGTGTAGAGCGTACCTAGTAATTCATAGCAGTAAATAAATCAGGATGCAGTAGAATATAGCAGTTGGGTTCTTAGTTACTTGAATACCAACATACCAAACATACAATTTGATGTCCACACAAATTTGATAGGTACACACACACATACACATACACACACAAAAAAAATCAACACCACTCATAGCTATTTATGCATCTTGGCAAAATAGGATTCACATTGAATGGTACCACATTGTGCAAAGGTAACAGTACTCTCTGTCAAGAAGATGTATATCTTTGTGAAAACTCCAAAATCAAAAATGGCAGAATGATAAAGAGCTCTAGGCAGAGATAAAAGAAAAGAGCATCAAAATAATATTGCTGTTGGCAGCAGGAAAGGGTGGGGACAATTGGTAAAACAGCCATTCCAGGCAAAAAGAAAGTAGACTATTACATCCTGACATCGATCACAAATCTGGCTCAGAGCAGAAGCAAGATACAAAAGTGATAAAGGGTTGTGCTTATCTAGACATCTCCAGGAAGCTACAGTCAGCTAAGAGCATAGCATTGGAAACATGTTTTCTATTTTCTTTCAGAAGGAAGAAAAAATAATGAAAGGAATTACTGCTTAGGATCTAATTTTGACCAGCAAAGCATATTTATTGACCAAGTTGAAATGACAGAATCCTTAGGGATGTGTGGTAGCATCTTACAGTCAGTGATAACCAAAACTCTGAACCCTAAATAAAGCTAGATGTGTGCCCCAAAGACAGCTTTTCAGGGACTCAAGGAGAAGATGGGCATGATCTATTGGCTAGACACTGGAGAAGCAAAGAACTTTAGGTTTTCAAACACAGAATCCTGATAGTCTAATCATGGATGAAGGAGAGGCAGCTAAGAAACCAGCTTAGTGCTCAGCCAGTTCTTACATAAACAGAAACATTGTAAAGATGTCATTTCTAAAGAATTAAAGGGCCAAAATGCAACCACAACAAATATAAATTAATACCAAGGAAATAAAGTATAGTGTATGAAAACTGTCAAGAAAGATGAAAATAGGTTTTCTAAAGTATACAAGGAACAACAGAAAGATTTGGGGACAACTCTATAAATTCTGCAGAAGACAGGCAGGAAGCAAACTTCTCAGGTCTTCTTTTTTCTGTTGTGGCAGTTGAGTGTTTCATGGAACTTCCTGCTTCATCACCCTGCCCACTTCTCAGGAGGTAGTGTTGCACACATGGCGAGGCTGCCCTGGCCATGGCTAGAAGACACTCTCAGAGCCTAACCCATGCCCAACATGAGATTTGATAAATCAGTGCAGAGAGAGAAAAAAACCTCCCTTCATTTTGGATTTAAATCAAATCCAGTAGTTATTTCCCCTTCCATGTGGAAAGCTGCCTACAGAAGGAACCAGAGTTCAAATTAGGAAAAAAAATATATAACTGGGTTACCAAGGACATCCTCTGAGTCCCTAAATTCAGCCATGATTGAAACAAGTCTTACCCCTGAACCAAAGCATTCCTTTTTCACCTCAAGACCTTAAATTAGATTCTGATTCGATTCTGAGCATTTTTGATTAACAAAGCTTGATTAATTCATTAGTTAAGAAGGTTAATTGTTGGATTAGAAAGGAGAAAGAAAATATCAGGAAGAATATATTAAAGTCCAAGCTAGGTAAGGAAGTTGAAAAAAATTTCAAAGAACTTTGAAGACCAAAGAAGGCTCTGTTCCATAAGACCAAAAGAAGGCTCAGATGACATCAGTGAACCATAAATAGTCATCTTTGTAGAACTATGGAGAACAGAAGTCTTGCTGGCAGGTGGGGAAAGGTCAAATAAATGTTTCCATTTTCAAAAAGGTGAAAGCAGTTCAATCCTTTAAACTGTATGCCAAAGAGACTGGATATATCCCTAATAAAACTTTAGAGTATAAAAGGCTAGTAAACATTGGGGAAGTAAAGAATTGATTGCTAGGTATCAAGACATGTTCATAAAGTTCAAATCATGCCAGGATTATATCATTTTTTTAACCTACATTTAACAGAGGAGATAAAGGGAATATTCATCATACCAGGAAATGTTTGAAGCATTATTCTGATACAGTAGAATATCATGTGTGATAGCAGTAGTCATAAATGGTTTGACTGGTTAATTATAATGAATTTGTGCATTTCCAATCTATTATGTTCCAGAATACATATATGAATACATACATAAATGTCCACAACCATATACATACGAACACACAAACACACACCTATCATATAGTAATATGCCCCCAAAACATATATCTATACATATGTGCACACATACAAATACATACATAAATGTGATATATATGAGCATTGTGCATATGCGTACACATGTAATATAAACAGACATACACATAAAAAACCACACATACATGTAATGCCTAAATACATGTACACACATTTACATATTTACTTCTATGTACACAACATGTCAGAAAATAATATGAACAATAATCTATTCCCCATGATACAGGGGGAAAAAATGGGGCAAGACAATTTGAACAAAAACAAATAGCATGAAAGTTAACAGCAAAATAAGGATTTTTACCTAAGATTTTCTGATCCTTAAACTAATATTCCTGTCAACAAAGGGTATCTTTGTTCTGCCTTCCACAAGATGCTAGCTAAAAGAAGGCAAGCTGAAGAAGTATTTGATGTGCCTTTGGCCTCTTGAACTTTAAAAAAAAAAAAAGAACGAATAACAATAAAGAAGCATTACAATTAAGTCTGAAAATAAATTTAAAAATAGCTAATATGTTGTTGAAGAAACTGGAATTTAAGCTGCATATAATATAAAGAAAGGTAATAGGGATAAAATGAGCTCTCAGACACAGGCCACACAACAACACAATTACCTGAAGGAGAATTATTCTTAGCTGTGAGCTCAAGAAATTAACCATGAGAAGTTGCTGCTAAAAGAATGAACTCATCCCTGAGCTGCATGAACAGAAGCAGCACATGAAGTTTGGGAGAAGGAAGAGCATGATCATGTTTAACCCTGTGTGGACTAAATCACTCAGGCACTTGCCCACTGGGGGCGCTGACCTCAGGAAGGAAAAAGTCAGATCTTGTCATAGCACAGATTAGAGAACGATGAACACTGTGTTTGAGAAATGAAGACTTCCACAGCGAGTGGGTGATGAAAATTCACTATCATTCCTCCTATCGTCCAGGGAGCTTTAAAAGGCAAAATGGAAATTAGCGAAAAGAAATTACTGTGAGTCAGAATTCAAAAGAATATAAATATAAGAGGTTCCTGTTAAGGCAGAGATTAAAGGTAGTGATTAATGCTTGAGTAAGATGATGCTTCCCTGCCATAAAGGAAGTCAGAGTCACCTTGGTCCTGACAGGAATCAACTGAGTGGGCTCCCAAGTGTGAATGTCAGCAGAGTGGGCACCTGCTGCCCTAACTGCTCTCTCAACACAACCACTGAACGATATCTGTGGAAGGAAATAGATCAATTCTACTGGGGTTTCACAAGAAGCCCAAGGTTCTCTGGGAAAGAAAACCTGTGGATCCCAGGATTTTGAAATCAGGGAAGCCTATAAGTGAGGATGAGGGTGACCTGAATCTCAAAGGGAGAACTCGTCAGAACAAGAGAGAGCTGTTCATTGCTGTATGCTGAGCACATGGGAACAAGTATTTGTGGGAAAGGACTCGTGGTGACCCAATGTACAGCTGAGTCTGAAATCCCCTCAGTCTGTAGATTAATGACTTCAGTTTATCGGACCGTTATGTTTGAACAATAATTAGTAAACAGATGTGCAACCACCTGGACATCCAAGTGTGACACACCCCAATGACCTGTGCAAAACACAGGCCAACAGAGGCCCAGTCAAGATGTAGGAAACCTCAGCTCACCTGTGCAGACCGGTCTTCAGCCAGCCAGCAAGGGGTGGGCAGTAGCAAATCAACAGGGAGCCAGCTGATCCCAGTCTCCATTTCTGTGTCTTTGCTACCATCAGGCGCATGGACAATGGCCTCCCCTTCTCTGCACTGACCAGCCTCTGGGATTCCTGAACAACTGAAGTGGGATGGTGAGCAAAGGGGAGATATGGTGCTTCTGTTAGTAAGGACAGTTGAATCCTTGTCTGCCCAGGATTAGGGGAAACATTCTTCTTTAATCACCATGAACTTTGGTTTTTCTACTTACAAAGGAATAGAAATCACTGGGCTAAAGAAACAGAAATCAGTTACAGGTTTTCAGTCGCACTTTATTTTCTTGCTACTTTGCTACCCAACCATACTTTTTTTTTTTTTTTGAGAGAGAGAGAGAGAATTTTTTAAAATTTATTTTTAGTTTTTGGTGGACACAACATCTTTATTTTATTTTTATGCAGTGCTGAGGATTAAACCGCATGCCAGGCGAGTGCGCTACCGCTTAAGCCACATACCCAGACCCCCAACCATACTTTTTAAAAATATTTTTTAGTTTTTCATGGACCTTTATTTTATTTACTTATTTATATGCAGTGCTGAGACTCGAACCCAGTGCCTCACATGTGTGAGGCAGTCACTCTACCACTGAGATATAACTCCAGCCTCACTACCGAACCAACATGACCATACTGCCTTCAGAACTGTGCCTGAAAAAGGAAAACCAACGTGACCATACTGCCTTCAGAACTGTGCCTGAAACAGGAAAACGTTAAAGTATTCCAGAACTTCCGAGTTTCACACCAATGCAGGTGAAATAGGGAGGGTTTTTACAGCTCTATTACTTTCCTGTTTCTATTATAACAAATCACACAAACTTGGTGGCAAAAAAAAAAAAAAAAAGGAAGACAAGTTTATTATGTTTATGGACCAGAAGTACAAAATGGGTCTCACTGGGCTGAATTCAAAGCTATGGTAGAGCTGCCTTGCTTCTGGGGCTCCAGGGAGATTCTTTCCCTTGCCTTTCCAGCTTGTCAAGGATGCCTGCATTCCTTGGCTCATGACTCCCTAAAGCGCTCTCATCAGTACAACCTCAGCTTCTGTTGTCCCAACTGCTCCCACTTTTTTTTTTTTTTTTTTTTTTAGTACTGGGGACTGAACTCAGGGACACTTGACCACTGAGCCACATCCCCAGCTCTATTTTGTATTTTATTTAGAGACAGAGTCTCACTGAGTTGCTTAGCACCTTGCTGTTGCTGAGGCTGCCTTTGAACTCACGTTCCTCCTGCCTCAGCCTCCCGAGCTGCTGGGATTACAGGCGTGTGCCAGGGCGCTGGCCCAACTTCTCTCACTTTCTTGTCTCCCTTTTTTACATGTAAGGACCTTTGTGATGATATTGAATTTACCAGAATAATCTAGGATAATCTCCCTATTTCAGGATCTTTCGTATACCCTCGTCTGTCTGTAAAGCCCATTGGCCACGTAATTTATTCACAGGTTCCAGAGATTAGGGAGTAGACAACTACTAGGATTCAGAAGCATTATCCTGCCTACCACAGAAGCAGCAGCTAAGCTAGCAGGAATTCTGAGCGTCACTATAGGGAGTAACTGGAGGAAAATCCTGATCTTTTCTTTTTCTAAATCTCTAAAGGGCCAGAGTTTTGAGATTTTGGTAAAATATCCACAAAAGTTCATCCATTAGACCTTGAAAAGGACAAAACTCCAGGAATATCCTTGAACAAAGACACAGATCTGCCAAACCAGATGAAGCAGAGGAGTACAAAAAGCCAAGAAAACTACTACAAACTCTCCTGCCTCTGTATGGATGTACAAACATCCTACAGAACAAGAATGATCTCTGGTTTTGGAAACAAATTTGATTTTAATATTTCCTATCCCCAGAAGAAATTAAAATCATATTTGACAAGAGGGCCAGTCCCTCATGAGAAAATTTCCCCTGAATTTCCCATGTCAGTGCTCATGAAGTTAATTTTAAACAAAGAGGAAGTACCCTTATTTGAAGCTTAACTTGGTGAAAAGCATCACAAAGACTATATCAAGACAAATGTTTTATTTAGTACAATTTCCAACAAGACCTGCCTCTTTGATACAATTCTCATTTTTTATTCTGGCAATACCAGGCCATAGCCAATTCCAGATTTTACTCACTTCACAATGATTACAAAAGACAAACCAAGAGCACCTATTCCCATTCTGTGGTCCAATTTCTTTATTAAAATTGGAGATACTATATCCCACACTCAGACAACCAAAGTCCAAAAGTTGGTGGGCACTTTGACTGGCAGTCATTAAGAACCATAAAACAAGACATGTAAGGTTTTTTACTTTGTAGTTTCTTTATATGAGGGCAAAAAAAAAAATTACATATTCCCTAATCAGTAAAGGACAAACATGAACTCATTCTCTGGAGTCAGCCCAGACAACTCAGTGTCACCAGCCACAAAGAATGAATGGCCAAAATAGATACCTGGGAATGCCCTGTCCACAAGTAAAATACAGTATTCTTCATATTACTATTTCATATACAATTAAAACAGCGCTTTCACTATTGCTATCTTATTCTGATGAAACTAGTACATTTCTTCGTCAAGGCTGTTAACTCTCAATTTTAGCAGCCATAAAATGGAGAAGTCAGCCCACATGTCCCCAAGAGAAAGGACATACCAAATTGCAGATAAAATCAGTTATGGAGAAATGACTTATAATAATTTTGTAATCTTTGTTTGTTACAAGTCTTGCTTATGAAGATACATATAGAATTGTATGATGTCAATATAGATTTTGTTTTTTTTTCATAGCAGACATAGCACTGTTAATGCGAGGATATTTTTATGCAAGAGTAATTTTTGGAAATTCAAGAACAGGGATGTGACATCAAAGTTTAATCAAATCTGTACAACCTCCACCCCAATTTTCCTAATCGATTCACCCTGTAGCACTGCTGTGACTGTACTTGCCTACCATTTCCTTCTGGAATGCAGACAGGTGAGTAAAGATAGTCACTTCAGTGGAAGGAAGCTGATCAGAATGAGCACCACAGATAAACACTCCCCTCACCTTTGACTTTGAGTTCATGAATAACCGTGAGCTGCAGGAGGGGTCATATGTCTCTGTTATTCATTCAGCATTCATCAACCAACTTCTCTGTTAAGGATCTGAAAGCCTCAGAAATCTCAAGAATTTTACTGATTTTAGCACTTTGAGGGTACAACTCTATTTTTATTGTCCCTATTTTCCCTATTTATAACCAAAAAGGATGTACCATTATTCATTCAGTTTTAAAATTGAGAAGGGATACACAATCACATGCTACGCTGTCTGATATAACTGCTATACTCTATTATTTAGCAAATGACTTAGCTTTAAGCTTCATTTTCCAGTCTATAAAATGGGGAAAATAATACTTCTTAGGGTACTTTTACAACTAAATAAGGTGATTCATGCTTTCCAATGAGTAGAGTAAGCATTTGAATATAGGGAGAGAGGCTCAGGGCAGACTTCCGCCATCCTGTGGGAACTCAGTCATCTTCTTTGCCACCCACTAGTTCTCATCCTGGACATGTTATTTTTCTTAAATTTAATACCTTGGCTATGAAATAGAGAAATAACAATACTTATTTTCCATGGTTTTAATGAAAGTCAAGTAAATATATATATATATATATATATATATATATATATATATATATATATATAAATTTGTTACATATATATTTGTTTCAAAGTTTTTAACTTGGAACATGGTAAGGTTATTAGCGCCATTCAGCATTTGGTTGCTAGTGTCCAACTAAAAGTAGCTTAAGCACAAAAGGAAATTATAACTGGAAAAATTAAAAAGTAATTGTGCTTTTAGCCATAGCAGATCCCAGGCATGCAAACTGAGTCAAGTTTCTATCTTACCATCTTTTGGCTCTGTTGGTTTCTTCCTGGTTTCATTCTAAAACCAGCTTTTTCCTTCCCTAGTGGAAAGAGAGTACTTTCCTAAAATATCCTGGGGGAAAGCCCAAATTGGTTTTGACAGTGACTGGCTTTGTTCCAATTATGTGCCATTCCTGTTCCAATCTCTGTGGGTAGAGAAAAGAATGGGGGCATGGATTCACTCACTGTGCCCATTCCTTGACCCCTGAGTGGAAGTTGTTTGTTCCACTATATTCACAGCAAACAGACTCCTTATGGGAAAAAGAGTCCAAACCAAAGCCCAAAGGGTGATGAATAAATCAAAATATAAATATTGAGCAATGTTAGATATTGGTGTTGGTAGTGGCAGTGGTGATGATGGCATTACTATTTTGATAAAAGTATGCATCTGGCTTCTCCAAAGAAATAGAACCAATAAGATCTATATCTATATATCTATAGACTATTATAAGGAATTGGCTCATCTGATTATGAAGGATGACAAGTCCCAAGATCTGCATGGTAAGTTGGGAGGCTAGAGACCTAGCCTCTTAGTTTGAATCCAAAAATGGAAAATTCTATGACCCAGTTCAAAGAAAGCCAAGCAGGAAGAATCATCTTACTTGGGGGACTGTCAGAAGACTGTCAGACTTCTACCCTATTCAGACCTTCACCTTAATAATCACACTAACAATCATTATAAGATACCCACGGAGAGGATAAAGTGTTTTCTTCAGTTTGCCAATTTATGTGTTAATTTCATCCAAAGACACCCTCTCAGAAACACCCAGAATAATAATATTGGACCAAATATCTGGAAAGTGATCAAGGAAGCAATCAAGTGACATTAGCTGATGGATATGTCCATTATTTTCTCTCTCTCTCTCTCTCTCTCTCTCTCTCTCACACACACACACACACACACACACACAAACACACACACACAGACACACGCAAAAAAAAAATATGATCACCCATAACCATCAAAGATGTATACTGTCACTTTCAGAAATAAAACAAAAAAGAGAAGATTTGGATAAAAGTTTTAACCCATTATATCCCATGATCTTTTGTCTAAGACACCTATAAATATCTATGAAATTCTATAGGACACCTACAGAGATGTTTATTTTTATAGGTGTCCTATATACATAGGATGGGGCATGTTAAAATAATTTTTCTCAAGAGTAAGCAAATTGCCAAATCTCTGACATCACTTTAGACTCACGAAACTGAAGCAGTAACTGACTCCTTAATGTAAAAATAGCAAATCTATATATAAATGGTTTGGGGTTTGAGAGTCAACAGACTAGTTACAAACATAATTTCTCTAACACAGACTTGGTGTACAAACCACCTACTTAGTGTCTTCCAAAGAAGTTCAGGAATGGAAATCATATACTTAAGAGAGACTCTGGCTTAGTGTAAGCAGTGACAGATGTTTTTGAAACTAACATCCAAACAGAGGCATTTCCTCCCAAACTGGGTGGTGTGACCTAGTCCTGGGTTTCTTATAATTGCTGGTTATGACCTTTTGAAAAGCTCACAAAAAGCCTTGCCTGAGAGGGGTTTTTGTTTTGTTTTGTTTTGTTTTTTGGTGTTTCTTATTTGTTTGTTACCTTCTAATTCATTAAATATTTTGTCATTTTGATAGGAGACAGGGACTTTATTATCAGACTTCTTTGGAGGAAACCTCTAGGAGAAAAGAGTCAAACTATACTAAATGTTTCTTTAAATTTGACCTAACATCTTTAACTTTTTCCTTGACCATGGCACTGTTGACATTTTGGGCCGAGTAGTTCTTGGTCGTAAAAGTCTGTTTTTGTATTATGAGATGTTCAGAAGCATGCTGAACAGACATCACCAGATGCCTAAGCCTTTGCCCAGTGGTGATAGCTAAAATTGTCTCCAGACATAAAAAAATTTGTCCTGGGGATCAAAATAACTCCAGGTTGAGTATCACTGACTTAGGCAAATTGCTGGTTGTGACAATTTTAAAAAGGCAAACAATTTGGCCTGCAACCTTTTGGTGATCTTTATTTGTATGCTACTTTCTAATGTATGAGATATTTTGCCATCTTCATTAAATTGATAGATGACAAGGAGTTTTATTATCAGACTAATTTGGAGAAAAGCATCTAACTGAATGAAATGCTTTTTAACTTTCACTTTTTGATTTACATACAATGATAAACCGCCACAAAAAATTTTGCCTTTTGACCAGAAAGAAAATACACAAATCATAAACACCATATCCAACATCAAAAAATTTTGAGTTGAGAGTTCTTTAAATACCATGGTTAGATTTAATTTGAATTTAATGTTTTGTGTCACTTCAACAATGTAATACATTAATACATTTTTAAAAATTATTCTGAATAACTTACTGTCTAAAAATTAATTTAAAGGAAAAGTAATTTTTAAGAATTTGCCATCTTTAAGTATTAAATATTTGATTCTGAAAGAATTACCATTGAAAATTTGTCAAAGTGAGCTATATTGCAATGTCTCTAACTTCAGATAAAGTGTTATTCTGATGAGACTGCTTATCATAAATAATTATATAATATATATAATATTATATAATTATATATATATATATATATATATATCACAGCAGAATGCATTACAATTCTTATTACTCATATAGAGCACAATTTTTCATACCTCTGGTTGTACACAGAGTATATTCACACCAATTCATGTCTTCATACCTGTACTTTGGATAATAATGATCATCACATTCAACCATTATTAATAACCCCATGCCCCCTCCCTTCCCCTCCAACCCCTCTGCCCTATCTAGAGTTTGTCTTTTCCTCCCACTCTCCTTCTCCCTGTCCCACTATATAAGCCTCCTATATCAAAGAAAACATTCAGCATTTGTTTTTTTGAGATTGGCTAACTTCACTTAGCATTATCTTCTCTAACTCCATCCATTTACCTGAAAATGCCACGATTTTATTCTCTTTTATTGCTGAGTAATATTCCATTGTGTATATATGACACATTTTTTTAATCCATTCATCTATTGAAGGGCATCTAGGTTGGTTCCACAATTTAGCTATTGTGAACTGCGCTGCTATAAACATTGATGTGGCTGTGTCCCTGTAGTATCGCTGTTGTTAAGTCCTTTGAGTATAGACCAAGGAGAGGGGTAGCTGGGTCAAATGGTGGTTCCATTCCCAATTTTCCAAGAAATCTCCATACTGCTTTCCTATACTAAATGTTTCTTTAAATTTGACCTAACATCTTTAACTTTTTCCTTGACCATATTGGCTGCACCAATTTGCAGTCCCACCAGCAGTGTATGAGTGTACACATCCTTACCAACAGTTATTGTTTGTATGCATAATAGCTGCCATTCTGACTGGAGTGAGATGAAATCTTAGAGTGGTTTGATTTGCATTTCTCTCTACCTGCTAGTGATGATGAACACTTTTTCATGTGTTTGTTGATTGACTGTACATCATCTTCTGAGAAGTGTCTCTTCAGGTCCTTGGCCCATTTATTGATTGGGTTATTTGGGGGGTATTTTTGGTGAGTTCTTTATATACCCTAGTGATTAGTGCTCTATCTGATGTGTGAGGGGTAAAGATTTGCTCTCAAGGTATCGGCTCTCTATTCACCTCACAGATTGTTTCTTTTGCTGAGAAGAAACTTTTTAGTTTGAGTCCATCCCATTTATTGATTCTTGATTTTAATTCTTGTGCCACAGGAGTCTTATTAAGGAAGTTGGGGCCTGATCCCACATGATGGAGATTAAGGCCTACTTTTCCTTCTATTAGACTCCGGGTCTCTCTGATTGTATTCCTTAAGGAATCAGTTTATCTGCCTGATATACTAGGTTAGCAAGTAAACATAAATTTATTTATTATAGAGTAAAATCAAAGCTCACAATCTTCTATTGAAAAAATTAGTTATATTGGCCTGTATTTATTGACCTGAAATAATGTGCAAGAGATAGCGTCCAGTCAAAACACAAGTTCCTGAGGTGTTTTGTGTGGGTTTATGTATTTATTTTAAAAAATAACATCTGAGTAAGAATAGGCACAAACATGGAGGGAAACAAACTGAAATAACATAAGAAGGGAACAAGAAATATGGAAGGAAACACAAGCATTTGGTAAAATTAAAATTTTTTTCAAAATGAATATTCAATTTTTTTTCATATTTATTTTCAACATATATATAATTCATTTAAAGCCAACTATTCCTTCTCTTCCATATTCATGGCAAGGGAATCTGCTACAATACAAATGGACAAGAGTATTAGGTTTGTTTAATATAGTTTGTTATAACAGCATATAAAATATGGTTCAATGTGTAAATTAATAACATATGCATTTAAAAGAAATATTAGAGAAATATTCTGGTAGATGTTCATAATGGATATCTCTGGCTGAATCACGGAGGCACTTTATGTTATTTTGCTTGTCTGCATTTTATTCTTTAATGAATATGTATTGCTTTCATAATGAGGAGCTAAAAATAAAGGAAAAGAATTTGGAGAGTGGGGAGTGGAATAAAGAAGGAATTGACTCTCCAGAACACAGAAAAGTGTGTCAGAAAAAGCTGTGTGAATAAGCAGTCTTCAAATGTGTAAGATTGGCTTTGAAATATGTCTTGGAGATACTAGTCCAGAGCTGCTGGAGGAACTGAGTCATACTTTCACAGAAATCTCTTTGTAAAGGAGGGAGAATGAATTCCAGGAGAATTCACTTATCAAAATTTATCAAAACAGGTTGGTGGAAAATGGCTCCTGGGGATTTGTTCTCTTCTGGGTATGAGTTTTAGTTCAGTTCAAGATTTTTTTGATTATGAATAGATACGGGAATGCACTCTCCTGTGATTAGAAAACTAATTTACATGGGATTAAATCTAAGAATTCATTTTCCATTTGAATGCATTTCCTAAATCCTAACCTCACCCCTCTCTTCACTGTGCAGAGTGTGGACTGTAAATACACAGGAACAGAGTGAGGAAAGTGGATATTTGTAGGTATACATGACCAAGGCCTTATTTGGAAAGTAATCGGTATCTCTGGGATGTAAACACAGCCCTTGAAATTATGTTCTCAGGAATGGAGTTGATGCTTTCCCTGTCTTGTTCAATAGTTGTACAGGATACAGTGAGATAATTGTATGTTTTCAATATCTAAAGATCAAATCAAGATAATTAACATTTCTATTTCCTTATACATTTATCATTTATTTGTAATCTTCAAACCTCTTTCTTCCAGTTCCTCTTTAAAATGCACAATAAGTGGTTGTAAACGATAGTCCCCAATACCATGCTGTGGAACACTAGAACTTATTCCTCCTATCCAACTGTATTTCAGTACTAGTTGTCCAACTATCTCTACCCCCTACCTTCTACCCTTACAGGCTTCTAGCAACCACTGTTCTATTCTCTTTTCTTTAAGCTCAACTTTTTTTTAACTTCCACAGATTAGTGAGAGCATGTTATACTTGTCTTTATGTGTCTGGCTTATTTCACTTCACGAAATGGCTTCCAGTTCCACCCATTTTGCTGCAAATTACAAGATTTCATTCTTCTTTATGGATGGATAGTACCCCATTGTATATATATATGCCACATTTTCTTTATCCATTAATCTGCCTCTGGACTCCTGGGTTCTATATGCTACAATTAATATGGCATTGCAGATATATTTTTGATAAGCTAATTCCATGTCCTTTGGACATATACACAGAAGCAGTATATTTGAGTCATATAATAATTCCACTTTGAGTTTTTTTGAGGGTCCCCCAACCCCAACCCATACATTTTTTCAACATGGCCACATTAATTTACACTCCTACCAACAGTGTATGAGAGTTTCTTTTTTTCCCCATTTGTGCCACCATTTGTTTTGGTTTTTTATTTTTGGTTTTTGATAACAGCCATTCTGACTTGGGTGAGATAACATTTCACTGTGATTTTGATTTGCCCTTCACTGGTGGCTAGTGGTGTTGAGCATTTTTTCATATACTAGTAAGGCCATTTGTATGTCTTCCTTTGAGAAATATTTCTTCATCTTATTTTCCCACTTTTCAATTAGATAGTTTGGGTTATTTAGTTGAGTTTTCTGAGTTCCTAGCATATGCTACATAATAATTCCTTGTCAGATGAATAGTCTGAAGATATTTTCTCCTATTCTATAGGTTGTCTTTTCACTCTATTGATTATTTCCTTTGATATGTGGAAGCTTCTTAGTTTGATATAATCCCATTTTTGTTTTTGTTATTTGTGATTTGAGGGTCTTATTCAGAAAACCATTTCCTACACAGATGTCCTGAAGTGTTTTCTTCTAGTAATTTCATAGTTCCTATCTTACATACAGGTCTTTGTATGTAAGATCCATTTTAAGTTGATTTTTGTACATGGTAAGAGAGTAAGAGATATCAATTTAGTTTGGTTCTTCTGCATACGGATATCTAGTTTTCTCTGCAGAATTTATTGAAGAGTCTACTTTTGTAAAAATATCAGTTGGTTGTAGATACATGGATTTGTTTCTGGGTTCTCTCTTCTGTTCCATTGGCTTATGTGTCCGTTTTTATGCTTATATCATTCTATCTCGATTACAATAGCCTTATAATGTCTTGAGATCATGCATTGTAATGACTCTAGTTTTGTTCTTTTTGATAAAATTTGAGAAAAAAAATCATGATTTCTAATATATAATACATAAACATAAAAGTTCTTTTAAAGTTTTAAAATTCAGTTAGTAAATATATAACATATACTTAACTTGCTTTATTTCCATTTTTTATTATCATTTATTCTAAACATCCTTAGTTACAACAAGATTTAAATGTGAAGCAGTTTATTCAAAGAAGTATACTGGTTCATAAGGATGTTAGCCAAATTAAACTTGATTCCGGGATATGTTTAAAAGAAGCAAAAATGAATGTTTCTAGTCTAGGAACCCCATAAGAAAGATGCTAAATCCCAAAGTGAGCTGTTGGACCACTGAGCAGAAGTTCCTAATTAAGTGACCTAAAGGAGGTTCAAAGACTCAAAACTTCACATGAAAGATATAAAAAACTATAGGAGCTAAGCAATTTAAGCAAGACCCTGTCTCAAAAAAAAAAAAAAAAAAAAGGATTAGGGCTCAGCAATTAAGCATGCCTTGGTTCAAAACCAACAATATTAATCTTTACTGAAAAAACATAAAAATAAAAAGCTATAGGAGTGGTAACCAAGTGTAGATTTATGAAGCAATATTTTGGAGAGGGCTAGTTCAGTCTGTAAGTCTCCCATCCCCCTTTACAGCAAGAGATGAAGTACTTCCCCCTTAACCTCAAGCCTGGGGAGCCAGACTTTTATTGAGTCAGAAAGTCCCATTTGTTTCCCCTGGAGCTGGGAAGCAATGCTGTGCCAAATCCAGAGTTGCTGGAGGGTCTGTAGCTGACAGGTGTGAGGGTAGATCCAGGAAAGAGGTGTTAGTGTACACTATATTTCTTGAGTTTTGTTGGAGAGTACCTGAATGTGTCCCCGAGATGAAATGTCAGGCCATAACAGAGAAAGAGAGAGAGAGAGAGAGAGAGAGACTCTGCCTGTGGACATTTTAAATGATATTTTTCTCAGAAAACTTTACTCAGAGTAGAGCAGACCTCTATTAGAGTGTCTGTATGGAATGCACCATGGATATCCAGAGCCTAAGGTTGGGGTCAGAAGTAGCAGCTGAAGAAGCAAGTTATATCATTTGAACCATGAGTGTCCTCATGGGCTCACAGAGAGATCTTGAAGGAATCCACTAAAGTACCCAAGAGACAAAAAGAAAGTTCCATTGTCTTCCAGAAAACACAAAGTCATCTTATAAGAGTAACATCAAGGGAATGATATCCTACTATTTACCTCTATACGTCCTCAGCTTCTACCTGGCCCCATCAGAAGAGATCAGAAACACAAGACCATGGGTTGATGGATAACCAGATAGCTAGAAGCCCAAAGTCAACTATACTACTGCCCAGAGGACAAGCTGCTGGACTGAAGTCAGGCCCTAGTTCATGGGAAGAGGCCATTTGAGCCACTGAAGTCCTTCCAGAAAGACGTGGTCTTTGCCATGCAAAATGGCACTCCTTCTCAATAGGTCCAGATAGTGGAAAGCAACTTAGTGTAATTAAAAAATCAGCATGCATCATCTGTACATTATACTAGACAACTCAGTTAATGTATCTATCACAGGTGGTTCAATATCAGGTGACAGGTACAGATGAGCCTCACTTCATTTGTTTTTATGGTTACAATATGTGTACATAATTAAGAGCCTGTATTTATATATTTATAAATGCTCTTATATTTTATATGTTTGTATGTATATAAACACACACATATATAACAAATGTATATATATATATATATATATATATACACTCTTCGAGTAGAAAATAAAATTTTCCTGGACAATCTTTAAATATTCTTGCTTTTTTAACCAGATTTTTAAAAATCTTTTCTTCATTTATAATTCTTTGTAACATTCATACATTATTTAGATCACCAAAAAAATGCTTATCTGTTAAGTCTAAACTTTGTTTTAAATAACTCTTTTCCTCTGTCAATCTTTTGAAATTAATTTAGTTTTCTTTATTTACAACCTTTACCCTTGCCAGAAATAAGTCACACAAACCTGTTGAATATTTTTTTAAAATTAAACTAAATCAATAGCAGAAGCTAATAGTTCTGACTTCTACTGCTTCTTAGCTGTTTAAGAAGACAGTAGAAGATATCCTAATAGGTATCACCTACATTAGTAAATAGTCTATATTTTAAGGGTTATAGAAAGTTAGCATTGACACCTTACAGTAATTCAAATTCAACCCTTCATTTTATACACAGTAGCTCGTTAAGCCCAGATACATTGTATGGGTTCCCCAAGGACACACAGCAGATAAAGAGAAAGCCAAAATAGAAAGCCAAGTATCCTGAAGATGCAATATTTTTCTAGTCCATAATGTTGCCTGTTCTACCAAGACAGTCCCTTCTTAAAGTTGCATAACAGAAAGAGCATATTATTGGAGAACTTTTGTGATACAGGTAGGGCCTTAGAATGGATGTGACAAGACAATACTATTTGAGGCAAAATTCAAAAGTTTCAAGATACTTTTTGCTCCATTATACTTAAAACAAAAATGATTTTGTTGTGCTACATACTATAAAATGTAATTATAGTCCCTGGGAACAACTCAGCAGAACTGGAGCTATATTTTGCTGTCTTAGCTCACCAAAGTCCTGGAAGATACTCAAGAAGAGATTGTATAACAAGTGGCACACATCATTTCCTTTAGGTCCTACTCTCTGATGACTCATTAATAATCAGTGTTGATCACCAAAGTTTAATCACATATCAATATGCACTGTCCAAAACTAGGCGATAGATATTGCTCTTTGTACACATCAGTAAATATTTATGATTCTTTTACTGTAGCCTATATATTTCTGTCCTAGGAAGATAAAACTACTGCTCTGAATAACCAGCTTTTCCAATTTAATCTGAATCTGACTTTTTGTCATCTTTATTTTTAGTTTATAAACTGCTGGGGAAGGGCTTTTTTTCTTCCTGATTCCTGGCTAGAGTTGAAACTGAGATTACGGAAATACCTCAAGAGTGGTTATTTCTATCCACAGTGAAATGAGAAATTTGGGGATGTTTAGCTAAACATTCAAATTTTTCAGCTCTTATCCTTCACTATTAATAAAACCATCATCTGTCTTTCACACAGAAAAATCTTTCCTTAACTTTCCACTTGAGAAATTTTCTTTCTCTTTTATTTTATTTCCTTATAGAGTCTTCCTGGGGTGAGTCACAACATATTGAGGTCATATCAGTTGCACTCTGTTACACAGGATGATGTTTCATTTCCAAAATGTGCCACCAGATACAATGTCATGTTATTAATCTTGAGCTTGTGCCATTTGTGCTAAAGATCCAAACCCATAGATCACAGGGCTCAGAGTCTCCTTCAAACTGTTCTTCCCATGTAAGATAAAACCATGCAAAAGGAGATGGAGAGGTCCTTTCTAATCTTAAGTTTGGGTTTCCATCTCTACTCTTTATAGGAATTCACTTAATTTGATAATGGTAACTGGTCAATAAAAAAAAACAAGAGTTCTAAATTTCTTTTGCTAATGTCAAAGTCTCCAAAATCAGCTTTTTAAAGACCTTAACCTTTTAATCCCAAATGGCTTTTCATTCATTTTGACCAGTTTAAATTAGAATGTGGCAGCTGAAAAATTTGAATTATAAATTATGTAGCTAATATGGGGTTCTTAGCATTCTACTGAATTATTCACTATCCTAAAGTGAAGTAGCATCATTTCCTGTGTGGGTATATACAAGTTAGGGAGGAACTTCATGATTTCAGTTTCATTCTCTATTTAATATCCTTCTCCCACCATGGACATGTCCCCAGGCCCACCATCCTTATAAATCCCACTATGGACCTCAATACAAGATTTATCTCGTTACAGAGAACAAAGTGTTGCCTATTAATTTTCTAGTAGACTTCTGATTAGAATACTGTTTGCCAAAGCCTAGCAATGTGTTTCATTTTATATACATCCCTTAGTCTACCACCCAATGGGGAGAGAATGTTGGAGAAATTCACCCACTGAGCAAGTTGCTGCCCAGTCTCAGGGCCTCTTCTTCCTCTGGTATATAAATGCTGCCCAGATGCCTTCCCCTATTCCCATAGTTCCAAAGTGTTGACTTTCCCTGATCAACATTCAGGTTCAGCAGAGCAGTGACTCCCCACTCCCCTCAAACTCTAACCTGCCAAGTAACCTTATGCATGACTTTGCAAATATATATAATCCAACTTTTGGCCATCGAATCTCCAAACTCACTCATCCACCCTCTTATCTTTCATAATAAGCATTGTACTCCTATTAAAGTGAATGAAATATTTCCTATTTAACATAATCCTGCTTGTGCTTTGGATCACATCCCCTCCAGCAATTCCAGGGGTTTATTCTAAAGTATTCCCTTTCTCCCAAATTTTCCTTGCTACTATCTCCATTGTCTTCTTTCCATAATCATTTAAATATAGTTAAGCATCTCTATTTATCTAACAGCCCCTAATTTCTTTTTTGGTTCCCTTTTGTTTGCCACACCACTACATTCCAAAGAATCTGTCTTGGATAAATCACTTTACCATTCCCTGAGCTTTGCTACCAAATCTCAATACATCTACTGCACATTTTCAAGCTGATGATTCCCAAATCCACATCCCCAAACTTTGCTTGTGTACACTCTCCCCTCCTTTCTCTCTTTCCAGACATTTTCCTGTAAAGACCCTAGAGACACCTCAAAAATGACATATCTAAAACCAAATACTTGATCTTCCCTTATGAGCTTGTTTCTTGTTCCATCAAGTGACAGCTCCATCCAGCTAGAAATTATCTTTAACCCCCAGTCACAAAATATATTTTTAAAAATACTCAGTTTGGTCCTCGCTCTGCACCTTAGTCACTGCATAATCTTGACCACATGGAGAAAGGTTTCTATGCTTCAGTGATATCTTTCTTTAAAATAGAGATACTAATAGTGATTATGGAGAATTAAATGAAATCATGCAGATATGACACCTAGTACATAACAAGCATTCAGCAATTTTATTTATGATCATAAATACCATTATTATTATTATTATTATTATTATAATCAATACATATCTCAAGTCAAACTCCCTTTCTCTATGTGTTTAGAGCCACAAGGTTTGTTCAGGACATCCTCATAGCTTCTCCAAAGTCTCCAGGGCAATCTCTCTGCCCTTAGTCTGCTCTCAAAATTGCCTCAGTAAGAGATAGGCTGAATGTTTCAAGTATTTCCAAAGGCATTCAACTGCTTCTCCTTGTTACCAGATTAAAGTTCAGATTTCTTGAAAAAGCCTAAATTTATCTTTATCATCTAGCTCCTACTCACTTCCCCAGCCTCACCTTGGTTTTCCTCTCATTCATCACATTTGAACCAAAATGATTCTTTTTAAGAGTCTGCTAAACCTCATTAGGCCTCACTCATACCAAAACTTTCCCATGTAGTTTTTCTACCTGGAATATTCTGGGTACTAATTTGGACTTGTTATCTCCTGAGCATGTTTCAGGGCTAAGTTTCTATGTCATTTTTTTCAAGAAAGCTTGAGCTAACTTTAATTTTATTTCACTCTTCTTTTTTGTTTATTTGATGTTATTGGTTTCTTAAAGTTGTTGTAACAAAGTCTCATGCCTGTATTGGCTTTAAAAAAAATTCCTTTTGTCACTCTTGGGAGGCCAGATGACCAAAATTGAGGTTTGGGCAGGGCTCCACTTCCTTCAGAGATCTAGGGAAGAATCCTTCCTAGCCCCTTTCAGCTATCTGTGGTTCCTGCTGTTCCTTGGCTTGTGGCAGCATCACTCTAACCACTGTCTCCATCTTTGCATGAGTTCTCTGTATCTCTGAGTCCCCACTCTTCTGGAATGCCCTAAATCCAGAATGACTTTATCTTGAAGTTCTTAAGTAATCACACCTATAAATACATTATTTCAAATTCTGTGTTATCTGGTAGTTTGGGGTAGGGTGGAAGGAGACACCAATCAACCCATTAACTTGCCAATCTTATTCTCAGAACTATATGCTCCAGGAAGGCGATGATTATATCCATGGTGATCATCACTGCAAAATCAGATTGGCATATGGTCTACACTTAGGAATTAATTATGGAATGAATATGTTCTTTTCTTTCAATTTTTACCCAGTCTTTCTACCACATTATTATGGCATCCAACAACCTCAAAGATTGACTCCAATTTTTGAAATTGGTTTATGCCTTGGCCTAAAAAATGAAATAAACCTCTCTACCAAAAGTGGATATATCCAAAAGCAGAAACAAGTAAGGACAAGGCAAACTCAGAAACATCAATCAATTGCTCAATAGAATTAAACTAGAAATCCATAACAGAAAGATACCCAGAAAACCAAAAAAAAACTATTTGAAGATTAAACAACACATTTTTGAATAACACATTGGCCAAAACAAGAAAACTTAAAACAAATTTTAAAATATTTAAACTAAATGAAAACAAAACACACAACTTATCAAAAAGGCATAATGAAGGATGAGTGATAAAAATTGTTAGATATAAATTTATAACATTAATATATGTATTATATATTAGAAAGATATTTTATATTATTTAATATTAGATATAAAATCAATCATCTAATTTACCATCTTAGAAAATCAAACAAAAGCAAATTAAATACAAAGTAAATAGAAGAAAATGAATAATAAAAATTAGAGCAAAGATCAATGTCATTAATAACAGGTATCAATAAGAAAAATAACTAATTCAGAAACTGCTCCTTTGAAAAGATCAATAAGACTTTTTAACTAAGAAAGAAAAAGATGATGCAAATTACTAATCCTAGAAAGGAAAAGAGGTTACAAGACTACAGGTTCAATGGATCTTCAAAGGATAACAAAAGAACATATGAACAACTTTGTGCCCACAAATTTGATCAACAAGATGAAGAGGACCAAATCCCTGAAAGACACAATTTGCCAAAACTGACACAGGAAGAAATAGATAATCTGCTACACGCAGTGGTACACCCATCAGCTACTTGGGAGGTTGAAATAGGAAGATTGAAATTTCAAGACAAACTTCAGCAATTCAGCCAAACCCTCTCTCAAAATAAAATGCAAAAGGGGCTGAAGATGTATCTCAATAGTAGAGTGCTCATGAGTTTAATTCCCAGTACCATAAGAAAAGAAAAAACAATAATCTTAATGGGACTATATGTGTTAAAGAAGTTAACAATTGATAATATTCATTGATAGTATATATTGGTAAATTCCAACAAATATTTAAGGAAGAAAACATCATTCTCTGTAATATTTTTCAGAAGATAGAAATAGAAAGAATACTTCATTGAATGAGGCCAGAATTACTCTACTACTAAAACCAGACAACAAATAGTACAAGAAAAGTACAAGCCAATCTCTCATTAAAATAGATTTATACAGAAATCATCAATAAAATATTAGCAAATCAAATCCAACAATGTCTAAGAACTATACACCATAACCAAGTTGGAATTATTTCAGGTATACAAGAGTGATTCAGAATTCAAAAATCAATTACTATAATCTATCACATCAACAAGCTAAAGAAAAAACTCATGTGATTTCAATACATGCATAAAAACACCTGACAAAATCTAATATCCATTCACAATAAAAACCCACAGTACATTAGGAAAAGAACTTCCTCAGTTTCATAAAGAATGTCTTTAAAACACCCTATAGCTAACAGAATATTCAATAATGATAAATTCAAAGATTTTCCACTAAGATAACAATTCTCACTCCTGAATTTCAACATCATAATGGAAGTCCTTGGTGGTGCAATAAGACAAGAAAATGAAGTAAAAAGTATACAGATTGATAAAGAAGGAATAAAACTGTATTTGTTCACAGATGAAGTGATCATTTATGTTTAAAATCAGAATGAACTGACCAAAAAAAACACTCCTGAATCTAACAATTTTAACAAGTTTGCAGGATACAAAGTTAATATATCTAAATCTATCACTTTCCTATATACTATCAGTGAACAAGTTGAATTTGAAATTAAAAATTAAATACCAATTACATTAGAATCCCCTATAAATAAAATAACACCTCTAACAAAATACATACAAGATAGATTCAAGGAAAACAAAAAGCTCCAATTAAAGAAATGAAAGCACTAAGTAAATAGAAGGTCTATATTCATGGATACAAAGATTCCACATTGCTAAGTTCTTCCCAACTTGATCTATAGATTCAGTGAAACCCCAAACAAAATCCTAATAGACCACTTTGTGGATATTCTGTTCCATAGATCTGTCTATTATTTTGCCAATACCACTGTGTATTTATTGATCACTGTGTCTTTATAGTAAGTCTTGAAGTGGGGTAGTGCCAGTTCTCCAAATTTATCCTCCTTTTTATTGGCTAGTCTGTCTTTTGTTTGTTATTCTCCATATCAAAATTAGGAACAGTTTGTCAATTTCCAGCAACTAGCCTGTTGGGATTTTGATTGGGAGAGATTGAGAAACTTCACAAAAATTAAAGATTTCTACTCTGCAAAAGACACTGTCAAGACAATAATGATACGCCATGAAATGGAAGAAAATATTTACCAACAACTTGTCTCATAAACGACTATTATCCAAAATATACAAAGAATTCTCAAAGCTCAACAATAAGAAAACAAGCAAACCAATCCAAAAAGTTCACAGACTATCAAAAAAGATACACAGATGGATATGAAAAGATATGTCAACAGGAAAAAGTAAATAAAAACAACAATGAGATACCACTATAATTCTATGAGAAGGGACAAAATTAGAATACCAACAAGTACCAAGTGCTGGTGAGGTTATGAAGTTGTACCAGCAACTCATTCATTGCTGGTACATGTGTAAAATGGTACGACCACATTGAAAGACATTTTGATAAGCTTCTTACATCAAAATGTAATTTTTTAGTATTTACCCTGAAAAATTAAGACATATAATTCTTACCATATAATTCAGCAGCCATATTTTTTTATATTTACCTCTAAAATTTGAAAATACATTCACACAAATATCTACCAAAAAATACTTAAAGTTGACAAAATTTAAAACAAAGATGTCCTTCAGCAGGATACTGGGGGGAAAAAAATAAATAAATAAAACTATAGTGTAACCAGACAAGGAGCTAGGATTATTTTAAGACAAAAATTTTAACTTTTATTATTTTCCATATTTTATTGGTGTATTATAGTTGTACATAATGATGAGATATGCTGTTACTTATTCATATACATACACAATATAATAAAATAATTCATCCAATGTTGTTCTCCAGTATTTCTGCCTTTCCTCCTCTCTTCCCTTCCCAGTTCATTTCCTCTTTTCTACTGATCTCCCTTCAATTTTCATGAGATTTCCCCAATTTTATTTTTCTTTTTTCTCTCTAGCTTTCACATATGCAAGAAAACATGACCTTGACTTTCTGAGTTTGCCTTATTTTGCTTAAAATAATATTCTCAAGTTCCATCCATTTTCCTGAAAATGCCATAATTTTATTTATCTTTATGGCTGAGTAAAACTCTGTTGTGTATATAAACCACATTTTCTTTATCCATTCATCCATTAGTGGATACCTGGGCTGTTTCCATAGTTTGGCTATTATGAATTGTGCTGTTATAAACATGGGTATGCATGTATCACTGTAGTAAGATGTCTTAATTTTTCAGGGTAAATACCAAGAAGTGGTATAGTTGGGTCATATGGTGGTTCCATAACTAGTCTTTTGAGGAACCTCCATACTGATTTCTATTGTGGTTGTAGTAATTTACAATCCCATCAACAATATAAAAGTTGATGCCTTCCAATAATTTTGTAAGCACCAAATACTCTTTGTTCAATTTTCTCTACATCCTCAATGAGATATTATTCAGCACTAAAGAGTGAGCCATCAAGCCATGAAAAAACTTAAATGCATATTACTAATTGAAAGAAGCCAGTCTGAAAAGGTTATATCCTACATGATTCCAACTGGATAACATTCTGGAAAAGGCAAACCTATTGAGACAATAAAAACATCAGAGATTACGGGGGATTGAGTAGCAGGGAAAGATGAATGAGTATAGCCCAGAGGTACTTTAAGGTGGTGAAACTACTGTGTATGATACTATAATGGTAGGTACATGTCATTATACTTTGGTCCAAACCCATGGAATGCACCCAAGAGTGAATCGTATAAATTATGGCCTTTGTGGGATAATACTATTTCAATGTAGGTTTATTGATTATAGCAAATGCTCTATTTTGGAGAGGAATATTAATGACTGGGAAAGCTTTGCTGTGTGAGGTTGGGGGTGTATGGGAAATCTCTACTTTCTGCTCAATTTAGCTATGAAGCCAAAACTGCACTAAAAAAAAAAAAGTCTATTTTTTAAAAAACTAAATAAATAGTATTTAATTATTCAATCTCTTCTCACATTAGCATGGGCATGGGTTTTTTCCTAAGCAATTTACATCTAGCCATCTTTTTTATACCTTAGTATTTCTTTTAAAACTTCTTTAACAGCAGGAATTATACCTTTTGTTATTTATACTCCTATAGAAGGCAACCACAATAGCTCAACATAGAAGATTTTCATAAAATATTTATCTTTCGTAACTCTAGATTATTTATTGATATATAAATTCAGTTCTATTAGAATTAAATTTATTTAAACATAATAGATTATTGACTCTGACTTCTAAAAAAACAAAAAGGAAAGTCCCTCACTCAAAGTGCTAACAGGTTTTTCAATTCTTTGATTTAAAATTTTATAAAACCTGTTAATGTTTCCAAGTTGGAATGCCCTCCGGGTACTATTTTAGATTTGTTTATTTCCTTGGTTCCAATGATTTTATCTTCAGATTCAGGTACATTCAGTGGCGGCACCTTCATAGATATACTCACAGTATTTATCACTGATTATTTTCAAAGCATTATTTTTTTTTCAAGTTGACACGTGACAAGATAACCACACTCAGAGTAAGGATGTAACTCAGCTGTACAGCACTTGCCTAGCATGTGTAAGGTCCTGGGCTCAATCTCCAGCACCTCAATAAACCAACCAACCATACCAATATTCACATATATACATCATGTTCTAGGAAGAACAAAATTTAACAAAGAATATTTGGTGCTCACAAAATTGTTAGAAGGGCAAAGGCCAGAGAAAATTTCCATTAGCACAGGTTGGCCATCAGAAAGATACTATTATAATTCAGTCTAGGAATTCCACTTATATATTCTGGAGGTCACCAATATCTGCAGCATTGATACAAGTGACAATAATCAATGGAACATTCCAGAGGCCACTGCAAAATCTCACTTCTGTCAAAGCCCAATTATTTGCCTGCCAATGCTGGTAAAGCAATAATATCATTTCTACCTAGTGGTATACCAAAAATATCTAACTGACTCAGTGGGCATGAAAAAAAAGTGTAGTACTTTCCTATTTCTGTAATTTCTGTAGTTTAAATACTCCTACCACAACTGAGTTAAAGCCACAAATGCATAGTTGAGAAGAGATGTGCCCAATCAGTTCCTTTGAACTTGTATGAGCTAGCTCAACACATCACTGCTTCTGCCCCTCTGGCCTTCCAAATATTGCACTAATATATCTCACTGATGGAACTTAATACAAACTCAAAGTCCTGCTGGCAAAAGAGACAAACAAATATATAGCTCTCACACTGCAGGTCCCTGCCACACAGTGTAGAGCAAAGAAAAGCATGTCAAGTGCTCAAGAACTAATTTACATGGCCTACAGACTAATGTTAGACCCCACTTTCCCTTTTACATGCAAATAAAAACAAAAAACAAATAAGCCCTGGGTGATTTCATCTACATCATGGCCCAATTCCCAGATCAAGCTCTGCAGGGGTCATTTGAAAATTAGTGTTAAGCCAACACAACAACACTAATTCAACCTAACATTTATGGAGCCATAATGATGCGCTAGCCATTGTTTTAGGCTTACATGTGTGTGAGTTACCTTTCTGTCACTGTAACAAAGTATCTAAGAAAACTCATTTAAAGGAGGAAATATTTATTTTGGCTGATGGTTTTAGAAGTTTCAGTCCATGGTTGATTGGACCACCGCTTTGGGGCCTGTGATCAGACAGTGTGTCCTGGCAGAGAATGCATGGTGGAGCAAAGCTGCTCACCTCATCATGGCTAGGAAGCAGAAAAAGAGCAGAGGTTATGCTTTCAACATTCCCTACAAGGGGATCCTCAGTGACCTTTCTGTCCCCACCTCCTAAAAGTGCTGTCAAATAGCAATAACAAGCACACAGGCTAGTGACAAAATCTTTAACACCTAGACATTTGGGGTACATTCCAGATCCAAACTATAGTGACATCCATTACTACAAAGCTTTCTGAACCATTTCAGGTTTACCATCATCCTCATTTTGGAGATGAGAGAACTCAGATTTTGTCAGATAAAGTAAATGTTTCTGATCATACAGTTACTGCATAGAAGCACAGTTCACTTACCTCTCTAGACATACTACCTGAAAATCATCCAGTTTTTTATAATGGTTTTGGCTTCTGAGCACCATGTTTGGTATCAGATGCCTGACAGCGTTGAGTATGTCATAGAATCAAAATATAGTTCTGAATTACTTTTAGGACTGCATTACATCTTAGCAATCATCTGGCATCATTGGAAATGCTGTAATAAGCATCTAAGGAAAAATAATGGTGTAATTTACAGTTCACCATAATTTGACCATAAAGTATCTCTTTTCCTCTGTTTGCATCATTACCCCAAAAGTTTTCATTTCTTATATTCTTCTGGTTTAGATGAATATTCTCTCCTGCTAAAAGTGTCACTGACTTTAATGTATAGAAAGAATAAATAAATGATCTGTATAATTTTCAAAAGGGAAAAAATGGGTGAGAAAACCAGAAACCAATCTTTCTTTCAATAAACTTAAGTTTGCTTATGCTTTTTTTTTTTTACATTTTTCTTACATTTCCAGATACCGTGGCTGGTTTTAACGTGTATGTTGTGTATTTTATACATCACTCAGAATCACCTCTCTAATTTTTCATGTGCTTTGTCTTGCTTCATCCAACAAAAAGTCACTCTATGCTTTCATGTCACATTCACATACCTCGTATTCCCAGTTCTAGGTTTTGTTTTGAAAGCAAGCAAGCATATCTGTTTATTACAAACCATTAAATGATAATTTAGTCAGTGTGCTTTATACCTGTGTAATTTCAAGCTAATTGCACAGCTGCATATTTGTCCAAACCAACATAATTGTGCTTTCTTCCCTATTTGGTCGATCCTTAACTTTAAAATGAATAAATAGAAGACATATGATGGGGGAGGGTCTGACCTCCGATTTATGGCAGGCCTGATTTCAAGGACAGTTACTATCTGTAAGATCCTCTATTAGTTCTGGCTATAATTTTGCCAAGGCAGGCTTTTGAATTTATGCCAACTAATTGCCCTGACACATTCAGGGCTTGTCAGATACCAGAACATAAGATGTTTCTCAGCTATGTGATATCTGGTTGAAGGCATTTCGAGTATCAGATACACTAGAACACATCAGGATACTGACAGCTCTGAGGATTATATTTCTTCTCTCACCTTCAACCTGATGACCAGCAGTTGTCTGGTGACAGCTTAAGAAATATGAAGTGGTCATATTTTCAAAAGAAAAAAAGCACTATGTTATTTAATTGACCAATTTACCAAGAAGAGTTCAGTATTACAAAAATCAGAGTTATTTTTCTCTTTGAGCATTAGAACAACCAAGTATTTCTCCTCTTCTGAAGGTATTTTCTTTAAGATTGGCTGAATTTTTCCGGCATTTGACATATCAGCTAAAGGAAGCTAGTTAGCTATTTGATACCCAGTTATGGTCAGTAGGTGTTAAACAGGATTGCTTAAACCTAATTTGACACAGGTATTGTAAATCATTCCTGAAGTCTGAAGAAAACAAGCTTAGATCTTTGTCCAGGAGAGCCACTAAGAAAGACAAACCTGTTTTCAAAGTTAGCAAAGGTTGACCATTCCTAGTACATATAAAACCAACATAAATCCCCTCTGATATCTATAAACACACCCATGCCAAAAAAAAAAAAAAAATGCTAGAGTTTGAATGACTGTAAATGCTGTCTCCCATCTCAGCACAAACTGCTGTGTCTGGGAATAAATTTATCATTTCCTGAATTCTGCTCTGGCCAGTGGCCAACAGAGAATGTACATCAAAATTAGAAGAGATGGGAGGCGGGACTTGATTCCGCATTGATCTGGATGATGATGATGGCAAGCTTAGAAGCTGCCTCCCTGCTTAACAGTTCACTGTCTGTTTCCAAGAGTAAAAGAACACATTCAAGAAAATAACAGGAAGCCAGTCTACAGCATAGAGAGAATCTTGCTTGATTTGATTCCTTTACAGCATTGCATTATCATCTACATGAAAGCACAGCTCACCCTGACAAACCCTGAAATGCATAAAATAAAGAAGAAGAGGGAAAACGCCTTTACCACCCATCTGTTTGTGTCTTAGGAAATGTCTCCAGTGCATCTGCTTGCTGTCTCACCAAGAGGTTTTATGTGACCACAGTACACAGTGCAGATGCCAAGGAGGGACAAACGTGGATATGTGCTGGCTTGACCTAGCTCTCAGAAAACCCCAGATGCATTTCGTCTTAATGAAGCACCCACGTGAATCCACTAAAAGGGATTCTCTGCTCTGAAACTCAGCAGCCACTTGTTCCTGAATCATGTTAAGTCTTGTTGGGAAGTTTGAGGCAGCTTCCTGCAGTATGCCATCAAGTTACTGTTGACAGAGTCAGAAGAGGTCAAGAAAATCTGTCCTGGGTCATCATCCTAGAAGCAATTATGTAAAGCAATTATGTTTTTATGCAAAAGTGATATATCCAAGTAACGACCTCGAATAAGGGAATATAATGTAAGTGGAATATGAGAATTTTTATTTATCTAATAATTTCACTTACTGAAAACATAAAGTTACATGGCAGAAATTTGAAATAGTTGATAACTTCTCTCTCATGCATAACCATGCGTTCACACACATCTACACATATGCACACATTCAAACACACAGATAGTCCTAGTTTCCTAGGGTTATGGTAACAAAGTACCACAAACAGGTTGGCTGAAACAATGAAAATCTATTCTTATTTTCCCATAGCTACAGAGTCCAGAAATCTGAAATCAAAATGTCTGCACAACCACAGGCCCCATGAAGACTCTAGGAAACCATCTTTTTACCTTACAGTGGTTAACCAGCAATACTTGGCATTTATATAGAGAGATTAAAATTATTAGATGTCATAGGTGATCATCAAAAAAAATTTCCACCTCATTGAAAATTACAAGGTCCTGTATAGTCCATTGAAAATGCACAGTTCAGGGGCTATGGATGTGGCTCAGTATGCAAAGTGCTCACCTAGCACGTGCAAGGTCCTGGGTTCAATGCCCAGTGTCATTAAAAATAAATAAATAAATAAAAATATATTTTTATACATAAATAAATATTTATATATATATATATATATATATATATATATATATATATATATATATATATATTTGATATTTCCTTGGTCCAGGAGACACTCTTTTAATTCAGAATAACTTTTAGACTATTGCAAGAAAGTATAGTAACATTTAGAATGTCTGCATCTAAACAGAAGCAATGCTATAGAAATGAACATGGCTCTCTGAAAACTTGCCACTTGGATTTTTCCACAGATGCATAGCTCCAATTATACAGTAAAAATCAGCAGCAAAATGGAATTTGATTTTTAGGTATTCACTTTAGAGCTAAAATGTGTTGGAATAACTTGGAAATTTAAGTGATAACTGCATTTTTAAAAGATATTCTTATTTTAAATCTCAACCTTGTTTTCCCAAAAGTGGGTTTTATTCCAGATGCTCGTCTTTTGGGCTTTCTTTTCTTTAATTCTAGCAACTAAGTCTCCTGTATCCACACACACCCTTTCTTCAGCCCACTTTAAAGCAAAGTCAAACTTGCTTGGGTAATCTTACTTGTTAGGCTTTTTTCTCCACCTCCCCCAGCCCTGCCTTCCATTCTAAGGATTAAACACACAGGTGTTTTACCACTAAGCTACATTTCCAATTCTTTTCATTTTTTTTTTTTAAATAGTCCAGGCTGGCCTTGAACTTGCAATTCTGCTGCCTCGGCCTCCCGAGTCACTGGGAGTGATATCCCTACCAGTGATATTGTAGGAGTACACCACCATGTCCAGTTTCAGCTTTATTTTTTTAAAAAGTTTCTTATAAGATGTAGATAGGCATGGTACCTAGAAAAACAAAAGAGCCCAAACATATATTAACCTTCTAATCCCTAGAATCTGGGAATATCACCTTATTTGGAGAAAGAGTGACTATTACTTTCTATGGCAAAAGACAACAGATGTGATTACATTAATGACCTTGAGAGAAAATGCTGATCCTGGATTATAGGGGTTGGACCTAAATACAATCACAGGGACCCTGATGAAAGAGAGAGAGAGAGAGATCAGACAGAGACACCGATGAGATGAGAAGGCAGTGTGAGCAGAGAGAAATACAGCCATGAGCCAAGAAATGTCCACAGTCCCTAGAGGGAGAAGTATGGGATTTATCCCTGACACCTCTGGAAGAAGCCTGTGTCTCAATTTTAGGCTTCTGGGTTCCACAGCTGTGGAGAATAAATTTAACTTTTAAAACCACCAAGTTTGTGACAGTGCATTACAACAGCTATAGAAAGCTAATACAATGGGTGAAAACAGGAAACAAAAAGAGAGGTGATAGAAACACAGTCTCTACCCAGAAAGAATGTGGCTTTTTCTACTGAAACCTGTTATTTAAATAACCACCTACTACCACGTAGGTACCAGAGAAGGAGTTGCATGCACACATCATCCTGTAGCTTACAAAAACCCAAGCAATGCAAGTGTGATTGTCCCTATTTTACAAATGAGAAAACTGATGGGCCCAAGGTCACCCAAATCCCAGACTGAGGGCACTTGCATTCAACTCCACATTTTTCGCTGCTTCTGTGACACTCTTCTGTATCTCATACTTCTTTCCAACTGTAGTGCACACTTACAAATGTGTTTCTTTTACTCTTAACCAGCTGCTAGCATTTCCCTCCATATGCCCAGGGACCAACCAATTGCATTCCTAGCTTCTGTGGGAAACACAAAACATAAAAATAACCCATGAGGCAATGTGCCTCACACACCATGGATTGTGATCTTTTCTGAGTCTCCTCAATTCCTAGATCTTGGCCCTAAGCTATCTAGACAGGTTGATTGCTCCTCCACACCAAATCCTTACTTATCTTCAACTAGACAAATTGCCAGCAATTTCCCCAGTTTCCACTGTAACATTCTTGTCTGGGTAGAAACAGAATTTGAGATTACTGGGCCACATCTTATCCATTCTGCTAAACTCTCTCTTTCTTCCAGCCCTCTGCTACCACCACAAACTTTCCAGTGTTCAATGCAGCCTTCATCCACTGCAATTTCAGGCCTCAGTGTGTTTCCTGAAGGCAGGGAATCGCTAATGAAATCTCATTCTCTTTGAGATATATATAGGTATATGTACGCACGCACACATCACAGCTTTAGCAGGTATTCATTTCTTGAGGCACAAAAAGACAGGTGTGCAGAAATAGAAACCTTCACTTTCTCCATAGTTAAAGGTAACCTTAGTCCTCAAACCCCCATTTCTCCTAATGTGGGAAAGGAATTCTATTTTCAAACTCATCTCTGTAATTGCTCTCCCTGCATCAATCCCCTCCTTTCTTTTACTTTCTCCACGGGAGAAAGTTCTTTTCCTTTCTCCAAGGGAGATCTAAATTCTCAGAGTTTAGGTATCATGCAGTCTGGGGGCAAGGGCCTGTCTTCTGACCTCCCCTGTGTGGCTCATCCTCCCTGTCTTGGGGTATACATCCAGGATTCTAGGTAGTGACAGGACTCTGTCTCTCTGCTGTCTTACTGCCTTCTCCTCAGCACTTGCTGGAGCTGCTGACTCTCTGAGACCTCTCTAGCCTGTTTCTCTGCTATCCAGGCCTTCCTCTTTCAGGAACCTGCTGCTGCTGATCTCTGGCAAACAGATATCTCTCAGTTCTCAATTTCAATTCCTATGCCCCTAAGCACAGGTACTGTTCCAGGTTTCCTAGATACATCTGAAGAAGTAGAGGGTAACTCAGACACTTCTGTCTGAACATCACCATCTCTATCTCCTAAGGCATCCCCCCACAGATAGAAGAGCCCGAGAGATGTTTCCTTCCAGAATTCTAGATAAGAAGCAAGGTGTCATCTCCTCCTCCTGCTCTAGGATTCATTCAAGCTCCTCTTTGAAAATTCTTCCTGAACTCCTCCTCTCTCAAGCCTGGAAAAAATCCCAAAGTTCTCTCCACACGGGAAAAACAGCTGTGCAAAGGCTTCATTGGCTCCTCCATGTTCTCTGGTTCAGGGTGTACAACCAGCACTTCCACTTACTACTAAGCTTTGCCTTTGGTTTACCAAGTCAGATTCTTTAATTTTAATATAACCTTTCCTCTCCCATGCACCTCATAAGGGTACTTTGTTTTTGAGGGTACTGCGTCTGCTTTGGGCTTCCAGTGACAAAATTCAAAGTCAAGTGAGAACAAGTGTGTTTCCTGTGGACATGACTCCTTTCTTCACAGTAGATGCCACTATTTCAGTGCATGGAGAGCTTGGCATAAAATTAGGACTTAATGAAATGTGAGATGCATCTGTTAGCATTTGGAAGACATTTCTTTGCAACCTGATACAAGTACTGTAATCTAGGTTTATGATATGGTTTATAACTTTATGTAATACTATTATTTTAATGGTACTATTTAGTCATTTTTTAGAAAATAGGATGTTTAAATTTCCTACGTGTTTAGTTTTGAAATCAAAACTAAACTACACTTATTTTCTCATTTTTCTTTCAAAGTCAAACAAAGTAAAGTAGTTTATGCATTTAGAGCCTAATTTAATATGGAATATCAGAACTAATAATACTGTTCATAAAAGGCATGTGTATGTTAAAGATTGCTCATTACTTTTACATTTTGTCATATTTTATTATTGATAATAGAAATACTTGAGAACATGCTTTAATAATCACTCAGCTCATTCTGTGTAGCTAATGGAATATACTATACATTACTAAACATTCCATCTTAATGGATGAACTTTTTTCTAATTATGCATGGTTATAGATGATGATATAATAAATAACACGTTTTCTTTACTAGATTACTTACCTGTGATCAAATGCTAAAAGTTCAATTATTGAGTCAAAAGTTAGAGTTGGAGCCATCCAGAGTGTCTCCACAAAGCACAAAGGTTACCCCAGTGGCTTCCCTTCTTCAACTCAATGCCCTATAATGCTACCCGTGAGATTTTTATAAAGATAATCACAATAAAAAGGGTTTTATAAAAAACACTGCTTTTATTTCTTTATAAGAAACTGACCTTCTACTTTTTTTTCTGTTTACACAATGTATTATAAAACAGTCTGTAAAGTTGAATAGGTTTAAACTCAGTAACCTATAATGTTATCTGCAGTCATTTTTTCCTATAGTAACAGAGTGAAGGTGAACTAATTGGCATAGTATGAGTCAAAGTACAATGTGACAATCTTTTCATATGGCTTCACATGTAGATAAGATGTTAAATGAAAATGAGTATACCTTTAAACAGGTAGTAAAGTTATAAAATAAAATTCTTCTATTGAGTCTGTATCATTGTGGTAAATATTAGACCTGAATCACCAAGGAAATGGCTGATAAGAGAGCATGTGTATTTCTTCAAACAGAAAGACTTCTTAGAAATTTGAAACATAACCCTTTACATAAGAGTGGGTATGTCTTTAACTTCATTATATAGAGCTCTGTTCATACACGTCACAATGTTGTTGACTACTATTTCAGAAAGGTATTTTGTTGGTTCACAGTGGTCTTCTGAAGAGCAAAATGGGTCAAAACAGTAAGTGATTAAATTGCTACAATTACTACGGATACTGCATATTTCAATAGCTGACAAACACCTAGTTAAGCCAGACAACAGGGTGGGGGATTTTATTTTATGCCTAGCAGAAGGAGTTCTAGGAAACTGAGTTCTTGAGAATGCAGTGAACACCCTAGTTCTACTCTCAGTGGTGAGACAGCCTCTCTCTGTTTGAACATAAAGGGAAAGCTTTGGACACAAGGACTTCTAAGACCTTTTCAAGCCTCAAAATGCTACCATTCTATAGAAGTGGCATCAACAGCAGCCCAACCTCAGCATGCCTACAATTGATTCATAAACAACAGCCAGTGCAGCAACTTGTAATTATAATGTAACCTCTTTATAGTTAGTCAGTGGGCAATATGTATGGACATTTCTTCAACTCTCTCTTAAGTATGGTCAGTGTCAGGTAGTGCCTGATAGTCACAGTATTACAATCACAGTATGTAAAATCACATATTTGTACTTAATGATCCACAACATCTTGAATGGTATAATTACATGGCACAGCCATTAAGGTATGGGTCTCTAGGAATATTTTTTGTTTAGTGAACCATTCCCAGGAACAGAACTCTACAGGGGAAACAAGGAAAGAAAATAAGAAGTTGATTGCAAAATCGTAAGATTCTTTTCTGATGTTCCCACATCAGAGGTGACATCTCTCCCCCTTCCCACCACCATATCTCTCTTCTATAGTTCCATCTTCTTCAAGGACCTTTTCACAGCTTCAAAGTACATAGGTCTTTATCTCTTTTCTGTAACACTGGGTGAGTACATGTCCTCATGTAGATTACCAGACTTTGAATTCTTTCCGAGATTCAGGCTTTCTGTGTTCATCCATATATTTCTCGTAAGACATGGTATCTTGACAGTATTATATTACTTGTTGACTCAAATTCACAATAATTTAATCAATGTGATCAATATTACTTTATATCCTATCATTGTATTTGTGTGATAGAGTGGTGATACGGAGCTACCCAGGATTTAAATAATGGGATTTTACAGGAGCCTATGTGAAAAGCGTGCTTTTTATTGGATTCTCATGGTACATCATCTGGACAACACACGCTGTGGTTACGAAATCACGAGAATCATGAAAACACTTGAGCTAATGCACACAGACAATCTGTGATGAGCATCCCGAAGAGTTTATGTTCTGAGTCCCTCCTTCAGATTGTCCCCTTGCCAAGGCACCAGAACACCATTTACCACAGCTCCCATGGCATGGAAAATCCCACAGGCTCCAATCGGCTGCTCTCGCAGTGACCCCCTACACTTAGCACTGTGTGGCCTGCCCTTTCCAAGCCTCACTACTCTGACATCTGGAGGAGCAGAGACTGTTGGGGTAACTTTTCTCACAAAAACAGCCGCTCAAAGTCCTCAAAGACCACAGAGAGCTCAAAGGGAAAAAGCAGGGTCATCAGTTTCTAATCACATTGCTTCTTCAGGGAATTTATTATCCTTGCATAAGTCAGCACAAATCAAAGTCATAAAGCACTTTTAAGTCACTAAAATTAAACTTAGCCCTTAGCTACTGTGTTAGGCAAAACTGGATTAAGATATTTTGCATAAATAACCCCAATAAAGTCATCACCTTAAAATGCCCAAATTCTGTTTTTCACATAAAAGCATATAAGCAGCCAACTAGAACAAAATAGTGTTTAATATCAAATCTAAAAGGTAATGTTCATGAATTTTTTTTGCAAAAATCTCTGGTTTGACATATATTGAAATAAAGCCTGCAAAATATCTTAAGTGAGTCAATCTGTGATTTTACAAACTCTCTTTTAGGCTTAAAAGAGAGTTTGGTTATATATTTAAGTTCCATTTACAGGAAGTCAAATAAAAACAAAACTGACAAACTAACCTGACAAACCTTGCCCCAAATTGGATCCAGTAAAGTTTTGAGATTGTCCAAAACCTATTTGGCTTACTGTGCAATGCTTTCTGAGTTATGAATGGAAGAAAAGTTAGGCAGCTTAAAGCCATATGGTCCCCATACAAATGCAGTTAAAATAGAGATAAAATTAACGTCCTTTATCATCAAGTAGCTGACTAATCTATATTCTATCAACTAGATCACATTAGGGGTCATGCTTTTCATTTCTTTTGTGTCCCAAATATAAACCTCAGTTATCTACATATGCTAGATAATGGTCATTAAATGAGACAATGTAATTTAGCCCAGAAAACAGAAGAAAAAATCTAGTTAAGACTAGAAAGTACTCATGAATCATGGGATATAACTCTGACACCTAACTTCACACCTATATAAATCTTATCTTTCAAAATTCAGCAAAGCTTACATCTTCTACACATTCCTTTTAATTTTCTTCCTCCAAATTCCTACAATACCTATGCTTTCCACATTTCACAATTTAGGAAAAATTAGGTGGGTATATTATTTCTCCTGCTTCCTCTTTTTTGTCTTATTTCTACTACTAAGGGAGATTGTAAGTGTCTTGAAGGGAAATAGTGCCTCTCTGTTTTGTGTATCCTCCAAAGTGACTAGTGGTATATTTAGCATCAAGTGGATATACTGTTGAACGCATAATTCAACATTCCTTAAATGAGATCTCATGTTGGTAAAATGCACTCTACAGTATTTCAAATGACTGACATTTTTTAATATTGTAAACATCATGTACCCAAGGGATACCTATGCATTTGCAGGAAGTCCTAGCAGAATATTCATGTGACTTTAATGACTATGTAAGGCCTAAGCTACCTAAGATGCATCATGACACAAATAGAAGGGGTGGGGAAAGAGAGGTAATTATAAGCTTCAGGTGTTTTGTATGCCTTTTCTCGAATGCAGCTGCTATTATCTCTACTTATCATTGACGTGTCATTTTACATTCTGGCAGCAGTGATTATTCCTAATTATACACAGGAAAATAAATTGTAATATGTGTTTAATACAAACAGTCTATCATTTAGGTAGTCATGTCAAATGGTTAATCATGTTTAAAACTAACAGGAACAGGTTAGGGGGTAGAAATATGCAATAAGACAACCTCCTCTATTCTTAATTTTGACTTAAAATTTAATCTGAAGGTCAGGAAAAAAATGCTTTCAAGAAATGCGCTAACATTTTACTGAAAAAAAAAAAAAAAGGTTTCTCCTGGAAATATAAAGAATTCTTTTAAATTGCATGACACATCCCCCTATCCTTGCTTAAAAACCTCTGCAGGTAAATATCTGTTTCCTGTGGGTCTAATTTCCCATATTTGGCCACCTGCCTCTGCCTCGTCTATGAAAAGGCAAAAGAATCCATCATTTGGGATGCAACTCAACCATTTCCTAGCTGGCAAGGTATTAGGTAGACTCAGTTCCAAAGGGAAGCTTGATTTAGTATTATATGACTGACCTCTCCTGTAAATGTGATTATTCTGCTTTTGTTCAGGCTTAACTCTGCCTTGCAAATAAGAATCATTCTTTCAGACAAGTCCAATGCAACTAAGTAGGTTTAAAAACAAATAGATCTGTATTCTGCAATCAACTAGCAGAATTATTTACCTTGCATTGACCTGTGTCTATTACAAAATAGTCCTGGAGAGTGCTGCTTCTTAGCTAAATATTATCACCATTAATAAAGTTTGGGAGAAAAGCCAATGGGAATACAACAGTAACACTCATATGTGTGAGCTCTCAAAATACTCCCAGACTTGGGCAAATCTACCTATGGGCACATGATAGCTATTTATTCACAGAAACTTGGATTGGGTTTTGGGTTTTTGGTGGTGGTGCAGGGGGGTTGTTGTTGTTGTTGATATTTTTGTAAGAAAATATTAGGGTTTTCATCAATTACTACATTTCTCTACAAAATAAATTTTCACCTGGCAAAATTCCAAGTTAGATTGATGTTTTTCAGACTCTCAGTATCTCCAGTGTCTCCTGCAGTGGTCATTCACACCTCTCCAATACTTTTTTAGCATCACAAAAGTGAAGTATTTAATATTATAAGACCCTGTAGTGAAAAATAATGAGAATTCAAAGCTAGCCATCTAGCTGGACCTATTCCATACACGAACCTACAATGGATTAGTGCCTCTCTATACCCAACTTGGAGAATACCAAAAAACACATGCATGACTGAGTAGATTTACTAGGGTCTCAGAGAGTAAATATGCAGAAAAACAAATGAAAGAAAACCTGGTGTATGTTAGAAGAAAGCAAGGGGAAATGACCACAAATTGGGCTGAAAAGAGGGAAATAACTACAGCTATCATCAGAATCTGATCATAGGCAGAATATTTCTAATGAGTAAATGACATTTTGCATCCCCAAAACAATAGAAAACAAAGAAAGAAGATGCTATTCGAGTGATATGAAGTCAAGATTCTGAGGCTTTAGGGTCCTGTTAGTCCCCATGACCACTCACCTATTATTAACAAGCCAAAAATAGAGGAGCGGGGACCACATTCTTCATCTCCTATAACTTGACACAGCTATTCATCTTCAGTGAGATGGAGGTCACAGGGAAACCTCGTTTTATGTGCAAGAGAAGTCTAGAAATAAACACTCCTAGTTTGCCACTAGCCATTATGAATAAGGCAGCAAAATTAATTTATTTTAATGTTATACCCAAGAGGCACATGTTTTCCTTTCTATGTGATTACGAAAATACTGAATGTCCCCTGAGGAAAGAAGTTCTTTTTTAGACTTCAAGAACAGACAACCCAATTTTCTCGGAGTTTGTTTTTTCTCCTTTGAGAGCACACTTAATTTGTTAATGCGGGAGTGCATTTGTCACCAATAAAATTCATCTTCACTCTATAAACAGACTGCCTGAAATTAGTCCTGATAGAGGGAAAGCTGGGGGAATGTACTTGGTTTCATATTATGAAAACATAATTCAATGGTTTAATTTGTAATAAGATTTTTATATATAACTATTGCATGAGCAACATTAGAAAGACCCTGAAAGGCCAGCCACGATTTTATTCACGTCTTCCAAGTATGGGTTTTATGATTACAAGTCCAAAAAATAAACAAATTCTTTTTTTTTAAAATAGAGATTTCACTGCTGCAAATGGCGCTGAAGACTGTCAGGGTATATTGCCTTCAACACTGGTACTTATCAATGAAGAATGAAATTTGGACTATTTGCAAGACACTTGACTGAGTATTTTGAAGAAATAAAAAATGGAGAGGATGTGGCTACTACTTTCAAGTCATGGACAACCTATTAGGGACACCCACACTGCAGAAGTAACTGCCTACCAGGCATACGTGGGAGTGCCATGAGTGAGTTTGGTTTCTAACCGTTCTTGGCTGTAAATAACAGAAACCCAAATTAAACCAGCTTAACAGTAAGAAAATTTGGTATAATACAGAAAAGGAAATGAAGTTAGGGCAGGACATGCCTCAACCACATGTCAGAGGACCCACTTCGTCCCCTCTCTCTGAGCATCAGAGCATCAGTTCATCTTAACCGTTGCTTTGTCCTAACATGGCTGCCAGCAGCCATCAGAGCAACATGCTTTTTAGCTCACATCCAGAAGGAGAAGAAAGACTCTGCTCTTTTTCCAAAATCCAATTCCTCATAATGCATTAGCCCGCACATGAGCTGATGTCTAATGAGGGAGAGGAGGCTACCTTGAATGATATCAAGTAACCCATAAGTTACAGAAGAGGTTAAAAAGCCAAACACAACGTTCACCAAAGTGTGGCAAAGAAACAAAAGCAGAGGTAGATCTTTCATTGCCTAGACAAAGCAGCCTCCATAGGGGTTGCTCGTTATTTCAAGGTTCAAAATTGCCAGCCATGGTATGCAATAGGCAGAGCTTAGAATGGGAAAATGTTTTTAAAGCCTCTGAGGGATGATTCATTGTGCCTCCATGACATTTCTAAATTTGGCTAAAGAGGAATACCTCAGTATTCTCCCTTTCTCCTAAAGTCAGATAATCATTCTCAAGTGGTTGCCAAGCATTTTCAAACTGATATTTCTAGCTCCTTCCAAAACAGTCTGTCACTAAACTCACCCACTCCACAGAGGAGGGGGAGAAGGAGGAAAAGTTGCAGTGATATTACTTTTTATAGAGACATGAAATCTTTAGTTTTGTCAGTTTTTGAAGGGTAAAAAAGTGTTTTCAATCTTATTATGCCTCTTGCCTATGGGTACCCTGCCCTAGTCTGAGTCCACACCTGGTCCTTTGCACTTAATTGTAAGATTCCCTCTTTCTTTTTTAGTATTTACAATATGCCATGTGCTGTTATAAGCTCATTACAGGTGTCATAAGCTCATTACATGCAAAACTTCATTTAATTTTCAAAACACCTTCTGAAATAGGAATTATTATAAATCCCACTTCACCAGTGAGGAAAGCCGAGCCATTGAGATATTGAGTAACTAACTCATCACACAACAGTCAGGGCAGAGCTGGGATTTGAATGCAAACAATTAAGGTCCAGGATCTGAATTCTTACCCCCAATGCCACAGTTACCTAGGTAGCCCATGGGTAGAGGTACCACAGGACTCAAGAAACCTAAGAAGGGCAGGCAAAGGAATAGTGAGTGTATCCTGTAAGATGATCAGAAAACTTAAGTACCTGATATCCAAATAATTTCATAATGAAGAAGAGAGTGTTGTTTCTGGGAAAAGTTGGAGGAGAAATGTTGATTAATATTTATTAATGAACTAACATCTATTATACAGGGTACACATGCCCAGTGCTTTGGGCCTGAGGCTTGTTTAGTTAGAAATTTCCAAGGCTTAATTTCCCTTATTATGATAAGCTCAGAGAAGTGAGGCTTCCTACCTATGGTCTCAGGGCAGACCTAGAACTTGAGCCTGTATCTGATTCCAATATCCATATTTCTTTTCCATTTGTCCACCTTAAAGACTCCTGAGCTCTTCCAAGCCAAAGTCCAGAAAGGAGAAAGAACTCTTACCTACAAATCCTCATTCATCCTATGAAATTATATATCCTCTTTAAATAATAATAGTAATGGTAATCACTGTACATGAAATAACTTAATATCACTCTGACAAATTTCTCGGCTCCCAGACCTTCTAACAAAGAGATTAGAGAAACACGACCTGAGTAGATGAGTAAGAAATATTAAGATATTCACCAAAAAAAAAAAAAAAAAAATCTGATATCCCGCCAGCATAGAAATATGATAAGATACTGAAAATATCTTCTCTTCCTTTCCTCAACAAAGAAGAGGGAAACCCCCAGCTCCCCAGGGAGAGCATAAATTCCCCTGAAGATTCCTTTGGGTAGCTCAGTACATCATATTCATATCTACAAAGTCCACCAACCCTGCAGGGTTGTGAGGTCCATTTCTGCTTCTGACAGAGTGACCTTACAGGCCTGAGCCTTGAGCTCGGGAACAAGCTCCAGGAGAAGAAAGCTCATTATTTGGTAAGGCTGTGTCTTTGTTTGTTATGTTCACATGAATAACTTATGGCCGCATGGCCTTGTGAACAGCAGCCTTGACACGGCTGACATGACAGCGTCATATACAGAATCCCAGTCCACCCTCCTGGGAGAAAATGGAATATTTGCTCGTTTCACATTTCACATAGACAGGCTTCTCAACTATTTATAAGTTGAATAGAAATTTCCACTACTTCAACTGACACAACTGGCTCTTCCTAGCAACTGATAAAACAGATCCAACCGGAACATATAGGAAAAGGCTTTGGCAAAAGTCAGTAGTGCAGAGAAAGGGCTGAGGTCTGTATCAAGTCAGACTCCTCTAAAAAGGACTACTGTCCTCCTTGTTCCTTTTTCTCCTCCACCTCCACCACTAATATCCTAGATTTATAGCTCATCCAGAATGGATTTTGCTAGTACTTTTCACAAACATTGCTGTGGTGGGTACCTGTCCCTTATCAATACTTATTAAAGACTCACTGAAATTGACCTTGATCAATGTCAAAGTGTTATTGTACTGAAATAAGGCCTGTCTCCTCTAATTTGGTATTATTCCATTCAAAGAAGATTTGTTGAGGGCCTTCATTGTGCTGATTCTGGGAATTTAAAGATTAATGAAATTAAGGCTCAAATTTAGTAGGGAGACAGACACATACACAGAAAATATTAACAAGAATAAAAGTTCTGCCACAAGAAAGTACATAAAGTGACTGGAGAGTAGAGAAGGACACTTAACCCAGGCTACAAGAATATTTTGTTGATAACAAGTACAGACCCAATGAGGAGTAATTCCTCATTGTACTTAATCTTCACAGCAATCCTCCCTGTGAGACTAGTCCTATTATTCGTCCAGTTTTCCAGATAAAGAAACCTGGGCTCAGAGAGATTAAATGATTGGTTTAGTCTGACAAAGCAAGTGGCAGATAGAAAATTTAAATAGCCCTGTCTAACCACAAAAATCCTGCATTCACTTATACTGGATTTCCTCTGAACAGCAAATTGCAAAGTTTAACATTCATGACGGCATTCAATTATTATTCAAGAAATATTGGCTAAATGCCTGCTGTGTTCACAGCTCTCAAGGCAAAGGACACACGCTATTCAGGGGTGTTTCAGGACTTGCCTTTGAAAATCATCTAAGGCAGACTTTTGAAGGAGATAAGTCAGTCAGTTATTCTGGAAATATTTACAGAGTACTGTAATACACCAGGTAACATGCCTGGTTCTGAAAAATTGAGTGATCTAAAACACAGTCTCTATCTTCATGGAGTTCATATTCTAGAAAACATGCAAACATACACAATGAATTGAAGATGGTATAGGCTATAAGGAGAAAGAAAGGGTTTAGAAAGCATGGATGAGGGACAAGCATTTTGGAATGGGTGATCAATAAAGCTTCTCAAAGAATTTGAGACGTCTGATAAGGAGAAAGAAATGAGTTCCGTGAGATCATGTTTGAGGAGTATGTGCGGCCAGGCAGTAGCAAGTGCAATGGCTACTGGACAGGAATGGTGAACCAAGAATGGCCACAGGCCAGATCACAGTGACAGAGGTTGAAAGCAACACAAGGTGGGTGAAAAAAATCAAAGGGTAGATCATCCAGGATCTTGCTAGCTATGTAAGGGGCTCCCATTTTCTTGTCAGGGCAAAAGGAAACCCTGGGAGAACTTTGAATAGGGACATGACATGCTCTGATTAACTTCACTCTAACTGCCACATGGAGACTTGATTATGTGGGCACACAAGTAGAAACAGGAAGACCAATTAGGACACTATTATACAATTCTAAGTTTGAAACGATGCTGAGCTAAACCAAGAGGAGACACAGAGGTTGTCAGATTGGGGATGTATTTTTCATTGCGGTGCTGACAGACTGAATTAGATGTGGGTTGTGAGGCAAAGAAGGAAAGCACTTAAATTCCTGGAACAGTGCCTAGCACAGAGTTTGTACTCAGTGTGTGGAGAGTCTTCCCCTCCTCTTAGAACTCAACAGATTTTGCTTGGGGGAAAATGAGTCACAGGCCTAACTTCACACTAAGTCTCTAGGAGTGGCCCTGACCAAGTCCAATCTTAGGGTCACAGCATAGCCATAACAAGTAGATGATATTCTGTCTCAGTGGCTTTGATCGTACCAGGAATCATCTCTATGTTGCATTCCAATAAGCCAAGTGGAAGAATGACTAAAAGAATTCTGGTTGTACCAAATGCAAAGCAACTTCCTTGGTGGGAGTGTCCAGCTTCTATAGTTCCATCTAATGTAAACTCAAATGGCTTTTCAAAGGAAGTCTCCCAGGAGTTCCCTAGCTCTCAACAGGTCTCCTTCTCAGAGCGTCTCAAAAACTCCTGTATCTTTCCATCCTGGCTCTTTTCAGTGTCTACATTTCACTCTTACAACTGGGAGTAAATGACCTGTGGAGAAACGGAATGGAATTTAATAAGTGATGGGTACTTAGATCGATTTTAAAAGTTCTATTTGTAGTCACTAGTTATCCTACCAACTTGGAGAAATTGCTTGTCACAAGCCATCATGGACTGTAGGCTATGGAACGTGGTGTTTCTTATCAGGGTTGTGAGATGTATTTGGATCTCTTGGGTATTGATTCAGGACACTGTCCTCCAGATGTAGAGAGACAGCCTGCATGGATTACAGCTACTGTCTCCCAGCTGTTCACCAGGCTTTCAAGTTGCCCTCTTAGACACTATTTTCAATACCACAGGTGGACTGTTTCTTTTAGAATAGGGGCTACTCTTCTGTGTCTCTCCTCATCTTATTCAGAATAAATGCCAACAGCCTCATAATGGTCTGTAACACCTTTATCATTCAGGGCTCTCCTAGAAAAATAGGTACATGATTAGACTGGTCATTGGAAAGAGTTAATAAAGAGATTGCCTTATTCTGTTGCTGCTGCTTAAACAAATAAATTGTCATAGGCAGGGTACTTTATTAACAATAGAAATCCATTTCTTATAGTGCCAAGGGCAGGGAAGTCCCATGTGGAGGATTCCAGCAGATTTAAGGTCTGGTAGGATTTATCTTCACTTTGTCTATGATGCCTTCTCTTCTTGCAGTATCTACACATGGTAAAAGGAGCACACAAGGCCTCTTAGGCCTCCTGCATGAGGGCACTAATTGCATTTGATAGATGATGGTCTAATCATAGAAAGGTCCCACCTCTACTATTGCATTGGAGATTAATTTTCAGCATAAGCATGTGGGGGAGATATAAGCATTAAACCATGGAAGGGGATATTCATAGAGGTGAGGTTGAGAGTCAATAAATATTGCAGCTGGTGTGCAGCCCTGAGGCTAGCAACAGTCAGGAGCTGTTATCATCCCTAGTCTGATGGGAAGATACAGGATGAATTGGGAAAAGAAGAAGCTAATGGAAAACATACAGCATAATGCCCGGTTTGATCTGCCCTTTGCCTCCGATTGTCCTGCTGCTGAGCTTCCCTAGCCACCCTGGTATAGCTTAACATGTCAAGCACTGTGTCCCTGTAGTCTTTGCATTTTCTGTTCCCTTCTCTAAATAGCCAGATAGCTCATTCTCTCTTTACTTCAAGTTCAAATGTGTCCTTCAAGTTCAAAGGTGCAAACTGTCTGATAGGTCTTAAAATCAGAAACCTCCTCCTTCAACATCAGAATCCCCCTTAACCATATTTGACTTTTCTCTTTTTTTCTCCTTTTTCCCATTGTATTTCCTACACAGTTATATGTAATACACATCCTCTACTAGAAATAATAGCTCCAAAGAAGTGATCTTTGTTTTTTTTTTAATTGATGAGCTCTGAATGCCTAGAAATAGAAACACATAAACAGAAGGAAATAACCACCATAAGTGCAGTATTCAAATGTCCTTATGTTGAATTTTGGTTATAAACACGAGTAAAAAGTACATAAATATATTAAAACCAATCAGTCTTTCTTCCAACTCTATTCTCAAAAGGTTAAGTCTGATTAAATGTTGAATGAATTTCTGTCCCTCTTAGGTAGTTACAGAAAATTTTTGCCAGAATGGAAGTTCTTAATGTTAAATTTCATTACACTACTCTAGTAAATGACAGTGAGCCTTCTACTGTGATCCTTGAGTCAGATCCGTCCTCACAGATGTATGGAAGATCTGAGAGACTGGTTTTGCCCTTTGAAACTCCTAAGAATTCTCAGGCAAGAATACAGCAAAGCCACTATTCAGGAGGTGCTTTAATTGTGCTGAAGGAGAAATAAAACTCCTTACAGTGTGCAATAATATGTCTTGATAACCTCTCAGGGAAAGTTACAGAGTTCTACAGCTGAAAGAACTTAAAGAGCATCAGGAAAAAAAGCAACACTCTCACTTCACAGACAAGGAGACTAAGGTTTTGAGAAACCCAGAGGCTTGATCAGTGACAGCAAGCAAGTGTCCTGCGTGAAACATAGAATCAAAGTCCCCTCTCCCTGGGCTGGGGCTCTTCCATCCATATTACAAAAAAAAAAAAAAAAGAACAAAGAAAGAAAATTTTTAAAACCAAGAGACCAAAGGCCTTTGAAATGATTCTGTTTGTGCATGTCATCCATCTATATTTAACTAGCATCCAAAGACTTGGAGTCATAATAAAATGTTTATCCCTGTTATGCATGCAAAAAAAAAGAGGTATGTTACACCAAATATATGGGGTTAAACAATGATGACTTAAAAATTTCCTTTATAAGGAAAAATATGTGTCTCATAAGCTTATGAGGGCAATAAAACTGAGGATAGCAGACCTACAGTGAGGAAAAGTACTTTCTAATCAGGCTTCCCACGAATTTAAACGAGGATGGAAGTAGGCGATGATTTCATCTTCCCCATCAGTTCTTCCCCCACAAAGCAGGGAACTCTCAAGCTTATGCAGATGCACAAATCCTCTAGAGTTCTTAAAATGAAGGCATATTTTTATAGTGTCATCAGTAGCCATAAAAGCTTTGCCAACAGGATTTATGTGCATTGTGGTAGCATGTTTAAATGTTAGTTCAGACTCTAATAAGAAATTACAAGTAGGTAGTGTTCAAAAGCAGAAAATTGGTTTTCTTAAAATATCTAATTTATTTGCAAGCCAAAGGGAAAAGCTTCTTTTTGGAGACGATATCACAATATCCCGTTTAAAGTCATCAAAAATGACAAAAGGAAGGTCTACCTAAGGAGCCATGGACCTCATCATAGAAAGGAAGTTTCTTTAAACCCCTGCTAAAGAGATATTTTTAAAGTAGGTTAGGCATATCCTTGAAACAAGAAAACCTCTTTAGATGTCTGGTTTTTGTACCCTTCAGGCTATTGTGCCATTCAGCCCACTTTATCCAATTCGCAGAGGTTATAGCTTCTGAGAGGCAATGTGTCGAGATAAAGGCTGAGCATCCATAGGGCTCTGCCTTCATCCCTTCCACCTTGGGCAGTTCCTCTACAAGCTCACTTCTTGGATAAAAATCGACAGAATCAGAGCATAAAATATAAGGTACCTTGAACTTGGGGATTTTCCTTTTTTTTTTCTCCTAATATCATAAACGAGCTGGTGATTTCATATATGGGTGAACATCAAGAACTGTGACTATGGCCTGTCAAGGTTAGACAATTTAATCTAAGTAAGTAGGTAGGTAGGAAAGGAAGTCTTGGAGAGAGGAATCCAGCCACACATAGAATTCAGGCAAGTCAAAATTTCATTTGATTTGCTGTAAGTAGAAAGAGAAAGTATAAGATTGAATATTTTCAATAGAAACCTGTAGAAATTAGATTTTTTTTTGGCAGCTTCTAGAGAATTAGCCCAGGAGATTCATTCCAACATGGGAGGGTACACAAATCTCAATATTTGATTGTGCATTTATACACAATGTTCACATTCATTTTTCTGTCACTTTGATTTGTGTGATGATGCCTCGGGTTGTAAAATGTTGACCAAGAGAACTTCAGTTGGAAATACCTCAAGTGTTTATGGAAAATGAAAACTATGCTCCTGAAGAGGGTTCTATTAGATTTGAACAAGACTTTGATACATGTTTCAGAATTAAGTGCTATAAACAGTGAAGAACAGCACCCCTGAGCCAAAGTAGTAAGAAGCCTTGTTAATCAATGAGATACATGAATGAAATCCATTAGCTGAATCATGACAATTCAAATATAAGTTACATGTAGGCAAGGATGCTTTCTTTATTTTTTGTTGTGTATTTCCAATTCCCAGTACAATGTCTGGCACATTAAAGCAGCTCGATAAATAATGTTCATTAAGAGAATAGTACAATGGATGAATAACTTTTCCAAATTCAAATGAAATATTCTCAGAAAACATAAGACCAATTCATCAGAAGACCTTGCTAGCCAGTTGAAACTTCTTTAAAAAGAACTACTTCTCTTTGCTCTTAAAATGCTTTCACCAAGCAACTGCACAGACAATAAGTAGTTCTCCCAAATTCTTACACTCACAAGATGGTAATTTCTAACTGATTAAAACTAATCACAGATCAGTCCCTTGTCCTATATAATGTGAGTTGAATGAACTAGCTTGCCCACATTTGAGGAAGTCTCACCATCTCAGAGAGCAAACTAAGATGCTTTTAGCTTGCCCACAGCTCCCTGTGAAGATGAACCTCACACCTGGTGCACACTACTTTCAGCATGAAAAAAAATACCTTCCATGATTTCAGTATCCTGATACACTTAGGAAACATTACTCACCTCTTATTTCTTAAATATCTGCAGTGTAAGGACTCAGTGAATATTGGATGACCAATAAAACATGTTGAAACTTTTTTATGTCATCACTACCATTTGTCCCAGTAGTCAACCCTCCTAGGGAAGAAAGTAATTCAGACTGCCTTTCTTTTTTTTTTTTTCAATTAATTTATTTATTTTAATTAGGTATATTTGACAGAAGAATACATTTTCTGCATGCATGCCTGCTTCTAAACCTTTATTCTTTTACTCTACCAATATATTTGATGTGCCTGTAGGCAACTGGTTGGCTTCAGTGTTACTATTAAACACATTGATGTGAGGATGATATTGGTTTGACAGTTTGATAAATTTTAACTAATCGTATTAGTTTGCTGAAGCCTCCACAAAATACTTAGTAGCTTGAGCAGCAGAATTTTTTTTCTCATAGTTCTGGAGGCTGGAAGTCTAAGATCAAGTTTCCAACAGGGTTGTTTCCTAAGAGACCTCTGTTCTTGGCTTGCAGACAAATGCCCTCTTGGCGCCTCTTCACATGATCATTCAGTGTATAAGTGTCTCGTCCAGGTGTCTAAATTTCTTCTTATAAAGACACTAGTCATATTGGATGAAGGCCCTCCCTGGTGCTCTTATTTTAATTTATGTACCTCTTTAAAATGCTTATCTCCAAATATAGTCACATTTCAGGGTACTAGAGATTGGGGCTATGAATGGGGGAAACAGTTCAGGCCACGATACTGACTTAATGCTATGTGAAAGCAATAGGAAGTAGGTACGGAAGATGTAGCCTTGGAGAAGTAGAGAAAGAGGCACAAAGCAGGGTCTTATCTGTCCGGGCTTGGTAGAGAGAAGACAGACTTTAATAAAGCAGACAGGGTAGGATGACTGTTTAATGCAGGAGGGAAGTGACTGACAAAGGCGGAGCTAGCTCTGCCTGAAATGCCCTGGTGACCCTGATGGAGCATGGGATTGTGGATAGGCTTCAGTCTTGGTCTCCTAGAAATTAGACCATTTCCCATGTAAGGTGGATTTGCCACAAAGCAAATGAAGCTCAGCTCCAGCAACCCCCAGGGTCGTTTCCAGGGCTGTTGGCCTGATTTTATATTCGTGGTTTAGTTTTCTTTTCCTTTAAAAGGACTTTAGACTCCATAAAACCTGGATCTGCTTCTTGATTTAAAGTATATTCAACCATTTTTAGAAAGAGGGGTTTAGGGCATTTCTTGGGCCAGATCTTAAACTGAGTATTTACTTACAAGAAATAATGCATATGTTATATGAAATACAATACTTGAGTCAATGGCCTTTCACTGAAAGGCTGAAAGAACAGTTAATACAATCTGAATTCCTGCAACTATGCACCTTCAACTGACTTTCAATCCCCCCCCCCATACACACACCCATATGTATTTTTATATCTGCATTCAGGACTGGATAACGAAGCTGTGCAATTAATTTAAAAAGTGTATTGTATATGCTTAGTAACTATAGTTGAAAATATATTGCTTAGAATGTTCCAAATTTCCTTTCATGGGGAACCATCCTTCTATCACCTCTTCTCATACCCTAGGTATTAACTCTTCCAATACCCTGGGTATCAGTTCCTGGCAGTGCACATGTCTAAGCCCAGTGAATGGTTATTTTCTTATTTTGACATTAACCACAAATGATTCCTCCACTTTCTCTGCAACAACACTAAAATAACCATGAAACAACCACTCCAACAAAAACGCAGTGTAAACATCTTAAATGATGCAACACACTATTGCAGGGTGAGCACTACCAGAGGCATCCTCCTCTAGAAGATTTTCTACATTTCACTTTTGAATTTTACACATAGCTCTTCCTGGGAACAGCCTGTTATTGAAGACATAAAGGTGGCTCTTGGTTGGAAAGCAAAAGAGGGAAGTGAGATGAGATTGGTGAAGCAAGACAGTTCAATTTGCCTAACAAAGCAAAATTCCCGAACTGAGTTACTCTTACAGCACTGTAATCAGCCATGTTTCTTAAAATGCCTGGGTTATATCGAGCCCCACTCACTATGGTAATTATCAGCTGCCACCACACACAAGTGCTGCATTCCCTGATACTTTTTTTTTTTCTTCAAAATGTCACTTTATAATCTGAAGGAAAATTACAAACCCTACTTTTTTGGGAATGTTTAAAATAAACTCACAAAAGCACCAAGCCTGTTACAATTACTGTCCTGCTTTGAGGGAGAAATATCCCAGGTGGTGTTTTATCTCTGCAGCATCTATTTCTAAAGTTTAGCCACAACGGAAGAAGCAATTGTGCCTTATATAATAGCAAGCCAATGCCAGTTTGGAGGAGAGGATGAAATTTCTTTGAGAAGACTCGAGACTTTATTCTAGATAAACATAAATGACTCTAAAAACCATACCCACAAATGCTACCTTAATAAAATTTCACTGTTTAAAAAAATGGAATATTGATCATGTTGGATGATGTTGCTATGTATAAAAGTTACTCTCTCTTTTTTAATAGGTACATAAAACCCATATCAAGTGGAGTGTTGTATGTTAATGACAGTATTTCCAATTAGATTACCAATATAAATCATTCTGACATGCCATCATTCTTTATTTTAACAACTGCTTTTACACCCTGCACCTTAGAGTCCTTGTATCTTTCAGCTTGTAAAAGAAAAATGAAATATCAGTCAAAAACATAATGGGTAGAACTCTACTGAGAACGTTTTTTAGCCTAACAAAATTCACATGAGCTGAAGCCACTCAAGGTTTATAAGAAGATTCTGCCCAGAATACTAAAAAGCCTTCTAAATAATAGAAGCAAATCCCTGAGAAATCTAGAGATTCTCCTATCTTCAGACTTCTTGAGGTAGACCTAAGACAGTAGGCTGAGAATTTAGACACAGAGGATTTAATCACGGTCATGTCTCAGTTGGGAGTAGGTTGAGTGATTCTGAGCAAATCTCTAGCCTCAGTTTCTAGAAATAAAATTCCTTAAATTCTCTTCCAACTCCAATGTACTGCAACAAGTTCCATTAAAAGATGAAGGAAGACTGTGTCTCTTCATGAATTCAGTGCAATGCAGGACACAATTTCCAGAAAGAGCTTCCTCCTATCCCTTCTGAAATATACTCTACCTCCATGTTTGTCCTCTGTTTATGTGTCCTAAAGGAGGAAGAGTGTGCAAGGCAAAGCTGGGTTGAATCCCATCTGTAGCCCTTCACTAACTATGTGACCTTGAACAATGTACTTAACATCTAATGTTTCTCCATGAATAAAAGCAGGACTAAACTCTCTTTTTTACAAGGCTGAGATGATGATTATAGATATTTTTAACACACATTTTATAATATCTGAAACCTAGTAAACACTCAATAACAATAGTTATAGGTATATATACCTACACACATATACACACACATGTATGTTTATATATAAACCAAATACATGTACTCATTCATATATAGTATTTATTCTTCCTGTCTTGGAGAATACTACTTCCAGTTCCAAACAGAAATATGAGTGAATAATTCCTATTTTATATTAAAATTAGGAACTTCCATAGCTGTGGGCCCATTATAATGGGATTGTTAGGAAATCTGGAATTCCAAGATGGCGTTGCAAACTTTTAACTATCCTGGTTGATATCACTAGCAGCTTAAGCCTAGAATGTGTGCTTTCTGTCTGCTCAAGATGTGCCATTTCTAGCAGGTAGAATGGATTACCACTAGAGGCTTAGTCAGCTATTCCACAGCCATTTTGAATAAAATGGAAAAGGAATGACATCATTTTTCTATAACAAATCAGAACAGCACCAAGTTCAAGATAAAATTGAAGCAGAAGTAATCAAAATTATCTTGTAAACTCACCCGTTTCAGATTAATTTAGTCTAGCCAAATAACAAAACCAAAGCATTCAAGATATTACAGATCTCAAATGTAGATCCTGGCTTAGGTGCTCTACATTCTAAGAAAACTTCTTCCCCTTTGCTACTCCCTCAGCCCAAATAATCTAATTTAATCTAATTACTTTGTTTTAAAATTTCTTTTATTCACCCAAATTCTTCAGCGCAGTCCATGTTCACTGCTGTAATTTGTTTAACCCCTGAAATTTTTCTAAAATCCTGATTATGTCAGGATTGCTAGTTTATTTAATTTGATTCATTGTAATGATCATCAAAGATGTCCTATGGCCAACTCCATATAGCCCTTAACTGCTGTTCACTTCAAGCTTTCTGTGGCACTTTTTTATTTGACAATGCTGTCTTCTAGAAGCCTTGTCCTCTGGGCTGCATAACTGCTCACTCAGAGATCTTTTTTGTTTTCCTTCCTTCTCTTTCCAAGGTCTTTCCCCCATCTCAACCCACAATTTGGGTGATCTCAACACCTTATACTTGTCCTTCTTCTACATCCTCCAAAAGCAATTTTACATATTCCAATAGTTTTAATATAATTATATGCAGGCGACTCCCAAGTATAAAATCCCCAGTCTTGACCACTTTCTGAGAGCCTCCACTGGACATCTCCTCACCTCAACCTGAGTCTTAACAAAATTCCTCCTCCCTGCTGTAAACCTGCTTCTACGGCTTGTCTTCCAGTTCTCTCGGCCTTACCAACATCCTCACAAAGTCCAAGACCCAAAGCCTCAGTGATTCTTTGCTCTTTTTCAAATTAGTTATCTTTTGCCAACTTCACCTCATAACATTTACAGGTTTCCACATCTATGTTCCCAGTGAAGATGCCCTAATTTATGACGTGGTAATATGAGACTGAGAAGGAAAAGATTCCCCAATTCAGGTCATTTTCCACTTCAGTTTTTCTAACAAGTTATTCCTGGATTAAATACTAGAAAAGTGATCATTTCATGTCTGATTATTTTCATTCCTTGCTCAAACACCTTTGGTAAGACCCCATTTCTTAAGGGTTAAAGTCTAATTATTAGGATAACTGATATTTGTTGAACATTTGTTTAGTAAGTACTAGTTAATGTGTCAAAAACATCAGTTATATAACTCTCATATGTGACTTTACAGTTATTTGTATGATTGTATTGACTAGACCTTTATTTCTCCAATTAGACCATAAACTCATTGTGGTCAAGGATCTAAAATTCATGCATTCAATAACTATTGACTAGCTGAATTAATTGATGAATAAATGAAGCTTTCTTTTATTATCACCACCAAAAGTCCCCTTCCCCAAGATTTTTATGTCCTATATCATATTATATATTATATTTTACTTACTTATATCTGTGTTAAATTTGGGGAGTGATTACAAATGAATGATAGCAAGATGACTTCTATTCCTGCTAAGGACATATACAAGACTATGTCAGGATTGCTAGTTTATTTAATATTCTCAAAAAAAGCAAAGTTTTCCATTCTCTTTCACCTTTATTGTTCAGCTTTTATATGTGTGTGTGTGTGTGTTTATGTACACATGATGTACACAGGTATATATATATATATATATATATATATATATATATATATATATATATATTATATATATATATATATATATATATATACACACACACACACAAATATATCGTTTTTAATTTTTATTTTTTAGTTGTAGGTGGACACAATACCTTTATTTATTTATATGTGGTGCTGAGGATCAAACCCAGTACCTCACACGTGCTAGGCAAGAGCTCTACGGCTGAGTCACAACCCTAGCCCCTATTGTTCAGCTTTTTAAAATCCAAGTCCTTTGCTTCATCCAAAACTGAATTAACAAGTGGGTATTCCCCTTCCAGAACTTCCAAGGGAACTTTTCAAATCATTTTTTTTTAAAGTCAATACTTAATAGATCAAAGTAGGCCCCCAAAATACAAAGGTGAGTTTGACATAGATCTTGGTTTCAATGGACTTACAGATTAGTAAAGAAGATAGAGTATATGCTTAACTGTCTGTGATTCCTAGGAGAAAGATATAGGTGGCATAAGCAATGTAGATCTAAACTCAGTGAGAGTTCAAGATAGGAAAACACCAACTCTAGTTGAGAGGGTGCCAAAAGGATTTATAGAGCATTTGGTTTTGATACAGTTTATGAAATATGAGTAGGATTTATGTGTTCAGGGATAATAAAAATGAAGTATTCCAAGACGAAGAGAATTTTTTTAAAATGTGGAAGTCTGAAATACCATAGGCTGTATAAGGAACATTAGGTGACAGAATTTAATTGTAATGGCTAATGAGATCATGACTATTACATTCCTTTTGAAATATGCAAGTATAGTAATGTTCTATTCCCACACTTAAAGAGAAAATAATTATTTTCATCAAGTTCCTTGGGTTGTTGGGTTATCATATTGGTAAGATGACATTTTTGCTAGGGTAATACAAGTTTCCAAATACTTGTTGCTGACCATTGTTTGTTTTAACAGGTCCACTCTCTTTGTCACAGAATAAGGCCAAGGGATTTGGAAATCTCAAAATTATATGGAACCACGTGGGGCCCGATTTTGCATAGATGTTTAAATCTTAGATACAAATTCCCAAGTCTGGGCATTGTAGACAACTGAGGTAATTGGAATCTCTCTACGTCAATTTTAGTTCGAATCTTGTTTTTAAAATAGTCTGAGAAAACTTGACTTTGGGGCTAAACATCTCTGGGTTGATATTTTGTTTTGTTTTCCCTATTGGGTGAGTTGTTATTTTAGTTGATTTTGGTTTAAGGTTTTTCCCCTTGGATGTATGCTATAAATCAGGCGATGGCAGTTTGCATTCCAATGATGCCTTATCTTGGCTGTACAACTGTTATCTCATCTAAATCCCACAGCTGTGTCACTTCCTAACGACCACCATCCCTGCAAGACAGCTGTTGCTCTTAATTGGCAGGAATAAAACAGATGAGCATTAAAAAACTAGCCCAGATGATGTGCTGCACAAAAAAAAAAAAAAAAAAAAAAAAAAATTCTCTTTTTTCAAAACTATTTTAAACTAGAAAGAAATTTACATTTTTTTCTGAACTATTCAAAACTAGAAAAATGCTGGGCAAGAGGCTCCATCAGAAACACGTTGAATCTCTCTTGATCTCCCATCTAAAATTTTACAGCTGAAACGGCAGAAAACCAAGCTGCTTCTTGGCCAGTCCATGAGAGAGTCCCACCCACAAAAACATTGAAAAGCAATTTAAAATCCCTAACAAAGTTTTCTGATGAGCTGGCAAAGGAGAAATCTCTCATGAATCACAGTGAAGCTTTTTAAATCCACTTTTTCCACCTCGTATGCCATAGCACATATATCACAGCAGCTTACCCAATGCCTAATATCTTTGATACTCAAAGTGTGGTCCATGAACCAGTAGCATTGGCATCACCTGGGAATGTGCTAGCCACACACCCACAGGCCCCACTTCAGACCTATTCACTCAGAACCTGTATAGTAAGATCTCCAGGTGATTTATATACAATATATTTTTATTTAATTTGAAAACCCTGCTTTTATCCATTAATTCATATGCTTTACTGTACTGGACATAAAAATCACCTAAATGCTATTGCCACAAAGATTATTAAATCCCACCCCAAGAGTTGCTGATTCAGTAAGTCAGATATTTGTATATTTGGATGCCCCCCTGAATTGTTAACTGGAACCACAGATGGTCTAATGACCATACTTTGACCTTAGTCCAGGAAAACTAAAATCTTCTTAATTCAGCCTGCCTTGTTTTTTCCTCAATCTCTTTTCTTCTCAGCCTTTTTTTCTATACACCTCTTAATGAAACTCTAGCATTTCAGAACCTGTGTATGTGTATATTAATATGTGTTATTAAAATTTCCCCTAAATCATCTCCCTATAATTACTCTTAGCACCAGAATTCTCTTAGCACTGTGTAACTTTCTATTGCATAAAGCCTACCGAAAGTATACAATCCAAAGAAACACTTATGACTTATCTCTTAGACAAGAATAACAGAATAACTTATTTATTCCCATCTCTCTTCTGCTATTGAATTAGGGTAAAAGTTAAAAGGCCAATTCGGGGTTAAGCAAATAAAGTTCACATAAGCAAGGAAAATCGGGACTTTGGAGAATGGGAATGAAGACACTCCCATAACAATAAAAAGTATAGATACATGCAGGTAGGTGATATAGTTTCAGAAAAGAACCCTGGACTTGGAGTCACAGGGTGCAAATTCAAGTTCTTTGTAGATTCCTCATAAGTACTGTGGCCTTCAATGTATTATAACGTCTAGTGAGTTCTTGTCCATAAAATGCAATTAGCACCTACACCACCTGCCTTAAAAGGCATTTGATGAAGTCAAATATTAAATAAAGTATTAATTGCATAAATATTTACTGAGTAATTTAGGTTGGTGTTATGGAGATAAAGGAATGAATAAAGCATAGTTCTATTTTCAAACAATCTACTGTCTAGTGATTGTTACAGAGAGACAACATGCTATAAAATGGAAATAATCATTATTGAAAATACAAGTAAGATGCTAAGGGAAATTGAAGAATGAACTAAACTTGTAAAAAGAGAGTAGGGCATATCCATTGTGAATGTGAAAGTTATCTTACAGTTATTAGGCTAATACTCTAGTAGCATTCTATCACTGGTACATTCTACTGATATATGAGCTAATTCTGGAAAAATTATAAATCATGATGATAATAATGACATTGATAATTAGTACAACAAAAATTTTATAGTATAGCTTGGGGTGGGGGGGAATACAGTGCTAATAAATGGGATATTTTACAGTTTGACCAAGACAGTAGAAACAGATTCAGAGAATGAAATTTTCCCATTCCACAGTGTCTACATTCAGAAATGTTGAAGTTATAGAATATTTAGCATACATTCATGCTTCACTCCAAAGTAAGAAAGTGCTGAAGCTAATAAGTCTATCTTAGAGTACAAACTTTTATTATAAGAAAAGGGAGTATCAGTGGAGCGTAAGATCTGTGTGAAGCAAATGACCGGCCAGATACACAGGCATATATGTTCTACTGTGTGACCAGTATTATTGAAGTTAGTATCATTCTAGACTTTAAATATGGAATAGCTTTTACAAATTGTGAACATTTCCATATTATAATTTATCTTGAAACAAGAATTCATATCTAGCTATTATTCAAAAAAAGACAACCAGAACTTTACACTCACATGCCAAGCTCATTTATTTAGCTCTGTTTATTTTAATTACCTTCATATATACTTTCTTCCATTTCCCCCAGGACTACTACTGGTATTATGTGGAGTTAAGTAACATTTCAGAGATGGGTTTCTGTGACTTTTCATCTTTAACACATTTCTCTAAGTAATATTTTTTTCTGACTTTTTGTATCTCGCTTCATGTAACTTATAGAGTTATCTCTCATCTACAGAACGAAGGTGTTGGGCAAGATGATGATAGGGCCTCTCTCTCCAACCCTAATATTCCATATACCCTGGCACTTCCTTTACTTTTAAAGAAATTGTCTCGTTAATAGGCTCTGGAGAGCAGACAGCTGAAGTAGGCACTTGAGTAATTGTGTAATTACTTTATTTTTCATCTTTATTTTATGTAGCTATTTCATTTAAAAAAAATAAGAAACTATAAAAACAGCTTCACTTTAAAAGAAAAGGATATTATGACTAATTGGGGGATGGAGAGAATATCATATGTTAATGGCAAAGATGAAGAATAAATGAGTATGTTACAGTTTAGATTAGGTGTCCCCCAAAATCTCATGTGTGCGGCAATGCAAGAAAGTTTAGAGGTAAAAATTATTGAGTTATGAAAGCCTTAACCCAATCAGTGAATTCATCCCCTAATGGAGATTAACTGAGTGGTAACTAAAGGCAGGTAGAGTATTGCTGGAGGAGGTGTGTCACTGGGGGCCTGACTTTGGGGTTTATATATTGTCCCTGGAGAGTGAGTGAGTCTCTCTTTCTGCTTCCTGGTACCATGTTTCCAAACCACTTTGCTCTGCCACAGCTTTCTGCCAGGACATTCTGCCTTGCCTTGGGCCCTAAGGAATGGTGTCAGCTGTCTATGGACTGAGACCTCTAAATCATGAGCCCTCACATAAACATTTCCTCCTCTAAAATTTTCTTGTCAAAACTTTTGGTCACAGCAACAATAAGGCTGACAAAAACAGAGCACAAGCCATATGTATCATTAGTGCAGATGTTCCCTTTTATTGGATTACAATTTAAAGGATACTTAATTTCATATGACTTCTCATAATCTGATTATTCCCAAAAGCCCAGGGATACATGTGTAAGGAAAAAGTCATAAAAGGCAATTATAATTTTTCTTTTTATACACAATTTTAACCCAGAAATCTTGTCACAGGATATTTTCAGAGAAAAGAACCACAATAACCCCACATACATACACACACACATACACACATACATACTCAAAACTGGCTAATGGAAAGTAATATTTCTAAAATCTTCCATAGGAACTCAGACAAAAAGGTAGGCCTTAGTCCTCAGCAGAGAGCTTAGATCTGAGGTGACAAGGAGAGAAGGTGGTTGATTATCTACAAAAAAAAATGACCATCAACAATTCCTTACACCCTCTTTTAGTCAATTTCCCCTTCCCTTTGAATCTGGCTGGACTTTCCACTTGTCTGAACAACAGAATGGGGGGAAAGTATCTGATCTTTTCTTTAGAGGCTTGGAAGTTTCTACTTTTACCCTCTTGAATTCTGTTCTTGAATCCTCAGGGACCACTAAGCAGTCAATTATTCCAATAGCAGGTGAGGCCAAATAGAGAAGACACATAGACCCCAGATTTTTTGTGGGGATGTGTGGATAAAAGAACCACCTTGACTCCATAATTTTTTTAATCAACCTACTGAGGCCACCTGGAATTTCCTAACCTCATCAAGACCACCCCAGCCAAATGATATGGATCAGAAGAAATGCCCCACCAAATCTCAACAGCAGACTCATAAGCGAAGAACTGAAATAACCAATCCTTAAAACAAAGGAAAGAAAGCTAAATTAGCCAAATTTCAATTGCTCATTTAGTCAAGTGGATGCAACAGCTATGTCAACATCTTTGGGCAGTTGATGGGGATCAGAGAACTGAATAGAATGCCTTGGACGAACTCCCCATCCAATGACAGTGACACATACAGGTCATCCCGGGAAGGGGTGAATCCACCCAGAAACCACCCTCCTAGAAGTTAACCTGGAACAGGGTCTAGGGAAGAGCCAAAGAGGAGGGTCTATTTCAGCTTATATATCTGAGTATTTTGCTTATAGATCTGAGTAGGAGCGCATGGCAGACGGGAAGAAACATTCCAAGGAATCAGATTCATTTGTGTACAACGTTTACCCTTGTTTTACTCAGCTTTTTCAATGCTGTGACTAAAAGACCTGAACAGAAAAATTGTGAAGGAGCAAAAGTTTATTTGGGGGCTCACAGTTTCAGAGGTCCCAGTCCATAGAATGCCAGTTCCATTCCTTGGGGCTCGAGGTGAGGCAAAACATCATGGTGGAAGAGTGTGGCAAAGGGAAGCTGCTCACATGATGATCACAAAGCAGTGAGAGAGAGTCCACTTGCTACATACAAAATATATATACTCCAAAGGCATGCCCCCAGTGACCCATCTCCAGCCACACTCTACCTGCCTTCAGTCTCTACCCAGTTAATCCCATCACAGAATCGATTCACTGATTAGGTTAAGGCTCTCATAACCCAATCATTTCTCCTCTAAACCTTTTTGCATTGTCTCACCTCTGAGATTTTGGGGGACACCTCACATCCAACCACAATGACCTCCTTGTTAACGCTCTGAACTTCACATATGGGATCTGTCAACATCACCTACTGAGAGTTTCATCTTTTTCCAAAATTACTTAGATAGGAAAAGAAGGCATATTCTCCTTTCTAGTAAGAATATGTTGTTGTTTGCTCAAACTCTCACTCTGCCTCCAACCTTATGGCTTATAATGTGGCTAAGATAAAGAAACTGATGTAATAAATAGACAATTAAAAGCGAAATGTTCATTCTTTCTCTTTCATTTTTTCTTGACATAGACAAATGGTAAATAAAAATAATTGTTTTATTTATCTTCATTCAAAAGCAGTTCTCAAGCTTCTTAATTGGAGAGACAGATTTTTCTGTTTGCAATGGCAGAAAAAAAGGAAATTTTTTTCTACTGACATTTGTGATTTTAAAGGTCAAACATATCACATAACTTTTATGAAAGAAGATAAGGTAAAGTATAGCTCATATTCAGTACTAAGTGAACTAGACAAGGAAACTAAAACTGGGTAAAAACTAATTGTCCTCATAGATTGCTGAAATGTTTAGACATTTGTTTCCACTTTTTATTAATTCTGTGTAGATTTGCAACTGAAATTTTCAAGTTTTTGAAGATATTTGCAACCTAGAGGACGCTACTAAAACCCTTAGGCACTAAAGCTTTTAGAATTGGTGCTTTTTCTACTCTCTTCATGCCATATTATATTTATTTTCTTTTCTCTTGGAATCAAAACACAAGGATCACATAAAGTTAAAAAAATGCCTCAACCTGCCACATGCTAGTCATATCAGTGTCCTGGTTCTTGGAGGAAGCACACTGTTTGAAGTCTGAAGTGAGTACATTATGTGCATTACCTCCCAAAGTCCTCCAAACCCCACCTCAATGAGCTATCAGCATGTCCATTTTACTGATAAGGAAACTAAGACTGAGAAAGATGACTCATAGTTTCCCAGGGATGATGATAATTATGTCTATCTGATTCCAAATGCTATGCTCTTGCTTTCTATGATGCAGTTTCTTCCTAAGGAATTGGGAGATTCATTTTATTTCTAGAATGCCAGTTAGATCTCTGCACTCAAAATGGGGGGGGGGGTATTTTTAACAAAGTCAGAAACATTGGCATAAAAGAATGTGCAACATTTGACCTGAGATTTAAGATGACTAGAGTTTGTGATGAAAATAATCAAAGGCATATAATATAGAGGAAGCAGGGAATCAGGCAGAAATAGCATGACTTTGGGACCTTGTAGAACTCTGTTTGAATCCCAGTTTGGGCTCTTGCTATTTTGTGACCTTGAACAATTTATTCAGGTTCTCTGATCTACAGTTTCCTAGTTTATAGAATAAAATATTAATACTTGCTACATACTCAGGTTGTGAAGAGTGATAAATCATATAATGTATGTAAAAGCCCCTCATACAATGCTGTCTTGTTTTTGATACTCAGAATTGGCAGCTTCCTTCATTTGCTGCAGAAACCAGAAAATAAATAAATAAAATTATAAAATGTTGTCACTTGTAAGTAAAGATCTCTCTGATTTGAAAGCTGGGAAGACAACGAAAGCTCAGGGATTCATTTCTCATGTCATAAAAATATTTTTCCAGCAATGGTTGAAGAACACTTGCTCTGTTATGCTAAGACCATATTTGAAACATCATGTCAAAGGAAATAAGGAATTCGTTAATGGATAAGGCAGGTATATGAGTGGGGTTGTTACAGGCAGAAAGACTGAGGGAAACATCCATATCTGGTCCAAACCCTGGGCAACTAAGAGGAAAATGTACAAAAAAAAAAGAGAGATTCCCCCCGCCTCCCTTCAGCCAGAATGGGAACCAGCTTCATCTGCATCACTACCCAGCAAGACAGTACAACTGCCCAGGTGCCCAGACTAACCATCTGACTGTAGATGAGATAACAGATGTTCATTACATGCTACTACAGGCTGACTCAGTGCTGGGCATCCAGGCATTTATGAACAAAACCATGTCAGATATGCCTGGGATGATATGTGTTTTGTTTGCAAAGTGGGTAAAGGTGAGTAATGAGAAAATGGGTAACCCATAATGTGGATCCCTGAAGTATGATAGTCCCTGAAATTCTTTGCACAGAAGCTAAAAGGAGAAAATACTCCCTTCTAGATATCAAGTTTTGAGCACTTACTACACAGTGTCTTATGCAATTTCCACAATGTTTCCCAATTTTTAGATGCATAAACCAAGACTTGGAAACATGAAACACCTTACCAAAACCTCAGATTTTAAGTCCTGGAACTGAGACTGATCTCAGAAAGATTGGACTCCAAAGTTTGAACTCATGGAATAGGACCTAAGACTGTTAAAACATTCTGATGAGATTATTTTTTGTGTTTTAATTGCATCTGCTTCCTAGAAAAAGATTCTTTACCTTTTTATTCAGACATCAAAAAATTAGCTAACAATTCTTGCTTCAAATGTTGGTCAATGACAGGACGATGTAACAGAACCTGTTACATCCTCACAAGTTGATTTGCAAAGGTCTTCTGGCAAGGTCAGCATACTTTTCTAATATGCATGCTGCTCCTTTGCTCCTCTGTATAAAGGCATTTGTAAATTATTCTAGTTATCTTTAGAATACTTAAAATTGTTCTCTGGCATTTATATAATCAGCAAGAGATAATCAGATGATCTCTCTCTTTTTTTTTTAACAATGAGCCACTTCCTGTTCATTATACTTATTATGTTTATTTATGGCATGAAACCCATTTTCTCTGCAGAAGGTCACCTGTGGGTTGGTGTGGAGGATTTCTTCCCTCCTATTTAAACCACTTTACCAGTTTCTGGCATTTCTATGACTGTTGATTAATTATGGTCCTGTCTCAATCATTTATGGAAGAAATAATAGCCTATGTTTCCTTTTACCAGCCATTGGGTTATTCATAGCTCGAAAAATGGCATTAAGTTCTTACACATTCTGAGGCTTGTAACAGATAATCCATACCTATGCTGTGTACACCCACTTATCTCACAGGAAGGCTGAATGTTTAAAGCTAGAAACCACCTGACACCAGAGGTCCAGCAACTTAAGTCTCCAGTCACATATTGAATTTGTGCTTGCACCTGTTTGGGGGAACCAGTCTTCCAAAATTCAGTCCAATGGTCCCCACACTTCCTCCCCGACCTTTTAACAAGTTCCACCTTTGGAACTTGTGGGTTGTTCCATCGGAGAAACTACTTCCTTTATGAGACTATGGTAAGAGGTCATACCATACAATCTACATGTACCTAGTGTGAGAGGTGAGGGAACCACCATCACCTTCCATTCCAGTTCAATTAAGCTTACTATCCATTACAGAGAATTTTGTTGAATTCTGACATCATGCATCCATTTTTTTAATGTGAAAATAATATCCCGAGTTTTGTTCAAGTATAGGGTCCTCTCTCATTCATTCAAAGTGCTTCAGGAGGAAACTGATCCCTCCCTATTCCTGAATCCAATTAAGAAAGCCTATTCACATATCCACACTGATTGTGTCAGACCTAAAGATGGTGACCCAGTGCAGACCAACAACAAGGAGACATTGGCACAATTACTCTTAGTTGACCTTACGGAGTTTCTTTTTCTTCTTAAAATGGATATGAACTCTTCATAATGGATATGAACAAGGATAAATATGGCGTCCAGGAGGGTTGATAGCCATTTTGCATTGAAAGGGGCAAGCTATGGTAAAGCTGGTAGATCCAGACTTATCTCTTTAATGCTTTTGCTTTACAGTCACATGAGCAAAAAAAAAAAAAAAGAAAGAAAGAAAGGAAAAGAAACTTTATTTTGGCAGTATGAGTCATATTCTCTTTTATTTTCAATCAAAATATTCCTAATAAATATGTCCACAATTGACCACAATTACATGGTTACAATGTCACCACCTGCATTATGGAATCGGTTTATGTACTTCTTTCCTAAGGCCTTAAACTTCTGCTACTTTCCCGTGAGTTCCAAAAACACATGCAATGAATTATACCAAGAAGATTATTAAGGAAGTTTGGAATTTTCTGTATGCCTAAAACACTATCTTACTTTTTATTGTCCTCATGTGGGCATAGGCTGATTATATTCATATTTCAATCCTCTCTATAAACAATAACCAGACAGCTTTCAGTAGAGATCTCACCAACTCCTAAGCAGAAGTAGAGAGAAGGCTGCCTCTGCTGTCACCTATAGCTCTCCTGATTTTCCCTCTTCCTCCCCTGATTTGCTCCCCTTATTTTTTACTTTCAGGAACATTAACCTTGCATACCATTCTGTCAAGCATAGCATATTAATCTAGAATTATGGGGTTCTCTTTTATCTCTGTTTATGTGTTTCTTATTTTCAAGTTCCAGCTCCACAGTGTCTACTCCACATTTGTTTCCTAGATTTCTTCAAGATAGCCCTACAAGTTTTTTTTAATTACTATTATTATATCTGACTCTAAGGAATCTCACAGGCTTAGTCCTTAGGAATAATTTTTACATTATTACTTTCTGTCCTTTTCCCTCATTCAAAATTCTTTGTCTCCCAAGTGAATAAACATCCATCTTTCTTATTTTTTTAATCATGATAATCAATATCATTTTATCACCTTTTACTACTTGAACATCGAACATACCCAGTCAATGTCATGGTATTTCAAGTTCATGTAGAATCTTAGTGCCCTTCCACAGTGACCTTTGTGTATAACCCCAGGGTCAGATTATTGGGAGAGACAAGAAGGATATTATAGTTTGAGTTTGACATAATGAAAATAAATACACACAGTTTGTCATTCTAATAAAACTCAAGTGTGTGTTTTGATAGAAGAGGCTGGCACAATTACTATTAGTTGACCTTAGGGAGTTTCTTTTTTTTCTTATAAAAAGGTAGGACAAAAATAATCAGCAATCATGTTTGCTCTTCCATGTTCAAAGCCACTTGTAATTTAACAAATAATCATAGAAATTTCCTGCTAAATTGTAGGGTCACAAGACACACATTTGGAAGTGGGATGGGGTATAGACAGTATGGGGAAACTAGCATTCAAGACAATAAATTTAGCAACAGATAGGTCATCTCTCTCTCTCTCTCTCTCTCTCTCTCTCTCTCACACACACACACACACACACACACACACACACACACACATTCTTTCCTTAACAAAGAATCTGAGCATCAACAGATGGTCCTTGTAATTGTATGTGTGTGTGTTTATGTGTATAGAGAGAAATTTTTGTCATTATAGGAAATATTCTCAAATGCTTTATTATCACATCATAGTGAAAGACATAGAGTCAGTCCTCCATATTTTCAGAATATGCACTTGCAGATTTTATCGATTATAGATTGAAAATATTTGGGGAAAATATTTTAATGTCTTTACTGAAGACATACAGAATTTTTTCTTTTCATTTTTCCCTAAACAATACAGTATAAAAATTACTTACATACATTTACATTGTATTAGGTATTATACACAATCTAGAAATGATTTTGAGCATACAAGGGATATGTTTAGGTTATTTGCAAATATTATGTCATTTTACATAAGAAACTTCAACATCTGTTTGTTTTGATATCCATGGGGAGCTTCAGATCAAATTTTTTATGAATACCAAGGGATAACTGTAACTGTCTAGGTGGTTGAATACCCTCTAGGAAGAAAATTCTCTCCCAGTTGGTATATTTGATGGGAAACCAATTTGAAAGTATTACACTCACACATAACAGCTTGAGAAGTTTTTCTCTAATGGCCAGCCTCTCCCAAAATAATTAAGCACCCCCCTGTTATTTTTCCAAAGTGCTCTTTACTTTTATTTTTATGTCACTCATAAGATCATCTGTTCAATGTTAGTCTCTCTTAAAAGTATGTGAACCCAATGAATGTAGCCTTTGTGTCATAGCCAGTCTGCTGTGTCCAGTGTTGTATTCACAATGCCTACCAACGTGCCTGGCACATAGAAGAAGCTTAATCAACATTTGAAGTAAGGAGATATGGGAGGGAAAGAGTTAAGGAGGAGATGGAAAAGGATTGGCTCAGTGCCTATCATATTATTGGTGGTTTCTATTAAAAATTATCTCAATTAGCCATTTGAAATAGTACATAGTTGTTATCTCATAGATTTTATGAGTTTAAGAAGAAAAAAAAAGTAGGGCTAGTTTAACTAGATCCTCCAGGTCAGGGTCTCTCACAAGACTGCAAAGTGTCATTCACTACCATGATCATCTCAAGGTTCAACTGAGGCAGGACACCCTTCCATGCTCACTCAGTGGTTGTTTGCAGGATTCAGTTCCTTGTCATTTGTTTGACTAAAGGCTTCAGAGCCTGGTTGACTATTGGCCAGTAACTGGTCACCCTTACCTCACTGTCTCAGGAATCTTTCTACAGTGCAACCCCTGATACAGAGGCTGGATTCCTCAGAGTAAGTGAACTAGCCAGACAGTACCAGCAAGACAGAAATCTGTCTCCTATAAACCCATCTCAGAAATGATTATCCCATCATTTTTATCATATTCCTTTTGTTAAAGCCTAGTCATTATGTCCAGTCCACATGCAAAGGGAGTAGGTAACACAAGAGCACAAATATGAGAACAGAGGAATAATTTGGAGTCCACCTTAGAAAGCAATTGCATTAGCCAGCTTTTCTTCCCTATGACCAAAAGACCCAATGTGAAAAGCTTAGAGGAGGAGGAGTTTATTTGTCCCATGGTTTTACAAGTCTCACTCCATGGTTGGCTGACTCCGTTATTCTGGGCCTTAGATGAGGCAGAACATCATAGTAGAAGAGAATGGAAGAAGAAAACTGTTCAGCCAGGAAGCAGAGAGGACAGGGAGAATATATAACCCAAAGGCATGCCCTACTTCCTACAGTTATGACCCAATGGCCCAAAGTTACCACCCTGCTAGTTCATTCAAATTATTAATCTATCAAACCAATTAATCTACCAATTAGAGCACAACTCTCATATTCTAATCATTTCAACTCTGAATATTCCTGCATTAACACAGGAGCTTTGGGGAGACATCTCATTTCCAAACCATAACAGAAGCTTAGCAAACTTAAGCATGCAATCAAAACAGGAACAGTCATTTAAAAGAGTCATCTATTCAATAGAATTGGGCCAAGCTGGCCTATTTTATCTTTTTGTACAATAAGGAGAATTACTCTCACTGTAGCTGTGATAATAAATCCATGCGGCAAACGTGTTTAAAGCAATTATTGTGTATTCAAATGCCATCTAACTTACAGCTGTCCTCCACTGGAAGTGATTTTTAGCAAACCTGACATGTTCTCAGGTGAGACTTTCCTAGTATATCCAACAAATGGAAGTGATTAGACTTTGGCAGCTGAAGGAAATCTGGACAGAGGATACACACCCCAGCAGGAAGCAAGTGTACGACATTCTCCATATTTCTCCCGACCCACAGGACATGCTGTGTGGTCTGTAAGAGAAAAACATGTAATGTAGGCAAAAGTCCTGAATAAACCAAGGAAAGTATTTGTGGGTGGCTTAAAATGGGTGAGTCTCTTTCCATGAAGGGTTGGGTGTGCCACAATCTTGACCAGCAAATGCATGCTAATGGATCCATCTAGAGTTCTGTAGTCTAATTCCTGTATTCCAAATAATTGACCAGGATATTATTATATATACCCTAGTCTTAAAATCTTAAAAGACTAATTGACTCTTTTGATTCTCTGTGAAATCTGTTTGATATTTGGATAGGGCCAAAACAAGCAGTCATATGGAAGTCCTAAAAACTTTCTGACAGTATTCCTCGTTACTTTTTGAGCTTCTTCAGATTATATGCCAGAAAGAGAAAAGATGTGGAATTGGTTACTGTGTCCCCTGTGGCCTGAAAATGCCTTTGGCTGCTATACAGGTGCTTGAAATATTCTGAAAGCCTCCTTATAATCCAACCACACTCCCAATTCTGAGTTGTTTTTATTCAGGCACATTCAGCTGTCAGTCTTAATCCAATGTCACTACAAATAGAAAAGAGATGATCTGCTTTTTCAAAGCCCAAACTAAACCTCCAACCTGCTAATTCATGCAGATTGTAAGGACCATGAGATGCCAAAAGTAAAATCCAGCATGCCACATAATCTCTCCTGATTTCCGGGAACACATTTTCTGTTTACAAAAGCCAAAGTATATTTGAATAGTTGATGCCACTTTATCTATGAGACCACATTATGGTACGTGTTACAGTGGAGAAAAATTAGCATTTACCAAAGGCCTTGCTTTCTGAAGGGTTTGTCCTATCCATGATCATTGCCGCTGTGCAACAGCATGAATTGTGAGCTGACCATTCTTTTTTATATGCCCTGCACTCAGAGGAACAGTTTTACTGATAAATCACACGGTGACAGGCAAGCCATTAACTTAATGACTCAAGGTGAAGTTCCTATAGAGTGAAAGCATCTATAAACAGCTGAGCAACAGCAGTACCACTAGCCTCTTATATGAAAAGGTCCCATTTTCCAGTACTGATTCAAGCAGAGTAGAGTCCATTCCATGGAAAACAATCATTCAGGCACCAGATTGTTCCTTGAAGCACAGATTATTGAAACACTGGAAATCAATTTCCAAGGAAGCATTTATTATCCCATTCTGTTTCTTTTTCATACAGAATACATAAGGCATATTAAAAAGAAAGAAATTAAATATAAAGACTATTTGATTTATATTCAGCAGTGCACATTTAAATTTGGAGTCCCCAAGTAATACTTAAGAAGAGACTCTGCCAACCATTTTCCATCTTCATATTTTCTGCTATTTTATAAACTGTCTAATCCACCCTTACAGATCTTCCTTGTCTGGAGTTCAAAATCTTGAACATATATATGCATATAAGCCAAGTCGTGAAAACTCATGCAGCATACCATGACCAAAGTTTATAGCTATTTAAAAGTTATCATCAAGAAAATCTTGATATAGAAAATTAAATTATATAAGATTCAATCACAATTTCCAAGCCTCATTTTATTTTTAACTGATACATGGAAAGAGTAACACCAACCTTATAGAGTTATGGAGAGAAGTCAAGATCAACTCAATACAGAACATGACTCTCAACTCATTCCTTTATTTTTATACCCTCCAAAACAGAATTGCATTGTGTTAGTCAGTTTTCCATTGCTCTGACAAAATACCTGGAAAAATCTACTTAAAGGAGGAAAGATTTATTTTGGGTCACAGTTTCAGAGTTTTCTTGCTACAGTTGGCTGCCTCCATTGCTAGGGGCCTGTGATAAAGCAAAACATCATGGTAGAGGGCTCATGCTGGAGTAAATCTGCTGAGTTCTTGACAGCTGGGAAGGAAGAGGGTGAGAAAAGGGCTGAGGTCCCAATATATTCTTCAAGAGCATACCCCCAATGACCTACTCCCTCCAACTAGACCCTATCTCCTAAGCATTCTACCACCTCTCAATAACACCATCATCTAGGGGCCAAATTTTAACAAGTGAGCTATGAGCTCTTGGGGGACATTTAGGATCCAAATGATAGCAGACTGTCACTAGACAAAGCTGAACAGAATCCTAGTTCAGACCCTTACAGCTCAGCACACTTGAACACCCTATCTCACCTCCATGATTTTGGGTATTCTTATCTGTAGATTAGAGATAATCATTGTACCAAATTAGTTTTGAGGGAGAATTAGAACTGAAGCAGTCCTTGAGTGGATTGCCATATAGAGATTCATGATTGAAATGGAAATTCTAAAAGTCATAGATAGAGGCAGCATTTCTTCTTTCCCCACATTATTTCATTCTCTTTTATTCATGTGACACTCAGCAATTCAGGGAAACTGACAAAATGATTATGTCTAAATTTATACTTTGGTTTGAGCCCAAGAAGTGTGAAAGCCCTCAATCTGAGAGCATCATCCTGGGTGGTTAAGCATGGATGGTAAAGGCTTCCCAGACAGCAATGGTACCTTCTCATCACCACCAAGTGTAGAGGGCAGATGTCTCAGTGCTTCTATCTGTTTCAACATCCTATAAATAATTATTGAGTGCTTATTTTGTCCTCAGCATTATGCTATATTTTTAAGAGCATGTCTTTGTTTGCTTGCTTTCAATAAAAGATGACAATGACCTCTGTGTCCATTATCAAAGCACTGCCTCTCATCTCCTTATGATTCTATTAAGCAATCATAGTTCTATCAAGATAATGATCAAATAGTAATAGTATATCATGGTTGGGATTGTTTTGAAACAATTACTGTTAGCTACAAAATTCACATCATAAGGTATACCACAGCCTACAGAGGTCTCAACACTCAATAGGTATGATATTCTGAAGATGTGTAAATGAGGAATATCTCAGAGAACACTCCAGAGTCTGTCTGCATTGCCAAGGGAATGCAGCAAGCCCAAGTAATCAGTTCAGAATATTGGATCTACTTAGAAGCAGTGGGCAAAGAACAGAGAACCTTGGCCTAGTGTGATATAATTCAAGTCTCTGGTTTATAATTCAAAGTCCTTTCGCTTTATAAATGAATGGCACATTATTGTACTCCAGAATTCCCAATTGTTCATGCAGAGTGTTGTAAGGCTGGCTGGAGGCTCCCAAACATGTGCTAGCATATCTTGAAGCTTGGTTTTCTCACATAAAGGATGGTAGTAATTAGCTTTTTATGACAATCAAAGCAAATACTCTTTTTACAATTAATAAGGCCCCATAAAACACACAATAGTATTGTTAATTTCATCATTTATTGACACAGATAAAATGTTACTGGAATTATTCTTATAACTCATCTAATTATGGAGCCTTGAATGCCAAGCTTAAGGGATCAGGTTATATAATGGGTAGATTTTGTTTTGTTTTTAGCAGAGTACACTCCTTTCGCTGAGTATTTAGGAAGATTAGCAAGAAAGTTAGGAATGGTGGGAACAGAGAGGTCTGAAGGCTAAAATAAAGAAAGAGGCCTTTAAAAGAATGTGTTGAATAGGAACCAAAGAACACCAGAAACAAAAGTAGATACAGACAATGGGATTATAGCAAACCACAAAGCTTCTGCAAAGTCAAAGAAACAATCAAAAGAGTGAACAACTTTTTACCAATATTCATCTGACAAAAGATTGATATGCAAAACATAAGGAACTCATAAAACAAAACTAAAAACAAGTAATACAATTTTAAAAATAAGCAAACAAATACACAAATATGCAACAACAAATCCCACCATTATGTACCACTATAACACACCAATTTAAAAATGGTGGAAAAATAAATAAATAAAAATAACCAAATGATCTGAACAGACACTTCTCAAAAGAAGAAATACAAATGGCCAGCAAGTATATAAAAAGATGCTCAGTATCATTAGCCAACCAGAAAATGCAAATCAATTCTACAATGTGGTAATATCTCACTCCAGTTAGAAATTGCTATTATTGAGAAATAATAACAAATGCCAGGAAGGATGTGGAGAAAAAGTACTCTCATACATTGTTGTTGGGAATACAAATTAGAAAAATTTTTATGGAAGAATATGGAGGTCCCTCAAGAAACTAAAAATAGACCTGCCATATGATCTAGCTATTCAACTTCTGTATATACATCCAAGGGAAATTATGTCAGCATGTCAAAGAGACATCTGTATGCCCTTGTTTGCTACTATTCACAAGAGCTAAGGTATGCAAACATTAATGGATGAATACAACAGTTACTAATATGGCATTATGTAAAAATGTGGATGTGTAACCAATGTCATTCTGCAATCTGTATTGGGGGTAAAAATGGGAGTTCATAACCCACCTGAATCTAATGTATGAAATATGATATGTCAAGAGCTATGTAATGTTTTGAACAACCAATAAAAAAAAATAAAATAAAATCATTAGCATTTTTAAAAAATGTGGTATATATACATAATAGTATTCATCTATATAGAAAAATGAAATTCTGTCATCTTCAACAAAATGAATGAAATTGGAGGATATTATGTTAAGTGAAACAAACCAAACATAGAAAGACAAATCCTACAAGTTGTCTCTCATATGTAGAAGCTTAAAAAAAAATCAATCTAAAAATAGATCATCCATTATTAAAGGATGGGAAGAGGGGCAGATCATAAGGAAAGACTGGATTTGATTAGTGAATGTTATATGCATTTATTGAAATATCCCACTGGATTCCATTAATATATACAATCAATATGCATTAATCAAAAATTTAAAAATTTTAAAAAGGAAACCAGAAAATAAAGCAAAAAAGTCCCTTTTTAAAATATCTCCAGAAAAGCCAATCCTTCATGCAGCTTGTGACTGTGACTACCTCAAATGGTGCCAAATTCATAGGCGACTTACTGAGCCACTTCATTAGTATCCCTCCATGCCATGGTTCTCATTAATCAGGGAACTAACTCAAGTATTGGTGTCAAACAGTGGCCAAATGGCCAACAGAAGGGACAGAGTCACTGTGACAAGGGTGGGCAGCTACCCAGAGGTACAGTACAATAACTGCTGAGGAGCGACAGCCGTGCTGTCCAACCTGGTTTGCAGTGAACAGAAAAGGAGCAAGGTCTTCAGAGCAAATGAAGCCTGCAGAATGTGAGGGGAGCAGGCAGTTCCACAAGCAGGAAGCACAACCAGGGACAGCAGAGAGTCACTAAGGGCTGGTGCCAGCTGGGAGGACACGGAGCACAGGCTATGCTTCCAGTCTTCTCCGCAACATTTATCCACATGGATGGACACGCCATCTGGGGCAGCATTTTTATTGGTGGTGTTTTACTGTTTTTGCTTTTTTTTAATGTAAGAAGCAAAGATCCATATATGGTATAGATATGGATACACAAAGTTTTGTTGTTGCAAAACACAGATTTAATGCCTCCACTGAACTCCACAAAGAGTTTTCTTGAATTTATAGCTGACTCCCTTGGCAAGGAATCATTCACTTTCATAACTAGACGGAATAATCTCAGGTCACAATGTGTCCTTTTGTTTTAAGGACCACTTCATTACATACATCAGAGAGATGGCATGTTTTCACTTTCCGTGTTCAACTGAAGCTGACTTTTTAATAAAGAAAAAAATGGAAAAGTAGGACACCATTAAAATACAGAATTCCTTTTCTGACTGGTTTCTGGTCTTTTTTTTTTTTTACCCTACCTTGGGAATTTTTTTTTTTAAACAAAGGAAAAGCTTGTGGTTTCTCTTGGGGAAAACTTAGCAACTACCAGATTTGTAAAAACCAGATAAATATGTGTGCCTGTTGAACAAAAAGAAAATCAAAATGGCATTTTTTTTATCCTCTCCTACTCACTTATGCTGAAACATTGCACCAGCCTTATGCCGACCTTTGGTAGATAGATATGTGGCATTTCCTTTGCCACATCTACAATGGTGACTCTTACAGATCTTGTAAAGTGATTGGTAGTATCATAACATTCAACACTCCATTTCCCTGACCTTTATTATGCAATTGCGATTTTGAATACTCCTTTAATATATATGTCACCAGAGTGTTTTCTAGGTCTTTAGATTTGTTTTAGAAATAAAAAAAATATATATATATACCAAATAAAATTCTTAAACCCTTGTTTCTTTAGATAAACTACTTTCTTAAAAATAAAATAATGAATGAAAAAAAAATCTTGCTCAAATAATTTAATTATAGGGACTTGGGCTTATAGAACAAAATTCCATAAAATGAATAGCTTGTAAATAATGGAAATTCATTTCTTAGAGTTCTGGGGACTAAGAAGCACAAGATCAAGTTTCTGGCAGATTCAGGCCCATTTCCTCACAGACAGAGCTTCTCATAGGGCTTTCCCATCGTGGAAGTGGAGAACAAGTTTCAATTATAAGTCCACTAATAGCAGCCATGAGAATTCTGCCATTAAGCGCTAATCAGCTCCCAAGGTACTCCCTCCTAATTCAGCCACCTTATGGGTTAGGCCTATGAATTTTGGCAGGAACACAGCCATCCATACCATAGCATATACTACACTAAGTGGCTTCCTTGTCAGACATAGGCAATCTTAGGAATGTGGTTAAGAACTTTTTGTTTGACCAACCTTGATAATTACTGATTTACCTTGATTATCTGATAAGTTTCCACTCCAATTTACTAGCCCATGGGACCAGTACCTGCCTTTCAGCCCCCAAACTCTTGGCCATAAAGAAACAGAAGTCAAGAACCTAAACCATAATTGGTACTTTTGAGGGAATTCTAGAGATGCTCCGTTCTAGTCTCATTCACATTGTTGCTGATATCTCTGTGTACCAGCTACCACTCCAAAGTTACAAACACATCTGCTGATAGCTGTGTTTCTCCTGGACTTTTCCTTAATCAATTTACTCAACCAACAAGAACTTACTGAATCACCTTTGTGTGTCAGGCATTGTTCTAAATGCTAGAGGTACATAGATTAATCAGATATTATCACTTTTTTTGAGTTGCTCATAGTGTAGAAAAACATTTCAGGGAAATTTATGAAAAGGTATACCATAGATCAATGTTCTAAAACATGTAGATCCAAAGTGGCTAAAAGGAGAGGACAAATGGTTATTATAGTTGCTAGGAAGTCTTCACAGAGAGATGAGGGTTTCATATTCAAAGTGGGACTTGAGGGATGAGTGAGGAGGCAGGACATCTATTCCCTCAGTTAACACATATTTATTCAGTGCCCTACCACATTCCATGGGCTGTCCTAAACCCTGGGAATTCTGTTGTAAACAAACAAACAAATCCTGCCCTCATGAAGTTTTCAATATAGTGGGATAAGACTGATCTAAAAGAAATAAAACTAACCAGGGTTTTTCAAATGATCATGAGACTTGTGCTTACAAAGAAAAAAAAATAATGAAATAAAAGAGACCAAGAACATCAGAGATGGGAAGGGATGCGATTTTAAATACAGTAGTTGAAGAAGCCTTCTCTGGGATAATAACATATGAGCATAAACCTGAAGGAAGGAGGGGAATAAGCCATGCAAGTATCTAGGGGAAAAGCATTCCAGACAGAGAACTGTATGTGCAAAGTCCCTAGGGAGGGGACATGGCTGCCACTTTGAGAAACAGTGAGGAGGCAAGTATGGCTGGAAGAGTGAAATAAGAAGCTAAGGCTTCAGACCCTAGAGATTATTCTGATGACTCAAGCTTATACTCTGGATTCTTTAGGATGCCCATAGAAGACCAGAGCAGAGTGTCATGATCTGCTTTCCATACCGAAAGTATGGAGAATAAGCTATAAGGGGACCAAGGTAGAGGTAAGAAGACCTGTGAAGAAGCTACTGAAATAATGCAGGCTGAGTTTAGGTCTCATTCCAGGAGAGAGTTATTTTAAAGGTAGAACCAAGAGGAACTATTGATAGATTAGATGAGGATAATAAGAGGAAGGGGCTTAAGTACATTCCTAAGAATTTTAGTCAGAACTAGAGGATGGAGTTCACCATAGTTCATTAGAGCTCACCACAGTTAAGAGAGAAAGGGGATATTTTAAGCATGTGTATGTTATAGTCCACATGAAGGAGCAATGGTAATTAAAAATCACTATTTAGCATAATCTCTTGCATCCCCCAAAAGGCATTTTAAAAAAATTTAATAAGCACAAAACTTTAAAAATAAAATAAAATAAAATAAAAAAATAAAAAATAAAAAAGAACAAAACTTTTATCTTCCATAGAAAAAAAGATGGAGTAAAAGATCTATCTTAGGGCTGAGGTTGTGGCTCAGTGGTAGAGCACTTGCCTAGCAGTGTGAGACACTGGATTCTTCCTCAGAATCACTAAATAAATAAATAAACAACAAACAGACAAATATTTTTTTAAAAAAATAAGCATTAAAAAAGAGCTATGCTTCATAATTCAGAGGCCAACAAGATAAAATTCTAGGCTTATACAAAGTCCTTGCTCCCCACATTTCTAGATGACTCTAAATCAAAAGATAAAAATTGAATTTTGGAGATTAGATTATGATTTTACACCATAAAACTGGAGAAGTGGTCACAGATCAAATACCACTAGCAGGGAATAGAATGTATACAAAGAAAAATAATTACAATAGAAATACCTAAAATACCACCGTGGGAGGAAAAGTTCTCAAATTGTATTGTACTAGCAAGATATAAATACAAAAGAACATTGTGAACTGAAAGGAAAACACACTGAACAGGGAGTTGAAAGGTCTGGGTTCTCCTCCTGACATTGACCTGGAGAAAACTCAGAGAATTCACAGCTTTCAAACAAAGACATCTGGCATCTAGAAGATGGTCAATGAATGTTAGACTTGCCCTCTCTTCTGTTGAGCTGCAAGACACATTTATTTGTTCATTTGTATTTTTAAAGACCTACTATATGCAAGATAAGAAATCAGAGTAATTATGCAAAAGACCTAAGATAAAGTCTCTGCCCTCAAATTGGAATTGATTTTCTTTAAAAAAAGGAAAAAAATGTAAGCACATAAAGCTGTGTGAAACAATCTTTAGCAGAGAAAGAAGCACAATGAGTATTTTCCTACTTGGATTGTTGCTGAAATTGATGACTTCATATTTTCAAAGATGATTTCACCTTCCCAAAGTGACTTTATGATACTTGGATGACTATGTTGATACACAATGTAAGGTTTATAAATGCAACTTTGGGAAGACCCTTGGTGGAGTACCAAGAGTGCATCCTCATTTACCCAGCCTTCTGCCATATGGATATCTGGCTTTTCCAAACTTTCATGTTATGCCTGCCAGCCCTCCTATCTCCTTGACTGAATGTTACACTGGAAAGGGTGCCATGTGTCAGCTTGCCCCTCAGAATGAGTCCCCAAATTCCTGTCAAGACCCTCTCCTTGGCAGGTCAGAGCATTGTCATTATTGCTCCAAGCTTGCAAATTTGTGCTTAGTGCATCCAGATGGTATCCGATCAAAATCAATTTAGATATGGCTTGATTATACTTCAGTGATGCAAGAACTTTCTTTCCAAGAATATAGAGAATATTGCATGAATCTTCTAGGAAAACACTTGCAATAATTTATCAAATAAAACTCAATTGGTGCTTATAGAAGTTGATGACTTCATAGCTTTATTTTCAGCAGGGACATTAGGAAAATCATCTGCCCTGTCTAGTTCTCATGTCTACACTCATGAGGTCTGTACGCATAGGACACTGCTGGAGAAAGGGGAGAAGAAAGGCAACTATCATTTACTGGACACCTTAAATGTGCCAAGTACTAGATTGGGAGTTTTACTATTATCATCTCTACTAATCAGCAAACAACCCTCTGAAGAAGAATCATTCGGTCAATAAATTCCTATTAAGAACTTACATTGTATTAGTGCTGTATCAGGGGCAAAGCACAAGACCCTGGAGTGAATAAAATGAATCGCACCTGTGTATTATGATCAGTTTCACAAATGAAGACACTTGAAGTTTAGGGAGATAAACCACACTTGGTAGCTAGTGGGTGGAGACTGCATAAAGTCCTTCTAACTCCAAAATACAGGATTATTTTCTCTGTAGATCTTCTCAACGTTTTTTTACTCATAATGATGAAAGACTCCCGTGACCCCAAAGCCTTTCTAGACTTTTCTTTTCCTAATCAGCCCCACAAAATAAACCCTACATTTTTGTCACATAGATTTAAGTTTTGAAGAGCCACAAAACATTGCAACATAGAAGATAAGACCAATTTTCACCTCTTATATCACTCACCTGGTTGAGGTGAAAATTCCCCCACAGACGTGTACAACCAGAGAAATGGAAAGTTTTTTGTGCTCCAATTGTGTACAATGAATTCTGCTCTTATATATGCCAATTAAGATAAACAAATTAATTAATAATAATAATAAAGAAAAGAAAATTCCCCCGGAGTGATGCAAACTCCTCCATTTTCTTTATGGACATTTTCTAGGTTCTGTGAGTACTGGAATGAAAAAGAAGGAATGAGACATACTCCCTATTCTTAAAGAAATAATGTAATTTACACCACTGAAAAACTCCCAGCAACGGGATCCTATATTTCCAATTCTTGGTGTATTTAAGATTACTAAACCAAAATTGTAAGGGAGAAATGAGTTACCTATTTAGGAAACAAGAAAAAGTTGTATTGGTTTAGGTTACTGAGCAACCTTGTGGAGATCTCTGCATGCAGAGCCCTTAAAAACAGGCTAGATCTGTTCTTACCTTGGAAATTCAAGGGAGTGGATCTGTTAACAGCCCCTCCCATTGGTTTCCATTGCCTCCCCTCTCCATCTTTTATAACCTCACTATTAGTTAGAAGGCCTTGTTGAAATTCATTTGGCTCACAAATCAGCTCATCATAAATAATACAGACCCCTCTCATATCACTCACCTCCTCCACATTAATGACACTGAATGGGCACCATTAAGGGGCTCTTCTTTTATTCAGAAGAAAGGATTTTGATGAATCCATTGCTTACAGGCAGAAGAAAAAAATAGCAATTCAAAACCACATTTGGAAATTAAACCTTCTGTGGTCTGAACAAGCATGATTGTCAGTTCTTTTATGCGTTTCCAACGTTGCCACAATTAATATTTTAAAAGGAGCTTCACCAGTGACATATTTAGAAACAGAAATCTTAATATTCTTTTCCCGGTAGTCTCATTCCATTGCTCAGCAAAGTGGAGGGAGCCCCATTGAAACACCAGTGGCCCTGCCAGAGGAAATTGGGTAGATGACTACGAGGGCTTATAGCTGAGCCTCTGCAAAGCCTTTCTGCCGCTCACCTCTCAGAATGATGCCCCAGGAGCTGGGGAAATTGTTCTCCTCTCCGCCCCTCCACCAGGCTTATGCCTAGCACTCGGGGGATAACCACAGTTATTTATAGATAATCCCCTCTTGGAGAGGTCAGATTTTATGATGTGTTTATGACCCTCTCTGACCAAATACGTTCACTTGCATAGGATCCTCCAGGGGGCAGGGGAGTGGTTTTAAACAGATTAAATTTATGTACAAAGCTCTGTGCTTCGAGCAGGCAGGAGAGCTTTAACTCTGCAGCCAGCATCAAAAGCTAAGAAGGAGCCAACTCTTTGAGGCCCATCTTTATTGCTCCCAACTCTTTTCCCCGTGTTACGGAGCTTTCCCTGCTTCTAGTCACTGCCTTGCATTCACATGGAAAGATCCTGAGAGATGGCTCTTTGGACTCTGGTCACTTTCCGTATTTCCACTGGTCAACAAATCAGCCAGGGGATGTGTACTGGGGGATGGCCACCCCTACCCAGGCTGAGTCAAGAACCACCAACCGGCCTGGCTCATGCTGTGCTTTTTCCTGGATGCCTGTGATTTCAGTCCTCCCTTCTGGGCAATGACTTGCACTCATTGACCTCCAGGCCCCACCTCTCTCCCAAGCTTCAGAGGCATATTTCCAACGGATTGCTCAATATTTGGAGAGCATCCAACTTTTTAGATCCAAAATTCTATCTTAAATTTACACCCCTAAGACTAAATCTGCCCAATTCTGTACCTATAAATGGCACCATTATTTCCTCTAGTCATCTAAGCTCTTGGACTGCCCCATTAGCCGGCTTCCCACTCCCACCTGTCTCCTGCTCAGCTACAGGTTTAGATTCCCTCATCATTCATGAGTTCTCTGTTAACTCAGGAAAGAAGTGAAAGACCTTCACTATTAATGCAGTTGTTCTCCCTCCCATTGCCTCCAGAGCTTTGCTCCATTCATGACTCTCACCTCTCTAAACTCTCCCCTGCCTCCGTTTAACAGGGCTGGGAAAGTCACTTTCTGTCATTTACCATCAAATCCCATTCAGATCCTCTAAATTCAGAAATAATACCTTTCGTACAGGTGTGTTATGAGGATAATCCAAAATAACCCGTTCAAGATGTCCATCTCATTATCGGCACTTAAATGCACTCATGGAAGAAAAATCCTTACTAGTCTTCAAACACTGACATAGGTACCAAGAATAATAATAACATTTGTATTGGCCCTCACTAACATGTGTATTGTCACTAAGTGCTTTTTTATACATTAATTCTTTAAATAATTATACCAAAAACTGATAATTATTATGATTGTAAAAATAGTCATTATTAGTGGGGTGCTGTGGTGCACATCTGTAATCCCAATGGCTTGGGAGGCTAAAGCAGAAGGACCTCAATTTAAAAGTTGGACTCAGCAACTTACTGAGGGCTTCAGCAACTTAGTGAGACCCTGTCTCAAAATAAAACATAAAAAGGGCTAGGGATGTGGCTCAGTGGTTTCATGTCCCTGTGTTCTATCCCTGCTACCAAAAATAAATAAATAAATAAATAAATAAATAAATAGTCACTATTATTATGCTCAGATGAGGAAACCAAGAAATAGAAAAAGTAAATAGTCACTCTTATTTGACTGACTATAATCAATAACAATGTATTGTATTCTCAAAACTTCACCAAGGAAGTAGATACTAAGTATTCACACCACAAAAATATCACAATTATATGCAGTAATGCTGTGTTAATTGGTACTGTGCGTGATAAACATAAGCAATTTTGATTTGTAAATTCAGAAAATAAATAAACTAAAAACAGTTTTATAGAAATAGGAGTTGGGCCTGGACAGATCTCAACCACTGCACCACACTTCCTATAAGAATGTCACTTCCTGTAAGAAGCCAGGACTCCTCAGGTTCTACAGATAAGTAGACAAGTACAATGTGGCATAATAAGTGTTCTGGTTCAAGGAGTCCTGAGGTGTGATAGGAACATAAAGGAAGGACAAATATTTGCTGAGAGGGCCAGCCAAGCTAAAATTTGAAAGACAAATGTGGGTCTCCTTTTCTTTTTGGTCTCGTCCTTATTCAAATAACTCTAATCTCATTGCCACAGTGACCAAAGTTCAGGTGCTGCTCAGTTCCCCCAGATCTATCCCCTGAAATGCAAAATCCTCAAGTTGACCCTCCTGAACTGCCCCAGCTGGATCCAAATCTTTGTTCTTCTACAACAGCTTTCTCCAAACAGCTCTTCTTCCCATTCACCCCTGTGTCCAAGGCCTCTGCATTCTTTGAAAGCTCAATAAATTCTCTTCCAATGAATCATCACTAACTTTTTAAATTTAATTTTAATAATTTCCTATTGTATTTACTTATTTTTAAGTGACACATAAAATTTGTACATATTTATAAAGGAACCATATGGTTTTTGCTATGGTATAGGCATCAAAATTTTAAAATCAGAATAAGCATATCTAGCTCCTCAAATATTTGTCATTTCTTTTGGATGAAAATACCAAAAACATTTTCTTCTGGCTTTTCAAAATATTTTACACAATACAGTGTGACCTATATTCACCCTACTGTGCTGCTGCACATACCAGAACTTTCTTCTCTCTAAATGTAAATTAGTACCTGCTGGCCAAACTTTTCCCATCTCTCGGCTCCTCCTGCTTGCCCCAGTCTGTGGCATCCACTATTCTACTCTTAACTTCTATGAGGTGGACATTTGTAGACTCCCATCTGAGTGAGATTGTGCAGTATTTGTCTCTACGTGCCTGGCTTATTTCACTTAACATGATGAACTCCAATTCTATTCACATTATTGCAAATGATAGCTCTTTACTTTATGGTTGAATAGTACTCTACTATGTATACAGACCACATTTTCTTTACCCATTATCAATTGTTGAAAATGGAGATTGTTTTCATATACTGGGAATCATGCTGCAATACACATGGAGTGCAGATATCTCCATGAAACACACTGGTTTCATTTCCTGTGGCTATGCACCCAGTAGTGGGATTGCTGAATCTTATGATATTTCTATTTTTAATTTCTTGAGGGATTTCCATTTTGTTTACCATAATGAATATGTGAAGGTACATTCCCACCAACAGTGTATATGTTTCCCTTTTCTTTACATACACTTGTGATAAAATCATTCATCTTTTTAATAATAGCCATTCTAACTGGAGTCATATCTCATTTTGGTTTTTATTTGCCTTTCTGTAATGATTAGTGATGTTGAGCATTATTTCATACCCCTGTTGGCCATTTATATGTCTTCTTTTGAAAAACACCTATTGCCCAATTTTAAGTCAGATTGTTTGTGGGTATGTTTTGCTATTGACTTTCTTATATATTCTGAATATCAACTCTTTGCTCAGATGTATAGTTTGCAGATTTTTTTCCCATTCTTTAGCTTGTCTCTTTGTTGACTGTTTCCTTTACTGTGCGGAAGTTTTTTAGTTTGATGTAATCCCATTTGTCCCATTTGCTTTTGTAGCCTGTGGCTTTGGTGTCTTATCCAAAATATCCTTGCCCATTCCAGTGTTCCAAAATGTTTTTGTCTTTTGATTTCATATTTCCATTAATGACTTTAGATATGGTGAGAGATCAGAGACTAGTTTCATTCAATTTTCTCAGCACCATTTATCAAGTAGACCATGCTCTCCCTAATGTATATTCTTAGCACCTTCACTGAAGATCAGCTAGTTATAAATGCTCAGGTTTGCTTCTAGGCTCTCTACTCTGTTTCACTGGTCTATGTGTTTAGTTTTATTCCAATGCCATGTTGTTTTGATTACAATAGCTTTTGGAATATATTTTGAATAAGGTAGTTCAGTGCCTTTTGTTTCACTCCTTTTTCAGCTACTCAGGTAGGAGTGTGTGTGTGTGTGTGTGTGTGTGTGTGTGTGTGTGTGTGTCCGTGCCCCCACAGAAAGCTGAGGATTGTTTTTCTAGTTCTGTAAAAATGTAATTGGTATTTGTTAGGAATTATATGGAACCTTTAGTTTGGTTAATGTAATATGGACATTTTAAAATAGTAAGTATTTCTACCCAAGAATATGGGATGTCTTTCTGTTTCTTTATACTTTTCATTGAAAAGGACACAAAACAATTCACTAACATTTTATAGTTTTCATTGTAAAGATCTTTCACCACTTTAAATAAATTTATTCTTAGGATATTTTTAAATTATCATAAGTGAGATTGCTATCTTGATTTCTCTTTTTGAATATTTTCTATTCACATAGCAATGCTGCTTCTTTTTTGAATGTTGATTTTATAGAGTGCAGCTTTGCTAAATCTGTTTATTAGATCTAATAGTTATTTGGTGGAGTCTTTGGGAGCTTTCTAAACTTATGATTACGTCCTCCAGTGAAATTTGACTTCCTCCTTTCCAGTTTGGATGGTTTTTGTTTTTGTTTTCATTTTCTCTTGCCTGATGGCTCTGGCTAGGTAAACTTTCAACTAAACTTGATGGTCTCTCTTTTCCCTTAAATTCCTTAGCCTCATTATTTTTAACTTGTCTTAAAGATTTTTATGTGGATATAACATTTTTTCTACTATATGTAAGAAACTCCTTAAAGGCAAAGAGACCTTCTTTCACATCCTTATACAAGACATAATGCTGGAATGATAGCAAATGAAGTTCCAGAAAGCAGAAAAACCTGCAAGATTCCTGTAACTCTCACAATCTCTGCCTTTTCTTTTTGTCCAGTCTCCAAATTCTATCTTCTGTGTAGCTTTCTATTTCTCTCTATTCTCACCACCCCAGGTTCAGTTGAAGCTGTCATCTTCTATTGCCTTGACTCTTGCACTACTTCAGTTAGATAGAAAGTATATTTGGCTTTGTAGTGAAGCCAGAATTAAAAGAGGCAGTCAGTATAGATAGGTACATCAGGACCCATTGGATCAAGGAGGCCAATTTGGGTCTGGGAAGTGGGAGAGGGATTGAAATGCTAATGTCTCCAGAGTCCTTCTTCTACCCTTACCAAGAAAACCTGCCCCTGCTCCAACCTGTTGCTAAGGTAACCTGTCCCAGGGATTGTCCCTCCCTACAGGGAGTTGTAAAAATTGTTAATGTACCCTGGGCCCCCTTCCTGCTTGGCCCCTCCAACCCATCTACTTCTGACCTTTTGGCCATCCCACCTGAGCATCTCCTGTACACAGGAAAGAGAGAGATAAGGGGAAGAGAGCAGGAGAGCAAAGGAAGCTTGGACATAAAAAAGTCAGAATGCCCTTACTTCTTGGGATACCAGGATACCAGCTATGGCCCCCCTTCTCCCACCCAGGAGACGTCTGTGTTGCCCCTTTTTCAAAATAAACCCTGCTTTATATGCTTGCCTTAGTATGCTTCTCTAATGTTATATGTCAACATGTGAGGAAGCAGGACTCATCACCAGTACCAGTGGTATCGTTAGGACATAAGATCTGTGTTACCACGGAGTATAACTTATTCTAATTAGGATCCCATTCTTGTGGTTGAACATGATGTAGAGTTAAACGGGTCTTTTATTCATATATGAACACAGGAAAGTTATGTCCAATTCATTCTACTGTTCTTCCTCTTCTCATCCCCCTTCCTTTGCTCCATTCCTCTTTGTCTGATTCAGTGAATTTCTATTCTTACCTCCCCCCACTTATTGTGTGCTAGCTTACTCATATCAGAGAAAACATTCAGCCTTTGGTTTTGGGGGATTGGCTTATTTCACTTAGCATGACAGTCTCCAGTTCCATCTATTTACCAACAAATGCCATAATTTCATTCTTCTTTATGGCTGAGTGATATTCCATTGTGTATATATACCACATTTTCTTTTATCCATTCATCTGTTGAAGAGCACTTACATTGGTTCCTAGCTTAGCTATTGTGAATTGAACTGCTATTATTGTTGATGTGGCTGCATTATTGTAGGATGCTTATTTTACATCCTTTGGGTATATGAGAGGAGTGGGATAACTGGGTCAAATGGTGGTTTCATTCTGAGTTTTCTGAGGAAACTCCATACTGCTTTCTGGAGTGTCAACAAACTTTTTTTATGATGGAAGCGAGATTAAGGTTGCATGTGTTTTCTGTTAATCTTATTTTAAAGCATCCTATTAGTAAACATAAAAAATGGACAGGCAGATCCTGACTTTTATCCCAGTGTGGTTCACTTGCTCAAGTTCTTGTTCCTCTTCTGTGGCAGCTGCTCCCTTGAAGTGTGCACGGCCTGTCTCCTGCCATAGCTACCTGGTGACAAAGCCCAGCCGTGGATCAGGGCCTGAAAACTCCTATCCAGCCAGCCAGCCAGTTGATGGATCAATAAATGCATATCCAGCACTTAAAAAAAAAAAAAAAAGATCTGTGTTACCACTACTCAGTTCTCTGATGGTGTGAAAACAGCCACAGCCAATCCATAAACAAATGGGGGTGACTATGTTCTGATAAAACTTTATTTACAAAAACAGTTGCTGGGCCAGATTTGGTTCTGGTCGTTGTTTATCAAGCCCAAATTTAAATAGATTGTTCTCAAAACTTATATTCAATCTGATCATTTAGGTTGAATGCAATTAATATTTTTAACTACAAATATGATCATGCTTCCCCAAAACTCAAAATGAACTGACCCTCTGGCCTTTATTAAAAATACCATTTCCTTCCAAGCCTCCCCCCATTGCTTCATCCCCTACTCTCTCTTCTATCCATCTGACAAAATCCAGCTCCTAATTGTCTTCTAAAATCTAGTTCATGGCCCTCTACCCACCACCCCCAAAGCTACTTACAGATTATTTTTTGTGTGTGTGTCCTAGACTTACTATCAATTTATTTTATTTTGAGGGCCTCACAAATGGAAACTGCTGTATTTGTTTACATGACAACTTCACCTATTACACAGGTAGCTTTTTGTAAAGAACAGGGACTAGCTCAACTACCTCCACACCCTTCAGTTTCTGCCACATAGCGGACATTCAACAAATGTTTTCATGCTTGTATGATGGCTACTCCTAACATAAATGCAACCACTTCCTGAGACTCAAAGACATGTTTGTCTCAGTGTTGATGAGATAACATCAGGCCAAGAAGTCAGGGAGTGGCTGGGGATAACAAGCAGCAGCCAAGGACTCTGTTCAGGAAGCACAGAAGTGGTTCTTTGTGGAATACTCAGAACAGTGTGAGGCAATAATTGCCTTTTCATTAGTTTTCAAAAAGAATGGAAAATCTCATGTCTTGCCAAGTGGCCTTGCAGATATTTCCTCATGCAGATTAACTACACAGTGAAACCAAGTCGTGGGTAGGCACTAGGAACGGTTAGCTTGAATGGAGATGGCAAGCAGCTCACAATTGTCGTTGCACTGAGGTTACAATGGGAGGGAGGAGGTGAAGTCAAGGAAAGGACAATGAGTTAATGCAAGATAAAACAGAACGGGAGGAAAGCACTTTGTTCCAATCTAGAGGATGTGGACAATGTAAACGCCACGAGAGAAGAGGCCTGTACAATCCCTTGGCTTTCCTTTTATTAACAGTACACACAGAGATCTAGCAGAGTGTGTGTGTATGTGTGTAATTATGATAGCCATGATCTAGGGAGAAACATTAAATTAAAGGTCACAGATGTATTCCTGTCTTTGAATGATCTCTCTAAAGATAAAAAGAATAGACAGAAGCAGAAGGAGAAGACCCACAGTTAAAACGGTGGAAACCTACTCACAAACTAGGAGCACAGCCACCAAGATAGGTTCATGAGAAGATATCTCTCCATGGAAATTACATTTCTGGAGAGTCTTTCCTTTTTTTAAGTGATGAATTCTATATATCTCAAGGCATGTAAATGTCAAAACTTGAAATCTGACTCCAACTCTGTTCTCAGATTATAGAGGGGAAAAAAATCAGAAAAATAAAAGTCATATCTATCTTTGGATATGAATTTTTTTTCCTTATTATTGTTCGATTTGGAGAGATGGTACGTCCATACTCTGTGATGACTTCTCCCCAGCACATTGTGAAAGTCAAGCTCAACAGCTGTCTCATTAATTTGACCAGAGCAGAGAACTGTGTGGAGAATTAAAGCCAAAGGAAAACCTCCTCAGTAGGTCTGAAATACCCAGACTGGCTTTCTATAGCAGTTAAATTACCCAGATGACTCTTTAATCTCTCACCTAAATGCTATGAAAATAGAACTACGTCTCCATTTTATCCAACTATAAAGGAGAGCTCACTCACTTAAATAAACAGCATTTATTTCTTAATCTCCACTGCAAGCCTGGGAATGTGGTTCAAATACCAGGTAACTGAAAAGTGAAAGACTTTTGGTCATGGGCCATCTTAAAAATGGAATTCTTTTTTTGAGAATTGCTACAGAATTGAAGAAACAAGCTTTACATGGAGGAAAAAAAAAAAAAAACAGTGAGGAAAAGAGACAGACCCAGTACACAAGATTATATAATCATCTAATGGAACTGTGACTCAGAGAAGACTAGAATCACAGCTTACTTTTTCTTCTGACCTCATTAATTAATCCCTGAAAGTCCTGAAGCTAATTTGCATTAACCTCGATGAGCCTTTGTGAGCTCATCTATAAAGTGGAATACTTAGAGTCTCTGCTTCATTCACAGACTTCTGGAAAGCCATAAAGATGTGTGAAAGTTATAAATCATAAAGATGTGTGAAAGTAAATGGAAACCTGTACAATTCATAAAGATACCATCAACATGTAAATTATCATTTTCGTTGTTATGACTGATGCGTTCCAAAGAGTGAATAATCAGTGTGAACAAAGAACTCCAGGCATCTTGTAAGCCCTAACTTTGGTGATATCAGAGTAGCCTCTCGTATGCTTGTATAGGCAGGTGTTAACCAATGCACCCAGCCGGTTTATACATGATATAAGATAGAGACTCTCTTGTCTCCTCCAGTTTTAAGACTCTAATAGGATTCCTGATATCAATGTTTCCTGATATTGCTCATTCCATTGGGATGTTCCATTGTTCTAGTTGTAAGAATGGTTTTTACATATTTGAGTGGGAATGAATTCCTTTTGGTAGTACCTACCCATCACTTACTAGGATCCAACAGGAATAGGGACAAGGAAACCTACATTATTGAATCTTAATTAACTCTTACCTTCTAAAGCATTGATATATTCAACAACCACCTCTAGGTTAAAACTGTGAGCTCTTCTGGTTCCCACCTCACCACCCTTTCTGGTTCTGTTCCTAACCTTCTGGCTACTCTTTGTCAATCTCCTTTTCTGTCTCCTTTTCCACAAATGCTCCTTGAAGATTGGCATTCCCCCAAGTTTTGTTTTAACTTTCTTCCTTCTCACCCTAAATGATAACATTTTTTGACTAGGGATATCTGATGGACATAATCAAGAGACTGGCAACTGCCAATTATTTTCTTTTTATCAGCAGCCTATCACCTTTACTTCAGTCTCAGTTTCCAACTATCTACTAGACACCTCCATGCTCCAGTCAATAGTAAAAGATGTAGCACATAAGACCCCTTAATCTGACATTCCCTAAATTTTAAGCCTTATATCATGGAATGGCCTACATACCCTTAAGATTCATATAGGTACCATATTTTCATGGATTAATCCCAAATATTAACACCAGACAACCCAGATTTAAATCCTAGCCCTACCATTCACTAACTGCACAGAACAGCCAGACTACCCAGCCCATGTGAGACTCATATTACTAATCTATGAAGTGTTGTGAGATCTAAATGAGACAATATATGTTAATCTAGCTCAGCCTCTTAACACGACTTAGCCGCTCAATAAATGTTGGTTCCTTTCTCTCCTCTAAAAATGCTATGCTACATACATTTTCTTAATCATACCGTGGTTTAATTTTCCATTTACCTGTGCTCTTGCACATACTGTGCCCTTGGCCTTGAACACTCTGTCTCCACCCACCCCTCATGCCTGTCAGGTGCACAGCACTCAAGAATGTGATTATCCAGAAATATGTCCTTAGCAGGACTACACTGCAGTCACAGCCAGGCTGTGACTACTGCTGAGAGTTAAATCTAATATGCTTAGTTTAAAAAATTTGAAATTAAAAATTTAATTGGTATTTGTCTTTTGCACAAGGATATACAAATACTGTATGAATTTCAATCTTCTCTTTAGAGCCACAATGTTCATTACCAAAAATTGTAATACTTGTACATATGCCAGAACATTTTTTTAAGACAAGTACCTGAAAATTCAATAAGAAAATTTATTGGTTTAGAACAATGAATATATAGTGAACAGCCAACATAGATCAGATGGGTCAATAATATCATCAAGAATTTATATTCTTTCTTTTCTCCAACTTTATGATTGCAAGATAAATAAAAGCAAAAAATAAGGTTACATGCTTCCTTTTTCACAACTAGAGAGAAATAAAGTGTGCCTCTTCCCCTGTCATGGAACTGTCTGATTTGGCCAATGGAGCCACCAAGTTTAACCCTGAGCCACTAACTGGCTCCATAGGAAAGTCATAAGAAGATTGGCTCAGTTATGGAACTTTAAGTAACCATTAGCAAAAGGAGTAAGATTCTCTGATTGTATATAGTAAGTCAGTTTTCATGTTGGAACTGAGGTCAAATTGCACTAATGCCTCATATTGCAGGGGAGAGTAGAAAAGATGTTGGAAAGTCAAAAGTAACAGCTACATATCACTCCTATAGTTAAGTCATGAGAGGTGAGAAGATGATCTCTCTTTAGCACACACAGAAGCCCAGGAAAAACTACTATGTTTTAACAGTTTATTACTAGTTATTTATTACAGAGTAAACCAAAATGCATTTATAAGTTGTTTTACTTGATCCATTCACTTAGTGTTTCTTCTCTACAATAATTTAGAGTGTGATAGAATGTTTGTATTTCCTCCTCCAAATTCGATGGTAGTTAGAGGAAGAGCCTTTAGGGAGACAATTGGTTTAGATCAAGTCATATGAGTGTGATCTCCATGGTGGGATTAGTACCCTTGCTGGCTCTCTCTTTCCAAGTTCACACAGTAAGAAAGGTCACAAGAGCACACAGTGGTTAGGAAGAGAGCTTTCATCAGAACAAAGTCATACTGGCACTCTGAGATGGGACTTTCAGCCTCCAGAAATATGAGAAAATAAATATTTATTCATTAAGCCACCCCATCTATGGTATTTTGTTATAGCAGCCAAAGCTGGCTAAGGCACAGAATGTGAGAAGTTTTCCTGGTTTCTTTTTTAACTCAAATTCACTTTTGAGTATCCAACATCTTTTTAGCTACAGGGCTATCTCTTTATCAGTTATGCCAAACATCACAATTATCTACCTCAATTTTTAAAGTAAACATCTCAATTCCCACCCAGTGGTTACAGTTTAGTTAGTAGAAACACTTTTTTAAAAAACTTCAAAAAACAGGTTTCTGTTCAGTGGAAATGTTCTATTCTTTTCCATTCCTCTTTCCTCTAATGTCTATAAATGAAACATTTATTTAAATATGATGAATTAGTTGCTTTGATTTCTCAGTCACACTGCTAGCAAAAAGGAAAACTGAATCCTCATAGAAATTAAATGAATTAAATGATGGAACGAATAAAATGAAAATTTACTCCTAATGTGGAGATATAACATACCATAACCCATATCACCCCTACCTCCATCACCACCGATAGACAGACAGACAGACACACACAGCCTTTTAGAAGTGAGAATAGAATGTACCATTAAGGAAAAAAAAATGTAAAAAACAAGGTATCAATTCTCCAACTAGACATCTCTTTCAGCATGGCATTTTGCTAGAGAATTAGTATGCAATTCTCCTTGGCAGAAGAGGCATGAAGCCTGTGCATTCCATGGCTGGGATCCCAGGGTTACAAGGTTGGGGGTTAGAAGGAGGAGGAGATCAAATATCTCAAAAGTTTCTCTCTTCTACTAAGCACCTTTGGAAAATTACTGTTAAATACAGGCTGTGACCTTTACCCCCATGAAAGCTTTAAGAAATATCCTAGAGTTTATTTTTTTTAACTTTCATTCTCCTTATGACTGCTTAATTATCATCAGTTATCAGTTCTCACCATCCCCTTGAATAATCCTTCGGTTTCAAACAGTGAACATTTACCAATAATGATGTCAAGGAATGCCAGGTTCAGGTTTCTGGCTGGCGCCAATCCTCACTCTTCTTATTTGCGGCTATTCATGCTCTGTCCTCCATCCAGGCTAGTGTATCAGGAGAGGGGTCTGCTCCACTTTCTCACATCTCAGTTGTGGATGATGCAGACTTAGCCAGGAGGTTTATTCTGTCGGAATGGAGACAAGCTACTTCTGCTTAAGAAGGAATGCAAGCTACAGTTCTGAGAAGAGGACTGCAACCAATGGACAATGTTGATCTTTCTTCTCTCTTAGAAAGGAAGAACATTCTCTCTTTCTCTATTACTATCACGATCACACTTTGGAAAGACTTCAGTGCTCTAGGCTCAGCATACACACACACACCCACACACACACCTCAAATGTGCAGACTCATTAATGATAGAACTGAAGGTCCTCACCGAAGGTAATATCAAGCTAAGAAAAATCTAGCAATGTGTGTCAAAGGACATTGCTTTCCCTCAGCACACACCTAGTATAGAAGCAGTATAAGATAAATCCCGCAGAGATTTGTTGCAAAGAACAAATGAGCTAATTCATGTAAAGCACTAACAACTATGCCTGGAATACAGCAGGTGCTTAGTTATTATCATCACATGAAACAACCTGGTGTTGCAGAAAGAATGGCATTCTGTGGAGTCAGAGATGTGAGTCCTAACGTTTCCATGTAATACTTGTATGAATTACACAAGACACTCAAGTGCTCTGAACTTCAAACTCTTGATCTAGAAAATAGAATATATTCACCTCCCCTGCAAATTTCTCAAGGGATGATAGGATCAAATGGGATAAAGGTTTTGAGAGCCTTTCATGAGCTGTGAAGTGGGGTATAAATCTTAATGAAACTGCAAGTACATAAGGGAATCAAGTCAAGTTTCTGTTACAGAATAAGAATATTTGTCACCTGGATCACGGTACCCACAGCAGCATTACCATCATATCATTATCATCTTGTCATTAAAATGTGTTCTTCTCTTACCAATTTGTGTTCCTTCATTCAATCAAGGCTGATACGCAGCTAATAATATTGGTAAGGCTGTACCTGCTAGTAAACAATAATTCAAGGTTTCATTCAAACACTTGTTTTTTTCTTTTTAATAAGATTTTATTTATTTACTTACTTTTTAGTAGTGCTTGGGATGGAACCCAGGGCCTTGTACATATGAGGCAAGCACCCTTTCAACTAAGCTATATCCCCAGCCCTGAACACTTGTTTTCTATTAACTATTTGAATACAAAATTCATAAGGCCATGTAGCACATCTCAAAGCAATCTGAAGTAAATTTTCAAAAGCAGTTTTCCATATATTATCTTATATAATCCTGAATATAACCTTATGAAGTAGGCTATTTTATTTCTTTATTTGATTTTTTTTTTTTTTTTTTTTTTACTTGACAGGTGAAGGAACTGACTTAAAAATACTAAGTGCAAAAACAAAATGGTTGCTGATTTCCCACAGATCAAAGCTGAAATCAATTTGCTGTGTGACATCATGGTTAAAAGTACACACTATAAAACTAGGCTGCCTGGAATTCAAATCCTAGCTCTTCCATGTACCTCTTTGTTACCTTGGGCAAGTTAATCTCTCTGTACTTCAGTTTCTTTACTTACAAAGTCAAGGTTATAAAAGCACTTACCTCATCAGGTAGTTGAAGGAATCTCTACATTCAACACACATAAAACATTCATAAAAACCAAGCACTAAAAGAATATTAGCTGTTATCATAACTGACATTCCATGTTCTCAACAGTCCAGGCCTAGTCTGTCTTCTTAGGTACTTCTCTTCTCTGCCTTTGTACCTGTCTGTTCTCCAGCAAATCTCATCCACAGCAGACCTGATGTGGTATGAAACATGTTATAGATGCTTGGTAAATGTTAAAAAATAACTGAAAGAAAAAAAAAAAGTCAGAAAGGAGAGGAAAAGGAAGCCATCTTGAACCTTGTTCCACTTTCAGGCCTCTCTCCTTACATCCAGCCATCATGGCCTGCTCATCTTCTTTAAGGAGTATTTAGTGCTGTGATCATTTGTAGCAACAGAAAAACCAAGTTTTTTTTTTTTTTTTTTTTCGGTACCTAGTTCTACTTGCCTTTCCCAAATAACTTGTGATTATCTATGCATTGCTATAAAGGTTTTTTTTTTCTCCTATCATAAACTGCCTGTGAATATTCTATACATATTGCAACATGATGAGATGCTACTGAATTTATTTAATTCTCTTCTTGGTACATATGCATAAACAGAAGTGATACCCCTGAAAACAATTTTTTTTTTTTTTTAAGTTTTCAAGCCTTGAAAAGAATTGCATTCCATCTCCATGAAGGAGTTTAGGATCATTGTGCTGTCCAGTGCTGAAAAACAAGAGAGTGAAATTCTTGAACACTCTAATTTACCTATTTCTTCTGCTTGTTATTAGAATTCATAACCCTTACAAAAAACTGATTCTGATCAGATCCTTTAAGGGCATGTTCCTCAGACTTTTCTCATTATTTTGTCTTCCTTAGTATAATCCCCACCCTCTACATAACACTGGACACACAATGAGTAAAGTGTTAGCAGCAAAGAATGTTATCATTAATTTTTAATAAGATAAATGAATAGTCAATATTTTGCCTGATTCTTAAAGCATGCTTATATGTTCAATGTATGCACTATCTGAAAAAAAAATCCATTTAAATTTGTAAATACTGGATTGGAAGTATCAGTGAAAAGCTTGTCATCAAACTATGTCCCATAGAATCTCAGATCAGACCTGAGTTTTGGTTTGTGTCTCTTTTTTAGATGGATATTACATGTCCCCAGGAAGAAAATGTCTCTTGGGCAGAAAGAAAGGGAATCTTTCAGAGTTTTTGTTGTTTTTGTTGTTGTTTGTTTTCCATTTCTCCTTCCATAAGTGAGATGACGCTTATTTCTGATTTGTTATCTGAAACAGACAATTAGGGAATTTGGGCACATGGGCACAACGCTCAAGAAGACATCCTAGTAATTAGTTGAAGTAAATCACTATTATGCTTTTTTTTCTGCCTTTTTCTTGTACTAGAGCTCATAAAACTAAATCTTCTTAGACCAAGACCTAGAATTAAAGTTTACAGTATAGTTGCCATGTTCCCATTATTCCTAATTTTAGTGTGTCTTATTTTATTGTTGCTATTTTTCCAGCCAAGCCACAGGACTGAAGTCTTACCACCATCAGGAACATGGGAATTTTGCCTGTGGTATAATTTCTTAGGGAAAATTTTTGTTTTTCCTCTATAGCTCCTCTATGATTTTCTTCATTCTTAAACCAAAATGTCAATGACAGAGCTACCCAACATTTTGTGCTATTTTCCCAACTGTGAAATATTTGATCTCATAAGGAGATATTGTCTTTATTCAAAGGGCTTATTTTAAATGTTATTTAGTTTGTGGTGGTATTTTTACTCAGGCATCTTACAGAAAAATTAAGTAAAATGCAATAATGTTCCTGTGGCAGAGGAGAAATTCTCCACAGTCAGTGGAGTGTAAATTGTGAGTATAAAATAATAATGTACATTCACTGGTCAGTCATTCCACTCCTCTGCCAGGAAAGGTGTGGAACATTTTTCATAGTTAGTTTATTGGATAGTAACACCGTCATAAAATTCTTTGGCAAGGAACTGATTTTTTTTCTTTTACAATTTAGTCAAGAATCTATGCTTTAAAGGAAAACAAGGTGGGGGGTGGGGGCTGACTTCCTGGAGGCGGACCTGGTCAAACTGGTTACACAGTAGCTGCTTTACAAGGGTAACCAGAATGTGAAGGTAATGAAGTATCAGCAAGAGGAGAGTGAGCTCTTCTTGATCAGACTCTCCTATAAGCTGTGTGTCATCACCCATCAGACACTTGTAGTCAGCTGGATTCAGTCGTAAGTTCACATCCCAAGGGTTGCAGCCATAGCTAGATAAGAGGTGGTAGTGGTAGACAACGTTTGTCTAGAAAATCTAAAAGGTTAATATTGCATATAATTTTTATTTTAAATAATTGTCTCCTGAAAAGTATCAGCTTCCAAGAACTAAGAGACTCAAAGAGATGTCACCACAAATGGAAAACACAGCAACAGAAACAACCACTGAAGACCAGAGTTTCAGTTTATTTCCAACTTCACAGGGCAAGCCAATCGTGGCCGGAGGGCAACAGAGCTAAAATTTCAACTCCTCTGCATTTCTAGATTCAGTCTCCATATACTCCTAATGCAGTGCAAACCTATACATGATGAGTCATCTTCCCTGTGCTTGTAATGTACAACAGAGAAGGCCATGCTCTTTTCTCAAGAAGCACAGAAGCTTCCCATTTTTATCCTCAGATTACAGACAAGCCAGCACCTTCTGCAGCCCCCTGGGTGTCCACTTGTCATGATGTGTTGCTGGAAGAATATGATAACTTGCAGTGGACTTCTGGAAACACAGCTCAGATAAGGAGTGTATCTCACGCTGGGGCAGCCAGAGCCTCTAGTGGGTGTCCAAGATTGGGTACTCAAAGGACTTTCTGATCATATTGTTCTAGGACATTTATGACCTCAGCTTGGGGTCTGTGACATACAAATTTCTAGAACTACCAATTTCAGAATTAACTGAGCAATAAGAGTCAACTATTAGAATTATCCCACTTCTGGAATTTTCCTATTCTTTTGTCCTTCCCACCTCAACTTCCCATCTTTAAAAAAAAAAAAAAAAAAAAAACTTTAATTTCCCCTCAGCATCCAACTGCTCTCTTGTATTTGAAAACTTAAGAGCCCCTCAGGAAGTGCCCAAGCCATGAAATATCAAAGATCTGCACATTCTTTAGAAGGGCAGGGGCATTCCTGTGCCTTCTTTCTGGCCAGTAACTTCCTTCCACCTATCTGCTGAACTGAGATAATCAGGGAGACCTCTCACAAGAGCAATGGGAAATAAAACTCCAGTTATGCTCCCAGAAGGTCACTTTATCATTAATAAGATGCATGTGGCAGTGAATGAGGGTCGCCTCAGAGAAAAATCAAAATCTCCCTGTTTTTGTTTTGTCTTCCAAACAAACAAACAAACAAACAAAGCCAGGAAAGAGGAGAAAAGAGAGGAAATAAAGGAAGGAAGAAAGTAAAAGAGATGAGAAAGAAGATGGGAGGAGAAGAGAGAATGGGAGAGGGGAAAAACAAGGAATGAGTTTTCAAGGGAGGGGAAAAGGGAAAGGCAGAAAGAATGACAAACTTTTAATTATGTGATTGAGTATTTGGAAAAGTTCTGGACATTTTCATAGTAACAATCTGATAGACAAGCCGTGTCATAAAACACTAAGGTAACACCGCATATTTCAAAAATAATAAAAGGGTACCTTTATATGGTAAACCCCAAGCCTCCTGAGCTGTAAATGGGTGCATTAAACTTGGCGACCCTGCTCAGAGAGGACATGATTGCACGCCCAGGACTGTTCTAGGAGTGAGGTGTTGTTGAAATCTTGCCAATTGACTTTTGAACACAGAGCCTGTCTCATTTAGTTCCTTGTTCATAAAAAATTAAAAAAAAAAAAAAAAAAAAACACCTCTCCTTCATAAGCAGTCTGTGTGCACCTATTATCTTGACTGGACCACAAAGGGTTGCCTCTGTCTTCACACTGGGCTTGTAAATTCCTTGATGACAAGGGCTCCTAACTAGGCAGGAAAGCAAAACAAAACTCATTGAACTCCCAATCTGAACAAGATAGCAAATCAAGCTCAGGGAAGATTGAAACACCATTTTTAGAAAAGTGATCATGCATGTCACTTTCCCTAGCAGGGCTGACTAGGGATGCACCAGTTCCCTTACTGGGAAAACTGGTAATGCTCCAAACCAGCAAAGACCTTTGTGGCTAGCCATTTCCGCTTGCCAGGGACTAAGGCATTTCCTGGAATGTGGAGCTTTCAATACCAAACCTGGGAAAGTCCCAGGCAAACCAGAAGGAGTTGATCATCCTTGGAAAACCTCCCACCACCCATCATCTCCCTCCTCACATCCTGACTTGTAGTTGACAAATGAAACTTGGCAGTTCCCCGGAACCAAGCTTCCACTTTGTTGGGCAAGCATCTGTTTACCCAACCTGCCCCTCCGCTGGACACAAGGGGAAAGATGTGTCTCATTTGTTATTATTATTATGACCCTCAAGTCTGGTACATTGTGTGGCACTTAGAAGTGCTTACTGAACTGAGCCAGGTGAGCATTTGAGCAGATCCTCTGCCTAATGTCAACTCAACAGGCACTGTGATATCTTTAGGCAAGAACTATATTTTTTTGGTACAGTGTACCCTCTTTTAGGCTCTCCAAATGGAACTCAACTTGGTCAGGAATAGAATCCCTTTGAAGTCTTCACCATTTTAAGCTGTGTGGCTTTTAGAAGACACTTTCATACCACAGGCTAAGGGCTCAATTCAAGGGTCCAATTAATCTGGGTTCACCTTGAGCAAGTCGCCTAACTTCTCTTCAGATCACTGTCCTCATCTGTGTCTCTCATGCTTCTGGGAAAACCAAGTAAGACACCTTTATAGAAACTGACTAACCCTTAGACTAATGGTGAAAACCTCCATATGGTAGTTATTGTTATTTTATTAGGAGTTTTCTTCCTGAACACTAAGGCAGCAAAGATGAAAATAATTAGAAAACAATATTTTAATGAGATCTCCCAAGTTCTTTTTATACCCTGAGGCCGCCATATTTTTTTTTCCACCAAATGTGCCCTCTTATGATAATCTGCCTATGTCTGTAATGGGTACAATACTATAGGTTAAGGCAACCCTCACCAGATACTCTACTGTGCACATGGCAGGGGAGATTTCTTCACCTTACCGTCCTCCCCTTGTTATTACTTAAACTTCCCATTATGTGAGCCATTTGCTCAATTTTCACTGAACTTTCCCAATCCAGAAAGTCACTGGACTTAGTCCAATTGCTATAAAATTTTACTGCTCTTTTTGTTATTGCATAATGATTCCTAAGAGTTAACGTTTTACTTTTCTTCTAAAATAAGGGATTTGCTTAAAGGAAGAAATCTCATTATTAGTGCTAATGATGCTAAATCCAGTGCTTTATTACTCTACTAAGAACTGATAAATTATCTGAACAAAGTTCAAAGTCATGAGTAAAGCACCGATTATTGGTATAATATTACATTTTCTTCTTCTCTTCCTCTACCCTTCTTCCTCTTCCTTCTCCTTATTTCTAATTACATATTTAATGTTTATATACCCAAAAATATGCCATTCCCTGGAGATGCAAGTTGGAAAAAACACAGAAATAATATTTATTTAATAATAAATGCTGAAAGTACATATGTTATTTCTTCCAAAATGTTGTGCTTATTTCTGAGTACGAGGTGCTGCCACAATAGTCATTTCTGGTGGTTTGTTTTTTTGGTTTTTTTTTAAATGCCTACAAAAAGCATATCCTGCAAAAGTTTATATTAAAAAATAAAATAAAGAGGTAGGAGAAAACCACTCAGCACTTACAGGACTTTGAGAATACTGAAAAGGTGATGGTTGTGGCATAGTTTTTTAATGTCCCTAAATAAATCTTTCTTATAAACAAATTAATACACCAAAACATCTAAAGTGAAATCAAATGACAAGACATTCCCTGTAACCCAAAATTCATGCAGAAGAGGACAAACCATCATACACATTTGCAGTCCCATGGCAAAATGATGGCTATAAGAAAAAAAAATGCAATATGCATTTGATATTCACTGTGACAAAATATATATAGTGCAATTATTAAAAGTGGGAGAACCCATGGAGGTCATCTAAACAGTAGAGGAAATTTGCTGATTATCTTATAGTTATTAAAAGATATTAAATATTTTATTACTGATTAAATCGATGCGCAATGTTAGCTAGTATTAATATATCTCAGAGCTTGGACACAAAGACAAAAAAGGCAGGAGGTACAAGGAGGAATGGGTATTTAAAAAATTGTTAGTATAAAGGCAACTATTGAAACAAAAGGGCAATCATCCCTGAATACTCGAAAGGAAAAACACATCATTAAGTGAAAAACACATCATTAAGTGAAAAAAAGACAAAAGTGGTAAATAAAAATTGTGTAGAGTGTACAACTATTTAAGAAAGGGGGAAATTCAAAAAGGGAGATAAGCTTACACATAGATATTCCAAAAGCAACAGAAAAATAAAACAAAGTTTTTAAATTATCTAAAAGGAGAGGGTTGAGAAACAAACTAAGTTTCTTAAATCCTCCTTATTTAGAATATTTGACTCAGGATCAGGTAAAATTTTTAATAATCACAAAATAATTTTAAAGATATTCCTAAAAATAAAACATAAAACAAAATTCAAGTAATTCACTACCCAGATATTTTCAAAGCCACCCAGAAAAATCTATTTTAGATGACTTTTTTAAAACAAACAAACAAACAAAAATGAACTTTGTCACTAATGGTAAGTAAAAGCAAAAAGAAAAATCAAGTTTTTAATCCAGGATTTTTATGTAAAATGAACTATCTAAAGAGTAATTAAAGGGATGTTTCACTTCATAAAAAATGTTTCAGCTAATAAATGAATAATAAATCATAAAACTAGAACATCACAATTTTGCAAATTGTAATGAATTAATGGTTCATTAATTGAACATCAATGTTTGCTAACTTCACAGCCAAACAAACATCCTGAACCTATGCCTCCTGGTAGGAAGCCCAGCATCACTATGAAGTAGACATGTCATTAAAAAGGTCTCCCTTGGGCCAGGTGTAGTCGTGCATGCCTATAATCCCAGCAGCTCAGGAGACTGAGGCAGGAGGATTGCAAGTTTAAAGCCAGATTCAGGAATTTTGCAAGGCCCTCAGCAACTTAGCGAGACCCTGTCTCAAAATAAAAAAAATAATAATAATAAAGAGGGCTGGGAATGTTGCTCAGTGGTTAAGTACCCCTGGGTTCAATTCCTGGTACAAAAACAAAAACAAAAATTAAAAAATCTCACCTGGATTGGATTCGATCAAGCCTGTACACCTAACTATCTGCTTGCAAGAAATACAAAACATACAAAAATCTGCTAATCTACAATGTGGGGATGCAATCAGTCCAGACTCTGGAAACATGGCAGGACAAACCACCCTGTTCACTGAACAAAGAGACCAGAAAAGGGGTAAACAAAGAATGGAGGCAGAACCCACAATTTGGAGAAGATATAAGTAACAAATCAACCAATCACATTGTATGAACTGGACGTGGATTCTGACTCAAAGAAAGAGAAGGGAAGGGGTGGGGAGGGGAGAAAAGAGAAGGGAAGAAATAGCTGTAAGAAAGCTATGACAATTTGAATACTTCGTGGATATGCATATTTATGACTAAATAACTATTTTAAATGTTTTGGCTTTGACAATGTCATTGCAATTATAATTTTAAAACGAAAAACTCTTTTAGAGATACATAGTTAATATTTATGGATGAAAACCCTTTATTTTCTTAACTGAGTTTACAGGCCAGAAAAATATTACATAGAGTATATGAGTTGTCCTATGATTAACTTTTATAGCATAATGTCTCAATAAAACATTTCCAGGATTGCACTGCCATTACCATTGCTTCAAGTCACTGTCCTTCTCCTCCTCAACTCTCTCCACTTAATGATATGCTAGGCAGCAAAGGACTCCCGGGGAGGGGTATTATTGCATGGTATTTCTACTTCCTCTTCTGAAGGCAAAAAAAAAAACATGCAGGCTATAAATAAAGGAGAATAAAATAATAATAACTATTACCTTAAATACATTATTTAAATATAAATTGTTCTCAAACTTCAATGTGCCGGTGCTTACCAATACAGCACACTATATTGTAATTACTGTCTACCTGTCATTTGCCTCCTTGATTTTGTAGTTCACAAAAATTACAGACCATGTCTGTCTGGCCCACAGTTGTAGACTCAGAATCTAGCATGTAGCAGGGGTGCAATTCATGGTTTTCAAATGAGTAAGTAATCCTGTGAATGATGAAATGAGCAAATATAGTTCAAAACTGATCGCATTGTGCCAAGACATGATGTTGAGTCATTCCACTAGAAATAGTTTATGTATTATCTCATTTAATCCTCACCAAAAAAATACAAGGAAGATATTATTATTTTTATTTTACAGGTAAGGAAGTGGGTCTCAGAGAGCCAATAGGATTGGCTCAAGGGTCACATGGTGAGGAAATAATGAAAAGTTCAACTCATAAGGTGTGACAGACTTCAGAGTTCTTGATCTTTCCACTGTCATGCTGTCTGCCTCAGAGTAAATGAAAACAGAGTCTGGTGGAAAGATCCTACCTTTACAAAGTGGAGAGGGTGACCTCACAGTCACTCACACACCAGAGCAAGGACACTGCCCTCTTGCAAAACAGAAGTTTCAGCAAGCACACGTCTAGTAAGAACGGAAACAGTGTGCTCACATTCACATATATTTTCCATTGTGTTCTTTATTGTGTTCTAAACAGATCTTTCTTTCTCTTTTTTTAGTCACATTTCTGAAATAACAGAACATTATGCTCTGTATCAAATCTCAACAGAGCCTCACATAAAAAAGTACACCTCAAAGTTTCTTATTTAAAGTGATGTAGAAATACAAGATTCTAGTAAGTCTAAATATTTCCTTATTATACAGTTGGTAGGGAAAAAACAGTTTATTCATCTCTTCCAATTCTGTCCTCTTAATATCTCTGGCATTTCAAATTGTCTATGGGGCCAACCTTAGAATTGCCTGTTCTTCCTAGGATACATACAGATAAGTTTGGTTCTGTTCTTCTGCCAGGACAGGAAATAAAAAAACAGGTATGTCTCATCTGTCTTAATGCATTCTTATCTTCAGGGAAGAAAAAGAGAATTTTTTTTTCAGCATCTTGCTTTTTGCTAATGATTAATATTTCCCAGATTTTTGCTTAAGAAATATTTTTAGGCTGAAAAGGCAGATTCATTGCCTTAATGACATCCACCTTTCTCATTGACTAGTAAATTATTTGATTTCAACACACGAAATAACTAACCAGCTACCCCAAAGGATGCAAAATCAACTTTGTCCAAGAATTAGAAATCAGTTAAGAATTGAACCCAGGGTTTCACACATATTAGGCAAGTGCTCTACCATTGAACTACCACCCCAGCCCTCTTCATTTCTTAATAGGTCAAGTAGCCTCTGAATTATAACTGGGCTATCAAATACATTCTGATCTTCATTCCATAGCAACTGGACAGGCCAGTGGAGAATAAAAGTACCAGTATACAAGTCAAAACATTCTTTTCTCGTCTCCAAACTGTCATCACCTTCTAGCAATCATATTATTTATTACCAAATTTAACAGTTATCCAAGGATTTTTTTTATATTTGCATGATTTATTATTGTTCTGTCTTTCATAACCTTCTGGAAAACTCTAGTTCTCCGTGAATCACTTTATCAGAAAAGAAAAGCACTCCCCCACATAAAATAATTATTTTTAAGTATAGCAAAACTTAAGGATCCTTATTTTGTTCTGTCAGATCCTTTAGACTAGAACTCTGTTTTGTCTGTTTTGCAAAGTACTTTGCCAGGCACAGAGGGGAGTGGAAGAGATAGTAGTTGATGGTAATTATGATGCATCCTGTACTTGTTCACAAGGGACATTTGCTGAAGATTAAAAATAAATTCACAACTAATTGACTGCCAGCCATAAGCTATACTTCTGGGACCTCCAAACTACCAACTAGAAAGAAAATGACTGAGCAGATCTTGCCAAGGACCAACCCAAAGATTAAAAACAGCCTCCCTACTTAACTCGCCGACAACAAAACTAATCAGATGAATGGTAACTTTACTATTTCTGCAATTTCCCCGAAGGGCTCTCTTTGGGAAATGAACCTTTGATTATAAGTGCTATAACTCATCCTCCTAAGTTGCCCCTTTTAAGCCATCAGTGAACAAATATTTATTAAACACTGTCAATGGGCCTGGTGCTTGTAGACTCTAGGGATACAACCATGAATAAGACACCCATAAGTCTTCCTTTGTGGTTTGCGATTCCAACGGGGAAGGAATATTGTAAGAGATTTAATTGACAGAGAAATACAAGGAAGAGAGTCATAAGTCCATTGTCAGAGACTCCTCCACTTCTTGTTCTCATTTCCTTGTCACACCTACCTCCAGTCTGAGGCAAGAGTCTTTATGCTTCTATGCCTCATGCATGAGAGATGATTCAGGAAACCGTAACGATCACCTTTCCCAATAAACCATGACCCACAATGCTGGCAGAACATCAATAGAACATGATCCACAATGGTAAAAGAACAATTCATTTACTGATGTGTGCATGGTGGATGCAGAGAAACTGAAAAGACAAGACACACTACTTCAGGACAGGAACGAACCTTGCCAGAAAAGCCCTACTAACCCACTGAGTTTTTTCTCTTCTGCTCACTACTCATCTCTTTCTCCCTGGATCTTTCTTCTCCCACCCCCCCCCCCCCCGCCCACTCCTCTGTCTTTGCCCTTTTACTCGGACTAAGGTCCTAGATGATGGTTGTATTACAACTAACCTCTAATTCTCTTTCACTTTTGGCTACACATGGAACAACATTTTTATGCTCCCGTGAAGTCAGATGTACTGAGTGACTTGCTGGAGCTGATGCAAGGTGACTGGTGGGTGCCCTGAACCGAAGTGTCATGGCTTGAGCTTGATTTGCCTGCTCTTTTCTCATCCCTTCTGTGGTAAACCCTGAAGTTTGGTGACTAAATGGCATTACCATCAGATGGTGAGTCTGCTGCAGCCTGAGTTCCTAGGGGACACCATGAATGGGAAACAACCTGAATTTTTCACATCTGCTACCTCAACATAGCCTGAACCACAGGAGCACACACTGAAGAAGAAATCGGCTAATCAGAGCTCAGTCACAACGATGAGGGTAACATGGATTAATTGGGTTGCCGTCATGAAAGGGCTAAGATCTAAACAGGGAATATAGAGAGGAAAAGGGGCTGCCCTCAGTGAGCTCATTGTAAAGTGCAAAAGAAAAAAAAGAAAAGAAACAAAATGACAAATTACAAACAATCATAGTAGCATATCACATTATGGTAAGGGAAAGTTTGGGGAATTTTGTCTCAGGCGTATACAGCTGGACGTCAGGAGAGCAGTCTTGCCATATTTTTTCTGTCATTACTGTGATGATTATCATCTATTTATTATTATAGAACATGTGTGACCTTAGGCAAGACACTGAACTTTTGTTTGCATCTTTAAAATGGAGGAAAAACAGCATTCCTTCCTTTTAGATTACTGAAATGTGATTAATACCCAAGAGCAGGAATGTCTATGTACTCTGAGTTCTTGGCAAAAACAACGTCCCAGGCAGGGTGTTTTGTGAAAAGTCCTCTGGCTGTGGTTTAAGTAGTTGTGTGTAACTGAGCAAACACCACTCCCCTGAGCCATGGTCTTCTTATATATCATCCATTCCACAGGTGTCCATTGAATAAGCAGGCCAGGCACTGTGCTAGGCTCCTAGAATGAGCCTATGGACAAAGCATGGTCCATACCTCATTCCACAAGCCAGTAGAGAATATGAACACTAGGCATTAAGTATTGAAATCATTAATTGCATAATTAACAGTGTTCTATAAAGTGGGTTCCATTGGACCAAATGGTTGAGGGACCTAAATAGGTCCTTAGGGATAACTGATAATTAAACTGAGTTCAGAATCCTATATAACAATATATAATTTTAATGTGACTATAAAGATTCTGAAAAAAAAATAAATGTATAATTCCTGGCCATATAGTAGGTCCGAGTTATGGAACAGTGTCATAGAAATCTGCACTTCTATAGTCACAAGCAAAGTCCTCAAAGGGGAAAAAGGATGCAGCTTTTATGCCAATATTAATACATATTTTACTACTATCGTAGTGACTATCGATATTAAACACTGCACTGAGCTGTTTCATAATTGTATTTTTTACATTTCCCCCGACATCTCTCAACTCAACCACAGGGGAAGCCCCTGTCTTCCTGTTTGCCTTGTTTTGGTTTTGTTTCATGTACCTTTCCTGGCAACAGGGTCCACTTTGTTCACTGGTTACCATAGGAGCCTGCCTGCTCTCAAGAGCAGTAAGTGTTCCCGGGAAGTCAGCAAACTACAGGAAAGGACGGATGAACAGTCTCTTGCCCAGATTATGAGTCAACAGGTACATTCAAGTCCCTCTATTCCAAATTGTTTCTAGGTGGGGTCTGATCTAAGGTGCAAATGGCAACTGAAAAGTTTTATTGCTTCCATATCTGTCTTCTATCAAATCATTTTTATCTTTACTTGCAAGATGGTAAACAGTTTAAATAAGTAAGTCTCTTGATTTTACCATTTTATTTTATTTGATGACTAACTTTCTTTTATTGCTTCATAAAATGAACCTCATGGAATTTTTAGCTTATTCCCCACTTCTTGGGGAGTAAAAAGGAACTGTAAAAGTGAGTTGGGTGATAATTGTAAATGAAACAGAGAACAGGATTGAAAACACAGACCTCCTTGAGAGTGGGCAGAGATAAGGAGAAGGATTTTGAACAACTATATCCATAAGCTTATAGACTTCCAGATGGAGCCGTGGAAAGAAAAAAATATAAAAGGTATTCATCAGTACACAATCCAGGGCTGAAGTTAAGCCAATATGGATTTTACTTGAGTAAATTGTTTCAATCATTTATAGAGACAGAGAACTAACTTTGTCAGACACATACTATTTCATTTAATCCTTATAATAACCCTATGAAGAAATATTGTTTTTCTCATTTTTGATGGAGGAAATTGAAATTAGAGTCACAAAGAAAGCTAGTCAATACTTTTCTAAAAGGCTCTAAATCTCTCCAGAAAAAAAAAAAAAAGTATTTTTTTTTTTATTTCAGTTGTTTATGAAGTAATTTAAAACTTAGTTGCTAGCAACTTAGGGAAAGTTTGATTTTTAAAAACACAAAGACGAGGACAACTATGCCATGGGTTGTGCCATAATAGCAAAGTATCAGAGAGACAAGAGTATACAAAAATCCAGGGCTTTTTCCTTTTTTTTTTTCCTTGAAATAAAAAAAGTGCCTATATATTAGTGGAAAGAGCCCTGTGCTTTCATTCAATGGAAAAACTCAGAAAGTTCCTACATCAAGCTTGTGCTTAGTGGAAAACCATGTCTTAGTGCAAAAGTAATTGCTGTTGTAGATAAATAGCCCCTTACAGCTTTTTATCTTGGTTAAACTGTTATCTTCAAGTCTGAAAAAGATAACTTGGATTTTTTGAAGCACGTTTTTAAGAAAATGCTCTGCCTCATACGACATCCATCTCCTCACACTTTGCACAGGAACTTGACGGAGTTCTGTCAATATCTTGGAAATAACATCTCTGAAGAGCAGACGATTAGCTCTGAGTTCCATCTCCCACCATTGAATTATATTTTCCTTGCCTAAACAGCAAATGGAGCTTCAAAGCAAGAGGATGTTCCTGAAAAGAAATTCTGAGCTTTCCATCACAAAAATCTAAAGATATTTTAGGAAAAAAGCAGAACTCTGGCATCCAAATCAATTTAACACCTAGTGGGGAAAGTGCAAACTCATTGGAACAAATCAACTGATAAAGCATTAGATTAAAAACTTTGTATATCATAAAATGGCCTTGAGACAGGTGATCTAAAAGTCACATATTAAAATTAGACTGAAAGCCACATATTAAAATCCTTCACTGAGATTCCTAAAATTAAAATAGGTTCTATTACTAACTATGTTATCCTTGAGAAAAGTTTTAAGGGTCTATCTTCTCTTAACTTTTGTTATTGGAAAACTAAGATAAAAATTAAAGTTATATTTGGCAAAACTATATAAGATGATATTTCATAATGTAAAATGCTTTCCACTTCTAAGATACACTATACCATCAACTTTCAACACTCCCATTAGCAGTGAGTAGAAATGGGTGCAGCCTGTTCAACTTGGAAATTCCCTGATCAGAACGTGTACCAGTTCTTCATAGGTACCGGAGGAATCCTCCATGGATACATGGAGACTTCACCAACCATAAGGCACACAGCCTAACATAATATGGCTGTGGAGACTCTAAAAAGTACAATTATTAAACAGGCAGAAACTATGGGCTTCATGTCTATCCACACTTGGTAAACAAACAGGATCTAAATGGTAAGCCCCAGGACTCTTCCTGTGTCTTGCATATTCTATGTAGTTTGCTCTGAATCACTGAAAAAAAAAATTAAATCCAATGATTCATTAATCTTAGTAGAAAGCATTTCCACACCAAAGTGGACTTTATTATTCCTTCCAGGCTCAGTTAGCAAGGAGTAAGAGAAAAGGTCAGAAGCTGCTTTTTGCTAATCCCTTCTCTGCTACAAATCACCTCTAAGATGTTGAGCAAGTTACTCCCCATCTGGGCCTTCCTTCCTTCCTTCACCTCTAAAGTGCAGGGGCTGAGCAGGAAGATTTCTAAGGCCCCCTCCAACTTGAAGATTCTATGATAATACAGAGCAGTTCCCAGGTGTCTGGCAAAACTCCTAGTTTCTGTCTCTGTTGTTTCCTGATGTACACTTAAATTATGGGTCCCTCAACTAAATTTCAATAAAAAGGCTCCTTACCCAGGGTTAATTGCAAGTTTTAAAACGGGGAAGGGGAGAGCCCACACAAAGAGTTGTTGAGAGTCCAAAGGTTGCTACCAGGATTAGAATCAGCATTTTGCTAAAATTCTTCTCTGAGGTCACACTAGCTAATCCTCTTAACAGACAGAATCATCACTGTGGTGGAAATTTCAGGATGTTGTTAAGTATCTGTCATAAGAAATTGTTTTATATCTAATCTGGTATTACTAGCATCTCTTGCTAAAGGGCAAAACAAAAAACAATAGACTTCTAACCAGGAAAAAAAAAAAAAGAGGTATTAATTTAAACCCAAGAAAAATATCTATTGCTTTTCCTCAAACTGCCCATGCCCAGGGTCATAGTAAAAGCTTCATGGGTTCCAGATCCTTCTACCAAACTATTAATACACATCCCATCTCATCCTAATAGAACATTTTTGCTTTAAACACTGAACACATTGTTATAATTTTGTTTTTGAAATTGCTTTATTTTGGGGTTTCTTTCCCTTGTTTTTCAACCTATAATTTCCTTTTCAGATCATGAGCATTTTCGCTGGCTTTTCAAAAGTTTCATGCCTATACAGTCCAATGAATTAAAATCCCCAATGATTCAGCTCGTGCTCAACATTCTGAATAAGTGCCACGCTTTCTCAGAACTGGGCCATGTAGTAAAGGCACAGTCAGTGACAACTCATCCAGATACCCTAAGGGCCAGCTACATTCCTGCATCAAACTATTCTTGAGACTCCAAAGTCAGTGCAGATTGGATTCCAATTTAATACCAAGGATCCTGACCTTTCAGATGATCAAATTAAGGAGAAGAAACACAAGTAAATGGAAGCTTTTGCCTTAGAATGGCAATTTGAGAAGCATTCAAATATTGTCCTAGGAGGACTTCGTACCTTCCTAGAAATTGACTCTTCCCTTCTCATTATATTATGACCTTTGAAATGGAGCACTTTGCTCCAGATGCAGTAGCCAAAATGAACCAGTACTTTAGGTTCCAGAGAAGGCGGTTTTCAGGCAAAGCAACCAGGCACCAGGGAAGGTGGAGACTGTAAACCAGAAACTTTGTACTATACTTGGAATTGAAAATGGATCAATCTGCCAGAACAGACATCTCCTGTATTCTGACACCTGGTATCTAATCTAGTAAACATTCTAATTGTTCTCATTTCTTCCATGACAAAATACAAACTGCTGCCTCAAGAGGAAAAAAAAAAAGGAAATTCAAGATAATGTTGATTATAGGGTCAAAGATACACTCTGAACAGCTTCTTTTCTGCAGCTCATTGACTTTTCTCCAGTTCTTTTCCACATCAACAATGTATTTCGAGAAGGCTCTCTGGAGCGTTTCAAAGCAATATCACCTTGAGTCTTCATGAAATGAACTACATCAATAAAGTTTATTGAAAATTGAGATGGAAAATCTATATAAGAGCTGAGTGTGGTGGCACACACCTGTAATCCCAATGGTTTGGGAGGCTGAGGCAGGAGGACTGTGAGTTCAAAGCCAGCCTCAGCAAAAGCGAGGTGCGAAGCAACTCAATAAGACCCTTTCTCCAAATAAAGTACAAAATGGGGCTGCGGATTTGGCTCAGTGGTTGAGTGCCCCTGAGTTCAATCCCCAGTACCCCCCCAAAAAAATCCTATATAAGATCATATATATGAGAAATTCCATCTTAAGATGTCTGAGACTCTGGCAATGCCTACAATTCTCTCCAAATGGTCCATAACCAAGGCGTAGGGGCACCCAGATATGCACTTTGGTGATTAGAGACCCTCCCATATACATGGATTGTCTTCCCTACACTCAAAACAGCATGTGCCTGGTGGTGGGAACAAAACATGTCAAATCCATACTTTCCTGTAATATCCAAAGCCTTTGATCTCCACAGTAGACAGCCCCTCTATAGAGTAACATTTTGGGGATAGAGTCAAATGCCCTCTACAATCTCATTCAATTCCTACTGATAAATTGCTTTTTAATTCAGGATGAGGGGAAATGGCAGAAAGTGCATAAGAGTCTTAGGGCACAGTCTCACTGTCCTATAGGGCTCTTCCCTTCTAAGTCAAGAACAGCACAGACTACAAAGAGGGGAGAGAGATCTGTGGAGGAAACTAAACAAATTCCAAGTCTTTCTACCTCTCCCTCCCACTCTTGAGATGAAACAGCACATATATCCATTTCTGTATTTCAGAAGTGCAGCCTGGCCTTCCTCAGAGTTACCTATTATTCCACTAGAGAAAATGATAGAAATTTGTGTAATTTAAAGAGGACTGACCCAGCCTCCCTTTGCTCAGTGACAGGCTGTTTTTATTCAATCAGAAACTATGATCAGATAAAATAGTACTTTTCATTCCTGACTTAACAACAAATGGAGAGCAGTTGGTATATTTGTTTTGAAAGTTGTTTTTTAAAATCTTTCTACTCAAATAATCCTATGTGGGTGTTGCTGACTCTGTGATATATTAACGGCACCATTTCTTTTCTACTAATTGTATGTTGGATAAGGCAAAATTCCTAGTAAAAGCAAAACATTGTGGTCAGGGTATTACTGTTCTCAAACAGGATATGACAAAAGACAGGTAAGGATATTCTCTAAGAAGAGGTCTGTATTAGAAGAAAATTGAGTTAGGTGACTTATTAGGATTTTTATTAAATTTTAAGAACTTTCTGATTTGTTTTGCTCTTAGCAGGGGCTCCTGCCCTGTCCTTTGAAAGCATATTATGTCATCTATAACCATATCGTCCATGATTAACATTTTGGAGAGCATTTAATTTTTAAATGAACTAGGAAGATGAGTACTTGAACTGTTTTTAAAACCGGGTAAGTATTTCAGACCCTATTATGAAATTTTTACCTCTTTTCTCTGACTCTGGTTAAAGTATGTTTAGAGCCTCTTCATTTCAGTTAATGTTTTTTTCTTACTAAATAAGAAATTAAGGCCCCAAGTTATGAAATGATTTGCTTCACTGCTGCTTAGTGACAAGAAACCCAACTTCTAGAGTTCTTTCCATCACATGTTGGTCTATTTTACTAATTTGCATTAGTTTGGTTACATCTCTCAGTGGTTTTTTTGTTTTGTACGTGTACAGCTATTCCATTTTATCCTCTAATGAGGTATTTGAGAATCTTGAAATTAATCACTCATTCACTCATTCAGTAGATATTACTGAACCAATAATATGTACAAGGGATTTGAAATGGCTAATGTAGGAATGGAGTACCAAGCTCATAAGCCTCAAGAAGGTTTCATGCTGGTAGGAGACACTTTATACCATGGCAATTCTCAGGGCTGAGTCACCCTGCAGGCACAGTAAGCACTAAGTCTAGGCCAATGATATTTTGGGAAACCATGAAATATTTTAATTTTAATACCTTTCAAATCAGAAGGAAAAAAAACAGAATGTATCCTACCTGAATTATATTTGTCTTTATACCAACACTGTCATAAAACATAGCTTTCACTACTTTTTTGTGTGGATAAAGGGTAACACAAAAGCCAAAAAGCCCAGCATACGAGAAAATCATATTGTCTGGAAACAGTACCCCAAACATTTTACCCCTCAATTCCACCCTAAGGCATTCAGAAAGCTAATAAGTTCAGAAAGGGATCGCTGCATTAGCCCCAGTTCCCACCTCAGAGGCCAATCTACATACCTCCCATCTCCACTCTGGATAGCCCTCTCTGGAATTTTGCTTCGGGCTGAATTTTCCTTTGTAGAGGTCAGACCACAAAGATAGCTCAGGTGATATACCAGCAGACAACAGTTTTTGGATCTTTGGAAGCAAGCAGGCCTTTTGTACAAACATCCTAGAATTAAAGCACCATGTATTGGTAAAGATGGTGCCCGGAGCGCTTCTCTTCAGGAAGCTCAGGTACATGGCGCACTGAATGGCTCGGGAACCATCACCTCCAATTCCTGTGAATGGCGGGAACTTTGAATGGCGCACCTCCAATCCCTGAAGGTGTGCGAACTCTCGGCCAATGAAGAAGTAACAGCCTACTCGCCCTGCTCCTCCTCATCCTGCCTTAAGCCCGTAAATATCAACACCCTGTTCTTGCTCTCTCTCTTACTCTCCCTCTCTTTTTCTCCCCCTCTCTTACTCTCTTCCCTCTCTCTCCCTCTTTCTCTCTCCCCGCCCCCTTCTCTTCTGTGACTGGCCACTAAGGTCCTGTCAATAAAATCTCGGACAGGTAAACAGTTGTTTTGGCTTGTTAAGTTTATGGAGCTTTTCCACCGTTCCTTACACCATGGCCTCAAATTTATGTCACTACATGATCCTGGCAAAACCTCCCAAACAAAGATTTCAAAGCTACTTGATGTTAATAGATATTCCTGGAGGGGGTGGGGGAGGTGTTCTAAGTCTAAATAATTTTAAGACAAGCTATAGATAATATACCCTGTTCTTCTCAATTATAAAGGGGCATAGTTATTAAATGTGCAACCATAAAGACATCTGGTTCACTTTGTTTAATCCAAATTTTTCAAACTTATTTGTACATAGGACCCATTTTTTAAGAATGCTTATTGTTAGCATTCATGGGAAACTAAATGCCATGGAACAATATTTGGAAATCTTTGGACTGTACCAGGACTCAGCAATTATTTTTTGTAAAGGGCCATTTCATAAGTATTTTAGGCTTTATGGGCTGGTTAGTCTCTGTCACAGTACTCAAGTTCTGCAGTTGTAGTGGGAAAGTAGCCATAGAGATTACATAAATAAATGGGTGTGGCTGTGTGCCCAGGTACAACTTTACTGACAAAACAAGCAGTGGGCTGGACTCAGCCCAAGTGCTCTCCTTTGCCAACTCCTGATCTACACTTTCCACTATAACTCTTTAGAATAGCTATAGCTCCACCCAGAAAGGTTCCAAAGTCATGTCCCCTCATGTTCATATTCAAAAACAATCCATTCACCCTACACTTTGACCTGAAATTAATGTGAACCTAAATAAATGACAAGTCTTTCCATCAAGATGTCTTAAAATGTTTGCCAAAAGACAGGAAGGATATTTACTAAAAAATTAGCTGTAGTTATCAACAAATATAGGCCTATCGGGAATTTTCGTTTTCTCTGTTGTGCTTCTCTGTAACCTTTTTTTGTAATCAAAAACAAACTGGAAATTAGTTTAAAATATCCTCTATTTGAATATTTTTCAAAACCCTTGTCTAGAAGGCCATCTCTTTTTTTTGTGTGGCACTTGGTAATTCCCAAAGCCTTGTATATCTATTTCATATCCCCTTCTGGGTTCTTCTTTCATGTAGAACAGGACTCACGCAAGTTCTGCTCTCAGTTTTCCTTGTTCCCATCCTTCCATTCTCATTCTCGCCTACATTTAATTCTTATCTCTTCATGACTGTTTCCTAAATGCATATTCCTTATCCTGAACTATCTCATCATAATCACCTTAGAATTTATTCAGTTTGCAGATTCCTGATTCCACCTGAGACCTAATTAATCAAAATGTTCAAGGATAGAGCCTGGGTGTATTTGTAAAATTCCACAGGAATTCAGATGTGTTCTTCTGATTTTAAGATGTTTTAAAACAGTCCTTTTAAGAGACTTAATCATTTTTTTCCCCTTGGTCTGTCTTCTGTACCAGATTGTTAGAGGCAAGGAATATGGCTTATTTATCTTTTTATACTTTGGATATCTAGTTACCAATTCTAATGCTCATTGACTTGCAAGATGGATCTCAATTTAACCAGCATGACAAAATAAATATGCAATGAGTTTGAGAGATATATCCAAATTCTATTTTCTTACCTTCCTTATATTCCCTAACCCAATGTGTTTAGGTTTCTTTTTCTTGCCACACCGCTTACATACTTTCCAAGGTCACCAACAGCCCTTGCTAAATTCCAGAGACACACAGGCACCCATCTTTTATGTTCTCTCTCCGGCTGTGGTGCTGATGACCATTCCCTAGTTCTTGAGATGCTGCTACTTGATGACTATCTTAAATAGTCATAAATACCACTAGCTTATATCATTTACAAAATGAAAAAAATAAAAAGGCAAATTTTCTTTACTTAAAACCCTTTCATTTTTATTTTTTGTCTCTACTATAAAGTACAAAGTTAAAAGGTAGCCTAGAAAGCCCCAGATGATCCCCACCCCCATGTAGCATCCTCAGCTCCATTTCTCATCACTTTCTACCCACTACTCAGTCATTCCAAACATCTTCTATTTCCTTCCTGCCAAGTCTTTAGGATGGACTCAGTAAATAATTTTTTATTTTTGTTAATTTTTAATTTTTGTTTAATGAACAAAAAGAATCTTACTTTGTGGAATTCTCTGAACAGAATTCCACTATTTCCTAATTATTTTTCCTTTTAGTATGAGAAATGTGAGGTGGAAGCAGCAATGAACATAATAGTATCAGTTAATAAAAATAATGATATGGACACGAGCAACTTAAATTTGATCAGATGTAAGTGTTCTATTGCCCTCATGACCTTCAAAAGCACTTCCTGGAACTGGAGCCATTTTCTACTTGCTTCTTCACTAACATTTAGCATTCTCAGTAGTTGTGCCTCTAGTCAATGATATTAAACATCTTCCATGCACATAACATATGATATGCTATCTATGAGTTATTTCTGATAGAGATCATCACTTTAGTTTTAAGGAGGAGGAAACTGAAACTCCTCTAGTTTGACTGATTTTTCCTCAAGGTCTTAGATTCAACAAATGACAGAAATGGGATTTAGATCCAGTGTCTTCATCTGTAACACTTTTTCTTTCAGCTCAGTGAGAACTACTCATACTGCTAGCCACAGCCTGAACTGATGACTCATGGGTGACAGGGAAGAGAAACCAGTGGGAAAGGCCAATGGTAGCCTTTCAGAATAAACAGGAAGGTGGGTGGTTGTGGGGGAGCAGAGCTTATAAACTCCTTAATTGTAAATACATCTAGCTAGGTCGTAAATTCTACCAAGAAAGGGTTCAAATTCTTTTACCTCTCTATCTCTTAACACTAACTAGAACAGGCTGGGAACAGAGTGGGTACTTAATGAACACTTAGGAATTAACCTCTTATTAGTAAGATATAGACTAACCACAACCAGCATTAATCACTGCCTACTCCCTCAGCTCTAAGATAGAGTATAGTAGAAATCAGGGCAAGGTGTGGTAGGTGTAGTGAGTTTTACCACTAAGGAGAATTTTAATGTCTTTGAAGATCTCATTAAACTCTTTGACCTAAGATAATATTTGAAAAAGTACTGAAAGGCCAATAATCCAAAGTCATGAGTTTTACTTTCAAGGAATTATACTGATAAGAAACAAGTTGTATTTCTATCAGTCAGCTGTTTAGATACCTGTAAGCAAGGCAATGGACAGACATTATGCAAAGAAATATCCAAACATCCAGGTGTACACAATGGGCACAAATATACCCTACCATGGCATTTTTTTTGTTTGTTGTTGACCTAAAAAGTCCACACAAATCAATCTAAGGAGAATGGGAAATAAGTCGCCTTACTTATTGCAAAAATTGTGTCATCCTTGACAAACCACTTTACAAATTCTCACTTTTCTGTATAGAAAACTGTGTGTCTGAATTCTGCTTCTTGGTGGAAAGACTACTATGGTCCAACTCTGTGAATAAAAGCCCATGCTGCCTCTGAGAGTCTCAGTGAGGGAAGAAGGCCTCTCAAGTGTACATGTGTATATTTATGTGTATTCGCTAATTTTTAGAGGAAATAGAAAAGATGAGTCCCAGGAAAATTTAAAACTAAAGAACTCATGAGAATAAAATAGAAACTTGTAAAATTGAGAGAAGTTAAAATGGGGCCAAAGCTTAGAGTTAAGTTGAGCTTCTGAATGTGCTTAAACCAGACTTTTCACAGAGCTGTGGAATCAGAAGGAACTCTCCATTTTCATGGAGGTCAGTGCAAATCAGTCCTTTATACCTTGGCTTAGGGAACAGAGTCAGGACCCAAGGAGTAGACACCATAAATTCTTAGAGCCAGAAGGTCACACAGGCCATTGCTCCAGTAGTTCCTAAATTTTGTTACTATTTAAACACCTGGAATGCTTTTTAAAAAATTGGAGACTGAAGTCCAATAAAAGCAGGCTGACTACCTATATTTCTAGATGGGAAGGAGCTAAGAATCTGCTCTGGCACGTTCCCTAGGTGATTCTGCAGCAGTCAGCTTTCAGATATATTAAATGGCATTTGGTAACCTTGATCCATTCATTTTATAAACGAGGAAACTGAGTCTAGTGGGACTTAAATAAGGGGTTTGAAAATAACTTTTATCAGCTTTTTTTTTTCTAAAAACACCACAAAAATTAGATTAATTATTTTAAAAGGAGTAAATAAAAAAGACAGCAGATGAAAGTTGTCAATAAAATATTGAGATCTAAAAATGAGAGAGAAGAATGCTAATTTAGCAGGGTAGAGAAAGATGAGCCGAAACACGGAGAGAGAGAAATTTTTCTACTAAAGTGGGGAAAAGCAATTATATTCATGGCACATGTGCTGAGTTAGCAGATACCCAAAGCAGTGGTGAAATTAAAACCAAAAAGATTCTTGAAAGTAGGATCTCTACTTGCCCTCATAAACCATTTACCTAGTTCTCCCTAAATAAATAGAATTAGTCTTTAGAAAACAGAACCTGAGAGTCTGGACACAGGAATACCAGCCATAGCTAAGATCAGGCAGGAGGCAGCATATTAAAAATGAAGAGGAAATAAAAACCTACATGCTAAATGATCACACTCTTTGCCTCTTAAATTAAAGAGCTACAAATCAGGGAAATGGATTCATCTCTGCAGAAGAAGTTCAGCCCAATTATAAAGAATTACAGACACTGGCATTGGAGTTTACCCAATGGAATGACTAAGTCTCAACCCACTTTACAGTCAAGCTTTCCACTAGTCAGTACGCTCTGTCCATGAAAACAGAGCTTCCCTAAGTTTTTCATTGCCTTATTTTAAAGTATGAAATAAGATGAGCAGACACCTAAAGAAAATCAGTAACTTAAAAATAGACCAAAACTATATATATAATGCACAGGAATTGCTCACAATAAAAGGAACAAAAAAAATCTCAAAAATTATAATTAGTCACCTCAGATAGTTAATGCATTTAATCCATGAGTTAGATGGGATTGTCATAAAAGGAACATAATCAGAGAATATAAAAGGGCTCTTTGAAATTAAAACTATAATAAAGAAGTGAAAAGCACAACAGAGTATCAAAACACAACCTTGAGGAAATGTGAAAGATTGAACAAAATGATAAAAAGATGAAAAATGGAGGAAACAGATAAGAAAACTACACTATTAGCTAGTAGGAGTTATAGGAAGAAATCACAGAGAAAATGTATGGAGAAAATTATTACTGCAGCCAAAAAATAAAAAAAAATTTTTAAAAAACTAAAAACATTGATTTTTTGAGAGAACCAATAAGCCCCAAATATATATATATTTTTTTCATGAAATGTTAGAATACACATACAGAAAATGCCACTTTCAGAGAGAAAGCCTAATCGATTAGATCAGATTTCTTTTTTTTTTTTTTTTAAGAGAGAGAGGCAGAGAGAGGTAGAGAGAGAGAATTTTAATATTTATTTTTTAGTTATCAGCGGGAACAACATCTTTGTTTGTATGTGGTGCTAAGAATCAAACCCGGGCCACACGCATGCCAGGTGAGCGCGCTACCACTTGAGCCACATCCCCAGCCCTAGATCAGATTTCTTAACAGCACTGGAAGTTAGAAGATAATGTAGCAATGCCATTAAAATTAAGGGGAAAATAACTTCCAACCCAGAATTTTGTACCTAGCCACACTATCAATCAAGGAGAGGGAAGATTAAACAGTCTACCTTTAATTAGAGATAACTAAATTATCAGATATGTAAACTGGCCACATTTTTTAACCTTCAATATGATGTTCCTAAAGACAATCCTGGAGGGGATGCTTAACCAAGATGAGGGAGTAAGTACAAAAATTGACAGACAGAGAAGCCAGTGTAGGGGAGGGGCAAAAGGAACACCCAGGATGAGGGTGTAGGGTTGTCTCAGGGCGCTGACCACACAGCAGGTCTAGAGAGCAACCATCCACATTTTAAATGAGAAGGTGGAGGGCTCTTGGAAGAAGTCGGGGAAGATCCTTCCAGAAACAATGAGGCTTCAGTTTGCTAATGCCTTAGAAGGTACTAAGAAGAGGTCCAGACCAGAGTTTGGCTATTGCTGCGTGACAGGTACACAGAAAGTTAAACAAATGAACATGGTAGCAAATATTGAGTTCAACAAAACTGAAATTAATCAAGGAAGAAAATTGGAATTACAGTATGATGAATGACTCAAGAACAACATGTAAATTGTCTCAACAAAATAAATAATATTCATCTTACCATACAGTGGGAGACTATTAGAAAGACAGAACTCCAGTACAGGTTGGAGAAAATCAGAGAAAAGGGGTGCAACAGAGATTACAGCATCAGAAATATATTCCTATGGGGCAGTCAGAAATAACAATATGTGGTCCCAAAACTCCAGAGGATACATCCAAAGACCATTCATAACTAGGAGAAGGCACAGGGTTACTAGCTAACTCCCTAAATAAGCTGAATAGAAACACCACCATGTCTGAAACATAGGTGTGATCATTGTGTTTAAACAATCCATGCCTCATCTAAAAAACAGAGCTTTCATAAAAATTCCCTAAAGTCTATTTTCCACATTCCAGAATTGGAATTAAAGAAAATTATTTTTCCTCTTAAGGAGTGAGCCTATACACAGAGACACTGCGGCTCATCCAAAAGAAAAAAAAAAAAGTAATAAAGCTGAACAGATTTTGTCCTGCTCCCATCCTAAAGAGATCTTATGAGTGATTCCTATTTAAAAAGTGAGTTTGTGCAGAAAAAGCGAATGTTTTGGGTTAAATTAAGTCCCCCACAAAAGATATGTTGAAGTCGAAACTCTCAGTCCCTGTGAATGTGACCTTATTTGGAAGTCAAGCTAAATAAGGCAAAAGGAGCATAGACCTAGTGACCTCTGATTTCAGATTTCTTTCAGAACTATGAGATGATACCTTGTTTTGAGCCACCAACTCTGTGGCACTTTGTTACAGCAGCCTCACAGAACTAATTTATATCAGTGATATCCCCCAAGATCATTAACAAAACTCACAGACAAGAAAGAGAGCTTCCATTCATGTGTCCCTGTCAGTGTAATGGCAGGAGCACCACTTGGGGTTATGTCCGTCTGATGCTCAGAGAAATATTTACCAAGCCCTTCCCAGAGAATAGGGCTGACACCTCCAGGCACAGGGTTGACAGGCGTTTTGTTCACTGATCACAGTGAGGGTGGCCAGGACACTGTAACTCTTCAATGTATCAAAAGCAAAATAAAGCAAAACACAAGGTTAAAAGCTATAACATTATTTCAAACATGGTTTTGGCATTGCAAGTCAAAGAGCTGAATCATGCTCACAACACATCAGTTAGCTTTTTATATAAAAGCCCGTAAGTTTCACATACTTTATGGGACAGTTGGGTGACTAAACTGTCCATTACAAAGTGGCATTTGTTTGGTAAGATCAAGGCCCCACAGAGGCAGAATTCTTTTCTGAGACATTGCCTTGCAATGTCCTTGTGGAGTGAAATAGTGTGGATATCTGAGCAAAAAGCATTACTCCTCCCCACCACCAGCAGGGATTAAACCCAGAGGTCCTGAACCACTGTGTGACTGATTTCTTAATTTCCTATCAACATAGTTTTTCAAAGTAAAAAAAAAAAAAAAAAAAAAAAAAAGGAAAGTTTATCGTACCCATTAGTTGGTCTCTGGTGGAAATTAAAGAACAGAATGAAGAAAGAAGCAACTATGTTCTCACTATCAGACATGCAAACCAAGTGTGTGAACTATCCCCATAACTGTCTGTCGACTCAGAGAATCAGGGCTGACATTCCTTATAGGTTAATTGGGGGTGGCTGCTTGTTTAAAGAGTCTAGCAATTATTCTGAGGATTCAACTAGCCAGATCTATCTCATTTGATTATGAGTGAAAATGCAGAGCTTAAGTCTTTTCATAAAAAAGCATGTTTTGAAGGTGGGAGGAAGGAAATCTGAATTCTGCCCAACAGTTGATGCTGACATTTAATACTGTCAAGAATATTAAATTGTCTCATCCAGACTGCTTTATAAGCCACATATTACAAACTGGTTAGCCAGGCACTCAATACAATGCAGCCTCTGTACCAGCTGGGAACTCAGTGATTCTAAACTATTCTAGGATTGTTGTCTACTTCACTGTCCCTGTAGAATCTTCTGATTAAGTGAGGAAGCCCAGGAATACAGGCATGAAAGGAAGATTTTTATTTTTAGTTGTTGCCTTTGGCAAAAGTTCTCTGCCTAAATGGAGGGAATTTATTCTGAAAAAAAAAAAAAAGAGTTTTCTTTCTGCCACATAAAGAAATAAAAATAGCTAAGTCCTCGTAAATTATCATTCCTCGGTGTTGGGATGTCTAGTTGTGAATCTGATTGTTAAGTGGGGGCTGCTACAAAGTCACTCTTCAGGCAAGAGTCCCTTCCTATTTATGAACAATAAAATGATGACTGGAAACAGGTGAATAGGCCCTTGGGCAAGTATAGAGATTTTTTTTCTTTTCTTTTTTTTTTTTTTTTTTTTCCATGTACAGGTACAGGTTTCAGAGAAGGCCAGAGATGACACAGACTTCCTCATCCTTATTATATACTTCTTTTCCCCAGCAAAATTCTCAATGTCAAAAAATAGTCACACACATTTTACACCATTCTTCAAGGCCATCAGAAACAAATGTGTTCTACATGTATACATGCCTGGGCAACTTCCTCATCATTCTCCTAAACCACCTTGCCAGTAAACGTGCAAAAGAAACTCAGTTCAGGACTGGTGATTGGGCCATAGCTGCCCTATGTCCACAGTTTGGTCTCATTGGCCTAAAGCAGGAGAAGTTGAAAGAGCTCCATATACTGCAACTCAGTGTCCCAAGCAAGGTTCCTTGCTTACTAGGCTGAATTCTAAGATGACCCTTCAAAACTTCCCTCCCTCCTCACTAGGCCTGTGAATATGATATATTATGCCCACAATTATGTTACTTGACATGGGAAAAAAATGAATTTTTCAATGCAATTAAGGTTACTAACCATTTACTTTAAAATAGGGACATAATTTGAGTAGGCCTGTTCCTATCATATTAGCCATCGTTATCCATCTAGTAGAAGAAGAGAAAGCAAGAGAGATTCAAAGTGTGAGAAGGATTTAATGCAAGGGAGGTTCTCCATGGCTGATTAGAGGGGGCAGAGGCCAGGACCTGAGAGCAGCCACTAGGATCTGAGAGTAGTCCTCAGAAACATCCAGCAAGGAAACAGGAACCTCAGTCATACACCCGCAGGGAACCGAGTCCCACTAGCAAACTGATTGAGCCTGGAAGCAGAGTCTTCATCTGCCTCCAGATAAGAGCTTCATGGGATGAACACCCTGATATAGGCCTTGACATATCCCAAGCAGAGAACGGAATGCAGCCTGTCTGGGCACATGACCTATAGAACTGTGAGCCTATTGTGAGTGCTATAGTCTGGATCTTAAATGTCCCCTGAAGGCCTTATTCCCCAGGGTGACACAATTGGAAGGTGGTGGAACCTGTAAGATGTGGATCTCAGTGGAAAGTCTAAAGGTCATTGGGAACATGGCTTTGAAGGGGATAGGTGGACCCCATCCCCTTCCTCTCCCTCTCTTTTGCTTTCTCACCAAGAGGCGAGTACTAATACTCTGCCACACATTTCCACCATGATGTGCTGCCTCACCACAGGCAATGGGGCCAAATGATCGTGGACTAAAACTTCCAAAACTGTGAGCCAAAATCAACTTTTTTTTTTTTTCTTTGTAAGTTGATTTGTCTCAGGTATTTGTTATTTTTGAAAGAAATTTAACTACCATTGCAAGCAAGCTAAGTTTGTGGTGATTTATTACTCAGTAATAGAAAACCCGTCCAACCTGTGCCTGAGACATTATCACTGTGGCTATCTGGTAACTCAGTTCCTCAGAGATGAGAGTCATGCCTTCCTCTTACTCAATGCTCCTGTCCCTTCACCAAAATTTCCAGCCCAGAGACTGGGTTCCTGCTACCTGTTCAAAAGATTCCCTAAGGGATTATACTCCTACCTAAATTCCTGAAATCCAGGCTGCTGATTTACATATTCTAGGGATGCCTGATCACTGGACTCTTCTGCCTCTTACTAAACACAAGCTCACATCCAATGCCTGTGATTCATGTTCATTTACAAAAAGAGCATGGATTTTGAAAGCAGCCAGGATTTTAATCTCAGCTCTACCACTTGCTAGTTATATAACGTTAGGAAAGTCATGAAATCTCCAAGAACTCATTTCTCACACTGTAAGATTTTTTGTGGATTAATTAATTGCAATGTGTATAAAGTGGAAGATAGCTTATGACCATTGCTACCATTTTTTTTTTTGTTTTTGTTGTTAATCAAACCAAACAACTATATCATGTTCTTTCTGCTGAAGCAGAGTCCCCTAGAAGTTTCTAGTAGATTGGTCCCTCCAATTTCTTCCTTGATGGGCGAGTTTGGTTCCAAACACCCAGCAGGCACACCATATTCACCTCACCATGGGCCAGCTCCCAATACAGGACACCCCATTGATTCATTCATTCAATGAACAGTTATGAAGGGCCTTTCTATATGCCCAGTGCTACAGAAGACACCAGGATAAATTAAAGAACTAAACTAGTAAAACCTCAGATTTTACATTCTAGTCTGAACCTCACATGATAAAGTCATTCCATAAAACATGTGAATTTATTGCCATTTTAAAGTTACCTTGGGAATTTAGTCATAATAACAACTATCATTGCTCTGAAAATGTATGGAAATGTAATCAATATTGTTCTTGCATCAAAGGGCAGCAAACATTGCCACTTACATATGATAGCTAAGATTTAATACTTCGTTTGCAAGAGAAAAGAACAAAGGTAGTAACTTTTATGTGGTAATGAAATGCTCCTGTTATACTTCAGTGAGCTAGTGAAAAAAAAAATTGCTTCATTTTAGAGATTTTGGTAATGAGTCCATAAAGAGAAAGCAAGGGCTATGGCCAAGGCTGAAGCTCTGTAGAAATGTGTGAATAATTTTCTGGTTGCATCTCAAATTGAATGCTTTGTAAAAGAAAGAAAAAAAATCTTCTTTACTTCCACTGGAAGCTCAAGGTCTCAGGGAAGCCATTTTGTAAACCAAAAGAGCTCATTCCAGAGAACCACTGCATTTCTCAATGATAGTTCATCAAGGTGGGTGTCAAAGCTCAACAGTAGAACTGCATGAAAAGCCTGTGTGTCTTGGACCCATCCAACACCATGGATTTTTAAAAGAGAGTCCTTCACAGAGGTGTTGGCCCAAAACTATCAATATGAACATTTACAGCTTGTGTTGAAAATAAGTAAATAAAAAATGAGGCTAAAATAAAAACAGAGTTTTCATTGAATTACCTTCTATTTACCAGTAATCACACCAAGTGTTTTTTGGATTGGCAAAAACTGAGCTCTCTACATATTTATATTGGTAACATTTTCCAGAAGGTTCTACCAAAAAGGTATCTGAGCACGTTGTGTTGTGAAATTTAGAGAAATGGAAAACATTAAAACAAATAAGCCTTGTCTCCCAGTATAGCCTGCTGGAAAAAGAAATCCTACCTTTCCAAGGGCATCAGCCTAAATGAGGCCTCAGTTCTTAAATTCTTTAATCAGTTGCCTTAGAAACCACGAGAATGTGGTGAATGCCTCCAGTCAACAAGGTAATACCCTGATGGGTTTAATCACCTGTTTCTGGCCAAACATACACTTGAGTGAAGTTGAAGCTGGTATTCGCTGTGACTGCAGGTCTGCATTTTGCAGATCCTTTTGAAACTTAAATAATAGTCTATCTTCTGCATCAGGAGGAATGTTATTTAGGGTCCTTGGAACTGGGAATTCCTGTTTTCAGCCTTTGGTGACTTATCTCAACTGGAAAGCACTCTTTTAAAAAGTGGAATTCAATCCTTTTCAGTAAACTATTGAATTCTAACTATAAAGCACAAAGTAACAAAGCATAAAATTAAAAAACAGTAACAAAGTATATTAACTCTCATGTCTAGAAAATGCCGAGAATTTACAAAATATGATATTTCCTCCATGATCATATCAACAAGATGAAAGAAAAATCATCTGCCTATCATTTTGCCAATTGAAGACAGTCTCTGAATTGACAGGTAAACTAAGGAATCATCACATTTTAAAATTATACTTCGGAACCTCCAAAACATTTATCAAACCTGTACAACTAAAAGTAAAGATCAGAGTGTGGGTTGTGAAATCAGCCTCCAGTTTCTGCCAAGGAAATTAAAATGAACTCTTAACTAGTATTGCTAAGTGGAGTTTCGGGTAGTTTCCTTAAGTTCTCTTCTGTCTGACTCTGTACTTACTCCAACCCTGTAATGGTATCGTCTTCTATCACAGCACTTAATTCCAAACTCTTAAGAGTATTTCGTATGTTTGTTGCTTTATTCTTATTTTTATTTCATTTTTTTCTCATGTTCTTGCTCAAATTGGTTCTTCACTTTATTTTTCAATATTATGCATGCCTCTAGAAACACAGACGCAATAAACATCACTGAATACCTGCTCTTTTTATTTTATGGCCCAGAATCACGGGAATGTAACTTCTGAGTCAAACAATGTGTCTATTTTTATTGAAAATTTTTAAAATAAAATTTTGGCTTTAAATTATATATATATATAAATTGCTTCCCTAACGATGCATGAAAATATCTTTTCTCCAAATTCCCAGTTATGGTAGGTGTAATCTTCCTTTATAAATTTTCAAATTGATGTGTAAAGTCTTTTCATTTTTCTTTTAATTCATATTTCTCTGACTTATAAAATCATTTGATCATTGTATTTGTTGTCCACCTAAACTTACCTCATCATAAATTTTCTATTCAAATCCATACTCCATTAGGCTTTGTTGTGTTCGACTTATTAATTTGCAAACTCTTAATATATTTTCTGATAGCACTTTATCTTTTATGTTGCAAAGTTTTTTTTTTTTAAATATTGGTGTTCACTTATCACCTGTGTATTATTATGCTATTTTTATAGGTAATGATTTAACCTACCTGGAATTCATATGATGAAAGATAAGGGTCTAATTTTATTTTCTTCCAGGTGGAAATCCAGGTCTATCAGCACCATTATGAACAAACCATCTTTTCCTCATTGAATTTTTAAATAGAATGCCTTTTTAATGCCCCTATTCAACTTGTTGATTTCTATGTTAGTTCCTCCTCATTTGGATTATGGTGTCTTTATAGAATTTTTTTTATATACATCGTACTTAATCTTTCCTCACTATTCTTGCTTTCTTAATTTTAGTGGATATGCTAACTAGATAGTCTTCAAGGGGATTTTTAAAATCATCTTGTCAAATTACTCACCCCAAGTATTCTGAGGGCTTTAATTTAGCATTGAATCGAATTTTTATATGGATTTTCAAGAACATATTTTTCATAATTTCAATTTTTCTCAACTAAAATTAAGATGTCTTGAATTCTATCTTAATATGAGAATTTGGGTTTTTTACATAGGAATAATTTTATCCCAAAAGACACAGAACCAAAGTATTGTCACTATAGTAAATGTGGTTATTACTTATCCATAGAAAAACTATATTTATATTTTTTCATTGGCTCTGAAAAATATTTTAATATTGTTGAAAGTGAGGTATATCCTATAATAATAACATCTTAAATATAATTGGAAAAATATTTTTCGTTTTTAGTGGCACATAAAATAATGAGATGTCTTAAAAATCATGACATCTTAGATTCTTTGAAATACAATATAAACAATTGCTAGTTTGGATATTTAGTGTTTCCCCAAAGGTTCATGTGATAAAGACTTGGCCACTCTTGGGAGGTGATGGAATCTCCAAGAGGTGGTGCCAAATGGGAAGTCTCAGGTCTTTGGGTTGTGCCCTTGAAGGGGATAATGGGAGTTGAGTCCCTTCCTCTTCTCTTTCACTTCCTGGCCATCAGGTAAAATGATTTTGCTCTACCATGTACTTCCACAATGATGTGCTGCTTTGCCACAGGTCCACATGCAATGAAGTTGACTGGCCATGGACTGAAACCTCCAAATTGTGAACAAAAATAAACCTTTTCTCTTTATAAGTTGATTACGCAGGCATATGTCATGATAATGGAAAGATGACTAACACCCATCAAGTCACTGCATTTTCTTCTTGCTTCTACCTGGTAATACTGGAATTTTTTAGGTTTCCCTGATACATAATAATATCTGAAATAAGATGTAATTTTCTCTCTCCTTTTATAAATTTCTACCAATTATTTGATTTTCTTGTTGAGGGTAATTACTATCTTGTTTTCATTTTATGGAGGGGTTAGCATACACAATTTTAATTGTTTACTGTTAGCTTTGTTAGATTTTAATCATAAGTCAATAATTTATTTCTTTTTCTGTTTTACTTAGATATTAGAAATGCACAAAAATTTTTAGCAAATGCCTTCTAAGCATTTTATATTCATTGGTAAAATCACATGATTTTTCTCCTTCAACATATAAAATCATAACAATTTTCCTGATTTCATTCTTGCATACCTTGAATTAATGCTACATAGCAACAATGTGTTTTAGTTTGTATTTTTGATACCATTCTACATGTAGTTTCATTATATTTTAATTTGAATTTTTGCTACTATATTCATAAGAGTTGGACTGTAGCATTTTACCTGCACTACCATAATTGTGTTAAGATTATGTTGGTTTTATGAAATATGTGAGGAGATTTACATCTTTCACTATGATCTGGAATAGTTTAAATATGTGGATTGCATAATCTCTTGGGATTTAATAAAACACAGCACAGAGCCATCTGCTCCTATCAATTTCTTTAATGTCTTATTTTTATTCACCTCTCCAGTATTTTCTCTTTAAAAAAAAAAACTTCAAGTATATTTGTGTTACATAAATTTTAAATTTTTTATTGTCACATTATACTTATACATAATAGTAGGATTCATTGTGATATATTCATATATTCATATTGCATAGAACAATTCAGTCAATTTTTATTTTCTATAGCATTCACCATATAAACTTCTTCTGGATCAATTTTAGTAATTTACATTTATCATAACATTCTTTTTCCATGTTATCAAGACAGTTCATGAAGTTTTTTCTTATGCCATTTAATCTCTTACACATCTGGGATTTTGATTCCTTTCTACCTTTTTGATAGTTTACACCTTCTCTTTTTTCCTTAAATCAAGCTTATGAGAGATTTACTCATTTTATCACTCTTTTCAAATAGCCAGATTCCAGGTTTATATATCCTTACTATCTTTTTTACTTATTTTCTATTTCATAACTTTTAGATTTTATATTTAGTACATTCTGGCTTATATTACAGTAATTAAATTTCTAGGGCGAGTACAAGTTTCCCTTGTTTTTATCATCCTTTAATAATGATGCCAATTATAGCTTTAACTTTCATCTGAGTGTAATTTTTACTGTGTTCCTAACTTCTGAGTTATATAGCTATCAGAGAATATGAACTGTAAAATCTTTACTTTGGTTTTAAGTTTCTATTTAATGACCAATTTTTATTTTAACATGTCCAATTTTTGTGACTATCCCAGAGATTTAAAAATCACATGATCTATTTGAAGGATGTAAGATTCTGTATGTAGCTATTAACAAAATTTAGTTGTCTATATTATTCATTTCTTCTATTTATTACTTCTGTTTTCTCCACTTGATCTAATCTTAAACATGTGTATCAAAATTGCCCACTTTTTGTTTTGCAGTTTTTGCTCTGCATATTTAGTAGCTGTGATATCTGATGCCTTCTGGTAAAAGGAGGCATATATTGTGTGCTTTTAGGGAAATTAAATGGGGTCCTGGTCACTGTTTTCACCACTATCCTGGGCTTATATTTATGCACAGAAAATATTCTGAGTATTACAGAGCAAGTTCAGAAAGCATGCTCCTTCTAACTGAGCAATGTAAGTAGTTTGACAAGAACTTCCTCCTCTTTCCAACTGTTTTACAACTACCTATGCCACTGGGAAATCAGCGAGCTTAATGGTGAAGACTTGGGAGCTTAAGACAAACTATAGGTTTTGAGTTAGACTGCAGGCTCCCGAACAAACCTAACTTTGTTCAGCTTTTTCTTCACACATGGTAAATGGGATAATAACACAGCCTATCTCATCACGTTGTCATGAAAATTCAGGAATAAAATCTCTGTGGAGCTCTGAGTTCATGCACACTCAGTAAAGAAATCTATTGATAGTATATTATATTGAGTTCTTGAGGGTTCCCTTAAGCTATGTGTGTAAACATGCTTTGAAAAGAATATACAATTATACACAAATATAAATCAGCAACAGTGCTACCAAAGCACACAAGAACAAGGCAAATATTCCAGAAATATAATTATATTACAGATAATTATAGAGAATAAAATTACATACACAACAGTACCATAAATTATGTGCAAGTAAAATATAATAATCAGGGTTGGGGTTGTAGCTCAGTGGCAGAGTGCTTGCCTAGCATGTGTGAGGCACTGGGTTGGCTCCTCAGAACCACATATAAATAAATAAAAATAAAGGTCCATCAACAACTATAAAAATTTAAATATATATATAATAATCAAGGATAAGGACTGTGCTCTATGTGACTGTTATACTGTTACATACATAGAGCTAGGCACACTGTAGATTAAAGCAAGACAGTTTTTGATTCTATGTTATTTGTTCTCAATAAATTCTTGCTGAATTAAGCAGAATAAAAATTCTAATTTATTGTCTCACATCTCCTTGTTACAAAAAGAACACCTTTGAAATGTCTAATAAAAATACTGTTTAAAATATCACTGGAGTAGTATCAAAGTTCATCATTCACTTCAAAAGAAGCAAGAAATCAAAAACCAGGAAACTGGACCAACTTTGAAACACTTTGAAACTTTGTGCCTCCATTTCCTAATACAAAGAACAGGCTTATATTTTTAAAATATTAGATGTCTCAGCTACTTTTGCAGCATTATGCAAAGTGGTCCCCGGCCTTGAATGAGTTTAACTTTGGCTTCAGATTCATGGCACACACTTAAAAACTGTTATGAACCCACATATAAGAGAGTACAATCTAATATAATGCAAATTGAATACCTGGACGCTGAGGGGAAGAAAATCAAGAAGCTATTTATGTGAGATAAAATTTACCATGGAGCATCTGAACTCCCTGGCACTAGGATGCTTTAAAAACCAGGGGCACTTGTTAAAATACCGATTTCAAGTTCTCAGAGACCTGGAAACCAGAGATTGATTCTATAATGGGATCCAGGAATTAGGGTTTTATTAGATTCCTAGTCAGAAGAGCAAGATAATGTCTATTTCTCTTTCCCTATTAAAAGGGAGAGAGAGAAAAAATAATGCCTGACATGCAGAGGCAACATGTCCTTACTTCACATTCATCTCCTCACCAGACTAATGGGTAGAAAGTGAAACAACCCATGAACCCTCTTGGAGCATTAGGAGGCGTATGTCTGTATAAAGTCAATTCATGTACAACACACAACATTTTTCAAATGCACCAAAAATCTATACTCTCTAGATTTGTGCCTTTTTTTAAAACTACAGATAAGTCTTTACATACAATATAGTAACATAACATTAAATGTTGTCATCATCACAAACAAATTAAGTATCTATCAACAAGCCAGAGAATACCTACCAACAATGACATTAAAAGCCAAACTGATTAATATATAGAAATCATTCATGAATAAGTTTAATCAAAGAGGAAAAAGAATTTAATTACAGGAGAGACATAATTGGTTCAAAAAACAACTCCGGAAAAAACTCAACTTCACTAACTTTTTTAAAGAAATGCAAGTTGTAAATAACAGATGATAAGAACTTGTATTCAAGAAGAATCTTATGAAATTTTATATTCTAACAGTCCTGTTTTTGTTTTTTTAAAATAGTTTATAGTAATACCAACAACATTTAAAAATTCAGATCATCTCAGTAATTCTTGTTTGGTAAAAAACACAAGGAAAACAAATTCAAGAAAAAATATTTCTAAAAAGTTCATTACCACATGAGTATAACAATAAATAAGAAAAAATCTAAACACAAACAATGAGAAGGAAAGTACATAAATTAAGGTATGTTCAGATTGTGGAAATAGTATTATAGCTATTAAATTTATTTTTGTTTTAGAGAAATTAAATAACATTCAATACAAAATGTTAAACAAGAGAATTAGCGTTAAAATGATATATTTGGATAGCTCAAATATTGATTTTGCATACATGGATAACTTGAAAAAATGTGCATCAAAATATTAGGTATTACTTCTTTGTAGTGGTATTATGGGTAATCTCCATTTTTCTCCTGATGATTTTCTATACCTTCTAAGCATTCTACAATGAGTACTTCTTTCTTGCATTTTGAGAACTTAAAAAATCAATACCTTAGTATGTCAATATTAATAGGATAGAATCTCTTCCCCAAATCAATTAAACACATTGGTTCCAACCAAAGGCAATTGTGCACTAGTCTAGCCCTGGTATCATTAATAGTCATGATAAGATCAGTTGTGAAGACCTCAATGCACTATTGATATTTACATATTTGGAAGAACTTCCAGCAATAATATTTTGAAGCTAATTTGTCTCTCTTAAGAACTGAGGAAGAATTGATATCTGAGAAATTTGGAGGCCACCCAAAGAAGTCTATGCCAACAATGAAATCAATACTTGATTCACAAAATTGTTTTTTACTAAGCTCCTCCTGTATCCCAGATTGTCCTGAATGACCTCTAAAAAAGGTCTACCAGGTCTCTGTCCCTCCTTGGCAACTAGAGGAATAGCCACCTCCATAATACATAAAGGACTAATTGGAAAATGAAACTCTAATGGAGATTTAGTATCTGCACAGAGGAAAAAACTGGAAAAACCCCACTAGCTTCTATACTTCCATATTCAACAGAATCATCTGAGAACCTTATTAATCTGGATTCTTGACATTCAGAAAACAGAAAAAGTTTCACAAAATGATTTTAAACCTATGTTTTAATAAAGTCCAGAGACCAGCATTTGAGACCCATGGTAGAAACCGACAAGGCCAGTTAGACCCAAGAAAGGTAAAGATCACTTACATAATTTAGCAACAAAATAAGAAAAACATGAGGACACCTTGACTACATATCAATATTTTTTCATTATATTTTGTATTCTACAGCATTCTCCCTCCCAACAACAAAACAGTCATATAGGTATAAGGAGTGGACACAGGGTCAGGTATGGATATGGGTATGTGTATGGGCACAGTATGGGTATAGATACAGGTAGAGGTATCCATATAAGACCAGGCAGTCTCACTCCTGGAGAGTTTCTATCTATAGTGAAAATGAGGAGGACTTATCAAAACCATGTGAAGTAGAACTCTGCTTCCTCAGTTCACTGCTTGATTCATTACAGAAGGTAAAAAGATAGAAAGACACACAGGCTGGAGAATGAAACAAAAATACCTGTGACAGCAATGAAGGGGCAGCAGAATGGGGTCCCCTCTTGATCGAACAAACGCCTTGCCATGGATGACCTAAATAATAACATATAGGAAGTACTACAAAGATAAACGCTCTTTCCTGAGCATGAAACGTAATCAGTTTGAGTGGATCAGGGAAGGGCCAGGTTCTAGGAGGAGGAAGAGTTCTACAGAGTGGCACTGCGCTAAGTGCTTTATCCAGGTACGTTCCTGCACATTGATAGGGAATTTGCATGGCTCTTTCAAAAGTCCTAAGTGTCAGGATGTTTCCCATGGTGGGAATACTCAAAACCCAGCTTGCAAACTAAAAAACCACATATGGCAAGACTTTTTACTGGCTCGTATCATTCCATTAACTTTGGGGAAGAACAACACATATAAAATCAGTGTGTATTTGCTGCATAATGTTGCAGCTATTCAAACAAACACTGACACTAGCTCTGTTTTCCTTGAATTTTTCCAATACTAAGGTTCTAAAATCAGGGAAAAAAAACACACAATGATGTCATATAAATTTTTATATCTTCAAGTAGAGATACTCACTTTCTACTATGAATATTTGGTTAACCCACATGAACCTCATTAATAGTCATTATTACTCCTCCTTTTATACTTCAAAAATTCAAAAAAAACAAAAATCAGATTAAATATTTGACTAAAGCAGAAAGTGACCAAGTGGGAATTTAAATCCAGAACTGACTGGTAAGTTCAGGCTCTTTCTGCTTCCCAGGATTTATCCTTCATCACTAAAAGTCACTTTGTCAGTGAAGCATACTTGAATGAAAGGAACAAAACATAAATGTCACTCTAGATGCTGAACTTTGTCTGCACTTTATCAATAACTATAATTCTTGATTCACTATGGTCTTCCCAAGAGATGTAAAAAAAAATAGTACATTCTGAAGTAGATTTTCTTAAGTTATTATTATATAACTTACTAGGAGACATTACAGATCTAAAAATCATCTCCTTAGTATTTTAATCCTTGAGTGGCAGTCTAAATTGTTCACTTGTTCTTTTTAAATGGCCACTGATTGCAGGATTGAAAAGGCTTTGTTATATCAGAGTGGTCCAATTTTTTGAAATGCCCCTGTGGGTCACTGTATTCTCTCATGTGGTACAACCTTTCCCAGAGGGGGGCTGGGATTTCAGTGGAAGCTACAACAGAAATCTTACCCATTGCCAGTTTCTCTTTGGATCCAAGGTGTACTATGATATTCTCCTTTTGGAAATCAGTCCACTTTGGAACAAAGAGAGAACCAATAGCACAATGATTGCAACCAAGAGAGTATGAAATGGAAACACCTTCAATACACACTGTCTTATCAGACCATTGTCTCTTTCCATTGAGAGCAGAAGCACATTCTAATTAAAATTTAGGAGAAGAGTATGAGAATAATTATATCATCAAGAAGACAAATTTCTAACCCATAAAATTATTATTTACAATTATTAGCTTCATTATCATCATCACCATATTCATAAAACATCAGAGTTCTAGAGAGTTCAAAAGCATATTCCTTTGCAACATCAAGGGTCTCCTTGTATTAACACCAGATTCCACAGACTTTGAACTTATCCCCAACGGGCTATTTTTACTGGAACTAAAGACAATAAGCTGCCTGAGTGTACTGTGAAATATCCATAGATATGCATCCCCTGGGCCTTTCCCAAGTTGTTCTCATTAGTTCTCACTAGGTCCCCGTGAAGCAGAAGAAGTGGTATTATCTTTAGTCGTTAGATAGAAAAGAAAAAGAAATGGTGACTTAAGCTATCTATCAAGTTCATTACTACCCCCCTCACAGATGACCCTCAGGTCTTGACATATGAATACAATAATAATTCCCTCCAGGTCTAAATATAGAAGAAGAGTATGGGATGAGGTACAAGAAGAGGAGAAAATACATATGCCCCTACCTCTAAACCCCACAACTTCTGCAGTTCCTATTTCCACATTCCCCAAAGGACAAATAGGGATTTCTAAACAGACAAAGCAGAATAGGGGAACCATGGAAAAGGTTAGATTTCCTGACTTGGTGTAGTGCTTAACTAGCAAAACAGGCTATGTTTTTGAGTAAAGTAACATATAACCTCCAATTCCCATTCAGGTATAATGAAATCTCCAAAAAAGTAAAAAGGGCTTAATTTTCCATTTTCAGCTATTCTTTCTCTGTGTTCTTATTCTTAGGAATGTATGGACTTATACACTTAAGTTCTCATCTCTACCTAAGCCAGTCCAAATTTCATTACGTCCAATGCAAATTTTCAGTCAGACCTTAGTACCATATGTCCAGGACATACCAGAACATCCTGATTTAATTCTTATAAGTGTCTGAAAATTAAATTAAGGCACATTTCCAGCTGAATAAGCTTTCATTTCAGTTACATTTTTCCCTCCACATTTTCCAAATCACTCAAACTTAAACTTTAGTCTCATCTTCTAGTCTTTCCTAGAAATCTAGTAAGAATTTAGGAGGTATGTACAGTTGACAAGCCACATTACAGGAAAGAACACAGCCTTGAGAAAGAAGGAAGTTTCACAGGTTGAGAATACAAGTCTAACACCAGAATGACATTCACAAGCCTAGAATCCTGGTACCATGCTACTCTTGCTTAATTCTATGCCTTACCCAAGGCAGATTGACTCTCTACATAGAGTTTTGACTTCTGTTTATAAATAAAACTTTATTGTAGCAAGCTTTTGGGAAAATATACAATTGAATATGTTATGCCATGTATGAACCTAATAAACCTAATTATTATGTTCATATTATGTATGAACATAATAAAAAGTTGTATTATGGCAAAGTCATAATTGAGATTTCTTCTGTCTGTTTAGAAGTTGTTCTGTAAGCATACATTGTTCTGTATGCCCCCAAACTGGATCATTAGTCTGTGTTAGGAAAATAAACACTTAAAGTTGATTTCCCTAAGAACTTTGTAACCATTTCCTCCAGAAAAGTGGCTGAAGTCTTCTGTACTGTATTTTTGGGACTAAAGAACCAGGCAAATGTTGAGCTTGAGTGTCTTGCTTTTGTAACCAAGATCTCTACAAAGTTAGCAGCTTATATCTTACTGCCATTTTCTGTTCAGCTGTGAGCAGGGCAGAACATGTCATAGAGCCAGTTACCTCCTTTGCAAGGAATAGTGTAAAATGAAAACACAAGAGTTGTTTGTTCAAATTATTAGAATTTCAAGGTAGTATAGCAGAGCATTAATAAAAGTAAGGTATCCTAAGCATGGGCCCTCTGTGCTCAGAAAATCAGCCCTGCCTCCATTTAGACATGGTTTGCTGATAACTACTAGTCAGAAATGTGCCCTTGAATTCCTTAAGTCACAGAACCTATGGCTGTCAAGTCTGATTTCTGACTTGAATGGTCCTACCTTTTTGGATGCTAAAACTTCTAGAAGCCTTTAAATTTAAGTATTCAACTTATGACTCATTTCCAGATTACTAATATTTATACCCGTTTTATGCTTTTTCCTACTAGCTCATAGCCAGATCCAAAATTCATATATATATATATATATATATATATATATATATATATACACATATATATACATATATGCATATATACACATCATAGATTGTTATTATTAACAATCTTCAGAAATCTGATTAAACCTTAGACCTTTATTTAAAGTCAATTTTTTATTTTTTTACTGTTACCACCAAATTATTCTTTGATATAAAAGCAACCCAAATTTTCAATATGAAGTGTATCTGTTATCCTGACTATTTGCAGTTTGGAAAACCATTTCACTACACAGCGATTTATATCATATAGGTGGCATTTATATTATTTTAAGCACCTATACACATTCCTGTTATGATTACAGTGATTAAAATAAATACCCTTCCAAAATGTTTGAAGAACTTAATAACATTGTTCCCGAAACATCTGTCTCAAGCCACTGGGATCTGTGTTTATACCACAAGGAATAGCTACACTTTTACTTGAGAGCTGAATCATGCTACCAATTTGGCATAATTTTTGTACACACGGACTGATCATTTCAGATATTCCAAAGTCACTTCATCCTTCTTGCCATTCAGCATTCTAAAGAAAGTAGCAGCAACAGCTTTGCACAAGCTGATCCCTACCTTTTGAGAAGGAAGTGAGAGGAAAAATAGGATTTTCCCACAGTGCTGTCATAAAACTAATAGGAAATTACTTCTGTATAGATCTGATAACATGTGTCAGTATTATAATCCTAAAATTATTCAAATTATTGTCTGCTTTGGCAAAGATCATCTATAAATCATTTTCAGGGCATATTGACTTATTACTAACATATATGTCAAATTACTATAATTTGGTGCTATAGATAAATTTCTTTTTTTTTTTTTGAGGTAGGGAGTGGTAATCAGGGATTGAACCCAGTGGTACTTAACCACCAAGGCACATCCCTGCCCCCCACTTTTTTTGTGGTGCTGGGGATTGAACCCAGAGTGAGGCAAGCACTCTACCAACTGAGCTCTATCCCCAGCCCCCCAGCCCTTTTTAATATTTTATTTAACGAAAAACCACTAAGTTGCTGAGGCTGGTTTTGAACTCACGATCCTTCTGCCTCAGTCTCCCAAGCCACTAGGATTACAAGCATGAGTATCTTGGGCATAGGGTGCAGGTTAGAATTGCTGATGAGCTGCTTGAAACCCAGCTCATGCCTGGCTAGATAAATTCTTTGTGAGAGAAAAGGTAAGAAATTGGGAGGCATATTATATCAGAGTTTGCTCAATAAGTTAAATTTTCAGTTTCTGGAAGTAAAGTGATCCATAGTAAATAGAGAGTCCCTGATAAAATCCTCCCATTGCTCAATGATATACTCACAACCTCACCAGCACATGTTCCCTCTCTGAATATATGTGGCAAATTCAGGACTGTTTAATTCTGTAAATATAGATTGAGTTCGTTATGTCTGTTTATTGCATTTTGCGGTATGGGGAGGCAGAGACAGTTGATGCAACCTCTACCTCAAATAGTTTCTAATCTTAGAAAAGCAGATGGATAGCTAACTATAAGACCAACCAGAATAAAATGAAACTTGCACAGAGACTTCCAAGCTGTTTAATCATTTACCATTACTTATTTTCTTAATAATTACCATCAATGTCAATTTTTCAGTAAGTCATTCCAGATGACCAAAACAACACAGTTGATTTTTATTAGATCTTCATCCTCCCACCCCAATTTCACCAAATTCACCCCCAAATTCACATTTTACATAGTTTAGTATACCCTACCTGTCCATGACACAGCTGAACTAACCACCATCTTTGCACATGGTGTTATAGGGGGAGAGAAGCAGCACTCTGTCCGCAGATTACTGAGATTCTGGGTTGCATGCAGCTCATCAGCAATTCTAACCTGCACCCTATGCCCAAGATACCTTTCTCTGCTCAAGTCCAGCTATCTGAAGTTCAGTATGTTTAAAAGCAGCAGTCAACCATAATGAAAACAGTGAGACCAATTCAAAATGTTAGTACTTCTTATGAAACTGCACTTCCTACATTTCCTCATTGCAGTGGTTAGGAGGATGGACTTCGCAGTCAGGTTTGAAATTATATCTCCTGGGCAAAGTGATTACAATCCTCTGGGTGCCTCAGTTTTCTCATTTCCAAGCAAATATATGTAAGTGCTTAGAAAGTATTATAGCACAAAGGAAGCCCCTCTTAGTGTTTAATATTATTATCTCCCTCACAACTCTGGGGAAATTAATATAATCAGCAATTCCCCTCATAAGTCATAGTACTCAAATAATGATACCTAAACCAGTAGAGCATTTCTATGAGGAGCATCTTGGGTTTGAAATGGTCCCCTAAAGGCTCTCATGTTAAAGGCTTGGTCCTCAACTATAGCATTATTAGAAGATGTTGGAACCTTTAAAAGGTGGGGCCTAGTGGGAGGTTTCAGGTCACTGAAAGAATGTCCTCCAAGGAAACTGTGAGCTGCTAGTCTTAGTCTCCTTTTTTGCATCAAGCCATGATATGAACAGACCTTCTCTGCTACAAATTCTGTCATAGGTAGGCCCAAAGCAAGAGGTCCACCCTGTGATGGACTGAAATCTCCAAAACTGAGCCAAAATAAAATTTTTCTCTTATTAAATTGATTTATCTCAAGTATATGTTACAGTAAGGGAAAGCTAACTAACACAGGTCTAAGGACTCTACACATAAATCTCTCAACACAGCTTGAGGCAGGTGTTATATCTTTTTGTTGTTGTTGTTGTTGGTTTCTTTTTTGTTTCTTGGGGGAGTGGGTTGTTTTATTTTGTTTTGTTTTGTTTTTTGGTACAAGAGGTTGAACCTAGAGGCACTTACCCACTGGGTCACATCCCTAGCCCTATTTATTTATTTAGTTTTGAGTCAGGTTCTTGGTAAGTTGTCCAGGCTGGTCCTCCTGCCTCACTCAACCTCCCAAGTAGCTGGGATTACAGGCATGTTTCACAATATCCCACTTTTGTCCAAACTTTATTTTTAAAAACTTAACTGTATAGTTCTTTGCGTATCATGGCCATTTTGTCAATATAGAAAAGCAATTACGAAATTCATTTAGAAAAATAAGAAACCCAGAATATCCAAAGCAATCCTTAGAAAGAAGAGTGAAGCAGAAGGCATCATAATACCAGACCTTAAACTGTACTACAAAGCTATAGTAACAAAAAACAGCATGGTATTGGCACCAAAATAGACACACATATTGGTACCAAAATAGACCAATGGCACAGAATAGAAGACACAGAGAAAAACCCACATAATACAGTTACAAAGGCGCCAAAAACATACACTGAAGAAAAGATAGCCTCTTCAACAAATGGTAATAGAAAAAACTGGAAATCCATATGCAGCAAAATGAAACTAAACTCGTATCTTTCACCAAGCACAAAACTCAACTCAAAGTGGATCAAGGACCTAGGAATTAAACCAGAGACCCTGTGCCTAATAAAGGAAAATGTAGGCCCAAATCTTCATGAAGTCAGATTAGACCCCAACTTCCTTAACAAGACTCCTAAAGCACAAGAATAAAATAAAAAATCAATAAATGGGATGGATTCAAACTAAAAATTTATATCTCAGAAAAAGAAACAAACAATGTGATGGAGAGAGAGCCTACATTTGGAGAGCACATTTTGCCACATGCACGTCACATAGAGTACTAATCTTCAGGATATATAAAGAATTCAAAAAACTTAATACCAAAAAAACAAATAACCCTATCAATAAATGGGCTAAGAAGCTGAACAGAGACTTCTCAGAAAAAGATATACCATTGATCAATAAATATATGAAAAAATATTCAACATCTCTAGTAATTAGAGAAATGCAAATCAAAACTACATCTCACTCCAATCAGGATGGGAATTATCAAGAATACAAACAACAATAAGTATGGGCAAGGATGTGGGGGAAAAGGCACACTCATACATTGCTGGTGGGACTGCAAATTGGTGCAACCACTCTGGAAAGCAGTATGGAGATTCCTAAGAAAACCTGGAATGGAACCACCATTTGACCCAGCTATCACTCCTCAGTCGATATCCAAAGAACTTAAAATCAGCACACTATAGTAAAGCAGCGACATCAATGTTTATAGCAGCTCAATTTAGCTAAACTGTGGAACCAATCTAGATGCCCTTCAGTAGATGAATGGATAAAGAAACTGTGGTATATATACACAATGGACTATTACTCAGCATTAATAGAGAATAAAATTATGGCATTTGCAAGTAAATGGATCAAGTTGGAGAATATCATGCTAAGCAAAGTAAGCCAATCCCAAAAAACCAAAGGCTGAATGTTTTCTCTGATAAGTGGATGCTGATCCATAATGGAGGAGGAACATGGGAAAAATGGAGGAACTTGAAACTTTGATTGGGCAAAGGGGAGGGAGCAGGGAGGGGTATGCAGATAGGAAAGATGGTGGAAGGAGACAGACATCATTACCCTATGTGTATGACTGCACATATGGTGCGACACTACACCATGTACAACCAAAAATCTGAAAAGTTGTGCTGCAATTGTGTACAATGAATCAAAATGCATTCTGCTGTCATATATACCTAATTAGAGTAAATTAAAATGTAAATAAATAAATGAAATGAAATGAAAACTTAATGGTGATAAATCTCTAGAGATTCATCAATTTTCTGGGATTTCTCCATTGACAATGTGACATTTGACTTTCAAGCACCTAACAGGAGTGTTCATAGTTCCCGATTGAGTATGTGAGAAGCTGAAATGCTCATGTGTTCATCTTCATGCTTTCCTGTTTATGGTGTGGGGTCTGCTTCTGTATCAGCAATAAGGGTCTAGGCAGCCACTCTGGCTTCCTCAGCTTGTCTGGAACCCTCTGAGCTCTTCTGAAGGCAGTAGTTGCATTATTTCAGCATCTTCATTGCAAGTTGCAACTCCTGTGTCTAAACCAAGAATATTTTTATGCAAAGCAACAGGCAAGCCCACTTTTTTGTGGGGATGGGGATGCTACCCAGGGCCTGGCACATGCTACACATGCACTCTACAAGTGAGCTACAGCCCAGCTCAAGCCCTCTTTTGTTTGACTTGCTTTAGCAACTGCATCCTATGTTGGGGCGCCTGAATCAAAATATAAGCATCCTTAAGCATGACAAGATAATCCATGATATTGAATCTGAAGGTTAGCCAAAACTATCAGACAAACGTTAAAATCAGGATTATTTACATTCAAACAAATCAGTGACTCTGTATTTTTAACTGCACTGATAGCAATTGCATTATCAGGTCTTTTTTTCAGCATTATCTGCACATTTGATTCTAACAACTAACCTAAGAAGTCAATCAATCATTCTTTATAGATCTTGATTCTTGAAAGGGCAATTAACATCTCTGAGATACTTTTCAAAAATTTGGGACAGTCACTGCTGTGGGTGGGTCTCAATTTACCTCTGTCTTCAATCTTGTAGTGCCTGATTTTCTGCTCTTTAAGCCAAACAATGAATTTCTAAATTCTGTTTCATCTTTGCAGAAATACCTGGCTTCTTGCCTTCATCCCCTGAGTCTCTGCTAGGAGAGGAGAAGCGAGATGGAGCTGGAGATGCAGGCACTCAGCACACTGAGGAAGGTCTGGTGCCCTCTTAACAACTAGACACACAGTCTCTCTGAAAAAAAGCAGCAGAAATTTAATGGTTCATGAAGGAGAGGAGAGTGGCTAACAAATTGCCTAATCTTTAGTGATGAGATTCCTTTGTTGCTGCTCCAAGGGAAAAAGTCAAGTTCCAGGGCACTAAAAACTATTTACAGCCTCTCACCCCCCACTTCACTTGCCTCTGAACTGCATCCAAATTGAATTCAACACATGGTCTTTCTCCTAATGCCATTGTGAGTTAATGGTTCTTTTAATCTACATCTTATCTCTCAGCTGTAGTCTATGGCTGTCCCTAACTCTTAAAGTATCAGATCAACAGATATGAGATCTCAGTAATTCAGAGTTTAAGACTGATAATAAGAAAAAAAATGTTCAATGTCAGATAAATGATAACATCTTGTAGTTCCATTTTAAATTTCAGGATGCAGAAATTTCCTTCCAAGTAAAGGCAAGTAAAAGCAAGAAAAATGCTTTCATTATTATTATTATTTTCTGCAAATCATGTAATAAACCAGACAAATGATACTACAGTCCTCTGTTCATTAATGCAGATCAGAAAAAGCAAGAATACTTCTGTACAGTTGAAAGATAAGATCCTGGAAAAACCTTTTTGAATAAAAAATTGATAATAACATTCTCTCTATAGAGGAGTATATTACTATCAAATTAACACTGGTAAGGGCCATGGTGTGGGTGTTTGGTTTCTCACACTGATAAAGTGAAAAAGTTGAAAAGTCTATCATGGGTAGTACACAAGAGAATTGAGATAAATTTGGAGGACATGGATGCCTTTGAAGACAGCATCTCAAAAGTTCAGACATATGCTTTAAATGGGAAAGAAGAGAGAAGCAGCAGCTGGAAAAATTAGATTATAAAAAGGCTTTAAAATAATTAAAAGGAGGCTGGGATATAGCTCAGTGATAGAGCTCATGTGCAAAGCCCTAGGTTCAACCCCCATCACCAAAAATAAAAGCAATCCAATATGCTAAAGTATGTGAATATTTTTATGTAGACACTAAATATTCAATGCAATACTGACCCACATTCAAAACAAAAACAAAAAAGAAACAGATTTCTGGTTTAAAAAGATCTTTCTGGTTTCCTGTGTATGCTAGAGGAAAAGAGTGAGATTGAATGCCAAAAGAGGTCAGGGGATTTTCTGCAAATAATGTAATAAACCAGACAAATGATGCTACAGATGGCCTGGTACTCTAGTGGCACCACTGGAAATTAAGGGATGGAGATAAACTTGTGAAAAATATGGAAATCAGCGAGGATAGGTCTTGGTAGGAATTATACGTGCTTTTTGAGAGACAGGGAATATCCTAGGAAAGTTTTCCTTCATTTTTAAAACCATCCTCCCTTTTTTAATAAACATAAAAGAAGTTGGGCATGGTGGTACATGCCTGTAATCCTAATGGCCCAGGAGGCTAAGGCAAAAGGATCACAAGTAGAGGCTAGCCTTAGCAATTTAATAAGGCCCTAGCCAACTTAGTGAGATCCTGCCTTAAAATAAAAAATAAAAAGGACTGGGGATGTCGCTCAGTGGTATAGTACCTCTGGGTTCAATCTCTAGTACCAAAAAAAGAAAAGAAAGGAAAAAAAACAACATAAAAAAACTTATACTTTCACCACCCCTGCAACAAAATTCTTGTGTACTTTCCAGTGGAATACACCCCATTCTAGTGTACATTAAAAACCACTTCCCTTCATAATGGGAGAAAAGTAGGCCCAAATCTCCATCACGTCAGATTAAGCCCCAACTTCCTTAAAATAAGATTCCTATCATGCAAAAACTACAATCAACAATCAATAAATAGGATGGATTCAAACTAAAAAGCTTTTCAGCAAAAGAAACAATCAGTGAGGTGGATAGATAGCCTACTAATTGGGAACAAATTCTTACCACATGCACATCAGATAGAGCACTAATCTCTAGAATATATAAAGAACTCAAAAATCTTAACACCAAAAAAAAACAAATAATCCAATCAATAAATGGACAAAGGAACTTAACAGACATTTCTCAGAAGATGATATACAATATACAATTAATCAACAAATATATGAAAAATTGTTCAACATCTCTAGCAATTAGAGAAATGCAAATCAAAACTAATCTAAGATTTCATCTCACTCCAGTCAGAAAGGTAGCTATTAAGAATACAAACAACAATGGTGAGGAAGTGCTGGGAAAAGATACACTCATACATTGCTGGTGGGACTGCAAATTGGTGCAGCCATTATGGCAAGCAGTATGGAGAATCCTTGGAAAACTGGGAATGGAACCACCATTTGACCCAGTTATCCCACTCCTCTGTCAATACCCAAAGGACTTAAAGATAGCATACTACAGGGACACAGCCACATAATGTTTATAGCAGCACAATGCACAATAGCTACTGTGGAACCAACGTAGATGACCTTCAGTAGATGAATGGATAAAGAAACTTCAGTAGATGAATGGTGTATATACACAATGGAATATTATTCAGCATTAGAAGAGACTAAAATCATGGCATTTGCAGTAAATGGATGGAACTGGAAAATACAATGCTAAGTGAAATTAGACAATCCCCCCCAAAAAAATGCCAAATCATTTCTCTGATTTAAGGATGCTGATTCATAATATGCTGCAGGGGACAGGGGGATGGGAGGATTAAATGAACTCTAGGTAGGGGAAAGGGGGAGGGAAGGAAAAGGAGGGAAAATAGGGATAGGAAAGATGCTGGAATGCAATGGTCATCATTATCCTAAGTACATGTATGAAGACACCAAGGATGTGACTCTACTTTGTGTACAACCAGAGATATGAAAATTGTGCTCTATATGTGTAATATGAATTGTAATGCATTCTGTTGTCATATATAACAAATTAAAACTTTAAAAAAATTTTTAAAAATACTTCCATTAGCTTATCCCTTCTAACCTAGAAATATTTTATCAAACTACCAGAATTTGTATAAGAAAATGATATGACTTGTTTTTACAGATAAAACTGCAATTCCATCTAAACTATAAATATTCAACTTACACAGTAACTGAAAAGAACTAATCTTCCCTTCTACCATTAAAAATCATGTGCTTGGATAACTTCCCCAATTTCCCATTTGGGCAGAAAACTCAATTGTAATCTTTAAATAAAATGGTGAATACAAGATGAGTTTTGGAAAATAAATATTGAGTTCAAAGTGAATCAATACTTTTTTCACTAAAGTTTAAACCACTGGAGATCAGTGACCATTTCTTAGCCCTGAATAACCTAAAATAGTGAATGAACCTAAAAGAAAAGAGAAGAAAATGTCCATTAATCTGAACTAAGATTCCCACTGGAAACACAGAAGACAATAAAGGTAGGAGAGATGGAGATCTAAAGTACTTTGGGGTGATAATGGCATAAGTAATAGTAGTTTTTAAGCTTTTGATCTTGATCTATTTTGAAAAACTAACAAATGCTATTGATTTTCACTATTATGCATATGTATAATATGTGTATGCAATTTTCAGAAGGTTCATCAACTCCTGACACCCCACTTGGATTCTTTAAGAATTTGTAAAACCTAGCACAAGAATTTCTGAGAGTTGACATACTCCAGAAAATGGGGGGGGGGGAGGGGGAGTTGAGAGCCTTGAGATCAGCATTTAAGAAGAAAATGGAGATGAACTTCTGAAGAGAGAACACCATACCAGGTATGGCGGTACCCAGAGCTGGATGTGGATATCATTAATGAAGAAAAAAGGTTATTTTAAAGTGGAGGAAACAGGGTCACATAATGCACAAAGACAAAGTGAAATGAGTACAAGACTGCATTTGGATTTGGGCTTCCTGAAGGCTTGCTGTCTACTGTCCAGTTTTTACACTTCTACCTTTTGGAAAGAGAATTCCAATTTTTCTCTAAGAAATGAATCCCCATTTCACGCATGCTCAGCCATAACAAGGTAGGATGGACTGCCACCCCAGTGCCAGAGGACCCAATCTCCCTGCCATGAGCAATGGGTTCACAGATGGACACAGAAACACAAGATGGTCTGGGTGAACCATAGAACTTTTTTGAGGATCCTGGGATACAGATGCCCCAGATGTGAAGAAGGAAGCAAATGGCCTTAGAAAATGATGGCCGTCATCTCAAGACAGAGCCAGAAAGAAACCAGGTCACTGGTGCACCTTGGTGCACCTCTGAACCACAGCTTCCCTAAAGCCAGAGCTCCCTCTGGACATTCAATTTCACAAATCCATTTAAATCAGACCTCCAATTCCACCAACAGAGAGCATCCTAAGCGATAGCACCTCTTAGCAAAAACCAGTAAAGAGATGGCGACAGAAATGAGCGAGCTGTCGGCTAGGAGATGTATTCTTCGATGACCCAAAATATACACTTTATTTCTGCAGCAGATTTATTGTAGTCATTTAAAATACAATATAAGCATCTTTGTTTTGTTTTAAATTCCTTTCCTCATATGGACTTTGGGATATGTTAAAGAACAGCCTATTCTTTCTTGACTCCTTTCCTAGGACATAGGTGTTAGAAAAAGAGTTAAAGTGGTTCTTCATCCTTCTTATTAACGTACCTTGGTTGCTCAGCTCTGAATTTTATCCACCAATTTTTTTTTCCTTTATATAACATTATGCAATGTAGCCTTTTTAACTTTAGATTTCCCTACTCAAAACAAATGAGCAAAAACAACTACAAAACAAAATCTAGACATTCTTCTGGAAGTTTCGTGTCCAAACATCATCGCTCTTCTAGAACAAGGAAACTTCATACTAACATGCCTCTTTATTTCCATTCTCTCCCACTTTCAATTACTCTTGACACAGCAACCAGAGGGACCTTTCTTTAAAATGTAAAGGAGGTTGTATTCAGCATTGCCCAGGAGATGAGGATTTAGCTCTTCTATAGTAAACAGGTTGCCTAAAATGTGTGAAGCCTTGCATTCCACCCAGCACTACAAAAACAAAACAAAACAAAACAAAACAAAACAAAAAAACCATTGTCCAGTTGCTTCCCACTGCACTTAGAATTAAATGTATAATAGGGTTGTTTTGAGAATCAAATTAGATTATATTTTTTAAAAGCTTATAACAAAGCCTGGCACATGTAAGCTCTATATAAGTGTCAGCCTCATTATTACTCAATGTTCTCTCCACCTGAAATACCCTTCTCTCCTTGTCTGCTTGGTGAAGTGACTCTCCTTCAAAACTCAGTTCAAATATCACCTCCCTTTTTTGAAGCAAAGGTAAGGCTTTCTCCTCTGTGCTCCCATAGAATCTCATGCATAACTTTGTCATGAAACTTACTGAATAGAAGCATACTTTTTTATTTACTGGTCAGCATCAATAAATTCTGGAAAACTTTTTGCAACACAATGTCTCATCATGTGACCAATATGTTTCATAAATAAGTGAAATTATATTCACTGCTTTTTGTCCCCAGACTTATTTATCCCAAATATTTGCCAAGTATCTCCTCCCCTTACATTCCACCTTTGTTAACTGTTTTTGTAATGAATTACAAAAACCATTCCCTTTGTTGCAGTTTCCAAAAACTGGCCATATATAAAAGCACTATGTTTAGCTGTCAGTAAGACCATCTGTTCTCTAGAGCCCTTTCTCAACCAAAGAGACCCCTAAAATGATGTGGATCTCTGAGTCATGGCTACTGGAAAACAATTTAACTGAAGGAAAAGTGTTGCTGCCAGGATTTGGGTAATTCACTTATTATCTTTCAACTTGAGTTCTTCACCATGAAACCACTTTCAGAGTTGCTATGCAATTCATATATATGTATGTATTCATATAATAACACTGTTTAAACATCAATGGACCATGTGTTTTCTATCACCCATACTAAACCTTGATTATCTATTGGTGCACTGTCCCATTTGGTAGCCACCCCCCAATGCTATTGAGCACTTGAAATGTGGCTATTCCAAAATAAGACCTGCTATGTGTTACAAAAACTTTGAAGTATAGTGTGCATTTTATATCAAAAATATTTTATTGACAACTTTTTATGTTGAGAATATGTCAAAGTGATATTTTGATATCAAAAATAAAATATATTATTAAAATCAAATTCACCTGCTTATTTTTATTTTTAATGTGGATATTAAAAATGTTAAAATTCATATTTTTTTCACATTTAGTTTCTATTTTAATAATGTGGGAAAAGACTCTTGCCTTTCTATGCATTTAAATACATTACCATGAGCCTTGTTACCAAGAATACCATGCAAAGGGACATTTCAGATGACTTTTCCAACTATTCCACAAAGGAGTTTGAAAGATTTGTGCTATTTCATACTCAAGGGTACAAATGTTGAATTTTCAAAACCTAGTCAAAAATAGAAGAGTTGATATAAGGAAAGTTATCCCCAGCCCACAGGAGTAAGCTGGTTGCCCAAGGCCCTGAGTGAAAGAAAAGAAATTCAACTACCTTGTTGATCTCACTTACTCACCAATCAAGTGTCTTTACTCCCTTTCTTGGTTTCTGGCAATTCCTAGAATGTCTATGTTCTTGAAAGTTTAAAATTTTTTCCAACTCGGAATAGAAAATTACCTTGCATTACTCCAAATATACACAATTAATATCCCAAATGCCAAACTAAGAGCACAAAAGTAAAGTTTCTTTCTTATTTTACCAGAACTTCGTTACAAATCAGCTGATGCAGATGAGTTTTCTCATAGCAGCATTGGAAATTTCTTCAAGAGCTACCTGCCCTTTATACTCTTAATGTTGGTTCTCAGAGCATTAACTAGTTTCTTAACCAAAACTGAAATAGAAATCTAGACCCTTCTCCATTTTCTGTTGGAGACAAAAGTAAAAATAAATTTCTTACAGAAGTAATTGAACAACGATCCAAAAGGGAGAAAACCAGTGACTGCTGTCTGAGCAGTGGAAGGTAGAACATAAGGTCTTGATGAAAGATAGGGCCTCATCAGCTCTCATGGCAATTCCAATTTAGAGGAATTATAATTTTTAATTAAAATGTAAGTTGAGAAGTAAGTCTGCAGAGGAGCTGATGGCTTCTCAGTGACCAAAGAATGCATGCTGTCAATCACCACTGTCATCATACAATATTATTACCTGAGCAGGAGTAGAAGAGGAAAGTCAAATGGTAGGAGCAAGGTACATGCTCTGAGTGTGCTTTTTGTTTGTTTCAGTTTTTATATACACATACTGGTCCATTTCTTTCATTCATTAACTAGACAAATATTTACTAATAGCCACTGTATACCTGAGCAGTGTTCCAAGAACAGGGGATACAGCAATGAGCAAATTTCCCCCTCCCAAGGACTTTCCAATCCAGTAGAAATTCCAGAGAGAGAGCGAGCTAGGGACATGCATGTATGGACTAAATTTTTCTTAATATCACTGTTCCAGTGGCCTGCATATCCCACCTTCTGTAAGCTCCATACTCACAATGGAGCCTTGAGAAATAACATATACACAGAATCCATTTTTAAAAATTCACAAGGGATGGGGGAATGAAGGAGATTCAGTTCTTGAACTCCTCCTCCTAGCTAGCAAAGACTTCAGAATTCCATAAACAACTCCTTTCACTAAAAGCAACCCTCTGTCCTTTCTGGAAAGCTTATAAAAAAAGGTATCCCTGTAACAGGGGAAAGAGCACTCACATTTTTCATCTCCTTCCCACCTCCCCAGTCACTTGAGCAGGCTCCCTAGTGTTTGCCTCTCTGGGAGGACAAGGGCAAGCAGAGGGCTAGAGGAGACAGATTGGCAGTGGTGACTGGGTGGGGAGAGGACATCACTTTTTGTGACACTGGGAAAGTCACTGAAGGTCCTTGGACCTGGTTTTCTCATTTGCAATGTAAAAGTATTAGAGTAGAGATTCTCCGAGACTCTGCTCTATCCTATCAAATCTTTAAATAATTTATATCACACCAGAATAAGCGAATACAGAGAAATTAGAAAGTGGAGTAATAGGCCAGAAGGCATTTGTGGGTCATGTTTAATATTTATTGATACCCACGGAAGATCCATAACAAGAGAGAAAACCAGTGTGCCCTAAAAAAAGGCAACTTGAATAAAGAATAGAGAATTTTTCCTGCTGTGTCTCTTGGCTCTACTTTTGAATAAGGCTCAAACTATTACACTTGGCACTTTCTCCACTGAACTTTTCATATCTATATAGATTAGTCTACAGCTGCAGCCAGCTCTCCTGTTGGAAGTAACTAAATCGCAAAGCTTATTTCCTATCAATATAAAGCTGAATCAGCTATTTTCTAAAAACAGCTTTTTTTGCCCTGAAATCACAGGCCTAAGCTAACATTGCTTTCCTTAAACATGACATGCACACACACTGAGGGACATTTACCCTGGAAATTTTCAGGGCGTGACCCAAAAACTGTATTTAATAAAAATGGCAGGAAAATATCTTCTACATTTTTCCTTTTCCTCCACCCCAAAATTGGAAAATATTCACACAGAGAATCCTTAGAAACCAAAAAAAACAGTTAAAAAAAAAAAAAAAAAGTCTAATTTTTCCAATCCTTCACATTTCTAATAATGGTGGGCCTGGCAGTTTCCACCAATGTTTTCCCAACCCTCCACAGACCACACAACTATTATAAATAGAACTAGGTCTAAATAACTTATGAAAATAGCACTCAGGGCCCCCCGTGGAGGCCATCTGGGAGATGATCTTTTCCTAAGGAGACTGACTTCAGGGAGTCTCAGATTCAGCCATTTTGATCCAAACCCTTTGGAGAGATTGGATGACACTTTTTCTCGTGGGCAGGGGGTAAGGAGGGCATGAGGATTAGAGAATGGAAAAGAAGACCTGCAAGTCCAAGTTCACAGACTAAGTGAAACATAGTCAGGAAGGAGGGCAGTTTTCATGGTTAACTCCCTTTACCAGTGAAATTATGCATCTCAGTGGTCCCTTTTTCCTGAATCCTCAGTAAGTATTTGCCATTACACATGTATTAAAATGCCCTGTATTTACTTAACCATCAGCTCTGTTTATTAGGTGCATTCCCAATGGAATTTATCCAACGTGTGCTTGCTTGCCACCAGTGTGTCATTCTTAGCCTCTAGATGATCAGAGAAGAAACCTAGGAGCCAAAACAGTATGGGGCTACAGATAAGCAGCAGCCTGGGGGAACTGAGGATTAAGTCATGGGAAGTGGTTTAAATGGGACATGCTCTGTTACAGTGAATTTCAGTGGACAAATTCATACAGTCCTTCAGAGCTAAAAGAACATTTGAAACATCTTAACCACTGAATCATACTGACTTAACCGTTATGCTACTTCTCATACTCTGGGAATCCATCATGAACAATTCCATATTAGATAAAGGTAAGTTTTAAAATTCCTCTGAGGATGCTAAGTACTCAAACTTTCCTTAAATAACTGTGTTTAGCATCAATTTTGTAAAATGTTCCTGAAAATCAAATATTTCAAATGACTCTAAAGATAGCATGATGAGGAATGTCTGGATACTTCCAGAAGGTTCTATAACTACACAGTATAGTATGTACACTATAGTATACATACAGAGGCTACATTGCCCTCAAATTAGTGAATGTGAAGTAAAACAGTGTGCTTTTAAATATCTAAAAATTCTAAAACCATAATGAAGTTCAGCAGTGGATAAAGAATCTATGTATGTTCATACATATACACAAATAAATTTTTATCCCTGCTACAGTGAAAGATAATAAAGAGAGTCACAGAGTTCTGCATTAAACTCAAATGCCTGAACACTAACCATTTATAGTCTGGAGCAAACCACGGATCCTTAAGAAAAAGGCACTGCACATAACACTTTTATATTTTAAATTTTTTTAAAGTGGTTTTAAATGCTTTCAATTTTAATTTTTCCAAATTTAAAAATTAAATAGAATTTGTATTAAAAAGTGTTTTACAGTATCATAAATTATATATTAGCAGAATTCAAAACTCTTCCCATTGGGATTATTGAGACTCTGGGACTATGCAAAAAATGTCAAAATAGAAAATTCTGCATAACTTTTTCTCTTAATTTTTACTTTCTCTTGCTTTCATGGCTCTTAATATTCTTCAACCACTTATCTCATCAATGCTCATAAGCTCACTTTTCCAGTCAAGGCTCTGGTCTTGCCTTCTTTATTTTAGTCATATCTTCCTTAACCCAAGTCTCACCACTGTCTTTTTATATAACATGAGAGTGAATCACCTGGTAAACTTATCCATGATATCTATTACCTTTTATCCCAAACTTGCCTAAGGATGAAAATCAGCTCATTGGCTTATTAAAAATCATACATTTGTGGACCTCAGCTCAGACCTCTTGAATCAGAATCTCTAGGAGATGGACATACAACAACCCATGCTTTAATTAACCTGTCCATGTGAACCCTGTTGTTTGGTAGGTTGACACTGCTGGATCAATGGTTCCCAGGCCCAAGTGGTACACCTACCTGGCAACAGTGGGGCTTTCCCTGAACCTTACACCAGAATCTCTAGATAAAGTCTCAGTATCTTTGGGGGTTAAGAGCTTCCTGAGTGACACAAATATACAACCAGAGATGTGAAATGCAGACCCACATTTCTCAATATGTGATACACAAAACTTGGACGTTAGAATAAACTGAAGTGCTCTGCAAAAATGTAGACTCCTAGGCCTCCACCTCATAGCTATTTAATCACAATCTTTGCAGGTAGAACCTGGGCATTTGAGTGTTTGATAGCAAGTTCCCCACATAATTGTTACACAAAGTCTGAAAACTGCTTAGAGCAGAGTGTGCAGGGAAAAAATTTTTTTTCCTCTACTCTCTTACTGACTCCATCTGGGCCTAAAAACTAATCTGACATAGATGGTATTATCATTCCAATGCAAAATGTTCCCCAAAAGCTCTTGTGTTAACACAGGAACATTCAGAGGTGAAATATTGGATTGTGAAAGCGGTAACCTAATCAATCCATCCTGGTTTGAGTGGACAGAATGTGTGGTAATTGCAGGCATGTGCAGCTTAGCTGGAGGAAGTGGGTCACTGTGGGCATGCCCTAGAAGAGTTTCTATTTCCTGAGGCCCCTTCCATCTCTGTCTCTGCTTCCTAGTTGCCATGATCAGAACAGGTTTCCTCCACTGTGCCCTTCCACCATGACCTTTTGCCATGATCATCTGCCTAACCTATGGCCCTCAGCAAATGGACTAGGCCAACCACGGACTGAAACCTCTATAACCATGAGCCCCAAATGAACTTCTTCCCTAAAGTTGTTCTTGTCCAATATTTTAGTCAAAGTAACAAAAAGCTGACTAATAGGGTTGAGGTTGTAGCTCAGTGGTGGAGCACACGCAGGCCTAGCATGTGTGAGGCACAGGTTTGATCCTCAGCACCATGTAAAAATAAATAAAATTAAGGTATTGTGTTCAGCTACAACTAAAAAAAAATTTATTTAAAGTTGACTAATAAAGATGGACTAATGAGAGAAAAGCATGCCGATTTTAACATTTTACATGCACAGCTGGGCCTTCTCAAGAAAAGAAAAACCCCAAAAAGAGACTATGGTAGAAATTTCATATGCTGTTTAGACAATTTGTGAGGAAATGGCAAGTAGAAAGATATAATAACCTTTCCATAGGTGAGGGATATTATATACTATGTTTGTTTGTTCAGATCCATTTCGGTGTCAATTCCCAGGCCCTGGTAATAAAGATATTCTCTCTTGCTGGCACAAGAAGGGCACCTTTCTTATGGAAAATATTATGACCGGTGAATCCTGCTTTTATAAAATTCTTTTACTTCAATGTTTTTCTACATTTTTTATAAAGTCCCTTTATTTTTTTCTCATTGAGTCAACAAATCATAGTTAAAAATACTGAGGGCTGGGGATGTGGCTCAAGCGGTAGCGCGCTCACCTGGCGTGCATGCGACCCCGGTTCGATCCTCAGCACCACATACAAAGATGTTGTGTCCGCTGAGAACTAAAAAATAAATATTAAAAATTTTCTCTCTCTCTCTCTCTCTCTCTCTCTCTCTCTCTCTCTCTCTCCCTCTCTCTCCCTCTCTCTCCCTCTCTCCCTCTCTAAAAAAAAAAAAATACTGAAATTTAGAATTATGAAGCTTTTGCCTAAGATCTCTGATAGGAAGTGGCAGAATGGTCTGGAACTCTCCCTCTTCAGAAGACCCTGTGATTTGATTGCCCCAGAGCTGTGATCCATCCAGGTAGTACAAGAACAATGTAGAAAAACAATGATGAATGCCATCGAATGTCTTTTGTAGTTGTTTGTTATTTTTTTCTTTTGAAACATGTTCTTTAAATGGATTTCTCTACTACTATGAAGAAAAGAGGAGGGAGGAAAATGCTCCAGAACAGGTGTTTGTAATAATGGCAGCCTCCTACTACCAGATGACCCATGTTATCTCCCATCTGTCACAAACCTAATTCACAGAGAATAAGAAATAACACATTTTAGGGGAAAAAAATCCTTATATGCAATATTGTGTTCTGTTGCATTGTTTCGTTGATGCTTTAGGTGTACTTTTAATATTGTCATAATCTAGGACAATTTTAACAGATGCCACATAGAACACAACTGCATATGCAATACTTCCAACTAAATAAGGAAGTCCAGTAAAATTAGCACTTTAATACACTTTATCTCCTGGTCACATCATGACAGCCTTTCAGGCTGAGTATAATAATTAAATTCATTTGAAGTGGTTGGAGAGTAATTCAGATGGCTACTTTCTTTCCTTTTTTTTTTTTTTTTTTTTGGTACTGGGAATTGAACTCAGGGGCACTCAACCACTGAACCACATCCCCAGTCTTATTTTGTATTTTATTTAGAAACAGGGTCGCACTGAGTTGCTAAGTGCCTCACCACTGCTGAGGCTGGCTTTGAATTCACCATCCTCCTGTCTCAGCCTCCGGAGTCCCTGGGATTACAGGAATGCGCCACACATCCAGCCAAATGGCTACTTTGAAAGTAAACAAATTGCAGGTCTAGTTACCAGCTAGCTAATTAAATGACTTTGATCCATTATTACAAAACATATATAATAAATCAAGTATTTTCCAGTTGAAAATATTCCTCATGTAAATTATGTCACAACAAACCAATGAGAATTAAACAGAAGACTCAAAAATCTCTAGAGATAAGTGGATCACCAAAATATAATCCAATTCCACCAGCTTTCTATATCAACCTTTCTCATCTCTATAGAGACACTGTTTTAGCCACCCTTTTCGCTGCTGTGATGATAAGACTCAGCCAGAACAATTGAAGAGGAAGAAAAGTTTATTTGAGGGCTCACAGTTTCAGAGATCTTAGACCATAGAAGGCAGGCTCCATTCCTCGGGACTGAGGTGAGGCTGAACATCATGGTGGGAGAGTGTGGCAGAGGGAAGTAGCTCACATGGTGATCAGTAGCAGAGAGAGAGGGAGTCCCTCTCCAGATACAAAATATATACCCCATAGCCATGCCCCCAATTAACCATCTCCTACAGCTTCACCCCACCTGCCTCCAGTTACCTTGCAATTAATCCCATCAGGGATCAATTTACTGATTAGGTTAAGACTCTAACAACACAATCATTTCTCCTCTGAACCTTCTTGCATTATCTCATACAGGAGCTTTTGGAGGACACCTCATATTCAAACCATAACAGACATGAAGCAATTATTTATTTCACTTAAGATTACTTTAGCAGTCTTCTAAAGGGGAGAATATTTTTCATTTAAAAACCTTGTTTAGCTTTTTTATTATGTCTCTCTTAACATTGTTTCCTGATAAAATATTTTGGGGATGTATCTCAACATTAATGCATTTAAAAGACATTAAGGCTATTTATTGAATCTCTCATTTGGAGGTTTAAATAAATTGGTGTCAAAGAAATACCCTGTGTTATTACATCCTGTTTTCATCAGATAGAATGTTCCAACCATGTTCATGCCAAGGTGTGCTCCTGAAAGTTGCTGGAAACTTTTCGGAAAATTGGATCATATTACAAAGTACTTTAAAAATGTTTGGTATGAAAAGGAGACTGGAGATGGTTCATTTATAAAACAGTGTGTGTACTTTTTGCTGGGAGGTCTATAAGACTGACTCAGAAAGACTGGCAGCAAAGTAGAGATTACCAAGAGTGCTGTCAGCAATAGACGAACCATAGGGTCCTGTGTTAAGTTAGCAGGAAGAGAAAAAAATTGTCAGATGATCAAATCTCATTCACTGTGAACCTCTGAGAACGGAGACACACAGGTAGACAAATTAGGAAAAGAAAGAGTCCTAAATATGATGATAGGTTTAGTCTCCCCTTTATTCATCAAGTACTTATTGAAAACCTACTATGTGTCAAGTAGAAGGCAGACTACCAGCTGTAGAAATACAGTAATGAACAAGAGAAGCACAAGTCTTGCCTCTGTGGACGTCACTGTGTTATTCAGTGTTTCTCAGACGTGGGCAACACAAAGGTCTCTCTTTCATGGGCAAAAAAAACAAGTTCTCTCAAATACCTAGTGTTGAACTAAATTAATTTATTCTAATGTTACATAAAACATATATGCATAAAAATAGATGTGAACACATTATGCCTCCAGTTCTTATGCAGTAATAAAAAACATATCGTAAGTCTAAAATAATGCTGGGCGTAGTGGTGCATGCCTATAATCCCAGTGACAAGAGGTTGAGGTAATAGGATTGCAAGTTTGAGGCCAGCCTGGGCAACTTAGAAAGTCCCTAAGCAATTTAATAAGACCCTGCCTCAAAAGGAAAATAAAAATAAAAAGAACTGGGGATATAACTCAGCATGCTTAGGTTAAATCCCCAGTACCCAAAAAAAAAAAGTTCTAAAATAAGTGCGCGGGTTTTGCTGTCACTGGTATTATCTACCACCATACAAGACCATGCCACTTCTTGTATTGTGTCTTTAAGCAAGTCACTTCACTTCCCCAAACCTATGCGTATTTATTGTGAAAAGGGGATAGTAATGCTTATGCCCCTGGAATACCAGGAAGACTAAATGTCAATTTAGCACAATATCTAACACTGGTAAAAACTTAACTTTGATGCTGAAAATCTTTTTAAAGTCAAAAATAAATAATTTCAACACTAATAAAATTCAATTTAACATCATGAATTGAGCTTAATAAAAGAGACTTTGTTGAAGCCAACAGTGACTGACAACATATTCTAGTTTCACAACACAGTGTGCCCTCCCCTCTGCATACACTCTATAGGAGCAATTATAAATCTGTGTTTGTGCATCACACTATGACACTACTTGATCCTCACTTAGCACAAATGCCTATGCACCTGTTGGGTTTACTTCTGTTCTACTCTCACTAATCCACAAGAATTAAAGGGCCAGGGCTTGAGGCTAATGTAATGAGAATTCTCTAATCATTTCAAAATACAAAACTTAACTGCTGTTGTTGATGATTGATAGGTAACACCACCACCCCCCAACCCCCCCCAAAAAAAAGAGCACTGCTCTAGTGAGAACACATACTGTAAATAACTCCATAGAGGTATGAATGGTGTTCCTCAACAGGACCATGTATGATGCCTTAGCAAAGAAGCACTACTCCCAGCCCTTAGATATAGCTTTATAGAATAGATATAGCTTTAAAGAAGTAATATTTAAACTGAGACTGGAAGGAAAAGTTGGTCATAACCAAGAAAGAAACATAAAGGAAGATGAGGGTAAAAAGAAGATGAGGGCTACATTTTCAATCTGTCAACACTGGGATAACTTTGCACCACTTCAGGTTAGCCACTGACAGGGTACAACTGCTTGTTAAAGAGTTTACATTTGCCCACTGACCTAAAGAATCCTCATCTGTGGAATAAGGGCAATAATACCAACCTCATAGCATTCTTGGCAGCATTTGATGAGTTACAGTATGTTGGTTCTTGGCGTGATGCCAGGTATGAAGTAAATACCTTTATTGAAGTTGCATTAATGTTGGTGATAATTAAGATGATTCTTAGCAGCGTAATTGGAACTATGTATGGCTAAGACTGGTGTTATATTTATGAAGTATAAAAGTAAAGTTTAAAGTGGGTGCACCTAGCACCCGCTTTTCTATCCTCTCCATGAATGAGAAGAAGAAACTTTACTGTATTTTGTCATCAGATACATCCCGTAATACTTTGGTGCAACATTTGAAAAGGAAAAGCAAAATATTTTTGTCCTCTCAGAGGACCAATAACTAAGACTGATACTGTGGCTTGTGTAAGATGATACATTTCTCAGTCTATATAAAACAATTGCCCTCTGTGTCCCCTGTCTGTCTCAAGGAGTTACTAAAGAACTCTGATGTACCACGGACTCTGCCTGCAGATCTGTGCATTTAAGCAGAAGATCAATAGTCCTTCACCCTAAAACAAGTCCCTTCCCTTGAGCATCAGGAGACAGAGTTGTAGTCCACACACTCTGAACTCCTAGTCTAACCTCCTACCCATGAGCATGAAGCCCTCTCTCATTTTGGTTCATAAAGAATGATTCAAGGACACTGTATCAGAGTTATACCCTTCACTCAATAATCTTGGGTCCAGAGTGAGAATAAGAGCTTCACACACATTTCTAATGTCAATAAACAGAAATCTGGTTTTCTTTTTAGTTTCTTAGAGACTGAAGGTTGACAGCCAGCCCAACCATTTAAATTTTGACTCAGAAATTCAAGACTAAAATTAAAATTTAAAAGTCACAGCTAGATGAGATCTTAGATGTAGAAAAACTCCAATAACAACAAAGAATTTGAATGCATACCCTGTAGGCCAGTTGTCTTAGAAGTTTACCCCGGTGGAACATGCTCTATCGGAAGAGGACAAAGTCAATTATTGATAAAATACAAGGCCATTTTATTTTTCCATTTCTTGGTATAAAATGGCCTACTAAAGGTCACTCAGTTGGTTAGTTTCTAAATTAGGTCTGTTTTGCAGGCCTCCTGATTCTTAATCCAGTGATCTGGTACTTATTATGGCTCCCTCCTTTCTCACAGATTGGGCTGCAGATAGCACTTTTTAAATTTCCTGCCATTTTTACCAGTTTGCTCCTTGGACTCTTTCCTAATTCTGCTTCCCAAATCTGATTTCTCTGTCTCTCCGCCGACATCCCTTTGTATCCAGTTCCATTCTTGCTCTCCGTGGCTTCCTCAGGCTTGACACTTCACACCTCCCTTTACCACCTGTCCATTCTTCACCTTATGCTTTTGCACCAGCACCATTGGCACAGTGCCCTGAACCAAAGGCCAGCACCGTGAAGTGAGATCTGGCCTTTTACTCTTGTTTCTGCTTGGGAGAAACAATAACCTCACTAGCTCTCCAGCTAGCGCCTTCTCTTGAAATTTAATAACTGCTTTACCATAAGATAGATGGAGAAGGAGCATCCATAAAATTCAACACTGGCCTGAATGGTTCTGGTTATATTTTTGGCCTGGTACCTAAAGCCTGTATCCCAAGATGAACTCTGCTAATTCCCACCAGGGTGGATGTCATGTCTATTATCTCCTGACCTTGACTCTATCCTGACTCCTGCTACTTCTTTGGCAACTTGTCCTCTCCAGAAGGGACACAGCAGTCAAAGGAGCCCCAAAGCAACTGGCACCTGACCGAAGCTTTTGGCAAATGCATTTTCTACTTTCTGATCAAACTGGTGAGCAAGAGAATCATCTTGGGAGGAAAGTGAGGTGGCATTCACAAATGTGGATGTGAGTAATATGAGCTTGTCAGGCCTTATGCTTCTAAAAAACAGATTTTTGTGACAGAATTAGATAAAGTTTTATTTCAAACTTGCATAACTCAGCATTATGCTATGCAAATCTTCATGCTTTTAATTTCCTGCTAAATTTCATGGTCCAAAAAATCAACAGATGCTGAAGAAAATTATATTTATGTAAAAGAGCTTCTAATTCAATGTGAAAATAATAAAAGAATGAAGGTTTACTTGTACAACTTAAAAAAATCTGTGCAGAATTTTGAAGTCTAAGAGCTGCCCCTAGGGGGTACTAGCATGTTACAGTGACCAGACAACCTTCTACACACACACACACACACACACACACACACAATCACACAGTTCTAAAACCAATCATTGTGTTCACAACATTTGATTTCACTGCTTTTTTAATGATCTAAGTAGGTGTTATACTGCCACAACCCCGACTTTGATTTTTATCCACTCAAAACCATTATATTTAGAGAAAAAAAAATATTTCAAAAATATCTTAACAAATGCTCGCCATTGACCTCAAAGCAAACTTGAAGAGTGTTAATGTTTCTTTGGGTTTTGATGGGTAACAAACCACCCCAAAATTTTGTGGCATAAAACAACCACAATCATTGTTTTGTCACTAATGATACTATGAGTTAACTGGGCTTAACAAGACAGTTCTGCTCCATGTCCTATCTGCTGAGGCTGCACTCCTCCAGAGATGAGACTGGGCTGGGATCCAAGATGGTACTCCTTCATGTAGCTGGAAGCTTAGCTGGGGCTGCCAACTAGAAAGCCAGTGCTCTCCTCCATGTGGCCTCTCACTATCATTTGGTCTTCTCTCAGCATTCCAAGATGTGTCACTAGACAGCATCACTTCTGCCACATTCTATTGCCCAAATATCTCACTTAACCAACTTAGTTTAAGGGAAAGAGAAAAAGACTGCTTCTTCATGATCTTTCTCAACATCTAAAAGGATCATATCTATAGGGAAAAAAACAAGTCAAAGGTGTTATTGTTGGGGCAGTAATTGCACTGCTGTTTATAAAGTACCTTCCCCCAATTGACTCAATCCCAACAGGGACCCAAAAACCTGACTCATTGCTTTTGGATTTCCTTCAACACAGGAACGCGATGAGAATTTCTCAAATTACCCAGGTTTGAATCTGACTTCAAGGGGCACTATCACCCCCTGGGGCTATTTAAAAGATCAGGGGCCATGTAGGCTTGAAAATTCCTGTGGTTTATGACCCTGCATGGGATTTACCTTGAACTCTATAAATATAAAAACAACCCAAATAATTTTCCAATAGATCCTACCAAATTAAAGCATAGTGTGCCATTTAGGTACAGTTGTTAAGAGGGAAAAGAACTCCTTTTTATTCTGTCTACCAAAGAGTTAAATTTAAAGATGACTTCTAAAATCACAATTCATTTGTATTGTATCTCAGCTCTCCTAAAAATAAATAAATAAATAAATATATATAATATATTTATTTATTTATTTAATAAATAATATAAATATATAAATAAATAAATAAATATATATATATATATATATATATATATATAGAGAGAGAGAGAGAGAGAGAGAGAGAGAGAAGGGTGTAAATCACTAGTGGAGTGTTTGACTAGCATTCCTGAGGCCCTGCACTACCAAAAACAAAACAAAAAACAGGATGAGAGAAAATAAGAAGTTGGTCTCATTTTCCAAGAGAGAAGTCAAGCTCTTCTTTTACTAGACTGGTCTTTGTAGAAACTTGCATCATGATTCACCAATGGATTTGGAAGATTGCAGATAGTTTAATGCCATTCCACTCTCGATTACCAGAACACCTAAAACCACGGAGCTTTCTCTTATATACTGTTTAGCTTCTTCTTATTTCTCTTTATCCCAACCTCCTTCACCCCATGAAAATCAGGGGAAAAACTGACTTTTATTGAATCTTTACTACGTATTATCTGCTGTACTAGGATGATTTGAATTTTTTGCTTTTCTTTTTTGTTAAACCAATATTGTTTCATTTACTCATTACCTCACAGGGTTTAGCATACGGGCATTTTTTAAATTCTTATTTGATTTGATAAGTTATGAGGCTATGATCAATCATGGCATTAGTATTGTTTTCCTCTTTGAAAAAAAACTCATGTTTTTGAGGATAGCCTTCCTTGGTTCTCAAGTACAGAAGCTGGGTGTCCTTGCCAAACACAGAAATATATTATTTTTCTGGCTCATATTAACTCAGTATCTTATATTAAATTTGCAAAGCATGGTAATGAAATTCTGAAGAAATGGAAGACGTTTTCATAACTGTACTCTACCCTAGTGAAGATATTTTGTCACTGAATATCCGTACAAAATGCCATTTGACCATGATTTGGAGATGTTGCTTATTGCGAGCATTTTACAAGCTAATTTTGGATGAATTCACTACTTTAGCAAATTTTCAATTCTCAAAAATAGGAATTCCATCCAGAATGGAATGGCAATTTTCCCTCAGGGCATGAATGATCTGTCTCATCTTGTTGAAATAGTTTAATATACTGAATTTAATCAGGGTGGTTTTAATTATCCCTTTTTTTCCTGGCCCCCAGTTCCATTTCTGCCTTCATCCCTAACTTCTAAATTGTCTTTGGCAGAAGACTAATATCTACACATTTCCTTTTTTACAATGATTGTTAATTTATTTTGCCCTTCGTTGCATAAAAGTTGAGAAAGCTCTTCAAATTAGAATGCATCATCACTAGAAATCAAAAGGAATTTTAATGTTCCTGCAACTTATCTAGCCTTTGAAAGATGAGATTGCTGTACAGAAATTTACCAATGAAAAAAGTTAAAATGAGCTGGGCACAGTGACACACACCTGTATACCCAGATACTCAGGAAGCTAAGGCAGGAAGATCAAAAATTCACAGCCTAGGAAACTTAAAAAGAGCTAGTCTCAAAATTAAAGAGAGAAAGAATGAGAGTAAAAGGACTGGGGATATAGCTCAGTGGTAAAATGTCCTTAGATTGAATCCCTAGTATAGAGGAGTAGGAGGAAAAGGAGGAGGATAAGAAGGACTTAAAGTGTTAAGAGAGACTTTATCACCTATTTTATGAAGTCAAGATAGCATGTGAAGAATAGGAAAATAAAGGATGAATCAAATATCAAACTATAAAAAGGCCTGTTAGATGCTACTCCAAAATAAAGACATTTTAATCTAATCCTGTGTTGTATAAAATATCAACATTAGTTGCTTATTTTAAAAAGGTTCTGTTGTCTACTTTTATGTCTAAGAGTGTCTTGCCTCTGAATTAAAATGTGCATTTATAAGTAATATAGATTTTATTTGTTTGGTTTATCATATAGTCTCCTTAGAACATTACCCTGTCTCTGGGGGATTTTAATATATTTCAAATATAAAAACATTTTCTAAACAAAAATGTGGTATCTGTGTGTGTGCCTGTGTATTCTGTAGCAGACTTAAATTGAAGTCCGTTTTCTTTAAGATAGTTAGAATTAACTGAGATAGTTAAAAATAATTAATTTATACTATCTCAGCAAGAGTTATCCAACTACCCACTCTTTCTATCATGTGTCTACGTATGGTACTAAATGCCATACCCTGTAAAAAGTTGAATATATCAAATACCCTATTCAGGATCTCTCATGTCATTCTCTGGCACTGATAAATGTATGGACATCCGACTAATGGTGTTCAACATCAATAAAATTTTTTATTTCCTTTTAAGTGTGATGCGTTTTGAATCCATCTTTGTGAGAATGATAAATTTGCAGTGCTATGTTACAATATGATACTTTGGGTTGGTAAAACAAGATCCCACTTGGTGCCTTCATAATAGATGCTTTCAGTTCTTTACATTAAATCTTGTTTCTAAGAATTCATGTTCATAATGGAAATCTATCATCTAAGAACTATTGGGGGCCTTAGAGATGTCTGCAAAATGACTACAACTTCCTGGTTGGGATCTCCTAAAAACAGGCATTCAGGTGCCACAGGTTGATCCAGTAGGCATTCTGGGATAACTCTAACCATGCCAAAGAAGGCCTACATCCATCCTGAATCTATATTTAGAAACAAAAATGGCCAGAACAGTCCACAACCTATGGATGGGTGGATCTGTAGGTGAGCTATTTAAACAGGTGTCACTTATTTTTCTATCTTGAAAAATGTCAAACATCACTCGTTAGCCACCAAAGGAAAATTACATTAAAGAACTGGTAGAGAGAGAAGCCCCCAAAACAGGTTAGCTCCCCCTTGCTTCTGTGTTTAAATTTCATCAGCTATACAAAGTGTCCAGTTTACATTCCTCATATCACAATGCCTAGTCCTCTTGATAGAAAACTTTTGTAAATTTAAAAGCAGCCCTTGATAAGATTAATGAACTCAAATCTATGAATATGATCCCATTTACATGTTTGTTAGCAGTTTTCCCCACTAGCTATCTCCATAATGCAATCCCACAGATAGATTCTTCTACCTTCTTCCCACTTGCTTTTGCAAATTGATCTTATAATAACAACACTTCGTATAAGAGACTGCTGGGAGAGGATGTGTAGTGTCATGATTGGCTGCCACATTTCATCAAAGCAAAGTTCCGTCCTATGCTAGCAGACAGAGCTGTCCTCTTTCATTGGCAATGTCAACACAGAGATATCCTCAAAGGGTCGAGATGTCTGTGGTGCATGCTCTCAGGGTTAACCTCAGGTTCAGCCAGCTGCCATATTTCAAGGGGTCACCAAAATGAGCTCCCAGCTCTGATTGGCTGTCCACCTGCTCCATAAAAGTCTCTCAGATGAAGATCTGAACAGGCTTTTATAAATAGATCCCCACAGTAACTATAACTGAGAAAATAATTTGAGGTCACCTGGACACCTGTAATGAGTAATGACAACGTAACAGAAGATAATACAGAAAAAGTACTTTTCTAATATTAGAAATTGTAAATAGTGGGAATATTTAAATGGTTTCCATTTTGACAGGTCTCAGATTTGGGTTTTCCCATCCTCCGAAGAAACCAATTTATTGGTTGTTTCTGCACTGAAAGAGTTAATATTTTCCTGAAATCTTATCTATCATCAGTAGGGCTAAGATCAAATATACTCTCATTCCCTCTGTTCAATTGTGTTCAGGATTGCAAAGAGTTTAAGTTCCAGATGAAAGAGAATAGATAAGTATTTTGTGGCATAAAAATAAACTGCCTATTAAGTAGGATCTCTTAAGCAGTATAAAGTTTCTATAAACTGGTATATGTGTTACATGTGGCTCAAAGACCATCCTTCATTTTCCACCAGTCTGGTTTTTAACCTGCTGTTCCAAGGCCATAAACTCTCAGAGGGAAGCTCTCTGTAATTCGATATGGAATTTGATAATTTGGAGGCCCATGGCAGGGAAGATGGAGAGGGAGTTTTGTCAGCTCCACAGCTACTAGAGGGAAACGGAAGCTCATTATCTGAATCTAGAACTAGTTCATTTTACAAAGTTGGAAAATAGCATAAGCTCTGTACACTCCTTCAATTTCATTCTGTGGGTAAAGCATTCTAAACACTTTCCAGAACTGTTTACTAAATGACATTGGATGAGGAGAAGGAAACACTAAATATATCCAGAATGGTTGAGGACAAATTGTCGGAAAATCGGAAGCTGAAAGATTAGCCTAGTTTTTTCATAAGACAATTCTCCAAGCTTTCCCAGGAAATAAAAGGCTTCTAGTGAGGAGAAACAATAGACCTGAACAGCAGGAGTGTTTGGGACGGGAGCCAGGGAGCAAGAGTCACTAACAGAGAGTGGTAATTTGGAATGAATTGCTGTTTTGTGTTGTGAAGCTCCAGGACACAGCTGGTGTACTGGCTAACCTGAGGATTTGTAGTGACTGCATTGAAATGGTAATGAAGTTTTTATTTTATGATTGCAGATGTTTGTGGATTATTGTTATTAAGCTTATTAGTGTAACAGTACAAATATGAGATTTTTATTTACTTGGTCTCTTATTTATGGGAGCTTTGTTAAAGTCTCTTTAACTCAAGTCAAGAAAACAAAAGCCATGTGGAAACCAAACTGTGCTGAACCATCAGGCAATCCTGTGGGGGGTGTGTGTGTGAGTGTGTGTGTGTGTTTGTGTGTGTGTGTGTGTGTGTGTGTGTTTTCTCACAGGAATCTCCTTCGAAGGAAATGAATATGACAGTTCCCATGGTTCCTATGCCTTAGAAAATACTGTCAAGTGATCTGCTCAAAGGTAAAATACTCAATCATGACAGTGTTTAATATCACTGGTTCCAGGGCTGGATTGCCTGATATGTTTAAGTGGGTAAAATTAGACACCTGACCTCCTTCAGTTTCCTCCTCTGAAAAAAGTGGGGTTAAAAAAAAATGCTACCTTTTTCATATAATCACTGCAAGGACTAAATAATCTGAATAACACACTTGGCAATTAATGTCATCTATGACCTAAAAGTGGTTTTTGATGTGGAAGAAAGCTGAAGCATTTTTATTTAAAAGGTTTGAGACAAAGAAATACATCTTTTTTCAAATAATTGATTTTTTAATGTAGATGTGCACAACACCTTTATTTTATTTATTTATATATTTTTATGTGGTGCTGAGTATTGAACCCAGAGCCTCACATGTGTGAGGCAAGTGCTCTACCACTGAGCTATAGCCCCAGCCCCAAAGAAGTTCGTCTTATTCATCTTGCCGAGTGTTCTGTTGGGTCAAATAATTCAAAGGTACACATATGTGTTTCATGTAGATAAGTAGTTTTCAAACAATGAAAGAACTAATATTGTTGTTCTTTCACAGTGAAGCATAGAGTGGTTTCCTTTCAATGATTCAGAAACTGCTGAAAAACTTTAAAATCTCTCAAGATACAGTCATTAATAATGCCAAGTAGTATCATGGAATGGATTGACAGAATTGTTTCAGATTCCAATTATAAAAGTCCCTAATGATTTTGCTTTTACTGTGGTTCTTTCTAGCTGGCCATAAGAACACAGTAAACATGTAGAAAATAAATGAGCATTCTCCAGGGAATTCAATTTCTAGTTTGACAGAATAATTTCCTTAGGTTAGAAAAATCAAAATCCCCCAAAATATTCCATATGTAAAAATAAAGTCATACCATTATGCATTTGAAATGAAAATGATTACTAGTTGACCGATTAAAGTGAAGCATCTTTCATGTTGACGGCTCAGCAGTTCCCACCACTGTGGTGATGGTGATGATTTAGAACCAATTTGAGACACTAATGAAGAATCCTATGACTCACAGTCAAATATATCTGGAGTCTAGCCGTAAATCTACGACCAGTTGAAAACTAATAAAAATTTCAACTAGATATATTTTCTGTAGTTTTCTAATAAAAATCAATTAAAATAGATTCAGAGCCAGAAGTTATGGAGAGCAATAGCCCTAATATTCTTTTTTCTTTTTAAGATTCCATTTTAAATAGAATAGGATATATAAAGTCATATGTTCGTGTCAATGAGCTCATAACCTATTTCATGAATTCAAAGTAGCTCCTAATGACTTTGGATTCAAGAAAAAAACATAATTATAAAGCACTAATTTGGAGTAAGGGTAATGTTAGGGAATGGGTAAGCTAATCAAGTTCCCAAACAGGTTAGTATTTCAAACAAGAGCTTCCATTAGGCAATTTCATGGTATCTTAAACCAGCATATACCAGTACCATAGATTGTCTACAGAAGGCTTTTATATAAAAATAGGGTATTCAGAAATTATACTTTTTATTTTTATTTTAACTTCATTGCTTAAGATTTAAATACCTCTGATTTTTTTTAAAAAAAATGATTCATTTAAGATAAGTTTCATTCTCTACTGTAGTTTTTTCAAAGTGAAATTTATGTGGTAAATATGATATAAGCCCAGAGCTGCCAAGGACCACCACATAGAGAAAGACTGTGAAAATGAAGCTAACCGTTCAGAGGAAAGCTAAGCCAAGAGATGGAGAGAGACAAACACTGGCGACATCATTTCAAGACTCTGGATTCAACCATGCTTGGGCTTCGAGGATCTATATGCCAGTAAGTTCTCTTTATGGCTTATGCCTGTCAGAACTGGTTTTCTGTCGCCTAAATACCAAGAGAGGATCTGGGATGTAGCTCAAGATTAAAACCTGGTGCTTTACATATGGGAAGATCTGGGCTCAATCTCCAGCACTGAAAAAAAAAATCATAATCTTTATTTTTTTGTTTTTGCTTTTTGGTATTGGGGATTGAGCCCAGGGACATTTAACCACTGAGCCACATCCCCATTCCTTTTTTAATTTTGAGACAGGGTCTCACTAAATTGCTGAGGCTGACTTTGAACTTGTGATCCTCCTGCCTCAGCTTCCCAAATTGCTGGAATTACAGGCATGCGCCACCACACCCAGACATTATTAAAGACATAATCTTTAATAGAGAAACTGTAATCAGAAACGTGGAGGGAAATACTGAAATATCTGTCTCTTGCAGATTTACAATAGGCACTATTGTAGGATTCACACACAGAGACAGGGAACCAGGGGATTCAATGGGAAGCAGTTTTCATTTTGTACCAGCAGAAACATAGTAGATTTTTATACAAAAACCGAGCCCTGAACACAGAAAGGTGTCACCTTATATACCTCTTGCAAGCTCTTTGTCTCCCATATAAGGTAATACACATTTCTTTTGGGTATTCTTATGCTACAGAGTTGCAACAAAATTGTGGCAGTGTCACCCCTAACAGAGTTAAGACAGAATCACGACAGATTTACAGCAGAGTTGGCATGCACACGCAATGAACCATGTTGCCTTTTCTTTGTTTTGGGAGAGTCCCTACCACAGCCCTAACTTATTAAATGATAACTAAAACATTTACCTTTACCTTTGTTGACCAGATACTTCCTAAACTTGGTTGATGGTAGAAACTCCTTTCACTTAATATCTATGAACATCCATTTCTCTGAGCACATGTGGGGATAGTATCCTCTTCCAGGGCCTGAAGGGAAAAGATGCCCAAAATGTGTGGGTACTGCTCTGTTTGATTTCAGCAGTACTCCAGGGGAAGGCAGCAATGGAGGGAAGCCATTAAGTGAAGCGATATTAACAGAGTACATGTAAATGCAAAGGAGCTAAAGGACATCCTCCTTTCCATCCCCCTCTTTACTTCCCCATAGTGCTGGGTAGGAACTGTCACGATCTCTACCACCCGCTTTAAATGGCAATGTACTAGGTACTCACTGAAACCTGCTGGTCTTTCTTCATACTGTGGTCAAGTATTTCAGTGGTTTTTCCTGTCTTTATTCCTACCTGAGTCATTTGTGCTACTGTAACAAAATACCTGAAACTGGCTACTTTACCAAGAATACAGATTTATTTCTCACAGTTCTGGAAGGTAGAAAATCCTAGATCAGGGCACTAGCTTATACTCTGATCGAGGAGAGCTACTCTCTGCTTCTAAGTTGACCCTTTAAATGCTTTGTCTTCACACAGCAGAAGGACAAAAGAGCAAAAAGGGCCTATCTAATGTTCTCCATCTCCTCCTAGAAGGCACTAATCTCATTCATGAAGGAGGAGTCCTCATGGCCTAACCACCTCCAGATATCCTTACTTTGCCTCTTAATACTGTTACACTGAGGATTAAGGTACACTATGAATTTTGGAGGAGACACAAACATTCAAACCATAGCAATTCCCCTCTGCAAAATCTCCATCACCTGTAAAATTAAGAGCTTCTTTATGCAAAGTAGCAGGAACTCACCTTTTAGGCCTCTGTCACATTCCAGGCCTGCACAGGCCAGGTGAGGCTGCTGAGATGAGTCTGCCAGGTAAGGGCATGAGATGAGTCTCCCCCAAAGGACTATCTCTTCCACATTCATAAGACAGTCACATATGCTGGTTGGGCTGAGACCCAAGCATTTATCCCAGAAATATGATGTCTGAGAGCCTCCTCTTACCATCATGGCCTTTGGCATCACCCTTTCGTTCAGAAGTTCCCAGTCCATCTTAACATTAAAAATCTAGAATGTTATAAATCATGGATTTCCAGTCCCTATTACAATCTTCCTAATAAGGTCCATCTTAGAACAGAATATGAGCTGGAGGCCCAGGCTAACCTGGGTCTCCAGGTCAATTCTAGGGATTTTTAACGATCAACTTCATTAGAGAACAACTGCTTTGAATGGCTATGCTTCTCACCAGCCCTGAATATCACCTTTCCCCTACTTCACTCCCCTAATTTAGGGAGGAACCAGAAGGAGAGAGCCATTTTCTGAATAACTCATCCATGGCAAGAATTATCTATGTACTTTGCATCTTCATTCATTGTAATTCTTCCATTAACCCCAGGAGAATGAAAAGAAGAGAGGCCTATTTTACAGATGAGAAAACTGAGGCTCATAGGAGTTATGGAATTTTCCTAAGAGATCAATGAGTGAAAGAGCCAGAATTTAAACTGCTATCCATTTGATTTCAAACCCCACTTTTCCCACCACGTCTTACTCCGTAGTTAATTCAGGAATGTCAGGTGATCTCTGACAGAATGAATTAAAGGTTCAGAAAAGACAATTGCTTGAAATACCTGTACTTGGTAAACAATGTATAATAGGCTCCACATAAAGAAAAACAGGAAATAAGGCAGGTTTGCACTCCATTAGAAAAACCCAAGCACCCTTGGGCAGAGCTTTTCAAAACATGATCATACTTACAGGACCATCAGAAAATTTTACAGAATTTTTATTACCCCTGTCCTTTAGGGATAATAATACTGCTATTGTGGCTATTGATACTGTTATTATGGCTGTTTGTAGCCTTCTTTTTACCCCTGAAGCCTCAGTGAACAGTAGGTACTCAATAAATGACTCTGGAATAAACAGATGATATAAAAACAGATGATATAGCACTTAGATTTTTAGAGGAAGAAACCCTAATGATTTATTGTTTATTTGTTTTCGTCCAGAAAATAGGAATAAGAAAACTGATCATCTGTTTTATCTAAACTGGAGATCGTCATAAATTCCCCATTCAATTATTTTATCTTTAGTTAAAAGGTGAATCAGTGTTAAGTATTTTAATCAGCTGTTTGGAAAGTCATCATAAATAAATCTCTCCCTTCCTGAGTGACATAGTTAAGCAAGTCCTTGGCCAACACACTATAATCCTGAAGATTATATTCTTATTCAAGAGCCTCAGGCAGCTCACCCTTGTGTTCAACAAAGGATTCCTTCCTGATTGACTTTGAGAAATAGATTCTTTTTGTGAACATTACAACTGGTTGTCACAGAACCTGTGTTCTGTTTATATTCCTGAAAATTCTCCTTTTATTTCCTTGCATGAGAAAGAAAAGAAACACAGGAGCCAACGTTTGGCAAGATAAGAGCACTTAAGATACATGTGAACAGATCATTACCAAACCACATGTAATAGGAGTATGTGAAACCAAGTCAAAATTAATGTAACAGAACTTCAAACTGGCCAAAAGTTTACTATTTTCTCCCAGAACTTGGGGAATCTGGACTATGTCACTACTAATTAATAGATGTGTTCCTCTGGTAAGAGTCATCTGGAGGATTCCACTAATCCTGCAGTTTGTGGGTTGCAATTACATGTCAGGAAGTGATGAGCCCTTCCCTAGGCTCAATAAATGCTATTTGAAGGATCAGTAAGGACACAAGCCTCTGTCAAAAGCAGCAATGATTAATAGACTATCCCTGCTGGATGCTGACATTTAAAGTTCTTGGTAGATCCTGCCATAGATTCTTATTTTGAAGCAAGGATTCAACATTGTTGACCTATGAATTTTATCTCTTCACATCCAAGAACTTTCTTACCCTCTCTTCCTTTTTTGTTTCTCTGATTTCCCTTCCTCTCTATCCTCTTTCCTCCTCCTTTATCACTCTTCTTTTTTCTTCCTATCTTTCTTTTCTTCCTACAAGAACTTCTAAAGTCTCTACTCAAATTCTAAATATCCAACGATGAACACTATATTATCCCTGAATTTAAAATGCTTACAGAAGAAGAAAGTGGCCCACCTACAAAGGATGGAATTCAGAGTGACTGATTACCAAGAGGGTTCCAGATGGCTACAAAATGTTTCCAGAGTAAAGAAGAAGTCAGCAAGTTTCAATGGTGGCAAAAAGTAAAGAAACTTATTCTGAATGTTAAATTATATATATTCTCCCCCCCCCCAAATGAAGCTGATGAAAACTTAAATAACCAAATTTTAAGGCTTGACTATCTTTACAATGGGAGAAAATCATATTGTAATAATTTATCATATTCCAATGTATTAATTTGAATTTCAGAAATACTCTTGTCCTTATTTGGAATATAGTAAACAATTTTGCTGCTATTTTGAACATGTGACTCTACTTGAATAATATTAGTTTTACTAGAATCTCGTTCTGCAACTTGAAATTCACACTAATTTTTTTTTTTTTTTTGGAAAACTCTATACTTCTTTTATGTCTACAAGATAATTTTCCCCACAGTTAATTCATTCAACAAATATTCATTGAACACCCCCATCTGCCAGGTACTCATCTGCAGTGAAAAAAAAACCAGACACAGGCTCAACTCTTATAAAAACTTGTGTCCTGGTAAACACTCTCAGGCATATTACATGAGCCCTTGGCAAAGTGGAATTTCTTTTAGAAAAATGCACTTTATAACAAACTCGGCTAAAACACAAATATTCCAGTAAATGGGGCATGACCATGTGTGCTACTTTAGAGCCACAATTCTGAAACCACAACACAGGCTTAGAATGAAGTCGAACTCAGTTCAAATTCAGTTTTACTCCTTTTTGGATCCAAGACTCCATCTATAAAATCAGATTAATAACACCAAATTTACAGGCATATTGTGAAAATTACATAGTATTTGTGCCAGGAGGCCCTGGAATGTAGCAAGCCCCCCCCCAAAAAAATGGCAGTTTTTGATACTGCTACTATGGCTGTTTGTAGCTTTATCTTATAAATCAAAAAATTGAATTGGAGTTAAAAAAATTAAAAGCTTGCAAAAATGATGTGTCCTGGTACATTTGTGTATTTCTGATTGACTAAAGGAGATCTGAAATTTTTTATTTAAATATTCTTGTTCATAACTTCTTTCCAAATTATAAAAGCCACCATTTTTGCTTTAAAAACATTTAGTACGCTGGGCACAGTGGTGTATTCCTGTAATCCCAGCAGTTGAGGAGGCTGTGACAGAAGGATCGTGAGTTCAAAGCCAGCCTCAGCAATGATGAGGCACTAAACAATTCAGTGAGACCCTGTCTCTAAATAAAATACAAAAAAAAAATAGGGCTGGGATATGGCTCAGTGGTTGAGAGCCCCTGAATTCAATCTCTGGTACAAAAAAAAAAAAGAAAAAACACTTAATACAATCTTATAATAATGCAGTACTTTTCACACTAACTTCTGGACTCTAAATTGAAGGATACTGGATTAATAAATATTTGGATGGATCAACTTTGTTCTGTGTGTATATTTCTGTGTGTGTAAGTGTGTGAGGGTTTGAGGAAATTCAGTGCCCTCTCACCAAGGTTATTAACATGAATTAACTGATCAGTAAAAAAGATACTGATGTAGTGAGAGGAAGTCAAGTTGAAAGCTAACTGACTCCCTGGGATTCATTCTGACAGTCACGGCTTTAGAACTCAGAGAAAGTGTTCTGGGTAAAATCCCTCACTAGAGTTTTTTTTGTTTTTGTTTTTATTTTTTTTTTTAATCATTATCAACTACAAACTATGGTTCACTGTACTACAGTGGAGATTTCCTGCCATTTCTAAATAATATGTATAATACCTTGCTTCTTTTTCACCACATGTCCAAAAAGGAAGTTTATAAACTATTTTTTCAGTCCTGAGAATGGTAATAGGATCACTTTAAATTAAACTTGTAAAGTATCTGATTTATTTGAAAATAATCATTGAGCATTTAAAATGGAGATTATTTGGCAATCTAGGAAAGATCAATATATGCTAATAGCTTCATTATTGTTAACATTACAGAATCTACTACATATATACCATATATGTATGTGATTACATGCTCCTTTTTTTTTTTTTCCAATACAATATTTGTGTCTAAAACAACAAAAATTGAGGTGGTATTCAAGATGGTGGAATAAAGAAGTCACTTTTCTGGCTACTCTACGGCATGAAAGCAATAAAGCACACAGACTGGTTCACAGCAAGTGAGGTACTGGAAACCTTCAGGGACACTATAAATCCACAGGATACTGCCTCAGATCCATACTGTTAGATGGGTAGACACAGAAACAACATTAAAAAGAAAGGGAACAAATCATCCCAAACAAGCCTAGATACTCCAATAATAGAATTCATCGATTCCACAGTAAAAGAAATGTCAGAGAGGGATTTTAGAATGTACATAGTTAAACTGATTCGCAAAGTAAAGAACAGTATAAGGTATTAATTGAGAGAAAACACAGGAAGTGAAAGATCACTCAATAAAAAGATAGAGATTCTGGAAAAAGAAAAAATTAGAAATCTTCCAAATGAAGGAATCAATAAAAAATTAAATCAATTACATTAAAAAATTTAAATCAATTAAAAATTCAATTAAAAACATTACAAACAGACTAGAACACTTGGAAGACAGTTTCAGGCAATGAAAACAAAATATATCATTCTGAAAACAAAATTGACCATGGAAAAAAGATGTTAAGAGACTGTGAACAGAACTTCCAGGAAATATGGGATAAACTGAAAAGACCAAATTTAAGATTTATCAGGATAGATGAAGCTGCAGAGATACAAACCAAAGGAATGCACAATCTTTTCAATGAAATAATATCAGAAAATTTTCCAAACCTAAATAATGAAATGAAAAATCAAATACAGGATGTTTATAGGACCCCAAATATACAAAATTACAACAGAACCACACCAAGATACATTATTATGAAAATGCATACAGAGTAAGAATAGAATTTTAAAGGCTCCCAGAGAAAACTGGTAACATTTAGAGGACAACCAATACAAATCTCAGCTCATCTCTCAACCCAGACCCTTAAAACTAGGAGGTCTTGAGATAATATATACCAAGCTCTGAAAGAAAATGGATGCCAGCTGAGAATACCTTAGCCAGCAAGATTAAGCTTCAGAATTGATGGTGAAAAGAAATTTGCATTATAAACAAAAATTAAAAGAATTCAGGACTAGAAAATCTGCATTACAAAACATCTCAATAAAATATTTCATGAAAACCAGCAAAGTGAGGAACTACATGAAAAGAACAATGAATCATTTGAGAAACTTATTCAAATTAAAAACCAGAAATTAATTAAAATGACAGGGAATAAAAATCATATCTCAATAATAACATTGAATGTAAATGACCTAAACTCATTAATCAAAAGACATAGACTAGTAGGTTGGATTAAAACACAAGACTCAACAATATGCTGTCTCCAGAGATTCACCAAATGTATAATTCACATGAATTTTGTTAACAATCAAGGATTTCTAGACTCATATCAGATAAAGTATACATCAAGCCAAATTCATTCAGAAGGGACAAAGAAGGACATTTCATACTGCTTAAGGGAATTACACATCAATAAGACATAAATCACTGTAAATATTTATGCCCCAGACAATGGAGAATTTACATACATCAAACAAACCCAAGAAGAAAATAGACCATAATACTGGATGATTTTAACACAAATCTCTCACCACTGGTTAGATCTTCCAAACAAAAAATAAATAAACTAAAATATACTATTAATAATTTTAGATTTAATAGACATATAGAATATTTCATTCATCAGTGACTGAATACACTTTCTCCTCAGAAGCATATGAATCCTTTTCTAAAATACACTATATCTTAGGCCACAAAGCAACTCTTAGCAAACAAAAAAAAATAGTACATTGCACCATATCAGATCATAATGGAATGAAACTAGAAATCAATGATAAAATAAAAAATGAAAACTACTCTAACACCTGGAGACTAAATAATACACTACTGAATGACAAATGGATAGCAAAAGAAATCAGGGATGAAATGAAAACAATACATAGAGGTAAATGAGTATAGTGATATATATCAAATCTCTGGGACACTATGAAGGAAAGTTCATTGCATTGAGCACATTCATTAAAAGAATAGAAAGTAAACAAATAAATAACCTAATATTACATCTCAAAGCCCTAGAAAAAGAAGAAAAAAATCAATACCAAAAGCAATAGGAGGCAGGAAATAATTAAAATCAGAGCTGAAATCAATGAAATTCAAACAATCCAAAAAATCAACAAAACAAAAGGTTGTTCTTTAAAAATAAGAAATAAAATTGATAAACCCTTAACCAATCTAACAAAGAGAAAGAGAGCAAAAACTCAAATTACTAAAATTCACAATGAAAACAGAAATATCACAACAGACACTACTAAAACACAAATGATAATCAGAACCTTCTTTGAAAATTTATGCTGTAATAAAATAGATCATTTTAAAGATATTGACAACTTTCTAGAGACATATGACCTACCCAGATTGAATCAGGAGGACAAGGAAAATTTCAAGCAATGAAATTGAAGACCTGTCAAAAGCCCTCCAAGAAAGAAAAAGACATAACCAGCTGAGTTCTACCAGCCCTTCAAAGAAATAACACCAATCCTCCTCGAATTATTCCATAAAAGAAAGGAACCCTCTAAACTCATTCTAGTATCACCCTGATACCAAAACCAGAAAAACACACCTCAAGGAAAGAAAATATCAGACCAACAAATCCCTGATGAGCATAGATGCAAAAATTATTCATAAAATACTGGCAAATTGTATGCAAAAACATATTAAAAAGATAGTACACCATGATCAAGTGGGGTTCATCCCAGGGATGCAAGGTTGGTTCAACATTTGGAAATCAACAAACATAACTCATCACATCAATAGACTTAAAGACAAGAATCACATGATTATCTCACTAGACGCAGAAAAAGCATTTCACAAAATATAGCATCCATTCTTGTTGAAAACACTAGAAAAACTAGGGACAGTAGAAACATACCTCAACATTGTAAAGGGTATATATGCTAAACCCAAGTCCAACATCATTCTAAATAAAGAAAAATTGGAAGCATTCCCACTAAAAACTGGAACAAGACAGGGATGCCCTCTTTCACTACTTCTATTCAACATAGTCAGAGAAACTCTAGCCAGAGCAATTAGATAGAAGAAAGAAAGAAAGGGTTTCGAATAGAAAAAGAACACAAATATCCCTCCTTGCTAATGGCATGATTCTATTTAAAAGACCCCTCCCCCCCAAAAAAAACCCACCAGAAAACTTCTAGAACTCATAAATGAATTCAGCAAAGTAGCAGGATATAAGATTAAAACCCATAAATCAATTGTGTTCCTATATATCAGTGATGAATTAACTAAAAGAGAAATAAGGAAAACTATCCCATTCACAATAGCCTCAAAGAAAAGAAAATATTCGGGAATCAACCTAAATAAAAGAGGTGAAAGCTATGGAAAGCAGTACAGAGATTCCTAAGAAAACTTGGAATGAAGCCACCATTTGACCCAATAATCCCACTCCTAGATTTATACCCAAAGAACTTAAAATCAGCATACTACAGTGACACAACCACATCAATGTTTGTAGCAGCTCAATTCACAATAACTAAACTATGGAACCAAAGTAGGTACCCTTCAACAGATGAATGGATATAGAAACTGTGATACACACACACACACACACACAAAATGGAAAATTACTCAGCCTTAAAGAATAATGAAATGATGGCATTTGCCAGTAAATGGATGGAACTGGAGAATATTATGCTAAGTGAAATAATTCAATCCCAGAAAACAAAAGACCAAATGTTCTTTCTGATATGTAGATGTTGACTCACAATGGAGGGGTACTATTGGCAGGGGGTTCTGTTAGAGGTTCACCAGATTGGACGTGGGGGAATAAAGGGAAGGAAGGGGAAATGTGAATGAATGAATCAGACATAATTCTATTCATATATGAAAACATGATCAGTGAAACTCCATGACATGTACAACCACAAGAATGGGAAGTTATACTCCATGTGTGTGTGATATGTCAAAATATATACTACTGTCATATAAAACAAAAAAAGAACAATTTTAAAAATAAATTAAAAACCAAAAATTAACTAGTTATTAAATTGATCAAAATAAAATTTCTAAAATGAATCTTAACATTTTCTATGAATAAATATTTACTGATAAATTCTTAAGGTCACATAGAGAGAGCTGAGAATATAGCTCAGTTGGCAGAGTGCTTGCCTCTCATGCACAAGGCCCTGGGTTCAATCCCCAGCACCACAAAAAAAAAAAAAAAAAAAAAAAAAAAAAGTCACATAGGGACCTCTTTCTTTTTTCTATTACATATGATAGATACTCCTGGTCAGAACAACCACATGTCATTGTTTATTCATTTATGAAAGATTTACATTTCATAGATATCCATGAGCCCCTTTATAATTAAATAAATAGCCTTTCAAAAAGATGTATTACTTGTAAATATACAACACAATGGAAAATTTTTTCTTATTTAACCAGGTATTCAGGTATGCTACCACCCTCCCTTCCTTCATTTAAAAAAAGAAAAAAAGAAAAGAAAATGTAAGGGAAAAGAGTCAGAGAAAATACCCAGGGTCAGAGGAAGCTCTAAAGAATATAAAAGCAAAAAAAAAAAAAGAATATAAAAGCAATTCATCTGACATCTGATGGTTGTTTATTTGGCATCTAAACTTTCTTCTATGAATAAGCACTTTATTTGTAAAGCATGTGATTGCCTCCGAGAAGGTTATAGAAATTTGCAGTGCCTTTTTCAAAAAATTATTTTGAAAAATATTTCTGAAAAGAAAGTATAAGTCAGACATCTCTATTTCTAAAGGCTGGGCAAGAGAATAAAAAACATAAAGAGGACAAATCAAGGAACATACTCAGAGTCAGCCCTGGGGTAGAGTGCTTGGTGTGTGTGTGTGTGTGTGTGTGTGTGTGTGTGTCCACTTCTGTCTTTAACTCCAGGTTTTCATACTGCTCTTCTTCTATGCCTCTCCAATTTCTCCTACTATGTGCTTCATCTATCCATCCACGGAAAAGATGGTTCTCCCTTTTCTCTTGGCCTGTACTTCTCAATTGTTGTTTTCTAGTTTATTTTGTACAAGCCCTGCATTCTGCCCCTTGCCCTAAATCTTGGGAGTCTGTTCCACTAGAATAATGGCCAATGGGGTGTAGGGTAAACACATTTGGTCTGATGGTTCAAAATGCCTTGATGTGTGGAGAGAGGAGTGAAGGAGAAAGGTCTGATGAGGAGGAGAGAGAGCTTGTAAATATTTGATAATTTGTAAAATCGTACAAACTCTGATCTAAAATATGTAACTTCCACCAAGGTCAAGGCCAAGATCCTCATGTCCCACACAGCCAACAAGCCCTTACTGAGCACCATGAAAGCTGCAGACACTGGGCTGACCCATACACAGGAAGCAAACTCACGGGAGAACACGTTCCACTCTCTTGAATTTTAAAATGCTGTCTAACAAATGAAATAGGCATGTAAACATGACTAATTATAAAGCAAACCATGTTATAGTAAACTATAAGAAAGTTATGAAAGTATGGAGAATCATGTAATCCTACTTATTCATATATGTAATTTATATCCTCTTTTAAGCTATCTTAAAAATTTAATCTAATGTTTTCTGTATAAAAATCTCAGCATATATAATTTGCTCTGGGTCATTCTTCTACCCTCAATACTTTGAAGGCATTTTGGCCTATTGCCTTACAAACATCCTTGTTTTCCAAGCATGATTTTTTTCTTGTGGTAGACTGGGACTAGAGTGGCATAGGTGCAGCCTGTTCAACAAACATGCTAACAAGTATTTTATCCTGAATAACAGTGGCGATCCCTAGCTCCTTGGATCTGTGGATTGGTTGTTCCCATCTTCAAGTGTTCTTTAAATGAAAGAATATTTTCATTTTTTGGAAAGACTAATGGCAAAGTTGATCATAAATATACTAGCATAAAATGTCAACTCTCTGTAAGTAATAATCTGAAAAGTGGCCGATGAAGAATTCCTGACTGGGTCAGTAATACTTGAATAATCAAAAGTTAGGAGCCCATCTGAAATGCCCACCAGTGTACATGAGACAATTATAACTTCTCCCAATGTTCCTGCCATGATTTCACTCAAATGTGTAGTTGTGTCAAACTGGTTGGCAACATGCCAAAGGCAGAATGCATTTTATATCAATATAACACCAGGAACTGAGACATGGTTTCTTAAGGAGCAGAGAAACCAATATAGTATTGTTCAACTAGTGAGACATGAATTTCAACCAAGGAGGGAGAATTTTATCAACTCTAGCAAATTCCTTTTCCAAAAACGCTAGTCCCGAAGGACAAGTTTTCGAGTCTTTTTTTTTTTTTTTTCTGTGTTTCTAATTCTAAAGTCTCATAATGGATTCAAAATTATTTATAAAAACACTAAAAAATATGAGGAGTATTTTTTGTAGAAAACATTTTGGGGACTGGGGTTGTGATGCAGTGGTAGAGAGCTTGCCTGGCACGTGTGAGGCTCTGGGTTCAATTCTAAGCAACACATAAAAAATAAACAAATAAAGGTATTGTGTACATGTACAACTAAAAATATTTTTTAAAAAAAGTTTTGGAGGTAGTCAATTTGGTATCATAAGATGCAATAAATTCCCATGCCTTTAAGATCTCAAGCACTAAGTAGATTTTCCCCTTATCAATATAGAAATTATTATTCTATAAATCCCTCTTGAGTTCCAATAGTGTTCATCAGGGCAATAGTGAGGAGACATTCCTTTCATTGACATTAAAATCATCCTACAATTGCCATCATATTATAGTATCATGCTATTCCGCCCATGTGTGAGGACCACGTATTTACATGTAGCATATCTTTTCTTGGAGTCGTCAGTCAAAACGAGCTGCAAGAAAAAAAATTTGCAACATAAGTGAAGTAAAACACATAAATATGCACAGTTGTTCAATTTAATATTGTCCTGACATGTGCAGTTATTTTCATACCTTTGAGTATTTCACCCAAAAATACCTTGAACATTTATCAATTCTTGGCTAAAATCCATTTGCTGCATTATAAATGCATCTATGAAGGACATTATATATTTCTTGATCTACTTTTTCTCTCTTTAAATTGGCCTAATGACTAAAATCTCTTATGCCCAATCACTGATTAGATTTTGCTCTCTCAATGGTTTCCACTCTATTCAAGTTAGGGGGGTGGAACCCAGCATGGTATGGCAGGACATCATCAGCCCCACTAACAACATCACCAGCTTCATTTACTTACAGAACTTTATGTGCCTGGCATCATGCTAAGTATTCCAAACACATGATCTCAGTTATTCTTCTCAACAATCCAATGTGAGAAGCACTTTTATTAGTTACATCCATTCTCTGGAAAAGGAAACTGAGGCTGAGAGAAATTCAGTAACTCATTCAAGATGATACGGTAAAAGACAGAGCAAGTTTTAAACACACAAATCTGTCTTGACACCAAAAACCATGCCCTTAGCCCCAATCCCCAAATTGCCCACTTCCAACTTGAAAACAGGTGCCTGGTGATTATAGAACACCCTCCAAAAAACACAGATGTAAACCAAAGGATATTAATGTATTTGGCTAAAATAAACAATGTGATATGTAGACTTCAGTGGAAAGCTATTAATTTTATTCATTTTTTATTCATACCCTATTTTGTCTTGGAGTTCAAATAAATTTAAAATTAAAAATATCTTCATAAAAAAGCAGTTGGTTGTCAAAAACAGAAAATGTTTGAACCAGAGTTATGCCGGCGGCCATGAGCACATGTCTGTCTGCACCTTCTTTCTTCCCAGAGTCTAATGGGAAAGCATGAAGTTGACGTAAACTCCAAGTTTCCTGGGGTTTGGCAGGCTGTCTCTTCCTGAGGGTTGGTATGACCACACAAGCAGTCCACACAGCTGCTCTGGACCAGGCCACTCAGGGTGTGGCCATTTAGATGAGCGTGGGAGGTAGCAGTGAGCTGACCACAGGGCCATGTTCCTGTAATGGCCCTTTCCGAATCCAGTTGGTTAAGGAAGTCTCCATGTTCTTCCCCACCCTTCTTGCACTCCCCCACTTAATGCAGAAAGTTTGGTTGGATGGTGGTAAGCTTCCACTCCAAGCAGAAGAACAAGCTGGGGAGCCAAAATCCCACACCTTTGAGGGTAATGCCAGGTTTCCAAGCAGCCCTGGTGCCTATTTGCAGGAGCACTTGGGTTTACCCAGACCTGTCAGTACACCATGTGAGCGTTCATCCCACTGATGTGACTAAGCCAGGAACTTGCTCTGCTGTGGAGGTGGGCCTGTCCTTTGCGTTCCTCCAAGGATTTCCTGTGAGTTGAAGGATCACGAGGCGCTGCCAGAAGAGCATGTGCAGGTGGCAGGTAAGGTTTCACCTCAGCAGAGAACTAGCACTTTTTTTTTTCCCTTTTTTTTTTTAACGACAAGTCAAAAGCCAGCTATTAACACAGGAGGCTCACGGGGAAAGTCAAAAAAGAAAAGCATATTGGCATTCACATTAGATAGAAAAGGATCCATAGAGCTGTTAGGAAACCCGGAGGGAAACAGAAGCCAAAGAAGTTTTCCTACTTACACACTAATGATGTTTATCCACACAGGAGACTGCTTCTGTGCTAGTACTTTATATACAATTTAGAGGCCATTAAAATTTAATTTAAGATAATTCATTATAAATGTATTTTCTATTGGAAGCTTCAGAACTCAAACATCTCAGTAATCTCTGTTTTTTACTGACACTTGTTTTGCTTCTGCCACCAAGGGAAAAGTGCAGGTAGAGTCGCCCACCAAAAATAATTGACTCCTCCCTCCAACCCTGCTGCTGAATATTCAAGCACACAGGTGTGGGAGGAAGTGAGAGGCAGAAAACTTGACAGCAAAGAAAATCTCTCTGTTTTCCATAAAATTCAGGCACTTTGGCAGTTGGGAGGTGTGTTTTCTAGAGTGTTAGACACACTTCTTCAGTCCTGATTGAGAATGTTGTTATCAGCATCCTGTAATTGCAAAGGCCAAAATTAAATATTAATTTAAACGACATAGGAATGAACAAAGGGTGGGGGAAGCTGTCTAATAGAAACAAACAAACAAAAAGTCTATTTCCAAGGGATTATCTACATCAATTTACATGGATAGTTAACTAGGTCCATATCTGAATATTGCATTTTCAACATGCAGTAATGAAAATCAATAGAAACGTTAGAATCTGGGCCCTAAACTTTTATATGACATTGAGCAAGCTACTTATGCATTCTAAGTCCCAGGACTCAACTGAAAAATCCAGAAAAATCGTATCTAGGTATTACAGCGTAATAAGAAATGAAATCTCTCACCAGTTGGTAAACTTCATGAGAGCGGAGATCTGAGCTTTTTGTGTTTTTCCTGCACCTTCAGTAGCTGGGATTTTTTGGGCATTCAAATATTTGTTGAATGAATGAGGAGTGCTATGACAATAAAAGAGAAGCCATCTGTGAAATGTCTGTCCCATAACTGTATAAAAAATGTTAATGCCCTTGTTAACCCCCACTAGATTCCAACTTCTTTCCCATCATATTAATCCAAATGACTAAGGCTAAACTCAAAGTCATAGAACAGGTTTATGTTCAGATAGTCTTACACATTTGCACTATGAATTATCTTTGAGTACTTCTTTTTAACCTCTTGTCAAGTTCATTAGAAGTACTATTGATCCACCTCCAGAAGATATGTCAAATCCATTCACTTCTAAACGTCACCACTGCCCCTATCTATTCTAAGCCATGATTCCCTAAGTGGCTTCTTGCAATAACCTCCTAACTGCCCTCTCTTATTCCACTGTGCCTTTGTCATACAGGTTCTCCAGTTTCATTTCTACCATTCTCCCTCTTGCCCATGCTCCAACTCCACCGACCTCCTTTTGGTTCCTCACATCAAGCTCTTTTTGGTCTCCAATCTTCATACTTATTATTAGATCTATTAAAGCATACTTTTACCCCAGCCCCGATATGGGTGGTTGCTGCAAATGCACAAATCACTCAAATATACCAGTTCAGAGAGGTTCCCCTGATTACCATACTTTTTCCATACCATGTTTCTTCATATTGATGATCTATTTGCTCATTTACTAATTCTTGGCTATAATCTGTCCCACTACTTACTGGTTATGCACTTGGACAACATACATAACCCCTCTTATCTACGTTATCTTCACCTATAAGATAAAGGTGATAAATATTAGTAATATAACTAGAGTTGTGGTAAATCTAGGGAGTATAATGTGAAAAGAGTTACCTAGAATATATACTTGCTCACTGAGCATTAGCTATGTTTATTATTTTATTGTTATTTTCACCGGCCACAATACAGTTTCTGTAAGGGTGGGATCCACATCTGTTTTTTTTTCATCCCTGTATTGTTATTTCCTGGAGCTGTGCTGACCCTAACTCATAAAGAAATGTTAACTAAATGAGTAAATTCCACCTAAGCAGGGCATTTCCATTGAAGAGCTACTTGTGAATCAATACACAGACATGTTGAAATGTACATAGGTTAGTTTGCTGAAGTACATCATATAAGACAGAAAAGAGGACTTGTTTTGTGACCATGTCTCACCAATCCTCCCACAATTACCCTGGTGAAGCCACAGGAATGACCTTGGAAGCCTCCTAAGAGGTCTCCCTTCTCCTACTTTCATCTCCCTACAGTCTATTCTCTGCAAGAAGTCATGTGATCCTACTAATATATCAGGTTATGCCATATGTGCTTTTAAAACTGTCCAATGTGCATGGGGATGTAACTCAGTAGTAAAGCACTTGCCTAGCCTGCACAAGATCCTGGATTTGATCCCTAAAACTGAAGGGAAAAAAAATCCTACACTGGCTTCTTATCCTACATGGAAGAAATTTCAAATTCTTGGCTGTAGCCTAAGACTTACACATTCTAGCTGCTGCCTCACTCTTCAAACTCATCTTCTCTCACGCTGTTCCCTGGTGCCACCTTCCTGCACAACTGACCACAACTGATCAGGGAAAAAGTAGGTTTAAAAATCATGATAAAATTGAACATAAACTTTTGGGACTAGGGTTATAACTCAGTGGTAGAAGTATCAGAGAGGAAATGGGAGGGATGAAAGACTGACCAAGAGATCCAGTATTTGCAGAGAAGAAATAACCTCTCCCTCCACTGCCAAAATACAAATTTTAACAAATACATAAAGTTACAATTTAAGAAAAGTTTATTGAAATATGGATTTGAATCTCTATATCACAAGGACAAGCTGTGCCTAGAATGGTCAATAACTTATTCTTTTCTTTTCCTCTTATTTATTTAAAGTTGAGTTCTCCTTTTATTGTCAAGTATATACTGTTTACATTATATTTCTTCATCATGAGCTACAATGTGTGATAATCATAATTGTGCATTTAGACTCATTTAGTGATAACTGTGAGTCCTTTTGTTGCAATTTTCTTAGTTATCTCTTGATTGTTTGAAAATTTTCTTCTAGTAGTTTCCTTCTAGTAGTGTCCATGAGGACAATATTCTAAGAATTCACTCATATTTAAAATTATATTAAGATATAGTTATGAAAATACTAAAAGAAAAATCTAAGCCTCACTAAATATCAGAAAAAACTTCACACTGAAAACAATAAGTAAACATACCAAACAGACTATATCATAACTGACTTTTTAAAGGAGTTATAAATCAGAAATATGATATAAATTAATATAATGAAACTAACATCACTTTGATCATTATCAATAAATGTAAATTGCTTTGATTCATCGATATTAAGGAAAATATTTACAGACTGAATCACAAAGTAAAACCCAACTCTATGCCAAATACAAGGAAAATTCAAAGATAAAGTGATTCTAAGGCCTGAAAATGAATGGATGATTATATATATTTGTACATACACACACACACACACACACATAAAATGGAAGTCACAATATTTATATCGGACAATGTGGAATGCATGGAAAAAAGCATTAAATGAAACAAAGAATAGAATTTAATAATGCTAAAGCATATAATTCCCAATGAAGATATAATACTTAATATGGCTAGATAACAAAGAAAATAACGTTAAGATACAGTGAGCAAAAATTACAGGAGACAAAGGAAACTAAAACACACACACACACACACACACACACACACAAATTTTGGAAGACCTCAGTTCACCTCTCAAGTGCATGACTCATTTAAATAGACAAAAGCCAAAGATTTAGAAATATCACAAATTGCATAATTGATATAATATAAATTATTAAAATATTATAAATTCTGCTGCCTGAAAAATAGAGAGTATGTCATTTTTTTCAAAATGATAGGAAACAGAAAACAATAAAATCTAATTACAAAATCATATAAATGACATTCTTTGGTCACACTAACTGCAGAATTAATAACTATATAAATATTCTAAATAATATATTAGCAAACGGAATTCAAAAGCTCATTTTAAAAAAATAAAACAACATTATCAAATGAGGTAATGAGGGTTCAGTTCTAGAAACTCTATTAATGCAGCTCATTGAATTGACAGATCAAAAGCATCTCTCCACAGACACTAAAAATTGGACAAAATTTACCAGCCTTTCTTGACATAACAAACACAAAATACAAAAAAAAAATAATAATATAAAACTAGAACAAGGCATCTTAGCATGATAAAATGTGTCTATTTTAATTCAAAGCCATCATACCATTCTTGGCCTTCCTGGGAACCTCTTCACTGTGCCGCCTAGTACCCAGTAAGACCACCACAATTGACACTGTGTTAGAGTTATTAGTCTAAACAATTACCCAAGAGAAAGAAATTATAAGTATAAAAAATGGAAGAGATGAATTAAAATACCACTAATTGTGGGTGACATAGTAATGGAAGATTGGAAGATTGAAGATATTTTATTAACAGCTACTACAAACAGTAGGATAGCTCAATTAGGTTATCAAGTACAAAATCATCATACAAAAAAACAGTAGTTTACATATACTCAAACACTGGAAGATTTAATGGAAGAAAGATTTCATATATAACAGTAACAAAAATATATTAAGAAAATGTGAGACATATTAAAATAAAACTTTAATGAAAAAATGAAACTTAAAACACCACGGAAGGCAAAAAAAATAGCTTTCTACAAATAAAAGGACCATATTATTGTGAAAATTAATTTGTAAATTTAACAAAATCTCACTGAAAACTCAACAGTTTTAAGCTACGTCACCTGATGCTAAATCTAGTAAAAAGAATAAACATAGAAGTGGGACCAGCACTAAAACACATTAAGGCATTTTTAAAAGCCTAAATAATTTAAAAGCCTAAATAATACTGGTCTATTAGCAAAACAGAATGCCCAGAAGTAAGTACACTCAGATACATACAGAAATTGAATGCATTAAAAGGATACCATCTCAAATCACTGGGAAAAAGAAGTAGTCAATAAATGTTATAGGGATAAGTAAAGTAATATCTTTGCCTTACCTCATATGCCATGATAAATTCCATATGTACCAAAGTTTTTGTTTCAACAACACAATCATTGAATAATCAGAAGAAAACTTGAAAATTTTTTCTTTACAAATTTGGAGTTAATAAGAACTAGCTAACCTTTCATGACTCAAAATCCTCAAGTCAGAAATTATTTCATTGGTACTTTTTGTTACATAAAAATCAATTTTTTATGGAAAGAATCATCATAAACAAACTTTCAAAAAAGACAATTAAGGGAAATATTTACAGCTCTTATCACAAAGACAAATTGACAAAATCATAACCTTTGAAACATAGAAAAAGGAAATAAAATTTGCTATTAAGAAACAACTATATAGTTTACTCATTAAAAAGAGAAACATAAATTAAAACTGCAGATTAAAGACCATTTTCTCTCAGGTGGCAAAAATCCAAAGTTAGCTAACATACTCTATTGATAAGATTCTGGAGGGAAAGGCATTTTCTCTTGCATTCTGATGGGAGTATAAATTAAGAAATGTACTAGTGTCTATGAAAACTAGAAATGTTCACCTTTTAGTCTAGCAAATATTTTCACTATTAGGAAACCATATATCAGGAATATGTGAAATGTTGTATGTATAGGATTATTCACTGTAATGAAAAATTTGGAAATATCCTAATGTCTATCAATATGTAACTAGGTAAATAAATAGTAGTATATCCATATAATGTCATTATAGGTAATTGTTTAAAACTGAATGCAGAGCCTCCCCAAGTACTGAAATCTAGTAGTTTTCAAGATATATTAAATAAAAACAGTGTAACTACATGAAAACAGAGCAGTGTAGAATAGAGTTTTTTAAGAAAAAATTAAAGAGTAAATAATAGATCACTTTTTTATTAAAAAGGAGAAAAATAATATATCCTCACTTGCTTTCGAATATGAAAAAGTATTCTAGAAGAATACTCAGGAATTAATAGCTGTTACCCATCAGGCTGAAGTAGGGATGGAGCAAATGAAAGAAACATGTAAAAATGACACTTCATCATATAATTTCTTATGTTTTTGACCCACAAGCATGCCTTACCTGCAGGGCACAGTGGCTCACGCCTGTAATCCCAGAAGCTTGGGAGGCTAAGGCAGGAGAATCTCAAATTCAAAGCCATCCTCAGTGAAAGTGAGGCTCTGTCTCTAAATAAAATACAAAAATAAGGCTGGGGATGTAGCTTAGTGGTCAAGTGCCCCTGAGTTCAATCTTCGGTACCACAAAAAAAATGCCATACTTATTCAAAATTAAATTTTAAAAATTTAAATAAAAAAAGAACAACTTGGTATGAAGCTAATACTGATTTATTGCTTTTTTCATTTACCATAATTATAGCTATCATTTAAGCAAAATTATCTAGTAAAATTTGAAGGCATTTATTGAGTCTTCAGCTCACTATGCATTATTTCCTTTTATTTGATAAAAATTTAACATTTACATAATCCTCAACATTTCCAGCAGGAAATTGTGTAACAGAGTCAAACAACAAAACCAATGACTTTGAAACTATAAATGGTTTCACTCAAAATACTTCAACAAGAGTATAGTTTCCTGGTCATTTTTTTTTTAATTGGAAGAATTGTTATGATCAAAGTTTTTGTTTTTATTTTTTAGAGCAGTTTGAGATTCACAGTACAATTAGGAAGAAGGTATAGAGATTTCCGTTTATCCCCTGCCCCTACATATGGATAGGCTTCTCTATGATCAACGTCTCCCTACATTTGTTAAAATTGATGAACCTATGTTGATACATCATTATCACCCAAAGTTCATAGTTATATGAGGGTTTCCATTAGGGTTCACTCTTGATATTTTACCTTACATGGGTTTGGACAGATACAGAATGGCATATATCGACCATTATAGTATTATATAGATTATTTTCACTGTCCTAAATATCCTCTGTGCTTTCCCTGTTCATCTCTCTCCCCCTACTATCCCCTGACAACTACTGATCTTCTCACCATCTCTATCATTTTGGCTTTTACAGATTGTGATATACTTGGGATCAGACAGTATTTCAGATTGGCTTCTTTCAGTTAATGACATACGTTTTTTTTCCTCCTTGTCTTTTCTTGGCTTGATATTCTCATATTTTTTTATAGCACTGAATAATATCCCATTTTCTTGATATACCACAGTTTATCAATTCCCCTAGTAGAAAACATTTGGTTACTTCCCAGTTTGAGCAGTTAGGAAAAAAATCTGTTATAAACCTTTGTGTGCAAGTTTTTGTGTGGATATAAATTTTTAACTTCTTTGGAAAAATTCCAAAGAACACAACTGGGTAAATGCCAAGGATCTAGATCACACTTTATGGTACCCTGGCATACATAGGATAGGTTTAATTTTAAAAGACACTGCCACACTGCTTTCCCAAGGGGCGTATCATTTCACATTTACCATTGTACAGTTACCAATGAATAAGATGCTCTCTTGCTCCACTCTCTTGACAGTATTTAGTGTTGCCAAAATTCTGAATTTTGGCCATTCTAGTAGGTATATAGTGACATTTCTTTAGTTTTCACAATCAACATGTTTTTATTAATAAATAAAAGTTCACTTAGTTCACAAATATTGGCCATAAATATCAAGGGCTGTAAAATCCACAGTTGTACAAAGAGTCTAGGGTTTAGATATGCTATCTAATTTTTAATTAATTTCTAAGTCTAGAATATTAAATGTAAGAAATTTCACTTATCGCTCATTTATCCCAAATACTTTCAGAGTATTTGACTGCAATGGGTTAAGAGGTGGTTAGTTACTACCTGTCCCCCTACCTACATGCATAGTTATCTTGATTCCAGATGAACCAGTACCACTACATTCCCCTTCTGTCCTGAATCTGCTGCTCAATGGAGCCATTTCAGCTCCCATGTCATACAGCTCAGTCAAGATCAGAGCCAGCTCTATCCCCTTCTGATAAAAATAAGAAAATAACCCAAAGAAGAAGGCATTCTTACTTTTTTATTATTATATCTCTACATTAGATTCAGAGTCAATATTCAGAGGTATATATATGAATATATATATATATTCATATATATAACTTAGCAAGGTCTTAAGCAACTTAGTGAGACCCTGTCTCAATACTTAAAAAAATTAAAAGGACTGGGGATGTTGCTTACTGGTGAAGCACCCTTGAGTTCAATCCCTAGCACCAAAAAAAGAAAAGAAAGTAGAGTTGTAAAGATTTAACTATAAGAATTCAAGTTTTTATAACAATTGTAATACAAATATTTTGTTTAGCCAAATGATGCTTCTCAGTATTTTGAAAACCACCTGCAAAACTTAGCCCTGGAAATAGTGAACAGAGACTGTTGTCGGTGGCCAAAGTATCACCTTGCAAAGGGCGTAGAAATAACGTACTTCTGATTCAGTTTACATTATATAGTCTGAACTTGAGCAACACCATTGCTGACACAACATATTCATAAGGAGAGGGGACTTTCCTGTTCATTTTTTGAAACTTTGTAACCTTGGTTTCTAGGTCTCCTTGTTTTGGGAAAAAAGAAAAATAATCACTTCCTGATGATTTTTCTACTAAGAAAAAAAAATCTTATTTAAAAAAAAACTATTAGGAAATGAGCATGCTTTACATAAAGATATGCAAGTGATAATTTTTGTTGTTTAATTGCATTTAATATCTTGTCCTGCATTACTGTTTTTATTTTGTAAGTATATACAAGAAAATGAAAAGTAAAACCCTACTGTTTACTGGGTGTTTTTAAGGGTGTTCAGTATAACAAAGGCTGAACAAACCACATAATTGTGACAATTACTATGGCAACTAACAACATTTTCAAATCGAAAGACCCACTCGGGAGGCTGCCCACGCAGCTCTTAGAACTGGCATGTACTTCCGCCTCAATGTACAGCCTGCGTATCTGGAAGGCCAGGCCATCTCGTAATCACAGTAAGCAAAACTACCTACATTAACTCTGCTACTTTATTTTCAGTTGACTCTTTTGTGTGTCAGTCGGCATCTCCTGCCGCACTCCATTCAAAAATGGAGACCAAAGAGTTGCCATGCTGGTCTGCAGAAACTGCATACAGAGCCTGAAGCAAACGTGGTACTAAATTAGCAAAACCGTCCATATGTTTTCTCCTCTGTGCACTCCAAGTCAGGAAAATAAATTCTCCCAAAATAACTCTTCTATCACATAATGTATCTTCTATCTTCTCGTGAATCAGATCATCATTTTAGTCTGTCTGATTTAATTTTCTAAAACCAACTCCCTCATATCCGAGAGAGCCTTTCCTTAAATAAATGCCACACAGGAAAGCTGATAAGTAATAGAATTGTAAATGTTGTAAATGGTTCTGTTTAAATTGGGTTGGAACGTCCTGTTTTGTTTTGAGAGACAGCAGAACTTTAGGAATCTTTCAGATGATTGTCCTGCTCTGATAAGGAAAGATGGGGAGAGTGAAAAGAAAAATCCATAATCTGGCAACATATCCTTCCATGGAAGAGAAAGAAGTCCATTGGACAGAATTCCACTTCGCTCAGCAAATATCACTGTGTCACTTTCTCTTCCTACTTCTGGCTCAGCAGAAACAGGAACTTTTAGGGCAAAAAAGCCAGAGGAAGTGAACTGCATCTTCTTAGCAGGACTGACACACACACACACACCAAAAAAAACAAACTGAAGTTTTCCCTTCAGCAAAAACATCCTAACAATTAACAACCTAACATTCACAGGGTGCTTATGATATAGCAATCATTGCCAAAAATACTTTACAGGGATAGATCCATATTAGTCCTTATTTTCAGTGCTCCACTCTTGTTCCCATTGTACAGATGAGAAAATGAGTGCACAGAAGACTAAGCAATTTATCAGGTGTAGGGAGAGTAGAGCCAATATTTCAATCCAAATAGGTTGTTTTCAGGTTCTAAAACCTGAAAAGATTTTTGAGTCCCCAGAAATGTACAATGCTTTTCCTTGGAGTCTGTTGACTTTCAAAGTCTGGGAAAAAAAAAAAAAAAAAGAAGCAGAACAAAAGCATACTCTACAACGTTGTGTTTGATGGGACCATTTAATAAAATGTCACCAGTGTATGGTTCAGGCTAGGAAGTTAAAAGAACTAAGGCTCCCAACAACCAGCCAATGACAGCTTACATAAATGACCACACCATTGTAAAGTGAGAAAACCTAACATTGGTAAGAAAGAAGTACTTAGTAAATGGAGGCAAAACATAAGAAACTAGATTATTTGTGATTTATGTCTAGGAAACATGGTTTATTTAAACAGCTACCTTAACCAATAATTTCTACTTTTTGCCCACAGAAATCTTTCTGTATTTGTTTTTATATTCCTGCCATAATCAAGTACCACAAACTTAGCAGCATAAAACAAAAATTTAGTATTTCATAGCTCAATAACTTAACAAGCTTTCATTGAGGTGTCTGCAGACACCATTTCTTTCTGGAGATTGCAAAGGAGAATCCATTTCTTGCTCTTTTGAGTTATTTGCACAATTTATCTTTCTAAGGGTAAAACTAAAGTCTCCATTTTCATGCTTCCTGTAAACTGAGACCCAGCACCAAGAGGAAACCCCATTCCTTGACTCTTGGCCCCCTTTCTCCACCTGCAAAGCCAGCGATGGTAGGTTGATTCCTACAGATCTCTCCTTCTTCTTCTATTTCATCTCTCTAACTCAACCAGGAAGGGTCTTTTCCGCTTAAGTATTCATGTGGTTAAATTGGGCCTACCCAGTCAATTCAAAACGATTTTCTGATCTCAAAGTCCACACCTTTAATTATATCTGCAAAGCTCTTTGCCAACTAAGGCAACATTTACAGTCTGACACAATTTCACATATTTACACTTCCAATTCTGGAGATTAAGGTATGCACATCCTTAGGGAACCATTATTCTGATTTCCCACTCATAAGAATCCAATTGCAAGCCAGACTCAGTAGAGCACACCTGTAATCCCTCCTGGTTGAAATTCCGAGGCAGGAGGATTTCGAGTTCAAAACCAGCCTCAGCGGGGCTGGGGATGTGGCTCAAGCAGTAGCGCGCTCGACTGGCATGCCTGTGGCCAGGGTTCAATCCTCAGCACCACATACAAACAAAGATGATGTGTCTGCCAAAAAACCAGCCTCAGCAATTTAACAATGCCCTAAGCAACTCAGTGAGACCCTGTCTCTAAATAATATATAAATATATATATATATATAAAGAAAGGAGGCTAGGGATATGGCTCAGTGGTTAAGCACCCCTTGGTTCGATCCCCATACCAAAAAAAAAAAAAAAAAAAAAAAAACAAACCTTAAAAAAAATAAGAATGCAATTGCAAAGTTTTATTTATTCCATTTTTCCTCTTTAACACTTTTATTGAAGTATAATTAATGTGTTAAAACTGCACATCTTTAAAATGTACAATTTTATGAGTTTCTACAGACACATAGTATGCCCCCATAAATCCATCACTACAATTAAGGTAATAAATATATCTATCATCCATAAAAATTTCTTCATGCCCTTTGATAGTTTACTCCTTCTTCCATCACCCCATCCCCAGAAAAATGTTAATCCATTTTCTGTCAATATAGATGAGTGAACGTTTCCTTTAATTTCATATAAAGGGACGTATAAAGAATGGACTCTCTTTATTTGTTTGGCTTGGTTTCTTTCACTCAGCATAATTATTTTAAGATTTTTTTTTGTATTCTGACATGAATCAATAATGTCCCAACCATTCCACTTTGAGATGCTATGGTTTTATTATTTCCATGTGGAATAGGGTATTTGGAAGAGGGGGGAAAAAAGACCAGACTAAAAATAGCTATAGCTTTTCTAATCCCTAATCCAACCCAAAGTTTTAGAGACAAATATATAAACCCCAGGACTTGAAATCCATGACACTAATATTTTCTATATAATGAATCTTTTCCAAAACCATAAAACTTAAAACCATAGTTGCTCTTCTGTCAATCAATAATTTGTGCTGGGTTTTGCTGGGCAGTTCTTCTGTTAGAATTGGCTAAGCTCCTCAGAGGCTTTGGTCAGTGGGTAGATTGACCAGGGGCTGATTGAATATCTGGTTCAAAGTCTGGTGGTTGGTACTGGTGATCAGTTTTTGTGGCTGCCGGCAGGGTGAGAGGATGACTGGCTGGAAGACTCCTGCCAATTAGTCCAGGTTTGTGTTGAAATCACAGGGTTCCCAAGAAGAACAAAAGTGTGCAAACCCTAATACACAACCACCTTTCAAGATTCTGTTTGTTAATGCCCATAAGTCACGTGAGAAAGTCCAGACTAAAGGGTTAAGAAAAAGACTTTCTGTCTTGATGGGAGTAACTGCAAACAAACATTGCACAGGGGCATGCAGAAGGGTGGGATTTCTAGTAACAATTTCTGCATCCCACATCTATCCCTCCTTCTTCATTACCTTCATTTCCTCACTTCCCATTCATGCCTCAAGGCACATCTCAAATTCAATGTCCTTATCCATCACTCAGAAGAATTTACTCTATTATTTCCTATGTTACCAATGACCTTATTTCTTGCTAAATCCTAGGAAAGTTTTTCACTTTTATTCATCATCTCATTTGGAGTCTTGGCGTCATTTGACATAATCTTCTCGGTTGACTTCAATGACACTACTCTTTTCCTGATTTTTTCTTAGATATTTCTTCACAGTTTCCTTTAGGGAAAAAGTGTGTAGCATTGTGCCTGGCTCAATATACGTACTTAAAATTTTGTTTGTTAAACGGATGGTTGAGTGAATAAATTTTAAAAATAAATAAAATAAGATTGTGTTTCCCTACTCACTGATTAAATGTTGCCGTTTTCCAGGCTTCAGTTTCTACTTATATGTTGATGACTTCTAATTTTATGTCTCCACTCCAAATCTCTTTCCTGTACTTCAGCCATGCCTACGCAACCTCTGACTGTGTTTTCTTCCCAATGACACTTCAGAGTCAACCTGCCAGAATCTGATCTCACTAATCTCACTCCCAGACCTTGTTCCTTTCACATTCTTCCTCTTTCTGCCAGTCACCCAAGCCAAAAAATCCAAGTGTCATCTTGGCTCCACCCCATCGGTCACAATGTCCTGTTGTTTCATCCTTTTCAAATTGGCCCCCTTCCCTCCATCCACACGTCATTTCTATTATTTTTAAGTTCTCATTCATTTTCATCTTAATGCTTATAACTTGGTGTTTGCAAAGGCTTTCTCAAGGCAGGAATAATCTGAGATGCTTGCTAAAACAACGATTATTGATGTGGTGCAAGTCTTCTTGTGTCAGAGGCTACTGGAAGGGGTCTTTCAACAGCACCCCAGATGAGCCTTTTTATCAGGTACTTTGGGAAAACACTGTCCTAATTTGCCTCCCAGCCTTCAGAGTGCTGCCAGATTGACCTGTTTAAAATGCAAAGCTAATCTTATCACTGGCTCTCTTAAAATATTTTCAGGTCCTTCATGGTGTCTAGGATAAGAACCACATTCTTCACCAAAGCCTTCAAATCTCTGCAGACTTGTCTTTCAGTATTTCTCAGCCACAGGACCTATACCTACTCTATTCTTTTCTAAATGTATGCCCTTTCAGGCCACTGCACCAGCTGTTTACCTGTCACCTGTCACTCTTACCCCCCTCCCCTTTATTTACTCACCACACATTGGCATTATACTTATGTGAGACAGGTACAGATCTAACTAGGAAATATTAACATGTTTATTCATCCCTACAACCCTAGGAAGGGTGAGTAGTAGTTACTATTACCATCCCCACTCGTGGAGAAAATCTAGGGACAGAGAGGGTGGGTAATGTGCTCAGGGTCATCCATAGTCACTGGCAAACCCAGGACCTGAGTGAGCCCAGACAAACTGGCTGTAGAATCTGTGCATTTAGCAACCATGTTCTACTGCCTCTCCTGCATTTGGTTAAACCCATTATTTTTCAAAGCTCAGTTCATGAATTAATCCTTCCTGGAAGCCTTCTTAAATTTCCCAGTAGGAGTTAGCATCTGGGTTTATTTTTGTCACAGCACTTTCAGCATTATACAAAGTCCATTTTCTTGTCTCACAAACTAAACTTAAACTGTAAATTCCCTAAAAGGGAGAGACACATTTTTTTTTTCTTTTTGTGGTACTGGGATTAAACCCAGGGGCACTCTATCACTAAGCCACATCTCCAGTCCTTTAATCTTATTTTATTTTATCTTATTTTATTTTATTTTATTTTATTTTATGATAGGGTCTCACTCAATAGACAAGGCCGGCCTCAAATTTGTGATTCTCTTGCCTCAGCATCCCAAATTGCTGGGACTACAATTATGTGCTGCCTCACCCAGCAGGAGACATTTTTTTTTAAATATTCCATACTTAGCACAATGCCCAACGTGAATAAGTAACTAACTACATATTGAGTCAAAAAATTAATAGTAAGTGCATGAGAAAATAAATGCATATGTGAATTTATAAGGAAGCAGCAGGGGCACTAATAATCTGAGCATTCTGCCCCTAAGTGGTCAAATACCTGCGCTGAATTTTATGGGGCTGTTCAGTTTTTGGCGTATGACATGTCCTATCTTGTATCAAAAATAAACTTTGGCATCTTCTTAGAAATTCTGCAAATTTTCATGGGAATTCAAATTAAATGCATGATTGGACATTTATTTGTTTAATCTATTCAGTAGATTCCTTTTATTTGTCTGTGTCAAGCATGAAAGTTAAAACTATTTCTAAGCCTTTCATGTTAGCTCAGCTTTCCCCTTAATTTCTTCACTCCAAAATGTTGAACAAAACAGGTCCCTTTTTGTGGTTGGAAAGTTTGGCTTTACATAGAATCTTTCAACACACAACTGTCAGCACCTGATTATGGGTCATTTTTTAGCCTATGACTTTCACTTCCTTCCTTAAATAGGTCTTTCAGATGAATCATCTTCAGCCGCTCTGTGATTATGCAGGGACCAGATATGCAGTTTATAAATGAACGGGACACCCTGAGGTCCTTCCTACTTTGCATCACTCTGTGCTCTGATTTGGGGGTTTCATTTTTCATTCAATGAAAATTTGAGAAACTACTGTGTGCTGGGGTTTGGTTGAGCTGTCAGTTCATTAGCATTTCCAACAAAAGTAGGGAAAGCTCACATCTACTAGCATTCGGCTTATTAGCATTTCTGGTTTGGAGATGAATTTGGTGGAAAAGAAGGTGGATGAGACTTTTATACATATTTGTTAATTTTTATTCAATACTCCATGTCATCATTAAGCTACATTTATTTCTGTGTATGTAATCATATGTGTAATCATTTATACAGCATAGAATTAGAGCAACTTAGCTAGTCAAAACTTTCTCTCTCAGCTCATAATCCAGAAACACTTGATCAGATTCATTCCTATAATACATGTGTTGATGGTCATAACTATCAACTCAGTGGAGCAATTTGAGAAATATTATGTCTTGGTAAATAATTTCTTTTGTGGTGGTTATTGATTGTGTCACAACATTTATACCAGGTCATGAATATTAATATGAAAAAAAACACTTTTTTCCATATGAGACCGTGAAAACCCAAAGTACCAAAACTTACAATACTTGACAATAATAGAATGGATTAAGGAAAGAGGAAATTTACAATAGGAATTCTTGTCTTTTAATCTTCCATTTGAATGACTTCCTAAATACATATGATCATGACCTGCACTTTTAGAGTTGAAGGTTATTTCCTGAGTGAATCACAGCTACAGTGAAGTGTAAAAAAACAGACATGCAAATATGTATAAGTTTTTGCTTTTGCACACCAAAGAATTACATGGCAAAAAGATTAAAGGAAAAATGTGCAGGACCTCAGATTTTGTAGATTTTTAAAAAAGATTCTTATATCTATAAAAACACAAAAACTACTTATTTAGGAGTCTTTCCAACTTACTAGATGGTTCTAGCTTCATACAGAATCTTCCCCTCCTCTGTCTTCTGAGAAGAAAACAAAACAAAACAAAAAGATGTCAAAAGAAAGAAATGCTTTTAACATTAGGAGTAGAAGAAATCAGTCAGAGAACCCACAGAAAAAACCAGCACTTGCACAAAGGAAGAGGAGAGAAGCTTAACAAAGCATAGCAAGCCAACTATGGTGCAGAGAAGGACAGGTTGGGGAGAGGAAAGGAAGAACAGGCCAAGCTGGGGGCTGAAGAAATGGCTCAGGAAGAGGCGAGGAGTGAGGACAGCTGTGGGGTGTGAAGGCAGCTCATGGGAAAGAGAAAAGGGGAATTTTTGAGAAAATTTTCTGCGAGCTATGAATCCCCTTTGTGATATTTGAGAAATACAAGTAAATTACTTGAGATATTCTAGAATTTCTATTTGCATACAACACTGGCCTGGATCAGAACTACAGGGCTCATTGCTTTTAAACAGTACACGTCATTTTGAAAGGGCAGTGAAATGTTAGGAAAACCACTTTCACCACCATCTAACTGGATTTTTTTTGCCTCTGGGGGACTTGACAGGACTCCTTGATATCCTTAGTGACTCATTCTATACTCAGAGCACGTGGTCCCATCTCCTTTCCCCATTTTCATTTGGTTTATTTGCTTCCTTGTTGTTACACAAATAACTTTCCAGACTAAGATCCTTGACGCTAGGAACTGTGATCTTTTTCATGTTTGTATTCCATGTAATAACCAACAGAACACCAGGGACATAATTAGAGGTATATGGAAAGCATAACCAGGAACTTTGAGTTTGTTGGTGGTGTTTCAATTATAATCATTTTGTTATTTATCTTATCAAAATTCTGTTCCAGCAATACACTTGGAATCTAAGAACTATCATGTATACTTGTCACTGGGTGATTTAAATAGCACAACTTTCCTTGTTGGCCTTACAAAATGTCTTTATTTGAACAATATACATGGAACTCAATGACTATTACTATAATCTTAACACTTCAGAAAATATCACTAACTTAAGAGAGTCCTCTACTAGGAAGTATTGATATCGGTATCATTAATAATACCTTCATCTTCCAACATTCTTACTAAAAATTAACTGAAAAATAGGCCGATTTATTTTTTTAAATTTTATAAAGATGCACATGAGATTATCGCTATAGCTCCCACATTAGTTGTTTTGTTTAGAAATCTTTGTTGTCTCATTAGCACTTATCCATCTACATATAATGCTAACATAATGAAATGCACCAAGCCATCTCTGCATCCAAAGCAGTAGTATTCTGTGAATAATACAAAATCGTGAGATTTGATGGGTAGGTAAGCACACTTGTTGAGAATCTGGATGGAAGCCACTGTGTACTGGTAACAGTAGTGAGTTAATAAGAAATAAAAACATTCATGTACACAAAGCAAGGAACCTACATACAACATAGACAAAATGTCACTGTGATTTGAATTAGTAAATATTCTAAAATGCACAAGCACCCCCAGTTCAATCATGCATTTTCAAACAAATTTTCAGTAGTGTGATTGCTCTCAGAATGTATGCATATTGCCAGATTAATTTGTTTACAACCAATTAAAGTAAAGGGGTAGGTGGGGAAGAAAAAGGAGGTAGTACTTACTGGCTCTGTGCCCTATGGAAAGTCCTATGGCCTCACTGAGCCCTCATTTCTTCATCTCAGAAAAGGGTTTAATGTCTTCTTCTCAGGTGGGTTATAGAGAGAATATGAGCATGCTCACATGAAGTATTCCATAGCCACTCCTTCCCTTTCCACACTGTATTTAAATTTGATGTCTGACTACCAGCTTATGGTGAAGGCTGCCCCTTGCTAGAAGTTCTGTTTCTTGATCACCAAGATTAAAAATAATAATAATAACATTTCTGCTTACCAAATACCAAGCAGCACTATATGCAGTATTATTTATTACAAAAAAACAAAATTGTACACACAAGTAACAAGAAAGTTTTAAATACATTACTGATGAGAGGTGTCCAGATATAAATGCCTAGTATATAAAAGATATAAAAGGCAATGAATGTAAAGAGAAGAAGTTTCTGGAGAAATTATAACTAGAAGTAACTTAAAAATATATCATAAGTGAGGTCTGTTTAAGCAAAAAAATTATAATTTTTATTATGATGTAATATACATTTCTAAAAGAAAAATTGGAAAGCATAGAACCACACAAAGGAAAATATTTAAAACCAGCAATAAACTTATACCAGATATAAATTCATAACATTTGCTGCTTTCCTTCCAATACTTTTCATATGTTTTCTTTTTTCTTTTTATTTTTTCACTACTTGGACTTATACTATCTATATGGCTTTGCATCTTGCTTTTTTTTTTTATTTCATAGTAAGCATTTTCCATGCTATTAGACGGTTTTTGAAATCTTGACTTAATGGCTGTCAGTTATCCATAAGATATGCCCTGAATTTAACCACTTGCCTGGTATTAGTCCTTAAAATCGATCCAAGTTTTTCATTTTAAGCAGAATTTTAGGTAGTGAGTATGATGTATTTTATTTAGAAATAAGATTTTAGCCACCATAACATGAACCTGACCTATTAGACACTGAGGAGAAAGAGATAAAGGAGAACAACTCAGAACAGAAAGCCAACATGGAATTATATTGTCGTTAATATGCTATCACGAAATATATCTATGTAATTGCATTTCTAAGCCAAAAACATCTTAAGGAAGTCAGAGAACATTTATTTAAACCAAGGAATAGATAGGAAGTAAACCGTTAAAAGGATGTGTTCTTTCCAAAGCACGGGTGAACTGAGACCAGAATTGGCTTTTGCTGTCACACTTGATCTCTGGAAAGTATCCTCTGTGATAACAAGATGCCATATTTAGTAAACATCAAATGGCAGAATGACCTCTGGGTAAAAAAAACAGATGAAGAGCCCATCCCATGTGCAGGTTGAGTGCCTGCGAACTCTGGTATTATCCTGAGAGTGAGGAGATAAACGGAGGTGAGGAGGACTGAAGGAAAGATTTCTTCCATTCAGAACCATATAATTCTATCTAATTGAGCTTTTCTTTCTCTCCAGTGTTTCCTTCATCACAAGTTCTGCCCCCAGTGAGCTGACATACACTGCCAGTTCATGCATCTGGCTAAGTTATAAAAGTATAAGGACTCTTAGAAGAATGAATTCAATATACGATGCTCATCTCTCTTATCCCCTTTTGTAGAACACTGGACAGTCCCTGCTGATGTCTCACAGACTCTCTCTTGTTCCACTGAACCTTGACCAACAGTGGATTATGAAATGAAGAAGTATAAACTTGGCAGAAAATGAACTAGAGAAGATGAAACCGAATTATAGGAACACATTGAACAGAAACCCCAAAGCAGAAGTAAACAAAAGCAGATAGAAGGATATGAAGGGGGAAAAAGATCAAAGAGCCAGGTGCAGTCGCACATGCCTGTAATCCCAGAGGCTCAAGAGGCTGAGTCAGGAGGATTGTGAGTTCAAAGCCAGCTTCAGCAACTTAGCAAGACCCTAAGCAACTCAGAAAGACCCTATCTCTAAATAAAATATATAAAAAGGGCTGGGGAGGTATCTCAGTGGTTAAGCACCCCTGAGTTCATCCCTGCTACAAAAAATAAATGAATAAGTCAAAGAAACCACAAATATCAGGACAGGATATGATGCAAGGGCACAAAGGCAAAAAGATGCCAACACCCAGGAAAACCAGGGTTCACTGCAGAATTTCCAAGAAAAAGAGCGTCTTAAAACAGCAGCTAGACCTGCCTCTGATGGAAGACATTGTTTGTGCCTCCTAATAAACCAAGATCCACAGACTGACATCTTGGTTGAAGAACCAAGAAGTTAAGATGATCACATTGGGTTTGATTAACTAGTTACCCCGTCCAACACCCTAAAACACAGGAATTTGTCTGGCCTTCAAATTTGGGTTCTCCTCTCCTAGACACTTGCAGTCTCATAGGTCAGACTCCATTTTGAAGAATAGCCTTGGGTTAAGCTACATATGTTCATAGGATCCTCTGTTTGGGGGTTGAAAGTACTGTCTGAGTATCCACCTCTTCCTATAAGAAGGCTGTGGGAAGAGAATGACACTGAAACAAGATAGATAGACAGACAGACAGACAGATAGATATCTTTGCTGTCTTCCTGGGGTTGGAATCAGCAGGATGAGTTTGAATTGCTCAAGATCCTCCTTCCTATTTCCCTTGAAGTCAAGGAAGGAAAGGAAACAATATAGAGAAGCCAGAGCCCCCAGGGACATCCAAATTCAGAGAGCCCTTATCAAGAAATGCCACCGCCTCCCAAGGGACTGGGCAACACAGAACTCTGCATTATGGCACAGGCCCACAAGAAATGCAGATGCTTTGCCTTGAATTCATCTCTCCATGACCCTTTCCAGGAACCTGGAACCTTCACATTCTTTCTCTGATCTTTTATTCACATCAAAACGCACTGTTGACTCCTTTCTATTCTCTAGGCATAGCTAAAACTTTCCTCCTCATATTGTATCATTTTATTTTTTAAAAAAGTATCCATTTGTACACTCATAGCACATGCTTATATGTGAAAGGGGATTACATACATATACATTTAAAACTCTAAAAGAGAAGTCTCTACATTGTTGCATAATGAGCAATGTTGTTTATATTTATTGAGTCCTTACTAAATTCCAGATATTCTACTAAGAACTTAACAAATATTATATATTTGATTTTTCCTAATATATCCAGCCTATCATTTATTCCTTCCAAGGCAACTTATTCCCATTTTACAGATGAGAAATCTCAGGATCTCATAAATAGTACACGATGGAGTCAGGATTCAAACCTAAAACTTGTAGGACTCTAATATCCATGCCCTGTCCAGGTTCCTATATGGTTTCTTGCACTGGATAATTCTGGCATTGCTCTCTTTGGTAGTCATTTGGCAGGAAGGTAGATGATTGTCAACATCCTACAGTGATGTAGCTGCTGCACAACCTGAGAGTTTAGTCACAGAGTAACTTGGCATCTCTGAAATTGTTGGGTGTTCAACTGGCCAGACTCTAAGTTTTCATACTGGTCTCTTGATGGGAGTGAATAGGAAGAACTGTAAAATCATAACTTTGACCCCCACCCCAGGAGAAAAATGGCATTTTGAATAATCTTCAATATCACTCAAAGCTCTTGTTATAGCAGGTATTATTTCCATATAGTTTCTGTTCCACTTTACTGTCTCTCTTAAGATGGGACTTCTTGCTGCTCATGTACAAAATTTCAGCTAAGCCCTTGGGCTGAACCTTGGGACCCCCTCAAGATCTCCTCATAATCTTTCCTTAAATTTTAATTTACTTAATTTTAATTGATAAATGAAAATTTCATGTTTATGGGTACAATTTTTGAAATGTATATACATTGTGAAGTGATTAAATCAAGCTAATAAACATCTATTACCTCACATTCTAATCCAAATTTTTTTGTTTGTTTGTTTGGTTTTGTGTGTGTGTGTGTGTGTGTGTGTGTGTGTGTGTGTGTTTGTGTGTGTGTGTGTGTGAGAGAGAACATTTAAAATCTAAATGACACAGAGGGCTCTGGGTACCTGTTTCAAACACATCTGAGTATTACAACTCTGGTACCTTTGGCATAGGTTAAGACAGGAAGCCAGAGAACGCTATTTCATTTTAAAGAAGTGACTCTCAACTGGGGACAAATGTCTGGTGACATTTTTAGTTGTCACAACTTGGGGAGCAGGGCTGATGCTGGCATCTAGTGGATACAGTCAGGGGAAACTGGTAAACATCAAGAAATGTACAGCAGAGCCCCCCACAACAGAGAAATAGCCATCCCAAAATGTCAGTATTGCCAAGGTAGAGAAACTGGTTCAGAAAGAATGGAGTTTTCATAAGGTCAAATTACTAGCATTGCTTCATACTTTCAGGTGTTAGTGTATCATCCAATGCACAGGATACAGATTTCATTTTTAAGATTCAGAGTGGTACCATTTGCATATCTTGTCATTTTTAGCTAAATGCATAGTGCTACAACCTGTGCCTTCTCTCCATTCAAAATGTTTGTCTCAACTTTTTTGAATTATATATTTTAAACTTTCTCATGTTTGTATGCAATATTAATTAGTTTTCAAACTGATAAGACATTTGAGTTGGAGAAGAGTTTAGAGATCATCTGGCCTAATCCTTTCATTTTACATGTAGAGAACTGACCCTGAGGGGTCTTTTTAGTAAAAAGATGAGGATTTGGATCCTAAGTCTTCTCATCCATCTTTCCAGTATCGTATAATTCAATCATCACTTATGTGAGGAGGAATACAATTCTTTGGGAGATTATTCCTTTCTATAGATAGATTTTTAGCCTCTTTGGCCCTACTGAATTCTCTATGACTATATTCACCAACCATAAACTAGAAAATATTTGGAACCATAGTATATGATGAAACATTTCTATCCCAACGAGATAAGATCCAACACTAAAATGCCTTTTGGAATTCTGAAACCATCTGGAATTTTTTCTTTTAAGATCACTTAGATAATTCATTTCATAATATTATCAAGATTGCTTCAAACAATTGTGTTTTCAACTTTATCTTTGTCCAGTATTAATTGCTTTTGAGCTGAGAAAGCTTAGTAAAATTTTTTCTAGAATAATCTGACTAAGTAGTTTTGCTGTATGCAATAACTTTGGTTTTTACTTTATTGCCAAAAGAATTACTGGACCAGAGAGCCTAAATAGCCTATTTACAGTTGTGTGGTATATTACTGGTAAAGAAAGAACTAGAGTATTCAGGTTTTTGTTTGGGTTTGGTTTGTTTTTTGGTTTTTGTTTTGTTTTACTTTGAAAAAACTTTTCATTAAATCATGCATTAGATGGGATTCCCAGTTTGTTATTCAGACTTCATTGTGGACATTAGCTTCTGAGCTCTGAGACAAATATGAAAAAAATGAGTAATAACAATTGATTTCACTATTTCTCAATACTTCCTATTGAGCTCAGTTCATTGAAATATTTATGATATAAGAGTTACATATCAATTTGCCTCTTTATTCCCACCACTCAAATTTGAATCGGTGTCATTTTACAAAGAAGGCTCTGTGGAAATGCATGGAGAGATAAGCTTGAATCAAACACTCCAACTCAAGGAAAAATTGAAAATAAGGCCCTGCTCATGAAGGAAAATATCACTAGTTCCCATTTTGATTAAAAATGAGGAAGAGAGACAAGGGAGAACAGCCTAGAACTTTTTGCAATGACTCAGTTGGGATTTATAACAGAAGGAGGAAGTTTTCCAGAAGTTGTGTTTGAAGTATAAAGAAATGTGTTGCTGGCATATGAATACCAGACAGGCTGACAGCACTATTAGAGGTAGAAATGATGTGCAGAATAAATAGCCACTAAATGTAGTGACAACTTTGAGTGACAGATGAAGAATAAAAATGAACAATTTTCCTGATAATATGTCAGGAAACAAATGCCTCTTTCTTTCAGAAGAAAAAGATATATATGGTTGCAAATTCAAGTGGCCTCCCATCTGGTGAACTTCTTACACCCTTGCAGAACTATAATTTTGGCCCAGAATGGAGCAATCCTTTTGTAGAAATTGTTACCTCTTCATTTTATTGAAGGTTTACAACAGTTTATTCAGACTGTTTCTGTCCAATTTTAACAATGTGTTTTATACTAACATTGTCCTGTCTACTGCATAATAAAAAATCCAAGAATAGATTAGGCATTGCTGTTTTCTGTAGGACAAAGGTCATTATAAGTTCAAGATGTACTACCCAGAGCATATTTGCATCAGTTTTTATACCAAAAATGTTTTAGAATTTATCTCCTTAAATAATGATAATACTGCTTCTGTATTAATTTAATTTTGTCAAAAATAAATAGATGATATGAGAAAGATCTTTAAATTATTTAGTACATGTCTGTATCAGATGATCAATAAAAATCTTGCCTTTGCCAACACAATGAACTTGACTGCATATTATTTAATCTTTCCAGTAATTTTTGGGGTGGATCAAAAGCAAAAAGGAAAATGACTGGCCTCTTTCTTGGGCTACTTTTATACAGGTTCTCTAGGCAATGGAAATTCCATGGTGACAGCCCTTCATTATGAAGACCCATGGTTCTGGAGATATATTTTCATGAAGGTCCCTTTATACTTAGCAAAAAAATATATATTAATTTACTAATGGAAATTACTTAATTTCTCTCCCCTGTCTTGAAAATTTTATATCAAATATCAGACCCATCATTTGGTTTTAGCTAAAAATAGTGACTGAATAGCACAAAAACCTATGAGCTTCAATCATAGGCGTAAACATATTATGGACTTAATCAGCCCAGTTCTGAGAATTTCCTAGCAGAGCAGAATATAATTCAGATAAATGAGTCTCAAGGGACCCTTTCTATTTTTCAAAAAATCGATTATAGCCATGTTAACATGTGCTATTGTTTAGGGGATTCTCACTTCTGCCCATAAATTCCAAGAAATAAGTTGAAATTTTGCTTTCACATGCTGTTACATTCCATTATTTCTGCATTGAATTTTCATAATTGTTTCCACTGAGTGAAAAGATCTGAAATTCCACTTTGCCCAAATTTCAGATTTGATCTTTACATAATGTTAAAAAAATTATCTTTGACAAACAATAGTCAAGGTGTATTTTTGTCTTACGTTTAGTGTTCAAATTAGAAGTACACAATTCACAAGACAAAACCTTGGCCAAGAGTTTCCCTCCTGGCCATCAGAACTTCCTCTTGCCTTCTCACCTTCTCATCTCCTCCACTATGGTAATTTCTCTTTAAGTCCATCGTCCCACCTGTTCCTATATGCTGGGCATTTGGAAGTCTGAATTATCTATATGACATGACAGTTCATCATCTGCCTGACCCTCAAGGATCAACTCTTAGCACCTGTACCATGATATCTTTAAAACTAATAATAATCACAGATGTAATTTATTGAGCTATTACCAAGTGCTGAGCACCATGAGAAGTGCTCTATATCCATTATTTCATTTATTTCTCATCACAATCCTGTGAGCTATTGCTATTCCTTGTGACATATGAAGAAACTGAAGTTTAAAAAGATTAAGGGGACATATGATAGGAGTGGCCGTGCTTGGATTCAAACCCAAACCAGCTCATTGTTGTAAGAATTAATCACTCTCCCCATTCCCAAAAGTGGAATCTGAGAAGCACATGGACATTACCTAAGAACTGAGTTGAGGGCCTAATAAACTAGGTTTCACTCAGATTCTCTTTGTACTGACTAATGAAGAGAGAGGCCTTTAGGGAATATGAGCCAGCAAAGAAGACCTCTGTGGGGCTAGGCAGATAGCTCAATGGTAGAGAGTGCTTGGAGCTATCTGCCTAGCCCCACAGAGAAGGTCTTTTATTCAGTTTTGTGTTCACTGCAATATTCAGCACAAAGTCTCAATGAGGAAGGTTCCTTTGAAAATTGTATTTATTGAATTGAACCTCCATAATCATAGAAAGGACCCAGAAAACTCCACTGAGATCTGCCCTGAAGTTCACTCTGGCCTTCTTGCCCATATATAATTAAACTCATTCAAAATAAATTTTATAATTATTCCTTTTTCAATCCTTCCTGATTATAGGTTGCATATTGGGAAAATATTTAATTAAAATACTTAACAAATATTCTGTATGCATAAGAATATTTTATTAGCTTTAGAATAAAAAAAAGTGTTGCAAGAGCATTGTTTTCTATATTCTCTTGAAAACACAAAACTTCAGCTTTATTATTATGGATTAAATTGCCTTTGGAAAAGGGGATAAAGAAAAACAAGACAGCATTTATATTTGCTGTAAGAAAATTCATTTTAAGTTTTAAGAAACTAAATGTGACTTATAAGCAAAATTTTAGAAGACAATGTATTTGTGAACTGATAGGTAGTCCTACCTATAGACACGTAGACTATAAAAATTAGTGCTATAATTTCTGGATATTTAGAACTATAGCACCTTAGAACATTATTTAATCATAACTCATTAATCATTTGACTCTGACCAATTTTGATTATTAAGATATCATCCTGATCCTTCAGTTCATAATCGTGATGATTGGATGTTCACGCTATTGTGTGTGATGTGCCTCCCTCTAAACTTGTTACAACATCGGCACATAACCTGTCTGACATGAAAAAAAAAATTTCATCCTATGAAAACACTAATCACAGTTTAAGCATTCTTAAATAAAAATGTAATTATATTTTGAGTGAAATCTTATGCATATTTTAGATTTTCATGTTGGACAGTAAAAGCTATTAAGACTTTTTTTTATAATTTTAATGTACATAGAGGAATGTTTGTAAAACCTCTACATCCAAAGATAAAATGTACATTAATTCATTAATATTTATTTTGCATTATGTTATGTGTATGTATGAATACATAACAACAAAGCCCACTATTACGTGCAGTGATAATACACCAATAAGAAATGATCTTTAAAATATTTCTTTTGCATGATACAAAATCATTTAGAAACACCTGCTTTCAAATTTTGAACAATATTATCTAGTTTAAGTTTTAATGAATAATTATCATTAGCAATAGTAGTCAATGTTTACGGAATGCTTACATTTTGTGCTAGGCACCATTTTAAAAGCATTACACATTTCACAGACAGAATACTGAAATTCAAGAATGCTAGCAATATGCCCCAAATCAAACAGACAAGAAGTAGAAGAGCTATGATTCAAATTCATGTCAGTCTAACTGAATCCAAGTTTCTTTGCTTCAGAGCACTCTGTGCTACCTCCTAACAGTGAACAAGGGGACCATAATTCCAATTTTCATTACATTTTTCTCTAAATAGAGGTTAATAACACTGGTGCCAAAAAATTATCAATTTCCTAGAACCAACAGACATTCTAAGCCTTACCAGCCTAAGAGTTATATAGTCAATAAGTCTATGTCCATGAACACAACAGTTAACATGACCCAAATATAATTCTGCCTGATTTTACTGCTTTTATATAAATAGAAGAGCGAATTACTTCATTATATAAAGACTGTATCATCATAATTTATCTTTGAACTTCCTGAGAGTCAAGGCAACAAAGTAACTATGATAGGAGGCACAGTTTTTGTATGAAGACCTTGAGAAAACCACTTTTTGATACCAAATTCTAAAATAAGTGAATTATGTGACCAAAAATATTGGATATATGAAGAAACACACTAAAAATTGTATCAAATATCAGTTTTACAGAGAAAAGAGAATTGATATTTTTCTCCTACTTTCTGTGTGCTCTGCCTCTCTAAAAGTCAAAAAGGCAGCATAAAAGTATCATTCAGCAGCAGTCATTTTTGCAGCGGTATCACAGGGAATAGCAACAAATGTTCTATTGAAATTAAATTTTAATTTAGCTAAGAATGTACTATATGAATAAGAAATAGAAATATTAGGTCAACTCAATCAGGATGCAGAATATGTATTCACTTAGATGTTTTACCTGATGCCTGTTGTCCACTTAGTCTCAGTGTTTCTGTGAGTTCCACAATACCACATAAAATTATACAGACTGCATATTCTATCTTCCCTTTGAGTTAAAAGCCTTACTGGCTATTTATACATCCAAACAAAGCATCCTTTTGCTGCCCTGCAATATTTTCTCCTCATATAGCTGACAATCCTATATATATAGATTAATAGCTACTCTGTCTGCATATCCATTGGTCCTCACCAGCTCCTCCCTGGCTGTTAACTCCAGTAACAGGCAGCCATAAAGACAGGCAAAGCCACCTGATTTGACCTATTGTGTTGAAATCCCTCACCCCCCACCCCCACTTTCAGCGGGTCAGAAGAGGACACTGAAGCCATACTAAGAAAGCCACCTCTAAGCATTTGCTTTGTGGATGAGGTCACATTAACAGATAGAATAGAAGCGATATTATGAAGACATGTGGTCCTCGTCCTCATTAAGATAGCATGTAAAACACAGAACTAGATATGGTCCCTAATGAGAAAACTTAATTAGACATTTTAAATTCATAGTTATCATCACACATTCAAAAATAATCAGCAGCAGTCTTAGATACAAAGGCAAGGCAGAACATAGAGAATTACTTACCTAGATCACAAAGGTACTGAGAAGCTTAATGCTTGTAAAGCACCTGGACTGAAGGCACAAAGCATCATCTTCTTATCATGTCACTGTAACAGATGTTCATGTCGTCCCATCTTCCATTAATTAGACTTAGATATTCTATGTGTTTAATGAATCTGAATTTGGGTGATGTGATTATAAGATCCCTCCATGAGCACTCTGTCCACAAATAAAATTATCTTTATCCTATAAGAGAAAATATTTCTGTTTGAAAGAATTTATTTTTGTCATCAATGGGCTATAAACTGTGCGTTAGGCTTGTGATGAGCAAAATGTCTTTGAGTGCCAGTGCCTGTCTCAAACGGTTTAAAAAAAAAAAAAAAAAAAGAATGAAGACTCCATTTGTCCCACGTGATCCTGTCTTATCTGTTATCTAGACTGTATTACTAGTTCAGATCCTTTACCGTTGGGTGAGTTGAGTTTAAAGGTAGATAAAATAAAGGTATAGTTACACTATGTAAACTGATCTGGGAAAAAAAAAAATTAACAGGCCATTTACCTACCATGACATTGTACACTGTAACTTGTGTTCATTTTGGTTAGTTCTAGAAATCATGTAATTCACACTTAGCATGAATGTGTAAATTTTTTAATTGCCCAGGTAATTATATTGGGGTTCATTTGTGAGCAACAAAGAATTGAAAGTTCTTCATGAAGCTTGTTATCTAAGTCTCAGATTTTGAACTAAGTAGTAAGGTAAAGTTTTTACTGCTGTTCTTTGTTTTTATTTTTATTTTGTTAATAAGGAGAATAAATTCAAAACACTTTGTAACTTTGCAACTTTTCTATCACATTCTTCTATTAAAAACTGAAAATTTAAGTTAAAAATGCACTGTTTACAAATTAGTTTCTGTATAAGAATTATATAGTGTTCAAACTTTTAAATTTATACCTAACATTGGTTAAAGTGTTTCTGTTTGAACATTGAGTATTCAGTAGCAATTGTCTTCCACATAGCCATAGCCACTCTGATAAGAGTTTAGTAGATGAATTTATCCCTCCCTTCCAACAAAGCAGGTATTGATACAGCCCCACAAATCTCAATAAAGAACTCATGTAAAACCTTAACTTCTATTCTCAAGTATTCATGAAAAGTGGAAGTCAGACCCTTCAGAAAAGCTGATGCATTATCTGAACTGAAAGTAAAAGACAGAGAAACTCATATAGCTCTCTCTTCAGCCATCAAAAATGAGATAAAAGACTAAAAAGATTGATGTCGTCTATAGCACATTTCATTTTCCTCCAAGTGAAAAACACATGGTAGCTCAAAACGAGAAAAATGTAGCCTACCAGAAAGGGTACATGGAGACATGTTTGGAATGTGTATCCTCATAAATTCAATGAGATTTTTCTAAAGCATTAGGCACAAATCTGGAAAACCCAAGTTAATATAACAATTTAAAAATATAAATTATATGTAACTTGACATTAGGCAAAACAATTTGAGGAAAGATACTTGGACTTTTTAGTACCAGGATGGAATCTTTACCCAAAACTTCTATGATTTCAATTAGCTGTTATTTGTTAATTCTAATTGTTCTATGTGGGACTGGGGAAGGGAGTTGTGGTTATAATATCAAGAAACCAAACTAAGAAATAAAAGATTTTAAATGTGAAGGAGAAAAGGCTCATTTCAACCAGAACACCTGACCTGTGAAACCTGGGGACTGGTGTTCCTTGTTACTGATCTCTCATTGCTTTCAAAGCAAACTGTAATATCTTTCTTATAAAACTTCTTTGTGATTATGGGGTCACCTTTCCCTCTTTCTTCTCAGCCAGCTCAGCTTTCCTATTTACTATAGGTAGGCTCATAACTCATGAAACTCTTCCTCTCTTATAATATTTTTCTTATTTTTATCTTTCTCCCCTACTCAATTTTATTAAAAATCCCTTTACTCACTTCAGTTCCACAGGTGTCAGTCAACTGGTGCCACTGCATTGCTATAGAAGCAAACTTTTAAAATTTACTTGGATTTCAAATCATGGAAATGAGGCTTGTTTCACTTCTGGAAGGATCAATCAGTGCGGCCCTCAGTTGTCATGTTTAAGGAAAAAGCTTTAAAAAGCTGACATAACTTTAAAAAGTTAAAGCTTTGGTCATTTTTAAATGAATAAACTGAGCTTGGACTCACATACCATTTTATGACTTATGAAAACAGACTACTAGGATCTGAAAATTTAAGAAAATAATTTAAAAATGACTATTTTGTATTCATTTCAATTTTCTATAAGAAACCACCATTCGTAACTTACTAGAAGTTCTTTTAATCTCATACAGTTTATTGCATTTGGATAGAAAGCAAAACTATTATTTTGTCAAATTAATTAATATTAGTACCATAGATAAAGAACCGATGGTGAAAAAGGAGATAAACTTCAGTATCTCCTGGTATCCTTCTGTTACATTCACCATCAATTATTTCAGTCTTCATTAATTAGTTATATGAGACACAAACATGTGCTCTTCAAGGAGTTGGCCTCATTATAATTAGATAAGTGTGGCTTCATTGGGACCCACTCAGCATATTGTATAACTCACATACAGGACAGCTTGTAATAACTCCACTCTTCATTATAATTTCACTGCATTATTAAAAAGGAATGTGGCTAATAGGGAATGACAATCAAATAAAGTTATGTTGGTATATAAGACAAATCATTTTTGAAAGAAAAAGAAATAAAAAGAATTCTGAAAGTTCAGAATAAAAGAGCATCAATGTTTTTTTCATTTGATTTAATGGCTTGGTTGTAAATTTAGCTGGACACGAACATAACTTTAAACTTGATGGCAGATGATGTTTATTCAGTTCAGTGGTCACCCAGAGTCCATGTTCTTTTTCTCTCTATACTTTATACTCAGGACTTGAATAAATGAGTATCTCAATTTACCCAAACAGGGTTTGGGTTTTCAAAACACCTTTAGTCTTGCTCCAATTACTATTTAATATTGGAATTATTACACTGTATGTGTTAACTCAGTTAATAGAACAGTCAGCCAATGTTTCTAAATGGTGGAGTGGTATTTAAGGAAATAACACTTTTACATTATTTCTCAAGTTACCCTTTTTGGACCTACATTTTTACCTACAATGTGTATTTATCACCCTGCCACAGTCCAAATCACAATGTTCCAGGCTGCATCAAGAGAACAAACATCTTCCTGCACCAAAGGGAATGAAACCTTACCTAAGAAGCTGGCCTGAAAGTGATATCAGCCTCCCTGACTTAGGATACAGCTCAACTGAATTGTTTTCTCCATGGAGCATGACATACACTGAGGGATAAAATGGATGATTGGTGGCTCAAAAGGAAAGAGATTTCATTTTAAGATTGCTTAACTAAAACCTTCTCACAAATTCTTTTCTGCAAGTCAAAATAACCTTTTATAGTCTCAACAACTATTGAACAGCTGGAAGATTAAGATGTTACATTTTGCTTGAAAGATACATTACAATGGTGTATATTTTTTCCCTTTTTGTCCAGTAAGCCAAAAAATAAAATGACTCATTTTAAATTTGTAACAATTTTAGAATATCTTTCATAGAAAAATTACCACAAGCATTTTCAATCTAAGTATTTTTTTAAGAATTATACTCAAAGAATTGGGTGTGTATGTGTGTGTGTGTGTGTGTTAGATAACTCATGAAAAAAAAAAATCTATGTAGCCATGCTGTAAATACACAGCATCCTGTCCTCCAAGAGAAAATGAGAAAAAGATTCAAGATCTTTAGCAGAATTTACAACTCCCTGAAGGTTCCGGCTTTTGCCTTTGCAATTTCATTTCATGCGTTTCTCCTCCTCACCCCATAGAATCCAGCCACACTGACCTCTCAGCTCTGCAATTTTATCTAACCCTCTTCTAGCCATTCCCTCGTCCTGGAATGCTCATCTTTTCTCTTTGGAATGGTTGGTTACTTCTCATCTCTGGGGACATGGCTTAAATACCAGTACTGCAATCAGACCTCTGCCTGCCATTTATCAAAAGTGAGAATTTTCCTTTTCCATTTCTATTTCAGCACCTTTTGTGTCTTTCTTAATGTATAATTTACAATTTTCTTTTAATTTTCTTGCCTAACCATCCACCAAAGGATTGCATATGTCATGGGGGGCGTAAAAAGCTGTCTTTGTTCATGTCATAAACTTGTCTCTTCTTAAACTCTCAATAAACCATTCAGTCAATGAACTGATGCCCACAAGGAAGTCATAAGGGAAAATTATAGATTTCTTTATGTTGGTATGCCATTTTTTTTCCAACTCAAATGCTAAATTTTAGAAAGTGGCCTCCTTTACCACTTTAAAAACAAGGTCTTCCAAAGCAATTCATTCTATAAAAATCAGTTTGTAAAGTTTCAGGGACTCTTATCAATTCTGAGTCCTTAAACGGGCACATGAAGCTTCTAAAGTTGATCTCTACAAACCTATCCTATGTCCCTCCCTCACCAGCTGCCCTCTTTAAACTCTACCATTGGCAAGTTGTACCAAGCCCTGTCCTAGGACAGAGCAGTCACTCCACAGGAAACAACTGCTGGCAGTTCCCTGCACGTGTTGGCCTGTTTGACTGGTGTCAGAGAAGGCAAAAGAACTTGTCAGAAACCTAATCCATTAGAGTCTCTGTATACATATTAAGGATTCAATTCTTTAAAGCAAGGAGAATCTATGAAGCGCTTTGAACAGGGGAATTACATAGAGAAAGATGCTCAGGAAAAAAAAAAAATGCATCCTTCCTGCATTGGCATAACTTATGTGATCAGTTTGGAGGGTAACTTAACAGCCCACCACACAGGGCGGGGGTGGACTCTGGAAAATATTTCTAGTTGGTAGTTTCTGCTTAAGCTGCATCTTGTACTACTTTCAGTTCTGTCTTTTATGGAGCACATAAGTTTTGAGTAACTTCCAAAGCCACCCAAGTAAAAATAAATCAAGAAGGATTCTGTTTTACACTCCACTTCCCTCCATGTCCTTAGGCAGGAAGAAGCCAGCGTGGGTCTGAATCTTTCCAAGTCATCTGTCTGTGAAGCACCATTGAACTTGCAATGATTTTCATTAGGTATATTTTTCAAAGTAAAATAAACATAGGAACAAACAAACAAAAACTTCACTATTTGTGTACAAGTAATCTTAAATTTTATATTATTTGTTAAAAAATATATACTAACATAAAACTGGATAATGTGTGTGCTGATACTGGTTACATGTTTCAGAATAAGAAATGCAAGGGCAAATTTTATTATGATCATCAATGAACTCCTGATGAATAAAGTTTTCTAAAAGTCTTTTGATAACTTTTTGAAAATAAGTATGCACTAAATTAATCATGAGTCTGTTTATTTCCTCTGTGGAAAGGATTATTACCTAGTGTTTGGGCTGCTTTTTTAATAGCTTAGGTATTAAAACTTCTTTGTGACTGAGTGTCAGCTTGAATCAGTTTTATTCATTTGTCAAAATAATATCAAACTAATTTGACAGCATAAACACAGCATGTGCAAAGAGGAAGGTACATTGTTCTTTAGAGATATCAGGCAGCTATGCAATGACTAGGCATTTTCTGTCTTTTTTTTTTTTTTCTAAATTAAATTTCATGAAATCCAAATTTTAAAAAAATCACTGCTTTCTAAAACTTCCTGAAATCATCTGCAGGTGCTGACATGCTGATAGCCTCTGATCTGAGAAGAACAAAGTTAACATGTCGAAACTGGTTGCGTTTTAGAATATTTTAACATCTGGGCCTCAAGTTAGACGTCATATCAGTAAACCTCAAGTTACTCACACTCAAGTGCTCAGGAGAAGGCTGGGCATGCAAAAGAAGTGGAGGCAATCAGAAGTTTTCAAGAGCAGGCCAGGCACCATCTGGGCTCTGTAGGAGGACTGGTGGGGAAAAAGGAACACGATGGCATATGCTACAAAAGTACAGATTGTAAAGAAAGGGTAGCACCCTTGTTTTGCAGACTAGTTACTACATTTATGTTGAAAAAAAGAGACCTCTGAGGTTTAGGAGAAAGAAAATTCTTTGGTTTCAGGTTAGCTGTGTTGCAATTTTCTGTCATGTTGGGGAAGGGGAGGAATGTACCTCTTATTGCCCTAGAGGTATAAATAGGTTCATGGATATGAATCTTTAACAACTGAAGAAGAATCCGAGAGGAGGAACCACATCTAAAATGTCTCCCGCATTCCACAAAGAAATGCAGTGCTGGGCATGTGAGAGTGGCAGAAGCACTGTATTTGGGGCTCAGAACATCTGGGTTTAATTACCATCTGTGTTTCTGTGAGAAAGTCAACCTCTCGGCCTAATTCCTCAACTGCAAAATAAAAGGTGGGTGGGGGTGGGGGGAGTGGAGTGATTATTCCAATCCAGTTGGCTTTCTTAGGGTTTGTGTCAGAATTAAACAAGTTAATGTATATGACAATGTTATGGAACCTACGAAGGGATCCACAGCTACAAGGTGATGACGTTGCACCCTGGAGTAGAAGGGCAACATATTTGTTGATAAACAGGTTTCTTGATTAGGATTTATTTGTGACTCATCCTTATAAGGATTTCTTCCCATTTGCTTTAGGGTTTCTTAACCTCAGCACTACTCACATTTTTAAACCAGATAATTCCTCAATGAAGGGTGGGGTGGGGAAAGCAGGGGTTGCCTGTGAAAGAGTACAATATTCAGAAATACACACCCCACCACTTCTACCCACTAGATGCCAACAGTGGTCTCTCCATACCAAGAGTTGAAATAGTCAAAGAAATCTCCAGGCTTTGTCCAATTTCCCCTTCAGAAACCAGTGTGTGTGTGTGTGTGTGTGTGTGTGTGTGTGTGTGTGTACCCGCGAGCACATGCATGCAAATTTGTTTTGTACTTTGTAAATCACTGATTTAATTCAGAGACCAAATCTGACTAGTATATTGTGGAAAGGCTGATTGCGTTTTCTTTCCTCTGTCTCTGAATCATACATGATAACCAGGTAGTTATTTGTGATTACACAGAAGGCATGCCTCTAATCTGTTTACATGTTAATACTCACTTAATCCTACAACAAGTAGGTTCAATCAATCCTTACCTTACAAATGAAGAAATAGAGGCTTAAAGGGTTGAAGTGACTTACCCAGGTTCAAAGTCAGAATGAAGCAGAGCTTATATCTGGATCCTGCTCAGTAGCATTCCAGAGCTTCTGCTCTTTCTTAACCTCTCCTGCTGTACTTCCTCAAACGAAGCAAGATGATCAAAACAGCTTCACTCTCTGATGAACCCCGCTCATCCTTCATGCAGGTAAATATGACTTTAGACCTCAGAAGGATAAAGCATATAGCTATCTAAGGTGGTAGCTGCTTAATAAATACTATTACATAAATCGTGGAACTAAACAAGGCATAAAAAAATCAGGCATGTCTGATGAAAAACAGTCGGCAAGTCCTGACATATCCATGCATAATTATCCTTTAACTCCATAGAAACCACTTTTTGTGGAAGAAATTATATTTTCTTTATAAATATTTATGTTTTCTTAATTCAGTGACATGGAAAGAAATGAAGCTGTCCAAAAACAGAAAGTAAAATTAGTAAGAATAGATTGATTAAAGTATACGTTATTTGACATATATAAGTGCCCAAAGCCTTACTATGGGACCAGTAAGGTCAGGGCAAGTGCTGTTATTCATTAAGTATCTGCGTGGGTATGTTTTTCCAAGTATTTAACAAAAGAGCTAATGCCAAATGACTTTGTATCTAGGCTCTAGGCTCTTTCAAAATATCAAGTCTGTTGATATTATTACCAAAACTTAGACAAGGAAAAGTTGAGTAATGTGTGTCAAGTCACAGAGTCAAGAGAGCTCAAAGGAGAACTTTAATTACAGAGTAATGTATAACTGGGATCATTCTACATGTACTGTCAATCATTAATGCCCACTGAAAGAGTAACCTGGCTAGCAAAGGTATTTAGTTTCTTAAGTGATCCATCACTGGTGGATGATTCCTTCCTCAGCTGACCATGAACAAGGTCATAACTGCTAATCAACTACTAGGAAGTCTGATTTCATTTTGCACAGATTTCTTTTCTGCTCCCCTAAACTAACCAGAATTCCTAACATCTACTATTTGATGTATACATGTATTTCATGAAATAATAACCTTGAATTATTAACATGGTGTCTCTTTCTACCAATAAAAAGATCCCACAGTGTTCCATAGGAGTTAGAAGATCTGACACTTCTCTAGTCTGAGGCTCAGTGTGACACACGCACATGGAACATGACTACAACTTTGCTTTCAGTTTCCACGCTCAGTATTATGAGGGTTCAGTTGTATCTTTGAGAGACAATCCTTGGACAAGCACCAGGAACTGAACCCAGAAGGAATTCTATGAGTTATCTTTATTGTGATGCTTTGAGGCATTTCATCTGATTCAGACCAAGCCTTCAATGAGACAGGTATCTGAATTTAAAAAAAAACAAAAAACACTGCATATGTCAGGTTCTTTCTGTTGCAAAGGTTAGAGACCCAGCTCAAATTTGTTTAAGCAAGATTGAGAACTTACTGTCTTCCTGAAATGAAAAACTTCAGGCAAGAACAACCAAATATAATAGAATTCTGGGACCTCCCAAACCATGTGCATGGAACTTTGAAGTTAAAATCTTCTCATTTACTGCATTTCTTAAAAAACACAATATATAAATTTTAAAAATCCACAGTGTACCAGGACAGTTGTTATCTTCATCTTCTAGAAGATAATATATGGCATGTTTTCCACTAGTACATTATACGTCTGATCACTGATGGACCCCAGGTGTTGTAAATTCTAAACACCGTGCTTTTTCCAAGTATAATATATCTTTAAAAAAACAGTGTTAGACAAGCTTCTTATCCTCAAGATACTCAATAGTGGAAAAATAAGAAAGGACGGAAGGCATAAAAGAAACAGCCTTAAAAGCACCATGTTGATGAAGAACTGGTTTGTTTTAGTAGTTGCTATGGTTTGGAAGTGTCCCCTGAAGACCCATGTGTTAAAGGCTTGGTCCCCGGTCTGCAGTACTATAGAATCTAGTTTTAGGTCATTGGGGGCATTCACTTGAATGGGAGGGATATTGAACCCCAGTTCCTTTCTGTCTCTGTCTTTACTTCTCAGCCATCAAGAAATTAACAGGATTCTTCTGCCAGGTGTTCCTGCCATGATACGATTTGCCACCACAGGCCCAAAGCAAGCATGGGCAAAGTGACCATGGGGCAAAACCTTAAAACAAACATTTTCACCTTTTAAGTTGATTTTCTTGGGTATTTTATCACAGCAACAGAAAGCTGATTGTCACAATAGTACCCCCATACATTTTATTTTCATGACAGTAACTCTATAGAACTGTTTCATGATACTTCTATTAAGTATCTTCTATGCAAAGAAAAGTTGATTTTTTTTTTTATCACCCATCACACCGAATGGACCAATGGACCAAGTTCATGTCGATATTGCCAGTATACAACTGTATGGTTGCTATTAGCAGCAGCAGTGACAAGGATTTTGAGATTAACTCCTAGTTGGGCCCTGTGTACAGCTACAGGATCTCAAGGGCAAGCACTTGGTTGAGTTAATCATCATATCCCTGACACGGAGCTTAATTTTGGCTGAATTAATGGAGAACAAGTCTCAATGAGTCATAAATTCTGAAGAACAAGTAAAGGAAAAATGGAACTCTGGAGATTTTATGAAGGGCCATGACTATAGAGATTCTTTTTAAGAGTGTAATGAAAATTATTCATTTCTGAAAACTCCTCTTGGTTTTAAATGAAGATTACTAATTGAGGGAGGACACATATAAGTTACCCTATTGTTGTGCCGATGTCTAAAGTTTCAACAGAATTACAATGCAAAGGTACCACTCCTGACACCCAGGAGACGCACCGCTCCAGATCCCATCTTCCCTCCCATATCAGAAAATTGTTTCATCCAATATCCACTCTTCACCTTCAGGTTTACTCAAAGTAAAATTATAGTCATCACACTTAATGTTAATAAAACAATTCTGTCTCCTCTTTGTGTCCCCCTGAAACTACTCTTCTTTCTTCTTCCCTTCAGAGTCCAAAGTCTACACTCTTTATCTCCAATTCTTCACCCCTCATCTAATTTTCATTACTGTGACTCAGTTTTCACACCCTCTATTCTGTGAAACTTGTTCCTGCCAGTTTCTGATACCATATGCCAACTTAAAATTCCAAAGTATCATTTTTATTCCTTATGTCACTGGATCTCCTGGTGACATTTGACATTACAGCCTACTCCCTCCTTAAAACTCTCTCCTTTCAGGTCTCTGGATTTCCTCCTATTTATTCATTCTCACTCAAGCCATCTCCTTCCATATACTTCTCTCTCCTGAATAATATTATTCCCCGAGAACCCCCTGTCAACAATCTTTGCTATGTACACCCTCTTGTAGGAAATCTCATCTATGCCTAAGCCTTTGATGATTAAGTGTCTCACAGTTGTCTGTCTCTTTTGTTTAACTTTAGACCAATAAATCCAAAATTTAACCCACCACAGGTGTCTGGATTTCAACTATGCCCCCAAACAACTGCATTGTATGAAATCCCAACACTTTCAAATCATTTACTACTACTCCCCAAGAATGTCAGTATTATCTACTCCATCGCCCAAGTTGGAAACCTAAGTCACCCCAGGTGATTCTGCCAAATTCTCTCAATATTTTAGGTGTTTAATGCATTTTTCCAATCTTTCCAATGTTTGCTGTTACTACTAAGATATTTCTCCTGTTATCAAAAAGTTTTTTATCTGGTTGGTATCCCTATGTACAGTCCCACCTACTCACTTGTTATCTTTTCCCCAACACCACTTATAAATTCATCTGCCAAACAGCTGTCAAAGGTCATTCTGAAAAGAAAATTCAGATCATGTCAGTTCTGTGTCTGAAATGCTTTGATGGCTCCCCATTGCCTTCAGGATGAAATTCTAACTCCACAGCATGTTTGTTCCACAAGGCTTCTTTATCTGGATCCAGAGCACTTGTGCCTCATCTCATACACCCTTCAGTTAATCTCTGTGTTTATAACTCTAGTTCAAAATAGGTCTTCAACAAGCATTGAATGAATTGAGAAAAAAATGTCCTTAGGTTTTTTAAAAAAATGTTATATGGTCCCAAATTATGTGTAAGAAAGAATACTTTCTATACATAGCAGTTTTTGTTCTCAAGCTTAACATGTATCATCTAAAACACAGAGTTCTAATTTTTGCTCCTTTTTTAGGAAATGTATACTCTAAGGAGAACATTTAATAAGATATTTAAGAATTTCCCTTCCCCAAAATATATGAGAAATTCCCAAATTTATAAATGGGCTACATTCCAAAAAACTCTTTTATAACTTAGTTCTGTGAAACTTGGAATGCATTTTCTCATAGAAACAATGTTTTATATTTTTTTATTTAATTTAGACTTAAACTATTTTTAAAAATGATTTAAAGCAGTATGTAATAAAATACATATGTCATAAGCTTTTAAATAATGAAAGGAAGGTCTATAACAATATATTTGGCCTATGGAAAGTAATTATATCATAAATCCCATAAACCTACACTAACCTAAAACCAAGAAGAAATTTTAACCCTGAAAATTCTATTAATCAATGTGATTTTATAATAGGGAGAAAATAATGAAAGGTCTTTTTCTTCTTTTTTTGCATTTTTCTTCTTCTTTTTCTTTTTAACCTTTTTAATTTATTTTTTACCTCTCTAAGAGAAAGATATAAAGTAATTCAGGAGATAACATTTTCTTTGTAGTAAACCAGCAGAAAAAAATTATATGGAATATTATAAGGAATATTTATTAACCTAGTAGACATAGTTTAGTTGAAAAAGTAGAAATATCACACAACCCATTCTTAGCTCAAACTTTGATAAAATTGAGAACATATTTGATGATACTCCTTTGAGTGTTTATATACGTAATTGGAGTAATATGTACCTGTGCTCTACCTTGATATGGAATAGACTAATATCAGCCAGCAGTTATCACTTAGAATGTATATGCATGCATTATCTCATTTAATCTTCATGATAACCCTCTGAGAGTAGTATAATAATTAACATTCCCATTTTACAAATGAGAAAACTGAGGTAAACCAGTAAATAACTTCTCAAGTTCTCATCGTTACAGTATTAAAGTTCACTTTATATTTTTTTCTCTCAAATGAATCATCTCATTCAGAGTTTTAACAGAAGTTCAAAAGAAGGAAATTCGACTTTGAGCTCTCTACTGATCATAAAATGAGTTGGCTCACTTCAGCCTTTCTAATGTTAGCCATTCCAATATCTTTCTTGCTTCCTGTGCTTCTGTTTATGCCTCTAACCCACAAAAATTGTTCTCCACATTAGGGTCTTACACTTCATGTTGTCTCTACCTAGGAAACTTTCCCCCAAAATTTTTGTTATGTCTGATGCTTGTACATAATTCAGGTTTCCAGGTCAGAGTCAAATGAGTCGCTTAAAGGCCACCCAATTTAGAGAAGCCTGTTCTGATACTCTAATATATCACTAGATTTCATTCTCAGAATGTTTATTAGAATATCATTTATTCTCTCCTCCCAAGCTCTAGAACTGTACTAATAGAAATATGGTATGAATCAGATATGAAATCCACATATGTAATTTTTAACTTTATGTTAGCATTATGAAGAAATGTAAAAAGAAAGAAATGAAATGAATTTTTAATGATACTTTATATTTAACTCAATATATCATATCTAAAACATCATTTCCATATGAAACCAATAAAAATTTAGTGAGATATTTCATATTGCTTTTTTTATTCTAAGCATTCAAAACCCAATGTGTATTTTCACTGGTAATGCATTACAATTAAAATGGGCCACATTTCAGGTGCTCAATAGCAATATTTCAAATGCTAAATAGTCTCATGTAGCTAGTAACTATCATATTGGACAGTACAACTTAAAATGTAAACTCTTATTCACTGGTGTATCTCCAGAACCTAGATTAGCATAACAATGCTTAGTTCTTTATGTGCTTAATAAGTTCAGGGAAGAAGTTATATGTTTTATGGAATATAATTTTTCTCTATCTTTGGTTGAAAGAAGACCCATATTCTATTGATGCCAGATTTACAGATGTCACAGATGACATTTGTTATATAACTGCAGGTGAATTAGATCAAATTTACTTATCATTTTTGTCCTTTTGGCCAAGTATACAAATAAATAGTGCTAAATCATAGGCCACTTTATCAGAGGTACATCCCTTACTACAGTTCTCCAAAAATTATCCACATTCTGAACTCTGTACCCATAAATTTAATCTTATCTGGCAAAAAAAAAAAAAAGTATTTCACAGATGTGATTATGGATCTTGGAATGAGAGAATTATCCTGGATTATCCACATGGACCTTAAATACAATTACATGTATCCTAATAAGAGAGAGAAGTGAACACATGAAAGGAGAAGGTAATGTCATGATGGCGGCAGAGATTAGAGGGATGCAGACACACATGAAGGAATGTCAGCAATAACCAGGAGCCAGGAAAGAAACAGATCCTTCCCTAGAGCCAATGAAAGGAACGCAACCCAGCTGACACTTCGATTCAGCCCAATGGTCATGACTGGGGATTTACAGCTTCCAAAACCACAAAAGAATAAATGTGTATTGTTTTAAGTCAGCGAGTTTGTGGTAGTATGTTATATCTGTCATGGGAAACTAATACCCTTACTGAGTTATCAAACTATTTCTGTATTAAATATAATTTTATGGTAGCTTGCAAAAATAACCACAATCTCCATTCCTATGTCCCTGTCCCTTTGCAATTCATTAAGGGGTAGAGTTGATTTCACCACCCTGTTACTTTGGCCAATAGAATGCTAAAGAAGCAACATTCTGCCAGCTCCACTCAAGGTCTCAGGAGGCCTTGATACTTTCTTCTCGTGTGGAACTCACCAAGTTCCCATGGGAATAAGCTTGATAACCCAGCTGTCCTGTAAGAATGAGCAATCCAGGTGTCCCAATTCAAATTGCCCCACTTGAAGGAGTCCCAAAAAACTGCCTAGCTGAGCCTAATCCAAACTGCCATCCTGTAGAAGTGTGAGCTCAATAATTTGTTGCTGTTTAAAGATAAATGTTGGGGTAGTATAGTATGCAGCAATGGATAATGAATGCATTCCCATTGATCATGTCCCTTCTACCTGTGTTCAACTCTCTCACACAATATCAAAAAAAAAAGAAGAAGGAGGAGGAGGGGAAGAAGGCGCCGGAGAACTATTTGTAATATCACTTGGGGACAGTGCCAATCATTCCATTTCCGACTGGGACATCTGCAAAACTAAACTTTTCTTGAATAATCAATATTTGGACATAATGAATATCTCAATGACTAAGCACAATTCCTCATCTTGTATCACAGTAGGGATAATACAGGCTAACAAGAATTTGAAGGTAGGTATAGGCAGATAGCTGAATGAGTATTTATTAAATATCGTGTTTTCTGCCAAATATAAATTTGAGTGAGATTAGCTTAAAAAAAGTTGTTGTCTGGAAAAAATGAAGCCATTATAAAATATATCTCTGATTGTAAGAACTGACCTATGGGATAGATTTAGTCTGGATAAGCTGAATCATAAGAAATAACTGTCAAAAAAATCGTGATTCTAATTTTGGTATAGTTGATAAGAAAAATGCACTTTCTGACAATAATTAGCCACCAATTTTACTTAGTCTTTATTCTTAGTCCTGGATAAGAATAAAATTATGCCACCAGAATAGAGAAGGACATCTCCCCATATGCTAAGCCAGAAAAATATGTATTTAGTTTATCAGAGTGATATTTAGGTAGATGATTAAGAGACTCCAGGACATGACCTAAATATCAATGCTTAAAATGGGAATTCAAAGAAGAACTTCAAAAGTTGGCGCTTGGCTGCACAGTGTCTCAATGGCTTGCTAAAATACCTGTGAAGGCAGAGAAAAAGCAAAAATGGATGAGACCAAAAACTATAACTGACAGTCTTTCTACCACCAGAAACAGAGAGAAAATTTTATTTCCTTCCAGAGCTAGGGAGATCAATTGTAAATCATAATCAGCAGTCACTTGAAATACAGAAAATTACCAACATGAAAGAATAGAGGCAGAGCTTTCTTTCATCCCTCACTCTGCTTTATACATATCAAATGTCCAAGATCAGTACCAATCAAAAGACCAGGTAATTAATACCACAAGGACAAAATCAACTTGGAGGCAGAGGGAGTATCTAATACCATTCCCAACCTCATTTTTACTTTCTTTTCTTTGGATAATGAGACTCCCAAAATGTAAGAAGTTTCTGTATGTGGGGTGTGTGTGTGTATGTGTGTGTGTGTGTGTGTGTGTGTGTGTGTAGAGAAGGGATGGTGACAATAGATACATAGCAGTCATGGGGAACCTAGTTTTTCATTTACTCCCCTTGTTCCAAATATCAGACAATGAATATTGTGTATAACACAGAATCCATCTCAATGTAGCAAACCTGCATCAATCAAATAGTCTAGGACTTATGAACATTAATCTCTCCCCCACTATTTATCTACCAAAATCCAATAAACATAAATGTATGAGACATACATAAAAGGCCCCATTCACTGGCAAACATCAATAGAAAGAGTAAACAGAAAAGAAACAAGCAAAGGTAGAGGCTTATTTAACATTCTTTGGCTAGAGAAATTCTTCCTTCCCATGAAAAGAAAAACAATAAGTAAACCTTTAAGTATCTTCAATAGGATAGCAAAAGATAAGAAACCTTAGAAATGGGAGTAGATTTCAAAAGGGGAAACATAATAAAAGAAAAAAACAGAGTTCAAATGAGGTTAGATTTAAACAGCACTTTATCATCATTTAAGACATTAAAATGAAAAAGGTTGAATTAAAATAGAAGGCTGTAACAGAATTTCATCTTTAGTAAAGCTGATTCAAAAAAAGATATCAAAACAGTGACCTAAAGGTAAAAATTTAGAAGCTTTTTCCAAAAATGCAGAGAAAAAAAAAATGTAAAGATGAAAATAAAAATGAAATTATAAAGCTCAGAGAGTAGTGGTTCAATAAATGGATAAATTAGTATTATTGATGAAGCACCCTCAACCATCAGAGCAATTAAAATTGAAAATATAATAAAAGAGAACTTTACTGACTAAAATGAAGAACCAAGTCTTCAGAAATAAATGATATACTTGTTTTATAAAATGATAAAAAAAGGCTAACAACAAGACATTGCAGACAATTTTTATTACAAAAATAAATAAAGCCCTCTAAAATATTTATGGTAGAAAGAAACAGATTTATAACAATAAAGTAAAATCATTCTGGCCCCAGAGTTCTCTGAAATACTAAATATCTTAAGACAACAGTGAGATATTTATAAAGTTCTAAGAGGCAAAGCTTGTAGCAGTCAAGGTCTCATTTACATGTGGAGATAACACAGAAGGAAATCAGGAAATATAGAAACTTCATGGCTTCCTCATTACAAAAGAGGGTGGGAGGGGGGAGATGTAGACTGGTTATAAACAATAAATGCAGTTAAACATGAAATTACTTAAATAACTTATAATTATCATGGCACAAATATGAAAGCAAATATCAAGATCAATTACTAACAGAATGTAGCTATACTAATGTACAGTAACTCACATTCTTAAGATGGATACATTACAAATATATATCCAAAAATATTAAGAGTTTTATTATTTATAAAACCGAAATACTTAAATAAACCTAAATATTCATCAAGGAAGATATGGTTAAATAAATTATAATATATCCATGTATTGGAATACATAAATATTTTAAAAGAAAATATAGATATATCTTACAGAAAAAAAAATATATATATATATAATATTAGATACATATAATTCTATATGTGCATTTCAAAATATATGTGATTATGAGAACACAGAAAAATATCTTAATATATATATATAAGTATTAATAGTATTTTTGAAGAATATAGATGTTCATTATTTTCTTAAGTCATTTTCTACTTTATCAGAATTTTTGTTAATGTGCAAGAAAGCTACATAAACAAAATTCTTGAGAATATCCAGAGAACTCTCAAAGTTTTTTGAATACTGTAACAGCCTTTGGCTTAAGTTTTAAAATCTCCTATTTTAAAAAAATAGAATTAGGTCAGAAAACAACCCAAAACTTTGTAAATACCAACAAAATGAGACTCCACCATATCAAACCTATTTTCCAAGATGCCACAGTCATTTATCAGTGTATTTTATTTAACAAAATAATTTTAAATAATTAAGTATCAAATTAAATACCCTAGAGAGACATGGAAAGAAAAAAAAGAAAATTAATGATAAATTCTAAAAATTGTTTAAATAGTAACAGACTAACTTCTTATAAATAAAATTAAAGGTACATAAATGAAAAATTAGAAATGTAAAGGAGATATAATTGTGGACAAATTTTTTAAATTATGGTATACTATTTATAACTTGGTACTAGTTACTTATAAAATCTTGACAAAGTCCATTGCTTTCTGGAAAAACATAAAGTACATGACCAACCCAATTTAATATATAAACCTCAGCAAGAAGTAAAGTGTTTGAATACCACTGATATTTCCAATGAATTTTGCTTTGGAGTAGAGTTAAGGAAAAAGATGTTCTTATTCTATAAATACACAGTTTCAAAGGATAGAAATTTCTGAACCCACTTTACTTTGCGAAACTAGGATAACTCTTACACCAGGAATATCTGTCTATGAACAATTACTGGGAATCATCAAAACAAATGTGCACCTCCAAAATTCCCTTCTATATAATAATCTGGTCCAGAAAAACCCAAAGTTGATATCTATTAATAGCTACATTATACCCAAGGCCATTCTTGAGATTTATTATGTTTTAAAATAAACAAATAAATAATGAAAGTGTTCTAAAACTGAATTTTGGTGATGGTTTCACAACTGCATAAATTTTCTAAAATTCATTTGAATGCTACACTTATAATAGCTGATCTTTATGGTATGCAAATTATATCTCAAGATATAGTTGGCCTAAAAGAATTAAGCAAACAAAACAAACTGCTTGGTTCTTAAGTAAAAGTTCTTAAATATCTAGATGACTCTGTCTGAGTTTTGCTTAGAGCACTCTCTTGCATAGTATTTTGCCTTCTCAGTGGTCTCTACTAATAGATAATATGAGTGGTTCCAGTAAACCATGAGATAGTGGGATTCCTGGCACTTCTTGGCAGAGGATAGTCTATCCAAAAGTCACGATGAGAAGCCTATTACTTCTTTTTATGGCAAGTTATTCATCAAGAGCCATCCTGCTATCTCAGCTTTCTCAGTCCCAAGATCTTATCATGCCAGTTATGGTTGAAATGATATTCAATAATAATTATGTTAAGGGAAGAAAAATAATTTCAGCTCAGTTTTCTATCTTAAAAATAAATATAATTCAAGAAGGGCTTAACACTAAATTATAATATTGACCGTGTCGTGATATACCAAAGACCTTTAAATTATATGGCTTTCTAATTCTTCTTTTTAGAACTTATCCTAAAGATATTGTCAGACATTTGGCCATAAATTAAGACATATAAATTGTGTTAGTTTTATGTCACTGTGACCAAAATACCCAACAAGGACAATGTGGAGAAGAAAAAGTTTATTTCAAACTCACGGTTCCAGAGGTTCACTACATGGTTGGCCAACTCCATTGTCTGAAACTGAGGCCAGGCAAAACATCATGGCAGAGGTTATTTTGGAGGAAATCTGCTCCACTCATGGCATCTGGGAATCAGAGAAAGATGAGGAGCCAGAGACAAAATATAATTCCCAAAGACATTCCCCCAATAACCTTTCTCCCATCACACCCTAGTAGACTACAGTGACCATCTAGGAATCCATCCAAATTATTAATTTATCAAATGAATTAATTCATTGATTAGGTTACAGATCTCATAATCTAATCATTTCACCTCTGACCATTCCTGCATTGCCACATGAACTTTTGGGGAGATATCTTATATCCAAACCATAACATAAACTATATCAACAATAACAAAAATATCAACAAACTGAAAGGGAATGGTTAAATAAATTATGATATATTTCTACTATTAAATACCCATTAAAATGTTGCCTGAGAAAATTTTTTTTCTTTTTCATTTGCTTTTATAGTGGCCACAGTGGGCCAAGCCCTCACTCCTATATGTCCTTGAAATTATTTCTAACACTGAGCAGAAAGTACAAAGCTTTTCTGTATCCCTCCTGCCCCAACACAAGCATAGCCTTGCCATTATCATCATCCCTCATCAGAGTGGCACATTTGTTACAATTGACAGAAGTCTGAGAATTTTACATGTGATGAAAACTTTCTCACCAAATGGGTTAAAAAAAAAGTATATATGGAGGTTGTTGGTTAACCAATTCATGGTTCTGAGAATTAGTAAAAGAAAATGCATTATCCTGAATTTTCTATACCAGTTGTATTTCTGGGTACCAAATAATAGGTGAATAAAAGTTCTTCCATGGAGAATTCTAGACAACAAATTCAAAAAGAATGATAGAAAGTTACCATTTTGCAAATGCTAAAATAAATAAGTAAATAAACAATTTGTAACCAATGATGAAATTATTTAGGAAACTTTGCAATGGTAAGTCAGGTTGATACTTCAAAAACCAATTGATTAAGCTCCACATTATTAAAGGTAGGACAATGAGACATGTGCTTCACCACAAAAATTTAACAAGAATTACTTGGTACCTCCTATGAAGTACTTCTGCTAAAAAGGAAATAATAATAAGTAAAACTGGACCAGAATAAACTAAGTTTCTGGATCCATCTACCAATTACCAGTAACATGAGAAATAAAGAAATAGGTTAAAAGACATCATGAGAAGGCACTTAGTTAAATTCAAACAGTGAAATTATCTATAAAATAAATGATACGTTTTTAATGTCCATTTCCAAAGAAATGGCATTTAGAAGAAAGAGGAGAAACCCTACCAGACTAACAGAAATCTAAATGACATAACTAAATGCAATATGTGGACATTGGATCCTTATTAATAAACCTTACTACATAAAATGTAATCTTTGAGATAATAAGGAAAATAAATACAAATTGATACTAGATACTAAAGAATTGCTATTTTAATGACAGTGAAATTGATAATAGCATTGTGTAATGTTAAAAACAAAAGAAAAAACTTTCTATGTAGAAGTATTTATGGGTGAAATTATGTGATGTTTGAGATGTTTTAAAATACATTACAAGAAAAGTCGAGGTGGGGATGAATAGATAATGGAGTAAGGACTAAATAAAATGTGTGTGCAAAATGTTAATAATTGTGGAAGGCAGGTATTGCCCACAGAGATTCATTATATTCTATGGTACGGTTTAAATATTAGGTGTCTCCCCAAAGCTCATGTGAGACAAAGCAAGAAAATACATAGGTGAAATGACTGAGTTATGAGAGCCTACATCTAATCAATACATTAACCCTGACAGGGATGAACTGGGAGGTAAATATAGGCAGTAGGGTGTGACGGGAGGAGGTAGGTCAGTGGTGGCATGCCTTTGGGTTTATATTTTGTCCATGTTGAAGGAGAGCCAGCTTTCTCTGCTTTCTGGTTCCAAGTCCTGAGCTGCTTTCCTACTCTACACCTTTATACCATGATGTTCTGCCTTACCTTTGGCCCAGAGCAATGGAGTTGGCCATCTATGAACTGAGTCTTTTGAAACTATAAGCAACAACTAAACTTTCTTCCTCTCAAAGTTTTCTTGGCATGTCTTTTGTTAGCAGCTCTGAAAAAGCTGACTAAAACACTACTATCTACTCTTGCACATTTCTATAATAAAAAGGTTTTTTAACTACACATTTATATGTGAAATGACACTGGGTAAAATAAATCTAAAAATATTAAATGACTAACAATAGATGATCCTTACTGAAAGAATTTTGCTTTTTTGTTTTTGTTCTAACACTTTTCTTCAATTTAACTTCATAAAAATATCATAAGTTACTTCTGTAAGCAAGTCCCGAAAACATAAATGCTGACCTCTTGTTCAGAAATGTCAGTTAAGTCCTCCCACTCACCCCGGCCTTGCATTATCTGGCAATTCACAATATTATATTTTGTGCATATTATATTATGTATATTTTGCTTCTTAGATTCAACCAGCATCCCTGAAAGTAGTGGACCAAAATAAAATCATCTTCTAAATTCAGATATTCCTAGATGAGAATTTAACTAAAATTTTGCTATTTTAGTATAGAAATATTCAGCAATCCCTTTGTGAATTGATAAGTACCTAAAACACAAATATCAGGAGACTAAGAAAACACAAGTTGTCATCCAAAGGCCGTGCATGTGACACATTAAAGAAAGTAGAGGGCAAATAAGCACATTATGAAAAAAGCCAATCTTACTAGTTAACTGAATTAAAATTTAAAATAACAATTATAGGATATTTTAGGAATCGCAAAACACCTCTTAAAGTTATTAAATTTTGTGAAGCATCTGTTTTTACATCTACCGGGGTTATATTATTAAATTCCTGAATTTGTTAGAAAACTCAAAAAAGTTTTTTTAAATATTTATTTTTTAGTTGTACTTGGACCCAATACCTTTATTTATTTATGTTTATGTGGTTCTGAGGATAAAACCCAGGGCTTCACACATGCTAGGCAAGCACTCTACCCCACTGAGCCACAACCCCAGCCCCAAAAAGTCAAAATTTTTAAGCATGAAATAATCAATTATTTACAATCCAGCTTGCCTATAAAAGTTGATATGAAAACCATGATCAAGGAACTTCCGAGTAAACATGACAAAGTGTATGCATGTATCTACCTACCTCTTCTTTCCACTCCCCAACCCCTATAAATAATGAAAACATTAAAAGAACATAAGCATATGAACAGAAAGTTCAAAATGGCAACAGAATTATAAAAGCCAAAAAGCAGAACAAGTGGTTACTGACTTAGCAGACTAGAAATATCTAGCAATACACACTGCAGGACCCCATAAGAACTCAGAATCTGGAGACATCTGTTATCTCTGACACAGGGTGCAAGTGAGGTTGAAGAGAGAACATTTAACATATACTAAGCATAGCTTCTCTCCAATTTCAGACCTCTACAGAACTGCCCTTCCTGACCCCAGGAAAGAACTAGAATGTTCACTCTCTAGAAGTACAGATTAAAAAAATTTTAGTTCAGAAAACCCAAGGCACGTCTCAGGGCTGGAATATTATACCGAGTAGAAGGGATAAAGTGAAAATTCATTAATCAGTGTGAAAACAGAATTCAACACCCAGCTAAATTATCACTCAAAAGAAGTATAGAAGAGATAAACAACTGTACCTCAGAAAACTACTATTGGAAATACTACCAAAATAAGGTGATAAACCATAACATCCAAATACCTGAAATTCAAGAAAAAGGAGATCCCACAGCAGAACCATGGCTGACAGCTGAGCAGTAAGTATAGACTAGACTTTGGGATCCAGAAAGGACATCTCCAAAGAAGAAATAGAAAAAGAAATTTAAAAATCATTTCATATGTTTCAGTATTATGAGGGAGCTTAATACCTCTGGCAGAGAATTAGTGGATAAATTAGCAGACCTACATAGAAAAGTAAGCAAAAGAATATGTAAGGTAATTATTGCCTCAGGGGAAAACTTTTGTATGGGAAAGGAAATATGATCCTTAGGTACTTCGTGGTTCAACAGTTAATAACCTTTACATAGTCATTAGAATGTTGCTGTGGTTTGAATGTGTTGCTCAACAGTGTATGTATTGGAACTCCCATTCCTCTTGCACAGGTGTCCGATGGTAGGGCCTATTAGAAGGTGTTCAAATCATGGGGCAAAGCCTTTGTGAATTGATTAACCTCTTTAAAGCAGCAATGTATTAGCTACAGTGAGAGCAGGTTGCTATGGAGTGCCCCTGGAGCTTTGTCTCTTCTGCAAGCACTCTTGCCCTTCCACTTCCCACCCTGAGATAACACAAAAGGAAAGTTCTCACCAGATGTCATTGTCATGCCCCTGGACTTCCCAGCCCTCAAGACTAATAAGGCAAATAAACATTTTTATTGTTGTTGGGTGGTGTTGTTGTTTTCAAATAACCCAGTCTTGCTATTCTGTTATAGCAACAGAAAATAGACAAAAACAAATGTAAATACAAAAGACCAATAAAAAACTGGTATCTTTGTAAGTTAAGAAAAAAAAAGATGGTGAAAGGAGGGACGGGTGAAGGTGTAAATAAACAACATAGGGATGTTATTTCAAAATAAAAATTAAATATCAGGAAAAGTAGCAAAAGCCTCTATAAGGAGTAGCGATCTGAGGTATAGAAAGGTAGATACAGGTAATTGCTGTGAGTTTTTTGTTTTATGTCTAATACAATTTTTGGTTTTTTAAACCTTCTATATATGTAGCACTGATTTAAAAAATAAGTAATTAAAACTAAATTTTAAAATAACAAAAAACTCAAAAGCAATCTTAGCAGGCCAAAAAAATCTTCGAATTCAATTTATTTTCCTGCCACTTTCTATTTTCCTGCCACTTTCTAAGATAGGATTTTTATAAAATATTTATTTTTTAGCTGTAGTTGGACACAATACCTTTATTTTATTATTTATTTTTATGTGGTGCTGAGGCTCAAACCCAGGGCCTCGCATGTGCTAGGCAAGTGCTCTACCACTAAGCCACACAACCCCAGCACTAAGGTAGGATTTTTAATAAGTGTGAGGTATGTTTCAGGAAATATGCCCATTTGCATTTTAGGAGGATTTAGTTAAAGAGACAAGATCACTTTAGGTTATCTAATCAGGAAAGTAGGTAATACACAGAGGCATTTACAAAACAGTGGATGAGATAGAGGAGCTCACAGAAGTGATTTTCATATAACAATGGACTTGGGTGGGAGCTCCTACTTCTACCACTAATAGAAATTTGGAGAAGAGAGAAAATGTAATTTCTCATCCAGGAGCATACCCCCCTAGCCACAATCCACAACGGGAAAAGGTTCCATGTGCTACTTCTCAACACCTAGAAATTAAGAACTGCTACCCTATCTCGGAAAACCAAGTGCTCCAGGATTAAGTTGGCCCATAGCAACAACAAAAACAGCCACCACCTCACTTATGACTTCAACTCTTGCAAACAGCACCTCAATGAATCCTGACTGTGGTGAACCTCAGAAATATAAACTTCGACTCTCTACCCTCTTTTCTTTAAATAAGACATGACCCAACATGGAGTTGGGTGAGCCAAGGAACAGTATTTTACAAGGAGTATATAATGCTAAAGTTGCTAATTCACTAACAGGCCCCAGATGGTGTTGGCCACCCACTCAGATCTGAACTAGTGCTGGTATAGTTATTAATTCCTTAATGTGGAACCCTAGGAGAGTTCCTAAAACTGATCCTCTGAGAAGAGATAGAATTTGATGAGGAGCCAACAATTAGTAAAAATTAATATTATATATTTTATATGTATATAAAATGTATATTATATATCACACTATAACATCATGACTGTTTTAGAGACTGAAGGACGTGATAATTAGGAAATCATGAACAAAAGAGTATTAGACAATGAATCTGAACCAGAAGTATCCATTGATGAGGCTATGGAAATGTGCCAGAAAGGCAAATAACTGGAAAATTAAGCCCATATAAGATTCAAATAATAGATGCAAGCCAAATCTGAGTAGCTTTATTAAAGAAGTATGCAATGGAATTCTAGAGATCTTCTTGAACTAACTATTCCTTAGCAAACTTGACCCTCTTTCTTAGGCAAAAATGAAAGCTTGGTGTATCATTAAGTGAAGAAAGAGCCCTGTTGATAAGTAATTCAAGAGTTTAAAACCTGGCAGTCAGGGAAACATATGGAGTCACTTTGTTAAAAACTAAAAAAAAAAAAAAAAAAAAAAAAAAAAAAAAAATCAAAGAAACTGCTACCTGTGTCCTAAAGCCCTTAGTACCAATTATCCCAAACTTACACAATTCCTTACCTTACATGATAAAGGTGAAGGATTACTAAAGCTGATATACTAGATACTAGAAAGAGCCTTTGAAAGTTTTACTGTAAAACCTAACTATATAGGCCCCTCCAGAGATTTGTTCAAGACCCCCAGTAGATGCCTAAAACCACCAATAAGATTGAACCAACCATATATACAAGCATTGCAATACTGTGACAATTGATATGATAACTGAAATGGTCACTAAGTGGCTAAAGGGTGAATAGCATATATAGCATAGATAAGCTCGACAAAGGTATGACTCCCCACCTAGAGGAGAGGATGTAGCCGATGGCTTGAGATTTCATCATACTAGGAAGGTAAATTCTTATGATTTGTTTCTTTTCTTTTTTTTTTTTTTTTTAAGAGAGAGTGAGAGAGGGAGAGAGAATTTTTTTTTTAATATTTATTTTTCAGTTTTCGGCGGACACAACATCTTTGTTTGTATGTGGTGTTGAGGATCGAACCCGGGCCGCACGCATGCCAGGCGAGCGCGTTACCACTTGAGCCACATCCCCAGCCCCGATTTGTTTATTTTCAGCCTACGGTTGACCACAGGTAACTAAAACCATGAATGAAAGGACATGACTGTCTAGTGTTTGGTATAGGTTGCCAATTGTCCAAAGAAGTCTATAGATTTACACAGAAAATATACATACACACACATTTTTTAAGGTTAGATTAAAATTCCAATACGATTAGCTAGAGAATTGTAATGCTGTTGGAAATGAAATGCCAGGCACGGATAGTTATTCTCACAATTTCATCAGCAAGAGGCTGAATTGTCCCATAAAGAAGAACAATGTGTTGGTCCCTGGCATGTTTGCCTTCAGATTCATTCCTCACCTTTCCTCTCTTCTGCTATGCTCTGCATGCCGGAGGGGCTGACCCAAAGGTTGTTTTTCCCAGACTTCCATATCAGCTGATATTCTGATAAGTTTAGTCAGTGAGAAGGGCTGAGCAGAGACAGTGAAGGAAGAGAGAAGGCAGGATATTTCTTCCTCTCTGCTTGGGGGCCATCCCTGGCAGCAGCTGCATTTCTTCCCTGGCTCCAGCTACTACTGGAAGAGCACATCTTGGTTCCAGCTTCTTTCAGGTAACCCACGCCCCTAGGCTCTGATAACATCACCTCCTCTCTTGGGGACTGCTGATCTCTTACATTCCCTATATAAGTAATTCCCCTCATTAAACTATTCTTGTTTCCTGGTTGGATCCTGAATGATAATCATTATAGAAATTCTTGTGAGTTGATCTATAATACAGTTCTTCTTGGGACAAGAACGAGTTGATATTTGGTCTGTGATTTCCTTGAGTAAGCAATTTCAGTATTTTCTTTTAATTTAAGTTTATTGACTTTTCCTAGTGAGGTAGAATGTGTAGGTCAAGGAGTTCATTTGAGATGTAAAAGAGAATTTTTTTTATTCAGATAAAAAAAAAAAAAAAAAAAAAAAAAAAACCTCTGTAAGTACTTAAGCAAGAAATAAAAGCCAGTCTTTCTCCTCTGTTGAGGATAATGGTTCTCACCCTGGCTCTCCATTAGAATCATTTAAGGAGTCTTAAAAATTCCCTGCCCAGAAGATTCTGATTTAAATAATAAGCAATAAATTTTTTAAAGCAGTGGACTCCAGACTAGCAGCATCAGTATTGCTTGGAACTAGTTAGAAATGCAAAATTTGAGGTCCTACCCAAGAACTACTGAATTGGAAACTTGAGGTTGGCCTAGAAACATTTTAATGAGTTTTACCAAGAGAACTGATGTACACTAAACTTTAGGAATCACTGTTTTAAAACTACCCAGGTGATTCTAATGTGTAGCCTATTTGCAAAATACTGGTTTAGGAATAGTCTGTCAAATCAAAGCCTTACTTCAACATACATTTATTAAATACATATTGTGTTTTACAAATTACATATTGTACTTTCCTATTTCACAACCAAAATAATTTAAGATCATTATTAGAATTTGAAACTATGCAGAAAGATTATGCATTGAAAGAAAAATTGTAGAAGTCACAAAAATTTAGTCACACGGAAGACAAAAAAGAAAAACAAATTAAGAAAGTCCCACCTAGATGAAAAATAAGTAACTAGATAATAAATTTCCTTCAACAATAAGAGTAAAATTAATTGAAAAAAAACTTGTTCAATCATCTAATATGCATATCTCCAACTTGTCAATTCCAGCTTCTATCACCAAGTTAATGTCACAAAATATTCATTGTTAGAGACAGCCTTCTATATCAATAATGCAAAGTTTGCAACCAGTAACTCATCGAACTTACAGCTGACAAAGAATGTCTGATAATGCAGCAGTTAGGATGGTCTCAGATGAAAATAACAATAATTCCAACTCAATCTATCATAAATGATCAAATACATCTTAGACTCATTTACAGTCCACAAGTAGTGATGACTTTGGGTACAGTGGTCTTGTGTGCCCCAACTCCACTTCTCTGAAATTCTCTTGGATTTACCCTCTTCCATTTACCAACTTTGACTTCAGGATCACCAACTTTAATTTTAACAAAATGGGTGCAGCAGTATCTAGTCTCTACACTACGCACAGAAAGAGAAAATGTCTCTCCAGATAAATTCTGAGGAACCATAAGGACTCTTCATTCCCAGAAGCCCCTAGAAAATAGATTCTCATTTCTCTTTGACCCAGGTTGTTCCTTGGGAGCTAATCCTTGTAGTTAGGAGAATGATATACAGACCATCAAGGCCCACCCCTGCAGCTAGAAGTACTCTTTTCCTGAGACAAAAGGAAACCTGGAGTAGTGTTGCTGTGGGAATGTATATGAAACCTAAGAAGCCAAACGTTTTCTATGGCAGAAAGAGGGAACATACTAAAATATAAGTAAAATAATTGTGTAGACTTTTTTTAAATCAGAAATATTGAAAAGCAAACAAGAGCTTATCACAGCAATCAATGGTGATCAGATAGATATCTCATAACTCAGTCATTCATTTGGTTTATTACCCAAATTAATACTACTGGTTAAATGGTTTACTTATCCTTAAATTTTAAATAATTTTTATTTCTAGTCATAAGTTGTATAAGGTGATACCTATAATAGACAAATAATTGGAAATAGAAAGAACAGACATATTAAAATGTGTTATTCATGTTCATCTAGCACTTCTGATGATAGCATCATAATTTCCTTATGGTAAAGTACCTGTACCTCCTCCCTAGTTGTATAATTTTAGTGAGACTATTAACTGGGGTGCTCATTTCTCCCATAGCTAAGCAGTGAACACATGACCAGGAATAGACCAATCAAATTCCCTTTCCTGGGACTTTGCATCTTACTTAAGTGACTAAGAGTGAGAAACAATGACAGCAGCTGATTATCTCTGCAATGACACTTTGATAGGACCATTAATTATTCCTATCATATTCTGCTTTCAAGGTCCTAAAATCTCCCAGGTTCTTATTCTTATTAAGTCCTTACATTTATTTGCTATTGCGAATCACACCGTAGTCTCCTTGTCAATTCACTTTTTGCTCCAGTTTTTAAGAATAATTTTCAAATGTTTATAACATATAATCTTTATAAGAAATATAAAAAAATGTTAATTCTAGAAATTTTCTTCAAGATGATCAACACTAAATTAATAAATTGCATGCATCTGATCAAATATTTTAGCTGTCTCATCAATGTACCTCTAGTGCTTTAAAAACCATTGTTAAAAAGAAAAATATAATAATATTTTATCCAATTTGACTTAGACTGTGTTAGGAATAAAGACTTTCCAAACCCTCAATATGTTATTTGCAGATAAGTGCTTGGAAATAGCAGCTTAAAACCTTCTCTTTTACCCTATCATTTAGAAACAAAAGAAAAAAACTACAAAAATAAGCTAGCTATTTTTTCAAATCAAAATGTAACAATTCTAAGTTTAGGAACAAAAGCAGTTTTTCTGTCAAGTTTCAATGTCTAATTGGTGGTTAAATTTTAGCATATGGGTTTTTTTTTTAATATTTATGCTTTAGTCGTAGTTGGACACAATACCTTTATTTTTTATTTATTTATTTTTATGTGGTGCTGAAGATCAAACCCAGGGCCTTACACATGCTAGGCAAGTGTTCTATCACTGAGCCACAACCCTGCCCCATAGTATGTGTTTTAATATCTATTTAGTTCCCAATTAATTATGAGGTAATATTATTTTAATTGATCCTTCAGCAATTCATGCTTTTTCTCATATCTTAAAATTCAGAAAATTTAAACATTTTCTAAATATATATATATTTATATATTTAAATACATAGATTTAAATATATAAATATATATACCAAATAAAAATATTTGGTATATTTAAATATATAGTAGATGGTGCATATAAAAACAGTATCAAGACAAGGAATAGAAATTTATACAGTAATTTTTAGAGACACTGATGCTAAAATTTTGCTTGTCTTTAAAATCACTTTATCATATATCACATCAATATTTTTAATTTCTAGGGAACTTTGCTAGATTATATATGATAGATTATATATTTCACTGAAAAGTATTCGAGTCAAAGAGAAAAAACAAGCTGGGAAACATTGATCTACTTCCCCTGCAAGACAGGTACCATAGGGGTCACCCAGATAACCCTCCAAGGTGAAATACAAGGAGAAAGCTTGGACTGTCAGTCAGCATCCATCAGACATTCTAATTTCCTGGCACCACAAATGCAATTCAGTCTATACAATGTCAGTTGAAATGTCAATCCCAAAACATACATTTCTATATAACTACATACCTTATGGCTTATTGTTGCTCCAGGTGACTGCTACATTGGGACCCACATATTTTTAGGCAGCACAGTCACCTGGGAACAACAGATTGATTTTATACACTCTTAAGTTTTAATGATGATTGTTAAGTTAAGGGTATATAAGTCTGAGGTTGAGTATTAGTTACTCAACCACCTCCTCTTTTCTACTAGGAATCTGCAATCACACCAGGACCACAAGCTAAGAATGGCCACATACTGACTTCATTGTGTTCCTGTGGTTGTTTCTGTTGCCCCAGCTAGTCACTTTTGAACATTTCCGCTATCTCCTGCTGTCTCTAGTGAAACTGGTATGTAAACTTCTAGTAACTCAAGATTCCATGACATCAAAAGTCTTCAAGCAACAAGCAAGAGTTCAAAGTCCTTAGCCAAGATTGCTCTCTTTGTGAAATGGACTGCCCTGGTAATGAAGAAAGGGACAGAATTAGGATAGAAACGTTATAATATTAGAACTTAAAAATTCTTGGTAAAGATTTTATGGTAGTTGAACTAGGACTTCATTTGAGCTCCATGACATGATGAATGTCATGTGGTTGACAAAATCTCATTCTGGGCATAGTTTCCATAAGTGACCCAAGAATCCTAAGATCTGTAGTTACAAAAATTATATAAACAAATAAGCAAATAAATGAGGAAAGAGTTTTGATCATCATAGTATTGCAATGTTCTCCACTCAATTGACTGGAATTCCTGATATTTACTATTCCTGAAACTGTGAAACAAAGACACATATTTTTTGGATACTAGGCAATAGGGGCTAGAATCCAAGTGTGTTTCCTCAGCCCATGTCCTGCTATGAAATTTGAGATTAAAGTCTAATGTTTATCTCTACCTCCTCCCACTCTGATGGGACTTTAAATTCCAGAGCACCACAGTAGTTTTTACTACTCAGCGGCTCAATCATTGTGTTTACAGTAGACACTCTGTGAGAAACTGCCAACATTCCCCTTTGGTGAATTAGAATTGTTTTACCTGACAGTTAAGCCTTCAGACAAAAAATAAATAAAAATAAAAAAAATCTACCTACCTGATAATATCTCTGAATTGTGGTATTAAAACCATTGCCTCAACATATAGAGTTTCTGCTGGAAATGCCAGTCATACATCTTTTGCTATAGTAGGAGCATAAGTTCAAAATACTATGAAAAACTGCCTTAGAATGATGCTTAATCTAAGTTAGTGTCTAACTTTACTGTATAATAAACATATAATATGTAAAATAAGATTTTTCTTGCTAAACGATCACTGTGTTTCTTTTTTTTTCTCAAGAACCCCGAAGAGCCAGGTGCAATGGTGCATGCCTATAATCCCAGCAGCTCAGGAGGCTGAGGCAGGAGGATTGTGAGTTCAAAGCCAGCCTCACCAAATTTGATAGGCCCTAAGCAACTCAGTGAGACCCTGTCTCTGTAAGTAAAATACAAAGAAGGGCTGAGGATGTGGCTCAGTGGTTAAGTGTCCTTGACTTCAATCCCCTGTCCCCCCGACCAAAAAAAAAAAAAAGAACCCTGAAGAGAGACAACCATTAAAAAGAAATGAGGTTGGGTGCCAGTCACCATAATATTGCCATTTTTAAGGTATTTATTCTTTAGTATTTCTGTCTTGGTGACTTGGGCATAAAAGTGTATGAATTGAACCCACCTTAACCAAGTGAATATTATAACTCTAAAACTCAAGCTTTCTGATTTTTGAAATTAGGATTTTTGTCAAAGGAAGCAATAGGACAAAGTTAAGACCATTGATAAATACCATGGAATATCTGGTAGGCTGAGCAGAACATAGGTAATACAAATACTATACTAGATGCAAAACCACATAAATAGTTTAGAAAGGGGAAGATTCCAGAGAACAAAAACTCACCAAAATATAGGAAAATGGAGTTAAACCATGCAGACTTGTGAAATTACAAATAAATATTTGACTAGTCTCTTAATTTCAGACCTTTATTTTTCCTGTTTTCATCTTCTTTCCTTCCTTTCTTCTTTCCTTCTTTCTTTTATAAATAGGATTAGGTAATACTTTAACTTTCATCATTCAAGATCTATTCATGTTTCCTTTCCTTGACCTTGTGGGTACTAAATGCATTTTCTTTATGATTACTAAAAAGAATTTTTTAAAATAAATGCCAAACATAGATCATGGGGTATATATGTATTTACTCAGTTTTTCAGGGAGTTCAAAGTAAATCAGTTGTATCATTCATCTAAAAGCAATTAAAATAACAGTCCATTTAAAAATCCAAATAAAGTTACTTTAAAACTATAATAAACCTTTACAACAATAGAGAATGTATTTTTTATCCAAACTCTTCAAGATAAGTAATTCATAAACTTATGATATTATATACCCTTTAACTAACAACTTACCAAATGAAACTATTTACCCTAGTCAGTTTAGATTTACAAAGAGAAAATAATATGTACCTTGGATGCAAATGCTACTGCATTGTTCTAGATACCTATGTTTGCATCCACTTAGCTGATAGGCTGGCTGGCTGATTCAAGGTCTATCTCTCTCAGACAGCCAGGGTTGCACAGTGGAAAGGGCACTGGAGTAGGAGCCAGAAGATCAGATAACAACTCTGCAGTATCCCTGGGAAAATCTCTCAGCCTTTATAACTCTCAGTTTTCTTTTTTCATCTGTAAAATAGAATAAAAATATCTTCTGGTGTGCACTGTTGGATTATTAGGAGACTCAGAATAGACAATACATGTAAAATCATTTTGTAAATGCAAAACATTAGTAGTATAATTTTACTTAAATAGTAATTGATAGTCTCTTGCTTTAAAACCACATTTTCAGAAAGTAAGCCAATTAGTTATGGCAGTTCACACATACCCCAAAGCTAAATTTGACATAAAAACATCAAGTTCAAAGGCCCAAACCATGTGCCCTGTCCTTAGGCCTTAAAATTATTCAATGTTTTCTATAGCTGAGGTTAGTCAGTTGGTGCCTCAGGATGGTATCAGCAGCATGCTAATGATATTCAGCTTTAGCCCTGGACCAGTTTTCCTCTGACCTCAATACTGCAGTGTTTCAATTGTCACATGTTAAAAGGCTGGTAGGCTGATTGATAAGAAAAATGAAGCAGGCTACAAACACCTGGGGCTCAGCTACTTTAGTCAGGTTAAGTCACTAGTATGAGTTGGGAGAGATTTTTTGGCCACAGTTCTTGCTATTTATTTAAATTGACTTCAAGTAAGCTATAAACCTACATTAGGGACAACCAAACTAGGGAAATAATGTAGTCTCTTAATTTGATCATCAAAAGAGTCCACGATGTAACTAGTCTGTGAATGAGTGTGAATGAGTGTTTGTCACATAGGCATTTAATCTAAACAGAAATCATTTTGCATATTTCCCACCTTTGGTGCATAAAGGGATGCAGCTCTACTACAGCATGATTCACAAACAGAAAGAAACCTTGCCGACAGGAACCTGCTTGGGAATTCATCATAAAACAATCTCGTTGTCAGAAGTTAAAACTTCAACTCTCAATTTTCAGGTCTCAAAGCAGCAAGACCAGTTTCTACAAATGACCTGATACTTTTTCCTGCCCCTGCCACCTCACAGCCACATTATATCTAGAAGCTAAGATATGGGCACAGAACTTTAGGTGTTTCCATTAACAGGTTGGTTTGCATTGCTAGATAAAGATGTCTGGGGGAGCCCAAATCTCATTTACCATAAAACTTCTTTGTATTTTTCCACTTATCTTCCATATTGTATAACACAACAAAGTTAAATAGCATAAATTTCCAGGTCAAGAGATAGCAATAAACAGACCAAGGTGATAAGATATCAACAGTGAAGAAGCAGAAATTTTAATAAAACTCATAGAGAAGGAGTAGAAAATCCTAGAATTTAATACTTTTGATCTCTTTCAGGCTCCCAATATTTGTACATTATAATATAGCAAACTTCGGTCTAGTGAAGCTACAAACTTATGCAAGCACTCTCCTAATTGATAGAAAATTCAGAGTTGAAACAATCACTTTTAGTGTTCCTCCAAGTACTAGTATTCTATGCTTTTACTTCAAATAGCAAAGGGGTGCAAACAGCTCTTAAAGATTTAACTGGGATGAAATTAGTATATCTCTTACCATGTACCTGATAATACTAAAACCTAATTGTATATTTTATTTTGGGTTCAAAATGATTTCTCTTAGTCTTATTTATTCTTTGGTAATTACACAACTAGCAAAGAAGAAGCAAATATTTTAAGTGGATTGAACCTTGAAATATTCCAAGTGAGATCCGAGATGTTGACTGTCTTCTAACTAATGGATGCATTTAACATCTTTAACTAAATAGTTTTGATGTTCCTTCCAACTCACAGCAGGGGGAAAGGCCATCAGTGACAATTCTGTTCTAGTACATAGTGTTACTAGTTGGCCTCAATCCTGACCTAGAAGGAACATCTTCAAAGCTGAAAATTAATTTAGAGTCTATTCCAGGTCAGCCTTTGGCATATTTGCTGAGAAGACCTATTAATGCCAACCTCAACAGAAATAAACACATGCCCATTAGGAACTGGACCAAGAAACAAATAATAGCAAAACCTGTGAAATCATGAACCTACCAACTCAAAATTGAGTACAAATAGCAATTCTAGAACATCAAAGCAAGAAATATCTCACCAAAAATGTATAGTTCAAACATTACCAACAGAGTTAATATAATGTTATAACTTATTACAGTACTAGAAAATTCCAAATGTAAGGATTTCATAATGCAAAATGAATCAAAAAATGCTCTGAAGAGTAACATGTTAAAATTTAGAACATTGCACCATGAATTATCCTTTGTACCTGGCACAATTTAAGATACAAGAATACATTGCTGAGTTATGTGAAAATTTTATTATCCTAAAAACAGTAATTTGGAAATATTATGTGACTAGTTATCCACTTGCTCAATTTTTAAATATTGCTTTCAAAATATCTACATAGATGGAGGGAGTTACTGAGTTATGAAGATACAGGCTATTCTTGACAGTAAATTCTAGCAGAATGAAATTCATTTGTACTTATTTTTTCAACATTAAAAACAATGGCAAATTTACATTAGGAAACTATATTAGACAATCATATTAAAAATGATGTCCTTGGGCTGAGGCTGGGGCTCAGTGGTAGAGGGCTCACCTAGCATTCATGAGGCACTGGGTTTGATCCTCAGCACCACATAAAAATAAAATAAAGATATTGTACCCACCTATATCTAAAAAATAAATTTTTTAAAAAATGATGTCCGTGGTGGTTTATGTGTGAATATTTTATATATGTTTTTGTATCCATACTAGTACAACATTAGGAGACTTTTTGAGCTTTGTCTTAACATTATAAGGATCAGGTTCAAAGTAAGTCTGTCTCATGTAGTCACAGATAGAGAGATTTGTGTATTCTTTGGGGCAAGTGTGCCTTCTGCTACAAGACATGCTGATACTTTAACAGCAAACGTAAGCAATGAGAGGGATGAGGCCAGGACTGGGCAGGAACAAAACTGGGAGAAACTGATCCAGCTATAGGACTGGTGCCCAAGGAGGTAGTCTACAATCTAATGCCCAGTCCAAAAGATCACAGTGATCCTCAAGCTTTTACACAACACTTGTCAGTATCTGAGATCCACTGAGTCTTGCAAAATGAGGTTCAGGCACTAGATGGTCCAATAAAATAGAAGAAACCATCCATAGGATCTGAATCAATCAGGGTCACAGAAGAAATCATCTATCACATTCAGGTTAGGATAATTCAAGATTTGATGAAAGGATACAGTATTTCTAAAGGTTTAGGATTAGACTACAAAGGAGAATACAATATCCCACTACCCAGGGAGGCTGTTATCATCCCCATGAATCTAAGGGAAAACCAGAATAAATCCTGTAGATTCACTTGCTTTTGGTTATTTACTTTTATCACCAATTTTAGAGGTTTGATAGCTAAGCAACAGACTCCCATTAGCTTTGCTATAGATAAAACTTCTGACATAGAGTCAAAATGGCAATGGTTGCCTAAATTGTTTTTCAGGAACTTGGAGGCAGCTCAAACCAACTGAAACTACCAGGCCCTCACTTCAGCCCATGCAAGTGTCTGATGGGTGACATATTGATATTAGAGGACCAAATTTCCTTTCTCAGAGCACACCAAGGTCAGCATTTTCTGGATGTGCATCCTATGAAGAGCCATGGAAGACCACTAACTACTTCTGTTTTCCTTAGTTTCAGTCACTTTTTTCTATGTCTCAGACCACTCTGCTTCTTAATCCTATAACTACCCCTGAACACTATCCTCAGGAAGGTGGATTTGAGACTTGCTCTCCCATCTCCACACATGGCCACCTCATGAATAAATTCTTTTTCTTTTGCAAAACTCATTCCTTCAATGATCAGCATACACTGAACAATGGGAAAAAGAGTCTGGCTCAATAATTCCTAGGCCAGAAAGGACAAGGAGTAGAAATAATTCCTGGAATCTGGAAGCAAAGGATCACCTGAAGGAGAGCACTGACCTTTGGTGGAAGGAGATGGGCAGCTCAAAGTAACTCTAACAACAAGTGACTACTGGTAAAAAGATCCCTGTCTCACTCAGTCATTCCTTCGAATCTCCTGCTAGGGTTCCCAAGTGGCCAAATTCAGCTGGCAGGCAAAAGCAAAGACTGATGAGTCCCCATAGGTCAGTAGACAGGAGATGGAGAGAAACAAAGTGGAAAGGAGTGGTCTTGAGGGGCAAAGAGAAGAAAGATGGTACACCAAAAAGAGAATGCTCCCCTAAACACGATTCTAGAAAATAAGTGGTAAACTGTAGCTAAGGATCCAGCATTCTGGTGAAAGGGATGACCAAGTCAAGCATGGTATTAGAGACTTTGTCAGGAAAAAAAAAATATTAGGACATAGGAGGACTCCACCCTCATTAGAAATCAGAATCTTAAGCAGAAAATCAAGATAGAAGTCTACTGGCACACGTTATGCTAGGGATATAGGAGTAAGGGAAAGGCCCCAGGCATGCTGGAGGACTGGCTGCAGAGCAGAACATTTCATCCCAGATCCAATTCCCTGATGCCTTTGGCATAGAGTATTCTCTCTGCCTAGGTCAGGACTGACATGAGAGCTAGTCAGGATTGAGATCATATTGAAGACCAGCAAGCAGTATTTACAACTGAGAAAACAGGAAAGAAAGCAGCTAACAATGCAATGGAAACTGTATTGTAAGGACCTGGGTGGGAAATGAATGACATATTCAAGTTGGGAAATGTGAGGCACGTTTACAAATGCACCAGTGGAGGGAATGTAAGGAGACTGCCCAGAATATGGGCTTTTCCCTAGGCTTGAAACAAGAAGGGGAAGAGAAGTTCTAAAACACAGACCTTCAGTTTGAGAGATGGACTGCCTGAACTTCCCTTTAGGAACAGAACATGTCATAGGGGGAGGAGCCCATAGGGAGGAAACTAAGGGAATATATCCCTGGACCTCACCCTCTATTCTTTTCAGATCTCCAGAAGTTGTCCCCACTGATTAACCCAACAAGAAACCATAATACCAGATAGATATGATCTATACAAGGTTAACCTAGTGGCTCCAAAGCAAAATGGAAAAGGTTGGGAAGGGGTTGTGGTGAGACTAATGGTAGATAACCAACAGAAAGGCCATTATCCTACCAATAAAAAATGATGAGCATTTTCCCATGTGATACTTACTAATTAGAAAGGGGTAAATAACAATTTAATAGCACAGAAACTAGCACACACGACCTTGACTAAATGATCAAAATTGACATCCACAGAGATGAGGGAAACAGATGCACAGGCCTCACTACATGAAGCCCTCAAAAGAACCCAACATCACATCCTCTCTGTTCCTACCAAACATACAGGAATCTGAACCCAATCAAGAAGAATCCTCAAACAAACCCAAACTGAGGAACGCTCTACAAAATAATTTGCCTGTTCACTTCAAAAATGTCAATGTCATAAAAAACAAAGACAGGTGAAAGAAGACTAAATAGACATGACAACTAAATGTGAAACATGATAATGGAATTTCCTCTGCTTCAATGTTATTACAGGACAAAATGGTGACATCTGAATAAGGTCTTCAAGTTAGATTATATTATGTTAATATTCATCTCATAATGATTTGGATTATTGTGCTACAGTTATAACATATAAAAACCATGTTTTAAAAAAATATGCAATGACATATTTAGGAGCAAATGGAAATCATGAGAGCTCTCAAATACCACAGGAAAAAAAAAACATAGAAAGAAAAGGGAAAAACAAATATCATCCCATGTTAACATTTGGGGAATTTGGGTGAAAGACATATAGGAGCTATTTTACTGTTTTTGGAAATATCCTTTAATCCTGAAATTATATCAAAATAAAAGTAAGAATTAAAATGAAGCAAGTTTAAACTGAGGCAATAGCAGTAGGAATAAAGATAAATGGATATGTATACAAAATATGGAAGAGGTAAAATGGGTAAGATGAAGTGATAAATCACTACCATGACCCTTAAGGCATCTGCCTTGGGCCACCACCCACTGCAATGTCATCATGTTGGCCACACTTAGCATAAATTGTTAAGTTGCCTAAATAATATTTTAAACATACCCTAAAGAATCCAAATACCTATGACTTTTTCTCTGATTTATTTATTATATCTTTATTGCCTTGCCTTTGGAGTGGCACAGACAATTAAATATTAGTGGATCCAAAACAGTATGCTAAATTTCTACCTCATCATTGGTAATGAAAATGTCATTCTTTCCCCCAGGAAAAGTCAGCAATTGTGGATTCATCCAGCATAGGAAGAAAGGAGGCCCTAGTAAATCAGCCCGTCTTCTTGAGTCTTCCCTGAGGTGTGGATAGTCAAAGCAGCATAAGGATATTTAGAATACAAAAGTCACTCATACCTTGAGAGGCAATTATCCAGAACTGACAAGTGTAGTGGGAACAGTCCAAATTCTTTTACTCTTGTGTAAAAAACACTTTTCTTCCAGCATGAAGTTGAAAAATAAAGGCATATGTCTCATAGGCTTCTATCAATCACTAATAATTCTTGATAAAAAGAAATCAACAGTTTTCCTGAACTTCCCATGTGCCTTATTCCAGGCATGGAGCCGGGCAGCTTAACACATGGTCTATTCCATTATCACATACCCAACACTAATCATCAGCATCAGCCTTATGATCAGTATCAGGAAATAATTATTTAAGGGCTCTGAGATTGCATTTCTGCCATATTTCTTACAAAACCATAAGGTTTTGTGGAATTGTGTATGAATGTGGATTTAAATGCTTAATGAATATGAGTGATAGCATATCTGTTCTCATCTCTCACGGCTCTACTAAGAGTTTGGTTATAACTAGAACACTTAAATATTGGTGAATCCTATTGAATATCTAGTTATTACTGCCTTAGGAACTTAGTTCCTGAACTGAAAAGGAAAAGATATTGAGTTGCAATAGGTAACGAGTTACTAATTGATGTCTTTGGGAGGTTCTAATAAGACATCTTCACCCATACATGCTATAGTGTTATCATTTCAAATCTCTCCCTTTGATATAACCATGTTTACCAAGTTCTTCATTAAAATTCAAACATCCTGAAGTATGTCAACAATGCAGAAGAACAAATCAGCTCATCAGATGTTGTGAAGAGTAAGGATAATATGAGAGTATTTTTAGTTACTAGAAATGGAATATTTTGAAATGCAGGAAAGGACAGAGAATAGGTAAGTACAAATTCCTAGAAAAAAAGAAAATCTGCCTACTTCACAGCTTTGTCTAAGGCCAGCTCCAGAAATAAGGTCATGAGAGTAAGGGTGTGCTTTTTTAAAATTTTGTCCAGTCAAGAAATTTTCTTCTAAGTCCCAAATCTATATCCCCAAACACAGGAAAATACATTGTATTAGACATATTTCTGTTGCTGTGGCAGAATATCTGAGATAAATTAACTTAAAGGATGAAAGGTTTATTTAGACTTGTGGTTTCAGAGGTTTTAGTATGTGGCCCTGTTGCTTTTGGACCTGTCATGAGGCAGAACGTCTACAGAAGCATGTGGCAGAGGAAACCTGTCCACCTCAAGAAAATCTGGAAGGAGAGAGAGAGAGAGAGAGAAAGAGAAGAAAAGGCCAACTGTCCCAATATTACCTTCAAAGAGCCACCCACAATCACCTAACTTCCCCCAAGTAGGCCCCATCTCTTAAAGGTTCTACTACCTCCCAATAGCACCATAGGCTTGCCGCAGTCTGGCTGGGCACAAAATAATCGAACCACCACACAGCCTTGTAGATTCAAACAGCAACTCTTTATTCCCGAACTCTCACCGACACTCTACCCACACTTCCCGTGAACACCCTGCCTCTACCCGGCTCCGCGCACGAACCAATTCTCTCAGAACCCCAGCTAGAATTCCACGGGAACTCCAAAGGAGTGGGCGCCTGAGGCAGCAGGATACGCCCTAATCCCAGCAGGATCCGCCCTAATCCTGGAGCCACCCTAATCCCTGAGCAGGGTCACCTTTCAACCCAAAATGCCATGCGTCATTCCTACTTGGCTATGGCTCTCAGCATAGACTGGTGACCAAGCCTTAAGCATAGGGGATATATAAAATATCTGATTATTTATGGGATATTGAATATCTGAACCATAATACACATTGTATCAAAAAGTTGAAGAACAAGGGTGCAAAGACTCAAAATAGCTGGAAATTTCAGAGCACCCATCCCGCTGACATCATCCTTTAAACGTGGAAAATCAAATCAAAATCATCAAATAGCATATTTGTGTACCTGCTTTACATTCTCTATTTGCTCACCTTCCTATCACCTGCCATGTCCAGCCTTCTCCCTTCTGAAAATAATTCTGACCACATGAAAGAACATTGCTAAAGTCTACAGCTGTATGGAACAGTATTTTCAAGCACGAGTCCGAACCTCTACGTTTTGTTTCCAAAGAATATTTTCGTCCATGGAGATACGTTTGGGATTTCAGAACTCAACACATTGTACCTTAAGCCTCATTTTCAAACTGAGCATGCTTCTTTAATGTATTTTATTGCACAAAATGTACACAGAGCACACAGTTCAAGGGAGTCCACATCTGATCACAGCTCAGAGTTTTGCAGGAGGGATCTGCAAACCAAAATCAAAAGGTAAACTGCTGAGTGGCACACACCTGTATTCCCAACAGCTCAGGAGGCTGAGACAGGAGGATCATGAGTTCAAAGCCAGGCTCAGCAATTCAGCAAGGCCCTAAGCAACTCAACAAGACCCTGTGTCAAATAAAAATACAAAAAAGGGCTGAGTATGTAGCTCAGTGTTTAAGCCACTGGGTTCAATCCCTGGTACCAAAAAAAAAAAAAAAAAGAAAGAAAGAAAGAAAGAAAGTGAACTGCATAATTTCATGAGCACCGAACACCACTTGGATAAGAGTTTACATTTAATTCAAACACTTCAAGTGCTACACCTCTTTCTTTGATAACTTCTATTTTAATTTTCTTCTGAGGTGATCAAAAATGAGCAAACAAATTTATAATAACTATAATAAACCCAGTACTTTGTTACTGCACATATATTTCTAAACTTTCCTACCCTGACGGGTTTTCCTAAACACAGATTAAACTCTTGGAAATATAAATATAATAAAATCTAATAGGATCAAATTTTATGACAGTCTCCACATACATAAAATAGTATAATAACGTTCTGTATCTCATCTCATGAAGATGAAATTACCTAGCACATGTTTAAATATCCTGCACATAGGCGATGCTCAGTAAAGAGCAGCTATTATTTTCCAAGAATTGCATTCTAAAAGTTGTCAATTCAAAAGCAGAATGGAGCCTGATGATGCTGAGAACATCAAGGATAACAATTAGCCTGTGATTGGCATTTTACAATTTACAGTGTGTTTTTATACAACCTCATGTAATATACAGAATATACTATTATATTCAGTGTCTGTTGCTGCCATAACAAATTACTACAAATATAAGAGATCAAACAACAAAATTTATTATCTTACAATTCTGTAGGTCAGAAGTCCAAAAAGGGTCTTGCTAGGCTGAAATTAAGGTATCACTGGGGCTATGAAACTTGCAGACCTTAGGGTAGAGCATCCCCTTGTTTACTGAGGATTGGCAGAGCATCATTCCATGCACCTGTAGGAGTAAAGCCCTTGCTTCCTTACTGGCTGTCAACTGAGTCATTCCAGCGTCAATCCTTGACTCATGGCTGAGTTCCTCTCATGCTTCTCATCTCTACTACTTCGTCCGTCACAGCATCTTTCTGACATCAGCCAGGATAAACTCCTCGTTTTTAAGGGTTCATGCAATTAGAACGGTCCCATTGACTCATCTAGGATAATCTCTCCATCTCAACTTGCAAATCTTTAATTAGGTCTGAAAGTTTCTTTCACCATGTAATATAACACATCCACAGGTTCCAGAGACTAAGACATGAGCATCTTGTAGGTGTTAGGGGCATTACTTTGTCTACCACAGTTACCATTTTACTGATGGGAAGAATGAAGATCAAAAAGGATAAGAGACTTGTAAAGAATGTATAGTAAATGCAAAAAATAAACTCAAATGTCAAAACTCTTTTACTCCAAACCCAAGTCCAATGAGCTATCTTTTCCCTAAAAGATAAACCAGCATTTACTCTCTTGCATCTTTCCCCCTCTTTCTCACCTGCAAATTGTGAGGCTCAGGCTGTGCTCCAAAAACAACATGTTCCGGAAACAGAAGGGAGCTCCTCTGATTAGAAGCAAAAGGTGCTTATTAAAGAAATATGCACAATTAGTTCAAGTTAATCATGTGCAAGGATCATAGAGAATGCTAAAGCCTAGCCACAGTATGAATGGTTTTATCCCAAACAATCCCAAGTCTTGGTCCATTTTGTGTTTCTATAACAGAATGACACAGACTGGGTAATTTATAAAGAAAAGAAATATATTTCTTAAAGTTTTTCTGAATGCTGCAAAGTCCAACATCAAGGTGCCAACATCTGGCAAAGGCCATCTTGCCTCATCTTCTCATGATATAAGGTGAAAAGGTAATGAGGAAGAAAGAGCCAGAGAGCAAGAGGGGACCAACCTTTGATTTTATAACAATCTATTCTCATGATGACTAACCCACTCCCATAAATACAACATTAATCAATTCATGAGGGCAAATCCCTCACAATCTAATCACCTCTTTTTTGGGCCCTGCCTCCCAGCATGTTGCATTGAGGGTTGTATTTCGAACACATGAATTCTGGGGGAAATATTCAGATCATAGCAGTGCACTTGAAATTGGTTACACACATTTATGAATTGCAAAAAAAAATAATAATAAAATTCATTTTTAAAAAGTCAAGTCATGGCATTTTGTGTAGACGCAGAACAAAATAGCAACATTAAAATTTTTGAAAGGGAAATGAAAATTAAGGAAAATAGTCTGACAAAAGTACCCAGTCCAGATTATAAGTGGGAAAAAAAAATAAGGGCAAATAAACAACTCCATGTTTTCTAGTCATCTAAGTCTGTAATGATGAGAGAAGTGCAATCTAACTGTTGGTTGGCTCTGTCAGACAAATGCTGATTTAAATTCTGGCTCCATCACTTATCAGCTGTTTGCTTTGGGCAAATTACTTGAATTTTTTTAACCTTCAATTTTCTCACTTGTAAAATGAGGATGAGAACATTACCCACCACATGGAATCAAGAGAATTAAATGAGATGATGTATAAGAAGCACACAGCATCTGGCACATGGATAACACTCAACTTTTAACTGTCATAATTATCATGATTAATAAGAATTATAACAATGGAAATGAAAAAAGAAAGAACAAAGGTAATTTTGAAGAAAAAAAATGATTAGTATGTTGTAAATGACTCCAGACTTTAAATGATCTCTGAAGCTGAATTGTTTATGAAGTCGATGAAGCCTAAAATTGGGCTTGATCTAAAACTTTTTTTCCAAGTGTGAATCACCCAAAGTTAACAGAGGGCAAGATTTAGTCAGCAGTATGTTCTGAAGACTTCAACTTTAATATCTATGTTCAATAAAACTTTCTGCACCAAAGGAAATGTTCCCTATCTGAACTGTCCAATATGGTAGACATTATGTACATGTGACTACCAAGCCTATGAAGTATGACTAGTACAACTAAGAAACTGATTTTTTAAATTATATTTAAGTGATTGTAATTTATTTTATCTTGTTAATTTAGTTAATTTAAACTTAATTGTGATAAGGTTTAAATGGCCACATATAAATAATAGATATACCTTAAGCAGCACAGCAGCTGTTATATCCAAGACAGTCAATATTCAAGGCATAGGAAGTCCTGAAATCCAGATGCACCAGGTGTTGGCAGAGATGGTGAACACAGAGAATTTGTTCACAAGAATGTTCCTTAAGTAGGAGTAGATTAAAAGTTGAAGTCAGGATTGTCAGAGAGCTAGAAAGTCCAACTCCTCATTTAACACTGAAAGCTACCTACACAGCATGCTCAGGATGTCTTAGAGTTTACACAAATTTGAAGGGTGAATAAAGAAGTTAGGAGTAAGACATTGGTAGAACACACTGAGGACGATATCATCTTCCGATCAGTGAATAAGTTTGGGTGCATCTGTTCTTCTCAGTCTCTGCAAGTGAAGCTTAAGATATAGCAAAAAGGAAGTAGTTTGATCTCACTTCTTCTTTTAGCTTAATCTATTCTATTATTTCACTTCCAATTTTAGCCCTTTAACTAACTGCATCCCTCCCCATCTTCTTTCACAGTGCCGACAGCAGAACAAGAAACATGGGTACTCCGGAAACTAGTTTCTCTTTTATATTCTGGCCTGTGGCTATATTCTCTTATTTCTCATCAGATTTTTAAAACCTCCCTAAACTTCATCATTTTGAATACTCATCATTCCCCAAGAACTCATATGTTTTAATATGTTGTTTGTTGTTACAGGAAAGGCTCTATATCTAGTTTTTTCTGCCTATGTATAGTTAAAACGTAAGTGTTAAATAACCTCTCAGGTTTCTTTTTTTACATAAAATAATTGGTGTACAGTTATTTATAAGTAAACTAAAGTGTATATATATGTTTTTCTAAATTAATGATTTTATGTTACTAAATAATAATTTGATGCTTTGTGGCATGCAAAAAAAAAAAAAAACCCTGAAACCAAAAGATAATTAGTCTATCAGAAAATAAAATAAACATATAATTTTGGAAAAAATTGTAATTTTAGAAAAAAGTCTCAAAGTATTTCTCCCAGTTACTTTTTTTTTACACACAAGGAAAGTAAACCATAGAAAAATAAAGTTGCCTACTTGGGGTTATACAAGAAGTCAGTGGCATTTTTCATCCAATGCCATAGCTACTGTACCACATTTCTTTCTTTCTCAAATGAATCATAGATCTCTAAGCAATTAATTCAGCAATGCCTCCCATATCAGGAAGCTGCTCCACATACACAGAAACCAGACCAATATTGCAGGGTAGGTGGCATCCAAATATCTCTTTGCTGAGACCCTGCTCTCAGAGTCCAGATGGAGAAGGGTCTTGAGAGGAGTTCCAACTCTCACTATAAAAGTAACTAATAGCATTTGTCATTAATTCACCTACCATATTCACTATTGCCAAAATAAGCACAGAGAACATCTGATTTATCTGTGTAGATTATATCCTATAAAGTCTTTGAATGAGGTTGACTGCACTTATGATCAATTCACATATTAAGTATTCTGTAACCTCAGACAGGTGCAATATGAAAACAGGATCTGAAGTCAGGGGTGGCATTTTTTGTCTAGAACTAAAAGAAATCAAAATGGTAATAATGGTACTTTTGCTAATCTATTAGTAACTATGGTTACACTGTTAAGAAATTGAATAATTCAGTCTATGCATACAGACCATATGATATATACATATTTGGCATATAAATATTTATGTAGCTTGAGGTGCTAGAATTAAGTATAAGACTGAAGGTCAATTGATTGGGTTCTGTCTTAAGTTGGTTTCCCTAGGAAAGATACGCTGAAATAAAAATTTGCATCCAGGTAAAGTTCCAGGGATAGGGCATATCTCCCCTCCCCCATCCATCTATCTATCCATCTATTTATCTATCTATCTATCTATTTTTGTTCAATGTGCTATTTACCTACTGGGCATTTATTATTATTATTATTATTATTATTATTATTATTAGTTCTAATTAGTTATACATGGGCATTTCTTGATGATGGTTAAATTTAGGAACAATACATATGAGTGAACCAGGGAAGCAGAATTAGTGCAAAAGGGAAGGAGAATTTCTATGAAGTTATAACAAGACTTCAGCAGATCCCATGGGGAGGGAGCTCAGGAGCTGAACTGGCCCTTCAGAGTTGGGCACAATTGAGGAAAGGGGGCTGGACCTTTTTACCCTCTTATGAACCAGCCATAGGCTGTGGGCTACACCAAGGAAAGAGGTCTAAATAAATGTGGCAGATCTGTCTGGTCAAAGGAAATGACATACAGGAACTCTAGCAGCCAATACTCCTAAAAGCTGAGAGAATGTGCATTTTACTTTTGAGGGAGATATCAGTTCTGCAGTTCAGATCTACTTGATTGTAATAATGAACTTACCCTGTCAGAGAATAACTCATCCAGGTTCTGGTTGGTTACTTCCTGGGAAAACATACGAGAAAGTGAAGTCTGAAGACCTTCTTCTGCCCTGTAGCAAGAGTTAAGGTCATAAGTTGTATTCATCATCACCCCCTTCTACCCATTTTGGATTTCCATCATTAACAGCAAGTACTTCTGTTGGTCTAGATGACTTACCTGTTGAGGTGATTCTAGTCTCTGAGAAATCTAAGTCCCTGAAATAAAGTTCTCAGGCATTTTGCATGTATCAATTTGCCAATGGGTGTGAGCAATATTCCCTAATGTGTAAAGTTCTATTTCTCAAACCCAAAAAGGGTTTACCAAGCAGTGTGTTCTTCCTGGTGGTGGGCATTAAATATGCAATCATTTCTCTTTCACTTTGAAGCAGATATTCCTCTTGCCTCCAAGATTACTGGACTCCCCAAAATTTCACTGATAACAGAAGCCTTCTAAATCTTCATGGGATCTTCAAAAACAGTGCTAAGAACTTCCTCTATATCTGCTCTTCCCAATATGGTGACTGTTTTAATCCGTTATTTCACTGCTGTGACTAAAGGACCCAACCAACACAATTGTAAAGGAAAAAGGTTTATTTAGGGGCTCGTAGTTTCAGAGTTCTCAATCTATAGACAGTTGGTTCATTCCTCAGGGCTCCAGGTAAGAAAAAACAACAGGGTGAAAGAGTAGGGTAGCTCATATGGTGATCAGAAGCAGAGAGAGAGACTCCACTCTCCAGATACAAAATATACCCCATAGCCATGTCACCAATAAACACTTCCCCCAGCCACACCCCACCTGCCTCCAGTTACCATTCGGTTAATCCCATCAGGGATTAATTCACTGATTAGGGTAAGGCTATGACCCAACTATTTCTCCTCCAGACCTTCTTTCATTGTCTTACATATGACCTTTGGGGGACACCACATCTAGAATATAACAGTTACTATTCTTGCAACTCTTACACAACTGAAATGTGACTATCGTGACCAAGTAACTGAACTATGCATTTTATTTATTTTAATTAATTTAAACTGTTATATTTCATTAGAGTCTACCATATTGGACAGCATAGCTCCAAAGTTTTTCTATCTCATAAAGATTTCTAGTGTACTTAACACTTTTTTGCTCATCAGTCTGATTAATATGATATCACCCATATATTGGACTTCTGTGATATTCAGCAGAGTGTCCAGACAATCAACGTAGCACTTGTCCAAACTCTAAAGGTATCCTGATCGCCTCCCCAAGCAATGAAAAACAGTTTTTGATCCTCCTCTTTGATTACAATGAAAGAGGGTGGAAAATACATCCACCAAAGCAATGGTCGCACATCATGTATCTGAGGTCATGTCAATGTGCTCTAGCAAAGATATCAATACAGCAGCTACAATTGAGACCACCCCTTGATTGAGTCTGTTAGGTTGTCAAATTGTATGTATATGTGAGTGTTTGTGTGTGTGTGTGTGTGTGTGTGTGTGGTGTTTTGTTTTGCTTTTAGGAATCAGACTGAAAAATTAGAGGAAATACAATAGGGACCACCATTCCTTATTTTTTAGATCCCGGGGAATGATGTTAATTTCCATCATTGCCCCCAGGATGTAGTATTGTTTGTGATTTACTATTTTATCTAGACATTTCACAGTCTTCCACTTGGCCTTCCACTCTGCAATCTGTCTTACTCTATAAGTCAAGAAACGATGTGGCATTTGACAACTACTAAGTATGTCCATTCTAATTATATGTTCAGAGACAGGTAGATGACCCACTAGTGTGTCTAGACTCAGGAAGCTCACTGAGGGCCAGTTCCTTACTTTTTTTCCTGACTCCTTTTATAGAGGGAACCACAATACACGTTATTCATCTGAATGTCACCTAAGATCCTGTGTTCAACAGTGTTTGAAATGTTGGAATGTTTCCCTTTCCCAAGTGTATGGATACCCAAGAAAATAAAAATAGGTCTGTCTGGGGAAGAACTACATATACTTACCATGCTGTTTCAGATTTCTTCCTCATGGTAACACAGATGATCCTTGAGTTAACAGGTTCAGGTTCTGGCTGAGATCTGGAAACAAGACATAAGTTTCTGCCAGGTGGCTTCCCTGAGCCTCTTTGTCATCTGTCTTTGGACTCATGGTAGGAGTAGACTTTGAGGTAGAAGAATATCTTATCAGGAAAAAGCCTAGGCATCATCTTCAAGCAATTAAAGGGATAGTCTATCTAGCCTTTAATAAGGAGGCCCAGAGGATCCAGGGTAACTAGAGTCTTAAGGAATGTCAATCAGACGTCTACGTAAAGTCCTAGGTTTTTTTTCTCCTTCCCAGCCAGGGACCTGACCTTGGCAGAGCAGACTGGCTAGATCTAAGAAGTCAAATTTTTCTGAGATCTCAATAGTCTTAAAATTAGACCCTTAATTTGATCCTTAGCAATTTCTCTTCTCTGGCCATGAGAAATGAGATTCTCCTTAGATACTGCCAAAGAGACACTCTAATTTCCACAGTTGACTTTGAGTTGGTAATTTAACAATCTTCAGACTGTCTTTGTCTTTCTCTGGTGCACTGATAATACTCAATCAGAACCATCTGATTTCTTGACCTTATGATGATTACTATTTCCAAACCCTCCATTCATAACCTTTCAACAGTCCCCTTTCCTAGTTACCAACAGTAAACATTCAGAGGGTCTCTGGCTTATGATGGCCAACTTAAGATCCTCCTACTTTACACTGATGAGAAAGTGACAAACATTCAGTAGAAACTGTAATTGTATTTCGAATTTTCATCTTTTCCCAAGTTAGCCATGTGCGGTATAATACTCTCCTGTGATATGGTCAGTGACAGTAAGCCACAGTTCCAGATGGCCTTATGAACTTGAGATGGTAGCAATCGACACTCTATAGTGTACTGTGTTGCTAAGCTCTGATATTCAGTAGCTTAGTTAAATTAGCAATGATATTGTCTATTTATAATGGGTTTATAAATAGGTGACCCCTCTCTTAAGTCAAAGAATATTTGTATCAATGATTGGACCAAAAAAGTATTGCTAAAGATGTTCAGTACTCTAATCACTGCTGGTAATGAGGTCCTCATTATTGAATGGCCCATCTCCAAAATTCCATTTTAGGATCTTCTTCCTCAGACTACTGCTGGCATTTACAATCTTAGGTCTAGGTCCCTAGAAAACAGACTCAGATGTAGATTGCCTGCAGAAAGTTTTGGGGGGAAGTATTCACACTTGTGAAGCAGTATAGAAACCAGAGCTGGACAGATGAAGAAATTGAACTGTGACCAATTGAAACAGAGGCTTCTGCTGACCCCTGAGGAAACTCCAGAGCTGTCACGGCCCTCCAGAATTGGCTAGACTCTGTTTATGAAACAGAGGCAAAGAGGCTGGTGCTTTGCATTTCCCCCAGTCCTAACAGCAATCTGTCATTGAACACAGGCTGTCCCTTGGGAGGAGGTACCAACTCATGCAAGGCCACTCCCTTTGGCTGAGGACAATTCCCCCAGAGAATGAGGATGATTCTTGGAAAGGAAACTGGCTATTTGTCTCAAAAACCAACACTCCAGCTGTCGACAGATGGAATGAGTGTCTCAGACATAAAAGTTGGCAGCGGGGTGCGGAGAAGGCCACTGAAGCCTCTCTCCCTGGTTTACCATCTACTCAGCCTTACTAAGCTCTCGTTTTCCTACCTGGATACAAGGACAGTGTAAAGAGCAGAATTCTTACTGACACACTTTTTATTTTAAGAGTTATTCTAATTTCCTTAAATTTCTAATGGACAGTACTTGAAATGATATTTTCAAGGTAGGACAAAAGGGAAGAGATTCACATGGTAATTTTTTTTCTGATTTCCATAAAAACAGATGATTCTACCAATGGGCTGTTTCTTTTTCACCTCAAAGTCGGTATTTACTTTTCATAAACAGAGAATTTCTATTTTTTTTAATCCCGCTACATCTTTATAAAATTATCTCAGTTTGACTATACCACTTGCTTTGTCACTGAACCGTGGAATTCATTGGTTTATTTGGTGATGAAGAGACATCCATTCAGTTTTAAACACACACAATGACCATCTGTCACTGATTAATCTAGGAAAAAATTCAGAATACAATCTTATCAATGTCACTATGATTAGGTAGGTGTGCTTTTAAACCAACTCCCAACAGGATAAATGTTTGGACCCCATTCTTAACTGTTTCTAAGGCACTCTTGAAAAAGTGATCAGCAGTTCTTACAGTTAGGAAGTTTTTTCTGATATCTAACCTAAATCTCTCCTACTGCAATTTCAAACCACTTCCTTTTCCACACTTAATGAATTAGGAAAAGAGCTGACAATCACTGTCACTTACCTCATAATTTTTCTTTATGTTTAACTTTATTAGAATTTATTTATACCTAGTCATTCTTTCTCATATGACAATTTATTTCACTAAGCTATTGCTTGCTTTTTAACTCTTGAGTAATATTATTTAGGTCCTATTCATGTATTCTCTAGTTTCTCTATATATCTCAGAAACTATGGCGACCAAATTTAATGAGTCTTTAAAACACCATGAATGATGAAGACATTGTTATTTGGGAGTTTTGTCATTGTTACAACCTAACATGGGTTAGCTTTCAAACTGCATTAAACTATCCCTGCATTAAAAATGTATATCAGATTGTTTGACCTCAAGGAAGAAGCAGTTTTCCCACAAGACTTATTTATAAGGTAGGATCATATCTTCCCTTATGTTGGGAAGCCAGTGTAAACTATTAATGACACATATCAGGTACAAAATGTTCTTAATGCTAACTCTTTCCAAATAATCTTTAAAATAATGAGACTCCACAAGATTTCCCCTGGTAGAGACAAAACAGACCTCAAGTTCTATATTCTGAGGAACACACGGAATAAATATTTTTAAAATTATGATTCACTTTTTACCTGATATTTCAATTATAAAACAATTTAAAACATTTGCAGTGGCTTCTATAGTCTACATGTAAATTTTATATTTACTTAGAAAGTATATGAGAAAATGAAATAAAAAAGAAAGTATATCATATATGCTTCTGTTTAAGGACATAACCTCCTTGTATATATCCTTATTTACTAATTTTACCATCTTCTAAAATCTGGCTACCAACAAATGGCTATGAATAAGAGGGTCTTGGGCACACTGTACTTGATGTGTCCCTGGCTTATAAATGGTGACTGTCAGCTCTGCCTCTTAGATTCACATTGCTCTTAACTTCCTCCCAGTTCTGGCTGATGACATTGTGCTGACCGACCTGACGCTGTGGTCGCTGGTGTTCCTGTGTGGTGCCATACACAGGCTGAGAAGGGCAGCCATGTGGCTATACAAAATCCCATTGCACAAAGACATCTTCCACATTTCCACCTAGTCATATATCCAAGCTTGCAAAGAATATTTCAAACTTTGGTGTAAGATAAGCTTTATATCATTAGTTTATGTTACAAAAAAGTGTCCCTATTTTCCATCTTGAAAGCTAATTTCAGAAAAAAAAATGAAACATCTTGTCCAACTCACACAATAAGAAAGGGGTGGAGAAAAGATTTGAGCAGGTATTTATTACACCATGAATGGTCATTTCCCATTATGCACTATGTATCCCCCACTACCATGTTTAGGGTGGATAGTTTAGTGGTCCAGAGTAGGAATTCTGGAATTGAACCATCTTAAAATCTTCACTTTGCCACTGTGTTAGTCTATGATCTGCTTAGTATCTTTGTGCTTCAGTTCCATGACCTGTAAGATGTATATAATATTAGTATATAAATTACAGAGTCAATGTAATGATTAAATGTGTTAATTTATCTAAAGTGCTTAGAATAAAACCTGTGATGTAGTAAATGACATTAAAATAGATATTATCATTATTTTATTCTTATCCTGCAATCAAAGAACCCTGCTGAGAAGCAAATGATATAAAGAAAGAAAGAAAAACAGTTATACACTAATTCAATGGCCCATTTGGGAGTCTACAAATTGGCAACTTGTCACCTTGTAGACCACCCTAGGGAAATGAGGAAAGTGAGCCAGTCAGTTTAATTGTTGGATAAAGAAGATAGAGAGGTGCTACGGAGGCGACACACATGGGCTAGCAAGGAACATCTGAAGCCTGGGAAGAGTCAGAATCAATAAGAAGAAAGCCTCACAACTTCTGCTTTAAATGTTTGCTGAAAATCAACCCTGACTTTCAGTTGATACTGTGGTGCTATTGGCATCAAATGGCACCATTTCGTCCACCCTATTCAAGATGTAACCACTATCTTTATGTTGAACCACAACACTCCCGGAATGTTCCTTCAAGAAAGAAAGAAGAAAAGTGGGGGAGGGGAGAGAAAGAAAGATCAGCTCTGATTAATTGATTAATTCAGGCATATTAATAGAATTTGGAACATCTTTGTTCATTTTTATTTAACATTAAATATGACAAATGGGGAAATCATTTAAAAAAAAAAACAGTTGGAATTACATAGGGAGTTCTCTTAAATCCAGTCCTTAAATTTTCAATATTTCCTATTTGGGATCAAAATCTAGTACCTAATAAAATCCACAGTATGTTTGATAGCATACCAAATATGCCCTGTTCTTTTTAATTTGAATTTCAACTTCTTTAGTTAACATTCTAATTTTTTGTCACTTAAGGCCTCAAAAGATGGTATTCTGCCCAAGGAGGAGAATTTATAATAGCTTTCAACTATGTATTGTGCCTGGTCCCAAGACCTTAAAATGCTCTAATCATCTTGTCGCCCTTCTAAAATTAAAGCCTCAGTGGCATGATCAAAGACGGAGATTTCATTGAGCACTTCACCTAGGATTTAATCTGATTCCCTGTAGATGCTAGTTAGGAACATATATTAAGTATATTATTCTGCAGCAATTCATTATAAAAAGAACTCTCAAGCAAAGGAAAGAGGAGAGGGTCAGGAAAGTCATTGAATTATCAGAGCGGAGACAAATCTATTTAGACCTTCACTCTGGCCCTTGTGGCACAGGTAGTCAGAGGAATGCAGATTTCCAACTACCAGTTCAAATAAGCAGCTACTTAATTACAGCAATAGGAACCTGAACTTTTACTTCTAACACAAAACCAATGGAATTATGCCACATGCTTATGAGTGCTCCAGTGAATTGTTAATAATAACTAATAACTCCTTTGCAACCCTAGAATAAATTAACCTCCCATACTAAGAGTGAGTGCTATAATTACATGTATCTTTGTTAGTGTCTCCAAGATAACAACTAATATTAGTTTAATTCAACTATATGCATTTACAGCATTTGTAGTAAGTCCTCCTTGATTACCATTGTATTAGTACTCTGGCAGATATAGAAAATTGAAAACTAACATATTTTAAGTGCATATATGTTGTCACCATTTACAAAGCATTTTACAATGGCAAGACTTTATTTGTCATAAATGACAATCCTGTATGACAGTTTGAACAGGGAAAGTACTATTGTCCTCATCTTAGAGACTAAGAATAAAAAAAATGAAAAAAAATTAAAAATTAAGTAGTTTGCCCAGGTTCATACATAGTAAGTCACAGAGCTGAGACCCAGTTGACATATTTTTTTGTTCTTAATTAGCCTATATATTCACGGTTTTCATAGAGATTCACAGAAGTATTATCTTAAAACCTCTTGAAATAAGGCAGACAATAGATAAAATGTAGTTGCCCAAATGAAGAGAAAAGACAGCATGCTCATCAAGTTAGAAAGCAAGAAGGCTCCTTTGTGGTCTTTCTTGGTGGGAAAGGAAAACCTTCCCAGAAGAATTGGAACTTAAACTGGACTTTCACGTGTTTCTAAAATGTGTAAAGACAAAAAAAAAAAAAATCCTGGGACCCACAGGTAGCTAGAATAGACAAAATAGTAGAAGGAGTTACCTAGATAAAATAGTAGGTGCCTGCCTGTCTAGAGTGCAGATGTGCCGCAGGGGCAGGAGTCTCTCACGTGGGAGAGTAGCAGGTGACAGCAGGTAATGCAGAAGAGATAGAATGATAGGGAGCTGCATGCCAGGCAAGCAATCCGGCCTAGATTTAGCAAGCATTCAGAAACCACACAGAATTGGAGTAAAGGCAAAGATTATCCATCTGCATGGAGATGAACTAGAAGGGGAAAGGCCATCAAAATAAGGCAGTCATGGTGTAGCACTAAGACATTAAAAAAGAAATCAGAGTATTTTATACACAGTGACAAATATGTGCTAAATGTGAAAGACAAAGGTGATACAAGGATTCAAGTTTTTGTATGATGAGGGTGCTATTGACTAACCAGGAAAGCTAGGTTGTGGGACTGTACATGAGAGAGTATTTGGGAATAGAGGTGAGATTAATGCTTTTTGTAAAATGGTTTCCTTTTACTGAAAGCAGACCATGTCCTCATTCAAAGTAGTTTCTTTAAATTGAAGACAATTTTTTAAAAATTAAAATTTCAGCTTAAATTTTTTATAAAAAAAAATCCTACTTCCTACTACATCTTTAAGATACAACCCTCAGGCATATTTTTGAGAACTGGAAAATTTGCAAATGGCAGTGCCTTGGAGGCTACAGAACAAGACCAGGGATCTAGTTGCCTTTTGCAGAATTTTATTTCTCAGGATCTTTACAAAGAAAGAAGGAAGGAAACTGATAGGTATCAGGATTGGTATGGCTCAGGCATTATGTATGGGGACCTTCGCACTTTTTTATCCCACAATTCTGGGGAGTCTTTATGATAATTGACATCAATAGAGAGTTTGTTTGCTTATTTTGTGGTACTGGGAATTGAATCCCATGGTACTCTACTACTGAGCTACAACCTTTTTATTTTTTAATTTTAACACAGGTTCTCACCATGGTGCCCAGGCTGATCTCAAACTTGCAGATCCTCCTGCCTCATCCTCCCAAGTAGCTGGAATTACAGGTGTGCGCCACTACGTCAAGCTTAATAAAGGATTTTCGTGTTGTGGAAATGGAGCCTCAAGGAATGTGGCAAAAATCACACAGGTGGATGGTAGAGTGGAATTCTAACCTGAGTCTGCTGTAAATTAAGTGTTCTGCAAAATAACATATTTTCTCTCCAAATTTTTATATGTATAGTTTCTCATATAATCACCTGGAGTTTTATCAACTTTCCTGGTATCTTTTCTTTGTTGACATAATAGGAATCATATTTTTGATACATAAAGTTATTTCTTTTCATTTTCAATTTAAACAAAAAGGAAAAAAACCTGCTATAAAGTGTCCTTATAAGAGATAAAAGGAGAAAAGGGAATGAGATGGGAAGAAACAACACTATCTTTAAAGAGTAAATGGATGCACAGAAAGTAGGAATTGTTCTAAGGTAAAATAGTAAAGCATATAAGCCTGGATAAATAAATGCTAAAAGGATATAAAGACAAGACAAGACGTACTCAGAGTGGTGTAAGATGTTTTTAATCTCTTGTGTATTAACAGAATCTGAAAATGGTCTCATATTCTGTTACAACATTAGGAGTACTTCCCGAGGTCTACAAAAGAGAAAAGACTGAAAGGGGTAATAAGGTGTTTTAAATATAAAAATTTAACACTGTATTTTTCATATTGTTTAGGAATTGTGTATTTTCTTTTTCTCTTAATTTTGTATTTTCTTTTTCTCCTAAAGCCTTCTTAAAAAGGCTTTCCAATTGCTGTGTTTCGCCTCTCTTCTTTAAGAAACACATTGTTCTTCTTTGCCTCAGTACAGGAACATCATTTCTCATGGCTTAGTCATGAAGTTCAAGAACTGAAACTCAGGGAATTGTCCGTAGAAATAAATGTTTAACCTGTACAGCACTATGGAAAACAAAATGTTTGTCTCCAATGGGTGAATCATAACATAATAGAGACCTTCCTACCAAAGAGCTTGACAATTTTATAATGTGAAAATTTCAAATAATTTAATAAAGCACTAAAAATTTCAGTCATGGTTGAAATGGGGAGAATAAATAGTTTACAATAACGTCCTCCAGGGGAATGTCACTCTTTCAGGGGTCCTCATCCCTGGTGGTGCATCAGAATCACTTGGAAAACTTTATAAAACTAGGAGATGAGCCTGGCGCAGTGGCACATGCCTGTAATCCCAGCAGCTTGGGAGGCTGAGGCAGGAGAATTGAGAGTTCAAAGCCAGCCTCTGGAAAAGTGAGGCACTAAGCAAGTCAATGAGACTCTGTCTCTAAATAAAATACAAAATAGGGCTGGGGATGTGGCTCAGTGGTCTAGTGCCTCTGCGTTCAATTCCTTGTAACCAAGAAACAAAAAATAAAAACAAACAAACAAAAGGGGGAAAAAAAAAAAAAAAAAACAAGGTGTTGGATGACAAAATGTCTGAAGAGCAACCTGGGCTTCTTTGTCTGAAGAAAAGCTCCACAAATGCTTCTAAGGCACAAGTGAGGCTGAGAATTCTAACCTGAGCAATATCTAAACAGTTTTTGGTGAGCGTTCTCTGAGAGGAATTAGTTAGGATATGGCCAAACAAATCAAAAAAATAAAATAAAAAGAAGAAGTGCTCCCCAACAAGGAGAACTGGGCTACTAAGAAGAGCTACCCCAGTTTCCATTGCTCCACAGAACAGCTGTGGCTCTAAAATCTGTGCACCTCCAGGCTATCTCCCAGCAGCTGCGATAAATTCCAAGCATATTTCCAATGCAAACTGACCCGACCTTTGAATCTAAATCTCTCCAACTCCCTCCTAACGTTTAACTGTAAATGTTCACTTTGGTTCAACTTTCCATTTGCCTTGTATTAATCAGCTGGTGTGGTTTAAACATTTATAGATAGAGAAGCTCAGATATGATTCAAGTTTTATTGTAATCAAATGTTCACTGAGTTGCTCGTACTACTAAGTATCTGACTACCATAGACATGTGAGAATGGTTCTTATGGTTAATGAATCTTGCCTTCTATATTTTTATAAAATGATAATAGGACTTATTTGATAATATTTATTAGGGACCCTACTATGGCTGCACACTGTGGTATGTACACATAATTTGTTCATATCTTTGTCCTCCTCCTTCCCATTTGATGAAGCTCTGATTAAAGTCAACTCTCTACCATCAGCTGAACATGACCGAAGGTTGGAGTCTGAAAACTCCAAAACGTGTTGACTAATTCTACTTCACTTTTCTGACCACCTATCTCAGGAGAAATCATGACTTTCTCATGGCCTTTACTATTGCTGTTCCTTTTATGGAGGAAGCTTTCCCTCAGCTATTCATGGAGCTTTTATTCAAGTACTGGCTTACATATCAACCTTCTTAAAGAGGCTTTTCAAGATCCCTCCAACACAGACTCAGGAAAAGCCTGTGTCTGTCCTTTTACTCTGTCTTTCCTTTACCTTTGTCACCTCCACTAAAGTTCTCTGAGTACAACTGTTTGTCATGTTTGCTACTCTAAGTCCACATCTGCTACATAATGAGGGAGATGATTAATCTTATGTGTCAACTTGACTGAGTCATGAAGTTCCGTGATATTTGGTTAAACATTATTCTGAGTGTGTGTGTAAGGGTCTTTCTGGATGAGATTAACAGTTAAATCAGTAAACTGAGAGAAGCTGATTGCCCCGCCCAGTGTGGGTGGGATCATCCAATCTATTGGAGTCTTACAACAAAAATGCAGAGTGAAGAATTCAGTCCCTATGACTGACTCTCTTCAAGCTGGGACATCATATTCTCTTGCCTTTAGACTTAGGCACAGAATAAAATTTACATTATTGGCTCTTATGGGTCTCAGCTTGCTCACTACACATCTTGGGGCTTCTCAGCCTCCATTACGGCATGATTAGTTTTTTATTATAAAAAAATTAGATAGGCCAGGCATGGTAGTGCACACCCATAATCCCAGCAGCTCTGGAGCCTGAGGCAGGAGGATGGTTAAATTCAAAGCCAGCTTCAGCAAGTTAGGGAGGCCCTAAGCAACTTAGCAAGACTCTGTCTCAAAATAAAAATAAAAAGGGTTGGGGATATGGCTTAGTGGTTAAGTGTCCCAGGGTTCAATCCCCAGTATCAAAAAACAAAAACAAAAAAACTGCTTTCAGTTAGCAAGGTGAGCAAACATCTTTGCTGTCCTACCTCAGAGATATATCAACTCTCCAGCATTATGTCATAATTTAGTTTAAAGGGATTTTGATTGTCATTTTCTTCTACAAACTATCACATTGGCTGATTACATTGATAACATTATGCTAATTGGATTTAGGGAACAACAAGTCACAACCATTCTAGATATATTAGTAAGATATTTGTATATCAGAGAATGGGAAATAAATTTAGGAATTTAGGGGACTTCTACTTCAGTGAAATTTGTGAAGGTACAGTAATGTAAAGCAGGTCAAGATACCCTTCTAAGATAAAAGATAAGTTTTTGCATTTGGCCCCACATATAACCAAGAGAGAAGCGTAACACCTTGTGAACCTATTTGGATTTTGGAGGCAACACATTTCTCCTTTGGGTGTGTTTTCCAATGCATTCACCAAGTGACTCAAGCTTCTAAAAGCTGATAATTTTGACTGAGGTACAGAGAAAGGGAAGGCTTTGCTATAGATCCAGGTTGCAGTGCAGGCTGCTCTGCCACTTGGGCCATATAACCCAGCAGATCTAACAATGCTAGTATCAGTGACAGACAGATATGTGGTTGGAAACCTTTGACAGGCCTCTAGAGGGGAATTGCAGTGCAAGCTCTTAGAATTTTGGAGCCAATCCCTTTCATTTTGTTCAGATAATGACTTTTTCTTTTGAAAAATAGCTCTTGGTCTGCTACTGGGCTTTAGAGAGACTGAACTCTTAACCATGGGTCACCAAGTTAGCAGGTGATCTGAGCTTCCCATCATAAACTGGGTGTTAATCTAATGACCAAGCCATAAAGTTGGCATGTGCAGCAGCACTACATCACCAAATGGAAGTGGCACCTACGTGATAGAGCCTGAACAGGCACTAAGGGCACAAGCAAATGACAGGAAGGAGTGACTCAGATGCCCTTGGTTCCCATTCCTGCTATCCTTCTTTCTCCCACTCTCACATATGGCCTCATCAGGAATTCCCTATAATCAATTGACAGGAAGACTCTATTTACAGATGGTTCTGCACCATTCTGAAGCAGCTGGATTGACAGAATGCTTATAGCCTTCGGAAGCCGCAGTCACTATGTCAGTTGGTGGCAGTACCTCGCAAGGCTTGGGCAACGTTCTCCAGAAAGCTGTATACACTCATGCTCTGAATCAGCATCTGCCATATGATGCTAGTAGTTCCACAGTCAGGATTCATGGATCTAGTATCAAGGGGTGAAAATGAGGATGGCACCACTCTCTTTTATCCCTAGTGGCCTACTAGCAAAACTTGCTTCCTGTTGCCACAATCTTATACCCTGCTGGCCTAGAGGTCTTAGCTCTAAAAGGAGAAATGCTTCCAATATGAGACACACCAAAGATTCCATTGAATTGGAAGTTAAAGCTACCACCTGGCCACTTAAAAAAAATTAATTTGAATTATTAGTTATACAATACAGTTAAATACACTTTGATACATTATATATAATGGAGTATAATTTCTCATTCTTCTGGTTGTACATGAGGTAGAATCACACCAGTCATATAGTTATATATGTACATAGGGTAATAGTGTCTGATTCATTCTACTATCCTTTCAACCTCCATACCTCTTCCCTTCCCTTCACTCCCCTCTACCTAATATAATGTAACTCTATTCTTCTCTAGCCCCCTGCCCCATGTGAATTAGCTTCCGCATATCAGAGAAAACATCTGGACTTTAGTGTTTTGAGACTGATTTATTTCACCTAGCATGATATTCTCCACCTCCATCCATTTGCCAGTAAATGCCATAATTTCATTCTTCTTTAAGACTGAATAATATTCCAGTATGTGTGTGTGTGTGTATGTATATGTGTGTGTATATGTGTGTGTGTGTGTATCACATTTTCTTTATCTATTCATCTGTTGAAGGACACCTAGGTTGGTTCCATAGTTTAGCTATTGTGAATTGAGCTACTATAAACATTATATGGCTACATCACTATACTATGCTGAGCATTAATCTCCAGAATATATATAAAAAAAAGAACTGAAAAAACTTAACATCAAAAAAAAAAAAACCTAATCAATAAATGGGCTAAAGAACTGAACAGACACTTCACAGAAGAAGAAATATAATCAGTCAACAAATATATGAAAAAATGTTCAACATCTTTAGCAGTTAGAGGAATGCAAATCAAAAATACTCTAAGTTTTCATCTCACCCCAGTCAGAATGGCAATTATCAAGAATACAAACAACAATAAATGTTGGCAAGGACGTGGGGAAAAGGGTACATTCGTATGTTGCTGGTATGGAAATTCCTCAGAAAACTTGGAATGGAACCGTCATTTGACCCAATTATCCCTCTTCTGAGTTTATGGTCACTTTTTGATCTCCCCATTCATCTGAATCAATAGGCAAAGAAAGAAGTTCCTCTGCTAGCTGGAGTGATTGGTACTGACTGCCAAGGGGAAATCAGGCTGCTACTCCACAATGAAGATAAGGAAGAGTATATTGGGAAATCAGAAGCGCCTTTAGGCATCTCTTGTATTGGCATGCTCCGTGATTAAGGCCAATGGAAAAGTACAAACCATTCCGGGCAGGCCCTCTTAATGGCCCAGACCTTTAAAGAATGAAGGTTTATGTCACTCTACCAGATAAAGAACCACAGTCACATGAGGTCATTTGAAGGTAAAGGAAATACAGAATGAGCAGTAGAGTTAGACAATTATAAATATCAGCTACAACAAAAGGACCACAGTTGTCATGAATTATTTCCTCCTTGTTATGACTGTTTCCTGTGTGTGTATGTGTGTGTGTGTATGTGTGTGTAATATATATATGATTATGTTTTACTCAAAAGACTAAGACATTTGGTCTTGGTAGACTTAATTTAAAAAGCAAAATCACAACATTTTCTTCCAATAGCTACCTAGATTAGAGGTTGACAAATCTTTTCTGTAAAAATTCAGATAATAATCATAAATGTATATCATATATGTTGTATACACACACACACACACACACACACACACACACATATATATATATATAACATAAAATATATACTTTCTGTGTAGCTAAAATTTGTCAGGGGGACTAATATATGAAGATAAAGAAATTGTAATAATAAGAATTAAATGCATATACTGAAATACTTCAAATGAACCATCTCCTTCAATCCTCTTAACCTTATATAATGGGTACTTTTACTATCTTGACTTTATAGATAGATTAGATAAGTTTGTAAAAATCATATTACTATGGGTTTTTTAATAGATTCATTCTCCAAATAAAAATAGCTTTCCTTATTATTTCTGCTCTTTCAGATCAACCCACTAATCAATTAAGTCACAAGAATATACTGGACTTGCTAGTAAGGGCTTCCTCTAAGGAAATTAAGCCACTGATGAGCACAAACATCTTCCAGGCTTTGAGAAATATTCAGACAAAAACACAGGGTGCTTTTGGATAATCCCTACATTTTCCAAATCTGTAAGTACTTACTCACAACAGGAAAAAGAAATTAGAAGAGCTAAAAAGCTACTAATTACATAAAGTATAAATAAGGAAAAGTGAGTTCAATAAAGCATTTTAAGCCATGCAACCCTTTTATTAGTAATGTGGGAATTGTGTTTTACTCTAAAGACTAAGACATCTGTCCTTGGTAGACTTAATTTAAAAAGCAAAAACACAAGTTTTTTCTTCCCACAGCTATCTAGATCAGAGGTTGACAAATCTTTTCTGTAAAAAGTTCAGGTAACAAGTATTTTAGGCTTTATAGGTCATCTCCATTGCAGTTGCTCCGTTCTGCTGGTGTAGCATGAAAACACTCACAGCCAATAAGTAAATGACAAATGTGGCTGTGTCCCCCCAAAAAATCTGTATCCAAAACCAGGTGATGGGCTGAATTTGATTGAGAGTTGAAGTTTGCTGAACCCTAACCTAGTCTTAGATACCATATTCTCAGATTAGAAAATAAAAACAGAGAATGACAGTTTTTACTCAGTCTCATGCAATTTACTTATGGGTGAAGTCTAATCTGGGGAATACTAGCACTTGTTGTAAATAGTAAATTGAGAAAGAGTAAGAGGTAGCTGTATCAACTGAAGCCTATCATAAATAGGTACAAAAGAAGCCATGTCATTCAACAGAGAGGTTACCATTTTAAGACAGGAACCCAGCATTTTGTGCAACACCATCTTTTGTCAGCAGACTCTTAAACATTACTGGTTTCCTCACGGAAATTGCATTTTGCTAAAGAAATCAACCCACTGGAGCCAGGCTTAGTGGCACACATCTGTAATTCCAGCTACTCAGGAGGGTGAGGCAGAAAGATCAACTCAGCAAGACCCTAAGCAACTTAGTGAGAACCTGTTTCAAAATTAAAAATAAAAAGAACTGATATGTGGCTCTGTGGTTAAGTACCTCTGGGTTCAAGTTCAAAATCCAGTACCAAGAAAGAAGGAAGGAAGGAAGGAAGGATAGAAGGAAGGAAGGGAGGGAGGGAGGGAGGAAGGGAGGGAGGGAGGGAGAGAATTTACCTACTGTGAAACAAAGCAGATTTGTTACTATCCCCACCATTATGGTAACTTGTACACTGGAACAAGCATGTTCATTGGATAATAAGATCTGAAATTACTTTTTATGCTATTCTTCATCTTTTACCCAATTCCTAAATCAAATTAACCCATTCAACAACAACAAAAATTCTTCACCACCAAATGTTCAAATTTCCTGATGGAAGTTGAGTTTCAAATTCTAATAAATTTCACTGAGGAATGTACAGTGAAAATCTATGAGGTCAAGACAATATCCAGTACCAATATGTGAGAATCAACTTCTACCATCTCCGTGGTTCCCCTGATACTACATAATCCATTCATCAGCCACCTCTAAATGGTTCATTTTTTAGTTTTCATGAACTGGATGGTTTAAACATCAGAAATGTATTGTCACCATTCTGGAGACTAGATGTTTGAGATAAAGGTGTCAGCAAGTATCCTGAGGAATGTATAGAAGAATCTGTTCTGGGCCTCTCTCCTAGTCTCTAGCAATTTGCTGACAATCTCCATCATTCCTTGGCTTGTAGAGGCATCATCCTATTTCTGCCTTCATGGTCACATGATGTTCTCCTTGTGTACCTGTTTCTGGGTTCAAATTTCCCCTTTTTTAAAGAGCAGTTTTAGTGGATTAAGGCCCAATCTAATGAACACATCGTGAGGTGATAATATGCAATGACCCTATTTCCAGGTGAAGTTACATGCACAGACACTCGGGGTTAGGACTTTGCCATCATATGAGGGAGAGAGGTGGGATATAATTGAACCTATGGCTGCTCTAAGGTCTTTGAATCTTGCCCAGTAAGAGTGTTTATGGGAATTTTTAGAAATACAACTGAAAGAGTCCAAATAACTAAAATAGTTACATATAAATCTCAAGAGCTATTGACAAACATGTTTTCTGCTACACAGAAATGTCAGCAGCAAGAGAGAAAACTATCATGAATAAAGAGAAAAACAATAACAACAACAACAAAAGAAACCCAATGGAACTGTGATGGCATTTGAGTCAAGATATTTCTATGAAACAGACTCAAATGCCCTTGTCCTTTCCAAAAATTTCTTCCATTTCATAAGCCTCATAACTTTCAAACAAGTGTTTTAACATTTAACATTTTTATAATAAATTTCCAAGTATCTATTCTCCATTGTATTCACCTAAGAGACTTCATAACAACACTGGAGTACAAGGAATGTTTCAGAATGCTAAAAATTATTGCAGAACTATATCCCACAAAATATAGGATTATAAGACACCCAAAATGTTACTTAATAAATTGATGTTCTAGTGAACAAAATACAAAGTCATCAAAAGACATTAAGAGTGTTAAGAATATCAATAAGGACTTCGATGATTAGATAAAGACCATTGTAAGTATAATGACACAAACTCTATTGACCTTAAGGAGTTAGTTCATATCTTTTCCTTAACTGTCCTCTGCTGAATGTGCCTTCTCATCCCAATTGTTTGCTACATTTTTGCTTAATATATTTGGTAAATATTTATTGTCTGGACATACCAGAAGAACTTGTAGGGCAGGAATTCTAGGGGATTGTTTATTTCTGAGGTGAGATGCCTACAGGGAAAGAATGCATCCAAGGGCTGAGAAAATCAAAGACCAATCAGATAATAGTAGTCACTAACAATTTTTCTCAAGTTCATCCCCACAGAATCCTGAATACTGTGAAAGGTAAAAATTAAAGAGAAGAGACAAGTTTATCCCCCCAGTCTCCTTGGGTCATTGCAGTGCTGATCAACCTCATTAACACACTGTAGGTAGCTCTGCAAGAACAGAAGGATGCAGCCATAGCCATTCACATTTAACAATGAGTGACCAAAGATGCTTCTGTTAACACCGGTGACTTTATGAATAGAGGGACATGATCGACATTTTGAGTGATATCATTGTAATGAGCTCAAGAGAAAGAAAATAGTACCTCACATGAAAATCTAGACAAATAGAAACAGTTCATAATCACAGTTCATAGACCACCTCCTGAGGATGTTCAGAATTATTAAAGAGGAATATATCAGGACTGTACTCTCTACAAAGGAGAAAGAAGAACAAACAGACTATTTCCGTGTGTAACTATTTTTATAACCTTATTTTTACCCCTGGGTTGATTTAGCCCCAGAAACAAGGGTTGATGAAAATTCTTAATATTTTTAAAGAATTAGTGAAATAAATGCTTTATATATTTTCAACTATTCTGTAACATTTGTGCTATTAGCATTTTGTTACACTTTTAAAAATATTTGTTTTTTAGTTATTGGTGGACATAATGTCTTTATTTCATTTTTATGTGGTGCTGAGGCTGGAACCCAGTGCCTCCTATATGCTAGGTGAGCATTCTGCCACTGAGCCAAAAACCCAGCACCTTATTACACATTTTGATTATACAATTTATTTTAAATTTATAATAATGTGTTGCTTGTTTTGCCATCCAATAAATTGTCATGCACCTAAAACTCATTTTATGCCCCTTAAAAATGCATTTATAGGCTGGGAATATAGCTCAGTAGAGCACTTGCCTAGCATGTGTGAGGCCCTGGATTCTACTTTCAGCACCACATATGAATAAATAAAATAAAGGTCCATCAATAACTTTTAAAACAATTTTAAAGAATGCATTTATAGGGCTGAAGATGTAGCTCAGTGATAGAATGCTTTCTAGCATGCATGGGGCCCTGGGTTTAATTCTTAAGTCTCTCTCACACACACAAACACACAAATATATTTATAATGGTAAACGACATTTTTTTAAATTTAAAGCAGGTATATTTCCACAAAATTTTCTAATATTTAATTTGAAAACAAGATCTTGCTAACATTATACTGGAATTTTATTGTAATAAAGATTGAAAGATCCTTCAAAAGTTTTCTGGTTTAAGCCTTACCCTCTAATATAGAATCACTGTATTTTAATTTGTTAAGTAAATTCTTCAGAACTTAAATGCCATTTAATTGTTGTCATTGTTGTTTCAAGTGCATGTCTTGTGTTATTTGGCTTATTCAATGAAAAGGATAATTTCTAGGAGCATATAAGTTTAGGAAACTCTTGGTTAATATTAGATGGACTTCAAATTTTATTTTCTTTGGACAAACTATTCTTCTGAAATATCATGTATTCTGTAAAATTTGCCCAAATTTCTAGCTTCAAGAGTGTTATGTAGGGATTAAATTAACATTTAGAAAGAAATGGCATGCTTGGAAAAACAAGATGGCAGCTGCAGGGTCAAGAAAATCCCTGGGAAAAGCTCAAGCCTCCTTCAGCTCTTCCCTTCCTAACCTCTGAAAGATGCTGACAAGCTGTTTCATGCACTGCCAGTACAGGAGACCTTCTCCTATCCTTAAACATGAACTTCATCCCTAACTTTGGTTCTGAGAATTATATTCATCAACAAAATTATATCTTTCAACTTAAAACTATGCTGTGCACTACAGTATAGCTATTACTACTTTGAGTTATAAATTATTCATGAAAGAATTGCTTTCTTGCTAGGTGCGGTGGCACATGCCTGTAATCCAAGTGGATCAAGAGTCGGAGGCATGAATATAGATGGTGAGTTCAAAGCCAGCCTCAGCAAAAGTGAGGCTCCAGGAGACCCTGTCTTTAAATAAAATACAAAATAGGGCTGGGGATGTGGCTCAGAGGTCCAGTGCTCCTAAGTTTAATCACCAGTACCCAAAAGAAGAAGAAGAAGAAAAAAAAAGAATTTGTGAAATTTTTAAGAAATAAATAACTAAATTATGTTGAGGCCAAAAATAAAGTTTAATCTTAATTTAAATGACAAAGTGGATCATGACAATAATCTTTGAATAGCCAAAGGACTGTTTGTGGAACAAGTGAGAAAATTAGAAAAAAAATCTGATTGTCTTTGTACCACAGGAACATGATATTTGGAGAGTTAAGTATACTTTTTCTCAAATGTTCTTTCACACATTTCCATACCTCATACATGTGACTTTTGTACATAACAACACTTATCAGTTGATTATCAACAACTGCTTATGTGAAACCACAGTGCAAAAATGTGGTTAGAAACAGTCAAGGAAAAAAAAAAAAAAAAACTTCCTATTTTTCAGCTTCATAAAAAGAGAAAGGGTGTGGTTAACAGAATAATATACTTTAAAAGAGCCAAAGTTCTGCTCAGACAACTGTGTCTGTCAATGGTTGTTTTGGAATTCATTATACTATATTTTGAAATGAGTATTTTCTAAAATCAGTTATCTTATTATATAAAGAGTTGAATCTAGGATGTCACACATAAGAATTAAAAATTGCCTCCAACCTTCTGAAGCTTTCATCCTACCTAGAAGAGCAAATGAAGATAGATTACTTAGATGGAAAAAGTAAAGGCTGGTCAAGTGGAAGAGGTAAATTGAAAAACAGAAAGATTTAGAGAGAAATTTTAAGCAGGTATTTTAAAAGAAAAAAAAAGGCTAAAGGAGAAAAGAAGAAGAGAACATTAAATAAGAGAGGAGAAAAAGAAGGTAAAGAGGACAGAAAATAATAGTAAAAAGTCTAAAACTAGGTGTACATTAAACAAATGCTGCTTGAATTCCTTTTTCTTCTAAATTAAAAAAAAAAATTGAAATAAAAGTTTGCTGAGTTATAGAAAACACAAACTGTGGCCACCCCAAAATTACAGAATTGAAACTTTACTGTCACTAAAGTAGCACCTTTGCTTTACAATTATATGCCCTGCCTAGCATTTCTGAAACACAGTAATCACCTGATCTGTTACCTCATCTACTATCTGATTCCATGGCTCACTTCCTGCTCCTACCACCACTGCAGGGTTGGTGCTCACAGAGGAGTCTACTAGACAGAAGGTCTCAGAATACTGGAAGTACAGCTTTAGGAGCACAAGATTCCTGGTCTAGAGGGATCACGCAAATTCTGGAACCACCAGTGTAGTAACTAATTCAGGCAGGAGTCATCCCTAGATGCTCAAACCTTGGTCTCAAAGCCTTTATTCCATAGGCAACTTTTTGATTAAAAGGGGAAAAGATTATCATTACAGTGAAGGAATCTGGAAGTCACCATATTAACGAGTGACCAAACTTAGTCTCACCAACAGTAGAGCAACCTCACATTCACCTCTGTACTACTGCTGCCAAAAATACTTTAACCTAAATCTAATTGTGTGGAAACAATCAAGCAAATATAGAATTTGGGACATTTTTTATGACAAGTTACCTGGAGTTTTCAAAAGAAAAGATAATAGCACCAAAAAAGAAAAAAAGAAAGAAAGAAAGAAAAACAGTTCGATTAAAAGAGATAAAAGATGCCATACTCAAATGCTATGCATGATCTTAGATCGGTTCCTACAAAGAAAAAAAAATACAGCTATAAAAGACCTTTGGAGTCAACTATAGAAATTTAAATATAGATGATATGTTAGATGATGTTATTGAATTGTTATTATTAGTTTCTTGGGTCTGAAAATACTTTTTATGTAGGAGAATGTCCTTATTCTTAAGAGACTGAGATTACATACAAGGATGCCTGCAACTTGCTTTCAAATAGGTCACCCAAAAAAAAGTGTCTGTGTGAGTGTGTGTGTGTGTGTGTGTGTGTGTGTGTGTAGACATAACTCAAATATGGTAATAATAACAATTGGTAAACAACATAAAAGGTATACAAGTTTCCATTAAAAAGTTATCATAAAGTTTTAAAATGTTCCAGATAAAAAGTGGCAAAGGGATATTGAGAAATTTTGGGCCTTGAAGTCAGAGAACCTGGTGTTTTGTCTTGGGCAAGCCATTCCCAGCCTCTGAGCATGAAAAGGAAAACCTCACTGATCCACCCCATAGGACTACTGTGAGGATGAATAATGAATGCTAAGAGGTTTTTGTAAACTACAAAACATTCTAGGTTTCTCAACTACAGTCTAAGGAAAGAAGACAGTTTCATGAATTTGGATAGGAAACTTATTATCTTCCAACTGAAATTTAATATTTGCTTCAATTGTACAGGTTGGCAGGAGTTAATATGTCACGTATCTAGTATATAATAAAGCTCAATAGATGTTAGCTTTGTTATGATAACGGTTAAAGTTCTAAAGTTGCACAATGACTGTCATGAAAAGCATGAGTCAGGGACAGGGCTGTTACAATCCTGCATCCTCTTTTTTCTTCCACATCTCAAAAGACACGCCTACTCTGAGCCAATACTATGCAAAAGATATTCTATCACTGACTCATGCTTTCCATGGCCCTCGCTTGTGCAACTTAAAAACAACTTGTCATAATAGAACTAACACAGTGTGTTCCCAACGGAACTCATGATCATCCCCAAAAATCTGTTCCCTTAAAGCCTCTCCCACGATGATACTCCTGCAGTCCAGTGGCTCCAGTCAAAAACTTCAGTGTCATCCTTGACTCCTCTTTTCTGTACCCTGCCTCTAAATTCTGTTGGCTCTCCCTTTAAAATATATTTAAAAATCCAATTTTTTCCACTGCCTCCAATACTACTTCTGTAATCTAAGACACCACCATCTCTTACCCAAAGATGAAACATCAGGCTCCTCATGGTTCTCCCCGATTCTTCTCTTGCTATATTTTAAAACAAGTTTCAATATATGGTCTTGTACTTATATCTCTACAGTGGTTCCCATTTCTCTCAGTGTAAAATTCAAAGCCCTTCAAATGATCTCAAGAACACAGATGACCTGAACCTCCTTTTCCCCTCTGTGACCTAACTTCTCTCTCTATCCCCAAAATCTGTGTCGGCCATGCCCACTTCCTTGTGGCCCCTAAAGTATGGAACTCCTGCTCTCACCTCAAGAGAGTACTAGGTGTTCCCACAGCTTTATAACACTTTCCTCCCAGATATTTATGTGACTAATCCCATCATCTCCATGTCTCTGGCAATACTATTTAAAATAGCAACCCATCTCAGGATTCCTAATCCCACTTCTGCTTTTTTCCTCCCTTTCAGCATTTAACACTTTCAAACATTGTTATTTATCTCCTATGGCAGAGTATGACACCAAAGAGGCGTTTCTTTCACTGGTTTACTCATATCTTAAAATTATTTATTCATTCACTTATTTTTGTTATTGTTTTTGTTTTGTTTCAATTTTTATGTTGTGAAATATACACAACATAAAATATAATATTCTAACCATTTTAAGTACATCATTCAGTGGTAGTGAGAAAACTCATGCTGTGCAATCATTACCACAGTCCATTTCCAGAACTCTTACAAAACTGAAGCTCTAGTCATTGAATAGTACCTTCCCATTCCCATTTACTCATATTTTGCAACCACCTAGAGCAGTAACTGCCATGTAGGTACTTAAAAGTCTTGTTGACTAAATGAAAATATATCTCATATAAAATATCGAATATCATCTCTAGGGAAAAGACCATCGAATTTATAACTCAAACACATAGAGTCTACTTCAGATTCCTCCAAGTTTATCTAAGTTATGCCTTTTCCCTGGAATTTGAAGCATCTGTACTATTTGAAGCATATCATTTGCACCTTCATATTCCCTGGTGTACTAGCATATTGTCTTAGACATAGCACATGTTTACTGAAAGTGCAATAAGTAAATAAATGACTGAGTACTATGAGTACTGAGCCTCTCCCACCTCCAAACCCAATGCCATACATTTACCCACCTTCCCCATGGACCCAGTCTGCCATGTGCTAAGGCTAAGATGTTCCTAATAGAAAGAGAATAGGAAGTCAGAAAATGCAAAGAACTATTTTTCCAATATCATAAAAATCAAGATTTAACAAATATATTAATTGCTTAACTTTACATGTATTGAGGTCCACTGGATAAGAAAAGTCAGAAAGCAAGGAAGAATTTGTGTGTTTGTGGTACTGGGTACCAAACCCGGGGCCTTATACATGCTACCACTCTCAGCCTAATAAGAAATCTGGGATAAATCAATAGGTTCTAGGAGTTCAAACTGCTTAAGAACCTATTTGTGTTCTTGAGAGAAATGAAAAGCCTAGGAAACCACAGTTGACACACTCCACCCGAAAAGAAAATGATATGCCATCCTCCCTACAACAGGAGAAGGTCAAGGTGTCTAAAATCCATCCTGTGATCCTATTATTAGTAGTGAGAAAGAAAACTTTTTAGGAAGACAAATGATTGTGTCACTCAAAGTTACTTGCCTCCAGTCCCTAGGAAATGCTCCAGATTCTTTGGCAAAAGTGTCTGTAAACTAAGAGGCAGGCTAATGTGGAGATCCTGAAACAGAGCTGTGAGCAGAGGTAAAGAGGAAACCCCTCACCCCTCTGTGAAAGCAGAAAGGGCAGCAGCTGCAAAAAGAGCCAAATGACAGAGACAGAGCAGTAGAGAGTGACAGCTGCCTCAAGAGCAAATCTTAACAGTCACTGTAGGAGGGGGATGCCACGGGATATGGGAGGGCTCAGAGGCCCATGGCTTTAGTAGGCAGATTTTTAAATTAATCCCTGGAAGCACTTTTGTTTTTTTTTAAATCTCCCTCCCCTTGTCCTACAGGGTTATCATTCCAAGGAAAGTGATGCACAATTAGATCAACTAAGTTGCATGGTCTCTTCTTTGAACTGAAGTTTCAGCCACAAAATGGGTCACAGAAGGTCTGTATGTCCTTACAGAATTCTATTTTTCAGAATTTCACACTGGTTGAATTTTTCATCAAACTGTGGGTTAAACCTCTCCATATAAACTTAGATCTGAAAAGTTGAAACTAACTTCTAATGGCTGTTGAACAAAGTGAGACAGTTTCCTTCACATCCCAGACCCTATTCCTCACCCAGTGCCTCTATTTTTAAACACTTTTGTTGTGACACAGAGATGAAAAGCTGTAGCTTTGTGGAGAGTAAAGGAGAAGGAGATTGTGTGATGATGAGGGGCAGGAGGGTACCTCTCTACTCTCATAGGCTCCTTCAACTGGCCACAGCCCAGACTCACAAACAGCACACAAAGTTATGGAACTTGAACTTGATAGCATTCCGAAAATTCATACAGCATCCCTTTCTCTCTTCTGCTTCAAACTTTCTGGAAGATTGGTATATCTTCTTCACTAGCACTTGGCAGCATATCTTCTAATTGCTTACAAATGCTTCTATAGGATACTTCCCCCCCCCCCCCCCAGTTTTGAGGAAAGCAGCTCAGATCTCAGAGGAAACACTAGCTGGGTCCATTGTGCCCTGCCAGGAAAGGAAATCAGACATAAGACAAATGTAAAGTAGGCAGGCATCTTTATTACGTGTTACAGGATTAAAAAAAAAAAAAAGCAATTGAAATTTAGTTTTATTCAATAACTGAATCACAGATTACAATTCCTCCAGAGTCTTGGAATCTGAAAAAATCTTTGTAAATTCCTAAAGGTTGAAAGGGAAGTTAAGAGAGAAGAGGTCAGAGATGAAAGATGTTATCAAGGACTGGGTGGAATGGCAACAGAAATAAGAGGAAAATGTAGCAAACTGGGAATGTAAAAGAGTTTTCAAAAAGTGCATCTGTTGACCACTTGTTGGAATTTGCTTTCACTTTCCATATATGTGATCTTATAAATGATGGTGGGGGTCTCACTATCTTTTGCCATCCTCAGAAGCCTTTCTTGCTCTTTTTGTTTAAAGAATTCTGCTTTTGTGGCAAGCACTGAAGAATTGAATGATAGTCTAAGACACAGGATGGAAAACTTTTTCTGTCCAGAGCCAGGTAGTAAATGTGTTAGGCTTTGCAGGGCATATGGTTTCTGTCACAACTAATCAACTTTGTTGCTGTAGCACAAATACAGCCATGGATGATATAAACATAAATGGGCATGGCCATGTTCCAATAAAACTTTATTTACAAAAGCAGGCCCCAGGCTGGGTCTTTTTCACAGACCACAGTCTGTCAACTCCTGGTCTAAGGCAGTCATAGAAACATAGAAACTCCATTCCCTTTTGCTAGTGATTGATCTAAGCAGAGGTAAGTGACCTAGTTCTGCCCAGTAAGAAGTAGGGGAAGTCTGTTAGAGGTTTCTGATAAAGATTTTCTTTTATGATAAAAGAAAAAGAATATAAGAAGGTCTTTTGATCCCCTCCCTCTTTTCTGCTTTGGACACTTGTGTAAGGACCCAATGCTTGAAGCCATGGTAGCTATCTTGTCCTTGTGAGATTTTTAAGTTGGAAAACAAAAGCCAACAACATGAGAGAGGTGGGATGGCAAAATTTAAAAAGCCAGGGTCTTCACTGAGTCACTGTTCTGCCACCTACCACCAGATCTCTCATTGAGGAAACAATAAATATTTTGATGACAGTCATTGTGCTCTGGTTTCCGATTATTTGCATCTGGAAGCATTTCTAATTGAACATCCACAGAAGCCCAAAATGTGAGTGAAGTAATTTTAACATTACTGTCAAAGTCTTCTGGAAAGTCTGGTTTATTTTCTGCTATAAGATGAGAACATTAGCTCCTATAAAAGAAAAATTTCTCTTTCTCTCTCTCTTTCTTTCTTTCTTTCTTTCTTTCTTTCTTTCTTTCTTTCTTTTTCTTTCTTTCTTTCTTAGTATAGGATTTCTGAAGTAAAACTATAGAAGTAATTCAGATTGCAACAATGCTTCCTATTGCTACCATGGAGGACATGGAGGAGTCACCACGCTTATAAAAGAGATCATTTTTAGTATATGAGATCACCTTAGGTATATATGTTTCGATCACAGACAGTGTTGATGGTCCAGATCAGAGTTGACAAACTTATAGACTACTTTTATTTATAAATAAAAGTCTACTAGAACACAGCCAGACCCATTTATTTCTATATAGGAGTTTTCCCTTATCTAGAGTTTTACTTTTCACAGATTTAGTTAACCACACTTAATTATGGTCTGAAAATATTACATGGAAAATTCCAGAGATAATCCATAAATTTTTTAAATTGTCTGCCATGCTGAGTAGCATGAAGAAATCGTGTACTGATCCATCCTACCCAGGACATAAATCATCCCTTTGTGCGGTATAAGCTACCTGCCTGTTAGTCACTTAGTAGCAGCCTCTGTTATCAGAACAGCCATGGTATTGCAGTATTTGTATTCAAGTATTCCTTACCTCATTTTTAGATGTTGTTGTTAATCTGCAACTATGCCAAATTTATAAATTAAACTTTATTATTGGTATGTTTATCTAGGAAAAATAGTCATAAGGTTCGGTGCTCTTCTTGGTTTCAGGCATCCCCTAGGGGGGGTCTTAGAACATAATCTCAGATAAGAGGGAACTACTGTATTTTCTGTGACTGTTTAGACCTACACAGGCAAAGTTGAAAAGTTGCAACAAAGAACACATGGCCTGCAAAACCTAAATTAGTTACTATCTGATCTTTTACAGAAAAAGTTTGGTGATCCCTAGTTTTAACCAGTTACCATCACCCCCTACTCTACCCCCCAGATATAGAAATGATTTGATTAATCCCTTCATGTTACAGATAAAGAAATTAAAACCCTGAAATTTAAAGTGACTTGCTCAAGGTCATATAAATAATAATGTAGAATCAAGATTCATGACATATCTATCATAAAGAATAATCATTAGATATCATAAGTCAAATATCCTTGATTAAAGTCAGTACTGTTTGTTAAAAAATATTTTAATTCTCAGGCTTTTGAAATATTCTATAGCTTACATTTCTCAACAAGGATTTATTCTGCACTGATATGATCAGTAATCTGCACATAACATTTTAGTTTAATAATCAACTGTTTTATTTTTTTTGAAAGAGAATAAAATAACTTCTACTATATGGTCTGATATTCTATATCAGCTGATATTCTATTTTTTCTTTTTTTCTTTTTCCTATGTGCATTCCTTTCTTCAATAAAATAGCCCCAGGATAAATAAACCTAATTTTATTCAACTTGTGTCTAACATAGACTCAGGATCCTAGAAGTAATGGGAGAAAATGATTTCTAAGTGTCTCCAAATTCATGTATTTGAGTTCAAGTACTTTAATCAGAAGAGAATAACTAAAACCCTCAATAAGAGCCTACTTACTATTATTTTAGACAGAATTATTTGGTTACTAGTCCAACAGAAGAAGAAACACAGGAAATTAGAAAGGAAGGAAGGAAAGGCTATAGAAAAGCACACAGATAAAAGGAAAAACATGAGTCAGTGGATATAGGATAGCAAATGGGTAGAAACCTGGAGCTAAGATGTAACTGTGTGGCTAACAGCTTTTAGATCTTGAGCAAATCAGGAAATTTCTTTGGCATGACAATCGCAAAACAAATCAGGTACATTTGATCAATATTTACTACATTGTGTTCTAATAGAAATGGTGGTTTATGAAATGATTAACAGAGTTGTTCACAAACAAAATTTCATAGTTCATGAAATTCAAAAATACTATATAACTTTGTGTAATATACCCCCAAATTCATAATGTACATTATTATAAGAAAAGTTCAAAGAACTCCTCAAGTTTAATGATGTTTTAAGAAAATGTGTTTTCCAATGTTATTAAATAAGTAGGCCCACAGTTTTATATTTTTAGAAACCACTATTAGCTTAAGGAAAAAATTAGTTTCATAAAATAAAATTTGAAACCCACTAACTTAGAAGATTCCTAAGGTCCTCTTGTGTTTTTAAGACAATAAACATTTTTAAAATATATTTGTTGAGCACTTACTATGTATGAACCATTGTTCTAGACACTGTACACAAAGAAACTAACAAAATAGAGAGGTGACTGTCCTCGTGGACATAACATTCAGGATCAGGAAGACATTCCACAATGTAAAAGTTCAAAGAGTGCTAAGAACTGTAAACACACGAGGAGCATAATATGAAGATAGAATTTGAAAAGTGTATAGGAGTTCTCTATCAGAATGCCCAGAGAAGGGCCCTTTGGGGAGGAACCATCTTAACTGAGATGCAATTGAATTGAGTATGTCACGAGAGTGTCTGAGGAAGAGCTTTACAAGGAGAGGATATTATAAGTGCTATTGCATTAAATGACAGCAAGGGAAAATGGTAGGAGATAAGATCAAGTTGATAGGAGAGAATCAGCAAATTTGGACTGTTCTGATTAAGGTAGCATTCCACTTGGATGGAGAGTTTGGAGTCAAGGACTGTGACAAAACATGATTTTCATTAGAAAACATCATCCTAAACCTTCAGTTCTGACTATGATAGAAACAATGGATATCACCCTTAAATTTCAACCGTAAGCAACTGTAAAACTGGATAAAATATATGAAGCAAAGATTTTCAGAGGTGATCCTGGAATTTAGGAAATCACAAAGGGATTTATAGACTCCATTCACTCTACCTCTCTGCCTGCGGACACTTTCTCCACTAGGTAAAAGTAGAGTCCAACCACTGAGCAACAGACTTTTGCTAGGTGTATGTATTTCATCAAACTTTTAAGGAGGAAATAGCACTGATGTTACAGAAACTCAGAAATAAAGGAGAAAAGAACACTTCCCATCCCATTTTATGAAGTCAGAATAACCCTGATATCAATCTGAAAAAAGTTGTACAAGAAAATAAAAGTACAGGAAATATCCTTTATGAATGAAAATTTTAAAATTATATATTTTTTAAAATGGGACTGTGAATATAAATCGGGGGTTGAGTGATTCCCTAGCATGCCTGAGGACCTGAATTTAATCTAGGGAAAAAAAATCTACAAAAATTTAACAAACCAAATCTAGCAATAGGTAACTATATACAAATTAAGCAATATGTGCTATCATCAAAGTTATTGATAAAAAGCTGAAGGTCTCCCCCAGGATTGGGAATAAGGCAAGAACAATCATTCTTGCAACTTCTATTCAGCAAATATGGAAGATGTTTCCAAGTCTGATTAGTGAAGAAGAAAATAATAATAAAAGCATATATTTTGGAAAAAAAGAAGTGAAATTGCTTTTATTTGCAACAACATGATTGTGCCTATAAATAATTTTAAGGAATCTGTAAAAATAACAAAACAAAACTACTAACTGTATAAAATTGATTAAACAAAATTACACATGTCAATATTCAAAAAATTGCAATTCTGTACTAGCAACAAATATTGGAATTTAAATATATCATTTACAATAGTAACAAAAACATGTAAAATAGATAAATTTAATGACAAATGTCCAAAATCTCCACACAGACAACTGAAAAACATTGTTGAGAGAAACATAAAAATGCCTCAATAAGCAGAGAAACAAGCTATGTTCACAAACTGGAAAACGTGCTACTATTAAGATGGTTATTTCCCCAATAGATCTATACACTCAGTGTAATCAGAATCAAAATTCCAGGAAATATTTCTATTGACAAGCTAATTTAAAAATGTATATGAAAATGCAAAAAACTAGAATAGCTAAATCTTTAAAAATAAGAACAAAATTGGAGGAACTATATTAGCTGATTTCAAGAAGTTATAGCAGAGTATTAATATAGGGACAGATAAGTAGATCAATTAAAGAGAATAGAGTCAAAAAGCCACTTTCATATAGTCAATTAATTTTTTACCAAGGAATCAAAAACAACTCAGTGATAACAAAAGTCTTTTCAGCAAATTGTTCTTGAACAACTGGATATCTCTATGAAGATAAAAAGAACCTATATCACATTGTATGGAAAAATTAATTAAAGGTTGATCACAACCCTACATATAAACTAGTGTTGTATAGTTTCTAGAAGAAAACATAGCAGAATGTCTTTGTGACAGAGGGTGAGGCAGAGAATTTTTAGCAGAACACAAAAAATGTAACCATAAAATGAATATTTGGTAAATGGAACTTGAACGACATTATAAACTTGTGTTTGTCCAAGGACATTCACTAAAAATGAGCAAGATGGAGACTTTCAGGAAAGAAATATTTGCAAAACATATATAAAAAAGTACTTGTATTTTAAATACGCAAGTATTTAACAAACCAAATCTAGCAATAGGTAACTATATACAACTACAACTCAATAATAAAAAAAATAAGCAACTCCTACTTTTCTAAAGTGAACAAAAGATTTGAACATAGACTTCAGGAAAGGCAAATATGAATGGCTAATAAGTATATAAAAAAGTGTTCAGTGTCATTAATCAGGAAATTAACCAAAATTAGATTGCACTACATATCTGTTAGAAAGGATAGTTTGCTTCTCTCTAAGTAATAATTCATTTTATGAACATATTACAATTTTTCTCATCCATTTTTTTAAAAAGAATGCCTATCTCTAGTTTTTAGTTTTTATAAAGCTGCTATGAGTATTTTATAAGTGTTTTTGTGGGCATATAATTTCATTGCTTTTGAGTTAATATATAGGAGTAGAATGTTAACTCAATGGATAGGTATGTATTTATAGGAAACTTATCAGATCACTTTCTAAAGTAGTTGTACCATTTTATTCTTTCATCAATGACATATAGGAGCATAAACCACTTCAAATTTTTCTCAATATTTTATATTGTCAGTCATTTATTTTAATAGTAACCATTTTAATTAATATATAGAAAAATCTAATTAATTTCCTGATTAATGATGGTGGATACTTTTTTCATGTACTTATTGGCACTTCATATTTTCCCTTAATGATGTCTCTATACAAAACTTTATCCAACTTAGAAAATGGACAAAAATATCATAAGGGATAAATACAGTCATTTCATAATGATAAATGATATCAATTCATCAAGAAGATATAACTAATCCAAAACCTTTGATTTCCCAATAGCAGAGGCTTGAAATGCATTTAACAAAGAAAATTGATAGATCTGTAAAATCACAATTACAGTGGAAGATTTCAACATTTTAGTCATTAGTAAAATAAATGAATAAAATCAGTGTGGATAAAGAAGACTTGAACAATCCTACCAACCAACTTGACCTAAGTGACATTTACAGAACACTTCACTCAACAAAGATAATTTTAAAACATTATTTTTAAAAGAATAAATAAATGCATAGAAGAGAGTGCTAAGAACAGGCACAACAGTTCCACACAATCCACCCTGAGGACAGCCCTAGAAACAATTTTATCAGTTAATAATTCATCAGGCTGTAAGGAGCAGATTGTGGGAATGATAGTTTAAATAAATAGGGTGTCATTTTTCTTATGTAGCAGCAATGAATCAATGTTTTCAAAGAAAACAATTTCTGTAATTCTCTTGGCTTTTTTACCATGAATATTGAGCTATTATAATGATTTTTAAATTGTTTTTTTTTAATTACTGCATTAGATATAGCTATCATGTCCACAGTTCAATAAAGAAAGAAGCTACAGTTTCAGTCTCTTACTAGGAGTTTAAAAAAGAAAAACTGTCCCCCAAAAACCCCAGCAGAATTTTGCTTAGATCTTATTGGCCAGAATTGAGTCATGTGGCAGTCCTCACCTCTTTTAAGAGAAGTAGGAAAGGGAAAAAAGAAAAGCAAAATTGCTTTGAATAGTTCAGATCACTGCTTTTTGGTAGATATTTTATGCAAGCTGCATATGTGATTTTCAAGTAGGCATTTAAAAAAAAGAAACAAGTGAATTAACTATATTAGTATATTCTAACCCAATATATCCAAAATATTTCAATGTGCAATCAATATAAAGTTATTAAAAAGGTATTTTACTTTTGTGTACTCAATTTTTGAAATATAGAATATGTTTTATATTTACAGCATATCAATTAGGACTAATTTTATTTCACATGCTCAGTAGCCACATGTGACTAGTGAATACCATATTGGATATAACTACTTGAGAGCATTCACAATCTATTGCTTGAGACAAAGCACATTGCCAAAAAAAATAAGATTTTAAGAAGGGAGAGGGGAGATATGCAGTGGATATGAATACAGGCAAAGAAAATAGCAGTCACATTGATGCCAATTACTAAAATTATTATCCATTAGCTTGACTGGTCAAATAAACATGAAATTAAGTGGTTTTTGTTTAAGTATTTAGGGAAGTCCACAAACTATTTTTAAAAGTTTGTTGTGCAATTTAAGCAGGGTTTTATATTCTTCAGAAAACTCAGCACTACAGATAGACTCATGTTTCCAGACTTATTCACTCAATAAATGTTTACTGAAGGCTTTATGCTAGACAGCTTTCCATCACACTGGCAAAATACTTAAGATAACCAACTTACAAGGAGGAAAGATTTATTTTGACTCACAGCAACAGTGGTTTCAGTCTACAGTTAGCTGAATCCATTGCTTTTCTGTGGCAAGGCAGAACATCATAGCAGGGAGCATGTGGTGGAGCAAAGCTGCTTACCTCAAGGTGATCAGGATGCAGAGAGGAAAGGTGGGGGGTCCCAACATCCCTTCAAGGGTATGCCCCGCAGTGACCTCACTTCCTTCCACCAAGCCCAATCTCTTAAGTGTTCCACTACCTCCCAACAGTGCCATTAGTTAGGACCAAATCTGTACCATATGTACCTTTGGAAGACACTTAAAATCCAAACCACCAGAACAGTATTTTTTTTTCAGTCCTTCACTGGCTTCAATCTATATTATTACTTCTAGATCTTTGCAAGTTTTTTTTTTCCACTGAAAGGAATATGTTCCCCCCAAGTCCCATTTTCTCATTCCTAAACTCGTATGATCTAACTCACCTCTCAAAACTCAGAGAGAATGTTATAGCCTCAGGAAAACCTTTTACTAACTCCATATAATTATATTACATACTTCCATGGCCTGCTGTCACCCACCTATCATTATGCTCATTGCACTTTACTGTAATTATTTCTTTTATTATCCATCTCCCTCACTATATTGTATGCTCCACAAGGTCTGAGATCTTGTCTGTTTTGTGTTGTGGGATGAAGCAGACTACCTGCCCCATGTTTAATATATACTTGTTGAATGAATGAATGAATGAATGAATGAAATGTCATGTGAAAAAAAAGTTAGACAAACCTCTTATATAAATATATAATATAACAATGTGGCTAAGGCTCCAGAAACATGAATAAAATGCCCTGGAATACAGAAGGGATAAATGTGTTGACCTGGAATCAAGGTGGTTAAAAGCAACCCAGGCAGAAGGGACAATGGTCTGGCAAAGACATACAATCCTGGATCTAGACAATTAGAGTAGGGGAGTGTGACTGGAAATTCAAGATATATTTCAAAATCAAAATCAACAAGATTTGATAAGATATTGGTGGGAAGTGTGGAAGAAGCAGAAGGTGTCCAAAACGACTTCCACATTTTCACCTTAGACGACTAGACTGGTGGTAAAATTAGCTAAGCTGAGAACAAATAAGATTTCAGGTTTTGTGGAAACTTTGGGGCATAAACATTAAAAAATTAATCAGAAATTTGAAATGGAAAACACATGTGAATATTGAACGGAGTATAGAAGATAATTGAAAACATGGGTACAAATGAGTTCAAGCTCACCTGAATGTACATCTACAAAACAAGGCATGATTATAAAGTCATGCAACTGTTACTTCAAAAACACATAGAATTATTTAAACGTCTGAGTGAATGATGCTTCTTCCAGATGAGTCACTTCAGGAGGCCCTGCACTATGCTGACGATGCTGCTATTACTGCTAAAAATAATTTTAACACTCCTTTTGGGTTCATCCTTTAAACAGAACAAAATCTTCTTTGAAATATCTTCAATAGTGGCAAATCTTCATTGTTTCAGTATGAATTTGGGGAAACAGAAAATTCAGGGGTAAAACTGTTAGGGAAGGAAAATTAATTATATAGATCATTTTGGTTCAGACAAGAGAAGCAGCAAGTAGCAAGAAAGATTTTCCTATATGCCCAATAAATTGAATCTTAAAGCAGTATCAATTCAACAAATATTTACATGGTGTCTATGGGCCTGGTCTATGCTCTTGAGTGCACATGGCAGAAGGGAAATTCTTGATATGTTTTAAGCTATAGCAGTAAATATTCTTTTTCCCAAGTTGACCCTTTTTAAAAGACCTACTGCTTAAAGAAGTATTAGATCTCTCTGGTTTCCTCATAGTTGCGCTAAATATGGTGTCTCAACAGTTAGTTCTAGGTGCATATCTCTTCAACAACATATTCATATGATGCTGTTATTATCTTCATGTTTTCCTTGCAGACCATTACCATGATCTCAGTCAGCACTTAGTACAGTGCCTGGAAGACAGTAGTGGTTAATAGAGGTTTGTTTGATGAATAGGTAAATGGATTATGAGGAATGACTAGGTAAATACATGATTTTAATATTTTCTTCAGATTTCTGCTCAAATGAACTATCCTCAGAAAAGTCTTTCCTAATCAGTCTATCTAAATATCCCACATACCTACTCCTGTCAAATTTTTATCTCTTTATATTGATTTTTTCTCCATAATATTTATGAATATTTGAAATCAATGTATGTGTTTATTTCTGTTCTCTCTCAATAGAAAATAAATATGATGGTTGATTTTATGTGTCTACTTGATGGAGCTAAAGAGATGACCACATTGCTGGTGAAATGTTATTTCTATGTGTGTCCATGAGGGTGTTCTGAAAGAGATTAGCATTTGAATTGGTGAACTGAGTAAATCAGTTAGCTTTCCCCAATGTGAGTGGGCATCATACAATCTCTTAGATGTCAGACCTGTACAAAAAAATCAGGGGAAGGGTAAATTTGCTTTCTCTGCTTGAGCTGGGACATCCATTTTCTCCTGTCCTCAAACAGTAGAACTTCTGGTTCTGGACTTTCAGACTTGGACTGGAACTTGTACCATCAGCCACCTATCTCATCCCTCAGTTCTGAGGCCCTCAGCCTCAGACAGAATTTTATGACAAGCTTTCTTGGTTTTGCAGCTTGCAGATAACAAATTACAGGACTCTTCAACCTCTCTATTTGCATGAGCCAATTCCTATAATAAATATCTTGATACATTTATATGTACTTATTTTATTGCTTCTGATTCTCTGGAGAATCCAAACTGATACAATAATCTTCATGACAGCAGTGACCTTGCTTAGATTGTTTACAGATGTATCTGCCAGTACCTAGAACAGTTGCTGGCATAGTAGTTTCTTAAATAAATGCATATTTCAGTAGTCCATTGCTGTGTAATAAATTACCCCAAAACTTAATGACTTAAAACACCAACCATGTTATCATGTCTCCCAGTTTAGTGGGTCAGCAGTTAGGGCAGGGTTCAGCTGGAAGATTCTTCTGCCAAATGAGGACCTTCAGTGCTGTCTAGCTGATAGAGTGGTTTATCTGAAGTGCTTAAGACAGCTGTACTTAAATTTCTGACACTGTGGCAAGGATGACTGGAAGAATGGACTTAGCTAGGTCTGATGACCAGAATGCCTACACATGGCCTCTCAAAAATGGAGGTCTCAATGCAGTCAGATTTATTACACTGGTTCTGGACTTTCAGACTTGGACTGGAACTTGGTTAAGAGCTCCCAGAGTGAGCATTCAAAGATGCAAGATTTCCTATGATTTATCCTCTAAACTCTAACACTGACATATTCTACTCATCAAGGAAATAACTGAGTCCAGTCTATTTTCAAGGGAAGGAGAATGCTCTCAAAGGGAGAATTAGCAAATAAATTTATGGGCATTTTAAAATATTCTCTATGCATGGAAGGAAAAAAACTGAATATGTAGAATTGGGCAGGAATCTAAAACAGAACACTGATTGCCAAATGATCCAGTTATTATAAGTAGCCATGAAGGAAAGAATTTATAATCTGTCCACCTACTCTCTGCCCACAAAAAGACCAACTTTTATAGAGATCAAACTCTGGTAAATGTCAAGAACACATATTTTATATGTGTTCTCACAAATCAGACTATTGAGTGGATACTATTATAATCACATTCATTTTACTAATTATGAAACTGAGAAAAGAGATATAAAGTATGCTCACAAATACACAGTTAGGGAGTGATAGGACCAAGCTCCAAACCCAGGAATTTCAACCCCAAGCCCACATTCATATCTGCCAAACCAGAGGACTCTCTAAGTATTATGATATATTTCAAGACTGATTTTTCTCCCTAAGAATGAGCAAAAGAGATCTATTTTGAGGATGTAAAAAGGGCATGAATTTTGGAATCAACCCTGTGTCATAACCCTGGTTCTTCCTCGTCACTCAATTGTGGATAGGTAATCTAACCTGAATATATAAGGTTATCTGTAAATGTATCTAGTTTGTAAGATACAGTGGAGATAATCTGAAGTGCCAAGAATAGAGCCATCACTTCAAAAGACTTAAAAAGTGTTCTTTCCTTTCTTAGATATGTAACTTAATGCCCTACTTACAGGAAGAATCAATCCCATCGTGTGTCACAATTTTTCAGAGGAATTTCTCATGACATAATTAAATATTTATACTGAGAGAAAAAAAAAGTGCTCCAGAAATTTAGATTTATCTATCTCCTTAGCTAGTTCAGTTTCTGCCCTACCTAGTGTGAACAATAGAATCAATTCTTTAAACAAAAGCAAAGTTACAACAGACAAATTAATAGTAGGGAGCTGTCAACAAAATGTATCATTAGTAATAGAAATAGCTTTATAAAATTCTTACTTTTTACTTAAAATCAAAATTAGAATGACACATAAAATAATATTTATCCAAAAGAAAATGCTTCAGTATTTAGTTCCACGTTCAAGTAAGTATCATAGGGGGAGAAATGGTAACATTAGGATATTAGCATTCTAACTCTCACAGTATTACCAACGTCATTAACATGAAAATTTTATTATTGATAGTGTATAGTCATGGTTTTATAAAAAAATGATTTCTTTTTCTACTGCTAAAAGAATGATACTTAGCCACTAATAATCATCATGTAAACAATTTATACTGCTATTTGAAATCTTAAATTAGCTTACTGCCTACCAAATAATAAGGAACATCAATTGCATTTACCATTGTTAAATTCTCTTCTTTCTGAATAAGGAGGAGAAGAAATAAACTTGAGAGCAGTCACTCTAAGAATACAAAACTAAAGTGCACCATTAAACAAGGAAAGAAGTGGCACAGCTTGTAGTGACCTAAGGAAAACGCCTAAAGCTCTTAGAAGAAAAGAAAAAAAATAAGGAAAAGTAGCTGGAGGTCCAGTGCAGAATAGTTCAAAATAAAAGCTTAGAAATATATACAACAAACATGAAAGACGGAAACATTCTTGAGCTCTAATAGTGCTGTATTTACAAGTACCACATTAAAAGATCAGAATAGTTTCCTAGAATACTTTTATAATGGCTTAAGTTACTAAATTAGTTTTGAATCTTAGAGTGGAAGGACTTTTCTAACGCAACTGCATATGAGAATCACAGAAGTTAAGGGAGAAATGGATGGGCAAAGAAAGTCCAGTGATTCCAATCTTCTTAAAAATTATGTAGCTGTATTTTTTACAAACAAAAACAGAAGAAAAATGTGGATCTTGAAGGGACAGATTTCAGAGATCTTAAAGAGAAGCATGGAGGATGGAGACTCCTGGACTTGAGACTGCTTGGATTTTGAGAAAGCAGCTTCCAAGGGAGGGACTATGCTGTTGACGCAGAGCAAAAGAAGAGGTGACTGCGATTATTAAACAAAGCCTTTCATAGCCAGTGACTTAAAAGAAGTCACAAATCTCTGTTAATTTATGTAACAAATGCATTTCTAAAAGCCTCCAGTGAATTAGCCAGTGGAGACCAATTAAAGGGATAATAGTTTACCCTTTGCTCAATAAGTTACTATCAGCAAGTTTGGCAGACAAACAAGGAAACAAAAAACAAAAGCAAATGGACTTTTGTCCATGGAGGATATTAAAACTATGCCTCTTTACAGTCATGGAAAATTTTACACTTTATTACACTTAAGATTGTTGTAATTAGCACACACTGAAAGAGATACAGTGGAAAAGTGGCATGGGGAAAGTCTAAAAGTCACATGTCTTTCAATGCCCTGAGTAGTCATCCTGGCATTATGTGAACAGGTCAATTGCTACACATTTTTTTTTTAATAAGGACCAAAGAGAGATTGAAATGCTTGCCCACTGGACAATAATTGAAATGGCAATTCAGGTGTAATCTTATACTGAATCATTTTGGAAGGGAAGTGTTAAACATATCAATGTAGACAGCTATTTGTATGTTCTATGATTTGAGACCCACCCAAAGGAATGTCTTCCACTGAGTAAAGTGCCTAAAACTCATACCATCACCTATGCTTTATGTTTACAGCATGTGAAGGAAGGCACTAGGTCTGCTGAGAAATGAAGCCACAGTAGAGCATCAGGAAGAAGGAGCCTGGTCAGCAAGAGGGTATGTGGAATTGAAAAGACCACAGAAAGGGCAGCACAAACAAATGGAAAGGGTCCCAAAATAACTCTTCCTAATATTGCCCAAGAACTGAGTCCATGGGGAATAAGAGTTTGATGTTTTCTATCCTTTTATCTTACTGAATTGGTCTTTTTTGGCCTCAATTATTTTTGCTTCTTACTGATTTGTGTTTTGTTTACATATTATGAAGGATTTGTTTCTTTTTGGAAAGTGTTTTTGCCACTTGTCTTCTTTCCAGATCCATTCCTTTCCAATCACCATTAACAGCAATTGATTATGTCAATTTTTAGCTTTAGATGGACTACACGCCTTACAGAGAAATTTATATCAAATCTAAAATATAATTTTACCCAAATCTTTAGTTTGGTTGAAAGAGAATGATTATAGAAATCATATTCATGTACTATATAAAATGTTGTATATGTGTTATATATTGGGCAAAAATTCAACCTACAGGAAAGGAGATTTTCTATCCTTTTATCCTTATATCAACAATTTTGGCCTCAATTGTTTTGTTGCATGAATACACACACACACACACACACACACACACACACACACACACACACACATATATATATATATATATATATATATTATTTATATAACATTCAAATATGTTATCTCTGTCTCATTATCTCTGTTTCTATCTCAAAATTATACTTGATTTGTGTAGATGATTACTCATGTCTAGATGAGTCAACTAATATCAGAATCCTATATAGTTCAATTCTTTAATATTCCCCCTCATCTCCATTTCTACCATCAATTCCCTTACAGCAAGACCATAGGGATGGAGTTACACAAGTCCTTGGAGAAAATATCATGATGCCACAGGACCCAGATTCTGAATATGAAGCTCCAGAATTTGTTTTCCCAGTTCGATTTTGGCCTTGCCTTGGACTCATCCCTTCTGTGCCATTATATATTGAATATATATAACTTGCTTATGATCTTTACTCTCACAGCTAAGAGTTTGCTTTGAGCCTCAGATGAGATTTTGGAGTTGAACTTTATGACAATTATGTTAAGACTATGGGAACTCTTGAAAATAGACTAAATACTAAATTATTTTGTATTGTGAGATAGACATGGGTTTGGGGGGCCAGGGGTTGAATGTTATGGTTTAGATATGAGACATCCCCCAAAAGCTCAGGTGACACAATGCAAGAATTTTCAGAGGTAGAATGATTAGATTATGAGAGATATAACACAATCAGTGGATTAATCCACTGATGTAAATTAATTAAGTGGTAAGGATATAGGCAGGCAGGGTGCAGCTGGAGGAACAGGTAACTGAGGATATGTCTTTGGGGTTTATATTTTGTCCCCAGTGAGAGATTTTTCTCTGTTTCCTGGCTGTCATGTCCTGAGCTGCTCTTCTCTTCCACACTTTTCTGCCTTGATGTTCTGCCTCACCTTGGGCACACAGTTATGGAGTCAGCCAAACATGGACTGAACTTTTGAAACTATAAGCTAAAATAAATTTTTGTCCTCCATGTTGTCCTTGTCTGAACTTTGGACACAGCAGTGTAAAGACAACTAAAAGACCTGGTTTATATTCTCATCACTGCTACTTGCCCTACTGAAACAGCCCAGCCTTCTTGGAGAGTTGTCCTTACCCGCTACCACAATTAATTCATAATCCTCTCTAAACAAATCTGATCCTGTCACCTCTGTGATGGCTTCGCATTGACTTCAAGATAAATTTTAGGCTCCTTGCCATCATATACAAGACACTGATCCCAGTCAGTCTCTTTAACTTTATTCCCTTTTGGTGACATTCTATGCTCTAAAATTATTAATAAATCTGTAATTTGTAAAGAGCTAATACTTCCCCTTGCCCCCCTTCCTTTTAATACATGTTGTTCCTTCTTCATGAAAAGCCCTCCCCTCTTTACCTTTTATGGCCAAGTTGATTTTTCAAAATTCAGCTTGGGCATCATCTTGTCTATGAAGTTCCCATACAACACACGATTACTTGGCACGAATTACACTGAATTAGAATTGCTTTCTTTCTTTCTTTTTTCTTTTTATTTTTCCTACTAGGCTATGAGCCTTGTATCTCTTATACCTACCATCTTATTTTGGTGCCTGAATGTAGCTAGGTTCTCAGTGTTGGGCAAATATGATTGCTTCTATTAAGCAAAAGTTACCTATACATAGGTTTATGATCTTTTCCAGGTTATAACCCTAATATCTGAAGAGAGATAGTATGTCTAAATTTATTTTATCATGCAAAACATTTCTACTAATTCAATATCCTGATCATCTTTGCCTTGGTGACCCCAAACTCCTTCTAATCTCATCCTACTTTCTGACCGCCCTCCACTTCCAAAAATTCTTACTATTTAAATTGTATTCAATGCATTTCCTAAAAGTAACACTAGACTTCTTCTGAATAATTCATTTCCTCTATCATTTTTTATTCAAAATTTATCCCCATCCAAGAAAAAGATGCTATTACCTTGTTTGATCAAGCCATCTAATCTTTGCTTCAGGGATTCCTTCCAAGCTATACCCTGAATGTGACAAGGCAATCACCAATAAACCAGGGGTAGCAATGCTTGTGATCCCAGGGAAAGGGCTTATTGTGGCATCTTATTAAGGGAGTACCTAGCTTGGATGAGCTACAGAGGATAATTTTAAATTTCTATGTCTTGATTCAAAGTGTAAAGCTTGCTGGAAAAATCTACCAAGATAGTTAACTGTCTTTGTTTTCATGCAATTAGCTTTAGAAGATTGATCTTTGAGAAGGTCATTCCTTCCTAGTCAGAATTGTTTAAGGTGTTCAGAGGATCTAGATAGGAGATCCACCCTTTGACTAAGTATGGTGTTCTTATATTGGAGAAGGACTTGAACATCCATCTAGAAACCAATCTGATAGGATTCATGTGGGATGATCAGAGCAGATATGTGTATCTACTCAAAAATTTAAAAAGTCAACTGAGTTAACCTCATTAAAAGACTAACACCGGTTCAAAAGTAGGCACAGTATCATTATATTTCCTACAGTTATATGTAGATTTAATTTTTCATAATTAAATATGAAAACTAAAAATAAGTTTTAAAAGACATGTTGGAAGTTTCCCTTATATTACTCCAAAGCTTTAATTTCTTTTGTATCTATTAAGCTTATAAATAGGAGCACATTAAAGGTGAGGTTTATTTGTTTGTCTAAATGAAGTGTCTGTCTGAGTTCCTATTGGTTTTTCAGAATGATATTTGCCTGTTACTTTATAAGTATGAAAAATATTAAACTATTCAAAACTGCCATCTCATTTCATTAGCACACTGAAAGGAAGATTAGCTCAGTGCTGCTCTCCTCATTTTAGAAATGGGAACAGGATTGTGAAGAATTCGTTAAATAATTACAGCCATCAGCATTTACCAATAAAGTAAGATTTCTTATTGTTCATGTTTCTAAGTATAAATTTTGAAACTTATTTATTAAGTTTAATTAGGAGGAAAAGTATACTTCACAGTAACTTAAAACATTCTTGCATTACACATTCCAATTATCACTGATTCATTTCTAATTAAATAAAGAATAGCTATATATTTCTGATATATATAGATAGATGGGGGGGAGAGAGAGAGAGAGAGAGAGAGAGAGAGACTCCAGCATATCTGTGATCATCAATGTGGCTTTTAAAATTTTAGAAATAGCCGTATAGAGAAAAAATTTACTTTTGAAAGTGCTCTCAAGTTATCATAAGTACTATTTTTAGATCATAGTCTCTGAGGGCAATAGCTTTATTATTTGCTTAGAAATTCATTGCTTCGTTTTTGCATCTATTTGAAGGATCTCATAGGCTCCATCTATAACAAGAAGCTTACACAGTATGTTAATTTTTTGAATGCTGCTTTTAAAAAAAAAAGCTGTCTTCTTCTGATAAACCCTAGACTTTAATAACATGTCCTCTGAATTAATTCTCTAAATGCAGTACTGAAGTTCAGCACAGCGATCTTGGCTGTTTAATTAGCTCACAGCTGCCTTGCTGGGATAACATTTCTTGTTGAGAAGGTAGGTTCGTACTCATTATTTGAGTTCTGGATCAGAGTTCAGTGGTCATCTGAAACTTTCATAAAAGAAGGGTTTATCTTTGTTTCCAGGGAAAGCTGTGTGTTGCTCTTCTTAATAATTGTTCAGAAACATTTGCTAATATTTTTGCCATGTCTGTATATCCACTATGTTGATCTCAACTAAATCATAGCAATCTTCTAGATATAAAAGGATCCTGTATAATTTTAAAAAAAGAGTTATTAGTTTAACTAATATTAGTTTAACTAATATGATCTTTGAGAAGGTCATTCCTTCCTAGTCAGAATTGTTTAAGGTGTTCAGAGGATCTAGATCTAAATTTCAACTTACTATTTAAAAATTCTTTAAACTTTTAGAAACTTCTTTTTAATGATATGGGTTATAAAATTTAAAAATTGCTTTTGAATCTGTATAAACTGTTAGTACATTTTCTAGTATCTAGTAATACTAGATCTACTATCTAGTAAATCATATTACCTTTCTATATACTAGAGAATATGAAGACTTAATTCAAAATGTGGCAGATTATGTGCTAAACGATTAATTAAAACATCTAGTCATTGAATATCTACTAAAAAAAACGACTTTATCTAATGGCAGCCTCAAAAGAACCTTAGAAGGTTATTTCCATTTTAGACAGAGGGAAACTAAAGAATTAGAGCATATTAGCAATTTGACCAAGATCATACATCTGATAAATTTTTGAACTGGAGTTCAAATACAGGCCTAACATCTAAGCTCAGGCTCTTTCTAAATGCCATATTACCTCTTCTTCAAAGCCAAGTTTAAGATTCATCTTTCCCATAGCAATTTTGTGTGTGTGGTGCTGGGGATTGAACCCAGGGCCTTGTGCATGCAAGGCAAGCACTCTACCAACTAGGCTATATCCCCAGCCCTCCTATAGCAATGTTTTCAGTTAATTTTAATGCCCTCAGCATGAATTTATCCAATAAATATCATGCTGTTACATATTTATATATTTCCTTGGAATTTTTTTTCTTGTTGCTCAGACTTGTCAGTACTACTAGATATGTACATTCCCTAAGTCCAGACACTATGTCCTCAGCAAAACTACAACACACAAATTACAACTTCTTACCCTTCATGTGATTATAGATTTTTGCACTATACATATATTTCATATATATAGAACAAATTAAAGTTAGAAAAAATACATATATATATATATATATATATATATATATATATACACAGATAATTATTCATACTTAGTATAAAAATCTAATTATAAATATTCAATGTGGAAGATATTAGGAAAAGAATTAAAAAGAGTGTGTGTGTGTGTGTGTGTGCACATTTATATCATGTGCCTGGTTTTACCATTTAAATTCTTGCAGATAGAAAAAGGAGTTAAATGGAAAATTAATCTTAATTATTTTTCTATTTATAATAGCAATGGATAAGGTTCTTAAAACCTGGAGAAAGATGTCAAAATCACAGAAGTAGAAAGAATATGAGGTTATTAAGTGAACAACACTTAATTTTTAAAGACATGAAGAGGAATTATAAAGGATAGTGAGAATGGATATCATAGTAAGAAAGGAATGGTAAAATATATGCAAAACAGAATTATAATGGTAACAGAAAAAAACATTAAAAAAAGAAAAAACACCTTTAGTTAGACTAGGACTATCTTAAAAAAACATTTATACAAATACAGTAGGTCATGTATGTATAAACTTGTATCAACAGAATAATGGTAGCCCAAAGAGAATTTTACATAACTAAGTCAAAGTGATCAAATCTTCTTTCTTTTCAACAGGTTATATATGTAGAAATGTTTCTGTAGTCTCATAAACAAGAGAAAAACAATTTTGTTTGGTAAACTTTGTGGAGTTGATGGTGGAGTAACTTGATGGTGGAGTAATTTCATAGCTTACATTAAAGCAAGGCATTTGAGAAAAATAATTTTTAAAAACTAGTAAAAAAAATAAGAAGATGAAACAGATCATGGACAAACATGCTTAATCCTTGGTGCTAGGATTATGATTTCTGATAACAAGGCATTTTTAAAAGGGGCCAGCATTTGGAAATGGGAAGAGTCTTGACAAGGAAAGGGATTAAGCCATTGGGACATGTTTTCAGAAACAGTCATAATTAAAGTTCAAGATGAGCCAGTGAGGTCAGAAACTGAGCAACAAACAAGCAGAAGTAAATATAAATAGATGTGAGAAGTAAGTCTAATCATTGGGTCAGAAACTGGGTAGGCAAGAAGATTACAACATCATGGTTACTGGAGTTCAGGGCAAACAGTGAGAAACTGGAGGATTCAGATTCCAAAATAGAAAAATAAGACACATAGAACTTGGCAGATGGTCTGGAACCAGAAAACTTAACAATAGTCAGGTGGCAGAGTAGGTAGGACAACTTGATTCTGTGTCAAGCTGTCCACAGAAGTTTCTCCATCAATACCATAAAGAAATTCTCGTCAAGAATTCAGCATTTCTGGGTCTTGAAAGTAGAAATAGGAAGACACATCGGACCAAATACAGTTTATTCCCAGTTTTAAAAAATTATTAGTGCATTTTAGCTAAGCATACAATGGGCTTCATTTTGACATAATCATATATGCATGAAATATAATTTGTTCCATTTCAGTCCCCGGTACTTCCTCATTACCTCACCTTCTCCCTACCCCTATTCTCCTTCCTCCTCCTTCTAATTTACTGGTCTTCCTTCTATTTTTTTTAAGCTGGTGCTTTATAGATATACATAAAGATGGAATTCACAGTGGTATATTCATATATGTACATAGTATAATTTGGTCAATTTCATTCCATAGTTCCTTCCTATTCCTGTTGCTACTCCTTCCTCCTCAATCTCCTTCTTCTACTCCATTGATCTCCTTTGTATTTTCATGGGGCCTCACTCTCCTCTCACTCCTACTTATTTTGCTCTAGCTTCTGCATATGGGGAAAAAGCATTCAAGCCTTGACTTTCTGAATCTGGCTTATTTCACTTAGCATAATGTTCTCCATTTCCATCCATTTACCAGCTATTCTATAATTTCATTCTTTATGGCTATATAAAACTCTATTGTGTATATATGCTACATGTTATCATTCATCCATTGACATCACCTGGACTGGTTCCATAACTTGTCTATTGTGAATTGTGCTGCTACAAATATGAATGTGCCTCTATCACTGTAGTATTCTGATTTTATTTCTTTTGGCTAAATAGCAAGAAATGGAATAGCTGGGTCTTATGTTGGTTCCATTCCTAGTGTTTTGAGGAATCTCCATCGTTAACAGGTTTTCATCGTCATAACGTTCAGTAGTTTTATCTACAACATTTCAAAGTCAGTGCTCTCTTCCTGACTCCGCCATTAGTTAACTCCTTACTTGTCATCTCAACCTTCTTCCTAGAAAACTACTTAAGATATTTTTCACATAACTATGATTTGTGACTGCATGATCTTTTCCCAATACATTCAAGGAAATTTCTGAAAACATTTGCCTACTTCTTAGGTTATGGTCTTTTAGCTCAACTGAATGAAAAATTTTTCTTGAACAACTTATTTCAACTGGTGACCCATCACCCAATGAATCCCCCACACCTGTTCCTTAACAATATGTGAAGCAGATTCCTTAACTTTCTGGGATCTTACAACTCTGTAAATTTAAGACCACATCTGTTAAAACCTTGACTCTCCACCTGAACCAAAGATGTTCTTTCTCCAGTCACTGTGTATTGAGGGGAAGAGGGTACTTAATATTTGCACTTTCACTTGACTCACCTTTTCCTTCTCAAAGCTGTAGCTCTTCCAGTATTGAGCACAGGAAGTATGAAGGAGGAGAAAAAGGCAAAGCCTCTTTTCTTGACTAGACTACATTTGTAATTCCCTTCTGGCTGTCAATGCCTTTGGTGTGACAGGCATCCAAACTTGGAGAGTTAGGGGTGTGTATGGGAGTTCTTAGACAGCTCAGCAAAGCCTTCTACTGTTGTTTCCTATTATGATAGGCTTCCTACCAACCTGTTGCTCCTCTAACTTAACTCCCTCCTCTGGAATTATGCCTTGTTATCTCCTGATAGGTGTTCCACCTGGCTGGTAACTACCTTTCAAGTCTTCCCAAAGGGAAACCTAGACACCTATGCTGAGCCTGTTATGGACACACAGATAACTCTTCTGTCAGTCCTGCACACACCCTGCCATCCCTTCACTTCTCTTTACTCAAAAATTTTAAGTTAAAAGCAGGCACTGATAACACATCTGCTGCCTATGCAGACATTCAACCAATATGTTGTTCAGAAAACCCAGCATTTAAGAGTATGAATAACTTTCTGAACCTGTTCCCTTGGTTTGTAAGAAATAATATTTTTTTTTCTAAAAATGATTACTATCCATTCTTATATGACATTTTAGCTAAATATGGAATTCTAGCAGAAACTATTTTCCCCAAGAACTTTGAAGAAGATACTCCTCTATTTCATCTCTGTTCCTGCTGTATGAAGTTACTTATCATGCTAATTGCTTGTTTCTGTTTTATGCTCTCTGGTGGCTGGGAAGACTCCTTTGTCTTTGGTGTCATGCAGTTTCTCAGTGAAGTATCTAAGGTGAATTTCTGTTATGTCTTTTGTCCTTGGTACCTCTTCCTCAAAGTCCAGGGCAAAAGATAAGCCTCTGATGCCTTTTTGATACTTAGTGAGCTAGATAAAATGTTAGGAATTCGTACCAGCATACCGTGTGCTAAAATGAAGAAATCTAGTTTCAGATGGTGTCGTAGTACATGCAGATTGCTAACAAAAAAAAAAAAAAAAAAAAAAAAAACTTTGACTTGGTAGATTATAAACATTTCTGGAAACTAAGAAGTTTGTTTCTTAGTTCTGGAAGCTGGCAAGTCTAAGATCAAGGTAAAGGAATTTGGGGTGTTTATTGAGACCCTGTTTCCTAGCTCACAAATGGTACCTTCAAACAGTGTCCTGAGTTGGTGTAGAAGGTAGAAGAATTCCTTTGGGCCCATTTCAGAAGAGTGCTAATCTCATTCATGAAAGCTCTGCACAGCTTTACTGACCTAAATGACCACTCATATTCTAAAAGTTTTCACCTCCTAATACTGTCACCTTGCATGTTAGTCTTTCAACATATAAATTTGGTGGGACATAATATCAGACTACCTCATAAGGGTTCAAGTTTAGCTCCCTGTTTTGCTCAGATTCTGCTATATCTTCTATCTTTAGAACTCCATGCTTACACATTTCTGACTTATTTCCAGGTTCAATTTCCAGGTTCAATAATCTCCTCTGTCAATATCTATTTACTATGCTTGCTGTTCTACCTTTCAGTTCTTTTTTCCTAGCACTACAGATCTCTTCTATTTGTACTCAGTTGCATATTAACATTGTTTCCTGCATTTCCCCTAGCATGTATACACACCACACACAGACATTTGAGAAGCAGAGTTATATAATTCAGGAAACCTAATCCAGTAGATCTGAAGGACACTGATATGTGAATTTAAAAAAAAAATCATCAAATGAATCTGTTATGAACTGATTTGTATTCCCTCAAAATTAATATATTGAAACCCTGACCCATGATGTGAGGAGAAAGGGCCATTAAAGAGGTAATTAAAGTTAAATGAGGTCATAAGGTTGGGTACCTAATCCATGGAACCAGTGTCCTTATAACAAGAGGAAGGGAGAATCTTCCAAGAACACACATCAATGAAAGGCCATGTGAGGACACAGTAAGAAAGTGGTCATCAGGGAGTTCTCTCCAGAAACCAACCCTGCCTTCACCAGGAGTTTGGACTTCCAACCTCCAGAACTATGAGAAAATAAATATCTATTGCTGTAGCCACCCAGTCTGTGGTATTTTGTTATTGCAGTCAGAACAGACAAATACAGTCTGATTATCAGGACCATGTCCATGCTAAGAAACTCTGCACCAGATTGTCTTGAACTCTTAGCAGATATAACCATAACAGGAAACCCCAACTTTGAACCATGAGAGAATGTCATGCCAACTTGTGGTGCTAAATTTATCTTGGATAGCATTTTTTTTATCCTTTGCTCATCCTTTAGTTTCTTCAATCAGCCCATTCCAATCCTTAGCCATCCTCAACTCTGGCTAATGACTGAAAGTGCCTAAAAAAAAAGGAATATTAAGATGGACATTTGCATGCCTAAGTCAACCTCCCTCTAAACTTCAATTTTTGCTCTTCCTTCAGTTTTTTTCCCCTTCCTTTCCTCAGAAAAAGAGATACTCTTTTTTCTTGTTCAGTAAATCCCCTCTATTTGTTCTAGATTCTACCTTCCTCTTACCTCTCCTTCCATTTTCCAGCATTTTTCAGCATTCCTTTCTTGACCCCTTTCCACTGTCATCAAAAATACATGTGTCAACAAAATGGCTTTCAGTGACTTGTTTTTGATGACTGGTGAATTGGCTTCTTTCCATCATTTCTAACTGGAAGAAGAAAATATTGACCCTAAAAGAAGTTCCCTGAGGTCACTGGAATAAAAGAATAAGGCTGTGGATATAAATTTAGAATTCATCATCAGAGAAGTGATAGTTCATTTATTTTTTTTCATTCATTTGAGTCAAATTTTTATTTTAAGCACCTATTATGTGTCAAATTCTGTAAGGACAAGCATGGGAGCTCTATAAAAGGTTCTTTGTATAAATGAATGGATGAACTATCACCTTGATGCTAATGCCTTCTAAATAGCATCTTATTTTCCTGCCTTCACAACCTCAGAGGATATTTGTCAGGATCAACAAATGCATAATGAATAAGTGAATAAGAAACATTATTCTTGTCCTCAAGGGCTGAAGTCATAAAAATGGGTCAACTTTATAGAAGTCAGGACAGCGAAATGTTCAAGTATAAAACTTACTATGGAAGATAGCCAGGGGATGAAAATAAGAGCTAGTAAAGAACACATTGAAGAATGTTATGACAGAGGGGGGAGACAGAGTGGTGCATCAGAATCACTTCAAGGACTGACCAAAACTCAAGACTCAATAAGAAGCTCTGGTACTGTGGCCCAGGAATCTACAGTGCTAAGCTCTCAAAAGTGATTCTTCTGTATGGCCTCAAATGAGAAGTTTGCTTTTAGTCAGCTTTTTGTTGCTGTGACCCAAAGACCCAACAAGAAAATCTTAGAGGAGGAAAAGTTTCCTTTGGCTCATGGTTTCAGAGGTTTAGTCCATGGTCGGCCAATTCCATAGCTCTGGGCCAGAAGTTAGATAGAACATCATGGCAGAGGGTATGGTAAAATAAAGTAGCTCAGGACAAGGCAACCAGGAAAGAGGGAGGGAGAGAGGGAGGGAGAGAGAGAGGGAGGGAGGGAGGGAGGAAGGGAGCCAGTGAGTGCCCACTCATGGGCCCCCTGCATGAGTACATCTCTACTCACCCTGACAAAATATAAACCCCATAGTCATGCACCCAGTGACCTACTTCCTCTAGCCACATCCTACCTGCCTACATTTACCAACCAACTCAGTTAATCCATATCAGTTAATAAATCCACTATTATTATTAGGTTATAGCACTCATAATCTAGTCATAATACCTCCGAATATTTTTGCCTTGTCTCACATATGAACTTTTGTGAGACACCACATGTCTAAACCATAACAGTTTCAAAGAAAAAGTGGGCAAAATGAACAATAATATAAAAATTTAAGCATTAAAATATGACAAATCCAGGATTTGTCATCGATATGAAGAAAAAAAAACTTGATTTTTTTTTTTTTATTGGTAACATATTCCAGAGATAGTGGAGTAGAAAGCTGTTAAGCCTGGATCGTTGATGGCTGTGTTTAGCCGCTGAATCAACCATACAATCTCTCAGTCTGAACTTCTGATAAGATATTATTTAACTGCCATTACTCTAGTTTTTGTTTACTTTTGGACAAATGCATGTCTGATTCAATAAATTTAAGATTTTATTTTCTTGAGGAGGCTTAGACTATCTCAAATTACATGAGGATCAATGATTAAATGATGTATGCTTTAAAAGGATCACAAACAGTGTATGTCTCACAGAAAACAAACAATTCTGTTGTAAGACAATAACCTATTTAACCAAACAATTAAAAATGTCTATTCTCTTTTTTTTGCAGCATATTAACTTAGTAATAAAGAGTAAAGAATGAATGCCTCTGAATAACAATGACATCATTTATTCAGCTTTTACTTTACATCAAATATCGTGTTAAGAACTTTAAGCATCTATCCCAAACCTTATAACAACCCTGATATATCAAAATTCATCGTTAATTCAAAAATTAATGATTTCCACCTATGGAGGTGAGAGATATCAAAGGTAAGTATATGCTTCTTGGATAATGACAGAATAAGAAAATAAGAAAATAAAAGCAGCAAACTCAGATAACTTTCCTGGCATTTCTATTGCGCACCTCCCTTTGCAACCTAGATTCTATATATTCTTTGTGGTACAAGTCAGATTCAAATTTTCCTTAAACAATCTACTTCAACAACATTTAAGTGTGAACTGTCTCTTTTTTGACCTCCTAGAATTTAGATTTAGAACCATTCAATATGACCTAGACTATACAACATTTGGGGTAGAACAAAAGGCCTTATATCTGATAGGGTTGAAGATATTTAGGTGCTAAATAATTCTGGGCAAATGATGACATCTAACCATTTCACATTTTTCATGTATAAAAATTTTCCATTATATGACTTGAAAATTCTTATTTTAGGCTTACTTGTAATTATGCTCCATTTAATTCAGCAATGTAATTAATTTGTTTCTAATAGATAACGATTCTCTGTGGTTTTCAGCTAAGTAATGTTTCTCTTGACATCTCTCTCTCCAGTGATCCAGGTTAATGGAAATTTGAGAATACATAAAACTATTTTTATGAAGCTTTTAATATCCCTCCCTTTTCCCTCCCTATACCTATCAGTTCTCTTTAGTGCTCTGCAATGATTAGGACTGACATATTCATATATGCATAATGTGTATTTGGGGAAAGGATGTGGTATTAAAAATATTCAGCTGTTGGTATGTCTTTATTTTTGTATTGTTGTTAGATGGCATGTGATAGAATTCTTGAGAGAATAAAGATTCTAATGCTTTCCTTTATGCTTAATTACCCTGATAATTTTAGAAAACTGTGTGAGTTATACATCTTGAATTGATTGATTTACCAGCAAAGATATAATTTAGATTTATTCTATTGAAAGGAACATACTTTTAAAAACTGACAAATATATTATTTTGAACATGAATCCTTTCCTCAGTGGTAACATTCCAAATAGTAACCTTGTCATAGGGTTTATGTATCTTCACAAATTTTGTGTTAAAACTAAAAATCACAGTAGAAGAACTTTGTAAGATTAAGTATTTCAACAGTAAAGTATATTACATTTTCCCTTATTTTGCACTGATAAATCTCTAGGTAAGTTAAATACAAGGGATAAATTAGTTCTAAGATCAGGAAGATATGGTTATGTGATACACAATGGCTTCATTGATTGCAGGTAGTTCTTTTTTTTTTTTTAAGAAACACTAATTAAGCAATCCAATATTTTCTTGATTTTTACATTGAGAAATATGCCATTACAGAGGTTTCAATACTAAGCTTATGGGAGAAAAATTAAATATCTTAGTGTAATGTGCAGTTATTTCTATATTGTTTTCAGTTCTTATGTTCTATTTGAAGAATAAAAATCTAAACACCAACAAATACAGTATAATTGTCTTGATTATGAGAGTAAAAGTTTATCATGTTTCTTTGAAATGCATACAAATATGTTCTAGAATATGTGTGTGTATATATATATACACACACACACACACAAACATACACAATTATTTTATGGGTATATTCATATGCCCGTATGTATTTTTGAATATATATTTTCAAACACATAGTCTTTTATGGGTGTATCTGTATACCCATAAATAAAACTTCATTGAAATTACATTGTGTAATGAAGATGCTCAGTAATTTCTGAAACACAACACTTTTAGAGCACACATTTTATAATTAGAACTGTCACAAATCCACAGTGAACAGATATTAATCTATTATTCATTTGCTAGTGTACTATAGTAATGATTCATATATTACTTTAATGTCAAATTCTTGATTAAAGTAGAATGTATAATTCAATTTTCTATTGTAACTTCCTTAGAGGAAAACTTGGAAAAAAGCCAAGGATTCTTGAATATGTCTGAGCCATTTGGAAGATATTTCAGGGAGAGAGAATACTGGAAATTACCTAAGTGAAATTTAGTTAATTTGTTCTTCTATTAAGCAGATTTGAAATAGTATCCGGAAGGGCTATTTATTGTAAAGTACTCACCAATTCTGTAACAGTGATTAAAGAAAAGAAAAAATGCTTTCATTCTGCCCAGTGCTAATTTTGTATGTTAAGGGCACAGCTCTTAGAGGGTTGGTAACATTTAATCTAGTGAGATATGTGAAATTTAAAAAAAAAATTTTCAACAGGATCAACTGGGAATTTTTTTAGCTTTTGAACTTCTTTTAAGTGGTTTGGTTTTAATCCTTTAAAAATATTTTTAATAAATGCTATCAGAGAGTGAACATACATATAATGGAGTACTTCTTGTTGCCGGAATGCTTTAGAGAACACTACACAAATAATCTTCCACTATGAAGTTGGGAGAGGAGCAGACTGCAGAACTTTTTGTTCTGGTTAAGTGATACTGAAAATAACACTGACAAGGTCTCTGAGCAAGTGGGGATTTTTAGTTCAAACAGAGGCGATTAGATAAAGATGGAGCACGGTATCCTAGGCAAGATACAAATCTTTAAAGATGCGTGTATAGGAAGGAAAACCCGTTTGATTTTTAAAGCAGATATCAAGATGGGTGCTTTTCTTTTTTAACTTGCAAAAATCTCTTGAAAAGTCGGAGCAAAACTGTTACTTTCTCGCATATAAATACTGCACGATACCCAGTATTTTCTTCATTCAGCCTCCCACCCCAGGAATGACGGGTAGAGGGTTAAGATGCTACAAGTGAATTAAACGAACCATCAGCTTGGTAGAAAGCATAAGTTAAAAAAAAAAAAAAAAAAAAGCAAACCCAAAACAAAAACACGAGGATTTAAGCACAGATCTTTCGAGGCCTGCGTGCATCGACCAAACGCCTGAGTAAACCCTTGGGCGCTGCAGGGTGGATCCCCGGTATCTGTGGACCCGGAAAGCAGGAACAGATAGGGTGCCTCGCGCCCTTAGGGGGAGTGGGCTCTCTTCTCAAGGAGCGAGCCAACGGGGAAGCACTTGATCGTCCGGCGCGTGCGTCACGGCCCGGGACAGGCAACAAGTCCAATGTACAGTGGGCGCAGAGACGCGACGAGGAGCCGCTGCCTGGGGTTCGACTCAACCTGTCCTCTCCAGGAGCGCTCGCCCGCTCCCGACCGCTGGCCCAGGTTCCGGGCCCTAGAGGGGCGCAGGCCCGGGGGTGCTTGGGCTGGGCCCCAGGTGAAGGACGTCCGCACTGCTCCTGCGGCAGTCGTCGCTCTCTTGTCTCCACAAGTCGCGGGAGCAGCCCGGCCCCGCGCCGAAGCTGTAGCTGTGACTGACGGAGTCACTGCCCCGCGCTCCCGAGCCGCCCCCTCCTCCCCCGCCACCCCCTCCCTCTTCGCACCGACACGTCATGGAAATACGGACGTCAGAACCTTCCAGCCAATCGCAGGCACCGACAGGAGGGAAGGGGCGAGCTGGAGGGGCGGGGGCAGCAAGGAGCCGAAGCGCTCGGGGAAGGAAGAGCGGGAGGGGCGCGCGGAGGCGCGAGTCTCCGGGCTCCTCACTCTGGCCACCCTTTCCCCACCGCGCGGCAAGTTCTAAACACCGGGCGCGCGCTCGCCTGCCGGGGACGCGCTCGCCGGGTCCTCCCCTTAAACGCCCTCTCGTTGCCGCTTGGCTCCCAGTCCCAGTCCGAGCGGCGCTTCCTCCGCGCGCGCGCGCGCGCGCCCGCCCGCCCTCAGGTTCCCCGCGGGCCGCGTCACGTGATCGCGCCCAGCCAAGGCGGCAGCGGCGCGAGCTTCGGCAGCGGTGGCAGTGGCAGTGGGAGCAGCTGCGCCGCCAGCGTGGAGCGGGAGGCGTGTGGGTGTGGAGAGAAGGGAGCGCCAGACCGGAACGGGTGAGCGTCCTCCTCCCTCTGCCTACTCCCGGCAATCTTGCGGGCCACCCGATGCAAGCGGCCCCTGCCCGGAGCTGCGCACAGCCTCCTCGTGCTTGGCCATCCTCTCTCTGGTGCCCGCGGGCCCCGCCCCGAACGGGCTGGGCTGCGGTGCTCACTGAGGGGGCTGCACCCCGCCCGCCGCTGCCGTTGCGGACGGCAGCGTGAGGCCGGCAAAGCAGCCCGTGCCGAGCGCGGCGCGCCCAGTGTGCGGCTCTGCGGAGCTGAGGAGGCGGGTCCTGCGGGGACGCGGGCGGCCACTCGGCGGCTGCCGGGCTCTGGGCGGGGGCCGGTCGGGCGCCGCCTCCTCCTCCTTCACCGCCGCCGCCGCCTCCTCGCAGTGCAGCGTGAGTAGGGAGCCCCGGCTGGTGGACGCCGAGCCTTTCAGCTCCACGGCCGCCTCATCCGAGAGGTGCAGCTGCACCTCCGCGTGGCGCCCTAAGTCCTACGAGCCGTCTGCGGACGCGCGGAGGACCGAGCCCCTGTTCTCTGCGCTTCCCGCTGCCCCTCGCTACCCCCCCTCGACCCTTCTGCAGCCTCCCTTTCCTTTCCCCCTCGGAAAATGGTTCCCGCTGCCGCGCGAGGTGAGTGGCGGCCGCCGCCCGCCCGCGGTGGGGGTGGTCACCTGCGGGGGAGGCCGGGCGGAATCGGGAGGTGGTGGCTTCGCGGCTGGGGTCCTGACAGCTGGCTGCCGGGTAGACTGCGGGGCGTTCGAGAGAAGTTGGCGGGGGCAGGCGGGGGGCCTCACAGGTTGTCTCCTGCTGGGGAATCTTAAAGGTGAGCGTGTTCTCGCCGCGCGCCTCAGCGCTTGGTCCAGCGTGAAGTCGCCGCCCCGGACCCGAGGGACGGTGCTCAGTGTGCCTCCTTGTCTACGCCCGCGGCTCTTTGACTTCACCGAACCGCCTTGGCCGCGCCACAGCCCATCCCAACACGGGTCGCCCCCGCCCCGGCGCGTGGTGACCTTGAGGGCAGCGGTGCCGGGCGCTCCCTATCCCTGCGCCCGGGGAGGGTCACCCCTTTAATCCCCTGCTTCAGCCCCCCAGACGCACTGCGGACGGGGAGCCGAGGGGCCCTCAACGGCCTCCGGCGGGGCTGGTTGATGGATGCATGTCAGACAGGACAGTGACTCCCGAGGAGTTGGAGGGCCGCCTCGCCTTTCTTCTCGTGTCTTTCGTCTGGCCCCCGAGGATATTCACGGTTGCTTCCTATTCGTGTTTGTGGACTTAGTTTAAAAGAAAAAAAAAAAATCTTCTCCTCCCCTCTTTGGAAAGGATCAGTAAGGAAGAGGACGACATTTCAGTTGCGGGGGTGGTGGTGGGGTGTGCTCCCTTTATTCCATCCTGCAGGAGAATCACATAGCTAAGCTAGTTAGCGACCCCTGGGTCTGCGCCTCCGTCACTGGCCAGTCGGTCTCTGTGCGCATTTCATTCACCAGTTTTCTGCGGGACTCGCAGCGTTGGGAGTGCACTCATCCAGTGCGTGTAGCATTGCTTGGCGCCCTGGCGAAGAGGGCAGGTCTTGGTCACAGCTGAGGGAGTCTGCAAAAACCTAGAGGGCTGGACCCTCCTCGGTACGCTGATTTTTGCCTATCCCCTAGGTTAGAGCGCTGCAGACAGCCACCTTTGGCTGCTTATGCACGCTACTTTTCTGGATGTAGTAATAATCTAATGGTTTCTGTTGGTGTTGATTGCTGTTCTGATAAATTAGTTACATGAATTTCTTCATACGTGTCTAGTTTTGTGCATATGTCTTGGGCTGTCTGCCTTTCAACATGGAAGCCTTTGTTGTGCTTAACCTCCCCCACCTGAGGACAGTCTTACTTTAAAATAAGGCTCTTGTTCAGCGTGGGTGTATTTTATAATAAGAAGTACTTGTAAGGGCCTGGTTTGTATGAAGCTCTCTTCGGGCATCCCTTTGGATGGTGGCCCACGTGAGTGAATGGAGGGCCTTCCCCTTCCCTGCCACTTGCCTTCCCAGGGGAGACTCCCTGTCCTTGTGTGTGGCCAGAGGCGGATTGGGGGGAATTAAGAGGGATTGGAGGAGAATCTGCTTTTTGTACTTGTGTTCCCCTTTCCCTATCTCCCCCCTTTCTGGTGAGTTCAAATTTGAAGTAAATAGAGACATTTTTTCTTATCGGGAATCTTTGAAGGCTAATAAGAAATGGGCTTTTTAAAGCCATGATTTCAGGGGGACGTTTTAGTTTCTACCTTGCTTTGGTAAGTCAGTTAAATTGCTGTAATTAAGGGTGGATCTCTGTCCTGATTTTGGCTTGGGTGTAACTGCAAAGATCTTTGAAAAGTAACTGTTATTTCCTACCATATAGTCTGCAAAAGTGAGTCACATTCGGGTGAGTTGAGGACAGAGCGCCACCTTTAATTTTAAATTTCTTGATTTACTTTTATTCAAATGGTAAAAATTCGGAGTACGCCTTCTTGATTTTTATCATAGTTGTCATCTCTGACATCTCCATTTAAACATTATAAGGGGAAATTGTTTTCTGTAATTTCTTAAGTCTTTTGGAAGGAATTTCTTCAATTGTATAGAAATTAAAATTTTTTAATTGAAGCTTGTGATCTAATATAGCATTCTAAGATGAGGTGACAAACTGATTTTGATTTATGATTATGATAAAGTAATAGTCGTATTGGTAGTCTGGATCTGCTTAAGAATTAGAAGAAAAGTAATAGATGCATGTAAATAGATGTTTAAAGGTAGCTATACCACTACCAGCATTATAGTGGTTTTACAATATTTTGAGCTGCTGAATATTAACAGTTTCTAAAACAAACATGCAAAATCAGTGAAATTATTAACCTTGCTTGCATAAGGTGTAGTAATTTTTTGTTATCTTCCATCTACTTGCCTTTTATGGGTTTACTCAGTTTTATAATTACTTGTTTTAAAGTAATACAAATGAGCACTTCTAGGAGGAGTACTTAATATTCAGTTTAATAAAGACCATGTTGGAAAAAGTGGTTTCTATATATGGCTTCTCTCAAGTTCAGAGCATATAAAAATAAATGGAATTTTTCATGTTTAGAAAACAGATGCTGTAGTGACAGCTGAATTGTTGTGATTTCCCTGCCTACTTGCTCCTTCCCTTTCTTACTCCTTCCCAGCTCAAAAATGTACAGGTACACTATCGCTTTAGGCACAACATACTTTTCAATTATTGTACTACAGCTGTAACATGAGGGAAAAAAAGGTTTAGCTCTCAAATAATGAATGAATTGACATGTGTATAATATCTAATATAATCTTAATTACAAACCACAAGACATTATTACCATTCTGTCTTCCTTCAAATTTTAATTCAACACTTGTGATTTCTTCATAGACTACTGTAAAGCATCAGCTGTTGATTGTAGGTAGATCTTTATTAAACAAAAACTAAGCCAAAAGTCTGTTTGAGATGAAAGATGGTTTATGCTCTTAGTATTACATGGTCTCTTTCAAGTGGAGGATTATGGCCCCAGGTAAAAGGACATTATTAAAGCTCTTGGGTTAATGCAGAGAAATTATACATTGTTACATATACTTTATAGAACCCTTTATTTGGGGGGATTAAGTTTACTAATTTCCTTTGACAAACGTGTTAACTTCATTTTGGATCAAACTGTTATGTTAAAATGAGTTTTAAAAGGAATGGCCACCCAAAACTTTCGCGATATTGAACAACAACAAAAAGAGCATTTGCTGTTTTTTGGTTTTATTTTGTATGTGTATACACAGTTAAAACTTATATTTTCACTTTTGAGTTTTGAAATTTTGTAATTAATGAAAAAAGCAATAAAAGGAATAAAGATTGACAAACTTAAGATTTAAATTTTGCTATTAGGTAAAAATGTTTATTGGATTCATTGAGAAAAAAATATTTTCTAGTAGGTGTCTATAGAAAGGAACTAGTAGCTTATTGGAGAATTTTTTTATAGAGTCTGAGATATCATTACAAGAAAAATTATATACAATAGTTTATAGGAATAATTCCAAAGAGAATTTTTTTAGCTTTTAGAAAGCTAACACACAGTTATTAACAATTTTTATTATAGAAATGTCAAATGTGAGAAAGTAGACTGGCAAACTAACCATTTTTGACACCCTCATGGCTTGTCTAATTCCACTTGTATCTTCATATAAGAAATGGATTTGTTATAAATGGGCATATAGGATAGAAAATGGACTTGAATTTTAATGTTTTATTATTTACCATTTACAGAATATAATGAATAGTGTTCAATATTTAATTGAATGTGAAAGATTCAATTTTATGTTCTGTATTGTTTAATTTTTTTGCTGATAGTCTGTTTTAAATCAGTTGCCTACAGATAGCATTTCTCAAATTTTGCGTCTGAATACTTTATGGTAATGATTTATGGAGTGCTTTATAGTTTTTGAGAATGTATTTGCATACTATCTCATTTGATTCTCACAATAAATAATCCTGTGAGATAAGTAAGATAGATAGTTGTACACCCCCACCCCAGTTAAAAGGATTTATGCAGGCCCTTAAGATCATTTACCTAGCAGCTAGATTAGCAAGAAATGAACTCTAGGTGGCTTCTAGTTTTACTCATTACTCTTCCCACTATACATGTTTATATAAGTTTATGAAAGTTATGTAACTTTATGAAAAATCAGTTTCTGATTATAATAAACTCAATAGTGGAATACAAATAGATTGAGTTTATTTTTATAATCTAATCATCACTTATATTTGGCGTGATACAAACATTTCATACCCTGATTTACTAATAGCTGAGTAAATTAATTTGAACATATTTGAAATACTGTATTTTTAATTTTTTTAAATTAAGAATTTCATTTTCAAACACCTGTTGGTCTTTGAAATAAGTAGTAGAGATGTCTTAAATCTTAAGTTAAAAATAAAATGTTCTATACTTTATAGAATTTGTTCTTTTAATTTCGACTGTAATTTTGTATGCACTTGTTTTTCTGCCACGTTTATTACCTAAATCTTTTTGAAATATTAATCTGTTATGTAATGAAATTTAAAAGTTTTAAAAGATTCCCAAAGAGATTTTAGTTCCTGTAATTCAAAACTTTTGTTATAAATGTGACAGGGAAGGTAATGGTTCTTTAGCCTTAGTGTGGACAGGAAAACATTGTCCCTGCAATTCTGATTCAGCAGGTCTGGGGAGGGGCCCAGAAGTCTGCATTTTGAGAAATACACTGAATTTATAAGTAAGTTAGAATTATATAGTGGAGATGCCATTATTAAATCAGAAGGACATTATGGGTTTATTTTAGCATAATTAGAGCTTCCAAGCAGTTGTGCCTCTTTTAGCAAAGTTTGATTTATTTATTTGAATGATTTTTGTGACAATCATAAAAGTGATAAATTGAAAATATTTCTGTTATCTGTGTGTGCAGTCTTTCAGAAGATCTGTGTAGTTATTTATTAAGCACTGTAAGCTTTTATAGAGGTTTTTTTTTCATGTCTTAATATTTACTGTCTCCAAAAGACCAATGCACAGTGTATCATCACAAAACTATATTTAGGCTTTAGTCTAGTTTTATTTATTTATTTTTTTGTTAGAGGGAAAGTCCTTCAAACCAAATGGACATAAGTCAGTGGATAGATAGTCATCCTTTTTTAATATCAGTGAAAAAGCAGTTACTCCTTCAAAAACAACAGGTTGATGCTGAATGAACTTTCAAGAGCATTAATGATAATAGACTAATTGATAGTTTACTATTCTGTGTATCAAAACAAAATTTAGTGCTGTTTCACTTAAAAATCCTAATAGTTTTTGTAGTTCATTAATCTCTTGTAAGGTTTATTTGGTCTTTGTAGTTCATTTGATACTAATACTGTGTCTCACTTATAGATTAACTGACATTAGTAATAATCCTATATAAGACCATTTTTAAGATGCAGTTGTTTTTACTTCATATATTACAATATAGTAAATAGCCTATACCTGTATTTAAAATATATTTTAAAATTAATTTCAAAAGTAGGTCCATCTCAAGAAACTGAACCTGTTTTTTGTCTATCTGAAAAATTTAAGCTTGATGGCTACACCTTACAGATTGTTAGGAATTATGGGTTATAATTTACTAATGATGTGGAAATATAAATAAAGGTTTTCCGGAGACATTATGGGGAAACTCCCCCCCCCCCCCCCCCCCCCCCCCCCCCCCCCCGCTTTTTAATGGTGCTTGGGGTTGAACCCAGGGCCTTGTGCATTGAGGCCATCATTCTACCAACTGAGCAATATCCCCTGTGCCCCTATATTCTCTTATAGCAATTTTCTTTAAATTTTTCCTAGGACAGTGTCAACTCTGCTACATAACATGTGGTGTTTTTAGTTACCTGTTTGGTAAGAGTTTATGTGGTATTTATAGGTACAGTAAATTTCAGTAACATGGGTTCTTAAAATCTGGGATACCTGCTTTTTAAATTACTGTCACCTGGGCCTTTAGAGAAAGAATATAGTTTTTGAATGGACCAATGCTTGCTTACACTATGAAATATGAGATTACACTGTCTAACTGTGAACTGGTAAGACTACTGTACAAATTCAATAAATTCAAGAGTAAAGTTTGTGTTTGTTTTTTTCTGAAAAGTAGATTTTAAAAAGGGTTTGATTGCTTAACCTTAAAGATGACTTTTTAAATAATTTTATTATTAGCAATATGATCTATTCATTTTATTAATCTAGGGAGTTCTCTCCCAGGAGGATTTTAAAAAAAAATCTTGTTCTTTCAAGAATTCTCAGATCTGTTACACTAATTTACCTTTCATATTTGTGCCAGAATTTTTTTTGTTATTTTTAAAATAGCCTACCTGCTGTCATTTCTTTACTAAAACTTCTAGTGGTTCTTCATTTTCCTTTTTTCAAAACAATTTGACTCAGAAGACCTTGTATAAAGGAGCATAGTATTTTCTAAAGAATCTTTAAAACACTATTTGTAAGAAATATTAATAGGGATTTTGTAGGGTAAAAAGTAGCAAAAAATTAAAGTCTAGGATTTGCTGATTTATGCAGTTTTCCCATTTGGGATTTCTCCAATGCTTTCATATGCTAATATGGACTGAATCTGGCCAAATGTTCAGTGTTTTCTCCCATTTCACAGACTACCTTTTAATGGAACATCTCACCTGTCAATTTGAATATACTGCCTAACCAGGATCACTACTTTGCACACCTCCAGGGGGAGCTATTCACATAGAATACAAGATCAGGTGTGTGTTTTGGAGAGAGAGCTGTGTTGCATACTGCATTGCAGGTGGCTACCCACTTGTTTGCTCTGGCAGTTTTCTTTTCCCGTTAGCTGTGACTTCATATTTTTTTTTTTCCTCTCACCTCAGTCTTCTGGTCTGACCATCCTTTAAAACTTAGAATTAGTCCACCTTTTTCAGTTATCTCTCATTAACTTTATTGAGATTTCTCGTATTTAGGCTGTATGCTTCCTGCATATTATTTCTCAGTTTTATTTATAGATGGTGTAGTTAAGATAAAACATAGGTTCTTGAGGATGTATAGGTAGAATTTTATCCAACATACCTTCAGTTAGTATTTCTGCATGCTGATTGAGAAATTGGTCACTTTTTTTAACTTTATTGTATTTATTTATTTACTTATTTTTATGCGGTGCTGAGGCCCGAACCCAGCACCTTGCACGTGCTAGGTGAGCACTCTACCGCCGAGCCACAACCCCAGCCCCAATGGACATTACTTTTGTTAAGGAAAAGCACAGAAGGTTGAGGTAATTTCTCTGGGAGATTTTCTAAATCCTTTTCAACTTCCAACATTTTTTAACAGTGCTAATATGGGTTAATAAGACAGTCTTATTTCTGTAGGGTAGCTGCATTTCATAGAAGGTTACTATGACAGTATTTAGCTCTGTATAGGAAATATTTTACCATTTCTGAATTTCAGTGTGGTAATTAATTAGAGCACATTAGAATTTATTCTGATTGTAGTAAGTCAGTTGTAATAGCAGTTAAGATTTATATTTTAAAATGACTAATTTTGCTTTTTTTTCTTTTGACTTATGCCATCTTTTTTGTTCATCAGGATTGATGTTATTGAGAGGTGCTTTTTGATTCTGTAATCCATTAGTACATTGTATGATGTAAAATGCCATAATTTGAAGCATATATTATGGTTTAAAATTTAAAATATGACATTTTTGTTGTTGCTGTTTGTTAAGAGTATTGTTGGAGCTGTTTTAAAATGTTTCTTATAGGTACTTTATTTTTCTAAGAGGGTTCTCCTCTGTGAACTGAGAGTCAACTGTTAGCACATAACCTGATACAAAATCACTGGAGGCATCAGAAAGAAGGATAAGTGTGTGATCTGCTAAAACTTGAAGTCTGGTAATATGGATATTCTTCCACCTTTCTTTCATGGTTTAAAAAATAAAGCCTGTACTTTATCACTTATACTGAGTGCTTATGTAATAAGCAGAGTAGTAATTTTACATCAGTTAATTTATATAAATTTAGTATATACATCATCACATTAAAAATGCTTGAAAAAAAATGAAAATGACTCTAAAGAAATTTTCTATTTTTCCAGTGATTAGCACAGATGAAACTGTACAGGCACATTGTTATTGAGTGTTCTTCCAATCCATTTAGATTTTGTAGAGTTAAGTGTTGATAAGGTATTATAGAAGACATTTTAAGACTTGATCCTGCTTTAACTTTGCAGTGACAGTCATAATAAAATTGTTGGTCAGAGAGAAGCACAGAATTGGTTTTGTTAATGAAAAAAAGAAAAAGAAGTCTGAAGGCAACAATCAACAGAACCAACAGAAGTAAAATGGATTAGAGCAATAGGTCTTGATCTTTTACTGTAATACGGACATATACTTAATTCATGCTCCTTGCTGATACCTAAAATCATGTGAGATTTTCTGTTCCTTTTTGTAATTCTTTATTTGTACTCAATCGACAAAATGATGCTATAACTACTATTTTTGTTTGTTCTTTTAAAAAGTGATTCTTGAACTTTAGGTACTTTACTTTGGAAACTAATACCATCATGGAAAACTGCTGAGTGAAAGGGCCCCAGTGCAGATAGAGAACTGAAAACAGGAAAGGTCAGTCAGTGGAATGGGAAAGAAATGATGGCAAAGTTGAGGAAAAGGAGCTCCTCTGGCATAAAACTCAGTGTTGGGTATCAGAAAAATAAAGGTGAATCAGCCTCTATGCATACACAGTGGTTTGAGGTGAAAAAAATATTTGCCTTTCAGATTAAACCCACTGTTTTTATATATGTAGAATACTGGAATGTGTTGGATTTTTCTTTCACCCTTGGTTCTCTTGCTGAAGTCTTCCATAAACTAGGAATGCCTGCCTTCCTTAAGCTTGTGTACCTTTATGATATTCCTATTATGTGATTGGATCTAAAGCTTTTGCTTTTGTTTTTTTCCTCTGTGGTATCTTATGGTCTCTTCAGATATAAGTTTTGTCTTTGCCACTGAAAATCCTAGTGGCCTTGAGTAAATAAATCACTTTGATTTCTTACCTCCTGAAAAAGTAGAGTTGTTTTTTTCTTTTTTAATTAATTTTCTTTAAGTTTGGCTTTCAAAAATCTTTTTAGATTCACAGCATATTCCCACCTCCATTTGTCAACCATTTAGTTTTAAATTATTAGCTTTGTCTTTTAATTTTTTCTTTTAACCACCTTATCTCCATTTGAGTTTCCATCTGTAATATGCTGTTTCATTCATGAAGATAAATATATCTATTCAATAAATATATTTATTGAAAAGCCAAATTATCTCAAACTTTTCAGTTGAATAAGTAGTATATAACTGGCAATTTAAATTGGTTTTCTGCCAAACTTACTAAAATGAGAGTAAGGGAATCCTTCAAAAATTATAAATCCATAAGGAAGAAGAGAAACGTACTCCAGAATTTTGAGAGAAGCTGGTTTAGTAGACTCAAAAGCTGAATTTTAAGCCAGTAATGAAAAAGTCTAGTAGCTGTTCAAGTTTACAGAATTCCCAGAAGACTCAGAGTTGGGAAAAATGAGGTGCTTCATGAAGAGGTGACAGTGGAGCTACATCTAGAGAAATGACTGAAAATTGAATAATCTGTTACCCAGATCCCTTTCCCCTCTGTGTAGACCCATGTCCCCTCTGCTCCCATCTTTGCAGAAGGCTGGAGGAGGAAGAACACTATTTAAAACCAAGGTACCACACTGAAGGCTTGAATGAGAGTTTACAAATCTCCAGGCTTCTCACCTCACTCAGTTGTTAGAATGCTGGACAGAATAGAATTCTCTTTCAGAATATTTTCCAGCTCAAGGGAAAAGACAAAAATTCTGACATGTGTTTGTCTCCAAAGAAAGTATCCTAATCAGTTTACCCTATGGTGAAAGCCATAGTTAGAAAGACACACATTTAGGTCCAGAACTTCCATTTAGCTTATTTGTGTCCTGTTCTTTTCTCTTATATTAAAAAAAAAATAAAAGTTAAAGCTTCATTAAGGTATAACTAATATATAATAAATGTCCATGTATTTAAATTAAACAGCTTGAGATTTGATGTATGTTTATTCCAGTGAACTCACCATCACAGTCCATTAAGTTTTCTCTTAAAAATTTCTTTGTGTCTCTTTATCTTCTCCTCAAAGTTTCCTGTTTCCTCCTCCACTCCTCAAGTAACCATTATTCTTCTGTCCATAATAGATTAATTTGAATTTTCTTGAATTTTTTTTTTTAATATTTGGAATCACAATATGTGCTCTTTTGTAGTCTGGCTTTTACTTGGCCTAATTACTTTGAGATTCATCCATATTGCTTCTATTAGTAGTTCATTCCTTCTTACTGCTGATAAGGATATTGTGGTATAGATATATCACAATTTGTTAATCTATTTACCTGTTGATGGACGTTTTGGTTCTAGTGTAGTCTTTCCTTATTGAATTATAATTTCTTTATATATTCTAGATAAAAGAACATTGGGAGGTATTTGTATTTGTTCCAGTGGAAGAAGGAAAAAATAGTAGTGAAAGATGTATATGAGTCCTCAAACTGGAAAGTCAAGCAGGAGCACTGCTAGGATTATTTGTAGAGATGGAGTTAGGTACTTCGTTAACTTTACATTGCTGTAATAGAATACCTGAAGACAATCAACTTTGAGGAAAGCTTTAATTTGGTTCAGTTTCAACGGTTTCTGTCCGTGTTTTGTTGGGCCTGTTGCTTTGGGTCTGTGGAGAGGCAGAACGTCTTGATGGAAATGTGGTTCACTTCATAACAGCTGAGAAGCAAAAAGAAAGGAGAAGGATCCAGGGTCCTAATGTACCCTGCAAGGGTATACCCCTAATGACCTAACTTCCTCCTCCAAGGCTCCACTTCCTAAAGGTGTAGTAGCACTTTTAGGTAGCTCTACCTCCCAGTAGCACCACAGACTGGATGGAAACTAAGCCTTTAGCACATGTCTCTTGGGGGAGCATTTAAGATCCAGAACATAACAGGTGCTAAAATGAAAAGTAAAGGACTTGAAAGTACTGTTTCTGGTTGGCTGTGAGTGGAAAATGAGTTAGTGATGTTAAGAGGACTGCCAGCATTCAAACTAACAACAAAAAAGCTTTGTAGATCCTTTTCTCTAAACAAATTTGTGGGTATATATGTAAAACGAAAAAACAACAGTAGCAATGAAAAACATGAAACTAAAACTGAACATGTGTATGGAATAAGTTGAAATGTGTGATAACCTAAATGTCACCTGTTATATGTTTCTGCATTCTTGTGCAGCTTTGATGTACAATTCTAATATTTTGTGTAAAATAATTAAAACGAAAGCATAATTAAATGATATGGACTTCACTGAACTTTTTTTAGCAGAGACTCTACAGACAACTTAAGGTCTTTCTTTCTTTGATTTCTCCTTTAAGTCCTTCCCTACTTTGCAAGTTCAAATTCCTTTATTATGAATTTGGTTGTCATTTTGATTTCTTAAATATGTTTTAAAGCTGGTCTATTTTTCTATTAGATGCCATGAAAAATAGGCCCACTCTAGTTACTTTGACTAGATAAAAGGAACTTGAAATTACTGAATAATGAACCTATGTAGCTGCTTTCTATTTGCTAGGTATTTTTCTAAGTAATTTACAAATATTAACCCATTTAAATGAGTTCTGTGGGCGAGATTCTCTACAGAAAAAGATGAAAAGGTTTATAAATGGTTTTAAAAGGCTATTCTAAAATATATTGACTTTTTACCAACTCAAAGTGTAGCAACACTGATTGTATACTGTTTGAAAAATACAAAACAATATAAAAGTGAAATGATTCTCTCAATCATACGTTCAAGAAATAGCTAGGCTTAACATTTTAATTAAATGTTAAATTTTTAAAAAATGTGTTCTATAAAAAAAATTATACATATTGACATTCTTAAGATCATATGGGTATAATTGTGTGCCTTAGGAAAACTTTGTATCATTTTTTTCAGACATTTAAATTTTTTAATTAACATTATCTTAATGAGCATATTCTATCTCATGGTCATTCTGTTTCTGTTGTATGTTTTGATTTTAATTTTTCTGTTACTCCTCCAGTACGCATCTTTATTGTTTAATATATTTTCTTTGTAATTACTGGATTTAAAGGATTTGGGTGATATGACCTTTTGATTAGAATTTTCCTTCAGCCTCCCTCTGGCCAAGTTTTTGATCTTTGTCTTTTCTTGCTGTGTATATATAACAGTGTTTCCTATCCACCCTTGAGTCTGTGTTCTACTTTCTTAAATTCTCATTGCACTTTTAAAAATTGTTGTTTGCGTTTTTGACACTTCCATGAGATGTTCAACTTGAGAGCAGGGACTGTTAAGCTTTCTATCGCTCATCCTTGGCACAGTGCCCTATTTATACCTGTGATATTCTTAATGACTCTTGAATTAACATCTCGTGCCTTCAGCTTGATCCATTGACACCGGACTCCAGTAAAATGCTTCTTTTGTCTCTTCTTAGAAAATGTAATATGCTTGGGATGAGAATTTTTCTGCAGGTACTGTTTCTTTTAACTTTGAGTTAAATGATGTGTCAGCTGAATGGTGCAACTGAAAATGAGAAATATTTTGTTATAACTATGATATGTAAATTTCTTTACTGAAACAAAGAATTTCATCACCCCTGTTTGTAAAGGGAAGGAACATACTAATAAATAGAGAAGAATGCTTAGAGGAAGCTAAGTTACTGTTAGTTCAAAATGCCAATGAATTATTAAGCAATTTTTGTAAAATGCTTTCTAACAGGATAATGTACTTGTCTTCTTCTTGTTGTTGTTCTCCCCCCCCCCCCAAAAAAAAGAGAACTCTACAGAATGTTAACATCTAAACTTTTAAGTGCAATTCTACATTAGGGTTAATCCAAAAAAATCATGGGGGAAAAATTAAGTTTTATTAATTCATAAGACTTGAGGGAAGTTTCAAGGTGTCCTGGTAGGATCTTCCTATGACATTATATCTGATTTTTGTCAGCTTTCAGATTTTGAGTGAAAAATTGAAGATTTCAAATCAATACGTTCTTTTAAAAGATACTCACGTGATCTTTTTGCTAGACAGAAATGACTGCAGCCTGCTGAGATGAGATACTGCTATTCAGAGCCTTAAGTCAGCTTCACTTGGTGTGTCCAATGTTTCCTCTCAGTTTCCTTTTTATATGAGGTGATTCATCAGGTGCTGTGTGCTTCCAGGAACCAGTGTAAGTGTGTATACATGTGCCCTTCCTGGTCCTTGATCCCTGCCTATAATGAAAGGGAGATGTATTGTTTCCAGCTGTTTTTACACAAATTAAGAGGTATTCTGGAATCTGCTACCATTATTTTTTATGGTAATCTTTGTCTTGTCTGTATTACATGTAAAGTTTTTTGCAAATGGCACTGAATTTTGCTTATATTTCTGCACATAGTCTGGATGCCCAGTTAGGCAGTTAGTTCTGGGTGTGTGAGTCTTGGGCTCTATGATGATTTTTGTCCTAAAAGGAGGGAAGACTCCTCCTTTGAGAAGATTCTTTGCCATTTTCCTCCAATACATTCTATATTAGGTAGCCTCATAAAACATGCCCAGGAAGTCAAATAAAGAAATTTTGAGTGATTGGGGGTGGGTGGATATAGAAAGATTACAGTTTAACACAGAATTGTGATTGTACACAAGTTTGGAATCATCATTGAAGGTCATAGAGGTTATAGTGGCCTTAGTACTTTAAAGTAAGATGACAGCTGCAGAAGAATTGGATGTGATGGGGGAGAGAAAAGAACAGATTATTTAGTTGATTGGAATGTTTTTACATTTAATTGGTAGATAGAAGTTTATATATACATATTTGAAATTAAGACAGGTTTTTCTTCTCTCCTTAAGTGATTTTTCTTAGTTACTTAGAAAAGTTACAGGTGTAAAGGATGAAATGTACCAAATTAACCATACCATGACATTCTCCTCATTGAGGTCAGTGAAAACCAGTCGTCTGTTTTGAGGGATGCACTTCGTGGAGTAATTGACATTCAGAATGAGAAGAAAGGAAAGAAGCAAAAATAGAAGAAGAGTGGGAAGAGGTGACCACGGATAATTTCTCCACTAGCCTGAGGCTGTTATTTATCCAGTTTCCTGAACCGTGTAAAACAAGTAGAGAACCAGGAAATTGGCAGAAAAGCATTCTAAGAAGCCAGAAGTCCCTTTATCAAAACTCTTAATGTCTGATTCCACTTTAGATGTTATGTTGTATATTTACTCATAGTTCAGATACATTTCTTTTAACATTTTGATAGCTGGTTTCCTAATACTTTGCAAATGAGAGAGCAAATTTGAGAAACCTCTGGTTATTTAGGCAAGCAGAAGTACCACAAGAAAGATTTGAAAATTGATATCTTGGTGGTATAAAAGATTTTTTAAATAAAAATAAAAATTTATAAAATTTAATAGTCAAGGACAATTTGTCTGGAAAAAAAAAAGGCTCTTTCTGCCCTTCATATTTTGGAATGCTAGTCATCTTTTATAACTCACCATGAAACTTCTTCATGAAGCCCTCCTGACCTCTCCAGAAAATTAGAAGCTTCTCACTTAGTACCTATTGAATCAGTGTGTGTCCAGTTATATTCAGCCTCTAGTACTGTCCTTTTCCTGTTGTCACAAGGATTGCCTCCTCATGCCAGGAGTTCTTGATGTCTTACAGACATGTGCAGCCTGTTAATTGCCCTGTGCCTCTTGCATGTCATACTCCTGCTGTCTAAATTCTTCTTATTACAAAACTCTGTTCATCATTCAAAACCTATTTTAAAGGTCATTTCTTCGATAAGCTGTTACCCCTTGCTTCCTTAGGCAGTGTCCTTTTGATCTCTGTATTGCCATTGCTTTTGTTTTAAATCAGTATTTCCTTGATTCTGAAACATCAGATGGAAGATGAATGGTTTGTTTAATAATAGTTGTGTGTGTGGTGAGATTTAAATATGCTTGCAGAAATTTGTTTAGTAATGGACACAAGCATATTCTACTCTTTTTTTCTTTTTTTCCAGAGGTTTTCTGGAGTCAACTTTATTTTGTTTTTTTAACCAATAAATAAAAACATATAAGTTGTATATATCAACAGGGTACCATCTGCTTTCTTCAATTAAAAATATCTATCTAAGTCTTTCTGATTTTAAGTAAACTAAATCATTTTAACCATGGATTAAGAATAACATCATGGTAGTATGCTTTTTATAAACTGTTTTGTGATTTTACCCACCTTAATACTTTTACAGTGGACCCATAACTCTGAAATTTAAGAAAGTATCTAGATTTTGTTTGAATTCCCTCTTGGCTAATCTCAGTTCCTTGTTTTTTTTTTTTTTTTTTTAATTGTGGATTTTAAAATTTTTTATTTTTGTCTCGGGTGTAATAGTGACCAAGAATGCTAATGCATAAAAAGGAAATGCTGTCTTTCCTTAGTGTGAAAAATCTGTCATTTTTCTTAGAGTTGGCAGATTCTGCTCCCTTTAATTGCCTTGTCTGACTTAAGACATTCAATCTATATGTTAACTAGCTTTTGGTTTCTCTATTTTCCTTAATTGTAGACATCTAAAAGAAAGATTTTAAATAAAAATTTAGGGATTCAAATTCCTATGGACTCAACGTAGAAATAGGGGTGGAATTTCCTATTTTAGGGGCCAAGAATGTTAGGAAGTGGAAAGATTTTTTTGAGCCACGGAAATACAATATTTCTAAAATACCATTTATTATATTAAATTTATCCATCTGCAAGTCTGTCCCCTGAGATGGACTGAGTTCTTCAAAGTCTGGTTGGTGTTTGTTGTATACCCGGGACCTAGAAGAATTCTTCATGTATTATAGGTCTTAAACTCTGTGATATTAATTATGTTTGATTTTTAAAAATTGTCCAAGGTAATTTTGTGATATGTTGGCATGGATTTTTATGTAAAATATCTAAGATAAAGCTTCTGCCTTGATAAGGATATTTCCAAATATCTGTAATCCAATACTGCTGAACAAATAAGCGCTTTTGACATGAAGAAGAGTTTGAGTATTATACTAATAATAGCGACAGACTTCAGACCTTTGCTTTAGTTTAAGAAAATGGATTTGGCTTACCGGCTTTAGTATTTCAGGTCATGAGGATAAAGAGTGTGATTTTCTTTTACGGTTAAAAGACTGTCAGAAGCATGTTACATGTAACAGTTGGTGTCATTTAATCTGTGCAGCAGCCTTCCCGATAATGTGATGCTTCCTTGCTCTGTAGACAGAAAAATAAGTCACTTTTCTTCTCCAAGTGCCCAGTGGCAGAAAAGCCTTTAGGTCAGTTCTCTAGTCCACTGCTTTTCTTTAGCAGAAATTTAAAGTAATGTTAAGAACTAGATTTTTCCCCCTTTTTCTTTTCTTGGGATTCAATTTTTTCTTGGATGATTCTTGCAGTGTTTGCCTTCACCAAATAAGTATCAATGAAAAATGCTAGGGATTTAATTTATTCTTAATGATTCTAAATATTGACTGTATAAGGAGAGATTTAAGTCTAGTTCTTCTTTGGTTGTAGGAAGATTGTGTCACGCATTTAAAGTGAAATACAAGCAATGGATGCTTGATGTTATCCTGATCTCTCTCTTTTTTTTAGAGAGAGAGAGAGAATTTTAATATTTATTTTTAGTTTTCGGTGGACACAACATCTTTGTTTGTATGTGGTGCTGAGGATCGAACCCGGGCCGCACGCATGCCAGGCAAGCGCGCTACCCCTTGAGCCACATCCCCAGCCCTGTTATCCTGATCTTAGAGGGAGAACTTACACTATCAGAGATATTAGCAGAAAACGGTAATTGTTGATTAAATGTGGTATTTTTACAATACTGGAGGGAAAAGTGAAGGTCTCAAGTAGAAAAACATAACACTCGAGATCCTAGAAAGCATGCAGTGTCAAAACTAATAAATAGTAAATTTAAATGGCAAAACACATGTTTATTAGTTTAAAAACAAGTAGGTTTCTATTGAATTCATCTCATGAGAATTAATAACTCATTTAGTTTTAAAATGTTAACATTCTGGGGCTTGGATTGTGGCTCAGTAGTAGAGTGCTCACCCAGCTCGTGTGAGGTGATGGGTTTAATCCACAGCACTACATAAAAATAAGTAAATCAAATAAAGAGGGCTGGGGATGTGGCTCAAGCAGTAGCGTGCTCGCCTGGCATGCCTGCCGCCCGGGTTCGATCCTCAGCACCACATACAAACAAAGATGTTGTGCCCGCCGAAAACTAAAAAATCAATATTAAAAAAAAATTATCTGGGCTGGGGATGTGGCTCAAGCGGTAGCGCGCTTGCCTGGCATGCGTGCGGCCTGGGTTGGATCCTCAGCACCACATACAAACAAAGATGTTGTGTCTGCCGAAAACTAAAAAATAAATGTCAAAATTCTCTCTCTCTCTCTCTCTCTCTCTCTCTCTCTTTCTCTCTCTTAAAAAAATTATCTCTCTCTCTCTCTCTCTGTCTCTCTCTCACTCTCTCTTAAAAAAATAAATAAAGATATGTGTTCAACTACAGCTAAAAAAATTTTTGTTTAAATGTTAACACTCTGAGTTTTAAAAAATGTTGCCTTTCAGTTACTCTGGAAATTTCTGTGGTACTGTGCATGTGTGTGCACACGCATTTTTCAGTGAACATTTCTATAACATACAGCATGTGAGCCATCCACATTATTAATGAGACTTATTTACAAAATTACTCTTGGTGATACATCTTCAAAAAGATGAAGACTTGCTATCATTGAAGGTATTTTCTTTAAAAAGTACCCCTGGTTTTCAGGAAAATTTCAAAATAAGAGTAAAGATGTTTTAAGTCATGGCAGCCTTCTTAGGATGATTTAAGGTAATTAATTTTTGGTAGGAAAATAAACATTTATTCGGCTGTATGTATTTTGATGTATACTTAGAATATCAGTGATTACTTTGTGTTACGTAGTAATAAACACCATCAAGAAGAGAATAGATCAGATGCCTTGTAAATTCTTAGTAAAAAGAATCCAAGCATCCAGAAAGCTCATCACAGGGGTTTTCACACATTTTATGCTTGAACTAGAGAAGAGTAAAGTAAGTTCATATGAATTCAAAAAGTGAAGCTGGGCACAGTGGCGCATACCTGTAATCCCAGTGGCTCAGGAGGCTCAGGCAGGAGGATGGCAAGTTCAAAGCCAGCCTTAGCAACTTAGTGAGGCCCTAAGCAACTCAGTGAGACCCTGTCTCTAAATGAAATACAAAAAAGGGCTCAGGATGTGGCTCAGTGAATGTGTGCTCCTGGGTTCAATCCCTAGTACCAAAAAAATAAAAAAATAAAAAAGAGTGAATTCCAGGTTTGTCATATATGATCCATATGAATTTAGTACAGACCCTCATAACTTCTATATTTAGTGTTTTACAGTGACATTTAATATTTAGAAAATTTTTGCTAAACTTCTGTGTTCATAACACTTGTGTGTACTGTATTTGGAAAGGGATGAAGGTGAAGATACAAAAGGAAAAAAAATTGTCTCCCAAACTGGTTTACAACGTTAGGTGAAATAAAACTAAAAGTAGTGCTATAACAAAGAAGATGTAAGGATTATGAAATGATACTGCATGTGGACTGAACGTGTGTAAATCACTTAGTACTGCAAATTGGGAATTTGATATTTTTAGTTTTCCTCTTAGAGGTATAATGTTTATTAGTCTGGGCTGGGAAGACAGGCCAGATGGAAAAGGCTTCCAATATTTTATGTGTGTGGTAAGTTGGGAGACCAGAGCAAGCTGAAGCCTAGCTACTGGGAAATCAGTTTCCTTCTGAATCAAACAAAGATTAAGTTATCGTTAGTATTCAATCTACTTTTAAAACTAGTAATTTATAATGATGGGAAATCACAATCAGGTTGCCAATGAATAAATTTCTTTTAGTATAAGTGTCCCAAATATTACATGGGATATACATGGAACTCAAATTATTTTTTGATTATCTGAAATCTTAAATTTAACTAGGTATCCTGTATTTTTTTACTTAATAGCCCTTTTAGTGCTGGACAAGATGGGCAGTGACAGGGCAATGAAGCTTTTGTCTGTATTGAAAAACAGCAAACCTGAAATGTAGACCAAGTTTTTTAAAAGTTACCAGTGTTGAAAACAAAAATTTGAAGAACATGTATTCATTGCCAATCAGAATGGACATGAGGTTTTTAGAGTCAGGATGGCAACAACTGAAATCAATACAATGAACAATCTGAATCATTAAAATAAACGTGATAATGAATCTAAATTGTCACTCTGATTGAGGTTTCTTTATGTGTATTTTCTGGTAGAGGAATCTAAGCAAAAAATACAAATTCTCTAAGCCCATGCAATAAGAACACTAATGATTTTGTACTTGGCCTGTGAGATGTAATGAGTTTACAACATTTTGAGGTAGACAAAGAATTTTAGAACTAGAAAAGATCTTAGAGAACTTGGTGCAATCATTTGTTTTATAGATGAGAAAACTAAGACCTAGGTACACTGTAACTTATCCTTGGTTCACTGCTGTTCTGTATGCAACTCTTCTGTGTTTGGACATTTATAAAGGTAGTTCCCAGCATTTTGAAGTCATAATTAATGCTCTAATAAATACCTTTCTATTTATGTATTTTTGTATTTCTAAGGTATATCTTCACAGCAAATTCTTGGAATTGGAATTTCTGGGGTGCAGGGTAAATTAACATATTGGTTTTCTTTTAACTATTGTCAAGTTCCATTCCAGAGTAATATGCCATCTTTCGGTTTTCTATTGCTGCATAACAAAATACCCCAAACTTAATTGTGTAAAACAGTTGTTTTAGATTCTAGATTCTTGTTCTAGATTCTTGGTCAGAAATGTGGATAAGAGATAGGTCCATGGTGTCTAGAGTTTTTCTTGAGAAGTCTCAAACGATTAGGGGAGACTAGAATTGTATGTCAACTTCTTTACTCACATCTGGTACCCAGGCTGGGATGACTGACACTGGGCTCAGACTATCAACCAGAACATGTACATGCGAACTCTCCGTGTAACCTGGACTTCACAGATTTGCTACTTTTCTGAGAGGACTTATGAGGAGAGTGAACGCTCCAGACAGAAGCTGGAGTACCTTTTATAATCTAGCTTCATGTCCCATAATGTTCCTTCTATGGAACTCTATCAAGTGAAGCAGTCACAAGTCTGCCCAAATTAAAGGGTAGGGGTATAGACTACATCTCTCCTTGTGAATATGTCAGAAAATTTGTAAGCAAATTTTAAAACTGTTGTATGATATGTTGCTGGTGAATTGACTTTCTTCAAAGCCTTGAAAAACAGTACATATTTTAGCTTTGGGATTTTTATTAATATAATTGATAACAAATATTTCAGCATAGTTTTAATTTGCATTTCTCTTAAGAGTGAAATTGGACATCTTTCCCTACTGTTTTTACATTTTGATGAGTTTTTGTGACTTTTAATCCATCTTCTTTATTTAGGATATTTAATCTTTTTTACCTCAAAATATTTTTAATGTGTTAGGGAAATTTTCCATGTTCCTGTGATACTAGTAATACTTTCACTAAATTTGTTACCTATTTCTTGACATTGCTTATGTTGTGTTACAAAGAATGAATAGATCAGATTTTATATTTATCTAAATGATTGTTCAGTAGTTGCACAGTCTGTAGAAAAGTTCATTTTAATATTATTTTAGTTGTAGATGGATACAATATCTTTATTTTTATTTATTTATTTTTATATGGTGCTTAGAATTGAACCCAGGGTCTCACGCGTGGGAGACATGCGCTTTACCACTGAGCTTCAACCCCAGCCCTGGACTTCATGTTTTGATCCAATAGTTTTTTTCATGTGTCGCTACCACACTATTTTATTCCTAGGGGCTTTACAGTATATTTTAGTGTCTGGTAGAGCTAAATTTCCCATCATAATTCTTTCTTTGCTGTGGTTTTCTAGTATTGTGTTTCTTTTTCTGTACATACTTCAGCATCAGCTTGCCTAGTTGTCAAAAAAGCTTGTTTTTAGTAGGCTTGCATTAAATTGGCAGATTGACTTAGAAAAAACTGACATATTGATGTTGAGAAGTTCTAATTATTAACAAAGAATATATCTATTTGTTCAAGTTCTTATTGTCTTGCAGGAGTGTATTTATAGTTTTCTTTATATAGATTTTTAACTTTGCTTGTAAAGTTTATTCCTAGATGGTTTTAATTTTATTTATGTAGTTGCCATTGGTAATGGAGTTTTCCATGTCTTCTAACTGGTTATCATGCATTTAAAGACTCTAGAATTATGCATGTCAATCATAATCCTCATACCTTGCTCAATTGTTTTATTCTCTCAGTTCTGGAGCTTGGGATTTTCCAGGTACATTTTCGTGTGATTTATAGAGATTGTTTTATTTTTCTTTCCCAAATCTTATGCTCTGAAATTGATTTACTGATAATCTTCTGAAGGATGTAAATAGTAGTAGAGCTGGTGGATATCCATTGATTGTTGTTGACCTTTTATTGAATTCCTGTTTCTCAATTAAGATACTGACTTTATATTGAGGTTTATATAATTTATAATATAAGCATCCATTCATGGTTATTTACTTGTAGATTTTCTAATATTGGACAATTCTTATATTCCTGATATAAATTCTGCTCTGTATGTTTTTTTCATTAAAGTGGTGTGTTAGAGTCTGTGAACAAGTCTGGATGGCGCCTGGCAAAATGCCAGAGGGAGTGGTTTGTGAAGTAACGCCAGCGAGCTATTAAGTGTGGAGATTCCTTATTGGTTGACTGCTGTATCTAGTTTATGTTAATTAAGATAAGTTGTGTGGAATGTATAAATACCTCTGTTGTCCTACAATAAACGGCTCCCACTCCTGCTGTATCAATCTACACAAGTTCTTCGTCACTCCCGGTTATTTTGCTGCAGCCGGACTGCAGCAGTGGTGTTAAGAGTCTGTTTATAGAAATCCTAACTAAAGTATTAGCATCAATTCTTGTGATACTGATCTATGATTTTCTTTTATTCTACATTTATTAGGTTTAAATATTAGTGTTATATTTATTTCATAAGAAATATGAAGCTTTCATTTTCTATTTTCTGAAACAATTTATGTGGTATTAAGATTTTGATTTCCAGAAATTTAGTAGAATTCCTCCATAATGTTTTGTTTCTTCTCTTGGCTATAGCAGTTTTAGCAAGCTGTGTTTTCTCAGTTTTATTACTTATTTTCATAAAGGTCTTCAATCTCTTATTTTCTGGAATTTCCTCTGTATAATAGTAAATGGTTATTTCCTCTTGTGTCATTGCATTCAATATATTTGTGCATTTTTCTAATTTATCGTTAGTCCTTTTGATACAGCTTCCTCAGTCACATCTTGGTTGTATAAAGTTCACTATTTTGTAAATTCCTCAAGAAGGGCACATATATGCAGTATTTCTGAGCTCTTGTACTTTCAAAGCTGTTTTTCTAAGTCTGGGGTTGTGGCTCAGTGGTAGAGTGCTTGCCTAGCACATGTGAGACACTGGGTTTGATCCTTAGTGCCACGTACAGATAAATAAACAAATAAATAAATTTTAAAAGTAAAGTTAGAAAACCAAAGCAAAACAAATAAGCAGATTTTCTTTCTGTTGACTTAATACTTGAGAGAGAGCTTGGCTCACACATTCTGAAGGTTTTTATTTATTTATTTATTTATTTTGCAAATGCTGCTGTTCTGTACTGTTGCTTTTCTTTTTTGCATTTAAAATTTAGTTTTCTTACTTTTTAAAGCAGTTTTAATTAACCCCCCCCCCCCCAGGATTTTTTCTTTCTGTATAAACTAGTAGTTTAACTAGTATATGTCCTTTTCAGAAGATTGTTCTAGGTCAAATTTCCCAGGTATGCAGTGGACCTTTTTGATAAGCTAGTTTAGATCTTCTCTTATTTCTTGAAGGATTTCTTGAATTGCAGTTTAAAATATTAGTTCTGTTCCATTGCTTTCTTTTCTTAAAGGGCTCTAGTTATACAATGTTAGATCACATGCATGTCCTCTATTTCAGGCACTTCCTTGTGCCCTTTTTACTCCTTTATCTCATTTTCCTTCATTTCTTCAGTGTTTCTCATTAGATTTCATTCAAATTTCTTCTCCCTGGGGCATTTTGTAATTTGCTTTTAACTTTTGAAGTAGTTTTGTCATCCAGTTCCTTCCCTGAAATTGGTTACCTCTCATTGCATTTATCCCTGGGTTTTGTTTTTGAGGTTGGGGTTCTAGGTGATTTTTGTTTTTAATGTTTTCCAAAACTTGCTTGTGGGCATTTTATTCATTTTGTAGTATTGCTTTATAGTTTTCTTCTGCTTTCTAGTATGAAATGTGTATGTGGTTTTTTTTGGGGGGGTGGGGGGGTTGTTGTTGTTTTGTGGTGTGGATGAATGTTCAGTTCAAATGTGATTTTCTGTTTTCTTCCTCCAGTACTCTTCTTATGGAGTAGGTTGGATTTTCTTTTTCCCTCCCTATCTCTAGGCAGTTTGTAGATTAGGATACTAGTTCCAGAATGCTCTGTCAGAATAGTGATTTGGCATTTGTTTTAATGGATAATAGTGGTAGTGAAGAGAAGTAGGCAGGAATTTTTCTTTTTCTCTGATTTCTCCAGCTTCTTTTTTCCTCCCTGTTCTTTTCCTTCATTGCCCTATTTCTAAGGGGCACCTCTCTCTTTGGCTTATCAGCTTTCCCTCTAGAAGAATGCTAGTTCCATTGCTATTCCCTTGCAGTCTCCTGTGTAGCTTGATCTTGTGAACCACCAATCCAGTGTTAGTTCAGCATTTTGACACAGTGTTGGGTTTTCTCTTCTGTGAGTGATTTTGTCTGCTTCATCTGTGTCCTTTGATCTCTTCTCCTTTTTGGTGTGTTAAGCCTGTGCTCTGCACCCACAGACTTGTAGGGGCAGTGGGAGCTCTGTTGGATTTTGAGTCTATTACTCTATTTACAGGTAATCTGAAGTTTGTGGTGTTCTGTCTACCTATTGGAGGTCATGTGTTGCTATATTTGTACTTGTGCTTTTATGCTTTTTTGGGAGAGAGACTGGGACTCAGGCTGCTACCATTATACTCCTGACTCAGAAATTCCAGAGGAACTTTTTAGAATTAAGATTCTTATATCCTAGTCTGGAATACTGATTCTCTTGGTATGGAGTGACACCTAGGATTCTTATGTTTTATTTAAAGGTCTTTGAGTGACTTGTATACACAGCGGATTTTGGGAACTGCTTGCTCTACACTGGGGGTAAGCAGACTCTTTTTATAAAGTGCTATATATTAAATATTTAAGGTGTGGGGGACAGGTACAGTCTTGTCACAGGTTCTTATTTTCTATTTTTCTCCTTTAAAAATTCAAAGTAAAAAATAAAACAAAAAATATTTCCCAATGCAAAAATAGATTGTGGGTGATTTTGGCTAACCTGCCTTAGACCACCTTCAAACATGTTTTGTTTTTGTTTATATTGAAACTTTTTGTAATATTACCGTTTTTCTGAGAACCTGAAATAAGGAATGTTTTTAATATTTTAAGCAGCTTTAAACCTACTTTGGGATGTACAAGGCAAAAAGCATAAAAGTAACAAGATGAAATTTGGCAAATCTGAATGTGGGTATGTTACTTGTTAGTTGCTGTAACAACCAAAGAACCTTATATGATTCCTGTAAAATACCTAATTTTACAAGCACTGAACTTCAGTGGGTGCCCAGCTTAATGACCACCTCAGTCCTTGGCATCTGTATGCACTTGAGTGAGAAGTCATTGGAGAATAAGTTGCAAATATCCTTCCAGGGTTATCTGTTTACATTTTAAGAATTTATACCAAAATGATATTGGCTTTGCATAGCTGAAGTTGAGCTTTTCTGGCAGTATATGGTTTCTCTTACTTCTTAAGGCAATTCTTGACTTGTGAGAGCAAGACAGACGCAAAATAGCCTCCTGTTTCCCATGGCTAAAGGATATGTTTTTAGTCTTAAAGCTGAATCAGATTGTCTGAATGTATTGGAGAAGGTGCATGGGATCTTGCTATGTAGATAACCATTAATTCCACTTGTGTTTTTCCCTCAACTGCAGTAGTAAACAGGAGGCTTTACACACATAAGACTTAAGGAGGAAGAGATTATTTTGGAAATGTACATAACATGAATAATATTATAAAGATGAGAGCAAATAAAGCTTAGCTAACAGGCTCATTAGTCATTGAATGTCCTTCACTGACAGGTTCTTTGTCCACCCACTAGAAGAAAACATGAAGTGGAGGTCAAATGGCTACTTTTAAAATATGATTTAATCCCTTTGTGTTCTATAAGTGGATTGATTTCCACCATAGAAATACTAAGGCTTAAAGTATGGGTTTAAAAAAAAATAATAAGGCACTATTAGTCACCTTTATTTTTGGTCACCACTCATCCTGTTTTTCATTTTCACTGATGTAGTCAGTGTTTTAAAAGTCTTTTGCAGTCTTAATTTGTATGGGGAATGGAAGGGCAGAGTCAGATTAGTAATTTGGTCTGATGTAGTATCCTTGAACCCTCCTCTATAGACATGTTAGGACCTCATTTCCTTTCCAAACAAGAAAATAGACAAAAGTATTTGCAGCTTCTCTTAATTTTCTTCCTCCTTCCCCCACCATGATCCACATTTTTTTCCTATAGAAGCCAGAGTAATTATAACACACAAATGAAAACTTTTATCATGTTGTAATGAAAATGATATTCAAATTCCTTTCTGTGGATTACAAGCCCCTCAATATCTGGTCTTTTCTAACTCACCCAACTCATTGCCTGCTGTTCTTTGCCTTGTACACTAGTGATGTTGGCCTTTCTATCCCTTTTGGGCATTTCCTACGTCCTACCATGGGATCTTCCTGTCTCTTCCAGGGAGGCCCTTCTCCTATGTTTTCTTGAGCCTGCTTCCTTGATATAGTTTAAGAGACTTTAGTACTTCTTTTCATTCTCACTTAGAACCCCTTGCACAGTACCCTTCTTTTAAGTGTTTACATTCTTACAAAATAGGTGGACCAGACAGATAAATTAGTAGAAGTCAAGGTTTATTAGAATAGGGACATGACCACGTTCACCACTGAGTTCTGTGTCCCTAACATTGCCTAGCACATAGTAGACACTTACTCTGAGTAATGAAGTTTTTGCAAATCTATATGATTTTTAAAATTTTAATTATAATCTTTCAATATTGATAAAATATAAATAGTGGTGTATTTTTTCTACTGCCATGCCACTTCTCATAGTTGAAGTTAAAGGCTAGTTTGGCTGAGCTTGGAATGTACCTGGTGACACCTTTGACTTGCTTTGACCATCCCTAATCCATAGGTTGGGGGAATGAAGTTTTTTAAGGAAAAAGATTTCGCAATTAAGGGTAAGCAGGTAATAGTGTAACTATGTCTGGGAAAGTTCTGTAATCGGCTACCTTTAAAAAGCAATCTCAATGTTCAGTTATGTGAGTTAAAGAATTGCATAGAATTGTACTTCTGTTTAAGTGCCAGGAAAACAGAAGATGTTTTTTGGTTTTGAAAAGGAGAATGGTTTTCATGTTTTCCCATTTGAGCACGTGAATTTTGAGTTCTGTAGATGTGACTTCCCCTAAGTTGGCCTTAAACATCAACCTACACAGAAAAGGAGATCTTTTTTGTACTTGCAAGTCTTTTACCCACCTCCCTCAAAGCTGGCCAGGTTTTTTCAGTATCAAAGACCTCTTCGAGTAAATAATACTTTTCCTTAGTTTCTTCAAAAGACTTGGAGTCACACTGCTGCCTTCCCTACTTAATGTAGTATCCCACAGGTAGGCTTAGGTTTGCGTTTGTAGTTGAGCTAAAAAGTGTTTTGAAGATTTTTCTATTCCGTACTTACATATGTCCTGCTCTTTTTAAATGTTTAAAAGCAGTAGTTAATATTTTCAGCATTTCACCTTGGTCTTTTTTCTGTCCCATTCTTTGAACATGTCATGTGCCATTAGACATATAATATCTCCCTTGGTTTTGGTATTTGAAATTTGTCTTTTATATTTACATTTTAAGTTTCTGATTAAAAACAAAGAAAAGGCTGAATATGCAATTTAGTTAATATTCTGCTATTGGTAACCTTCTGATAGCCCCACCTGGTTTTCTTACAGAAGAAGTAAACATTAGTTTGAGGTTTGGTACCTGGAGAAAACAGGTGAAAAAAGAATTGGAGAAACAAGTTCATGCGTTTTCAGGGAAGTAAGTAGTATTACCAGTATTCCAGGTGCAGTTTTCCTCTGAAGATAGCATAGGAGGATGCAGAGAGCACACATTTGTTCTATTTCTTCTGTGGCATTTTCATTCTCAGAATGAGTGGAACATAAGTTTCATTGTAAGCTTGGTGTTGTCTTCTTCCATTTAAAGTGTAGTGAGTCAGATATTGCCATTAGTGAGTTAAGAGGAGAATATTTGAAGGACAAATTAATCTCAGTTGGAGATTATTTCTTAAAATGTTCATTAATGGGCTAGAAAGATTTGGGGGAAGGTATAATCACTGCCTCCCACTTCCCAGCACACAATTGAAATTAAACCCCTGTGGATAAATCACTTAAAACAGCTGGGCTCTACATAGGAGTACCTCAAAAGCTGGGCCCTAGATCCATGTAAAATACGAGGTGTTTAATATCCTACAGGGTCTGTATGCAGTATCATTTGGCATTGATAAAGGAAGCTTCTATCAGCTGATCTTCATATTCTCTCCTGTCACTACTGGATATGTCAAGTAGTTGTTGATCCTTATAATTGTGAAATACTTTTCAGAGTGGTACTGTGGTTTTTTTTATTGATTGATTAATTGATTGATTTTTGGTTATTGTTTTTGTTTTAGTGAGGGAGTGACTCTTACAGAAATTACAGAAATTTATTCTAAGGAGAGAATGTGATTTGCCACTAATAAAAGACTTACTTTTCTTTTGTGTTTTGTAACAATATCATTTTTTAAAAATCTGTGTGAGTTTGGGAATTAGGAGTTATGATTGTTTTAGAAATGGAAATTTAAAGGATAATTAAATTAATTAAATAAAAATTATCTTGTAAGAATATAAGAGCCAGAAAGTTTCATTTTATGAATATGTATGTAGCAAGAGCTATAAACTGAATGAGCTATATATCTGTTTGCGATTTTTATACTCTTAGTTCCAATAAAGGTCTTCAGCTGGGGAAGACTGTATTCCCCCAACTTTTTATGTCACCCTTTCCTGTTAATACAAATAGTATCTACATAAACATCAATAATAGAAACTCTTCTCATTTAAAAATCGTAAATATTTTTTTCAGGAAAGAACATCATAATTTTTAAATGAGTATTCCAAGTCAGATGCTGCCAAAATATAGCAAAATTTATCACTAGTAACTCTAACAGTTGTCAGTTGTATAACTCTTGTTTGTATTTTCTTTTGTAATGCCTGATATAATTCTGCACATCCAGGGTGAATTCAGGAAACATGTATTGTTGAGCATAAATTGAACACCCTTGGTTTTAACCCTTTAATCTGTACTTCCTAGAAACTTAGGAATTCCTACCATGAGAGATTGGGAGGTTCTCCATCTCTGTACTTCTTTCCCCAATTTCCATCCCACTCTCACCTACCCCCAGCTTGGATTTTTGTGTTATACAATTCTACATAACTAACTCCTTCCCAATAAGGAAATCTTTGGTGATATTAATTTCTAATGTGTAAACAAAAATTCTTCTGGACTAAATAGGTTGAGTATTCTTTAAGTAACATTATTTTCCAAGATCCTTTTATCATTTGATTTTGAAATAATGACACTTAAATTCTGGCTTGTCAGAGCTTTAAGGTATTAAAAATGGCATTTTCCCCCCGGAAGTTAACAACATACCTATCACTGTATTGGTGGCTCCAGTAACTTGGAAAGGATTCTTTTCTTACCTGTTTTGACATAGTAGTAACTATATTTGAAACATGAAACATCTTGATAGTTTTGATCTTGAATTGTGGTGGCCACTTTTCCAGAATGAGGTAAAAGCACTTCATTTGCTTCACTTATAAGCTATACATTGGAGAGGGTGCAAATTTAAAATGCGTATTTTTTCCCCTTAACACTGTAGTAAAACAGTATGTTCTATTCATTTAGCAAACGTTTGGCTGCCTACCTTGTGCCAGACCACATAGTCTAGGGGTGAAAGATGGCCTTCTTAGACTCATTACTAATAACAACAATAACACAAATATTCTCAAACTTTGGAATAATTATTTTTTTTTAATGAGTAGCTAGTATTGCTGCCTTCAGAATATATAAGCGGTCATCCTTCAGAATAGATGAATTGACCTCACTTGAATATTTTGACTTTGAAAGAGATAAATTGACATTTATATGATTTGCTGCATTTACGTATATATGTATATGTGTGTATATATATACACACATATATATATCTTACTCATGAAAAGGATGAGCATAAGCTTATTAGCAGAACAAATTTAAGTGTCCTAGTCCATTTTAATAAAGAATTCTTGATTTGTAAATTGGACAGAACCTTTTTTCTTTTCTATCCTCATATTCCCATAATGTTATATAATAGTTTTTACATAATGAGTTTATTAAATATTGATGATAATGATAATCCCCCAAACATAGGATGTTTTAGGATTAAAATTCCCAAGAATTTTATTGATAGCCTTCTAATGAATGACACTCCTCACCCAGTGTCATTTTAAAAAATGGTATTGTTACAAAACACAACTTGTATGTGCTTTTCAGATTTGAGCTTATTATGGTATGTTACCATTTTACGTGCTCAAGTATTCTGCTCAAGTAAATGGATTTTCTGTCATGGTTAGTGTTTCCTGTAATGAAGGACAATATTTCACATATACTTAGTGAGGCAGTCAGGGCAGAGTGATAAGGAACATCTCAGCTCTACCCCTAAACAGTAGTGTGACCTTGAGCAAAGGTCTTAATGTGTCTTATTTCAGTTTCTTCTACCATGAAATGGAAAGTAGTACCTGTTAATTATCTGAAATGCTTGGGGCTAAGTAGTGTTTCAGATTTGGGAGTGTTTTGATTTTTGGAATATTTGTGTAGACTTTACCTGTTGAGCATTCCTAATCTGAAATCCTAAATGCTCCAGATCCAACATGGCACTCAAAAAGCTACAGATTTCAGAGCATTTCAGATTTTTGGATCAGGGATGTTCAACCTGCAGTACCAACCTTAAAGGGCCATAGTAAACTACAATACTATGTGAGTATTAACTATTAATTATCATTACCATCATCATAATCATTCATTTTATGTAAAACTGACAGTATATTGCTGTCTCTGTATTAAACATTCAAAATTGAGTGGTTTTTCTATTATATTTGGTAACAAGCCAAAGAGGTGCTACTCTGAGGTCTGTTTGCTGTCATAGGCACAGTTTCAAGGAATTTGCTACTAATACTTCATTGCTGCCAAAGGTTACCCATCCCTGTCTTCCTCCAAATTCCTTGCATTTTCTTGTTAATTTCAAAAGTCTTTAATCAGATAATATTTTGAACCCTGCATTATTAGCTACATGCTCACATTTTCCCTGTTTTACAGAACTGTAAGTAACCAAGATTAAAAAGAAGCAACTAGTGTTACCATTTACCACAGTTCCATTTAAATATTATTTCATAGATGTAGATAACTTTTTCTATACGTCTTTTCCAAAAAAAAATAAAAATTCCTTAGTCTCTTTTGTGTCCCCTACACCTAGAACTCATATGCCTCAAATGAGGAATTAACATTTAATACCTGTTCTTTTCATGCTAATGGAAGTAATGGATTAAAAAGATTCTACATGAATGACAGGCTTCATCCCTTCAGAAATTTCTAGGCTACTTGAAGTATGCAATATACAGTTATAGAGTTGGAAAAAATCAACTTTAAATGCTTGAATAAATGAGAAATCAGCTATAAGTTATTTCCTATCCTGTACCTCTTGATTTTATTTTAGAGGGGGAAAAATACCTTCCAAATACCACTGTCATTTCTCATGTCATATTTGTCTACATTTCCAGTTTATATATTTCCAGACATAGCTAATTATATAATATGTTGCCCTAACCAAGAAGGTGGAAGTCTTCTTGATTTGGAACTTTGAATTAAAATTCGGCCCAATAAAGAACAATTTCCAGTTAACTGTCTAGGAGAAATGTTGAGGGCATATGAATCAGTAAGACAGATGACCCACATTTATTCTCAGGCATTGATAGCAATATATCTACTATTTATTTTATAGACCGTATCAGTAACTCTTACATATGACAATAGCTAAAATTCAGTAGTTTAAAAGGGAACAGATGGGATGAACATGATAAAATTGAGAGAAGAAAAAGCAACTTAGCTACTGATTAGATATTAAGGCTAGTGCAAGAAATCTGAGGTGCTTTTACATGTAAGTGGTGGGTACTTTGAAATAGGAAAGATTAGAGCAACATAAAAAAAAAAATTCTGTGAAACAGTGGCCCCAAGGGATATTAATAGTGCTTAATGGAAGAAAGAATAGTTTAAAATAAGTTCAGGAAATGCTACATGTACTATTTCCTTCTTATGTGTGCACAAATTTGCAAGGCTAAGAAAATTTTCTGGCAGAAGAAACCTGTTTAACAGTGCTGGACAGGAAAAAACCTTTTCATAGCATAACTATTAATGCAATATGAATTAGTCTTCCATAGGACCCCAGTGTGACAAACTCTAGACTAGAGGAATTGAGGATTAATAATAGGAATAGAGTTTTGGGCTTTGAATTTGAGGTTAAGACAAAAAAAATTACTTTCAAGGATTTGGAGATTTTAGAGATGAGAAAGAAATGAGGCTTGAAAGTACAGTTGTGTAGTCAACTAGTGGAAGCAAGAGGCAGAACTTGTAAGAGAAATCCGAATATGCAGTTGTAATGTTGAACCAATTATTGAATTGCGTGTACTAGACTCTGAGCCACAATGTCATGAATGAAGGGTACAGGTAGAATATAAATACAAATCTAGAGTCCTAGGGGTGCTGATGAGATTTTTTTAAAAAGTAGAGAAACACTGCTGGAGTAGGTTTGGAAGTAGTGATTGGGTGGGGGAGAGACAAAGTGAAGAAGAAAACCAGCTGGAGACACAGAAAGAATGTTCAAGTAGATATAAAACTAGAAATTGCATGTGAAAAGTAAGATAGGAGTGTTTCATGAGATAGGTATCTACCGGTATCAGATAAGAAAGGAATGTAAGCTCATTGGACCCAACTGTTTGTCTTGGAATTAAGGATCAATACAGCAGAGTCAGAATTTTGTCCATTCGCTGTTGCTGTTTTTAAAGATTTCAAAAAGGAAGTGATTTGCTAATGATGATGTCAAAGTGTTTGGGGAGAAAGGGACTGGTTGTCCCTGAAGGAATTTCATGGGACAGGGATTATATTCCTTAGTAGATTCATTGTGGCAAAAAGTAAGATATGGAGACTGAAACCTGACCATGGACTGAGATCTCTGAAACTGTGAGCCAAAATAAACTTCACCTCCTCAAAAGTTGTTCTTTCAGATATTTTGGTCTCAGCAGTGGAAAACTGACTAATACAGTGAGATTGATGTAAACATCAGAATGTCAGTTTATTAATTTATAGATTAAAGAAGTTTTTAGGGAAGACTCTAAAGTCTCGATTAGCACATTATCTTCCCTATTGATTTGCTACTTGGGCCACACATTATAATGAGAAGGTTGCTTAGTAAGCAGAGACCGCTAGTGGTGTGTTTAGAATGTATAATGGAGTCAGGTTTTTCTTAATCTCTCTCAGAGACCAGGTCCCTCATCTGGCCATTGTGGATAATACCACTAGGACCTTGTTTGTAGGGTGTTGGAAGGATTAGATAACATGATCCCTGTAGTGTATATAGTATATTCCTTAGCATATTTATTACCCACAGAGGTGTTCCCCTCTTAGGTCTGATAACTGCCATTAGTGTTTTAATTCTTCACAGTTCAACCTAACATTGAACTTATAACACTCTTCTAAGCACTAACCTGATTTTCTTTTCTTATTCAGATGATCATCCTTTGCTTGTATTTTCAGTGTTGATCAGCCCATTTCTGACTGTTGAATCCTCCCCCAGCCCCCATTGAGTTAAACTTAGTTATTCAGTCTTCCTAATGGTAGCTCTTGAGTCATGGGCTTCATTGTTCTTAGGATACTTGTTTTGAATGTTCAGCTCAGTTCTTTATAGTAAGTTGATCCATATAAAGTTGCCATTATTCTACTGATTTCATCTACAAAAATGGCAGTATCGATTGGCTTAGTTTAATACAGTGATTTTACATTTTATCCCTCCTAGATGATCCCAACATTTCCTTTTAACAGAGACTAAGTCAGTTGATTAGGTGTAAAATGTCTTGGTAAGAATATTGTGGGGACTGTTGTACTGGCATTGTCAGAATTCTTCCATTGCACTAGAATTTCAATGAAATGCTGATAGGCTCAAGCCAATTTTTTAAAAAAGCTTGCACAAATAACATCTAGAGCATTTAGGAAATTAATCTGAATTTGTTCTTTATTTTTTAAATGCATTTATCATTTTTTGGTATTTAGAAAATAATCTGTAGATGGTTGTTGACAGCTCATTGTTTTCTGGTTCTTATCCTTTCATAGTATGTGAATTCTACATGATTGTAATCACTGGATAGATACATTTCTGTTTTCCCTTTGAATATTGTGCCATAGAGTTTTCCAGGTTGGTATTTAGTTTTCCTAATTATTATTCTTAAGTCTCAAAGACTCTTAAACATATAATCATCCAAACATCTAATTTTAATTGTGGGAAGAAAACCTTTTAATCTCTCTGGGGTGTTGCTCTACTATTCTTTTAAAAGTAGACCAATCTAATTTGGAGATCAATTGTTATAAAATTCTAGATGTGTGATACAGCCCTCTTGGCAGTTTAATTCTTAAATGCCCTTCTGAAGTCATTATATATAGAGACATCACATTGAAATGCTGAATTAAATATTTTTCAAATATATATGATGTGCCTTCTATTTTATCAGGTTAATTTAAGCACCATATAATATACCAAATGTGTCAGTTTATTGGAAACTTACAATATGTGATTGCTAATTACAACTGTTAAAATAGTTCTAGTTAATTGAGTCTTTCTTATTAAGCTCAGGTGTTGCCTCAAAGACATTAAGATGAGTCTAAGATATTTCAAGTGTTAATTTCTTTAATCCTATATAAATTATGAGTAGATGGTTTTATCTCTTTTACAAATGAGGAAGCTGAAACGTTGTGTAAATTGCCCAAATTCACTTAGCTAGTATAGAAAGTGTTGGAGTTCCAAGAAGCTATGGATGTAGTATCCTGGTTATAATTCAGGGGTGGAGCAGGTATCCTCTGAAAGAGTCTTTGCTTCTCTGGGATTGCCAGTCTCTCTTGTTAGCCTCTGAGATGAGCCTTACTTACTGAAGGACTATCATTTGTCTTTAATGGTCTCCGCACGTTTTCCAGTTCAGTTTAGTTCCCCAGTGTTGAGAGTTTCTAAGTACTGTTACCACAGTTGTCACTAGTAGACCAAGAGATGAGCTTGACTATCTGCACTCAGACTTTACAGTTCAATAAGGAAGAAAGTTGTGTACACAAGAAATTGCTGTGTGTACTGATTTTCGTATAGAGGCTCCATACTACCCATGTGGAGAAATAGATTAATTCCATTTCTCCTTGTAAAGGGGACATTTTATTTGTTCCTTGAAGGAGAAGTTAATAGAAAGGAAAAGGAAAAGGGAATAGGCCAGCTTTCATAGGGGAAATTCCACTAGTATGATAGTATGAAACTGTTAGTTGAAACTTATCCCCCCAAAAAAAGGAGATGGGGAGTCTGGGGCTTCTCAGAGTTGCACTGGATCAAGTGGATGAGAGGAAGGGTCTTATTTGATATGTGACACCTGTGCTGAGTCCCTCAGTATCTATACTTCTTCTGTTGAACTATTTTATATGTGATCTGTTGAAGACCTCTGAAGGAGGGAATGCTCACAGACTAGGTACTTCCCAGTTTCTATCATCATTCTGAAAATAATCCTCATTATTTTTCTAGTTCATTGCTTATTGCAATTGTTAAGAATTATGATCATTTCAAAAAATGATGCAAAGCTCAGTTTAGTCTTATAAACCGATTTCAATTGTTTTTATTAAAAAGTTAAAAGTTACCAGAAAGAATTAGGCATTTAGGAGCTTTTGAAAATTTCATTTTTCTTCCTCTCATTTCTATATTAATCAAAGGTTTTAGTCATTTTTTTATGTGTGTGCTGTTACTTTAATCTTCTGTTAGGAGAGCTTGAGGGCTTCAAAATAACAGTAATTTTTGCAATTTAAACTTTATTCTTACCCATATATAGTCTAATAATCAGTTAAGCAGTCTGTTAACCTCTTTAGGGGCTATAAAAGGAACTCAAATTGTGGCTACTGCCCTGCACTCAGAAAGCTTAGGTTGTATTTTAAGAGATGATTAACTTTGAAGAAGCCCTTCAGAGATAAGTGTGTGTATCAGGCTCCCCCTGCATTGTTCTCCTGGGATTGGCCATATCAAACCATGAGCCCTTCCCACCCCTGCATCATAGTTGAAGCTACATACAGTTTTACACTTTGTCTTTTGCATGTTCACCGTTCCTGTTGTGATTTTCTCCACAATGCTTTTTCTCTCATTTAGACTGTAAAGTCTTTGAAGAGAGAGCCTTGGACTTAATCACATGTCTTTGTGAATGGTAGAAACTTTGGAGAAGGAAAAACAGATTTAGGAGAGAGCGAGCGAAAAGTTAAATGTTGGTGATGGCATTTGAAGTAGTGCAGATTTTTCCAGTGGAGATGTCCACTGACAGTTGTAACGCGGTTTGGAGTTGTATCAAGGTGGTAGATGTAAGTCATGATGTGATGTGAGTTGCCAAGAAAATATTATAGGGAAGAGAGACCTGTAAATAGATCCCTGAGTGATACCCTCATTTAGGATGTGGTAAAGATTTTAAAAGTCACCAAATATGGGCAGAGGAGGAGGATTGGTGAGTGAAAACTAAGTAAGAAATGCAGGGGATAGAAGGGGAGACTACCAACACCACAGAAGTATGGAGGATGAGACTTGGTCTTCTGTGGAGTTGAATGCCTCTGAATATTGGCTAGGCTAAGTGAGGGAGCCAAGAGAAAGAGGATTCAGGTGGTGGTGGCTTATATTGACAATTAAGGAAATAAGATTTTGGAGCAGACATGAGTACTAGGTTGAGACAAAAGCTTGGGTAATTTAAGACAGACTTGGAATTGAAAGAGGAACATTCTGGGAAATTAAGAGATGTGTCAGTAGATCATATATGACTGAGAAAAATGTTTATAATGAAACTAAGAACTCGGTTTTTTAAAATTTTACCAGCATTACTCAGCCAGATGGTTTGTCTACTCAAGGGTAGCTAATTAACCAGATGGATGTAGTAGGAGGATAAAGAACAAGTCAGACATAAAGACCATTGGGAAGTTAGCTCTTAAGGGAGGCAAGTATTGATTAGAAGGGACCTTGCATGCCTTTGAGGCCGAAGGTCAGAATGTGTTCATAGAACTCAGTATAAGTTAAGGGAGGTAAGTTATAATAGAGAGGAAGTCTTGAAAATAGAACAGTTTCAGGTGATGATGACTTTAATATGTGGCTCTGACTTGAACAGCAGTTATGAAGTATACATCAAAGTCTTAAGATGAAGGTTATGAATATATGAAACCAGAATTCAAAAGTTCATCAACATGATGTGATAGAGTGGGTTACAGTTCAACACATATCTAATGTCCATATTCTTTATACTTTATTGAACTCACCATAAATCAAATTTGTGCTTGACATCTTTTTAAAATACAGCTTACCTTATTTTTCATCCAGATTACTTGAATGTATCACAAAAATGAGAATTAATTTACTGAGCTAATCTTTCATAACTACAGCTGGAAATTGCAAAAAAAATCAGTTATCAAATAACATAGATAAAATGGAGATAAAAAAATGGGAAATCATTTTATGCTTAGTTCTGTAATCAGTTGTTATAATACTAGAATAAATTTTTGCAATCTAGAGTTTTTAATTAATAAAACAGAAAGCTCTTGTTAACTTACAGATAAGATTTATGCCTCCCTCAACATTGCCAACTTTATTTTTGTGAGATTGTTCAGTGACATAATGAGCATCCTGTTTCCTTAAGTATTTAAGTGTAGGTTCTTGTGAATTGACAGGATAGAAACTCTTAAGAACTGAGTAGGCCGACCAAGCAGCTGGTGTGACATTCAAGTGTTCATGTTGCCTTCTAGCTCCTGAACAGAAGGAAAAAAAAAAAAAATCACTGTTTTAATTTAGAAATCTCTTCTTTGACTATAGCTGAAAATTTCAACCTCAGTGAAACTAGAAAATGATAGAACATTTGGTTCTCATATTTAACTGGAGCTATAGTATGTTCTTATATTTGGTAAATTGCACAGGGTTATATAAAATTAACTTTCCTTATTTTTGTGCTTTTCAAAAGCTTACTTTTAACTATGAAGCTTACTGTAAGAATGAAAGGTTTCTAAAATACTTAAGTAAAACAATAGAATAGGAGAAAAAAATGCAGTTTTATTTTGGGGGTAGGAAAGTAGGAGGAGGCAGGTATCTAAATTATATAGTTCTCTTTTAAATTTGTTATAATTAATACTTTCAGGTGTTTAAGTTAATTTAATGTGTGTCCTAAATGTATCAATGTGAGTTTTCACCTTTTTACTTTGAATGAAGGAAATTATTTATAGTATTTGTGGAATTATAAGGTTTCAGTAGAAAAAGGTCAATATACTTGGTATTAAAAACCAAAGCAGTTAAAAGAACCAGCTTACAGAATATTTTTAGAAAATGGTCTGTTTTCAATTATCCATGCAAATTAAGAAAAGCATAATAAAAGAACCATGAGTAATTTGTTTGTATTTTCATCAGGAAATTTTAGATCAGGCATGACAGTTCAACAATTTGTTCCTTAGTCAAAGTCCAGGGCACCTACGATAGTGATTCTCCAGACCAGTAGCATCAGCATCCCTATCATCTGAAAAGTTGTTAGAAATGTAAAGTCTCACACTGTGCCCAGATCAACAGAAGAGATTTCTGAGATGTAGCCCAGCAGTCTGTGTTTTAAGGAGCCCTTCAGATGATGTTGTTGCACACTAAAGTTTGAAAACCACTAATCTGTAGTTATGTAGAATTAACTTTTAAATTTATCTTGGTTTGGGTAAATTAAGAAGGATTATGGTTTTTTGACTCGAAGTAAGTACAACATTGCAAAATTGGACCAGTATCCTAAGGAGATACAAGAAGCATTATAAGATGGTACCAACTAACCTGTCCATAAGGCAAACATGTCTAAAGTTAGCTTCACGATATCTGTGTTTGGGATCATTCATATTAAAAATTTATCATGTATTCTGCCTAATTAGTATTTTGTTGGCATAAACAAATAATCTGTGCTGGAAATGACAGTTATCAAAAGCCCCAGGGAGGATGAATCACCAATTTATAAAACCTGTTCTTCTTCGGTATGGCATATTCCTTTATAGACTAAAGGTTATGGGAATGGGAGCTGCATTTGGGCTTGGAATAAGGCGACTGAGTCATTTTTTTCACACTTTCACTGAGCCAGACTGCTATAGTGTGGTTCCATCATCTTAATTGAATTGTGAAATTCTGAAATATGAGAAAAACAAACAAAAAAACCATAAATAAGCCTTGTAAATGCACATGCAAATAATTTGTTATTATCTGTAAACCAGTCTCATTTTCTCTGACTAAAACCAGATGAAAACAATTATGATAAAGATTACTCTGCCACCCAGCCCCTCCCCACTGAGTCCCTTGACAGTTCTTCCAGAAGTGGAACAACAATAGAAAGTGAGAACAAGCAGCCAGAGATGGCAATGTGGTGAGAACAAGAGTGGAGCCATGGAGGACCATTCTCACAGGGGAACATTGCAAGAGTGGGGGAGTAATCAGGAGTAGCAGACGTTGCCAGTGGGCCAGATAAGGACTAAATGGCATTAGTTAAATTTAAGAACAACAGTGGTCCTTGGTTACCTAGGAATGGTTGCAGTAAATAGCCAAGGAGAAGCTCAGTTGAAATGGGTTGACCTCTAAGTAGCAGATGAAGAAACAAAATTTCAGAGAAGACGATAGCTAGGTGTGAGGTTGAGGGTTTTCTTACCAAATGCCTTTATGGGTAAGATTTTTGTTTCTTTGTCATTTATTGATTTGGCATATTTTTATTTTGCATGGGTAATCCTAACAAATTACTTCCCAAATAAACATGTCATTTCTTCCAGGCTTTATGAAATATTGAAATTCAGTATTATTTTGCATACCCTTGTGGATCTAGAATGACTCTGGTTAAAAACCATGGCTATGCAAGAGTGTATAATTCATTTGAAAATCTGAAATAGCTTTTAACTTCTGTTGTCTAAAAGGATTTAGAGGAAGGTTAAGTTGATCTTGTATACCAGGGTAATTTGAAAACTCTTTAAAAGCTGATGTTCTCTGAACTCATCTAACACAGTTAGCATATTACTTTAAGCATGTTATAAGGTTGTGTTTTGCTCTGCTATTTGAATTGTCATTGCTTCTGTTGCAAAGCCTCTTTTTAAAATTGATTATAGCTTAAGATTCAAATGAGCATTTTTGTTCAGTAAATACTGAGCCTCTACTGTGTACCAGACAGTGCTGGGGGTTAAAAATGAATGGCACAAATCCCTACCTTGTGTTCAGAGTTCTTTGGGAAGACAGAAAGGGAGGTAAACAAATCCTTGCAGCTATGTGATAAAAACTGTAACAGAAGAGCAAATTAATGCCTCCCCTATTTCCTACTCTGAGAGATTTGTTAAAGTCGTCATATCAAATTTGTAACTGACAGGAGCTATAACTTGCCCTTTAAAGTAGTGTATTTAGTCTGTGCCTTTTGAAGAATCTACTAGATGATCAGTAAATTACTAGGGGAGTGGAACTAATTGTAGTCAACACAGACACAGGATGGTATTTATGAAACGTTTGAGATTAACAAACCAGGCATTGTAATCAATGCTTATTGTCTGCTGTAACACATCTGTGAAGTTGAAATTCTGTTTAGTAAACTTATTCGTTTATGTGTATATTATTCATTGTTCATCTGACGTGAGTTACTTTAACAAAGCTATATAGCATTTATATGCCCCCCCCTTGGTTTCTTCTAAGTGTTTTAATGAAATAATCTGAATATACCAAAACTTCATACAATAAACTCCCCACCATTTATGATCTTCAAGTGTCTACTCTTTGATATGTATAGTATCTATCATTTTACACTTTCCACTATTGCACTCTAATAGTTCACAGTAACTTACCATTTCTTACTAAGAATTATTTTAATTGTTGGAAGACTTCAAGTTTTCAGTGTGTGAATCAGGTCAAAGTTTATTTTTTTGCCCCTGCTAAAAATGACTCTGTAAGATGACTGAAAGATCATAGCTCTTCTTGCTAAAATAGGAGATTGCTCAGGCATGGTTTTGCCTTGAAGTAGTTTTTCAGTCTAATAGGCATTAAATTTAGGTTCAGTTATGTAGCAGTTGTATTATCTGTGCTAGTTGGCTTTTTGTTGCTCTGACAAATACCTGAGGAAAACAATTTAGAGGAGGAAAGATTTATTTTGGCTTATAGTCAAACGGCTTCCACAGCGTTCTGGCTATATTGCTCTGGAACTGAAGTGAGGCAAAACATGGTGGAAGGGCATGGTAGAGGAAAACTCTTAGCTCGTGGCACCAGAGAAGGAGAGAGAGGAAGGGTCAGGGTTAGGGATAGGAAATACCTTTCCAGAACATTCCCCAGTGATTTACTCCCTCCAAGTAGGACACATTTCCCACAGCCTCCAGCACCTCCCAGTAGTACATTCAGTGATCAGTGAATTAATCAATCTACTGGTGGCGTCAGAACCCTCATGATCCAATCACTTCCCCAAATTCCCATTTCTGAACATTGCTACTACATTGGGGACCAGGTTTTTTGGGGACACTGTATCCAAACCATAACATTATTCATTTAAATAAGTGGTAAGTTTGGGGTTGTTTACCTGACTTGTCAGCACTACTGGTATCTAGGAGGGTTGGATGGAGCAGGGCTGGATGAAGTACTTTATGAAGTAGTTCTCACTTAATCAAATGCCAATGGCAGCCACATGAAGAACAGCTATAAAGGTTAGTTATCCTTCTTCCTATAACTGCCTGGCTAGTTGCAGAGGAAGTGAAATTTATTTTATGTTAAAGGAACATACACACACACGTTCACACACAAGAAAATCTAGGTCTTTCAAGTGTTCTTTAAAAAATTATTTTTAGTTCTTTGTCAGTTTTTTGGTGCATTTAATTATTAGGATGTCAGTGCCCATTTTGAAGTACAATACATTTCCCTGATAATAGGAGCCTCCATAAGACCTGCACAGGGTTATGAATTATCTCATAATTTAACCATTGTTGGTCATTTACTCTTGTTTTTAATGATTCTGTGAGTGTTTAATACTTGTTTTCTTTTATTGTAATCATCTTTGTCCTTTTTAGAAATAGATGATTATAAGTGTTTGTTTTCAGTGACTATAAAATGAGCAATTGGACTTGATCTCCATTATCTCTTTTAGTTGTTAAATACTAGGATTCTTTTCTTTTTATTACTTAGAACAATGAAGGCTTTTAAAATTTTATTTATACTTTGTATTTATTTTGATTTTAATTGAGTAACTTTTATAAAATTCAGTACTTTGCATAATCACTCCAAAAACTTTGTGATTACTCTGATTATGTTGCTACTTTAATATAAGCATGATGCTGCTAATTAATACCAATAGAATACATATTTAGCTTGGAGTGAATTGAACCTTGGTCTTTGCATACAGGCTGTTGCACCTCTTGTGTATCATATTTATACAGTTATATTTTTTTTCATTAAATATAGGAGCCATACTTTTGTTCCAATTACATTTAGCCTCACTTCCATCTGTCTATCTTATCCTGTCATCTAACATATTTGCTGATTTATCCAGCTTTGAGTCATTTATAGATTGGATAAATACAATTTCTATGTCTCCAAATCACTAATAAATGTTTAGAATCAATCAGGAATTGAGTGCTAAACAATGCATTTAAAAACAAAAACATTTCCTTCCAGGTTTTTCCTTTTGTTACTAATGTTTTTAGTTGTGTTAGCATATATTTTCTCGCTTTCCTGCCAGAATCTTGTTTATTATTTCATATTTCACCCAGCTCCATATTTTACCCCATAATTAATTAATTACCCTATACTTCTTTTAGTTTTTGTGTTTTTTTTTTTTTTGTTTTGTTTTTTGTTTTTGGTTATCATGTTGAGTCTAGATAACATTCATGCAACTTTTCCAAGATAAGTCAAGTGGTTTTGTGAAAGAAGAAATTGAAATTGTATTATTAACACAGCTCTTATGAGTGCCACTCATTACTAGGCTCTCACAATCATCCTTTTATCTTCTTTTAAGACCCTGCCCATTCTTAAGAAAGCTTTTGTATCAATAGGGATTTACCTTATTCCCTGTCTTAAGATCATAGCCATTTTTGCCCAACTCCGGTTTTCAACTTCCTCTTTTCTTTGCATATGTTCTCAAAAACTGACAACTAATTTGATCAGTGATGTTATTTATCCTGGGATATATTTTGTAGACTAAGAGTACATAGAGTAGTTGTGTGCTTTCTTTAAATTCCCCCTCTTCTGTGCTTCCACTTAATGTGTTTTCCCCCACTTAAGATTTTCAAATGGAAGACTTAAAGAAAATTAAATAACAAAGACAATTAAAATAGATACTCTACTTATTATTTTATCTCATTCCAAATAGTGGAATTGCTCTTGCTTGTCATTTTGTAGCAAACAAGTAAAAAGCACAACTTTTTTCTTGTCCTCCACATGTTTGTCAGTGGGACATATGAATGAAATAGTAGTTTAAGAAGCAAATGGTAGAAGAGAGATGTGATAGACAATGAAGAAACTGATACAACCTGATATATAATTTGTTGGTAATTGGTAATTCAAATAGTATACTTTTTGAAAAGTGGCTTATTCTCAAATTGGTTGCTTTTCCCTGGACATCCTTTTCTTACACTGGGAAAATTGAACATGATTGGTAATCATGTGCTTATCAAAGCTGTGGGTTGTAGAGTGTTGGAAAACTAAATCTTTAGGATAGGACCAATCTTAGTCATTGAATGACCCAGAGACTCAAATGATACCACAAGCACATGCCTCCCTCGTTTGGTGTGTGTGTGTGTGTGTGTGTGTGTGTGTGTGTGTGTGTGTGTGTGTCCGTTCATCCATCCATCCCTTTCCTACATGCTTTGTTCTCTACTGGATCCATTTCCAGAGACTTTCCCCTGTGGAACAAAATGGCTACAATTATACCTCATGTTTTTCTCAGATTTACCTTCAGTAAGAAGAAATGTGTTTCTGCTGTGAAGTCACAGCGAAAGAAAGTCGAGCTGCTACTCATTGACCCTTTTAGGGTCACATTCAAATTCCTGAACCAGTGAAATATGGCTGGGGGCAATATGGATTCCCACTCAGATTTACTGACCATTGGGCAAGGGCAGATCTCTAAATACGAAGTAAGGCTGTTACTGAAAAATGGGGAAAAGGATGTTGAAGTGGCAAATATTCATAACCATACCCCTTTAGTACCAGTTTGATTAAGTAGGTACATTTGGGATTATTTGACTGTTTTTTTTTTACCTATAGAAACTTCCATTATGACACTTCCATTATAAGTGTGAAGACTTAATGTGGAGGCATTATTCATAGGAGGAACATGGCTATTTTGTTAAAAATATAGTTTCAACTCCTACTTCTATTATATATTCTTCTTGTTGAGGACTGTAAGGATATCCAAGAATTTTCTTCTCCTATTTGAATTATATCAGAAGAAAAATGATTGGTACATAGGAATAGGAAAAAAAATTAATTTTATTGCTGAGCAAAGGTGAAATGGAGGACTTGTTTTTTGTGTAACAACTGTGAGGTTCTAATATTGAAACAGACATAACTAGATATTTATTTCCTCCCACTCCAGGCACTTTGAACAATAGTAGTAGTTTTAACATGAGGATCTTCCCCTTTAATATTAGAATGCATCGTTGAGTCCTGCAGGTATATGGCCCCAAAAGAAAGCAGAGAGGTGAAAAGCTACTGCATAACATTTGGTTTTCTGGGAAAATCTTCTGTCAGGCAGGACATTTCACCTCAGGAGTAACTGGTGGGGTAGCAGGCCAGGAGTTATTGAGAAATTTTTTTTAATGAAAACCAGAAGACAGATGGACATCCTTCCCTTCAACACAAGACTTAAGAATCTTATTTCATCTGTTATTTCATCTGTTACTCAAATAAAAATCTATTTGGGGGTTGGTATTATGTTCAGGCCAATAAATTTTGGGTATGGAGACTTAAGGATGTCTATCAAATAACCACCCTCTCTAGTTTTTGAAATTAGGTTATTATAATAATTGATGTGTGTGTAGGAGGGAACACTTTTTGCCTCGGAGATGAGTAAAACTGGTAATAATTGGGCGAGAATAAGGGTTTGTGAAGTAGGAGGAAGCACACAAAAAAGAAAATGTCTTAAGAGAATCCATTACTATCACATTCTTGCAAATTTAACCCAAGGCATCCAAACTTTCCTCAACCAGTCATCTTCAGGTCATTGGTGTGAACCCAAGTTTTTATTAATTCTTCAATCCAATAGTTCTCACAGTGTACTCCGGAGATGGATAGCATTAACATTGCCTGGAAACTTGATTGAAATGCAAATTATGGAGCTCCTTCTTAATCCTACTGAATTTAAAACTCTGGAGGTGGGGCCCAGCAATTTGTGTTTTAACCCGTCTTCCAGGTGACTTTGGTACATGCTGAAGTATGTGGACCACATATCATGATTTTAAAGCATCCTCATAATAGTTGAATACCTAAAGATTAATTTCATTTGGAAGTATGTTTTTGAGTTCCTTATTATCATCTTATTAAATATTTTGGGAAGGAACAGGTGGATTGCTTGGAGATGTAGAAAATTTGAATCAGTAAACCATATCTTGGCCTTAAATGCCAAACACCCAGGAGTGATTGAACTGCATTTTCCTCTTGTAGGTTCAGATAGTATCACGGAACCTATTTAAAAAGCTAAATGTAGTAGCAAAATGCACAAGGGATTTGATGTAGGAGACTTCAGAATAAGAACGAACCTGGGGAGAAGTGGTTATAATTTGTATAGAGGGACTTGAAGATCAGGAAGACAAAGGACTGTATAGAAGAAGTATTTTCAAAGGTAGAATTAACCAAACTTAGTAACTGAACCTGGAGAGGATGGAATCAAGTATAAGATTTCAAGCCTAGGTGATTAGGGTGATGGTGATTGTGGAAAGAAGTTTATTAGGAAATATAATGAATCCAATCTTTGACTTGTTCACTTTGAGGTGATTGTTTAAAGGATATATATGGAAAAAGAAGAATCTTTAGATAGGTCTTTAAGTAAGTTAGAATCTAAGAGGAGATAGAATTATGGTGAAGAAATTGAAGCACTGCATTCTTTTGTTTCTCAGACTTTCATTTTCTACCATGGTCTGGCACAGTTCTGGGTTCTGAGAATATAGTGACGAACAAACCCTACCCTCAGCTAATATTGTAGGTGGAGGTAGAAGCAAATGAACAGGATTATTTCAGATAAAACAGAAAAGACTAAAGAGTAGAGAATTCTTTAACTAGGAAGTCATAAGAAGACTTGAACTCGTATGGTGGTACATGACTATAATCCCAGCAGCTCAGAAGGCTGAGGCAGGAGGATCGTGGGTTCAAACCTAGCCTCATCAATTTTGTAAGACTGTAAGCAACCTAGTGAGACCTTTCTTTAAAAAAAAAATAAATAAAAGAGAGAGAGAGAGAGAGAGAGACCTGAGGTGGTGACCTGTGCCATTAAATCATGTGGAAGATAGTTTTATTTTGGAAAGTCAGAAGATGGTAGAGTGGCAGAGTAGCCAAGGAGAACTGCAAAACTGTATTAAAGGGTTCATTGTTGTTGTTGTTTTTTTTTTTTTTTTTTTGACCTTTCAGAGGCTGTTCCATGTGAAAGATTTAGAGAGATGGCTCCATGTATGAAAAGGAAAGTAGAATTAAAAATAGTTGGCACTCAAATATTTCAGCCATTTGTTGTGCAGAAAACTCAATTTCATAGGGCCTTAACCCTTCTTAGGAGAGTACAGAGTAGTAACACCTCCCAGGTTTAAATTGTGATGATCAAATGAGAGAATTAATCTTATTTTGTCAACCATAGTGTTTGGAACTAAGTATTTCAGCAATAGCTGTTATTAACAGTAACACTGAAAAAGGAAATTTGGTTATGGGAAAAGCAGTTTAATTTAATGATGAGATCGGATGTCTTTTGATATATGATTTTATTTAGAAGTCATATTTGGATCTTTTATCATGCATGAAAATTTTAAAGGTATGAAACCACAGTTCACAAATATTTTATAAGCAAACAATGTACCATGATTAGCTACCTGATGGCATTTAGAAAGTGTGCTTATGTGCATTACACTGTAGGATGGATCTTACTAAATTTTACATATTTTATTGCAGATGTGTACATCTCATGATTGATGTGAAGAAATGAGTCATGGACCAAAGGTCAAGATACTTCTCTGGGAAATGTTGCTGCTGATGCTGCTTTACAAAGTCACACAATGAAGTGTTTGGTTTAAGAAAGATTTTCATATTTGAAAGATTTTCATCTTGGAAATATATCAAGTGAAAATTAGATTTTTTTGGGAAACATTTTCCTCCTAATAAATTATACTTGTAATGGGCGACATGGCAAACAACTCAGTTGCATATAGTGGTGTGAAAAACTCTTTGAAAGAAGTTAATCATGATGGAGACTTTGGAATTACGCTCGCAGAGCTGCGGGCTCTCATGGAGCTCAGGTCCACAGATGCATTACGAAAAATACAGGAAAGTTATGGAGATGTCTATGGAATTTGCGCCAAGTTGAAAACATCTCCTAATGAAGGTGAGTTTTATTTTGTTTTTAGTCCTTTGTGCAGAGAGTGCTATATATTTGACTCATAAAAACATGTTTATATTGGTTTATATTTTCTTGGCTATTATGTGACCATGCCATAATTGTAGTGATGTTAAAAATAGGTTGGTTAGTTACCTGATTGGTACAGTTAAAGTTAAATTTAGACCAAGAAAGAATGTTATAGAATAATTACACATTTCAGATTAGTGGGATAAAATAGTTTGTCCCGCTGTATGTATTATTGCTGCCTGTTTACAATAACAAGATTGTCTTTCCATTCGAGCTGTAGAGGATGGAAGCAAGCTTGGTAGCCCCCAGGGGATTCAGTGGAAATAAACCCTGCTCACTATTCTTCATTTTGCCAGGTGGTTTAAAATAGTTGTCTTTGCCAGTAGCTGACCAAGTCCTTTTCAACTTACAGGGCATAATCTAGACTTTAATTATTAGTTCAGGAGGTCCTAAAGCAAAGCTTGTAGTTTAGATGGCATATAGTTTTTCACTTAGCAGACATTTCTTTGATTAAAAATAGTTTTCAAACTTTGGACTGAATTGAATTTTCCCTCATTCAAAGAAGCTTTTGGTTTCATAATTCTTGATTTGTCGGAAGTTTCCTTTTGAAATCAAGAAGGGAAAATTTATTGTAACTTCATTGCATTATGGTCTTTGAAATGATTTGAAAAGATGATTTTTGATAACATTGATCATGTTGAACATAAAATTTACGTTAGGAAATTTCAAGAAGACATTTAAACATTGCGAAGGTGAGAGTAGAGGGAACATATGAGGATGAATGTTTGGTAATTATAATTTATTTTAGTAAAGATGGGGAATTATTACTGTAATATATTAAGTTAGTATATTTTCCAAAGTCACTTCTAGAGAAATATGCAAAAGTGCTTTTCTTAACATATTTTCTGAAACATGCCACATTGCTGCTCATGATAATATTTAACATAATAACAAAAAGTAATTTTCCAATATTAGAATTTTAAATCACACCAAATATTTTTGAACGTTCATGTAATTTTCTACTGTATCAATAAATAGTTCCTTTGATTTCTCTGAAGTAGTATAACTTAGAAAAACTCAGTGTCAGTATTCACTCATATCCTAAAAAGCCTTCTTCAGATACTTGGTGTATCCTCTTTTTCTATAAGACCTGTTAAATTTAAGCTAAACCTAAATTGATGAATGCTTCATGATCACCAGATTAACAGGTGATGTTAATATTAAAGAGTCCTCAGTATGACAACAGTTTGTTCATAAAAGCCTCGTTGAGCTCCAGTTTTCAGTTCTATACTTAACTGTCTTCCCCTCTCTGCTCTTAATCAAATTTCTTGTTTTCTAATACTGAATACCTTCCTTTATGCCCTCTCATTTTTATAAACGTGATTTCATCTTGGTTTGCAGTACAGTTTCTTCTGTGCTCTTATTTTGGGTAGAATTCCTTACACTGATTATGGTTTAACTAGTGAAGTTAATTGAAACTTTGTTTCTAGTATAGTGGTTTATATTTTAGGAAGCAGTGATTACATACCATTTTGACAACATGGTAGAAGCAATGGATAAGCTCTAGAACTTTTGACATTAAGAATTTTTTGTGAATTGTTGGTAGTCTGCATTAAACAAAATATGCATTATTTTTTCCTCTTCTTTGTTTAGAAATCTTTTGCTCTTGTACTTCCTGGTATTATGAATTTAATATTTGCTAAAATTTGTACAGCCTATTGTTTGTAATATTTATATATAAACGCTTAATCATTTTGCAGTGTTCTTTTAAAGACTGTAAAGCAAAACATAAGCATCAGATTAGTATTTGCAGTTACTGAAAGTATAAATAAAAATGGCAACAGCTTTTATAGGTATATTATTTCCAAAGGAATTTTCATGATTTTAGTCTAGTAGGAATATGTCACTCAGAAGGCTATTGAATATTTTGTCACCGAAACATGATCAGAAATGAGCACCTACCAGAAGTTTGTCTGCACATTTGATCTAGACAGCAAGCATTCTTTTGTTAGAATAATCTGTTTATACTCTAGGAAATATGGATTTTGATTAGTAAGGCTGAAGTCATTTGCCTGTGCCTTTAGTTCTTTCATTTATTAATTCATTCATTGGCCCTTTCATCAGACCTAGGATGTTGATTAATCATCATATATTTTATATACCCTCTTTAAAAAAGTAAAAGTATTGGCTGTTACTGTGAGACAATTATACTTATATAATTAAATCACATTCCAATTTCAGATATTTTAATAAAATGTAAGAATATGTAACTCTTAGAATTGCCAAAATGTGGGTTGAGAGTATAGCTCAGAGGTACAGTACTTGCCTAGCATGTGTCATGCCCTAAGTTTAATCCCTAGTACCACCCCCCATCAAAAAAAAATTGCTGAAATATAGTATTATCAGGTACCTGCTAAGTGTGTAAAGCCTGGAGGAACAACCCAGGAGATTTCTTAAGAACAATAACAACTATAATTATGGATAGCACTTATGATAGGTAGTACTTTTTGTATCAGGTTGCTTATTAACATTTACAAGTATTAATTCGTTTTATCCGTCTAATACCTTTACCCTATTTTCAAACTAAAGAGCACAAAAAAGGTTAAATACCTTACAAGTCTCACTCTGGTTATAGTCATATTTTTTAATACAATGGCCATGCTTTTAACCACTGTATTTGGTTATAAAAGTTTAGCTCACATAGCTTGTGAACAAATTTAGATACTATAAAAGAGGCACATGTGTTCTCATCTAATAAGTTTTTATGGAAAAAACGAAATTTTTTGGAATTACATGGTTAAAAAAAAATGGATTATGGTTCTGTGTGTTAGTCAGCTTTCTATTCCCTGTGACAAAATACTGAAATAATCAACTTTAAAAGGAGGGAAGGTTTATTTTGACAATTTTGGAAGCTTTGGTCTATGGTTGGTTGGCCTATTGCTTCCAGCCTATGGTGAGACTACATCTTTGGCAGGAATACAGGGCAAAGGAAACTGTCTCCTGGTGGATGGAAAGCAGAGAGAGAAAAAGAGAGAGGAGAAGCCAGAGTCCCATTATTCTTTTCAAGGGCATGCACTTTAGGACCTAACTTCCTTCCACAAGGTCCCACAGCCTAAAGATTCCACCATTCTTAAATAGAGCCACAAGATGGGAGCACACCTTCAACACATGGGTCTTTGGAGACAGTCAAGATCCAAACAACAGCATTCTCTGTGGCAATCTAGTCTAAAAGCATGCCCCCACCTTATCAGTCAATTACATATTTGTGCTTCCTTTTTGTCACACCATTACTTGTTCTCTAAAAGAGTAGTTCTTGAACTTGTTCTAAGAAGACTGCATGGGTACTGACCAAAAGGAATTATTTTGAACCAGATGTGAGTTTACATTTAAAACTTCTTAGCAGTTCTGATAACCATCATTAAAGGAACTGGAACTGTAAAATTAGCTGGAATTGAGATTTGTAACTTTGTATTTTTAGCTCTTTCTTTTTGAGCGAGCATCTGTTTCATAGTCTTTAGAATCTAAGAATGTACTTTTATATCAAAATAACCTGCTTGGAACATCCTAACTGCATAAAGTTACCTTAACAATTTTTGGTTTTGTATCTTGGTTATTTTGCTACAATTGACTTTTTTATTCATATTGTAAATCATACTTCTTGATTCTTTTTTATAAAAGCTTTTGGTATCTTTTTTATTTTAATATGTTCCTATGTTGTCTATGTTATATTTTTTATTGAATAGTAGGTAGTCTTTCTCTGGTAATAGAATTTCAGGAATGCAGGCCTCTATACCTAGTACCTTATTTTTCAGTAGTATTACGTTGAGCAAAACATAAAAATAAATACATAAAAATTAAAGGTGGTACCAGTTGGTATTCTGTAAGAGGCATGGCTTTATGGACTTATAAAGGGCAAGAAGTTAAGTGAGATCTTAAGATTTTTGGTGGTTGCTACAATTAGGTAGAAGAGGAAAAAAGCAAAGCAAATAAGAAAGGAGACAGATAAACTAAAGAGGTGTGGTAGGAAGCAAAGTGAGGTCAACAACATTTTTCCCTGATTGCCCAAAGTTTCCGTGATGTTTCAGATGATAGTTTATATTTGCACTTGCCAAAATAAAGCTGTTTTAATGGTGTCCTTTGACCATGTCTTCATGGTATAATAGAATAAAACTAACAAACATGGAAGTATATTTTAGCTCTTTAAGGAAATCAGCCCTTTACCTATGGTAAATCATTATTAGCTTATAAGCTACTATAAGAATTCTCTTATGCCCCCCATGTATATGCTTGGTTAGCACAGGCATTGAGCAAGTATTTTCATGGCCATGTGTGTGTCAGCCATCTATGTTTTTATATTTGTATAGAGTCATCCTTGAAATTTTTATATTGATGATCATGCATGACCTTGTCCTAGAAATTTAGTGCTACTATATAATGGATAATCATATGTTTATTGTAATACTTGCTCAGGTCGCCTCTAGTTTTCATTGCTTATGAATGTTATGAAGATATTTTGTAAGCCTGCTTCTAACTCTATAGCATATAAATTGCTTTTAAAAGTCATAGTTGAAAATATTGAAGTAGCACGGCCTTTTCTATGTTGTTATTGTTGTTTAAGCTTATTTTTACTTTTCAGGTCACAGTAGACATACTTCCTATTAAAAAATTCTTTTGTCTTCCCAGTGTCATACATTCAGTTTTCTTTCTTCCTGTCTGGCCAATCTCATCTAGCCAGTTTTTTACTTTGCTTTACTTTAAACATTGATTATCCTAAGGTTTCCATCTGTCTGTATATCCTCCTCTTCATCTGTGCCTCTTGTGGTGATGACATCCATGCCTGTCACTACACAAGCCATCTGGGTGCTGGTGATTCCCACTTGAGCAGCTCATCCAGGATCGCCCTCAAGCTTTGGTCCTGAAAATCTGATTCCTAACTGCTAGCTTTCTCTTAACCCAAGGTGTCTACTTGTGCATGTCCATGCTACTCCATTTGAGGTCACCATTCTCTCTTGTGTTAATTGAGGTAACATCATGATTGGTGCTTCTTCCCATCTTCTTTTACACTATCACTTTCCTGCTTAAAGACAGCAGTAGTTTTGCTTTTCCTTCTGATTGAAGTTTAGACTTAGTTAGGCTTACAAATCTTGGGATCTAATCCCTAGTTACTTTTCTAATCTCATCTCCTTTTCCCAACTCTGCACCTCAGTGTTTAGGACATAGCAAAATTTTCAGTTATCTTAAATACTATTATGTCATGTGTGCATTTGCTTCTGGACTGTTGATTTCTCTACCTAAAATACTTTACCTCCACCTAAAACACTACTGTCTATGAAGAATAAAATACTTTATTCTTTAATAAAAATATAGTCCTTAATGTGACTATTTCTTAAGAATTCTTAAGAGCTTAAGTTTGATATCTTGGCATTCTGTAATCTACCCCAGCCCCATAAATTTGTATCCCAGCCCTCTGTATGTATGCCTTCTATATATTCACCATTCCCACCATAATACTTAATACATGGGGTTGTGTTTAACTGGGTGCTTATCAGTCTTCCCTACCAAACTCTAAGTTCCTGGAGGGGGAAGTACCAGGGAAGGCATCCTTCAGTCTCACTTCTCTTTGGATGCTTAGTGCCTTTCACAGTTCCAAGCACATAGTAGGCTGTTGGAATTGGATGTGTAAATTTGACTTTAGAGAAGGGATCACCTTCTCTTTTGACATTGAAAATGTACATAAACACACATTTTCACGTCCTTTCTTGGTCTGTGTGTTTTGATCTGGCCCTCACAGAAGTCCAGTTGGCTACTATCTCCACCCAAGATCACATACATACATACATACCTGTACACACATACATATACACATAAGGCACAACTTCAAGTACAGAATTTGATAGAACTGTAGTTTGTGCTGTATGTTAGCCATGGTTTTTATTTAAACCCATCTTGACAACATTCCAGTAAATTGCCCTATTTCCGTTTCCTAAATTAGTCTAAGCAATTAAAAAAGCCACATTTACTTGTAAAACATCATGGTTTTGATATAATTTGCATTTTATTCCATAAAAATGTCATTTTCTGTTCAACTATAAAGAAAGTACTGTTGAGCCACTGTGTACTCATAAAATGAATGTAAGCTATTTTTCTCTACAGTAGACCTAAAAAAGCATGTAATTCTGATGCTGCTTTTGATGAGTTGTGGTTATATATTCTCTTTGTAAAGTTAACTGGACCATTAGGAGATCAATCCCATGCATGACCTTGGCCTCATTGCCACTCCACTGAAGGCAACTGAGCCCCTAGAAAAAGGCAGAAGATATTTCATTATTTTTACTCATCAATTACTCTTAAATATTAGACTGTATTTGCTTTTGTGCTGCTGTGAATGCTTTGCTTTGGAGTCTTCCCATGATTGACTCCTCAATATTTACACTCAAGTGAAATGCTAGCTCCTCAGAAAGGCTAGTGTAGTCCACTAAGAGAAGTCTAGTGGCCCTTTTGTTGTCTCCATTTTACCTGTTTGCATCTCTAATTATTTTAATTGTATATCTTTTTTTTTCTCCTTTCCATGTAATATGTATTTACTGAATGTGGAATTTGTCTTGTTCACACTGTTTCCTCAGTAATAGAACAGTCTCTAAAAGTAGTAAATTTTCAGTAAATATCTGTTGGGTGGCAGACTATTGTTATAAAATTCTTAACTTTATTATTTAGATTAGTAAACTTATTATTAGAAATTAATTTCCCTCAAAATAGAGTTGACATCCATTCCATGCAATAAATTTGTAACATGTCTTCCTCCTTAATAACAGTTTACCCTCTAATTTATGACATATCTTTGGTACTTCAAAACAGTTGCAAGTTACACCAACAAGTATAACAAATATTAATACTCTCCTCACCACCAAGGGGGTCAAGTGGCTTAAACAAGATTTCCATAAATAAACTGTCCTTGGGTCTTCTAAACCAGATAGTTTTATTGGTGTAGAGTCCAACGTATGTGCTGCTGTTATTTTAGAAGATTCACAATAATTCTTAAAACAAGCTGCTTGGGCTGGGGATATAGCTCAGTTGGTAGAGTGCTTGCCTCACATTCACAAAGGCCCTGGGTTCAATCCCCAGCACCAAAAAAAACTAAAACAAGTTGCTTTTTTTTTTTTTTTTAAACATCCCCAAGTCCCAAAAGCTATCTTTAGCTCTATAACTATTCTTTTCAACATTAACCTAAAATCTTAGCTTCTGTTATAAACAGTAAAAGTTAAGATTTGACTATTTTTTTTGTTATATTGGTGATATTTAAAATAACATTATATATTCGGTTAATGGTAAAGTCTATTATAGTGTGAGTTAAAGTAATATGATTAATACCTTCAAACACATTTCTTGGGGGTAGGGGAGTGGAGACCAATCCAGGGAGGGTTAAGCAGCCCTTTTTGTTTCATTTTCTTAGGGCACTAAAACATGAGACAAGGCAAAGCTACCCATTATTCCCACTATGTGATACTATCCTTATTACTGTAGTTCTTCACTGCCTTTACTTTCATTGACTCCATCTCTGTTCTTCTGTGGAAGGTTTTGGTTAATGATTTCTGTCATCAGAAATGTAAAATGCTTTTCAAACTGCTCGGTATAGACCACATTGCAGTTGCCAGTGAGAACATTCTCTGGAATCTTTTTTGGTACCTTCAAGAAAGTAAATGATTACATTTACTTTCCTAAAGTACACATTACAAAGTAAGCAATTTGGAAAGTGAAAATTGTTGAATCCATGTGTCATTTATTCCAACAGTCTCTTCAACCTGCCTGCCTCAGCATTGAGATTAGTAGTTAAAAGAGTTAAAAACAACAAGAGTCTTTCAGTAATCTACTGTTCTCCTGTCTTCCTTCTTTGATGTTTTTCCTGGAATAGACTCTTACAAAAAAACAAGTTGAAGTTAGGACTAATATGGTAAATTAAAAGTAGTGTTATTCTTGTATCTCTGACCCTTTCCTTGACATTCTTAAATAGCCTAAGGGAAAATTTGATTGGTCACTGCTGTCTGTGTTGTTATGCTCCAGAACAAGTATGTGTGTGTATTTTGCATTAGATAATTTGATATATTGGGGTTTGGCAGGATCAACAGGGTTAAATTAGAGGGGTGTGCTTGATGGGATGAAGGAAAGACAAAAGTGTTGTCCAGTCAGCTCTCAGTCTCCTCCATTGCTAATTCTGCATTCCAAGAAATAAAAATCATGTCCCACCGTGTGCCTTTTCTCTTAGAGTGACAATAGATACAGTCAGTCAATAGCACTACCTGTTTCTTAAAAGAAAGGTCATTCTAAGTTTTCCAGTATTGTGACTTGGAAATTGTTTATCAGTCAGTATGACAGACATTTTAGTAGAAAAGCTTTTAGAGGTTGTGATAAGTTAACTTTCCATCAGTTGTCAGTGAGGAGGGAATACTACAGACTCCTCACTGATTAGGTATCCAAGGTTCAATAACTAAATCAAATTTGCAGATATCTTTCTGCATGTAAACTTCCCTCATTTCCAGAGAGAAAGCATCTTAAGTAAATGTCAGGGAAAAGTTTAGCCCAACATAAAAACCATCAAACTATAATCAGTTCTGGTCTGTATCAGTCTATAAGATGGCTTAAGATAGTATAATAAAAAGTAAACAATTTGGAAAATGAAAATTGTTGAATCCACTCGTTGTCGTCCTAAAATGTTTCTTTAAAGCAGTACACATGTTTTTCAGTAATTTAAGTTTTGTATACTTTGGTCTAAAGCACAATAAATATTTTTATAGCATCTTATGAATTATAATTTAAACTGTAATGAATTAATGTTTAGAATAAAATAGGTATTTTCACATGTAAGTAATAAAAGTGTTCATTGAAATTTGTTTCCTTTTATTAGGCTTAAGTGGAAACCCTGCAGATTTAGAAAGAAGAGAAGCAGTGTTTGGAAAGAACTTTATACCTCCTAAAAAGCCAAAAACCTTTCTTCAATTAGTATGGGAAGCATTACAAGATGTCACTTTAATTATATTAGAAATCGCAGCCATAGTATCTTTGGGCCTTTCTTTTTATCAACCTCCAGAAGGAGATAATGCACGTAAGTAAATGTGGGTAGGGGATATGTGTGATTCCAGTTTACTTCCATTCATTTACTTAATATATAACCGTAGCCAGCCAACATTTATTAACTGTGTTATGTGCTAAGCCCTGTTCTGAATACTTTAAAAGTGGGTTATATTATTTCAGATAATTTTCACAATAACCCCAAGAGTTAGCGTCACCTGCATTTTACAGCAAGGCACAGAGGTTATTACATGTGAACATTTCACATGTATGACATTGTACTATCAGGGTTTTTAAGATTTTTAGGATATTATTCTATTATGAAATAATTCCAGATTTTTATTTTTGAATATTTTGAAACTATTGTTATGAAAGCAAAATTCTATTCCCAAATCCATTACTTTTCAAGTTCTTAAAAATATTTTGTTATATCCGTGTTAACGTATGTTGTTACATACATACCTTGTTTGCCATTATATAAATGTTTATTTTACAGATTGAACTTTCCTTATCTGAAATGCTTGGATCTGGAAATTTTGAATTTCAGACTTTTTTGGATTTTAGACTATTCATTGATACACATTAGATACCTTGGGTAAGGGACTCAGGACTAAACAAATTTATTTGCATTTCATATGTACCTTTTATTCATAGCCCAATAGTGATTTTATATAATATTTTAATAATTTTCTGCATGAAACAAAGTTTCTTGATGAACAGTTTCCCACCTGTGGCACCATGTAATTGCTTAAAAGGTTTCAGATTTTAGATTTTGGAATTACCAGTGTTAGAATTATGAAATGTATCCTGACCAATGGAGGAAATACACTGAAGAATGGGTGGATCTGCTTTAACTTGTCATTACAAATTATTTTGTTTGCTCCTGTCTTTTTATACCTTTCATTTATCTTTTAAATTTCTTCTTTATATATCACAAGATGGATTTCACCAAATATTTTTGTTTGGGGAGTTTCATTCTTAGTACTTTCAAGCTATGGAGAGTTTAATAAATATTTGGTAATTCTAAAAGTTGGCTTATGTAATCACGTGTCATTCCTTTGAAGGTGTGCCTAGTGCTGATGCAAAAATTTATTTTTCTAAAAAAAAAAAAAATCATCCAAGCACATAATAAGCCCTTAACAAAGGTCATCCATCAGTATTAGTTACGACTGGAGTGCAGGAGCTAGCTAAAATGTTGCTCAGACTCAAGCAAGGAAGATCTAATCTTCATGTTATCCAGGAAGAAACTGAGGCTCAAAAATCTTAACTAGAATATATATAATCCATTCTTTTTTTGCTACCTTGATTCCTACCTGTCTTAAATCATCAATAAATGCTTATAAGTTTAAATTCATGAAAGGGAAATAAATGTGAATTGTGCCTGATTGTTAAAACCCTGGAATGCTTAGCCACTGAGCCACATTCCCAGCTCTTTTTTAGTTTATATATATATATTTTATTTTTGAGACAGGGTCTCATTAAGTTGCTTAGGGCCTCACTAAATTGCTTAGGCTGACTTTGAACCTAGAATCTTCCTACATCTGCCTCCTAGGCCACCGGGATTACAGGCATGTGCCACTGTACCTGGCTAAAACATATTTTTTTCTTTTTGGAGAAAGTTGGTTACATAATAAGCTTGTCTATCAGAGATCCATGTAAAGCAGCACTGTTGACATTTTGTGCCAGAAAATTTTTTGTTGCCATGTTCATTGTACCACCTTCTAGTTGAGGAAACAAAAAATGTGTCCACATTTTATTAGGTGTTCTATAGAGGGCAAAATTGCCTCTGGTTGAAAACCACTGATGTAGATGAGATTTAGGCAATGCTCTCTTGTCATTATTGAGCCAAATTATTTTTCTAACTTCATTTATTCTTATTAAATAAAGTTTACATATTTTGCTGTTAAAAAAGTTAGGAGAAGAGATGGTTCAAATGAAGTAATATTCATGGAAAAAATCCCACTTTCCAGAGATTTATGATATACTATTTTTTAAAAATATTTCCTTCCAGATTTTAAAAGATGGGTTTTATGTCTGTGTGTGCTCATATATGTGACTATGCATGCATAGATAGATGTGGGAGATGTATAGATGTCTGTTGATCTGAAAAGTGAAGTCATACCAGGTTTAGCAATGTAGAGTTGAATTTTTCAGTTTTCCATGTACCAACTGTCACTGTAGAATATTAGCAATTTGTATTTTAGAGCTGAGTGAGTTGGCAAATTTTCAAGAATATCTTTACTTTCAAATTTTGTTCAAAAGACTAAAAGAAAACTATAGAAAATGATTTTCAGTGGAGTGGAATTCATTACACAACAAGGTCTAGGGCAAATCTTTCTGGAATTCAAACTACTTCATTTATAGGATGTACTTGATGGGTCCTTCCCATATCTGTTACCAATGCTGGTATCAGAATCCATCTTGGAAGATAATCTAGAATTGTCAGTGTCATAAAGCCATTTCAAAGCTCAGAATACACTGGAAGTTTTTACTAAAACATAAAGATATTTTTGCTGCATTCCATGTTGAAAAGTTAGTGTTTGCATTTTATTTTTTTAATATTTGTAAGAACACTGCATATATCTGCTTTTCCAATTATGTTTTAACACTAAGCAGCAATAACTTGCTTAAAGAAAGGGCATATTTGTAAATCCCCAGTCATAGAACTCTAAATTATCAAAATTTCTTGCTAATGGTTGGCATGAAAATGTGCCCACACCATGTACAAACCTGTGATTGCTTATGTTTGCATACCAGGGCACGTTTGGACTCATGGTATTGAGGACTATAAAGAGCTTTTTATTATGTGATTTATTAATAGGTATATAGTGCTAAATAGAGAAATCTTAAAATGCTAATGTGTTCTCACAGGGTGGGGGCTTGGTAGCCATATAAGGTGATAGACATGTTAATTCACTCATTATGGTAATCACTTCAAAATGTAGATATGTATCAAAAGTGACATTGTGTACCTTAAAATATATGAATTTTTGTCACTCATACCTCAGTAAAGCTGAAAAAAAAATTATCAGTGCATTTTAAAATAAGCCTATTATAGTTAGTATAGATGAGTAGCATTTTGATAGAAACTAACTATCCTCGTCACCTCCCTAAGTAATGAAATTTTTAAGGAAATAGTGAGAAAGGTGGTGGTGTTTTCCACTTCTGTGTCTGTATTTAATGTCTGGCTTAATTGAGAGCTGGGTTCTTCTATCTCCTTCTGAATTTAATGTGTCACATTATCTCATATAATGTTATCTTTGGAAAATTCTATTACACGTCAGTGAAAGATAAGGCAAATAATGTTTTAGTGTTACAAAGAGTGAAGATGAAAATTAGGTTGTGCATATCAATATATACACAGGGAAACACTTTGGTAAAATAGAGTTTTGTTATTGTATTTGTACTTTAACTGAAAACATTAAAATACTTTTTTATGTGGCTGTAAACTAGTACTTTTGTAACTTTGAACATGGTGTTATTTTCTTTTTTTCTACAGCTTCTCTAAAAATTTGTAATAGTCAGCAACAGGAAAAGGATTCAATTTCTAGAAATATTTTGCTACTATTTCACTATCATTATGATCTTATCTGTATAATATAGAGGAGTGCCATATATGAAATGAAGTGTGTCATTAATTTGTTTCAAATTCTTTTTTGAACTATTCATTCATTTAGTGATAAATATGCATGTGAGTTTTAAAACTGAAAATTATGTAATTGTCATATATTTTCTTCTTCTTAGCCTCTGTTACATTGATCTTTAAAACTTTTTTGGTTAATTACTCTTATTAGTAAAAAGTTTGAGCACATGCCTCTATATTACTTATAAGTTTATGTACAACTATCTTTGTAATGTATTTTAAGCATATTCAAAAGTAGAAAATGAATAAAAAGGTTTAATTTTTTTAATAGCTGTAAAAAATTGTTAAGCCTAATTTGATCTAAGTTTGATTTACTTCTTAACTTGCTTTTATCTTTCATAGCTTAAAAGAAACATATATTTATTTACCCAATTTGAAAAGTGTACTCACTTACTTAATCATGATGCTCATTCTCAGTTCATCTATCAATTACATGAAATTTTTTGTTGAAGCATGACAGATTCCATCTTCTGATGTCAGTTGGTTCTTGCACATTATTATAAAATATTGTTTTTTGTGTTTTTAATAAACTATATAAAACCCACTTATTGCTTCACTTGGATAATATTTTAGCTGTGTTTTCAGGTTGATGAAAGTATTCAGTGTGGCATTTCCATGTTCATCTGTTCTCAAATCCAGACTTGCTCTAATTCAGATTGTTACTGTTAATCTCCTATCCTTTTGGTATGGAAAGGATGAAGAAGAGTTGTCCTTAAGCTTCCTATGTTTAAAAGAAATGTAAACAATAATTCTTTTAATTTGTTATTGTATACAGTGACATATGATTCTTCCTTAAGCTTGAAAATAATTAAAACATAAGTTACAGTATTTGAGTTGACCATCCAGCTCTGTAGAAAAGTTGCTTTATACCATTAATGACTGAATCCTACTGATAGTTCTCAGGATACTTTTTGTGGATATTCATCTCTCTCTTCCATTTCATCTCCTGTTGATCTTATAATTATGTTGCCTTCTTCTTAAAACTGTCCCACTTGCGTCTCCCAAGATTAATCTTCAGTTAGTATCCTCGCACCCAGGATCTCTTCTTCAGTCTGCACACAGTTCTAGAACATGCTCATTCATTGCTAGTGTCACTTATTTACTTATTCTTCTGTATCATTTTTCCTCTGCTTTGTTTGTCCAACCAGTGACTTTCAGCATTTCAGTTCAGTGGAAAATAACATTTACATAGCAACCCAGAAGAATATATCCCGTCAGGTGATATATATAAACAGCCAGAGTAAAGCTTCAAGAAATAATACTTAAAACTCTTCCTACATCATCCTTATTTTTTTCTGTTTCATTTTTCAAAGTATTGCTTGTGGGCCACTGAATTGATTTTAAACTCACAAGTACATTATAGCAGAAAGCCCAAAAACTATCATTCCATTTTTCTTCACTGTTTTGACCCCCACGGTTTTGGGGTTTTATAGGTTTCCATCCCCATTCTTTTCTGAACTCTTTTTCTGACATACAGCAATTGTACTGACTTCAGTCTGTCATTGAAATCCTCTTCCCTTGAGTCTATGTGGCTGGTTCCCTGTTAACATTTGACTCCTATCCCAAATGTCACAGACACCTCACAGGGGCTTCCTTAGTTCATACAGCCTCTATTAACCCTCCTCATTTCATAGCACATCAGCATGTTTTATTTTCTTTGTGGCACTACAGATCTCTGAAGTTAATTGTTCGTTTCTTCATTATTTGAATTTGTTATATACCATCTCTACCTACTGGTCTGCATGTGAAATCCATGAGCTCATATGTTTTATTTACTTCTCTATCTCGATCTTCTAAGATAATGTCTGGCACCTAGTAGGTTCTTGTACAGTTGAATAAGAAGTAGCACTTTGCACTTTTTTTTTTTTAACAAATTGAAGGTTTGCGGCAACCCTATGTCCACCAAGTTACTTGGGTATTGGCATGTACTCACTAATGTCTCTGTTCACATTCTTCTGGGTCCCATTTGGTAATTCTCACAGTATTTTAAACTTTTTCATCATCTTATATCTATTGTGGTGATATGTTATCAGCGATCTTTGATATTACTATTGTGCTTGTTTGGGGGTACAACAAACCACAGCCATGTAGGACAAGTGAACTTAGCTGAAAAATGTTGGGTTCTGATTACACCAGTGGACCATGCCCCCATTTTTCTTTCCTTCAGGCCTTCTTATTCTCTGAGGCAATAATACTGAAATAAAACCAACTAATTCTTCTACAATGTCATATAAATATCAGGTGAAAGAGTAGCATGTCTCCAATTTCCAGTCAAAATCTAGAATTGACTAAGCTTACTGAGGAAGGCATTTGAAAACAAAGATAGACTGAAAACTAGTTCTTTTTTGCCAAACAGCCAAGTTGTAAATGCAAAGGAAAAGCTCTCAGGACAACTTAAAAGTGCTACTTCAGTGAACATACATTGATAAGAAAGTGAAATAGTCCATTGCTAATAGGGAGAAAATATATAAGTGGTCTAGATAGACGATCACAACATTTCTGTAAGCCAACGTCTAATCTAGAGTAGGGTGCTAATTGATTTCAATTCCATGAAGGCTTAAAGAAGTAAGGAAACTGCAGAAGATAAATTTGAAGACAGCAGCAGTGGGTTCGTGAGGTTTAAGTAAAGAACTCTTTTGGGGGAACATGTAAGTGCAAGGTGAAGCAGTAATTGCTGATATAAGCTGCAACAATTTGTCTAGAAGATGTAGCTATAATGATTGATGAAGGTGGTTACACTAGACTACAGATTTTCAGTGTATGTGAAACAGCCTTATCTTAGAAAAAGATGCCATCTAGGACTTCCATAACTAGATAAAAGTCAATACCTGGCTACAAAGTACAGGCTCACTTTCTGTTATTGACTGATGCAGCTTGTGACTTGAAGTTGAAGCTAATGCTTATTTGCCCATTTCAAAAATCCTTAAGAATTATACTAAATCTTTGCCTAAATGGCAGAACATCTGTTTATAAAATGATTCTTGAATATCTGAGACCACAGTGGAGACTCACTGCTGGGGGGTGGGGCGGGGATTCTTCAAAATATCATTACTAACTAACCATAATCTGGGCACCTAAGAGCTCTGATCAAGATGTACAACAAAATTAATGTTGTTTTAACATCTGCTAACATAACAGATGTAATTGTTGATTATTCTACAACCCATGATCAATGATTAATTTTTACCTTCGAATCTTATTTACAAAATACATTTAGTAAGGCTATCGCCACCGTAGATAATGATCCCTTTGGAACTGGATCAAGTAAATAGGTGACTTATTTCCTGAAGATTTTCAATTTATGTAGAGACCATTGAAGACTTTGATGATTCATTGGAAGAACTCAAAATATCAGAATTAATATAGGTTGGAAGTGGATTCTATCATGAATGTTGTTGAGGGGATCACAGCTTCAGTGGAGAAAATAACTGCAGATGTGGTGGAAACTGAAGGAGACCTAGCATTTGATATGGGCCCTGAAAATGTGACTGGATTGTTGCACTTTTGTGACAAAACTTGAATGGACCAGGAGTTTCTTGTAGATGAGCAAAGAAAGTGATTTCTTGAGATGGAATATACTTCTGATGAAGATGCTCTAAACACTGTTGAAATGATAAGGGATTTAGGATATTATGTAGACTTAATTGATAAAGCAGGAGTAGGATTTGAAAGGATTGACTCCAATTTTGAAAGATCTGTAGGCAAGATACACTTTAACATCATCAAGTGCTGAAGAGAAGTCTTTCATGAATTGATGTGGCAAATCTCATCATTGCCTTATTTTTAAGAAAGCTCAACTACTGCTTCATCCTTCATCAACCACCCCCTGATCATTCAGTAACCATAAACATCAAGGCAAGACCCTCTACCAACTCAACGTTATGACTTGCTGAGGGCTCAGATGATTGTTACCATTTTTTGACAGTATTTTTAATTAAGTATTCTTTTTTTAGACACTACTGTTGCATACTTAATAGTCTTCAGTTCAGTATAGACATATATGCACTGGGAAACCAAAAAAAATTGTGTGACTCACATTTTTGCAATGTTCATTTTATTGCAGTGGTCTAGAATTGAAACTGACACCTGTGATTTGATCTTCAGCGTGTTTTCTTCTAGTACCCTGGACCATCTCCCTATCCTACTGTTGAAAATCTCAGAGACAGGGAACTTGAATTTGACACAGTAAACATTCTTGAATTTGTAGATACTTGGAGTTCACAGGGTGTCTAAAACTATAAGTAGAATTGATGAAATAAAAAATTAATACATGAAAACATTGTTTAGACATATATATAATCATCTATTCAAAATCTTTTTTTTTTTTTTTTTTTTGATAAGCATTTTCTTTCTTCCCATTAGTTTGTGGAGAAGTTTCTGTTGGGGAGGAAGAAGGTGAAGGTGAAACTGGTTGGATTGAAGGAGCTGCAATCCTCTTGTCAGTGGTGTGTGTGGTATTAGTTACAGCTTTCAATGACTGGAGTAAGGAGAAACAGTTCAGAGGTTTGCAGAGTCGAATTGAACAAGAACAGAAGTTCACCGTCATCAGGGGTGGGCAGGTCATTCAAATACCTGTGGCTGACATTACTGTTGGAGATATTGCTCAAGTGAAATATGGTAAGTATGAAGGAGTAACACATATGACTCTAAATGTAAAATTTATTATAATCTTGTTTCTAGTTCAACATGTCACTACTTTTTGTTTTAGGCGATCTTCTTCCAGCTGATGGCATACTTATTCAAGGCAATGATCTTAAAATTGATGAAAGCTCCTTGACTGGTGAATCTGATCATGTTAAGAAGTCTTTAGATAAGGATCCCTTACTTCTATCAGGTATGAAATTTTTTAATAAATTTTGATCTTTTCTCTCCCCCACAGTTATGTTCCATTGTTAGCAGTTTCTTTCACTGAAGAGTCCATGATGTGAAGAGGAATCAGTATTTTATACTAGCTTACCCTTAAAATTCTTAGACTTTTTTTTTTTTTTTTTTTTTTTTTGGGTAAAATGACAGAGACATTACAGGTCTGTATCCAGAGCTATATTTTACAAATGAGGTATCTGAGTCCATAAACAAGAGATTTGAAAGCTAGTTAATGTTAATATCTAATGATAAAACTAAAATATAATGATATTTATTGAATTGGTTTTGTTCTGTTATCACCTTTATTCTTAAGGCTTGTTGAAGTATAAAATTAAAGAAGGTTTAAAGCAAATTAATGAAAACTCTGTGATGGTGTACTAAGAACAGGTGTTTTGTTTACCTAATCTAACTCATTCCTTTAACTGGTGAAGAATGAGTCTGAAATGTAAACCATTTATCCAAGATTTGTATGACTAGCTAACAGTAAATACAGGAGTAGCATTCATATATTCCAGTCAGGAATTTGTACGTTTAAGACTTGGAGAAAAGAAGGATTTGTTTAGGTAAGGGTACCATTTGAGAGGGAGAGGTGGAGGCCGTAGCCTAAGTGTGATAACTTGAACTGAAGTTAGTTGGAAATGAAATGGCAAGGATGATGCAAAAAAAAAAAAAAATCACAAGCTGGGGCTGGGGGTGTGGCTCAAGCAGTGGCACGCTCACCTGGCATGCGTGAAGCCCGGGTTTGATCCTCAGCACCACATACAAACAAGGATGTTGTGTCTGCCGAAAACTAAATAAATATTAAAAAATTTTCTCTCTCTCTCTCTCTCTCTAAAAAAAAAAAAAAAACACAAGCTGCCTTCTGACATGCAGAATGAGAAGCTGAAGTATCAGAAATGGATGCTAATTTGTTAAGTTGGATTGCTAAGATACTTATTCTTAATTGTCCAGTATTCTCTAAAGAATTTAAGAAACTGTCACAAATATATTTATTAGAGTTTGGGAGAAGCCAATTGTTGCCTGTTTGTCTTCTACTGTACTATCAAATGTTAGTGGAATGCTAACATTTTATGTATTGTCAGAAGATTTCTGCTGATTTAACTATCTAATAACTTGGGAACTGTAAATTTTAATCCTTTTCTGTGAGTTTTATATTTTAATTAGTTGAACATGATTTTACTAAAACTGAAGTCAAACCTATGATATCTGCAAGGGTAAGTTAAGTTAGAAACAAAACTTCAGAGCAGAACCTAAGTTTACTGCCTTTTTAATATTTGTGAATGTGTGATGAAAAATACTTATTATAAGGTGCTGGGCTGTAGCTCAGTGGCAGAGTGCTTGCCTAGCATGTGTGAGGCACTGGGTTCGATCCTTAGCACCACATAAAAATAAACAAATAAAATAAAGGCATGCTGTCCATCTACAACTACAAAAAAAAATTTTAAACACTTATAAAAATAATTATGGTAATTACATGTATATATGCTGAAGAACCTTACTATAAAAAATCAGAGTAATTGCAGAAATATACACCATTTACAAAAAAAAAAAAAAAACCTGAGACCTATATATCTTTAGCATTCTATGCCAATTAGGGTACTCATCCTGTTTGATTTTTTTATTTGTAGTGGTATACTTGTAATTCATACCAAATAGAAAAATTTTGATATGTAATATATTTAATACATATTCATTTTACTGACTCTTTGCATACTTCTGAAAAACTATAGTTAATATTAATCATATAAAATCTATAACCTTGCCAAAGGGAAAGGAAGGTGTCTAATCATACCTTACCACCACAGGCTGACTGGGCCATGTTATTTGGCAAACTGAGATAGTCTCCTGTTGCCTTGTGCTATATATATTTCATGGACTTTTATGTACATCTTGCTTATTTACATAGTGCTTAGCTGTTCAGGTTGATTTCCTTTAACTGAACTTTGGTCCTTTTCTATTTTAACAAGAGATGACTGGTGAGCTTAATGTAGACTCAGGTTCCTAACACAAGTATATCAGAAAAACTATAAATTTTCCATGTTTAAGAAAAGACTGAAATAACTTTGTAGAGTCCTTTATCACAGTATGGGTGGGAAAGTTTTTCTGCATTTATTTCCCTATTCTAAAAATGTACTAAAAAACATGACATGCATTTATTTTTAAATTTACTCTCATGATGCCATCTCTCATTGCTGTTCTTGGCTTCTTAAATTTAGATTTTTTAAAAGCAGTATTTAGTCAGTGGTGGGATATGACCTGAACAAAAATTGTTTACTTTGTCTGAGCACATTAACTGCCAACATCTAATCAGACTGTAAGGAGGAACAGAGCATAAAAACTGAAATCTTCAAAGCCAGAATTTTTAAAAGAAACCAATTGTCCTTTATACATGACATTATTATCTTGAATTTCATTTCTTGTTCTTTTGCATTTTCACTGGCAAAGTAAAATATAGATTTTTAGTAGATTTTTGAAAGCAAGAAAACTTTAGTTTTTATATTTTCAACATTCATATTAGACAAGCTAAATATACATCTTTATGTGCTAGGAATTAAATACATACACTTTATGAGTAAATACCCTGTGAACACTGGTTTGGTATATAAGATGATGTAGATGCTGCAGACCCTGCCCTCCAGAAGGATTTGAACTGATAAAATGCAAATAAGCAATAAGTGTAAATAAGATTTATTGAATGTAAACAGAGAGAGAAAGTGAATTTTTGAAGCCTGTTTAAAATTGGTAAAAAGATTAAAATAGTCAGGCATGTGGTATATACCTATAATCCCAGTGACTTCATGATTCTGAGTCAGGAAGATCACAAATTCAAGGCCAACCTCAACAACTTAAAAGAGACTCTGTCTGAAAATCAAATTAAAAGGACTGGGGGTGTGGATCAGTGGCAGAGGGCCTCTGGGTTCAATCCCTAGTACAGATCAAAAAAAAAAAAAAAGGATTAGAATAGTAAAATGGGAAGTCTTTTAATGAGTAAGGAATGACGCAGAAATAGGCATGTACAAGTTGGAAAACTATAAATAATGCATCATTGTTATAAAAGGAAGAAAACCTTTGTCCTTTGACAGAGCTGGATTGGATCTTTGCCTTACCACCTGATAATTATATAACCATGGGCAAGTTTCTAGAAAATAAGAATAATAATGCTTTTCTGACTATAAGAGTGGTGGGAGGGGCATAATCTGAATTCAGTTTTCCTATCTCTGCTCCCTTGCTTTCTGTAATGGAATTTTATGTTAGAATGGTGGGTGAGAAAGTTTGAAGGTTGGATATTCTCAAATTATTGAACTTAATTGAGTAAGAAATGTAGTGTCATAAAGTTTTGAGGCATGAGCATATGATGAAATCAGATTGTAAGAATATAAAAACACATTTCAGGATGAGCTGGAAAGTCAGAGAGATTAGCTAGGGGGCTATTTTTGCAATCTAGGCAGTCTGAACTGAGCCTCTAGGGGTAGATAAAGATTATAGGGTTGGGTGTGAGAAATTCGACATTCATTGCAGTGGAATTCTTTTTGGAAATAAGCACATTTCTTTATAAACAATGTATTTCTCAAAGTATTCCTCACACTTTATGTTGTTATTAATAATAATAAGCATTCATTGAACCCTTGACATATATAGGCTTGCTTGAGAAATATAGATCTTATTATATGTCTGTGAAGTGTTAAGTATTTTTATTTGTATTTTATGGATGAGGAATTGAGATATTATAATTTGCCTGTATCACGTGTTGATAGAGTGAGCTTTAAAATCAAATGATTCTTTAGGTTAAAATCTTATGCACAAGAATTTAGATTTATTTAATGTCTTAATCGGTTTGTTTTATTAATATTGATATTAAGGATATTAAGGATAAGTATTACTAAAGCTTCAATTTGATGGTAGGAGAGAAATGTATTATAAGTTTTACAAAGTTTTTTGTTGTTATAGGTACTCATGTGATGGAAGGCTCTGGAAGAATGGTAGTTACTGCTGTAGGTGTCAATTCTCAAACTGGAATTATCTTTACCTTACTTGGAGCTGGAGGTGAAGAGGAAGAGAAGAAAGATGAGAAGAAAAAGGAAAAGAAAAGTAAGAATAGCAATTTGTTCTTAAATTACTATTTAGAAATACAACAGCAGGATCATAAGAACTTCTATAGAAATAGACTTCTTTCGTGAGATTCTGATATGGAAAATTCTACAGAAATTTAATTACCTAATATTATACTTCCAAGTACTAGTATTAAAGGAGAGAATTTTTCTTTTAAACTTAATAGTCCATTCAGAGACCTTTCATGGCTAAAGATAAAACTCAAAGGAAAAAATAATCCATCCAAATATTAAACATTGCCTGCTAGGCAGGCAGTCTTCTACTGAGCTATGCCTCCAGCTCCTTGCAGCAGTGTTGAATATCTGGGTGGATTTTTTTTTTTTTTCCTTTGAGAGGTTTATCTTTAGCCATGAAATCCTTATTTCAAACAAAAATGTATTTGGAAAGTTTTGCAAGTGAGGGAGGCAAGCCTCTAGATTTCTCTTACTCTGTTCCTCAAGCCCTCAGTGAACCTCCATATGTTTCTGAAGACTGAGTGTAGTATAGTTTGAAAATCAGTGGTGATGGTGATTAAGTGCTTTGCATGCTCCCTCTCTTAGATGCTCACAGCCATGTGAGGTAAAGACGGTTGTTATTTTTACTAATGAGACTTATAGAGATTGTGTAAACTTGTTCCAGGTCAGAGCATGAATAAGAGACAGATCCAGCTTTCTCCATTCTGCTCCATATTAATATACAAGAGTTAAAAGTCACTGGATCCTATTTAAAAAAAAAAAAATGTTTACATCATTACTTTATTCTTATTGATTCCACAGTATCTTTTCTAATGAGTACCCTTTTTTCCCTAAGATTCCTAGGAATTACTGTCTGCCTCTTTGGTTTTTTCTTTCCCCCTTCATAAAACAGGACATTTTTCCTTCTGTGGACTTATAACTCCTCTCCCATTCTCTTGACTACTTTGACGACTAACTCAAAAACAGTCCAGTGTGAACTGTCTCAGTTTCCTCAGCAGCCAGGATGTGGCTGGCTGGTCTCTCCAGACTTAAACTCATTGAAAGTAGCTAGGTATCCTCTTACTATCTCTTCATCTGTCCTGAGCTTCTGTTCCTTCCTGACCATATTTGTTCCATGTTTTCCAGTTTGAAGATAGTTCTGTTTGATAGAGAACGTGAAAGAAAATAGGTTGAATGCTTCTACCTTATCATTTTAAGATATTGCCTGCTTCAAACAAAAAACTCATCCCCTTCATGATTACTTTTACTTCAGATAGCTCATTTTTCTGTGTTTTCTAAATCCAAGGTAGTTTGGGGAATCACCTTCACTGTAAGTCTGACTTATTCTGTACATTCATATTCTGGTTTTGCTATATTTCCTCTCCTGTCTTGTATCCATGCCTTTTTTGTTTTCATTCCTACCAAAGCTCTCCTATGTGCCTGTTGTCTTTTTATAACATTCCTCCCTCCCTCTTAATTCCAGCCCTTTTCTGCTTTCTTAATGTTATTCCTGTATTTAGTTTGAAAATCTCTTGTACCATATTTGGGTTTATTATAGCTGATAAAAGACTGAAGCCTTATGAAAAAAATCAAACAATTATAGATGCCCTAAATTATTTTGGACTATTCCCCTATGGTAAAACCTAGGGAGTGATTTATACAGCAGGTCATTGTAAACTAAATGTTTTCTAATCTGTGACACACACACATACCCCATTGTGTAACAGTTCTGTTATAGAAATGTGAACTACCTTTGCATAATTTAGCAGGGCTGTATTCATTTCTTTTGGAAAGCTTTAATTCCCATTTTGTTCCTACAGATAAGAAACAAGATGGAGCTATTGAGAATCGCAACAAAGGTAAATTCAAGAAGATAAAAGTACAGTCGGCTTGTTTTCATTATATCCAGAAATAGCTCTACTGTGTACTATATCCATCCAAAATTAGGATACATGTGGCAGGGAACATCAACAATGTTTATAACTTGGATTAACCTCTCTTCCTGCTAGTGCCTTAGTCATGTTGTCTCTATGATGCTAAGAAGATTTTAATTATGATTTGTGGTAGTAAGCTCATGTAGGTAACTTTCTACATAAGCATTTCAAATATTTTAACATACCTGAAATCTTGTTTCTTTTATAGCTGGTGGCATATGTGCATAAGAAACAATGTATAATGTGAATATTAATATATGCTTATTTCTCCATATGTGTGGTCATAATGTTCTGTTAATCTGAGAAGCATTTATAGACTTTGGATGTTATACAAAAACATTAATACAGGAAAACAAATTATTTAGTATTCCTTTAGTTCTTAGCCTAAGGACCCTGTGATCATTTTCATCCCCATCACATAGTGTGACATTCTCAAATCTGATATAGTTTCATACCCTAATGTCACTGTTCTTTGTATGTGAGCACATAAACACAGACATAGCTGAATGTTTTTACCTCTTCTGTTTTCTAAGAATCTGATTTTTTAAATAAATTGCTTCAAAATATTAATAGTAATAGGTGCCTTTAAGATGTAGTGAAATTATGTTGCTTGCAAATGTAGCTAAAGCCCAGGATGGTGCAGCCATGGAAATGCAGCCTTTAAAGAGTGAAGAAGGTGGAGATGGTGATGAAAAAGACAAAAAGAAAGCAAATTTGCCAAAAAAGGAAAAATCTGTTTTACAAGGGAAACTTACAAAACTGGCTGTCCAGATTGGGAAAGCAGGTAAGATGTATAGAAGAAAATGGTTTTGTTTTAAAATGCGCTTTTCTGCTCAGAAAGTATCGGTTGATGCAGATAAGGCTGAAAATTGTTGCTTTGTGAGTGTAAGGGAAATTAAAAATAGTTTTTTATTTTTAGCCACAATGTACCAGGCCCTTTGAGTTACTATAGATACTCAGAATAGCATTGCAGCTTAGGCTGTTATCCTTGTTTTACATAAAGGGAATCGTCCTTCATCATTTAGCTTGTAAGTGATCAGGTTAGAATCTGTGTCTAAATTTGCCCAGTTTATAAGCCATACACTCATCTCTAAATTTCTCCAAATTTTGAGGGGTAGTGTGGTAGTAGAGAGAGAGCTTTCTATGAAGTTGTTCAACAGATTATCTAACTATAAAAAGAAATTTTATCACACACTTTGTTCATACTTTTATGGGCTACCTATGAAAAATTTGTGTTTCTTTAAACATTATAATTTAGCCAAGCCCAATAGAATTTTTGTAGTGAGGCAGAAGATAACTGACTTTCTTCACTAGAAAAACATCATTAATAGAACCCCTCTTTAAGAAAAAAAGCAGAGCTTTTAAAAGATAGAGCATGCCCCAGCATTATCACCTTTTTAAAGAATACTATATGGACAAATCCTCATACTCATTATTAAAATCACTTAAATTGCATCACTCTATTGCTTCCAGGAGAATGTTGGGTAAAGTTTTTTCTTCTTTTTTTTTTTTTTTAATTTATTTTTTAGGTGTAGATGGACACAACACAATGCCTTTATTTTATTTTTTTTATGTGGTGCTGAGGATCCAACCCGGATCCCACCCGTGCTAGGCGAGCACTCTACTGCTGAGCCACAATCCCAGCCCAAGTTTTTTCTTCTATCCTCAATAAGCTTATTATCTAGTAAAAAATACTTGTTTTTATAATATGTAGCTAAATCATAATACTGACTCCTTTAGTGTTTTTCCAAGTCAGTGAAGCATCAAGAATAACCAAAAATAAATTGAGAAATAATAATTCAGATTGTGTGTGTGTATATATATACACATTTACATACATGTTTGTTTCAACAATAGTGTTGTATGTTTACTTCCAAGTTTCCCAGTTGATCAGATTCTTACTGGCTTCTGTTTCAGTGTTAGACAAATTGCCTCTTGAATTTGTAAAGCTCCAGCTTATGCTAAGCATCTAGTATTTTCTTGTCATTAACTATTATTTTGTCTCAGCCTTAGTAGAAGGCAAAGGATACAGTTAAGTCTAAGGATTGTAAATACATTTTTCCCAGTCCTCCTAGAGTCAGGGCTATACCTGGAAGCAGAAATTAAATCTGACAATGTTAAGTGATGAGTTAGGTGCAAAAAGGAGGTAACAGTTTTTCAGAAATGAAAATAAATAATATTGAGTCAGTTATTTCTTTACAGTAGCTAATATATAACTGGCAGTGGTAGTGTCTGGAATATTTAAATAATTGCATATTTCTCTTTTTTTTTTTTTTTTTTTTTTGTATCCTGAAAGGTTTGTTGATGTCTGCCATCACAGTTATCATTCTAGTATTATATTTTGTAATTGATACCTTCTGGGTTCAGAAGAGACCTTGGCTTGCTGAATGCACACCGATTTACATACAATATTTTGTGAAGTTCTTCATTATTGGGGTTACGGTTTTAGTGGTTGCAGTGCCAGAAGGTCTTCCACTTGCAGTCACTATCTCACTGGCTTATTCAGTCAAGGTTAGTACAAAATAGTTAGTTGATGTATTATGTTTAAAACTTCAGCTGGTTTGGAAAATGCACATCCAGTTTCTCTTTTCTGGTTCTGAAAATGGAGGATCTCTGTAAGTGTACATTGTTTTCTTTAGAAATGCAGTCACTGATTGTACCTGCCCTTAGCTGAATATCTCTTTTCATAGAGACCTTACACATGTGGAGGGCATCCTTGATACAATATTAAGCACAACTCTGCTAGGCCAAGTTCTAACCTAAATTTCATTATGTTATAATTATGGTCATGTCACATCACCTCCTCTTTCCTACCTGTAAAATTAAGGTAAGGATGTTTGTTGTTCTCCTGTGGCACAAAAGCAAAGAAGGTTCAGTAAGGTTCAACTTTTTGAGGCCTTCTTTCTTCCACTCATCCATTCCCATAATTGCCCCACAATCTGGTCTTCATATTTGTAGGCAGATTGATGTTTCCCAAAAATAATTCAGATTTTATCATTTCCTTATGTAAAACCATAGGACTCTTTACTGTGGTCAATATGGCCCTTGCTGACTTAGTGCTCATATGTTCAGCTCTCCCTCTGGCCCAGCCTTTCTGCTGGCTTTCAAACATTTCAACTGTGATCTGATTTTACAGGTTTAAAAAAAAAAAAAAGAAAAAAGAATGCTGCTCTCATAGATTTTGAAATATTAATTAGCAGTTCCCCTTAAATAACATTGCTAACAGTGAGAAATATAAAGTAATTAGTCATAGTTTCTGCTCTAGCACTCTTGTCTTCAACTATTCCAAAGGGTTTTACAGTAGATAGGCCTGACAAGATAAGAATGTTTTTTGCTTAATTTTTTTTGAGTTTATTTTCAAAGTGATGCTAAAATACAACATAATCATTTATTTGTCCTTTTAAAAATATTTTTAAATAATTAGAAATAATTGAAGTAAATACAAGTTTTAGGCACATTGATTACTCATTGTCAATACTATAATTAGTTCATTTTGAGTAGTCATTAATGACATTAATTTTTCAATTGATGAGAAAGATATAAACAGATTGATTTGTATTCGTTGAATAGAAAGTGAATGAGAGCATTTTTAAGTGATGTTTTTAAGCCTTTGTTAAGTGTTTAGCCCTGATGTTACCAATTACTATTCTTTTTACTACATTATAATCTTCATGGATCTTCTTTTAGTGTTTTGCAAAATTAAACACTTTAATCTTTAAATGTGCAGTTCTCAAGTAATTGGGAAGAACACATTTCTCTTCCCCATATTTCTTCACCGAACTGATTTTCTGTAGCATTTTGCATGTTGATAGTCAACAAGGGAGGAAAAACAACTTTGTAAAAGAACTCTGTTTAGTTTTTAACCCATTCTACATGTGTTGAAAGCTAATCATAAAGTATATTTAAATGCCCTTTGAAGTAGTCATGAAAACTTTTGGCTTCTTGGTTTCTGTTCTAGTTGTAAATGAGAGAAGGTGACGAGACACATTTTGATCCTTAGTATAAAAATATCAAGTCTTTCAGCATATGGAATAGATAAAAACGATCCAATTGTGGTTTTGATATATTAACTTAGTCTATCAAGTTGGAGAAAAAAAGAAAGAGAAGCAACTTCATACTCACAAGCTCTTTGTTTATCTTAATGAATCAACTTTTTTCTTGGTGATTGATTGATACCACAGTCTTTTATTTTAAACTTAATAAGAAGACTTCATCCATATTATCTTAGAGTACTCTGAAAACCGCTGTACCTGTACATATTGTCATTGCTTTTATAATGTGAAGACATTTTCCTGAGCTTGTTGGAGGTGGTATAGTCACTATGAGTTGCATATAGGTATGGGTATCCATATTCATTTGTTAGATTATATTATGCACAGAAAAGTGAAACCATGAGAATCTAGTAATTTATTTGAATAGGTCAAATGTACTAATATTCTTCCAGTATTAAATTGGTACTCTTTACAATGTGTTTATGTAAGGCAGAGAGTTTTAATGCTGATTTTGTCATTTTACTATAATGATATGATAGGTTTTATATGTAGTTTAACTCTTGTTTTTGTTTTGTTTTTTTTTTATCACTGTAGAAAATGATGAAAGATAATAACTTAGTAAGGCATTTGGATGCGTGTGAAACCATGGGAAATGCTACAGCCATTTGTTCAGATAAAACAGGAACATTGACAATGAACAGAATGACAGTTGTTCAAGCTTATATAAATGAAAAACATTATAAAAAGGTTCCTGAACCAGAAGCTATTCCACCAAATATTTTGTCCTATCTTGTAACAGGAATTTCAGTCAATTGTGCTTATACATCAAAAATATTGGTAAGGTTTCCTTAATAATTAATATATATATGTGAACATTAATTCTTAAATCTGTAATGATTAGACTGCATGTAATCTTTCAGATCTATAATTTGAACTGCATAGTGTTAGGTTTTTAAAAGACATCCATATAATAATATATGTTTCTTTTGATATAGTTTGTATTATAAGTAAGGTTTGTTAATCAACATACACATTCTATTTACTTATGTGTTTTTTCTTTTTCTTTCATTCTTTCTTTTTTTTTCTTGGTACCAGGAAGTATTTAGAAATCTCAAGTCTTAGAATCAGAACAGCAGAACACGTTCTTAATTTTAAATTCTTATTAAGCTCATTTGGGGAAAGACCAGATTGTAGAAAGTCAGCTGTCAGTTTTCAGAGATAATTTTGAAGACAAATTTCAATTGAAAATGACATGTTTTTTATAAATGCCTGCAATATGCCCTGTTTCTCAGTAGTCCCTATCTTTAAAGTTGTCTGTAGACTTACAGCCAATAAAATTATAGGCTTGTGCCACCTTGGAATAAAATATTTTCAACTTTGCAGATTCCAAACATTTATTACAGAAAGCATAAAGTTTATTTTCAACTTTATATATACTAATGATTTGTGTATATAAACCGTAAACAAAATAGTATTGCAAATGGTTTACATTGTGAAAAGTGACTTGAATTGGATGAGTGAACTGGAAAGTTATGGGATCTTGGTTCTGAATCCCTTTTTGTCTTTTACTAGCTGAAAGTCTGAGCTTTTGCTTTAATTTTATTAAAAAAAGATAATCACATCTGCCTTTAATATTGTCGTGGTGATTATATAAGGAAATATTTGTGAGGGTATTATGGGGGAAAAAAGAAACTTCTTAATGCACTTAAGGCAATAGTACCTTATTTTAAGATGTAAAAATCGGTAATGTAGATTTTACTTTGAATTATTAAGTAAAAGTCAATTAAAACAGGAAGAGAAAAAGGAGTTATAATTAATTCCCATTGTGCATCAAGAAACAACTATAAACTTTACATATTTATTTTGTTTAATTCTTGGGTCATGAGTGCTCCTGTTTTACAGATGCTGAAGCCAAGGGCCAGAAATCGCGTAACTTGCCAGAAGTTTACATAACTAGTGCCTAGCAATTGGAACTCATGTCATTCTGTCTTACTTCAAGCTCCTTTCTACCTTGCCATTCTGTGTTGTTTTAAATATTGATATTAACAGACATTTTCGATATAATTTTGCTTTAGAATGTCACATTCTATTTTACACTATAAATTTAAGTTTTCATAGGGAAATACAATGACACTAGCTTCTAATCCTTTTTATCTTAAAGCCACCAGAGAAAGAGGGTGGATTACCTCGTCATGTTGGTAATAAAACTGAATGTGCCTTGTTGGGACTTCTCTTGGATTTAAAACGGGATTATCAGGATGTTAGAAATGAAATTCCAGAAGAAGCACTGTACAAAGTCTATACCTTCAATTCTGTCAGGAAGTCCATGAGTACTGTCCTGAAAAATTCAGATGGAAGTTTTCGAATATTCAGCAAGGGTGCATCTGAGATAATTCTGAAAAAGTAAGTAAAATGCTTAGATGAATAAGCTTGTGCCTATCCTTGCTTTATAGAAAACCTTCTCTGTTGTTTTTCTTATGGTTTTCTTTTTGTGTGTATCAGGCACTTGATGGAATCTTAGAGCCCTTTAGCGTACTTTATGTTATCCAGATACTTACACCATGGTGTTCTGCCATTTTCACACTCTATAGTTTCTCTTATTTCTTACTATTTTGCTGTAGGGAAATTAAGCCTATTGTGTTCAGTCTGGTAAATTTAATGAAGGAAACTTTAATGTTTGGTCTTAGGTATGTTGATTCTATTGTTTTATAAGATCATGAAAATTTCCCTTTTATATCACAGTGACCTTTATCTTTTACTGTTGCAATGTCATATTTAAGTATCTCATTCATTTTGTGTAGTAATCTTGTTTCTTACTGTTCTTTTACAGACCAGAAGCTTTCATTTTGACATTTCATATTTTCTTATAATTTCCCTAATGTTTATCTATTACTACAGGTGTTGAAATTAATTTTGGCTTCTTATATTCCAATAGAGACTATTTAAAAAAAAATTTTTTTTTGAAAATTGTAATTCATTTGAAATCACAGCATTTAAAATATTGCTACTTCTAATTTGCTTGTATGTGGATTATAATCTACTGTTATCTTAGTAAACACTTGGCAGATTGTAGTCTAAAGGATCTGAAAAAAGTATATAAATAAATAACTGAAAGAACGGTATATGATAAATGAATGAAAATTTCAGGATGGAGAGATGTGGCATTTAAGATAGGTTTTGGTGTGAAGTAACAACATCTAGGTAAAGGAAGCCACAGCAGAGGAAAGACAATGAGAGTATGCCAGTGATATTAAGGGAATACCTAGCTGTGTAGCTCAGCAGAAGAGTGGGATGATCTTTTGGCACACTGACCACACGAAGCTTTGTTCCCTCCATGGTATGCTTAGTTATTCGATTTCAGTGTGAAGGGTTAGAAATCTTATTCCTAGCTTGCTTAGTAGTAGATAAATGGTAAAGGAGAGATTTTTAAATCAGAACTAACCAGATTTTGATCCTTCCTTTACAACTAAATTAGCTTTGGAATCTAGGTCAGATTTTCCTCTTACCTTCCACTTTCCTACTTTGGAAAAAGGGATGATGACCACCAACTCTGTGACAGTAAAGTAAAATAATACAAATAAAATGTCTGTTGGGGAGCATAATGTATAGTGAGTGTACACTATAAAAGTTCCCATAGCAATGTCTACATTTTGTTAGAGACTTATATGTTAGGCTGAGCAGTTAAAACTTAATTAGGCGAGATAATGCAACTGAAGTTTTTTCTCATTAAATAGTAGAATCATCAAACCTGTGATTGAAAATAATTCTTCCATCAAAGGATAAGGTGGGCTGGGGGGAAAGAATGGACTGGAGACAGATACCAGTGAAGGGCTATTGGTATTGTAATAACAGTAGCTAGAAGAGGCAAAAGAGCATAGTAGCAAGTGGAATAGAAAGGATCAGACATTCAGACTATTCAGAAGAAAGATATATAGGACTTAGAAGCTGATATTACCTAGAGGATGAGGAAGTAAGTGAAATTTAGACTTATCTCAGAGTAGTTTGGGTAATGTTGATCCTATTACATGGGCAGTGAGGTGGTGACTTCCAGCCCTCCATGCATTAAGCTTAAAGTATTGACATAACATCTGGGTGTGAAAGAAAGTTTCAGAAAATATGGATTTGGGAAGCACCTGCATAGAAGCAGGATGAAGTGGCATCACTAAGGGAGACAGGTATAAAGAGGTGTTCTGATCTTACTACCCAATTTAAAAAAAAAAAAAAAAAGATTGTACTTAGTTTCACTGAAAATGAAACTATTTTGGCATTCTCATTCATATATATTCTCTCTCTCTCTCTCTCTCTCTCTCTCTCTCTCTCTCTCTCTCTCTCTCTCTCTACTCTCTTTCTATTCCCCTCCCCGCTTCTCAGTGGAATGCTTATTTGCTTATTTTAACAGTAGGACTTTGTTTTCTTTTATGGTTAAAACAATATAGATGAAGAAACAGCCTCTCAGGTAAGGGGTTGAATGAACTTGGCCTTTTACCTTATTGGTATTGTAATAACAGTAGCTAGAAAAAATTATTTTATTTTTGTGTTAAATAAAAGTAATGTCTAATTTTGTACCAAAATGGCCAAGTGTATAGTTTATTCTATTTTGCAAGTCAGAATTTGTGAAAACTTAACAGAATAGTTTCTAAAAGAGCTTTAAAGAATGTAGTAACTGATAAAGTAGAGAACCATGCAGGTTTAGAACTGTTTTAAAAAGGGAAAAGTAAATATGACTTGAGTCTATAAAATGCAACATTTGTAATTCCCTAAATTCCAGATATCAGATCCCATGATTTCTTGCCCTTCCAGTTCACTTAAATGGCATTAACCATTATTTTTGTTAATTATTGATGTTTGGATTCAACATTTCCTTTTAGGTGTTTCAAAATCTTGAGTGCTAATGGTGAGGCAAAAGTATTCAGACCAAGGGATCGTGATGATATTGTAAAAACTGTGATTGAACCGATGGCATCAGAAGGCTTGAGAACCATATGTCTTGCATTCAGAGATTTTCCAGCAGGAGAACCAGAACCAGAGTGGGATAATGAAAATGATATTGTCACCGGCCTTACATGCATTGCTGTTGTGGGCATTGAAGATCCTGTGAGACCTGAGGTGGTGAAACATTCTGTGCTCTGCATGTGCAGAATCTTTTTAACTATAAAGACTCAAGGCACTAAGTGTAACCAGTTTTCTAGTAAAATTTGGTATTTATGATTTTATTTTTTCTATGTGAACCCAAGATGAGTGAAATAATGGTGCTTATGATGATATGATATCCTTTTTATGGTGTATAATTAGACAGCTTCTTTCTGGGATCCTGTGTATTTATAGCACCATAACCTAGCGCAGTGTTTTGAACTGAGTAGGTTTTTCAATTGGCACTTGTCTTAAATTAATGATTGATGCCCTTAAGTGATTTGTTCTCACAATCTCTGGACCATCATTGTCCAGTAGAATTTTCTATGATGATAGAAATATTTTATCTGTATGTTGTTCAATGTAGTAGCTACTGGCTACCTGTGATGATTGAGTTCTTGAAGTATGGCCAGCACAACTGAAAAACTGAATTTTTTATTGTAATTTAAACATCTGGGTAGTGGCTTCTGTATTAGATGGCATGCATCTCTAGATGTTGCTTTTTTCGCTTAGGTCACTTAAAAGTTTATAGAACATAAACTAGGTTTATAAACCTAGGCATTAGCAACATTGGAAGTTTAGAAATGTGATCCCTAGCCTCAAAGAAGTCACTGTCATGAGTGAGAGTGGACAAACATGTTCTGACTGAGGCTGTTTGTACATGGCTGGGTACATACAGAGCCTGTTGTATGAGCAGAGAATGAGACCTCTCAACCTAGTCTATTGAGGTCTCCCTGTGTGCCTAGTACTATGGCAAGTGTTTTACATGTATTATTTCATTTAGTGTTCACCTCTATGTGGTGTATTATTACTCTCATTGACAGATAAAACAGTTGGGATTTATAGAGCTCTAAATCATTGACATAGTATTTTCAAATCCCAACTTTGTCTAAAATATGTGCTTAAAAGAACAGTAAACTCTGTTACCCACTGGAGGGGTTAGGTAAGACTTCCTAGAGGTTGATTACCTGATTTGAGTCTTAAAGGATCAGGAGACATTAGCTAAACCAAGAGAGAGCAGTAAGTACATTCAGATAAATAAGCAACACAAGTAAAAGCACTAGTGCAAAAACTGCTTTTGTTCAGTAACTGCCAACTAATTGATTCAAATCTTAATGTATAGTGGCAGGCACTGTTTTAGGAACTGTAAGTACTTCAGTGAACAAAGTAGTCATGAAATATATATTCTGGAGAAAGAAGACAACCAAATAGGTAGAATGATTATATATGGACTGTATGCCAAGGGAGAGATTTAGGATTTAAAAAAAAAAAAAAAAAAAGACAAAACTGAGAAATACCACTAAATACCTGCTTTTGTAGGCCTTACATTCTGGGTGGCATGTGGTGGGGAGGGCTGAGGGTAAGGGTGGAAATATGATGTAAAATAAGATGATCACAAGTGTATTAAGGGCTATAAAGGATGCACACTGGGTGATGAAATAAGGTAACTGAGAGAGACTGCATTGAGAATTTGAGTTGAGATCTGATGGCTCACAATTAGCCAAGCAAATAAATAACTACAAGAGGAACATTCCAGACAAGCAGCAGAAAATGCAGGGACCTGAAGGTGAGAAAAAGTATTGAGGGATTTTTAAAAAATAGAAAGGAGTGTGGCTGGCAGAGTAAAAAATGGGGAGATGAGATATCTTCAGCATTACTAGGATGTAAGTTCTGCGAATTTCATTCTAAAATTCAAGTTCAAGTTGGGAAGTAACATGACATAAATTGTTAAAATACAGTATAAGAAAGAGATTATTGCACCTCTTTGGATTGTATTGTTGAATACTGTATAAGAAAGAGATTAAAGAGAAGTAGAAGCAGAGGAAAGCCATTAAGATTATTGCAGTGATCCCAGACAGCAAATGTTCATGACTTAGACTGCAGTTGTGACAGAAAAGATGATAATAGAGGGATGATTTCAAAGTAAATGGAAGTGGTCCAGTAGGAATGAATATACTGCATTTGTGTATGATGTTTTCAATATCATTGAAGTATATGAAATATCCAAATGTGTGTCAGGCAGGCATTTGAATGTCGGAGTCACAAAGAGGTCTAGGGTGGAATAATTATTTATAAGCTAAAAGGAATCTCCTGGGGAAAATGTGTAGCAGAAGAGAGGCCTTAATGCCAAGGTATCAACACAACTAGAAGTCTTGATAGGGAAGAGGAGATAGGCTCTCTCTTGCAGTATTTGGTGGGTGGTAGAGGGTGTTACCAGTGTTATAAGAGAATCAGAAGACACAGCCTTTTGAGAGATCAAGATAAATTCAGCTTTAGGTTTTAGAGTTTCATTCAGCTGTATACTGTTTGGCAACTTTTGATCTCAGGAAAAACATATATAGCTTTATACATTGGCTTGTATTTAAATCTTAACCATATATAACCATATATATATATATTAAATCAGGACGTCTATAACTTTGGGAAAGCCTGTTATGCTCTTAGCATTTGGATTGATGGAAAATTTATTTATTTACTAACTTATTTATTTATTTATTTATTTAAAGTTGTAGTTGGGCACGATAACTTTATTTTATTTATTTTTATGTGGTGCTGAGGATCGAACCCAGGGCCTCACACTTGCTAGGCGAGCACTCGCTGAGCCACAACCCCAGCCCTATTGTTTTATTTTTTTAACATGTAAGAAACACTTTTTTTTTTTCTTTCAGTATCACAAAATAAGATGAGTACTTTTATATTAAAATATGACTAATGAAATGGCTTTATTTGAGTGGTTATTCTAGGCTATGCAGTTTTGGTGTAGAGGATCTTTAATTAGGTATCTAGAACAAATCCAGTGTTCTTGCATCTGCATAGGTACTTGAATAAGATACTTAGCCTTCCTTCAGTTCCTTATCTGTAAAAGTGGAGGTAGTGTCTGAATTTTTAAATTGGAAGTATTTGGTGATTAGTAGTCAGTAAATACTAGTTTGCTTTTATTTCTTTAAACAGCTTTATTGAGATAAAATTCATGTATTATACACTTTACTCATTTAAATTGTATGTCCTAATGGTTCTTAGTATGCTCAGAGTTCTGCAGCCATCACTACAATCAGTTGTAGACATTTTCATTATCCAAAAATTACATTCCCTAATTGTCAGTAGCCATTCCCCATTTCTCCCCAACCTCAGGGAAACACTTTTGCATTTTCTGGCTATGTAATTACCAATCTGGATACTTTAAACATGTTCATCTTATCTCACTATAATTATATTTTTAACCAAGATCTCCCTTTTGCCTCTCTGCCATAACTTCCCTAGCCCCTGGCAACCACTATTGTACTCTCTACCCTTCTTAAATACTATTTGCCACAAAGCATTAACCCAAGACTAGTGTGTCCCTCTTAATCATTGTTCCCTAGATACTTCCTAATCCGTGACTACTTAGATATGCAAATTTAAGATACATCTTACCTCCAATGAGATGTCAGGAGATCTTTTATATGCATTTATACAGCTAATGTGTTTTTTGGTTTGTTTTTTACAGTACTGGGGATTGAACTTGGAGGTGCTCTTCTATTGAACCATAGTCCCAGTCCTTATAGTTTTTATTTTGAGACAGGGTCTTGCTAAGTTGCCCACAAACTGTTTCCTTAGCCTCTCACATAGCTAGGATTAAAGGTTGCACCATTGCATCTGGCTTGGTAACCTAATGTTTTTTAAATCAAATACTGATTTTAAAAGAATTTGAGCAGCCTCTTTCCTTTAATTCATTACTCCATCACTAGGACCTAGCACAGTGCCTGGCATACAATAAATATTAGTTTGTATGAATATATGTGATTTCCCTTCAGTGATTTGAATGATTGAGAATTGAGACAGGGTGGAAGGAATTGGGGGGGGGGGCGGAGAGGTACCGGAGATTGAGTTCAGAAACTCTTGACCATTGAGTCACATCCCCAGCCCTATTTTTGTATTTTATTTAGAGACAGGGTGTCACTGAGTTGCATAGCGCCTCGCCATTGCTGAAGCTGGCTTTGAGCTCGTGATCCTAATATGTCAGCCTGAGGAACTGCTGGGATTATAATCTTTAAGCTTATACATATTTAAGTTGCTAGTAATTAAATTGCATATGTTTTTTAAGACATTGTTCCTGTGGAACCTTGTCTAGAATTGTGCCCCCTTACCTTCCACCCCCACCTTGAAGAATGCCCCAGTGATGACTGTTTCTCCAATAATATGTAATTTAGTAGCTGCATGAATACTAAGCTTTGGTTATATGCCAGACACTTCTTTGTTAAATAAATGAACTAAATTGTGATGCAAAGATGTGGTAAGGGTCCTCCTTCAAGAAGCTCATTGACTTGCAGAGGACTCGACAAATGAGTATCTATAATATGATGCAATGACTTATAACAAGTCTGTAATACGAAGACACACTTTTGTCTAGGTATGTAGACCAAGGAAGCTCCCAGAGAAGTTACATTTAAACTGGATTTAGAATAGAAATCACAAATAGGGAGTCTGCAGACCTAATTTAGTATTCTGTCAAGTTATCTTTGGATATCTGTATGTGTATAAAAATCATTAAGTATTGAGAGATTATATACAAAATTAGAATGTGTCTCCTTTCTCTTGAAATCTTAAGTTCTGTTAATGTTGAGCTCTCATTTCACCATGATAAAAATAGACTAGAATTGAGTAGCTCTTTCATTAACATTTTTCTTGGGTTTGTCATTTTCAACATGTTTTCCTTGTTGATGTTACCAGCATGGCCCTGTAGCCATTTGAATTTTTGCAATCTCAAGCCCTGGTAGGATCAGTATGGATTTTCCAGTTAGAGCCAGAAAGGATGTGGTTTTTGTTTGTTTGTTTGTTTTTAGTTTGTTGGATTTTGGGGGTTTTTTTGTTTGTTTTCTGTACCAGGGATTCAAGGCACTTAACCACTGAGCGACATCCTCAGCCCTTTTTATTTTGATACCAGTCTCACTGAGTTGCTTAGGGCCTCGCTGAGTTGCTTAGGGCCTCGCTAAATTCTGAAGCTGGCCTTGATCCTCCTGCCTCAGGTGGGATTACAGATGTGTTCCACCATGCCCAGCCAGAAAGGATTTTCTAGGCAAAAGGAATGATGTTGCACAGGCACAGAAATAATTATATAAACTGTTCATTTAACAACTTGTGTATAATGGAGAAAATTTTAGATGGATCTAGAAAAATATTCTGAGGCTCAACTGTGATACTCAGTTGTACTAAAAATTTTGTGATATATGTGTAACAGCTGAGGAATCATGTATTTTTAAGGAAGCATATTGGTGTGTTAAAAAAAGAATAAAGTATATATAGAACAGCATAAAGGCAGTGATACCAATTTAAAAGCCATTGCAGTAACTCAGGCAGTAAGCACTGGGAACATGATACAAGGGAGGTTTGGGGAAGAATCCATAGGAGTTATATTGATCCTTAAGGGATGCATGGAAGAAGGAAAATGGAAGAGGAGGTACAGATGACTTAGGCTTCTATAGGTAAGTTTAGAAAAGATGGTGTCTTTTTACACACTCAAATTCTGATACCCACTTTTCAGGTGGCACTGTGATTCCCTCTCATAGTGAGATGACGGAAGGATGTAGATTTGAAATTTTTTAGCACACAAATTATATGGGAGTAGGTGACATACTTCCTTAACAAATATGAATTGTGTGAATTGGGAAGGGAAAAACAAGACACTGTAAAGAACACCAACTCAGGTGTGATGTGGGCAGTGAAACCAGAAAGGTAGAAAGCCAACCAGAAAGGAATAGCTTTTTGGTTGTCAGGGGGAAAAGGTGCTTTTAAAAGCTTTTGGTAGATAAGTAGTGCAAACAAATTAGGAATGATGGCAATTGAAAATGAAGCTCGAACTAAGATTGCAGTTGTAGAATAGGAAAGAAGAGATTATTGGGAATAATTTAAGAAATACTGAATATCTCGAGGTGAAATTAAAATTGTCATTAGTTGTGGATTGTACACTACCTACTATATATTTGTTTAGTGTTCCCCCCACTTTGGAAATACTAATTTTCTATTGTAATGTGATTTTTTTTCCTATATAAACTAGGTACCAGATGCAATTAAAAAATGTCAGAGGGCTGGAATTACTGTACGGATGGTCACTGGTGATAATATTAATACTGCTCGGGCTATTGCTACCAAATGTGGTATTTTAAATCCTGGGGAAGATTTCCTATGCCTGGAAGGTAAAGATTTTAACCGAAGAATACGAAATGAAAAGGGAGAGGTAAGGATTTTTTTTTTTTAAGTTTTTTGGTTGATTAACTTGTGTATTAAGAATTTCATTCAATAAATACATACTGACTATGAAGTATATATTAGGCACTGTACATGAATAAATGCTGTCATCTTAAGAAGCAAAAACTAGCATTCTAGATGAAAGGGGTGATAAAGAAATTGGTCCTAGAGGGAATGAGCATATGTTGCTATTATGCTTTATCAAAGTAGTTGCTTTGAGTCAAGACCAGTTTCTGAAGTACAGTGTATGCAAGGGAGTAAAGGGAGATGTGTTTGGAAAGGCTGATGTGGACATATTTTAGGGGACTCCAAACTCAGAACTTTTCACATTAAGGAAGTTCCAGTTTTATAGACAGTGGGCAAAATTTAAAAATTTTGATCTTATAATGTATATAGTAAGAATTCTCAAACTTGAGCTTGTATCGATTGAAGTCACTACCAAGTATTTGATGAGATAAATCTGGGCCATGCCCAAGAATTTGCATTTCTAAGAAGTTCCCAGGAGTTTCTGATGCAATTGCTCTGTACTTTTGAGAACGCTGATGAATAATGGTAGATAGGTAATTTAGAATTATGGAACTAGGTTTGGACACATTTTAACTTTGATAAAATTTTATAGATTGAGCAAGAGCGAATAGACAAGATTTGGCCAAAGCTTCGAGTACTTGCAAGATCATCTCCTACTGACAAACATACTCTTGTTAAAGGTAAGTAGATTTTACAATTATTTCACAATTTCTTAATACAGAAATATGTTTTGCTTCCAAAAATAGTAATAGATAGGGAATATTAGATTGAGTCTCATATTTTCCAATAAAATTTAAATACATTTTCTTTTGATATCTTATGTGAATTGTGTTTATCTTCTGGTTAAAACAGGATATTGCTCCTAATGTAACCTTAGTTTCTTGAGTTGATCCTTGTTCAACATCCAAGCAGTTTCCATTTCTGTGTTTGTTTAATTATGTATTTTTAACCTTGAGACTATAAAACTGACCAGTGAGGATATTCTGCCAAATCACCTTATTAATTAAAGAAAATGTTTTTACAGCACAAATATTTACTTTTATTTAAGGTATAATTGACAGCACTGTCTCAGAACAACGCCAAGTTGTAGCTGTAACTGGTGATGGTACAAATGATGGCCCAGCATTAAAGAAAGCAGATGTTGGATTTGCAATGGTAGGAATTAACTTATTCAAATATTCATTTGCTAGCTGTGTTGTTTGCTTGTTTGTTGACTGTATTACTATTGATTCTAAATGCTGTCCCTCAAGATTAGTTTGAGGGATAATCGATAAACCTAAATTGATTTGTAAGTCTAATTAGTTTATACACTAGCTTTATTTGATGCCATGAAATCTGGTTAGATGATGATTTCTTTGGACAACTGAAATAATGTCATAAATTTACCTTTTACTCTGTAAGTTGTCATCTCTCATATCATCTGAACCTTATATAGCAACCTTCTCAATCAGAACACAAGCTTAAAACAGATGTACATTTACATTAAAAATATACTTGAGGGTCTTTTAAAGAATAATAGAATGTTGTCTTTTTTACATATACATAAAATCTTTTTTGATTAAAAAAATTCTTGTTTCCCCCCATATTCTCAATTTAAGTATTTCCTCTTTAGTTTTGGAAAATACTGATTGGTAATCACAATTCTCAAATCCAAAACTATAAAAAAAACTGAATTTTTTTGCCCTAATTGCCCTAATTTTTCACATTTCATTTAAAAATTTTGTGTTTGACTTATAAAATCTATTCTGAATTGATGTAGGGCTATTATTTGTCCCATTAGCGTGAATATATATAGCCATTGTAGAAATTTTAATGTGTTAATGTTGCTTAACTCTTTGGGAAATTTTGTGATATGAGATATGTGTCTTATTATCTAGCATATGGGACACTTTGAATTCTGAAACAAAATCTGGCCCTAAAGTTTTTGATGAGAGAATGTTTGTGTGCACCAGTATGTTTGCATGATTTGTCCCTCTGATATTTTTTTTTTGCTAAAATAGAGATTTAGAAGGAGACTTAACCACCCTGGCAGCCTTTCAACAGGTGTGAGAGAGATGGTAAAAGGAAACTATATTGGTAAATTTTCTTCAACCAAAAAAGATTGCATCCAGAGATCCTTAATCTGCCATGTCCCAAATTCATAGGCAGCTGCTTTGGAATGATCTTTTGAAGACTTGTGAAGAGTCACTGAAGAAGAAATAATTAGGTGCTCTGCCTTGTACTCCAGGCAAACACGATCACTAACTACAGCAGTTGGGCATTGAGCCATTGAGTAGTAGTATTATGCTGCTTTTATCTGACAGTGACCAGAAAACTACATTATGTAGGATGCATTTTAACGAAAAAAGAAAGAAAAAAGCTTTCTTTCCAAAACTTGAGTATGTGACAGATAGCCTGGGCTTTAATAAATGTGGATAAATACAGTAATGCAAACAAAAGTATAGCATAATGACTGGTCTGTTTGTGTTTTTAAGCTCTGAAGGTTTTAGATTCAAATTTACCACTTTTTTTAATGATAATTCATCAAAAGTCTAAATTTATCTCCAAAATAAAGAGGAAAGAGTAAGTGCTTAGCAGCTCAGACTTGAAACCACTCTTTCCTACTTAGAGACATCCCTATTTTACCTCTTGACATGTTTAATCTGGCATTGCAGAGGGAATGGCAAATTGCCTGTCACATGGATTTGGGAAAGGCCTCTGAGGATCAAACTGCCTTTTTAAAATTTTACTAACGCTAATACAGAAAAGTGCCTAAATCATAAGAATACAACTGAACACAAGTGAACATACCTGTTCTATATAGGCAAGAAATAGAATGGTACCTATATCCCAGACACTCCAGTCAACTCTATCTCTCTGCAAAGATAACCAGTGTCCTTAAGATCATTATTTTTGCCTGTTTTTGAATGTTGTACAGAATGATCGGAGTTCATCATCTTTTATTTAGCACTATGTCTCTAGAATTTATCTACGTATTTAGCTATAGTTCATTTTTATTAATATGCAGTATATTAACATATCCCTTTCTGCTGTTGACAACATTGTTACTATTAGAAGTTGAGTGCTTCTTCAGTAGACATTTAAAGAGATTCTCTGTTTTCATCCCTGCCTTTACCCCTACAAGTGCAACCTGGTACTTCCTGAGCCTGATAGAAAGATTTCATACTATCAGAAACAGACTGCTTTTCTGCTGTCCCTACCATTGGCTTCAGATTCAGCTTTCTTGAGTCTGCTGAGTTATTTACCATTTGTTTATCCATTTTCAGTCTGTAAGGTGTTTTTTTTAATATTTTATTAGTTGCTGATGAACCTTTATTTTCTTTATTTATATTTGGTGCTGAGAATCAAACCCAGTGCCTCACACATGCTAGACAGGCACTGTACCACTGAGCCACAACTCCAGCCCTCCAGTCTGTAAGAGTTTTTTTGGCAAAATCTTGTATCCCTCTAATTTTGTCTTCATTGGTTATTATTATTTTTTTAATATACTTTTTCATTCAATCTTTGGAAGGAACTTCGGTACTGCCTTTGTTCATTCTTCTGTTTTTAACCTTACTTTGAATTTTATTTTCCATACTTCCCTCTTTGTTTGATTTCTGCTAAGCCAGACATCTATAATACCTTCTTCTAGCCTGACTCTTAAGTCACTGTTAAGTATAATGGCAAATTTTTATTTATTTTATACTACTCATTTGAGTATATAAGAATTATATTCTAAATAATTAGTCTAATTAACAGATTTTTTTTTCTTAAACAGGGTATTGCTGGAACTGACGTAGCTAAAGAAGCATCTGATATTATTCTCACAGATGACAACTTTACAAGCATTGTTAAGGCAGTTATGTGGGGACGAAATGTCTATGACAGCATCTCAAAATTCCTTCAGTTCCAACTTACTGTTAATGTAGTAGCAGTCATTGTTGCTTTCACGGGAGCTTGTATTACTCAAGTAGGTGATGATTTATTTATTAAAACTTGCTTATTTTAAAGCAAAAGACTTTTTTAAAGTACTTAAGTATTTAAATAAGCTGAAACTTAATATTTAGGTTAATTATCATAAAAATGTAATCCTGTTCTGTTCCTTAAGTTTTTAAATCCTAAAGGCTTCCTGAGAATTTCTGAGTCCCTAAACAGTTGTGAATGTCTATTAGGAAACATATCTTTTCTAGGATTCACCGCTTAAGGCTGTGCAGATGCTCTGGGTAAACCTCATAATGGATACACTTGCTTCCTTGGCTCTGGCAACGGAACCACCCACTGAATCCCTCTTGCTTCGGAAACCTTATGGTAGAAATAAGCCTCTCATCTCACGCACAATGATGAAGAATATTTTGGGTCATGCATTCTATCAACTTGTAGTAGTTTTTACACTCTTATTTGCTGGTAAGGATTCAGTGTCTTAATTAAGCTTCAGTTAATTTTTTCGAATCCATGTTAATAACATTCAACATGTTTTAGTGTTAAAAAATTTTTTTAAGTCTGATTTCTATTCTTGACTCCCTATTTATCTTTAATTTCTCATCAGGGAGTGCTTGGTAAATTTTGGGAGGTAGTGTGATGCGGGGTAGGGAGGGACAAAGAATCTTCATCATTATTATCCTGGCTTTGCCACTTATGTGTCTGAACTTAGCATGTCAACATAGTTTTGGGGCTTCAGTGTCCTCATCTATAAAACAGAATAGTTGTCATTCCAGGTCAAATAAAGAGTCTGGCTAGTTTTATTATTGCATAATTCCTTGACATGTTATGATTTTGTATGGTAATTACAAAAAAATTTTTCATTTTTTCAGGAGAAAAGTTTTTTGATATTGATAGTGGAAGAAATGCTCCTTTGCATGCTCCACCTTCGGAACATTATACTATTGTTTTTAATACCTTTGTGCTGATGCAACTTTTCAATGAAATAAATGCCCGGAAAATTCATGGTGAAAGAAATGTGTTTGAAGGAATCTTTAATAATGCCATCTTCTGCACAATTGTTTTAGGCACTTTTGTGGTACAGGTGGGTAATTAGAAAAGATGGTTTCAAAACTGATTATTACATGGGAGATAGTCAGCAAACGGGTACCTTGTTGTAGAACATAATTTCAGATGTGTGTGTGGGTCTTCTATATATTGCCTTGATGATGCCTGTAGTTTTCGTGTTTATCTAAGATGTACAATAAAATGTGGAAACTTGGTCCCTTGTTCTTAGAAGTCAGAGTCACAACTGACTAGATAAATAATTTTATTTTTTCCAACTTTCAAATGAAAAAGACCCCAGCATCTTAATATCCTCCTTTTTACATCCCTTATTATATTAAAAAAAATTTAAAAATTAAGAACACTGTATAAAAGTAAATGTTGGTATTTTCACATTATTGTCTTAGTTTACAAAAGAACATTATTTTAGTTTTATCTCTGAAAATCTAGACTTTACTGTCAAAATCTTTATAATCTTATTGAGTGGACTACTAACAAAACTTTGGGACACTATCTGTGTAGTGTTCAAATAATCTCGACTTTAAAATGTGGTGGAATTAACAGAATGGAATTTTACTATTTTCAAGAAATTTTCAATGTTAACTACTGTTATCTACTGAAATTATTCTTTTTAATTTCAATATTTGACATCTGCTTAATTGCCAAGGAAAAGCTTGTCAGAGTCACAGAAGAGCGAATTGTTACTTGATCTTTAATATTCCCGTATACATTACTTTAGGACATTTAAAATAAGGAGAGAAGAATTATGAATTTTATTTATGTGTATTTACGGACTTTACTTTGAAAGGAGAGTAGATGTCTAAGGGTATACCACTTTGGCTGGCCCATGTTTCATACAACTTTACAAGTTGCTTTTCTTCTCTACAGTCCATTTATATTTATCCTAACATCTAAATGTTAGTTAACCAGAAATGAAACAGCTCTGTAGAAGGAAAAATGGGGTTGCATATTTTGTCAGCTTTTCTGTAGTTCTTTTTCACAAAAATATTTACCATCTTTTGTAAAAGGCATAAATTATTCAAAGAAGTGGATTAAAATACAAGGAAATGTTGTTACTTGTTGTTATATTAGAAACATTATAAAGTTATACTTCTTAACCATGAAAATTTTTAATTTTTAGAAGTGTAATTTAAGCGTGAAAAATGCATGCATTTGAAATTTGGGCAGAGGTTTTTATTTCAGTTGTTTTATTTACAGATGTGACTAATATAATAATGGTTTTTCACCTTGTGTTTTAGAGGATATAAAGTTGTTTGTTGTTTTTTTTTTTAAGAATGTGGATTTTAAAATTTAAAAGATTTAAATAAACTTAACTCTTGATTATTCCTTCAGATAATAATTGTGCAGTTTGGTGGAAAACCTTTCAGTTGTTCAGAACTTTCAGTAGAACAGTGGCTATGGTCAATATTCCTAGGAATGGGGACATTACTCTGGGGCCAGGTAAAAATTTCATTTTTCGTTAAAACTGAATTTTTTTTTTAAATTTTTACTGTATATTTTCTTTAATCAGTTTTGCTAATTGATTCTAAATAGTGACCATTTGGGTCAAAAAAAAGGAATTCTGGGGAGAAAAAAAGAAAAGGAATTTAGGGGTTTTTTGTTTTGTTTTGTTTTACATAGTATTTGTTCCAGTACAAATGTTTATTATGCCTATTGTTTATTATGTTTATTTTTAGCTTCTTTAGAACAAGTTTTTCAGTAGTTATTAAAGAGAATGTATTTATAACTGGTTAGGATGCTTATATCTGTATCTTTTACTCTATCACCTATTTTTACATTTTCAGGTTAAAATTTTTACACAAATGTGAAAGTAAAATATACTTACTTCATTATTTTTGCTGTGTAATTTATTCTAGGATGTGACATTGGAAAACTTGGGGTTTAATTTAGAGAACATTTCCATAAAAATTATGGTATCTGGACAGCAAGGCTACAAAATGTCATTTTAGAGTATTTGAATTGAATAACCTTAATAGTATATTTATAAAATACTAATTCCTGAAAAATAAGATAAACCTCATCTTTATTATTTTCAACTTCCTTGCAAATGCATGTCATTATTTTTAAAGATGAGTAGTAATACTCTGTAATTGTCCACTGTAACCCATTATAATTAGTATAAAACTAGCTGATAGAGAGTCTATACTATCATTTTCATAAATTCAGGTTAGCAAATTATGATATATAACTTATATAAAGCTCATTTTTTTGTCATTATGTAAGTCAAACCAAACTTTCAGGTTTTCCTTAAACTTTGCTCAGTCTTGTGTCTTTTATCTAATCTTGCTCTTGTGTTTTAGATTTTGAGTTTTTTTATACATTTTGAAGACCTCATTATTAGAGATCTTCTTTTAAATGGGATCCCTGCTTGTTCCACATTTCTTTCTTGATTTACCATTCTAATTATTTCATAGTGTTCTCTGCTAGGCAGAATAAAACCCCACAACTTCCAAAGTTCTGGCCAAATTCAGGAAGTGGAAATGCAATACAGTATATATACCCAGCAGGATTAAAATGATCTTGTCTGTTGATTTTAAGTGCGTGATGGTAGAAAGAACACTGGTTTTGGTGGCCAGGAGACCTGGAGTCTTAGCACTCCATGAACAAGTTACTTCAAGTATCTTTGAGCCTGTTTCACCTCAGTAAAATGAGTTGGTTCTGTATGACTCAATGCTTATTTCTCTCTGATAAACTTTCACTAGGAATGGTTCTTTACACTTACAAGCTAATACATACTTGGTGTTTTTATATCCTCTATGTTTTCTTAGGCATCTGTTTCTATTTGGTGTCATTATAGTGTTAACTTCATTATCAGTGTTAATTTATTTTAAATAGTTGCATTTTGCATAAAAATAAATACACGTATTAAAACTGTTTTTAGTATAACTGATGACATTCTAATTTCTAATATGTTTTTCTCATGAATTTTTATAGCACTCATGAAACATAAAAGCTTGTTTTACATCCAGTAAGACCACCTGCAGTTTCCTTTTATTTGGAGTGAATATAGTTAATAGGAATTTAAGTAAACATATGTATATTAGAGCATGGTTATATAATATACTGTTGTAAATATTCAAGTCAATGTATAAAAAAATGTAATCAGGTGAATTCCTATTCAGGAAAACTTTTGTGCTTCAAACTTAAATCTTTTGTGTAACTAAAAGAAGACTATTCTTTGTTCTGGGAGAGAAAGTTTGATCAACAGGATCTCATTGCTTCCTTGGTAAAGATAGGTGGATACTCTTGCAATTTTTATAACCTTTTGTATAAAGTTACTCATTTTAACTGTACTCAATATGATATATTTCTAAGTTCTTTCCCCTGTGTTGTAGCTTATTTCAACAATTCCAACTAGTCGTTTAAAATTCCTAAAAGAAGCTGGTCATGGAACACAAAAGGAAGAAATACCTGAGGAGGAATTAGCAGAGGATGTTGAAGAGATTGATCACGCTGAAAGGGAGTTGCGGCGTGGCCAGATCTTGTGGTTTAGAGGTCTGAACAGAATCCAAACACAGGTATGGGCCTGGTAGAGAGGTAGGAGAGATGATGGGAGAAGGGCTTTCTGACCTGGGGAGGAGGTTCACGTGTGCTCCTAAACTTTCTTTCTAGCCTTCCCAACCAACAAAATTTATTCTTTTGAAAAAATACTACTGGTGGCTGGAATGAATGAAACTTTTAACTGATTATGAAAGAATGTGTCTTATATGCCCCTAAGCTCCTTTTTTCCTAGCTTTTTTATTTTTACCACCCCCTTCATCTCAAAATGCTATTCTTGCCTATTTGCTCTGTAAAAAGTGCCTTTTTCTTTACTTTTTTATATGTTGATAGATGGAATGGTCCTTTCTCTTGTTCTCTCTCTCTCTTGCTGAGCAAGCTGTCACAATCTCTGATTCCTTGCAGATGGATGTAGTGAATGCTTTCCAGAGTGGAAGTTCCATTCAGGGGGCTCTAAGGCGGCAACCCTCCATCGCCAGCCAGCATCATGATGTAACAAATATTTCTACCCCTACACATGTAGTGTTTTCCTCTTCTACTGCTTCTACTACTGTGGGGTGTGAGTGTGTGTTCCTAAGTGCATGAAATTAACATTTCCTACTTCACACACCTAACGTTTCTCATTTTCTCCTTAATGTTTAAATTCATTGTTCAGGCTTTTCATAAAGCTTTCTTTTCGTAAAGTGGATTGAGACCTCAAAGTGTTGTCGTTGTTGTTGTTTTATTTCTTAGAGGGCTGGATAACAGGTGGAATAATTGCAACCAAAGATTAGCTATGAATTCTGTGAGCTTGTCTCTATGCTAACTCTTACAGTTAATATGGGGAATAAAATTATAGCTTAGAATTTGTGAAACTACTATAAATTTTTGAGTATATGCCTTTAAACATGTTCATATGCATGGTTCCCAGAAGCATGTTATTTGAAACTGAGCTAACAGAACCAGGAAATTGCATTTGTAAAAATAAAATATGAATTTAGTATTTCAGCTTTATCTTGTCCAGTTTGGAAAGTAAATTAGTAGCCTTAGAAAAGTTCTATATAAAAAAGTATATATAGTCAATTGTTTGTCTTCTTAATTTGAACTTTGTCTATCTTACTTTGTGTTGTTTAAGAGAGAGTACTTATATAAACTTTTATGGTATTTATGGTTAGTTTGGGGTTTTTTCCCATTTGCATAATCAATTTAGTTTGACATCAAAAGTAAGAAATTTCTATTGTTTTCTAAGTAGGAAAAATATATTGATTGATTATTGAACCAATATTTCAATAATATAACAATATATTCATGTTATAATGTCGCTAATTGAATAACATATTTTCTATTAGGTTGTTAGTAAATGGCAAACTCCCTTTTAACCTTATATGACCCTATTGTAAATTGGGGTCTTCTGATTTCACAGTTGTTTTCAGTATATTGGAGGCAATAAAAATATATACCAAATTCCATTCCTACAATTGCCAGAATTCAATCTAACCCTATCTTTTTTCGTTTGATCTCCAGCCAGAGAAGAACTAGAGGAGTCTTGGGTAAGCTGGACATAGAGTGAATCTAGGGAGAAAGCAGCACAGACTGTTTACCTATTGCCTCTTAGCTTAAGTAATTTTTATTTGATATTTTTAACAATGTTGTAGAACAGGTAGAACCAGAACTGTCCCCATTTTACAGGAGTGAACACTAACTTAGAGATTAAATGACTTGCTTATAACTAATAAACATGGTATAAAACAAAAAGCAGGCAAGTTCCCTAAAAACAAACTGACCTTGTAACATTAGGATGTAACATTTACATGGACAGATAGGAGTCTTCCTTTTAAAAATTACCTACCTGAATGAAATGGCAAATGTAAATTGCCTGGCATTACACTTGTACATTGTCATTCAGATGTAGAATTCATACTGTCTTTGGCTTCTCATCATGCAGCCCTAGATGGTAAATGCCTCACAAACCTCTGTGGAAGACCTACCATATGTCAGGGCTATTTTAAAACTTCCAGAATGTGCAGTCTAGTGAGAGAACAAGCAAAAGTTGGAAGTTCCTACATGGCAATGACCTACAGAATATTATAGCAGGATCCTTAATCTACCCCGGGAAATCAGAAAGAATTACCTGAAGGAAATGACTCCCAAGTTGCTCCTTGGTAAATTTTGCTAACTGAGAAGAGCAGGCCTCTGTGGCAATAGTTTAGTAATTAAAAAAATGATAAACTACAGAAAATTGATGAAGCTGAAGTCGAATATGAACATCTGTTTGTGTATCACAAGAAGCAAACTAAGGCTGTACTGAAAGACCTCCTTTCCCCAAAATCTTAAGTTTGAAAAATTTTAAAGTTGAAAGATTAATACATGAATACATCTCACCTGAATTTACCACATCATAATATGACATTTACCTTGTCTGTATATTAATAAGCTCTTTAGACCACTTGAAAATGGCATATTTGACATTTCATCCCTAAATACTTTAGCATATACCTCTTAAGAAGTCTTACAAACAATAATACTATATTATATTCAGGAAATTTAACACTGATTCCTATTAACAAATATATAGTCTATATTTAGATTTTTTCAGTTTCTGCCAAAGTGTCCTTTATAGCTGTTTTGATGTATGATCCAAGAAAGGATCATCAACAACAATTTGTTATTACTCTTTAGTCTCTAGCCTGGATCTATTCCCTGCCTTTGTTTTTCATAATATGGTCCTTTTTGAAGAATCAAGGCCATTCATAAAGTGTCCTACATTCCAGATTTATGTGATTTATTTCCTACTGATTAGCTGCATGTTAAATTTTTTGACAAGTTTATCTCATGGATGTTGGGTATTCATTTTTATTTCAGCAATATTTTGCTGAATTATTTTTAATTTATTTTCTAGTTTGGAAGGGTTCACATGATCGTAGGTATACTGTAGTGGCTATAGTTCTCAGTCTGATTGTGTTCCAGGCTTTATGTTAAATATCAGATCAGTTACAAACTCTGTTTTAAGACACACATGCACACAACTGCCCCAGGCTGTTTTCTGATGCACAGCTGTATTTGAAACATCTGAGTTATTGGACCCGTCTGGTGTTATATTTTAGGGAAGTAGAAATACACTTCAGAAAGTGGCAAAAGGAGGCTTGTGGCTGTTACTTCACAAGTTTTGAGATGTTTACTTCTTTATTCTATACCCTGTGTTCTCAGGACATGAGGAAGTACTCCGTGACTAGATCATATCCTGCCCAATAAGTATCATTATACACTATTGCAGTAATTATATTACTGTTCTTTTAAATTTCTTTGAAGCTTTGCCTGAGAAGCACTTTGGTGGTATAGGATACCAGCCAATATATAAAATTAATAAAGAGTATTAGTATGTTTAATGAAAGGTTTCATTTTCACTGTGCTTTTGACCTAATATTGAATAATCTTAGAAATATCTACAAACGTCAAATTTTTTTTTACTCTTATTTGTAGCCCTTTCTTTGCTAAATAGAAGAAATGGTAATCCATTTTAGCTTTGTCAAATATTAGACTTAAAACATCTTTACAGAGATCATCTTTTCTTCCCCCTCATTTATTAGCAAGATCTTTATAAGATCTCTAAAGAAAAAATTATGTAATTTTTCTTTATTTGTAAATTATAACATTCTAATATCCCTTTTACCATTACTGAATCCTTCTTGCTAAATCTATAACTTATCTTCCTGGAAGGGAGAAATTGAGGAGAAAAAAAAAATTGTACTTCTAAGCAAAGGGTGAGCCAACTATACCCTGAGGGTTAAATTTGTCCTGTCTCCTGTTTTTTTGTTTTTTGTTTTTTTTTTTGGAGGGGGGGATAGATAGATAGATATATATATAGATATATATATATATATATATATATATATATATATAGATAGATAGATAGATAGATAGATATTTTTTTTTTTTTAACATAGCCATGCCCTTTCCTTTAAAAGTATACCTTATGGCAGTTTTGCACTGTAAGAGCAAAATTGAGTAATTAACAACAGAGACTTTGTAGCTTAAAAAAAAGATTCCACCCCTGTTCTGATAATTAAAACATCAGTTAGTAGAGATGAGTCTTCCTTTGAGAAAATTCAACATGTAAATTATTCAACTCTGAAAAACAGCCTAAAATTTTCTTTTTTATTGCCCCTCCCCCCCCAAAAAAAAACCCCTTATTTTATAATTGCAGTTTTTAAGTTAGTGCATATAGTAAAAATAATGATGAATACAGATTTCAGAAGTGACCATGCTGTTATAAAAAATAAGACATATTGGTTTATAATGAAATAGTTCTGTATTTTAGAGCTGTCTCCTTATATGCCATGTTTTGGGCAACAGTATTATTAACCTTATCTGCTATCAAAAGTTAGGAGGAGGGGCTGGGGTTGTGGCTCAATATTAGAGCACTTGCCTTGTACATGCGAGGTACTTAGCACCACATAAAAAGAAATAAATAAAGGTATTATGTCCATCTGCAACTAAAAATACTTAAAAAAAAAGAGGAGGATATTTAGGAAAATGGTTTTTTAGAGTACCTGGTTTTGATTTGTTAATTAAATTTTGATTTGTTAAATGTTTATCTTGAAAATTGATTTTAATTTCTTAAAGTGAAATTATGTAATGATTATGATAATCACCTTAGTTTTTTTTTTTTTTTAATCATGTACTTCATGCGGTATTTTCTTCAGTTTTTTTTTTCCTATTAAAATTTTTCTGGACATAGGTGTTATTGAAATTTTTAATTTTGATAATCTTAGGGGGTATAATTATGTTGTGCATAGTAGGTCTCAATAGATACCAAATGGGAAATGAATTAAAAGACAGTAAATAGCAAAGAATTAGATGTCAAGAATGGGAAATTAACAGTTATGTCTTGGGTTTCCACTTAAACTGGATTCTTTGTGGTATTAAGAAGATAATAAAGTTCAGAGCAATTGTAAGTTTAGCTCAGTATGTTAGTGTGCTATCTATAACAAAATACCTGAGATAATTTATCAAAAGAAAAGGTTTATTTTGTTCCATAGCTTTTGAGATATGATCAAGTGGCCATGTTGCTTTGGAGTGTAGCAAGGCAGCATATCATGGCAAGAAGGAAATGGTGGTTCAAAACTGCTTATGGATCATGAGCCAAAGAGCAAGAAAGAAAGGGCCAGAATTCCATCATCCCCTGAGGGCACACCCCCAGTGACTTAAGGACCTTCTACAGGGCCCCACCCTTCAAAGGTTCCAACACCGCCCCATGGCACCATCATAGGGACCAAACCTTTAATACATGAGTCTTTGGGGACATTTAAGATCTGAACCAGAGTGCTCAGGTTAAGCCTTAGATCAGGGGTGTTTTATTCAAATATTTTATAATCTAGATTTTGTTGTATGTATTTCCTGTGAGACTGTCCTTCGAGATTTGTTTTTTGGTTTGGGTTTTTTTTTTTTTTTTTTTGGAACACTGGTGAGCTGTTCTTCTACTGGTTACTAACCACAGTTCTGTGGCTTACGTAAAGGAGAAGAAAGAAGGAAGCATTAACTTTAATCTTATGAATTTTTTTTTTTTTTCCTAGTGAGTTAGTGATAAAGTGAATGTCTTCTGTTTTGTCTTTTATTGACTTCCAAGGATTCTGGAATTGTGAGTTCAGAAGCCTAGGTTCTAAGAATCTCTGGCACTAAGAGTGACTTGACTTGACAAGTTGCTCAGTTTTATTATATTTATAAAGTGGTTAGAATAAAATATCTCTAATATCCTTTCAGTAATTTCTTTCTGAGTAAGAAAAATTTACCAAGTTTGGGTAAAAAGGACTTCGCTGATTTCATCTGCTACAGATATGTGTGTGATTGTGTGTGTATATACATCTGCTATCCTCACCCGCAGGCTATACTCTGCCCCTCTTAGAGCTTTGGGAACTCACAGACATCAGTCTTACTCCCATACCTTTTTTATGAGCTCTATTTTCCAAATTAAATATATTCAAAAAATCAATCTATTTCCGCTTTGACCCTTCACTGTTTGCTTTTATACCTATTTTGATTTAAAAGTAAACAAAAAAATTCACAGAAAACTTTGACACCATTAACAGCAGTACCAGCAACCTAGTCCAAATTGCAAAGATATCCTAGTCCCCTTGAACAGTTCTAGCCACCCATCAAATTTACTGGCTGTTCCTCCAGTTTCTATTCTCTTTTGTGCCTGCTGGCTTTGACACCAACCGATTTTTCTTCTGAAGCTGTCTCTTTGCTTTTTAAACTTTATGGTTTAGTACTAGAACAGTCAGGATATTTGTTGAATGTTTTCATGTATTAAAATGTAAATTGCAAGAGTGCACAATTAACATTAAATAAATGGTTATGACAGTATATTTAGCAAGCATTGTCTTATTCCTTATGTTAAGCATTTCATTTTAGTAAAAAGGAAAGGGAACAGAGCAATAAATTGACAATGTATTTGTTATTATTAGTCTGTCAAATTAAGGAACTAATGTATAAATATGAATGGACTAGAATTATAATATGTAATAAAATAACAAGATAATATATACTAAATACTTGCTGCTTCATGTGTAAATCAGCAGCATCAGCATCACCCGGAAGGTTGTCAGAAATGCAGGATCTCAAGCCCCTGCTGTATCCAAATCTGCATTTTAACAAGATCCCCAGCTAGCTCATATGCACATTAAAGTTTGAGAAGCACTAGGTTGTACTTATATGCTAACACTCTTCTAAGTCTATAGTATACTAACTTAATCTCCTGTAACAACCCCATAAGGTATGGGTACCATTGTTATTTCCCATTTTATAGTGGAGAAAACCCATTTGATTAGTGTTCCTCAACTAGTAACTGGCAGAGCTGTAACCTGTTTAGCAAGAAAAATAGATTTGAGGAGAGATAAGTAATAATTGGAAATGGACACATGGCCCTAAACTAGACATATTTTAATATATATTCAGATGTCCATTTGAAGAACTTTATTGATTTATTCATTATCATTGTCTTATGATTTTGGTGACCATATCTTATGGCACCATAAGTGATAGTTACCTCCTTTAGCATTATTAATAGATGATGTCTTCATTATTAAATGCTTCATTAGAATTGAAACCAAAACAATGTATTTAAATTGATGTATAGTAGATTTTATCTTTTTTCCCTAAATATGCATGACACTGGGTTAATGAGACCTGATGTCCATATTGGAGTAATATTTTTTAGTTTAATTGACCATTAGCCTCTTTCCCTTTATATAACAGACTTCTAATCTAAACAGAAAGACAACTGTTTGACTTTGTTTTAGAGTAAAATTCTAGAAAACTTTGAAACTTTATGTATTCTCTTTGGCATATTTTTCACAGACTTCCATTGGATTTTTAAATTTTCATTTTGAAAATCTATTCCTTCTAGAGATTATAATGATTAAGTTGTATCTATGATAGAGAAAACCCCTTAACACTTTGTAAAAAAAATGGCATATACTCAAATATTTATAGCTGTTTAATGGCATTTTGTAGATATTTACTTGGGTTTTGTCTGTATTTTTATTTTGTGATTCAGGGAGTGGCGGGTAGATGTGAGTTCATGTGGCATTCAGCTTCTATTTGCTTGGCTTTTCATAGTCGGTGACACCCTGATTCCTAGCATGACAAATAGTAACCCTTTGTGCTTGACTTTAACTTATTTGAATTGTTTTCAAATATACATTATTTTTAGTTTTTAAAAAGTCGGCTAAGCTTGTGTATGGTTAAGTTTTGTTTTGTTTGTTTTTGTTTGTTTTCTTAGGGAAAAAATCCTATAAAATGGCTATTAAATTTTTAGCCAGTGACAATGAGATTTTCTTAGTATTACTTTGAATCTATACTTCTTAAATTCGTAGAGTATGTGGTTTTGTTGTTCTGTAGTGTCCTACTAAAATATTCATTTTTTTTACAGTGTATTGCAAGTTCCACTGCATTACATGCAAATATGATTCACTCATACCTAGCTGTTTGTGGATTCAAACTCATAAATGAACCAATTTAAGTTAAGTTGATTATATACTGACATTTTTCTGTGTTTTCTGATATTTACAGATTCGAGTGGTGAATGCATTTCGTAGTTCTTTATATGAAGGGTTAGAAAAACCAGAATCAAGAAGTTCGATTCACAACTTTATGACACATCCTGAGTTTAGGATAGAAGATTCAGAGCCTCATATACCCCTTATTGATGACACTGATGCTGAAGATGATGCTCCTACAAAACGTAACTCCAGCCCTCCACCCTCTCCCAACAAAAATAACAATGCTGTTGACAGCGGAATTCACCTTACAATAGAAATGAACAAGTCTGCTACCTCTTCATCCCCAGGAAGCCCACTACATAGTTTGGAAACATCACTCTGATTGTAAGCTGAATGTTAACACACTAGCTGCATTGTAAAGAAACAAATTGAAACTGGGTCTTTTCACATATTGTGACGGACAAGATAGTATTCTTGTCTTTGGACTTCAACAGAAGACACACTTGTACGAATGTAGATTTATTTTTTTAAAAAAAAAAAAAAAGCAAAGCTTTCTGCCAGACTGAGGGTGCTTTTTGGGGGGTGGGAGTAATGAACTGACAGATAAACAGTAACTCAGTATAAGTGACCCGTGGATCATCAGTAGTACCCAAGAATGGTCCTGAACAGTGTATTAGCAGAACTTTAGTTTATCTTAGTCCTTGATGGGAGAGAGGGAGGAGTAAAGCTGGGCCAGACGAAGAGCCCTGGATCATTGAATTGATACTTTAATTTCTGCTGTTGGCTGTTAATAATTTGGATTATTTATGTTTATAAATGATACAGATCTGTTTACAAGGTTTGTAGATACTTTTTTTGTTCCTGTTCATAGATGGGAAGCTTCATTATAACTGATGCAGAGAAAAATTAGTCCTTCAAATACTGCTGTATTTTCAGGAAAAAAAAGGGGGGGGGTGTTTCTATTGAAACTGTACTAAATTTTTGCCTACAATTTACCTTGTTAAATATTGTAGATAAATTGCTAATACTAATAGCCAAATAGATAACACTAATGCTTTGTTTAAAAAAAAACCAAAACAAAAAAAACAAAACAAAGAAACAAAAAAAAAACATGAGCAGTGGTGTTCTAATGAAGTTATGGCATCTGTCCTAATTAGTTTCTTAAATACATTTACTACTTAATGGTTTTGAAACAACTGTTTAATTTTTAAAATTTTTGAAAACTTGCTAATAACCTTTTGTTCAGAATTTAGTAGATTGTTTAATGCAGGACATCAACTACACAATGAAAGAGTGCTTGAAATGCTTTTGTTATTTCAGGCAAATCAGATTAAATCAAACTATCAAACTACAAGAGAACCTTAGTCCTTTTTGTTTTTGTCTAAATATGTTAGTTCAGTGATGTCTTGGTGAACTGTGAGTGAACTGTATTGATTTTTCTAATAAATTCTTAGAGACCTTCATACAGCATGAGGGCTGTTGGCATTTTGAAAAAGGTTAATAAGTAGAAGCATACATGTTTTTCTTTTGTTTTTGAAACTTGTTTGTAAGCATAAATAAATATGCCCTTTTATTAAATAAATACACAACAATGTTTTTGACATTTCAGCTTCCTTCCTCAGTTCTGCATATATGTCTATCCTGTTAAGCCACAATTGGAATAAATTTGAAGATGGTGGCAATCTAATAGAATCAGATTAAGTGAATGATCACAATCTTGCCATTTAACATATTTTTCATAGAACTTAGTTGGTCTAAAATAGTCTCATAGTTTAAAAAAAATTAATGACTACCATTGTCTTTGATACAATTATTTTAATTCTTAAGTGGCCAAATAACAAATGGTAAAATGAGATTATTATAATTAACCATATGCAGGAATGCCCATCTCTAAGCCAATTGGATTCCTTAGCTATTTTCTTCCTGTCTGCCTTCTTCCCTTGTTTGCCTCTTGTCTTTACCCTGTATAAACTGGCATCGTGTTAGGGCCTAGCTTTCACCAGATACACAATCCTCAGGCTGTTGTGAAGTTTACGAGGACTACTCCATCTGAGAGTGCTGACCCTGCAAAGAAATTTAGTTGATGGTGCTTGATATTTTTGGTGGGTGGGGGAAATCCTTTTCTCTCCATCAGTTTTTTGCAGTAATCCTCTGCAAGTCTTAGAAACACATTGGCTCTGTCAGCATTTGTCATTGTACATTTATTCATCAGGTATTTATAGTGATTCATACTGTAAAAAGGGGAGGCATGATATGCTGGGAAGCATATTTAGACTAGGAGTCAAGACCCGGTTTCTAGTCTTGGTTTTGCCATTAATGTGCTGCATGATCTTGGGAAAATCATTTACCCTACATGAGGGTGGTAGATTAGACTCTACCTTGAAGAACCCTTTCAACTCTAAACATTGACCCTATCAACTGGAAAAGCCTACGTACAAGGCATAGGGAATAGAGAAAAGGGAAATGTTTTCAGTTTTCTTTTTTATTTTGGTTATGCTTAAATATGAATGTAATTACCAAAAGATTTAGAAGTGCATGTGCTTTGGAGGATTTGTATTGAGCTTTTACAGTATTCATTTTTCAACTAAAGGCAATGGCTTTTTACACCAACTCTAATCCATAAATGGGTCTTAAGACATCCATGAAGTAGTAGCAAGACATGCTTAATGTGTGTTTCTCTCTTTTGAGACACTGTAATTTCTACCAGAAATTTCCAGAGCATTATGTAAGTAGAAAAAAAAAATGCAAGCAAGCTGTTAAAGATCTTGGATCCCATTATATAGTATGTATAGCTGAAATCAGCATCTGTAATTCAATCACTTTTTCTCTTTTATCCTCTAACCAAAAAATTGTTTAATTTTGCATCCCAAATGTTTTTAATCTTTGTATATTTTTTAAAAATCCTTTTCTCCTCATCATTGCCTTTTTTGTGGTTGTAAATAGACTTACTTGCACTTTGAAGATGAGTTACTCCTTGTCATCTTACAAATATGTGATATGGTAATTTTCATAACAGATGTCAGTTTTGAACCAAGAAATGGTGATTTGTTTATAAGAAAAAAAACTGGCTTCATTTCTGTGAAATTGCTCTTTGAAAATTTCTTTTTACACGTGTAAGCCAACTGAGATACCGTGATGGTGTTGATTTCTTTCAATGATGCTTACCATCTATTTTAGCCACTGAGCCTTTTATTATTTGTCTATTTGTAAAGTTTATTTGTCTTAACTCATTTAATAAATATACTGTTTATCTGTTTCTGAATGGGGACTGAACTCTTTGAATATTGAAATTTACTTAAATATCTTATTTTGGAATTACTTTTTTCTACTTGAGATTTTTAAAATCTGATTGATGAAAATTCTATAATGTACTTGAAATGTTATGGTTGTGTTACAGTGAATCAGTGTTCTAATATCAGTATGCATGGTCTTGCCTCTAAAATGAAAGTGGGTACATTTTCCCCACTCTTCCTACCCACAGCTTTAATCCTTCTAGTATAATAACTTACTTTTGCAGTCCATGAGAATGTAATGCTTTCGTTGTAGAACAGATTAGTTTTTCACGTTAACTATTAAGAATTTATTTTTCATCAGATAATACAAACTTGTCAATACAATTATCTGAACTCTGTGGTGAAAAAATAATAAAATTGCCCTTAGTTGGTTTTTATAATAAATTATTACCATAAATTCACATTTTTGTTGAAATATTGAGTAAATTTTTAAAGGATTATAAATACCATATTTTTGATAGTATAAATTATTAGTACATTATTGAATATATTTAAATATCATTTATGACATGAAAGATATTTTCATTTTGTCAAATTGGGTTTTATATATGTATTATGTATTAGAATTGAATTTTGAATTACATTCTCTGTAAAACTAATTGAATAAGAAAGGGGAGTTTCTCTAAACTTTTGCTTGTTGACATTTTTCCTTCCCCATCCTTTAGAGAGCGCGTGTCTTTTTGTAGCTATCTTTTTCTGTAACATATGCCACTCTAAGACTCTCATACCCAAACCCCATATTAACCTTTATCTTTTAAGATTATTCTTAAATACTTGAAGACAAAACACACTTATTAGCATAAGTATACTAACTTACTAAAAATAATCTCTGAAAAATGACCTTTTAGAATAAGTGTTTTTATATCATAAATTTTCATATGCTAAGGGAAGTCAATGATGGTTAGTATGTTACTGCACTTAGTATTCTATGTTTTTGTCATAAGAAATATTACTTTAGACATTTTCCCTATTAAAAACCACTTCAACATATAGATGAATATTCTAAATGTATGCATCTTTAATCTGTGTTCTCTGAATTTTAAGGTACTATTATTGAACAATTTAATTGTAATGGCTCCAAAATAGGAACCTAAAATATAAACATATAAAAATATAGATATGTAGATATTTATACAGTATCAGTCTCTGATATAATTTATTTAATTAGCACTATCCTATTTAAACTAGTTCCCAAGTAATTAACATGCACATTTAAGTTTGGGTTCAATGCAGAACAAAGGTTCTCTTGATTTAAATCAGTGTTTTTTGAGAACCACAGTTTTTTTCCAAATCACCTTTCAGATCATTAACTTTTAATAGCGAATGGTTATTAAAAGGGTTATTGTCATAGCATAAACTGGTATTTTAGGAGTACTTGCTATAGCTAAGCACTTTCTATGCATTATGTAAATCATAGCCCTGTGAACTGCTGTTATTTCCTATGGGGAAACAGACTAGAGTTCTGTTCAGTTGCTTGCTCTGGGTCCCACGGTAAGGTAGTAGAGCTGGGATTCTCTCTTGGTGTAGACCCTTTTGTGGGCCTCAGCAATGGGTCTTTGCCATAGTACTAGCATCTTGTTAACATGAATCAGGGCCCAGGGCCCTTATAGCTTGTGTTCCCTTTTTTTTTCCCTGATAGAAAATGCTTTAGACATGATCTTAAAGAGTCTTTATACCCTTCCTAGGGGAAAAACTCAAAACACTGAGGCAAAGAATCGCCTATTAAAATGTATATAATCAATCCAAACTTTCCTCTCAGACTTCTTGCTGAGAAGTCAAAGATTAACTCAATAGGATGTTCTATTATAATAACACACTTAATTAGAGAATTTTGTGACTTGGTACTTTAAAGATGGGTATGTTTAAGTTTCATGTGTAGCAATAATTTAATGACCTATTCAATAAGGTGTTTGACAAGAATATTCTTAGTTCACTTTTTTTTTAAACGAAGAAAGACTTTTGTCCTTTAGTAGTTTCCTTGATGAAAATTTTTAATGCTTTAATATTTAAAATCCAAGGGAGTGTCTTTATTGCATATTTGATTTTTAAATGGGCCATTTTTAAAATAAAATTGGAGCCATTTTTTTCAATACCATATTAATGTCATTTTAGAGCAATGTGGTTTATGGTTTGTGAATAGTCCCCCTTAGTCTATAAAAATGAGATGCTTGTTGGTTGGCTTTTATGACCTAATTAAGATAGCTTAATGAAGATAAAGAGTTTCGAAACTTTTCCTGTTAGACTGTTTTTTAAATTGTTAAGTATCAGGAATGGGGATGTGGCTCAAGCGGTAGCGTGCTTTCCTGGCATGCATGCGGCCCGGGTTCGATCCTCAGCACCACATACAAACAAAGATGTTGTGTCCGCCGAAAACTAAAAAATAAATATTAAAAAATTAAAAAAATAAAATAAAATAAATAAATTGTTAAGTACCTGGTCATAGGTATGTCTTAACAGATAGCCTGGGGATGGAGTCAAAAATGAGAACAAGAACTCAGGGAAACCTATGGTATTTGAAGTTTAAATTGAGATCCTTTTAATTTATCTAGTGTTCTAAAATTTTAATCTTAAGCCTGCTCCCCAAGAAGGGAAAATCAATAGTCTATCTAAAAGCTTTGATCACTGTGGGGGTGGGGGTGGGGGTGGGGGGTTCTGGGGATTGAATCCAGGCCTTATGCATGTGAGGCAGGCACTCTGCCAACTGAGCTATATCCCCAGCCCCTTGATCACTCATTTTCTGCTGCAGATTTGGGGTGGGTGCTAGGTCTCAACCTTAGTGTGGTAGGATAGAGGGTGAATCATAACAATAAAGCCACACCAAGTCTCTGGAGCCTAGGATCCTTTCAGTATCTTATAGATAACACTACCCTGATGTTCCCCACTTTCACAGCTTCCAGAATTACCTGCTACTGCTGACACTTCTCTGTCCACATATTCTGCTCTCCATTCATTCATTCAACACACACTTGGTATTTGTCATGAGGAATTCATACTGTTTTGGAAGACTCAAACAGTGTCCCTCTTCTCAAAAGAGCTGATATCCTGTTGGGTGGGAAAGACAGATCTAAATCAGGTTGTAGGGATTGATGCCATGTGACAGTGGTTGAGGAAGCCCTCACAGATAAGGTATAAATCACTGTTGAGCTATATGGAAGAGCCTCCCGTCAGAGATTCCATTAGATAGCACCTGGCAAGTTTGAGGAAATTAAAGGAGTTACGGCCAGTGTAGCCGGAGTGGAGTGAACCAGCAGGAGAGTGGGAGATGAATTTAGACAGGTATGGGAAGACTTCTCCTGACCTCATAAGCCTCAGCAAGAACTTCCACAGGATGTGATGGAGGATTTTAAGGAGGAGCAACATGGCCTGGTTTTAAAAGGATCATCAGCTTCTCTGTGACCAGGGATAGATTGACAGCTAGAAAACCAGTTAGGAAGAGATTGCCTTTTTCAAACTGGTTCCAGTCCAGCTTAACCTTTTCTACTTCTTTATAGTCTCTTGTGTAGAATCTTGTGGACCCTTATTTCCTTTTGCTATGTTAACTTTATTCTTGTCATGCTTATCTAATTTACACCAAGTCTGGCATCAATTTTAGTCATCTCACATATTTTCCTCATTTTTGCCCTTAGTCCATGTGCAAGTTTCCACATGGATCACAGCAACCTTCACTTTTACTGTTAATTCAACAACATGGTTACAAACAGAAGGTAGCCATTTCTCCTCTCTTCATTCTCCAAGGCTGTGGTCAGTGTCTTCTCCAAACTACCCTTCATCTGCTTTGTAAAAACTCATTAAACCTGCTGATCTTGTTCTTTTGCTAGACATGATGGCCAGTTTCTTGATTCCCCAGTCTTTTTTAGCTTACTAACCTCTATCTGCTCTGGTCCTGCCTAAGGCACTTGAGTTGGTTTCTTCATCCTGCCCTGTCATTGGCCTCCATGGCTTTGCCTCCTACTCTACTCTGGTGCCCAAACCTGAACCACTTTAAGCATTAGACTATGCTCACCATCTTGCCAGTAATAAAGATTCACTTACTTCCTGGCTTTTCTCAATGCTTTGAGCAAACTTTGTTTTTATTCTTTCAGAGCCTTTTCTCATTACAGTTATGCAAATCTTTATATCTACTTCTGAGCCAAGACTCGGTGCCTGGTTTGTCAGACTCAGATGTACCTTTTCCATTCTGTTGACAAAACCTATGGTGTTCTTGTTGTGCAAACCTACGATTTCTTCACTTAAGTTAGCAAACTTCTGCTTTCCCTTGTTTTCTTACTGGGTTTTAGTACTTAAGAGCAGAATTTTGCACCTATCCATATTAAACAATTATTTTAGTCAATGCATATCACTTTGACTCCAGAATTTTGTCATTTAGTTTATTCTCACACAAGACAGTAAGGAGCTTTCCCTTCATTTTCCTAGAACAACTGCTTTCATAGTAAAACTGAAAGACAAGAATAAGATAGGTAAACAACCATTTGTCTTGCTTTTCTCAAAACCATTACCAGGCTGATATTTCATGCAGTCATTCAGTCATTCAATCAATTAAGGATCATCTAATTAAATGATCCATCATCCTACATATAAATAGAATCCAAAAGTCATCAACTCCAAAACTGGATGATGTCTTATGGAGACGCTGTCAGCTACATTTCCCGTATGGCTAAAAATATTTCTTCCTTGGTTTCAAGTATTCTTTTTTGTCACTGTCTTATTTTCAGTGACAACTTATTTCCAAGTTCTTTACCTCAGGCTTACACATTTGGTTTTTTAACTGTGCTCTCCATATCCTACCTTCTCTCTCCCCTGTCACCAATCTATTCAACACTCAAAATCTTCCTAAATCACCACTTTCCCCACATCACTCTTTCCTCCTCAAAGCCAGGTAAATAAATAACCCCCAAAAAGTTTTGAATAGTACTCCTCATATAGCTGTCACCTGCCCCTTTTTCTGCTGCTGTGAGCACACTGTGTATTCCTTTATTCCCTCCCCTTTAAGTTCCCCTGAGTTCTGCTTGTTCCTATCTCTGTTCCTGAATACAACAGACCTGTAAGAGACATGGTCAAGACTGCATTTTTTCAGAAAATCGCCCTTCTGGGAGAGGGTGCCAAGACTCGGTGGCTCTCAAATGTTTAGGGACAGGCAATAAAGGCAGTAGTATATGGGAAGAGCATTTGCCTAGCAATCAGCAGACCGGGTTCTGGTTCCTGCTCTGTCTTGTGCTACCTTTAGTACCTGAGTCTTCAGTTTCCTCAACAGAAATATGAATATTAGGATTCCTGCCCTACCATAGATGTTGAGATGAACTTGGAAACACGGAAGCATTTTAACAATTAAAAGGATAATGCAAAATGGTACTGTTAACTCGGCAACTAAAATAGTTGTGCGAAGAGCTATCCCTGCCTCTCCTAATATATTTAATTTAAATTTAAAATTTTGAGTTGAAGAGATCTTGTAAATCCCAACCAAGCATTATATAAACCAGCCAGGAGAGTCATTTCATTAGAAATAATGTTCATTTCCTTTCCATTTTTTCCTGTGTTTAGTCGATTAACAGAAACATCATTTTCCCTTTAAAAAGCAGCTGCTTGCTTACTGGTTGCACATCTGGGTGGTGGAGATCAAGTGAGTGTGTTAGTGACTGAGTCTCGTAGTTTTTACCATTTATCACTTAGTTGAACACCCCTAGTGCTCTGATGGTGTGGGACTGTTGTCCAGGTTTAATAGCTGCTGTTGATCCTTGTCATATCTGTATCCCCATAATAAACCATGAAAAAAATCAGTGTTTCCCAAACTTTTCTGTATACTGAAGTCACTTAAGAGCTTTAGAATATCCTGGTGCCTGACTTTTGCCCCCAAGCATTGTGGTCCATGGTGTGGCCTGAGCATTGGCATGTTTTTAGAATTTTCAGATCATTCTAATCTGCAGCCCAAGTTTGGGAACTACAGTGGGAAACTTTTGAGAACCACAACGCTGAAATGCAAGAACTTAATGAAGAACATAAAAGGTAATTTGTAAGTTTTCCCTTCGGGATTGATGTTTAGCAACAGAAATGGTTTACTTGCTCTAAATTTCTTTTTAAAAATCTTTTACACACTAAAATTCAGTGTCAAGAATTGAATGCACTGTTAAACTTAGTTTTTTTAAAAATTACTGCAATTAAAAATTAACTTGAAATAATGTATTTTGTGGAAATATGCCCACCTCATCTCATATTTTAAAATAAACTTATGACCATTTAAAAAATAAGATACTTGGTTATGTGAAAGCAAAACAAAAGGATCTCAAATACCAGATTATGAAACATTATTTGCTTTTAAAATTCTAGTCTACACTTAAGATGTAGTTTCAAAATCAAGCAATATGCCTTTTTAGAAGAACTTGGTAGAAATATCATGGTGAATATGAAGCATATTAAAATATTGATATTTAAATATTGATATATATACAATAGAATATACTTCCTATTTTTACATTAAAAATTACAAATGTTTTTTTTTTCTGGTTTTGAGGACAGTTTTTAAGTCCAGTTAAAAATGTTCACTGCACCCATCCATTTAATTAACCCCTAACAGATAATACAACATCCAGAACTGGAGGTTGTTCCTGCCTTCATTGTTTCCAGCAATAGCTGCAGTGTTCACACTGACATTTGTTGATCCCTGTTCTAGGTCACTTCCTTTCTTATTTTACCACAGTTATTACAAGATATCCCTCTTTTATAATTGGATTTGATTCCAGGATAGTTCAATAGCTGAACTTAGGACCATTTCGCTACATAAACCATAAAGCCTCTTCAGTTTGGTCAGTTACTCTAAAACCAGAATCCCATCAAATTAATTCATCATGGAATTCTTCAAATATACTACAGCAGCTCTGCATGACCCCCAGTCCCAAGCTCCATCTTCATCTTCCCACCTTCAGTGTCTCTAGCTCTATCACTGTAGAGAGCCCACATGTCCCAGTTTACCAAACATGGTTTTGGCACAGAAGTCTGCCATCCCATTATGATTAAGAACAACCCCTTTCACACTCAGAAGTATTTTTGTTTGATCAAAATTGCATGCTTTCAAGTTGTATTATCATCTTGGTCCCTTTCCACCAATGTGTTTGTATCCCTCTGCAGCTATTTAGAAATTGTGTAGTATGGAATTCTTTACTATGTAAAACATTAAAGCAAACATGAAAGTGAATCATTAAGAATTAAGACACGGAGCCATTTTCTGTCATCTGTATTGGTGACAAAGGGGCTCATAAGTTTATCCTGTTAATAGGAATAGCTTGTTGCTGGAGATGTGCACAGTGGTAGAGCACTTGCCTTGCATGTGTAAAACCCTGGGCTTAAGCCCCAGCAAATTAAAAAAAAAAAAATTATATATTAGTAGCTCTTAACAGATTGTGAATCTCAATGAAGCCTCCTACGGTGTCTGGTGAAGATGATTGCTACAATCTCTGCTGAGGCTCTAAGTTTAACTGTTGAGGAGGCCTACCTTCCTTCAAAAGCTAAGAGACCAAGAGTGTAACTGGAAACTTGGCTATTGATGCAGAGCTGATTGCTTAAACATCTTTAAAATGTATAGAGCTAAGCCAAATGCCTTCTTAAAGTTCAGAGAAACCTGTGGGATTTTTTTCTTTATTTACTTAATGAATTTTGCCACCCAGAGATACATTGTACATCTGACTTCCCTTTGAGGATAGCATCTCAAAAAGTGACATAGAGGCCATCAATTAATGATTTAAATGAATGAGTGAAATTGGTCTTTTTAAAATTTTTTTTAGATGTTGATGGACCTTTATTGTATTCATTTATTTATAAAGGGTGGTGAGACTCAAACCTGGTACCTTACACATGCTAGGCAAGTGCTCGATCACTGAGCCACAACCCCAGCCCTGAAATTGCTTTTTTTTATAAATGCCTCCCTACAAGATTTTAAAGAGTGGCATACGTTTTTAATAATAGAGGTTTAATAAGCATTTTATAGCATTTTCATGATGAAATAATATGCAATCATGAAAAATGCAAAGAAATTTTAATCATACATTTTTATAGTCCGATGTTTTTTCATGGAAATATTTCCATGTTAAGATCCTAGACTTGATTCTGGAGAAAAAAAATAGTTCCATGGGTTGGGACATTATTTGGCCTCAGCTTTACTTCATCTTCCATCTGTAAAATGAAGATATCAGCATATTGACTACTTCTCCAAATTATCATGATGATCAAATGAGGTGAAGAGTCAGAAAGTCCAAGCACAGATCATAGCCTATAAAAGAAACTCAGTAATTACACTTTGGGTTTTGATAGTAAGAACTTTCATTGAAGTAGTATTACTAGCAAATTATTCAATATGTTCTGGCCCTAGTAAGATGAGAGAGACTTATAAACTGGTAGCCATGAGTCCTATGTAATCCATAGATGTGTTATATTTGGCCATAATTATAGCCTATAAGGTGGTTGAGTTTATATATATATATATATTTTATATGCATATACATATATATGCTATATATATATATATTTTAATGATTTGCCTACATTGGAAATTAGACTTCACTAAAAAATTCACACTTTTTTTTGTCATTTGGAAATATTAGGCCCTCATTCCCACATGGTGACAATAACATGGTATGTTTCCTCCCCTCCCACTGTCCTCATCATACCCTGTTGGCTCCAATCACTGTCACTTACCTAGTAGCCATTTAATATGATTTCCCTGTTAGAGTAGAACTAAGAAGAAAGAAAAAAAAAAGTTTCATTGCTATCAAATTTTAAACAGTGAAAAGTTGTTAAGGATTTATTTTAAAGAGAAATTCTGACGCTGGTCATCTTCATTTATATGCATTACCTGCTGGTCCTGTGAGCCTTTGTGTGGAATACCCAACAAATTTTACCCAATAAAATTCTAAAGTTACATGGAACCAGCACTTTGGACAAGATAATAAGACTCTTCCTGGTATAGATGAATGGGTTAAGACCCCAGAGAGGTGGTGACCCAAGTGGAGGCTGGCTCTTGGTATGGAGTGGTGTTTCTAGTTATATTTGTTGGTTTAAAAAAAGTTTTTATTTTTAGATCTGGGGATATAGATCAGTGGTAGAGTGCTTGCCCAGCATGCACAAGGACCTGGTTTCAATTCCCAGCACTGCCAAAAACAACCCCAAAAAAAAAAGTTTTAAATTTTTTTCTTATAATTTTGAAATAATAAAAATTAGGATAAATTCTCTTTTGAGTAAACTGACCCTCTAATTCCTCTTCCTTCTACAAAACACTGTATAACTCTTGGCTTTCTAAAAGATTTTCTGACAGCTACAAGAAACTTTTCAGCTTAGTACGTTTTAGTTTTGCTGCAATGTTTGTAGCAAAGTTGAAGACATCACTTGAAAGATATTGCATTTTCCTTTTTTAGGAATAGGCAACCTGAGTAGAACTTGTCCTCTGAAAGCATACAACCTTAAAGCATACCTCTGAAGGTGATTATAGTTTGTAAATTGGATTTAGCATGTCAGAAAAAGACTTTGTAAGTAGCTCTTCAATAATAACAAATCCACATTTCTATATAATTTCAAGCTTCTCCAAAATAGTGCTTAGTGCAAATAACAAATGACTGAATTAAACCATTTTATTTTTGTGTTCTTTTTTTCCCCTCACCAGTTTCTGGAAAGGGAAACAGCCCACAGGAGTTGGAGAGCAGATGACATGGGTAATTCACAATTGGACCTCTGCTCAATAAAAGAGCCATGTTAGTATATATAAAATATAAAGCTCTTTTGAGATTTATCCTGTGACTAATTGACGTAATTTGATAATATAACTAAAAAATTATAGCTTCTAGCTTTATTAAGAAAACATCTCAGCTTTTTACACTTTACCTCTTGGAAGATTACTTTTACCTTGGATTGGTAACATGTTTATAGAAGAATTCACATCATAAGAATTTGCATTATAAGTGTAAATTAGCTTTGTTTTTATTTCAGATTATAAGAATAACCCATGTCCATTGTTAGATTAGAAAGTTAATAATGACAAAAGTACCCTTTAGTCCCAATATCCAGACTTCAACTTTTGGTGCATCTATTTAAAAGCTTTATTCAACTGTACACAGTTGCAACTTTAGATACTGTAAACACAAACAAGTTGGATAGGCTTAGAAATGGCCCACTGCTATCCAAATTGTTAGGAGGGACGAGAGGTACCTGAAAGGAAAAAGAAAAATCCACATATATGAAGGAGTAAGGCATGGCCCATTAATCATGGCAACCAGACCAGCCAAGGGGAAGAAAGCAGAGGCAACCATTGATCAAGAGTGAGAGTGAAGAGCTGTGTGATCCAAGCCCCCAGCAACTATTCATTAAGGCTGCCTCCCTCCCAAGAGGACTGGAAAATGAAGCAGCAAGGTCCTCATCAATGGATTAATAATGTAAAGAAAACTGCAGGAGATTGGGACCTGGTTGAAGGAAGTAAATCACTGGGGATGTGCCCTTCAGCACTGTATCTTGCCTGAGCCCTGCTTCAGGGCTGCCAGGAGCTGAGCAATTTTCCTCCACTGTGCCCTTCCACCATGATGTTCTGCCTCACCTCAGGCCCAGAGCAATGGAGCCAGCTGACCATGGACTAAGACCTCTGAGAGCATGAGCCAAAATAAATCTTTTCTTTTTCCAAGTTGTTGGGTCATTTGTTTTGGTCACCACAATGAAACACTAACACATCTAGAATTTAATCTTTTCCCTGTATAATCTTCATCTTACCATAAATTTGCCAAACTCACTTTCCTTTTGTGTCCATCTAAAACCAAATAAACCCTGACTCTGAAGAATAGTGTGCTACTTCATACAAAATAAAAATAATATTTTGATTACTAAAAGGGCATTCTACTCTTTTAATAAATAATATACCTGGTAAATATGTTCTCATGCAGATTTGATGACAAAAATGACAAGAAGGTTTAGTTGTAAATCTCTCTTAAATTATGCCTTTATTGCCAGCTGAACAATGTCATGTCAAGCTCTAATATAATTTTTAAAATTGAATTCTCTTACTCCAATACAACTAATTCCATGAAGCTAGTATCATCACCAAATGCAAGTTGTTTTGTGATTTCATTTACCCAAGCCTTTTAACTCTCCAGTACATTTTACTGTGTGTTCAGTTTTATAGAATGTGGAGGCAGCATCTGATTTAATATTTTCTATTTAAGCTGTTTACTTTGTAGTCAAACATTCTTCAAAAACATTTTCATCTCCCTGCATTTTCCATCCAAGGCTGTCAGTTCCTGTTTAAAAAGGTTAATTGAGACTTGGAGTCTCAAAGCCTCTGATACAGAAGCAAGTTTTGCCAGCCTTAATAGTTGTCTTTGAATTTGCTGCCAGGTCTGATTCTGCATGTAAATATTTGACTGAGTTGGTTAAAAAAACTTTTTCTTTACAAGCGTGGGGTGGGGGGCGGGTGGTGAGGTTACCATAATGTAACTTATGATACAAGAAAACTAACTTTCATTTCGACATGTCTCTTTTTGCTAATTTCTTGGTTATTGTCAAATTTACAAATGTCTTCATTACTGTTCTTCATAAAACGTTTTAGCTTCCTTTGGAATTGCTGAGTCAACCAGGAGATAATGGAGTACATTTGCAGGAGCCCACGCTGTTTTAATTAACTCCCCTTAATGTCACCGAGGAGGGTGAGGAGGGCGGGTAAGCAGGCCCTTTGCCATGACCCTTCACTCTTGGAAAGTGAGCATCTCCTCCGGAGAGCCAGCTTGGAGCAGTTCACTCTGGAATGCCGTCAAGTCTCTTTTTTTCACCTCTCCAAAAAGCAGAGCCTGTCTTGGAATGTAGTAGAAACAACCCACCAGTGAAAATTCCAAGCTGAAGAACTTGCTGCAAATGTCCAATGTTGACTTTTTGCCACAGCCTCCTGCAGGGAAGGAAGAAACTTTGTCTCTTTCCACCCCTCACTTCCTTTTTCCAGCCAGAGGTCACCTACCAAATTTAGACAGGAAAGAGGCAGCTGACCAGAGAGCCAGGCCCTGTGCAGACTGGTATGTGCCCAAATTGCAACAGGAGCATAATGCAAGCCACGTGTGTAATTTTAAATTTTCAAGTAGCCACATTTAAAAAAGGAAGAAGAAACAGAAGAAATTAAATAATATATTGTAGCCCAGCATATCCACAATATAATAATTTCAACATGCAATCAATAGAAAATTTATAAGATATTCTAAATACATTGTTTTTAAAACCAAGTCTTCGAAATCTCGTGTTTATTTTACACTTACAGTATATCTCAATTTCAATATTCAATTTTCATTGGAAATACGTTTTTTGGTTCATTTAAATCTCATACAATTCACAGCTAAAAAGAAGGATCCATAAGTTGTTCCAGGTGTGCTAAAAATGATCTCCCTATGCTGAGCCAAATGTCAGATTTTTAATTAACAGAAATTAAATAAAGCCTTCATTTTTTCAGATATACTAGCCACATTCCCAGGGTTCATGACCCCATGTGTCTGAGGACTACCACACTGATGGCACAGAATTACAGCCTTGGCACATAAAGTGTGACCAGGAGGAGCTGTGTCAACATCACCTGGGATTTTATTAACAGCCAGAATCTGAGGCCTCACTTCAGATCTATGGAATCAGAATCTCAATGTCAACAAGATCCTCAGATGATCTGTATATACAATCTGGGCAGCACTGGTTATTTAACACATCAGGAAAATTGGTATTGTATCCATTTTACTGATAAATATATTGAGGCTCAAAAAGTTCCATAAGGTGCTTAAAAGCACAGAACCAATCAGTGAGAGAGCTAAAATTTTAAAAAGTCTTGCCCATTTTAAAGCCTGTTCCTACTGTGAATTATATTCTATTATTTACTACCCAAATCATGGAACATGGTACTACTAGTGCTATGTATGGTCGTTTTAGATGGTGATGTGCAGCGAGCATTTAAATCAATCACTAAAATGTAAAGTTTAAAGATTTTTCCCTTGTTCATCCTCTTAGTTTTTCCAACAAGGTCAAGGATAATGTCACTGAGTGGCGCCATTATGTTCTCAATACCTTACACTTGTTGAAAGTGGACCCCAGTGACAGACTCTGCAGCAAGATACCTTCCCGGTCTTCATAATTTCATTTCCATTGTATTTATTCTTACTTTTACCTTCTATTTATGGCAAATGATACTGTCTTTCCATCTAGAAGGGTGATAAATTTCAGTGCATTCAAGTAGGAAAGAGCAGTTGCCGCTGCAAGCGCAGATGTTATACAGGTTGTGACCACCTAAGGTGGGAGGATAGGGATGACCTGGGTGGGAGAAATGGTTCCTGGATGAAGCTGCCTTCCCACCAGCAGAACCTCCAGCATCTGATGGTGAAGCACCCAGAGTAGTGTGTGTTACTTAAGATGTTGTGTGCTTCAGATAAAATGAGCTCTCCCCAAGCTGGTACCTTGTTCCAGGACCTCTTCCAAGCTCTTATCATCACAGATTTTTTTCTTTATGTGTGTTGTCAATAATAACTGTATCTGTTTGGCTGAGTGCTTGCCCAGCATCTCCTACCTCCCTGCACAGAAAACCAGGAGGTCAGACACCTGCCCGCCTCAACAAGGCTGTATGTGGATGACAGCTCAGCACTCAGATGCCTCCACGGGCTGATGAATACAGAGCAAGTGCTGAAAGAAGCCAGGGCAGCCTAGGGCTCATAATGGCCACATGGTCACTGCACAGAGATGTCCCATGATAGCAGTGATATGGTGTCAGGATTCTGCAGGGATAGCAGAGAGGCCCCAACCAGTCTTTGACCTGATTCCAGGGCCCACACTACCTTCATAAGGTTCCATTATAGGTGTTATTGCTCTATGGGTTTCTGGGGCATCCATAGGGGCACAGCACTATTGTAAAACTGCCTCTTTCTTTATGGTAACCTGAGTTTGTTTTGGTTTTGTCTTTTGGGTTTTTTTGTTTGTTTGTTTGTTTGTTTGTTTGCTTCAATTAAAAACCCTAAAAAGTGACATCTTTTCACTGTATAGGTATGTAACTAGACCACCGTGCCCCAAGAGAGTAGAGGCTATATCTGCTTGTTTATGTTGCATTATCTCTAGGAACTATCCTACTGTTTCACACATAATTGGTGCTCAATAATTATTTGATGAGTGAATGAATGACTATAGGAGATAATTCACTCATCAAATACTGGAAAGTCACACTTGTGCTGTCTCAAAAAAAAACATATTGTATGATTTCAGAAAATCTACCTATGAACAATGAAATTTCAAAGATAAAAATTGGTAACACCTAAGTTAAAAGAAACCTTTACTTCAGAAACAGATTCACCCAAGATTTCTCCCTGATTTATCTAGGGCTCAGTTTTGTTTTCTAATTATAAACTCTTAGAGATGCTTAAACAGAACATAAAAGTTAGATTTTGTGCTTTCAAATATAAAGAAAATGAATTATTTGAAAAATTTTCATATTAGGTGCATTGGCAACAAGACATAGTTCAGCCACAAGGATCACACATATATGAAATGGAAACATCAATCCCCAGAAATTAGTATGTGGCCTACTAAGTTGCAAAACATATTAAACAATTTACCAATAATACTAAGCCACAAAACAACCCAGAAGTCCATTATTTATTACCAGTTTCCAGACAAGGATACTGAGACACAGCAGAGAGCCTAAGTTATTTGTCTAAGGTCAGATAGCTAATAAAGATCACATAGCTAAAGATTTAGGATTTGAGGGCTGGGGATGTGGCTCAAGCGGTAGCGCGCTCGCCTGGCATGCATGCAGCCCTGGTTGGATCCTCAGCACCACATACAAACAAGGATGTTGAATGAAGGGAGGGAAAGGGAGAGGGAAGGAAAATTGCATGGAAACGGAAGGAAAACCACATCGTTATACAAATCACATATATGAGGTTGTGACGGGAAAGGGGGGGGAGGGAGAGAATGGAACAACAACAGATGGGGTAGAGAGGGAAGATGGGAGGGGAGAGGAGGGGGGATTGTAGGGGATAGGAAAGACAGCAGAATACAACAGTCACTAATATGGCATTATGTAAACATGGTGAATGTATAACTGATGTGATTCTGCAATTTGTATTTGGGGTAAAAATGGAAAAGCATAACTCACATGAATCAAATGTATGAAAGAGGAAAAAAAAATAATAAAAAAAAAAACACTAAACAAAAAAAAAAAATAAATAAACATTTTTAAATAAAAAAAAAAAAAAACAAGGATGTTGTGTCCGCCAAAAACTGAAAAATAAATATTAAAAAAAAATTCTCTCTCTCTCTCTCTCTCTCTCTCTCTCTCTCTCTCTCTCTCTCTCTCTCTCTCCCCCCCCACTATTTAAAAAAAAAAAAAAGATTTAGGATTTTAATTCCAACCTAATTCCAAGTTTAAGATTTTAATCCCCTACAGTACTCCTTGCCCAACAGATTCATGGCATATACAGTATTCATAATAAAGACTGATTACATTTTTTTTATGTTCATTCACTTACAGGTTTCATGTCCCAACTCCCACCTCCTCCTTTTTTGCACCGCCCACACACACCTCTAGGCAAGCCTGAAAAAGCTTGTGTTCGCTCTCTTAGTGCCAGCCAGGAAGTCCACACTCCACCTCTACTTCCTGACCCCACACACATACTCTACTCCCCCTTTCCTTCTTTCCAGTCATTCTCTGCCTAGTTTGTGTGACTACTGCCCTCTTCTCCCCAGAAAGCCTTAGGTATGAGTGACAAATCTCTTCATATTCTGTTAGTTGTGTGAGTGGCATGGTCTAGCTCAACATCCAACAAACTAGTGGCAAACAGCATTGGTACACACCCTTCAAGGAGCAACCACAAGATGGTACCAACTAAATGTCAGTGTAGTGCCTTAACATGATTCCAGAAGACTTCATTGCAGGCTATTATAGGAGAAAAAGACTCTATGAAACTCATTAGTGCATTTACAAAGAACTTCATTTTCTACCTTGTCTATTTTTTGTGAGTATTAGGAGGGGGGAATTGTGTCTTCCTTCCTGCTTGAAGTTTCTCTCTACTCTTCTCTTGGAAGCTTTCCAGCTCAAGGGACCAGGAATTGGTTACCTGATTGGTATACTCATAAAGCAGATGTTGCTAGCAGGCAGTGTCATTCAGTATAAAATTTAGCCCTAATATATGATATTCCTCAGCTTTTTGTCATCAAAACATTCAACACCATGATGGCACAAATTCTTCACTGTCTTTCATCCCCTGATGCGCCTCCACTATCCTCCCGACTCAGCTTAAATACTTAGCCATTATAATCTCTCTCTCTCTCTTCATTTACATTCTCATCTCCATTACCCTCTCTCATTTCACCCCATCCTGGTTACATCTGTATGTCTGCCTCCTCAGGCCTGGCTCTTAAAGATGGAGAAAAACAGCCACACTGACTGATCCCACTTTGAATTTCTACGAGGGTCTTCAGATACCCCTATGACACTAATAAATTCACTCTCCTGTTTCATAAGGTGCCTATTCTATACCTTTTCCTCATTCCTTAAACATCTAAGACACCCTCTCACGTTCTCACTCTCAAAAGTTGATCTTGTTTCCTACTTCCCTGAAGAAATTAAATCAATCAGAAGAGAATTTCAATGGAACCTCACTACCAACGGACTTCCAGCAGATCTGTACACACACACTCTGCCTTCCTGCTGGAATCCAAGGGGTTAGATGTGCTTCTGCCAAAGCCCCGTGCACAGATCCTAGGCCCCCTCGTCTATGCAAGGACATTGCTTCAGCAATTTGCCACCTCCTGCCTAAGTCATCAGCCTTTTACCTTTTTCAAGGTCATTTCACCCATGACCTTGAACCTTCTCGTGAACTTATTTTCCTCTACTAATTACCACACTATTTTTTAACACTCTCTCTCTCTCTCTCTCTCTCTCTCTCTGTAAAATTCCTCTATAATCCCTACAATTCCTCTTTACACTCTTTCTTAAAACTACTATCAGCTCTCTGCCCCCTGTGATTCCTCTTAACCTGCTTCTGACAAGAAAATCTGTGACGTCCATAGTGTTTAATCCAACGCTCAGTCTTAGTCCTCATCTTACTGAACTTCATGACTTCATGTCACACTGATGACTCTTTCCCTCATTGACACACTTTCTTCACTGGCTTCCTGTAGACAACACACCCTCTTGTATTATTGGTTACCGTCTCTTTTGTTTTGGTTTCTGTTTCTTAATTTTGGAGTGTCTCGAGGATCAGTCATTGATTCTCTATCTTTACTCACTTCCTTGATGATCTCCTTCTTACATTCAGTCTACACACGGTCACATTCATTTCCAGCCCAGATCCTTTCCTGAACTCCAAATACTTGTACCAGAGTCTTACTTGACATCTCTACTTGGACATCCAACAGACATATGCCCCAAATAAGCTCCTATCCATGGACTTTCTCACATCAGTTGAAGGCAGCTCCACTTTTAACAGTATCTCAAGTCACATTTAGAAGTCATCCTAGATTTCCCTCTTGCTTATATCCCATTTCCAATCCAATAGGAAATGCTTTTAGTTCTAATTTCAGTAGATATTTAAAATCTAACCATATCTGTCTACTGTTAGCCCCTGAGCCAAACTACATTTTGTGTATATCAATGAAATTGGATCTCAGTTGGTTTCCCTTCTTCTACCTTGTCCCTCAAAGTCAATTCTCAGTCCTAGTTAAAATATAGACCAGATCATGGTATTTTCCAGTCCATAATTTGCAATGGCTGCTCACCTAAATACCCAAATGTCCTCTGAACCCTAAATCATCTGCCCTCTTCCCTTTACTCTCCATGCTCATCTGTGACTCTCTACCTCACTCTCTCTATTAGCTACTGTGGCTCCTTTGCTTCTTTGCTATTCCTTAAAAACATCAAATTGGGTCTTAGATGAGTCTTCTGCATTAACTGCTACCTCTGGAACACTTTTCCCATAGAGAGCCACATAGCTGACTTTTGCACTTTGTGTAAATCTTTGCTCAAATTGTACTTTGTCATTGAATGCCTGTGATATTGCTATGACTGTATTTTCCAAATATCCATAACAATATCTCCCATCCTGAGATTCTTCTTAAGGTGTCATTTTTCTACTCCCCCATTAAGAAATGAAGTCTATTATGTCCCTTCCTCCAGGAACCTGGGTGGACCTCTGTGACTTCCTCCACCAAAAGGGACACTAGGCCACTAAAAGCTGGGTGTGACAATACCATTCAAACAACGATCTTTGTAAAAAAAAAAAAAAATGACTGATTTTAGAGCTAAGGTAAGGAAAATACAAGTTAGCCTGGAGCATCTTGCAGTATTAGAATGTAAGGAAGTAATCAAAAAATTAAAGGAAAGGGTTGTGTCACAGGAGCACAGGAGCCAAACTAAGGGAAGCTTCAATGCCCAGAACAGGAAAAAATCGAGCTATAAAATAAATAACATAGTTTTGAATTATGATATAAGTAAGTGAGGGAGGAAAGACAAATCTTCCATACAGAAGGATTCCAAATAACGTATATAGATACTACTGCTCCAAGAGTTGGAAATTAGCCTTCCTTTTCAAGTAGGGGAAGACTTAAAGTAGATTAGACTTAGTGGCTTCCTTCCAAAAAATAGAATATGGAAAGGTGGAAAAATAGCAATTTTATTGGGGAGAAACATGGCAAACACTACCTTAACCAAGTGATCAAAGGTAACATGACCATGACCTCACAGAGTAACATCACAGAAACATCATGTACTCCAGGATAGGGCACTTTACCCTCGGACCTTCCCTCAGTCTAATGAGGAAAATATTAGACAGTTTCAATTTAAGGAAATTTCTACAAAATAACTGACCACTTTCCCTTGAAACTGTCAAGATCATGAAAAACAAGATTCATTGACCAGAAGAGGCCAAGGAGACATGAAAATAGTGCAAGGTGAGGATCCTGGATTTGATCATGGAACAGAAGAAAGGCTATTAGTGGGAAAACTAGTAAAATCCTGATGAAGTCTGGAGTTTAATATTTATGAAGTTCTGTTAGTTTTTTAGTTTTGACAAATGGACCACAATATGGAAAAACAGTAACATTAAGGGAAATTGGATGGGGGGCATAGAGAAACTCTCTGTGCTTTGCAACTTTTTATGTCTTAAATTAAGGGTACTTAAAAATAAAAGGGCAATACAACCTCCACCTGGTGTGCTCGCTCTCTCTCTCTCTCTCTCTCTCTCTCTCTCTCTCTTTCTCTCCCTTGCCCCTCTTTCCCTCTCTCTCTCTCTCATTTGACACTTGCTTTTAGAATTAGAATTCATACATGATGCTGTAAGGAAGTCCAGTGCCCACAGAAGTGTACTTGTTGTAGGTATTCTAGCCACAGTTCCAGATGTGATCCCAAATGATGGCCAGCATCAAACATCAAAGATATGGATGAGAAAGTTCTGAAGATGACTCCAGCCCCTGCCATCATCTGACTCACTGTGTAGCAGTCTCTGAATGTGAACCACATAGCTGAGCCCAATCAACCCACAGAACTATCAGAGATAATGGTAATAATAAGAGACTATAATTGTTTTGTGCCCCAATGATGGGGTGGTTTCTTACATAGCTAACAACTGCCCACTTCTCTTCTTTCTCCTACTTCATATAGTATAGACGTACAGACTCAGAAAACCTGAGTGTCTTTATCCTTCCTAATAGACATTATGTGCATTTCCAGGAGGAGATAGGAGAACTCACTTTAGCTTCATGTCGAAGTCAGCTTTTATGAGACAGCCTTGAATTGAGGAAATATCAAGTGATTGAACATCTATTAATCAAGTAGTAATCTGATTTCCATTCTGATATTTTATATGTACACAGGGTTTTTTACAATGAGCTCAGAGACAATTTGTCATATTCAGGCACATCTGGGTTGTTGTATTCCACCCCATCAATACACTAATATTTCTCATCCTTCACACTCATGAGTGATAAAATACCTCCCTTGGGTCTTAGTACGAAGAGTTGTTATGTGTCTGAAATTCAATGGATTAGACTAAGGGGAATGAAGGGAAGGGAGGGGAAAAGGGAATAGGAGAAACAGTGGAATGAATTGGGCATAACTTTCAGTGTCCATATATGAATACATGACCAGTGAAAGTCGACATCATGTACAACCATAAGAATGGGATGCTAATTAGAATAAGTTATACTCCACGTATGTATAATATGTCAAAATACATCCTCCTTTCATGTATATCTAAAAAAAAACAAATAAAAATTAAAAAAGAATTGTTACGTGTCTCAGAACCACCATTTTGCTTTTATCTTTCAGACACTGCAAACCATGTAAAGGGATCATTCATCGGCTGGCAGGAATTTCCAAATTAGAATTGTAGCCTGATGCTGATCCAGGGGACCAGGAATCATGCGCTGTGTGCTTGCACCTTCTTTTGGCTGCATCTTTATTTCCTGCTGTATTGTATCCCCACATATCGTAAATATTTTCCCATAGGAAGCTTTATATTCCTTTTGAAAGAAGTCAGAGTATAAACAATGGACAGCAATGGGAAAGGAGAATTCAACAGAGTGGTTCTGCTTATACCTCTATTTGCTGGAATCTGTCAGTAACTTGCACGGAGAGGACTGCAGAAATCTAGTATTTTCAGTTCAGCTAAGGACTAGGCAAAGGCCTAGTATATACACAAATACATAACAATATTAGATGCTTCACACATAATTAATGCCCAGTATATGAGTGTCCTTGGTCTTTGCCTAGTACTTAGCTGTACTGAGAATACTAGATTTTTGTAGCCCTCTCCAGTGTTCTGTATTAATGGTGGATTCCAGGAACTGGAGCTCTCTGCAAACTTCCATCTGTTCAATCCCCTTTTGCTATATACTTTAAATAAGAGGTGGGCTCCAGAAGGACTTTAAGAGGGGCTGACTTCCTTAACCTGGGCCTCAGCTGTGAGTTGCTCTAGCTGTATGAAGTACTCCTATCAGCCAGAATGCACCTTGAAGAGGGGAGGGAAGCAGATCTCCTTGACTTCAAACCACTTATCAGCTGGATACTAAAAAGAGGAATTCTTATCTACTGAATTGCTACAGTGAGATCTGTAAAATTCTGTCATTTTTGAGTCTTTAGTCTCTCCTAAAACAAATACATCACCAGCCTTGAGAGTCTGATAAGGTAAAAATGCTACTTAGTGGAGAATTCTTGTGATTTTTGTCAAGTTTCTGTATGAGAAAAAAAAGAAAACCTTGCTCAGGCTGTCAGAATATTATAAAACAGCTTGAGGTTTTTTTGCCTTGAGTTTGCGTGGGCAGGAAATTTATTCTTTGCTTGGTACATCTTTGAGATGCACGCAGCTGTGTGAGATCCCAGTTCTTTACAAATTGCTAATAAAGAAGATATAATGCCAACATTTGCACTCTCCTCAAAAGTCAAACACTGAAGATTTAAATCAAGATTTCTGGATAGAAAATCTTAATCTTTTGAGTTATGTTGCAATGATTTTAGATTCGTTTCCTAATGCCGAAGGGAACTAAAATTAGAAATTGAAATAAGCCAGCAGCAATGAAACAATTTTCTCATTCAGTTAACATGTACTTTTTGGGCATCTACTCTATGTCTATGTATTTAGAAATTTTAAAAAATGATCCTATGGGTTCGATCTCCAAGTACAGAATTCTATTAAGTTTTGGCCAGAAAGGAAGACTGTAATTAATACTTGTGGAATACCTACTCTACACCAGGCAATTGGCTTGGGCTTATATAAATGTTATGGTACAAATATTATTGATCCCATTTTATAGAGGAGAAAGCTGAAGCTACACAACCAGTGAGTAATAAAATGGATTTTAACCTCAGACTGATCCCACTATACTACTTCCTATAGTCTAAATTTGTTCAGTTTGACTGGACAACACTTTTTCAGTTTAATTTTTAAAATATTCTCATAAATATTTTCAACTGATTTAAATCTACTTTAAAATACACGAATGAATATTTGAACTGGTGGGAAGACACTGAAACTGCCCACTTGCCACTGTGTAAAACTGCTTGTTCATACAAATGAAATCCAGAAGCACATGCAAAGTTAAGTGCTACTGAGTATAATGATATTGATATAAATGATATTTCTGTGATATCATTTTTATTGAAGTTAATGTGATATTGGATATGGATGTGAGAATAAGGCGAAATGACACAGTCCCAAGAAGTGTCTGGTCACCTTTAGTTTATCCCAATTTCCATTCTCCCAACCTTCCTTCGTTTCATCCATCTGTCCATCCATCCATCTATTCATACCATCATTTCAACTCCTTCAATTTTCTAGATTAAGGACAAGGCATTGGAATAAAGAGATAAAAAGGTAACACAATTGTATTGGGGATCAAGTTTTCAATATATCACCTTTGGGGGACACATTTAATTCATAGTAATGTAGTAGTGGTGACTGTGAGAGTGAGGACTTTGTAGTGATTCTCAAACCTGTGTTTTTCCAATGTGGTTTGGGGGTCACCTCACTCAGAATCCAATGGCAACACTCACTAGAAATGGGGGATCTTCATCCTCCTCCATGCTTCTGAGCCAGAATCTTTGAAAATGTGACCCAGGAGTCATCATTTAAACAAAATCTGTGGGTGAGTCTCATACTCTAAATCCATCTTTAATCTTTCATTCTGGATCTTTAGGCTAAAAGCTTTCCCAGAACTGGTAGGAAGACATTGAAATTGCCCACTTGCCACTATGTAAAACTGCTTGTTCATGAAAATGAAATCCAGAAACATGCTCAAAATTAAGTGCTACTGAGTATAAACAGAATTATTTGACCTGGCACCTACTCTCATGGACCTTGTATCAGGGACAGACATCAGTGGAGTTAGGGCTGTGAAGTATATACTGGGGGAAATGCCTCTGAGTGACAAAGAGGTGAGAGAGCAGGAGTAGGCATGGCGAGCCTTAAGACCAAAATGCAGGCATGACTATGAAGGAAGAAGGATAGAGGGCTGGGGAGCAAGTCTCAGATCATAGTGCAGCTCTGAGACCAGGCTGGCCAGCCCCATGGGGCACTCCAGCTTACCGATCTCTTGTATGAGGAGCCCCAGGTTAAATAGAGCTGGTGAGACCCTAGCTCCCCAGTCATGGTCAGTATTTGGCTGGAGCTAATTGGAGAGTTTGTGTCCTTGCCTCAAATATTGTACCAGATCCCCAGGTTGCTGCAGCTAAAGGTTGTCATTTGATTAAACTTCTGGCATTTCTCTCTTGAAGGGAGTTCTGGAACACATACTTCCATGAATGCTCTACACTTATTCCCTAGATGGGGAACTGAAAGTTTTACCCTATTCAATGGAACACTGGGGAGGAGAGTGGCAAGAGTGAGGAATTGAGCACATGGCTTTGGGGTCAACCAAGTATAGGCTGGAATCACAGCTCTGTCACTTAATAGGTGACCCCATGTAAGTGACCTAGCTCTCCATAAACCCGCTGAGATGGAATCTTTGTAGGAAATAGTGGGATAATGTAGGCAATTTAACTCTTCAAGACTGTCCTTGTAGGAAATTATATGTATAATGTGGGCATTTGGAGCTTGCTAATGAGACACCTAGACAACATCCTTCTCTTTCTTTCCATCTCTCTCCTACACACACACACACACACACACACACACACCATAACCTACCTTGATTCATTTATATACAAGATATAAATGAATATATACATATTCATTTATATCTCTTCTCATAAAGAAGAGATACCAGGAAACAGAAAATGTATGCATGCAAATGATGGCATTGTATCTCTTGTTGATTTGGTCCAGATTGGATTTGAACCCCCTAGGGTTAGCATAGAATAGAAGATTTGTGTGAGCGAATAGATCACTGAGCTCTTTTCTAATACTGTGCTTATAAAAATGAGACCACACTGGGGTTGATAGAATAAGATGACTCAAGGCCAAACGACAGGACTCTACTCACCCTGTTACCTACCAGACTGCCCCAGTGGCCAACGAGTTCTTCTGGCAACCCTGTAACCTTGGGGATACACCAGTGTACCATGGCACACAATAGAGGAGCTCGGCCACTAACTCATAGCTCTCATCTGGAGGTTATATGCAAGCCTTTGGCCCTAGGAAGAACTGCTAAAGAGCCGAGGTGGCACAAACGAGAAATGAGACACATTCCCTATCGCTTCACCAAACTCGGAGGTGTTTGAGTACCTAGAGGACCAGAAAATTCTGAAGCATCTCCAGGTGATATCTTGAATGTAGATATTGTCATTTTCATGATGTGCAGTGCCATCTGTGAGTGAAATCATCAATGAACACAAAGAACAGAACAGATTGCATGATGACGGAGTCTGACACTGGTTTATGAAAAACTGTGAGACATCCCTTTGGGGACACTCAGGAAAAAAAAAAAAGTTGAGAGGCACTTAGATTTATTGGAAGAAACACTTAAGTCAAGAAGGATCTGAATCATGAGAAAACTACTTTTTAGTAGAGTTGAGAGGATTAAACAAGACAATTCACGTGAAGTTTGCACACAGTAATTCACATGTGGTAAATGGGAATTAGGATTATATGCATTAGGTATTGTATTTGTTAATACTCTGGCTACAAGTAACAAAATAACTTGAATATGCTTAAATCAACACCAACAAAAAAAAAAATAGTGTGGTGTGTTTATGTGGTGGTGGGGGAGGGTGTGGTATTTATTATAAGAAAACAGAGTTATCTCATGAGACCTGAGCACAAGAATTTACCTGGTGCTCAGGAGAGACTGGAACCCAAGACCAAAAAGCCATTCCAAATTCAGATAACTTAAATAAGTAAATTTCTCTATAGACTAAGCTCCTTTGCCTTTCAGCCCATGTAGGGTACAAAGATTAGTTTCTGTTCCTGAGTTCTTCCATCTACATGGAGAGATTTTTTCCTGCAGATTCTTGAACAGAATAGCTGATTAGCCCAATTTGTGTCAGGTGTCCATTCTTCCAATAAACTTCTGCCTGGAGTGTGAGATCATACAGCCTAAACACGCAGGTTGATGCTGTTACTGTGATCCCATTGCTTCTCTATCTCCTCTCTGGTGGAGGTCTCAGCAGGAGAAAGACCCACCTTGAGAGAAACTGAGAAAAGTTCAATTAAAAAAAAAAAAGCACAATTTACAAAGGTGTGGCAGGATGGATGGTAGGGAGAAGGCATCAAGTCAGGCTATTATTACCTCCAGGCCCACCAGAAAGGAAGGAGGAGGAGGAGCTGATAAAACCCAAAGTCACTGAGAAAAGTTGTGGACTGCAGCTGCCATCAATGACCCTACAAGGAGGGAAACTGGGAAATAAATTTCATCTCCTGCGATGTACCCCATTGGCCAAACCAGAGAACAAAGAAGATCCTAGTTCCTGTAACCTCTAGAGACCTGGAGAAGAACTGGTAGAAAATATATATGAAGGGCAAAGGGATGTATTTGTACTGATCTATTAACATTATGCAAAGAAATCAATTCTTACCCAATTTTCAATGGCTCTCTTTAGAAAGCAACCCAGTAAGTTCACAGCATTACACTACGAGACCCCAACAACCTGAATCCCACTTTAGTCAAAATAGGCTAGTAACCAACCATTCTACTTCCTCTAAGCCACCCACTCCTTGCTCCCCTCATCTACCCCACCCCACTTGCCCATCTGAGATTCAAATTCAAATGCACCTCCCAACAAGGGCTTTCCATCTAAGGATCTCTCCCTTCTCTGATATCATTACACTTGGTGCAACTTCCAGCACTGACTCATCTCCAACTTAGAGTTGGAGTTTTTGTCCAGGTTCATGTCTGCGGAGATGTCCATAGAAGATGCTCAGGAATGTTTGCTAAGTTGTTGTTGAAGGACACATGAAGAGTTGGGCAAATCTCCAATTTCTAGGGTACTTTAAAAAAAATTACTTCAAGGACCTTTAAGTAATTTTGTGAGTTGGAAATGCACACTGTTCAACACGTTAAAACATTTGTGAAAGGAATGATGTTTACTTAACACACCAGCACAGCTCAGCTATTGCCCTTGGGTTACTTTTGAAAAACTTTTATTTTGACTATTTCTGAGAAAGGAATGATATTTACTAGCACAGGAATGAATCATTCTTATATCTTATGGAGATAAGAGATGGAATGAAAAATATTAAACCCAGTAGATTTCATTTTGAGATGGCATTAATTATAAACTCAAGTCACATAAAATTGGTGTTGGAGACCGCAAATCAAGTCAATATGGCGCCTGGCAGTTTGCCAGGAGGAGTGTTTTGTGAGGCAACGCCACCGAGCCATTAAGATTGGTGGGGATTCCTTATTGGCTGATTGCTGTATCTAGATGATGCTAATTGAGTCAAGCTGTGTGTAATCAGTTAGGTATATATACCTCTGCTGTTCCGCAATAAAGCGGCTCCTGTTACCTTGGGTGCCCGCTACCTTGAGTTCCTGCTCAGTTCCCGCTGAGTTCCTTCGCATTAAAGCAGTTCCCACTTCAACCTTCAAGTTGCTTGTCACCTCCCGGTTGTTTTGCCCAGGTGGACTGTGGCAAATTGGGAGTGAGGGCAAGAATATACATATATATCAAATTTTACAACTTTTAAACATATTCTAAAAATTCTTTAGGGATTTAGAAAACTTCCCAATTTCAGAGAGGGACATCAGAAAAGGAAAATAATACAACTTTTCCAGTCTCATAATGTCTAGATTACCTAAAAGACTTCTGGGTTTTTGTTTTGTTTTGTTTTTTGGTACTGGGGTTTAAACTCAGGGGCACTTGACCACTGAACCACATCATCAACCCTATTTTAGAGACAGGGTCTCACTGAGTTGTTTAGCTCCTCACTTTTGCTGAGGCTGGCTTTGAACTCACGATTCTCCTGCCTCAGCTTCCTGAACCACTGGAATTACAGGTGTGTGCCCGGCTTAAGATTTCTGTTTTTATATTATGAGACTCTCTCTCGGGGTAGTTACTAAGTTCACATTGTTAAAATGGAAACTATACTTTGTATACAATAAGAGAAATTAAAAATTGTGCTCTATGTATGTACTATGAATTGATATACATTCTGCTGTCATATATAAGAATTTAAAATAGATTAAAAAACTTGAACTATGGAACAAAATAAACCTATACATACATTCCATTTTTAAAAAAATGGAGACTATAAGCCCTTCTTATTCACCCTGCCTTCTTCCCATCCTATCACTTACCAATTTGACCTTGGTATTTTAGATTCTTTATATTCTTCCCTGATCCAAAATTTAGCCAAAGACCACATCATATCCCTCCTGTCAATTTACAACTCACTGAATTGTTCTTGATCTCAAAAAGTCTTTCACAAAGTCATACTTAATAAGAAAACACAAAGAAATCAAGAGTTCAATGGAAGGGATAATAAGACCTGCAGAGGTTTGTAAAAATCATTAATAAATTAATGCATATAAATCACAGTACCTAGAGTCATATGGTAAACCCACTATCTATACCATCTCTGCCTGCAGAAATAACAAGTCTCTTCCCCTCAAGATTCTCCGTCGTTGGAGGCCAAACATAAAACTGGTGTGGCAGGCAGAAAGTGCTGGGTTTACTGAAGTGTGGAGAAGCACTTCTAGGCAGGGCTTGCCTGGTGGGTGAATGAGCACATTTGGAAAGGAACAATCTTGGGCTCAGTGAGCTCATGTTCTTCTGCATCACCAGTGATAGCATCTGGAGAGCAACAGCTCCACCTCCCACACATCCCACGATATTTCATTGACAGATTTCATCTCTCTCAGGGTTCCAAATTGTTGACCTTTTAAGGTCAGCCTCCTGCTGCAATCCTACACCCTGCCTAGGCAGCCCTCTGAAATAAAGTGTGGCATTTTAGCACCCAAATGGAGAGAGTTTTGCCTGGAAAGGGGGTGCTGGCTTTGGTATCCAGTTTTCATGAAAAATAAAAAAAAAAAAAAAAAAAAAAAACAAAAAACCAAACTACTACAGCAAAATCCAAACCTGAATTCCCCACTGGAAAAAAAAAATTAATTATTTTCTTTTCAAATTCTCCAATTCGTTTTGAGTGTACCACTCATCATATTGTCCCTCCTCCGCAGTCCTCAAATCTTACTGCAAAGTATAAGAAAGACAATGCCACCAACTAAACCATGAAAATTCTTGGCAGACTTTGTCCCACTTGGTCCCCATGTTTACTCTAAATTGTTAGCACTAATATTATTTACACTTTACAGGTGAGTTCAGAACAGTTAACTGTCCAAAGTCAAATCACTAGTAAATGGTGAAAACAGTTCTTAGAACTTATTTCTAAATAAATAAATAAATAAAGACAGTGCTTTTAATCTGCCTGATAGTGCCTTGGGAATTTCCCCACCCTGATCTTTCTCTCACCTGACTGGTTGGATGATGCTTTTGGCTATAATCACTTGAGTACCTTATTTTCTGTCCTTGGTCTAGGCTCACGTTCAATTCAGCTTAGCATTATTCTAAGCTCTGTAAGAGATACAAAGAATTCTACCTTTAATTTTCCTGAAACTTAACTTTCTTCACCCAAGTGATTTGCGTGTCTGTTTGGCCAGTAAATCCTGGCCTTACTTCCTTCTCTGTGTAAAATTAGTGAATGTGGGCACAGGCATTAATCTCCTTGTCCTGTTACCTGTCGCAAAGGCCAACAAAATAACCTGTTAGTCAAGCCAAGCCAAGTTTATTGCTAATGCAATAGAAAGAATGCTTCCTTGACAGAATCTTAGATGCATCTCAGAGGAAGGATTTCAAGCATAGATATTTGTAAAGTTTAGAGAGTCTGCTTTAAGGTGGAATTTTCAGTGTGAGAAACTGATTTCATCAGGGCTGAATTTCTGGTCTAATAATTTAAAGCTGGTGAACTCAGCAAGGCATAAGTTTTGAAGTGAATCTTGATGAATAAATAATCCTCTGATAAACAATCTGGTTGTCCAGTTGAATAGTCTATTGTTCAGGTAAATGAATGTCCAGGGTGTTGAAATGAATATTTTGCAACTTTATCTTCTTGAGCAAGAACTTCTCAGAATAGAAAAGTTCTGTTGAGGTAGCCTGTTCTGTTTCATGTAGTTGCAAGCAGTTTTTGCTTTTTATGTCCCTTATCTGTAAGATGATTATAGCACTTACCTCATAGAGCTATTATGAGGTTTAATGAGTTAATGGGGGTAAAACTCAGCACCAGCAGACAGAAGGTGCTGTGTATGTAGTTAGTACCATCTTTACAACCTACTATAGTTAATAAGTCTTATCCTAGCCAGACCAGGACTACCAGTCTGATGAATTTTTGAGAAGGATTTTTCTCTGATAAAGTCATATTTGGAGCAATGTGTTATGGACTGAATCGTGTCTTCCTTAGATTCATATGTTAGAGTCCTTACCCCTGATGTGACCATATTTAGAGGCAGACTATTCAAGGAGGTAATTAAGGTCAAATGAGATTATAAGGGGCTCTAATTCATTAGGACTGGTGTTCTCATAAGAAGGGAAAGAGATAGACAGACGAGAAGTAATGCAAGGACAAAGAGAGAAGAGAGCCCTCACATGAAACTGAGCTTGACTTTGAACTTCTAGCTCTAAGAACTGGGGGGAAATAACCTAAACTGTAGTGTTTCTATGGCATCCCAAGCCGTCGGACAGCTCCACATTACTTTGATTTTTAAAAACCATTCTGAACAAACAAACGTTATAAAATCTGCATCTGTTGCCCTAGATTTTCTCTCTCCTGAGTCCAAATGTGTCTTTTCTGTTAGAAGCAAAACTCAGTTTCCCCAAAGTGGAACTTCTCATCTTTGCCTTCTAAATGGCTTCCCCAAGTCTCACCTTGGTATTCCTGGAACTGTTCCTACTCAAGACTGAAGACAAAGTAATCTCTGATTTTTTCCCCCATCTGTCCATCGGGCTATTAATTGAATATCTTTTATGGGCCAGGTACCATGATCAGTACAGGGAATAAAATGTTTAGCAAAACAGACTATGGGCAGAGATTGGCAGCAATCAAATGTAAAGATGCCATTGTCACCAGTGCCTGGTGAAGGGGTGACATAAACATAGGTACATCATGAGAACTGAGACTGTCTGCATCCACATACCTTAACCACGGCCGCCCACATCAACATGACCTCACTATTTGTTCCAGGAATTCTCGCCCAGGGAGGTAAGACTATACACCATAAATACCTCCATTGTTTGCTTTAGGAACTTCCTCAAAATCAATTTATCTGAACTTTAGCTGCTCAAACAGCTGATTTCTCAGGACAATAGATCACGTAGCTGCTGCTCATCAGACAACCGTTTACTTATTGAGATTTGCTTCCAGACTCTCATTCACTCTCATTCATTCCTAAAGTACTGTATAAAAAAACTTCCTCCAGTCTCAGATTCCCCACTTGAGTCTAGACTCCAAAAGCCTATAAATATCAATTTCTGACTTCCCCCTTCTGAGATATTTTTAAGTTTTACTTTATCAACAGCTTACTCTGATGGGCCTTGGAGAGTCTACAGTCAATAGTTACAACAAAATGATAGGTGTTGTAAAATAAGGGCATAAGGGCAAGAATGGATATCAAAGGACCCCCATGAGAATGGGAAAATGAGAATATTAATGAGATTCCAAGAGAAGGTTCCAGAGGAAATGGCACTGGGGCTGAAAACTTAATACCGAGGAGGAATTTACTAGATAAAGAGTGGAGGAGGAAGAGTGCTCCAGGCAGACACCCAGAGATGGGAGAGAACTGTATTTTTCTAGAATGAAAAAAAAGGCTATTGTGACTGGAGCAGAAAGACCCAGTGAATGGTGGAAGGGAATGAAGCTAAGGAATAAACAGGGTTCTAAGGATCTTGCAGTCACATTGAGGAGTGGGGCTTTTATATCTAGGAGGAAAGGGGAGGCATTGGAAAGCTGAAAGCTGAAGAGTATCTGGATCTGACTGGACACCTGAACAAGATCACTCTGGCTGCGGAGGGCAGGGTGGACTGCAGGGAGCAGAGGCTGGTGGAAGACAGTGCTGAGAGCTGCTGTAGAACTCCAGAAAAGACTAAACTGGATCTGATGTCCAGAGACACCCACACTGTGATTCAGATCCATCCTGCGACACTGCCCCCTTCCAATGTAGACCTTCACCACAGTCCACTTAACCCACTTCAACCTAGCCCACTCTAGCCACTGTACACCTAACTAGCTCTCTGATCTCGGTACCTACTTGACAAAATGCAGGAAGGAATAACACATATGGGGCCCACTTCATTCAACAAATATTTTAGAATAAATATTTTGTAGCCAGCATTGTGCTTAGTCTCAGAAATTTAGCTATGAGAAAGATCAACATATACCCTGCTCATATACCCAAATATGCTCATATACCCAAACATATACCCAAAGCCACAAGATCATGTGAAATAATGTATTCAAAAGTTCTTTGAACACTGTAAGGCTGTATAAAACACTCTTGATTGTAAGTGAAAGAAACACTAATAGCATGAACAAAAAACAAGTTTATTAGCTCAGATGCTTGGAAAATCTAGAATCTAGATCTGGATCTAGTCTCTGGATCTAGGTAATGATATCAGGGATCAAAGAATGACATAGGGAACCATACCTTTCCCCCTCTCTTAGGTTAGTTCCACAAAGTGGACGAGATGACCACCAGCAATGTAAGATCAACCTTGGCAGAAAGATTAAATCTTTCTGGAGAGCTCTCAGAGAGAACTTTGGGGCAGGATTCTGGTTGACCTAGCTTATGTGATACACCCATCTTTGTTTCAACCTGACACCAGTAGTAACCTTGATGTAAAATTCTGGCCAGGCCTGGATCATGTACCCACTCCTGGAGGAAGAAATCTGGGCAGTCAGTCCCCGTGAATGACACACACTGGACAGCCTTTCTACAGGATGATGTGGGGGAAGATTAGTTTCCCCTCAAGAGGCTCACTGGGCAGAAACAACCACACTATATGCCCCACAAAACAAAGATAGTGTAAATGAATATTGGGATTTATAATTAGGACTAAAATATCTGATATCTTTGTGATAGCTTTTATAGGTCTCACCATAACTATGAGGCAGGAAGGAATAAGAAATAGGAAGGGAGGCATCAAAATTGAATAATAGCCACAGAATGACAGGATGACTCAAGCTGATGACTTTCAGGATGAAAGAAACTTGAAGATGCTTTCAGTCTGAAGAAGGTAGAATGAAAAATACCAGAGAGAAATTAGAATGGCTATTATCAAAAAACAAACAGATAAACCATACAATCCCACCATCCCACTCCTGGGCATATACCCAAAGGAAGTGATATCAGCACATCAGAGATACCATGATAGCTATTCACAACAGCTCAGGTGCAGCACATGAATCAATAAAACATACTATAAATCCACAAAAAAATATTATTCAACCATAAAGAGAGTTGGGAAAACCTGTCTTTTACAGTAAAATAAATGGAATATAACTTAACATTATATAAAATGAAATAAGTCAGACACAGAAAGAAAAAAAAAAGACCTTAAGTACAAGAGGAAGATAAAGGGAGCCTGGGTTTTATCAGTGCATGTTATATGCACACGTTGAAATGTATTTCTGAACCCCATTAATATGTACAATTAACACATGTTAATCAAAAATTTTAAAAAAAGAAAACACCAAAGAGAGACAAAAACAATGGGAAAGTTCAGGGAGGAGAAAGAATAAGGGACATAGAAAGAGGTTTTGGTCTTGACAAGGGACATCTCATCTTTGACACAAGAAGTAAAGATGTTTTAATGGGTATGGGTGTACCATGTTTAAAAATCATTAATTTTTGAGCAAAGTTTGTTTTTACCTTGAAATATCTCTTTAGTATGAATGGTCTTATAATTTTAATTGCAGCATTTTTTCTTCATGTTGCACAAAATAATGGTGTGGTTTTTTAAAAAAAATATAAGCAATAGTCTCTTTGATTTGATGAAATTTGAAGTATGTCAATGATCTGAGGGCTTTTGTGCTTGACCACCAACATACTCTCCGTTTTCTGAGCAAGTGAAGTAGGGTTTGAGATGAGGTAGTCTGTTGATAGGGATGTGGTCAGTACAACCCCTGTCCTGGTTTGACCTTCAGCTCCACAGGTTACTAGCTGAGTTTGTGGGTAAGTTGCTTAACTTCTCCAAGTTTCACTTTCCAATCTCTATGTTTAAAAAGATGGTTGAATGAGATATATGTATAGGAAGGAAGAAAAAAATCCACTTAGTATGTTACCTAGGCCATACTGTAGTTTTTCAGGTACTGTCTTTGGTTTTAGTTCTTGCCCATTGTTTTTATTATTTTTGATTTAAGTCAGCTGTGAGTGATGGAATAACTGTCCAGGTGGGTGGGAGAATGAGCTAAGAACAACAGAAACAAGGCTGAGAACCTATCAGATAATAGAAATGTTTTAGTCACCTTTTTTGCTCCTGCTGACCAGAACAACTGTAAAAAAGGAAAAATTTATCTGGAGACTTACAGTTTTTGAAGTCTCAGTCCATGGACAGCAGATTCCATTTCTCGGAGCTCAAGTTGAGGCAGAACATCATGGCAGAAGAGTATGGTGAAAGGAAGCAGCTCACATAATGATCAGGAAGCAGAGAGAGTCCACTTGCCAGATAAAAATATATCCCTCAAAGCCACATCCCCATTTCTCACCTCCTCCAGCCACACGCTTCCACTTCAGTTACCACTCAGTTAATCACTATTAGGAGATTAATCTGCTGATTGGATTAAGGCTCTCAGAGCTGGTCATTTCTCCTCTGACCCATCTTGCATTGTCTCACACGTAAGCTTTTGGGGGACACCTCACATCCAAACCATAACAGAAATAATAGAACTACAGAGGCTCAGTTGGCCAGGTGGTGTGCCCTTCTCCAACAGGACTAGACTGATTGGACATAGGTGTGGCGATGGTGGATTGTACAGTCAGAGGTTTGACTGGTTGAGGGCAGCAACATGCCCATCATTCTACTGTGGCTGGAATTTTTGCCTTGGTTTTTCTGTGGCCAGGAACCCCTTTTCCCTACAGCTACATGCTCACCCCCTCACCTTCTTTTGACTGCTCCTCACTTCTATAGTGACATCTCTCTGACCATCCTATTTAAGGTGCTTCCCCCATCTCACCCTCACCCTGCTTGTTATTTTTATTGGTGAGTGCCGGCCACCTAACATCACAATACTTTTTTTTTAATTTCTTTTTTGGTTGTTGATGGACCTTTATTTTATTCATTCATTTATATGAAGTGCTGGGAATTTAACCCAGCCTCACACATGCAATGCAAGTGTTCTACCACTGAGCCACAACCCCAGCGCCACCCCTCCCCAGTACATTTTTATTGGTTTGTTTTTATTGTCTGCCTTTCTGACAAGGAAGGCAGTGAGGACAGTTCTGTTCACTGCTCTATCTCCACTTCCAGAACAAACACATATAGGATTGTGGAAGAAATAAATGAATAAATGAAAATAAAGAGCAAGAGGGCAATTCAAGTGATTATCAGAAGGGGAGGTTGCCGTGGAAGGAAATGAAGCCACAGGGAGCTGAGGTTCCCTGTTCATTCATTCAAAATTCTCTCTTGAGCACCTACTTTGCCTGCTCTTCTAGGTACTGGAGAGGAAGCAAGAAAGAAAACAAAAAAGTGACATTCTCTGGGACTTAGATTCTACTGGGGGAGAGAGAAACAAGATCAATAATTAATTATGTACTGGGTTAGAAAACATATATGCTATGGAAAAGTGGAGCAGAGCAAGGGGAGTCAAGACTTCAGAAAAGAGAGTGATCGGTAGGATTTTAAACTGAGTAGTTGAGGGCACTTTGGGCAGAAAGTGGCCTTTTAGCACAGGCATGAAGGAGATCACAGAGTGAATCCTAAAGCCACCTGGGAGAAGATTTTTTTTCTGAGAAGAAGGTACAGCTAGCACAAGGGGCCTCAGTTAGGAGCATGCCTGAAACATACAAGAAAATCGTCCCCTCCGCCTCTCAGGCCAGAGGGACTGCAGTAGCACCAGGCATGGGAGATCAGGAAAGGAGAATGGTGCATTCCCTGTTCAGGGTATTTTCAGCTGTTGCAAGGACCTGGGATTTTATTCTGAGCAATGGGAAACCAGGCAGGGTTCTAGGTAGTAGAGTAACAAGGTTGGAATTCTGTTTTAAATAGACCTTGAGATAATTATCCTCGTTTTGTAACTAAGGAAACTAAAATTCAGAGGGTGAGGTTATTTATTTAAAAAAATCACAATTCAAGTGGCCATGCTGGGATTGGAAGCCAGACATCCTATACTCATGCTCTCAGCCAACATACTATCTCCCCAAAGGACACATGCAGCCTGGGCTCCTCAAATGCCAGGAAAGCAACATTCCACTCCAATATAGCCAAAGCCAAGGGCTCTGTCTTACAGTCATTCTTTGTTAATGTTTTCTTCTGGCTTAAGGGAGCTGCTGCCCTTACCCACTCCCTCTACCTGCTGTGTAAAGTAAACACCAGAAAATGCTGATTACAACTAAAGATGTCTCCTTGTCTCATGAACTCAATATTTCCATTAAGGTTTGAATATCCTCCTTGTCCCTGGAGGAAGGGTATCATCACCAAAGTATTATCATCTCAGGCCCCCAAATCTAGAGGAACTTCTGTCTATGAAATATCAGCTCCTTCTGTTCACAGCCCTCATAAAGGGAACTCCCCTAACCTGTCCCCTGATTCTCTGTAGTCATGTTTGAACCTTGTGATACAAGCTACACACCTTTATGACCCAAGGACCATCAATCCATTGGCTTGGCTGTGACATGTTACAATGGTCCAGTAAGATTTTGCAACTCAATGAAACTAGAAAATTCTAGGACTGAGAGTAAGAGCAAATGAATACATGGAAGAAGCAGAAGGGAAAACAGAGGAAAATGAAGGAAGTAGTCCAGCATAGTACACGTCTGAAGTCGGTGCTGGTCCAGGCTGGTTGGTATTGATTGCTTCAGGTCCTTTAATGCCCAGAAATAATGCAAGGGCAATCTAAACAAAAGCCCTGTTTTTGCTGAGGTGACTGGAAAACTCATCATGCCAAGCTGAAGAAAGTCCCCAGGTCACTCTTTTATATTTTCTAAAGGTATATTCTTCTGCTTACGAAAACACCGGCTAACATGGTGGTTCACCATTCTCCATGTGCTTATCATCCCTGGGCCACCTCCTCATGAGCGCTGAAGAGACAGTCCCAGGCTGGAGTCAAGCCCAGCTCTCCTGGCTTACATCCCTAGCATTTCCACTGATTCCTCCCTTTTCTGTTCTGGAATACAATATTCTAACAATTGAAAGCATTTCTTCAACACCCCCTTTTTCTAATAGGTATCTTTCTCTTGTTTATTATGACTGTAATTCAGTTTGAAACAGAGGATCCCAAAAACAATCCTAGCAAATTAAAGCCACCTTCTAATATCTAATCCAATCTCATAAGTGCTTTCTGAACAGTCATTCTGTGTTGGATGCTGGAAATCATTATGCAGATGGCAGATAAGTGCTCTGAGGTTTTTTTTAAGCAAAAAATAAAAATTAAAAAATTTGTCATCTTACTTCAGTTTGGGTAGCCCAGTTCTGGGGCATACAGAGAATTCTGTTTTGAGGAACATAGAAAGTAATGGTTTCTCTTTCCTGTAAGCTTAAGAACTCCAAGTTGGTCATTTGCTGACCTAGCAAGCACTTGGAACATCATGCAGGAAAAACTGATTAAAACGAAAGATGTCTCCTTGTCTCATGGACTGAAAACTGCCATTAAGGTTTGAATACCCTCCTTGTTCTTTAAACCCTGGCATCCTTCCAAGTCATTAACTTTCTGATAGCCTGTCCTCTCCCCCAGCTATCTGTTCCAGATCTGCACTTGGTGACTCAAGTTTCATGACTGCTTTGATGGGAGTCGGGAATGAGCAAACACGAGGAACGCTAAAGCTGCAAGGACATTGCCTGAACTGTTCTGAACCTCAGCTTAATGCAAGAGGAAAACTGGGTAAAGCAATGCTCTTCTGCCTGTGCAGTCTCCTATGTTTTTTTCCATTCTTCTTTAAAAACTGAACATGCAGCAAAACTGACCTTTTTAGTGTATTCAGTTCTACAAATTTTGACATGTGTAAAAAGTTGTGTAACCAAACCATGATCACCCAAAATACTCCCTTATTATTCCTTTGTCTTCACTTTCTCCCCTCAACCCCTAATTCCTGAGATCACCAATCACTGATCTCTTGCCCCTCACTATGATTTTGTCCTTTAGAGAATTGCTCCTAAGTGGAATCTCACCTTCCGAGACTGGCTCAGTTCATTCAGCTTAATGCCTTGGAGATTCATCCAAGTTGTTACAGGATTCAATAGCTGGTCCCTTTACAGGGTTGAAGATTTTTCCATTATTTAGATGTGCCACAATTTGTTTATTCATTCCCTAGTTCAAGAACATTTAGGTTGTTTCCAACTTTGACTATGAATAGAACCACTAGATGCACATTTATGCATAGGGTTTATTTCTGTTTTGTTTTGGTTTTGTAAACTTACATAGTTTTCTATGGTAAATACCTAGGAGTGGCTTGCTAATCATGATGGTAGGTACATGTCTAACATTTTATTGAAAAACTGCCAAGATTTTTTTTCCCAGAGTGCCTCTGCCATTTTGTACTCCTGCCAGCAAAGTATGAGAATTATGGTTATTTTGCATCCTCGTTATCATTTGATATTTCATTATTTTCTGCTTTGGCAATTTTAATAGGTGTGTAATATGGTTTTAATTTGCCTTTCCCTAATGGCTAATGATGCTGCATATCTTTTTATATGCTTATTTTCTATTCATACCTGCTCTTTGGTGAAGAATCTGTTTAAGTCTTTCATCAAAATTGGATTTTTCTCTTGCTGATATTTGAGGATTCTTCTTTTTTCCTAGGCAATTTTTAAAAATTTTTATTAACATGTAATAACTGTACATATTTATGCATTATAATGTGATATTTCAATACATGCATATAATATTTGTAGGTCAGATCAGGATAATATATCTATCTCCTTATCATTACTTGACTGTGGAGGATTTGAGCTCCTCTCTTATAGTTATCTACAAGGCATATAATAGGTTATTGTGAACTACCCCCCACACACACACACACACTTTTCTGAGGAAAGCTAGAAGTTATTACTTATTTCTAACTCTGCTTGAGTATGTGTTACCTAACTTCCAACTATCTTGTCTCCACCCTACCTTTCCCAGCCTCTAGGAGTCACAATTGTGCATTCCAATGAATTTTTTAACATCTATATTTATGAGATAGAACATGTGAAATTTATCTTTCTGCACATGACTTAAAAGTCTGCCAGTTCCATTTTGCTCTAAATAACAGGATATCATTCTTTATCAACGTATATGTATGTGTGTGTGTGCACATATGTGTATGTATGCACACATTTTCTTCATCTATTCATCAGTGAGCACTTAAGTTGATTCCATATCTTTTTTAAAAATTTATTTTTTTTTCTAATTAGGTATACATGATAGCAGAATGCATTTTGATTCATTGTACACAAATGCAGCACAAGTTTTCATTTCTCTGATTGTTCATGATATAGCACCACACATCATATGTGCAGTCATACATGTACCTAGGGTAATGATGTCCATCTCATTTCACCATCATTCCTGCCCACCTGCCCCCCTCCATCCCTTCCCTCCCCTTTGTCCAATCAAAGTTCCTCCATTCTTCCCATGCCCACCTCCAGTTATGGATCAGCCTCCACTTATCAGAGAGAACATTTGGCCTTTGTTTTTTTGGGATTGGCTTACTTTACTTAGCATGATATTCTCCAACTCCATCCATTTACCTGCAGATATATGAGGATTCTTTATACATTTTGGACAAAAGTCCTTAGTTAGAAATGTGATTTGCAAATATTTTCCCCCAGTATGTAGCTAGCTTTCTCTCTCTCTCTCTCTCTCTCTCTCTCTCTCTCTCTCTCTCTTTAGTCTATAGCTTTTCTATTCATGCTCTAAATAACATCTTTTGCTTAGCTAAAGTTTTGAATTTTGGTGAAATCCAGTTTTATTAATTTATTTGTTCATGGATCATGCTTTTGGTGTAGGGACAAAGATTTCTCCTTAACTTCAAGTCATGAAGATTTTTATCCTGTTGTCTTTCTTCTAAAAATTTTACAAGTGCACATTTTATATCTGTGATCCAGGTGGGTTTTGTTTTATTCTTTGGACTGATAATAGGATGAAGTGCATTGATCAATATTCAACATTGAATCAATCTTTCATTCACAAAATAAATTCCACTTAGTTTGATGTATTCTTCTTTTATTATTGCATTTACTTTTGTTGAAGACTTTTGCATTTCTTTCTCTTACATTTTTCTGGATAAGCATTTGTAGAATCAGGTTATTTTGCTTTACATGTTTGGTAGAATTTACCAGTAAAACTATCTGTACCTAGAAAGATTTTTTTAAGATTTTTAATTAGAAATTAAGTTTATTTAATAAGTATAGGACTATTTAGGTAATCTGTTTCATCTTTGGTGAGCATTGATTTTTTTTTTATTTTTCTGTGAATTATTCCACTTCTTTCTAAGTTGCCAAATTGGCATATGTAGTGCAACTAATAGTTCACGCTTATTATCCTTTTAATGTCTATGTACCCTGGAGTGATATCCCCTTTATTCCTGATATTGGTAATTGGTGAATTTTGGGGGGTCTTTCTTTGTGTGTATGTGTGTGTGTGTGTGTGTGTGTGTGTGTGTGTGTGGTGTTGGGGACTGAACCCAGGGCCTTATACATATGAGGCCAGCATTCTACCAACTGAGCTACATTCTCAGCCCAATTTTTTCAGTCTTGATAGACATATTTAAGAACAAGTTTTGGGTTTTATTGACTTCTCTATTGCTTTTCTATTTTCAGTTGCATTAATTGTGTTCTTATATTTTTATTTTCTTCTTTCTGACTCTTTGAGCTTATTTTAATCTTCTTTCCACTAGTTTCTTAGATTAGAAATTCAGATGATTGATTGGAAGCCTTCCTCTTTTCTAATATAAATATTTAGTTCTATAAAAATCCTCTAAGCACTGCTTTGACTGAGTCTCCTGAATTTCAATGCATATAATTCATTTTTCAAAATTTACTTAGAATCAATATTTTATTACTTGAAGTGAAATATAGAAGCCTTACCATCATATAGATCCCTTTATCTCCCTGTTTTATGTTATAGTTGTCTTGTTTATTACATTTATATGCATTAAAATCTTCATCAGACGACAATTTTTCATGTCAGTTGTTGAGTATATTTTAAAATAGTCAATAAAAGAATAAGAGTCTGCTTTTTAAGGTATTTAACCATGTCTGTTGTTCTTTCTTCATTACTGTTGTTACACATTTCCTTCTGGACAGATCTGCTGGCAGTGAATGCTCTTAGTTTTTCTTCATATGAGAATATCTTTATTTCCCCTTAATTCCTGAAGAATATTTTCACTTGTAATTGAATTCATATTTAAAGTTCTCCTTCAGCACTTTAAAAATGTTGACTCATTTTCTTTTCCATTAGTTTCTGCTAGGAAGTTTATAGTAATTAAAATCATTATTTCTAAGTAATGTATTATTTTTTGTTGATTGTTTTCAATGTTTTTTCTTTGTTTTTCGTTTTCAGCAGTTTGAATAGGATGTGTCTGTGAGGGATGGGGGTGGGGGCTGGTAATATTCTCTGTGGGATTTACTGAATTTCTCGAATCCATAAGTTTTCTTCTCCTGCTAAATATGTTTTTCCCCCAGCTGTTATTTCTTCAAATACTTTCTCTACCACACTATTTCTTTTCCTTCTGAGATTTTGATGACATAAACGTTAGACTTCTTCATTATATTCTACAGGTCTCTGAATTTCTTCATTTTTCTTTTTCTCTCTGTTGTTCAAACTCAATAATTTCTACTGATCTATCTTCAAATTCACTTTTTCCTTTATTAACTTTTTTCTGTTTACAAGCCCTTCCAGTGAGTTTTTATTTTTAAGTTGTTGAGTTTTTAAGCTATAGTTTTCTAACATTTCAAATGGATTTTCTTCCTATTTTCTATTTCTTTGCTGAGGCGTCCTGTTATTGCCTTTATATAAGTGTTAACTTCCTTACTTGATGGCGCATTTTCCACAATAGCTCTTATCACCAGCCGTCCATGGTTTGTGTGTGAACTATTGCTCATAGTAGGCCTGGCACTGCAGGCTCCCCGTCAGGGAGTGATCCCATGATGCAGGTGCGCCTCCCCCTCCAGCTCCTCCTAAGATCCCACACAGCACCCAAGATAGGTGTGACTTGCTGAGATGTCAATCAATATTCAGACCATAAGACATCCCCAAGCAAGACTCCACCCTTGAAACTTTATCCCTGCCTCTGATGATCCCTGCTATAAAATATAGGAAACACGGGCTCACACTCTCTTTCCAGCACTCTTTCCAGTGTGAAAGCTGACCCTTAAGGACACAGAGCCATCCGGCCCTCGATTCGAAAAACTTACAACTGTGTCATGTGATTTTTTGCCACTTTCTCAGTTTAATGTTGCAGTCAGGTCTTTTAAACTCACTTCATCTTGTCTGCATGGGTCATGAGCAAGAAGTCCTAGTAGCAAACCATCATCAGGTAATTCCAATGTCTGTGTCACCATGGTTTCTGTGTCTCGTCACTGTCTTTTCCCACATGTGTCATGCCCTTCCGGGTTCTTTGTATGCCACATGCTTTCAGATTATATTCTAGATATTTTTACGATTGTTAGGAGATGCAAGTCTTGTTTAAATTCTTACAGAGAATATTGATATTTTTGCTTAAGCCAGCAATTGGCATTCCAACCAGCCTGTTGGGGTTATGACTCCAATATCGGTGCAATTTTTAAAGCTTAGCAGCCCTATTCAGACCTGTCTCAAATGCATGCCAGCCAATATCCAGTCAATGATCTGGTTAATAAGCAGTGGTCAGTACCACTGTTCAGCTCTCAATGTCCACATGGTCTAAAGTCATGCCCATGCATAGACAAACTGAGAATGAACCCAGAAGTTCATAAACCACTTTAAGGAGATGCAATTCTGAGCTCCGGTCTTTCTGTCTCCTTAGTGCCTGCTGGTTTCCTAGGGGGTCCCCACTTTGTTCTTCTGGTCAGAAAGTGGAAGTTTTGGTAGATTTACTCTATTCTGTATTTCCTGCAACTGTCCCTGCATCTCAGACCAAGTGACAAGAAAAACACAGACATGGGAAAAGCCACAGGAGTTTGTTCACCTTCTTGGGGCCATGACCCCTCCAACCGGAGAGCATGCCCCTCTGGTAGAGTTTGGACTCCTGCGTGCACGTGTTACTGCCACCTCTGCGGTTCTTTTTTTGGTGGCTAAAGTAAATGAAACACTAGAGAAAAGGAGGCAAAAATGAAGCTAATGGTTTGCCCAAGGCTCTCTGAACTTTAGTTCTCTTTCCCATTCTTTGAGCCAGAATTAGAAAACCTCTCCTGGGTTCCCTCTAGGTAAGCCCCCAGGACCGACTTTAGGTTTCAGGAGCCTTGAGTTCATGCCCAGGAACACCAGAGTGGGGAGAAAAATGATAAACTCACCATTCTGGTCTTCTCTGTTTACTTTTTCAAGTCTTCAGATGTTCCGCACAATCCTGCCCAGCTCTAGAGGTTCGTTCTGTGGGAGAAACAGGGTGTAGGAGTACACTTACTCCATTGTACCTGAAATCAGACCTCTTCAAATTTTTATAAATGCCTTTAAGCGGCAAAAAAAAAAAAAAAAGACAAGGATAAATGAGTTTTTTTATTCTAAATTTCCTGCCTAACTGAAAGCTTAGTCTTATTAATGCTAGAAAAAGGAAAAATGTAAATGTGGGCGGATGAGGTGGAACTATCATGTAGTCATGTGAAACATTTCAAAGCCAAAAAAAGGAAAGAAACTCTTTTAAGCTTTACTTTTTACAAGCTTCTATTTTACCCAGTACCATCTGTGGGAAAGGAAATAAGAAGTGAAAGGCAAAAATTAAAATAAGTTTTGGAATCAGTAAAAGACTAAAGAAAGTTTTACTGGGCAAGTGCGTATGGATTCAGGAAAGAAGGAAACCCACTATACTTACTGAGGTTGTTTTGTACCATCTCCAAGCCAGGGCTTGCCAGGAATTTCCCTTTTTCCATTTACCCTGCTCAGAAGCCCACCACAAAGAGCAAGGCTTGGGTTTGCCCAAGCCTACGCTTGAGACCAAAATAAAACGCTTTTACCTCCTAATATAGGGCTAAGAGATGAGAACTGATCTGAAAGCCTTTTTTATTGCTTGTCTTTGTTATTTTTTATAGTCATATGTGTCCTTGATATCCTTACCTTTCATCCACACAAATACCTAGTATGGATTCTTGAATTTCTGTGTTCATGAGGTTAGGTCACAATAGAGATCAACCTCTACACAATGTGCCACTGTGTTAGCTGGTTTCAGTCTGAATCTGTGAATTTTGGTGTGTGTGGGTATGTGTGGGTATGTGTGCGTGCGTGCGTGTATGCATGCGTGCCTGGGAAATTTTCAAAATCAAAGTTTAATTAAGAATAGAAGGTCCTAAACTGTGAGACTTCTGATTATCTAGCTTTTCTCCCCTCCCTTTCCTATAGGTGTCTTTGTAATGGACTCCCATCCTGTTCGTGGTGAGGTTAGAAACACTGTTTCTTCCACTTGTCAAGGGCTGAGAATAAGAAGAGAATATCTCGGTACAATTTATAAGACAAAAATACAGACTATTCATTCTAAATGAGAAACTACATTTACTTTGAAATCTGCTCTATTTGCCTGGAGATGACTCTCAAGGGAAACATCCTGGAATCTCTGCTGAAACAAGGGTTGTTATTACTCAAAGCACTGTCCCCTTCCACTCAGGAGCTTGGCAGGATACCGAATTTTGAGTTTTGGGAACTGAATTGCTATCAACCCACAGCTCTGAACAAAAGCAACAAGAATGCAAGCATTGTGTGTGTCAGGGAATCACTCTTTCTTCACTTTTACTGACACTGAGCACAAGTTCTTCCTCATGATGGGAAATCCAGAGCATTACTTAAGTCATATTTTGACCAGACCTGAGAGTTGATTCATTCATAAACCAACATTTATTGAGTTTCCTGCTATATACAAGGCTTTGTTCTAGATCTATACACTGGGAATAGAAACAACAAAAGAAGTTCCTACCACAAGGAGACTACATTTTAGTGGAATTGTCAAAGGGTAACCAACAACCAGAGAAAAACAACATGGCGGCAGGACATGGTAAGTGGTGTAAAGAAGCTGGCAAGGATGGGGAGGGAAAAGGAAAATACTTAGGGAATAAGATGGCCAAATTATATTGTTATAATGTATGCATGTAATTAAGAATTCCATCACTATGTGCAATAATAATGCACCAATAAAATACAGAAAAATTTTTAAAAATAAAGAGGTTGATTGGTGGAAGACTGGTGTCATTTGAGTTGAGATGGCAATAGTAAACTTCTCTGAAGAGATGACTTAAGTAGAGGCTTCAGTATAAAGAAGCAGTGAGGTAGTCAAAGGGCAAATGATCCAGACTGAAGAATCAGTGAGGCTCTGAGACAGGATAAATGCTTAAGGACCAAAGAGAGTTGATCCAAATAGAGCTGATTGGAAAGGAGGAACAGCTGAACTGCATGAAGTAGCTTTTGGACTTCCAGCTCTGCTCCAAATAGGAATCACCTGGATTCATCCAGTCCCCAGTGTTCCTGGAGGACCCAAAGGGGAGGGAGTGTAAATGTATTTCAGATACCAGGTCTCTTTAATAAGAGCTCATTCAATACGAGATTTTGGCCTGTCTCCAGAGCCCTGAAATAATTCATTCAACCATTTTTAATAATTAGGAAGTGCCAGGTACTATATGATTACTCATGATCATGGCTTGGAAAAAAAAAACTGAAAAAATTGTCTTTGGACTTACTTTCCTGGGAGGTAATTGCTACACTGCTAAGTGGTATTAAGTCAACTAGACCTGTTGTAAGTTTGAAATATCCTAGGACAGAAGTGGCTATTCTTCTTTCTGCGTTACTGAGTGCTTCTCGTGGAGTCCTCCAAGCCTCAATCCTTGGTTTTCTTCCCTATTTTATACTATCTTCTTTGTTATCTTCATCCAATCTGATAAGTACAGTCCCTATGCTTATTAATGTGAATCTTGCATTTGCATACGCACATATCCTGACCTCTGAATTCACGTACTTGACTGCCTACTTGTCTTCTCCATTAGGCTGATAAACATCTCAAAGCTAATGTGTCCAGCGTTGAATTCCCAATCTTCCTTGCAATCCTTCTCCACCCACAGTCTTCTTTATCTGAGTAGACAGCTTTACCTTTGTTCAGTATCAGAACCTCAAAATCATGCTTGACTTCTCTCCTTCCTTAAATTTCATATTCAGTACTTCAACAAATCCTGTTGGCTCAATCTTCAAAATATACTCAAACTCTATTATTGTTATTCTTGCTGCTACCAGCCCAGTCCAAGCCACCATTCCATTCACCTGGATTATGGCAAAAGTCTCCTGTCTGGTCTTCCTGCTACTACTCTTGCTCCTCGGAAGTCTATTCTCCAAATGGCTTCAACATACCTTCAAACCAAAAGTTGGCTCATGCCACTCCTTTGCCCAAATTCCTGCAATGGCACCCCAGTATATTGAACATAAAACCTGAAATCTTACAATAGGTCACACGGATCTTTCCTTCTCTGGGTTCCCCGACCTCACATCAGTTCCTTTCCTCTTTGCATACTTCTCCCTAATTACACTTGCCTCCCTGCCTTGAACTCATTGGGTCCTCTCCCGCCTCACCATTTCCTCTTCCTGGGTGCCCTTCTTGGCTGTACACATGGCTGATAGCTTCTTCCCATCTTGGCGTAAGTACCACCTTCTTAGTGATGCCTTACCTGAACATCCTATTTAGAATGGCAACCTTCTCCACAACACTCATTATCTCCCTTACCTGCTCTATTTTCTGGAGTAGCACTTGTAACTTCTAACACATAATGTAATGTACTCAGCTTGTTGTTAACTGACTGTCTGTCACCCCTGACTAGGCATCAGTTCCACAGGGACAAGGAGTTCTGCTTGCTTTGCTCACTTGTGGAATCTCAAGTATCTAGACTATGGTCCAACAACACTAGGTGCCCAGTAAATATTTACTTTGTTCATCAACTGATTGTAAGATATGCAGCCTTTCTGGTATACTATAGCTACATCTTAAACAATCCCTTGCATTCTAAGCCTTTAATAAATGTCTCTGGCAGCCTCTTTAGCTGTAAGAATGTACTAATTGTGCAGTACTTCATGAAAGTTTCTCATCTAGTTTCTAGTTCATGGAAACTTTTGCAGGAAGGTCATCATCAATCAAGTACATTTCATTTTTTTTTCTTCTTATAGGAGTATAATAGATGTATAGAAAACTGCATCTATTATAAGTGAACAGCTTGTCCTATGTTCACAAAATGAAGTCACCATGTAGCCAATACTCAGAGGAAGAAATACATTACCAGCACCCAGCCGCCCACTCCCACTTCCCTTCATGACTTCTAACTTTATAGATTAGTTTCAGCACATTTTATTTTAAATCCATACTGGGACTCTAATATTTTCATTACTGTTTATATGAAACTGACTTATAGTCCAAATTCCCCTTCTCATTGACAAAGAAATACAAAATTGGAAATATTTTTAAAATTGTAAACAGAAAGAATTTATCAGATGCTCACGCTTCAAAATAGGCTCTCTGGCAAAAATCAATTAAACATAGATGATTAGACATATCTGCTTTCACCTCAAGTACATTTAGGAAAGACTGTGACATATGCTATTTGTCAGAAATATATGTCAAGTGCTAAGATAATCCTTTATTGCTGCATTGGCTTGTAATAGTGATGCTTTTATATTTATCAGGATTTTTTCTGAAAGTAAGAGAAGCTTGCTGAAGAACCATTTTAACATATGTGGGCGAGCTGTTGTTCTCGGTCCCCTCACCTCCCCAGCTCTATTTTCAGCACTTCTCTTCCCTGCATGGGCAGATGACTCAGACTTCTCCTTGCTTCCCGCCTTTCCCTCAAACTGCTTCTGATGTCATGGGGAATTTCCTGCAACCATCGATGGGAAAGAAGGAGATGCGGCCTGGTTTAAGGATGGGGCAACCCTGCCAGTCAGAGGGAAAATCTCCCTGCAGACAGAACCTTAGGCAACCTATCTGGTTGGCCATTTAACATGAAATGAGATCACCTGAGGTCTCCTGAAATACACAAGTGTATAGGCAGTGGCCAATGGCTGGTCAGCTTATACATAACCTGGAAGATTGGTGCCAAGTTCACCTGAAGGGAAGTTATATGGTGCATTTCTAAGACAGGCTACAGTCTTTGAAGCTGAGTCCCATGTAAATGTCTCCCAGAGAACAATGCATAGAAGGCTAAATAAGGAGGTGGCCATGGCGACCTCTCCAAGGGTAGTCAGTGAGTATCCTTCCTTGGCTTCTGTGTCTTGAATATTTTTATCCCCTCAAAACTCATATGTTGAAATCTAATCACCAATGTGATATATTAGGAGGTGGGGTTTTTGGAAAGTTATGAATAGAATTAGTGCTTTTATAAAATTATCCCCAGAGAGATTGTACCTTCTACCATGCAAGAACACAAGGCACCATCTATGAAAAATAAACTTCTGTTTATAAGCCACCCGGTTTGTGGTATTTTGTTACAGCAGTCCAAAGAGACTAAGACACTGGCCTTGTCTATGCTTGGGCAAATGGCCCATGTACAAAGAGGTCGTGGGACCCAGAATAGAAGCAGTATACTGGATCAAAAGCCTGGACTACTTTTCACCATGGCTGATCTAACCACCACCACTGCTGAGTGCCCAAAATTTCTAAAGTCGATACTGAGCCCTTATTTGGCACCATCTCCTAGGTACATCAGCCATTGAGGCCAATTATATTAGACTGCTTCATCATGAAAGGAGCAGTAATTGGTCTTCATGGGACTAAGTGCATATTCTGGAGAATAACTTCCGTTTCCTGCCAGCAATATTATATGTGGTAGATTTCCTGCTTTATTCACCCCATGGTATCACACACACATTTGCTACTGCTCAAGGAACTCATTCACAGCAGTAGCATTAGCTACACATCATGGAACTCATTGTCCTTACATCTCCTGGAAGCAGCTAGCTTGATGGAATGATGGAGTGACCCAGTGAAGGCTCACTTAGGGCACCTGCTGGGAAATAATCTCTTGAGAGGTTGGGCTGCTATCCTTGAAGTGGTCAGATCAGGTGGCCAACACAAGGTATTGAATAGGCAGCCGTAGGAGCCCAGGAGAGGACAAGAAGCTTCTCTCACTATTTCCCTTAATAAGCCACATCAAGAATATTGCCCTCTTCCTGAAACATTGCATCTGGGAGACTTGAGATTCATCTGCCAAATGGAGAGAAATGATTTCACTAGGAAACAGGAGAATATCCATGAAGCTTTCAGGCTATTCATGACATTGATTAAGAGCAGAGTATTGGTGTCTATATGACTGACAACCAGGTGACCTGGGATAGATATTCTTAGATCTGTTCTCTGCCCTTTCCTGTGTTCTCTGCTGCATGCTCTGCGGCCTGGGACACCAACCTCTACCAAACCTGTGGTCTAAATTGCTTTTTCTTGTCTTCTGCAATGAGATCCTGGCAAGAGGACAGAGAGTAGAAAGAGGACAAGGCCAGAATTTTGATGCCCTCCTTCCCTGTCCTTCCTGCCTCTCCACGTTTAGGCAGAGGCTCCAATTGCCAGCCGTGTTGGTTTCTTGGATAGTTCTTCAGGAACAGCACTCCCTCCCCTTGTCCCTGAAGACCTCCAGTTGTGAGGACTAATCCCTGAGTATATCCTTGGCTCTTTTTGGTTCCATTAACCCTGCCTACACCTCTGTAAATAATCCCCTCATGAGATTCTTTTCAGCTAAGCTCTTTGGAGGGTGCCATCTGTTTCCTGCTAAGACTTCAATGGATACAGGAGGGGAAATGGCTGGGAAAGAAGGGAGGGAGGGATGCTAGCTATTGTGAAGTGGGGAAAATCTTGAGGATATAAGGCTGGGTAATTTACAACAGGCCTGAATAAGACACGGTTTTACAGGCTGAAACTGGCCAAGACAAAATAAATGATCTCTACTGGTCAGACATCATAATTATGTTTAAAAAAAAACTACTGCCCCTAGTTCCTGTGGAACTGATTGGAATGCACCAAAATTAAGGATGCAGGACTTTCAGTGCTAAACCTGAGACAGTCCTGGGACTGGAATATTGGTTATTTCAATCTGTGACTATAATTAGGACCTCTGGATCCCGTCTAGCTGCTGCTGCAGAAGGGACATTCTAGGTAAAAGAACACTGGTCTGGAACCAAAGGCAGACCTTACTTATCTCTCATGGAATTCTTTCTCATTAGTTCTATAGGCAGTTTGAAAATCTCTCTTTACACAGTTAACAGGAATGAACTGCTAGGCATTCTTCTAAGTGCTTCACATTTTTAAAATCATCTATGTTCTAGGAACAAGGAAGCAGGGAATTAAATGACTTAAGTGAGTCTTCTTGGGTCACAAAGTAGCATGCCACAGACCTAGGACTCCAATCCACCCAGTCAGGCTTTCAGCCCCCTCACCTGTTCACCTTTGTATCCCTGGCACCCAGATCAGGAAGGTAGTGAGTGCTTGGTCACTAAATATGTGCTTAAAATTATTACAAGAAGACAAATCCTGTCTTCCCAGTTTCTCCCTTTTCTGGTCCGTTTCCTTTTTTATGGACCCTGCCTAGGTTTTGTTAGGGCCTCTAAGCAAGCACAACCTTTGACCCACTGACTAAGCCAACAGCTTCAATCAGAGTAGAGAGCAGCCCTATGTAAGCGGGTTTAAGTCTAGGCTCTGTCAGTCTCTTTATAACACGCCTCAGAGTTGTGCTAAATGAGAGGTAAGAACCTTGGCCCATGGTAAATACTTAATGTTAGCTTCGTTTACTTTGTTATTATTACAAAAAAACTGGTGCATTTCAGTGCAGAGGCGAGTTCCCATTCCAGAAGGATCCCTTTACTCTTCTTGGTTCCATCCCCTAGCCAAGGGCTCTTTCCCTGAGTGGGGTTCACCAGCAGCCTGTTTTTCTTCTTTGGGGAAAGGAAGGAGCGAAATCCTTGAGCGCCCTCTAGAGGACAGAAATGCTCCTGACCTTCAAACCTTCCATGACCTCCCAAGACCCACAGGATATGTTCTGGCATCTTCTGTTTGTTCCTCCAAATGTTAGTCCCTCTTTCTGGGCTGTTTTCTGTTTATCACTCTGGATCCACTTTCCACTTTTTTTCTACTCTGTTCTGGGCTCCAGGATGCTGACCTGTGGAGGTTGCATTGGTGAGCTCTTTCCCCCTCAATTCTTAAGAGTTTGATTTTAGACAGTAAAAGCCACCAGTACTAATCTAGAGGGAAGTTGGGATATTATTTCACCAAACTCCTTCCAGTCGGGCTGCTAAGAGTAAGCAACCGCCCTCTACCCAGTAGGCCACATCTCATACCATGCAGAACCATGGGTTCTAAGATCCAGTTTCCTGCCGTTGGCTTTCCACATTGCCCCTTCAGAATGGAACTGGCTTCCTGCAATTGCTAGCCTCGTGGCCCAGCACCTAGCTTCATTTCTCTTAATCCTGGCCACACCTTTGTAAATAGCCCCTTGATTAACCTCTCCTCAACTACCCTGTCTGCCTATGTTGTCTCATCCGGTTCCTGCAGGTTCTACTGATACCCTGTTCAAATTCCTTGACTTAACAGCCTTATCTCTCCTCCACCTTCCCAGTACCCTGTGCTCTAACAAACCAACTACTTACAGTTTCCACAGTATAATCACAGGATTATCTATGAAGTTTCCATCTGCAGGGCCTTACATGTTCCATGACCGATCCCTTTGCAACTCACCCTCCACGCAATATCAATCCTCTTTAGAGGCTTCAGGTTGAAGGTGGAGCTTGGTGGTAGAGCACTTGCCTATCACGTGCAAGACCCTGGGCTTGATCCTCGGCACCCACACAGGTAGGCTTCCGCTCAAAGCTCATGTCTTCTATCCAGTCCTTCCTGATCCTTGATACACATTTTTTCCCCATTTCATTGACATCTATGTGATTTCTATCCTATTAAGTAGCAGCCATGTGTTTGGGTTGGTTTTCCCTTTTCTCTAAATGTCTATGGAGGATCTTGAGTAGTTTCATTATGTTCCATTGACTGGACTACTTAAAAATATAGGTCTAATTCAACCCCTATACAATGTTTCCTGGTCATAGGAATTTGCAGGTGTTCTTCTCAGCAAGAAACTGAGGATATATAGCAGCAAGGGCTATATTCAAACTGAATATGTTCTATGGTTCTCTCCCCCTCAAAAATGAGCAGAGAGCATATGTTTGTTTGTACCTACCACTGGCAGCCACTTTGCTCCAAGAAGAAAGTCAGTGAGAGGAAGGGACAAGCAAGGAGGGAGGTCAGAGTAAAGAGGATCACTGGGAAACAGAATTGTGCCCTGATCAAAGCTGTCATGCAGGTTTGAAATAAGTTCTTGGAATTATCAACTAAAAATATATGTAACACTATTGGTGAATGAAAAAGCAACACTCGTAGGGTACAATTAGAAAGAAACTTATTTTCTTCTGCCTATTCAAATTCACCCCCAGAGCTACGACATTTCACCCTGCTACTGGATGTAGTCTTGTTGGGGTACAAACAAGAGGCTCCATGCCCTCTCTGTGCTTTTGCTGATAATAAAAAAAGTCTTCAAATCACCTTTCATTAGAAAATTGTTTATTTCAGCAATTAAAGAATCCCTCTCAGTGTAAGTCAAGCTCCTGGAATTCTTTCAACATGAAAGCTTCTTCTCTCGCCCAGCTCCAGGCACAGGAAGCAGCTGGTATGCTGCTTCCTGCTTGAGAGCCCTGTATGGATGTTTGAGTCCTTCCCATTAGAACTGGAGAACTGAGCACCTACTGTCTGAGGCCTCAGCAGAAATTGAGACAGAAGGGGCAGGAAGAGTTTCTCTGTAACATCCTAACCCACATAGGTACCTTACCCCTGCTTTAGAGATGGATCCTATGGAGAGGTTCAAGTACTGGTAGCGTTTTGATGCTGATAGCATCTATTCCTCTACTAAGCTATAAACATTGAAAGACTTTCTCTAAAGCAGGGGTAAGGTACCTATGTGGGTTAGGATGTCCCCACCCCCACCCTCTCTCTCCACACTGAGTCAGCTGAACAAAACTGGAGACTCATGGGCCAAATCCAACTGTTTAGGGAGGCAAATAACTAATTATATTGCTCACGTTTCCATATGGAGTTGAAAAACCAGCCTCTACCTCAGAGCAAAGCCTGTCCTAATTGATCAGGGCACAACTCTGTCCAAGGAAGGGGGCGTGACCCTTGTCCTTGGAAAGACCCACAGAGCACTCCTAGGCACATACCTACCCTGCTGAGTTGTTTATCTACAAATAACTGGAGAGATCTGCGGAGCCAGCTGTCCCTGACTCAGTCTGGCTAGGTGAGGACCCATAGCAACCCCCTAGCAGCCACCAATCAGCATGAGACAAGGAAAATACCTGGGATGCCAGATGACCCTCCCAGTAGTTTACTGTGGTTGATAACATGTTGGGAAACCATGCAGTTCAGCATGTACACCCCTCATGGCTTAAACCAATCAGTTCAAACAAATCCCTCTCTTGTACAACCAATCACCCTTACCCAACTTGTTTCCACCAGTGAATGTGCTAATCATGTTTTAGAGTTGTTGTTTGATTTTCCTGCAGTGTGTGATGATTTATTAAGAGATGCTATGATGTATGTGAAACCCCTGCCTTCCCCAAAGAGTGTATAAAACTGCTGCAAACCCTGGGCTCGGGGCCTTTCAGCGTCACCAGTTGTTGTGTGTACGCACAGAGGACCAAGCTAGCTCACAATAAACACCTCTTTGCTGCTTACATCGATCTTGGTCTCTGGTGGTCTTTTGAGGGCCCCAAATTCGAGCATAACATAGAAAGTTTGGAAGAAGGAATGATGTATGCTCATCTCAGCACCCCCTCCCCACCACCACCCCCTCTCTCCACATCTGTCTGCAAACAGGGAAGATCTAGTTTACTCTCTTAGCTGTAAGGTAAACTCTACTTTTGTTGGGATATAGGGCTGGACTGGAGAGGAGACTAGTTAATTCAGGAGCCTACTAGCAAGCTTATTTGATTGTTCACTTATTGAAAGTCCTTTATTATTTCAACATTAATATCAAAGCTGATATTTTATCCCCAATCTGCTTGAAATCTATGTGATTCAAATGGTTTTTCATTTGGATAGGAAAGAGAGGTCTTATTTTGAGGCTTACATGAACACCATCACAACTCACAAACATGATTTCCTGTTGAGAAACTGATGTGACTCCATTTTTGAAAAACCAGCCTGTACCTCAGAGCAGGGCCAAGGGTGTGTGTGTATGGGTGACCCTTGTTCTTGGAAAACCCATTCCTAGGCACATAGCTACCCTGCTGAGTCATTTGTCTGTACCAGATGTCCTTGACTCAGCAAATACCAGTTCCTGAAAAGACCAAAAGAATGCTTAAGACCTAATTTCAGACCATAGCAACAACCTATCAGAGTGAGACAGGGAAAATATCTGAAATGCCAAGTGACCCTCCCAGTAGTTTCGGTGATTGATAACATGTTTAGGCAACCCTGCAAGTTTAGCATATTCACTCAGGGCCTAACCAAACAGTTCAAATGTATCCACCACTTGAACTAACCAATCACCCTTACCCGACTTGTTTCCATCAATGAATCTGCTAATCAATGTTAAGAGTTGCTGTTTGATATTCCCGTGGTGTGAAATGATTTGCTGTGTGATGTTGTGACACATAGAGTAACCCCTCAAAACCTATAAATCTTCACTGAACTAAGGGTTGGGGCTCACTCCTCGGGACCACTGAGTTGGAAACGGTTGCGAGTCCAGGCTCGAGCTTGCAATAAAGACTCTTGTGTGCTTGCATTGGATTCGGCTCCTGGAGGTCTATTGGGGTCCCACAAATCTGGCATTACACTGTCCTCCACCATGGCCCAAATAGTTTAAAGGGTCATATTTGTTTGTTTGTTACAAAAAGGGATAAGCTCATTTAAAGTTCATAAGCTCTTTTATAACATCGTAACTTGAAATTAGGGAGATTTTTTAACTAAAAATCTGAATTTCCAATGTATCGTGATCATTTCAATAATTTGCTAACACTAGGGCTGTATTTCTTGGTTTTTAAATTTTATTTTTGAGAAAAAGTAAAAAGAAGTTTTATTGCTTTTCTAGAAAAGGGGAAACACAGAGGCTTCCTGTCACAGAGGCTGTGATTCTGCCCACCAAGCAGGAACACGGGGCTTTTAAAAAGGTGATTCAAAAGCTACATTCCACAAGTTCTCGGTCCTGAATTGTTAATTTGGAGAGATAGTCATTCTGAGATCTCCTGGTACCATCCCCAAAGTCTGGATTACTTCCTTCCTATGGTGGGTGTGTAGTCAATGACAGATAACTCTGCATAAAAAGGGAAGAAAGATGATCCTGTTTCCCCTGAGATTAGGAAGGGGGAAAGTTTGGGGAGGGGCAAAGAGAGAGAGAGAAAGAGAAAGAAATGTCCATTTTTAAAATAAATTGCTGTGGCAGAGCTTCAAGGGCTATATTTCAAGGCATAAAGTGTACCATCATCACATTTCCCTACTGTCGATTTCTACATTCCATTTCTATGAAAAAATGGGTGATGACATCTCCAAGCTGTTTCCTGCTAAAAGAGAGCAAAGTTGGGGAAAGTAACCCAAAGTCTTTGAACTCTATCAGGTGGGGCATGGACAGTTAAGTGTATTCAGCATCAGAGCAATCTAGAGGTTCACAGTGGCAGATGGCAGGTGATTGGACAAGGCATACATCAGGGATCATGCTAAGACAATAAAAACAAGACAACAAAGCATTTGGTTTTTCTTTTCTTTTTTGTGAACAATTAGCATAAAAGCAATTAGTATTTCATCTAATCTCTGAAAACTATGAAGGCAGTCACTCATAATCATATCAGTGAAATAGGGCTGTGTTTCTTAAAGTAATAATTTCTAAGACTGACAAGCACCTGCCCCTTTAGATGAAGAAGGCACTTCCCTGCTTTGTCCCATTCCAGTTAGCCATTATTTGCTGAATTTAGCAAATATAAATGCAAGATACCTAGTTTAAATTTGAAGTTCAGATAAACAGTGCTTTTGTTATCATTTTTTAGTAAAAATATGTCCAGTAAAATTCATACAATTGAGTTAGGATACTGGTATTGTATATGAGAATCCTACCTCACTAATTTTTTTATCTACTTGGGTTTTGAATGTGGGTTTTCTACCTTTGTACCCATTTGTACTTATTTTTATATGTTCAAAGCCTAATACACTTCTTGGCCCATTTGTGGAATGAATATATCAATGGAGCCTGAGGACTAAATCTGTATTCCATACAGAATATCACTAGTTATACAAGGACCAAGTATTTACCCACGATATCGTGGAGAAAGGCATCAGGCTCCATTGCCAAAAAACGGACAAGTGGGCCCAATGCTCCGGGGCCCACAACCACAAATATACGGGGCAGTGGAGGAACCCAGCAACACCATCAGAGTAGTGCCCAGGACACATTGTCCATTAAATCCCTCATCAGACAAACCCGAGGGAGCGCAGGGTTGGACATCTGCGCCTCTGCCAGAGCAGTACTAACTCCAGAGATGGGAGTTCAAATCATTCCCACAGGAATAAAAGGACCTCTTCCTCAAGGGACAGTAGGCTTATTATTGGGACGTAGTTCATCTACATTAAAAGGACTTATGATAAGTCCTGGGGTAATTGATCCCGATTATGTAGGTGAAATAAAAATTATAGCTAGTTCTCCAAGAGGTATATCAGTAATTTCACCTGGAGATAGAATAGCACAGTTGTTAATAATACCCAGCCTACATAATAAATTTCCTAGTCATAGTGTAAAAAGAGGTTCCAGGGGATTAGGCTCCACAGGTGTAGATTGGGCTATGTTGTCTTTAAATTTAGATTCTCGCCCAATGTTAAAACTAAATATTCAAGGACACGACTTTAATGGGCTACTGGACACAGGTGCAGACCTTAGCATCATATCTAGTAAGGAATGGCCAAAACATTGGCCATTACAACAAGCCACTCAAACGCTTCGAGGCCTAGGAGTGGCTACTAATCCCCATAGAAGTGCAATGATATTAGATTGGAAGGATCCTGAAGGATGTGAGGGAACTATACAGCCCTATGTATTGGATCATCTTCCTATAAATTTATGGGGACGAGATGTCCTAGATCAATTAGGTTTGACGTTAACAAATAACATCAATCCTAATGCGCCCACTGCTAGGGCTAGACAAGGTTTTAGGAAAGAAAAAAGATTAGGAAAACAAGGACAAGGTATAGCAGCACCAATTCAAATAGATCAAGGAACAGACAGACATGGGTTGGATTTTCAGAAAGGGCCACTGAGACAATAAAAATTACTTGGAAATCAGAAAGACCAGTGTGGGTTCCTCAGTGGCCCCTGACTAAAGAAAAGATACAAGTAGCCCATGATCTGGTCAAACAACAATTAGTGGAAGGACATATACAACCTTCCATATCTCCTCATAATACTCCCATTTTTGTCATTAAAAAGAAATCTGGTAAATGGAGATTATTGCAAGATTTAAGAGCCATTAATAATGAAATGGTTATTATGGGACCTGCTCAATCAGGGATTCCTCAATTGTCTGCTTTGCCAAAAACCTGGCATGTTTTAGCCATAGATATTAAAGATTGTTTTTTTTCAATTCCAATTCATCCCGAGGATAGTCCACGTTTTGCATTTACTATCCCTGCATTAAATCATGAAGGTCCTGATCAGAGATATGAATGGAAAGTACTCCCTCAAGGGATGGCTAACAGTCCAACTATGTGTCAAATATATGTTAATAAAGCAATCCAGCCACTTAGAAATCAAAATCCTGAACTACAAATATTTCACTATATGGATGATGTATTATTGGCACATAAAGATAAAAACATATTGCTGGAATGTTATGCCACACTTACAAACTTATTAAAAAATTATAATCTAGAGATAGCAATAGATAAAGTACAATTAAATTTTCCAATTAATTATTTAGGAGTTCTATTATCCTCAACCATGGTCCGTCCACCAAAAATTCAAATACGAGTAGATCAACTCAAGTCACTTAACGACTTTCAAAAGTTATTGGGAGACATAAATTGGATAAGGCCTTATCTAGGCATACCAACAGGAGAGTTGGGACCTTTATTTGATATTCTAAAAGGTCCATCAGATCCAAACTCACCTCGCATGTTAACTCCTGAAGCAAGAAAGGCATTAAAAATTATTGAAACATATATGGAAAATATACATTTGGATAGAATTGATATAAGTTTGCCTTTATTATTTATTGTACTACCAACAAAAAATATTCCTACAGGAGTATTTTGGCAAGAAGGTCCATTATTGTGGATACATTTATCTTATTCTCCTAACACTATTCTTACTAGGTATCCTGAGGCTGTAGGACAATTAATACTCAAAGGAATAAAAGCAGCGAAGGGAGTGTTTGGAATTTCTCCCAATAAAATTATTACTCCATACACTATGGATCAAATTGATGAGTTAGCTAATGAGTTAAATACTTGGGCAATAATCATGTGTAAATCTAATGTTTCATTTGATAATCACTTACCATCTAATCCTTTGTTGTCTTTTTGGTCTAAGCATCCTGTAGTTTTTCCAAAAATGACAAGAAAAACCCCTATCATGAATGCTCCAAATATATTCACTGATGGGTCAAATAATGGTACAGCAGCAGTAGTTACCCCTGATCAAACTTTTACATTTTTAGTACCCAAACAATCAGCTCAAAAGGTAGAGCTTAATGCAGTATTACAAGCCTTTTTAATGTTTAAAGATTCTGTATTTAATTTATTTTCTGATAGTCAGTATGTAGTTAATGCTATAGTATCTCTTGAAGATGCTGGTAGGATTTCCCCTTCTTCTACTGTTTTCTCTTTGTTTTCCACTATACAAAGTCTAATCTGGGACAGAAAAGATCCATTCTTTATAGGACATATTAGAGCACATACAGGATTGCCTGGAGCCCTTAGTTTGGGCAATGATTTAGCAGATAAAACTACACATGACATACATATTTTCTCTACACTAGAAGAAGCTATGAATTTTCATAAAAAATTCCATGTTAATGCTAATACTTTACAAAAGCGTTTTAAAATAACTAAGGAACAAGCCAGACATATAATAAAACAATGTCAAAATTGTGTGACCTTTTTACCACAAGTTAATCTTGGAGTCAATCCTAGAGGACTGATACCTAACCATATTTGGCAGATGGACGTCACACACTTGCCAGAATTTGGAAAATTAAAATATTTACATGTTACAGTTGATACTTCTTCCGGATTTTTGATGGGCTCCCTTCATGCCGGAGAAAAAACTAAAGATGTTATAGCTCATTGCTTACAAAATTTTGCCACTGTGGGCGTTCCTAAACAGTTAAAAACTGATAACGGTCCTGGCTATACCTCTACCTCTTTTAAACAATTTTGCTCATCATTTGGTATTACTCATATAACAGGAATCCCATACAATCCACAGGGACAAGGCATAGTTGAAAGAGCTCATCAAACTATTAAAACGTACTTACTAAAACAAAAAGAGGGAATTGGAAAGGGGTATATATCCCCCAAAGATAAACTTAAAATAACGCTTTTTACTCTAAACTTTTTAAATTTGGATTCATCAGGACTTAGTGCTGCGGAAAGGCATATGTATCCAAAAAATGTGCATAAGCCTAAAGTTCTTTGGAAAGATATTCTAACAGGACAATGGAAAGGTCCAGACCCAGTGATTGTCTGGAGTCGGGGCTCTGTTTGCGTGTTTCCACAGGGAGAACAGCAGCCGATTTGGATTCCAGAAAGACTAACCAAAACGATTTCTACAGATCGAAAAGAAGATGATTTGACTCAAATCCATAACAGCTGATATCCAGAACTCCAGCTTGGCCATTCTTACATCTGCGACTATGATTAACCAGGATGCTTTTTTCAATATCTATTTTATTATTGCATTTTCCACATCATAAGGTTCTATTTTTATTTTTTGAGCTCATACAAACCTAGGTTAATGTTTTTCTGATCAGTTTTATTTTTTGACTATAGAGTTTTTAAACATTGCAATGGAGATTTCACCTAGGTAAAGCTACAAGGCCTTTATTATTATCTTATGTGTTGTACGTTTGTTTGCACATTTGTGTTTTGTGTTATATGTCTGTGTGTGCGTATGTCCATATTTCATATATGAGGAGCGCTCATGAAAAATGGATCCAAATTATTATTATTATTATTTTTTATTCACGTGATTTAAATGGCTTAATTTAAATTAGGTAAACAGCTGTTAAAGATTGTTTTTAAAGGTGGTTAACAGATCTGCTTGTTTACTAATTTAAATCAGGTAAACAGCTGTTAAGGATTGTTTTTTAAGTAGGTTAACAGATCTGTTTGTTTACTTTCACCTTTCCTTTTCATTATATTTAATAATTCTTTTCAGGATAATGTCTTTTTAGCATCATTGCCAGAATTCCTATCTTCATCCCAATGAATATAACTCAACAAGTATGCTCAATCAAGAAGTCAACTTACTTTGGGAGGAAACGGACTTTGGGAAGAGACGGACAGATTGATAGATTCCTCCCCTTTGAACTGCTTACAGAACTTGCCTGGACTATGTAACTACATTTAGTGCAGCAAATTATGGTAATGCTGGCATATCTTTGCTGATGGTGTCACCAATGATGCAATTTTTCCAAAGGAACTGTCAATTGGCTTGGTGTCGGGGCATTTCTGTATCCTCCTCCCTTCTGCTAGTGATGGTCTAAATTTGGGGGCCAATGGCTATATGCTGGACCGGCAGTCAGTGACGGGTATGATCCAATTGCAGTGGTATCAACCTAAGACAGGAGGCTGACGCCTAAAGGTCAGTTGCCTAAAGGTCAGTTTTCCGATGACGGGTAAGAACCATATGTTGAATTGGACAACCTACCAGGCACGGTCCTTAAGCCACATTAACCTCACTCCCCCACTGACACCAAGGCCAAATTTGGGGGCCAACAGATGTGAGGCAAAGAACCTCACCCCCCCACTGGTGCATAGACCTATCCACAAGTATGGCAGAATGCTGGACCGGTAGTCAGTGACGGGTATGATCCAGTTGCAGTGGTATCAACCTAAGACAGGAGGCTGACGCCTAAAGGTCAGTTTTCCAATGACGGGTAAGAGCCATATGTTGAACTGGACAACCTACCAGGCACGGTCCTTAAGCCACATTACTTGTTGTTTAATTAATCAGAAGGGGGGATGAATTAAAAAGTAACAATTTCTTGCTGAGCACATTTCAGCAAAGATTGCACATTTATGATTATTTGAGGGGCAGCCCTGAACTGGAATTGTGGAGCCTCAATTTGAAGTCTTGGGTCTATGGCTGACTTGCTGAATAGAGTTGTACAAGTCAAAAAGCGTTCATCAACCTCTGGTTTCCTATGACTAACTGGAGAGAATTGAAATGCTTGTTCTCCAGGGAATTTACCAAAGCTAATGTTTTTTATTTAATTTTTGTTCTGAATATTCATCATAGAAAAAGATTAGCATATGCAAAATTTGACAGTAGTATTAGCAGCTGGAAAAGTCAATTACTAATTATATAACTGATAATAAATCAGCTCATAGAGGAACAGGTTACTTTTCATATCCCCAGGCAATATTTCAAAAATTCCTGTTCTAATTCAGAGAATGGAAGCCTTAAGTTTTAGAAGAGTATGCAGTATGATACTTTTTGAGAAGTTTAAGATGGCATAGGGTACAGTATGGCGAGCCTGTCATCCCAGCACTCAGGATGCTGAGGCAGGAGGATCACTTGAGCCCAGGAGATCAAGATCAGCCTGGGCAACACAGCGAGATCCCATTTCAAAAAAAAAAGAAGAAGAAGGAGGAGGAGGAGGAGGAGGAGGAGGAGGAGGAGGAGGAGAAAGAAAGAAAGAAAGAAAGAGAGGGAGGGAGGAAGGAAGGAGGGATAGGGAGAAAGAAGGACAGAAAAAGATGCCATCAAATATAAGCACCTTGATTTGATAACAGCTTCTTATGAGAAAACTATATAAATGATCACATGCAATGCCTTCAAGAAACAAACAAACAAAAAACCCACTATTTTTAAGAAGTATGTTTTCAGCTGGGTACAGTGATGCACACCTATAATCCAAGAGACTCAGGAAGCTAAAATAGAAGGATTGCAAATTTGAGATCAGCCTGGGCAGTTTAGAAAGATCCTATCTCAAAATAAAAATTAAAAAGACCTTGAAGAATTGTAATGCAAAAAAAAAAGTACACGTATAATGGCATAAATTGATGTGAACATACTTTATATACAGAGATACGAAAAATTATGCTCTATATGTGTAAGGCATTCCACTGTTGTCATGTATTAAAAAAAAAAGACCTTGGATGATGTGATTTAGTGGTAAAATGCCATGGATTCGATCCCCAGTACCATTTATATATATATTAATATATGTGTGTGTGTGATATAATGGAAAAAATCTTGGTATATGTGGTGAGTCAGAGAGAAGTGCCAATTACTTAAAACCTTATGGACACTGGGAGACCAACCCATGGTGAATCACCATTTGTTGAGCATTTAACAAATGTTAACATATTTAACAATTTCAACAATATAACACATGTTAGCACAGTGCTTTCATCTAAATCAGAGAGTCTCGGCCTCTGCACTGTTGTCATCTGGGGTTGGACAGTTCCTTGCTGGGGAGCTGTCCTCTGCATCTCAGCATGGTTCAGCAGTATCAGTGATCTCTACCCACTGATGCGACAGCATCCATATCTCTAGTTGTGATAACCATGAATTTCTCTAGGCATTGTCAAATGCCCCAAGAGTTGGGGTGAGGTGAGGATTATTCCTAGTTAAGAAATCTGACCTGGATAATTCACAATACCCAGCAAAATAGAATCTCTGCAGGCTTCACTGTGTCAATACCACACTGTGGACTATGCAGGGAGATGCTTCCTTAGTCACTATTTTCTAATTTGCCTCCAGGGGACCCAACCAATGTAGCCTGTTCCCAGATGTCTCACTGGCTTGATCATAAAATAACTTCCGCTGCTTTTCCTGTGTCTCCTCTCTCCAAGAGACCCAGAGTGAGTCCCTTGGGCTGGGAAAGCCATGACATCAGAAGCCTGTTCTCTGACTGGCCTTCCTTCTCCTCCCTCTGATAAGAATGTTTACCTAAACCTTAGGATGGGAGGCAGATGGAGGGATAAAGATATAACTTTTATTAAACATGATCTTCCAGGAAGGAGATTGTAATGATACCCATATTATCTCGATGGTGTTAAATTTATTTTAGGGAAGGAAATGGAAATTTTCATGCTATTCTTCACGACTTTTCTTTTCTCAATTACTTACTAATCTAGACTTGAAAATGCACTTGTACAAAAAAACATAGCAAGTCCTTTATTAATCCCTTACATCTTGGTTGGAATGTTCCAGTTCTGATCTTTAGTTATTTATCTGAGCCTGTGTGTTCTCAGCTTCTGAGTCAGGAATCAATGTGGCCACAGGGATAAAACACCCAGCAGCAGTATGCCAGAATCACCTGTGGTTCTTCTATGCAAAGACAAAATCTCAAGCCTGTTTCCTGGCTCCATTCCCCACCCCCACCCCCAAAATAAAATAAAATAAAACAAAGATTATGACTCATCTCCTGCCTCATCCAGGGTTGAGTGGCCTCAACTGAGAACCAAAGTTTCAAGTATATTAATCTGAAAGTGTGTTGGTTTATAAAAATGGTTGAGGAACTGACAAACACATTTCTTAGTTTTTACGTAGGAGAGGTTTTGATATTGTCAAGTTAATAAAACACATTTATTTTTTTGCATACAATATTCAATGTAAATTGCTCCAAGCCTGTGTTAGAACATATAACTCACCAATTTATCTTTGAAAGAGAATTTTACTTCTCTGCCAGACAGGAGACTTTCTTTAGTTGACAAAACCTTAGAAAGCCACTGTGGGCACCACCTGCAGTCTTTTCCAGCTGCCAGTTTCCAAAAATGTTCCTGACAGTGACTTCCCTGATAGCCTGTTTTCTGGAGTGAGGAAGGTAAGCATGTGGGAAGTGAGCCTCTAGCTGACCTCCAAAGGAGATGTGATATGAACAAAAAATAAACATTTTTATTTTAAGTCACTAAAATGTTTGGGTTTATTTGTCACAACAGCATAACTTAGGCCCTTTTGAGTGATGCAAAGAGTCAGAAATATCATTTAAATGTGTGAAACAGGACATACCCAGCAATAACAGGGATGCATATTGAGTCAAACTGAACGTTTGGTTCACTAAGAGGTATTTACACTTTTTAAAAATGTTTGAATACTTAAGTATCCAAACAAAACACATCTTGTGAGCTTGCTTAAGAAAAGTGGGCTACCAATTAGTAATCAAGGATATAGAATAAAAATGTTTGTTTTTTACCAGAACCTGAGTATAATGACAATGATCCTGCTGTAAGATTATTGACTGAACTGCAGTAATTTTTATAGTTAGTAAGAAATCTAGGATGTCCAAGTTTGAAATATATTTCTAAAATATATTAGAAATGGTTCCAATTTGTGGTTTTCCTTATATAGAAGAAACAAGTCTCAAAAGAACCTAGTTTCCTTCTGTGAAAATTCCAACTCTATTATACATAGTTAAGACTGAATTTTCAAAAACAACTCCCTAATATTTCTATGCAGAAAGCTCTCTTCCTTTCATTTCTTCACGAAGTCACAAATTTGTATTGGGTCCTCACTATGTCTTAGACATTGTTCTGGCATCTACTGGATTTCTCAGTCCATTTTCTGTTGCTGATACTCTTACTACAGACTGAGGAATTAGAAAGGATAAAAGTTTATTTGGCTTTTAGTTCTGAAGGCTAGGAACTGTGGGTGGCTGCATTTGGCATCTTGTTGGTAGGAACCTGCAAAGCTCCTTGGCAGCACAAAGTGGAACATGGTGAGACGGAAATTTCTAGCTCAGCTCCCTCTTCTTCTGTAGAGCTAAGGCCTTCCTTATGGCCTCATTTAACCATAACTACCTGTCAAAGGCCCTACTCCAAATATTGTAGTTGAGTTAAATTTCTACCTTCTTAATACCTCACAATGGGGATTAAATTTCAATGAGAGTTTTAGTAAAGACATTCAAGCTATAGCAGTGTATTAACAAGAAAATGCCTTTGAGAGAGCCTAATGAATGGGAGAAAATCTATACCACATGCACCTCAGATAAAGTATTAATCTCCAGGATAAATAAAGAGTTCAAACAAACAAACAAACAAACAAAAAACAAATAAAATAATCAATAAATGGGCTAAGGAACTAAACAGACACTTCATAGAAGAAATATAATTGATCAACAAATATATGAAAAATGTTCAACATCTCTAGCAATTAGAGAAATGCAAATCAAAACTACTCTAAGATTTCATCTCATTCTAGTCAGATGGCAATTATCAAGAATGCAAGCAACAATAAATGTTGGTGAGGATGTGAGGGAAAAGGTATACTCATACATTGCTGGTGGGACAGCAAATTGGTGCAATCATATGGAAAGCAGTATGGAGAGTCCTCAGAAAACTGGAAATGGAAGCACCATTTGACCTAGCTGTTCCACTCCTTGGTTTATACCCAAATGACTTAAAAGCAGCATACTACAGTGATGCAGCCACATCAATGTTTATAGCAGCTCAACTCACAATAGCTAAACTATGGAACCCACCTAAGTGCCCATCAACAGATGAATGGATAAAGAAAATGTGGTACTTACACACAATGGAACATTACTCAGCCTTAAAGAAGAATAAAATTATGGCATTTGCTGGTAAACAGATGGAGCTGGAGAATATTATGCTAAGCGAGATCAATCAGTCCCCCCAAAACAAAAGGCTGAATGTTTTCTCTGATATGTGGATACTAATTCACGATAAGGTGGGGGCATGGCTAGGGAAGAATAAAGGCACTTTGGATTAGGCAGAGAGGAATAAAGGGTAGAAAGGATAGTAGAATTAATCAGACATTAATGCCCTATGTGCATATATGACTACATGACTGGTGTGATCCTACATCATGTACAACCAGAAGAATGAGAAGTTGTATTCCATTTATGTATGATGTGTCAGAATGCATTCTACTGCCATGTATAATTAAATAGAACAAAAATTTTTAAAAGATAAAAAAATTAAAAAGAAGATAATGTCTTTGCCTTCATGAAGTTTACACCCCAATGATGATCTCACAAGTGACTCTCCATACTGCTTCTGACAGTATGGCATATTTCCATGAGATTTACTGAAAGTTTCTTAAGTTTGTTACTGTAACAAATACCTGAGAAAATCAGCTCATAAAGAGAAACGGGTTATTTTAGATCACCAGTTTGGAAGTTCAGTCCTGTTGCTTTGGGGCCTGTGGCAAGGCAGCATATTATGGCTAGAAGTGCATAGTGGAACAAACCCCTTACCTCACGGTCTGAAATTAAAGAGAAAGGAGGAGACAAGGGAGACTAGGTTTGAGGACACCCTCCCAAGTGACTTAAGATGCTCTACTAGGCCCTAACTCTTAAGGTCCTCCCAATGGTACCATGGGCTGGGAACAAAGCTATGAATACATGTGTCTCTGGGGGACATTATAGATCCAAACTATAGACAGGAGTTTATATTCTGGTGTGAGATAGGTTGTTATTTGTGTTGGTTTCTTTAAAAAAATCCTTTTTAAGTGTCAGAATCAGTGGTTCTTAATATATTCATCAAAGTGTAAAACTATCACCACTATCTAACTCCAGAATATTCTCTTTACCCCAACAAAGTACCTTTCTCATTAGTGCCATTCCCCATTCTTTTCTTCCCCCAGTCACAAACAGTAATCTACTTTCTGTCTCTATGAATTTGCCTGTATTGAATATTGCATATGGAAGGAAACATACATTATGTCTGTTTTTTAAATTAGCATAAGTTTTTAAGTTTCATCCACATTGTACCATGAATCAGTACTTCGTTCTTTTTATTATCAGATAATATTCCACTATATAGATGCACCAGACTTTGTTTATTCATAATCATTTCATACACTTTTGATTTGTTTCCATTTTTGGCTACTTTGAGTAACACTGTTATGAACATTGGTGTCCACATTTTTGTGTGGACATATGTATTTAGTTATTATAGATACATACTTAGGAGTAGAATTGCTGGCTTAGATGGTAACTCTATTGTTTGAAAAATGTTTAAATACTTTAGTAGCCAACAAAAACATGTCTGTGGACTTATAGACTGTTCTGTAAAAAAGTTGAAAATAGAATGACCATAGGGTAATTTTATTTACTCCTAGGTAAAATGTAACTGTAGCATTTTATATTCCTACCAGCAACTTAGAAGACTTTAGTTTCTTAACATCCTCATCAAAGTTATTATGATCTGTCTTTTTGACGATAGCTATCATAGTGGTTATGAAATAGTATCTTGTGGTTTTGATTTACATTTCCCTGGTGACTAATGATGTTGGGCATCTTTTTGTATGTTTACTGAACCTTTATATAATCTTCTTTGATGAAACGTCTATCCAAATCATTTTTGTCTATTTTTTTAGTTGAAAGGGACATGCATTTAAAGATAAATAAAGGTATAGTCTGATAGAGAATAAAAGAGAAACTAATTTTAGAAAAGGTAGTGAGAACTTGGTGAAGCAAATGAACTGAGTTATGCAAAGATTTTGAATGTCACTGAAGATAAAGGGAATAGCAAGAGCTATAAAGAAAATTAATTGTGGGGCTGGGGCTGTGGCTCAGTGGCAGAGCACTTGCCTAGCATGTGTGAGGCCCTGGGTTTGATCCTCAGCACCACATAAAAATAAATAAAAATAAAGGCATTGTGTGTGTGTGTGTGTGTGTGTGTATAATTTTTTAAAGGAAAATTAAATGTGGTAATGGAATAGGGAGTGGTTGAAAGGAGGAAACCCAGTATATAGGGTGGTCTAAGGAAGTCTCTTTGTGGACTGACATTTAGCGAAGACCTGCTAGCCATCATCAATTTCATTTTCACCACCATCTCTTTTATGCAGTCACTTGTAAAGTCCTAGGGTTGCTTCACATTAACTGATCTTCCAAAGACAATCGTATGACTAGGAATCAAAGGGAAGACAGGCAAGTAAGCTTTCCTAGTAAGAAAAGAGAGAAAAATTTCTAAAAGTGGGAGCCTATTACAATTGCCAAAATGCATGGAATTTGCTATGTAAACTGTGAATTACTAACATTTTATTTTTATGAGATAGTAATAGTCACAGCAACATTTTTCTAAAAAGGTTAAAAATTAAGCTCTAACCCTTAGAAGAGGAGTTACCAATTTTTTAGGATAGGTAAGATAACCATTTGCTAACAAGAATTATTGATTCAGGACCAAGGACAGCATCCTAGTTTTTCTGCCCGCCCCCCATTTTAATTATTTCACACCTGTATAAATATCTCTTTCTTTACTTTTCTACTGCCACTGCTCCAATAATGCTAGACTCCTTCATTCCTCCATTGTACTTCACTGTACTGAGTTTGTCCCATAAATACCAGTTTTATTCTTGTGCTATTGTCCCTTTCAATACCTCCCCTATTTTACGATAGTAAAATACACATAACACAGCACTTACCATTTAACCATTTTATGAGTATACTTCCAAGACATTAAATATATTCACATCTTCACAACCACCACCATCTACCTACAAATTTTTTTCATCTTCACAAACTGAAGCTTCATACCCATTAAGCAATAATCTTCATTCCCCCCATCCCCTGAAAAATACTATTCTAGTTTGTTTTTTTCTCCTCTCTGCTTTTGATTGGTATCCCAGGATGGTTCACCAGTAGCATAAGCATCTAGAACCGAGGTTCTTGTACTTTTCATAACTTGTACTTATTTTAAGTGCCAATTGTTGGATCCTACTGAAACAGAAACTCGGAGTAGAACCCAGAAATCTGCACTCTGATGGATTAAATACAATAATGTTATTGCTGTAGATATTTACATCATTCCTATGGACTTCCTGCTTTACATAGCTTAGTTTTTCCATTGATTTATTTTCATTGTTTCATGTAGTGAATCCTATCTACCCAATTAGAATTTAAACTATTGCGGGCTGAGGTTGTGGCTCAGTGGTAGAGTGCTTACCTAGCACGTGTGAGGCACCAAGTTCAATTCTCAGCACCACATATAAATAAAGATAAAAGTCCATCAACCACTAAAAAAAAAATTAAAAGAATTTAAACTATTGAGGACAATAATCATGTTTTTATTTCTTTTATAGGTCTTTTCAGTGAGTACGGAGTTTGCTATCAACACTGTAGGTCCTCAATCAACACAGAAAACATTTATTGTGCCTCTGCTGTAATCATAATCTGTCTGCGATTATGATGGCTGAAGAATGATACCAAAATGAATATATTGCGGTTCTTGTCTTTGCCAATCTTTCTTCAATGAGGGCTGGTAGACACATAAGCATAACAGATGTAATGCAGCAATACAAAATACTGCCAAATAGAACACTAAGGAACACACTATAGGGACCCAAAGGAAGAAATATTAAGTTATGTTTTTGTAATAGTGAAACATGTTCAGAGGAAGATAGTTTGAAGTAAGGGTATCTTTCCAAGTTCAGAGATAGGTTTCTTTGTGTGGTAGTTGGAGGGAGAGAGTAGCACAATATTCACAACTACAGGAAGAGTTCTGGCAGTGCCTCCAAAGTATGGCTGTGCATTGTTAACTCTGATTGCTTAAGTACTGGCCCAGGGGAGATGTCTGGGTAGACAGGAAATAAGACTTGGTTTGAGGTATTTTAAAGTACACTTAAAGTGCATTTTAAAAGCACTTTAAATGCATGATATGTCCAGTGGTTCCCAAATATTGATGTATTTTATAATCACCTAGACATCTTGTTTAAAAACACAGATTTCTAGTATTCACACCAGACTTTCTAAATCAAAACCTCTGGAGGGGGGCCCCTAAATCTGTAATTTTAACAAGCTGCTCTAGTGATTCTTACATATTTGTTGACAGTAAGCAGGATAGACAGGCAGGGAGATAGTCTTGAAACAAGAAAGCAAAGTAAAGGTTACTAAAATAATCTCAGACACAGAAGAAGAGTGCCTAAAGAGTGGCAGGAGCCACAAGAGCAGAAACAGAGAAAGATTAAAAATGTACCATAAAAGATTTCAATTGCGAATCCTTGAATAGAATTTAAATGTACCTCTAAGGTATTCTATTTTCTCTCTTAAACATAGAGAGAAAATCATATTAACATATGTATATAAAATGGGTGCATGTACATTTTTCTATAAAAGCACCAATTTCTGACAACTAGTGATTATCAATAAACAAAAAATGAAGACATTGCCGGTATGTTTGGTAGAAATTTTAATAAAGGTGTTATCAGATTATCAAATAACAGAAAATCTTTTTCTTCTGGCAAGGTAATGGCAAACGGTATTATCAAAAGAAAAATTGTTCTGGACAAAGTTCATTGAGCAAGGGGAATTTTTTAAAGGACTATGGCAATAGGCAGCATCTTTTTCAAATATTAGCATCTCAAAGGAGGAGAGAAAGGATTCATAATTACAAGTTTTCTAAAATAAATGCTCTAAGGAAAGGGGATCAGGGGCTCCTATGGTTAAGGCCATCTGGAATCTACAAGGGCCAGGATAAGGGGGAGCTCAGGAGCCTAGAGGCAAAAGAAGCCTATCTAAAGCTTTGTCAAGCTTGGGGAAACATTATGGATGTCTTGATCAACATTCAATGCTAAACTATGTAATAAATAAAATATCAACATAAAATAAAATGTATAACAAGTAGGTATAATTTACCATATCATGGTATCATTGAAGTGTATTTGTCAATCTATCATTAAAAAAATACATTCTTTAAAAAAAAAAAAAAAAAGTACCATGAAGATTTAATCAATAGGATTTAGAGAAAGTTTTTTGGTTAAAATAAATCATGCCATTTAAAAAATGTTATTGCTTTAATGATTCAAATCAATTCCTCTTCTATGTACTTTTTTATACTTTGGAGCAATTGCACCAAGAAGAGAGTTCCACTTTTTATAACCAAGCTGCACAGTATGTTTAATCCAAGTGCCATACAATAATATGAACAGTAGGTGGCACTTTTGTGCTACGCCTGAATTTCTAATTGTAAAGACTACTAACCTGGGAAGGATCAGAGCTTAAAACTAGAAAGGTGATCCAGTAATTAAATTCAACTTCTGGTTTGAAGGAGGCCTGTAAAAGAGGGGCTAATTAAATGTCATTTTTCCTTATCTTCTACATGACCTGCAATAATACCTTGTAGATTTTCAAATATTGATCTTGCCTATGGCTGTGCTCATATGAATGACAGGTCTGCAATTTTGTGAAGTCCCAAATAATTATTGTAGCAAGTGGAATTAAATTAATTCAAGTAAATTTGAGGTTAGAAAATACTTCAATTTTGATCACATTTCCAAATGTGCACTTCTGAGTTACTGCTGTTTGAAAACATGAGGAATGGCAGAAAAGAACAAAATCAAACATGAAAAAGAACTACAGGGGGGCAATTTGGAGTATTAAATGAGGACTGTGGAATGAAAATAAAGGATACATTCCTTTTATTTAAAAAAAAATATTATTAACACCTTGGCTAGTATACAAAACTTTACATATTTACAATACACTTGCAATCACGCAAAAAGCACCATAAAAAAAAAAAAAGAGTGGATTTGGGGGACAAATTGCTAAGTGTCTAAAATTGTCAATGCTGCCACTTCTTAGCTGTATGCTAAGTAACTTAATGTCTGTGCATATGAATTTTCTCACCTGTAAAATAAAAATCGTAATAACAGAACCTCTCCAATGAGATAATTATGCGGATTAAATGTCAAAATGTATGAGATACTTAGAAAAGTATCTACCATGGACATCATAGGTATATGATAAACTTTTTAAGGTTAACTCTAAGTGATAGGACAATAAGTAATTCCTTCCTCCTCATCTGTTCAACTAAAAACATATTCTTTGCTTTGCTTTACTAATGAACTAAAAGATGATTTATTGCTATATACCACTGAGATCTTATAGTTGTTTGTTAGCATTATTGTAGCAGTAGATAACTGATATAACAGGGACTCAACAAAAAGCTGTTGAATAACTACAGTGGATATACAGATGTTTTACAATGAATATGTAAATGTTCTTTCATATATTCTATCTCTTCTTCATTATTTACTATCTTAAAAAGAAACATTTATTTTTTTAAATTTAATAAAGCATTTAGAGAAATATCTATACTTAAATTCCCTCTCTCTCTCTCTCTCTCAGATAATTTCAATTGTTTCTTCCTTTTTCTCTTACTCTGTTGTGCCCAGTGGTAAACATATCATGGCTGTGAGAAATCCTGAGGTCTTGATTACTCCGCAGTTTCCAGCATTGCTATTCTTTTTCATGGTGAAACATGCATGAAATATAACTTAACACTAATCATTTTAAGTGTATAATTTGCTAGCATTAAGCACACTTACAGTGTGCAAACATCTTCACTGTTTCAAAAATTTCATTATCCCAAACAGAAACCTACAACATTAAAAAAGTAACTCCTAATTCTTCTTTACTCCTAATCCCTGGTAACCTCTATTCTATTTTTTTTTTTTTGCCTCTATGAAACCATATATTCTAGGGGAACTTATTAATGGAATCATATATGTTCCTTGGTGTCTGGCTTATTTAACATGTTTTTAAGGTTCACCAATTGTGATAATATACATCAGAACTTCAATGGCTGAATAATATTCCCCATAAGTATATATCACATTTTGTTTACTCACTCATCTGTTGGATACTACTTAGCGATTTTTCCTTTGGTGTTATCATTTTAAAATGCTGCCACAGACATTAGTTTACAAACTATCTGTATCCCCTGCTTTGAATACTTTTGGGATATACCTACCAGTGAAATTGCTGGATCATAAATAATTCTTTCACTGACTTTTTTTTTTTTTTTTTTTTTTTTTTTTTTTACTGGGGGTTAAACCCAAGGGTTCTTTAATACTGAACTATATCCCCAGTTCTTTTTACATTTTTAAAATTTTGAGACAGGGTCTCACTAAGTTGCTGAAGCTGGTCAAACTTGTGATCTTTCTGCTTCAGTCTCCCAGGTGGCTGGGATTACAGTTGTGCATAATATGATTAACTTTTTGAGGAACTTTCAAATTCAGTTTTCCACAGTTCTATGCTATTTTACATTCCTGTCAGAGTCTAACCTTTTTAAGCATATCAGGTTTTTTTTTTAAACTAGACTGGAATAAGCAGCAATGCTTAGAGTCCTGCCACAGTTAACTGACAGGTTGCTGATATCAAGTCACTTTTCTTTTCTTCCTTCCTTCCTTTCTTCTTTTCTTTCTTTCTTTCTTTTCTTTTTTTTTTTTTTTTTGGTGCTGGTGATCAAACCCAGGGCCTTGGTAAGTGTTCTCTGTATCAATGCTCTCGGCACATGACACATCATCTCTAAGATTAGAGTAATGTTTCTTACCATTATAGCTGACACTAACACAGCAATCATCTAGGGAGCTTGTTCCATGTGCAGAGCCCTAGATTTCACTCCATATATGCTCAATCAGCATCTCTGACAATAGAGCCCTATATCAGCATTACACGTACTAAAATATGAGTGAGACTCATCAACCTCGACTGTTGAGTTTTTTAGGTCAGGGAAAATATTTCAGTCATCCTTGTATCCCTCAAGGTTGAACATACAGCAAATGTTTAACAAACATTCTTGAATTAAACTAGTACTGTATTGCAATCTAAAGCCATTTTCTACCTGTTTAATCGCTAAACTCAGTCACTACGCAACCAGTTAAAAGAACTGTAATAAAAGCATGTAGCATGCCTTTCGCTTACACAGAATATGTATCTTATCATGGTCTATCATGCCATTTTATTGCCAAGAATCTTTGTTCCATAATTTTCAGCTGTACCCTTCATCCTTTGAGGCAGGTTTTTTTTTTTTTTAAGGTATGTACTAAGAGCTATCTCCGTATGGCCTATAAGATCAATAGCTAAGAATAAAGTTTCAAATTTGCTAACATTGATAACATTTTGTAACTGTGCCGACTTCATAATGTTGCTGAAGTACAAATGATACTATGTGTAAGAAAGCTTACTGTAGAAATTGTTATAGTTACTATGTGGTCTAGTAACTGAAACCAAAAACACGCTACTAAGTCTTTAAGACTTTAAATGTGTGTAATTTCATTATTCTGAACATACGCAAACGAGCAGATGAGAATAGACACAAACAGCAGGAAAACATTTAAATGGATGAACATCACAGGTGTGTCCGGTTTCGGTGTCTCTCGTAGGGCACTGCGGGTGGAGAAATGTGATTAAACTACTTCAAATCTGTCCTCCAGGGATTTAGATACTCGGACTATACTAATACCTAGCAAGCTGCTCCTCTTCATATCAAAGCTCCCTCTCCTGTCATAACAAGCTGTAGGGGAAGAGTTGGAAACCCGTGGGCGCGCGCGGTCTCTTTAACGTGTAATAGAACACTGATTGCATCGATAGAAGGCTCACAGCCCTTTTCCTTTTTCAGTCGCTCTCATTCCGGACCTGATTACTATCCCCTTCCTAGCATCAAACTCTGGAGAACGCTGGCGTTAATAAACGTGGTTGGCTAATAAACATTGGTTTTAACGTGTGGCAGCACTCGGTCCCGGAGCGGCCCGCCCGGCGACAGGGGCCCGCAGTCCTCGGCGCGGACAGGGTCTCGGGGCTCGTCTGGCCACGCCTGGAGCGCGGGGTTTGATTGGGCCGCCGTTGTTGTAGTGACCGGGAGGCGCTGCCGCTCAAGGCAGACGGTTCCGGGCGCCGCACGGTCCCCCCCCTCCTCTCCCACCCCTTCCCCTCCCCGATTCCCCACTCCGGCAGGAATCCGGAGCTAACTGCTACACCCATGGCCTCCGCTCCGGTAAGGACCGGCTGGCCGGCACTTCCCCCGAGTCGTCCCCGCGGGCTGCGGGGCCAGGTCGGGAACATGCCCACACCTGGCGGGAGATGGAGGCAGGTGTCAGCAGCCGGCTCTGCCGCTGGCCCCTCGCCCTGGGGCGTCGGCGTGTCGCTGCGGCTGGGCAGCGGGAATGCCGAGCTCCAGGGCGGGCTGCCGGACGCTCCTCCCCGCGTCCCGAAGCTCTGGGCAGAGACCCGCCAGCCCATGTTCCCCTCGAATTCTCGGAGGGTCTCCGTGGAGCGCCTGCGTCAGAATCACCGGGGAGGTGTCGGAGAGCACTGGGGCCGGGCGCCGACACGCACCTGCGGATTCCGCGCCGGAGGGCGGGGCCTGGGAACGCGCGTTTCGAATGAGCCTTCAGGTGGTCCTCCCTCGGATGCCCTCCAGTCTGGGAAGCGCGGATGGAGGATTTTGCCAGCTTGGCCGGGGCCGCCGGCGCCCAGCGTCTCTCCGTCGGGGTGCTGGGTGCCGCGCCCGAGCGAAGGCTGCTGCCGAGCGCTCCGGTTCTGCGGTCCGCCCTCTACGCGGCGGTTCCCGATCCGAACCCCCCGGGAGGGGCAGCCTAGGTTCCCCGACCCCCAGAGGTTCCGATTAGCACCCGCTTTCTGAACTTGACAACTTTCCTTCCTAGGAGGACCCCGTTCTGGAGCGTTACTTTAAAGGCCACAAAGCTGCAATCACCTCTGTGAACTTCAGCCCCAACGGCAAACAACTTGGTAAGTTTTCTTTCTTTCTTTTTTTCTTTTCGTGATGAAACAACAGTTCAGTCGGCCATAAATTTTTCCCTTTGTCCAGATTGGCTCCCCCGGAGAACCACTGAGAACCTGTAGGGGGGATAAGAAGGGCCGGAGATTGGGGAGCCTGGGGCAACAGGGGACTCTTTGGTCACCCCTCTTGGGTCGGGCCAAGAGCCGCCTGCTGGCTGGGCCTAGCAGACGACTTTCGCAAAGTAACCACCAGGAGGAGTGAGTGGGAAGGGGAGGGGTTTGTCCTCGGCCCGGAGAGGGTGGGGTGTTGGCTGGAGAGTTTGTGAAAAGTTCTGAGAGCCGCAGGAGGAAGTGGGAAAGAAGAGTTGCGCTGTGCCGGAGGCTAAGGACCCAAGGGTCTCAGGTGGCCTCTGGGAAACTCTCGGTGGCTGGAAAGAAGCCGAGCGCCTGCATGAAAAGAAGGACCTGCTGGGGAACTCACCCCTACCTGAGCCGGGCATTCAAGTTGCGGGTTTCGCAGCGCTTCTGCGCGGTGGCTTGGTGGCCGGGTCTACGTCCTAGCCTGGAGGATCCGGATGGCTGTGAGGTGGACGTGGGCAGGCAAGAGCTGCCTGCTGCTGGCGCTCTTAACAGTGGCTTATATCCTGGTGGAGCTCTCGGTCACTACCTTCCACGCTTCCTCAGGACCCGGCCTTGCCAGGCAACGGGGGTCTAGAAGGCACTCAAACTTTGCGGAAAAGACTGAGGATTTGTCTCGACCTCTTTATGAAAAGCCTCCTGCAGATTCCCATGCCCTTGGGGAGTGGGGAAGAGCCAGCAAACTCCAGCTCAGTGAGGATGAACTGAAGAAGCAAGAAGAACTCATTGAGAGATATGCTATCAATATTTATCTCAGTGACAGGATCTCTCTGCATCGCCACATAGAGGATAAAAGAATGTATGAGTGTAAATCCAAGAAGTTCAACTATAGGAAGCTTCCCACCACCTCTGTTATCATCGCTTTCTATAATGAAGCCTGGTCGACTTTGCTTCGCACCATTCACAGTGTTTTAGAAACTTCCCCTGCAGTCCTTTTGAAGGAGATCATCTTGGTTGATGACTTGAGTGACAGAGTGTATTTGAAGGCACAACTTGAAACTTATATCAGTAAGCTTGATAGAGTTCGCTTGATTAGAACCAATAAGCGAGAGGGACTGGTTAGGGCCCGCCTAATTGGGGCCACTTTTGCCACTGGGCAGGTCCTCACTTTCTTGGATTGTCACTGCGAATGTAATTCTGGTTGGCTGGAACCACTTTTGGAAAGGATTGATGCAGATGAAACAGCAATTGTTTGTCCTGTTATAGACACTATTGATTGGAATACTTTTGAATTCTATATGCAGACGGGGGAGCCCATGATTGGTGGGTTTGATTGGCGTTTAACTTTTCAGTGGCATTCTGTCCCCAAGCATGAAAGGGACAGGCGGCAATCAAGAATTGATCCCATCAGATCACCCACCATGGCCGGAGGACTATTTGCTGTCAGCAAGAAATATTTTCAGTACCTAGGAACATATGACACTGGAATGGAAGTGTGGGGAGGTGAAAACCTCGAGCTGTCATTTAGGGTGTGGCAGTGTGGTGGTAAATTGGAGATCCACCCGTGTTCACACGTGGGCCATGTGTTCCCTAAGCGGGCACCATATGCTCGCCCCAATTTCCTACAGAATACTGCCCGGGCAGCAGAAGTGTGGATGGATGAATACAAAGAACATTTCTACAATCGAAACCCTCCAGCACGGAAAGAAGCTTATGGAGATATTTCTGAAAGAAAATTACTACGAGAACGACTTAGATGCAAGAGTTTTGACTGGTATTTGAAAAATGTGTTTTCTAATTTACACATACCAGAGGATAGAGCAGGGTGGCATGGGGCTATTCGCAGTATAGGCATCTCCTCGGAATGTTTAGATTATAATTCTCCTGACAACAACCCAACAGGTGCTAACCTTTCATTGTTTGGATGCCATGGTCAAGGAGGCAATCAATTCTTTGAATATACTTCAAGCAAAGAAATACGGTTTAATTCTGTGACTGAGTTATGTGCAGAGGTTCCTGAGCAAAAAAACTATGTAGGAATGCAAAATTGTCCTAAAGATGGGTTCCCTGTTCCAGTAAACATTATTTGGCATTTTAAAGACGATGGAACCATTTTTCATCCACACTCAGGACTATGTCTTAGTGCTTATCGGACACCTGAGGGCCTGCCTAAGGTACAAATGAGGACTTGTGATGCCCTAGATAATAATCAGCTTTGGCGTTTTGAAAAATAGAAGAGCACAACAGCACTTTTATCTTGAGCTGACAGTAGCCTCAGTGAAGATTATATTTTATCAGAAGTCACCCAACAGACATCTGTGAGAGCACTAGAAATTCTGTGGCTCATTTTGGGGTATTACACTGAAACTGAGTACACAGAGTGCTGCTGTTTAATATTTCAAAGTGCCTTACTTATGAGTTGTTTTACTTAAGAGAGTTGTCTATATGGTCTCTTCTCCTTAAATTGACTGTGAATTGAGATATACAGAACACTTAAGTGCCAGACTTAACATTACAGAATGTAAAAGTCCAAGCAAAATTGGGTATGATTTATGTTGATGGGTAAATTCACTGCACATTGCATTTTTTTTCCCTAAAAACTCATAAATGTGCGGTTTGAGCTATTGCTATTTTGATTGCATAGAATTTTAATTTCTTTCAGCCAGCACGTTAAATTTTAGGTTTTGTTTATTGTTTAAACTAATTTTCCTTTAGTCAAGTAGAAATCAAAGAAAGTTGATCATAAGAAGAAAAAGGTCTAGTTTAGATATATTGTCATTGGAAGAGGGCATCAGAATGTGAATTTGGAAGTCTTTTTAGCACACAGCATCTCAGAAAACCATACCCACATCTGAATGAAAGGGGAGATATTTACATTCCACTATTTGTAAACTTGAGCTGTTGGACTTAACTGACCTATACCTCGAATCATTAGTTTTGTAAGCTGTCCTTTCTGTGAATTTATTTGTGAGTCTAGGGTGTTTTCTGATTGCACTTCTTAAGTTATGAATGTACTAGAAAGGGACTCATTCAGAATACTGTGTTTCCCTTTGTTAATGCTTAATCATGTAAAGCAAACACAGTTGAGGCCTCTCTGAAATTAAACCCGAGTGTGTTTACTGAAACGTGTGAAACTGAAAGCAAGCCAGGTTCTGCAAAAGCCTCTACGATTTCTTGCTGATCTGAAAACTTAAGAATTTGTCTTAAGATCACAGGTTAAAAAGACTGTCTTGGCAATTATGAATGTTGCCTTCTATCTCATTTTCAGCACCTAGCAGCCTGGCACTTAGGTATCTTTTAGTAAGTGAGTAAATGAGTGACCGAATGAATGAATGGCTCAGCCAACGCATGTAACTTTGATCAAGTCATTTAACATGCTTGGGCTTCAGTTTCCTCATCTGTGAGTACTGAACTGGAGCTTGATGATCCCTTCCAGCTCTGAGATGTTGATTGTACATTCTCTCTTTCTCAGACTCAGTCACTGTGCAATTTCTACAATACTTTTTATGTCTTCGCTTAACATAGGTAATGTTGAACAGTTGAGCAATGTTCAGTCCGGGAGTGAGCCTGGACAAAAGAAAAATTTTTTAAAGTGAACTGAACTCTCCTGAAATAGTATATTTTTGTGGATGTAAAGTTGTTGTAGTTTGAGTTTGTAGTCATTTCATTTTGACATTTGTTGAACCAGTTTTGTTTTTAAATCTTTTAAGGTCTAAATGTAATCTTTTAACTAGTAACAAACATTTTCCAAACTAAATTACTTCAGAATTAAACATACATTTGTAAAAGTATTTTTCACTGATTTTGTACCAGTGTTATATCTAGACATCACAGACAGAATTTAAAATTAAATCTAAATTTACTTCACTTTGGTCTAGAATTATTTAAAAAAAAAATGCATGATGTTCCATAAAGAATTAGTCCACAATATTCATAGATGATGTTGTTTTTAGTGTTTGATGACTTGTCAAGTAGGAACTTTGCAAAATCTGAATTTAAGAAAATTATTTAGGATAACCATATAAAAATTATAATTGTTGTGTGATTGTGACTATTTTGTTTCTCTTTTGCCTGTTAAAGTGAAAATGTGTTGATAGTTTCTGTGCATTATCCAACAATCTTAAACTTAATCAAAAAATTGTCTAGATCCCATGTGCAGTGTGTTCCACCTTGGGTTTAATTTGAGAAGAATTTATAATAATGCTCTGAATTTTTCGAGTTTCTCCCTAAACCTACCCTCTCCCCTTGCCCAGTCTCTTTTTAAAAATAATTTTCTTTTTTTTAAACTTATTTTAAATTTTTTTCTCTTTTTATTTTGTGTGATTCTTTTTAGCATCCTATAATACGGGAGAACTAAAATGGTTATATTCTGGAAGTACTTATTGAAATTACTTTATTTCAGTATCCTGATGCTCATATCAAAAGGGAGAAAGAGTATTTTACTTAATTCTTTGTTTACCTTTTACCCTAAATTGTTGAGTGTAACCAGTGATCTTTTGGTAGGAAAATTTGGGCTGATCCTTTATTTATACCAATAATTCAAAATAGTTAGCCTGTTCATTCCTCAAAATATTATATGTAACAGAGAAATAAGACTTTGGTTTTTTATATGTTGGCATGTTTCAATTTAATTCCAAAAATACACTCTAATACTACATATAAAATACATTTTGATTCCCTAATTCTAATTTATTGGTACCAAAGCATTCTCACTATAGAGAATTTAAGAGTTGACTTTTGAGTTAATTTACATGCATAGTAATAGTATTATGAAACTACTTAGTGGACAAGGAATTTCCACTTTAAATGTTCACTCTATTAGTGACCAATTCTAGGAATAGATTGGCTAAATAAGCTTTTTCAGCAGTCATTTTTATTTTTAAGAAAATGATAATGTAGTCCTTGCAAGGATCTCTGTAACTCAAAATAACTTGTTTGTAAAAGAAAATTTGTTTACTCACCCAATAGTAGGCTTTTGCATATACATTTTTGTTAGTAAATCAGAATTTTCTAGATTAAAGACAAGAGATTTATTTCTAAGTTGTATAATCTTAGTTGTTTGGGGGACTCAATTATAATTAATAAAATATTTAGTTTTGACTTTTCTATTTGAATGGCTGTTTGAATAATAGTTTTTGAATGAGCACAGATAATGTTGAGGTTCAGATTAATCTCTTTTGAATGATGAATTTTTTTTCTGTGTGATGAGAAGTTTTCATCTTTTTTTCCTTTGTTAAATGGTATTTGTAATGTTAAGACATAAAATAAAACGTGTGCCTAATATTATTTTTGCAAATGGATTCTGATGACTTTAGTCTATGGTATTACTGCTCCTGTGTACACATTTATGATGACAAGAGAGGTAAGGTAAGCTGTTAGTTTTTTTTACTTATCTGGAAATGCAGACAGAATATTAAAATTCAAGGTTCCTTTTTTTTTTTTTCCCAAGATGTCATTAACCAGTAAGTATTTTGAAGTGGTTTTAGTATTCTTATTGCATTAACTCTTCATGAACAAACTAAAAACAATCTAAAGATCTATAAGGCCCTGTGGGGCAACTGTATAAGGAAACAAATGGTAAATGGACCCCTGGGCATAGGACCACTAATTTTTTCATCTCTCTCTCTTTTTTTTAACTTTAGAATAAGTTTTAATTCGTTTGGTTTTCTTACGAGCATTTATAGGAACACTAATTTCAAAACCCTGGTTTGAAAAGACAAATGTCTGCCTTAAATCACATAACCTCACACTTTCCCTGTTCATAAGTACAATTCCCTTCGCCCAGTAGGATCTCTCTTTTTAGTGATTCCTGGCTAACACCTTTGCCTGTCCCTAGCGAGACAATAACTAAGAATGGCTGTTGTAAGAACTCTGCTTTTATCAGATGTCTTCATATTCTACATATGTATAGGTACAATGAACATTTTCACTTTGTTTTTATACACTTAGAAATATTGTAAGTAGGTGTGCCGTAACCCTGCTTTCTTACTAAGTGACTCTTGCAACCCTACGCAAATTACCTCTCTCTGTGTTTCAGTTCTATGAAAAAAGACTGGAAAATCAAAAGAGATAATCTATTTGTGGTGTTCATGGCTTAGGGGAGGGAGAAATAAAGAACAATTGCTAGTGGGAATGTTTTTTTTTTTTGTTGTTGTTGTTGTTGTTGTTTTAATGGGAGTCAATGACAGTGTTCTGGAATTAGTGATAGTAGGTGCACAGCTTTGTGCAAAACACTGAACCAGAAATACTTTGTTTATTTTTGTAAAAATACTTATTTATTTATTTATTTATACTGGGGATTGAACTCAGAGGTACTTAATCACTGAGCTACCTCCCCAGTCCTTTTAAATTTTATTTAGAGACAGGGTCTTGCTGAGTTATTTAGGGCCTTGCTAAGTTGCCAAGGCTGGCTTTGAACATACAGTTCTCCTGCTTGAGCCTCCCAAGCCACTGGAATTATAGGCATGTGCCACTGTACCTCGCTGAATTTACAAGTTTACAAGGGTAAATTTGATGGTGTGCAAATTATATTTCAATATTTAAAAATTATTCAGGAAAATAAAAAAGATGATGAGAAGTTTCTTGTGTCCCAAAAGAAATTTTTCTCTTCATGTTTTACTTTATTTATTGTTTTTCTTTTTTTGATTTACATTTTGCTACCAGGGATTGAACCCAGGGGGCACTTAACACTGAACCACATCCCAAGTCCTTTTTATTTTTTATTTTGAGATAGGTTCTCACTAAGTTGCTGAGGGTCTCGCTAGGTTTATGAGGCTGGCTTTGAACTTGTGATCTTTCCGCCTCAGTCTCCCAAGTCACTGGGATTGTAGGCATGTGCCACCATGCGTGACTAGCATGTTTAGAACAGCCAGTGGGCTTTATTATTAATAATACTTGAATCAATTTGTAGTTTTCAGAATTAAGAAAGTTTGATATGTGTTTGTATTCTTCAGCTTAGTTTTAAGTGGAGCATGAAATCAATTTATTGGCGTTTTTCCTAAAATTTCTCAGAAACTTCAGTCAAAATGTTTGGACAGGAGAGAGAATATTATAAAAGGTGAAGTGAGTTCCTGAATTATGTAGTTGTTCATGACATAATGAAAGAATAGAGAAGTCTTTCTAATTTGCTAATAATTGGGTACACTTTTTTCCCTTGATAACCAAGCCCTCACCTAGAGATTAAGCACTGCAAGCTAGTGATGTCCTCTTCAGCTGTCTGGTCACTATTCTTGCTCATTTATTCACATTTATCTTATTCTTTTCAAAAGAGGTGAAAGGTTTTTTCTTCTTCTCTATTTAGTTCTCCTTTACTAAGTCACTGCTACTGGGTACCAGATACTATTCTCTACTCTGGGTATACATACAGAGGTGAACAAAACAGATGTGCTTCCTAAAATGATATGTAGAGTTCATGGTCCAGTCATGCAGGCAAATATTAGCAAACAAATCTGTAAATCCATGTATTAAGTGCAATTTGATGGAACAAAAAAAAATCAAACAATCAAATGTTGTGAAGTAAAGAGAAAAAGGATGTATTGTAGAGTTAATACAGTGAAGACATACTTAAATGATTGAGGTCAAGGAATAATTCTCTGCAGAAGTTAGGTTTAACTGAAGGCTTGAAGACTGAAGGAAGAGTAGCATAAGCAAAGACCAAGGGTAGAAAAGAGCTTATCTTAGATCAAGGAAGAAAAAGGATGCCAGAAAGATTCAGAGCCTGATGAAGGAAAAGAGAGATGAATTGCAGAGGCAGCTTGGGCAGGGCCACGGAGGCTGCACTGGGTTAAATGGTGGCCCTCCAAATGATGTATGCATATCCCAATCCCTGGAACCTGTGATGTGAGTTTATTTGGGAAAAATATTTATTTGGTACTTGTAATTAAGGATCTTGATATGAGATTATCCTGAATTATGTGGTAAACCCTAAATTCAATGGACAAGTGCTCTTAAAAGAGAAACACAGAGGAGATAAGGGAGGCCAAGTGAAGCCAGCCAGGAGATAGTGATGCAGCCACAGAGCCACCATTGCCTAGAGGCACCAGAAGCTGGAAGAGGGAGGGGAATCTACTCTAGGGCTGTTGGAGGGAGTGCCTCTCTGCTAACATCTTCACTTGGGACTTCCAGAACCGTGAGAGAATAGATTTCTGTTGATTTAAACCTCTAAATTTGTTATGGCAGCTATAGGACACTGGGACATATTTGAGAATTTTGTTCTGAGAGTTGTGGGAATTGTTGAAGTGTTTTAAGTAAGGGAATGACAGGATCTCATTTAGACCTCAGAAAGGGCACCCTGGCTACTATGTAGAGACTGAACTATTAGTAGAGAAAGCTTCTAGGAACTTTTATAGTAATATCAACAAGAGATAGCAGTGATTCATACTAGCTTGGTGGCCCTCAAACTAGAATGGTTGTCTTGAGGCAAGAGAGAGATTTGGGGGTTCTAAGCATTGTTATAGTTTAGATATGAGGTGTCCCTCAAAAACTCATGTGAGACAATTCTTAAGAAAGATTAGAGGTGAAATGATTGTGTTACAAGAGTATTAAACTAATCCATGCATTAATCCCCTCATAGGGATTAACTGGGTGGTAACTGTAGGCTGGTAGAGTGTGACTAGAAGAGGGAGGTTACTGGGGGTATACCTCTGGGGTATATGTTTTGTCCCTGGTGAGTGAAGCTCTCTCTGCTTCCAGATTGTCACATCCTGAACTACTTCCCCCCACCAGGCACTTCTGTCATGATGTTCTGCTTCACCTTAGGCCTTAGAGCAATGAAGCATGCAGTGTATGAACCTCTAAAATTGAGGTTCTCCTCTAAAATTGTTCTTTCAGGTCTTTTGATCATAGTGGCAAAAAAACTGACTAAAACAAGCATATAGATGGTATTTAAAGTCATGGGAAGGGATGGGATCACTCAAGAAAAAAATAGAACATTAACAGCAAATGGCCCACGTCTAAGTCCTAAATAGATACAACCTTCAGATCAGAAAAGGAGATAGCAAGATAATCTAAAAAAAATAATCAGATAGGAGGGAAAGACATTTCACAGGATCTTTGAAAGTCAAAGTCTAGAGTGGGGTAGAAATGCTGAATAGGAAAAGGTATTAGTTATTAGAGAGTGGGGCAGGAAATTTATAGAGAATTGCACACACTTTGCCTTGTAGAACATCTTTGCAAAATGAGTGATTGTGAGTTTACAGTGTTTCCAGTCTGTCAAATGAGAAGTGTTCAGCAAATTCTTATTGGAACAGTCTGTCTCAGAAAAAGTAGAGTGATTGGGATTTTGCCAGGGGAATTTGAAGAAGGGAGAATCAAGGGACTGAAGGTGTGTGTAAGAGATGGGCTGTAAAGTGAATAGTGAGATGAATGAAGTTGGTGAGAAGGGAGCCTTCAAGGAGAATACAGGTCTTTGGATTGGAATTCTAGGTAATATGGAAGCTATGGAAAAGGAAAGCAAGTTGTAATTGGGAGTTTTGATTAGTGATTTGCAAAGTGTTCAGGTGCTGCTGGTGACAAGGTAAGGTCGCTGAGTAGGCATGAAATAAAAGTCTCTGGAGAGATAATGTTTCTCTGTTCCAACTGTTCACCACCCCACCTTTTGCTCCTTGTCCTTCATGCCTCCCCTAAAATACCCCTGATCACTGTAGCTACATTAAGTATTCCACTCCCACACAAAATTCTCATTATAAACTTCCTGCTTTATCTTCCAGTTCCCTTGATACAGTTTAAAAATTTAAATTGAATACTTCAAAGTAACTAAAAAAGAGGACTTTGAATGTTCCTAACACAAAGAAATAATATATCTGAGTTGATAGATATGCCAATGACCCTGATCTGATCATTGCACATTGTATACATGTCTGCAAGTATTTACAATTATATGTGTCAATTTTAAAAGTATATTTTGAAAAAAATAAAATAAAATTATGTATTTATAATTTTATTTATATATTTCCCTACTTATATATGATCTATTTGCCTGGTTCTCCATTTGAATCTTAGCTCCTCATTTGGAGATTTGATACTGAGCATTATGCCCTTCCCCCACATGTCAAAAAAGTCAGATATCTGTTGAAAGAACTAATAATGCTAGCAGATGGAACAGAGAGAAAGACTGTGACCTGAAGTAGGTGAAATGTGGAAGAGAAAATTATTGTTGCTTGAGAGAGGTTCAGGAAACTTGATGTCCCCAAGCAGAGTCAGAGTCAAGATGTGAATAGCTAAGAAAGAGGAGGAACTTTCAGAGAGGAATATGTTGGCTATAAGGGAGATCATCCACATGGGGGTTCCTCTTGCGCAGAGGTAGCTTTTGGGAAGAACAGAAAACATGCTAAGGGAATATGGGAGTGCAAGTTTGCACAATGATTATGACCACAGAGACAGAAAACTCAAACTTCTGTCCATAACTGGGGGAAATGGAGTGTGGAACATGGTGACCCCTGCCTCTCCTTGGCCTCTTGGAAATGTGGGATCTTGGGTTTCATAGGCTGGGGAGGGACATGATGAAAAGGAAGAAATGGAAGAAACAACTGTTTATGGAGATATGGTCATCACTTTTTATGGATGCAGAAATTGAAAATTTAGTAATTTGCCCAAAATTATATAGAATAACAAGTAGAGGTGGGTTATGTGTGGTTCAGAGTCTGATTCTATAGTCATAACTCTTCTCTTTCCCAGAGAGCCACGTTCAAGTTTAAACAAACATTAAAAGATTTTCACATGGTTTGCAGAATCTGAGCTGGACCTTGAAAGTTTCCATTTAAAATATATAATTTTAATATTGACTTTGTCACTTTTTCCCCTTTTCTCCTTCAAGTTTCATCATCGTTGACTCAATCTCTTGCTTTACCATGTGGGATGTTTGTAGAAAGAATGATGGTAAAGAACAAGTCAGTCTCTCCTTTTTTTTTTTCACAGAATAGCAGCAGAGTCATATTTGGGATTTTAAAAGTTATTTTCCCTACTGTGAAACCATACTGAAAGTTTCCTGAAATTCTCTTTCTTTATGGTTCTTGAAGGTAGCCTATCTGTGTAATAGCTTTGTTGAGCTTCTGTTTTAGCTTTAATAATTACATTTAGGTGCTAAAGAAAATCACCCAGTGAGAAGCAATCTCAAAGTATTTCAGTCAGATTTTGTGCTTCTATGACCAAAAGACCTGGCAAGAACAATCAGAGGAAAAGTTTATTTGGGGACTCACAGTTTCAGAGGTCCAGTCCATAAGTGACTGGCTCCATTCCTCAGGATTTGAGGTGGAGCTGAACATCAAGGCAGAAGGATGTGGTGGAGGGAAGCAGCTCACATGATGATCAGTAAGCAGAAAAAGACTCCACTCACCAGGTACCAAATGTAAACTCCAAAGGTTCACCCGCAATGCCATACCCTACCTGCCTTCAGTTACCACTCATTTCACTTTCAAGCCTTCTTGCACTGTTTCACACAAGAGCTTTTAGGGGCTACCGCACATCCAAACCATAACACAGAGTGCAGTATTTCTCATATTTTAATGTACATCAGAAGTGAGAAACTTGTCAAAAATTTATATTCCTGGTTTTCACTTTGAAGAATGTCTGACTTTCCTAGAAATGCACATTGTTAACAAGGTCCTCAGTAATTCTAGTCAAGATAATCCATAAATCCTCTGTACTTTGAGAAGTATTGGCTTCTTGGGTGAAAGCCCAGGCTTTGGAGTCTGATAGGAGTGGGTTGAAAGTTGAGCTCTACCACTCTCCATCTAAAGATACTTAACCTCACTAAGATCCTTTCTTTATCTATAAATAGGAATAATGATATTTACCTGCCTTGTTGTGAGGATTAAATAAAAGAATGCACATGAAGTATTTAAAAGTACCAGGCCTATAATAATAACTCAGTGAAGTTCTGTATGCGAGTCTGCAAAGACATGTGGAACTTGAATAAATTAAATTAATTTTCTCTAGATTGTCATTTCTAAAGATTATTTTTAGAGTGCCCACGGTTTCCTTTAATCCTACTGAACACTAGCAAGCTATTATAAAGTATTAGCTAGAAAGAAAACATGCATTTTATTTCCTCATTCAGGGTACATTAATTGTAAATTAATGCCACCGCTAAATTGTTATACAGTACATGGATAGCACAAACTAATTCTGACAGTATTAGAGGGTTAAAGTTTATCTAGTTCAGATTGGAGTATTGTCATTTTATTGTGCAACCCTCTTTCTTAGTTCCATCTTGGTTTATAAAGGTGTTTGCCTGGGGATTACATTTTTATTTTTCTTAAAGTGTTTATAGAGATCTCCTTTCCACTGATTTCCTTAGAATTCCTCATGTATTTGTCCCTGCAAGAGGCAGTCCAGCATGTCTTTTGTGACCCAAAGACCAGAAGGAAGCTGGAAATGCACCAGAAAGTATACGCCTCTAAACTAGAAAGCTGAGTTTAATTCCAGTAGTGGATTTTATAGTAGGGTGTAATGGGAAAAGTTTTCAATTAGCAATAATCATGCTTGGGATAAACCTCATTGGCTATGATACTGCCACTGCACAAAGCTTATAGTAGCATGTAATGGAAAAATAAAATATATAAGAAGACTTTTGATATCCTAGAAACACCCAAGAATTTCTCTCTGACGGTAGTGGAATTATCAGGATTCTATTGAATGAAAAGGCCTGAGAAGGAATATAATTCAAATTTGTGAAGTTATGTAAAGTACTTCATTATGGACATGAACCTTTTCAGCAATTTCTAATGTATGTGCTCTTGGACTCAGCCCCAGCAATAATTCTTCTAGGAACTTGTCATAATGATATATTTATACATTGGAAATCACACTTGCACATTGCAGCATCATTTGTAAAAAGCTCAAGACTGCAAACAACCTAAATACGGCGAACTGGTTAAATAATTTAAGGCATAGCTACACATAGAACACTATACAGCTATTAGGAGGAGTGAGTCATATTTATGCCTCCAGTCATGGCAGTAATTGGTATATGAAACAACTGTAAAACTAGGCAAAATATATGAGACAGCTGTTTTCAAGCATTGAGCTTCAGAAAGTACAAAATGATGATCCTTGCAAGAAGACGAACATACCAGGTGAGTCTCTGGATCACCTTGACTTTTTTTTAGAGGGACACTTTTCCAGCAACACAGTAGAGAAAATAAAACTGAAGCAGTGGCAGCCTGGCTGAGCTGAGGAGGCAGACTTCAGAGTTCTGGGACAACTGATAAGGCTGAAATTTGTATGGCAGGATTCCTGAGAAGCAGCCACAGAAGTATGTATGTGAGCACACACATGCATGCCCACGTTGTAGGGAAGAAAGCCTTCACAGTCTTCAAATCACTCATCATCCCAGATGCTCTTAAAGGACCTACTACCTCTTTAACACTCTCATGTTAGGCACCAAACCACAGCATGAGTTTTGATAGGCACAAATCACTTAGTAGTAAAATGGTGTTATGTTTCTAGTTTCATTGAAAATTGTTATTAAAAAATACACATATGTAAAAGTACTTATGTAGGGAGAAAATGATAAAGAAAATGGACAAAATGTAAAACATGGCAAAATCTAGGTAGGAATTGTGTGGAAGTTTTTTGTACTACTTTGTAATTTTTATTATGTATGCTTGAAATTATCAAAATTATCAAAATAAAAAATTTACCAAAAATAGAGGAAGAACAGAATAAGGGAGTTGTACTAACGAAACATGATCTCCAAAATATAAGTGGTACTAAGCAGGCAGAGGGAGGGGAGAATTGAAAGGCTAAATGCAAAAGAGCAAGTACAGTTTACTGTCATTTGTGTAAAAAGTACATAAGAATGGACACACCCATTCTTATAAGCTCAGAGAAATTCCCAAGGAAATGGTAATGCCAAAATGGTAATGTGGGTTGCCTCTCAGGTGATGACCATGGAGTGGAAAGGGGTTTCATTAAGTACGCTTTTGTAATACTGGAGTTCTGTATCAGGTGCATGTTTTACCATTTGAAAAGACAAATGAGTTATTTAACAAAACTCACAGAAACTGAAGGCAGTACTATTTCTTTTTTAGAAAATAGTATTCCAGACAGAGCAAACTTCTAAGTAATTGCAGTTGGTTTCAGTTATATCAAGGAATGAGAGAGCTTGGGTTAACTAAATCTATTGCTATTCAAGATAACACAAAGCTTTGGGGACAGCATGGATAGAATCATGGTTCTCATTAGTATGTTCTGTGTTGTCACTTCCAGCACCAAAGCAGTAGGCCAGGAGAGCATGGGCTTTGTTCTTTCAGATGTCCTAATAAGGATTTCTTGAAATAATGCACTATTGTTTCAAGAATGTATAAGCATATACAAAGAAAATATAAAGTTTTTTTTTTTTTTTATTTTAGATTGGTAGGTTTTCTTGCTAATCTTTTTCTTAACTTCCTTCTTTTGGCATTTTATCTCAAAATAGACCAGTTGGGTGATGAATGCTACAAGCTTTGACATTTTAAGTTATGTGGTAATGTTTATATAGGGTGTGGTTCCATGGAAACATGAAAGGAAATGCCACGTTGACACGGTACACCATTCACATCAGAAATCAAATACCTTTTATCATAATGGTATTGAATTTGGTAGGGTAATTCTTTTATAAGAGAGAAGGTTAAGGAACTAAGTAGGAAAATTCAGCATTGGTCCTTCATAATTTTTAGTAAGAATGCTTCATGGAGTTCTTATATTTAGTAGTCTTTTTTTTTCCCCCTTCAGTGTTCCTGTAATTTAGAAGAAAATATAGAGTGTGCCCTGGGCTACACTTTTGTAACTGGGACATTTTTGTTTCAGGTGTCTCGTATTTAGTAGATCTCTGAAATGCCACCTTACCTAAGTCTAATTCTATAGTTTGTCCTTTCAATTACCATACTGTACAGTCAAAACCTCTCTCTGAGCCCCAGGTGGGTATATCCATCTTCCTACTTGATGTTTCTACTTGTATGTCTGGTTGACATCTCAAACTCACTATGTCTAAAACTCCTGATTTTTACACCATCCCGCTTCATTCCAGACCCCTTTCTCTTCTGGCCCTTCCTATTTCATTAAATGGCTTTAGAATTTTTCTGGGTGTTCCTTCCAAAAGCCTGGCACTTTTGCTGCTTCTCTTTTTCTCTCCCTCACTACTAATTCAATAACAAGCCCCTAGACTCTACTTCTACAATGTGTCTTGCTTTTAACTACCTCTCCTATTTCCATGTCCTCAAACTTAGTTTGGACTCTATTATGATTTGAATATGTAGTATCCCCCAAAAGCTCTTTTGTTACTGCAGTAATGTTTGGAGGTGAAATGATTGGATTGTGAGAGCTGTAACCTGATCAGTATGTTCTAGTTCAAATGGACTACCTGGGTACTAACTGTAGGCAGGTGGGGTGTGGCTGGAGGAGGTGGGTCACTGTGGGGGAGGGGAGGGCGTGCCTTGGAAAGGGTGCGTCTTCTCTGCAGCCGCCTCTCTTTTCTCTCTCTGCTTCCTGAACAGAACAGCTTCCCTCCACCATGCCCTTCCACTGTGATGTTCTGCCTTACCTTGGGCCCAGAGCAATGAAGTCAGCTCCCTATGGACTAAATCTCTGAAACTGTGAGCCAAAATAAACTCTTCTTCCTATAAGTAGTTCTCGTCAGGTATTTCTTACAGTCACAGTAACACAAACCTGATTAATACAGATTGCTACCTTACACTGACTAGATTATTGTAAAACCTCTGAATTGATTTCCTCCTTCAGTTCTATCTCCCTATCCTCACTATATTCTCCACATAATAGCTAGAGTGATCATTTTTATATCTTTTCTAACTCTTTTTTTGAAAAATAGATGTGTGCCCAAAACTTGCACAAATCATAAGTATATAGCTGGATAAATTTTCACAGTGTGACATGCCCATTTAACAATACCTGAATCAAGAAAATAGCATTACCAATATTGCCATGCATTAGCTTTGTGTTACTATGGTAAGCAACTTTTAAGGAGGATAAATTTATTTTGGCTCATAAGCTTCCGAGGTTTTCGTCCATGGTTGGTTGACCCTGTCACTTTCAGACTTGTGGTGAGACAGCATTTCGCGGTGGGAACTGGTCACCTTGTGGTTGCTGGGAAGCAAAGAGAGACAGGAAGGGGTTGAGGTCCCAATATCTTCTCAAGGTCATATCCAGTTAACCTAACTTTCTTCCCTTAGGCTCCACATCTTAAAAGTCCTATCACTGCACTATAGTACCACAGGCTGGTGCCCAAGCCTTTAACATGTGGGCCTTTAGGGGACACTTATCCAAACTGCAACATTATAGAAGTCCAAATAATCTCTATATTTACTTCTGACTTCATAGGTTAGTTTTGCTTCTTCTTAAACATCATGCAAATGAAATTTAATCATACGGGAGTTATGCAGCATGAGTGTAGGCAGTTTGTTTTGATGGACAGTTGGTTTCTAGTTTTGATCTGTTTTGAATAGTGCTGCCACCGATGTTATTGTGCATGCCTTTTGCCAAACATGAATTTCTGCTGCATATGTATCTAGAAATGTAACTGTAGAGTCATATGAGAGTACTAGTCATTCTGCATCCCCACCAAGGTTTGAGGATCACTTTCTCATTAAACTAGGAATAAAATGGCTACTTTTGATCTTTTTCACTGTGACAATTCTGAGTGAGCATGTAGCAATATATCGTTGTGATCTTGTGTTTTATTGATCACCAGTGGAATTGAGCACCTTTTCATATGTTTATTGGCTGTTTGGATAGCCTCTTTTTATGAAGACCTATTTTAAGCCCTTTGCCTATTTTTCAATTGGATCATGTACTTTTTTATAGATTGGTAGATTCTGTCTAACCACACTTTATTATATGTTGGATGAATATATCATCTCTGTGGCTTTCTTTTTCACTTGGTTGGTAGTTCTTTCAATGAATAATTTTGGTTATTTTAGTATACTACAAATTGTTTCATGTTCTTCTTAAGCAGTCTTTGCCTAACCTAAGGTCATGAAGATAACTTGTTCTCTTCTAAAAGTTTATTGTTTTACCTACCACATTTTTTTAAGAGAGAGAAAGAGAACTTCAATATTTATTTTTCAGTTTTCCGTGGACACAACATCTTTATTTGTATGTGGTGCTGGGGATTGAACCTGGGCCGCACACATGCCAGGCGAGCGCGCTACCACTTGAGCCACATCCCCAGCCCAACCTACCACATTTTGATCTATAATCTGCCTAGAGATGATTTTTTGTATATAATATGCAAAGTTAAATTCTGTATGTAATTTTTATTTATAATATAAAGTCAAAATTCATTTTCTTCTTAAAATCTAGTTTACCCCACATGATTTTTTGAAAAGACTCTCTCTTCCTAATAGCAGAATGAAAATATTTTAAACTGTATCATACAATGGTTTCCCATTGCACTTAGAATAAAATAATTCACTTTCTCATTAAACTTAGAATAAAATAGCTACTTCCCTTCCACTATTCTCTCCCCTTCCCTTCCACCATGGTACTCTGGCCTCCTTACCATTCCTCATTCTCCCAAGTTCATTATTGTCTTCAGTTTTCCACATGGGATCATTCTTCATTTCACTCAGCTCTTGACAGAGATGTACTTTCCTTAGAAAGGACCACTTAAATCACCTCATCCACTATTCAAGACTAAATAATACATAAAAGTCCTCTGAATGTGTATGATATTAGCGATGTCTCCCCTACTATATTGCGATTCTTTGCTTGTATATATCTTGTTGCTGCATGATACTTAAAACTCAGTAGGGTACTAAGCATGACACATATGATAATTCATTGTTTCCCTGTTTTGTCTACATTGGTCCCAGATAATTTAGACCCTGGTTTGAATATTTTATAATTTGGATGAGCTATAATGGAACATCAACTTTTTGTGTTTTTTTTTAAAGGTTGCTAAGTGGCATTGTAGCTTAAAATTTATAAATTCATGTTAACTGTTTACATGGAAATAAGTTTAAGCTAAGTCCATGTGAATTTTACATGTTGGCTAACAACCTTATAGGGCTTCAATAGCCTTATAAAGCCAGGCTCTGTTTCTCCTCTAATAGTGATGCTAGTTGTATTTCAAGTTGACAAAGTTATATCCTTTCTCAGCATTCTATAGACTTAGTGATTCTCATTGTCTGATTCCTATTATTGGGACTTTTGGGGGATTATATGCATATCATATATAGATCTGTCTTTCATTTGTTCATTTGCTCATTCCTTGCTAAGGCATTTATTTTCACCATTGATCACGTTCATTTTCCTTCTCTTAAGAGCTTTTTAATTTTTTTAATATGTGTGTGTTTGTGTAGCTCAGAAACAAACCAATGCAGAATATATACATCATGTATTTTTTAAATTTTTAAAATTTGTTCTAATTAGTTAGACGTGACAGTACAATGCATTTTGACATATCATACATAAATGGAGTTTAACTTCTCATTCTTCTGGTTGTACATGATGTAAAATTACACAGGTCATGTAATCATATATGCACATAGGGTAATAATGTCCTATTGATTCTACTATCATTCCTATCCCTATACCCCCTCCCTCTGTCTAGTCTAAAGTATCTCTAAAATTCTTCCCTAGCCTCCACCCTTCTTTATTGTGAATTACCATCTGCATATCAGTGAAAACATTTGGCCTTTGGTTCTTTGGGATTGGCTTATTGCGCTTAGCATGATATTCTCCAGTTCCGACCATTTACCAGCAACTGCCATAATTTCATTCTTCCTTAAGGCTTAGTAATATTCCATTATGTATATATCATAATTTCTTTATCCATTCATCTGTTGAAGGGCATCTAGGTTGATTCCACAATTTAGCTATTGTGAATTGTGTTGCTATAAACATTGATGTTGCTGTGTCACTATAGTATGCTGATTTTAAGTCCTTTGGTTATAAACCAAGGAGTGAAATAGCTGGGTCAAATGGTGGTTCCATTCCAAGTTTTCTGAGGAATCTCCATATTGCTTTTCTTTGTGGTTGCACCAATTTGCAGTCCCACCAGCAATGTATGAGTGTACTGTTTTCCCCACATCCTCACCAACATTTATTATTGCTTATGTTCTTGATAATTACCCTTCTGAATGCAGTGAGATGGAATCTCAGAATAGTTTTTTTTTTTAATTTCCATTTATTTATTTAAAACTTATACATTTATTAAAATGTTACCTGTTCCATGCCCATCCTGTGCTGCTCAAGGGGATTAAACATATTACTTGCCAACATTAATAATAATAATAACAACCTGTACAAATGGAGAATCAAATCTAAATGGAATTCAGAACACCAAAAGAACACATCCAACTAAGAGCAGGAAGACATAGAACTTAATAAATTCTATGTTGAACAATTATGCTAAATGAATGTGCTTTCTCTAGAAGATAAGGATTGGGCTAGAATTCAAGATTACTGCATTTTAAATCAAAATTTCAACTTGTTAGGGAAATCTGTGGTTATAATTAGAGTATTAGCTCGATTTTGAAGCATTTCAGTCTGGCCTGATTCAGAACTTTATTTTTTTTTCTTTTTTCTTTTATTCTATTATTTTTTATTAGTTACACATGACAGTACAATGATCTTGACAATTCATACATTTAAATCAAATGGGATATAATTTCTTATTTTTCTGATTGTACAGGTTGCAGAATCACATTGGTCATACAGTCACCCATATACATAAAGCAATAATAATGTCTATTTTATTCTGCTGCCCTTCTTATCCCCCCTTCCCCTCCCTTCCCCTCCCATCACATCTCTCTACCCAATGTAATCAGTGTAGTTTTGATTTGCATTTCTCTAATTGCTAGAGATATTGAACATTTTTTTCATATATTTGTTGATCAGTTGTATTTCTTCTGAATTTTTTAGAGCTAATATCTAACATTGATTCTTTATTAAATATGGAATGTCATAAAATTTGAGAGTAGAAGAAGACTTTTAACATCACCTTGTCCAGATATAAAAGCTTTCTGGATTGATTGACAGAAATAGGATACAGTTGGTAGATTAAATATTGCATCTATGATTAATTTTTTAAACTGACAGTTGTTCTATGGGTAGGCAAGAATAGGTCCTTATTCTTAGGAAAACACAAAACCATTGAGGAATCAAGGTGTCATTATTTACCTAACTTACTCCCAAATAGTTCATGAAAAAATTTATATGGGTTTTTTTTTTTTTTTTTTTTTTGTCTGTGTGTGCATGTAAGTGTTCATGTACAAAGAGAAAGGGGAAAATTATAAGCCAAATAGGGTAAAATTTAACAGAAGTATTTGGATAAAGGGATTTTTTTAAATGTTACTTGTTATTCTTATAAACTGTGTGTGACATTATTTCCAAATAAATAGTTTTTAAAATTATCTCATCTTGCCCTCTCAGAAACAAAACAAAACAAACAAACAACAACCAAAACCATACACAGCCCTCATCAGGAAGATCAGGTAAGCAGCTTCCCAGTTACTCAGAGGGTAAGAGACAGAGCTGACCCTCAGTGTTGAGCACTCTGTTCTGTTGTGCTGTCTTCCTCTAGTAAATAGGTTCTAAGCTCTTATTTAATCCTGGGCACAGTTATTCTGTTGTGTGGTAACACAGGACACAGCCAGTTTTGCATAGTCATGATGTAGCTTTGAGTATCTTTTAAAAATAATTTTGCTGTTACCTGGTCAGCCCTGCAGCCTGCCGCCTCACTGTTACCAGGACACCTTGTTAATAGATGTGCCTCCCATTGTAATGAGATCTGCCTATGTTTGCATTTTAACAAACAGTGGTTTTGTTCTTCTGTTTCTTGACAGTTACTGCTTCTTGGGATACGTTTCTCATGCTATGGAATTTGAAGCCGCAAGCTAGAGCTTTCAGATATGTGGGTCATAAGGATGTTGTAACCAGTGTGCAGTTTTCTCCCCTTGGAAACCTACTCGCATCTGCCTCAAGGGACAGAACCGTGAGACTTTGGATTCCTGATAAGTAAGAGAAACAAATGCTTGATATACTTTGGATTTAGGAATGTGAAAGAAGGCTGGAACCTGGCTGCTCCCAGTGCACTCTTTGGGAAGGCCTCCACTCCCAGCTACTTGCACTGAATCTGGTCACATACCAGGTGTGCTGCCCTGGTTTCAAAGTCAAACTATTTCATACAAGTTTTGCCTCTTTAGTTCATGTCTTCTTTTTGAAAATTGTTTCCAATATGGAAATATGCATAATACGTTTCAGGTGTTTTGGGGGTGGTGGTTGTTGTTAGCAATCTCTTTGTAAATCTGATGTAAGTTTTCGATTATCTCCCCAGAAAGCTACACATCAGCGTATGTCAAAAGTTCATGTTTTTTGAACTTCCTAACGCCCATTCATGAACCCTTCAGGGGTTCTTGGATCTCTGTGCCAGGACTATTCTTTAATCAGTAACATTTATTTGGGGGCTCCAGAATTTTTTAATTAAAAAACATTTCTAACGAAAGTGTCCATTGTGTTTGCTAAGGTCATATCCTGTTATGCCGAATCTCTCTGTAAGAAACTTTTCAAGCCATAGCTGATTGCCCAGTTATTTTAAACAATTATGAAGCCATGATTTTTAATTTTTTTAAATTTTTTTTATTGGTTGTTCAAAACATTACAAAGCTCTTGACATATCATATTTCATACATTAGATTCAAGTGGATTATGAACTCCCATTTTTACCCCAAATACAGATTGCAGAATCACATCGATTACACATCCACATTTTTATATAATGCCCTATTAGTAACTGTTGTATTCTGCTACCTTTCCTATCCTCTACTATCCTCCCTCCCCTCCCCTCCCCTCCCATCTTCTCTCTCTACCCCATCTACTGTAATTCATTTCCCTCCTTGTTTATTTTCCCCTTCCCCTCACAACCTCTTATATGTAATTTTGTATAACATTGAGGGTCTCCCTCCATTTCCATGCAATTTCCCTCCATGATTTTTTTTTAAGTTTCAAATTTTTAAGTTTGAAAATTTTCAAAGATACAGGAAAAAATAAATAGCATAACTTTCCCACTATACTCATCAGCCAGCTTCAACAGTTATCTGCCAAGCTTGTTTCATTTCCCCCCCACTTTATTTCTGAAGTATTTTTAGAACAAATCTCACACATCATATCGCTTCCCTCCATAAATATGTTAGAGGATAAGAATTTGAGACTTTCCTTGACCCTTTTGTGGTAGAATTTGATTTGTAGCATGTGACTGAACAGGCCTAGGTACTACCAAATGAAGGAAAGCTCACAGGGCTTTCCCTTGCCAGTGGGCACATTTTTCTGCCACCATCTAAGGGAAACTCCATGCTGAGAAATATGATGGTAGTAAAAACTATCAAAAAGAAGTGACATGATGAAATGATAATGTGGATGATACTGTAGAAGAGGGAGAGACTGGCTTGGAGTCCTAAAGGAGAAGCATGTTCCAAATCCTTAACTTTGGGGATTTAGGACTAGTTTAATTGTTGCTATTTGTTTTTGTTTATTTGTTTTTTTTTTTGTTGTTGTTGTTGTTTTTTACTATGTTGGGGATTGAACCCAGGGCCTTGTATACACCTTGCTCTACCACAGAGCTATATCCTCAATGCCTTTTCTTATTCTTCTTTATTTAAATCTTCGGTACAGCATAGCCTCAATTTCCTATTGCTAATTCAAGGAAAACTAAACAAACTGTATATAGATAAATGAGATAAAAGCACACTGAATCATTAGTTTGTAATACCTAATCAAAGTACAGTTATTATGTTTGTGTAGATGTCTGGTTGCTCTTTCTAAATGATGTTGCAGTGGGGTTAGAGTAATGGTGGATCATGGCAACAAGAAGAAAGCTGATGCATCAGTGATCAGTTGTCTGTATCTGCATAACAATCCCTAAAGCCTAGTAGCTTAATATACAAGAACTATCATTTCTCACAATTTCATTGGTTGTTGGGTGGTTCTTCTGCCCCATTTGAAGTATGTTGAGATTACTCACACAGCTTTGTTAACCTGGAAATAGGGTTAGATGGGTCTAAGGCCTCCCTCATGGGCCTCAGGCCTTTGGGCTTGGTGGCTGCTTTTGGCCTGGGTGCCTTGGGTTCGCCCCCTCCAGGAGGAGGACCTCAAATTTATTATAAATGACAGGTGAGTTCCTAGAGAATAAAGGGAGAAGCTGCAGACTTTTCAAGGTAGGCCTGAAGCACACAGTGTCACCTCTGCCCTATTTTCTTGCTCCTAGTAAGTCATAACTCCAGCCCAGATTTACAGGGAGGAAAAACAGCTGTGATCACAGCACTTCTATCTTTGTTTCTCATTTGCTTACTGTTGAGACAAGATGCAGTGGTCAGGTCAGCCTGCAGCATAGAGGAGGGCCTTCAGAAAGAGGCCCTTCAGAAGGACAGCTAGCAGATGGGCTGCTAGAGTAGGGGGAGATTTTGATGGTACTAGCTGGCCATCTCATAACTTCCCATCGTTGCAGATGCCAAGTCTTGTCTTTGTTATCTCCAGGATTTATGCTTGAATTCAGGCCAAACTATACTTTCAATTTCTGTTCATGGAAATCTACTTGAGACCTCACTGAACTAGTCTCTGAATGCTCCCTCTTAACTTTTTTTTTTTTTTTTAGTTGTAGATGGACACAATATCTTTATTTTATTTTATTTATTTTTATATGGTGCTGAGGATTGAGCCCAGGGCCTCACACATGTGAGTCAAGCACTCTACCACTGAGCCACAACCCCAGCCCTCCCTCCTAATTTTTGTTTATACTGATTTCAGTTACTCCTGATGGAATATCAGATGCTGGGTGATAGAGATTAATAATTAAGTCACCTTTGCCTTCTATAGGGCACTAGACGAGCAAGCCAGGTTAAATCTAAGAACCTTTAAGTATTGATTCTTCCCAGTGGAATTCAACAAAAGTATTGAGTTCTTTTCAATGTCCCACATTGTGCTAGGTGCTGGTCTTAAGGAGATAAATAGATCATCATTTTTGTCCTCAAAAAGCCTACTGCTTAGTAAACAGAAACAGGTCGATTTTTTAGAAGTCTCCATATAGTGTAGGTATAATAGTTACAGCAGATGGGGAGCAACTGAACCTGTGCCGCTTGGTCAAGGAGGTCTGGGGACAGGGAAAGAGTCTTGCCTGAGAAGGCAGAGGTGTGTTTGAAGCACTGTGACCATTCTGAGTACAAAGTTCAGTGCAATGGTAGGATGCCTTGCCAAAGAGCTCGGTGTTGCGTTTTATGATGGAGGGAGCCAATGACCATGTTTACACTGGGATTTATTTGCTTGGAGTGGCACTTTTAGCAAGGTAATAAGCACAGTATGTAGGTGACTGGAGGAGGGGATAGAAGATTAGAGCAGAGAGGCCAGTTAAGAGGCTTTTGCAATAATCTAGATGAAGGGTATTGAGGATATATATGTACCTGAAGGCAAGCAGGGCCAGGATATAAAGCAGAGGGTATTCAGAGAATATTTAGGAAGTGGTAATTAACGATAATATTTATTGACTTACTGGGTATAGGAGGAAGTGGGGAGTGGCAGGAGTTGAGAGTGATTTCCAGGCCTCTGGCTTGGAAATAGGCGGATGTTGCTCTAATCAGCCAAGGTAGAAAAATACAGGGTGAAGTTCAGATGATGGGACATCAGGGTGAACATTTGAAAATTCGAGACAGATGTATATGTCTGACTAAATTCTGTTGCCCGATCTTTTTCAAACAGTTATGGAAATATTCCCATCATGTATCATTAATACAAATATGATTTTCTAAATGGAAAAATTGTTAAGTCCTGGATATAGTGTCATCTGAAGATGGCTTGAGAATTTAGGAATACTGACACAAAGTATTATTCCCAAACCTATAACTCCAACACTATGTAGCCTGATCCAATTAAACTATTTTTATGCTTCTTTTCAAATGCCTCAAAATACTTCTTCCCTTTATTATGTTTTTGCCTCCCTAGACCAGAAAAAAAAAATCTGAAATTTCAGTGTTGATGTAGATTTTTGCTGTTATCCTTTTGTTTTGCTTGTGCATGTAAGATTGCTCCTACAAGGTAAGCAAGGCCTTAGGTATAAACTGGGACTGCAGGTTGTGTTACCTCATCAATATTAGATAATATTTATGAAGAATACAGCACAACATAATTTTCTCATACTTTTGTTATGTTTTTTTTTTACAAGAGTTAAACTGTTTTGTATGTTTCAAAGTCTATACACCGATTAAATATTTACTATAATTAAGTTGAATGAGTTATTAATATTAAATGATCTCTTTCTAGAAAAGGGAAATCTTCAGAATTTAGAGCTCATACAGCTCCAGTTAGAAGTGTGGACTTTTCATCTGATGGCCAGTTTCTAGTTACAGCTTCTGAAGATAAATCCATCAAAGTATGGAACATGTTCCGCCAGCGCTTCTTATATTCCTTGTACCGACATACACACTGGGTACGCTGTGCCAAGTAAGTACAAAAAGTTTCATAATAAGACTTCCACTCCCCACCTTTTTCTGCTGCAGCCCATGTTTGCTTCTTAACCTTGAGAAAGAGGATTGAAGATATATTCATTCAGTCACTCAGCAAATATTTACTGTGTGACAGCTATGTGCTGAGACCAATAGTAAACAAAGCACTCAAAATCACTTGCTCTCTGGGGCTGGGGATGTGGCTCAAGCAGTAGCGCGCTCGCCTGGCATGCATGTGGCCTGGGTTCGATCCTCAGCACCACATACAAACAAAGATGTTGTATCCGCCGAAAACTAAAAAATAAATATTAAAAATTCTCTCTCTCTCTGTCTCTCTCTCTCTTTAAAAAAAAAATCACTTGCTCTCATGGAACTTCATTCTAGACAGACAATTAAAACATTAGGACAATAGATACTGTATGTCAGATGGTGGTAAATAATATAGAGGGAAACAGAGCTAGGATGGAAGTGGGTGTGAAGTTTTAAATAGGTGTTCAGTGGTGGCCTCACAAAGCTAGGGGAAGGGAGGGGGTGAAGCATGAAGAATTTTGTGAAAGGAAGGGGGAACCTGGTGTTTGTTGGAGGAAAATCAAGGAGCTGGAAGCATGGAACTGGAGTAGGAAAGCCCTGCACAAGAACAGCTCTGACATGTACCTTAATGAGAAGAGATGCCACTGTAGCATATTCCTTTCTCAGACTTCTACTTTCATAGGATGGGATCATCCTGACTGCTACGTGGATAACAGACTGTCAAAAGAAGAGAGTTGTTATTAGGGAACTGTTGCAGTACAAGTCCCTACCTGAATCCTTGCGGGAGTAGTGGAGATTATGAGAAGTGGCTGGTTTGTAAATAGTTTGAAGTTACAACCAACAGTACTTGCTATTACATTAATGTGACAGAGGCAAGAAGGACTCCAGGATCTTTGGCAACAGTCTGATGGTAAACAAATGCTACTGTAGGCATTATTGTTAGCTGTCTGCTAAAGGACATGAAGCCCTTCCTGTGCAGAAGGTACACTGCCAAAGTATTTCACACACCCATCTCATTTCCTTATCAGAACTTCCTGGGCAGGAAGGGCTCTTTTATTTACCCCACTTTGCAGATGAGGAAAGTGAGTTTCAAAGTTAAGTTTTGTAATCATCTAGTTGAAAATAATAGAAACCCAGATAAATTCAGTTTCTCTTTCCAAGGTGGTTAATTAATTGACTAATGTGTTTGATAATCTCAGAGTGGGGAAGGAAAGTCTAGAACCAGGGACTTTGTATCCTGTCTCTTGGCCTCTCCATATGGAGGCTTCATTCTGTCAATCACTTGAGTACTGAGGCCACAGCTAGCTCCAAATCCTCATAGCTTTGTAACTAGAGAAGAAAAAGCCCATCCTCTCTGCTTCTGCTAGAAAAGGGCCCTGGTGACTGGGCTCATGTGGCGTGTTGTGCCCATCCCTCACCTGGCAGTGAGATGCTGAGGTTTCCTCAATTCATCTCCACTGCCTGACTGGGCCAGTTTCCTTGGCCAGAAGTAGTGTCGTACCCACTGTAAACTCTGGGTGTTGGGATAAAGGACAGTCTTCACAGAAGGGGTGCTTCACAGGCATGGTCACTGGGAGGAATTCACCCTTCACCCTCCCTGCTTGTGCCTGCTGTGTGAAATAAATAGCATGCCAAGTGTCCCTAGGTAGGAAGCAGTAGAGTGGGAGTCTAAGTCCAGCTGGCTATCTGTTCTTACAGCCTATACTCTCCTCTGTTGTTTTGGTCTCAGTGGGACATTGTTGCTCAGGAGGTGTTGATTATAACTTAGGATAATGAGCTGAGATAGAAAAGCATACTGTTAGTCAATAGATTTTTTTTTTCCCTAAAGATCTCACCCACGTTTTGACTCTGGCAATCTCAGTGTTATTTTTATATATAACGTATAGCATGTGATTAAGAACATGGATTCTGGACCTCAATATATAAGTCAAAACCCAGGCCTACCACTTATCAGCCATGTGACCTTTGGGGAAGTCACCTAACTTCTTAATGTCTCAGTTTTCTTCCCTCTAAATTAGGATGATGATAACAGTAACCTACCACATAGGTTGTTAAGATATTTAAATGAGTAAATATAGAGATAGCACCTAGAATAGTGCCTCCCACATGCTGGTCACTACACAACTCTTAGCCATCTGTCTCATCACTATCACTGGACATCTTCCTGAGTTTTTAAAGACATTATGTAACTTGATTTGATCATGACTTATGTCCCTCACCAGAGTTCTTGGCAATAAGGAAAAACATTGAATATTGACTTAACTAAGCAAACAGAATGTTTCATTTACACTCTAATAATAGGTGATATTTATCAAGTATATTCCTTCCAGAAAGAATGAAGGTGGTTTAGTTTATGATAACTCTCAGATCTATGCATATATCAGTCATTGGAAGAAATGGGGAAATGAAACAGCCTCCCTGGGGGAATGTTCTTTGGTAAATAATTTGGTTAAATTTAATGGATTTCATCTTTTTGACCACTTTATATATGTGCCCTACAGCATTATTGAATTCTTTCTTATATGTTTATTATAATCTTTCTTCTTGACTCCTCTTATTGTAGTTAGGACAGGACAGTACAGATGAATGACTAGTTGGCCCAAGTGACCACTCAGGCCCCCAGATTATTTATTCATCTTCCTGTGAGAATTTAACCTTGATGAAATCATCCTAATCCAGGACTTTCTTCTAAAAATCTACAAGACTTAAAGTCCTTTTTTCAGACTGCATCCAGAGGTGAGAAAACTCAGCAGGAACTGAGTCATGCTTAATAAATTTAGCAGACTCTGAAACAAACCAGATGCCAGTTTACTTATTTAATGATAGTGGTAACTGCAAGAGGGCCTAGAACTTTTGCATGCCTTAATTAGGGCCTTCTTACTTTGCCAACAGAGTCAGAATGTAATCAGAGGTTGTTTAATGAGGCCTGGAACTATAAAGCAAGAGAAGTTTGTTGAAAAATCTTGATGGATAGTTTCCTTGTGTTCAAAAGTGAGATGGGCCCGCCTTTCCCCCACACCTGCTAGGATGATGCATGACTGTTTCTGCAGGTCAGGTACAATCCAGTGTCCAGAAGGGAGACCTGCCCACTGACTCTGCCTCCTGCTATTGCTGGACACCTCCTTCTGTGGATATAGTATCTTCCATGGATTCAGTATCACTGTCATGTGATCCTGGTCACTTAGCTAACCTCTCTAGGCCTTAGTCTGCTCCCTTATAAAATAGGTATGAGGAGGTACTTTCATCATGTAGTCATTTTGAAGATTAAAGTTAATGAAGAGTCAATTAATGTTAAGTATTAGCTGCTCTCATGTTTCAGTTCTTCCTGATAGAGATTTTGTAGTTCCTTGTAGGTGGTATTCAAGTCATTTCACACATTTGCACCTAGTTTTGGGAATTTGCTACTGTCAGTAGCTACTATCACCTGTTGAATGCACTTTATGTATTTGACTGCCAGAGGGTAACTTTATTAGTAAGTAGTTGAATCTGCAATCTCTGCTATTTAATTGGAGTTCATAGTCATTTAAATGTATGTAACTATGATTAGACATAAGTCTACCATCTTACTGTTTTCTATTCCATTTGGTTGTTGTTTCTTTATCTTCCTTTTGTACTGAGTATTTCTTTGTATCCCATTTTATCTCCTCTACTGACTTTTTAGCTTTTTTCTTTGTCCGATTTTTGTGTTCAGTGGTAACCTCTAGAGGTTATAGTATGCTTTCTTATCACAGTCTACTTTTAAATTAATTTTGTGATATTTTATATATAATATTTCAAAAAATATATTCACCAGAAAACAAGTCTGCCAGCCCCTTGAGCTTGAATTTCCTGGCCTCCAGAGCTGTGAGAAATAAATTTACGTTGTTCATAAGTAGTATTTTGTTATACAGCCCAAATGGACTAAGACTTTGTTCTATTCTCTTCTGATTTGTATTATCTTTTTTTGTGAGGGCAACAGTCATGTTTACTGTAATGTATATGTATCTTTTTTTATTCTGCTGCTCTAAGATCTTTTGTTTTTAGCAATTTGACCACGATGGACCTAGGAATTATTTTCTTGCAGTTTATTGAACTATTTGGATCTAAAAATTGTTATTTTTTCATCATATTTGGAAATATTTTTGTATTTTATTCATATATTTTTCTTCCTTAATTTGTTACCACTTTTTGAGATTCCAAATTCGCATATTTGGACCACTCGTCATCATCCCATAGTTTATTGAGACTTGTTCATTTTTTTCAAACTTTTTTTCCCTGTGCTTAGTTTGCATAGTTTCTTTCACCTCTCTTCAAGTTCACTGGTCCTTTCTTATGTAGTGTTCAGTCTGCTGTTAAGCTTATTCATTAATTTCTCTGGTGAGGTTCCCAATATATTCATTCATGATGCCCATCTTTTCCCTTAAATTCTTGTACATATTTGCAAAAATTATTTTACATCCTCATCTGCTAACATCTATGTAGTTTCCAAGTGAAAATTTCCTTCTTTGTATGTCCTGTGATTTTTTTATTGTGTTCCCAAACATTGTTAAATGTTTGAGAATACATATTCTGCTGTCATTGTCTAAAAAGTATTGTTTTGTTATGATAAGGAACTAACTTTCTGTTGAACCAGCTAGATTCTGCTGAAACATGGATCATTGAGCTTTTGTAGGAAGGATTTAGAGTAGCTTTTATTTGTGGGGTATAGTGCCATTGAACTTTCTAGGGTCTCAACTGAATGCCTGGTGGTCAGCAAACTGTGGATAGAACTTGAGCATCAGAGCTGAGATTAGTTCTTCCATACAGCACTTGCCTAACATGCACGAGGCCTTGAGTGTGATCACCAGCACCATGATAGAGAAAAGAATGAATGAATTTGGGAGTTTTGAATTCTATTTCTGTTTCTCTGCCCAGTAAGACTGCTATTTTCTTGGGCTCTACTTCCATGTACCATAGTTTGGAAAGTACTCCCAAGGAAGAAATCTGGTATAAAATGGATTTTATGCTCATTTCACACATTTCCTGTGTTTCAAGATTCACAGCTCTAAATCTCTTCCCAGTGCTTAAAAATAGTTACTTCATGTATTTTGCCCAGTTGTATGATTGTTTATCATTGAGGAACAAGTCTGATAACCATTACTCTCCCCACCATGGCCAGAACTGGAAGTTCTCTTAAAGGAAATTAGTGGAAACTAAGGAGCTAATTTCAAGTTTACATGGATGTAATATATAAGTGTGTAAGATTAGCCATGAAAAATATTGACAAGAACAAGAATTTAAAAGAAACTTGTCCAACCAATTCTTAAAATATACTATAAAATTATAGTAATTAAAATATGGTCATAATGGTACAGAATTAAAAAAAGTAGGTCATGGAAAGCTCAGAAGCAGACTCATGTGTATATGGGAACTTGTTTTAGATAAAGATGACACTTCTAATTAGTGAGGAAGTCTACAGACTATTTAATATGTTTTTTGTTTTGTTTTGTTTTGTTTTCTTCAGTGCTGGGGATTGAACCTGAGCTTTGCATATGCTAGGCAAACTCTCTACCACTGAGCTACATCCCCAACCCTTAATATGTAATGAAGATAACTAGATTTCTTTTTGGAAAAATATAAAGTTGGGTGTTTATTTCATACCATGTATTTTACAAAATTGTATATGAATTAAACAAGCAAACATTAAAAATTGGCTAAGTGATACCACTCCCAGGGAATGTTCAGGGTATCTAAATGAATGTAGAGGATCAGCGGAGTCATTTCTTCATTTAGTATGAGGATTTTAAATGTGTGCCATGGGCTTACATAATTAAATTTCTGTGTCTGTCTGTGTGCCCAGTACTTACCCTCCTCCTCCTCCTCCTCCTCCTCCTCCTCCTCTTCTTCATCTAGCTTTAAAAGGCCATTTATTAATCTTAAATATTTACAATTCATACAATAAAATATTTACCAGTTTATTGCTGATGGATTATGTTGTTTAGAAGAGGATTCACCTGTTACCTTTATCACTTTTATTTCTGATGGTTGAGAATTACAGGTTATTTTTTAACTGCTTACAGTCTTCTTTGTAGATGTTTTAAACCACAGTCATTTGGCTTTCTTAGAAACTTTCTATGACAGCCCAATTACAGGCTTTCTATAAAGTTTTCCATCTCTGGCTGAGGGCGGTGGTGCCTGTAATCCCAGCAGCTCAGGAGGCTGAGGCAACAGTATTACAAGTTTGAGGCCAGCCTGGGCAACTCAGCAAGACCCTGTCTCAAAACAAAAAAAGAAAAAGGGCTAAGGATATAGCTCAGTGGTAAAGCACTTGAGCTCAATCCTCACTATCAAAAAAACAAAACAAAAAACAACCTTCACATCTCTGAAAAGAAGTTCCTGGCTTTGTTAGCCACTGCCATATAACAGCTCCTAAATAATTATTGTGAAAAGCACATTCCAACACAAGTGATAATGACACTGAGTAACTTTCAAATGTATGCCAATATTATCCCAATGGAAAAAGTACAATACGTAGCAATGATTATATAATGGTAAACTGACTAGAATTTCTTCAAGAAACATGATAATGGGAAACATGGAGGCAGAGTGAGGAGTATTGATGAAGAATTTGTCAGAGTTCTGATATGTAGACTTAAATAACAAAACCCCCTCCAGCCTGAACAGCTGCTTTGTACACATTGTTAGACCACCAGATGAAAACTTTTTAAAGCTTTAAGAAAATTACTATAAATTACTTTATAGCTTATGTTTTGCATGGTTCAAAAATGTTCATAATGCTATAATTTAGTTTTACATGAAGATATAAAAATAATAAATATTGCCGTGCATACCTTGGTGACATTTTAAAAACTCACAAATAACTTGAAATGAGATCTTGGGAAATTTTTCTACATACTTAATGTTAACTATGGAGGACTCAAGCAAGTCCACAGGTTTTTAAAGTGTCAAACTGAAAAAGCTTCAAAACAAGCCCAGCTGAATGCCCTTAAATGGCAGATTGAAAATGTAATGATAAGGGAGGGAGAATAATATAAGCTAAAACTGGAGTGCAAACATCTTTTTCACTACAGGTTTTCTTTGAAAGGGTTTGTGAACTAACAGGATCCTTTCCCAAGGGCATGCTGGAAATGCAGGAAGGGACATGACGGAACCTGGGAACCCTTCCTTAGGCAACTTCCTATATTTCAGTTTCCTGAAACATCCCTGGGTAAGACTCCTGTGATTAAAAAGACCAGATCAGCTTTTAGAAAAGGCTGTCAGGTTCCTCATTAAAGCTGAAGTTGTATACTTGAGAAAGGTCGTCTGAGGGGTAATTGAATGATGGAAGCCAGTTGGGTCACTGTTCTTCAGTGAGAGCCGACTACAGGCTCAGAGCAAGTTCGGAATACCATATGTAATCCAGGGCGTGCCTGCATTCCCCCCAGGTCTGGATCTTCAGGTCATGTAGAGAGGCACTTAGCAGCTTGTAGGCACCATTCAGATTGAGGATGGAAGAAGCAAAGTGTTTGTAGACCTTTTTGGTTGGCTCTGTGTTGAAGTCCCCATAAACTATCAGGGGAATCTTGGCACGTTGGGTGATTTTCTCCTGGTTATGGAGAAGGTCACAGCCCTGAGTGGATTGAAACCGCTCCCATGCAGTGCATGCTTTACAGTAGGTGACAGCAATGCAGAACTGTCCTCCTGATTCCTTGCACTCTAGGGTCTGAGCAGTGGTCACCTGGTTGTTTTTTAGCATTGTGGCTGTCAGCCTAATTGGCACTGTTGATGAGTTTGAATCGGTTTTGGAGAAAAAATAAGGCACATCCATCTGGTCCATTGTTGTGTTTGACATCTAGACAAGGTGACTAGGGCTTCAGGAAAAAGGTACCTTGATAGCCCAGTCGACTGAGGAGCAGATGAAAGTGTCAAAATAGTGGTCTACCTCTTGTAGGCACAGTATATTGGGCTGGTAAGCAAGGATTTCCTCTAGTCTAAGATAGTTCCTCTCTTCCCACTTGAGAGCTTCAGCAGGGCATTGTACAGAGTTGCCCTTGCCTTCTCCAAGAGCTTGGGTGAGGATGTTCCATTGCATGACCCTAATGGGTGAGTGGCTATTGGGGCAATCTGTCCTCAGATCCACAAAGTCCCTCTGGAACTGGGAAGATAAGTACAGCCCTGCACTCCTAAATCTTTAGGATCAATGGGCTCCAGATGTTCTGAGTCAGGTGACACCAAATACTCTAAGTGCTGAGAAGCAGTGCTGCTGTTCAGTGTCTTGGTGAGAGCACTGTAGAGTCTGCTTGTGCCGTTTCCCATGGGACATGCTGTCTGGGAACATGACCTCTCAGTGCCAAGGGTCTTGGGAGCGGGACAATCATGGGTGGGGGAACCCCAGTACTTTCTATGAAGTTATTATATGTGGCTACAGAGACAGTAGCCATTAGTGCCAGAAGAAATGAATAGTTGAGTTTTCTGGACTAACCATTGTTTATGACCATGTATCTTAATTTAAATAAATATTTAAAAATAGTTGTCCTACTGGGAAATATACTCGCACTTTTAAAATATATATTAGTGTTGGGCTGGGGATGTGGCTCAAGCAGTAACGCACTTGCCTGGCATGCGCAGGGCGCTGGGTTCGATCCTCAGCACCACATAAAAATAAAATAAATATGTTATGTCCACCAAAAACTGAAACTGAAAAATAAATATTAAAAACTTTTCTCTCTCTTCTCTCTCTTTTATATATATATATAATTTATAAATGTAGTTTAAAAAATGGTTTTTTGAAATTCATTTGTAAAAATATCAGAGTTTTGTTGCAGTCATTCCTCAACTAGGAATTTATATTGAATAAGTCCTTTTTTGTATTGAAAGTTATTGTTGTCAGTGTAATTTCAATGACAAGAAATTAGAAAGAACCAATTTGTCAAATTAAAAAAAAACAGTTAAAGATATTTAGATTATTATGAAGCCATTAAAGTGGTGGTATATAGAAGTTATGGCATGAAAAAGTGTTTACATGAGGAGCACAATTCAGAATTTATGATTATAGTATAAAAGACTATACATGAGCAAAAGATAAGGTGCTGATCATTCATAAAATATAAAGTGTGATTGGGTTTGGGTGATGAGATTCTGAACTTTTAGACTTTTTAATATTTACCAGTTTTTTAAAATGATTTTTCTTTAATGATGAAGACATTTATGATTTTAAATATATGTATAGGTACAAAAATTATCTTCTTTTAGTTGCATTAGAACTATTCTCAAAGTTTAAATTACTGTAGCCCTATGTTTTTTTTTTAAAGAGAGAGAGAGAGAGAGAGAGAGAGAGAGAGAGAATTTTAATATTTATTTTTAGTTTTCCGCGGACACAACATCTTTGTTTGTATGTGGTGCTGAGGATTGAACCCGGGCCGTGCGCATGCCAGGCGAGCGCGCTACCGCTTGAGCCACATCCCCAGCCCTGTAGCCCTATATTTTTTAAGTGGTGTATATTGTGACATACATGTTTCTTTATGATGTCCTTAGAGAAAAACAAGTAGAAATTAATGATGAGAGAACTTTTCCAACATTATTGCTTATCCTACATTAATTGTAGGGGAAAGGAGATGGGCTTTTGATTTTCATTTGGTAGTATTACAAGTGAGCTTTTGACCTTCTGAATTACAGAGATTTTTTTTTATTATGGTAAATATATAGAGATGCTTCTCTGTTTTGATGGAATTACATCCCAATAACCCAACATAAGCTGAAAACATTAAGATGAATATGTCTCTAATACATCTAACCTACTGCACACCCTAGCATCACAGCACAATATGTTGTAGATTGTCAGTTGTTCCCCTGGTCACTGCATCAATACCTAGGAGCTACAGTGAACTGCTGCTGCCAAGCATAGAGACAGTTTGTACCTCATATTTCTAGCCTGGAAAGAGATCAAAATTTGAAGAATCATTTCTGCTGAATGCATGGCCTTCACACTATTGTATAGTTGAAAAATCATAAATCTAGCCATCATAAGTCAAGGACCATCTATATAACTATTACCATTTACCATTTTAACCATTTTTATGCATACAGTTCTATGGCATTAAGTGTATTCACATTGTTGTATCCAACAAATCAAAAATATTTTAAACATTAACTTTCATTGGCTATATATAATATTAAATTAGTCTCTATTCTTTTAAAATAATTTTTAATTCCCTAAATATTTACCAAGGAACTTTTCAGTGCCAGGCACTGTGTTGGGATATAACTATGAATGAAGCAGGTATGGCCTCTCTCATCTTCTGTTGAGGGAAGCAAACAGAACACTGAGTGGCGAGTGTGATGTAAATGTGACTCTGGGCCACTGTGAGACCACATCCTGGAGAGCTAACCTATTTGGGGCGGGTGCTAGTACTGAGGAAGGCTTCTGAGGAAGTGACACTGAAGGATATATAAAATCCTATTGTGTATTTTAAACTATGTAAAGAATGGGGAACAGGGTTTGAGGCACCAGGAACAGCATGTGAGGACCTAAGAGAAGATAGCACAGTGCCAGGAAGAGTAGGGCAATGAAGATGAGATAAGAGGCCGGTCCAGGAGGACTTACTGCAAGTCCTGGGAAGGATGTCAGACTTTTGCTCAAGGCAGATATGAAACCATTGAAGGGTTTAAGCAGAAAAGTGACCCAATTTTAGATTTAAAGATCACTTTTGTTGCTGTGGAGATCAGAAGACTGAAGGGCCACTTATGGTAAAAGGAGTCAAGACCTGATAGTGGATTGGGATGTGGGGAATTGGAAGGAAAAGAAGAAACAAGCAGAACTCCTCCTAGGTTTCTGAATTGAGAAACCCATTCACTGAGAAAGAGAATACTGAAGGAGTAGAGGGGTAGGAAGATTAGGACTGATTGGCTAGTTCAGTGTTGGAAGCACCTGCAGGATACCTGAGAGGAGATGCCCAGGAGTCAGTTGTACTCATGGCTAGAGATCCCAAGAAAGAAGTCTTTGCACATAAACAGTAAATGACCCAACAATCTATTAGCATGTTTCTTGGTACAGTTGTTCTTTTTATATCATTTTCATTTGCATTTTTGTCCCTTAGCTGTTGTAGGAATTAATCCTGTTAACTACATTCAACAGATGGTTTCTCTTCTAATACTGACCAACACTTAAAAAAAAAAAAAAATCACTTTGTTGATTGCCTTGAATTCGCCTTCCATAAGTAAACACCAAATTCTGTTAAAGCAGACTTTGAGACTGCCAATTTTTTTAATGGATATATGAAAATTTCAGGTCTGAATACAATCCAAACTCCCTCATTATGCCTATATGTTTGTGAGTTTCACAAGATTTCATAGTTGGCTGGTTGTAGTTCTAGCCCTAGAATTCAGGACTCTGCTTACTGGGCCATCTTATTTTCTACCTTTGACTGTTTCTCTTCCTACTGAAAACCTGTTGGCTTCAGAGTTCCTCATGCTCATGATTTGTTTCTTATGAGACATGGAACAGTAACTGCCTTGTTTCATCTTAGAATCCTGAAGCCTGGAAATATGTTTTCATAGAAAATTTATTTTAATGATAATAAATTTCCAAAGCAGAATTGGGACTGTAGCTCAGTGTTAAGAGCTCTTGTCTATGCACATAGGCAATATTTTATATGCTGTTTCAGGAACTTCATAGACTCCAAGTTAAAGAACTTGTGTTATATAATTTGGGATACTCTCAAGGACATGTGAACCAGTTTTTCTAGAAAAAAGTACAAGATTGTCCTCATTCTCTTGAAGGATTAGTTCAGTTGACTTCACAGGTGCCTTTCAGACAGTCTCTGTCTGCTGATCCATTAGTCACCATTGACTAATATCCATGTTGGTGACACACTCTCAGGAAGTTTTAAAGGCGTCTGGGTGGTACTGAATTGGATAGTCAGAAATCTGCTAATTCTTAATAGAAATTTTATATCTTAAATTTTATATCTTAACATTCTTGAAATTAACAGCTCTATGAGAGGCCTGGTTTTTGTTGTTGCTGTTTTTTTATACTAATCTATTTTTGATGTCTCTGATTAAAAATAAAAGGGAAGAGGAGATAGAAACCACCATTTTTACTTTCAACCCCTCCAAAGGTTAAGAAACATATGCAGGAATTGTAGTATATAGAGAAGGGCAAAGGCCTTAACCCTGACACCCGCTGTGGGTGTATTATGTTGAACATGGAAACTCACTCCCTTTGGTACGGGTTTCTCTCAGTCTCCACCTCCACTCATCTCATTCTCATCTCTGTCTCTGGGTTGGATCAAACCCAAGGATGCTTTACCATTGAGCCACATCCCCAGCCCTTTTTTATTTTTTATTTTGAGACAGGGTCTTGCTAATTTACTCAGGGCCTTGCTAAGTTGCTGAGGTTGGCTTTGAACTCATTATCCTCCTGCCTCAGCCTCACAAACTGCTGGGATTACAAGGGTGCATCACCATGCCTGGCCCCCACTTATCTCTTTAGTGTGTGGAAATTACTCCCAGACTTTGAACCCTTCTGCTCAGAATGATTTTTTAGCTAATCAAGATCACCTGCTTTTCCTTATTCACAAGTTTCTTTAAAATTCTGTTTCTTCAGAGAAGCTTCTGTTGACAAATTACAACTTTTTTTGGTATTTTTGGTTTTTTTGTGAGTTTTGTTTGTTTGTTTGCTTGCTTGTTTTTAAACTGCGGATTGATCCTAGTTCTGAACCACATTCCCAAGTTCTTTTTATTTTTCATTTTGAGATAGGATCTCGTTAAGTTGCTTAGGTCCTCGCTAAGTTGCTGAGACTGGCTTTGAACTTGTGATCCTCCTACCTCAGCCTCCTAAATTGATGAGATTACAGGCATGCACCACCATGCTTGGCTTGGTACATTTCTTGTATTGCTATCTAAATTATATCTTTTATATGTCCTTCTACCTCCCTAGAATGAATGCTTCATGTGAGCAGGGAGCTTATTAATCTTATTCACAACTATATTTCTGTTATCCAGGGTCCTGCCCGTGCTGGATATTGGCAGGTGCATAGTAAATCTTTGAATGACTCAGTGAATGAATATCTCCCCCCTAAAACTCCTCAAGGACAGGAACCATTCTTGTTCTCCTTACAGCTTGTGGCAGCACACATGCACTTTTATTAAAGTATGGTTTGGGCCCTCTTAAGCTCACTGCCTTACCATATCCATTTACTTTAGAACAATCTGTGGTTTCCACAGAAGCCACCTGGAATTTTCAGTGTTCTAGATAATTTGGGCAGTAGAAAACACTTTCTTTCTTTCTTTCTTTTTTTTTTTTGTCGGAGACTTTAGCAAATTAGTTCTGAAGTTGGGCTATGGAAACAGCCTTGTTCAAACCTGGTTCAAACTCTCCTTACTGACCACATGACTGGCAGTTCCCTAAACTTTATGTGCCGAGTTTATTCAAATGTAAATCAAGGCAAGCAATAGCACCTTGTTTTATAGGATTATTTTGAAAATTAAATTAGTTGCTATAGGTAAAATATTAAGAACCATTCTAGAACATGTGCTCAATAAATGAGAGTAGGATATTAGTGTGATGATAGAGGTAGGATTTGCTCTGAAATTTCTGTACTTTGTTATTATATGATCATTCCATTTTATTAGACATTTTTCTTTATTGTTTTCTCAAAATGGCATCATTTAGAAATATTTTTATGATTCAACTATTCACATTGTCATTTTTTAAAAAGAAGAAACAATTTGATTCCTGCATTAGTTATTTATAGTTATTATGCTAAGTTTATTTTCATGTGGCTTCTGAGTAGATTTTTCTTCCCCAGTTTCTATAAGTTTTCTCTAGTTAGTGCATTTCTGTAATACTATTCTCTATATTTCTTTTATTTTTATTTTCTTATACATTTTCTGGAGAAAAAGATTAATAAAATACTATCAGTTATAAAATCAGATGGATTTTATACAGCATGGAAGATTAACTTACAAGACTATTTTCATTGAGTTTTGAAAGATTATTTCACATAGAACTTAATTACATTTCTTTTTTTAATCCTTCTTCTTACATGGTGAATCATAAATGCCAGATTCAAAGTTTCTCTCAGGAAGAATTATTTTTAGGTCAACCTTAAGAGTGGGATGGGGGTGTTGGTGCGAAAAGAAACTTCCAATTATGTTCCACACCCTTAATTAATGACTTACAATAATCTGGACTCTGGGTGTAGAAGGAAACTAAAGGAAATTGAAACGTGATCAGCCTATGACTTAAATCTGTTTTTTGTTTTTGGTATTGCTGAATGTTAAAAGTAAACATACCTATTCATAGTTTCCTAATAGTCAAAATTTTCTTTCATTTTCTGTTTGGCCCTCTTTAAAAAAAAAAAAAAAAAGTCTGAGAAGAACAGACAGCTGAAAAGCAGTAAGCAGTGGAGGAGGTGTCTGAGATCTTCCTCGTGTTTGCTAATAGAGCCTGTGGGGATAGGTTTGTCCATGAAGGAACTTCTCTTCTGTCTACACGAGTTGTCCTACTTTCAGTCCACTGGAGCTCTCTGGCCTCCCCACATCCTGGAAGTTATAGGTTCCAGGAGTTAGTTTCTTTTTTGGTTGATGTCACTTAATTTAATTCTCACCAATCCCTTTCTTACAAAAAGCTTTGCTGAAGATTGGTAGGATGAGTAGAAAAGGCTCTCTTGAGTCATATGGATAACACTGAAAAATGACAGAAAAAGAAGAAAGAAATACAGTACTTTAAAAATACAAGGTAGTTGGCTTGGAAGGTGTGCAGAGTTGAATAAAAAACTAAATACCATAAAACTAAATTATTTGAATAAAAGAATAAAAAGAAAATTGGTTAGTCTACATATCATATTTTCACCTTTCAGGGTTTGTGAATATTGTTCATCAAATGATGTTTGGTTAGAAAGATGCTGGTTGTAGAATATGACTTGGCCCATGGTGTGGTAAAAGTAGCCTGGTGTGCCATATATACAGCGTGACTTGCATATGCTGTGGCAGTGTAGGGTGGTAACTGTTGGGAACTTTTTACAAACAGAATCTTATTTCCTCTGCTTTCTAGATTTTCACCTGATGGAAGATTAATTGTATCATGCAGTGAGGATAAAACTATTAAAATATGGGATACCACAAATAAGCAGTGTGTTAATAACCTCTCAGATTCTGTAGGGTAAGTTCCTTCCTTTGTACATGTTTGTATGGATCAGTTTGCTAAGGAGACATGTCTTTGTAGCATTTTTAAAAAGAAATGAGGATAAGGAAGGGAAGTATAGAAGCTCATTAGATTAGACAAAGGAGAATAAAGGGAAAGGAGGAGTAATGGGAATAGGAAAGATAATAGAATTAATTGGACATAACTTTCCTATACTCATATGAATACATAACCAGTGAAACTCCACATTATGTTTAACCACAAGAATGGGATCGAAATTGTAATGGGTTGCACCCCATCATGTATGTATAATATGTCAAAATATGCCCTACTTCATGTATATCTAAAAACAACAAATAAAAAAAAGAAATAAGAGTAAAGAAATCAAAATATTGGTCCATCTTAATCTTTCCTCTTAGATTTGCAAACTTCGTGGACTTTAATCCTAATGGTACATGCATAGCTTCAGCAGGTTCTGATCATAGTGTAAGGATCTGGGATATCAGAGTGAACAAGTTACTCCAGCATTATCAAGGTAAGTCAGTTAACAAAAGCATCAGGTTCTGAATGCTGCACTGGGAAGCACCCATTCCTCTCTTTGGTGTAGTTTGGCTCTCTACATGGGGGTCAGGGGCTGCCTTTGAATTGGCCATGAACTGTGTAGTAGCTCCCATCAATAGTAGAAGCAAAAGGGAAGAGGGAGGTAAAGGGATTTTAAAAAACAATATTAGGGCTATTTAAAAAGAAGAAGTTACTGTGAGGTTTTCAAACTCTAGTTAGCTACTTTGTGAGAGAAGTCAGGTATAGAAACTGACATTGAATTCTGAATCTCAAAAGAGTTATATGAGTCCAACTAGATATCATAACTGGTAGAAAATGATTTTCTATTGTGCCTATGTATTGAAACTAAAAGAGAAGTGAGTTCGTTTTCTTGGCTTATATTAGAATTATATAAATCTACAATGTTTTTGCACCTGAGTATAATAATAGCTCTTGCTTACTCATTGTTCACTATGTAACAGACACTGTGCTAAGTCCTCACAGTATTCCTAATAGGTATCATATTTCCTCCATTTTAAAGATAAGGAAATCCTCACACTTCAGACAGAGCCCTAATATCCAGAATATACAAAGAACTAAAAAAATTAGACAATGAGATAACAAATAACCCAATCAACAAATGGGCCAAGGACCTAAACAGAAATTTCTCAGAGGAGAACATACAATCAATCAACAAGTATATGAAAAAATGCTCACCATCTCTAGCAGTCAGAGAAATGCAAATCAAAACCACCCTAAGATACCATCTCACTCCAGTAAGATTGGCAGCCATTAGGAAGTCAAACAGCGACAAGTGCTGGCGAGGATGTGGGGAAAAGGGTACTCTTGTACATTGCTGGTGGAACTGCAAATTGGTGCGGCCAATTTGGAAAGCAGTATGGAGATTTCTTGGAAAGCTCGGAATGGAACCACCATTTGATCCAGCTATTCCCCTACTCGGTCTATTCCCTAAAGACCTAAAAAGAGCACACTATAGGGACACTGCTACATCCATGTTCATAGCAGCACAATTCACAATAGCAAGACTGTGGAACCAACCTAGATGCCCTTCAATAGACGAATGGATAAAAAAAATGTGGCATTTATACACAATGGAGTATTACTCTGCATTAAGAAATGACAAAATCATAGAATTTGGAGGGAAATGGATGGCATTAGAGCAGATTATGCTAAGTGAAGCTAGCCAATCCCTTAAAAACAAATGCCAAATGTCTTCTTTGATATAAGGAGAGTAACTAAGAACAGAGTAGGGACGAAGAGCATGAGAAGAAGATTAACATTAAACAGGGATGAGAGGTGGGAGGGAAAGGGAGAGAGAAGGGAAATTGCATGTAAATGGAAGGAGACCCTCAGGGGTATACAAAATTACATACAAGAGGAAGTGAGGGGAAAGGAGGAAAAATATAAGGGGGAGAAATGAACTACAGTAGAGGGGGTAGAGAGAGAAGAGGGGAGGGGAGGTGGGAGGGGGGATAGTAGAGGATAGGAAAGGCAGCAGAATACAACAGACACCAGAATGGCAATATGTAAATCAATGGTTCTGCAACTGATGTGATTCTGCAATCTGTATATGGGGTAAAAATGGGAGCTCATATCCCACTTGAATCAAAGTGTGAAATATGATATATCAAGAACTATGTAATGTTTTGAACAACCTACAATAAAAATTAATTTAAAAAAAAATAAACACTTACTACAGAAATGAAAAAAAAATAAAGATAAGGAAATTGAGTCTTAAAGACAGTAACTTTCTTAAATAATTGCTAGAACTGTCTTAGGTCTTTCTGCTGACAAAGTGCAAGGAAGAACCAAGTTTTGATCACTGCATTGTACTGCCTCCTATTGGAAGGATGGTATCTAGAAATGAATTCTCAGACTCGGTGGCAGGATTTTGCCTTGCACATATATCTCTACACTCTGTACCCTTAATCCCAAGCCCCTAATTGGTTATTAAATTTAATTTGAGGCTAGGTTATATACCTTATATGAGCTGTTTGCAATTGACTCTTAATTATATAGGTGATATAGCCAAAGACTTTACAGTTATGTGGTCAATAAGATTATCTTTATAACTCACTTCTCTTTTAGTTTCAATACATAGGCACAGTAGGAAATCGTTTTCTACCAGTTATGATATCTAGTTGGACTCATATAACTCTTTTGAGATTCAGAATTCAATGTCAGTTTCTATACCTGACTTCTCACACAAAGTTATTCTGTCTCATTAACTGGAAGCTTAATGTTGGGTATGGTCAAAATATTTATCTTAGGTATAAAAAATGTTGGTGTTATGGGAAAATGGCCTGTAACTGATTCTTGTTTTCAAACTAAAATTGCTATAAGGTAAAAAGGGCCTTCTTTTGCCTTGTAACATACATATAATGATGTACATATATTATAGTCCATATGTATAATTATTATAAAGAAAAATAAATTGTATTGAAATGCAACTATGAAGATATTAAAGATCATATGACATAATAAAAAAATAATTGTTCCCAGAATTTTTACTTTGATTTTCTACAAATTAGTTCACAGCTGTGGAGTTAATAGTATATCATTCCATCCTTCGGGTAACTATCTGATCACTGCCTCTTCAGATGGTACACTTAAGATTCTGGATCTCTTAGAAGGAAGACTCATATATACACTTCAAGGACATACGGTATTATTAAGATTTTTGCTTTTTAAATAATATGCATTTTAAAATCTTGATCCATTTTATTATATGCCTTTATTGTTTTTCCAGGTTGTAGCATACTTTGCCATTATCACCAAACCAAAAAAAAAAAAAAATTTATTTCCAAGACTATGTTTTTTTGCTCTAGAAATAACTCTTAGAAACACCATTTATTGTAATTCTTGTCAATATTTTTCAATGACCATTAAGTAAATGGCACTGTCTTCATCAGTATGTAGCACACTGTGACTAGTTAAATGGTGGTTAGTTTATTTATTACTTCTGATCTTTCTATCATGTGGAGCCTGTTTCACTAGCTTTAATAGCCTCCCACACCCCTTGCTTCCTCTGATTGGTGAGTTTAGCAGGAGAACCCTGGTAAGGTAGCCCAGCACTTTCACTCTCCAGCCTTAGTAGTGAGCCTGACTTCACTGGTTTTCTGTGATACTTCTTAGGAGAGAGTTGTCCTTATCCAGTGTTGCCTGTGACTCAGTCAAACCTGGTTCATTGTGGGCATCAGTTCTAGAAAGTGGCCTTACATAAAAGCCACATTCTCTTTCTATAAGCTTTTGTTAGGTTTTTTTTTCTTTCCTTTTTAAAAAGGTAATATTTTTCCTCCCATATGCCTCATTTTTTGCTTATTTCTCAATGTGCTTAGAATCAAGTAGGGAAGAGGAATTAAGAATTTTTTAAAGTATATAAAGTATTCCTCCTTTATAGGTAAATATTCAGACTTCTCTGATTTTTTAATAACATTCTCTCTCTCTCTCTCTCTCTCTCTCTCTCTCTCTCTCTCTCTCTCTCTCTCTCTCTCTCTTTTTAATTATACTAGATATTTCCTTTTAACCAAGTATAGGCTGTTTAGGTAAAAAAAATAGAGTGAACTTTATGGGGTTCTTTCCACCATTGTATTTCCTGCCTTGCTTTGCTTTATCGTTTGTTCTGTTAAGGGGAAGCATAAGTAGACTAACCAGCTCAGATATATGCATACATATAAACTTAAGCTGAATAAACACAACCCATAAAAGTGGACAAGGACTTAAATATTCATGAAAGAAGTAAAAAATAATGAAAAAGATAAACTATTTAAGAGAAAAATACTATACATGAAGATAGAATTTTTCATAATCTGAAGATGAGGGTGTTGATGAAGCTTTAATATTCTTAAGTCTGGAATGGTCTATTGAAAAATACCAAATGTTTGTCCCCCAAGCTTGTCTTATATAGGTTAAAGGCATATTAAAATGAACAGAACATATTAATGTTTAAGAGGAGAAAATAATCCCTCTTATCTTGACTGAAGACTGACTGGGAGGCCATGCATCTGACAGCTATGCTGAATGTGGTGCTGAATGCATCCCTCACCTGTGAATCCCTTATTCCTCACCTAGGTGGTGGCAGTAACTGCCACACTGGCTTCCAGTCATTCACTCTTGCTCCAGTTCTTCATTATCACAGTTGTGCTATTGATTTTCACAGTCACATCTCTCCTATCTATGCCCTGCTTTTAGTAGCTCAACAACTGCCTGCTTCAGAAGGGAGAACTCTTTTCCCATTGTGTTCAGGAAATGACCTTTGTTTATGTAGGCTCCTTCCCATCACCTACAGATTTATCATTCAATTTCTGCTAAGTATTCAGTTAGTTGACTACAGAATATAAAGGCAGAAGATCTTAGCAGAAATTCTGATTAACTTACACATGTACAAACTTATCTTTAAAGGAGATTTTTTTTTATTTTATTTTTTTTACTAATTGTTAGCATTCCTTTTTTGTTTAGTATTATTTAACTGGATTTTAATTGAGTTGGTTCTTTGACTGTTTTTCCTCTGTAAGCATTAGTTGCTAGAAACTAGATATATTCTGTCAGACTTACTGTATAAGTACTCTATATAAATTATGTTGAAAAATTGGTACTCACAGTCTTCTTTGCCATCAGGAAGCATTACCAGTGTTTCTTTTGCCTCCCTTTATGTCTCAGGGACCTGTATTTACTGTTTCATTTTCCAGAAGTGGAGAGCAATTTACATCAGGAGGTGCAGACACACAGGTTTGTACATCTTTCCTCTCTCTCTTTGATGGGATAGAGGAATTTGATTTGAATAAAGCAATCTTTGACCTCAGTTGGGATTTTTATGGCCAGCTAGTTTGTGTATGTTAAGATGATTTGCCATAGGTTTGTATTTCAATTTAGTGACAGGAAGGTCTGCTATCTCATAGCTGAAACAGTTCCAATTATAATAGTTTTTGGAATTCAGCAGTTATTTTCTTTTGCCGATTTCACACTTAATTATGCACGTAACTGATATGGAATGTGTCAATGGTATAGTGCTGCTTGGATTATTTCCAAATCTTTTTCTATATATCTTGTTTTTGTGGAAAACAAATGTTAAGCTTCTTGAGGGTGATAAGTATTAATCATTTATGAAGCTTATTTGCATTTATTTGAAATGGCCAAAATTATTTATAGTCAGATTTATTAAATAAAGTAGATGACCTAGTCAAAAGCATGGTTTGGACTTTTGGAAAAACAAGAGAATTTTAAGTTAATATAATATTATCTTATTATGAATTTTAAGGCAGACATGAAAGCAACTTGAAATACTAAATTTCTCTCCCACTATGTCTAAAAAAAGTATTGAGAAACAGAAACACTGCTGAAATATACATGCATGTGTGTATGTGTATGTGTATGGAGATAGATATATATCCTTTTTGACTAATTTGAGGGACAATTCTGTATATTTGGCTTCTTATAAATAAGTCATATATGTTGTTTATACATTGCAAGCAAATAACTACCAACATTATTGACTTTTTTATAGGTCTTATTGTGGAGAACTAACTTTGATGAATTGCATTGTAAAGATATTAATAAAAGAAATCTCAAAAGACTGCATTTTGATTCACCACCACACCTGCTTGATATTTACCCAAGAACACCACATACTCATGAAAGAAAATTAGAGACTGTTGAAGTGAGTATTTTGTGCATATTTGTCCTACAGTTTGGAGCTTGTTACTCAAGTAGGTGTTTGAAATTATATTTAGTTGTATAAAACCTAGTCCTGCCCTAAAATAGCACCACTTTGAGACAGTCTATTGTTTTCACTAATAAAACTATATGCATGTGGTAGTGTGTAATAATGTGAAAGCCTTTTATATTCACTTCTTGAAGGCCTTGAAATAAAGCTAAAAATTGTGTGACAATAATAGAAGAAATGAAATCTAAGGCCTCAGGTGACTGTGTGGTCTGGATGGCCTCATATTCGAGACATTTTTAGGGAGGTCATCATATGATGTATGTCATGGGACTGGGAATAAAGGGTACAAATTTTCATAACAGTTGTTGAAATAGGTATCTTAAAACCCTTCTGTAGTTAAAAAAAAAAGAAAGAAAGAAAGAAAGAAAAGAAAATCTATGACCAGAAAAAGAAGAGAGTTAAGCATAAGCCTAATAACTAAAACCATTTTATTACTTGCCTACATATATTTTTGGATATATAATTATTTAACTCTAATTTTGTGTGTTTGTTTTGTTTTTCTCAATACTGGGGGTTGAAATCAGGGCCTTGCACATGCTAGGCAAACACTCTACCTGCCACTGAACTTCACCCGAGCCCTTTACCTTAGAGTTTTGTTTATGTGTTCCCTTAGGTCATATAGATTTACATATGCTCTCTTCAAAGAGAAATTCTTTGCTGGATATTTAGCTGGTGTTAGCCTGCTGATTGCCATTTTGTATAATTCTTCTTAATCTCTTTTCTTTTCTAAGAGCTGGTTTCAGAAATCACTATTGCCTGTTTATCTTTTTATCTGATTCTTTTTCTTTTTTTAAACCATTTAAGAGATTTTCTTTGCATTTAGAGTGGGTATTTTGAGTTCTGAAACTTATTCCTGCATGGCAATGCACAGTAGCCTGTCACTGTTTCAGGCTGTGTTCTCAAGTCTGTGGTCTTCCACATCAATTTCTTCTTCTTCTTCTTCCTCTTCCTCTTTCTCCTCTTCCTCCTCTTCCTCTCTTCCTCCTCCTCCTCCTTCTTCTCCTCCTTCTCCTTCTCCTTCTCCTCCTCCTCCTCCTCCTTCTCCTCCTCATTCTTCCCTCCTCCTTCTCCTCCTCTTCTACTTCGTCCTCTTTCTCTCTTCCTCTTCTTCTTCCTCCTCCTCATCCTTCTTCTCTTTCTCCTTCTCTTCCTCCTCCTCCTTCCCTCTTCCCCCCTCCTTCTCTTCTTTTTCTTTTTAATATTTTTAAATTATAGATGGACATAATAACTTTATTTTATTCATCTATTTTTATGCAGTACTGAGGATCAAACCCAGTGCCTCACTTGTGCTATGTAGGCACTCTACCACTGAGCCACAACCCCAGCCTCATCAACTGCTTTCTTAAATTTTGATTTCCTTAGTCTTGATCCTCTCTGTTACCTCAGGCATTTCTGTTGGCCTCAGTTGTACAAGTGTATATATGTTTTTTTCTTTCATAATTTTTTAAACTATTTTTAAAATTTTGTTTAATCCATCCATATCTTTGGATTTCTGTCATAGTTTTTCCTTGATTGTATTGATTTTCAATTATTTGCTATAATTTTCTTCCTCTTTTTCTTCTGACACTCTTTCTTTTCTTCTAAAGAATTAGCCATTGTGCTTCATTACTTCTTTTTTTTTTTAAAGAGAGAGAGACAGAGACAGAACTTTTTAATATTTATTTTATTTTTAGTTTTCAGTGGACACAACATCTTTATTTTATCTTTTATGTGGTGCTGAGGATCAAACCCAGCACCTCACACATGCCAGGCAAGCACGCTACCACTTGAGCCACATCCCCAGCCCTTCATTACTTCTTTATGCTACTTCTTATATCATTTTTTCTTCTGTTTTTTGAAAGAAAGAATCTAATTTGCTTATTGTCCATCTCATTTTTTATTCAATGTCTTCAGCTGTAGGTATATTTATTGATCCCTGCAATTACATATGTTTATATAAAATAAAGGTGAACTGTATTTTAATTTAACTTGAGTATCCTTATGTTACTAAGGCTGATTGTATCGACTTTTGATATCTTAGCATTTCTGTGGCTTGGCTGGGCATGATCAGGAAAGAGATACCTATTCCCCTATCATCTACTTAGCCACCTCACCAGAGTGGTGAGGCCAGGCCTAGATCTCCTCACTCCTATTCAATATTTTCAATGCACAGTGCTATCTCAACATAGAGATGCAAGCCATTTTCTCTGTGATTTACTGGCAGCCCATGTCCATTTAAGAAAGCTAGACTTTCTTTAAAATGTCAATAAGTTGTCTGAGTAGCTCTGACCTGACTGTACAGCCAGAAAGCTGAAAAATCCACCTGGGTTGGGTAGTATTTCGAGGTCAGGATGACCCAGGCCATGCAAAGCCTCTCTCAACTGTATTTTTCAAATGTAAACTTAAAAATTCTATTAAAAACTGACTTTTCATTCTGGAATTAGAGTTCACTTGTACTACAGAAAGAGCATTGTGATTGAGTGGTTTTTGTTATTGTTCTTTTTGTTTTACCTTAAAGAAGTCAACCTTATATATATAGTTTAAATTATCTTCAAACTCTCATTACTGCTTGAATTTAAGTACATGGCTTAGTTTTGTAAGTCCTATGATATGAATTGCCAAGGAAATAGTAAGAGTCTGCATATGAACATCTAATTGTTCAGGGTTTTTTGTTTGTGTTTGTGTTTTTGATAAAAATTTCATAATAAAGCAGAGGATAATAATTATATAATATATATAATTATATATATTATATAATTATAATATTATGAGAAAATTATTAATTGCCAAATTGTTTTTTTTCTTTTATTTTGTGGGTTTCTATTTATTTATTTATTTATTTTCCTTTTCACTGTGTGTGTATGGATAGGGGGTTGGGGGGATGGTACTGGGGATTGAACCCAGGGCAGTCTTCCCTGAGCCCATCCAAAGCCTTTTTAAAATTTTATTTTATTTTATTTTTGAAATAGAGTCCCAAGCCTTCTGAGTAGCTAAGATTACAGGCATGCACTACTGCCCAACTCAAATTGTTTTTTTAAACACTTTACTTCAAATTAAGGCATATGCAAATATCCAGAGCCAAAAATCTGTTTAATTTAAAACTTTCACTTAGAATGAAAGAGTATGAATCAGGATAGAAATTATGCAGTGTCAATTTATGATTAATAAACTATAGTGCTTGTAGAAGGTCAAGGTTTTTACTATGAGGTGCTTCCTCTTTTCATGTGATTTAATTTTTTTTAATTTTATTTTTTAGTTGCAGTTGGACACAACATCTTTATTTCACTTATTTGTTTTTATGTGGTGCTGAGGATCGAACCCAGGGTCTGATTTAATTTTTTTTTGAGCAATTCCAATTTCAAATGGTTAGACGAAATTGTATTTTCATTGGTAAACATCTTACTATTTACACTAGGTGGCAGTAGATAGAAGAGAATAAAATGTCTGAAAGCAATCTCTGGACAACTAGACTAAGACTGAAAAGAAGTCATCCCCAGGTTGCTTGTCTTTGCCTTCGATGCAGACTTTGTTTACAGCTGGAGGCTTGGTTGCTTTCGGCTTTATGGAATAGCCAGAAAAAAGCAGAGTGCCGGCTGGCTGGACAGTAGTCCCTCATGCTCATCCTACACAGATTTTTCCCTCCTTTACTGTAACAAGGCAATTACTGGACACATGCAACTCCATGCCTAGCACCATTTGGCTGGATAATTATAAAATGTTCTGTTTCTGAAACGACATGTATACCCATCAAGACTGATAAGTGTCTTAAAAATCATTCTAGTCTTCTAACTGCCAGCTCAGCCTTCCTTGCAGCAGTGTTGGACTACTACAGTAGTGTCTCCGCTGCTACACCAACCTATTCTTTATATTCTACACATCTCTCCTAGATTAACCTTTCTAAAGTACACTTTAGATATCAACTTTTTCTGCTCTGCCAAATCCCTTCACCCTTTATAGTTTGACCCTTGCCAACCTCTCCAATTGTCTCTTTTTTCTACCCCGTGCAAAAAGTACTGTCAGCTTTCTGCCACTGTGCTGAGAAATGCTCTTTAACTCATCTCTCTGGTTTTGTCTTCTAAGCCTTTTTAAGGCCGCATTCAGCCACATTTCCTCCATCGGAAGCAGCTCTCACTGTTCTAAGCACTTGGGCAACAGATTCTTCTGGGAGGTTCTTTAGTGCCTTCCTGTTAGTACCATTCATTTGACGTAAAGTTCTGCATCTGTCTTTCCCTTTGTTTACTTCTTTGTATTAATGTTGTTTGAATTTTTGTTTGTTTTTGGTCCGCTTGGATTTTGAAATAACTTTCCTCAAAGGTAGTCATCATTGTAGGTAATCATTCCCTTGTTTTTCTTTGTATTTTTTCTATATATGTTTAAAATATGTTATTCACCTATAAATGTTTTTGGACTTCATATCGCTAAAATCATATTGAATATTTATTTCTGTAACTTGCTTTTTCATTTAATATTAAGATTTTTAGATTTATATATATGAATTCTGAATTTATATTTTCAGATGTTGTACAGAGTTTTTTCATTCATTTTTTTTGCTGTACAGTCTTGCAGTTAGTTTGCCACAACAGTAATCTCCACAATCTATTTTACTATTAACAGACATTTGAGGTATTTCTAGTTTTTGGGGTTTAAAACATTTAAACAATGTTAAAAACAAAGTTGATATCATCGAATTTTCTAGTTTTTGTAATCTGATAGGTGTTAACTGGTATTTTCCTTTAATTTTACTTTTCTTTAATTTTCTCATTACTAATATTTCTGAGCATCTCTTCATATGCTGATTAACTGTTACATTTTTCTTCTATAGTATTTTTTCTTGGGGTATAGCCATTTTTCACATTGATTCGTAAATTTGTGTATTTTAGATATTTATCCTTTTTCCATTTTAGACATCATAATATCTCCTCCACTTTGAGGTGTCCACTGTTAAACAGAAATCCTGATTTTTTTATATAATCACATCCATTTTTTTCTTTATGGTTTTGCTTTTTCAGTTTTTAAGATGATTTTCTCAGCCTGTCTTTACAAAATATTTTTTTACTTGTTTTATAGCTTTAGCATAACAATTAGTTTTCTGATTTATTCACTGCCTGCCTTTATAGTAGTATTATTTAGGGATTCATACAGTGACCTGTTTTTCTCAAGTATAAATCCTCTGTCCTCTCTTATGTTCCCAATTGTCTCTCACTAAATTTATTTCCCATATATATTTCTAAACTCTTTATAGCATGACTTTGTGTTTATTTGACTCTTCTTTAATGTCAATATAAGTTTTATTCATTTTTCCCCCATAAGGTCTTATATTTTTGTATATTTATTCTGATATATTTTTAAATGTTTATGTTATCATAAATGATGTCTTTTTAAATGTCATGTTTTCTAACTGTATGCTTGAATGCAGAAATGCAGCTGATCTTTGTATCATGATTTGGGGGACTAGTGGTTTTGTAAAATTCTCTTACTAGTTTCAATGATTTAGCAATAGATTCTTTTGGGATTTCTTCCTAGGTAGTAATTTTATATATCAGTGAAAATTTATTTAATCTTTTTAAATTCTTATATCTTAATATTTTATTTCATTTCTTATCATAATGAACAGACTAGGATTTTTTCTGCATCTTTTTGAGGTGGGTCATTTTATTTTACCTTTAATAATCCCTTCTAGGTGAATTACATTGATTTCTAATGTAAAAATTACCTTGTATTCCTGAGATAAATTCAACTTTTTTATAGTCTTTTTTTAATGGATAGATTTGGTAGACTACTATTTTACAAACGTTGTATGTATCCAGTTTCTGTACAAATAGCATCCAGTTTCTTGTGATATCAAAAAAATTCATATTAACTTTTTTATGTATATGCACAGATTAATCCAAAGCTTGAGGTAATCGATTTGCAGATTTCTACTCCCCCTGTTGTGGACATCCTTTCTTTTGATTCTACCACAGTAAGTTTTTTGTTTATTTGTCTGTTTGTTTTATAGTTAAGTGGAATTTAATCATTTGACACAATCTGTATTCTTAAAAAGTATGTAAGGGAGAGGATAAAATATGGGCTAAGTAGCCTAACATTTTAGCCTAGAACAATTTTGTACAAAAAGTCACATGTACAATGTATCTCAACAGCCACAAGGGGGAGAAGTGCCAATTTTTAGAATAGCTTTTACTTCAAAGGCCTTGTGCTCTGTCTAGTTGGTTACCTATTAAGGAACCATGCAGTTACCTATTACTGCATAGTTAACAGGTACCTGCATAGTTACCTATTAAGGTGACATTTCTTACCTATTAAGGTGACATTTCACTTGCTGTGGCAGAACATATCCCCCACTTTGTTTCCAGATGTGCTAAACTTACTTCTAGACTTCTCCTTAGAAGCTATAGGAATAGCAGTCATTTTATTTTATTAATCTCTCAATGTATTATCCAGAAACTAAATATATCTAATTCTTGGAACTTATTCATTTTGTCCAAAGGCTCCAAAGATTGAAAGTTTGAGCCTTTCAATTTAGAAGTCAGCTTAATCTTTTTGAGGCAAATTATTGCCGCAGTCAATCCTGCTAGTATTAAGAACAAATGGGAAAAGCAGCATGGCCTTTGGTGACACTGTTGTTATGATGTCAGTGTTGTTAAATATTTGGGATAAATTTTCAGTGTGTGGTCAAAAGAGAAAACAAGACTAAACAAGCAAACAAAACAAAACAGAAATTCCTGACACTGTAGCATGGCAAACTCTCCAGTAGATCTCAAGAATGTTCATTTCTGTAGAGGAATTCTTTGGATTACCAATCCATTTTATAGACTCTATCTTATACCAGAAAACATTCTGATCATTCAAGGTTCTTCTCAGTACTCTTTCAGCTTTGCAGGTCCTCAGGACCCGGGGAATGCAGATGTTCTTGATAGGCAATGTACTAGGGAGGTGGGCAATACTGCCATCCGGAAATAAGCAGTGCCAAAGTCAACTAGTCTACATCTTAATACCCTAACCCAGGGAATGTGGTATATGTGAGACTTTGAGAAGACCAGTTTGAATAACAAGCACATGGCAAGTTTAGCAGTTCTCTTATAAAATAGAGTGTGATTATCCACAGAAGGGATAATATGTACATATGTGAAATTATAATTTCACTGAAAGATGCATAAATTGACAAGTGAGCTTAATTTTTTAAATGTTTGCCTTCCTATTAATGTAGTAGAAGTTAGTAGAAGTAATTGTTGATCGGTAGTGTTCTGTATCCATTGACTGTTTTTCTTTTGCTTCTGAATAACAAATCAGACATATCTATAAAAGAGATTTTTTTTCTGCTTTCACATGGAGCACAATTGCACTAAATATTTTTGGCATAAACTTTGTATGTGATTTAATTTAAAAATCCAAATAAATATTGGAAACCAAAAAAACAAACAACAATAAAAACAATGTTTATAGATAGTTTTTGTTGTTGTGACTACTATTTCTTTTGAGGGTTTGTTTGGTTTTTGTAGACTGGAAAATTTTCCTTAGAAGTTCATTTCATTAAGATAGGACATAAAAAGGTAATCTTTAGCTGGACCTGGAGGCACACACCTGTGACCCCCAGCTACTCAGGAGGCCGAGGCAGGAGAATCACAAGACCAAGGCCAGACTGGGTGACTTAGCAAGACCCTGTCTCAAAATAAAAGATAAAATGAGTAGGGATATAGCTGGGTGGCAGAGTACTTGCCTAGCATATACAGGATCCTGGGTTCAATCCCAGCACCTCCCCCCACACACACACACAAAAATTGTACTGGGGCATTTAGCATTAGCATTGATTTGGCTTCATGGAATATCCCAGGCTCCTTCTTCATTCTCTCCCAAAATGGATGAATATAAAGTAGTTTTGTTTTTGTTTTTTTGTTTATTTTTTATGCTGCTGGGGATTAAGCACACAGCTACAATCCTGGCCCAAGAAGAAGTTGTGGTGGTTGTTTTTTAACTTACTGTAAATTATTTTGAAATACTCTAGGACTATTGCAATTTGTTAACTTTGGGTAAATTGTTTTCTAAGTTTTGATGTATTAATTTTAATAGTTTGTCATACAAATGAACAAAATGAAGTTGATAATCTTACTCTTCCTTTGATTGTCAAAGCACCAGACTGTTCTTAGAGAGCTGACACAGTGTTCTTATTTCTATCCTGGCAGCTATGCAGAGTGTGAATGCAATGTATATACTTTTCTTTAGAATTAGGAATAGTATTTCAGGTCCAGTTGACTATTTTCAATACATTGGAGTCCTACATTATAGAATGAAAAATTCAATGATCTTCAATGCATTGTTATTCCATTATCAAAATAAAAACATACTGCATGAAGACATTACCTGAGATGCTAAGGAGAGTGTTAAGATGGTTGCCTGAACTCAAGAAGCATGCAACCTAGCCAGGTAGAAATAATCATGTAGGAAATAAGTCACTTTCAAGACACTTGGTGCCAACAGTACATGATTGTCAGAAAATGATTGCTGTGGGAGTATTCAGAAGAGGTCATTATTGGACTAGAGGAAATGGGAGGAGTTTTATAGAAGAAAATTGTGGTGAGTCCCTGACCTGACTCATTCATTAAAAGTAGATGCCTCCAAAGAAAATGAAAATATGTACCATGGTCATAAAAGTGTGTCAGTCCAGTTTGGGGTCTTTATGTTGCTACCTCAACAAATGGAAGATGTGGTAAAACCCAGGAAGGATACCCACTCATGTACACCTACACTTCTCAATAAATATTTATTAAGTAACAGTTCTGTTCTTTAAAGAAAGGAACAAAACAAAGATACCCACCCTAGAGTTCTAGTCAGGAAAGAAGCAGTTTACTAATTAAAAAATAAATAAACAAACAAACTTTATAATATAGTGGACCAGAAAAACATAAAGGTAAAAAACATACTAAATAAAGGCAGATGGGAAGAAGACTGCAGTTTCCCATGCGTGGGCAGGCCAGGATGTATATGACAGGTGACATTTAAGTAAAGAACTACAGGCATGAAGAGAGTGAGTAGAGTGGGTATCTGGGAACAGCACTCCAGGTGAGTGGGAACAATGATAGAAGGCCAGACCTGGAGTGATATAGGAGCTACCAGAGTGTTTTCTGTAGAAGAGAAACATATTTGACTTATACTTTAACAGATTCACTATGGCTGCTGTGTGAGAACAGGAGGCTGCAGGTGGTGATGGGGGGAATAGGTGACTCATTAAGAAGTTAATAGAATAATCAGACAAGAAGCCAAAGCAGCTTGACCCAGCGTGGTTGCAGAGAGGAGGTGGTGATAAAGGATCTGATTCGGGATATATTTTGAAGGCAAAGCCAAGAGGATTTCCTGACAGATTGGTTGTCGGTTGTGGGATTCCCTATCTCCTTTCCGCAAGGACAGCAAGGTGTAGCCCTAAGTAATCTCAGGGTAGCTGAGAATATCTCCTGGCTCTGCTTCGTTTTGGCAAAGAGGCTGCTGGGAGAGAAAGAATTGTGGTTTTCCTGTCCTCAGTTGTAGGATCAGGAAAAGCAATCAACTAAGTCAGTGCAAGAGACTTTCTGCCTTTTCCGTGACTTCGGGATATACACCCCTTCCTAAATGACATTTAGATTTACATTTTTCAGCAAAATTTCTATTTTGGAAAGATTTTGGCAGTGGCCTATTTTTTAGGGAGAAAAGGTCATTCACTTTCATGGAGATCTTTGTGTGGTATATGCTGCCTGAAAAATATTAATGTATTGACAAACTGTATGGACACACAAAGAGTAGACTTGCAGATACAGAGAGAATACGTCCATGGATGTTGTGGCAACAGTGCATCCTGGTTACCAGACAACATTGCGTAACTAGTTCAGTTATTTCAGTTCCTAACTGCTTATGTAAGCAAAGATTTGGAAATACTTACTTGAAAGAACACAGTGTATGCAAACTTAAATGTCTCAAAACTAAAATTTATAACTTTAAAAGTATAAAATGGCATATGCAATTTATCGTTCCTAGATTTCCCCCTTTATTTTTCTAGGAAAGTTCATAAAAATCATGCTATACAAACCTCCTGAATTCTATACTTTTCCATATGCTAACTTTCCTGAATTTACATATAGACATTTAAATTTGAGGTAGATAAGATTCTTTTTAAAGTTTTTAAACATTATAACAGCTTATAAGGCTACACTGATTTATAAATTTAGTGCAGAGTTACAAACATACTTAGTTTTAGAATTCATTGTGCACTAAATTTATAAATCAGTGTAGCCTTATAAGCTGTTACAATGTTTAAAAACTTAGTAAGCTTTGGGAAACAGGCATTTTTATGGTATCTTCAAGCATTGGGTCAGTGGTCCTGTACTGTCTTTCTCCTGCCCCTGTTACTGTGTGGGTTAGGCATTTGTAAGATCCAGGCCTTTGAACTCACTAGTTGGTGCCTCCCTCAATTTATCCTCTTTCACTAAGAGAATGTTAGTCTTATAACTTCAAATGATAGTAAATATGCCATTAATTTTTTATGCATTAGTTCAAAAAGTTAAATGTTATGTACTAAGATACTTGACGGGATAAAGGAATTCTTAGAAGATTTAAGAAATAGTCTAAAAATATGGCCTTTTGAAATTAAAAGATGTGAAGTAATTGTCAAAGGCATTTAAAAATTAGGATATACATGACATTAACAGAAGTAAGTAAGGAAAAATACATTTCATAGCTCTCCTGCCATTTGGAAATAGAAAACACATTTAATATTTCCTCAGGTACAATTTTTAAAATAGATGAAATACAATATTAAGGATGGGGAAGAAACTATTTCCAAATTGGTTAGATCCTTGCTTTTTTTTTTTAAGAGAGAATGAGAGAGGAAGAGAAAGAGAGAGAATTTTAATATTTATTTTTTAGTTATTTGCGGACACAACATCTTTGCTTTGTATGTGATGCTGAGGATTGAACCCCGGGCCGCACGCATGCCAGGCGAGCGCGCTACCACTTGAGCCACATCCCCAGCCCAGATCCTTGCTTTTGAAACACATACATTATAAAAACTACCAACAGTTGTGAATGCAAGGCTGACCTTAAAAAAAAAAAATGCTTGAAATTTCAACAATAACAACTAAAATTGTCAAATTCATTAAAGGAACATGGCACCTTTTTTCAAAGAGATGTGTGTAGCTGAGGCTAGCTGTAAAATTTATAAAGTTAGTGATACCGAAACAGAAATAAGTAATGGGTCAGAGGCTTTCTTTTTTTTCCTCCAAATTAAATGTGCTCTTTAATAAAAGTGATGATAATAACTAAGTCCTAAATGTTTAATTAAGATTCACTGAAACATTTACTAATTTGAGTTTCTTTCCCTTCAAGTTTCAGAGTCACAGGGAAAGAAAACTTAATGAATTTACCAAAAATTTTATATGAATTCAATTTTTAAAAATTATCTAGTTAACAAATACTTTATGTTATGGGACTGGTCCTCATTCCTGCTGACAAAAGTGATTTAGAACTTAAACTTCTCTATATGAAATGTGTTCTTTTTTTAAAAAAAGGAAACTATCCAAAAGGATTTTATAAACATGTTATTTGGAAGTCCAACAGAATAAATACTTTTTTCAATTTCCTTTAGAAAATTAGCACACATCTGGGAACTGGAGGTGTTGAAGTTTCGGGTATTATTTCTGCCTTCCAGCTTCCTGAGACACTATATTTCTAAACTGTAACTCTTGACTGCCTCAGCAATAGTGAGGGTTCCAGGCCTGGGAATCTAAGCCACATCCCGGGTTCCCACAGCTGAGACAGAGGCATGCTGAAAATGCCCGACAGCTCTCAGCCCACACATCCAGCAACAACTGGTTCCTTCCTCTTCCTGTGGAAGAGCAACATCCTCTGAGATGAGAAGAAATGCAACCTGAGGAATGCAAGAACAGCAGTGAGCTTTTCACACAGGAAATTATGAGGGTGGCACTCTGGAAAGTGCTGTCTCCCGGACCATCAGCGCAAGAGTTTCCTGCTGACCCAGAGCATAGTTCACTAGGGAGTCAAATGCCATTTGTGGGCTGTTGGAGTTTCAGGAAAAGGTGTGAACTTAGCTTTCAGCTCTTGTGTTCTTCTCTGCCCGTCTGGTTTTTAATTGTTTGGTACTGTGTAACGGTGAAGCGGATTGGCCTCTCCTTTTTCATTTGGCCACTTGAGAGTAAGTTAAATTATCTGGTAGAAATACTCTGCAAGTCTACTAAACAAACTTTCAGTCAGTTATTTGTGCTTTATGAAGTCAAGTTATGTAAAATATATTAGGGCTTCAGAGAAATTAAAACTTTATCATCTTGGTTAATTGGCTCTTAAGGCCCAGTGCTGATCCTTGCCTCAGCCCTTCTGTCTTTTTCAATTTCCTTTCTTCTGCTTTCTAAGACAGTCAGACATCAGTAGAAGCCATCATACTATGAAACCATCATACATATCTCAAACACAAATAAAACTATGTTAAAATTTTAACAAAATTTAGGTTGACTCAAAGTGACTTTTACATTAAATGAATGTTTTAAAATAACTTAATTTCCTATTTTTTCCTAATTCCAACAGTATTTTGCTTTTCATTCACTTAAGATGATGTGACCACTAGAAAACTCAGGTTTTATAATCATATGTACTCTTTTTTATTAGAGCTTTATGGTTATACATAGCAGTTGGGAATCATATACTTTTAAAGCTTTTCTGAACCACTACAGAATTTTGGTGTAGGTTTCAGTGTTTATGATGACAAAATTCTTGTGCTTTTTATGTATTTCTTTGGAGTGTTTTACTAGAGCACATAAGAGTTCCTTGTTTGTTTTAAATTGAAGAGGAGATGAAGAAGGAATGCCAGGCATTTCCTTTTCCTTTTCAGAATGTCTTTTTAATGAACATTCCTCTTTCCTCCTTGTGAACAAACCATTTCAATTCGGCAAGGGCCCTCCAACCTTTTTGTTTAGTTTCCTGGCCCCAGGGAGGTACTTGTTTCATGCATTTACTATCTCTTCTCCCTGTTTTTACAGACTTCTAAGCTTATTATTTATTAGTAAGTAATAGTAACAGATGGAATAGTATATACATCATTTTTTTGTTTAATGACAACTAAATGCATTGTGAAATTGACTCTGGACTAGTGGAAAAAATGTTTTGCAGGATATTATCCAAATAAGTGGCAAAAGAGTTAATATAGATGGAAGAGAAGTATCATATTAAATTTCCTTATTTTCATAATCATACCATGATTATGTAAGGGAATGGTCTGGTCCTGAGCACATACCCACTGTAATATATGAGGTTAATGGGCATGGTGTCTGCAACTTCTCAAAAGATTCAGGAAAAAAAAAAATACCTAGATAGGCAATTATTTCAAAATCAAAAATTAAAAAAACAAAAACTGTATTTCCCTATGTCACAGGTAAAAATACCCCATACATATGAAAATATATACCATCATATGAAAAAAAAAGTATATAACAATTTTGTAAAGAGAAAGTGTGTTTATTCATTCATTGGAATTCCTCTACTAACCCGGGCATTGGAATTTGTCCAAATTCATCTAGCCAATAAGTAACAGTGCTGGGTTTTGAACTCTATTTGGTTTTGGAATATGTGCTTTTAACTACTGTATATTATGTTTCTGAGGAAGTAACTTCTTTAATTCTACAAAGAATAAATGCTAATTTTAAAAATGAGAACACATACATATATCCTCTCACAAAATGAAAAAAAAATGTATTGTCAGGAGACAACCATTATTAACTTTTGAAATGTAGTCTTCCAGGAAGAGGTGGGGGTTATTAGAGTCCAGAAACTAGGACAAGAGGCCTTGTCCTCTAGATCCACAAACTCAGACTCTATGGAACTGAAACCAAATGTACAAGGGGCAGCAGCCAGGTATTGCTGGATAACCAGAGTGTTAAGAGCTGCTGCAGGAAGGGGCTGAGGGAAACAGCAATCAGACAGGGAGAAGCAAGTCTCCCCTCTCTTCTCTGGCCTCTGGTCTCCATCTCATGCCTCCCATTAGCAGATTCTGATAGGAAACCAAATGACAGGAGAAAACTCTAGTTTTCAGAGTCCTAGTCTCTGTGATACAGAACAGAGACTGGTAGAGTAGATTTGGAGTCAAGAGACATATTCTGTATTACAGGTAGGCATTTTTTTTTAAAAAAAAAGCTTTATAAGGCAAACTCCACTTTAGAATGAGCAAATAAATATTGATTCCTACTAGTACCACATGAAATTTTCTGTTTCCTACACTTTTAAATATACTAGGCATTGTATTTAATTTTTATTATTAAATGTACTTTAAAAGTTTTAAAAGCTTAGTAAGAAATATTATCAAGTGAATCCCATTTTTTTTAGTTACTTGGCGATTTTAACTTGTTTTTATGGTTACTATTCACTTGTGTTTCTGAGAGTTTCCTATTTGTATACTTTTCTCATTTTCCTATTGCATTGTGCATTTAAAGATTTGATCATTTTAATTCAAAGCATTAACCATTGGCCATATTCTACGAATATGTTTTTTTTGTTTGTCATTTCTATTTGAATTTTGTTTCTGAACATTGATAGATTTATCTGCATTAACTATTTGAAAACAATTTATTTTGTTTGTATTTTATGATTTGTTTAGATTCTATGCAAAGAAAGTCCCTTCCTAAATCCCAAACATACCTTTAGCTATTCTTTTTAAGAATTTACCTTTAACAATAAAATCTTTTTTTTAAGAGAGAGAGAGAGAGAGAATTTTTTAATATTTATTTTTTAGTTTTTGGTGGACACAACATCTTTATTTTATTTTTATGTGGTGCTGAGGATCGAATCCAGCGCCCCGCACATGCCAGGCGAGCATGCTACCACTTGAGCCACATCCCCAGCCCACAATAAAATCTTAAATTCCAATGTGAATTACCTTCATTAAACATTATATGCTATTGGAGACTTTCTGCCATCTTACTATTCTGTTTGTCCTTGATCCATTCTTAGACATTGTTAATTGTTGTAGCTCTAGAATATTTCTTTAAAATATGCAGTTTTGCCTTCAATTTTAAAATATTTTTGCCCTCTATTTATCTATGTGAACTTGAAAATATTCCATTCTCAAAAAACATTCCATTGAAATATTGATTGGCTTGTCATTAGACTTATAAAATAATTTGAGGATAACTGCCCACTTTACCATCTTGAGATGCTCATCCAGGAATGTAGCATTTATACTACATTTATTTATACATTCTTTATTATTATTTATTTATACATTCTTTATATTTATACATTTATACTGATCTATAGATCAGTCTTTTTAAGTTTTACTGCATCAGATTTAGGAACGTTCTCATCACATACCTGTTGTTCCCATAGAAATAGCCACCATTTTTCATATTCTACTTAGCATTTTACCTCCTCACTTGAACATGCACACAGATTCTCTCACTCTATAATTTAGCCTTCAAGAGGTTGGGCACCCTTCCCAGAAGTGAGGAAGTAAGGAAGGCAAACAAGGCCTGGATCTGACTAGCATCAAGGCTAACTGACGGTCCCCACCAAACAGGTAAAGACACCCAGGCTGCATACATGCCCTGTCACTTGCCCTTGTCAATTAGTTTAACTCAAGTAAATATTTCTTCACTATAGTACAGTGGCTAAAGAGGCATGCACAGTATAGGAAAAAAAGAAGGAGTGCTAAGGACTTCTAGTGAGGAGACAAGTGGGGAAATCAGCCCCAGAGTCAATGCTAGTAAGTTATTTGTCTTGAGGCAACTTTGAGATTTTACATTTTGCCTACTCCCATTTGCCAAGTAGGTAAGCCCTAGACATGCACTATACTTTAGCGGGCACAGATCTTTAGCATAGTGTTAAAATTCTCATTAAAAAAAAAAAAAAAGAAGACAACTGTGTTTAAGATATTGTCTCTTATTGATTATCCAAAAGATATGCCACTTGGCATGTTTCTTACAGGTACTTAAGCCAGATACATGGATATAGCTTCCTGGTATGAATAATTATTTCATTGATCACATCTTTAATCTATATCATAATGATAAAATGACTTTACCTATGTTGGCAGGCTTATTTGTTACTCTTCTAGTAGTTCCCCTGTCTTCCCACCCCTGTCCATGGCTAATTTTATTTTATTTATTTATTTTTTTATTAGTTGTGCATGACAATACAATGATCTTGACATATCATACATTTGAATCAGATGGGGTATAATTTCTCATTTTTCCAAGTGTACAGGTTACAGAATCACATTGGTTATACAGACACATATATACATATAGCAATACTAGTGTCTATTTTATTCTGCTACCCTTCCTATCCCCCGTCCCCTCCCTTCCCCTCCCATCACCTCTCTCTACCCAATCTAATGTGACACATTTATTTTTTTCCCCTCACATCATCATACATATATTTTGTATAACAATGAGGGTCTCTTTCCATCTTCCGTGCAATTCCCCTTCTCCCTCCCATTCCCTCCCACCTCTCTTCCCTATTTAGTGGTAATCTTCTTCTCATGCTCTTCCTCCCTACCCCATTTTGAGTCTTCTCCTTATATCAGAGAAGACATTCAGCGTTTCATTTTTGTTTGTTCAGTTTTTAGAGGAGGAAATTCTATGTGGCAGGAACGTGTGTGTATTTAAATTTCATTTGGTGGTGTTATTGCTGTAAGTTCTGGTGGGTGCAGGTATATTTCCTGTATGGAGTAGATGAAAATATTAGTTTATATCAGATTTAGTTAGTGTGATTTTTATAAAGTTAACCCTATTTTCCATTGGTTTTCATTTTTAAACAGAGGTATGTTTTCTTGGTAAATATCCCCAGCTTATTGTTTTGGAAATCTTGTGGGCAGGACTCAAAAGCATGCCTAAACCCATAATATTTTGGTTGTTTTTGTTTTGGTTTTTTTTCCCCTAGTGATTTGAAGTGCTTTTACAATTATGTAACTGTTTGCAGAATTCAGGCTATTTATTCCAGCCTTTCTCTCCCTGGCTGTTACTATTGGTCAGAGCATGAGCGGCCATTTTTCCAATGGATCCAAGCTCCATGTTCACAGCTTCTCAGTCTCAGTTTGCATGTCTTGGACTGATTATGTGTCAGAACTGTGTGTGTTACGGTGTAATGCCTTGTCCTGTTTGGAACTTTGAAAGAAATTTTGTAGTTCACTTGGGCAGTTCTTCTATTTGAAACTTCAGGTTCAGTGAAATGAATTTTTAACCTACTTTCCCCGTTCTCTAAGGGTAATATTGTTATAAAATTTAAACTTATTTTAAATCCAGCATCAGGCAAAGTGCTATGATATTCTAAATGTAGAAATATACATTCTGAAGATAATGATTTAATAAAATTTCAGAATGTTACATAATTAAAATAATTCATTATTTTTTAAATAGAATTGTAAATTTTTTATTAAGATCAAGGGAAGACAATTGTGTGCTTTGGAATATCAGTTGAAATCTGAGAAATTTAAGAAATGTGCTCTTCCTGTTTTGTACTTTTAGAAAATTCTATATAATTTTTGTGCATTTGAGTAGCTGATAAAATTACTAAAAGAAATTTAAGATGTTAACACTATTTTAATTTTATTTTGTTCTTTCCTTTTATAGAAATTATTCCTATAAAGTGCTTTGTGAATTACAACAGTAATAAATACATGGCTGTTTATACATTTGTGGCACTGATGTATTAAGGGTCCTAGCCTTCTCAACTCGCCTATGGGAAAAATAATCTATGTCTCATATACAATTCAATGACATAAGAAAATTTAAGCATATGATTGTCTCTAAAAATATTTTTTAATTGAGTATGTGGACAGGTTTACCACATAGAATGGGGGGAAAAGTTTTAATTTTAAAATAAACTGTTACTCATAACAAGTGTATTTGAAACTGTTGAACAGATATTATATTATGAATGTTTAATTGTTAAGATCTGTTTATCTCTGCTAAGTGCTATGATTATTTTTATGTATTTATTAGTCAAAGGAAATGACAGTCACAGGTTTTACATCCCTATGACCATGTTTGTGAATATATTTGCTTATTTTTAGTTTCTACTTTAGCACTCTTTCCAGGCGGTTCTCTTGGCAACAGTGATATTGCTTCTGCCTGTCGTGCGTTTTGTGCTTAATTGCTCTTTCGTTCTATCTCCCCACTACTACCTATTATATCTTTCATACAAAGGCTTTTGCTATTCTGTCCAACCATTAACTCAGATAATTTTTTTACTGTATTTTTAGTCAATTTTCCCTGAATGTAAGGAAAATGACAATTTTTAAGGATTTAAACAGTTTTTTAAAGGGGGGAAAAAAAGGATGTACTAAAAATTTGTATATCCCCTCTTGCCGCCATTCTTTCCTGAACTGTTTTCCACCTCAGGGGAGGAGATTTGTATTTGACCACAATAGCTGGCATTTGCTTATTTCCTCTGTTTCTTATATGCCTAGCACAAGAGAATCTAGAGTACTAGAAGACTGCTACATAGAGATTGGGGCCAACCAGCTGGTTAGACTGGAAAGACTGTACATAGGGAATCAATTACTCTTCTGCCCATTACACTTTCGACCCCAAATAGTGTATCTTGGCAAAAAAAGAAATACACTCAGAATGCTACCAAGAGATGAGCTGGGTTTCTGTAGGAGCAAAGCTCAGGACATGGATTTTGTGGTGTCAGCATCATGAAGAAAAGTGACTCAGCCTAAGTCAGGGGCCAGCTCAGTGGACACTGCTCACTTATGAAAAACAAACGAGCCAGACTCTAGGTCAGAGTTGGGGTGGAGAGACTGTGAGTGGGCTAATGTAATTTGCAAAAGCCATCATGAAGACTCATCTGGTTGAAGGACTGACTAATAATCACTAGAGTGCATCAGGTGGGCTCAGAAAAAGGTTTCCTGTGAGAGGGGATAAGCTGAGATCTAAAACCTTGCTACTCCAAATGTGACCCGTGGACAGTTTGCTAGAGCACCACCTGGAAACTTAGTAAAAAATGTAGATTTTCAAGTCCCACACCAGACCCAACCACAAGATACCTGCATTTTAGTAAGATCCCCAGGTGATTCATGTATATTAAAGTTAGGAGAAGTGCTAATCTCAAGCTTCCATAGTGTTGAAATAAGAGGATTGGAAGTATTAGAAAGTTCTTATTAGAGAAGACAGGCATGCAAAGGCTGTACTGCTTGAAATGGTCTAGGAACTGGGCCCAGGGATGGACAGGACATTATAGTGAGCCAGCCTGGAAAAGCTTGTAGCAACCAGGCATACAGGCCTTTTAACCATTTGGTTCTTTTCAGCTTGAAAATATCTTCCCAGCAATAAAATAGACTAGTGAAAGCCAGTTCAGAATTAAAGTCAGTAGTCCAGACAAAAACTGAAGATAACTGTAATTAGGATTATTTTAGTGGAGATCAAGAGAATGGAATTCATTTAACAGATATATAAGTGGTATAATAAGATTTGTAATGAGTTGGAGGAAAAGGAGGATTATTAAGGATAATTCTTAAATTTCTACCTTGGACAATGATGTGCCATTCACATCAATGTGGGTGGTTTCCAAAATTTCCCATCATGAGTTTCAATTTAGACCATGTTGAGTTTGATATGTCTTTGAAATATCCAGGAGTACATAGCAGGTATGTCACAATGCACATATATCTGGAGCTTAAGGGAAAGATCTAGACTGAAAAAAAAAAAAGTGGAAGTATTCTGCAGGTATGTGGTAATGAAAGCACCAGGCTTGGATGAGATTGAGAGTACAAGGTAAGAAAGAGGGTTTAGCAACATAAATGATATATGTCTCATGAAATAGATACAATTAACCTCAATCTGACTGTACATTGTATACATACATTGAAATGCTACACAAATGTGAGCATTTGCTATGTGTCATCTAAAAATATTATATTAATAAAATTATTTTTAAAAAATATTTAGGATTGGGCCTGGAGGAATTCAAATAAAACAGTATGATGAAACAGGATAAGTTTTCCAAGGAGTCAGAGAAAGGATAGGAGGAAGCTGGGAAACCAGAGAGCATGGTGTCATGGCAGCCAAGGGAGAAGGAATGGTAAAAGTCAACATGATTCAAAGTCCAGAGAAGTACTGAAAAACTCTTGTTGAATTTAGCCAAGATTATTAGTAACTTTTTGTTTGTTTGTTTGTTTCTGGCACAGTACTAGAGATTGAACTCAGGAGCATTCTACTTATGAGCTACATCCCCAGCTGTTTATTTTGTTTTGAGACAGGGACTCTTTAAGTTGTCCAAGCTTACTGTGAACATGTGATCCTCCTTCTTCAGCCTTGGGAATAGCTGGGATTATAGGCAAGTGTCCCCAGCATTAGCTATTGGTAATCTTAAAAAAAAAAAAAAAAAGAAAGAAAAAATTTTTTTTTTACTTTTTACTTTCAAGTGAACACAATATCTTTATTTTATTTCTATGTGGTGCTGAGGATAATTTTATCCTCATGCTTGTGCCTCTAGTGCCTCATGCTTGCTAAATGAGCACTCTACCACTGAGCTAAAACCCCTGCCCTATTGGTAACCTTTTGAAGGGAGAAGGGGTGAGCTAAGGAATCAGCTAGAATAAATAAATCCAATAATAGTGATATATGCTTAAATTGCTATGAGACTGATTAGTGGAGTAATTAAATAAGGAAAAGGTGTGATGTGTTTGGGGGTACATGCATGAGCCCTGGAGAATGAGGGTGAGGGACAGAAAACATCCCAGACCTCACTGATCTGGTACAAAAGCTGATTCTGTAAGAATTTGCCTGTAATGAGGGGAACAGAAAGCATTCAGAAAGGGCAAAGACAAAGAGAGGGGAATGAACGCAGAGAACTGTGGACATTTCCTGTTGGCCCCAGCACTCAGTGGAGTTAAGGAATAGCAAGAGATGAGACAGGAGAGAGAAGATGAAGATGAAACATGAATATCTTGAATGCCATTTGAAGGGGTTTGGATTCACCTTAAGAAAGTGAATTCACTTTTGGGAAAACCTGAGAAGGATTTTAAACCAGGAACATGACAAGGAAATTTGAATTTCTGAACAATTACTCTAGTGAAAAAGAAGGGTTTGAAGGAAGGAGACCAGAGAAGTAGAGAATTAGAATATTGTGGTAGTAATCTAGATACAAAGTAGTAAGTGCCTGATCTAGAGTATAACATAGGAAATGAAGAGGGATTGACTCATGAGATAATGAAGAGAAAGTTCATAAGTTGTTTTCTGATTATACATAGGAGAAGTAAGAGTCTAGAAGATGCCCCAAATTTGGGGCTGCTAGTACATAATGGCACAATTTGCTAACACAAAAGAGACAAGGTGAGCCGGGCATAGTGGCACACACCTATAATGCCAGCAGATTGGGAGGCTGAGGCAGGGGGATCACAAGTTCAAAGCCAACCTCAGCAACTTAACAAGACCCTGTCTGTAAATAAAATATATATTTTAAAAAGGCTAGGAATGTGGTTTAGTGGTTAAGCACCCCTGAGTTCAGTTTCAGGTACCCCAAAAAAAAGAAAGAAAGAAAGAGACAGAGAAAAAGACAAGGCTTGGATATGAGCTTCTAGTTGGACATTAGAGAGTTAAGAATCTTTATATGATCAGTCAGGCCATTGGGTCCCAAATGGTAACCCCTAAACTCCACAGTAAATAAGATGATTATGATAAACATTATTTGCATCTTATTTATCAGGAAGATCATTAGACGACTGCTTATTTGAATAATACTGATAACTTGGTAAATCGTGGGACTGAAATATGAAATAGAAAGAAATTCCTTATGTTTACCGGCTGTGCATAATGAACATGCTTTGGTTGTGTCGTGACTTCCTCGTTGAAACTTCCTGCTTACTCATCTGAGTTTGAGCATGAAGATAAATTGTCATAATTCTATAGCTTTCATGTTCGTATTCTTTCTGACTCCTGGCATCTGTGAAAAGTATTCTTTGAGGTTTATATTTAGTATTTAAATGTCATTTTTCCCTGAGCTGTTTTCCCCCATGGTAATTGTTAAGAAAATAGTCTTTTTTAAAAATAGCCAAAGTCATTATTTTTATTGTCTTTGGTTTCACCAACAAAATAAGAAAGGAAAAGAACACATCCTTTTACATACAAAAAGCTTTTGAGGCAGGAGAATCCCAAGTTCAAGGCCAACCTAAGCGACTTAGACATGGTCTCAAAATAGAATGTAAAGGTCTGGGCATGTAGTTTAGTAGGAGAATACTTGCATGGTATGTTTGAGGCCCTGTGTTCATTATCCAGTACCCCCACCCTTCCAAACATACACATAAAGTATGGAGGGAAAATTTCTCTCTATTAAGCAGCATAGTGTTATTATTTGATTTTCAGTTATATGATGATACTCTACTCATAAGCCATTTAAGAATTCTGTTTTTTTCTGGAGACTTTTATGCCATAGTTTGTCAACTGTGTCCTGTTATATGATCTTTAGTCTTTATCAAAGGATTAAACATTTGAGATAAAATTTATATATCTAACAGCTCAATGTTAGATTGACTTTCTTTGCGATTATCAGAAAATCATTTTTCATTCATTAAGATGACGGAACCAAAATTTCTATATAAATATTTGAATTTTGCCTGCTAAGTTTCTTTTTCCAAAGTGTTAAAAACATTTTTTTAGTTAGCTGCCTGGAAATTGAAATCATTTACTCTTTTTCAAATTACATTTGAAAAATGTCTGGGTTTTTTGTTGTTGTTGTTTGGGGTTTGTTAACAGCAGTTTTCATTTTAAACGTATACTTAGAATACTATTTATGACTCAGAATTTATTAAGTATAGTTCTTCTATTTCATTAAATTCCTATCTGCCTTTAAATCGCTTAGTATTTAATTCAAGAAACTAAATATATATATATATATATATATATATATATATATATATATATAGAGAGAGAGAGAGAGAGAGAGAGAGAGAGAGAGAGAGAGAGAGAGAGAGAGAGAGAGAGAATGTATTTAGACCTGCCAATGTGGTAGGTGTTTTGTAAATATACAGTGGAGAAATTTTAAATATGTGCTAAGGCACATGGAAGACTGATTTATTTGCACAAGGTACTGAGATTTTTTTTTTTTTTCCCAAGAAACAGCTCTCAAATCTCAAAGTGAAGATCCAAATGTGAAGTTTACTAATGCACTACTGAAGTTTAAATCTGTGGCACAATCATTGTAAACATGGGTTTTGTCTGTTTCCCAAAATTGATTTTTGCCTTCTGATCTGTAATTACTGGAAAACTATTCCCATTTTTGCCAAACTTAATTTCTGAGTTTTGGTACATAAGCCATTATTCAAATTTAAAATGACTCTAATTTCAATGCCAACAAAATTGGTCATAATCAAATTTCAAAGTAATAATAATAATTTGCCCCCCCTTTTAAAAAAAATATATATATATATGAAAGATTTTTAAAATGTGGAACCTAATAGATATAGAAACATCTTTAAAGCAAGAGTTTTATTTACTACATTGTGTAAACCTTATGTAGATACTTAGCATGTCATCAGCATGTCCGAAGTTATGGCTCTCAAGAGGTCAAAGTATTTTGACTTTCAGTGCAGGGGAAGGAGGACAAGATGTGATGATACTGATGTTGATGATGATGGGTAATGAAAGCCAGTTGTAGATTAAATCATTACCTACCTTCTGACAACAATCATGCAATGTAACCCAATATTTTTATCTCCATTTTACGAAAAGGAAACTGAAGCTTAGGTCAAGTAATGTGTCCAGGTCATACTCTTAATACACCAAAGAGAAAGGGTTTAAGCCAAGTCTGAGTGACTTGATATCCCATTTATACAACCTTCATATTATATAATGTCATAGATAATCATGCTATTTATACAGATAATCATAGCAGAAATGCAAGTAAGAATTAATATTTGCTTTAACAAGCAAAATTGAATTGTAATAGAGATTTGGAGGAGGGGTAAATTTCATCTATTTTATAAAGATGAAGAAAGACATCATTGTTTTATAGATATAAATTGAAGTCAACTAAGATAATATAAAGTGTGTATAATGAATCCACATAGAAAGCTTTGACTCTCTGGTTTTTAAATGACTTAATGAATAATAGACAGAAGAGTGACTCGATACCAAGCTGTGAATGCACTTTACTGTTATTCCATAACCACAGTTATCATTAATCCTGCTAGAATGTTCACATTATGCATGATGATGAACAGAACAATAAACAAATGTTATGTTTGTCCTCTAAAGGATGATCTATACAGCTTGCCAGCTTTTTGAATGTATCTTTGTTGGATAAATTTATGCCTTAAAGCTGCCTCTTTGTAGTATTAAAATAAGTACAAGAAGGAAGTTGAAGTCTTAAGCAAGCAAAGCATGATTTACTTTCTCCATATAATTTTTAAAAATTAAATCATGACCTTTAACACACAGCTCTCTTCTTTTGAACTTGGTACTTGAAGAGTTTTGAGGAACAGAAAATAGGACCTTTAAGAAAGACTAAGGAATAATATTAAAGAATAAGCAAGCATGGAAAATTATTTTCAAAAATGTATTCTAAGTAACACTTCTGATTGTGTGGTAAGTTTATGTCTCATAAAAATGAAGACAGGTGGATGGTGGAGAGAAAGAACATCCCCTCCCTCCTGTGATTGTCCTTTAGTACCTCTACCTCGTGCACATTCTACTCAAGGTAGGAAAATTCTGGGTTAATAGGGTAGTCTGGCTTGGGCAAGCTCTTAAGTGATCAGTTGGTTCTGTTTACGAGGCTAAAAGTTCAGGGGTCTGAAGTCATTCTTCAGTCAGAAAGCCTTTGCAATGAGCTGGGTTCAGTGTTGCTGCCTGTAATTCTAGCAACTCAGGAGATCGAGCAGGAGGATCATAAGTTTGAGGCCAGCCACAGCAAATTAGTGAAGCCCTAAGCAACTTAGTGAGATCCTGTCTCAAAATAAAAAGGACTGGGGATGTGGCTCAGTGTTTAAGTGTCTCTGAGTTCAGTCCCCGGGTATGAAAGGAAAAAATAAAAAAGCCTTTGCAGCAACACAGCACCCTTTTGAAATACAAATTTTGAGCCATGTGTGGTGGGACAAACCTGTAATCTCAGCTCAGGAGGCTGAGGATCTCAAGTTCGAGGTCAGCCTAGGCAACTTAGTGAGATTTTTGTCTCAAAATAAAAAGGGCTGGGAATATAGCTCAGTGGTAAAGTGCTCCTAGGTTCAATAACTAGTACAAAAAAAAAAAAAAAACTGACAGTTATGGAGGACATTCTTTGACTATTCACTTGGTTGACTTTCTAGCATAAAAAGCTAGTGATATAATGTTTGATTTTGCAGCACATATATTAAAATTGAGATATAGAAGATACCAGAGTGTCAGGATAACATGAAATTTATCAAGTAGTCAATGTTTTTGGAGTTATAGATAGGCTTGGCATCATAAAAGTGTTACTTCTTAGAAGTCTATAAATTTGAGAAAATACCAATAAGCATCCCAGTAATATGTTTAATGAAACTTAAAACTTAAAAAAAGTTAATTGTATAACTTACTTGACAAAGCAAAGACAACAACCAAAAAAAATGTCCAGGGTAGTTCTGAAGGTTGAAGACTTCTTAAGCTCCAGGTATGATATTGCAAAGAGAAAGTAAGAATCCATGACTGAAGGCATGTAACAGAACCACACAGGTGTGGACAGTCGATGTGTGGAAGGTGACTGCAGATCTGTAGAGAAAGACCAAATGCACTCTTCCTTGTTTGTTGCTGTGACAATCATCCATTTAAAAATAATAATAAATTAAAATTCTATTCTTTGCGGTACTTTTAACCAGAAACAAAAAATAAATACCTGATAGGTTAAAGCCTTAAATGTGAAAAGTAATACTTTAAAGTCTCAAAAAAAAAAAAAAAAAAAAAAAAAAAAGACAATGTGAATTCTGGGTATGCAAAAGTTTCTTTTAAAATAAATACAAATTACACAAATCATAAAGAAAATGTTTGATAAGTTTGGCTACATTAAAAACAAAACTTGTACTTTAAAAGCTCATAAATAACAGTGAAAACAAACCACAGAGGAGGGAATGTATCATACACATAAAGAACAAGTACCATTGTCCAGAATATATAGAGAACTCTCAAATTAGAAATAGAGAAATAGAGCAATTGAAACATGGGTGGGAGATTTAAGTAGGCAATTTACAGAATAATTACCAATATTCACATAAAATATGTTCAAGTTACTGGTAATCTAAGAAATGCACAATGAAATTCAAGCCATTAGGTGGGATTTTCTGCCCATAATTTTTGTAAAATTTGATGTGTAATACTCAATTATTTCTGACTTTGTAGATAAAAGTGACTTCTGCTAGTAGAAGGTTAATTCTAGTATTTGAGCAATAATCATAAAAACTATGATTTAGCTATTCCACACTGTTGAGGGCCACAGCCGAGTTGGGATGACGCATGGCATTTTTGCCAGAAGTAGTGGTTGAGAGGTGATGCCAGCAAGCCATTAAGATGATGACTTTTGAGTTCTCACAGAGTTCCCGTTGAGTTCCGGTTGAGCTCTCGCGGGGATTCCAGAAGAGTTCTCGTTGGTTGGGGAAGTGCCGGAGGGGGATTTCTGGTTGGTGGTTCCTGGAGGAGCCACGTGGCATTTGGGAGAGTTCCCAGGGAGCGTGTGTGGAATGTGCTGGTGGAGTTCAGAAATAAAGTTTGTTCCTGCTTCAGTGGCTCGTGATTTGTGCCCAGCCAGACTGCGGCACCACACTAGCAAGAAGTCTTATACCAAGACATTTACAAAAGTGCTCACTATAGCAGTCATTGTTAATTAACAGTAGAAGGGATAGTTTGTGGAATATTTAGAAGAATACTATTTTGGAAATATAATAAGTAAACTAGAATCCCATGCATCACCATGGGATAAATCTAACAATGTCAATTAAAAGAAAATACCAAAGGTTCTACTATAATATGATTTTATGTAAAGTTTTAATGAAAGCAAAATCAGCTCCTTAGGTGTAGACTCAAAAAGACATTCAGTTGAATTTCCTGATCTGATGTTTGTGTTTTTCTCACAATATCCCTGACAAGTGACCACCCCTGGGCTATTAGAATCATCCATGATGGGAAACTCACTTTGAATAGAAGGGTCAAGACCACTCTTAGGTAGGCTCATCTGCCTTTTGTCTGTTTTGTTCTCTACTTACAGAATGAAAGAGAATCTAGAAATGTTGATTGTAAACAAAACTGATATATTCTAATTAGTTTATTAAAGATATATCTGAAATTCAAATCACTGGTTGTCTTTACAAGTGAAATGCTTTCTTTTGCCTTCACATTTGTTGGAAAAATCATTGTGTTTTTCCACCAGAAGCCATCAAATATGCTATTAACAGTCAAAAATCATGAAGTGATTTGTAGTTAGGTAATAGATGCATGCATTGCTCTGTCATTGTGCTCCAAGCCATTAAGGATAGGAATTTCTAGCAGAGAGTAGCATTGGCTTTACCTTGGGTTTATACTTCTCTCCAAATACTATGTTATTAATATTTTTTTTGGTATGTGGATGGCTCAGCTCATGCAGGACAGTCAATTGAATTCAGTTCAACAAATGTTGTGAACTGAACTGTCTCATATACTATGCTAGACACCTGAGAACTAAGATGATAAAGTTATGACTCTGTCCCTCAAAAGGGGTTCACAATCTGCTTGGAAATACCAACATGTAGACACACATACAGCAAGAAGTGACAAACGTTTTACTCATGGCATGAACAAAGTGAAGTGGCACCAGTGATTAATTCTGACTTACTGGTCCAGACAGTGGGTGGGTGGGAAGGTTAGAAGGAAGAGAGGAGAAAAAGGAATAAATATATAATGGGTGAATTTTGAGAATACAGAGAAGTAATTGAGTACCACAATATGTTGAATGTTCCTTTGCTAATTACATAAGTAATAATAGTTTGGACTGCAAATCTTCATTGCATCCCAGTCATCAATTGTCTGTTTTGCTTGCTCAGCAGTGACAGAGATGTGGCAGGTGCTGGAAAGGAATCTAGCTCTGCTCTATCTTGGTTCTCTCCCACAGTAGAGAATCCTTTAAGGGAAGGCAAGATATCACACTCACAGGTACAACTGGTAGGTGCTCCCTGTGAAGTAGGTGCTCAGTGAATGTGTACTCAAAAAGAGAAAAAAAAATGAATACTAGTAACTTTAAAATAGAACCGACTCATTTGCTGGAATTCTGTCAGCTCAAAGTGTTAAACACCAGTAACTTTTTTATGAGTGTAGTGATATCACTATAGTATAGTGATATAGTGGCATAATTTTATTAGAATAGTGAAACTTCCCCAAGTCATGCCTCTCACTCTTCCCCTGTACAAACAATGCAAAGGCAGAGTTAGTTGGTGGGAAAGAATCTGCTTACATGCAGGTCCCAGTACCTTTGAGAGACAGAAAGGCAAATATGTCGGCTGACTGATACTGTCAGTTGGAGATCTGGTACTGGTTTTCTCAGCCTTTACCATTCTCTATCTTTTGTTCATCTCCATAAGTCATTTGATAGCAATGTATTTGCTGGCTGATCCCAAACAAGAAGTTTATTATTTAGGCTGTTAGAGCTCTTTTATCGTTTAGACAGTCTATGGTCTTAAGTCATTTGCCCCCATTTTCATTTTTCCCTTTCTTCACTAACCACCTTGACTACAAACCACCAGAGATTAAAGATTGATTTGTTAATTAGATTGAGTCCGTTTCCCACAAAGGGCTGGAGCTATGATTTCAGTATGACCCATGATATTTGTGGCCATGCGTGTATGTACTTAGGTATATTGTGATATGTGTTAAAAAAGTAAATGAAACTCTTTGGTTATAGAGAATTTGGTTTTCATCTGTGAGAACAGTGATAAAATCTGCATGTAAAAGACATTCAAGTTTCTTTTAAGTACTAGACATGATACTAGCTCCAAGGGATACAGTAGTGAGAGTAGTAGACATGGTACATCCTACTGTAAAAGACAGTAAACAAGGAACAGATATATAAATATAAACTCTGATCGGTTACTGAGGAAACCATCAGGATGCCCAGCTAGCAAACAGAAAGTCCAGCTTTATTAGAGTAGACAAGATGACTTTTCTGAAAATGTGAAAATTATGTGAAATATGGAGGCTGCAAAGGGCTCAGCCACGCTAGGGTAGCAGAGATGTTCATTGCAGACAGAGTAGAAGCAAGGAAGAAAGAAAAGTTTGTTCTTTCAGCAGAAATTATTTACTCTGGGGTGAGAACGTGTGTGCATGGGCAACCATATATTGTCACCAGTGAATGAGGTTCTTTCCCAGGATCAGGAATGCAGGACATGATCATGAGAGAGGAATTCCTGGTGAGTCCTTTGTGTTTCTATACTTACCTTTACATTACTATTGCTTTCATCCCAGTCTTTGCTGCCAGCCCAGGGGCTGAGGGCCCATGTACATAAACATAAGGGGCGTATGTCTCTTCCCAGATCCACTGTTCAAGGTATGAATAGATGATAGGTCATAGATGCTTGTGAGTACAGATAATGAATAGCATTAAAAGTCCTCTACAGTAACTTGTTCTTGCATCTGTGACTACCAGGTTTTCTTCTAGACATTTTCAGTACAGTTTTAACTTTTCTTTGTCATATGAAGTTGAGTAGTTCAAAATGATAATAATGGGATTGTTTAAAGGGTATGGAATTCATTCATAACCTTAAAGTCATTCTCTCTCGGGTATTTTAGATTCATAGTCTAATAAACATTGTCAAGCATATCCCAGCGATGGAAAATTTAGGAGAACAGAGCACAGCTCTTTCAAGACTAAAATAGATTTTCAAGACAAATGTAACTGGGCTTGATGGCTCAGGTTTGTAATCCCAGCAACTTGAGAAGCTAAGGAAGGAGGATCACAAGTTCGAGCCCAACCAGCCTCAGCAATTTACCAAAGACCTAAAGCAACTTAGTGAAACCCTTTCTCAAAATAAAAAATAAAAATAACTGGGGATATAGCTCAGTGGTAAAGTATCCCTGGGATTTAATCCTCAGTACCAAAAAGTAATTAATTAATTAAAATAAAATATAGAAGCTCATAAATCTTTGTGGGAGAAAATTAAGCAAGTTCCCAAGTAACTGATGGCTCTAGAGCATAAGCTTCAGGAAATGGGGTCTTGCATAATGTTATCCACTGTGGGCTCCTCCCGCTATAATCGTGCCTGGAAGAGAAATATTTGTTGAGTGAACAAGTGAAGAAGACCCTGAAGAGAAACCCTTAGCCAACTGGGAGTACAAAAATGTGTTTTATAGATATTTTTTTAAAAATTTGAATGAAGAATAATGGTTTGGGGCCAAGGGTGTAGCTCAGTGGTAGAGTACTTGTTACGCATGTACAGGGCCCTGGGTTCAATCTCCAATGTAGTAATAATAATAATAGAATAGTAGATTTTTAATTTTTCATTATTTTAAACAAATGATAAATTATAAGACTATGACAAAGGGAAGTTTGAAGGTTATTATCTTCCTAAAAAGTGGTAGGGAGGATCATGGAAAACAGTGGCTTTGTTCCCAAAGTCCCAGTGTATAATGTACTTTAGCATCTCTTAGATTTGTAATTGGTTATGTTTCATCCAAAGTTTGTACCTGTGAAGCCTTGGACAAGCTAGTTATCGTCAGTATCTGTTTCCTAATTTGTAAAATGGGAATAGTAATCTGGAGGTCCAAAGGAATTCAGCTTTGCTAGGACAGTAGAGAAGGCCAACCTACCTGGCAGGATTACTGTGAGGACCAGATCAGTTAATATGTGCAAAGCATTTACAACAATGCAGAGCATACAGTAAGCTTTAGATGTCAATCACTGTCATTAGAAGTGTTCTGCATGTCTGAAACAACCTCTTTTGGGAACCCCATATCCCAAAGGATAGCCAGACACTTAAAATATATTTTTGAAAATTCAGTGTGTTATATATTTGGATTTTTTTTAATGAGATAATTTGTATGCTATAAAATTCACCCTTTTAAAGTTTACAAATCAATGGTTTTTGGTATATTCACAAAGTTGTGCTCCCTTCACCACTATCTAATTTTAGACTATTTTGTCACCGCCAAAGAGAATTTTAGAACATTTTCATCACCTCCATACCCATTACCAAGCTCTCCCCATTCTCTCTCCCCATCAGCCCCTGGCTACCACTAATCTTAGTCTGTCTTCATATATTTGTCTATTTTGACATTTTACGTAAATGGAATTCTACTAAATGTGGCTTTTTGTTTTCAAGATTAATCCTGCTGTAACATGTATTAGTACTTCATTTATTTTTGTGGGCAAATAATAATCCATAGTAAGGATCTTATTTATGTATTCATTATCATAGCATTTGGAGCATGGGGGTTGTTTACATTTTCTTAGATATTATGAACAATGCTGCTATACATGCATATACAAGTTTTGTGGGGATGTATGTTTTTACTGCTCTTGGATATATACCTAAGAGCAGAATTGCTAGATAATATGGTAATTCTGTGTTTTAACATTTTGAAGAACTTTTTTCAACTGCTTCCCTAAGTCCCCCCAGCAATCTATGAATGGTCCAATTTCTCTACATTCTCACTAACACGTGTTTTTGCCTTTTTAATTTTAGTCATCCTCTTAGGCATGAAATGGTATCTCATTGTAGTGTGTGTGTGTGTGTGTGTGTGTGGTACAGGACTTTGTGCATGTGAGGCAAGCACTCTACCAACTGAGCTATATCCCCAGCCCTCATTGTAGTTTTGATTTGCATTTCCATTATGGCTAATGATATTGGTCATATTCTTAGGTGTTTATTGGTCATTTGTAAATCTTCTTTGGAGAAATGTCTATTCTGATCTTTTGCCCTTTTTAAATTAGGTTATATGCTTTTTGTCATTGAGTTGTAAGAGTTCTTTATATGTCTGCATGGGAGTCCTTTATCAAATATATGATTTGTAAATAATTTCATTCTGTGGGTTTTTTTTTTTTTTTAAAATCTTAATGGTAGCTTTTTAATCACATGAATTTTTAAAATTTTGATAAAGTCCAATTAATTTTTTCTTTTATCATTTGTGCTTTGGTATTGTAAATAAGAAGCCCTTGTCTAGTCTAACGTCAGGAAAATCACCTCTTACGTTTTCTTCCAAAAGTTTTATAGTTTTCGCTCCTTTGTTTAAGTTTATTTTAAGCCTATTTTAAGTTAATTTAGTATATGATCTGAGGTAGGAACTAAATTCACTTTTTTGAAGGTGAATATCCACTTTTCCTGCACTGTTTGTTAAAAAGGCTATTCTTTCCCCCATTAAACTGTTTTGGCAACCTTGTTAAAAATCAGTTGAACATAAACTAATGGGCTTATTTCTGGACTCTGGATTTTGTTCTGTTGATCTATATGTCTTTCTTTATATCAGTGTCATGCTGTTATTTATTTAGCCAGTGCCAAGGATGAAATCCAAGACCTCACACATTCTAGGCAAGTTCTCTATACAGAGCTACATCCCCAGCTCCACATTGTCTTAATTACTATAATTTTGTAGTAAGTTTTGCAATTTGTAATTATAAGTCAGACACCTTTTTTCTTCAGTGTTATTTTTGCTGGTCAGTGTTCTTTGCATTTCCATATGAATTTTAGGATTAGCTTAATTTTTATGTTTTGATCAATGAACATAGGGTATAAAATGTATTTCCATTTAATTGGAGCTTTAATTTCTTTAAGCGATGGTTTGCAATTTTTCTTTTTTTATTATTAGTTGTTCAAAACATTACATAGCTCTTGACACATCATATTTCATACATTTGATTCAAGTGGGTTATGAACTCCCATTTTTTCCCTGTATACAGATTGCAGAATCACATCAGTTACACATCCATGTTTTTACATACTGCCATACTAGGGTATGTTGTATTCTGCTGTCTTTCCTATCCTCTACTATCCCCCCTGAAGGCTTGCAATTTTAAGTGTACAAGTCTTACACTTCTTTTACTAAATTTATTCCTAAGTATTTTACTTTTTGCCAGTATTATAGATGGAATTATTTTTGTAATTTTATGTTTAGATTGTTCATTGCCATATGGTTGAAAAACTTTTTTTTGCTATTTTTTATTTTATTGAGTAATATATGCATGACATGAAAGTTACCATTTTTTTTTAGTGTACAATTCACTGGCAGTAAACACATTCATAACTTCACAATGTTGTGTAACCATCATCCAGAACCTTTTATCATTCCAAACAGAAATTATGTACAATGAAGCAATACTTTTCAGTATCCTTTCCCCAGCTCCTAGAAACCTACACCCTATTTCCCATCTCTATCAATCTCCCCATTTCAGATACCTCATAAGTGGAATTATACAATGTCTGTCCTTTGTGTCTGGCTTATTCCTCTTAGAATAATGTTGTCAATGTTTATCCATGTTGTAGTGTATATCAGAATTCCATTCATTTTTCTATGGCAGAATAATGTTCTAAGTTACATTTCCTTATACATTTATCTGTTGCTGGATAATGTGGGTTGATTTTATCTGGAGGTTAGTGTGAGTAAGGCTGCTGTACATAAAGGAGTACAGTGTCCATTGAGTCTCTATTCTCAGTTCTTTGGGGTATATGCTTAGGAATGAAATTGCTGGATCCTTTGGTAATTCTGTGAATAATTTTTTAAGGAACTGCCAAACTATTTTCCATAGCAACTTCAGCATTTAACATTCTACCAGCAATGAATGAGAGTTTCAACTTCAGCTTCTCCAAATCTTTACCAATGCTTGCTTGCTTACTTTGTTTTTTTCCTAGATGTGAATGGTTTTTTTTTTTACTTATTTGTATTTTTAATATCTTATTTATTTCACAGGGATTGAATCCAGAAATAAACCCATTCGTTTATGATCAATTAATTGAACCCAGGGGCACTCTACCAGTGAGCCATTTTTGTTTTTTTATTTTTAGGCAGGGTCTTACTAAATTGCCTAGGCTGGCTTCAAACTTGCAATCCTCCTGCCTCAGCCTCCTGAGTATCTGGGGTTATAGGTATTTACCACAGCGCCCAGCTGAATGTTTTTAAATTAAGAATTAAACAGCATCCACCAATCTTTTTTTCTCCCACTGTGGTACTGGAGATTGAACCGAGGGACTCATGCTGGCAAGCACTCTACTACTGAGCTGCATCCCAAGTTTGCAGCAGTTTTTTTTTTTTTTTTTTTTTTTAATGGCATAACACTTGATCTTTCAGACAGACATATGTACGATGTCTTTCAATGACAAGGAAAGATGTGATATTTCTGTTCACTGTTAGGATAAATTATTAAACCTAAACTTGGAAATTTTAGAGGAAGAATATTTAAAACTTTTGTATACAGATATCATTTTAAAGTTTGGAAAACATAACTCTTCCTATCTTTTCTATGACATTAAAGATAACGGAAAATAGTGGTCGAAATCTGCCAGACAAGGGTGAAGATATCTGTGGATATTTCTTGAACCCTTCCTTAATGTCAGCAGACTGTTCAGCAATAGCTGTGAAAAATAAAACAGAAGAATTTAGTGACTTTCCCTCCGAGAGCCAAAGAAGCATACCGCTTGCTGTGACAGACGCTTTAGAACACATCATGGAACAGCTCAATGTCTTGACACAGGTGGGTTGGCATGCTTTGCCTCAGAGGTAAGATACAACAAGCAATCCTGGTCAGAGCAGATTGCAAAACCAATGGAATAGCAGATCCGGAGGCTGAGGCAGGAAGATCACGAGTTTAAAGCCAGCCTCAATAACATCAAGATGCTAAGCAACTCAGGGATATCCTGTCTCTAAATAAATACAAAAGAGAGCTGGGGATGTGGCTCAGTGGTTGAGTGCCCCCAAGTTCAATGCCTGCTACCCACCTCCCGCAAAAAAAAAAAAAAAAAAAAAATGTAACAGGAGGAAATTTTTACTAGCAAGCATACCCAAGGTGGCAATCATGTAACAAGTAAGATCATGTGGAGAAGCTCAGAGATCATGTGCATGAATGCATGTGTGTGTGCAAACACATACACACATGTATACATAAACATACTGAGGCCAGAAAAGCAGTATGTGTTATTAAGAACAATAACACTACTTCAGGCTATGAGCCTATGAGTGTGTTTGGTTTTAGGCAGTAATCTTTTGCCCTTAGAATTTGTGATGCAGTTTGTTCACGTTGAGCCACTCATAAAGAAATATTTAGGGCCATAAGAAAAATGAATTGGAACAAACATTTATGGGTAATATGAAATATTGCCAGTTTACAGTTTTTCACTCTGAAAACATTCTGTCTGTCCCATGGGGCAGTCTCTCATTCCAAAGCTACTTATTTGAATACAGTTTTTCTTTCCAGGGTGTTAGCTTTGCATTCCCATTTTGGAATCTTAACCATTATTTTCAGGCGAATTCATCTTTACAGAAAAGGAATACAGAGGGCCTTAAATGATGTACCAAAGTCTTTCAACCCTTTATCAAGAACCATAGATGTGATATAAGGAGAACCTAATGGATATTCCAGAGGTTTCCTACAGCTCTGCTAATACCATGTTTCTTTTGGAGAAGGCTTCTGTTGTTCCTCCTTGATATGTACAATATCTGTTACAATATTTGTCAGAGTGGACATTGTCCCAAGTTATAAGAGAGACTAAAGTATGAACTAGAGAGATGTCAATTAGAGAGATGTTCAGAATAAGTATTTCAAGTTGAAATAACTCTTTCATAGAAATTACCTAAGTCTGTTCTCAAATCTGGCCAAGCATTCTGTTACTGGGGCTGCTATCATAGGTCTTACCTCCAGACTGGAATGGGACCCTGGCATCAGTCATATAAGCACCCGATATGATTCTCTCTTACAGCCAATGTGTAGAACCACTAATTAAATGAGTATTTCAGTCCTGTGTATACCATCTCAGGGGCTTTGAAATTAAGAAGCCTCAGAGGTAAGATACACCAAGTAGGTTCAGAGTCCTGACAGACTCTGGGAAAGAGTCATGTGAAAACTTAGGAGTCATTGTAGGATTTGCTCAATGAAAATCACATTATGAATGTAATTCACTCCACTATTTTCATGTATGTAAGAAATAAATAAAAAAAGAAAAAAAAAGTTCTGACAAAACTATCCATTTTGAAGTGTCAAAAAAATCATATTAAAATCACCCATTTTCATTTCATAATATTAGGAAAGAGGTGACTTTCTCTGTATTTATCAGACATTTCTTTCCTTTCAAAAGCCATTGCCCTCTCAGCTTTGTTGCAAATTTAGTTATAATTGGTTTGTTTCCCACATTACCATGACTTCCCTATCTAAACTATCATCAGTGTCAGATGAGCATTAGGATCTCTCCAAAATGAATCTTTCCATTCCCATTTCATGACCCATTTCTCCTTTTACTTGATTCAAAGTTAAATGAATCATTTTAAGCATTATAAAATTTCTCTATGATTTTTAATTTTGAAGGACTTTATTCCTTATACATATGAAAGAAATTAAAAGTAGATGGCACATTTGCAAAAGGGCAACAGTGAATTTGTGGGCAAGTAGCAAGTAAAATAAATATCCTTTAGGGCTGGGGATATAGCTCAACAGTAGAGCATTTGCTTAGCATGTGCAAGGACCTGAGTTTCCCAGCACTACAAAATAAATAAGCAAACAAACAAACAAATAAGCTTTGATTCACTTTAATTACAGGTGACTTAACACCACCTAAGGTTCAGGGTGTTTATAACTGAACTGTAATTAGAAATAAATAAAAATGAAATTATATGTTATATAGCAGATAGAGTTTACCAATGTTAAAAGATGTCAATAGCCTGCATAAAGTATCTGGCAAATTGTTAGCACATAGTACACACTCAAGAAATAGGAGAAAGTATTATCAGCATCATTATTTTTAGTTAGTTGCCACCTGTTCTGTGGAATATGAAAGCAAAAGATTTAAATATTGATATACTGATTATCTTCAAAATATGATTAGAAATCAACTTTTTCCATGAAATTTGTTGACTAAAATAACCAAGCATTTATCCTGCTTTTCCTATGTGAGCTCTACCACTCAGTAACCAATTAGCAGATGATGAAACTGACTCTTATTATAAATTATTTATAATTTTTTTTCTTGCCATATTAGGGATTGAGCCTGGTAGCGTTCTACCTCTGAGCTACATCCTCAGAACTTTTATATTTTTTATTTTGAGATAGGGCTCACTAAGTTGCCCAGGCTAATAAACTTTTAAGTGATAGAATTACAGTATTACCATTTACATTCCCCACAAATTAATAGATCTAGGCATTGAATTGTTACTATAGCATTACTGAAAGGGAAACAACCAAACATTTTTAACATGTCCTCTAAAAAAAGAATAAACTACCACACAAAGTCTTAGCAAGAAATCTACCCAGATCAAGCCTTAGGATCCAGCTGCCGATTTTTAGAATATACAGAGGATGGAAGAACAGGCTGAACACACAGTCCCTAAAATCCAGACTTGGTGGAAACTCCACACGTTAGAGTGTACGAGCTTGTCAGCAAACTGTCAAGAAAAGAAAGGGAGAAAGTGGGCACCTGCCGATTGAAAGTCATGTATCAGATCTTAAAAAGGAGAAATCACACTGTCTAGAAGTGTGTATCAGGGAAATAAAACCATAAGGAAATGCATAACAGTGATTATGAAGGTCAAGGGTAGTGGCTGTTACAGAGGGAGGGGAGGGGTGGTGATTGTAGGAGGCTCACGGAAGGCACTCTGGGGTAGCTGGCAAAGTTCTAGTTATTGAGTAATAGCTATGAGGGCATTGTTTAATATGCATTCATTTAGTGATACATGTGTTTTATGTGGTTTCCTGAATAGTCTGTTTTAGCTTCTAAGGAAGTTTTTTTGTATTAAAAAAAAAAGATTGAAAATAGTCAATATCACAAAGAAATTAGATGTCCTAAGTGTAACCTACACATGTATGTCTGTTCTAAATGGAACATATGCATCATTCCCCAGAGGAGGAGGGATAGCCAAGGCCCAGGTCCTGCATGCCCAGCACTTGCCTACCCAATGCACACATGTGTCTTTACTCAATGCTTCCAGCCACGCTGTGAGCTTCTGTTGTAATGTGTGAGGGACTGATGGCAATCATGGTACTTTCAAAGTCTTCCCGTTGTCCATCTCTCTGGGGTGTGATGGGATGATGCATCATGGATTGGATCATGACAGAATGATGCGAGATGATGTTTGAAAAGCACCTACCTGGACCAGGCATGTCACTGCACCCCCACCATTCCCCATGCTACTATGTAGCCCATGACTCCACTTGGAATGCTGCATGGGGCCTCCTCCCTGGCTTTGAGGCTTCAGAAAAGGATTTCCTGTGCAGAGGTCATCACCGTCCTCCTATCTCCAGGGTACCCTCCAGGTTACCGTTGGGCATTGATTATTCTGTCCTCCCTTTTGTAGACAGTTTCCATTTTGGAGCAGCGACTGACTTTGACAGAGGATAAGCTGAAGAACTGCCTTGAAAATCAACACAAGCTTATCAGTGTCGTCCAACAGAAAAGCTGAATAGGAATGTGTGAGCAAGGCACAATCAGCGGACGCGTCCTCAGGAAGGCCGTGCAGGGTGCTCGGCACAACACACCATGCACTGATTATCATGGCATTCTTCAAAGGGTGAGCAACAGAACAAAAGGCAAAAAGGCATATTTAAGGACTAATTTAAACACACAAATCAATGTCAAGGACTAATTTAAATCACTACTAGTTATGATTGCAGTAATAAAGTGGAAGCATCCAAGTGACTTTGTATTTTCCCACATGTTATTTTAAATGTCAGTTTTCATTTATAGTACAAATCCTGCCAGGAAAATAACCAAATCTCTGAATTTCATTGCTAAATCATTTCAGATTGACCATGTTCAGGCAACTCCTTAAAGTAATGAATGTATTTCTTTAGTGAACATACTTGAGGTGAAATGATTCACTTGCCTCTAAAACAGTGTCCTAAATGGAGAGAATGAATTATTGATCTGACTTGCATTTCTTTCAGTTAAAAAGAAGAATCCTCAATGTCTTGAAAAGATGATCTAATAAAAATTCCCAGGCCACAGAATTTCCACAGCAAGAATATACTTATTTTTGTTAGCAATAGCACATATATGACATACACAGTAGTGGGTTTTTATTTGATGTATGATGGACATTGTATTTCATTTGGCCAACCTAAGGAAAATGAAGAGTTAAAGCACCTATCACAGGTAAATGCAATGATTGGTTTGGATTGTACTGAACCTATGGTCATGATTCACAAAGATCATGTTAGTGTGATTTCAACATACTAATAGCCAAAGATGCAACAGCTGTATTTAAAAGTATAGACACATATAGCAAGTGAATAATAAGTCCTTTTTTATATAAAAAAAAATTTGCATCATTATCTATTTTTTAATGAATTGTGATTTGAAATAAAATGAAAATGAGTCAGGCATTCTAAAAGATCTTGAGTACCATTTAAGAATCCTGTTTTATCTTAACCAAAATGGAAATTAAAATGAAAAAAAGCAGGCAAATCGATTGTAGCTGGCTTTTCTGTTAACCTGCATTAAGAGCTAAGGTGGGAGAAGGCAGATCACATGTGTAAGATCTATAAGATGGGGGAAATGCTATCTGGGTTTTGGGAAGGAAGAAAAAATAAAGCCCCATTTATGTGCGAGCCTATTTTTAGAAGCTTTCCTCAATCATACCTATGAGCAGGTTTTATTTTTTACCATTTCATTGTGTGTTGTGCCTTTTGATCCTCTAGACATTCTCAAGAGCTTACAAAGACCAAGTGACATTGTATTTTTATAACTTTATCGAGAAGACTAAGGAATGAAATGTCATACAATTTTTGTTTATTCTTTTTTATGCTTCAAATAATAAAGATGTTTTTTCTAAAAAAAGATCATTCATTTTTTTTCTTAATATTTAAAACCCAGAAGTAACGAGTTTGCTGATCATATAGCCCACTCAGGCTTCAGTGAACACAATAATCTGTGGGAGAGCTTGTCCACACCATTTCCTGGGCCTTACCTTGAGTTTATGACCTACCAGGTCGGAGGCCCCTTCACTCACATCTCTAACAAGCTCATCTGTGGTGCTGCTGCTCTTGGGCCGAGGTCCACACTGTAGGAATCACAGGATTATTAATTATTTAAAGAATCTTTAGCCACTTCTTACCACATACTTTTACAGTCATCACAGAACTTTATAATCATGATACAAATGAAAATACCTGAAACTTTTTCAAGAGGGTCATTGTATACTGCCCCTCATACCCCTTTCTTCTAGCTTTTGAGGATTCTCCTTGGTCTTCATCACACCCCAGATGTTCTTTCCTAACCTGAATATCCAACTGTCTGGTTAATGTCTCTACTTAGAAGCCTAATATACATCTCTAAATATGTCCAAAATTAATTCTGCTGCCTCAGCCACCAGCATCAGCAGCACTTCCTGTCCTAGTCTTCCCCATCTCAAAAAAAAAAAAAAAAAAAAAAAAGGCAACCTTCTTTCCAGTTGCTCAAGCTGAAGACCTGGAGACATCCTTGAACACCCCACTCTCAAAACCCACAGTTCATTCCTTCGAATCTTCTCAGAAGCTATGAAATGCGCAACCACTTCTCACCATTCCCTCTTCCCACCGTGGTCCAAGCCATCATCATCTCTTGCCTGGCTGACCACAGGTGCCTCCTAACTGGTCTCCCTCTGCCACCCTTGCACAGCAGGCCAGAGTGGTTCTTGAAAAGCCTGGGTCAAAGCCTGTGGTTCTATGGCTCCCCATCACAGAACCATGGTTCAGGACGTCCCACCTCACTTGGAGTAAATGGCTCTAATCTCATCTGTCTACACATCATCTGTCTCCCTACCCCTGCCCTGCTCTTAGATCTTCCCTGCAGGTCACTCTCACTCATTGCCCTCTGGTCATAGGGACCTCCTTATTGCCCTCTCCCTGACATTGTCAACACTGCTCTCTGCCTTTTCAGAGGTGTCCTCCCCGACTCCCCTGTAAGAAGTGGTAACCCACACACACCAACAGAATATAACCCAATCCAGTGGAGTTTCTCAAAGCCTGTCTTCCTAGCTGCTACAGACAGGATTTGTTTTTCATGCACATAAATATTTCTCTTGGACTTACTCAGGTTGCAAAGTAGATGTTAAAGTTTTCACAGGTCTTTTTAAAAAGATAACTTCTCATTAGTCTGATGTATCTGTTAAAAGATAAACCAGGAACATTAAAAAATGTTCAGAAAGAGGCATGCAGTGGGAAAGAGCCTCTGAAAGGTGTGACTATTTTTAAATTAACATGTAATTGTACATATTTTATGGAGTTCAGTGATAATTCAGTATGAATATACAATGTGTGATGTCAAATCAGAGTAATTAACACATCTTTTACCTTAAGCATTTATTGTTTCTTTCAAGCTGACAGCAATTCAAGAATCAGACATTGTTAAACTACAAGTTGTCTGGGCTTCACCAAGGAGCACAAAGGGACACTTACAAGGTAGATGAGGAAACAAATGCAAACTATTTTATTAAAGTGGAATAGTAATTGTGAAGTGCCTGGTTCGCAGTTAGAGGGTAGTTTGATATTAATTAAGCTTAAATTGGGTTTCCCTGCATGATCCTCTACTCAGAGTTGGGGTCCCCCTCTCAGTTGTTTATCAGAGACTCTCAGGGTGCTAGAGCTGCCTTAGTTGAGTGGCATCCCAACTAATAATTTTAACACACCAAAATTTAGTTTGCATCTCATTTACAAATGGATTATTTCTTATGTTACTCTAGAACATTGTTTTAAAAAATGATACAAAAGAAAATAGGAAGTTCAATTAGTGAACTTGGTGAAACATAATCTGAGGAAAGACTTTTATTTGCTCAATAATTATTGTTTACAGTACACTTAAAAATTATACCGTAAAGAAGGTAAATTTATGTTTTACCTTCCTAATTGTACAAGATTATTTACATGATGGTATCTCTAGATTTTACCAAGGATTTGGAATTTAATGATAAATGAGCTACTGGTTGCCTTCAGAGACACGACCAGGCTCTTGTCTGTGGGAAGAACTCAAATCCAGCTGCTAAGTTGTTTTGCTGGAGTCAGTGATTTTTAAATTTTTTTATTTTTGAGTTAACTCCTGATATTTAAAAATTGGGGATTTAGATCTCTGGCTTGTCTTGGCAAATCAGAAGATCTACAAATGTTGGGCTTGCATTCTTCCATAGCATTAATGTCCAAGAGCTGCAGAGAGTTCTCCTTGTGGGGCAGACATACCCCTCTCCCGCTGTCTTCACCCCTCTCCACTGCTTGTCATTACTCATGATCCTTTAGATATTAGGGTCTTTTGCAAAATGTTCTCGGGCTGTCACCTTCTGTCCCCAGTCACACCTTTCAGAGACTCTTTCTCACTGCATGCCTCTTTCTGAACATTCTTTACCTCCTGTCCCATCGTGGTGCATCCTACTCTTGGCTCTGCTGAACTTTTCATCATTATTGGGATAAAACATGTCATCCCTCTGCCCACCTCTGCTCACAGTGAGCATATTGTTCCTGTCACCCAACCTATTTCTTCTCTGCCTGGAAAACCCCTCTTTTCCCCTTAAAAGGTACCTAGTGTGTCACTGCATGCTTTTCCCGCCATGCTTTCATGGTTTTCTATGCACATCTCTGCTACAACATAGATTACAATATAGCTCCAGTTCTTCCTCTTCTACTCTAACTTAAACTCAAAAAGCAGGCACAGTCACCTTTAGATTACCACCTCCACCCAGCATAGTGCCTGTTTCACAGGAGGAGCTCAACCAAGTGTTGCATAAAAGAACATTTTCATTTTTTCAAGTGTTTTTAAAACATGGCTCTTCACTTCATTTAGTCCCCAAAGCAGTTAAAACTAGGATGAGCAGACTTGATGAGCCTGGGTAAAAATCTAGATGTGTGATATTTGGACTGAGTGGGCATTACCGTGGCTGGGTATTTGTTGTGTAGCTCAGTAGCTCCCTGCATAATCCTTGAAACCAAAAAAAACTTACGTGCAAATTCTGCCTATGCATTGTCTGATACTATGACCTTTAGGGAAGGCATTCACAAAGCTTAGTTTCTTTAATGATAAAAAGTAAAAATAATCATGTGAATGATTTGTGAAATGATCATCTCAATAGCTGTCACAGAGTAAACGATGGATAAATTGTGGCTATCATTGCAATTTATTAATCATTTTGTGTGTCTGGACTGCATTACTAAGTAAGATGATTTCAATTATAACTGTGAATAGCATGCAGAAGCTAGTATTAAGTAGTAGCAGATGAAAGTGTGATATTTAATACAAAATTAATCTTACATTAAAAATTTTTCAGCAAAAAGGATAATTACATGATAGAAATTAGTTTTTCATACACAGAAAACCTCAGGGTTCTGGCCAAATGCAGGCCATTGAGCAACTTCTGAGGATTCCACCCAAGAATACTAATGCCATGATTATCCTAAACAAAGGCTAGGCAAGCAGGGGAAGTGTGTGGGAGGGGAGTGGAATGTGAATCAAGTAAGTGTCATTAAGAAAAAGACTAGCCCAGAACTCACACTCTCCTAGCCCTTTGACCATTTGGAGAACAAATATAATTTGCTTTACTGCCTTTTCTCTAAAGACAAAACAGCCTATATCCTCACTTACTGTTTCATTCATGTGTGGAGCACACTTGGAGATTCTTAAATGCATCTAAGAGGATTGGAAGATAAACCATCTGTCCCTGGATAGAAATATTTAGCTGCGGAGAGGGAAAAAAAGTGATTTGAATATGTGGAGGTGATTGACAAATAATTGTGATTAAGCCATGAGCAAATTTAATAATTAAAATAGATGGGTCTATAATAGATTTTTAGGTGAAATGGTACCACAAATACATTATAGGTTTCATTTTTGCCTCGTGGCTTAGAATCGGTGAGCAGGTCAAGAGGTTTTAGACTTCAGGCACCAGAGGATTTATGAATGCACATTGACTCCAGGAACACAGTGTAATTGCCAGGTTGTCCTCCAAAAGCCCCAACTGTGACTCAGCCAGGTAACACAATTGGAGCCTGGGCTTACTAGGAAAATAGGTCAATGTCTTGCCAAGAGGCCGAGGTTAATGAGGAGGGTGTAGGGGAGGGTGTGTGCACCCGCTACTTTTTTTTCACTGTAAAGTACAACAGTTGTATTTTCTTGTGGGTCAAATCTCAAACATGTAAACACAGCATATCAAATTAAATAGGATACTGCCAGAGCAAAAATGTATTAACAAGCATCTCTCTAGAAATGTAGAGTGATTATTAAAATGTAGAATGATCATAATAAAATATAACAAGGCTACAATAAGAAATGTGGGAAAATAATGGACTCTGAAGATGTTAACGTTAATCATTAATCAAAAGTCAATAAAAACCTTGTTTCACTTTGAAAGTGACTAAAAGCATGGGTACTTTAGAAATGGGTCATTCAGGTTATCACTGAAGTTTTTAAAATATATAGCCACAAATGGGAAGATTTAAAAAAATTTGAAAAACTAATTTAATAAAAATGTGATTTATGTTATTCCAAGAATTTGTAGTGACTTTCGAGTGGTAGCTAAATATGTACCCTTTATCGAGTCTTAACGTTGACAGGAGATGAATGTGTCAGAATGCCTTTGGTGGAGCTGCTTTCACGTAAGTTCTTATTCTTTAGCATAATACTGAATCCTTTGGAAGACTCCTGGTTTGCAATTAAAAGTATGAGTAGACAACGTTATAGAAAAGCACTTTGGGCATCTTGAAAACCCAGAAGCCATCTGTAAACAGGAGACTGTCTGCTCTTTTCTCATTCTTTGTGCGATAGCATCTAAGAGTTATCATTAAGAAAATTAATCATCTGTGTCTTCCCTCTTATCCTTTCATTGCCCTGGAACTAAGACATGGCAGGATTGAAGAGGCATCTATTGATTTTTTTTAATTATTTCAAAACTACATATAGTGTTTAACAAAGTAATGCATGTAAAAACTTTTGCAAAATACAAAGAAGAAAAATAAGCATGTTTCACTTTTAGATGAGACACATTTGTCCTTGCTTTAGAAATCACTACTGCCAGGTACAGTGGCACACATACATCCCAGCTACTGGCAAGAGGCTGAGGCAGGAGGATCCCAAGTGTGAGTCCACCCTGGGAAATTTAGTGAGACCCTGTCTCAAAATTTAAGAACAAAGAAAGAAAGAAAGAGAGAGAGAGAGAGAGAGAGAGAGAGAGAGAGAGAGAGAAAGGAAAGAAAGAAAGAAAAGGGTCAGGGATGCAGCTTGGTGGTAGAGTGCCTGACACCTGACATACTGGAGGCCCTGGGCTCTATCCTCAGAAAGGAGGGAGGGACAAAGAGAGGGATGAGGGAAGGAGGGAGGGAGAGAGGAAGAAGCCAGGATTGCATGCCAGGGGTACCCCCTGCAGCAGGAGAAAGAGACACCTCCACCCGGCAAGGATTTGTGACTCTGGACACTAGGTAAGAGGAGCAGCCCAAGATTGGGGAAAAGCACTTCTTCAGGCTTGGGGATACTTTTGTGACTCTTAATTCTAATGAAACACTATCCCTACCTCAGGTTGTTTCCTCTGCTTAATCCTCTGAGGAAATCCCTTTGCTTTTCAGAGATAAAAAAAAAAGTAAAACGTTAGGAGAACAAAGAGAAAGGGAAGCTCCTGGCCTCTTGCTATAGAATTTCACTGAAGCCTTTCCAAGCCCCAGGATAGAGCCCGAGGGCTCTGCTGTTTATTCCTACACCTGGATTGAATATCAAGGTCTGTGAGATGAATCATTTAGCAACCTGTGTTCTTACAGGGGGCTGCTTCTTCAGAACCCTAATAACATCTATGTCAAAGGCGAAAATCACAGGAGAAGTTCAAAGTTGTTAAATCCCCTCTCTGCAGCGCTTTCAGCAAGTGAGTCAGAATCTGGTATCTGGTGATGTTGATGATTCTTTGTCTGAAGAGATTAAAGAGGAGGAGGAAAAGAATAAACTGCTTGAGGTGGCAGTTCTCACTCAAGGGAACACCTGTCTGAGACTTTCATCATTTTCGTTTTTATTTTCAGCTTAAACTGAGTGATTAAGGCAGAAGACGCAGGATTTGATATGGATCCAGATGTGGTCATGAAAAATATATATAAAAGGAGCTGAGGCCTAGGAGGATCCTGACTTAGTTGTTTCCAATACAGTACATACTTATCCAAGAGAGCACATCAAAGTTTAGCTAGCTCAGTCCCAGGGGCATTTTGGAATCCACAAGAGAAATAATTATCCTGTCAATGTGAAAAAGAAGAGATGATCAAACCCTAGACTGCATTTATTCACCATTAATATAAGCATTAGATGGTTTAGACTCATTAAAATAATTCGGTTGCTGCTTTAGCTGGAGTGACAAACCGATTCTAACTAGACAAGTTTTGTTTGGCCTCTGCAGTATTTCATTTTGCTTTGGTTTTCAGATTAGATTCTAAATTTTGAAAATCAAACAATTTCACATGAAAATCTAGATTTCTAAAACATTGGAGGATCCGTCATCATGTATCATATTTTATATATTATTACATATTGGACATCCAGTTTTATATGGCCACTGCCTACAGTCCACCCAGCCTGCTTGTCTTTGTGGCCCTGCCCTGCAGTGTTGAGTCAGTGACTAAATAGTGGGACTGAAGCATCCCAAAGGCACAGATCTCATCATCTTGCAGACTTGAGAAAGACTCAAGGAGACTTACCTCTTATTTTAACTTCCTTTTTTTATTTTGAGGAAATGGAAATATAGTGATGGGTTTGTGCAGAACCTAGGCTGCAGGTACCAGCTCTCACTCTCTGGCCAGTCTGCTCTCCATGCTGCCTCCCTTAGTCCATATTTTATTTCAAAATTCTAAATCTATTTCAAAAACCACAGAGCCTTAAGTAATAAAATGGAAAAAGAAAAATCACCTACGTGCAATATGATTAGAACGGTGTTAATGCATCAAGAACGTCTTTGGGTAGTGGCCTTAGGGAATCCTTTTCTTCTATTTTCCAAACATTACTTAATAATTATGCATTAACTTTTATGATAAAATAGAACTTTATTTTTAAAAGTCCCAAACACACTGTAGGCTGCTACAGACTTTGCCCAGTCATGACAGTCCCACTTCCCTCTGCCAGATCTGTACTTCTCTGCCACCCTTGTGGCTCAGATTGGCCATGTGCCTGCACCCGGGCTGAAACAGAAGGGGAAGTCTTCTGGTGGCTCAAGAAGATTTCCAGGACTTTCAGTCTTAAACATAGTTGTGTGAAAATGCCAAGCAGAATTCTGGAGGCAGAGTTACAGATTCTAACCTCAAGTGAAGAACAAAACATGAAACTTGTACCCATTTCCAGATACCTCATTAAACATTATCCCTATGATTTAAGAAATTATTCTGTTTTCTATGACTTGCAGCCCCCCCCTAAAAAAGAATATACATAAGAATATCTACATTTTCATTCAGATAATACATTGAATTACATTATCGGAAGTTTGGAATTTTCCTTTCATTCTGTTTCTAGTACTCCCTCTGTAACTTGAAATCAGAGTCGGTACTTTTGATTATTTTGTCCAAGGAGGGAGGCTAGTGAAGAGATCAGTAGATGACCACATCATATCCCTCCAAGAACACACCAGTGGTCATCTATTTTCATAAGTCTGGTCCTAACAATTCTTGAGTTCCATAAGTCAGATTAGGAAAGGAAGACTTTACTCTGATCATTCACAAAATGGAAAGATACATGTCTGATTTCAAAGAAGTTTTCCGTTCAAGTTGTCATTTGCTCTGCTTCATTGGTCTTGCTGATTATTGGGGCTAAAGAGGTGATACAGAAATTTAGAGAACATGGGAGAGAGAGACAGAGAGACAGAGAGACAGAGAGAATGTGCAGACACCGGAAACCACCTTAAGACCCTGGTCTAAAGGTTGGAGACCTTCATCATGAAGAAGAGAAGATGCAGAGAATATGAAAACTATTAGTTAGATTCTGGTGGGTTCAAAGATCAGGGGTCCATTTGGTATATTTCGGGTAAAGGAGAAAGTTTTAGAAGAATATACATAAAAATAAGGAAGGCAAGATCTTGATTGTGGCAACCCAGGAACAACAATGGAAACTTGTGGGAAAGTTGTGCGTTGTGGTCTAAGGGGGCCCAACTGAGCCTGGAACTCAGATCCAACACCAGAAGCCGCTGAAAATTATTACAGAGTCCATCAAAAATACAGGTCACCTGGTTCCTACTCCATATGCTCAGCAGCAGAACTCTGCTGCTCGTGCTGCATCATCAGCACGGCCTGGCTCTTTTTGTCCCTGCTGTGCTAACGTGCCTATCTAACTGACCTCTCTCCATTTTTCCAGACCGAATTCTTGAGAAAAAGAATCTCATAATGAATTTAGTCACCATCATCCCTCATAAGGCAAACACTTGTGCTGAGTGTCCCCATAGGCAACAGCCCACATCCAGCAGGAAGGAGCACATGGAATATGGCCACTTAGGGACAAGGACCTGTGTGGCATCCCACCCGCTCAACTGTAAAATTCCTGTACAGGAAATAGTTGACGTAGGTATTTGAAAGGCTGCCATGTAGAAACTCTGGAAATGGAAAAATACTGTTTGAGTAGGCAGAAGGAGGGTAGAGGTTATAGAAATGTAGACTTTAACCAAACCTAATGAAGACGTTCAAGCATTTAGTATTATCTGAAAGCAGAATGGACCTCTTTAGAGGCCAAGGGCAGTTCATTCCTGGAGATGATTTGGGAGAAGGCTAGATTGCCACCTGGCAGGAAAATTATGATGTGGAAGAGAAGATAGAATATTTGTGATCAGTACACAATGGAATATTACTCAGCAATAAAGGAGAATAAAATCATGGCATTTGCAGGTAAATGGATGGACTTAGAGAAGATAATGCTAAGTGAAGTTAGCCAATCCCAAATAACCAAATGTCGTTGTTTTCTTTGATATAAGGAGGCTGATTCATAGTGGGATAGGGAGAGGGAGCTTGGGAGGAATAGACTAACTCTAGATAGGGCAGAGGAATTGAAGGGGAAGGGAGGGAGCCTGGGGTTATTAATGATGGTGGCATGTGATGATCATTATTATCCAATCCAAAGTACAAGTATGAAGACACAAATTGGTGTGAATAATAATACCAGAGATATGAAAAATTGTGCTCTATATGTGTAATAAGAATTGTAATGCCTTCCACTGTCGTATATAAATTTAAAAAAAAAAATATTTGTGATCATCTTCTACCTCTGGGAGCCTGAGACTTACATCTTCTCAACTGGTAAAGGTAGAAGGAATTCTAGGACCAGAGGAGACTCACAAGTTGACGATGGCACAGAAGAATTTTGAACCTCAAGAAACTCCAAGAGATGTCAGGGTCTGACTCTTCCCTGAGGCAGAGGTTTGTTCGAAGGTAGGCTTCGAGGGTCACTAGCACTTCAGAGGGACTTGCGAACGCTTCAAACCCGATTCCTCTCTAGGGTTAATTGAAGAGAGTAGCAATTCTCAGTGTTAGTCACTGTTTGAATGAAGGTGTCAAACACCCCATATCTTCATGAGAGAGAGAGAGAGAGAGAGAGAGAGAGAGAGAGAGAGAGAACATGCCTTCTCACATAATTTATCAAATGAATGAGACAGTAACCTAATAACCAGCACTGATGGTTTCAAGAAGGGCAATCGGATAGTTACAAGGAATAATTAGTTACACTCATTGTCAGCAGTGGCTTGGATCTTCTCCTCTGGGGCAGTGCTTTGAGGGAATGAAAGAAAGTGAAAAACGAGAAAGAAGGGGAGAGAGGACCCTAAGTGGACATCTGCTCTAGGACGGGAGTTGGTGCTTTGTAAGGTTTCCGATAGTAAGCAACTAAGCTCTAAGAATCTCACATCTACTTTGGGGGATAGATGAGTGATGACCCATGTTCAGGGACCACTGTGGTCCTGTGAGAGCACCATACATGTGACATTGACATTAACCATCTCACAGGAAAAGAGGGACCATTCGACTTGTATTAATTTCCGTTTATTGTTTACATTCGATCAACCTAAAGCTCCAATGTTGATCTAAAGTTGTAGTTTTCTTACCGTGTGGCTGACCCATGCAAAGTTACTTATAAATATTTGAATCCGCCAGTGCCATTTGGAAATTACTGCAAGTGTCTTTATGGTGCATCATTCAGTTCTTAGCACTTTGAAAGGACCTGCTGAGAAGGATTTAACTATAAAAGTATGAGGCAAAAGTTTTAAAGAAAAGAATCTCTGGACCAGGTATGGTGGTGTATACCTGTAATCCCAGCAACTAAAGAGACTAAGGAAGGAGGATCACAAATAAGAGGCCAGCCTCCACAACCTAGCAGCATGCTCAGCAACTTAGTGAGACCCTGTCTTAAAATAAAAAAGGGACTATGCAGCTCAGTGGGAAAAGTTCCCCTGGATTCAACCCCCAGTAATACAAAGAAAAAAAAAAATAAAAGAATGAGAGAGAGAGAAGAAAAAAGAAAGATAAGAAAATAACCTTTGGAATGCAAGTTCCAGTGAAGGAATCGGTGAGTAATCTTTGTTCATTTCATAAGTGTCCTGAATGTAGGTCAAAGTAACCAGTGTGCTACACAGCCAGGGCTTACAGGAAATCTGGGTGGGGTTAAAGAAAAAGAAAAGGCCAGTTATGAGAAAACACCAGAATTTAAAATATTTATATATATTACACACACACACACCGCCCCCCCCCACACACACACAGATAACTCAGTACACTGGTATTCTTCATTTTTATTTTATTTTTTTTGCAGTGCGAGGGATTGAACCTAGGGCCTCACACATGGCAGGCAAATGTCCTACTCCTGAGCTCCATGTCATCCCAGTGTACTTTCATTTGTGTCCCCTCCTTGGTACTCTGCCCACACCTCTGCCCTCATCCTCTGTATTCCCACAGAAGAGGAAGGGACTCGGCTCAGGGGCCCTTCCTTGCTCCAGGACAGATAACCAGTGAGATAGAAAAGAGCATGATGCCCGGCCAGTTTCAGTGTCATCTGGTGGAAGACATTCTGATCACCACTGCACTCGGATCACCACTCCACCTCTCCCCGTTAGGTAGCCACCATGTTTGGAGGGAACCTAGAAGCCATCGGGAGGAGCCCGGATGAGCGCAAGCCAGCAGGGTAGTCCAGTTTCCCTTGAGGCCGTGGTCTTTTGAGGAGTGGGTGCAATACAAACACCTCCCCCCCATCCCCGTCCCCAGCTGTGAAGGGTGAAGCCTTAGACACTGTCATTGCTCACAGCATCCTGAAATCTCAATAGGGAAGTCGCTCCGGAAACAGAGGGGACACTGAAAGGAGACTCAAACAGGGGCCCCCCCGCAGAGTCTACCGGAGGCCTGATCCCCTTTATGGTGGGTCCCTTGCCTGTGCTATATAATCCCTGCAGCCTTCTGGGGGACGTGACCCTGGAGAACAAAAGTGTCCCTGGGAGTTATGTGACAGGTGTTAACTGGGGAAAGTGTTCCACGGTCAAAAATGTTTGCAAAGTACTGAATGAAGCAAAATAAAATAGGCTATTTCAGAGCCATTTATAAACTAATGTGTGTTACAGATTCCCCCCTAGGAGCTACCATGGGAAGTATTACACAGACTTAGTCAATCCAAGAACCACCTGAGTACTTTTGTTTTGGTTTTCATTTGTTTTCTGGTGACACATTAGTATTTTTGAGGAGCACAGTTTGGGAAGCTACACTGAATCATTATCAGGTATTTTACACCTTAGTGTGCGAAGCATCAAGACAGAAAAGATAGTACACAGTGGGCATGGAACGTGAGAGGGAAATAAGGCCAAGAAGCAGAATTTCCTCTCTTCCAGATCTACTAGAGAGTTCTGGAACCCAGAGGCCTGGTTTAAAGGGCTGTTTGTCACGCTGGCTGTGAACCAAATCACCTCTGGGACTTCCAGGAGCTCAGCCACATTCTAGTTCAGCAAGTCTGCAGGATCACACAAAGCATATGAATACACATACATCAGATGTAGATAAATAAGTTATCTATATAATACACCTATCTATATCATATATTTATTGATATCTACTATCTATAGACATAGATATTTGCAATTTGTTTTATGGCAGTCATGAGCATTTTCGTTTTAGTCATCTAATGATTCTTCCAAGAAACACATGAAAGTTCTCAATTTTTCACTCTTTATTTTGAAATAATTTCAAGCACACAGAAAATATTTAAAATATGGTACAAAGAACCATCATATACCTTTTACCCAGGTTCCCCAATTATTAACATTCTGCCATGTTTGCTCTATTATAATCTACTTACCTACCTAAGTATTATTCCTTTTCCAGAAATAATTGAAGGTTGTAGACCTGATACTCTAGACCTTTCCTAAAAAACAAGGGCATTCTCCTACATAACTACAGTTCAGCCATCAAAAGCAGGAAACTGACATTTACAGTATCACCATCTACTGTCACCATCTAATCCACACATCCATTCAAATTCACCTGTTGTTCCAACATGTACAGGAAAAAAAAAATTTATTGTTGTTTTTGGATCTAATCCAAGATCATGTGTTGCATTTACTTTTGATTTCTCTTCAACCTGAAATGATTCATCAATCTTTCTTTGACTTCTATGACCTCAATATTTTTGTCCGTGCCAGTTATTCTGTTTAGAAATCTCCCTCAGTTTGGGTTTGTGTAAAGTTTCTTTATGATCAATATGTGTATTTGTCCAGGAATCATAAGAGAATCTGTGCCATGTTCCTCTTGGGTGTTATATCAGAGAACATATAATGTTGATTTGTTCCCTTATTGCTGATTTTCACTTTGATCTCTGGTCAGAGTCAGGCAGGTATACGTAACACAATAAACTGAAGGTTAAATGCCACCATTCCAAATATGAAAGTTGTTTTTCTAAAGCCCTGCATAAGAAGATGAAAAAAAAAAAAAAAAAAGAGAGGGTGAAAAGAACAGTCCAAGAAAGAACCTTACTGTGGGCAACCAGATTTTCTCATTTTATTAATTTCCTTGTTTATGAAGAGGAAGAAAAATATGATTTTTTTTCTCATCTGATAGAAGAGGGTGTGCTATGGTCAACATATTCAGGAAGTATCGAGTTTGCTGTTAAACAGATTATAAAACATGTTTATGCAATATCAAACCATGGGTTTACTCTAGGTCATGTCCACTTCTTACTCAGATATCTATACACATGAATCAATTTTAACCTTCAAATTTATCTGGTGTAATCCAAGCATTAATAGTGCATAAGCAGCAAGTGGATCCGAGAAATGCCAATGTAATGCTAGAAATCTGAATTCTGGAGAAGCTGTTTCAAAGGGAAGTGGCACATTATGGAAACAAGGCAGATGGCCTTCTGCAGAACACTCAGAATCCCTGTGGGATGGGCAGTGCCAGAGACTATACAGCAGGGACCCGGGGCATCAATCTGGTTATAGGAGAGATGGCCAAGGACTGTCTAAAAACTATGTCATAGGTGGCACAACATTGAAATGTAAATGTATAACATGCCAATAAAAGTAGCAAAATTCTCTAAATATAATTTTACCTCTACTTAACAGACCACTAAGACATTGTCAATTACATGATTTAAAGAATGTCATTGTTTTACTTGCAGTAAATGGGCTAAACTGGTCTGGTCAGCAGACAATCATGAGGTTCTTTGTGGTAACTTTTGGTAGGTTCCTCTACTAGGCCAGTAGGTGTTATTTGATCTAAACCACTTGGATGTGTCATGATCCACACAAGTCTCAGATCAGATAGGTCCAACATATGAAGGTTGTCGGCAAGCAGGTGGGCACAGGCACACATTATGATTCTAGACAGTTCCCTCTCCTGCTGTGTAAGCACCTTATAGGAAAGACACAGCCAGAGGCAGACTAGTTCATGTACTCCCAGCAGGATTTTGTAGCCAATATGAGTTGGATCAAGCAAGGAGGACCTCCAGAGTGGAGGCACCCAGACCTAAGAGACCCCAGACCTGAGTGGGTATGGGCTGTTGAAATTAGCCAGTCTGTGCCCTTGCCCACGAAAGGGCAGTAGAGTCCTATCTCATCATTGCTAACTCACCCAGAAAAGATTTCTAACATTTCTTTTGTGTGTGCATGTATGTGGTACCAGGGATTCAACTCAGAGGCACCCTGCCACTGAGCACCATCCCTAGTCTCCTTTTAAAAAAAAAAAAAAATTGATATAGGGTTCCACTAAATTGTTGAGACTGGCCTTGAACTTCTCATCTTCCTGCCTTAGCCTCCTCCTGTAGCCAGGATTACAGGCATGCATCACTGCACTTGGCCTGTTTCTAACATTTCTTTATGCTAACTAACTACTCTCAGGTGTTGATTTACATAAGAGTATTCCATATGTAAAATAGTCAAGTGTAAGAAGTTGATTTCTATTTTGTCACTTTATACGCTAATTAATTACACCTTGAGTTGTTGATTAGAGTTAATGCCTACCCATTATTTATTTATTTATTTATTGGCTCCAGAAATGTAACCCAGAGGCCCTCAACCACTGAGCCACAGCCCTAGCCCTATCTTTATGGTTTTTGTTGTTTTAATTTTAAGATAGAGTCTTTCTAAGAAGCTGACTTTGAACTTGTGATCTTCCTGCCTCAGCCTCCTGAGCTGCTGAGATTACAGGCGAGGGTCACCGAGCTCAGCAATGCCTACACTTTATAACCAGGTATACTACAGCATTTTAAAATAAATAATCACACAGGTAAAATATGGAATTATTTTTACCAAGGTGGTTTTAGCAGTAATGGTGTGGCACCTTGGCATTACCAGGGCATTACCAGATAGGCAGTGCACGAGGCAGGCCACAGCACATCTGAGGATCACCGAAACCTAATGAAGCCTGCAGCACAGAACACTGAGCAGGTTCATAATGTTGTTTTCTCTAATAGATTTCTCATTCTGCTTATTATAGAAAAATCAAAAAATATAATTAATAGAAAGAATGGACAATCTGTAATTCATCCTGACAAAATCAGCTGTTTTAAACATGTAGATACTTATGAATAAATATAAATGTACATTTTTTTTAACAAACACAGGGACTTTTTCTTCCAAATGTATGACCAATAGCTTTCAATATCAATGTGTATACTAAATACAATGGAAAGGTTGCACTGGTTAATAAATTGATTAGCCAAATGTTTTTAATTCTTGCTTTTACAAAATGTCCTGCCAGTGAACAGGACAAAGTTCCTTAATTATTTCTTTAAGAAAAATTCCCCGATGCTGTGTTGCCAAGTGAAAGTTCTTGCATCTTTTTCTTTCCTTCTTCTTTCCTTGTCTTTAGGTAATACCTGACTCCTTCGGACTTCCCAGTAATCACATCACATTTCCCCAGTGGATTCATTCTTCCATTCTTTCGGACTTCCCACGCTCAGCTGACGGCATTGCTTCATATTTCTGTGAGAAAAATTGACGTCAATGGAAATTTCCACAATCCCCACCAGGGCTCCTGCCCACCTTCCAGTGTCTGCCACTGTACACCCCGCCTCCCTCCTCTGGAGGTGGAAGGAACTGGCTTCCCCCTTCTCCCTGGCTCCAATTCATCTCCCTTGCTTACCCAAGGACATTGCCCCAGCAAGTCTCATTTTCTCTTCTCCAAACTATCACTTTTTTCATCTCTTTCCTGTAGATCCTTCTCACCAGCATACGAACAACTCTTATTTTCCCATCTTTATAAATAAATAGATAGGACCCTTCACTTGGCCCCCTTTCCACTTTGAGCTACAGGTTCATTTCTCTTTTTTTTTTTGGCAACAAAACTAGGAGTCTTCATTTGCTGTTTCCGCTTCCTCCTGCTCTTTGTTACACACATTCCAATCAGATGGTCACCTGTTTTTGTAGAGGTCACCAATGACCTCCTAGTTCCTATAGCTAACAGATGACCTTCAGTTTGATCTTGAAGAGTCAATCAGCTGGGGCTGGGGCTGGGGCTCAGTGGTAGTGTACTTTCCTGCATGTGTGAGGCACTGTTCAATTCTCAGCACTGCATATAAATAAATAAAATAAAGGTCTATCAACAACTAAAGCAATGTTAAAAAAAAAAAAAAAGATGGATTAAAGGAATACAACTGTACATTCAGAATAAAACCCTCACATTTGTTAAAAAAAAAAAAAAGAGTCAATCAGCAGCAGACATAGGGCTTTCAATTCTTCTTCCTTGATTTTTTTTTTTTTTTTTTTCCACTAAGCAGCATAACACCATGAGTTTGTGGTTGTCCTTCTCAGCATTCCTTGCTGGCTCCTCCTCAACTTCATGGTTTAACTCCAGAGCACCCCAGGAGAGGTTTTGACACCATTTCACTGTTTAAGCTATGTACTTTAGTTATCTCCTCTGGATTCATGACTTTAATATCATAGATGTGTTGACATACTCTCCAGGCCAGCCTCCTTCTCTGCCATTCTTTTTCCTACATTCACATGTATTTAGGTGGAACCACTGTATACATTGTTTTAAACCCTATTTACATTTTTTGATACAAACATAATTTAGACTTTGAATCCATACCCCACTCTCCAAATAGCCTTTCAAAAATACCATGTTACTTCTTGCTGACACTGAATGAGAGTAAATTTTTGCATCTTCTTCACAAAACTTGGTCTTATGAGATTTGTTCTGTATATAATCTAACTAATATTATGTTTGAATTTGAACTTGAAATCTTTGTTAGCTGACTTTACTTTCTGGGCATCTTTCCAAATTCCCCTGTCACGTTAATCACTTATCAATATACACATGCATCTCCTTCTCTGCTAACAAAGGCAAGGATTCAAGGAATGAAAAACCTCTCTCTTTCTCAAAAAACTGCCAGTTTCCCAAATTTGAGAAGACAGCTTGTTAAAAATAAGCAATCCTAATGGTTTGAATTAGGATCTGTCAATCGGCCAAATGTGAACACAAGCTAGTATTGGCTGCTAGGTACCTACAGGGCTATCATAAGAGTTGCTGCCACCTGCCATCAACTGGTTGTGTATTCCATGATTCCAAGGGATACTATTTACATAGGCTACCCCCTGGAGTTGTTCAATGTGGCAGTCCCCAAAAATGTCTGACTGGATTAATTCAATTTTAGGAATCTTTTCTAAGATATTTTCTTTCTCTGACTCTGTTCTTCTCCCTCCTGGTTTATTAAGCATTTGTCTAAGGAAAACAGACTATTGTGATAGTCAAATTTTAAAAATTCTCCTTTTTGTTCTCCTCTGTGGTGAACAAAGAGGGGGACACAAGGAAGTCATTTGGTCCAGTAAAATGTCCAAATATATCTCTCAAATGAGTTTGCTGACAGTTCTGCAGAGAAAGCTTGGAAGGAAAGCAAACAGCTGAGCTCTGAAATCTGTCACGTCTTTGGCGGGACAGTCAGCATCAAGTATACCCCTTCAGACATTTATGCCTCGCCTACTCGCCTACTTTATGTAATCATTCTCTCAGCTTGCACACTTGAACTCCATGCTGCGTATGATGGCCTTAAGTATTTGAATCCGATCTTTTCTCATGACTAGAAGAATTTTTCTAATATTTTTTAAAGCTTGAGAACCTCATTCTTGCAAGCAAGGAACATAACAAACCCTTACACAAAGTGTTAACAAATAAGTCAAGGCTGAGCTGCTCTTAGGCCTCTTGGAAACAGAACCTGAAAACCTGGCACCTCTTCCCTTTCCTCCCATCCTCACTCCAGCCTCTGTTAGGTTCTCCTGGAGATGAGAGGGAGGCTCTAGCCTAAGTCGCAAAGTTTTGAGGAGAGGAAACCAAATAAAACAAACAACAACAACAACAACAACAAAAAACCCACCTCAGGTGAAAATAAAGAATACTGCACTATTTTAAGCAATCAGAATGAAATATTAAAATGTTAAATAAAAGGCAGTATTGGAACTAGTATCTTGCTGAGCCAGATGAGAGCCTGAGCCAACAGGAAAATTTCAGTAATGCTGATTTTGCCTTTGTTGGGATAATATTATTTATTTTGATTGTTGAGTTTTTGGTGTCCCTTCAAATTCTGGGCTCCCTGTAGGTGCCTCACCCTCCTTGCCCTAGTCCTGGCCTTCACGGTGTCCTCTACATATATCCATCACCTTACATTGCTATATAAATGATTATTGCTCATTTTTCATTCCTTCTTAGAATGTATGGTTCCTGAGTGAAAGGACCATGTCAGACTCATCTTTATATCTCAAACACACTAAGCATGTAACAGGCGTTTAATACACTCTTTTAAAGAAAATAAATGGATCAGACTAGAAGCCATTAATTGTGGATCCATTCAGTTGACTCAACCTCCACCTAGCCATGTGACCTTTGGCAGATTAAAGTTCTGACTTTTGCTTGCTCATCTGTGAAATGAGACTGGGAAATCTTCAATGCCTTTTTTTCTCTCTATGGAATTCATACATCTATAAAAGTTCCCTGCCTGGTGGTTGATGGTATCAACAAGGCCCGTGCAAGGTGCTGGTATTTTGCAACAGATCAGAGAACTGCATACAACGAAACTATGGAGTTATCTGTAAAATGCACTCTTGGCCAGATAATTGCTTTGAACTTACAGTTTTTGCTGGGACTGTACTTCAAAAGCCATTTAGGGGATAATCTCACTAGTAATCCTGTCCTGATTGAGAAATTCAGGCATTGTCCTTTAATTATCTAAACATATGTTAAGAAATACCATCATTGCTTGGAACTTCATTTGTGTTGGTCTATTGTCTTCAAAGGTGGGAAAAGGCCATTGAAATCTGGGAACGCATTTCAGGCTTTCCCAACATCCCTTGTATATGGAGGAGGGAGAGGAGAAGTCAGACAGGAGTGGAGCATTCCTTGCAGGTACAGAAACAGGTGTCCATGAAGCACCCAAGGTCCACCTGTGTGTGGCTCTCCATGGGAACTGCAGCATAGGAGACAATTTCCGTCATTAGTGAGTTTTCAAGATGCTGCCAGAGGCAAAAAGATGAGTAAAGAGGCACCACAAGTAGGTTATATAGTCAGCTTCCAAGATGGTGGGGATAAGGAAGGAGTAGCATAGGAGAAATGAAATTACCTTCAGGTGTCTACCGTGTGAGGACTTGAGAATCTTCTCTTGAGGGTCCCCCACCCTGGTACCAAGGATTGAACCCAGGGGTGCTTACCTGCTAAGCCACATTCCCAACCCTTCTTTTTTATTTTGAGATAGGGTCTCATTAAGTTGCTTAGGGCCTCACTAAGTTGCTGAAGCTGGCTTTGAACTCACCATCCTTCTGTCTTAGCCTCCTGAGTTACTGAGAATACAGGCATGCCACTGTGCCTGGCTTGCATAATCCTTGTAGTTAATTATTAATATCTCAGACTAAAGAGGACACAGAGGCTTAGAGTACAAGTCACTCAGAAAGTACTATTTGCTTTCCCAAAGTATTTGCATCCAAGTTCTTCTAAGATGTTTGAAACTGATCACTCGACTGGAGCGCTGTGAAACTTAACCAAATAACAAAATATTGCTTGCCCTTTTTCATCCTCAGTGACGCAGACTTGGGTTTAAGTGGCTTTTATTTAACCATCTCATCAGGGTTGTTTGCTTATTAGGATAATGCCGGGGTTTGGCAATACTAGCTGAAGAAATTGAAAACAAGTCAATAATTTCATTTTCACACTAAAATATCATTTAGGCCCTTCCTTTGGGTCATTAGAAGCAAAGCCCCCACATCCTTTATTTGGTAATTCTAAAAGCTTTGGGCCCAAGGACCACAGTTCCCCATGTAGCTTTATGCTCCAAGGGAGGCAGGCTGGAGCCTGGCTGTTTCCATTAAGGAGGGCACAGGTGGAAAGTTGCCTTCTGTTATTTTAAATCCATAACCTTGAAATGACAGCTTTGGAGTAGCAAAGCCGGAAAAACTTGCTCAGTGCTTTTTTTCTGTTTGAATTTACCCTGTTGTTGTTGTTCTATCTCTCCTACCCCCCCCCCCCCCCCCCCGCACCCCTGACCCTAGGCAGTGGGAGATTGGGATTTATCCAGGCATGAAAGATGGCAATTTGGCAGCCTTGGAATGTGGAGGTCTGTTTAACTAGGGGCCAAATATCCACCCTCCACCTCAATCTCAGGGATTCAACCTTCTCATTGTAAAGCATAGGACTTGACAAAACTCTCAAAGTCATGAGGCATTGGCCTCTTGCCCATTAAGTATTTCCCTCTGCAAAGTCAGATAAAAATAAGGAAAGATCACTAATCACCCACCATTGGCAACTTTTGAGGTAACAGCCACATTAATATAAAGGACCAACCACATCTATTTAAAATCTTTTTTTTGTGTACAGGGAATTGAACCCAGGAGCACTTAAACACTGAGCTACATTCCCAGCCCCTTTTATTTTTTATTTGTAGACAGGGTCTCATTGAGTTGCTTATGGTCTCACTAAATTGCTGAGGCTGTCTCAAACTTTTGATCCTCCTGCTTCAGCTTCCCAAATCACTGGTATTATAAGCATGTGCCACGATGCCCAGCTAAAGATCTTAATTTTAAAAAAATACTAATTTGTTTCTTTAAGATGGCTAGAACTTCCATTCCATACTTGCATAGTGACTTCTTGAAATTATTCAATAAATTTATTTATCTATTTATTTATTTATTTATTTGGTGGGGCATGCTGGGGATTGAACTCAGGGGCATTAGACCACAGAGCCATATCCCCAGCCCTATTTGTATTTTATTTGAAGACAAGGTCTCACTGAGTTACTTAGTGCCTTGCTAAGTTGCTGAGGCTAGCTTTGAACTTGCAATCCTCCTGCCTTAGCCTCCTGAGCTGCTGGGATTACAGGCATGTGCCACTGCACTCAGCCCAATGAAATCTTAATGGAAATAGTGGTACAAATTTTTTTTAATACAAAATTTTAAGTTATCACAACAAGGCTAAGAATATGAAATAGTAGAAATATGGTATGTGATGGGGACTTGTGGGATTTCTGAGCGCATGTTTCAAATAACTGCTTCACATAGGTCTTGCATGTTGTCCTGGGTCCATCCTGACAGCTGATAAAAGGTGTGCAGCTGAGAGCATGGCTTCACAGAGTCTCACTGGCATAGGTGGCCAGTGCGGCTAGGAGATGAGCAGTGACGTTGGTAATGCATTTCCCAGGATGATGAAACACACTCTTGTAAAAGTTGCTGAGAACTATAATAGATCCATGGGGAAGAAGGCAAAATAAGTAAAAAAAAAAAAAAAAAAAAAAAAACAAAGGTCCCTGGAAGAGCTTCCAATCCAATCGGAGGAAAAGAACCCAAATTTAGAGAACTTCTCATCAAGAGAAAATTACTCACATGCCCAAGCATAACATGGGACAAAGACCTATCTCATCTGTTTCTAGCCAATAAGACCTACCCCAAGTACCCTCTTTCCCTGCCCAACTTTCCTCTACCTGCCCAACTTTTACTCTTCCCAGAAAATTCAGCTTTTCCAGGAAGCCTCCTGACTCCCCAGAAGATGAATCCATTCCTCTTATCATATTTATTAGGATGTCTTTCCATGTGAACTGTGACCTCCATCAGGGCAGTGACTACAGGTGACTCATTGGTGTGGCCCCAACACCAAGCCCAATGTCAGGCACAAAAGTACAAGCACAGTCATAGTGAACAAATCAATCCACAAATAACTGCGGAGGGTTTGCAATGACAAGAAATGACTGTAAGGTCATCAGGCAAAGCTTCAGTTGAGTGGAGTTTGGAATAAGGTTGGAAGGAAGTGGAATTAATTGGATTGGTAGGAAGAAGATCAAGTACATCATTTATGGGAAATGTAAGTAGCTGTTTGGATCTGGCTTGCACAGAACATCCTACAGGGGATTAATGAGAAATGGAATTAATAAAAGAGGAAGGAGAGTAGCTGAGCACTGAAAGTGTATTGAATTCTGGATTTGATAGGCAGACCATGTAATTCTTTCTACTACTGTAGATGAGATGGTGAGCCCATGCCAGCAGCTCCATGATCCAATTCTCACAGGAGAGTCTATATTCAGCTTATTTAAATCCCACTGTGCTTTCAATTTAACACAGTATTTCCTTCATTCCCTGTCTGAAATCTGTACACATGGATGTGGGTTACTTCCACGAACTACAGTAAACCTCCTCCCACAGAAGTCCAAGCCAACTCTGGATTTTCCTTAAGGCTGCAACTTCCTTATCTCCAAGTGACTTTAATCTCACATTTATTTTGAGTTGAGCATCGTTTTCATGCATTCATGTGTAATGAAAAGCTTTTTCTTGAGTCCTACAAGCACAGCAGCACCATCAGGAAGAGGAAATGAGCAGAGTCCTTAACCAGAACATGCTGTACCTTTTTAAACATTAACCATTGTTCAGGTCTGTGGACCTGGCTGCAAAGGCAATGGTGGGTATTTGGAATGATATGCCAAAAGTCCTACCTATGGAAAATTTTAGAGTTTCCTTCTCTGCACTGTTCCCAAAGTTGTATTTTTAAAAAATATAATAGCTAAATTGACATATCTCTTATCTGAAAATAGCTCTATCTGACCCATCTCATGATCAGAAAAGCAGTCATTCTGTCTGACAGCATTTGAGCTGGGATGATATCACACCATTAGAACATCACTATAGAAGGAGTTTCTGTCCTAGAAGGAACTTTGTGTTACTGATTAGAAGGAAATTGATAGTCTCTTTCCTGGCATAGCCTAGATATATATGAAGTATCACTGATTTTTTAGTTTGTGGCAAAAATTTTGTTGCTCTCTTGATTTTGTTTTTCCATAAATATGAACCATGGAGAATGGATTTAAATAATTCTATCAAAAATTTAATGTCTGCAATCATCATCATTTCTTTATCATATTATTATTATAATGTTATTTTGTTTCTTACTAAAGTGTCAAGTCAAATGACTTTTGTACATTAGCTCATAGGATCTAATACTTACTTCTATTATAGCACTTCTCAAGGTGACTCAAAATACATTGTATAAACATCTGTCTCACAGGGCCTGTATCTCATTCATTTAGTTATCTCAGCACTTTATATCTGTCAGGTGCTCCATAAATATGTTATATAAATAGAAACAACTTGAGATAACAAAATCATAACATTTCCAGGATCTTAAATAAAGTTCACAGTGGTAGAACTATTGACTCAGAGTTATTTCTAATAGCAAAATCTAGACACAAAATAAATTCCAACTATATGGGAACAGTTTGGCATAAGCAACAATATAACTACTCAATGTGATATTAGTTTGAAGTTAACAATAAATGTTTTTAAAGAGAAAATTTGTAACCTTGAAAGACCTTGTAACAATGTTTTCTAATAATATATTGTATATACAGTTTGTTTGCAACCATGTGTGATAGCTTTCTGTGGCTGTGACAAAACATCTGAGAAAAACAACCTAAATGAGAAAAGATTTATTTTAACCCATGGTTTCAGTCTATGGTCACTTGGCCCCATTGCTATAGGCCTATGATGAAGCAGACATCATGACAAGGAGCATCTGGCAAAGGAGAACTATTCAACTCATGGCTGCCAAGAAGCAGAGAGAAAGGATATAGGGGGAGGGGGGAGTAAGAGACTATATAAAAAATATGCCCTTCAAAGGCCTGTCCCCAGTGACCTTCTTCTTTCAAATAGGCCCAACTTCCAAGAGGTTGCACCAGCTCCTACTAGTGCTTCAGGCAGCAACCAAGCCTTTAGCACCTGGAATTTAGAGGATATTACAGATACAAACCATAGCATTCTAACCCTGGCCCTCAAAGGCTCATGTCCACTTTATAATGCAAAATTCATATTTAATACATCTCCAAGAGTCCCCAAAGTGTCAACAGTTCAAGGATTGCCAAAAAATCCAAGTCCAAAGTTTCCTCTAAGACTCAAGGCAAACCCTTAATTGTGATCCTTTATAAAACCAAAAAACCAAGTTATATACTTCCAACATTCAATAGCACAGGGTAAACATTCTTATTTTAAAAGGAAGGAATAGGAGGATACCAAGGAAGGACTGGATAGAAAACAGCAGGGCAAAGATTAAATCTTGTTATTTCCCTGCCCAACATCCAGGGCATATGGTGGTGAGATGTGATCTTCAAAAGTCTTAGGCAGCCCCATCTCCATGGCCTTGCAGGCCACAGCTCACATGGCCACTCTCTTCAGTTGCTTCTTCTCGTTGTCTGCAGTTTTCCTTGGCAGACATTTTGCATTCCAGTCATCTCCAACTTCCTGGGGTCTCCATGGCAGCTTTGACTTCACTTCCACATCTTTTTGTCCTATCCTCTTGGGGGATGCCCACAGAGACTCTAATTCTGCCTACAGAGATTCCAAATCTCCCACACACTGCCTCCTCACCCAGGCCTTCCTTTGAAACTCTGTGTAGAATCTCCTGTAACCCCACAGCTCAAACCGGCCTCATGTGGACAATGCTAAGGTCTGTTACCAATGTGAACAGTATCTAGGTCTTCGTGGACCATCGCTGCAGCAACCTCTGAGTACTTAAGTGGCTGAGCATAGTAAAACAAATCCTGGGGAAACAAATTCCTAGGGAGCTCTGAGGGAGCAGGTAACCTGCAAGTTCTCTTCTCAGAGAATCTCTTTTAAATGAGTTTACACTTTTACTCCCTTGAGACTGCAAAAGGGTGGGTTCTGGAAAATTCCTAGGATGCCCTCAAAGTATTTTTTCTATTGACCCAGTGTAAAGTACTTGGCTTCTTTTTACGGGTGCTAATCTCTTCAGCAACTACATGCTCCTTGACTGCAACTTTAAATATGCTTTTCTTTTCTTTTCTTTTTTTTTTTTTCTTTTTCTGACCAACCTGCAAATTTTTTATCTTTTTGAAGCAAAAATGCTTTTTGCTCATGATTTGCATTGTAAAACTGGTAAAAAGCAGCCAGCAATATCCAGGCCACCTCTTGAATGCTGTGCTGCCTTGAAATGTCATCTGCCCTGTAAACTAGTCCATCACCTTTAAAACCAGTCCTGCACAAAATCTCAGGACATGGACAAAATGTAGACAAGTTCTTTGTCAACATGTAACATATGTGGCCTCTAGTACAGTTCCCAGAAGAGTCCTCCTTTCCCTCTGAAACCTCATCCACACAGTCATTACTGTTTATATTCCTATCAGGCTTGTGATCTTTTGAGTTTCCACCATAATTGCCCATTAAGTTTTGCTTGCAGCATTTTAAACTTTTTCTAGCTTCTAAAAATTTCCAAATTCTTCTGCAAGCCAGTTCCAAAGGCTAATGAACCAGATGGTTACATATATTCATAATAATGGCCCCACACCTTCTCCCATTTTTTTTTTTTTTTTTTTTGGGTAGTCAGCCTTCTGTCACTGCAACAAAATATCTGAGAAGAACAACTTACAGGAGAATTTATTTTTGCTTATAGCTTCAGAGGTCTCAGTTCATGGACGCTTGGCACTCTTGCTGTGGGCCTATGGTGAGGCAGAATCATGGTGGGGAGTATATGGCAGAACAGAATTGCTTACCTCATGACTGTGGGGAAGCAGAGAGAGAAAGAGAGGAAGGGACTGGGGATGAAACTATACCCTTCAAAGGCCCAATCCTCTCAACTTACTTCCTCTAGCCAGACTCACTTCCTAAAGGTTGCTCCATCTCCTAACAGCCCCACAGGCTGGCCACCCAGCCTTCAGCACATGGTCTTTGGGGGACATTTCAGATTCAAACCACAACACTATAAAATAGACTATTATTCATCGAGATGGGAATATAACCTGAGGGGGGAAAATATACCCAAATTTGATAGTGGTTAAAGAGAAGACTTTTTTTTCTTCTTTTTCCTCCTTTCCAAATTTTCTATTATTCTTTTATATTGAAAATGTAAGTGTAATTTCAAAAGAAAACAGCTATGCTAAAAGCCTTATCCTTGGGCTGGGGTTGTGGCTCAAGCGGTAGTGCGCTTGCCTGGCCTGTGTGCGGCCCAGGTTCAATCCTCAGCACCACATACAAACAAAGATGTTGTGTCCGCTGAAAACTAAAAAGTAAATATTAAAAAATTCTCATTCTCTCTCTCTCTCTCTCTCTCTCTCTCTCTCTTTAAAAAAAAAAAAAAAAAAAAAAAGCCTTATCCTTGGTTAATGAGATCATGGGTGATATTTATGTATTTAGCTGGAACTATCTTTCAAAATTTTCCATCACAACATGTATACCTATTTTTTTTCCTAAAGAGAGAGAGAGAGAATTTTTTCAATATTTATTTTTTAGTTCTCGGCGGACACAACCTCTTTGTTGGTATGTGGTGCTGAGGATCGAACCCAGGCCGCACGCATGCCAGGTGAGCATGCTACCGCTTGAGCCACATCCCCAGCCCGTGTATACCTATTTTATTAAAAGGTTTTCAAAAGGGCTGGTAGCTCAGGGGAGGAGTGAATACTTAGCATGCATAGGCCCTAGATTCAATGTGGAGCACTGAAAAAAAAAAAAAAAAGAAGAAAAGAAAAGGAAAAAAACCCAAAATTTTCTAAAATAGCAGAGCAAAGAACACTTGGCAGTAGAACCATTAAAATTCACATCTTAGACTGGGATGTGGCTCAATGGTGGAGCATTAGCCTAGCATGGATGGCATTCTAAGTTCAATCCCCAGCACTATGATAAATAAGTAAATAAATTTAATGTCTTCCCCCCCCACCCCACCCTAATGGTTTAGAAGATCCTTGGAGTCAAATATAGAAAGTTCTCTATGGAATTGCTCAAGACCTTGCTTGGTCCAAATGATGGATTATTTGACAGGTATCATTGTTAGGTTACCAGGCAGACAGACTGTGAATAATTAAAGCAACAATAAAGTATAGTTATTTCATTCTAATGCTGGTTTGGTTTATAGGAGGCAGAAGCTTTCTTACATCTGTTTGTTGTAAGCTGTACAATCCAGGCCACACTGTTAGACCTAACAGCTAAATTTGATCTATTTAGAATTAACAGTAAAACATTTAGCATGAAGGCAGCTGTCAAAAGTCTCCACTCAGGGTTCCCTACGGAACTTTTCTAGCTTGTTCACCTCCTGACCACCTCTGAACTGAAGGGCACTCCTGTTTGCCCTGTCTGGTCACTTGCTTTTCCCCCTGCTTCTGTCTCCCCACCACTTTTAGACCTCATAGGCGCCTTGCTTCTTGCTTGCTTGTTTCCCACAATTCTCCTGAGATCCATTGGCATCCTTTACTGCAGGGCCTCCTGTGAGCAGACAGTTCCTGTCTTGTTTTAAACAATCCTCTTTACGTGTCTACTTTGCATAGCTCCTGGGTTCAATTAACCTTAATTTTTCTGGCAAGAGATCCACCCAGATAATTTCTAGTGGGATAAAATGGAACTTTTCCACTGAATAATAACAGAATAATAAGAAGGATATACCCTAAAAGAGCATTAAGTTCTTGATTCTGCACAAAACAGGGAAGATTATTTGCAAACTTGAGGATTAATAATCAATGAATTAGAAGAATTCCTGATCCTACCAGAAATGCTAATCTCGTGAGAACAGAGAGAACCATTTAGGAAAACAGCTAAGCTGCCAGGCTGTGCCTGGTCCCAGTGTCCTGGCTCTGAGAGCAGGGAAGGGGGAGGGAGGAGATCATTTACTGGGCACCCACTGCATTCCAGACATTGGGCCAGGGGCTCTCACATTCTTCAGGAAGTTAATTCTCCCTGCAATCCCTCAAGGCAGCATTATGATTAGCCCTTGTGTTTCCTGATGGAAAATGTAAAGATCCGTGAGATTAAGTGGACTGACCTGGGCCACACAGGCAGGAAATGGCACACCTGGAAGTGAGGACTTGAACTCGGGACTTTATGAGTCCAAAGTCTTTCATGGTCTTTCATTACAGCAGTTGCTGAGCTTCGTTAGATAGCTGACAGCAACATCTCAGGCTATAAAAGGTCAAAAAATAAGGTCCAGGTTGGTTCCTGCTCTCATAGCCTCCGGATTCCACCCCCTCCCCAACCGTATCTCATACACCTGGGAGGAAAAGGTTTGTCATCCCTGATTGATTCCAGGAAGTCACAAGGTTAAGAATCAGAATTTATGGCCACTGCCTTATTCCTAACTGGCTGAGCCCCTATTGTGTGAGTAGGGACTGGCTTCCTGAGTAGAAGGGGCTTGAGGACCAATGGCACTGTTCTCTATCCCTAACTGTGTCTCTATTGGAAATTCCATCATTAAAAATCATTCCTGAGCACCCACTTTTCCCTCTTCAAAATAGCCTGTTGAAACACATAAACCCTTTAAAAGGCAATATTGGGAACTTCTTTCTCACCCAGCAACTTGGCAGAAGACAGTTGGGTGACCATAGCCCAGGTGTTTGAGTAGGGAACCAGGGGAGTGAGTTCTAGAAGACAGATTCTCCAGGTTACCTTGCCTCTCACCTTGTGTTGAGGCCGAACTTAACGATTCAGTTTTCCTCTTGATAAAATACAATAATAATGAGACATCAGGAACAGGAGCATAAACCGACCATAAATTGAAACCTGAAATGAACCCAAATTATTGGTTTTGTAGAACCATGAGCCAAACCAACTTGGGCACTTATTACTAAATAAACACTTAATTTAGAATACTCAGATTTCACAGAAAAGTTGTGTAGCTGGCACTGAAGGCTTCCATATCTCCACGCCCAATCTGCCTATCGCTAACCTCTTAAGAGTGTATGTGCATTTGACACCACTAAAGAACCCAAACTGACACACTATTAAAGATGACAGCCCATACTTTATTCAGATTTCCTTAGTGTCCTTTTCTGTTCCAGGATCCCATCCAGGATTGCACATTACACTCAATTGTCAGGCCCTTAAAGTGCCTCAGGACTGTGACAGTTTTTCAGACTTCCTTTGTTTTGGGTGACCTTGAGGAACCCCAGTGAGGTAATTGGTAGAATGTTTTTCCATATGGGTTTATCAGATGTTTTTCCTCACAGTTAGACAGGGGTTATAGGTTTTTGGAAGGACAATTACAGAGGAAAAGTGACCTTCTACTCACATCCTATCAAGCGTATATTCTTATCACTGTTGATTTAACATTTATTAAAAAAAAAAAAAAAAAAAATCACGGGAGCAAACCAGTCTGAGCCAGAACTGGATCTGTACATTTTCTCCAATAATTGAACTGGCACAAAATCAGATTGCCCAACTATCTTGAAACAAACCGTGTTTCATTTAGTCCAAGTCCCTGGTTGTAAGGTTGATTCAAACTCCTTTACCGAAAACATTGGGAGTTCCTTAGAGAAAACGGCTGTCTTAAATATAGAATGTAGTTAGGAGGCCATGTATGAAGAATTTTACTGAACCGAGAGGGAACGAATGCTCAGTCATTACACAATACCAGCTGTGGAACCCTGCCTGTTCAACCTACAGGCCCCAAATCCCCGGAAGACAATCTTAGCAATGAACCAGACTTTCACATTTCCTGCCTCCCCTGAATTCATAACATTTCCAAACGGCTGGGCTGCTCCTAGGAGCCTGCACCATTCATTACCTTGTAGGGAAAGCACTGGCAGAATTGCTTTCCATTTGTTGCATAAGAACATCATCTTCATTTCAGTGATTTAACCCTGATTAAATTTAGCTGTCAGCCTTTAAAGTTTTCTAAGAAGCATTCCAACTCAGAGGGAAGAGGCATGCCAGCAGGTTCTCTGAATCCTTTCCCTCCTACCTTCACACAAGTTCCTTTCCAAGCAGCTGGGCCAGACGTCATCGAGAGAGCAGTTCTTAGCCAGGCCTGGAGGTGCCTGGTATGAATGGATCCTCCCACGCTTGCAGCCCCACTGGGGAAAGTGATGGGGGCTCCCTGGACCGCCTGCCACTTTTACACCCTTCTAGTTTAAATTGCTTCCTTTACTTTCTTGTTTCCCAGGTAAATGCAGCCCATGGTATTTTGTCTTGTATTTTATTTTTATGTTTCCATTTCAGGGAGGCTGTTTTCTATTTTTGCTTTTTGGCTAAACCGCCTTGCATTTTTCCTCCCGTCTTCCTATTCTCTCTCGCTCTCCTACCCCCAGTCCTTTCACTGAATGTTCAGTTTTAAACATTGGGACTGAAAGAGCTGTTTCCCTAATGAGTGTCTTTTTGTGTGCTTTCCTCTGTCCTCCAGCCACTGGAATGAGTGCAGGGAAAAAAGGACAGGAGCTGGCATGTGGTTGGGCAGCCTTCCTGGAGAGGGCTGAACAGTCCCATCGAGGGGAGGCACACACAGTTCTGTAGGCCTTCTATCACATCCTTTTGAATTTGTTCTTTTAACAACTCCACGGGACTTATTGATGCAAATTTTGCATTACAGGTTTTTATTATTGTTGTTGTTAACCCAGGTGTGCTTTGCCACTGGAGTCACATCCCCAGCTCTTATTTATTTATTTTTAAATTTTGCGACAGGGTCTCGCTAAATTGATTAGGACTTCTCTATATTGCTGAGGCTGGCCTTGAACTTGAGATCCTCCTATTTCAGTCCCTGGGATTACAGGCATGTGCCACCGTGCCCAGCAAGGTTTTCATCTCATGCTGTCTGTGTGCTCACTTTCTGGAAAATCAAGCTTAACAACTGAATGACCTACACAGAAGTTCCAGGAATCCTTGAAGTGTACTATGGCCATTACAGACAACACTGTCCTCCACTCAATATCCAAAAAGAATTTATAAGATAGCAGTTTGTAATCAGGTCCAGGCTTGGTTGGTTATCAGGGCCTATCTTAGATGTTACACAATCACCAACTACTTTGATCTTCTCTGTCCTAGTCAGGATACCCAGCTGGATAAATAACATTTGTCCAAGCACAGCTTTCTGAACAAATGTTAAAAATTGACAATGTCCTTCGTTTCTAGAAGCATAGGTGCTTCAGATCAATAGGGTTAATCTTGTGGGAAAACCCATACAAGACCTTTTTATAAAACAGAGCTTTTGTGCTTACAAATTCAGATTTGAAAACAAGCAGGAATTTTCTTGGGGCTAAAAATGTTTCCTTCAGAGCTAATGGATTGTTAACATTCAGTGTGGTTTATTGAGCTGTTAAAAAAAGAAGAAAAGGGGGAAAAAAACAATCAAAACAAAAGTAATAAAAACCTGAATTATCCCCATCAGCTTATTACAGCAGTTAACTTCCCGCTTATGAGTTTTTCAACGATGACTCCCCTGAAAGCTTGAGATAAATACACTATTATGAAACAGATAATCGTTCTCCAAGTTTGCTCTTATCAGAACAGGCCCAGGTGGAATTGGAGGCTTCTACTGGAATATGGCCAGTTTTTAGTCCTTTGGAAATGTTTCCTAGGATCAAATAGATAACCTCATAATTGAGTTTGTGAGTACAAGTTGGTCAAGATTCTACTCTACATTCTCTACTCAAATTCTCAGAAAATATTCCTCTGTACATTTACAGGCAAATACCAAAAGACCCATTGTAGCTTCCCTCTGGTTGGGAGAGGTAGTGTAGAAGCCAGTCTTTCTTTGATGATTAAGATATATCATGTGACTTTAAGTAGACCTTTTACCCACTAGCTAGTTCCTCTGCTCTGTAGTGTATAAAATAGGGATTCAAACTAAAGTTTGACCCTACAGAATGGCAATTATCAAGAATACAAATAACAATAAATGTTGGCGAGGATATGGGGCAAAAAGTACAATCATACATTACAAATTGGTGCAACCAATCTGGAAAGCAGTATGAAGATTTCTCAGAAAATTTGGAATGGTACCACCATTTGACCCGGTTATCCCACTCCTTTTAAGTCCCAAAGGACTTAAAATCAGTATACTACAGTGACACAGCCACATCAGTGTTTATAGCAACTCAATTCACAATAGCTAAGCTATGGAACCAACCTAGGTGCGCCCTTCAACAGATATGTGGATAAAGAAAATATGATACGTATACACAATAGAACATTACTCAGCCATAAAGAAGAATAAAATTATGGCATTTTCCAGTAAGTGGATGGAACTGGAGACTAAGTGAAATAAGCCAGTTCCCCAACAAAACGAAGGCCAAATGTTCTCTCTGATGTGCAGAGGCTAACACACAATAAGATGGAGGAGGAAAGGGAGGGAAGAATAGAAATTCAGTGGATTAGACAAAGGAGAATGAAGGAATGGGAATAGAAAAGACAAGACAATAAAATGAATTGGACATAACTTTCCTATGTTCATATATGAATACATGACCAGTGAAACTCCATACCACGTACAACCACAAGAATAGGAAGTTATACTTCATGTACGTATAATATGTCAAAACAGACTCTACTGTCATGTATATCTAAAAATAACAAAGTTTGACTCTAATATGAAAATGAATAGAAAAGAGGATTCTGCAATCAGATAGTCCTGGTTTCAAGCCCCAGTTTCACCAGTAATTTTTCTCTTACAAATAATAATATCTGAAAAATGATGGTAGAAAATGTCAGGCATGTGTAGTTTCTATACGTATGTGTATGTCTATTTGTTTCCTAATCAAAATATTATGGGGACTGGGGATGTAGCTCAGGGTAGAGAACTTGCTTAGTGTGCACAAGGCCCTGGGTTTGATCCCTAACATTGTAAAAAATTACAAAATGCAAAATATGATAACTAATGCCAATCAAATTCATAGCAGCAGAGCACTTAATTATAGATGAAAAAGATGGAGAAGAAGTAAGTGGAAAAGAGCTTCTAGTTATACTAAGGCAGCTGAGTGCATTTGAACCAGTCATTTGAGTCTTTTTTCTCCTCCGTCAAATGAAGAGAATACCTACTCACTCCTTCTCACGGGACCAGATAAGATTATGTGCAGGAAGGGGCCTTCCACAATCATAGAGTATTGCACAAATGCAAGCTATTCATTAAAAATTCCAAGTGAGAAGAGGAAAGAAATACTGAAGTCCACAGAAATGAATGTTTCCATAAAAGATATTCTTTCTGTGAACTTACTTGAAATTCGCAATTTCCTGATTTGATTTTTCCTTGTCTGAAGCATGTGTCTAGTTGCTATTGTATACAAACAAACATTTCTACCTGGAAAGTAAGAACGTCAGAATCCCCTGCCCGTGGGTTAGGCCCAGGGGCTACCTGTGGGATGAGCAGATCTATAATCATGATCTTTCGGTCTCCCTTGCTTGGAATGGAAGCTCCTCGAAGGTGAGGATTTTGCCTGCTTAGGTTACCAGTGCCTGGCACAAGAGATGGTGCCCGCCCTTTAATAAGCATTCAATAAATGTTTGTTGAGTGAAAATACACACAGGTGGCTTCCCCATCAGAAAGCTAGAGTGGTGCTCACAGCAAAAACAAAGAAGAGGAAGAAGAAGGAATGTCAAAGATGGAGGAAAATTCTAACGAATGCTTCGGGGACAACCTCTCCTGTGTGTGCCTTCCCCTTCTCCCATTTATTCCCCAAACTCCATGGGGAGAGGGCTGGAGATTGCTGATTTAGGATACTTTTCAAAGCAAAACTGAAAATAACTTCCAAAGACGGTGACATTCTAGGAATACAAAGTAGTACAACCTTGAGCTGCTGCTTAAAATAAAAGTAAAATACATTCTAATTTTTTTTTTTTTTTGGTTGCTTTGACAAAGACGGTAATTTTAGTTGATTTTAAAAACTGCTGCCCCATTAGAGCAGATTATGCTAAGCGAAGCTAGCCAATCCTTAAAAAACAAATGCCAAATGTCTTCTTTGATATAAAGAGAGCAACTAAGAACAGAACAGGAAGGAAGAGCATGAGGAAAAGACTAACATTAAACAAAGACGAGTGGGGGGAGAGAAAGGGAGAGAGAAGGGAAAGCATATGGAAAAGTTAGGAGACCTTCAATGTTACACAAAATTATAAGAGGTTGTGAGGGGAAAGGAGGAGGGAAAAAAGGGAGAGAATTAAACAACAGCAGAGGAGGTACAGAGGGAAGATGGGAGGGGAGGGGATGGGAGGGGGGATAGTAGGGGGTAGGAAAGGTAGCAGAATACAACAGTTACTAATATGCCATTATGTAAAAATGTGAGTGTATAACCCATGTGATTCTGCAATTTGTATTTGGGGTAAAAATGGGAGTTCTTAACCCAATCGAGTCAAATGTATGAAAGATGATATATCATGAGCTCTGTAATGTTTTGGACAATCAAAAAAAAAAAAAACTGCTGCCCCAAACAAAAACTGCCACCCAAATGAAGGGATGAGGATCTTCAGGAACATGTAGAAACTTAATGGAGGGTTGAGATCTGAAATTTTCTCATGCAATGATTTTTTTTTTTTTTTTTTTTAATGTCTGTTGGTCTGACTGGAATGGTTGATTCTCCATCATAATTGGTTCTATAAATACTGTGCAACTTGGTCACTGCCTCTTACAAGTCTTATTGAAACTTACCTACCTAGGCCAACATCATTGATATTGTTCCAGAATATGGGTCTCATTATAATTGAATTGGCAGAACCAGGAAATCTGGCTTTTACAACCGAATTAATCCCAGGAAAATTAGCTCAGGGGTTCCTTTTTCTTCCCAGGTTTGTGTGGCCACCACTCTGTAAAGGACGCGGTAAAGCCAACATTTGAGAGACAAATGGCTGGAGAAAAATTGAGTCCAGTGCATTAGTTAATGTTTCACTCCTCTCCCCACCCCTGAACTTTGACCTTTAGCCTTGCACCTTGGAGCCAGAAGCATGTGAGAAGAGAGTTCTGGAATGTGAGTAACAGAAGCAGATTCTGGATATGTTAAGCAAACAAAAGTATTGAAAGGTTCTAGAGTGGCTCACAGAGCAGAAGAAGAAGCTAGAGTCTGCTTTATATAGAAGTACAAGAGAGGGGCTGGGATTGTGGCTCAGTGGTAGAGCATTTGGCTAGCAAGTGTGAGGCACTGAGTTCGATTCTCAGCACCACATATAAATATATGAATAAAATCAAGGTCCATCAACGTCTAAGAAATTTTTAAAAAAAAAATGTACAAGAGAAGCTAGGAGTTTGGGTTTGGAGAGCAATGCAGTTCCTTTCCTACCAGAGTAAATGAGTTCCAACCATTCTTAGGTTTGGGTCACTTTGACATGAAAATTCCAGGTCAAGAGTATCTGATAGGCTATCTATAGTTAGGCATCTAGCGTCCCTTTGTCCGAGATAGTGGAAAGCACTGTGATGGACAGTGGCTTTTCCTAGGGGTAAAAGTGGGTCCCTAATGAAAAATCTAGTCTTTCTTTCCCCAGCCTGTTGTGGCATGGTGGCTGCCTTGAGACAGGGGAAGATGAGGCTCTGTGCTGAAGAGAGAGGCATGGAGGTGGGAGATACTGTCTTCCAGTTCTACCTCTTACCTTCCTTCTCCTCCAACTGCTAATGAGCTACCAGGTATTTCACTCTGGGAAGTAGAACCAGAAAAATCTGTCTCATTCTCCCCAAGAACAATCTTGGATGTGTGCACAGCTTAGAATTTTGGAGATGCAGAGGTAGAGGTTAGGGTTAAAGGTGTGGTGTGGGTAATGAGAGAACTTCTGAGCAACACCTGGTTTAAATTTTCACCCAGGACAGCATGCTTTTGACTTAAAGGGAGAGAAACTTGAATTAGATTTCTGCTGATATACCTTGTTTGTGAGTTTTTTTAAGTGTGAAGGTAAAGCAAAGACATGATAAGAGCAGACACTATTTCTTTCATTCCTTTTTCTAGAACTGACTTCTCTAAATTTTTTATTACATCATGTAGTGTAACTAATTTAATATGTTCTTTTATCGACTGCACAAACAAAAGATATACAAAGGCAGCAGAGGAGCAAAGTTGTTGGGCAGACCCTGCTCCCCCGGGCAGTGAACTCATTTGCTCATTTGGGTGCTTCCTGACTTTCAGATCCTGGATTTATTCTGCCCCCCATGTTCCAATATAAATGACATCTCAGGTGATTACAAACCAACAAATCACAACACATCCAGGATTTTCCAAATGCATCTTAGAGTGGAACAAAATGACAACCCTCATTAGGGAAGAAATATCTTCCAATTAAATGTCACACTTGTGCAGATTCTAGTTTAGAAATATCTAATTCTGTTGTTGTTTTAGAATATATATATATGGGTTTGTTTCTCTCTCAAACCTATCTGTAACATTCCTAATTTGGTATGATTTATATAATCAGTAAAAAGTTAATAATTGATTCAGCCTGGTACAGTGGCACACACTTGCCATCCCTTTGGCTCAGGAGGCTGAAGCCGGAGGATCCCAAGTTCAAAGCTAGCCTCAGCAATTTTGCAAGGCCCGAAGCAACTTACTGAGACACTGACTCCAAGAAGAAAAAAAACAAACAACAACAACAAAAAAGGCTGAGAATATAATATTTCTGTGGTAAAGTGCCCCTGGTCTCAATACCTAGTGCCAAAAAAAAAAAAAAAAAAAAAATGAATGATTATGTAAGAGCAACTTAGTATGTTTTTTCTTCTTTTCCTTAAAAAAAAAAAAAAAAAAAAAGTCCCCCTTTCAGTTCCAATCACCTAATCTAGCTTGCAGATATCCCTCATGCCTCTATCTGTAAGCTACCAAAGCAGAATGGACCTGACACTCACCAGACACCTGTCATATGTCAAGCATTATGACAACTGTCTTTGCATATGTTATTTCATTAACACCTGTGGTATCTTCAGTGGACATATGTGTAACCCAAGACTCAGAGAGGTTAAAAAATGTACCCAAGGTCACAAAGCTAGTAATTAGTATGTTCATATTAGGACCCACATCTGTTTTCAAAGCACAATCTATTGCCAAATAAGAAAGATATTAGTTCATCAAGAACTTCTAAACACCCCAGGAACAAATGCACATTAGGAGTCTAAAAAATAGTGCTGGAAGAGAGAGAAGAATGCTATTGTAGGGCTCTTGTGTGTGACTTGAACAGCAAGAGGGAGGAGGCAAAGAAGGCTTCTGGGCTCAGTGTGGGGCAGTTCCAGGGAGACGGAAGGATGACTGAAAGCTGAGGTTGGGGGACCAGAAAGTAGTTCTGAAAGCTTACAGACTGGTCACAACAAAGCGTTCTCTTACGGAACATTGACTCATTCTTTCATACAATGAATATTTATTGTATGTGTCTATGAGTGTCTATGAGAGACCAGGCATACAAAGATGAACAAGGCATCATCTCATGAAGCCTTAGGAAGACCTTCCCTTCTTTGCTATTGAGAAATAAGGGAACCAACAATTGGAATAAATGAGATAAAATATAATGTCTGCTGCACTTAGACGCCCCTTTCATAATCCACATGTTGTGGGCATGTGCTGATTTTTGACAATTCATCATCCACACCACGTTGATTTCTGATGACACTGTTAAATGTAGGTCCCCTCCACATTTCACTCATCAACAAAGAGCCATCTGACCCAAACTGAAGAAACCGTCATTTCTTAAAGGGAGGAAAGAAGAAAAATCGGTAAATGCCAGGTGTGGTGGCCCACGACTGTAATCCCAGAGACTGGGGAGGCTGAGTCAGGAGGATAGAAAGTCTGAGGCCAGGCGGGGGGAGGTGGCTCAAGCGGTAGCACTCGCCTGGCATGCGTGCGGCCTGGGTTCAATCCTCAGCACCACATACAAACAAAGATGTTGTGTCCACCGAGAACTAAAAAATAAATATTAAAAAAAAAAAAAAAAAAAAAAAAAAGAAAGTTCAAGGCCAGTTGCAGCAACTTTCCTGTCTCAAAAAGGATTGGGAGCACTGCTTCTATAGCTCAGTTAAAAAAAAAGAGAAAAAAAGGATTGGGGATTGTAGCTCAGTGGTAAAGCACCCCTGGATTCAATCCCTAGTACCAAAAGACAGAGGGGGGAGATAGAGAGTGGTGGGGGGAGGAAAGAGAGAAACAAACAAACTTAGATTTGGGACAGGAAACTGGCAACACTGTTGAATGGTCCCTGGATCTATCCCATTCCTACTCTACCAGTTTCTCTCTGAGTCTTCTGGTTCATCCTGAGAGCTGATGAAAATATCCCCCCAAATTTCTATGGCTAAACTATGGAAAAATATAAAGATCTCTCTTGGTGAGAAGTACATTGTTGAGGGGAGACTGAACACAAGGAGAGCAGATAGCGGCTATTGCAGTAGTCTGGGTGCATGATGGCATGAGGCTGGACTCCTTGGCTGGACAGATGGAGAAGGTAGGAGACTCCACAGACAGACCAGATGGACCTAGCCAGTCTTGGGGATTACTGGAGGCAGCAAGCCAAGGATCTAGACAAGTAAGGTGAGGAGTTTTTCAGTGAAACAATACTGGACGGCTCCCTCGACCTCCGGACTTTGAGTCGGTCTCAAGGTGCACGCTGACCTGGCCTAGGTTTGGGTGGTGCTTTCTCACTGGCTCATCTGTCTTCTTCCACCTCCACCCTCCCACTTCCTCCTAAAACATTATTTTCATTCCCTAGGAAACTTGGCAGGGACACCAAATTACTCTTTTATCTTGTCTCATAGGGCCCAGGGATACATGTTCAAGTAGATTCTTGGAAGCAGTCTTGACTAGCACATAGCACTCCAACATAAACACGCATGCTCTAATGATGACTGTGTGTCACAAGGATACTTAGTAAATCCATGATCCCATTTATACGCTCACCTTTGTGACCACTGCCCACACAGTTCGCACAGCCTCTTCACGTCTCCATAGGGATTCCCAGGGTGCTCTGTGCTATCAGCTCTGCCACAGAGCAAAGGTGTTCAGGTACTTGTGGTCATGTGGAAAGAATTCAACAGTGCTTGGGCATGCAGAGCTGGACTTGGTGAACTGTGTTTTTCCCACCACAGAATCTCATAGGGCACGAGCAGACAGTAGCCTCTGTGAGTCAGAGCCCACTCTGCCTACTTGCCCTTTGCACCATGTCTTTTGAACCAATAAATACAGTAACACCCATATCTACAGCCTTTTGTCTGCAGGAAAATAATCCTGTAGCCTATCTGTGTTAGTCATTGAACAAGCATCCACAAGAACCCAGGACTCTACCTTTCCTAGAAAGTCCCTAAACCCTGCATTTGAGAGACTCACCTTTGAGATCCAAAAGATCCATTGACCATCTGTTTGGGTCTTTCTCTAGTTTGTTATCTTAGAAGAGACCTTGGAAATTGGGTAAGTTAAAATAAAACACAACAACCAAACATTTCAACAAACACATTAGGGATATTTGGACTATTACATTATTTTGGGGGTGATCTTTTGAAATAAAAGCAAGATGTTAGTGTAGTCTAGTAACTTTCAGAATCACAACATTGTCAAAATCATGCTGTTGAAAATCATATACATGGTTACACAAGTAAACAATATGCTCTGGGTATCCAGGTTGTAAAGGAAATCTTGATGGATGATAGGTGGGGGAGGAAAGAAGCAAAATTTGTGCTCTCACACGATTTTGGTAGATGAGTAGATCATTGTATTCATTCCATTTTAATCACCTGTATTTCATCTTAAATAAACTTTCTTCACTTTCATTGCCAACAGGGCATATTTGCTGAAAATGCCTCAAAATCAATTTATGCTGCTTCACCAGTTTTATGCACTTTAAAATTTAAGGAAACAACAATTAGGATATTTTCAATGATGAAAAGAACTCCATTAAGCTGCCACAAATGTCAAAAGTTCCTGGCTATGCTAACACTTATGTAATTGTTCTGGAAACCCCACACACTGGAATAGACCTACAACACCAAACATGACTCACTGAATATTTCTATGCACAAACTCTCTCTAAAATTCTCTCCAGTTGGGCTTTTTTTTTTTTTTCAAAGAAAAAATTACAAAATATGGTACATCAAATCAAAAGTTCTTTCTGTGATTTTTTGGGAAGTTCTGTTGCCTCACACAAGAGCATTAGAAGATGCTGCTGTTTTCATTAATAAAGCAGCCAGATGGGCTAGCCTTAAAACAGGTTGAAACTTTGAAATTCTTTTCAAAAAAAAAAAATAGAGAACATGTGGGTTCTCAGATTTCCAAATGGTCCTCATTTCCTCTTGTGACTTTATTCTGAAGTTTGTTTTTTAAAAGTTGTGTCTGGTAGCATATGACTGGTGTCCCAATCTCCTGAGCAATTCTAAAGAAAATGATATGCCATAAAAAAAAAAAAAAATGCTGATCAGCACATGCAGGCCTGGACCTACCACACCAAGTCTCATGGGTAGCATGCCCTCTATTAACTTTTATTAAATACCTTCTATATGTCTAAACGCTTGGGCGAGGGCTCACCCAATCATTTTGGCATTCTGATAGCCTGTATTCCCAAATGCATGTTTGGTGCAACCTCCAATTCTAAGGAACTGCATTCTTCATTAGCAATATTCAGAATGGAGCTCAGAAATTCCATCAGTGGTGAGTCAAACCAGGCTTGACAAGGCAGTTCCGACAGGCAGCTGAAACAGGTTATAGATGGGAATTTATGTCTGGGCAGTAATGGAGGAGTTCAGCCATATGGTTGTTATCATGGACTTGCAACAAGAAGTCATCAGCCTGGGCTCCACCTGCAGAAGGGTGAAGAAAAGGAATCTGGCAGGCAGAACCAGCACTGGACAAACCAGTCTTGATGGGGCCCCTGGGACAAGGACTGGGTTCCATGCTGGACCCAGGCTCTAGGAAGGATTGATTAAAAAAAAAAAAAAAAAAAAAAAAAAGGCAGAATTCCAGGCTTAAGGAAACTGAGAGGTAGCATGTAGAGGAAGAAATAATCCTAAATCCCAATTATGGAACCAGAACACAAGGTAGAGCTGTGGGTAGTGCAAGCCTTGAAGCTAGCAATGAAGAGGAGCCTAGAGCAGACCCCAGAGCCTGGCTGACCCAGGACTGAGTGATGTGAGCTGCTGACATTTTCTGGCACCCAGAGAAGCTGGACTAGCACTCAGGGTAGGACTAAGCTGCAGGTAGGTTTACATACCCCCTCCCTGAGGTTGAGCCCTGAGCTCAGGAATTCGGGGGTTGGTTCCCGGAAAAATGGCTAAACACCACCCACACTAAAGTCCTCCTGGTTCCCAGCCCTGTTTGTCACAACTTAATTACTTTTTGCAAACTAGTTTTGTTACTTGGAATTCCCCAGCCCCGTTTTTTTTTGGGGGGGGGCTGCTTATCCTTCAAGATCAAGTTCAAAAAGCACCTTTGTTGGGAGGCACTTCCTGGTTCCTCTGGTTCCAAGAGTTTTTCATACACATCTCTCTGATGACACTTGTATATCTTGTCCTGTCCTGTTTTTCCTCATATATCCCTTTCCCTGCTTGGCCTTGAAGCCTCTTGCCCAAGCAACTTCACTATCTCCCGAGTCTACCTAGCACCAGCATAGAAGAGGATCTCAAAAAATGGCTGATGATTGTCAGGGTTTGGATCTGAAATGTCCCCCAAAGGCTCAGGTCTTGAAGGTTCTGTCTCCAATAAAGCAAGGATCACAGCTGGGGCTCTTGGGAACGAGGGCTGTGACCTCATCAGTGGACTGATCCACTGATAGCTGAATGGACTCCTGGGAGGTGGTGGGAATTGGAGGTGAAACCTAGTTGGAGGGAGTGGTTCCTTGGGGGTCTGCCTTGGCTACTACATCTAGTCCACAGCCCCTTCTTCTTCTCTGTCTGCTTCTTGGGCCCCATGAGATGAGCCACTTTCCTCTGCTCCACCTTTCCACCATGACGTTCTGCCTCACCTCAGGCCCAGAGCCATGGAACCAGCTGACCTGTATTTAAACTTCTAGTAAAAATACACCTTTCCTTTCTTAAATTGTTTTTATCAGGCTTTGTTTTCACAAGGATGAAAAGCTGGCTAATGCAATAGAGTGGCTAAGAAAATAAATGGTCATCATTTATTTTATGCAAATCATTTATTGAAAATCCATTTATTAAATGAAAACCTGTCAATCAGCAGGTCAATCAATACCACATATTGACATAAAGTACAAAGTAATAGCAGTAGACAACAATGTATGAATTAATGACTGCCCTGGGCCCTGGGCTCAGTCCTTTCCACAGATAGGTTCTCTCATTTCATCATCATAACAACCTAAGACCTAGGTGCTATTCTAACACCCATCTCACAGATGAGAAAATGTAGGCATCATACTGGAGTCTGAGGAGCTTGGTCTGATCTGGGATCTGGATGCTCTCCTTAGCAATAAGACCCATCCCTCGCTTTCTGCAAGTGATATGGTCACTATTGGGAGGGATAGTGAGGGTGTTATCTGGCTCTGTTTGTTTCTGTTTTTTCCTTCTCCTCTGTGTCTTGGATTATAAAGGAGTGTATGTCCCATGCAATTCTATTGTCAGGTCCTACACATTTGCCTTTCCTCTGATAATGATAGAAGCCATTCTAGAATGAGACAGACCCCAATTCTCCCTAAAGCACTTTGCTAGGCTCAGGTTGTGGCAGAAACTGAAGTGATAAGGAAATGAAACACACACACACATACACACATAGAAAGAAAGAAAAAGAAGTGCAGGATTGGTGTGTAACTCAGAGGTAGAGCACTTATCTAGCATGTACAAGTCCCTGGGTTCCACCCCAGAACCACCTCCAAAAAAGAAAAAAACTCATATTCACCTGATAGTTGCTTAAGTTGCTTAACTACCTCGTTTAAAGGACCACATGAAGCACTTTACATACATTATCCCCTTTAGTTCACTCCATTAACAGAACAGGTTTCCTTATCTGAGGGCCTACATAAAAGGCATTTGATGTCCCCAGAGATTTTGCAACTTATCTAATATCCTAGAAGCTGGAAGCAGAACCAGGATTTGAACTGAGGCCCATTTGGCCCCAATTCAATGCAATTCAATACCTACCAAAAACCTTCTCATGGATATACTCTTGTTCCTTCCACACAGAATACTGTCACCAATAATCCTTAGTGCCGGAGACTGAGCCAAAATCACCTTTTCTGACTTTTGCTCAGGATTTCCTTTAAAAGCATAATGTTAGTGGCGAATTTTTGGTCTGGTTTTTTTTTTTTTGAAAAAGTCACCAAGACCCCATTAATTGGTTTCAGCATCACTTAGAGAAAGAAGTGAGAAGAACAGCAGTTCCACTTGGAAAATCCAGGATCCTTTTGCCTTGCTCTTTTGCTCTTTAGCAACTCAGGTGCTCGATTTACATGCAGCCATTTTTGGTGACCTGTTCGTGATGGATGCTAACCTGTTGAAATGAGGCACCAGTAGGAGAGACAAGAACCCTGTCTGCATCCTACACTGTTTGCTTTGTGAAATTCCAGACTGTTTAATCTGCTCTACCTCATCCTAATAACTCCAGATTCCTCTTTTCTTAATGACTTTCCCCTCCTTAAATGCCTACACAGTTATCTTTGAAGAAGGAGAAAAAGCATAGATGAATCATGAGCAGGAAATGGGGGGGGGGGAGACATGTGGTTGGAACAGCAGATGGCTGAGCGTGTGGGCACATAGCTGTCTCTGTTGTTCCTTCCACCACCCTCTGGAAACAAGTCCTTTGGAAGTGTATATTCATTCCAGGGTGGGGGCTGCATCCGCTTTCAGGTACTAACATGTAAATCCACATCCTTTCGGATTCATCTTAGACATCCAAACTCCAGACTCCAGCCCAGGTTGGACTATTTATCCTCTCCTTGAAGTTTTGACACTGAGCCTTCAAAAGACAAGGCGATAAACTACTTCAGTGAGTGGTGACAGAATTTCTTATGCTGTCTGTTTTTGTTCCTACAGGATATGAAGTAACTATGTGAATATTCTTCAAGTGCCACAAGCAAGCTTCTTGACCACATAAGGGCTGGGAGGTTCTTAGAGAGAAGCCAAAGGAGAGAGATGGTACATTCAGAGGAAAATATGGTTAAGCAGGAAAACAGATTGTTCTTGCTAGAGCTTTTGGTGATGGGGGTGTGGAAAGGACATAAAGAAAATGTACAACAGTCTTGGGGACAAGTGTCCATGTGTTGTTCCCTAGGTTAGCTTTCTGCTACTGGTTGAAATAAATTTCTAGAATCCAAAAGAACCTGAAGTTCAAAAGACTAACTTCCTCAGATGGTTTCATTCAATTCATTTAGTTTCATTTAAATTTCCAATATTATCTGATTGTATTTGCTAAGAATTTGTTATCTTTCCATGTATGAAACCTGTTTCATTTATTTATTGAAACTTGTTTTATTGACAGTGTTTCATTGTTTTTTTTTTTCTCCCATCATAATCTCTCAAGACTGCTGTCACAGCACACAAATACGCAGAAGCATTGGTGATTTTTATCCTTAGTGCAATAGGTGTTTTAGTGAAATCCGTGTCTAGAAGTTGGGATACACGTCTTGGCACAAGTTATTATATTTGAGTTGGAATAAAGCACTGTGGTTATGAAAATTTTTTTTTATTCATGAACACTCCTTTAAAAATCACTTATAATAATAAACATTGTCTGAAAAAGCTTGCGTAAACTCAGCCCAGAAATCGATCTGAAGAATCGTAAAAAAATATTTGAGCAATCATAAATCTTGTTAATAATACAATTAACACCTGTACCTATTATGAGTTGGGGATTCTTTTCATCTGAAAGTCATTCATGATAAACTCCACAAAACTTCCAATCCTTGGATCTTAAAAGGTTTTAAAATGATTCCTTATAATTTTAAGATAAAACTCTGCCAGACCAATTTTTGTACCTCACAGATTTCCCAACTCCGGGGTCTGGGATATAGCTCAGTTGGTAGAGTGCTTGCTTCACATGCACAAGGCCCTGGGTTCAATCCCCAGCACCACAAAAAAAAAAAAAAAAAAAAAAAGATTTCCTAGCCCCACCTGCCCATGAACCTTAGCCACTTCCTATGTAGACCTCTGCCCTGAAGGAGAGGGTGGGATTTTGATAAGACCACATCTTACCTGCTGCAAAAGGAACCTCAGTGGCTCTAGGCCACAGGCCGACCTGTATCTTCCACTATGGCTGCCTTCTTCCCTGCTCCTGAAGGCAGTTTAGAGGGACATGGAATCTAACTTCTCCACAGACTCCCTTATGAAGTGACTGAGTTACAACCTGAAAGTGCAGGGAAGTTAAATTTTGCATCAAAGAGCTGGTATCCAAGAAGATAAATCCCTCTTTGTTTCTCCATTGCCCCTTCCCATCCAGTGGTTGCTGCAAGGCCACATGCAGGAACCAGCAAGTAGCTGTTTCCTTGTGAAGTTATGACCAGTTCCTTAACACACCACCCAGTATTTGCATTCCTTCCCTCTTGCCTCACCTCTCTTCCTCACTTTTATAGCCTTAAGAGACTACACCCTCCCTACTTAGCCTTAGCACATAATCTTTGCCTCAGGTTTTATTTTCTAGGGAATTTGACTGAGATATATACATATATATTTAAAACCCAGGTTATACCTTCAATTTGGCTTCTGGTCTACAGTCTTTTTTCTTCTTAATCAGACGGATAAATGAAGATCTATACATTTTATGAAGGGTAACAAGAGTGGTTTCAATGAAGTGTCTCTGGGTTAAGAACAAGTTCCCTGATTCTCATCTAATTTTCCTGAATTTAACCTCACTAAAGTATGATTGGATGTTTGCTGGGGGTGTAGGTCAGTGGCAGAGCATGTGCTTAGCAGGCCAAGGCCCTGGGTTCAATTCTCAGCACTAAAACCAAACCAAAACAAGAAGATCAAACATGATTTGATGCTAGCAGTTATTTTCTTGGATTGGTTGCTTTTGTCCAGTCTGGCATGGAAGCCACATCCGACCTGCAGGTGTTCACAAAACTGTCTCCTGATCTCCATCTTGCTGTCTGTGTCACTGTCCTCTGTCTTCTTGGTGTCCTCACCACCCATTTCACACTCTTTGAATTCCAGATAGGTATCTAAGACAAAGCCAGTTCAAACTAATATTCACAAGCCTTTCCACGCAGCATATTCTACTTTGCGTAAAATACATTATCTGTTAGTCACCAGCTGAGAAATATCAGCTGCCAAGAGCAATGTGATATTTAGGGGTTGTAAACAGGCACTTTAAACCATCCCCAGACTGACAAAGCGGCAAAGGGACTTTTCCACTTCTCTCTTTTAATGGGCAAGATAATCTCTCCTAATGGAGGGTGGGGAGTAGGATAAAGGCTTTCAGATATTTAGTAGTATCATTTTCTTTTTTCTGTTCATGAAAAGGCAGAAACTGTGATACCGTGAAGGAATACTAAGGCTACTTTTTTCTATCATAGCTTTTTATTATTCATCAGAGAACCACTTTTTACAGAGATGGCACTTGCACAAAATAGCCTTGGAATTCCACTGAATGAATTTTTGTTTGTCTGTTTGTGGTGCTGGAATTGAACCCAGGGCCTCATGCATGCAAGGCAAGCACTTACAATTGAGCCCAAGGCTTTATTTGTTTTTATTTATTTACTTTATTTTTTTAATACTGGGGATTGAACTCAGGGGCACTTGACCACTGAGTCACATCCCCGGCCCTATTTCGTATTTTATTTAGAGACAGGGTCTCACTGAGTTGCTTAGGATCTTGCTAAATTGCTGTTGCTGGCTTTGAACTTGTGATATTCCTGCCTCAGCCTCCCCAGGACACTGAAGCTACAGGTGAACTATGGGTGTGTGCCAACATGCCTCGCCCAAAGTTTTATTTTAGTCACTCAAAATTCCTCAGAAAATGTGCTTAGATACTCTATTCCAGAAACAGAGTTTACCACAGATAACTCTTCTGGGATTAAAATAAAACAAACAAAACCCACATTCCACCCCCATGAGGACAGTTTTCTTTACAACTTAGAGGTTTAGGATGAGCTGAGAAAGACAATTCGGGCATCAGTACATTTTGTCTGAAGGTGTGCTTTTAGTCAATTGAGTGACTCTACACTTTTTCTATGTGCAACTACTGACAAAGGGTACTTGAGTTCACTGGCTATAATGAAATTAAAGTTATTGTTGAAAAATAAGGTGTGAAAGTAGGATGAACAATCTACTTTAAAAATGGGTCAAGAATGTAAATAGCTCATAGGAAAGGAAACTTGAATAGCCTTTAACCATATGGAAAATGGTCAACTTGACCCCTTACCAATGCTACCAAAATCTTGGTCCTTGTTCCAGATGCCAATCCAATAATGAGGACATGGTTTTGAGTAAAAGGAAGAAGAATGCTTATTGCTTTGCTAGCAAAGGAGAAGCACAGAAGACTGACTCCTGTCCCAGGTGAATAGGGGGCTTTAAAGAGGTGATTCAAAGGCTAAATTCCAGTATTTTCTGTCCAGAGCTGTAATTCGCTTGTTAATTTGGAAGATAATCATTTCTGGGAATCTTCTGGTGCCATGCCCAAATTACTTCATTCCTGTGCTGGGTCTGTGCTCAAGGACAGATAACTCTGCGTGGAATGAGGAAGAAAGGTAATCCTGTTTCCCTGAGATTCAGGGTGGGGGCAGGGGTGGGGGGTGGGGATTAAGGTGGAAAAGAGAAAGCTAGAAAAAGAAACCTGTCCATTTAAAAAATAAGTTGCAGTAGCAGAGCAGCAAGGGCTACTTGCAAAACATAAAGTGGACCACTGTTACAATAAAAGAAATGCAAATTGGAGTTGCCATGAGGTATCAATATTCACCCACCAGATTAGCAAAAGAGTTTTGAACACAGTGTGTCACTAGGGTGCTGGGGAAATACATTACTGGCGGGATGCAAAGGAGCAAGTTCCTGAAGAGGGCTCTTGGATGATACCCGTAGCAATTATAAACTCACATGCTCTGACCAAACAATTCCACATTTTAAGACTTTATCCTAAAGATATACTTACATAAAAAAGTGGATGAACATGGGGCTGGGAATATAGCTCAGTTGATAGAATGCTTCCTTGCATGCACAAGGCCCTGGGTTCTAATCTCCAACACCAAAAAAAAAAAAAAAAAAAAAAAAGTGGATGAATGTGTAAAAATGTTGTTTTTCAGTCATTGTTTGCTGTAGCAAAACAGATTATGAGAAACTTTAGTATCCATCAGTAGGAAGACCGGGTAAGTTTTACCTTTAATTGACACAAAATAATTGTCCAAATTTATGGAGGACAATGTTATGTTTCAATGTTGCCCTGATTAAATCAGGTAATTAGCAAACCTATCACCTTAGACATTTATGATGTCTTTCTGGTGAGAACATTCAAAATCTCCTCTCTTCTAGCTATTTCAAAAATAACATTTTTTTTAAAGAGAAGAAAAAAACCAGCATTATATGTGAAAACATTTGAAAGGGGCCTTCATCTAATTTGTGGGTAAATTATATTCTGTAGTTCCAAATATCCTGGCAGCAGCAAATTAAAAAAAAAAAAAAAAAAAAGGAAATACCTAACTTACCTTTAAAAAAAATGTGCTCTCTCCTTATAACTGATTCTTCTTCTTCGCAGTACCATGTTTTTAGTTTCTTTCTTTCAGCTCTTTGCAGTAAAAAGGAATCTGTTAAGCTCATGGAAGAGTACATGCATATGCAGACCATGATCTGTGATATTCAAACTGTCCGTAAATTAAGAACTGAGTTGTGGAAGGATTAATAAAATGTTTATTTTTCTGTATTTTGTAATCTCTCAATTGGTTTGCAACAAATTTCACCAGTAAGTTTTCCAAGAAATGCATGATAACAAAATAAATGAGAATCAGAATAATTTATTGCCATAGAGCAAATATTTCCATTTGAAAGAACTAATCATTCATCACTCATGGAAATGTACCTCAGAGAGGAACATATATTATCTTCTTTGGATGTGTTTCTGGTACATGTCCTCTTTATATCACTGTAATGCATTTTGTTATATTATTTTATTATTATAATTTTGTGCTGGGCATGGAACCCAGGGTCTTATGCATGCGAGGCTTGTGTTCTACCACTGAGCTATACTCCCAGCCCTGTATCCATATAGTTTATTCATACATAAAATTAATCATCCCATATAGGAAGGAAGGACTCCGTCAGTCATGTCAGTCATCCAACATAACACCCTTGTGGGTTTTGAATATTGATGCTGTTTTAACGTGGCATTGTGTGCTACCCTTATAACTTCTTGCTTAGATACAGTCCTACCTGTTAGTTTCTTGATGGCAGTATCCCCATATGATCTGGATTTTTTATTGTTTTTTTTAATCGCTCAGAATATCTTTCCCCAACTCAGAAAATATATTGAACATTCTTTTTTTTTTTTTTTTTTTTTTGTGGGAGAAAATACTAGGGATTGAACTTGGGCTCACTTGACCACTGAGACACACCCTCCCATCCCTTTTTATGTATTTATATTTGAGATTAGGTCTTGCTAAGTCACCCTGAACTTGTGATCCTTCTGCCTCAGCCTCCTGAGTCACTGTAATTACAGGGATGCACCACAGTGCCTGGCTTGAGCACGGATCTTTTAAAAGGTAGATGACAAAGTCATTTTGGCAAAACTTAAAGCGGTTGCAGTCTGTTGCACCTTTTGCAATAGACACGGATGATACTTTGCCAAAAAGAGGACAGAATTCCAATGCAGTCCATGGCAGTGAAATGGAGGTCTAGTTGTGGGAAATGACAGCAGGGGGCAAAGGCATGACCAGCTGCCCCTGCCTGTCAGAATGGACTCCAACCTTAAGGCCAAAGTGCAGTCTGAAAACATTATGCCCAACTCAGTGGGCGAACCTCCTTCTGATATATCCCCTCAACTCAGCAATAGGAATAACAGAAGCAATATCCCCCATACTGTTTTTTTTTTTCCCCCAACAAGGTCACTTAAAAAATATTTTTAAATATTTTTATTAGCTATAGATGGGCACAATGCCTTTATTTGTTTATTTTTTATGTGGTGCTGAGAATTGAACCCAGTGCCTCACCCATGCTAGGCATGTGCTCTCTACCATTGAGCCACAACCTCAGCCTCCAGCCCCCACACTTTTGTTCATAACGGAAAACAGCCCTTTCTTTTTTCTTTCTTTAATTTAATTACTTTTATTTTATTTTTTACACAAATGGAGCATAACTTTTCATTTCTTTGGTTGCACATGATGTAGAGTCATACCATCGCGCATGCTACAGCGATGCAGCCACCTCAGTGTTTATAGTAGCTCAATTCACAATAGCTAAACTGTGGAAACAGCCTAGATGCCCTTCAACAGATGAATGGATAAAGAAACAGTGGTATATATACACAATGGAATACTACTCAGCCTTAAAAAAAGAATGGAATTATGGTGTTTACAGGTAAATGGACAGAGTTGGAGAATATCAGGCTAAACAGTTCTTTCTTTACAAAAGCTCCCTTTGGAGAGCAGTATTTCTAACCAAACAGACTATACTGGCACTTTCATCCAAAAGGCAATAGTCCCTTGGATTGAAAATGCTACTTCCCAGGTGGTGAGTACTAGGTATTTCTGTTCAAGCTCCTCTGCAGAGTTCCTTTGATGCTTTTACTTCCGTTGAAATTTTTTTCTGTAAGTTTGAAATTTTTATAATAAATATGAGTGGGGAAAGCAGTTTCTTTCCTCTGAGCAGAATTACTGGGACTGGCATTTACAATAACATTTTCCCTCTTTCCTGGCTGTAATTACAAGCATCTCTCAGTACCTCTCTGCATGAGGTAAGATAAGTATTTTGTCATCTCCTATTAATAGGGAGGTATTCTGAGTCACAGAAAGGCTAAGTGACTTTTCTAGCCCCAGAAATAAGAAAACAAAAACTAAGCAGGTTGATTACTAAGTACATTATTTTAGGAGGAGGAGGACAACCGTGCCAAGGTAGCCTCATTTTCCTGGACAATTATAATTGCTTCCTAATTGGCTTTCCTACCCTCAGTTTCTCTCTCCAATCTTCCCACCCCCTCATTACCAGTATTATATTCTGAAATCATGTCACACCCTTGTATAAATATCTTTGATGATTTCTCCCTGCCCAGAAAGAAAAAAAAAAGTAAGGAAGGAAGGAAGAAAGGAAGGAAGGGAAAACTCCCAGCTCTTTCCAGGGCTCTAAACCACCTTGCCCATGCTCAGCTGTACTCCAGCGGTCATGCATGTCCATCACTCCAAACCTTGGCTCATGAAGTCTCTCTTTTTTGTGGAGAGTACATTTCTTCTCTTATCCCTTAGTGTTATGGTTTAGATCCTGAATGTTCCCCTAAAGAGCATGAGTTAAAGGCTTAGCATCCCAGCCTATGGTAGTATTGGGAGATGGTAAAACCTTTCTGGTGGGGTCTAGTGGAAGGGAGTTAAGTCAACAGTGCTTTTGAAGGAGATACTGGGATCCCCACATTGTCCCCCTCTACCCGCTCTCTGATTTCTGGATGTCATGAAATAAGCAGTCTCCTCTGCCACACACTCCCACCACAGTATTCTGCCTCACCACAGACCCAAGAGCAAAGGGGCCAGCTGACCATGATTGGAAACCATGAGCCCAAATAAACCTTCTTTTAGTTGATTTTTCTCAGGTATTTTGTCATAGTGACAGAAAGCTGACTAATACTCAGGGATGGGGAATTGGTATCTGCTTACTAATAGATATTACTCAGATATTGCCTTCTCTGGGTCACTTCCCAATGCTACCCTGATTTCCCCATGGTAGATGAACTACTTCCTCCTCTTGTCTCACAGCACTTCCTTTCTATTGCAATTGCCACATACTATGTTACATTCTAGCTACCTAGGCATGTGTCTAACTTCCCCAATTAGACTTATTTTTTTTGTGTGTGTGACAGCAGGGCCTGAATCTTACTGATTTTCATCTGCTCCAGGAGTCAGTCACTTCAGTCCCAGTCATCCATTTGGTTCTCAATAAACACTTGTTCCTGTTATCTGGAGAGACTTTCTTTCAGTCAAACACCACAGGCAGATCTGGGTTGTTTCAGGCTTCCTGAATGAACTCAGAGCATATGTCAGTTCCTGAGCCATACCTTCAAGGACAAGTGGATGAGATCTGTTTAGCACTGTTTTCCTGTTATGAGGTTCAGGTACTTCTGATTCATTTTTCAGTGAACCTTCAGGAATATTTCTACACTTGCTGACCAGAGCTGATGGGTGAGGAATCCTAATGTTGGGGATATCAAAGCGTGGGCCACCTGTATAAATATTCCTGGCTGCTGGATAGGGGCCCTCCCCAGTTCTTCCGAATCACAACTCTTGTGAGGGAGGCCAGGATGTGGACTGGAAGCAGGTACCTCCAGGTGCTGCTAGATATTTAATTTTGAGCCCCACTTGTCTGACTAGGAAGTCTTATGCTCACTGGAGATGTCCCCCTGGACAATAAATGAATGAAGATGAGTATCATGAATCTGCCTCAGTCAATGGTCTCAGCTCAGGTCACGTAAGCATTCTGCAGCAGCTTCTAAAAAGTACCTATGTCTAAGATCTGCCATAGAACAATTTAATCAGAATTATTGGAGATGAGATTTGGGCATCTTTATTTTTTTAAATGCTTTTCTTCTGAGCTGATTTGGATGTAGGATAAATATGATTCTTCTAATCAAATTCAGGGTCCTTGAACTGAAATGGCTAGAGGTTCCAGATTTAGGTTATGCTCCACACTGTATACTGCCTCACTCTAAAAGTAAATCTCATAACAAATTTAATTGAATTTTTAAAAATTCTATCAGAAAGGTATGGCCATTTAGGTGGCTGGGAAACTGTCCTTCTCTGTGCCTCAGCACTCTGATTAACAGCGCTTTGCACAAAGAGCCCTGCTGAAGCTAACAGAGCAATGTTCCAAAGTCAAAGCTGAAGTCTTTTGGTCTCATTGGGGAAGGAGTCTAGGCTCCAAGGCCAGAGGCTACATTGTTATTAACAGAGCTGGACTTATATCTGGTCATGTCACATGTCATAAGCCCAACCATTTCCAACAATAGAAATGATTCTAACATGTTTTATGTTAAATTCAAAAGCCCTCAGGTCATCAAAGCTGATTCACATTAAAGAATGTCATAGCTGGGCTGGGGTTATAGCTCAGTGGTAGAGTGCTTGCCTAGCACATGTGAGGCACTGGGTTCAGGACCACATAAAATAAATAAATAAAGATATCGTGTCCATCTACAACTAAAATATATATATATATATATATATATATATATATTTTTTTTTTTTAAAAGAATGTCATAGCTAAACCAGGTGTGGTGGCCTATGTCTATAATTCCAGCTACTTAAGAGACTGAGGCAGGTGGATCTCAAGTTCAAGGCCAGCCTGGGCATTCACTGAGATCTTAAAAAACAAAGGTGGGGTCCGGGTAGGGTGTTGGGATGCAGCTCAGTGGTATACTACCACTAGGTTCAATCTCCAGTTACTACAAAAGAAAAAAACAACTTGGAATCACATGAGTAAAACTTATTACAGAAACCACACAAAGCAGGTGGTTTGTGTACTTGAGGTTGGGGAAGCTTTGACATCAAGGCTTCCAGCAGTCTTCTTCACCCACAAATGGAGAATTCCTTCCAGTCATGGGAGAGTGGTTCTCATACCCAGCTCTGAACTACCTCTTCCCTCCCGACCTACACCTGAAAAGCTTCTGAAGAGCATGAAGTCAGAGGGAGGAAGGAAATTCCCAGAGGGTGAGATTACTCATTGGCAGAACTAGAAAAGCTTTGTGTGCTCTCACAAGCAAAGGTGAACCAAGATCACTTAGAGAGGATGGACACTTGGTTCAGGCCACATTTTCAATTTAATGTGGATTGATTTTCTATTCCCAATTATTCCTAAATTGATACTAGGGTTTTTCATGATAGAATCCTTTCCAACAAGGTTTATTAAAATGTATTAAAAGCCATGTGTGGTGTTATCAGTAAAAACAGGTAGCAGTCAACAAGTTACTGTTTTAGGACTGTTCTTACCACTGTACAACTATAACTTATTAACTACCAGTACTTCATGGAATCATATTCCCATTTACAGATGAGAAAACTGAGGCATGGGGAGATTAAATATTTTCCTGTAGGGTCATATAGCTAGAAAGTAGGTGAGCCATGATTAGAAACCAGGTTAGTTTGACCCCAGTTTGGATTAGCAAGTGGAAATTTAATGAATTTTATAGAAGCTGCCATTATATAACAGGTTACATTCATAGTTGGCTGCACAACATGCTCTAGGTCCACTATTGTAGAGGGCAGTATGTACTAAAGAGGCTTTAAAGGGATGGAGGTATGAATTTGGGTTCCAGCATAACTCTCTGACATTTGAGTGCTGGGTTTTCCCACTGTAAAACTATAGTAATATAAACCCACTTTGCAGGGTTATTATGATCGATTTAACATGTATAAGGTGGGGTTGAATAACTCTAACCATCACATTGCTGTGTGCATGATATATCAAGATATAACTTTCATAATTAATCTACCAATAGCCTAAAGCAGTGTTGCTTAGACTTGAGTTCAGGGGTTCCTGGGGTTCCACCACTAAATTCTTGAGGGATATGTGAGTTAAGTTTGAGAAACTGAGCTAAAGTACCCTTCATTTTGCGGCACAGTCATTTCCACTGACTGCTGAGACAGGGTGGCAAGAACACATTACTTAGAAAAATAACGAATTCTCTTACACAATAGCTGTATGTGTGGCTCACGGATGTATAAAAAAAGGAACAGAAAAAAAGTCACTAAACATGATCCCACAAGAAGGCACTAGGCAAATCTTTGGCCTGTAGATGCAGCATGGCTAATGTCCAGGATGCCACACACATGGTCCATGACCAGGGAAGGCTATGCCTGGAAAGCATTATAAGCCATGTTTCCATTAAGGACTATCACTGGGGCTTCAGAAATAGGACAATGGGAAGGAAGGTACTTTTCTAATAAATAAATAAAAGGCAAATAAGTTCAGATGTACTGCAGAAATGTCAACATCCTGATGGTTTCTTATATATGCATTTATATAGGCTTTTACATTTCCTACTTTGTGAAAATAAAGGATGAAAGGAAAGAATCAATAAATGTTTTCCCAGTGGAAGAAATGGAGCTAAGGCATCTGAAACAAGAAATTAACATTATCTTTAAATGAAGTTCCTTGCAAGAGACTGTCCACTTTCAAAAGCTTATTCTGAAAAACAGAAATGTAAGATAGCTGACAATGACTATTACCTTTAAAAAAGCTTAGTCAAATTGGCTCAGGCCTTAATTTCACAATATAAAAGTTTATATTTTCCTTCATGCTGTACCATCCTAGCAAGGTGGGAACGTCCCATCCTGTTTATAGGAAAATTCTCATTACTCCCCTTAGATGTGTCTATGGATGGGTGACTATGGCGCAGCTTAGCAGCTACCTCTTCTTCCCTGCATTTTAACCTAACCTACTTTTCTGCCCGCCACTCCACTGTTTGACTTGACATCCCGAACAGTGCTCAGTAAGTGCTCAGCAGGAGCACAAGAGTAACTTGTGCTCAGTAAGACCCCACAGCTCCTCACCAAGATGCACGGAGCTTTCACATGAGAAGCACTTTGATTGTAAAGCAGGATCTACAGTTCTGAGATGTTCTCCTGGTACTGAGTTAGGGGTTATCTGAAACTGTTTTTACTCTGTGCACAGCCTATCAAATACATATAATCAGTATTTCCTATTGTAGTGCCTCAGGCCTCTTGGGTTCCTCTGTTCAGACTTTTATCTTTTTTGTTTGTTTCTTTGTTTTTAGTACCAGGGATTGAACCTAAGAGAGCTTAACCACTGAGCCACACACCCAGCCTTCCTTCCTTCCTTCCTTTATTTGAGACAGGGCCTTGCTAAGTTGCTGAGGCTGGCTCTGAACTTACCATCCTCCTACTTCAGCCTCCCAAGCTGTTGATATTAGGTAGGAACCACCACTACTGACTCTTGCTATTTTCTTGAGGCATTTGTCAGGAGACCTCAAGGTAAAACTAGTACACCCCGTATACCTTTAAGTCAGACTGTTTCACACTGTATCCTTTCAAATACTGTTAAATTTGGTTCTGAGGTCACTTTGAGGGCCTTCCTGAGACCTCCAACAGTGAATCTTAAATAGGCTACAAAACTACTTTTGAAGTAAGACCTTCCAAAACACCCTCTTATTTGCTGAAAATCTGTTTAACTATTTTCACATGATATGTTAATAAATGTCATTCTATTCAGAGATTACTCCAAGAAGATTAAAGGTCATGCTAACTCATGTGGGTCTTGTAAATCCCAGTGTCCTTAAACTCAGAAAAATTCCTGCAAACTTGGGCAGCTTCCCAGTGGAAATTCATAACCAAAAGAAGTTTTACTAACAACTTTTAAGCTTTCCAGGGAGAAACACCAGGAGGAATGAAAAACCAGGTATACCTTGCATTTTCACGAATGCAACACAAGGAAATTAGGATCCATGAAACTGCACCTCTGTATTTGAGAGAGTGGGTCAAAATGACTTGCTGTATTCTCTAGTCCTTAAAGACAGCCCCCTACACATGAATGACATCCCAGAAGGAAACTGAAGCCTCTGAAATTATGGAGGCCTGTGGGTCTTCCTATCTCTAGCACCATTATCTCCTGAGAAAGCTTTTCCTGGGAGCATGTCCAGAAGGACCTTGATGGTGACATTCAAAGCAGGATAAACAGCAACAGCTTAATGGAGGAATGAAGCAGTGATTTTTAAAAAAAATCATTTTTTTGTACCTACTTAGTAACCTACACTTTTGAGATGTTATTGTGGTTGTTTCTAATCCTTAGTCCTTTAGGGTAAGTATACATATTCCCTAGGTTTACACATTTCTCAGTTCCTTTCCTTGCTTAGTTTTTCTTTGTAGCACTTCCACTTGCTAACATAATTGTATAATGATTTAGTTATTATTTGCCCTTACTAGAAAGTTCAGTTCCAGAAGGCAGCTTATTCTTGTCTGTTCTAGTCACTGCTTCTTTCCTGGATCCCTAGAATAAATGATTGCATGAATGGAATGAAAGTGAAACCTGGAGAGGCTTAGTGACTTTCCCTCTGTCAGACCATTAGCAAGTGACAGGAGAGAACATGTGAACCCAGGTTCATGTGGGTAAAGATAGTTGTGAACTAGATCTAGGACGTATTTACTAATGAACAGATCACTAATAAAGAGCTCTGTGCAGTTGAGAAAAACCACTGGAAGATAAAAGGAATAGGGAAAGAAGCCTAACTTTCTCTTTGACATTTGTGGGGTGGGTGCAACAGGCTACAATGAAGCCTGGCAGTCAAAATTCAAAATGCAGTCCTTGAAATTCTTCACATTTTGGCAGAAACAGCACCTGAAGGTGAGTGAGGAGTCCACACACCTCTATGATCTGTGCACATGGTAATCCTTTATGGTCTACAAAGGGGCTGACTCCAACATTTGCTACTGAGTAACCTCAGGCAAAAATCTCTGTGAATGGGCATAATTTTAGATGGGTTTTCTGAAGACTGGCCAATTTATGCATGTAAATAGAAATAAGGCTGTGCCTACCATGTAGTAATTGTCCCATTCACACTATTTCTATTATACCAGTTTGATGTGGTTAGAAAAAAATATTTAAAAAAGGAGATCAGCAAGAAGTTAGAAACGTAGCTGGGACCACTTTGTTAACTTTGAAATTCTGAGCCCTGGTCTAGGAAAGCTCCTACCTTGCTTTATAGGTAAACTATTATGGATTAAAGTGATTACAGTAGTCCCTTTGGAGAGGTTTCCGGCAGGTGAGTGAGATTCCGCAGGTTGTTAGGCCTCAAAGGGCATATTTGGGATGGAAAGAAACGTCCCAAAGGGCTCAGGCCACTTTGCAAGTGCTTCGTTCAGAATAAAAATTAAATCAACAGTTAATGGCATATCACCACGTCAGAGCATTTCACTGCACCCTATGAAATAAAAACATACAAGTCAATGTGTAAGACTAATTTACACGAGTTAAGATGAAACAAAGGTCGCACGTCTGGGGGGTGGGATTCAAACTGGGGTCGCCTTACTTCCCTGACCCAAAGTCCTTCATGCCACGCTTAGCACCGAATGATCTGAATGTTATTTAATAACATGTGCCTGGAAGGGCCGAGGTTCCCGTTATCACAGGGTTCAGAGGCAGGTAAAACTAAATGTTTCCATCATCCGGTTACCCAGTGTTGCAATTATCCTCCCAAATCCCTGCTCTACTCAGGTAACCGTACTTTAAAAACAGGTAAGCCGAAACCCAACTTCCCTCCTTTCTTGTTGCAGGTCCTGGGTTGAAAGGTGTGCTGTTCTCATCCCGGGGTAGGGCATCCTAGCTCTTAACTCCCTGGACTCAAAGACTGAAAGGATTTGGGGGTGGGAACATAACAGATGTGAAAGAATGTGGAGGGAAGGGCCTAAACTCGCGCAGACCGCCCCCACTGGAAATGGAAGCTACCCAGTGAAATATGGGCGTATTGTTCAAAGGGCTGCCCAAAAAAGGCGCGGAGAGAGGCGGCAACCCCCACCTTTGCCGAACACGCTCCCCTTCGAGCTGCCTGCCTGCAGCGGAGCTCCAAAATTGGCAACTTGGGCCTCGCAGCCGTCTTTTTTAGTCCACATTTCCCAAACCAGGGAAGAGGCGGGTGACTGAAAATGCAAATTGCAGCGGGGGTGTGCGCAGGCAGCTAGTGGGTGCGGGGCGTCGGACTACAGAAGACCCCGTGACCTGAGGCACCCTCTCTGCGTTCGCAGAGGTTGCAATGCGAAGGGAGGGAAGCTCCTGGAGCCGTGGGCTGCAACGCCCGCTTCCGCCTCCCAGGCAGCTTTTGGACAAAGCGTGGCCTCCTTTCCGCCCGGGGTTAGGGAGGGGAGGCCGGATTAGGACTCGCGCCTTCCGGCCACAGCCCTACGGCCCCTCCGCTCCCGCCTGCCCTACACAGGTGGTTTTCCGCTCGGGAGGGGCAGGCCTCGGCACTTTTATATAACAATAGAGCTCTGCGCTCAGGGAATGCGACTCCGGGCCACCGCGGCCCCCGCCTGGCCACACCTCCATCCGGCTCCTAATCGCCCGCTTTGCTCGCCGGCGCCTCCGCTGAGGGCAGCAACATCCCCCTCCGCCCCAAGTTACCTGCGGGCTGTGCAGGGCAGCATCGAAGGTCCCTGCGACTCCCCGCACTACTTGGGAACCAAGGGTTCCCCACAGATTTCTTCCTCCCCTCTCCCCCTCCCCAGTCCCTGGTCTCCATCGAATCCAGAGTTCGGCACTCTGCCCCGCACGCGTCCACCGGGTGGTACAAAGCCCACTCTCCCGCCCCTCCCAACTCGCGGGTGGGAAGGCGGGGGCAGTGGGGCGGTGGCAAGGAGCGCAGCGCGCAAGCGCGACTGGTTCTCCTGTGGCGCTCTCCGCGGGACAGGGGAGGGGGCGGCGACGGGAGCAGAGGAGCGGGCGGTGGGGCAGGGCAGGAAGGCACCTCTTTGACTTGCCCATCTACAGTAACCAATCTCTAAGCCAGCATATTGAGCCCCCGTAGCCTGCGGGCTTTGCTGGAGTATTTCTCAATGCCTCGCCGGTGGCGGGGAAAGGCTGGTTGTGCTCGGCGCATTTTAGCGCACTTAACCCAGGCAGCCCTGCTAGACCGGCTCTTCCGCCAGAAGCCGAACTCCTTGCCCAGAAATGGTTAAAGAGCACGACTCCCTCAACGCGTGGTGGGTCACTGTGGCAGGGCGGGAGTTTGGTGACTTGGGTCCCCAGAACAATAGCTCATAACGCTTCAGCTGCCAGACAGGAATAAAAGCTTCAGACTGCCCAAAGAGCTTTACCCCGCGCTGCACTCCCTACTGTTTAAAACAAAACGCTGGGGGCGGGGAGGAGGCTTTCGATTTTCTGGATAACCAGACGTCCGTTTGGTTGCTTTAAGTTGTTTCAACAAAATCCCGATTTGTTTCTAAAGATGTTGGATTAGCATTTAACACATCGTCGGTCACTAAAGCCCAGGCAGTTCACCAGTCCCAACACAGCCTCAGCTAAAAGAACATCAGAGCAAACAGAGCCGGGCTTTTAAAATTGGCAAACAAATGCCACACACCGCCAAAAAAAGAGGGCGGGGGGTTAAGGCGAACTTGGGTCCAAATGAGTTTGAAGGGAATAAAAAGGAAGAAAGTCGGTACAAGTTTTCCGAAAGCAGGCTGGAGAGCACGAGAGTCGCAAACAGGGGCTTTTGTGCATGCTAATTGCACCATTTGTGTGCAAAAGTTCCGACGCGAAGTGTGAACTCTCAACAGAAGGAAACATGAGACAACTGAAGTGCCCTGGTTTATGTGCCCTGCTCCTCCTCCACCGCCGCCTCCTCTTCTTTCTCCTTCCTCCCGCGGAGCCCGCTGTTGCAGCTTGTTTGCACTGGGGCTTATCCGGAGCGGAAATTCCTTTCCGTTTTTGTGAATGACAAACTCATTAACAATTCATCAACACAACCTGTTCCAGCCGGCCCGTCCCCACGGCAACAGCCCCTTCCGCAGCGCGCTCATTGGCTGGCTGGGAGAATGTATCCATTGAGACGCTCGCTGTTTGTATCCATTGAGGAGCTGCCTCGCGCTGGGGGTGTGCGAGGACTGAGTCCTAGGGACAGTGAGCAAATCGAGTCTTGAATAATCCTGGGAGAAAGACGCCAGGGTGGATTTGAGGTGCAGTCTTGTAGGGAGGGATTAGGAGCCTCTAGACTTTTCCCCTCCTCTCTCAGTAGCGAGGAGTCCGAATTAATTGGATTTCATTCACTGGGGAGGAACAAAACGGTCTGGGCAGCTTCATTCAGAGAGATTCATTGACTCCGAGAGCGAGCGGCTGCAGCCGGCTACAGAGACTGCGGGCTTCACTTCAGTCTCGCTTTCTCCAACCGCAAGCTAGCCTCGGTTTTGGAAAGGTGAGGCTGAATTAAACCCCGCTCCGAGAGCGGCGGCTTTGCTCAGCGCGCTCGGCCTATGCCAGCCCGGAGGGGCGTCTGGTAGGCACCCCGCCCTCTCCCTCAGCTCGACCCCCATGATAGATACGCTCAGACCCGTGCCCTTCGCGTCGGAAATGGCGATCAGCAAGACAGTAGCGTGGCTCAACGAGCAGCTGGAGCTGGGGAACGAGCGGCTGCTGCTGATGGACTGCCGGCCGCAGGAGCTGTACGAATCGTCTCACATCGAGTCGGCCATCAACGTGGCCATCCCGGGCATCATGCTACGGCGCCTGCAGAAGGGCAACCTGCCGGTGCGCGCCCTCTTCACGCGCGGCGAGGACCGGGACCGCTTTACCAGGCGGTGCGGCACCGACACGGTGGTGCTCTACGACGAGAATAGCAGCGATTGGAACGAGAATACGGGCGGCGAGTCTGTCCTCGGGTTGCTGCTCAAGAAGCTCAAGGACGAGGGCTGCCGGGCGTTCTACCTGGAAGGTACGCGTCCCGGGTGTTAAGCGCGTAGGGCAGGGCAGGACAGGGATGCGGGGCTACGGGCTTGTGGGCTGGGCGCACGGGATGAATGCTTTTGCTTCGCTCATTTGGCGTTTGAGTCGCACTGCCCAGCTAAGGGCTCACCGCCGGCAAAGTGGGGGCTGTGAACCGCGCGCGTTCCGCACGGGAGAACTCGGCCAGCCTGCACTTAACGTTTCCGGCCATAGGGACCCGTGTTTTCTTTCTAACGATTTCTGCGTGTTCTTACGGGGAACTTCCTCCACCTTTCCCTGTTTTCTATCATTCCATTTTGAACTAAGATGTGCAGGTTCCTGGGGGTGCATGTTGGCCACCGCCAGCCCTCTCAATATTCGGAAAAGTTGCCATTTTATGCGTTTACCGGTTTAAAAAGATAAGGGTTTTCAGGGGAGACGACCGGGACCCTTCCTTTCATTCCCAAAGGTCCACGCTGAAATGTCTTCTTCTCTTACATTTGACTCTGCACGTAGGTGGTTCGTAGGGTGTTCCTGGTGGTTCCTGCACCCAGCTGCGGTTCTCACAAGCTGTGAAAACTACTACAGCATCTCGGGTTACACTATTGCTTTTCTCGTTCTGGCAGGTGGCTTCAGTAAGTTCCAAGCCGAGTTCGCCCTGCACTGCGAGACCAATCTAGATGGCTCGTGTAGCAGCAGCTCGCCGCCGTTGCCAGTGCTGGGGCTTGGGGGCCTGCGGATCAGCTCCGACTCTTCCTCGGACATTGAATCTGACCTGGACCGAGACCCCAATAGTGCAACGGACTCGGATGGCAGCCCGCTGTCCAACAGCCAGCCTTCCTTCCCTGTGGAGATCTTGCCCTTTCTTTACTTGGGCTGTGCCAAGGACTCTACCAACTTGGACGTGTTAGAGGAGTTCGGCATCAAGTACATCTTGAATGTCACCCCCAATCTGCCCAATCTCTTTGAGAACGCAGGAGAGTTCAAATACAAGCAAATTCCCATCTCGGATCACTGGAGCCAAAACTTGTCCCAGTTTTTCCCCGAGGCCATTTCTTTCATAGGTGAGACTAATTAACTGTCCTGGCTTTTGACTTTTAAATGCAAAACTCGTGGTCATTCATAGAATTTAAGCTGTTAATTGTTCTTGGCTATTTGCTAATTTGTCCCAGGCAGGTATCTAATATTCCTCGGGCGTTCTTAATTCTGGCTTAGTACTTGCTAAGGAGAGAAGTATCTTTTGACAAGTCTTCAGACCTCAGATCCATCTGAAACACTCTTTTGAAAAGCTCATGTTTCTTGAATCTTTCAATTCAGGCATTTAACAGGGAGGCTGTTCATAATCAGACAACAGATTTTGCCCACCCTCTTTTAACTGAGAGTGAGGGTGGAAAAGACTGGATAGAAATATTCACTGTAGATGTGTTGCTTTGTAATTTAAAAAGACCTAGGAGTTGTTTTAGGACACCAAGTTAGTTGTTGGAAAGCTCTATGAATGCTAAATGTTATTCAGTTGAGTGATACTGTGATATGGGGTAACAGTGAGACAGTGTGGGTAACCTGATCCCGGCAGGAAGAACTGTGGGCTGGAAGCCTGGGAGAAGTGAATCTCCAGGCATTGTAGTGCATTTCCTATTACAAAGGAACTCATTTTCAGGCCATGTCGACATCCTGTTCCTCCTAATGGGTTGTCCCCTGTGACTTCCCTCTCTCTTTTAAAATGCCTGAATACCTCCATTGTTAGCTGTACAACAGTTGGGGAATAATTTAATAGACCCTTGCAGTCTGCTTGTCTGTATAAAAGGCATTCATGAACATATTGCAGGGTTTCTGGTATTCACATGCTGAGGCAAAGAATGCACACATTAAGGAATTTTTTGTTGGTAGAAACTTAATACAAAAGCTCTCTTTTCAGAAAATATCTGAAATATGTAATTGTGTTCAGTGTACATGTTTATTTCAGTAATACATTTTCTGCTGCCTGCAGGGCTCAACTGCCACACACGATTGTTTTATAGTCCCCCCCCCCCCCACACACACACATTCAGGTTTTAGACTCATCATTGACAAAAGGTGGTGTTCAGCCTACTGAAATATTGCTTTTCTTTTTGTGTTCACAGATGAAGCCCGGGGCAAAAACTGTGGCGTCTTGGTGCATTGCTTGGCTGGCATTAGCCGCTCAGTCACTGTGACTGTGGCTTACCTTATGCAGAAGCTCAATCTGTCCATGAATGATGCTTATGACATTGTCAAGATGAAGAAATCCAACATCTCTCCTAATTTCAACTTCATGGGTCAGTTACTAGACTTCGAGAGGACGCTGGGACTCAGCAGCCCCTGTGACAACCGGGTTCCAGCACAACAGCTCTATTTTACCACCCCCTCCAACCAGAATGTCTACCAAGTGGACTCCCTGCAATCCACGTGAAAGGCCCCACACATCTTGCTGAGATGTGTCTGTTCCTTCCGCAGTTTCTCTTGGCAGCATCAGCTGGGCTGCTTTCTTTGTGTGTGGCCCCAGGTGTCAAAATGTCACCAGCTGTCTGTATTAGACAAGGTTACCAAGTGTGGAATTGGTTATTACAAAAGGAGAGATTTGTCCATTCTATTTGGAAGGACAGGACTCGCTGTCTACATACAGGCAGTAGGTTTGCTCTGCACCCATGTGTACAGCCTACCCATGCAGGGACTGGAATCCGAGGACTTCCAGGTATATAGGGTAGGACCAAATGGTAGGGTTAGGAGCATGTGTTCTTTAGGGCCTTGTATGGCTGTTTCCTTTTGCATCTGGAACTAACTATATATTGTCTTCAGTGAAGACTGATTCAACTTTGCATATAGAGGAGCCAAAGAGAGATTTCAGCTCTGTATTTGTGGTATCAGTTTGGGGAAAAAAAAATTTGATACTTCATTTGATTATTGTAAATATTTGATCTTAAATCACTTCACAGAATGTTTGGATTGTATTTTTTTTTCTTTGATGGGTTTAAAATGATCCAAAGGGAGAAAGAGCAGTATGCCACTTCTTAAAACAAACAAAAAAAGGAACATTTTGCTCTTTTCTAATCCAAAGGGTATATTTGCAGCATGCTTGACTTTATTGTACCAATTCTGATGACATTTTCATGGACATTATCACTAAGACCTTGTTACGGTGCAGTCTTCAGTCTTTCATATATTTTCCTTGTGATTTTTTTCTATTAATGTAGTTTGACTATGCCTTATCTTTGTAAATATATTGGCTTGTGTTGTCTTAAAAGGGGATATCTTGGACAGACACCAAAATCATGGGCTCACTTTTTTTTTTTAAAGTTCAGCTGTGCTAAACAGTTTATTACCTCTGTACAAAATTCTTCAGGGAGTGTCACCTCAAACGCAATACTTTGGGTTGGTTTATTTCCTTTTTTTTTTTTTTTTTTAATTTGTATAAAACTGGAAGTGTGTGTGAGAGCATGGGTACCCATTCAATAGGTGGAATGCATCTGATTGTGAAGAAGGGAGAATTAAGTTGCTCCATTACGTTCGTGGTGTAAAGTTTTGAGCTGGAATTTATTATAAGAATGTAAAACCTTAAATTATTAATAAATAACTATTTTGGCTATTGAATGTGTTTCTAGTTGTATATGGAGTGACTTAGAAAATTTTCAGCCCGGGCCTGATAGAGCCTGATAATTAATTAATTGGCTTGTAGGAATAGCTGGATAAAGTTTTTGTTTTTAAGCTGTTTCTAGAATGTTTCTTAGGTACAGTTTATGAAATTCATGTTTTGCTTCAAATCAAAATGGCATCATAGAATGGATTGACTATATCATGTTTACATTTTATATTGAATATATTTAGGATTACTTAAAATATTATTGCCCCCAAAGAAAAAGAATGTCATGGCATATACCTTGCTGAGGTATACAATTTGAATATTCATGAACAGCCATAAGAAGGTGTGCCAGAATAAGGTGATAGCCACATGTTAACCTGTCTGATCCATACTGTCAGAAAGATGTATGGGTAATCATTTTTCCAGGCTGTTGTTACTATCTGGCAATTCTACAAGTTATCCTAGCATAGGCACGATGAATCCTGGAATGTGGTCCTCCTTTTTCCCTTATATGCACGTGGCATATACTGTTTTCTCACTGAGCCTGGATGTGACTTTGAATTGCACATTGGCATTTGAGATGAAACTTGGCCATCCTTGTTTTAATGTGCTTTTGTGCTTAACTGGTTTAAAGTGTAGGTCAGAATCCCCTATTGAACCTTTGATAGAGGTGATTTTGAATAGTTTCTTTCCAAGCTAAAGACTTAATATCCTGTCATTGTCCTTGACTTGTCTCCCCACCCTGATTGTAAAACTTACACAAGCCAAAATAAAGGTGAAGGTGAATGTATAGAATCAAAACAACGAGAACATAACATTTTGGGCTTTTTCAATATGAGTTCAGTTCCTTCCTCTGAAGTGAAGAACATGAGCACATGTGACATGTCAGTTGAACTTTTTAGTAGTCTATGTGTTAGGAGGCAAGTGGCCCATACTCTATAGCAAATTGCATCAAGCTGCCCAGCATGATTTTTAAGCAACTCATTATAAAAAGCGAACAGACACTGTGGAAAAATAACCAAGTCAGTCTCTTATTTGGGTGTCCCAAGTCAGCAGGAGCACAGAAAGGAGAAGTGGATTGCAGTTCAACTTGGCTCCTGTTAATCCAGTTCTGAACAGTTTCCGCTCCTGGCATTCCCTAAACTGCCTGTTCAAAGTAGGGATTTGCAAGCAGCGTTAGCAATTTCCTGTCCAGCTGCAGCTCAAGTAGCTAGTTGCTTTCTCTCTCCTTTCTTTTCTCTGATTTCTTTCTTTCTCTCTCTCTCTCTCTCTCTCTCTTTTTTTTTTGAAAATATGGGCTGTGGATAATTTTAGTGCATTTCCTCTTTGTGGATTATCATCTCTTTCCTCCTTGCCTGCATACATTGAGTTCCTACTGCTGGGCTCAAGCCCACAGCTGGCCTCCCCAGCACTTCCTCTCGTTTCACCGTGGGTTTGTTGTTTGTCAGTCCACTTCTGAAATTAATAATGTTTTCTGGCCAAGTGCCACAAGCCATTACCACAAAGGGGAAGTAACACATATGAATAGCAGGAAGCCATGCAGGGTCACAGTGTGAGCTGAACCTGTGGAGGAGCATAATTGAGCCTGGCCCATTCAGCAAGTGTCTGAGGGCAATTTGGGGAGAGGGAGCTCACAGCATTTAAGCAGCTCAAGCTGTGAAAAAAAAAAAAAAAAAAGTTTCCAATAAATTGGGAGCAAATGGTCTTTGTCACCAGTCTGAATAAAGGAGCCGGGAGCAAGGAGAATTTAGGGCTCTCTTAAAGTTGCAATGTTTGGGGTTTCTCCCCTCTCTCCTGGCATATTGTTTCATAAGCTGGTGAACAGAGGGGTGCCTGTTTCCCTCTCTCCCCACAAAAGGACTCGTGTTAATGGGTGGTTTTTATGGTTCACATAGGCCAGAAGATTCAAAGAGCTATTCTCCTTCCTTCCTTTTCTTCTCTGAAAGGTGGTAGGTTGTAACAGACAGCATGGACCCCCACCTCGCCCTGTGTGCGCCTCCCTTTCTCCCCGTCAGACCAGTGCTCCTCTGGCTCTTTTGTGCTGCAGGAGCTGCATGAAGAAGATCATTTTGCATCTTGGAGTTGGGCTGGCTTCCTGAATGGAGCCCCGCTTCGTTACTAGGGCAACCTTTGCTAGCAGCTGCAGCTGCACGGCCTCCCTCCTCACCTGCTGTCCCCATTAGAGGCTTCCACAGGTCTCAGAAGGCGCTACCTTTCTTGGCCTTCTGTAGGGGACTGGGGGGCCCTTGGGGAGAGAACATTATCTGCAGGTTTGTGGGGGATGCAGGAAACTTAGGGCAAGCAGTAATTAATGGCATGAACTGATCTTTGGGTTAAAATTGGAATGAGGAAGGGTTATCTGGGGATAAAAATACCAACACAGTCTTCAAAGGAATGAAAATGGAGTTTTGGCTTGATGGTACAATAAGCAGACCTGAGCTGTAATCTACATTCTTACTAATGAATCAGGTAGGTCTGGGCAAGTCACCCCACCTCACTGAGGTTTTTTTTTTCTTTCTTTCTTTTCTGTAAAATGGGGAAATGTTTATCTCTCATTCTAGGATTCTCTTATAATTCTAACCTTCTGATCATGGATTGGTGGCACTAAATGATAAAATGAGGTGCAGAGTGAGTAAAGCAAATATTTACTATGGGTACCAGATATTGTACTTTGTAGACACTAGCATCTCATTTGATCCTCAAAACAGCTCTGTGAGAGAGGTCCTATTGTTATCCCTTTTTTCCAAAGTGGAAACGGAGCAGAGAAAGGCTAATGCTTAAAGCCCACCCACATGGGACACTGTTAGGGAAGGCATGTCTGTTCACTGTCTACCACTGTTGGGGACTGAACTTTGAACCATTAGTTCTTTCTGTGGCAAACTGCTTATCATCTGTATTTGCTCCTCTTTATAAAGTCCTGTGATGTTGGCTAGGAAGTGGTATCCCCTATTTTACAGATGAGGAAGTGAAGGAAGCAGAGTTATATGGACCTGTCAAATTAAACCTAAATTCGACAGTCAAATCACGAAAAGGCCCCATCCTGGTGTGCCAGGTGTTAGTTCATCTGGAAGATTCTATCCTTCCTCTCCACAGAGAAGTTGCCCATTTTGGAGCTACTAATGGTACTATGCACATTTCAAAACAGATTTCCCTAAGGATCTCTTACCTGGCAAAAAGATACAGGGCCTAGCTCTGACTCTTGCTCACATTGCCTTTTCAAGATTACATAAGAAAGTCTCCCCAAAGGAGTTCACCTCCATACTCTGATCCCTCCAAAAGAAATGTGGGAGAGGGAAATGGGCAAGGGAACGTGGCCGGTGGGCTGGGGAGGTGAGAGTAGACAGAGCGGAGTTGGGAAGACATATGGAGGGCAGATCATATGGTAGCTACCTGTAAGACAAAATCCTTGAAAAGTCCTCCTTAGAAGGTCAGTCTTCAGTGTTAAACTGCTTCCCAAGGATTGTTTTAGGTATAAGTTTACATACAATTCCCCACATGGCCATAATTGTTTCCCAAAAGACCCTGCAATGCTTTCAAATGCCCTTGCTCCCCTATGTCCTCATTACTTATTTTGCAATTGGCTCTGGAGCAGCCAGTTTTGGTGAATGAATCTTCAAACTTCTTTAAAGTTAGTAAATTGATTTCCTAAGAGGATTGAAGGGAACAGAACAAAGTTCAAGCAGTTCACAAATATTTATACAGGCCTTGATGTGTGTTGCACTGGTTCAAAGAAACAAGGTGAAAATAAAGGGCAGCTAAAGACTTCAACAGGATCCCTCAAAGGTGGGGGTCATGTTGTATTTCTAGATATAGCTACTCAATCTATCTGACAGTGCCCCAAATCAAAGAGGGATCCAGAAGGACATGTTCTGTATGTCCTTCTTTGCCTCAACCATCCAAATAACATTTTAGACTCTGCATTTGTATATTTATGTGAGAAAGGATTAATAGCCCACATGTATGCTGTTTAACTCATCCACTTCTCTACTGTGGAAGATACCATTGAAGAAAGTGTGCATATCCATTGCTTATTATTGCTGGGATTGGTGGTACACACCTGTAATCCCAGAGACTGGGAAGGATAAGGCAGGAGGATCTCAATATCAAGGTCAGCCTCAACAACTAGGGAGGCCTTCATAATTTAGCAAAACTTATCTCAAAATAAAAAATCTAAAAGACTGGGGTGTGGCTCAGGGACCTCTGGGTTCAATTCCCAGTGCCAAAACCAACTATCTATCTATCTGTATATGTAAATACGCATATATACATATACATATATATGTATCATATATATGATATATGTGTGCATAAATATATCTCCTATCAATGATGTACTAGGAAAGTTTCGAACCAGCATTTCTCCAAAAACTGAACTCAGACACACAGGAAAAATGAATAATAGTACATTATTTGATAATTATATTTTAAAAGACACAAAAAGGAAAGGAAAAGTTTACTCCTTCACTAGAATTACCCCCTACCTGCTTTTTTTTTTTAAAGAGAGAGAGAGAGAGAGAGAGAGAGAGAGAGAATAATTTTTAATATTTATTTTTTAGTTTTCAGCAGACATAACATCTTTGTTTGTATGTGGTGCTGAGGATTGAACCCGGGACGCATGCATGCCAAGCGATCGCGCTACCGCTTGAGCCACATCCCCAGCCCACCCCTACCTGGTTTTGAAGAACATTTAAGAATTTTGTTTGTTACATTAACTCTGTGTGTTTGTGTGTGTGTGTGTGTGGTCTTCAGAACTGAACCCAAGGCCATGTGCATGCTAAACAAGAGATCTACCAGCTAGTTACATTCTATATTATTGTTTTTTATTAGGTGCAGTTTAAGTTCTATTATAAACACTAACAGGAGAAAAAGGAAAGAAATTAGGACTCCTAAAGAAGGCCCATCTCTGTTCAGTGTAGTGTCATCTGGGGCAGTTCAACTTCAGGCCAGAGGACCCACTTCTAAGATCCCTCTCACACTTCACTGGCAAACTGCTGCTGGCTGGTCACTGGAGCTCAGCAGGGCTGGGGCCCAGGACTTTGGTTATTCTCCATGTGGTCTAAATTTCCTCAGATTACCATGGCTGGATCCCATGGATGCTATCCTAGTGAGGGTGCCAGGTGGAAATCATATTGACTTTTATGACCTGGGCTTAGAAGTCACTTCTGCTGTACTGAAGTTTAAGAAGAGGGGACTTAAAAATACACTTTTAATGGAGGAAAGACAGGACTCTGAAAGCAGTTGGAATAGAAAATGTTCTGTTATATCTTGCACAGAATATGTTTGAATGTAGGACTGTAAGAAGCAGCAGTGCTGGGCACAGTGGTGTGAGATACCAGTGGCTTAGGAGTCTGAGGCAGATAGGGTTGCAATTTCAAAGCCAACCTTAGCAATTTATCAAGGCCTAAGCAATTTAGTGAGATCCAGTCTCAAAAAATAAAAAAAGGGTTGGCAATGTGGTACAATGGTTAAATGTCCCTGAGTTCAATCCCTGGTACAAAGGAGAAGGAGAAGGAGAAGGGGAGGAGAAGGATGGAGTAGGAGAGGGGGAGGAGGAGGGGGAGGGAGAGGAGGAGGAACGGGGAGAGGAGGAGGAAGGGGGAGGGGAGGAGGAGGAGGAGAAGGAGAAGAAGAAATAATGAGGCTAGGCACAGTGGTGTAGTCCTGTAATCCCAGTCAAGGCTGAGTCTGGGGAACTTCCTAAGACCCTGTCTAAAAAAAAAAGGATGGTAGTGGATGGTGGTGCTGGGGGTGTAGCTCAGTAGTAGAGTGCCCCTGGATTCAATTCCCAGAACTGCCAAAAAAAAAAAAAAAAAAAAGTAGTAGGTCCTAATGAGATAAATAAAAAGAAGATTTGCTGTATTGGTCTTATGGTCCCATCTTGAAAGCATCATTTTCAACAACCTCTGTCAATATTCTTTTAATTTTATTTTTCATCTATTTTTGTGTTAACAATAGAGCAATGCCATCAAAACATTTATTAGATTGGCCCATAAGAGTTTTTCATTAAAAAATATTTTGATGGAGAAAATGTTATGTTTGAGATTTTTTCCTCCAAGTTATTGACTCAATAACTTTCTTTTCTGGAGAAAACTCTATTCCCACTATAGGGAATCATATAAGACCCTGGTCAGGCCCCAAAGTGCCTAATTTTCTGATGTCAGTATTAGTTTGGGGGTGGGACATGATTGAAGTCCAGCTGATCATATCGCAGTCTGAATTTACCTATGAAAATGACTTTCTGTTGGGGTTGCTAAGCTACAGACTTACTGAATCAGATGATTGGAAATGAGGCCTAGGAATCTGTTTTTTTTTTTTTTTTTTTTTTTTGGTAAAAGATCCTTGGTGATTCTTTTGATTGTCCATTTTGGGAATTACCAGCTCTGCTATGTATATCAAATCAGCAGTTAATTTATTCTAGCATCTCACCTCTCAGTATTCACAAAGAATAATAAAATGGATCTTGCTAAATATCTCTCATAACACAGACATCAAAAGGTTGAGCATGAAATTTTGAGGTATCTATACCATAAGCTATGATGGACTTCACAAGTATAGACTTTATTCTATTTTATTATTTGACATTTAGAATAATGCTTGAATACATGAATTTTCCTGTAAGCACTTGATTTTAATTTCACCAAGGCTCCTGTGTCTTCGCTAGTACTTGGTGTTACAAGCTCCATAGACTGTTCCAGTGCCCCTTGTGATCTTAGAGACTCTGGTCCACTGCTCATATTTTGTCTTTCCAGGGTAAACCTTTTAAAAATCTCGTTAGTTTCTTTTCAAATCTTAGTCATTTTAAGTGTCTCTGGACAGCTTCTAGTTTCATTGTGGTATTTTTGAGGTTCAGTGACTGGAACTATATGCTATATTTCTGGAACAGATGAATTCTGGTGTTTGTGAGTGCATGTGTGTGCGTGTGTGCGAACACGCCTAAGATTGTACTTTCTATTTTGTTTTTAACATCCTTCCTGATGATGCTTGCTTTTGTGACTGCCACAATACATTGGGCCCACCTCTTCAGGGAATGGTCTACAACGATGCCATCATCCTTTCCTGGATCACGTCTGCACTTGGAGGCCTCCGTTCCCCCAGTGCAAGGTGGGCTCTCTTCTGCAGCCACGACTGTAGCCATGACCCTGCAAGTGACTCCACTGATGTTTATTTTTGTCAGGTTCGTGTTTTAAGTGCCAGAAAGCCTAGTGTCCTCTGCAGATTTGAAGTTTCATTTTACTGACGTTTAAATTGTTTTCGGAAATTTGTAAGCAAGACTGCTCTATGTATGGATCCATTAAATACACTATTTATTTATCTAATGATTTATTTATTTTCGGTGCTTGGGAATGAAGCCAGGGATGCTTTACGACTGAGCTAAATCCCCAGTACTTTTGATATTTTCATTTTAAGACAGGGTCATGCTAATTTGTTGAGTCTCACTAAGTTACTGAGACTGGCCTTAAACTTGCCATCCTCCTTCCTTAATCTCCTGAGGTGTGCAACTGTGCCACTACACCCAGATGAATACACAATTTTTAATATATTCTTAAGGAGAAGAGTGATTATACTATCAATCTACCCTTAAAATATCCATTTAGGGGCTGGGGTTTTAGCTCAGTGGTACAGTGCTTGCCTAGGATGTGTGACGCACTGGGTTCGATTCTTACCACTGCATATAAATAAAATAAAGGTCCATTGACAATGAAAAAAATAAAAAAAAATACTCATCCACATATCATAGTAGTACTAGAGTGCTAGGACTTTATTTAAAAAAACAAACAAATGTACTTTTATGAAAATAGAGCTTTATGATAATTTCAAAATCCTTATCCTTCTCCTCCAATTCCAATAACAGTGCTCTTCCCAAACCTTTCTTATAAGGAAATTCAGAATTGATACAGATCTCTATCCAAGTTTAATATTCTTAAGGACCTTATCATTCCTTGACAAAAACAATTGGAATTAAAATGTTTTCAAAAGAAAGACACTGGGCTAAGGGTGTGGTTCAGTGGTAGAGCTCTTGCCTAGCATGTGTGAGGTCCTGGGTTTGATTCTCCAGCACTACAACCAACAAACAGATCACACAATGAGAGCAATGAGAGAGAGAGAGATGGGGCGGGGGTGGGGGGCGTGGGGAGAGTGGCGGCAGGGGGAAATATGTCTGTGGTTTGCTGAGGCCATCTCCAGTCAGATCTTATTCTCAGCTCTGGAGTCGTGATCAGGTGATGATGACAAGCTGGGTCAGTGGGTTTGGTATTCCCAGATGTGAACTCAGATCCATCAGTTGTGTTTGGCCATGAACAAGTTACTTAGTCTCTCTGAGCCTTGGTTTTCTCTTCTATGCAACGGGAATAATAACAATTGATGGAATCCTGAGGATGCAGTGAGATGATTGATAATAACGCACTTAGAACACTGCAAATACAGCATGAATAATGAGGCTTCAGGAAATGGAAACATGCCGTATAATGACCTATTCGTTAGTTCAATAATATGTAACCCATCGTATTCAGAGAATATTCTGGGAGCTTTAAAAGATAAATTCAATGCAAGTCTTGATCCTTTTTCCTTGATATGAAAACAACAGACACAAATCATTATATGATGTAGAATGACCAGTAGAATAAAATTAAGAACACAGGTTCTAGATTCAGATTCAAACATTAATTTCATTTGTATTTACTGGTGCAACCTTAGACCAGTTGTTTAATCTCATTAAGTTTTTTCTTCTTCTCATCTGTTAGAAAGTGGAGATAATAGCAGTATTTATCTCAAAATGTTGTTCTTGGGATTAAATAGGAAAATCCGTGTAAATTGTTTGGTACTTTGAGTGACACATTGAAAATCATGTTAAGTATTTCCATAAAGCATTCTGAAAAAGTTTTGCAGAAATTCAGAGGAGCAGGGGAATTTCCCCTCTGTTTTGGGGAAGGGAAAAAAAATCATGGAAGACTCCCTGCAAGAGGTTGATAAATTGTAAAGCAAAATTTGAGTTTGCTAAAGAACATACGTTCTTGCATATGCAAGCTGGCCCAACTACCCTCAGCGGTAGGTTTCATGGGAATATTAAGTCTTCATCTTTCAGATGAAAATAGAAATTTAGAGAGTTTAAATTGAGTAACTTGCTGAAGTTTCCCCAGGAACCTTGTGATGAAGCTGGTTTCTATTCTCAGGTCTACTCTAAGGCCGAGGTTCTGAGCATTTGCTTGGTGCCCTCTTGCATATATATGGGGGATGCTCATCTTAAAAGTTCTCAATTCCCTAGGATTTGGATGAGGGTGGCCTGGGACCTGAATTTGTCATCATAAGATTTAGAGTCTGGGGAGTTTGTGGTATATGTTCAGGTTATATCAAGGGGAGACCAATCTTAATGTTCTATGGGAAAATAAAAACCAAACTCATGCCTTTTTTGGGGGGGATGTGGGGGGGTTACTGGGGATTGAACTCAGGGGCACCCAACCACTGAGTCACATCTCTAGCCTTATTTTATATTTTATTTAGAGACAAGAGCTCACTGAGTTGCTTAGTGCCTCGCAGTTGCCGAGGTTGGCTTTGAACTCTCTATTCTCCTGTCTCAGCCTTCAGAGTGGCTGGGATTACAGATGTGTGCCACTGTGCCAGGCTCAAAACCCATGGCTTTTTAATCACTGGAATGTTGATGTGATGCTGGACTCTTCTGACAATAGTCTTTCTGATAATAGTCCTTAAGAGAAACTTTGGGTCTCTTATCCTTGCATTTTTTTTTCTGGAACTCCAACACTTTCCACACTGATTGTTAAGATGCAGCTAATTAAAACACAAATTAGTTATGTTGCTCATAGATTAGATTCCTTGCTTTACCCTAATCCCTAGATCAGAGATGAGAAATATACTAGTTCATCAACCGCAATTGATGGATGATTTTCTAATAGTTAAAATGAAATCTGTTTGTAGAGCCCTTCCTTTGTGCCAGCATAGATGCTGCATGCAGATTATCTCATCTAACCTTTGGAATGCTCAAGTGAGGCAGAATTGCTCTCATGTAATGATTTAGTGCAAGGGCTCTGAAGCCACACTGTTAGGTTCAAATCTGGGCTCTACCACTTCCTCACTGTCTGACATTGAGCAAGTTAACATCTCTATGCCTTAGTTTCTTTACTTCTAAAACAGAGATAATAAAAAGTCACAGAATTAAATGAATTAATACACTCAGGGTGTCTACAACAGTGCCTTGATCACTGTAAGTAAATAATACATGAATCCTGTTGAAGAGGAAAAACCTTTCCTCTACTCTCTTGGGTCCAGTTTGAGGGGTCTACAAATTAATCTGACAAAAGACAAATTAGCAAGAAAAAAAGTTTAGTTCGTATATGTATGTGGAAATTCTCGGAAAAATATGACTCAAGGAAGTGCTTAGAATTTAGGTCTGATAGATGAGGGAGAGAGGGAGAGGGCTAGTCATGGGAAAATAAATGACTTTGAAGAAAGATAAATGGGCACTTGGGAGAACAGATGACAGTCTTGTGACAAAGCTGTTTAGGTTATTTCTTTTCCTTCTACTCTCTGGTGTTAAAAGTCACACTTTCTTGGTTACGAAATTTCTGAGAGGAGATTTATGACATTTGACCTTTTTTTTTTTTTTTTTCCAAACTACTGGGAATTAAACCCAAGGCCTCATATATGCTAAGCTACCACTAAGCTACATCTCCAGCCAGTCCCTTTTATTTTGAGACATAGCGTTGCTAGGTTGCCCAGGCTGTCCTTAAATTTGTGTTCCTCTTGTTGCTGAGGTTACAGGACATGGCACCTAGCTGGACATTTGGATACTCATGGGGGAACTATGCTTTTAAGCAGATCAGAGAAGTTCAGCAAAAAACTCCTCATCCCCTTCAGGGAGACATCCCTTTCCCTGATGGCAAAATGGAGACTGAGAGATAAATTTGCTCACATTGCCAAAGTGGTGAACAGTGAAGCTGAGATTTGAACCCAGGCTGGTCTGATGTCAGAGCCCTTTGATATTTCCACTACAAGAAATCACAGAAGGGGGGCTGGGGATGTGGCTCAAGCGGTAGCGCGCTCGCCTGGCATGCGTGCGGCCCGGGTTCGATCCTCAATACCACATATAAACAAAGATGTTGTGTCTGCCGATAACTAAAAAATAAATATTAAAAAATTAAAAAAAAAAAAAAAAGAAATCACAGAAGGGGTTTGGGGTTGTGGCTCAGCAGTAGAGCACTCGCCTAGCATGTGAGGTTCCTTAGCACCACATAAAAATAAATAAATAAGTAAAATAAAAGTATTGTGTCCAACTACAACTAAAAAAATAAAAATAAAAAAGAAACCACAGAAGGAGTTATTAAATCTAGACTCAAATTTCTGGGGGGAATATCTATTCTTCAGAATAAATTGATACCCGGCCTTAGGCTCCATCATTTTTGTAAAATGAGAATGTTGAACAATTTGAATTTTGAAGGCCTTTCTACTTTCAAAATGATCGTGACAAAGCTGTTTAGGTTATTATTTATTTATTTTTCCTTCTACTCTCTGGTGTTCTAAAGAGTAGTATTTTGGGTGTTCTAGGCATAAATCATCCGTGGAAAAGAATGTATGTTTGGTCATGTTTCAAAGAATATACCAAAGGGACCATTGCTGTCTGGGTGTGTAGACCCACGTCGGTGCCTGCATACCTGCGTATGTGCTTCAGTTGTTCTGAAAAGAGTGATTGTCTTTGGAAGGAAAAGGGAAGATCCAGAGCTGCAGATAGTTAATTGTTTATTTCTGCCTCACATGCTGTTGACCTAGGATTCTGCACGTCCTCAGGGAGTGTCTCTTGCAGGCCTTTTCCAAAAGGTGATTGGCAAGGGAAGTCCTTCTAAAAGAGATAAGTGGTTTTTTAAAGTAAACCCAGAATAAATGGAGTACAGATTCTGTTTACTAAATATTTCCTGGTTGATGGCCACTAACGTGCAGCCTTGCATGGCATGTTCTTTGAGGAATGGAAGATGTGGAGCTGAATCCTGTTTCTGCATCATCACAAAATTCAATTGTAGTTGATTAAGTTTGTAGAATTCTTTGCACAACCACAATTTTTTTTTCTGTGCACTTTACTTCCTTTCTGCCAAATACCCTTTGCGTTTTCAAGGTCACCTTTGAAAATTGTGGTTTTGTTTTGTTTTGTTTTTCTCCTGGTGGTTAATCTTACCAAAAGCTTTTCTCTTATTCTTCCAAGGGTAGTTAGGAAAGATGTGTGCTTGAGCCAGCTGACTTAAACATTCTTTTCTTTTGTTCCTCTTCTTTCTAAAAAAAAAAAAAAATTAATAATAAAATAAATTTAAAAAAACTTTCTTTTTACTTAGTTTGTTCGCGTTGTGTCTTAGCAATGCTAATGCAGTAGTATGATTCTTGTATAGATTCTGGCTTTTCAAAATGAATTCTTCAACCTAAGGATTCTCTGTTGCGGCCAGGCCTATAATTACACTAAAAACAAAGGCTAATCTAGGAAGAGAAGTCAAAAGGATTCGGAAGCATTCCTCAATGACACTGAGCTGTAGTTATAGAAAGAAAACAAAATCTGGCTTCTTACTTCACCATGAGAAAAAACAAAAACAAATAAAAGGAAACCAAACAAAACATAAAGAGAACTGTAAATAAATAAATCACCATTGACCCCTCCCACCCCCAAGAGCCTGCTTGAATGGGGAGGAGAGGTGGGCTGTAGCCCATTAGGCCAGAAAAACAAGAAAGGAAGTGGGTGGGATCACTAAATGAATAAGGTTTGAAGGAGCCCTAAAGAATCCCACTGATGTGTAGATTTGAGGCTTGGAGAGGCCTTGACTAAAGTGGGTGGAACTCACAGGTCATCAGCAGGTCACAGAAGGACAGAGGAAGCTCTGGAAGCCTCAAAACCTTGCCATCCCAGGGAAACTAGGGTGAGGCCAGTCCTTGGCTTAGTTTAAGGAGAGTGAGTAAATAAATCCCTTGAGGGGAGAGGGTGGGAGGGAATGAGTTTAGGGAAAAGAGGATTTTCATTTAAAATTTTTGGAGTCTAATCTTTAATTTGAAGAGATAATCAGCACGTTTAGGGTTTATTATTTTATATTAAGTATCCCTATAGTTACTTTGGTTGGAACAGAGAGGTTCTCCATATGTGCCTAAACCAACGAATTTTCTCCGTTGCTTTCCTGAAGTCGCTCTCCTCTTCAGAACCCCAGACTTTGCACTGGTAAATTAGAAAACTCTAATGGAAGCTACTTGGGCTCGGGAGTAAGGCTGCAGTGCGTGTGCACCCCAGCTTCACCGCTCATGCATAAACTATTGCCCAAACCTAGGCAAGACTCAGGGGCAGTAGTGTTGGTGGTAGAGCTTTCCAAGCCTCAGGTTTGTCATGCAGTCAAAGGCCATGAAGAGCTCAGCACAGATCCTGGTGTGTGCCACAGAGTAACTGTCAGCTCCTGGGCAAGTCCTCTCTTCTCTCTTGACCCCAGTCTTCTCTTCTATTGAAAGAGCCCTAATAGTCACCTCCCCAGGGACATTTTGCAGCCTAAATGCAATGCCTTCTTAGCAAATGTCTCTGTTTCCTTCAAGTCTTAGCTCAAATGCCACTTCTCTTGGGAAGCTTTCTGAATTCTCCAAGCAGATTTAGGAGTTGATTTTTTTTTTTTTAACATGGTCTGGTGACAAATAGTCTTTATTACTATTGTATATACCTCACTTTCTATTATAAATGTTGGTTCAACTGTGTTCCTTCATCTTTGTGGCATAGTTTTTTCATGTAGTGTAGTGGTTAAAAACTAGGCTTTGGCATGGGTTGAAAAATCTTTGCTCAACTCTTTACTCTCGGATGCTGAACTAGTTACTTAACTTCTCAGAATCTCAATTTCTTCAACTCTAAAATAGAAATGATAATCCCTGTCTTATAAGTATATTGTTGTTAACCTGTAACCTAGAAGGGTACGTACCATATGCTCAGTAACTCGTGGTTGAGTGCATGAACAAATAGCAACGTTGTGCATACTTATGAAATACATATATAAAGCACAGTGTCATGGACTTTGCAGACTCAATAAATTTATTTATAAAGTGAATGTTTAAAAAGGTCTAGGTCACTACATTTCATTAGATAGGAAACGTATACTTGCTTATGCTCTGAGGGTATAAACGACATGTCTTGCTTAAGGTTTTGCTTAGGTGAAAGGTGCAAATAAATGAATGTTTGCTAAATATGAATCACCCAGAGATAAGAAGAAAGCCTTTGGGAATTTGATATCCTCAATGTACTTAGAATTACAAAACTTTATGGAAAGAAGGGCACGTTGAGAATCTTTATCCAAGCTTTTTATTATGTTGATTTTTAGTTTGTTACCATTTCTTTGATTTCTGCTTTTATTTGAATGTTTCCTTCTTCAATTTATTTTGGATTTACTTTTCTTTTTTTTTAGCTCATATTTTATTTTATTTAATATTTTTATGGTGTTGGGGATTGAACTCAGGGCCTTGGGAGAAACTCATTGTAGGAAAGCATTCTACCACTGAATTATACTCAGTCCAGATAACAGTGATGTCTCCTTCTTTCAAACTGCATAAATCTGTTTATTTCTCTCTTTATTATTCTTTCCTTTTCTTTTTTTTTTCAGTACTGGAGATTGAACTCAGGGGTGCTTTACCACTGATCTACATCCTCAATCCTTTTTATTTTTTATTTTGAGACACACTCACTAAATTGTGCAGCCTGAACTCAAATTTATGAATTTACAATCTTCCTGCCACCTTCTGAGTTACTGGGATTACAGGCATGTGCCACTGTGCTTGGCTTTTTCTACCTTCTAATGTAGGAAACTTGGATCCTTAACTTTAGTCTCTCTCTCTTCCCCCACATGTGTTTGAAGCTATGATTTTCCCTTTAGACACTGCTTTAGCTGCATCCCATGAAGTTTTTCTTCTTCAACTTACTGCCTTCAAGAAGATGAACTCCCTACCCCATACACTTAGGTTTAATACCTTAAATTTAAAAGAAATATTGCCAAGGGCAAAAGGTGCCCAGGATGGGCAGTGGTAGGAGATAGGATGGGTGTTTATTGAGCACTTGCTTTGTATACTCAAGAGGCATTACATATATTATCTCATTTACTCCCTCACATCAGCCCTGTAAGTCAGGCAGTGGTGTTATCATTCTCTTTAAGAGAATGGGGAAGCTTAAGCTCTCAAAGGGCAAGCACACCCTGACTGAAATGGCTGTGCTCTCTGGTGCCAGATTTGTCTGCACTGAGGAGCATGCTTCTGATCGCTAAGAATATGCCACGGACAGCATGTGGGACAGGCAGGAGCAGCAGGTGGAGCGTGGGACAGACCTCATCCCCTAGGGGACAAGTGCCTTTGTGAGCCTCAAACCTGGGACTATGTTCAGAGATGAAGACTCAGAGCTGTCCTAAACTGCCCTTTGCTTTTGGCAACAGTAGGGCTTATGTTTGATTCCAGAAATCACAGTAGTGATCACAATGAGGCTGTGTTCATACATAATCTGGTTTGACAGAAATTAATATTTAATAAGAGGCTCCATTCAGTCAAACAATTGCCCTTAGGGGCCCATGTCAGGGTCGGTCACCCAGGGCTTGGCACTGGAACAATGTGTGCTCTTGGCTGGGGCTTGGGGAGAGAGTGTGTCTCTGTGTGTGTGCACATGTGTATGTTTTGTGTGTATTTGTGGTGGGTGTTGAGGGGAAGGTTCTGACTGGTCTTAGTCAGATTTTAAGCCAGGATCACAAGTTAGTCTAGGGAGGAGGCAACTGGACCTTTTTTTTTTTGGGGGGGGGGATATCAGGGATTGAATTCAGGGCCACTCAACCACTGAGCCACATCCCCAGCCCTTTTTTGTATTTTATTTAGAGACAGAGTCTCACTGCATTGCTTAGTGCCTTGCTTTTTGCTCAGGCTGGCTTTGAACTCATGATCCTCCTGCTTCAACCTCCGGAGCTGCTAGGATTACAGGCCACCACATCCGGCAACTGGGCCATTTTTGATTGTTAAGAAGAATAAATGAAATGCCCCTTTTGGTTCCTGATTCTAAGTACATTTTCAACTAAGTGGAGGTCTGACAGGTGCCCTTTGCTGTGGATTTAGTAAATGCCATCTACTCTCTGTTTTTATTTAATCCTAACAACAGCCCTTGAAGGTACAATATCATCAACTCAATTTTATACATTACTTATATATTTTTAACTTATTAATTTATTTTTGGTACTGGGCATTAAACCCAGGGATGCTTAGCCACTGAACCACACTCCCAGCCCTTTTTATTTTTTATTTTGATACAGGGTCTAAGTTGCTTAGGGCCCTGCTAAGTTGCTGAGGCTGGCTTTGAACTTGCAGTCATCCTGCCTCAGCTCCCCCCGCCCCCCACCAAGTTGCTGGGATTGCAGGTGTGTGCCACTGTGCCCGACTGTAAACTGCATTTTATACAGAAGGAGAACTGTGGCTCTGAGAGTTTAAAGGATTCAGAGGACACAGGCAACTAGAAAGTTGGAAGGTAGGACTCTATGATGCTTGTGCTGCATTGTCTTGTCTCCTCCCTGTAGAGATGAGCTTCCATCTTTCACTATTCCCCTGAGGGGTAGTTCAAAGGCTCTGTTCAAATTCTGTCTCATTTGCTCTTTCTCTATCAATGGGATTATGTGAAACAACCATATTTATGCCCACTACCAATTTTTCTACATACTATCAAGCTGCACGTCACACATATCTTTTCCTTGTTAGCAAAACCAAGAAGGTAGTTTTTATATCAATTTCAGAAGCTCTGTGGGCTTCTGGGTTTGTTCTTTAGGAGACTGCTTCCACTTTTCTGTGCATTTTCTCGGGAAATACACACTTTTTCTTTTCCTTCTTTTTATTCGGTGAAAAGACAGAATCTTGCAGCTCAGCCTGTTCAGCGTGGGTGTCACTGCCATTTCCAGTACCGCAAACTTATCCTCCAACCGCCCCCGAAGGCTTTATCAGGAGACAGGGTGACTTCTCTCCTAAATTACACAGATTGGTTTAAAAATAGAGTGCAGGGGTTCCCTTGTCAGGAGCGCTGTAAGGCTGCCCACTTTTGACAGTCTTTTCTACCTCCCTTCGTTGGTACACGTCAAACCATTTTTATTTTTATTTTTAAAATGTTCTGCTTAAGTAATCTGGAGGTCTGAAAATACCAAAACAGTTCATTTTAAAGCATCTCAGGGTGCCTCCAGAAATGTTCCCTGGCTTGAAATCATGCACAATGTGATTTTTCTATGCCTTACCATCTTTGCAGGGGCATTGTGAGCATGAAAATGAATTTTAAAAATATATTCTTGCGGAGGCGAGAGGGCTGACTTGCAGAGATCTGATCTATGTCAAGGTAGGCTAAGTTGGGGGCATGAAGTGGCTTTTGTGCTCGGGTATATGTTAGTCTGCATGCCTAGCGAAGCAAAAGGAAATAAAAAATTAAACAAATCAATAGAAGGCAAAGCAAAAACAAAACACATAAAAATACAGCCTGGAAGTAAAATAATGATGATAATGATGATGATGAAGAAGAAGAAAAAAGCCCCATCACACATATGAGATGCTAGGAAAGGGGACAGCCTGCCACTTAAATAAATATTCTTTAGTTAATTCTTTTCCAAAGTTACAGGATTTGCTGAAACATCTCGTCCTTTGTGTGAGGGAATATAAGAACCTCCATTTTTTTCTGTAACCTTTTGCCTCTTCATTCCTCTCCTCTTATCTGCCCTGTCTGTTCCTGCCTTATATGGCTGTCCTCGGAAGTCCAGGAATTTGAATGTTATGTGAAAGGCTAATTCTAATTGGGCTCAGTGACATTCATGTCAAATGGGAGATGTATGGGGGTCACCCAGCAAGAGATCAACAAGGACCCACATCTGCTGTTCTGCATTGCTTCTTTCATTCCTTTCTCTCTAAATACCAGCCTTCGCTCAATGGCCCAACAGTCCTCTGGCCCCTCCAACTAGACCCCCCCTCTTGATCCCACTGTTTTCTTAATTAGCAAGACAAAGACGATTTCCTAGCTGTTCTTTAACGTTTCAGCTTTGCAAAAAAGATGTTTACATTTATGATCTCGGTTTATCACACAGAGAAACCTGTGAGATAAAAGGGGCAGGCACTATGAAAGCATGCTCGTTTTACAGCTGAAGAACTGGAGACTTTAGTAGGTTCTCCTCATTGCTTGTGATTGCACGGCTCATTAAAGGCAGAGTCCACTTCCCCTCGCCCAGCCCCAGGCTCCTTGGCGCCCTGTTTGGGTGGATTTCCTTAAACAGAATGCTTCCTGACTTTGGACATCAGGCACCACTTGTGGATCCAAGGGAGAGATAATTTTGCAATATGAATGCTCATCCAGATGTATGCCTCCACATTCAATAAGCTTTCCTTATCTCAATCTAAATAGCTTCATGCTTTAGGAAGTATATTAGCTTCATTTATTTAACAAATATTTGTACTAGTTCAAGTATATAGCAGTGAATAAAACAGAAATTCTCTGTCTTCATGGAGCTTACATTCCAGTGGAGGACACCAAAAACAACAAGAAAATACACATATGTGTGATAGGTCTGGTGGTGAACAATGCTAAGGAAGAAAATAAAGCAAGGTGAGTGTATCGTTAGTTTTATATGAGGAAATCAAGGAATTCAGGGACCTTTGGTGAGATAACTAAAGATTCAAAGGAGTGGGTGTTTCTGATATTTTTGGGACAAAGCAGTTCTAAGGAAGGGTGTTGGTAATGTATAAAGGCCTTGGGGTGGAGAATGCTTGTAAGGTTAGAAAAAATGCAAATGAGATATGAGGGAAGAGGTCAGATAGGTGGGAGGGGCAGGTGTTGGAGGGACAGAGCCATAGTGAGAATTTTGACTTTAATTTGGAGTGACATAGGACACCCTTGAAGGGGTTTGAGTGAGGGATGTGGGATGTTGGTGTCAAAAAGGGCATTTAGACAAATGTCTGCATCCTGCTGGGCTGTGGCCCAGTTCTGACCCCTTCCAAGCCAGCCTCTATCCAACTCAGTCTCTTTTCATTGCTCGCCAGGGGTGGTGACATAAGTTGCATGTCCTGGTTCAAAAAGAATGTGATGTCTCCTGTTCAAATAGCAGGAAAAAGGGTACAGTTAGAGGTACTAAAATATAATGAATGCTTTTTCCTTTCTTCTGCAGTATCACCTTCAACTTGGTGTTTAAAATTTGCTATGATGTTTTAAATTTGCTATTTCATTAATGCTAAGTAAAGAAACATTAACATTTAAAATTATTAGCATGAATTTTATGGTTCATCTTTATATTGTGTGATGCCAGTTTTCAATGCAAACATAAGCATGAGCATTTTCTGGTATGCAGAATCACCAAAGTGATAGATTTCTTATTTCCTAATTCATTAATGCTTCTGTATTGTGTGTGTGTGTTGTGTGTGTGTGTGTGTGTGTGTGTGTGTGTGTGTGTGTGTTTAAACCAGGACAGTGTGGATGCTATACAAAATGAGCTCAGTTGTTTTTCCTTTCTGATATGCAACATTCTACCAACACCCTACCATTTGCTGGCTGATGAATAAGGGAGGATTAAAAAAAAGAGGAGCTGTTGGTTTCCCGTTTTTCTTTCTTTTTTTTTTTCTAGGTCATTATTTTCAGAGTAAGTGACTAGCTGTCACAGGGAAGGATTAGAGAGCAATGGAGGATGTGAAAGAAGAACAGCTAGAATGTTCTTGTCTTCTTTCTGCATTTGAAGCAAGTTCTGGTTGAAATGGAAAGTGTGGTCCCCAAGTGTGGACAGCACCTCCAGTCACTGAGGTGACATGCTTGCATTGTACTAGCTTTCTGTCTTGCTAAATTCCCAAACATTATAGATCCCTGAATTCTGTGCGAATGGAGCGTTGCAGTCGCTACAGGTAAATGGGCTGGAGATAAATGGCGGATGTGCATGTGTGGGTGGATCTTTGCTCATCATATGCTCCATTGTCCCACCCACTGGATTTTAGAAACAAAAGCTGAAGGACAGAATTAACATTAACCCACATGTCTGTGCTCTTGATGCACAGGTTGCATAACCTTGAAGCTGACCCCGTTGTTCACTCTGCTCTTTCTAGGACTTGAGTGGTCTTCATGTGGGAGATGTTAAAGGCCTGGGTGAAAGAAATAAACCTACTACCAGAGGCAAGTCTCTACAAGTCAGCCTGAGGAAGGTTCGTATGGATTGTAAGAAAGACAGTTCTTAAGAAATTCTGGTTGAGAAAACTGTACTTGCTTAGGATAGAAAGGGTTATATCAGATCCCCCTGAGAAGGGTTCTTCTTAGAGTATTCTAGTGACAAATGGGGTAAGGCACTGAAGATAGCAGGAAACAGTTTTATTTGGCTGCAGCCAGGTTCAGAGGGCACAACTTTGCTGTAATCAATCAATCCTCTGAACCCCAAGTTCAGGTGTTTCAGAATTTTATACCCAGCATGTAAAAGGAGGGGCTCAGAAGTTCATAGTCTGCAGAAGTTCACATAAAAGCAGCTTTTTCTTTCAATGTTTTGGGCAAGTTAACCCTTCAAGGACAACACCTGAGAAGGGGAAAACTTCTCCCCTTTTTTTCCTCCCCCTGCCAGCTGTTACCATGGAGCCCAGTTGGTAACTTTTCTTATCTTAAAAATGTAGACATCTCTGTGAAGCCCAGCTCAAGGCCAGAGGCCTTGTTTGCACATTTCTACAATCTACTATACTGGATATGTTTGTGAAAAACTAGTAAGGAGGTGTCTAGCACCTGGGGTGCTGGTATCTTCCTGGCCAGTGGTCAAGTAAAACGGGGCGACATGAAAATAGGAAGTTTATCTACATTGAACTCTTTTGCAGAGATTCTTGCTGACAGTGCTAAAATCAGCCATGGTGAAGATTTCTGGAGAAGCCCAGTTAAGACTTTTTTTTGTGGAGAAAGGGGGTGCCACTTCAAGAGAAATATGAGAAAAGTGGGTGAAGGAGACAGAATTTAACACGAGTGAAAGGAAAAAAGCAGTGGAGAATGGATGAGGAGAAAATGGCTGATGGTGAAGGCAGCCATATTGAGGGTTCTGCAATAGCATTTTTTTTGCCAAGGACTGAAAAATACCACTGGACTCAGAAAGAGAGGTGTCACAATGGTGACATTGGTAGTTCAGCTGGAGATGATTTCAGTCTTAAGGCTATTGGCTGGCCTAATCTTAAAAAAAAAAAAAAAAAAGAATGTTAATAAAATTAGGAAATAATAGGGCTCAGGGATGAGGAGGCAGTTGGGTTTGAGTTAAAAAGAGGAACAGAGCACTAGTCCCCTGATTTCTTCAGGGAAATGAGGGAGGAGGAGTATTGACTTGAAGATGCTCACTGAGTCTGATACATATCTGTCCTCCCCACTTCCCCTTGGGGGAGGATTAAACAGTAGGATCACCTTGGGGCAGGATGAAATGTCAAGAAAAGACAAGCTTTCTGAATTTGGAGAAAATGAGAAACCCGGCTTTCATTTTCACACTGAAGAATAATGTCAGGAATGAGACATTGGAAAGAAGCTGGCTGCCTGACATTTGTTTGTGACTTATGGGTAAGGTGGTGGGGGTGGAGGCATCACCCAAAAGTAGCGAGAGCACAGGGGACTTCTGCAGAGTCCATGGGTCTGGGTGAGAAGGACCAGATGGCATCTCAAGGTCCCCTGGGGCTAAGGCCTGAGATGATTTAGAAGAGAAGACTGTGGTCTGCTCAGTGTTGTCCTGAGACCTAGGCAAGATGTGCCCTTGCCTTGGGCCCCACAATTGAGAGGCTCCTCTCCTGACTTCCCTGGGATAAGTAGAAAAGGCCTCTAAAGACCAAAGGGGCTGTCTGCAGTCTGTTCTCTTTCGAGGCCATATTCCTGACATCCATGGCCATCGACCCTCCCTAGGCTTGATTACAATTCCACGTACAGATTTTCCTCTTCCCTGAATTTGTCTCCCAATTAGAGGACTATTGTACACCTGTGGGCTTGGGGATTGCCAAAGGCCAACCATCAGGCAGAGTGGAACTGCATGGCTAGGGGGGTGGCCTCTCCAGAGTGCTGCCTGTGGCACAGGGTGGACGTGGGAGGGGGAGGGGTGGGTGGGTGGGAGCAGGGCCAGTGGAATCTCTCCCCGTGTCCCTATGCTCAGGCCAGAACACTGTGAGTTCAAGAAGACCGCATTTGAAAGTGGCTGTCCTGTGTGTTTTCAACATTTCGTCACTGTGATCAAAATACCTGACAAGAACAACTTAAAGGAGGAAAGATTTATTTTGGCTTGTGATTTCAGAGGTTTCAGCTCATGGTCAAGTGGCTCTAAAGCAGAAACATCATGGTAGAATAGCACAGTAGAGGAAAGCTACTCAACTCATAGCAGCCAGGAAGCTGAGAGAGAACACCGAGAGCCAGAGAGAGTGAGTGAGAAGGAGAGAGAGTGTGTAGAACAAGATACAATCCCCAAGGGCATGCCTTCAGTGACTTATTTCCTCCAATCATGTCTCACCTGCCTATAGTTTCCAACTCCCCTGAGTAGCCCATTCAAATGATTAATCCATCAAATGGATTAATCCACTTGATGAAGTCAGAGCACTCATGATTCCCAAAAGCCCCATCTCTAGACATTGTTGTATTTTGGACCAAGTCCTTAATGACCTTGTGGGGGACATTTCAGATCTAAGTCAACACCTTGTAACTAAGTAGGTATAGCCATTAAAGCAGGAGAATCCCATGTTGTTTTTTTTTTTTTTTTATTTTCTCCCAATTGTTCACTTCTTTTTATAACTCTTACTTATTAATTCATTTGATACATGGGCCTTCATTCGTTCCCCACCCTGGTTGTGCTCCACATGAATTCTTTCTTGGGTAGTAAAGTTTAGAAGATGGGAGGGTAATGAGATTCCTCTTCCCCTCCTGCATTATTACTATTGTTATTATTCCTAGTGATTACATTGGAAGCCCTTAAAGACAGAGCAGCATGATATTTTGCCTAAGAAACTCTTAATTACTTCTCATTTTATGAATGGATATAGTTATCTTTAGGTGAAAAATTAAAATATCTCTTTTAGCTATCAGGTGTTTCTTTGATACATTGTACACAAGGGAAAAAGGTGGAAAGACCAGAATTACTGGTTAAACTGATTATCCCCTTTCAGAAGCTTGCAAGACATTCTTTACTTTGGGAGCGGTGGCTAGAGTTCCTCTGTAACTTGGGGAGGAAGTCAAGGTTAGTCCATACAGCTTCTTTTCCCCCACTTTGCTTTAAGCTCAGATCGTGAGTCCTTTTTTTCATTCCTTAGGTTTGGAATTAGGGGTGGGGGGAAAGGAGGGAAGCAGCTTGGGCAGGGTGAGATGTGAATCCAGAAAGTTCTGTTGAGTTGGATGTACAAGTTCTGAGTTGTTTCCAAAATATGCAAGCAGAGTTGGAGTCTAAGCAATTGATAGGGAAGGAGGGAAGCAACGTTGGGATTCCTTTATTGTGTTGGGATTTGAAAAGCATGTCAACCATAAGACATTTCCTGAACACCTCCTACTGTGCAAGCATATGATGGACACATTATGTAATTAATAGACTCTAATATGATTTTGTTCTCATTTTATGGATGAGGAAACCTGCAACTTTGGGAATTTAAGACACCTCCCTCCAATTTTATAGTCAGTTACTGAGCTGGACCTGAAAATAGTTTTTCTGGATAATAAAGATCACATTTTGACCACAATGTGATACTCACTGGCTCTCCAATTGGCATGAGGTTGGGATAGTTTTGTCATTTCATTTGCAGAAGACCAGCATTTAGGGAGGTCCAGCTCATCTGACCTTTCCAATTAATTAGTTGTGAAAGCACAGACCCAGAGGAGTCAGATGATTTGTTTGAGGTCAAACAGCCAGTTAATGGAAACATTCGAATCCAGATGTGCTGTGTTCTAGGTTGGTCCTCTCACTGCTATATTCTGATGAAGGACTAGTTTGGAAAGGCACGTGGAAAAATGGCCATGGGTGAAGTAGAAATGTTTCCTTTTAAAGTTCAAACTTGGTGCAGAGTTGCCAGCCTCTCCTGTTTCCCTGCTTTTTCTTTGCTTTGCAACCTGTTCTGTGAATTCTGAGAGCTTTCATAAGGAAATACTTTGCTTATGGCTTGGCCTCACTATGTCATATTAACAATGAAGGTACAAGGTGTTTTCCGTTACAAAATTAATGAGAAGGGTATTAATTACAAAATTAATGAGGAGAGACATTCCCCAATTTTTAAGTAATATTTATGCTGTGGGAACAACACTTTGTTCTCTATCATGCCTAATAGAAATGGTGGGAAGAAATCACAGGGTGTTGCTAATTTACTTTAACATACTCCAGCACAAAAGAAAAATAAAAGGTGAGTTTTAAAAAAGAAACCTAAGAAATTTGGTATCTTTTGCCTATCATCTGGGGTCAGAAGTTGTTTTAGTTAGTTTGGGCAATAGAACAAATGTTCCCCAAATTTAGTGACCTAAATGATAATAATCATTTATTCATTCACAGTCATGTAAGTCAGAAATTCATGTTGGTCCCAGCTGGCATTGTCACCTCAGTTTTCACCATGGCCAGTGCTATGATGTAGTAGTAGATGGTTTGCAAAGATGGCATGACCATGACTTCCATCTCCGATCACCCTTTTGTAATGTGACTTTGTAACTTCTCTATCAAATAGAAGAGATGATTTCTCATTTCTCCACTGCTTGTATCTACATTTAATCACATGACTTATTTTGTCCCACATATTTGCAAATGTGACACAGAAGATATATGAAAAGTACTTGCACGTTGGGCTTGCTCTCTTGCAGCAGTGACTGGGGGACCACCTTTTGATAAATCCTCAGTTTGCTTTTTTGAAGTAGGAGAAACTATGTTGATATGGTTTGGATGTGAAATGTTCCCCAAGGTTCATGGTTAAAGGCTTGGTCCCCAGTGCAGCAAAGTCCAGAGGTGGGGCTTTTGGGATGTGGGATCATGAGGGCTCTGATCTCATCAGTAGATTAGATCTATTGGGCTCCTTCCATGTTCTTTCTCTTTGCTTGCCAGTTGCTCTGAGATGGACAACTCTGCTTTGCCACTTGTTCTGCATCATGATGTTGTACTTCACTACATGCCCATGGTGATGGGGCTATGCTACTACAGACTGAAACCTCTGAAACCATGAGCTAAAAATAAATCTTTTCTTCCTTGAGTTGATTTTCTCAGGTTTATTGTCACAATTATTGAAAGCTGACTGACACACATGTGGAAAGAGAGATTAAAGATCTCAGCTATTCTGGCTAAGACCTTAGATATGTGAGTGAAGCCACCTCAGACCTTCAGTTTGCATAAAGTTGACACAGACCAGAAGAACTGATGGAAATAATAAATCATTGGCACTAATATTCATTATTATTATCTCCTCCTCCTCCTCCTCCTCCTTCTCCTCCTCCTCCTCTTCCTCCTCTTCTTCTCTTCTTTTTCTTCTTCTCCTTCTTCTTTTTCTTCTTTTACCAGGGATTGACCTAGGGGTGCTTAACCTCGGAGCCACATTCCCAGCCCCTTATATGTATTTTTTTTAGAGACAGGGTCTTGCTGAATTGCTTTGGGCTAAATTGCTGAGGCTAGGCTTGAACTTGATCCTCCTGCCTCAGCCTACAGAGCCACTGGGATTACAGACATGCAGCGTACCATCACACTTGGCACTATGTATTCATTTTTGGCTTGCTTGTTTAAAATATTATATTTATTGCTCTTGATCAAGTCTGATATAAAACAGAGTTTTAAAAAATATTTTTTTGCATGTTTAAAGAGTCTGAATAACCAGCTAGCTATCTAAGACAGTTTCATAAATTTTGCTTCATAAAATAGTGTTATTGATATATCTCATAAAATAGCAGTTGTTCTCACAGGTCATGAAACTGTTGGAATGCAGGAAGTCCTTGCTGGCAAAGAAAATCAATGAAAGGAAAGTCAAGATATTGTTCTGGTACATACATTGTCAAGTAGCTCTAAGTAAACTCACCTCTCTCATGTCAAGAGGATCAAAATCTAAAAATACCTTCAAAAATCAAGTGACATCTGAATATACCCAAGTTTTGTAAGCTAAATTAATGGATCTCATGATTTAGAGAATTAAAAATAAAAATGGAACCTGGTGAATATTTTTACACTTTCCTCTTGAGAGTTTTCTTCAAGTTGGAGCAGGGAAATGCCTTTGTACTCTCACTACAAAGAGTTAGTAGGTAGATTATAATATCAGGTCTAATCACATCAATGTCTTATGAGAAAATAATTCTATTTATTTTCAACAGACATTGTTGCATAATAATCCACTGAGAAACACTCTGCTGATAGGCTGTGGATAGAGACCTAAAGGGAAGTTCTCATTCTGTCCATTTTTTTTTTTTTTTTTAGAATTTTTTTTAATATTTATTTTTCAGTTTTCGGTGGACACAACATTTATGGGGTGCTGAGGATTCTGTCCATGTTTTACAAGTTCTTTGCTATTGATTCTAAGTCCACTGGACAAAGTAGCTCTTAAAATCTGTACTCTTAGAATCAAAGTCAACTGGATCCAGGACCTACCTGAGCACAGCTTGTGTGGCTAGAGACTGAGTAGGTTCTGGGACACAGGATGGCCACCCTTATGGGACATAAGGATTTAGAAGAGCTGTGAGCAGTGCTGAAGCTGGTAGGTCAGAAGCTCCTGGGTCATGAAAAGTCCAATCCATTTAGTTTTGGAGAGGTTTGTTTCTCAATAAGAACTAACCTATACAGCCACATCAATGTTAGCAGCACAATTCACAATAGCTAAACTGGGGAACCAACCTTCAAAAGATGAGTGGATAAAAAAAATGTGACATATATATACAATGAAAGATTTCTCAGCAATAAAAGAGAATAAAATCATGGCATTTGCAGGTAAATTGGATGGGCTTAGAGAAGATAATGCTAAGTGAAGTTAGCCAATCCCAAAGAACCAAATGCCGATTGGTTTTTTTTGATACAAGGAGGCTGCTTCATAGTGGGGTAGTGAGAGAGAGCATGGGAGGAATAGACAAACTCTAGATAGGGCAGAGGGGTGGGAGTGGAAGGGAGGGGGCATGAGGTTAGAAATAATGGTGGAATGTGATGGTCATTATTATCCAAAGTACATGTATAAAGACACAAATTGGTGTGAATATACTTTGTATACAACCAGAGATATGAAAAATTGTGCTATATATGTGTAATAAGAATTATAATGCATCCCACTGTCATATATAAATAAAAAATTAATCAAAAAGATATGAAAAAAGAACTAACCTATATAGAAATAGAGCAACTTTAGAAGCCTGCTCAGATTGGGTACCCTTTGAAAAATAGTGCTAATTATGCTCAACATTTTTATGGAAACAAAGCTTTCCAGAGAAGAATAGCACAAAATTACTGTTATTAACACTAATGATGGTGGTGATAACTCTGACAGCCACAACGTCCCTTACTTCCTATAGCAACGGTCTATATTATGTATTTTGCAGTTATATATTTTGTATTGTTATATATATATATGTGCACACACACACACACATTATATATATATCTATATATATATACACTAGGCAATTTGGGCATATACAATATGTTAGATATGGTATTGCTTTCTGAAAGTTATTTGGTACAATGGGAAATATAAAATTGGTGCACAAAAGTACTATATAAAATAGAGTGGGGTAAGGACCATGTGTTGTGGTTTAGATGTGGTGTCCCCCAAAAGTGCACGTGAGAGACAATGCAAGGTGTGGAGGAGAAATGACTGGGTTATAATCTTAACCTAATCTGTGAATTAATCCCTCATGGGATTAACTTCATGGTAACTGGAGGGAGGTGGGGTGTGGCTGGAGAAAGTGGTTCATTAAGGGTGTGGCTTTGGGGCATATATTTGTACCTACTGAATGGAGATCTCTCTCTCTGCTTCTTGTTCATCATGTGAGCTGATTCCCTCTGCAATACTGTTCTGCCATGATGTTCTGCTTTATCTCAAGCCCCAAGGAATGAAACTGGCCTTTTATGGACGAAGACCTCTGAAACTGTGAGCCCTCAAAATGAACTTCTCCCCTAAAATTGTTCTGATAAGATGTTATAATCACAGCAGTGAAAAAGCTGACTAAAAGACTACATCAGTAGGACGCTTTCACTGGAGGTAACAAAACCCCACTCATAGTGGCTCTAATGATGAGGAAATGATTGGCTCATGTAATCGGAAAGTCCAAAGGTAGATCAGACTTAGACGCTTGCTCTATTGAAGCTCCGTCCATTTCTTCAGTTGTGTTGTCCTCAACTTTATCCTTAAGATGGCTTCCTTTGTGGGAACAAAATATGCCCATGGATGGCATCATGAGCTATATGATCTCTATTTTCCAAATGCAGAGAGGGAGTGTTCCTGCCCATGACCACCAGCTGATAGTCCTAAGATCTGGGCTGATTGAACCTTTCCTGAACCAGAATGTGCGGTCAGGAAAGTGCCAAATGCCTATCAGTCAGGTCTGGACTACCTGGACTAGTGACTCAGTCAGAAGAGAGAGGATTATTCTAACTGTCACAGATCCTATAGGAAATGAGCGTTGGCTCAATCTCATGAAATCCTATGGCTGTTACCACAGGTTAGAGTGGGTAGAACAATCCTGGGGGTGGGGATAACAAAAATGTCTACTAGAGAAGAGCCCTAGGGATCCCCACAGGAGTTCTGTGGATCCCAAGATTGGTGGCACTGGCTGGGAATCTTGGTTGATTTGTGTATGGGCTGGTCATGAAGAGCATGAACTGGCCTTGGATATGAGGGAGAGCAAGGGTAAACGGCATTCCAGGAGAGGGAGCTGCTTGAGTCAAGATGGAAAGGCCAAAGCGCACAGAGCGGGAGTGAAGAGCTATTAGGCAGATGGACCCAACGTGGATTATGGGAAAATGCATTCGGCAGTCCAAACACTTAACAAATGAGGTTTTGAAGCACAACCCATTGATGAACTGGGTTCTCTTAGTGATAGTGGTAGCCCTGATATAATTTATAATGCTTATGTTCTAATCCTAAGTGCAGAGATGGCCTTGCAAAATTGTCATAGAAAAACCATGAACTTGTTTGAAAAAGATGCCAGGTTAATCCAAAGTTAAACAATGACACATTTTCATAGCACAATATTTGTTGACATGTATAAAAGAAGGATTCCTTTCTTCTCTGAGGACCTTTTGTGGACTATATATTAAGGAATAATTTAGATTAGAGATAACATACAATTTTAAAAGTCAGATTTTGAAAAGAATGCTATCAATCTTCCTGTTTTGTTCATCACTTTTTTTTTTTAAGTCACTTTATTTGGAATATTTACAAAGATTATTAGATTCTTAATTTAATATAAACTCCATGACAAAATTTCATTGCTGTTAATAGAGCAAAGTCCATTAACAGTGTGAGAAGAAGATGAAGAAAAGGAGAAGGAGGAGGAGGAGGTGTTAATATGTACCAGGAAACTAGATAAATGGGCACTTATCAGTGGAGGAAGACGAAGTTAGTTACCGGACCACTGAAAGTTCTAGTATCTTTTAAGCTTTTTAAAATGTCTCCCTGACTTTTTTTTTTTTTTTCATTTTTAATTTATACATTTTTTCTTTTCCTTAAAAGCTTAGTCAAGTATTGTACCTAACTTGCTGTGGAACAACAGGAGGACATTTTTCAGGAACCTGTGTCAGTCCTGGTCATTCCCTTGAAGCAGATCCTTGAATCCTTCTCTAAAAGGCTGCAAGCTTTATTAGTGTTCATTGACTTCCCCACTGGTTGAATCTAAATCCATAATGACCTCTTGCTGGAGAGGAGAAGAAGATTAACAGACCTTACCCTAATTGCTTGTTTTTGTAGAGTTGTTAAGAAAGATTTGGGCTCCAGAAACAGAGGGTGTAGCCAGACAGAAGGCAGCCTGGAGTTCAAAAGTCTTGTAATCTTTGGCTCCACAGGCCTATAAAATGGAAGTGTTGACTGAATGTGAACAGCCTGCAGTCTGAGTGGACCAGACCCAAGAAAAGAGAGAGGCCCATCATCAGTTGAAAAGGCAGGGGTTCATAATGACTGCTTAATGGATGGCCCCATTTGATTTCCCTTCCCCATGAATGCCAGATCTGGAGCTGTCTGCCACACAACAAAGCCCTGCTTAGGTCCCCGTGTTCCTGGAATTTTAAGAAGAAATGAGGCCTCTTGCAAAGGCCCCACGTGAAAGCAGTAAATTGGAAATATTAAGAGATGGCGATGCGGTCATAATACACCCTTGTTTCCTGGTGTCCCTCTTGAGGTAATGGTTATAGGCTTGTAATTTGTGAGCAAGATTAAGCTCAATATTAAAACATTATTACAGGCAAGTTGGAGCCAAGGCTCTTCTGGGAAAGTGCTAGTGATCATTCACCTCCTCACCTGGAAGTCTTAAGGTTACCGGAGGTTATAAGGTTTAATGAGTATGGAAAGTTTTGCTGGGAGAGGGCATTTAAAAAATTCAGCTTCCTAAATTGGAAGTTCTTTCAAGTGAGTAACTTCACAGCAAATCCTGCTTCCCTGCTCTCCTTGGGTTTTTTTTTAATGAATTGACTGGATAGCTTTGCAAGGAAAAATCTTGGTTTTAAAAGAGTAAACTACATGTTCTACCTGATTGGTGAGTGGAATAAAGGATAGATATGTGATTTATTTAAGAAGATGCAACATAATATCACATCAATGCTGGTTATAAAAAGATGTTGTTAAAACAATAGAGATAGACTTTTAAAATTCTGCTGTTTTAACTAGGCAGAAACAGGAAAGGACAAATGACAATGACCTTCTTTTATTTCTAAGTTGCATTTTTATCGGTAAGATAACGTTCAACTATTTTGGTAGAGGTCTATTTTATTCGAATTTGAAGAAAATGTAAGTGGGAATAAAAATTTTAAAATGATTTCAATGATTTGATTTTTTTCCCTCTGTCCTCTTCAGAGGAAGAATCTTTAATTTTCGAAAATCCTCATTTTATTTTCATATTTTGCAAAAAAAAAACCCCACATTTTATCTCCGTATTTGTGCTTTATAAAATCAGGAGATTTCCTGTAATCTTATGTCACTAATCCCATTCATGATTATGTTTAAATTTCTCAAAAAAATTTCCAGGGTTTGCTATTTGAGAACATACTTACTTCTTGAACTCATCTGTGATCTTTTAAAACTAAAATAAGTTGAGGTCCAAATTTATGCAAAGAGATACTTGTTATGGGAGCTTTATTACCATGTATTCTCATAAACAAACAATTCTGAATCCATAGTTACTAGGAGGCACTGTCTCTTTGATGCTGTGCATTATTTTGGCAACCCTCTGACTTTATGATCTCTGGAAAAAAAATTTCAACACCTGTGAGTCAATGTGGCCTCAGAAAGTAGTTACTTTGAATTGTCCATTTAGAGGGAACTTCTTAATTACGAATAGAATGGTTTATTACCCTGCAAAGTATTGTGTCAGTCTGTATTTAAAATTTTTTATTTTTTATTTTTTCGGTACTCGGGATAGAACCCTGGATCTTTTATCCCAAGGCAAGTGTCCCACTACTGAACTACATCCCAGCCCTTTTTCACTTTTTATTTTGAGACAGGATCTCACTAAGTTGCCCATGCTGGTCTTGAATTTATGATTCTCCTACTTCAGTCTCCTAATTGCAATTCTACATATTTTGGACTTAAGTCTGGAGCAGTTGTTTCTCCAACCCCAAAACATCAGTCCCATGGGAGGATGGACAAGCCTTGTGGCTTGTGTGGCAGAGTTCAGAACCTGTCTCCTCTAGGAGTTCTTACCTGTTGGTTTGTGGGAAAATGCAAACATATTTCTAATAGGTCTTAAAATTTGTTTAATCTGCTGTGTGTGATGGTGTAGTCTTGTAATCCCAGTGACTCAGGAGGTTGAGGCAGGAGGATCGCAAGTTCAAGGCCAGCCCCAGCAATTTAGCGTGAACTTGTCTCAAAATAAAAAATAAAAAGGGCTGGGGATGTAGCTCAGTGGTTAAGCACCTGTGAATTCATTCCCCAATACAAAATAAACAAACAAACAAACAAACAAACAAATAAATAAATAAATAAAAAACCAAAAAAATTGGTTCCGTCTGATAATTTAAACAATCCTTTAGATTTTACTCCACTTCTCCAGAATAAAAATATTCAGAGTCTCATATGGTTCCCATTGTCTTTTGCCTCTTTCTATAATACTCAGTATATGACTGTAGAGGTGAGTTTGCTTGAGCCTATATAGGCAAAGGTGAGGACTTGTTTTTTTTTTTTTTTTTTAATGGTACTGAGGATTGAACTCAGGGGCACTTGACCACTGGGCAACATCTCCAGCCCTATTTTATATTTTATTTAGAGACAGGGTCTCTCTGAATTGCTTAGCAACCTTTCTTTTGCTGAGGCTGATTTTGAACTCATGATCCTCCTGTCTCAGCCTCCCGAGCTGCTAGGATTATAGAAGTGCAGCACCCTGCCTGGCGACTTGGGGGTCTTTAGATGTGGCATCTCTTGGGCCCCAAGGTCATGGCTATGGTTTTCTTGGTTGCTGAGTTCTCTCTTGGCTTTCAGAGGATACACACCTGTAGATTGTTATTTTGCTCAGGCAATGCTACTACTGTGATCCCTGGCTGTTTTGGATTCAATCACTGAGTCTTTGGCAGGTCTTCAATTTGGCCTTGTGTGGAGGTCCCTCCTCAGATTCAGCTATGGAGTCCGTGTTGCTTTGTTCTGGTGGCTCCGTGGTTGGCTCACTGGATTTCACGCTGAAATTAGGCAACAGAGAAATATGGGTGGTTTAGGAATACGAAATCTCAGCGCTTCTTGGCCTACTCACATATTACTGCTAAGGTTACTCCAAATGGCTCTGCCTCAGATTGGATTCTCTGCTGGGTGGTCTCTTTCAGACTCTAAACTGTCCCTATGTGCAGTGCACTTCATTTATTCTATTTCCTCCTTCACATGATGGAAGTCAAGGTGGGAAAAATTTGGAGCCATATGGTTAGATACTTTTTTTTCCTTCTATTCTTTTTTTAAAAGACTGTCTTGTGTCCAGGAAAGAATAGATTTACTTTTTTGTTGTGATACATTTCTGTCTACCATAGAGATGTCCTGGTTGTCATAGGAGGATGGGCACCTCTTCCACACCATGGTAGAACTTTATACTCTGAAACTTTTCTACTCAGTTCTTGATATGTTGGAGGAAAGAGTAACCTGATCTGAAAAATCTTTTCTCAGTCCAATAATATAGGGTACAAGGCTGTTGTCTTGGTGCATTATCAGAGTTTGTACTTCACAAGCTTTCCTATGCCATTAATTTACAAAACAAAACAAAGAAAAATGTGGACAGTATCACTGACAGCTGCAACATATCTTTGGGAATTTTACAGATTCTTGAGGAATTAAATTGAGACCTGTTGGATCTCTTCCTTCTTTCTTTGGCCCCTTCACTTCAGCAATATTCTTTGTATTTTGTTAATTAAAATGGAAACTAAATGTAACCAGATAGTGTGTGCATGTTTTCTCTTTCTGACACAATCTAGCCTGCCTGAGATGTGTACCACCTATTTTTCCTCCCACTCCATCAATTAATTTGTTTCCATTGCCTTATTGTACTTTATAGCACTTAGTCTTAATGAAATTATATTTTTTCATTTGTTTGCCTGTTTATATTGTCTCTCCCAATAAAATGAAAACAGAATGATAAGACGACTTTATCAGTTTTAACCACTGTGATATTCTAATGCCCAGAATGGGGTACACTTAATAATTACTCAGAAAATACATGTTGAATAAATAAATTTATTAATAAATAGAAGGATTTATGTCTATATTCTATAATCAATTGATTTTTGCTTTTCCTTGTTACTTCAAGGTCTCTACAGAATTTGATCCTGCAATGGTTCGTTGATGATGATGTTACAATGGGTGCCTAAACAATCTTACTCATTGAATTAACTATAAGTAGGGTCTTTCTTTTTTTAAAAAAATTATTCTAGTTAGTTATACATGACAGTAGAATGCATTATAACCCACACTGTACACAAATGGAGCATAACTTCTCATTCCTCTGGCTGTATCTGGTGTTGAATCTCACCAGTAGTATATAGACATGTATATAGGGTAATAATGTCTGTCTCATTCTACTGTCCTTCCCATCCCCACCACTCCCCTCTGCACAATCCAAAGTTTGTGCATTTATTTCAAAATGTTTTTTAGTCTTAACATTGTGTTAGTTCACGGAGAAGTTGTTTTTCTTGGGTTGGAGCAAGAGTATTCTGATTGAGGAATCAATGGAAGATAAACCTTTGCAAAATTTAACTGGAACTATATACTTCTACTAATACCTTGTTCATCATTTTATCTTGGTGCCCAGCCCTGTATTTGACAGCCAACCATGAAAAGGCATTGGTAGAATTAGTGTTCCCTTAAACATCTCTGCCAGTAATTTAATAAATATACCAAGTTCCTTACCACTGTTATTTCAGTCTATGATATTAAAACTATGCTTTTTTTCCAATATACTAGTTGGTCTTGAAGCAGAAGAACAGATCTATTCACAAGCTGATCAGGAAGCCCTGGCATGTTCTTGTGGTTTAGGACTTGCACAACCTTTGTTGGCTGCATGAGATGACAGTTCACTTAGATCCTCTATACTTGGAGGGGTTCGCCACAAGAATTGTCCAGACATTCTGGAATAAGTTGTTCCAGGCCAGTGTCTCTAATGAATACAACACCCCTCTGCTTTCTCATGACTAAGGCTGTGAGTCATTTCAACTTTGTGCCCAAGCCATCTGGATCTCCTGGAAAGACCTCACCTGTGTTCACAGGCTAGGTTCACACTACCATAGCCCCAGGACTGTTGGCACATCCAGACGGTTCTCCAGCTGTTCAGTGAAGTGATTAAATTGACTTATTCTCTCACTGAGAATGGCAGCAGTGCAGTATAGGACACATTTCAGACCCATGGATTTAAACATAGAGCTAGGTTTGTTGTTATTGTCTACTGATATTTTCCTGGCACAAAAAAAAGCACTTTTTTTTTTTTTTGCCCATATAATGTTTAGTTTATTGATAATAGGCCACTTAGAACAAGAAGGGCTGATGGAGAAATCACTCTTTTCAATGAAAAAAATGTGTATTAAATACCATTTTGGTGTAGGCACCATACTAGGTAGGCCTTGAGAAATACAAAGAGAAGCAAGAAGTGATTTTTATCCTCAAGGAGCTTAAAATCTACTGTGAGACATAACTTATACTTTGAAATAAATTATCCCTATTTTGACATAAGAAGATAATTTTTTTCTTTTAGTTCTCATTAAGAAAGGTAATGCGTTGACAGATGTTTGTCTTCTGAGTGATAGTATTTCCTTATATTTCCTTTGCTTACATACCCTAGCCATTAAAAATAGCACTGAAAATTGCATGATCGAAAAAGGTGAGTTTTAATTAAACTTAATAAGAAAACAACCTAACAGTGAAAGGACACGAGTTATTTGAGTTAGAAGTTTATACATTTTTAACATTCTTTGTCCAGTATAGTGGTGCATGCCTGTAATCCCAGTGTCTTGGAAGCCTGAGGCAGGAGGATCTCAAGTTCAAAGCCCACCTCAGCAACAACAAGGTGCTAAGCAACTCAGTGAGACTCTGTCTCTAAATAAAATACAAAATAGGACTGGGAATGTGGCTCAGTGGCTACGTGCAACTGAGTTCAATCTCTGGTACCCCCTCCACCAAAAAAAAAAAAAAAAAATCCTTTGATATTTATTTTCTTTGGATTATTTTCCCCCCATGTTGAAAGTATGTAAAAGAAAATCCTGTGTTGAGATTTATTTTATCCTTTGCCTAAGCCTGTGTGATTTTTCAGAGTTCCTTTCAGTTACCAATTTCTAAAGCATAATATTTTAAACTCAGGCTCTTGGTGATTATTTTTATTTCTCAGGAAAATCCTTCTTTCCAGCCTTCCACCCTGCTCATCAGCAAAGAGAATACAGCACCTTATAAGTCTCTCCTTCCTCCCACGGCATACTTCCCAATGCCAGCGTTCTTCACTTCAGCTCAGCTTCCAAATTTAATTCATTTGTTAGGCCTATTTTTACCTTGAGACATGAAATCTGAATGTGTTGCTAAACTATCAGAGAAAGTACTTTTCTTTGTGCCTTCCATCTAAGGCAATGTGTGCTTTCCTAATGGTATTATTTATAGCTGTGAGCTGTGGAAATGGAGTACAGACAGGCTGCCTACATCCCATGTCACGCTTTTTTTTTTTTTTTTTGAGTAGTTAGTCATTATTATTGAATTGTTTGGTCACGAGCAGATGAGAGTGAAAATGTAAAATCCAATGTGCTTCATTTTCACAGTTGTGGTGTGAAATCTGGTTGGGGGTGGGGGGACTCCTGAGTGAGGTAAGCACCAGTACTCACCTGACACAGGTATAGAGTGTATCTTCAACACTTCTTTCCTCATCCCTTCCACCCACGGAAGCCTGAGTTCACAAATTTATTAGTCAGGACAGACTAGCACAGTTTATGCTGCAGTAACAAATGACCCCCAAATCTCAGTGACTTACAGAATGATTTATCCTCTACATCACATCCTTTCCAGACGGCTTGTCGCTCCCCTCTCTACTATCTAATGGAGCAGTCTCTATCTGGAACACTCAGTCTTTGTGGCAGAAGGGAAACAAAACCAAACCACAGCAAACCACTTGCTGGTTCCCGAAAGCTTGTGTGTGAAAGTGGCACGTATGATTTCTGTCCCTATTTCATTGGCTACAGCAAGCCATTTGGCCACCTCTGAGTTCAACAGGGCAGTGATACACATTTCTCCTTCAGGAGAGACACTACAGGAGGGTACTGGAACATGGGTGGACAGTGGTCTTCACTGATTTGGATTTGATGATGGTCAGCAGCAAGGGAGGCTTGAATCTAGTGACTGAGATTGGCAAAGTACCAGTATCTTCTTTCTTAATACTTTTTTTTTTTTCTCTCTCTCTCTGGATGTGGGGAAGTAGACATAATATAGATGGTCTCATTATCTGGAATACACTTTCTAAAGTGTTCATGTCTGTGTTATGCTTTTTCCTCTGTATTTATTGTTTGTGTTTTCATCTATTCAGTTAAAAAATTAACTTCTGGGCATTTGGACTTCCAGGCCACTATGATTTGGCCCTTTCTTATGTACCTAGGTTTTCCTCTCACCACAGATCTTGCCTTGGACTCCAGGCTCTGGCCACAATTTATCATTTGTTATTCTAGACATTTCCTCTCATCCTTTAAAAGGGCTCGAAGTCAGTATTGCTTTTCCTAGGTCAGGGTAGGTGCTCTGTGTTCCAATAGCAAGTGGCCCTTATCTGTCTTTATCGTAGCACTTACCCTGGGGAAGTAACATTATTCACTTACCAGTCTTTCTCTAAGTTTAACTCATCTTTTCTCTGGGAGGCCCATGACTCTGATGTCATTTCCTATTATTCCTCTCGTTTGTTCACTGATGCTCCAACCAGTGACCCTCTCTCGGTTCTGTCAGCAATCCCACGTTCACTACACCTTAGGGCCTTTCCACTGTCCATGACTGCTGCCTGGAAAGTTTTTCCCTCTCATCTTCAGAGCCCTGGCCTTTTTTGTCATTCATGTCCCAGCCTAAATGTCACTTCCTCAGAGACACCTTCCCTGACTAATCAGTCAAATGTGGCCACCTAGGCTCTGGCTACCATGCTACACTACCCACACACCCTCATCACTACCCAGTACTTTTCTCATTTATTTATTTGTGTATCATCTGCCTCTTTCATTAATATAAACCTCATGAGCAGAACCTTTTCTGCCCTGTTTACTTCTGAGAACAGTTTAGCTATTATTAGTGTTAGGTAGTGTCAAAGTCGGGATTGGAATGTTTCTCAAAGGCTCCTGGGTTCAAGGCTTGTTCCCCAATGCAGCAGTATACAGAAGTAGGGATTTGGAGGAGTGATTGGATCATGAGAGTTCTGATCTCATCAACTGATTAAATTCACAGCTGATGCCGTTGTCGGGAGGTGGTGGAAACTGCTGGAGCTGGGGCCCAGATGGAGGAAGTGGGCCACTGGGTGTGCCCCGGTTGGGTTTATCTTGTCTGTGGCCCACTTTTCTCTGGTCTCGTGGCTGCCATGCCCTTCAACCATGATGTTTCTGCCTTGGAGTTATCCAAGCATGAACTGAAACCTCTGAAACTAGGACCCCAAATAAATCTTTCTTCCTCTAAGTTGATTTTCTCAGGTGTTTATCAGTAATGAAAAGTTGACTAACATAGGGAGTCTGCAAATAGCAGTTCAATTTTGAATGAATGAACAGAGTTACAGCAGTTCTTCTAAATCAAGACTAAACCCTTTATTACTGTTAAGCACCCAGTAAGTATTAGTTGATGATTAAATAATGAAATCTTTGAGGTTCTTCAAAGTCCAGGTAAAAATCTCATTTTTTTTTCTGATAATTTCTACCCATACAAATCTTCCATAGCACTTCTTATTATTTTGTAATATAGTCACAATATAATGTACCATAGTTTCCCCATGACATTTAGCAACATTTTCTATTTTAAAGTAGATTTTTTTTTTCTCTTAGTGGTGCTGTAGTTTGGATCTTAAAGTTTTCATCTTTAATTCTAAAGATTCATGTGTTAGAGCCTTGGTCCCCAGCCCACATATTATTGGGAGATAGTAGAACCTTTAACATGAAGGGCCTAGTAGGAAGAATTTAGGTCATTGGGGACAGGTCTTTGAGGGGGATTTTGAGACCCTGGCCCCTTTCTCTCTCTCTCTTTTGCTTCTTGCCATGAGGTGAATAGTTTTGTTCCCCCTTGTACTCCTGCCATGATGGCAGTTACCATAGGCCCAAAGTCTATAGGACCAAAACTGAGCCAAGATCAACCTTTCCTCCTTTTCAGTTGATGATCTCGGGTATTTTGTTGCAATCACAGAAGGCTAATGCAAGTGGATTGTATAAAACAGCTTCATTGGGCAAATATCATTGCCGTAGATTACTCATACATAAAATAAGTTCTACCAAGATTCAGACTCTTCAAACATCTTGAATCACTCAGACCAAGTTTTCCTGACCTTCTGTGAGTTAAGCATGAAGAATTAATATCCATGAGTCTATGGAAATTGCTTGGCATGAACTTTTAAGAAGATTCAACATGATTTAGTAATTACCAAAGAAGTTTTTCTAAAATTGTCTTGAAGCATAATTTTATTCTCTTGCAAATGGAATATGCATCATATTGTGATTTTAATATAGTTTTATTTCACTTACAAGCTGTGTTAGCTTCAGACAAGTTAGTTGAATTCTTTGTGCCTCAGTTTCAATAGGTGTAGATAGCAGATAATATCGTTGACTTCCCAGGGTTCTTGAGAAGGTTGCTATTTAGCTAGCTAACTTAAAACATTTTCAAAAAAGAAGGTACTACATAATTGTTAGCTATCATCACTATCATTTTTTAATATAGTCATCTGTATTAATCGTGTTTCAGTCAACCATCAACTATATACCTGATGGTGCTCCCTTAAAATTATCTTGCCTAGAGGTATCATAGCCACCTTAGATTGTGTAAGTATGCTTTGTGGTCTTTGTACACCCAAATGGCCTAATATGGGTTTCTGTAATCTGAATTACATGTAACTATAATCTATATTAAAAATTAATGGTGAGTTTTTAAGGAAAGTATAAGTTTTTCACAAGAAAACAATGAAACAAATCCTATAGAAAATAATACCTTGATCCAATTTTCAAGGCTCTTTTAAAATAGTAGCATCTTTACCCTTTCAAGGCCACTGTAAATTTACCTTCAGGGATTCTAAAATATAGCAGCTGAAGTCTAAGCCAGTGGAAACTCAGTTTTATGGGACTCCTTTTGAGGACATAGTGTTTGGAAGGGGAGGAGAATCTGTGGTGTGGGACTCATTACCTCCAAAACCCTGTCTTTATTCCCTATGGTAGTTTAGGACAGCAGCCTTTCCTGATTTTAAATATTAGGCTTTTGTATAATATTTTGGGTCCAGGTCTTCAGACAAAGGATGAGAGGTTTGAATACACTGATTGAAATTATACTTTGAGGAATGAAAAATTAAATGCATGACATCTGAGGACAAAGGAGAGCAGGAAGTTCAGATCCTGTCCTGGTGGTTAGGGTGGCCCAGAACTAAACACAGCAAATCAGTTATGGGTTACCACCCTTGTTCTCATCTACCCTGCCTTTTTTCCTTTTTGTTGTATATGTATGAGAACCTCTGTTAACCCCCCAAAAAGCTGATGTCAAAATACTCAACTGTGATTTTTTTGTGTGTGTGTGGTGTTAGGGATTGAACCAGGGCCTTATGCATGCAAGGCAAACCCTCAACTGAGATATATCCCCAGCCCTATCCAATCATGTTGTTGAGCAACTTTAGACTAATTGGTCAGCATAGTGAGCAAACAAAGTGAGATAGTTCAGCTGGTTGTTATACAATCATGTATAAAGATTCTTAACTGATGTTGCAAACTCATTTTTCTTCTGATGCAGACTGAGATCCAAAGTAAAAAATACAGAAACATTCCAGTGGAGTCTTTACAGAATTATTATCATTATTAAATTATTATTAAGGGAAAGCATTGGCATGATTAAGATAGAAGCTTTATTATGCTATATTTAGGTCTATCCTACCCACGATATTGCCTTAGAAAACCCTGATACATATATTTTCCGGGTACCATGTGATATTTTGATATGTGTATTCATTGTATAATGTTCAAATCAGCATAAACCTATCTACATCCTCAAAAATTTAATGTTTATGGTGAAAACATTAAAAATCCTTTCTTCTAGTTTTTTTAAAATACCTTATTTTTGTCTATAATTATTCTCCTATTCAGTAGAACACTAGACTCTCTCACTCTGATCTATCTATAACTTAGTATGTGTTAATCTACCTCTCCCTTTCTCCTCCCCCATACTCTCCCAGCCTCTGGTAACCACCACATATTAATCCTATTTTTTGACAATTTAGCTATGTTTACCTGTGTATATGTCTCTTTTCCTCGTTCTTTCTTTCCTTCTTTTCATGCATTCATTGCCTCTCCCTCCTTTAATCTCTTCCATTTTCTCTATTAAATTGTTTACTATTTTCACATGGATTAGCTAAGAAATACATATTTTCTTTAAATATCACTGATGTGAACTGTCTCCATGAAATAAATCAATGTCTTAAATTGCACATAGCAAAATTTGTTATTGACTAAATATTAAGTGTTATGTTTTAGATGTGGTATCCCCCAAAAACTCATGTGTGAGACAATGCAAGAAGGTTTGGAGGAGAAATGACTGGGTCATAGCCTTAACTTAATTAGTGAATTAATCCCTGATGGGCTGAGTGGTAACTGGAGGCAGGTGGGTGTGGCTGGAGGAAGTGGTTCATTGGGATCTATGGGGTATATATTTTGTATCTGGTGAGTGGAGTCTCTCTCTGTTTTCTGGTCACCATATGAGCTGCTTCCCCTCCTGCCATGATGTTCAGCCTCACCTTGAGCCCCAAGGAATGGAGCCAGCCTTCTATGGACTAAGACCTCTGAAACCGTGAGCTCTCAAATAAATTTTCCTCCTTCACAATTGTTCTGGTCAGATCCTTTAGTCACAACAGTGAAGAAGTTGACTAAAACATTAAGAATAAGGGCTTCTTTACAATGTTTAGATCTGAAAAATCACATCCAGAATATTTTGTAAGTGAAGTTTGTGAAAATAATAACCACAAAGGAAAACTCACAAGGCTAGCAAAAGTTGATCTGACTTATTGATGAATGAAATTGTATTATTACAGCTTAAATGGAAAATAGCTAAAGCACACACACAAAAATCTCAGTGGAGGAAGAAAATTGAAAAGGAAAAGCTTCACCTAATCAATCTAAAAGTGTTTGTTATTATAAACATCCCCAGAGTTGAAATTTCCTCAGAAACAAAAGTGTTAAAATATGGGGTTGAAATGTCCTGTAGATACTATTTTGCAATCTGCTTTTTTATAACAGTTTATCTTGTAGAATTTTTATGTCATTAGATATTCTTCTGCCATATTTCAATATCTGTGTCGTATTCTACTCTGTGCCAACACAGTAGTATCTTTAACCTTCTTTTATTATACATTACGATTGTTTTAAACATTTTGTTATTTCAACTCCATGAAGAATATCTTTATAGGTGGTGCAGAATTTTTACAAAAGGAACTTTTCTTGAGTCTTTCTATTTTGTATGGTTTTCAGAAGTAGATATTGTGGAAAAACTGCTGTGATGAAAAATAATTAGATTCTGTTTGTCATTCTTATTTCATTCAAGTTTGGTTATCTGGCATTAAGACTATTTATTAAATACAAGTCTTTTGGAACAAATTAAAGCTTTTCTTTAACTTTCAATGTTGCCTGGGACTGTGACAAAATATGAGACAGTGTCTGATCTTGACTTTTAAAATAAGCAAACCCAAAATACCTCAACTCAAATAGCTCAAAAAACAGCACGAAAGGATTGAAATGTCACAGGGAAGCTGCTAGGATTTGATCAGTGGGAATTTATTTGACCTGTGCTTATTCCTGTGCTATTTATAGTCAAAGGCAAATATAATTTTAGGTCTTCTATTGAAACCACAAGCAGAACCAAATGTTGTTTCTGAAGGAGGCTAGAAGAAATGGATTGGGAATCAACTAATTTCATAGTCACTGCTTATCACAGCAAAGACAATTCATGAATATTTATTATATGAAGGAACAAATTGATTAATAAAAAAGGAGTATTAATTTCATACTTGTGACAAGCAAGGTAACTACTAAGTGTACCACCTAGCACCAAGCACAGCAAATTCAGGTATTCAACATGATTTCCTGCCAAATGAATAAGAAAAAAAATTTTTTTCCTGCCACCTTAAACATCATTGAGCTTTTAAAAATATGAGATCAATGTGGTTGCATTTTAGCATTGGTTACATTAAATAGTCACTGGCCTGCATAGGGGAATATGGGGATCTTGAGTGTAATTGGCAATAAACGAATACTACGAATGAATGCTGGGAGATAATTAGTTTGCCTTTCAAAAATAACCACATTGTGTAAAGTTTATACTATGTATCAGGTACTCTCCCATTTTATAGATGAAGAGCTAGAGGCTAGAAAATTTAAAAACAGAACAAAACTGTCTTGAAGTTTCACAGACAATAGATTTAGTTAAATACTTCCCCTCTTCTTCAGTTTCAAAAGCTCAGAAACCCCATTAAGCTTACTTATAAGTATAAACTTAAATCCAAAAATGCATATTAAAATTACTTACAGTCCTACTACATATAAATCTTTGCTGGTATTTTCTAGAAGTTTAGGAACCATACCTATTTGCAAAGAAAGATATTTGGTATTATATATATATATATATATATATATATATATATATTTTTTTTTTTTTATGATATTTCCTTTCCTCTTAGCAATATATTTGAACATTACCTCATAATGTTAAGTAATTTTAGCCATATACTTCAGTGGCTACTCCCCATCCCTAAACCCCCAAGTAAATTATAAAGTCTTTGAGAACAGGGACTCTTAAGAAAGTACCACTCACTACGTTAGTGTTTATAATTATATTGGATATAAAATAGATAATATTTATTATATGACTATAGCTAAATTACATAGTGTTTAATCTTGGGCCAGGCATTAATCCAAAAGCATCATGTGGATTAATTTCATTTAACTTTCAAAAAAGTTCTATGAGGCAGTACTATTATTATCCCACTTTTCCATACGAGGAAAGTGCTTGGGTCAATTGTGGTTAGTAAGTGGTGGAGGCCGCTTTCAAACCTGGGTGGCCTGGCTCTGAAATGCAAGCTCCCAACCGCCCTACTCATCTACCTAAAATAGATATGAAATGAGTACTTGTCAACTCTAGGAAACGGAGAGCAAAGGTAATTATGGGTATGCCTTGACATCTCTCATGTGTAAAAAGCCACACTTCATCCTCATTAGTTACTGCTTGAGTTCAAAATTCCTCTGCTAGGTTTTTTTAATTAAAAAACAACTTCATCCTTTTTTCTTATAATTTCCCCTTGAACTTTTGGTCTAGTGTGAATGAATGCATGAACACCTATATCCATTCTCACTTTTTTTTGGTCTTAACTCCATCCAAATTTTCTCCACCACTGAAGGACTAGCTCAGTTCTGGTGTCTTCTATGAAGCATGCCTTACTCTTGCAGGGCTTGTTGCCTGTCCCTTCTCTTAACTCTTCTAGTCTAATAATTACACTAAGATTCTGTCTTATTCATGTCTATATATCTTACCATCTCAGAAAAATGCTTGATTCATGGCAGATAGGATATTGCCATTCCTTGGTTGAATGCAAAAATAGCAGAGTATATCACTTTTTGAAACATATTGAAATCTTTTTTTTTCCCTCACTGTGTGTGTGTGTATCACATTTTCTTTATCTATTGTCACCTAGGCTGTTTCTATAACTTGGTGTAAATTGTGGTGCTATAAACATTGGTATGCATGTATCCCTATGGTATGCTGACTTTAGTTCTTTTGGATGAATGCTAAAGCATGGTATAGCTACATCATATGGCAATTCCATTCCTAGGGGTATTTTTTTTTCTTGTTTGTTTTTGAGGCACTGACTTTTGTAGTGATCATATTAATTTACAGTCTCACAACAATGTGTAAGTGCTTCTTTTCCCCATATCCTTGCCAGCATTTATTAGTTGTACTCTTGATGACTGCCATTATAACTGGACTGAGACAAAATCTCAGTGTAGTTTTGATTTGTATTTCCCTAATTGCCATAGATGTTAATTTTTTTCATATATTTATTGGTCATTTGTATTTCTTCTTTTGAGAAATGTCCATTTTATTCAACTGCTTATTTATTTATTTATGACAGCGGAATGCATTACAATTCTGATTACACATATAGAGCACAATTTTTCATATCTCTGGTTGTATATTTACATCAATTCATGTCTTCATACATGTACTTTGAATAATAATGATAATCACGTTCCACCATCATTTCTAACGGTATGTCCCCTCCCAACATACTGAAATCTGTACAAATCTTATTGCTGTAAATAAACGATAGGCTTTTGTCATAGAAGGCTCAATTTTTGAACTTTCTCCATCCTCCAGCATGCCTCAGACGACTTGAGTCTCTATGAGATCCTTGGCCAATATTTGTAGTTATTGTGACTTAGTGGGGAAAACATAACTGGTGGAGAAGATGTGATCTGTTTTAATATTTTAATACGTTGACTAATTAGTTTTAGAGAATAAAGCCACATGGCTTTTTTTATTAGATGTGCTTAATTTCTTATTTACTTATATTTCCATTTGCTTATAATAAACATATATTAAGGAATCATTTTGAATAAATCACCAGTTTTTAGGGTTTGATAAGAATACAAAAAAATCTTCACATAGCATGACAGATAAATCTTATTGCTGGAATTTTTCTACTTCCTGTGTAAAGATGAGGTTGCTACCTACCAATGAATTTTTTTTCCCTAGAAAGGTAAGCTAATTACCATTTAAATTGTTTTAAGTGGAATTACTAATGCTTCTTTATTGTGAAATGTAGCCTACACATAGAAAGTAAAAATATATAGCTCAGTGATTTATGTTATGGTTTGGATCTGGAATGTCTCCCAAAAGCTTCTGTGTTGAGGACTTGGTTCCCAATACCGAAATATGCAGAGGTGGGGCTTGGGGGAAGTTATTGAATCATGGGGGCTCTGGCCTCAACAGTGGCTTAATAAATTTGGTGGATTAGTAATCTGAATGGACTACTAGGAGTGGGTACTAGAGTCAGATAAGGAACAAATGGAGAAAGTAGGTCAGTGGGGGATGTGCTCTCGGGGACTGTATCTTGTCCCTGGCCTCTCCTTTTTCCTCTGTGCTTTCTGTCTGTTATGAGTTGAGCAGCTTTCCTCCACTACGCCCTTCTGCTATGAGATTCTGCCTCATCTCAGACCCAAAGCAAGGGGACCAACCAACCATGGACTGAAACCTCTGAAATTGTAAACCAAAATAAATCTTTCCTCTTCTAAGTTGCTCTTGTCAGACATTTTGGTATCAGTGATAAAGAAACTGACTAAACCAGTTTATCACAAAGAAAACACATATATAATCATCAGCCCAAATCAAGAAATAAAATATTTCCAGCACCATGGGTTCCTCTCACACACTTTCCAATCCTTAGTTTCTCCATTCCCGTCAATAATAATTCTGATATTCTGGCTTTTCTGATAATCATGCCTTTCCTTTTCTTTATGGTTATATCCGAAAGCATGCATTTCTATAGTTTGATGGTACTTGCATTTGGACTTCTATAAATAAAATTATTCAGTATGTATTATTTGAGACAGGATTATTATGTTTTTAACATTACCTTTAGAAGATTCATCTCTGTTGTTGTGTCTGGTTGTATTTCATCTATATTCACTGGTGAATAATATTATAGAATTGTATTTGGTAACTACACTTCAACTTATTTATTCATTTTACTGTTGGTAGATATTTTGGTGTGCTCACATTTTGATTCTGAGGGATAATGCCACCATAAGCATTTCCATACATAGTTATTGATGTGTGTAGACATGCATTCCTGTTGGTTACATATGGGAATGGAATTGCTAGTCCATACAGTAGCATTAACATTGTTGGAGTCAACGTGGTGGTGCACACCTGTAATTCCAGGCCCTTGGGAGGCTAAACTTTAGTGAGACCCTGACTCAAAATTAAAAACAAAACAATAACAAAAGGATGGGATCAAGCCCCAATACCAACCAATCAACAAACAAACAAAAAACAACAAAACAAAACACGTTGTCAATTTTTTTAGAAAAGTCTGCTTTCCACAGTGGCTGTATCAATTTATAATTCCCCTATATTGTACATACATACATGGTTGTCAGCATTTTGCTTTATCAGTCTAAGATTTTTGCCATTCTGGTGGATATGTAGTGTTATCTTTTTCTTTTTATACCTTTATTTTATGTGGTGCTGAGGAATCCAGTGCCTCACACTTGCTAGGCAAGGGCTCTACCACTGAGCCACAACCCCAGCCCCATAGTGTTATCTTAATATGGCTTTAATTTGCATTTTTATAACTTCTAATATACTCAGATAACTTCATGTGTTTAATAACCATTTGCATATCTTTTTCTAGTGAAATGTTATTTAGATTTTTTTTTTTTTTTTGCCAATAGTCTATTGGATTTCCTGTGGTTTACTATTATTAATATTTATGGGAATTCAAAAAAACATTTTTAGTTGCAGATAAACACAATACCTTTATTTTATTTATTTATTTTATATTTTATGTGGTGCTGAGGATGAAACCCAGTGCCTCACACCTAGTAGGCAAGCGCTCTACCACTGAGCCACAACTCCATCCCATTTGTAGGAATTTTTAATAATTTTTGGAAATATGACCTTCATGAAGTATGTCTTACAAAAATCTTTTCCTACTCCTCTGCCTGTTTACTCTATTAATGATTATATATCTGTTTTTTTTTTTGGTAGTACTAGGGATTATACCTTGGACATGCTTGGCAAGTTCTGTACTACTCAGCTACATACCCCCCCACTTGTTTTTTTTTTAATTAGAGTATTGTAATTACACAAGTATTTAGGTTCCTTTTGAAAAAATTATGTACACAAGGAATTTTTTTTAATTGTTTTTATTTTTTAAATACATGGCTGTGGAATGCATCACAATTCTTATTACACATATAGAAAACAATTTTTCATATCTCTGTATATAAAGTATGTTTGTATGTTTGTATACAAGGGATTTGATTTCAATCTCTTATCTCTCCCCTACTTTTCCTCCCCCCCTTTCCCCCTCTTCTCCCTCCTCTACTTTACTGATCTTCCTTTCATTCCTTTATTTATTTACTTATTTTTGATGAGTACTTTCTACCATTACAGTGAAATTCCCTTTTTTTTGTGCATTCAAATGCATACATGACATGATTCTGTTGGATTTATTCCATATTTCTTTCCCTTTCCCTTCCTTCCTCCTTCCCTCTCATTCTCCAACTTCTAGTCCACTGATCTTCCCTATATCCGATCCCTTCCCCCACAGCCTTCTTTTCTTTATTTTGCTTTAGTTTCCACATATGAAAAAACATTTAACCCTTGATTTTCTGAGTCTAGCTTATTTCATTTAGCATGATTTTCTCCATTTTCATCTATTTATTGGTAAATGCCTTTATTCCATTCTTCTTTATGGCTGAGAAAACTCTATTGTGTATATATACCACATTTTTTGGATACATTTCATCTATTGATGGGCTTCTGGATTAAGATTGCATAATTTGGCTTTTGTGGATTGTGCACATGACAATCACTGTATTGCTACAGTATGCTGATTTTAGTTTTTTTGAATAAATACCATGAAGTGGGATTGCTAACTTGTCCAGGTTGGCCTCAGACTTGTGATACTCTGGTCTTAGTCTCCTGAGTCCGTAAGATCAGAGGCATGTGCCACCATTACTGACTTAGAAAACTTTTATTGTCACATCATTAAACGAGAGCTCTGAGTCCTTGGTTTAATATTTTCTTTTTTTTAATATTTATTTCTTAGTTCTCGGCGGACACAACATCTTTGTCTGTATGTGGTGCTGAGGATCGAACCCGGGCTGCACGCATGCCAGGCGACCGCGCTACCGCTTGAGCCACATCCCCAGCCCCTTGGTTTAATATTTTCATTCATTATCTTTTAATGTTTTCCTATCCAACTGTCTTTAACTCTCTCCTGAATCCTGTGGTATGTATTAGAATTCTCACTGCATAAGCTGTCTTTTTCTATCTCTTTATGTCTCATTCTATTCTATTTCTTTTGATCTTTCTCCTAATCCATTCATTTTTTCTCTTCATCTTATCTGATCTATAGTTAAAACTCATCGGTTGCATGAAGTTTACCTGCTGTATTTTTTTTTTTTTCATTTAAGTTTTAGAGCTTCCACATGACTTTTTGTTAGTAGTTTACAGTTTTCTGCCCCAAATTCTCGGTGTTGGATTTATGTCCTTCAACAAACAAAATATTAATATTTTAAGCCTGGATCTGGCAATACCTTGAAGTCACTGTGCATGGTTTTGTTGTCTGTTTTCCCACAGTTTTAAATTTATGTCATTTTTCTTTTCTCTCCTGCCTGTTTATTTTCTGTGATAATTAGGACAGGATGCTTAATTGTTTATAGGAATAATATGAGCCATACAATGATGTTACATTCCTCTAAAGAAGGTTATCATTTGATTCTGCCAGATTTTTGATGGCGCTTGTGATGTGGTAAATTTTAAGCATGGAGATGAAGTGAAGGGAAGCTTCACTTGAAAGACCTCTTTCTGGCTCATTCTGAAGTTTTCTTTTTAGGGTCCTGGTAGAAAGTAATAAGGTTTCACCTAGTTTCTCCTCCTTGGTGCACTTTGACCCCAAGCTGTGTCCCCTGAGCTGTGGCACCCCAGACGGGTGCAGTTAATCTTACTGAGTTTCTGCTTCCTCCGGGAGCCTTGTTCTTCACTGACATCTTGGTTCTTCAGTAACTTCAAGTAGAGGTTAATATATATTAAAACTAGTCTGCTTTATAGTCTGCTGTTACTGGAATCAGAATTCCCTGTGTTCTTACTTTTGATTTCTTACTCTTTTTTCTCTTCTTGGTGTGGAGTAAATCTTTTGAATTTTACCCATATTCCACTTCCCTCTCTCTCTCTCTCTCTTTTTTTTTTTTAGCACTGCAAAGTTTTGTAGCTATTTATAATACTAACTATTTAAAGTGAGCCAAATGATGGGGGATTGTTGGAGGAATGAACTGGTCATGTATGTGGCATACAAATGCAGCTGGTAAAACCAGTAATGAGTGCTGAAAAATAGGCTATTAAGAAGAGAAGAATGCTTCCAAATTTGACTTTTGTGTATCATGAAAATATTTAATTTCTCTTAATTACAAATTCAGTATGTCAATGTTGGCTTTTTCATTGGATTGTTATTCTTTGATAACCTTAAAACAACAAATCATAGCTTATCAAAAGAAAAAATTGATTAAGAGAAGTTTGGACTATATCTTTTGGGTTTTTTAAAATAATAGCTAGTACACAAAAACATTTATAAACATTATTTGACAGTTCCACTTTATGATTTTTTTATTAGAAATAACTATAGACAGGATTTATACCAAATAGAAAGGTATTTTATTAATTGACAGATAAGAGAATAAAAACAAATGCTAACTAGTGAAAATAATGGATGGCTTCATTAGAACTGGTAATGCATTTTTTGTTTTTAGTTATAATCAATGAATATGGTGAAAGCTGTATCAAGTACCATTCGTAATACTGTAGTAGCCAGAGTATTTTCTTTCTAAAGCAACACACTTCAAATCAGCCTTACAATGGCTACCAACTGCATCTAGAAAGACATAGTCATTGCATGACTTCCAAGAACCTCCATAACCTATCTAATCTGACCTCCACTCTGTCTTCCTTCTTCATTAGGCTCTAGCGCTACCTGCCTTTCTATGTATTTCTTGAATGAACCGGGATTGTTTCTGCTGTAAGTGTTTGTTCTTGTAGATCCCTTTGCCTGGAAGTCTTTGCCCTCAACTTTTCTCTTGGTTGGCCTCAATTTTACCATTCAGGTTACAATGAGAATGAATCTCACAGTCTGAATTAAGCTCCCCTCATCTCTGCTGCCTCTAGTTCAATACCATTAAACCAGTTCATTGGATTTTCTTCATAGTGTGGATCATTGTCTGAAAGTTTTCTATTTATTTGTTTACTCATTTATATTTCCCCTCTTTAGAAAATAAGGATCTCTCTAACTTTCCAGAGCCTAGAACACTACCTGTCACACAGTAGGTCCTGAAAATGATGCTTGATAAGATCTTCAATATGGCATCTGAGAGACTGTGGTAAAGTATATTGTGGTTATTTTAATAGAGAATTCCATTGCCTAGATGAGCAAATTTTATGTTGGAGAAAATTTGTTAGCATGAGGTTCCCTGGGGTGTAATAATTCTAAAGGGTGTCAAATGTTTAACTTACAATGAAAACCAATCTTCAGCATTCAAACTTGCCTAGAACACACATAAGTACATATACATATACACATATATATATATATATATTTGTTTGGAGAATAAGATCATATTCTCTGAATAAGAAATGTTGAAGTCATTCTTACACAAAAAATGTTATCTAATTAGCATTTGTTGTCTATCAAGCACTTGTATTTTTTTTGATTAATTTTAAATAGCAATCTTTTTACTTAAATAGACAAAGTGCACCTCCTAACCTCAACCCCTAATACTGCATATATACGTGAACACAATTTTTCAAGACTGAGATGATGCTCAGAGGAGAAAAATATTGGTACTAAGACTATAATGAAATTTCCAGTTACCATGGCTACCTTTAATTAAAGTCTACACGTACGGGAGCTCTTAAATCTAGCTAACAATGTGTAATGATGCTCATGTGGCAGAGTATTTGGATTAATAATTAATTCCAGTTATAATTTCAATATTGCAATACAAATCTACTACTGTCTATCAAGTGAAGATAGGCGCTATTCTGCGAGGGCCTCCAAGGTTCCTTTCTTTTGGTGAAAACAACCTGTATAATCCCTGACTCTTGCCCATGGGATGTTCTATGAATATGACAGATTTGACTCCTATGATTAGGCCATTCTATTTATCAAAGGCAAAGGAATTTTTGCAAATGGAATATTGGTGCCACACTAGTTGACTTTGAATTACTCAAAATAGGAGATTATCTTGGGTGGGCCTGGTCTAATCAGATGGGCAGCTCTGCAGGAAGGAATTCATGATGGAAACATGTCCCAGTTCCACAGCAACCATTTCAGGGGTATTGTTAATAGAAGGACGTAATCATTGTAATTTCTCTCTAGGCATATAGTTTAAGTAAAGTAAATCCTTCTAGAGCTATGAAGAATTCTCAATAATTTAATAATTCCTTCCTAATTTTGTTTCTCTAAATTTATATTTAAAAAATAATATTATTTAAAGATAGTTCTGTTAGGTCTATAATTGGCCAATGTCTTTCACCCAGACCAAGGTCTTTGTAAACCTTTATGAAATAAGAACAAAATGATATGGATTCACAGACCCAAGGGCCTGTGAAATAGTAAGTCATAATCAATTGGGTCAAACGATAATTAATGACTATTTATGGACAAGTAAATGTTTTGAAGGCAAGATTCTTGACATGACAAGCTAATACATTCATGTGTTTGTGTAAGAGACAGCAGGAGGTGGATATAGTGCTAACTATTAGGATGTGATATGTTTAAAAGGAACATTAATTCTACTGTTTCTGGTTTAAAAGCAAACTCTATGCACCTCGCATGCTGAGATTCTATCCGATGCTCCACAACACTTGAATTCATTAAGTACTTTATTGCCTTCTATTCATCCCTTTCCCTAGCCAGGGGTTCCCTCCACAGCCACTTCTCAGTTGCTCTGTCTTTAAGAAGGGCCTCATTTCCTTTGGTTTTGTGTGTGTGTGTGTGTGTTTTTTTGTTGTTGTTGATTCCTAATTATTTCACTGCATTCATCTAAGCTGTTAACAAAGAAGCCCCAAGAACAGACTTAATGAGAATGACAGATTTTGACTTTCATATAAAATTATAAACCTGTGTCCATGGAAACAGAAGAAAAAGCAACATCTGAGACTCCCTTCCTTTTCATCTTGCCACGTGACACAGTGAAAAATAACCACAATGCTAATAGCACAATTACATGTTGCAGCAAATCCAATATTCCAGGTGTCAGGAAGGCACAGTCCCTCAACCTACAGACTTTTGTCTAATATGAAGGGGTCACACTTCGCATGAAGGGAAACACGTCTCAGCCACTATAAATCTCAGTATGCAATTCTGATCTATTCTAACCTGAAAGCATTCAGATGCTAGGTTTTAATAAACATTTCTTTGGATAGAACTGCCATGACAGCTACGAAGAGATAATGAAGACGCAGTTATGTGTGAACATTTTTGTATTAGAACCATCTTCCATAACAAAGCACTATAGCCCCAATGGGTTAAACAACAGAAACTTGTTCTCCCACATTTCTAGAGGTTGGAAGTCCAAGATCAAGGGCTGCCCAGGTAGGTTTACTTCTGAGGCCTCTTCTCTTGGCTAGTGGGTAACTGCTTTAAAGAAGGGTCTCTGGTGTCTCATAAGGGAGCTAATCTCACCATGGGGGCCCCACCTTCATGAATCATCTAACCCTCATTACCTCATCTAACCATATTTCTCTCCAATTTATCCCAAATTAACTTTAAATACCATCGTACATTAAGTCTCTAACCTATGAATTTGGGAGGGACACAAACATTCAGCCCATTCTACTTTCTTATTAATTTATTTATATATTGTTGTGATGGACACGGAAATTTGCCATTGACATCTCCTTCAAAAGAAACTGCTGGGAGGGGCCCAGATGATGAAGAGTCTCAGCCACTTCTAGCATCCACCGAAGTGTCCACGCTTTTCATGGCTGCTCCCAGATAATAACTAGACATCAGTGGAAGCTGAAGCTTCTGGAATGACTGACTTTGGCTCAGCAACTCAGCTGCCTGAAAGTACCCTAGGAATGAATGTAGGCTAAGACTCTTCCCAATATTCCTCCCTTCTTCCTTCCTGTCAGAGCCCCTGCATACACCTTCATCTTGGCCTGGGAGCCTCCCCCTGGCCTACTTTGGATCCCTCCTCTTGATCCTTTAAGGGTTTTTCCTCCCATGCATCTGTGCACACCTAGCACAGTTTGGTGTCTGCATCTCCGAGGATCTCAAATGGCACAAATGCCTTTTCAAAAAGAGGGTGTGAAATGGTTTGCATAGATTATGACAATATAACAAGACATTGAAAGTCAGAAAATTTTTTATAGTAAACTTTAAAATTATTTTTCTTAGATTAATTTCAATATTGGTTGATATATAACCTAAATTTCAGTATAAGCAACAGTAGTAGGAAGAGATTCGTGATGGGATTAAACTTTCCCACAGATCACTAACAATTCAAGACTCAGGATATTTATTCATCCCATGTATATTGTGTGCTTCTGGCCCATCTGTCCTCATGGACTCCTCATATAAAATCAAAGTGATCTGCGTCATCTCAATTTAGTCTTATATTATTTATTGTGGAAAAGTAACTTTCTGATAGAGAAGGATCTGGGGTTGGAGCAGATATCAAGTTGCGCCTAAGTCAACTGTAGTTTTATTGAAAACGGTGAAACATGACTCTGGGACATATTAATAGACCTACAGAACTCTGTGTGGATAGAATAATAGTATTATATTGGTAAAATAAAGAGGTCAAATAATAGTGGCTAAATGCAGGAATCTGGAGTTAATATATGTTAGCAGTCATTATCATTTCACTGTGTTAACTTTTATCTATCTGTCATTATCCTTTCATTTTTTTTTTTAAGGAAACATAATTCAGGAAACTTTAGCCAGTTATTTTGATTTAGAAGGCAATCAAGCTCAGTGTATAGTTATTACTCTCATTCCTCCAATACTTATTAAATATAGTAGAGCTTTGATGATTACTTTCTTCATTACATCTCTATTTAAAAGCCATTAGCTTATCACCATATATAATCTTTAAGTTTTAGCACCAAAAACTGTTAGCTTGAGTTGGAAATCTGCTGATATTTCATGATGCTTTGCAATGGATTCAATGCTAGTCAGATCATTCTGATGACAGGTCAAATACTAAGCTGTACAGTTTAGGGAGAATTCAGGAGTAGTTCCAAAGAGAAACCAAGCTTATCAAAGTGCTATTATGGCTTTAAAAACAAAAGCATAATTTACATACTGTGATTTTTTTTTTTTTTTTTTTTTTTTGTGGCATCAGGGATTGAACCCAGGAGCACTTGACCACGGGAACCACATCCCCAGCCCTTTTAAATATCTTACTTAGAGACAGGGTCTTGCTGAGTTGCTTAGGGATTTTCTAAATTGCTGAGGCTGGCTTTAACTCACGACTCTCCTGCCTCAGCCTCCCAAGCCACTGGGATTATAGGCATGCACCACTGCGGCCCACCTGTGATGATTACTTTTTGTGTCAATTTGTACTCAAGGATACTTAGATAGATGGTTGCACATTGCTGGGTGTGTCTCTGAGGGTATTTCTGGAAGAGATTAGCATTTGAATCATTGGACTGAATAAAGCATCTGGTCTTAGTCAAGGAGAGTAGGCATTATCCAGTCCTTGAGGATATAAATAGAACAAAAAAGGTAGAAGGGTGAATTCACTCTCTGTTTTTGAGGTGGAACATCTTATCCTGCTCTCAGACACTGGAGCTCTTGGTTTTCAGGTCTTTGGGTTTGGAGACTTAAACTAGCACCTCTCCTAGGACCCACACGCTACCAACTGTTCTCTAGCTTGTGGATGGTAGACTGTGGCACTGCTTCATCTCCATCTCAGGAGCCAATTTCCATAAGAAATATCATTGTATATATGTGTGTAGGTGTACGTGTATGTGTGTGTGTGTGTGTATCCATTCTATTGGTTTTCTTTTTCTGGAGAATCCTGATTCACACATGTCCATTAATATGTACTGATCTTAAGTTCTATGGATTTTAGAGCATGAACACATCCAGATAACCAACATCTAGGTTAAGATATACTACATTATTCATAACCCAGAAACATCCTTCACATTCTGTTCCAGTCATTCAGTTCTCCTCTACAAATTACATTACTCTTTTTATTGATATAGACTCTATAGGAATTTTTGCCAGATTTTGAAACTTCTCACTTTATAGTACTCTTTTTAAAATTTGTTTCTTTCAGTCAACATTATGGTTGGAATTGTAAGATTTATTCATGTTATGTGCAGCAGTAATTTACTATATTTCAATTTTTCTATGTAGTATTACCTTATATGATTTATTTATCCAATCTACTTTTGATGGACAATTAGACTGTTTCCAGGTTTTTACTATTATGAATAATGCAATTTTGTTTGTATTCTGGTGTACTGGTGTACATTTCTGTTCAATGTCTAAGAGGAAAATCTGGGTCATGGACAATGCGTATATTCAGCTTTAACCATATAGCTGGACAAGTTTCCAAGACCGTTGTACCAACTGCATGAAACCAGAAGTGCATGGTCATTCCAGTTGCTCATATGCTTATGGAACATATGATGTCACTTTTTAATCCTTTTCTGGTTCAGTGTCAACACATATCTTTTTGACCTCTTCCATATGCATGAAGCAAGGTGTTCCGAAGTCAATGAAGAGTACAAAGATAGAGAGAAGAATAAATATTAAAAAGTTTAGGAAGAGAAGAACATCAGGAAGGAAGCAAAGGAAAGAATGAGATATGGTGGGAATACTTACACGTTATTATCTGTCAAGAAACAGAATGAAATTTAATTATTTGGGAGGAAAATTTCATTCCTCTGATTTGAAGCTCCAGTTTTTTGGGTTGTTAATGATGTCTGTCTCCCAACTAGCTTTAATTGAAGCTAGTGTTACTTAGCAGCAATTACACAGGTTACCAATAAGGTGATATGATGTGATGTGGGATCAAAGGTAAGTAAAAAGAAAACACAGAAAAAAGCCGGTAGATTACAGTGTCATCAGAAGACTCTAGAAAGCAAGTTGTAAGTCAGCATTAAATATTTACTCATCTCTGCTCTTTAATATCTTTACTATTTTCACGGTCTGGTCCTGCATCTAATGGATCTACTAATATATTCATGAAAATTTTTATATTAAAAATTTAGACATTTAAAGAGAAGAAAATAAAAGTGATGTTTTATTTCTTTCTGCCTTTTCCTTCTGTACATTCTTCTGTATGATCTAACATATCTTTTCCATGGGAAATTAAGTGAGAGTGACAAGTGATTCACCATCTAAATAATCCCAAAGACCGGAGCTCCTTATCTGATGTGAGGTTACATGGGCCATCTCTTGGAAGAGAAATACTATAAATGGTAGAAAGGGAGGTAATACTAGGTAGCTTCTGAACAAATAACTTTTTTTTAAAATCTGTCTACCAAATATATTTGTTTTGAAGAAAAATAATATCTTCTAGTGTATGGTTTTAAGAAGAAAAGTTCCTAAGAGACTGAATCCTTCTGCATCCTTAAATCTTATTGGTAACCTGTATAATTGCTGCTTAGTAACACTAGCTTCAATTAAAGCTAGTTGGGAGACAGACACCATTGAATATGGAGCAACTGTGTCTCCTTGGCTTTGCTTGCTAATTCTGCCCCCTACTCCCACTCCATGAGCCATATGGAAGAAGGGAACAGGCTTTGAGTTAAATTTGGAGATCTATGAGGCATGAGATGCGTAGTTGCTCTATTCATTTGAATTGAAAATTTGGTCCAATTCTGGAGACTTTTCAGCATCAACCTTCTGGGTTGTGCTGTAAATCTGGAAATGACTTTGTAACATTATTTGCTTTGACTTCACAGGGCTAAGTGCTGTCTCACACCTAGCAGAAAAGCAATAGAGCAATAGCACTTGAACCGCTGTACTTGTCATCTTTCCTTTCAGCTAAGAATACCAAGGAACTTTAAAATAATTCTATGCCTAAATTAACATAAGTTGAACTAGTCCTGTAACCTGGAATCGTTTCCAGGCAACTTCTTAGTGCTTTCTTCATTGTGCTAGCAAGACATTGCTTCTTCTTCTTCTTTTTAATATTTTTTAGTTGTTAATGGACCTTTATTTCATTTATTTATATGTGGTGCTGAGGATCAAACCCAGTGCCTCACACATGCTAGGCAAGCGCTCTGCCACTGAGCCCCAGCCCCAGCCCCAGCCCCAAGACATTGCTTCTTTACTGTCTCAGGTCAGCTGAGGTCAGAGATTACAGACAGAAAATAAGGGGAAGGAGAGGCAAACCACCATGCATCGTTGAAGAGGAAGGACAAAACACATACCTTCCACCGAAACTATGGCTGTCTTGATTTCCTATTAACATATATTTGATACCTACATGGTAGTAAAAGCTAGATAATGCTGATGATAATTTCAGTGAGAGCTAGAAAAATATACCAAAAGTATATTTACTTTGCAAAAATTATATGCTAATCATTGCTTCTCTTTGACTTTCATCGAGAATTCTGATGGGGCTGTTTATTTCCCAGGTAAAATTGATCCAAGAATTAAGAAAATGTATCTAATTTATGAAGAATGGGTCCACATGCCTAGGTGGGCTTAAGTAATGACTGAATGAACAATCTTTTCCTCCTTTTTAAAGATAAGGTAGAAATACGAAATAGGTAGTATGGACACGCCCTATAAGAAATCAATCCCTCTGCCACTCAGAAAGAGTTTAAAAGCTGAGAGGGACAGTAGAGATTTATCTGGCTTAATCTTTTCTTTGTACAGACGAGGCAGTATGTGTTTATAGGAAGTAGGATTGAACCAAATGACCTTTCTGTTCTCTTTCAACAATCACACTCTAGATTTATGAGACTAATTGAACTACACAACAAGCTAACATTGACAGTATGTTTTAAGAGGAAGTTTCATGAAAGAATTGCAGAGATCTTTTCTTTTATTCTAGTCAGTAAAGGTTGTTTCTCTAAGTGCAAAAAAAATATGGATATGTGAATGAGAATCAGACCTTCTCACATATGTTACTGAAACACCAAATATCTTTGTGGCTCTCTTGCCATCCACTCGTTTATTTATTCAATAAATAAATACAAGGAATTTGACAATGTACTGGTTGCTAGTGCTGCAGAAGAAATAATACAGATATGATCTTTCCCTCATGTGTTAACATTTCTAACTGAGGGCACACAGACCCATGTGCATTGTTCTATTGATTCTAAGCACATATTTCCCTCCTCTATTTTAGTATCTGTGACGTCAGGATACATCTTAAAATTGAAGAATATGACAGCTTGACATCTTCTTTTTTTTTTTTCTTTGTGGCATGAAATATAGTGGTTTGTTTAACAATTGCAGGTATTCTCACTTATGTATCAAGAGAATATAATGATTCTATAATATATATATTCTCTATATATAATGTAAGAAATCAATCCCTCTATCACTCAGAAAGAGTTTAAAAGCTGAAAGGGACAGTAGAGATTTATCTAGTTTAATCTTTTCTTTGTACAGATGAGGCAGTATGTGTTTATAGAAACGAGGATTGAACCAAATGACCCCTCTGTTCTCTTTCAACAATCACACTCTAAATTTATGAGACTAATTGAACTACATAACTACATATATAATTATATTTATATTTCTTATTTATAGGCATATATCATTACATACACATATGTATCAAAATACACATCCAATATTCACTATGGCAAGTGCTAGAAAGAAAAAGTGTTATAGAGAAACTAAAAGGAGATCTACTTTGGATTTCTGGTGTGGGAAGACCTTTGGACAAGGTAATGTGTATCTTGAAGAAAGAGAAGCATTCAGTTGAACAGAGGAGACAGGAGCATCACAGGAACAGAGAAGAGACTTTATGGGCCCAGGCGGGGGAGAGTTCGGCCCCTTTGAAGAACAGTTGGAAGACCAAAGTTACTGGACCATAGCAAGCATAGAGCCTTTCAAGAAGCCTGATGCATTTAGCTCCTTGCAAGCGTTTATTCTGGAAAGACCTCTTTGAGATCATTTGTTTTGAAGACCTTTTCCTTTGTGCATTGGTCACTGCAGGATGGAATAAAGACATCATAGCCTCTGCCACCACTTGGGAAAATCAGTCCAAAATGACATTTGTTATAGAATCGTTTTTAACCTAAATGTTGGAAGTATGTGCAATCATATTTGAGTTCAATTATTTGGCTTTTTTTGGAATTATGTATCAAGGTAATTTTTTTTCTCCTCCTTTGGCTTTATTGTTCTTTGATCCCTTGCCATTTAAAACCAAGTACAGTAGACCTTCCTTAACTGAAATTCTTTAGGATGAAGGCTATTGTGGTTCTAATAGAAAAATACCTGGGCTTGAAAGTGCTCATATATAAAAAAATGTTTACTCAATGTGGGATTGCAGAAGCTGTCATTCATAAACTCGATTGTAACGAGCCTTTATAATAGTAAAAGTAAAAATTAACAAAATTAAATATACATAAGTGTAAAAAAAAATACACCAAAGTCTAGAACACACAGTTTGTATTTTTAAATGGGGAAAGTTGTTCTCTGTACCTGATTTATATTTAACTTCATCAGCACTGCTACTTATAGTCAAAGAGGAAAATCCATGTTAATGAAGTTTTATCACAAAATATTTTTTATTCTTCTCCAACATGAGTTACATACTTTTTTTTCTGTATGTGTAACCTAACAACAATTAGCTTATCTCAGGCACACTTAAATAGGTATCTCAAAACCAAAAGAAAATACTTAATCAAGTTTAAGGAACATTTTCAAGAAGAACCACAAAATATTGAATTATTTAATCATTTAAAAAATTGATTACATCACCATCACCATTAACAACATCTCCAAAAATAGGTTCAAAATATCTTGTCATCCTTTGAGTTTTGTTTCTTTTTTCATGATTGTCTTCCAAGCATCTGTTTTGCCTTCCAATTTTATTTTGCTAAAGGAAATTTTGTATAGGCTCTTCTGAATGTTGCATTCACTTTTAAAATCCAGGTGCACATTTGCATGAAAGCATTTACTGAAAATAAAGACAATCCTATGATGAGAAGGAACGAAATCTTTAATGAAAACGGTACGGTTCCTTAAAAGAGTGATTCGCTGCCAAATTAGATAGAGGTGGGGTCATGCCTAACTTGGTGTGCTCTATGCTGAAGCTATTGAGGCGAAATTGTACCCATCAAGCTCCAACAATGTTTAGAAACTAGATGTAAACCCTGCTGTTTCCCAGGAAGTGAAGTCATTTAAATGAAAACTTGTCCATACTGCTGGGATTTAATTGACCACACATGGTGGAGAATGTGAGCGGAAGAACTCAGAGGATTACGTTCAGTTCTTCTAAGTGAAAAGTCATCCAACTTAAACAGGAAGGAACAAAATTTGAATGCTAGAGGATGGAGCAAAATTGCTATAATTTCTAAGGTGGAAATCTCAGATGGCTTTGTATTTTCTGTAAGTTTTCCTATAGGAAAGAAAAAAGCAGCAAAACACAGCTGAAAAGACTTCATTTAAAGCGAAGTAGGGAAAATGTTAAAAATAGAACTATGAAAATTGAAAGGGAAAAATGGTTCCCGGAATTTTTATACTTCATCATTCATACTTAATTCAATTAGCAATGATGGATATATTTTGCTTAGTGTTCATTAACCACCTAAAACCCTCATGTAACCATCGTTTTAGTCTATTATGACTGTACTCTTAGATTTTTGAATCAAATTGTTTGTTTATCTAACTAATATGAGTGCTTTCGTTAGATGCCATTAGGATTTCAAAGTATTGTTAATAGACCTGGAGAAACAAAATGTTTTAAAAAGAACTCCTAATGAGAACAGCAAAAACAAGTAAGGCATTAAGAAAACTACATGCAAGAAATTATCATTCCTAAGATGGAGCTTTTGTGGATGTAAGGATACATATTTATACATATATCTAACACTTCTCCTTTACTTAGATAGAACAAGACTTCACACATAGGAGCAATATAATTAATCGATTTCTGATTTTGTATCTACCTCATTGGTTGTTAGTTTGTGACTGCAGGCAAACGATCTTAACTTGATCCTGAAACTTATTTAAAAAAAATTTTTTTTTTTTTGTAGTTGTAGATAGACAGCATGCCTTTACTTTATTTGTTTATTTTTATGCAGTGCTAAGGATTGAACCCAGTGCCTCACACATGTTAGGTGAGTGCTCTGTCACTGAGCTACAGCCCCGGCCCTTTGTTGTTTTTTTTTTTTTTAAATGGAGAAGCTGGGTGCAGTGACACATGTCTGTAATCACAGAGACTTGGGAGGCTGAGGCAAGAGGATCGCAAGTTCAAAGCTATCCTCAGCAAGTTTGCAAGGCCCTAAGCAACTTAGAGAGACCCTGTCTCTGAATAAAAAATAAATAAGGGCTGGGGATATGGCTCAGTAGGTTAAATTACCCTGGATTCAATGCTTGGTACCAAAAAAAAAAAAAAAAAAAAAAGGAAAAATTGAAGGAATTTACAATATTTTTCATGACAACTTCCTATTGCAACCAGATAAGAGTATGTATGTGTATATATATATTTATATATAAATACAAATATGTATATATGAATATATGTCAGTATATGATAAGAGATTAAGTAAATCAATATTAATTAAGAAACAGTTTATCAGTGCTATTAGTATTATGCTAGAAAGGTACAATTATAGGCAGGAATGTCTTGGTCTACAAGGCTAGTGTCTATTGCTAAAATAATTTTTTGTTTCCTTCCAGGCTTCAGTGAATTACTGAAAACTCTATTGTTCATATTGGCCTTTCCAAAAGGTAATGATCAAATCATTTAAGTTAGACAGCCAAGACTTAGCTCCAGAATTAATTTTGGCTTATTGTACTCAACATGCTTAAAACTGTCAACAGTTTTTGTTCTCTTCAATATTTAATAAGGTCAGAAGTTTAAAAAAAGATTTTCTTGATAGGGTTGTTTCTTCTTTCCCTTCGGAAACATCACTGTGCCTAACTGCTTTAATGCTGAATTTGGCAGGGCTTAGAGGTTGGGAGCAAACAATGAAAAGTCCCTCCCTGAGACAGAGTATGGAATGAATGCCCCAGGGAACATACCACCCTCCTCCCTCCCCCAATCTCAAAGGCCAGATGGGCTCTAGACAGACCCTGGGAGTGGAGGCAGTCTGGGGTGGTGGAGGTTAGCTGTGGTTCTAGGAAATCCCCTTTCTGAAAGACACATGGGAAACCTGTTTGGGTACCCAGAGCAGTGCCAAAATGTTTAGAAATGGGACTAACATGGTGGACTTTTGCAGAGTCTGTATTAGACAGAAGCATCCTGCTTTCTAAGGAGCTGAAACTCAGGATTGCTGATCTGTGGAGTTCGGAGTACAGTAAAGATTAATAGTGGTGTGAGTTCTCATGACTTTGGTTGCATACCTTGGCTTTGCGAAAAAGGTCTTTTCCAGCAAGTTTATTTAATTGGGGGATTATAGCATGACAAGAAATGAAAAAGGATTTTTGTTTGTTGTAAGGGCAAAGGAGCAGGCAAAGAGGATGTGGTGAGAGATATTTTCTATCTATTCAAAGGTGTAAATGGATAGTTCATTTAATAGAAAATTCAATATCTCACATATGATAAACTACAGAGGCTACCTTGCAAATAACAAAATGCTCATTAAAAGAAATTATGGCATCTTTGCAAATCTATTAGAGTCACCAAAATAAATAACAATGAGAAAAACCTCAAATTAAATTATTTTTGGTGAGTAATGTGTTCAGAGTCTGCTATAGTAGAGTGTTATATTTGGAATATGAAGACTTAAATATAACACAAACAGCAAGTTTTTACCTTTGTGAAGTTCAATTTTTTTTTCATCTATAACATGTGGATAATATCTATTAATAAAGTAAATTTTCAAAAGGTAAGACATTGTATACATCTATTTCTCTTCCTGTGTTTATCAATAGATTAATAAGAGATGTGGAAAATTTTAGTTGCTTATTTTTTTCAGAAGCATATGGGATGCAATTTATGAATATACTAACAATGTTTAATAATAAATTAAGGAAACTCTCAAAATAACAGGGAGGGGTTTATTATTAAAAATTACAATTGTGTGGACTTCATCAATATGTTCACATTAAACGCAGATGTAACACATTTCCCTTGTTTTGTTTGTTGATTCCCTTTATGTTAACATAATTTAATCCACGAAATAATCATGACAGGTAGACATTATTCACCCTATCTTAAAGATGGTGAACTAAAAGACACCTAAGTTCATTTAGTTGAATGGACTGATATTAACATAACATATTTATAAGTGAAAAAAACCTGAAAACAAGATAATGCACACATACTCTTTAACATTATATATAAATGTATATGATGACAAAAACTGAAAGACTATTTTAACAAATATAAGTGGTTTAGGACTAAGCATTTAATTTTTTTAAAAAAATTATGATACTTTTTAAAAATTCTAAAACCCTCCCCCTCAAAAAAATACCCCCAAGGGAAGTCTTGTTGGTATTATTAAAATAAAAATACCATCACCCCAAGGGAAAATCAGTTTAAAAATCACTTATACTCTGAAAGATATTATTATGATTTAATAATAAAACCAATTTTACCACAAATCAGAGAAAACATGACCTTTACCAACACATGGGGGGCCATGGGAATTCAGATTATAACCTCACTGAAAATTGCAAGAAAAATGACCCTGGCAGATAATAATTCACTTAACATCCCTTAACAAAGACAAGAACACAATCCTGGAGCATTTTCCTGTGTCAATTAGCAGTTAATATGTTATCTGCTCAATGACATTAAGATATGGTTCCCCAAACCCTTCACAAAGACATTGGCTTTGATGAGTGACAGACAACAGCACAGACAGACTGGTGAAAGGAAATTCAATTACATTGCTTCTAAACCTTATATGCTGTGGGTTGAACTCAGAGATTCAAATACCAAAGAATCACACTGGACCCTAGATTTCCTTTAGGGAATGCTGAGTGATTTCACAGTTTTGTCCCTGCTAGAGAAGGGCATGCTGTAGGGCAGTTCTGGGTAGTACGACCGCAGAATGCCCTTGGATAAAGAGAGTGAGGGTTGGCATTTAATGTTTAAGAAGCATTTCAGAGAGTGGCAGGTCACTCAGGGCCTTGATAATTCTACACATAATAGAAAAAGGGCAGAGATGGCTTTTGTCTAAGAAGTAATTCAAAAAACAGCTGTTCTCTTTGTTTATTCAAGTAGACTGGTTTCCAAGCTAGGGGTTCTTGCATCCCAGGAGTTAGTTACAGAGGATCAGCTGGGGTCTGGAAAGAAAACACTAGAACTATTATTTATTTTTGCCTAATAATGTATGAAGGGAATTAATCTTACCAGGACCTATAGAAAGGATTGGGGCCGGCACTGCTCAGCACCCTTTCTTGGTCTGTGTGTCAGATTGCTTTGTATTTTGAACAGTGTGGAAATTTCCCTGAGAGGAGAATGGAGTTTCACGAAGTGGAGGTGGGGAGGGGACCATTATTTCCACTCTTTTGTTTGCTTCAGACTTTTGAACTAGAGCCTAGTAAGTGGATTTGCAGATTATATTATCTTGTTTTAACTGAATGAATGCTCACTAACTAGACAAGTACCTTGAGAAATGACCCTTGCAGAGAAACTTGAGATTAAAAAAAGCCTAATAACATAAGCCTGAGTGAACAACAATACGATGGCAGAAGTGGCCCTTGGCCTATTTAGTCACATGACAAGGGAAAAACCAATGATTGAGTCAGCTCTATTAAGAAAGTAACTCCCCCCACCCCCTGCCTTTACCAGGAAAATTATTTAAAATACCAATGTGAGTCCTCAGTTGTTAGTGATAGTCCTCACCCCAAGTTTATGTTTATGTCATGTACATGATGCCTTTGCTAGTTACCCTCAGCTGTGATAGCTGTATTAGTTTGCTAGGACTGCTATGACAAGTAGCCCACACTAGGTGGTTCAAACCAAAGACATTTATTTCCTCACAGTTCTGGAGTCTAAAAGTGTAAGCTCAATGTGTCAGCAGGGTTGTTTCTGCTGAGGATTCTCTTCCTGGCTTGTAGCTGGTTACCCTCACTCACCCTTTGTTTTCACATAAGTCTTTTGTCTGTGGGTATGCCAGTCTATGTCCAAATTTCCTCTTCATGAGGACACCTCTGTTTCCTGAGGAACACAATATCATGAAACAATATCATAGTTTACAGTATTGATAGTATGTTATACTATGTAACATTACTTTATATCATATTATAATATTATACTCTATTACAGTTGGCCCTCCCTATTTATGGGTTCCTCATATATGGACTCAAACAACCACAGTGAAAAGTACTTGAGAAAAATTGTATGTTGTCTTTGTCATTATTCCCTGAATAATACAGTATAACAACCCTTTATATTGTTGTAGGTATTATAAGTAATCTAGAGATGACAGAGCATATGGGAGATGTATGTAGCTATATGTAAATAAAGAACTTGAGCATCCGTAAATTCTGGTATCCATGGTACCAATCCCTTGCAGATACAAAGGGTTGACTGTATTTACTATTTGTCTCCCTTATCAGAACACAACCTCCATGAAAGCAAGTGCTTAGTCCACAGCTTCCAGAACACTGCCTGGAGAGTATTAGTGCCCAGTGAATATTTGTCAAATCAGTGAACAGATATGCAAAGAGGAATAAAAGGACTAACTTGAGATGACAAAATTGTGATACTCTCTATGTAGTGTTAGTGCAACATTTAGCATATAATAAGCACTCAGAAACTTTGACATTTATTGTTATGTTCATTTCAAAGATGATTTATCACTCTCCATTTTTTAAAAAGGCGGTCGTTCAACTCTTTTTTTACGTGTTAATTAATCAAACATTTATTGCCAAATAGTGCATTAGGAGCTGGGGGCCATGAAGAGGATAAGAAACATCCCCCGCCCTGAAAGAGAATCCAGTTTATTGGCAGTGTCATAGGAAGCATTTAATTTAGCTACTTCATATTTTTCCATTTAGAAGCTATTTTCTTTTGTATATTCTTTCCTTTCTCATATTCTCCAAGATGCATTCTTCAGCATCTGTTTACAAGTGGCTTTTTTCTTCTTCAATTCTCTGGATTATTCTTGTCAATTGAATAGGTCAACATAAAACATTGGGCAATAAGGGGCTAGGGTTGTGGCTCAGCGGTAGAGTGCTCACCTAGCACAGGTGAGGCCCTGGGTTCGATCCTCAGCACCCCCTAAAAATAAATAAATTAATTAAAGATGTTGTACACAACTACAACTAAAAAAAACCAAAAACAAACAAACAAACAAACAAAAAACACTAAGCAACAACCAACTCACTCTACATTGGAGAAAATGATTGTCATGCTTTAACTGACCTGAACAAATTCTTTCAGTTTTCTAGCTCCTTGTTCTATTGCTGCTACTGCAGCTGCTGCTGCTATCAATTAGGTCATTCAGAAATAATTTTATTTGCTAATATTTTGTGTGAAATCTTTTTTAACTTAAAGATTCCAAATATTTTACTAGAATTTTGCCATCTACTTTTTCTTAAAGATTTTGTTCAGATAGGCCCTCCTCCCAAAGGCTTTCCAAGTTAAATTAGCTACCTGTCCCTCTAGGTCCTATTGTACACAGTCATGGATTAAGCCATTTTGGCACTTAAGACATTTTGCTACAATTCTGCTTTTGGCTGTCTTGTGTACCAGCCTGGAAGCCCCTCTGGAGTCAAGAAACAGGCCTGGCTTATCCTAGTGTCTCCTTTGCCTATCACGATGCCTGGCTATTAGAGTTGTCATCACAGGTAACTCCTGCTATGTAGCAGGCCCTGCTGTGCTTTCTCTACCTTCATGCTGACCTTGTGACGCATGAACTATGACCATCTGCGTTTCCCTGATGGGGGAAGGAGGGTTCAGAGGTCTCCACTAGCTTGGCAAAATCATCCAGCTAATAATGGTCCAAATGGAATTTGAACAGAGACAGTGTGACTTGGGATCCCACATTAACCCTTGCACCCTTCCTACAAATGTACTTTGAGCTGAACTGCACCTGTAAATTGCTTTACATGATGGAAGAATCATGGCAGGAAAGTTTAACCACAATTTAAGCTTAATTCTTTCTTCAGTAGGTACCAGTTTTTTAGAAGTATCGTTGTTTTTTTTTTTTTTTTTTTTCATATTTTCTGGTTTAAAAGTAGAAGGTTCCTTGGGTTACCGAAGTCCTTACTTCTATATTGCTATAATCTTCTGAGAAACTTATGTTTAGCTTTCTGGAGAAAGGATAATTTATGCCAGGCTTTGACTCTTTCTTGGGATGAAATCTATCCTCAGGAAAAAAAAATAATGTGAACCAATGTTTACTGAGCATTCTTGGTATAACTTGGCCAATGACACACATCAGGTAAGTGGTGGGACAGGAATTTGGATCTACTTCACTACTGTGAACCACTAAACCACCCTGCTTCATATAGGACCTTCCCCTGCCCAAGATTTGTAGCCCACTGGCCAGAACTCTGAATGGTGCTCCCTTTCCCTGTCTGGGAACTCCAGTTCTTCTGGGACTAGAGACTTGCTTTTTAGTCCCCATGGTTGGCTAACCAGTACATTTTCTTGCTGGTCACTGATTTTTCTAGAATTCCCAATAACTGGAAATTGTTAGACCACTACCTCTTTCAGTATTCCTATGGCCTACACATCCTTGATGTATGGATAGAGAATCATACATTGCCTTAGGTCTGGGAGCAATCCCAAGCATCACCTATCACACATGACTGATACTTGAGTATAGCTTCTGCAATATTACTGCCAAGGGGTTATATGGATGTTCTTGAAGGAACATCTTCTATATTAGAACATGCTGTGTTTGACGTGTATTCTTGCTCCCGTAACTTCTACTACTTGGTTTGGATCACTGGTTACACAAAACCAAATCCATCTTCTTGGTAACAGACTTTACAACACTGAAAATCAATTTTGTGTTCTTATGAGCGCTCTTAATATCCCCCTGTCATTTTTCTTCTTAAATATTGTTTTTAATCTCCTTCCTCGGAGCGTACAGGAAGGGGAAAAGAAAATCATTTGGAGTCAGACACATCCAGCTTTGAATCCTGGCTCAACCACTTTCTGGCTGTATGTGTTTCAGTTTCAGTTTCCGCATTTGTAACATGTTGATAGTGACACGGAATTTAAAGGGGAGTTGTGAAAATTAGATCAAGTGGCAAAATACAGAACTTGACACAGTGCAAACACTCAAATAAATTGCACTTGTTCATTCTCTGAGCAGTTGTTTCTTTTGGTGCTTTTTGTTATTTTGTTACCATGTTTTTAAAGCGGGGTTTGAAGAATCAAATAAACTCAAGTGTGATTTGACCATCCACAAGCACAATGCGACTCTTATCCTATGATAGTAATAGTTAAGAAGATACTAGTGCTAAAGGAGCGAGCCTTTTTATTTTCTCCCTGTCCAATATGTGCTAAGCACTTGCTGTTCATGTTCTCTTGGGGTCCTCTCAAAACATATAATTTACATTTTACTGATGAGGACACTGAGGCACAGAGGGGATGACATGCCCAAGGTCAAACAACTAGAAAATGACACAGCTCTGACACCAAATACTTCGTTACCTCAAAAATTAGAATTGTACTAATCTTTTTCTGTGTTTTTTTTTTTTTTTTTTTTTTTATCAGGAATTGAACTCAGGGATACTCAACCATTGAGGATTGCCACTGGGATTACTGGCACAGCCATTGCGCCCCAATTTTTTTTTTTTTTTTGTAGTTAAATACACGATGGACTTTTATAGCACATACTGTTAATGGAAGCCTCTCCCTCTCTCTTGTCATCCCCAGTGGCTGAGCATAATATTGTCTATCTTCAACTCAACAGATTTTTTGTTTGTTTGCTTGTGTTTAAAATGCCGACATGTTAGTTTTCTATGGCTGCCATACAAAATACCATGGATTTATACCACAGATTTTTATTCTATCCTGATTTTGGAGGCTGAAGTTCAAGATTAAGGTGTCAACAAGGTTGGTTTCTGCTTGGCTTGTAGGTGGCCACCTTCCTGCTGGGTCCTTCCATGGTCTTTTTTCTGTGTGAGCTCTACATTTGTGCAACCCTCATGCCTGTGTATCCAAATTTCCTCTTCTTATAGTGACACCAATCCGATGACTAAGAGGCCACTCTAATGGCTTCATTTTTAACTGTATCACCTTTCCAAAAACCCTATCTCTAATAAAGTCATATTCAGAGGTACTGAGAATTAAGGTTTCAATGTGTACATTTTTTGGGGGGAGGGGTGCAGGGGATTGAACCCAGGGTCTCACACATGCTCAACATGTGTTCTGTCACTGAAATACTTGCCCAACCCCTTAATATTTGAGTTTTAAAGAGTCACAGTCCAGCTTATAATAGTAGGATGTCATATTTAGCTCACTAAAACTTTTTGTTAGATTTGGCTTAAGACTCACTGGGAATTTTTTAAATGCTGATTTTGTTCCCCAGCATTCTTGCCATTCCTTCCAAATTTGTGCCATCTGTGAACTCAATATGAATTCTGTCTATATCTATTTCCATTGATTAATAAAACTGCAGAAGACAGCAGCAGTGATCTTGGAGCTCAGAGATATGGAGCCTGCCAACTTCATTTGATTCAATGCCTTCTTGCTGCCTTTGGGCCCCTGCGGGCTTCTCTGGTGTCTATGGTAGGCTTACTGTCTGTCTCTAGTTTAGTCCCCACTAGTTTTGATCTAAAAGATGAACTACTATGTTCAGCCCATTCTGATGATAGCTTCTCTTAATTTGGTGAATTGGATAATAGACAAGCCTTCAGAAGAGGAGTCAAACTACTTGAATTCTAGTCCTGGGTTTACAATAATTTGTGTCATGTAATCTCTTGGATCTTCAAGTTTCTCACTTGTAAACATGGAACAATACCTGCCCTAATTCAGGCATTACAGGGTTGGTTTCAGATTCCAGTGAAATGTATAAAGGTGCTAATGAGCAAAATGTTAGCAATCCTTGGGTAATATTTTGTCAGATATTTTAGGATTCACATCTCTTAGCCTATTCTCAGGTCAAGTAGTTTTAGCACCAATCAGAAGATGATAAAAGCATCTACTTTTTTGAGATTGGACTGTTGTTTTATAATTTTTATTTTGTTTAGTATTTTGTTTCAGGACTTTTTGAGGATTGATACAGTACAAATATGCTTTTTAAAACTCAAAGTTAATTAAAATAGAGTTGTCCTCCAAATTTAGAGCTATCCTAAAATATAAATCATTGATTGAAGGGATGGAAATCAGGTTTAGTGTCAGTTTAGTACCTTGTATCTACTATAAGGCATGTCTGCCTGAGAACTGTCCAGTGAAGATATTCTAAGCAAAATAGAAGAAACATTTTAAAATATAGCTTTCCATTACCTGGATAAGCAATGTATGATTAATTATAGCCAAAGCTTTTTGTAAGATGAAATTCTGAATATCTAATCTTATATTCCCATTGCTTTCCTTATAACATATACAGTCTTATGAGAACTGTATGTTAGCATAGCATTATAAATGAGCTTGCTGAGTCATTTATCTATTTGGGACAGAATCTAGGCTTCCTGGATTGTAAGGTGCCACAGATACATAATGGGGAGTCTCGCAGGATATTAGGGTAGAGAAGGCAGGTAAAGAGGAACTTGCGTTTATTGTATGTCTGTGAGTCATATTTTATGTGCTGTTGAAATTCCCATTTAATCTTGACAATTCTGAGGTAGCACAAATGTAGCAGCTGGGATAAGAGTATATATAACAGTTGGAAATGCCAATGTACTCAAAATCAGCTTTCTAAATTGTTAACCACGTCTGTTGATTCTATTTGTAGAAAATAACACTGAAAATTTTTTTTTATTAAGATTAAAAAGAAAAATCTGGTTCTGTGTTCAAGAGGAGGGCTTCTGTAATGTTGGGATAGTTGACCAAGTTCAAAGTCTGGTGGTTAATGCTACTTTCTGCAGGGTTGTTATTAATAATCCCAGTTTTTCAGATGATGAAACTCAAGCCTAGAAAAATTAAATACTTGTTCCATGTCCCAACTGGTATCTACCAGAACTGGGATTCAAGCCATGTTGGCTTCCGAGTATGTGTTTGCTCTATGCCCTAAAAATGCTGGAACAGGATCCAGGGATTGTCCTCTTTGCCCTGGGTTTTTTTTTTTTTGCTAGGAATTTAACCTTTCTAGATTTCACATTCTCTTATTTTTTTTATTTTGTATTTTTTTGTTCATGGACCTTTATTTTCTTTATTTCATTCATTTACTTATATGTGGTGCTGAGAATTGAACCCAGTGCCTCACACATATGAGGCAAGTGCTCTACCACTGAGCCACAAACCCAGCCCTAGATTTCACATTCTTGACCACAGTAGGGGGACAGTTTTATCATGGAGCAGACAATAATCTTTTTTAGTGTTTGAAACATTCATGAAGTGCTATATAAACGCAGTTTTTTTTTTTCCTCCAAAAAATTCTGGAACAAGATTAGATGTTAAATTCCTTTCTTAATTTAGAGTCTTTACAATCCAACAGTGTAGTCCACTAGAATATTCTACAATGATGGAGTGCCCAATACAGTAGCCACTTGCCACATGTAGCCATTGAACCCCTGAAAGGTAGTGACAGAGGAACTAAAATTTTAGCTTTACTGAATTTTTCAAAACTCTAAGTCTAAATTAAATGGCCGTATATTGCTAATGGTTGTTGTAACAGTGCAGAATGTAGGATGATATCATGCTGAAATGTAGATTCTGTGTTACTTGAATGATCCATAATTTAGCTGTAGCTGGTAAACTAAAAAGGGTGTTTTGTGCTTTCTGTAATCCTGGTATCTCAAAGGCATATTAGATTTGTCATTTCAGTTTTAAGCAAGAATGATATTCCAGTGGCCTTAGTCGATTAATTAATATTTACTTGTTGAATGAATGCATGGAGTTGTATGGTATATGTCGATTCCCCTTTCCCTGTCTAGGCCTCTCTTATCTGTGCAATATGGGGAGACACATACATTGCTGTATTTTTTTTTAGTGGTTGTTCAAAACATTACAAAGCTCTTGACATATCATATTTCATACATTAGATTCAAGTGGGTTATGAACTCCCATTTTTTACCCCAATTACAGATTGCAGAATCACATCAGTTACACATCCACATTTTTACATGATACCATGTTAGTGACTGTTGTATTCTGCTACCTTTCCTATCCTCTATTATCCCCCCCTTCCCTCCCCTCCCATCTTCTCTCTCTACCCCATCTACTACAATTCACTTCTCTCCTTGTTTTTTCCCCATTCCCCTCATAACCTCTTATATGTAATTTTGTGTAACAATGAGGGTCTCCTTCCATTTCCATGCAGTTTCCCTTTTCTCTCCCTTTCCCTCCCACCTCATGTCTCTGTTTAATGTTAGTCTTTTCCTCCTGCTCTTCCTCCCTGCTCTGTTCATAGTTGCTCTCATTATATCAAAGAAGACATTTGGCATTTGTTTTTTAGGGATTAGCTAGCTTCACTTAGCATAATCTGCTCTAGTACCATCCATTTCCCTGCAAATTCCATGATTTTGTCATTTTTTAGTGCTGTGTAATACTCCATTTTGTATAAATGCCACATTTTTTTTTTATCCATTCATCTATTGAAGGGCATCTGGGTTGGTTCCACAGTCTAGCTATTGTGAATTGTGCTGCTATGAACATCGATGTGGCAGTATCTCTGTAGTATGCTCTTTTTAAGTTCTTCAGGGAATAGTCCGAGAAGGGCAATAGCTGGGTCAAATGGTGGTTCCATTCCCAGCTTTCCCAGGAATCTCCATACTGCTTTCCAAATTGGCCACACCAATTTGCAGTCCCACCAGCAATGTATAAGAGTACCCTTTTCCCCACATCCTCGCCAGCACTTGTTGTTGTTAGACTTCCAAATGGCTGCCAATCTTACTGGAGTGAGATGGTATCTTGGGGTGGTTTTGATTTGCATTTCTCTGACTGCTAGAGATGGTGAGCATTTTTTCATGTACTTGTTGATTGATTGTATGTCCTCCTCTGAGAAGTGTCTGTTCAGGTCTTTGGCCCATTTGTTGATTGGGTTATTTGTTTTCTTATTGTTTATTTTTTTGAGTTCTTTGTATACACTGGATACTAGGGCTCTATCTGAAGTATGAGGAGTAAAAATTTGTTCCCAGGATGTAGGCTCCCTATTTACCTCTCTTATTGTTTCTCTTGCTGAGAAAAAACTTTTTAGTTTGAGTAAGTCCCATTTGGTGATTCTAGTTATTAACTCTTGTGCTATGGGTGTCCTATTAAGGAATTTGGAGCCCGACCCAACAATATGTAGATTGGAGCCAACTTTTTCTTCTATCAGATGCAGAGTCTCTGATTTGATATCAAGCTCTTTGATCCATTTTGAGTTAACTTTTGTGCATGGCGAGAGAAAGCGATTCAGTTTCATTTTGTTGCATACGGATTTCCAGTTTTCCAAGCACCATTTGTTGAAGATACTATCCTTCCTCCATTGCATGCTTTTAGCCCCTTTACCAAATATAAGAAAGTTGTAATTTTGTGGATTGGTCTCTGTGTCCTCTATTCTGTACCATTGGTCCACCTGCCTGTTTTGGTACCAGTACCATGCTGTTTTTGTTACTATTGCTCTGTAGTATAGTTCGAAATCTGGTATCGCTATACTGCCTGACTCACACTTCCTGCTTAGAATTGCTTTTGCTATTCTGGGTCTTTTGTTTTTCCATATGAATTTCATAATTGCTTTATCTATTTCTACAAGAAATGCCCTTGGGATTTTGATTGGCATTGCATTAAACCTATAGAGAACTTTGGGTAATATCGCCATTTTGATGATGTTAGTTCTTCCTATCCATGAACAGGGTATATTTTTCCACCTTCTAAGGTCTTCTTCTATTTCTCTCTTTAGGGTTCTGTAGTTTTCATTGTATAAATCTTTCACCTCTTTTGTTAGGTTGATTCCCAAGTATTTTATTTTTCTTTGAGGATATTGTGAATGGGGTGGTTGTCCTCATTTCCATTTCAGAAGATTTGTCACTGATATACAGGAATGCCTTTGATTTGTGTGTGTTGATTTTATATCCTGCCACTTTGCTTAATTCATTTATTAACTCTAGTAGTTTCTTTGTAGACCCTTTTGGGTCTGTTAGATATAATATCATATCATCCGCAAATAGTGATAATTTAAGTTCTTCTTTTCCTATTTTTATGCCTTTAATTTCTTTTGTCTGTCTAATTGCTCTGGCTAGTATTTCAAGAACTATATTGAATAGAAGTGGTGAGAGAGGGCATCCCTGTCTTGTTCCAGATTTTAGAGGGAATGCCTTCAGTTTTTCTCCATTCAGAATAATGCTAGCCTGAGGCTTAGCATATATAGCTTTTACGATGTTGAGGTAAGATCCTGTTATCCCTAGTTTTTCTAGTATTTTGAACATAAAGGGATATTGAACTTTGTCGAATGCTTTTTCTACATCTATCGAGATGATCATGTGGTTCTTATCTTTAAGTGTATTGATGTGGTGAATAACATTTATTGATTTCCGTATATTGAACCAGCCTTGCATCCCAGGGATGAATCCTACTTGATCATGGTGCACCATTTTTTTGATATGCTTTTGTATTCGATTTTGCCAGGATTTTATTGAGGATTTTTGCATCTATGTTTATTAGAGATATTGGTCTATAGTTTTCTTTCTTTGAAGTGTCTTTGTCTGGTTTCGGGATCAGGGTAATGTTGGCCTTATAGAATGAATTTGGAAGATCTCCTTCTTTTTCTATTTCTTGAAATCCTTCCTCTAGGTTTTGGTGCACCCCAAATTTGCTGGAAATTCCTAACAAGATAGCTTTTGGCCGTTCTAACTCTTCATTCACCTGCGCAGTGACGCGGTACACGGGGGTGATGCACTCCATTTGCCGCCATCTTCTGAGTCCCCCTACATTGCTGTATTATACCGATGTTCAAAGGTGTCTAGCATGCAGAAAAGCCTCTGGCACAGCAAGTAGGAACCTAACTAAATGTCAGTCCTGGCCTTCCAGATAAATTGTGTCCTGTAAAGGAAAGAGCAAAGTACTCACACAACTGGCCAATGTGTGTGTCAGGGCTTGTTCATCACAGCTGAGTCTCTGTGTCAGTTGTCATTCATTTCTTTGGTTCACAATTTGTAACTTTAGCTCATCATGTGGGATGATCTTTCATTGTGTAGTTCAGTTTGCATTTGTTTGTATGATTTTTTAAAAAATATGAAATCAGAGGGAGTACTTTCTTCGCTCCACAAAACTGACTTCCCCTACCCAATAAATGACTCATTCAAAAATATATTTAATTGGGAGCATCTTAATTTCTGTAAATATAAAGAGTCCAACTGTTCCCACGTTTCTCAAGCAATCATATGATTTTTTTTTTTGTTTCATACATTTTTTTTAGTTAACTGGAAGAGGCGGATACTCCTTTCTCCTCTCCTTATCTCCTCTGTGTGTGGGAAGTTGTGAATCAGTACACGTATAACTTCAAGAAAAATTTTATATTAGGACAGTGACTATAGATGTTCTTAGCTTTTGTGACTCAGTAGGACGTTGTTTTTCAGCAGTATAGTTTTAACTACTTACTTTCTATAAATGAAAAAGAAAACTTTACCCTCGAAGTACTAATGAACTTCTGTAAAGGATTCCTTTGACCTTCTGTTGAAATAGACCATCCTTATCAATTTGTGGAAATTCTTGTCCCACTTATATGGAATGTGAAGCTTTGATTGTATCTGACCAAGTAAAGACCTGCACAAATCAGCTTTATTCTAACTGATGTTTGGGAAGAGAACAAATTCTTCAGAGAACCTGATGCCCTGAAGGGCCATTCTCCCTTTGATCTTATCTCTTGACTTTTCCTTTTTAACTCAAGGCTAATCTTAAATTCAAGCCATCCTTCTTCCTTAGAAAGACCCCATAATAATTTTCAAAGTGGGAGCACAAGCAATGTTTCACAAGGCAATCATTAAGAGATCAACTTTTAAACATATAAAAGCAAACTAAACTTATATCCTTAATAATCTCTCCAGCCTGACAAAATGAGTTTTATTTTGACTCAGACATTATTAATACAATTAGACATAGAAATGCATTGTTACTCTGTTTTTAAAAATACCTTTATTTATTTTTATGTGGTGCTGAGGATTGAACCCAGTACCTCACATATGTGAGGAAAGCACTCTACCACTGAGCCACAATCCCAGCCCCTATTGCTCTGTTTTAAACTAGCGTTTTAGTGAAGAGAAAAAGGAAAGTTATAGTGGTGAGCCACATGGTACTTTCTGCATGAGAATCTTTAGGAAAAGATAAGAATCAGATTAAAATACAATTAGGAAATTAATATTGCCAACATGCAAGATCATTTGAACACACACCTGGCCGAGATGAAACTATGAGTCTAATGAAAGTAACACTGAATATGTTGAGAGAAGTAGATTTTTTTTCTTTTGAGTTTTGATGGTTGGGCTGGGGATGTGGCTCAAGCGGTAGCGCACACGCCTGGCATGCGTGCGGCCCGGGTTCGATCCTCAGCACCACATACAAAAAAAAAAAAAAGTTTTAATAGTAACTAGTAGTGTGACCTAGAGTAAGTAAATGTTTTAGATTCTCCATGTCTCTTTTCTCACCTAGGAAAATGACACATACAAGTTCTAAAATATTATAATAAAAATTCTATATCTTTCTGTAGAAGTACACAGGTAGACTTTTATATACAGAAATAAAATGTGAGGGGCCCTTGTCATGCTTTTGGAATTATGCTGCAATATTGGCAATGTTTTATTCCCATCCATCTACATGTTCTCTTATATGACCCTCATGGCAGACAAGGGCAGGTATTTCTGTCCCCTGCCTGGGAAAAAGCACACTGTGAGCATGTTAACTTTGGTCTCCCTGGCATTATACTTGAAACAATTAGATGAATGATGTAGCAAGTGCAGTTGCCACAGAGTTTATACCCAATAACGGCCCCAAAGGATTATGGATGGCTGTTCCTTGACCCAGTAATAGTCAGTCATAAAAATCCACCAGGCAATCGGAAACTGTCCAAAGTCATTTCTCAATGAGTCATTCGTCACTGGTAACAAGAATGAGTTAGGGATTGCATGGAAAATATTTGTTATGTTTATGGTAACCAGATTTCAACAGATGAACAAAAAGTTATCATTCATCCACTTCTGAGGAACAGGTGGGTTATTTGAAAGCCGTCAATCCTTGTTTCCTTTAGGAGTGCGTGGAAACATCTGTCTTTCAACTTCCTAGTTACTGATTCTCCAGAGTTGCCATTGATTTGCAACTGGAAAATGGGGGACATAGTAAATGAACCTGCAAAAGAGTCTTGCCTGAATTTTGTTCATTTCATAAGAGTTTTAACCTTTCTGGATATTTGCTTCTTAATTTGTAAAACAAAGTTGTTTTTAGATAATCCTTCAAGATCACTTCTGTTCTAAATGTCTGTGACTTATGAACTCAGTGGCTTTAAGTAAGTGGTTAAAAAAAAAATCTCAATATCTTCCTGTTGAACTTGAAAATAGGAGAAAGGGCATGTGTTTTAATATACTTTAATCAACAACCAATGTCTTTATACTATATAATTATGATATTCTTGTTTTTTAAAAACATATTTACTTTATTTATTTTTATGTGGTGCTGAGGATTGAACCCTGTGCCTCACGTGTGCAAGGCAAACACTCTACTGCTGAGCTAGAACCAAGCCCCTTATTTTTGTTTTTTTGATACATGATTTATAAACTCCTGATTTCTCTTTGATAAACATATTAAATTACTCTTAATAAGCAATTTAATTTGAAAAACTTTTACTAGATAGTTGCTCACATTTCAAATCCTTATCTATGGATAGGTTATTGACCTATTATCTATTGGAAAGAAATTTTATATATAAACTTACTGTAATTGTGAGATATAGAGTCTATAGGCATGTAAGTGTTTTCAAGGAGGTACAAGCCCCGTCCTTCCCCAAATTCCTCTTTTATCATACAAATAAAAATATTCTTCCAAGCTCAATATTCTGGAAACCTTGTTTTATTTTCTTTAAAAGACATGGATTGAAGATTCTGAGGAAGCTGCTGGCTGAGTGCCATGGTATCATAACTGTTATTTGTAACATATAGTTCCCTGGTGAGTGGATTGGAGATAATTCCATTATATTTACCAAGGTGGTTTCTTTGTCAGAGTTTGTGTGTGTTTGTGCAGTTATAAAGGAGTTTTCAGCAATGGAATGATGAGTCTAGCAGTTAAAATTATTATAGACAACCTTGTCATATCTACAGTTGACCATGAGCTAGATCCTTTGGGGATGGTGAAACAGTCAAATACTACCAAGCTGGCTGAACAAATGTTTGGTGCTTTCTCAAAGGTGGCTGATTACTCAGAAAGATGGTGATGGCTACATCAACTAAAAGATAAACTGTCGTAAGGGAGTTATCAGGTTGATAAATAAGGGACCCAGATACAGGCCTGAGATGAAAGGTTAAGAGGCAGGACCTAAATAGTAACCTGACTTGTTTATCACACACAGTTCTGTTAAAGAAACCATTCTTGTGCAATACTTAGGATTACAGTTTATACTGAGTAAGGGCTACGCGCTGAAGGTCAGACAACCCCCCCTTTTTTATTGGCATTTTAATTTTTGATTTTGAAAAAGCAGATCATGTATATGGACAAATGTAGACCATAGCTTATCATTTGTAAATGAAATCATGATTTTTGTGAGTACTTCTTTTTTTTTTTTCCCACCAGAAGGGAGGAAAATAGTTTAATGTGCTATCTTAGTTTAATCGTTTTATGTGCTATCTTAGTTTCTGTGTTCAGAAGGCCACAAACCTTCCTAAATACTTCTTGTTTCAAATATCTAGTTAAGATCTGCCCTACTTTAGTAGAAACCTATATATTTTCCCAATTATTTGTATTATTTAATTTTATTTTTTATTGACATAATATTTGCATATATTTATGTGGTAAAGATGGTGTTTTAATTTGTATATCTGATGAATTATTAGATCAGAATAAGTAACAAATCATCATCTTAAATCTTTATTATATCTTTATGGTGAACACATCCTCAAATCTAACTATTTTGAGATCTATAATGTATTATTTTTAATCATCTTCATCCTACTGTGCCATAGAACACCTGAATTTATTTCTATCTACTTATTTTCTCTCTTAAAAGGTCATAAATCAGCTGAGCATGATGGTGTAAACCTGTAATCCCAGCAACTTGGGAGGCTGGGGCAAGAGGATCACAAGTTCAAGGCCAGCCTCAGCAACTTACTACAAGACCCTAAGCAACTTAATGAGACCCTGTCTCAAAGTGAAAAATAAAAAGGAATAAAAAGGGATGGGGATGTGGCTCAGGGGTTAAGCACCACTGGGTTTTAATTCTTGGTACCAAGAAAAAAAAAGAGTGCTTATAAATCTGTAACATCATAACATTATTTTTCCTTTTTTTTGGAAGAGATCTCCTTGTCCTCTTCTTTTCATTTTGTTTTAGGACTATAAATTTTGAAATTATATCTGTGTCTTTCAATATCAAGCTGATGCCTACCATTCAAGTATTTCCCCCAACTTACGAGCACTAAGAATGGGCTATTTGGGATATTGGGTAGGAGCTGGCAACATCTGTGTTTCTTCTTAATCTTCTAACATAGTGTATTATGATCATGCACAGTATTAGTTAAATAAACCAACATTCAACCTTTCTCACCTCAAATATCAGGACAATTCTTGAATCTACTAATTGCTATTTTTCTTTCTTTCTTTTGCCAGGACATCTATCGGTGTGTATTCAATTTAGAAGCCATGGATCACAACAGCTCCAATTTCACAATGAATTTCTGGTATATTAAAGGTTCATTTTTTTTAAAAAGGCCTACTTTATTAAAAAAAATCTAGTGTATTCTAGAATTTAAGAAACTAACCTTTGCAAAAGGATAGGTGTAAGTATTAGTTTGGATTGGCGACCTCTTTATTCCAGAGTTGCTGCTCAGAGTATAATTGATGGGCAACCATTTGTTGAACATCTGCTCTTTGTATAGTTTGGATGGGGCAGGTGGCAGTCCTGATGATAGATGATGAATCCGATAAAAATATGTCAGATGGGTACTCCTTTCCTTTTCCCAGCCTCGCTTGCAGTTAGGTTTCAGCCATATGAATAGCTTTCATTTGACCCATGAAATGTGATCGGAAGTACCACGTGTGTCACCTTTGTGTGAGGATATCTAAGGTTTGGTCAACTTCCTCCGTTTCTTTCTTCCAGCATTCCAAATGGGGTAGGTATGAAATGGGAGAGGCTGGGTGATGTGACACAGAAATACATTTTTCACAGAGATAAGCTACTAAATTGGGACTTGCTATTGTAGTAGCTAACATCAATGATCCTGACATAGTAGATGATATTCCTAATGTTAGAGCTATCAGAAGAGCTGGGCAGTTACCTAGAACAGAGAATCACAATTCTGATTTTTGAATCAAAATCGGCTTTAAAAAAGTTCTCATTTCTAGGACTCATATAATTTTACTAAATAAATATTTGGGGGTAGGACATGTGAATCAGTATTTTTATCAAGTTTCCCACATGATTCTAGATCATTCCCCTTGACTCTAAACTCATGCAGCTGAACATCAAAGTCTATTTTCTGGGATGGTGAAATGAAGGTTAAAAGTGATAGAAGAGTAACAGAGGTTTTAGAGGTAAAAGAGAGATTGGCAAATGATGACCCCCTAGGGTGAAGTTTGGCCTCCTTATCTGTTTTAGTAAAGTTTTATTGGAATACAGCCAGGCTCATTTGTTATCCTCCTACCTGCCTATGGCTGTTTTTACTAAAAGGCAGAGTCAAGTAGTTGCAACAGTGACCTTATTCCCCACAAACCTTAATATAACTACTATCTGTCTTTTACAGAAAGTCTTTAGACTACTGATCTACATATAGTCTCTCTGCTTAAAAAAGGCATGAACTCTTGGTTTGATCTTGCTCATAAATGGCAGACTCAAATTCATAATGCTCTTGATAAGTCCATAAGACCAGCTATGGAAAGTGATTTAACTTTTGGGTCAGCTGTATATTATGGTATCTCCATACTCCATGAAACAGTTTCCCATTAGTGTCTTGTGATTTTGAAACCACCAGAAGCTCAACCACAGTAAGATGATTGTCTCTATAGAATGCAGAAAGAGTCGGACGATGTTTATGAGAACATAAATTACAGTTTCCAAATATATCTGTATTCTTGCAGTTCTTTTACTACAAAGGAAAACTATGGAACAGGATAATATTTGCTAATAAAATTCATGTTCAATTTGTATCAAAGTCTTGGCACAATATAAAATTTAAAAATAATCTATATTTAAATATACTTGTACATTTAAAAATACATATTTAAACACACACATTTAAATATAAAATTTAAAGCTGCTAGATATGGGAAATTCAAATTGCAACTGTGTTCTGGGGAATGGCTATTTAAACCAACTCTAAATGAAGATATAAACCAAAGATCTTTTTAGTTCAATGTATCATCATTGTGTATAGATATTCCCTTCTACCCCCTTTCATCACTCCAAATACTCTTTAATGGGTTATCAATTAGAAACTTTGTGAATCATAACAAAGAAACTGAATACTCTGGTTTTTAAGTAAACAAGAAGACAATTTTGTCTCATAAGCTAAACACTTGTATTATTCTCAGTGAGGAAAAAAGTGAGCCCTGTTTTTATCACAAAAGGTCTCACTTTGTTATTCTTTGTTTTTAATGGTCAAATGAAACATAATCTTTAATTTAAATATTCTAATTTTTATGAAAAATGTATTTTTATACTACTTGTACAATTAAAATTAAATTTAAACTATATTGGTAGCTGGAGTCTCACCTGGTTATTCTTGAGGACCTTAGGTGGAATTCTGATCACTACTGCAGAACAAACACTGAGGTCAGAGGGACTATCATAACTGAAGCATTGAAGGAGCTAACATGCATGCAGTTCTTTCACACATGGAAGGAAAATATTGTTTGAGCTCTGCTCATGTGATAGTTTAATTTATATAACTTCTTGGAACTATAGAAGAAAGAAAACCCAAAGCTCAACATCCAATTTTGTTTTAATCCCTAATGGAAATAATTTGTAACATGTGTATCTAATTTTGATTATTTACTCTTCTATTCACTTGTTGTTGTTTAATTGAGAGTGGCAGTCCCAATTAAATAGCTCCTGGTAGCATGTAATGGCTAATTGTGAGCAGGTTAGAAGACTTCTTTGTCTTTGAAAAAAGGTCTCCTAACTCTCCAGGGCATGTCTGTTTTGGATTGGAGTCAAAGCCTGGTATTGGATGATTTAAATTTAAGAAGGTCCTTCAATATTAAGGTTCAAATAAATGAATTTACACTCCATGTCACATTTTTAACAGGTGACCAAAACCATGTGTTCTTTACCCTATTAAGTGGAGAATTATAATGTGTAAAAGATTTAAAATTACCTGTGACCAGCCTTGCAGCCATGGGGAAAAAATAAATGTCATTAATACAGCAGGAAGAAGTATATTCATTTGGACCAATGGAGTGACTTCTGAATAATTTTTTCTAAAAAGACTTCATGCTTCTCTCTCTCTCTCTCTCTCTCTCTCCCTCTCTCTTTCTCTTAACCAATATCTTTGTAATTTCATATCTGAACACCCATTGATTTATGTAGTTACTATTACCAAATAGCTGGGGCAAACATGCCCTTCAAAATTCTTTTGCTAGTGGGTCTGAGAAAATGATTATGAAAATCTAATATGGTTAAGGGCACATTTTATTTATTGTAACAATTGCTGTTATACTCCAAAAAACAGTTTTTTTCCTTCCTTTTTCTTTTTTTTTTTTTTCTAGATGAGGTTTTAGTTCATGGTTGGTTGACTCCATTGCTTTGAGTCTGTGGTGAGGCAGAACATCATGGAAGGAAGCTACCCATAGCTGGGGGTGAGGTGGGGGAAGAGCACACAAGCATGCACCAGCCCCAAGATAGTTTTCTAGACATTGTATAAGCTAACAGTTCCATTAAAAGATAGAAAATGATGATGGCGGAGGTTTTATCAACACAGTTCCCATTGATAGAAACAGAGAGCACATGGGAAAGAACCACAGTCCTCTTTGTGCTCATGTTTGCACTAAGAGCACTTTCAAACAAGGCACCATTTCCCTCTCCTTTTCCCAGAACTATATTAAAAATTTATGAAAGTCATCATGCTACTTTGAAATCATTTTTGGATAATGATGGACCTGGCTAACTGGGAAAATCAGCGTAGCCCATTTCAGGATGCATATCTGAATTTCTTTACCATCTTTCCTTTGAAAGATGAGGACAGCATTCAGGGAGGTGAGCCGCTCTGGTCTGCCTCTAATCCATTCACACAGTCTTTGTAACTCTCTATCATTTTTGACTTAAACTTCCTACTCTGTTTCTTTTGATTTTTTTTCCTTTAACTTGTTTGCTATATGCATAGAACAGAATGTATGTGACGTATTTCTTAAAGGAGTCAGGAAAATTAGAGTTAAGAATCATTAATAGTTTTTTGTCTTTATTTTTTATCCTTTTTTGGCATGGGATGATCTGCAAACAGAAGGATACATATACATCAGTCCATTAGTTGGAATACAGGTTCTATTGTGAATAACAGGGATTCTAAAATATCATTGCTTATACAAGATGTCTGTTTTGGATTGGAGTCATAGCCCTGGTATTGGATGATTTAAATTTAAGAAGGTCCTTGATTATCTCTTATCTAAAAATATAGCCATGGAGACTGAAATGGTGAGTTCCCAGTCATCTGAGGCACAGGTTGCTTCCAATCTTCCACCTTACCAAGGTTTATAAACTGGGTACATGACCTTCACCCTAATAGATGAAGCACTAGCCGTTATATCCAGACTCCATGAAGGAGGACAGGGAAACAGGAAGGAAGGAAATGTCTTATACAATTAAGAACATATTTCAGATGTTCTATACATCATGCCTGCTTACATCACATTGGTCAGAATTTAATCACTTGGCTATGCTTAGTTTCAGGGAAGACTGAGAATTTAGACAGCCCGTTGAAATTCTGGAGTTCTAATAATGAGGAAATAGTGAAATAAATTTAGAGACAACCAACAGTCTCTATTATGGTCCATTCAGGTGGAAACATTTATGTGTATCTTCCTCCCACACTTAAAATATGCCAAAGGGAGAAGGTTCAAAATCCTCTTCAGTTACTGAAACTAGCCCAGAGTTCAGGATCTCTGGGTGATGCTCCATCCCTTCTATTAGGTTAGAATAGAGTTCTAGTAAGGTCTGTACTTTTCTGGTCCTATCTCACCCAACATACTTCAGTGTAGTTGTAACATAGTAACTGTAGGGAAAAAAAAAAATCCCATTTGGAAAAAGAGGGAATCCAGTCACGAGGCTGTAGAAGTTATCAGGTCCTGTGGACTGAAATTGAGAAGAAGCCTGGTCCTGGTAGAAGAGTAAATGTTGTGCTTAGTACATCTGGCAGTTTCTGATTCTGCTCTCTGGCAGGAGCTGTCTTCTTACATTATCCTCGATGATCTCATCTAAAGTAGGCCTTGGACAACTGCCCCATTTTCCAGCCTCCTTCCCACAAGGTGGAGGATTTGAGTTCAAGGAGTTACTTTAGGGCTGGAATAACCACAAACTTTGAAAGGCCAGGACCGTGGTTTCAATTCCATCTCCAGGTTAGTAAGTGTTTGGCCTATTTGTTTCTGGTTAGTAACCTGTTGAGTAAGCAATGCCGAGGAGTCCTTTACACTGCTTTTTAAAGCTGAAGAATCTGTCTTTCACATATTGACCATTGAGCTTACCATTCTGCTACCTGCATTAGATTTCCATAGCTGTCATAATAAAGGACCACACACTGGGTGGCTTAAACAACAGAAATTTATTTCAGTTCTAGAGATTCCAAAAGTTCAAGATCAAGGAGTCAGCAGGGTTTTTTTTTCTTTTTTTTTTTTTTCTCTGAGACTTTTCATTTTGACTGGTAGATGAGCATTTTTTTTCATTGTGTCTTCATATAGCCTTTCCTCTGTGTGTATCTGTGTCCTGATCTCTCTTCATGAAGACACCAGTCATATTGAATTAGGGCCTACCCTAGTGACCTCGTTTTAACTTAATAACCTCCTTAAGTCCTCGATTTCCGAATTCAATCACATTCTGAGATACAGAGGTTAGAATATCAAAATGAATTTGTGGAAAACATGTTTCAGTTTATAACACTACTCCTTGTGTTATCCAGAAAATAGACTTGGTTGGTAATGTAGTGTGTTGAATATGGGTTTGGATGCTAGGCTGACTCCCAAAACTAGTAGAAAACTTAAATGATGGAAGATGGAAACAGGATTTATCTCCTGCCATGTCTATAATTCTTTTCCAAGAGGATTTGGTGTGAGTACAGACAGAAACAATTTACTCTTTTATTCTTAAAAGGCTTCAAATTCACCCTAATGGCATGTGCCTGTAATCCCAGAGTTTCAGAAGGTTGAGACAGGAGGATCACAAGTTCAAAGCCAGCCTCAGCAAGAGCGAGGCACTAAGCAAGTCAGAGAGACCCTGTCTCTAAATAAAATACTAAATGGGTCTGTGGATGTGGCTCAGTGGTTGAGTGCCCCTGAGTTCAAACCCTTGTACCAAAAAAAAAAAAGGCTTCAAATTTGATAGGCTTCTCCAATAACTTAGGTTGCAAACCCTAGACAGAATTGTATTCACTCCCATTTCTGCAAGTGCTATGCTCTAACTGAAGCTAATATCTTTCATAATTCTTTATTAATGGGATAAGCACTCACCTGAATTTTTCAACCATGTGATTTAGGTCTGCAGAATAGGTTGGGTAGGTATAAAAGGAGATAGTTTTATCAAATGTTATGCCATATTATAACATGGGACTTCAGCTTATTGGTTTGCAGTGTATGCTTTTAAGCTTGTGTTACACATTAAATCTGTTTGGCTATGAGTAAAAGAGATTCAAAATAATTGGCTTAAACAAGACAAAAGTGTTCTTTTTCTCTTCAAGTCCAGCTGCAGGCAGCTCAAAGTTGATAAGGCAGGGCAGCTGTACTACATATATTGGGACCCAGCTTCTTCCAACTTTCTACTGCACTATCTCTTGGGTGTGCTGTGGTCTTAACTAGTGCTCCTGTCAACACATCCATATTCAAAACAGCAGAATGGATAAAGGGCAACAAGGAGGAGCTCCTCTTCCTTAGAAGATGCATCTCAGAAGTGGTACAAAAAAGTTCTGTTTACATTCAAAGTAGTCTGGGAAATATGACTGTATTTGAGATTGCCAAATTTTTAGAGATCCTTATTATGGAAATAGGGAGACTATGTACTAAAGGACAACTAGAATCTCTCACACCAGTAGAAAAAATTGCTTCTTTTATTCTTCTATGTGGAACTTTTTCATACTTTCTTCAACTATAGAACAATAGCTATCGACTTTCATAGGGAGTCTGTTAAGGAACAGTACGTTGATTAATCTTGGTTGTCAATTGGACTGGAAAGAGATGTTTAGAAAATTGGTAAGCATACTTCTGGGTCTCTGAGGATGTTTCTAGAGACAAATGGCATGTGGGTCATGTGAAACTGGTGTTGAGGGGGAGACTTACCCTGAATGTGGCAGGCCCATCCACTAAGTTGGGGGCCTGGAAGAAACAGAAAGCAAAAGAAGAAGGAAGCTACCACATGTGCACAAGCTTGATTCTTCTTCTTCTTCTGGGTACGGGGATTGAACTCAGGGGCCAACCACTGTGCCACATCCCCAGCCCTATTTTATATTTTATTTAGAGACAGGGTCTCACTGAGTTGCTTAGCCCCTCAATTTTGCTGAGGCTGGCTTTGAACTCATGATCCTTCTCCTTCAGCCTCCCAAGCCGCTGGGATTATATAGGCATGTGCCACCGCACCCAGCTTGATTCTTCTTGAATGGGTTTATTTTTGTTGCTATGATCACCACTGACAACAGACTCCAGATTCTTCAGCCTTCGAATATGGACTCACAATACTGATTCTCCAAACACCTCCCAGGCTAAAGAGCCTTGAAATGGAGCTGCGTCATTGGTCTCTCTTATTCTGAAGCTTCCAGCTTCTTGGACTGAGCAGCTACTAGTTTCCCTGGCTCTCTAACCTGCAGATTATTATCACAGAACTATCCAGGCTCTGATCGTGTAAGTCAATCTAGTAAATTCCCTCTTCCAATTATATATACATCCTATTGCTTCTGTTCCTCTAGTGAATCCTAATACAATAGTAAGAGTCTGAAATAGTTCTGAACTCTTGAAAAAAACTAATTGTTCTCAGTGTTAGGGTAGGATGTATTTTGTGGTATTTCAATTCCTGTTCAGTTAGTACTGGATGTCTGTAAAGTTAATGTATGGTAATAACTAACAGAAATAAATAGTAGCTATTAAGTGCTTGCAATATGTAAAATGCTATAATAAGAACTTGATGTACGATTTTCCATTTAGTCTTCACAAGCTTCCTGAAAATGAGATGAAGAAAGTTTTACAGATGAAGAAACTTAAGATCAGAGGGATTAAGTAACTTGTTCAAAGACATGCAGCTCTTCAGAGGTGGAGCTGGTATTTGCTACTTGTCTGACTGGCTCTAAAGCCCATTATATCTATCGTCTGAGTATTTTGAGAGAAGTGGTTTTCAATTGGGTGCAATTTTGTCTCTAGGGGGCTTTTGACAATGTCTAAAGATATCTTTGGTTATTATAACTGAAGGGATGCTACTGGAATCAAGTGGATTGTGGGCAGGGATACTACTAAGTTGCCCAGGATGCATACGGCCCAAAGTGTCACTGGTGTCAGGATTGAGAAACACTGAATTAGGCCTTACTACTTAACATATTTGGTACTCTCCTTGGTTCTTATGGAATGACAGGAGATAATTTGCATCCCATTTAGATTGCTAGTCCCTGGAAATAGGGGACTTCCATTTCTGCATAAAGAGATGAATTTTTCTTAGTCAGTAAGGGTCATTTCTTCATTTTAGAATGTAGTTGATTTAAATTTTATGAGAAAAGAGAGTTTTCTGAAGCCTTGGGAGCAGGGAAATTTATTTTAAAAAGGTTTATAAAACAGTATTTGGAAACCGATTATATATATTGGACCTCTGAAATTTAGCAGAAAATAAAAGTTTCTTCCCAATGATAAAAGAAATGGGGTAAATGATTATTTCACCTTTTTTTATCTTAAGACGATGGGTGCTTGTGTGTATGTAATAGATATATACTTGGAATTTGAGCCAATGTTTGATGCTACTCTTAGGCTTCTGGTGGTATGGATTTCAAATGTTATAACTGTATTAAGATCAACTTTTTAAGACCATTAAGACAAACATTTATTTTTATAACAGGATTTTATTAAGTACTTAAAGTGAATAGGACATGTCCTCAGAAATAACTATGACTTATTTACCTATAAGGAGGTTAAACAACAAATAAGTAAATAGACTTCATGTGAGGGGATGAAGTGATACCATGTTGATTCAACAGTATCAGAATGGAAAATGATAGAGGTGAGTGTGGGAACCATGTGCTCACAGGGGAGAAAACTTCCATGGCTGTGGAGGAGGTGGAGACAGTGAAGGTGAGATTTTTAGTCAACCCTTAAAGATGATCAGAGCATGGAAGGCAGGCAATAAGGGGATAAGGAGGGAGGAAAGGGAGGGAAAAACCCAGGTTGCTTTGTACAACTATGTAGTCTTTGCTGGAAGTCCAGCCCACACTCCAAGGCAGAACTGTGTCCTCTCAATGAAGGTGACAATTTTTTCTTTATGAGAAATTTCCTCCAACTTCTGAGCCTGGCCTCTTGGAGTGCATCCACCCACAAGGGAACTCCATTGAGAGTGTGCATGATACTTTCTTCCTCTGTGAAGAGGACCAGGACTGATGTTCTGGGTGTTGGGTACAGAATGTATGAAGCCATTGAGGAAAGAAGCAAGATGGCAGAGCTTGTTTGGCATGGAATGAACCTCTGGAGTGGCTGAAGCCTTTTAGAGAGATCTCTGGGGTTTGTTTGAAGATTGATGGGCTGATGCTGGCAGAGATGACCGGAGTCAAGGTTCATTGTAATGTACTTCCGGAGCAAATTTAAATTAGCGTATGTGCAATCCAAACCAATACCATCATTAACTTTAATCCTTTGAAACTAAAATTAATGGGGAGATCATCTGCTATAAACATTTTACTGGCAGCAGGATATGAATCATAAAAAATCCAAGTTTGGAGGGAATAGCCATCTTATCCAAATAACCTTTTGGAACAAAGAATCAATAAAATGACACATGCATCTCTAAGTAAAATAAAGATAAAGATGGAGAGTTCTTTAGAAGACAGTATTGTTTTTTCCTTTGTCAATTTTAACTTTACAAGATGACTGTAGAATCTGGTTTTCTTTCTAATTGTTCGGGGGGAATTTATTATCATTTACTAAATTTGGATGTGAAGTAGGAAAAAATTAATATGATTCTGTGACATTTGTGATGTTTGAATTTTAAAGAAATCAGTAAGCAGCAGTTTCATAGACTCATGCACTATTAAAATTGGAAAGATTTTAGACATAATATCTTTCAACTTCCTGATTTTACAAATGAGAAGCTTGTAAGTCCAAAGATACTATGGGATTTATCCAAGTATGTGTAGTTGAGCTACCAGAGAATCTGGAAACTGAATTGAGTTTTATGACTTCTTAGTCTCAGATTTACTCCATCAGAAAAGTAAAATTTTTTCATCCTAAGAATTTTCAAAATTGGCATTGATTTGTTTATTTTAACTTCACAGCAAATTTCCCCAGTTCAGTTCAAGGGCTCTAATTCCTCTAAGTTCTATCAATGATCTTTGGTTTCCTTGTGTTTTGGTGATTTTCTTCTTATTCTTGTAGGATCTAAGAATTCTGGTGTATTTTCTTGTTCTTGCTAGAAAAAGTTGGGGGAAGCTCCCTTTGCTTTGCAGCATGGATATTTCCTCCAGGTGCCTAGTCAGAGAAAAAGCACAATGTCAATGAAAACATTAATGAGATTGGGACAAAATCTTTTAAGTTAATGGGTGAGTACCTCATGATCAAAGAGTTTGGCTTTCTTGCAGGAATAAAGTAAATGTGATGCTCAGACAATGAAATAAAATAAACAAAGTCTTGAAGTCTCTCAAGTAGGTCGGACAAGATTTCCATAAGACTTTGCAAATGGCATCTGGCAGTCTCATTCTTGAATGCAAATAGGAATTTTTCTTTGGCCCCAGAAATAGTTTCTCACAGTCAAATGGGGGTGCTGTCACTTCATCTGACCTGGTGTTTCATAAACCATGAACTCTGTGTCAGAGTGGGGCTCTTTCTTCTTTTGGAGTTCTCCAGACTAGTCCAGGCTTGTTCAGGGTGCCCTCCCCATAGTGTTTGAATTTTTAAAAGATTGAGGCTGAGTGCTGTCACTGTTCCAACACAGCTCTACTCCAACTCTTTTCTGGGTCAGCATATTAAGATTTTCCCAGATGTAGCTTGGCCTCGGTAAGACTGAATGACTCAAGTTTCTGTTACATAAACAAGAAGGTTTGTACTTACTGCCTCAATTTATGTTGCTAGGGTCTTTATTTATTGCATTATACTCAGGACTGTCACATTGAGTTTCATATTAAAAGGTATATTGTAAAAGCCGGGTGTGGTGGTGCACACCTGTAATCCCAGTGGCTTGGGAGGCTGAGACAGGAGGATTACAAATTCAAATCCAGCCTCAGCAATGGTGGGGCACTAAGCAACTCAGGGAGATCCTGTCTCTAAATAAAATACACAGCAGGGCTGGAGATGTGGCTCAGTGGTCGAGTATCCCTGAGTTCAATCCTTGGTACCCCGCCCTCCCCACAAAAAAGGTGAATTGTATATTGTCTATACTTTGAAAAATTTGAAATGGTCTTTTAGTAGAGAACTGAACCATCTAGATAACGTTTCCTCTTTAATTTTGTGAGACAGACACTGGTAAAAAGTCCTGTCCCCATAGTCCCTATTTTTCCACTCTTCCTAAACTTTTGCTTTTTTTTTTGCGGGGGGGGGGGAGAGGGGAACCCCAGCATGGAGCAGTAACAATGGATACTGTGACTTTCTAGGTGCACAACACTGTGCCAAGTGTCATTGTCATGCGTCATCTTATTTAATCCTCACCACTATTCTGTGAGCAGAGACCTATTATTAGCTCTGTTCTATAATGGAGGAAACAGACACTTAAGAGAGATTAAGGACAGTGTTTGCTAAAGAATGGGACGAGATAGTTTCCAGACCTATCCCTCACAAAGAAGTGGGCCATTTTATAGTTCCATCTTTATAAGTCTCTCAAATTCTGGGACACTTCTTCAACTTCTAAAACCACCTATTCCTGACATAGCTTCAGAAGATTCTGGCCTCAAAAGCTTGAAGAAGTCACCTAGAGGTTCTTGTAAAAAGGAGCCAAAGGGATTTGACAGATTCAGACATTATTCTTGGTGGGTGAGGGGTGGGGCAATGACTTCCCAAACGTGCAAAGGAGGAATGTCATCATGAACAGCGCTCACAAGAGGTTTTTCAAAAGCAATACCTCAGCTATTATATTACATTAAGTGAACACAACAGTTCAAATATTCACTCACAGGATGAATGAACAAAGCAATAGTCTTAATGTTCTGAGAACAGGTACTTGTGGTTGGGGATAAAATTTCTCATGACAGTCTCAAACAACCCATGTGGAAATGTCACACAATATACTGTGAAGACCATCAGGTACCCCTCATGTCAATGCTGTGTATTAAAAATCTGAAGAAAACTATTATGTGAAATGAGTAAGAAAATTTTTTAATTACTATGTTGTATGATTTAAAAATATTTAGATGACTAAATTAATAAATTAATTATTATAGACATTTGATTATTGTATTGATATTTCTAAAAGTTTATATAATTCCACTTGGTAAGAAAAGTTTTCAATCTTCTCCTTGGGAAAATGAAGAAATTCCTTATATTCAGGAAAATACAGTAATTTATTCAAGTTCATGTAGCTAAAAGTGGGATAGCTGGGATTTGAGCCCAGTTCTCTCTGACTCATGGGCTCATGGTGACTACACAGAATGACAGATTTCCAGAATACTAGTTCTGAGGGCTGTCATGAAGAACTTGTGTCTGTGATTGTAATTCTTTGTGCTCTCGCTCTCTCGCTCTCTCTCTCTCTCTCTCTCTCTCTCTCTCTCTCTCTCACTAGGAATTGAACCTAAGACCTTGCTCATGATAGGCAAGTGCCCTGGCACTGAGCTACACCCCCTGCCTGCATTCTCCTTTTTAAGTATGTTTAGCAAAGCTGTTAAACTGAATGTATGCATAGCTGTAAGAAATTGTCTATAGGTATAAAATGTTTACTAGGTACAGTGCAATGAAGGTTCCAATGTGTACTCAATAATTATTGATTTTTACTTTTTAAAATTTGGGGCCCTGGGGATTGAACCCAGGACTTTTTCATGCCAGGCAAGGGCTACCAATGAGCTACACCCCTAGTCCTCTTGTTCCTTCCTTTGTCCTTCAAACCAGTAGCTCCTTTTCATATTTAAGAGGAAATTCTTTTTCCAGATTTTTTTTTTCCCTCATGGCTTCATTCTATAGAGGGGAAGATGGATCTGTACTAGGTGATTCTTCTTCCAGGAACACTTCTGACCTATTATAATGGAGACATTACATGAAGAGTCTTAGGTAGGTAGTACAACCACCTGCTCCTGTATGCTTATTTGAAGAACATTGATTCTTTTTAATCACTTCTCCTCTCCTCTTTTACTCTCCCTCCTCCTCTACCAACTGGGAAGATATTTGGAATGATGCTTATGCAGTGACCATCTTGCCCTAGGATGAGCAATTATGCATGATGGAAAACACATGGATGCATCTTGTAAGGCTATTAGCCTCCCCCTCTCCCATCCCCACACTCCTACCATCCACTCCTGCATCTTTTTGCTAAAAGCTAAAAGCAACTGATATAAATTATGTGATAGTACTTCTTGGTTTAATGCACCAAATACTTTATTCCTTTTTTTTTTTTTTTTTTTTTTGCCAGAGGCTGTTGAGGCTCTCCTTTACTCTTTTCTTTACGAAACTGATTTCTTTCCTCCCTTCTATTTGATGGAAGCCAATTTATTAGGCCAGTGGCAGTTACTTGGATGTTCAGACATATGGTTCACAAACTGCTTCATTCTGTTTTAAATCAGTTCCTTCTGATGGCCTCCATTCTCTCTGCCATTTATGCCACAGGTGAAGTAATGAAGATGCTTATTGTGGCTTCCTGTTAATATTCCAAGGCCCGAGGCTCTGAACAGCAGGATGTCTGTTCTCCAGCTGTTTTTCCAACAGGAAGAAGGGATAAAATAAACAAAGCATCCACAGTAGTTCATTTGAAACCACAGGTACTCCACAGCTGCAGTGAAAACAATTCAGGGTTGCCAGACAAGTCCACCAAAGAGACATTCACATCAACAAAAGCACCTTCAAACTCATAAAATCATAAAAAAGTTTCTTTTATGTCCTTTATACCTGGAATGCAGTAAGTCCAGGTTTGGATCAGTGAGACCTAATTCTTCTGCTTTTAAAATTATTTTTAAGTGGAGTTCTAGACAGTGAAAAAAGGGACACTCTTGGAACAAACATGAAAAAAATTAACTACTGTATATTATTTTTGTCTTAAATATAAAATGCATTTATATTTAAATATAAAACAGGATCTTGTGTAACAATACAGCTGATATCTTACTGCACAATATTAGCAACCATTTTGTCCCAAGACTCCTGAATGTAATACAGTCAATTGAAGACACAGAAATTTTATTATGTGCCATTTTTAGTGATATAGAAAACATGGATAGATGTGTAAGCTTCACATAAGAGTATTTATTGAACAAAAATCCAGAATCTGTTCCCAGGGCTAGTTCCATGTAGATATAGATATATAAAGTTTGGACTCCAAAAGTGATTTTTTTGTTTGACATAACCTTGATGACTTAAAACCTAAAGCAATAGATGCCACAGGAGGCCAAAATGCATTGTCAATTCATTGCCAAGCACCTGACTTTGATTCTTAATGTCCATGACAATTAAAAAAATGCTTCCCCAAAGAAAAATTAGCTTACCTCTCAGTCCTCTATAAGATCTAAATCCTGAACTTTTGAAATCCTGCCAATGAATTCCCAAAGTCTCTTTTTTTTCTTTTGAACAACGTGTGCATTTATTCATTTCAATGAGGCAATACTCATTGAGAGCCAAGAATGATTCAGAATGAACTTGAAATTGGATTAAACAAACCATGCCAAGTCGCAGGCTTGAGTGGTCACAGACACTGAGTGTGAACATTGATGATGGTGAATGGCCTTTCCAAGCCAGTCATGCTTACCTGTCTGATGTTGACTCTGAAAACACTCATGTATTAAGTTTTATTATGTTTAGTTATTTACTAGGTTTAGAGATGACTTCCAACCTTCCGGTATTTTTTTTTTAGTATTATTTTCTTTTTCTGTATTCAGCTTTGACTCAGTAAAAATCAAAGTCTGTGAGTAGCATTATCAGAGAAGTCTGATGGATGGTCTCGTTTGACTCAAAGATAAATGAATTTGTTGCATTTACACAACAGGAACAGCAATTCTATGATTTTAAGGAGCCAAGATTTATGACACCAATCTTCATTTATTAATAAAATCAGCAACCACATATTCCTTCAGTTAGAAAACTGATGACTGGAGTAAAGTGACTGCACACTATTCCTGCTAACCTTGAAATATGGTGGAAGCAGCAATGAACTTGGATTTGGCAGGCACAGGGATGAACTCTGCCTTGTGCTGGCTTTTATGAGTCCTTCAACAGTGACCAGAAGCCTGGCTTGTAAGGGATTATTGATCCCTGACTGTATACACAACAGTGTATAAAACAGGAATGAAAGGTATAATTTCCGCACTCAGGGAGTGCATAGACTTTAAGAACACACACAGGAAAAGGAAGTCTTACATAACAGTGAGATGCCTGTAAAGGAGAGCTGCCTAGTCTGCATTTCCTCCTCCATTGTATTCTGATTTCTTTGGAGGAATGATCTCTCCTCTAGTGAATGTCAAGTTGGAGGGTGATTTCTAGTGGGTGATTTCCCACTAGGGAGACTCAAAGGAGGATCTTCCCCACCCAACCTAGTGTAGCCATGAGTTGGTCAGGCTGGTCCTGAAACCTAAGATTGGCCCATTAATCCCTCTTCTAGGACTGTGACACTGGGATGCGGGGGCTACTTTTAGAGCATGCATGACTTCAAGTGAGGTAGAAACATCCAGCTCTGATGTTTTTGGATATGAGACATTTTTGCCCTGTGCTGCTTCGTGTCAGCTCCTTTGGATCTTGGGGATTTCCAAATCTGTTTTCTAGCTACTATTGAGTCCTTGATCTACTTCTCGGAAGTTCTTTTATTAGAGTTACTTTGTGTCAGTTTCTAATACTTGCAGCCAGGAATCATGAAACAGTGTCACAATCTAGAATAGGGAGGAAGAGAGTTGCTTGGGATAATATGGCAGCTCAGAAGGGTAATGATTCTGCCTGTTCTTCAAGGACGAGAAGGAATTTCCTAAGTAAGGAAGTTGGGGAGGGCAGGGCAGGTAGGGGAAGCAACATGCAAAGGCTTGGAGGGTAGAGCAGTGGAAGGGCCTGGTGTCACTCGGAAGAAATGCAAGCAGTTTTTTAGTGGTATGTATATTGTGCATGTGTGAGAGGAATTTTGAGACCTGAGGCCCAACCGTCCTGTAAGGGATATGTAATAATTAACTCTTTTCTCTGTTAGAATAAACTATGCCTTTGTCATGTTATGGTACCTCACCCAGGGATTGTTCTAGAAAAGTGGCTTCATAAATGCTCAATGAAAATAGGTCACTCTTGAGTTCAGTTCCTCTGAGACACTGTCCTTGATATTAAAGTTGGAAGGGCTCTGTCAGATTGTGTATGCCCTGGGTGAAAAAAAAAAAAAAAAAAAAATCTATGTTGGATCTGCAGACTGTCCCTCAAAACTGTATATAATTCCATCCCTGCATTTGGGCAGTATTACTTGGGGAACATTCCAGACAGCTGTTTGTATTATGCTGGAGAAGAAGAAACTAAGACATCATTCCTGTTAGATTCTTGAGTATTTAGTAATGCTTGCTGCCAAGAAAGTTCCTCATTATCTAACCCAAGTCTTCTATGCTGCAACTCACCTCATTTCCTGTTGTTCTCCCCTCAGAGGGAATGGACATCATGAGCTCATCACTCTCCTTGGAAATCACAGCCTTTCACATGCTTGACATTGATTTATAAATTGCCTTTAACTTTTCCCTCCAGTTCTTTTAGTTTGTTTCCAGCCTTTAATCATCTCTGTGGGTCTCCTCTCAATCCCGTCCAATTGCACAAAGTGCCTCCTTTTTTGGTTTCAAAACAAACACCAAAGTTTCCAGTTTTGTTCAAACTGGCAAAAGTGAGATGACTTTCTAAGAAAGAAAATATCTTTTCAAAAAGATATTTCAGGGGTTCCAGGAATATGAAACAATACTCCAACCAATTATGGCAGGAAGAACACTTTCAATATTATTGGTCTTTTCAAGCTGGTGTAGTTTGAAGTTGGTTTCCGAAAGGTGCCAGGAATTTTGAATAGCACCGAGGAGCTGATGAGCGGTGGTTCCTACTATCACACAGTTCATAGTCTAGTGGTTGAGGCAGATAGAAATAGAAGCCATCCGGTCTGCTAGGTACCATAGAACAAGTAAGAGGAGAAGGAAAAGTGGGACAGGAGGGAGGAAGGTGGCAAGTGTAGCTGGTGAAGTCAGGTGTCAGCAGATGCTGAAGAACCAAGACATTTCCAGGTGTGGGAAGTAGGCGAGGAAGGGTGTTCCTTTCCCAGGAAGAGAATGTGTCAAGATAAGAAGTATGAGAACATGAAGCAACATGATGTGCTCATCAGGCAGCTTAGGAGACAGGGAACATGTGGCAAGAAGTGACGCTGGTGGAGATAAGTTCCCAGAGGGGTTCATGTGATGCTCAGAGGAGTTTGGGGTTTACATGGCAATAATGTAGTCATTTAGAAATGGTAGCTGTTAGAATAAGGGCTAAGAGGGGCATATTGGAGGAGAATGGGGTAGAAGTAGGGCTGGCCTAGAGGCAGATATAAGAATTAAAAAGTGGTGTGAAGACATATGAGAAATAATATGGGCCTGGGGAGTGATGGATAGGAAGAGAAGAGATGACTGAATTAAGCTAGGTGAATTTGAGAAAGTTCCATGGAAGTTGGGAATGAGCAAGTCAGGCAATACTATAAGACATAACATAACTATGTATATAAATAAAATATAAGAAAAAAAGATAATTTTCCTTGGTGTTCAGCTGTCTGCCCATGTGGATACCAGTCACCTATGTATGGTTAAGTTCCTTGTGTAAAATGGCATAGTATTTGCATATAACTTTCAAACATCCTCCAGCATACTTTAAAATCTCTGAATTACTTATAATACTGAAGACAATGTAAATGCTCTCAATAGTTTTTAGACTGTATAGTTTAGGGAATAATGACAAATGGGAAAAGAAGTCTGAATATATATATTGAATATGGGCACAGTTTTTTTCCAGTTGTTTTTGATCTATGTTTGGCTGAATTCATGGAGGCAGATATGGAGGGGCCACCATAAGGCTCAACAGCTCTTTCATCTCACTGTTAAGTTTCTGAGGCCAGCTGGCTCCACCACCGGACTTCAGGTGGAGTTGAAAAGCTACAGTGATGACTTTGGAAGCTAATGGAGACAATGTTCTAGAATCGGTGTTATTTGGGGTCTCAGAGAATCAAAGAAAGAGCTCAACACAAAATTGACAATTCATCATCCAGGATGGGCCACGATGGGGCAACAGAACATTCAGTCGTTTGTGTGGTTTAAGTAGATGGGATCTATATCTTAAAGACTCAGGATACAAAATATACCTTACAGAATGTGTATTTCAGAAGCAATCAGAGCCAGGACTCTACCTTTCACTCATTAAAACAATGGGTGACGGTTGAGTAATATGTGGTTGCTGTGATTGCCAAATTACTTGGCATTTTTGGCAGGTGGTGGGTTCTTGGGAAAAAAAGTTTCTTCTTTCACCCCTCCCCCATCTCCCTGGGGCCTATAGTCATGAAATGTATTGAGAATGGGTTTGAGCAGGGGATGAGGATGGAGCAGGGGTTGAGCGAGCTTACAGATGGATGCTAGGTGGTGGTGGTGGAGGGTGAAAGGTGGTAGAAGGATGTGAAGAAGACCAGGAAAACTGCTGAGGAGATGGGGAACTCTTGAGATGGAGAGTCTTGAGGCTCTAGGGAGGAGGAGGAATGAGGTCAAATCAGATGGGTAAGTTCAGAAAACGAATCTGAAAGTTTTTACTGTCAGTTGGGATTGGAAGGCTTACTATCTCCACTTGGCTCATTGTCTTAGAACACTGTCATTAACCCTCAAAGGGATACAATGAGCCATATTCAAGAGAATTGGTCAAGATGAATTCTTAGGATTGTGTTAGGAATGCTGGCTTAATCCCTGTGGTTATTCTCTTTGATCTCTAATCTAATAATAGCTATCATGCCAAGAGCAACATCTAGGCTCCTGGCAATTTACATATATTAGTGTTAATTATTATAACAGTGCCATAAGGCAGGTATTATTTTAGAGATAGCAAATCTGAAGCCCAGGAGGCTGATTCAGTGACCAAGTTCTGCCGCCTGTCAATGGTGGAGCCAGCAGTCAAAACCAGGTCTCTCTAACATGAAGGTTTTGTTTTCCTCTCTCCCTTTTTCCTCACAGCCCATCAGAGCAGGGAATTACAGGAAGAGTAAAGCTGTGTTAGAGTTAGCAAACTGGTGTCTGCCTGCCTGGGGATCCCGCCCGACATCTCCACAGTGATTTTCTGGCTCCAGCTGGGCTAGTGGCGATTTCTCTCAGGATTCTGACTAAGGTGAATGGAGTTGACACTCAGTTCCTGAATCATTCTGCTGGCTGAGCTTTTGGTCAAGTTGTAGATCCTAGGTCCAAGCCAGATGGAAAGGTGCATGTCAGGTGATTGGAAGGTATCTGACAACTGTAGAGAAACCTGTTTGGGTAAGAGCACCCACGGGTATGTGGATGGGCTGTTTCTTTGGGTGCTCTCACTGGGTGGATAGCTGGTGCTTGCTTCCTGTCAATGATGCACAATTCCTCATGAGATGATCAAACCATGCAGAACTTTGGGGTTGCTAATGAGCATATCTTTAAAAACTTGGATTATATGGAGTTTTTCTTGGTTTAAAGGATAATCTTGGATTATAAAGTCATTCAAAAGAGTTTTGTGCACCTAATGTATTTTATGTGTTGTTCTAGGTACTTGGATATATCATTGATTAAAATAGAAAAAATGATCTTCCTTGTCAAATTTGTATGCTTAATGAAAGAATGCTATTCTTCTAGGAACATATCCTTAAAACCAATTCAGCTCATTTTTCAGAGTGTTGCATAAATGAAAAGTACTAGGCTGTAGAGATGAACATGAAGTTAGACATGAAGTTAGAATAAATGAAGATACACACAAGCATATTACTAATATGAGTATGACAAATTCCACAATATAGACATTAAGAAAATGAAGGGCTAGGGATATAACTCAATGGTAGAGCTCTTGCCTAGCATGACTGAGGCCCTGAGTTTGATCCTCAGCAATGCAATCAATCAATCAACAATAAATTAAATTAAATTAAAAAATAAAGAGAAGATGAAGAAATCATGTTTGATTATCAGAGTTAGGTCTCATAGAAGGACTTATGTTCTTAAAGGATGATGTCTTAAAGGATGGTAGAACTTTGTCTAGGGGAGATTATAGGAAAGTCATATCTGGTGGAAAGATCTGCATGGTAAACACATGGGTATGTTCAGGGTAGATTATGAAAGCCAGTTTGGGATATGAAGGATAAGAAAATAGTTTGGTTGATATTGTGAAGGGCAAATAAGTTGCTAGGTATTTTTTTTTTTTTTAATAGAAAAGAAGGAAGTCATTTGAGGTATAGGTGTACGAAAAAGACATGAGCAAAACACTTCTCTAGGGAAAGAGTAATTGATCTTTGAGCAATTATACACTAGGCACTTTAAATTACATCATCTTCTATACTCTTGTAATGAACCACCATATTATGGAGAAAATTGAGGCTTAGAGAGTTTGGGAAAATTGCTTAGGATCACACAACTGGGAAGAGCTAAAACCAGGGTTTGAATACAAATCTGTTGGGTTGTAAAATTCTCTTTTCCCAGTAATGGAGTTTGTCGTAGTCCAAGTGAGAAGATGCAAGAGCTGAGAGAATAGAAGGAAGTGAATATTAAGAAGATTGGGTGGGAATCATATGTTGGAAATAGATCTTAGTGACCTTTGCAATATAATTTAAGAATGGATGGAAGGAAAAGATAAAATAGAGGAAAGGGTCAACAATGATTGAGGTTTCTGTCCAATATAACAGTGGCACCACCAATAGAAGCTGGGAAGTCAAGTGGAAGAACTGGTTTTGTGGAGGAAGAGGATGAGTTTGGTTTTGCACATGTTTGCTTTGTGGTATTGGAGGAATATCCAGATATCCGGTTGGAAGATTACAATGCAGGTCTGAGCTCATGACCAAAAAATTGGAAACAATTTTTTACAGAAGTGATTGCACAATCAGATAATATCATTGGAGGAAAAGCATATTTGAATAAGAGTATAGGGCCAAACCAAGATTAGAAATTGGGTTTCAGGGTAAGCAGACCCAACAAAGGATTCAATTCTTATTTTTCAAAATGTGACTACAGTAAGAAAAGTAAAGAGAAAACAAGCATTTGAGTAGCATCTGATATCCTTGAGACTTTGGGATGTGGACTTTTAAGAGCTCCACAATGAAGGTCCTGTTTTCTTATATGTCTGAGCGAATACTTTTTTGCCACTTGCTCAAATGACCTAGAATGGCTTCCTGATGTCACAGAAGAGTTGTGCCTCAGTGGCTCCTGTGTATGAGACCTGGGGTATTCTGGATTGTGCACCAGTGACTCAAACACTGGCATTCCTGCTTGGGAATGTTTGAGAAATATCTCCTAAATCCCTGCCTTTAAGGGTTTTTGCCCACAGGGGAATGTCCATATAGGTTTTTTCCCTCCATATTTGTTCCCATCTTTTCCAAATGATCCTGGTAGGAGAACTTATTGATGGCAGGGTCCTGAATGGGAAAGGCATATTAGAATAATCCATAGTCAGGGGTTTGACTCCACTGTACCTGGAGTGCTTGGATCTACGTCTCTCTTTCAGTAAAGAGCATGCAAACGAGTGCAATCACCTTTGAGAGCTTATGGAGAAAGGCAAATTCAAGTAAGTGATTCATAGACTACAAGAATGAAAAACAGGAAATGAGGGAGCAAACTGTAATCAATCTTTATAAATGGTTAGTCAATCTTCCCTTCCTACAGGAAAAAAAAAAATCAGCTGTGAGGAGGCATGGTGTCCTTTTTAAACATCAACATTCTTGAATTTATGAAGTGCTAGTTCATAATGCTTTATTTATCTGAAGTCTGCTTTTATTTATTTTTTCCTCCAGATTCTCATGTCCTTTCCTCAATTCATTTGTTCATGGACTTTGTTTTGCTTCTTATCAATTACCAGAGACTGGAAAAGGCTTTGCACATGGTAGACATTCAGTAGATAAGCATTGAGTCCACGTGTCCTATGTCTACTTGTTCATCCATTCATTCATGCATCAAATATTTATTGATTTTTTTTAAAGGTACCAGATTCTGTGCTCTTTCTTCAGGATACAAAGGTAAATCTGTTGTCCCTTTCCTAATTATGCTCATAGCTTAGTGGCATGAGAGTGACATAAACAGAAAGACAGTACCTCTGTATAAGCACAATAGCAGACCTGTGCTTGTTTGTTGCTGGCCATAGTGTGGAGGATGGAGAGGAGGAGGGGCATCAGAGGTCACAGGAAGCTTCCGGAAGAAGGAAACCTCCCTTCCTGTACTTTAGAGATCTTCCAGTATTGATTATCTTTTTGCTCCCTTATCTTAAACCTCTTCCTGTCTACTGTGTCTTTCCCACCAACATTTAGGTGTTTTCAATCCTCCACCATCTTAAGAAAAACAATCCTTCTCAATCCTCTCTCCTCTGAGTGACTCTCCCTCACCTACTATTCCTATCCATTCTCTCTGGATCTTTATTGTAAATCCACTGAAATCAAGCTCTGGTCTTGACCTCTCCTGCAAATTGCACTCAGTCAAGGTTAATAATGACATCTTGGTTGCTAAATACAATGACGACTTTCCAGCCCCTTTCTTCTTTGTCTTTTTGGTTGTGTTTGTGAACACCTCCTTCATGATCAGCCTTTTGCTGTAGTTGCTCTGACTCCCCACTTTTCTGGATTTTTTTTCTACTTCTCTGCCTAAGCTTTCTCACTATCTACAGGCTATTCTATACCTCACAGTTTAAAGATTGGCGAATGTTGAAAATGCTCAGAGACCTCTTATAACTTTGTATTTTCTTCCCGAGAAAACTTACCTATTGTGATTCTAGTGTAACTTTTATCCTGTTGATTCCTCCATGATTTTCTGCTGTCATGATCAATCTTCTGAGCATCAGACTATATGCCTGCCTCCAACTCATCCGTTCAATAAATACAGGCTGGTACCCATGGTGTGTCAAATACTGTTTTAGAGATACAGATTCAGCATTAAACAAAAGCCTTGCCTTTGTGTAAGTTCTATTAAAGAGACAGTAACACACACACACACACACACACACACACACACACCCCTTTCAGATGCTGAAAAGTCCTACAGAGAAAAATAAAGCTGGCAAGAGAGTGCTGGGGTGTGGGTGGGAGATTTTCTTCTTTGTAAAGGGTGATCAGTAGGTCCCCTGTAATCAAATGCCATTTAAGTAGAGACCTGAGTGAAGAGGTGGGGGAGGGAGCCACAGTAGATATCTGGGGTACAGCTTGATTGTCAGAAAAAAGAGCAAGTACGAATGGCATTACTATCCTTCTCTGTTATGCTCAACTGGGCTGAGTAAGAAATTCCAGATACAAAGACTATTCTACCCTGGGATGTGAGGTGGATAATTAAGGGAAGATGTGACCAGTGCCACTTTTATATTTCCCTCCTTGCCCTTCCATTCAACAAATGGACTTCTTTTCTTGCTTAATGTAGTTGAATCATACAGGTGGGCTAGGAAGAATTGAAATAGTCTGTAAATTACTGGCTACCCAGAAGTCATTTGGCAACAATTATCTTCCCCCACAAAACCACTCCTCCACCCATGTCTTGCTGTCAGTGACAGGCACCAGTGTCCACCCTGTTGCCCAAACCTGAAACCATCACCCTTTCTCATCCCCAATATTGTAGGTGGCATCTTCTCTCCAATTCGTCTCCTTCAATCTCTGTTTCCCCTACATAAAATGAGTCACTGTTGTCTCTGACTTCAATGTCTGCTCTGTAGTTTGCTGGTTTCCTTTTCTCTGGTCAGTCCTTCCTCCAATCCATTGTCTGCAGGCCAGTTAGGAGAGAAAATATCTCTAAAACAGAAAATTAATCTTAAACATTTCAGTGTTTTTTCATTGCCCAGGGAAACGATTCTATATTGCATCCAGCACCCTGTACCCTAGTCCGATTGAGATATTTTGAGTTCCTGAGTTCTTTTCAACATTTATATTCTATGTCATTCCATTTGCTCATTAGTATGCTCTTCCATTTGTCTGAAACATTACCCTCTTCTTCCATATACTTCGTTAGTTCCTGCTTATGCTTTGGGTTTTGACTTGTGTCTTAGTCCATTTTCAGTTGCTATAACACAATACTTTAGGCTGTGTGCTTTATAAGTAAAGAGGATTTTATAGCTTATGACTCTGGTGGCTGGATCTAAACACCATCGGGGCCCCCTGGCTATGTCACAACATGGCGGAAAAGAAACTGGCCACATGCAGAATGGGCCAACAAAGTAGAGTGGACTTGCTTTATAACAATCTATTCTCCTAAGAGCCAACCAGGACCCTGAGAGCTACATTTTTTTTCTCTCTCAAGGGCGGTCATTTCCAATGACCCAGTTACTCCAACAAGGTCCTACCTCTTAAAAGTCCACCACCTCTCAATACCACCACACTGGGTACCAGGCCTTTAACACGTGAACCTTTGGGGGAATAAACCACATCCAAACGATAGCAGCTTGGATAGCACGTCTTCCAGAAAACTTTGGACTTGATTAAGTTACTCTTGCAGATACTCAGCCCTCCCCCAGCCATTGTTCTGGACTGTAATCATTCTCTTGCTTGCCTTAGCCCCCAGCTCTCTGAAAGCAGAGACTGTGTGTGTGTGTCTGTTTTATCACTATAACCTACTCTCTGGCATAGAGTGAATATTCAGTAATTGTTATGGGATGAATGAATTTGTAAACCAAGTGATACTTGAGCAAAATTGAAGGATGAAGTTACTTAGACAAAGGGGTAGTGAAAATAGTGTTCCAGGGGGAGAACACTGCTTGGATAAATACACAGCAGGGAGAGACATGGTGGTTCATGGGACAAACTATGAGCAATCTGGTGTTTCTGGGATGGAAAGCATTAGTGTGGAGTTGATGAGAGGTTTGAGAAGCAGTTTTGAGGGGCAGCTGGATCATGGGCAGCTTATGAGTCAGGCTAAGAGATGTCAACTTGATCTTGCAGGCGATTAGGAGCTTGTGGGGTTTGCTTCTAGATACCTGATGCAGGCAGATCTGTGAAGATGGGTTTTGAGGGCACTAAGAATGCACACTGGAAAGCGTGGTTAGAAGGCTGCCCCATCCCTTTCTGGCTCTGCCTTATAATACGATCGTGTTTGTTCAGCTCAACCTCCATTTGTCACATTACGGTCATTAGAGTTCTAAAATGACCCCCATGACCTATGCTTCCTGGTGTTACTCTGTGATTATGACCAGCTATGTGGCAGAGGAGATTTATGCAGATGAAATTGAGGTTGTTAATCCGCTGAAAAGGGAGATTATTTGGGGCTAACCTGATCATACAGCAGAGAGAAGGGAAGCATGAGAGGGATTCAGTGTGAAAGGAATTCTGTGGTTGATTTTGAAGATGGAGGGAGTCACATGAAAGGGAGCAAGGATGGTCTCTAATTGCTGAGAGAGGCCCCTTTGGTGACAGCCACCAAGGAAAAAGAGCTTCAGTCCTATAACCACAGGAAATAAATTAAGTGGATATCCATGTGAGCTTAGAAGCATGATAATGCTCAGTCTTTGAAGAGCTCAGCCCTGCCGACACTGAAAGTCCAGTCCTGCTATACAGCTGTGACCTAATCCGTGTGTATTGTTTCAAGGGGATAAGTGTGCAGAAATGTGTTAGGCAGCAATAAAATAATAATTCAAATTTCTGCAAGGTAACACTTGACTACATTTATTTGGAAGGATGCTATTCTTTTCTTCTTTTGCTTTAAGTAAACTAACATGGGGGCTTCACAGAGGACCAAACACCACACCAAATACTTGACAATCAATATCTCATTTAGTGCCCCAAACCATCTCATGTGAGAGGCTCTATCAACAATCTACAGAAGACTGAAGCTTGGAAAAACTCAGTAACCTGTCTGAAGTCAACCCACCAGCAATTGGCAGAGCTGGAGTTTGAATATAAGCTGTCTTTCTCGGTCACATAGACCAGTCCAAAGGTTTTGTGATTAGTGCTGGTGACATTCAGCTGTTTTCTCCGAGAAGGGTTAGAGGGGCTAGTTTATCCATAGGTTTGGACAATGGGAATAACTTTCAAGTTCAAGTTGTGTGTGGTTTGGGTAGATTTTGTTGGGAACAAGTTAGGGAATCATCTCTGGCATGATGTCATTTTCCTCTCATTTGTGTTTTGTCATAATCTACACAAGGATAAGGAAGAAGAAAATGAAAAGTAATTGGAGGGAAACGGTTTGAACTAATAAAAAAAAAATGGGCTTGATGTGAGTTTAAAAGCAGAGGTTTAGTCACAGATGTATCCAATTTGGCAATTCCCCGTTTCATGTCCATTCAAGCATGAACAGGTGTCCTTTATTCATGTGTTGTAGAAAGCTTGAGGCTGTCTGCCTTGTGCCAAGGTGGGGGGGAGAAGGAGCAATTAAATATTTTAATATTTCCTGCCTATAAACTGTTCCCTGTTTTATTACTTCAAATGTACTGGATTTAAAAGGAGGTGTGAAAAACTCCAGAGCCATTAATAAAAGGCTGCAGCCGCTGGAGCAGAGTGATGCTACATGTTTTGCAAAGGAATGTTTTTTGTCTGAACACCTCGGTCCACAGACTGTTGATTTATGGTCATCCCGAAACTGATACAGAAGCATGAGGCCAACGATTATGGTGCTTCCGGAATATATCTGGGCAGAATGCAGACAATGAGTTCTTTTCCTTGGGGAAAATATAAAGAAATAAAGGGAAGAAATATGAAATGGGTCGTTTAGAACTTATGGTGAAATGCAGAATGAGCACGCACACACACACACACACACACACACACACACACAAAAGCAAATCTTTCCCCAGAGTAAGCCAGAGTCCGTGGCGAATTTCACATGGTTTGTTTGTAAGATTTCTGCTTTGAATGAACAGAATGAACAGTAGGGATTTAGTGATTTATTTGAGTGTCAGAGAGCTTCAAATATACCCCAAAGTTACAAAGGAAAAGTCAAGATCTGTTTCTTTTCTTCTTCTTCTTCTTCTTTTTTTTTCCCCCTTACAACCAACTCAAAGAAACCAAAGTGCTATTTCTCAAAGGTCTTAAAATTTATTTGAAAAGATGTTCATTTTCCCTTCACAGGGGTGGTGTGTAATAGAAGTCAAAAGGCCTGGGGAAGATTCCTTTCCGCCCAGTGAAGCTTTGTTGTGTCTTCCCACAGGCAAGACCATGCTTGGTGCTGGAAAGATTCAAAGAAAGCCACTGCTCTCATCCTGTGTCACGGAGCTGGTTGGCCTTCTGTGCTGACATGCTAAAGTCTTTTTGAACATGCTCTAAGATGTTTCCTAAGCTTCAGTCATTCCCATGCCCCTTTCCCAATTTTGGCTGTGAATCACCTTATTGTATATTTAATTAAAAAAAAAAACAAACATTCATCCCCCAGTATACATAAATAAATTTAGCCTCATCTTAAGCAATGCTATCTGTGAAATCACAGGTTTGCTGTGCTAGTTGGACCTTTTCAAGTGCATCTTCAAATAAATAAAACTTAACAATACCTCTGTCTGAAACTCTTTGGGCCAGATGAATTTTGAAATTTAAAATATTTTTGGATTTTACAAAAGTCATGAAAGTGTGTGTGCTATCTATTTTGTTAGCACCACTATTGGGATGTGGACAGCACCTCACAATCAAAAATGAACATGTTCCCCAGTGGGGCTTCTGAAAATTTCTATTAGCTAGAACGTGGAATAAATACAAATGTCAAAAAGAAACTCATGTCAGTTGGAAAAAATTTGATTTTCAAAGGTTTTTGGATTTCATAACTGCAAATAAGGAGGTTTGGATTTGTAAGTACCATTTTAAAAAAGTCTGTGTACCACAGGAACAGAGCTGCCAGTAACGTTCGATGCATGAATTACTTTTTCTTTCAAATATATAGCTATGCTGAAAGTTTTGAAAAACATTTTTAATAAAGTATAAATATATACTGAGTAAAGATCTTAAAAAGATCTATGTACCTATCCTAATGATTTTGTGTACATATAAACTACACACATGCACACATACATGCACACACACACACACACACACACTCTGAAACTTCCATAGGTCTCTTCCTAGTCATACTTTGTTTGGCTCCCATACTATGATAATCAGTTTTGTATTCTATGAATGAACTCAAATAAATGGAATTGAATAGTATATGCCCCTTTGCAGCTGTGTCTTTTGTTCAGTGTGATGTCTGTGAGAGTCCTCTGTTTTTGTGTGTATCCCTCGTTTGCTCCTTTTTATTGTTGTATAGTATTCCTGTGCTAATTTTTATCACCACAGAGGGTGTGCCAGGTAAATATTTTAACTTAACACCTTCTTGGGATGGAGGAGTCTCTTCCTCTTCAAAAGACAGACAGACACAGGAAGAACACTTTTATCAGGAAATTTAAAAGCAGCTGGCAGGGCTCACCAAGTCTGCAGCCCCTTCAGCTGACTTGGAAAACACAGCTCCTGTTGGGATGCTATATATAAACAGTGGTTAGATTTATTTCCCATCTTGTTTTCACCACTGTGGTGAGTGGCTGCAAGCTGACCGCTTCACCAAATTAAAAAAAAAAAAAAAAAAAAAAAGACCAGGAGATTTTGAAGAAACATTTTGATTTAATTTTTGGACAGTGTAAAATTTTAGAAGAGGAAATTAAAAGCCCATATAGTTATGCCTCTAGATGATGAAAAGACATGAAAGAGACTTCCCCATGATTTTTTTTTTTTTTTTTTTTTTTTTTTTACTAAATCTGGGATGGTGTTTTCTGTTCAGCCCAGCTGTGTGTGGAATGGAGCGAGCAGGGACGATTTAGGAGTAATCATGGGTAGTTTTCTATTTCCTCCCGGGTTCCTTCGTAGCCTAGCTTCATTTAAAATACGTGAGTTGATGTGAATTACTGGAACTTGAGAAGCACTCATTCTCAAAATACAAAAACACATTCCGGAGGCAAATAGAAAGGATTTGCAGACTTTTGCTACTTCACTTGTGTTACTTTACTTGAGAGTTGAATGACCCAAGTTAAGTTGGAAACTAGTTTGCTGGGAGTTTTATGAAGGATTGTATGGGGTCCTGGACTAAAACACTCTGAAGTGGGTATAGAAATTCTCACTAAACCTGAGAAAGAATCAGAAGAGCTTAAAAAAAAAAAATCAAGACCTTTTATCTGCATTGGATCCACATTATCTCATGGAAAGCAAAATAGCAATACAGCATGAGGGTTCTGGGCTGACAAATCCCATCTCTGTCATTATCGAGCTATGCCATCCTACATCCCTGTTCTCAACTTGGATTTTCTTGGTTTTTCTCTATAAGCAGAGCGGACATAAGCAAACCATGGCAGAGAATCAGAAAGTAAGATCCAAAGATGATCAAGAACCTGTCACTTCTTACTTCAAAATATAAGGCCTAACCCTTAGGAAGCTGGCTCAAGTTTAGGGGCTCAAGTTACAAAGTGAACTGTAAATTTCTCTGGATATTTCTTGGGCTGGAAGTTTCCAGTATATTTTCAATTATATTTTGTGAATATGATTTTTCCCAAGAAGGCACCAAAATCACAACAGAGCTAGCCATAGGATCGGGTTTCTTGTTGTTAGTTTTTAGACTGAGTACTAGGATAGGTTGTGGGGAATTAATTGTCCGAGAGGCTGAGTAAGTGGGGACAGATAGGGACAGGGGCAAAGAAACTCAAGGGAGTGTTCATTATGTGTAACGGAAAGCTAATCATCACCTCATGGATAACTACTTTCTAGAAAAAAAAAAAAAAAAAACAAAAAACAACCATACCATTAAGACATCCACAAACTTTGCTGGCCAGTGAGGGCAATAATACTGAAAACATTGCTTCCTGAGTTTATCTGATTACAAACTGTTTCACAGCCCACCTGATGATTAATGCAGGTTCTGATCTGGGTGAGCATTTTTTTCCCCCAGTACTTTCTTTGTTTTTCTGCTCCCTTGCACAAACCTAAGAAGATTCATCACAAGAAGTTTGTACCAAGACCTCAAAAGTACATCACTGGGCCAGGGTAAAAGGAGCTTGACTTGAGTCTTTATTAAAAGTTGCTTAAGGGTCTGGGAGTGTGGCTTAATAGTAGAGCACTTGCCTTGAATGTGGGAAGCATTAGGTTCCAACCTCAGCACCATATAAAAATAAAATAAAGGTATTGTGTCCATCCACAACTAAAAAAAAAAAAGTTGCTGGGAGAGGCAGGTAATAAAATACCAATTTGACTTTAAGGGTATTGATCAGGGACGAAGAAAGAGATAGTCCTTCTATAAAATGTTTTTATTTGTCTTGATACCCAAGATAAAGGTGATTAAAAATCTTTTTTTTTTTTTTTTTGCATACAGGGGGTTGAACCTAAGACCTCACAAGCTCTCTGCTACTGAGCTACACCCCCAGCCCTTTTAAATTTTTATTTCAAAACAGAGTCTCGCTGAGTAAGTGGGGACAGATAGGGACAGGGGCAAAGTGACTTTTTTATTTCAAAACAATGGCCTCAAACTTGTGATCGCCCTGTGTCTTGGGTACACCATCACATCTGGAAAAATAGACTTAAGAAATTTTCTAAAAAATGTGAGATGTAGCAAATTGTTTTCTGGTTTGGACAATAATGACCCCTTGCTCACCCCTAAGATGTTTAGTGACTAACATGTTATTGTATTGTGTGTATTTTACTTTTATTGTAGATCTTTATTTTCCCACATGCAAACCGCTTGATGATAAATTCTACAAATATTTATTGAAAAATTAAATAGGCATTGTTTTAGTGCTTTATGTATAAAGACGAAGGCGATCAAGTGCCCTTCACTGATGACTCTTACATTTCTGAATTTGGCTCTCTTAAAACATTTGCATCATAGCCCAAAACTGTATTCACAAACACAACCAGGGAAGAAGGGATCACCTCATTACTCAGTTTTGATTCCACATCGTATACCACATGGTCCCTTTTGAGATGTTGAAATACCAGAGTATAATTTTGTTTTTACTAAAGGCATATTTTCTTTTCCTTTTAAAGACATATAAAACTTTTGTTTTTGCTGGGGAAAGAATGAGTTGGGTTTTGGACTTTTTATGACCAAGTTAAGTAACTCAGAGCCCTGTGCTAACAATGAAAGTGAGATTCCCTTTCACAGAAGGGCTGGTCCATTGGAAGTCGATGATCCGAGTCTGGCTGATCCAACAGGTTTTTACTTCTTAAGGCTTTGAGCACTGTGAGTCAGAGGGAGAGGAAGAGAGAGGGAGGACATGAGCTCATTGTAGAAGGCTGGTATTAGAGGAGAAGGGAAGGATTGTTTGTTGGACCCAAACCAGAACAAGGAGTGGCTGTTATTGCAGCATGAAAATATGAGCGCTGTGGGGGAGTGGCTGGGCTGTTGGGGAGTCGCCCCCAGGGCCCCAAGGCTAATCTTCCACAGGGAGCTAAGTCATTGGTGACTGGCTGGAGGAGTGAACTGGTTTTGGAATCTTTGCCCTTTTTTGCCTTTCTCTGCCTGGAAACTTGACTGGAGAGGAGGGAGTCTCGCCTCTGCCCTTGATTCACCCCTACCACACTTCCTTTCATCTGAACACTCTGAAGTGAGATCACATTGGCGAACTCATCTGGATTCATCAAGAGCTTTGGCATGTGAAGATGTGCCTGGGTACCCATGGTGCTGGAGGCTGGGTGCTGTGCTGTCTTCTCTATCTCGCTGGCACCCAATTGTCTAATAGGATAGAAGTCCATAGATAGTTTCCCTTTCACCTCTCACCCCCAGCTTCAGTTGGGCAATGGTCCCGAGTCTCCCAGAGCTAAACCTATTGCATTATTAATTTATTTTTACTGGAGTTGCTACACAAATGAAAATGAGCTGGATTGATATTCACCCTTACTTAAAGAATTATGAGACAGTAGATGTTAATCAGGACCTTTTGCATCCAAGTGGCAGAAATGCAATCTGAACTTTGTAAGCAAAAAGGAAGAGCAAAGGATATAATCGAGCTGCAGGGCAACCCAAAACAGAAGCTCCAGAGCCTTCAGGTCTCTTTCACAAGGTCACCTCCTCCTTCCAGCTGTCATTCTTTTAAACATGTTTTCCTACAGGCCTCTTCCACAAGGTCACCTCCTCCACCATGCTTTCATGGCCTTGATATCAGAGAGGGATTGTCCCTTTTCTGGGAGACCCAATCTATACATGCTCAAGAGAGTTCGGTCAGGGCTGGGGATGTGGCTCAAGCGGTAACGCGCTCACCTGGCATGCACGGGGTGCTGAGTTCGATCCTCAGCACCACATAAAATACAATAAAGATGTTGTGTCCACCGAAAACTGAAAAATAAATATTAAAAAAATGCTCTCTCTCTCTCTTAAAAAAAAAAGAGAGAGAGAGAGAGAGAGTCCGGTCAAAGTTATGTGCAGCTTCTCTGACCTGTGAATGGACTGTTGATAGGTAACCCTCACCTGAACCATGTGGTGGTTTGATGAAGGAGGGTTTCCAAAAGGAAATGGAAATAGAAATGGTATGGGGCTGAAGCTGAAAGGGAAAGGCATTGGGAAGATAAAATAATAGACCTTCATGACAGGATATAAAATGAACTACAAGATTGTATCAGGGTTCTCCAGAAAAATGAAACCTGAGTGTGTGTGTGTGTGTGTGTGTGTGTGTGTGGACAAGAAGTCCCATGATTTGCCATCTACAAGCTGGAGAATTAGGAAAGCCACTAATAGAATGTAGTCTACGTGCAAAGACCTGAGAACCCGAGGAACAGGTGATATAAGCCTCAGTTTGATTTGAAGGGCTTAAGAATGGGGTGGCGGGGGAGGAGGGCAATGGCATGAGAGTCTTTCTGAGTCTGAAGGCCTGAGAATCAGGAACACTGATATCTGAAGGAGGAGGCAGTTGTCCCCGTTCAAGCAGAGAGTGAATTCACATTTTCTCTTTTTGTTCTATTGGAGCCCTCCACAAATTGAATGGTGCCAAGCTGCAGTACTAAGATCATCTTCTTGTCTCCGTTTATCAGTTCAAATGCCAATCTCTTTTGGTGACACCCTCACAAATGCCCTAAAAAAAAATAATAATAATGTTTTTCTAATTAGTTTTCTAGGCATCTCTTAGCACAATCAAGTTGATACATAATATTAATCAACACAAAGACAGAAAAAGGAAAATTTTAGCGGAGGCCAGGTTTGGAAAAGTCCTAAAGCACACAATTAAACATTGACTATTATGGAGTTGGCGATGTAAATTTATGACTAGATCTCTCTGTTTAAACTTTTAGCCTTTATGGTGGGAGTGAATATGTAGCTCTGATTGTTCATCTCATGATGAGATGAAAAACAAAAGGAAAAGACTTGTCTTTCCTACATTCATACCTCACATCAGAGTCCTCAATAAAAACAATTTGGCTGCTTCCATTTAAAAGAAAGTGCAGGTCTTTGATGATTCAGTGCAAGCTGTGGGTTAAACCCAGCAGTATCTTAATGCCAGAAAAGGAGTATCTCTAAACTTTGTAGGTCTAAGTTCTCAGAAGATGGTGCTACTCTTGGAGATGTTAATCACTGAGGAATTGTATTAAAATTCAATAGATTGCATAAGTTAGTAGGATGCCTAAAATTATTCCTGCAAATGGACTGTCTTCCCTAAATATTTACTATTTACTGTCCATGTGATCGCAATATGTTTTAGTTGGTATGTTTTGCTTAAAAACATTTTCTAATTAACTGAGCTAAGGATAAAAGATATCAAGTTCAATTTTTTTAATACATCTGTTTTATTTATTTATTTTTATGTGGTGTTGAGGATTGAACCCTAGTGCCTCACATGTGCTAGGCAAGTGCTTTACCAAGGAGCGGCAACCTCAGCCTCTCAAGTTCAGGTTTAAGTGGGAGTAGAAGGCAAAGGCCAGATGGAGATTATTTGAAATGTTAAACTGATTATTGAAAATAGCCAGATGCAGGAATGAGAGTAGTGTTAAGGGCCCTTGGGAAAGATATCTGGGCTTGAAAAAAGGTGGAATGCAGAGGGCATCAGTGTCTGGAGTACTCCAGTAAATCTTCAGCCCCAGGAAGTACTGCAGAATCCTGGCACTGTGTGTTCATCCTGTATGTCCCTAGACCTTGCACCAGGCTTCTGTGGTCCTGACAGTGGCTCCTTGTGACATATCTAATTGAGAAACATGAAAGGGCAAGTTAATCTTTATCTCTTTTTCTTAAGAGAAAATGGGTCTAGTTGTCTGAGTCTTCTTGAGTTCAGGACAAAATAAATATTTGGTAAACTGGAGATGTCTCTGAGTTATAAGATCTTTGGATTTAAAGGTTAAGGATCCATAAATGTGTGCATATTTTAGATATGAGTTGTTCCTTCAATTGGTACTTCTCTGTTTGGTCTGGTCAACATTTCACTCTGTAAGCATTAATTGATTTTTCTAGTTTAAACATGTTTAATAATAACCGAAGAGGTTTTTAAGGCAAAACTATTGACTAAAAAAAACTAATTGAGGAAAAACAGGATGGACATTAACAGTTTCTGTCAGTTAAATATAAATAAATACAATAAAATACAAAGAATTACAGATAGGAATAAAGTTCAAATTGGAGATAATGTCCCATCCCTGTTTCCTTAAATAGGAGTCCAATTGTTAGTTTGCCTAGAATACTGTGTGTTTTCTGACTGGGATTGAACTTTTTCTTGATGACACTAGTTTTGAACCACAATTTTATAATAAACATGCCAATATTTTGCAGGAACTTCTTTGTCTGTAGCTATTTGGGCTTTTCTGCAGTGTTACCATTCTGCGTACTAAAGACTCAACAACTGCATCTCCAGTGCCTGGGAATTTTCTACTTCTGTTCTCAGTTGCAATTACACAAATTAATGCAAAACAAGTTCAAATTACTTAGCACATTACACAAGAGGCTTCACAAGCCAACCCAGCCTTCTTCATTTACAGTCATTTCACTCCATCCACCAGAGGTTCTGGTCACGCTGGGTTACTTAGCATTGCACTGTGAAGTTTCATATTTACATTCCAGCTCTTTGTAGCTCTGTCTTTTTGGTAGTCTCACAGGCTCCTGTGTATCTGTCTAAGCCCTGTTTAATTGATACTTTATCTGCACAATCTCTGTGATTTCTCCCCAAATCCCCCAGACTAAATCAAATTCTGTGTAGATCTTAGAATGTCACACAACATGTTTTTTGATAATTATATATAGAGGAATTGAACTTTGGTTCAAGAACTTATTGTGTGAAAAAAACACATTTATGGCCCCCTCCCATTACAGTTTGGATCTGGAATGTTCTTCAAAGGCTTGTGTGTTGAAATCTTGGTCTCCAGCTGTTGATGCTGCTAGAAGCTGGTGCAAACCTCCGGAGGCAGGCCTAGTTGGAAGAGGCAGGTCACTGGCTGTGTCTTTGAAGGGTATATTATGTCCCTTCCTCACTCTTTGTTCTTACCTCTGCCATGACAAAAAGCTAATAGCTATTTCTTTTTCCTCTTCCTTCATTCTCTCGGCCCTTCCTTCCTTCCATCATTTAACCCTCCCTCCTTTTTTCCTTTCTTCCCTCCCTCCCTCTTCCCTTCCTTCCTGCTTCCTCCTCTTTTTCTCTTCCCTCTCTCCATCCTTCCTTCTTTCCTTTTAAATATTAATTTAAATCACACCATTGGCTTTTATATTTGATTCCTATCCAACGTAGTTTGAATGCTTAATCTCAACGTGTTAAAAATGGAAGGTTGGATCTCTCCAGTCCATCTTCCCAATCTCGCTTCTTCCTTCCTTCCTTCCTTCCTTCCTTCCTTCCTTCCTTCCTTCCTTCCTTCCTTCCTTCCTTCCATAATGGGAATTGAACTGAGGGGCACTGAACCACTGAGCCACATCCCCAGCCCTATTTTGTATTTTATTTAGAGACAGGATCTCACTGAGTTGTTTAGTGCCTCACTAAATTGCTGAGGCTGGCTTTGAATTCGTGATCCTCGTATCTCAGCCTCCTAAGCCGCTGGGATTACAGGCGTGTGCCATCATGCCCAGCCCCGATCTGCTTTCTTATCAGTCTATCCCTGTTCACTCTACAGCAATTTTGTCCTCCCAGTTGCTCCAGTGGAAAAACCTGGGGTTGTCCTTGCTACTCTCCATCCCTCACACCCCACAAGGTATCTGGGAGGAAACAGTGTTGACTTTACCTTCAGAATATATTCAGTATCTAACCCTTGGTTACCACCTCTTCTGCTACTACTCTATGTTCTTGACTAGATGACAACAGCTTTCTAACACTTCTTCTTTATTCCAGAGCATCTTGGACCTTTGAACATACTGACTTACTTTATCATTTTGTTAATTGTTTATTGTTATTGTCTCACCTAGAAGGCAAGTTCCTTGGGGCTGGATATCCTTCTGTTCATCCCTGCTATAGACCCTGTACTTGAAACAGTGCTGGCACATTTTGCTTAAAAAGGGAGATACTTCTTTAAAAAACATTTTTTAAAAAGTATAGATGGACACAGTAACTTTTTTGTATTTATTTATTTTTATGTGGTGCTAAGGATTGAACCCAGTGCCTCACACATGCTAGACAAGCACTCTACCACTGAGCTGCACCCCAGCCCAAGGGGGATACACTCTGAGATAAGTATCTTTAAGTGATTTTGTCATTGTGTGAACCCCACAGAGTGTTCTTACAGAAACTAAGCTGTCCATAACATCACCATGGGCGAAATCTTATGTCATATATTCTATCCTTCATCAACTGAAACATCTCTATGCAGCACCTCTATTTATAAGTAAGGGAAAGCATTTGACCCTCAATGAGTGGACTTCTTCCCCACTCCAGTTCTGGGGAATGACTGTAGCAAATCTTCATGCAATGGTGGTACATTGGAGGCCATTCCTTCCTTGTCCTCAATTCACTCTAAACACTTTGGACTGGCCCAGCTGTCATGCTTCATGTCTCTGCTCCTTTCGTTTCCATGCACAGGAGTCCTAGGTATGGTCAGAGCCCTTTACAGAGAGCCCAACCTCCCTACGTGTTGCTTACCTTCCCAGTCTCCGGCTGTCGCCCTGGAGAAGCACCACTGAGGATATGATATGCTGCTCTCCATTACCTGTGACCTGTTGATGGCCATCTACCTTCTTTCCCATAGGGAGGAACCAGGGACCATTTCTTTGCCTTCAAGGATATTCTCCTTTCCTCTCCTCCTTTGAGGAGGCCGTTATCTTTTCTTCAGTGACTTAAGGCTCTAAATAAAAAAGCAGCAGTTTTATCTCTGAGCAGATTCTGTCATCTCTGAAGAAAACTTGTGAAATAACGTGGTCACCCAGGTCCTGAGAACCACTGTGAAATAGGACAGGAAGTGGCCATCTTCTCCAACTGTTCACACATATACTGGGGTTTTAATTTCACTGCTTTTAGTAAATTACTATATTTTTATTTAGTATATTACAAGTATTCCTGTGTTCTTGGATAAATCCTACTTTTCCATGGTGGTTTGTAACTTTAATACACACTTGAATTTTATTTAGGAGTTCATTACTGATGTTTGTCAATAGCTGTGACATTAGCAATGATTGTGTGTGTGTGTGTGTGTGTGTTTTGTGTGGTTTTAGTGTCATAATTATGCCAGCTTTTCAAATTAAGCAAGGAGGATTTGTGTCTTTTTATATATCCTGGAATTGTTTATATAGGGTGGCAAGGATCTATTTCTTGAAAGAATGCAACCACATAATACGTTAACTCTGAAAAGGGTTAGGATTTGGGGTTATATTTTAGAACAATTTTTTAAATCAATATTTTAGAACAATTTTTTAAATCAATTATTTCAGGATGATTAAATCTATTAGGCTGTTTTTAAGTTTTACCATTTGATTGGAATTGTGTATTTCACTGAAATTTTCAAATGTACAACACTGAGTGGCACATGGAATTGTTCCTGGAGAATGATCTCCTTTGGAATTTTCCAGATGATTTTCTTTTCTCCTACTTAAGCATTAGTTTATATACTTTATTTTCTCTTTATCCATCTCAGAATATAGAGCCTCTTCTCTTTAACTTCATATTTATAATCACACAGGGTTTGTGGGTAGACTTTTGGCTTTCTTTACTGACACTTCTGTTGCTAGATGAATTCTCTCTTCAGACCAAAATGGAAAATAATTGGTTATATTAGTAACTGAGGGGCAGGTCTTCTTGCCCACCTCTTAGGATCAGCCAGGCATTCATCTAGGACAACTTGAAGCACAGAAAAGGGAGCTGGTCTTACCCCTTACTTCTTGCTTCTCTGGACAAGTTTTGTTGGTATGTTTTTGCAAAATACTTGTTATATTGGATATTAAGAGTTATGTGAAAAACTTACTTTCCAGGCAAAAAAGATTTAAGCAATGACAGATACAAATCTAATGATGATTATTTCCTATAGAATATTTCAAAATTGTTACATGCACTGTGAACATCCTGAAATGGGTTCTACATCCTTTCCCCAAATTCTTTGCTCATAAGTTCCCTTTGAAAACCATCTCATGATGTTATTCTTCTGTGAACTTTATTTTGGGAACTCTTCTGTAATAGATCAGAGTACTTGGAAATCTATGCCAAGAACAAATGGCTAGAATGTTTTCTGTACCCATTAATTTCTAGAATATTCAGCTATTTTTTTTTTTCTTTTCTTGGAATTGGTCTTCAAAGGGTGGAGAGCTGATGAATTTTAGCTGCCTCAAAATGCTAAGTAGGACCAGGACCACAGTCTGTGGGTCTCAAAGTCAGAGAAAAGATTGGGAGAAGAACAAAGAGAACTACTAGGGCCTCCTGCTTTGTTCTTGTTCCGTTTTTTAGGTGACTGAGGTACTCTGTTTGAACAGATGAAGCATGGGAGGCTTCTGAATTTTTCAAATCCACCTTGACTGTTCAACTTAATAGAAATACCCAGTGAATTCTTCTGATAGGCTGCCAGTTTTAGTTCATAGAGATATAATATCTTTGGTCTTTTGTCATTTTCTGCGTCATCCTGGGTATTTTGGTGAGTAGTTAGTATATGCTGGAAAAAAAAATTTAAATATATTATCTCCATAAATATTCCCTTAAGTCCTGTGAATTAGTAATAATTATGCATGGCATTTGAAGTCAGAAAACTGAAGGTTGGTTGGGGGAGAGAGAATGAATAAGCGGTAGAGAGCGGTAAACTTCCTGCCATTCCTGATGTAATTCTTGTAGCTTTCACACATCTTGGTCCTACATAAGTGTCTTTAAAAATAGGCCACTGATGCTGCAAACAGGTAGGTCTGCTCTGCTGCCCACTCAGGGGTTCTAAGAAGTCTATTTTTAAAGCCAGTCCCTTGTTAATCTAGCTTTTGCTCTCAGCCTCAGTTAGATTAAATAGAATAAGCTGACCTAGGCAGGAAAGTAGGAACAAATCATCCCCAATTAACTTTCATCACCTTGCCTAGTCCTTGTAGTGAACCTAAAAGACAGAGGAAAAACTCCAAGAGTTTCAGACCAGCAATACCCACAGTGTGATCTGCAGAGTGTCATTGGACTGTTTGTTTTCTGTTTGCATTAAAACAAGAACAGACATGAAGGATTTTTATGGCAATTTGACATTGCCTTGACTGCCAAGTGCGTGGAAGTGGAACTGTCCTTTGAATAGGGTGTAGATCAGTTTGGTTAGGTGTTGTTAGACTCCGGTGGTGGGTGGCATGTGACATGAGCTGTGTCCTGGTCATGTTCTAAATTTTTGGTACAGGACTGAGAAGCAGTCCTTAGAGATTTAGAGAGTACATCCCTCTTTCCCTAATCTCTTCAGTTCTGCTGGAGGCTTTGTGACATTTGTATCTTTCTTGCTTATTTTTAATTGTACAGAGACACTTGCCCAGTCTCCCCAGATCCTTTTTATGAAAATATCCTGTGATTCAAATCCAAATTACTCGGAATCTGCAAAGGACCCAGGAAGATGGAGAAAAGGGCTTTCTTCTCCCAGTTGCTTCACTGAGCCTTCGTTTACATGACAGTGACAGAATACTACATACTCTTGTTTAGCTCACTTGTAGTTCAGGTTGTGCAACAGCAACTGGAGCATAAATTAAAGCCTCTCACTCAATGTCATGGACATGCCAAATACATTTCTGGCTTGCATTTCAATCAGGAGGCCAAGCTGTTTAGCTGCAGCCCAACATAACGAGGCATAAGCCATGTCCTAGGGATGTGTTAAGTTATTTAGCATCATCTGTTAAGATTTCATACTTGTGGCACTATTAAAATGGATTTTTTTTCTCTGAAATAAAAATTTATTTAATTCCTCAGTAGTACATCAGTTGAGTCATATTTGGGTGTGCTATGCCCCAAATAGTGAGTTGATGTATTCCATGTATTCACCTAGGGAGACTTGTAGGGTGTGTGTGTGTGTGTATATATGCATTTGCCACTGTTAGATCAGTATCAAAGATACTGACTGTGCTCAGAAACTGTGCTCACAAAATCAAAGTGCTGAGTTGACAAAGGGCAGGCTTTAACACTCCTAAGGGACTCAGATATTAAATAGAATCCTATTCCCAAGTTCCTAAGACAATGTGAGATGAATAGTCCTTTCTTCCTGTTCACAAATCAAAATCTTTTTTGTTTTAACTAAAACCACTGTTTTCAATATCCAAGATCATTTCCTTTTTAAGGTTGTCTGCCAACACAGCTTCTCAGTAGCTCATTTATTTTTCATTTAAGGAACATTTATAGGGTACCTATTGTGAGTCTAGTATTATGCTACATCCACGTCCCTGCCTTTCTAGGGGATATCCACAATAAGTAGCAATGACTGCAGATCAACATTTATTTTTTTTTGGCACCAGAAATTGAACCCAGGGGTGCTTAACCACTGAGCCACATCCTCCCCCCTGTTTTACTTTTTATTTTGACACAGGGTCTCACTAAGTTGCTCAGAGCCTTGCTAAGTTGCTGAGGCTGGCTTTGAACTTGTGATTCTCCTCATACATATTATATTTTTATAAATGCTTTGATAGAAGCATGAACTGGATATGTGGGAGCACAGGGGCTGGGCATTCAAATTAGAAGCAAAAGGATTAGGAAAGAATTTTCTAGTGTAGGTCTTATTTATATTAAGATGTAAGGAATTAGAAGTAGCTCAACAAAAATGCACTTTGGTGTGTGTCCTTGAGCACACATGTCTGTGGTTTGAGTGTGTAACACTATTCTCAATGGATTGTATATCCTCAGGGGCAACATGTTAGAATGTGCAGAGGCTTGTTAGACACATTGAACCAACTCTGTGTAAGAAGCCCCCTACCTCCCTAATCACAAGTGCTACCAAGAGGGACTCTAATTAAGCAATGTCACCCAGAGCCTGGCATGTAATAGGAGCTCCATAAATATTTGTGCAATAAATAAATGACCTCAAGAATTAACTTAGTAAGTTTGAACCCATCTCTGACATGCAAATGATAGCAGTATTTTAGCAATTGTAATTGGGATTTATAATGTTTTTTTCCCTGACAACCCATATAATAGTAATTCTTATTCCTTTTCTGTCCTTTCCATTAAAATCACCTGTTCTTACTTTACCAATAATTATTGATTGATTTGACAGCTTTCTCTGTTTATGATGGTGACATATAACATTTGTGTCAAACACAAGGTTCTAAGGCTGGCACATGATATTTCAGATAAATCTATTGTGACATACATATATATCATAAGATATATCTTAATATAAGATATAAATAGCACTGAAAATGGATAGCATTAACTAGCTACTAAGGACATTCCTGGTTTTGGGAGGAGGTGACTTTTTCTTTTTGTGGTGCTGGGATTGAACCAAGGATCTTATGCATGCAAGGCAAGCACTCTACCAGCTGAGCTATATCCCCAGCCCAAGGACATGCTTGATTTTGGATTCAAAAACAACAAAATTGGTAAAAAAAAAAAAAAAAAAAATACTTTTACTGATTTTACTGAGTTTCAAAGCAATCTAATAATTTAAAGTCTTCTTTAGATTAGAAAACACAATATTCAAAATGAGATCAATTTGAATTTTTTATTCTTTTTAAAGATCAGGCCGCTTTACCAATTTGTTTTTGAACTCACTTTTCATGGTTTAATTTTTACTGTGTCTTTGCAGATATTTTCTTAGATAAATACGTTTCTTACTGTAGGCATTTCCCTTTTTTTCTAAACTTGATTCAGTTCATTTCTTTTGGGAGAGTTCTTCATTTAACTTCACCCAATTCTGCATACACATCCACTTTATATTTCTCTCAGTCCTCATCCATGTTGTTTTTAGTTTGTTCTTTGACTTTTCTACATTTTTAAAAATTAATATGATTAATGCCCACCTCTTTTGTTTTTGCATTGCTGGGGAAGATGGAATCAAAGGCCCCATGCTGGGCTAGGGGAATACCACTGAGCTCAGACCCTGTCCCTCTTTTTTGGTTTTGCTTTTTTGTATTTATTATATTTAAGCCTTTTTTATTTTCAAGAAATGGATGCCTGAAGAGCTTTCTACTGAAAATAATTTGTTGAAAGGATACTGGGCATCTCTGAAACATTTTCAGGCAGAAAAAAAAAAAAAAGTATAATCAGGCCATAAGAACTGCAAAATCAGCATTTGAATCTACTCTTCTTTCTTAGTGAACTTTTGGCCTCTGGATAGTACTTTTCTCTGCCCATCTACTCGATTGTGTTTTTTTCATGTTTATCACCTTCCTCCAGGTTGCTCTCCTTTGGCTTCTGTTTGGACATAGGTTTTGCTTGAATGAGGCTAGCCCCGGCTTTGGTTCTATACCTATCAATGTCTTCCTGACCCACCAACTTCATCTCACTATCTTAATTGCTAAGCCTAAATCCTACATGCCCGGGTCAGAGAACCTGATTTGCTGAATACGGATGGATTCTCCATAAGGCAGTTTCCCCCATCAAGTTAAGTGGTGGGTATCATTTAGTATAAGCAGTATGGACTCTGAAAATTGGCTGTGGGCAGCAGGCAGTGATTGGCCTCCCAAGTACAGCATTGTCCACAGCATTTTGTACAGCATTGTCCACAGCATTTTATTCAGTGTTCTTGATTATCTGAGAAAGGGCACCTGACAGACTGTGACTAACTTTAGTAAATAAGCACTTCCAGGTTCCAGAAGTCTTTGCAATTTTGTGCCCCCCCCACCTTTAAAATTAAGTATACTACTTTTTTCTTTCTAAATGCCTTCTTTTACAGGCTGCCTCTGAGTGAGGGTGGGGACAGGCACTGATAGTGTTACTTCCGTTGTACAGATATCACTATATAAGTAGCTCTGGCCACTCCATGAGGGACAGGGTTCAAAGCCCAGCCTCCTGACCACCAAAGTATTGCTCTTCCCTCCATAGCTCTTTGTTTTTTTATCATAGATCATGCTTATAAAATAAATAAAACCCAGCCCCAGGAACTAAAGTAAGTTTCAAGTTTTTTAAAAAATACAATTTCCCAGTATATATTTTTTATTTTTATTTTTGTGGTGCTAGGGATTGAACCCTGGGCTTCATACATACCAGGCAAGCACTCCATCACTAAGCTATGGCTACAGCCCAAGTCTGAAGTATTTTGAGCATGCAATATCATAGTATTTAATTTAGTGGACAGAGAACCTTACTTAGCAAAAGCTTATTTCTTGTTTCTAAAGTAATCAGGAACTTCTGTTGTTTTGTTTTTCATTGACAGAGCTTCTGATATAAATGCCGTAGTTTTAATCTTTTTTGGGGAGGTGGGGAGTACTGGGGATTGAACTCAGGGTCACTAGACCACAGAGCCACATCCCCAGCCCTATTTGTATTTTATTTAGAGACAGGTCTCACTGAGTTGCTTAGTGCTTTGCTGTTGCTGAGACTGGCTTTAAATTCTCTATCCATCAGCCTTAGCCTCTAGAACTGTTGGGATTACAGGCATGCGCTACTGTACCTGGCTCTAGTTTTAGTCCTTGATATTAACTATTGAAATTAAAAAGTAAAATTAATTTTAATCTTGTTTGTCTTCAAAATGTGCCTTGGGTTGTTGCTGTTGTCACAGGGAATCTATGGAGAATGGTGTTAAGGGCTGCGTCCTTCCACGTCTGACCTCTTTTCCCAGCTCTTGTGTAGGCAGGGCCTTTTTCGAGTTTCCCCACTGAAGCACATAACCAGATATGATAATCTTGAATTATGGCTTACTAACTTTAGAGATGTAGCAGAGGACGGAGCTTCTCAGTGGGAGTTTGGGCTCTGCTTGTTAATAGCTATGTGACCTTCAGGAAATCCTGTCTACTTACCAAGCCTCCATTTCCTAACCCGTGCGAGGGAACAGTCAGGCCTCAGTACTTAGGAAGAATGTTGTGAAGATAAAATAAAATAATATATGGGAAAGCACTTTGTAAACTGAAAGGCAATTCAGAACTGTAAGTGGATATTATTATTTATTTTATGAGCCAGTAGAAAGCAAAGCCCTGGTTTCATGGCCAGGAGGATTTTCCTTACAGATCTAATTCTTAAAGCTTGGCTTTGCCTAGTTAATGAGTACTTTCCAAATAAAGATCTCTTTTACTGCTTTGATTTTTGTGAACTTCCCTTTACTCTGATTCAAAGTCACATGGGAAGGTGCTCTTGTAAAGCCATTGTTTAATTTAGACTTTTCATACTGCGTGTACGTCCGGCTATTCTCTGGTTTCAGTCTCCAAGGAGCCTTGGAGGGCAGACCTTGCTTCTTTCCCTTACATATAGTTTGGCAGCAAATGAGATGTTTTCAATAGAGATGAAAAAAAAGAAAGACTCTCAGTATGTAACCTGTCACCTCAAGAAGAAGCACATCCTGTTCTAAGAAGTTGCCTCAGAGCCTGCCGAGGACCATACCAGTGTTTTGACTTGTGACTCAGGCAGTAGCCGGGGATGAGGTTTTAAGAGTTGCTTCATGATATTGTGTAATAACAGTGTGAGAAACCACCATACAATGCTTTTTATTTTAGTAACTTTAGACTTCTAGTGAGGGCTCTCATTTTTGTCCACTTGTTTTGAAGTCACTATAACTAAAACTTTTTATATTAATATACATGGAAAATACAAAAATGGTATTTAAAAAATCATTGGGTGTCAGTAGATGTGCTTTTAATTTCAATCTAATATGTGAAGAAGGTACTCAGACAATGGGAAGTTGATTTGTTTTTCTAATGTCCTTTGATGTGGCTTAGATGGAGACAATTGCTCCAAGATTTTGTGTTAATTATGCTTTAATCCTGCTCTTCCTAAGCTTTTTGTCACCCAGACACGAAAGCCAGGGAAAAGAGGAAGACGGATTTTAAAGAAACGAGGGGACTTTATAATCATAATTCTATGATTACAGTCTGAAGTACTATGGAGAATGGGAGAACTGAAAGGATCTAGCATCTCCAATCTCCTGTATCTAGCCTTTTGTACAGTATTGTGTTTTCACCAAGCTCTGGGATAATAGTCTCCTTCCAGGGACCCCAGTGGAGTGTCACAATGCCAGGCCAATAATCAAAACTTCCAAGGCATTCTACCTATTGTGATTTTCTTTCTTCTCCATCCTAGTCCATTCCCCAGGATTGAATTCAAAGCGTCAGACCCATAAAAATAGACAGATTGTCCATAGTGATCATATGCTCTGGTTGGCAGCTACTTCCTGAAACCCACATCTAGGTGGTAATAAATGTAGAACTGAAATTCTAATCTTAGAACTCATAGTTCCATTTTTTTTTTCTGTCCCTCCAATAGTGACTTTCTTCATGAGTTCTAGAGAGAAGAAAAAAACTGATTATAATCTAAAAAAATGTGAAATTTGGTACCTCAAGCCAAGAAATTTTAGCTTTTTAAATGGAAATGGAAGCAGGATTTCGTTGTTGTATTTCATGTCCCAGTTTTCATTAGTACTACATTTATAAATAATGAAAAGGCCTGGCTGATACGCTGTGAATGTTTTTTCCTTGTACCCAGACTTTTAACATGGCCAACTCCTTACAAGATCTGTGGCAAGAATCTCTGGGATTTTCCAGGCAGTGTCTCAGGTTAGCACATGGACAGGTACAGCCAACAATGAATTCTTTGTCACTTGAAAATATTCAGAGACCAAATGATCTATGATCAACCTGGCTGTAGACAAGGCTCCTATTTTGAGGGTCAGATTGGATTTTTTTTTAAAGCCTAAAAGCCTAAGACAGTTGAGAAAATTCAAGAAATATTTAGGCAGTAGAAAGTTAGTTGGTTTGGCCGATAAAGAGAGTTCATGGCATAGAGAAGTAGAGAACAGAGCTGAAAGGACAGTGTTTGTGTTTTTTTTTTTTTGTTATAAATGTTGCATTACCCCCCAAAGTAGGTATTGTCAACAATCTTTGGATATATAGATGCTGATTATTATAAGACATTCACAAAAGGTATATGAGAATGCAAAGTGGCATTGTACTGGGGAAGTTAATAGACTTACACTTGAGCCTACATCGGCCACCTGGTAACTGAGTGATTTTGGGCAAGTTAGCTTAATATCATTAACCTCGGTTTCCTCATCTATAAAGTGGCAACGGTAATACTGACCTCATAGCATTGTGAGGATTAGATAATAGGATATGTAAATATTAAATACATGAAGCAGTTCTTGAGCTGGCTGGAAAACAGAGAACAAGAGACATTATCATCTCTCTCCTGGATGGTTGAAGTGGCTGCCAATCTTCGTGTTGGTTTTAACATTCCACTCAGTTCTCCCTGACCTGACACCCTTTACCTGAGCTTCCTGTTTAATTTGAACTAAATACTTATCACCAGTTAATGCTTCCTGTATTTTACTTGCTTAAAGTGCTTACTGTTTGTCTCCTCCAATGAGAAGACAAGCTCCAAAGCATTTCTTTTTATCTGCTCTGTTCACAGCTCTCTCCGTATGTATGTGGTGCCTAGAACTGAGCCGAGTATGCAAAAGCCCTCAACAAATATTTGTTCAATTAGTTTTTTTAATTATATGTATTTAAAGTGCACAACATAATGCTTGATATACTTAGGTTGAAATACATGTAGATAGTTAAGTGATAACTATAGCCAAGTAAATTAACATTCCTGACATCTCATATAGTTACCTTTCCTGAAAATTCAGGAGTCATTATTAGTGAATTACTGTGATCTCTCATACTAGTATGCATATGTGATTATTTATCCATTTAACAAATACTTATTAAGCACATAATATGAGTCAGAATTACTTTTTTACTCCAATTGTTTGAGAAAGAGCCAGAGATAATATAGACATAGCCCTGCCCTCTTGGAATTTGGGGTCCTTGTGTTATAAGAACTAGAGGGTAGATACCCTAACTATTAAAAAGTAGATTTTTTTCTCATAATGTTTAAGTATGAACTTTGTTTGAGGTTTTTAGAACCTCTAATCTCTGAGAGGTATATTCTAAAAGTTAGAAGGTTATTTTATTTACCACTATTATTTTCAAAAGATATTTAAGGAAGAATTAGGCAATTGTATTTGTGTGTGTGTGTTTGTGTGTGTGCGTGCTGAAGATTGAACCCAAAGGCTTGCACATGCTAAGCAAGTGCTTTACCACTGAGCTTCACACCAAGTCCCCTTATTCTAATTTATTTTAAACCCAAGAAGAAAAAGACATTTCTCTAGTAACTGGTTTCCATGTCTTAAATATTTCTTCCCACTCTATTGATTAAAAACATCATATTTAAAATCACATATGATAACTTTTAGGAATACTGTAATCCATAATGACTTACTAAGATACTACTTGAGCATCTAATTTTAATTCCATATTTCATCCCATGCTAGTTTGATTCATATCTCTTCACAAAGCAATATTTTATCTCAGAGTTTGCAATTTTGTTAACCTCTAGTGATTAAAGAAGCGGCCATTTAAGACTTCCTACTTTATTGCTCTTAGTTCTCCCTCAGATTTTAAAAGTTATTACAGAGTAATTTTAATATTTTTCCTTTTCTGATTATGAGAATAAGCTATTAAGGTATATTCAATCAGTTAAGGCTGTATCATGAAAATTTTAAAGTGATTCTTTTTTTTTTTTAAAGTGATTCTTAATTAACTCATCTTTGTATTTGAATTTGTTCAAAATAATTTCTTAATAGTTTTGATTTTAAAAATCAAAATTCTGCAATGCGTTGCACAGTATGATTTAAATAAAACTCCTTTATGGTATTTTTTCCTGTGAAAGTACTGCATCCGCTTGCATTGGTCACACTGAATTTGCCATGTTAAATACAAGTAACCCAAGCTTAACCCATGCAGAGGAAACAGCTCACAGTAATCAAGTGGAGGCATGAAATGCTCCCTGTCCTAATCACAAGAGGTTAACGAAATGGTAAACTCTAAGATAATGTTACTTTGTGAAGAGACCTGGGTCAAATTATCATGGGTAATTCTCAACTGGAATTAAAATTAGGTAGAAGGAAGTTCCAGTTGATTGTGATCTTGCCAATCTCAAAGCTATAATGATAATATGTTTCACATTTAGTGGGATTATATTTTTTCCTTGCATGGGTATAATTGAAATTGAGGCCTAAATTTGGAAAACATATAGCAGTTCAATGGTATCGTCTGCCTATTTTCTTAAAAAATACTGCATTAAAATGGGAATTAGATGCAGCAAGTACTATTGAATAGAAAAGGAATGAAAAGTCTAATTTGTTAAAAATGACAATGATGAAAATTGAGACAAAGTTTTGAGTGAGAGATAAGAAAAAAATAATCTTTCCGACGGTGGAACGAGATGGACATCATTACCCTAAGTACGTGTATGAAAATACGAATGGTGTGACTCTGTGTTCAACCAGAGACATGAAAAATTGTGCTCTATATGTGTAATATGATTGAATTGCATTCTGCTGTCATATAAAACTAATTAGAAGAAATAAAATAAAATAAATTAAAAAATAATCTTTTCTAAAAGTAAACTGGAAAAGTAAAAGAATGAATAAGACAAATTTCATTTAATTCCCAGATCTAGTCTGTATATAAATTTGATTTTATTCTATTCTTACAGAAACACAACACAGATAATTATCTTTCAAGGGTTATAATGGAAATTGCCACTTCAAAATAAAATTGCCACAAAGAGCAATACTTTCTACAAAGAAGATGGTTAGGTAGAAAATATAAAATTGAAAAGCACAAGAAAAAGTTTTTTTTTTCTGTGATATCTTCTTTAAAAGATCCCAGATAGCTATAAAATAATGTTCCTACATGTAACAGAAAGGAAATCAGAAAACTCTTAAACATCCTTTAGTGACTAGCACTTCAGCTTGCAATCAGCTTCATAATTTCATTGTATTCCACAGCATTTACTGAGTGCTTGGTATGTGGTAGGTACTTAGAACACAAAGATCATCCTGGACTCAGGAACTCAACTTAGTGGAGAAGAGGATAAGCACTGATAGGGAAGAAGTTAAAATTAATCAATTAATTTTGTGCTAGACCTATTTATTGCTAGGTCATTTACACACTTTATTACTTTTAATACTGGCGGAAAACTTATGAGTTAGAGTGTTAGTCAAGTTTTTCTTGCTGTGACTTAAATATCCAACAAGAATGACTTGGAGGAGGAAAGGGTTTTTTTTTGCTGCATGGTTCCAGAGGCTTAGTCTGTGGTGGGCCTAGAGTCTGTTGCTCTGGGCTGAAGTTGAGAACATCAGAACATCATGGCAGAAAGGTATGCTGGAAGAGTACTGCCTCATCCATGGCAGCCAGAAACCAGGAGGAACAGGAGAAAGACAGGGAGGGAGGGAAGGTCACCAGGAAATCCCTTCCAGGGCGCATCTCCAGTGACCCACCTCCTTTACCTATGCCCCACCTGCCTACAGTTACCACCCAATTGATCCATTCAAACTAGAACAGACCATTTAGGTTACAACTCTCATAATCTAATCATTTTATCTCTGAATATTCTTGCACTGAACAGGAGGTTTTTTGGGGGGACACCTCATGTCCAAATCATAGCAGGTAGCTATTATGTGGCATATCTACTATATCACTTAAGAACTTGAAGATCAGCCAGCAGGTAGGGAAACTGGTATTCAGCACTAAGTCAGTCTCCAAAGCTGTGATTCTTTTCACGCCAATATGCTAAAAAAGTGGTATATGTGTGTGTGTGTGTGTGTGTATATATAAATGTATACATATTTATTAAATGTATAAACACACGTGTAAGCACAAATATACATTAGTCACACATAGACATACATAGATATTCTTTCTAATCCAAATCAAATGTATTGTGTAGCAATGTATTATATAGTTTTCAGTAAATAAATCCTATATTTCTTTAAAAGATATTATTTTAAAAGATAAAAAATAGCTGGGCATGGTGGTGCATGCTTGTAATCTCAGTGGTTTGGGAGGCTGAGGCAGGAAGATAGCGAATTTAAAGCCAGCTTTAGCAACTTAGTGAGGCCCTAAGCAACTCAGGGAGACCCTATCTCTAAATAAAATATAAAAAAAAGGACTGGGGATGTGGCTCAGTGGCTTGGCACCCCTGGCTTCAATCCCCAGTACCAAAAAAAAAAAAAAAGGAAAAAATAATGCAATATCTGAAGGGCATTTCATTTGTTCAAATAATGCTATAACAGTTTAAAAAATTATATAGTAATCTCTCAGGGGCTTTGGCATGTTATAAAGTAATTATAAAACCAATAATCTAGTTATATAATAATGCACCCACTAGTGCGTATGTTTGGATGGAGATTGCAATAATAGTGCAGGATCTGATTCTAATGATAATTTCCTTCTGCAATAAATATGCACTGTAATGTAAGCAACAATGCAGTACTATGTTGAAGTTACATAATGGACTCAAAAAACGCTTGGAAAAATAAGTGAGTCAATTTAAAAATATGTAGTGACTTACTGACTGAAGAACTGCTTGAGTAAGGTTGGTGGTAAGATGACAGGAGAAAAATGGAGGTTATCATCACTGTTGCTGTTTTGGTGATGAATGAAGGTGGAGTGAGAATGCCTTGGAGGAGAGTGAGTGGAACAGAAAATGCCTGGGGTTCATCTTTGTTCTGGTTCAAGGGAACCGGTGGACAGGCTCCTCTTCTTGACAGCTGAGACTGTGGATGAGTCTGAGCGGCTGTCTGCACTCATAGATGAAACAATAAGGCAAAGCAACAAACTCAAAATGGACACCTCTTGACATGGCCACTCTGGTAACACTGCAGCGTGCTTGCCCACAGTGTGGGTGTGGGTGTGATGTTCTGTTCCTGCCATGGCGACAGTCACTTAAAATGAGTTATTTTGTTTATATGATCCCAAATTTCCTTTTTTGATATTGAATATTCATGACTCCTTTGCTCCCTTTATCCCCAATCAATAACCATTGACAAATACTGACTGGAATGAATTCCTCAGGTGTAAGGACTATACTTTTGATGCTAACAGTTTCAATATTTTCATGGTCCACTGAATTCATCTTCCTTAGAATGATTTGATAGTTTTTCTCTGTATCACTTCCTTAAAACCTTGCTAGTCAGCATCTAATAGCCAACCATGATTCTTGCAAACTTCACTCATTAATATTGTGATTTTCTTTTCCAAGTCTGATAGCTGTGTCTGAGAGTTTTTGGTATAGTATGCATCTCATGTGGCTTCTGATTCTCTTGGCCCTACCTTCCTCTCACGGGCTGCACTTTCTTCTGCTTGAAGTCGATCAGTCACAAGTCTTGATAAACATCAGGGTGTGGTACACACCATGTTGTAGGGACCTGTCCTTCTATGTGATAGGGACAGGTGATGAAAACCCAGAAGTCCCCTGGGAGGCAGGAGGTGGGGAGGCACTATAACTAAAAGGTAAGTTTCTTCTCCCTTGGTCTTTTTGATGTACTGTCCAGAGCATTGTTTCTCCATTCACCCTGTTCAGAGCCAAGCCACTGGGCCTAAAGGATGCAACTGCCTAGCAACTGCATGTGTCTTCTGGCAGCACATCCCACATCTGTGTCTGGGGGGTCATGCATCACCTGGTATTGCTTCTGATCCTTCACTGTCTGACATCACTTCCTCCTTACTCCTGGTGTTCTGTATTGCACATCCACTAAAAAGAATTCATACTTAGTCTGTGCTGTTGACTTTGTTATCTAGGTAATCCAGATGTGAAAACTCTATCATTTATGGTATCAAAAGATATAGGGAAGATCAGTAGTAGAAGAAGGGATTGAGAGGCAGAGTGGAGGGAGAGTAAAGTGGAGACAGTGTAGAATGAGTTCTTATAAAATCATGTTATGTGAACATATAAATATAACACAGGGAATTTCTCCTTTATGTATAAGTAAAAAGAACCAATTAAATATATATAAATAGATGAGCATAAGAAAGTCTAGCAGAGTAGAGGAAGGAGAATGGGGGGGGGGAGGGATACAGGGAGGGAAAGGGGTGGAAAAGGGGGGGTGTTGGTGAACTGAAATAAAATTCCATGCATTTATGATTTTGTCCAGATGAACCCAACCATTATGTATAACTATAAAGCTCTCATAAAAAACCTAATATAAATTCTCCATCAAAGTGATGTTATCTGTGTGAGCCCTCTGCATATGATCTAGTATGTTGAGATGGTACATGGATCCACCGGTGACACAAATGGCCGGGTATTAAAAGGCAAAAGGGCCTTTGAGATATTGTTACTAAGTTTGGGAAACAATAGCAAATGTGATAGCATCGAATTAAAAAAATTCTGCACAGCAAAGGAAACAGAGCAAAGAGACAACTGACAGAATGGGAGAAAGTCGTTACCAGGAATGACAACATTTCTGAGAAGATGGACCTGGAGAGTATGCAAAGAACTAAAAACTTCATACCAAAGAAGCAAATAACTCAATCCATAAATGGGCAAATGAACTGAACAGAGACTGCTCAAAAGAAAAATTACAAATGGCCCATAGTTATGTGAAAATAAATATGCCCAACATCTTTAGCCATCAGGGAAATGCAAATGAAAACTACATGGAGATTCCATCTCACCCCAATCAGCATGGCCATTACCAAGAATAAAAATAACAATAACTGCTGGTGATGACGTGGGGGAAAAGAAACCCATTTATACACCGTGAGAATGTAAATTCGTACAGGCACTATGGAAAATGGTATGTAGGTTCTCAAAAAGCTAAAAATAGAACTACCATATGATCTAGCTATATCACTCCTTGGTATATACCCAAAGGAATTAAAGTCACCATGCTATAGATATACCTGCATACCTGTGTTTAATGCAGCATAATTCACAGAAGCCAAGTTATAGAATCAGCCCAGTTGCTTGTCAAACAGGGGAACAGATAAAGAAAATATGGCATATTCACAGTGGAGTATTACTCAGCCATAAAGAGGAACAAAAGTATGTCAAATGAATGGAACTAGAGATCATCGTGTGAAGTGACATAAGCAGAGGGCATGAGACTGGAATGTTTGGTGTGTCGTAAAACAGAAAGGAGGAACAAGACAGTTGGAGAGGTAGCCAGGCACCAGATCACCTAGGGCTTTGCAGCCATGAATGAGTGACTGAATTATAGGAAAGGGACACTGCATAAGCAATGCCAGAGGGAAGAAAGTGTGATTTTTTCCCCCCCTGGGATGGTAAGGCTCCAGGAAAGAGTGCATTTGTCTAGAGAATAGAGTTTATCATCTTTAGCATAGGTTCATGGTTCTCCTCAATGTCACTTCAACCAACTGTGAAGCTATGGTATTTTTAAAAAACTAACCAGGCATGGTAGTACATACCTGTAATTCCAGTTACTGTGGAGACACAGGCAGGAGGATTGCAAGTTTAAGGGTAACCAAAGCAATTTAACAAGACCTATCTCCAAATACAATTTTTAAAAAGGGCTGGGGAAGTAACTCAGAGGTAGGGACCCTTCTGGATTCACTCTCCAGAACCTAAAACAAAGACGAAAACAAAAAAACAAAAACTAGATGGATCTGAAATTGGGCAGGACCGTAAACCGTAGGCTAAGGATTTTGAACTCTGTTCTCTAGGAACTGAGTAACCTTTGAAAACTTTTGAACTAGGCTATCAGAATTATGTTTAAAGAGCTGTGATTAAGGGTGCAATCATTTTGCAGGGCAATTGGACAATAGTCTATTAGAATTTAAAATGAACATGTGGGTACTTAATAGTAAATTTGCTTCTAGCAATTTACCTTAAATATTTACCTACATATATTTATACAAGGATTGTCATTGCTTTATGATACATAATAGGGATAATTAGAAATAAATTAAATGTTCAATAATAGGGGACCAATAAAATAATCATGGGACTTCAAACAATGGAATACCACACAGTTGTTAAAGGAAGTATGGGAATTCTAAGTCTACCAATATGGAAAGATGACCAGGACATACTGTTAGGAGGAAAAAATAAAGTTTTAAAAGAATACGCATAGTGCATTTCCAAAAAAGAATATACATATACATGTTTGTATTTACATAGGTAAATATCTAAGAAGAGACAATAACCTTTCTGGTTTCTTGGGAGTTGTGGTGGGTTGCAATGCGTGGGTGGGCCTGGAGAGAAAAGGAAGGAAGCATAGCTTATAACAGTGAACACTTGCCATTTTAAAAAATAATCCTTTTTAGAAGAAAAATGAAAAAAGGATATTTTATCCAGCGAAAAGCTATTGATGACAGCCTACTTAGAACATTAAAACATTTTCTGAAAAAGTAATTTTAATAAAGGACAATTAATTAAAAGCCTATTCATATAAGGCTACCAGAAATACTCATCTCCAGTGAAATTAATCTGTCTAGTTATATGTTCTTGGTTTGAAGACAATAAAAACATTGTTTCAGAGCACTTTCTAAAACTTCATAATATTAAATATAATTTAAATTAGCTCATTGAATATAATTCTTGGTGAACTTCAGTACCAATAACCGATGTTATGAATTGGTTGGAATTAATGTGTTCTCTGCTGATTTAAGATATGTTTCATTTTAGGGTCATTTTGATGCTGGTGGTCAGTGTTTTTGATGGATTTCTGTTCAGATATAACCTAGAAAATATCGTGCACAATATTACCAAATGAATATTTTTGAACTTGGTTTTGTAATAAATTTACATGATATCATTTAAAATATTTTAATAATTCAGGAATATCAAATGCATCCTGATACTTACTGTCCATTTATTTTTTTGGTTCAGCTTCCTATTATCAACCATATTGTTGGTCCGTGTTTTTTTTTTTTTATCTAATTTTACTTCACAAACTAGATATATAATATTTTGGAGTTAAGGAGTGTGCAGTGTTCTTCTCTACAGCTACACCAGCATGGGATGCACCCACAGCTGGATGTGGACCTCATACAGGTTGACATAGAGCTTGCTCAGGGCCCAGTTTTCTTTTTCTTCTTCTTCTTTTTTTTTTTTTTAGTTCACCAACATGTTAAAATTGTGACATATTTAAAATCTGCCATCATTTCAGTGTGTTTCTATATTTCACGATTAACTTCAGACAAATGATCCTTATGTGACCACAAGCCAGTGCCGTACACAGATTTTGAGATTTTCCTCTGTCTTGTAAAGGAAGTCTGTGGCATCACCTCCCTCCTGTGATTGAGCCTTTTGTGGGGCTATAAGCTTCTCTATGTTCCTGCTATTCTCTACTCCTATTCCCCCATTGTTCTTAGCCATTGGGTCAATAAACCCCATTTTTTGATAGTCATAAACATCCCTTTGACTATGCCCTTCTCTCATGTCTTCTGCCTATACTGCATCATGACAGGAGGTCCCAGTTAAATGGTTCTCTCACTACATTGCACAGGAAGTTCTTCCATATTTTCATTTCCATGATAGGCCCTGGAATATTGTAGACATTTAATTAACACTGGAATAAAGCTTGCATTTTAATGAAAAGTTTGATAGTTGTCTCAGATCAAGTCAGCAAACATACATTGAATATCCACGCTGTACGAGCTCTGGGAAAGATGCTCTAGAGAGTGTGTGAGGAGGTCTAAGATCCCAGATTCTTAAAATCTATGAAGCACATAGCAAACAGAGTGGCACAGTAAAGCACAGAAACACAAGCGGTACCACGAGATGCTCTATCACTAATTACTAGATTTGTTACACAAAACATGAGTGCTAACACTTCAAGGGAGAACTTGGCGCCTGTGGCTTACATAGACCACAAGGAAGGAGATGTACCCCTGGTCGGGGAGAGAAACCTGACTTTTTATGAGTGGAGAAGTCTTTTACGGTTGAAGGGAAGAACTGGACAAGGAGCAGAGGAGGGAGAGGGAGTAGTAGCCCAATCTCCTGGATCAGCTTTCTTGCAAAGTGGTGTTCTTAAGTATTTTTAAGAACTGTTCTTAAGGCTACGGATGCCTGAAAAATTGGATAAATATTTTGAATTCTGTTTCAAAAAACCATAAAAACAAATGCAAAATTTGATATGCATTTGTAGGAGTTTATGTACATGCAGCCTTCCCACGAACATCAGAAGGGAATCCTAGTAGCATCCGTAAATCTCTTCACTTTAAACATCTCAACAGAAATTAATAGGAAGAGTATGAACATCTTGAAGCACCTTAGAAGACTAAATAGAAGTAAGGGGAAAAACAGAAAAGCATTCAATTTTGATTCAGAAATTTCTGTTTCTCTTTTGACCCTTTTATATATAGAACGAGGATGATGATGATACTCCCCCAACCCCCAGATTGCTGGAATGAATAATGGTAATGATGATGTACATACACTGTATGGGAAGAATGTTTTTGTTCTATAGGGAAGAAAAGATTCTTGGATATTTTTGATTCATAAAGAACATAATTAAAATGGAATTTTAGAAGGAAAACTTGGAAGGATGGAAGGAAAGAACAAACTAACAGCTGATTATAGAAGAGGGGCAAATTCTGAGGTCCCCATGAGCGGAGGAACCCATAAGTAGCATTCTCAGCGTGAATAAGAGCAAGACTTTTTTTTTTTTTAATAGGAAAGAAATGTTGCCTAAGGAGGAGTTAGCACTTAAGAATAATTCTTCCTTTAAGAGGTCACTTTTCACAGGAACTTGCTCCCACTTAGTAATTTAGAAAGGCACAATTGCAATCATTATAAATGTTCACTTAAAATTTTCAAGAAGTAACTGTAACCAGAGTTGGTAAATAGATGCCTCTTTTGGAGCGCTTCACACTGGAGTACATAGGAAGCAGCCTGCGATGTTCCCAAGAATAATACCATATGCTTGGTTTCTGTCAGGGACAACTGTGACACATCTTTCTGCTCCTCAACTTCTCCCTTTTGCTTCATGATGGAAATTGGTCCCTATTGGTCCACAGGTCCTTAACAAGTGATGGGTCTATCTTCTCCCTGTTTCTGGTATACTTTATTTAGACCTATCTTTATATTTGACTTTTCTAACAGTTTCCTAAAGGGACTTTCTGCCCCTATGCCAAGCTTTCCTCTATTTAATGTGTTCTCTGTAGTGTAGCCAGAATACTATTTCTACAAAACATGACCACATCTCTCTGCTACTTTGAACTCTTTGCCAACCCCTCAAGTCCTATTGCATCAAGTCCAAAGTCATTAGCATAGATTAAAATCCACCATCCTACTTCTCCAGAGTTATTTCCAACCATTCCTGTTGACATGCTTACCTTCTACATAGCTGGCTGCTCCAGAGGCTGCCATCTCTTCTGAGAGGTCAGAACTATTTTTTCCTTGTGTAAAAAGATTTCAGTCATTCTAGTTTAAACTTAATTATAATTTAAAATATGTTAATCATGAAAATAATACTGCAAGGTGTTCTTGCTCTGCCTCTCATGGCAAAGTGTGATATTCCTTAGGAGCAACCAGATTCACCTCCCAGATATTTCCAGTGTTTTTCTTAGTCTATCAGATCTATATCTGTCACCTATCAATCATTTTTCTTATTTTGAAATTTAAAGATACTAGGATTTCCTCCTCTATTGCATTGTTTCTAACAAGTTCATAGCAATTTAATCCTTAATTCTTTGCATGTTATGTTTTTTTAGTGTCTTTAAAAAAATTTCCAACACTTCACATATCATAACATTGGGTCTTGGTGCCAGTATTATTTATCAATAGGGCATCGGGTGTCAATTGTAAATTCAGATCCTTAAGTTCTAAGACATTTTCTTGAATTAGTTCCTTGATAATCTTTTCCTTTCTATTTTCTTGGTTGTTTGATTCATCATTAAACATTTTAATTATGTTGATGTAGGCTTCCAGACTCTGGGGATACAACAGTAGATACAAAGACAAAAAGTACTAACTTTTTGGAGTTTGTACATTTTATTGGTAGAGATACATAGACAGATATATAAAAGTATGTGAAGTAGTGAAAAATGCTAAGGGAAAATAAAAAAAGGTCACAGGCTGGGGATATAGCTCAGTGGTAAAGTGCTTGCCTAGCATGCAAGAAGCCCTGAGTTTGATCCCCAGCACCACAAAAAAAGGGAGTTCAAAAACCACAATGTACCGAAGGAACAGTGAACAAACAAGTGTGACGATAGTAAAGGGTGCAGATGGGGGAGCTGAGAGGGTGAAGCTGAAGGCAACTGAGAATCGGATCACGACAAGACCTCATGGGTAGCAAGGGAGCCTGCAGGGTTTTGAACAGAGGGTAAATGTGGTTTGACTTATGTCTTGATGGGGTGTTGAAAATGGCCTGAAGGAGGACAAAGGTAGAAGGAGGGTGCCACTTAGGGGGCTATTATAAGAAAACACAGAGAGGTAATGTTGGTTCATATCAGTTAGTGCCAGTAAGGCTGTACACGGTGGTGGAGTCCTTTATGTGTCTTGAAGGTAGAGGTGTCATGATTTGTGCACAGACCACATCTAGGGGGTGAGACAAAAGAGAAGCAAGGAGAGCATCAAGGTTTTGACTCAAGCTTGAAAAAAGAAGTTGCTAAAAATTGAAGAGGGAGCAGTTCAGAAGGAGCAGATTTTTATTTTGGTTGGGAGGAAGGGGAAAGATAAGGGCAAGTTGGGAATTGGGCATTGGAAGCATGAGCTTTCCATCATACATTCAAATTTAGATGGAAATTGGCAGTTTGACACTTAGGTCTTCATGTTGGGTTGGGGGACATGTGCTCTGGCCATGTGGATGTGGAAGTCAATAGCCCAGGTGGTTCCTATGCCCACAGAGCTAGACGAGATGGTCTGAGGAACAGGGATGAGGGTGGCTTATAAAGAGTAGAGACCTAAGGAGCACCTGGGACACTGTCCATATGTAGAGATGAGTAGGAGACAACGTAAGAGGCTGAGAGGAAAGGCCAGGTAGGTAGGAGCAAAAGCAAGCATACCTGGAGTTCCATAAGCCAAGAAAAGAAAGATTTCAAAGGAGGAGGGAATGATGTACTTTGTCCAGTGCTACTGATAATGTACAATGATGGATGGGAAATGAACTTCTTATGGCTGATTTTCAAGGTGACCAGCACCATGACAGGGTAAGTTCCTGTTCAGGAAGTGTGAGCTGCCTAGGAAATAAAATGTCTGAAACAATCAGTAAGAAATAAAGACAGAAACCAGAAATTAGATATGGAAAGGGGAGCTTCTGATGGGTCTTCTAGTCCTAATAAAAGCTGGAACTGAACAACTCAAAAAAGGCTCCGATTCTTTATTTAAGGGGGAGTACCTCAAAGGCAGGGATATGGTGTCAGTGGGTGGGGTCTTGGTTCAGTGCTTACTTCTCTGTGTGGCAGGGGTCTTGTAGTAAACAAGTTGATTGGCATTTTGGCAAGCCACACCCATCTCTGAGAGGCTGTGTGGCTCCAGCAGGTCACCCCATCTCTGATGCTGTGCTGAACTTAAGATGGAGCTAGGCAGGATGCTACATGAACCAGACATTCTCAAACCAGCAGCATTGCTAATGGGAGTTCCTGATACCAGGCTTTCCTGCCTAATGGCTTCAACATTGCTTTAGTTCACACACAGTTCACAGATGGCTTCCCACACAATTATTTTGATAAAAACAGTTTTAGTGGAGTGGTAGTGGTGAAAATTAGATGGGAGTGGGTTAAGAGAGGTAAGGGAAGGGTTGTAAATAGCAGATGTGTACAGCTCTTTTAAGGTGTCTTGATAAAAAAGGAAAGAATAGAGATAAGAAGGTAGCTGAGGCTCTATTCTGTATTTTGGGGACTTATATCAGTCATATGTTAAATATTTTGGGTTGCTACTCCTTGGTTTATACCCAAAGGACTTAAAATTAACATACTACAGTGATGCAGCCACATCAATGTTTATAGCAGTTTAATTTACAATAGGTAAACTATTGAACCAACTGAGGTGTCCTTCAAAAGATGAATGGATAAAGAAACTGTGGTATATATACACAATGGAATATTACTCAGCCTTAAGTAAGAATGAAATTATGGCATTTGCTGGTAAATGGATGGAATTGGAGAATATCATGCTAAGCTAAATAAGCCAATTTCAAAGGCTGAATGTTTTCTCTGATATACAGATGCTAATTCACAATAAGGAAGGGAGGAGGCTAGGGAAGAATAGAGGTACTTTGGACTAGACAGAGGGGAGTGAATGGAGGGAAGAAAGTATGAAAGCAGTAATGATAAGAGAATGAATAGGACATTATTACCCTATGTGCATATATAATTACATGATCTTTGTAACTCTACATCTACCAGAATGAGAAGTTATACTCCACTTATGCATGATGTGTCAAAATGCATTCTACTGTCATGTATAACTAATTAGAACAAAAAAAAAATTTAAAAAGAAAAAAAATATTTTGGGTTAATTGGCTTATTTTCTTTTTTTTCCATTTCCCACTTGTTTATCTTCTTCTTCTATTTGCTGGGAGCATTCTTGATTTTTATCTTAAAACCTTTCTGTTGACTTATCCTGCTGTCATTTTAATTTCAAGAACTTTTGATTTTCTGACTGTTCATTTTTCATAGAACTGTGAGCTCTGTTTGTTCTTGTTCTTCATCTATCAAAAGTGTTATTGAAGTATAAGAAAATGAATATCTTTTACTAGTAATAAAGCTTATGATTTCAATCTAGTTATATTTTTTCCTTTTCAAAAAAGTATCAAAGGATATTCAAGGTATTCAAATTTGTATAAAGGATAATACAACATAATCTCTGTGTTTAAGATATAAATTAAAAAAATTTTTTTTGGTCTCTCAGTTTTGTTATATAAATATAGCATCTTCAAGTTTATTTTTTTCTTGAAATTTTCTTACTGATTACTGCCTAGATCTCTATTTCTTATGTCCAATCCATCCACCTACTCCCCGCCAGCCCCCTACCATGTTTCGATATGTCTTTCATGTGAGAGGATGTGTGGAGATTCCTGCCTGTCCAGCATGGTTAAGAGTGTGGCCCTGGAAAACTCAGTGAAGCTTTATATGCCAAGGCAGTACAGACCAGCTACCAGCAGGCAGTGGGCTGCAACTCAAGCTTCTCCTTGTGAGACTCCAAAGGTCAACATCTATAGTTTTCTTCTCTTGGACCATTCTACTTTCTCAGAGAGGAATTTTATAGCTTGCTGCCTAGAGGTGTAATTCCAGGTTTAGGAAAGGGGTTCGAGAACCTCATCATCCAGTGCATAGATTTTCACATCTTCCATCTCTTTTTGGTACCTTGCCCCTACCCTTAGCTATGCCTGGAGTTTGGGTTAAGAACCCCGGAGGTTCCGTTCTTCTTGGCAGTCAGCTTCCTATCTTTTGCCCAGAGTTGTGGGGGGAATTCTTCTGGCACTACAGAATGGAGGACACTTAAAAACTCCAGACAGGTTTTTTTTTTTTTTTAAGCTGCCTTGAGAGGTGCCTTGTGATTCCAGTCTAAGCCATTTTGAGATTCTGCGGAGCAAATACACTCATTGCCCTGGCAGGCCCCAACTCTAGCTTTAAACTTCAGCCCTCTTTCTACTGCTCTCCCACATGACAACCCTTTCACTATAGTAGTCCCCTGTATTACTCAAGGTTTTCATTGCTGTGACCTACGTATCTGGCCAGAACAACTAGAAGGAGGAAAAGTTTATTCTGAGCTCACGATTTCAGAGGTTCAGTCCATGGCTGGCTGACTTCATTGCTCTGGGCCTGAGGTGAGGCAGAACATCACAGCAAAAGGGCATGGCAGGGAAAATCTTCAAAGATCGTGGCAGCTGAGAAGTAGAGACTGGAAAGAGCCAGAGACAAAATACTAGACCTCAAGGTATACCTCCCAGTGACCCATTTCTTCCAGTCATGATCACTATCCAGCAATCCATTCAAATTATTAATCCATTAAATGGATTAATCCATAATTTATTCTATAGATTTCACAGCCTGATCATTTTAACTCCTGCACTAATGCAGAAACTTCTGGGGGACAGCTAATATCCAAACCATAAAACCCCTCTTATCTATAGTTTTGTCTTCACAGTTTCAGCCAACTGTGTTCCAAAAAGATATTTTGAGAGTAAGAGAGCACATCCACATACATATTATTACAGTGTAGTTATATTTTTTTCTATTTTATTATGAGTTATTCTTGTTAATTTCTTATTGTGCCTAATTTAGAAATTAAACTTTATCATAGGAATATATGTATAAGAAAAAGATATATATGGAGAGAGAAAGACAGAGAGACAGAAAGACAGAGACAGAGATAGATAGTTTGGTACTATCAACCACTTGGGCATCCTCTGGGGGTTTTGCAACAGATCCCAAAGGACGAGTGATAATTAATTACTACATTACTTCTTCACTCATTCTTTTTGTTCTGTTGGTTTCTAAAGTTGGGGTTTAAAATTTACTGTGTGTAATTTTAAAGGTGATCACTCAGAGTTAAGGGTGTATGGTCAGGGCTCCTCATTACCTGTGAGACCATGGACATGTCATTACCCAGATCAGATGTGACTTTCCCTGAGAAGATGTTCACAGAGACTCCTGTGGTGAGTCTCTTATACGATCCATTATTTTGTCTCTTTATTGAATTTTAAGCTCTAGGAGGGAAAGAATAATTACTCATTCTTGAAGCTCCTAACCCCAGCACAGGATTGAACGAATCTATCTGGTGCGGTTATCTGATAAGTCTTCTTGTAAATACCTGGTGTAGGTTACAAGGGCAGAATGATGCAAGAGCGGATATGTAACATTTTTATCTCTGAAAAATGACTCTATTGCTTAATAGCTCTGTGAGGCTAAACAAGTTATTTAGCTTCTTTGAGCCTACTTTCCTTAGAACAATGATGGAAACAATTCGTACAACATAGGATTTCTGGGGAAAGAACTGAGCGTTTTACTATATGTAGAACGTTTAGAAAAGTGGCTGACTGATAAGCACTCAGTTCACTATTTTAATTTTTAAGACAATCTTGGGATACATGTTTAGAGAGGATGCATGGTTTTTCCAGTACCTTTGTTCCATGGAACTGTTGCACCTATGAATGTTTTTGGTAAAATATGAAGAGTGAGGTCAGGGAGGAAAGGGTGTGTATTTTAAGTCCTGGGGGTAGGAAACCTGTTTAGGGAGAGGGTTTGATTTCTAAGCTTCTGTTACTTCATTCTCTTCATCTCTGGGAGTCTGAGTTTTCCTTTCTCTCTCTTTTCCCTCTGAGGATTCTGGGAGGTTTATCTTTCTTTCTTCTGGATGTTAAAATTAAAGGTGGAAATATTTCTGAAGTTGTGATTCAGCTTTGCATATTTGGAGTAAGTTTAGAAGCAAAACCAGAAAGAATGAAACAATTTTTTTAAAAAGGACATTCAGAAACTAAAGTGTGAAATAAAGTGCTTTTGGGGTTGTATGAAACATGGAATTTTTTTTCCCCTTTTTTTGTAGTGCTGGGGATAAAATCCAGGGTCTTGTGTATGCTGGGCAGGCATTCTACCACTGAGCTACACTTCCACCCCAGCAGTATGAGACTTTTATTTTATTTTTTTAATTATTCATATTTGGGAGGAAAGGGAGGGGGCTTATAGCATTGATCAATGAGAAGATGTACAAGACGTTGAAAAAACTTGTAGAACTTTTTAAGTTAGATACTTGTTTTGACACTTAACAGTAAACTGTGAAACAGTACTCTTGGGAAAAATAAAAATGAATTTATCTGTTGAAATTGGACAATTTAATTTTTCATTTAATTTTTATTAGGGGATCTAGATAGGAGATATGTAGTAAATAAAATATACATTATTTCTGCTATGGTTCAGACTAGAGACTAATGATAGTCTTATTTATTTATTTATTATTTATATATAACAGTGGAATGTATTACAATTCTTATTACACATATAGAACACAATTTTTCATATCTCTGGTTGTATACACAGCATATTCACACCAATTCGTGTCTTCATACCTGTACTTTGGGTAATAATGATCATCACATTCCACCATCATTAATAACCCTCTGCCCCCTGCCTTCCCCTCCAACCCCTCTTTCCTATCCAGAATTCATCTATTCCTCACATGCTCCCCATCCCTACTCCACTATGAATCAGCCTCCTTATATCATAGAAAATATTTGGCATTTGGGTTTTTGGAGATTGACTAATTTCACTTAGCATTATCTTCTCTAATGCCATCCATTTACCTGAAAATGCCATGATTTTATTCTTTTATTGCTGAGTAATATTCCATTGTGTATATATGCCACATTTTTTTAAATCCATTCATCTATTGAAGGGAAAAATAGTCTTTAAGTAAAACCCTACATATATAACTGTAAAGTACAAGGCATTTTGAGAGAAAATATCAGGAATGGTGGTGGGAGGGTTGGTAATTGAGATTGGTTATGCAAAGCCTTTTCTTCTGCAAGGATGTTTAAGATGGGATATCATAGTTAGATAGAAGCCATCCAAGAAAATGTTGAGTGGGGAGAACTTTAGGCAGGGAATACTTGGTTATTTGAGCAGCTACAGAGTTCAGATAGGTTGCTGTTTGTTACCAGGAGAGAATGGTTGAGTATGAAGCTGTAGAAGCCAATGAGGACGAGAAATTTGCAGAGCCTTGAGGAGACTGTTAAAGGCAATCCATGTTATTTCAAGGGCTAGGACAAGTCACTGAGTGATCTCAGCCAGGAGAGAATCCTATTTGTGTTTAATGGAAGATTGCATTGGCTGCTCTAAAGGAAAAGCTTGGAGAGAAGCAAGAGCAGCCTTATGAAATAGAGGTTAATGCAGAGGTCTTGTGGCTAGGGTGTTAGCAGAGGAAACAGAGAAAAATGGTTGCATTAGAGATTCATTTGCAAGGGAAGTCAAAAGGACTTGATGCATTGGATGCAGGGGAGTGAGGGAGAGGGAGGTATCATAGATGACTTCTAGTTTTGAGAGAGTAACTAAATGGAAGAAGAGATTTAAGAAGAGTATCAGGAGTCAGGGAGAAACACCACACTGTGTAATGTAAGAGCAATTAATAAAATAATTATTGATATTTTTTTCCTCTCAGCCAATCCTCCAAGTTTTAGATCATGTCTCTTCATGAAAGCTTCTCTGGTCACTGGAGGTAAAGGTGTGTTGGCTCTCTCTTCTTGTCTCCTCTTTTACAGCCCTGGTTACTCACCTGAAGTTTGCACATGCTATTCTTATCCTGCTTGTCTTGACGTGTGTTGTTTTCCTTCTCCACCTAGATTTTGAACACAGTTGCAAAGCCTTTTTCTTATATTCCCCTGAATCCTCAAAATCATTTAGCAGAGCTTGGTATTATAACGAATTTCTTTTGGTAGATAGCAAATGTTAGTGTAGGGTTTGGTACATAGCAAATACTTTTTGACAGCTAAATAAGTAGAAATATTATCATTTTCAGAGAAAGTTTGAAAAGGTCATAGTAGCAGTAGTGATTTCTTCTCCTGTAGTCTATTCTTAGAAAATAAAATACAGTAGATTATGTGCATGATTTAATTTCTCAAATCTCTGTAGGATAGTCTATAAAGAACTTATTGAATAATTTATAGTGGATATCATTTATTGCAGCATATAAATTGAATAAAGGGAGATTAAGGGGGTTCAATGTATTTGTTTTTAAGCTTCTGAATTAACTTTCTCATGATTTAGAGATGCATGTTGCATTTTGAAGAACATAGTAATAGCAGGAATTAGAAGCATTGAAAAAGGACCAAAATATATACACAATAGTATGATGCCAATAATAGCACAGCACACACCTGCTACCTTCTTACAGTTTGGATCTTAAATGTCCCCCAAAGGCCTATATGTTAAAAGCTTTGTCCTCAGCATGGCACTATTGGAAGGTGGGGTTAACTTAAAGTGTGTGTGTGGGGGTGCTGGTGGGAGATTTCAGGCTCTATGCAACCAGTCCCTGTCTCTGTCTGTCTCTATATCTCTCTGTTTCTCTTTCTCTTTTTCTTATCTCTCCTCCTCCATCATGCATTCCATCATGCAGGGCCAAAATAACGGAGCTAACTGGTCATAAATTGAAACCTCCAAAATCATGAATCAAAATAAATCTTTTCTCTTTTTAAGTCAATTATCTAGGGTATTTTGTTATAGAAGCAGATAGTTAACATAGCTTACAGGCCACATGGTTAATGGTAAAAGTAGGACAAAGGATGCTGACCCTTGGTTCTTTGGTAAGATTACTTTTCGGACTTCTCTTTCAACACAGACTAATCTCAAAACTGTCTTCTAGTCATCCTGGTGAGTATACTGGTGAGTATTTCTGCCTGTCAAAGCTGTCTTACACAATTAACTTTGCCCCTGATCCTTTGGAGACATTTAAGTGATGGTAGGGACAGAGATCTTTCTGTTGCCACTTGTCTATCAGCTCCTGTTGCTACTTTTATTAGCTACAACCAGCCCCTTGCTAATATGAACATTATACAGAAGTAAAACACATTTATTGGATATGCATACCAGGATTTTTTATGCTTTGACAACTTGGATATGAAAACCACTGCACCACCAACAAAAATCTGTGTTTTCAAGGAGCTCACAGTGATGAAGTCAGTTGTATATACAGGCCTTCAATTTTTCTCCATAGACATTTTCTCCCCTATGGGAAGCTTGGTTATCTTTGCTTAAGGCTTTAGTATCAGGAGGGTCTAGCTTGACAGCTAGGCTTATCCATGTAGTAGCTAGTTAATTAATTGGGCCAGTTAATTAATCTCTTCAATCTTTATTAGCATCAAAATAAAGGTAGAGATGCTTTTATTCTAGGATGGTGGTGAGAATTAAATGAGAAAATGTATTCAATGCTCCTAGAGTAGGGTGTTAGACACAGTGAGTAGAAAACCTTTCCTTTGCAAAGACAAAGTTGAAGAGGATGATCTATTTCCTGGGGCTGACTCAGACCTGTTGGCCCAAGGATCCACTGTTTCTTTACAACCCATGCAGCATCCTTCCACGGTTAGCCTTCCACCCACTCCACCCATCCTCTCCCTCTAAATTGGCTCCCACCCACCATCAGAGGACATGACTTTCCCTTTCTCCCATTCCACATGGTTATGCAAGAGTGAGGCTTCTGTATCCTGGGAGCCCTATACAAGCAAACTTGAGAAGAAGGAGTTATTTCCAGCACCAAATGAAGCAACTTGTCTCTCACTTCATCTGTGAGTCAAGAAATTTATTGGTCATAAGTTTTGATATCATCTTCTTATTTGGAATAAACCCGATAAGTGGTTCACTCTCTCTCTTGGCTTTAGCTTTCTTGTTTGTAGAAGAAATGATTGTGAAATGAGAAAGCTGGGTTGCCTGTGATGACTGGAGCTATAATGGTGAGAAGTTAAACTGGAAAAGCATTTGGCGGAACAATCATTGAGAAATCCAGAGATCTGGACTCAACCTCTCTAAAAGGGTGAACTCAGACTGGAGATTTAAGTGTGGGAAGAAGAGGAAAGAATTTATGTTGTAAAATATCCTGACTTAAATCCACTTTACACTGCAATGTTCCTTTTTTTTTCTCATTTGATCTAAACTTGAAGAGGAGAAAAATAATGACCTGAGAAAGGGATGGGTGGAAGGAATAACAGAATGTCCTGGTGCTTATATTGGGGATGGGTTTGTCAGAGCAACCATCAGTTCTAACCCAGGACTTTCTTTCTTGGATGAGCACCAAAGTCCATTGCTTTCTGGATTTGTCTCCAGGAAGGAAAATATTCAAAAGTTAGAAGCTAAACACTCTAATGATTCACTACAACGATTGTGCAAGAGTTTATCTAAAATCTCTGGAATGTATTTAGGTTTTCAGCCACTACCTTATTTTGGGGCAATGGTTTTCATAAAGTAAAAATTTTCTGATTTTCTTGAAGGAATTAAAAAAAAAATGTAGTCTCTGAGAGGTGGCTGGAATACGATTCCTAAGATTCTTTTTTCTCAACCTTTCCTTCTCACACAAATTTAATTTACTCGATGTCATTATCTTAGATTTCAAAATATGAAAAGTCTCATTATGTTCCTAGCCACTGTCTCCAGGAGATAGTATTCCATTGACTTGCCCGAAGAAAGACAGCACATTACATATAATCATGCATTTCCTTATTCCGGCCCCTTTTCCCACAACAAGAAACCACAGCGCCAGCGTGCCACTTACGCTGTCATTCTGTTCACTTAAAAATAAGTAGGCTTTTTGTCACCACCACTGTGACAGGCTATATATATATATATATATATGTTTTTTTAACCTGTGAAAACCAGAGAAAATATTTCTTAGTATTAAAAATAAGCTAGTCCCTAGGAATTTAGATTTTTCTATAAAATGCTGCTTCTGAGACAAACCTCATTTGCAAGAAGGAAACTGGAAATGTGATGTGACAGAGATTGACAGGTTGGAAAAGGAAGTGTGGCAGGAGAAAATCTGCATTCAATGTTCAGAGGAGACTTCTTTGTGGGGATTTACTGTCCGATAGCTGGCTAGCCATGACAACCAGAATAATAGTGATGTACAATAATTAAGCCTTTAATTACCTTCTAGTCATTTACATGTGTTAATTCACTGTGTCCCAGGATTCAGGATCTCAAGTCTCTGTTTTTACAAAGTTCTTACTCTTATGATCTCATTTTATGTGTGAAATATATACATATATTTCACCTCATAGAAGTCCAGAGTATTTGATTATTATCAGAGGCTGGGAAGAGTGGTGGGGAGAGAAGTGTGGGGAGAGACTGATCGATGAGTATTAAGTTATAGTTACAGAGGAGTAAGAAGCTCTGGGGTGCTCTTGCACAATAGAGTGACTACAGGGCATAAGTATACACTGAATATTTCAAAAAGCTAGGAGAAAGGGTTTTGAATGTTTTCACCTTAAAAAAATGATAAATGTTAAAGGGGACTGTTGTTTGTTCTGATTTACACATTGCATGATATATGCATGTATCAAAACAGTACAAGGTACTCCTCCATAAATATGTATGATTTTTATATTTTTAGGTGTCATTTAAAATAAATTAATTTAAAAAATTCGTCCATTCTTGTGGTTAAGTATTGGGAAGAATTAGGGAAGAACATTCCAGAAAAAGGAATGGCAGGTAGAAATTTTGTAAGCAAGCAGGAAACCAGCTATGTTGAGGAGCAAAAAATAGGTCCAGAGAGGTTTGTACAGAAAGAACTAGGGGAACAATTTCTAAGTTCGGAAAGTGTAATGGAGGCCACAGGAAAGAGTTTTCAACTTATTCTTTAGTCTTATGACTTATCTTATTCATTATTATTACTTTTTAAATATATTTGAAGATAAACTTTCTTTTAATTTGTAACCAGTGAACTAATCTATGCATGTTAGGAAAACAGATATTGAATTTTGTTTTCAACTTATAACATATTATTCTCAATATTATAAAAAAATCATTGAATATAGTAGCTTTTTAGTATTTGTAGTCTCTAAAATATCCAAGTATAAATTATTCACCAGATTCAATAACATCTTATCTGAACTAGGCCTGTTTACGACTCCAGCAGACGGTTCCTATTAGGTGCATTTTTCCTCTTGATCTTAAGATTTTCAAAAAAGTAAAAACATGTAACATCTTTGAGCAATTTGAGCAATCACAGTTTTCTCTGCTAGTAAAGTGGAATGGTGATGGAGAAAAAGTCTTTTTAGCCAAATATAGACCCAGATCTAGATAAATATAACTTTATTGCCCATAACTTCTTTCTCAGGAAAACTTGCCTGTCTTCAACAGGATGGTTTCAGTTTAGGTTTATCCTTTTTTTAAAAAATTTTATTGTTGTTGTTCAAAACATTACATAGCTCTTGACATATCATATTTCACACATTTGATTCAAGTGGGTTATGAACTCCCATTTTTACCCCATATACAGATTGCAGAATCACATCGGTTACACATCCACTGTTTTACATATTGCTATACTAGTGTCTGTTGTATTCTGCTGCCTTTCCTATCCTCTACTATCCCCCTCCCTTCCCCTCCCCTCCCATCTTCTCTCTCTATGCCATCTACTGTAATTCATTTCTCCCCCTTGTTTTTTTCCCCCTTTCTCCTCACTTCCTCTTATATGTAATTTTGTATAACAATGAGGGTCTCCTTCCATTTCCATGCAATTACCCATCTCTCTCCCTTTCCCTCCCACCTCTCGTCCCTGTTTAATGTTAATCTTCTTCTCATGCTCTTCCTCCCTACTCTGTTCTTAGTTGCTCTCCTTATATCAAAGAAGACATTTGGCATTTGTTTTTTAGGGATTGGCTAGCTTGATATCAAATCAGAGACATTGCGTCTGATAGAAGAAAAAGTCGTCTCCGATCTACATATTGTGGGGTCGGGCTCCAAATTCCTTAATAGGACACCCATAGCACAAGAGTTAATAACTAGAATCAACAAATGGGACTTACTCAAACTAAAAAGTTTTTTCTCAGCAAGAGAAACAATGAGAGAGGTAAATAGGGAGCCTACATCCTGGGAACAAATTTTTACTCCTCACACTTCAGATAGAGCCCTAATATCCAGTCTATACAAAGAACTCAAAAAATTAAACAATAAGAAAACAAATAACCCATCAACCAATGGGCCAAGGACCTGAACAGACACTTCTCAGGGGAGGACATACAATCAATCAACAAGTTCATGAAAAAATGCTCACCATCTCTAGCAGTTAGAGAAATGCAAATCAAAACCACCCTAAGATACCATCTCACTCCAGTAAGAGTGGCAGCCATTATGAAGTCAAATAACAAGTGCTGGCAAGGATGTGGGGAAAAGGGTACACTTGTACATTGCTGGTGGGACTGCAAATTGGTGTGGCCAATTTGGAAAGCAGTATGGAGATTTCTTGGAAAGCTGGGAATGGAACCACCATTTGACCCAGCTATTCCCCTTCTTGGTCTATTCCCTAAAGACCTAAAAAGAGCATACTATAGGGATACTGCTTCATCGATGTTCATAGCAGCACAATTCACAATAGCTAGACTGTGGAACCAAACTAGATGCCCTTCAATAGATGAATGGATAGGTTTATCCTTTTAACACATTAAGGCATTCCTTGGTGATCAGAACTATCTCCCCTAGAATATCCATTTACTAGGAAATTGGCTTCCAGATATCATCACCCTTAGTGAGGAATGTCCGCTCTATATACAAGCGCAAAGCATGTGGGTAGGTAGGCACTCAGCTTTTTATCACCATGACCAAAATACATGACATGAATAATTTAAAAGAGGAGAGTTTATTTGGGGCTCATGGTTTTAGAGGTTTCAGTCTATTGTCAATTGACTTTATTGCTTTGGGTCTGAAGTGAAGAAGAACTTCATAGCAGAAGGGCATGTTAGAAGAAAGCTGTTCAAATCATGGCAGCCATGAAGCAGAGAGAGAAAGGGGTCAGGGACAAATCATGAAGGAGATACTTCCTTCAACTGTGCCTAGTTTCTACCACCTCCTAGTAGACCATTCAACTATTAGTGGATTAATCCAAGATGAGGTCAGAGTCCTTGTGATTCAATCAGTCCCTCAAAACCCCACCTTTAGGACATTGCTGCACTGGGGACCAAGTCTTAAACACATGTCTTTTTTGCAAGCGATATTCTATATCCAAACCATAACAAAAGCTGATATTTGATTTTAGAGACTTAATTTTTTAGAGCAATTTTAGATTCACACACACACACAAAAAAAAAAAAAAAATGAGAGGAAGTTACAGTGATTTTCCATATACTCCTCCTTACCTTCTGTGTGCACAGCTTTCCCCAATACAACATCCCCCACTAGGATGGTACATTTGTTAGAATTGATGAGCCTACATTGACACAGTGTAATCATTCAAAGTATGTCTTTCACCCTCAGATCATTCTTCCTGTTGTGCATGGGTTTGCACTAATGTATAATGATACAAATGAACCACTATGCTATTATACAGAATATAATAAAAGTTCTCTGTGTTCTGACTTTTCCTTCCTTCCTCCTTCTTAACTCTGGCAACCACTGATTTTTTAAAAACTCTTCTCATACTTTTGCCTTTTCCAGAATGTCATAAAATTGAAAGCATACAGTATATAACCTTTTCAGATTGGCTTCTTCCACTTAGTAATATGCATTTTAGTTTCCTTCATCTGATTCACGTCTAGATAGTTCATTTCTTTTTAGCACTGAATGAAATTCCATTATCTGTATATGCCAGAATTGATCCATCACCTGCTGAAGGATGTCTTGATTACATCCAAGTTTTGGCAGTTATGAATGGATGCCAAACACTTATAAGCAGGTTCCTGTGTGAACATGAATTTTCAACTCCTTTGGGAAAATACCAAGGAGTGTGATTGCTGGATCATATGGAAAGAAGTTTTAGTTTTATAAGAAACAGCCAACTTATCTTCTATACTGGGTGTACCATTTTGTATTCCCACCAGAGCTCCTGTGCTCTGCATCCTCATCAGTATTTGTTGCTGTCAGTGTCCTGGATTTGGGCCATTCTAAGAGGTGTTTCGTGGCTTGTACACTTGTGTCTCACTATAGCTTCTCACTGCTACTGGAATCTCACTGTTGTTTCAGTTTGCTTTTCCTTGATGACATGTTACGAGGAACAACTATTGAGCTGAAAAAATACCATCATTTTAAAAAAGACTCTAGTTGGGGAAGAAGAGAAATGGCTTTCCTATTCCTGGGCAGAACTAAAGAGCCAAGTTCTCTTAGTGTGATGGATATTTTGGAAGCTATAAATCTTTTGAGTCCTCTGTCAGAAGACAAAAATCAAGGGCTGGGGATGTAGTTCAGTAGTTGGGCACTTGCTTAGCCTGTGAGAGGTTCTGGGTTTAATCCCTAGCACTACAATAAATAAGTGAAGAAAGAAAGAATGAATGAATGAACAAAAGAACAAAAGAAAGAAAGAAATAAGAAAGAGAGAAAGAGAAAAAAATAGATAAGGGTATTAACAACATCTCTTAAAAGGTGGACCCATTTGGACTAAGTGTTGATTATCTGAATCAAGAAACAGATGGGAGTGAGTAAAAGGGGATGTTTCCTCAGTAGGTTGATGTTTTTGGCAAGAGTACAGCCGATGTTGCAAGACGGGAAACAGTCTCAAGATGAAAATCTCTTACAGGTTGGCATTTGCCCAAATCTGAATGTTGACAGGGAAGTGCAGGCACACCCAAAAACATCCTGATTAAATTGCAGGTGTTGTGCAAAACCAAGTGGGAAGAGAAAAAGTTTTTAACTAGTAAGCAAATTCTGGTAGTTGCCTTACATCTGGTGTGCATAACAAGTGATATTATAACATCTCAGGACACAAGATAATTAGGTTTTTGTTGTACAGCAGAATTTTGAGAATCATACACTATTTGATTTGTGTAATATTTTTCAGATTATCTTTTCTAATGAATTTTTTTAGTAGAAATAACTCCCTTCAAATACAATCTTAAATGCTAAGAGCATATTTTATTAGTAACAATAACTTGATGAATTCAAACTGAACTAATTTACTCATTACATAGGCAATAAATGAAACCAGTGGTGTGTTTTCATTTGATTAACACAAAATATGGAATCAGAGCTACTGTGACACTTTTGATTTCATATAATCCTTAAAATCTAATTTATTTTAGTATTTTTTACACTCTGTAAAAATCATAATTAGCCTTGAAACTGAACTATAAACAAGAGTTGTTTAGCAGATTACCTTGTAATCTCAGGATACTCTTGTAGAAGCCTTTATTCTGAGACCCATTAAAAAATGAGTCAAACTGGAAATATAAGTTGGTGGTTTCCAATGTGTTAACATCTAGTACAGGGCTTTTTGGAGTGTTTAAATTACTATGATATTTAAAACATTTTTTAAAAACCCTTGAAATGCAAATTGAGGCTAACATCTGTTGAGATCTTTCCACAAAAGCTCTTCCAAACCCTGAAAAGGACACTATTACTTCCTAGTGTGGTGTTGACCATTAGTTCAAAATTTTCAAGAACTGAAAAGTGTGTGATCCAGCAAAATAAACAAACTTAACCCTGTTAAATAAAGTAATTTACATTCTTACTAGGAAATGTCACAGTCGAGACTGAAATCTGGGCTTCTTGACTTCTTTCCTGTTTGATTTTCACGGAGAATAAATTCAACACAATATATAATGCTTAACTAAATGCCAATTTTATTCATTCAGTGTTAGAATGAACTATATAAAATTGGCCTTTTGGGGTTGGGGTTGGGGCACCACATAAAAATAAAATAAAGATATTGTGTCCACCTAAAACTAAAAAATAAATATTTAAAAAAGTTGGCACTTTTATAGACCAGAAAATTTCAAAAATTGGCAATTTCGTGTGGTTTTGTGTAGTTTATGAATCTTACTCAAATTAATCAGCTGTTTTCTGTCTGAGTCTTATCAAAAGCTCTATGGATAAAACTAATAGTAGAAGTTCAGTTTAAAGAAGTGATCAACAAAGCAAATGTTCATATTTTAATGATATTAAATGAATGTGCATAGCATAAATGATACACTGATTTTCATTCTTAAATTGCTCTTTTAAAAAAATTTCTTTGAGTTTCTAATACGTTTTTTTCTAGTTTGCACTGTCTTTATCGAGGACTTAAACATTTTAAATTACGAAGTATCAAATTTAAGAAATTCTTCTATTTCTTGAGTGCTTCTTTGCTCATCTGTTCTGACTGTTTCTTTGAACTCTTTGTCGATTTCATCTAGTGACTGATAATTCTTATTTTTCTGGCATGAGTTCCCCCATTTCTTGGCTTGAAGTTTCCCTTTCTTGGTTTCCTCCCTTCTTTTCCTGGAAAGCATCCCTAAATAAGTTCCTGAGGAGAGGACATGTGGAAAGTAAACATTCTGAATCTTTCTGTATCTTAAATGTTTTTACTTTACATTATATTTGATTGATAATTTGACTAGGTATAGAACCATAGGTTTCAATTTTTTTTTTCTAACAGTAAAGTCATTTTTTTGGTTACGACTATTTTTTTTTAAAAGAAAGTCTTAATTTACTTCTTAATCTATTTATATTTTATTTACATTTGTAACTTTGAAATGTCTTCAGTATTTAAAAGAAAGATTAAGAATTCATTGATATCATTATTAGGGGAAAATACAAGCAAATCTAAGAAAAGAAGGGAGAAAACAAAGTTGGATATATTTTTATAACTAGATAGACTTTATTGACCGATGAACTGGGTAGTGTTCTCTGATTCACTTTCCTTTCTATATAAATTTTGTTTTTCATGGAGCAACTTTGTATCATTTCCTCCATTTTGTTTAATTTCATGGATACCTATCATAGTTCAACATCAAACATTTTGCCAGAACTGTAAAACTTCTCCCAATGTATCCAAACACATCAACTATCTTACAAGCTCAGTGAAAATTCTCCCTCTTGGAAGGATGGGGTTTGGTGCTGTCTAGTGCAGCAGAGTTGCCATTGTAGTATATATCCCTCACCATCATGGAAAACCCCTTCAACTCTCTCCTGAATTAGAGATTCTGTTTCCTTCTTTCTGCCTCCTTGTTCCTCTTTCTTGTTTACTGTCTCCATCAGTTCCAGAGAAAGGGCACATGACAGACATTTATTTATTTACTTGGAATCTTTCAGGTCTGGAATATTCTTGGTCTGTTCTCACTCTTGATGAATAATTCGGGAATGGGGTTCAATACTGAAAGTCATTTTCTCTTAGAAATTTTTTAAAGCATTACTTCACCACCAAAGCATGACATGGGTCTGATTCTCTGCTGAGGTGTGTAATCTATTTTTCTTTCTGATTTTCACTCTTGGTATTTCAGAAGCTCATGATTTTGTGTCTGGGTGTAGATTGACTGGTCTTCATTGTATGGAGAATCGTGCAAGCTCAGTTCTTATAAATTTTCTTAGATTATTTCTTTGACAAAACTTGCCCAGTGGTTTTTGTTTGTTTGTTTGTTTGTTTGTTTGTTTTTGTTGTTCTTTTCTTCTGAAGCATCTGTTGGTGCTTAAATGTTGGACCTTCTGGCCTGTGGTTCTGGTTCATTCTTTATCTTTTATTTTACTTTCTGGATTACTCTTTTCCTTACCCTCTAATCCTTCTACCACACTTTAACTTTTTTTTATCATATTTTAATATCAAGAGCTGCTCCTTGTCTTAATAGTCTATTAAAAATAATATCTTGCCTTCCGTTCCATAGAAGCAATTATTTATCTCTGCTGGGGTAATAATTTATTTGGGGAAGGGTTTTTCTGTCTCTACTTTCTCATCTCTCCTGGTTTCTTTTAGTGATTGTTTGGTGTGGTTGCTACGGTTTATGTTAAAAGTTCCCTCAAATATCTGTGCTCTCTGGGTCTTCTCTCATACGCAACTTTGATGCACCAGAAGGCTGATTGGGGACTCTGGTAAGCTTCATTCTGGTATGATTGGATTGGATGTTTCACCGAAGAATCTACAACCATCAGTGTCTGTAGTTTTTTCTTACAGGTTGGTTTTCCTAAGATTTCCTACCAAAGGGCCTCACTGGCTGCTGGTACAGAAAATGGAGCCCTACTATGCAGTATGTCAGCCATCATTTCAATGTTTCATTTTCAGTATGTCCCTTCTAATTTGACTTTCATGATCTATGCTCCAATCTCTGCTTCAATCTCTATAAAAAGTAATTTTTCTTGGGTGATGAAAGGGAGGTCCCCAAGCAAGTTCGGATTGCTAGATCTGGGTGCAACTGGTTTTTGCTTGCTTTTAAGTATCTACCTATTTCAGCCCAATTCTTCCCTCCCCGTCCAGAGGTAAAAGAGGTCTTCGATTTTCACACTTTCCAACAATCTTTACAGTTGATAAACTTATTCCTTATCCTACTCCATTATTGGTATGTTTAATTTTTCCCCTTTTTTAGTAAGTTCATCATCCCCACTTGTTGGCTTTATAGATTCTAAAGTTTTGATATTGTCATTTTATTCTCTCTCCTCATATTCTTTGTAGGTTTATGTCTTTTTTTCCATCTCCCTAGTATTATTTTAATGGAGTGTGGTAAGAAAATGATGAAGACATATGTTTAAATTCCCCATGTTTAACAGAAATCTGTTTTATTTTTAATTCAACATGTAATAGCAAATTAAAATTGGGGAGGATTTAAAAATAACAAAAATCACATTAGTTCAACTATTTTGCAAATTCTTTTTTCAAATGTTTACATTTTTTTCTTGGTTTTACTTACATCACACATACTCCTATTTACTTTGCAATTTAATATTTCATCATACACATTTTATATTTTCCTCAGAGTATCCGTAGTTATAGCCTTATAACATTTCATAAGTGTTGATGTCATAATACTAGCTTATCCAGTCTCTGATACTGGGTTCTAATTTTCCTCCATCATTTATAATATTGAAGCAAACATCTCTACTTTTTGCATTTTTTGCTTCCTGCAGGAACATTCCTTGCATTGCAATGGCTGGATCCAAGAGGAAGAACATCTTTATGAGTCCTACTACATATTTCTGTATTGATTTTCCAAAACATGCATTCCAAATTTTAAAATGCAACACAAATTATGTTTATTAACAACTTGGTCCTTCAGAGATTGCTATGGTTTGAATCTGGACTGTTCAGAGGTGAGGTGGCGCTTTTTAGATAATGACTGGATTGTAAGGGCTCTGACCTCATCAGTCCATTTGATGGATTAATTCATTGACAAGTGCATGGACTACTGGGAGGTAGGACCCAGTTAGGGGTAGTAAGTCTAATGGAGTGCCAGGAAAGGGCTTAACTGTCCCCCACCTCAGCCCCAGCACTCTCTCTACTGTAATGTTTGGCCTCACGTTGCAACACTCATAAAATGTTATTGCTCTGGGCCAATGGAGTAGGCTGAACCTGGACTGAAACCTCTGAAACTGTGAGCCAAAATAAACTTTTACTACTCTAAGTTGTTCTTGTCAGGTATTTTGGTCACAGCAATACAAAGCTGACTAACACAGAGATCTTCCCTAAATCACTGATTTTTCTCAAGAGAAATGATTTCCTTAAACCATCTATGGTGTACAGATATGTCTGAGAATCTGATTAAGGCTATGGGCCTCCTTCCCACTAAAGTGAAAAGCCTCAGCTGCATGTTGACACACTCACGAGTGCACTCATATCCCCACCTTGACACATAATTTCAGGCCCCTAATGAATTCCTCTGAATCCCATTCTGTGGACTCTGGGGTAAGACCTCAATGTTTATAGAAAGCAACCTCCAGAGCTATGAGCATCAAAATTTATTATAGTAGAGAAATTCAAATTAATATAAAGTGGAATCGCTGAATCTGAGGATCTGATAGTCTAGAATTCTTGCTCTTTTCCTTGCCATCATGGGGGAAAAATCTAGGGCCTTAGATTTATGAGGTTAAATCTAGTGCCATGGAGAAGGGTGAGGAGCTGATTCTTCTAATCTTGGCCCATTTCCTTCCCCTTAACGTTGTTTTCTTTGCCCTGAAATGATTATCTCGAAACATGATCACCATAGAGGTTGGGCACACAAATGTAAGCCAAAAAAAGAGCAAAAGGGGAAGTTTCAACAGGGATGGGGTGTGAGAAAATTGAAGAAAAAGAATAGAAAGAAGAACATGTGGAACTAAGAGGAGACTATTCTGAAGTATTGTACAATCAAACATGATAAAACGCATATTGAGGAACTGAAATTAGAACTCTCGGTAACCATGGGAACATCACAGTTATGGCTCAACTGTTAGAAAAACAGTACTGGGATTTCTTTGAAATGGAAATGATTGTTTAGATAATGACACATCTCTAGTATGCGGACTGATAGTGAAGTTCCAGTTTAATAGGAAATACTGGGCCAAAATGTGAAGATCTTTTAAAACCCAGTATTCCAAAACATTTCTCTTTATAATAAATGCAATTAAGCTTTATAGGAAATTCTATCATTTGAATTTTTTTGCCACATGATTTCTTCATGATTTTATAGCCACAATATCCCTATATTCCATAGTTTTCCATTTCCCTTCTCTTTATATTTGCTATATTTAGCAGTTTTTCAGTAGCTTGCTCCTGGAAAAATGTCATATGAGGTTTCTATTATTCTAGTCTCCAGATCCCAGAGTTAATTTTAGAAAGAGAATTTAGAAGTTAGATGCAGAGTAATCTTAAAAGAGAAAATTTATCTACTTATAAGGAAGTACTGAGGTCTGTGGTAGTTTTTGCTATGAAGAAACTTTACAATAATAATATAGCAAAATAACATTTATTTCAAACTCAGCCATACACTAGGATCTTTGCTTTTTGATTATAAATATAAACAGTTTTCCTGATTTGTTTTTACCACATTCCATGTTTACAGAAGATTAAACTAAGGCTTAGAGAGAGGTAAAGTAGTTGCTCTAAGGTTATCAAATCAGTAAATGACCTTGGTGATTAGACCCCCCTGAACCCTCAAACTTCATGCTCTTTCTAACTCTGTGTGGTCTAATTCACAGTTGATTTATTTCAGTTTGTTAAGGTTGAGAACATCTGTGTGTTGTTTGTTATTCTCTGCAAAATCAGGAATTCTTACTGCTGATCCTGATGACTCTGGTAAACTCTTTCCCTAAATCATTAACCTCCTGAATCTTCGTGGCTCAATTTAAAATGCTACATACTTGCACTAAATTTTTCCTTTAAATGTTCAGTAGGGCCATCTCTCCTTTCTGGAATTTTCTGTGAAGTTCAATTTTGCATTTTTTTAGAACTTTCTCTTTTATCATATCCACATTTGGTTCAGCTACTTGACAATGTCTTATATACACTAAATGTCCACCGGACACCACCACCTCACTCATCGTATGTAGTTTGTTTTTGTTGAATTACCTGATTGTGTTGTTCTCTGTAGGTCTTCAAGTGATGAGTAGACAGAACAACAGAAGATGAGAATCTGCAGAAATGTGGACAACAATTAAAAAGACTATAATGTTTTAATCTTTTCTCACCTTTTGAGGAAGTTTTTATAGAATAGGTAGAGGATTGTGTGGAAAGGATTTTTTTTGGAAAAAGACAGAAAGAAATTCCATTAGTGTTCAAAAAGACACTGGGGGGAGTGGGAGGAAAAAACAAACAAACAAAAAAGACATCAGGCTAAGGCCTTCATGCAACTGCCTGAAGAGGAGGATTTTCTAATAAAAACGGACTTATTTTCAGCAGCTCAGCACCTCAGGAAAGTACAAGTGTATCAATGTTTATAACATCAATGATAATCACAACCAATATGCACCTCAAACATTTCATTTCTATTGAAGATTTTCCAACTATGCTCAGTGTCAGATTCACTGTTTCCTTCTCTGCATCTGGAATATTGTTTTTGCAGACCTGACTACTTTCAGATAAACCTGATATTTGAAAACTTATTTAAGATAAGACAGTCATATTCAACATGGGTGCATTTTCTCTGAATCAATGATCAAACATCTGAACATCTTTTCTGAAAATTCTAACAATAACAGATGGCTTTAAAAGAATAACAACGATGGGTTGAGGTTGTGGCTCAGTGGTGGAGCACTTGCCTAGCATGTGTGAGGCACTGGGTTCTATCCTCAGCACCACATATAAGTAAAGGTCCATCAACATCTAAAAAAGAATAACAATGATAATTTTTATAGCTTCTATTTAGATAATATTCTTTATCTGAAAAAACAGAAACTCCCTAAACAAAAAGCAAGCCCTCCAACTTAACGAAATTAGCACAAAATGCTCAAGTAATATATACTCATTAATGGTAATAATTGGTACTATTAATTTAGAGTATCCATAATTTAAAGCTGAGGGTGATAATTTGATAAACTCTTCTGTATGACTTAAATGATTGGTGCCTTTAAGAAGTTAAAAAGACGACCACATTTAATGTTGGATCATATGGGTTCATTAAGCTCTCATTGGAGCAAACCAGGGAGATCTAAGTTTCTTCCTCTGCAAGTCTTATCTGTCCATCACCGGTTGCAAAAGTTTCATAGTCTGGATGGAATTCTACATGAAAATGTGTTTTCAGTTAAATATGCATCTGTGGGAGCCCTTGGATTTTTCTTGGGTGATGTTGCTGCCTCAAATTGACATAATCTATGCATTTTTTTCTGAATTTTTAATTCAGTGTTAGTTCGATGAAAGGAATTAGCTATTCTTATAGTATGTGTTGTGTTTGGAAGGTTTATAAATTACAGAATGTGTGGAAAATAAATTATACTTAAATGCTGGTTACTATCATCAGGGTCTCACATTTATTCATTCCAGTAACTGAATTTAAATGAAGCATTTATTTTCTATGACTTTGGTATATGGAGTGTTCTCCCCATCTCTCTGCAAAGATGTCTGTGTTCTCATGCCTCGAGCTTGTGGATAGGCTACCTTCCTTGGCAGGTGGTGGGCGCAACCTAATCACATTGATCCTCAGAAGGGGTGAGCCCTTTCAAGATAGGGAGAGAAAGAGGTTCCAGGGGAGCATGCTAAGAAAGATTCTCATGAGCCAAAGAATGCCAGTCTTCTCTAGAAGTTAAAAAAGGGACATTATTCTCCCTTAAGATCTTTCCTTTCTGGAGAGAAAAGAAGCAGCCCTGATGATTTTATTTCAGTAAGTTCCTGTGAGATTTCTGACCCACAGAATTGTATGAGAATAAATTTGTGTTGTTTGAAGCTACTCTATTTGCAGCAATTTGGGCTCTAGTAGAAAACAAAATGCAGTGACTGAGCTACACTTTGTCCTGAGCCTCCATCCCTTTAGCTGTCAGGGAAAACACTGTACACTTATGAAGTGTAAGTATTTCAATCCTTTCCTGTTTCAAAGGAGGTTGAGGTTGCTCCGTCACTGTTGGGTAAGATGTAGCTCTTCCAGATTTCCTGTCCTTTCTTCTGTTCTTTCAAAGATGGTTCACAGGCAAACAGGGTGGAAGGGGCCCCATGTGTCTTCCTGGAAATGTGGGAAAATTGATTTATTTATGAGCAGCCTCTGGTTATGGATCTGTTTCCATTTATCTTTGTTTGGTGGCCTCTGCTAAATGTGTTGATATTATAGCTGGCCTACCTAACTTTTGTGTCTGCCCTGGGAGAGGGGTGATTTGGGGAAAAGGAAAATAAGAGTCACAGAGGATCCTTTCTAGAGAGGAGAAAGAAGTAAATGTGTAATCTGTCCCTTGAGGCTTAACCTAGACCCTGCCATTGCCTATGGTCATTGAGGCCCAATCCATAATCAGCCTTGGACTCTGCTGTCCAGGTGGATTCCTTAGCACTCTGCCATGGCTCATTCCATGTGAGAGCTAGTAACATCTTCTGCATGCTATGCCCAATCCACGGGAGGCTCTTCTAACAAATATATGCCCTGAGTTTTGGGCCATTTTGTGTCGAGATTCCTGTTCCTATCTGATTGTACCTGAAGCATTTTCCCCCGTCTGTGCACAGTGTTTTCCTATGGTGTGCAAAACCAGGAATCCGAACATCTCATGCAGCTTCCCTTTGTTCTCTTCTTAAACTCTCTTTTATTCAAAACTGTAGATTTCTTCTCCTTCTTGACCTTGGAAGATCCTTTCCCTGCATCTTTCTTTCCTTTCCTCTAGGTACCAGCTTCACTTTTTAAACCTTAGTGGGAGGGCTCTTTTCTTCACACTGGAAAAGAAATGCTATTATCTGAAATGGCTCAATTTCCCTCTTGATGGAAGAGTTGCAGGACAACAACACATTAGAAACTACAAAGACTGAAAAATGCAATGGTTTTGAGCAAGTGTTGGCATATTATAGCCTGCAAGCTGGCTGACTGTTTTCATAAATAAAGTTTTATAGGGACATAGCCATATCTACTCATTTGCATATTGTCTCTTTTTGTATTTGAACTACAGTGGCAGAATCGGAGAGTGCAATAGATACATATGGCCAGAAAAATCTCAGAATATTTACTATCTGGCCCTTTCGGAAAGGAGCTGCTAACCTCGTTTAGCATATTGATTATGTTTTGCTATGTAACAAATAACCCTCGAATCTGGCAGCTTAAAACAACCAACAGTCAGTATCTCATAGTTTCTGTGCATCAGAGGCTTCTGTAGCTGAGTGAGTCTGGTTCAGTCTCTTAGGAGACTGTAGTCAGGTCTGCAGTCCTTTCAAGGATTGTTTTGGCTTGAAGAACCTACCTCCGGCTGGCACAGGAGATTGTTGGCACATCTCAGCTTCTCATGACTAGAAGCTTCTGTCTTGTGCCTGACAGGGCTCACCATGGGGCTGCTCCACATGATGGTTGCTTGCCTGAGAGCAGGTAATCTAAGGGGCAGGGTGGGGTAGAGAGAAGCAGTAGTCTTTTATAACTAAATTTGGATGTGACATCTTTTAACTTTTACCCCCATTCAATGTGTTAGAATTGAGCACGAAGTCCAGCCCATATTCAAGGAGAGGAGATTTCACAAGGGCTTGGATACCAGGAGACTCGTCTTGGAACTAGCTATTACATTTAGTAACTCTTGCTCCCAAATTCGATGTTTTTTTTTTTTTTTTTTTTCTTTTTTTAATGGTCTTTCGTCACTGTAGCTCTTGAATTTAGGACTATGGGTAGTGAAGTCCTGAAGTCACTTTAGTGAACAGCCTGATTCTAAGACAGTCATAAAGATTGCTGGTCTGGTCAGCGTCTGTGAGCCAAAGCCAGGCTGAGAACTTGAAAGTTGAGAAATACTTGAGGAAACCCTTAGGACACACAGGGCAAGGATTCAGAGAGAACAGAGACCAGTGGTCAGGACAAGCCTGGTTTGTGGCAAGGCAGGCAGTTAAAGGAGCACTTCGTCAACAATGAGAACTTTCATTTGTTAATTCTTTAAGATTCCACAAGTATTTATTGGGTTCCTACTAAGGCCCAGGCACCACTGAAGGCTTTGTGGATATAGCAACAAATTGGCAAGGGGAGATGGCCTCAGACAGGAAACTCTTACAGCAGGTGCTTCCTTTGAATGTTGACAGCCAACTAGCGACTTCCCAGGATTTGACCCTTTTCAGTATTTGTGGCAGGAGATATGTACATACAAAGATAATAGGTAGAGTGAAGAGTGTGTTCAGGGAAATAGAGGCAGGTCCTGGAAACGTTTTAATGCATTTGCAGTCTCTCCCAGTTTCAATGGACGTTTTAAGAATGTTCTTTGTGACTCGGGAGGTGGAGGCAGGAGGATCTTGAGTTTGCGGACAGCCTCAGCAACTTAGCAAGGCCCTAAGCAACTTAGGGAGACCCTGTCTCAACAGAAAATATAAAAAGAGTTGGGGATGTGAGCATGTATCTCAGTGGTAAAGCACTTCTGGGGGTCAATCTTCAGTACAAAAAAAAAAAAAAAAAGCTTCCCAAAGAACATGCTCTTTGCTCCAAAGTTAGAGAGTCCCTGCACAGTCTTAAAGGGTCTATGAAAGCTATCAACTGTTGAAAGTATCCATATACTGCTTCATGTTTGTATTAACCTGTTTTATTGAGCCATTTTAAAAAAATATTTTTGACTGGTCTCAAACAATGTTTATTTAATAACTGGATCTCGAATTTAGGTATAGAAGCCTCTACCCAAACTCAAGTATTTCTCTTCCTATTGAGATGGATGCAGAGAGGAATGGTTGAGGGAAGAGGGGGCATTTTCTTGGTTCATCTAGGAGATGTCAGATTGGCGAGGATGAGCTATAAAGGCCTCTTTCCTGTGCTGACTGGGTGGAGAAGTACTCAAGGTGGCCTGCCTCTAGGACAGTGTAAAAGTTTTTGATCTGTAAACTTAATTTCCTCTATCTGTGTAATTGAAAGTCAGTTTTAGGATCTCATTAGGCCCAAATAGTCCATCACCTCTACTTGCAGCAGTGGTTTATTGGTGTGGAATTTTTTAATGGATCTCTGGAAGAGACACTCTGGATTCTATGAAGCTTATAAGAATGTTCATTTCAGTGGTCTGCACATCAACAAGGAGAGATTTGGTGAAAAACAGAAAACCTTGGAAATTTATTGTTTTGAATGTGCATCTGTAAGAAAAATGGAAATGGGTTTTGTTTTTTTTTGGAAACTGACTCATTTATTTTTAATTCACAAAACTGCAAGAATTTCTATTCATTGTTACTCTACATAAATATTTTACAATGTATAAACTTTCAGAGAGTAGATAAGGAGGGGGAAAATTCTGGCTCTGTAGTGGCCTGGCTAAAATATCCTTTACCTCTTTATCCCTTTTTACTTCTCTTTCTCTTTTTTTGTAAATTAAAAAAATTATTTGTTCTTTCTAGTTATACATGACAGTAGATTGTATTTTGACATATCATACATACATGAAGTATTGGAAATGTAATTTAAATGGTATATTGGCTAAGCAAAATATTGAGGTATACTAGATAGCCACAGCTGTCTCTAGCTTCGAGTGCTTTTTCTTGGAGATTATTCTATTCAATGCCAGTGGTATTAGCACCAAAACAGACATGAAGACCATTGATACAGAATAGAAAACACAGAGACAAACCCACATAAATATAGTTATTCATACTAGACAAAAGTGCCAAAACATAAATTGGAGAAAAGATAACCTCTTCAACAAATGGTTCTGGGAAAAGTTGGAAATCCATATGCAGCAAAATGAAATTAAACCTCTATCTCTCAACCTGCACAAAACTCAACTTAAAGTGGATCAAGAACCTATGCATAAACCTGAGACCTTGCACCTACTTAGAAAAAGTAGGCCTGAATTTCCATTACTTCAGCTTAGGAACTGAATCCCTCAATAAGACTCCTAAAGCGTGAGAAGTAAAATGATGAATCAATAAATGGTATGGTCTAAAAAGCTTCCTCACTGCAAATAAAACAATCAAGAACATGAAGAGAGAGCCTATAGAATGGGAGAAAACTTTTGTCACCTGCACCTCAGATAGAACATCAATCTTTAAGATATATAAAGAACTAAAAAAACTTCACACCAGAAAACAAACAAACAAAAAATCAAATAACTCAATGAATAAATGGGCAAAGGAACTGAACAGACACTTCACAGAAGAAGAAATATGATCAATCAACAAGCATAAAAAAAGTTCAACATCTCTAGCAAATTAAAATGAAATGCAAATTAAAACTATACTGAGATTTCATCTCACTCTTGGAATGGCAATTATCAAGAATACAAGTAATAATAAATGTTGTGAGAATGTGGGGAAAAAGGGTACACTTCTACCTTGCTGGTGGAACTGCAAACTGTCACAATCACTCTGGAAAGCAGTATGGAGATTCCTCAGAAAACTTGGAATGGAACCACCATTTGACCCAATTGTACCATTCCTCAGGGCATAATCAAAGGACTTAAAGTCAGCATACTGTAGTGATTCGGCCACATCAATATTTATAGAGACTCAATTCATAATAGCTAAGATATGGAACCAGCCTAGGTGCTCTTCAACAGATGAATGGATAAAAAATGTTGTATATAGAACCATACACAAGAGAGTATTACTCAGCCATAAAGAAGAATGAAATTATGGCATTTGCCAGTAAATAGATGGAACAGGAGACTATCATGCTAATAAGCCAATCCCCCAAAAAACCAAAGGCCAAATGTTCTCTCTAATATGCAGATGCTGACTCATAATGATGGGGGAGAGGTGGTTCACTGGATTGGATAGGGGGAGTGGGTGGGGGCATGGAAATGGGAAAGGCAGTAGAAAGAATCAGACATAACTTTCCTATGTTCATGTATGAATACAGTGTAACTCCACATCAGGTACAACCACAAAAATGGGAAGTTATACTCCATGTATATATGATATGTCAAATACATTCTACTGTCATGTATAACTCAAAAGAACAAATAAAAATAAGAAGTAACTTTAAAAAGAATATTACTAGTAAAAACAATTGAGATAAAATTAAATATTTATAAAATAACTATGCACATAAAAATATTAATACTATCTGATGCCAGACACACAAAAGTCTCACACTTATTTGGCATTTAAAGGTGAAAGGTTGTGAAACTCCAAATAAACCAGAAGAAAATAGGCAAAGGGCTGAGTTTGAGTGAGTAAAGGAAGATAAATCAGATGAGATTGCACACTGATGACACTCACCAGGCTTGCTCAACAGCAGAATCAGGCAAACAGCAGGAGAAAAAGGAAACATTTTGGCCGAGTCAGCCACCCTCAGCATCGCTCTTCAAACCCTCACTAAGAAATCCCCAGCACTGGATGAGTTATTTCCTCTTTCTGCATTATGAGTACAATGGGAAAAAACAGGCCCTAGGGCTGAAATATTGAAGTTAGGAAAGAGTGGCATGAGTAATAACACAATAATGAATTAGACAGAAAGGCCTAGAGGCACACATCTCCCATTTAGACAGCTTGGATCGAGTAAAGTCCATTTTGGTAAAGTAGATATTGGACTGGCTTTCCCACCCTGTCCCTCCCCCAATTTTTTTTTTTTTTTTTTTTTTTTTGTTGTTGGTGCATTATAGTTGTACATATTGATGGGATTTGTTGTTACATATTTGGACATGCACACAATGTAATAATATAATTTGGCCAATATCACTCCCCAGCACTTCCCTCTTCCTTCCCTACCCTCCCACCCTACCCCTTAGTCCCTTTCCTTCATGATCTCCCTTTAATTTTTAGGAGATACACCCTCATTTTTGTTTTCCTTCTAATTCTCCAGTTTCCATATAAAAGAGAAAACATATGATACTTAATCTTCCGAGTTTGACTTATTTTGCTTAACACGATGATCTCTAGTTCCAGTGAGTTGTCATTTTTCTTTATGACTGAATAAAACACAATTTTTATGTGTATCACATTTTCTTTATCCATTCATCTGTTGATGGACATCTAGGCTGGTTCCATACTTTGGCTACTGTGAATTGTGCTACTATAAACATGGGTATGCATGCATCATTGTAGTAAGATGACTTTAATTCTTCAGTCAAGAAGTCATGCAGTTGGGTTACATGGTAGTTCCAATTGTTAATGATATTAAACATTATTAATGTATTTATCAGCCATTTGCATTTCTTCTTTTGAAAAGTGTCTATTTAGTTAATTTGGCCATTTATTAATGGGATTATTTGATTTTTTTTTTGGTGTACATTTTTTGAGCTCTTTATATATCTTAGATATTAGTCCTCTGTCAGAAGAGTAGCTAGCAAAGATTTTTCTTGCATTCCATGGGTCCTCTCTTCATATTCTTAATTGTTTCCTTTGCTGTACAGAAGCTTTTTAATTTGATGCTGTCCCATTTATTAATTCTTGGCATTATTTCCTGAACTTTAGGGGTCCTATTGAGAAAGTCGTTGCCTGTGCCTAAAAGCTGGAGTGCTGACTCTATGTTTACTTCTGGGAGTTTCATAGTTTCTGGTATAGTTTTGAGGTCTTTGATCCATTTTGAGTTGATTTTTGTGCAGGGTGAGAGATAGGGTCTAGTTCTATTCTTCTACACGTGGATAACAAGTTGTTCCAGCATCATTTGTTAAAAGACTGTCTTTCTCTAATGTGTGTTTTTGGCACTTTTGTCAAGGATCTGATGATTGTACCTGTGTCGGTTTGTCTCTGTCTTCTATTCTGTGACTTTGATCTATGTGTCTGTTTTGATGCCAGCTCGTTGCTGTAGCTCTGTAGTACAATTTGAAGTCAGATATTGCCCTTTTTGGCTTAAAATCGCTTTGGTTATTCTTAATTGTTTACTCTTCCAAATGAATTTTAGGACTGTTTTTTTTTTCTATGAAATTCTATGAAGAATGTCAATAGTACTTTGATGAGAATTGCATTGAAACTGTAAATTGCTTTTGGTAGTATGAACATTTTAACAATATTCATTCTGCCTATTTATGACCATGAGAGGTCTTTCCATCTTCTGAAGTCTTCTTCCATGTTTTGTAGTTTTCACTGTAGAAGTTCACCTTCTTGGTTAGATTTATCCTTACATATTTTATTGATTATTTTTTAAAGATTATTGTGAATGGGATTGTTTTCCTGATTTCTTTCTCAGCAGATTTGTTGTTGGCACATAGGAAAGCTATTGACTTTTATATGTTGATTTTATAACCTGCTACTTTGCCAAATTTGTTTATTAGCTGTAGCAGTCTTTGGTGGAGTTTTTGGATCTTTTAGGTATAAGGATCAAATCATCTGCAAACAGTGATAATTTGACTTCCTCCTTTCCTATTTATATCTCTTTTATTTCCTTCTCTTGCCTAATTGCTCTGGCTAGAATTTCTATCATTATATTAAATAGGGGTAATTAGAGTGGACATCCTTGTCTTGTCCCAAATTTAAAGGAAATTCTTTCAGTTTTTCTCCATTTACTATGAGGTTGGTTTTGAGGTTTTTATATACTGCCTTTATGATGTAGTTTTCTTTATCCCTAGTTTCTTCCGTGTTATTTTTTTTTTTAATCATGAAAGAGTGCTGAATTTTGTCAAAGGCCTTCTCTGCATCTATTGAAATTACTAAGTGATTTTTGTCCTTAATTCTGTTAATGTGATGAGTTACAGTTATTGATTTGCATTATTAAACCATCTTCGAGTCTCTGCAACAAACCAGCTAGGTCTTGGTGCACAGTCTTTTTAATATGTTATTAAACACAAGTTGCTAATATTTTATTGAGTATTTTTACATCTAAGTTCATCAAGGATATTGGTCTGTAGTTTCCTTTCCTTGATGTAAGATATTGGACTATTTTTAAAGTTGTTTTCATCTCTTGTTCAGGATGCTCCTTTCCCCTTGGCTTTTCTCATTAGCACCTCCTGGCTGGGTTCAAAAGCCAGGGCACCTCCTTCCTCCCAGTCTATAGCCCAGCCACATTTTCTTTAGATAAAAATTGTGCTTTTTTCAAAGCCCAACTTAATATCCATTTCCTCTAAGAAAACTTCTGAATTCCTCCAGTCCAGTTCAAAAGGATTTTCTCTTTTTTTTTTCTTCTTAATGAATATCTTTAGCCCTTTATTAAATAGGTCACACTGGCCTCTGTAAGTGACCTTTACATACAAGTTATTTTTTACATTTTGTCTTCATTATTAAGTTAAAAATGTGAGGGCAAAAGGCTTGCCATGAACATCTTTATATTTTCTGTAAATATTACAGAAATATTTTAATATTTAAAATATTTTAATAAATAATTAATATTTACTCAGCAATACGAGGGGTATAATAAGCCAATAAAAGGAGTCACTGTTTATTGATTTGAAGTGTAAACTCTTAATAATTTGTGAGAGGAATTAGGAATTAAGGTAAAAGTACCCTGTTTCTTCTGGATAAAACGAATCAGATTCTATTTTGTTTTGCTTCTTTGTAGAATTGTGATGAAATCAAGAAATCTATTTGTTGTTTTTAAAAACCTTAGGAAGCTATTTTATTTTATTTAGAATTGTTTGACTTAACAAAACAAAACAAAACAAAAGGTAATTGATTCAACCTATCTTTGAGTTCCTTGGAGGCATGGGGCCATGTGGTTGCTGTGTTGACTGCAGCTTATCCTTGTGATAGGTTCTGGAATATTTAAAATTTTCCCCCTCTGCAGAGAAATATCCTATTTAAACAGAGCCTGGGGGAAAAAAAAATAAGCAGAACGACCTCGGTTTTTTTTTTTTTTTGCCCTTCCTGCTCCCTCCCAAGCCTCTCACACCGTACTCTCTAGGCCTATAGGCAACACTTGCGAGATTGTGTCTTCCTTTCCTGACTCTTTGCAATTAAGTGGCTTTGATCTTCATCACATTTGAGAAACAGTTTTTGAAAAGGTCAGTAGTGACTTCCTTTTTGTCAAAATCTCTGCAGCATTTGCAGTTGATCGCCTCCTCCTTGTGACTCTCCGCAGCCTTGACTTTGACCTTGTTCCTCTCTAGTTTTGTTGTAGGGGGAGGGAGAATTAATTTGTTAAACACACATCCCGGTGCTGGGAGTTTTCTCTGTGCCGTTGTAGTTGAGCCTACGCCAGCCCTTGGAGGCAGGGGACATTCTAGTACACCATCACTGCAGTATGAATTTGTTTTGTTTCCTTGGTTAATTATTCCATACAGGTGGGGCTCGTGGGGCTCAGCTGGTTACGTTTATTGACAGTGGATTCTACCTACGAACTCCACTGCCTCTCTGTTGCCCACAGTCCCTGACACAGCAAGTCTTCCCCGGCTTAATAAATATTTGTTGACTGATTGTAGATGAAAGTGCTCCGACCTTGAAAAGGAAGACCAACAGGAACATGGATCAGGGTTTGGTTGAATATCTTTTTGTTTCTCAAAGTGCTTGTAGAGAGCAGGGAGCAGTGCTGTCCGTCATGTATCACCTTAAAAGAAGAAGTAACTCATTCATAAGAAAATCACATGGGACATTAATCTAGAAAACCATTAGCCACCATCACGTGTAGGCCAGAGCAGACTTCCTTCTGACCATAGGAGAACCCTCATCAGGAAGTGACTGAACGAACCCTGAGGTCTCTGAATTAGATCAGGGCGATTATATTTATTATAGACTCTGGGCAACTTTGCCCAGTTTCTGTTGTCAGATGAGCTGAATTTGTACCTTCTATCTGACACACAGAGACTTTATCTCTCATTTCCATGTGAGATTAAGGCTGGCCGTGGTGAGATGGGAGCGTGGGGACAGTGCTGGTGAAGATAGTCTGTTGTCACCCTCTCTGTTTCCTCTTATAGTCCCTTTATCCTCTTTCAGTTCCTCCTTTCCCACCAGGTGCAGCTGGGTTTTTGCTTCCTCATTGACTCTCTCTGGCGCAGGGGAAGTGATGGGAACTAACTTTTGCGTGTGTGCCTCCTGCAAAGCATGCTCAGGATTGGACATTCTGGAGTCACTGCTGCATCTAGAGTCTCTTGGTAACTCTGTAAGGCAGTTTTTGCTATTTCTATATCACAGATTGAAACTGAGGTTTTGAGAGGGTAGGAAATTTGTTCAAGTCTCACAGCTTATATAGACAAAGGTGGGATTTGAAGCTTGACCTGACTTCCAAACATCTGGATTCCCCATGTTGTATAAGCCTGTCTTCTCAGAAGGGAAGAAATGAGATAAAATGGTTTAACAGCTTTGTAGCTTATGATAGGGAGAGCAATGCTCTTCCAATAAAACCCCAGCAAATTTTTTGCCATGGTTAGCAGGCTGAAGCATTCAGGGTGGATGGGGCAGTATTTTGTCTGTTGGTACATGTGACTGATTAGGGGATAGGATCCTCTTGTGCTTACATGTGCCCCACAGCATTGTAGCTGACCTCTTTGGCCACTTGTGCTCCATTACCTAGCCTTCAGCACTTAGAGACTTTTTTTTTTTTTTTTTCTTTGATGGATGTTCTTTCATTAGTCCTGGGAAAATGAATTTAGTGAGCTAAGCCTTCCCTTTTAATCAAAGGAAATGCCTACTTTAAAATAAGGAGCAACTAAGTTCATTGATCATGGGGCTGTGTCCAGGATCCAGATGAATGCCTTTGAGTCATGTCACATGACTCAACTGTGAACTTGCTTGATGCTGCCTGTTAGGAGTTTAGGAGCTTCTGTGGGGCAAGGATCGTGGCAGGAGCAGTACATGGTTGAAAATGAGCACACTTACAATATTCTAAAAATAATTTAAAGAACTGTGATTAAGGTCTGGATCCTCAAAATAAACCTAAGTTTCGTGGTGATGATTTGTTTATTCTTACATTTAAATACATTTAGGTTAACTTACTGTAGTTAGCACTTTCAGAAAACAAACAAATCAAATGTTGATCAGTCATTTTTAGCCCTAATTTCCATAATAAAAAATCATATAATTGAATAATTGACATTTAAATTTATGTATGACTTTTATAATTTTATCATAAGATGGGTGATTGGGAGGGGAGGGGGATAGGAAGGGGATGAGAAGGGCAGCAGAATACAACAGACACTAGTATGGCAGTATGTATAAATGTGGCTGTATAACCAATGTGATCCTGCAATTTGTACACGTGGGAAAAATAAGAATTCATACCCCATTTGAATCAAATGTATGATATATGATATGTCAAGATCATTGTAATGTTTTGAGCAACTAATAAAAAAATAGTTAAGAATAGATTTCACAAATGTTTCCTTTTAATACAATCAAGATTTAAAAAGGAAGTTATTTTAAATTTAGATATGGATATCAGGTTAGTATAGGTTTTTGTCATGATTAAAATATCTAGCTCCACAGTCTTTTGAATACTTACTCTTATTTGATTTTATACATGCATATTTTAAAAATTATTTTGTAAAAATTTTAAAAGGTAATAAAATTATATTATCTGTGAAAAAAAAATAAGATGGGTGATTTTTGCATTAAGGACTTTGTCAGTTTTCCTAAGGGCTTCTTTTAATTATTATTTTTTTTATTAAATTCTCTTTTTCTTTCTTTCTTTTTTTTTTTTTTTGCTATGCCTGTTATATCAGCATTTTTACTGATTTCCTACTCACTAATTTATTAATATTAATCTATCTCTGTCTGCTCCTATTTGGTGTGTTGGGGTGTGTGTGTGAGAGAGAGAGAGAGTGAGAGGGAGGGGATCTAAGAAAGATTCTCAACATCACTTTCATCAACCAGTGGAATCAAAAATTTTAAATCCAGAGTTCTGCTGGAAGACTTCTAATTATCTCTATTATGACGCCTTTTAAGAGATCTGAGAGGTGGTACAATTTTGATTCGTGGTGGGATAAGGAGATGGTAAGATCCAATGGCACTTAAGTTCCAGGCCTGTCATATTCTTGTATTATGCTTCTCGTAAAAGCAGGGGGTTCATTTAGCTTCCATTGACTTCACCACTGATATTTTTGTTTCTTTAAGCCTTATTTATAATTATATTCTATATAAATTTAATTAATAAGAATCAGTTTGTGTCCTAGCCTTTAGACAAAGAGAACAGGTTATTTAAACAAATAAAACAGGTTATTGGGAAAGGATAGGCCTGCTTATTCATTGCTCCTTTCTCCCCTACTGAAATAGGTATGTCCACATATTTGAATAACAACATTATTTGCAAAGTATAGAGGAATTTCAGAAAGAGGACAATACTTGCTTTTTCCTGTTGTTGCTTTAACATGATGTAAACTATGTAAAACAAGATTTTTTTTTTCTTTCTCTTATTAAAGCTGGATGAGGGAATTTGGTTAATTCTGTCTTTCTTTCCACTAGATTGCCAACTCCTTGACAAAACTCGTCTTATTTTGTTCTGTGTCCCCAGGATCTCACTTAGGAACTCCATTGATGTCTGTTATATTTTTCTTTAATTGATGTAGAAATGAAGAACCTCACTTAGAAGGAAGGAAATGGTAAATGGTTGTGATGGGAGTGAAGCAAGCTGTACTGACTCAGTGAGGACAGGAAATAAAACACGGTTGACTGGCAAAAAGAAGCCAGGACAGAGGGTAGGTTCCCTGCAGTGTGTTTTGAAAGGGGCAGAGGCCAGAGTGGATGGCTACTCCCCTGGAAAATCGAGCAAGCTAGAACATGCTGGCCTGAGCACATGCATGCTTGTAAACAGACTGCTAGTGACAGGCCACAACCAGCCTCTATAGTCACTTTCCATAGTGTGTCCTAATAGGAAATGACACTCTCTCAGCAAGTGTCAATATGACATTTAGCTGTGATTAATACAAGGCGATGGCATCTCCTTAAAATGGAGATTTCCAATGACCGTATCAGAAGCTTCCAGTCACTAACAGAAGAAGGAGACATTTTTTGGAAAACATGTTTCTGTTGAATGCACTCACATAGCTGAGAAGGAAAGTTAATTAAACAGATGAGAAACTTCCTGAGAGGCATTGGATCAAACCTCATTTCCTCCAAAAGAAGCATGAAAACCGTAATAACTGGCATGCACTGTTTGGGGACTTGGCCATCCTTGGTTTGCTTTTACTTGGTGGAAAGAGAAGAAGGTGATACCCCTGCTTTTGTGTTGGGTTCACTGAGTCACCAACTTTGGTTTTCTCTTATGCAGAACGTGTCTTAAATTGAGCTCCAGGTGGTCTGAGTGGAGTCTGCCTTGATGCAGACACTGTGCCCAAAAGGACATTCTCAGCCATCTCCCTCTGCTTGTAGTAGCTCAGGAAACAGAAACAAATTTTTGATTTCAGTGAATCCAAACTTTATTAGCAAAGGAGATAGGAAGCATGAAGGAGATGAAAGCATGAAGCTCCTTCCAAGGCCACACACATCTGTTAACATTCTTTTGATTGCTTCCCATTTGGTTTATTCTTGCCACCTCTGTCTCTCCATCTCAGAGTACGTAAGTAAGATTTCATTACACTGGAACTTTGTGCATTATCTTGTCATTATTAGAGAGCTAACACTGACTTAGGAAATCAGAGAGTTGAAAGCTCTCTCTGAAGGGTATGAACCTTCGCTTCCATTTCTCAGTGTTTCTGCTTCTCTGAAATAGGGAAGAGTGTAGGTCTTCGTTTCCTAGTGCCCCACTTGTCTTATCATTATTATTATTTGTACTTTACAAAACTGAGTCACTGAAACCCTTCCTATTTCACCACCCTACAGACATGGTGTCATTATTAAGAAAAGAAACCTTTTTATTCTTCGTGGGTTATCAGGAATATCTAAGTTGTACATCTCTATCACAGGACATTAGTTTGTGATATAATAGCTGTTCTTAAGAGTTGCCCTTTCAGTCTTCAAAGTTAGTAACTATTGGGCCAACTGAAGTTCATAAAAGGTAAATCAAGTACCAGGTTTCACTTAAATATATATGAAAGGTGAATAAAGAGAAATTGTAACCATGCTCCTTTTCAATTGGAAATTATTGGAGGATTTAAAAAATATAGAGTGCTGAAAGCAAAATATCAATGAAAACGAGATTTGGATAGCTACTACATAACGCACTGCAGGCTGATGCAGGAAATAGCAAACCCCCTGGTTTGAACACAGAATCAGCTTGATCTGCAATATTTTTTTTGAATTCACAAAGGAACTCCTTTAACTAACTAAGCAATTAAGCTTGACACCAGGATCCAAATACATGAAAGCAAATTTATAACATACTGAGAAGTTTAACTCACTGAAATTATCTTTAATATCAAGTACAAATTTATGAAATTTACCATGATAGATTTTATAAGGAGGTGAATTTACTATAGGAATTCCACATAATCTCAATTAATTTATAATTAAAGGCTAAAAAGAAACAAGAAGTCATGTGAATTTGAATTTTAGAAGAACCAAATTTTAATATTCTTCTCTGCTTTTTCTTCATTCTATATAACATTATGCAATTGATTTCTTCACCCTACTGACCCCTAACCTCATCAAATTACTAGAGGGTAAATGTTTAGTGGAGGTACAAACAGGAGTACACAAGTCATGTCTGCCATGAGATATGTTTTGTTTGCTTCTAGTGTGCTTTAAAAATTTTCAATTTATTGTCAACCCTACAGCAAAAATCTAAGTTTCTGAACTCTTGAAAAGTAAAGCAAGTTTTTGTCATTAGGCCAGTGATTTTTGTTGGTTTGCTTGCTGGTTTCATTTGCAATACTGGAGATTGAAATTGGGGCCTCTTGCACACTAGTTAAACACTCCATTACTGAGTTACATCCTCAGCCCTTTTTATGTTTATTTTGAGACACTATCTTGCTAAGTTGCCCAGGCTGTCCTTGAACTTGCCATCTCCCTATCTCCCAAGTAGCTTGTATTAAATATGTGCCTTACTATGCCCAGCAGGCCTATAGTTTCTGTATGGCTTCAAGAGAATGAAGTTGTGTAGAGACCCTCTCATCCCATGTCCAAGAGCCATAAAGTATAGAATTGGACACAGTTCCCGCCACCCTAGTTTTCTTGTCATTGGGTGTGAGTTGCCATTTATGATTAAGGACATGCTGTTGTTTTTTACAGTGAAGGTAAGATAAAATTTCAATTTTTTTAAAAAAAAACTACATCCTTTTTCAAAAGCAGGCAAATACATAGATTGAGAAGAGCATATGTAGTTTCATGAAAAAGAAAAGTGAGCATATTACTCGGAGAGACAAACACTATTTTTAAATGTTTAGTTTTAATCAAAATGCCTGTCTCACTAATGTTCCCTGCTTAGTCTACCTTGAGTTAATGTACTTATGGCCCTTTTGGGAATTTGAGGATAATGTAAAACAATACTTCTGTGAATAAAAAATATTTAGTTTTTTCATTAAATATATTTATGGCACAAAATTATATCTTCAGGGATAATAATGATTCAGGAGAAGTTGAACTTTTTTATTCACTTTTTTTTTTCCTTCTTGATGAGCCTTCTACATGGGGCTCCTATTCTTTGGGTACATATTTCCATATTTATCTGGGTAATTCTTCTGTCATTTTCACAGAGGACCACTGCCTCTAGTACTGGGGCTCTGACTTCCTAATTTTTGCTTCTGGGGGAGCATACCTCTGTGTGTGTGTGTGTGTGTGTGTGTGTGTGTGTGTGTGTGTTGGGGATATTGGATTGGGAGTAGTACAGAAGGGAGGAGCTGTAGGAGTTGGCCCATTCTTCACCATGATTCCAGATCAAAACTAGATGTTAGAGGCATGAAACCAACAGAGCTGTGCTTTCCCAAATACTGATACTGCCATTGTACTCTTCCCACTGAGAAGACTGAATCGCCAACCTTCTTTATGTCTCGTTACTATTGTAAAAAAAAAAAAAAAATGCTTGGTTCACCAAAGATTTATTAAGCAGTGTATAAGTGTATATTCATGTTCAAGATTTTTTTCTTTTTACATGTAGATCAACTCTAGATCTTGATTATTTTTTTATTTTTTGGTGGTGCTGGGAATTGAACCCAGGCCTTATGCATGTAAGACAAGCACTCTACCAATTGAGCTATATCCACAGCCCTAGAGTTTTTAATTAAGTAAAAAATTTGGAAGTGGATTAAGAGGTCTCATAGGAACAGTCCAGGCTCCTAAGGACCAAAGTCTGGGATTTTAGAATGGGCCATCATTCTGGAACAGTGAGCTTGCAAACATTATTGTATAGATGCCCACGGTATCCATGAATAGAGATTTTTGTCAAATTATTTTATTTTATTTTTTGCCAGATTTGATATGCAGTGAGAAAGCAGAGGACAAAGACCTGAAAATTTAGATGGGACTGCTACACATGTAAATATAAAATAGTTTGATAAGACATAAACATTGCAGCATCAAAAGATTGTGTCCACTGGAGGGGCAATGGTAGAGAATGACAGATTCTATTCAATGATGGAGAAAATTTGGAGATAATTCCTCTTACATCAGGTAGTCTGGATGAATTAACGTCTTTCCTCGGAGAAACTTAGACTCTCATTACATCAGGTTGAGCCATCAGGGGCAGGATAATAGAACACACACTGCAATGGCATACACTGTTCATGCAGGACCAGAGCAATCACTGATAAATGAGAAAAATGAACTATTTTTCCATTTTTTGTATCATCCAAAATTTTTCTGTCATATTAAAAAAAAAGCGTGAGCAAGTACAGGCAGAGTACAAGTTCTCTCTCATTCTTTCTCACTCTCTATGTAGAGGAGTGTGTGTACGTGTGTGTGTGTGTGTGTGTGTGTGTGTGTGTGTGTGTATGTGTGTTATGGTTTGGATTTTTAATGTGTGATAGGCATTGCCAGCCTATAGTACTACTGGGAAATGGTGGTGGAGCCTTTAGGCAGTTGGGCCCAGTGGAGGGATGTTAGGTCAATGGAAATGTGCCCTTGAAGGGGACATTTAGACCCTGGACCCCTATTTCCTTTCTTTGCTTCCAGTTTCCATGAGGTGAGCAACTCCCCTGCCATGCCATCTCACCATTATGTACTGCATTGCCATAGGCCCAAAGGCCACAGAGCCAAGAAGCCATGGACTTGATCCACTTCAACTTTGAGCCAAAAGAAATATTTTTCTCCTTTTAAGTTGTTTACATCAGGTGTTTTGTCATGGTAATAGAAATTTGACTAACATGATATTTATTTGTATCCTTATCTTTATATATCTGTGTAATATAAATAAATTAATACAGACATATAATAACACACCAAACAATGTAAACTAGAATATGCCCACCCCCTTTCTCGGGCTCATAATCAATTGATCTTAATAATAATTTTCTACTAGTAGATTGATTAATATATTCTAAGCTCCCTTTCTAGACATATGGTAAACACATGAGCAGATATATATGATTTTTGCATAAATTGAAATGAAATGTTTACTTTGTTTTATCATTTACTGTTTTAAAATGGTTTTACAATTTAATTTTTATTCACAGTACATTTTGGGGCACATTTTCATGTCATACACATGTATTCATATAATTTTAAGAAATGATCATGTCACATTATATCTGTTTTAAAGCTTAATCATTTTTTTGAAGGTAGAGGAGTACCAGGAATTGAACCCAGAGGGGCTTAACCACCACCCACATTCCCAGTTGGTTTTATTTTTTATTTAGAGACAGGGTCTCACTAAATTGCTTAGGGCCTCGCTAAGTTGCTGAGGTTGGCTTTGAACTTATGATCTTCTTGTCTCAGGCTTCTGAGCTGCTGGGGTACAGGCGTGAGCCACGGTGCCCAGCTATGGTTTTTTTATTTTAAAAAACTATATTCCTAAGGACATTTATACTATTTCCAGCTTTTCTGACTCTCAAAAATGTTCTTGCTGGGTATGGTGGTGCACGCCTATGTTCCCAGCTACTTGGGAGACTAAGGCAAGAAGATTGCACGTATGAGGTCAGCCCGGGCAACTTAATGAAACCCTGACTCAAAATAAAAAATGAAAGGGCTGAAGATATAGCTCAGTGGTAGAGTGCTTGCCAACCATATGCAAGGTCCTGGGTTTAATCCCCTAGTACTGAAATAAACAAACAAAAAAACAAGAAAAAGAAAAAAATTCTATAAGAAATAGTTATTAACAGTGTATAGATTTGTAGACTTACTTTTATAAGCAGAATTCCCAGAAGTAGAATTGCTTGACCAAAGCATCTATATATACATTTAAAATATTTGTAGGTATTGTCAACTTGTTCTCCATAAATTTAAGATGTATTTATATTTCTAGATACATTCTAAGAATTTTTATTTACAAATACCCTCAGCAGAAATGGTATTTTTAATCTAATATGGATAACTTTGTTATCTTAATGCTTGAAATTGTATTTCTTTATTAGTGAGACTTTTGTATTATTGATCACATAGAATTTTCCTGTGAATGACTTATTAAAATTTTTTTATCATTTTTTTTCTTTAGATTATCCCCATTTTACTTCTTTTTTATTGATTTTAAAGAAATAAATGACAGTGGAATGCATTACAATTCTTATTAGACATATACAGCACAATTTTTCAAGTCTCTGGTTATATATAAAGTATTTTGACACCAATTCATGTCTTCATACATGTACTTTGGATAATGATGTCCATCACATTCCACCATCCTTGCTAACCCCCTGCCCCCTCTCATTCCCTCCCATCCCTCTGATCTATCTAGAGTTCTCTATTCCTCCCATGCTCCCCCTCCCTACCCCACTATGAATCAGCCTCCTTATATCAGAGAAAACATTTGGCATTTTTTGGGGGAGGGATTTGCTAACTTCACTTAGCATTATTTTCTCCACTGTCATCCATTTACCTGCAAATGCCCTGATTTTATTCTCTTTTATTGCTGAGTAAAATTCCATTGTGTATATATGCCACATTTTTTTTTTATCCATTCATCTACTGAAGGGGATCTTCATCATGTGGGATTAGGTGCCACTTCCTTAATAAGACTCCTACATCACAAGAATTAAAACCAAGAATCAATAAATGGGATGGATTCAAACTAAAAGGTTTCTTCTCAGCAAAGGAAACAATCTATGAGGTGAACAGAGAGCCTACATTCTGGAAGCAAATTCTTACCCTTCACACATCAGATAAAGCACTAATCTCTAGGGTACATAAATAACTCAAAAAGCTAAGTACCAAAAACAAAACATAACAAAACAAAACAAAAAAAAAAACAAATAACCCAATCAATAAATGGGCCAAGGACCTGAACATATACTTCTCAGAAGAGGATATAAAATCAGTCAACAAATATATGAAAAAATGTTCAACATCTCTAGCAATTAGAGAAATGCAAATCAAAACTACTCTAAGATATCATCTCACTCCAGTCAGAATGGCAGTTATTACGAAGACAAAGAACAATAAGTGTTGGCGAGGATGTGGGGGAAAAAGTACACTCATACACTGCTGGTAGGACTGCAAATTGGTGCAGCCAATATGGAAAGCAGTATGGAGATTCCTTGGAAATCTGGGAATGGAACCACCATTTGACCCAACTATCCCTCTCCTTGATCTATACCCAAAGGACTTAAAATCAGCATGCTACAGGGACACAGCCTCATCAATTTTTATAGCAGCACAATTCACAATGACTAAACTGTGGAACCCATTTTACTTTTTTCTTCTTTTTCTTTTTCTTTTTGGTACTGGGGTTGGAACTCAGGGGCTTTTAACCACTGAGTCACATTCCCAGCCCTTTTTATTTTTCTTTTGGGAACAGGGTCTTATTAAGTTACTTTAGGGCCTCACTAAGTTGCTGAGGCTGGCTTTGAACTTGTGATCCTCCCGAGCCACCACACCCAGCTCCCTTTTACTTCTTACCTCCTTATATTTTGCAAATGTTAACCTTAGTATTTTATACACTTGGCAAATATTTTATCCAGTTTTCCATTGGGTCACTTGTCATTCTTCAACCTTCTGTATTTTTCCCTCTGAGCATGTCAAGTTGAAGAGATAGATTTATTTTCACTAACATTTGTGTTAAATGAATAGTAGAGAAAATACAACTTAATGACTCAGGTTAATTAAAAGAAGACCTTGACTTTTATATTGAATTCACTGATTTTTAGACTAACTTCTTTTACAGTTTTCATCACAAAACTAATAGAGTTGATAAAAATCATTAATAGCTTTTTTGTTTCTCTGTCCCATTTTCTTTCTGGTTATTTTTTTTCCCCACATCCAGAGGACTACTTTGGCATTTTTGTTTCACTTCCATGGTGACAAAGCGATAAGTCATTATAGGTAGTTTAGTTAATAAAAGACAGAATACGTAGGTAATAGATTTGTTCTGTAAATTCAGTTCTTTTATAAAAAATGTAGATAATATTGCCTGTTCCTTGATTTAGAGGAATCTGGAAATAATAATTTGTATCATGAATATGCAACTCTCTTGGCCTTCATCATATCTTGCTGGAGGTGGCTGGTTGTTTGCAGGTAAAGGGTGAGCCCCTGAGATGTCCTGGTCTATATGGTTCAGTCACTATGTACACACTGCCACATTTCATCCTTCTAATGACCTCCTGAGAAATGGATAAGAAAGTCCTTATTTTTACAGGCAATAAAACAGGTTTTGGCACATGAAGCAGTATGCACACAGTCATAATACAGTGAAAGTGAGATATGAACCTGGGGCTGAATGGAGTGACCTTGAAGAAATGTAGGATTGACAACAAGGCTGAATTTTGTTTTTCTTTTTTTCTATTCTGTCTTATCTATCTATCTATCTATTTATCTATCTATCTACCTACCTATCTATCTATCTATCTATCTATCTATGTTGTGATGCTGGAGATAAAACCCAGGACCTTGTACATGTGAGGCAAGAACTCTACCAACTGAGCTATAACCCCAGCCCTATTCTCTTCATTTTTGACAGAGTCCTTGACGTAGGTTTCAATATCTATTGACTGCATTTAACTGTCTGTGTTCTTTTTGATGTTCCATGTTGTATCTGGAGAAAGGATGATAGTTTGTCTTCCTCTTAACATTATTATAAAGTTTATCTTTCATTCTCAAATGAGAGTGACAGCTTCATTCTTTATTTTTGTAATTTATAACTTATTGATTGGTTTATTCAAGCTCACGCAGGCTCCTGGAGAGGAAGAATGATGAATTATCTAGCACTGCTTTTAGACTAATTTTGGATGAAAAGCCTCAACCTGACTAAACTGGAAATTTTATGTCTTTATTGAAGAATTATGTGTCTATCCTCTTTTCCAAATTAATTTTTCAAACCAAAGTAAATTATAGGCCACAGAAAGGTTTTGTGCAATTCATTAAAGAAACTTTTGAGTGTTTACCAAGTACTTAACACTGTGTTATATATTAGGGATATTATATTGAATAAAATGTCTCCTATAAATATAAAATGTATGTCAATACAAAGAGAATATCATAACATGATATACAATCAAAAAACATTTTCCTCATTAAAAATGCTTGCTAGAAATCTAGAAATAATAAGTTACCCACTTAGGAAAATTTCCCCATGCATATACCCCTGATAAGGTGCAAATATTTTAACATATTTGAGGCAATTAATCCTTCCTATTGTGCTTCTCAAAGAGAATAAAGCTATGTCCCAAGGAAGCGATTGTTCTAAATTTATTATTCAATTCAGCTAAACAATTGGTTTTATTTTTCTCCTGAGTAAAAATTGGTTAGCTGTTCTTTTATCACATTTCAGACAAATTATTTTTTCTTCATATACTGAATTTGTAATTTTCTGGTATTCATTATGAAAACAACAATAGCAAAAAGTGAAATATACCAAAAAGCCCCAAGAAGATACATGCTTTTGAATACTTTGTTTACTATAGTCAAGTATGCATCCAGATAATTTCATATTAATGTACATCTTCTGTAGTTCTTCATTTAAAGAAGTATATTTATTCTGTGGATAAGTCTTAAACATACTTTTTTTTTTCTTAAAAGAGAAATACATGGTGTATATATTATGTTCATAGGATCTGAGAAAGAAAAACAGTTTCGTGTAAATTTATCTTACCAAAGTCAGTAATCTATATGACCCTTATAAAATATCTTCCAGCACATGATGAAAAGATTTTCTCTTTGATTAGTAACACAAAGACAATGAAAACAGGTAGATTAGGACAAGAAGCCAAATGACCTAAGAGGATTAAAAGATTAATGCCAAGCAGAGGGAGACTGTCTGCTCTGCACACCCCACCAGGCTATACAGAGCAGGCTATATATCTGCAAAATAGAGGCTCTTTCAGAAAGTGTCCTTTATCAGTAAGAGTTTAGCTTGCCCTTGACCATTTGGGGCACATGAGATAAATAGTTAATGAAGGTCTTTATGAAAAACACAATAGCACATTACATTTCTTACTCTGAAATTCTAGGCTCTTTCAGTTAGAAGAAGAGAGGATCCTAGTGTTACCCTAAATATCAAAGTCCGTAATTTTACTCAGAAAATAGAAACCAATTCAACAAGCTACTATCATAATGCTGTGCATTGATGAATCTTAGATCCTCAATTTCTGTGCTAAACAGCCTCCTTTCTGTGGCAAAAATGAGTTCAATTTTCACTTTTATCCTGACAAAACTTTACCATGATTCTCCTAAGGCCTAATTAGAGACTGGGATTTTAAAAATGTTTCTTTAAAATATTAAGCAGTAGATTTAACAGAAAAGTGTCCCATCCTTTGTAGACTGTTCCAATGACAGATAAGAATTGAAGCACAACTGATATGATAGTTTTATCATCAGCAACACAATGAGGTTTTTCTAAATCCACCAGAAAAAGGTCAGGCTACTGGCTGCATGAATGTGGCATACCCAGGAACCCAGGTAGGGGGAAGCTGACTATTCAGTTAAGAAATAGTAGAGACCAGCAGATATAAAAAAAGATGCTCAACCTCATGAACAATTAGGAAAATGAAAACTAGAATGACAATAGTACACTGACCAGATTGGCTAAAATCAGGTTGCAAAATCACATCCAAAGGAAGCTTGGTATTTCTGAGGGAAGCTGGAGATGTACATAACACATGACCTGGCAATTTTGGGAATGTACCCAGGAGAAATGTTTGCAAATGGGCCCTGGACCTATGTATAATGGAAAAATAAATTGCAATACTAAAAGTAACATAAATGAACAAATGACAATTACAGGCAACATCGATGGAAATGATCATGATTGAAGGGTTCAACAAAGGAATCAAAGGATCGCGTGCATTATGTTTCTGTTCCTAGGAAATTCAGAACAGACTAACCAAACTCTATTGCTTAGGGATGCATGCATAACTAGTAGCACTGAAAAGAAAACACAAGTAAGGATAATGGTTTTCTCTAGGAGAGAGGAACACATAGGCGGCTTCTGGGTTGTTAATAACATTCTATGTCTTGACCTGGATTGGACTATTTGTTGAAATAATTATCAAAAAGTTCAGAGATACTTTATGCACTTTTCTATGTGCATGTTATATAGTGCAACAAAAATAAACACATACTCATAAACACACACAGGTACTGAGACTATTGTGCACAGCATGTGATTACACTGTGCCTAATACACTAGATTGGGCTTAGGTGTCTGGAAAGCAGTTCAGGACTGACATCTAAGAAGAAAATGTGCACTGAACTCGAGGTGCATTCTCTTTTATGTAACATCATTGCTTGACCATGATCCAGGATTGGGTTATTATCACACAAAATCCTGTTCAATTCAACCAACTTCATTCATTCTTGTGACTGTTCACTTAGGCTTTTTGCATTGGGGTATTAATCATAGGTATTAATATTTTAAATTAGAATTGGTTGGGAATTTCTAAGAATTGCTCAAGACTTTTGTTTTCATTCCAGTGCTGCTTTCTTTATAAATGACGTGCAAATTTGTTTCTGTTAGCCTCTTTCTACCTCAAGTGGCACAGGCTGTGTTCCATAGATAGGAAAGGAGAAAATATGTTCAATGATTTTTTTTTTTTTTATCATCTCCAAACACACGAGCAGGGACTGAAAGATGTTTTCATCTGACTAATTAGGTTAGAAATCTCAGGAGAAGAGTCCTATTTGCTATATTTTAATGGAAATGCTTGTTTCTGCTTGAGAATCTTGCAAGAACAGATTTCTCCTTTGGCACTTCCTGCTGAACTTCAAGTAGGAATTAAAAAAAAAGAACCTTTTCTTTCTCATCATTTGGGGAACTTAAACTTGGGCTGCAAGCAACTCATGTGCAAAGACTGTGACTTCTTAATTTTGCTAAATACATATTGTATAACATGGAGCTGTGTAGAATGCCAGAAATTAATGCTTTTTTGCCTTCCAGAATTATGCTACTTCAGTGCTGTATTCCTAAGGGCCTGATTTTAGTACAGGCAAGTCAAAGGATGGAGTGTAAAACACTCCTATCTTTATTTGAAACTGGTTTTATTTTATTTTATTTTCATTTTAAGGTCTATGAATGGGAATAGTTGGAATGAATTGTTCTTTCATTTTCTCGTTACCTTATATTTGCCTGTCTTACCTTCTTAACTAGTGGTGAGTTCTCTAATCTCCTTTTCCTTTGTGTGCTCCATGACATTTATACACATTGCTGAGGACACCTTAGGTGCTTAGTAAATCTTACCATTTTTGATTCCCTCCCTTTTAAAAGTAGAGTCGCTCTTGAAATATATTTTAAACCAAGTGTCAAGACTGTTGCTTAGTATGGACAGGGCCAGATTATGTAAGTTGTGGAAAATGACTGAATTTTTGGAGTCATTTTACAATAGTTTGTAATGGTTACTGAAAATGGATATAAATGGTCATTATTAAATAAAGGACTTCTAGCCAACTTGAATATGAATGACAAAGAAACACTGGGAATGGAATAATATACGTAATGATGTTTTAGTTTTCTCACTGCTGTGACCAAAGTACTTGACAAGAACAATCAGAAGAGGAAAAGTTTATTTTGGGGCTCATGATTTCAGGGGTCTCAGTTCATAGATGGCCAGCTCCACTGCTCTGGGTCCAAGGTAGGGCAGAATATCATGGTGGAAGAGTGTAGTCAGGAAAGCAGCTCAGGACATGGCCACCAAGAAGCAGAGAGAGCTCTGTTCACCAAGAACAAAATACATACCCACAAAGGCATAACCCCAATGACTCATCTCTTTTAGCCGCACCGTCCCTGCCAACAATTACCACCCAGTTAATCTCTATTAGGGGATCAATGCATTGATTAGGTTAAAACTCTCATAACCCAGTCATTTTACCTGTAAACTTTTTTGCATTTCTCATACTTGAGCTTTTGGGGGACACCTCATATCTAAACCACAACAAATGACAAATGGAAAAAAAGGAGAGTGACCAAGAGTCTGAGACCATGAAAATAAGGTAATCATAATTTCAGTCTACTCAGTTCTTTCTCCCATTGTCCACTGCCATCTGTGTCTTATTACAAGTTGTAGAACTAGTCAAGGAATCCAAGATCAGTATGTGTGACTGTTAAAAAGAACAGCTCATTTAGGGCCTCTCCAAAATTTTGTTTTCAATTTTCAATGTCACTACAGTCCTCAAATAGAACAGAATGGGGACATGGTATACCGAACACAGACTAGAAATTCTAGTAGGGAGTCCATGCAAGGGATTCAAATGCCATGGGGCCCCTTGGTGCTGTGTATACATTTGGATCTGTGTATGCACATTCTTGGCTGAGGTTTCATCTGGGACTCAGAACTGCCTTTCCCCACTAAGTATCCCTGTTTAGAGGTAATGCTCTGTGTTTATTCCATGGCCTAAGATCAGCTGGGCGAGCCTGACTGGACAGGTGAAATTCGAGAAAGATCCTTTTGCAGAAAGACTCTATTGGCATTTTGCATGAAGACCATTTCACCATGGCTGGATTTAGGAATGTTCAGGGGATCCCTTTCTAGAATTCAAGCATCACGCTGGAAACACCAGAGACTATTAATACTGCATGTATTTTTACACTCATCGCTTGGCCAGAGTGTGAGTTGCGACATCCAGTCTTTGCAGAGCGGATGCTGTGACGGTTGGCTAGCAGCAGGCAGATGTCTGGGGTTTGGCAGGAATGTGCTCTTCTCCTCCTTGGAGCTGCAGAATGGGCCAGACAATGCATTCGTATTTCCAATTTCTGGAGCTCTAGTCTCTTCTACTAAAACAAATAACAAATCTTTATTGAGATATAATAGATATACTATAAATTTCACCTTTTAAAAGTGTTGTGCAATTTGGTGATTTTTAGTACAATCACTGAACAGTACAGTCATAACCACTATTAATTTTGAACTTATTTTTGGAATCTTTTTAAATTGGTTTTGTCTAATAGCTCTAGAACAATGCTAAGTCTCTTTTATTAAAATACATGTATACATTATCTATCTATCTATGTATCTATTTATCATCTATCTATAATATGAAATTACCTTTAATTAAAATGGGCTTAAAACATGTTTGAAGGGAAGTCTTGAGAACATATGCTGAATCCATCTCTTCTAGTGCCAGGAGTATCTCTTTGTGATTCAGCGTTCATGAAGAGAGTATTAATTAGTTTTTTCAATGGAGATGATATTTACTAGACCAAAGAAAATACCAGATTGATCCATTTAACTTGGCCATTTTTGTAGGCCTATAGCAGTGATTATAAGATTCAACATAATAAAATTTGCATGAAATGTTCATGCACACTCCACTAGTATTCAGAAGTAGGAAGTAGAAGCTATATTATAGGCTTATTTAAAGTAAATCAAGCCTGTAATCCCAATGGTTTGGGAGGCTGAGACAGGAAGATGGTGAGTTCAAAGCCGGCCTCAGAGAAGCCCTAAGCATCTCAGTGAGGCCCTGTCTCTAAATAAAATACAAAATACATACATGCATACATACATAAAACAAAAAAAAAAAAACACACAAAAAAGTCAAGTAACTTGCTCCTGCTCAAAACATACAACTACAGTATTATGTTTCTTTGTGATTTTATTCAAACAGTGTTCTCATTGTAAACTTAATTCATTTATTTAATCCCAGATATATACTAAGCACCTACTACCTGCCAACACAGGTGGGAGGAAAGAGAGAATGATATAGTCTCAGCCTGCAGGGGTGAGACTCTTTTCTTCTTCTTTCCCTAAAATTCCCCAACTGAGTGAACACATCTCCTGTTAGCATTGCAGCATTTCCACGTGGTGAAGAGATAATTTTGTGATTTTTCCAAATGTAATGACTACCTGCCTCAGTCTTGGCTAAATGTCAATGAGTCTCAATTCTTAAATATTGCAAGAAGATTAAAGCATTTGATTCAACACACACACACACACACACACACACAAGGGATCCTGATGTGTTCATATCTAGTACTGAACATTCAAGTCACATGTTTGAGCATAATCATTAATGAGAGACACGTGTGGAATTTGTGCATAATTCCAGGACACTGATAATTCCCAATTTTAAATGTCACTTTGGGCCTTTCTCATATTCAGTGGAATTTACCAGATCTGAACCGAGGTGGAGTGCTCTATTGGACTATTGACTTGGGTGGAGAATTACAAGTATCTTTTGGCAATTTTCCACCAGGCATAGCCCCTAAGTAGAGAAATAGAATACTGGGAAATTCTAATCCAAAGTTGATACTGGAAAAGGCATGGTATACAGAAAGCAGTGCGATGTTAATCAAGGATAATGGTGTTCATTTCATCCAGAATTGAGAGCAAACAGAATTTGTGAGTGTGGGAGAACATTTATCCCATTCCTTCACTCTAAAAATAAGGAGAGAGTTTGGTATGGTGGTGCACACCTATAATCCTACTTATTCAAGAGGCTGAGGCAGGAGGATTGAAAGTTGGAGGCCAGCCTCAACAGCTTAGTGACACTCTGTCTCAAAACAAAAATAAAAAAGGGGCTGAGGATGTGGCTCAAGGATACAGCACTCCTGGGTTCAATTCTCAGCCCCCTAAACAAACAAAACAAGAAAAAACAACAACAGATAAAGGAGGAGACAAAAAGTCCAGAAAAGTAGAAAAGTTAAATGACTCCTTTAAAGTTGTTTAATTATTAGTTTTAAAAAATTCCAACTTTCAAGTTCAATTATTCAGATTCTTAACACAATGCTCTTTTTACTAAATCTTTTCCCCCAATTTTTATATGTGAAAGATTAAATTTATAGGCTTTCTACTTCTGAAATGAGCTTCTTTTAAATTAAAGAGTTTTTCTTCAATTCTTTTCTTGCCCAGCCACTATTTTTAGGCTTCACTTAACCTCAGTTAGGGGTTAGATCATTACATTAGTGGCCCCAAACCTAAGTCTGCAGCAGTTACTTGGAGGCCTGGCTACAATGTGGATTCCTGGACCCAATCCCCATAGCTTTTGATTCAGCAGATTTGAAGCATGTATATATGTGTAAGAGTTTGTATGTCTAAGGAGGTCCCAGGTGCTGCTGCTGTTCCTAATGGTTGGGGACTATATTTTGAGAGTTAGAAACCTACATGAAGCAGGCTTAATGACCTCGTATCAGCAAGGTTTCTAATGGCTGTATTTCTTGTTGCTCAATTTTTTTGGCCTCCAAAATGTTGTAAGTTATCAGATAAATCCTGATCCAGGAGCTAGTTGCCCTGTACAGTCATCCAGCATTGGCTGCTACATGGAAATCAGTGTGAAAAAGATTTTGTGCCTGTGCAGATGGCTAATGAGTCAGTCTGGAATAAGGGAGTAGCTCTTTAGCATGTCTGATTAGCACTCACAGCTCCTAAGACCTAGCCTTCCTCTTCTCTTTCCCTCAACAAAATAACATTAAAAGTGCCAAATGCTAAGAAAACAGTCATAAAAAATGTTTTATGAGCCTCTACATGTCTTTAATTCTTAAAGAGGCAAGGAGTTAAAATATTATTCTAGCAGTCAGGATTCTTAGTTGCAGCAATAAAATTCAGGTTAGCCAATGTAAACAGAAAAAAGATGTAATGTAAAATGTATCAGGGAGTTTTCAGAATGTGAGTGAACTTAGAAGAATTTGGGTCCCATTCAGAATCCTCTGGGGAATGTGGGATTTAGCTTTCCAATCTGAATTCTACAGAAAGGTGTGCTAGGAGATTGCACTGGTGGTTGAATGAACCAGTCTGAGTGTCTTTCACAATTATCATGACTTATTCTTTAATCTCAAGGTGAATGCTCGTAAAACATTACGTCTTGGCTTTACATACTCACATACACACATAATGATTTATAATGATTTATGAACTTGGCTAGGGTTGAAGAAAAGATGTGACGGCAAACTGTAAAGTGAAAAATTTGTAAATAGTTCTGTTGGTACAAAAAGCTTAGTGGTACCTGGTCCTGGGATTTCAAGATTCACATAGATCTTCCATTTGAAGATATACTTGTATAAAGACAAGCTGACAACTATTACAACCCAATACAGATTGTTTTGTTACCAGGGATCCTAGAGTTTTTACTTAAAACACTGTTTCTGGGGGCTGGGGTTGTGGCTCAGTGGTAGAGCATGCGCCTAGTGCGTGTGAGGCCCTAGGTTTGATCTTCAGCACCACATAATACACACACACACACACACACACACACACACATACTATATATATATATATCCCACTATGTATGGCAAAATTTATTGGTGTTAGAATTTTGGAGAAGAAATATTTTACTACGATATGCTAATTATAAAGACTCATTCTATTATTAATAATTTTGTAAGCATATGTTGGGTTAAAAACATCCTTGGGCCTCAGTGTTTGGCAAGTCTTCTTATGAAACTTGAGGTACCTTAGTTTATGATCAAAACTATTTCCCTATAAATAGAACTGGAATCCTGTGGGCTAGGTGATTCTGAATAGAATCTGGCTGGAGCATCCTGCTTGAATTCTTCATTTTTGTTCCATACAGCATTCATTGATGGCCATACCACTGTGGGATCCATCTGAGCTGTCAAAACACAAAGACTCCCAATGCAGTGGCTTAAACAAAAGGAGAGTTTATTTCTCAAAAGCAGGCAATACAGGGGTGGCTTCTTAGCTCTGTTGTATTTAACGGTTTCCAGCTCTGTGATCAGGTTGATTATAGACAGTCAGAAGGGGAAAAGAGGAAGTACAGGACACATCCCTGCTAGTAAAGAGAAACCTAGAAGCTATGCACATCCTTTCTGGCTCAGATGTTACTAGTCAGAAGCTAGTCACAGAGCCACACCTATTTGCAAAGGAGGGCAGGGATTGTCATCTATAATCAGGAAACCTCAAGTCTAGTGGAAATTTGTGTAGGCGATACTATTACTGAAAGAGGAAGTGGATAGATATTGTTGGAAGGCTAATAGTGTTTGCTACAATGGCTTATCAGAAATTGTTGGGTTTCTTTTTTTTTTTTTTTTGATTCAGAGCTGCTATGTGGGTGGACTCCACTCTGGCCATCTGTGCTGGAAATGAAGCTCCTCAGAAGGGTCAGTAAGGCGAGTCTCAGTTAATTCCTGGTAAACAGATGACAAAAATGATAGAACTGCAGTATTGGAAAGGATCTATCTTTAGGAGTGGTGGTGCACACCTGTCATCCCAGCTACTCAGTAGGCTGAGGCAGAAGGATCATAAATTTGAGGTCCTCCTGAGCAACCTGGTGATACTCTGTTTCAAAATAAAATAAAAACGTCTGGGAATGTAGTGCAGAGTTAGAACACTGCTGAGTTTAATTCCCAGTAACTGCAAAGAAAAAAAAAAAAAGATAAAAGAACATTAATTGTCTCCCAGTCACCCAATCCAACAAACACCTGAGAATCTTAACCAAAGCATCTCTTTTAGACTTGCTGGGTTTTGCATGTGAAATCTAAGGACTTGATCAAAGTCAAAGAATTATTTGTGACCATCAGGACTAGAATCCACAGAACTGGGTAAATTTTATTTTCCAGCTATTCTTCCTGAATTAACCCTTTGAACCTTCATGTGTGTTTATCATAAGCCATAATAGTCTATGTACTTTTAGAGTACTGTTGAGTCTCCCTTTCACTTATCGAAACAGTGGAGTTTTGTTAAAGAAAAGTTAATGGTTACAGATACTTGGATGATCAGATATATTAGTGAAAAGAGTATTGAAGTAGAATTCAAATGACCTGACCTAATCTTGGCGATCTCCTTCTTATTCATCTATATTACTTACGGAAAAATCATTCAGCTTCTCTGAGACTTGAGTTGTTTTTGAAATAGTAAATTGAACTAGATGGTAAACTACTCAACCATGGGCATAGAGACCACAGATCCCAGCCAAATAAAACAATACCAATCTCAAAAAAATCAGCTGGTGCATGAATTGGTGCATCCTAGGAGAATGTCCCCCAACTTTTAGCATTCTAACCTTTCTCTTGAAGTTGAATTGTTTGCAATAAAAAGTCATAACTTTAGCCTGTATGTTAGAATGCATCCTTACTTAACCTTGGTACTTAAAGGATAAAAGCTTACATCGATGCTGTCATCTGAGGATTATGTGTTAGTTTCAAACTTACATTTCAAATATATTTGTTCCAGATCATTCTGGAACAAAGTGAAAGCATTGTCTATTTAGAAAAGAGACTTTCTTAGGGTCCTTCTATAAAATAAATTATAAGCAATGTACACAGTGGCTTCTAAAGTGGCAAGGAATCCATTTGGTCATAAAAGGAACAGTATCTGGAGCCTAATTCAAAAGCCTGTCACATTTCATTATGTTTCTAAAGACTTCGGCCTTGAAGAGAGGACAATTGTGGGCTTGTAGGTGAGGCTGAATATTATCTTTAGTGAGGTCTAGAGATAAACGCTGCAATGAGAACAGAATCCATTTAGGATGCATTGGACAGAATAATTCTAAATTATGGCATTGAAATTCCCACTTCACTTATAGGAAAGAGATAAGGCCCAACACTCCAGTTAATGGAACACGAGCTACTAATTTCCTGAGGAAGACAAAAGGAGGGGGTGTGTGCTGCTCTTACATGGAATGAACAATTTTCTCCAGTCCCAAGGTTGACAATGAGGGATTGTGACAAGGGAGAAAGTGATAGAAGAGGCAGCCTTAGATCCAAACAAAGGACAATGGGAAGTCAAACAAGGACTTATCAGTCCCACAGGTGAGTTCACCTTCCTGGCTTTAAGGATCTTATTCATTAACTGGCTGACATGGGCCCTAGGACCAGGGCTCTCTCTGCTGTCTGTGTTGGTGTGTGCAGACACACGTGTGCCGCTCAGTCTTGTATGAATAGTATCCTTTATGACTACTGAAAAAACAGTGCTTTTCTTCCAAATGGATGAACAAGGGTTTGTCACCACAACTTCACCTTATTTACATGAGAACATGGGAACTGAACGTATGAAGAGCACTGGGCACTTTGGAACTGAAAACAAGATTTCCAAGTTGGGAAAACATTCAAGTTCAGGTGATCTGCAGACAGGGGAAGGCACTCCATCCTAGAATCCCATTGATCAGGGTAGCGTTCGGGGAGATGGGGTCTTCTCACCCTTCAACTCATCTTCTGACTTCCCTAGCAAACTTTTTCCCATGCCCTCTTGAGGCTGTCCCCAGGCCTGTGCTTCCACAGCCATGGAAGAAGTGGAACATTTGTGTTAGACAAAGGAGAATGAGGCCATGTCCCACCATAACCTCTGGGAAGACTTTATTAACCTTCCTTCTAAGACATATGGATAGTGTACTCCCAGTTCTTCTTCTAAGAGTCCCGAGTTTTCTGAAGCTTTCTCACTCTGTGCTGAATAAAGAACACAGGAGAAGGAAGAATATTTGATATTATATTGTCAGGCTAGTTGAACTTGTCCACCCTCTGGCTTCCTGAACCAGTCATTTTATTCACAATATTCTTTAATATACCCCACAAATATATAAGGTCTTGCATTTTCTTTGCAAGTCTTTTGGGATGAAATGAAATATTTCTCTCTTTCTTTCCCAACATCCTTCTTTCCCTCCTTCCATGCATCCTTCCCTCCCTTCTTTCTTTCCTTCGTCTCTTTACGAAGATTTTCCCTCTAAGATTTTCTTTTGTCTTTCTCCTGCAAACGCAACCAGGAAAATGTCTGATTATCTTGTCGGTTTGCTTCCCTATTCAGATTAATCTTGGGAAAGTGTTTTTATGGAGTAACTCCAGAACCTAAACTGTCTACAAGACCTTCCCTCCTCCACAGTATTCCTTGAATTCCACAATCAAGACAGCTTTGGACTTTCTCCTGTATATTCTGATGTGTCAGGGCCCCTGCTACATTGAGACCATTACTCTAGAAAAGGCCTGACACCATTAATTAGGCTGACCTTTAGGAGGCAGGATAATGATTCTGTAGTGCAACTAGAAAGAGTTCTTCAAAATACGGTAGAAAAAGAGGACTTTGGTATTATTCCACCCTTGGTTCAAATTTCAAGTTTGACACTTACTGGGTGAGAGAATGATGTCAAAGTCATGGTGGGGAATCACATCCCTCTGTTTTGTCCAATGCAGAGGTTTTCTACTTCTTTATGTCTGTAGAAGCCCTAGGAAGGGGTGTGGGGAGGGTGCTGAGAAGTTCACTAAGAATACCAGAAGGTGAGCTGGAGTGCCAGGAACCCATTTCCCAAGAGCAGGGAAGGTTACTGTAACTTCTATGAGCATCAACATCCTTATTTGAAAACTTGAGATAATAATTATGCTTCGTATTATAGCATTGCTAACAGCCATAGTCCAGAATTGAGAAGATGTACAATCAATATGAATACCTCTTTTTTGTTGTTGTTGTTGACAAGAAAACCTCCAATTCTTGTAGACTTTTTTCCTTTTAATGGCACCTCCAATTTTTGAAGGGATGACTTTTCCAAGCCACCATTCTGAGCATTTTGTTTAATTTAATTTTCAAAATCCTATAAGTTAATGTGCGAGTCACACTTCCAAGTGACTAGTAAAAAAACAGTGACTTTAAGGGGTTAAGTAGCTTGCTTGAAGACACCCAGCTGGTAAGCAGCTCAGCGGGAGAGCTGGATTTGGCTGCCTTCTGGCAGGCAGGAATCCAGGACATTTCCACTGAGCCATCATGCACACTACCTCCCTGTAGCATATATCTGCATTTCCTTTGGAACTCAAAAGCAGAATGTCAAATGGATCAACATACCTTTCACATAGACATAGAAATTAAAATAATTGCTGTGGTCAGTGGGAAAAGTAGATGTTCCACTGAGAGCTGCGGTTGAATTGAACAAGGGCTCTCTACTTGTCGCACCATTGTATTCAGCTGATGCTCAGTGTCTGCTGGTTCTAGATCAGTCATCAGAGGTGGAAGGCATGATTTTCAGTGCTGCTACATTAAAGCTGAACAGTGCTCAGGGCCAGAGACTTGTGAAAACTCTTCCATGTTTTGAGGCCTAAGAGGTCTATGAAAGTCAGGGGGTAATATGAATATCTTAGGAATGGCTTTATTTAATACAGATGGCTCAATATTCAGAAATTAAGAGATATTTGTTTTTAAAAAAACCCTGATATTTATAGGGAAAAACAAAACAAAACAGGCTTCTGGGGGCTGGGATTGTGGCTCAGCGGTAGAGCACTGGCCTAGCATGCTTGGGGACCTGGGTTCCATCCTCAGCACCACATAAAAATAAATGAATGGAATAAAGGTATTGTGTCCAACTACAACTAAAAAAATTAAATAAATATTAAAAAAAAAAAAAAAAAAGAACAGGCTTCTGAGCGGTAAAATGCTTTCCTAAACTTCCTTTGCTGGGGCATTATGTCAACATAGGAATCAATGAAGCAAGAACTCCAAGCCTCGTAGTTGCTGGTATGTTTTGGCAACATGGAAAATGTTCAGGGATCTGATTACTAAACTGCTGCCTACATGGGTGAAATCAACAGAGATGACCTGTAAGCAGCAATTAATATGGTTTCTGAAGCCAGAGTGATGAAATTCATGCTGAAATAAGCTATAATGAGATGCCTCAAAGTTTTAATTCTATCCTGTAATTTCCTCCAGAACCTTGGAAAAGGATGATGAATTTGTATGGTGCCTGTGTGTGTGTGTGTGTGTGTGTGTATTATATGTGTGCACATGGGTGTGCAAGAGAGAGAAGGAGGATGTTTGATATAGCTATGAATAACCATTTAGCCATTAATGTCCCAAATGCATTGAGAGACTATGCAAAATCCAACTAGTTCTTTCTTAAGTAAGCTAAATCCAGTGGTATCCTAGAAATAACTCCAATCCAAAGTTATGACAAGTTGAGGACAGGCATGACTAGCCAGTTCATTCTAATTGGCTTTCTTGGCCCTTTTTATCCTCCAGAGAGCTGGTTTATGTTGCAAGAAAGTAGAAGAAGGAGAGGGCATTGTGGAAGAGTTTAAAAATGTAGTTATTCATTGACTTGTCTGTGTGTTACAACACAATTTAGCGACATCATTACATTTGCATTAGCAAATAGCCCTTCTTCAAAGTGGACTAATACAAATTGGGTTTTCAAAATTGAGTATTGTCTTATTTTTCAATTTGCAAACAAAGTTGTCTATTCATAAATGATATGCTATGAGAAAAAAAATCCAATAAATAAATAAACAAACAGACAAATAAATAAATAAAACAAGTCCAAAGTCTCCTCGGAGGCTTCCTCATGTTGGTATTTGAAAATTTTAAAAAAAATGTTTTCTGGCAGTTAGAAATTCCTGCTTTACATTTTTAATATCATTGTTATTGGACTTCTGAAAAATAAACCTGTCACAGACCTGAGACAGAATGTGAATACAAATACCACTTGCTGATCATCGGTGTCATTTGTCCCTACATGCACTCTGCTCAAAGAGCTAGTCTAAAATGCAATTTTGACACTGAAACAACAAACCTTTTCTCAGAAGCCTCTGGCAGAGAAGCTGAGGTAGCACCAGTAAGAAGTGCGCCAAAGCCTAATTACTCCCCCGAGAGCCGATCATTCTGTGCAAACCTGCATAATGTTCCATCTCCTGTGAGATACAGACGTTGACATATTTCTTGTCTTGTTTCCTGCCATTTGGAGATGTTGCTATTTGTCACAAACTAAACAGAGGAGAAGACAGCAAAGTGCATTTCAGTTACCTGGGCAATTTTTATAAATAATCAATAAGTGCAGCTGTTTTGAAAGCTTTCTTCTTATGTGCCAATGCCTTATGAGGCTGCTTGACATTCTTAGGGCTGGAGTCCAACCAACAGTGGCTGCTTAGAAGGGCCTCCACAGCTGTACCAGAGCACAAGGAAGTGAATTGGTCAGGACTTGACCCCTACCTCCTCAAACCCTTGTCCTTTTGTAGAACAGCATCCTTAAAACAATAGCCTTTTATACTAGGGTTCTGTATTGCATTTCATTCAGGAATGAAGAGTAAATAAATCAACTGTATCTTGGATGGCATATAGACCCTGTGATGAACAAAAAGTCAACTTAGGGCTTACTTTATTTGTGAGAATGGTCAGTGGCCAACTTGCAAACTGTCATTAACAGTTCCCAAGCTACCTTGATCCAGCAGAAATAGCCATTGGCATATGGGAGTGATCTCTGACTCAAAACCTCATCACTGCTTCCTTTTGTCAATATTAGAGGCATGATTCTCTCATGATTAAGCTGGAAACATATGAAGGAGGTAGACAATGAAGGGGTTTAGTAAGGCAGGTTAGAAGAATTAACTTCAAGAGCCATAAAGTCCCTTTGGTATGATTTCAGCAGACTTGAGTTTTAGAAAGATCACTGTGGCTGCTGGGAGAGTGGCAAGACTGGAGATGAAGAGACTGAACGTGAAATTTATTTTCTCTCCCTTTGTCACCCAAGATATATGCACATAGAATGAATGATAAGAGCGTGCAAGAATGGTGCCTCCAGAACACTTGTGAAAGGAGAGAGTCATTTATAGAGCTGGGTGCAGTGGCACACGCTTATCATCCCAGCAACTTGGGAGGCTGAGGCAGGAGGGCTGAAAGGTCAAGGCCAGCATTGGCAACTTAGCAAGACCCATAGCAATTCAGTGAGACACTGACTCAAAACAAGAAAATAAAAACTATATCAGTGGGAAAGCACCCCTGGGTTCAATTCCCAGTACCCAATTTTTTTTAATTAAAAAAAAAATTGAAAAAAATGTAATTTATTTTTCATTCAGGTATTTGTTTCCTTGCTTTATTCAATTTGTTTGACAAATATTTGAGAGCCTACTCTATGCGTGGCAGTGTTCTAAGTATAGGGGACAAGAGCCGCTGCCCTGTGAGAATGCTTTATAGGATGGGAGAGACAGAGAATTGGTTATAGTATGTTAAATGATGATAATGAGCAGGGGGGGGCACAAACAAAGGAGAGATGGGGATTTTTCTTCTTCTTCTTCTTCTTCTTTTTTTTTTTTTTTTGGTATTGAATTCAGGGGCACTCAACCACTGAGCCACATTGCCAGCCCCATCTTGTATTTTATTTAGAGACAGGGTCTCACTGAGTTGCTAAGCACCTCGCCATTGCTGAGACTGGCTTTGAACTCATGATCCTCCTGTCTCAACCTTCGGAGAGGATGGCGTGCGCCACCATGCTGGGAACAATGATTCTTAAAAGCCTAAGGAGGTGAGCTTTCAGCAGACCCAGTGTTGGTGGGTTGGGCAAGATATTTGTATGAGCCCTGGAGGTATGAGCACTTTGGATGGTGGGAAAAACAGGAACAAAGACTGTAAGAGTCTTAGAACTGGAATGCTCAAGGAAAAATGAAAATAGCAGTGAGGCAGGGCTGTAAGAAGTAGGGAAAGGTAGTGGGAATGAGCTCAGAGAGGTTGAGTGAGGGCACAGAGCAGGGAGCCTCACAGGGCAATGGGAACATTTTGGCATTACTCTGAATGAGGTGGGACCAGTTGGAGAGTTTTGAGTGGTGGAGAGATTTGACCTAACTTATGATTCAAAGAATTTCTGCCTGCTATGATGAGAATTGACTTCTGGGGGCAATGTTAAGAAAGGGAGATCAGGAGGAAGTTGCAATAAGAGTATTATGCCTTCGATGTTTATAGCAGCACAATTCACAATAACCAAATTTTGGAACCAGCCCAGTTGCATGTCAATAGATAAGCATCAAGAAAATGTGGTATATATACACAATGGAGTTTTAGTCAGCCATAAAGAAGAATGAAATTATGCCATTTGCCAGGAACCGGATGGAATTAGGGAACATTGTACTAAGTGAAAAAGCCAGACTCAGAAAATCAGGGGTAGAATGTTTTCTCTCATATGCAGAAGGTAGAGCAAAATAAGGGGGAAAGGTAGTGGGTTGGATATCATAAATATAGAGGGAAGATCAGTGGATAGAAGAAGGACCTCTTGAGGGAGAAAGGAGAGGTAGGAAAAGGGAGGAAATGGGGAATGAATTTAACAATATCATACTATGTGCATATATATAATATATATAACATATAAAATATATATTATATAATTATTATATGTTATATAATATATAACACACATGTATTTATATATAATATACCATAGGAATTTCACTCTTAAGTATATGTATAAAGCACGAATCATAAATAAATAAATAAATAGAAGGAATATCAGTAGAGAAAGGAGAATTGGGGAGAATTAAGGAAAAGGCAGGGGGTGCAGATTATAATGCCTTGGACTAGAGCAACAGGAGCAAAGTATAGGATTTTGAAGGTAAAAAGGTGGAGCTGAAATGATATGATAATGGTTTGGATTTACAGTGTGAGAGAAAAGAGGAGTCAGAAATGAAAGGAGAGAGTTACCATGAACTGAGGTAGGGAGCAAGGTACAGGAAGGCAAATCAGGAATTCATGTGAAGTTTGAGAGGTCTATGAGACAAGAGGGCATGGGGTCTGCTTGCCGGGTGCTCAGTGGAGAGGATTGAGCTAGAGTTTGAGATTTGGGAAATCTCAGAATACAGGTGGGATTTAAAGCCACAAAGTGAGTTGGATCCTCAAGGAAGAGGGTGTAGCTAGAGAAGAAAGATGTGAAAGTGGACCTAAATTAAGATCTGGCGCCATCCATATCCAAGCCCCTTGATATATCCTAAAAGCCCTTTAGTACGAGAGTCATAAAATTATTTCTTTCAATTATCTCATCTTCCTATAACTCATTCTTATTCCAGTGCAAATGGTTTAACTCTCTACTGATTCAAAGTACAAATTAATATTATTTTAGCTGCATATTGGTATGAACAGAATTCACGGGTAACATATGAACTCAATGAATCTTTTTCAGTCATGTTTCTATGGGAACATATATTGTGAACTACAAATAATTGTCTTTCAGATTACCTTGGAAATATCCAAGTTTTTTAGGTGATGCCTACTAATTTTCATAGAGTAATAGACATATATCCACTTCCTCCCATCACATGGCTTATTTCCCTCAAATTAATTCCAGAGCAGACTTGATTTGTGCAGTTCTCAGGGTGATGTCTTTTTTCCCTCTTGTGTCAGGGGAATCCAGCTCATTCAGGACGGTAGTGGAAGGAAAGAGGATGAGTAGCCATTGAGTTGATGGAAATGGAATGAAACAGCAGGGAAATCCATGTTTCTAATTCTTGGTTTAATTTTCTGGAAGCCTCTAAAGACACCCTCTCATTTCCTCTGGCTAAACATTATTTATGCAAGGATTAAATTGTGTTATTCGCTATTGTCTTTAGAAGAACTAATTTCCTTTTGACACTCTTCTCCATTGCATGATTCTTTTCTGACTACCACTGTGATATTTTTTCACATTTGGCCTATTGAATCAAGAGGATCTCTCAGACTAGAATCATTTTGTTAATCAGCATCACGTTTTATTCTTGTGCAGTTAGAATTAATCTCTTGCTCTCCTTTTTTGAGGTGATATTTCACTGTGGTTTTCTTTTTTCTTTGTTCTTTTTAGCTATATACGACAGTAGAATGTATTTTGACCTATCATATGTACATGGAGTATAACTCCCCATTATTGTGGGAATTAATCTCTTGGAAAAGCAATGCATTTCACCATTCGTAAGGCATGTCTTCAAGTCCTATTCTTTTAGTTTCGCCATGCACTGAGCTAATCTTTGGATGGGGTAAAATGTCATCATTATCACCAGAGGGTTTCACAACCTCTTTCATTTGTTTCAGCCCAACAGTACTCTCCTGACTGGGGCAAATGATCATTACCTTGCAATCAAATTCTTTGGTGCTACTGAACTGGAAAGCTTTGATTTCTCTTTGGATTTCTGCTTCATGTTTTCTTTTCCATGATTCTTTCATATTTTCCTCAAGTAATTGGAAAATATTGCTTGAAGGTGTTATTCTGGTGCAGTAAAAGGAACACATGTCCAAGCACCTGGGATGGAGCCTCGTGGGCCAATGGACAAATCTCCTCTTTATGTTTTCAGTTTAAATAGAGTTTGCATTGCCTTTTCTACTCCCTTCACTGGAGGCAATATAGTCTCAGAACTGGATGATCCCAAAGGGGCCCTTTATTGAAATCTCTACAGTAAGATCCATTTAAAAACATTTTTCATTAGTGGTTGTCCTTTTAAATTGAGCATCTTCAGGCATGTTAAATTTCCTTTCAGTTAATGAAAATCATTAAATTTTAATTACACATGATTTTAAGGAAAAAAAAATCCCAAGATTGTTCTTCATAATGTACTTAGAAAGTCTTTGAGCAGCTTACCACCAATGTATCAAAATTATTATTTTTTTCATGGATTGAAGGTCATCACAGCAGGTGGTAATTTGTGAAGTATCTGAGTGCCTCTCTTTCCAGACAAAGGTCAATTTGCTGCCATTTGAGGAATCAGGGCTTATCAGCTTTTTCTTTTTATTGTATTTTTTCATTATTTGACAAACTTGCAGTTTTATGAATCTGTGGACATTGTAAAGAGATGGCAGGGGGCTGGGATTGTGGCTCAGTGGTAGAGTGCACATGTGCAAGGTCCTGGGTTCTATCCTCAACACCACATAAAAATAAATAAATAAAATAAAGGTATTGTGTAAAACTAAAAAATAAATATTTTTTAAAAAAGGAGATGGCAGTGTCCCTTCCACAGGCTAAAATTCACAGGTGGCATTAAAGGAAAAAATTTTTAAAAGAGGAAAGAAATAGAAGGGAAAAAAAAAGGATAATAAAGGAGAAATGAAGAGAAATAAGAGAAATAAACCAAGATATGCAAAGGAAAAATTTGGGGGAAAAAATCAGGAATAGGAAAATTCAGTAAAATTTCTGTTCTATGCCCCTTCCATCAGTGTTGGAATGAAATGCACACAGAGGGGCAGTTCTCTGTTGGACTCTGTGGTTTGAATGGGCCAAGCCTTCCAGATCAAATAAGCAGAAAAACTTTCTTTCCAGGCTACTAAACCTCTATTTCATGAATGAAAACAGGGAAGGGGGCCAAGGGATGCTAGCTTCACTTTCTAAAGTCTACTGCATTGAAGATGTTAACCTTGGGTGAACATACAGCAAGGATGGTGGCTAGGCAATGAAAACTGGGCACACTTTATGTGATAAAAATGATCCAGCAATTTATTAGAAAATTCATTAAATAAGCTCTGGGGAATTCTGTATGTTTTAATCAGTTCTATTAGTAGACAGAATTACCAAATTCTACCACTGTCTTTAAAGTAATTGGCAGTTTTCTAAAAGCACATTGATGGGCATATTTTTTGGTATGGGTAGTTTCTAATTTATTGACCTCTTCACTCTTCTCTGTAAACATTTTGGGTGGAAGGGCTACTGAATACCTTCTTGTAGATTACTTTTCTTGAAAATTCTCAGGCAGTAACTACCTTTCCTTCATAGAATTATTCAGTTATGATTTAAGTATCTGATATTATGTCTATCTATCCATCTATCCATTCACTAATCCCCCCATCCATCATATATATTTATTTCTCATTTATTTTTATAAAGGACTATGAGTTTTTGATGTCCTGAGCTTATTGATATTTGACTCTTGTGTGTTTTATCTAGTGAAACAATTAGGATAGTTTTCTACTTTTCTTTTTTTATCATAAATCATCACATTATAGTCCAAACTTCTTTTAGAAAGCAAAGTTCTTCTTGACTAGTTAAAAATTATAACTTTATATAAGAGGATCATTATGAAAATACATAACAAGGAAAAATATGTCTTGATTTATCTCATTGGGCCCATGAGATAGAATAAATTTTATGCTTACTTAGCAAGCACAGCTTGTGGGCTGTGTGTTCTAAGACTTCAAGAAAGAATGAGGACATAGAGAGTTTATAGAACTGTTATTATAGGTGCTAGATACCTGTAAGAATAAATACAATTGATACTTGTTATAGTCTCATGAGGCACACTTATTTTTCAACTCCTAGCAATTGAGTAGGGGTAAAACTCCAAATGTAAAATGTAGTTAAGGACTTATCTCATGCCTACCGGATTCCAAAGCTGGGGACCTCTTTTCTCTGCTGTTCCCTGTGATCTAACTTTATGTTCCTATCCTCTGCAGATATCATACCTTTATGCAAATCCTAACGAGGAGTTTAGATGATTCCTTTTCAAACAGATTAAAAATGAAATCAGAATGGAAAACTGAATAAGGTTTTAGAAATAGAGGTCTTTATTATTGCTCAATAGGAAATGACAAGAAATAATGGGTGAAAGATATACTGGAGAGAACATGGGCTTTGAAATGAGCATTCTAGTGTTCGAAGTCCAAATCACTGTGAGATAGTGGAAGAAATTAACCCACGTTCTCTTAATGGAAAGTTAACAAGGCCTGAGGTGTATGTTTAGTGTGAAGATTAAATATGGTATGTGTGGGTGGAAGTGGATGTGTCAATAAATTATTTCTTTCCTTCTCTGTCAATTACTTCCCTAAATTGACAATTCATGGGACTGAATTAAGTTTTATGTAAGTCACTTGTCATTTCTAATAGTCTCTGAAATGGCACGTAAACATCACCTATGTAATTCAGGTTGCTATGTAGATGTAAGTAGGCAAAATTCTTGAGAAAATGTATAGTTTGCTCAGGCTTAAAGATACGAATTCTACTTAATTCACTAACTTACTATGTATTCATGACCCACACACTGGTGAGATACAAAAATGCCAAACGTGATGGCTTTTATGCTGCAAGAACTCACAATTTCATAGTGTAGTGGTATGGAAATGGCTAATCATGAAACAATACAGTAAGAACCATCTTTGAGAGTGAGTACATGGTGCTACAGAATATGGAAGAGCATTTAACATGTCCTAAGAATGGAGATCTTACAAACGAGGTGATATTGAACCTGGGATTTGAAAGATGGTATATTTTACCTGCTGGGTCTAAGAGCATCCCAAGCACCATATTTAAAGATCCAGAGACAAAAGAGAACACAGCATTTGGAGAAGGACAAGAAGAGGTGATCAGAGTGCTGCACATGATGCAGATGAAAAATGAAACCTGACCTTTTATGCCCTCCTGAAAACTGTAATTCTTATCCTGTAAGTAATGGGGGACCATAGAGTAATTTGTACAAAACAATGTCCTTATTATGTCTGTGTTTTAAAAAAAATAGATATTTGATAGTGTGGAAATGCAATGATAAGAGGAGAGGCAGAATGACTGGTTCATTAGATATTATGTTATTAGTTATTATTATTGTCACTTTCCTTTTATATTTGGAGACCATTAAATTTTAGCTGACAATCATTCTCATAGGCCCTTGGAAAGTTCATAGGGCCACACCACAGTGCTCCGGTTCTGGCCAGCTAATGGCCCTGCCCTGCATTCCTTTTCTCCTTCATTCTGTTTGCATCCCTGAATGTCACTTTTCCCTGGGAACAAGAGTCCACCTCCCCAGCTTTGCTTTAGAGGACAGTCATGTGTCCTTCTTCCACTTGCATTCTTCCTTTTCTCTCAGGGGCATTATGGGCTGAGCTGTGACTCTCCATATTTGTAGGTTGAAGTCCCATCCCTCAGGATCCCAGAAAGTGGCTACATTTGGAGATAGGGTCTTTGGAGGGGAATTAAAGTTAAATGAAGTCCTCAGGATGGATCCGCATCCCCTTCTAATAAGAGGAAATTTAGATGCAGACACACATAGAGAAAAAACCACAAGAAGACAGAAATAAGGTTACGAGCCTCCTTCTTGTGAGGAGGCCCTCAGGAGAAAACATCTTGGATTTCGCCTTATCTTGGATTCCCAGCCTCTAAAATGTGAAGAAATAAATTTCTGCTTTTCAAGTCTCTCAGTCCGTGATCCTATTAAGGGAGCCCTAGCAAACTAATGCAGGGGAGGACGAGAGAAGAGGGTGCTCATATGTTAATGCATATGGCATGTGCATGTGGAATAAGTGTGTGTTGAGGTAGATCTAATGGAGGAGTGTGTGTACTCTTGAACACGTGGACTAGATTCACTTTTATTGAGTTAATGCTTCTATATAGCCTATAGACATGAGGATGAACACAGATGAAATGAAGGAAAGAAACCATTGAGTCCTCTGGACTAAATAGGTGTGTGTGTGTGTGTGTGTAAAAATAAAATGATCTTATGTTATAGTACCTTTCCATTCTTTTTAAACCATTTTGTTTAATTAAGTCAGAAAGGACAGATTGAAAAAACTTTTACAGAGTCTCAGGCTTCTATCAGTAACAGAAGGAAGTATTCTGTTTTATTTAAAATGAAATATAATACTTAGGAGGCAGAGAAAAACAATAGAAAAAAAAGTATCTCTAGTACTATAAATGACAGCTTTCTACCCCTCTTATGATCAGATATGTACAAATATTCAAAACAAAGTTTCCTCCTTTCTACTGAGAGTATGTAAGAGTAATAAAGGAAAAATAGAACACATAGCTCGTTGCCCTTACCTAGTTCTAACTATCCAGGCTCTTGCGGAGTTTATACCATACTCCAATCTGGTTACAAGGTGGCAAAGCCCTCAACCATCAGAAGGTAGACTTGAAAGACTGAGGTTAATAGCTTTGAACTGGGAGACAAGATTGAGATTGTCCCTAGGAAGAAAATACGTAACTACAGACTCTCCAAGTGCACTGTAACCTTGAGTTTCAGCTGGGTGGTTAACATCCATCTGGCTGTGTGCTCTGGGAATATACTGAGGATGAATTAATTTCCCCAAACAAGTCAATGAAAACCAGCAAAAGGGCAGGGCACTGATATTCCACAGAAAGTGTGACCTTTAGAGCATCTGTGCTATTTCCAATGTGAGCAGATGCTTTGATCATTATATCATCAATTTGGAAGGAAGGGCATTATTATTTTCAAAATCTGAATGGCTAAAGTGTCTTCACTGAGACAGCTAATAAAGCATGTATCTTGTCAACCACCTACCAAATGGAAACTGATAGATGTTTTAATCTTTTCTATGCATTTATTTACGAGTGCCTTGGCTTTAATTTGAGGAGGTGGTACGAACACTCAAGGAAGGCTTTCTGTTCCCTTTCCCATTCCTCTCCTTTCTTCCTCTTCCCCCATAAATTGGTCTCCATATTTTTTCTTTTAAGATCTCAAAGATTATAAGGTGCGTTTAGCCTAATCATCTGGGTTCAACATTACTCATCTAGTTAACATAGATTGGCTAGAAGGTATATTTCTTTTTTCCTGGGCCATTTCTGGTAACGCGGCCTATTGCACCATATTTATTGACAAACCCAGCACAGCAAGAAAAACATGAGACTCAAAATCTGCACTGACTCCAGCCAGGAGGCTTGGTTTTGTGTTCATGGCTTGCTTTAGAATTATTGTTGAGCCCTGTGCTCATTTCCATTTTAGAAGTCAGTTATTTTACAAGCATCATAGAACTGTAGCCAAGTAGCTGGAAGAAAAGAACAAGAGAAGAAGGGAGTAAGCCTAAGCCTGAAAGAGGCAGCAGGTAGCAGTAAATCCAGTTACTCTTGGTTCAGAGTTGTGCACAGGCAAACATTTATAAGTCAACTAGTGTTACCTCGATTGCCTGACTTGTAGAAGAAAAACAACTACTCGTTTTCCTGCAAGAAAAGTGAACTGGTAACACTCTCTTCATTTAACAATACAGTTCCTTCCTTGTGAATGTGTGCGTGAGATAGGTTAGGTGTTTGCTATCGATCATTATTGGGTATATCTATAGATGATATATCTCATAATCCTTTTACTTGTTTCTGAGTTCAGAAACTCTAATTGGGTTTGTTTTAGAGCATTAGGGTAAAGAAAAGGAAATAAATGAATATTTATTGAGATTTCACATGCCATACTCTTGTTGAAATTTTTTTCCTACGTTTGTTGCCAAAAGCTCGGTCCTTGTCCCCAGTGCCAATCCAATAATGAGAACACAGCTTTGAGAAAAAGTAAAAAGACAGTATATTGCTTTGCTAGCAAAGGAAAAACACTGTCCCAAAGGCTGTGATTCATGTCCATCAGCAGGGACAGGGTTTCTGTTTTATTTTAAATTTTTTTAAGTTCTAGATGGACATAATGCTTTTATTTTATTTATTTATTTTTATGTGGTGCCGGGGATGGAACGCAGTACCTCACACATGCCACCACCCCAGCCCAGGAACAGTTTTTTTTTTTTTTTTTTTTTTTAAATAGAGGTAATTTAGAGAAAATGAAATTAGGGAGGAGATATGAGGAACGGGAAGTTTAGAGAAAAGAAGATCTGGGAGGAGAAATTTAGGGAAAAGAAGATTGAGAAAAAGAAAAAAAGATACAAGTTTTAAAGCTACAAGGTTTATAGTCAAAGCATCAAGTGAACCTCTATTACACATTGATGATCTTATAACAGTAACGTGTTAGTTTTAGGCTGAATTATATAGCCTACTGGCAATATCATATGGTGCACTGATCTTTATGTTCGAGTTTTTGTGATGAAAACACACCATCATACATTTGCTCTGTCCCTATCTATTTTTCTCATGACTATCCCAACGGAGTTTTATACAGTATAGCATCAAGCAGTTGGTCTCAACTTCAAGGGCCAGGGTCTTAACTAAATAGACAGTGTCTCTCCAACCTCAGAGTTTCTGATTAAGTAGTTTATGTAAGACAGAATTTCTGATTGTCTAACAAATATTTGTTGGTGTGTTACTGCTCCTGGCTTGGAACCTCACCTTGGAGATCACTGACACAGAGGGACGATGTCCCCAAGGATAAGCCTTTAGCACTTCTTTTCCCCTTTTGACTAGAAAGCAACGTTCAAGATCTAGATTTCCTTTAAAAGTATTTTATATATCTAGTGTTATCATTTTTCACTTATCCCTGATTTATGTTTCTGTGTATGTAATGCATAAACTAGAAAGTGAATAGCTTTAATTTTTAAATGTTGTGCTCGAATTCGGGACCCCCAAAAAACCACCAGAGACCAAGATCGATGTAAGCAGCAAAGAGGTGTTTATTGCGAGCTAGCTCAGCCCTCTGCGCACGCACACACAGCAACTGGTGACGCTGAGAGGCCCAGAGCCCAGGGTTTGCAGCAGTTTTATACATTCTTTGGAGAAGGCAGGGACCCCCACATACATCATAGCATCTCTTAGCAAATCATCACACACCGTGGGAAAATAAAATAACAACTCTAAAAGATGATTAGCACATTCACTGGCGGGAAACAAGTTGGGTAGAGGTGATTGGTCAGTACAAAAGGGGTATTCATTTAAACTGATTGGTTTAAGCCAAGAGGGGTGTACATGCTGAACAACATGGTTTCCCAACATGTTATCAACCACCATAAACCACTGGGAGGGTCATCTGGCATCCCAGGTATTTCCCTGTCTCATGCTGATTGGTGGCTGCTAGGGGGTTGCTATGGGTCCCCACCTAGCCTGACTGAGTCAGGGACACCTGGCGCAGCAGATCTCTCCTGTTATTTGTAGCTAAACAACTTAGCAGGGTGGGAATGTGCCTAGGAGTGCTCTGTGGGTCTTTCCAAGGACAAAGGTGATGTCCCTTCCTTGGACAGGCTTTGATCTGAGGTAGAGGCTGGTTTTTCATAAAGAGCTCAGAATCTTTCCAATCATGCAATACAATCATAAGATAGTGTCAGAAAAACAATTTTACAGAATAAGTGATTATAAAAATCTAAAATTTGAAGTACTGGAATTGAGGGATAAATGGTCGTAGGTGAATTAGATAAAGTACTCAGTACTAGAAATTTTCCCTTCAAGTCCTTCCCACTTCTGTGAGATTATCTGAAACAGTACACTGAGAAAAACAGCCTGGGATGCTAATCTCCACTTTAATAGAGAAGGAATCATATTTAGAAGAGTACCATGGTCTGCCCATGGCTAGTTTGTGGAAGAACCCCATTCTGCTGCCAGAAGAGGAACAGAAATATAGGAGGAGGTGACATAGCAGACACTTTGGCTTTAGACAGAGAAAAAAATTCAATTCCTTTACTTTCTTTTAACTTTCACCCATATTGAGAACAAAGGCATTAGGGGCAAATAGAAAATGTTATTTTAATTCAGATTGGCCAAACTGTTCTAAAAGTCTTAACACAAGCAAACTATGTGATCATCAGATGCTCTTGTTATTTGCTAATACATTCACATATGCTCAGCCCATTGGTTATGTTCAAAGCTAAAACAGCTTAATTCTCCATGTGTACTCTCCTGGGCTGTTCCAAGGACTTGAAAAGTTTGTTTTTCTTTCTTTATTTTCCTGTGCCCTTGTACTTATCTCTTTTTCTCTTTCTTTCATTATCTCTTCCATTCTCTTTGTTCCTGCCTTTATCACACCAACTTCCTTTTTCTACCTAATTTGCTTTAATTCACCCAGTTCCTTTCTCTCTGTGTTTTCCATTTCAATGAATGTGACATGCTTTTTAATTTATCAAGACTTCCCCTGAAGGCTTATTGTGTTTTGCCCTGAATAGGGACTGGTGGTAACTGTTTTTGGTCACCAAAAAGAACTCCTTGGAAATGTCAAAAGATATTAACACTACTTACATTTACAAAGTACAAAGCAGCTGGTGAAATTTATTAGTAGGTAATTACTTGTTTTATAAAATGTGGAGTGACCACAATGATCACTCTTCACTTCCTGTAAGAGCCAACTTTAAAATAAAATAGAGGCAGCATTGCTTAGTGAAGCCTAGCTGGGTTACATATCAGCTTTGTCCTATGCCACCTTGAAAACATAACCTCACTTCTGTGAACTCTGACTTCCTTGTCTGTTGTATAGAAATAGTAATATCTTCTTGCAAGTTGTTATGTGGATGAAATGAAAATATGTTGTCATCCTCCAAACTACCAGAGTAACATTAATTCATTCTTTCACTCATTCATTCATTTGAGGATGTGTGTTAGGCATTGTGAGCACAACAACGAACAGGGTTTTGTGAATCACAGTAAAGATTTTTGCCTTTTGTCCCCAAAGCATTTAGAAGACTATAAAAAGAACTAAACTAGGGAATAATTTTCTCTTTGGATTTTCTCGGTTAAAATATCTGGAGAAATGCAAGAATGGAATTAGTGTATCTGTTAGGAGGCTTTTAGAGTTATGTATATGTGATCCCAGTGTTTGGAGGAAGTACAAGTAGAGTCATAAGATACTTGACAGAATTGTTGAGTTTTATGACTCAACTAGTGGGTATAAGATGGAAAGGTGGGGATGATCTTCCACCTTTGTTTTGGGCTTTGTTTAGAATATTTGGATATGATGCTGCCATTTACCCCTAGAAGGAACAGATTTGAAGGGGATGCTCATTTGTTCTTGCTTGGCTGTGTTGGATCATATATTGGATATGATGCCTTTAAAACCTCCAACTAAAACTTTGTGGTGGGCAATTCAATATAGAAATCTGGACTAATCAAAAATTGTGAGAGTAGATATTAAAATATGTAGGCTTGACAAATGCACAGCAAAGCACTTAGCCCAGACAGATAATGGTACAGAGCTTAGTCAATGCGAGCATGGAGATTAAGGGTAAAAGTGGGAGTGATATAACTGACCATCTGGAGGGTTGAATGCATCTGTATTGGCAGAAGTTTTAAAGCCACAGTGTCCAAGTTCCCCCCAGGATTCCTTGGGTAGCTTATTTAGGGCAATGTATTAGCTTTCCGTTATTGAGACAACAGACCTCAGACAATCAACTTATAAAAAGGAAGACTGTGTTTTGGCTCATGGTTTCAGAGGTTTGGGTCCATGATCTGCTGGCTCTGTTGCTTTGGGCATGCAGTGGGTAGAACATCAGGGTGGCAAGCAAGTGGTGGAGGAGATGGATATTTCATGGTAATTGGGAAGAAAGAGAGAGAAAGAGAGAGAGAGAGAGAGAGAGAGAGAGAGAGACAGAGAGAGACACCAGGGTCCCAAAATCACCTTCAAGAGCATGCCCCCAATAACCTAACTTCTTTCCATGAAACCCCACCTCCTAAATATTCTATTACCTCCCAATAGGACCATAGGCTAGTTGACCAAGCCTTTAACACATGTTGTTTGGGGACATTTAATATTTAAACCATAGCAAGTAGGGTTCAAAAATACTTGAACCTTGATGGAACCAGACCTTGGGCATAGTTACTTCTCAGAGAAATTGAAAAAAAGGAAAATACAATCCCTTCCTATTATTGCCTATTTATCGATCTATCCATTTAACTCCCCATAAACAAATATTGCATAAATATTTGCATATCTTTTAAATTTTTTTTTATTTGTTTTAATTAGTTATACATGACAGTAGAATGTACTTTGATACATCATATATAGATGGAGTATAGTTTCTCATTCTTCTGGTTGTACAGGACATAGAATCCCACCAGTCGTATAGTTATATGTGTACATGGGGTAATAATGCCTGATTTATTCTACGATCTTTCCCACCTCCATACTCCCTCTCTTCCCTTCACTCCCCTCAACCTAATTTAAAGTAACTTATTTCTTTCCTAGCCCTCCCTCCTTATTGTGAAATTAGCATCTGCATATCAGAGAAAACATTCAGCCTTTGGTTTTTGGGGATGGGCTTATTTCATTTAGCATAATATTCTTCAGCTCCCTCCACTTACCAGCCAATGCCATAATTTCATTCTTCTTTAAGGCTGAGTAATATTCCATTAGTGTATCTGTTATGTATATATGTATATATGTATATACCACATTTTCTTTTTCCATTTATCAGTTGAAGGGTATCTAGGTTTGTTTCACAGTATAGCTATTGTGAGATGAAGCGTTATAAACACTTTGATCGTATCACTATAATATCTGTAATATGCTGCTTTTAAGTTCTTTAGGTATAAACTGAGGAGTGGGATAGTTGGGTCAGAGGTGGTTCCATTCCAAGTTTTCTGAGGAATCTCCATACTGCTTTCCATAATGGTTGCACCTATTTGCATTCACACTAGCAATGTGTGAGTGTACTTCCCCCCCACATCATCACCAAGATTTATTGTTGTTTGTATTCTTGATAATTGCCATTCTAACCAGAGATGAAATTTTAGAGTAGTTTGATTTGCATTTCTGTAATTGCTAAAGATGTTGAACATTTTTTTTCATATATTTGTTGATTGATTGTATTTCTTCTTGTGTGAAGTGTCTGTTCAGTTCCTTAGCCCATTTATTGATTGGGTTATTTGTGTTTTGGGTGTTAAGTTTTTTTATTTTTTAGTTCTTTATATATCCCAGAGACTAATGCTGTATCTGAGGTACATGTGGTAAAGATTTTCTCCCATTCTGTAGCAGGTTATAAAATCAACGCTCATAAATCAAATGCACTCCTATATATCAGTGATGAATCTACTGAAAGAGAAATTAGAAAAAACTATCACTTTCACAATATCACCCCCTCCCCAAATGAAATACTTGAGAATCAAACTAACAAAAGAAGTGAAAGACCTCCAAAATGAATACTACAGATTTTAAAGAAAGAAATTGAAGAAGATTTTAGAAGTTAGAAAGATCTCCCATGTTCTTGTGTAGGCAGAATTAATATTGACAAATTGGCCATACTACCAAAAGCATTATACAGAGTAATGTAATTCCTATTAAAATCCCAATCTCTTCATAAAACTAGAAAACACATTCATGAAATTCGTTTGCAAAAATAAAAGACCCAGAATAGCCAAAGCAATCCTTAGCAAGAAAAATCAAGCAGGAGGCATCACAATACCAGACCTTAAGCTATACTACAGAGCAACAATAACAAAAACAGCATAGTATTGGCACCAAAACAGACATGTAGACCAATGGTACAAAACAGAAGACACAGAAAAACTCATGTAAATATAGTTATCTCATACTAGACAAAGGCACCAGAAATATTCACTGGAGAAAAGAAAGCCTCTTCAACAAATGGTTCTGGGAAAATTGGAAATCCATATGTAGCAAAATGAAATTAAACCTCTGTCTCTCACTCTGCACAAAAATCAACTCAAAGTGGATCAAAGACTTAGGCACTAGAAAAGAGACTCTGTGCCTAATAGAAGAAAAAGTTGACCTAAATCTTCACCATGTCAGCCTAGGATCTAATTTCCTCAACAAGACTCCTAAAGTGCAAAAGTAAAATCAAGAATCAATAAATGGGATGGATTCAAACTAAAAAGCTTCTTCTCAGCAAAGGAAACAATCAATAATGTGAAGAGAGACTCTACAGAATGGGAGAAAATATTTCCATATCTTTAAAACACACTTTCATAGTACATTTAAGAACAGAGAAAAAGCACAGAAAATGGTATATTTAAATAAAGCCAATAATTGCTACTTATAGGTACAAAATTAAATAATTTTTATTGTTTGAAATTTTGAAAAAAGTGTTGGTTAGCTAATTATCCAGGTTCTAATTCCCACTGAAATTATTTGTACATTGAGTAGAGAATTTTATTCTGCTAATCCATGAATATTTCATTACAACCTGCTTTTTTTACATTATAGTCTTATCTGCGACCAGAATAAATAATAAGTGGAACAACATATGCAACCACTCACCCACCTGCTCATGCAATCAAGGTCATGTAGTGCAGTAATTGACATTGTGGACCCTGTAACCAGGCTGTCTGGGCTTAAGTCCCAGCTCTGTCACTCACTGGCTGTGTGTGCTGGGGAAGGTCATTTAACCTCTTCATGCCTACTTTTCCACAGTTATAAAATGGATGTAATAGTGGTTTCTAGGTCATAGGATGTCATGAAGATTAAGTGAGTTAATGAAGCCTGTTGTATACCAAGTGCTATATCTATTATCAGCACATGCAGAGACCCTTGTAGGAGCCACATGGCTCTGCTCTCAAGGAGTTTGTAGTCTTAGTGGGAAGTTTAAACTAGGAGATACTAGAATAAGGCAGGATAAGCCTGGTGAAGGCACACAGGAGGAGAAGTAAAAATTTCAAGTCGACCTCTGATTTGAGACCTGCGCTATAAAGGGATGATAGCATGAACTTTTTGGGAAATACGTTCTGTGTATAAAAATTTTTAACATATAACTCTCATAAAAATGAGAACATACTTATACACTGACTTATAATTTTCAGTGTAATGAAAATGCCTCAATTTTTTGACTATTTTTTTATCTGCATTATGAAATCAATATTTTGAAATATTTCTCTAGGACATTTGTTGGAGAAGAATCTCATAAAAATTAAACATTCTGCAACCTCAAAAAAAAAATAGGTAGACTGTTTTTTTGGGTCCAAATTTTATATATGTTGAAATTGAGGTTTGAAAGAATTAAAGTACTTGCCTAAAGTCACACAGCTGGTGCTACAAAAAAATCAACAGGAATGCCAGCCTCTGAATTGTGTATGGTTTTTAATTCTTTCATCACATATATAATGATACTGGAACTAGGTGAAACTATCTAGTCATAGGTACAGACCACCTGAGTTTCTCTCCTCAAAATAAAATTTGAAAATTACATGCTTTGGCATGAAAGGCTCGACACACCAAGGTTGTGCAGGTGAAGTATAAACAGAGCTCTCTGCATGTGGCTTCTATGGGTTTGCAATTCCATAGCATATCACTTGCCTCCAGGTTGTATAAAAAACATCTGAGCCTCCTTATTCAATAGCTTCCCTTGGCTAGGATGCCAAGGCCTGTCACAGGGACATAAAGGGAAAGGGTTGGGAGATGTCTGCCCTTGGGTATGAGTGACTGAAGTCAGTGTGCAGGGTTTGGAGCCAAGGACAACTGTCCAAAGTCAAAGACAAGCTAAGGTAGAAGGCAGCTGGGGCAGGTTGGGGTGAGTCACTGAGCTGACTTAGAAATCTACTGCCATTAGAGAGGGTCAGTTCAAGGGTATGCAATGTCAATGAGTTAGAATCAAGATAAGGCCACAGGGAGTGGGAGAATTAAAAGTGGGTGGGGGGTCAGGCAGGCAGTGCAGAGGACAGATCTGTATCAAGGAAACTGGATCTCTGAATAGGCTTCCTGTTCCTGCTTCTGAGGTTTGCTTCAGCAATGCCTTGGCAGAGTCTGCCACAGCAGGGCAGCAGGCCTGGTCTAGACTGCACAGGTGAGAACCAGCAATGTATTTATTTGGCTGAAGTGAGGCAGGCCAGGATGGAAGGCCAGCTGGTGCCCAGTGAGTTTTCGGAAGACAACCTTAGAGATGATAACAAATCCCCTTCAGTCCTAGGAGACCGGCCTCATCAACATGAATATACTAACAAAGATTTGTACTTATCCAAGCACCATGACTACTTTAAGGGGGAGAAAACACTTTAAAAGTATTTAATTTCCTTAAAGTTTCAGAGTAGACTTGGGTAGTTACTGGCTTTCAGTGGGAAGAGGAGGAAAACATAACAAAGGAAATATCATTTTCAGTGAATCAAAAACATATATTTTGCTGTCTTTGAAAATTGGGGATCTAAAAATAAGGGAAGAAAGCTAAAACCTTTGGAAAACCTCAAGTATTTGGATTACTATACCATTCTTCCAATTGCAAACCAGTGTAAAATGTTGAAATAAAAGTAGATTTGAATGCCAACCTGAATTATGAAGTATCTGAAGATGTTGGGAACCTTCATTTATTAGTTTCCTATTACTATAGCAAAGTGCTTGAAAAAATTATCTTATGAAGACAAGAGGTTTATTTTGGCTCATGATTTTGGAGGTTTCAGTCCAAGATCAAGTGGTTCCCTTGCTTTAGGCCTCTGACAAGGCATTTAGTAAGTGCTAAATTACTAAATGCCTGCTCTAATGCATTAACAATGTGGGAAGAAATTATGAACCTATGAGCTGATGTATCATGCACAATTCATATGCACAGAATCCAGCAAAAGGCGGTTGTGGTGAAATATCACAAACCTACCTATGATCTTCTTTGTTTGCAATCATGTGGCCAGACACATTTTGGGAACCCAGGAGCATTTTGTTACAACTCCAAGTTTGTGCTTCTGTGTAATGAGGAAGCTATGTTTTCCACATTACAGTTGGCCCCAAATATAGGTTCACTTCCTGGTTAAAGCAATGATTGCTGTGCTGAACAGTGAAACGTATAAAATACTTTAGACTTTGGTGTCAAATGCAGATATGTAACTGTCAGAGAGAACATCATTATTTGGGTCCATAGTTTCTTCCCACATTGTTAATGGATTAGAGCAGGGCTTAAGGATAAAGATTAATTCTGATTGCTGGGGTTAATTTAGCTGACCTTACTAACTATGCAACTTGTAAAGTACTTTCTCTTCCAGGGACTTATGTTTCCTTTTCTACACAGTGGGGATAATGATACATTTGGCTCTCCCTATCAGAACAGTGAAGATAATAACATAGTTGGCCCTCTCTGGTGGGAGCTTCTATATCCATGGATTCAATCAAGATCAGATGAGAAATAATTTTTAACAAATTGCTTCCGTACTTGGCATGTACAGATGTTATACCTTGTCATTATTTCTTAAACAATGCAGTAAAATAACTATTTACATGGGATCTACATTGTAGTAGGTGTTATAAGTAATCTAGAGATGATTTAAAGCATAGGAGGATATGTATATCATAGGCAAATGCTATGCCATTGTACATATGAGGAACTAGAGAATCCACAGATTTTTATATCCAAAGGGGGTCTTGAAACCAATGTCCTGGAGATGCCAAGGGATGGCTTTTGTCCCTACCATTCTGCGGCAGTCCAGCTGCAGCAAAATAAGGGGGGGTGGTAACGAACAACTTGTGTAGATTGATACAGCAGGAGAGGGAGCCGTTTATTGTAGGACAGGAGCGGTATTTATACATTTCACACAGCTTATCTTAATTAACATAAACTAGATACAGCAGTCAACCAATAAGGAATCTCTACACTTAATGGCTTGCTGGTGTTACTTCACAAACCACTCCCTCTGGCATTTTGCCAGGCGCCATCCAGACTTGTTTACAGACTCTAATACCATTCAGAGTTATTGGGCACTTAAGTCTAACAAACACAAAGTGCTTCACATAGGGCTTGGCTACTTCTCTGCAGATAAAACTAGAGGAAATTAGTGGAAATGGATCATTAAGCTTATCTTTATTTCTGGTGGTCCCCCCCCCCTTTTAAGACCTCCACTAATTGTAAACAGCATTTAAACACTGTTAGGATGGGAAAGAGCAAGGTACTTTTTCTGTTCTGTTTTGCCCATGTAAATAAATGACTAGTTCTTACTGGATTAATGTGACCACTGATTTTTGAGAGAAAATAAGAAGAAATGATGAATACAAGGGACATACAACTGAGATTAAACATTAGAGTTATTTTAATAAGATGTATTTAAGACTTGGGAAGGCTGAAGTAGCTCAGTGTTAGAGCACTCACCTAGTATGTGTAAGGCCCCAGGTTTTAACCCCAGAACAAAAAAAAAATTTAAAAAGGGGGCAGAGACTGATTAGGGTAAAAGAAAGAAAGCAATGAGAAAAATGATTTGTTTTAGAAACTTAGAAAAGCTGTGGGAGGGGTGGTGTGGTGGATGGAAGTTGGTATCAGATAACTTTATAGGTGATAACATCTACATTAAAATGGCACATTTTTGGAAACTTGTACCCTGAAAGTATTTAATAGAGACTCATTTTTATATTGAACTGCTATGTAACACTTATTTTAGGATATCTTCATGAATTCTCCACAGGTAATTAATCTTGTGGAATATTGTTAGTTGGCCTGCTTCTTTCAGTCTTTTCCACCAGTACTGATAATATCAGGAAATTTTTAAAAGCTCATTAAGACATTTACTAGAAAATTCTATGTAGCTGGGCATGGTGGCACATGCCTGTAATCCCAGTGACTCAGGAGACAGAGGCAGAAACACTGCAAGTTCAAAACCAGCCTCAGGAACTTAGGAAGGCTCTAAGCAACTTAGCAAGATCCAGTCTCAAAATAAAAAATAAAAAGGGCTGGAGTTATTGCTCAGTGGTTAAGCACCCCTGGGTTCAATCTCCCAAAAGAAAAGAAAATTCTATGTAGAAACAAAACAAAGCTCTTTACTTATACCTAGTTCTACCTCATTAGAAAATATAATGGAAAGAAAAGAACCTATTTAAAAATTAAAATAACAAAGAGTATTTTAATAAGAAATATTTAAGACTTGGGATTTTAGTGGAAAGACTTTTGTGGGAAAAATGGCAGAACTTCACTGAAGTATGCAAAAGAGACGCACACACATACACACACCAAAAAAAAAAAAAAAAAAAAGGCAAGATTAACCACATCCATGGATAGAAATACTCAATATTTTAAAAAATGCAAATTCTTTTCTACATAATCTACAAATTCAATGCAATACTAATTGCAATCAAAATATAATTTAAAATTGGAACTTAACAGGAAAATTCTGAAAATTTTTATAATAAAGATAAAATAAAGATAGAAGAACAGCAATGCCGCAGTCTGGCTGGGCACAAAATCACGAGCCACTCACAGCCTTGTAGATTCAAACAGCAATTCTTTATTCCCCATCTCACACCGGCCCTCTACAAACACGTTCTGGGGAAATCCACGTTCTCTGCCCAAATACTCTCTGAATCCCGGGAGAACTCAAGGGGAACTCAGGCAGCAGGATACGCCCTATTCCCAGCAGGAATAATCTTAAACCTGGAACCGCCCTAAACTCGGATTGTCCTAAACCGGGAACGCCCTAAATCCAAGGAGAGCCTAAAACCCTGATCCGCCCTAAACCCGGATCCGCCCTGGTCCTTGAGCAAGGTCACCTTACATGCAATGTCACTGCAAAATGTCTAAGGCAAGTTCATTTTACCCCATTTAAGCAACATGGGGTACGCTGGCAAGGAAATTGTCATACCTACTTGGCTAATGGCTCTCAGCACAGCAAGGAAATTTTGAAAAGAAAGGTCAGAACAAAGGCATGCTAATAGCACTTGCAAGGAAATAAAATGAAGTTGTGATTAATTAAAACAATGTGTTGTGGATATACAAACAGGTGAGTAGGTCAGTGAACCAGAGCAAAGGTTAGAAATAAATATTCTCCTACATACAAATTTGCTGGTAATGGCTCTTGTGTCTAGATCACAGTTGAAGAATCCTATTTAGCCCATATCTGGTCTCCAAAGGGTAAGAGTAGGCAAACTCAGAATTTTTCAAGTCTGTTTTTATCAACTCATTGTCCAGTGCAAGTCACACAGGTAAGCATAGTCAGAGTAGCAGGAACTGTAGTGTTGTATGGCAGGAACTGTAGTGTTGTAGGGAGAGGTCTTGAATTTGGGACCATTATTACAAGAAATTATCATAGGTATGAATTAATCCTAAACTGGGAGTTTGGCAGGTCTGGGTCCAGTGTCAGCCACCACTTACAATATATGAATTTTGATGCAGTCATTTGGCTTTTTAGTTCATGAGGACTGTAAAAATAATAATATCTATAACATGAAATAACTGTTGGAGATCAATTTCGATTATGCATATAGCTTAGCCTTCTAGTGTTTAAACCAAAGTAAATGCTCAATAAAGGCTATTTATTATTGTAATGGAAATTACCCAAGAAGACACAGTTGAACATAGCAAAAATGTCTGGGATAGCTTCTGTTTTCAAGGACAAAATATAAACCCAAATGATATACCCTCAGTGACCTACTTAATCCAGCCACACCCTACCTGCCTATAGTTACCACAGAGTTAATCCATATTGGTGGATTAACCCACTGACGGGTCACACCTCTCATAATCTAATATTTCACCTCTGAAAATCCTTGCATTTTCTCACACATGAGCTTTTGGAGGACACCTTGTATCTAAATCGTAGCAGGGGCATAGCATGATAGGTAGTGTCAGAATTGAATCAGATTGTAGGACAGCCAGTCAGTGTTCCCCAGAGAACTGAACTGAATTTATTTTGGGGGTAAAAACCATTGCACATTTTGTATTAGAGTTCTTGGGAATATAAGAAACAGTTTTTATCAGAATGGGTTATGAGTTCTATTAGTTTATTTTCTGTGTTGGAGACTTAGGCTTAGGATCAACATTAAGGTGTTCTTTTGTTTGTTTATGGCCTGGAGTTTTGGCAAAATGGATACTAAACATATGTTTAAAATCTTCTGTAATAGTCTAGGTATTCAATATCTGTTCCATTATAAGATCTGATATCAATGAATGTTACCTGATACCTTCAATGTTGGGTCAGAGAAACCTCATCATGATAGGCATGGAAAATAACTAAATTAGTTAGATTTAAAAAAAAATTAGCAAATTGTCTCTTCTCCATGAATAAGATGATGTGCATTAGCATCCAGACATGACTGTCATGTGAGCAATTATAATATTGTAAATAGAGGCCAGGCTTCTCAGTCTGGACATGTATGGTGTGAAGTTCATGTGTCATCACATGGTCAGGAGCACCGGCTGCGATCTGAGGGTTGCTGAGGCAGAATGACAGAACATTGACTTGTATGTGGCCTCTCACGTTTTCTCTTCTTATGTTTGTCTCCTCCCTTTATTGATTCCTGCTTGCGTCTTTCAAATAACAAATCTCTGTTGCTCTATGCCTCTATTGGATGGTTAAAAAGTTGGCAGGTCCTGCCCCTTATCCATGCTAGGTCCAATGGAATCAGAGGCCTTATGACAAGACTGTTATGCCTACCTGTGATCCTAATTTCATCCTCTTGGAAGGGAACTCTTGGGAAATATGGGTAATTTTCTACTTGCTACCCTGTGAGTTCAGCTTCTTATCACCTTAAACCTTAAAAACTGAAAGAAGCTCATTCACGTATTCCTTAACTACTTAATGACAGCTGGTAATGAAGAGATATTTATAACAACAACATAGTCCTTGGCTTAATGGAAATCACATTCTAGTTGTGTAGAAACAAACTGCACAGTGGTCAGTGCTCCAGGATCCAAAAGCATCCCTCCTGGCTCAGGTTCATGGGGCACATAACTGCCAAATAATAAAATGCTGGCATCCACCCATGAGCCGTGCAGCCACAGGTTTCTATGTTGCCCGGACATTTCCTATAGAATGGGTGTTGCAGTTTCACTGATGTTCTGCAATAACCGTGGGCTCCACAGTTAAACTGGAGACCAATCCAGTGTCTGCTTCTGCTGAGTATCCAGGGACTGCCCTGGAGAGAGCAGGAGGAGAAAGATGATACATTTTTCCTGTAATGTGACTATTTCATGTCTGTTTTCTCTTTCAGGGAGAAATTGGTAATAAAATAGAGAAGATATACAAACCTCTGGGTGTTTAGAGGAATTGAAATTCTCAAAAGCATTATTCAAGTTAAATCTATTTCTGTTCATATTCTGTTTTGGCTGCTCTCAATGATTATTCCTGGCATTTTGATTATAGGCAGTAATCCCTTCTGTTTTCTCTACACATCCCTGCTCCCTCCCAGGCTAATCTTTTTGAGCTAAACATTTTAGAAGGTTTGTGAAAGAATCATTAGCCATCATTAGATTATTTTTTTTTTTTTTAACTTGGTCACTACAGCAGCTTCTGCCAAAATGCCTTTTTCCTTTCTTTGTATTTGTAGTGTGCCTGTGAATGTGATGGTTGTATTAGAAGATGCTGAAATATTGCAAAATTTTTGTTGCCCTGCAGAGATGGCTGTTCTGTGTTTGCCAATTGTGGTTTCAGCTGGAGAGCTTTTAAATGCAAAGATGAGGATGTTTGTTTTTGATTGTTGAAGAAACACATACATGTCAAAAGGAGTGTGCGTGCGTGTGTGTGTGTGTGTGTGTGTGTGTGTGTGTGTGTTATGTGTTGGGTCAGGAGGGATTGAAAAGAACTTTTAAAAAGAAAAATAGAGGGCTGGGGATGTGGCTCAAGCGGTAGCGCGCTCGCCTGGCATGCGTGCGGCCCGGGTTCGATCCTCAAAGATGTTGTGTCCACCAAATACTAAAAAAATAATAAATATTGAAATTCTCTCTCTCTCTCTCCCTCTTTCTCTCTCACTCTTTCTTAAAAAAAAAATAGAAAAAAATCCTTCAGGATAGTAGCACTCTACTCTGCAACAATTTGTTTTTTATACCAAATAAGGAACAGATACAAGGGTCCTTGCAATTTTGATAAGAGCGTCTATGCAAGTACGTATGTACTAAGTGAAATATAACTGTGTTGGCAGCCAGGGGTTATGTACAAGTCCATTAAGGTCATGAGGATTACTTAAGAGAGTTAGGACAAACGAATTTGCCACGGCTGTGGACACGGATTCTGAGAGGGATCCCTCAGTTGGAATCCTTAGCTTACGTAAATCAGGTACAACACTCAGGCAAAACTCAGCATGTACATTCACTTTCTTAGTTCTCTACCATTGAATTTATTTTCAACAAAATCCCCTATTTAGTAAATAGTAGCAACTTAAGCTTAGTAAATTCAAAGTAAACTCAGTAAATGTGTTCTTTTAGGCTTCCTGTTTTCTTATTGACGTTGCATTCACATTTTAGAATATCGAGGCATTATGGAGCAGCTGTCATGCCCCTGCTATTGATTGAATGTGTGTCCCTCCAAAACCCCTGTTGAAATTTAACTTCCACTGCAACAGTATGAAGAGGTGGGGCCTGTATGAGGTGATCAGGCTATGAGTAAAGAGTTCAGCTCCTTTTTTCTGTCTCTTCTGTCATGTGAGGACATAATGTTTGTCCTCTCTGGAAGATGCAGCAACTAAATACTGCAATAACTAAGTTCTGCAGCACCTAAGTACTGGGAGCAGAGAGCCATCCTCACCAGCCTTGATCTTGGACTTCCCATCCTACAGCATTGGGAGAAAATATTTTATTATTTACAGAAGGCTGGATCTGTGGTATTTTGTTATAGCAGCACATATGGACTAAGACATCTCCTGATCCCAGCTGCAGGGTTTGTTTTCTTGGAGCCCATAGCAACCCAATGTCACATCCATCCATGTGACTTTTGCCTGTTTGCCATGCTGTTATGCTGTGCAGGGCTGTGTAAAAAGCTGTCCTAGGTCCCTTTGCTTACATGTCTCTTGCAACTGTTGACATCCTACTGTTTCCATGCTGGGCTGGGGAAGCAAGGAACATGATGTACTGTTCTGAAAATCCCAAACTGACCAAGAGTTTTTATTTTGTTCCATTACTACCCTGACCTAGACTGGGGAAAAGGCCAGATGCATAGTGTTTCTCAGAAGACCTGACCAACATTGGAATTTCTTTTTTTTTTCTTCAATTATTACTTTCTTTCCTTGATTTTCTTTTACCTTTAATACTATTGTCTCTGCTGTGCATATTGAAAAAAATTTTGAGGGTAAAAATGCAGAATTGGCTGCTTTTTTGTTGTTGAGCATCATCTGGACACAAGCTCAGAATACTTTGACTGCTGTCTGATAAGCAGTGGCAGAAATTGCTGGGAATGAACAACACATCCATGAGTATCCCACATGCCAGTTTACCACACAGGTATGTGTGTGTGTGTGTGTGTGTGTGTGTGTGTGTGTGTACCTGCACACCTAAAGATCACAGTTAATGGTCTCAGGTCTCTTAGTAAGTTAGACTTTATGCTTCCCAAACTCCCAAGTTTAAGAATTCATACACTGATTACAAATCAGTCATACTTGAATTTAGGAAATTAATGGCCTGGTCATCATCTTATTGCATGGCATGGCCATACTGAAATGCCAGGCTCAGTTTAATATAGATTGGAGAGGCCAGTCTGATGGTAGCTCTGGCATGAATGCCCCCAGATCATTCTCAGCTGCCTCTAGAAAGAGACCACCTTCACTGACCTGCTCTGATGTACTCAGCAGTGTGACTATCTATGTATATACTGGACGAGGAAACTCATCCTCCTGTGATTTGGTTAAGATAGCTTTATTATGTGTTCTGAATATATAGTAAGATGTTCACATTGCAAAAAATTTTTTTAAAAAATCAGAAAATACAGGTAAGTGTTTGGATATAAAAGAGCACAGTAGTCTGTGGTTTTGCTGTCCAAGATTTTGGTTACTTTTGGTCAACTATGGTTTAAAAATATTAAATAAAAAGTTTTAGAATAAAAAAAAATAAGTTTTAAATTGTATGCCATTCTTGTGCCTTTGTTTTAGTTTACTAGTGATGATTGTTGTTCATCTCTTACTTTGCTTCACTTATAAATTAGACTTTATCATAGGTATGTACATATAGAAAAACAGTGTATGTAAATTTTGGTACTCTTCATGGTTTCCTGCATCCATTGGAGGTCTTGAAATATATCTCAAATGGATAAGGGAGACTACTGATTAAGTATATTCACATCCAGATGTAATTCTATTAATGGGTTGTAGATATTTTAATTTCTAACAAGGATGTAGAGATATATACATATACTTACATTACAATATTGTGTATGATTTCCATTTTCCCCTTAAATTATATACTTGAACATCTTTACACATCAACATGAATGATCTATATTATGTTTTTTATGAGAATAATAAATTACTTAACCAATATCCTATTGATGGACATTAAGGTTGTTTTCACTGTAAAAGTAGTGCTACTACAAAAATCTTCATTCTAAAAGTGGAATCTTGGGGACAAAAGGAGCAGACAGTTAATAATATCATCAAACTGCCAACTAATAGTTTGCATCAATTTAGATTTTTACAATGTGTCTCAATATCCATGGTCCACATTATGCAATTTGAAAACCAAGACAAATCTATGTAAATGTCACCAAAAGTATAGTCTGCTACAACCATCTTCCCCATTGGCCTGGCATTACAAATTCACTACTAAGGACATTCTTAGGAATTAAGCTTTTGCATTATCTATATCATCTATGATCTGGATAAGTGTTTTTGAAAAAAAAAAAAAAACAAAACAGTGTGTGTGTGTGTGTGTGTGTGTGTGTGTGTGTGTATGTTTGATTGCACCCGCGTGTAGGTATACCTTCTTTCCAGGTGTACACCTGAAAGAAGAGCAGCAATTGCAGCTATAGGTACAACACATTTATGTTCCAGATTTTTCTAGGAAAGAATTGTGTTATTTTCTAATAAAATGATTTAATTTCCTCATAGATACATTCATTTGTGTGCTGTCTTATGTATTTATGTAACGGCATTTGCCACTTCCTAAAGTCTGCTCATTTGTTTTGCTTTTCTATCCCAGGAAGTACCACCACTGGTATGGCTTCTACCCTGAGTAAATGCATGCCACATGTCGGGCAGTTTGGCCAGTCCATAAAATGAAATCTTTAGTTCTAGGCCATCAGGCAGTTTTATAGCCACAGGCTCTTGCACCTGGCTTCTTGTCCTACTCTCTATCTGTGTAAAACAGTAGATACCACCCTATGAGCCTGGGTTCATCTTCCTCTGAGATACCCTGTCCCCATCTGCTCTCAAAGCATCCTGTTTTTATTTCTGCCTTTTCGAGGTGAAGTGTGGGAGTAAAGAATCAGAAAATGTACATTTTTTTTTTCTGAAGGTTGAGTGGAGGCTTGAGGATATTTTTGTTAAAACCTCACTAACCTATTTCAAACAGGTAACCTTAGACCTTCCCTCCCACATCCCTATCCTACCCTGTCCTGTTTGTGTTTTTGCCTCAAATTTGCTTGGCTTCTTTCTTTTCCTTTCTTCATCTAAAAAAAAAAAAAAAAAAAAAAAAAGATATCCTTGCCCCAAAAAGAAAGGAACTGGGAAAATGCTATTGTAGATTTGGAAGGTGTGGATAGAGTCTCGCGATATCTTCTTATTTGAGATATACCAGAAAACAATGAAAACATAACATGGGGGATATCTGTGATAACAAAAAAAAAAAAAAAAAAAGAAAGAAAGAAAGAAAGAAAGAAAAAGGGTGGGGGGAGGGAGGGAAGAGCAGCAGAGGCAGAGGGAGGGAGAGATGCATCCCAGAGGTTGCCACACATGTTAATGCCTGCAGGATGGAAGAGCAAAGACTGCTGGTCTCTCAGTATTGATTTTCAGGAGAATGCAATGACTGTTCGGGAGGGAATAAGGAGCTCAATGAAGAAACAAAGGTCAAACTTGTTCCCCAGAGACAAACTCAGGGGAAAACAAAACAAAAAAATACATCAATCCTCTTTGGCTGTAATCATTTCCAGAAGTTTGTATAGTCCCTCCCCACCCTACCCTCCTTTTCAATTTCCTTTACAAAAAAAAAAAAAAAAGTAGCAAATGAACCTGAAGCAAATGAGCCCATGACAGTTTAACTTTGTGTGCCTTCATTTCTGATTATGATCTGGGTGGATGGGGATGCCTGGGACCCTTCCCCACTCTAGCCTCTTCTGTACAATCCGGAGCCATGTTTTTTTTTTTTCTCTTTTCTTTCTTTCTTTCTTTTTTTTTTTTTAATTCCATATCCAGATGAAGTAGCAGTGGGCATTTTTTTCTCTCCTTTGTAGGCTGCCTGTGTCAAGGAAAAGAGAGAACAAGTTTATGATTTAGAGCTGACTTTTGACACTGAAATAAACAGGATGTGATCTTTCCCCAAACTGGGCCAGACAGGAGAGCTGAGGGTAGGAGAAGGGACCAGGTGGGAGTTGTAGTGGGAACCTACCTGGAGATTTCTAGAGGAAGGGAGAAATAGTAACTTTTCCTAAGAGTTCTTCTGCTACTTCACAGAAGCTCTATTTGTTTTACTCCCTTCACCTTTGATACCGCCATCTCTTTCCCTTGGACATGCAGGGTTGATGAAAGTGGCAGATGGAGACAGCAAAGAGCATCTTCACATGCCTCCCCCTATTTAAGTTTAGAATAATGCTACATATGGGTGCGCATTATGGTTTTCTCTATTTTGTTGATGTGGAAAGTAAAACTCAGAGAGTTAAATGACTTAGTTGGGGTCACTCAGCAGGGAGTAGAGGCAGTACTAAAATCCACGCTTCTGACTTGAAGTCTAATGGTTTACAGGATATTACCCTGGTGTACCAGTTTTGTATACGATTTTGCCAAGTTTATTGGCTATTTAGAACATATTTTTGTTGTTGTTGTTGTTGTTTTTATGTTTTTCAACAGTGGTAAGAAAAGTCTCAAGAAACAAAGAAAAGTTAAAAGGGTAAAAGAACTAAAAACTACAGATTGATTCCCTTAACACATATTCTCATCTCTAGGTAGCAGAGACACATGGCTTATCATTCATTATAGTCAAATCACAAAGTGGTTCAAATTGAAAAAAGAAGTGAATTGGTCATGAATTGGTGAAGTGAGGACCTATAGAGTAGAGGGAAGGGGCCTCCAGGAGGGTGGAGGGAGGGAAAGGAGAAATACTGGGAATGATATTGACCAAATTGTATTATTATATCATATGCATATATGAATAAATAATAATAAATCCCACTATTATGTATAATTACAGTGCACTAACTAAAATGTGGAAAAATAAATAAAACAAATATGAGAGGTTAGTATGACAAAATAAATAAATATATTGGAAAGAGAGCATATAAATTGATAAAAGAGGTTGGTGTGGAAATAGGGAAATTTGAGTGTTCTGGTTCTGGAACTGGATTACCTGAGTTCCAGTGCCAGTCTCATCGCTTTCTAGTTACCCAGCCTCAGTCAGGGTGGCTCACCTGGGTAAGTCTCAGTGTCCTCATCTGTAAAGTGGTGGTAATCATATTTTTCTCATGGATGATTCTTATAGGTTAACCTTGTGGAATAAGAGCTTTTACTATGGTTTTAATACAAAGGCATAGGCAGGGTGCGGTGTGAAGAGGCAGTCTGAATCCTCCATCTGGGGCACATTTGGGGTCCCATAGGCAAGTTCAAAGCCTTCTTTCTTGAATGTGGAGGATGTCGCAGTGGAAGGAATTCCTTCTTCTTTAATGGAAATAGTAAAGAAACCATAAATCAGGTGGATATATGTCCCTCATTTGTGCTGCTGCCAAACAGGTGATGTCTGCAATGCACAGATAGAAAGAAGGTTCTTCTATGATTCTCTGGCCCAGTTAGCCCCTGTTCTTCCCAGAGGAGGGAGGCTTCTGGCTACCACTGCGATGAGATTCCTCTGGGGCAGTAACCTGGGATTCCAAGACCCCCGTCCCTAGCCCACTGTGAGGCTCACTTGAGAAAAATCCCTGCTACCCCACAGTCCTTCTGTTTTGAGGTCCATACATCTATTTAAAGGGATGCCCAGAAAGCAGCTGGAACCCCAGAGATGGGTGGGGGGTGCTGATTGGGAATGGAGGACAGAGGCCTCCCAACAGTCTTTCTGAGCCAAGATAGGTAGGGTCTGGGGGGAAGGTCTGGGCTCAGGCTTAAGCAGGTTGAGGGAACCCACACCTCCCTCCCTCCCTCTGTCACTCCCAGGCATCTACTTCTGCTAGAAAGCCACTGGCATGCTTGACAAAGTGGGGGTCTGAAAAGCACACACCTCAGTGTTTCTTCTTCTGAGCAGTGGAAAGGAAAGCACCCCAGGGAGCTGATGAATTATCCATTAAGCCTCGTGGGGTGGTCACAAGGGAGCATTGCTGAGATGCAATTAAGTGGTGCTTTAATTTGAGAAATGTTTATTGGGTTGTAGCGTAAGACGTTTATTCCTATCTTTGTGAAAACCACAAGTTGATGGTAGATCAGGGAAGGAAAATCTGGAGTGGTTTGTAGAAGTTGATTCCCTGAATAACTTTCCTGTGTCTCTGCTGGTCCCTGTCTAGCATCCTATGTGCAAGATCAATTTGATTTTTAACGTAACAATAAGTAACACTTGTTGAGGATAAGCTCTAACATGGAACTGTATTAAGAACCTTTTGCTCATCTGTTATTAAATAGGCACCTCAGTGTCACATGCTGTCTAATCCAGCACACTGGTTCATTTTATTGAGGATAGTATGTGGAATGGATCTGATGAGCACAAAGTAACCCTGACCCCTGTGGAAAGACATTTGCCTGCCAGAGGGTGGGAAATAAATTCTACAAAATTTGGGGTCTCCCATCTAATTAAAATTTCTGTGTCCAATGGTGCAAGACATGTCAGGATATCCCTAGTAAGCTAAAGGGTAAATTGTTAAATATAGTCCATTTTAAAACCAAAAAGGAGACTCAGCATAGTCCTCTTTAGATTTTAGAGGCAACATTTTTATCCTTTGGGTGAATTTTCCAGCTCATTTACCAACTGACCCAAAAAAGCTGCTAGTTTTGAGCAAAAGAATATTCTACAATAGTTTCAGGCTGTGTTGCAAGTCACTGTGCACTGTGTCTGAAACTGGAATATAAATTTCACAAGGGCAGAGGTTTTTTCTGCTTTTTTTTACAGCTGTATTCCCCAAAAGATTTTTCCTTTTCTTAAGTACCTTGAACTTAGGCCAGCACAAAATAAGCACTAGAATAAGTATTTGTTGAATGAATAAACACCCTTTGAGGTAAAAGTTATTTAACCTCATTTTAGTTATAGGAAGATGGAGAACTTGAACTTAAGTTGCTCAAGGTCATGTATAGTAAATGGCAGAACCAGGAACCAACCCTAGATCAATTGGGTGACTGAGCCTTTTATATCTCTGATCAGGTGGGTTCATCAGAACTCTCAGTTATAGCTGGGGAGCAAAGGGAAGCCCACATATTTTCCCAGAGTTCATTTACTCAGGTCAAGTTTAGAGTTCATGTCTTCCATGGTTCTTATATGGTCCCTCCCTCCCAGAACCATGGAGCTCCTGGATAAAAGGCGCACAAACTGAGCAAAATCTGGGATTTCTCCATAACTGGTGTTTCCTGAAGAGGGCACTCTAGGCAAAGCTGGAAACTGGATGACATCACCCCTGAATCACTTTATATCCACTTCCTTTCATTTGTAGGTAAATGGATGGAGTTAGAGAAGATAATGCTAAGTGAAGTTAGCCAATCCCCCAAAACGAAATGCCGAATGTTTTCTCTGATATAAAGAGGCTGATTCATAGTGGGGTAGGAAGGGGGAGGATGAGAGGAATAGATGAACTCTGGATAGGGCAGAGGGGGTGGAGGAGGGGGGGCATGGGGTTAGAAATGATGGTGGAATGTGATGGACATTATTACCCAAAGTACATATGTGAAGACCAAAGGGGTGTGAATATACTTTGTATACAACCAGAGATATGAAAAATTGACAAAAATGAAAAATTGTGTTCTCTATGTGTAATAAGAATTGTAATGCATTCCACTGTCATATATAAATAAAAAATATTTTGTGTTACTTGATGAAGAAATTTTGTTGTTGCCTATTTTTCTTCAGAATTGGTTAACTTTTACTGAATATTCTTCATGTATTTTCTTGCGTAATCCAAGAGAATCCAGATAGCTCCCAATATTTGGGAGAATTTGTAATAATTTGCTAATTGTCATGTGATGAATCCAGGGCTCTGCTGTGGCTCAAGAAATCTAGATATTAAGGAAATTTATGAATATTTACCTATTTGTTACCCAGACACATCTTGTATCTAAATGAATGGTAAGAACACAGTGGTTTCCTGACTAAAAAAAAACAACCCTCAGTCTTTCTTGCTCCTTGATCACCATTATTTTTACTTTTTATAAAATGTACGTTTAGTGCACAAGTTACCAGTGGTGATTGTCTATGTATGTAATCATATTCTTAAGAAGGGCTTATTTTCCTACTCCCTCTCCTTGGGTAGTTACTGTAATAATCTTGAAAATTTCTAGTCTGTGATAATAAAAAGTTCAATTTTACTTGTCTTTATGAGAACTCATTTCTCCCCAAAAGATTTTTCCTTTTCTTAATCTCCACTTTCTTACTAGAATTCCTTAAAATATATTTAACAATAATATTATTATTACAGGCTAAGTATACCTTATTCAAAATGCTTGGGACCAGAAGTGTTTTGATTTTCTGATTTTTTTTCCTTTTTGATTTTGAAATGTTTGCATATATATATAATGAGATATCTTGGGGGTTGGACCCAAGTTTAAATATGAAATTTGTTAATGTTTCGTATATAACTTATAGCTTTAAAGAAATTTTATACAGTACTTTTCTGTGTGCTGAATATGACTCTACATGTCACACAAGGTCAGATGTGGAATTTTCCACTTGTGGCATCATATTGGCATCATGTTACCCCTCAAAAAAAAATTGGATTTTAGACATTACAGTTTTTCAGGTAAGGTATGCTAATCTGTATTAGTAGCAACAGTAGTTGTGATCCTCTAAGTGATTTGAAATCATGCTAAAGATAGAGAGAAATTGACCTGCCTTATTTACTACCAAGCCATGCATTTGGAAATATGTTAGTTCACTAGTGTTTCATAACACAGGACTATGAATTGGGTGGCTTAAACAACAGAACTTTATTGTCTCATAGCTTTTGAGGCTAGAAGTCCAAGGTCAAGTATTAGCACAGTTGGTTCCTTCTGATAGCTATGAAAGAGTCTATTTCATACTTTCCTCAACTTCTGGTGGTTTGCTAACAATCTTTGGCATTCCTTGGCATGTAAAAGTGTCATCCAGATCTCAACCTTCATCTTAATATGGTATGTTCTTCCTGTGTGTATCTCTGGCCCAGTTTTCCCTTTTTATAAAGCTTACCAGTTTTATTGGGTTAGAGCCTCTCTACATTAGTACAAGCTCATCTTAATCTGACTAAGCACATGGGCAACAGGTATTTTCAAATAAGGTCACTGGAGTACTAGGTGTTCAGTCCTCACAATGAGTTTTGAGGGTCACAATTCAACCCTTATCAATCATTTTTACTGATAAATATTTCGTCCTATTGATACGGTCACTATTCTCTTTCCTGGTAAATGATTTCAGCTCAGTTTTCAGACATCCTGACACCATATAGCACTATACTTGATTCCATTGAGTTTTATAGATAGTCAATTTTTACTGTAAACATAGTGTACCATTTAAAAAACTCTTTTAAAAGCAAATATGCTGTCAAACATGGCTTATTTCCTGGTTTAAGAATCTGATGACAATCGATGATGATAATAACTAACATTGTTGAGAACTGCTTATGTTTTAAGAAGTATATGAAGTACTTTATGTGCATTATGTTATTTTTCCATACAACAACTTTATGATGCTATTATACTAATTTAGAAAAGAGGACACCAAGGCATGATTTGCTCAAATAGCTTGCACAAACTAGAAAAGGGCATTTATGAAAGGTCGACTAAGTTGGTCTATTAGCTGTTTGTCTGATCACTGTTGTAGAAGCCAGCCACTGTGAATAGCATAAGAACATGAAAAGTGTCTCTTACCAAAATGTTTTTTGGCTTTTAACATTTTATGTGTATGCAGATAGCTTATATTTGAGGTAAATTGACCCTGTGTTGTGAATTGGAATGGCAAGTGAACAGCTTGTACCTAGCCACTGGAAAAGAGTCTCTAGAGGCCAGCATAACATCTTAGCAATGCAGAATTACACTTTTAAAAAAAGTACCTTAACTGCTGTAGATATGATAAAACATGTGAAATGAGTGACAGATTGTGAAAGGAAAGTCACAATTTTTTTTTGTGACAGTGTAAAATCACATCTTTATTTTTTTTTTCATGGAGACAAAAGGCCAGCCAAAATTGAGGAAAGAGACTTAAGTTATATGTCAGATTGTACAACTGTTCACCTTTCTCCCCACTCTGATTACCTATACCAACCTCTCTGCCTCTGCTCTGATTGACTATGGGGTTAAGAGTCTTCTTCTCTCCACTAGCTTCCAAAACACCTTCATGTTCTCCAGGGAGATTCTAGCAACAGCATTTGAAACTCCTGTTATACCAAGGAGATTTACTTATGAAGGTTTCCACTTTGGGATTTTCTCCAAGATTGTTTTGATAAATTTTTCTACAGTTGAATGTACCATTAATGTTTGCTAGCATGCTAATCCAGTTTAGGCAGTAAGAAGCCCCAAGTCTGTAGTTTGAGTATCTAGTACTGAGTAGATATGTTCTGAGAAGGCTCTAAATAAGACCTTAGAGTGGTGCTTCTCAAACTTTAATGTGCACACCCATCACCCTGGGTTTTTGTTAATATGTAAAATCTCATCCATCTCAGCTCTGAGATACTGCATTTCCAACAAGCTCTCAGGGATGCTGCCACTGCTGGCTCATGGTCCATGCTTTGAGTAGCAAGGACTTGAAACAGTGGTTTATTAAACCTATCTGCACATCAAAATTACCTGTGAAGCTTTTTTAAAAAAATTACAGCTTAAATAAATAGAATTCATATGTCATACAATCCACTCTTTAAATTATACAATTTAATGGCTTTAGCACACTCACAGAGTTGTGCAAACATCACTGTAACCAATGGTAGAATATTTTAATCACCCCCATGAAAAAACTTGTACCACTTAGCAGTATATTCTTTTATTCCTTCCAACCTCCCTTCCCCCTATCCCTCAAGCTTAGGCAACCACTAATTCACTTTATATCTCTATAGATTTGCCCAATCTGGCAATTTCATGTAAATAAAAATCTGATATTTTTGTAACTGGATTTTTATTTTTACTTAAACAATGTTTTCATTCATTTTATATATCAGTACTTCATTACTTTTCATGGACAAATACTGTTTCATTGTATTTTGTTTATCCAGTAGACATTGGGTTGTTTTTACTTTTTTGGGGGGGGGTGCTATTATGAGGAATGCTATTGTGAATATTTGTATATGTGCCTTTGTTTGGATATGTGTTTTCAGTTTTCTTGTGCATGACCCTAAGAGTGGAATCTGATGGAAACTCTATGTTTATCTTTCCAAGGAGCTACCAGATTGTCTTCCAAAGACGCTGTACCATCTTACATTCCCACTAGCAATATATGAGGATTCCAGCTTCACTATATCCTCACCAACACTTGTCCTTTAGATCATAGCTCTCCTAATGGATATAAAGTTCTATCTCATTGTGACTTTGATCTGTATTTCTCTGGTTGCTAATGGACAGTTTTTTAAAAAATATTTATTCCTTAGACCCCCCGCTCCAGACTTATTGGATCAGCATCTTCAAGAACTTGTAGATGGAGAAATGGATAATTTTTACTAAACTGTTCAGATGATTTTGATAATCAATTGACCATTATAGTAGTTTCCCATTCTAGTAGTTTCCCCAAAGGAAATGTTTGAACCTCATGGAGAAGGGATCTCTGGTTGTAAATTTCAAATTTCCATAAATCATGTGACTTGATGGGGTAGATGATAAAATGTATTTCTTTTAATACACATAGATTAGTGGATTGTAGATCTTCCGAATGAAAATAACTCCTAAAGTCATATTGACAAATTTTTCTATCGACAATAGATTTTTTCTGTAGTGTATATTCTTAATAGAAATTTGATTTAGGAGTCTTCCTTGAACATGATTACATGACTTTATGGTTTATTTATTTGAATGGCTAGTCTGTCTCAGACGTGATTTGGATGCCTCCAGAATCTGGGAGCAATCAATTGGGTAGCAGTTTAAAAAATACATGATATCCAAGAGACTTGGGTGATTTAGTGGATGTGTTCAGGGACTTGGGAAATGAGAATTCTTGTTCTAACTCTAATTTATCTTGGCTATTAGGCAAGTCACTTTCTCTTTCATCTGAGTTGTCTCACCAAGTGAGACAGAAGTAAATTACAGATAATAAAATACTGACTCGGATAATTGTTGGTGTGTTGGTGCCCACTCTTGGAAGCTACCACTAAAAATAGATAACCATTTATTTACTGAGAGTTTTCTACTTGCCAAACATTGCGTTAATGCTTCCTGGATCTCTCATTTAATCTTTGTACCTTCCTCTGTAGTAAATATTGTTGTACACACTTTGTAAACCAGGAAATTAGCATTAATGTCAGCTAAGAAACTTGGTGAAGGCTGTACCACTATTAAGGCATAGGACTGAAATTTGGACACTGTTTTTTTTTTTCCTAACCTGATTTTAAAGTCCACAATTTTCCTTCTGTAAGATAAAACAAAAGGCCCCAATAACATAAAAAACCAAAACTACTTCCCAGAAGTGTGTGAAGAAACAAAACCTGTGCATTTCCACCAACCATGGTTCTGCCTAGTCTCACGTCTGTGCCTGTGCTGTTGTAGCATGAACCCCAACGTGGATGCACATCCCGCCATTGATGGACAAGTGATGTTAATGTAGCTGAATGAAGTCAGTGTAGAGGAGAGGGTCCTGCTGACTGTGGCTTGAAGCCAGGCTTAGTCCTATGATTCTGGGCAGATTGACTTTTTGAGGCAAATTTTGTTTATTAAGTTCTGATCACAATACCTGTTTGATGGGCTGATCTAAGTATTAGAAATAATGGCTAAAACATACATAGTTCATTGGTATTTAATATGTGATAATAATAATGCCTTATTTACTGGGATGTAATAGAAACACTAGCTCACCCAGGTTATCTGACATCCCATTGTTTAGGCCCAAAATCTAGCAGTAATTCTTGATTCTTCGCTTTGCCTTATAATTTATATTTAATCCATCATCGAAAATTCCCAACTCTACCTTCAGAATATGTTCCTGCTCCAGTGACTTCTCTTTGCCCTCACTTCTACCACTCCAGGGTGAGGCTCTCTCACCTCTCACCTGGAATCCCCAGGCGAAAGCTTCGAGCTTCTGGTCTGTTTTTTCCTCCAGGTTTTTCTTCTCATTGCAAAGGGAGACATCTTTTAAGAACATAAATCAGCATTTGTTACTACCTTGATCAAAGTCCTCCAAAGCTTTCCAGTGCACTTAGAATGAAACCCAACTCCTTAACCAGATAATATGGACCCCAGCATCTGCCACTGGCTTCCTTTCTGAACTCATCATTATGACTTTCTCTATTCTGTTCTATTTTCCTTTTTGCTGCTGACCTACCGGCTGGTTTCCTGTTGGGCCTTTTTCACTTGGGGGCTAGAATTCTCCTCATTCCCTCTTCTGAGCCCTTTGTCAGATTGGCTTCTTTGTTCATTTCAAAGATATCCACCCAGATCCCCCATCTGTAATTTCCCTCCCACCTTTGTCTGCCTCGGTCCATTAACATGATTTATTTTTTTCAGACCACTATAATACTTTTAATTTGGCATACATATTTGTTTACAAATATGTAGGGAAACAATTTGTTGGTTGATGTTAACAATTAGGGAATGGAATAGTTTGAAGGGCCAATTAATTGCATGCAAGAGAGAGCACAATAGAACTCAGAGAAAAGAGAATCCAGAGGTCCAATTCTAAGCAGCTCAAGGAGCTAGGTTCTTTGAAAGGGGTTCAAATCCTAAAGTTCAAATCAAGAACAGCCAAGGGGGCAGTAAGTTCATGCTGAATAGGAGGCCAGAGGCAGTTTGACATGACTAGATGAGAATACCTGCTTTGCAGAAATGAGTGTGATGTCTAGAAAGGCAGATGGGGGTGGATCGCTGTGTCTCAAATGCTAGCTGCAGGCATTTGTGAGCATTCCAGCAAAGGACCTTTAGGTTCTCTATTTTCAGAGCTGGCTTCAGTAATGTCAGATTGAGTTGCTAACACACAATCCCAAGGGAGAGCCTCCTGGTTTAGAACTGCTGAAATACCAGTGATTTGCATTGGTGATTTTTGTATGTAGTTAAATGTGTGTTTCAAAAGCCAGACAGTAGTCAAGCCAGTAAGGATGAAGCCAGATTGGGTTCCTCTGAGCCAGAAAGTAACAATAGCAGCTGGTTATTGTTGATTATTGAAAAACAAGGTGTGCTAGTCCTGTTTGCTTTAGGATAAGTGATGCCATTCTGCAGTTTTTCAAAAAGGAACTGTTTTGGTCGCCTAAGGAGGCTTAGGCTTCACAAATGCAATTGCATTAGTAATGTTTTTGCCATAAAGAAAACAAAGTGTTTTCTCAGTTCAGCAAGAGGCCTGTAGTAATTTACATACAGAGACTGCTGTGATGATTGGGGGATTATTTATGGTGACAGGAAAATGTGCACATTTGTATATTCTTCTTTGCTTTCCCTTTGCCTTCAGGGAGAGAAGTTTATATTTTCATATTTCAATGTCTTAAAGAATCAAAGTGTATGGTAATCAATGTGCCATGGTTGAAGTTTTTTCAAACTTCAAAGGCCAAGTGCCCTTGGGCACAGAAGGAACTGCCTGCCACCCAAGTGGATGCTGGCATATACCTCCCCACTCTAACCACCTCGAGGCAGGCAGATCCTCGGCTGCTCTGGGTGTTCTGAGGGCATCCGGGAGCTAAAACAGGTGTCTCCCCCAGAAATGCGTCTTTCCATTTGGAGGACGAATAAGAGAACAGAGTGAGTTGAACTTGTATGTTTGGAGATGGTAGGATATTGGGGAAGCTGCTGCCACACATTTCTTTCCTCAGGCTCTATCTACTGCAGCCTGGATCAGCTTTCAAGCCTGGCCTGGCAAATCAAGTGTCCACAACAGCCACCCATCCTGCTGGAAATCTGCTTCTGTCTTTAATTTTAATTCTCTTGAGTCTTTTGGCTATGCTCTGAGGTACTGTGAAATCGAGCCAATATATATTGGAAGGAAAAGAGGGCAACATTTTGTTTACTCATATACACGAATAAATAAATATTATTTATAAATATATAAATAATAAATATATAAACAAATACATGCCTATAATATTGTTATGATTTAGTATAAAGTGTTCCCCAAAAACTTATGTGTGAGATAATGCAAGAATGTCCAATGGTAAAATGATTAAGTAATGAGAGTTTTAACCAAATCAGTGGATTAATTCACTGATGTGGATTAACTAGATGGTAAGTGGAGACAATCAGGGTGTGCATGGAAAAAGTAGGTCACTGGGGGCATGCTTTTGGAGTTCATAATTTGTTCCTGGTGAGCAGAGCTCTCTCTCTGTGTCCTGGCTGTCATGAACTGAATAGATTTCCTCTGCTGTGCCCTTCTGCCATCATGTTCTGCCTTACGTCAGACTCAAAGCAGTGAAGTTGGCCACCCATGGACTGAATGTCTGAAACCATGACCCCAAAATTTCCTCCTCTAAATTATTCTTGTCAGGTATTTTGGTCATAGCAAGGAAAGAAAAGGTGACTAAAACAAACAAATAAAATGCATACACACAGATGTGTGTGTGTGTATATATATATATATATATATATATATATATATATATATACGTACATACACACACACACACACACACACACACATATATATATATATACACATGTGTGCATATTTATAGTATATATTTCACTTACTTTATATGTATCTGTGATTTATGTATATATACATTGTCTACTTTGTGTGTATATTCCATAACCCTTTGGATGTTCTTTTATTTCCTTTTTCCTTCTGTTTCTCCAGCAACTCTGCTGAGGTTGTTTAAGTGGGAATTCCCTGACTCGTCTTTCTGACAGGATGAGGCGGACAGATGACGGAGCTCCGGCTATTCTCAAGGTTGCAAGGCAGGAGACAGAAGACCTACAGGAAGCTTCCTTGCTGGAGTAGCACAACAGAGTCCTGTCTGAGGCACTTCCGAAGGGGTGGGCTTGCTGCCCATAAGGCTGGGAAAGACAGCTTTGGCTTGGCCTGAGTTCACGAACATTTTCCCCTAGATATCAAGAGAAGTTTTCTGCTTCCAGTTCAGTTTAGTAAGTGAATGACATGCTTTTCCCTCAAACTCCTGGAGAGGTGGAGGTGGAGGTGGAGATGCTGAATTTTGCACCTAGTTTAATTTCATAGGGTAAGAGGTATCCCTTCTACTTCTAGTCTTCACAATGGATGGTTGACTAATATAATTCATGGTAACAGCCTGAAGGAAGACAAGGTTAAACCAAGGAACGCATTTTTCCCCAGTAAAAGGTGCCAGCAAGTTTCTTATGGACGAGTAGAAGGAGACAGTAAGATTTTATAGCTAAATACAGCATTTGTGTTACCTGTGGATCATAAATTGCTAAATGCATAGACAGTTGACAGTTGCTTGGATTTCAATTCTTACTTTGGTTGTAGATTTGCTATGTAGGAGGGACTGAAATAGGCAATTAGAATGACCTATGAAAGACTGAGTTCATTTTTGATATTTCCATTAAGTAAGTTTTTTTCCCCTCATAGCTGAACACTTAGGAATTGGGCAATATTCCCGGATGATGTTTCCCTACAGCTGGTTACATCCTTATAGCCTGTTGGCTTGTGGTCTCTCGTGATGTCAGAGTGAAGGAAAGGCCATTAGCTACTAAGTTGAAGACCACAGATGTTCCCCGTTGTGCACAGGTTTTTCAGACGTAAATCTCAATGTTCTGGGAGGCTGGTAGGAAGTTCTGGGAAATAATTCTGGGATAAAAGAAGTTTTAAACAATGCCCATTGCAAACACAAGGACACTGTAAATAAACCAAGTCTCCCGTGTACTTCCCTTTCAGCCATAAATACATCTTTTCCTCTTCTGGATCTTGCTGGTTTCCTTGTACAGGGCTGCTAGCCTGCAGCACCCTTGGCGACTTGGTTGATTTCCACATTTCATCAAGTCCTTCCTCATTCACCTGGACTTCCTGTCGCTCTTTTAGGAAATACACTTCTTCCTGCAATTGCTCAAAGCACAGACATAAGACCTTCTTGAACCACCACTGGGGCAAGAGTGGAGAAGTAACTCAGCAGTCCCATGGGGCATGGTTCTTAAAGCGAGGGTTGGTTTATTCTCACTCCTTCATGGTTTATGAGTCTTTTAGATGACACCAGGTTTGTCTTTTAGGACTTATGTATGTTACATTTTATTTCACAGAACAAACAGAAGTTATAGGAAGAAACCTCACAATTTATCTCACTTATCAACCATGTCAATCTATCTCTGCACTCATGTTCCTCTCCTTTCCAGTTGTTCCAGTAGAGCAGTATTTCTAAAAGTTTTGTCCCTAAAGTACCCAATAGGATTACCTGGATTGTGTGTAGTTAAAAAAAAAAAAAAAAAGCTAGACCTATTAATTCAGAAACCTAGGAGGTAAGTAGGGCAGGAGAATCTGAATTCTAATGAGCATACTTGTGGCTTCTCATGTACACTGGTATTTAGGGACCACCACCTTAACCTATTCACCATGTTTTCTGTAATGCATTAATCCCTTTCTCCGTAGGAAACAGAGAAGGGTTTCTTATTTGTTAAAATCAAGGATCCTGGAGCTATGACCCTTTTTTGCTGAGCAAGTTATTTAAAGTCTATGCTTCCATTTCCTTAGTTATAAAATTAGGATAATAAGATTACTTGTTTCTCAAAGGCTTATTAGGATAATAAGATTACTTGTTTCTCAAATTAAATGAGTAATATATGTAAAGCATATACAAATGTTTGCATAAAGAACATATAACCAACAAGATACGTGTTTGCTATTATCTTCACTTAACATTTAAACACATGCAAGACTGTACTATTTTTTTTAGACCAAAATTTAAAAAAAACAAAATTCTTCAGAGCCTCTTTATCTCTTTCCAGGGCCACAATAATATCACATTCTTTTATATTATTTCCTTCAAAAATATTTGTCTTCTCTCTCTCTCATCCATAAGGATTTAGTATAAGATGAAATACTGTTCCCAACACCACATTTTATTTTTGTTATCTTCAAATTCTTTTTCTATTGTTAACTCACTACCACCTTTTGCAGAGAAGCATCAGACTTAGCAAATGCCCCTGTTTTCTGCTTTCTAGTCTTCATAACATTTATCAGCATTGTAATTCCACATTTATTTATATAATCATTAGAATAATGCCTGTCATGTCTACTATACTGTAAGCTCCGAATGAGCTGAGACTATGATAATTTTTGTTCACAAATGTTTCTTCAGTGCTGAGTTGTGGGCATAGCACATAGTAGGTCTTCAGAAATATTTGGCTCATGAATGAGTTGATGAACAATATGACTATACATGAAAATTTAAGGACAGATCCATAGCAAGGCTGCTGGGGATACTTCAGCATTTTTTATAGTATCTAGCTTTGGAGAGAAACAGATCAGTCTTCATTCTGCCATGTGCCAGCTGGTGTGATCCTGGGCAAAATGCTTAGCCTTCCAATGAGCTCCCATTCCTCATCTGTAAAAAAAACCATACTCTGCTAGGGAAGTACAAAATCTGCTGCATAGAGGAGTAATGGGGATGAATGAGATAATGCATGCAAAACAAAGCTAAGCACATGCCTGGGCCAAAGCAAGTTCATTATGATGCTGATGATGATTGTCCTCCTATTAACAAAATCCCGGAAGGTTTCTGGCCTTCTCTGTGACTAATTTCAACAGCACAACACCCACTGTACACATTTCTTCCCCATTTTTACTCATACTAAAGAGTGAGGTACACTAGGCACAGTGGTGCATGCCTGTAATCCCAGCCGCTCAGGAGGATGAGGCAGGAGGACCAAGAATTCAAAGCCAGCCTCAGCAATGGCAAGGTGCTAAGCAACTGGTCTCTAAATAAAATACAAAATAGGGCTGGGGATGTGGCTCAGTGGTTGAGTGCCCCTGAGTTCAAATCCCCGGTACGCCCCTCTCAAAAAAAGAGTGAGATGCTCATGTCTTCCTCTGCCCACTTTGATCCATTTGCCCTCTCCTCATGCCTCTTCTCTGGCTGTTGCTGCTTCATGCTGCTCAGCCTACCTGCCATTGTTTCTTCTGCTATCCCAGAAATATGCACCTCAGTGCACGTCCATCAATTGCTACAGCCTTTGCTAGAGCTATTCTGTTATCCTCAGTGCTGGCCCTGCCACTTTTTCTTCTCTTAACTGTGAACATAGGGAAAAACACTAAACCTGAATCCCTTTACTTGTGTTCCACACCCTTCTCAGAAGGAGAACATGAATGATCAGAGAGGTGCAACTTTTCTAATGTGTCCATTTAGTGTGGAGATAACTTCTGTCCAGGGCACACATGGAGGGCTAATGCAAGCAATGTCATCTCAGAGGTTCTAGATTGAGTCCCTCTTGCCTCACTCCAGGGAGATTGAGGAGGAGTGAGAATGGCAGGAAGGAATGGGCAACCCCAGGGGATTTTGAGCTACTCTTCTGCAAGCTCCCTTTCAACTCTGGGACTGGAATGTGTTTTCTCTTCACAGTACCCTCTTTCCCCAACCACTAGGCTAGCTAACTTTCTGTCATGAGGAAAGTCCACTTTTCTCTTTTCCATGACCCAAGGACATTTGCTGATCTCTCAAGGATACTCAGAGCTACCTGTGCAGTTTAGATTGCAGAGACATCCCTGTTTTATACAATTTTTATGCTTTTTTTTTTGTTTTCAACACTAAAGAATATGTTGATTATTTCTTTCTTGGTGCCTTATAAGCAATATCCCTCTTCTTTCCATTCATTTCATTAAATTTATTTTTATTTATTTTTTTCAGTAGCAATGGAAATAGGTAGTGGTCTTGAAAAAGTTTGAAAATCATAATCTAAGGAACACATCATGGAGGAAAATTCACTCTTGCCAGACCTCCTGTGAGGAATAAATAGTCCCACAAATAGTCCACCCATCAGTATTCTAGCTAAGCTTTGTTAATCTTTTCCCAAGGTAAAGTGCTCACATTTATTTATTTTTTCATGATGCTTTTGTAATTTTTTTTCTTTCAAGGACAAAAGATTTGCAGTCTGAGCAGCTGGATTGTTTCCTCCCACTTTTCTGTCCTTGGAGACTTTGGCCATTAAAGGGAGCCCACGGATTCCATTTCAACAGATGCATCTCACATTTATTCAGGATATAAGTGATAGGGTGACTCATTGTGCAACTAATACAATTACAGTCTTTGTTGTTTAGGAATCTCATCTCGATTCTATATAGGCAAAGAGATTTATCACTATACTCTGTTGAAAGGACGGAATAAAAGGACAATGTATGTGGGTCAGAGCAACTGGATTGCTCTTATTTGGGAATAAAATGCAGTTTGTCATTTGACTCATAGCCTTAGGTGAATGCACATAGAATACGGAGTTTCTAAATTCAGTAAAATGTCATGGATTTTTACCTTTGTGATATTGGAAATCCATCATGGAATACCCTGGGCATCTGGCTGTTGGGAAATAAAAAAGAAGGCAATAATTCATATCTCCTTTCTTACATATATGGTACAAATCTTTCCTCTATGCCAGTAAATTATTCTGGCTAGTGTAATATTTTGATTTTAGTTGTGATTGCTTTTAAACCAAGATATATATAAATTTAAATTCTCCAAATAAAGTTTTTCAAAGAACTATATTAAGCTGTTCTTATTTCTCCTTCAAATATGTTTGTCCTGTCTCCCTTCTTTCATTATTATTTTCAGCTCCCAGTTTCCGGAGAGGTTTGAAGTAGTGAGGAGAGTGAGTGGGCTGGGCAGAGGAAGCTTTTTACTTTTAGACTCCTGTCCAGGGTTCAAAAGTCCTTTTTGTAGTTATAGGAAAGAAGTTAGTTATCTTCTTGGTACTTACCAACACAAGGGTGTTGTCACCTGTAAATGGGAAAAGTACCCTTGTGATTTTTTTTTGCTAAGGTTTGAATTCATAAATAATTTATGCAGATGTGGACTTGAATTCCAATTTAGCTTTTCTTTTCTAGCTGGTGACACAGAGCAAATGATTCTCTTTGTGAAAAATGGTTTGCATTAAATGCAAATGTAGCAGTACCCTTTTCATAGGATTATCAGAAAATTATTAGTGTCACCAATTGCCACATACTTAGTGCCCCAGACAGCCAGCGTCTCATGGGGGTTCTTTTTCCTGCTGAGGAGGGTGTAAGGCACTTGAGAAATTAAAGTCTAGAATATTTAATGAAGAACAAAAAACAAAGTCAGAAATATATTTTCAAAAGCAGAGCCCCTGATAAATCCAGTCTACACAAGAGCTGGAACTAGACAAAAGAAGATGGCTTCAGTGGTTTATTTAATGGAATACATCAAAGGCAGGGATAAGGTTTCAAGGATGGAGCCTTGCTTCATGATGTCTTCCAGTCAGCAGGTTGATTGGCATGTTGGCAGATCACATCCATCTCAGGTGCTGTGTGGGACATGGCAGAACAGCATAGGAATTCCCAATGTCTCTGGGCAATCTTACACAAGAGGAAATGTCCACTGGTAGTTCCCAGACACCAGATATTCCTATTCACTAGGCGATGATGCGTGGTGGCCCACACACAGCCCATGGATGGCTTGCGACAAATGTTAGTTTTCTTCCTCATGCTGTGCCTCCTTCTCTTTCTTCCTCTTCCTCTTCTTCTTCTTTTATCATGCCTGGCTTATAGCTAAATGCATGAGAGCTATGGAATAGCTATGGAATAGCTTTTTAAATAAAGGGCTGCTCCAGTTAAATGAGTTAAAAAAGAAAAGGGATCCAGTTTTTGACCAAGGGCCTATTCTTTAATTTGTGGTGGACCAGTTATCTCAAACAAGAAGAAATGTATAGTAATTATTGGATTGGGTGTTTGTTTTAGCTAGATTTTTCATTTCTTTGACCAAAAGACCTGGCAAGAACAACATAGAGGAGGGAAAGTTTATTTTGGCTCACAGTTTGCAAGATTCAGTCCATGGTTTGTCAACCCATAGCTCTGGACCTAAGGTGAACATCATGGTGGAAGCGTGTGGTGGAGGAAAGCTTCAGGAATCAGGAAGCAGAGAGAGATCCCCTCCCAAGGACAAAATATAAACCCCAAAGGCATACCCCTGGTGACCTTCTTCCTCTAGCCACAGCCTATCTGCCTTCAGTTATTACCTGGTTCATCCATATTGGTGAATTAACCCACTGATTAGATTACAGCTCTCATTTCACCTCTGAAAATCCTTGGATTTTCTCACACAGGAGCTTTTGAGGGGTACTTCAAAAGCTAAACAATCAACAGTATTTCTGAAGTTGTTTTGATCATAATTTGATTCAACAGTGGTCAGAGAATAAGATCATACCATAGGTAAGAGAAATTATGAAGAAGTAAGAATTCTTGACTAGAGAAAAGCAGAATCTTAATATTTGGTGCCCAAGAATCTGTGTTGTTTAACAGAAAGCCATATTCTTTGGAAACAAATAGAGCTGTGTTTAAATCCAATTTTTAAAGTTTCTTTTGTGCAAATTAGGTGTGCTTTCATTTTCTTTCTTATAATGTATAGTTAAATGTACGTACCTTGAAGGATTGAAAATATTTGAAAAAAAATAAGACCTGAAATCATAAAATTTTTAGAAGAGGCCATAGAGGAAAAGCTCCTTGACACAGACCTTGACATGATTTTTTTTTAGGCGGGGATGTCACATGAAAAGCTACAGGCTGGAGTTGTGGCTCAGTGGTGGAGCGCTCATCTCGCACATGTGAGGTGCTGGGTTTGATCCTCTGCACCACATAAAAATAAAATGAAGGTATTGTGTCCATCTAACATTAAAATAATAATCACAATAATAAAGCTCAGGCTACAAGTAATAGATGGACTATAACAAACAAAAAATCTTCTGCATAGCAAATAGTCAACAAAATGAAAAACAACCTATGGATTGGGGAAAATATTTACAAACCACATAACTGATACAGAGTTTGCTATGTTTTGACTGTGTTCCCCAAATTCAATGAATGAATATCTGAATAGAAAAAAAAAGGGAAAAAAACCTAAATATATCATCCGTTTTATAGTACTTAATACCATGCTTAGCAATAGTAATTTCTTAAAAATGTTAATACTCTTTTTCTTCTTTCTGTTCTTTGCTTTTAAAGATAGCTGATTTGACACTAATCCTAAAGTTAGCTCACACCCCATCCTCAAAAATGTTTTCTCTACTGGATTGCGATCTACTTGAGACATTTCCTGAGTACTCTCTTTGGTAGATTTTTCTGCTCAAACTTGGCACAGTCCATCATAACTAAGTGTTAGAGGAAGGCAAGTTGTCTCCTCCAGTGAATTTCTCATTGATGATATATATTTCTGCCTAGAATTACATTGGTTGGGGAAGTTTCTTCCATCATACCATGTAGGCATATCTTTACATGTATATTCCCAGTGACAGGCATTTCACATTCTTTTAGAAAGTAGATGAAGCATAGATCATGAATTAATAAAATACTCTGACAGTGAAGCTGCTTCTGCTTCTGATTAAGGGGATTCATCGTGTCTTCATAGCCATGACTGGGATAATTCAGAGTACGGTTTGAAAAATTAGTCAGTCAACTTTGGCTCTTTCTTCCATTCTCTCTTAGTTTGTTTTTCAGGTGACTTCATCTATTCTAGAGCAGGGGTTGGAAAATTACAGCCCGTAGGCCTGCCACCTGTTTTTAAGATGTAGCTTATTACACCATAGCCACATCCTTCATTGATGTGTTCCCCGTGGCAGTTTTCACAGGAGTAATTCCAGAATTGAGCAGTTGTGCAAAGACTAACACATTGTGCATGAAACCAACAACATTTGCTATTTGGCCTTCCATAAGAAAATTTGCTGATTTCCTATTCGGAGGAATTTGAAACATGTCTGTCTGTGTGTTGACCTGTGCTTGGGCTCGGTTAAATATAATCTGGAGTATAGGATGAGTGGTTTCCAGAATGGTACACAATAGGATGGTGATAAATGTCTGTTGAATTCAAATAACTATAAAGCATTAGTGTCGAAATATGGAATTTCTAGCATAACATGACATTACATTTTGCTTTTCTTTGCTTGTTTAATTTGTTTGCCCTGAGCATAGAAGAGTGATCTATATTGTCACTCTTAAAGGGATGGATGGTATCACTGAAAATGGACACTATCCTGAATTCAATAGAGATGTGGGAGGGAGATGACCAGACTCCTCTCAATAAACTGATGAATTCTCACATTGTCAGGCCACTCTTAAGCATTTTTCATGAATTGAAGCCATTTTCTCTTTTTCCTGTTTGTGAAACGTCAACATGAAACCTCTCTGCCTTTCTGCTATCCAAACATCTCATTTAACCTGGGATTAACACAACTCTGCTCACTCCCTTTCATAGTGTTTTGGCAAAGAAATGGAGAAATTATTCAAGTTGAAAATTTTTACCAACTGATATAATTTAGTTTTAGCAGTGCTCTTAAAATGTCATGTATTTACAGCTTCATTAAATGACTTTATTTGTCCAGAAGAACTTCAGCCTCTGGCCCAATGGCAACTTTCATGACAAACTCTGCCCAGTAAGAACTGTATGTATGACTCGTATGCAGTAGAACTCTAGACCCTCTCCTGAGCTTCGGAGTGTGGGAACCAGTATCTGGCCAGAGCTGAGCCTAGACCACCCACTCATTTCACATAGCCCATTAAACAGTTTTAGCATGTGATGCTTCTGTGACTCCTTCTGTTGACCTTGTCCTGAACGGCTGGGTGTCAAATTACTAATTATCCCTACAGCTCTGCTATGTAAATGCCATTTAATTTCCACCTCGGCTTTTGGAAGCCAGTCTGCTCAGGCAGCCACTGTAATAACCTCAGGAGCTAGCTGTTGCCTACAGTATACTGGGATGATATTCCACCACTGTAACCACTTCCACCAAGAAATGTTTGTTTAAGTAAATGATAGTAGCTAGTTATGAGAAGAACAAGAATGAGGAGGAGGAGGAGGGAGAGGAAGAAGAGGAGGAGGAGAAAAAGAAGAAGGAAAATGAGAAGGAGAAGGAGAAAGAAAAGAAGAATAAGAATAAGGGGACTGGTGTTGTGGCTCAGTGGTAGAGCGTCTGTCTAGCACCTGTGAGGCACTGGGTTCGATCCTCAGCACCACATAAAAATAAATAAATAAATGTCTTTAAACTACAACTAAAAAAATATATTAATAAAAGAAGAAGAAGAGGAGGAGGAGGAGGGGAAAAAGATAAACCAACTTGTATTTATTGTGGAAGTTGCACTGTCTTGGGCTTCAATTTTATTACTAATTGACATTGTATGTTTCTGTGCCACATGGAAAAAACAAGTCACCATCTGGGGGTTTTATCATCTTACTCTGAGGCCAGGGTGTCTCTAAAGATAATGCTTTGCCTACTTGGCAAGGAAATCCTGCCTTAGCTTCAGTAATTAGGAAATACAGAGAGTGATTTCCCTGCCACTAGACCCTGAAGACTAGTCCATACAGACATAGGAATTCCCATGAAAACCTCCCCAACTGCAGGCATTGATTTACTCACACTGCTATAACCAACTGGCTAGGATATTGCTAGTAAATATTTTGCTCACATTTAAATTTTAAGTGACCCATTAATCTCAAAAAACATAATCATACTGTTTTAGGAACCTAACTAGAAGAGAGTAAGTCAGACAGGAATATGTGATAGTGGTGGGGTGGGAGAACCAGTAAGGGGCTAATAATTTTTATTTTGATTTAGCATAGGATTTTTTTTCCTCCTATAAGTTATCTGTAGCCATGAGAAATAATGAAGTATATGGACTCCTCAAATATAGCTAAATTCTAATGGTCCTGATTTGAAAATAAGAGTCCAGGTTGATTCTTTTTTTTTTTTTTTTTTTTGGTCCCAGGGATGAACCCAGGGGCACTCCACCACTGAGCCACATCCCCAGCTCTATTTTGTATTTTATTTAGAGACAGGGTCTCACTGAGTTGCTTAGTGCCTCACTTTTGCTAAGGCTGGCTTTGAATTTGCGATTCTCCTGCCTCAGCCTCTGGAGCCACTGGGATTGCCGGCATGGGCCACAACACCTGGCTTAGGTTGATTCTTTATGAAATCAACTCTAACTTCAAGGCAGAGGTCTAAACCTAACCCATGTTTTTTGATTTATTTATTATAAATAAGTTTACTTGTACATTTCCTGGTTGTCTATTAGATAGTTGTCTATTATATAAGCCAAAACAGTAAGCAAAAATGATACTCACTTTTATGGATATGAAAGACAATTCTACTACATTCATTTCTTCTTTAAACATATATTATGTATCTGCCAAACACCAGATCCAGTTCCAGGTTCTGGGAATATAATGGTGAGAAAAAAATAGATTTCCATTCCTACTTCATGTCTATGTTACTCCTTGAGACATGGTTAATTTATTTAAATTAGAATGTGTATAAATCCATGCATCTAAAATACAATAAAGACAATAACTTTACAAATAATTGTATGTTCATATAAACCACTGTGCTTTTGACTATATTTTTCTATGATATTCTAGTTTAGCAACATTCTTTTCTTGTCAACTTCCTTTTAAATTAGGAAAGTAATTCTGTATTTTGGAGAAAATGAGAACATTGAAATATTTTTTTGTTTGTAAATACATTCCCTTTTGTTAGCTTTTATTTCCAAATCTTTCTATGATGACTCAAGTCCGGCTTTCTCTTTCTGTGCTTTTCCAACCTTGTCTTTCATTACGCACTGACCCCACCACTTGCTGGATGCTCTCATTAAACCAAGACACTTCTGTGCAAATACCCCACCTTTTCCCGGTTTTTGTTTCTACTCATCAATTCTTCTTTGCCTGAGATGTCCTCCCTTCAACATCTCTATCTGCCTAATCCCACTCATGTTCCAAGAGTCATCTTTGATGTTTTATAATCTAAATTCTCTTTGCTCTTCTGAACAATTGCAGCACTTTTAAATTTTCTTTTGATCCTAAGTAATGATGCAGGCAGAATACAATATTTGTGTATGTTTCTCTTTTGCTGGAGGGCCTGCTTACAGGCAGTAGGGATAACATCTTACTCGTGTTACATTGATGCTCTCTGAAGACATGACACAGATAGCTCTTGGGAACTTGCTGTGTGTTAGGTGTTGTGCAGGGCTCCTCAGAGATAGAGATATACTCAATCCCAGTTCTTGTGGGCATTAAAACATATGGTATTATAAATACAATATATGTCAGAAACCAAACTAATTCTCAAGTGACCCTCGGTTTGGCCATTTATGTGGGATGGAAGTTTCAGGAGCCGTAGGGAGAAAACTTGCTTTGGTAAATTACTAGCTCTGATGGTGCTTATCATAGAGGGCATCTGGCTCTTTATATATCTTGCATCATGAAAAATTTGATCAGCTTAATATTGAATTATCAAAAAGGCTGAGTTAGACAACAACAGTTGTATTTGTAAATAATGAGGACCAGGACTAATACAACTTCTGCTATTTCCCAGTCTTCCTTGCTTTCTTCTTTAGCCAGACAAAGAAGTGGTGAAGTGGATAAAATCAAGTCTGTTTTAGTGTTAGACATGCCTTTGGTATTAGATATAAATTCACCCAGTGCTAGAGAAGCCTGGAGTGCACCAAATAGCCTCATCTATAAAATAATAACAGTCTCCTCTGTCAAGATTAGATAATAAACCATGTAAAGTCCAGTACTTAGTCCTGTAGAACAAAGTTAGCCTGACTTTTGTTTTGTAAATAAAGTTTTATTGGGACACAGAGAATAGCAATTCACTAGGTATTGTCTATGCTGCAGCAGCAAAACTGAGTGGCTGTAATCAAGGTTGGATGGCCCATGGGGCTGGGCTGGGGATATGGTTCATGTGGTAGCACGCTCGCCTGGCATGCGTGGGGCACTGGGTTCAATCCTTAGCACCACATAAAAATAAAATAAATCCACATAAAACTAAAAAATAAATATTAAACAAATTCTCTCTCTCTCAAAAAAAAAAAAAAAAGATTGGATGGCCCATAAAGTCTTAAATATTTGCAATCTGGTCCTCTCTAAGCAAAATTTGATGATTTTTATGACCTTTGAACTAGGTCATCTAGTCCTACTCCAAAACTTATGAATTATCATAATTATTGTTTTTCACCAGACCTAATTTGGGTAAGAGTGAAAAAGAAAGGGCAGAGAGGTATTGGTAGAAGAGAGGACAGGGTTCCATTTAATGGAAACTCAAACTGCAATGGAACTTGAGTCAATGATTGAAACTTAACAAAATCAGAAGAAGTAAAATTTGGCTTTTCCTAATTGAAAACCTATTAGTCCAGAGATGTTTTCCTTCCTCCTAGAAAGCACAGTGAGTCACCACTGAAGTTATTAGTTCATTCTTGATAACAGTTGTCACTGGCAGAGACCATGAAAATATTCCATCAGAGCATAGCACTGCCATTCCAAGCAGTCTTGCTTGCGTTGGTATTGATTTCAATTAAAACAAGTTCTCTGAATCACTGGGCTTCCTGTTGGCTGCCCTCATTGTGCAGTGATGCAAATGGAAAGCCTCTTTCGAACCTTGGATATCTGGTTACTTACAACAAGGCCCAGGCAGCTGGGGTATAAACAAAACCCAAGCACCAATCAATGTAGAAGGAAATGATCTTCATTTGCCCTGCATGATGTCATCCATCTTGGGCCTGACAATTTTCTAACAATTATTGACTGTGAGGGCGGGCAAATCTTACAAATTCATCTGATTCCTTATCAAGGCAGGTAGTCAACCATATCCCAAAACATTTGATTTGGTTCATTTCCTTGTGTACATATCCTTTCTCCTCTTCTTCTTCTTCTTCCTTTTCTAAATGCTTTTTGCCAACCTTGTGGAAGGAGTCTGTGTTTGCACAAAGCACAGAAAGGTGCTCTGTACCTGTGTGGTGGTCCAGGTGTGTTTAGCATTTCAATGGTTATTTGGTTTTAGCTATTATCTCAATCCAATGATCAGACTTCTTAGTTTTCACTAAATGATTCTGCAATTTGTATCACAATCAGTACTTTTGATGGTAAAGTGACCTTTTGTTATTCCCAAAGGTACAAGGCATATGAGGCAGAATATGCAAAACATGGTGTAATTTGTAATTTTGTAAATTCACACTTTTGAATTCTTGGACTTCAGATTTGTATACTGGATCAAGTCACCTAGCTAGAAAGTGAGCCTAGTTCACTCTGGTATAGAATGGCCAGTTTTGTTTTTTTTCTCACAGTTAGCTTCCTTTTGACACACAATGAGTTTACACTTTCAGCCTCCTTTGCATTTAGATGCGAGTGGTGCCTGGATGTGATGGAAGTGGTTTGCACATCTTCTACCCTTTTGTCAAAAACCTCTCCCAGATGCAATTCTCTGCTATCTTTTTCTTTCTCACAACTATATGTATGAGAGGGCACCAAGGACGCAGGGTAGGGTGGGTGCAAGATGTGTAGAGTAGAGCATCTAGCCCCTCCCTCCGCTTTGTGACCCACTAGCCCACACTGAATCATGATAAGAAATAAGAATTTACTGTGTTAAGCCACTGAGATTTCAGGTTGTTTGTTGTTAACATTGAGTCTAGCTGGACCCATGTACTGGCTTTCATACTTATGTATGTCATTGATAGTTTTCATTCATGATCTTCACAAATGAAATAGTGCTGGTGACATTAAAATAGATGATACACTATAAAACATTTAGCAATGTGAAGAATTGTGAAGATATGTGAACATATCCATGAAGAATATGAAAGTTCTTAAGTAGTTCTCATCTAAATCTTTCCTGTGTTACAGGTCCCTTGTCAATGTCAGAATCACCATCAGGTTCTCCGCTCTATTTTGCAAGCAGAATTTTATTTATTTTTTTTTTTTAAGAAAGCCCTATCTTCCCATAGTGGATCCATTATTCTATATTTATTAGGTCAATTTATATGAAATATCAAGCAGTGATTGGGCAGAAGATGACAAAATAATATTTTAATATTTTAATTTTGTGGGATTCAACATTTGTACTTGAGAAGTGGGTGGATGCAGTACTAAGGAAGTCATTTTATGGACAAGGAATCCGAGTCTAGTTAACTATATTTTCAACATAATTTCTTTTCCCTCTTCCTCCCAGTCCTGCATCTTTGTTTTCACAAATGAAATGTGAGTGCAAAAGTGGCATGTGACATTTCCAAGCAAAAGCTTTCATAGCATTGTCTGGTTTCCCTCTGCCACTGGCTTGATTCAGGGAGGACTGTGCCTTAACCTTGGTTACGGACTGGAGAGTTTGCTGGGCATGGTCTCAGACTGAGTCACAGCTTCCCTGAGGATGGCTCCCCACAAGAATGGCTCAGCTGGCTGTAGCCCAACAGAGGAAGTGTTCTGATGGACGTGAGTGTGAGCGAGCTTTACCTTCACTGTTAAAACTAGATAGACTTTGGGGACATTTATTTCTGCTGTTGAGCGGAAGCTGCCTGATATACCAGAACTCAGAGAGTTTAGGTAACTTGCCTAAGATCACAGGATTAATAAGTCATGGAGTCAGAATTTGAATCCAGGAAGTCTAATTCCAGAACCTGTACTTTCAACCACTCTTGTGTAGGAGGAGGAATTTCCTGGTCTTTGCGTGTAGGATAGAGTGGAGCAGGGAGAGAGAAGAGACAAAAAGAACTTTTAGGAGCTATATAAATATGCAGTTATGAGAATCTGGAAGATGATGCTTATTTAGGGGCTATGATTTGGGTACAGCAAGTGCCTCATAAATAACACTTGACAAGGTGAATGAATGAGTTTTTCTGACTACAGGTGCCAGTAAGTTCTGCTGTCACCACCACATTCTGGTAGTCATTTTTTTTTTTTTTAAATCATAATTCATTGCCTTGCCCACACATCCTTGCTGTCCAGGTCTTTGAGTCACAGCTTCCCTGAAGATGGCTCCCCACAGAAATGGCTCAGCTGGCTCTAGCCCAACAGAGGAAGGGCTCTTTTGCTAGATCTTGAGATTGTCATGGCTTTTTCTTAGCTTTTCCCATTTTTTCCTTCTGTGGGCTTGGCATTATCAGGTGCAGTTTAATTCATTCTTCCTTCATGCTTCTCATGAAGTCACAGCAGAAAATCTTTTGGGGTCATGTTTTCCCTGTCCTTTCCCTCACCTTGTCTTCTGCATTTGGCACCAAGAATGGCAGAGGAAGTTATTTAAAGATGAAGACGGTCAGCTTGACTTAGCCGTTCCACAATGGAAATATATCAATCATCATGTTCTACACCACGAAGAAATACAAGTATTATTTTTCAACTGAAAAAGAGAGAGAGAGAGAGAGAGAGAGAGAGAGAGAGAGAGAGAGAGAGAGAGACAGGCTGGGAATGTAGCTTAGTCCCCAGCATGTACAAAGGTCTGTGTTTGACCCCCAGTACTGCAAAAAAAGAAAAGAGAGAGACTCTCTTTAGTTTTGTGAACGCAACTCTTTTCTGATTTGACGCTATTTGGAACCTGGGAACACAAGTCCATGTCCCAAGTCTATAGTCCTTGCTGCCTAAATTCTCATGCTAGAAAAGGAGTCAGCAAAAGTAAAACCCATGCTTGCTCTGAGTGGATCTGTGCAAGTCCTACATATCAGCAGTAGTTGGAAAAACAAAATATAGAAAATGGAGATGAATAAAGGGTTGAAACTGGTAAGACATGAGGAATGGGGTGAGAAAGAAAGAGAAGAGTGATGGGAAATAAAATAGATCAATCCTTCCTGGCACTAAAAGCACGCATTCTTATCTTCAAGATGCACACTTATTACCATTTAAAAAAAATTATATGGTGGATGCTGATACCACTTTCTGTGGATAAAATGGGTATGATATGCTTGAATGCAATTTTACAGGAATGGATAATTTTATAAAACATCTGATGCAGGCTTTCATAATGAAGCCAAATTAAAGAAGGGTAGTTTAATTTGAAAAATCTATTTCTGGGAGGTATTATGCCTCTCATAATGTGATCAAATTATAAATTATGACAACTGACCTGGAAAGAATATTCAGAAAAGCTGAATGAATTCTATGAAATCATGAAGAGTGCAGATTCTTAATAAAAAATAGCTCAGTTCCAGAGATGTTTATTTAGTAGTTAGCTATTGGATTTCAACCCATACTCTAAGGTCTAAAATACAGAGGTGAAAGAGACACAGTCCTACTATGACCTGAGGACTCATCATTGAACAGTCAGAAGTGGGAATACTGGAAGATTCCTAGATGAGGTAAAAGATTTGATGGATCTTGAAAGAGAAGAAATTTTATCCTGAGAAGAAAACATTGCAGCTGTAAGACAGGAAAGGCCTCCAATGGATGATGGATTGCTTTGAATTGCTAAAATTTAAATGTGAACCAATGAGTGACAGGTAACTTGGAAGGAGAAGTAAGAAGAAATTCCTTGGTAACATTTCATGACATATAGGATTACATTATTCCACCAAAAGGCACATATTGAATGACAGTTCAGCCATGACCCTAAAACAAGTTTTATCATGTTTGGGGGGATATTTGATGCCACTCTCAGCATGTGGTCTTTCTTATATCCTTATATGTAAATAGCATGAGTCTTATTCATTTATATAATCACCCAGTGGCCACTATATATATATATATATATACACTACCTACACATTATAAAAATCCAAGTACCAGAGAAGCATATATTTAAGTACTCAATGCAGAACATGGACACAATATCCTAGGAATTCAAAGGAAGGAGAAGACCTTTTGTAAGTTGAGAGAGAGCATTTCCTCTTCCTGTTGTTCTTCCTACTTCCTTAAATGTCTTTCCCCTCTTTCCCTCCCTCCCTTTCCTTTCATGATTATGTGGATTATGTGGTCTCTGAGTGTTAAGATACATACCAGGAGCTGGAAACATAGTGTTGAGCAGAAATATATATTAGATAATTGCCCCACCCAAACATAATTAAAATGCAATGTGCTGCTCAGAAAGCGTACTCCAGAAAAGACAGGGCATCAACACGGCTGAGTGTAATAAAGAAGATCTTCCTAGAAAGTTCTTTATGCTGACACCTCAGCATGATGAGCAAAAGGCAGAGTGGATTCCTGAAGGTGAAACAGGTGTGGACAGATGACAAGGAGCAAGGGAGGACACGTAAGCCTGGCTAAATGGTGTGACGAAAGACAGGGGCAGGAGGGTTCCCATCGGAAAGCTCGGGGAATGCATCTGCTCCGGTAACCACAGTGTGAGTTGCTACAATGTCTTTCCTAATTTATCCGTGAGAAAGCCTTTTCTGACACCATGAAAGTTCATCCTCTCTTCTTATCCTACTTTTAATTTTAGTTATTTCAGTGGGATCTACTGGGGTCTTTATTTTTCTCTTCTCACTTTCTTTTACCAGTTAACTAATTTGGACTTCATGTATTTAGAACTTACGTTGACACAATTTAGATGCAAATGGATGGATTGCATTATTGCATTATACTTGGAAAGAAACACAAATTCATTTCTTTGCATTTAAATCTCTTCCAATTCAGATCTAACTCATACTGAATTAGTGAGGTTGTGCTTTTAGCCCTGAAATAACTTTGGCCTTTTTTTTTCACATGGCAAATTTCATGGTGGCCAATCATCACTGTGAGTATGGCTACAAGACTATGCTTCCTATTGGGTGCATTGGGCTAGTTGGCCCCCAGGATTTGGACATAAACTTGTTACCATCGTCAGCTGTCCAGGCACACACACAAAAAAAATGTTGTTGCTGATGTTCCTCCCTTTCTATATTTAACAGATGGCCTTATTAATCTGTGTTCAGTGCCCAGAAACCAGTGAGCAGGAAGAATATGGTAGGTCTGGGGTGATTCATAAAGGCTATTCTAGGGTTGTGGTATTCTTCTCTGTTTTTCCTTTGCTCAAAACCAAGGAGCAACTTTGTTGGAGAAAAATCACAAAGCCAAGATGACTGATTCAGAGTTCACAAACCTCCAACAGGCACTCCACACTGCTCAGGAATCCTATTTTCTCCATCTCTCTGAGATGACTGTACCATGTCATCTTCTTTTTCCTCAAACCTCCCACACATCATCCTCCTACTGATGACCCAGACTCATATTTCATTGAGAAAATAGAAGTCACTGGAAATGAATTCACTCATCTTCCCACCACAAAACCTGCCAACGTGGTGCATCTGCATCCAAAATTTTCCTTCTTCCACAATGAGGGAAGTGATTCTCCTCTTCCCAGAAGGACCATTCCCCTTCTGGTCCTCTGGATCTCATTACCTCTTGGCTTATCTCTGCTCCTTAAGTTATTCCTGCTTTCCCTTAGTGACCATGTCTCACTTGTTAGCATACAAACAAGTTCCAGTATTTCCCAACACTTAGGAATTTTTTGTCATAAGTGTACATAAGTTTCTCCCCTATTTTTCTGTTTTCCTTTATACGCAAAAATTCCTGACCATCCAAACAAACTGCCTTAACCTCCTTACCTTCCTTCTACTCTTCCACCTGGTTCAATGTACTTTTTCACCTCTGCTAATTGGTACTTCCTTTGCTAAGTTCAACAACAACGTGAGGTTGCCAGATTCAGTAGACCTCTTTCCTACTAATCTTTCTTGACTTCTCAGTGATATTTGTCAGAGGTGAAACTCCACCTGCTTGAAGCACCCTTTCCTTTGGCTTCCAGCATTATTTTCTTAATTTTCTTCTACTTTCCAGTATCCTTTTCTGGGCTTTCTCTTTGATGTCGGCATTTCTCAAAGCTTGTCCTAGGTCTAAATTCTTTTTGTAGCTATATCATTTCCTTCTGTTTTGAGATCTATGCGTTAAGTTCCAATATCTCCTCTGACCTTCAAATTTTTATATCTAACTTATTTCTTATGTTTTCACTTATAAAAATCATGAAAATTGCATACCCAGAAAAAAAAAACCCAAAACCAAAACCCCAAACCAGAACACTGAGCCCTCTTTCTTCATCAGACTTGAGAATATCTTCATCCAGTTGGTCAAGAGAAAACCTAAAACCGGTTACATCCAAAAAACTACTGAGTTGATAGTCACATAACATAAAATTAACAATTTTAAAGGGAAGAATTCAGAGAATTTTGTACAATCACAATGTTGTTTCTATATTTAATTCCAAAGTATTTCACCTGGTAGGAAACTTGATACCCATCATACAGTTACTTCTCTCCTCCCTTCCTTTGACCCTGGCAACCATCAATATGGGTTCACTGTCTCTATGGATGGACTTACTCTGAATAAGATATTTCACATAAATGGGAATCAAGTGATATGTGATCTATTGTGTCTGGCTTCTTTCACTTAGAACAATGTTTGATATTTTATCCACATTGTAACATGTATTAGTATTTTGTTCCTTTTTAGGACTAAATAGTATTCCATTGTGTGTATGGTAATCCCTTGGTGCCCTTGGGGAACTGGTTCCTGGACCACTCCCCTCTAGGATATCAAAAGCATCAGTTCTCAACTTCCTTATGTAAAATGACGTAGTATTTGCATACAACCTATACACATCCTTCTATGTACTTTAAATTGTCACTAGATTACTAATAATACCTAATGAAATAGAAGTATTATAAAAATAGTTTTTATAGTATATGGTTTAGTGACAAGAAAAAAAATCTGTGCATATTCAATTCAGATGCAATTTTTTGCTGAATACTTTTGATTCATGGTTGGCTCCACCTGAGGATTCAGAATCCAAGGATACGGAGGGCCAACAGCACGTAGCACGCTTTGATTTCCCATTCATCCAGAGATGGACACTTGGATTTTTTTTCCTACCTTTTGAATATTTTGAATAGTGTAAGATCCATTCTTGATCTTCCTTCTTTTTACTTTCATAGAGAACCCAACAGAAGTTCTAGTTTGTTCATGACCACAATATATATCAGTCCATGTCTTTGTTACTGGCACAACATCACCCTGATATTTTGGGCCTTCAGCATTCCCATCTTATCTTACTAACTATACTCTCCTTATGTGTCTTCCTGATTCCGCTTTTTCTTGTGCTCCAATTATTTATACACACACCAGCAAGAGCAATAACCTTAAAATAATAAAAAATGTTAGCTTACATATAATAGTTATATTTATGCAGAAATATGGTATATTTGTATGTATATATCTGGGTATCTCTATATATACATATATACAAAAATTTTATTGAGTACTTATTATGATTTATCCACTCTTCTATGGGTTTCTCATGAAATAATTCATTTAAATTCCAAAATAATTGAGTAGGTACTATTCTTACTGTTCTTTGCAAATGAGGAAACACAAAGTCACCCACTTAATACCTGGCTGAGCCAAGACTTGAGCCTCTGTAAGTCGTCTGGAGAAGCTGCCCTCTGATTGTTACGGGAGGCTGTCTGAACCTCAACATGTCTTTCTTCCTCTAAAAGCTGCTCCATGCTTCCTATTTCACTATTTTGTGAGTCACGACCTAAACGCCCTGCAGGAGAAGAGCCCTGGCTTTTTCTATTCTCATCTTGTCGCTTTCCCCATTACTTACTCTGCTGTAGTGACTTCTTTCAGGTCCTTTATTACACTAAGCTTCCTCCTGTCTTCAGGTCTGTCAATCTGGAGCATTCATCTTTCTTCATGTCTGAGCTACAATGACGACTCCTCTTGATGTCTCTTCCTATAATAAGTGCACTTCATTTGTGATTCTCTCTCTATTTTTAAAAATTTTATTAGTTATTGATGGACCTTTATTTTATGTATTTACTTATTTATATGTGGTGCTGAGAATCGAACCCAGTGCTTCACACATGCCAGGCAAGTGCTCTACCACTGAGCCACAAGCCCAGCCTGTGATTCTCTTTTTGAAAGTTCAAGTCTTATTTTATTTTATAATCATTATGATTATTTTGGTGGCTCATTAAACTTCTAAAATGCCAGGCTCTTGATGCCAAGGACTTATGTTTCCATGTTCATCCTGGTCATGATTATATCTCTGAAATTTTTCATAGCTTGGCACAGGCTGGATTACAAAATGGCTTCAGTTGCTGGATTGGATTCCTGGCTTCAATTCTACATCTTATGTAGAGGGGAAAAAATGAATTGAACTACTTAGATTTTACTTTGGTCTTTGTATAGCTTTATGTCCTTCCTCTCTGCCTTTCAGTGCCCCTTTTGTGGAGAAAAGAACTACTCTTGGTTCCATATGTTGCTAAGTAATTGTCAACTTTTGTTGCATTGGGCAGGCAACAGTTGAATTCTACACTTGATCCCAAGGAAGAATAAAAAGTACTTGTCCAAACAAAAGACAGTCTAGCAGCATCTGGTCTCTTTGTGGTATGGTCTGAAGTGCTTTCTGGTTGGTGGCTCCTTGTTTTCCCTTCACATCTCTTTTTTTTTTTTTTTTAAAGGAATAACACTTGGAATTGTCAGAGCTGGCACCTGGCACGTTGGTCAGGCAGAGCAGCTTTACCTTATAATCAGCCCATCATGGAAATGAAAATAATACCATGTCACAGCAAGACAATTGTAAGATTGCAGGAAGCAAGACAATACACATCCTGTGATGACAACCCACATTCTGCCAACACTGTAGAAAAAGAGTCCACAAATTGCCTCTTCCAAGTTCTCCCACATGAGTCTGTTCCCAAAGATACACTTGTGCCTCAATTCTGAAGGAGTGCCCCTGAAGAGATGAAAAGGCAGAGCTGAGGAAGCTTCCCGAGGTGTACCTTCCTGCTAGGATTTATCTTAAAATCACACAGCAGATGTCCCTTAGAATAATCAGGAAGATAGAGGACTCAGAAATCAAGACAGCTGTCATTCATTGACTGCTTGGGGGTATACATGCAATTATAACCATTTTGAAAAGTAGGAATTACTTTCTTTTCTTGTGTCAAATGAGGAAGTTGAAACTTCCAGAAATTAGCAAACTTGTCTTCTGCCTCTTAACTAAGAAGTGGGAAAGCTGTAATTCTCAATTGAGTCTGAATGACTACAAAGCCACAGTGATACCCACCATTTTCAAGATTAAGGACTATTGTTTTATAAATTGTATCTCTCTCTCTCTCTCTCTCTCTCTGTGTGTGTGTGTGTGTGTGTGTGTGTGCTTTTTCAAAATCTATTCATCCATTGATGAGCATCTAGGTGGATTGCATATCCTAGCTATTGTAAATAGTGCCCCAGTAAACTTGGTGTATTTTTGATATACAGATATCACTTGATATATACAGATATATACCCAGAAGAGGGATCTTAGATCATTCGGTAGTTCTATTTTTGTTTTCTTGAGGAACTTCATATTGTTCTCCATAATGGCTATACTAATTTACATTCCCACCAACAGTGTATAAGAGTTTCCATTTTTCCATTTTCTCTCCAGCATTTGCAATTTTTTGACTTTCTTATAATAGTCATTTTAATTGGGATGATATGATAACTCACTGTGGTTTTGATTTGCATTTCTCTGATGGCTAATAAATTTATGTACTTTTGCATAAATTTGTTGACCGTTTGAATTTCTTCTTTTGAAAAATGTCTATTCAGATCCTTTTTCCAGTTTTCAACTGGATTATTTGGTTATCAACAGTGAGTTCTTAAAGTTCTTTGTATATTCTGGATATTAATCCTATGTCAGATGAATGGCAAAAATCTTTCCCCATGGCAAATATCTTCTCTCTTCACTCTGTTGGTTGTTTCCTTGTATACAGAAGTTTCTTTGATATGATCCTACTTGTCTATTCTTGCTTTTATTTATATAGATTTCTTGAAGTGTTTCCCCTGTTTTCTTCTAGTACTTTCAGGTCTTACATGAGTTCTTTGATCCATTTGGAGTTTATTTTTGTACTGGATAAGAGATAAGGGTCAAATTCTAATATTCTATATGTGAGTATCCCGTTTAATTTTAAGTAACTTAAGTCCTCAATACGTGTATTTAGAAAAACTAACCTCAAATCTGGACACACTGTATATCATTAGCAAGTCCACTTCATCTTTAAAATGTATATGAGTCTTTGTTTAATTAATTAATCACAATAGTAGTGGCATATATTTATTGAGGGTTTTCTCTTTCCCCGGTGCTATGCTACCTGTATTATCTTCCTTCTCTTCATAAAGAACACTCTGTGAGATAGATGGGATTATTATTAATGTCTTTCAGAAGAAAAAAAAAACAAAGTTAAAGAAGTTAATAGCTCATCAACCAGAAAGTGGCTGTTGGATTCTCAAAACCTTGTTCATAACCTCCCAGGAATTAACTGTAATGATGTAGCTTTCCATCTGCCTTTAGAAGTTGCAGATATTATCTGATTTGGGTAGAGTCAATCCTGCAATGTATTGGTTCTGCAATGTCCAGTATCAACACCTAAATCTAATTATACCTCTTTTTATAGAGCCATATCAATGGCATGGGTAAGCTGAAAACAGAGGGACTGTAGATAATCAAGCACAGTAATGGAGTTGATCCACTCACTGGCAAAAAGATGTGGGAATCATAGACCTTATTCTCAATCTCTTTCCTGAGGGAGAAAAATTGGGAATGTGGAAGACCTAGTGAATCATTACATAGCAGGAACTTGATTTCAATAATACTGGCTCAATGTGCAAGGGTCTATCGAAGGGAATCAAATGTGTATTCCAGGAGCTGGCGCAGGACTTGTGATCAGGTGTCTGAAATATGTAAGACTCAGAAAATCAGGGACAAAAGAAAAGTAGGAGAAGAAGCCAAGCATAAAGAAGAGCACAGATTTGGGATGTTAGCAGGTGGTTGGCAAGGGATGGGCAGGGCTAAGTCTGAAACTGTGATAGTCAGCAAAGGGAGAAGACAAGAGAGCAGGTTTGGGAACAAGCTGATGTGACCTCAGAGCACTCAGAGCACACCGTCTCTGTTCTTTAAATGATTCCAGACATTGTTTAGAGATCTCGCTGTATCTGTTCTTCTTTGTGTCACTCCTCAGGCTTTCTATCTTTTTTTTTTGTGGATGAGTACCAGGGATTGAACTCAGGGGCACTTGACCACTGAGCCACATCCCCAGTCCTATTTTGTATTTTATTTAGAGACAGGGTCTCACTGAGTTGCTTAGCACCTCACCGTTGCTGAGGCTGACTCTGAACTTGCGATCCTCCTGCCTCGGCCTCCTGAGTCACTGGAATTAAGAGTGTGCGCCACCACACCTGGCTTTCTACATACCTTAAGCATGAAACTGTTTCCTTCTCTGGTACCATACAACTGGCTTATGTATAATCTATGCCATCATTTCCAGCCACTAATTATCTTCTAGGTTCAAAAGAGCCTGTGAATAAAAATTGCTATGTTTCCCATTTATGGAATATCATCTAATTCCAACCATCTGCTTTCATCAGTACTTAAGCAATCAGCATTCTTTGTAATTTGCAGGGCATGGGTCTAGTCACTGTTCTAAAAAATTAGGTGCTTCATAAAAAGCACTCACAATGATTCAGAAATTTATTTTTCTTTGATATTAAAAAAAAAGCCAAGTGAAATCTTTAGGCTTTGTTAAAAATGATAGAACTTGGGACTTTTTAGACAGACAGTGAGTGTGGGTGTTAAGTGGGTTTTCAATGGTGTTTGATTCATCAAATTTATCTTGCCATTATTCTAAGTTATTATTTTTGTCTTTAAAAGTAGAATATTTGGAATGGGGAAATATTTCCTTTACTTTTCAGAATTTTTTCAGTTTCCTGAAAATAGAAATTATAAAGAAGAAAAAGAATTAATAATGCTTTAGATAAGTCAAGGTATGATTACTTTATAATGTCAAGGCAATGAAATCTATTTGCCATCTGATTTGTAGGTGGGAGGGCATTCAGCCTTGCTAGCAAGCATAACATTTTCACACTTAAATCCAGCTGTACAAGGTACCATTGTAGCAAGTAGTTTACTCTTACAGTTTCCCTAACCTCAATTGCTGGCACACATTAATTTGTGTCGTGATTAAGAGCCACACTTCTGTCAGGCGCAGGGTGCACGCCTGTAATCCCAAAGGCTCGGGAGACTGAGGCAGGATGATCACAAGTTCAAAGCCAGTCTCAGCAAAAGTGAGGCACTAAGCAACTCAGTGAGATCCTGTCTCTAAATAAAATACAAAATAGGGCTGAGGATGTGGCTCAGTGGTTAAGTGCCCCTAAGTTCAATCCCCAGTATACCCCCTCCTCCCAAAAGAGCCAAGCTTCTGACTGGGTTTATGCCCTCTTTCTGCCACCCACTAGCATAGGGTGGTTATGAGTTTTAATTGAATACATATGCATAAAAACTGCACAGTATGTGTACTATGTACACATTAGCTAATAGTAGCAATCATTCAAATAAAAATAATTAAGTAAAATAAACTTGTTACTCCACCCTATAATTTTAATACTAACATTGTCTTTGTGATAATAATGCTGATATTTTTTGAGAAGAAAGTTATCAGTTGTTAAGCATTATGCAGTGTTACATCTCATTTAATGCTCACAATAAAGCTATCTGTGAGTTGGTGTCATGTTGTCACCCTTTTATACTTGGGGGTCAAGTGACTTTCCTAGAGTCACAAAGGTAGAGCAGAACCTGAAACTATACAGTATGACTTAAGCATCTTTACCCCAAGTCACTCTGCTCTACTTTTTGCATAATTGTTTGTAATTGTAGAGTCAGTTCCTAAAATCCAGTTAGTTCGTCATCCTGTAAGCCTTTTATCTCCTCTACTGAGCCTTTGCACCCAGGACAACCAACACCTGTAGGTTGCTCACATATTTCCATGTGGCTGGGGTTACCTTGATTTTGCTGGAAATCACATTACAAAAATGTCCCCAGTTTTACCCTTATCTAGTATATATCTAGAGATTCAATCAATTATGTATTATATTTCTATAGTAATCTAAAACGTTCACGTACAGTCCTAAGTGGTAGGTCCCATTATTTCCATTTTGGAGATGAAAAACATGAGGCTCAGAAAAATTGAAGGACCTTCCCAAAGTCTCATAATGAGATATGTCAGGAATCTGTTAATTTCTGGTCTAATGTTCTTTCTGTGAGAGGTGGTACTAAACCATAGGTCAAGGTTCTGTTTCTCCTTACCAGGCATCATTTGGTTTGCCCTTATTTTAAAGCAACACTAATGAATTTTAAAGATGAACTTTTGAGTCACTAACCCTGGGGTTGGTTTCAAAAGGAAGAAAACCATAGTCAGCTTCCATTTTTCTCTGCCTCTTTAAGAGTGTCATAATTTACTGAAAGAGTTTAGAATACATGTCTATAAAATTTGCATGCATGCTGTGGAATGACCTTTGATCTTGTGCTCCTGGGCTGTGTGTCCCACCTCTTTCCAGAGTGATGACACTGGTCCGCTGCTTGATGGGAAGTGAAGATGTAGATAGCAGGTAGCTCCTTCTACCCAGGGAAAGAGATTTCTACAACAGGACCCAAGATCTCTTCTGCTCCACTGATGAGGACTTCTCTGATCTGTTTGCACATTCTTTTCCTGCCTGGTAATTATCACCAGCTGTCTCAACTTAAAAGGGAGGAATCTCTTTGAAATCCTCCCTATCCTCTGTGAAATGTGCTTCTGAAACATGCTAATTAGTAAGTGGACTTAGGACAACACAGATATGTGTTTCCCGTGAGTACTGGAGAAGGAAGAGGAGGAGGGAGGTGGGCGTCTGTCTCACTGCATATGTGTGTGTATGCTTTTCTAATTTTCAAAATGACATTTTTAATCAAACTCTGCCCAAGTGTGACCAGTAGCCAGCAGTGAAGGCCCAAGTACCCGTGAGTTGACTTCTCAGCTTTCATTGATACTTCCTGCCTGAGCTTGTCAGTGGTTCACGTCAGAAGGAAGGGACAGTGACCTTGCTTCTCTTCCTCAGCCAACTGATTACCCTCACTCTTTTCTACAGTATCAGTAATCACAGGGCTCCAGGGAAATTAAAAAAATAGCTCCCGTTCCTTCAGGGACCCCTGTCTCAGAGTAAGCTGAGAGTCAAGGGGATCTGTAACAATTAGCATACCCTGGAATTGGAGGAGAGAACTCAGAAGCATAATGTTGCATTGTGTCAAATATACTTAGCTAAAAATGGAGAACCCACTGGTTTCCAAGTGTAAACTGTGATTATGTGAAAATCTGTGTTTTTATAATTCTGAGCAGCAATTTCCAGGGTTTCAAACTTACTGGCAAGCACCGCTTAGGGCAAGGACTGCTCATGACATGGAAAGGAAGTTGGCGGGTTTTATGGAAGCACTTGGGGATTTATTGACAGGATGAAAGGAACTCCTAGGAGACTAGAGGCCCATCCTTGGGATGAGGGTGGGCAGTATCTTTTACCTCCAAGATCATTCTGCTGGGGAAGTCTAGTCAAGAATGCACCTTGGCATTCCTGAGGCTATCTCAGCAGAGCTTATGGACACCCCAGGGACTGCGGAGCAACAATCTGTACCCCAGCTGGTCTCATATTCTTGTCTCACTGGCTCAAAGTTTACCGTCTTACTGTGAGTGTTAGGTCGAGATTTGTTCACATCCCTACTAGGTGGCTGCAAGGTGGAATGGGGCAATAATCAAAAGATGGATTCTCATACTGATGTCCTATTGATGGTGTTGTAGTTTGCTGTTTTGCTATTGTTTCTCCCCAAACCACATGGGAAGGATAATTCCCCATGAGAAAATTAGTTTATTTTTTTTAGCAAGAAAACTTGATAAATATCTACTTCAAAAATATCTACTTCAAAACACAAGGAAGATTCTGTTTGTCCAATCTCCCTCAGTTATAGTATATGCAGCCTTGCATGGCCAGGGGTATAAGAGACTCATCCTGCAGACCTAAACACCTGGTTCAACGGACCCGGCTCTGGGAAGCAATGCAGTAACTGAGTTGTCTGCAGCTCCTGAGAGTGTTCCAAGGGTTGGAGGTGAAGCATGCTTCATTCCAAGGATGCCCTGTCTTTTGTGCCTTAGGTCTTCCATAGCTCTCTGATGACTTAGCTGCCCTGACTTACTCTCGTCCTGTCCTTGTTGTCTGTGTACTCCTGGCTCTGGCTTGGCTGCTTGGTTTTTCCCAGCCTGTGATTTTAGGTTCTCTTCAGCTGAGTAGTCAACTTCACTCTTTTTCTTTTCTGCTTTTGGTTGAAAGCAAAGGGAAGAAGAAAGAATGAAAATATCTGGTATTTCTTTGGGGGACAGAGCAGATGGATGCATATGATGTGAGGGCTACCAACCCAAAGCTACGAACTTTAGTCTCCAGCTACAGTTCCTTTGTTGTCCTCACTGCTCTCAGAATTAAGTTGAAACCACTAACTAGGTAGGTTCCTTCCTTCTTCCCCCCGCCCCCGCTTCACATTCTAGGCTCAAACTTCACCCATCTGCTTTCTCCATATACAGCAGGCCCACCTCTAACATTTACAGGTCCCCAGACTTGAATATACGTTGAGATCATAAATTCTATTTCTAAATTCTTAAAATGTATACATTAAGCTAATACATTGTTGCATAAAATACATTCTGTCCTCTGCCTTTGATTTAAAAAAAATACTTTTAAAGCTACCTAGGAAGCTAAGTTTAGATTTTGAATTCTCAGATTTTGAATTCTCAGATTCCAGAATTCCACATCAAAACGTCATGGCTCAGGAGGGCATTCCCAGCACCCAGCCTACGAAGCTTCTCTTCCCACCCCTTGATCTGTCCTGCACCACCAAAGATTGTGCTTGTGGGAATATTGGCATGTAATCCACCCATCAAGGAACCATCAACACATCTGGAAATGGCTATCCCTTACCAGCAAAAATACAGTCTTAGTTCACCCCTGGGAGGAGAGTATGAGAAAGAAGCACTTATAGGTTTTTAAGGGACAAAGGGTCACTGGGGCAAGTGCTTCTGGAGTCCTGGATTTCAGATCAGAGTCTAGAATGGAGTGTGAGAATGAGCTTTGGGTAAGCCTCTCTTGGTCTTATAGACTTATGCAGTAACTGAGTTGTCTGCAGCTCCTGAGAGTGTTCCAAGGATTGGAGGTGAAGCATGCTTCATTCCAAGGATGCCCTGTCTTTTGTGCCTTAGTGCCTTGGTGGGAAGCCAGGGGGTGGTAGAGTCCAGGAGCTGAGGCCCTCTTGCCAGGTATAAAGGTTATATTGGCACAGATTTTCCTCTGCCAGGTTGGTTTTCCCCGATATTATCTAATTGACTCATTCATCTCCCAAGTAGCAGAGCTTATTCTACCTCCTTCTTCCAGGAAATCTTTGTCATTCTCCCAACACAAATTATACCTTTCTCCTAAACCGACTCTTAACACTTACCATATGTCTAAAGATGATTTAACCTCTCAGTTCCTCAATTTACTTTCAGGACTATCATATGTTTGGAAGAATTAATACACACAGAATTTTAGAAAAGTAACAGACTAAAAAAAAAGATGTTAGCTATTGTAGGTATTATTATATATTCACATAGTACCTTGTACTTATTCCTGTAGAAATATTTCACACTGTTTTATTATTATGTTTTCTTACATCTTTCAAGAAGATAATATGCTTCTTGAAAATAAGGACTTATTTTGAGTTAGTTTTGTATTCCTAACAGAAAACTCAATATGTTACTTAGTAGGTGCTCAGTAAATGTATTTGGAGTACATGAGTGCCTCTTGGGGAGTTGGAACTTACAGTTCTGCTGTAGCTTGTAAAGACGTGTAAGGAAAAACTCTGGAAATCGAACTCAGCTTCTTAGATGCTCCTGACTTGAGGCCTTTAGTAGAAGGAGATGGTAGAACTAAACCAGAATCATGTCACAGGATGGCACAGAGAAGAAATATTACTCAAGTGTCATTCTGGCCCAGGAACTAGATAATGCTTGCACAAGCCACTAACTCAGTGTCCTGGCAAAGATTTCCAATCCAAAACATTCCATTATGTAATATATTTGTCTTCATATAAGTCAAATGATTTGCCAAACATTCTTCCAATGATTTTGAGACCACATGTTTCTCTACACCCATGATCTGGGGTGTCTGAGCCACTATTTTCCTTAATTGGACCTGTTTATCCTGGTAACTTGCAGATAGGCAGAGCTCAGGAAATAAGGGTAAGAGAAAGATTTTAATGATGTTTGCTTGATTACGATAATGAAACTGCTCTGCTGAGTTTTTTCCATCATTTACTCAAGTGGTTGCTAAGTAATTTCAGTCCAGTTCCACAGTTAAAATGAATGGCCCTGTCTGCCAGTTAGTTAGAAAACTGTTCTGTTCATCATTCATTCATTCATTTGGACTTGTCATGAACTTCGATTGAATGTAGCAAGATGTTTTATTCAAGCCTCAGAGACAAAAATGAAGGAAAATAGAAAATACTCCTAAGAGAATTCCCTTTTCCTTTTCTTTTAACACTGTGTTCTCTCATTTAGCTATGCATATAATAAAAGTGAGCATTACAAATAGAGTTTTCAAAATTAATTAAAATAAAGATCATTTAAAGACAACAAATTTTCTTTCTCTCTTCAAATAATTATAAATACAATCAAAACCAATCTTATTATAACAAACATCTATGTAAATAGTGTTTATAATGTGCCAAGCACCTAATGTTTTTAGTATATTATCTTATTTAATCCTCACAGTAATCCTGTGAGGTAAAGCATATTATTCTCTGTATTTTACAGATGAGAAAATAGAGACATAGAGAATTAGGAACTCTTTTTTTTTTTTTTTAATTTTTATGGTGCCAGGGATTGAACCTAGGGCCTGTGCATGCTAACCACATTTTGAAGCAGTGAGCTACAACCTTAACTCTAAAATTAGAAATTTAGATTAAAATTATATAATAAGTGGTAAGGCAAGTATTTAAAACCAATCCATCTATCTGTGTTCTGTGGAATAGAGAAACATTTAAGTAATTTTTTCAAATAGAGGGGCCCTGTTGAGCTAGATTATAAAAGAATATTAATGCAAACTTTTAGTACTTATTTTTTATTACATGCATATTTTAATTTTTAATTTCTAGGCAAATCAGTCCTCTATCATGGAATAAACAGTGATGTGATGAGGCTGATTGTGATGTTGGTTAGCAAGTTTTCACTAATGGAATTACAATGTAATGTATCGAGCATCTGATATCTTGGCCCTTTTAGGATTTGGGAGTGAACTCTGTAAATGAAGATTTTTCTGAATGAAATGCAGTTGATTGCAGTTGAATGAAGTGCAAGGTGAGGTGCACTCTATGTCCCTGGAATCCAGGCATAAGGGTCTTGTCTCCATGGCAACAGACAGAGGCTTTAACTCTTAGGAGGCTGACACTGTCCCTGTAATTCCCCACTTCTCCTTCCTCTGGTCTTATCAGAAGTTAATAATAACCAGTTATTACAGGAGGGAAATAAAAATGTTCAACATCCAGTAAAACTTTCTAGAATCTAATAAAAGAGGAAAAAAATGTTTCCATTAATGCTTTTGAGCTTTCTAAAAGAACCTTCACAATGGTTTTAAAAGGCTTTTTTTTTTTTTTTTTTCTGTTAGGCATTATGATTATCCCCAGATCTGGCTTGAGTGTTGTAGTTAAATGGAAAAAGAAGAAACAGAATGATTACTTCTTCTCCCTCCATGATTTGCACCTGTTGTTTACATAAAAGTGGGGTGTGGAGTGGGCATGTTGTGGGGGAAGGAAAAGAAAAGAAATGAAGGACTGCCTCTGTTGTGATGATTTTGATGGGACAGCTCTGAAACTGAGCCAAGTTTTTCAGATTTTTTCAAGTTCTATGAAGTCCAATATGTTCAGTTTGCTTTTCTTGAGAAATACAATGATTCAGTAAATACTTTGGAAAGAAAAGGCGTGTCTAGTAGAAGAGAAGAGGTTAAGATATTATCTTTTCTGATGGTTTATCTATTAAAGGAAATGATAATCATCAGAGACAACACTTACGTAGGTTAATATTTGCCAAGGACATTTATAAACATCATACCTATATTTACTCATGTATTCTATGATATGTACAGCTATTCTACAGTTGAATTACAGAGACATAAAATAATGTTCCCAGAACATCAGAACTATTACTTTGAAGGAGTATTCAAACTTCTAGTCTGTTACCAGGCTTGTGTAGTTAACTACTCTTCCACGTAGTCTCTTAAAGTCTGCTGTTTTCTAATGCACTACTTAAACTTTTATGAATCATTGATTTCTATTCTCATTTGCCAGCTTTGAAAGCATCATTTTGTCTTTAGGCTGCATATCAAAATGCTCACATGGCTTTTTTTTATTTACTTGCATTTGTATATGTGTGCGTGCGTATATATTAAAGAAAATTAAAAGAATTTTGGACAGAATTTTGTAATCTCTTAAGCGATAATTATGGACAACTTGGAACATCAGAAGAGTAAGTTTAGGAATCATGTATGTAATATTTGCTTCACCACATTTGTTAAATTTTAGTTAAAATGGAAAATAGTTAGACTTTCTTTTCTTCAAATAATTTTTTTCATGTTTTCCCTCTTTTTTTTTTTTTTTTTAATACTGGAGACTGAACCCAGAAGCAATTTTCCTCTGAGACACATCTTTTGGAGGCTGGCATCACATCCCCAGACCTTTTTATTTTTCTTTTGAGACACGGTCCCACTAAGTTGTTTAAGGCCTTATAAAGTTGCTGAGGCTGACCTTAGATTGGCAATCTTCTGCCTGAGTTTCCCAAGTCACTGGGATTACAGGCATGTGCCACCACACTTGGCACCCTCCAAACTTCTTTCTTTTCAATGCTTCTGCTTTGGCCCCACTATAAATCTAAGCATGGAAAATGGAGCTGTATCTGAATATTTAATGATGATGGTATAACTTTTTTTCGACATTCTGGTCCCTTCTAATGCAATATTGTTAAGAAAATGACTCTAGGTTGTGCTTGGTCCAGGATTCATTATTATGCTACTTATTCTAATTTGGAATTTATTTTCAGGTTTTAATTCATGCTCAATTTTTGCTTGATTTCTGGGGGATAAGATTCTCTATAAATTAATTTGATATGATTTAGTCCACAGTATAATCAAATCTTCATCAAAGAAAGTTTATAAATATAGTCATAATATATTACCACAATATTAAGGGAAATCATAATAAATGTCATAATAGACACAATTTTATCCATTTATTTTTATTAGGTCTTCATTTAGCATGACATTGAATTTAATTACTACCTTACCTTACAGTTTAGGGGTGATGACAATTAGAGTGAAATATTTGAATCAGCCTGTTAAACTGTGTACACATCAAGTGGTTTAATTAATCTATTCTGAGCAGTTTTTATTTTAGGGGCCAGGACTAATTTAGCATTTTATTAAGATTGACATTACCCCAAATTTCAAGTCTGCTGACCAAATGCTGAATGATTGATAGTGTTTCTCTACCCTCTAGTGGTCTAAAGCAGAACTGAAAAGGCCAACCCAAGAATCTTCATGGACAACTGGCTGGGAATCCTGAGACTGGGAAAGTAATACTTGCATCAGTTTGGCCTTGAATCTAGAAGGGCAATGGTGAAAGACTTAAATTAAGCCAGAGTTCCAGAGTGGGTAAGATGAGCATGTATTGCAGCTCTGAGTTGATTTTATAGGCATTGCAAGGAGAACAATGGTGGGTTTTTAAAATTTGTTTCAAATGTTTCTTTAGATTTCTTACTTCTTCTGGAATATTTGAATTTGCAGTATGGTGAAACAAATGTTCTCAATCTGGATTCTTATCTGTGACATTTTCCCATTTTGTGCTGGGTAATTCTTTCTTTCAGAGGTGCAATTTGGATGTTTAGCAGCTCCCTGGCCTTGTGATACCCTTGCTGTGATAACCAAAACATTTCCAGCATCATCAAATATCCTCTTGGGGGAAAAATTTTCCTCCTGCTTGAGAAGCATTTTGTTGCTAATGGTTCCTATTAGGTTGGAAATAGTTCAGTAAAAGTCAATATTTTATTAAATGCTTATTACCTGTCAGGTCTTGTTTTTATTGATATTATTATTTAGTACCAGGATGTCTTGCTAAGTTGTTTAGGGCCTCACTAAGTTGCTGGGGCTGGATTTTGAACTTGTGATCCTTCTGCCTCAGCCCTCTGAGTTGCTGAGATTACAGGTGTGCACCACCACGCTGGGCAGGCCTTGTGTTATTTAATTTAATCCTTATAAGAATCATCAGAATTGAATCCTATACTTTCATCATCTCATTTTCACAGGCAAGGAACTGAAAAGGAGTTAAATAACTTTCATGACTGCACATTGGCAAGTGGCAGACTCAGCACTAAATACAGAGGGTCTGACTTCACAAGTGTCACCCCTCATTAATCTCCTAAATGGAGTAAAAAACAGAATTATTGATTTATAAAATAATAATTCACAGACATCAGTGTACATAATTTTCTGAATCAACAATAAAACGGAAGGGAAAAATATGATACAACATTGTCAGAGGAATATTAAATCATTTTTTCATTCCTTTATCACATATCTGCTGTTTATAGGGATACAGAAATGTATGCAACAAAGTTTCTGCTCTCTAAAGCTTACTTACATTATTTTAGGAAAAAAAGAAAAAAAATCATATATAATATTTCATATATTAATGTGTTACAGAGAAAATAAAACATGTTAAAAGAGGATACAAAGGTCACGAGGCTTCTGATATAGTGACATTGAGCAGACAATGAGGAAACAGCATTGTGAATGAAGTGCAGATGAGGTAGGAATTTGCTCCAGGTGATGAGAACAGCCAGGACAAGGTCCTGATGCAGGAGCATATTTGAAGTGGAAGTGAACTTGCTACACACTAAGGGGAAGGCAAGGAGTCAATGCAACCATAACAGAGGGAGTAAAGAGGAACAGGAGAAGGGATAGAGAGGCAAGGCCAGGAGGCAGGGGGGTAACATGGACCCTGTAAGTCCCACTAGGCCATTTAAATGATGTCAACTTCTACTCTGAGATAAAAATCTATTAGAAAAAGAAATGCTGCGATCTGACAATTTTTCAAAGAATCATGCTGATGTTTTCCCCTGTTTGGGAAATGGTTTATCACCATGAATGACCATGAATTCTGGATTGAGGCTGGCCTCCTTTTTTTTTTTTTTTAAGTGTTATCTCTAAGATCTCACTCCCTTTGGACTTTGGAACAAATGACTTAACTTTCTGGTCTCTCTTTTTTTTTTTTTTTGTTATGTTTTTTTGTTTTGGCTAAAGGAAACTCGTGATAATATCCTTCTTATTGAATCTCAGTGCCATTAGACAGAAGATGCGCCATTATTTTATGTTCCAGTAAGAAAACAAAACAAAACACAACATTGCTGATCATGTACCAGTCATTCAAACCAGGCTGTTTGGAAATGACATTAATCTATTCCTGGGGATTTGGTAATTTTCTCTGACTTCTCTTGCATTTCTTGGCATGTAATAGCAATAATTTTGCATAAAATTCTCAGTAACAAAATGAAGCACACATTTATCTGTTTATTGGTAGTTTTGATTCTCAGAGTCTTATAAAGCATTTGGTTGTTGCTTTGTAAGAAAAGACAAAATTTCTTTCCTACATGAATATTTGCTTTACTAACATTAAATTTATCCCATACATCTTTGCTCAGTTTTTATGCTTATAAAATAACATTTCATTTAAATACTGAGTCACAATATAAATGATTTTAAAACAGAAATTAAACAACATATGCTGTGTCAACGATGTGCATTAAGTCAACTGAAATGACATTAATGTGACTTTACACATTTACAGACAATGACAGAATAACATGTCTGCCTTTTGGCCCATGATGATTGTAAGGGAGCATAAATTCTAGGTTAAAATGTAATGTGTGTAAGTGTGTGTGTGTGTGTGTGTGTGTGTGTGTGTGTGTGTGTGTGACAGAGAGAGAGAGAGAGAGAGAGAGAGAGAGAGAGAGAGAGAGAGAGAAGATATATATGTGTTGACATGGGAAGTTCCTGACACACAGTAAACTTTTGGTAACTATTACTTAGAATTCTCATCTTTATGAGGGCACTATTTTAAGAAAATATGGAAAGAATGAAATGAGAAAACTTTCATTTCCTCCATTTTTCTCTAGCCCCAATCTTTCAATTCTAATTACTCAGGCATCTTCCTATCTTTCTGTGCTTTCTACTCCCAGAAGGAAATAAAATGACATGTTCCAACTCCCTAAACATCCCCTTTCCCCAAGTCATTGATCAATAGCTCATATATATATATATATATATATATTTTTTTTTTTTGCCCTAAGTCTCTGGGGATGCTTTCCAAAGTGTAATGGATTTTTATTATTTCTATCCCTTGAGTAGCTTTTAATTTAAGGTTGACTTTTGCTGTGTAAGTTTTTTTTTTTTTTTTGGTCCCTTAATGATTTGGAAAGCTGAGGAGACATTATCACTTTGTCTTATCTCTTCCTTGTTTATTATTTGGCCTGCTTTTAAAACATGCTGTTTGGAGAACCCTTCCCAGAAAGTCATGGTTAGCTGATAAGTTGCCCCCTAAACTCAGGGTCTGATTTGTCTTTACAGTCATTAAACCATATGAGATCATTTAGGGAAAGGCTGAGGGTAGCGACATTCATGGTTATTATTTATCCCTGGCCTTTATACATCTTCCCAGAATGACATGCTTCTTGACCATCTGCCTTATCAAACTAAGAAAGAAAACAGATGGTGTGGGAGCCAACAGATCAAAGGAAGGACTGGAGGAAGCTCCTCTCAGGAATCAGCTTGTTCTTTTGCAAGGGCTAATTGTAAACTGGAAATGACCTGGTGCTCTGCTGCACTGGAACCTCAGGCCAACATAGATGCTGTCAGTTTCCATCAGCCCCAGGTGATTAACAGTATTTTAAATCTTCAGATCAAATTGTTGCTGGGTCTTTTAGAGCAGGTGGTCTGTTCTGAACCACAAGCTGTGCAAATATTGAAAGGAGAGTATCCATTTGGGAGGGAAGGTGGGCAGCCAAAAAGACCTTGATCCTGGAGATGGTACTTCTTACTTAACCTGGCTGCAGTATAATAAAGCTAATTATTGATATCTTTAAAATTATTGATTGTACTTTGAGATAATCTGTCTGAACTATCCTTTTCAATCACTCAAAATACTCTAAGCAGCTTAATTCACTTGTTATTGGCACCTAGATTGGGATTTGTAGAAAGGTTAGTGACCAGATATTTGCCCCAAAGGTCGCTTAAACTCTAATTCATTTTTCCAGAAGTTTTGAAACGACCTGTCATGTTGATATTAACCCTTAAAAGTCAGATCCCTGCTCACTTGCTCAGATGAAAGTATTTTTGTTAGCATGTTAATATTTCATTTTATCTCTGAGTTCGTATGAAAATGAACCTCAAATAATATAGCAGTCTTTTCTCATTTAGAATGTCTAGAGTCCTTTACCTTTAATTTTTTTTTTTAGAATTACAAACATTCAAACATTTATGTGCCTTAATAAGTTTTATTCTCTGGCATAATTTAGATTAAAAAATGCTTGTGAGGAGAGTTAAGTCATTCCTTGTGATTTGTGCCTGTGCATTGATCCTATCCTGTAAATGCTTGTGTAAGATGACAAATGCAGATACTAGACAGGAGGAGGGAAGTGATGTGTAGCAGCAAGCAGCAGGCAGAACTCCGTGGATGTGACCTCTATGGATGGTCACCCACCATGGGTCTTGGCATTTGAAAAGGATTAGACGAGGCTGAATAAATATTCTTGGTCACACACAAGCAAATGATTAAAAGTCAGATAATCTTTCTTGGTAAAAAGCTGCTATAAGCTGCCGGGCATGGTGGTGCAGTCTTGTAATCCCAGCGACTTGGGAGGCTGAGGCAGGGGGGTCGTAAGTTCAAGGCCAGCCTAGCAACTTAGCAAGACCCTATTTTAAAATAAAAATAAATAAAAGGACTGGGGATGTGGCTCAGTTGTAAAGCACCCCGGGTTCAATTAAAAAAAAAAATAGAACAAAAATGAATCTGCTGTAAGCAAAAATAATTTTCTCCCTAAAAGGATAGGAGTTTGGTATTAGGAATTCTCATTGGACTTGAGGAGATTCATTTTATTCTTTGTCAAATGAAATTAAAATTATGTATGAAAGAGTCTTAAGTTTCATTGAAAATTTATCCTAATCACCTGACAATATAACCCTTAACTAGAGATATATCTTAATGCACTTTCATTTGCAAAGAATATATTACATTATATCTATATCTATATCTATCTGTACTTATCTATCTATCTATCTATCTACCTACCTATCTAACTCTCTATATATCTTTGAGGTGATCTGATGTTGTTTGGCAAACTTAAAACCCATCTACCAAAAATAATTTTGACTACCTACTATGTGCTTGCTTTCCCAGTTGCTGAGATAATAGTATTAAAAGTGTGGTGGATTTCATCATTAGCCTTAATTCTTCAACTACTCCCTATATCATACTCTTTGCTGGGTGACTTTGAAGTTTTCAAGAACAAAGAGAAAAGTTGAGGGACCATCTGGTCTGTTTACCAAAGACTTCTCTGTTGTAACTTGGAAATTGTTTGCATTCTGAGAAGATAATTGGTTTCCCAAAGTAAAGTATATTTCTATAACCTTTTACCTTGGGCTTGGTCATGTGACATATTTGGTCAATAGAGTAAGGTAGAAATTGCAAAGTGTCAATTCTGAACCCTGCCCTTAGTAGACTTCACAGTTTTACACTGTCTGTGCTTCTCCTACCACCATAAGAAGAACATGCCGTGACTATCCCACTGGTCTAAGGAAAGTGTGAGTATATGGAAAAGAGCCAAACTCAGCAGAGTAGCCTGGCCAAGCCCAGTGTATGCCAGCTGTCCCCTAGCAAAGCTACAGTTACATGAGCAATAATAGTAGTCATTGTTTCGAACCACTGATTTCTGTTCTGGCATCCATTATTAGACAGCATAAATAGCCTACATAAATACACTTTATTAGTACCAGGCACTGGGTAAAAAGTCTTACATGACCTCCTGCTACCACACCATGAAGTGGTAGTTATCATCGCTATTTTATAATTGGAAAAATTGATATGGAGAAAGAGTCAATGCCCAAGTTAAGCAATGGAGCTGTTTTCAAACTTTTTTTTCCATGAAGTTTGAAAAGCTATCAAGCAGTACAAGCTTATTATAAAATTAATCAGAAAATCTAAATAAAAAAAGTAAAATGTCCCTTCCCTTCCTAACTCCCCTCTTTTCATAGTCTTCCTCTGTGACACAATCACTATTAACCTTTGGTGTGACTCCTTCCAGATAATTTTCCATGTTTTTTTTTTCCAGCACAACTTTTCATTTCTCTTATTGTATACAATGTAGCATCACACCATATGTGCAGTCATACATGTACCTAGGTTAATTATGTCCATTTAATTCCACCATCTTTCCTGCTCCCATCCCCTCCCCTCTCTCCTCCCCTTTGCTCAATCACTGTTCCTCCATTTTCCTATGCCCCCTCCCCACACCCAATTATGGATCAGCATCCACTTATCAACCTTTGGTTTTGGGGTATTGGCTTACTTCACTTAGCATGATATTCTCCAATTCCATCTGTTTACCTGCAAATGCCATAATTTTATTATCTTTTAATGCTGAGTAATATTCCATTGTGTATATATACCACAGTTTCTTTATCTATTCTAGTTCATGGAATAATTTGAGGAGTATTGGTATTAATTCTCCTTTTCAGGTTGTGTAGAACTAATGATGTGAATCTGTCTGGTTCCCGGCTTTTCTTGGTTGGTAGACTTTTGATCGCATCTTCTGTTTCCTTGCTTGAAATTGATCTGTTTAAATTGTGTATGTCCTCTTGACTCAGTTTGGGTTGACCATATGCCTCTAGAAATTTGTCAGTGTCTTTGAGATTTTCTACTTTACTGGAGTATAAATTTTCAAATTATGTATGCTGTATCAAAGTGCATAAATGCAGTCTACTGTTATATATGACTAATTAAAACAAAAAAAACTAAAAAAAAAAACAAAAAAAAAACATTGACCACAAACACCCTCCAACCTCCCCAGGATTGATCACTATCTTGACTTAGGTAACCCTAGTTTTGCCTAGTTTTGAATTTTTGTTGGTTTATAGATTAATGAAATTACTTTTCAGCTTTTGCAGATACACTCCAGCCATTGTTCATAGTGATTTTTCCAGTTATTCTCAGGGGCAGCATGGGACAGCCATGCCTATCTCCTCATCCAAAGTCTGCTGTTCTTCTCTCCTTGCATTGCAACAAATCTAACATGCATCTGCAGTACTTGTCTGTATGATCACTCTTTGGTCATCCCTTGGGACAAGGTTTACACACATGTCTACTTTTGCAAAAATGTACCTGGGCAAGAGGTCTATTTAGATAAGAAATTCTGAAGACCTAACTGTCTGGACTATAGTCCTGGGAAAGAGCAGGGATGTGTTCTGAGTGAGCATGCTCTTAGGCTGCATGAATTCTTTACTCCATGGGGTGAGGCAGGGCCAGAAAGACTGCTCCTGCCTCTGTCTGAGAACAGTGTTGTACTCATTTGCAATGTAGGAGAGTCCCAGTTCTACTTCTTCACCAAGACTCAAAATTGTTAGTCATCTTTATTTTAGCCATTCTGCTGGGTGTACAGTGGTGTTTTATTGTATGTTGCACTGATGATCATTGAGGTAGAACATTTTTCTTTTTTTTTCTTTTTCTTTTTTTCATTTGGACACACTGTCTTGTGGAGTATAAATTTTCCACAATTTTCATGACTTTGCTGGTCACTGATTATATTCCCATTTTACAATGAGGTATCCGAAACACAAAGAAGAGAAATAATTTTGTGAAAAGCCATAAGTAGAAAGTAGCAACATCTGGGGTTTGAATCCATTGTCTCTAACTTTGTAAAACTCTCTCCTAGTACACTCAGATGATCAGACAAGAAACCTGAATTGGTGTTTGACATCTGTTCTGATTCACTGATATGTAGCTTGGGGTGATCCTTATAAGGGCAAAGAGTTATATTCAAGAGACCTAAGTGGAGACGTTTTTTAGGTAAGATATATAATCAGGGAAGGGGCTATGTTACAGAGACCACAGTCACAGAAAAGATAATATTAACTGAAACAATCAAAATGACCACTGACTTGATTTATAATACATTTCTATTGAGCATCTAGTATGTGCTGAGCACTATGCTAAATTTCTATACATCATCTCTGATCTTCACAGAAACCCCATGAAGACAGTAGTATGTCCAGTTTATAGGGAAAAACAAAAACAAAAAACCAAAAACCTGACTTTTGAGAAAGTTAATGGTACATACTAGAAAGAGGTGGAGCCAGGATCCCATATTAGACCTCACTCCAGCTCCAGGGATAATTTTCTTCTCTTCCACTACACTTTCCTTGTTGGAAAGTAAGATGACCTGCACCACTAATTCCACTTGGGATTCCATGAAATGAGGCTGGATGTGAAAACAAAGCTGCTCAGGCACATGGATCGTGAGGCATATGGCCAATGTTTGCCTTAAAGATAGGATCTCAAGGTAGAGCCAGAGAAAGAAATCACTGAGATGTCTAAATGAAGTGTCTGCTAGAAGGAGCCAAGGAGTCAGTGGAACAAACACCAAGGTCACCAGAACAAGTCTGGGAGAGTAGGTGGCAGTGAATCCAGGAGAGATTTCTCTGATGCTTAATATAGATGGGGAGGAGTTTTAGAGACATTCCAGAAAATTCTGCGTGTGAAAAAGGCACTCTGTGAGGGGTGTGGAACCAGTTTGGGCCCACTAGTCCTTATTGGATCTTACAGACTAGAGGCTGGTGTGTGGCTCTGTTCCCTTTAGCCTACATCCTGGAAGCCGCATCTTTGTGGCTTGGCCCCTTCTATTAAGGTGCTGAGGCTGCTGTAACAAATCACCATGAACATGATGATTTGTGATCACATCTTATTTTCTTGCAGTTCTGAAGATTAGAAGTCAAAAATGGGTTTCAAGAAGCTAAAAAAACAAGGTGTTGGTAGGGCCACTGCTGTACTAGCCCCCCCCCCCCAGGGGCGGGGGTCACATCTCCCTCTGCCAGTGCCACTTGTGATTGCATTTAGGGCCCAACTGGATGACCCAGAATACTCTTCTCATCCCAAATCCTTAATCATACCTCTGTGTAAGGTAATATTCACAAGTTCCAGGATTGGGTCTTGGATATCTTTGGGGGTCACTATCAGGCTGTTACACCCCCACCATTTGGACTTAATATTCAATAGCATATCTCCTGTTTTTTTCTCTGTGCAGGCTTTTACTTGGAAATAAACTGGATAATTGCCTGATTCACTGAAAATCAGACAAACCCTTCTAAAAATTTCTGTTCAGAAATTTCCGTCTTTGTGGTTTCCATAAACCACTTACATTTCCTTCGGATCTATTAAAGTGTTCTAGGCAAGCACAAAGAACAGTTAACACTTACGTTTTACCTCAGATATAAATTCTTTAGATGAGTCATAGGGTTTCCTACTGTGAAATCACCTTTCTCAGAAGCTTCCTTTTCTAGGAACCTGATATGCTTTCAGATTTTCTGCTTAGAAAAAAAAAAAAAAAATCTCTTCCTGCACCACGTCTCTCATGCACATTTTGCGAATCCCTGTCAGCAGTGACAGGAAGCTCACTTCCGTGCGAGGGCTGTCTGCCCTGGGACACCTGTTGTGCTAGTGGCGAACATGAGATGTCAGACATGTGCAGCCTCCTTGCAGGCTGCCAGGTGGACGGCCCAGCTGCTCCTCAGACTCGGGATCTTCATAGCTTTCTCCAGGGGCCCGGGGTTCCCTCTCATTCTGCTTTTCATCTTCGACATCATTCACATTGTGAAAGGCTTTAGCATTAGGGTCCCAGGGGGGCATTTTTGTTCTGTAGCCATTTGTTGTCAGTTCATTCAACATGTGTTTCTCAAGTGTCTGCTACGTACCTAGCATTCTGATGGGTGCTGAGGATTTAGGATGAGTGAAGGACAGATTCTGGCCTCAGGATATCAAGTTTAGTCAAGATGTGATAAACCTGCATATTAATCCTAAAATTAGTGGCAAGTGACAGAAACCAAATGCACACTAATTAAACATCAATTGTGTAATGAAAAAGTCCAGGGATAGCACTATGTATCTGTTAGAGTCCAATCAGAGAAGGGTTTAACCAATTAAAAAGGTGCGCACATGCACACACACACACACACACACACACACACAAGCACAAAGGGATTTTTTATGAGACTTTGACCTATGCAATTACAAAAAGATGGTTGACTAGTCTTTATTAAACTGCTGTCTTTGTTTCCCAGGAAGCTGGAGGCAAAGTGGGAAGAAGTGAAGAAATATTGACACGCTTGAACATGAAGTCTAGGAGGATGGGACGGGAACCTCTTACCACCTTCTGACCATGTTAACTCCTTTCTGCAGAAGGGAAACCGGCACTTTTTTTTTTTCATGAAGCTAAACTTACACCTTTCCAGGAGTTGATAAACTAAGGAAATCTGAGTCAAAGTGAAGTTGATGCAAACCTGGCTGCCTCACCCAGACAAGTGAGCAGGTAACCAGCAAGATGCTAGCACTGCTGTGCTGCCTTCTGCCCCTGTGGGGCCCTTTCGTGGGTAAAAGCAATACAGCTGTCTTCATCTCCACCTTCTAACTCACATGAAAAATGTCTTGTTTTCCATTCTAACTAGAAATTTATGGCAGAGGGTATTCTGGAAGCTAGATTACCACTTAGCCAAGCCAGCACATTACACAGCCACCCATCCTGGCACATAGAACAATAGGCCAAAGGTGTTCAATGTCTTTAGAAATCTCTCAACTTTGTTTCTATCTTTTGACTTCTTTCTTGAAGTGCCTCTTTTCTCAGTTCTGCTTTATAAGCCCAGTGGAAGAAGAGCCTCTCTCAAAAGTTTTAGCCAGTCCTGGACTGACATTGACTCTGAATCACCCAGAGGGATGCTGCAGTCTCTTCGGGAAGTCCTAGGTGGCTTCTCCTGAAATCAGGGGACAGCCTCATTCTAAATACATACTTTGGGAACACATAAGAGGTAGCTCCTCATGGGAGAATGAAAGTGTTGGCAGCACAGCAGTGAGTCAAGCCAAGAATAAAAGCCTCCTAATAAAGATAGGAAACGTGGGGAACGATGTAGCCTCAGGACATGGTTGTGTTGAATAGGAAAGCAGCTGGCAGCAGAGAGTGATTACTAGGCTGCTATCTGGAGGTCCTTCCTGTCTGCTTTTATTGGCTCTTGTATTTGCCAGCTATGTGTCCTTGGGCAAGTTGCTTAAGCTCCTTGGAGCTAAATTACCCCATTAGACAAGGGGAAAAGTTAACCTAAATCCACTCATTCATCCCGAGAGCAATAACTGAATGCTCACCACATTCCACACCCGGTGATAAAGGAGAAGCCCTTAAGGTGCTTGGCATATGGTGAGGAAGATGGATGGGTAAATTTACCACACATGGAGCAGATCAGATCCTTATAGGCAGAGAGGCATCCCTCTGTAGCCAAGTGGGTTTCTCAGAGAAGAGCATCTGAAGGGAACCCTTGAAAGAACAAGCAGGATTTTCCTGAGAGAGAGATCAAGATGTTAATTTTTTTCGATAAGCATGGTAGATACAGAATGAGGAGTTACAAATGAGCAAGTCCAGAGGCAAAATCCAAGGCCAAGTGCTGGCACCTGTGCGGAGCTGGCAGAAGCTAAGCTGTCTGGGGAGGATCCAAGCAAGAAAGGTATTGCACACTGTGCTACGGTGTGCGGTCTTCATCTCATAGGGGTTGAGATACAGCAGGACCGTTTTGAGCGCAGGCATCTCGTGAGTGATGTTCAAGAAACGAAGCATCGAGGAGGGAGAAAGAGATAAGAACAGAACATGGGATGAGCTAAGAAATCCTTTACCGTATGAGAGTAACAGAAATTGCACACCTGGGCAGAGGCATAGGTGGTGATATTTTTTCGGAAGTTAAGGGCTATTGGGGGTGGGACTTATTAGGACACAGTAATTCTCCAGCTGTGAGGAGGGATTGGAAGAAAGGCAAATGCCAACTCCTGTGCTCACAACTAGGAGGAAGAAGAGATGGGATGGCTGCCACTGAGAAGGGAAAAACCAGAGGAAGCACACCTTGAGAGAGGGGGACACTGAGTGTAGTTTGGGGCCTGTTGAACTAAAATAGCTTTTAGGATGCTCAGGTGAAAAACTCAATGAAAGCCAAAGCTTCCAACTCCGAGTCCTCCATTTTAGGGTGGGGTTCATTTTAGTTAGCAAACTTTGCTTATGTGCTTTTCCTGTCCACTTTCCATGATATAAAGACATGCCATGAGGACCCAGGACTTGAGAAGTGGTTGGCAGAGTGATCACTGTGTCTCTTTTAACATCTTATTTCCAGTCTTTAATGGGAAGGAAGAATACAAGCTGCATGTCATGAATCAGGCACAGAAGGAACTAAAATAACCATGTGTTTCCTCATTTCCCTTCAATTTCTATCACAGAAAAAAAGTCATCGAGTAACAAAGGCTTTTGAATAGTTCTTCATAAAATGATTTATTTCTCAGTATTTGAAATAGTCTCTGTGAAGAATTATTTTTTGATGATTTTTTTTCTTCAAAATGACTTTAAGTAATATTACCATTCTTCATTATAAGAATGCAGTGAACACTCCAAAATAATTGGAACTTTATAATAAAACACAATCTGTATCTCATTTCTAATTAATTTTTTTAAGGATACTTTTACTGGGCTGGGGTTGTGTCTCAGCAGTAGAGTGTGTGCCTAGCACATGCAAGGCACTGGGTTTGATCCTCAGCACCACATAAAAATAAATAAAATAAAGGTATTGTGTCCAACTACAACCAAAAAATAATTATTAAAAAAGAATACCTTACTTCTATGATGCTGTATCTATCCTATAGTTAGAATAGGTTTGTGCTGAACGGCAGAAGTTCCTTCTTGAGTTATAAGATTGACTGTATTTTAGATGATCGTGGATGGATTTTTCCAGCATCTCAGTGGCTCTGTGCTCAGAGCCACTCGGTTGGGGGCACTTGGTTCCCATTAATTTAGATTTCATGGAAACGCTACAAAGAAGGCAGATTTGAACATGATTGCAATTTCTTTCAGGAGGGTTCATTGGTCAAGGGTCATCTTCTCTTTTGTCTCTAACAGAAGTCTGGAAAACTAAGTCCAGCCTTCACATTCATGAAAGTTTTCTTTTGGGGCCTGAGAAGCAAAGGAACCACTACAAATTAATTCATTCATATAGTGAAGGGGGCATCTTGCTTCCCTCTTAACTCTTTCTTAAGTTGTATTTTTATTAGTTTGATTAAAGCCAAGATTTAGTGACTTCTGACTGATTAAAATGTGGATTCCATTTATATGTAAAGAGGAACAGAAAGCAGTCATGAAACTGACATGATACCCTGACGAGATGCCTATGTATGCACTTATTTCAGGAACTGCATTTAAATACAATATTTCCATTAGGAACTGAAAATATTCTTTCAATAAACTGTATCAAGTAGGCATTATTACTTGCATTTGACAAATGACAAAACTGGGATTCAAGAAAGTAAACCCACTTATTATAAGCCACTTCTGCTGTAAATCAAGTTTGCTTTTATCTAAAGCCTGTGTTCTTCCCTCTTTTAAATACCCTGCATATTTTGTTCTAGGTATACACATTGTGTCTTATTGGTGACAGCACAAGTTGGAAATAGCATTGGATTATGAGTTAAAAGTGAGGAGCTAGCCAGGTGTGGTGGTGCAAACCTGTAATCCCAGCAGCTCATAAACAAAAATACAAAATAGGGCTGGGGATATGGCTCAGTAGTTGTGTGCCTCTGAGTTCAATCCCCAGTACCCACCCCCCACCCCCACCCCCCCAAAAAAAAACGAGGAGCGCTTCTTCTATTCACTAAAATGACTTAACTGCTATGAAATAGGAAATTTTGCATCTATAAAATAAAGGTAACAGTATCTGCATCTACTCTTTCTGCCTAAATATGTCGGTATGAGGGTCAGATGCAATAATATTAGTGACAGGTTCAGTGTCATAAAAAAAAAGAAGATGAGATTTGACATCCATTACTTTCCAGCTTTAACCTTGAACAAGGAACTTTATAACCTGGCCTGTATTATCATCTAATAAGTGTGAGTCTGCCTATCTTACATGCTAAATATCCTATTCAAATGAAATATGTAATTGTTAGTAAGATTTTAAAAACCACTTATATAAATGGTTTGCAAGGTGTTATTCCTCTAGGCAGAATTTGTACAAGAGAACAGAGCCTTAAGTAAGAAAATTATTCAAAATGCATATTAGCTTTCTACTGCTGCTGGAACAAATTATCCTAAGGTACTGGTTTACACAACAGGAATTTATTAACTTATAGTTTCAGTATTCCAGAAATTCACTATGGGTTTCACTGGGCTAAAGTCAAGGCATTGGTGGGCATCAGTGGGACTGTGTTCCTCCTGGAGGTTCTAGGGACAAGTCTATTTACCTTTTGCAACTTCTAGACGCCACTCACATTTATAGGCTCATGATACACCTCCTCTCCCTTCAGAGTCAGATACTGTTTTATCTCCCTCCTTTTTGATTGTTCAGTGTCTCTGACCACTGGGAAAGGCTTTCCAATTTTGGCCCTTGTGGATAATCCAAGATTCTCATCCTATCTCAAGGTTCATAAACTTCATCGCATCTGCAAGAACTTTTGCCACATCAGTAATATAGTCAGAAGTCTGGGAATTAGAGGGGGTTATTATTCTGCCTTTCACCATGTGTGACATAATAAAGTGATTATTACTGAGTTACTAAAAATTATAATGATGATGAGTTGGTTTTTTTCTTTTTGCTAAATTACTCATCATTTGATCCATAACTGGAATTTGATCTAGCATTAAGTCCTCATCACATTTAATCTGCCACAGAAGTGATTTTCATGAGACGCTCACCTTATTAATCCATCATCTCAGTAATTTAGTTATTAACTGATTTTCAAAAGAGATTTCTCGGCTGCAGGAAGGAGATTCTCACAAGTGCTGGCAGATGCATCAATAGTAGGGAAGAAGATCAACCTCTAAAAAAGGAAAATCTTGGGAAGCACATATGTGATCTGGAATACAAACCAAGGAATTGAGGGCTGTCCTGAGCGATAGGACTAAAGGTGGCCCCATCATGTTATTTAGCAGGGGCAGGGAGAATTTTTTTACTTTAATATGTAGTATAAAACAGAAATTATGGTTTATCTCTAAGTAGGATCAATCATGTGATTTATACAGGTGCCAAGATGTTGTAGGTAAAGGTGATAAAAGCTGAAGTCAGGGGGTAACAGTATCAGCCTCTGCATTGTTCCTCAAAATAGGCCTGGCAGGGAAATTTACAAAAAGGTCAGTTCAATACAAACTGGTTTCCTTAAGATGCTGTAGGTGATCAACTTTTGAGCTTTTTCTTTTGTTATAAATTGGATCATAGACGTTTATGTAATATGTGTCTCCTCGTCACAAAAAGTGTTCCCCACTCACTCAGTTCAATATATTCTGTTTTAGCATGCAAAGCTTTCCCTTCAGGCTTGCCCTCACACATCTTGTCTTCTTTATTGAGGAGCAAGAGTCCCTGTGAGCATCTTGGATTGTCACTTAGCAGGGGAAGTGAATGTGAATGTGAGAAATGAATGTGAGCCACACTACAAGACGAGTCATCCTTGTGTTTCTTGTATAAGTGGGCTCTTATTCCTTGAATATCCTAAACTTTGTTTCTCACTTTTTTTTTTTATGTATTGAGGATTTAACCCTAGAGCATTTAATCAGTGAGCCACATCCCCAGCCCCTTTTATATTTTATTTAGCGACAGGTTCTCTCTAAGTTGCTTAGGGCCTCGCTAAGTTGCTGAGGATGACCTTGAACTTGTAATCCTCCTGCTTCCGCCTCCTGAGTTCCTGGGGTTTCAGTTGTGTGCCCCCACACTCAGATTCCCCTAATTCTCTTAAAGTTGGTCCTTCGTCTTCTCTTTCTCTTCTTTACTGGATCATTCCAGTTTTTTTTTTTTTTTTTTTAATCCCTGAAAGAATGCCTCTTAGAAGAGAAACTTCAACTGACACTAAGATTAATAGCTTATTTTAATTGATAGTGCTTAACGTAAGCTAAAAGCAATATCGTTATGTTTTGGATATGGAATGTTCCCCAAAAGTTCATTGCTTCTCAATGCAGCCATGTCCATGTGTAGAGGTCAGGATCTGGGGAAGTGACTGGACTCTGAGGATTCTGACCTCATCAGGGGATTAATCCATTGAGGGCTTCACAGCTGAATGCATCACTGAGAGGTGGCAGAAATGTGGGAGGTAGAACCTGGTTGGAGGGAGTAGGTCCTTGGGAGCATGCCCTTGGGGATTAAATCATCCCCAGTTCTTTTCTTTCTTTCTGTGCTTTCTGGTTGCCATACGCGAGCAGCTTACCTTTTCCATACCCTTCTGCCATGATGCTCTGCTTGCCTAAGGCCCAAATCAATGGAGCCAGCAAACTGAAACCTCTGAAATTATGAGCCCAAACAAATCTTTCTTTAAGTTGTTTCCTAAGGTGTTTTGGTTGCAGAGACTGAAAATTGACAAGAATAATTTCAGTATTTAAAAATATCAAGCTCCATGTCAAACTTTAGTGGGTCCTTGTGGCTTGGAGGAGAACATTTCATATATTCTTCACATAAACATTCCAAACAGCAAAGAGAGAAAACTATGCACCCCTGTGGAGATGGAGGAGCAGGGTTCTGAAAATGCAGTCCCTTGGGTAGATGCAGCAGGTGAAGCTTTTGATTGTTCATATTTTAACTTAAAAGTTTACATCCTTAATGTATTACTATTTAAGAATGTCAAGATATTTTAAAATTATTTCTATTTTATACTTCTCTTTTTCTGATCTCTCCAATCTCTGAGTATAATTCAATCCAAGAAAATGTCTCATGCTAATTCCACGGTATCCTATTATCCCTTTAACTTGATGCTCACCTCCAGCTTAAAATGCCCAGTCAGGCCTACAGAATCCAAGTTCAAAATCATGTTGTTAAAGAATGCCCAATAATCAAGCAAGTATTCCAAATTTAACATCTGTTTAAAGTTTGTGGTGGGTGAGTAGATGGCTGTTATATAACTTTCTGCACTTAATTAGTTAGAAATGTTTCATATTTATAAAATGCAAATAAAATGAAATTTAAAGCAAGGTCCACACAGTCTAAATTCTACCTTGGAATCCAAACACATCTCTTTTTAAAAAATATATTTCTTAATTTATTCTACTTAGTTATATGTAGCAGTAGAATGCATTTGACACATCGTATATAAATGAAGTATAACTTCTTTTTCCCTGGTAGTACATGATGTAGAGTTACACAGATCATATAATCATATATGCATATAAGGTAATAGTGTGTAATTCATTCTACTATCATTCCTACCATCATACCCCTTTCCCTCCTTTCACTCCCCTCTGTCTAGTCCAAAAAAATCTCTATTTTTGTCCCCTTATTGTGTGTTAGCATCTCCATATCAGAGAAAACTTTGACTATTTGGTTCTTTGGGATTGGCTTATTTCTCTTAGCATAATATTTTCCAGTTCCATTCATTTACAGGCAAATGCCACAATTCATTCTTCATGAAGGTTCATTAATATTCCATTGTATATATATACCACACCAACTCATTTCTTAATGAGGAATAAGAACAACTAACGTGTTTTTTATAGGGGATGGAATTTAAATTGAGTCTCATGAAAAGGATGGGACTCAGACAAGCCAAAAGAAAAAAATAAATAAATAAATTTCATGCTAAGGAGTGAAATAAGATTTGTAATCAGAAATTACTTATTCTGTTCTGGAAACTTTGAGAGAAGGATAAAGAGATGAGTTTGGATTCCAAGGTAGAATTTAGATGGTGTAGACCTTACTTGAAATTGTATTTTATTTGTGTTTTATAAATGTGAAACATTTTCAAATAATTAAGAAGTGCAAAAAGTTATATAACAGCCACCTATGTACCCACTACAGAGAAAGAGATTGGTCTCAACTCTGAATATAGTGTGGGCAATAGGAATTTATCATTAAGGAGCAGGGTGAGGGGTCCATGGATGGAAAAATCACTGGCAGGAATCATGGAGGGAAGAGAAGGTTCTGGCTCAACTGACCTAGAAAGGTTCCTGTTGAAGGACGGCCAGAGTAATCAGACATCACCTAGGGGATGGGGAAGATTGGGGTTGATGAGAAACAAGAAAGTAAACTGGTGGGACTAGGAGATGTTTAAAAAACCTGATTATACTTTGTCCAAGCAGATCATTTAGGTCGATGTGATCAAGTGCAAGGAACTTGGTTTTCTCTAGCACTGGAAGCTGTTTCTCACTCTCATGTTTTCTGTCATTCCTGGAATGTGGGTAGGATGCTGCTCTCAGATAAGTAGACATCTGTCTACTCTTTGTTTCAAGTTACTGCTTGAAGCTCTTCTCTGTTGGCCTGAAGCTGGAAGCTGGTCTGAGGTGCAGAGGAGCCAGAGGTCCCAGATGCTCCAGGGGGTGACGGCAGTGAGTCCTGTTGAGCCAATCATTTCCTTTTCCACACATCTGAAGTATCTACCACCTGGACGATTTCTGATTACCCATCTGCCTATTGTGGTTGTCTTTTCCATGATGCACCTTTTTTTTCTCCCCGTTAGCTGGTAAGTGCCAGAGTAGTCACTTAGAGAGCATTTAGAACCGGATGCTGTGAGGCAAGCCTTTAGCCCGCAGCCAGCACAGGCTTCATAAATGAAGGTTCAGTTACGGGAGGAATCCAAAAGGGAGTTTGAATTAAAGAGACAGGCTCTAATTACCTTTGAACCAGCTCCAGGATGGCTTCTCCTACCTCCAGCCTCAAGCTACCTATTAGACTAGCGAGATTTACTGAAGAAGAGAGAGAGAGAGAGAGAGAGAGAGAGAGAGAGAGAGAGAGAGAGAGAGAGAGAACATGCCAGGGAGTGAACTTTTATTGGGTAACAAAAAATTCTGGGGAAAATTCCAGAATGAAGATTAAGGAGAGCAGTGTCTCAAGGTCAGGTGGGATGATTAGGTCTTCAGGGGTTGTGGCCAGACACGCCTCCACATGGACAAGTCCTCAGACCTGAGAAGGGGTGGGGGAAAGCTCTGGACACAAAGATGTGTCTAAGCGCCTCTTGCCCAGCCAGGGAGGTAACTCGAATCACATAGGAGGATGGCCTCCCACACATGCCTGTAATCCCAGCAACTCTGGAGAGGGAGGCAAGAGGACTGCAAATTCCAGACCAGCTTGAGCAATTTAATGAGACCCTGTTTCCAAAAAGGAAAAGAAAAGATAAAAGGAAGTGATGGTTGGTTCATATGAGCGAACCTGTCTTCCCAGGAGAGTCACTGGATGAAGTCATGAAAACAGACTTTGCCAAGAGAGCATATTTCTCTATTCTCGATGTCACATATCCATGTGATTCATTGACACATTCATTCATTAGCAAATGTTTTTGAGTGTCCAGCATGGCCAGGTACTATTCTTAGTTGAAATGAAGCAGTGTGCAAAAAGGAAGGTGATGGGGATGATGATGAAGAAACCCCCTCTGAGTGTGGTAATAAGTACCTCCCATTTGGCTGTGCCTTTCCTGGGGCACCACATGTGAATCCAGGCATATGAAGAGTTGCCAGTTGCAGAGTTCTAAGCCATTAGTTCATTGGACATACAGAGGTTAGATGCATTAAGGCTGCTGACTGAACATGAGGAACAAGAGCTATCTTTTGCCTCCCAGGCAAGTGGGGAGTTAGAAACTCACGCCCTTAGGAGATGGTCCAGGGCTGAGAAGATGGACAACATTCCATATCTGACATAGATTTGAATACTGGAACAGAGCCAGTAAAACTGTGCCAACATCCTAAAGAGAGGAAGTCTATGATAAAGAAAATTCAAAATGTAAAAATCATACCAAGAGATACAAAGCAAAAAGTAACTCTGTTTTTTTTTTTAATTTTTTTTTTATCTCTAGTAACAGAATAATCCAATGTGAAATAGTTCCATCTAAAGGAGAGGTTACACTATTGAGTTTACTTAAATAGTGTTTTTCTCATTGATAAAAGTAATATATCTTTTTGGAAACATTAGAAAGTTACTAAAAGATAGTTAATAAAGGAGGCTGAGTTAAGACATATAAATTAGTTAGAAATAGATAAATGAGAGACCCTGCCTTATTTCTTCTGGCAACTTCTTATTAGGTGCAGGCTCATACTTTATTTTTCTATGTATAAGCTATTTTATGCTTTCTTTGTTTTACTAAACTTGGGAAAGAATGCCACACCAATTACTCTTTCTAAAGTATATAAAATACATGGCATATAAAGTGCATATTTTTCTATTTTTAAATTTATATATCTTTTTTATAGAAAAGTTAAAAAACACAAAAATGAAGTTAAAGTTCTCTATAATCCCACTACTGCTGATATGCTAGCATGTACTTTGGTGCATTTATTTACAGATTGTATGTATGTATATATATAGATATCCATGCCAACATACATGTGAAGAATTACAACTACATAGAAAATGTTTATGATATGATATAAGCAGAAAAGAGCAGAGTGTAATCCTTTTCTGTAGCCTGATCTCCGATCTCTTTAAAATTTTTCACAATCATGTTTTTAATAAATTCATTATAGTTCATCATTTTGCTGTGAGCTGGTAGACTTTTTCAGAAAAAAAATGGGAGGTGCTCTTAATAAATTCAGAAAATTCTGCTATGAAATGAAAACAGCTTGTCTGCTTATTCTTTCTCCTCATCATGATCTCATATTTTTTTCCTAGCACTTTCCAACATCCAGAGCATATAGTGGGAAACCCAAAGCCTGCAAAGCTTTAGAACTAGATATGATTTGATATTTTTAACAGTCAGTACCCAGAATAGTAACATCAATATTCTGAAAGGAAAATTAGGGAAATGTCAAGAGTTGAAAACTTCCTACATATAGTTTGAGCATCAAAAATTAAAACAGCTACCGTAATGTTTCTCTCCCAGTGTTTGCTACAATAGGAGGCACACTTCTTTTACAAAGACATCTTAGAGTCATGATTAAATATCTCCTATTTCCTGAACTCTGGGCTTCCCCAAGGCCAGCACATGGATCAAAGCGGCTACAGAAAGATACCTGGGGGAAGATTTAAAACAATACTAAATCCTGGGTCCTGCTTCAGTACATGTGGAGTGGACTGGAAATCTGTATTTTACAAGCTTTCCCAAGAGTTCTGATAAATAACCTGGTTTGAGAACCACTGCCTTGGGAGAGATGGTGTAAGCCAATTATTTTCTGGCAGCCTGAAGGGAAGAGGTGAAGGTGGATTTGATTTATTGTGTGAAACCTAAACTCCCCAGAGAGGCTCTCCCTAGAAGGCATTAAAAAAAAATCTATTTCAATATAGTTATTCCCCTGGAGAGTTTTGATTGTCATTCTAAAGCCATGGCAAAGATTTGATGAACTTTTCAGGTCACTTCCAACCACTCCATTTTATAAAACTGTGCTTAGTTCTGTAAATGTTGCAATGATCTTTAGAAAAAATTTTCCCTCTAGAAAAGAGTGCATTTACTTCACACTCATTAAGCTAAGCAATCATGACATGTTCACACCCCTGAGCACATTTTGTTCCTGATAGAAAATGAGACATTCAGCTTATTGTGGGCACATAAAGACACTGGAGATTTTATTATGGCTTTCATTTCTCAAAAAAAAATCTATATTAAACACAAACTAATATTTATTTCCTTCATTTTGTCTGTAATTTGCTTTGTAAAGAATATGTAATAATTTTTTCCAATTTTACACAAGAAATAACTTTGTAAAGATGCCTCATTCTAATATGATCTTGCGTTCCTCCCTTTCAATCTCTTCATATTAATTTACTTAATAAAAATCATTTTAATCAAATAGTTAATGCGTTCTACAAATGCAAACCACTCATCTCTTTCTAGCCTGTATAACATCCTCATTAGAGGAATTACTGTTGTAGTAGACTTTGATATTTTTTGTCTATAAACCTCTTTTGACCACTGCAAGATCTGCTTTTTGTCCACAAGAAGTGGTCCTGGTAAGTCTGTCAATCACAATGCCTGCTCCTTTGTTCTCCATTGTAAGAGCTCAACCTTCTTATAGCAACGATTGGCCTACTAGTTAGCATGAGACCTAAAAAAGATGAATCAGATGTAGAACGGAAGAATTATCCTCCTTCTCTACCCTCCTAAACTTGACAGCTAGAAGAAGTTGACTCTAGTTTTTCCAGCAGCTGATCTGAGTTTATTTGTATAAGAATGTGAATATTTAGAGACCAGTAGAGAAGAGGGATGGGGAAAGATACCTAATGTATTCTGGATCTCATCATGTTGACCACCAACCTTCCGGCAATGTGAAATTTCTGTATTTGTTCTGTGAGTTATTTTAAATTGGATCTGCAGGCAAATTGCATTTCAGACAAAATAAATAAATAAAGTCCTCACCAATACAATGATTTTTCTCCATTTTCCAAATGAGTAAATTGAGGCTCAGAAAGGTTAAGTACCTTGACCCAGCTAGTTAGTAAATCACACTTGAGTTCATATCCTAACAGTAAAGCCTGTGTTCTTTAAACCATGTTCTCATTATTTAGCATCTACTGAAGAAATCTAGTGTGTAAGAACTGGATCAAATGTGTCTGTCTTAGAATAATGTCATGCCAAAGAAAGAGTCGTCGGGGTTGATTTTGATCCAAATTTATGGGGTCTTTGCAGAAATTACAAGGTGCTAAAGTGTCAAAGTTTAAAAAAAAAAGAATCTACTATGTACCTAAAACAAAATTATAATTTAAAATTTATATTAGCCAAAGACACACTTTTTTATAAAATAGTACCTCAGAATTTGAAATGAGTTTTGTTAAATTATGGGTAATAGTAAATAATAGACACAAACTCCACCATAATGTACACATCTGTGTGTCAACAGAGATGTCCTGTTGCAAGTTAAAATGTTTGAATGGCAGACCTTTATAGACAGGGACCTATCTATGTATATTATATTTTTCAAACAAAGAGTAAAGAACCCTTTGCTATCTAGTGTCAGATCAAAGTCTGTCTCTTCAGGGCCCTCTTATAACTGGGAATGGTCTTTATTTCCCGCTTCTACTCCTAATCTACTCCTAATCCACTTGTCTTTCTTTGACAGAATGCTTCCCAGTGAAGAATCTGAAGGACATGATTTCTAAAATTTATCTATTTAAGGAAGCATTAAAAGAAATAAAATTGAACACAGGAGAAAAACAAACTGTATAACATGCCTGAATAAATGTGCTATACTTAAATGTTTGTATTTTATTTTCGTTTTAGTAAATATACTTAAACTTTTTTAAAAAAAGATGTAATAGTTGATGTGTAGAGAACACAGAAACATTTAGATAAGATAAATACAGAGTCAGAAAATGAATATCTGTGAATCCAGTACTAGATTCAGCTGTGGACTGAAGGACTAGAACTTGATCAGTTCTTGTAACAATTCTCCCCAAACCTATCCCTATGCCGCCTTCCTCAGAGGTATTTCTCTCCTGAATTTTATGGGCATCATTTCCTTACATTTTTTAATTTAGTAATTTAGTTTCTTTAGTGTATGTTTCCCTAATGTACACAATATAGAGCATGGTTTTGCTTGTTTTTGAGAGTTATAACATTTATTATCATCCTATCTGTGGTCTTCCTTGATTTGCTGATTTTATTTCAAATTATGTTTCTAAAATGCATCCATATGCTTTTGTGTAGCTATGGTTCATTCATTTTTAGGCTCTATAATAATACTCAATCTGTAACTTGTTTTATAATTTATATAAGTCACTTTCCTTTTATTGAAAATGTGAGGGAGGTTTTTCAAAATTTTGTTGATGCAAATGATATGGGGATACATGTTATTATTCATGTCCAAGATTTTTTCTTGGGTGCTAGGATACCCATGGTGGAACTATTTGGTTTGGGGTATAGAATATTTAACTTGATATGAAGATGTTCAATGTTTTCCATACTTCCGTGATTACTAATACAGGTGAATGCCTTTCCAAGTGTGTATTTATCATTAACGTTTCCTGTTTTTATGAAATACTTAAGTATGATTTTTCTTTTGAGTTGTCTTTTTCTTATTGACTTGCAGATGTTTTTAAATACGTTCCAGATTCTATTCCCTTAAGGATTCTATGTGTTATAAATATCTCCTTCAAGTTTATGACATTTCCTTTTTACTTTCTTCCTGGTGCTTTTAAAAATCAATATTTTAAATTTTAATATAGTAAAATGTCTCAATCTTTTCTCTTAGTAAGCCATGCCTTTTTTTTTTTTTTTTTTGGTCTCAGCCTCACTGAGTATAATCTTTCATATCTTGTAAATGTTTTTATTTTTATTTCTTGTATTTCAATCTTTAATTCATCTGAAATTGGCTTTTATACATGGTTTGAACTGGGGAACCAACTTTTTTTTCTTTGATTTTATTTTTTTTAATACATGACAGCGGAATGTATTACAATTCTTATTACACATAGAGAGCACAATTTTTCATATCTTTGTATAAAGTATATGGGGAACCAACCTTTTATATTTTCCCCTTTGAACTAACCAATTGTCCACCATCATTTAATTGATAGCATTCTCTTCCCCAGCCATCTGTATTTTCACTCTGTCTTTCGTGGGTTCCTCTCTGTTTTGTTGGTCAATAAATGTAACTTCGTGTCTATATAATATAATGTCAATTATTCTATTTTTACAAGAAGCCTGAATAACGGGTTGGACAAATGCTATTATCTTTTTTAAATTTAGGAATATTTTGGCTATTCTTGGGCTTTTAAATTTCCATATAAGTTATTCAGCAAAAAGTTTTCAATTTCCTAAAAATAAACATGCAGGTGGCATTTGCTTTTTGAAAGGGCCAATGCAGCTTCATTTATGTAGCTTTCAAACTCCATTATCCAAGTTCAAGGTCCTTCTGCCAGAGTTAAACGCCTGTCTCTGCTAGATTGCTGTATGCTGTCCCAAAGTGTGATAGAGCAATTTTGGAGGTCCCAATGCCTGCTGCTCTTGTTCCCATTAAACACTGCTCCAGAAGGTCATATGTATGTGCTGCTCAGCCATGTGCCTGCTTGCACAGGTTCTGGTAAATATGCCACAATGTGTTCATTTACTTTCTCAGGGATGGACATGCAGGTTCCCTCTAGTTTTGAGATACCACAAACCACATTGCTGTCTTTGTGTATGTGAGCTTATGGACCTGCATGAAAATGTATTTGAATGAGATGGCTGGTTCCTAGTTTACATAGATATTTTATCTGCTTAAATATTATCAAACTTAACAGCTGCACCAATTGATACTTTCACATGCTGCTCAATGTATATTCCTCTACCTATTCATGTACATAGATATAACATCTGGGAAATTATAATTTTGCTTACATATAGCCATTTTTCATCTTATATAATTCCTAAATGTTGTTCAATGAGCATGTGTTCTTTTTACAATCATAATTATAAAATAAGTTCTTCAAAAACCATTTTCCCCTGCCACACATGTGCAGTGTGTGTATCCCACCCCCAGTGCCACCAACTTTACTAGAAATAATTTCGCAACCCTGGTCCCCCTACACTATGAAAAGAGGCTTTCTTCAGGGGCTTTCTACATTTACACAAGGTGCTTCTTTGTCCCATCAGGCCTCTCTCCTCCTGCCTTGTGTCCTCTCTGTATGTAAAAGCACCCCATCCTCAAATCAGGTGAGATCTTGTCCGATTTATAAAATTCTATAACTAAATCATGCTAAAACAGAATGATTTAGTTTGATGAATATATGTCTGGGGCAGGAAGAAGAGGTTGTTTTTTTTTTTTTTTTTCCCCAGATGGTGAAAATTACTAAGTATTACTTAGTAAGACACTAACTTGAGATGTGAACTAGCGAACCCCCATCGGACAGAACTGTGAAGGCCTCTCCAGCCAGTTCACAGGGCAGAGGATGAACAAAGTTTATCTGCCTGAGCACCTCATCGACTACTGCAGTTCCAGTCTTATCTCCATTCTGCCATCTTGTGGCCTTTCCTGTTGCTGCATTCAGCCTTCTAATTGTCACAAGTACCTTCAGAAATAGGTACAATATTATTATCAACACAAGGAGAGTAACTAAGAACAGAGTAGGGACGAAGAGCATGAGAAGAAGATTAACATTAAACAGGGATGAGAGGTGGGAGGGAAAGGGAGAGAGAAGGGAAATTACATGGAAATGGAAGGAGACCCTCAGGGTTTTACAAAATTACATACAAGAGGAAGTGAGGGGAAAGGGAAAAAAAACAAAAAACAAAAAACAAACAAACAAAAAAAAAACAACAAGGGGGAGAAATGAATTACAGTAGATGGGGGAGAGAGAGAAGAGGGGAAGGGAGGGGAGGGGGGATAGTAGAGGATAGGAAAGGCAGCAGAATACAACAGACAAAAAAACAGACAGGTAAAAATGGGAGTTCATAACCCATTTTAATCAAAGTGTGAAATATGATATATCAAGAACTATGTAATGTTTTGAACAACCAACAATAAAAATTAAAAAATAAATTAAAAAATGACAATTAACGATTATAAAATAAATAAATAATATTAAAAAAAACAATTTTCAGAAGAGAGAATTGAGATGCAGACAGATTAAGGAACTTGCTCAACGACACACAGTCATCTCCTGGAGGGGTATGGATTAGAATCTAGGTCCATCTGCTTATAACACTGGTGCTTTGTACCTATCCTTGCTGTTTCAGTCGCATCTATTAGTTACTATATTCACACACTTCGGTTCTGTTACTGCTTCATATTCACTTCATTTTTGGATTGAAAATAATTTCTAAAGGGAATTAAGAAGCATTCGCCAAATATTTTAACTAAATAGAAGAGTTTAAACACACGTGTTTGTTCTCTTCTCATTGATGGAAATCCGTTCTTTGGGTGCGGTGATCAATTTCTGTGACAGCCGAAACCAGAGCGCCATCTGCTGGCTGAAAAGCTCGAGGAGTTGAATGCGGGAGAATTTGAAAACTGTATGATCACTATCACTTTCCCCCACAAGAAAATTCCCAGCAGTAACTTCAGACCAAATGTGAGGGGAAGTTAGGAGATAATAGTATTAGCCCTGATTTTTTTTTTAAATAGCTTGAAATTAAGCTCATTTGCCACAAAATTAACCATTTTAAAGTAAGCAGTTCACTGTAACTGCCACGTACCCCTATGAAGTTCCAAGGATCATTTCATCCCTCCAACAGTAAACTCCATTATTCATTAAACAATTTTCTTGCTACCCCATTCCCTACAGTCCTGGATACTGCCAATCTGCAATATATCTCTATAGTGTTATCTCTTCTGGATATTTTATATAAATGGAATCATGGAGAATGTGTGATGGTGTTTAGCTTCCTTCACTTTGCATGATGCTTTGTAGATTCATCCACATCACAGCATATATAAGAACTTCTTTTATTTTTATTGGTGAATAACATTCCATTGTGTATACACACACACAATACACACACACACAACACACACATACACAACTGGTTTATTCACTCATGCATAGGTGGATATCTGGACAATTTCCATCCAGAATTGTGAATCCTGCTCTTGTGAACATGAGTATACCTGTACCACTTGCCTGAATACCTGTTTTCAATTCCTTAGAAAATATATAGGAATGAAATTGCATTAGCCCTGATCAAAAACTGAAGATGTGGATGAAAAAAATCTGAAAATGTAAAATAAAAACATTATTTTAATGGCAGGGAAAAATAAGTAATGGATCTAAAGAAGGAGCGTTTTTTAAAAATTCTTTTATTTTTCAGAGACTTTGTCCACCATAATAGTTAATAAATATGTAAGGGTCTGCAGTGGACCTCAGACTGCTTATCTTTACAATAAGGAGAATATGACTTACTTCATACATTTGTACTAAAGATTTAATTGGAAAATAGTGCTTTGTACAGTGACAGCAATTGTCAAAACCTCAACAAATGTCAATCTCTTGTTTCTTTATTCTTGTAAAGGAAATGGGTTTTGTTTACCAGAGATTTCAGAAGAATTGAATGCAGTTCCACAACTAAAACATTCTCTGGGGAAGGAAATTGAGTTGAATGGAGTGTTGATCTATGTGGTTGCTTATATATTGGTAATGTATATTTTACCCCCTCTGGCTCTCTGCCCTGATGAGTATGGTGTTCAGTTTTTTTTCTCTAGGAAGACAACTGACTCTATTTCCTGTCTCTGGAGTTCCGCATCACAATTAAGATGATCTCAGAATCACCTGTAAAATGTTTGAAAGAAACTATTAAAAAGCCACAAATAGTTTTTCTCTTTCCTAAAGCATACAGAGTCCTTCTTTTGAAAAAGTAATGTTATGTAAAAAAAAAATGCAAAATCATATCCAATGTGTTTTAGCTTTCAGTTCCTGTGAATTCTTACTCTGTTGAAAGATTAGTGTGTCCAAAAGAAACCATATTGTTGTAACTTTGTCATGTAGTAAGAATCCCAATTTGAGAAAATTTTGTTATAAATTATGGGAGGAAATTTTTGTCTGTGACTGACTTGATTTGGTGAGCACATTTGTTTCCACAATAAAATTAATGTTAGGCTTTCATAAAAATTTGTCTGGTTTATAATTCTTTCTTTGTGTGTTTATGTTTTAAAGATCTCTTAGTGGCAAATGAAAGGGTTAAGCCAATTTTAAAAAGAAAGAGACATTAACAAAAGACTAATACAGAATAATCAAGCCAGTCACAGTGGTACATACCTATAATCCCAGCTATTTGGAAGAGTGAGGCAAGAGGATCACAAGTTCAAGTCCAGCCTGGGAAACTTAGAAAAAACCTGTCTCAAAAAAATAAAAAATAAAAATAAAAATAAAAAGGATTGGGGATGTAGCTCAGTGGCAGAGGGTCTCTGGGTTCAATGCCCCCATGTACCAAATAATGATTAAATACAATTTACTGTGTTTTTCTAGAGGAGTAGAATGAGAGATAGATGTGAGCCCCCCTGAGGACACACCCTGCTATGTACCTGAACATATATGCTACACCCTGAATACTAACCACAATGTATTGCACATTTTATGGATGACAGTCATTATATTCTCTAGTTAGGAGACCACCTTATCAAGTGAATTATCCCTAATGAACAGATGAGAAGACTAGGGCTTAGAGACATTAATAACATGCCCCAACTTTGTCATTCTTTGATGGAAGAGATGGAGTTTCTAGGTCTTTTTGAATTTTTAGCCAATGTCTTCTAGGGATAAGGAAACTGCTTACTACTTTCCCTTCTGGTTGAGTAAAAAAGATCTCATGGTTGTCATCTCTACCCATTCTCCTTGAAAAATTCTTCGGGAGAATCCTATAGGTAGAGAGCACATTCGATGCCATCTAGTTTACTTCTCTTGTGCGATTCAAGGTTTTCATGTAAAAGAGGTTGCCATTTACTTTCAGACGGCCAGAACTGGGAATTTACTACTTTGTAAAGAAAACTATCAAACATTTGCAACTACAAATGTGAGGAAATACCATGCAACTTTTGACCAATTGTTGCAGTTTAGATATGAGGTGTCCTCTTTTCCTCCCAAAAGCTTATGTGTAAAACAACGCAAGAAACTTTAGAAGTGAAATGGTTGTGTTATAAGAACCTTACCCTAATCAGTGCATTAATCCATCTGAATGGATTAACTGGGTGGTAACTGTAGACAGGTAGGATGAGGATAGAAGAGGTAGGTCATGAAAGGCTTGCCCTTGGGTTTGTTAATTTGTCCTTGGTAAGCAAAGCTCTCTCTCTCTGCTTTCTGGTACCATGTTCTGAGCTGCTTTCTGCTACCACGCTTTTCCTTCATGATGTTCTGCCTTTCCTTGGGCCCAGATCAATGGAGTTGGCTGTGTATGGGCTGTGACCTCTGAAAACATGAGCTTCAAATAAACTTTTCCTTCTCTAAAATTGTTCTTGATGTGTCCTTTGGGTCACAGTGGCAAAAAAGCTAACTAAAACATCAGTTTTGCCTAGGAAAGCTTCAAAATTATTTGTTAGTTATTTCATTCATTAAAATGTTCTTCTGTTTGTTCATTCATTCAAAAATTATGCAGCCTCAATATTATTCAACTTTGAAATTACAGTTCTAGATTGTCATGAATGCACAATTTTTTTTTTTCCTAGAAACTCCATTGCTTTTAGTTCATACTAAATTTCTTAGGTGATTGAAACTAACTCTCTCTCTTTTCCTAGTAACTGTTGCTTGGTCTGACATCTTCTTTAACCTGCATCTGAAGCATTGAATGATTTAGTTTTGACTCTTCTTTTGAATTTATCCTCCCTCAAGAAATCACTCTAATTTTTTGGCATCTACAAATATCGGTCAATATGCCTTCTATGTTTCTATTTGAAGATTCATGAAAATTATTAAATTGAAGAGGCCAAGTTCAGAATGCTGAAATTCTGTGCTAGAAATATCCCATGTTTTGAGAACTGATGTATTAATATTGGGGAGGAGCAGGGGCAGTTTATTCAAAGAAATAAATCCTAATAAACACCAATAGTCCACGTGTCTTGACTTTGCCTAAAATGGATCTTGAGAAATAGTTAAACGTCTTGCTAAATTCCTGTGAAAGAGACTTGACCTCTTGGTATGAGATACCATTAGTGGCTTTGTAAACGTAAAATTTCTAAGCTGATTCTAAGCCGCAGAGCCAGAATTAAAGTGTAAAAGACTGGACATTGTGAAGTTTCTAACTGCAAGGCTTGGGTTAAAAAGTAAAACACCAAGTATTGTTAAAGTTCCCCTGCTACCCTCCAAACCTGTAATCTCTGTAGCTGTTAGGACAATACCCGAACTGCCCAGTAAACATTCTCACTGGCTCCTCTGGTTGTCTAATAACTTGGGACTCTGTGTAAAATGGCACGTAGACATTACAAGTCCCAAAACCAATCAGTTTAAATGTGCACCCCGCTTAGAAGTAACCAATCACCCCTGTCCAATCTGTTCCCGCCAGTGAATGTGCTAATCAGGTCTCAGAGTTGTTGTTCAATTTTCCCACGCCTCGTGATGATTTGTTCTGATGTATGCAAAGCCTCCTGCCCTTTCCAAAAAGTGTACTTAAGCTCTGCCTGACCTCTGCTCGGGGCTCTGGGCTGCTCTACCTTCCTGAGTGAGCCTGGAGCCTCAGCATGCTGAATCAATAAAACCCCTTCTGCCAATTGCATGGAGCCGGTCTCTTGTGGTCTCTTTCTCCGACGCTTCGCCGGACCCTTACAGCTTAAAGGCATGGTATTGGGGGAGATACAGTAGGTCTCCTAAAAGTAGAAATGAAATCTGTCTTTTATTACTTTATTTTTGGTCAAACTTTAGTAGTTTCAACTATCCCCCAGTGCATGTTTGGAATACCGAAAGGCATATTTTAAATAGAACCTTCTAGAATTGTCATTGGAACAAATTGCTTTCCCCAGGGCAAGTTGTGCCATTTCTTTTCTTCTCCTTCTGTCAGCTCCATGATCATCAATTGTTAAATGCTGAAGCAGACACTCATAAAATGTTCCTCTCCTGGACACAAAGGTCTCTGGGTCAGAAACTTGGACACAGTTTGTAGTGTATACTGCCTTCCTTTTATCTTCTTAGTCCCATCAATTTGGACTTTACTCTTTCCTAGTTGCAATAAGTGTGATAAGCATTTATGTAGAGGAATTAAGCAATTCTGTTAATCACTATGATTTTTACAAGATGAACTCTTTCCTTCCTCTCCTCCTTATACGTTTTAATTTTTTCTTTGGAAAAATGGCCCCCAAAAGGTTAGTTTGCATTATGAAGATCTTGTCTTGGGAAAACCAGTTTGGCTCTTTGTACATAACATTTCTCATAACCAGTGTATGGACATTTAGTAAATGTCCAAGTTAACTCTTTCAAAAGTCCAAGTGAGAGCTTTTCTACAAATTCTCACTTTGGCCTGATACTTTTCTAGAGTCAATTACTTATTCTAAAGTGTTTGATTCAAAAGAGTGTTTCACTACCTTTATTTCCTGGTATTTATTCTGACCGTTTTATCAGTGTAATTATTTGTTCACTGCATTCTTCAGTCATTCCTTTATTCAAGAAATATTTTTTGATCAACTATGCCAAGTACTGTTCTATGTGTTGAAAATGTAAACTTGAATGAGACAGGAAGCTCTGGCCTCAGGGAATTTATGCTCTTGTGGAGGATGGAAAGTGAAGACACAGGAAGCATGAATGAGCAGGACATTAGAGGCTGTGGAGGTGTTGCCTGCGTCAGGCAGAGTAAAATGACCAGGATGAGCTGGGATAGGTGGGATTGTATATGGAGTGGAGGCCCTATATGGGAAAATGAAACATGAGGTGAGATCTGCAAGATCAGCTGAGGGGGCTGGGGGCATGGCTCAGTTGGTAGAGTGCTTGCCTTGCATGCATAAGGTCCTGGTTTCAATCCCTAACACAACTAAATAAATAAATAAATAGATAAACAAACAAACAAATAATAAATAAAAGTTCAGCCAAGGATCCCTGTCAAAATTCAGTCACTGCCATCAACTCCTTGAACTCTAAGCCCTTGCAAAGGAAGGTCACCCTGTGAGAACTCCTTCATTAGAAGCAGGGGTCAGCAGTCTAGTTCTACTTCAGCTGTAGCCATCGTGCCACTATCATTAAAATGAGGTCATGTGTCAACAGGAGGAGAATATCGAGAAATAGGCATTTTAAAGTGCTACTTTGTGTCCTAGAAACTCAGAGTTGCGAATGGCACTGCTCAAGGAGGCTTTGAAAGTGTGTTCTTAGGCATGACCAAAAGAATTAAGTGCCGTTTAAGTGATCCAAAGACTTCCCAGTTGTTCTATGAGTAGCTGTGGACTAACTATCTTGTGTGTCTGGATTTAATGGACAAATGAACAAATTCAGTCAAACAATCATCTAACTATTTGCAAAATTTATTCTTTTTCTTTCAAAATATCCACCAGTTTGGTTGAACTTAACTGGTTTTAATTTCTTTTATTTGTGTACAGAATTTCCCAGAGACCATGTTCATGGAAACTTCCCCAGGTTTCTCTAGGCTAGCCCTGTCCCATGTTTATATTGAACACAAAGATACAACAGGCAGGCCTTAAAAAGAAGAGTATTTGGTGAAAATATTATTGCTAGTATGTGTAAGTTCCACATCTCTGTTAATTTCTCATTCAGGTGACTTAGGGCTCATTTGGAGGGCATTCTGCGCTATTCTTTACCTCTTGCTTCTTTTGCTTTGCATTCTGGAATTGTACCATTAATATAGAAAATTTAAATATACTTTTATCATATAAATTTAAGGCTTTCTGCTTGTTTTTATCTGATAAGGCATGAACATTCTTTAAAAAATATGATCATATCTGCTCAGGAGGCTGAGGCAAGAGGATGGCAAGTTTGAGCCAGTTTGGGCAACTTAGTGAAACCCTCTGTCTCAAAATAAAAAATGAGAAAAGGCACACTCATACAATTCTGGTGGGACTGCAAATTGGTGCAACCAATCTGGACAGCAGTATGGAGATTCCTTAGAAAAGTTGGAATGGAACCACTATTTGACCCAGCTATCCCACTCCTTGGTCTATACCCAAAGGTCTTAAAATCATCATACTATAGTGACACAGCTACATCAATGTTTATAGCAGCTCAATGTACAATAGCTAAACTGTGGAACCAATCTAGATGTCCTTCAATAGATGAATGGATAAAGAAACTGTGGTATATATATATATATATATATATATATATATATATATATATACACACACACACACACACACACACACACATATATACATACATACATACATACAGTGGAATATTACTCAGCATTAAAAGAGAATAAAATTATGGCATTTGCAGGTAAGTGGATGGAGTTGGAGAATATCATGCTAAGCAAAGTAGGCCAATCCCCCAAAACCAAAGGTGAAATGTTCTCTCTGATAAGTGGATGCTAATCCATAATGGGAGGAGGGCATGGGAAAAATGGAGGAACTTTGATTGGGCAAAGGATAGGGCCAGGAAAAATGGTGGCATGAGATAGACATCATTACCCTAGTTACATGTACGACTGCGCATATGGTGTGATGCTAAACCCCATGTACAACCAGAGAAATGAAAAGTTGTGCTGCAATTGTGTCCAATAAATCAAAATGCATTCTGCTGTCATATATACCTAATTAAAATAAATAAATTAATTAAAAACATAAAAAAAGGGCTGGTGATATAGCTCAGATACATCCTGGACACCCCTGGGTTTAATCTCCAACACTGCAAAAATAATAGCAACAAAACTTCAATCACTTTTCCTTGCTTTTAGAATGGCAATGCAGGGCCTGGGCAGTCAGGGCCCTGCCTACATCTTCAGCCTCATGTCCTACTTCCACCCTCCTCACATCGGATAAGCAAGAAACATTTCTGAATAGCAGGCTCTGTGCTAAGAACTTTTCATGCATTTTTCTCACTTAGTCTTCATAAATGTTCCAAATGTCCATGCTCTGTGTGTTCGACCATGGTATTCCCTTCACCTGAAATTACCTTCCTGCTTTGCTTGAGAACTTCTGTTCATCCTTAAATCTCAAGTAACCAAGCTCCTATGAAAAACTCTCTCTTTCCCCAGGAAAAGCTAATCACTTCCTCAATTCCCTCAGATCATAATTCCCATGTAGCACTTATCATTATGCACAGCACAAATTCAGTGTCATGTCCACCTCCTCCCCTGGGATAGGAATTGCTGAAAGTTCATAGCTAGGACTTGACTCCTTTTATGATCAGGCTGAGGACAATGCCTGGCACATACTAAAGACTCAATAGATGATTGCTGATTAGGACTAAATTGAATCAAGTTGAAGATGCCACTTTGGCATCTTGATTAACATCTATAGTGTGTTGAATGATATTAAAAGTATATGTCCACATCCAATTCTTGGAATTTGTGAATATTACCTTATGCAGATCTTGAGAAGAGGAGTTTATCCTGGATGATCTGGGAGGACCTGAGTGGATTACATGTATTCTGATAGGTAGAGAGAAGCATAGAGAAAAGGAGTGAATGTAATCAAGGAGGAGAGACTGCAGTGACATGATCAGAAGGCAAGAAACACCCAAATCTCTCAGAAACTAGAGGAGGTAAGGAACAGGTTCTCTGCTGTAGCTTCAGAAGTGAGTGTGACCGACTCCTACTTTGGTTTTGAACTTCTGGCCTCCAGAACTACAAAAGTACAGTTTGTGGTAATTTATTAAAATGTCCCTAGGGAAATTAATATATTATCTTGAGATAAAATTTCTGAAAATATGTTCCTCTCAAATTAAAGAGTTCTTTGGATTTCACAGTATAGGAAACACTGAGAATTTAGAAAAGATTTTTCCTGAAGGTCTTTTCAGATGCTTCAGCGGGCAAAGGTGCATTGTGAATCTGAAGACCAGCAGTTTTCAGCATCTTTGATCATACCATCCTTTTTGTTTCCCTGCAACAAATATTAACACATTTCTATGGATGTTAATGTTCAGTAGAATGGAGTTGGGGATGTATAATAGCTATCGTCCTTCTGCAATGGGACACAGCCAGGGTACTTGGAGGAGGTGTAAAGGGCATTGTTCCTTCAATATGTACACAGGAAACCACTGTAAGCAGAAAGAAATACTTTTGCAAATATCTGCTATTTGCCTGGCACAGATTCTCTTGGGTTTAACTTTGCGAAATCTTCCTTGGGCTTTGTTTCCCTGGTTGCCACGGAGCCAGTTCACTCCTCACAGCAAGTTGGGGCTGGGCCTGAAGGAAACAACGGAGGAATTAAGTGAGAACATGGGGTCTGCAGGGGGGCAGCAGAGAATGGCCAGCTCCAGGTACCATATGGAACATTTGTGCTCATTTTCTGCTACACTTCCCCCTCCCTCTACTGTTGTTTTTTCTGCTTCAGTCTCTTGGAAACATTCTCTTTCCTATTGTAAATCCCAGCCCAATAGCTCATGATGCTGCTTAGTTTAATTGTATTTGAAAGAAATGGTAATTGTGTTCGTTTTGGCAAACCTGTCATCATTTATGTCGGAGGCAGGGTGGAGGAAAAGAGGAAGCCAAAGGATTAGACATCATAGAGAACAAATATGACTGATCAATAAGTTCTGGGTGTGTGTGTGTGTGTGTGGGGTGCTGTTAGAATGTGAATGAAGTGAGTGGGTTTGTAGGTCTAGTTTAGTGGGGTTCATTAAGTTTTTCAAACTTTAGAGGACAGGTAGGGAAAAATATGACCTCAGCTTCTGAAAATCTTGAGGCATAAAGAGAAACCTATGTTCAGCAATTAGACAACTTTAGCAGATGAAACCTCGAGATTGTGAGAAGAAACATCTAGAAAACGATAAAAATATTACTTCTGCCAATAGCTCAAATGGAAGTCTTTATCATTAGACTTTAATTACAAAGGGTTCTTTTCTTTTTTTAAAAAAACTCAATTTATGTTGTTTCAATCTACTTTTAAAGATTGGAAAATTGTTTGCCTTAAATGAGTACCACCCAAAGAATTCTCACTTATTTCTGAGTTACTTCCCTCATGTCCCTGCATTGTCAGCTACTGTCACCTTGCTTGCCCTTACAGTTCTTCCCCTTCCAACCTGGCTTTATACCTGTTCATTTTATTGCCCATGAAACTTAGTGGAAATGGCTTTTTTTAAAACTTGTATTTGGATGTGCTGAAACATTCCTGTTTTAAGGCCTGACTTCAGTATGGAAATATGGAGAATGACATCCTTTACTACTCAAGAACAAAGGTGTCATCTGAGCCTCAGTCTTGTAAGACTGCTTGTGTGCAATGTCTTACTCTGTTCCTTCTGGGCAGTGTGACCTCTGACCTGAAGTATGTGCAGAGGAAACCTAACCACACTACTCACTCTACTTACCCCTTTTCCTCCTAGACAGGACAGAGTAAATGTCAAGTTTGAACTGTGAAGGGTCTGAGATCTTACTGCACTTGAAAGCGAACAAGTTAACCTGCCCTAATGTCTGAGGTGTTTCCTTTCATGTATGTGTGTGCGTGTATGATGTCTATATTATGCAGATATAAATTTACATCAGGGTCACTTCCTCCCAGGACAATACCATGAAGGCCTGATGTCACTTGCTTCTGTGGTTATGTGGTGGTGTTGGCAGCATTGGAGAGGGAACATGATATTAAAGAAACTTGGAGTTTATACAAGAATTGATGGGACATCTTCCCATCTCACTCTTTGCAGACAGGGAGAAAGAAATACTTTGCTCTGGAATGTAAAGAAATTCTGTGGAGTGGAGGAGAGGGTTTCTATTTTGCCATGTTGGAATGTAAACTATTGCCTCCAGGGAGGGAAAACTCCAGGGTTTTCTATCTTTGTGTTTGGAACTATGGCCTCAATGTCTGTTTCCCCTGAATTCATGTGCTGAAAGTCTAACTTTTCAAGGTAGTGGTATTAAACATGGGAACTTGGGAGGTGATTAGGTTCATGAATGGTATTGGCACATTTACAAATGAGGCCTCAGAGGGCTTGTTTGACCTCTGTGAGGACACAGTAAGAAACTGCTATCTATTGACAGAAAGCAGACCCTCACCAGACATTCAATCTGTCAGCATCTAGATCTTGGACTTCCTAGCCTCCAGAAAAGTGAGAAATACATTTCTGTTGCTCACAAGCTACCTTGTCTACGCTGTTTTCTTATAGCAGCAGAAACAGGAAGACACTTGATATTCAATCATACTTTAATCCAGGTGCCAGTGTTCTGTGTTCAGAAAGCCCTGACCTTGAAGAAACATGGAACATTATGGAGCATTATCTCCCAATATCATGACTCTTCCTTTTTATGGGGCTGGGGATGTATTTCAGTAATAGAGTTCTTGCCTGAGGTATGCATGACTCTCTGGGTTTGATCCACAGCACTGAAAATAACTTAAAAGAAAAGGAAAGAAAAAGAAAGAAAGGAAAACTTCTAAGTGTATCAACGGACGCAAGGAAACACTGGGTAAAGTAAAGGAGGGAGGAAAAGAGTAAAGACAGAATGAAGGTATTTTATGTATGAAATTTAGCCATTTCTAAATGAATGCCATAGTAATTTAATACTATTATAAATTATACACATGTCAGTTGTGAACTCTCCCTCTCCATAGAGAAAACAGAGATAATTCTTATTCCCCTCCTTTCCTTTCCTTCCCTCCCTCCCCTCCCTTCCTTCTTTTCTTCCTTCCCTCCTTTCTTTCTTCCTTTATAAAACAGATATTTACTGAATATTGATTATGTGAGAAACACTGTGCTAAGTGTAGGAAAAAATAATGTCTAGCAAAATAGACACGGTCTTGGAGCCTAAAGTTTAGAATAGTAGAGGCAGTTTGTAAACAAATCATCATTATAAATGTATTAATTACAATTGTATAAATTCTGTGACGGAAAAACCTATGGTTCTATTAAGAGTATTTAAGAAGGGAAACATACGTCATCTGAAAGTGTTTTGAAGTTGTCAGACTTAGCAAATAAAAATATAGGACACCAGTTAAATTTGAATGTCAGGTAGACAATGAAGAGTTTCATACGTATTTCTCTTGTAATATTTGAGCTATAAATAAACTGAAAGGTTAATCATTACTTATGAGGAATTCAAATTTAACTGGATTCCTACAATTTACCTGGCAATCCTTTGTGGGGAAAGGGAAAGGAGTAAAGAAGGCCACTTTTAGGAAGTGACATCTGATCTGGGACTTCATAGGTAAGTTAGTACTATCCAGAGTCAAAGATGTGGTGTGGAAAGAGGGCCAGGGTAGACCATACACATAAAAGGAATGCATGTATGTCTAAGTGAAAAGAATCTGATATATTTAGTTATTGTGGCCAAAGTGGAAAGAATGAAGGGGTAAATGATATTCGTAGATATCAGAATGATCAGAATTCAGGAGCCTAGTTTGAGGATATCAGAGGTTAAAAGGATTAAGGACAGGAATTAGAACTGAGCTCTGTCCTGGGGCCATGGTTATTTCCTCACTGGCTGTAGAAAAGTCAATTCACTTCTCTGGGTCTCATAGGCCAAATAGATGTTAAAATGGTAACAAATGAGATAATGGAATACGGATTCTGAAGAGTTCACTCAGAAAATTCAAAATTATCTAATATAAAACTGAAGCTTAGGCAAGGTATTGGCCTGAAAAGGTAAAAGGTTGGAGCCAATGTTTTGGATTCAAAATCTCACTCTCTCACTTGCTTGCTGTTGGATCTTAGGTAATCAAGTCAAATCCTCTCTGCAAAGTGGAACTCCTATACAATGTTGGTGTGAGTGTAAATTAGTATAGCCACTGTAAAAAACTAAAAATAGAACTACAAAATGCTCCAGCAATCCTCCTATAATCTTTAGATGTAGAGACACCTTCACTCTCATATTTATGCAGCATTTTTACCAATAGTCAAGATATGAAATGGATCAAGGTGTCCACTGATGGATAAAGGGATAAGGAAAATATGGGGATATGTGTACAATGAACCATTACTCATCCAGGAATGAAATCCTGTCCTTTTTGGTAACAAGGATGGAATTGGAGGACATTATGCTAAGTGAAAGAAGGCAGGCACAGAAAGATAAATATCATAGGCTGTCACTCATTTGTGGAAACTAGAAAGGGAGGAGATGGGGCATGGAAAAAGGTTAGATAACAGTTACCAAAATACAGTTAAAGAGATAGATTATTTATACTATAGCTCAATAGGGTAACTAGAGTCTACAATTTATTATGTATTTCAATATAAATAGAAGACTCTGTCAGTACCCAGCACATAGAAATGGTAAATATTCAAGGAGAGGGAAATGCTATTTTTTGTGATTTAGTCATTACGTATTGTATACATGTATGAACATTTCACAAATGTCAAAAATTAAAGCAGTAGATAGTATATCTTAAGTACATAAAATTTCCATTTGTCTATTATGCCTTTATAAAGCTGAACAAAATTAATAAAACAAAAACAAAACAAACACTCTGATGGTCCACGTCTCTCCCATGTAGGACAATATGAACACCATCTTCTTTCCTAAATTGTTGTTAGGTTTTGCTAAAATGAACAACACCTTGACAGTGAGCTAGGTAGACAGTAGGTGTTCATCGACTGATTTGCTAATGTAGATGGGTTTTCTGTTTATTATCATAAAGACTTCTAGAAACCTTTGGTTGGAGAATAGAACGTTAAGGAAAGGAAAGCAATTTTTTTCCCTTTGTATATATTGTGTATACTCTAGTTTTTGCCTATGGATTTTTTGCCCATTGGATCTGCACTTCTGAAGTTTCAAGAAGACATGGATTTGAAACTACAGATGCCCTGAGCTCCTCAAACTATCTAATGTCAAAAGTTCAAAGGTTACAGGAGGCAAAAGAAAAAGAGACTGTGAGCTTTAAAGTTCCCACAGTCTACAGTTAACCTTGTTAGCCGGGCCATCGAGAGATAATTTGATTCAAATACATTCTATTAATTAATTAAGAAAACATTTATAAATACCTTTCATGAAGCTCTCAAGCAGCTTATAATCCAGAGAGGACAGAGAGGTAAAAAGATATATTCAGAGGCTACATGTTTATTGACTGTCCCAGAGGAGTGGGCTTTATTGGCTGGAATTTCATACCAGCTAAGGGAGACGTCTATGGTGGGACCTTGGGGCATCTAAACACTCAATGAGGCTGTCCTTGGGCTCAGACAGGTTACTGGCTAACCCCTTGACCTTTTTCCTGCTCAGAATATATAGCTAGCTGGACCTAGAGCTAATTCATTATCTGATTTCTCAGTTCTCTTAAGCATACTGAGAACAAATGGTAGGTATTTGCTGTGGTAGGTTAGTACTTGACAAGTGGTTGAACTCAGTTATTTATCTTATGGCTTAGTGCCAGGTCGATGGCAAAATATTTGTTAGAATCTTTCATATGTTAAAAAGCATAAGAAGTATGTGGTCATTGTTAGTTTTCTCAGCAAAGATGGATGTGCAGGAATCCAGCCATAGCTAAGTCTAGTATATGCTTTGCAAAGCAAATGGCCATATTAGGTGAGAAGTTGGTGGCTGAGAATAGACAGGCTAAAACTCTAACAAAGGTGATGCTGTGATTCTAACTCCTCAGGAGAGGCTAAAATACAGAACCCAGAAGAGCCCATCATCAGCATTTAAAATGTGAGGTCCTATGAAATGTTTAATTTAAATTTACCATCATTGAATGCCTCTGAGGGCTTTCCCCCCCTCTTCTCACTTGGAAGAAAGAAGAAGCTTAAGAAAACAATCTAGTCTAAAGGATTAACTTTTGAAAGGTCAAGGTCCCACACTTGAAGCTGTGGTTTGGGGCAAAGGAAACTGTGGTTTCTGAGGATGTCCCTGAGGCACCAAACTTAAAAATCATCAAAGAAAGATTCCATTGTGTTTGGAAAGGCTGCTTTTCCTCATAAGAAAGGGAGGGGCGTGTTTTAGAGTTATTGCCAATTGCAACAGTTGGAATGAAAATATCAGTGACTCCTAGTTGGAATGTTCTATTGACTTCTATCTCAACAGTGGTCACAGATTTCAGGTGCTAGCTGCTAAGGGCAAATTTTCCCTGCCTTCTAGGAGGTTCCATATAAAGGAAAGGAAAGGACAAGTGGTGATGAAAATGTACAGCATTCAAATGCTCAAATAGGGGAAGGTGTGTGCCATTTATATGCAGGTCTATTTTTTTTTTCAATTGAACCCTTCAGTTGTTTCTGTTAATATTCATTTGGGGCTCTTTCTCTTTCCTTTTTTCATATCAATATTGGTAAATTTTGTATAAATGTGTGGGCCTTTCAGAGATGTTCATCTCAAACTCTGCTCTTTGGCCAGTTCTAAAAGTGAAATGAATTCTGGCCTGTTTTCTCTGGTTTATGACAAGCCATTGCAACTCTAAGAGCACTGTCTTAATAAAAAGAACATAGCTCACAATTAGGAAGACTATCAACAATACCATAGAGATGAGTTTTTATAAGATATATATTACATTTTATGTGTATGTGTAGGGTGCTGGGCTTTTAGAATGCTAGGAAGTGCTCTACCTCTAAACTACATGCCCAGTCCTTTATATTTTATTTTGAGACAGGGTTTGGCTAAATAGCTCAAGTTAACCTTAACCTTGTGGTCTTCCTGCTTCTGTCTCCCAAGTTCCTGGAATTACAGGTATGCACTGTTATGCCTGGTTGAATATTATATTTTTAAATACACTTTCATTTTTGAATTAGAGTTTACCGTAAAATAGATTCACAATGGATATAAGAAAGTGCTAGTAATGCAAACTACATCTTTAGAGAAATTAAGAAATTTAAGATTTGGTGTGACTCTATATCGTGTACAACCAGAGAAATTAAAAGTAGTGCTCCATTTATGTACAATGAATCGAAATGCATTCTACTATCATGTATAGCTAATTAGAATAAATTAAAAAAAGAAATCTAAGATTTAGAATTTGAATAGGAATACATGCAGTACTCTGCTGAAACTATTTAGGATAATTCTTCTTCTTTCCCTTGGGCTACTAGAAGTATACAATTGTTTTGAAAAGGTTAAAATTTAGGCCACAGATATTTTAAGAGTTATTTATATGTTTGTCTTCTCCAAACAGATGTATTTTGAAGGCAGTTTCTTTTTCTAATTTATTTGTTATTTATAGTGTCTAACACAGTGCTTCAGACACAACAACTGGCAAATAAATGGCTTCTGATTGGTACTGTAGACATGGTGCTCACCATGGAGAAGTATTTCTTTTTTTCTTTTAACTCCAAGGGTATTTGTAGGATAGATACAATAATCTGTGTCTGTGTGTGAGAGAGAGCGGGGTGGGATGGAGGGAGGGAGGGAGAGAGAAAAGAGAGAGGAAGTGGGAGGAGAGAGAGAGAGATATTGAGACTGAAGGAGAGATTTTGACTGTAGGCTAGATATGCTAAATATCCCACCAATGTGGAAGACTCCTGATCAATTTTCTTATGCATTAAGTGATTGCAGTCAGCCTTCTGTATTCTGGTGAGTGTATTCAATCAACCACAATCAAACCCCCAAAATGTTATATCTGTACAAATATTTACAGGTTTACATGTGGCAAGTAGCCCTGCTCTGCTATGTGCTCCTCACCATAAGCCCATAGTGGTGTGAAAACCAATCATGGACTGAAACCTCTGAAACTGTAAGTCAAAAATAAATCTCTCCTCCTTAACAAAAAACGTACAGGCTTTTCCCCCTTGTCATTATTTCCTAAATGATATAGCACAAGTGTCTACATAGCATTTGCATTGCATTGGGTTTGATAAGTAATCTAGAGATCATTTAAAGTATTTGGGAGTATGTACATAGGCTATATGTAAATACTATGCCATTTTATATAAGAAATTTGAGTATTTAACATCTGTTGGGGTCATGCAACCAGTTCCCTGAGGATACTAAGAGATAAAAATAGTCTTTAACATGCTATGACCCTAGATGCTGCTAGAGGATCTATTCTGGTGCATCAAAACTCTGGAAATCATTGTTACCACACATGGGATTAAAAATAGGTCAGTTATATTAGAAGTCTATTTTTTTTATTCCAACACTTGTGAAAACCCTCAAGCAATTAATGCACTTTTACTAGTCATCCCCTATCTATTTATCTAGGAAATTTATCCTAGAAAAATAGCAAGTACAATTATTATGGGGAAAATATGTATATTTTTTCTTGGTAACAGAGTAACTAACTTTTCCTGATTTGCTAGAAGCTTTCCCCTTTTTAGCATTTTAATTGTCTCAATGTCAAGCAAGTACTGACTCACCTGCTGTTGACCTCCCTACAACACAAGCCTCCCTTTTGCTGGATAATTCTTTTGAGATGCTGCTTGGAAATATGGGAATGGACATCAAATTGCCTTCTAAGGGTTTGGTTAACTTCAAAAGTTATCTTTTCAGAATGAGCAATTGCCGGGGTTTCTGCTCTCACGACTAAAAGGCTCAGGGGTCACTCCAGTTAAACTGGGCTAACTGGGCTGCCCGAAATAACCACACAAGAGACACAAATACCTTTTTCTCTTTTTCTCTGGGGTCGCTGTGAAGGCTCCTCTGACCTTAAGGGTCCACAGAAAGAGAGAGAGAGAGCACACACTGACCCCTTTTATTGAGGGAAGCTATTCAAATGAGGCAAGGGGTCAGGTTTCAGGGGGCTGAGTCTATCTTCATGATGTCCAAGGTCAGCATGTTGACTGACATCCGGGTAGGCCACACCCAAGGGCACAGTAAGAGAAGGGGACACACACAAGGCACGTCCATGGAAGATTCTGTCCTAAACAGGGCAAGGGGTTATATTACAAAGGAACAGGTGAGCATAGCTTCACCCATGGGGCTGTAGCAAGACACACCCAAGAGACACCGACCCTTGCACCCAAGAAGGGTGACACATTTCTGTGACTGAGAGCCTCAGCACCCAGCCAGGGAGTGTAACTCAGTCACACGTAAGGTTGGCCTCCCACAAGCAATATAAGTTAGGGAAAGAGATAAATTCCTTGGGGAATTAGAGATTAAAAGAGTCTAAACTGGGAAGAATTTAAAGAAAGGAACAGATTCACAGGCTTGTGGCTAAGGAAGATGTCAAAGAACTTAAAGAACTTAAGAAAAAGAGTGTCTAAGGACTTAAGTAGTGATGTTTATAAAGTTGTTTGCTGTTGCAGTGTATTAAAGATAGTTTCTTTTCCTTCTTCCCATACTATCTCCTGGCTAATATTTAAAATTTGACTGATAGGTTAAATAGAAGATTAGACACAGGAAAATAGAGAGTGAGTCAACAGGAATATAAATTTCTAGTGGTCCTCTCACCCCACTTCCAAAATATCTTAAACTGCAGTGTAGTAAGAAAAGCAGAAAATATAAAAAAGAGAATTTTATATCATATGTAACTGACATCCATTTGTATTAGGATTTTTTTAAAGGAAGAAACCCCACTATAAATCCTAAGAAATCATATAAAATAACAAAAATATGAACAGAAAAAAATAAGAATGGGCAAATCCCACAAAAAGAAATATGAATGACAAGTAGACATGAAACTAAACATCAAACTAAAAAGCTTCTTCTCAGCAAAGAAACAATCAGTGAGGTGAATAGAGAGCCTACTAATTGAGAACAAATACCATATGCACGTCAGATAGAGCACTAATCTCTAGGATATATAAAGAACTCAAAAATCTTAACACCAAAAAAAAAAAAATAACCCAATCAATAAATGGGCCAAGGAACTGAACAGACACTTCTCAGAAGAAGATATTCAATTAATATACAATTAACCAACAAATATATGAAAAAATGTTCAACATCTCTAGCAATTAGAGAAATGCAAATAAAAAATACCCTAAGATTTCATCTCACTTCAGTCAGAATGGCAGGATTAAGAATACAAACAACAGTAAGTGTTGATTAGGATGTGGATGTGGGGGGAAAAGGCACACTCATACATTGTTGGTGGGACTGCAAATTGGTGCAGCCAATATGGAAAGCAGTATGTAGAATCCTTGAAAAACTGGGAATTTGATCCAGCTATCCCACTCCTTGGTCTATACCCAAGGACTTAAAAACAGAATACTATAGGGACACAGTCACATCAATGTTTATAGTAACACAATTCACATAGCTAAACTGTGGAACCAATCTAGATGCCCTTCAGTAGATGAATGGATAAAGAAAATGTGGTGTATATACACAATGAAATATTATTCAGCATTAAAAGAGAATAAAATCATGGCATTTGCAGGTAAATGGATGGAGCTGGAGAATATAATGCTAAATGAAATTAGCCAATTCCCCCCAAAAACAAATGCCAAATGATTTCTCTGATTTAAGGATGCTGATCCATAATATGCTTCGGGATGAGGGGATGGGAGGATTAAATGAACTTTAGATAGGGTAAATGGGAAAAGAGGAGGGAGGGGAAGGTAGGGAACATAGGGGTAGGAAAAATGGTGGAATGTGACGGTCATCATTACCCTAAGTTCATGTATGAAGACACGAAGGATGTGACTCTACTTTGTGTACAACCAGAGATATGAAAAATTGTGCTCCATATGTGTAATATGAATTGTAATGTATCGTGTTGTCATATATAACAAATTAAAATTTAAAAAAAGAAAATAAAATTTGCCAGTGAAGAACAGCAACAACAAAAAAAAGAAGTTCAATTTCATGAAGATATTGGAAATACAAATTGAAGTCATTTTTATATAGAGATACCACTTCATACCCAGAAGATGATTTGTTTATTGATTGATTGATTGATTGATTTTTCACAACATCTAGCTATACCAAAGATAGAGGTTAATGGATCTTACATTCTAATGGTGGAAATGTAGATCATTTAACCACTATAGAGAACAATTCAACAGCATATGTCACTGGATATAATATGGCCTAGAAAATCCTCTCCTAGGTATATTCTAAAGATACTCTAGAATTTTGCAAAAATTTACATTGCAGCATTATTTTTAATAGTGAAAAAACTGGAAAGCATTATCTTATTTATTGTTGAGTTAAAACACTTATGATGATGTTTTGCTGCTCCAGGAGAGGGACACTAACTAGTGCATATTCTCCTCTTCACAGGAAGTGCAGTAAATTATTAGAGAGTTTGATATTGGAAATGAAACGGCCTAGTGTGGCTCCTTTCTCTTCTTTTTTTCTGGGTACTTTGCTACCATGCAAGAAGTACACATAATGCTCTGCTCCTTTCTGGAAATTTGACTGGGCTAACCTTGCCTTGTTGGTATGGGGAGGACTACAATAGGTGACTTCAACCTGTGACTTAGCCTGTAGGGTACAGCTTTAGGAAAGCTATTTGCCCATAGATATAAGACCTTTTCTCCAGTTTTTACCAGTAAAAAGGTGATATTTTAATTTCTATTTGACTTTCTCTTTTCTTAAGTGAGTTGGTCCAGATGGATACTATTTATGAGCCATTTGAATACCAACATTGAAAAACAAGCAATAATTATATAATCCGGGGAAGAAAAGAGCATATGGAATAAAGAGGCTCTAAGTGTGGGCAGAACAGGAAGATCTCAGCTTTGTGGATATTTGCTTTGCTATGGCTGGGGGATTTTTACCATAGTGGTTTTCTTCAGCTAAAAGTGACTTTGCCTCCATGTGTATGACTGATTTCAAAAAGGTAAGACATTGTACTTGAGGCCTTGAACAAGCATCGCCCAACCCTGCCTTTCATTTAGCAAGACCAACTTCTCAGCATGCTATAAGCCTCAGCATCTCACCCCGACCTTTATTCTCTCTTTTCAGTGGCTAGAATGCAAGAACGATAGCTTCAACTATGAGCTCCCCTGTGATGGTGATTAAGCAACAAGAGAAGAAAGGGTAAGCATTTAATCTGGATAATATACATGAAGCAGCAGTCGATATTTATGAGGTCTTAAATAATCTATCCATTGGTGACGCCATTCTGATCCTACAAGTTCTCTGCCCAGAAAACGCAGTTAAAATCCATAGTTGCTTATGAGGTTAATTGCCACTGGGCCTCTTCAATAAAGCAAGAATTTATGTTGGTTAACTTGTAACTGTGGACTCCATAGCCTCAAAACTCAACTTTAATCCTCACAACCACAGCCCCAGTAGGAGAAGGCTGATGCAGCAGAGAGAGACAACATTCTTTATCTTTTGTGGGCTTTCTTTCCTGATTACATCCTGTCTTAACCTACCCCATTAATTTTTCCTTTGCTTCTTATATTTTATTTTTTTTTTTGAAGGCGGGGGAAGTACTGGAGATTGACCCCAGGGATTCTTAACTGAGCTATATATCTATCCTTTTTTTATAAAATTTTTTTAAATATTGAGACAGGAGTGCTAAGTTGCTTAGTTGCCTCACTAAGTTGCTGAAGCTGGCTTTGAATTTGGGATTCTCCTGCCTTAGCCTCCTGAGATGCTGGGATTACAGGTGTGTGCCACCCTGCCTGGCCTCTTTCCATATTTTTATTAGTGTATTACAGATTCACACAATGTTCTGATTTGTTGTTATGTATTTGTTCATGCACACAATATAACAATACAGTTTGACAAATATCATTCCCCAGTATTTCCCTTTTCCCTACCCTCCTTTCTTCTGCTAGTCCTCTTCCTCTATTCTATTGATCTCATTTCAGTTTTCATAAGACCCCCCAGTTTTCTTTTCCTTTTTTCTCTCTAGCTTCCACATCTGAGGGAAAACATTTGACCTTTGACCTTTGAGGTTGGTTTATTTCACTTGACCTATTGTTCTCAAGTTCCAGCCATTTTTCTACAAATGACATGATTTTGTTTTTCTTTATGTCTGACTAAAACTCCACTGTGTGTGTGTATGCCACATTTTCTTTATCCATTCATCCATCAATGGACACCTCAGCTGGTTTGCTGTGAATTGTGCTGCTATAAACATGGGAATGCATGTATCACTATAGTGTTATGACTTTAGTACTTTAGGATAAATTCTGAGGAGTATTATATGGTGGATCCTATGGTGTCTCTATTTCTAGATTTTTGCGGAACCTCCATACTGATTTCCATAGTGGTTGTCCTAATTTAAAATTTCCACCAATAGTGTAAAAATATTCCTTTTTCTCAACATCCTCTTCAGCATTTATTGTTGTTCATATTATTGATGACTACCATTCAGATTGGAGTGACATGAAATCTCAGTGTAGTTTTGATCTGGATTACCTTAATTGCTAATGATGTTGAATATATTTGCATATACCTGTTGACGATTTGTATTTCTTCTCTTGAGATGTGTCTATCTAGCTCATTTGTCCATTTATTAATTGGGTTGGTTTTTGGTGTGAATTTTTTTGAGTTCTTTATATTTTCCAGATATTAATCCTCTATCAGAAGAGTAACTAGAAAAGATTTCTCTGCTGTGAGGCTTTTTAATTTGATGCCATTCCATTTATTAATTCTTGACATTATTTCCTGAGTTTTAGGGATCCTATTAAGAAACTTATTGCCTTTGCCTATGTGTTGAAGTATGGACCCTACATTTTTTTCTAAGATTTGCAGTTTCTGGTCTAATTCCTAGGCCTTTGATCTATTTTGAGTTAACTTTTGTTCAGGGTGACAGATAAGGACCTAATCTCATTGTTCTACTTATAGATAGCCAGTTTTCTCAGTACTATTTATTGAAAAGGCTGTTTTTTCTCTAATACATGTTTTTGGCATTTTTATCAAGGATCTAATGACTATATCTATGTGGGCTTCTGGGTCTTCTATTCTGTACCATTGATCTATGTGTCTATTTTTAATGCCAGTATCATGCAGTTTTTGTTACTAAAGTTCCATAGTATAATTTAAAGTCAGGAATTATGACGCCTCCAGCATTGATTTTTGGCTTAAAATTGCTTTGATTATTCTGGGTGTTATATTCTTCCAAATGAATTTTAGCACTGATTTTCCTAGTTCTGTGGAGAATTTCATTAGTATTTTGATGAGAATTGCATTGAATCTGTGTTCCCACCCGTGTTCAGCACAGGCAGTTAAACTAGAGGTTGCTCTAGTGAATTTCCTAAGGCATCAAATAAAACACAGACACACAATTTACCTTTAATTTCAAGCCCCAGGACGGCTCCTCTGCCCTTGGCCTCAAACTCCCCAAATGGGAGAGGGAGGAATATCACAGGAGGCTGGAGAGAGAGAGAGAGAGAGAGAGAGAGAGAGAGAGAGAGAGAACGCACATACATTTCGGAGTGGACTTTTATTGGGGGGACTCTAGATTCTTTAGAAATTTCCATCCAGTGAAGATCAAGAGGGGCCAGGTTACAAGGACAGGGAAGGTAACTCCATCCCTGGGGATGTAGGAAGGCATGCCCACACATGAAGACACATTTGGCTGCATTTTTTTTTTTTTTTTTTTTTTACCACCCTCAAGATCTGGGCTACAGTCTTTAGCAACTTAAAAGAAACCAGATCATCAGAGATGACCGACAGTGCCTCAATGGATCAGGAGGGGAAAAATGCTGGTCACATGACATGACAGCCTCCCACACTGTATATTCCTTTTGGCAATATGATCACTTTAACAATATTAATTCTGCCTATCCTTGAACATGGGAGTTTATTTTATTTTTTTCATTTTCTTATATCTTCTTTAATTTTTTTTTTAAAGAGAGAGTGAGAGAGGAGAGAGAGAGAGAGAGAATTTTTTAATATTTATTTTTTAGTTATCAGCAGACACAACATCTTTGTTTGTACGTGGTGCTGAGAATCGAACCCGGGCCGCATGCATGCCAGGCGAGCGCGCTACCACTTGAGCCACATCCCCAGCCTTCTTTAATTTTTTTCCTCAATAATCTCTAGTTTTCTTTGTAGAGGTCTTTCACTTCCTTGGTTAGATTTATTCCTAGTTATTTTTGTAGGTTATTATGAATGGGACTTTTTATGGTTTAGATAAAAGCTCATGTGTGAGACAATGCAAAAAGGTAGAGGTAAAATGATTGGGTAATGAGAGCCTTAACCCTATCAGTGAGTTAATTACCTGATAGGATTTAACTGAGTGTTAGCTGAAGGCAGGAAGGGTATGGCTGGAAGAGGTGGGTTACTGGGAATGTGTCTTTGGAGTATATATTTTGTGAGCTGAGCTTAAGTCTTACTCTGGTTCCTGGGTGCCATGTTCCCAGATGCTTTCCTCCACCACACACTTCTGCCATGATATTCTGCCTCACCTCATCCCCAAGGAATGGAGCCAACTATATATGGATAGTGACCTCTGAAACTGTGAGTCCCCAAATACATTTTTCCTCCTCTAAATTTATTCTTTTTGGGTCACTGAAGCAAAAAAAAGCTGAATAAAACAGTATTGTTTTCATGATGTCCTATTGGTATATAGGAAAGCTATCAACTTTTGTATATGGTTTTATATCTGGTTACTTGCCTGAATTTATTAGCTCTAGCAATCTTTTCATCTTATATTTTATGTTGATTTAATAAGCTTTTTTTTTTTTTTTTTTTTTTTTTGCAATTTTAGCATTTTGTTTTGATCTATGAACCTCTCTGCCCTGTGGCTTCTGTGACAGCTTGCCTGGTTGTGTACTTGCAGACTATCTTTTCTTAAGATAAGTTTTCATATGATAAAACTGATTCTAAATTGGCTCAACTCTGATTAAGAAGAGGGATGCTATTTATTAGATATTTATTTTTAATATCCATTAGTAGGTAAATGGATGTAGTGTGATTTATCTCTATCCTGAGGTTTATAGTTATTAAAATAACCTAATATTATTTAATGTAACAATGGGGATAAATATGAAAGATTTAATATTCAATGTAATAATAATTATAATGAATACATACAATAAGATATATGATTGTCACTCAGGATACAGTCAACCTTCTTTCTTCTAATAGGAAATCAGCTCCTCACCCATGATCCAGGAGATTATATGGCCAGGAGAGTAGACATTTTCCAGTCTCCCTTCAAGCTAGATACAGCTGTGAATTAAATTCTACTTAATATGATAATATGATGCAAGCAGAATTATGTGTGATACTTTAGTGTTTCATCCTTAAATGTAAAAGAGTGCTACACACCCACTCCTAACTTTCTTTTCTCTTCCCAATGACTGGAATGTAAGAATAGCAGCTTCAACAATAAACTCCCCTGAGATGATGATACAATAGCAGGAGAGGGAATCAAGATCGGGGATAACTTTTGAGTGGAGACATCTATCCTGAATTGCTAACCTATCCCCTGACTCGTCTCTTGATCCACAGGATATTTGAGCCACTATATATTTTTTTTTGTTATAGTAGCTTAATATACATTCCAATTAATACAATATAAAAGGATACATGCATTTTTATATACATATGTAAAATATGAATATTTATGAGATGATATACACCAACTTTAGGATAATGGCTTACTCTGGGGAAGGAGAGAGGAGAAGGGATAGGATAGTGCAGAAGTAGATAGAATTATAATTAATAATATTAATCCAGATTTATTGCTTTTGCCCTGATTACTATGCATCACTTTCTTTCTCAGTATCATGAGACATTTGCTGGAATCCTGTCATAACATTCTTATTCCAAGCAGAAAGCAATAAAGAGAGAGGAAGAAAAAATATTTATGTATACATATATATGGGGAATTATGCCAAAATAAGCTCACTTAGGACAATTTTATGTAAATACCCAACCAAAACTTTTGTTTACATCTGCCTGCAATCTTCCCCTCTCTATTTTATGCTCCATTTTGTAACCAAAGCAATTTTGTATTTTATGCATCAATAGCTTTCCAACCCTCAGAATTCAGTTCAAACCTTGTTCAGCACATGAGGTCCTTCATGGTCCAGCAATTACACTCTTCATTTCCAGCTCCTAATCCTCCCTGATAGTGCCCCAGACAAACCAATGGCTTTTAGTGTCTGAGAATTGCTATGCTCTCTTATTCTTCTTATTGGCAACCACACCTCCTTTGGTTTGGAACAATATTTTTTACTTAGCTAGCCCTTGTTTTTTCTTTCAGACTACTTATATGCCCTTTAGACTCTGAAAAGTACTCTTGACTCTCAGTCTGGACCAGATATGCCTGAGATAAACTTTGAAAATACTCAGTGTAGGTTTGTATAATATATAACACTTATCAAACGTTATACATAATTGTCTCTCTCTTCTACTAGATACTTAACTCCTTAAGGGCAGAGAAGTTCTTGTGTCTCTTGACATGCATGTGTTGCTTTATAAATAGGTGAAATACATAATTTTTCTCTCAAACCAGGGTACTGTTCCATTGGCACAACAGGAGTAAAGTTGGCAAATTGGAGCTTTTGGATCTTCCTATTAGTGAATGTTTGGTTAATGTATATAAACAGTTGGATTGGTATATGTACATAATCAGAACACATGTACCACATTACTTTGGAAGTTTTAAAAATATAGCTCATTCATTGGACTTTTACTTTCTTAATGACTACACCAAGCATAGTCCACAGCACAATTCCAGTGCACCATGAATGTTGAGTAAATGAATAAGTACATGCTGTAACCAGCTACCTACCACCTGCATATCTTCGTCAAGAGCAGAACATTTGCCCTTAATGTCAGTACCTTATGACAGATTTAATAGAAATCACTTACACAAATCAGAAAGAGTATTTTTAGTTGAATGTACAAGAAAATACTTTCATAGCAGAGGTTCTATGAACTATGGTATTTTTTACTGTGAATTTTGGCTTATACAATTCTTTCCTCAAGAGGTTCCTTATCCTCATGGCTAGCTAGACCTAGTGAAATTTTGCAATCTTCAGAGTTAATCATAAATACTTCATCCCTGCAAACTTCTACCTGTGTTTGTCTTACCAGATAATATAGTTACTGTGGGAAGCAGTGTGGAGACACTGTGTGTACAAGAAAACATGAAATTTAGAACATCTTTGATTTGAGTAGGAGGTCAGAACTACTTCATTCCCAAACATTTCTTGGTTGCAAATTTAGCTTCATCAGTTCACCTTCAAGAGAATATTTCTTGGTTTTCCTCTTTCTTTCTTTATAGTTGTTATATCAGTCACCTTTAGGAAGATTTTCCCTCTCTTATGTGGGAGTCTTCTGCACACAGGGCCATTTTTTATCAAAATTAAGAAATACTTTGAGTGGGTGATGAAAAGAAAATGCCTAGATGATTTGAGAGATCTTTGTTTAAGCTCTAAATTTAAAACAATTACTTCTAAACATACTTATTACCTGCCATTTGTTCCAAGTTTCCAGAGAACAATTAAATTTATTTAAAAGCTACGAACTTGTTGGTACACATATATTTTCAGGCACACGATCACGTGTGAGTGTCAACATTCAGTCATGACCAAGGGAATGCAGGAGTTTGGTGATTGGGTTCTTGAGATGTTTAGGTATATAGATAGAAGGTTGGAGAGCTATGTTCTCCAAAAACATTATAAGATTCCATCTCCTTGTTAAACAATAACTCCATTGTAGAAGTTTCAATACACTTATGTCTACCAAAATAAATATAAAACACCCACACCTTTTCAGAGGGTTGAAAGCCAGTCAAAAACTAAGAATATTTTTCAAAATTCTTCAGAAAGAATACTTTAGAGAGAAGTTATATGTTTCCAAGTTTTTGAGCTTACTGGTTACAGCTTGTCTTTGTAGAAAGAACCAAATTCTTTTGAACTCCACCAAAGGAATCTGAACTAGTTATTTTATACTGCATATTCACAAAGACAATTGTATTTAAGAGGTTACATATTAGAAAGAGGCTGGAACCTGCCACAACACAGCCAGAAAGTCTTAAGTGATTAATTCATTTCTGCTTTTCATGACATTGTTATCCTCAATGATAAGCACAAACAGTGATCTATAAATTTAATTCCAAATGCATAATTCTAAAAATTCAAGGCATGTTAAGTGACTAGTATGCCTTTTGACCACTAGTCGTCCTTCTTGTGCAGAAAATGAGAATGTTCCTTGTCATCCTTATCCAGGAAATGAGGGTGACTCAAGTGCTTTTAGTTTAGTTGGGCTAGTATTGAAAATAGGAGGTACTTTGCCTTCAAAATGTATCACAGTAAGCCTAGGAGCTCTCTGTATACAGATCCAGAACTCTGTATTGACAAGAAGCTAATATTTGGGGATTAGCTAGTAACTGATTTGCAGTATATTTATGCATTAATTGTTTACCTGACTAAGGAGTTTTCATTAGTGTCCAAAGAAAGACCACTGATCTGGGTAGGGATTTGAGATTTGGAAGTGTACAGTTTTCAAAGAGAGGAGTTTTAAAATGCTTCATTTGCTTGGAAGTGCGTGAATGTGTGAGTTCCTCTTCTGAGCATAAGTGCAGCAAGGAGCTACCTGGAGAAAGGGCTAGAAGTCCACTTTATGTGTAACTGCTGTAAGGGTAGGGCCTTATGTGGTTGCAAATATCAACACCTCAAATTGACTTCTGGAATGGATGAATGGCAAACATATCCAAAAAGAGGCTGTACCCATATGTCCATTTTCAGTTAGTAAGAATACTTTGATTCTCAGCAGAAGAAAATAATTTGTTCGCTCCTGAAGCAGTCTCAAGTCAAAAGCAATTTACCTCATGTAAAAATACAAGAAATATAAGAGATGTATGCTTGTATTCAAAGAAAGGTATTAGACTACAAAGTGTGTTCCTCTCTAGAATTTATGATTAGAATATTAAAAGTGTTTAGATAGCATTATCACTTCAATTTTTGGACCATATAGGTCAAAATAAAGTTTAATTGATAGGTAGCCTTCTTGATATCATATCATCTTACCTGTAGGATTATAAAAAAGAGGAATAATGGTTACATTACAATGGTGATAGCAATATGTGCTATGTAAATATGGTATATACATGTATATGCATATATTCTACAAATATATAGCACATAATACAACATATACTGTTTCACATAAATATATATATAAGTATGTATATGTGTATGCATATATATACATATTATATATATAAATACATATATTTATATACATTCATACATATTATATATATATATATATATATATATATATATATATATATATATATAGTTGACCATTCATATCTGTGGTTTCCACATCCCTAGAGTCAACCAACTACAGATTGAAAATATTTGAAAAAAATTTGTGTCTGTATTGAACATGTACAGACTTTTATGGTTATTGTTCCCTAAAAAATACAGCATAAAAACATTTACATAACTTTGACATTGTATGAGGTATTAGAAGCAATCTAGATGCATTATGCTTTGAATTATACTGGAGTATGTAGGCAGGTTACATGCAAACGTTACACCATTTTATAAGAGTAGTTGCATATTTTAGCATCTTTAAGCTATTATTGGCCTTATGTCAGGTATTTGTCTTGTATTGACTGGCGATTCTAGTTTGAAAATCATATTTGATGAGACTGGATTCTTATTAGAAAATATCCTCTGTGAAAATGGGGCAAAATTGTGAAATTCAAACATACTCTACTTTCCTGAGGAAGCACTTAAGGCAACCTTCATGTCTGCAAGCCACCAATTACTGCTGGTAGTTCAGAAGCGATGGGGGTGGTAATAAGAGGATAAGGAATTTGGTTTGGTAGTTTCTTTGTTTGGTTGGCTGTTCGTCTATTTGTAAACTCAAATTATTTAAAGAAGTATTTCAATTCCCCTAAAGGGGGAAACTACTGAGATGGGGGCAAGTGTTTCTGGGTTCTGTTTTTTTTTTTTTTTTGACCCATGGTTGGTGTCATTAAAATGGAAACTGTGAGCTCTCTGTGTGATCGTGTGACTGTATTTGACATACACAGATTTATTTCCAAAAAAAGGGGAAGACATCACAATTTTTCCCATCCAACTTGTTCTTATAATAATATGACTGACACTTCTCACACTGAGAGGCAGAATCTATTTTTTGTACTGTGGAATTTGGGCCAGCTTTTCAATAAGGTGTAAATAATATGCTGTGGCTTCTGAGGCTGAGTCATAAAAGCGATACAGTTGTTACTATGGTTGGGACCCCATGCTATGAGGAAGCCCAACCCACTCATGTAGACCAACCCACATGGAAAGGAACCAAGGCCCTGGCTGTCTGCCCACATCGAGCTCACAGCTAACAAACAACTCCCACTTGCCAACCACATGAATGAGACTTTTTGGAAATGGATTCTCCATTCCTCAGTTAAGCCACCCCAACTGACATTTCATGGATCTTTCCCCATCAAATATTGTGCCCAAACTGTGGATTTGTGATCAAAATAAATGATAGTTGTCTCTAGTCAGTAAATTTTGGAAAGGGTTGTTAAGCAATAAATAGATAATTTGAGCTCAACTCGTCTTAGACATGTAAAATATTTTTCTATTGCTGCAGAATAGTAATAAGTTAAGAAGTTTCTCAATACAGGAGCTCTGTTCTGATTGATTGATACACCATTTTATAAGAGATAAAAGAGATAATTCATGGAGAAAATTATTTCAAATTCACACACACACACACAACACATAATATTCTTCAATCTCCAATCTCCATTTATATTCTCATTTTTATGTTTCAATTAATAATCTAAGTTTATATAATTAAAATGTTTTAATATTTAAAAAAATTCCTATGTGTCTTTTTCCTGATTTTATCAATATATAACATAAGATGAGTATGTATTTTATTTTATAAAACATTTGGGTTTTTCATTTGGTTAACATTGTTATAATGTTTTACCAATAGATTAGATAACAATACTGCCACATGATGTTTAAAATTACGAATAAAGACAAAAATCATGTGTCCAACTAAATTGAGTTCAACTTTCAATAAATGTTTTTTATATACATAGTAATTCTGTAGTGTGTCAGCTTAAACATATTTTTCAAATTCTGTAATTAATTATAAGTTCTTGCACTAATAATAAATCAAGTTAATTAATCTTGGATAATTCTAAGTAAGATAGTATGCTAAAACATTGGTTGACAAAGATGTATGTATACATGTAAGGATGAGCACATAAATATAGAGCGAGAGTTTTTATCGACTCCATTTGTATATAACAGAGTTGTCATATCTTTGGATCATATTAATGAATGTATTCATTTTTCCACTTTAAAAAGGTGTAAATATAGGCAGTGTATTAAACTATCCCAACAGAGATTTTTTATGCATCTCCATTCATGAGCTTTGTTAGTATGCTAAAATGCTTAAGACATACAGTTACCTTTACCTATCTCTTGGTTCTCTCTATAAAAATACTCAATCTTGCTAAAATTTAGAATTAATATGAGTAATTGAGGCTATGTTAGGAATAGTAGTGACAGAGGGTTGACAATGATTAATGTAATGGATATGTTTTTTTTTTATTAAATGTTAGAGGCTGTAGTTTTGACCTGTATCAGTTCATTTAGAATATGAACAAAAACAGTAAGAAACAAAATCTGCATAGATACAGAATGTTGTAGAAATCTTATAGAAAGGAAATAAAATTTATTTTCTTAGCTGCTTATATTTGAAAGTAATGCATCTGAAAAGTAATGAGTCTGTTATTAAAATGTTATTCAGTTTTGAGAGACTTGCTCAAAAGATAAAGAAGGAATCTTTAACATTTTTACTACCAAATATTACATTTGTAGAACACCAGAATTTGGTTTTCACTCTTTCAAAATGATGTGTGTCTTGGTATCTTTTGCTCTTAAGAGATGTAATAAAGGTTTATCCTTTATTTTTTATGATATCTACTCAGCAGATAATCTACATCTTACTATTATTTAAAAAACACAAAAAAGTTTTACTTTGCAGAGCTAAAATTCCTTATAATGGCATATTTTAAAATATGTATAGTTATATTGATAAGTAGCCATGTTCTATAATCTTTTCTTTTATCCCTTGTGACAACTATAGAAACTTAAACATAGTATATAACCTATAATATACAATAATACAGCATTGAAAAATAAGAAGATAATTAAAATATAGTCATATTAATTAGCTAATATTAATTGGTATAATATATATAAGCTCTAGGATTATTATTTCTAACTCATTTTAATATACCTGTGTCTGTTTTGTTGAACTAGTTGTAGGATGGAAAACTTGTGGCTTATTAGTTTAATCAAGCAATAAGAACTATTTCATTTTTCTTTTGAGGATTAGATCTTAACTTCAGGAAGTAAAAAATTAATATATATCATTTACACTTAAAACTTGGGAGATTTTCTAGAGACTCCAAGTATAATCACAAAACTTGTTCAAAATGGTAAAAAAGGTTAAGTTTTATTTAATATGTTCAATACTTCTTAACTAGCTCAACTATATAGTAAGTGGTATTTTACGGGAATAATTACCATAACTGTTTTACAGGGGAAGAATTGTTCAAATAAAAGAGAAGCTCAGCTCTCACTAGGTCCCTTTCTGGCAAATCAAGAACATAAATAGATTATAGGGATCTTGGAAACAGGGGAATTTGACTATATGATAGGTCCTGTAGATAAAACTCATGAAGATGAACTTTCTTAGGCTTGGTTTTATAGGTTTTTGAGCAAAGAGCAAACAACATAGAGGTTTTTGAAAGTTCAATCCTAGATTCTCTATACAAATTTCCACATGGAATTTATTTCTCTGGCATTAGTAGTTTCTGGAAACTGTATGATTCTATGTATTTAAACGAGTTAACATCTAGTGTTATATCTACATTAATTGAATGGCCAGAATATAGTAAGCAATCATTATTTGTACATGCATGTTTGTATTCATGAGGGATCATGAATAATCCCTGGATATTATTTATAATTATAGGGTATCTGTTAAGGGAAAAGTATCCCAAATGTGGAAATAAGACTAATAAAAATCAGCATGTTTTAAAATTTTATATTGGAATTTGTTTAATAGACCTAGCCGATGGTTATTTTCCTACCTAAAGGAATGTACTTTTGTTGGATTTTCTCTTTACTCTAGTTTGAAAGTCTAGATTTTGTAAGCTTACGTATTCACTTAATAAACAGAAAAGTCACCTAATTTGTCTTCCAAACCAGGATTCTATTGAACATTACACTGAGACTATGCAGTCAGTAGAGATGTAAATAATTTCTAAGCTCTAGAACAGAAGAAGATCTAAAGTATCATTGTCCTGAAGGACATTCATCAGGACAGTATGTAACCTAGCAATTATATTCAAATTCCTATGAATATTTAGGTCTTCAAATGAGCTTTGAACAAGTTTTGCTATCTGCTGGTCCCATAACAAATGAGTCGAATAGAGTAATCTTTATTCATAGTTTCACCTAGTGTGGTTTTGGTTACCTGAGGTCAACCTCAGTTTGAACAAAGGAAATGAAAAATTCCAAGCCTAGTGTAGTGGTGCACACCTGAAATCCTAGCAGTTTGAGAGGCTGAGGCTGGAGAATTACAAGTTCAAGGCTAGCCTCAGTAATTTAGTGAATTCATGTCTCAAAAAAAAAAAAAAAAAAACCCACAAAAACAAAAACAAAAACAAATAACTCCTAAGTTTTAAATTACACATATGTCTTAGTAGAAGGATAAAATCTGTCACTGTCCCACTGAATCCTGGTTGGACATGAATCATCCCTTTGTCCACAGTATTCACACTGTATACACTACCTGCCCATTAGTCTTTTGTAGCTGTCTCAGATATCAGATAGACTGCCATACTGTCACAGGCCTTGTGTTTCAGTAACTCTTATTTTACTGAATAATGACCTCATAACTCAAGAGTAGTGATGCTGGAAATTTAAATATGTCAAGAAGAAACTGTAAAGTGCTTCCTTTAAGTAAAAAGGTGAAAATTCTTGCAACAAAGAAGAAAAATCATACACTAGGTTTGCTAAGACCTATGGTAGAATGAATCTTCTATTCATGAATTGCGAGGGAAGAAAAAGAAATTATTGCTGTTTTGGCTTTCATATCTCAAATTGAAAAATTCCTGGCCACGTTGCATGATAAGTACTTAGATAAGATGGAAAAGGAACTAAATTATGCATGTCAGTAGAGGAAAGAGCATTGTATAGATTGGATTCAGTACTATCCATGGTTTCAGACCTCCACTGGGGGCTTCAAATGTTATTTCCTGAAGATAAGAGGAGACTACTGTCTGTGAAAATTGTGCTTGTAACTTTTGGAAAAATCATACGTTAACGAGTGTTTTGCAAGTTTGTTTTGTTGCATGCAAGTGCCTGGAGATACTTCATGGAGAAAATTATTTCAAGTTCAAATAAGTTTGGGAGAATAAGAGTACCTTTTAACCAAAATAACTCTCACTCTCACCTTGACACAACCCTTGGTAGACATTTATCTCTCTCTCTCTCTCTCTCTCTCTCTCTCTGTGTGTGTGTGTGTGTGTGTGTGTGTGTGTGTGTGTCTGTCTGTCTGTCTCTCTCTCACACACAGTTACTTTAACTTTGTATTTCCTAACATACTTAAATCTTACAGTTTTTCCCTCCCTCCCTTCCTCCCTTTCTTCCTTCCTCCTCTCCCTCCCTTTCTCTTTTCCTTTTTCTTAATACACATATATTAATATTCCATTGGTATTTTCTTTGAAATGGCTGAATTCATTCCCTCCTTCTCTGAGTCTTTATGCTTTTCTGCTTCCAGCCTGTGTTGAGCACTGGTCTGGAAATGGGTCACCTGCTGCTACTCCCGCTGCTCCGGATCCATTCTTCACACAGCAGCCTAAGTGATTCCTGAAAATGTAGAAAATATAAATTAATCATGATTTTCTTTTTAAAAACTTTTCACTGGTTTTGCACTGCACTCAAACTAATCCCAACCTTCTTCCCTGCCAGGCCCACGTGAAGTGTCTGCTGTGGTCCCTCTCTCCTCCTCTCAGTTGCTGCTACTCTTTCCTTCTCATCCTCATACAGTAGCTGCACCAGCCTTCCCATCTTCCCAGAACAATCCACAGTGCTTCCACAAGAGGGTTCAGCTTCCAGAAGAGTCTTCCTTCAGATGTTTACATGCTGGCTTCTCCTTGTCCTCTAGTTTCCGCTTAAATGTCACCTTTTCAAAGAGATCTTTTCAACCACTTAAGTAAAAATAGATCCACAACCCTCCTGAGCATGGAATTTCCCCACCCCATTCTATTTTATTTTGTTCATAGTACTTATCACTCTCTGAAATTGTTTCCTGATATATTATTCTTATTACATTCTTTATTAATATTTCCACTCTACTTACTATCTATCTTTTGCTGCTGCTATCTCCAGCACCTACAATAGCACTTGGCATTCAGTAAGTCATTGAAGCAAATAAAAATCTTAAGGATTAACAAATTAATTCCATGGTAAACCATGCAAGGATTAGAGTTGTGAATGATGCATGATAAACAAAAGTTGAAAGTGGTCTTGCTCTTAGCGGGGGGAAAAATACAGAGCTTTGTTAGGGAACAGAACAGGTGAGGATGGGGAGAACATGAGGTTAAGAAAATTAATCTATAAAATGGTCCCACTGTGCTGACTCCCATGTGATTTCTCTTCCAAGAAGCAATTTACCTTCATCCCTACCTGGCCTAAGTGGACAGGATATGTCACATTCCTCAGCAAACTACCTGTGTACTGCAGGAGAAATGCAGGCCTCAAATAATGTTGATAAGAGGAACCCAAATTTCCCTGAATGGGCAGACTTTTGTGACCAGATCCTGAAACTCTGGGAGATAAGGATAGTTCCTCCTAACAATAAAATCTGAGAATGTATGGCTAAGAATGCAATTAGAACCAGTCAGCGAGGACCAAGGTGACCTGGAATTGCCGTGGCAGTAGGCACTTGAAAGTCTGATGTCATCTTGCTATCAGGTAAAAGTCAAGAGTTGGACCTGAATGGAACTCTCTGGAAACTTTTATTGGGTCCCCAATACAACTGGAGTTCACGAGAGGCACATTGTCCCTCTCATCTCTGAGAGGACACATTCTTTCCCTTGAGAGTGCCCCCTTTCCCTTTTCTAGTCCTTTCAATAAACTCATTCCTGTTACTCTGAGCAACAAGCCTGGAATCTTTCTGGACTTGATCACAAGAATCAGTTTTGAAGGGCAGGTCTTCGCACTTCCTCAGTTTCTCAGAAGGCCTCAGCTCTGTAATCTGGGGTGCGGGGGGGTGCAGTTAGTTTATAAGATCATATCACGCACCGGAAGTCTCCTCAACCCTGAGTTAGCCAAGAGCTCTTAACTGGTGAAGGGCCACATTATATTGGTTCTTGCCTTCCTTCTTAGGTATCATCTTAAAGCACAGAGTTTTGTTTTTAAAAGTCTGCATGGCCTGATTTAAGGATGCTGGAAATGCACTGTGCTCTGAAAGTCTCATATTCTTTCCTTTATGATTGCATGACAATCCACCATGCAGAGAGTGCTGAAGGACAGCTTTATCCTCTTTTACAAGACATGAATTCCTCGAAGGATTAAGGCAAAGGTGGAAGGCAGGGGGTGAGGATTTTTAGCTCAGGGCAGGAATTGAGCCTGCAAGTAAGTTTTGTATAGCCCAAACAAGTGTTTAAATACTTGAGTTATTGCCAACATTTAAAAATTAAGAGGTTTTCAAGTTTTAAATATCCCTCTTTATGTTGAAGCCAGACCCACTTTCTCCCTTGGTGACTGTCTTGTGAAAGGTCAGGCATCCTCAAAGGATCTCCAATTCTTGCCTAATTCATGACATTCATTAAGGTTACTTACCTCCCTGGGCTTTGCAACCCCTTGTTTTAGGCTACTATCCTCTGATGCATAATAATGCTTCTGCTGAGAAAAGTTTTCTTCTCAGCAATTTAGGCAAGACTTGTGAGTTTTGTTGTGGACATGAGTTATTATTATTATTTTTTTTTAAATAGGGCCCCGTGGTCACCTTTATGTTTATCATAGATGAATAATCTGAGTCTAGGAATTTATAGATCATGCAGGTACCCAGTTACCAAATGAAAGAAATGTGTTATTTAATCTTGGCACAAATCTTTTGAGAAGGTATTATTCTCCCTCTCTTGGGTGAGGAACTGGGTCCTCAAAGACATTATGTGAGTAAGTGCAAGAGTCTGGGCTCTATCTCATTGGAATTTGTATTTAAGTCAAGAGCTCTCTCTTCCATACCCTATTGCTTCTCTACAAGAAGGAAGGATCTGTGGATAGCTGGTTTTGCCATGGCCAGTATATTTCTCTACTCAGTTATCTAGGTTTTGTGTTTCCTGGGCTCTGATTCCAGCTGTGTTATGGCTAAAATGATTGTGTAATGTGTCTGACCTTGATTTTGTCTCCTGGCCCATGCTCCTTTCTTACAGGTGTGATTCTTTAGTTTGTTCACTTTGTCTTGTTGATTCTCAGGTTTTAATTTTTTTTTTCCTGAGTTTATTAGAATGCAACCCCATCCTCCCTTCTAGTCCCCAGACATTCTAGTGGGACTGGAAGATCTGCAGCATGAGCTTCCCAGCGAACTTGTTGGAAATGCAGAATTTCAGATCTCTTCTCAGGCTCATTGAATCAGAATCTGCCTCTTGACAAAACTGTGGTGTAATTTTTATAGCCACAAATGCTGGCAAAAATCCCACTCTCTTTGACTTTTTTCTTCAGGCATCTTGGAATAGATTTCCTCGCATCTGTGGCTACTCTAGCTATTCCTACTGGATGGATGCTAGCCAATCAAAAATCTTAAATAGTCCCTTGCGTCTTTGATGTTACCCCCTTCCTGTGCTTGCTTTAGTTCTCCTTAGACTCTTCTTGGTTGCGATACTTATTTGGATGACATTGAAAATACTGACATGTGTGTGCATATGCAGGAGAGAGTATCAATTCGAGAAATATATGTGTACCAAGATGGTGAGTCTTAGTTTGCTTTTGTTGCTATAACTGTGTACCTGGGTAATTTATAAAAGAAAGAAATTTCTTTCTTACAATTTTGAAGGCTAAAATCCAAGAGCATCGAGCCAGCATCTGCCTGGCATTTAGTGAGGGTCATCTTATTGTACTTGGCAAAGAGTATCAAATAGTGAGATAGAGCAAGGGTACCAGGTGGGGGCACTCCTCCTCTTCTTATCGCCATCATGGGGCCCTACCCTCATGACCTCATCTAATCCAGTTCCCACTGTTATCACATCTAAGTCTATTAACATTTGAATTTGGAGACTAAGTTTCCAACACATGTAGGAAGATACATTTAATCCATAGCATAGATTTATGAACCAAACATTAAAAGATAAGAAAGATATCAAAAAGGTATAGAGCACAGAAGGAAAAAAAAATAAAGGAAATCCCTTCTAATAATAACCAGTGAACTTAGGCATTTCTTAGTGACAAACCATGTGCTAATGCTTCATCTACATTTTGTTCATTTAATACTCACAAAACTCTATACATTTGGTTTATTGTGATTCCCCTTTACAAATAAGGAGATGGATGCGCAAAGATGTTAATTAACTTGCCCCAGGCCACAGAAGCAAGTGAATGGTGAGAGGCCTTTGATGCCGACAGACAGTGTTAAGTGACATGCCCAGGAACCTAACCACATCACAGCATGTAGAATCAACACAAGAAGATGAGTCTAGGTGTGAAGAAAAGCCTTCAGCTCTTTGCAGCCTAAATAGTCCAAGTTAGTTAGAGCATAGTATCTAAAAAGAGAAAAAATGAAAAGAAGGGTTGGCTAAATAAAGGTATGAAACCCCTGGGGTGATAGAGAACAGGCAATGCATTTGGGGAATTGTATGTAGTTTAGGTCAAATGGAGCATGGGTAGTGGTAGGGCAGATCCTGAAGGGCTTAGACCGCCAATTTAACTGTTCAGATTTCATTTTTAAGAGCACTAGGATCCTGGAGTAGGTATTACTCATGTTCACCAGTGTCTGTCTCTCTCTCCTCTCCTTCCTGGACACAAGTAAGAGTATGCTCCCTAGAACTCTTGCAACTGGGAGAGGGTTTGTCACTATTTCTGGACACTAGATTGCAAGTACAAATATGGACTATAATTAAGGTTCAGGTCCCTCACCCCAAATATATACATGTTCTAACCCAAGAATCTTTGAGCATGAGACCTCACATGGATAAAGTAGCTTTACAGATGTGATTAAGGACCTTGACAAGGGATGCTATCCTGGATTATCCAATGAGTCTGATGTAGTTGTGAGGGTCTTTATAAGAAAGAGCTATGATGACCTAATGACAGGAAAAGAAGAGAAAGAAAGAGGTAGAGGGAGAAGGAGAGATATTTAAAGATGTTATAATCCTGCCTTTGATGATAGAAGATGGGTCCTGACTGAAGAAATATACATAGCCTTTAGACGCTAGGAAAAAAAAAAAAAGTAGATCATCTCTTGAAGACCCCAGAAGGAATCAGCTTACACCTGAACTTTTAGCCCAATGAGATCCATTTGAAACATTTGATTTCTAAAGCTCCAATAGAACTGATTTCAGTTGCTCTAAGCTCTATCATCATGTTAATTTGTTACAGCAGCAGTAGGAAACTAATGCATTTACTGAAGTAAGGAATATTTGAAAAGATTTTGTACCCCTATCTTTCTCCCAGCATTGAACATGGGAGCCCTGTTATGTCAAAACTATAAAACTGACTCAATAATTTTTTCCTTTTTTTTTTTTTTTTGTGTGTGTGTGTGGTACTAGGAATATGCAACCCAGGGCCTTGCACATGCTAAGCAAGTATGCTAGCACTGAGCTACCCCAGGCCCAGAACTATGAAATTGACCCAGTCTGGACTGATGATTAGGACAGCTATGTGTGAGAATACCTGATCTAGGCATGAGTGAAAGATAAACTTTATCTTAAATTATTGAGAATTTGGCTTTGTACTAGAAGCCTTAGCCTACCTTATCTTAACTGACATAAAGCTACTGATGACTCTTAAGTAGACAAGTGACACAGGCAGGTGTGCATTTTTGTTATAATATTTATGTTAACTGGGGTGTGGATGTACGAAAAGTGGATAAGTCTTAGTAGAACATGATAAGCCTGCAGGAAAAAGATAACCATAACTAAATTGGGATGTGGATAAAGAAAAAAGGAGAGTTTGGAAAATAGTCTTTTGAAATCAAGTCAACAACATATGCTGTTGAATTGAATATGGGAGTTAGGGAGAAGGAAGGGTCAAGAATGGACACATTTCTTGTTTGGGTAGTGGATAGTGGTACAAATGACTGAAAAGGATGACATAATTAATTTTGGTTTGGTTACAGATTTCTACAGACTATCTGCATGAAGGTATATTGTAGGAAGTTGAATATATAGATAAGGAGTTTCAGTGAGTACTCTAAGTTTGGGGCCAGATTTGGAAGTAGTAAATATATGAACGGTAATTAAATCCATTTGTTGATTCAATTAATATTTAAATGTTTACTCTGTGCAAAGACCTGTTCTGGGCACTGGAGATTTAACAGTGAAAAAAAATTACTCATTGCAGCTTGCATTTTTATTGATGATCAATTTTTTCTGCTGAAGTTTTTTTATTATAATATATATGTAATACCCAGTAATTGAAAAATCAGATAAAAACCATCAAATATAAAGAATTTTGAAATGATGACTAATAAAATTGATAAAGTTTTTGTTGTGTAGAACATTGCTCAAGCAGCGATAGAACGTTTTGTTTTGTTTTGTTTTTCCAGTACAATTGGAACTGTTTCAGCTTTTGCCAGGGGAGCTTCAGGTTGTTGTTTGAATCTTCTCACCATGACCTTAGCAGTGTTGGACAACTTCCTTGTTAAGTAATATGATAAAATATTTCAAAATCATCTTGTATACTCTCTGTCCCAGACATTTTGTTTTGTTTTAGTGAGATGGTATTTTTGAGTGAAACTCTGGGTGGAAAAGGGTTATTGCTCTTTGGTTAGTAATGATTTTGACCCCTTTTTATTAGACTAAACTAGGCACTATTTTTAAAGGTAAATTCAATAAAAATCCCTACTGTATCTTCCAATTTAAAATCAAGGCTAGTGTTTTACTTAGCCCCTCCTATCTAATACCTAAACCCACTTCTTCCTATTCTAAGGATGACAATCCTCACTTTGAGATAATTGAACGAGACCATCACTCATATAGAATAGCACCCAAACAAACACTCACTAACAAAATGCTCTGGTTCTACCAATGTGAGAGTCTTAATATTATTTTTAAAAATGGTAAAAAATAGGGAGAAGGGTCAGGTTAAGCATTTACCTTGCCTTTCCAATATTGTATCATTGAACAGTTAATTTATAGAGAAGGCTGTTTTGTTTTTTTTTCAAACAGAAATGTTCTAAGAAAAATGAAGGAATAATAAAGCTGAAACATTATCTCTTCCCTCCTTCTCCCTTTCTCACCAATCCCCACTAATGATCAACACCCTGAGCATCAATAACAGCTTATAAAATTAAAAGATAGATACAGCGTGTCTCCTGGTAGGAAAATATTCCATCTATCAAGTAGTCTTGTATAAAACACATCTGAATCTGATCATTCCTTAGATCTAACAACAGGAACAATAGAAAATGTGGGAACCTTCTAATGACAACATAGAGATGCCATTAGCAAAATCTAGATGGAGAGAAACTCTGAAGATCTCTAAAGATTGAATGACTCAGTCTTTTTTATTATTACCTATTAATTATACAGAATAATGGGTTTCATTGTGGCATATTCGTACATGCATATAACATACTTTAATTATATCTACCCTCCATTACCCTTCCTTCCCCCCATCCCCCTCCACCATTCCTTCCTCTTATCTAAAAATGATTCAGTCTGACTTATAAATATCAAGAGAATAAAATGGAGACACTATTGATTAAAACAGACTTATGAGACTCATCAAATTCAGTGTGCTAAACTGGCAAAGAAGGGGAAAGAATTGAAGAATTATCTTGGGTTTTCTTTGGAACAAACACAAGAGTAGACTTTCTCCTCCCTGTTCCTGGCCACAGCACCTGCCTTCTGTCACTTGTCAGCATATATTTTGGTTTTTGGCATGCATTTTGAACACTGAATTAACTCCATGGACTTTTTTCTTTTTCCCAATTGATGAAGACTTCATAATGCTAATCTGCTATTAATGATAACAATGATGGTAATAATAGCATGACAAGTTTCTTGAGTGCTTCTCATGTGCAAGGAGCTGTGTATTATCTCTTTGACTGTCCAAGAGATGCTAATGGAGGTTCTTTGTTATTCCCCTACTACAGATGAGGAAACAGAGGCTTTGAGAAGTTGGGTGATCCCACGGCCAATATCCAGCTAGAGTCATACAACTGAGAACGTGATTCCCTGCCCAGGAAGGCTACCTTCTCAAGTATTTAATTAACAATAAATGTAAAGGAAAAGATTGCCTTTTTGGTTACATGCTTTCTGACACCATAAATATAGTCAAGAAATTCCCTAGCCTCTAATATGAATGATATGAATAGGAAATACAATGAAACAGGCACCCCTTTCAGCTGAGGGATCCGTGACTTTCATGTAGACTGGAGTTCTGCTTTAAATGATTTGCCATTTCAGGATTGCTTTGGGGATCCTGGTGGTAGCTAGGAATGTTTTAGTCTAATAATATTAACCTGAATATATAAAATGTGCTATCTAGGGACCTAATGTACTTTTGCATTAGAGAATAAGAAAGGGGAAAAAATTAAAAACTAGAGCAGAGAGGTAGAAAGGTGAAGAGGAAAATAGGTTATGGAAATGAGAAGTCAGATTGGGAAATAAGCTTGATGAATAATTAGTGAGAGGAGGGGGTAGGTGTAAAGTTGGGCTTACTTTGCAAATTGCATACTACATGGAACTTGGAAAGATACCGCAAGCTGTAAAAAGTTTTTTTTTTTTTTTTTTTTTTTTCAGATCATTAATGAAACCATTTAAACACTAGTAATGTGTTTTAGAAGCCTGGGAGGCCACTGCACATATGAGATAAAGACATTTGTCTTATGCCTATTTAACACGTGACCTCTGGGTTTTGGCATTCAACTATGGCTCACTGGGAATCATTTGGATGATTCTGGCAATTATCTCAGACTCTGCTCTAGTCAGCACACATCAGAATTTGTCAATGTTGTATCAAGATCCTGTTGTCATGGAGGAGGACTTAGAAAATGAGAATAAATTAGAATCACTGATCTCCAACAGCTTTTCTTGAATCTGTGAGCCAGCTAGCTCTGGGAGTTCAGTTGGTAAATGGAAGCTTAGGCTGTGTATTAAATCATACCTAGGTGTGCTTTGAAATGGTACCTACATGTTCTTTGGACCCTTTTAAAATTTTGTTTTAATTAGATTGAATATTAATCCTTATATTGAGTGCATGAATTATAGATAATGTTAGCAAACTAATAATGACAACATTTTGAGCACTGAAAATACTGGCTTAGGTAAACTTTAAGATATGAATGAGAGTGACCAAGGGTGAAATGGGACTACTAATTCAAAACTCAAATAATGCTAATTGAAATCTCTTTTCACATGGGCCACATAAATCATTGTCCCTGAGTCCTACACCTGTGTCATACATTCCAGTTTTACTGATATCTTTGGTTATAGGTATGACTGATTAAAAATTCATAGCCCAGAGATGAAGAGGTTGTGTTTTTCTCACCTCTCTCTACTCCTCTACCAATAATTCGGCATTTATTAACAGATGATGTGATATGATAGTTTCTGTAGGGGACTTGATTTATTCTTGGCCTTGAGTTCTCTCCACCCCACCCCCGCCACACACACCATGCACACCAAAGATGAAGAATATTATGATTTGGATATGAGGGGTGTCCCCCCCAAAAGCTCATATGTGAGACATGTTAAGAAAGTATAGAGGTGAAATGATTGGGTTATAAGAGCCTTAACCCAATCAGTGAACTAATCCCCTGATGAGATTCACTGATTTGTAACTGGAGGTGGGTCCCTGAGGGTATGACTTGGGGTATATGTTTTGTATCTGGCAAGTAGAGTCTCTCTGCTTCCTGATTGTTGTGTGAGCTGCTTCCTTCTACCATACTTTTCCGCCATGTTGTTTTGCCTTACCTGGAGCCCCTAGGAATGGAGTTGGCTGTCTATGAACTGAGACCTCTGACATGAATCCCCAATTAAATTTTTCTCCTCAAAAATTGTTCTTCTTGTTGGTTCTTTTAGTCAAAGCAATGAAAAATCTGACTAAAACAGAGAAGCAGAATCCACGGCTTCTGGAATACAATGGTAGTTGTTTACATACCAGTTTGTGTACTTGGTTTATGACATGGAATAACAAGGCAAATTGAATACCTTAGGGGCCCAATAAATGTAGTTTGTGATTTTATCAAATGTAGGCACTATTCTTAGAATGCTGCATCCAAACACATAAAGTTCAACTCAGGTAGTCACTGTTTTCCCTTGGCTCTGACTTGAGCCTTGTCTACTTGGATTGTTCTACAGAACAACAGGGCCCCACCCTGAAGTCCAGCAGCTCATATAGGATTTCCTCTCTGCAAGGTCAGAAATCATTGCATTTGCTATTGTGGTAATTTATTATGTTAAAACTCCTCCACCCCATAAACAAGATAATTTAAAACACATTGACGTAAAATAACAAAAGCTATCCCACATAGATAAGTTTCAGAGAGGTTCTTAAAGAGATCTCTGCTTATTTGTGAACCTGAAAGTAATTTTTATATAATTCCTTTACTTTTGTTGTCATTCTCAAAATTATTTAAACATTTAATATATAGACATTTCTGACTCTCATAAGGTATCATCCTGATCACTACATTTTCTTCATTCCCATTTGTGTTATAAAATATAAAAATTTTACCAACTCATCTGCTTTAAACTGAGCTGTCTAATATGTTAGCCCCTAGCTACATGGATGACTGAATACTCAAAATGTCACTAGTGTGAGTTGAGATGTGTTATAAGTGGGAAATACATTGCATTACAGGCAGTATAATAAAAGTGTAAAATATTAATTTTTTAATATTGAATATATATTTGGGAGATAATATTTGAGATACATTGAGTTATTACATGAAATTTAATAAATTGGTTTATTTTTTAGATGTTATTAGTAGAATATTTTAAGTTAAATATATGATTCCCATATTTCTATTAGAAAACATTTTTATAAACAACACAGATCGTTATTGATATGTCATGTCCAAAAGTAGAATGTTATCAAATCAGACTCTTTAATTCAATGACTTTATTCCGTAAATAGTTTTTAAGGCACAAGACACTGTTTCTATTATTTGCACATTCCTTGAAGACATGCAGTAATTTTTTCTAATTACAGTCGATTTTACCTAATGTGTCTTCAATACATATGTCTTAAGCAAATCAATAAATAAATAGAGTAATTCTTCAAAAGTGAAAACCAATTATCAGAAACCTAACAGAATTTACACAACTGTCATTTTTATTTCAAGAACATTTAGTAATATCATTTATTTTATTCAGTAAAATAAGTAAGCTCATATGCTCATAACAAACTGAGTAAACTGTTTACTTTTTGAAAGGATTTTTGACACTTGCTCCAGATTAGAGAAAGAGTGATTAAAATTCCAATTCAAGTTTTCTAGAGCTACACAATAGGAAAAAGCTCTTGATGCTTTATTTTGACATTGGGTGAAAATATCAGAGTAGATGGTATGTACCTAAAAACACAGGAATTATACCTGAATTTTGTTTACCTCTGATATAATTCTGCCTCTCCCTTAATGAAAGAGGAAACTTGAAAAATCACCAGAAAGCTGGTCCCTAGAATTCTATGAGACTGTGAAAGCTGCATTTCTCATTTCTGACTTCATAATATCAGAACTGGAAGAAGTTATAAAGAAAATACTAACAGCTTTGAATGAGATTGTCTGTGACTGGTTATCATGTGACTAGAAGGACCTGCATAATGTTATCTTGACTGGCATGAAAGAAAACTTATGTAATCATCAGGAGGAAGTCTTACAGAATTGGCAGGTGTAAAAACATTAAGAAATCAACTGTCATTTCCCTAGGAACCTGAATGCCCCAATTTCCCCTAGGAACTTGATGCCATCATTGGTAATCTTAGTTGCATTCTTTTTTATTTTATTTTATTTTTTTAATTAATTTTTATTGTTGGTTGTTCAAAACATTACATAGTTCTTGATATATCATATTTCACACTTTGATTCAAATGGGATATGAACTCCCATTTTTACCCCGTATACAGATTGCAGAATCACATCAGTTGCACATCCATTGATTTATATATTGCCATACTAGTGTCTGTTGTATTCTGATGCCTTTCCTATCCTCTACTATCCCCCCTCCCCCCTCCCCTTCCCTCTTCTTAGTTGCATTCTTGATGGTATACATATTTCAGTCAGGGAAACCAGACTGATCATTTTTTTAAGGGTCCAGAAAAATGTTTTAACTCAAACATGAAAGTACTACTACTCTTCTTCCACCTAAGGTATTCCCTTAATTCCAGTGGCTTCTCACTTGTTCTGTAACACAGGGCACCTTTCAATATTGTTATTGGTGAGTTTGAAAATAGATGCCGAGACTCATTCATTTCATTTCTACTCATTCATTTGATTTCTACCATCTAGTGCCTGGTATGTACTAGATGTTCAATAAATGGTTGAGGAAGAAAGAAAAGGGGAAGAGGAAGGAAAAGCACCTGAGTGCTTCTTGCCTCTGACTGGAAACACTTTTAAGAAGCATTTTAATGGGAGGAAGGGAAAGGGTGAGGAGGATGGTGGACAGTGGAGAGGTGTGAGAAGTCTCCAGATCCCTATTTGGTTCTGACACGCACATGTGCTTTACACAGGTCACTGGTTATTCTCCCAATTTTCCCCCACCAGTCAAACCCACCTGTAGTTTGAATGAACACATGTTTCTGAGAAATTTTAATATGATTAAATCCCTCTCTTGGCTGAGTTTTCTACATACTGATTCTAGACGAAATTTTCCAGAGTGCACTTGTGAAAATGTAGATAAGTGAAGTACGTCCGTTGTTCATTTGAAGATATAGATAGAATGGGGTTTGGGGGTTTTTGTTTCTGTTTTTCATAGGCTTGTTTGGTTTGGACCTTTTACAAGCATCTTCTTTATATTGAGTATGATGGTACTCTAGGTGTTCTTTCTTTGTCATTGTTTTTTTCTCACCAGGCAAACCTGAATGGGACTTTTCAGTTATAAAAAAAATAGACATAGTCTTAAAGACGCATGCAGGACAGATGTTTGTTTTAGATACTCATGCTGGGCTTTCAACATATGCTTGGTTACCATTTCCTTCTCACTCTCTTGAGCTCTTTTCCACTCTTATCATCCACATTCCCATATCTCTGCACCTCTCCCTGTTCTTCCATTAAACCATGACACAGTTTTCCAATGGACTTTTTCACTTATTCATTTAATAAATATTTATTGGATTTCTAGTATGTACAATCAATCACTGTGCTAGTCTAGGCATAGGGGTATGAGCAAGTTACAAATCTTGCCTTCACGAAGCTTAGTGTCTAATTTGATACAGAGACAAATTGTAATATAGCATGTAAATAATGCATGTAAGCAAATGAGTAAACCAGGTTATCGTTTCTGAGATACCAAAGCAAGGAATTTTTGGTTCAAGAGTATTCCTGGGTTTTCTTCTTTTCAAAAGAAGGACAGAACTTGAACTGGAAATGATAAATCCTTATTTGACTTTGATATCAAGTTAGACTTTCTTCACTCTCCTTTAACTCCTTTTTATGAGAGAAATGCAGGTGTATGTGTGTGGGGGGATGGCAGCTGGAATTCTACCACTTTGGGCCTCTGCTTAATGGCCAGTTTGTGGAACTGGTGGGATGTGGAAAAGGGTATAACATGACAATAGAAAATTAATATTGATTTGCATTTCTATAATTGCTAGAGATGGTGAACATTTTTTTTCATATACTTGTTGATTGTATGACTTCTTTTGAGAAGTGTCTGTTCAGTTCCTTAGCCCATTTATTGATTGGGTTATTTGGGGTTTTTTTTTTGTGTTAAGTTTTTTAAGTTTTTATATATCCTGGGGATTAGTATTCTATCTGAGGTGTGTGTGGCAAAATTTGCTCCAACTCTGTAACCTCTCTCTCCTCATTTTACTGATTGTTTCTTTTGCTAATAAGAAACTTTTTAGTTTGAATCCATCCCGTTTTTTGATTTTTAATTTTATTTCTTATGCTTTAGGAGTCTCATTAAGGAAGTCAGGGCCTAATCCTACATGATGAAGATTTGTCCCTACTTTTTCTTCTACTAAGCAAGCACAGGGTTTCTGGTCTAATTCCTAGGTCCTGATTCACTTTGAATTGAGTTTTGTGCATGATGAGACATAGGGGCTTAATTTCATTTTGCTGCATATGGATTTCCAGTTTTCCCAGCACCATTTGTTGAAGAGGCTACCTTTTCTCCAATGTATGTTTTTGGTACTTTTGTCTAATATGAGATAACTTTATTTATGTGGATTTGTCTCTGTGTCCTCTATTCTGTACTATTGGTCTACAAATCTATTTTGATGCCAACACCATGCTGCTTTTGTTACTATTGCTCTGAAGTATAGTTTAAGTTCTGGTATTGTGATGCTACCTGCTTCCCTCTTCTTGCTAAGGATTGCTTTGGCTATTCTGGGTGTCTTATTTTTCTAGATGCATTTCATGGTTGCTTTTTCTATTTCTATGAGGAATGTCATTGGGATTTTGGTTGGAATTGTATTAAATCTGCATAGTGCTTTTGATCGTATGGTCATTTTGATAATATTAATTCTGCCTATCCAAGAACAAGGGAGATGTTTCCATCTTATAAGATCTCCTTAATTTCTTTCTTTAGCATTCTGCAGTTTTCATTGTAGAAGTCTTTTACCTCTTTTGTTAAGTTGATTTCCATGTATTTTTTTTCAGGCTATTGTAAATAGAGTAATTTTCCTCATTTCCATTTCAGAGGATTTGTCACTGATGCACAGAAATGTATTTGATTTATGGGTGTTGATTTTATATCCTGCTACTTTGCTGAATTCATTTATTAGTTCTAGAAGTTTTCTGGTGAAATTTTTTGGATCCTCTAAGTAAATTCAAGTTAAAACTACTCTAAGATTTCATCTAACTCCAGTCAGAATGGCAGTTATTACATGTTATTAAGAGTTGGCAAGGATGTGCAGAAAAAGGCACACTTTTACATTGCTGATGGAACTGCAAATTGGTGAGACCAATCTGGAAAGAAGTATGGAGATTCCTTAGAAAACTTGGAATGGATCTACCACTTGAGCCACCTGCTCACTCTTTGGTTTATACGAAAAGGACTTAAAAACTGTATACTACAGTGATGCAGCCACATCAGTGTTTATAGTTGCACAATTCACAATTGTGGAACCAACATAGATGGCCTTCAATAGATAAATGGATATAGAAACTGTGGCATATATATATATATATATATATATATATATATATATATATATATATATATTCATTCATATATATATATGAATATTACTCAGCATTAAAAGATAATAAAATCATGGCATTTGCAGGTTAATGAATGGAGTTGGAGAATATCATGCTAAGTGAAGTAAGCCAATCCTAAAAAAACTAAAGGTCAAATGTTTTCTCTGATAAGTGGATGCTGATCCATAATGGGTTGGGGGGAGCATGGGAGGAATGGAAAAACTTTGAATGGGGCAAAGGGGAGATAGAGGAAGAGAGGGAGCATGTAGGTAGGAAAGATGGTGAAATGAGATGCACATCATTACCCTAGGTACATGTATGAAGGCACAAATGGTGTGACTCTACTTTTTGCACAACCAGAGAAATGAAAAATTGTACTCCATTTGTGTACTATGAATTGAAATGCATTCTGCTGTCATGTATAACAAATTATAACAAATAAATAGAGAAACAAAATTAATTGGTTTTGAGTAATGCCCAAAACATGGAAAACTTGTGTCCTGATTTCTACTTGTAGAATTTCTTTTTAGTGGACCCTGAACCATTCATGGTAATAGGAGATGAGTAGACAGACCAGTATTATATAGTTAACAGAAAATATAAAAAAGTCTTATGTTTTCCCACATTTGGGGTATGGATTGAAGAAGTCCTCATATGCTCCCCTGTATGCAAAGAGGCTCAGGACACCAAGTAAGGCCTGGTGTAGGAATGAGGAGGTTTCAGAGTGCACATCTGCATGACAAAGTCCTTAGTCCCAGCAGCAGATAGCAGCATGAAATACAAAGATATTGAACAGGACTCTTGTTGTGTTTCATTATGAGACTATAATAGCCTATAGAACTGATGGATCACCCATTGGACAGTCAGAAACATCAAATAAATTTTAAAAACACACAAATATATTGATGAACTAATAGTGAAATCAGGAATACAGAGACAAAGCTGTGATTTTCATTGAGAACATTAGAAAACTGAGTGAATTTGAACTTGAAGATTAGATGGAGAGTAGACTCCAGAAAAATAAGCAAGTCCCAAGCCATTCCAGGGTGGAGAGTCTAATAGAAAGTTCCTTCCTTCCCCTTATCACACCCAGGTTCAAACCTCAAAGGCCTTCCACATGAACAAGAAATAAATCCATCTGGCCTTCTCTCTTCCCCACAAGGAGAATGTGAAGAAGTTGTCTTTCTCAAATGTTGAATGGAATGGAAGGGAGAATTCTCTGCTGGTAACTTAAAATCATAAACTCACCCCTCACCTAGTTTGTCTTGAAGTCACAGCAATAGATTGTGCTTGCCAAAAATCTAAACATCAGAATTTATTTTAAAGTGGGTCAAGTTCCTGGTTGCAGCAAACACAAATCCTCTCCATCAGAATAACTTTACTGCAGGTCTCGCATGAATTTCCAAGAATTAAAAATTCAAAAAAGGCACAAGGAAAGAAGACACTATAAATAAGAACTAGCTGAAATAACTGAGCAGAATCAGACCTTGCAACCATTCTTAGTGACTGCAATTATCAGAAAAAAATTTATAAAATGCTTCTGTTTTGAGGCATCTGGTTCTTGGTTTAAAAACCTATGTGTAATTTCTTAGGCCTGACCAGAGACAACTACAAAGTCTACTACCTGACGGGCCACACGGGGAGAGCTGCCATCCCTGGGTCAGACTTGGTGCATCGCCAGTACACTTCAGTCTCTGATGCAAATTGCAGTTGAGATCTCAGGCTTCCCGGCTAGTAATGTTCTTTCATATATTTCCATTCCCAGCCCCTTCATTCCCAGATGTTTTTATTTGAGGCCTTGGTGGAGGTCTTCAGGTGCCTTGTGGAGATCTCTGTGGAGAAGAGAAGGGATACTGAAGACCTTTTCTTCACTCTGACTCAGTATCCAGTACTCTTCCACTCTCAGCCCAAAGTCCATAAAGCTGATAAAGCCTGTTGTTCCAGGCCCCTCAACAGTGAGACCACTCTTACCATGTGCTGATCTACTTGACTCTCCACCATAGACCATTCCACAGGAAAAAAATGGAGCAGGGAGGGTGGGAGCTTCTTCCACTTTTAGACTTTTGTTTATACCATCCCATAAAATGATTAAAGGTGTAACTTCCTCATTTTTGGCTGACTGCTTTAATTGGCTACTCTAGCTGATGGCTCAGCTTTCTGACAGTTCAACTAAGTTTCAGTTATCTTCAGAATGTTTTAGGAAAAAGGAATTATAAAGCACAGTGAAGCAGGAGTATTTTAAGAGGCTGATTTGAGAAGGAACCAACCAGAATAACTAGAAATAAAAGAGATAATAATGGAAATTTAAAAATTAATACGCCAATACATCACAATTTAACTGCATAACATCAAATACGAAAAGAAGATTTTAAAAACCTCTAGAGAGAAGACAGAATCTCTCCAAAGTAAGGCTGGATTGACAGATGTTCTCAGGAACAATAGTGAAAGCAAAAGGCAGTCAAAGTGCCTTCCATAAGCTATAAAAAGTGTACGTCTAAAACTCTAAATCCAGAATTCTACATTCCGCAGAGCTATAGAAAAAGGATATTTTAATAAATATAACCCAAGTTTTTCTAACAGAGCTGCAATATTCCACTGGATGTTCTTCAGGCACAAGGAAGGGAATTTCAAAAAGCAAGCAGGAAAGGCAAGGAGAATCACAAACCACCAGAAAAAAAAAAATGAATAAGTAAATGTAAACAGTATTAACTATACAAAACAAGAATAAGAAGGTGTGTAGACCAACAGTGCTGTTTCTTTCTTCCTGGGCACTTAGATGGCAGTTCCTGTCCTTCCTCTGAACCAGGATTAAGAAGCATGGGGAGTTTGGGACTGAGTCCTTACAACAGACCTGTGAACAGACAATGCATCTCACCAGAATGACGCTGCTGAGCGGGTGTGTGGCTCACTTTGTCTCTCTCCCATCTATGTGGTTGGAAGTCAATTCAGAAACAGTTCAGTTTACAAATGGAGGTTCCCGCCAGGTGTGGTGGTGCACATCAGTAACCAGAGACTTGGGAGGCTGAGGCAGGAGGAATTACAAATTGGAAGCTAGTTGGGGCCATTTAGCATGACCCAAAATAGAATGTAGCTCAGTGGTAGTGTCCCTGAGTTCAATCCCCAGTACCAAAAACAACAACAAAAACAAATGCTCCCTCCCCCAAATAAAACCCCAACTAAAATAATAACAACAAAAAAGAAACCAAAGTGGATAGAAGGAAGGAAGAAAGTTAGTTTACCTGAATCCCTGAAATACCGTGTGGGAGGGGGTTTGCCAAACAGAGTTATACCTAACCCAAGTCAGATTGTAACAAAATTAAGAAATTAAGTTTTGTTTCATTAACCCCTTGAGCATTATCTTTGTGGTTACTCACATAACCAGACAATCAATATTAACAAATAAAAACCAAGATAGAATTAAAATACAAAATAATAGCCTTGGAATTGGAAGAAGGAAACTTAGGTATTCTAAGGTATCAGTCAGATGGAGAATAAACTATTGATTCTTTAGACTTTCATGAGTGTATTTGTTAAGATTTCTGTCATATAAATAGAATGTGTAACGGTCAAAGAAATAGAAAATAAAAAACTAAATGTCAAGGAGTACTTAGTTTTTCCAAAAGAAGAGAAAGAGAAGAAAAAGCAAGAATAACAAATGCAAGACAAATACACAATACAAAGTTGTTGCCAGAAGTCATTAAAGTGTATCAGTTATTATAAAAAAAAAAAAGAAAAGAAAAAAAAGGCAGGCTGTGTTGGTGCATATCTATCATCCCAGTAGCCTGGGAATCTGAGGCAGGAGGATTCAGAGTTCAAAGCCAGCCTCAGCAAAAGCTAGGCACTAAGCAACTCAGTTAGACCCTGTTTCTAAATAAAACACAAAATAGAGCTGGGGATGTGGCTCAGTGGTGCCCTGAGTTCAATCCATGTTACCAAAAGACAAAAATTAAATAAATAAAAAAATACCCTCCCCCCCCCAAAAAAAAACCTCAAGTAGAGTGTAAAAATGATCTAAAGAAGAGCACTCTAAAAAAAAAAAATGCAGAAAATTTGGTAGAAAGGATTGTAGACTTGAAAATAAAAGATTGAAAAAGAAATAAAAATAGAAGAAAGATCTAGCAATTTTAATATAAGCAAAATAGATTTTAAAGAAAAGACATATTAGAGAAAAACAATGTCATTAAATTGAAAAACCTTTCAGTTTTCCATGGAGATATTAAAATTCAAAGCTAAGATGTTATTAGTAGCAGAACCTCAAAATAACTTTATGATATTGTACAACTACAAAGTGAGACAGATAAATCATCCACTAGAAAGTCATTGTTGGAGCTCAGTAATGATGGATAAAGAAGGAGAAAAGCAGTAAGTATATAAAAGATACAAACATCAAAGCTATTGTTTTTAATCTAATAGAAATGTGTCGAATACTACATGCAAAAACTGATAACATGCATTCTTTTCTTCCTGCACTTGTGAAATCTATTGAAATTGACTTCAATTGTACCCTCTTGAAAGTTTCAATAAATTTCAAAGGATTGGAATAGTATGGACCAACTTTCTTATTAAGTTGCAATCGAATTAGACGTTAAAAAAATAACTAGAACTATCCCAATATTTGGACATTAGGAAATTCACTTTAAATTAGACATGGGACAAAAATGGAAATGGAAATTAGAAAATATTTAGAACTGAATGGTTTAAACCATTAGAACATATTACATATTAACTTGTGGAATACAATTAACGGATCTCCCCAGAGAAAATGTTAATTTTTTTTTCTCTTAAGAAAAATACTGAATTAAGCATCTTTTCAGTCAGTTTTGCTATAGTAATGTGCAGCATCTTAGTTCTTCACAATGATAATTGTTCATTTCCTTTTCATATGACATGTAAAGATGGGCCCCTACTTAACATGATTTGACTGGTGATTTTTTTTTTTTTTAGTTTACAGTGATGTGAAACCATATACATTCACTAGAAATGGTACTTTGAATTTGATCTTTTGCAAGGCTAGCAATTTGTGTATCTTTGTTGTATTTGGAGGCTCTCAGTCCTCTGTGTATCATGAGGGTAAACTGAGACAGTATGCTGTGTTGCTAAACTGGAATGCTCTGTAATTTAGGTGTATTAAGTGCATTTTTCACTGAAGGTATTTTCAACTTGTGGTGGGCTTATCAGCTGCACATCTGTAGATGGGAGTCAGTCACTGATCTGCCTCAGTGTTGTTCTGCCCTGCACTGTGGGTCTTCTCATTCCAGGACCCAGGCTGAAGGAGTTTCTACAGAGACCAGTCTATTCTTATACTTAAGGGCAAGGTGAAGACCAAAAGAACTAGTGGAAATTCATTTGTACCTTAAGCTTCTATTAAAAACTGTCTCACTGTCAAAGAAGGTTATGCCCAAGCCCGAAGTCAAAGTTTTGACATGTATTAAAGGAAATACATTCCACTGTCTGCTACCTGTTATCTGATTTTTAAAATTCATTTTCCTTCTGCAGTCAAAATATATTTACTCCTAACCATAAGAATGTTACCTTTAATATCTTGTTTCAATCTTGTCATCAATTTCAAAAGTTAGGGTTTCATGATGGTCTTTTTCTTACATGAGGATGTAGAGATCTATCAAATAAAAAAGCATTTCTCTCAAAGATAGGGTCATGGAATTGTGAAGAGTAACTTCAACCCTTGGAAAAAGGATAAGAAATGTTACTTGATTAGGCTTTATTTTGCTAGGTCTACTGTTTTCCTGGTGCTAAATTATTCTCTCTGAAGAGCAGTCATTTCTATTATCCTTCTTGGCTACATCACAGAAATGTATTGAATACCGAGCATCTTGGGAACTGATTGTCCTTAGCTGGCTCCCTCCTTCTAGAGAGCTGAGGTCTGAAAGTTGTTTTACACTTAATACTTAGAGGCTCTTTTAATCCAAAAGTTTTGGAACTTTGGCATTATAACTGATTAAATTTGTGGGGTTCTAAAAATGATTTTATTTCAATAAAAATGTGAAAATAATTATATTTTCCTACTCTTTGGAGATGTGCCTTTCTCTCTAGACTTATATAGATAATGTGAGCCAGGAGCCTTCAAGAAAATTATTGAGAATTTCTGCTACTAAGCCTTTTTGTCCAAAGACTGGTATGATTTTCTAGAAGTCAGTTTAAACCATTCTGTGATTTTAACAAAGGATATGAAGGACAATGCCTTTTACTTGAGCATATATCTTAATCTGAGCTTTTGTTGTTCAGAGCATTTATTTTCTATTGATTGGTAATAGGGATTGAACTCAGGGGCGCTATTGAGCCACATCCCCAGTTCTTTTTATTTTTTATTTTAAGATAAGGTCTTACTGCGTTGGTTGGGGTCTTTCTGAGTTGCTGAGGCTGCCTTTGAACTTGTGATCCTTCTGCCTTAGCCTCCAGAGATGCTGGTTTTACAGGTGTGTGCCACTGCACCTTGCTCTATTTATTTTTTACTGATTAGAAATAGTTCTGTTTTCTAACTCTTCAATCCTGAGAACTGGTTCTTTAATTTATGTCTTTCCTGCTTACAAAGCAGCCCAATTCTTTCCTGAGCTCACTTGACAATTCAGAGGAAAAGGAATAATGCAGTAATGTTAGTGACATTCTGCTTGGAAACCTGTTCTCTCAAAGCCACTCTTTAACAAGAAGATAGATTATCTACTTCCCACGTCATTCTAGATGACCCTTTGCTAAATATTTTGCCATTGTCAACCACAGGTCACCATCTTCCCAGCATCCAATAATAGTTTGCGACTAGTCTCTTAGCCTCAAAGTCAACACACAGATTTCCAAAGGTTTGTTATAGGAGTGCTTCACTTCAAGATAGCAATATCTGTTTTTGTCAACTTTGCTATGGTAACAAATGAGTTCAAAAGCTTTGTGATTATGGTAACAAAATTCGATCTCTTGCTCATGTTACATAGAATCCTGGTTCTGCTACAGTTCTGCTACAGGCTTTTGGGTCATCTCTGCTCCACCCTCTTCCCATTTTGTGACCCAGGCTGAGAGTCCTGCTTCTGTGCTAGGAAATCCAAATGTCTCTTAAAGGTTCTGCCCAGAACTGGAAGTAAAAGAACTGGTATCCTTTCCCTTTTGCTCAGGTTCCATTATCCAAAGCAGGTTCCAGGGCTGAGACCACAATAATGGGCAGAGAAGTACAGTCATTTTTGTAAGGAGGGTGACATGAATGATCACAAATAATAATGAAATTTAGTATATGATCCCATCTTAAAAAATTTGAAGAGAACAACACAATAAACCACCATCTAAAAATGGAAAGAAAGATTTTTAAAAATATGAGAAATAAATGTAACAAAAACAAACACACCAAAAATTATTTACCAGACTAAATCTTTTCAAAAAGAACAAGTAAAAGTGAGAAACTTCTGGCAAGCTTGGTCAAGTCAAATGAAAGAGAGGAAAACAAAAAAAAAAAAAAATGTTAAGAATGACAGAGAGGGGCTGGGGATGTGGCTCAAGCGGTAGCGCGCTCGCCTGGAGTGCGTGCGGCCTGGGTTCGATCCTCAGCACCACATACAAACAGGGATGTTGTGCCTACTGATAACTAAGAAATGGATATTGGAATTCTCTCTCTCTCTCTCTCTCTCTCTCTCTCTCTCTCTACCTCTCTCTCTCTTTAAAAAAAAAATGACAGAGAGGCTATATATCCAGAGATGTAGCCAAGATTGCAAAGAAATAAGGGAATCATATGAATAACTGAAATGGAAAAGTTAACATAGAGAACTAACTCTATAGAAATATGTGACTAATTATTACTCATAAAAAATGTGAACACCTGGATGATACTATAAAGAAATGGAATCAGTGATTAAAAATACTAGATCCAGTCAATTAAAACAAAAGATCCAGATGGTCTCACAGGCAAATTTATTAAACATTCAAGGAACAAATGCTTTAATCTTAGACAAAATATGGTAGAGAAAAAGAGATGCCAAAGATTAAGAAGCTTCTGTTGGTCTCAGTGAGGGTTTTTCTAAGAATGATTAGCATATAGGACAGCAAACTGAAGCACAGACTCACCCTGAATGTGGGCTACACAGAAGCTTGGATGGAACAAAAAGTTGGAAGAACAAGGAAGCAGTAGCAGATACAAGCTTGATACTTCTTGAACAGGTTCTTGATTGCTGCTGGATCACCTGAGGGTGTCAGACTTCAGCTCCTTCATTCTTGCAAAGTAGGCTTTGCCCAGTGACTCTCCAGGGAGTTTCCAGGCCTTCAGTACCTGTCACTGGTCCCTTTTATTCTGAGGCGTCAGCTTCTTGGACAGAGCAGTTATTGGTTCCTCCAGCTCTTCACCCAGTAGACAGCCATTGTGGGGCTACTCACCTTCTGGTTGTGTAAGCCAATCTAAAAAAATCTTAAATCCTCTTTTTATAATTATATGTATATGATTATAAAATCATTTATATGAATATATAAAACCAATAGAATATATGTATAAAATCATATATATTACATATATATGATATATACATGTACATGATATATACATATGCATCATATTACATATATATGATTTTATACATATATTCTATTGGTTCCGTTTCTCTAGAGAATCCTAATACAGACATGTAATATATTCATAGTTTCAATTGCATGAGAAGTCCCATCGAGTTGAGTTCAGGATGATACTGCAGCACATTAGGAAGCTGTTCCCTGTCAGGCGTGGGTATTGGATTGGAAATAGGTAGGTAGGGAAAGCCTCCTGGACCTAAGAGATAAGGAATATTTCATTAGGGGAGTTTCCAACCAGAACAAAGAGGGATATATGGATATATGTAGTGCCATGTTTTTTCATGAGCTAGAGTGATAATCCTTTATAAAGGTACATTTTGGCCCAAGACAGAGCTGGGCAAAAGGATCTTTGAGATTCCCATCTTCATAGCCACTAAAACTATGTATTATCATATTTCCTTATTTGTCTTCCCTTCTAGATTTGGTCTCCTCAAGGACTTCTATCTCTTTTCCTGTGATGCTTAGGCCCAAAGTAAGTGTTAAAAATTTTTAGTAAATTTTGAAACAGTGAAAGAATAATCAAAGGCAAAAAGTGCATTGGTGAGTTGAAAAGACCCAAAAGGAGAAAAATCTGAGAACTTGCAAGAAACCAGCTCAGAAACAGAATGGAGAGAAGAAGTGTCTTAATTCCAACAAAGTCCTTCTAGTCTCCACTGAACTATGCTATCTAATCCATCAAAGAGTGGTGCTCTCTTTTAGTAAGCTGCTTCAATTTGTTATTGGTGTATTGATTCTAGGAATCAGTACAGGCTTATCTAAAACATAATCAAAGTCAGGTGTGGTATCACACACCTGTAATACCAGCAATGTGGGAGGCTGAGGCAAGAGGATTGCAAGTTCAAAGGCTCAGCAATTTAGTGAGGCACGAAGCAACTTAGTGAGACTCTTTCTCAAAATAGAAAATAGAAAAGGGCTGGGAATGTGGCTCAATGGTTAAGCACCCCTGGGTTCAATCCTTGGTAATAGTAATAATAGTAATAATAATAATAAAAAATTTGGTTATAAGATTTGATTCTACAGAGGTGATCCAAAAAGGAGATAATTTTTCTATCTGGTGTAATAAATTGAATTGTACAGATAAGTGAGTGATTTCTATAACTGAGTTAAATTCATTGCTATGGCATTAGGCAGTGCCTGCTATGTTTTCTTGGTGATATAACCCTGACAAATTAAAAAGCCAAACAGAATAAAATTTTGCATTGTGTTCTGGGCTTGCAAAAAGTGATACAATATAACTCCAGGAGTTTGGGGCATGTACTATAATGAGAGCTTATTATTGGGCTCTAGCTTTGAATGGACCTTGGGTTTTCCTTTTAAGTAGAAGCCTGTATTATAGGACAAAGAGCTTTATCTTTTCTGACGGGAAAGCTAAGAATAACTGTTCTTTATGAGTCATGCAAACACATTCCAAAATGGGCTTTCTTCTATGAAACATCTGTAAGAACTCTTCCTGTCCTTTCCCACCACCTCAGCCCAGGTAGAGCCAGCAGGCAAAGGGTAATGGGCAGGGGTTATTTTTACTCCATTGAATTTCAATAAAGGAAGAAAAAATAATTCACAAGACCAAATAATATTTTAGTTCTCTGTCTTCAGAGACAAATGTGCCCAAGCGTGACCTTTGGTGACAGAAACTGTAGAATTCTTTTTCAGCCTGTAGTTGGTGCCAATTTCTCAGCAATAGAGAGAATTCAAGCTCCCTGATTGGGCCTCATTTCACCACCTTCTGTGAGGAAGATCATTTGAAATTCGGAAAAATGTTTTGACCTGGATGGTGTTCAGATTTCCCTGGGAAGCTCCCTAAAGCTTCATAAATGAATCTAATTTCTTGTATTTACAAAATATTGGCCCTTTGGCCTCAAGATACAATGTGAGGATACTGTTTTCACATATTTAAGAATCAGAAAGAAATTTTATTTGTTTTAAATAAAATCTTAGATTTTTCTAATAAAAGTTTACTAGAGAGAATTGGAAAAAAATGGATGGGAGTAGAAGGATAATTTCTTGTGGGGGTGGGGGAACCAGAGATGGAACTCAGAGGCACTTGACCACTGAGCCACATCCCCAGCCCTATTTTGCATGTTTTTATTTAGAGACAGGGTCTCACTGAGTTTCTTAGTGCCTTGCTTTTGCTAAGGCTGGCTTTGAACTCATGTCCTCCTGCCTCAGCCTCCCAAGCCACTAGAAGGATACTTTTTTGATGGAGTTTTTGGCTAAAGAATTTTGCCCATCAAAGGGCATGGGGGGAGGTTGTCCATGATGGGACAGTGGGTGCTCATCTCCAGCACACAACGACAGAGGAGCAGAAAAGGCATGTGTTCTCATTTCACACTTTACAGCAACCATTTTCTTTGCTTACAGTTAACTTTCTGCTCAGCTTACAGGTTGGATGTAATATTGTGTGGCTGTGCAATTTGGAAGAAAAGTTTGCCGTCCCTTCTGTCCTTGTTAAAATCTGATAAATATAAAGATCCAGAATGCATGTACATGGATTACAAATCAACGACAAAAAGGATCTACTTCTAGTTTACTTCACTTATCCTAGAGAAAATAGAGATTCTCACAGTGAATGTTGCTCCATGAAATAGTAACTATACAATGTCATAAAGCTCTCATAAAGTAGATGCTCAGTAATATTTATTGAATGAAGAGAGGGAAAAAAATATTGGTTTATTTTCTAGCTGAATGTCTGTTTCCTTGTGGCTTGACCTCAGAGTGAAACAAATAAAAACCAATCTGGCTAGAATATTGTAGTTTTTTTTATACCAATTCAGCAAATCAGCAAATTTCCAGCTTCTACTGCATCAAATAACTAACAACAGCTGCTTAATGAATCCTCAAATTAGAGGGCTTTCCCCCTCCCCTTTATATCCCAGCATGGGAGAGCTAATGGAGGGCAAAATTTACAAAAATAATGAAAATGGTGCCAGCTTTTTACAAGACAGAGGAGGGGCTGTGACTAGCAAAGAGTGTAAGGACCAGCAGCTGCAGATGCCAATTTGAAGAAGCAACCACCTTCCTCACTCTTAGGAGAGTGGGCTTATTGTCCGGCAGCAGCCCTTTCACTGATGAAAACCCTCGTAGAAAACCCTGGCAAATGTACCAAACACGAGGAGGCCTTTCCATGGCAGTGCCCTGGTTGCCATGATTTCATAACTGGCTCGGGTTCCTCTTTGTTGTGTTCCTGTGCTGCAAAGCAACAGAAGAATCAGAAATATGCCTGCAGGGCTTTTGATGGAGCACAGCTTTTTTTCCCCCAGAATTTATTTCTTTTGCCATCTGCATCAAAATAACATTTTTTTTTACATTCAGTTTGAATGCCCTCTCCAATGCACATCAGTTGCTTAACATCTCTCATTTTTCACTTCTCCAACTGCCCCCATGTTTCCCAGCTCAATACATACTTCCTTTGAATCCTTTGTTCTTTTTACTCTTCAGGTTCCTGCCTCCTTTCTGATTCATTCTTATGTGCAACCAAAAGACTAAATAGAAATTTTTTCAACAGCAGGATTATTAAATTATTTTTATGCAAATTTTTAGTTTAGGTAGATAGAAAGATAGATAGATAGATAGACCCCACCTTATAGGGGTCTCTTAATTTCCAGAAGAACTATGATATATGAAAAGTTGGTTGATACTGAATTTCATCATTGTTCCTCTCATGTCACTGCAGTTTCCATTATAAACTTGGGAAAAGGTAACCTTTGCAGAAGATAATCAGTCACAAAGGAAATAATTTTAAAATCAGAAGCAAGCAATTCTCCACTGCCAAAGGGGTATTTTCTTGTTTGAAAATTATTGTCATGGTGGTCCAGTCTTCTCAATTAAGTGCTTTGTTAAATAAGCTATGTGCTTCCTTCTCTAGTAGCTGGAAGAGATGACATTTTAAGTGAAAAAGTATTTCTTGGCTGAAGGGCAGTTCTGGACTTGTGAAGGAATATTCTTTCCTGCTCCGTCAATCACCATTTTAGTCTGACATTTGCATCAATCTGTGCCTAAGGGGTGAGTGAGGTAATGAGTTGTGGGTACAAAATGTACCTCTCATCACTTTAAACAGAGTATTTTCACCTCTGTGCAATAGCTATTTATAGAGCACCTCCTGAGCTATGCTATGACCCCAAAATAAAGCGTGCAAAAGTCGTCCTGGTTTGGGGGTGCAGCTCAGTGGTAGAGAACATGCTTAGCATGTGCAAGATCCTGTGTTAAGTCCCCAGCCCTACAAAAATAACTAAATAAATAAACAAAAGGGTTTCTTACCTTCAACAACTAGCTATGCTAAAACATGATAAGCATTTATATCAGTTTCAACTTACAAGGGACAGAAAATGCATAGTAGCTTAAACACAAGTTTATTGGCAGCAAATGAGGGAAAGGTACATGAACAGGGCTGGCCTCAGTCATGGCTGGATTTAGAGACTCAGCGTCAGGTCTGTTGTATTGGCTGTGATCCTTCTGTAGGTTCAGTCCCTCCCCAGTTAGACATGATAGCAAGATGGTTCCAGAAGCTTTCCCATAATCACATCCTGTTGGGTAGAAAAGAGACAACATCTCTTATGGATAACTGGCGAAAATACCCTGGATTTTCTTCCAATGAGAACAACTTGACAAATTCCTTTTTTGACATGAACAAGGAAACACAGTAGAGTCATGTTGATTATGGAAGCTGTTCACAGAGCCACAGAAGGGGATCTCGTGCTCTGATTGGTCAGGCCTAGGTCACATGCCAAGATTCAGTGATCTAATTGGCTAGATCTGATTTATGTTTTACCTGTGAAGTCAGAAGTAGAGCCCAATTACTTAGACTGGACAGTTGCTTCCCAAAGGAAATTCATTGTATTTATTAGAAGAAAGAGGAGTGGACTAAAATTGGCCCTCCATGGTGTTATATTGAGTAGTTAAAAAGCATATTTGAATACTTACTATGTTTTGAACATAGTACTAAACACTTAAATGCTTTACCTCATTTATTTCTCTCACCAACTTTGTAAGGTGGTTATAGTTTATATTCAAATAATGAAAGTTTCAAAACTTAGGTAGCCTGCCTAAAGTCACATAGAAGGAGGTGGAACCAGGATTTATGCTGTAGCATTTGGGGTCCTGGGCTGTAAAATCTCATTGCTCTAAATACCAAATAGCACAACCTCCACAGCTAATACTTGTGGGTACTTAATGTGCTAAGGGCCTGAGTGCATTGTGAGCAAAGTGCTAAATCCATGCAGAGCATAGCAGTTTATCTCCCAAGAGAGGCTTTATATAGATAAAGAAGTGGACACAAAACTTGAGCCTCCCCCTTGGCATGAAGAAAGGAGCAAGACTAGCAAAGTGGTTTGAATAGTGGTGGTGACCGTGCCAGGTCTTAGGGAAGCTGTTTTCAGTAGCAGGGGGCTATCAGAATGTCTGTAGACTCAGAAAGGGCCAAGAGAGGCAGCAATTGATAACACAAAAGAAAACAGGGAGTTGTTTATGTGGCAAAGGCTCAGGGGAGTGGGAGGGACTGAGATTAAGAGCTTCCACGGAGGTTTTAGCCTTGGATAAGAGGGATACCTTTTCTTTTAAGACAAATGGAAGAAAAGAGGATGGGCCAAAGAAAAATAATAGCTTCTTTGTAAAAGAAAATATCTCTCTTCACATTTGTGCTAAGGCTGCCCAACCCTTTACATGAAATCAGTGGTGTTGCTCCTTTAATTCTGCTGATTCCATCTCCCTCAAGGTCAACCAGGTTTTTGGCTGGCTTTACAGAGTGTTTTCAAAGCATTTATCATATTCCATTATGGAATTCTTATCAAGTTTATTTGTTTATTTATGAATCTGGCTAGGTATGCTAAAGATGTTACAGTAAATGTCCCCAAAATAACTGGTTCCACCTTATCAGCCAAATTACATTGTTACATTTTGTGTGTGTATGAATAAGTAACAACAAATCCCATCACTATGTGCAATTATAATTAACCAATAAAAATGTGGAAAAAAGAAAGAGAAGGAGAAATGAAATCCTCTTTAAATAAAAGAAACAGTTTCACAATATTTTAGAGAATATTGTATAGCTTGTTATTTACAGCTAAACATACAAAAGTTTGTTTCCAAGAAATTGATAGACTAAGCTAACTAGCTACAGTTTGTAATTTAGATATATTGGCAACTGGAAGTAACAACCTATTGCTTCATAATTAATTGACTTGGATCTTTTTAAAATTAATTAGTTGAGAAGTACAGCTGGGCAAAGATTGATGTGCATGAGGTCCCTGGTGCTCCCGTCAGATACCAAGGTCAAGCAAGAGATTATGGCTATTCTACGTTTCAACTGTCTGCTCAGCAGTAAGTCAACCAGCCAATTATTACTGAGGGGCTCCCTAATTGTCTTCTCTAGGTTTGGTTGAGTCTTCCAGTAAATCCACAAACTGTGTTTTCTAAATATTGACCTAGTTTAATTATAGCTTTATTATCCAGTAGGCTTTGTTTTTAAATGCACATCATTATTGAGTATTCAATACATGCCAGCTCCTCCATGGAGACAAAGACTTTATTTCTTTCTTTTGCTCACAAGATCCCTGTGAATTAGGAGTTCAAAGAAATGGCCTAACACAATGGTGAAAGCCAAGACTTTCTAGATTTAGGTCTTAGCACCATTATTAACTGCTGGGTGACGTTATGCAAATTTCTCACCCTTTCTACCTTTCAGTTTCCTCATCAGTAAGATGGTGATAATAATAACATCTTTTTTTTCCCCCATAAGCATGTATGGATTAATCAGTCTGTGTAGTATTTAGAATAAAACAGGGCTGTCACATATTGTCATGACTTTTCTGTATTGTCACCTGCTAATAACCGTAATGTGTATATTTCTGAGCACTTGCATGCTTTTAAGAATTTTGCATATGTTAATTGATGAAATGTTTCCAAGAATCCCATAAAGTAGACATGACATGAATTGAATGAGGGTACTAGGGCACAGGGAAGACTGACAGCTTGCCTAATGTCACCTAATTACCAGTGAAGGAACCCGAATTTGCTCTGAAAAGTTCTAGCCTCAAAACTTACGCTTTCAACTACTCTTCTGTAGCTGCCAGGTTTTTCCTAGTATTCAGACACACTAAAATGCAGTCCCTGGAAGGAACATTGTTTTTTTATGACCCTGTCATTACAGGTGTTCTTGGCCTGGAATGCTCTGCTCCCTTGCCTATTCAGTCCGAATATTCAACAATAAAGTCACCTCTTCTGAGAAAACTTTCTTGATGCTCTTGTAATAGAGTTGTTTGCATCTTCCCTTGCAGCACCACAGAATCCCAGGCTTTCCTGTTTTATGGCACACTTACGTGATACTGTTCACTTAAAAAAAAAAAAAAGGAATCCATAAATATTTACAAGGTCACCAGTGCTTTTCCCTGAGTTCCTTTCCTAAGTGAACTTGCATTCTCCCCAAGGAAGATAGACTTCAGAACTTTGGAGAAATAAAAGTTTAAGACAATTCCCAATGTTCAGAATGACTTTTGTAGAAGATACGAGTTAGTCCAGAGAAAACCTGAGTGTGCTGCTTTAACTAGGTGTTTGGAGATGAGACTTGAATATTGGGAAGTAGCCAGACATGACAAGATAAGCAGGGACAGCATTTCAAGGCGAAGAACCAACAAATGCAAAGTCCTTTCCTTGAGATCAAGGTTGCTGCATTTAACCATTATTTATTTACATGTTTTATCTCCTTGCTTAAATTGTGAATTCTTTAGAGCTAGACCTATGTCCCATCTGTCTTTGAACCCCTGTTGTGTTCAGTATATTTCCTGGACAATGGTCTCTGATGGCCAATTGCTTGTCTAAATCGTTGACACAGTAAACTGTTATCCAAGGTTTCTTATCCTCCTTTCTCTTCCTTCTGTGTTTTTCATCTTGTTGTTATTCTGAAATGAGCTCTGTGTTTCTGTTTTTCCTTTCTAGTCCCTTCTCCACATCTATGTTTTCATTTGGAGCTACCTGCTCCCACATGAATTTCTCTTGTCCTTTGAGCTTTTATGTTACTGCGGGCAATTCCGTCCTGAGCTGTAGGGTTCTAGCAGTTGATAGGGTCTTGGGATAGGGAACAAAGCAGCTCAGACATCTTTTTCTTCCCCTTTTTCTCCCTACCTTCTTTCACAGACCCTGAAAAAGTCTTTCTATTTGGGGTCTGACACCAAAGCTAAAAGTATACCCAGGTGACTGAGACCTTTTTTTTTTTTTTTCCTTTGGCAAATGAGTGGCAGTTGGTTCTCATTTTAGCTATGTTGTGGGTGCTGGCTTTGGAAAAGGGGCTACCTTCGGGTTTGCTGCTCACCCCGGGAAAATTTTTATTGCTTGATTGTGCTTAGAGATTGAAGTTAGAGAAAAAAAAATTACAAAAAAGCAAAAAGGAATGGCCGATTTTACTAGCTAACTATAAAGGATTTCTACAGTTTCTTTTCTTCCATCTGATAGAGAAAAGAAGCAAAGGCTGGGCCTTTGTTTTGCAGGGCAGCTTTCATCTGCTCCCCAGGAGTTTATACTGCTATTCAGGAGGAAAAGATAGCTGAGGCTGAGCTCAAACCTCCCCTGGTGCCTTAAAGGCCATCTTTTTTAGTGGCTGACTCACTGAGCCTACAAATCAGAATTGAATCAGCTCCCCCCCACCCCCCCCACCCCCCCCCACCCTTAACACCTTTTTTTGATTCCTGTCTTTCAGAGTGGGTTCTACCTGTAAAGTGTTTGAAATTAATTTTGAAAATATAAGATTATTGTATCAGATTAACACCAGATTTTTCTTGCCTGTGATCATTCTTGAGATGCCAGCCAAGGTGACCTAATTCCCCTGCCCTTCTTCCCAGACACGACAGGGATTTCTGCAGAGCCACCTTCATTCCACAGCTACAAATACAACTCAGCCCAATGACCTTTTGTTGTAAAAGGAAACCTGGGGCTCTTTCAGAAGCTATTTTTCACTGTTGGCTTTAGAGCTTGTGAAATGCCTTTAGTTATTCTGATATATAAAAAAAAAAAAAAGATCATGGTGTATAGATGTCTTAATCTGTAGGATATTTTCCAGGAATCCAAAGGTAGAAAGGCAGTGATGTGTGGAATTGGGCTCTGGATTCTTACTACCTGGGTCAGATACCTGCACCAACACTTCCACCTGGGTCATCTTTGGAAGGTTGTTTAATGCCTCTGCAACTCAGTTTTTTTTTTCCCTATTAAATGAAAATAATGGCTGTCAAGGGCTGGGGAGGAGTATATGAGATAATGCATATATAGCACTAAATGTAGTGTTTTTCAATATGGACACCAAGAAAAAGGTGACAATTTTGAATTTTAATTAGTCCCTTATCTGGTAAAGGGCATGCTGTCATTGAGGAGAAGAGTACATCTTATTCTCTATCCTTTAAAGACATTGCGCAATATACAATGCCTGAGACTGTACTTACTGATGTTCACTGTATTGGTCAGAGAGAGTGTGCAATTTCTAATGTGGAGAAAAAGCTAGATCTCACCTAGACAATGGGATAATTACCAGGAAGCAGTGGAGAGCATGGGTTCTGGAGACAGAATGTTCAAATTTGAGTTTAGACTTCCTTGCTTATTAGCTATCTGACCATGGAAAATTTGCAGTAATTTCTCTGTGCTTTAATTTTCTAATGTTTCAAGTGAGAAGAAGAATAGTATTTCCTCACAGAATTGTTAGCATTAAATGACAAAATAAAATGCACATAGGTACTAGCTCATAGTATATGCTCAAGACCTCAAAGATTGGTAGATTTTATTATTACTAACAAAGATTCATTTCAATTTCATCTGGTCTTTGTTTGTAAAAACTCATTTCTTTTTGACTCTTAATGGGTTTGGGTACAACAGCTTTGTCCTCATCAAACCACTTTTAAGCCAGGCATGGTGGTGCACACCTGTAATCCCAGTGACTCAGGAGGTCGAGACAGGAGGATTGCAAGTTTGAGGCCCCCTGAGCAATTTAGTGAGTCCTTGTCTCAAAATAAAAAAGAGAGAGAGAGAGAGAGAGAGAGAGAGAGAGACACACACACACCTGGGGCTATAGCTCAATGGTGAAGTGCCCCTGGGTTCAATGCCCAGTACCACAAAACAAAACAGAAAAATAAAAAGCAACATTTTAGTTGCTAAATTGCTTGTTGAGAAATGAATTGACAGAGTTGGAAGAGTCTCTTGAAGTTTTTCAGTAGAAACAAATTTTTTAAAAGACAAATAAATTAGTATTATGAAAATTTGACTCATTTTTCAAATGGACCTCAATATTGATGTCTTCATCCAGATAATGTAAAGGATGAGACTAGAAGTTGGGTTAATATGTCCTGCTGATTAGAGCAGATAACCAGGCACCACAAGCTGCAAATCTGTTTCTGCTTCTCACTTCACCTCACTTAACCTGCTTTACTCAACTTCCAAATTAGGATAATAGCATATTTCTACCCACACAGACATGTTGGGTAGCTTAAGTTAATTGATGTTTGCAAAATGCTGGGAGATAAAAGGAACTATGGAAATATAAAACATACTAAAGAAGAACAAAGTGAAATATTCAAAATGATAGAAGGTGCAATAGAACTAGATAGATTAGGTAACTAGAGCCTGGAAGACAATAAAGCTGGGGTAACACTAAATCATAATACTGATTCTGGGTTTTGAAGAGCTCATTCAAAAGAGTCCTCTCTTTTGATATGTAACAGTTAATTTCTCAGTGTTGTAACACCTTCTTTTCCAAATGAATGCTGGCCTTAAAAGTGGGAAGTGATTATTTCCATTAAAGTGGACTCTTCTCTGTTTTCTGAATTCATGTGACACCCCCCCACACTCTAACCCTTGTGGCATTTATTCTAGGTTTCAAAGATCAGACACTCTTCAGAGAAATATAGTAGATAAAAAGTTTTAAGGAACTAATTTTTAAAAAGTTGACTTGACCAATGTGACTTTTTTTTTTTTTCCCCCATTTTATCATTAGATCTAATACCTGTGTCTGAACCATCTGGTGTGACAGCCATAATAGTTGAAATACTTTCCCTTGCAGTCTTTAGAAATGCCCCCTAGAGGCAAATAAGCATTTGGCAGAACCAGTAAACAGAAGTATAAAGGACATTTCCTGCTTGTTCTTTTTCAGGTGGTATGTGGAAGAGACAGAGGGCGGGGGAGGCACACTGGCTGTCTACTTGGCAGATTTATGAAGCCATTTCAGGTAGGACATGCATTTTCAAGGCCTGGAAGAATTTGATGTCATTTTTATTCTATAACAAATAATATAATAGCAGGTTGATATTCAACTGTGTGCGCTGCTGACCTTGGGCTGTTTAAAAAATTTGCAAAAATTATCCTTCACAGTAAAATACATTTGTTTACCGACTCCAAGTTTTTGGAGGGATCCTAGTTGGTCCATCTTTCTTATTCCCCTTCTTAGTGTCCTTTGCTGATTAAAGACATCCTAAAAAACTAGACATTTGAGGGGCTATGGGCTGAGGTCTGAGAAACAAACAGAATACATTCTACCCACTGAAAAATGTAGCTTTGATTGACTTGAGGAATCAAGTCAATGTGCCTTTCCTCAGAGTCACAAAATAGCATTTGATGACATTTTATAGTTTACATGTTGTTGTGTGTTGTACATTATATATTGACCATATCTCATTAATTAATATTTTGTGTAAATCTCTTAGCATTATTATAGTTCATACTAAACCCAAATGAATCAAAAGGAGATATTTGGACTTTTTTTCCCCCCTTGGATAGTACATAGAAAAATTGGGGGTGAGTTAAAAAATTAAAGCCAATTGACTTTCCATCAAAATTACCCCAGGTGAACGTCAGAGAGGACACTGGAGGAATGCAGAGGAAATAAATATTAGGAAGGAAGAGTTTATGTTTTACCTTATTTCCCTTGAACAGGGTATAATATCTTGAATTTGCTTTTTAAATCTTTAAATCTTTTTAAATCTCCAGCAAAAGTGTCTGCCAAGTTCATGCACACAAGATCCTAAGTTTGCCACAAAGAATCCAGTCATTTCCATTTTTTTTTAAACAATAAGCTATAAATAACACAAACAATGACAGGATTGTGTTTGTTTCCTCCTGACGTACCCTGGCTGAGGGCCTTGATCATAATCCTTAGGTGGACAGCAGGAATTCTGTCTGAGCTGTAGAGTGATCCATAACTTTTTCCAAGAAAATGTTTGCCGGAAGCAGGCCTCCTAGCCAGGCACTCCATGTGGGGCTTCTGAGTTATTTTTTGTGTAACAAGTCTCCTGACTTTGAGCACAGGGAATGTGTTTTCCCAGCCACAGGCTAAAAATAGATGTCCACTCCTCTCCTTTCAGCTTATTTATGAAGAACCAAATTATTTGTCCTTCCGTCCCACCCCCAAGAATAGGTTCTTTCTTTCTCCTAGTGGCCAGGGACAGTAACACTTAATTTGTGCTTATCCTGAGTTGCTCTTAAGATGGTTCACTTCCTCAGGGGAAGACTTGTGTAATGGGCAATGCAGAATCACATTCATAAACTCATCGGTGATTCATCTCAGTACTATTACACATGGCAGGCCCCCCCAAAATTAGCATTACATTTAAGCACAGCCACATATCTGGAGGATGGCTTCTGGGCATGCTGCATGGCTCATGGTTTTTCTATGTTCCTGAAGTATGTTTCTTAATGATTCATTAATTACAAGCTTTTATATAGACCAGTTGGTCCATCATTAATGGGTACACACACCCAACTTTAGGCAACTGTTGTGTTGTTTTACACTGATTCCTTGGGTGAAGACAGCATGGCATAGACCCTGTCTGCTTTTTTCTCTTTCTGTTATTCAGCCTTTGCATTCATCCGGCCCTGTCTCTACTGGGAAATTTCCTGGTCCTAGCCAAAAGGGTGATCTTAATTGATCTTTAGGGAATCTTGAAGGAAAAATGATTCCATCATGAAATCAATGCCATTATTCCTATTTCCATTTGCTTGTATAGAGTTTGTGCTTAGCAAATATTTGATCTTCTTATGATTTTCTTTTATTATTATTATTTTTAAATCGCATTGGAAAGTGTGAGGATTACTGGGGAGAAGGAAATCTGGAGAAGTTTGCATGTATTCCCTATTTTCAGACAGAAAGGCTTCCATTCATTTGGGATCTGGGGCAACAACTTAGGCAAAGGTAGGTGTCTTTGTCCAGTCTGACCCCTATCTGTTCAGTACAATATGGCTCCAGCATATCTGTTGAGCATCTGTTACATACCATGCTGTGCACTGTGCTGTTTACCAGCAATACAAATCTGATCCCTTGAGGATTCCGTAGTCTTAAGAACCAGTCACAAAAATATACCATTTAAATATGCCAGGTGTGCTTCTAGAAGACCTTCCTAGAGTTGCTGAGGCCTCAGTTTGATCTTGAATGTGAAATTAGTCAAGCAAAAAATAGCTTTTGCCCTGTGAGCTATTTGGCCTACTTTTCAGACATTATTGAATCACCAGTGCTTAAAAGTAAAGGTTGATTTTTACTTCTCGGTATTTTTTTCTGGCAGCTTCATTGAGCATGCAGATTTCAAAGATAAAGAGGTCCTGAAAGAAAGGTATGTTTACTGACTGCTAAGCTCAGTCTATTGCAACATAAATTCAGTATTATTTAAGAAGAATGCCCATGGGTTCCGGGCTGTCTTTAGGGTTCCACTTGAACCTTATCCAGCATGCTTTCTTTGCACTCAGAGTTCAACACGAATCTATATTAGCAGTGACACACTTTTTCTATAAAAGGCCAGATGGTAAATATTTTAGGTTTTGCAGGCTAAATGGTCTCTGCTGGAATTACACAATTCTGCTGTTAAATGTTGAGAGCCCCTAGCTACAGACAACACATAAATATATGTGCATGACTTTGTTCTAGTAAAACTTTATAAAAACAAGAAGAGAGCTAAATTTGGGCTCTGGGTCATAGATTGCTAGTGCTATTGCATTTCCTGTAGTTGAAAAGCATTTTAAATTTTAAAGTAAATGTCAGAACTTCAGATACTGAATATCAAATTAGGATTGTAAGCTAATTTTTAATTCTTCTCATTCAATACCTAATTTACATAAAATGCCATGCAAAGGAATAAATGAAAAAATAAAATGAAATGAAAGTTGGTGCTTGCCCTAAGCTTACTGTTGAGTAGGAAGACACATTTTATGCATGGAGAGACACAGGCACACAGAAATCACTTATTCTTGGTTAGAAGGTAGCAAGTCACGGTATAGAATCATGTCAGGCCTCTTTGCCCCACAGTAGCACTTGGAATGAGTGAAAGTACTTGGGTCAGAATGGAGTCTTCGAGGAAGAAGAGAGGATGTACCTGGGAACACTACTTCAGCCATCTGCTAGAAATAACTGAAAAGAGAAATTGAAGCTGTTTTCTTAACAATGCCCAGAATCATGCTGCATGGTTCCATGCTAACAAGAGAATTGCCCAACTTTCATTTTGCCTGGAGTTTATATGTTTAGTAGGCATCTGTCAACCTTCAAAAGAGTTTTGTTCTCATAAAGAAAGAAAGAGCTTTGTTTTCATTTGTTGAGAAATCTTTTTCTCAGATCTTCATAATAATGTTTACAGATAAGGAAAACAAAGACTTTTTACTGCTAAAGCTAAAGAAGTCATTGAGGAAATTATTCTATGGTATTTTGACCTAAATTCAAATGATAAATGTATTACAACTGCCCGATCCAACTATCTTTTTTTAATGATCTTGTTCTTATTGTTATCACTGTGGCATTTGATAGTACCCTTTGCCACTTCTTTTTGGAAAATTCTCTTAGATTCTGTGATAAAATTCTCTTCTAAAATGGAGGTATTTCCCAAAGAACAGTCCTAAGCTCTTTAACTTCCGGATCTTTATCATCTCTTTCTGCCCTTATCTGTTTTCAGGGCTTTAACTTAACTTCTAACTAGAAAAAAAGGGGAGAAAAGGAAGAAAAGGCATTATTGAAGTGTGTTGATAAGGATCCAGAGATAGAAAACACAAATACTTCCCTCAAAGATTTCACAGTCAAAGAGAAAGACTGGGTGGAAGAAAGAGAAAAGAAGAGATGAGAAAGGAAGAAAGAGAAATGGATTAGCAATTCAAAGATACTGGCTGGTGTGCAGGCAGGGAAAAAAGATGAGCACCTCTCAGATTTTGGGGTATGTAGGGTGGCTACAAAGGTTTCCTAGGGGAGGGATAAATAACTGTATTGCATATAGAATTCTGAATATATATTATTGGGGTGAAGAGAGATAGTTTGAAGTCTCTAAGACTGATATGTTCCTCCTTGGCAATTATAGACCATGGTAATTCACACTGACTTATTAGCTGGGTTTCCTTGTCTTCCTACCTATAGCAGAAGCTTCTGGAAGACGGCAGTGTTCATCATTTTGTCTTTAGCACTTGAATAGTGTCTGGTGCCTAATAGGGGCTCAGTAATATTTAGTGAAAGATAAAAGTGATTATTCCTACATTAGTACTTTGAAAACGAGTCTCAGCAATTGAAACTAATTTATTTATGCTGGCTGTGGTGGTGCACACCTGTAATCCAGCAACTGGGGAGGTCAAGGCAGGAAGATTGCCAGTTTGAGGCCAGCCTTAGCAACTTCGTGAAATCCTGTCTCAGAACTTAAAAAAATAATAAAAATATCTGGGGATGTAGCTCAGTGGTTAAGTGACCCTGGGTTCAATACCCAGTACAAAACAAAAACAACAACAAACAAATTTACTTACGACTAAATATTTAGTACCGGGAAATAAGGACATTTAAACACAAGCTCACATGAGTCATTTGTTTTTTGCTTCAGCTTACTTAGACATATCAGGTTTTACCCTCATTCCTGAAGCTTAATCCCACATCTCCAATTTCTTAAATATTCTCCCTGAATGTGCTTCCTTAGACTCAGAATGATCAAAATAGAACTCTTCATCTTTCCCTGGATAGAGAAAATTCTTTCTTTCTGTATGATATCAACTCCCAATTTCCCCTTCAAGTCTTAGAGTATACAATGTCAGAGTAAATTAAATAAAAACATGGAAGGCAGGGATCATTTGGCTCATGGAATTTTAGAAAATTTTGGCACATGGCATCTTCCTTGTTAGGATAATTAGCCCTAATGTCTGAATAAACCTTATATAGAAGCGTCATTTGATAGATATAAAATGTGAGCCACAAATGTAATCCACATATGTAGTTTTACATTTTCTTGGTCATATTAAGAAAAACTTAAAAAGTAAAAAAAAAATTAACTTTAATAAATATTATTTAGCTCAATATATCTACAATATTATTTTAAAGCAATTATTCAAAATGTTTTACTTTTTATGCTGTATTTGAACACTGTGTGCATTTTACACTTTATAGGACATCTTTATTTGAATTAGCCACATATCAATCACTTGACAGCTACATATGGCTAGTAACTATATTGAACAATGCAGTTCTAGAGAATCTTTAACAAAAATTCACAAGCTATAAAACAATATTAAATCCCAAAGTCTGCTCTGATTATTTGTACCCCCTTCTTGCCCTTCTCAATTTGATGGTTTTATTACTCAAATCCAACTAATTGGGAGGCTGGGGGAAGTCAGGGAAGAGGGTCAGCTAAAGAGAAAAGTTAATCAGGAAAAAGATCAATGCTACAATTATAGCCCTGAGTCAGGGTGCATTTATAATCTGAAAAATCTCAACTGCATTTGATAGACATATTTACCACAGGTGACATGTTTTCAGGAATGGTGTGCTTACAAGAGTACTGCGGCTGACATCAAGATCTGGAGAACATCATTTATTTAACAGGTGGGAATGGAAGCCATAGTGAATCATCTGACTGTTTCAGTTGGTTTAGCTTGGAGATGCTCTTCAGGGATGGATTGAAAAGATAGGAGAAAGTAAAACATTTTCTACTGACTTGATTTTTCTGCTTCTTCCATTTAACAATGTATGGTTTTTACCCAGTATCCCAACATGATATTCATCAATCACCTCCTAGTCTTTGAGGCATTCTTTGTCTCCTAAACCTGAATCTAGAAAGCCCTTTGAGTCCTTCCTTACCAATTGATACCTAGTCCTGTAAATTCTTTACTCATAGAGTTACATCCTCTTCCTTCTGTTTTACTCTTAACCCATTATGTCTCATAGCCCATGTATAGAAAAACCTTTAAAGACTGAAATTAAGCAATTTTTAAAGATGTCCCATAAATTATATAGGCAGAATAAAATAGACATTATTATTGCTATATGTATATACGTGGCTGTGTGACCAATGCGATTCTGCAATCTGTACACTCAGGAAGATGAGAAATTACACCCCATCTGATTCAAATGTATGGTATGTCAAGATCATTGTACTGTCCTGTGTAACTAATTAAAACAAATAAAAAAATAAATTTAAAAAATTATATAGGCTTTTTTTGGTACGTGTTCTATATATAAGACAATGCAAAATCATGGGTTTAATGTAGCCTTTGTGGTCCTCACCTCCATCACTTCATAGAATGATCACTACATTGATTGTCAAATGATGTTGCTATCTTGAGACTTCCTGCTTCCCATTCCTTTTCACCATCAAATTCATCTTTCCAAGACACTCCTTTGTCAAACAAAAATGAAACTCTCCATCTCTCTTTATAAATGAAGAAATCTAAATTGAAATATAGTATGTTACTTATCTAGAACCACACCATTTAAAACTGGGAGAACCACATTGAAATCCAGGCTTCCTAATTCTTCGCTTTGGATGTTTTCTATTACACATCCTGCCAGTAGCATAATGTCCAAACTCTTGAAACTTTATTCTAGGCTGTGTCCAATTTAAATCCCATCTGTCATGTCAGTGTTCTCTCAGCTTCCATACACAAACCTGCCAACACATCATCCCTTAAAGAGCCATCCACCCAGTCATTGTACAGAAGTTTATTGGGCACATCATGTGTAAGACATTCTGTTAGATGCCTAAAGACACCAACTTTCACAAGCTGTGCGGTGAGCTGTGTGGAAGGTGGTGCTGGCAAGATAGGTGGAGGACAAAGCACTGACAATGATGAAAATCAGACCAGGACTCTGAGACTGAATTCATTCAACTGGGTGCAGCAGCAGCCAGCTTTTGAGTAAAAGTGTGAGATGGTGAATCTGGCAGAAATGCACAGAACACGTTGAAGTCATCAGGGCTGGTAGCAGCCCTATAGTTGCAAAGAAGATAACCCATGGGAAGAATAAAGCCTAAAGATTTTTTGTTTGTTTGGCTCACATGCTGGCTGTGTGTGTGTGTGTGTGTGTGTGTGTGTGTGTGTGTGTGTGTTTGATTAATATGAGTTGCTAATGTTTAAAAATTTAAAGTTTCGATTAAAAATCAATATTTAAAAATTCTCTTTAAAAATTAGGTAATCTGGCAAAATAAAACATGCATTCCCTGTGGCACAATTTCTGGGAAGCTGCATAATTTAGGGTATGCTCTTTCTAGCCCCATTCACCTTGCATGTCACTTGTCTGACACCTGAGTCCTCAATACTGAGATTCTTTCACTAAAAGTAGAACAACTGATAATAAGGAGTGAGCAAAAAGTATTATTAGAAATATCAATAGTGGATTAAGGCAAAAAAAATAAAAGGAGAGAAATAATGGTGATATGATTTGCATATGCTTGTGATACCCTTTATGACTCAACTTGGGCCAATTTACAGCTGGTTGGGTTCAATGGATCTTCCTTGAATGAGTATCCTCTGCCCTTTACTTCTTTCTGCATTGTTTTCTTTCTGTTTTGGTGGGTAAGGGGTACTGGGGATTAAATTCAGGGGCACTTAACCACTGAGCCACATCCCCAGCCCTATTTTGTATTTTATTTAGAGACAGGGTCTCACTGAGTTGCTTAGTGCTCCCTCTTTGCTGAGGCTGGCTTTGAACTCATGATCTTCCTGTCTCAGTCTCGGGAGCAGCTGGGATTACAGGTGTGCACCACTGCACCTGGCTTCTGAATCGCCTTCTAATGATTTTTCTTAGGTTTATTCTTTCCAGATTACTTTATATATGGTGTTTCTTTAGCTACCCCATCTAAAAGAAAATTAAGCTAAGCAAATTAGAGATGAATTGTAATTAAATGCAACATATGAAATATTATGTATATTCGAAGAAATTTTAAGCAAGTATTTGTAGGAAAACAGTTTTTGGGAAAAGAAAATCTTGCTGTTCAAGATTGAAACCCAGAGCCATAAAGAGAAAGAGAGAAAGAGAGACTTAACTACATATAGAAGTAAAACATATTTTTATGGCAAATTATTTTGTAAAAAAAAAAGGCTAAAAACCAAATGATTCACTGGGGGAAGATTTTCTTTTTCATATCTGCATATGACAGATAAAGGGTCATTCTTCATGAATGTAGAAAGAGCACCTATAAGTTGATAAGAAAAGTGATGAAATGTGCATATTTTAAAAACTGGCAAGTATCAATTTACAGAAGAAACTTAACTATTCAATAATATAAAAAGCTGTTAAATTTTACTAACAGTCAGGAAAAGGTGAAGTAAAACGTCTTTAAATTTCAAAAGTTCAAAAAAAGTTGTATGGTATCTAAGTGCTGGTGAGACTCCATGGAATAAAATGCTTTTTGTTCATTGCTGATGGGACCATAAATTGCTACAGCCTTTTGAAGATAATATGGCAATGTGTACTCAAGTATAAGTGAATACACATTTTGGTCTAGAAATTCCTCTTTTAATAATTTATTCTATAAAAATGAAAGTACGGGTGCATAAAGGTATGTTTTCTATAGCCTCATCTAGCTTCATATAAAGGGGTAAAGCACTGGGAATAACCCATGTGTCTGTTAGGAAAGGAATGGTACCAGACCCCATTATTCTACTATTAAAATTATGTATGCTTATGCTGTGGTATGTTATATAATACCTGCTGAGAAATAGAAGAAGCTGAGGGAAATAGATAAGTGACAGAATAAAAAACAAATGGTAAACTCTTTTATGTGCACATATGTGGAACATGGTAAACATGGAATAACATGAAAAAAAATGGAGGGAAATGCACCACTTTGTTAAAATGGAAGTGGTAAAAGTTGGTGGATAGAGGGATGTTATTTTAATTATTTGAAAAAATATTTCTACCTTTATATATGTTATAAGTATGTACTCCTTTATAAATAATAAAATGGAAAAAAAATTAAAGTCACTTTATGCTCATGCAGTTTCCTTTAAAGCCTCATAAACAAGTATTTGTTTAAATAGAAATACTTCATCAAATTTTCCATCTACAATAAATCTGTTATTAATTCTTCATACAATATCTTTCATCCCAATATTATCAAACCCCTTAGAAATACCATCCAGCAACTCATATAAGGCAACACGTGCACAGATGGCAGTCCCATGGGAGATGCTGCTCCTCATTGTGGTCATCCAAAGTCATGGCTGATCTTATCACATGTTCCCTCAGATCCCTGTCTAAGGGTTTCTCAGCACTAGCTAGTTTTGATATTGCTGCTGTCAGTCAACCAGAATTGAAGTTTAAATGATACTCATTTACCCTATAGGATATACCCCAAACAGCATGTATTTGAGTGTGAATCACATATTTATTATCTTGTGACCTGGTTAATAAACTAATATAACCTTTAGTTTCCTGTAAAATTGGGAATTATCTTCTTTTTAAAATTTTTTTATTGGAGCATTATTTTTGTACATAATGGTGGGATTTGTTGTTAAATATCCATGTATGCACACAAAATAACATCATTTGGCTAAAATCATGTCTCAGTATTTCCCCTCTCCCTAATCTCCTCTTTCTCCTTGGTTCTTTTTCTTTGTTCTACTGATCTCTGTTAGATTTTCATGAGATACCCCTTTCCCACCTTTCTTTTCCTTTTCTTCTCTAGCTTCCACATATGAGAGAAAATATATGACCCCTGAACTTCTGAGTTTGTATTATTTTGCTTAACATAATGCTCTAAGTTCTTTGTATTTTCCTGCAAATGCTATAATTTTATTTTTCTTTATGACTGAATAAAACTCTGTTGAATATATATGTCATAATTTCTTTATTTACCTGTTGATGGACACCTTGGCTGGTTCCATTGCTTGGCTGTTGTGAATTTTGCTGCTATAAATAAATATGGGTATATACATATATTGCTATAGTATTGCATATTATCTTCTTAATAGTTTTATTATGAAGAATAAGTGAAATCTGATCTCAGCTTTAAAGGCTCTTCTCCATGGTTAGGTCCAATTAAATCTTATGATTTAAAATGTTACTGTTGCAACTTTGCTTTTACTTATGTTTTATCCTCCATTCATTTTATTTGAATATACTGAGTGGAACATACTGATTGGATTTAACCTGAAAAACAGTGACTCTAATCTTCTACCCATTTGCTCTCACCAGGAGCAGCTTCAGTGGTTAGCTGACTCTCCCAAAATTAATGGTACACAATCCATCTTATCAGTTGTCATTTCCCCTCTCCCATTTTGGTCAACTTTTGTCACTCAGAAGTTGTTCTTCTATTATGTTCATCTTAAGATTTTTTTTTAGAAAAGGACCTAGTTCTTCTAGCCCCTTACCTGTATTTTGCACATAAAAATTTGGCAAGTCCCTAACATACACCATGTATGTTGGGTTACATGGAAAGTACCAAAGTGGAAGTGATCATATACCAATACTCAATAGAGCCTAGAAAATATCAGGTTCCCATTCATCCATCTATTCAATATTTGTTGAATGCATACTATTCAGTGCTAGCCTCTGGAATAGATGTCAGGGAATGAACAGAGGCAAGACTGACAAACTTGCTTCCTTCTGTTGTGCAGTTTTTAGTGAGAAAAGACAGACAAAAACTGGATCGGCATTAAAGAAATACATAAAATAATGTAATTTTAGTATTAAGTGCTATGAAAAAAACTAGAAGTGTCTGAAAATAAGAAGAATGTCTTGGAGCCAGGAGGTAAAAATGCTTGAGTATGGTCAGAGGCAGTGGTGTGCACTTGTGATTCTTGTTATTCAGGAGGTTGAGGCAGAAGGATCACAAGTGCAAGTTCAAGGCCAGTTTGGGCAACTTAGACCCTGTCTCAACATAAAACGGACTGGGAGTGTAGCTCAGTAGCAGAATGCTCCCAGATTCAAACCCTAGTACCACAAAACAAAACAAAATACTTGAAATGTATGGTCTAAAAAAAGAGAAGGTCAGCACGATTAGGGGAAGTAATGAGATCTCAGGTAACCGAAGGTTACACCAAGATACAGTGACGCAGACCAAATGCAAAGGAATGACTATACCTCGGTCTTTTTGAAGCTACTACCTGGGAAGAAATTTCTCTCAGGATCTGGGCCAACAGGTTGATTAGAGTGAGGAAAAATGGGTGTTTCTAATTAAAGGAAAACTATAGGAAGAACAGGATTTTCTTTCCAAATTGTTTAGGATTCACTATATATTTGACAGTTTTCATAATGTCCTTAATTTCAAAGAAAGTGGATCAAAGGTCAGATATGATTATTGAACAAAAGTAAAAAAAAATGCCCTTCCTTTTGGGGGTGTCAGAATGAAGCCCCTGACAAATTCTTCACATGGGTTACAGACTTCAACACAATGCTTCGGCAGATGATTAAACTACAGCAACAAATTAGGTGCAATTAAATGTTTTCAACTCTCCCACATACCTGAAACCAAAGCTGTGAAAAAAGGGCGTATCTCAGGTAATTAATTGCCAAGAAATATTTAATAACCTTTCCTCTGCTACATTTAACATGAGGCATGAGCGCTTCGTTCCAACTTAATCATGAAGTTCCCTGGAGCCACGGGCATGTCGCTGCAGCACACTAAAGGAAAAACCCTAAACGCAGAGCTTATTTAATTTGCAACTCTTGCCACACCACTTCACACCTGAATTCTTTATCCTTTGGGCACACGTAAGATAACCACATGCACTGTAGTAACATCCATTTTATAGGCAGAACTTTCATCTACCCACAGTTTCCTCTTCTTTGTAAAACCGTTTGGCCGACTGGCTTACAATGGCAATAACTGAGCTTGTCTCTTTGTAGCCTCTTTGTAGTCAAGGACTCTGCTGGATTCAGAAAGAGATTATTTTATGCCATCATTTTGCTCTAATAACAGAGCAGAAACCCCTTTAATGTTAATATTCTCTAGAGAAGGACATTGTTTTAAAAGCACAGATGCTACTTGACAGCGAAGAGTGGTGTACTAATACACATTCATCCTTAGTTGAAAAATACCTTGAGTTGAAAAATGCATTGAATACACCTAACATCATAGCTTAGTTATGCCTGTGTGTGTGTGTGTGTGTGTGTGTGTGTGTGTGTGTTTTGCTTTTTGGTGGTCCTGGGGAATCCAACCAAGGATCTCACACGTGCCACATACACATTCTACCACTGAGCTCCACCCCCAGCCCAAGCCAAACCTACTTTTTTTTAGTATGGGGAATTGAACTCAGGGATACTTGACAACTGAGCCACATTCCCCAGCCCTATTTTGTATTTTATTTAGAGACAGGGTCTCACTGAGTTGCATAGTGCCTTTCAGTTGCTGAGGCTGGCTTTGAATTTGAGATTCTCCTTAGCCTCCAAGCCGATGGGATTACAGGTGTGCACCACTGTGCTGGCACCAAACCTACTTTTAACATCCTCAGAACACTTACCTTAGTCTACAGGGGTCCAAGATCATTTACTATAAAGCCTATTGTATAGTTGAGAGTTGAACACCTCATGTAATTTACTAAATACTGCATTGTCTTGAAAACAGCGTAGTGGTATGGGTTTGCTTTTGCATCATCCTGAAGTTGAAGAAGAATAATCACTACAAGGAAGGGACCATCTGTATTGACAGTTGAGAAGCAAAGGTACCTGGCAACTTTTAAAATGTGTGATACACTGCACCAGCTTCCTCCCCCAGGATTTTTTCATCTTTTCAGTGTATTTACAACAGGAGGTAATGAGAGAAAGTCTATCTTCTAAAAAGTTATCCAAAAATGTAACAGATGGGATGGTGGATAAATGTCAATTACTGTTGTCAAAATTTGCAAAGGCAGATCTCATTGGCTTTGATTCCTTTGCTAGATGACAGTGGGAATGGATGTGATATCTGCATTTGAGGAAGTGTTTGCTGAGCCAATTGGGTTGGGGCTGAAGGTTCTGCTGGGGAGGGGTTTACAGGACCAATTTCTGACAGAAAGAAAGTTAATGTCAAGTTTCAAAGAAAACTTTTATAATTGAGTTTTTTCCCCCAGACCTAAACCATACCTATATCTTTAAAAACTGGGGCTAAAAAAGATTTATTTCATGCCTTAAGATAAATTGAGTTTCTCCATCTTACTGCATTTGTGTTTATCTCCGAGAACTATTTGTTAACTATTTGACTTGAAAATATAGCCAATACAGTCAGATTGTATATATTTTACACCAGCACAGCTGTTTAGAATGTGAAAAAATTCACATACTTCTCTAGTGTTTTGTTTTCGACTCCATTTGTCAGTTTTTCAGACTTTTTATTCACACCTGCTGTTTTCCTAGCTTGTACACTGCCTGAGAGCCCTCCCCTCTGTTCCAACACAAATTCCCACCAGGAACATAGATTTATCATTCAGTTTGATTTCACATGACTGCCCTTAGGACCACTTTGTTGAGGTTTTTTTTTTTTTTTTTTTTTCTTTCTTGTTGTTGTCCAGGGACTGATTTTTGTGTTTGAAAATACTTCAGCCATGAATAATCTAAGTTCTCAAGAAAAGATACCCTTTCTCACTTCTCCAAAAACAATATCTGGGTGAGTTCAGGAGGAATGGTCAATAACTCAGAGCAGAGTATTTCTGAAGGTTGAATTTGCCATCAGTATCTATTTCCCAAGGCAATGGGACAATTGTTTGTGTGTCTGTGGGGCAGCGGGGGAAGGAGCTCTGCCAGTCAGCTTTTAAAGGATCAGGAAAGTGCACATGAAAAGGAGCATGTAGGAGGGTTATTTGTAAGAGGGGAGGCCTGTTCTTTGTTATTAAGACTTGAAATATTCTTGAACTCTTGGCTTCTCCAAAGAAACCCAATCCATGGGGGTAGAAGGACAAACTCCCTGGAGATTTGGAAGGTTCTGGATGGATACAATTTTAGAATTTGTGATTTTGAATTGCAGAGACCAGCAAACAGTCTTGTTAACTTTAGTTCACACTTTGGCTGGCCCCTCCTCCAGGGTTATTGATTCCAAAATTTTGATTGGTTTATAATTTACCAGGGAATTTCTTCTATAGTACAGATTCTTTGACCCCCTGCCTCCCTACCCCAAATTGAAATCTGGCTGGTTTGGAATAAGACCCAGAAGTTAATAATACAAATACAAATAATAATAATAATAATAAAAAAAAAAACAAAAAATAAATCTCCAGGTGACTCTAATGCTTTGCACAGCCAGATTGGCGAGGCCATCCCTCTTGTCACACTAACCAGCTTGTTTTGGGATTGAACCTTGACCTCAGCCTCATTAGCACCACTCTCTGAATTCTGCAGCTAAATGGTTGCATTTGGGAATATGTAACCTTGTCTCTGATCTTGCTAGAGGGCATCAATGTGAGGGGGAAAAAAAACCCTTAACATTATTTGCTAGCAGATAGATGTGTGATTTTAATATTGCCCTTTAGTTCCCCCTATACAATTTCAAAAGGTGTTTTAATCTTCAAGAGAATATCTACATTTCAGTGGAGGAAAAAGAGATACCTTGTTAAAAAGAGAAAAAAAAAAAAATATCAGTGCAATAGTCATCTCCCTAAAGCTTTCTCTCAGGGAGAATCGCTTCACACATTTTAATGACCCTCTTGAAAAATCTGAATTTAAATACTTTTTTTCCAGTAAGAATTATACATCTTACAATTTGCCACATTTGATAGAAAGAAATATTGTGATTATCTTTAAAATAAAATTTCCCCTAGGTTAGTAAGGAGTAATAATGGGTCCTGGACAAAGATTGTATATGTGTGTATGTGTGGAGGGGTGGGGGTTGTGCAAGTGTGTATACAGAGTCATTAAACTTTTTTTTTTTTTTCCTCCAAAGGCAGGCAGACTTGATACAACTGGGAGGTCATCTCATTGTCTGAGATGATGCATGTTTCTGTATTCCAGGCTTGGTTTTGCACCTTTTCTGGCCATTATTAATGGAGAAAAATCGAAGAATAACAATCAGTTCATACTGAGATGCGGCTTAATAAAAAGGATAAGGGGCACAGAAAAAAAAAGTTTATTCCTTATAGAAGGTAAAAGATTTTAATGGGTCAGTGGATTTATCTAAGTCTACCTGGAACATATTAACCAAAATGGTTTACTGAGTAATCTCTCTCAGGGAGGAGGACCACGGTGGAAATTCTAAAAGGAATTTGGGAGCTCCAGAGAGCTTTATGCTCAGTGAAGCTGAGAAAAGCCCCAAGCTGCAGATGGAAGCAATGCACGCTGATTACCATCGTTGCAAAAAGAGATAAGGAAATGTTCCTAGGGCTGTGCGGCTCTGCTCTGGGTCACTGGTTCATAAACTTCAGCGTGCGTAAGAATTCCCCAGTGAAGTTGTTGAAAATGCAGATTCCTGGACACCATCCACCAAGATTTCCTGATTTATCAAGCCTGGAAAAACAAAATAAAACAAAAATAACAAGTTTAGCTAACTAACCATGTGATTTATTTAAATCACACCTTGAAGTATACTGATCTAGGTAATGTAGTCAGTGAAAGTAAAATCAGATTTCAAAAGTGAATGATGTGGAAGTTATAGGGGGAAAATGGAAAATGTAGAAGAACAGAAAGAAGAGGATGGAGAAAAAGAAAAGACTCTTTAAGTGCCACTAATTGGAGCATTCTGTGTCGTGGTCACCTTAGATCTTGCTTCTTTTTTTCAAATTTCAGTGCATTTCCCTCTATGAGATTTCTAGAGTTATCTTTAGATGGAATTTGCTTAACTATTTTAATATGTTCAACGGACCCCTCTCTTAAGGCATATGTTTCCAACTTTCTTGAGACTCATCTCACTTAGATGTCTTACTATTGTGTCGAGTGTAAGCATTAGTAAAATCAGTTCAGCTTTTTTCCTTTCACTATTAAAACTTGCTCTGTTCATCTTTTTATTAGAGGAGAAATTTTTTTCAACACACCTAAGAAGCTTCTTTAATGCTTATGTTTTTTATGGCATCATTTTCTAAACAGTTGCTCAGTTCTCTGAATTCATTTTCCCAAGTGCTCTTTGAATCACTCTTTCTGTCCCCAGCAGACATCAGGTGGTGTGCATTCATAGGCTGCACCAGCTTGGCATTGTTGAAACACTCTCCTTTGGCTCCGCCCTGAGCCTCCTGTGTATACACCACACCTCACTACTGGTTCCCCTGGAACCTCCCCATCGATCCAATGCCATACATCAACTGAGGAGTTTCCATTGGCCTCGCTTTAGGGACATCTCAGAACTCACAGTGCGGCTGTCAAGCAACATCTATTCTGGATGGTAGATATCCAATTTGCTTTTGACTCAAATTATCATAGCTGTGCCTCATCCACACTTTCTAGCCCCTCCAAACTTCTATTATTTTAAGCATCATCACCACCTCAGCCTTCCCCCCAAACCTCCCTTCCTTTGAAAATTTATTGCAGTATTAGATATATATTGAATTGAACTAGGAAAATTCAATGCAATACATGTTCAAGAGTCTACTATGTAATAAACACCAACCATCTGAAGCACTGGAAAGTTGGAAGAATAAACTATGTAGATAAGTTTGGATGGGACTGGAGAGGTAGCCCAGTGGTACAGTGCTTGTCTAGCATGTGTGAGGCCCTAGGTTCTATTTCCAGAACCCAGAAAAAAAAAAATTAGGAGGGTATCATTGCATCTTGTCACATTGCACCTTATTGGGTAGGAGAAGGTGCAATGTGACAAGAAAGAGCAAAAGGATTTTATATAATTCAGTTGGAAGTTTTTGTTGAAATATCATGTAAGGTCATTAGGGAGATGAGTGCTTGTCTTACACTATAGGTTAAAAATCTTTCCCATCTTCTTTTCTGTATCTCTAGGCTTTCAGAATCCCAATAATACCTGTACTTAGGGGTTAACTCCATAATCTGTTCCATCTTTTTGCCCTGGAAGTGACCATAGTTTCATTGAGTAATCAAATTTGTTAGACAGAAGGAAGATTAAATTTAAAAAAAATTTTTAAACCTTCTTTTTGTACTAGGTGTGCTACTATAGTGTTTTTTTAGTACTTGTTTTGTATTGATAAATATGGAAATATATTTTTTACTTTGTTTTTTTAACTATGTAAATAAGTGATTAAAAATCTCCTTTTGCCATCAAAAATATCACTTTCATTTTAATGTATTTTTGTTTCATTTCTGAGTATTTTATGAGATTATAAAAACATACTACCTTCTTTGTGGTTAAAAATTAACATTATAGCCTGTAATCCCAGCAGTTTAGGAGGCTGAGGCAGGAGGATCACAAGTTCAAGGCCAGCTTCCCCAATTTAATGAGGCCCTAAGCAACTGAGTGCCGCAGTCCGGCTGCAGCAAACTAACCTGGGGTGACGAACAACTTGTGTAGATTGATACAGCAGGAGTAGGGGCCATTTATTGTAGGACCAGAGTGATATTTATACAGTCCACACAGCCTATCTTAATTAGCATAAACTAGATACAGCAGTCAACCAATAAGGAATCTCCACACTTAATGGTTCGCTTTTGTTACTTCACAAACCACTCCCTCTGGCACTTTGCCAGGAGCCATCCAGACTCATTCACAGACTCTAACATTTCTCTGGCAAAATGCCAGGCGCCATCCTGACTTGTTTACAGACTCTAACAACTGAGCAAGATCATGTCTCTAAATAAAATATTAAAAGGGCTGGGGATGTGGCTCAGTGGTTAAGTGCCCTTGAGTTCAATCCCCAGTACCAAAAAAAAAAAAAAAAAAATTAACATTACAAGGTAAAGATTTTCCTGCTACTAAAACTGATTTGTGTACATCATCATTGCCATCATAACCTTCTTTCATACACTGAATCACTTAATCAAATATATAATTATTCTATATTTAAGTTTCTAAATTTTAACACTATTATAAACAATGCTGTATTATAATAAATATTATCAGACATAAAATTCAATAAAATACTTCTCATGATATTACCATTATATATATTCTAAGAAGAGGACTTATATTCAAATGGTTTAAATTTCTTAATATATACAGCTAAATTACGTTCCAGTGAATATTTTTTAATTTTTATTTCCATCAATGAATTATCACACTTTCTTCACAATGGTGTTATCTTAAAATAACTTCAGTTAAAAAAAAACTATATTCATTTTTTCTTTGATTACTCTTCAGGTTGAACATTATTTCCTCTTTGTTAACCAGTTTCTTTTTTAGAAACACTATTACATCAGTTTCTAGAACTAATGGTTTTGTCTTGAATCAATGTTGAAAAGAAATGCCTGGTGCTGGTTAAGCTTATGTGGCCAGGAGTCAGGAGACCAAAGATTTCCCTTCTCTGACGCCAACTAGTTGTTGTTAACCATAGATTAATTGTTTAACCTGACATGCTGCTTTGGTGTAATCTGAGAATGTACTATTAGTACATATGTCATGAGAGTAAAATGAGAGAATCAATTAAAAGTGTTTGAAAAAAAATGAGAAACAACGTAAAAATATAGGTTGATGTTATTTTTACCTCTTCAAAAATCCATTTGACTAAAGAAATATTATAGGCCCATTTTGGATAAAATTCGGTAGCCACACTAATTTATATTCAACTACATTTATTGACACCAACTATATATGCTCTCTTACATGGACATATGTTAATACAGTGCAATAAGAATAGGCAAAAATCTTACGAAAACAAAGAGGGGGGGAAGATCAAAATTTTAGGGAGGGATGCTGTGGAATGGATATTAATGCTCAAGACAAATAGAAATTCTTCAGGTAGAGAAAGGAGAAGACGACAGTGTGGGAAGCAGAACCAAATGCAAAAAGGCACTGAGATGTGGAAGACCAAGGGATCCTGAAAGACTGATGCTACTGGAATATGCAGCATGTCTGTAAAGGTAAAGAATAAGAAGGCAGAAATGTGGGTGTCAAAGTCTTTGTGTGCTCTATTTCAGAATTTGTACCCAGCCATATTCAATTTTAGTCTTGATGATTAATACTTCAAATCCTTGTTTCAAAGGGGCAAATATTGACCAACACATAGGTATTCCTTTTATAATATAATTAGTATTTGATTTCTTCTTTTCAAGTGAGACAGTTAAGAAGAAAGCATTCTTAGTAATGGTCTCTGCTTAAGTTTAGGAAGCAATTACTGATGAGCATTGATTCAACTATTCTTTCAAGAAGTATATATTAAGTCTGCACTTAGTATGAGGCACAGAATCAAACACTGGAGATAGAACAAGATCTCTATGCCTTCTTAGAGAGTATATTCTAGTGGAAGAGGTAACCACTGGAGAAATACGTAAGCATGAAAGGAACTGTCAGATTGTAATGGATGCCATGGAGGAAAGAAGTAGCATCTCCATTCTTTCAAATAGACTTTTAATGTCTACATACTGTTCTAGGTTCTGGCAATTTAGTGATACAAAAAGCAGGTAAGGTCTGTGTGCTCAGGAGTTTAGATTCTTTTCAGTGAGCAATGAAGTCAGAGAATTAAGGAGGAAGTAAAATGAGGTTGAGTGATACTATGGATAGAATTTTATACCACCCTCAAATTCATATGTTGAAACCTAGTTCTCAGCGTGATGGTGTTCTGAGGTGACAAGCCTTAGCAAAGTGAGGGAGTCATGAGGGGAAGCTGTCATGAATTCAATTAGTGATCTTATAAGAGGTGCCTCAGCAAGATCCCTCACTTGTCCAATCATGTGAGGACACAGGGAGAAGATGGCTGTCTATAAACCAAGAAATGAACATTCACCAGACACCAAATCTGCCGGTGACTTGAGCTTGGACTTCCACTTCCAGAACTATGAGAAACAGATTTATGTTGTTTATAAGCCACCAGTTTAAGGTATTTTGTTATGGCAGCTCATGCTAAGACAAGTGGTAAAGGAAGGCCCTTCCAAAGGGATGCTACTTATGCTAACAATAATGCAATAGCTGGGAGAATTGCATTCCAGGTTGTGGAAAAGCAGATGCAAAGATTTCGAGAACCGAAATGGCTTGGCCTATTTAAGCAACAGAACAGAGAATCAGCACGGCTCTGATATAGGGAAGGAAATGGAAAGTTTAAGAGGAGGAAGCAAGAGATGTTAAAAGATCACTCCAATTGACTGAATAGAAATCTGTATAGGGATGAGTAGAAGTAAGATGACAACGTAGTAGGGCATTGCTGTCATTTGAGAAATTAGGTTGGATTAGATTGGGTGACGACAGTATGGAAGGATGAATGAACGAATGGATTTAAAACTATAAATCGTGTGATTTGCTGATTAACTAGACAAGGGTGTTTCCTATATTTTTGGATTAAGTAATTATGAATGCTGATTCCACTGAATTTATTGCTGGTGTATATTTATCTAGAGATAGGAGCCTATTGATAATAATATTTCAGCCAGGGCTTACTGAGCACTTACCACATGTTATATGTGAAGAACACGGAGTGCCGGCAGGCTGGATCCTACTGGGAGAAGCAAGTAAGATGCTAAGCAAAGGAACTCAGCTCCTTTCCAAGTTCCCTGACAACTGCAGACTTCACTAAAACTCTACTTACTTCTGGAAATCCTTCAATGCTGATACCTTCTTTCAGGTTTTCTATGGAGTCCCGTGTTTATGTCTATTATTATTATTCCTGTGTATCTCCACATTGGACACTGATTTCTTGGAGAGCTGTATTTTTATTTCTCTATTCTCACTACCTTGTAGAGTATCTGGCACATTTTAAGCATTGAATTTTTTGTTGTTTTTGAATTGACACTTTACAGCTGTTTATTACCATTTGTCACCACAAACAGACAAGAAAAGATGACCTAACATGAAATAGTTAAAATATATCACGTGCATCACATAATACAGTAAATGCATCATCCCAGAATGAGCGAAATTCTTTCTTTTCAAGGAGCTAGGTCCATCTATCTCAATGTGTGCCAAACACTTTTGAGCAATTTGGGGAAAAGTACTTTGCAGACATATACATTGCTACGAGTCAGGGAACAATGATCTTATTTTGACCAATTTTTTTACCTCTAGGGAATTTTCTTGCGTGATTTTTTTATTCCCAATTCTTGATTGGGAAGCAAGAAGTTTTAATGGCAGATTTTTTATTTTTTATTTTCAGGAGCTAAGAAAGCTTAATTTGTAGATAACTATCCTTTGATAAAGATTTGATGAATGAATGGTTGGAGGTAAGTATCAAACATTACCTTTTCTTTATTTCTATTCAAAGAAAATCTCATTAAGTAAGTTGCCCACATACATGATTTCCACTGATCCACCTCCAATTTGGTCTTTTTCACTCCTTTTGAACTTTTATCTATTTCAGCACTCCACTGATTGAGGTGTCAGTGAGGTATCAATGATTCCATGTTGTCAAATTCATTGATCATCCCTCTACTTTCATTTTTCTCAACCCTTTGATGGCTTTTGATACAGTTGATAACTTTACCTCGCCCAAACTCCCTCTTCTAGGCTTTTATGATAGTTGTCTCTCGGGTTGCAAGTAATCGGAATCCAACTCAAATCAACTTGTTTAAACACAAAAGGAATTTATTGGCTCTTTTATCCAGGAAGTTCAAGGAATGATGCTAGTTTAAGGCTCCATTGGATCTGGAGTTTCAAACAATATTATCAGAAATCTATTTATTTTTCTCTATCTTTCAGCTTACATTTCCGCTGTTATCTTGCTTGGTAGGCAGGTTCACCTCCCATAGTAAGAAGGCTATTGGTAGTTCTGGATCTACATCAATCATCCTTCTCTTTACTGGTACTATTGAGACAAACCGTGCCTCTTTTCTGTGTGTATTAGCTAAATGGTGAGAAAGCTTCAGTTGAGTGAGTCTGGTATCACACCCAATTTATAGGTGAACAGGGTGGGCATTGGGTGTATGCTAAGGGAGAAGAGGTCTCATCTGAACTACATGGATTGACATAAGGAAATATATTCAGCCTACAAAAAAAGAACTCACACCCCCACACATACACACACTTTTGTAACACTCCTACTATTTTCCTCTCATGTCTCTGCATGTTCTTTCTTGTTCTATTTTCTTGGCTTCAAGTGGAAGTGTCAAAGTGCTCTGATCTTTGTTCTGGGTTCTCTTTTCTTTACTATTCACACTCCCTGGTTCACTGTTGACTACAACTCTTCTGGAGACAAAGTTGAAATTTAATTGGGAAGTTGATTACTCCCCAGCTCTATGTCTCTGAGAAGCAATCTCTCCCCTGAGTAACAGATAAAGCCTGCTAGCTGTTCATTTGAAATTTCTACATGGATATCTATATGCATTTTAAATGTACAATGATTCTCTTGTTTTTTTCCCCAAGCTATTATTTTCAGTAAAATATATGTCGCTTGTTTGTCACATACATATGGTTAAGAAGAGGCAGGCAATTATTAATGTGGAAGAAAAACAGAGCTATGTATAGTATTGCAGTTTAATGTGAAATTCACCTCAGTTCCTCACTAACTCCATCACTATTAGTTTGCCAAGGCCACCACAATAAAATATTACAGACTGGTTGACTGAATAGAGAGATTCTATTTTTCAAAGTTCTTGAGACTAGAAGTCCAAGCTCAGAGTTTTGAGAAATGTCCTTGGAGAACAAGAAAGGAGCTGAAATCCACTGTCCCTGGAATTGAAATATTCTTGATAGAGAGACAGGCTGGGGTGATTTCTCTGTGACTCTAAGAACAAAGAGTATTCCTCCATGCAGGACTGCTGCCCTTGGGACTCACAGGAGCACTCTCTGTTCTCGGAGTTTCAGAGAAATCTCTCCAGTATGTCTCTCTATCAAGATTTATTCACTTTAAAGGGACACTAGCTTTTAGCTCCCTTTCCTTCTTCTCAAAGAACAATGCTCGACAATCGAAACCAAAACTAACAAAAAACCTTCTCCTTATACTACTTGCCAAACCAAACACCAACGCATATCAGTTTAAGCAAGTAGAATTCATGAGTGATTACCAGCCCATCTAGGGATCAGCTATAGATGAGGACACTGTATCTCCACCTGAGTACTGTGGCAAGGGTTATTGTTGGGGGCCAGAAAACCCATATTAGAACATACCTGTCTTTGCAGATAGGGCCTTTGACAGGGTGATTGCATTAAAATGGTGGCAGATAGGGTACATCCAAATCCAACCTGATTGGTGTCTTTTTAAGAAGAAATTTGGATAGACAAGGAGGAAGAAATCATGTGAGGAAGGATGTGGCCACCTGCAAGTCAAGGAGATATAAATATATATATATATATATATATATATATATATATATATATATGTGTGTGTGTGTGTGTGTGTGTGTGTGTGTGTATATGTGTGTATATGTATATATATATACATATACATATATATATAGTTAAATCATTCCACATTTCTTCCTTGTTCCCTTCCTTCCTCCTGATCTACTTATCTTAATTATATTCTATCCTCTCCCTGCTACTTCTTTCCCTTATTTTGTTCTAGCTTCCACAGATGAGAGAAAACACTCAGCTCTTGATTTTCTGAGTCTGGCTTATTTCACTTAGCATGATTTTCTCCATTTCCACCCATTTACCAGCAAATGTCATCATTTTATTCTTCTTTACAGCTGAGTAAAACTTCTTTGCTTATATATACCATATTTTCTTGATTCATTCGTCTATTGGAATCAACCCAGAAGCATCAAATATTTCTCACTGCTCTTGAATTGAGACTTTATAGCTGCCAAGAGGGCTAGTCTTCCCACTTTTATAAGCAACATAATGTGGATCTCTTATTTCTATTCAATTTCTATCTATTAAGAAGCTTTGTCATGGTAAGAAATATCCCCAGACTTGAGTGGTTCACAGAAACATCTGTTTCTTGCACAGGTCATATATCAGCATTTATAGGTCAGTTACAGTGGCTGTAGCTTTGTTTGGTTCTGCTTGGCTTCAGTCCAAGTGTCATCTTATTTCAGCACTGTATGGGATATGACATTTCACAACAGTGAGGGAAGAGCAGGAGAGATGACAGAAACAAGTGAAGTCTGCAAAACCTTCCACTCAGTTGTGGTGAGCAGAGTGTCTTCACACAGTCCATGGGTCAAAGCAAGCCCCATGGCCAAGACCAGTGTCAAAAAGGGAAATAAGAAACAAGTATATGAAGGACAGCAATGAGCTGTACATAATCCTACAGGGAAAGAGGAGGTCAATGTCATTTGCTGCTCATTTGAAAAAACCTGATTTCATCCACATAAGGTGATCTTTACCTGGATAAACAGCATCATTCATTTTCTTAAATTGCTAATTTATTTCTCCAGTAAAATCCACTTTATTGCCACTGTCCTTTAGAGCCATATAAACAATTGGGATTTCCATAGAATGAGAAATAACAAGTCAATATGCAAAGTGATCATCTTCAAAGTGATCAAGTTCAAATGAAGGCACAGATGTGGTAGGAAACGAGAGAGGGAAATGTATTCAAGGCATAGGACATTTTCTGCCAAGTTCTGAGTCAAAACAGGTCATCCTGGCAGCATAACAAAAGAGGTTTACTTTGTCTTGGAGTTTGAGCTATGTATATACAACACATTTGTGCATTCTATTTTTAAATTAGTTTTCACAGAGAGTTAAACAGTGAATTTAATTTCTAGAGCTTGATTCCATTGCAGTTACATTTTAATTGTGTAACTGCCTACCTTGGCTTTGTTTTCACACTCACCATGGAAACTTCTCATTCATTCACTTATCATGCATTCATTCTTTCATTCATCTGTTATCAAACACTTACTAAACATTAAGTATGCACTGTACTTGGCATTGGAGAGAAAAAGGTAGATTGTCCTTCCCAACCTAAAAGAGCTCACAGGCTAGTAAGAGATTTAGGTGTGTAAATAATAATAATAATAATAATAATAATAATAATAATAATTACTGTGTGTAATACCACTGTAGTGGTGAGAAAGTTAACTCAGTGTGTTGTAAAGAATGTGTCCTATAAAGCCAGACAGATCTGGGCTCTGTTCTCAGTAATTACGAGGCGTGGGACTGCAAGCACTTTACAAAAGTCCCCTGTGCCCCAGATTGCTTACCTGTAAAAACAAAGGTTATTGCACGTAAATTATTGGTTTTTCAATAGGATTAGGAATGGCACATATAAAGCCATACCTACAGTTTCAGAACATCATAAATGCTCAGTCAAGCTGGTGTGGTTTACTGTGATATTTATTGGAAGAATTATACCAATTCAAAATACTTCTGTGCGGCGTGCAGAGACATAGCTAGGACACATTTCCCCAAAGAGGTGGTAATTGAGAGGGAAATGCATTCAAGGCAAAGGGCAAGGTGGCAAGTGATAAGAGGAAAGGTCTGTGAATTTGGGTGTTGCTGAACATAGACTGCATGGTGGGGGAGAAGCCGGCAAGATGTCAGTGTGAACACCGGGTGACACAGATCATGACATGCTTCTGTGCCATGCAGAAAGCACCTGAACTTATGAACCCCTGGCTGTCTTCCACTCCCTCTCCCATCTCACCTACTGCCTGTAATTTGTGACAATTAGTTCCAAAAGTCTTTTACTACAGTCACTAGGAGATTAAACGTCATTTTCCCTGCCTCCTCCCATTCCTTCCCTGCATTCTCACTGGGCCCCATTCCATTTGTTGGTTCCTCTCTCACTTCTGCTCTGAAAAGGCACGTTATTACCTCTCACCAGAGGCCTATTTTGTGAGACAGTCCTCAAGACTTCTCTGCCCTGTCATGAGATTTCTATTTCCAGGAACTAGTTAAGGATCTTTTTAATGAGCATGTTCTCAAGACCAGTTATTTTCATTTTGGAAATACAGATCTCCTTTGAAATTGCTTTACAAAATATTTTCCTTTTCAAACTCTTTGAGGCTCCCTTTCCATTCTCCCATTTCCTGCCCCAGATCCAATTTTGAAAGTGCTCATTTTCAGTTCTGAGTATCTTTATTTCTTCAGCAAAGTGCTTCCATTCCTTCGGTCCCTCAGCATTGACAGGTGAAATTTGAAATTGTTCTGCAGTAATCGCAGAACACTCACAAAAAGCCACTCAAGGGTAAAACAGGTATTGTTCAAACTTTTTCCTCCGTTTCTACCGCTGCAGGTGGAGGAATGGCCTCAGAACTTTTCCCTGTTGTTTTAGGGAAGCAGGAGAATGCTCCATGTCAAAGAATCAATCTTGCCTCTTAAGTATGTATGTAGCTAATGTGCAAGAGAATAATGGCTCTAGAAGCAGTTGGGCAGATCTGTCATGGAGTAGCAATGTCCAAGTCCCCACATTAATTTCCCTTTCCCTTGTTTTCATTATTTCTACTGTTCAGTTTTGTTCTCCCTCCATCAGCGTGATCATCATCATCATGATCATCATCACCACCATCACCACCGTCATCATCACCATTATCATCATCACTATCATCATCATTCTTTTTGGTGTTGGGGGTTGAACCCAGGGCCTTACACATGCTAGCTAGGCGAACACTCTACTGCTGAGCTATACCCCACCGCTGTCCCTCATTAGTTTTTAATTGTCCTGTATTCTTTCAATTGTTTATTTCCTATTTGCCAGTTTTTGACTCTGTGTCATTTTCTTTTTTCTCCCATTTTAATAGATAGTACTTTATGATTTCTCCAAACTTTTTTTTTTTTTTTTAATAAACCTCTTTATTTTCATCAGCTTTACATTTCATCTTAAATGACTTCAGGGACATTTAGGTAGAATATTTATCTTTAAAAGTTAGCTTCATTAAAGCATAATTTAAAAAATTAAAATTCAATAATTTTCTGCCGCGGTCCGGCTGCAGCAAACTAACCAGGGGATGATGAACAACTTGTGTACATTGATACAGCAGGAGTGGGAGCCCTTTATTGTAGGACAGGAGGGATATATATACATTCCACAAAGCTTATCTTAATTAACTTAAACTCGATACAACAGTCAACCAATAAAGAATCCCCACACTTAATGGCTCGCTGGTGTTACTTCACAAACCACTCTCCCTGGCAAAATGCCAGGCACCATCTTGACTTGTTTACAGACCCTAACAATTTTCAGGGTAAAATTTGTTGAGTTTTGACAAGCGTATACATATACCTATATAATCATCAGTTCAATGAAGATACTGAACATTTCCCTCAACCTAGAAACTTGCCTGCTGCTTCTCTATAATCAATCTTCTTCCTCCAAACCAGCTCCTATAATCATTAATCTGTTTTGTTCTTTTAGTATCGCCTGTTAAAAACTTCCTTACAAATGAAATCATTTGGTACACAGTCTTTTGTGTCTAGCTTCATTCACTTAGCATATTTTTGAGAACCATCTATTTTGTTGCATATGTTGGCAGTTTATTACTTTTCATAGCTGAGTAGTATTATATTATGTAGATATACCACAGTTTGCTTATCCATTTACTAGTTCATGGATATTAGGTTAATAGTAGTACAACTGTTGTGAACATTTGCATAAAACATTCCCGTGAGCACATATTTTCATTTCTCTTAGATAAACACTTAAGATAAACACTTAAGAGCAAGATTGTTGGGCATATGGCAAGTCATATGGCAAGTGTTGGTACTGTTTTGCATTCCCAGTGGCAAGAAATGAGAGTTCTCTATTTTTTCTAATGTGTGGCATTTCCATTTGTAAAAGAAACTAGCCACCTAGTGAGTAATGTATTAATATTGTGGTTTCAATTTACATTTCTTTAGTGACTAATGATTTAGAACATGGTTCACATGTTTATTTGCCATTGATATTTCTTTGATAACATATTTCTTTAATGACAAGTATGTTCAAATATTTTGCCCATGTTTAAAAATAAGGTTGTTCGTCCTCGCATTGGTTTGTAAGAATTATTTTTAAATTCTGGATGCAAGTCTTTTATTAGCTATATTTTTGACTAATGTTTTTTCTCAATCTGTGCTCATCTTTTCATTCCTCCTCCCTCTCCCTCCCCTCTCATACTAGGGATTGAATCCAGAGGTGCTTAACCACTGAACCACATTCCCAGTCCTTTTTTTATTTTTTATTTTGAGACAGGGTCTTGCCAAATTTCTTAGGTCCTCTCTAAGTTACTGAGGCTAACTTTGAATTTGGGATTCTCTTGCCTCAGCCTCCAAAGCCTCTGGGATTGCAGGTGTGCGCCACCACACCCAGCTCATTTTCTTATGGATGTTGTTTGAAGACAAAATATTTGAAAATTTGGATAAGGACATAGCTCACTGCTCAGTTGTGGAGCACTTGCCTAATATGCAAAAGGTCATGGATTCAATCCCAAGCACTGCAAAAAAGAAAGCAGAAAAAGTAAATATCAATTCTACTTTTATGGTACATGTGTCTTATCTGAGAAATCTTCGCTTTCTTCTAGAATTTTATCATCTCTGTTCTTTTTCATTGTTTTTTATTGATTTATTTTTAATTGGTGAATTATAGTTATACATTAAAGTGAAATTCATTGTGATCTGTTCATACATGCAAATGACATAATTTGGTTAATTTAATTCTCTAGTTCCTCCTCCTCTTACAGTCTCTGCTCTGATGTGTAGGTCTTATATTCCATTTGGAATTATTGTTTTATAAATAACTCCAAGTAAAGTGTTTGAAGCTCTTTTTTTTGGCATATGAATGTCCAGTTATTCTAATGTTATTCACTGGAAAAAAATACTATCCTTTCTCCCATTATATTACTTAATCATCTGCATCAAAATTTAATTGATTTCATATTGGTGCAGTTTCCCAGACAGTGTATCTTGTTCTTTTGATCTGTATTTCTTCTTTTGTCAATAGTGTAGTTTCTTGTTATTGTTGCAATAAGTAAACATAAAAATCAAGAAGTATGAAGTTTTGAAATTTTGTTCTTTTTTCAAATTACTTTAGCTATTTTAGGTCCTTTTGCATTTCCATATGACTTTCACAAAATTAACTTGTTAATTCTTTAAAATTTGTGATTTTGATTAATATTTAGTTGAATATAAAGATCAATAGGAGCAAATTGGCATCTTAAAATATTAAATCTTTGATTCATGAACATGTTATACTTCTCTAGTTGTTTTAAATATTCTTTTATTTTTCTTGGCAACAGTATATAATTTTCAGTGTAGATGTCCTACACTTATTTTCATAAATTTATCCTTAAACATTTAAATTTTTTGTTATTTTAAGTAGAATTCTTTGTATTCCAGATTCTAATTTTTAATTGAATTATATAGAAATATAATTGTTTTTATAATTTATTTTTACCTTGTATGATCTTGTTAAACTCATTTATTCACTCTGGTTGCTTTCTTGTAGTCTCCTTAGGATTTCTTGAATGGAAGATCCTGTCATCTGTGAAAAAAAAGTCTCTTTTGCCTCCTGTCTTTTCAATCAGTATTCCTTTAATTTTTAAACATCTTATTTATTACACTGGCTAAGACCTCCAGTACAATTTGGAAAGAAGACAACTTTTTCTTTTTTCCAATATTAAGGAAAAAGCATTCAGTTTTTCATTATCTGGTATGAGGTTGGCAATAAGATTGTTTTTAAAAATTTTTATTTTAGCATATTGAAAATTTTCCTTCATTCTGATTTTCTGAACATTTTTTATTATGGCTGGATATTGAATTTTGTCAATTGCTTTTTTGTTTTCAATGAAAATTATCACCTAGTTCTTTATTTTTAGTCTGTTACTATGGTCAATTACATTGATTTTTGAATATTAAACAAATCTCCCATTTGTATGACAAGTATTCTTTGGTCACATGCTATCTATCTATCTATCTATAAATGCTTTTATGTATTCCTTTTTTTGTCAGTGTTCATGAAGTTTATTAATGTAGTGGTCTTTGTAATATCTCTGATTTCTATGTCAAAATTATACTGTGTTCTTCTAGTTACTGGAAGAACTTGTATATTAATGGTATTCTTTTTTTTATTAGTTGCTCATAACAATACAATGATCTTGATATATCGTACATTTGATTGAAATGGGGTATGGATTCTCATTTTTCCAAGTGTACAGGTTGCAGAATCACATTGGTTATACAGCCACGTTTATACATACAGCAATACTAGTGTCTATTGTATTCTGCTGCCCTTCCTATTTTTTTAAACCTTGAATATTTGGTAGAATTCACCAGTGAAACCATCTGGGTCTTGTTGAAAGGTTTGTAATTTGAATTATTTTTCCTTACTTGATATAAAACCTTCCAGGTTATGAATTTTTTCTTGGAGTGAGCTCAGTTCATGCCTTTTAAGGTTCGTATCTATTTCTTTTATTTATGAAGTGCATCATCATAAAATTGCTTGTAATACCCCCTTATTATCTTTTTAACATTTGTAGGATCTGTAGTGATGTCCATTCTTTCATTTTTTTTTTAAAATAGGTGTTCACTATGTTGCTGAGCCTCGTCTCCTTCTCAAGTGATCCTCCTGCCTCAGCCTCCTCAGTAGTTGGGACTACAGGCAAACACATGGTGCTTGGCCCCATTTATTTTTTCTTTGTCATATTGGTGATATATAAGTTTTTTCCCTTAATCATTCCATCAAGAGTTTTATCAATCTTATTGAAACTGTCCCCAAATGAATCTTATTGAAACTGCCCCCAAATCAATTTTTTGTTTCATTGATTTTTTTTTTCTCTATAATTGCTGGGTTTTTTATTTCATTAATTCCCACTCTTTGCTGTTTCTTCCCTTGTGCTTTGTGTTGAGTTTGTTCTTCTTTCTCCAGGTTTTTAAAGTGGAAGCAGAGACCATTTATTTTTCATGTGTAAAACTTTAACACTCCACATATTAAATCAAGTTTTGTTTATCTTTCCCCAGAGAGGGTGAGGTGTTTTGTTTTTAATTTTCTTTCTGTTCAAAATGTCTTCTAATTTCCCTTATGTTTTCTTCTTTGACACTGTGTTGCTCATAATATTTAACGTCTATATATTTAGACATTTTATAGAGATGTTTCTGTTACTTATTCCTCCTTTTGTACCACTGTGATTATAGAACAGACTTTGAATTATATGAATCTTTTTAGATATATTGAAGCTTTAATCACAGAATACAATCTATTTTTTTTAGAATAGAGTCTATTTTGATGAAAGTTTTATTCATATTTAAAAAATATATATTATTGCTATTTCTGGGTGGAACATTCAAAAATCTCAAATAGGTCAATTTAATAGAAAACCCTGCTTTCATCTTCCAGAGTCTATTTCCTGGGTTCCTTGCCCTATGAGTTACTGACATACTAGGATTGAAATGATCAGCTATGATTGTTCATATTTCTACTTCTCTTTTAATTTTGTTTTCCCTCCCTTTACTCCAGAGCATTGATTAAATGTGTATTCATTTAAGATTTTATGTTCTTTAGGTTAATAGACCTCAATATCTTATAAAATATTATCTTTATCCTTGGTAGTAGTCCCTGTTATACTTTGAATTATATTAAAACAGCAATAGTATCTTGATTTCAAATGGTTTTTGCATGGCATATCTTTTTCTATGTATTTACTTCTGATTTATTGGTGTCTTTTTTATGAGTTTACTTTTGACAGTCTATTGATGAATCTAATTTTTCCAAATCTAAAAATCTACCCTCTAATAAGAGAATTAAGCCATTTATACTTATATAATTGATGTAAACAGGTTAGAATTTCCATCTTGTTATTGACTTCTTGTCCCATTTTTAAAAATTTATCTTTATTTTTTTTCTACCTTTTAAAATCAATTTATATTTGTTTTTTTAGATTCTATAGAACGTCCACTCTTGGTTTACTAATTATACACACTTTATTGTTTAGTGTTTACCCTAGGCCTTCAATATACTTATTTAATCTACCATTGCTGTATAATGTTAAGACCATCAAATCATAAACATAATTTCTGACTCCTGTGCAATATACTAGTGAACTATACTATGATTGTTACATATTTTTGCTATCACATATGCTATAAATCAGACAATTTGTTACTTTTAATTTAAACAATTGATTCAATTTTGAAGTTAAAAAAGAGAGATAAATGCCTTTGTATTTCATACATGTTCACCATTGTTTGTTTGTTTTTTATTTTTAGTGGGTATTTCTATCTAGTATTATTTTCCTGCTGTCTGAAGAATCTCCTTTAACCCATCTTCTAGTACAGAGTTTATTTTCACTGTATTTTTTAAAGATTATTTTTTGGGGGGCATAATATTTTAGTATACTATTACTTCCTAGTTTGTGTAAGTATTTGTGAAAAGAAGTCTGATTTTATTCTTATCTTTTCCTCTGAAACTAAATTTTCTTCTCCTGACCTCCATTATATATTTTTAAATTCATCCCTTTATTACTCATTTTCATGATTTTTTTTTTTATATTTATCCTTCTTGGGTTTCGTTGAGATTCTTGAATTGTGAATTTGTAAATTTCATCATATTTAGAAAATTTGTGGTCATTATTCCTTCACTTGCAAGCTGAAGGTTAGTATATCTATTCTTCCATTAAATAATGTCTGCAAGCACCTGGCATGCAAGATTATTGAACAGAAAGCTACTCATCCCCTACTTGATCTTAGTGTTTTAGCACCTTGTCTTGACTGTTTATTTCCCTTTCTTATGTAATGTCTTAACTTTTTCATCTGTCACCTCCACAGCTACTGTCATACTCAACTAGAAATCTTTATCTTGATATTCAAATTTTGGGTGATACTCTTTTTGCAGAAGTTTGGATTCCAAAGGCCCATGGTATTGAAGATTTTGTCCTTAATCTGTGGAGCTATTGTGGAACCTTAAGCAGGTGGGATCTAGTGAAAAATTTTGAGGGCATGCGCTTAGATAGATATTGGGACCCTGGCATCTTCCTGTCTTTCTTTTTGTCTTCTGGCTATCATCAGCTGAGCAGTTTCCTCTGCCATGTGCTACCACAATGTTGTACTGCCTTGCCGTAGGCCTCAAATCAATGGAACCAACCAGGTGGCCTGAACATATGAAACCTAACCTTTCCTCCTTATAAATTTTTTATCTCTGGTATTTTATCATTGTCCTGAGAAGCTAATAACACACCTTCCTTAAAATTATTTTATATTTAAATTTATCACACTAGTCTACGCCACATTGAAATGGGATTAGTCCTACTTGGTGAGCATTTAAACTAAAAAAAAAAAAAATTAGTAGGAATTAAAAAAGTGTAATGTATACTTTGTCAAATCTCTTCAAGTAACCTACTGCTGATATCATTTTTTTTCATGTTTCCTTTCTGTTCTATTTCCCCAAGGTGCAGTAGAAATTTCCTCCAAGCTTTTACTTTATATTATATTTAATGAAAATATGGAACGTCTAAATGTTATTTCATTTCAGACTCTTGGGTGACATACACATTCACGGATTTGATCATTTTCCATCCTGGATTTCTACCAGACCCACCTCCCATATATTCTGTATCATTTTAAAAAAGTAACTATAAATACAGAATGTAAAATATTTAGATGAATGTGATACCTTATCTTCCTTTTTTTTTCTGGGTTCCTTAATTAAAAGGATGGTTTGAATATAGCACATTACTCTTTAGACATCTAACCAACCTAATAATTTAAGTGTTTTTTCTTATTACTTAAATAAGTTATAATAAAACCTAGAATTTTTAGTAAGATAATCAAGTTGATTTGGCAAAAAAGCCAATCCCTGATTTGAGAATGAGGATAACTCCACAAGCAATTGTTGCTACTCTGACAGATTCTGACTAGATTTTAATAGGTTGCATGCCCTACCATATAAAATCATAAAAAATTTAGGTTGTTCACACCCTAAATATACTTGTGTACAAATTTCACATATTTTTTTATTGATTGTTATATGAAGGACTCAATTGATTTTGCAAACTCTGATCAACTTTTTTGTGGTAGTGGGATGGGTCTGATTGACGGGTACAATCCTGAAAGGTGGAAACTGGGACACAGATACTTTTCTTAGTTTTACTTTGGTGAAGAGATTTCTAGCAGTCTGACAATGACAGATATTTGGATCTTTAGGGAATAATAGAAAAGCTGAAAGATATTATTATCACAGAATGGATTTTTGTGTCACTTTTGGTTCTCAGTACAAAGCAAAATGTGAAAATGTGGTTTGCTAACTTTAGTACTTCTTAGCCTAACATGGTCTAGGTTTAAACCCCAGAGGGTTTTCTTTTTTGGTATTTATCACACAGACTTTGAAGCAGAAGTGATCATCAGATGAAAACTGCACTTTTATCTTGTTGCTCTATTTTACCAGATTCGTAAGAAAAAAGCCACTGACACATACTATGATAATTCACTGAATCCAAAATGGTATTTAAATTTAAATTGTTGCTGAGTAGGTTAATTTTTTAAAATCAAATTTATGTTTGTAGTTGGCAATAAATCTTAGCAATGCTTGATTGATTGGTCTTTTTAAAAACTCACTTTGCCTAAAAATTAACCTACTTTAAAAGGGGTAACTAGTTCTCAATCTTTTTTTTTTTTTTTTTTTTTTTTTTTTGGTACTAGGGATTGAACCCACCACTGAGCCATATCCCAGCCCTTTTTAATTTTTGAGACAGAGTGTCACTAATTCCTTAGGGCCTCACTAAACTACTGAGGCTGACTTTTAATTCACAATCCTCCTGCCTCAGTCTCCTGAGCCACTGGGATTACAAGTGTGTGCCACTATGCCCAGCTATCTCAATCATTTAAAATATTATGAGTGAGTAAGAATAAATATATAAAATTAGAGCACATGACTGTCTTGTATATAAACAATGGTAAGACCACAGTATACTTTTTTACTTCAGAGATATATAAATTCCTCCCTAAGCTCATATATCCAAATTGCATGCTGTTGAGTACACACTGGAAATAACCCTTGACTAGTCATGTTTTCTTTGGAATGGGAGAGCCTAGAAAAATAATTTTTACACTCTGTTTTCAGAGTCTAGAGGCTAGATCAGTGACAAATTAACTCAAGACCCACTTAACAAATTTTCATTGCAATCTTTTATTTCATACATGGCATTGCCATTTAGAACAGTATAAAAATGTCTCCAGAAGTTGATTTTAGGATGTGTTTTTCTTTAGAAGCTGTGGATTACAGGGGCTCACCATGTTAGTGAATCAGTCCAACGCCAAGTCCCAGAGCAGGGCGGTGCCTTATTCAGCCAAGTTCACAGTAGAATAACCACGGACCTCCTAGCTATGTGGGAATGTAGGGATCCTTTTGTGTGTGGCTTAGAACTGCCCCACCCAGTTTGGGTGAAAATCCTACAAACATGGGAGGAGACCCAAGATGAGGAAGGGCAGAGGTCCACATTTTATTTGTCTTTTCATTTTAAGGCCTTTACGGTTATCTGGCACACAGTAAGAATTTGGTTGAGCTGAGTGGAATGAAGACATGTAATCCACCTCAGCCATCAATTGCATTTCTTCAGAAAGCTTGTTGAAGCCCAGTTTCATAAGTACCACATGGAAATAATAATTTCTACTTAAAGGGATATAATAATAAAGTACATTCTCAAGAATGTATATTTCTCTCTCTCACCTCTCTCTTTTAAATCAGGAATTGAACTCAAGGGTGCTTTGCCCACTGAGCCACATCCCAGCCCTTTCTATTTATTCATTTTAATTCTGAGAAAGAGTCTCACTAAATTGCTTAAAGCCTCACTAAGTTGCTGTGGCTGACTTTAAACCTGCAACTGTCCTGCCTTAAACTCTAGAGTTGCTGGGATTACAGGCCTGTACCACTGTACCCAGCAAGAGTGTCTCTTTCTCATAGGACTCAATTAGAATACTTTCATTTTATAAAAATAAAAGCATTTGGGCCTATAAATTTTAATTTTCCTGAAATGGACACACATAAAGAAAAATTTAAGAGCACTGACAATTTAGTTTCCAAAAAGTATTACCCCTAAGAACTGTTCTCTTGAATTTTGCATCTCTTCAGATATCTGTATGTAGTCTGTTCACACATATATCTTCATTTGCGTCTCCCAGCAGCCTTGTAATATATTAAGCCAGCTGTTGCCTTCTGTCCCAAAGATGCAGCAACCCAGAAGATAGAACAACTAGGGATCAGGTTTTCAGATGCCTCTGAAAAACAGCTAGTCAGAAACTGTGGACTTAATGGGCCCTTTTTGCTCCTTTGCATTGGCACCCTGTGAGAGGGTGATCCTAGTGGGGGTATGAAGAAAATGGGGGCTCCTTGGAGTTGAGCATCACTGGAAAATATCCCTGACTCTCAGATGTGACTGACTGGAGACATGTTTCAGACCACCCAGCAGCAACCTTGGAACTAATCTTTAGTGATTCTTAGTACATTTCAGGTTCGTGGCAGATCCCTTGTCTCCTTGGAATCCAGCCTCCTCTCTGAAGCTGGAGAATGATGGTTGTGCAATTCATACCTGATTGTGGTGCCCGTCTCTTTTCCCACCCTCCTGTCCCCCCGGGATAGCTAGGAGGTCCATGGTTGTTCCACTGTGAACTTGGCTGGATAAGGCACCACCCTGCTCTGGGACTTGGCGTTGGACTGATTCACTAACATGGTGGGCCCCTGTAATCCACAGCGTCTAAGAAAAACATCCTAAAAATCAACTTCTGGAGACATTTTTATGCTTTTGTAAATGGCAATGTCATGTATGAAATAAAAGATTGCAGTGAAAATTTGTTAAGTGGGTCTTGATTAAAATCTTCCATGTCCCTATTGCCCAAATTTCTGGGCATGAAACAGAAAGAACTTCATTACACAACTCCTTCCTGACTCAACTTTGCTACTTCTGACCCACAAACACACATGACTGACCCCAGACCAGTGTTTGTTCCAAGCTACTGATCTACCCTCAGCTTCAGGAACGCCTCCTTCTACATGAACTCATGTTCTCGTACACTCACATCCAGCCCCGTGTTCCTGGTTACCCCTATTCATCCTGTAGTTCCTCTCACATGCCGTTTCTCACAGGAATCCTTTTATGATTGTCAAGAACAGAGTTAGGTAAACTTCTGTGTATTCCTTTAATTCACTGTATTTACTTTGTACCATAAAAACTATTATAACTTATCACTTTATCCAATCATATGGAATGTTTCAGTTTATTTGCCATCTTGCTTCCAAAATATAATATTGCTGATGGCAGGAACTATGTCTATTCACCACTGGATCCTAGAAACCCAGAATTGTTCCTGGTTGGTTCTAAATGCTTAATTTGCTTTGAACAATGGCTAGATGGCTGGATGCATCATTAACTTTAAATGATATCCTTGAAAAATTGTGAGTATGTACTTATAAGGAACAAATTTTGGCAACTTATAATTGTGAGTATGTACTTATAAGGAGCAAATTTTGGCAACTACCTAATACCATACAGATTATGTGGAGACTATAATTATGATTTATTTTAAAAATGATTTCAGGTTTGGGCAATACAAATAATTTTGAATCCTTTTACCTAAGCATTCCATGGACATATCCCAACTCTGTAAATGTCAAACAGTGATGGTCACAATCCATTGAGGCTCATGAATTTGCCTTGCCAAGCATTTTAATAGTCAAGAATGCTGAACATTTTACTGAACCAGGTGTTAGGATGGATCATTGCAAAACTGAATTAAATATAAATGTGTAAGTAGAGGTTTTACTTCCCTTCTCTATTCCTTTTCATGGAATTAAAAGGCTGAATCGGGAATCTTGACCAAAATTCTAGACTTTTAGTGTTGTAGCACTGTAATTGTTTTAGGTTGAAAGATTTCATGTTGAAACTATGTTTCCCCTCATAACTTGTGGTATCATCAAATTCTGACAAACATTGTTTCTTAGAAAAAAACTTTATGACCAATACTTCTAGAATTTTGAAGCACAGTAAATGTGTAAGAAAGAGCTTGAAATTATATATGATGAGTAAATATTAATAAAAATGGCAAGAATATAGCTTTTTTAGCAAACTAGTTCAACTGCAATGATTTGCATGGTGTAAGAGGCTTGTATATTCTCCAGAAAATTGTAGATTACAGTGAATTTGTCAATAGTAGCATGAATCATTTTTTTTGGTGTGTGTGTGTGTGAGCTAAAAAGTTGTGATTGAACAAAGGAATATTCCTTAGAAACACCAACATGTGGCCAAAATTACATTTGCTAAATTTATTTAGTGGCAAAATCAGAATTGGACCTTGATTTTAGAAGAAAACAATTATGGAAGTTTGGCTCAGTCTTTGATTTACTGACTGAGTACTTTGGAATTAAATATAATGATATTCAATGTTGTCATTGCTATAAACATACTTAGAGACCTTAGCTTTGAGCAGATTCTATACATTCAAGCAAATGATGTAAGGTTAGTGATATTACAAGCAAATTCTTCAATGAAAAGAGCCTGAGAAGTCTCGTTGAGGAACAAGTTGTCTCTTCTGCTAATTGTGTGCTATTACATTCATTACAATATTTCCTAACTACCTATTTGCTTTTAACGATCAACTCATGAATATAATTGCCCTAGAGAAGACCCAAGAAATATGAAATTCCTTAAATATTCTATGAATGACACCAACTAAGAAAATGTGTTTTGAGTTTATTTTTTCCAAATAACTCTCGGTAGATTGATGGAAAAAGGATAAGAGGAATGCCATACATGTCAGTGGTGATGGTCCCACACCATAGTTCTAATCTCTGAAAATGCATACTATTAGCAGCAGACAATGTAATTAAATTGGGATGCTTATTTTTTCTCCAATTTCTGAAGTCTGTCATGTGTTCATGCTAAAACCACATTGGCCATTTAACAAACTTAACAATAACACAGGGGGACAGGCAATGAAGAGTTAACAAATAAATTAACAAAATAACCTTAGATTATGATAAGATATGAGAAATTAGAATGATGCCATAGAGAGTGATGAGGTATTCAATTGAGTGATCAGGGAAGCACTTTCTGAAAAGCTGTCGTTTGAGCTTATTCCTGATGAATGAGAAGAAGCCAGATGAACATGCAGACCTACTGTGAGAACATCTCAGGCCTAAGACTGTGTGTTAGAAAATGTTGTATTTTGAGGAAAAGAAAAGAGGAGGCTGGGGCATTGAGGTATAATTACAACAATGCATTTGGGTTTTTTTCCCTGAATAATAAACCATGAAATAGTCTTTAAATCCACACAAAATTTATAAAAGGGATTATAGTTCTTAATAATTCATACTTTTATTTTATTTTGTGGTGTTGGGCATTGAAACCCAAGGCCTTGTGCATGCAAGGCAAGCACTCTTCCAACTAAGCTATATTCCCCAGTCCCATAACTTATATAAGATATATTTTTTAACTAAATCACTCTTCTCTACTGGAATATTGAAGTAACTTTCAACGTGGATAATAAATAATGCTGCAATGAATATCTTCCTGTATAAAACTTTTTTTTGCTTTTGTTGTGTTATTTCTCGAGTGTTAAATAATTGAATATGTTCATAACTTTCTATGCTAATGAAAAGAATTTTATCATAGTTCCTGAAAATATTAGTGACTCTTTGGATTACTATGAAAACCTAAAAACTACAGGGTTAACTCTACTTCAGCATTGAAATGTGGTGAGAAGTTTATAAGGATTGGTATCTTTTTTTAACAACATAAAAGATAGATGCTCCTTCATAAAGCATCAGAAAATAAAGGTAGAAACCAAAAATGATAATCTCATCAAGATATAACCAGGGCTGGGATGTGGCTCAGTGGTAGAGCACTCGCTTAGCATGGGCGGGACCCAGGTTCTAGTCTCAGCATCACATAAAAAAAAATAAATGAATAAATAAATAACAACATTTCTCTCTCTCTCTCAAAAAATAAAATAAAATAAAATAAAGATATAACCACTGGTGGTGGGCATATGTATTTCTTCTCTCTACCTTTGTCTTTTTCTCTGTGTGCATGAGTGTGTATGTGTGTGTGCCTGTTTTGTCATTCTTTACTTATTGGTGATCATACAAATTTGTCCTTATATTGTATACTCAAATGAATAGAAAGTTTACCATGTTTGGTTTTATATCAAAATGTGGCCTGCTTGGGAACAGAAAATATCTCATATAACTTTTTCTTTTTCTCAAAGAAACTAGCTTAGTGTTGAACAGAAAGTTTAAAAGAATCATCAAATTTTTGGAGTTTAATGTTAGAAATTAATAGATTTATTCAACTTCTTTTGTAAAGGGAAAAGTAGATCCAGACACACTCTGATATCTGCTAAAGTCACATGGCAATTCGTGATGAGTTGGAATTAGAGCTGAGAATGTGCACCACCTGATCTAGTAGTATTTTAAAAGCATTTCTTGAGATTGGTTTATGTATATTCTAGTCTTTCAGAACCTATTGTTGAGCTGTTGTATGCACTATTAAAGGTTAACTTTGTCCTGTTGGGTTTTCTTTTTCATTTTTTAGATTTCTTTAGAATTGTATTAAGGTGATCATTTTAAGGGACATAATTCATTTAGTACACTCACAATGTTGTATAGCTATGAGTCTCTCTGATTTCAAAACTTTTTCATCATCCCAGAATAATACCCTGCCCTATATCTGTTAAATAATCATCTCCCTGTCTCCACTCCCCCATCCTCTGACAAACACTAATATGTTTTCTGTGGATTTGGTTATTCCTGATATTTCATATAAAATGAGTCATCACATACAGTATGTGATGCTTTGTGTATGGTTTCTCGGATTTAGTGTAATTTTAAAGGTTTACCCATGTTGCAGCATGTATCTAATTTTATGGTGTAATGATATTCTGTTGTATAGATATACAACAATTTGTTTATCCACTCACTTAATAGAAATTTTACTGTAGGATTTTAACAAATCAAATGTGTGTTTATCTACTCAGAGCTTGAAAATGACAAGCTACATGATTTTCAATTTAATTCTAGTTTAGATTGATTATAATTAACATTTCCTTACTATTTTATTCTCCTTAAGTTGATGAGTTGATGTTTTACACTGCAGTAAATTTTCCTGACATATACTTAACAAATTCCAAGCATTTCTATTTTTAAGGGTGTTGTCACCATTTAGAACCTTTGGCTTCTATTTCTACATATCCTTTAATTAAGACTTTGGGACTTGTGAAGTATATTCCTGAGTAAATATATCTAACTGTGCTAAGCTGCAAATGGCCACTCACACCCCCAAGATGTCCATATCCTAATCTCTAAGTCCAGGAGTCTTACCTAATGTATCAAAAGGCACAAGGTTAAAAGTATTTCAAGATGGATTATCTTGAATTATCCATGGGCCAGCAGCAATCACAAATGTCTTATAAGAAAGGAACTGGAGATCAGAGGCGCTATCTGAGTCTGGACCCACAAAAGGAAGGCAGCATTTAGAAACTGAAAGAGACAAGGAAATGGACTTTCCCTAACATATTTAGAAGGCGTGCAGCCCTGATGACAATTGGATGCCAAGCTCCTGACCTCTAGGACAGTAAGACAATAAAATTCATGTTGGTTCAAGCTACTAAATTTGTGGTATTCTGTGACAGAGCAACAGGGAGCTAATATACTTTACTCAAGAGATGCAATTTTAAACTTACCACTAACATTTTATAGCAACCGTATTCATGAATATAAGTATATTCACTTTTGATATATATTATCCATAGTATTCGTTAATTTGTCCACATTTCTGCTTAGCAGAGCTTCTAAATGAATATACAGAGCTAGATAAATTTTATTACAAGGAATGGGATAGATACTAGCAAGATTTTGTCTGCTTTGGCATTTAATAAAGCTATAAATAATGAGAAAATGATTTCAAATATGTTTAAACGTTAAGGTCTTTGGATTCTTTAAAGGCTAAGTGTATATTCTTTAATAGTAATACATAGATTATGTTAATATTGTGTACCAAAATGTTCATGCACAATATCTCTTTTTCTGTTCAAATCTTCATGTCACCTGAAACAAATATAGATTATATGAATTAATTGAGTTTTCACACTGGACTCTGTAAGGAAAAACTGGACAACTCAATCTCACAAATGATAATAAAATGGTAACACTTATTTTCCTTACAAAATGAAAAAACAATAAAACTTATTCAGAAGCAGTTTGCAAAGGTTAAGAGTTCACTGGTTATATAAATAAAACTCCAATACCTTTTATTATTTTACTATGAGATTTTTCTGAATTTGCCCCTAAGTCATAGTTATTTTTCTTATCTTTTAATGAACTGACTGGTCACCATGAATGCACCTGTAAACACAGGAGCTTCTTGAATCTCCTTTTCACTACCTCAGAGGCAGCTGCTTCTCAGTGATGTCATGTTTCCTTCCTGACCTTGGGAATGACATTTTAAAAAAAATCATTTCCAGGGACTAAATGGCCCAGGTCTGAATCTTGAGTCATGCTACCAAAATAGTTCATTAAGCTGTGCTTTTCGGCTTAGTTACATCATAATGAACCAGTCTCTTCTCTGGACTGGGTTGATGACTTTCCCCAACTTTATCAGTTTCAGTATAAATGTGTACCTGCCAAAGGCATTAGGAGGGGACTAAGGAAATCCTATAGGAGAACAATTGCAGGAAATTGACACAGCCATGAAGAAGTCTGGAAAAATTAAAGTTAGAAGAAAGTAAGCCTTGGCTTATTGCCATTTTTGAAACAAGAAAAGAATCGCAGGCAGGGATAGCTTTAGAAACTAAACATAAAATTTAAAATAAGCATCACTGTGTATGTAAAGTGCACTGAAATAAAGGTTAGTAATTTGAGAAATAGAGATAATGGTAGAAAATTACTTTTTTGAAAGGGGGTAGTAATAAAGTAATAAACATTCTACATTTTGAACCTGATTTTCTTTTCTTTTTTTTCTTTCTTTCTTTTTTTTTTATTAGCCTTCTTTAAAACAAAGATTTTCCTGGTCCTGGGATTAAGTGATGGCCAAAATTCTCAGGACAGAGCAGATTCCCTGAACTGAAGAATCAGATAAAGGAAAGGTTTATTTTCCTTAAACATCTGTAAGGAAATATGTTGTCAAATATTTATAGGTTTAGGGAGCAGTTTACAATTGCAAATCTTAGATAAATAAATAAATGTGTTAGGATCTGGTAACTTGGAAAAAATGACCTCATGTAGGGTATGACAAAACAGGAAATCATTTTTACATTTATTTGAAAGGAAATTCATCAGTGATTATTTTGCCCTCATATCCATGTATCAAACGCCTGCATTCAAAATCAATTAGGGAAATGAGTAGTAATGAATGAAAATGTTTTTGAATGACTGGATGAGGCTCGTGAGACTAGATCATGCCTAAATTTATTCTTGTGTGGTAAAAATCTCTTTGTTCCTTTTGCCTGTTGGAACCATTCCTTGCAGACTGGAGAAGATTACATTAACTTCTTGGTAAAGAGTCACTTGATATGTTAAATCAGAGACTGGTAACTTCATAATTTTCCAGAGTTGGAAGAGAACTTCAGGGTGCTTTAACAATTCTCTCATAACACAGTTAGGAAGGTGAGACTTAAGAAGGTGAGCAATTAAATGATTTATCTGAAGTCACATTTCACTGGATACCAGGTTTCCTGATTCCCATCCAGTGCTGCCATAGAAGGCTTATTTGATCAATAAATTTCTATCTTTATTAGTTAAGCTTTGAACTCTCTATTCAAAGAATATGAATCAAATGGTCTATTATTTCTGGTCCTCAAATGTATGGTAAAAATATATGTATGTTTCATGTTAAGAAGATAATTATTAAATCTCCATATGCAGAAAAAGAAAATATGCTGTGGGAAACCCATACTGGGGACATGATGTGTCTTTTTCTCAGCTGAGCTAACGCTGACCATAATCTCCTGCTATTTGGGACCATGAGGCAGTCAACTGTATCACCTGACCCTTTGATCAGCTAGACCTACTATTATCCAAGCCTTTAATGAGATTTTTAAGCATAAATAACACAAGTAAAGAGAAAAGTCAAACCTCAGGTTAAAGAACCCTATGATGTGTTAGATTCAACTGGGTGCCCCAGGCAAGAGGACAGAGCAAGGCCATCTTTCTAATCTGTAGTGAGATCAAGGAAGCCCCAGGGAGTTCAAGGGTACTTATCCCACATCTAGATGAGGAGCATCTCCTTACCTTGGCATCCTATTCTCATCCAGAAATCAACTCTAAAAGTTCTGTTCCAGATGCTAAAAAAAGAATGCACAATCCTGGACCATAATGTAATCTTCCATAAAGAAAACCCCTTTATATAGAAGACATGTCTTAAAATACAGAAAAATATTATCGTATATGTACTGACTAATGCAGATTTTGCCCAAATGTGGAGAGCAATGAACTTGAGATAAAGTTCATCATGTGTCCCTCAAAATGCACTAAAAATACAAAGTATACAAGCTTTGAGCTAAAGTAGAGGCAAACATGGAAATAGTGCAAGTTTACAATAGTCCAAAAGAACTACTGCTTCTCATCATAGTCATTTGTCGCCCACAAGCAAAATGACATGGTTTAGATTCATGCAAACATTGCATTCACATCAAAATTGTCCTTCTGTGCCAAATAAATTCCTACAAGTGTCTTCAAAATTTTAAAAGACTAAGTAGTTAAGGAGTTCAAGTATTATTCCTTACAACGTATTCAGTTAATGTTTTAGAAATTCTTATACACTACAAGAGCCATGATGGAAAATAGTAATTAACAGTCATTATCAGGGAAGAGGATTGTGGCTCAGCAGTAGAGCTCTTGCTTAGCATGGGCGGGACCCAGGTTTGATTTTCAGCACCACATAAAAAATAAAGAAAAAAAGAAAGAAAGAAAGAAAGAAAGGCATTTCTCACTCTTTCCCTCTCTCCTTAAAAAAAAAAAAAACAGTCATTATCGGATATGAATCTTTAACAGTGAGAGAGGATATTAAACAAGCATAATCAGATTGGGCTGTTTTGAGTAGAATCAATTAGAGACAAGCACTTTGTTGTCTACAGAAGTGACTGTAATGTTGTAAATTTTTGTATCAATTCAATAAAGGATTATGCATGGCTGGAATAAATTTTCTCTGGGCAAATAGTTCCCCTCTTCATACAGCTTTGCATAAGTTGTTCTTGGGAACACCAAAAACTTTTCACTCATTTAAACTCATGTTGATAGTCATTGGACTGAATGCCAGCAAGAATTCCAAGAATTTTCTAAAGCAATTTCAAATAGCGTCAGGAAAGACAGAAATTTACACATTTAATTTTCTTTTAATTTCACACTTATTATTTGGTAGGTATTAATGTTGGAGATTGTGTTTCTAGATTTATATTGAATATTACAAAATGGAATTTATATATTACTTCACAATTTGAAAAAATACTTTTAATGATACTATTTTATTTATTTCAACAACCAAGAGAAGTAAATATTAATTTAAGTAATTTCTTCATAAGTTTTGTTCTTAGTATGTGGAATCAGAATGAAAATTAAAGTTTGAGGCTTGTGTTTCTATCTTCTGATATCCAATTTTGGAACAATGAACTTTTGTTTATGTGTCTATACATTTATTTATATTTTATGACCTAAATAGAATTTTAGATGGCTCAAAAGATGCAAATAATGCCAAAATAAAATAATTTAAAATGAGTAAGGAAAAAGAAAAAGAAAGACTAAATAAAGGAACTGAAGCCCTTTATGTACACTCATACACTGCTGGTGGGACTGCAAATTGGTGCAGCCAATACGGAAAGCAGTATGGAGATTTCTTGGAAAACTGGGAATAGAACCACCATTTGACCCAGCTATCCCTCTCTTTGGTCTATAAAGGACTTAAAAACAGCATACTATAGGGACACAGCCACATCAATGTTTACAGCAGCACAATTCATAATAGCTTAACTGTGGGACCAAACTAGATGCCCTTCAGCAGATGAATGGATAAAAAAAATGTGGCATATATACACAATGGACTATTATTCAGCAATAAAAGAGAATAAAATCATGGCATTTGCAGGTAAATCAATGGAGTTAGAGAAGATAATGCTAAGTGAAGTTAGTCAATCCCAAAAAACCAAATGCCGAATGTTTTCTTTGATACATGGAGGCTGATACATAGTGGAATAGGGAGAGGGAGCATGGGAGGAATAGACAAACTCTAGATATGGCAGAGGGGTGGGAGGGGAAGGGAGAGGGTGTGGGGTTAGAAATGATGGTGGAATATAATAGTCATTATTATCCAAAGTACATGTATGAAGACATAAATTGGTGTGAATATACTTTGTATACAACCAGAGATATGAAAAATTGTGCCTTATATGTGTACTAAAAATTGTAATGCATTCCACCTTCATATATATATGAATTTCCTCACAAGTATGTATGTATAACCAACTTCATCATATGATAGTACGTGCCCATTATCCTGATGATTGTCTCATTGTTCCACAAGAATAACCACTATTTTTACTTCTATCATCATTGTTTTGTTTTTGAATTTCATATAAATAGCATTAAACAATATGTATCTGATCACTTTTATTCAAAAGTATGTCTGTGAAATTCATCTATATTTTTCTAGTAGGTGTTTGGATGTTTCTTTCATTGTTGTATAGTGTTTTGTTATATGAATACACCATAATTAATTTACATATTCTACTTTGTTGAAAAAATTTAGTTGTTTTAGATTTTGGGTTATTACAATGATTTTTTTCCCCCTGGAATATTACAAGTAAAGCTGTTGTGAAGATTTTTCTCATGGACTTTAATAGATTAAACACTTGTTTTTGTTGAGTACACTCCCAGAAGTAGAAACTGGCATATGTTACCTTTCATAGGTCCTGCCATGTAACTTTTCAAAGTTGTTATACCAATTTATAATTTGATCAGCAGTATAAAATAATTCTTAAATTACCCTTATCCTCCAAAATATTTTTGTTTTCAGTATTCTTAATAGACATTTTGATGGCGGTCCTTGGTAACTTTTGCTTTTAATTTGCATTTTTCTCATATAAATGATGTTGAGTATATGCTCATGTTACTGGTCATTCTGATATATTTTGTGACCTGTTTTTTAAGTCTTTTGTTCATCTTTTAAAGCGTAGCCTTTTAGATGTGTGCATTAGAAATATTTTCTCTCAGTTGAGCTTGTCTTCCATTCTTTTAATAGTATCTTTTGATGAACAAAAAGTTAAAATTTAGTGAGGTTCAGTTTATTAATCTTTCTTTTCAAGTCTAGTGCTTTTAGTGTCCTGTTGAAGACATTTTATCCCATTGAAAATGTCATGCAGATATTCTAATTTTTTTAAAGCCACATATTTGACTTTAAAAATTATTTTAACTGTCAAACAAGAAGGGAATGTACACCCAAGTACAAAGTTCATAATATTCATATAGTGAAAAAAAAAAGTAGTTGTTCAGGAAATATCTTGATAAAAAGGCCAGACCTCCTTGTCTGTATGTGGAATTTGATATTTCCGAACAGTGTACAACAATCATCTATCATAAATAGTCAGAACTTGAAAAGTCTAATTTATATTTATTTCTTTAAAAGCTAGGGTTAGGGTGATATCAAATCTTGTTTTTTGCTATCCCCCTCAAATTTTGTCCTGTTCATAGGTCAGAAGTAAAACCTTTTGATGTTATATAGTATTTGCTTCTTACTTTTAAGAAATAAATGAGAATCCCTTTTAATTCTCACCTCAAGTCTCATTTCTATGGCTTTGTTTCAGAGGCAACCACCATTGTGAGTTTTCTGTGTATAATTATTTATTCTTTATCACAAGGAATGCATGGTTGCTGTAGGACATTTGTAAAATGAAGAAAAGGAAAATAAAATATTAAAAATAACTCATAACCTCAAAGCTCAGAGGCATCCCTTGCTGTTTGATGTTTCTTTATAGTCATTTTCTATGTATGCCATATAAACATCTACAATAAAAATTAGAAAATATTCCTATAGGTGGTGTAGCTTAATGGTTTAGAGGGAACTTGAACTAGACAACCTGGTTTCAAATCCTAACTCAGCTACTCACACACACACACACACACACACACACACACACACACACATGCACACACAGTGAAATGCTTCAGTGTAGGCTTTCTCTTATCCGTGGCTTTTGCACAGTCTCACCATTTTACAGATGAAGAAATTAAAGCACATGGAAAAGAGTAAGTGGGCAAAGAGGGCTGTTATAGAGAAGAAAACATTTTTAAAAAGTTGGAATATGAATTTTCAAGTAATCTTTTTATTTTGGAATAATTTTAGTTTCACAGAAAATCTTCAAAAATAATTCTGAGAATTCCAGTATATTTTTCACCTCCTGATATTAATCTCTTATATTACTATAGTACATTTGTCAAAATTGAAACTAACATGGGTACATTACCTTATTGAGACTTCCCCAGTTTTTCCATGAATGTCCTTTTTCTGCTCTAAGATCCAATTCAGGACACCACATTGCATTTAGTTGAACTAGATTTTTTTTAAACATTTATTTTTTAGTTGTAGTTGAACACAATACCTTTATTTTATTTATTTATTTTTATGTGGTGCTGAAGATTGAACCCAGGGCCTCTCGCGTGCTAGGCGAGCGCTCTACCACTGAGCCACAACCTGAGCCCTTTGAACTAGATTTTTAAGATCAATAAAATTTGATGTTTAAAGGGAAGCAGGGAAAGCTAGGGGCAATTAGGTAGTTGCAAGGCCATGTGGATTGAGGTATTGAGCAGGACTGAGCAGTGAGATGTGGGTGTGATGAGGAAGCTGACCTGCCCAGAACAGGTGGAGTAGACAACAGTTAGGAGTAGAAGGGCTTAGGAAAGTATTTTGGATAGGACAAGAACAGAATAGTCAAATGGAACAGTTGTACTGTATGAGTGTTAGGGGAAGACAGACCAGGGAGAAAAGGGGTAACGGAGTTACAGGAACCTGGGAAAATAACCTGGGAGTCCCAGTCCTTTTTATTTAGATGTGGTCCTGGAAGAGATCAAGGAACAGAAAATCTACTATTCAAGGGATACATCTCTCTCTCTCTCTCTCTCTCTCTCTCTCTCTCTCTCTCTCCCTCTCTCTCTCTCTCTCTCTCTCTCTCTCTCTACACACACACACACACACACCACTCCACTTTCTTATCTAATTCTGCTGGAACATTTGAGGTAGGTCCTATTAAAATGCCCATTTCCAAAAAGGGAAGTGAAGTTCACAAAGGTCATATTATTTTCATACGGTCAAACTATTAATAAGTGGTGAAGTTCAAAACTGAACCAATGTCTGACTGGCTCCAAAGCCTGTGCTTTACTACTTAACCTAAAATTCTCTCAATTATTCTTTATCAGAGCCCATAGTATAATCTGTTCTTCCTTTAAGAAATTGCTAGGTGCTAGATGATTGGATTTCATTGGTGATATTCCAAGAGAATCTTACTTAGGACTTTGATTAGGTGCCTCCTCTGAGGCACCATATGTATGTCGCCATTCTCTTGTGGACACTGGATACATGGTAAGGAAGACATTCAAAGGATCAGTCATTTAAGTAATGTGTAAGTTGGACCTTATGCAGTAATCATATATTTTCAAAGTCCAACTTTCATGACTTATGTTGCTGTTTAGAGCTTTTTTTACCACAGTTTGTTTCGGATACAGAGCTAGAATAAAAAAAGATAACCTGAGAAGTGTCAGGAAGAACATACTAGTAGTGGTTTCAGGGGTTTTCAATGGCAACTGAGAGGAAAAGAAAGTGGCATATTTTTTTCCACCTGCTTTGATGACCCTTGGAAAAATAGTGTCTTTGAGAAGGGGAATACTTGAGGCAGTGTTTTCAAAGACTATTCCTATGACCTCTCCCTTTTTTCTTCCCTCTTTCCCTCTACCACTTTGTTCCAGAATTTTGAGCTTCCTGCTGGGCTTTTGGAATAAAATAATATTTATCAAGGATAAATAATATTTATCAGCCTTAGCCACATCATTAACAATTCAGGAACATTGACCTTTAAGACACAGGAGCTGACATTTCCTTGACTTCTTTGTGGAAGTACATTTAGCATTTTTTATGAATTGATCTAGCTTTAAATTATAATTGATTGTCTTTGACTTTCATGGTCCTTGTACCTCAGTAGCTCAATGGATAGTCACTAAACTCTAAAGCTGACTCCCTGATAACTGGTAAGTGTTAGAGTTCCCTAGGGCTGCTTTTGGCCTTCACCCCTTTCCAGATCAACTCATCAAGCCCACAGCATTGAAACTAACCTACATGCTACGGAACAGTCAACTTGTATCTCCCCTATCCCTAAGTATTCCCCTGATCTCAAGAGGCACATATGTTCTTTAGTTAACATCTTTTCTTGAATGTCTAAGAGTCATCTCTACCTTAACACATCCAAAACTAAATTCTTGTGAACCCCCCAGTTTTTCTTCCCCATATCTTCCCCCATCACAATAAATAGCAATGACTTACAAGTATTTGCTAAGGACCCCATTTCAGAAGTTGTGTGCACACAATAAAACAACATAATTCGACCAATATCACTCCTGAGCACTTTCCTCCTCCCTTGCCACCTCCCACTCTTGGTTCCATTTCTCGACATATCCCTTTGGTTTTTAGGAGATTCATCCCACCTTTGTTTTCCTTTTTCCTCTCTAGCTTTTGCATATGAGAAAAAACCTACAAGTCTGAACCTTCTGAGTTTGACTTATTTCACTTAACATGATGACCTCTAATTCCATTCATTTTCCTGAGAATATCGTGATCTCATTTTTCTTTATGGATGAATAAAATGCCATTACTTATATATACCATCTTTTCTTTATCCATTCTTCCACTGATAGACACTTAGGCTGGTTCTATAGTTTGGCTATTGTTATTGTGATCTATAAATATGGATATGCAAGTTACATATGTTCACTCTGATAAGATGACTTATTAATCCTCTGTTGGAAGAGTAGCTAGCAAAGATTGTCTCCCATTCTGTGGGTTCTCTCTTCACATTCCTAAATGTTTCCTTTGCTGTGCAAAAGCTTTCTTAGTTTGATGCTGTCCCATTTATTAACACTTGGCATTATTTCCTGAACTTTAGGGGTCCTGTTGAGAAAGTTATTGTCTGTGCCTTAAAGTTTGAATGTTGATCTTACATTTTGTTCTAGAAATTGTATAGTTTCTGGTATAGTTCTGACGTCCTTGATCCATTTTGAATTGATTTTTGTGCAGGGTGAGAGATAAGAGTCATATCATTCTGCTACATATGGATAACCAGTTGTCCCAACATCATTTGTTTAAAAAAATTTCTTTTCTCTAATGTATGTGTTTAGCATCTTTGTCAAGGATCAGACAAACCCACCCGTGTGGGTTTGTCACCTGTGTGGGTTTGTCAAGGATCAGACAAACCCACACAGGTGGGTATGTCTCAGTATTTTCTATTCTGTACAATTTGTCTATGTGTCTGTTTTTATGCCAATACCATGTAGTTTTGTTAATATAGCCTGGAGTATAATTTGAAGTCAGGTATTATAATGTCTCCAGCATTGCTTTTTTTGGCTTAAAATTGCTTTGGCTATTCTGGATCTTTTATTCTTCTGAAAGAATTTTAGGACTTTTTTTTCTTTCTTTCTTTCTTTTTAGAGAGAGAAAGAGAGAGAGAGAGAGAGAGAGAGAGAGAGAGAGAGAGAGAGAGAGAGAGATTTAATATTTATTTATTTATTTTAGTTTTCAGCGGACAACATCTTTATTTGTATGTGGTGCTGAGGATCGAACCCGGGCCGCACGCATGCCAGGCGAGCACGCTACCACTTGAGCCACATCCCCAGCCCAGGACTTTTTTTTCTAGTTCTGTGAAGAATGTCATTTGTACTTTGACGGGGATTGCATTGAATCTATATATTGTTTTTGATAGCATGCCTATTTTAACATTATTAGTTCTGCCTATCCATGAACATGGGAGGTCTTTCCATCTTCTGAGGTCTTCTTCAATTTCTTTTTTCAATGTTATATAGTTTTCTTTGTAGAGGTCTTTCACCTCCTTGGTTATATTTATTCCTAGGTATTTTTTTAGACTATCGTGAATGGAATTATTTTCCTGATTTCTTTACCAGCAGATTTATTGTTGGTATATAGGAAAGTTACTGATTTCTGAATGTTGATTTTGTAACCTGCTACTTTGCCAAATTTGTTTACTGCCTCTAGCACTCTTTTGGTGGAGTTTTTTTCTTTTTCTTTTTTTAATCTTCTAGGTCAGGGTGATAGTATCATTATAAATAGTGATAATTTGACTTTTTCCTTTCTTATTTGTATTCATTTTATTTCCTTCTCTTGCCTATTTGCTTTGGCTAAAATTTCTAGCACTATATGAAACAGGAGTGGTAGGAGTTGATATCCTTGTCTCAAATTTTAAAGGAAATGCTCTCAGTTTTTCCCCATTTATTATGAGATTGGCTTTGGGTTTTTCATATATCACCTTTATGAATTTGAAGTAGGTTTTTTCCATCCCTAGTTTCTTCAGTGTTTTTATCATGAATGGGTGCTGAACTTTGTTGAAGGCCTTCTATGCATATATTGAGATTACTAGGTGTTTTTTTGTCCTTAATTCTATTAATGTGAGGAATTACATTTATTAATTCACATGTATTAAATTATCCTTGAATCTTTAGAATAATACCAATTTAGTTGTTGTGTACAATCGTGTTAGTATGTTGTTGAATATGTTTTTCTAGGATTTTTAAAAGTCTTTTTTGCATTTAAGTTCATCAGGGATGTTGGTCTGTAATTTGCTTTTCTCAATGTGTCCTTATCTGGTTTTGGCATGAGTGTGATCCTGGCTTCATAGAATGAATTTGGAAGTGTTCATCCCTTTCTGTTTCATGGAATAATTTGAGGAGCATTGGTATTTGTTCTTCTTTAAAGGTTCGGTAGAATTCAGCTGAGAATCCATCTGGTCCTGGGCTTTTCTTTGCTGGAAAAATGTTTATTCTGCTTGTATCTCATTACAAGTTATCTGTCTGTTCAGGTTTTCTATGTCCTCCTGATTAATTTTTGGAAGATTGTATTTGTCTAGAAGTGTATCCATTTCTTCTAGTCTTTTTAATATTTTGAATTATAAGTTTTCAAAATTGTCTCTAATGATCTGCTGGATTTCTGAGATGTCTGTGGTGATATCCTTTGATCTCTAAGTTAATTAATTTGTTTTTTCTTACCTATTTCTTTTGGTTAGTTTGGCTAAGGGCTTATCAATCATGTTTATCTTTTCAAGGAATCAACTCTTCGTTTCATCAGTCAATTATATACACATAATTTTATATATATATTTTTTCCATGTTCCTAGATTTTGGCTCTGATCTTATTTTCTTATTTCTATTGGCTTTGGAATTTGTTCTTCTTTTTCAAGAACTTTGAGATGTATTATTAAATTGTTTATTTGTGACCTTTTTAATTTTCTTATGTAGGCTCTCATAGCTATGAACTTCCCTTGTAGAATGACCTTCACAGTGTCCCAGAGGTTCTAGTATGTTGTATCACTATTCTCTCATCTGAGTCTAAGAATTTTTTAATTTCTTCCTTTGTTTCTTCTATCACCCCCATCCATCTTTCAAAAAAGCATGGTGCAATCTCCAGGTGTTTATACGGTTTCTGTAGGGTTTTGTCATGTCAATGTCTAATTTCATGTTGATGTCTAATTTTATCCCATTATGATCTGATAAGATTCAAGAAATTATTTTGATTTTTTTATATTTGTAAGAGTTACTTTGTGACTTAAAATATTATCTATTTTGGAGAAGGGTCCATAAATTACTGAGAAGAAAGTGTATTCACCTCTTGTTGGATGAAATATTCTGTAAATGTCTGTTAGGTTCATTTGATTTAAAATATTTTTCAGGTCCGAAGAGTCTTTACTGGTTTATGTCTGGATGACCTATCTAATAGTGAGAGAGGTATGTTGAGATCACCCAGTATTATTGTACTGGGGTCTATCTGGGCCTTCAATTTTAATAGTGTCTCTTTTATGTAATTAGTTTCACCTACATTTGGGACATAAATATTTATAAATGTTACATCTTCTTGTTGCATTGTTCCCTTTACCAATATGAAGTGAATTTCTTTGTCTCTTCTGATTAATTTTGGTGTGAAATCTGCTTTGTCAGATATGAGAGTAGCTACCCCTGCTTGTTTTGGGGCTCCATTCACATGGTATATCAATTTCCATCATTGTACTTTCAGCCCATGGCTGTCTTTGCCTGTTAAGTGAGTCTTTTGTAAATAACATATACTTCAGTCTTGTTTTGTAATCAGTTCTGCCAGACTATGTCATTTAATTGAAGAGTTGAAAGAATTTATATTCAATGTTATTATATGGAGATGTTTATTATTTCCTGCCATTTTGACTCATTTATCATGTTTAATTTGTTCTGTTTCTCCTTTACTTAGCTACTCTTCAAATGATATTTGTTCTTCTATGAGCTGTGAAGTTTGTTTTTTATTTCTTCTGTGTGCAGTATTTCTTTAACTAAATTCTGTATTGCTAGTTTAGTAGTCATGAATTCTTTTAGTTTTTGCTTATCTTGGAAAGTTTTTATTTCAATTTTAATTTTGAGTGATAACTTTGCAGGATATAAAACTCTTAATTGATACTTATTTTCTTTTAGGACTTGGAAAATATTGTTCCAAACCCTGCTGGTTTGTACAGTTTGTGATGAAAAATCAGGTGTGATTCTGATTGATTTCTCTCTAAATGTAATCTGACATTTTGCTCTTGAGTTCTTAAAAATTCTATCCTTTCTCTGTATGTTGGGCATTTTAATTGTAATATGTCATGAAGAGATTTTTTTGATCTTGTCTACTTGGGGTTCTGAATATGTTCTATATCTGAATGTCCATCTCATTCTGAAGGTTTGAAAATTTTTTCTCTTATTATTTTTCAGAAGACTCTATCAATTTCATTAGCCAACATCTCATAGCCCTCCTTAATTTCAATGACTCTTGAATTTGGTCTCTTCATGTTGTTCCAGAGTTCTTATATATTCTGATTATGATTACTTTTTTTCTTTAATACTGTCTGAATGTTCAAGGATAACCACTGTGTCTTTCAGCTCTGAGATTCTGTTTTCAGCATAGTCTACTCTTTTAGAGAGAATTTCAACTGAATACTATTTGATTTATTGTGTCTTTCATTTTTAAGATTTCTATTTGTTTCTGTTCCAATGTTTTAATAAACTTATTAAATTTCTTGTTCATATTCTGTACTTACTTCCTTAATTCATTCAGTTGTTTTTCTGTGTTCTCATGGAATTCATTGATTGGTTTTAAAATGATTCTCTTGAATTCCTTCTCTGATATTTCATCCCTTTCAATATTTGGGGGTTATTTGCTGGTGAATTATAAACTTTAGGAGTTGTTGTGTTACCTTGATTTTTTGTATTTCTTGTATTCATGTGTTGGGTTTTATGCATCTGTTGGAAGGGATTTCTCTTCTACTCTTATGTGTGGACTTTTGTAGGGTACAATCTTCACTTGCCAAAATGCTCTAGAGTTATCTGGATTGAAAGCTTCTCATAGGCATGGTGTTCACTGCCTTTATGTTATTTCTTTTTAGTTTTTTGCAATAGCAATGGATGTACATAGTTGGGACTTGGGACCCCACCCCTAGCTGTTTGTACTTAGGGCCTGATAATTAGTTTGAGTTTTTGTCTCTTCTTTTCTTAGAATTAAAGCATAGCTGAAGATTGAATGTCATTAATTTTTGTGAAGAGCAAAGTGCACTGTTTTTTGTTTGATTTTAGCTCAGCAGCAGAGTTTTTACTCTGTGAACTTGTTGGTTCCCAGCAACTCACAGAATAGGGAGAAACAACCATTAGCAACAACCAATGCAAAAATATACAGCATTAAACTAAATACATGGTTCCTACTATGACATCTACAATGTTAATCTCACACACACACACACACACACACAAAAAAAAAAAAAAAAAAAAAAAAAAAAAAAAACCTAGCACAGCTACTAAGTAGCCATGACCTATATCTGGCATTAAAGCAAACATGTGTCAACTATGTTATTCACAGCAGTAATAATTGCAACAGTGTTAATGGTCGGGGCTGGAGTTGTGTAAACCAATTGTTGCTAAAGATAAGAATAAGTTTATTAAGAGAAAAGAAAATGTGATAGGAAGGTAGAAAAGAGTTCATAATTTCAAAATGTGAACAGAGAGAATGCAGAATAGATGTAACATGTGATAGTTACAGGAAAGAAGAGAAAAAATAGAAATAACAATATAGGGAGAGTGAAAGAATAATAGAATTTGGCTATTGAGAAAGAGAAACAAGAGAAACAAATGAAAAACAATACAAAATAAAAGCAAAATATAGTAATTAAAACCCCTGACCCTCAAGAGACAAGACAAGGAAAAAAACTACATTTATAAAATGCTAAAAACTAGAGGGAAAAAGAAACAAATATGTATATGTGTGTATATGGCCATGAACAAATCTGCAAAGCAAACACATACAAAAAAAGAAAAAAAAAGATTCTTAAAGAAAAAATAAGAAATCATTTCCACTTAGGTGATCAAAATATTCAATGATGGGCAGTGTCTATACCTGACTGTCTTTTGTTTGGTTTCTTCTTGGGCTCTGTACTGAAAGCTAGAGCAAAGGCTGGTTCTTATTAACCCCTTCTTCTTTTTGTATTGCTCACCAAACTGCCAGTTGGCGTGGCCTAAGACTGAAGTTGGTTCAAATAACTCTCAGCTTCTCTTCTCTTCAGTATAAGGTAGGATGGGATGGGAAGTAATGTTAGTGGAGTTTTGTCTGCACAGACCAGATCCATGCACTAACTAGGGTGGGGCCATTGCAGAGTTTTATAAGTGGAGTTCCAGCAGGTGGGGCTTGGGTCTAATCAGGCCTCAGGAGCTTTGCTGGGTGGTTTCTGCTCTAGAGAGATTAGATCAGCACAACCCTAGGGCCTGGCAGTTGCTGATCTCTTCTGAGAATCTGGATCTTGGTAGCCTCCCAAGTATTCTATCTATAAGGCCAGGGGAGCCAGTCCTTCACCTGCTCTGCTGCCCATAAACTCAGCCTTTACAGGCTTCCCAGGCTTAGTCGCTGAGTGTATTTGCACCTACCTGTTCATATTCTTGACCCACTTCAACTGGTCACATGAGCCACCAGACTCAAAGAGGGAAACGTGTTGGTCTCCCCTTCCCTTTTCCAACTTGAATCCCCCTGGATAAAATATTCTCTGTAGACATTTTGCTCCCATTCTGGTAGTTATACCCTAGGCTCCACAGAAGGCATTTGCCAGGACCATGTAGCTGTGTTTGCTCAGCTCTCCTGGCTCTCCTCCTTTCCTTCTCTGTACAGTACATTCTTTCCCTCTGCCTTAATGAAACCATCTTGAATGAACTTCTCTTTACCTCTCAATCTATCCCAGCCCTTTCTTGCAAACAAGAGCCAAGTAAAGCAGAATGTTTTGTGTTCCTATGAGAACATAAACTTCACAAAGTTGTAGACCTCTGACTCAGCATATAGTAAATACAAGTCTTTGTTTGAATAAATGTTCATCAATTGCCTTTTGAGTGTCCCTTACAATTCTCAAATTCTATAATTCTTGAATTGTACACATGTTCATTTTCATCTTACATATGAATATTAATAATTTTTATGAAACAAAAACAGGAAAAACCAATTTATCTCTTTCAAGGCATATATTGAAATTAACACTATGGTTCCTCTATTTTTCCCTCTAATATGACAGATGTTATATGATTTTACATCATCTTGGACCAAGACGTCTATAAGCATTTTTGTTCTCACTGACACAGAGATAAAAGAAGGGGAGAAGCTGAGAAGAGGACCATCAAGAAGGGGAAGGAGAAACTAGAAATTACTGAGTCCCTGTAATTTGAAAGGCCATTTTGTTGGACATATTTCAGATATTTTTATTTATCCCCCAAATTTGTAAGGTATGTTTCCATTAACTTCATTTTTCTGATGAAGAAAATGAGGTTGAAAGTTAAAGCAATTTTCTGGCATCAAATAGGTTTTTGGTAGAGGGATTAAATTGGTCAATTTCATTCATTTCAAACACTAGAATATTACCTATCATTATCCTGGATACTTAGAATTCTAACAAATATTTAAAAGCCTTATCCCTCTGGAATGACATGACTTTATTGTATCATAAAGTTTTAGATGTGACTCCATTGGTAGTTGCTTCCTGTCTTATTTACAGACTTATTAAATTCAACTGCTATTTGATCCAGAATCACCAATGCTGTTGCTTATGGAATGGTCTTTTTGTAGGTGGGTATAATCTAACATTCTGAAAAGGCATATTAAACAAGAGGCATGGAGGAAGAAAATTTATCATAACAGATGAGAATGAGCAAGAAAATTATTCCCAAGTGGAATGCTTAAGTATGGTCTTCAAAGTAGTACCATCTAAATTAGCCCTACAATTAATCTCATAAATGTACTTCTGCTAAGCATCTAATAAATACTAAGGTATAGAAGAGGAAAGGAAGCAGAAACAATTATGTCTAAAACAGTTTAAAAGTCAGCATTTCTTTGTTTCCTATACTTGGCTTATCCTTGCCCCTCCACCTGCCTGGGAGGGGGTAGATTTGGTTCAATAGGCAGGTATTTCGGAGGCAAGTAGTTCACACTGTTAGTAAAATCATACTTTTATCTTTAAAACCCATTGTTGACTTTCTCTCTTGTTAGTTAAAAGGATAGAATTTATTGGTATTATATGCTTCCATTTGCAAAATCCTTTATGTGTAAAATCATATTTGTTTTCACAAGAGTCTAGAATTTACAAATGGTAGAAAAGTTAGGGACAAAGTTTCTGATATGAGATAATATGACTCTTACTATATCCCTTATTATCCATGTGACCATAAGATTTTATGTCTTTTTGCCTCAACTTTCACGACTGTGAAATAGAAATACAGACATGTAAAATATTTCATAAGGTTTCTTTAAAAAATAAGGTACAAATGAAATAATATTAATTAATAATATCTATCACTTGTAACCAACATTTTAGAGTATTATAAGTGGAAGTTATGGTTTCTCTTCATGTTGTACATTTCAATTAGGTTTAAATGAAGCTTTTTCAATCAAAATATTTAATTGGCTCCTCAATTCCTGATAGAAATTAGGGCAAGACTCCTCAGCATAGAAATGACTCTGTGTGATGTGATATTCTCCTTCAATATGCAGTGGGGAATAAAGGGAGAGCTTTCCCTGAGAGAATCTACAAAGATTCCCTTCAGTCCTTCCCCAACAGGAGATTTTATTGTAAGCCTCACTAACAGGTATTGTTTTTTGTTTTTTGTTTTTTTTTTTTGCAATTTCCCAGTGTGTTTTGCACTCCCACTAAAGCAAAGAGTTTTATTCCAAAGCACATGAAGAATAATTTTGACTAAGTTTCTTTGTAAAATATAATGATGGTAGCAATATGGATACCATATTATAGTCTAGGATTTGCTTTCATTATTTGTGTACTGTGCATAATTTTATATTTCCCATAGGTTCATCTAGGTCATTTTCATACACATCACATCACAGAGTGCCTGATAAAGTGTGGGATCAGCCATTAACATTTATTTCTAAGTGTAAATTCTTTTGTTTGTAAACTGGGCATGAGAAGCACAAACTCTGCAAGTTGTGTGAATTAAACAGACACCATATAATAAGAACTATTCTAGCAGAGGGATATTGGATCATTAGTGTGAGTTATCCAGTTTATTTTTGGCTAGATTAATGAAACAGTTCTTTCCATTTCAAAGGGACATTAAATATCAATACATATCAATAAAGCTACACTAATGGTTTTTAACGAGGTAATATAGTTTCCTGTTTTTTTAAAATATTACATTCCTGGTTCAGTGAGCTTTACTTAAGGTTTTTTTTCCTCAATATATCTTTCCCCCAACTGATATTTATAATGATGTTGCTCCTCATAGTTTACACATGATCACTTTCCACCAGGCATAGTGGCACATGATCACTTTCCACCAGAGATGTGGGAGGCTCAGGCAGGAGGATTTCAAGTTTGAGTCCAGTCTCAGCAATTTAGCAAGACACTGTCTCAAAATAAAAAATAAAAAGTAGTGGGGATATAATTTAATGGTAAAGTGTTCCTGAGTTTAATCTCCACTACACAAACAAACAACAAAAAATAAGAAAATCAAATGATCACTTTATTAAAATTCAAAGAAGTTCTCAAAAGCCCATTTTGAACTATAGTAGCCTGAGAAGTCAATAAAATTTATATGAAGTCAATTTCCTCTCTAGGTGGGGAGAAACCGGTTTGTGAAGAACACAATAAAGCAACCTCTTCAGTGAAGGAAGTAATAAGTTAGAATACACTGTATTTTGAACCTAATACTAAAAGTGTGAAATATAATTTTGAGTTCTCTTGGCAAGATGTGACTTGATGATTCAAAGATAAAAGGTATAAATGGCTTATAAAATGATTCAAAGTTGTTACTTAACATCAAAGAATTATTGCTAAATAAAAATTTGATTAAAAATGAATCAGAAACTTTAGAGCTAAATTTTACTCAAAATGCATATGAGTATAAATGTATTTGAAAATGGCAAGAGTGAAAAATGAACATTAGTGGTGCTAGATTTTTTTAAAAAAATTATAATTAAGGATTTTGGTGAATGCAAAGCTAGACTGAATCCAATCCTGCAAACATTATGATGGTATAATTTTATCCAGGCAAAGAGACTATGAGAAAGCACAGCACAGAATAAAGAGTAATGGGTCGTGATCCTGACCTTGGCCTCTGCTGCCTTGTGTCCTTGTGTAGTTAGCTGCTGTCCTGAGTTCTGTATCAACTCTGGCTCTGCCTTCTTCCTAAACAACGGAAGTCAGGATCAAAGGAACAGATTTTAAAATATATTGTGAACTTCAGGGCATTTCACAAATGTTAGACATGAATAAGCAAAGCACAGCAATCAAGTACCACCATAGGTTCAAAAAGAAGAATACTTTTTCTAGATTTGGTTAAAACAACAAAATAAGTTGTGTCTCTTTGAAAAACCAGGTAGATCATCTGTTATCTATTGCTATAGCTATTATCTGTGACCCACTGCTATGTAACAAGTCATGCCAAAATTACTGGCTTCATTTACTTCATCATGATTTTGTGGATAAACAATTTGAACTGAATTCAGCTGGGCTGCTCTCCTAGCATCACCTGCAGTTATTCTTTCAATCCTACTCAAGTGGGATATGATAGTAGAAAATGTCTTCACTCATGTTTATGATATTATGTATTGGCTGTCTGCTGGTTGTTCTATGGGACCTCAGTCTACAGGTTTTTTTTTTTTTTTTCCCTCCACGAGGCCTTTCTTCCTCCAGTGGTTAGATCAGGCTTGTTCACATGTTGGTGTGTTGTTCACATGTTGCTTGTTCACATGTTTCAATACTTTGTTCTAAGAGTGTGAGAATAGAAGCCATAAGGTCTCCTTGGGACAACACTTCACAAGTCCTCCTCATCAATCGTACCACATTCTATTGGTCAAATCAAGATACAGGCTAGTTGAAGTTTAAGGGCTGGGAAAATAAACCAACTCTTGATGGAGAAATGTATCAAAGTCCCATTGTAAAGAAACATGCTCATAGGGATGGGAAAAAGTGTTGTGGCCATATTCTTCCCTAATTTACTATGCTGATAATTTGATGTTTCCTTGTTGGACTCTAAAACTATATGTATAAGAAGGACACACCTATGTGGAAGGGTCAATGATACAAATCTCAAAGAAAAAGTCACATTTAAGCAGAGACATTTCTTTAAGAATGGTGAATCAATGACAAGAGTGAACACACTGGAATTCTGTGAAGGGGTTTATAATGGGTACAGGAATAACTCAGGAAAAGACAAGGCAGAGGCATAATCCTGACAACCATGGCTGAGAATGAAATGGGTTAAGTGAAAAGAAAGGGATTTAGAAGCATGAAATAGATAAAGGCATTTCAGGGTTACCTAACAAAAACCAGAAGAGAAAGTGAGGAATCTGAAAAAGGCATCATTGTAAAGAGTTTGTGGGAACAGATAGTATACATCATAGTGTGTTCACTGGTGCCAAGTAGGATTAAACAGAATGGAAATCAGGGTGTGTGGGGCATAATTTCTGGAAGAGTCATGAGCAGACAGTAAATTTGGCCCATGAGCCTGTATTTGAAGTTGTGTGAGGACATATAGGATCAAATAGCTTGAACTAATTGAGATATGCCAAACTAGGAAGATACTGGCTAAAAGGAAAAATTAGGTTCAGTGATTGAAAAAGCTCCACAGTAGTGGAAGAGAATTCTACAAAAAAACAAACAAACAAACAAACAAAAAAAAAAACAGTTCCTAGGATGATTTGAATAGTTCTTTCAGTTGGTATATTTTTATCCTGATAACACTTTATGAACACATTTTCAGTATTCATTCAAATATATGTATCTAGAAATCACAATGTATTAAGCACTGCTTTAGCTTGTGGGGATACAAGGTTAAGAAAGACATTCCTTACCTTCCAAGGATCTACAAACTTTATCAGTATGGGTGATAATAGTTATTATAGCACAGAATCGTGGATTCATAGAAGGGAGGTCTCAGTCTTTGGTGCTCAAGGCTGGCTTTCATAATGTCTAAGATGGGATAAAATATAGGAAACCATCAATGTGGGGAGGAGTGATGGGAAGAGAGCATTCCAGGAAAAAGAAATGGTACAATTAAAGGAACCTTAGGCCAGCAAATACTTGTAAGTTTTAGGGAACTCGATGGCCTGATAGCTTGGCTCTTGAAATTACACTAACCATAATCACAATTGTTACTAACTAGTAAATTCCTACTTCATGCTACACATTGTACCAAGCACTTTATTTATTATAATTAGTTTTCAAAAGACCAAATAACTAAGAGTATTTATTTCATTACACTTACACATGCGTGCAAACACACACACACACATGCATGCACGCACACACACAGGATTGGTTATGTTCATAAGATGCAGGGATTCCAAACCACATCTGTTTCTTTTATTTTCTTTTCACATCTCTGTATCCTAAGCCTTTTAACAAAACCATTTTAATGTGGCCATTTTGACAAAGCCAATTTTGATACTAAAAATATTTTGGTCTCAACTATTTTTGTAAGGGTACAATTTGACTCATCCTTTTGAAAATTAAACTTTTATATTTTTATTATGAAATAAAAAATTAAAAGGACATTCTCATTGTTTCTCTGAGACTGAGTCCCTTATCCACCTGCCTTTATGAGAGAAGCTGGGATCTATTGAGGTTAGACACCCTCAGAACAATGAGAACTTGAGCTTACCATTCCTGCTGCTCTGAGAAGAACCATCAGTGGTCTGAGCTTAGTGCTGCCTATTCTCTGAAAACTTGTTTGCATCTTATGAGATTTTCAGATGCAAAATCTCAAAATTTGTTTTTTTTAAAGGGAAATAATGATCATATATTCATTTATTTCAATCAGTGGGTAGGTGTGTCTATTTGATAATGTTTTACATTTGAAAATTGAAAGTGGTGCTTCTCAACTGACAGATGCTTTTTAAAATTTTAATTTTTTATATATGACAGCAGAATGCATTACAATTCATATTACACATATAGAGCACAATTTTTTATATCTCTGCTTGTACATTAAGTAGAGTCACACCATTCATGTCTTCATCCATGTACTTAGGGTAGTGATGTCCATTTCATTCCACCATCTTTCCTACCCCCAATTCCCTTCCCTTTTCTTACCTCCCCTTTACCATGTCTAGAGTTCATCTAATCTTCTCATGCCCCCCATGCCAACCCCATTATTAATCAGCATCCTTAAATCAGAGAAAACTTTGAGCATTTGGTTTTGGGTATTGGCTAACTTCACTTAGCATTATATTCTACAACTCCATCCATTTATCTGCAAATGCCATGATTTTATTCTTTTTAATGCTGAATAATATTCCATTGTGTATAAATACCATATCTTATTTATCCATTCATCTACTGAAGGGAATCTAGTTTGGTTCCACAGTTTAACTATTGTGAATTGTGTTACTATAAACATTGATGTGGCTGTTTACCTGTAGTATGCTGTTTTTAAGTCCTTTGGGTATAGATGGAAGAGAGGGATAGCTGGGTCAAATGGTGGTTCCATTCCCAATTTTCAAAGGATTCTCCATATTAAAATATTAATTCTGATTATTGAAGAACAAGGTAGATCTTTCCATCTTCTAAGGTCTTCTTTACTTTCTTTCTTTAGCATTCTGTAGTATTTGTTGTAGAGATGTTTTATCTCTTTTGTTAAGTTGATCCCCAAGTTCTTTTTTTTTCTTGAGGCTATTGTAAATGAGGTAGTTTTCCTTGTTTCCCTTTCAGAGGATTTGTCACTGACGTACAGAAATGCCTTTGATTTATGAGTGTTGATTTTGCATCCTGCTACTTTCCTGAATTAATTTACTAGTTCTAGAAGTTTTCTGGTGTAATTTTTGGGGTCTTCTAGGTATAGAATTATATCATCAGCAAATAGTGCTAATTTTAATTCTTCTTTTCCTATCTGTATCCCTTTAATTTCTTGTCTGTCTAATTGCTCTGGCCAGTGTTTCAAGAACTATATTAAATAGAAGTTGTGAAAGAGGGCATCCCTGTCTTGTCCCAGTTTTTAGAGGGAATGCTTCCAATTTTTCTCCATTTCAATTGATGTTGGCCTCAGACTTAGCACAGATAGCTTTTATGATGTTGAGATATGTTCCTGTTATCCCTAGTTTTTCTAGTGTTTTGAATATAAATAGGTGCTATATTTTGTCAGATGCTTTTTCTTCATCTATTGAGATGATAATATGATTCTTATCTTTTTAGTCTATTGATGTCATCAGTTACATTTATTGATTTTCGTACATTGAACCAACCTTGCATCCCTGGGATGAACCCAACTTGATCGTGGTGCACTATCTTTTTGACATGTTTTTGTATTCGATTTGCCAGAATTTTATTGAGAATTTTTTGCATCTATGTTCACGAGAGATATTAGTTTGAAGATTTCTTTCTTTGATGTGTCTTTGCCTGGTTTTGGTGTCTTCTATTTCATTACTTGAAATTGTTTAAATTGTATATAACATCATGGTTCAATTTGGACAAATCATATGACTCTAGAAATTTGTTGATACCTTTGATATTTTCCATTTTATTGGAGGGTAAGTTTTCAAAATAATTTCTAATTATCTTCTGTATTTCTGTAGTGTATGCTGTGATTATTCCTTTTTCATCATGTGTGTTATTAATTTGAATTTTCTCTGTCCTTCTCTTAATTTGCATGGCTAAGGGTTTGTTAATTCTATTTACTTTTTCAAAGAACCAACTTCTTGTTTTGTTGATTTTTTCAATTATTTTTATGTTTGTCTCAGTTTCATTGAGTTCAACTCTGATTTTAATTATTTTCTGTCTTCTGCTTTTGGTGTTGATTTGTTCTTCTTTTTCTAAGGCTTTGAGATGTAATGTTAAGTCATTTATTTGTTGGCTTTTTCTTCCTTTAAGAAATAAACTTCACATAATGAACTTTCCTCTTAGTACTGCCTTCATAATATCCCAGAGATTTCAATATGTTGTATCATTTATCTCTAAGAATTTTTTAATCTCCTCCTTGAAGTCTTTTGTGACCCATTGTTCATTCAGTAGCATATTATTTAGTCTCCAGGTGTTTGAGTAGCTTTTATTTTTTATTTTATCACTGATTTCTAATTTCATTCCATTGTGATCTGATAGAATGCAGGGTAGCATCTCTACTTTTTTGTATTTACTTAGAGTTGCTTTGTGGCATAATATATGGTCTATTTTAGAGAAGGATCCATGTGTTGCTGAGAAGAAAATGCATTGCAATGTCTTGTAGAGATGGGCTGAAAGGGTGGGCCTTACACTGGCTTTGGGATGCCTGCTCCTAGATGCAGCTGTTTCTAGGCCCTTTCTGTTGTCCCAAGGTAGAGGCTACTGTGTGGGCAAGGCTGTGGCAATGCTGCAGTGACCCAAGATGGAAGTGGGTTAAGCCTGGGCTCCCAGGTCAGGGGTGAGAGGGGGCTGACCTGGGCCTGGGCTCCATAGGTTGCAGAGGTGGTCCTAGGCTGGGCCTGAGCTTCAGTTTGTGGCAGGATGTATCTGGGCCTATTTTGGGGGTGCATATTTTAATATTTCTAAAGGAATATCTTTCTTAAAGCCTTTTTAGTATCATCCATTTAAATTTGAAAGGGGAAAATTATACTCATTATTTTTATTATGTGAATAATAGAAACTAATACACTTTGTGATCCTCTGCACTGATTGTTAACAGGCAGAGGGTACTGATTCTGAGAGGGGGCAGTGATGGGGAAGGAGTACATTTGTCCCTAAATCAGTTTCATATAGGGGAAGGGATGAAGATCTCTTTCTCTCTCTCTCTCTCTCTCTCAAACACACACACACACACACACACACACACACACACACACAGATTTTATATTCTAAATAAAAAGATTCGACATTGTTCATCCTATAGAAAGAATGTACATAGATGCTTTTTGTATACTTCATCTGCTGATACTCTGGGGAGGAGTTTTGGGGTGCATGTGAGTTGCAAAATGGATCTTTATATTCATTCCAAAACTTTGAAGGAATGTTATCAAAATATAACACTAAGAACATAGAAAGCTGCCTTTGATTTATAGTGGCCCATTTTGTGAATAAACATTAAACTAAATTTTCATGAAAGCACATTTATGTGTTCTTGGTCTTTTATAAGCTGGATAAAAAAATCTTTTAGATTTTGGTTCTCATTTGTTAAGTTTGCACTGGAACACATTTTGACGCAGACTGTATCTCTTAATACCCTGGATATATCTGACAAAAGCTGAAAAATTTACATAGTTAGCTTAACCAAGAATAGAGCCCAAGTTAGAATTCTGCACCCTGCAAACAATAGCATCAGAAATCTTTCTCTCACCCTGGGTGGATTGTGAAACAGGCAACTCTCCCACTGAGAGGTTCTCTCTTCTGCTCCTTATGAAAAGCATTACGTTCACCAGTGCCCCCAAATATAGACTGTTAGATCTCCACATCAGATTCTGAATCACCACCATTCACGCTGGGTTCCAATTCAAGGCATATTGTAAGCATGGAGGTTGGTGATGATCCAGAAATATCAAATATTGTGGAGTAAACTGGGTTGGCTTATTTTTTTGTCCTGTCAAAATAGAGTAAAGAAATTTATTGACTATCTGCTTTGTTGGTTTGTACTGAGAAAACATTATGCATAAAACTTGATTTCTGAATTTAAAAAGCTCACAGTCATTATAATATAACAGGCATTTAGGATAATACATGAAACAAACCACTCATTAAATGTTGAATAACAGTTATTTCTAACATTTTTGTCAGCAATATATAAACATTTTTGTGGGATTATTTTTTTAAAAGCTTTTTCTTCTCTAGAGATATCTTTTTATCTAGAGAAATAAAGGATATTTTTTCTCTATATTTGACAGTAATTCTTCACTTGTGTAATATGGCATGGCCAAATACAGAAATCTCCAAGGGACTGACAGAATTGTTTTGTTGCACTTTAATGTCTTGTAATAAATATTGTTTAAAACCAGGGATTCATAGAGTGTGAATTCATTTTGCACATTGATCAGTTGTGATATATATCCCTGGGACTACACTGAATGGAGGAAGGGGAAGGTTTGGTCACTGGAGACAAAAAAAAATGATAGTAAGAATTCAGCAAACTTTGAAAATTTAGCATTCAGGAAGAAAATATAACCTTGCCAAGGAAAGAGTTTATGTAATTCAGATGTCCCAAAATAAAAACACCATAAAGAGAAAGCAATTTTTTCAAATCTCTGCCACATGATACCTATAGCAGATGCTTTCATGGTACCTCAATTCTCCATCTCCCTCTTAGCCACTTATCCGCTCCCCTTCACAGGTCATATTTACCTGTTTATATAGGTATTAGCTACCTGTACTCTTCTCTGGAGGACCACCTTTGTCTATGGGGTTTATCTCTCCAGGATATGCTCAGGAGGCTAGGAGCCATCATGGATGATACACACAATGTCACAATGGATGGAATTTTTTAGTAATCAAGCTACATTTTCTAGAACTATCAGTCTACCTTGACATTGCAAAATAAGCATCCATAATCATTTGCTATCATTCATTGGTTGTTTCCTTCTTTGGATTTATTTATTTTGCTTATAGATATTTTTATCATATAGAAAGAACAATATGATTTGGAGCAACATAATTGTGTGAGAAAGAGTTAAAGGTGGAAGCTGCTCCTTTTGTACTAGCAAAGGATTCAAGTACAGTAGAGGAGTAGGATTTGGATTAGCTATATGATCTTGGTCAAATCATAAAATTTCTGAGCTTCCATCTAATTTCATTGAAAACTGTAATAATGATGCAAATACCCCTTCCTTTTTGTGATGACTAACATCACAGTAGAGATTAAAGGCTTGGACCGATGCCTGGCACCTAGCAGTTGCTTAGTGAGTTATACTCTTAGCAATGAAAAATGACTTAAATACAGATGTCAGAAAATCAATGAATTAAGTTCAAGTTATCTCTCACTCTGTTTCCAATCTGTTGGTTGGTTTTATTAACTAACCACGGATGCCCCCTTTAGAAGTGGACCTGCATATCTTAAGTGTGGCCAGACACTCAAATAATGGAATAAAAATAAAGATGGAAATATTAAAAAAAACAATTGTAGAAGTTCTAGGCTAAAATAGGTTATATATTGGTAATAGATAGGGAAATATGTAATTCACACAAGTTCTGACCTACACAGTAAATATGCAGAAAAGTCAGACAGTTAAGCGAACACTAAATATTATAGAAATGAGCCTGAAATCTAGATCTGACTTCCCTTGAAAAAGCACAGTTCATTATTGCGGCATGTAACCACTGCCCAACACTAAATTAGAAGCTGCTTTCTTAAAATATGAATTCCCTTCAATTGTTCAGAGTTGCATACAACCATATAAATTCTTGTCAAAACCAGGGTTCCTAGAGTATGATGGGATAGCAGCAGCAACTATGCGGGCATAACATGCATACCTGAGACCTGGACCCAAGCAAACTGAGATAAATGCTACCATTAGCCAGACTCCTTTTACCCCAACTTCTTTTCATGTCAGTCACTGAACTGTATAGTTTGCCTTGCACCCGTAGGCACCATGTAATTCTCTTCTAGAACATCTGGTTCATCGAGTGAGTCCCGACCCAGTTAGTTTCTTGAGTTCAGCATTCATATAAGTATATCCCTATTAAGTAAAAATACCTTTAATAAAGTCTAACTAATGTATCCCAGATGATTATACAGTTTTCAAGTGGTTACATTTTTCTCTGCAGCTTTATGCCAGCTCCTAAAGCATTATAATTAAAACTATACTTTAAAAATTTGTAGACTTGGACACAAGTAAAGCAGTGAGAGAAAAACATGGCAAAATTCTCACATTATTGGGATGTCCGTAATTTCCAGAAGTCAATGAGGTTTCTGGATTTTGTTTGGAGAACGCATTTGCCATGCCCGGTAAAACATCTTTTGCAAGGAACAATCAGTGATGGGTCACGGAAGGACTGTAACACATATGTAAGACAGAATTGGAGGCATGAAAACGGCCAACTTAGGAGGAACAATGCATGCGTATTTGGAATGGACAGCAGGCTTTGCAATCTGTTGCACTGGAGTTTTAGGGACTTACCACAGACCGTGTTTGTTATTGCAGAACGTTTTGTTTCCCAGGAGGAAGGAAGATTAACCAAGAGAAATACAACAGTAAAACATACACAGATGATACAGCAAAATAAAGCCCTAGACTTGAAACCACAAATGGCCCAATGTATTTGCTTGGGAATTACCAGATGGGCCCACCATCTAACACTTCCATTCTAAGGATGTTTATTGTAAGAGAAGATTGAGTAATGCCTGCACTGGATTTTTTGGCCAAGCCCCCCGAAATTTGCCACCATCCCAAAGTCTTGTGGCTTCTTAGCCTTCTATAATTTCTTTTTGGCACATTTTACATTTGTCCCCTAGAAGCTGGCTTGCCTGGAATGTGTGTCAAGAAGCAGGCTTTATTTACTCATTGGGAAACTGACCACTCATGAGGAGTTGCGCATACCTGATGGGAAGAGAAGAAGAAGGGCCATGTGCTTACCCACCCACCACACAGATCGCCAGTTCTGGGTGATGAGCTGCTCTACTGCTAACATCACAGTGGAAACCACAGGGAAGGCAGATGGGCATCTTAGGCCAATTGGGTATGTGCTGGTTAATTGATCCTTTAGCCAAAAAGCCCACCCCAACTTCCAGAAATTCCTGAAATTCTTATTATCCCTTGAGAGAATAGTCTCTATGGTTGTTTTAAAACATTTTACCCTTTATTTTAACCATAATTGGGATGGTTAAGTCAGGGTATAAATAGTGTTTTCTATGACATTCGACCTATTTCTCAACTCAGTAATTACTTTCATTCTTATTTATTTTCCCTGGTACAGCTATTCTATGAAGGAAGGTTCAAATATAAAACATTTTACATAGCCCTATTTCATGTAAATGATACTATCTTATGGTAGGAGTGAGTAGACATTTTCCCTTCAGGTCGATATTTTATAGCTTTAAATTCCATTATATTGAAACCTGGAGGAACTCATCAATTGACAACCCCCATGTGTGTTTAGTGAGTACTCCAAGGTGGTACTTCTGTTGGCTCCCCATAAAAACAACATAACAGAAACAATATCCCAAGTGAAAATAATTGCATCAAAAATTCTAAGTAGAAAACTTATTACTTCACATTGAATAGCTTATTGTTGACCTATTACATTATGTTTTTGTGCAACCATTATAACTGACAATGATTATGGTGAGCTTACTTTGAACCAGTTGGCTTACTAAGCACTTTACATGTATTTTTACATTCAACCCATATTAACAGCCCTTTGAATAGTACTAATAATATCTTTACTTTATAGATTTTTAAATTAAAGTTTATATAAACAAGACATTTATTTGAGGTCATATAACTTACCAGTGGCAGATCAGGGATTGCAATGCTTGTGCCGGTCTTACTCTAAAGTCCAGCTGTTGTGGTTCTTTGGTTTTTAGGCAAGACAGGTTCTCTTGAGTGCTTATTTACCTCTTGGTTTTAAAATCAACTGATACTTATCAAACCCTTACATAGTCAGAGGCATATGACAAAGATATTTGTCTTAATGGTGGTGTCTTTGCCTCTCTCCTCTGTAGTGTCCCCAGTGTAAACAAAGATAACATTATGGACATCATAGAATTGTTGGTATGTCATCATTAAAAGATAGATATTATTTTTATTATCATCATTAATCAACAATAAATAAGATCCTGGCATAACATGAATGATCCATAAATGTTGACTTAATGGATGAAAGAATGGGTCAGTAAAGGTGGGAGACAAAATCTCATCTACAAGAAGATTAACCAGGTGGTAGGAGCAACAGCCTGGTGCTAGAAATACCTCACTTTCTGTGCTTTAATGGTCCAAGTTTTACAGAAATGGATCATATAGGTCCAAATTGGTGCAAAAATGATGAGTAAACTTGGGCAGGAATTATAGGGCAGAATACTCAGTGAGGTTTCATAGAAGGAGGAATGAAAGGAAAGAAAAGAAAGGAAGGAAAGAAATGTTTGAGTGGTATAGAAATTAGCGTGGAAAAAATGAGAAATAGAAAAACGAATTAGGAGATTATTACCCTTGGGAAAAATATGGTGAAACCTTGAGTTTACAAAGACAGTGTATGAAAAAAAAAAGGAATGAATTCCAGAAACATTTGGAGGTTGAAAAGGTTTAGTGACTGATTCAATGATGAGGCGAGGACGAACTGAACTAGGTTTCCATCTTGTTGGGCTGATTGCACTATGGTGATATGATTGAGGTTGAAATAACATGGTCCCTTGTGTATCTCCAGGCATGTTATGACTTTCTTAATTTTCATCTTCCTTATCTGTAAATGTAAAGTAGTAATAATACTGACCAGGTATAACTGTGAGGAGGATAAAGTGATACAGCATAGGAAGAACTTAACACAATGGCCCTATGTTGGTGCTCGAGCCATTCCTGGCTTTCTTACTTTGTGTGAAATGAGCAGTACAGGTAGAACAACACAAAACAAATATGCTTAGTGTTGGAATATTTGAGTTTGAGTTACTCCCAAATCTTCTAACTCATAAACACCACTGAGGCAAGATAGCAAGGCCAGTAAATCAGGAATGATGGAAGAGGAGTCCTCCTAGGGGAGGACGAGTTTAGGACTTTTGCAGCCATCGCCAACTCTCAGTCTTCCAAAGCAGACTGTGACTGCTTGCCCTTAGTCAACACCCAAAATCAAAGGTAGCAAACTGCCTTTCTCACTCCAATTTGCATTTATGGAGTCTTAATCAACTGAATTGCTTAATAGAAAAAAAAAAGAGCTAAGTGTACTTTTTGATACAGATTTAATTTTTTTTTTTTTAAGACACATTCAACCTATGGCTTTTTTTGTATATGAGCAGTGCTACTTAATCTATACTCATTGCTCCTATTTTCTGTGTATATTTTTGAAAGTTTGGAATTGGCTTCTTAGTTTAATGCTAGCATTTTAGAATTTCTTATAGTGTTGGTTTTTACAATAACCTATGGTCTTTGTCTTTTTAATGATAAAATGAATTTATGGAAGATGGACACCCCTTACATTTTATGGAATTTATTGACTTTATTTTAAGGATACATGAGTGAGAATGATGGAACTCTGTTTTCATAGTAAGATCAATCAATTTCTTCGCACTCAGCTTCATATGAAAAGAAAATTCATGATATCCAATAGCTAACTCTCTGCTAAATCAGTGAAATACGTGACTCCAGAATTTTTATGTTAGTTTCTTAAAACAAATATCTAATCTGTGTGCTAATTCTAAATCTTAAGGTATCATGTGGACAGGTAAATGAATTCTTTTTATAAAAAAAATTATAATGCAGACAAATTCAAGCCATAAAAAGTTCAATTTCTTTATGAGGCAAAGTGAAGTACAGCTAAAAACAAATGGACCTTCTGAGAAAAGTCAAGCAGAAATATTTCCATGTTAACAAAACATTTAACAAACACAAAAAAATAATTTGAAGAACATATTCAGCTAAGGAATTTTTGGGCAGCAGATGAAGAGTACAGCTTGTTAAATCTTAGTCTGACATTTATTGTTTATGCAAAATGGTTCCAGTAGACTCATATCTTAATTCACCCAATACCAAATGCAGCACAGACTGTTTATGTAACCCAAGGATGTACTCTATAAGGGACTGCATCTCCATCTCCTGAGTTAGCATTTATAAAGCAAACCACTTAACTATTCAAAGTAAATGAATAAACATATTTTAGAACTCCCTTTGATATGGAAGTTATATAACCTGTAAATTCAAACAAACTTCAAATTCATTTATAGAAAAAAAGAACATCATTGACTCTCTTCTACAGTCTATTTTAAGGCATACAACTGAATTTATGATTAGATTTCACATATGTTGACTATTTAAGAGGGACATTCATTTTTATTTGTCAAACTATCAATACATTGCAGGATATCTCATTGAAAATTTCTCTTGTAGATTTCTTTCCTTTTCCTTCCTGTAGCCAGAATGTCCCCTTGCTGTTTGCAGCATGGTAAGATACCTTCGATTCTTCCCTTTGTGACTGCATCTTCCTGTGACCTGTGTGTGTGAGAGTGCATCTGCACATGTGCACACATAGGATAGAAGGAGAAATCATATAGCTCCCTGAAGCAATCAGAGTAAACGGAGTTGTTCCCCTAGATAGACAAGCAGATTACCCCCCAGAGTAGTGTTCACAACAATAGCAAAATGTATGTATGTGTAATGGCCCCCTTTATGTTTTCAGGGTAGAAAAACAATAGGTCCCTGAGATTTTGTGGTGAGATACCCCAGTATAGGAAAGGGCAGGATTGTTTTAGTTTGTAAATGGACACTTTAAATTCTGATATTCTCTAGGCTCCTGGTATTTTAGAGAATTGGCCTAAAAGAGTTAACCAGGTAAAAGTTCCAGTCTGAGGAGTGATAAATGACCCTGAGGCTGAGGTTGACTTGGAAGGAAATTCACAATCCTGTGCAGGCACCCAGTGTGCATTAGCATCATCTCTGTGATTATAAAGCAGTTAGAATAAAGGGCAGTCCTGTCTCCTTTCTCTAGGAGGTGAGGATGAGAATTCCCTTCTTTATACCCCTTGGACCATGGAGAGTAAGGATGATGGATTTCTTTCTAATCTGTCAGGTAGGGATTTGGGCTAGTTTTATATGTTTTCATAAGCAAATTTGTCATGGTTTAAATTGGTATAACAGTTCATTGCAGCTTTTTTTTTCAAGTCATTATGCCATTTTGCAACCATTTGCAACATATCTCAGCATTAAAGCACTACATCCAACAATTGAAGCCAAATGCATTTTTAGAAAGTGGTTAGTTATAAACTGTTTGGTAGTTTCCTCTGCACAGTATGAACATAATGAGGGATGTTAGAGTGGACAGTTGAGAGAAGGAGATTTATGGGATGACAGAGGATACTCTGACACCCTGGAGAGCAGAATGGTCAAAATGGGAAGAGTGACAAATGCAGACTAATCAGATTTTTCTAAAAAATGGGAACTTCTGTTCTGTTTTCAGGGAACTACCTGAAAGAAGGACACTGAAAAAAATTTGAAGACTTTAGATTAACTTTTGAAAAGAAACAACAAAAAAATTGAATTTCTTTATGGAGAATGAGTGGGGATATACACTGTAATGGTTAATTTGAATTATCAACTTGATTGGATTAAGACATGCCAAAGATTAAGAGGCTTCTGGGTGTGTCAATGAGGGTATGTCTAGAATGATTGACATGTGGGATGGCAAACTGAAGTGAAGACCCTCCCTAAGCATGGGCAGCACCATCCAATAGGATGGTGGCTTGGATGAATAAAGTTGGAAGAACAAGGAAGCAGCAGCAGCAAATGCAAGCTATTCTCTTCTTGAATGGGTTCTTGATTGCTGCTGTGATCACTCGATGACATCAGATTCTTTCTCTCCTTCACTCTTCCAAAGTGGACTCTGTCAGTGATTCTCCAAGGAGTTTCCAGAAGTCTTTGGCCTCAGACTGGGGTAGTTTCATTTATCCCTCTTGTTCTGAGGCATTGGCCTCTTGGATCGTGCAGCTACTGGTTCCTCCAGCTCTCCAGCCTATAGACCGCCACTGTAGACTTTCCAGCTTCTGGTCCTGAAAGCCAATCTAACAAATCCCCTTTTTATAATCATCCCTCCTGGCGGTTCTGTTCCTCCAGAAAACCCTGACTAATGCAAACATTGTTCAAATACCTCGAATCCTTCGTCCTAGGAGGCAAGGATGCAAGGCAAGAAAGCCACCAGCGACATAGCACCCCGTGGGGGAGGAGAAGAGGTGGAGGGCTCTGTAGTAGAAGGAAGAGAAGGGCAGAAACTGAGGACAGATTACTGGTTGAAAATCTGTTTCACCTGAAGACACACCTGCCTTTTTGGTAATTTTGCTGAATGGCAAATAGCAAACAGGGACAGCTAATGGTCGCTTGTGTTTGGGACGTAACTGCAGTGCTTTGAGGACAAGCCCACAATGACCCTAACAGGAAACTGTAAAGAAAAAAACTGGAATGTAGAGCATGCTGGTAAAATTTCTTAACCCTCAGCAGAAAAAAAAAAGCTAAAATTAAACATATTAAATAAAAACTTGTGTGTGTGTGTATATATATGTGTGTGTATGTATGTGTGTATGTATTATATAATCCTTCTCCTTAATCTAGTAATTCTATCGAAATTTATCCCAAAGAACTAAAGGCACTGCTATATGAGAATGATGTAAATGTATCGAGAGATGAAAATAGAGATTTTGAAATAAATCTGTAGACATTTTTATATCAATCTGTAGATATTATGACTACATTGTTTGTAGCAAATTTTAAAAATTCTAGAAAATTGAGAATAGCAGGGAAAATGTTGAGTGTTTTGTCACATCCATATAGTGCAACATTTTATAAAATTAGAAGAATCAGTTATGGTTGTATATCTTGCTCTAGATTTACTATCAGGTTAAAAAAAACCCTAATATGTAAGGTAATGTGCACAATATAACCTTTTCCTATTAAGGCAAAATCAAAACTGTGTGTGTATGTGTGTGTGTGTGTGTGTGTGTATACATGTGCCTATTTGCATGAGAATGGAGAAAGATATGGAAAGATAGGTTCTTATTGGTTATCTTGGTGGAGGAGGATTGGAAGAGAGTGTGCACTTATAAGACAAGTCAATTGTGATGATTAGATTCATATACAGATGATTGGTGGTCAGAGTTTTGAAATTATGTCCCTTTAAAATGACCAACAAAAAATAAAAAGTACCAAACAAAAAAAAAGCACAGAGAGATTTTCCTAAAGTTGTCAGCTTTTTATGTTGTCAAAAGAAAAAAATAAAATTTAATACTATCTAGTCTCAATAGAATTTTATAAAGGAAAAGAACATAAAAGGGAAGGGAAGGATAAAAGTCAGTATTTTCTTTCTAAGAAAGGGAAGTTAGAGAAAAGCATCTGACATAGGTCTTAATTTCTTCATTTCAACACACTCCAGTGATCAAGGACCAAGTGTACAACCCACATACTTGACAAAAAAAATTGTTCTCTAAGTCAGGAAGCAACGTTTCCTTAGCTTTATAAAGCTAATCCCACTGGTTTGTCTCATCAGGAAAGTAAGTGGGTTTGATCGGATCATCTCCAACATCCCTTTTCCTTATAACAACTTATCATTCATGATGATATTCATGATGATTCCACTTTTTACTATCACAGTACCACTCTTTATTTTCATTAATTCATTCATTGTTTATTGAGTACTTCTATGTATATGTATGTAAATACATGTATATCAAGATATGGAACATTAGCCGGGCACAGTGGTGCAAGCCTGTAATCCTAGCAGTTTGGGAGGCTGAGGCTGAAGGATCACAAGTTCAAAGCCAGCCTCAGCAAAGGTGAGGCACTAAGCAACTTAGTGAGACCCTGACTCTAAATAAAATACAATGAACAATTGGGGATGTGACTCAGTAGTTAAGTGCCCCTGAGTTCAATCCCCAGTATCAAAAAACAAAAGACAAATGTCACAGAGTGACATTATATTGACATGAGAAGCTTTACTAATATTCGAAGTGTCATTTTATTGGTAAAATGAATAGCTTTTAAAGTAGCATAGAATATGTTTATAAGTGAGTTTTCATTATCGAAAGTTGTTTTATTTAAGACAATGAGATGCTTCTCACACACGGGTTTCGAGGAATACATAGATTTTTACCTGGCACATCAGAGGTACTCAATAATTGTTTTCGAGCCTATGAATCCAAGATTTCTCCAAAATTTATACTTTGCATATAATGTTTAAAACTATTCTTTTTTTTTCTTTTGCTCTGATATCCCTACTATATTATTTACTGACCCTTGAAGGCACTTTTTAAAAGTTTGTTCAGACTCTGGCACACAAAATACTTAATTGACCATGGGTCTTTATGTATTAAACCATTGGAAGGTATAAACCATTGGATGTTTTAAGATATACTGTATTTCCTCATATGGACCTATTGTTAAGTTCTTAAATATTGAAAGAAAGTTTAATGTTGATTATGGGAGGAAAAATACCAGAAAAATTTAAAAACAGTGAAGTGGAGGAACAGAAAGAATAAAAGAAAAAATGTTCTGAAGGAGAGAGTAAAAGAGAGGGCATGACTCATGTACATGTAAATATGAAATATTTCTGTTAATGGTTATTCTTGCTACTAGGCCACAAAAATGGACCACATATCTCTCTGGAGATCTCCAGCTGGGGTAAGAAGATGGTAGATGGTACCTAACTACATTAAAATAGTATCCCAAGATAGTTTTTTTTTTTTTTAAGTTGTAAGGGATCCAATCACACTGTGGTTTGTGATTTGAACAAAGTACCCTAGAATGAGCTCTGCAGCAGTCCAAATCCTGTATGTAGCCTGATTCATGTTGTGACCTAAACTATTAAGGCTTGAAGATGTGTAAAGTATCCTGGATGCCACGGAGCAGGCTCTTCAGATAACACTGTTTTACTGGTAAAACCCACATTTTTACCCTAATTTCCATTCTGATTAAGGAAATTTGCTGAGGGAACAAAGCTAATCCACAGAGAATTGTGAAATGGAGGAGGGGTTCAGATTACCCACAATTTGCCTTCGAGCCAAATCCAATGCAATATTTAGAAGTTTCTTTCTCATAGGTATCTAAGGGAAAAGGGGGAATTTTTACTGTGATCCAAATGCTTCTTTTAGAAAAAGGATGCCATAATCATGATAAAGAAAAGCATGTTCTTTATGGGGTTTCTAGATGAGATGACCATGCTAATGAGCTGATTTTCCTGAACCTAAAATAACTTTACCCTCTACCAATTGTCTGTGTGGTTTTTTCATTATGTAAATTGAACTAAAGTAGTGACCTAGCTGGATTCACTGTTGAAATCCTTTGGTTGGACCTATTAATAGGAACTTCTGTGAATTAGCTTGTTTAAAATATCATGCTACTGTGTTAGGCCACATAAGTAAAGCATTTGAAACTACATGGGCATCCTTTGTATCCACATAAGTCTGTCTGCTTGTCTCTGAAGTAATCTCATGCTGCTGACCTATAGAAATAGCCTAAGAGAATATGTATATAAAGTTACAGTTTCATCCCCAAGAGAAAAAGTACAGTTTCACTTGTTGACATTGGACAAACTCCGTGGGGTCAGATTAGTGCTCATTGACAAACCCAAAGTCAAATAAAAAGCAAATGCTCTTTTGGAATGTAGACTTCCAGTAAGAAGGCTTAGTATAAATATCTATGGACAATTTTAAGGGTTCTAAGGTATTTTGATTCCCACACATATACGCTTTACACACAGTTCTTTTTGAATGTTATAGTTAGTTCTTATAATCTTCTTAAAAGAAGGAATGAGATGGTTACACCTTTGTAGAGAAATGCAGCCTCTGTGCTATTCTGGGTCCATATGGATTCTTCTTCAAGAGTCTCTTTCCCTAGTCACTTTGGGCAGCAATACAAAGCAGTGTTTAGGAGTGCAGACCACAGCATTACACAGTCTTCTTGTCCCTGTCTTCTATCACACTGTCTCTTCTTCCTGCTTTTCAGCTCACTCTCTGATGTTGGTCAAGGTACTCAATCTCGGGTCTTTTCACCTATAAGATGATGACTACACCAGAGGCCCCAAGACAGAGTCACCGTGAGGGACTCTTGACCACTGTCTTGGAAGTCATGAGTGAAAGGAAAGCAAAGATCTGGGAGATGGGCAAGTGAGAAATGAAAGACAGAGACCAGGCAGAGATACACACGAGAGTTTATTTGTCAGAGATGACAAATAAAGGCACATCTCTCCATAGACAGAAAGAGGCAAAACAGGCTTGTGGTTCAGGATTTTTATGGAAAAGGCTCAGGGATTGGAGCCTGAGTCCTAATGTGGTTAAGGCTAGAGTTGGTATGAGGGAGCAGTGAGACTTTCTCAGAAAGGCCCTTGGGAGGGAAAGCAAAATTTTTCTTAAAATGGCGGCTGTCACTTAAGATGGCCGTTTGATGCTAAGCAAGGACCTTACAATGAGGGGTGATTTTGTTCTCCAACATGTGGCAGTTTAGATATACATTTTTTTTTTGATTGCAACCATTCTAGGTCTGATAGCAGTTCAACTTTGAAGGAAAATGTCTGAGTAATTTGAAATAAAGAATGTGTTAAGCTGAAGCAAACTAAATAGCACTGTGTGTGACCACAGCAAAAAGCTATGTTAGCCAAAGAAAAATCAGGGTCTAATTTCTCACTGATGTTACTAAAATTTCTATATACATCTTTTATCAACATTAATTCAAGATCAGATTCTTTCTGTACACATACTAACTAATAAATCACAACTTCTGTAACCTTTAATCTCTGCGACACCAATATATTAGAATAAACCAGAAATTCCAGTTTCTGATAGTTGTTTATCAATCAATGGAAACCAAGGGATTGGTGGGTGGTAGCTCAGTGGCAGAGCATTTGCCTGACATACGTGAGGCCCTAAGTTTGAGCAACACTGCAAAAAATAAAATAAACCAACAGACAACAAAAAATAATAACCCATACAAAGGAACTTGAGAACACTGATATTTCTAATTTCATTTGGTTTTCACTAAAATGTCTAGATGTATAGAAAAAAGAATTGAAGTATATGAATTCTTTGTCCAAACAAGGACCCAGCTAAGCCTTGGAGGAATAATGATTATTGACTTTTAGAATAATAAAATTTAAAAAGTCTGGGGAATTATTTTTAGATTGTCAACCCATGTACGGTGTAGGCACTCATATCTACGTATCAGCAGTGTATCTACTCATAAAGCATTCTTATTCTAAAATAATTTCCAATTGATTAATTATAACATTTTCAACTATTAAAGTCACACCAAACATAGATATTTTAAAGAACACTCATTAACTTCTAAGAGTTATGAGACAGCTATAATATTGTGAAATCACCCTTCAACAGGATTGATGAAACTTTGCTTCAGAGGTTTTTTTGGAAGTACATGTAAGTGAGGATACTTGAAACGCTTTGAAGAAGATTTGCCATCTGAATATCTAGATGCATTATAAAGTTGTACTTTACAAAATATGACATTGGCATAGAAATAGACAGATGATTAATAAAATAGGACTGAGAAACACAGGAAATAGACACCGAATATTCAAGAATTTGACTATCATAAAAGTTTGTATTTCAAATCAATGAGATGCAGATGTGTTATTAAATAAACGGCACTGGGGAAATAGGCTATCCACTAAGAAGAGGAGAGTATTAGACCCCTACTTCATTCCTTGCATAAATATCTAATGAAATTTTAGTTGAGTAAGTACATTGGAAGAAATATAGAAAAATAAAGTTATAGCCTGTATAAATGATAGAAGTTTCATAGCTAAGAAAAAAACATAATGCAAAAAGGAAAACACCAGTACCTTTGTCTAAATATGGATATCTCTTTAATTAAAGCCAGTACAAATAAGGTTGCACAATAAACATTCTGGAGAAATGCCAAATATAACCAAAAATAATCAAGAACAAATCTAGACTTATATGTAGAAAATGCACAAAGTGATTGTAACATAAGACAATCTTATGTCTTAGTTATAAGACAATCTTATAACTTCTTGTTAAAAGTTATTATTAAATTGTAGTATAAAGGTGTATTAAGAATTGTAATGCAAAAAAATTATGAATGTAATGCACTCCACTATTGTCATGTATGTAAGAAATAATAAAAAATAAAAATAAATTTAAAAAGTTTTAAAAAAAAGAATTCCTATGACTCAATAAAAAGAGATAAGCAGTTTACAGAAAGTTTTGTAAAAAATACAATAGGAAAACAAATGGTCAAAAAAAGAATAAAAAAGTATTCCAGATTTACTTATAATAAGAAATATGTACATAAAAATGTCTATGCAATTAGAATGAATTTAAAAGTGAGTGGAAACCTGTAGAGCGGTTCAGAGGACAGAGGAAAGCAGCCCCCTTTCTGTACCATTAGTGGGACTATGAATCAATAAGCCTGTTTTTCAGGGCAATTAGAAGCATCTTTGAAAACCAAATTAACATATATCACTTGCTCATGAACTCCACTTCTAGGAGTTATAATTGTTATAACATGTACATAAATTTATTAAAGATATCATTGTTTTTAAAGACTTTTTTGCAATATTAAAAATTTGGAAAATACTGTATTAAGACAGAGGTCATTTCAGTCATAATTAAAACAAAAATGTACATCCTGGTTATCAGATATCTTTTTATCTTATTGCTCTGCCATCTTCAATATGTGCCTCTTACCTGTGCTTCTGTATGATGGCTCCAGCTTTGGTTCTCTTATCCATATTTGAGATAGCAGGTGGGGTGAAAGAAGCAAAGAAGAGCATGTCCTCTGCCTCTGAGAACCTTTATCAGGTGGTTGTTCTTGTTACTTCCACTGATATGCTCTGTTACTCGGCTTTGCATCACTGCGGGGAAATGCCTGTGAACATCTTAAAGGAGGAAATGTTCATTAATTTTGATTCACAGTTTTAAAGATTTCTGTCCATGGTCATTTGACTCCATTGTTTCTGGGTTGAAGAGCATATGGTGGAGCAAAGCTGCTTACCTCATAACGGCAGAGAGAGAGAGAGAGAGAGAGAGAGAGAGAGAGAGAGAACTGAAAGGGGCGAGGGGAAAAAATATACCCTTTAAAGGCACACCCCCTATTACCTACTTCCTCCAACTTCCTCCTACCATATCCCAATAGTCCATTAAGTTATGAAACCATAAATGGATTAATTTGTTGATGAGGTCAGAGCCCTCATAATCCAATCACCACTCAAATGCCTCCCAAAGTCACCTCTGAACACTGCTGCATTGAGGATCAAGCTTTCAACAGATGAGATTTGGGGAGACACTTAAGATCCAAACTATAACATTCTGCCCCAAGCCCCTCCAGGGGAAGTTGATCTCATAATGAAAAATGCAATTAGTTCATCTCCAAGAGTCAATAGAAGTCTCAACAGTTCCAGCATTGCTCAAAATTCCAAGTCTCCTCTACGACTCAAGACAACTCCTACTTATGAGCTCCTAATAAAAATCAAACAGGGACTTGGGTTTTGGCTTAGCGGCAGAGCGCTCGCCTAGCACATGAAAGGCCCTGGGTTCAATCCTCAGCACCACGTAAAAATAAATAAATAAATAAAATAAAGGTATTGTGTCCAACTACAACTAAAAAAGAAAATTTAAAAAAAGAAAAGCAACGTACATATTTGCAATACACAATGGTGGCATAGGCACTGGGTAAACAGTCACATTCCAAAGGGAAAAATGGGGACATATAATGAAAAGATGGAACTGAAGTAAGACCAAATCCAAGCAAGGCAAACCTGGCTCCATGTCTAGCTCCATGGTATGTGGTGGCAGGATGCTGGTGGCCCCAACGTGGCAGCCTTGCCACTGTGGCCTTATGGCTGCAGCGCACGGGACCTCATTCTTGAGCTATCTCCGTTTGCTGACTGCAGCATCCTTCAGGAGGTGTCTCACATTCCTGGTATCTCTGACATCATGGGTTCTCCCCCCTGACACCTTTGTAAATCACCCTTGGTGAGGGCCACAGCCGAGTTGGGATGGGCATGGCATTTTGCCAGAAGGAGTGGTTGAGAGGTGATGCCAGTGAGCCATTGAGATGATAATGGTTAAGTTAAGCTGTGTATTCAGTTGTATACAGACCTTTGCTGTCCCGCAATAGGGCGGCTCCTGCTGCCTTGGGAGCCCACTACTTTGGAGTTTCCTGAGTTCTTGCGGGGTTCCGGGAGAGTGGGCGCGGAGCTGGTGGAGGGTGAGAGAGTTCCCGGGAAGCACGCATGGAGTGCGGGTGAGAGTTCAGGCAATCAAGTAGTTCCTGTTTGAACCTACAAGTGCCTCCTGGCAGCTCGGTTATTTTGTGCCCAGCCAGACTGCGGCACACCCTCTCAGTAGCTTCTTGCAGGAACTCAGATTCAATCACACGCTTCCTGTGCTTGCATTCGGCACATCTGAAAGACCAGCACCAGGGGATAATGCTCAGGTCTGCCAACAGCGGAAACAATAGTGTGGCCCTCTTGGACCATGCCTGCATCAGGCTGTGAGTGCCTGGGTGGCCGAACACAGGAAATCAAATCCTGGAGAAACAATTCCGTGGGCCCTGTGTGAGCAGAAGGACCCTGCTCTGTCTTCTCAAAACAAAATCTTTAAATTGAGTTCACACCTTTACATATTTAAGCCTTTAAACCTTTGAGCCTTTGAGGAGGGTTGGCTTCTTGATAATTGCTGAGATGTCCTCAAGACATCAATCCTATTCCCTATCTTTTCTATTGTGTTAATGCAAAGTATTTGGTTTATTTTAAAGGTATTATTCTCATTAGCCAACATTCCTTTCTTGGCTGTAAATTTGTTTTTGTTTCTTTTTTGGCCAAAATGGGAGTTTTTCAAAATTTTCCACTCTGTCTTTTGCTCCTGATTCTCACTGTAAATCTAGCCAAAACAAATCAGCAGTCTTCATGCCACTGAATGAATGCTGTGCTGCCATGAATTTCCTTCCAACTGATTAATTAGTCCATCACCTTTAAACTTGGGTTCCTACAAAGTCTCAGAACACTGACAAAATGTAAATAAGTGCTTGATCAGAATTCAACACAAATGACCTCTAATCCAACTCCCAATGGAGCCCTCATTTCCATATGAAGCTTCATCAGTAGTCTTAATTATCCACATTCTCATTTTTTTACCTCCTGCCAGAATCACCTATTAAGCTCTGCTTATTGCATTCTATGCTTTTTTTACTCTACTTCTCCAAACTTAAAAATTTCTCCTGCAAACCATTTTCAAAGACTTCTTTGTTAGCATCCGTATATCAGAGGGAACATTCAACCTTTGATTTTCGGGGTATTGGCTTATTTCTTTCGGCATTATAGTCTTCACTTCCCTCCATTTACCAGCAAATACCATAATTTCTTTCTTCTTTATGGCTAAGTAATATTCCATCATGTTTATATACCATATATTCTTTATCCATTAGTGTGTTGAAGCACATCTAGTTTGGTTCCATAGTTTAGCTATTGTGAACTGAGCTTCTAAGGGTGGGGGAGGGAAGAATAAAAGTTCATTGGATTAGACAAAGGGTAATGAAGGGAAGAGAGGGGGGATCAGAGTAGAATGAATAGGACATAACTTTGCTATGTCCATATATAAACACATGACCAGTGAAAGTCTACATCATCTACTACTGCAAGAATGGGATCCTAATTAGCATGAGTTACACTCCATGTATGTATAATATGTCAAAATACACTCTATTGTCATCTATATCTAAAAATAACACATTTTTTAAAAAGGCTTCTGAACTATATGATAAGGTATAGTCACAGCAACAACTCCACTTCTCAGTATCAAGTTTGTTTTAATCTGCTCTTCATTGCTATGATGAAATGTCGGAGAAAATTAACTTAAAAAAAGAAATCTGTATTTTGGTTAATGTTTTCAGAGGTTTCAGTCCCTGGTCAGTTATATACCATTGGCCATAACTTACCCACATTTTTATATCCACACCTGAATTCAATGGAATCTATAAGCCTTAGTTATCAATCTTGGAGTCCATATGCCCAAATAACATTTGAAAGTCTATTCCTTACCAATGAAATCAATTTTATAAGACAATTGGAAGTTTCTCCAACAATCTAGCTATTTTCCCACCCAAATATACATCAGGCCCTTCTTCTGAAACTAAGAACCCAATCATACTTTTCCAAGAGAGGTAATCCCAGAGCCTCACACAGTGATTACTTTATTATTTCCAGATGTGTCCTGTCTAGTTGCCTGGTAACTGCTAAAATAAAAAGCACGCTAGCCACCTTAGAACACATCCATGACACAACTGGCAGAGGGTAAACACAAAAGTTCTAATTTGGTAAAGAAAACAAAATTCACATTGTCACTGGTCCATTCTCTGATGACAGGCTTTGGCGCTTGCTACAGCTTCTGATATGGTTACCTTTTGCTATGGCTATTGTGTTAGATCCCCAAGAATGATAGCTCCAGTAGGGTAGTTAAAATAGTCGGCCATTTCACCTCTTCAAGAAACAACACTATTGCTCTCCTGGTCAAACCAGAATGAGGCTGACAGCATCTCATGAATGGAAATGTATATCCTTCCATCCCCGCCTGCCAACTGGCTGACTTTAAACTGTATCTATGAATTTTCTTTAGATCTTTGTTTAAAAGTGAAAAAAAAAAAGCAGTCAGAATACCTCAATCTTACTGTCTCTACTGTTTTCCCTAAAGCTACAGTTATGGTTACATTAATTTTTACCATCAATAACAAATCACATCATCTTTCAGAACATAACCATCTCCATCCTCCCCACCTTCTACATGATGTCTAGACCAATGCAAAATATATGGTTTCTGTGACACACAACCCTCAATTTCCAGTCAAAACTTCCTTAACACTCAGTATTTATTCATTTAGAACAGAAACTTCTCTAGTTAGTTTTAAGTTGAAAGGATTTAGTATAGGAAATTAGGTGCTTCAAAACCATTGAAAGGCCCCCTAAAACAACTTTTATGCTGAGTCTTAATAAATGAGATGATTTTGAAGTTAGGCATGAAATGGGTGTTATTCTGAAGTGAGTATCATGCATAGGTCCAGAATTTGCTGTTTCATAAAATACAAATACTGCTACAACCTATCTCACTTGCAGAAGCATTAGAAGTATAAGACTTCATTCCCAATAAATGAGTGTGTCTACTCATTGGAAGCCAAGCCTATTGGGAGCCTGAGTTACACTGGAGTTTGAGGTACATAGTCTAACTTTTCAGCCTGTCATCAGCCAAACCTTGTCCAAGATACTTGACACGTACTGAAGTAAGTCTATGTATAACAGTGTTCTAGAACCTAATACACCTTCATGGTAAAGGAGCCAAATGAATGATTGAAAATTAATGCTAAGAAGATGTTAAGATGCCATTCAAAAGCATACATATAATGACATAAACATATTTATAATACATAAGGTTAGAATCAAATCAAAGATCAGAAAAGCTGAGATACAGTTGTACACTTTAGGAAAGAATTTTGTAGAAGGAACTATCATGGAAAACAGCTTCAAAAATTGCCCACTGAAGACCCTTGTGCCTTTGCTGACTGTGGAGGTGTACATTTGTAGTGTAAAACTTAGTGAAGCCAGGTGAAGATGAACAATGTTTAGATCCTGTACAAGGAAGGAAGATATTTAAACTCTGACTAGCTACTGCAGTATTCAGTAGAGACCCCAATAGGGTCAGATCCTGGTAAAAACACTGAGGTATGTCTGGAATGAAAATTACCCTGAATAAGATATAAAAATGCTTGAAACAGGATTTAAAAGACGCAAACAAATTTTCAAGTAAGTCAGCTGTCATTAAAGTAAGACATCAACTTACTCAATAATGTAACTTCTCAGTGTCTCAGCATACTTTAAAAATTACTACACATGCAAAGAAGCAGGATATTATGATGCATAATCAGGAGAAAAATTAAGAAATAGAAACAGATAAAAATGTGAGAGGGAATATTCTGGCATACAAGGACAGTAAAACAACTATAAAAATATTCTTACTTCACACAGGTATTTAAAAAGAAAACAAGAAATGCTAAGAAGAGAAATGGAAGAAACAGAAAAAAAAAGCAACCTGAGATGTCTAAAGAAGAAAGGCAAGCAAACCAGGAGCAGTGATGTACACCTGTAATCTCAGCTGCTCAGTAGGCTGAGGCAGGAAGATTGCAAGTTCAAGGCCAGATTGGGCACCTTAGCAAGACCCTGTCTAAAAATTAAAAAATGAAAAGGGCCAGGATGTAGCTCAGTGGTAAAGTGCCCCTGGCTTCAACACCCAGTACCCATCCCCCCCCCAAAAAAGGTAAAAGTTTTTGTGAAATTAAAATTTTACAAATTCACAGGATAAGATAAAGAGAAAATTAGACAATTAGACTGTACAGGCATAGCCATAGAATCTCTCCAAATTGAATCACAAAGAGAAGAATCAAATCTACAGATTCAACTTCATTTATATGAAATTATAGAAAAAACAAATTGTATTTAAACTGAATGAAGCAGATTTTGGTTACTAGGGGTTGTTAGGATGAAGGCAAAGGATCTTACATTTACATTGGTGTGTACATTTGTTAAAATCTATACAATTAAACACTTACAATAGATATATTTTCTTATGTGTAAATTATATTTCAAAAAAGATAATTTCAGAATCAATCAGTTAATTTCAATACTCTTGAAAAAATTAGAAACATTGTTTTAAAATAAATTACATTTATAACAGCGATGAAAACTCTAAAATATATCTAGGAATAAATCAACCCAAAGTGTGCAACACCTGTGCTTTAGTGTGTGCATATGTATGTGTGTTTTTCTCTATCAATTTATGTTTGCTTTTATTTTCTGTTAGTATTCTGGAGTTCTTTTTGTTTTTTTTAATGACTTCTATATCATAGAAGGATTTGGTTTCCATAATGGATTTATTTTTTACCTCTATATTATAAAGGGATTTTATTTCTGTAATGTACTTACGTTTTCCTTCAGTTTCTTTCTCATAATTGACAAACTTCCTTTCCAACTATTCTTATTGTCATGACACTTTAACCATTTTATTCTTAATTCTTTATTCAAGATTATTCTGAATCTTTTCATTCATTATGCCATTTTGAAGTCTTTAAATATGGGAAATAAGGTATCTGTCATTGTGTTTCTTTTCTTTGGGTAATTATTTATATGATACAGATATCTGATTTGCTCTTAGCTTATGTACACTTTCTGCATTGACTTTAACTGTTTAGTTTCCGTGTTTTATTTTACTTTAGATTATTACACATTTTAAAATAAAACCTTAAAAATGTTACTGGGTGGTAGAAGGGGAGTAAGCTGGGGTCATTACAATTTCATTTCTGATTTTCCATATGAAACAACTTTACCAAATGTTTTGTTTCCTTTCCCCCAAGAGTTCATTTTTTCCTGTATTTCTTTTAGATTTTTTATGTTAAAGAGACTGAAGTAGCATTAAACAAAGCCTTTAAGTTGTAGGATTTTGATGATAAGGCACAGCAATAGCTATCCCACGTTCATATTCATCCCACTTCTCTACAGGAAGTTTCCCCTGTCTAGGGTTGTAATTCGTAGAAATGAGAACGGAGAGTGAGCCTAGGTTCTCTTTCAACTTTCTGTTCTTGTTACCGTGTGCTGTGCAGTTGAGTTTATGGAAAGATGCTCCTCACTCTATCCAGTCACACCTCTGAATCTCATCAGTTAACTGAAAATACTTGGACAGAACTAACAATTTGGGGAAGATTGGTTTCCTTCTTGAATTCTGAAAAAATTACATGTCAACTCTCAGTTTTGTCCAGATTGTTCCAATTTCAATATACTTGAAAGCAAAGAGTTTTCATGCATTTTAGTCTGTGGCTATTTCTTCATTCCTTTATGACCACACAAATTTTCCTTCCACTTTTCATTCATTTTTGTTCTTGGTGGATTCTAAGCAAGGGGATTGGAATAAAATGCCTCTCCCAATTTTCATATGCGAATTTAAAAGTTAACTGACTTCACAACTAACTCTCTCTCTCTCTCTCTCTCTCTCTCTCTCTCTCTCTCTCTCTCTCACACACACACACACACACACACACACAATACACAGAAAATCCAGAAAAGAATTTACACACTAAACATACAGGTATGAAAGAGTTTCTCAAATTGTTTCAGTCCCACTCAGTCATATTTACTTCATTTTATACTGCTTAGATATTTACCTCCTCTAATGAAGTTTCCACAGCCAGAATATTCCATAATAATGGGAAAAATAGCAACCAGGCTGGAAATGGTGTTGCAATCCTGAAATCCCAGCAGCTCAGGAGGCTGAGGCAGGAGGATCCTGAGTTCAAAGCTAGCTTCAGCAATTTAATGAGACTTTAAAGTAACTCGGCAAGCCCCTGTCTCTAAATAAAATATTAAAAAGGGTGGGGATGTGGTTTGGTTGTTAAGAACCCCTGGGTTCAATCTCTGGTACAAAAACAAACAAACAAACAAAAAAAAACAACCAGCAATCAGGAAAAATCCAGAAAAATAGTTCAGCAGAGATTTAATTGTGCACATTAAATTGAAACTAAATGGAAAACAAATGCTAGAACTTCCAATTTTATTTGAATAACAAACCAGCTGTAATTGTATCACTTTTATTTAATTCTACATTGCAAGTTTGAGTAGAATCCTTGAGAAAAACTGTCAACAGCATACAATTAAATAAGTGAATATATCCTTGAAATGATAATGTAGTTCACTTATTTGAGACATTGACCAATAATCACATTCAGTATTTACAAATCTGGATCATTCATATGAATCCAAAATAGATCATTTTTGATGAAAAAAATGACTTACCTTAGCATTTCTAGCATCTCTTTTCTTTTGTGGATGTGAATATTTCCCATTGCAGGTGCTCAGAAATTCTGACTGAAAGAGCAGCCAACACCTATGCTGTTGGGACAAAACAAAAGAGAGTCTGGAAGATCACAACTGGCTGCTAAATGCTCAATCCAGAAACCACAACACTTTTGCTCCTAAATATTTGGCCAGAACTGGTCACATGGTATCATCCTACCATAAGGCGAACCAAGAGTCCAATCATACCCTTTCCCAGAACATGGAGATCAGCCTTGATGATTACCACAGGGAAGTACCCCAGAAAACATTTATATGCAGCTGTCCAAAAAGGAGGTGATTAACAAAAAGCAGTTTATTTTCTAAACTTTTTAAATAGACTAGTTGTTATTACACTAAGCCATATTATAATTATCAACACAGGACAGATAGGTGGGTCTGTAAAATTTGAGACATCCTTCCCATGCCAATATTTCAAGGACTTAAAAAAATCAATTTTAGTTAAATATCTTATACAAAAAAAAAAATGTTCTTTTGTCAGAGACAAAGATTGGTTAAGCAAAAGTATTGTCAAAGTTCCGATCAAGATTAAATATTGTGGGATAGGGATGAGTGAATCTCTGTTATTTTTTTCCTGCACTTTAAATCATTTGCTCTGTGAATTCTGCTCTTCTCAAGAGAAGCTGAGTTCCTTAGTATTTACTCAGTCAACATCTGTATATGCTAATAATCTTCGCCTGTAGGTTACAAAGTTGATGTCAAGGACCCTGGAAGGGTTTTTGTACTCTGAAGCCAATGAACATATATTTTTTATTGTTATTTTAAAGTTTTATAGGTTTTGATTTTTGTCCAGTCAATTTTGCTTCAAAAATGTCTTTTGTAAGTGAAACTTATCTTCTGAAGAATTTCTAAGATATCACAACATTGTTTTGATTATTTTTTTTAATGTTTGCTATAACATACTGCTTTTTAAAATGACTTAATTTATTTGAATTTTCTGATAATAAGTTATTTATGCAGACAAATGTAATTCTGGAGAATCTGATCATCAGAATAATTTCCTCTTTTTCTAGGTGTGGATTAATTTCTTATTATGTCATAGACTGTAATTCTCAAATGTAATGCAAGCTGTTATCTCTTTCTATTAACTGCTGATGGTTTGTGATGACACTTTGTTCATATGGAGATGTTCAAATGTTATCCAAGTTAACACTTTCAATTTTAAAATAGAAAAATTATACAAAAATATTAAGGGAAAAACTAAAAAATAATAATAATTTATTGATTTTTCAAAACAAAAATTTTCAAAAAAATTTCTTTAAGGGATTCCCCAAAGTTGTACCCTTTATAATATTTAACCCTAAACAATGCACCAATGTTACTACAGTATGAACAATGTCAAAGAAAGGTGTTGAACTATATTTTCAAAATTCCTATACTTTTTCTGGAAGAGACAAACAAGGAAAGATTTGAATGTTTTAAAATTTCAAGCTTATTATTTACTAGTCAATGATTTTTAGACAGGATAAAAGTAAAAACGTCTTTAGACATTGTATATATTTTAGTTATATTCCAGAACAAAATTGCTTTCATGATCAATAATTATTGGACATCTGATATTTGCTCTATACTGTAGTGAATATTTAGTGAGATTTCACATTTTCTTAGTTATTGTCTTATGATTTACATTACTTTTCTAAAATTTTCAGCCATTAAATTATTATTATTATTATTATTTTAATTAATTTTTATTGTTGGTTGTTCAAAACATTACATAGTTCTTGATATATCATATTTCACACTTTGATTCAAGTGGGATATGAACTCCCATTTTTACCCCGTATACAGATTGCAGAATCACATCAGTTGCACATCCATTGATTTACATATTGCCATACTAGTGTCTGTTGTATTCTGCTGCCTTTCCTATCCTCTACTATCCCCCTGCCCCCTCCCCTCCCCTCTTCTCTCTCCACCCCCTCTACTGTAATTCATTTCTCCCCATTAAATTATTAAAGAGCATCTTTTAAAAGTTTTTGTTTTAAAAATCGAGGAAATGCAAAGTTAAGAGTTTGAATGAAAAGATTTCTAGTCAGTCTAATTCTTAAAGTCAATGATTATTATAGTTCATATAAACACATCAAACCAACTTTCTTTTATTTTTTTCTTTGAAAACATTGTCTCAAAATAAGCCCCAACAATATTTCTTTACCCCTCCAGCAAGTCAAGTAAAAACTCTAGTGTGTCTTTGGGAGTCTTCCCCAATATTGATAGTGTTCCCAAGAAACATTTGAAGGCATTGTGAACCTTGCCAGAATTGTTAAAAATACACCACCACTTTTGAGATTTCTTTGAAAACGATGCAAATATGTAAAAAGAAATATTAGAGGAGAGTCATCATAATATTAGGAGAATGATATAAAGGTGAAAAGTCTATGTCTGTAAATCACTCTTGATGCATTACAGGCACTCAACAGTTATTTATTTAGCAAGTGAATGATTGAAATGTTCAACTATAACATGATAGTGAAATAAATTACTAATTAACCCATTCAGCTGATGATCATAAGTTATTTTGTTAGGAAATGTCTTCTTATACCATGATGGTGGGATATAAAATGGTTCATTATTTGGGGGCTTGTAATTTGTCTTTGTGTATAAGAATTTTTTTAATGGGCATGTCTGTGCTATAACAATTTTATTTCTAGAAATTTATTCTAAATATAACCATATGTCATCATTTAGTTGCTAAAAGATGTATTGCAGATTTATTCATATTAACCAAGATTTATGCAACTGTTTTTTTTCTTTTCCATATCTTTTATCATGTCCTTTTTTATTTATGTATCATTTTGAATGTAAAAATTATATCAAGGAAAATGTGCTACCATAATTATATAATTTAATGGGACTGTAGGCTTTAAATACAAATTGATGATTACTAAAACAGTAAAACAAAATTTGGTTGACTATTGCAGAACATCAATAATTAAAGTATACCATTGAAGACTTACGGAGGTGCTTTGGGAAAATTGGACCAACCTCTTCCTTAGCCTTACTGTCATGCTACCATCAATTTTTTTCCTTAACTCTTAGTAAATTGCTTTTTTAAAAAAAATCTGCTCTTCTATTAATTTTGTACAGTGAATTATTAGCCTCTTCAGATATGTACATTGAATTGTCTATTGCTCCCTTCAATTCTACTAGTCTGTATTTCACATTTTGTGTGGCTCTGTTGTTGGGGCATATATTTACAATTGTTGTATCTTTTCAGTGACCCACTTTTAATTATAAAACATACTTATTTTTCACAGTGACACATTTTTGTCCTAAAGTCTATTTTTTCTGATATCAATGGCCATCCTAGTTCTAAATTGGTTTGAACTGTTTGTATCTTTAAATTTAATATTCATCACTTATATGTAACATATATTTACATTGTTTTCAGATCTAGTCTGGTTATCTATGGCTTTTATTTAGATGTTTGTTCTTCTATTTCTCTATTTCTTTTTTTGTTAAGTAGATACCTTCTAATGTACTATTTTATTTCCTTTTTTATATTTTTAACTATTTTATTGATGGTTGCTCTGGGTATTAAAATGTATATTTTAATATAAAATAATTCAGCTCACATTAATACTAAGTTAGTTCCAAGTATCAAATCTTTGCTCCAATATAATTGCCTTCCCCTTTATGCTATTATGATTACACAAATTGCATTTTATAAGATCATTAATACTGCTTAATAATTTTTGTTTTATGGAGTTTTGCTTTAAAATCAATTAGAGAAAAAAGCAGAGGTATTACATTTTCCCATATAAATATCTCTACTGATGCTCTTTACATTGTGTGTGTGTGTGTGTGTGTGTGTGTGTGTGTGTCTTTGAGTTACCATGTAGTACCCCTTCTTTTTGGCTTAATGGGCTCCCTTTGGTATTTCCTGTAGGGAAGGTTTGCTAGCAACAAACATTTTTCTTTCATTCTTTTAACATAATTTCTTTCAATGTAACATCTGGGCTACCTTAAGGATAGTTTCTATTGACCGCTTTCATTTTTCTAGATATTGGCTGTATTTTCCTGTTTATTTAGATGTCTTACTTTTGTATTGTTTAAAACTGGAGGATTTAGACAATACATGTGATTTTCTTTATTCATAGTAGTTGTATTTTATGGTCACTTCAAATTTATAAGTAACTGATCTTACAGGAAGTATGTGTGTGTGTATCACATAGATTATGATCTTAGCTTCTGAAAACAATCCATTCTGGTAGACTCTATTTTATTTATCTTACAAAATGTTCAAAAAGATTGAGTTGGTTTAATCCTTGAATTGCTCAAATTTTTTACTCTACTGTGAATTCATATTCATGTGACCAATGATTAAAGCACCTTAAGGATTGATTTGGGGGTTTCAAATAAATTTGAGCAAGTAGGTAAATGTAAAAAATATGTGAAATCTATGAATACTGGAGATTGAATATGTATTGTCACAACTATAGAATGAGATCTCTCACCTTAGATTTTGTTACTGCTGTTTTGTTGTATCTGTTGCTGTGTGTTTGTTCAGAGAATTTCTAGGAATAATTCTGTAGAGTATTTTAATCCTTTTAGTGTGGGCCCACTGAAATTGTTGCTATTTATTTATTTACCTATCAGTGTTCTTACCAATCAGTCTATCTATGTAATTGTTTATATTTTTAAGTCTATTTGGAAGATTAACCCCAGTCAGCATAGCTTAGTGGTTAAATTTCCTTGAGCCAATAAATCCTCCACTCTGTGTGCATGGAGTCACATTTTCAAATTTTAGCCTGTTTGCATGTCTGCAGTAGTATTTATTTTCTCATTGCATGGGTTGTCAAGGTTAGCTAGATATTAGTAAATAACTGGGGATCCTTCCAGTTTTCACTGGGCATGTGCAGGTACTTGGACTTCTAGATTTCTAGAAATAAGGCTTTTCAAATCCTTTTAGGATTATGTCATTGTTCAGAACTTCTTTTCAAATTTTTGCTTAGCTTTTTATTTGTTACAACGTTTACTGCAGCCACAGGCATCTATAATGTTAACAATCGAAGCTAAATATACTTGCTTTTTTGACAATAACCTGAAAATAGAGCTTTTCTGCTGAACTAAACTCAAATTAGGTATCAACAATATCTTGGAAATGCAACTGTTTTAGGGAACTGTAAGTTTGGTCCTATAGTGACAACCCTGTGGGGAATGGGACATTATGAAAAGCTCCAAATGAGTTAAGCTCCACCCAGTGACTGCAGGCGGTCAGTTGTGACAGCTACCGTGACATGGAACTGGAGATGGAAGAGATGGATGTATTCCTCAAATGAAAAAACACTACAGATCCCACTTTTGTTATGAAAGACTAGTGGTTTTTCCTAAATATTTTCTATTTTGCTGCTTGACTTTGGTTAATTCCCAATGTTCTATCAAGATCAATTTTGATAATTTTGTGAGCATTTTCTTTCTTTTTCATGGAAAAATCTTTAAAAGATTCTTACTCTGTCATTCTGCAAGTTTCTCTTCAAGTGACTATTTTTATCACTTTGCTTGGAAATTAGTGTTTGTAAAAGTAATCTGCATCTTTCTTCACTATCAGACTATATCTTTCTTCTCTACCTTTCCTAGTTAAACTGATAAGCTAATCAATTCTAACACAGTCCCTTATTTTGTTCATTTACTGAATGTTTTTTCAAGCACCCACAATAAGCACAAAAAGATTGTTATTTAATGTGGGAGAAAATCTCAGATTCCCACTTTACTCTCAAGAGCCTGAACAGTTAAGTGGGATAAAGCAAACATAACACAGATTAAAAACAAAAACTTAAATTATGTAATCAATTCCATCCAATGATACATGTAGGTAATTCACTGTAGTTCTATAGAGTAATGTTTCATCTGAAGTATTTGTGGGGTGCTTTGCAAAGTCATGGAATATAACTTGATATGTTCAAGGATGATAAAATTATCACATTCTAGTTTCTAAATGTATATTTTTTTGCATGTCAACTTATCCAAAATGTTCTGTAAATGGTAGCTCTTTTAGGCACTGGCACAGACTATTGGGGAGACATGTTAGAGCAGGTTTTCATTGCCCTTAAATCTTAATGCACTAGTGACATCCTATTCAAATGTTTTTGTCATCATCATTATCATCAGACATCATTTTTTTCAAGGTAACAAAATAATTTTACAGTTGCCTGTGACTATTATTATCATCTATCTGGAAGTTACAATGAGAAATACATTTTCATTGAAGGGCAAGGAAAGTATTCCACCTAGTTGGAGAAAACGTAAAGCAGAAGGTCTTCGCTTAAGAGACTTACATTGCAGCTCTTTTCATGATAAGAAAGTGTTAACTTTTATTTCAGCTGTGAGCAAGCTGATCATGTCCATATTTGGTGCACTAGAGGATGTTGAATGAATAAATGGGGCATCTGTGGAAGCCCAAAGAGAACGAACGTCTTCCAAATAAATGTCTGGGCAAAAATAAACAATCAAGGAACAGGTCTGTTCAAGTCCACCGTTGGCTCTAAAAATAGTTATACATGAAAATAGAGTCAAGTGTTTTACAAAGTACCTTGGCAATAAGAAGTGCTCTTCCAGTGAGGTGTAAGTCCCAGGAATTCCAAGAGTTGGGCAAAGCAACTAAATGGCTAAGTTATAAACATGGGTTGCTAAAGGGAGAAGCATTAGAAATAATGACAGGCATGGTGGGAACCCCTGCACACAGCTCCATAAATCTGACTGACTAATGTCAGCAAGACACAAAACAGCAGCTGAAACAAAGGATCTTTAAAAACTTGCTGAAAAAAGGTCAGTGGGGGACTGTGGATAACTTAGCAGGAATAGTAATGGACAATGCCAACTAGTCTTTCTACATGACCAGCGCGTTACAATTTGAAAGTACTCAAATAAAGATGAAATACTAGATGTTAAAATGCATTTTGTGTGTTTACTGGAAGGTGGTTGATGTTAATCCTTTTAAATCTCTGTTCAGTATTAAAGCTTAGAGAACCCTTCACATGGCAGCAAGGAGTCATTTTTCAAAGGGGGTGTAATGGAAGTATAATCCTAATATTTGTTGCTTGATTTTGAGTCCTCATTCAGCTCATGTGAAATTGGGCCTCGTTTTGCAGGTTGATTATGAAACATTATAAATCTCAAAATTTAGTCAAAGCATAAACAAGAGCATGTTCCAAATTATCCATCATATGAAGTAGATTTGGGATGATGGAGGAAGTCCCAGCTCCAATTATAATGTTGCCATTTCCTGTAAATATGCTACTTTCTGGATATCTTAAACTATTAAGAATTTTTTAAAATAACATACTTATTAAGCAGAATAAGTCTAGATAATACAACGAAACTACCACTTGAGACCTTGACTTTTGCATTACTCTCCTGGGGACATTTTGTACAGCAGCTTCTTGTTCACTTAATTTGGTATAACAGCACTTGAATTTAAAGCCAGGTCCGTTGATGCAAATCTGTAATTCTCCAAAAAATGCCAGGGATGGTGGTTAATTATATGTGTTGACTTAGTCAACACATGGTACCCAGTGTTCTGTTAAGTTCCAGTCCAGTTGTTGCTGTGAATATATATCTTTAGATATGATTAACATTTAAATAAGTAGGCTTTGAATAAAGTAGATTGCCCCCAACCCCCACGCTGTGGTGGGCCTCATCTCATCACTTAAGGGCTTAAGAGAAAAAGTCAAGGTTACCCAAGGAAGAAGAAATGTTACCTTAGGGCTGTCTTCAAATTGGAGAATGCAGTGGCAAATTTTCTTTCCTGACTATCCTGCAGGTTTTAGAAATGCCAGCCCACTATCACTTGAACCAATTTTCAAAAGTAGATCTGTCTTTGTCTCTTATCCCTGTATCCTCCCTCTCTCTCTCTCTCTCTCTCTCTCTCTCTCTCTCTCTCTCTCTCTCCCTCTCTCTCTCTCCACACACACACACACACACAGGTGCATATACATATATTTCAATACAACTTAATGTGGTATAATAGCACTTGAATTTAAAGCCAGATCTATTGATGCAATATACCAATTGGTTCTGTTTCTTTGGAGAACCTTGATTAAAAATACAAGACAAAGGATAATCTCTACAACCTCTTCCATGTTTGGCCATCATTTTGTCTGAACCACCTATAATATGGGTAGGTTGGACTGGGGATGTGGCTCAAGCGGTAGCGCGCTTACCTGGCATGCGTGCGGCCTGGGTTGGATCCTCAGCACCACATACAAACAAAGATGTTGTGTCCGCCGAGAACTAAAAAATAAATATTAAAATTCTCTCTCTCTCTGTCTCTCTAAAAAAAAAATGAGTAGGTTATCATCATTAAAAGTACTGAAGATTTTTGGACAGATCTACGTGCTGAAATGACTTTCCTTAGCTATTGACTTGAAGTAGCAAACTTTCATTTAACATTGGGGCAGATAATAGAACTCAATGTGCTTATTTTTCAGTTGCCTGGTAGAAGTGAAAAGAAATATACTATAAATACTGGAAATTGAATTGCAACATAAATCTGCTGGATTTCTGTACTAAAAATGATGTTCCCAAGTACTTTTATGTTGGGGGCTGCAATCAAGTCAAGATGGCGCCTGGCAGTTTGCCAGGAGGAGTGGTTTGTGAGACAACGCCAGCGAGCCATTAAGATGGTGGGGATTTCTTATTGGCTGATTACTGTATCTGGATGATGCTAATTGAGTCAAGCTGTATGTAATCAGTTAGGTATATATACCGCTGTTGTTCCATAATAAAGCAGTTCCCACTTCAACCTTCAAGTTGCTTGTCACCTCCGGGTTATTTTGCCCAGCTGGACTGTGACACTTTTATATGACTTCTTAGTAGTGGTAAGATCTTGAGGTACATTCTATCGCCAAGTTTTCTTGATCTTCTTTATGACCAAACATAGACAATAACATAAATGGAAGTTCATTTAAGTTAAACTCAATTAAAAAATGTTTGTTGAAGGCCCACTACGTTCCATGCTAGAGATTAAAGAAAAAGAAAGAAAGAAATGAGAAATAGCTCTGCTTTCAAAGAGATCAATATTCAGTGAGGGAGATAGGAAATGTCTGCTGATGTAACAGGTAAAGGAATTATTACTCCAAACTTCAAGATAAAAATAATAAAAAGGGAGAAAAAGTAAATAAGAAAATTTCATTAATACCAAAAAAATTACTATAATTCCTAACCTTACATTATGAAGCATATGTAGACTGAAAAGAAGAAGGAGGAGGAAGAGGAGGAGGAGGAGGAGGAGAATCATCAGCTGTTTAGTATAATAAACATTTGATCCTTTGGACCTTGAGGCAGAAATGAATCACCCTACCTCCAAATAAATTGTCTCATTCCAAATAACATATATTTTTAAAATGAAAAATTCCAGTTAGATGTACTTGATTGTACAAGTACATATGAAAAAAAAGTATTAAAAGAAAAAAATCATGATGGCCCACATTCTACTTCTGTAGTGCGTGGTCTGGCTTCTCTGCTCAAGGACATGATCCACTGTAAAGTGGATTTTAAGAACTAAAAATAGGTTATTAAAGCCAGGTTGCTACATGTAAGGGAACATATGCTCCCAGGGTGAAGGAAACAACTTATTTGAGAGAGTGGTCTTTGAAGTAATTCTGAGATCTCTTCAACAGAAGGTCCCACCATCATTCAAGGCTTAGTAGTATTCAGAAAGATATTACCAGGGAACCCGGCTGGGAAATAAAAAATAAAAAAAATGAATAAAGAGGAGAAAAACAGACTAAAAGCAATCAAGGCAAAGGAAAAGAACCTGAACTAAAGACTGCTGAAAATCCTGGAGTAATAAAATCAGAGGGTTCTATCGAGTCATGGTTAATCTTTGAAAGAAATTTTAAAAAGTTCAAAGAAATCCTATAAATGTACAAAAAAATAAAGTGCTCATGAGACCAGGAAAAGGAATGAAAAGAATTTTTATAAAATTTAAGAAAGTAAAGGAAGACATTAAAAACATCACCATGATGAAAAATATTCTAGAAATACCACCACTCCCTGAAAAAAAAAAAAAGTCAGAGAATGTGATTGAAAAAGACAGGAATACAGACAATAGGTTACAGAAGATACCACCAGATGAAACAGAAATAACACAAGGGATGAATTTCCGAGAAGATAACTGAGAGGACAGAACACATGCAGGATGGTTATTTCTGAAGAGAAAAGAGGCAGTTTGAGAGCCATTAGGAATGTCCACATACATTGTGATTCTTCACTCATTCTGGGAACATGGCCTGTCTCGTTGCCTTTGATAGGCATGGGCTCTGTAGCTCATGTGAGTCACTAAAATGTGAGCGGTAAACACTCTAGAAGTTAGTGTTTCATTGACTAAAGTCTCTGTTCTCCCTGTTTGGTCAACTGTGAAAGCCTGTATTCAGCAGGAGTTTTCATTAGCTTAGGTCCCACAGTGACTATGATCAGTGCAGCCCCTGATGACCAATTATGGACTTTCAGTATAAGCAAGAAATAAAGTTTTATTTTGTCAAGCCACTAAGATTTTAGTACCACAGCATAACTTAGACTGTGATAAAAGTAGTGTGGAAAAATATTCCAAGATGTATAGTCTTTTCTAAAAGTCTTGGTATACTTATAAGCTTTAATAAGTTCAGAAACATAAATGTCACTAATTTATAAAAAAAATATTATTTCAAAGTTTAGTTATATTTCATCTACATGTATATTTTGTTAATTTCATTAATATATTTTTATTTTTTTGTTTGTTCCAAGATTTGCCATCATAAGGTACTAAAAAACTTAAAATTAAAAATTTATTGTTTGAAATTCACAAAATCAAGGAAGTACAAAAACAAAAATATACGTCAAATGATGGATTCTGTGAGTAATTTGTTTAATTCACCACAGTACTCTGTGAGCTACTTGAAGAGAGATACATTTTTTTTTCTCCTTTCCTTTTTTAACCAAGTATGATGCCTGGCATTGTGTATATATGAAATAAACTTCTCTTGGACAGAACTGAATTGTTAATGTTTGTTTAGGTTGCAATATAGCTCAGGCAAGGCTGATTTTCTTTTAACTAAGAATTGTAATGGAGGCCATTTGGACTCTATATGTATATGCATAATTTAAAATTTTTCTAGAGGGTTTTTCTTTTGGAAAACATGGATTTGATTTGAATCAGCTTAGTTGCATAGGCTGCTGAATGTATTGTAAGTCAGGTTTGAGTCTGAACAATTGTAAAAGAGATGATTGATAGAAGCCTTTATATAATTATGTCAAAGTAATACTTTATACACTGGCTTGGAAATGACATAACAGCATTTTACAATTAAAATGAAGTTCAAACTGAGACATCTGAAAATGTAACTGAAGGGGTTTTACTCTTTCTCTTTGAAAGCAAAATGATCAGTCATGTTCTGGGAAATGAATTACATACGTGAGACGGGAGAACATAAATATCTCAGTTTAAATCTCCTTTAGAATACCACAATTCTTTTCTTACATATTCCACTGTACCAAATAATACATATAAACCTTAACAACTTCTGAATATCCTTCATTTTTGTCTTTGATACAGAAGGGAAGTGGATAGAAGAATTTTTGATTTTCAGGTAAATCACATAAATACATGTGACTCTAATCCCCTTTGGCTAAAAACATTAGTTCACTGTTCTGGGTCTCCCCTCGTTTTCTTATCACTATTTTATTTTTCCTTTGCTGGCTCTTTTTTCTCTCTTGCTATTTGATTAAAGGTAATTTATTGGTTCCAAATCTCCGCTGTATTCTTTTGTTCTGCTTGCTGATGTTCAACTTCTATGACTGCAAAAATCAATCTTATATTAATGACTTCCAATCTAGTATCAGTCCTAACCAATTTCTTGAGCTTTTCTATTTTAACTTTCAATTTCTTTCTAGGCATACTGACTGGAACGGTCTGACATTTCTGCAAACTCATCATAATAGTCCTATTCCGTCTGGACATTCTTATCAGGTTTTGTGCTAATGCTTCATCAGCTCAAGTTTTGGAAGGGAAGTAGAAATTGTTAAGGAAGTGAGGTTGAATCAGAATCATGTGTGGAAGTTTTCTATGTCAACCTCTTTCCACATAATCTGTGCCTCAATTCTTTGGGGGCAGGAAATTGGGCAAGTGGACACATAGAAAAACAATCACAAAAACATGCTGTGTGTAGGAGTGGCCCTGTTAGGCAGATAGATACCCAGAATCCTTCTTTTTTGTCCATTCTGTGTAACTGCCACCAACACATGATATGAAACAGCTAAGAGAAAGATGAGGGGTTTCTTATTTATAGCAGACAGAATAAAAGAGAAAAGAGAGTCTGGCAATTTATATGGAATGGTCATGACGTCTCTAACAACTGTTTCAGGTTCTTTACTCCCATTTCCTCCATAACTGCCTAATTTCAAATTTATCAGGATTATTCTCCCTTCTGAAACCACGTAGTAAATGGATTCTTTGCCCTTAATCTTTTTTTCCCAGTTTCATCCACCCTACACACTGCTACCAGAAATATAAATATGTGGTGTGTGTGTGTGTGTATAATTGAAGTACAATTTAATGGTAATGCCACTGATATTTAGTTATGCAGTTTGATGAATCTTAAAAATGTGTATTATCTGGTAACCACCATGATAACAGTTACCCAATCTGAAAAAGTTTTTTCATGCCCCTTTGCAGTATATAACATCTCCCAATCTCCAGCTCTCCAGCTTTTGGGAAATACACACACACACACACACACACACCCTGGGAAATAGCATATAATTCACTATGTACATATACATAAAATACATACATACAAATACATTTTGTATGTATAGATGATTTGGGCTTTTTCAAGAAATTAAATAAATGGCAAAATATATCATGTATACATAGTCTTTACATTTTATTCTTTTTCAGAATCATCTTGGTTATTCTAGATCCTTGGTATTTTTATATGAATTTCAGAATAACCTTATAAAATCCTATAAAAAGGAAGCCTGATTAATTTTTTATTGGAATAGCATTGATTCCATAGATCATTTTGTGAAAAATTGGAATCTTAATTATATTAAGCCTTCTAAAAGACTCAATATTATTTATTTTTCATTTATTTTGGTCCTCTGTGATTAATATCAGGAATGTTTTCCAGATTTAGTATATAGAATTTGAAGAATGTTTTCAAATGTGTCCCTGAATGTCTAAGTCCATTTTCTGTCGCTATAACAAAATACCAGAGGCAAGTAACTTCTTAAGAATTAAAGTTTATTTGGCTCATGGTTATAGAAGCTAGAAAGTCCAAAGACCTAGTGTTAGCATCTGGTAAGGACCTTCTTGCTGCATTGTATCATGGCAGAGAATATCACATGGCTAGATGTAGAAAGTGTTCTAGCTCTAGTCTTTACTTTTCTTCTTATAAAGCCACTAATACTATCATGACCTCATCTAATCCCAATTATCTACCAAAGGCTCTTTCTCCAAGTATCATTAACATGTGATGCTTGATGAAACTTAGTATTGCCGCAGTCCGGCTGCAGCAAAATAACCAGGGGGTGACGAACAACTTGTGTACGTTGATACAGCAGGAGTGGAAGCCGTTTATTGTAGGACAGGAGGGGTATATATACATTCCACACAGCTTATCTTAATTAGCATAAACTAGATACAGGAGTCAACCAATAAGGAATCTCCACACTTAATGGCTCGCTGGAGTTACTTCACAAACCACTCCCTCTGGCATTTTGCCAGGCGCCATCCAGACTTGTTTACAGACTCTAACATTTCTCTGGCAAAATGCCAAGTGCCATCCTGATTTATTTACAGACTCTAACATACCTGAATTTTTGAGGAATATATTTTAACTATAACACTAAATATTTTTTTTTAAAGAGAGAGAGAGAGAGAGAGAATTTTAATATTTATTTTTTTAGTTTTTGGCAGACACAACATCTTTGTTTGTATGTGGTGCTGAGGATTGAACCCGGGCCGCACGCATGCCAGGCGAGCACGCTACCGCTTGAGCCACATCCCCAGCCCAACACTAAATATTTTTGAAATCATTCTAGATTTACAGAGATAGTACAGAGAGGAACCATGTACCCTTACACTCAGTTTTCCACAATGCTTACACATTAAATAATTATAGTAGAATATTAAAATTAAAATTTAATATTAAAATATTAAAAATGCTGCTACAGTGGATACAGAAAGTTTTTCGTTTGTCTATTTTAAACCACATTCTGGATTTATTGCACCACTACTCCAGTGAAAATACAGAACTATTTTATCTACTAATAACTCAATTATATTACTTCATTATAGTCATACCTACATCCTTCTCCACCACGATCCATAATTTCAGAAACCACTAATTTAAACAGTGTTATTACATCATTTCAAGAATGTTATATATGTGGAATCACTTGGTATGTGACTTTTTGAGTTTGGCTTTTTGCCACTCAGAAAAATGCCCTTGAGATTCATCTAAGTTGTTGTATATGTCAAGAATTTATTCCTTTCTATTGTTTAGCTCAAAGGTATAAATGTATCAGGGTTTGCTTAACTATTTGCCATTTTAGAATCATTTGGTTGTTTCCAGTTATGGGATACTATAAATAAAGCTGCTATCAAAAATTCTATGCAGGTTTTTGTGGGAACAAAAATTTTCATTTCTCTGGGATTAAAAGTCTCACTAGTGCAATTGCTAGATAATAACATTAGCATAAGCTTAATTTTAATACATAGAAACTGGAAAACTCATCTCTGGAGTGATTATACCATTCTGTATCACCATAAGCAATGTATGAGAGACTCAGTTTCTTTATATCCTCGACAGTGTTTGACATTATCTCTATTTTGTCAATTTAACTGACAAAATTTAACTCAAAGAAATAGGTTTTCTGTTTCACTGATTTTCCCTATTTATCTGGTTTCAATTTCATTGACTTCTTTTTCTTTCTTTCTTTTTAGTATCAATTATTTAATTACGTTCTTGGTAAGAAATTTAGAACACCCATTTTGTGTGTGTGTGTGTGTGTGAGAGAGAGAGAGAGAGAGAGAGAGAGAGAGAGTTTCCAGCCTGTTCCACTAACTTAGTTGTTCTAAATATGAGGTGCTACAGCATTGTTATAATTCTTCTGTGTTAGATAAGTTTTTAATACCTGGTAAGACATGTTGTTTGAGCATGTTTTCAAGATTATTCTGCTCTCATCTACTATAGGACACTGACCTTTTGTTTGTTTGTTTTAAAACCTGTATGAAGTGTGGCAGGTGTATAAATTACAATAAATATCAGTTTGTTGTTTGGCCACTTATCTGCTTTCAGAAAAATAATTAAAGTGAAGTAAGCCGATCCCAAAAACCAAAGGCCGAATGTTCTTTCTGATAAGTGGATGCTGATTCATAGTGGGGAGGTGGGAGGCAAGGGGGAAATAAAGGAACTTTGATTGAGCAAAGGGGAGGGAGGTTAGGTGTTGGTACATGGGGTCAGGAAAGATGGTGGCATGAGATAGACCTGTATGACTGCACATGTAATGTGATACTCCATTGTGTGCAACCATAGAAATGGAAAGTTGTTCTGCAATTGTGTACGATGAATCAAAATGCATTCTGCTCTCATATATACCGAATTAAAATAAATAAATTAATAAAAAATTTAAAAAATAAAAAAAGGTAAAAAAATCGATTAGTCCTATAAAACTACAAAAAAAATCACGTTATCAATACCCAATAATTAATTGTTTTTCTAGAACACCCATTTTTGAGGACATATTCCACTCGTTAGAGTAAAAAATGGACTGCATATAGTCCTGGAGCTGAGAAATAGCTTTAATGTTTGGTAAAATCTGGAAATCCACAGTTCTCTTGTCAAGCTTATTCTGCTCTGAAACGCCTTATTTCTCCTTCTCTGTGTTGAAGTTCTCACCTTCTCGGTGTCTGGGCTTCCACGGAGAAATTTATAGAAGGCAAGAGGTCCAGTCCCGAGGAGAAAGTCATTGCTCAGCTGCTTCAGGAAAGCCACCCTCTTGCCTTCTTGACACCAGTGAGGATCATGAGGATGGCCCTGAAGCGATGCTGGCTCCCACTTCTTTCACATGCTGACCGAAGCATTGTTTTTGTTGGTGCATTTACTGTTGTTTTTGCCACCGCTCAACAGCATTTGAGGATGATAACCAGGCATTTTGCAAAGGCTGATCACTTGGGTACCACCATTCTAGCCACCACCAACTGGTTTTGTGAAAGTAGCAAGAATCTTCTCCTCTTCCTTTTTTCCCCCTCAATCCTGGTTTAGTGGCTAAGCACAGCTTCTTTTGCACATGACCTGTGCACACAGATAAGGAATAACCACCAGTTGTTCCGATGAGGACAGTGTTTCTGCTCTGCACGGAGGCTTCCCCTTCTTGGGCTTTTTAGTCTTACAGTCACCCTTCATAACCCTGACACTGGCATCAGTCTTCTTGGTTTCAGGTTTCTTCCCCTTGGTGTCTGATTTCTCAGCTGTTTCATCTGCCATCTTGCAAGAAGGGGAAAGCCAATTTCATCGATTTTTATGCTTATGTTTATTATGCCTTTCCATCTGCTTCCTTTGGATCTAGCTTGCTTTTCTTTTGCTAATTTCCTGAAGTGGGAGCTTGAATTTCAATTTGCAGTTTTTTTTTTTCTTTCCCAGTGTGTTAATTTACTACTAGAAAAAATTTCTTTTTGCATTATATTAACACCATCCTGTATATTATGATGGGTTCTACTTTCATTAAATTTCAATATTTTTTAAAAAAACAATTCCCCTTGAGATTTTGCCTCTGACCAATGGGTTATTTAGTGCTATGGTTTGGATAGGAAATGTCCCTCAAAAGTTCCTGTGTTAGTGCAGAAATAATCAGAGGTGAAATGATTAGATTATGAGAACCGGGACCTCATCAGCCTCTCCTGGCTTGAATGGACTCACTGGGTGGTAAATGTAGGTAGGTGGGACCTGGCTAGAGGAGGTGGGTCACTGGGGATGAGCCCTGGAAGGGCCCATGTATCCTGCAACTCCATTCTCTCTGTGTGGGTTTTTTAGCCAACAGGAGATGAGAAGTGCTTTTTAGCCACTGACCTTTCACCATAATGTTCTGCCTTAACTTGGGCCCAGGAGGGCTATTGGAGTCAGCCCACTACAGACTAATCCTCTGAAACTGTGAGTTGATACAAATTTATCCTCCTTGAAGTTGTTCTTATCAGGTATTTTGTTCACAGTGATTAGAAAACTAACACCCTTAAAAATGTTCTTAGTTTTTTGGGCTGGGGATGTGGCTTAAGCAGTAGCGCGCTCGCCTGGCATGCGTGAGGCCCGGGTTCCATCCTCAGCACCACATACAAACAAAGATGTTGTGTCCACTGAAAACTAAAAAATAAATATTAAAAAAAATTCTCTCTCTCTCTTAAAAAAATGTTCTTAGTTTTCAAGTGTTTCAAGCAGGATGTTCAGAAGAATATTTTCATCATGCTGGGAATAATGTTACTTCGAGGACAATGTTGGAAGTAACCATGGGATCATCCTTTACTGACTTTTTGAAATCAGGCTTTTTAAAGAAGAACTTGGCATACCCAAGATTAAATAAATTTACTGATATAATGAACTCTCTTATAAAAAATTAAGTTACAAAGGTCTGATTCAATATGGTAGATTGACCACAGACTCCTGTATTTAATGTTAGAGGCTTATAAACACAATATATACAAGGGAAAAGTGATAACCAACTTAGAAGCTGAAAGTCTAATGGATATAAGCAACATGAATTTAATGGACCAGAGAAAGCTGTAGCTTTAGCCAGCAGTGTTGGAACTTCTGAAGTAAGCTAGTCACCAAGAGGAAGCCCAGCAAAGTTCAGCAACTAGAAATGACAGTTACATTGATTTGGGGAACAAGTGGATCTGAAAAGAAGATTGTTCAAAATCCTTATAGATAGCAGCTCAAACCAAAGATCCAATCCTAAGCCACTTGCAGTCAGGAGATTTTGTGCAGAGAACAAAATCTTCAGCCTAATATTTATTGTCTAGGCTGGTTGAACACGAGGGACCGCATGAAGATTAAAGAAGAGGTATCAGGAAAAATATAGGGACATAAAGTGAAAATCTAAGGTCAAGAAGCTGACTCTTCTAGTTGTGAATGGGTAGCTATTAGCCAGTTTCTTATTTTCATCACATGGTCAGATTTTTCTCTAGAAAACTGATCAGGATAAAGAAAGTAAGTCTGTAGATCGACAGTTTTCATTTTCGTCCTTCAGGAAATAGCCCAGCCAGACCACACCATAAAGCTTAAACATTAACCAATCTGCCTTCATACACTCAAATCCTAATTGGCTTCCCAGCCTCTAAAGAGGAACAGGCAGCTAGCAGTCACAAATTATGAGAGGAGATTCTCTAAACTAAAAGCATAGACAAAAATCAACAATTGCAAAACAGAAACAGAACTGGAAAGAAACAGAATAAATGTTTTCATTGAAAGTAGAATTGAGATTGGCTTACTTGGCTTGGCCTGATATTCTCCAACTCTGTCCACTTCCCTGTAAATGCCATAATTTCATTCTTCTTTAAGGCTGAGTAATATTCCATTGTGTATATAAACCACAGTTTATTTGTCCATTCATTTATTGAAGGGTATCTGGGCTAGTTCCACAGTTTAGCTATTGTGAATTGAGGTACAACCAGAGAAATGAAAAGTTGTGCTCCATTAGTGTAAAAAAATAAAATAAACATTTTTTTAAAAAGTTTAACTGTGCCTTTTTCTCCACATCCTCACCAACACTTATTGTTCTTTGTATTCATAAGAGCTGAAATCTTAGAGTAGTTTTGATTTGCATTTCTCTACTTGCTAGCAATTATGAACATTTTTCATATATTTGTTGACTGATTGTATGTCATCTTCTCAGAAGTATCTGTTCAGGTCCTTGGCCCATTTATTGATTGTGTTATTTATTGGGTATTTGTGTGTGTGTGTTTATATACCCTAGAGATTAGCACTCTATCTGCTGTGTGAGTGGTAAAAGTTTGCTCCCAAGATGTAGGCTCTCTATTCACCTCACAGATTGTTTATTTTGCTGAGAAGAAACTTTTTAAGCTTGAATCCATCCCATTTATTCATTGTTGGTTTTGATTCAAAGAAATTTAAGGTACAAGAAAGCATGAATGAATCTGTTTTTCCTTGTAAACTTTATAGCTTTTTGAACCGTCTACGTAGTTTTTAAAAATTAAGAGGATCAGGCGGGAAATCGGGGATTAACACAACCAGATTTGCAACTATTTTAGGAAACTGCACTCTTTCCTGGAAGAAACAAGGATGCAGCAGGCATGGGGTAGCTGACTAAGGCTTCCACCTGGACCAGTGTGCAAGGACCTGCATCTCCCTAGACTGCACTGGTGAGGCTGGTTTTCAACTCAGCTTTGAAACTGTTGCTTGAGACTGCTGCTTTCAGAAACTAGAGATAGCGCAGTCAATGATGGGGCAGAGATACGTAAGAAGATTTGAAACTGTGATGAGAAAAGGCCAATAAAATAGAAAAGGACTGTCACACCTCTATGATGGACTGTGTCACCACAGGTAGAAAAGGATTTCAATATCCAAAATCAGTGAGTTTTTTATGGCCTTTAAATCACCAGTGCATGCATTTCCATAGCTAGAGGATACGTAGTAACATGAAGGAAAGCTAATAAAGACATCCATATGTGTGTGTGTGTGTGTGTGTGTGTGTGTGCGCGCGCGTGTGTGTGTGAGTCATGAGACACATGACATGGACTACAGTTTAACTTCTTAAAACTGGCTACTGTCAAATTGATGCACAACATTTCTGAGCCGTATCATCTGGTATGTGGATTTCATACATGTCTAACCACTTCCTCTATTACACAGTTATTCATTCAACACACATTTGCGAACCACCATGTGTTGTCAGGCACCATGCGTCTTAACAGAGTTGCAAGGAAAATGACCAGATATGGCCTTTAGCTGCAGGGAGTTTTAATCTAAAGAGGGAAGTGGTAAGGATGAGCAGCATTTCCCAAAGGTCACTGGAAAGCTGTGGCAAAGTCAAAATAACCAGAGTCCCTGAAAACTCAGAAGAGACTTCTTTGAGAAAGTGAAACTGAGACAATATCTAATGGGTTGATCAGATTTAATTAAGCAAATAGAGGGGTATTGAAAGATCACCCATCTGGCTAGAATGTGGATGGATAAAGATAACTGATAGACATAGAACATCAGGCAGAAATTGGATTGTGCGGGACTAATAGGCCTAGTGATGATTAGGCATTTTATCCCAAAGGTAATGGGAAGATGTTAAAAGGTTTGAAGTAGAATCTCATCAGTGTTGAATCATTCAATTATCTCTTTGACTTTCTAAGGAAGAATACATTTGAAGGAAGGAAAAGTAGACTCAAGGAAGACAGGAGAGTTTTGCAATTTGTTAATTTGTTGTTGAATTTTTCTCTTCCTTATGTTTGGTTCTTTATATTTCCAGGAAACCCAGTCATGGAAATAATAGTTGGTAACTATTATGGTTTGAATATTTTTTGTCCCCTCTGACACTCAAGTTGAAATTTCATTGCTCTTGCAGTGGTGTTGGGACGTGGGGCCTAATGGAATGTTCAGGTTATGGGGAAGAGCCCTTATGAAAAAATTGATATCTTATTCGAAGGAAGGATTAGCTCTTGAGAGCATCTGCATATATTTTCCCTGTTCCAAAAAGGCACACTTGTTCTTTCACTTTCTGCTATGGATTCAAGTACCGCAAAATACTCGTCAGATGCAGCTGCTTGATATTGGACTTCCCAGCCTTCAGAACTATTAGCTAAGATAAACCACTTTGCTTCGAAAGTCCCAAACCTCAGGTATTATGTGATAGTAACATTAAAAATAATTTAAGACCCTATCAAAGGAGTAATAAATTAAAACAGGTTCTGGATGATGGGTGTGTGTGTGTGTGTGTGTGTGTGTGTGTGTTGGTGGGGTAAGAGATCAGGAAAGGCAGGAAGATTGTCTTATTCTGGTGCAAAAGCTGAGTTCTCTCTAGTATCCTTTCCTTCTTCTCTTGTAATGTTTCCATCTCTCCTCCTGGATCTCTTTCCTGCAGTGCACACCAGGCTTGTCGGGAGAGCCACACAGCTGTGATGTTTTGTGCAAAGCACATAGTCACTTATCATAGAGTAGCCTAATTTCCATCATGAACCATCAGCCTTTCTCTTTTATTCTGTTATTATTTTAAACTTAAAAATGAATATGTAAACTGAGGTCAAAAGTTCTATGTTTTCATAAGAAAATGAATTTGGAAAGTAAAAGGCATGCCCTTATTTTCCCTGAGACAAACCTTTCTCTAAGTTAAAATGTAAAAATCAAATGAGTTTGGGAAGTGAAATTTGAAACAAGATCTCAAATTCCTCTATCAAATAATTCTATTTTTAAAAATCCTGCCTGAGCCGCTTAGAATATTGGAGAGAGTTACACAAAGAGAAAACTCTGTCTATACCGACTCTACGGCATGATGGTTCAATCACTGTTCATTCACTCATTTCCCCAGTGAGCTATGGAGCAGCACTGTTCTAGGCGCTGAGACCTTTGATTTCAAGTGGCTTTCATTCAGGGTAGGTGATGTAAATTGGCAATGATGACATAAATAGGTAGTTTATATTGCCATGGACAAATGTGGTTCAGGGACTAGTACAAAAGGCCATTCCACCAGCCCTGGAAGTGTTCCTAAGAGTAGAAATCGAGAAAGGAGAAAATTTCCTATGAATGTGTAAATTTCTACTGGAAGAATGTAAAATAGCAAAGCAAATAGCATGGGTAGACCCAAAAGACAGAGAAAGCATGGCCCTTCTGGGGGATGGAAAGGGGCATGTGCGAAGGAAGAGAGGAACCGAAGTTGAGGCTGGAGAAGTAAGGAAGAGCCTGATGACAAAAAGCCTCTGAGATATGTTAAAATTTTTGGTTCCATAGTTTTATATGGACAAAAAGAGCCAGATAAAGTCTAAATAGAATACAATAGTCAACTTGCACTATGGATCGATCCCTATGGTTGCAATGTACAGGACAGATGGAAGGCAGGCAAATCAATTAGGAAACTGTGCAGATAATCCAGCCAAGAAATAATGGAATAGCCAATACCAAGCATTGAGGATGAGGATCGCTACACAGAATAAGGAAACGGTTTAGGAGTGGATTAAAAGGTCTGGATAATTGGTTTGGACATGGGAGATGGGCTAAGGAGTAAAAAGTATCAAAGATCATGCTCAAGTTTCTGGTTAGGAAATTGAATGCATAGAAGTGAACAGGTTGGACATATGGTGCCAGGGAGATGCTCAAATAAAGACCTCTAAGAAAAGGGTAAGATTGATGGTATCTGGAGTTTAGACAAAGGATATGGAAGGTGTGCAGATATGGGTACGATCACATACTTGGGGATGGGGAGCATTTTATCATCAAAGACTCTTTGATTTGCAAATAACATGAAACCTCACTTAATGGAATTAAGGAAATGTATTGGTTCATGCTATGGAAAATTCCAGAAGCATACTTCAGGCTTCAGACCCATCTAGCTCCAGGAACTTAACTAACTGAGACTTGGTTTTTATTTGCTTTTTCCTCCTTTTTTTGGCTTCCTTTTGTGATGCCCAGAAGCATGGTGCTAACAGCATTCTCATTGCCAACAGCCTCAGAAGAAAGAACATAATCCTTGTTGGATAATTTTGATATAAATGCTGTCACAGAGTTTCCGTGGCTCTATTTGACCTGATTTGGGTAATGTGATCATCCCTAATCCAACCTCTGTGTTGAGACTGAAGGAATTAAAATGCGCCCTGCAGGACTGTATCCCATGTATTTACAAGACTACAAGACGACCATGGGAAGATTGAGAAAAATGGGCATGAAAATAATAGGAAGTTTTGGTGACAAAGAAGCCAAGAGCATATTCATGAAGAAGGAAATGGTTAATGGTGAATAATGATGGTGCTAAACCAACTGGGAAAAGAATGTAACATACTCATTTGCTTGAACAAAAAAGAAAATGAGGATGCGCACATACTTTGTTCAATCAAATGGCATTGTTTTTATTAACTTAAAACTCAAATTTCTACAAGTAGTCATAGCATTTAAGTGTTCACTCATTTTTAGTCTAAAACAAAATCTCAGGTACCCTTGATTCAGACCCTAGTAAGTCCTATAGCTTTGCACTAGAGACTTAGTAAAGGTCTTTATCATCTTAATTTAGCTATAAAATGTCAACTGAAATATTGGCTGGCACCTTAATGGTAACAACCAGCTCCTTTTCCCACTCACACTAGTTTTTTTTTTTTTTCTTATCTATGTTACTAAATTTTAGATGAAATGAATTATGGTTCGGATTACTAATCTATGAACCTAATAATGGCATCTCACTTGGGATCAATTTTAAAGTCAGGGATTAAAACAAAAATAAAATAGAATAAATAATGCCCTTGAAAACAACCTTTATGTACAGTGTGGTGCTGTCTTTCATTAAGTCCAATACAATTTTCCCTCCAGCTGGCTTGTACAGAAGGCACTTAAGGACCATGTCACAGGAAAAACATTTATTGCATGTTTGAAAGTGAAGATCACGCCACAGTAAGAAGCTCATGAGCAGGCAGTTGGGAACTATGAGATAACTGGGGGACAGCATGTCCGTGTATTCCGTTTCCTGCTCCCTCAGAACCATATGCGCATCCAAACATTGGAGCAAATTGATAGACTTTTTTTTTTCTCTCTATGAGCCCTACAACATGTGTTGAATATATTTACATAATCAACCAGGCTGTTCCACTGCAGGATTTACCAGGTGATACCAAGGCACTAGATTCTCTAACATCTACGATCAACCTCTTCACAAACATGTGAAAGTTGGATTTAATATTACAAAAGGGGTTTTTAAGACGTTAATTAAAGCAAGCAAACATGCAAAAACTCCTAAGGAATTTAACTGAGCTTTTGCCCAAAGTGTATAAGGGGCGTTAACAGTGATAACAAAAGATATGGGGCCAAAATATCCAGATTAGCTATTTTCCGGTCCTGCCCAACAGCTGTGATGCATACCAAGAATCTGGAAACATCTGCCTCTCTCTGATATGGGAATGGAAGAGCATAGGAAGGGCTGCTGCAGAGCAGTATGACCATATTGGATGCACTAATTGGTGCTACATATGCTGAAAAGCAATTATCTTGGCAATTGAGATAGAAATATTTTCTAAGTAGACATAAAAGCAGACTTCCCTTCCCAACAGAGCTTCAGACTATATCTTACCATCTATTTTACATGGTATACCAGTGAAACTTTTTCTGCTGGGAGCAAGTTTACTTAATCTATATAGATATAGATATAATGTAGATGAATCAATGGTATGTTGAGCTTTACAGATCAATCATTAAAATTGAAATATAAGCATTTTTTCCTCCTGAGAGTGAGCTCACTATAAGCATATGTGTGGACAGACTCATTGGTTTCTTTGTAAATACAAACTAAAACAAAGTGTTTATTTAAGATAAATGGAGAAATAAAATCCTCCTTTTGCCCCTAAGCCTAAATTGACTTGTATCTTCAGAGACTTATCATTTTTTCTTATTATTTTAAATATTCTTGTTGAAATTTGCTTGAGGAAAATATATACACTGAAAGTCAAAACTGGTGAAGGGAAAAGGAAGAAAAGAAAAAAGGAAGTGAGGTTGGCTTAAATTACAATTAGAGTACACTAATGCCTTATGGAAGTTGTGATAAACTGGCAGTATTTTAAAATAATATGACTACATTTTTTTAAAAAAACACACAATTAAAAACCACACACATACACAAAAAAATTTAAGTCTAAATCAGTGAGTAGCACTTAATTTGGTCTCTGTGTGTATTTGGAAATTATGACATTTACTGAATGCAATTATCTGACAATCTCAGACTTGAGTTTATTTTACTTTGTAAATTATGTGTCTCCCTTGTAGGGTTATCTGGGGTATAATAAATCAGTGCTGGATTGTAAAAATCCCTCAATGCAGAGTGCTATTAGCAATTTAGTTCTGACCTAAACTTCAAGTACATGGATTAGCCCTTGAATTTCTAAAATTGATGTCTGAGGTTGAATTATGCGTCAGACTTTAATTGGGCATTTTGTAAATAAAACAATAAATTATTTTCACATAAATAAATGGTACCAAGAGTCTACTCTCAAGGAAATTTCAAAACTATATTTATCACGTGCACACACACACACATACACACACACACACACAATGCCTACAAAGAAAGAAAAAAGGATGTGAGGGAAGAAAGATTTAGAAAAATTGTTAAGAAGTACTCAATTCTAGTAACTTTAGTAAAAATTCTGAGAAACTGAATAAGCTGACTCATAAGTCAGTTTTTCAAGCCAGTTGAAGTTAATGGGTTGGTTGAAGGTAAAGAGGGGAAGCAAGAGAATAAGGTTCTTTGGAGAAATTCCCTTGTATTCTGCTTCTGATGGTGTTAGCCACAAGAGAGACAAACAATGAAGGAAACATAGAAGAGAAACTATTCCTATTTATTCTGGAATACTGACTTCAAGTTCTATGTTACTTGGAGAAGGCAAATGTTTTCTCCCTTTTCCTAAGATCTTCCTCAATCCTTTCTCTTATTGTCCACTAGTCCCTTCTCACAGGAGAAGGGAAGGGGAGAGAGGAAAGAGAATAGATAAAGGGTCCCAGGGCTTCCTGGGACCTGACTTAGATTCCACTTGACTTCCCAGGGTCTGCCTCTCCCTTGACTACCCCCATTCTGCTCTGCTCCTTGCCCCACAGAGGCAGGCTGATGTTTTCATTGTGGTCAGTAGGATTATAGGGATGCTTTGAAAGTCTAGATTTGAGAGGTGATGCAGGAGTCTCATTTTGATCAGGAAAAATTAAATGGTAACTATGGTATATTAATCGTGGTATATTTCTTTCTTAGCTGCAATGAATTCCTTAATGTCAGTATAATTTTATTGCGGCTCATTTTTATCTACCTGTTTGCGTTGAACTTTCCAGTGTAACATTACACATCCTCTCATTTATCTCTGTACCTGGTTCAGAATCTAGGGGGGTTGTCTAGACCTTTCCAGAATTCTAATCTTTTTATGTCATTATTACTACTAGGAAATCAAAATATCCAGTGCCCTGAGTAGAATATGTTAATAAAGTTAGGTCCTCTTGAAAGATTCTAATATAATTTTATAAAGGTAAAAATATGTGTTGTTTTCAATGTTCTCCTGTAACTACAGTAACTAACATAGGGAAAATGATAAAATAAACTGCTCTTGGGAACATAAAAATCAAAGGTAATAACAAAAATCTAGATCAGCCTGTAAATTTTGCAGCCTGACAATTTTGCTTTAAAAACTGCAAACCCTTGACACATCATGGTTTAAGAATATGCTTTCTCAATTTCTAATTGCTAGTTGATAGAAAGACAAGAATCTGCTTTAAATCCAAAGCTTCCATCTGTTAGCTGATTGCTTCAGTATGAGTTTACTAATAATAATTTTATTCTTTCAAAGATGAACATTATAAATTAAGATATGAAGATGTGCATTTTCTTTATTCTCAAGATTGCACTGTGGTTATATCCTGAAAATTACCATCTCCACTTCCTTGTCCTAGATCATTCCCCTGGTCAGGTACTTCTGTTTCATCCTTGACTTTTCCTCCTTAGCTGCTATTTCAGGAGCCAGTAAGATGGTTTGATATGATCATTGTTGATGGACTATATTCCCCAGTAGGCTGTGGGCTCCATGAACAAAGGCATCACATTTATTTATTCACTGTTATGTTTCTGGTATTTAGCATAAAGTCTGATGCAAGACAAGTAGGAAAAATTCAATAGAAATAATTCATATTTTTAATGCAGCCACAGATATTAGAACCAACTATATTTATGTCAGACATTAAAGAGGTTTTTTAAAAAATATGAAACATTGCCAGTATTCTCAATAATTTGTTTTGGAAAATGCATTCTTTTCATAATTTAATTATTCTAGCCAGAGAAAAATCAATGTAAAGCTTATTGCACAACACGTGGAACACAGAGCTTGCTCAATGAAAATTACTTATCAGCATCTTCATTAATATAACTGTGCACCCACTGTATTCTTGACACAACTGTGAAAATCTGCAATTGAAAGTAATTTTAAAACCTGTTTTTTTTCAGTATTACTTACAGCCCTCTTTCTGATGCTATAACCTAGCCATAGGAATTATTATTTCTAGAACACCAAGCTCAGTTGGCTTCCTTATATTTGTATGTCACATGGCATGACTAGGAAGGTTCTTCTTCTCCTACTTTCCTTAGTTTACTCAGTTCCTACTTCACAGAGTCAGTCTGTCTCATGGCACCTTGAACACAGTACTTTTGGAACTTTTTAATTCTCATTTTTGTCTTAACTGATTTCTGCCCCTTTCAAGCTCCTATAGCAACATCCAGCATACAGTAGGCAGTTAAGATATGCTTCTTATAAGCAGGGTTTGCATATGAGATGGATTTTCACATAGTGTTTTAAAGTTGTTTCAATTTTCTTTTTTAGGAGGGCTTTATTTATTTAGTAAGAGAGGTTGTTCCTATTTCCTGCCAAACCTCACCAGATGCAGATGTGCCACTAAGTATTCATGTCTTCCAACTCATCTGCCAGGTCTGGCTTTCTCAAAGACTAGAAAAATGTTTATATTTTGTCAGTACCTTGGTAACAGAAAAACTTAACTGGAGATGCTATTCTCATAGACTGTCCAAGGATAAAAGGGCCACTCTCTGGGTCTCTGGGCAGAGGCCCTAGCTGACTCTTGAGTGGCACTTTGAGTGAAGGTAGCATTGTTTATCAACCAGCTTGTCTTCCAGGATGAACTTGGGGCTGGCTTTTGTGGAGTAAGATAGAAAGGGTCTCAGGGCTTCCTGGGCTTAGATTCCACTTGACTTCTCAGGGTCTGCCTCTCCTTAGACTGCCCCCATTCTGCTCTGCTCCTTGCCCCACAGAGGCAGGCTGATGTCTTCATTGTGGTCAGCAGGATTATAGGGATGCTTTGAAAGTCTAGATTTGAGAGGTGATGCAGGAGTCTCATTTTGATCAGGAAAAGTTGAATGGTAACCATGGTATATTAATTGTGGTATATTTCTTTCTTAGCCACAATGAATTCCTTAATGTGAGTACAGTTTTATTGTGTCCTTCCAAGAGATGAAAGTTTGATAACGAAAGGCACAAAGTAGCTAAATGTTAAAATAGAAGCCTCGGGATAGGGTATATTTTGCTGGATGCTTAATTCTCTGCTTGGTAACATCTCATTGGACCTGATATTGGGGTGGGGTGAGGAGCACCAACTGAGCAATGTTCATATTCCACAATGCCATTACCCATCACCCTGGTTAATGTAGAACTGAAAGTTTTCCCAGGACATGGGGCCATCAGTTCTAGAATGTCCTGAGCAAATCAGGATGCATTAGTCTCTTTAGATGATCCATTTATGTCATGGTTGGAAGGCATAAGCAATAAGGAATACATTGTTATGGTCATCATCTGAGTTCTGTCACTGCAATAGAGTAAAGGAGAAGCTTTTATGAGCTGGAGTTTGATGTACAAAGTCTACATTTATTTATACTTTGCTTCTGGGGAAGAGATAGAGCATGTTCAGTGACCTTGATCTTTAGGCCACAGTACCTGGGTCCAAATCCCAGAACTAGTATTTATTTGCTGAATATGATGGAAAATGTATTGAACCTCTCTGGGCCTCAGTTTCCTTGTGTGTAAAGTTTCTAATTCAAAAAATTATTTATTGACTTATTTAATTTAAGAAATATGTGATCTCCTTAAAGTAATGTTTAGCATTGTCATTATTGCTGTCTCTATAACTACTATCCCTACTACAAATTAGCTACTAATTTGCTGTTCAATTATGCAGTTTCCTTATATATAAGACGGGAATAATATCTCTTAGGATTGGTATAAGGATTAACATAGAAGGAAGAGGTGTTAAAATGCTTAACACAGTGGATGGAAAAATAAATAAGCACTCAAGTCCCGACCAATGTCATTACTACTGATGTTATTAAACATGTTATTATTTTTAGTAGTTTTTTTTTTCTTTTATTTTAGTTCCAAGGTAGAAAACAAACTCATGGTTATAAACAAATGCTTTGGATTCTCCAGAAACTTTCTTATTTTCTAATTTAATGTTTCCCTGGTTTCCTTTAATGTTTTAACCTCAGCACCCAACAAAGTATTTCACAGTGACAACTTTCTCAGATGGTGACACAACTGGGGCAACATCCCTTGGATGATGTGGTCATCAAGCAGAGACAGGCACGAGGATCCATGGCAGTGACAATTGACTGCTGCCTTATATCTAGCATGGTCACTGGGGCCTCCCTCTCCTGGAGAAGGTTCTGGTAAGCAATGCCTCTGTTTCTTTTTCTCTTCTAAATTTTCTTTTCTTTTTGCCATCTTCCCCAAGATTCTTAGTCCCTCAGTTCAGAGATTGCTTCGACTTATTCTTACCCATGTGCCTCAAAAGACACATTAGAATAGGGCTACACACACTTAACATTTTATGGGAAAAGGAAAAACTGGAAACCATTTTTAAATCAAGCATGCTTGACTGTTGTTTAATGTGAAACCATGTTTGAGTTGAAGAAGAAAAAGAAAGAAAAGGAAAGAGATTGAAATTGCAAACCCACTGGTAGAGTTTAGCTAAACCTTTGAGTGTCCCAGGAAAACAACATTATGGAGTGTACATTCCAAGCTTGTAATGTGGCTATTGATTTTTTTTTTAATGTCTCAATACAGCATGATAGGTCATAAATATAGCTCAGAGGGGAAAAAAGTCCAAAAGATTGGTTTAAGCATTTCACTTATAATAACCAGGACTTACATAAATATAAATCAATCTTAGAACAACATTTGATACTATCAGTCCTATGAGCAAGGTAAGCATATATAGCCTTTGAAGTCTCCGAAAGGTGCAGTATTGAGTAAGGAATGTCTGTCCTCACATGAACTCATTGCACAGTAGAAGGACTTAAGAGTAGCTCTATTTGTAAGAAAATATGCAAACTCGCCAAAGAGAGATATCAGATACTTTCAGGTGGCCTAAGCCCTGGCTTTTACAAATGTATTTGGATGTTCAGTTCACTGACATCCTATGGCTGGATTTAAAGGGCTCTGCACAAAGCCAAAAGAGTGCAGCCAATATGTGCAATAAGATCAGTTTTATCCCATTTCTGTAATTCAGCCCGGTTCAGAGTAACAAAAAGAGCCCTGAAAGGTTTAGGCTTCCAGTTAAGGAATGGTTGTTAAGCTCAGCTGTTTTATAGCTTGTGATAGGATAGGGGAGAATCACAGCCAGCACAGGCAGCGTGCCAAGCGAAAACCAACAGGTTCAAGGGAAAGGGGCTCGAGGCAGGCCATCCAGGGGGCACATTTTCACACAGTGGCAACACTGGTCTTTCTGAACGCCACAGAAGAAAAATAACATTGTCAAGATTTTATAAGGTAGGTAGACTCATTGTCTGATGGAGAGGTGGATTCACTGTAAGAATTCCTTTCAGCGTTTTCTTCAAGTAATTCTATGAATGGAAGATGATTTATGGAATCCACTGAGTTCAGAGAGTCACTATTTTGTGGGTTGTGTTTAGGAAGGATGCAGTAAAATGAATCTGTACACTAAACAGGCAAATAGAAAATGTTAGCTTCTCCTCTGGGGCACTAGAAGCATTTTCTAAGTGAAAAGCCACATGCAGCCTTTCTATTTTCCATGCAGTTCAGCTAGGTAGGGCAGCCTCAGCACCTCATGCCTGATGTCACCTTCTAACCTGCCTGTACTTCTTTTCTCTCTCTCTCTCTCTCTCTCTCTCTCTCTCTCTCTTCTCCTCAAGCTTTAAAATATTGATGCAGAATTTACACCACTTTACAGCAGCTCAGTTAGATTTATAGAACAACACATTTCTCAAACTTTTACTTTTTCTTTTATTCACTAAATTTCACATTTGTAGCACATTTTTTAAGATCTTCAGACTTTTTTTTGTTTTGTACAAGGAATTGAACGCAAAGAGAGTTAACCACTGAGACACATCCCAAGCCCTTTTATTTTTTATTTAGAGACAGAATCTTGCCAAGTTGCTTATGGCCTCTCTAAATTGCTGAGGCGGGCTTTGAACTTGTGATCCTTTTGCCTCAGCCTCTGAGCCACTGGGATTATAGGCAAAAGGCAGACTATTTTAAAAATGGTATAACTGGCTATGTTTAATGTCTCTGTGCGTCACTACTTTCATTTCCCCCACTGGTGGAATGAGTCATTTGGGAAAACATGACCATCAGGTATATCACCATTGAGTGCCATTTACTAATCATTCCATGTGTTTTGAGAATGCATTCTATATCTGTCCAATCAATTGATCAGTATTTATTGTGTACTTACTATGTTGTCAGGCATTGTTGGCAGCTAATTTATTTGTCTTTTTTTCTAAATTATGAAGTGATATATTACTGTATTTCCATAATATTCATTTGACCAAAAGGTGTGTCTTTTGTATAATATCTTTTATTTCCTTCCATGAGCCAGGTATTATGCTAAATGTTTTATGTACATTATTTCTAGATTTCCCCTCAAATCCCTTTAATTCCTCTATAGTAGAAATTATTACCCCCATTTTATAAATGAGATGCTAAAATTGATAGCCCCTGGATGAGATACTTAAAACCCCAGATCTAGCAAAGAGGGAGGGTTTTCCACAGAGAGAATCGTCAAGGCCACAGCTCACCTCCTTTCACTAGATAATATGTTTACGGGTTGGTTGACAAATTTTACTAAAAAGTCTTCACAGGAAAATATATTTTGAAATTTTGCTGGTAAGTATGATATTTCCTATGATTTATTTGCTCAATATATTTTTATTTGACTTTTGGTTAAAATTGGGTTCTCAATTTCAGGTGATGTATTAGCAAGATTATGGGCTGGACAAAGAAAAGAACTAGAAGCAGATCACAGGACAGAACATGATCTATATGGTTGGGACAAGGAAGACCTACAGACAGATGACCACTGTGATTCTAGAATTTGAAAACTGCCATTAGCTGAGAAGTTTCTCCATAGGGAAATCCAGCATTCACAAGGTAAATTGGATTCTTTATTTTCCCTGCTATCCCTCCCTATCTCCGTGCTTGCCTCCCTTCCTCCCTTTCAAATTAATTAACCTATATGCAAGATTCTACATTAGATGCTGGCACTACAATGATGAATTCAGGAAGATACCTAACAAAAAGATATAAGTATAAAATACAATCAATTCATTACTAGGTTCTATGAAAGCAAAAGTCAAAATTTGGCAAGGTAAGGAACTAAGTAAATTATATATATATTATATTATGCTCATATATATAAATGAAATATGTAAAACATTAATTATATGTTGTACATATGTATATAGGTATGCATACAATATTTGACCTTGGAAAGAAATTTTCTTGAGAGCATAGTCCATGAAAATTTTGTGTTTTTAAATCACCCACTGGGTCAAGCCTCTACCTACGCACATTGCTAATTCTCAATAAGTAATTAAATTACTTTCTTTGATGAATGCCCAAACTTACAATTTCTTATTCTCCTCAGTTTTATATTATCTATGAGTTTTAAACTGTTCATTTGCTTTCAAATTCTACTTAAGACCCCTTTAAATAAATCTACAATACTTGTATAATATCTATTGCCTCCAGGTGTTATCATATAATCATCCCAGTGATTTCCTTGAAACAATCTAGCTTCTCATTTTTCAGGTGAGTTGTCAGAAGCCAAGAAAAGATCCCTGACCCCAAGATCACTCACCTGGGAAAGGGAGATCCAAACCCTGGACTTTCCAACCCAGGGCCCATTATGTTATACTGATTCTATGAGAAATAATTTATAGTGAGACACATCCAATCAGCCTAAATTATGAAACGTTTCCTTCAATTACCACATAGTACAGTGTGGACTTTGTAGAGTGTCAGACCTGGAACCATTGTTCACCAATTTTAAGTCTATGGTGAAGTTGAAATTCAACTTTCTAAATTCAGCATTCCTCTATTTTAAAAAGTACAAGTAGCTACCTTGGGATGGCTGCCGCATGAATAACATGACATTGCATGAGAGGCTGAGTCATGTTCCCCAAAATAGAAGGCATTACTACTACCAGAGCAACACTCCATGTGAGCTAAGACAATTCAAGGAAGTATGTCCTTGATCTGCCCAAGGAGGCATCAAGGAAGAGATGGAAATTAAATTGGCCCTTAGGAAAGAGTTTCAGGAGTTTGCCAAGAATAAATAAATAAAAAGAAAATTCCAGACAGAATAGCAGAACAGGGGAAGACAGGAAACAGAATGGTGAAGATAAGAGGAAAATGAGGTGACAATCTGATAAAAAAAATGTTAATTATTCTTAAAAAATACAGGGGAAAAAAGTGAAGTGAGACTAACTGAAGGATACTAGGATTCATTCAGGGGGAGAAAATGGGACTTCTTGTTTACCTTCAACAAATGTCTGAAGCAGAGAAGAACAAAATGGAAGCGATGGTTTAGAAAGGAGCTCTCTCAGCATATGTTCAATGGGAAGAGTTTGAAACAGGAGGCAGGGTGACCAGGGCATGGGATTTGTAATCATGCTGCGAAGGCTCATCCTAGCTTGGGGGCAAGCAGACAACATGCCCTGATGTGTCTGCTCACCTGTCCCATGGACACTTCAAAACCAATATTTCTACAACTTCCTCAAATCTCATTTCTATCTGCTCTCTGCTTGACCCACCAATTATTTTGTCATCCAAACCTAGGTATTTTACTTAGCTCTATCTTGTCCCTCATTTTAACCCTTCAGTCCCAAGATTCAAGTGAACTCTGCTTGGTAACTATCCTCTCTTCCAATCTCATGTCCACTGCAAATATTCATTGAGCATCTACTCTGAAGTAGACATTATGCTAGTGCTGGGGTACTGTGGAGGACATGTGACCCCCAGTTCAGCAAAGAAGGCAAACACTGAGCAAATTTCCTGACTGCAGTCACTGCTAGAGACAGACAGTCCTATTGCATATTATAAGGGTATGGATCCCAGTGTGAAAAGTCTGTGAAGATTTTCCTGGAGAAATAACACTAAGATTGAAGCTTGAAAGGATGAGCATGGGTTAAGTGATGAAAGAGAAGAAAAAAACAAATCCAGAAACAGGGGTACCATCTGCAAGGGTCCTGAGTCAGAAAAGCTTGTCGTGTGTACGGAGATAACAGAATTCCATGGAACTCATAGATGAGTGGCTGGCATCTGTGTGGTCTTTGGCTGACCTATTAAAATTGCTTAAGTGTTTCCTTTCCTCCCCTCTTGGACTACTTTTGTCAATTTCTCACCCAACTGCTAGAAAGAACTTTCCAAAATGCAAATGCAAAATGCAAACCACATGGTGCCACAAATTCCACAGTGGTTCGGCACTGCCCACACAGCAAAGATCATATTCCCTGCAAGATGCATAGGATCCTCCAGTTCCCCTCTCTGGGTCGTCCTTCCCCTCTAAGGGCCAGTGATAATGTTAATGGCTCTTGAAAGGAGTCCTGTGTGTTCACCTGCCTATTTCTGTGTCACTTGCTATTTCTTTTACCTTGAATGACTTTGTCTACCTGGAAAACTGCCACTCAGACTTTAGGGAACTCATGCTCTATATTCTCTAAATAGAGGTCAGCAAACTATAGCCATAATCCAAAGCTAACCCTCTACACTTATGGTTTTTAAGGTTTTTTTAGAAGTCAAAATGAATTAAAGAATAATAATATTTTTGGTATTTTAAAATTAAATCAAGTAGAAATTTTGAAGGCTATGAGTACAGTATTTTGAAGACAGACATGCATGTTTGTTTACATTTGCCTGCGCCTGATTTTACATTGCAGTGGCAGAGCTGAGTTGCAACAGGGGCCATTCAGACCTCACAGCTGAAGCATTTCTCTCTGGCCTTTTACAGAAAAAGTATGCTGAGCCCTGTAGCCCTGTTCTACTGTAGTCTCTCCAGTGGACTCTCTAAAACTCCCCTCTCTTGGAAAAATATTATTCTCAGAGCACATCACTCACCTTGACTGCCACCCAAAATATACAGCAGGAAAAAAATATATATATAAATATATATATTTTTAAACTAAAAAAGATATATAAAAGTATATATAGTATACATAAAGCAAAAAAATATAAAATTATATATATATACAGTAAAATATATATGTATATATATATATATATATATATTAATTTGCACATGTAACTCAACTTCTCAAGAAAATTTAATTTGCTTGCTTGTATACTAGAGGTATACAAAAGAAAAGTACCCATTTCATAAGTTTTCTGTGAAGATTAAAGTAGTTAAAAGAATGAAGTGTTTAGAACAGTGCCTGGCACATAAAAGTGCTCATTAAGCCAACTGCATTAACATTTTCCTCTGGAGTATCTTCTGTATCCATCTGTTGTTACACTTCATTGCACTTCAGTTATTTTCTCATTGTGAGTCAACTCATTTTTCTTTTGACTTGCACAAGGTGAGTCTTCAATAAATATTTCTGAATGAACAAATGAATGAATGTGATTGGTGTTAAGGGAAGTGAGAATAAATATGGAGGGTAGGAAGCACTATACTGACATTTAATGTGCACCTCACCAATGGAGTGCTACTTTCCTTTATGACTTTTGGCTGAATTTTTATCATGCAATAAATCCAGGAACAATTTGCATCCAAATGCCAGAAAACCTAAGAGATTTTTTTTTTTTTTTTTAACAAACGGGAGGGCTATATTACATAGGAAGATCTCAAAAGCCTCAGTAACAAGCCTCAGTAACTAATTCTGAACTTTTTATTATCTTGAGGAACATTACCTAACTTTTATGGGAACCGTTCTGGGCAGTATATTCACACTTTGTATGCTTTTGTGCCAACTTCTTTTATATATATACCTTCTTGCCACTGACTTATCTGTCTCCTGCTCATGAGATTGCCTATAACTCAGCTCAAAAGCAAGAATAGATATCTTTTTATCAAAATATAAGAAATTTAAAAGCATTTCAACCTTAAAAGGAACACAGGAAACACACACACACACACACACACACACACACACACACACGGAGACTACAGAGTGTGCAGGAGATGGTTTCGTTTGTTTCTTCCCTCAGGTGTTAAGCTTTAATTTACAGGGCCTATTGCAGAAACTGAGACCAGTTTGACCCTTTTCTTGAAACACTGGGATGAGTTCTCCAGAGATCTATTTCCATGAAGGATTTGCACTTCAAAGTTGATTCATTTGAGCCTGGAGAGTCTGGGAAGCAAGTCTAAGGCAATAGCAGATGTTTGGTGGTCAGAGAGGATAAATGACTCAGAAGAGAGTGGGGTATTTGCCCATTCTAGTCGTCTGCCATGAACTCATGTCTGTCTCTCCAATGTGAACATTGAACCTGAAAGGACCATGTCTTAGGATCTTAGAATAATGTTGAGTCATAAGTCACATTGCTTTCAGTCTTCTTCAAGACAGTGCATGCATGAGAGAGAGAGAGAGAGAGAGAGAGAGAGAGAGAGAGAGAGAGAGAGAGAAGGAAGGAAGAAAGCCCTTCTCTCTCACTTAGCAACCTTGAGTAAGAGGTCTGTGATAAGAGGCACATCTCACATTGGGAGGTCAAAAGTTTTTTAGAACATGGACTAATTAACATGAGACCTAAATGAAGGAATGGTGAGAAGTACAAATATTTACTATAAAGGTGTTTGGTCATGGTCCATTTCAGGGGAACTGCCACTCATTTAATTCTGATTGTCATGCTATGACATAGGTGAAGTTATCTCCATTTAAATTGAGAAACTACACTCTGGATTCTTTAGATTGTATAAATCTTTTACCTTAAAATGAAAAACTGAGGCATACAAAGGTTAAGTAATTTACTTTAAGTTATATAACTAAATCTTAGGTCCTAGCTGACCTAACATTTATACCCAGGCTGTCTGATTTCCAAATCTGTGATCTCAACCTTAAATTTGCAACATTTCTGCTCCCATGGGTATCTGTCATTATGCAGCATCATGTCACACACTACATTATTTTATATGCATTGTCTGATTTAAATATGTCTCAGTTAATTCTCGCTTCATATCAAAACTTAATGACTACAATCGACAAAGATCATTTATTTTGCTTATGCATCTGAAATTTGAGCTGAGCTCTTCTGTACTCAGTGACAACTCAATTGAGATCTGAAGAATCTGCTTTCAGAATGGTTCACTCACATGCTCAAAAGTTATTACTGGCCAGTCCTGAAGACCAGGAGTCTTACTTCCACTTTATGTGAGCCTCTCAACTTAGCCTGGGCTTCCTCATAGCCTCGTGGCTGGATTTCAAGATCAAGCATTCCAAGAGAGAGCCAGTTAGAAGTCAGATTCCTTTTTGTGCCTTGCCTCAGAAAGCACATAGCTCACTTCCACTGTGAAGGACTGCCCAAGTTCCAGGGTAGACACTCAGACTCTGCCTGGGGAGGAGTGGCAAGATTTTAGAAGTAGCTATGAAATCAGGAACATTTTTGTAGCCATTTGGGAAAAACATATTGCTATGTATTCTGTCACTAATCTTCACAAAGGGAAGAAACCTAAAATGTGGGTTTTATTGTCTTCAGTTTGGAAGTGATAATTTAGACTCAAAGAGATTAAATAACTGGACCATAGCTCTATGTAACTATAGAAGGTAGAAGAGAGAGCATGCTTGGGATTCAGTACTCCGTGTTTTCCTCACTTATGCCTTATTTAGCCACTATTCCCACAACAAATTGTTGTTTTAATCAGCTTTTTCGCTGATATGACTAAAGGAACTGGCCACCACAATTATAGAGGAGGGAGAGTTTTTTGAGGGATCACTGTTTCAGAGGTCTCAGTCCATAGAAGGCCAGTTCCATTCCTCAGGGCTCGAGGTAAGGCTGAACATCATGGAAGGAGAGGGTGGCAGAAGGAAACAGCTCATCGGAGGGTGATCAGAAAGCAGAAAGAGACTCCACTTGCCAGATACAAATATATACCCAAAGCCACGTCCCAATTCCCAACTCCTCCAGCCACTCCTACCACTTCAGTTAACTGACTCGGTTAATCCCTATCAGGGGATTAAATAACTGATTAGGTTAAGACTCTGACAATCCAATCATTTCTTCTTTGAACCTTCTTGCAATTGTCTCACAACTGAGCTTCTGGGGGACAACTCACATCCAAACCATAACACTCGTCATAGTTTATGAAGTTTTACATGCAATTGTTATTTTATGTGACACACTTCTGTGTGTGACAGGTGAGGTTTTAGAATATGACATTAAAGGGCAGGGACTCTGGAGCCAGACTTCCTGAGTTCAGACCCCAATACTACAACTTATTGCAAGTTGTTTAACTATCAATGGCTATTTGACCCAAGTTTTCTCATCTTTAATATAATGATGACAACACCATCATCATCTGCTTTTTCTTAGTTACCCTGACTAAAGAGAGGCTTATCTTTTCAAAGAAACAGCTTTTGGTTTTGTTAATTTTCTCTCTGATTTCCTGTTTTCAGTTTCACTAATTTGTGTTCTATTTTTTTTTTTTATTCTTTACTTTTTTTCCCTCCTTACTTTGGATTTAATTTGCTCTTCTTTTTTCCTAGTCCCCTAATATAAATGGTCTAAAATTGATTTTAGACCTTTCTTCTTTTCTACTTATGTACTTATTATTATAAATTTTCTCACATGCACCAAATTTGCTGCATCCTACAACATTTGATAAACTGCTCTCATTTTTGCTTACTTCAAAAATGTTGTTTGACTTCTCTTGAAATATTTTTCCTTGATCTGTGAGTTATTTAGAAGTGTGTTGTTTAATATCCAACTATTTTTTAAATTTTTCCAGCTATCATAGTGTTTTAAATTTCTAGTTTATTTTCATTGTTGGATGAGTACAGATATTGTATGACTTCTAGTCTTTTAGATTTATTAAGGTATACTTCATGGCCAAGAATGGGGTCTGTATTGGTGAATGATCCATATGAGTTTAAATGTATCCAGTTGATTGATGGTGAATGAGCTCAACCATGTCCTACTGATTTTCTGCCCACTGATCCAGAAATGGATCAGTCCATTTCTGACAAAGGTGGATGAAAGTACATAACTATAATAGCAAATTAATTTATTTCTCCTTGCAACTTTATCACTTTTTGCCACATGAATTTTGACTATTTTTAGGCACATACACATTAAGGATCATTATGTTTTCTAGGAGAAATGAGTCTGTCATTATGTAATGCTTTTCTTTTTTAAAAATTCTTTTTAGTTGAGGTGGACATAATACCTTTATTTTATTTATTTATGTGGTGCTGAGGATCAAACCCAGTGCCCCACACATGTGAGGCAAGCGCTCTACCACTGAGTCACAACCCCAACCCAGTAATGCTCTTCTTTATCCCCAATAAATATCTTTGTTCAGTCCACAAAAAATCTAGCAATTTCCATATTTTTATTAATGTTAGTATGATATATTTCTAACCATTTGTTTACTTTTTAAAATGGATCTTGCCGGGTTGCCTGGGCTGGTTTTCAATTCCCGGGCTCAAGTAATCCTTTTGACTCAGCTTCCTGAGTAACTGGGACTATAGGCATATGCCACTTGTGCATGGCCATTGATTTACTTTTAATCTATGCATGTCTTACATTTAAAATGTATTTCTTATAGACAAGACTTTGGTCTTGTCTTCATATCTACTCTGACAATGTTTGTCTATAAACTGGTACATTCAGACTATTGACATTCAAGTTGAGTATTAATATAGTTGGATTAATATATACTGTTACTATTTTTTGTGTGTGTGGTACTGGGGATTAGAACCCAGGGCCTTGTGCATTCAAGGCAAGCACTCTACCAATTGAGCTATATCCCCAGCATATGTTACTATTTTTTATTTTTATTTTTTGCTTATTTTGGGGGGTGGGTTTATTTGCATTTCACTTTTTCCTTCCTTTTATAGTTTCATTTGATAATTTTATGTGATTTTTCTTTTCTTTCTTAGAAATTGTTTTTGTTTTCACCATTCTGCCACATGTATTTATCAATTTTAAAATGATACTTTACTATTATAAAAAGTACCAGTACTTTACAATAACAAAATAATCCTAACTCCTTCCTCCAGTTCCTTGTATTGTTGATGACATTCACTACACTTATACATAAGCATACATAATCATATATATTAAGTACATGGTTGCTATCATTATATTTAACCAAATTTATCTGTTAGATTAATTAAGAATAAGAAAACTACAAGGTTTCATTTTGCCTTTACTTTTTTCCTTCTCCAATATTTTCTTTTTTTGAGTTTCAATTTGTTATAATTAGTTATATATGACAGTAGAATGCATTTTGACACATCATACATAGATGGAGTATAATTTCTCATTCTTCTGGTGGTACATGATGTAGAATCACACTGGTCATGTAGTCATGTATGCACTTTGGGTAAAAATGTCCGATTCGTTCTACTATCATTCCTACCCCCATACCCCCTCCCCTCCTTTTACTCACCTCTGCCTAATCCAAAGTGTACCTCTATTCTTCCCTAGCCCACCCCACTTATTGTGAATTGGCATCCACATATCAGAGAAAACATTTGGCCTTTGGTTACTTGAGATTGGCTTATTTTGCTTAACATGATATTCTCCAGTTTGATCCATTTACAAGCAAATGCCATAATTTCATTTTTCTTTAAGGCTTAGTAATATTCCATTGTGTATATATACCACAATCTCTTTATGCATTCATCTATTGAAGGACACCTAGTTTGGTTCAATAGTTTAGCTATTGTGAATTGAGGTGCTATAAACATTCACGTGTGTGCATCACTGTAGTATGCTGATTTTAAGTCCTTTGCAGAGTGGGATCAGAGTATAGAATTCTAAAATAGTGAGTTTGTTTTTTACTCTTAGCACTTTAAATATTGCACTTTACTTTCTTTTTGATCACATGATTTCTATAGAGAAGCTACATGAAATTTTTATTTTGGCTCTCTAAAAGTAAGGTGGGTTTTAAAAAATTCTGATATCTTGCAAGGTTTTGTTTCTGAGTCTTTGTAGATTGAATACACAATATGTCCAGATATAGTTTTTTTGGTATCCATCTGCTCAGTGTTCTCTGAACTCCCTGAATATCTGTGACTAGATATCAGATATTAACTTTGGGAAATTTTCAATCATTATTCTTCCAAGAGATCCTTTGTTTCTTTCTTCTTTTCTCCTTGAATCTCCATTATGGGCATGTTACACCTTTAATAGTTGTCCCACAGTTCTTGATATTCTTGTGGGCTTTTTTTCTTTCTGTCTTTTTTTAGTTTTCAAGATTTCTCTTAGACAGTGTTTGGTCAGATTTTTTAGTCTACCAAGAAGCTCATCAAAGGAATTCTTTATTTTTGCTACTTTTTTAAACCTTTAACATTTCTAGAATTTCCGTATCTTTTTGTTTATATTTCCCATCTGTTCTTGCATACTTATCTATTACAGCCCTTAACGTATTAATTAACTTGCTTAGAATTATTTATCAGATAATTGCAAGATTCCTGCCCTATCTGAGTCTGGTTCTAATGCTTTTTTTTGTCTTCGTTACTGATTTGGCATTTTAGATGCCTTGTAATTTTTTCTTGATATTTGAACACGATATGCTGGGTAAAAGAAACTGCTGTTAATAGGCCTTTATACTGTAGTTATAAGGTGTGAAAGAGGGTAAGTATTCTGTAGTCTTGTGAGTCGGTCTCCCCTGTTAAGTGAGTCTATGCTTCTGACTGAATTTCATGTGTTTCCCATCATATTCTTCACTAAAAAGGGACAGGGTAACCAGAATGAGCTGGAGTTGTGTATTTCCCTTCTTTTAAATGGAAAACTAGAGGAGCTTGGAGTTGGGTATTTTTCTTTCTCCATGTAGAAGCCTCAAGACAACTGCAGTTGGGAATATCTGTTTTCCCAGGTCAATTAGTCTGTGGTTAAGCACTGGAAGTTCAGGTTCTTAGTAAATAGTTTCTCTTGAGAGAAGACCTTGTCAAGAATAGCATGCTTTGGTTTATTTCCAAGTGGTTTCTTTTTCCCTCTTCTTTCTGGAAGCATGAAGGAATTTTTCTCTGATATTCACTGTGAGAGACTGGTAGAGTTCCAGGAGGTAAAACCCACAAAAGTGTGAAACACTGTCATGATCGACCTCTGAATCCTTGAATTCTGAAGCTTGCACATGGGTCCTCTAGAATGGCTACACTACAGGTGCACGCCACTTGTAATTCATCAATCATAGTTCAAGTTTTCACATTAATTTCTGCTCAGGTAAGCTGTGATTCTCTGTCTTTGCCTGTGTCTCCAAGTTTTGGTGCAGCAATTTGCAATGTGACCTCTTTCTCTATAAATACAAAGAAAGTTATTGATTTTTCAGGTTGTTCAGAGTTTTTTGTTGTTAGGATGGAGTGACAACTTTCGAGCTTTTTACATGCCAGGCTGGAAATCAAAAATCCTTGTTCATTTTACTCAAGGGTTAGGCAGTACCTCAAGATGTACTAATTGTGAATTAAGAGTTTAGCTCTTTGACTTGTTTTGTTTAGTAAGTCCTCAAATTCAAGTAATCAAATTTTTCCCCAACTTTTCCTTTAGGAGAGAAGGCATATTAAAAAGCAGACCAATTGATATTAGGAATATAGTTGCAAAAGGTAAAGTACAACACATAGAGAGTTAGCCTTATCTTTTGTATGTTTTATCTATCATTTTCAATAACTAGAAAAACTTTAGAAATTATGACTGATATCTTCCTTGTTTGATGGATAAGGAAGCTGAATTTCAAAGAGGTTAGCTATTTTTCTATTCATTACTTAGTGACAAAACTCCAACTAAGTTCAGAACATAACCATTATCTTTGTTTTGCTCTACTTCTTCCACTCCATTTACTCAAAGAGAGACAAGTATTCATCTGATTATTGGAAAACTCCAGAACTATTAATTAGCTAATTAAAATGGCACACTATAGATTTGCCATGCTAGGTTCTGATGTGTAAAATGAATGAGTCCTACTGTTGGCCCTCACAGGAGATGAACCTGAGCACAAACCATCTCCTTGCATCTCAAAAAGATGATAACTTGCTTGATGGGTTCTGGAAAAAAAAAAAAAGTGAATCCAAATTCTAAAGCAGAACAGTTTCTCTACAGAGGTAACATCTGAGTTGTGTCTCAAAAAATGAATAGCATTTCACCAGGGGTGGAATTCTAGATATTAGAAGTTATCTAGATCAATCACTGAGTTCTTATTAAAAAGCTACCATGGACCAAGCAATATGCTATGTGCTAGTCTATAAGAGTGAGCGAAGATAAATACGATTTCTGCCCTTGTACATCTTTTATTCTAGAGGGGAATTAAATACTTAATTACAAGAAATTTGTCTTTTAAAAGAGCAATGAAAATATTTAGTAATGAGATTTAATTTGGAGTAAAGGAAAGGAGGAAGTAGAAATATTTCCTGGGGAAGTGACATTTTAAAGTTAAAGCTTGTAGGATGATAGAGAATGTACTGTTCTAAGCAGAATATAAAAAAAGGAGGAGCATGAACAGACAAAGATAATCCATAACTAACACCCCCAAGGGGGTAATCAGCTATGTATGAATGTGAGCACAGTTTGGACCATAAATAGTAAACAATGGGGATGGGATGGAAACCGCCTAAGGTGTTGCTAGAGAAGTAGGTGGGACCAGACAGGCAAGTAAAACAGTGGGATTTGTAGTCTGAAAAATCACTGAGTCTATGGACAAAGTCACAGTGGTATGAAAGAAACAAGGTACACTCAGGAATTTAAGGTAATTATATAAGGCTGGAGCTTAGGGTCTGTAAAGGGGAGTCACAGGAAATGCAGATTGGAGTCAAGTTTTGAAATCCTATCCTGTCCCAGGATAAGATGTGTGCATTCCATCCAGCAGGGAATGGGGACATCTAGGAGAATAAAGTGTTCATATCATAAGAATCATGCCAAGAAGATCCACGTGCATTCAGAATGTTGTAATTACTACAGTAAAAAATGGATTGACATATTTTATAAATATTTTATATAAAAAGTTGAAAAGCAAAAAACTATGCATTTAAATTAACAAAAACTGTAATGTTTTTTGTTTTCCAGTTATTTGAGGTTGGTTGAAGACTTCGAGTACAATAGAAACAAACTTGGAGATGGCCAAGAAGGATAACTAAGATGTTGTCATGCAAAGCCCTAGTGGGATGGACTTTCTGTTAAATACTCTGCTGGTATATGCCCAGGCATTTCTTTGAGGAACTTACATAAAGGTATATGCCCAGGCATTTCCTTGAGGAACTTACATAAAGGTATATGCCCAGGCATTTCCTTGAGGAACTTACATAAGCTTATGTAAGTTCCTCAAGGAAATGCCTGGGCATATACCAAAATAGTGCCTGCCCATGTGAAGCAACCTACTGCTGCCTCTACTTGTAGCAATTTTCCTTCATGCCTCTGGGTGGTAATTAGAGATTGTTTGATCTTAGTCAATAAAATACTATTCAATTTCCCCTAAAGACATCAGAGATGCATTTATTACAGTAAAAATATTTTCCCATGCCACTATTTGAATTTCAAGCATAGATGGGTGCTCATTTAATTTCAAGCTACTTAAATCGGCTTTTTAACATACAGACTAAGTACAAATTAAAAAATATAAGAACATTACTCATGTTTCTAGAGGTAAAGATGGATGGATGTTCAGTAAATTACACCTACCCTTACGGAAGCTGTTGTTGCTGGAGCTAATGAAGGTTAACTTCTTGATCCATCTGCACTGGCTGGTTCCCCGTCTTTATTCTGAAGCTGGGTTTAAACCGATGATGTGAGAAACAACTACATTCAGAAATTTTGAGAGATACCTTTGAAAATTCAATGGGATTTTACTGTAATGCATTTCTCAAGCTGCTGTCTCATATGTAGCATGGTCCAAATCCTGCCCTTCAGTTCATTACACACCTTCATCTTAGAGTAGAATTTCTATATATAAAGCTGGAAGTGATCCTTTTCCACACCTTCTATGTTAGTATGGAGGTGCCATTCTATGTGATGTAGAATGTGAGACTGCCGGTGGTAAATTCAGTTGGAGCAGCAGTGGACTTGGGAGAGAGACAAAGATGTTGCATTTCCCAATGAATGAGTAATTAAACCTCATTGATAACATTCCCAAGGAATAGAAATTACACTTATTTAGTACTATGCCACCTTGGAAATGTTAACCAGTTTGAATCCTTATTTGGTGAAATATAAACTCTTGATTTAGTAATTGAATGTTTTCTGTTTTCTTTGGTGCATTGTATTATGTGGCATTTAATAGCAGCTTAAATGAATACCATTTTAAATGTAAATTATACTACTCTTGAGTTTTCAGTAAACAAGCCTTCCAAATAAGTGAAGGAATTCATATTTTGCATCGAATGTTCTCAAAACACCAGAACCCCTCAATAATGTTGTGATTTCAACAAATATGGTAAAGGATATAATTAACATAGCATATAATAAAAGTTAAGGTAAATTTCTAAAAATGCATTAGAAATGATATTAGGATTTGAATTCATTTACCAACATGGAAAGATGAAAATATTTTGTTTTGTTTTTGAGAAATATGAAATAGCACCAAGTTAAGAGCTGTAAATTATACAGAGAAATATGGCAGCCTCACATTTAGAGGACCTATAGTCCAGAGGAGATCAAATATGTACATTAAGAGTTAAATAATGAGGAGTGGAATAAAGAGTTACAGGACCTATGAGACCACAGAAAAATTGGTGACATAATGTAAGACTAAATAAGAATCCCATTAGCACAAAGGACAATACATGTTATGTGTGCATGTTGGTGTTGTCAAGGAGGCTTCATGGGGGGTTAAAAATTAAGTGGCATTAAGGCACTACTGGGAATGGGCAGGTAGAGAGGCTAGAGAGTGACTTCTAGATGGTGGAGAAGGAGATGAGGTTGAGACTGTGGTAACAGACATAAGGGCAAAGAGGAGGGACATTCAGCATTAATATCAGTCAGTCTAGATATTAATTAGTATAGACATAAGTCGAACAGTTGTGAAGGAGAATAGTTGGAAGCGGGCTGGAATGCTAGATTAAAGAAAGTGTGGGACTCCTTCACCCAAGTCTTGATTGACGATGTTCCATGGTCTTAGTCTTCCATGGCATCTCCCAGCCTTTGAAGCAGATTGATATGCGGTAGATTGTACTGGAATTTGCTAATGTCCTGGCTCGCTTCACTGCCCCACATTCAAAATCGAAATGTGAAGCTTGGTACAAACTGACTTTGACAAAGGTGAATATAAATGACTACAAAGTCAGTTTCTGGAATGTGCATCTGTGGTGTTTTATCTTAATTGTCTCTTGGACATTTATGCCTTGAAATTCTGCTACTCCTCCCTCTAGCCATATCCAAAATGGAATTCTTCCTGGTTCTAGGTGCACATCTTTCCAATACTAATGGGAGACAATGAAAAGCAGTTTTATCACCAGATTCATCCGCCTGGGCTATGACCTGTTCTCCAACACATATGTAAGATGACTTTGTAATTTATCATATAGTAAAAGGAATGTTATCAATAACCATACTGGTACAAAAAAATACAAACTAGACAGTCCTGGAGAAATAAGAATTAACAGCTATCCCATTCACCTTTCTGTCATTAGATTCTGCAATTCTTGAATTCTGTTATGCTTTCTCCCTTCCTTCTTATTGCTTCTGTGCCCACCTCTACACTAGTTCTGAAGCACCCTCTTCATGTGCTTGTTAGTCACCTGTCCCTCTCCATCCTGATACAGGGAAATGTACTCATATTCCTGGTTCCACTCCTTTTCTTAAGAATGAGTCCCCCAAAGAATAAACTTCTTTCTGGCTTTTTAGGACCAGGTTGGTCCACATCTATTTACCTGCTACTAAGACCTCTTATTCCCAACTGTGCCACTGGTCAGCTTGGAATGTCTACGTCCATCCCATTCAAGGCTTCTTCTATAGCATGCCTTTCTGTGGTTTTCTTTGAATGAACCTACTAGACAATTTTGTGGCTCTTCCTGATACTCAAGTTTCCTTTGTACCATCATAACTTTACATCTACTTTTTAACATGCTACTAAGCATTTGAGTTTGTGCTCCTTTTTCACTATTGCTATTACCGGTGTGTGCTGTTAACCAAATTTCTTTAGCTAGGTTGTTAATTCTTTGAGGATTCAGAACATGGGTATTCTATGTCATTTATAGAAAGTGTGTTTTCAAATATATGATGAGGGTTGGAGGTGTGGCTCAGTGTAGAATGCTTGCCTAGCATGTGTGAGGACCTGGGTTTAAACTCAGCAGTACAAAAAATAAAAAATTATATTTGTACAACTATATATAATATATATGAGATATATATTTGTACATATTTTATACCTAAAATATATTTATAAAAATATATAAGACATAAATATATTTATATATATAAGTTATATATATGAGAGAGAGAGAATGTGTGTGTGTTGTATTTTCCTCATCAGATTCTTCCTATACCACTTACTCCACTCTTGCTTAATCTTCCCTTGACTGCTTCTAGAAAACAAAAATAATAAGTAAAAAAATAAATAAAGCACCTGTTTTTATCTAATAGGCATCTGTCCTATAAAATCTAAAGCAATAATATTCTCTCCTTACTAAGTCAAGTAAATTCCTACCTGTGGTAGTATTAGCATTCTCAGTCTTCAAAGTCTTTACACAGTTTTCAGAATCATTCTCAGAAAGATATTCAGAATTTGCTTTCTTATACATTATGGATGCATGTGCAAAAATTTTCTGATGAGGATTATTTCCAGTGGAATTGAAATCTGGTGCTGTTTCTTGGGCTTTTATGATTTTCTTTTTAAATTGAATAAATGCCTTATTTAAACCTTTGCATTTGGAGTTGAGGGGGTGAAATGTGTAAGGTGGTCAGAGGCTGCAAATTTAATTCTCATGAGAATTTCGATCTTCAGAGACAATGGATAATATTGTTCCTGAAGCCATCTAATTAATTTGGGGAGGGGGATTAAGAATCTGAACTGATATATTTAGTATGATTCAAAAATGCAATCAGGGCTCTGTTTCTTCTTTGGTGACAAGATGCTCTTGTGTCCTCTAGAGAGTCAGGGTTGTGAGGCTTGTAGATGGTGAAGAACAGGAGTTTTCAGATATGATGTCCTCTGCCTCTTCCTTTGTCCCTTTCCCTAGTCTTCCTGGCTCCTTGAGCACAAGTGGACAAAGCTAGTTAGGTCCTCTACTTGGTGCACTGTCATGGCTGTTTTCCCCTTCCTGTCATGTCCAGTCACAGTGGCTCTGCATTCAGTGTCTGCTACATGGAGCTAAGATGGCTCAAAAACTCCCTGAACTCTGGGCAGTGGGTTCCTTGTTGAGGTTAGTATGAGGCCCTCACCAAGGTGGCTCCTTCCAGCGTCCCAACATCAGGTCCAGGGAGGAGCCCTCTCCTGCAATATTTTCCTCACTTTTAGAACATGCTCCTTTCTTTAAGCCCTACTTTTGGGAAAAGAGAAAATGTGGATTTCCTGTTTCTGATTTTTATTTTTTTCTTTTATTTGCTGAACATGGAAAAAAAAAAAAAAGAGAGACAAAGTAAGATTATTGTTTTCCCTATCAATCCTTCTTTCTGGTTTTGCAGAGGACTGGGCATTCTGAGAGCTAGAGGCCCTGGATATGTTGCAAGAGAAAACATGACATTTAAAATATAATATCTGAATTACACACAAATTAAACAGAATGTATCTTCTTTTTCATTGAAAGGAAAAATTCTCACAAAATACACCTGTGAGAGGCCACTAGTTTTTCTGGTTAGATCCTAAGAGTATATAGCTATAAAATTATTTCTTACAATTACACAGAGACAAATGTCACACATGCAGTTATAAAAATGCAAAACTTGAGCATCAATGATCAATGCAGTTACCCTATATATCTTAAAAGATGTTAAAAATACCAACTTCCTGCATAGCATCATTTGAGCAATGATTATAGTTGCTGTTAATTACTTTTCTATTGTACCCTAAATTATTCACTCAAAGCAATGACACTAATAATATATTGCTTGGAATTTTAAGAGGTGAAAGCAGGCTGCTCTTGGTTACTCTCTTTTCCTTCTAGTCCAGTGCTCATTCATTCAGTATTTACTAAAAACCTACTTTAAACTAAGCTTTTCATGAGGTAAAGCAATAGAGATAAGAAACATAAGGATTCATCAAAAGGGCTCACTCACATTTTTTGCATGCTTGGCATTTTCTGTCTTCCTCCTTACTTTCGTTTAATTTCAAAATATAACAACTTCTCCATAACATGGCAGATTTTTTTCTCTGAATAATGAGGAGAAAAGAGTAGCAGAGGCTAAGAGAAGTCACTACCCAAAAGATTAATGCTCCACTTCTCGTTCATATGCTCAGTTGTTTATTCCAATTTTTGCACATTCATCTGTCCATTCATTCTTTCAATAAACATTTATTAAGCAGTTGCTGTGAGCCAACCGCTATAGTGGGTCTCCAGATCTAAACCATCCATCTTGGCCTTCAACATGATCTCAGTCTACCAAGTTAGTATACATGATAGTGCTATAATAGAGTGCCATGAATATGAAATGGGGGAGGGAGTTTGAATCTGCCAGAGTGAGGTGGGAGTCTTGCATAGAGGAGTGAAAAACTTAAACTGAAGTCTGAAGAAATAAAAGTTTGAAAAATAATTAAGTGGAAAAGAGCACCCTTGTCTAAGTATACTATACAAAGAGGTGGCTGGAAAAAACATAAAGAATACTAACTTTGAAGGGCATAAAAATATGCATAGCTAAAAGATGGCATTTCCTAGACTTCCTTGCAGATCAAGGTAAATAGTGGCAATGGGGCCAAGACCTTATGAAGGAGTAGTCTTTGGGGGAGTGTGAAGCTTCCAGGGAAACTCCTTAAAAGAGGAGCAAGCTCAAATAGAATAGGTCTCTTTCCCTTTGCCTTTCCTTGTCTTTGCTGGAATATAAACATGATACCCAGGGGAAGAACAATGCTCTGTGACCACAAGGCAGGAAGACGTAAGAAGCCTGCAGCTCAGAAATTGGATGATACAGCTCCCCTGTCTTTGCACCATCCACCTGAGACTTATTACTTGAAGGAAGGATTCCTCACTGAGTTAAAGCATTGGTTTTCAGTTGTATTACTTAGGCAAACTGATGGAGTACACTCGAACTTGTTGGAAGAAGCAGACACTTCTGAGCCACGCCCACGTGGATTCTGATTCTGCTTCCTCTCATTTAGATGGCCAACTTTATTTTCCAACAGAAGTGATCTGAAGATAACGCACATTTAAACAAACCAACCAAATCCAACAAATGATTCGGAGCAATGGATGCATCTGCTATAGTAGGTGAGGCAGGTTATTCTTTCTACTTCTCTTTCTCTTTCTCCCACTTTTCCTATTACACACAGGAGAGACAAGTGCCATCCTGAATTTACAAAATCCAAATTGATGATATCTACCTTAGGGCATAAGGGAATAAGACTGATAAAAAAAATATTGTATTCTTCATTTAGCGACACTTAAGTTGTGCTTACTATTTGGCAAGCACTGTTCAAAGAACTGAACAAGTATTAATTCATTTAACTTTCATAAGAACTCTATGAAGTAGGAACTACTATTATCCCAAGTTGTTGATGTGGAAACTGAGGCAGGAGATGTTAAATAATTAGGTCAGACAGCTATTGACTCACTATGCTACATCTTTAATCTTGGGCCATTATAGATTTATCATTTGTAATTCCAACTACTTAGCAGTGACCACAAAAAAAAATTCTATGATGTAGTAAACTATAATGAGAATAAAGTCATTACCACCATCTTGCTGCTATAAGACAAATCTGTAAAAAAGGAAGATCTTGTAATAAAAGCATCTAGCATGAATTTGAATCTCTTGGGCTATGATGCTGGCTTTGATGAGCAAGTTATTTAGCTAGCATAGCTAATCCCCAAACATCTGTTTCTTAGTTTCTTAATTTCTGGGTTGTATGCATTTGGGAATTCTTGAAAGTCTGTAGTTGTAACCAATGTAAATATTATGGTTCTACAGTAGCACTTCCCCAAATACTCTCCTTAAACAGTTGTTCTACAAGATGTTAGATTTTAAAATGTCTCCCTATTTAAATAAATTTGGGAAATATTAGATTATACAAAGCTAGCTGAGGAATTTTTCAGGACTTTAGTATGAAAAAGCTTATTGTAAATTTCTGAGAAGAAAATACATGCAGCTTTCTTAAAAATTGGCTATGCAATCCCTTTTAATCTCAGAGTATGTGATAGCCTTGTTCTATAGAACACAGTTCTAGAAATTACTACTGGGTATTCAAAATTTTTAAAATTTTTATTTGTACAATTTGAAGTAATATCTTGTTTTTGCAAGCTGCAGATATCTTTGATTTGTGTAGTCATGCACCACTGAGAAGAACAATAAAGAGTGACAAAGAAAAATTGCTAAATGTAACTTTCCTTACTAGAAAAACAAAACAAAAACACTGTTTTACAATTTCTAACTATTCACATTAGTTTTTAATTTACTTATAATTTTATTCTGGCATTTTGTTCTAAAAACTTTCTATTCCTGGATTTGAAGAGTTTTGCTCTTTTCCCTTTGAGCTTTCTGCAATAACTAGTATTTTGTGCATGTTCCTATTTTTTATTTTTATGTGACCATAAAGCTATAACTGTAAAACATAAAAACGAAAGATTTTCATCTCCTTCATCCAGGCTGTAGACATCTTCTTTCATCATCTGAAGTAAGAGGTAGAAGTGATCTTGATGTATACAGGATAAAAATCAAATCATATTTTTCTTAATGAGCTCAATAAGCATAGAAATGTTTGTTATGGATAAACAACATGATAAATAGTGAATAAATACACCTAGACTTCTACCAAAGAAAAGGCTGTCATTAATGCTGGTGCTCCATTATTTTGGGTTTCATCAAACATGAAACAAAACTTTTATAAGTTGTTTGATTATGTTAAATTCAATGACTTAATAAGAGTATTCATTTGGATATTTTTCAATTAAATAGTCTAGCTACAATTGTTTTTAAGACTCATTTAAAGAGAATAAAGAACTAAGTCAACCAATTCAGTCTGGGTCATGTGTGGACTAGTTTAATATCAGAACACTAACTTCTTGCACCATCTGATTTAAAATATTTCTCATTTGAATTCAGTGTTTTACTTTTCTATGGGGAATACACATTTCTTAGGTAAGGAATATTTTGGAGCATTACTCTCGTATTACATATTCTTCCCCGTGTGTAAGTGAGTTTCATTTTCATTATTGGAAAGCAGGTTATTTTTTAAATATATGATGTTTGTGTTCATTATTTTATTTAAGAAAGGACATGGCTACTTAGTAGTATTGATTCCTATTATCATTCATTTACAAATTTGTTAAAGAGAATATAAAGATGAATTAGTGGAATGCCAAGTTTCCCTAAGAAATATCTCATCATTTTTATAGATTAAACAGCAAAAAACAAAAACTTATAAATTCTAAGTGCTTACTTGCCCATTACCTTCCAACAAAAATTCTCAATTCTCTCTTTGTGATGAAATAAAAACTAAATTAAGCCTGAATATTGCCATATTCTCCAAGTTTTCTGTTTCTGCCTAATATCTTTGTTTAGCTATAACCAAGCTATGATTTCCTAACTATAAATGGTAATCTCACAAGAATAATCAATCTACCAAAGATTTTCAGTGTCCTATTGGAAATGTACCCAACAGTAGATGCATAAATCAGAGCCCAATACTAGAAAGCTAAAGTTTTACAAACCTAGTCCATCAAAAACAATGGGAAATAAAACAACTACTATGCACTTGGCACTGGCTTTAACCACCAACTCCTATCCAGGTGAATTAAAGGAAAATTAATGATTATTTCAGTGACACCAATGAGTGAACTTCCTGTTTGTTTGCTTTTAACTTAAGCTTGGACTTCTGTCAATTGGTTCCTAAATACACACCTATAAAAATCAAAGGCAGATCAATTTTTTCACCTGGACATTTAAAAATTAGACTCATAATCTGTACTAGATTTAACAAATTTATATGACTAGTTATAGTAATCACAGTTGTTAATAAATGGGGCTATTCTTTCAGTGTTCTAGGCACCAGCCACGTATGGTGATTAAAAGACTGAAATGTGGGCAGTACAAATTAAGATGTGCTCCAAGTATAAATATATACTAGATTTAGAAGACCTGGCATAAGAAAGAATGCAAAATTTTTCATTTTTATTTGATTACAAATTGACATAATATTGAAGATATATTGGGTTATAAATAAAACATTACTAAAATTAATTATTTTCATCCATTTCTCTTTACTCTGTTAATGATGGTACTAGAAAACTGAAGCACATTTGTAACTTCCACTGAGGCTCATGTTATAGTTCTATAATATATTTAAATTCCAAATTTAGGGTAGTATATTTCATCAGTGCTATTCTACATTAGTGCTTTGTTTATAAAAATATTTGAAATAGTATATTAATAAATAATTTTAGGAGGCTGAAAAGTATTATCTGGTGTATAACTCTAAAGAGGCAATAAACATCAATAATTCTAAGGTACACTAGGTTGAAAAGCTTTAATTTTTCATGAATTCTCCATTTGCCTTTTGATAAATGCTTACTAAAAAAATATTTTTTGCTCAACCATAATCTCTACTTATTACATAAAATAAGTAATTTTTTTTTAGCAGGGAAGTACTGGGGATTGAACTCAGGGGCATTCAATCACTGAGTCATATCCCAAGCCCTATTTTGTATTTTATTTAGAGACAGGGTATCACTGTGTTGCTTAGTGCCTCGCCATTGCTGAGGCTGGCTTTGAACTTGCAATCCTCCTGTCTCAGCCTCCTAAGTCACTGGGATTACAGGTGTGCACCACCACACCTGGTGAAGTAAGCTTTGTTACACACTTATTGAGAATATGTAAGTAGCAAAGCAACATTTTACCTCCATTGTACAAATCTAAATACCTCATGCTACTGGAGTATTTGTTGATTTTTCTAAGAGAAATATCAACCAGCCACAGATTCAGTGTGAAAGAAGTCACAAAAAACTATATGACCAATGTGATTCTACAATATGTATATTCAGAAAAATGAGAAATTATATCCCATCTATGTATGATATATCAAAATATATAAGTGCATTCTACTGTCATGTATAACTAATTAAAACAAATAAAAAATTTAAAAAAGAAAGTTAAAGGTACAAACTGTAAGAGAGACTTACTTCTTATATAATATGCTTACTATAATCATTTAAATTTTTATAATGAGCAAATATTCTATACTCATAATTTTTAAGATTATTAAATTAAGGACATGTTGTAAAATTCCATTAATGTAACAGCTTTTAAATTTTTAAATTCCAAATACACATAATGATAAAAATGCCTACTTCTGGAAATGGAAAGGTATGAGTGATAAAAGGGAGGCGAAAAAGCAATAGTATCACACAAAGTCACTTACTAAGGTGTTCTGAAAAAATGAAAACAGCCTGGTTTGTGTCAGCATGGCAAATGTCAACAGTGGTTCTCTCTGGGTCACAGGATTATTATTCAAGCCTATTTGTTCATTTTGTTTTGAGTACTTTTTTGTTTATCTGTGTTTTATTAATTTTTCTACAGTGAATGTATATTGAACTCATAATGTTAACAAATTTACATGGTTTGTAATAGACCTTAAAGGAGGAAAGAATTAGGAGATCATGGAGGGGACCATGCAGGGAAGAATGGGGCAACAGGCAGGTGTTGGTGAAAGGACCCTGGACAGGACAACGTTGTCATGGCAGCCAGTGTGTGCCCTAACGTTTGGAGCCAGGGAGACCTGAGTTCAAATCCAATCTCCAAACTAGGATCACAGGCACATTTCTTAATATTGCCAAGACTGTCTCCTTATAAAACTTATTGCAAAGGTGTGTTTTGGAAACTATAGAATATGGTTAAGGAAAACAGGTAGTAACAGGTTTCTCAGAGTTCATGACAAACAAGTGAAGAGTAGACTGATATAATCTCTATGGTGTGATGGATTCTTCATTCTTCCTCGACATCACCACCTCCCTATACTCAGTCTGAGGTTCCTGCTATCACAATGCAGTCCAGAGGGAGCATAAATGAAAAATGAAGATTCAGTGCCAGAAAAATACATCCTAGGAAAACTTTCAAGTGTCAGTATAAATTCTGAACTCCAGGGAAGAGTCTGTAAATAATCCCTACTTTCAAGATTGGTTTATTTGGACTAATTCCCCATTTATTATAGGAAACAATTCATCTAACTTGTGAAAAAATGCAGGTTTTATGTGCAAAACTCTCACACAGAGCCAGAAGTTAATTAACAGAATTAATGAGGGCACACTGACATCTTAGATCCAAAGGAAAATGTGGATCTAAGTTTACTAGGCAGAAAGCAAAAACTTAAGGTGTTCAGATACCTGGATATTTCTAAAAGAAAATTATTAAAAAGAAAGTCTAGATGTCTTTAAAATCCTCCCCAATTCAAAACATCTATGATTCTAAGATTTTTGCTTTGATATGATTAAGATGAATAAACTTTATATCGTAGCTTTTATTAGTCAAGTATACACATGCTTCACTATTTCTCTTTGGTGTTTTTTCTTTTGCTATGTGCTAATGTGCACCTTTGTATGCCTTTGTGCTTTATGCTTTGGGAACTGAACATCTCCCCACTGATTGATGTATCTGTTTAGTACATTAATATCTTCAGTCTGATTATAGTCAATTTTGTGGATATAGAAGTCATTTTTTTTCTTTAAATTTCTTTTCATTCATAGCTTCTTGATATGAACCTGCCTAACTCTGAGCAGGCAACTCCCATTCATCCTACTTCTAAGTGCTTAAGAGACAGAGCCTTCACTAACTGAAAAATTATTAACAATCAAATTCTGCTCAGACATCTACTTGCTGTGTTGACTTTTTAAAATTTATTCAAAGATGGTCTACCTTTAAAATACTGTTGAGATTTATATGCTAAGTGAAGATGCTTCCTTCATTAGATATAAAAAACACCCAAGCAATAGAAATGGATGGGTGTACTTTGATAAACTTGTTCACATTTGACATTTAGATCTTTAAAATTTATTTTTGAAATTCAAGAGCCACCTCTTCTTAGTTACAGAAGTGAGAGAAGTTGAATTTTGTAGCCAAATGCCAAAACATTATGTAAAAACTGAATTAGAAATATAGTTCTCTTGCCTTTCAACAGCTTGGTAGAGCCTCACCCTGAAGAAGGCTTGGCAGATTGTTATGCCAAATCTACAATGAAGGAGGAAGAAATAATAAATACCACCCCAGCTCTCACACACACACACTGTATACACAGAGTACCATCACACTTTCTCTATCCTCCAAGTGTTTCAAATTTTCAAAAGGAAAATCATGAAGACGAAAAGAAAGTACATTTTCTTAAAATATAACTGAGAAAAATTCTAATAACAAATTTAATAAACTCTTAAAAGGACATAACTTTTCATGCAATTAAATTAATGAATGTTATGAAAATACACAGGAGAGCAACAGAGTAGAAGAAGGAGAGCAAGAGGGCGGGAGGAGGAAAGGGGATGGGCAATTACTGCAGAATAAAATCTACCAAACTATGCTATATCTGTGTGCAAATTTACCATAATGAACCCCCCCACGCACACACATGTCATTATAATATGCTAATTAAAATAACAATAGCAGTCATAGAAGGAAGATCATTAGAGTAGAGCAAGTGGATCTGGGGAGGTAGAGGGGAGAGGAAAGTGAAGAGATTGAAAAAGGAAATTGATCAAATTGCATTATGGTCATATATGACTACAACACATTGAATCCCACTATGATATATAATTATGATGCACCAATAATTTTTTTTTAAAAAGACATTTAAAACTTTAAAAAAATTTAGTGAGTGCTAAAATGTCCCAGTCCAATGATAGAGTCTTCTAAGTTGATTTAAATAATAGCATATAAGAATATATGTACACATATTGAGGCTTTTTTTAAAAAGAGCAAAACACACGCGTGTTTACAAATGCAAACTTGGCATTTTCTTAATTTTTTCTTCCCCGTGTCTGGACACTCTGAAGTCCATGGTGTACATAATTCTGGAACTTGACTAAGTTCCCTCCAACTTTATATTATTTATGTTTTTATATTATTTTCCCCTTTTTCCTCTGACCTTGATCCTTTTCTTTACTTTTTATAGACTTCCACCTTATTTTGTCTGGTATATGACTTAAGAGGTACATGGACTTTTGAAAAATATGTGGCTGTGAAAGTTTTTATATTCCAAATCTCCTCTCTTCCATACTCAACACTCTTAATTCTACTCACATGGCAGATTAAATATGGCTGAAAATTCTTTTTTAAAAATTTTATTTATTTATTTATTTTAAGACACAGAGAGATAATTTTTTAATATTTATTTTTTAGTTTTCGGTGGACACAACATCTTTGTTGCTTGTATATGGTGCTGAGGATCGAACCTGGGCCGCACGCATGCCAGGCGAGCGTGCTACCGCTTGAGCCACATCCCCAGCCCCTGGCTGAAAATTCTTAAATCCTCTTCCCATCTAAAGTTGGACTCATGGTCTTCTCCTCATCTGAATGGCACTGTGCTAACTTTAAACCCCAGACCTTAAGAAACTGGCAGCTTCTATTTCCTGTCCCTTAGAGTGCCCTCTCTGGAGTCCTGAAACATGTAACATGTCCACTTACCTTGAAAAGGCAATACTAGAGAGGCCACATGAAAGAGCTCCAGGTGACAATCCCATTTGAGGTGAGTCTTCCAGCCATCTCTACTAAAGCACTAGACATGTAAGAGAAACTGTCTTGTGTGCAGCAGACCAGCCCTTCACTACTCAGGACCAGCTAGTGAGCCCAGTTAATGGCATATAAAATAGGCGTCATCCAGGTAAGCCCTGCCCAAATCCCTGATCCACAAACTGTGAGATAAATCCTGGTTGTTGTTACTCAGTGGTAACATGTTACTGCAAATTCTACTAGTTTATATTTTTGACTGTCACATAATATAATTTTTATATGTCTACTTTTGTCCGGTTTCTTTTTAATTTGCATCAAATAGACATTATATTATAGATCCATTTTTTTTTCTTTTATTATACTCTCCTTTTAAGCTCCATCGTGGTGCTTTTTGAAAATACACTTCTTTTCTTCCAAGTGCTAAAATTGTAACAAACTGTGCTGTGATACGCACCCTAATATACATGCTTCTCTGTCAACCAATGTGATAATTTCTCTGGGATATATTCCAAGGAGTAATGTTGTTAATAACAAGGTGTATGCCCATTTTTTTTTCATTTAATACTGATATATAGCTCTCCATAACACCACCAGTTTATGCCTATTTACTGTTATTCCAAAAGTAAATACCTCTCTTTCATCTTATTTTGTGTTTTAACCTTTCTTCTGCTGATTTTAAAATCTATATATTCTATTGTATTATACTGGTCATTAACATAATATCTACAAGGATTACAAAGAACAAAATCCTCTTTTTAACTAGTTTCAGCGCACAAGTACTAATTTCAGAGTTTTAAAGGATTTATAGACTCAGGAGGTCTGAGGAAATATACTCTAGATTAAAGGTTTAGAAACAATTCAGGGAAATTCTTAATCATTGCATCTTCAAATATTTATTACCTTTAATTTATACTTCTTCTTCTGTGACTCTTGTTTTTCAAGTATGGGTACTTTTTTTAAGAAAATAAAAAGTTTATTTTTGGATTATGTTTTTTTAACTGATTGATTTATTTATTTTAATTAGGTATATATGACAGCAGAATGCAGTTTGATTCATTGAACACAATTGCAGCACAACTTTTCATTTCTCTGGTTGTACACAATGTAGTGTTGCACCATATGTGCATTTATACATGTACCTAGGGTAATGATATCCATCTCTTCCACCATTTTTCCTGCCCCCATGCCCCCTTCCCACCCCCCCTCCCTTTTGCCCAATCAGAGTTTCTCCATTTTTCCCATGCCCCACCCAAGTATGGATACTTTTTTCAAAAATCTCTTTGAGTTTTCTCTTCTAGTTCCATCTCTACTATTTCTTTGTACCCTCTGAATAGTCACTTCTACCAATTTTTGTAGTTTGTCTATTCATTTTCAGCTCTGTCCACTGTGATGAACTATCCTACGTATAGAGTTAACATTCTTCCAGCTCTCATGTTTTTCAAAACCAGTACTTCCAACTTCTACTTTTTATAGATGGTGGTCTCCTACTTTATATTATTTGTGGCTGTCCTTGCTCCCTTCAAGATATTAAGCTTAATTTAAATACTTGTTCCCACTGATCTATTGTTTTACTTCTGGTACAAGGTATTAGTTTGTTGTTTTTCTATTCTGTTATACTACTTAGATTCCTCTTATTTTTTCCTATGTGCTTATATTTCCCCAGGAATGGCAGTTTACAACAGCAAGTGTGGTAGGCAGACTGTAAGATCACTGCCTCCAGTGTTCTGAGTTTGTGTGATTGCCTCTGCTTGCGTGTGGGCTGGACCTAGCAACCTGATGCTAATAAGAATACAGCATGGGATGTCACTTCCAAGATAAGATTTAAAAAGGACTCTGCATTCCAGCCTCTCCTGCTGCCTCACTTGCTCACTGTGATGAACAGTCAGCTCTGGTAATAAGCTGCATTATGGAGAGACCCCCTGGCAAGGAACTGAGAAAGGCTCCTGCCAAAGAGCCCTCAGAAACTACCTCCTCCCAACAAGCACAAAAAGGAGCTGGGAAGCAGATTACCCCGACCTGAGCCTTCAGATGAGACCTGAATCCTTGCCAACACCTTAGGAGAGACCTTCAGCAGAAATGCTCAGCTTAAACCACACTCAGATTTCTGATCCTTAGAAACTGGGAGATAGTATGTTTATTGTTTTATAACATGGGTTTGGAGTAATTTATTAGGCAGCAATAAATAATCATTAGAGCAGAGGAGAGAACCTTCTCCGTACCTCTCCTGGCCTCAGAGGACACAGACCCTGGCATTAAAATATGGCCACAATTTCCCACCTGCCCTCCCTCTACTAAGTTGCCTTCCCTTCAGGGAGCATCCAGTATTTCTCATCAGGGGGATGCTCTTCCTCATTCTTCTTATTCAGGCGTAATCATCCATCCCGTAGGCTATGGGGGGAAGATGGGGAACACTCAAGCTCTGAATTCCTTGTTTCCAACCTCTGCGCCTTCTGGTTTCCCCCTTCAAACGGCAGTAGGGCAGACACTGACCCACCCAGGAAAATGTGGTCAATAGACATTTCCCTTTGTTACTCTGTTGGAAGAAAAATCTGACTGAGCATAGAACTTTAAGATCTAAATAATTTTGCTTCAGCTCCTTGGAGACGTTTGTTTCTAGCAACCTAAATCATGGATGGGAAATCAGAGGTCAGTTTTAATCTCCTTACATGTTATTCACCTTTCTTCCCATCTGGAATCATGAGGATATGTATATTGTATCTATCTGGTGCATCTTGAACTGTTTCTTCTGCCATATCCTCTGTATTTTTTTTCCCCACAGAAACTCCAACTTCTTAAACCAGATAGATGGCATTATGTTAGAATAGTTAATTACTTGAAAAGGCTGCAAAAGATACATGTTGTCATAATCTTTATGATTATATCTAGGCAGTAACTAATAAAATTTAAAATAGCTTAGAATTAGATCAAGGAGACCCTGATCATTATACAAAATACATGTATGAAGATGTGAATTTGGTGTCAATATACCTTATATATAATCAGAGATCTGATAAATTATTATATAGTGGTGTATTAAGAATTGTAATGCAAAATAAATAAATAAAAACAAAGTGCAAGAAAAAATTTAAAAAAAAAGAAATCACTCCAAAGAACTTTACCTGGAAGAAATAGGATATGAGAATATATGTATAAATATGGAAGTGATTTTTTTGCAGTAGAAAAACATAAATATTTACCAATAGAAGACAGTGGGGAAAAATGGCAGAGGTATTCTATAGAATAGTATTCAACTATTTATAAAATGAGTTTTATTTAAAATAATAATTAAATTATTATTCTTTAATACCTTTGAATGTATTTAGTGATAATGCTATTATTTAAAAGAGGTAAAAATTGAAGGGACCCCTCCAAAAAATGGAAAGAAAAAGAAAGAAGATAAGAAAGAAGGAAGAATGTGGGAGATAGATTAACTTTAAAGTCATGGCTTTGAATTTTTCTGATGGCATAGTCTCTATCTAGTGCATTTGGTCCCACTTTTGAAGGGGACTGGCACTTACAAAATTTCAGGCTGTTTTCATTGAATTATGTAGCTGGGAGAAAAGAGTTCCTTCCATATAGTTATTAGATATCTTGTATCCACACCCTTCTTCAACAAACTGATTCAATAGATCATTATTTTCCTAAATTGGCACACTGACTTTTCCAACAGCCAAGAACAGGAAGAACTGATGAAATCTTTTATATCTAGGTTTCTAAGAAGTGATAAAAATAAACAATATTTAAGTTTTATTTGACTACCAAGTAGTTTCTTTTTTGCTCTCATTTTCCATATCAACTTGCTGAAGAAGTGGGGATTATTACTTTTAACATTCTAACACCCTTTCAAATTGGGATTTAAAGTGTTTCTAACAGGACAAATAATACTTTAGGAATACCAATTTGTTGATAAGAGACAAGAAGGGAAGCTTATTCTAAAAGGCATAAAAATAGAGATTCAGAAACTCCACAGAACAGAAAAGAGTATTTTTATATTTGGAGGCTCCTTTATAGGAGCAGAGTCCTACTTAACATTCTAATTTCAGAGGACAGGTTGAGGAAAAATAATCATGTCTGAAGTATGCAGAGGTGGGAGGGGCCTTAAGTATTGGTTGGGGGGCAGAGAGTCCTAAAATGGCAATGTTAGTAAAATCTTCTTTTTAACTATGTGCATTGACCTGGGGGAAAATGTTAATTAGAACAGGAACATTCCACTCAGAAAAATGACCCATGGGGAAACATTCCCTTCACTTGAAAAAGAGTCCGGGTACAGTTTTGGAAACCCTACCATCTCCCCTGGCATTCAAGTCCACAACAATATTTATTTCATCTGTCGGATACTTGAATTAAATGGAATTCACAGGATTGTTGAATCTGAGCCAGGTATCTAAACAAACAACTGGTACCTTGGCAGGAGGATATAAGCATTAGGGAATTTTACATCCATCTTACTTGGGAGTTCCATCAAGACAAGAAGAAGCATGTCTTGTGCCTGACCTGATAGGCATTCTTCCACTCTTCCAACAAAGTCTAGGTGCTGAGCCCTGATGATATGGCGCTGAATAAGGAAGACAGGTTCCTAATCCTGTGGAATGTCCATTGTCATAAAATTAGAGGTGGCTAACCGCACTGGCCTCAGGCAGACTAGTAAAGGGTGATTTAGGTGCTTCTCTTCTTATAACCCTATTCTCTCTGACCTGCCAGTATAAACCTGTTCTCAGCCTGACCATCACACTCTTCCGGGGCAGAGTGGAGTAGCAACACAGTACAGGCCTGCAATTTGGGCTCACCTCCAGAAACTTCTTGCCCAGCTTTCCATGGAAAATAATCTTCATTGTATTCTCATCAATGGCCAATCTGCAACCACAGCTCCTGAAACATGTCTTGAAAGTCAAGACACAGAGCTGGATCCCAGTTCACTGCAGAGCAGCAATTGCATTTGAACTCCTTCCTGCAGCCAGTCTTTATCTTGGTGGAAGAGTGACCAAACATAGGATTACTCCCGTTTTCAAACCCTTTTCTCTGACAGACCATGATGCTGCTCAGAAGTGAATGAAACTCCCCAGAGTCCAGAAGGGGACAGGTGCCCTAAAAGCTCCTGTGGTGAAGGCATTGATTGTATAGGTTTAATCAAAAAGAGTGATATCTTATTGAGGTTTTTGCTGCAGAGTGGTGATAACACTATTAAGTTATTTTTTCATAAGAAGCAAAACAGAATAATGCAAGGGGCCAAAGCATCCCTGGCTTGAACTCAGATGTACCTAAGACTGGTACAAAAAAATGAGTAAATGCCTGATTCTCACAGAAATGTGGCATGTTCAATAAACCTGATCTTTGCCATGAATAGAAACCTAGTCTCATCATTTCCACCTGTACCACATAATAAGGGAAGGAAAGTACAAAGTCTTTCACAAGTGGATATTCCTATTATTTTATCTGCTTCAGATATAGATGACTCCAAGTAACTATAATCATAAATCAACTTGATTGGTATTTGCCCTTCAAAAATGAATAATATATCCCTTAGTTGCCATAGAAATACAATTTTTAAAAAATTTGCTATAATAGTTATATATGACAGCAGACTGCACTTGATATATCATACAAAAATGGAGTATAATTTCTCATTTTTCTTGTTGTATGTAGAATCACAGCCATCATGTAGTCATATATTCACATAGGGTAATAATGTCTGATTCATTGTACTATCCTTCCTACTGCCTCACCCCTCCCCTCCCTTCACTCCCTTCTACCTAATCCAAAGTATCTCTATTCTTCCTTAGCCAACCACCTCCCATTGTGAATTATCATCTGCATATCAAAGAAAACATTCGGCCTTTATGTTTGGGGATTGGCTTATTTTGCTTAGTATGCTATTCACCAGTTCTATCCATTTGCCAGCAAATTCCTATTTCATTCTTCTTTAAGGCTGAGTAATATTCAATTGTGTATATATACCACATTTTATGTATCCATTCATCTGTTGAATGGCACCTAGGCTAGTTCCATAATTTAGCTATTGTTTGTTGAGCTGATATAAACATTGAAGTGGCTGCATAACTGTAGTATGCTGATTTTAAGTCCTTTGGATATAAACCAAGGAGTGTGATAATTCATTCAAATGGTGGTTCCATTTCCAAGTTTTCTGAGGAATCTACATCCTGCTTTCCACATTGGTTCCACCAATATGCAGTCCCACCAACAATGTATGAGTGTGCCTTTTCCCCACATCCTCGCCAACATTTATTGTTGCTTATATTCTTGCTGATTGCCATTCTGACTGGAGTGAGATGAAATCTTAGGATAGTTTTGTTTTTTCTTTTTAAAAGATGGTAGAAGGCAGAGCTTTAGTTCTTTTTTTTTTTAAAGAGAGAGGGAGAGAGAGAGAGAGAGAGAGAGAGAGAGAGAGAGAGAGAGAGAGAATTTTAATATTTATCGGCATACACAACATCTTTGTTTGTATGTGGTGCTGAGGATCGAACCCGGGCCGCATGCATGCCAGGCGAGCACGCTACTGCTTGAGCCACATCCCCAGCCCCTAGTTTTGATTTTTCAAAAGAGGTAAACATCCTCTAAAATGACCAAACCATTCAATTCAATCATTTGTTCAGTGATATTTATTAAATAAATAGTGCTTAAAGTTATCATGTATAATTTTAAGCAGTCCATAAGAATTTCTGAAATGTTGTGTTTGGAATAAATGTCAAACTGGATTCATGGCTATTAAACTTTGGGAAAACCATAGAATCCTCTATGGTTTAAGAAAACCTGTGGGTTACTTTTTAGAGCAATGCATACATGTGTTAAATTGTTCCCCACCCCAAAAAGCAGCAGCAACAACTATATGTCCAAATCTAATCTTCAGTGCCTGTGAATGTGACCTTATTTGGGAATAAAATCTTTGCACATGTAGTGAAGTGAAGGATTTTGAGATGCTGTCATCGTAGATATAAGATGAGCCCTAAATACAACGCTGAGTGTCCACACAAGCAACAGCGAAGGGAGAGATATGAAGAAGAGAACCTAGAAGTGATAGAGACAGAGATTGGAAGTGTGCTGTTACAAGCCAAGAGACACCAAAAATTCTGAGAAGCCTTCAGAAACTAGGAGAGAGCCTTAAAGAAGCCAATTCTGCCCAAACCTTGATTTCAGACTCCTGGAATCCAGCATTCTGAAATAATAAGTTTCTGTTGCTTTTAGCTGTCCTGTGTGTTAATGTGTTATGGCAACCCTGGGAAACCAACACAACATTGTTGCATTCAGTATTTCACATAATATTTCAAAACCTATGCATTAACTCTCCAAGGGTCTATGAAGCCTAGGTCAATGTTCAGATGAGAAAATAACCTGGAGATTATGGCTGTAAGAGTGAAGGGATATAGGGAAATTTTCAGCCATCATTTGCAACTGTCGTTTGTGGCAAACATCAAGCAGCACTACTTAGTCTCAGAGGAGATTAATGATGAGAGCTGCAATGCCTCTCCTTAGGTGAGTGGAAAACTGAACAAATTCTGTGATTTCACAGTAGGTAGACATAATTTATCATCCGAAATAGGGCATTTCTGAGAGTTAAAGAAGAACAATCTTAATAATTATGCATGAACAACAGGCTTACATGTACCGGGCTATCCCAGGAAAATGAAGACTTGAGTTCACTCCATATATAGGAGGAAGTCAAGGTTTAAAGATGGGAAACAGAAAAAAAAAGTCATAAATTGGGCCAAAAGAAGAAAGAAATTTGAAAACCATAATCCAATCCCTTATTACATCTGTTTTAGTGGACACAGGCAATTACTTGGCAGAGAATTTTAGAGGAGAATAATTTTGTTAAAGGAGACCTCTAAAGTCATCTCCTACTCTAAGTTTCAAAGTTCTGATTCGATTCCAAATGTGAATTTAACCATCTCTAAAACATAGTCCTGGAATTACTGACATTGAAAAATTACTGACGTTGAAATCCTTTAAGACCTGATTATAAATTCTGGTTCATTTATGTTTTAGTTGTAAGGTCTTAGCAAATACATTCAACTTGATTGCACACAATGATATCTAGTTCACAGGGTGATTGAGAGGTTTAAATATCAAAATATATGTAAAAATTAAGCATAGCATTTAACACATAATAGATGAGCAATAAATAAAATTTTCTTTTTGCCTAATGAAGCTAAGATAGATGTCTGTATCATCTGTTGCTTGTATGATCAAGTTAATGCCAACCCTTGTGTTCTAGAGAAATTATTATTACATTGATTTTTTTTAATGCATTGAGTAAGAGTAGGAAATGGTGTTTTTCACATGCACTTGAAAGGAAGGAGATAAGAAAGAAAGAAAGAAAGAAAGCAAGTAAGAAGGAAGAAAGGGGCAAATGTATAAATGAATGAGGAATAGAAGAAAGGAGGAAGGAAGGAGGAAAAGAAAGAAAAGAAACAACAGGAAAATTTCATAGCAATCCTTGTGTTACAATGAGAACAAACTTTCCCATGAAGGTTTTAACTGGCATGAAATGGGTAAAATGTGATTCAGAGTAGATTGTATAACCAATGCCCTTCAAAAACCCTGTGGCAATGCCTGTAATGATCTGAATGGATTAGTATGCGAGCGCCTCAGATACTGTGTAATGATTTGTCCTAGACAGAAATAAGACATAAATGCCTTGGGTATGGCTCATTCCGGCAAGCTGGAATGTGCTTTTAACAACTTACATCTCTATCAACAAGTCTTCAGTGCACCGACTGCTTTTAAGGGTTCTAATCCAAACAATAGTTAGGGGGCATAGATAATAACATTTGTCCTAGTTTCAGGGTTCTCATGAGGATCAAATGGGATAATAGAGTGAAAAAGTCTTAAAACTTTAATTGCTATAGAGTGGAAAATTCTATTAATAATGAGAGTCAATAATGACAACAATTCTAGTGGAAAAAGTCAGGTCTCCTTGTCAGCAAGGACATGAGGTGTAGATGATAACCCACAGGCCTGTGCAGAATCCAGCTTGGTTCTAGAAATGTAGGGCACCTGGAGAATGCATGGACTAACTTTGAAGAATACGCTACAGTGGTAAATCAAGAGCCCCGTGGCTACCAATTTGAAAAAGACAAAAGATCTGGAATTTGGAATGTGTAAAATATAAAGCCTCCAAAGCGGATCATTTTCAAGAAGCAGCAGTTGGGCATTGGTAACCTGGACCAGGCGAGCTAATGACTGAAAGCAAGCTTGGGTGAAGATTACCCAAGTACCCAGGGCACCATAGCACCCTTCCTGCTTTACCAACTGAAACTGACCTTTTTCTGTGAATCATTCCTATGGACCATACCCTCAGGAGAGGATAATTTATTGGACCGCTAAATTGTGAGTGCTATTCCTATATATTTTCTCTCACCTCATTTCTAGCAGGCAGTCAGTTGAGTTTACTATTTGGAGATTTTAGTGTAAAGACCCAGTATGGCAAAAAAGTAGGTGTCATGCCCTGAAACTTCACAGCATCCCAAACAGAGGAGTGTGGCATATTTAGAAAGACAGAATCCCAGGTACAAGAGTTCTCAGCTCCTCCAAAGACAAAAACCTCCATGGTGAGTAGCAGAGTGCCCAACCTGAGGAGACCATGAACTCGGAAAATGAATGTCATCATGGTAAGTGGTATGAGCCCAGTATTCTATAACCACAGGAATCACCACAACTTTATGCTGTGTAAGATCTAAAGACTTTCCCAGAACAGAGGGAAGAGATTAGGGATAATCAGATCTACTTTATTTTCATTTAAATAAGGTAGAGGGTTTGGAGTTTGAATTCAATTGGTTTAAAGAAAAAAATTCTATGTGATATTTTTGTTGTTGTTGTTTTGGTACCAGGGATGAACTCAGGGGCACTTGACCACTGAATCACCTCCCCAGCTCTATTTTTTATTTTCTTTAGAGATACATCCTCACTGAGTTGCTTAGCGCCTTGCTCGCGTTGAAGCTGACTTTGAACTTGTGATCGTCCTGACTCAGCCTCCCCAGCCACTGGGATTACAGGTGTGTACCACCACACCTGGCTTCCGTGTGATAATTTTTGCCTGATATATTTGTATATATCAAAGTTGTGTCTCCCTATATTATTTCTGACTTTAAAAGTCATGACTGTGTATCTCATTCAATCTTCGTCCTTCCTGAAGTGTGGTCCATTTAAACATTCTTCTTACCCTTCCCTTTACTCCCTCTTTTAACATATGTGTCTCAGTGTGGCTGATTCCAGAATAGAGCTAGATGTCCAAGCAGTCTGTCAAAGTCAGCCCTTAATTGCTGTGACCAAAATAGAAGTATCAGTCCATAGTCAGCCAACTCCAATGCTCTGGAATCAAGATGAGGCAGAACATGATGGTAGGAGGATGTGGCTGAGGAAAGATGCTCAGCTCATGGCTTCCAGGGAGCAGAGGGCGAAAAAGGAGCCAGGGACAAAATATAACCCCCAAGGGCACACTCACAGTGACTAAAATGTTTGAATTCCTATTTAAATACATTTTTATTTAAAAAAAAATTAGTTGTCTTTAGTACTCAGCTCATACATCCTCTCTCAAATCTCCCTTGATTCCCCAACACCAAGTCAGGAGATACCTCTTGTAGTTCCAAAAGACCCTCTGCCCACTCTTATCACGACATTATTGCACGTAAATGACTATTGCTCCTCAGCTTCTGTGTCTCCCATAGGATGTGTGCTTCCTAATGGAAGGGAAGTCGTTCTGAACAGTAACATCTCCAAATAGAGTCTCAACGCAATAAAATCTTATCTCATGAAAGAACATGACACTGTGAATGGAGCCCCTTGCTTAAAATGGCAACCCAACACTTCCAAGAGGATGTTGATTCATGAATTAAAGTTATAAAACAGTGAGACTCTTCACCAAATGGATCTAGACAGGAATTCCTGTCATGAATAACTCTCATTTTGGGGGTAATGACACATATCTTCTGCCCTAACTTGAGTCAGGGAGAGTTAGACTCGAGAAAAAAAAACAACAAAACATCAAGGTCAGTTCTTAAAAGTATACCAAATTTAGTAGATGTTCAAAGAAGAAGATGAAGGAGGAAAAGGAGGAGGAGAAATGCACAATATTATTCTCGAAAGTTCAATTTTGAGTTTCTTTAGAATGCAAATCAAAATTGAAAACTGGACTCCAGAGCGTTTAATAAAGTTATCACTTTGGCTGTCATGTCACCAAATAGAACTCATCTAAAAACTTAAAACATTGAATTCCAAGTTTTTAATAAAAACATAGTGCAAGAAAAGCACTTAAGATCTGGAAATTAAATTTAAAAATCAAAATTCAATGATTTCATAAATCATAGTCATTTTCCAGTTCTTTATTCTGTTGACTTTTTGCCTTTTCCCTAGTATGAATACCTTTAAGATTTTATTTTCCTTTGGGCATTCACATTTATATGGATAATCTTTTTCGACACTAGTGAACTATAAAAGGAAACCTTAGGCTCTTCAGCAACTGATTCTCACACCCCCTTTGCTGCTATTGTTAAAAATGTTCATTTTCACAGCATTATATAAAAAAGAATGTGATCCAGGGTGAAACCTGGCTTACAAAGTCACAACTTACAAGTGAATTATAAACAGTCTGGAAGAATTTATTCATCCGTTTATAACATGCAATTCTATGAATCAAATATAGAGGTGGTAATTTTAGATGCCTTTTGCAGTTGCATCACCAACAAATGGTTTGTTTAAAAATATAGTTGTAATTTAAAAAGCACATGTGCTACCATAATATTTTAACACCCCTTTCCTTGTGAGCTGAAGAGGAACAAAAAAAGATGCTCTTTTTATCCACCCCACCCCACTCCCTAAAAAAATACATCCTGTTTTCAACCATCTAGTTTGTGATCCTTAAACTTTTTGCCTACGTCAGTAGTTTTACAACCTATTTTATGGCACTCGAAACCACTTTTTATATTGTGTTTTCTGCAGAACCATAACCCATACAACAGACGAAAGCAGAGTTGCTCAGCTTGGGGCAGAGAATTTGAAACCCTGGGAGTGGGGTCCCTCCATCCTCACCCTCCGCCCTCTGAAGAGAATGAACTCAGGGCCCAATTGCTTCAGGGAAGACCCAGTTTACACCAGTTATTCCAGAGAAAGTATTGACAGGTCCCTCTTCCACTCAGACTGTGAGGTCACCATGTCTATGAGGTGCTGCCATAGAAATGAAGAGATCGTGGGACATTGATGGGACCGAGGTCAGGAATGGTGCTGGAAGTCAGGTTGCAAAATTCTCTCCTCTTGCAATGTCTCCTTTACTCATGCCTCACTGCAGGCAGCCCCAATGCATGCAGGCTTGGGTTCATTCTAGATGATTTTGGCTGTTTAATAGGTAAAACAGAGCAAAATCCGTGCAAAACAAACATCCATCACCTTCCCTGCCAACTTCCACTCCTCCTGCCTTCAATGCTTCTGCTAATTCTAGCAACTCCCTGGACATTGAAGCCAAAACCTAGTTAATTTCTACTTCTCTTTCTTCTTAAGCCCAAATCTACTTCGTTGTCAACCTTCAATCAATTCTATCCCCCAAGTGTCTCTCCAATGTGCTTTTTACCTCCATTGTGATTTATTTCTCAAAGGAAGGCCCATGTGTACTCCCAGCCTAGCCCTCTCCTATTTTAACCTTTTCCTGTCTTAACCTTCTCCTCACCATTTCCCTCAGTTTGAAGCAACTCTGAATGTCATTAGAACCCCATTCCTCTCTCACTCATACAACCTTCCAGCTTCAGTTTATAAATATTTGCATGTTTTGTTTCCTCTATTAGCTTATCAGTTTCTTGAGTGCAAGAATTATGATTCACCTTGGTGTATTTTATAACACCTGGCACTTGGAGTTCTATGCATGTTTGTCAAATGGATAAATAATTGGATGGATGAACCGATAAGTACCAAGATACTCTTTAAATATATTCATTGCTTCAACCTTTACAAACTTACCTGAATTATGATATGCTACTCACTATCTTCCACATTCCAAAAAGGAACACTTACCAAACCTGTCCCGTGCTTAAGGCACCTTGTATAATCCTGTTCACAGTGACCTACATACAGAGATTTCCCTTTACCTTCTGCTACTTCTATATGCCCTCCAGGTTTCTAAAATTCAACTCAAAATTAAGTTTCTCCTCACCTGTAGTCTAATTAGCTAGCCCCACTGAGAAACAATGTTATTCTATAACATTTAACCAATCCCTATTCCCTGGCATCATCAATGTTTTCATCCTACAAATAACACAAAGAGCAGGTAAAACTAATTCATAATTGTCTGTATGGTGCCAGTTCTCTGGGGCCTTTCTCATAGCTCATAGTTTTTTAGTATTTACTATGTATCAGACTTGACCTCTAACAACCCATTAATTTTCACAACAGCCTCCATAAAACTTAAAAGTCCCTTTTAAAACTTAGGAAACTGAGGCCAGAGAGAAAAGGCAGTAGCAGAACTGGGCTTCAGACGCATGTTGCATGATATCAGTTTACATGCTTGTAGCTACAGTGTTTCTGCTTCTTGGAGTGTGATAAAAAGCCTTGAAGCTAGGCAAGCGGGAGTTCAAAGTCTATCTCTGCTGCTCCTTGGCTCTGAGACCTGAAACAAGATATGTAACTGAAAATTCCATTTTTTTAATCTCTAATATTGGGAAAATTCTAGGGCTGTGAGAATTCAATGAGTTATGGTATATTTCATCAAAAGCACAAAGTAAATCAAAATGGAAATCTATTTAAAGGAAGATGATTTAAACAGAACACAGGGGCCAATTGTTGAATTGTCTTCACTGTTGCCCTGTGGTCCCCAGGTGATATGGTGACTGACACCCTGGGCTCTGGAGTCTGTTTGTCTAGGTCTAAATCCCAGGTTTACAAACTACAAGCTGTGTGAAGTTGACCACATTTTCTAACCTCTTTAAGCGTCTATTTGTTCAACTGTCAAATGAAAATAATAATAGCCTCTAAATCATAAGAGTATTGTAAAAATTCTGTTAAAACCACAAACAATGCCTAGGGCATAGCAAGTTCTTGTTCCTAACTAAGACATTAATACCTCAGCCCAAATTGCTAAAATCACTCCTGAGTGGTCTTCTGCATTTAAGAACTTTCTCTTACACTCCCTCACAACACTGCAGGGATCCTTGTGGTAAGCAAAATTCCAGATAATCCCCATGGCTTTAGTCTCCCAGAGTGACTGCCATGTTTGTTACCTTATATGGCAAAAGGGATTTTGTAGATGTAATCTAGAGAGATTATCCAAAATGGGCCTTATCTAATTCTGTAAGCCTTTTAGAGAACTTAGTTTTCTCAGGATAGTGGGAGAATAGGAAGTTTGGAAAATCTGAAGCATGAGACTCAATGCATTGGTGATATCCTCAATGTTAGAGGAAGCTATTAGCATAAGAATACAGGTGGCCTCTAGGAGTAGAAAGTAAGCTAGATGACAGCCAGCAAGAAAACTGCACCTCAGTCCTACAGCTGCTAGGAGCTGACTTCTGTCAACCTCCTGAGTTGGAAACAGATTCTTCCCTAAGCCTCTGAGCAACAGCCCAGCAATTCTAACAGTCTATCTTCAGCCTTGTGTGATTCTGAGCAGAGAACCCAATTACTCTGTGCTGAACTTCTGTTTTACAAAGCTGTGAGATAATAAACGGGTGTTGTTTTAAACTACTAAATTATTTCTGTTATTGTTCAGAAATAGGAAATGAATACCACCATTTGACTAAATGGTGGGTTGCATTACAATTTAACCTGCTTTGCAGGACCTTCCAAAGTCTTATTCTAATCTAACCTTTCTCACTGTATTCCACTTTTACTAATTGCATTTATGTAGTAATCACTCTCGTAAAAGGGGAAAATTAACCAGCTTTCCATTGTGCCTTTCATTTTCCAAACTCTTGCTCTGAATAATTGTTCTCAACTGTCAACAGGTACCTCCTCCCTACTGTCCAGTTCCAAATCCTTGTACAAGAGAGAAAAATCCTTGTGTTTCAAATCCTTGTGCAAGAGAGAAAAACAGAGTCCATGGCTGCTTAGGATAATATAATATCTTCCTTTTCAGGTCCCTTACCAAATTTCCTGATTGCTGCTGATATAAATTTTGGGGGACAAAGATATTGGTGATCATTCTGATAAGAATATAACAACAATAGCAATGATATCAGAAATAGCACAACTATTTTTTTAAATACCTAGAATGTCCAAGATCTGTGTTAAATACTTGATATCTTTTTATTCCCTTCCATCAATCCTATTAGACAGCTTTAAATAATCCCAGATAATAGATTCAGAAAAATTCACACCACTATGACAATGAGAGCCAAATTGTGTTGGGTATCTAATTTTTGCAAAGCACTACAATATATATACTTTGAGGAAAATTAAAAATTCATGTGACCTATGTCATTTAGGAGCTGAATTTCGTGGAAGAGATCAGTTTGGGCATAATTGAGGTCTACAAAATATGGCCAGGGAACTGGTGTGAATAAGATAAATCCTTTTGCAACTCCCTGCTGTGTTGGGGAACATTTCAAATCCATATATTCAATTTAGTGTTAGGAGATTAGTGTCAGCACAATGGAACGTTGACTTATTAGGGGCTATGATGGCACTGAAATTTGAAAACCCTTTAAATCACTATAAATCATTTGATTTTGGAATGTAAAGAAGGAGGTATAATTGCCTGAAGGGCAAATGTAATACCTTTTTAAGGGGAAGCCTCATAAAACAATTATCTCTTGGTGGCTGTCTGGCCAGAAAGGTCAGGCTCGGGTAACATTTGTTAATGATTATGTGAGTGTAGAATTGTTTTGGAATGTGTTCTAAAGCTAATTTTCAAAGCAAGGGTAAAATATGAGATTCACTAAGAACACAATTATTTGAAAATAAAAGGGAAAAAGAGAATAAATGAGATGGAAAATAATTCTACAAGTAGCTGAAGTTCTTCTTACTTCCATAATACTGATTTTGTTTTCTGATTATCTGGATTATTTTTCTTCAATGAATCCACTTTTTTTCTTGGCATTGACACAGGAATCATTAAACAGTAGTATATTTAATTTATCTTCCATATGAATTTACCTGACAAAATTAACTATAAAGATAGCACAGAAATGAAAAGTGAAATTCACAGTATTGTGACTTTATTTGGTATTCTATTATCATGTCATTTTCAAACATTTTTTCAGCTGTATAAAGGGGGAATGATGAAAATAAGACTTTGAGAATGTAGACACAATTAATGCATTTCATACTAAAATCTGCATTCTTCAATGGTTATTGACTCTAGATCATTTCTTAATATCTTTATTCTAGCAACATATAACAGAAAGATCTTAGATGCCACACAAGTAAATATTAATACATGACTTACTTATAGAGACTTATAAAGATTTTTAAATGGAAATGACACTGCACATTCCCCATTTTAATTTCACACTAACACCAGCCAAATCTTTTTAATAATCTAAACACAACTTCTAGACTGGGAGGGACTGCCATTCATTTTTTGATTCAATTCCAAAGTTCCTTTCAGAGTAATAAAACCATTTTCTAAGGAAGCAGTAGATGACCTTGTTTTATTATTTAAGCAGTTTGGTCTCTTTGATTTTTTCCAAACTCAGGGAGTAGTCCTCAAGGACATTTTCTTTATTCACAAGGGTTTTTAGAGGAAAGATGATGTCACCGTGGAGGTTGTCCAGCATGATGCTATGCTAACTGTTAGAAGGAGACTCCCAGAGAGAGACCTCTTCAAAGACACACCTAGATTTAGGTCTAGATCCACATCTAGTCTTTCTTAGGAAAAGGGCACTTTGGAAATAACTTGAAGGGACACAAAAATTTAGAAACAATTATAGGTATTTTTCAGTGTAAGCAATACCAAAATAATAAAGCAGAATCAACTCAGAAAAAGATAAAATTGGGTGTTATTGCATCATACTTTTACTTTAATTTTGCATTACATTTTCCTCTGGTAAAGATAACTAACATACATGAAGTATCTTAAAGTTATATTGAAGTTAAATAGCAAATGTATTAGGAAAATTCCTGTAATACACATATAATTTCTCTACCTTGTCCCCAGTTGATGGATTGCAATACTTTATCCAAATTCTTCTCTAAATTTCAAGAATGTAAATGCTACAGGTAAGCTGAAAACATAAAATTGATCACAAAATACTTTTGCCACATAATTCTTTAAAAATCTCAACGTTTACCTGGGCTGCATTCTACACAATGCAACCACATTATTGGGTCAGGCGTCCATGTTAATGACGTAAGCTCTCCCAAATCCTGTTTCTCATTATTTTTTTTTTTTTTTAAATAATTCACTAAATAGCTCTCAGTCTTTCCGCTTCTTTTCTAACCTATTATCAGACCTTGACTATGTTTCTCACCTACAGGATTCTCCATTTGTCTCCCTGAACAGGTTTGCTCACCTCAGTGTACCTTATAACCTGACCACGGAACTTTCCCCAGGCCAAGCCCTTGCTGATTTCTTCAGCTTGGTACACAAGACCTTAGACTTCTCTGGAAAACTTTGATCCTTCTTTTATGATGTCCTTATGTACACCCCAAGCTATCTCCTCCAGAAAAAAAACCTTCATTCTAGTTCTCTCTCTAAGGGCTTAACAGCTGTGCTGTTTTAGGCCTAAAACTCAAGGCTTCCTCTTTGTTTTTCATAACCCTCAACACCAGCTGATAGTTTATATGTATGTATAAAATGTAAAATATAAAAATATTGTAAGACTTGAACCGATATTAAAATTACCAATGTTTCATGCAGTTATTGCTATTTAAAAATCTAAGATATCTTAAAAATTTATGCTGAGCAACAGTCTCTAACTAAAGGGGCTTTTCAAAATTGTTTTTAAAATTTTTAAAATTCAGAATTATATTTATTTGAAGCTCTATTTCTTCCGTAAAATAAAAGCAGAGAAAGAAAAGTCAATCTGACTTTGAAAAGGTCTTTATTTTTCGAAGTGTTTTAAGGTGGATCCTCAATTATGTCATGTGGAGAAGAATTTCATTCTAGATGGCTAACAGAAGAACTTTTGTCTATAGAACTGACAAAATGTGCCTGAAAAATGTTCAGCAATTTTGAAAATAAATGTCAGGAAGTCGGCTCCACATTTCTCTTGCCGCAGGCTACCATTATTTGGCCATATAACCCTGGTTAGCAGTAGCCCTATATATTAACCCCATCAGCCATGTAAACAAAGTGGGGCAAGAGTCCTTGCTAATTGACTTAGAATTCTTCAATGTCAGACACAAAAAACTTGTTTGGTTTTCTCCCTAAATGTTACATTTGCAGATTGGCAATTTATGACAGATTTATATCTATAACCTTCAACAACAGCATGCACAAAAGTAACTCCGTTTTTTCAATCAGTAACTATGGCCTGTTAAATATGACAGAGACAGAAGAGAATTCAGGCTGGCCAAAGGACAGATGAAACCAGCCTTCACAAAGCCTTCAGCATCACAACATTGGTGATCTTAGCACTTTTAAATTTTCTATTGCTTATATTGTTTCTTCATTTTGTGACATTCTAGTGTATTAGTAATAATTTGAGGGTAGCCACAGATGCTCAAGAATATATCAGCTTAGATTTATTTGTATTTTTCTAATTCATATCTTGCAGCCCCACAAGGAGAAAATAAAGCACACCCCTAGATGAAATAGTCAATGGCTATATAATTTACACTTAAAATCCCATCATCAGTGCAGATTATGTAATATAATTTGTTGAATTTTTAAAGGTATTCTAGAAGTCCTGTGAGGACGGATTCAATGCATATAGAAAAAATGAAAAAGTAACAGATGTGAGGAACATTCTTTACTTTCTTGCCTGTGTTGTTCTGTGATATTACTTGTGCAGCTAAATCAAAACTCTACCTTCAAGTTAGTGACTTCAAGATTTCTCTGTAAAGAAGATTATCATGGCTTATATAGAATAGTGAAAAAATAAAACTCACTTTAGTGTCACTGAAGGATTAATTGGCCAATATAGGATGTTGATACAACTGGATGTTGTACAGCTTTTAAAAGATATCTGAAAATATTATTATAAATAAGGAAAAAGAAAATATTCTTACATTTATAAGATAAACATATGATTATTTTTATTTTATTTGTGTAGCTGAACGTATATTTATCATATATCAATAAATACTGAAAGGATATTGCAAAGAAATAGAAGCATAATTATAACTTATCATTTTGTCATGGAATTATGGATAATTATTAGCTTCTTTTTTATCTGCATTTCTAAAGTTCCTACAGTAAACATGTAACAATAATTACTTTTCAGATAAGAAAAACAAATAAAATATATTTTAAGTAAGTTTAATGGTCCTTCAGGAATAGAGATATAAATATATTATTATGATGATATGATCCATATGGCTATATGTATGTGTATGTATAATTTAAGATGTAGCACTAAAAATGTGTCCTCCAAAAATTGATTTTGATACTGTGTTGATAGGATTGCAAATGTGTGATCAACAAAATAATTTTCATTTCCATTTTGCATTCTGATTGCTTAGTACCTTGGAAATTTGAGTTCTATAGCCTTGCCTTAATCTTGTAGGCATTAATTCAAGGTTGGATACATTTTCAATTTTCCTCTTAATCAAATCTACGATCCAGAAACCAGGAAAGGAGATCATTGCAGCTGAGTTGCAACTGTGGTCCTTCTCCTCCAAAACTGAAGACCAGGCATGTGAGGAGTAAGAAGTTCATTTAGCCAAAACAAAGAAGATGAAAACCATGCTAGACATGTAAAATTATTCCACAGTGCTTCCCAAGATTGGCATAATTTTTAAAAAATATTTTAGTATATGAAAACACTTTAAAAAACCATGTGGTCACCTACATATTTAAAAAATGAAAAAAGGAGAAAAATATACATTTCCATAATGAACCACAAATATAATTTAAAAATTTATATTTAACCATAATGCTTAAAAAATACCTCAATTATACAAGTTAATCATTACAAATTAGTTTATAATTGCAAATTTAAATATTTAAAGCTACATAGAAGGCAAAGGTCCTTTTAGGTTTCCATGTTGGTTTTAAATGTATTCTTTCATAGCAATGTTTCTCCATCCCCATATTTTTTATAGTTCCCCCATGATTTTCCATTAAATCATGGGTCAAAGTAAGTACATGCAATTGTACCATTTTAAATTTATTTTATTAATATGTTTCTTCAATGAGATCATAGGGATTAGAGAACAAAGACCATATTAGCTTTTGCTCCCTCTGGTCCTACTGGCACCCAGCTCAATGATTGGCACAGAGTAACACTGCTTCATAGTTACCAATGAATGGCTGACAGTATCCAACAAATGAAATGAAAAGCTTATTCTGAATCAGCATCATTTCATTTACTTTGAAAACTGATTTTGAAACTTTGAAGTATATTTTAACTAAACACCTCTTTCCACAGCATTGTTTTACACTCTTTCTTTGAGGGATCATAATCTCTACAATAATTTGTAGGGTTATTATAAAAACTATACATTTAGCAGAATACCTGTCCATTAGTACATGATACTTGCCATTGTGGTAATTTGGAAACACTGCACAGTCCTAGAATAATATTAGCCTATATATAAATGCTTGCTTCATCACCTACCTGTGTGATTCTGGGCAAGTAATCTTAATTCCTTTGTATTTAAATATAAACATGCATAAAATAAAAATGTTTACAACTTAACCAGATGGGGTTGTAGCTGTGGATAATAAATAACATGTATAAAGCATCTGGTACATAGAAAGAATTTCCATAATATTAGTTTCAACTCCTGACGTAGTTAGACACTAAAACCAACTAGAGACCAAGTGACTGTGGTTATCTACTTTGTATAGGATTTCATGTCTTACACTCTGTTTAGGAAAACATCACTGAATTAAAAAAAAAAAACATGAAACATATTTTATCTATGAAGTTATCTAAGAATCATGGACTAGCTTTGCCAAAACAATAGATAATTGGCTCCTGGAAGGATCTCATTCATGACCTAATACCACTAATGCACAAAAGGTATCATCTCTATGTGGAAAAAAATGAAAGGCACAAAAAAGTTATAAACACAATGAAAAATCATCAATCATGATAAACATAATTTATCAAAGCAACAAAATCCACAGTAATTCATGAGAGCCTCTACAATTTGCTGTTCAAAGCAAATGACCAAAGTCCTGGAGTTCCCTATAAAGTAACAACACACCTGCCCATCTTGAAAATAGCATGCTACCAAATCTTTGGATCAGCTGGAAGAAAATGTGATTTCTTCAATAACACACTTTGTGACATATCTAATTTTTCTATGTATAATTAGTAGAGATTCATACTTCACAGGTGTGCAATTAAAGTTAATTGGGGTCTTGGTATTTAAAAAACCCCAACACTATAGGGTTTATGCAGCGATCATACTACCGGGTGGCTTTCCAATTTACAGATAAGAAAAAAAAAAAGAGTTACAGAAGTTGAAAAATGTAACCTAGTTCAAGAAGTTGGTAACTACCAAACCTGAGTGAATGTTGCACCATTTATTTTCTCCAAATCCTGCTTTCTTTATCTCCCACCCATGAACTGCTCACACCAAAGGATTAACAAGAGTTTGTCCACTATACAGAGTTCTCTGATGATCAGCAAAATAATAAAAGGGCAGGTAATCCAAGGAAGAACAGCAGATTGCTGGATGGTGCATCGATTTTAGAAGTGAACATAACTTTATAGATTATTTTGTTCAATCTCATCATAGAGTGAGGCTGAGCTAGGGAACACTAAGAAGTAGCCCGGGTCTCCCACTGTGACCTGACGACATCTTCCCATGATATCACTGTATAACAGTATTTCTTCCAAAACAATTGAGAGATGGTTCCACCCTACTTCTGCTTTTTACCTTGACTTTGTAGGAATTCAATAATTTAGGCTATGTAGCTTTCCTTGTATTGTTCTGAAACAAGCTGCCATGTCAACAGGACCTAAGCTTTAGCGGTGTGCTCTGTGAAAAAGGAAAGGAAATGTTCTATAAATAGGGTGATTTTCTTTAATGAAATGAGAAAACAAACAGTTGGTGAAGCGGTGTGTAGCATATTTATAAAGCCACTTCCACACAGCTAAGAAGATGAAACAACTCTCAATCCATTTGTGGCTGCATCGTAGTTTAAGGACATGATTGAATCCACGATCAACAGTTGTTCCAAAACACCTGGTTGGAACAGAATGGGAAATTTTGTAGGAGCCTGCTCCAGGAAATAATGCAGGGCTCAACTTTGTTCTGCTCTGATCCCTGTTTGACTGGACACACTCAGCAATCAGATATTTGATTTGTCTCACGTGTGCCCTTTCTTCTTTCCAAACAGATACTATTTTTATGTATGTTTGTTTTCCTTAAACTCTTTGCATCTTTGAGGGACAGTTCTGCCCTCCCTCAGTTCATGATGTTTTCACTCCTTTATTGCTGGCTGCAATATTTTGCATGTCCAACATATAATTCTAACTAATTCAGAACAATCGATCTGTAGTGGCAAAAAATAAAATAACAGCAAATTTAAAGATCTTAATGTGATTTTCTTTGTGATTCTAGAGCCTGGAAACCCCTCCTTCCACAAAATAGAATGAATGTTCTGGTGAGTTAAACAAAGAAGGCTGGTTTTAAATAAGGGCTGAGGAAAGCAGTTAAAAATTTTAAAAAGTGGATCCATTACCTTCCTTGGAAAGGTTTAAAGCAAAGGAGACACTTCCTCGCTAGCTACAACTGGCCTGTTCTGGCTTTTGGCTATTATCACTCTGTCTCTTCATTCCTTGGCAGGTGAGCTAAACAACTTAGTTTTTGTTTGGTGGTGCAGAATTGCAGCATAAGTAGGGAAATTCCATTTTTGTTTGGTCAGTCTTTGGACAGATGCTTAGCCCAAACCAGTAGAGTCTTATGAATTTTATTTTCCAGCAGGAGCCTCTTTAATGCATTCCCATAACTGCATGGGCCTGTCTCATTCCCTGACAGGACCATGCAGTTATGAGTTATACATCCAATTGGGAAGCAGTCACTGTCCAAGTTCTCAGAGCTGAAAGTGCTAAAGATAACTACATGCAAGATATTTTGGAAGAAATTGATCCAGGTTGACTGCCACAAATGTTTGTTTCAAAGAAGTAATCCTATACTGAGACTTGAAAAAATTTAGTCCCTGGAAGGATTGGGAGGAAACAGAATTCCAACGAGAATGGGTAGCACATGTTCTCTGGATAGAGAAAGGGAGCAGTAGTACCAAAATATCAAAAGATTAGAAACATCTTAATCTATTAAATAAGCAAGTTTTGTCTTTCAGTTACTAAATGAGCAATGGTAATGAATTTCAAATCAACACTGTGTCAGCTTTCTATTACTGGAACAAACACCATAAATACAAATATTTATAATGAGAAAAGGTTTATTTTGACTCACAGGTTTGCAGCTTTCTGTCTATGATTGACTGATCCCATTACTTTGGGCCTGAGGTGGTGTATCATGGTGGGAGTACTTGGTGGCACATTCACTTCATTGAGGAAAACATCAAAAGAGAGAAAGAGCAGAAGACCAGGTCCCCAAATTCCCTTCCAGGTTCCCAGATTCCCTTTGAGGGCAAATGTCCAATGACTTATACCTCCCACTAGGCCCCACTTCTTAAATATCTACTATCTGCCTACAAAACCACTCTGGGGAAAAAGCCCTTAAAATATAAGGTTTAAAAACATCACATTAAAACATCACATACTTCCTCTAAAACCTTGGACTGGTCTCACTTTCTTTATCTGTAAATAAGGATATACTATCTAAAGCCACACAGAATAGGGATGATGGTTAAATGAGAAAAATTCCTGTTGTACATTAATCATTATGCCTTGCACAAAGTATTCTAGCTCTTATTAATTAATTGCCAGGTCTAGATTAGGTTATTCTGATGCAAAACAAGAGGTATGTTTATAAAATTCCAGAGGTCATTTAAATGTCATTCTTTATAAATTTAATTTATCTAATTATTTGCATGTTCATATATACTTTATATATGTATGTATGTATATATAGAGAGAGTAAGAGGTAGCTTACTAGGCTGTTGTACATATGTATATATATGCATATATACAACAGTGCACAGGCTGGCATAAAGAAAGAAAAAGATGAGATCACAATTCACAGAGTTGAGAAGTTAAAATAGATTAGAAGCAAGCTGAATGAAAAAACTACCACTCTGGGGTTTTTAACTGTGACCTGAAACTATATTTGTTCTTAAATGATTTCTTAAATGGCTTCAAGATTCTGGGAGCTGGGTATCCTTGTGTGACCTCAGATAAACCTGCCTGTGAAGCCCTTCTGGCCTAAATGCATAGTAACTGGGCTGGACTGAAAAAGCAAGAGTCTGATCAGTCTGTGTTTGGTTTTCCTTAAAGATGCCCCTTCCCCATTCAAATGCAAGCAATGTTTTACTGAAAAAGGCAGTTCCTCAGCTAAGGACTGGTTTCCTACAACCTCAAAAGGAGCTTTGACATTTCTTTCTGGAATTCTGAAGAGAAATGTTAAATATTTACTAGAGTAAAAGGTAGCTTACTAGGCTAATCTGTTTAATGTTTACCAGAATCTTTTTTTTTTTTTTTTAATGAACAACTCTGCGATAGGCCCAATAGGGAATATCCATTGTTTCTGTTTAATCTCGTTTTTATCTTAACTACTTATGGGAACAAGTCTTGAAAAGAAAAAATAAGTAAATAAAGTTTACCATGTTAAAATTGTTACCTTTTTGCAAGCCAAAATCTGCAGTGCCTTTCCTCTGGTTTATGGTCTCTGTCGGGTGATGTACTGTGTTGTCAAAATCATAAGCTCTGCTAAACTATAAGCCCCTCTAGAAAAAGGCTTATTCCACTGATTCCTGTGTGCTAATGCTGTGTCTACTACTGAAGGAGTTTTGTGTGAATAAAAGGGTAAATGGACAAACAAGTAAATCTTGTTAGAAAGATAAGATGTATCTACATATATATCTATGAAGAAACACGAATTATCACAAAGCAGCATATAGCTAAGTGAGAAAAAATAAGCAGAAACATATTGTCTTTACTTCATAAAAATACAACTAGTTACTGGTTGTTTGTAGACACTGAAATAATATTAAATTGAAATAAGAGTATTGTTTTCATTAAAATAGCTGCTTGGAAAGAATGATCTTTTAAGAAAATTTGAACTAATCCTATTTCTATCAACAAATCTTCAGCAATTTTGTTGTTTCTCTAACCAAACATTCAATTTAATAAACACAGACTGATAACATATCATGACACTGCTTCTTGCAGTTGACTGAAATTGTTGTTATTTACTGACTCTATATATCTCATGCTTGCAAGAAGTTTTGGGTTATATAAGCAAAATTAATCTAAAAAAACTTTAAAAACACATCATTATCGGATAAGGTCAAGACTTTTTCTAAATATGAATTCTACTAAAGAAGAAAAGAATAATAGATGGTTAAAATTTTTGAAGGTTGGGGATACAATTCTTTGGAAGAATCTTTACCTAGCATGTGCAGGGCCTCTGGGTTCAATATCCACCATTGCAAAAGAAAAAAAAAATGAGGGTTATAAGTTTAAAGAATTACTCTCTGATAATTAATTCATCTCTTTTTAAAAAATCTCTATTATTTTTCTTTACAGCAATAATGCATACACATTAATTGCTCTATATCCAAACTCATATTTAAATATATAAAATCTGATTATTTCAAGACATACACAAAAAATGTAATGCATGCTGATTGAAAAGAAAATCAAACATTACTGAATATTGGAGAAAGGAAAAGTCCTCCATTATATAGAGAAAAGTTCTAACCCTGATAGAAGTGTACCTATTTTTGCTGGGTTTGTTTTTGAAATTGTCATTTCAATTTGCATAGAATATCTTTTTCTATACCTTGATTTTTAGTCTATCTATTCTCTTACAAGTGAAATGAGTCTCTTAGAACCAGCATATGTTTGAATCTTGTTTTTTAATCTTTTCAGCCACCGTATGCCTTTATATTGGATAATTTCATCCATTTATATTCAGTGTAATTATTAGTATGTAAGGACTTACAACTACCACTTTGTAAACTGTTTTTTAGTTATTTTACAGGTCCCTTTGTTTCTTTCTTCCCCCAAAGTCCTAACCTTATGGAGAGAGATATCTGGGAATCGGAAGAGCATAAGTCATGCTATAGCTCTCAAATTAACAGCCCTATCCACTTACCAGCAAAGTTAGTAATGAAATTTTTAAAAAGCATGAGTCCATCATCATTTCAAACAATCTATAAATGCATATTTAAAATAGAATTTTCTAATCTATTACATATTCATCTGATTGGATCACAGTAACTGACATGTTTAGATGAACAGTCAAACTAGGTAAAGTAACACATATGTTGATGTCCATGATTTTAGAGCCAAGATTTAGTTAATTACAGCATTCCAATTACTGTTGGTAGCACTTGAATACACTTAGCAATTTAGCCCCTGTAGGTGCTTGTTCATCTTGAGAGAATAGATAGAATACCATAGCCTTGAGAGAATACTACTTAGGTTGCAATCACCCTTCCTCTTCTTTGAATAAAAAATGTACCAGTTTTAACCAATGGCTTTAAACATGAACATCCCAGAACATTCTGGAACAATTTGACCTTATACAGATTCCTCTTATACAAGACTTATCAGCTCCCTTCTTTGATAAGTGAGAGTGCTGACTGGTGGCTATGATGTCATTTCTCCACTACTTTTATCTTATTAGATGCCACAGTGAAAAATGTATTTCACTACTTTTTGCCCAGTTAGAGGTCATAACTTTTTTGCCCCAAACCTCAATTCTCTGCCTCTAATTATTCTCTTAAAAATCAATTTTTATTTATTTATCATCTAAAAGTCAATTTTCACCAAGTATTCATTTATTGAGCACTACCACATGCATAGAACAGGTAGGAATGAGACAGAAGAGGTAGAGGAAGAGCCTAAATAGAAAGGAAAAAAACATATTGACCAATTAACATGATTAAAAATTAGCCTAGTCATGTGCATAAATAAATAAATAAATAAATAAATATATTTATATAAAAATATAAATATATATTTATGTTTTTAAAAGTAGTAATTGCCAGAGGAGAGAAATAAAGAAAGAAAGAGAAATGTCAGCAGAAAGAGAAATGTCAACCATTTGAATAGCTCCTGCTATACTCATGGAAATGGAAACTTGCTCAGCATTGAAGAATATAAAGTAATTTGTCATGGTGTGATAAAGAGAAAATGACATCAAGGTAGATAGATAGGAACATTGCATAGCAATTGTTCCTTTCATTACAAAGTCAAAATGCTTCATAAATCAGTAACCAAATACAGAAGCAGACAATTTAAAACTCTTCGTGTAAAGGGTGAATGTGTCTGTATGGGCAGGGGAGATGGGAAGCAAGACAACAGCATATAGAGCAGTTCAAATCACATATATTCAAAATCTGTTAATTCTTTTAAATGAGAACATATAACAGCATTTAAACTCCCCTAAGATTTATCCCTGTCATGATTCTCAACAGTGTGATTAATCCTATGAGCCTTTGAGCCATCAGACACATACCTCAATGGCAGAGGCTCCCCATAGAGATTGCCTTGGGGAGGGTGTCCCAATGCCTAAGGAGAGTACAGGTAGGAAACTTGCTCTCTCAGTGTGATATAAGTAACAAGAAAGTGACTGTGCCCTAAATGATTTCTCTGATTAAGGGGTAAGGAGGATGGAGGCTCTAGAATTAAGGACTATGTACTGACAGTTGTACTCTTGGACTCATTCACTCATTCTACAATTGTCCTGGGGCATTTTACCTATGATATACCAGAGACTGTGCTACATCAAGGATTCAAAACTGAAAAAAAAATAATAATAATAATAGAGCAATCACATGTTCTTCCCTCTGCCTTATTTCTCCCCACATGTATACCCTTCTTCCACATTTCAGTGTTCTACACCTGGCCCTTTAAAATCCTTCAGGGATCAGTTTTAATTAACATTTAATAGTCCCCTCCTTCAGGGTTCAGTTTTAATTAACAATTACTAGTCCCCTTCTTCTACAGAGATGGTCTTCTCTTCTATCCTCTCTAATGGAAGTCTATTCTTTTTCTTTGGCATATTTCTCCCAATTTACCATTACGTTCTTATTTGTCTGTTGACCCCTTTTAATTTTTCTCTCCCCAAATAGAAGGACTTTTCTCTGACAGCAGAAACCCAATCTGTTTTGTTTACCATTTTATGCTCACTGTCTCACAGAGTGCTGGCATAGAGTTATGGTGAGCATCATAATGAACATGCTGTTCAGGAGGGAAATTGCCATGGAACTGAGGATTAGGTATGCAATGGCTATTATCTCCTACTTGTTATAGGGTGACCATCTGTCCCAGTTTGCCCAGAACAGAGAGACTTCCTAAATTCACCACTGAAACTGGGATGGTTTTAGGTAATCATATGGTTTTTCATCCTTGTAAATTAAAGGCATAGTTTTCAAGACAGTGGAGGTTGCAATATATGACTAAGAATAGCATGAATCATAACATTGATTTCACATTTTTCACGTTATTAGAGAAAAATCTAACTACACTGCAGTCCTTTAAGATAGAAAGGTAAGAGACTATTATCCCTGTGTTAACAAATGGGGAAATTGAGGCTTATAGAGTTTAAAAGATTTCTCCGGAGTCATTTGCCTAATAAATACAGTAAGGTTACTAGAAGTCATGCCTTTGAAAGAAGCCTACCGCCATGCCTCACCCAACACATCACACTGTAGAACTAACTCACGTAGCTATTAAACTTGAGACCTTGGCCTAATTAACACCACATTTCTAGTAAATAAGCAATTTGACATAAGTGAATATTAATACCTGAAATAAAACCTAAAATAACCTCTTATAATTTCTACAGCAAGGACAATATTTCAGTCAGAAATGTTTTCTGTGAATTGGTATTTGGTTCAGATCTTCAGAACGTTTGTAGCTATATGTTTTTGATTTCCAATGTCATGTTGTTAATTGTTTTCCTGACACTGCCTCATTATATTTGTGACCTTTGTCTATTTTTTGACGCTCATGCTACCATTTTGTGACCCATGTGTCACAGAGCCTCACTAATGGTAGGAATGTTTTCCTTCATCCATTGTTCAGCTCCTCTGACAGAGCCTCAAAAATCAATCAACCATAGGTAATTAGAAACTACAGAATTTTAAAAAACAAATCTTGGAACAAGGATCCAAAAAAGGTGCTTTTTAACCCATTAGAGTGTAATGCATGTAAGTTAAACTAGTCACACTTAAATACCATGGATGTTTTTAATCACACCATTTCCCTTGTGAATGCTTAGGAAAATCATTCCATTTTAGTTGTTTTCTTGATGAGTCTGGCAAAACTAAAAGTCACTAAATATCAAAAACAAAGGTCTATAAGCTAGCAAGAGATGAAATATTGGAACAAGTCAATGTTTTCTTGTCTACGTGTTAGAGAGTTTCAGCCTGCGGTTCACTTGAAAAAAAGCTTCTTTAAACATGAAATCCATTAAGTGTTAAACCAAAGCATGTCACCTGCCATAAATAAATTGGTTAGGGTAGATCCATACCATTTTTCTTCCAATTTAGGTGGGGGGCGGGCGGGAAGGAAAGACCAAAAGGCAAATTATTGATCTGGAATTCAGAAATCACATTACCATTGATCTTAAGTGTAAAATGAAGTAATAAACTGAGATGATCATAACCTGGGAATAAAGAAAACAGATTCTCTAGATGGTCAGCCGGGCTCCAGCTCCTGCTGACAAGTGTAAGGAAGGTTTTCCAAGGAGGGCTAGTGTCTCCTTACCCCACTGGCTGGGTTTTATGCAGACCCCATGGGGTGAGCCACACATTTGGAAAGCAGATGGGCCAGGAAGAGCAGTTAACTCCCCTCCTGATCTCCCCGTGTTCCCAGGGTACCCCTCTCCTTCCATGGACGCTGCTTTCTTTTCTTTTCAAAGGAGTAAGTGTTCTTTAGCTTCCAAAACGATCATTTTTCATACGTGGATGAAAAGAAAACAGTAAGAATTCTTGTCGTTAAGGCCACTTTACATCAAGGCTGGGAAGAAAGTAGTCATAGAACCAAAGACCTGTGTTAGTAAATGTTTTTAATTTAGCTATCTCCTCTTGACATAAATCTTGTAATTAACCAAAATCAAAAAGAAGTAGGATCTTAAAACATTTGGAAAAGTGCTGAAACTGGAATAAAGTTCTGAATATATTCAGATACAGCAGGTTTACTAGCACAGCATGTAAAAAGCGGGGGAAACATTTAATAAGCTCACAGTCAAGACAGTGTCTTTGTTCCCCAATGAAGAATGAGGTAGATGGTGTTTGGAGAAAACTTAATAAATGAAACTCCTAGACTATTTTGGATGGATGATCATAAATATGAAAGAAAGGATAGTAAATACTTAAAATCTCCAAGTAAAACAGAAATAACAATACTAACATTAGTCAAAGTCAAGCATGTGGTACAAAGCATTAAAATTCAGCCATTTTCTTTAAGACAACAGCTAAACTGAACAAATAATAGACCTGCTTTTATAGGTGAATAAAATTGTATCGAAATGAATTAAAACATCAAAGAAAAATAAGTACGAGGACAATAAAAATAGAAGATTTTAACAATCCATTAACAGTCCATAAACAGCAAATAAAACACACAAATTAAAGAGAAAAATCTGTGTTACTGTTAATAAAACAGAATTCATTTTAAACATTTTATTGTGTTAGCAATAAAAATGCACAGGTATCTCAAGTGGCAATGGAACAATCAAAAACACTGGTAGAATGTCTGGGGGCAAAAAATTATCTTATAAAATAAAAAAATTTTGCATGTATGACTACATTTTTGAAATGAAACTACTTAGAGATTTAAACTGAAATATTTTGTCAATAAAAAAGTACTTAAGAGTCAGGAGTGTGGTGTATGCCTGTAATCCCAACCGCTGGGAAGACCAAGGCAAGAGATTGCAAGTTCGAGGCCAGTCTTAGCAAATTCTTAGCGAGAATCTGCCTCAAAAAAAAAACGAGGGCTGGGGATGTACTCAGTTGTAAATGACCCTCAACTCAGTTCCCAGTACTAAAAGAAAAAAGAAAAGAAAAAGAAAAATCATCATTATCATCATCATCTACTTAGAAATAAAAATTTAAATGCCATAAATTAAATCTAATAAATATGATATAATTAATTTCATGCTTTTATAGTTTTCAAATACTTTATGTAGTAAATGAATAAATAGTATTCATAAATAATTGATATTTTAAAATGTTTATTATTTCAAAATGTGAAAATAAGATGAAATTCAAAAATTTTTAAAGAGGGAGGAAAATCCCAAGGAAAGCAAATATAAGGGAATAACTAACATAAAATTTAAAATTAGGAAAAAAAAAAAGAGAAATTGTTTAAAATGATAGCTGGTCTTTTGGATGAAAGGCAGCAAAGTTGACATACTTTTCAGAAATCTTATGAAATAACAACAGATTTTAAAATAAGAAAGGAGTTATTCAAACACTAAAAAGGAAATGTAAACATTTTAAGAGAACACTAGCTACATAGTTTTACAAATAAATTTATAACTTAAATGAAATGGATGTTTTCTTGGGAAATAGAAATTGTTAAAATTGGCTAAAGAAGAAATGTAAAACCTACACAAATGACTCATATCAGTAAAAACCAAAATTTACCCACAAAGAAAATGTCAGAGCTAGTATTAATATCAGTAATCCTTTCACACTTTTATAAAACATTTATTTCCATCTTATCCAATTTGTCCTGAAATATTAGAAAGAGGAGGCAATGTCACTTGCTGAGTATACATGAGCGCTATGATACAGGTAATGATGTCCTACTTAAGGTCCAGTGTTTTTTTTTTTTTCACTGTAGAGCAGCAGTCTGTTACTCTCCATTGTAATAAAGCAATTGTTTCTTACAAAAACATGATCATTTTCCTTTTCTGAATCCATTTTACAGAGGAAAACTCTAAACTCATTTTACAGGCAGGCTAATTCTCACCTTGAATCTCTTTTCTTGCTCCATTCATTGGATTTCTTCTTTACTGCATAGATAAGGAGATTTGAGGGCCAATCTTCAGTCCTGTTTCTCATTTATTTTACCTTGCCATCTGTTCTACTCAGCTGTTGCTGTTCCAAGTTGAGATGAGCAACTAAGAGGTTCCATCTTCCCACCTCTTACTGCATGTAGTTAATGAGTAGATTTCAAAATCCAGTGCCCTGAACACTAAGACCTGTGGGTTAACATCTGTTTTCTAGCTCTCTGAATGGTCCTAGCTTCTACAACATCCCTGACACCTCACAATGCCTGGTATGAAGAGGAAGTCAATTTTAAGATCTCCAGATAATTCTAAGATCAGGGATGTATCCTCCTCAGTGACTCTTAGTATTTGGAATAAAATAATCTCTTGGGATTTCAAGCTTCTAAATTTCTCTAAATTCCTCTAAATAAATCCACAATTGCAAAAAAAGCAGGCATTTTTTTAAAATCCCAAATTATATACTTATCACTTTTAAATCCTTAAAAAAAATGAATAAGGAGAAAATAGTGTGATAATTGAATTGATGACTTCCCAAAACTATTTCTTTTGACCAATTTAATTTTAAAACTTCTTTTCATCTTCATTGTATAAATTTATGATACTACATCACTGAGAGATTTTCACAGAAGAGAATGTGCAGAAAATACAATTTTCACACAGAAATTTTGGTGGTAAGAATTAAGGAATCATCCCTTAGTTAATTCATTTTGTTAAGATTTTGGAATAGTTTATTTGGCATCTCAACTACTCTGCTTGCACAGTGAATACAATTCAGACAATTCAGTTAATCTATTCACCCCAAATTTAATGATATTTAAGCTAGTCTGCATAGTGTACATAATCAATTTTATTATATCACATTGATGGGCTCTTGTTACAAAATCTAGGAACCACAGAAAAGCTTTGAGAAACTTAGAAGACATCCTAAATTTTTCCTTCTCTCAGTCCCGTCAATCTGCCATTTACCTAACATTTTCATTTCCATACCTTCATATCCACAATCCCTGACCTCTCTTCCATTCTGACCATCAGTGATTTAATCTGATCACCATAATGGCTTCATAATTCATCCTTTTTCCAGCCTTCCATTTCCATAGAAATCCAGTACCTGATAATCTTGCCGATCTGGTCTATTGAAGATCTTTTGATAGTTTCCTCTCGCCTTCAGAACAACAACAAAAGAAAAAAGAAAGAAAAAAAAAAAAAAAACAAGCATATTACAAGGCATCCCAAGTGCTTCATGGCCTCAAGTCTTCTTACTCCTATATTACCTCTCCCTACTATTTCCTTCTCATTGTGTCTTGGGAATTATACCTGTGACTCTTAAGGAATTTTCAAGCTTTCATCTCCAGACTTTGTTCACATTTGTCCTTCTTTCCAGAACATCCTTCCTCTCTTTCCTATCTTCACGTAGGTAATTCTTTCTTACCTTCATTTGCAGTTCAAGTATCATTCCTTCTCAGATACAATGCTCCCTCTGACCCCCATCCCATGCCCTGTCCAAATTAGGATACTACTCTCAAAGGGCTTTGATAGGTCCCTGTGGATTCCTCCTCTATTAAGTGATATATTGAAATCATTTATTCTGTTTGTCCTTAGACTGTATATCGTCACATGATGGTGAATATATCTGTGTTATTTTCATAAATTCAGAACCTAGACCAACTTTGGTACATTTACTATTCAAAATGTCTTCATTAACTGAATCATATAATAAAAACAGAGTTACATGGTAGCTGTGTAATCATGAGCAAAATATTTACTTTCAGTGTCTTCATCTATGAAATGAATATAATGTCATGTCTGCTTCCTGAGATTTATAAAAAAAATCAAATGATATCATCCAAAACAGTTTATTGTGTCCAGTACTTTGGCTGTGTTATTAAACAGCAAGTTTAATAATCCTCCCAAGTTTCAAATTTCTTATCTACTGAGACTTTAATGTTAATGCTACCTCCAAATGATTATATGAAGTAATGCACATAAAAGATGTAATGGAGCTTCACACATGTTAAATACCTAATAAAAATTGGCTGTGATCCTCATCATTATTAACTTTTGATTTGGAAAGAATATTTAAGACCACTGAGTGACACAGATTATAATGAAGATGCTTTTGACTCCAAAAATCAGTGTTACTTAGATGGTTCCAGATTTTTGCTAGACACACCAAAGGGATAAATTTGTTAAAACAGAAATTCAATGTTTCTTGGGAATAATGACTTAAATATTAATTGATTATTGTTATTCATATGTGGAATTTATTTGCACCTGATAGACACAAATTATTTTCAAAATTTATATTAGATTTTTTTTTCCCTAGAATTCAAAAGATTTTTAATGAAGGGCATAATAATAGCAATGTACATATCTAGGGCAATATATTTTGACATTCTTCAACTACTTTGGAACATGAAGCATCAAGGGAAGCAGAAATAGCACAGATAAAAAGAAAAAGAAATTAAGAATGACTTTAGAGAAAGCAAAGGAAACATGATTTTCATTTGACCTACA